>NC_141465.1:113561652-123561652 GCF_009769465.1 Tauraco erythrolophus | reverse complement strand
CAGGCAGATGTCCACCCACTTCCTGGGAAGCAGGACCTCAGTATGTGTAGCAGTTGCTTTGGAAGACAAATACCATAACCACAAATTCCTCCCCCGCTTCCTTTCTCTCAGCTTTTATTGCCGAGCATGGTGTCATATGATTTGTAATATCTCCTTGGTAAGTTTGGATCAGCGTCCCCTCCCAGTCTCTTGCCCACCGCAACTTGCCCACTGCAGCCTACTAGCTTTTGAGTGTGGAGAAGGTACATGGAGAGACAGCCTGAATACTGTGTAAGCACCAGAACACTGGTGTCCTATCAACACTGCTCTAGCCACAAATTGAAAGCACAACACTACATGGGTGTGGCAGGAGGACCCTGCCCACGGCTGATAAGAGCCAGGGCTTTTAATGTGGCAGCCACAGGCTCTTTGGCACCTTTACTTTTGCACCTCTAGTGTCACATTGTGGCTGACCAGCACATACTCCTCCAGTGGCAGGAATAAGGAAGGTGGGACCTCTTGGTCAACAGACAGGGTCCCCAGCCAATGAGGTGCCTCGGCCCAAAGGAACCTCCAGGCCACAACCAATAAATGACAAAGGTTCAGATTTGACCAGGCTATAAAATGGGCCCCCCCCATCAGGGATTCCCTTTGAGTGATTCTTCTCAGAGCAGTGGATTTGTGATTGGCAACCCTCCCATTGGGATTGGGATGACACTCAAGAAAACTTCCCAGGATTGAGTGCAGTCATCCTCCTTTCAGTGAGTGATTATTCCTTTTGGATAGATCCTTGAGTGAGACCTCACCCCTTTAGGTGAGCAATTCTATCTCCTGCATACCCTTGGGTGAGAGGTTTCCCCTTTGTGTGAGTGTGTGCATACTTTGTGGTCATCATTCTCATGCGTTGTCGTGTAGTGATAACATCCTTGACTGGTGTATCGAACCCATAAGTTGTTAAATGTTAACAGAGTCTTGTTTTAGTTACCCCTGTTGTCTCGTTCACTTTGGTTCTGGTTATGAATTGAAGTTTGCTTGTGTTTATTATGCATGTGGAGACATTTTGGGGTATTCCATGACAATGGGTTACTATAGGTACAGTTAAATCCATCCAAGCCAAACTCAGTACAGTAGTTTATCTCTGAATTGGCAGCTGGACTATATGGCTTCTAGAAGGCAACATTGCTATGATTCTATGATTCCTTTCTCACATCCCAAAGTCCTGTGCTATGTACAATCAGACTGACTTTAATGATTAGTGTTTACCCTTGTCAGGGTTTAACTCCAGCCAGCAACTAAACACCACACAGCTGCTCTCTCACTCACTCCATGGTGGGATCGAGGAGAGAATTAGAAGAGTAAAAGGGAGAAAATTCATGGGTTGAGATGAAGACAGTTTAATGTAAAGCAAAAGCCATGCACGCAAGCAAAGAAAAACAAGGAATTCATTCACTGCTTCCCATCGACAGGCAGGTGTTCAGCCATCTCCAGGAAAGCAGGGCTCCATCACACATAACAGCTAACTTAGGAAGACAAATGCCATCACTTTGAACATCTATCACTTTGTTCTTCCCCCAGCTTTATATACTGAGAATGACATCATATGGTCTGGAATATCTCTTTGGTCAGCTGTCCCAGCTGCGTCCCCTCCCAACTCCTTGTGCACCCCCAGCCGACTTGCTGTTGTAGTGAGGTGAGAAGCAGAAAAGGCCTTGACTTTTTGTGAGAACTGTTTAGCAATATCAAAAACATCTCCGCATTATCAACACTGTTTTCAGCACAAATCAAAAACATAGGCCCATATTAGCTGCTGTGAAGAAAATTAACTCTAGCCCAGCCAAAACCAGTAAACCCCCTTTATTAATTCAGGAAGGTCATAAAATTGCTAAATATCCTCATTGTGACACAAACCTCCTCTTATTCAATGTTTCCTTTACAGAGTAGTGCAACAACAAATACTTTAACCTGAAATAATGAACATAAATTATGCAATAGTAATTGTCAGTCACCTTCAACTATCAAAACCCATTTGACAATATCCAGGTCAACAGACAATTTTAACCAAAAGATAATTGTTCATTGGCTGCTATCTTGCTTTGTAACATGACAATACTTTGGCCTAAATTTTTGCCTCTATTTCTACAACATGCCTTGGGGGACACTATCTCAATTTTATCTTTGCAGAGGAAATGAGAAAACTGTCTTTATTTGTCTTATAGCTCACGGAATTGAAAAAAAAAAGGAAGAAAAAAAAAGTACTGATCCTTGACTTGCAAGAAAATCTTTTCTTTTAGTTTAAGACAAATAGACTTTTAGGTAGTGCAACACCATAATGCTCATGATGAAAAATTCTGAAAGTCTTCTGAAGCTTTTCAAATCATTACAGCCTCATTGTCATCACCTTTTCATTTTATATTCAAATCACTCCTGAGTTGGTGAAAAGCTGGAATTTGCATGACCCATTTCCTATACAGTTTGAAAACCCAGTTAGTGATTTCTTTTTTCACATTCATTTTATTGAAGCTGTCTGAATTCTCCTAGAGTGGATGTCACTGAGGTTAGATGTGCATCCAGGAACACAGAGGTCATTTTTAACAGCAATCCATACTCATGTTTACTGACAGCAAAATAACTTTTAAAGGTATCATATTAAATTTTGAAAAATTACGTTTCTGTCATTTCCAAAATTAGACATGGAGTTTTTGCAACTAAATTATTGTCTTTTATCAGCTTTCTATTTTCTCAAATATTATCATAGGACAGTGGCATAGCAAAAACTTTCCATCGATATGTCTCTGCAGGGGAACAAACTGCCCAACTCGATTTAACAGTGTAAGAGCCATACAGTGTGAGCTAACTTGTTGCCATATATATTCAAGCCATAAGAAGCTAAGGATGAAGATAGCTATTTTCAACCTATGTAAAACTGCAATCTGTGAAACAGAGACTGCCTGCTTGCTTGTTTCTATTCCTTAAATTCTCTGTGAGAAAACTATAGAGCTTTACTTTCCCTTCTACAGCACTGAAGAATGAGAACGTTGATATAGGGGGAGATGCAAAAAGGAAAAATAGATAGTTATTTCTCACCACTGGAAAGAAGAGAAGATCAAGGACCTTTTGAGAGGGGCTTGATAGCAGAAACAGAAATTCGCCTTATAAAGTTCATTCGTTACCTTGGTTTCTTAAATAAACTCGTGGGATCATGTTATTTTTTTACCTAATAACTACTACCAATTTGTTGCTGACCGCTGGTCTCACGTTCTTCAGGAATCACAACCCAGAAGGTTGTTGTGATTCCCCTCGTACATCAGAAGGTCTTATTTCGCTCCAAAGGTCTATACCGCAATCAAAGGCTTCTAACAGAGAGCTTCAAGACACTGCTCTCCAAGGGCTCCTACCACTCCAGTCTCCAGGAGGGAACTGCCCCACTCCCTTCTGGGAGTGCCCCGCCTTTAACCATCCATGAGTCACATGGTTCCTGGCTGACCAGCATGACTCACAGCACCTGTCTTGACGAGGCACAGGTGCTTTCTATTTAGCCCATGTAGCAGCCAGAAACTCCCCCGACAATTCCCCCTTTCTTTTTTTGAAAAAAACACCTAAGCCTTAGGAATTCCATCATTCTGATTCCGTTTTTCATCGTCGTTTGTCAAAAACCATGGGGAAGTCATTCTTATATTTTTTATCATACCACGTTGGCAGTGGATATATCCATTGTTCTGATGATGTTGGATACATCCACCCTGGCTGTTCTGGCTGCTTTTCCAGCTGCTTTAACATTCCCTCTGCGGTCTTTTCTGGACTGGTCTGCGGCTGCTGCAGTGTTCCCGCAAAGGGTTGTCGTAACATACCCTCAGGGGTCTTTTCTGGACTGGTCTGCGGCTGTTGCAGCATTCCCGCAAAGGGCTTGCCTGGACCATAAGACATCTGTGCACACTTTCTCTTTCTGCTATTTCCCGGCCGGCCATTTGATTTGCAGTTTTTGGCGAGATGACCTGTTCTCCCACAAATATAACATCTTTGTTTAGTTAGATCAGTGGCCAATGTGGTCATCTCGCTTTCTACGGGCCCGACTTTGGCACATGCAATCACCATTTCTTCTAGGGAGGGGTCCCCCAGCAGTACTTCAATAACTCTCCGGCAATCGGGGTTGGCATTATCTTTTGCCAGCTGTTTTGTCAACAGTGCCCGTAGTTTATTGTCATATATTTGTTTTTCCTATTGCCCCTTGTAATCTCTCTACAAATTGTAGAAAAGGCTTCTTGACCCCTTGTTTGATCATGGAGTACCTCGCCTTGGGCTCCGCCATTTCTGTTGTGCGCATGAGGGCCTGCATCCCTATTTGTTTGACCTGCTCAAGAATCTGGGGATGCCACTGCGCCTGGATTGTCAGATTACTAAAGACGTGACCTGTCCCCATTAATACGTCTGTGCCTACAGCGTAGCAGGGGTCACCCTGGGGCAATTGGATGTTCTCTAATGCCTGATGGTCAGCCAGCTGTCTCCAGACACTCATGAAAACAGAGCCCTGTACTGGCTGGAACATCACCTGAGCCAGATGTTGGAAGTCATATGGCACTAGTACTTCTAAGTTCAGTAACCGTAATAACTGTGTTACTGCTGGAGAATTCGCTCCGTACCGTGCTACCGCTTTCTGCATATCTTGAATTACTTTCCAGGACCAGCCCAAGTGTTGATTGGGCTGGTTGGAACCCGGGAGGGCCAGTTCTACAGGGAATACACCCGGCCCTCCTCCCATTTCTGTTGCAGTTGAATCTTTATTATCAATTGGTACCCCTAGAGCTTGGACCAAGTCCCAGTCTCCACTCTCTACTGCTTTTATCCAAACCTCGTCCCAGAAATAGACTGGGTCACAAGGCTGAACTGTTGCTGTGGGGGCTCCCAGGGGGTCTGGTTCAACTAAACGGGCGGGTTTTGGTGACTTTTTCCTCTGTCGAGAAACTGGTGGTAACTCCCCAGCTGAGCTGTCACTTTCTTCGGAGGTTTCTCCTATAATCTCTCTTACTGCAGGGGGGGTCATGGCCTGCTGCAATATCTCCACTACAGCTGCTAACTGCTGGGACACTCCTTGCAGCATTGTCACAGCCTGGCGTACTAGTACTGGCTGCATAGCTCATACCTGTGCCATATATGTGGCAGGATACGAAGTTGCCGGGGGTGGGCCATTTGGTCAAGTGGTGGAGCCGTAGGTGTGACAAATTCTGAGGAGGAAGGGGGGGCTGCTGGGGCAAAGGGTGGGGGGTGCTCCAATATCTCCTGCAGGGTGAGGCAGAGTCCCTGCATAGTCCCCACAACTTTGTTGATCTCCATGAACAGCAAGGATATATCTAATTTGCTGTCCACACTGTCTGGGGCCAGTCCTCCCTCAGACAGTTTGTTGTTTCCTTCATACCCTTCGCTCGCTGATGCATAATCTGTTAATTCATCTTCATACTCTTCTGCCAACCCCTTTTGAATTATATTATCCAGGGCCCCCCACGTACACAGCAGGTCAATATCAGTTAAGTCCTTTTTTCCAAGGACTACTTCACAAAGTAGCTTATCTCCCAACCTTTTCCAAAGTTCTAGGTTAAAGGTGAAAGTAAGGCTAACTAGGTCTTCGTGTCTCGCTGCCCAGTTAAGTAAATTATATAAATCATTACTTATATTGACCCCCACAGCCATTCCCACAGATTTAAGGAAGGTGAAGGTCTGGTTTTCCTTCACAAAGTTTTCTCCCATTTTTAGCTCCCAACAGCTCACCTTGTTCCAGGTGTCTAGGTCAGTCCACAGCTTCTGCCACTTCTCAAGCTTCACTGAGTTTTGCATCTTTTGTCTACTCACATTTCAACAAATCACATCAGGGTCACCAATTGTCACTGACCGCTGGTCTCACGTTCTTCAGGAATCACAACCCAGAAGGTTGTTGTGATTCCCCTCGTATATTAGAAGGTCTTATTTCGCTCCAAAGGTCTATACCGCAATCAAAGGCTTCTAACAGAGAGCTTCAACACACTGCTCTCCAAGGGCTCCTACCACTCCAGTCTCCAGGAAGGAACTGCCCCACTCCCTTCTGGGAGTGCCCAACCTTTAACCATCCATGAGTCACGTGGTTCCTGGCTGACCAGCATGACTCACAGCACCTGTCTTGACAAGGCACAGGTGCTTTCTATTTAGCCTATGTAGCAGCCAGAAACTCCCCTGACACCAATTTTAGCCAAATTTGACAGTGACAAATGTCATGAAAGTGTTACTTCAAGTTAATGAAATCTGAGTAAAGGAGAGTGCGTCAACTAGCAGAGAAAAAGAACTCTTTCAATATTAAGCATCAATTTTATACTCAAGATGTGAATAGGCAAGTAATGGGTCAGCTGTTTCTGTTGTTCATGGAAATATTTGTCTGTCTTTAGAAGATTCTTTCCTTTTGCATCTGGATTTTTTTCACGTGCGCTTTTCTTTTGAATAGTCATTATTATGAAGGCTTTTCTTTTCCTAATCAGAGAACAAATCTTGACTTCAGACTGCAAAAAGTATCAAAATTGGAAGGAAATACTATTTAATGAACTACAAATACTTCTATCAGAGAGGAGAGGGGCTGGAATTAATCTCTGAATTTAGACTTTGAGGTTTGGTTGTAATATAAGTGTCTACATGTGTCCTTAGTGTCTCTGTGGAGATCTATTCACTCTCAGTTGATAGAATTTAGAGAACCTAAAGCAGATAACTTTAGATAGTCTGCTGACTAGCTCTTCGAAGTCTTTTGAGTAGGTCTTTACTTACTGTAGTAAATACTAGACATGTAATTCATGTGTTGACACAAGCAGTGGAAATCTAGGTTCAGATGTCTAAATTTGGAGCTGAATCTGACTTTTCATTAGGCCATGAAGTTATGAGTGTTCCTCTGTAGATGCTGACTATAAAAAGCCCTAGATGACTAGGTAAACTATGTGTTTTACTTCTGAATAAAGTTTGCCATCTGGACATGGTCCTGGGCAACCAGGTTTAGGTGGCTGTGCTTGAGCAGGGAGATTAGACTAGATGCCTTTCAGAGGTTCCTTTCAATCTCAACTCTTCTGTGATTCTGGAGTGTCCCACTTCAATTCCTTGCAAAATGGTCCTGATTTGTATTGACAATGTTCAGTTTAATTTAACAATTTCTCTGCAAAATGTCTGAACAGAAGACCCAAAGATTTTGCTTAAGCTCATATCCTTGAGTAAAAGTTGCTTTTCATAGGAAATATAGAATCATAGAATCATAGAATCATAGAATAGTTTGGGTTGGAAAGGACCTTTGAAGGTAATCTAGTCCAACGCCTTGCATCTTCAACTAGATCAGGTTGCTCAGAGCCCCATACAGTCTGACCTTGAATGTCTCCAGGAATGGGGCATCTACCACCTCTCCTGGCAACCTGTTCCAGTGTCTCACCACCCTCATTGTAAAAAGTGTCTTCTTTATATCTAGTGTAAATCTACATTCTTTTAGTTTTTAACTATTGTAATAAAGTTGTCTTATCACAACAGGCCCTACTAAAAAGTCTGTTCCCATCTTTCTTATAAGCCCCTTTTAAGTACTGAAAGGCTGCAACAAAGTCTTCTTGGAGCCTTCTTTTCTCCAGGCTAAACAACCCCAACTCTCTTAGCCTTTCCTCATAGAAGAGAATCATTTTTGTGGCCCTTCTGTGGACCTGCTCCAATAAATCCATGTCTGAGGACTTCAGAGCTGGGTGCAGTACTGCAGGTGGTGTTTCATCAGAGCTGAGTAGAGAGACAGAATCACCTCCCTTAGCCTGCTGGTCATGCTTCTTTTGGTGCAGCCAGGATATGGTTGACTTTCTGGGCTGTGAGTGCACGTTGCCGTCTCATGTCCAGCTTTTTATCCACCAGTACCCCCAAGCCCTTCTCCACAGGGCTTCTCTCAATCAATCCATCCTCCAGCTGTATTAACTAACATCGGCGATTACCCTGACCCATAAGCTGGACTTTGCACTTGGCCTTGTTGAAGATCTGATTATCTTGATCTAGATGCCCAAATGTAGTTTTAGGCAAATATCGTGAAGATTATCACTCCCACCCAAATTAACTTCCTTCTTATGCTGGCTAAATTAACATGCTAAGGCAGAATTCAGCTGCCTAAACAGAAGTGCCAAGTGCTGCTGAAAGATCTCTGTGAGGTAGCTGATTTAACTCAGGCTGATATCATGGATCACGCACATTCTTATGTAGAAGCTACTCGAGGCCAGATGGGATAGTCCATAGCACCTAAAACGGCATTAAGCACTTCACTTACATTTAGGCCACTGAACCATGCTAGTACTGTTGATGAACTTTCTGAAGTATAGATTGTTATTTTTTAGCCTTGTTGACTTTGAAAGTATGACACTCATTTAGACTAACTGGTGATAGGATCACAGTAGGGTTTAAATGCTTAACATACTCCCTTTTAACAACTGTAGTGTCTAGAGGTGAACACCATGACATCGAATAGGCAGTTGTGGCTGATTTTCTTCCTTCTAACTTTTAATGATCTCCCAACAATTTTTTTTAAAAGCTATTCTATGTTTTACAAATATTTGGTTTGTAATATAATCTCTGTGAACACACATAAAAGCAAACTCCATTAGTCTGAATTGCTTAATTCTGAACAGTATCACCATTCATCCTTTTCTTTTCTTTTTAGACAAAACACTACTTTTCCTTCTAGGCTCTGAATGTCAGCAAGACGATATCAGAATCAAGGCGATGATGACCTATACAATACATAGGTTTTACTGATTCTAAAGTCTGGTTGATTTGGTTTGGTGAAGTCTTGCTTATTATTCAAATAGCTGGATGTTTCTCTTCTATGTATCTTTACATGACCTTGCCTTATGAAAAAGTTGGAAAGCAGGCTTCTAACACGTAGATCTCTCTAGTATGCATGATATCATCACTTTATTCCTTATTAGCATCATATCTGAGCAAATGAATGGTTCCTGCCCATTAAGTTCATATCAGTCCAGTTTTTCAAAAGTACCAGTGTGAAGAGCATTGGCAGGTGTTTTTCACAGAGATTTATAAAGTCAGGCTTCTGAAATTGATTCAGCCATTTTTTTGTGTGTTACGTGAGAATAAAGTGCACACAGTGTGACGTGATACTCGGTAACTAGAGAGTTCAGTGATTGCCACTGCATGTCAAGATGGTCTCTACAGTGAATTTAAATAAATTACATGCCTATCAGAATGAAAAGTGCTGAGTTACATTTGTAAGCATTTAATCCCTTGAGTAATCTCTCCAAATAATCAAGTACTATGGTAGTTATTGCCTGCTAGATTTTTAATATCCTTTCCTTAATTCTACTTCAGAGACTCAAACAGCTTATTCAGAGTGCTTTTGTATCCAGAGACTCATTTACAATATTAAGTCAATCTTCATCTCCAGTAGGTTGCATGAAGTTCTTGATCATCCCTGCTGTTTGAAATAACTGTTCCACTTAAACTCCCACTTTAACATGGCTTCTAACAGAGATCTTTCCACTGACTGCAAGGATTTAGGAGGGCACCACCTGTGACTCCATCCTCCTCACCCTCTTCAAGGTTACTTGGTTTCATTTAGAAACCGGTCTGGAAAATGAGCATGTAGATTACTAAAACTCACTTTGTTGTTATTCTTTCAATTACTCTCAGGTCTCTTAAGACATGTCTACAGAATGCAATGATACCAAGGTGTCTAAAATATCACTGAACAAGCTGGAAATCCTGCCTGGTCCTATACTATGCAGGGTTCTCAGTATGGCATTGCACCTCAGCTAATTAGTGTTGCCTCTCCTCCAGACCATCTGGTGCAAATATGACTCTACTGCCTCCAGTCCAGATGAGCTACATATGGTATCAACTAAGGTTTGGGCTTTGGCAGCTTACGCTCTGCACCACCTGTGGTAGACATTGATGTACTAACTACCTTGCTTTCTGAAAGGCTTCCCTGTTGTTTTGCTCTCCAGGTGAAAGTAAAGGAACTTGAGAAATTAGACCAAGTGGATGCCCAAGTGGATGGTCCTCATATTGCTCACATACCTCATAATTGGCGGCTTGACTACCAATGTCACTGGGTACCCACACTCTCAGTTCTCCAGACAATTATTATTGATCTTCTTTTTGACAGGCAGAAAGGAAAAGAAGTTGAACTCAAAAAGCAGAGTAGAATATTTTGTTTGTGGAACAATACAATTCCACTCTAAAAATATTCCACAAGAACAGAATCTGAGCTCTATAAAACTGATGGAGAAGGCTTTTAATCTTCATTTGGAATTTAAAAAAAAATTAAAAATCAACATTTAGAGTCTTACGTGTATATACTATTTATTTATTTATTTATTTATTTATTTATTTATTTGTGTTAGTACATATATTTAGGAAGCATTTCCCAGACTTCTCCTGCTATGATTTATTTTTATTCTTATTGTTCTGGTTCACTTGATCAGTGAATTTATACTAAAATTATGTCTCAAATTCCTTCTCTTTGCTTCTGTAGATATTCTTCCTAATTACTGAATATTTCCAGCTTGTTTACATGCTTCCCCACATAGGCCTGATCTTTTTCTTTTTTACACTGCTTCAAGAAATTGTCTTAGTCATTTTTTCCTCTCTCTCTTCCCCCGCCCTCCTTTCTTCATTCTCAATTTTAATCTGTATTTTGAGCCTAGGAAAGATTTCCCAAGAGTAGCAGCAAAAATGATATTATGAATATTCATAGATCGCTATGATCTTGGAGTTTTAAAATAGAGCTGACTATTGTCATAGCAATGCTTATTCTCCCTATTATAAAACATTCAGACTTGCCTATAGTTGATCTTCAATATCTAGGGCACTGGGCCTTTTTCTCTTTTCAACACTTTTTCAAGTCTAACTTATTCATTAATACATGCCATTCCCAGACATTGCAATTTAGCAGTTTAATAGCCTCTTTCCTCTTTAAGCGAGATGATATTCTAGAAGAAAAAAAAAAAGAGGGGATTTAGTCTGCTTGTGAATCAAAACTAGAATGGTCATTCACTTCATGATCCACATGATTTTTTTTGCCCATCAGTTTCTGTCACCATCACTAAGCAGAACCAATCTTTCCAAAACTTTCTGTCTTTACAGCCCTTCGTTTCATAGAATCGTAGAATCATAGAATCGTAGAATCGTAGAATCATAGAATGGTTTGGTTTGGAAGGGACCTTAAAGATCATCTAGTTCCAACACTCTTGCCATGGGCAGGGACATCTCCTAGATCCGGTTGCTCAAAGCCTCATCCAGCTTGACTTTGAACACTTCCAGGGATGGGGCAGCCACGACTTCTCTCTGAAACCTGTTTCACTGCCTCACCACCCTCTGAGTGAAAAATTTCTTCCTTAGATCTAATGGTAATCTATCTGATTTCAGTTTAAAACTATTACCTCTTGTCCTATCATTTCATGCCCTTGTAAAAAGTCCATCTCCAGCTTTCTTGAAGACCCTTTTCAAGTACTGGAAGGCTGCTAGAAGGTGTCCCCAAAGCCACCTCCTCTCCAGGCTGAACAGCCCCAACTCTCTCAGCCTGTCTTCATAGCAGAGGTGCTCCAGCCCTCGGATCATCTTTGTGGCCCTCCTTTAGACCCACTCCAGCAGCTCCATGTCCTTCTTATGTTGGGGACCCCAGAGCTGAAGACAGTACTCCAGGTGGGGTCTCAAGAGACCATTTCTGAAGTCTAACTGGGGGAGACTGTTCCATCTTATTCTATAAGTTTCATTTTCTACTCCTAAAAATTAAAACAACTTTTGAGTTTGAAACGATAGATTAGACTCTACAGGTCACAGGTTGCTGCTTACATACCCTTGAAAAGCAGATTCTCCTCTTTCTACCTTCCTCCTCACCATCAACTGTATTGAGTTATACAGTACTAGCACTGGGAGAGCTTTTGCTTTAGACATTTTATATATATATAACAAAAATTAAAGTCTTTCTACCAAAGAGCTTACAAGAAGAAAGACAGTAAATTAATAAACACATGAAGAACCAGGTGAACAAAATAACACTGAAATATTGTGTTTAATGTAACACAAAGCAATACTGAACAACTCGTGTCTAGCTGCTTCTGGTTACACTTTGGTCTTCCTACATGTTTGGAAATATTTGTTTTTAAGTCCTTTCACAGTGCTCATTTTTTTTAAAAGGATTGTTGTTCCCATACTCTTCTGGTTAGACTCGGGCAGCAACTGAGCACCATGCAGCTGCTCACTCACTCCTCCCTCCTTCCCAGTAGGGTGAAGAGGAGAAAATATAACAACAAGCTTGAAGGTCAAGATAAGAACAGTGAAGGATCAACCACCAACCATGGCCATGGGCAAAACAGGCTCATCTTGGGGAAAAATCAATTTAATCCATTATCAGTCACTTATCACAGAGAGGATAAGGAGAAACAAAGCTAGATCTTAAAAACACCTTCATCTCACCCCTCCCTTCTTTCCAGCTCTACCTCCTTCCCCCAGGGATGTAGGGGGATGGGGAAACGGGAGTTGTGGTCGGTTTGTCACATGCTGTTTCTGCCGCTCCTTCGTCCTCAAGGGGGAGGACTCCTCATGCTTAAACATGTTTGTTCACAGAGTGCTGACTGGCTCAGCCCTGGCCAGAGGTGGGTCTGACCTGGCAAAAAACAGATTGGACTCAGAGTTGGGGAAGTTTCCAGCAGCTCCTTAAGGGGCCATCCCTGTAGCCCCTCCCCCGTTGCCAAAACCCCCACCACATAAACCCAGCACACATCCCTAGAAATTAGTTCAGTTACCTAGGCACATGTGTCAATTACTATTTGTGATTTCTTCTTTCTTTTTTTTTAGGTGCAGAACTCTTGACAAGACTACGCTTACCAAAATGGACAGCAAAATGCAGTTGAAGGAGAAGCTCTAATGTTGCAATACTTCATTAGATCGCAGCATTTCTTTAGATTAATGTTTTCTCTGGAAAATTTGGAAATTTAAACAGTACTGTCTTTGTAAAAAAAATACTCTTACCCTTATCTGTGACCAGTTTTGCTCCTGAGATGTAGAGTTGGCTATAAGTCATTGCCTTTCAGATATGACAAGTGAAGACATTTCAAGCCCTTAACCTTAACAGATAGAAATATCTTTTCAATAGAAGTTGGACTAGGGGGGAGAAAGACTCTCATAGAAAACAAAGTAATGAGCCCATGGTAGAAAGGATTATTGAAGTTGTTGGGGTGAATAGTGTCTGCAGCAGAAAAGGAAGCAGGAATGCAGAGATCTGTGGTGCTAATAAGTAAACAATGTGCAGAGTGCTATTTTATTAAAGCAAATAATGCAGATATACAAAGATTAAAATATTTCTGCTTCTTATTTTGGTCCCACTAGTCAACATGAGCAATAATACCTGATTCTTCTAGACAAACTGGAGACAAATGCTAATGAAAGCTATTATATTTCTGAACAAACAAATAGTCATTGGACTGAAAATAATTTATGGCTACAGTTAACAGAAAGGGGAAAGGGGGGGAATGTTGTTTTTATGATCTGGCTTGTTTCTTTTTATGCTCTCAGGTAACTGTTAATAAATTGTTTTGCTTTATTCCCAATCCGAGTCTGTTTTGCCTGGGATCATGATTGGTGGGTGCTCCTTCTCTGTTCTTGTCTCGACCCTCAGTCCTTTTTATTATCTTTTTCTCCACTCCACTTCACTGGGGAAGGAGTGAGAGAGCGGCTGCATGGAGTTTAGTTGCTGTATTGGTCTAAACCACGACATACATATTCATTTCCACTTACCTCCTACTTCCACGCTTCCAACCCTAACCATTCTACGATTCTATGATACTTGCCAAAAGGGCTTTTATGTAAGTGGATGTTAAAAGACAGAGAACTAGTTAAATTTGAGTGGCATGATCTTAACAGGTATAAACTGTCTTTGCTGGCTAGTAAATCAACCCTAAAGGATGCTACAATCTTCTATCCGTAAACAGCATCTAGATTAAGAGGATCCCTTGAAACTATAACTTAAGTTTACATGGAAGACAAACTCCTTGAAGCTGTAGTCATAGCCAGAAGCTTTCTCAAACAGAAGTATGAAAAGCTATAGCTTAGCTTCTAGATTTCCCTTACTTGTGTTTTTTCTTTTATTTTTTATTTGTGGAAAGAATTATTCGATATAGTAATTTTCAGTTCTCATGTTTGTGTATGTCTTGACATACCCTAGAGCATAAAGAAAACCTCTGCAATGTATTGAAGCATAGCATCCTTGAATTTCTATCAAAAAGAACAGTTATCAATAACTTAGGTTACAGTCTTTGCTTTGTTAAAATGGAGTTTTAATTAGGTAGGGATGAAAGCACTTAATTGCTATGTGAGTGTCTTATGCATAAAATACTCTTTTTTAACTGTAACATCACTTTCATACAAGCTGTTCAGTAGCTCTTCTTATAACCCCAAAACAACATCAGCTTCATGTATACAGAACATCAAAATCTCTGCTTGCTTCAGGTGGATTCTTCTGTTATCACTGTTCCCAGAGTGGCCTGTTAAGTTGGATAAATGTGCTATCTTTTCCCAGTGTATAATATAGTTGTTAAAAGAGATGCATAAAAATTGTTATCTACAAATCATCCATTTTTACAAAGCACATAAAAAAGAAAAGAGCATTTGCCAGTAATTAAAGTGGTTTGTAATTTTTTTTTTTTTCTTTTTAGTTAAATATGTCAGATTTTGTATTTGGTAAGTATGAATCTGCAATGGCAATCCACTGCTTACACATCTGTACTGCTCTTTGCAATAACTCTTTCATTCCTTGTTCTTCTGCATCCAGTAAGTCAGGATTTCACAAAATGTTTAACATATTTCCTGATTAAATAAAGTCCCTCTGTTTTTATGAAAATGCTAAATTTATTAATTCTGTATACATTTCTTTCAATCTTCTCTTTCTTCCATTACCTGGTCTAATAGCTGATATTCATTGAAACAAATTCACCTTGGAATGAGTCTAAATATTTCATAAGCTTGATTTAATTGCTGTCATTTCCAATAGCTTCTCTACTCAGGGGACACTCTTTTTATAGGAACTGTATTGGATTTTTTACTGTCAATAAAAAACTTTCTAGACATCATTAAGCTAGATTTAAGGGTGAATGAACCTCTAGAGTTTTCCTCCTGATGGCTGTTAATTTCAAATCTGTAATATTTATTCCTCCTGCAAATCTTAGATTCAGTTTAGGCTTAACAAAACATGCAATGGTCAAGGAATATATATATCCTTACCGGGTTTTATTTGTATGTTAATCATCATTGTCTACTCTGCTATGGACAATTGTTAATTCCCATGCACCATTTTCAACATACGTAACTGAGGGAAAAAAATATACATATGAAAAGATTCCATGATCTAATAATAAAAAAATCATATCATAGTCGTATCATGTTGGCTACTTTTTTCTGCATATTTTTGGTTTAATTGTATCATAAATTTTTTATTGAAATGAAGTTAACAGTGCATTCACTTACTGTACCTCACTCTTCTATGTAATATTTTCAGTTAGAAAATAGCAAATGCTATTGAAACGGCAACTAAGTCTAAGATTCTACACTGTCTTTGAAAATTATTAAATAAAAACGACCTGTAATTTTTCAAACTTTTCATGTGTTTATGTAGCTATGTTGATGTGATTCAGATAATAGATTTAGCTATAAATATTTAGCCAGAAATTCACCAGCCGTGAAGTGAATAACATCCTTGTTCATGTCTGCAACAATATGGGAGAACATACATGATTGGCCTAAAAGTGATGCATGGATTATCACTTCAAAAAAAACCCAATACAACTGCCATAATTTAGGAAAACAGGAAGGAAGATCATAGGGAAAGGTAAAAGCAAGGAGCATGTTTAAATAAAAATGCCTGACTGCTTTCTTCTGAAAAATTTCTCCTGCTATTTTCTGACTATACAGGCGGAAGATTTGGAGTCTCAGAATAAAAATATTTGCTTCCTGTAAAGTCAAATCTTATGTGGGTAAGTGTTACCTTATAAAAAATTTGAAGTTGTATTTTCTGATGATTTGCGATATGGTTAAGTTATTTCAGTGACCTTTTAGCATGATATAAAACACAAATTTGTAAAAGTAGATCTATTTTTTCCTGTTATTTGACGAGTGCAACAAATGATTCACTGCATATAGCATAAATAGTATGTATGTTTGCAGCCATATAATTGGTCTGACATTATGCATTTTGCAGATTAATCTTGTAAAAGCAAGCTGCTTTTACAGTAAAAAAATGCCAAAAAAAATTTATTATTGTCATATATTTTTCAGAATTTGGTCTTAGGATATTCAAGCAAAAGTGGATATCCAAAACATCCAAATCGTAATTAGTCACAATGTTTTCTACTTTGATGCAGATCTCATTCTAAAATAAGTTTTATTTAAAATAGATTTTAAATTGCATAGAGATAGTTATAAAAGATTTCATGTGTTCTATAAAAAAGCAAAGCATTGTAACACACATCAGTGGATGGGACCATTAAGAGAATCAAAGTGATTTGCCCTGATGGGTAATATATGAAGCACATAATCTGAATGGCTGAAGTTCCTTGTGATATCCCTGGTTTATAAGTTCTGGCCCTTTCATGCAACATTAGATCAGATGTCGTTTGTGTTTGTACGAATCTCAAAAATGCTGGGCCAAAAAACTAATTGGAGAGGTCGGTTCATAAGTTGCACCTGTAAGCTCTCGTGGAGTCTCTTGAAGACTGTAGCTCTCTTTCTGGTAGCAAGTTGTGTGGCCCAACAAGAGCGGGTTTCTGGAGCTAAACAGTTCCCATCAAGGACTTAATGCCTACATTATGTGCGTTTTTTAAGAGTTTACTTTGGAGTGATTTTAGTCTGCTGAGTCGGACTGAGCAACCTTTAGCAGTTGAAATGCACTGAGTACACTCCTGGATTTAAACTTCTGACTTAATTTTGTCTAAAAGAATCTAGTTTGAGATGTGAAATGTCTGAAGTTGTAATGAAACAGAATTGTCTTTCTCTAGTGGGCTCATCTCTCAGGGCTCATCTTAATATCTAGAGGAAGTTATCAGTCTCAAAAGCAGTTCACATGCACTTACATAATTTCACAGAATCATAGAATGGCTTGGTTTGGAAGGAACCTCAAAGATCATCTAGTTCCAACCCCCCTGCCATGGACAGAGACACCCTCTACTACATCAGGTTTCTCAAAACCTCTTCCAACCTGGCCTTGAACACTTCCAGGGGTCCACAACTCCTTTGGGCAACCTGTTCCACTGCCTCAAAACCTTCAGAGTGAAGAATTTCTTCCTTAGATCTAATCTAAATATCATCTCTTTCAGTTTAAAGCTGTTGCCTCTTGTCCTATCACCACATGTCCTTGCCAAAAAACTCTCTCCAGCTTTCTTGTAGACTCCCTTTAAGTACTGGAAGACTGCTAGAAGATCTCCTCAGAGCCTCCTCGTCTCCAGCCTGAACAACTCCAGTTCTCTCAGCCTGTCTTCATAGCAGAGGTGCTCCAGCATCATCTTTGTGGACCTCCTCTGGACCTACTCCAACAGCTCCATGTCCTTTTTATGTTGGGTGCCCCAGAACTGAACACAGTACTCCAGGTGGGATCTCACGAACAGAGTAGTGAGGTAGAATCACCTCCCTCGACCTGCTGGTCTTGCTTCTTTTGATGCAGCCCAGCATATGGTTAGCTGGTTTCTTGACTCAAACACACATTGCCGGCTCATGTTGAGCTTCTCATCCACCAGCACTCCCAAGTCCTTTTCCTCAGGGCTGCTCTCAATCCATTCTTCGCCCAGCCTGTACTTGTGCTTGGCATTGCCCTGACCCATGTGCAGGACCTTGTACTTGGCCTTGTTGAACTTCATGAGATTCACACAGACCCACCTCTCCAGCCTGTCAAGGTCCCTGTGGATGGCATCCCTTCCCTTCGGGGTGTTGATCACACCACATAGCTTGTTGTTGTCAGCAAACTTACTGAGTGTCCGCTCAATCTCATTGTCCATGTTGCTGACAAAGATGTTGAACAACACTGGTCCCAATACCGACCTCTGAGGAACTCCACTCATCACTGGCCTCCACTTGGACTTTGCACCTTTGACCACAACAGTTTGAGTGCGCACATCCTGCCAGTTCCTCTGAGTGCGCACATCCTGCCAATTCCTTATCTACTGAGCTGTCCATCTGCCAAATCCATGTCTCTCCAATTTAGAGACAAAGATGTCCTGCAAGACAGTGTTAAATACTTTGCCCAAGTCCAGGTAAATGATGTCAAGTGCAGTTTCTCTCTTTCTTCCTCTCATTGTGCCCTGAGAAATTGTTATAAACATTTTTAATAATATAATAATTTTCAACAGGTATGTTAGGCGTGGACAAGTGAAAAATATGTCCCAACATTTTTTTAAAGATGTAGACTTATTTTACATGCTTAATGTTTATAACATAGGACATTCAAAAGATAATCCTTCTGTTCATAAGAAAATATGTCTTTGTTCACATGCATTGGTTCAAATCATGTCCTGAATTATGGCATATAGTATAGAACCATAAAAAATAATAGATAGACATTTTACATTATGGTAGTAAGTATAAATATATACAAATTCCATACTAAAATTTAAAAATAATTATCTTGACCAAAATTCAAAAAGTATGTGCGAAATAAATGTCAAAACAAAGAATCTAAATCAAACCAAACGAACCAAACATAAAAGATGCTTAATTACTTACAGTGAAATTATTGTGGGCTTTTCAAAGGCAACTAAGAAATCCCTATCATGACTCATATCTACAGTGAGATCCAAGACTCTCCCTTCTTGCTCTCCCTCCCTTCCCTTTTCCTCCGTCTTGTCACTATATGTATATTATGTAACAGTTCCTCATTACAGTATTTGAGAACCTTCTCAGAACTTTTGAAAACACAGTATTTATTTTATAATTATTTTAGGCATAAAGATGTAGAAGGAAAATTAAATGAAAGAATACTTCAAAAGGATTAACATAAGAAGAAATAATCCTTACTAGATATATTGGTATAAAATTAATTATAGCAAACTCTTCCAGCATTGGTAACTACTGAAATAATAAATATTTTACAGAAGGAATTATTTGAGACACCGAGTGTAACTTTTAACACAACATGTGCTGTGTAAATCATATATCAGTTCAGGTAATTACTCCCACACTATTAAGCATAAACTATAGTTTATTTCAAGTTTCACCCTGACATATGATGTTAAAAAATGATTCTAGATTCATAGATTTCTAGGTTGGAAAAGACCTTAGAGATCATCGAGTCCAACCATCCCTAATCCCATTAACCATATCCTCAAGTAGATCATCCACCCTATTCTTAAACACATCCAGGGATGGGGACTCACCACCTCCCTGGGCAGCCTATTCCAGTGGCTGACAACCCTTTCAGAGAAGAAATACTTCCTAACATCCAACCTGAATCTCCCCTGACTAAGCTTATGCCCATTTCCTCTTGTCTATCACCACACTAATGTAAAGTAGCCCTTCCCCTACCTCTCCCACCATCTTTCTCAAGTATTTATAGGCCGTAATCAGGTCTCCCCTCAGCCTCCTCTTCTCCAGGCTAAACAGCCCCAACTCCCTCAGCCGCTCCTCATAAGTTTTATTTTCCAGCCCCTTGACCAGTTTAGTCGCCCTTCTTTGGACTCGCTCCAGGAGCTCAATATCTCTCTTAAAGCGAGGGGCCCAAAACTGGACACAATATTCCAGGTGCGGCCTCACCAGTGCCGAGTACAGGGGCAGGATCACTTCCCTGCTCCTGCTGGTCACACTATTCTTGATACACGCCAGTATCCCATTGGCCTTTTTGGCCACCTGGGCACACTGCTGGCTCATATCAAGCCGGTAGTCAACCAACACCCCCAGGTCCTTCTCCGCCAGGCAGCTCTCCAGCCACTCTTCCCCGAGCCTATAGCGATGCTTGGGGTTTTTATACCCCAAGTGAAGGACTCTGCACTTGGCCTTATTAAAGCTCATGCCATTGGCCTCAGCCCAACGATCCAGTCTGTTCAAATCCCTCTGAAGGGCCTCCCTACCCTCGAGCAGATCGACACAGCCTCCCAGCTTGGTGTCGTCCGCAAATTTACTGAGGGTACATTCATCCCTCATCCAGGTCATTGATAAAGATGTTAAACAGAACTGGACCCAGCACTGAGCCCTGGGGAACCCACTGGTGACCTGCCTCCAGCCGGATTTAGCCCCATTTACCACCACTCTTTGGGCCCGGCCATCCAGCCAGTTTTTAACCCAAAGGAGGGTGTGCCTATCCAGCCAGCAGTTATCAGTTTCTCAACCAGAACACTATGAGAAACTGTATCAAAGGCTTTACTGAGGTCTAGGAAAACTACATCCACAGCCCTTCCCTCGTCAACCAGGCGGGTCACCCTGTCATAGAAGGTGATCAGGTTTGATTGGCAAGACCTGCCTTCATAAACCCATGTTGACTGGGCCTGATCACCCGGTTAACCTGTATGTGCTCATTAATAGCACTCAAGATAACCTGTTCCATGACTTTGCCCGTCACCGAGGTCAGACTGACAGGCCTGTAGTTCCCCGGATCCTCCTTCCGCCCTTTTTTGTAAATGGGGGTAACATCCGCCAGCCTCCAGTCCAGCGGAACTTCCCCAGTGAGCCAAGACTGCCCAAAGATAATGGACAGGGGTTTGGCAATGACATCCGCCAGCTCTCTCAGGACTCTCGGGTGGATACCATCAGGCCCCATAGACTTGTGGGCATCCAGCCGAAGGAGCAGATTCCTTGACCCGTTCCTCTTGGATCACAGGAGCTTCGATTTGCTCTCCCTCCCTGCACTCAGACACCGAAGGCCAGCTCACCTGGGAACTGCTGACCTTATTATTAAAGACTGAGGCAAAGAAGGCATTAAGGACCTCAGCCTTGTCCTCATCCCTAGTGACTAACGCACCCCCTGAGTCCAGTAGGGGCTGGAGGTGATCTTTAGCCCTCCTTTTGTTATTAATATATTTATAGAAAGACTTTTGTTGTCCCTTACGGAGCAGGCTAGTCTAAGTTCCAGTTGGGCTTTTGCCCCCCTGATTATCTCCCTACATGTCCTAACTTCCTCCCTGTATTGATTCCTGGATGCCTGCCCATTCTTCCAAGACTTATAGACATCCCTTTTTCTTTTGAGATGTTCCCAAATCTCCTTTGTCATCCAAGCTGGTTTTCTACCCCGGCGGCTCGACTTCCGGCACACAGGGACAGCTCGCTCCTGTGCCTCCAGAATTTCCTTTTTGAATAGTAACCATCCCTCCTGCGCCCCCTTACCCTTGAGAGCTGTCTCCCATTGGACTTTGTTAACCAGACTTCTAAACAGCCCAAAGTCAGCTCTCCCAAAGTCCAGCTTGGCCGTTTTAGTGTTCCCCCTCCTAACTTCCCCTAGAATTGAGAATTCTATTATCTCGTGGTCACTATGCCCCAGGCGTCCTCCAACCTTCACATCTCCCACAAGACCTTCTCTGTTCACAAACAGCAGGTCTAGGGGAGCACCTTCTCTAGTCGGTTCACTGACCAGTTGTGATAGGAAGTTGTCCTCCACACTCTGCAGGAAACCGCCTAGACTGTTTCCTGACTGCCATGTTATACTTCCAACAGACATCAGGTAGGTTAAAGTCACCCATAAGGACAAGGGCTAGTGAGCGCGAGACTTCCCCCAGTTGTTTAAAGAATAGCTCATCAGTTTCACTGTCCTGACAGGGTGGCCTGTAGCAGATTCCCACTACAATATCCGCCTTCATAGGCCCCCCTTTGATTTTCACCCACAGACATTCTACTAGGTCATCCCCAACATTTAACTCTAAACAGTTTAGACCTTCCCTTACATACAGGGCAACCCCACCACCCCTTCTACCTCTCCTATCCCTCCTGAAGAGCT
This sequence comes from Tauraco erythrolophus, assembly GCF_009769465.1. Taxonomy (NCBI): domain Eukaryota; kingdom Metazoa; phylum Chordata; class Aves; order Musophagiformes; family Musophagidae; genus Tauraco; species Tauraco erythrolophus. Next base: position 123,539,742 of record NC_141465.1, on the reverse strand, counting down.
TGTAGCCATCCATGGTAGCACTCCAGTTATACGAGTCATCCCACCATGTTTCAGTGATGGCAACTATGTCATAGTTTCCCCGGATAACAAGAGCTTCCAGTTCCTCTTGTTTATTGCCCATACTGCGTGCAGTTCGTATAGAAGCACGTAAGTTGGGCTTTCGACCCCACTGCACCCTAGGGGGGAAGTTTATTACCTGAGCTGTTATTTTGGGATTCTCTTTAACCTCTAGGCAACTTGTGTGTTGCTCCTGACTACACATATCACCCCCTACTATCACTGAGGCAGCAGGCCGAAGGCACCTGCCTACACTCCTTTCATCAGACACTGGAGGGCCGTCCTCGGCTGTTAATCCTCCAAGTCTGACAATACCCCCCACCCCCTTCACATCTAGTTTAAAGCCCTGTTGATGATCCCAGCTAGTTCTGTAGCAAGCAGCCTTTTCCCCATGGAGACAAACCCGCCCCATCCCTAGATAGAAGATCTGGCATTAAGGTCAGCCCGTGGTTAAAGAAGCCTAGGTTGTGTTCCTCACACCACTTTTGTAGCCAATTATTTAAATCCTCGATCTTTGTTTTCCATCCCGTGTCATGTCCCAGAGTCGGTATGATAGAAGAGAATATTACTTGGGCCCCCGATCCCTTCAACATTCTTCCCAAAACCCTGAGATCTTTCTTAATAGTCCGGATGTTTCTTTTCCTAATGTCATCCATACCAACTTGGAAAATAAGAAGAAGGTAGTAATCGGTGGGCCTGACTATAGATGGGAGTTTTTTTATCACGTCCCTAATTGTTGCCCCAGGAAGGGAGCAGACCTCCCTATGTAAAGGGTCAGGTCTACAAATCTGGCCCTCCACACCCCTCAAAAGGGAGTCTCCTAAAACAATCACCCGCCTTTCTTCATAACTGAGGATGTCTTGATATGTGTGGTCCTAGGGAAGTATACTAGCGTGTGTGTATTGTCATCCTCCCTGGGGGTTGGTTCCACTTGCAGAGCTTCATATCTGTTGTGTAACGGAACCTGAGAGGTAGTTGTGGGAGCAGAGGGGGCACGCTTGCCGTGCCGGGCAGGGACCTGCTGCCATTCCTCATTCCCACCTGGATTCCTCTTCCCGGCCAGGCGGGGAGAGGGTGGGGGCTCCTCAGTCTGAGAAGCTGTGGTAGCCTGTTGGGTCTGCGGGAGGGAGCACAGGGTACTTGTTGCAGCCCAAGTGTTAACAGTAAGGAATGTGTATCAGCGAATATAAAAAGAACACTGTCCTTGAGATAAGAAGGTAGGTTGAAGCTGTGAAAAACACACTGTCCCTGGGAAAAAAACAAGAAGGATGAAACTATGAAAAACAAGATTCTGAGCAAAACATACTAACTGCAAAAATATTAAAATATTGTAACAAATATAGAAATCTGTATCCAATCACAGTGTGTATCATACTCGTGCTTGTCGCGTGAACAGTAGTGTTAGACCAATTAACTTGCTAAGTACAGCGCATGAAAGCGTGCACAGAACCGAGCTATGCTATAAAAAGAGCAGTATCACAGAATAAAGCTGAAGCCTTTTTACTCATCATATTGATGCGTCTTGCTTCCCCGTCTTCGGCCGCAACATCTGGTGACCCCGACGTGATCAAGAGGGTTTTCAAAGACCACAACGCGGACGAGAGAGAGGACGGCCATCCCGGCGCCCGAGAGAGGCGGATAGCCCGAGAGAGGCGGATAGCCCGAGAGAGGCGGAATAGCCCGAGAGGCGGATCGTCCGAGAGAGGCGGAATCGTAGCGCTACGGACTGACCGGTGAGTCAGGCAGACCGAGGTCTGGTTCGGGATGGGAATGCTGCAATGACAGCCTGGGAATGAGATGATGGAACGGGACGTTGCATTGTCGTTGTTGAAAAGCTTCTTAGAGGAGCGTGGACTAAACTTGGAAAAAGATATTGGCCCCTGATTGCAGGGGGGTATGCAAAAGAAGTAAGCGACTGAAAAAAAAAAAAAACAAAAAAAAAGAAAAAAAAAAAAAAAAAAAAACAAAAAAAAAAACAAAAAAAAAAAAAAAAACAAAAACAAAAAAAAAAAAAACCACAAAAAACCACAAATAAGCAACAACTGCCTCAACAGGAGGAGGTAAGCGACTGGGACAAAGTGCTAGAGAAACCAGCACTACTAACAGTTCTAACTTGATAAAACTCCCAGTACTCCTGGTTTGGGTATCAGCCCATGTACCGGAGGCAAGCTCTTCAATATATACCTGACAAGGACTTGGGACACTATAGACGTTAAACTTTGGCGTGCAGCCACCTGTGGGGATGCTGCTGGCCTGGAAAAGTCATCATCGAATGCTTTTGATCCAGGACCCCGAATGAAAGACAGACTTATTTCTTTCCCCCTCTTCCAACGAAGTCGGTACACCGGCACCCCCGCGCCGCGCCGCCCACCGCGCCCGGCGGCGCCCCGGGAACGCCGCTGCTGCTGCCGGCCGAGGGCCGCGGGCGGCGTTTGCCTCGGCGCTGCCGCTCGTGTGCGGGAACGAACCGCGGCTGGAAAGGACGGAGACGCGCGGCGGGCCCCGCTGCGCCGGTTCGTTCGCGGCTGATGGTCCCCTCGGCGGGAGGGGGCGGCGGCGCTTACGGAGCGCGAGCGGCCGGAGCTGCGGCAACAACAACAAGAGCAACAACAACCAGGGGGGGGGGCGGCACAGGCTGCTGGGTCGTCATCGCACCCCGCCCGGCTGAGGCGAGGGAGGCCTGACCCCCCCCCCCCCCCCCCCCCGCCCGGCCGCTGCCTGTTGGCCCAGGTTGTACCAAGAGAGAGCACATCGTAACTTGGATCGTCTCGATCGGCATCGCGGGAAATAACTAATCCTCTTTTGTTCCAGCAATTTCAACAGGTTAATATCAGTGTTGCAAAAACCGTAAACATGCACATTCCATTGTACATCTGCGAGCGCACACCGCGCTTCCAGGGCCTATAGCAGAAGGGAGCAGGTGAGCTGAGCCTCTCACGAGTGCAGCTCTGGTACCAAACTCGCTCATGCAGGCAAACATCTTGCATGACTTCTACCATCAGAATGCTATTAGGTGACAATTTGGTATAACGAGAGAGTAAGCCGCTCAATTGTACAATTGTGTAGTACCTGTCAAAATACGATCGTGCCACCAGTGAATGGTGTTAATCCTCGTGGTTTACGCTCGCAGGAACTTTGGCATACACTTCTTATCAGACATATGTATTTTGTCGTCATAAAGTATTGAGCATGTTGCTGGTATTTCTACAATCCTAGGGCAACCAATCATAGAATACGCACATGGTACTTTGGAGAATATGCTTTGAAACAAGAAAGAGGAATGATGGGGAAATCTCCAATGAAACAATAGCTAAAGTGTTATAGGTGTTAAATCTCTTAAATCGAGAGCTAAATATTTGGGATGAATAAAATGTCACTCATGTCAAAATCAGGCACAGGCAGGGTTACAGCAAGTGGCTTTCCAACAGCTGACTGAATTGGCTACGAGAGCATTAAGACGTGTCCCTGATTTTTGGGACAGGGGAGGCTTCCTTTGCTTCCATTCGGCAGGGAGCACAGGAACCTTATGAGCATTTCTTTGATCAGCTACAAATGGCAGTTCAGAGATAAACAGAAAATCCGGCTACTGCAGATGTGGTTATTCCAGTTAGCCATTCAAAATGCTAACACAGACTGCCAACGAGCTCTTGATCTTATCAGAAATCGGGCAAAAACGATTGCAGATTTAGTAAAGGCGTGTCACAATGTGGGCTCGGAACACTATAAAGCAAAATTTTGGGAACCAGCTAAAATCATTGCAGCTTCAATATTTGCACCAGGAGTTGGAGTGGCACAGGTGTTAACTACACTGAATAAGTTGGGTTGCTAGCTTGCAAAACAGATTAATGCTACAGCTTGCTGCTTTATCAATGCTCTTAATTGACAGGATGGTTAAAATCTTTAGTAAAGCAGACATTATATTGCTAGTAGTTCTTTTATGCATAGCAATAATCACCCCCTGCCTATTGTCACGCTCCCAGCAGACGGTACAGAGTACGGTTAATCAAGTAATGATCACAGAAAAACAAAAAGGGGGAGTTGTTGTGGCATCTTACACACAGCTACAGTTGAGGTTTGACCTTGATGATTTAAGCCTGTGCTCTTTTCTGAAGTTGGGAAACACCGATAAAGAGGATGAGAAAGAAAAGAAAAGGAGTGTGAACAGCTGGTGCAGGGAGTGTGAGAAGTTGACATGAGGAGTTTGGGAAGTTGATATAGAGTGTGTGAGAAAATGATGTTTAGTTTAGCAAGTAAAAAATAGCTCCTTTTAGGCATAGCCAATAGTAAAATTAAAATAGGTGCGTGCACTATGTTTGTAATCAATCACAGTTGGGTGAGGGCCGCATAGACACATCGTGGCCAGAGTAATAATCTATAAAAGCTGGTGTATAACAACAATAAAGGTCACTCTGCTATCACAAAAGAATTTTGGACACAGACAATCACAGCTGCACAGCCTCCTTTAACAGTAATCATTAATGGGAAGGCTTTTCTGGCCTAGTTGAAACAGGGGCTGATGTATCTATAATGAAAAATCCTGACTGGCCGCCTCTCGGCCTCTGATACAGCCCTGGCAGCTGTGATCGGAGTAGGTGGAACACAGATCCCACAGCAGAGTGCACAGACCTTGTTAGTAGTAGGCCCAGGTAACAAACAAGCTGTTTTGAAACCATATGTTTTTGATGTCCCATGTACATTATGAGGTCGAGATTTGTTGAATCAGTGGAATGTGAGGCTAACCTCAAATTTTTAGCACGTTACTGATGTCCAGCCCTGACTCAAGCTGGCAAGCTGGTCTGGGTCGATCAGTGGCCACTAAAAGGTGAGCGACTGAACTGAACTCAAAAATTAGTCAATGAACAGCTCAAATTAGGACATATAATTCCCTCCAATATTTGTTACCCCAAAGAAATCAGGAAAATGGAGATTTATGTTAGAAGATTTAAGAGCTATTAATACAATCATTTCACCAATGGGTGCATTACAACCGGGTGTACCAAATCCTACTATGATTCCAGAATGTTAGCATTTGATGGCGATTGATTTAAAAGATTGGGTTATTTCACCTTTTTACTTTTTATTTATTTACACCCTAATGATTGTCCTAGATTTGCCTTTTCAGTTCCAGTGCTTAACAATGAACGACCCACGCAACAATATCATTGGATTGTACTGCTTCAAGGAATGATGAATAGTCCTACAGTTTGTCAATTGGTAGTAGATGATGCTCTCTGTCAGGTCAGACAGTAAATCAAGCTTAGCAAATTGTACGTGCCTACCCTGACCATCAATGTATTGTGCCTTCAAATACTCCAGCAGGAGTAAATCCAACAGGTTTATGTGCCAATGAATTATGGCAAACTGATATTACTTATATTCAATTGTCTAATCGATCTAAATATGTGCATGTAACTGTTGATATGTTTTCTGCCCTTGTTGTTGCTACTGCTCACACTGAAGAAAACCATAGGAGTACCAAAGAAAATTGGGACAAACAGTGATCCAGTATGGTGCCTTTTTACAGGATTGGGGAGTGACTCACACTACCAGTATCCCTCATTCACCTATGGGACAAGCTGTTATTGAACAAACTCATTTAACGTTAAAACAAATGTTTGATAAACAAAAAGGGGCAGTCTTCCGTATATTTCCCCGCAAGAATCCTTGGACAAAGCCACATATGTTTTAAATTTTCTTAATTTGTCTGCTTCTAGGCAACATACTATGGCTGTAGATCACAATTTTAAATCCAGTGCCATTTTTGCAGAAAAATCAACAGCATGTTATAAGAAGCTGGACTCAACTCATGGGATGGCCCTGCGCCTCTGCTTACATGGGAAGAGGGTATGTTTGTGTTCTTCCCACAGGTCCATACTGGTTACCAGCAAGAAACGTAAAGCCAACCAGGACTTTTGAAACTACAAATAGAGAAGGGGAGATCCAAGAATTAGCAGAGCAAGCAGAGATCACAGAAACACCGAATGAAGAGAATGGTTCAAATGGACAGACTTGTAATAGAAGATTTCATGTTAATATATCAACTGTTCTTATGTTTCTCATTGTTAGGTATAGTATGTGTGTGAAAGTTGCTTGTATATATGCTTGTATATATGCTTTGTGTCTTTTCTCCGATCGGAAAGTGTATGGATTCCACCCGTAGCTACTGGAAGGAAAAGAATTAACTGGTACCAAATTAATGACAAAGAATTACTAACTGGACTTAGTTGTAAGCACGTAACTTTGAAAAGAGAAGCTAGGAGGATTGTTATTGAACAACATGTTGCGATTCGCAAAAACCGCTGTTAGCCGGCAGAGCATATACTGGGCAGCCTTGTTGCACGCACTGGCCACGCGTGCGGCAACGCCGTGTCAGTACCTTTGTCGTAGACTCTGCTAAGGGTGAAAAGAGATGGCTCAGAGCGGAGCTGAGGGAGGCTGCAGAGCACACTGTGTAGATAAACAGGGGACGCCCTGAAGGTGCCGTGCCTGCCTCCCTTCTCCGCAACGACCCTGCCGATTGACACCCTCCTGCTCAGCGAAATCTTGGGTATAGTGGAAATAGTAAGGCCCTCGGAAAGGGAAGTAGTATACTAGAAACTGCTTTTGCAAGGCTGTACCAAAACAATATGCTAGTAACTGAAATTGCCAGTCTCCTACACAGAGTTTTATTCGTGCAAGAAAAAAAAAGGGGCAACGCTGTCACTGATCGATCACACAAATTTTTCACCAATCTGCTCGACCTCTTCAGAAAGAGTTTGCACTGTCGCGAGCACAAGCCCGTGCCATCGTCGCTGCAAGGCACCAACCCTCGAGGATTGCAACCAAGAGGAGTGTGGCAAACTGATGTAACTGAGTTTCCCACCTTTGGTCCACTGCGCCATATCCACGTCACCGTGGACACTTGCAGCAGAGCTGTATGGGCGACACCAGCGCCTTCTACCGCCTTCCGATGTGTGAAACAACATTGGCTTTCAGCATTTGCTGCCCTTGGCTTACCACAAGTCATCAAAACAGACAATGCTCCTGCATACGCAGGAACAGCATGTGCTGCATTTTTAGCAGATTGGGGAATTGAACATAGAAAAGGTGTTCCGTACAACAGTACGGGTCAGGCTATTGTTGAACAGTGCCATCAAGATGTAAAGCGACTCGCTGCCATTTTGAAAAAAGAGGGGGAGATGTCCCCCAACGCGCGAACTGAAAGGCGAAGGCGGAGGCAATCCAGGAGTTCCCAAAGACTCGGACCTCTCTGCAGAAGAATAGAAGAAGTGCTAAATCTTCCAAAGAACATATTAGACGACTCTGATCTAGATGAGATAGATTTTGCCTTTATCCGTAGTTTAATACGCGCGCGCAAAGCTGCAAAATTATACCCGCTAACGCACTGTAGGTGTAGATGTAGAAGGTTACAGGTTATAACTATAGAGTGTGGAGGTTGTAGTCGCATATGTCATGAATCGCAACGTGACGCAGTGCAAGGCTGTGCAGATTGTAGACGCGCTTTAGATATTAGCCCATACCAGGCGCTTGCTGCTTGGCTTAGAATAGAGAACGCTTCACGACAAAGGTTAATTGCGTTGTTTGAGAGTGAGAAGAAGCTTTATTAGCACACGCAGCTTTTAGGTTACAAAAACTATTGACTGTTGTAGAAGTAGCACAAAAGACACAAGTGTTGGGTACCAGATATCAGAAGCAGTGTAGACATCATGACAGGGATGGAGGAATTTATTGGTAAGATAATACCTATAGTAACAGGAATCTTAGTGTGTGTCAAATGGCCTACGGAATTAACTCCATTAGCCCGAGAGACAACATATGGGTAACCATTGCTAACAAAACAAACCAGTCATCAATCTGCCTAGCCCTGGGCGGTATTGGAAACCCATTCCGTACCTGTCTCATAGGAGTACCAACATGGAAAGTGGCAGCCTTTAGAGGGCTGGTAAACACCACCAACCTAACATATAGCAACTTCAATACCACAACGATCTATAGAGCGACCCCTCAACAGTATGACGGAGCAGTACAATGCCGGCTTATTCATGCACTTAATGCTTCCCTCCAGTCTGATCCAGAAGAATTAGACCTGCTTGGTAGTATGCATGCAAACACTACCGCTGGGAAAATAGGAGGATGGTTTTCATTTTTGCCGTTAGACCCAGACAGCTCAAATAAAAACAGAAAACTATGGGCAACCTTAGATTCTAATCTTGACAGCGCATCGGTAATTCACTTTCTATACTCGAGCTGCAATGGCAGCAACATTACTGAACCTCGAAGGTTGCCCGAAGGAATTTTCTTAATTTGTGGAGACAGGGCATGGAATGGCATTCCAAAACAACCAGAAGGAGGTCCTTGTTATTTAGGCCAGCTAGCCTTATTCCATCCCAATATATCCCTATTAAGAAAATGGAGTAAAATCACACCAGGAGAAAAAGAAGCCTACATGATCTAGACTGTAGCAGTGTAGGCAATCCCACATTTTGGAGTGAATTTGGACGAGTAGCTGCCTCCACACTTTTCCCAGGGTTAGCAGCAGCAAAAGCGCTCACCTTAGCAAAACAACTAGGTTGTTGGGCTCGTGACGAGATAAACTTAACATCCAGCATTCTAGATGAATTAACGAAAGATGTAGAAAGTGTCAATCATGCAGTATTGCAAAACAGAACAGCGATTGACTATTTGCTTTTAGCCCATGGGCATGGTTATGAAGAGATCGAAGGAATGTGTTGTATGAATTTAACAGGCCAGGAGAGTCAGTGCATAGAAAACTTAAACAACTAAAGGACAAACTACATGCCTTGAAAGAGGTAGATGGCATCGATGGATGGTTGACTTCCTGGGGGATAGATGGTTGGGTGAGAGATCTCATCAAAACGTGCTTGGGGCCTCTTTTGTTGTTAGGCTTTCTCTTGCTTTTTGGACCATGCTTAATGCAATGTATGACCCAACGCTTGTCAGCTATAGCGCACGCCATTTTTGAAAAAAGAGGGGGAGATGTTGCAGCCCAAGTGTTAACAGTAAGGAATGTGTATCAGCGAATATAAAAAGAACACTGTCCTTGAGATAAGAAGGTAGGTTGAAGCTGTGAAAAACACACTGTCCCTGGGAAAAAAACAAGAAGGATGAAACTATGAAAAACAAGATTCTGAGCAAAACATACTAACTGCAAAAATATTAAAATATTGTAACAAATATAGAAATCTGTATCCAATCACAGTGTGTATCATACTCGTGCTTGTCGCGTGAACAGTAGTGTTAGACCAATTAACTTGCTAAGTACAGCGCATGAAAGCGTGCACAGAACCGAGCTATGCTATAAAAAGAGCAGTATCACAGAATAAAGCTGAAGCCTTTTTACTCATCATATTGATGCGTCTTGCTTCCCCGTCTTCGGCCGCAACAGGTACTGGTCCATTGGTCGATCTCCCTCTCGCACTCCCTGATGGCCCTCAACCTGTTTACCTCTCTCTGAGCTCTGTCACCAGGCGGAGGAGTTTCTCCACCCTGGCACAGCTCCCACAAGTGAGTTCCCCGGTGGCGACCTGAGCCAATACACTTGCGGGACAGGTCCTGCAGCTCACCTGGGTGGCAGCGTGCACCCAGCGGGGGTCCGTCGGGAGGCTGCGTCGGTCGTGGCTGGCCCCGGGCTGGAGGCAGCCTTAGCTTTACGCCTAGTGACCACCATGTTAGTCAGGGACTTCCGACCGGGCTCGACGCTCTGTCTGCTCGCTCTGTCTGCTCGCCCTGCCTGCGCGAACTGCCGCGCGAACTGCCGCGCCCCTCACTCTGCCGCGCCACGCCCCTGTTTGCCCGCTCCGTGTCGCTGCGCTCCTCAGGGCAGTTTAAATCTCCCGCGTCTGTTCCGGGTCCGCCCCCCTGCGTCAGCAGTCACGTAGGCACTGCCGGAACCGGGACACAGGAGATCCTGGCTCCCGCCGGGCGATGCCTGGCTTCTAGCTCACACGACACTCGCTTTTTCCACCTCAATCTACCCCCCCGGCCGCAGAACTTACCGTCCGTGCTACCGAGGCGTGCAGAAAGACGCCTGATATGCAGGTAAAACACTGTGGTAAAAATGTGTGAGTGTAATATGTTTAAACTAAACAATTAACTGAAAATTGGGACCTTGTTAATCATTTCCACTATAAAAAGAAAGTGATGATGGAGTCCCTGGTTTAATACTAACATTTCCCCAGTCTTCATTGTCAAGCTATTAATTTTTCCGTTTGTTTTGGGGTTTTCTCTTTTTCTTTTTCTTTTTTTTCCCCACAGAAATGATTCTAATTCAAACTATCCCCATAGTCTGTATGATACCCAAAGAATGAACTCCCACCACAGCTTTACAGAAGATTCACATAGTAAAGTTCATGCAAATCTGAGAGCATAAATCACAGGAAAGAAAAGGATTGGAGGAGACAACAGAAGGAGAGATTTTACGCACATGCCTTGAAAACTTGTTGCAGTGCTTCTTTAAACTGTTAATGAGGAGCAAGTGTCATTCTGGAAATGTCTTATATAAAATATATATATAAAAACAAGACATTGTCTTATTTTGGTATTCAATTCTGTGACAGGAAGAAAAAGAGATTGAGTTTAGGACATAAGTTCCTACTGTCCTAACTCACTCATATAGAACTTCAGTACCCTTTTCATAATACTTCTGCAAATCAGAAAATGTTAAACTTAACAGTTTAATGAGCCCCTCATATAATACTTCATCCCAACTCCATCTGTGATGGGGCCCAAAATAACATAACTTACATAAGTCCGAGCAGAAGAAAATGAAATATTTCACTTATAGTCAGTTTGTGAATTGGGCTGAAACGTGATTATATTCTACATTCCCAGAGGTTTTTAGTTTCAACAGGGCATTGCACCGTGTTTTTAGGAATGAGCTACAAGCTTCTCTCTAACCAGCAGTTTAGCTGGAATAATTGTCTCTAAACTTCCCCATGGGAAAAACCCAAATCATTTTCTCTTTGTTCCTGCTCTCTGAAAACCAATGCAGACACAGATACTATATAACCAAGGAAAAGCTAACCTTAATTGCTGTGAAACTCTGTGAAATTACTTGGATAGCAAAGCTCATCTTCTACTGTCTCAGTTTATGGGCTCTGTTTTGTGTATTAATGTCTACTGTTTTAAATATTTTTTCTATCACAGAAGTCAGTTGTTGTTTTGTTTTTTGTTTTTTGTTTTTTTAACTTAAATTTGTCATGAATCAGGCCAGCTGTTTTACTCAGTAGCTTTATTGTGTTTTTGTCCAACCCCGGGGTCCAAAATAACCAGGAAAGTGTTTACATTAAAAAAAAAAAATTTTATAAGTTTGAGGGAGGACAGATGCACAGCAACAGCAGCATACTGAGTGGACAGAAACTTTAAACTGAAGTGCTTGGACTTAAGGGTTTATTTTTGTCACACTTTTCTGATAAAAAATTATAGATTAATGCCATTTCTTAGGAGGCATGAAATTTCCAAGAACCTGACTTGAACTTTCACTAGCAATGAAGTCAGTGATAAGACAAGAAAGAGAAAGATAGTTTTGAGCTAAAATCCATACAGAAAAAGAGTAGACCTATCTGTATTCCAAAAGCAGTTTTGTTGATGTTAATATTAAGTGTACTTACATTTAAAATGAATGATGTCATTCAAAGTCAATGTTCACTGTGATTTTCATCTATGAGGGTATGAGGATATAGATAAAAAAGATTCTGTATTAGATCAATTTATATAATTGGAAAAAAAAGCAGATTACTTCCCAGGTTCATATGCTTGTAGTCTGCTTGTTACACAAGCTTGTGTTGCTTGTGTGGAATTGAGTGCACCTCAGCAAGTTTGCTGATGACATCAAGCTGTGTGGTTTGGTTAACACGCTGGAGGGAAGGGATGCCATCCAGAGGGACCTTGACAAGCTGGAGGTGGGCCTGGGCAAACAAAAATCCTGCGCATGTGTTGGCGCAATTCCGAGCACAAGTACAGGCTTGGGTGGAGAATGGATTGAGAGCAGCCCTGAGGAAAAGGACTTGGGAGTGCTGGTGGATGAGAAGCTCAACATGAGCCAGCAATGTGCGCTGGCAGCCCAGAAAGCCAACCGTATCCTGGGCTGCATCAAAAGAAGCATGGCCAGCAGGTCGAGGGAGGCGACTGCTCCTCTGCTCTTGTGAAACCCCACCTGGAGTACTGTGTTCAGTTCTGAGATCCCAACATAAGAAGGACTTAGAGATGTTGGAGTGAGTCCAGGGGAGGTCCACAAAGATGATCCAAGGGCTGGAGCATTTCTTCTTTGAAGACAGACTGAGAGAGTTGGGGTTGTTCAGCCTGGAGAAGAGAAGGCTCCAGGGAGACCTTCTAGCAGCCTTCCAGTACCTAAAGAGGGACTCCAAGAAAGCTGAAGAGGGATTTTTACGAGTGCATGTAGTGATCGGTCAAGGGACAATGGCTTTAAACTGAAAGAGGGTAGATTTAGATTACAGGCAACAAAGAAATTTTTTGCCATGGAGATGGTGAAACACTGAAACGTCTCTGGTTGACCAGAGAAGTTGTGGATGCCTTATCCCTGGAAGTGTTCAAGGCCAGGTTGGATGAGGTTTTGGGTAATGTAGTCTAGTGTAAGGTGTCCTGGCCCACAGCAGGGGGCTTGGAACTAGATATTTTTAAGATCCCTTTCGAATCAAACCATTTCATGATTCTATGATTCTGTATGTTGAAATAAGCAGCAACTTTTGAAGCGAGATAAAGATTTAGGAAATTTACTCTAAGTTTAATATTCTGTTTATCTACAAGACAGTTGAGAAGAAAGAACGATTGACCGGTAATGCAGTGGAAGGATGACAGCAATAGAGATAAAAGATATGTTAATATTATATACAAGAGAGAGAGCAGATATAAACCCACTCCACTTGTAACATTGCAGGGTCGGCCTGGGGTGCGACAAGTATAGTATGGAGAAGATCCTATATCCTAAGTCCATGACTGAGAGTATTCAGTAGATTGTGCATTCAGAAAGGAGTTGTGAAACTGTCTTAAGAATCAAGATTGTCAGACCTTGCTAAATAGTATTTTTGTCGGGAAAAAAAAAAAAGCTCAATTAGGGTTAATTGTTTGGTTTATCTTTTATCAGATGTCTGTTTGAGCTCACCTCAGTGTATTGGGGTTGTTCAGCTTCACCGACACTGAAGGCACTGCCTGTTGCTCTGGTGAGTGCCATTTAAAATATAGTAGGGGAGATCTGAAAATATTTAAGGATATGAATAGTATTTCTTTTGATAACTTTTAGCATTTGTTTTAGATTATGGCAGTATGTGATTACTAGATGTAGTATTAGTGACAAGTTTCACTTGTAGTGTTTCCATATATTTCTTTGGGAGGTCATTCAAAGATACAATCTGGAGAATAGCTTAGTGGTGTAGCTTCTTTTATTCGGAAGAGCTGGTTATCTCAAATAAATGCTTTAATGACCTGGCTTTACATCACACCCTTTTTGATGTTTTTCACATGTTTACTGACTTTCCTGATCTGTGAGATTTGTAAGAGTTTGAAGAAGCAGTTTGTAGTTTATCATCTCTTATGCTGCCCCTGGTGTCTGAATTAATAGGAAGGAAGCTGAGGCTGAGGCTGATGCAAGTGCATGTCAGAATTGGGTGATGGAGAGATGGTAGCTATGAAATTTGTGATTAAACTTGGTAAGTCAAGGTTAACACAGATATTATAGATGCTATCTAAGTATGTTAGGTACACTAAAATACAGTTATTTAGAATCAGTTCCTTTAAATGACTCATGAATTGTAGGCATATTATGAACTACTTATGTGCACTATCTTGACAGTAGTAGCTGTGCAGTCTGGTGACAGTGTCATTTATCTAAGATAAATTTTCTTGTGAGAAAGAACTTACTGGATGAGTGTCTCACTGTGTTTAAACTGGAATTCCAAGTGCTGGTTCTTAGTCGTTGCTATGTTACACATAGGATGGGCCAAATTAGTAATCACGCTAGTGTTTCTGCTACTCAGGTGTTGTGGAAGTTTTCTGGCTGCTACATGGGCTACTACAATAGAAAGCACCTGTGCCTCGTCAGGACAGGTGCTGTGAGTCACGTTGGTCAGCCAGAGACCACGTGACTCATGGATGGTTAAAGGCGGGGCACTCCCAAGAGGGGTGGGGCATTTCCCTCCTGGAGATTGGAGTGGTAGCAGCCTCTGGAGAGTTTGAGCTTGAGCTCTCTGTTGGATTGAGATAGCAGCGAGTTTGGATCAGCCTTCTGATCGTGAGATACATCGTGGTCACAACAGTCATTTGGTTGCGACCCACTGTGAGAAGATACAGGCAGTCCGTGACATCTGGTGACCCCGACGTGATTTGTTGGAACGGGAACTACTTGGACTGCAGAATGAAGTGTGGCAGAGCCCAGTGAAGCTCGAGAGCAGCAGGAGAGCTGCGAATTGATCAGTTTCGACTTAGACATCTGGAACAAGGTGAGCTGCTGGGAACGGAAAATGGGACAAAACTTTGTAAAGGAGAATCAGACCTTCACTTTCCTTAAATCTGCGGGAATGGCTGCAGGGGCCAATATAAGTAATGAAGATTTATAATTTACTTAACTGGGCAGCGGGACACGAAGACCTAGTTAGCCTTACCTTCACCTTTAACCTAGAACTTTGGAAAAGGTTGGGATACAAGCTACTTTGTGAAGTAGTCCTTGGAAAAAGGACTTAACTGATACTGACCTGCTGTGTACGTGGAGGGCCCTGGATAATATAATTCAAAAGGGGGTGGCAGAAAAGGAGGAAGATGAATTAACAGACTATGCATCAGCGAGCGAAGGGTATGAAGGAAACAACGAACTGTCTGAAGGAGGACTGGCCCCAGACAGTGTGGACAGCGAATTAGATGTATCCTCGCTGTTCACGGAGATCAATAAAGTTGCGGGGACTATGCAGGGACTCTGCCTCACCCTGCAGGAGATATTGGAGCGCCCCACACCCTTTGCCCCAGCAGCCCCCCCTTCCTCCTCAGGATGTGTCACGCCTACGGCTCTGCCGCTTGATCTAATGGCCCCACCCTCGGCAACTTCATATCCAGCAACATATATGACACAGGTACGAGCCATGCAGCCAGCACTAGTGCGCCAGGCCGTGACAATGTTGCAAGGAGTATCCCAGCAGTTAGCAGCTGTAGTGGAGATATTGCAGCAGGCCATGACCCCCCCCCCCTGCAGCAAAAGAGATTTTAGGAGAAACTTCCAAAGCAAGTGACAGCTCAGCTGGGGAGTTACCACCGGTTTCTCCACCAAGGGAAAAATCGCTAGAATCTGTCTGTTTATTGGAACCAGACCCCTTGGGAACTCCTACAGCGACAGTTCAACCTCGTGACCCAGTCCGTTTCTGGAACGAGGTAAAAATGAAAGCAATAGAGGCTGGGGACTGGGACTTGGTTCAAGTCTTGGGGTTACCAGTCAGTAATAAAAAATTATCCATGATGGAAATGGGGGGAAGGCAGAGTGTATTCCCTGTGGAACTGGCCCTCTCGGGTTCTAACCAGCCCAATCAACACCTGGGCTGGTCATGGAAAGTCATACAAGATATACAAAAGGCAGTAGCACAATATGGGCCAAATTCCCCAGCAGTGGCACAATTATTGCGATTGCTAAACCTAGAGATATTGGTGCCGTATGACTTTCAACATCTGGCTCAGGTTATGTTCCAGCCAGTACAACGCTCCATTTTTATGAGCACTTGGAGGCAGTTGGCCGATCGTCAGGCACTACACAATATACAATTACCTCAAGGCGACCCATGCTATGCCGTTGGTACAGATGTCCTGATGGGAACGGGTCAAGTATTTAGCAATCCGGCAATACAAGCCCAATGGCATCCCCAAGTTCTTGAGCAGGTCAAACAAATAGGGATGCAGGCCCTCATGCGTACCACAGAAATGGCGGAGCCCCAAGCGAGATACTCTACGATTAAACAAGGGAACAAGGAACCTTTTCTACAGTTCGTAGAAAGGTTGCAAGGGGCAATAGAAAAACAAATATATGACAGCAATCTACGGGCCCTATTGACAAAACAACTGGCAAGGGATAATGCCAACACTGATTGCCGAAGAGTTATTGAAGTACTGCCAGGGGACCCCTCTCTAGAGGAAATGGTCATTGCATGTGCTAAGGTCGGGTCTGTAGAGCATGAAATGACTGTACTAGCTACCACCTTGATGGCCTCATATAATAAGAAACAGAAGTGTTATAAATGTGGAAAGATGGGCCATTTTGCAAAAAACTGTAGATCAAGGATTTACACCAGCGGCCGGTCAAAAAATGACAAAAGAAGAACTAAGAAATACGTGACATACAGCCCTAGCAAGCTCTTTGCGGGAGCAATACGGGAGCCGCAGACCAGTCCAGAAAAGAGCCCTGAGGGAATGTTACGACAACCCTTTGAAGGAATGTTACGGCAACCGCAGGTTAACCATCAGGACAAGCAGCCAGAACAGCCAGGGTGGATGTATCCAACATCATCAGAACAATGGATATATCCACCGCCGACTTGGTATGATAAAAAAATATAAGAATCACTTCCTCATGATCCTAGTCTTAAAGGTATCCGACACGGTGGCTGTACATGGGATCGGAAAGTTAAGAACCCCTAAAGGTCATTAGATGTTTTTTCAAAAAAAGAGGGGGAATTGTTGTGGAAGTTTTCTGGCTGCTACATGGGCTACTACAATAGAAAGCACCTGTGCCTCGTCAGGACAGGTGCTGTGAGTCACGTTGGTCAGCCGGAGACCACGTGACTCATGGATGGTTAAAGGCGGGGCACTCCCAAGAGGGAGTGGGGCATTTCCCTCCTGGAGATTGGAGTGGTAGCAGCCCCTACTGAGCCCCTACAGAGAGTTTGAGTTGGAGCTCTCTGTTGGATTGAGACAGCAGTGAGTTTGGATCAGCCTTCTGGTCGTGAGATACATCGTGGTCGCAACTGTCGTTTGGTTGCGACCCACTGTGAGAAGATACAGGCAGTCCGCGACACTCAGGCAAATGGGACATCCCATCACTCATACAAGTAAAACCGGACTTTGTCATTTTGTAAATTTCCAGTTCTCCATTCGATAGATTTCTTGCATGGGAACCTTTTAACCTTTCAGGTTTTTAATCCAATGTGGAAGTCATTTGCTCGTCTTTCAGAATGTAAATCATTTCACCAAAGCCAGCATCATGAATTGTCTTCCCAAAGTTAAGGGTTAGCTTTGGGAGTCAGATCTGAGTACAGTCTTTCCAAAGACTTTCTTTAGACCTTTAGACAAAGGTCTAAATCCTCACTGGTAGCAACAAGACTTAGTACTGAGTAATCTCATTGAATAGAACAGAGCAATTGGGAGAACATTCATAAATTCCTCTACTTAGGCCTACTCTGCTCCCATTAAAGTGAATACAAAACTCTCAGAGTTTAGAGATCTCATGGTCGTGGCTATACTGATGACAACTACATCTAAGGTCACTTCGTTTCTCTCCTTAAATTAGTGAGTTCTCTATCTGTTAGTTCTGTGACTTGTTCTCTTCACATCTTTAGATAACAAATGTAATGAAATAAGGCAGATACAATTACAAAAATATTAGGAAAACAATAAATGCACTATATTTATTCATGTTTATCTCAGTGAGAGAGCAAAGAGAGTAACATATTTTTAGAATGCCAAGAGTGCAGATAGTAAAGCAGTTGCACGGATATGTAATCAATAATCAGAGTAAGAAAGGATGTCAAAAACACTAATAGTACTGTAAGTTTTGTAACAGGCCATTAATAGAAAGCTCTTCCACCTCCAGGCTGAAAGGGTCAAAGTAAATCTACATCCCAGGCTGCAATAAACTGGACGTTTTACATCTACTAATATCTAGCCTGCATTAGGGACTATTATCCTACTGAAGGATTTATCCTTTGAATAAAACATTAAATCAAAGTCTTTTCTGCTCTGTAGGCATTATGGATAACATGACATGACTAAAAGGAGAGTAATAATGATTAAATCTCCAAAGACTATTGACTTGATCTTATCAACTTTACATAGTGGATAATGAAAGCAGTTTATAAAGACTTTGGCATCAAAAAGTTCAATACACAAAAAGAAGGTGGGACTTGTTAGGGACAATATCCTATTCTATTTCAAACATACACTCAATCTATAGAGCAGACATGAACTAAACTAAGAAATTTCTAAAGCACCTAAGTGACTTTCTGTGTTCAGTGTGTTCTATTGACTTTCAAAATAATGATTTTTATAACTATTTCAATATTTCCACCTAGCAGAAGGAGGTGGAAAAATGGTGAAAACAGACAGATTTTAGAAACCCAAAAAGAAATTAAAAGAAATGTGTGGCAAAACTCTGAGTAATTTTTCGTGTTAATCTAGCTCATAAACAAGAGTTGAACGATTTACCTGTGTTCTGCTGTCATATCTAATGCTTTATGCATTCATGTAGATTCCGAAGCTATAGTCCATTAAGCATATTGTTCACACAAATTCAATTTATAAGATTGCAAAAGAAGTTTTGTGTATTGGCTATTCTGATTCTGTGAAATACTCTGGAAATTTCAGTAGGGCTGTACAAGGTTAAAACAATGGAGCCTGTGAATAAAATTGCAATACAGCAGTTTTAAATAGGTAACCTCTTTCAGTCTCAAACCCTAATTTTTAGACATGATAGAATTTGGAAGGTGGCCTGAAGTCTTTCAGTTTTGTTGTAAATCCTTGTCAGATGCAAAAGAGAATTTTTTTACAGTGTGAAAAAAAATTAGTTGTTTATAGCCATTATATTCACATCTGGGTTTTTAGAAAAAGTATTAACAGAACACTATAATAAGACTCATGACAGGTTTTGTTTGCTCTTTTGTTTGTTTAAATTGCTTGTCTACTTAAAAATAAGCAAATCTCTATAACATGTATTAGAGTTTTCTTTTCAGGTATTTTTCCTTTTTTTTCCATTCTTACAGCTACTTCCTTTGTGGTCTCAATGGTCTAAAGTATTGCAAAATACTTTTTTTTTCCAGGGCACATTTACTGGAACTATTGTGATCAATAAACAAATCTCCACAATGGGAGAAGGCTCAGAGGATACTGGCAAGGACCATGCTGGGAATAATCTGACTCAGGAGTGCTTGATTGTTGCAAAGAAAGCTGAATTTATCTGAATACACAGAGGACCAGAGAGTAGCGTTTGTTTTAGATAGACAGCTGTATCAGTGGATCACTGGCTGTATCAGTTAAGTGGATCAACTGGTTGTTTAAATAGCCTTCCTTGAGTTAATCAATAGAGATACAGTTTTCCTGAGCTGGCCAGACCAGTCCTTGAGGTTAGGAGCAACCTCTGGAGGCCATCTGGCCCAACCTCTCTGCTACAGCAGGGCCATATAGAGTCCAGGACCATATTCAGATGGCTTCTGAATATCTCTAAAGATGGAGACTCCACCACCTCTATGGGCAACCTGTGCCAGTGCTGAGTCACCCTCACAGTAAAAAAATTGTTTCCTGATGTTCAGAGGGAACCTTCTGTGTTTCAGTTTTTGCCCATTGTCTCTGGTCCTGACACTGGGCACCACTGAGAAGAGCCTGTCTCTGTCCTCTTTGCACCCTCCTTCCAAGTATTTATATACATTGTTAAGATTCCCCTTGAGCCTTCTCTTCTATAGGCTAAACATCCCCGGCTTTCTCAGCCATTTCTTACAGGAGGAATGTCCCTTCATCGTCTTTGTTGCCCATTGTGACTGTCTCCAGTATGTTCGTGCCTCTCTTGTAGTGGGGAGCCCAGAACAGGACACAGTATTCGAGGTGTGGTTTCACTAGGGCTGGCAAGAAGAGAAGGATCACCTGCCTTGACCTGTTGTCAATACTTTGCCTATTGTGACCCAGGATACTTCTCGCCACCTTTGCAGCTAGGGCAGGTTGCTGGTTCGTGTTCAACTTGGTGTTCACCAGCATCCCAAGCCCTTTTCTGACAAGCTGCTTCTCAACTGGGCGGTCTCCAGCATATGCTGTTGCCTGGGGTTGTTCCTCCCTAGGTACAGGACTTTGCACTTCTTGTTGAACTTCATGAGGTTCCTGTAATACCGTTTCTTCAGCCTGTTGAAGTCCCTGTGGACGGCAGCATGTCCCTCTGGTGTATCAGCCACTCCTCCTGGTTTTGTCATCTGCAAACTTGCAGAGAGTACGCTCTGCTCCATCATACAAATCATTAATGAAGGGGTTAAACAGGATTGGACCCAGTATAGATCTCTGGGGTGCGCTGCTAGTCACTGGCCTGCAGTTAGACTTCTTGATGCCTTTTGTCACCCTCTGGTCTGGTCATCCAGCCAGTTTTCAATTCATGTTCTCAAAATAAATATATCACATCAAGTATTAAAGAAATTCTTTGTAGCAATACTCCTCTCTCTCTTCTGAGGTCTTTAAAATGGACAATTAAAAAAAAGACATTAGAATCATTGGCACAGTAGAGGAAAAATTATATGATTGCCTGACAGCCATTGTGTATAGAATAATTGGGAAATGAAATGAGAAAATGTGGGAATGGAAATTTTCTGCTGATGTAGTATTTATATTTATCTAGTACATTACGTAGAAACTGATAGGAAGATGCTACCTGTTTCTGTAGATAAAAGCATGTATCGTAAGAAAAACGAACACAACTGTGAAAAAAAATTTTCTTCTAAAGATGCTTTCAAAACAAGATCAGTTTTCTTTTGCCAGGTCTGAGCATATCTTCATCTTCTGTAGCTTCGTTTCAACTAAATTTTTTAGTCAAGATTGGTTTCAATACAAATCGTTAGCAGGACAGATTTAGTAGAACTAATCCAAATACTACTGCTAGACAGCTACTTTAGACTTTTAAAGACTGCAGCACGAATCCAAGACTGTTACTCTTCTGGGCTGCACAGTGAGGAACAGATGTCGGGAATGGTTAACGCTGTATGCTTATGGAGAGGATCTGCCACATGTTGCAAACAATGGAAGTGTACACATCTCCCTCACAACTCGTGATATATCAGATGTAGCTGTGAAACAGAAAAGGAAGCAAGTAAATGACTGACAAGAATATAAAAAACATTGTAAGAAACAAACAAAAAAACCTAGATCTTTAGGGAAATGAAAGATCTGAAAGCCAAAATTCACAGGTCTTATATATCTGACCTAATCTTTTCTAACTTCTTGAGAGGTGACAGAAATAGACATTAAGGTAGGCAGATCTATCCATACAATTAACCTGCCCTAGGTGTGAACGCCTTAATGCTTAAGCTATTTCCTTATACTTTTTGAACTTTTCTGAGTGAAAGGAGAATGTGACACAGGCTGGCTGTTAATGGCGTGGTCTACAGAGCAGAAAACTGGCTGCAGAAGGAGTAAATGAGCAAATGGCAACAGCTGTGGCAGTAGCTCCCTACATTTTATTTTGAATTACACTTATTCAGGTCTACTGGGCTGAATATCCCCACCATGTTCATACTCTGAAGTTGTCTGAAAGACTAATCACCGGTTTGCATCATTACATCTTCATTAGAGACAGGAGTGTGGTGTACACCAAATCAGATCTTCCATTTTAATTTCCTCTGAAAGAAATCTAGTTTGTATATATTAAAGCTACTTTTCAAAATAAATCAAAAAATGATAAGTGAAGATCATGTGAGTGTCTGCACCAAAACTGTGATTCTTATCTGAGCTAGTTTTTCAGAGTTTTTCTATCCAGAGCTTGTGAAGGACAGAAGCATGGAGAGTGGCATATGTCCTCAGTAATTACTTTAAAATCATAGTGCGATGCTTCTGACTTCTTAGAGTACTCTTAAATTTGTTTTGGATTTTCTTTTTTTTTAATTTGTTTTTTCTTCTTTTTGTCCTTTTCACACTGACTCCCAGATTAAAACTGTGACTCTATAATGTACTAATAGAACTAATAGTAGGGACTTAACAACCTATTGATATTTTTATTTGTAATCATTCTTGCAACGTGGCTTTTAGTATATGAAACCATTCTTTTGCTTTCCATTTTCAAACGAAATCCTAGAAGTAAAGACACTCAAAAATTGTCAATTTTTTGCATAAATAGAAAACAGTTTGAATATGATCTTATATCAAATCTAAATCAACACTTTTCATCTTGAAAATATTAATTGCAGAAGAAATTTACGTTCTGTAAGTCCATAATTTTCCTCAATTTCATATTAACTTTATCTTGTTCTTTCAGCTTTTGTTTGTTTTTAAAGATTTTTTTTCCCCAGTGGCTATTTCTTCCCAAAGACATTACCATTTTTTTTTTCTCTACATTCAGTAAGACTCATCTGAGACAATGATAATGCTCCTGATTGAAATATGCTCATTCTTTTTTTCCAGGTTAAGTGTAGTTTTTCCATGAGATAGAGAAGAAAATTTATGTTGTAGCAGTTTAATCTGGACACTACTTAAATATAAATCAGAAGGATGGATTTAATGCACATCCACTGTTTTTTTCAAGAATGAGATATCCTTTTTTCAGAGCAATAAAGTATAGCGGCAATGAAAACACAGTATTTTGACTCTTGAAATATCAAACTGATGCTACAGTTTAATCACACAACACATGATAAGGCATGTTATTTTATTTCAGAGATATTGCAGGTATATTTATATATATACATTGGTTGCCCAGAGAAGTTGTGGATGCCCCATCCCTGGAGGTGTTCAAGGCCAGGTTGAATGAGGCTTTGGGCAACCTGGTGTAGTGGAGGATTTCCCTGCCCATGGCAGGGGGGTTGGAACTAGATGATCTTTGAGGTCCCTTCCAACCAAACCATTCTATGATTCTATGATTTATAATGGTGCCAGTAAAGATCTGAAATTCCATAATTCTATCATGAACTCATTATGTCGTTTCCTATTGTTCTAGTCCTAATTTGACTGAAACATGAAGAAATGCAAAACAATCACATACAATGTAGAGACAGTAGGATTAAAGATTTTAAATCACATGCACTTTTGAAAATTCCAGCCCATCCACTATAGGAAATGGAAATCAAATTAAAAGTTTTTAGGTGGGGATCATTAGGCAGAGATCATTAGGCTATGCATTATCCCTAATTGTTCATTTTTAAACCATAAAGAAGAAAAGTGAAAAAGCTGCATTTAAGTAGCCAATAGATTGTATAGTGTCACTGTTCTGCAAGTTAAAGTCAGACAAACTCAAATGACAATTAAACCACCACTCACAGTGATTAAACTCACAGTGATTAAGTATTAAAAGAAGCAGAAAAAGGCTGATTCTATTCAAACGTTAGAAGCAGCAAAAATACAAAACTAACATCAATTTTATTTACCTGATTTTTGAATTTTATGGATTACTTTTCATTTTAGGTTCAGTCTGACTGCAATGATGTTTTATGGATGATTTGCTAAGTTTTGATTTAAATTCAAATACTAAAATTTTGTATGAAACTCTTATTCCATATTTTGAGTGCTCAAGCTTAGAAGGTACTGTTAGCCATTGCAAACAGCTGCTAACCTATCTACTAATGTAATTCAACTCATCTGTGGCAAGTAAAACTAAGCTGTAGTATCTGATCACACTGTTATTTTGTAATCTATGATGAATGAATTGAGGAAGGATTGCTATATCATGATATGTTGCTGAAAATTGCACACATGTTTAGCTTCATGAAATATGAACACATACTTCTGTTTTGGCATGTAAAATTATTTAAATGATTGCAGAACTAATGCCCAATTATTCAGAAAGCAGTAGGACAGTAGAATTAATCTACATCTTTTACAAATGAACATAGAAATAATTCATCTGTTTTGAGTCAGTTCCACTATGCAGCAGAATGTTTTATCATTTTGGTTCATTGAATTTTTAAAATTTTTTTAGGCCTTCCCAACCATTAATTGGGTTATACACTACACAATCACATTACTATTACATTATGTATATAGATTTGTTGGCAATCCTGCCGGTTGCCAGTGTATTTCCATCAGATTGTGTGGCTACAGTCCACTTTCTAGTTACCAGTGACTAATTAACAAAAGACATGTCCTTTTTTTAAGGACAGAAGCTTACTAACATCAAAGGAAGGATTAAAGAATAATAGTAGAATCAATTAAAACTAAAAAAAATTACTAAGCACTGGCATTGTATATTGAATTCTATTTGACATTTTTACTTGTTTGACAGACTCAATAGTACCATTAAGCTGATAAACATCATATTAAAAGTACGTTTTTAATGTTTACAAACAAAGACTCTTATAATTATCCCAACAATAATATTCTACATTAAAATATCTTAGATTTTGTTTTCCATCTACACACAGTCATATTTTGTTGTTGATTTCCAAATCTAATACCTGATTCTGCTCTGTGGAGTGGAACTAAGGTTTATAATTCATTTTTTCCCATATTCTGATAAAAAAAATGTAATTGCTGTTAACACTGTCTTAAAAACAAACCTCTATTTTTCATTTGTCTTCTTCCTACAATGTGAAACTGAGGCCTGTTTCCAATTCACGGATAATATTCACTAAGAAAAACTCACCACAAGGAGTATATATAAAGGCACAGAAAGTCTGCCTCTGTTTCTAGATGCAGAAAAATAACATTTAAAAAACTGAAGATTTACTGAATACTAATCTGAAGAATTAAAAGAAACAGAAGAACAACTACAAATTCGAAGAACAAATACAAATTCAAATGTTTTCTCCTTTTTATGTAAGGTACAAGAAGAGCATTAAAAATTATATTTGCTGCTATAAAGATAAAATATTATTATTATAATCTTATTACATATTAATTAAGGATAATCAGAAACCTCTGTACAATACAAACAGGAATGAACACTGTGCTGAATGGAGATGGCCATTCTTGTGATCAAGCTACAAGCTGATAGATTTCTGTTCCAAAAAAGAAAAGTGATACATAGTGATTGCTGGCAGAGATTGAATTAAGACGAGTTAAAATAGTGTAGGCAAAATGAGAGTAAATCCAAACAACTGCCTAAACTGTAAGATTATCCAAACTGAGCTAAAAATTCACTTTAACTGTGTCTAAGCTAATAGGCAATCTAATATCTAATGATACTATCTCGTCTCATCTATATGTCCAACCACCTTTTCTACTTGCCGCTGCTTAACATTACTTCATTTGACCATGTTAGGACTTCATTTTCAAAAACATCCAATTTTTCTCTCTTTCAGTCAGTCAAACATTGAGGAGGTCTGGGAAAGTCAGTGGCAGTTTCAAAGGTTGGAAGGGTAGGAGCAATCACGAGAGAGTATATGGAGAAGTAAGGAAAAAATTGGGAGGAAACTGTTGGAAGCCGATGGTGGTGGATAATGCTATGGATCTTCTGTCTGATACAGAAGTGCTTTGATTTTATTTCTTAATTTTTGATTATAAGTATTTTTAGAATAGTTAATTAAGGTATTTGGGCCATGATCCAGCAACATGTTTAAGGCCATGAATTAGCTAGACTCTTAGGCATATGAAGAATCTCAAGCATGTGGGAATACTCAGACTTGTGGTTCTATATACTCAAGTCAGTGACAGATCATATTTTAAGTGCTGTCAACAGAACTATTAATGCATATTTTTATCCTCGAAAAAAAACTACTTTCTCTAGATATAGCTCCAGGCCAATTTAATTATGTTCGTTAGGAAGCATGATTTAGTCTGATTGCCAGAACTGGATCTCAAACACCTCTAACGTTTCGCAGCATAACATGTGAAAGGAACTTGCATTCCCTGTCTCTGTTTTGTTCTCAGAATAAAGGACAACATTCTTGTGTTTTCTGGGAGTGTTAACAGCTTGAGACCATATCTCACCATATTGGTCATGTTGTGCAGAATGTGGAATGCCTCCCTGCGTATTTTCAGGTCTCGTTATTTAAGTGAGAGAATGTTCCACATTGCAGAGTATCCGTTCAGCATTGTAAAAACACTGGCCTGTATAATCATGTTATTGCTATCACTATCACGTATTAAGAGCTTCTAAATCCTTCATTATTTTGCCACACATCTGTATGCAGTCAGTCATCTGGTTCAGCTGCTTACTTGGTACTACATCAGCAGCTGAAAAAGCACTCTGTTGTCTCTGCTTCCAAAGGTGTTGCTTGAACATAGCTCAGAGGCGGCTGCTTGGATCAGCAAAGGTAGGAAGAATTAAAACCAGCGTCTGCACCCCCATGAATGTGTTACATAAACATATAAGTATGTCACGAATGAAGATGAGAGAGAGAACATTCAGATCTTGAAGAAAGATGGATAAATAGGTCACAGTTTAAATACACACATCTGAGTCAGGGAATAACTCTGAAAGTTTCAGCTAGCAATAAAAGGATGCACAGATGCAGGAGACAACTGTTCCATGGAAATGACTTGCCATCTTAAAAAAAAAGGCCATAAATAAAATATTTGCATGTCTTTATAGGAAAAACGTTAGATTTGAATTCAAAATTACTAGGGAAGAAAATAATGAATGTGCTGCATATTAAAAAATAATCCAGAATGGTTTTTTTTGTGTGTGTTTGCTTTGGATTTCTGGTTTCTTTTTTTTCATTTTGGTTGTGTTTTTGTTTGTTTGTTTGTTTGTTTGGGATTTTTTTTCAAAAATCTAGGCTTGGTTAAACATATAGAAAATACCAAAACCTTAAAAAGTATATCTCTAATCCTAAAGAAAACTGTTACGTAGTTCTAGCTATATTTAAACAGTTTTCAGATCTAAGCAATATCTCATGCTAAATGATTGTGCCATTTTTTAAAAAAACACTGCAGGGACAAATACAACTGGAGTTCTGATTATGTCAAAGATGTGGATAGGTATATTCTTGTGCAGACAGCTGTCATGGAGTTCTGGCTGTCAGAGCCAAAGGTGAAGTGCTAATCAGATCAAAGCAAAAACATTAATCGGAAATGATTATGATTGCTTGATACAAAAATAGAACCTTCATAAGACCACAAAACTGAAAATAATGGAAGGTTAATAGTTAAAGAATACTCTTGTTCCCTCCAGTTCTACAAATGACTACAGAACGAGCAGAACTTCTTTAATTTTTTACCCTCCTAGAATATGGTAGATCAGTGCCATACAGACCTTAGGTCTAATTTATTATATCCGTGCAACCAAAGACATTAGGTACTAGCTAGTAGTACTAAGAAACAAGACACGTTATGTATTCGGAAATGCATAGAATTAACTGAACACAAGGCACTGCTAATAACTCAAGCCTGAAGAACTAATCAGTTAAAATAACCAGGTAGAAAAAGTCATTATATAGTACATAAGGTACAAATTCATATATAAACCTAGTAGTTTATCATTTTTCTAATAGTAGTTTAGGTCTTTTACATTTATCTGTCAGACTGTCAGAGATCAGGGGATACAGTTCACTGTCTATAAGAAATGTGAAGATATTTGTTATTATCAAAGAGGGAAAAAAAACCAAACTTAAAATGGAAAATATTTGTACCTAAGAAACTGCATGATGAATTAAGCCCTGAATTAAGGTCCATGACCAGATCAGGACTTTCAGAGAACGATTGTTGAACAGCTGATATTAATAAGAAATGGGAAATCACGACCAAGAGGAGACAACCCTGTGAAACCCATCAGTGACCGCAGGGAACAGCTGCCTGAAGAAGGAAAACATGTTATCAACATCTACTAACCAACACTGATAGGCCATTATTGAACTGCTATTTCTAAATATTGAGTTATATTCCATCAATTTCTTCTGCTTGAGCTGCTATTGCCTTACTCTAGGCCTTAGCTATCTGTTGTGGATTTCTTCTTTGTTAACTAGGGATTTGGAAAAAATGAGTTTAAACATCCCAGCTATGAAGTGATTGCCAGAACTTGTTTAAACTTTCTGTACAAAGCTACACCAAAACAACAAAAGTAACTTAAAAAGTATGTTACCAGCAACTGCAACCAGAAAACTTCATCATGACAGTACTTATTTAAAAAAATAAGACAAAGCATAATAATGATAATTAATAACAATTTTGATGTCTAACGAAGATGCGTATCAAAGGCATCCATGTGACATCAAGAACTGGACAAAATGTTTAGCAGGGATATAGAAATATTATGTTGCAATACTTTTCAAAGCAAACTCAATCAGAGTGTGTGAATGGCCACAGAGGCTTGCTAACTGCTTCATTAGAAGCAATGTACAAACCCAAGTGATTCATCCTCGTAAGTGAAGAAAGAGGAAAGGATAGCAACCAGTTGCCTGTGCAGAGAGATTAAAGCTGTATAAAGATGTTTCATCCTGTTGGTACGAAGGGCAGTTTGAAGTATGAGAAAATATGCATGAATCAAGTCTGTTTGCTGTTGTAGGAATTAATTCTATATTTTCTCGAAGTCTAGATGAATGACTAGTAGCTTCCTGTAGAAACCAGGAAATGGACATTTTTATCTTAAGTAGAAGATCAGTAAATAATAAGTCCAAGGAAGAGATGCACAATGTTTATTCACAATTTCTCAGAAACACTGCATAGTATTAGGCATCCGTAATATATGGAATACTGATTTCAGAGTCACACAATCCTAGAATCACAGAAGAGCTGAGAATGGAAGGGACCTGTGGAAGTAATCTGTTCCAACCCCTCTGCTACAGCAGGGCCACCTAGAGCTGGTTGCCCAGGACCATGTCCAGGAGCTTTTGAATATCTCCAAGATGGGAGACTCCACAACCTCCCTGGGACACCAATGTCAGTGTTCAGTCAACCTCACAGAAAAAAAAAAAAAGTGTATCCTGATATTCAGAGGGAACTTCTTGTGGTTTAGTCTGTGCCCATTGCCTCTGGATCTGTAACTGGGCACTACTGAAACAAGCTTGGCTCCATCTTCTTTCCACTCTCCCTTCAGATAGCTATACGCATTGGATGAGATCTCCTCTGAGCCTTCTTGTCTCTAGTGCTAAGTAGTCCCAGCTCTCTCAGCCTTTCCTCACAGAAGGAAAATCCCTTTATCATCTTTGTAGCCCTCCACTGTACGCTCCAGTATGTCCATGTCCATTAATCCTTACGCGTCCCTTACAATTTGAGCTACTCTATGATTCTATGATTCTATGATTCTATGTCTCTCTTGTACTGGAGAGCCCAGAATTGGACACTGCTCCAGGTGTGGCCTTGCCAGGGCTGAACAGAGGGGAAGGATCACCTCTCACATCTGGCTGGCAATACTTTGCCTAAGACAATCCGGGATACCATTAAACTTCTTTGCAACAAGGGCACATTGTTGGCTCATATTCAACTTGGTGTCCAGCAGGACCCACAGGTCCTTTACTGCCAAGTCACTTCCCAGATGGATGGTCCCGGCATATGTTGGTGTCTGGGATTGTTCCTCCTCAGGTGCAGAACTTTGCACTTCTCTTTGTTGAAGTTCATGAGGTTCCTGACAGTCCGTTTCTCCAGCCTATTGAGATCCCTCTGGATGCTATCATGACCTTTTGTGTATCGGCCACTCCTCCTGACCTTCTTCCACCAAGGGTACATCTTTCTTGGTCCAAATTCCCCCTGTTATTTCTGGGACCTGGTATTTCTGAAGGCCAGTCTTGCTAATAAAGACTGAGGTAAAGAGGCATTCAGTACTTTGGTCTTTTTCATGTCCTTTGTGACCAAATTGGGTCATTTACTCAGGCTTCCTTTTGCCACCTTTACACTTATGGAAGCCCTTCTTGTTGTCTTTGACATTCCTGGCCAGATTCAGTTCCATTTGGACTTTAACATTTCTAACATCATCCATGGACTCATCCTTCCTATCCCCAGACAGAGCTTCTGTGCACTCCAGCTGCTCTCTCATATAAAGGGCAACTCTCCCTTCTTGTCTTCTCTTCCTGTCCTTCCTAATGAGCTTGTATCCCTCCATTGCAATACCCCAGTCATGAGACCCATCCATCAATATCTCCATGGTCTCAACAAGATAGATCATAGCCCTGCAACTGCACACATTTCTCTAACTCATCATGTTTATTCCCTATGCTGAGGGCATTAGTAAACAGTCACTTCAGAGAGTCACCCCAAGATGTTAAGTTCCTGGAAAGGGTTTGGGGGATTTCCCCATAATGTGCCTTTTAGACACTTCCTTGCTGACATGCAAGTGCTAAAGGTCACTTCCTGTTGTATTACCACGTACTTTTTGCTCTTTGACTCTGTCCATAGCTCCCTCGCAGGGCAGCTGGTTACTGTCTCCCTCCCTCATCATTCTTAGTTTGAGTAGTGCCAACAGTTTCTACTCAGCTTCAGAAAGAAGGTTTCATACATAACATAGAATGCAACTAAGGAGGCAGAATATTTATAGTTAGAATATCTGATAACTGGATACTTGAATAGATGGAATATTAAGAATCTAATGTGAAAAAGTGATGGTGTACTTTCTACAAACTTTCCTGTTATGTATCATTAGATAAAAGTTCCTGTTACAGATTTTAATTTAAATGAAATATTTCAGCCTTATATATAAACCTTTGCATTTTAATAACATTAATAAACTCATTCTCTGATATTCTTTCAAAGATTATTTTCTGTTGGTATACTTCAGCTCTAAAAGTTGTCTTTGCATGACAAAGGTGGAATGAAAACTAGCAAAATAGAATAATAATTAACCTGGTCTTTTGTCGCAGTTAATTTCCAAACATTTCAGGATTCTTCCAACACCCAGGCTGAGGGTCAGCACAGTTCATATATTTTCTGCCACTGGTTTAGCATTTCACTCTTCAATCTACTCATGAAATATAAAGATCTATCCTCTTTCTAACCTACTATACTTTTAGGGACAGTTGTTTTTTTTTTAAAAAAAAAAGACAGAAAAACCCAAAACAAACCTCTACCCTATTTGAGTCCCTATTTGGCTGCGATTCCCAGTTATTTCCTAAGCACCTTAAAAAGTCTGTTAAATTCAGGACATATGTAGGACCTGACAGAACTCACCTGTCTATTTGTCTTCTTTTGAAATACGACAGAACAATAGTTTACAGCAGTCAGCTGGGATGTGCAAAATCTGGAGCTGTTCCATTTCCAGTAACCTCTGCAAGTCCCCAACTTCCCTCTGATGAATTACTGAATTAATGACTAAAGTTTCCCCTACTAAATAAATTTAAAATGTGTTCACCTCTACCTAACCAAAATATCACTCAGTAGCAAAAAAAAAGTTGAAAAGAGCAGCAGAGTCACACTTCACAGGAGAAAAAATCTTGACAAGCAAATTAGTGTGGCTATCTTTAAATCTTCTATTTATGACCTTTTCCCTTTTGCATACAGATTGAAGACTGTTTGCCAGCTGGATTGCCTGTGTATATGTGTTCTTATATAGCTTTGTACACAGCTACTGATCACCCCTTGCAACAATCCTTCTTCCAGTGCCTATTCATTGAACATCCTTGCTCCAAACTCTCCAAGTGAACTCAATTGAGCAACATTTCAGCCAAAACTGTGTCTTAAACCAAGCGTTTCAGGAAAGACACACCACTGATTCTCCCCTGCTCAAATGCAAATGTTATAGCAAACAGCATGGGGATCAAACAAGCATGCAGCAGCAGACCACTGACCATCCAAGCCATAACAGTTCTACCTTTTGTTCAACAACGGCAAAACCTGAGGACATCCTGCAAGGGATGAGCGTTGGACATCCACCAAGTTGTTTTCCAAAGTGTGCATGTGATTCTAAAATAGTGCTGTAGGCCGTTGTCAGAGATACGTAAACATTGAATATGAGGACAGCAAAGACAGAGCCCTTGCAAACCTCCTGGGCCATGGGACATTAGCATCTTGCAATCAGTGTGACAACAGTTTCTCCCTCTATCTTCCATCTCACCTGCTAGTAAAGTACAACTAACATCCTGAGTCATTAAAAAGAACAAAAAGCGTTATGTCCTAATTGTTTTGTCTCACCAACAGACATGGACCTCAGACATGACCAGACTGAACTGACATGCAAATAAACAGTTCATTGTCTAAGATGGAAAAATAGAAGAGAAAATGTTAATCACTTTATTAGGCTATACATTCAAATATAAAACCTTTTTGAGTACATAGGTTTCTTCTTGCATTCTTCCCAATCTAGAACTGACCATAGCTATTTGTTGTTACAATTAGTGGACTTCAATTTATAAATATTCTACATTCTAGCTAATTTAATCATTGAAATCTATCCTGTAGTACTGATGCATTCATTACAGGAGTGTTACTCAGCTATAGAAGTTGGAAACTTTGTCTATCATACTTCTCTTTTATTCCAATATAATAGCTTAAAATTTATAGTGTCTGAAAAATGTACTTTAAAAAATAGTGCACTTTAAGTCCTTTGTTAATACATATGTATGTTCATTACAATAGCTTTAAAAAGAACAGTAATTATTTTTTTTTTATTGAAAACAAGTGACCTTGCCTTAAGAATAGGATAAAGTATTGCATGCACTTCAAGGCATTTATATTTCAATAGCTAAAGGAACCAGACTTGAAATGCAAGGGAAATTAAAATAGCTTATGATATATGTGTACTGCTTCACTGCTGGTCACCTTTTGTGCAAATATAATCTCCATATGATTAAATCAAGACCACATTGGCCTAAAATCTATATAAATAGCTATAAAAGACAGTTACTGAAAAAGGCTATTTCCTTTAACAGAATTCTTTATTTCAGACTTGTTAAGGGCATTGTAAAAAACAGTACTTATATAATTTCCATTTATAAGTAATTTATATATGCAACCTGTTAGAAATAAAACTTTCTGACAGTGCTCATAAAAGTTGAATTAGTAACAGATAGCACTACACTAATGTCTGCAATTTAATATAGCTCCTTAATTGGATACTACTACAGCAGTGGACATTTTGAAAAACACAGAATTCAGATTAAGTTGGCAAAATTTCAACTCCATAATCTCACTATTTAGACCTAGCAAACTGTATACCTATGTAAGACCAAAAGTCAAAGAACTTCCATTCTCAGAAGTATCTTTAAATAAACATACTTTATCACAACCTTCTACTTTTATTAAACAGATTATTTGATTCTTTTGGAAATTTGATATTGAAACATTAATATGATCGAAATGTGATAAATTGTCATTCTAACTGATGGATTATATTTCAAAGCAAGACTATAATGGTGGTCATACCAGTTATATTGTTAAGTGACTCTATTTCTCTAAATAAGGTCTAAACAACAGCATTTGTCCATTTTTGATAGTTTGTGGTGAATTACTCATTTTCAAAGATAGGTAAATACTGAGAACTTTTTGTTAGACAATTTTTCAAACAGTATTTATTGTTATTAATGTTATTAATGCAGCTAATTTCTGATAATATATTGAAGGACTGATATACATCACTGGGTATATAAAAAGTCTTGATGAGAAATTCTGGACATAAAATCATGTTTTGGTAAAATGTATTGATGTTTTTATCAGCAATAATCAAAAAGGAAGACAGAAATTCCAGAATTCTGTACACTACGTGCTCACAATGGTGGAAGCAATCACTGGCTGGTTGGAAACCTATGCTGTGTCCCATGTCACCACCTGGAACACTATCCTGGGCCTTGAAAAACAAGTCTTGTGGTGGCATGGCACCCTAGAAAGAATTGAGCCAGAGAATGGGACTGATTTCCTAAACATTCTTATAGATACTTAGTCTAAAGAGCATAGCATTGAGTGGGTATATCATATCTTCTATCATGCACCAGCTTCAGGGAAGCCTGAGAGATACAATGGACTATTAAAAACTACACCGAGAACAATGAGCAGTGGAACTTTCAAACAGTGGGATACACATTTAGTGAAAACCATTTTGTTAGTCAACACTAGAGGTTCTGCCAATCGAACTGACTCTGCCCAATCAGGAATTTTATGTACTGAAGAAGAGGATAAAGATCCTGCAGTGCACATTAGGAATATGCAGGGGAAGACAGTCTGGGTCATTCCTGCCTCGGGTAAAGGTAAATCCATTTGTGAGATTGCTTTTGATCAAGGACCTGGGTGCACTTGGGGGTGATGCAAAAGGATGGGCTGGGCGTTGGTCAACGAGTGGTGAGCAATTACACTGTGCATCACTCATTTGCATACATTATTATATTTTTATTATTATTTTTATCATTATTACTTTTAATATAATTTTATTTCAATTATTATATTGTTTTTATTCAAACCCAAGAGTCTCCTTCTCTTTTCCACTTTAATTCTCTTCCCCATCTCCTGGAGATGGGTGAGGGTGAGTGAGCAGCTCCGTGGTGCTTAGTGGCTGGCTGAGTTAAACCACAATATAGTGTAGGGCTTGCCAATTCAAATATAAGCATATAGAGCCTATAGAGCACTGGTAGGAAGACAGATAGACTCTTTAGGTAACTGACTAAACTGTTAACTTCCAGGATGCCTTTTATCAAGACTTTGGTAAAGGCAGTAACAAATTGCAGGTAAAAGAAAAAGATGGCAAAGGCTTAGATTTAGGCAAAAATGAGGCATAAGGAGGCAGTATAAGAAAATGAAAAGGTAAGTAGAGACACTGAAAAGCTTGTCAAGAAAAAACAATCTGCTAGATGTGATAGAAAAGTTTGAAGGTTGAAAAATTGTGGTCATAAGGTCTCTGGAAACAACTGTTTCCAGGGGAGGATTAACTGAAGGGAAAAATGAAGTGGGCTGGTCAATAATTTCTGAACATGAAAGAACTGTGATAAAATGCCTAGTTTGTGATTGGTTCTGGCTTCTTAATTTCCTTGATGTTTTAGGAATTTGAATAAAGACAGTTGCCTAAAGAAAAGTTATTCCTGTGATTAGAATATTTTCCAGTTAAATATACATTATTGTTGTTAATCTTTAGACATTTCCATTTATTTAGTATTCATAGCAATTAAAATTTTCTAAGCTTCTGCCCATTTCATTTAAAGTGAAAAACACACAGAGAAAAAAATGTTGGAACCTGTCTTTTGACTGAAAAGGTTTTTTTGGGTCTGTCCTTTGGCCTTAGTGATCCACTTACTGGAAGAGGGTCTACCTGATAAAGATCAGGATTTCATCTGTTCACACGTGGGTACTGAAACCACCACAGGTTCATACAAACCTATCTTGGTAGTTCAACACGGGAGTTCCTGTGACAGTTGATAGAACTTTTAGAAAAAACTGTGACAATGAGAATCAAGGAAAATACAATGAAGTAGATAAAATATCTAGTACCACATTGCCTTATTGAAAGTAGATCATTGATTTTGCTCTGATGTTCTGCTACTTTAATTTGTAAGTATTGTATCTTTTTGAGAAAAGCAGAGACATACTTTTTGATTCACAGTATTTTCATAGAATTATTTCAGACATATCAAGTTTTTACAGAAGATAACTGTTTTTAAAACTGTCACACTGGAAAAATTTATACAATTTACTTGCACATTTAGGAAGTTTGTAGTATGAATAAATAGTTAGAACTTTTATTTTAAGACATCATCACAGTGGCAGAATAAACTCATGATAAAAGATTGTTCTTTATATTGTAGGATTTGCTGTAGAATGCTTTATTTTGGCAGTCTAAATGCAGTACAAATGCATTTATGCCTATAGATTTCAGTTCTTCAAATGTCCAGGGCCTGGCCCACTGCCCTCCGAAACCTATAGAAGCTATGAATTTTGGTGGTGAACTCAAACTCAGAAAAGAAGTCAAGTAAATCTTTGGTCAAGTAATCTTATCCTTGAAATAATTTGGACCAGTAAAATACTGGAGCTCTTTAGAAATGCGAAGAGTCACTTCTACTTCCTTGAAAATGACCAGGTGAGTAAACATCACCGTGAGCTTTCTAAAGATGAAAAATTTTCAGAACAGCTATTCCAGAGTGCCAAGTGGAGTTTAGAGCTGTCCTTCCCAGAAACCACTGGTGCTTTAAGAGTAGAAAGATTTTAAAAGTCAAGTGTGTGTTTTGGAAGTAACAGATTCCACACTGAAATGATGTATATTAAAGTTTTCATCTTCGAAGCATTTTTCAAATATGAACTAGTTAATACTTGTGGTGTTATGTTGAAACAGCTAAGTGACAAATTCAGCTTTATTTGAGAATGGGAATATAAAGAAGAGAACTGATCCACTCAAGCCACAATGTAAATCTGTGAAAGAAATAGTTTACCTATATGTGAATTCAGACTAGGTTATCACAGTGGTGTTTAATAGATTTAAAACATCTTAATCTTGAAATCATCAACTAGCCACACAGGAAAAATTTTCAGCATCTGAGTCTACAGTAGAAGATCCATGCTTTCAGTCTGTACGCTCAGTTTTAGTAATTTCCTGATAATGACTGTACATTTTGTCATTTCCCAGTGAGCTTTGGGAACTCACTATATCTCAGAAAATGTGTAATGTTTTGCAAGGTCGAATTCTACAAAGAAGGAAATTTACTAATGCAGATCACTGACCGATCAATCAAAGAAATGTTGTTAAAGTACTGAATGTGTTAGATGAAAAACTAGTAAATGAACATGATACAGACACTGTAGAGGATGAGGTTGTGAGTGAGAGACACTAGCAATAAAACTATACTATTGTACAGAACCAGTGGAAAATATGTGAGATCTTGGCCCTATTAAAATCAGTGAGAATTTCCTCCTTTGACTGAAGTTTCATCCTGAGAAGTAACTTACAACATTTTTCTAGTTTTATTTAATCAAGAAGAAAAATGTATGTATATACATTTCTTCTTCATTTTTTTAAGCCAGAAAAATTATATTGCTAAATGACTCTTTCAGAGAAATAAGACATTTACAATTTGTTAAGTAATTTCATTGTACAAGATAAGGATGGACAGCCATTCAGGGAAATCTACACAATTGGAGATTTTACATTTGATGGTCTTTCAGTAAATTAAATAATCAACATATAGAAGCAGGGTTTACACTGAGTGGCTCAAAGAAAAGTATTGGCCTTGATTTTGATGTAAATCTTAAAATATTTGAATTTTTCACACACATAATTTGGAAAATTTTTATAAAGAAGCACAATTCATCTCAGTTGAGAGAGTGAAACTTGTAATCATAGCAAACAACAATAGAAAAACATATATCTAGATTAGAGTCAAAATATCATTATTTGTTTTTTTTTTGTAGATTTCATCAGGTTTATATAAAATATTAGGTATTTTCCACAGTCTTAATAAAAAAGAATGTCCCCTTTCAGAGACTTTTCAGTGGTTTTTTAATTGCTATTCCTTCTGACTTTAAGGAATGCAATGTATTATTTAGTGCCTCTACATATACCTCATGGCGGTAATTATGTGGAACTGACATAGCTATAGAAACCAATTTCTCAGAATTCAGATTTTTGTCTCCTAGACTGCTGCTCAGAATTCAGATACTATTTCCCATGAGTGATAGGAATAGATGAAAAAAGTCATGCCTATACTGACTGTGGCAAAAGGTGTAGCATCGTGGACACTTCAACCACATTGACGTAGGAAGCCATCTTAAAGAGAGGAAAAGAAAAAGCCCTTCTACATTGTCACATATGGAGTATATAGAATCATAGAATCATAGAATGGTTAGGGCTGGAAGGGACCTTCGAAGGTCATCTAGTCCAACCCCCCTGCAAGGAACAGGGATATCTCCAACTAGATCAGGTTGCTCAGGGCCTCATCCAACCTGGCCTTGAACGTCTCCAGGGATGGAGCATCCACCACCTCTCTGGGCAACCTGTTCCAGTGTTCTACAACTCTCATGGTAAAAAATTTTTTTCTAATATCCAATCTGAATCTACCTCCCTCTATTTTAAAACCATTACCCCTTGTCCTATCACAACTGGTCCTCCTGAACAGCCTCTCCCCATCTTTCTTGTAGGCCCCCTTGAGGTACTGGAAGACCGCTATAAGGTCACCCCGGAGCCTCCTCTTCTCCAGGCTGAACAGCCCCAACTCTTTCAGCCTGTCCTCATAGGAAAGGTGCTCCAGCCCTCTTATCATCTTCGTGGCCCTCCTCTGGACCCTCTCCAACTGGTCCATGTCCTTCTTATGTTGGGGGCTCCAGAACTGGACGCAGTACTCCAGGTGAGGTCTCACGAGGGCAGAGTAGAGGGGAAGAATCACCTCTCTCGACCTGCTGGCCACACTCCTCTTGATGCAGCCCAGGACGCGGTTGGCCTTCTGGGCCGCAAGAGCACATTGCCGGCTCATATTGAGCTTCTCATCCACCAGTACTCCCAAGTCCTTCTCCTCAGGGCTGCTCTCGATCCATTCTCCGCCCAGTCTGTATTTGTGCCTGGGATTGCCACGACCCAGAGTAGGACCTTGCATTTGGCCTGGTTGAACTTCATGAGGTTGGTACGGGCCCACCTCTCCAGCCTGTCGAGGTCCCTCTGGATGGCATCCCTCCCTTCCAGCGTGTCGACAGCACCACGCAGCTTGGTGTCATCGGCGAACTTGCTGAGGGTGCACTCCATGCCACTGTCCACGTCACCGACAAAGATGTTGAAGAGGGCCGGGCCCAACACGGACCCCTGAGGGACGCCACTCGTGACCGGTCTCCACTTGGACATCGAGCCGTTGACCACTACTCTCTGAGTGCGGCCATTGAGCCAATTCCTTATCCACTGAGTGGTCCATCCATCAAACCCATGCCTCTCTAGTTCAGAGAGAAGAATGTCGTGCGGGACAGTGTCAAAAGCTTTGCACAAATCCAGGTAGATGATATCCGTTGGTCGACCCTTGTCCACCGATGCTGTCACCCCATCATAAAAGGCCACCAAGTTGGTCAGGCACGATCTGCCTTTGGTGAAGCCATGTTGGCTGTCACCCACCACCTCCTTGCTCTCCATGTGCCTTAGCATGGTTCCCAGGAGAATCTGCTCCATGACCTTGCCAGGCACAGAGGTGAGGCTGACCGGCCTGTAGTTGCCCGGGTCCTCCTTGTTCCCCTTTTTAAAAATGGGGGTTATGTTCCCTCTCTTCCAGTCATCGGGGACCTCGCCAGACTGCCACGACTTCTCAAATACAATAGCCAGTGGCTTGGCAACTTCATCCGCCAGTTCCTTCAGGACCCGCGGATGGATCTCATCAGGTCCCATGGACTTGTGCACCTTCAAGTTCCTCAGATGTTCTCGAAACTGCTCTTCAAGTACAGTGGGCGGTGGTTCATCCTCACAGTCCCTGCTAGTTCTTTCCACAGCTTGGGCAGTAGGACAAGAGGCTTTATCAGTGAAAACTGAGGCGAAAAAGTCATTGAGTACCTCAGCCTTCTCTATGTCCCGGGTAATCAGAGCACCAGTATCCTTCCGGAGGGGGCCTACGTTCTCCTTGGACTTCCTTTTGTCCCCTACATACCTATAGAAGCATTTCTTGTTGCTTTTTAAGAAAAATATGTAAATATCAAGTTGTACTTCAAAAGGTAAAAAGAAATAAAACAATAAAAAATCACAATATACTTAACATTTTTCCCAAGAGTGGATTTAGCAACTATCCCAGAGGAAGGATTTTGGGATCTGTGAAAATCAATGGTAATGCTTTGAATGCCTGTGACAGTTGGGGCCTGTTCTCATTTACAAAATAGGGTTTTTTGCATGATAAAATTGAAATAGAGATGTGGAGGCAGGGTGTGGGATAGAGAAAGATGAAGAGCAGAAGGGACTGCATAACAGAAGAGACAGCAGCATACAAAGCAAATAAAAAGTGTATAAACAGGGTAGCGTTCATATCCTTATGCCAATCCTGAAATAGGAAACGTCAAACTTCCCTTTGATACTGAGGTAGTGGGGCAAAACAAGAAACAACAAAAATAATTCAAATTGCTCCTTTGGGGAAGATTCCACTGTCTTTAAGGAATTACACTTTCTGTAAAGTTCAGGAAAGTGCGTGGTCATAAAAGAGGTAATTGCTTAATGCAGTTTTCATTAAAATCAATGAGAGGAAAGTCCTAACATGCAAGATACAGACCTGTCATCTGGCAGTCATAATTTAATAGCTTTATATTTGCCATGCCACTATAGCTACTTATGTCTGGACATTCGACCCATGACAAATGCAAGGAAACATAATTCTTCCCAGCCCATAGCGAAAGAAGTCTTGTAACCTTGCTTTTGCAGAAGGCCTGAAGCGTAGACAAAGACAGTTATCCCAGAAACGTGAAGTTTCCTTACCACACTGCTATGGTAATTTCATTGTGAAGCTGAGCCTTTAAACAAGGCTCCTGCAAAATGTAGCATCTGCTTTGTGTTTCAAAAGTTAATTTCTTTTGCACCATAAGCAGAAATGTAGACAAATTGACCCCCCCAGAAGAGCAATAGTAATAGATACAGAGATATTGGAAAGCAAAAGTTGAAATATACATGTAAATTTATCAAAAGATAAGCATTTTTCCTCACGATTGTAGCCCGAACTGGCTTCATCAGTCAGCTTGGAGAAGCTTTGAACACTTTTTCATGCCTTGGTCTTGAGTATCGCTGTCCTTCAGAGCTATCTTGTCACTGGTTGATCGCTTGTGGTGGACAGAGGAGAATAGGTTCCCCAGAGCTCTGCATGCTTTTAAAACTCAAAATTCAAGTTTCTTCATTCCCTGTATTCATAAGATTGGGGTTACTCCAATCGGGTTTAATTTCTTTCCTAAGTATGCAATCTCTTCTTTCTAAGATGAGCTTTTTGAAGATGTTATCTCTTTGTAATTATATCATAATTGCTGAAATTGGTTATCATGTCCCCGTAGTGTCTTGTAGTAAGACCATGAAACTGCTCAGGTACTATGTATTATAGCTAGAATTCCAATATTCCTCTTAAACTGCTAGTTTAATTCATGGAAATAAATTTACTCTAATCTAAATTCGGATATGCTTTGTGCTGAGAATAGACTTTCTACACCACAGCTTGGAAGATCTGGGTTCAAAAAATCGCCTAATCTCTTGAGGCTAGATTCACAGTGGGAATTAAGATTTAGCATTCCAAATCTTAAATTTCGGACATCCTGTTGCTTAGAGGTTTTTTTAACCCCAAGTATTAGACCTGGATCTAACAAGCAATGTAAGCATTTAAAACATACCTTCAGGCAAGAGGTGCCTAGGGTGTACTTCAAACCCTTAAATTAGACACTTAAGTTTTTCATACTGTGCATGTTATAGAGATAGAATTCAAGATATGGGATTTACTCGATATGCTGATTTCAGACTCTGTCTAAGCTAACCTTTAAAAAAAAATGCTGGAGAAAAATATATCAAAGGAAAATGTGGTAGAAGTGGGATTTGTATCTAAATATTCACTAGAACATGGTGAGAAAAGGAAGAGAGTGAAAACTTCTGATAGACTTTGGTAGTATGATAGTTTAGCAAGCAGTAGAAGTGGTACATTTAAGCCTCTGTGCTAATTATTTATGAATATTGTTTAATTCTAAGATATCTCAGTGTTTAAATTATTCTTCTTTTCAATTCCTTTTTATGCCTGAAAAAGTTGAAAAAATAGACAAGTATCTGGCTACACAAGAAAAGAATGAAAGAGACATTTATGTATTTAAAATCTTGTCTGTCTTACTGAGCTATGTCAATAGTCTAACAAAAAATACTTCTTTCGTTACAAACATAACATGTTTATACCACTAGACCCTCATTGTTACAGCAGCTCTAAAAAGTTGAAGAAATAATTGTTCTTTATAAACAACATAGTCAAGTTCCAGAACTCCTTACTTTGCATAACATAATTCCAGAATTTATGCCATATACCATAAAAATTTTCTAACATGTTCAACACCTTGGAAAAGCTGACTATCAGTTTGGATTTCTCCAGCTTAACGTGCTTAGCGAGATGCATTAGACATAAGCTATTGTGGTACTACTCAAACTTCTACACTGCTGCATTCTCTCACTCATTTCAGCCCTCTTACCTATTTATTTTGTGCTTGCATTACCTTTGCAATGAAAATTTGTTCTCTAGGAAAAAATAAATTATTTAAGTCATTATATTGGGTCTGAACAGTGCTGGAATAGTAGTGAGGTTTTCTTTTTCTTATTCTGCCTCTGCGGTGAGTAGGCTGCTGGTGAATCGTTAAGTTGGAAGGAGACACAGCCAGGATAGCTGACCCAAACTAGCCAAAGGGATATGGTCATACCCTATGACAACCTACTCAGCAGTAAAAGCCCAGTGAAAAGAGGAGGAAGCAGGAATGTTTGTGGTTATGGCATTTATCTTTCCAAGCATCTGTTCAGTGTGCTGAGGCCCTGCTTTCCAGGAAGTGGCTGGACATCTGCCTGTCAGTGGGAAATATAAAAAACTTCCTCTTTTTGCACAGCTTTGCTCCATTTACAAAACTATCTTTATCTTGACCTATGAGTTTTCAGTTTTTACTCTTCCAGTTCTCTTCACCATCCTGCTGATGGGGAAATGAGGAAACAACTTACTGTGTGTTTAGCTGCCAGCCAGGGTCAACCCGTCACAGTCATTCTTTAAAATACTACCTAATAAAAAAGAACTAAGGCATGCATACATTCAAGGCTAACTACATATGAATTAGAAAAAAAAAAAAATCAGGTCTGCATAAAAAACTTCTCAAAATCACTGGTGACATCACATAATCTATTACTGAATAGATGATTTTGTTAGGCAACAGGTAACTTCCTGAAGGAAAGAAAAAGCCTGCTAGTGGATGATATAGTATCACATGCAAACTCTACATGACTTTGCTATGTTATGAGCAAGGAGGCGTAAAAACAATAGACAAATCAACTTGTTTAATCATTTGAGGACTTTATTGATTAAGGCACAAAGACAAGTCAGACACTTCTGGAGGGAAGCGACCGATTTGTTTGTACAAGTCTGTCAGATACTGCATTCTGCTTGTATTTATCTCCCGCTATTACAGACTTACAAATGATTACCATCTGTGTACTGCCAAAACCACTAGTCATGTACTTGGATTAGCTAAACAAATATAATCTGAAAGGTATTTTTCGTTTATGCGTTTGACTACATCAATAAATCCAAAATGCACAAGGACTCTCTCAAGGTATTTAAATCATGGTATTTCTGCTTTCTATAGATATTTATCTCCAGAGGGTGATTCATCTCATCTTAAAATGATCATCCAGGATACGTGGGTTAAATAGCCCTCTGAAAATATGGAAGCACATCTTCCTCTCTAGTGACTACAGGGGAGACTCTCAAAGGAGGAAAGTTTCTCCAGCAGGTAGACAGACGACTGCTTAGAAACCAGCCTCTCAGCTTTGAGTGTTTGAACATCTTAGTGTTATAATGTAGGTCTCTAAA
This sequence comes from Tauraco erythrolophus, assembly GCF_009769465.1. Lineage (NCBI taxonomy): Eukaryota > Metazoa > Chordata > Aves > Musophagiformes > Musophagidae > Tauraco > Tauraco erythrolophus. The sequence continues at coordinate 123,496,477 of NC_141465.1, read as the reverse complement.
TGAGTTTCTTTGAACAGACTATTTGAATAATACTTTGAATGCGACTCTTCTAACTTGCTCCTACACAGGAGCAAGGAATGCTTTCCTTACCAATGAGCTCCAACAGGAGACAGAAAGACATTGTGGAGGGGGCTCTGCTCTGAAGAAGAGAAGTGGAGGACTAAGAGTAGGGCTATTCCAGCCAACTTTCCTGAAGGACTACTGAACTGATTCAGAAAGAAGACTTCAACATTTTCTGTCACAAAGCTACTTTCATGAGATCACTGAAAACAAACTTTATTTTCTACTTTGTGAATGCAGCTGTTCTGTGGGTCCCTCGTTACTGTAAATGAAGAAGGAATCAGGGAAATCTCACTCTTGTTTTTCTTGCCTCTGGCCACATAAAAAAAAAAAAAAAAAAAAAAAGTTCCAGCCACTGGATTGTGACCTTGCTCTTGATGTTTTCCTACAGATTTCATAAAGAACTAACAGAAGTAGCCAAAAAAAAAATCCCATACAATTCCTGAAGCTACCAGTTCTGAGTCATGTTGCCGGAAGTAATGCCTCTAGCACGCAGCCAAGTTATACAGAGACAAGTTAAATCTTAAATGCACTGATGTCCCCTGTCGGATTCCTCTCTCCTCTTTACCTCCTGCATGTCTTTAAGATTAGTAGCTTTCTCATGTAGCGATCATTTCCAATCTGTGTTAATAAAACGCCCGGCAAACTAAGGTCCCTTCTCCTGATGTAAATAGTATCTGCAGAAGCCTTTTGAAAATTTCCTAAAGGATCAACTTCAACCCAAGATTGCTGCTTCATCAATATCAAAACTTCTTCCAGGAATTTTGTGATTTTCATAGATTCATAGATTCATAGATTTCTAGGTTGGAAAAGACCTTAGAGATCATCGAGTCCAACCATCCCTAATCCCCATTAAACCGTATCCTCAAGTAGATCATCCACCCTATTCTTAAACACATCCAGGGATGGGGACTCAACCACCTCCCTGGGCAGCCTATTCCAGTGGCTGACAACCCTTTCAGAGAAGAAATACAAATTTTGGACAGTGAATTGGAACAAAACCAATTTTCCTCTGGAAGAAAAATTCCATGTTTTGACCAGACATATTTAATACTGCACAGGGTAGGGGTCTCAACTGGTCCATGGGACAGTTCTTATTGTCCAGGCAGGTCATACTGGGAAATCTTTATTTCCTTCTAACAACATCTCATCAACACAGTTCAAATGGTAACATTATTACTTGTGCTGGAGTTTTACTCATAGCAATAAACGGCTTAGTTCATTTTATTGTTCTAACTTTTACTTTCTGAATTGCTGCCATTCTCAGTAAGATTTGGCACATCCAATATCTGACCACTAATTTCCTTTGCATTATAAATGAGGTAATAAATGGCTGGACTATAAAATATTTAGGATGTTACTCCCTATGCCTTTCCATGTAATTTATTTACCACTTTACACTGGGGTGGCAGATGCCCACATGCTCACACTATGTGCATTACATGATTGTGTGATAAGGAACAATTGCTATTTATATGTTGCTATTCAGCTATATCTGCTGAAATCTGGCATCTTCTTTGTAAAGCCAAAGCCTTTGTTTTGAAAGGTCTGAAAGAATCACACAAATCTTTACATGCAACATAGCTGAGGCTGGCCCTCTAAAAAGAGTACTAGCCTTTAGTTAGATGGGCAGTGGTTAATGACATGAAATATTGATTATTAACATGGAACATTGATTATTAACATTGCTAAAACTTTTTGTCAAGTATCTAAAGAATTTTAAAAATATATAAAATACTAGAGACTTCAGGGTAAGTTGTTATAAATTTTAAATACCAGTGAACTAGGTAATTGTGTTAGTTATTCAACTTAAGGAGAGCTTATCCTCTCAGCTCTCTTAGAGCTGCAGTAGTTGTACAGAGCTGAAGGTGAAACCATGTCCACCCATAATGAAATGTGTGAAATTCTGACCAAACACTGGTGGGAAAACCAAAGCAAATATACTCCAAGGTTATACAGAACCTTAGAGATGTCCTGGGGCAGTCACTGGGCCAAGAATGTCTCCATTGTTCACTTTCACTTAAACCTGGCTTTTGCTTCTTTATTTTACCAGTCACTAAATATTTAATTAATCTTTGGGCATAAGCACAGCAGAGCAGAGCTCAGAGAAAACTGGTTGCAGAACTAGAAGCAGTAAAAGTATATCAGTGGAGCATTGATGTTATTTAGCCTTGCTGAGGGCCAGAGCTGGATCATAGCTTAAAGTTAGCTTGGCTAGACCTCTCTGAGGACACAGGCTTGCCCCTCTGCCCTCCCTACCTTGTACTCTTGTGAAGGAACCCTCCTTCCCACATGAGTTCAAAGGTATGAGGTAGTATGCACAGCGCACCCAGTACATAGCATCGTTTTTAACCAATTTATTAGATCGTGGGATCTGTTGTTTATCATTGGCCACTGCTGGCCTCTTGTGTGTAATTCACAGGTGGCTGAGCTGATAGATACGTGAACTTTGTATTTCTCTTACTGATCTTAGTTCTACAAAGGTCAAGGCATTGTCTTTTTGTAAGCTCATATCACTTTACCTGCAGTAGATAGGAGTACATTGTAGAATGAATCAAATGCTGATTTGTCATCAAGTAATTTAGTTTTGAAGGCACTGGATGGTTACTTGCTCCTTTCAAGTAAACAAATGGATTCTATTAGGGAATACAAATATCCTCACCCTTCAGGCATTCTTAACAGGAGGGAAAAAAAAAAAAAAAAAAAAATGAATCTTATTATAGTTCAAGCTTTTTAATTAGCATGTTTGTGGGACACCAAGAACACTTTAGTTTTGTCCAAGCCATGTGTTAGAAAATTTAGTACTGTCTCTCTGTGCATCAAGGGCAAGTTTGATGAAAGCCCTGGTGAGTTCTGCTTATCAGCCTTAGCAGGTCTGCAAAGGGGTTTTACTCTTAGAAGTCAGGAATGCGGCTTTGCTCGGTAGTGATATGCTTTGCTGATTTCTTGTATTCCTCTGGTAATTTCCATCCTAACAATGTTTACCTATCTCTGAAGCTGAAGGCTTTGGGGAATTTGCTAAGACTGTCAAATCCCATTCCTTTGTCAGTCACATCTTTTGCTATAACAGATATACTTTGTTTACCCGTTGCTCCAAAACATGTGTATTTCAGTTTTGTCTCTTTTGACTACATTTTCTATTTATTAGCCCAGATACTTAACTAATATAAATCCTTTTGTAGCCAGATTAATTGTCAATTTCTTCTTCTCCAGTCCCTGAAAATTCAACACTGTCTGGACAATCTTGCTTTCATTTTTAAGCTACTGAAAAATATGTTGAGAGGCTGGCAATTCTATCTTATTTTAGCAGAATTAAGTAAAGAAAAAGAAAAACCCAAAACATTTTTCTTATAGGAATCCCAAGTCACTAATTACTCCCTGGGAAATAAACTTTACAAGGATGATTTTTCTTCTTTTTAGATTAAACTGAGCGAAAATGTGTTTTATATTTCCAAAAATTTTGCCTATTGGCAAAAAAATAAGAAAGCATTTACCAGGAGTTTTTATGTGTCTCATAGATTTTCTGTAGGAAAAAAAAAAAAAAGTAAAAGAAGAGAAAAAGAAAAATAGAAAAAGAAAGCAAATTTTTATATATATAATTACATTTTCCCAGCGTAGGTGCAACCAGAGATTCTATAAAAACATATACTTTTTAAAGCTGTATCTGGAACAATGGGGAAGTCATATAATTTACTTTTGTTATGAGATGTCTTCCATATCAGACATCACAAAGTATTTTACAAATAAATGATAGAACTATTTCAGAACACATAAAAAAAATGAAACTTGAGAAACTAATTTGGTTTAAATAATCAAACTTATGAATATATACCAGCCTTCAACAAAAAAAGACCATAGCATTGTTTAGAATCATAGAATCAAAGAATATCAGGTTGAGAGGGACCTCAAGGATCACCTGGTCCAACATTTCTGGGCAAAAGCATGGTCTAGAAAAAATAGCCCAGCATCCTGTCCAGCTGAATCTTCAAAGTATCCAATATTGGAGAATCCACCACTTCCCTGGGCAGATTATTCCAGTGGCTGATTGTTCTCATTGTGAAAATTTTTCCTCTTATATCCAATCAGAATGTCCCCAGGAGTAACTCATACTCATTACCCCTGGTCTTTTCCATTTGACTCCTTTTAAAAAGGGAGTCTCTATCTTCTTTGTAGACATCTTCTAAACACTGAGACATGGTGATAAGGTGTCACCTAAGCCTTCTTTTCTCTAGGCTAAACAAAATGTTTAACATGGTTTTAAAGATTTCCATAAACCATATCCAAAGTTGTTAATGGTTAAGTCAACATAAGAAAATCTTGACCTCCAGAAAAGCCTGCAATCTTGTGGGTAGTGATCTAATAATTTTGGAAAATGAAAGGCATGGATGGGACTCTTTTGAGCCTACAAAAGGGCTGAGTTTGGTTCTCTGGCTTCTTATACAAGTGACATATATAGATGTCTTGTGAATGTGACAGAGCTTCAACTTCTTTTAAAAGAAATCGACACACTATTTAGAGAAAGAGCTTAACCATATGGCCTGTTTGGGCCACCTAGGCTCCTTGTCATTATTAGAATTACAGCTAAGCCTAAAGACTCTATAAAATCAAGCATAAAGGGGTGGAGTCTTAGAGATAACTTTGTCCTCAGCATCCCTGGTTAGAAACATGGATTAAATAGTTTTGGCTCTGCCTGATGGACCAGAGATTCACCACAGTAGACTGTTTTACTTCTTCTGGGAGAGAAGAGTTATGAGTTTGAAATTTTTCCATCATCATCACAGGAAGAATTTCTATCAGTTATTCATCGCTTTTATGGCTTTTTATACCATCTTCAGAGTTGCTTTGTGCTACAGCGTGAGGCAAGAACATCAAAGCCCAGGCCTTTCCCAAAGCATTTATTTAACATTAAAGTCCTACTCATATTTCATGGTGTTATTCCAAAGTATACTTGCTGAAATAACTGGCAATAATCCAGGTGTTCACAAAAGTAAGCAAGACCAAAAGTGACTGTCATCTATCATTCTTTATGACCTTAGATTGCTTTTAAATTGTTTGTAGGATGAAGGCCTGACTAAGCAATTTGGTGAATGTTATCAAGTGTTTCTTTTTTGCAGAATTTAGTGTTTGTGCTCAGGTTGTTTCCTGTTTTGAATATTCATTCTGCCTAACTTTTAGTATTTAACTTTGGGGGCCAAACTAAGAAACTGCCTTATCTGAGCATCCTTTATCATTAACAGAAAAATGTAGATGCCTTATCCTGGATTGATTCCATGTAACTAAGGCAGCTTAATTGGGTGGATTCTCCACCTTTTGAATGGAGGGAGTGAGAGCAAGGCCGTGCCTTCAGCATGCTCTCTCCCTCTGGAGGTTCTGACCTCTCTCTACTGAACTGCAAAAGCAGCCAGACAAGACTAGCCTCTGAACATAGGCACCTATATTTGGTTTTTTTTCTGAAGTTAGTCTATCTGATTAAATCTATTCATGTTCGAGTTTTATTTTCATTTGGACTTTTTAAACAACTTTGTTTTATTTATTCTGGAGTGGTTCACTGGGAAAACTTTTTTGATTTGAATGCTATGATTTCCCAAAGCATGCCCACCAAGGACCCCATACATTTACTTATGCCAATAGCAAGGCCAGAGATTCAGAGAGGTCAAAGTGTCTTTGACTGAGAAGTCCTGGGAGTGACATCCTGAACATTAATCCTGGGCACAATCAAGATAACTTGTTAAAATGTAGCACAGAGCTAAGTGAGACTATGACTTCTCTGTCACTGTTAGAAATTGCTGTTCTTCACATAAATTGTCTTTGTCACCCAGTGTTTCTGAAGTGCTGATGGAATGCACTTACAATTGGATGCAATTATCTCAGAAGCCAAGTACTTAACAAATATTTCCCTTGGGAAGTCACTCTGAGACTTACCTGTATACAATGAGAAACTAGACCCTAGTTCTCACCATCCTTACACACATACTCACATACATCTACGTTAACACTCCAGTCCTTTTTACATGTATTCAATGTCATTTTAACAATTTAGGCTGTTGATGCAGCCATCTTTACAGTCTCATTAAAATCCTAAATCAACAACCAGCCTTGGTAGGCTAGAATTCCCCAGCAGTCTGAGTTTTGAGACAAAGCCTTCATTTCTGCTTGCAGCTGATACAAGTCGGACACATTCTTCACTGACATTATGGTGCAAAGAAAGGTACTCAGGATAGACGTGAGGAGCTGCACAGCTCTGTGGTTACCTCCCTCATCAGACTCCTAGCAGTGGTCCTAAGTCTTGCTCATGGGCAGCCTCCATCCTTCAGTCTGCTGCATCCACCCACCAAACTTATGCCAGCTCTGTCTCGTTTTTGGGGACAAACATGGAATGAATGTTGTGGATTTTGTAACTGACATAGTCTTCATTTGTAGTTGTGGGAGCTTTTCTGTTCAACAATTCAATTCAGATATGCTGTCTCCAAGATCAATGAATGCCCTTATGTTTGGAGCAGAGAAGGGATCATCACTTAAAGACCTGTCCGAAAGGGAGATGATTTTACTGCTTTGGAAAAAAAATTCAGTATGCAACATTCTTCCTTTCAATTCTCTCTCTCTCTCTGCCTCTGTCTTTATGTCTTTGTCTCTTCGCATCTCTCAAGAAAATATATAGAAATACATATATATTTGCCAGCTGTTAATTAAAAGAAGATTCTAGTTCAGGCATTGTCATGACCAAAATATTTCATTATTTTTTAATTTTTTTTTTTTCAATGGGCTGTACACTATTGTGATATTTTGCAACTGAGACTTCTTTTCATTTTCAAAAAAAATAAAGAGACTTTTGAACATATTTTTTAACTGGAGATATTTATCAAGCCAAATATTTATCTCCAAAAATATTGCATTCAATGAAATTACATTTTTCAACCAGAAAACCTTTTCTTCAAAATTTCACCAGTACTTCTGGAGATTTTACAAGCTGAGAAGAAAATATTGTAGAAGGCCCAGCTAAGGTGGTAGTGATGCACCTCAGTTAGTCTTCCAGGATTTCTGCATGACTACAAGCATGACCAGATTATCACTTCCTAATGCACCACTCCTAGAGGAGCTGAGATTACAAACCAGCTACTGGGATTAAGGATCATAATTTTTGATCTAGATCTTCTTTCTTGTATAAATAATAAGCTGTTTTGGTTTTTTGTTTGTTTGTTTGCTTGTTTACCCAGTCAGGAAGCTGTTATATCAGTCTGTTGCCTGGAAATGGAAGAAAGCTCTTTCTTCATATGTATGTTGTAAACATGTTGTAGTTATTTTTTATATATGAAGAATATCATGTGCCCATTTTCCCATTGCCGTAATCCCTTTATAAATATGATAATAAAGAACAAATTTAGATCAAATGAGGAACACATCTCTCTTTCCTGGACTTTCTAGGTACAAATTGGAAGAAAGAAATTAAAACTCACATTACCTGACAATTTTGGTCATAAAGAGGACTGGTCATGTATTGTATCCTCATCACTAGTATTTTTAGTTTAATTTAGAGCTTTCATAATGCTTCCCTTTCCTCATATCTTCCTACCTTTCCTTCTTCTCTCCTTTTTTTCTTTTTCTTCTCTTAAAATATCACAGTTCTACATTACTGTCTTAGGCTCTGTCGAGTTCTTCCTAAGGATTATGTGAAGTTCAAGATTCTTAAGGAAAGCAAGGAGAGTGCTCAGCAAGCTTACTACCCTAGATTTCAGGAGAGCAGACTTCAGCCTCTTCAGGGATCTCCTCGGTAGAGTACAATGGGATGAAGCCCTGGAGGGAAGAGGGGCACAAGAAAGCTGGATAATATTCAAGGATCACCTCCTCCAAGCTCAGCAGTGGTGCATCCCAACAAAGAAGAAGTCAGGCAGGAACACCAGGAGGCCTGTGCATGGATGAACAGTTAGCTCCTGGACCAACTTGGACACAAAAAGAAGGCCTACAGAGGGTGCAAGCAAGGACAGGTAGCCTGGGAAGAATACACAGCAATTGTCCAAGCAACCAGAGATGAGGTTAGGAAAGCTAAAGCCCTGATAGAGTCAAATCTGGCCAGGGAAATCAAGGGCAACAAGAAAAACTTCTATAGGTATGTCAGTGATAAAAAGAGATCTAGGGAAAACCTAGGCCCTCTCTGGAAGGAAACGGGAGACCTGGCTACCCGGGATATGGAGAAGGCTGAGGTTCTCAATGGCTTCTTTGCCTCAGTCTTCACTGGCAAGAGCTCCAGCTGCACAGCCCAAGTCACAGAAGGCAAAGGCAGGGACTGGGAGAATGAAGAACCGCCCACTGTAGGAGAAGACCAGGTTCGAGACCATCTAAAGAACCTGAAGGTGCACAAGTCCATGGGACCAGATGAGGTGCATCCGCGGGTCCTGAGGGAACTAGCAGATGAAGTTGCTAAGCCACTATCCATCATAATTCAGAAGTCATGGCAGTCTGGTGAAGTTCCCAATGACTGGAAAAGGGGAAACATAGCCCCCATTTTAAAAAAGGGAAAAAAGAAGACCCAGGGAGCTACAGGCCAATCAGTCTCAACTCCGTGCCCAGCAAGATCATGGAGCAGATCCTCCTGGCAACTATGCTAAGGCACATAGAAAATAAGGAGGTGATTGGTGACAGTCAACATGGCTTCACTAAGGGCAAATCCTGCCTGACTCATTTGGTGGCCTTCTATGATGAGGTTACAGCATTGATGGATAGGGCAAGAGCAACTGACATAGTCTACCTGGACTTATCCAAAACATTTGGCACTGTCCCACATGACATCCTTGTCTCTAAACTGGAGAGACATGGATTTGATGGATGGACCTCTCAATGGATAAGGAATTGGCTGGATGGTTGCACTCAAAGAGTTATGGTCAATAGCTCAATGTCCAAGTGGAGGCCTGTGACAAGTGCTGTTCCTCAGGGGTCAGTACTGGGACCAGTGCTATTTAACATCTTTGTTGGCAACATGGGCGCTGGGATCGAGTGGATCCTCAGCAAATTTGTTGATGACACCAAGTTGTGTGGTGTCGTGGACATACTGGAGGGAAGGGATGCCATCCAGAGGGACCTTGACAGTCTGGAGAGGTGGGCCTGTGAGAACCTCATGAAGTTCAACAAGGCCAAGTGCAAGGTCCTGCACGTGGGTCGGGGCAATGCCAAGCACAAATACAGGCTGGGTGGATAAAGGATTGAGAGCAGCCTGAGGAAAAGGACTTGGGAGTGCTGATGGATGAGAAGCTCAACATGAGCTGGCAATGTCCACTGGCAGCCCAGAAAGCCAACCGCATCCTGAGCTGCATCAAAAGAAGCGTGGTCAGCAGGTCGAGGGAGGTGATTCTCATGAGTCCTGAAATACTGCATTCAGCTCTGGAGTCCTCAACATAAGAAGGACATGGAGCTGCTGGAGCGGGTCCAGAGGAGGCACACGAAGATGATCCAAGGGCTGGAGCATCTCTCCTATGAAGACAGGCTGAGAGAGTTGGGGCTGTTCAGCCTGGAGAAGAGAAGGCTCCGGGGTGATCTTATTGCAGCCTTCCAGTACTTAAAGGGGGCCTACAGGAAAGCTGGAGGGGGAATTTTTACAAGGGTATTTGATGATAGGATAAGGGGCAATGGCTTTAAACTGAAAGAGGGTAGTTTTAGATTAGATATAAGGAAGAAATTTTTTACATCGAGGGTGGTGAGCCACTGGAACAAGTTGCCCAGAGAAGTTGTGGATGCCCCATCCCTGGCAGTGTTCAAGGCCAGGTTGGATGAGGCTTTGGGCAATCTGGTGTAGTGGAGGGTGTCCCTGCCCGTGGCAGGGACGTTGTAACTAGATGATCTTTGAAGTCCCTTCCAACCCTAACCATTCTATGATTCTATGATTCTATGATTCTTATTTCAGACCTTCATCTTTCATTCCTTTAACTTTTACATATCTTAATACTCAGGCAAAATTTCAGCTTGCTTGACATGTTCATAAAGACACTGCATCCAAGTGGTACAGAGATCAAGTTTCCTGTTAGAAAGGACAATATGTCTAAAAGGAGATACATAACTACTTGCAAACACACATTGCACTGTGGAAGAAATGTTAACGGGGGACAGCCAGAGGGAAAGAGGTGTGCAGCGTTTCAGAACTGCCTTGAAGAGCAGAGCTCCAGTGTATGCTGAACTGATGTCAGACATTTGAGTTTTTTGGAAAAGACAAAAAAAAGTGCTTAAATCCATTGTTATTGAAAGTTTAGACTCTGAATATTCTCTGCACAGAAGTGAAAAGGAAACCCACTGAGTTCTTTTTTATAGAAGTGAACTTCTTTGCAGAAGTAATCAAGCTGAGAGCTGTGTGGTTCAAAGGCGAGTCACTCATAATGGGTATCCTCTGTAGTGGCTGAAGGATAGTGAAGGATCAACCTCTTAGTGCATGGTCATGAGGAGCAAAGTAGATGGATAAAAATTTCAATGATATCCAACTGATTAAAGCATCAATGTTTAATTAGAAAAATAATCTTAAATTGCTAAGTAGTGTTGTACACTGAGAGTAAAAAGTATGAGGAATCCTAAGTAACTTCTAGGCATTTGGATAGATTTTAGAGCTAAAAATATATTCTATTCAGGGTAAAGACCGGGGGAGGAACTTTCATCTGTCTTCTCCATTGTGAGTCTTAGGTCAAAGGAGTTCCACTGTTACAAATGTGGTAGAATCAAGAGCAGCTCTCTGCCCTGCCTTTTCACCTGAGATATTTTTTTTAAATCTGATTTTCTGATTCGTTTTAAGTTTTAGGAGCAAGATGTTTTATGAGAGCTGAATCTGATCTCATACAGATTCTCGTCTGTATAAGTCTTAAGATCTTTATAGCATACCTGGCTTTCTTTAACACCTGTTGTTAAGAGAAAAAAGGAAAACCACATCTAAATAAGAAATCTGGATGGAAAGGAATAGTGATCCTGACATGTATTATTTCACAAAGGAAATATTCAAATAGGTATTATAAGATAATTTGGAGTATTTGGGTTCAAAATGAAAATTAAGGTCTCTTTGCTTGTACAATTGATTAGGTGAGGAGAAAAATCTATCAATAGTGTCCTAAGAAGAGACTAGCATTTTGTTGTGGAGTTTTTAAGCAGTAAAAAAAAGACTATACAATTCCTTAATTTTTCCAAGGGTTTAACAATCCAGAGATTATTAAGCTGTGGCCCAGGAAATGCTAGCAACTGAATCCAATCCACAGAGACATATGAAACTCTTGGATTTCCAGTAGTTTGTGTTAATTTTTTTACAATACATTATGTCATGGTCTACCAGAATACTGATGGTCAACAGTGGTCTGTTTTTGCAAAGAGGATGGAGACCATTCTCAGCAATTTAAATCCAGACATTTCAGTTGGCTATTGCTCCTACCAGAAGATCTATGTCTCTGTATCCTCATTTTACCCAATCAGGGTAGATAAGAGGCAAACATACTGCATTCATTCATTTTACTGTTTAGACACAGATATTCCTGACTTATATTTGTATTTCCAGCTGTTCTGATTAGTTTTTCAATTACTTTATGCCTTCAACATGATGCTAAATCACTGTGCTTCCAAGAAGAGATTAAAGAAAATTCTACATGTCAACCTCTCTGTCATTAGAAACACAAAATCATGATACTAGAATGGATTTCATTTGGAAGTGAAGTCACTGCGCAATATTTTTGGAAAAACAAAACATTCTCTGCTGCAAATAACGTTTAGATTCCCAAATAAATTATTAATAAGAGAGACTTTTCTTTTCTATTACCAGTGGAAATTAACCCCATAGATTCAAAAGGGAGGTGAGAGCTGCTCCAGCATCATACTGTTCAAGAGCACGTTCTACGCTAAGGAGTCCGAAGAGCCTCAAACATAAACTAGCATTACGGAAATGTATTCAACTCTGGGGACTCCAACACATTGTCAAATTACTACAGCTTAGTAATTTATCATATACCAGGTTGCAAGTACCTGTCCCTATATGCACTGTGACAAGTGCATAACAGTGCAGTTTACCTTCACCCTTTTTCCTTGTTAGCTTACCTAACTTGAATGACCTCTTATTTGCCATGGATAGAATGTGTGCACAGAGAGTGTTAGAGCTGCTCAGTAATGTGACAAACTGTGATGGATTTAATTATAAATTTGAGCTTCAGAAAATAAGGTAATAAACTGCAAAGTTACTCATATTAGCTGTGAAGGACGTCTCTATCCATGAGGATGTATTTGCAAAGAAACTACTCTAGACCTTCAGCTTGTACTCTGTTTCTTAGTACAACATCATCCTTTCAGGTTTTGACTAGGACATAAATGGAGGTATCAAAATATGGGAAGAAACTTTATACCTGAATTCCAAGTCTTCTCATTTGCACATCTGCTTAAATATTGGCTAATGAGCCTCTCTACGCTACGGAGTCCTACCTTTTCTGTGAGATGATCAGCAAAGTTCTGCAATTGCTTTTTCCTGACAATAATGGAGGATAATAAGGGCGTTACTAGAAGAGTCCTTGAATTCATAAATAGCAAAAAGCACAGAAGCCTGAAAAGCTGGCAACATAAGAAACTAAAAACAGTATATGGTGTGAACAGCCCACAAATGTCAGGCTCTGCAACCTTAAGCTGTACTGAAAAAAAAATTCAAACCAGGACAAAGCACTCATTCTGCAGATACAATATTTGGAAAGGTTTTCCAAGCTCAGAAATAAAAAATTCACTTCGAGTTAAGAGAAACAAATGTTATTCTTGTCCGCACTCTGCAAGTATAATCGTTTAGGTACATACATTTTATTGTGATGGTGCTGACTCCTATGGCAGACATTAAGCTATGGTGGCCAGGTGTGCATTCAAAAAAAAAGGCAGGGGTTCTTTCCTTTCAAAGTAACAGCACTAGCATTAAGGAAGCTGTAGTCATTGGGGTTGGTAATGCAAAGCCCAAGGGCACAGTCAAGCATAACATAACTCTAGATGTCAGAAATAAATATTTAAAAAAAAAAAAAAAGTTTTATCTGGCCATAGAAGATGCTTTTACCTCTCTGTCTGTCTGTTCACCAGCTAACGCTGACTCAGCAGTATGGGTAGATCATATACTACAAGAACTGTAGAGAAATCTTCTGATGAAACAGTGTTTCATTGGAAAATATGAATTGGTTGAGTCTAAAATATTTCACTGAAAACCTCCTGAGCTTTAAGTGAGCAAACCTTCACCGAAAGCACAGTAAACCCCACATAATTCTGCCCAGATTCCTGGAGTATTACTCCTAGTGTGGCAACTCTGGGACACCTAACGTGCTAATGCTAGTGATGCTGCCTGCATTCTCAACATTGCTGGCTCTACCTGGCATTGTACTTGTTTGGGAGAACAAACCTGATTCTGGCAATAAACCCAATTCCCGTCATGAAACCTGGACATGTCCAATTCCCATTGATATTTTGAATCAGTCTGCCTGGAGGCTTTCCCTCAAAGCGTGGACCGTAGAATCATAGAGCGGTTAGGGTGGAAAGGGACCTCAAAGATCGTCTAGTTCCAACCCCCCTGCCATGGGAGTACCTGTGTGTCCCATGTGTTGCACACTGCCTGGCAGTGCAGGCTTGAGAGGCTGATTTTCAGGACAGGCAGTTACTGCAGAAGACAGAGTCAGAAGACCTGGGATTTGCACATGTACTCAGATCTCATCTCTGGCCCTGTGGAAGAGAAACTCTGGAAAGACCAATGAAGCAACAGTAATCTGAGACAAACAGTCCTCAAAGATTCAGTATTTAGGACTAAAGCATTCCGCTTTGGAAGTCTGACTGCATCCTACATAATGGTTCCATGAGATAAAGAGTTGGCTTCTCTGGAGAGTGATGCAGCTATTCCCCTCACACTCACACTTCTTTAACACCACACCTAGCTGCTCACCACTAACTATATTCTGCAGCAGAACAAGAAAATGCCTGAATTTCCTAGAAAAGGAAAATAAAGCAAGCAGTTTTCCAGTCAGCTGCACTTGTCACACATTTTCTGTAGGGTAATAAGTATTCTTACATCTCAAGTTCTATCTAGCACTCCTAGAAATATACTTCATGGAGGTAAAGTTCTTCTGGCAAACAAAAGTTACAGGCACAGCCCTGTCTTTTCCTGGCTTTATCTACATGAGTTTTGTGCTGGGGTTGATTGGTTTAGAAACAGATCAAGTCAAATCAATTCAATCCTATTATACTGAACCAAAAGCAGTTTATTCTCCAAAAGCAATCTACTCCCTATTCTTATCACAAGTTTGACATCATCTAAGTTCTGCTATTTAAAATAATGAGGCAGACATGTAATATAAACTTATTTTCTAGGGTCTATCTATAGTTGATGGGAAGAGATGGACATCACCAGTTCTGCTTTTGTTAGGAATTGGGTTTTTTTTTCAGAATTAATCCATTCTGTTAGCTTTCACTCCTAACCTTTGACTAGGTTAGATGACAAGTTCAGACTAGTTGATTATTCTTTTAAATGTCTTATTCTTATCCTTAAGAAGAGTCTTATTGTCTTTGCTTTAAAATTTAATCTCTTATGGAATATTCATGAATTCATCGGACATTCAAAAAGCAAAGTAGTGTGCAGTACTAAGCAGAGGACCCTGTCAAGGAACTTGCTCCTTCTAAGCTCTGTCTAAGCCCTGCTCTGTGGACTGCTGGAGAGTTTCCTCTGTGTGTTGTCTTTGCGTTATTACTCTATTCAGGGCTTGAAAACAATTCCTGGATAATTTTCTGCTGAACACACAGCTGGAAAGACAATTTCCATGCTGTACAAGTTTGTTTTTCCAAGGTATTTCATTAATTTTTCTGTTGTTTCCTGCACTATCACCTCTCTGCAGCTTGTATCAGTTATGGCAATTCAGAAGCAAAGCTCTGTGCAGTTCCAAGAAGGACATGTGTTCTTACAAAAGGTTTGGAGAAGGGTTTCTCTGATAGGCTGCAGTCCTCTGTTGACATCAGTCAGTTTTGAAGTTAGATAGAGATATAGCAAATGAATTATGAAAATGAATAAATTTGTTCAACAGCTTCCCTTTCATACTGAGGTATTACATTATATTTACTTTTTGCTTGGAATTCTCTTGGAGCATAATTCTGCAAAGGAGTATATTCTTGAGCAAGTTTTGTGGCCAAGGAATCTTTGAACCTCAGAAAGTTATAAACAGTCCATGATAATGGCCCCTTTTGCCTTCGTTTTTGGTGTTGTGAAAAGAAAAAAACCATAAAGCATAACAGAGCAAGGGTCTTTCTTTTCTTTAAAGGGTCATTACGGAGAGCTATGTTATCATCGTAGTATCAATAACGGCCAGTTCCTCAGGACTGAGCATTGTACACAATCTAAGATAATTATGCATGATAAATGAAATAGATCTTATAGATTATTTATACAACATGTATATATAATGGAAAGGGGAATTCTAAACGTTTGAGAGCTTTCCAAAATCAGACAAATTATTTTTTTTTTCCCTGGGTTTATATGAAGTATCAGGAAAATTCTCAATCAATAATTCAATTTGCCATTTCTCAGAATTAATCCTTTTTTTAATGACTTTCCCCACCTTGCACTGATAGTCCAGATAGTGCTGCAAGACTGCAAAGTAAAAGAAATACAGTGTCAATCCTTTAAATGATAACGGTGAAAATAATTCAGACTGACTGAAGGCAAAGACACTAATGTAAACTAGGGCAGTCTATGGCTACTATAATTATTCTTACATACTCTTTCTTTGGTGTCAGTGAAGGAAGGGAGAGCATACCAGCAGTTAAAATTCTGTAGAGTACAGTGGTTTAGTGATTTTTTACCAGGACAGAAACAGTGGATAAAACAAAATGTTGGCTCTGCATGAGATTCTTTAGAATTCTTACAGTTGAATGTAAATCTCTGTGAAAGGAAGGTTATAATCATGAGCTCAATTTTTGGAAGATAGTGTGAGAATTGGGTGCTTTGCTGTGTTAAAGCACTTCAGAGAAAATCTTTATGTTCAGCAGCATTAGTCCTGGTTTCCTTAGGATCAGCTATTGGGTTTTCTATAGGGGTGAACATAGTGGTAATATGTTTTGTATTACACATCTATAGATGATGATGGGCTCTGGGTGACAACAGCCATGTAAGTACAGATCAAGGGGTTTATTTATTTGCTTGTGGGTTTTTCTTTTTGGGATCCTTGAAAAATAGGGTAAAATGCCATTTACTTATATGGATCTAGATCATTGTTACCAAGAGTAATGAAAAAATAATAAGGAACAAAGAATTAATCTCTAGGTTCCTTAACAAAAGATTACCATCTGGGAATGTTCAGTGGAACAGACAGACAGGAAAAAAAATCAAGAGTGATTTTTTAATTAATAGATGTTTACAATACTAGTCACTTAAAAAAAAAATAAAATTCTACATCTGTGAAGGCTCCTTGTGCCTTATCTACAGAGAGAGATGCATTTTTTAATCAATGGCAATTTGGTCCCAAAAATGAATTTTGGAAGGATATAAATTATTAATATATTTATGAGAAAAAATGGGCTGCAAATTTTGTAAATACACTTCATTTTAATATTTTCTTTTGGAAATAAGTGTCCAAATGTGTCATTTTGACAGTTGTAATGCAGTATTTTTTGTTTGTTTTGAAATGTCATTCTCGTTTTTTAAACTGAAAAGAGTTTTTCAGAATTTCAGAGTCAAATGAATCAACCTTTTCGGACTGATCCAGCAGCAGTTTATTTTTGCTTATTTTATTTCAAAATGATGTGAATAAATTACATTTCCCCACTCAAAATGATATATACACCGGATTTCATTTTAGGTTAAGTTAATTTATTTTTTTGTGATATTTCAGCTGCCATAGTTCTCAGACATATCTGACCTTGGCCCAAGGTCCTTCATTTTTCAAGGTCTGAGCTCTCAAAAAAAGAATCTAGGTACACTCCAATGAAACACTGCTATCAGCTCAGTAGAAGTTAGCTGAATTCAAGTTGGTTTGAATTAAACACATTTGGCAGGCAAAACCACTATTTCCCCACCTTTTGATACCAATTGTTACAAGAGAGGGCTGCTTGTAAATTGTTCTCACTTACAGCAAGGGAGAAGACTCGTATGATTTTATTTAGGATTAAGGGAACTGAAGTGTTTCCTAAAGTCAGTCTTGCATCCTTTTCATTACTCTTTTTTACAGGTATGATGGAGCAACTTGGCCAAACAACATTTCATGGCTGAAAAATCAGCATCACAGGAATCATTAGTTAATTAAGCACAGTGAGCTCTCTGACCCTGGCAGAAAACATGGATATTTTTTATTAAAAATGAAAATTGGTCAATATCCTTTGCGTGCTGTAGTGTGGAGCCACTCCAAAAATGTAATTAAGCCTCAGCGGTACATTTGTCAAATTTTCCCCATTTATGGAAACATATTTTATGGACCTGATTTTAGAAAAAGTGTTCATCTCACTTGAATTAAAAGATTTTCAGCCTTTTCAAACCCTAGTGTATTTCCTCCATTGTGAACCAATCCTGCTTAAGTATTGTGAGAACTACAGAAACACAAACATGTAATAGTGTAGATGTTTATGAGCTAAAATTTAATCAGGTGTGAGATTTAGCATGTATTGTATTAAAGAGATGTGATAAATAGCTGTTCCTCTGTTAAGTGTAAGAAATTACACAAAACACATTATTTTCCCAGTTGTCTATTTGGTCTCTTGTGCAGGTCAGTTTTACTGCTGATAATCTCCCTCTTTTATTTTTCCTACACCTGAGCCAGCAATGACGACATTAAAAGTAAAAGGAAAATGGACTATAGAAACTATGACTTAAACAGGAGTACCTACATCTACTAAGTATGAGGCATCTGGGAGTCTTGAAGTTAAGGTAAGACTGGGACTCAAGAAATCTTGGCTTAGTTTCTATTTGCACCACAGTCTCTTATTCCATAAGCCTGGTATTCCCACTGCAACCCTTCTGCCATGTCTTGATTGGCAGCAACAAGAGTTGATTCAAATTTGAGGAGATTACTACAAAACCTCCTGGTGTTCTAGGAGCTAAGTTTTCACACTTACAAATGTGAATAAAATAGCTTAAAAAGCAGCATTTTAATTAAGAAAATAAAGAAAACTCTTAAAACAGATGAATAAGATAATGATAACCAATTTTTTAAGCATAATACAATATTTTCAAGTATCTTCTCTAAAAATTCTTATGATTTATGCTACACTTAATGCCACTTTTTGCCTTCCTGCCTGCTTCCACAAGCCATGCCTTGCACCGCACTGGATCTCCATGAGCTGATGAAGGGAACTTTGGTAGCTTTATTCGCAGTTTTCAGCTCTCAGCAGAGCCAGTGCAGCATTGCAAACTAACCCCAGCCTCTCTATCTCACAAAAAATCTTAAGCACCTTCTTGCCTTTTTCATAAAGGTTGCATACAGTACCCTGCTTTCTTATTCTCTTTCCCAGCCTTTAGCTTTTCTGCTTTAGTTCTGGAAGTAAAAGCCATCAGCTGTGTGAGGACTCACCACAGGCACGTTCAGAGCTGTCTGGTACAGCCCTGTGTTACTGACCTTCATTGTAAAGAAACTTTTTATTACACCCAAGTGCCTCTCAGTTCTTACATCTCTCCAAGTTCAAAGCTAACATGTTTTAGTTTGCTCTTCAGTCCTTTTTCGTCTTTCTCCTTCACTCCACCAGATGACAAGATGTCAACGGAAAGACCTTTCCTTCCTGGACCTCCCTCCCTCTATAGAGGATATATTTCACCCAAAATACATTTTGAGTGAAGTCTTGATTTGCTTTCTCTTTATGCCTCAAAATCAGCAGGATATATACTTTCCTACCTTAATGTTCACCTGGGTGGCTGATATACCTAGTTTTACCCTGGACATTTTGGTTGCCAGCTGTCGTGGGTTAGGTTGAAAACTTCCCCCACACACACAGCCGGTCACTCCCCCTCCCCCACCCCCAGGAATGAGGGAGAGAATTAAAGGATAAACGGGAAAACCCGTGGGTTGAGATAACAATGATTTAATACAGATGATTTAATACAGTGTAGATGCTCACCACCCCCTCGTATGCGAAGCCCGTCTCGTCCCGAAGCTGCAATCCCGGACGAACACGAGGCCCCGAAATAGAGAGGGGCAGAGAGAGAGAGAGAGAGAAAAGAAAGAAAAACAGCAGAGCAACAGCGCAGCAAGCGCAAAAGAGCCAAAGCGCAAAAGAGCCAAAGCGCAAAAGCCCTTCTTCCCGGCTGACCCTCACTTTTATACTGGGCATGACGCTGCATGATATGGAATACTAATTGGCCAGTTTGGCCCTCAATCTTAAGTTCCACCACAAATCACAAGGGGAATCGTGTCCCCCTTGTCCCACCGTGTTCCTGCACTCCAGCACACTGCAAAGTCCTTGGAGTTTCACTTCCGACCACAAACATCAACTTGCTATCAACATTCTTCTCAGAGTGAGCCTCCGAGTAAAACCAAAACACGGAGCTCTTCTGGCTGTTAAAAACACTGTCCCAGCTAAAACTAGGACACCAGCAAAACAGCTCAATTTTGCACAAAGCTGTTGGTTTTTGCTTGGTCTTAATGAAAGAAAGCACAGTGGTTTGAGTCTCCACATACAGGAAGGGGAGGAGGGGAATCAATGATGAGATGAGGCTACTTCTGAAGGGTATTCATCCTTCAGACAGCTTGCCATTCTCTTCTGGAGAAGAGAAGGCTCTGGGGTGATCTTATAACAGCCTTCCAGTACCTAAAGGAAGGACTACAGGAAAGCTGGAGAAGGACTTTTAACAAAGGCATGTAGTGATAAGACAAGGGGCAATGTCTTTAAACTGAAAGAGGGCAGATATAGATTAGATATAAGGAAGAAATTTTTCACTCTGAGGGTGGTGAGGCACTGGAACAGGTTGCCTAGAGAAGCTGTGGATGCCCCATCCCTGGAAGTGTTCAAGGCCAGGCTGGATGAGGCTTTGGGCAACCTGGTGTAGTGGAGGGTTTCCCTGCCCATGGCAGGGGTGTTGGAGCTAGATGATCTTTAAGGTGCCTTCCAACCCTAACCATTCTATGATTCTATGATTTCTGGAGCATTGTTCTTCATATTTCTCCTTGTCTGTAGTGAATGTACAATCAGCTTAGAAAAAAATCATGCATTCTCAGTTCTGGACCTTTTGCAAGACAGAAGCCATTGGTGATCAAGCTTTAATCTTTTCACCATGGCATAAGATTAAGTTATTTTGTTGCTTTTCTAGAAAACCAGTGCTTTTTGAAAGATAGAGGCCAATTCTTCCTCAATCTCTTGTTCAGATAGATTTTGATAACTGTCTTCAGCATCCTGGATTTTCAAATCCTCGGAAAATGAAAGAACCAGGCCACTTTTTGTGCTAAAATGGTCAGGACTCATCTGGCTTCAAACAGCCAGTTAGATTCCCCAGCAAAATGTCCTGGTAACTAAGTGGTGTAGGATGCATTGTAGCCACAGTTTTGGGAGGACTGGCAATACTAATGTCATGTGGGAATGAAGGCTAGGACCAAGGGACTTCGGAATCAAATGCTAAACCCTTTGAGAGGGAGGAGGTTTAAAGAATTGAGTGAAGATTAAGTTTGTACAAGTAAATAGAGGCAGCTTTTGAGTGTAAATTTGGGGGCTTTTAGATGAATTATAAGGCACAGGTGAAGCTTAAGAAGAGTGGAGTTCACAGCTGAGAGGAACTTTGTTATAAGGTCAGGAGAAGTACTGTTTAATGAAAAGCAAGGAGCTCTGGACTAATGGCAATTTAAGGACTCCAGAGGAGCAGGAGGGTAAGAGGTTATTGCATATCATCCTTTTGGCTGAGCTCTTTCTACTATGCAGGACACTGATCTGAGAGCACACCTCAAGTTATCCTACATCTGTCCTCAAGAAGGGCTGGGCACCTTCATGTCCTTCTCATCTTCTTCTAACTCAGAAAAAAGATTGCACTCTCAGGGCTTGATTTCTCTGCACTGTAATTCCACTTTTTTTAATTCCTTGGGTATTTTACTAGTTAGCACTGCAGGCCTTCTGGGCAGATTGTGATCCTTGTTATGAGATGTACAGAACCTAGCATAACATTTTCATACTAACCAATACTTCCTTTTTGTTGCCATTTTAATGTTAGTTTGACCCATGCGTATGTTATTTCATTCTACATCCTCTTCCTGAAATTCATCCTATTTCCAGACACATTCTGATTGCAGCCCTTACACCTTTTATTTGTCTTATTCTCACTTTTTTCAGCCTGATGTGTTAAATATTTATGCCTTTCATCCTTCTGTATGATTCATAATTATCTATCACTACTTCTCTGCTTCCTGAATATAAAATTAATCTGTATGGGTAATATACGGCAGTGGTAGAGTCTAGAGCTATGGCTTGACAGCCACGAGGAGAATGGACAAATGACAAATCATCTTTCTAAACCTTCATTATCTCAATCGGTACATTCCAGAAGAACCAAATAAAAAAGATTTCACATTTATTCATTTGTAGCAGCTGATCACTGGCAGTAGGGGAGGCCAGGAAATAAAATTCAAATTCTCTATAAAACTTCAGGGTTTTGAAAGTTGTTTGTATTTGATTGCGGAAAGAAAACAAGAGGTTTTGGTATTGTGGATTGCTGTTTGTTTTGTGTGGTTTTTTTAAATCAGGAATAAATTAGAATTTTCTGTTATATTCAAGTTCTTGTTGGTCTCTAATCATAGGAACTCTCTAAATGTGTTCAAATAGCAAAATAGAAAAATAGTTTAAAAACTGTTTTGCTAGTAAGAAACTGATTTATCACAAAGCGGGACTGAGCACCACATAACACATTAAATATCCAGGTTCAAATGCCACAACCAAGTCAAAGGATTAAGGATTTAAATCTCATTCTCAAGTATGTTAAGAGAAATACTTGACTATTGAGATGATTCTGCTTTGGGGAAAAAATACCTTTTATTATTCTCCATGAAATATATTTGGGACTGAAGTTATTTATTCAACACAAGTTTATTATAACCAAACTGGTTTTATATTGTGTTGTCTCTCCAAGAAACATTAACAAATCTTGAAGTATTATAAAACAAAGGAAAGGCTTGCTGGTTTTCATCAGTGCTGAGACAGGTGCAGTGCATGTCTGTAAACTAGCTGCTGCTTGACTACATGGAAATAAAAAATCCCTGCCATACTGATTTAGGTTTCACTCTCAGGAAAACAAAAACTTTACTCACAAGAATTTTTCACATAATTTCTTGTATTTCTCTTTGCTGTACATACATTTACAAACCTAAACCGAAGCATGCAGATCCTGAAGGTGTATAATTATTTAAATGTTTGGTCCATTTCAGTACCATCAGGTAAATTACTTTCAAAATAGCTGACACGTGTACTGTATGTACAGCTATGTACACATAATTTTTGTGATGCTCAACACAGAATAACTTTTCAAAAGGAAATAATTTTTCCTTGCCTCAAAAAAATATCTCTGCCTAAAAATATATAAATGTTTGACATGATATAAATAGTAAGTACCATATTCTCACCTAAGATAAGCTGATTTATGAGCATTAAAGTGCATGTATATGATCAAAGTGATATAATTTACTTTATATCCATTTTCATTAGTAGATTGTATAATGTGGCATTAATGTAAAATAAGGAAAAGGTCTTGACATATCAACAGTAAAAATATGGGAAAAATGAGATTTTAATGTATTAATCTGGCATTCTTCTACTTTAAAAATAAAAAATATCAACAGCATGCCAGATTATGTCAATTGAAAGTTACTTTCTAGTACTTAAAAAAAAAAATGTTATGATCTATAAAGATCATATAACAATTTCATATCACAAAATCTATAATCATTTTATTCTGGTTTCAAGTTATAAACAGAATTTGATCTTTCTTCCCTGCAGAAAACAAATAATGTTTAACTCAACAGAGCAGGAAAATCTAAGGAATCAAATCCTTAGAAATAGAATTATACAAAACATGGAATATTTTTCATTAGAAAAATATTGTTTCATCCAAATCAAAATATTGTATGGGTCAGAAACTTAACTATATCCAAAAAGAACTCTGAACCTTTTCACTTGGAAATCTATTTGTTGTGTATAAGCTAGAGTTGGGCTTAGTTTGTTTGAACAAATAATTTGTTCTTAAAGTTCAATATCAGATCAGGTATATTATTGTGATTGCGCTTAAATGAAATAGTTTTGAAAAACTCCTTTACTGGTATTTGAAAATTAAAAAAAACCATTCCGCTACAGGGTGAAACGTGTGAAACCTTTTATTCTGAAAAGTAATTTTTTATTCTTAGTAAACATAAATAGCCAGTTCTTCAGTAAATATATACATAGTTATCTAGTTACAATCCAGTAATAAATATTATAGGATATGTGAATGTTTGCAAATGACAGACTACAGAAGATGAAAAGCACTCTACCTTGGAAGTTTAGCATCTTTGAAGATGGTCACATATTTCTGCACAGGATAAGAAAAGAGTTAGCTGTCTCATAAAGACAATCTGATCCAACCCCATGCTGAGCTTATTATGGCGAGAATCATTTGGAAACTCTAAGCATAGGAAAGGGGTGTCTCTGTTTTTATTCTTTATCATCAGAGTGGACAAACTTTCAGGGCTACAGAGATGCTTTTAAGCCCTCTCAAGAGTTGAAAGCCCAATTATCTTCCAGAGGTTAAATTACTACTGTAATTCTTCCAAAGAACTGTGTTTGAGATGGGAGAATAAGGTCATTATTCTGAATTGAAGACACATCTGCCAGAAGAGTAACAGACTCTCTCTTTCTCCCTGATGATTTCATAGTAACTGGAACACAAGGTGCAGAAGATAAGTATTCTAGACTTTCCTTAGTTGAAGGAAATAGGAAATATAAGCTCCTATCTCCTATGAAAATATCCAGATCACTGAACTGAAGACAAACTGTCTAATACCCCAGTTCAGCTTCTCCTTCAGCAATCATCTTATCCCAAAAAATAGGCCAAACAAACCAACCAACCAACCATCAGCAACAACACAAACAAGGATGATCCCATAGACAAGGATGATCCCGATATCATTTTCTTTACTGAAGCTGGAGAGACTTCCTAGGAGCTGCTTGTCTTGTGAAAACACCAAGTCACACTGACCAAGTGAAATAAAGATTTGACTGAAAGGATAAAAAGAATATTTTGAAGGCCTTCACACTCTAGGCTGATAAAATATGTTGTGGAATAAATGGGTGGATAATTAAACCATGTTGCATTGCAATAATGGGTTGTTTCCTAATCACTAGATTTCCAATCTTGACCATCGTTTGACTTTTAACACTCTAATCTTCACAGTATGAGTTTTATTTGCTATTTCTAATTGTCCTTTACAAAACAAATCTTTACTTTCATAATGTAGATTGCTTTTTATATGCGTTTATAGGTATACCTTTTAAATGGCAAACATATTTTAATTGGTATGAATTGTATATTGTCTGACAAGAGAACAAAACGTTATATTTGAGAAGCTCTAGGCCAAGACACAGTTTGATTCAAAAACATTTCTTGACTTTCAGAGAAAATGTAAAGCCTCCTTTGTATATGTGGTGTCTTTGTATGAATAATTCTCATTGCAGATCAGAATGTCGCTACTCTGAGAGACACAAGATAACACAATCTCTGTTCCAAAGAGTTTAATATCAAAGTACTGGCTTAGTAACTAAATTGGATAATAAGAGCTTATCAAGTTACATGTCTTTGTCTACATATTCCTTTTTGCTTCACTGAGTAGTCTAAAACAAGCCTGGATCCCACACTCTTACACACCTGCCTGATTTTACTAGCTAATTCAAAGAATCTATTAAAATTCACGAAGTTAAGCAGCAGCTGTGTAAGTATTTGCAGGGTCAAGGCCTTGCAGTTCAAATCTTTACTACATGTGTATGCAGAACCTAGCAATGGGGGGCCTTGAAGTCTCATTTGCGACTTCTTGGCAGAAACCTGAGAGCAATGCTTTTGCAGTACTCCAAATTCTGCCTTGGAAGCCCTTTGAGGGAAAGGAAAAAAGCGTGGCACAAGCTTTCCTAGAAAAAGTATGCTTTTACAGATGAGCTACATGAAAACTTCTTCAAAAAAGCTTTTCAAGTGGTAAACCTGTTACACTCTGCCATTCAAAATATATCTCTATTTCTTAACATGGTAATCATTGGGAAATTTTGGATTCTCTGTGTATGTATTTTCCTGTAATTGATATGAACTCATTTAAGAATACAAGAATATATATTTTCCTTTATTTTTTTTTTTAATTTATATTTGTAAGCCCAATTCATTTTGGTAGTAGAAGACAGCATATTTACTTTTCGTTAATATTGTTTATCATAGAATGGTTAGGGTTGGAAGGGACCTTGTCGCGAACTGCCTCTATCTTCTCAGTGAATCGCAACAAAACGGTCGTTGCGATCACGATGTATCTCACAAAAATCAGAGGGCTGTTCTAATCTCAATATTATCTTAATCAGAAAGCTATCCAACCAAGAGCTCCAAGATACCGCTCTCTAAGGGCTCCTGCCTCTCCAGTACCCAGGAGGGAAATGCCCCTCTCCCAGGAGGCAGTGCCCTACCTTTAACCATCCATGGGTCACGTGGTTTCCAGATGACCAACGTGACTCACCACACCTGTTTTAATGAGCCACAGGTGTCTTCTATTTAACCCATACAGCAGCCAGAAGACTTCCCCGACAGGACCTCAAAGATCATCTAATTCCAACCCCCCTGCCATGGGCAGGGAAACCCTCTGCTACACTAGGTTGCCCAAAGCCTCATCTGACCTGGCTTTGAACACTTCCAGGGATGGGGCATCCACAACTTCACCGGCCAACCTGTTTATCATTGTATTTTTCTAGAAACTCACATGCAGGATTGTAGGCTGTGCAGAAACTAAGTAAACTCATGAAGATTCCCAAGAGTCTGTGTGGAGAAGAGGCTGAGAAGAGGCTGGGGATAGATACCAGTTGCAGAGACTTGACTCTGAAAAAAAAGACGATTTGGGAAATGACTCAACCGCTGTCATTCAGAAATCTCAGTCAAACCCTTAACATTTCTGTAAAGGTGATACTGTGCATTTTATCCTCTGCTTTGATTTTTTTTTTTACCTCCTTTTTAATTTTTCCTGTACCAACAATGATTATTTTACCGAAGGGGGGGTGTGTGTGTGTGTGTAGACTGCATGAGATTTTTGTGCATTTGTAGGAAATTTTGCTAAATAAATCGTGTGAAATAAAAATAGAATGAAAGTAAACATATCAAACTACTAGGTCATGATTTTAGACACTAACAAGGATGTTTACCAGGTATTCATCAAGAGTCACAG
This sequence comes from Tauraco erythrolophus, assembly GCF_009769465.1. Taxonomy (NCBI): domain Eukaryota; kingdom Metazoa; phylum Chordata; class Aves; order Musophagiformes; family Musophagidae; genus Tauraco; species Tauraco erythrolophus. The sequence continues at coordinate 123,470,075 of NC_141465.1, read as the reverse complement.
GAAAATTCTGTGTGAATAATAGACTAAAACGGAACATGTTAAACAGGATGAGCTGGAGATGCGTGCACATGAGCAGGGCTACGACCTTATTGGCATCACGGAGACGTGGTGGGACGACTCCTATGACTGGAGTGTCAACATGGAAGGGTATAAGCTTTTTAGAAAGGACAGGAAGGGGAGACGAGGAGGGGGTGTTGCTCCCTACGTCAGCAACCGGCTGGAGTGTGTGGAGCTTCGCCTGGGATCGGAGGAGGAGCTGACAGAGAGCTTATAGGTCAAGATTAGAGGACGGGGACGGATAGGCGATGTTACCGTAGGGGTCTGTTACAGGCCACCTGGCCAGGAGGACAGAGCAGATGAGGCGCTTTATAGCCAGATAGGAGCAGCCTCGCGGTCACAAGCCCTGGTCCTCATGGGGGACTTCAACCACCCTGACATCTGTTGGAGAGACAATATGGCAGGGCACAGGCAGTCCAGGAGGTTCCTGGAATGCGTGGATGACAACTTCCTCCTGCAGGTGATAGAGGAGCCGACAAGGAGGGGTGCCATGCTTGACCTTGTGCTCACCAACAGGGAGGGACTGGTGGGCGATGTGAAACTTAAGGACAGCCTTGGCTGCAGTGACCGCGACACGGTGGAGTTCAAGATCCATGGGGCAGCAAGGAAACCATTCAGCAAGCTCTGTACCCTAGACTTCAAGAGGGCGGACTTCGGCCTCTTCAAGGACCTGATGGGCAAAGTGCCGTGGGAGGCGGCCCTGGAGGGACGAGGGGCCCAGGAGAGTTGGTCCACATTCAAGGAGCACCTCCTCCAAGCTCAGCAGGTGCATCCCGATGAAGAACAAGTCAGGCAAAAAGACCAGGAAGCCTGTGTGGATGAGCAAGGAGCTCCTGGACCAACTGAAAATGAAGAGGTTAGCCTACAGAGGGTGGAAGCGGAGACAGATAGCCTGGGAGGAATACAGAGAAGCTTTACGAGTGACCAGGGATCAGGTGAGGAAGGCTAAAGCCCTGAAGGAATTGAATTTGGCAAGGGATATAAAAAGCAATAAGAAATGCTTCTATAGGTATGTAGGGGACAAAAGGAAGTCCAAAGAGAATGTAGGCCTCCTCCGGAAGGATACTGGTGCTCTGGTCACCCGGGACATAGAGAAGGCTGAGGTACTCAATGAATTTTTTGCCTCAGTCTTCACTGATAAAGCCTCTTGTCTTACCACCCAAGCTGTGGAAAGAACTAGCAGGGACTGTGAGGACGAACCACCGCCCACTGTACTTGAAGAGCAGGTTTAGGAACATCTGAGGAACTTGAAGGTGCACAAGTCCATGGGACCTGATGAGATCCCTCCGCAGGTCCTGAAGGAACTGGCGGATGAAGTTGCCGAGCCACTGGCCATTGTATTTGAGAAGTCGTGGCAGTCTGGCGAGGTCCCCGATGACTGGAAGAGAGGGAACATAACCCCCATTTTTAAAAAGGGGAACAAGGAGGACCCGGGCAACTACAGGCCGGTCAGCCTCACCTCTGTGCCTGGCAAGGTCATGGAGCAGATTCTCCTGGGAACCATGCTAAGGCACATGGAGAGCAAGGAGGTGGTGGGTGACAGCCAACATGGCTTCACCAAAGGCAGATCGTGCCTGACCAACTTGGTGGCCTTTTATGATGGGATGACAACATCGGTGGACAAGGGTCGACCAACGGATATCATCTACCTGGACTTGTGCAAAGCTTTTGACACTGTCCCGCACGACATTCTTCTCTCTAAACTAGAGAGGCATGGGTTTGATGGATGGACCACTCGGTGGATAAGGAATTGGCTCAATGGCCGCACTCAGAGAGTAGTGGTCAACGGCTCGATGTCCAAGTGGAGACCGGTCACGAGTGGTGTCCCTCAGGGGTCCGTGTTGGGCCCGGCCCTCTTCAACATCTTTGTCGGTGACGTGGACAGTGGCATGGAGTGCACCCTCAGCAAGTTCGCCGATGACACCAAGCTGTGTGGTGCCGTCGACATGCTGGAAGGGAGGGATGCCATCCAGAGGGACCTCGACAGGCTGGAGAGGTGGGCCCGTACCAACCTCATGAAGTTTAACCAGGCCAAGTGCAAGGTCCTACATCTGGGTCATGGCAATCCCAGGCACAAATACAGACTGGGCGGAGAATGGATCGAGAGCAGCCCTGAGGAGAAGGACTTGGGAGTACTGGTGGACGAGAAGCTCAATATGAGCCGGCAATGTGCTCTTGCGGCCTAGAATGCCAACCGCGTCCTGGGCTGCATCAAGAGGAGCGTGGCCAGCAGGTCGAGGGAGGTGATTCTCCCCCTCTACTCTGCCCTCGTGAGACCTCACTTGGAGTATTGCATCCAGTTCTGGAGTCCCCAACACAAGAAGGACATGGACCAGTTGGAGAGGGTCCAGAGGAGGGCCACGAAGATGATAAGAGGGCTGGAGCACCTTTCCTATGAGGACAGGCTGAAAGAGTTGGGGCTGTTCAGCCTGGAGAAGAGGAGGCTCCGGGGTGACCTTATAGCGGTCTTCCAGTACCTCAAGGGGGCCTACAAGAAAGATGGGGAGAGGCTGTTCAGGAGGGCCTATTGTGATAGGACAAGGGGTAATGGTTTTAAAATAGAGGGAGGTAGATTCAGGTTGGATATTAGGAAAAAATTTTTTACCATGAGAGTTGTAGAACACTGGAACAGGTTGCCCAGAGAGGTGGTGGATGCTCCATCCCTGGAGACGTTCAAGGCCAGGTTGGATGAGGCCCTGAGCAACCTGATCTAGTTGGAGATATCCCTGTTCCTTGCAGGGGGGTTGGACTAGATGACCTTTGAAGGTCCCTTCCAGCCCTAATGATTCTATGATTCTATGTATCATATATTTGATTATGATGTCATATATATTATTCTAATATCATATACAGATGATAATCCAGGATGTATGTGCAAGTTATTGGAACAAAAAGAGGAGAAATTAAGATACTTGTTCAGTGTATGAGAGCTGTAAATTCTCTGTTTTCAGAGACTTTGGTCTACATTGATGACTCTTAACATGACTATAAATAGCGAAATTGCTCCTAAGAGAAGAACTTAAAAAAATTCAATATTCTGAGAGAAAGACATTCACCTGAATGCTTCAAGAATTTTATTCAAATCTCTGAAGAAGAAAAGAATAGGTTCATACTCGGCTGCATCAGTCAAATGGCAAATTACACTCTTGGATGGTAGCTTTGAAGATCTCCTTTGGAACTCTTCCAGTTCACAGGGAATCCTTAAAGAGTTATTATAGCAACAGTTTCACTTGTTAGTACATAATAGTAACCTGAAAATTTGGATTTTTATATCCTGATGACTATCTCAATGGATAGGAATGTCATCAGAAGGGACATAAACTTAAATCTGAGTCATAAATCCATTTTAATCCTCTAGACATTATGGACTACTTACTGAAAACATCATGTTTTAGAGCAGGGGATATAATTCTCTCAAAGGTCCCATTAATCTTTTCTGAAATGGACCCAAGGTGAAAAGATTGTATATATAAGATCTGGAGTAACCTGTTAACATCAGCCTCAGTATTTTTCTTAGTTCTTCCCCTAGGGAATTCAAGTACTTGCATGTCCCTCTGTTCCAGCCATGTGTTAGACCTGAATAATAGAGCTTCACCTGCATTGTTTTTAAGCCTTATGAACCTCAAGGTCCACATGGAGCTATAATCATGCAACCAGTGACTGAGGGCAGCTGTCTCAAAGTCTGTGAATATACAATGTTGTCTCGTCTGCCCACCTTATGAACCATGCAAACTGAAATACTTTGGATTGAATGGATTTATTTGTGTCCAACATTGCACCACTTTTAATTCTTTTTTTCTATGCGGCAAGAAAAATTAAACACATTAAATTGGATTTGGATACAACATCCTATTGCTGAATGGGGACTACAACAAAAAAAGGTGAGAGTCATATCTAGATCTTTGCAAAGTGTACAAAATTTCACTTTTCATTTTAAAAATATTCCTGGAGTACGTCCCTCTCTCAACAGTATTCCATTTCTCATTTGTTTCTTCCTCCTCGTGGTTTCCAGCCCCCAATCTGTTTTCAATCCAGTTACAATTACTCGAGGGAGAAAATCTTGAACTCTAGATGATAAGGAAAGTAAAATTATGTTCTCAGAAAGTGTAAAAACTTTTCAGTTTGAAGATCTCTCTCTTTCAAGATGTTTCCTTTCCTCCTCATTCCATCTCAGTGAAAATCCATACAGGTTAATTGCTCCCCTCTATAGGAAAGAATCCTTATGCAATTAGGATTTACATGTGGATGTTCATCTCAGTTTCAACACAGTGGAGAGACTGCTTTATACCAGTGTTCCGCTCTGGGTTCTGTTTAAGTTGTTCTTTTCTATAAAGTCTTAAATCATTTAAGATGCTGTTTCTTCAGAGGTCGTTTGCTTTCTATGCCCTATCACTTTATGTGAAATCTGAAGAACTGCAGATTTTAGACTGCAGGATGACATTTATGACAACCGTCCACAAGAAAGGGACTCTACATATAGTGTCAGAAGGTACGAGTTTAGTATCCACACCTTCCAGGCACTCTGTTCAATGCCCATATCTTGAATCTTGTCTGAGAAGAGCAATAGCATCTCTTTGATCAGCCTCTCTCCTCCCGAGGATATTGATATTCCATTAGTAAGCGGTATTTTTTCATGAATGTTCCTTTTTTCTTTAGAATTCTGTCATGGCCTTGAGCTTTTGTAGTTATTATGGGACTATTCGAACCCTTACTGTAGCCTACAATTTATAATATAATATTATTCTGTTAATTTGCACCAGCTGCTGAAATAGTAAATACCTTTCCTTTGTTCAGTCAATTATATGATATGTATACGTTATATGAATAATCCAGTCTTTTATTTTCATGTTTGCTCTGAACATAAAGTATTTTTAATAGAAGACAGCACTCTGAAGCCTCTAGGAGAATACTCTGACTAAGAAACAAATGTCATAAAGAGAAATAATAATAAAAAAATTATAAAATCTTGCTACAAGATAAAAGAAAAAAAGTAAATAGTTTGAATTAAATAGTTGACTTGCAAGCATTCTCTATGTTCCTAGGCTCTCTGCAATAAGCTACTATTTCTTAGGATTAATGGGAGGAGAAATCTCATATATGCATTTCTATACTTAGGTGATCATTCATAGATGATATTTGTACAAAACTAGCTATAGGACAAATATGAACTGGACTAGAGAGAATCATACCAGATGCATTTAATATTGTTTATGACTTACACTTATACAAATCAGGTTGCAATCAACCTTAGCTTATAATTTGCAGAACACTTAACACTCTGAAACTCGATTTTTTTACTGAATTTTCTTTCTTATTATCAATAAGTTTTTTCCTTTTCTTCTCTGGAATTTTAAACATTAGCTATAGATAGAACTGAAAAAAAACATGTTTTTCTCCTTGTAGGAAATCTGACAATTCAACTTCTTGTTTGAATCTCAAATCAATATAGAAATTTGAAGTGTTGATTGTTTCACATAGATTTAGAAATTGACTCAGAAATATACTGAGTTTGTTTATATATTTTAAAGCTAAATAAATTTTCCCTAAGTTTGAAACCTTTCTTTTAGCTCTCTTGAGTCACAAATGGGAGCGGGTAAGAGAGTTGGGGCTCTTTAGCCTGGAGAAGAAGAGGCTGAGGGGACACCTGGTTACAGCCTACAAATACTTGAGAAGGAATGATGGGGAGGTAGGGGAAGGGCTCTTTACATAAGTGATGAGTGGTAGAACAAGAGGAAATGGGTATAAGCTTAGTCAGGGGAGATTCAGGTTGGATGTTAGAAAGTATTTCTTCTCTGAAAGGGTTGTCAGCCACTGGAATAGGCTGCCCGGGGAGGTGGTTGAGTCCCCATCCCTGGATGTGTTTAAGAATAGGGTGGATGATCTACTTGAGGATATGGTTTAATGGGGATTAGGGACAGTTGGACTGGATGATCTCTGAGGTCTTTTCCAACCTAGAAATCTATGAAATCTATGAAATCTATGAAATCTATGAAATTAGGGCACCATAGGGGCTGGAGTGGCTCCCTGTTGCCCAGGGTGCTGACCCCAGCCACTGACATCTGACACCTCCATAGGGACAATGACAGGCCAAGGTTAGGTCAGGACATCAGCCCAAAGGCTGGCACTTGGAATAGCAGGGCCATCATCAGTCCCAGGCATGGCTGCGTCATGATGGGGACTTTGCTCCTGTGTGGCCTCCCATGGGCCAGAGTGGGCATGGCCATGACCTCCCCACAGCATGCTGGGAGCCTCCCCCATGGTCGCTGTAGGCCACATCTCACCTTACGAATTAACCTGGGAACATCCTTCATCTCCAGCAAATTATTGTCTGTCCTCATAGTTTGATGGAACATACACCAGCATGCTTTTGGTCCATTCAATCTGTCACTTTTTCTAATAATTTCCAGGCACACTGTGACAGTTAAAACACCTCAGGGATCACTCTCAATAAAGAGCTTGCATGAAGACCACTTTGGAAGTAAAAGAGTTTGCTACGACAGCCATGTGGACCTTTCTCTATTGGTTGTCCTTAATGCCCAGGAATGTTCCTGGGCATAAATTATTTAACTGGCATGGATGTAAACCTTGAAATTTATGACTATTCTAAAAGCCTCACTGGATTAGTAGAATTTGCAAATCTGCATTACTTCATGAGAAGTGTAATCTTTGTGAAGCTGGCTCTCTAGAGTATGATGAAGGCACTACCTATCTACCATAAGGCAAGGCAGCAATGGAGATAAGTAATATAGCCTTTTGCTGAATTAATTCAATATTAACTATTTGCAATCATCAAAAAATATTATACTTTGTATTGATTTTTACTGTATCTTGAATCCAGTTGTGGCGTGGAGTATGAACTGCAGAATTTACTGGTTACCACTTACATCGGTGTTCAGGTAATTCTAACCTAAGATACATAGATCTTCCATTGCACCTCTTTTATTCTGTTTTATTAACCTATTTGTTTTAATATAGATTCATAGGTTATGTTAAAGGTACTACTCAGAATTCTCTTTAGTAATCACCAAAGCATAATAGCCCCAACGGACACTAGTGATATCATTCTTTGCATTTTAATAGTAGTGGTAGTCTTACCTTTCAGCAGGATAGTGGGATATGCTTACATTCCTCAACTTCTCATTTATATGTTAATAACTCTCAAATGCATTTATTTGATTAACATCCAATTTTTTCTAGTGAATCTAGGTACGGCTACTTTATCAAATAATACCATTCTGCTGTTTTCTTCAGGCCAATCTTATTAACAATAATATTGTAATTAAGCATGTTGGAAAAAAAAAAAGTAGGAACATAAAAATTGAACTTGTTGAAGATACATCATTGATCCAGAGGGAAATCATAAGACTATATTAGAAGATGATTATTGAAATACTAAAAACTGTATGGAGTACTACACTACAGTGTGAGATTATCTACTTGGGAATTAATAATAAGAATTTCTGCTATAAATGGTGATTTTTTAGTTGGAAATTAGAAAGGAAGAAAATCACGTTGGAGTGAGTTAACCATACATTGTATGGGTGAAAGAGGTGTGTGCACAATACAAGATCTCAGGTTAAGAAATACTCAAACTTTTGCATGAAGCACCACCAAAATGTCATCTGCAGAAGATGAGCCTAAGTAGAACAGACCAGGTTATCAGAAGGAGAAGATAAATGAGGAGTCTCTGCTATGAAACAGAATGCAATTAATTTGGTGGTTTTGCTAAACTGAATGAGAAATGTGGAGAAGCTATTGTCACTGTCCATCTGAGAAGGTGACTATGTGCCAAGAGGAATAAGCAAAATATCAATATTTCCAGAATTTATCACAATTTTTCTGCCTAGTTTCAGTATTTCTTGAGCACTACCCAGTCTTTGACTAGATAAATCTTCCGTGATGAAAATAAGAGTGAGATATGAGTTGCGTGAATTGTTCTGACACCCTAGGTAGTTCCTTGTACAACATTTAGATGTCAAAGAGAAAGGTGGAAATGGAAAATCAAGTTGTAAGAATAACCTGTTGAGCAACGAGGTGTGATCACGGAGGTCACAGGTCAGTTCTTTTGCTAGGGGTAGGTGTATATGGTTACACATGAAGGCTTCTGTGATCTTGGTATCTTTGGCACACTTTTGGTGCCTCTCTAATAAGCTGTGTGGCTTCCCATAGAAGAAGAAAAAAATCTTACTGATATAACCTGAAAGATGCAGTTCTCAAAAGAACAAATAGGTCCATAAATTTAAGCTAAAAATCTAAATAAAGAGTCTGGTCTTACCAGAAGTGAGATTCCAAACATCCTCCCAGAGATGTATGGGAGCAAAGATACTTTCATATAGAGATTTATTGGTTTATTAGAGAGATTATATAATATGTTTGTCTGCAATAGCAGGTGATAGGGCTGAGACTTATGGTCCATTCCTATGTTCTCTTCCATAAATAACTATTCAGTTTGTTGTTCAATCATCTTTCTGTCCATAACAAAATAACAATAGATGAGTCTGATTTTAAAACTAACTTGCTCCTTTGATTCATAGAATCTTAGAATGGTTAGAGTTGGAAGGGACCTCAAAGATCATCTAGTTCCAACGCCCCTGCCATGGTCAGCGACACCTTCCACTACACCAGGTTGCTCAAAGCCTCATCCAACCTGAGCTTGAACACTTCCAGGAATGGGGCATCTACAACTGCTGTGAGCAACCTGTTCCAGTGTCTCACCACCCTCAGAGTGAAAAATTCCAGTGCCTCACCACCCTCAGAGGGGCAGAATAACCTCCCTCAACCTGCTGGCTATGCTTCTTTTGATGCAGCCCAGGATATGGTTGGTTTTCTGGGCTGCAAGCGCACATAGAATCATAGAATCATAGAATGGTTAGGGCTGGAAGGGACCTTCAAAGGTCATCTAGTCCAACCCCCCTGCAAGGAACAGGGATATCTCACAACTAGATCAGGTTGCTCAGGGACTCATCCAACCTGGCCTTGAATGTCTCCAGGGATGGAGCATCCGCCACCTCTCTGGGCAACCTGTTCCAGTGTTCTACCAGGGTGTGGTTGGCCTTCTGGGCCGCAAGAGCACATTGCCGGCTCATATTGAGCTTCTCGTCCACCAGTACTCCCAAGTCCTTCTCCTCAGGGCTGCTCTCGATCCATTCTCTGCCCAGTCTGTATTTGTGCCTGTGATTGCCATGACCCAGATGTAGGACCTTGCACTTGGCCTTGTTGAACTTCATGAGGTTCACACAGGCTCACCTCTCCAGCCTGTCAAGGTCCCTCTGGATGGCATCCCTTCCCTCCAGCGTGTCCACAACACCACACAACTTGGTGTCATCTGCAAACTTGCTGAGGGTGCACTCAATCTCACTGTCCATGTCTCCAATGTTAAATAGCACTGACCCCAGTACTGACTCCTGGGGAACACCACTCGTCACTGGTCTGCACTTGGACACTGAACTGTTGACCACAACTCTTTGAGTGTGACCATCCAGCCAATTCCTTATCCACCAAGTGGTCCATCCATCAAATCCATGTCTCTCCAGTTTAGAGACAAGGATGTCATGTGGGACAGTGCCAAATGTTTTGGATAAGTCCAGGTAGACGATGTCAGTTCCTCTTGCCCTATCCATCAATGCTGTAACCTCATCATAGAAGGCCACCAAATTAGTCAGGCAAGATTTGCCCTTGGTGAAGCCATGTTGGCTGTTGCCAATCACCTCCTTATTTTCTATGTGCCTTAGCATAGTTGCCAGGAGGATCTGCTCCATGATCTTGCTGGGCACAGAGGTGAGACTGACTGGCCTGTAGTTCCCTGGGTCTTCTTTTTTCCCCTTTTTAAAGCTGGGGGCTGTATTTCCCCTTTTCCAGTCATTGGGAACTTCACCAGACTGCCACAACTTCTCATATATGATGGGTAATGGTTTAGCAACTTCATCTGCTAGTTCCCTCAGGATCCGCGGATGCACCTCATCAGGTCCCATGGACTTGTGCACCTTCAGGTTCTTTAGATGGTCTTCTCCTACAGTGGGCGGTTCTTCATTCTCCCGGTCCCTGCCTTTGCCTTCTGTGACTTGGGCTGTGCAGCTGGAGCTCTTGCCAGTGAAGACTGAGGCAAAGAAGTCATTGAGTACCTCAGCCTTCTCCATATCCCGGGTAGCCAGGTCTTCCGTTTCCTTCCGGAGAGGGCCTACATTTTCCCTAGATCTCTTTTATCACTGACATACCTATAGAAGTTTTTCTTGTTGCCCTTGATGTCTCTGGCCACCAGCTTTAGACTTTTACATTACTAGGAGCAGACCACATACTGCATCTTCTAATTAGTTTAAGATGCTTGATGAAAATGTTACCATTTTAAAAAAGAAGGGAGTGACAAAGAATCATGAAATGCCTGGAAGGCACATAATGCAGAACTGAAAACAAAAGAACAGCAGTTTCTTTACCAAAAGTGATATCGTTTAAGTTGAACACATTCCATTATTCAAATAAGATTGCTGAAAGTTAACATGTTCTGGTGGTTTCTGTGGAAACAGGGTCAGAAAGCTATAGGTAGTCAGCGTGCAGCCATTAGCTGAGAAGGAGAGCTCTCACTTGCAGATTTCAGGAGCTGCCTGCCTGCTGGGAAACATGTACAAAGAGGCAGCTTCCAAAAGTAGTCCACAGGGTTTCAGACTGGTGGTAAGGATATAAAGGCTAGAAAAAAAAAGGAACAAATAGTCAAAAACATATGAAAAAAATATATATTTTAAATAATCCAAGCAACTCTATTTAAAATATCAAATAATATTAAAAAGTATAATAATTCTACTTCACAAAATATCAACATTTTTAGTTTGCTCTATTACAAAATGGAGATTTCAGATAATCTGGTATTTTTGTGAGAAATGTAATTGCAGTCACAGCAGCAACTGCTAATGAATCTACTGATAATCATTCAAGCTGTAAACTAATAAGCTGTGGCACTAGTATAGTATCTGTCACAGGCAGGACAAAGCAAAGAGCAACCTGTAATGGATCTGGATATAGGGATTTATTTAAAAACCAAGCAGATCAGAGCTTTTATCCTATTTGGCTGCCTCATATACGCACTCCCTTGTTCCCCATCAGCACTATTTTCACTGGATTTCAGCTTCCCTTCACAGCAGGGACGTTGCTGCTGGTGCGGGAAGGTCAGTCAGAAAGTCATCCCAGTCCACACGCATAGCTATCAGTCCCGGGTGTCCCTGGCATCCTGAGTATTCCCCGGTGTACCTCTCCATGCATGTCTCCCATCTCCAGGATTTCCCACTTCTAGGATCTTCCCTCTAGTCAGGGTCTTCAACTTTTTCTTTGCTGATTTCCTTCTTCCATTTAAGACCACTTTTTTTTTTTGAGAACCCTTCTTTTCCACCACTAGCCCAGAGTTTTCCTCACCTAAATAGTCTGCGTGCAGAAGAACAACATGTGGTCAGCCTCCTAATAGAATCATAGAATCATAGAATGGTTAGGGCTGGAAGGGACCTTCAAAGGTCATCTAGTCCAACCCCCCCGCAAGGAACAGGGATATCTCCAACTAGATCAGGTTGCTCAGGGCCTCGTCCAACCTGGCCTTGAATGTCTCCAGGGATGGAGCATCCACCACCTCTCTGGGCAACCTGTTCCAGTGTTCTACCACTCTCATGGTAAAAAATTTTTTCCTAATATCCAATCTGAATCTACCTCCCTCTATTTTAAAACCATTACCCCTTGTCCTATCACAATAGGCCCTCCTGAACAGCCTCTCCCCATCTTTCTTGTAGGCTCCCTTGAGGTACTGGAAGACCGCTATAAGGTCACCCCGGAGCCTCCTCTTCTCCAGGCTGAAGAGCCCCAACTCTTTCAGCCTGTCCTCATAAGAAAGGTGCTCCAGCCCTCTTATCATCTTCGTGGCCCTCCTCTGGACCCTCTCCAACTGGTCCATGTCCTTCTTGTGTTGGGGACTCCAGAACTGGACGCAATACTCCAGGTGAGGTTTCACGAGGGCAGAGTAGAGGGGGAGAATCACCTCTCTCGACCTGCTGGCCATGCTCCTCTTGATGCAGCCCAAGATGCGGTTGGCCTTCTGGGCCGCAAGAGCACATTGCCGGCTCATATTGAGCTTCTCGTCCACCAGTACTCCCAAGTCCTTCTCCTCAGGGCTGCTCTCGATCCATTCTCCGCCCAGTCTGTATTTGTGCCTGGGATTGCCACGACCCAGATGTAGGACCTTGCACTTGGCCTGGTTAATCTTCATGAGGTTGGCACGGGCCCACCTCTCCAGCCTGTCAAGGTCCCTCTGGATGGCATCCCTCCCTTCCAGCATGTCGACGGCACCACACAACTTGGTGTCATCGGCGAACTTGCTGAGGGTGCACTCCATGCCACTGTCCACGTCACCAACAAAGATGTTGAAGAGGGCCGGGCCCAACACGGACCCCTGAGGGACGCCACTCGTGACCGGTCTCCACTTGGACATCGAGCCGTTGACCACTACTCTCTGAGTGCGGCCATTGAGCCAATTCCTTATCCACCGAGTGGTCCATCCATCAAACCCATGCCTCTCTAGTTTAGAGAGAAGAATGTCGTGCGGGACAGTGTCAAAAGCTTTGCACAAGTCCAGGTAGATGATATCCATTGGTCGACCCTTGTCCACCGATGTTGTCACCCCATCATAAAAGGCCACCAAGTTGGTCAGGCACGATCTGCCTTTGGTGAAGCCATGTTGGCTGTCACCCACCACCTCCTTGCTCTCCATGTGCCTCAGCATGGTTCCCAGGAGAACTGTATAATAGCTGGCTGTCTTATGTCTCTTTCGTAACTGGAGTACTCAGGACTTGCCACATTTGTTCAGTGCAGGTGTTAATAAAAGTTACAACCAGCCCATACTGATTGCAGCCAGCAAGTAGAAGGCTTCTGCTTGAGAGTTCAAAAGTTCAGTTTTGGACATTTACCACTCACACACACATAGATCTCAATTATCTGCTGACATCCACATTTTAAGTTATTTTTTTGCCTACAACAGTATCACACACACCACATGGAAGAATATGCATTAATGCATATTTTCTCTAAGAAAGACACATTCAAATAAGACCTAATTTTGAGAAGTGTCTTCATGCTTCCTATAAAATAAATTGGGGAGTCAAAAAGAAAAGCATCCCAAAATTCTGCTCAATTTTTAAGAATTTGAAAGAGAAGAAAGCAATAAATAAAATGTCTGAAAATGAAAATTCAAATGACCAATTGGTGTCCCCTGATGTTCCTCTCAGTTCATCACATTTCCCACACAATGTGGAATAAAAAATTCCCACGTGTGGAATAAAAGTTGCTTTTTTTCCGTTTTCCTCCAAATTTATTTTATTTAACTACTCAAATCTTTGTTTTCTGGATGTATGAAAACAGCTCTGAGTGTCACAGATGGAACTAAGGAAAAACAAAAGGGAAAACAGAATTATTTTGTCTTTTTTCAACTTCCACATTTTGACATGGAGAAATTTCTCATGATGGCCCACTGATGGAGTTTGGCAGCCGCAAAAAAAATTTCCTTGGTACAACAAGGAAATGGAAAACACATGGCAGCAGACAAAAAAATAATTTTGTTGTGGGTCAGGACACAAGGATTTGCTCCCAGATGATCTTTTACAGAAAGTCACTGCTCTGATCCTGCCCTGTCCCTTCTGGTTGAAGACACAGTGGAGGCTCTTCAGCTATGTGAACCCAATAACGGGCTCAAGTTAACACGCCTTGCCCTTTAGGAAAGCACAAAATAGCTTCCTCTGCATTTTTTAAACCAATCCTAAACAAAAGCCTGTTTGGCTTTACTACAAAATGACATTTTGGTTTGCCCAGGATTGCAAATGGAACACAGGAAAGCAACATCTTCACAAAATACTGTCTTTGTGTTTTCGTTTTTATGGTTCCTTTCCTATCATTTACCGTTCAAAGACCACTCTGATGCAGGAAATTGTCTGACTGATTGCTCTATGCTGCTCCTGCTTAATTTTAGGACATGGACTTTTATTCCCAGGGAATTTTTGAATATTACTCTCCTCTGAGTCCCTGCCTCCTTGGTATTCCTCTTGAATGCTAGTATCACTGCAGTTTCTCTTTTGCCTTTTACATAGTGAACGGATGAATGAATCACAAGAGACCTGAAACCGATAGATGCTAAAAGGTGCGATAAGAGTGCAGAGAGCTCTCTTTTCCTTTTCACCCCTACTTATGCATTTTCTCTGTTCCTTGCAGGTTTTATGCAGGTGTATTTTTCAGGATAGTCAGGCCTGCTGAGATGTAAAATGAAGCAGTGATAAAAAGTAGACAGATGTATAAAAAATGAGACGGTGATACTGTGGTTAAGGTGCTTCTGTCAGAAGCAAAAGGAAGGGGGAGAACTCTGTGAAGATTACCCTTTTAGCACTGTGTGATCTCTAGCTGTTTTGTTTTTCCTTAAATCTTCTAGAATCTCATAATTATCAGAGAATCTGAGGAGTCATTAAAAAAGGATGAAAAAGAAGAAGCAATTTTCTCATCCTCATACCTGCACAAGAAGATCTTGTCAAATATAACCTCCTCTACAAGCTTAAAAATGGATTGCATTTTGAAAAATCTCTGGATTTTGTAGCCAATCTTTTTTGTAGGTAGAATGAATTGTTAATCGGGAATACCTGAAATAGAAACTCTGCTCTTCTATGAGAAGATAGCAATGGGCACCTTTGTTTTGTATTAGAAGTTCAAACATTGTGCAGCTGGACCGTGATTTTTTTTTACAGTATAATATTTTATCTATCAGAAAAGCAGTTTGTCAAGTTGAAGTGCTTTTAAAAAGTATAACTGAAAATTTTATTATGAAAGTATTCAGGTCCAGATATTATTCTCAATAAAATGGAGTAATAGACTGTGAAAAATGAGTTTTATTTTCAAATTAGGCAGAGGCTTGGTTCAAGGGTTTCTTCTCCATAATCATGACTTTACTACTTGCATATTGATATGTTCATGTGTGGTTGATAAATTCTGAATGTTAGGGGTTTCATTCTGGTGAAAACCAAGACCAGATTATACAGGTTCCACAATATTTGGGGTCCTGAAACACAAAGCTGAATGAGAAACTTTTACCAAAGACATTGCTCCAGTATCCAAGACCACATCAATGTTATCCTCAAAAAGATGGTTATGCTCTGAACATGCAATATTGCACTTAATGCTTTAACCACTTTTATATGACAAGTAAAATTGCATGGGGCACAAAGCATTTCCTTATTCAACTCTACAATCTTCCTTTGCTTTGATTGCTTTAATCAGGGAAAAATATGGTTTCATACTGTTACAAGGATAAACTCATTGATTTCCTTGTGATACTTTCAGAAAATACTGTATGAAATACAAATGAGGATCTAGATATCTACTGCAATCTAAGATAATGATTAAATCTGCTCTTCTAATTTGTGTAATTTCATTCTCTGATTCAGAACTTTCATCACTTTACGTTATGCAGAAATCACACAGTAATTGTGATGCCTCTAAAATATGCGCGTTCCACCGTATTCTGGAAGTGCCAAGTGTATAAATATCTTGGTACTTAGCAAAGTCAAAGCCTGGGAAATGCAAATCAAACTAAGTTTGATATTTGAATGACCTTTGATAAATACATGTGACATTTTGGTAAAATAAATGATTTTGAAAACATATGTCAGAGTTAGTAGGGGTTTAGTAAAAGGTTGTGTGTGTATGGCTATACGCATACATATATGCACATTGAGCACACACAGAGACACACAATCATAATACTCTTAGGATTTCTGGCAACAATAAAGATTCAGAATACTCCCTACAGTTACTCTGCTGAACGAGCCTTTCACGGTATTTTTTTTTTAATCAATGTGCCATTACTAATTGTATTAAATCTGTAAGGAATTCTGAGTGGCTTCCACTAAGGAATAACTAAACAACCCTCTACTCAGTAGTAATCAAAACAATGGAATCCACTAACCCACAACGAGGCTAAATGAAAAAATCAGCAACTGGAGCTGAAGACCTAACAACACCAGTTTGTGCAGCCTTATGACTTCAAAACAGCCCTAGAGCAGGAGGGAAAGACAAAAAGATGACAAGAGGAGCATTCATTGTTACCTAAGTAGCTGGCAATTAAGAGAGAAAATTGGAAAGAGTTCTGACTTAAAAGACAATTTGGGACATATGAACCGAAAGAGTATAACTCGACTTCTAAACAAGTAGCTCCTTTGCAACCGCTGCTTACGTTTCCTGCTCACACGGACCAAGGACTCATTCTGGATCTTTACAGAATTGTCTCCCTCTCTGCACATCTAATTTTTTTTTTCAATGGACAAAATGAGTGCAATAAGGTCACAAACAGGTTTCAGACATGTGAAGTATTCAGAAATATTTCTGAATCTTCCAGCTGGCACATACCTACAGTGCTTAGAGAAACAGCTCTCTTTGTGTGTATCTAATATTGCATCAACTTACTTGTCTTTGACATAAGGTTCTGGAGGGAAGAGGGGCCCAAGAAAGATGTTTGATATTCAAAGATCACCTCCTTCAAACTCAAAAGCAGTCTACCCCAACAAGCAAGAAGTCAGGCAGAAAAAACTGGAGACCTGCATGAATGAACAAAGATTTTCTGGTAAAACTCAGATTAGAAGGTGGACACAGGTACAGGTAACCCAGGAGGAATATAGAGACACTTTCTGAGCATGCAGAGACATGCATAGGAAAACCAGAACTCACCCAGAGTTGAATCTCACACCAGATGTTAAAGGCAACGATGACTTCTGTAAGGACTAAAGTAGCAAAGTAAGACTGGGAAAGACATAGGTCTGCTGCTGAATGGGGTAGGGTCTTCAGTTTCAAAGGACATGGAAAAAGCTGAGGTGCCTTTTTCAGCTCTGTCTTTACTACCTTATGACCAACTTCCAGAAATCTAAGGACCTAAAGACCAGAGGAAAAGTCTGAAGCAGGGAATGCATACCCCTGGTGCAACAGGATCTGGATAGAATATACTTAAGAAAATTGGACATGCGCAAGTCCATGGGCCATGATTCAATGCACTCACAAGTGCTGAGAGGTCTGGCAAGTGTCGTTCTGAGACCACTATTGACAAATTTTTGCTGATCATTGTGATTGAGACAAGTGTCCAAAGACTTAGAGGAAAGAAAATGTCACTCCTAAACTTCTATAATAAACTCCTACAATAAAATGGCTGGCCTAGTGGACGAGAGGAGAGCAGTGATATTACCTACCCGGACTTCAGGAAGGTCAGTGCTGGGTCCAGTCCTGTTTCATATCTTCATTACTGATTTGTATAGTGGGACAGAGTGTACTCTCAGCAAATTTGCAGATGACACAAATGCAGAAGGAGTGTCTGATACACCAGAGGTCATGCTGCCATCCAGAAGGATCTCAACAGGATCATAGAATCATAGAACTGTAGAATGATTCAGATTGGAAGGGACCTTTAAAGGTCATCTTGTCCAACCTCCCTGCAATGATCAGGGATAACTTGAAATAGATCAGATTGATCAGAGCCTCGTCCAATATGACCTTAAATGTTTCCAGGGATGGGGCATTTACTACTTCTTTGGGCAACCTGTTCCAGTTTCAGCACCCTCATTGTAAAAAAATTTTTCCCTTATATCTAATCTAAATCTACCCTCTTTCAGTTTAAAACCCTTACTCCTTGTCCTATCTCAACAGGCCCTGCTAAAAAGTTTGTCCTCATCTTCCTTATAAACCCCCTTGAAGTACTCCTTGGATCCTTCTCTTCTCCAGGCTGAAAAAAAAACAACTCTCTCAGCCTTTCCTCATAGGAGAGGTGCTCCATCACTCTGATCATCTTCATGGCCCTCCTCTGGACTTGGTCCAACACGTCCATGTCTTTCCTGTGCTGAGGACTCCAGAGTTGGATGCAGTACTCCAGCAGAGGGGTAGAATCACCTCCCTCGACCTGCTGGCCACGCTTCTTTTGATGCAGCCCAGGATATGCTTGGCTGGTTTCTGGGCTGCCAGTGCACATTGCTGGCTCATGTCCAGCTTTTCATTTACCAGTACCCCTAAGTCCTTCTCCTCAGGGCTGCTTTCAATCCCTTTGTTCCCCAGCCTGTATTGATACCAAGGGCTGCCCCGACCCAATTGCAGGACCCTGCACTTGGCCTTTTTGAACTTTCTGAGCTTTATGTGCACCTGCTTCTTGACTCGCTGACATGGATGAAGAAATGAGCTGACAGGAACCTCCTGAAGTTCAACAAGTGGAAGTGCAAGTCCTGTACTTGGGGAGGAACAACCCCAGGCACAAATATATGCTGGGGGATGCACTGCTGCAAAACTACTTGACAGAAAGTGCCTTGGAGGTCCTGGTAGGCCCAGGTTGAACATGAGCCAGCAATGTGCCTTCACCACAAGAAAGACTAATGGTATCCTGGGTTGCATTAGGCAAAGTTTTGTCAGTAGATCAAGGGAGGTGATCCTTCCTGTTTGTTCAGCAGTGGTGAGGCCACATCTAAATTACTGCATTCAGTTTTAGGTTCCCTAGTACAGAGGAGAAATGGACGTACAGGAGAGAGTCCAGAAAAATGTCATGAGTATGATTAAGGGGCAGGAGCATCTGTCCGATGAGAAAAGGCTGAGAGAGCTGGGACTTTTTAGCCTAGAGAAGAGAAGGCTCATGTGAGATCTTATCAATGCCATTCTTGGCTCCTGACTCACCCTTACTCATTGGGAAATCCTGCTTCTCTGGTCCTGGACAGCTGGAAAACCTATACGACTTCTCTACTTTTCCTGTTACTGCTGGCACTTTCTCACTGTCTCTCAAGACAGATTTTTTTTCCTAGATCTTTCTATATATTTGGATCTTTAACTAGTTTCCCCTTTAGGGAATAACTCATTTCTTAGCTATTGCCATTTCTGATTGACACCCAAGCCAAGCCCTCATGAAATTTAGAAGACTATCTTGACTTCAGAGTAAACTCTCTCTTGAGTAATACTCTTTAAAGAGCTTTTGATCTCTTACCGCAGAGCTCTAAATCCTTACTGTTGACTTCTCCTTTTGCCCAGAATTAAAAATGTTAAGCATCTGCTTTTTCCATTAGAAATGAGTAGAATAGTAAAAGAGATAAGGATATTGAATGCATATGACATTGAAAAAAATTATACGTGATGCATGTATGTAACCCAGTCTACTTTTGACATGAAAGAAATCAAAGCCAGTACTCCCAAGAAAACCCAAAAGACTAAGACTGTAAAGAAAGTGCGAGGTGAGGCATGTGATATCTACTTAGTGTTTTAACATGTTTAGTATTCATAGAATCATAGAATGGTTTGGGTTGGAAGGGACGTCAAAGATCATCTAGATAGTAACAAAAGGCAGTTTATCATGGAATTTTAATCCCCCTTTTCTTTAAGCTTCTGCTTTTTCAGAGCATATGTTCTAAGTCCAAGACTAATTTTCATAACTAGAAAGTGAGATATGAAATTATGAAAAGCCAAGATTTCAAGAAGATTGCAGCCCATAAATGTTTCTAGACAATACTAATATAGTGTACTATATCTAAACTAGTGATGTTTTAAAACTCACTGGGATCATGAGCCATCCCTGAATCATATCTTCATACACCAATCTACAAATGAAAGTCCATTAGATATAATCACAGCCAGGAATATTTAATATTCTACTTTAAAAAATTAGTTTTCTGAATCCCTCAGTCAGAACAATATATTTTTTCTATCTGAGCTTCATTTCTTGAACACATGTCATAGGACCACTGGATTCCCACAAGCTCTTCCTAGAGACTAGTAGTTTTCTTCTTCATTTTTAACTACTTGATCATTAGTGCTTCTAATTTCATGCTTAGATGAAGAGGCAGTAACAAAAATGAGACAGAGACACTTAAAACTGGGTGGTTAGAGGAGAGGAGAACCTTGTCAAATATGTAACAACAGGGTGTTTAATATTTCAATGGTAGAAACTGTTGGTTTGCAGTTATTGATGATGTTTGCACTGCTCAAAAGAACAATTGCATTACATTGTTCTTTAACTGATCAATAGGTTACTTCTAACAAAAGTATAAAATTTCCTTTAGCAACTTCTGACCATACAAGATACTACCTATGACAGCAATTATATGTTTTGCATATGTTAATAAATGATCTTAACAGTAATATACAGCAGTTTAATATCAATCATTGCCAATTGCTATAGTGTTGCTTCTTTGCTACAGCTATCAGCACAATGAGAGTACTGGAGCAGAATTCAACTCCCCAGTATCATATAGAAAAACAACTCTTTCTTGTACTTCTCAATTCTGATCCAATAATTACCTCTGCAAGGAACTACATCCATCAATTACATCCATTAGATTACATGTGCCTTGGCAATGCTGGTGGTTTATATCCACTATAATTCAGTTGTAGAACTGAGCCCACAGTGAGCTCAGGCTGTGCATCCTTTTATTAACCTTGGAAATCTAACACTATCCTTGATCATCCAATAACATCACAGTATTGTACCTACTTCTGTACATACATGCCACAGCACAGGCTAAGCCTGAGCTGGTAGACGGAGTAAAAAAATGTGCAGAATTTAATACTTCCAAAATAATCTCCTACCAGAGCCAAGAGTAGTTTCTGACTTCTTAAAAGAAAGCAGTATTTAAATTAAAATGTAGAAACAAAAATTGTTAGGATAATGACCATGGAATTTTGGAAATCATACTCTTCATGGGTAATGTAAGTGTAGTTTTTTATAAACAGTGAAACCTCTTGTTACTTTCTGCCTCTTTTATCTTTTGTATTATGATATGAAAATTTAAATGAATAAAGGTGTGAATAAATAGAAAGTTATAATGTGATTATGAGACAGCTAGGAGTAGGGCAGTAAAGAAATTGATTTAACACCTGTTAGCATGTGCTTTCATTAAAACTCTTTGTTACCCGAGAAGAAAGAAGTAAAACTGCATTGCTATCTCTACTGAATTCTACATTGAATTTATTATTAAAGCTGTTTTACTGTTGTTACTGTTCTTTTAAGAAATCAGTAAATGGCTCAATACAGTATTTTTTATGCATTAGAGATCAATGAAGTTAACTTTGGGTGGTAACACAGCTGGATTACAATCATCATTCCAAAACTCAAACCCCTAAAACAGAGTTTCAAGATTTTCAAGGAGAGTAGGTGCATAATTCAGCTTAGATTTTTTTCTTGATTGTTAAGACATATAATGGTGAACTTCGTTTGACACCAATTGTAATCCCATAGAAATTTTGCTTTAATGTTTGCAACAAAGCTAAATTGTCGTGTCCCTTCTATCAAAATGACACTGAGAACCTTCCTATAAGTTGTGCCTTGAGATGGGTGGAGACTCATGCTCTGAATGCTGCTCAGTCTCTTATCAGCTCTTCTAAAATTCCAGTGTCAGAAACTCAACTAACATAGATTAACCTAATTCACTTCCATCAGCAGAGGCTTGAATTTGCAGTATGCTTTCACTAGGATTGGAGTAAGTGGATAAAAAACATTTAATGCTGTCTATAAATGCACCTGCTTTATTTCAAGTTTTTTAGTATATCTATTTACTTTTTTATTTTCCAAATGGATTTCATTACTACTTCTTTCTCATGCACTTTTCTAGCAAGTTATCCTGTTTACTCTGGTCTTTGCTTTATTTTCTTGCACTTTTGAGAGTGAATGACATGAGCTATCATGGAGAACAAGTTACACAAGCATACAGACAACACAAATAGCTAAACGCAGTGAATAAACAGAAATGTTTTAACAGATGCTTTAATTTACACCACATAAATTAAGTATAGAAATCTAAAAGTTAATTAAAAATGTTGATTAGTGAGACTAAGAGTTATAATTAGAGCTGTTTTTCATGAGTGGCCTAGAGAAGAAATTTTACTAAAATGATTTTTACTATTTTGTATGTAAAGACGCATTGTAGCATGAACATCACTTGAAAGTAAATTTCTTAGTGAGCTGCAAAAATAAGGATTATGTAATTTCAATTTTATAACTTTAAATTTATAAACACAATAGACAAGTATGGTAACGAGTATTCTGTCCACTCATATACAATTTTGAACTGTTAATATACAAAATCTGTCATGATGCTCTCAGTATTTTAAATAAGAGGATACCTGTGATCTACTACAGAACAGAAGGCCAAATTCTATAACGCCTTAAATCCTTTGAAATGGTGATGAACTAAGCACACTAATTAATAATATTGTGTCTGTCTCTGATGCCCCTGCTCTGCTTTGTCAGTCCTGAACCTGAGATGCTTTTATTTTCAGAAACTGTTTCCATAAGGTAGACAAGTATTTCTACATACAGAACTCTTTTTTTCTTTGTTTGTTTGTTTGGAGTCATCTAACATTGAAGCACTGGAACAGGCTGC
Source organism: Tauraco erythrolophus (assembly GCF_009769465.1). Lineage (NCBI taxonomy): Eukaryota > Metazoa > Chordata > Aves > Musophagiformes > Musophagidae > Tauraco > Tauraco erythrolophus. The sequence continues at coordinate 123,447,624 of NC_141465.1, read as the reverse complement.
CCAGGGAAGTGATTGAGTCACCATCCCTGGAGGTATTTAAAAATATGTAGACATGGTGCTTAGGAAGATGATTTAGCCTTGGACTTGGCAGTGCTGGGTTAATGGTTTGACTTCATGACTTTAAAGGTCTTTTCTAACCTAAATGATTCTATGATCCTTAATATTCTATATCCCATTCCCTCTTTTAATATCTCTCACCTCATTAACAGCTATTATGAGCAACTTATAGAATGTGACAGAAGCACCCATGAAGACAGATTTTCCCAAAGATTATTTCCATTCCCCCTTTTACTTTAATTCTTTTCAGAATGATGTCTAGTATCTTTAAAATTCTGGGTCAGGTCCATAAAATGTTAAGGAGTACAAGTGTTAGTATAGAACTTCTCTATAAAAGAATCACATCCCTGTAAAAAAAGAAATAATAAAATTGGTCAGTCTGAACCATAGAAATCTTAAGCCAGCCTAATAATCTCATTATGTAATTAAAAATAAGCATCCAATAAAAGAAGTTGTACTCAGTTTCATTGAGATGCTGAGGGTTTTCAAAGTTTAATATGCATCTTTAATGACTCGCACCTTCAACCAAATCCCCTGGTCTGAATACCCTTGTGTTCCAGTTTTAGCTGGGACAGTGTTAGCTCTTCTTTTTTTTAACAGCTAGAAGAGCTCCGTGTTTCGGTTTTACTCGGAGGCTCGCTCTGAGAAGAATGCTGATAGCAAGTTGATGTTTGTGGTTGGATGTGAAACTCCAAGGACTTTTCAGTGTGCCGGAGTGCAGAAGCACGGCGGGATAAGGGGGGAGCATAGCTGGGACAAGGGGGACACCATTCCCCTTGTGATTTGTGGTGAACTTAAGATTGAGGGCCAAACTGGCCAATTAATATTCCATATCATGCAGCGTCATGCCCAGTATAAAAGTGAGGGGCAGCCGGACAGAAGGGCTTTTGCGCTTTGGCTTTTGCCGCTTTTGCTCTTTTGCGCTTGCTGTGTTTTTCGCTCTATTGCTTTTCTTTCTTTTTTTTTTCTTTCCTCTCTCTCTCCCAGTACTCCCACTCTCGGAGTACTATCTCTCCCTCTCTGCGCCTCTCTATTTCGGGGCCTCGCGTTCGTCCGGGATTGCAGTTTCGGGACGAGACGGGCTTCGCATACGAGGGGGTGGTGAGCACCTACATTGTATTAAATCATTTGTATTAAATCACTCTTATCTCAACCCACGGGTTTCACATTTATCCTTTAATTCTCTCCCTCATTCCTGGGGGTGGGGGAGGGGGAGTGACCGGCTGTGTGTGGGGGGGGCGGTTCAACCTAACCCACGACACCTTGGAATATGGAAAAATGTAGATTTCAAACTAAGTTTGGATCCTAATGATCCAGTTGTGTAAATTAAAAATACCTAATTATTTATCCAAGCATCTCTTATTTTGAGCGTATAAAGAATGCAGAGACATGTATTCCTTCTTTATCCATTTTTCACTGATGTGTGCCATGTTTCTCAAAAGCTTGCCTCACCATCTGCCCTGGAGCCAGGGAATATTATCAATCATAATTCTTACAGGATTTACTATGATGACATAGTCTCCATGACCACCCTTATGGAAAATATAAAGTTCGTTAACGTAAATCACACTTAAAGAAGGTTATACGCTCATCCTGATAATCCTGTTCTGACTAAATAATGTTCTTCACATAATTCACTTCTGCAGTAATTGTGCAAGCATGAATGAAATGAAGATTTTGAAGACTCTAAAGGAAAATGCAGCTCAGACCTTATATGTCTTTGCCTCAGGGAGTGGTAGTGGCTTAGAGTTAGGATAAGTGCTATCATTTCCTTTTCTTTACACTTTTGTTCTTCCCTAAAATCTTAACAAAATAACTCTTATACTAACAAGCTACACAAGAAGATAATTTGTTTTGCAGCTAATTTATAGGGGAAGAGTAGCATTGATAGGTTGTTATTTCTCCATAGCGTAGGAGTTAATTTGTTATTAGTACAATGCAGTGATAGATCCTGTTTAACTGGAGCATAAATGCAGGAATTTTAAGAACTAAAGCATCAGTAAGTGCCATCCTTATTCAAAGACATTAATTTGCCGGGGTAATCGTTACAGCATATAAGCAATCATTCATTGAATGAAGTGTTTTGGCCTAAGAACAATGTGATTTACAAATGTGCTTATAATACAGTATTTAAATGAGTAAAGAAAAATTAAGCCAATAGGAGGCTAATTAAATTGAGACTATTAGAAAGAGGTTTCAAAATGTGCTCAGTAAGTATCTGAAAGAGAATACGAAGAGATTGTATTAAAGAATATTTTTGTCTTTCTGCAACATCATCACGTATCAGATTGTTAACTGAGAGCACAACCCAGCAACTCTATTTTATGATCTCATACTACAAGCAGATCAGTTGCTTGAAGAAGTGGAAAACCATGTGTGAAAACAAAATCATAACCTTTTTGGAAGTACCATGTAAACTGTTTAGCATTCATCTCATCCCTAGCTAGAATGAAGACAAAAACTTTTACAAAGGCACTTCTTTACTCGGAAATTACTTGTGAAAGCTATAACAAATCAGAAATAAGATACCAGTAGACTGTGATCCCCAAACTTTGCTGAAGACCATCTGAAAGTAACACGCTGCAAATAATACCACAATTTGTTCTCTCTGGTAGTCCGCTCTTTAACTTTTTAATAACCACAAGCAGCACCAAAGTGATCGTCCATGAACCACAGACTAGTCAACACAGCCTAAAAGCTTTCTGAAAGTTGAAATGGAGAGTGCACTACTCTATGTTTTAATCCTACAATTGTTTCTTTATTATTTCTCGAAATAATTAATCAAAGCCTGCTTTCATAGAACTCATCTCCCCAGTGATGGATCAATGTTTTGAGTCTTGCATAATTAAGTCTGTTGTGAGGACTGACTATGAGGGTTCCAGAGGTAATCTCTCTCTTTGGTTTAGATAATCTGAAAAATTTTGATGTTGTATATGAAAGACAAAAAGGGCAAGGTGGATGGATGTTCTGTGTTCTTTTAATACACAAGTACTAGACCTACCTCTTGTTCTAATGAATTCAGATAAGAACCACTGAGAATATAGCCTTACGGAAGTCTGAATTCAGTAAGTAGTAAAAAAAGGAAATGTTTAATTTATGAAATTAGTGTATATATGTAAAAAAAAATAATTTTCTTACTGTTATGCTAAATGTCATTTGATCTAAAAATGCTGACAGCTACAAAGGAAAGCATTATCTTTGTCTAAGATTCACACTGGAGATCAAAAATATTTCACTATAGTTCTTTTCCTGTTAGGGAAAATAAAAAGAAAAAAAGAAAAAAAATTGGGAATTTACAGTTCTTACATAGCCAAGATTAAATAACAGAGAATCAACACCACCTTATATAAAGCATACATAAATATATAAGCCACTGGGTCTTCGCTGCAAAACATACAGAATCAGCCAAGGGCTCAAGCAAAAGAATTTTTCCCCTTTGAAGTTCAAGTATAATGTATCCACTTTTCCAAACTTGTGTATCCCTACTGTATTTAACTATTTGATCTTGAAGAAAAAAAATTCTATTAATCACATAAATATTAGTCATGCCACAGATAATTGACTAGAAGTTGCTTGGTTACTACACTAAGTAGTGCAATAATCTAAGATACATAAACTAAAATGAATTTTGATCTTCATAAACTGTGAACAAGAGTGCAGTTTTCTCCAGCATATTCATTGTGTAGTGACTTCAGTGAAACAATACTTATCAACAGTATTTAGCCAGTACATGGCTAATTTTTGTTATTTACAATGTAGTATTTAGGAGCAGATAGTTCAGAATATATGTTAAGACTTCACGTCACAGTGCAACTGAGGTTATAGATGGCCAAGCTGCATACTTGGAAAGAGTAAATTAGGCAAGACATTAGGTCAAGCTAGCTTAGCTCCACTCATTTCCATACTAATTCATCCACAGCTGTTGTGATCCTCTGTACATGGTACTGAACAAGTAGAAAATACGTGTCCCTTACTACTGAGTATGTTTCCTAAAGAGGTAAACCTAACACTGAGTATTTTGGTACTAATAATCCATTTGGAACTCTAAAGTTCATTCTGCTCTTGTAGTTCATACCACTGTGATGTCAAATCTTAGCTAGTTGAGAGTTGTAGAACACTGGAACAGGTTGCCCAGAGAGGTGGTGGATGCTCCATCCCTGGAGACGTTCAAGGCCAGGTTGGACGAGGCCCTGAGCAACCTGATCTAGTTGGAGATATCCTTGTTCCTTGCAGAGTGGTTGGACTAGATGACCCTTGAAGGTCCCTTCCAGCCCTAACCATTCTATGATTCTATGATTCTATGATTCTATAACTATTTCTTGTGGTTCCTGGAAAGTCAATTTTATTCTTTCACTTGAATTAACAGCGTTATTTTCCTGTGTTTTGCAGAGTTAAAATCTGGTTTGATATTAATGTCTTCTCTTTTAATTGCTAGATATAGTGAATTTTCACTCACTTCTAGCAAATATGAATTTGTCTGATCATATATGCTAATAAGACTTCTTGTTTACATTTATACATGCAAACAGCTTTTAGTTTATTGGTAACATAGGAGCACATATTGTTAGATGCATGGCCAATTTTGCCAATGAGCCAATGAAAAATTCTAGAAAACCATAAAAATCTGTGATGGAAGATAACGTGCAAATATACATCATAGTGGGATAGACAGTTTGATTTACCTAGGCTATGAAGAAAATCTCAAATGGAATAGTTAATAGATGACATATTATGTAGCAGAGATCCAGTACAATCAATTTTTAATGAAAACGATGGTCTATGCTTGTAATCAAGACCTTATTCATCACTGAATAATTTTAATAGAGCTAAAACAAATGTAGTCATTAAGTGACATTTCAAATCTTCTTAAAATTGCTTGACTCAAAGGTAGCTAATTGAACTCATTCACAGAGTTATTTTCAGATTTAGTCTTTGCTTTTTAGTCTGTCACTGTGAAATTTTTGTTAGTTTTTTTTTGAGTCCAGTATCAATTCCCTCTAACTCATATAACTTTGTAATGTCTTTGAAGACGTTCTCACTGTCTTCTATATCAAACTAGATTATTATGACTTATAACACTCTTAAATCCTATTATCATCTTTGCAATCCATAACTACTTTCAATATTAAAAAATTGTTTTCTGTTTTGTGGTTTGTTTTCATTTTAGAAAAGAAGGACAAATCAATTTCATCAGATATTTCAGTCAAGTGGTTTGAACAGTAAGAGGGTAAGAAATCCTGCTTCTTAACGGTTCCACTAGGACTTGGGTTGGTATACCTTACGCCATAGACAGAGTAATAGATCTGAAACCTACAAAATCAGTGTTAGACAAAAACTATGTTTAAAACATCAAGCATGGAAATGTTCACCACTTTCTATTTAATGAGCAAGAACACCTGTTCAAACATTGCTGTAGAGTTTAAACCTAACTTGAATTTTCTAATAGTTAGAATTTTCTATAATCTGATGAGGTCAATACAGAAATTTTTTTGACTGAAAAAGGATCACACATTATACCAGTCTTTCTGGTGCAATTGAAATTCATACTTGTACCCATGAACTGCCTCAGTGGAGAGGCTGAGAATTCAAAGTGTCCCTGGGAAATAATCACAACGGTTCCTAAGGACAATGCAGAGTAAAACTTAGTCATCTAGGCAGGGCTGTGCTGGGGATCTTGCACTTTCAATTTTCCTACTGCCCTTGCTTGGTAGGCATATGAAGTATAGTCTCCAGGCCAGTCAAACGACACCTGTCATATTATAAAAAATATATTTTTTGTGAATACTGTAAAGCAATGTTTTCGATTCATTTATTTAATGTAAGCAGTGTCAGCTTAGAATTCAGTTATTATTAATTAAGAAATAAAAGGATTTTAAATGCTCAGTTTCACTTAACTGTAAACCATAACGTTTTTGTAAATGCCTTAGTGCTAGTAATTATTCCAGACTCTTCTTTGCTATGAAGAAACAGCAAAACATTTTCATACATCTATTTTATTGCTCTCAGATGTAACAGACTAAAAAAACATTTTATCAATACTGCGTTGACATAGGAGTCCCCATAAAATCTTGGAATGCAGTAACAGGTTTAGTAAAAGTGAAAAATGTAACTGCACAGATGAACCTTAATAAATCATGTTATATGTTATATGCTGAGATGAGCTAATAGATTCCTGCATGTTTTGTGACCCATTAAAGTAAACTGAATTCTTTTTGTTGCCACTGTATCTTTTGAGTGAGTCTTCAGTATAGTTTTTTCTTACAAAGAAGTGTGATCTTCAAATTTTCTTGTTCATCACGTTTACTTTCAAGATATTTCCTCATAAAAAAGTCAGACCAAGTCTAAACATATTTTTTTCATTTACTTCAACAAAATTTCATTTGACTGCATTATTGCTTTACATTTTAAATATTTGTGACTAGAAATTTTTCTTAAAAGAAGGATTTTAAGGACTCTGATCTTCTTGTACTTCTTGCTGACAACTTACATTGAAATTAAGGACTTCTGTTTAGGTAGAAAATTTGTATCATGGAGGTACAGAACAATCAATTTATTTACAAAAATGTGCACGTACAAAGTCCCAATTCTCTGACCATTATCAAAAATCTATTGTATACTGATTTCAGCAGAAATCTTGCCCAATACGAATATAATCAAAGAGTGTAGTCATTGGTATGAAAACCTAGTCTTACATTAGTGTGAACGAAAAGGCCATAGTTCATCTTCTTTCTGAAGTCATTACCTGTTAACCCTCACATAACCCAATCACTCTCATTATATCATTAAATAGTATCTCAGGTCATTTTAAACATGAGAACGCGACAGAAAAATGCTGTCTTTTCTGGAAAAGTTTTTTTCAGAATTACTTGTCATTTTTTCTTGTCTACAGAGAGAGCAACATATTATAAAGGAAAGGCCATTGACAGGGCATGGAGGAGGCCTGAGGTATACTGTCACCCTGTCAATTACTTGCTGTAGAGGTCTGAGATGGCATCTACCACTCTCTTTCCTCTCCCATACTGGTTTGTATTGTCTGTTTAAGTAATTTGGCTCTTTAAAATAAGTAAACGGTGAAAACTAATTACATCATTCCAAACCAGGCAATCTGAAATCACACAGATTGATGACAGACACATTATCACATTTAAATTTATGTGAATCCTTGCATGACAAGTCCAAAGAGGTTATGGGCTTCACCAGTGGGTCTTACCAGTCTGTGCATCCTGCTTCCTCATGTAGGATAGATGCCTGCACTGCCTTAATGTTTCTGTACAATACTTCATGCTACAGGGAGTTACTGAACTCAGCTCACACATTTAAGCACTCTTTATGCCAAAAAATAGTAAAAGTAAATTGAATAAAAGAAGAAGATATTAATTAATGATATAAAAATCCTTTTTTTTTTTGAACTGTGAATAGATGCAACCAGGCTAAGTTAGGTCAAGAAAGGATGGGTATAAGGGATACAATAGATACATGTAAAAATGTCAAATTGAATAGTCATACCACATAGTTTCAATGAAGGAAATACTTTTCCTCCTTCTCTCTTTTCCTTTCCTTGTCTCTTGTGTATATTTTATTTTCAGTTGTAGACAAATGGAAAGTACAAGTTCCCCCATTAGTTCTTTATATAACTTGCATATGCACAGCTTCCTGATTCCATACAATGTTTATATTTCAGTTATCTACCATACCGAATTGACTGTGTTCAGTTTCATGTGTTTTAACCATAAAGTGTTTACTGTTCATGTTCAAGGTTTTTTTTTTTTCAAGAGATTATTTGTGTGTTGGATAGCAATATAGAATAAAATGGATGTATTTTTCTTATGTAAGGTGAACTGTTGGTTTATTACCTCTTTGAATTTATGACTTGTAAAGCACAGAAACCACATAGCCGTGACCTCCTCCAGAGACTTATTTGAAACATGGACACTGTGTTCCTTTATGAACACTTTTTATAGTTCATTATTGCTAGTATCTTGTTTACTGAACAAGGTTTCTTCTTCCTGTTATTTATTGAAGCCCTTTACAATGTCTCCATAGCTAATTTATCAAGCTTAATATTATGTTATCAGAACTTGAGAATAAGAAATTGACACACATTTGATATTATAAAGATTCAATTTATCTTCTTCAAAATAGGCTGGTTACAAGTATCTGCAAAACAATTATCAAATACAGAGCTTTCAACTCAAAAGTCTGTAACTCAGGCTAAAATTCCAACATCACTATATCTGTCAGCCATCTATCTAGCTTAAATCAATATATTTAAGCCCATCACCATATTTCTTTTCTCTGACTATTTCAAGTTTACACATACTTAACTTCTATTTTCCCTACTAGGAGTTCAAGCCCAATAAATGAGTTGGTCCTGAAATTAGTAACTTATTTGAAATAATTGATACAACAGCCATTACATTGGAACGTATGTAATGCAGGAAGAAGCTATTTCTGAAAATGAGGTTAATTCAAAACTGGAATTTGAGCAAACAGAATTAATGTGGCAATTTCCATTGAATCTCTATCAGTGAGTATATTTTTCATATATGTAAAAAATATTCATGTCTTGCTCTTTTTGACATACTACATGAAACTCCACTTGGAGTAGTGACTCCAAGACTTCTTCATGATACACCAGATTGTCAGAATATAATCCAATATATTTTCCAGCAAGTAGTGGCAACAGCATCCCATTGAGACATGATGTAAAATCACCAAGGCAAGTTGCTACCAATATTTGGAAAATGATTTACTCACACTGTCTCAGATTTGTTGCATAACATTTCTGTACTGAAAAACCTCTTTTTGAGAAAGCATCTAAACATGACTCGTGCACATGGATGGCTGAAAGCAAAATAATTCAAAAAACATGAATACTGACATGATAATTGTTATTCATATGGTTATGGCCAACTGCAATGCACATAGCACCTCCAAAACTGTGGCTAGTGATCTTGTCTGACAGGCTACATTACATGACATGTTGCTGACTAGGCGTGTGGCTCAGACAACCTGAGTGACAAAACTAAAGACTGGTTAGTGCCAGAGCAAATATTTACTCATTCCTCCTCCGGAAGCCTGACTGCTAGAGAGTCAGAAAATAACTTATTCTCCCTTATTCATTATTTTTCTTCATGTATTCATTTCTCTGTGTTAATGTGTGAATGTGCAATTCTCAAAGTTATAGAGAATTTATAAATGTAATTAACTGTGCTACAAAAAAATAAAAACAATAATCACACCTAAGACTTTCAGCAAATGCTTCTACTAATGCCAGTGGAATTGGCATTGAATAGCTAACCTCCATACAACATTTATATTTCGGTAAAAAAATGAAAAAACAGGCATACACTGCTAGCAATCCTAAACAAAGAGATGAATGTGGTTAAGATAAGCATTATTATGTTAATGGGTGGGAATGTGAAAATGTGCACTGTTATTAGAAATCAAGAATATTACATTATGTTACAGCCCATACATTTGGTAAATACCAAATCCATTTAACATGTTCTGCTATCTATAACGAATATCTATCAAGACTACCTAGCTATCAGACTGAATTGCAGTTAGCTGAGCATTCATCAATTAGTAACCTTAAGATAAAGGTTGGCACGCTACTTTATGAATGACATATCACATCTGGTTAGGCAAATGGAGAAGCCTTCCCAGTACACTATTGTTAACAGCATTAAAACTGCAGCTCAAGCTATAGTAGAGTTGCTTTAGTATGCTGTAAAAGTTTCTGGCTCTGTGTTAGATAAAATTCCCTTTTTCCCAGCACTATTAGAATCCATATCTACACTTCCTCAAACCCCTTGCATCATAAGGAATGGGATGAAGAGGCAGTTGCCTAAAACAGACTGCCCCTGTTTAACCTCCTACTTTCTGAATGCTTCAGTGTCTCAAGACTGTTTCTCTACTCAACCTTTTCTTTCTCTACATTGAACTGTTAGCCCTTCCGTATGAAAATCAACACTTACACTGGGCGCGTACAGGGCAAAAAAATCAGAAACATTCACCTTTGCTTGGGTTTTTCTTGATAGGGTACAATGTAATTGTACAGATAGGTTTCAGTACATAAACTCTTTTAAGTATATGATATCTAATCTGTTTATAAGCATTTTGAACACTAGCCTTACTTAACCGCACCTAGAAATACTAGGTAAAAAGATTGTGCATGTCAATTAAGACCAATTTCCATTTGCATAAAATACAGCATTATTAATTTCTTCCCATTGAGATATAGTGAGCCAGATGACAACTTAAATAGAGGGAAAAGAAAAAAAAGTAGTTCTGGTGGGCAGGTGTGAACATGAGCAGTCAAGAAAAACAAACAAACACCACAAGGATTTATCTTTTTTTGTAGCTGCCCTTGTTAGCACCTGCTAAGTGAGACTACAGAGAGCAAATGATTTCCCCATCCCTGGAGTTGAACTCTGCCAGTCAGAATAGAAGCTAGCTGCTTTATAAATGAAGAAACAATTTTATTATCCTTTCTGGTATTGCAAAAGATGTAAATGATTTTTTTTAATGATACAAAAAAAGCCCCAAACTACTATATGAGACTTTTCTGATAAAAATTTAAACTCCCATATCCTGACATTGATAGGGTAATGATAAAGCTCAAATTCCTGAGAGCATGATTTTCCTTTTATCTTTCGTAAGGATTCATACATATGCATTTGTGAATAAAGGGTTAAAGTTTCTCTTTAGCAGAAAAATACCCTTTTTTTTTTTAATGTCTCTACACATCTGTTATTCCTCTGGGGAAGAAGAACCTAAATAAATGAACCTATTGCTGTCTGAGCATTAAAATCAATAGGTTTCTGTAGTTATGAGAAGAAACAGGCCTTTGTTAAACATATTGTATGAATTTCTCAAGCAAAAAGAATATAAACTGCATTTTTATGTATTAATTATTAAGAAAAAACATTTAGTTTCTCCTTTTGAAATTTCCCAATAAACATAACAGTCATTCACTCCATTTCAGATTGCACTTTGTGCAGAAATTAGCCATTTGAGTGATGTTTTGAAAGCTCTAAAATTTGTTACACTGCAATGATAATAAAAAAGCTGTAAAAGCTGGAGTACAGTATGCTGAAATCTTCAGTGAAACATGTCTCTTTCTTCCTCATCTTCTTCAAACACTCATTTGGTTTTTTCCATCTTTCTTTTTTTAACTCTGACTTAACACTCTGCAGTGTGAAAATGCCATTTGGGGTATACTAAGGCAAAGCAAGTGTGCAATTCGTGTTTCCTTTTACAAATGCCTTCTTAAGTATGAATTTACAGACTCTGTAGCCTACCAGATACAAAGTTAATCAAATAAAATAATGCTGAAGGCAAGCACTGACCAAAATATGTGTCCTTCTATGCCTGTCTGAGAGGTAAAGTGATGAAGTCTAGGGTAGCAGAGCAGCAGAAAAAATCATACGATTGTCTCAGCTTTGTCTACAATCATCTGATTGTCTCAGCTTTGTCTACATTATATTTAGTGAAACACAATGAAAACCTACATTGGAAAGAAAATTTTCAGCTTAATGTGTGTCATGATCTTATTTTCTGTTTCATAGTCAGATTTTCCACTGGACTCATTTTTTGTGCTAGTAGTAGATGCTCATCATGTCTTTCTAGTCTTTCATCCTTCATCATTTAATGAGGGCTTCTGATAGATGATGTGAGAAAGAACAAGTCTGGAGAGCAATTAGTGATTTCAAAACCAAAGATCTGAACTTTTCTGCTATTTCAGCTGTGCTAAAGGAGAAGATTTCTTTGGTTCCTGAGATGAAATGAAGAAATTTGTCTATATATAAACTATGAATTCCAGTTTTGGAACAATCTGATTTTCCTTTGGGATTCCAATCAAAACTAAATCTTCATGTTTTAAGGGTCTATTTGTAGATAATACATAGGAGCTGGTTTTCTAAGCTCTGAAGGTAGTCAATGATGATTAGCCGTTAAAGGTAGTTCACAAATGAGTTTAGCAGGCATTAAGTGTGTGAATCATCTGCTTCAGAATTGTCTAGCACCATCTGAAGCATGCAAGCATGTCAAAGATGTGTCTGGGAGTAGAAACTGTAATCTATCAGAGACCTGAACCCTAAGGGAAAGGAGCTGGAGGCTGCTGGTTATCCCCCATAGCATTAAAATGGCACTAGCTATCTACATTTTGGCATATTAATCCCATCTTCAGTGCCTCATATAAGGTTGACTGGAACACTTTCTAGGCTCCGTTGGCAGTAAAGGTCAGAAATCAAATTCAATGATCTTTACATAAACACTTATTGCCACTTAAGACAGATTTCCTTGACTTGCAACTGCTGCTTTAGAAGAGCATTGTTCTTCGCTAGGTCCTGTGTCATATCTGCTTGCCCCATAAGGAAGTCTCGAATAATTTAGAGACATTTTTGATGGTATTTTATTACCTGCTGCATGATATTTACACCAGGAAACAACGCAAAGCCATCTATAAAACTACCTTAGTAAAAGATATTTGAGAGAGGTTATTAACTAGTGAATAAATCCAGAACAGAAAGGCTCAGGGACCACTTGTGGGATGACTGAAGGGGGTAAAGGCTGGATATCATCTTGATTTCTTTGATCAGTAAATTTTGTGTAGAGGACTAAAGCAAGTGAGTGAAACATTCTCAGAAAAGGAGAACAAAGCAATTTCTTGCACTCTTACTGCTAAACTTAAAAACACAGGCCTCTATAAGAAGTACAAGGATGTTGGTGCGAGGGGTGGGGAGAAATTCATATTTGGTATCTTAGAGGTCTGTATGACCATTGCTGAGGAAATGAGAAAACAGCAAAGAATGATTGGGAAAGACAGAAACTCAAGCTCCAGAAACTACTTGCAGGAGAAAAGGCCTTCTAAGAAGCTTCAAGTTAAAGTGTCTGCAACAGTTACATGCTCTGTGCATGTATATCTGGGGGTAAACATATGATTTTATATAGATCTGTAAATTCCATTTATTAACTGAAGTGAAAAAAAAGAAAAAGGTACCTAAAAATCCTTGATAGATATCTCTACTTACTCGCTTTTCATCCCCATAAACCTGGAGTATCCAGAAAATGTAATGTAGTTAAAAGATGGAGGGTTGAGATAGGCATCAGCACCCATTCTGTGGGAAGATGTCACCTGGACCACATAATATTTCTGGGGTGAGATAACAAAAGCTTATGTGCTGTGAATAAGCCCAGGAACATCCCAGACAAAAGGAAGCACAGGAACATGTGTGCAGAGCAGTAAGGTTCAAATACAACAGCTGATGGAATGTCCAGCTGAACAGGGGAGAGGTCTAACAGGGTTGTGCTATAACTGCGGTGTTTCTGCCAGGTCTCTTTCAGTGTCTGCATGGAGAACTGTTTAATTTTGACTCATTCCCTCCCTTACCACAGTATAATTTTCTTTGCTGTGTAAAACTTTCATGTTTTCTTACAGATAAAATCCATCTGATCTGAAGTGAGCTATCCTTTTTCTGAGGAACTAGAATTGGATTTCTTTGCTTTAATTTCAGTGTGGAGTCTACAAAGAACATATTATTTTGATGAATAGTGCATAAAAATCTGTTAGCTTGAAGAGCGTGTTGTAGTTTTTTACATGGAATAATACAGATTTAATTGCTCTGGAGCCTGGCTTACCTATGCAGAAATCAGGTAATGACTGTAATTCTGCTACTGAATATTAGTGGACAATATTAGTGGACTGAATATTACAGTAAAAACCCTATTGGGAGACTGCTGATGACTCACCTGTTGAAAAAATGGGGAGGGATAACCAGTTTAGGGCTTGTGAGGGGCCAGGGTGCCTCTGAAGTTGATAAAGTGGGGGTCTGTGAACTTCAGCAGGAAATTTTCAGCGATGATTACAATGAGACAAATTCAGACATAGCTTGGATTTGTAGTTGCTTTTTCACTCTCTCTCCGGGAAAGATAGGATTCAGGATTTAGTGTTTCTGAATAAACTTACAAGAACACCCTGAAGTTCAGGTGGCTTAATAACATGTATATTGGTCTTCTGTGTTTTTTACCCTTTCCCTCTTTGTTTTGTTTTGGTTTTGTTGTTGTTGTTGTTGTTGTTGTTGTGTTTGGTTTGGTTTGTTTTATTTAAAAAAAAGGACTTGTTTTAGTAGATCGTTCTCTTTCACAGACTTTTTACACACTCCTGAAAGGGCAGCTCCAAGTGACAAGAGTCTGGCTCATGCTAGAGCAGAGGCACTTTTGATAAGCTGATACCATACAAGTGGGTTGGGAATATACAGCATGAGGGACAACTGAAGAGCTTCACTCAATAGAACTCTGAGGATAAAACCTGTCATATGAAAAGGGTTCCCACAGCATCTCATTGCCATCCCAATGAGTGAGACAGGCTAGTGAAAGACACAGCCCAAAGAGCAAACCGAGATCAAATAACAGGTGCTAGCAAATGAGAGGTCTGTGCTGCTGATGCCTTGAAATCGAGGGACGATGGGTTTTGAAGTCATGTAAAGAAAAAAACCTACTTGCATTATGAAAAGCTGGGTGGCTGCTGATGCCATGAGGCCTGGAACAGGCACTGATACAGCGATATCGGCATGCTCAATCCATCCACCTATGTTTTCCCTTACTGGAGAGGGAAACCATCCGCCATGCACCCACCCCAGACCCACTGACTGCAGACACAGGCTCAATTCAAGCCTTGCTTCAGTGTCAGACAAGAGGGTTTGGATCCTTGTCCTGCTCCAGCTGCTGCAAGCAAGATCAGGGCTCCCATTAGGCACCCCTATACACTGCCCTTACAACATTTCCATACCTGAACTTTGGTACCCCCTTTCTTGGCCTTCCTTTTCACCGCCCTCATACCTCCTTTTCTCTTCCCAATTTCCCTCCAGGTAAACAACTCAACTCATAACTTCTTTTTCCCAGCTGCTCCTAGTTTTGCTTTATCCATTCCCAAATATGTTATTTCTGATCCTGTTACCTAGGCAATCTTGACATTATATTATTATTATTACAACATATCAGTATTATTGATGGTTACCTGGGTGCTGTTGGCCTTACAATATTGTACTTCCTCAAAGGTTCCTCATTACTCCAATTATCTGTGGAGTCTGGCATTTTCTCACATACCTCCCACTTAACTACCTGTCAGATTCGGCCATCTGTCACAGCTCTAACTTTTGCTGGCTTCCCAAGCCTTAACAACGTGTCCACAGTGACTGATGTGGGCTGTCCTGGTCTAGTCTGTTTCCCATTGCTTGAAGAAAGCATGTAGTTGTGATGAGCTGTGATGATGTCTTACTGAAATCCAGAAGAACCTTTCTTCCTGTCGTGGTTTTTGGACTGAGGGTCGAGACAAGAACCGAGAGGGAGCACCCACCAACCATGGTCCCGGGCAAAACATGACTCAGGCTTTCTTCATAAAACAAAACAATTTATTAACAGTTACTTAACAGGAGACAAGGGAACGAAACCGGTTACTTGAGAGGAGAAAAGAGAAAACAAGGCCAGATCTTAAAACAACAACCTCCCCAGCCCCTATTTTCTTTCCTTCCTGGCTCTACCTCCCCCCCGGCGGCATAGGGGGACAGGGAATGGGGAGTGCAGGTCAGTTCATCCATGCTGTTAACTGCCGCGCCTTTCTTAAAGGAGGAGAAGTCTTTACACCATTTTTCCCTTGCTTCGGTGGATCCCCTACTCACGAAGAAAAAGTCCCCAAACTTTTCCAGTATGAGTCTTGCCCGCAGGATTGCAATCCTCCCCATGGATCGCACCAGTTTGGGCTTTACCAGTCTCGGCCTCTTAGGGAGCTGCTGCCACTCACGTCGGCCGTCCCACGGATTCCAGATGCCTCCACGACCTCGTCGTGCATTCCATGCCCCATTGTTAACAGTACCTGGTCGCGCATCCCCTGCTCCATGACCTCTCCCGGGCTCAGGCATCTCCTTTCTGACGTGGGTTTCTCCACGGGCCACGAGTGGGTTTCTGCTCCGCCGAGTACACCCTGGCTGCAGGGGGGCCGCCTGCCATCTTCACACCGATTTGCAAGGGAAGCCTCAGATCCAGCACACCTCCTCCTGCTCCATCTTGACTGACCCGGTCGTTGTGGTTGTTTTCTCTTAGATCTTAATCCTCTCTGGGGGAGCTCGGCCTGGCGGACACCCCGGGAGCGGGGTGCTTCCTGAGTCCCCCATGCGGCTCCCCGGCTCCATCTTGAGCACATGGTGCCGGCCCGGGCCCGTGCGGCCGCCCAGCCGGGAGCGAGGGCAGCGCTCTCTGCCCCTCTCCTCGCTCCTGGGCAAAAGACCTTTTCCCGTCCCTTTGTCCCAACTTGAATAGGGCAATTCGTGGAGGTGCCGATTTGGCTCAACCCCCCCCCCGAGGGGGATGGGACTCAGATCTGGTGGCACAGGGAGCAAATCCCCTCCCCTGCCACCAGAACACCCCCCCACACATCAAACTATCACACTTCCATTGCAGGCTCCAGGTTAAGCATGTACCCTTGCAAATGGGTTGATGATCATAGAATCATAGAATGGTTTGAGTTGAAAGGGACCTCAAAAATCATCTAGCTCCAACACCCCTGCCATGGGCAGGGAAACCCTCCACTACACCAGGTTGCCCAAAGCCTCATCCAACCTGGCCTTGAGCACTTCCAGGGATGGGGCATCTACAGCTTCTCTGGGCAACCTGTTCCAGTGCCTCACCACCCTCAGAGTGAAATTTTTTTTCTTATACCCATGAAGGGAAAGCCATCTCATCACCTCCTTATTTAAGGAAGTAATTGTAAAACAACTTTTGATTTCAATGGTCTTATTTGTTCTTGACTTCTCTGGTGAGCTTGTAACCTTCATTTCTCCTGAGGGCTGGACTCTCATATCTGCCATTCATCTCCTTGTGACTGAGGGTCTGAATTTCTGCTATTCCCTGCAGTCACACACATCTTCTAGCCTGTCGTGGTTTTAGGCTGATCTGGCAACTAAACTCCACACTGCCGCTCTCTCACTCCAGTAAAGTGGAGAGGAGAAAAACACAATAAAAGGACTGAGGGCTGAGACAAGAACAAAGGGAGCACCCACCAACCATGGTGCTGGGCAAAACAGACTCGGCTTTCTTAAAACAAAACAATTTATTAACAGCTACTTAAAAGAATAAAGACAAGCAAAACCAGTTACTTAAAAGGATAAAAAGAAAACAAGGCCAGATCTTTAAAAACAACACCTCTCCATCCCCTTTTCCTTTCCTTCCCGGCTCGACCTCCTCCCCCCAGCGGCACAGGGGGACAGGAAATAAGGGAGTGCAGGTCAGTTCATCCATGTTGTTACTGCCGCTCCTTTCTTGAAGGAGAAGGAGTCCTTACATAATTTTCCCTTGCTCCAGTGAATCCCCTACTCACGAGGAAAATCCACAAACTTCTCCAGCGTGAGTCCTACCCACAGGATGCCATCCTTCCCCATCGGATTGCTCCGGAGTGGGCTTGACCACAGTCTCGGATTCTTAGGGAGTTGTTGCCACTCGCTCTGGCGTGGGTCGTCATATAGACTCTAAATGAGTCTCTACCTGTGCCCATGCTTCACAACTGTCCTCAGGCATCTCCTCTGAACAAAACACCTCCCCACCGACAGGGGTCATCCCACGGACTCTAGATGCGTAAAGTCCTCAGGCCCAGGCATCTCTTCTCCAACGTGGGTTCTCCATGGGCTGCGAGGGGGTCTCTGCTCCACTGGGACTGCCATGGCTGCAAGGGGGCCGCTTGCTGTCTCACCACCGGTTGCAGGGGAAACTCAGCTCCTGCACACCTCGTCCTGTTCCATCTTCACTGACCTGGTGTCTGTGTGGCCATTTCTCTCACATCTCAGTCCTCTCTGGGTGAACCCGGCCCGGTGGGCACCCCGGGAGCAGGGCTCTCCCCAGGTTCCCCAAGTGGCTCTGCTGTGGCCATCCTCAGCGGGTGGCACCGGCCCAGAGCAGGCAGCCGCCCAGCCGGGTGCCGGGGAGTGGGGGCAGCTCCCCCCTCCCTCTCCTTGCTCCTGGGCAAAGGCACACCTTTCTGGTTCCTTCATCCCAATGTAAATAGGGCAATTCGCAGAAGCGCCGAGTGGCTCAAGCCCCGAGGGGGATGGGAGTCCAATCTGGTAGCCATCTCCTGCCACCAGAACCTCCCCCCCACATCAAACCATGACATAGCCAGAAAGACTGCAATATCTTCCACGTGTTTATGACGAGCCTTTGTAACATTGAGAATCATCCTATCTGGTTGCACAGCCAACAAAACAAGAAACGTTTTTAAAACACAATTGATTTAGTCCCATCCCTACTTTACAGAAATAACCAAAAAGGCAGAAGATATGTATTTATTACTAATAGCAGTGCAGATACCAGAAGAGGATATATTTTTCTGAATTTATAAATCACCAGATACTGCCCACTCATTGCTTCTGCTTGCACAGACCTCCTGTGAAATACAGTTAAACAACACTTATCACAGGCTGATATCCCCAGATGAGCACCTTTCAATAGCCTGTATGCTCTTGAAACCAACTTGAAACAAACTTTTCCTTAACACTCTAGAAAATTGAGATAGCCAAGTGAACAGTACATTCTGATTACCAGTGAGACAAGGTCTATGCAGAGAAATTAAAATTATGAGGTGGTAAAAACTACCTTTAGTGGTGAAAAAGATCTTCCCAGATCTCTGTTACGGTCTTGTACTGCAGCAGTGCTGGTGAGCAGCTATGTGGCAGATTGATGGCAAGGACATTCATACGGATTTCCTTTTACTAATTTAGCTGTGTATTTCTGGTATATTGTCATAATTTTTTTCTTTCTTCTTCAATAGTTTTATTTTTGAGGAATGATGACTAAACAAACATTGCACACCCTTTATTCTCAGGCTTGTCTCTAGCTTTTCTGAGTGTACCTTCTGTGCCTTAGATAAATTTCCAGTCTCTCTTGTATCTTAGATAGACATAATATCAGCACTCAGTAAGATATCTTTCAATCTCCAGAGCATTCAAACACTTGGCACCAGGATGACTCATTCAAGCAGCGCTGTATCCCTAAGTCAAATCATGCAATCTGGCATTGTATTAAAGAGGCTCATGATAATCACGTGAGGAAAACTCCACCAGCTATGCTAAAATTGTCTGACTCAAAAACAGATTTTCACAAAAAAGGCCAGCTATCTGTCTCATCTGCCTCACAGCACACTCCACAAATGACATGAGACGTGAAACTTTCCCTTCATTGCTGGCAGAACACTCCACATCCAATCTTCCTTGGCCAATCTTCCTAAGCCTTCTTGAGGCCCTGAGCAACCTGATCTACTTGGAGATATCCCTGTTCCTTGCAGGGGGGTTGGACTAGATGACCTTTGAAGGTCCCTTCCAGCCCTAACGATTCTATGATTCTATGATTCCCAGGGGGCTCACTGGTCCTATGGCTTGACTCAATCCCACATTTTCTTCTTCCCAGGTTTTTCTTGATGTATTGACACACAGTTCTTTGTGGGCAGCCAGACAATTCCACACTTTAAAACTCCATATTCTTCTTAGTCTTCAAATACATAATAAGATGTGGCATAACAGAAATAAATAAATCGCTCCCCATGCTCACTGAAGATAGGATAAGAAGCAATAGTCTTATATTGCAGCAAAAAATATTCAGGAGGCTGATAGGCTTGTAGCAGAAGATTAAAACCAGATATTTAGTTTTCATTTACTTTAATACCTGGACTGAACGCTGTGGTAAGTCAGAAGCTGATCACTTGCGGTATCAAGAATCCCTGCCATTAATGGACAGGGAAAGAGATAAACACTTCAGAGCTTTAACAGCTTCATCCGTCTAGTTTTGTCTGCCAAGACGAATCTACCACAGCCCTTAGTTTAGCCATTAAGGTAAGACTTCTCAGCAGGAAGTACAGCCAGACTATGGAATAATTTGTTAGAGATACTGGCAGAAAATACATCTTTAAACATCTATAAGAAGCAGTGTAAGTAAGCACCGGTCAAGAGTCTTTGATCTCTCATGTGAGATTGGCAGGGGAAGACAGGGTTTGTCTCAGTGAGCTCACAGACTCCCTTCCCCTTCTGCTTCCTGGGATTTTGTGAACAAATGATATCATTTTCACAAATTATCATATATCACCTGAACCACCAAAGAGTTCTGTAATACTTGGTGACGAGCAAATACAAACCAGTATGACTTGACTGTTTCGTTAAGGGCTGAGACTCTTTCCTTAATGGTGGAACTTCTTTTTGTGGATCAGCTTTAAAACATGGGGACCTCTATTTTACTCTTTGAGGGTAAAGGGTACCTTTATCTTCATGGTACTCCTCCGTGAAGAAAGTCTAATACTAAGAGCTAAACATGAATACTGCATATCCATGAGTATCTATGAATATTTGTTCCAGATTTTCCATTCCTGCTATATTTTTCTTGGCCAAAGACAAATAAAGGAAAGACTTCTTATACAATATGGAATTGAACAGTAATTTGACCTCTAATTTTAAAGTGACAGTTTTGAGACACACTGAGCACTGAGGTGAAGCGCTCAAATTTATCTGGTACCTTAAAACAATTCTGCTCATATTTTTTGATGTCTAATTGAAATATTCAAATTTTTGAAACGGAATTTTTTTTTGAAACCGTGTTAGTGACTGTCACTCTCTCAAGTCAAAGTATTCATTGCAGTTTTGAAACATTTGAAAAATTACATATCAGGTTTTTTTACTGGCCATTTTGGAAATCTTTGTGTGAAAGTACTATTTTGTTTTGAATTTTACAAAATTTTGAGTAATTAATCTTAAAAACTGAAACAAATGATACAAAAGTAATTGACACAAACATTTCTTTATATTTAAAATTTTTAAGAGTTCGCTCTTTTAATCACAATTCCATATGCAGTCATTTCATTATCAACTTGGAAGAGTAAAATTAACTTAAATTTCATTCTAGCTTCAGTTGTGAACAATAATGCCTTACATTTTTTTCTTCATCTCCCAGGATTCTTCGTAATCAAATATGAATAATATTAACACAAAAGTTTTTACCAACTGCACTGTAAGTAAAAATGAGTTTGCATTTGTATTGAACTCCAAAAAAGACAAAAGATGCCTTCAGATGTTGTCTTCTAATGTATCTAACCCTATCCAGTAAAATTTTCAACATCCAGAAACTGGCACTAAAAACATTCAAACTAAAGATCCAGTTAAGCATTTTTAGGACTATTTTCTTCCTGCATAAATTATTACAGGATTTTTTCCATTAACTAGACCATTAAATGTTGAAACAGCTAGAAAAATTTGTCTTAGACTTTTTTTCTGCCTAGAATTAATATATATTTTATTAATAATAATTTAATTATATTTTACTAATTGCTATTTATAGATTCATATTAATCATTCTATTATTTTAATAGGTCCAAACAGCTCATCTACAAGCAAAAACAATGAGTGACCAATGAGACAACATAACAAGTGAAGAATGAACTCTGAAATTGAACAATCAACCAATAACTACAGTTCTGAAAATTGCCACTTCAAACTGTTCTTGTAGTACTTCTTGCTCGTCAAATAGATTTTATATAAACTGAGATTAGTTCACTATACAGCATATGAAGAATCAGGCCAGATTTATAAATGGTTTTGCAATTAATAATTAAACTAGCTATATATCTAATGACAAAACATGTTCATAATGTCCTCACATCTGGCAGTAAACAGCATTTTTTAGAAGTATGTTGATTTTTTTTCTCTAGTAAGTTTTATGTCCTAATATCTAGACCAAGGACAGTCAGTTAATTCTAGATGTCTTCTTATATAAGGGGAGCTCTTCTCCTTGCCTATTCATGATTACAAACATGTAGCCAATGAAGTGCTTGTGTCACACTTAGATATACACTGTGCATAGTATATTTAGCTTTGTTTGTAGTCTTGTTTTGAAAAATGCCAAGTTTTATTTTTGTAGCTGTTTAAAATGAATACTGTAGGCAGAAGATAAAAGGGCTTGCCAAGCAGATACGCTTCAAATCAGTGTATTTATTGCCAAAGCTATTAATGCAAATAGTGGAGTATAAACTAAAAGCACAACATTAAAAGCAAGCTCCTACAGCTATGCCCAAATCCTGTAAAAATATCACATAATTAATAATTATCCAAATGTACAATTTGTTTTCTGACTTATGCAAAGTAGTTCTTCCTGACATTTCTTTTTATTGCTTCAGTTTGAGTTTCTCTACTGAAATTTGTGACTGCATATTTCTATGGTAACCCTGGAGGAGGGAATGGAAAGGTGCCCAGGGAAAAGGAAGGAAGGATGTTGGAAGAAGGAAAACAAAATGAAACTGAGAAAAACAACCAACGAAAAAAAAACCAAAAGGCATTGCAACAGCTTTTATAGGAGACTAGACCCACACAAATAACACTTCATGGCCAAAAAAGAAAAATAAAAGACAAACATATTTTGAATGAAAACTCTGAATACTCTTGTGCTGGATAAGTCATCTCTTTTATTATCAATACACATTTAATCTGAGGACAGTGAAAGGAAAAGTAGGGAAGATGCTGGGCTCAACAGGTAATTTTAGGTACCCTAAGATCAATGTTTATGCTCCCTGTACAGTTTACAGTGAATTGAAAGTTTTATCTAACTTTATACATCAAAGTAAGGGCACTGAGGTTACGGGCATTCTCCTATAGAGCTAAGGGAGATATAGTAATTTCAAAAAGGTGATTTTGTCCCATCAGATGTGTTTGTTTATCAACATTGATTGTATGAGATGACTGACTTTTAATTCAAGTAGGTGAGATACACACTTAAAATTGCCATCTTTCTTTATTTTGGTGGAAAAATATTTATAATCTTGTGCCACTATCTGAATGCATGGATTTGTTAGTAAGGTCTATCTATCATTTTAAAATAACTTAAACATTCAACTTTTTTAATATATGTTGATGTAATTTGGGGGAGAAAAAAGTGAAAAAGAGGGGAAAGAGTCTTTGGAGCTACTCTACAGAGTTTTTAATTTCATTCAAGCTGTCCATTTGAGCACGGATGAACTTAGGATGTGTCTAGAATCTCAGCATTATATCAGATATTTAAGACTAATTGGACTAAACAGTCTGTGACTGTTTACAAAGGAAGGAGGACATCTGTAAGAGCAGGTTCTCTGCTTTCAGCTCTCTTACTACATAGCTAATGTCAAACAGAGGCTGTGGCTTCTGAATTTGACATGCTGTAAAAGATGGAGATAATTGAAATTGTGCACTTTCTTATATAGGCCACCACAGCTCATCACCTCCATATTATTTTACTCCTAGATGTCTCTCTCCATGAAGCATAAGGATAATAGAAGGCAAGTACTTGTCAACATCCTAAAACAGAGTGTAGATCATTTTAAAAAATGAATTATCTGGCATATGACCTACTCTGGTTAATGTTACCCTTTTCTTCCCATGGCTATTATATCAATTCGAGTATTTATATTTTTCTGTTAGATGTAGGAGATCATCAGGGGGTGTCACACACATTGCTCACAAGGAGTGTTAAGCAGAAACACTCCCAAGCAAGAGGAATTTTAACATTAATGCCACCATCATAAGCATTGACAACCCTTTCTGATGCTCTAACTTTTCTGTTTATATCTCAATGAATAATTTAAATGAACTGTGTTTTTCCATTGTTAATTAAATTGACTGGTGATGTTTTGCTTTTGAGAAAGAGTGAACCTATCGTTTCAAGAGCTATGATGACTGTGACAGAGTCCGCCTTCTTCCTGATCTCAAAGTCATTGCTTATGTGAATAAGCACTGTTAAAATGTGCAAAGAGGTGGAAGAAGGTCTGATATCACTGTCATCCATCAACAACAGAGCCTGACAACTAGTTTTTTTCTTTCATTTTCTTATGTATAAAAGCTCAGTGACGTGCAAAAAGTTAGGGTGGAAGAGAGGAAGAGTGCATCAAAGAATTCTCTATATTACCTGTTTCATGAGAAAACAAAAGTGAGAAATTACAGATAAATGAGTTCTAAAGGTATTTAGAGCAGATTTCTCAATAAATAAATAAATACAATTCTGAAACAAATTTTGCTTTAGTGCTCATCCTAATTATCTTTTGGGTTCTTCATCAGACACAAAAGGACAAATACGTATTTTCCACTTGAATGACTTATTTGGCATTTTCATAGGAAAAAAAAATAAAACAAGGTTTCCAAGACAGTAATACAGTTTGCACCTCTCCTTTAAAACAGATTACAAAATATCTACTGGGTCTGAATATATCACACATCATCTGCTACTCCACCTATTCATTATGAATCATTGTGCAAAAAAGCGTTCAAGTGTGTCACAAGCACTTGGTCAGTAGAGTAAGAGAATGCACAAAACCATAGACCCCATCCTTCCTAGTCAAGTCCTTAAGTAAAAAAAGTGATATATCCTCTTGTTTTTTTCATAAACCTCTACAGGACAAAAATATATACAGAAAACCTGATTGCTTATCTTCTATCATCTGGAAAGGAAAATAAAACCAAAAACAGATGTAATGAAATCTTTAGATATCAAATTGCTGAAAAATTGTTTTATTTAAAAAAAAAAAAAGTGATTTTCAGACTTGCTGCCTAGCATGAAGGATATTTTAAACAGGATAATCACTCAAAGAACTTCAAAATTTTACTTTGTCAGCATAGCGTTGGTCTAGTAATACCTGCTAACTTAGCTTAAAATGTATGTCTAGGTATGTTTTTTTTTTTAAAAAAAAAAAGTCTCTAGTTTTCTCTAACAGACAAGACAAAACCATATTCTTCACTGAACATCTTATGATTATTAAATAGCAAAAGACTAAATGCAGGCTGTATATTAACACCAGTTGATACTAATTTCAAAGGCAATGTACCAGATCTCCATACATGGTGCCACAACTAGATATTAAGTTATGCCTCTCAAAAAAATTGGTTGATTATCTAGGAAATAGTACCACAAGAAGCAAACAAAATAATAGCTAGCTATCATAATCACATGAGGAGTATAGTCTGCTTGTCTGTCATCACATCTTCACCTCTGTGGAGGTGAACTGCACTGTACTTTCATGTTCTCTTGCTCCCTTTCACACGTGCACTTGACCTACTGCAACCCAAGAGTTTCACAGTAATTGGCAGTACCTGTAAGAGTGATAAGCAGTAACACACAGTCAGTTTCCGACTCATGGTTTGTCAATCATTAATGATTTGGTAGGTCAGGCAACTGGACACTCATATCATATGATCAGAGTCTCAAAGGGAGACCACTGGGTGATATACTCCTCCTGCTGCTACACACTGCCAGTATCTCCATAGTTCATTTCTGGAACATGGTGTTTGATGCATCATACATGATGGATGACTGCATTAGTGCCCATGACACATCAAGAAAAAGAAATGCAGGATACACTGCTACAGATGATAAGAGCTTAGGAATATGTGGTCATTTGATTCTCTCAGTCTTTGTGGCTTAATAAGATGTTGACATGAAGTCTTAAAAAAGGATCTCTGTATACAGCTCAAAACCTCTTTAAATCTTTAAAATAGATATTGTTTTTCTTTAAGTTTTTGTTTGCCTGTTTGTTTTTGATGCAGTTAAATGTCTACATGAAAGATTAAAAAAAGAAAGATCTATAAAGATCAGAATCAGCTCTTTATTTAAAAACAAAACATTGCTTTGATAATGACTTTGTAATTTTTCTTTTCATATAAATATTCTGAGTTATATAAAGAGTCCAAGATTGGGTTTATAGCAATCAAACAACATTTTTTAGTTTTTTGTTGCTAAGAATTGCAGCAAAATAATATTAAGCATTATTTAAAAATCATATTTTGGAACCCCTAATACCTATAAAAGTGAAGAACCTAGATACAAAGTATCTGTAAATTTTGTATCTACTTAGCCTGTGACTGAATCATAACACATAATACTCAAATAATTTGTGTCATAAGCACTTTTCTATGAGTCACCAGAATAATTTTTAATTAAAGTTCAGTGACAAAACCACCAAACTCTTCTTATATCATCCTATACTCTGTATTGTTGTACTTCTAGAGTTATATCCAATTTAAATGATATGTTCCTATGCCTCTAAAACAATTAGCTCTTCTTAGATGCTTTCATGTTACAGAACTTCTTGTTTTCACTGATCACAGACTTACATCTCTGGAGTGAAACACAAGCACTGTTCAATAGGGTACAAGGAATGCTCCATACTGTACCATACTGTACATTACTCACCAGGACACAACAATGCACAAAAAATATAAGGCAGAAAGTGAAAGACGTGGTTCTGTCAATATAATTTTGATGGAATACTAGGACTCGAAATAAAATACATGTTCTTCTCAACAGTGACTCATACATTTGAAAGTGAATTGGAAATTTGGGTAGGCAGAAAGTAATGATCCATGTAGGAATTTTACAGGAGGAGGGAACTTTACTGTATAGCTCTGCTTAAAGCCTGAAAAACCCTTCAAAAGTTGTGTGAGTTATGAAAGGGAATGATATTCTTCCATATTTTTGGTTAATAGACAGGAAAGCTAATTAGTATCCTACTGCTTTTTTCCAGTTGCAGAAATTGACAGTTTCACCAAGTAGCAAGATAGAAAATACTAGCAGGAGAAACAGAACATATAACATTGATTGCCAGATTATGGTTAATCCATGGATTGCTGATCATCTGTGAAACCATAAAAACAGATCACAGGGCATCCAGAACACCATGATTAAAGAGGAACTCGCAGCTGACCAATCCCTGTACTGGTTGTGGTTCATAACAGCCTACGACCAACAGTATTCAGGTCATAGCATACTAAAGGCCACTACACTGTGCTTTCACTTGGGTCATGACATGCCACTTGAGTCCATGGCATGCACTCCTCTTTTTCTCGAAACACAGGGTAGTGCTCTGTATTTCATCATCTTCTTAAGCATAAACTCTTGATATGTGTTTGTACCATCCCTGTGTGCTGTGTGAAATTTCAGAAACAGTACGGTTTAAAAAGGAGGCAATTTTCTACACACAATGCATATAGAAAATTTGAGCAGGAGAAGGATGTTATGAGTCCTGAGGAGAAACAAGTAAATGAATAAAACAAAACCAGAAAAAAAAAACAACCACCAAGCAACAAACAAAGAAAAAAACCCAAACAAACAAACAAAAAAAAAGACCCCACAAAAAAATCCCAAACATCAGGCCCCCCCAAAAAAAAACAAAATCACAAAACTAGCCAATAACCAGGCCTTAATATTCAAGATCAATTCATTCTGGATTTAAGATTTATTTTTCAAGTTTTGATAAGTAAATTGTTGTCTTTTGAAAACAGAATATATGAAAATAATCTCCAAATGTAAATGAATATCTAGTAAGAAAATTATTGATGTTTGGCTCTACTTTTGTATGTGACTTAGTCTCTGAGTTTAGTGCACTGAACCACTTTCTAGTCTGATGACAAATTAAAAAAGAGAAAAAAACATACTCACCACTTAAATTCAGTTAGAGAAATGGAGCTCTTAGCTTTTTTTACATCAGATAAAATATACATTAGGGAATAAAATTTGCTTGTGTGTTTTCCACTTCCATATAGTTTTTCACTGACATATAAAAATTCAGAGATTAGTGAAAAGATATGGGGATGGTTTTTTCAATGCAATTGGGGTTTGATCCTGTCAGGTATGAAGGTGTTCTAATGTAAAAGTAAAGGAGCTCTGGAAAATTGCTTTTCAAAATAGGAATGAGACAGTGATACTGTATCTGTCTTCGTTCTTTTATCCTATCATAAAAATATCAAGAAGAGGATAAAAGAAAAGTGTTTCCAGAACAAAATTCTTCAATAATGTTTCCTGCTCATTTTAGTCGGTAATTGTAGTCAAGGCTTGGAGAGTTGTAACTGACAGTAGAATATCCACAAAGATAGATCAACATAGGAAGACAGGGCTAGGAGGATTTGTCTGGTTGATTAATTCCCATTGTGCAAAACATTAAAGGTGCAAAGAAATCTTTATCATTAATTCAATGTTTTAATTCCCTGTAAAAGCAGAAAAAATATTTGTATTAAAAATCAATATTTTCTTTGGAAAAGGACATCTAAGACAGGGCAAAAACTTGTGATGGAGCCTGCTAATATAACTTCTGGGAATAATATATTTTGTTTATAGGTTAGTTTGCAAGGGATCTCTGAAGGTCATCTGGGATTTCTAAAGGTAATCTGGTCCAACATCCCACTCAGAGCATGGCCAACCTCCAAGCTATATTTAGGTTCAAATTTGGATCACAGTGAAGCATTGAATATCCTCAGTCTCTCTGGGCAACTTGTTGCAGACTTTGACCACACTCATTCTGAACTCTTTTCTACCTAACATTTATTCAGAATTTCCCTTTTTGCAGTTCACGTTTGTAGCCTTTAATACCTTCACTGTGCACCTCCAAAAAGAATCTGGTGCTATCTTCTTTACACTCTGCTACTGAGTAGTTGAAAAAAAAGTTCCCTTTCATCTTCTCTTTTCCATACTGACAAAATCAGTTCCAAAATCAGCTCTACTCACTGCCCTAAGGATCTTAAACTTCACCATTTCATGGTCATTGACTGTAGTGACCATGAAATGCTGGAGTTCAAGATCCTTAGGGTAGAAAGGAGGGAGCAGAGCAAGCTCACTACCCTGTTCTGCGGGAGAGAAAACTTTGACATCTTCAGGGATCTGCTTGGTAGAGTATCATGGAAGAAAGCCCTGGAAGGAAGAGGAGCCCAAAAAAGATGGTTAATATTCAAGGATCTCCTCCTCCAAGCTCATGAGCAGTGCATCTCAACAAAGAGGGAGTTGGGAACAAAGAGCAGCAGTCCTGCATGGATGAACAGGGAGCTCCTGGACCAACTCAAACAAAAAAAGGAAGCCTACAAAAGGATTGGAGCAAAAACAAGTAGCCTGGGAAGAATACAGAGAAGTTTTTCGAGTAACCAGAGATCAGGTTAGGAAAGCTAAAGCCCTGATAGAATTAAATCTGGCCAGGGACATCGAAGGCAACAAGAAAAACTTCAATAGGTACATTGATGACAAAAAGAGGACTAGGGAAAATGTGGGCCCTCTATAGAAAGAAATAGGAGACCTGGCTACTCAGGATATGGAGAAGGCTGAGGTTCTCAATGACTTTTTTGCCTCAGTCTTCACTGGTAAGAGCTCTAGCCTCACTGCCCAAGTCACAGAAGGCAAAGGTAGGGACTGGGAGACTGAAGAAACACCAACTGTAGGAGAAGATCAGGTTTGAAACCATCTAAGGAACCTGAAGGTGTTCATGGGATCTAATGAGATGCATGCGTGAGTCCTGGCAGATGAAAATGCTAAGCCAGAATCCATCCTATTTGAGAAGTCGTGGCAATCTGGTGAAGTTCCCAGTGACTAGAGAAGGGAAAACACAACACTCATTTTTAGAAAGGGAAAAAAAGTAAGACACAGAGAACTACAGGCCAGTCAGTCTTACCTCTGTGCCCAGCAAGATCATGGAGCAGATCCTCCTGGCAACAATGCTAAGGCACATGGAAAATAAGGGAATAACTGATGACAGCCAACATGTCTTCACTAAGGGCAAATCGTGCTGGAAATATTTGGTGGCCTTCTACGATAGGATAACAGCGTTGGTGGATAAGAGAAGAGCAACTGATATCATCTATCTGGACTTGATCAAAGCATTTGACACTGTCCCGCATGTACCATTCTGTGATTCTATGATTCCTTTAGTCTTTCCTTGAACATCTTATTCTCCAGCCCCTTGAAATCCTTGGTGGCCCTGCACTGACTAATTCTGATATGTCAATGTTTTTCAAGTACTGGGGAGCCCAAAACTAAGCATGATACTTTCGATACTGCATCCTTAGTGCCAAAGAGAGAAGAATCACTTTGGCCTGTTGGCTACACTCTTCCTCATGTAGCCCAACATGCAGTTATCCTGCATTTTTGTGAGGGCACACAGCTGGCTAAATAACGTTCAATTTGAGCACTGGGACACCTAAATCCTTTTCTGCTAAGCTATTTGCTAGCCAATATGTCCCCAGCCTGTGCAGGATGTCCCATTCAGCTTTGTTCAACTTCATAAGGTTTTTACTAACTTCCTCCGTTTTGATACGATGTGCATACTTGCTGAAGGTGCACTTCATCTCATTGTTCAGGCGAGCAGCAAAGATGCTGAACGGTATCAGTCTAAGCATCATCCGTTGAGAATGACTGAGATTCTTTTTTTGACTATTACTGTTCCCCACATATATGATCAGGACATACTGAACAGGCTGTGATGCTCCTTCAAGATGAAAATAAAGACAGCGCCTATAAAAACCATTATTTAGTATCAAAACTGTCATTGAATACATGCGGAGAGATTCTTCATCTTGTCTCTAATTTATCCCTGTTTTTTAAAATACAGGTTTTCTCAGTATTATTCAACATCCTTCCACCAGATAAGAAGTTACTCCTTACTCTCTACCACTAGTTTTGGGAGATAGATGTTTAAGTATTTTGTATGTCTTTTTGTAACAAGGTCAAGGACTCAAACTGGTCTCTCTCGGGCTTAGTCAATATACTCAACCAAGTGGAATAACTATCCTTTCATTAAAAAGTTTGCAGTATGGGATACGGGAAGACAATAGTGCATACTGTATTCGTATTCTAAACATAAATAAGCATTCTGTGCCTTTAGTTTGTACTGAAGAAAAGGCAAAAGAATGCCAAGTCTGAGCTACTAAATACTGGCTAATGCTGTCACAGGGATTTTGGGGATCTCAGTTTGAAGGCAGAGTATTTTTGTTTGTTTGTTTGTTTGTTTGTTTTTAATTTTATATATATGATTTCTACAGTCAAGATTTGTTAAACCATGATGTTTACCTAGGTTTCCATTCTCACGTGTCGTTTTCTAGACAAGCCATGACTTCAACTTCAGAAGTTCTCATTACAATTAGGAACATTTCCTCATACGGAAAATTACTTCAGTGTATAAAAGACCACTCATGGCAAAATTATGCTGTTGATTGGTAAAATAAAATGACTCCTCAGATTCAGGAAAAGCTGCATGTATGAAAATACACTTCATGAGTATGACTGAAATTTCACTACAAACTTCTGCTGAACTAACCGTGCTAGTCAAAGAATCATAGAATCATAAAATCATAGAATCATAAAATCATAGAATCATAGAACATTGTGTGTTGGAAGGGACCTCAAAGATCATCTAGTTCCAACCCCCCTGCCATGGGAAGGGACACCTTCCACTACAGTTTAAAACCATTGCCACTTGTCTTGTCACTACATGCCCTTGTAAAAAGTCCCTCTCCAGCTTTCCTGTAGGCCACCTTCAGCTATTGGAAGGCTGCTATAAGATCACCCTGGAGTCTTCTCTTCTCCAGGCTGAACAGCCCCAACTCTCTCAGCCTATCTTCATAGCAGAGGTGCTCCAGCCCTCGAATCATCTTTGTGGCCCTCCTCTGGACCAGCTCCAACAGCTCCAAGTCCTTCTCGTATTGGGGACTCCAGAGCTAAACACAATACCCCAGGTGGTGTCTCATAAGAGCAGAGTAGAGGGACAGAATCACCTCCTTCAATCTTCTGTCCATGCTTCTTTTGATGCAGCCCAGAATATGGTTGGTTGGTTTCTGGGCTGCAAGCGCACAGTGCTGGCTCATGTTGTGCTTAGTCATGAGGGTCAGTGTAGGCTTGAGCTTGGAGATACATTTTAGCCCACCATACCTTGTTGGGTTTTTTTTGTATTTGCATATATGCATATATACATACATGCACACATTCACATACGTGTATGCATTTATTCAGAGCAGCATCATATTGTTTAGTATTTGTAAAGTACCATAAGATTCTGAAATGTGTCAAACTAAAAAGTGCCTTCAGCATGAATTAACATAATCATCACCTTTACAAGTCCAGGTAAAACATGGAAAATTCCCATTACTCCAATATATAACGTATTTTTAAAGTGAAGAAATTATTTCCTTTTATTTTAACTGATGCTCAAGTAAGAAACTGTGTTATAATAAAAAAAAAAGCAAGCTTTTTTTTTTTCTCTTTTTGTTCAGAAAACTCCAACTTGTTACAGTTTTTGGCCTGTTTCATTGCAGTGTCTGGTTACTTCAGTCATGTTTCGTTACTCTGTTGACGTAGCAGAATATAGTATTACTTATACACCTGAATGTGTCAGATCAAAAATATGGTACAGTGACCTGGGAAATTGAACACAGATTTATTTTTTTCCTTTCATAGAAAAAAAAAAAAAAGAGATGTAACAAATCTCAGAAAGCATTCAGTTACAATTATGTTTAAATTATGTATAAAACTTTACATTTCTAATCTCTGTTATGGTAAATGTGCAAAACAGCAGTGTCTCTAGCCAAACACATGGCAAAGGTGCAGTTTCTGCTTTGTTTTTAATAAGGGAAATACCCAGACAACAGGCTGGCAGGCTGCCCGTGCTTGGGAATGTGTGACTTAAATCTGATCCATTCAGCAGGTCCCTGTTCCACATCTATTAAACTCATGCAGCTCCATGTGATTGCAAAGGGAAGAGAATTGCCACTTCATACAAAAATCTACCTCAGCTGCTCTCACTTCAAGGCAGATGTGCAAAATGAGCTGCATACAAAATTTAAGGAAATAAAGAAATTATGATGTTGTAGGGATACACTGATCTAAAAATAATGGCCAAAGTGGTACATCTTTTCTACTACTTGTGTTTGTGGAAGGCTCTTTGTCCTTTCTTATCTTCATTAAAAGTTGAAGAGCTGGAGAAGCAGGCGAGATGATGAATGACTGTCTTGATGGCAACACAACAAAATGAATAAAACAGATTATTTTATTCAGTACGCAATACCTGGTTTTCATAGAATCATAGAATGGTTAGGGTTGGAAGGGACCTCAAAGATCATCTAGTTCCAACCAACCTGCCATGGGCAGGGAAAGCCTCCACTACACCAGGTTGCCCAAAGCCTCATCCAACCTGGCCTTGAACACTTCCAGGGATGGGGCATCTACAACTTCTCTGGGCAACCTGCCTCACCACCCTCAGAGTAAAAAATTTTTTTCCTTATAGCTAATCTAAATCTGCCCTCTTTCAGTTTAAAGCCACTGTCCCCTGTCCTATCACTACACGCCCTTGTAAAATGTCCCTCTCCAGCTTTCCTGTAGGCACCCTTTAAGCTGTGGAGCGGCAGATCTTGGCGCACACCAACTTTTCTCGAAAAGTCAGGAGACTCCGAGGGAGTGATGAGACACCCCCCCCACCCCGGGGGCCGGCAGTCAGGAGATGCTGACGTGGCCTGGGCGTTGCCAGAGCACTGGTGGCCCCCCCCACCCCTATAAAAGACCGGCCTGGGGAGCCCAAGAGGCCAGGAGTGTGGCGACCAGGGTGTGGTACGGCAGTTTGCGTGAGAAGGATGCAGACAGTCAGTCAGTCGGGCTGTCTGCTGGAGAGGTGAGTTTAGTTGTCAGCTGTCACCCTCTCAGAAAAAAACTCAGCCATGGTGACCACCCGGTGGAAGGTGAAGACCTCCACACCTGGCAGGAGGGATGTGGGAGCGCGGACAGAGCTCCCGCAGAAAGACGTGGCTGTGCAGGTCTCAGGCTGCAGGAAGTGCCTGAGCCTCTCCATTGTAAGTGGTGAAAACAGCTGTGTGAGGTGTGACCAGGTGGATGATCTGCTCATCATGGTCGCGGAGCTGCGGGAGGA
This sequence comes from Tauraco erythrolophus, assembly GCF_009769465.1. NCBI lineage: Eukaryota > Metazoa > Chordata > Aves > Musophagiformes > Musophagidae > Tauraco > Tauraco erythrolophus. The sequence continues at coordinate 123,413,852 of NC_141465.1, read as the reverse complement.
AATAGAAAGTTTGAGGAGCACCAGGGAGTCTGAGAAAGAGAGCAACCTGAAACAAAAACAGGAAGAGCCACAAAAGGAAACCCAAGACAAAGGGGATTCTGGTTCCTCACCCTGCACGGTCAAAGACAGTAACTCAAAGGTGAGCCATGAATGGAAACAAGTCTGTGCTTGGGGCAACAGGTGACCCAAGCCTGCCTACCTCAGGTGACTCCTTGCCTACCTCAGCTCCCCAGGTGCCCTTGCACAACAGGTATGAGGCTCTGGAGGTGGAAGGCCCATCGATGGATCATGTAGCTGCGGGTCTCTCTGCACTGGAGAGAGGAGAGGACCAGGGTCAGAGAGGACTACCCATTGTATCAAGACTGCCTCCACAGGGAAGAAAAGAAGGGTAGCAGTTATAGGTGACTCCCATCTGAGGGGAACAGAAGGTCCAATGTGTCGGGCTGACCCTGCTCTGAGGGAAGTCTGCTGCCTCCCTGGAGCCTGGGTTAAAGACGTTGCTAGGAAACTTCCGAGCCTGGTATGGCCCTCAGACTACTACTCATTATTGCTCTTCCATGTGGGCGGTGATGAAGCTCAAAGATGGAGTCCACGGTCAATCAAGAGAGATTTCAGGACCCTGGAAAAGCTGGTAAGAGGATCTTCTTCTATCCTTCCAGTTGCAAACAGTGACACTGGAAGAAATAAACGTATCCAGTCAATTAATAGGTGGCTCCGTGACTGGTGTCATTGCCACAATTTCGGCTTTTTTGACAGTCGGATGGGCCACATGGCACTAGGCTTACTGGCACCAGATGGGACTTGCCTTTCTCAGAGGGGAACAAGGGTCTTTGAACAACAGCTAGCAGGGCTTTAAACTAGATTCGAAGGGGGAGGGGGGATAATACCAAGCTTGATCAAAATATGCTGGAAGCACCTGAAGATCAGCAGAAAGGAATTCCATCCTGGAAGTCAGATTCATCTGGGGTCCAACTTAGATGCCTCTACGTTAATGCGTGCAGCATGGGGAATAAGCAAGAGGAGTTAGAGGTGTGTGCGCGCCTGTTGAAGTATGATCTTATTGACATCACGGAGACATGGTGGAATGAATCCTTTGACTGGAGTGTCAGAATGGAAGGATACAAGCTCTTTAGGAAGGACAGGCAGGGGAGAAGAGGAGGAGGGATTGCCCTTGTGTCAAAGACCAGCAGGAGTGCATGGAGCTGCACCTGGGGAAGGATGACGTCCCAACGGAGAGCTTATGGGTTAGGATTAAAGGGAGAGCAGGGGCAGGAGATATAGTAGTGGGGGCCTGCTACAGGCCATGTGACCAGGAGGACCGGGTGGATGAGGCCCTGTACAGACAGATGGGAGCAGCCTCACGTTCACGAGCCCTGGTCCTCATGGGGGACTTCAACCACCCCAATATCTGTTGGAAGGACAACACACCAGGGCATAAGCAATCCAGGAGGTTCCTGGAATGCATGGATGATAACTTCCTTCTCCAAGTGGTAGAGGAATCAATGAGGAGAGGTGCTTTGCTGGACCTTGTTCTCACTACAAAGAGGGGCTGGTTGGGAATGTGACGCTCAAGGACAGCCTTGACTGCAGTGACCATTAAAGGGTGGAATTCAAGATTCTTAGGGAGGCAAGGAAGGTGTTCAGTAAGCTCACTACCCTGGATTTCAGGAGAGCAGACTTTGGCCTCTTCAGGGATCTCCTTGCTAGAGTACAATGGGATGAAGTCCTGGAATGAAGAGGGATGCAAGAAAGCTGGATAATATTCAAGGATCACCTGCTCCAAGCTCAGGAGCGGTGTATCCCAACAACGAGAAAGTCAGGTAGGAACACCAGGAGGCCTGCATGGATGAGCAAGGAGCTCCTGGACCAACTTGGACACAAAAAGAAGGCCTACAGAGGGTGGAAGCAAGGACAGGTAGCCTGGGAAGAATACAGAGTGATTGTCCAAGCAACCAGAGATCAGGTTAGGAAAGCTAAAGACCTGATAGAGTTAAAACTGGCCAGGGACATCAAGGGCAACAAGAAAATCTTCTATATGTATGTCAGTGATAAAAAGAGATCTAGGGAAATGTAGGCCTTCTCCGGAAGGAAAAGGGGGACCTGGCTACCCGGGATATGGAGAAGGCTGAGGTACTCAATGGCTTTTTGCCTCAGTCTTCACCGGCAAGAGCTCTAGCGGCACAGCCCAAGTCACAGAAGGCAAAGGCAGGGACTGGGAGAATGAAGAACCGCCCACTGTAGGAGAAGACCAGGTTCGAGACCATCTAAAGAACTTGAAGTTGGACAAGTCCATGGGACCAGATGAGGTGCATCCGTGGGTCCTGAGGGAACTGGCAGATGAAGTCGCTAAGCCACTATCCATCATATTTCAGAAGTCGTGGCAATCTGGTGAAGTTCCCACTGACTGGAAAAGAGGAAACATAGCCCCCAGCTTTAAAAAGGGGAAAAAAGAAGACCCAGGGAACTACAGGCCAGTCAGTCTCACCTCTGTGCTTGGTAAGATCATGGAGCAGATCCTCCTGGTGACTATGCTAAGGCACATAGAAAATAAGGAGGTGATTTGTGACAGCCAACATGGCTTCACCAAGGGCAAATCTTGCCTGACTAATTTGGTGGCCTTCTATGATGAGGTTACAGCATTGATGGACAGAGGAAGAGCAACTGACATGGTCTACCTTTTCAGGAAAATTGATTTTCAGGAGCTTCCTGCTTTTTTTTTTTCTGTCCAACTATGGTTAGATTTCTGACAGACAAGTAGAAAAGTATGCTTGTGGAATCATACACACAGTTACCGTTGGGGCCCGGCCTTGATGATTTAAGCCTGTGCTCTTTTCTGAAGTTGGAAAACACCGATAACGAGGATGAGAAAGAGAAGGGAGTGTGAACAGCTGGTGCAGGGAGTGTGAGAAGCTGACATGGGAGTATGGGAAGATGATATAGAGTGTGTGAGGAAATGATGTTTAGTTTAGCAGGTGAAAAATAGCTCCTTTTTAGGCATAGCCAATAGTAAAGTTAAAATAGGTGCGTGCACTATTGTTTGTAACCAATCACAGCTGGGTGAGGGGCGCGTGGACACATCGTGGCTAGAGTAATAATCTAGAAAAGCTGTCTGTATAACAATAATAAAGGTCACTCTGTTATCACATCTACGGAGTCCGTGCATTCAACCGCCGCAAATGGCGCCCGAACAGGGACCTGATATTCAAGTCGACTGACGGGCTTTGGAATCGCGGTGTGAGAGCGATCGGCGGCGGTGCCTGGCTGAACGAAACGGCGGAGGAGGTGGCGGGGAGAGCCAAACGGTCCGGACCGAAATTAACAGCGGGGTACGAGAGCTGGAGTCTGGACCAGTGACACCTGAAGAATACAGGTGAGCAGCCAGGGACGATGGGGTCTTCCATATTGAGAGACACGAAGAATTAGGAACCAAAAGAAAGAAGAAATAAGAACCTAAAGACAGAAAAAATAAGCGACAACTGCCTCAACAGGAGGAGGTAAGCAACTGGGAACAATGGGAAGCACGGCTTTAACAGAACATAAGTTTGTACTTAAGGTGTTGGCAAAAGTACTAGAGAAACAGAATGGCACTGTTAACAGTACTGACTTGATAAAGCTCCTGGTACTCCTGGTTTGGGTATCTGCCCATGTACCGGAGGCAAACTCTTCAAATATATACATGACAAGGACTTGGGACACTATAGGCGTTAAACTTTGCGATGCAGCCACCCGTGGGGATGCTGCCGTGCAGCGACAGCTGACAGCCTGGCGTGCTGTGTTCGAGGCGTTGAAGGGCGCGGAGGGAGAGAGCGAGGGCGAGGGGACATCGGTGTCCATCTCCAGCGGCCCCATCCCCGCCTCCCCCGCGGCCCCACCGGCAGAGGAACTGTGTGGAGCTGCCGGCCTGGAAAAGCCATCATCGAATCCTTTTGATCCAGGGCCCCGAACGAAAGACAAGACTTATTGTTTTCCCCCCCTTCCAACGATGTCGGTACACCGGCGCCAGCCGCGCCACCTTCAGATTCCCCCACCGGCGCTGCCGTTCGTGCGCGGAGCGAGCCGCGGCTGGAGGGGACGGAGACGCTCGGCGGGCCCCGCTGCGCCGGTTCTTTTGCAGCTGATGGTCCCCCTCGGCGGGGAGGGGTCGGTGGCGGTTACGGAGCGCGAGCGGCCGAAGCCGCGGCGACAGCAACAACAGCAACAACAAGGGGGACGGCCGGCACAGGGCGGCTGGGTCGTCGTACCCACTCCGCCCCCCCACCCGGCTGAGGCGAGACAGAGCTGGCCCCCCGCCGCCGCTGCTGCCCGCCCCCCCCCCCCCGCAGGGCGCGCCTGGAGAGCGGCCGCTTGGCCGCTGCCCGTGGCCCGGGTTTTATCGAAAGACAGCACATCGTAACTTGGATCGTCTCGATCGGCATTGCGGGAAATGAACTATGGCAAACTGATATTACTTATATTCAATCGTTTCTTTATTCTAAATATGTACATGTAACTGCTGATATGTTTTCTGCCTTTCTTGTTGCTACTGCTCACACTGGAGAAAACCATGGGAGTACCAAAGAAAATCGGGACAGACTATGGTCCGGTATACTACCTTTTTACAGGATCAGAGAGTGACTCACGCTATCGGTATCCCTCATTCACCTACGGGACAAGCTGTTATTGAATGAACTCATTTAACGTTAAAACAAATGCTTGATAAACAAAAAAGGGGGAGTCTTCCATATATTTCCCCACAAGAATCCTCAGACAAAGCTACATGTGTTTTAAATTTTCTTAATTTGTCTGCTTCTAGGCAACTTACTACAGCTGTGTATCATAATTTTAAACCCAATGCCATTTTTGCAGAAAAATCAACGGTATGTTATAAGAAACTGGGCTCAACTCATGGGATGGCCCTGTGCCTCTGCTTACATGGGGAAGAGGGTATGCTTGTGTTCTCTTTCCCACAGGTCCATACTGGGTACCAGCAAGAAACGTAAAGCGATGACAGAGACGCAGAATGAGGAAAATGGCTCAAAAGAATTGTAATAGAAGATTGCATGTTGATATGTAAACTGTTTTTATGTTGTCTTATTGTTTGGTATATTACGTGTGTGAAAGTTGCTTGTATATATGCTTTGTGTGTTTTCTCCGATCGGAAGGTGTATGGATTCCACCCGTAGCTACTGGAAAGAAAAGAATTGACTGGTACCGAATTAATGACAAAGAATTACAAACTGGACTTAGTTGTGAGTATGTAACTTTGAAAAGAGAAGCTAGGAGGATTGTTATTGAACAACATGTTGCGATTCGCAAAAACCGCTGTTAGCCGGCAGAGCATATACTGGGCAGCCTTGTTGCACGCACTGGCCACGCGTGCAACAACGCCGTGTCAGTACCTTTGTCATAGACTCTGCTGAGGGTGTAAAAGGGATGGCTCAGAGCGGAGCAGAAGGAGGCTGCAGAGCACACTTTGTGGATAAACAGGGGACGCCCTGAAGGTGCTGTGCCTGCCTCCCTTCTCCGCGATGACCCTGCTGATTGACACCCTCCTGCTCAGCGGAATCTTGGGCATAGTCGAAATAGTAAGGCTCCCAGAAAGGGAAACATTATGCTAGTAACTGCTTCTGCAAGACTGTACCAAAACAAAATGCTAGTAACTGCTTCTGCAGGGCTATAGTAGAGCTTAGTAAGGTATTCCTTCGCATATAAGGGGAGATCTATGTACTATAGGGACTTTAGGAATGTATTTACCTCATACCACCATGATCCTAAGTCATAGACACACCCGGAATAGGCAAAGCACGCATGCTTATGATAGCTAGTGTGATTCCAGAGCAGAATTTTGGGATCCAGCAAAAATCATTGCAGCTTCTATATTTGCACCAAGAGTTGGGGAATTACAGGTTGGTTAAAATCTTTAGCAAAAGTAGGCGTTATATTACTAGAAGTTCTTTTATGCATAGTAATAATCATCCCCTGCCTATTGTCATGCTTCCAACAAATGGTACAAAGTAAGGTTCATCAAGTAATGGTCATAGAAAAACAAAAAAGGGGAATTGTGGAATCATACACACAGTTACCGTTGGGGCCCGGCCTTGATGATTTAAGCCTGTGCTCTTTTCTGAAGTTGGAAAACACCGATAACGAGGATGAGAAAGAGAAGGGAGTGTGAACAGCTGGTGCAGGGAGTGTGAGAAGCTGACATGGGAGTATGGGAAGATGATATAGAGTGTGTGAGGAAATGATGTTTAGTTTAGCAGGTGAAAAATAGCTCCTTTTTAGGCATAGCCAATAGTAAAGTTAAAATAGGTGCGTGCACTATTGTTTGTAACCAATCACAGCTGGGTGAGGGGCGCGTGGACACATCGTGGCTAGAGTAATAATCTAGAAAAGCTGTCTGTATAACAATAATAAAGGTCACTCTGTTATCACATCTACGGAGTCCGTGCATTCAACCGCCGCATATGCTGATGGCTATGATGGAAACACTTAATACAGTAAACCTCCAAGAGGAACGATGTGACCACAGTGGTTGAGTCACAGTTACAAAAGTGTTGCATTTCCTTGTGCTACTGTAAGGTGATCCGATAAATATGGGAGCCTATATGGACAGGAATACTGAAAAATTGCTATTGCTTCTTTTCTCATTCTAGATAAATCTCTTAAGTTGCATTTGACTTCAAAAGTGTGTCTCAGCAGCATTTTGACTGTATTAACCAACACTATCCTAATCAGATCTCCTTAGCTAGCACTTTGGAAGGTAGTGAAACGGCAGGAATTCCCTTGAGATTGCTTTATCATTTCACATCTACTTATTAGACTGAGTTCATGTTAATCTTCCATTTATGATGACACTCTAGTATTTGCAGTATCTACTCCATCTTTTCTTTTGGAAACAAACAAATAACAAAAAAAAACCCACCAAAATTGTTTACCAAACAATGAACAAATTAATTTCTCTAATGAATACTCTGTGACAAAACTTGGCTTCCTTTTGGTTTGCAAATTATTTATATTACAACAAGTGTTGGAGCTACATCCAACACTGGGGTTTTGCTGGAGCACCAAACTCCCTGTGAACAATAATTGTTACAGAATTATTGACTTGTTTTTCTGAAGTAATCATACTGACCTCAAGAGAACTTCTTTCTTGAGACTCATCCCATGGAGTTTATATTATCAAAATTCTGGTTTAATATGGTCGGCATTAAAAATTAATACTTTGAAGAATATGATTCTTCCGTAAATGCCAAGGTAACTATATTTGAAAGATACTGGTTCTAAGATGTAATGTCACTTAGAAGATTTTTGTCTTAATCAGTTAGTTGCATGAGCCAAATGTTGTGAAAAAAGATATTGGGACAGAATATTGTGAAAAGACAGAGAAAATATACAACAAAGGCTGACGTGTGCTTTGCCCATATGGCATTTTCAAGAAAACTGTGGAACATGGTCCAAAGTTGATACTGACACATTTGTGTCTCATGGATAGAGATACTAGGTTCACTCTTGTACTGTGTTTATGTGATGAGGTTTTGGTAGCAGGGGAAGGCCTGCAGAGACACCTTCTTTGAGGATTTGCAAGAAGTTTCCCCGGCTCAAGAACTGGTAAGACTGGTGTCTGGCCAGATCAGACCCCCGCCATGCCCTCTGACTAGGGCTGAGCCAATCAGCACCTCTGTGAATGTCCTATATAAGAAGGGGGCAGAGGAACTCGAACTGGGCAGGACCTGCAGTTAAGATAGGGGAGGGTGGGGGGCTGGCCCCCTCCAGCCTCCCAGGCAGGTGCTTGCCCACACTTTTAGAGGATTGTTTCCATGGGAAGGACCTCCCACACTGCTGGTGACTGACGGGGGAGTGGAGATGCATCTGAAGTCCGTGAGAAGGCACTCCACACCGGAGCGGGTGGCTGCACCCTAAAAAGCCATGACTTGATGGGAAAAGACTGCGCCAGAGCAATCTGATGGGTAAGGATTGCATCCTGCAGGAAGCACTCACATTGGAGAAGTCTGTGGGCTATTTGCTTTTAGGAAGGGCCTCATGTTGGAGCAGGGGAAGACTGTCAAGAGTCCTTCTCCCTTTAAGAAAGGAGCGGCCAAAACAGCGTGTGATGATCTGGCCTGCAACCCGCACATTCTGTGTCCCCCTGCACCACTAGGGGAGAAGGTAAAGCCAGGAAGAAGGGACAGGTGACGGGAAAGTGTTTTAAGATCTGGTTTCGTTTCTCATTATCCTCTCTGAATGAAACTTTAATGAATTAAATTGATTTGTCTCCAAGCCAAGTCTGTTTTGCCCGGGGCCGTGGCTGGTGGGTGATCCCTCCCTGTTTTTTATCTGGACTCTCAGGCCTTTTGTTTCTCTCCTCCTCATCCCACTGAGGGTGAAGGTGTGAGCAAGCAACCCTGTGACAGCTTAGCTGCTGTTTGGGCTAAGCTACAAGAAGTGTTTCTATTTTTGAAGTTTTAAGGAGAAGAGAAAAGAAGTCTAGGAATAGTCAGAGGGTGTTATTCCTTTTGTCATCTAGACCTGCTTCACAAACAGACTTATCTCCTGGTTATGAATCACTGTATTGCTTTACTCAGTCCACTTCATAGGTACCATCTGATCCATTGCTTCTTAATAGGAAATTCTGCTTCCACATTTGATGACTGCACTCCTTTGTTGAGTTTTTGTGGAAGCTGTTGATACGTCTTATTTCTTATTCCTTTATTGTTCACTGATCACAAGCGGGACAGCGACAGTTCATGAAATGCTGTTGCTTTCTGCATCCATATGCTTACCATAAATTTAGAGCTCCAGAGTCCTTATGTGACTTTCTAGAACAGTATATTTCCTTCTTTTTTTATGAGTTTATTATATCTCTGTTTTTAACGTGAGGAGTGATACATACAGATAGTCAGCAGTCTAATCTTCTTGAGCAATATTTTTTTTGTAAAATATTTTAGATAATGTGAAAGATTGCTTCTCACAGGATGCAATCCTTACCCATCAGATTTCTCCAGCACAGGCTTTTCCCATGGAGTCACAGCTTCTTAGGGTGCAACCACCCGCTCTGGTGTGGATTCATTTCCCATGGACTGCAGATGCATCTCTGCTTCATCATCAGTGTCCAGCAGTAGGGCGGGTCCTTCTGATGGAGACAAATCTCAAACAACTTCTTCAGACACAGGCATCTCTGCTCCAGTGTGGGGTTCTCCATGAGGTGCAGGTGGGTCTCTGCTCCACCATTTCTCTCACAGACAGCAGCGGGGCCATTGCCATCTCATCATGGGCTGCAGGGGAATCTCAGCTCCAGCACACCTACTTCCACTCCATCTTCGCTGTGCTTGGTGTCTGTGTGACTATTTCTCTCAGGTCTCAGTCTTCTCTCTGCTGTAGCCCACCAGGCCTGACCGGCCCAACCCTCGGCATTCCCAGCAGGGTGAGATCTGCCCAGTGGATGCCCAGGAGCAGGGCACTCCGCAGCTCCGCAAGCTGCTCCGCCACAGCCATCTCCAGTCGAGTAGCCCCTCCCCTGCTATGAAAACCCCATCACACAAACCCAGCACACTGCTAAACTCTTCTTTGAAGCAAAATTTTAAATATTAACTGCAGATGACATTTGGAAAGATTTGATCTAAACTAATTGAGGAACAGAATATTCTTTGGTTTTAAATCTGAGGGGTTTAATTTATTTAGTTCTTTTAAAAAATTCACCTTTTGGCTCTCTTTTGATCTCAAGGATGACTGTTCTCACTGAGTTCACTGTAGGCAACCACAATCCACAGTGAATTCAGTTCTTATCGCAGTACTCTCCTTCCCCTCTAATTAATGTAAAAACTCCACATTAAATGTATAGAGTGTAAATGTTAGATTAGAACACTCTTATTCCCTGCAGTTTAGAAGAAATGATAACATCCTGACGAACCTCAGAATGGAGTGTACCCACCCAATTTTGTTAATATGATTATAGTTGGACACTTACTGTAGACAAGACTCATCCTAGTCAAACACTGTTCATTTTTTCACTTAAAAAGTGACAGGTTAAGGAATAACAGGTCCATAACAAGAATGCTGTCTAGCTCTTAGTAGCTACAAAAGCTTGTTCAGAGCCCATAAATCGAAGGACTCTGCCCTCCTACCATCTCTCAGATTAACGTTTCTACAATGAATTGACAGGTATTACTTTATTAGTTGAATGAGTTTGGTTCATTATTCTTCAGTTCATTGGATGTTCAGTTAAAATCAAGTTGACTGGAATGAAAATAGCTAATAATAGTATTAGATAGTTTATTAGCCTGCATTAAAAAATCTATACAAGATGACCCTTTTCACTACGGGCAAAAAAAAAAAAAAAAAATGATAGACTGGCCTGGATACAAGCCATTCACACTATTCTTTCAAATAAATTTAGGTACAAATTAGAGCCTTGGTCATGCCAGCATTTTAAACAAATGAGAGCAACCTTTGAAGATTGCCTACTTTTTTTGTGCTGCACTCATCAGAAAGTCTTCTTTCTATGCTCCTGTTCCATCTATCAAAACTTTTTTGAGAATTGACTGATGACTGAGAAGAATGTATAGGTAAGGTTATCCTTATTCTTCAGATATTTCAGGCCTTCGCACCAGCAAGGTGTCCTGGTTTCAGCTGGGATAGAGTTAATTTTCTTCTTAGTAGCTAAAATAACACTGGGTCTTGGATTTAGTGTGGAATTTGGCATGAGAAGAATGCTGATAACATTCTGATGTTTTTAGTTTTTTCTAAGATAGCAAGGGCTTTTCAACTTCCCATGCTTTGCTAGTGTGCAGGTGCACAAGAAGCTGGGAGGTAGCATAGCCAGAGCAACAGACTCACAGTTCCTGACTTAAGATTTGGACTCGGGCTCAAACTGGCCAACTGGATATTTCATACCATACAATGACATGCTCAGTATATAGATGAGGGTTGGCCAGGAAACTCTCTTGCTTGCTCTCTTCCAGGATTACAGTTTCAGGATTTCTCTCCTTTGGGATCACTAGCCAGGAACTGGCTGGGCGTTAGTTAGCAGGTGGTGAGAATCTGCTCTGTGTATCACTCATTTGTATGTTCTATTATTATATTTATTATTATCATTATTACTTTTAATGTCACTTTATTTCAATTATTAAAGTGTTCTTTGAACCCATGATTCTCCTTCCCTTTTCTACTTCAATTCTCTTCTGCATCCCCCAGCGGGTAAGGGAGGGTGAGTTAGCAGCTGCATGGTATTTAGTTGCAGGATGGGGTTAAACCATGACATTAGGTAAAACTGAGGAGATAGGAGCAGAATTCTTATCTCCTTTTTCTCTGCAGTGGTGCTGGGAATGGGTAAGAGAAGACGACCAACATCTTCGGAACATCAAAGCACCTCCCTTATGGGAATGTTTCAGTCAATTTGGGATAGATCATACGAGGTGGTGTATAAACAGAGCCTGACTTTTTCATCTGTACGTTGTCTCTTGCAAAGTATTTGTCAGATGTTCTGGGTAAAGGATTTCAAGGCTATATTTTGGTCGCATTGTGCTTTTGCTGATAGGAAGTCCTGATATGTTCTGGTTACATGTACAAACTGCTTTTGTCTGCATTCTTCTTAGACAAATGGTGCTTTTTAAGTTATTAGATAAAAACAGTAGTAATAGAACACAAATTTGACTCTTCAGAGATGTCTGCAATAACAGTCCACATATTTAGGAAGAATAAAGTCCTAAAGTCTTCCCTACCTTCATTACTTGTAGCACTGAGTTCTCCTTAGTTTTTGGAAAGCAATTTAATTTCCTCACTTTGGCTTTTATAGACTATTATATTAATAAAATGTGGAATATAGTATTCGCAGAATGTTGTTGCAATTAATCTTAACTCCTCTCAATTTGCAAATCAGCTCTCGAAGTAAGTATGGTCTCTTTTCTTAAGTTTCCCCAAACTTCTTAAAATCTAATTGACAATGCAAAAATGTCATGAGAAGTGAATGTTTCTCTTTCATAACTTGTAGTATTTAAAAAATGACAATGTATACTGTACTCCACAGGTGCTCAGAATTCTGCCCAATTCATTTTTAAAGAAGAATTGCCCCCAAAAGAGAGAGTTTTCTACATAAAACTATGGCAAAGGATTAATTGCAGTTTTCATAAATAAAAATAAATAGCTTTGCCATTGTTTAGCTTCTGTTCTGGGTCATTGTTCTCCTACAGTTAACTAACTCATTTCTCCCTTATTAATCTGGTGACCTAACCCACAGCTCAGGCTTCCTCTGCTGAAGCAGAATGAGTTCTCAATTTGTCAGATAGACTGTTTCACCTAGTTTGCAAAGACCAGGCATAAGGCCTCTGCTGCCTGAAACTTGGCTTACTTGCAGGTAGTGGGTTTTGAGAGAGAAATCAAGAATTTAATGGTTGCTAGAGTACTGAAATATTTGGAATTACACATCATGACATAAATCCAAGGTACCATATATTAGAACTTGGATCTTTTATTGGTAATAATTAGGCTTTATTTGCATAAGTAAGGTCATTTTAACAACGATTTTTTTGAAAATACAAATAACAACATTGATAATTTTTGTACTGTTGCCTGTATTTCACTTAGCATTATTTTCCAAATAAAAGTAGACTGTTTGAGAAGAGCTAGAAACAGGGTGAGAAAAATTTTCTGTGTTGTCCAGAATCTGAAAAGATAAATTCCCAAGTTTCCTATGCAAACCACTAACACTTTATCTTGGAGTAGATTCTGGGTTTTCTTTAATGTTAGTGGAGAAGGAAGTTTAAACTTCTGACAGTGACAAAAATTGCACAATTTTAAAGTATTTTTAGACTTTACCTGACAGTGTATCAGCAGTTGAACATCTGTAAATCCAAAATTGTAGAACTAATTCACTGGTCAAAATCGTTCAAAACTATTGAGATCTCCAAGAAAGGCATGCAGTCCTTATTTATTTCTTGGGTTATGCAAACTGTGAATTTAATGAGGTATGTAAAATTTTCCATTATAGTCCAACAAAGACATTTCGGGTACAGCTCTATTTTAAGTAGATGAAAGCATCTGCCATGATATAATCTACTGAAGAGAAATTTATGCTTCCAGACATTAGGAAAAAATTTTCACTTTCATGGAGATCTCTACAAGAGCTTTGAGGAAACATCAATGACATTTCATCATGATTTTTTTCATGTAATTCAAACATTTTAACAACTAAAAATCCAGTCTAGAGGTTTTTAATGTATATCCTTTAAGATCATTACATTCCCATTAAAGATACGGAAATGAAAAATAAGGAGGTGATTCGGGACAGCCAACATGACTTCTCTAAGCGCAAATCATGTATGACAAATCTTGTGGCTTTCTACAACGGGATTACATCCTTGGTGGGTACAGGAAGAGCAACTGATGTCATCTACCTGAACTTGTCCAAAGCATATGACACTGTCCTGCATGACATCGTTGTCACCAAATTGGAGAGACATGGATTTGACAGATGGACCACTTGGTGAATAAGGAATTGACTGTATGATCACACTCAAAGAGTTATAGTCAAAAGCTCAATGTCCGATTGGAGGCCAGTGATGAGAGGCGTTCCTCAGGGGCTGGTATTGGGACCAATGTTGTTTAATATTTTTCTCGGTGACATAGACGGTGGGATTGAATGCACCCTCAGCAAGTTTGCTGAAGACACAAAGCTCTGCGACATGCTGGAGGGAAGGGGTGTCATCCAGAGGGATCTTGACAGCCTTGAGAGATGGGCCTGTGAGAACCTAATGAAGGACAACAAGGACAAGTGCAAGGTCCTGCACATGGGTTGGAGCAATCTCAAGCACAAATACAGGCTGGATGGAGAATGGATTGACAACAGCCCAGAGGAGAAGGACTTGTGTGGAGAAATCTTTTGGCTGCTGCATCCTGTTCTTTCCCTATGCAGGCTAACTAAGAAACACCTGTGGCTCGTTACACTGGGAAAGTTGCCTTGAAACAGGTGCTGTAGCATTCAGTCAATCACTCTGGGAGATGGATGGTCAAGTGACCAATAGCCTTGACCCATCTAGCAAACCACATGACTCCTGAGTATTTAAGGCAGGGCGTTTACTCCTAAGGGAGGCATTTCCTCCTGAGCCTTGGAGGAGTGTGGGCCTTCCTTAGAGTAGAGCCTGAAGCCTTCGCATTAGAACATTGGTCTGTTTGGAGCCGCCTGAAGCCTTCTTGCTGCGACAACTGGTGACCCCGACGTGATCCAGCCACAACTAAGATCTGAAGGTACGTGCTTCCGCACACGGGGCTCCAAGGGACGAACTGCAAATTAGAATGATGGGACAAAGCTCCACAAAAGAAAGCATGATGTTTTCCATTCTCAAACCTGCAATGACAATCGCAGGTGCTAAAATAAGTGATGAAGCTCTCTGTGAGCTGTTAAATTGGGCGGCAGAGCATGAATGCCTGACCGACCTCAACACCCCCTTTAGCTCAGAAGTGTGGAAGCAGCTACGGGATAAGATAATCTATGAAACAGTATTTGGACGAAAGAACCTGACCGGTCTTCTGTGTATTTGGGGAACTGTATATGATGTAATGCAGAAATGGACAGTAGAAAGGAAGGAAAAAGTATTGCCAGATTCTGATGAATCCGCAAGTGAAGTTTCTGAAGGGGACGATGAGTTATCTGAAAGGGGACTGACCACGGGTAGTGCACCAGTTGTGCCCCCGCTGTCCTCAGATATGGAGAAAGTTGTGGGGACTGCACAGAAGCTTTACCCCTCCCTGCAAGATTATGTCCAGCCCAAGTGTCCTCCTCGTGATTTTTTGATGCGGGAATACTCCTCCAGACAAGACAAAGCATCGGAGCGTCCCCCACCCTTCGCCCCAACAGCCTCCCCTTCTTCTGCATCTCAACCGGCTACTTCAGCCATTACAGCAGAATGTGTTCTTCCTACTGCTCCGCCATTGGCCCCTCAACCAGACCAGGCACCACAAGGACAGTTCCCGGGCATGGCACCCTGGTTTACCGCAACTTCATGTCCTGCGGCATCACCCATAGCGCCCGGCTATCTGCCACGGGCACAAATGGAGCAACCCCCAACAACGCATTTCATAATACACCAGGTTATGGCAGGTTTGCAAGGAATGTCGCAACAACTAACGGCATTGATAGAAATGTTGCAGCAGATTACTGCTGCCGAATCCGTACCGGGACAACCTGGGCTGGCCGTGCCAACCGGCCCAGCAACGACCCCGGAAGTGGCGCCAAGCATGCCACTGACAACAGCAGTGGCACCTTCACAGACAGTGGTGCCGACACAAGTTTCCGCAACCCAGACTGCATCTCCGTGGACTGTTCCACAACCGGCCACAGCCTCCGCCTTTACACGACCTATTGGCCCAGCGTCTGCATCCTGTCAGAAGCCATTGGACACACCCCTGCCTGATGATGTTTCATCACTGCAGGAAGCCGTGGCGACGGTCAGACAACAACAAACATGGCTGGACCACAACCATCCCTGGATGCTTCCCGAATGTAAGGTGACTGTGCGTCCAAAAAATTCAAAACGGTTCTGGGAAGCAGTCAAGAGGCGGGCTCTGGAGGCTGGGGACTGGGATCTAATAGAAGAAGTTGGGTTGCCTGCAAAGGGGTCTGAGCAGATTGTTCAGGGAAGTAATGAACGAACAGAACATCTTATCCAAGCCTTTCCAGTACAAAAGGCGCTTCCCAACTCAGGTCAAATTGACAAACACGAAACCATTGCCTGGAAGGTAGTCCAAGACCTGCAAACCAAGGTAGCACAATACGGGTTAGACTCTCCTCAGGTCATGCAGATCATCAGGATATTAAATACTGACCTACTCTCCCCATTTGACATTAAACATCTAGGTCAGGTATTATTTCAACCAGTACAATATACGGTCTTCGAGGCCAATTGGAGAAGAATGGCTGAGAGAGCTGCAGCCGGAAATATGCAATTACCCCCAACTGACCCCAGATACGGAGCTCCAGCAGATGCTCTACTGGGAGCCAATGCTTTCGCTGACCCCGATTTTCAAGCTACATGGCACCCCCCAAGTTCTTGAGCAAGCCCAAAAGATCGGCGTGGGAGCTCTATTAAAGGGCATAGATATGGCTGCCCCAAAAACACGGTACGTGAAGATTTATCAGGGGCAGAAAGAACACTTTTTATCTTTCGTAGAGAAAGTTGCTGCAGCCCTTGAAAAACAGGTCGAAGATGAAAACCTGAGACAACTACTATGTAAGCAGCTGGCAAAAGACAATGCCAATGAAGAATGTAGAAAAAGCATAAATTCCATGCCAGGGGAGCCTACACTAACAGAAATGATTGAAGCATGCTCTAAGCTAGAATCTGAAAGCTATAAGTCTGCTCTGGCCACAATTCTATGGCCTATTCAACCCAAAAATGCTGACTCGGAACCGAAAAGACAACCTAAGAGGGACAATAGACAAAGACAGACGAGACAAAGAAGAAACAAGGATAACAGGAGACCTGCTCGCTGTATAAGATGCGATAAGCCAGGCCATTCTGCGAGATATTGTGAATCCTTGTACCACGCCAATGGCCGACCCCTGACACGTTCGGGAAACTTCCCCAGGAGCGCAATGGGGATGTGCGCTCAGACAGAAATGTTTCCCCAGAGCATGATACCAACCCAGGCTTACTCAGCCAGCTTTCAGCCAGCACAAAGGGATCAGCCGGGGTGGATGTATGCACCGCAACAACAGTCGTCTTAGAATCCTGTCGGGTCTATAAGGTTCCCTTGGATGCGTTTGGGCCTCTAGGACATGGGCTAAGTGCATTATTGGTGGGAAGATCTAGTACCACCATTCAAGGGATCTTTGTTCACCCAGGAGTTATTGACGCTGACTTCACAGGACAAATTTGTGCGATGATTTCCACGCCCACCCCCGCTGTCACAATACCGGAAAAGACTCGGATTGCTCAACTTGTACCCTTCAAATCAAGTGTCCCTAAGGCAAAACGACAGAGTCGTGAAGGTGGTGGCTTTGGTTCCACAGGACTTCCGCAGGTTTACTGGACTGCGGATATCTCTAGCCAAAAGCCACAGATGACTGGCACCTTAATATTGCCAGATGCCCAGCTGTCCAGGATTCAGCTCCAAGGTTTGATTGACACAGGGGCTGATGTGACAATCGTCTCCTTCTCCACATGGCCTCCTACATGGCCTTTAGCCCCCACGGGGTCAGCCATTGCAGGACTGGGAGGAACCACACAGAGTTATCGAAGCGAACAACCTGTGGTGGTAAAGAACGCAGAGGGTCAAACAGCTACAGTTCAGCCCTATGTCACTACAGCTCCACTCAACCTCTGGGGGCGGGATGTCTTGGCGGCCTGGGGAGTACGTATCGGGACAAATTTTTGATGGGGGCCACTGTACTGAAGGGCGCACAGTATCCTCCGTTGCCTTTGCGATGGTTAGCAAACAAACCCATCTGGCAACCCCAGTGGCCCCTACCAAAAGAAAAATTAGTCGCCCTTCATCAACTAGTTAAGGAACAATTACAACAGGGACACCTTGAACCTTCTACCAGTCCCTGGAATACGCCTGTCTTCGTGATTAAGAAGAAATCAGGAAAATGGAGATTGCTACAAGATCTCTGAAAAATCAATGCAGTAATGGAAAGCATGGGAGCATTGCAGCCTGGTATGCCCTCACCCACCATGATTCCAGCAGGGTGGGAAATCTTGATCATTGATTTGAAGGACTGTTTTTTCACGATCCCCTTACATCCTAATGACAAACCAAAATTTGCCTTTACTGTACCTGCGGTTAACAACGCTGAACCTGCAAAGAGATATCAATGGAAGGTCCTACCTCAGGGCATGAAGAACAGCCCGACTATCTGTCAATGGTACGTTGCTCAAGCTTTGTCCGGAATCCGTAAGCAGTTCCCTGAAGCATACTGCTACCATTACATGGATGATATCCTGGTAGCAGCATCCACCCAGGACGAGCTGCTGAAGACACAGCCTCGGCTACTCGCTGCTCTGCATTCTTATGGATTGCAAGTGGCTCCGGAGAAAGTTCAACAGCATCCTCCTTGGAGATATTTAGGAGTCAAAATTTTGGACCAAACTATACAACACCAAGAGGTGCAATTCTCGAGTTCTATTAAGACCTTGAATGATGCTCAGAAACTGTTGGGCGTCATCAATTAGTTACGTCCCTATCTAGGGCTAACCACGGCGCAACTTGCGCCGCTCTTCAATATTTTAAAGGGGGACCCTGAGTTGAATTCACCTCGAAAATTGACTCCTGAAGCGCGACGGGCACTAGAGGAGGTTCAACAGGCCATTTCTGGTCGTCAGGTTTACTGAATAGATCCCTCCATTGATATTACCGTTTTTATTACCACTCCAGATTCTCATCCAACAGGTATCATTGGCCAATGGAACAAACAGTGGTCTGACCCCTTGCATATTCTGGAATGGGTCTTTTTGCCGCACCAACCAAAAATGACAGCATCTACGTTATTTGAATTAATTGCTTGTCTGATAATCAAATGCCATCAGCGCTGTCTACAATTGATGGCAGCAGATCCTGCAATAATTGTTCTGCCAGTACAGCAGGAATACTTTGAGTGGAGCCTTACTAACAGTGCTCCTCTCTAAAGTGCGCTGGAAAATTTCTCAGGACAAATTGCATACCATCTGCCTAGCCATAAATTGCTGCAATTGGCAAGATTGACAAGCTTTACCTTGTGGCCAAAAAATAGCCGAGTGCCAGTACAAGGACCCACCGTCTTCACTGATGGGTCTGGGAAAGCTATTGTTACCTGGAAGGAGGAATCCGAGTGGCAGGTGCTGGAAGGCCATAAGTCAGGCTCAGCCCAGTTGGTTGAACTAAGGGCTGTTGCCATGGCCTTTCAACGGTTCTCGCAGGTACCTTTGAATTTGGTCACCGATTCTGCTTATGTGGCTGATATAACGCAACGCTTAGATTGTTCACTTCTGAAAGAAGTGAATAATGCGGCTCTGTTTTCTCTGTTAAAAACCTTATGGTGTGCAATTCAAGATCAAGTTCACCCATATTACATCCTGCATATCCATAGTCATACTAATTTGCCAGGCTTTATAACGGAAGGCAACGCCAGGGCTGACATGCTAGCTAACCCCGCATGGGTAGCACCTCAGCCTGATAAAATCGCACAAGCCAAGGCATCGCATAATTTCTTCCATCAAAGTGCACATACCCTGCAGAAACAGTTCCACTTAACGCCCACTGAGGCTCGGGACATTGTCAGCGCTTGCGCTGACTGCCACGGACTTGCGGCACCTCTGCCATCGGGGGTAAACCCCAGAGGCCTAAAGGCCCTGCAGCTTTGGCAGACGGATGTAACGCATGTTCCTGAATTTGGCAGGTTTAAGTATGTGCACGTGTCTATTGACACTTTCTCCTCAGCTATGTGGGCAACTGCTCATACTGGGGAGAAAAGTCGCGATGCCATTGCCCATTGGAAACTCACTTTTGCGGTCTTGGGCGTGCCTTTTTCTATAAAAAACGATAATGGCCCAGCCTATGTCTCACAGAAGATGCGGCAGTTTTTACAACTATGGGGTGTAGATCATACTATGGGTATTCCGCATTCTCCTACTGGCCAAGCCATTGTTGAACACGCTCATGGCACCTTGAAGTGTGTTTTAGAAAAACAAAAAGGGGGAATGCATGGAGAAACCCCACAGAGTCACCTAGAAAAAGCGTTATACACAATTAACCATCTTATGGTGCCATCAAATTCAAATAATCCCATTATTTTGAATCACTTTCTTTTATTGCAGTCTTCAGGCGAGACGCACCTGCCCCGAGCAAAAGTCTGGATACGGGACCTACTCACTAAGACGTGGGAAGGCCCATATGAGCTTATTGCTTGGGGTCGTGGGTATGCTTGTGTTTCCACAGATACTGGGATACGATGGCTACCCGCAAGATGCGTCCGCCCTGACCTGCAACATCAGAAACAGAACAGGCAACGTCCGAACGATGGCCAGAACGGAGATCATCCATCAAATGACCCTTCTAATGGAAATAATGACATCGGCCATCAACCTGTTCCTTCCACGAGCAGAGACTAAATTTCAAGTCTCCGTCGGAGTCAGAATTAATAACTGAATGTACAACTGGTTTGCTAGATGTATCTCCCATGGTATTGCTGAAAAATCTCCCTGCTTGATTTAAATTAATCTTGAAACAAAAAGGGGGAATTGTGGAGAAATCTTTTGGCTGCTGCATCCTGTTCTTTCCCTATGCAGGCTAACTAAGAAACACCTGTGGCTCGTTACACTGGGAAAGTTGCCTTGAAACAGGTGCTGTAGCATTCAGCCAATCACTCTGGGAGATGGATGGTCAAGTGACCAATAGCCTTGACCCATCTAGCAAACCACATGACTCCTGAGTATTTAAGGCAGGGCGTTTACTCCTAAGGGAGGCATTTCCTCCTGAGCCTTGGAGGAGTGTGGGCCTTCCTTAGAGTAGAGCCTGAAGCCTTCGCATTAGAACATTGGTCTGTTTGGAGCTGCCTGAAGCCTTCTTGCTGCGACAGACTTGGGGGTGTTGGTCAATGAGAAGCTCAACGCGATTTGGCAATGTGCGCTGGCAGCCCAGAAAAACAACTTATCCTGGGCTGCATCAAAAGAAATGTGGCCAGCAGGTTGAGGGAAGTGATTCTCCTTTTCTACTGTGCTCTCGTGAGACCTCGTCTACAGTACTGCATTCATCTCTGGGGCCCCCAACATAAGAAGGATACAGAGTTGTTGGAGAGGGTCCAGAGGAGGGCCATGAAGATGATCCAAGGGCTGGAGCACCTCTGCTATGAAGACAGGCTGAGAGTTGGAGTTGTTCAGCCTGGAGAAGAGAAGGCTGCGGGGAGACCTTCTAGCCATCTTCCGGTACTTAAAGGGGGCCTTCAGGAAAGCTGGAGAGGGACTTCTTACAAGGGCATCTAGTGACAGGACAAGGACTAATGGCTTTAAATTGAACGAGGGTAGATTTCTATTAGATATAAGGAAGAAATCTTTTACAATGAGGGTGGTGAAGCACTGGAACAGGTTGCCCAGAGAAGATGTGGATCCCTGGAAGTGTTCAAAGCCAGACTGGATGAGGTTTTTATCAGCCTGGTAATCTGTAGAGGGTGTCCCTTCCCATGAGAGGGGGATTGGAACTAGATTATCTTTAAGGTCCTTTCCAACCCAAACTATCCTACGATTCTATATCTGGCATTCACAAAAGATTATTTTCAGTTAAAACTTTTTGTGAGAACATACCTTTAAATTTCAAAATAAATGTCAAGATTCTTTGGTGAGTTCACTATAAACACTACAGAATATGATAAGTTTTCCATGAAAATCAAAACTTTCAGAAGTTCAAATGTAAATAGAGACCTTCACAATTATTAATTTTAAAATGTATTTTCCATTGCTTATATTTTTTGCATTTTTTTTAATTTCAGTAGCCTAAAATTTGTGGTCTGTTTACATCAGAGGTGGCTGTGCAAAAGATGTCAAAACTGAATGTGATCTGCTGCTCATACAATCCAAAAGAAAAAAAAGCTGGAGGATTTCCTCCAACTTGAATTTATTAAGGGCTTTCTCATAGAAACAGGTATGGAGTTAACTTGAATTAGCAGCATTCTGAGGAAGACAAGACCATTTCTTGGTTTAATATGAGTAAAAAATCTCATTGAAAACATACAAAAACTGTCTTAAATATTGTATATACTTGTGTTGGAGATATTTACATGTTTTGATATACAAAGATAAAGTCTGAGTTAAGTCATTTAATGCCTTGGAAATAGATCTCTGGTTCTTAACTTATTTCTCTTGGACATTTTGACTTGACAATCACTTGTGCTCTGAGAAGATCAACTTCACAAATTATTTTTGTTTTAAAAAGCCCTTTCACTTTCTTAGTGCCAAAGAGATGAAACATACTGTAACAAAGAAGAAAGTTACAGTCATAGAATCATAGAATCACTTGGGTCCAACCCCCTTGCGGTGAGCAGGGACATCTTCAACTAGATCAGATTTCTCAGAGCCCTGTCCAATCTGACCTTAAATGTTGCCAGGGATGGGGCATCTACCTCCTCTCTGGGCAACCTTTTCCAGTGTTTCGTCACCCTCGTCGTAAAAAATTCCTTCCTTATATCTAGTCTAAACCTATCCCCTTTTAGTTTCAAACCATTACCCCTTGTCCTGTCACAACAGGTCCTGCTAAAAAGTTTGTCTCCATCTTTCTTATAAGCCCTCTTTCAGTACTGAAAGGCTACTAGAAAGCCTCCCCAGAGCCTTCTCTTCTCCAGGCTGAATAACTCCAACCTTCTCAGCCTGTCTTCCTAGGAGAGGTGTTCCATCCCTTGGATCATTTTTGAGTCTTCCTCTGGACCTGCTCAAACAGATCCATACATATCCTGTGCTGAGAACTCCAGAGCTAAACACAGTACTCCAAGTGGGGTCTCATAAGAGCAGAGGGGCAGAATCACCTCCTTCAATCTTTTGGCCATGCTTCTTTTGATGCAGCCCAGGATATGGCTGGTTAGTTTCTGGGCTGCAAGTGCACATTGTTGGCTCATGTTGAGCTTCTTATCAACCAACATCCCCAAGTCCTTCTCCTCAGCGCTCCTCTCAATCCACTCTCCACCCAGCCTGTATTTGTGCTTGTGATTGCCCTGACCCATGTGCAGGACCTTGCACTTTATGTTGTTAAACTTCATGAGGTTCACACGGGCCCACGTCTCAAGCCTTTCAAGGTCCCTTTGGATGACATCTCGTCCCTCTGACATCTCAACCACAGTACACAGCTTAGTGTCTTCTGCATACTTGCTGAGGATGCACTCGATCTTACCATCCATGTCATTGATGAAGATATTAAACAGTATTGGTCCTAATACAGACCCCTGAGGGACACCACTTGACACCTATCTCTATCTGGACATTGAGCCATTGACCACTATCTTATGTATGTAACCATCCAACCAATTCATTTTTCACTGAACAGTCCACCCATGAAATCCACATCTCTCCAATTTAGAGAGAAGAATGTTGCGGGAGACTGTGTCAAAGGCCTTACAGAAGTCCAGATAGATGACATCTGTAGCTCTTCCCTTGTCCACTGATATCGTCACTCCATCATAGAAGGCCACTAGGTCAGTCAGGCATGACTTGCCCTTGGTGAAGCCATGCTGACTCTTGAATTACCTCCCTGTCCTCCATGTGCCTTAGCATAGTTTCTAATAGGATCTGTTCCTCTTCCCAGGCACAGAGGCGAGGCTGATAGGTCAGTAGTTCCCAGGGTCCTCCTTTCTACTTTTTTTAAAAATGAGTGCAATGTTTCCCTTTTTCCAGTCACCAGGGACTTTACCTGACTGCCATAACTTTTCAAATATCATGGAGAGTGCCTTGTCAATTACATTAGCCAGTTCCTTCAGGACTCTGGGATGCATCTCATCAGGTTCCATAGACTTACGTATGTTCAGGTTCCTCAGATGATCATGAATCTGATCTTCTCTTACAGTGGGAGGGACTTTGGTCTTCCAGTCTACATCTTGCTGTCCATCCACTCGAGAAGTGTAGGAAGAGAGCGTGTTAGAGAAGATGGAGGCAAAAAGTTGTTGAGTACCTCAGCGTTCTCCTCATCCGTTGTTACCAGTTTGCCAGTTGTGTTCAGCAGTGAGAGTATGCTTTCTCTGACCTTCCTTTTCTGGCTTACATATCTGTAGAAGCCCTTCTTATTCTTTGCGTCCCTTGCCAAGTTCCACTCTAGCCACACCTTGGCCTTGCTGACCCCATCCCTACACAACCAAGCAGAGTCCCTGTACTCTTCCCAGGATACCCGTCTCTGCTTCCACTGCTTGTGGATTTCCTTCCTGCCCTTAAGTTTGACTAGCAGGTCTCGACTCAGCCATGCTGGTCTCTTCTCTTCCTTGTCTGATTTCTCACACCTGTGGATAGAAAGCTCTTGTGCTTCATGGAAAGCATCCTCAAACATCTGCCAGCTCTGTTCTGCTCCTTTGTCCCTGAGGGCAGTTTCCCAGGGGGTCCTACTGACTAACTACTTGAACAACTGAAAGTTTACTTTCCTAAAATTCAGAGTCTTGACTTTACTTTTTGCCTGACCCATATTCTTCAGTCCAGATGTTTCAGTCTGACAGTTGCAATACAAAAATAAAAGTGATACTTCACAGGAACGGTTCTTCTAGCATCTGTAAAGGCATCGATTAACTTCTTATTAAAGTATGGCCTCAGCATTAATCATGAATAATGCAGGGACAGCTGCTAAACTGCTAAAATGTGGTGTGTTTTAGTTTCTTACCTCGCATTATCCCAGTCGAACCTTTTACATAGAGATTTGTAAAGGAAATATACAGTATAGTCAATATACAAGTTTGTATGGAGTATGAATGAGAGAGTGTGTGTATAAAAACACCAGAAGAAATGTCACAGAGGGCTAAACATGTATCCAGTCAAAAGACTGGAGGCACCCATCTGCGGATAACAAGGAACTGAGCAGAGTGCTGATGACAACATGGGCACACGAGCTAAATCCACAGCACAGATGTGGGGCAGTCTCAATGTGATACAGCTCAGCACAGCAATGTGCCCTTGTCAAGAGCATGTAAAGGGTACAAAGAGCAATGCCACTCAAGAGGAGGCTGTAAGATATGAAGAAAAATCAAAAGGCAGCGTTGCTTGTCCTCTATCCCATCACATGTAATAATGATCACAATATTAGAACACATATGTCTCATTTTTTGTGAGTGAACAGTGAGTGAAAATTCTGTATTTTGTGTGACAAAAATAATTGTGGTTATGCTGCGTCATTTTTAATTTTGCTGCATTATTTGCACATACACACAGTGTCAGATAGATAAACCTGAAGAGTTTTGATATGAAAGAGATATTTTACACTGTCCTCATTGATTTCTGTGTCACATCCTCAGAGGAATCTACTTACGCTTCAGGTGCACTGGAAAAGCTAATGAATTCAGCCCTTTCTTTCTTGGACGGTCAAGAGTGGAGAGCAATTCCATGACAGGAAGAGGACAATGCTTAGAACACAGTTTCCCATGTGATGTTAGAAGAGCTGCTAGAAGTGTGGAGCTTTTATACTTCTAGTTCCGATTCAACGCAGAATTCAAATGTCCATGTGCAGTGACTAGCTCAATACACTGTTTACCATTACTCCGAGCTCTTTTAGTAGCTTGTTTTTCTATCAGTAAAATATATGGCAAAATATGAAATGTTTAGAGCTTTGTGTACTGTTTTGGGGAAAAATAGAATGTAGGAATTAGTTCTGATTTGATTTTAAGGTGTCACCAACATTTGAATACACTTCCGCTTTTGATGAATCCTAACTCAGTTTGACTCTAATGCAGATGTATATAATGTACAGGAAATAACAAAGAAGTCTGTCAATTCTCATGCATAAGCACTTCAAGCTGGTCAGCACTTAGAGGCAAAAATACTTTTTTCTTTATAATATGGCATTGCTCAATTAGATGCTCTACAGAGGGTTTTAAATGTTTTTTTTAAGCATGGTCTATAGGCTATAGTCAAAGACAAACTGCAATTTTAGAAAGATCATTGACCTATTCTGATAGTATAATCGAAATTCATGTTTTCTTGCTATCTCGGATGAGTTATTATTTTTCTCCATACCAACAACAGGATTAACATTTCTCCTTTTAGGAAAGTTTACCTGTTTCTATTCTGCAGTGCTGCACCTTTCTGCCTATGTAATTAATTCTTTAAAAATACAAACATATGAAACAATTATTAAATGTATCTAATCACTGATAGATAGACAACTCTCAGAAAAAAAAATAGATACGAAGAACAATAAAACTGATGAGATATAGATAATCAGAAGCAGAAACATACATACTTATGAGTGTTCTTATCACTTTAACAGAAACTCATGAAGTCCTATGAGTTACAGGTTTTGAAAGTACATAAATCTTAGTTTACTTCTGCAGATGATGCATTAGTAGCAAAATCGTCAGAAGAAGGTATATAGTTAATGTTTTTTGCATTTTCCAAGTTATTTGTGAAATTCTTTTGTCATTAAAAACATTTTTGACAAATATAAATGGCCTGGTCTGCTTTAACAAGACAACAGCAAAAACATTGGATCTGCAGCCATGTAAAAGAGGGAAGAAATTGAATGTGTACAGAATTTTTGTACTGCTAAGAATTCTGTAATTTTTTCTTATAAAAATTTGATGATTATTAGGATATTTATTTCATTGTATTCATGGTAGTCACTTAAAAATGTGCAAGAATATTGTTTCAAGTATTTCAATGGTGCTGCAATGGAGCCCTCACTCAACAATCACTTGTCTGATAAATAGCTTTATATATCTCACGACACACTTAAGGAAATAAAAGTTCTTCAGAGACCTTGTCTTACAAGCATTACTGCCACATCTAGCAGGACAGCAATAAATGTTTGACGTGACTCAACAAAATTTATATGACAGCTTCCAACAGGAAGTGCAAGAAAATCATTTCTGTGGATGATGAAGTTGAAAGAATTTAAGGTACTGTCAGAACAGCAAGAGTAGTATCCTTTTTCACTAAAATTGTGGAAGAACAAACCTTACACAGTTAGAGTGGATCAGAACCTCTAGTGTATGACACCTCTTAGATCAAAGGAGTGATTCCAAGCTGGCAACATCATGAAATGAAAACAGGTATGAATAACACAGACAATGAATGAGCAATTAACGTATACTTTATGTTTATTAGTCCGTGCTCTGACACATCATTAGAGGTATTCTTGAGCTTTCTCCTTTTGATTTTATAAAGTCTTACCGGAAAGCAAGTTTCTCAGGAAGTTCTCTCTCTTCTAGAGAATCTGATTTGGGAACATCTCCACAGCCCACTGATGATCAACATTTCTTCCTCAGTCCACTTTACTCTGTGTATTCTTTATGATTGGTGCTGAAGACCTTCCCACGCACCCCATCTCTCTCTTCTAAGCTTACTATCTCTGCAGACTGATGCTTCCTCTTAACTGATCTGTTTATTCCTTGCTGTTTCACGTCCTAGTCTACCTTCACTCCTATCTTTTAACTTCAGTCTGTTATCTCAGCATTTCTTTTTCACAAAGTTTTTTGCCAAGCCTATGCTCTGTTCTCTCTTCTGAACTGCTCTCTGTTCACTAGCACAACCACAAAGGCATTGGACGGTTTTTGATCTTCCTGCTTTGTAAAAGTCAATTTCAATACTGAGCATATTTGTATTTTAAACCCCCACACTGAGAACTTACGAGTTAACTCCAGGCATGTATTGATTACAATGGCATTTCTGCTACCTTTTTTAAGATGCACTTCCCTCACAATGCTTAAAGTTCTTACAAAAATCCTACTGGAGTTATTAACATAATTTTTAAAGAATCTGACCTCTTTTGACTGTTCTCAAAGAAATTGAAAGGAAATACTATTCCCTTAGAAAAATATTCAATGTTTAATCACATACTGCAGAATGCATTTACTGTTACACATTATTTTTGTAAAAATATAAGCCTGCTGTTAGTTCATCTGAAGGTCATCAGTATCAGTAAAGCAAATGTTTCCCAGTTCTTGTAAATCTCTAAGTTGCCAAGGTACTTCTGTAACACACAGTAAAATTATTGACCCTCATGAGGTAAACACTTTGGCAATCAGTTTCAAGTCATAATCTGTAAAGATTGCCAAATATGTAATCAGAGATTTAAGATTTAAACACTTGAAAAGTTATGCCCAAAGAACATAGAAGAGCTGACACAATAAGACAGTTTCTACCAGAACATTAATAGATGACAGAAAAGTACAAACCTATCTTAAGAAACACAAATGTTCACACTACTCGTCATACAGCTTAACAGGCAAATTCTGACATGGAGTGTCAGGAACACTTTTCAGTTCATCTGGCCAAGTTACAAGGATAAGAAGGGTAAAGTGCAGGAAAATGCACAAAGAGGTAGTGACTAGAGAGAAAAATGTGGATGCTAGAAGATGCTCCTCAAGATCCATGAAAGAGAAAGCAATGAGCGGAAACAGTCCCTCAGCCATAATACTGCACCAGATTGTGTGGTGTATTGTGTCCTTCTCTTGCTCTCTGTCACAGCCCATAATCATTTCACTGAGATATTAATTTCTTGCATCTAACACTAGAGGAGCCTCTCTTGATCTGGTAGGCTCCTTTTTCAAGGACAACACAATTTGACTGAAGGTGGCTTCAGCTTTCTATTTCCTTTCACAAGCATTAACTCCAAACATCTTATGTAGAATGCTTTGGTCTTTCATATCTTCTGTCACTGGAGCTGCCTCTTCCTACATTAATATTGGGTTTTGTGCCCTATCTTCTCTTTCAGTCATGATTATTGTCTGATCTTCCACCCCTCCCACCTTATTGCAGCATCTGCATTTATGGCAATTCCCCAGAAATCTGTTTTGTTACTTTCAGAGACAAAGAGCTGAATTTCAGCAGTTCAGTTCTTTGCTCCAGAGCTACATCTGAGACCACTGTGTGCTTGCTAAGATTTCCTGTACTTTCAAACCTAGCACTTTATGATCTGGGCTTTTGAGATTGTCATTAAAATAATAATGCTTTACTGATCCCGTGATTACTTTATTTACCTTGCTGTTTCCTGTTTTTAATTACAACAATTGAGAAACTGACTGAAGTGTTTAATTTGTCAGACTAAACAGCACCAGCTGTTTGGAATGAAGACATTCAGAAGACATGTGGGTTAAACTACACTTAGATGAAGATTACAGGCCAGTATTTTCGATCCAAATGTTTCCAGCTGATACATTTTTTATATTGGCAATTGCTATTTAAAAAAAAAAAAACACCAAACTTAAAACATCACTAAGCTACACTAATCTAAAGATAAGTGAAATATAATTGCAGAGGAATCATTTTGGTTTTAACTATATTTTCCAATTTTAGGCTGCATACAAGTCCTATTTTTGTCGCCACTTTTCAGTTTTGCTTCTTGACACTGTCATTTCTCTTGTTACCTCGTTTCATGCCAATGCTTCTGCCACGGCCTCTGGTGTGACTGTCACTTCTGCACTACAGGTGGTGGTGAGGGCAGCAGCAATGGCACCCATGAGAGTGAGAAAAGAAGCCATGAGTAAAGGAGCAGCAGAGATTTCAGCAGGCACCTGATTAACCTCATTGCTTTTTCAGGCAGGAGGTTATTTTTGACAATGATCAATTATACACAAGAAATTATGATAAAACTGTCATCTCTTTTGCTTTCATTTCCCCTTTCTTCACTTCACAATGACAGAAACCAGGGAGCTGCTTGAAATTTCAAGAGGATGCAGCTGGCAGAAAGCTGAGCAAGATGGTTCTGCAGAGTAGATTATTTGCTGAACAATACAGTCTCAGGTCAAAATTACTTAAATTAATCTAAATAAGGAGACTATTTAAAAATTCCAAAATGATTAATCTGAAAAATTTCAAATTAATTTGAGTAATAAGCAATTTTTGCAGTATTGTGTTCTGATACTTCCCTTTTGAAATGTTCCTGAATTACATTTCTACAGCGTGGAGCAGAAAGGAAAATCTTATCAATCTACATTAATTTTTTTCTTTTTTTTAACTGAAAAAAAATATGTCAGTTTATTTGTTTGGATTAAGTTTAAACAAAACACTGAATAGCAATTTTTCACTGAGCTCTCTAATGGTTTGTGCAAACTCAGAGGAATAAGGAGATGTATGAGAGAGATAAGAGCTAGCATCATAGATTTCATAGATTTCTAGGTTGGAAAAGACCTTAGAGATCATCGAGTCCAACCATCCCTAATCCCCATTAAACCATATCCTCAAGTAGATCATCCACCCTATTCTTAAACACATCCAGGGATGGAGACTCAACCACCTCCCTGGGCAGCCTATTCCAGTGGCTGACAACCCTTTCAGAGAAGAAATACTTCCTAACATCCAACCTGAATCTCCCCTGACTAAGCCTATGCCCATTTCCTCTTGTTCTATCACCCATCACTAATGTAAAGAGTCCTTCCCCTACCTCCCCACCATCTTTTCTCAAGTATTTATAGGCTGTAATCAGGTCTCCCCTCAGCCTCCTCTTCTCCAGGCTAAACAGCCCCAACTCCCTCAGCCTTTCTTCATAAGTTTTATTTTCCAGCCCCTTGACCATCAAGTTGCTTCTGAGCAGAACTTGTAGCTCATCTCATTGCCAGGCCAATAGTGAGCAAAGGAAGGTGGTGCAAGGTGCTCAGAGAAGGCTTAGCTACAGATGTTCTTCTCCCTGTGCTTTTAAAAATGTTCCATGCAACTTTGGACAAATTGTCATGGGACCGATTTTCCAAAATTACTTCAGTGATTGAGTAAAATATTGTCTTCAAAATCTTATTTGGTTACTGTATAATCAAATAAGTACCTAAGTTTGTGCTCTGTCTTGTTGCATTTTGTTTTACAATGAAGTCCCACAGGTACTCGATATTTCATTAGCCTGACATTGACAACTTTAGTCATGGAAGTGCAACGCAAAACCTGTTTCATGCTGAATCCTATGATTTAGTCAGTAATGCAGACATTCCTCTTGTGCAACACCTTCCATTTTCCTTAAGATTGTTTCCTCTTTCTACACTAATATCTAGTTAGGTGCAAGATTCCTTTGTTGAAGTGACCAAATATTCTTTTACTTCTCTGTGGAGTATCTTACTCACAGGGCTACATTTAAAGACTATTTTGGGCTCACCGAGCCCTCCTACCGAAACTAATTACTGATGATAGAATTCCTAAAGATTGATCAATCTGAAGAAAGGTGCCAAAGACAACTCTTTAGTTCAGTAATCAGCACTTTCACTTAGATGGAAGACTCTGGGATTAATTGACTGATCTAATGACTGCATCTGAGTATGGGAAGCAGTTACTGTTAAAAAGGCATGAACGTTTATTAGTGAAAAGTACGGAAATGCAGATCCTTCTCTTTTGGTGGGACATAAGAAACGTGTCAGCCTTTTCTTTGGATTCCTGTTTAACATGATATTTTTTTAATGACTTTCTGATGTACCCAGCTCTCTCCATTCACTCTATAAGGAACATTGTTACATCACCTGGTGTTACGGATTCATCTAGACAGGCAGATATCAAACAGCTGTGAGCTGTGCTGGTGACCGTGATAATGTTCCTCCTGTGAGTTCAATACTCTCCAAAAGTTCACAGTTCTTTTATGTTTTCATTCCATTTAATTGTGGTTTCCTCAAAATGGCTAAAGGTTGAAATAATTCCTATTGTAATAGAATCTTATAAAGGATTCCCCTTTATTTTTCTGAATTTATTCATTATATAAAAAAAAAGAAAGAGTTAGAATTTGCAAGACAATACATTTGAGGGGGAGGGAGAAGCAGAAGAGTATTATATAGCGTACATACTTTTGTTATGTACCTTTACTGAAATTGATGAAATAGGAGAAAAACATTTCAATTAAACTATGAATGATCTCTTCAACATGGTTTTATGACATTAGGTACAGCATGGATCAGCACTAAAAACTTGAAGTCTTCTGTGGGCCTTCAATTCAGCCTTTATTATTTTTTATGAAAGGTAGACTCTCCCTAGACTCAACCCATTAAAGAAAATTATGCATGGTTTTCCTCCATCTCTTTCGATCAACTAAGCATGTTCACATCAGTGTTGAAATAGAAAATTAGTTTTATAGTACAAGGGTAATGATACGATAATTGTTTCTTATGAGTATATAACCTTGAAAGATAAAATAATAGGAGAGTCTGTGTGTTCTTAAAACCAATTTCGTGTCAATTTTTTCCTGGCAAGCATTACTGTTATCCAATGTAACACAATACTTCTTTTGTTTAAAAATGTTTTCTCATACTATTAGGAATAATTTCCTTCATTCCCATAACAATTTTCATTTTATTGTAAGCTTTAAATTTACAATTCCCTCTGAATATTCAACATTTTTTTCACCTGGAATGACATAAGCAAGTTTTATACAAAATATTTACATATTGTCTCTCTTAACTTTATATTTCCTATTAACTGTGTAACATTTTAAATTTTTATTTTTTTGATTAATCCTTATGTTTTCAAAAAGACACAGAATAGAATTTAGTCAGTTGACTGCTCTTGAAATCTCAGATAGTTTAAATAACTATATCTGCACATCTTTAGTAGCCTAGAAATTCAGTCCTGTAACTTAGAAGTTAAGCGACACTACAAACATTTAGTCTAATTTTAATATCTGTTTAATCTAAAATTGACTATCACAGCTGACTATATTAGGTGCTTTTCCTAGTTAGATTCCAGCTGTGCTTAGGTGCAAAAAGACTGTGCAACTTCTTTGTGAAATGGGACTTATGAATTTGAAAAATGTGATATGTTGCAGAGAGACATGCTAGATTATTAACATGAGAAAAATTACGTTTATTCATATGGTCTGCTCTTTCAAATAAATTGGTTGCAGCTGAATGAA
Organism: Tauraco erythrolophus; assembly: GCF_009769465.1. NCBI lineage: Eukaryota > Metazoa > Chordata > Aves > Musophagiformes > Musophagidae > Tauraco > Tauraco erythrolophus. The sequence goes on along the minus strand of NC_141465.1, from coordinate 123,381,416 downwards.
ATTCAGCTTACTGTCAACTTCTGCTGTAATTGCTGAAGATGTTGAAATGAGCTGGGATTAAAAGGCTCACTGTCAATTTCTTTTAAAGCAAGAATAATTTAATCTCTTCTGTCAAAGACAAACCATGCTATATGATTCACAATGCACAGTTCAATGTCCTTAACTTTCTGGAATACTGAAAGGGTTAATTACTTTGAACTCTCAGTATGAAGCCAGTAATGAAAGATGGAGGAAGAAAAGAGACAAAAATGACACCGAAATAGAGAAAATGTAGCATTGGCACTGAATTTTGAATTAGGACCCAGGAAGCTCTGAGCTTTGCAACTGATCTATTCACAGAACATAAACTGGTTCCCAGTACGATGCTCACTCTCTCATGGGGTGTTTAACACATATAAACATACACAGATCCACTGAGACACAAGGATGAGGGCTTGAGCTTAATGCAGCTCCCCAACAAAAGTGGAAAGGTCCATGCTCCACACTCTGACATCAGGTATCATTTTGGACTTTATTCTAATTACAGAATTTGAAGGAGAGTAAAAGCCCTATGATGTCTTAAAGTCTTAAAGCCAGATCTTACTCTTATAAGTAACCTGTATATTCTGAAGTTATATACTATCATAACTTGCTACACCTTCTTGCTAGACTTAAGCAGTGAAAACAAGCCAAACAGTTTTGGACATTTTTACATGTTGTCAGAAAGACTTATCTATATTAAGATTGGAAACATTAATTAAATTAAAATAATAACGACCTACCTCCACCAAAAACTCTACTGTTTCTTTTTTAAGATTATAGAGAGCAGATTTACTTTTCAAGGTGTAGGTCCAAAGGCAGCACTGTTTGTCTGAGCTGCAAGAAAGAAAAATTAAATGTTAAAGTATCTTTTCTCAGAAAGATTGTCAGTTTAAGTCATTAAAAATGTGATTTACATTTTAGAAATGCATAAGCCCAAAACAAGTTTAGGCCTAAAACCAGTCTTTCTTGTTTCTGTCTGCTGAGGAATATCGATTTTCGTTTTAGCCATGAAGTGTTCTGCCATATACTGAACACACAATAACTCTATCAAACATAGATGACTTTACCAAACATAAAAGCAATCCATCTATCAATATGCAGTCCCATACAAAATGTTGTTAGTGGGTTTTTTTCTTCTACTTCTTTTCTCAATTATTCTTGAAATGGTTTTTTACATTCCTGCAATTTAATTAGTAATGTCACAACAGAAAAGTATGTGGCATGTAGTACAATAATGAGAATTTAGAAGTAGAAGTCAATGAAATACTGAACACCTAAATATGCTGAATCAGTAACTGAAGGTGACTACAGCAAGCTAGAAGAGAAGCCAAGATGTAGATGGCATTTGGAACAATTTTTAAATAATGTTATGTTTTAACAGAACAACACATGATTTCACATGGATTTCAGGGGGAGAAAAAAAAAAAAAAAGGTCTATGTCAATATTATTATTGCTATTATATAGTAAGGTGCCATTTTATAATCACACTTTATTCCGTAAATGTGTGATACAGAATCCACATCATTTAGTCACTTACACAGAGATGGCAAGCATATGGTAGTTACTGTTTTAAAAGGATTTGTTTGCATTTCGTGAATGAATGGCCTGACTTCAGTGAAATTGTCCTGCTCTTTTGGCTTAGAGAAGGAAGCTGACACACAAGTAGAAGTGGCAGACAACTTTGACCAGCACAAATAGATAAGCAAGAATACCGCTGCTAGCCTAAATGACTGTGCTAACAGTTAGGGTAATTACACACTAGAGAAAACCCATGTGCTCTTTTATACACACTTAATAAAGCAGCTTCAACCTTAAGCTAAAAATGTTTTCCACATGTATGATTTTTCCTCATTGTACACTCCCTTGTTATCAACAGTGATCACATTTTACAATAGTCTTTGATTATTAAAGATCCTATTAACCTGAGTAATGTATGCTGCATATGAAGACTACAGCTGGAAATGTTACTGCTTTAGAATGAAGTGTGTAACTGCAAGTATCATATGTAGACATGTGGACAGATTAATAATCAGTTTGGCTCAAATCGAGAGGCATCAGTTGCTTCATGGCAAGTAGATTATCTATAACAGCATTTTTCATGTGCTGGCTAATATCTCTAGTGCTATTAGAATAGTGTGATAAGAGCTACATCTTCAAATCAGAAAATTTCATGAAAAAGATGAGTTCTCACTTAAACACAAAACAGAATGACATTCTAATAACACAGGCAACAAGAACAGCCGCTGCACATAGTCCCCAATTACCAACCACTGTCATTGTATATGGAATAATTTATTAGAAAGCTTGGAAGTCTTTAAGAGCAAAGAGAAAAAGTAAACCATTGCAAATATCTTCTCCCTGATGTGATTTTGTAGTCAAGACCGTGTGGATAGTTCACAACAGGACAGCTAAATGGCCAAATGGTGTAGTTTGTATTTAAACTTCAACAAATTCAGAAGATGATTGGCTTTGAATGATGAAACATTTAATAGCAAAAAAAAAAAAAAAATTAAACAGCTCCTGCATTGAGGATCTGAAAAATGCCTTTTCAGGTATGGGATTTGCATGCCAGAAAAGTAGAAGTTATTCTGAATATCAACGAAGACTCATGGAAAAGGGACATGTCTCTGCAGAATAATTTATTGCTTCAAAACTCAAAGTAGTAATTATTTTTACAAAGTCTTTCCTTTACAATTCATTGCAGTTTTAAAAAACTTGTTTCTTTTTTGTCATTTCACACAACTTGTATTCAATTTTTTGTGCCATGCTTATTCATTTTATAGAAAAATATTTTTTGCTAGTAAGTATTGAAATAAAAAAACACTCAAATGTCTGGGATTTTCAGTTTCTTTTTTAATTTATAGTAGAACACACAGCAGATTCAAGATTTTTTACTAAAGTCAGCTAACTCTTCAGTGCACTGCAGGAATCTTGATGAACATTGCAACTCATATTTACGCAGAAAAAGTGAAAATAATATTCATAATGACAACCCATAATGTCATCTGCAAGTATTCATATTACTTACATAATATTTCCATGTTGTATTGTAACAGTATAAATATCAACTCAAACAACCAGAAGGATTCACGTATGCAACAGAAGTTGAACATCCTGTCTGTCTTTCTGATAGGTAAGGAACATAAAACTTCACCTTTACCCTAAACAGAGAGAAGGTCAATGAATTTAACGTCATTACATAAGGAAAATATTATAAATCATACTCCTTTGTTATCTTTAAACATTTGCTTAATCGCAGCAGAGACCACATAAGCACATAAAAGCAGACAAAAGTACGAGTTCTTTTTCTGATGAAAGAATATGTAAAATATTAAAAAACTACCTTCTTAAGCTTATTGTAATTTTAAAGAGTACATAAAACTCGAAGATTATTTTAGGAAAATGCTTCTTTTGAGAGTTATGTATTGCTTGCCAAATCTGTTGTAAAGCAATGTTTAATATTTATCTTCTTCCCTCCCCAAAAAGTTTTTAACTAACATGATGAGCTGCCATTAACGTACAGAACACTGGTTTACATATCTGGTGTCTATTTCTAGTAAAGTTTCAAATCAGATGTAGCAAAGTAATCAAATATACTCTATGTATTCCTGTAGAATGTTAGGACAGAATTTTTCAGCAATGTATTATGTGTGCAAATACCACATGAATCAAGAAAGAGTTAATCAGGAATACTTTGGAGCCAATGCTTAGGGCTTAGACTTCTTTTAAATCTAATAAGGAAAAAAAAGACTAAAGAATTCTCAAACTTTCTCATTATCTGCAGGCTCAGAGGCACTGGATGAGCTAGCAAACTCCAATTACTATTACCTCCAGATTGACTTACGTGTTCTGATTGGTGGGAATTTTCATTCATCACTGGAGAGCAATTAATTTTCCAATGTAGGTACGCAACTGTCCATCATCTTCCAACTTGAAAAAAAAGTGCATTATTGCTGCTATAAATCACAGGATATGGTTCACAACAGCAATAACTTTCTGAAAATCAGCCATTACTATAGTTAACTACTAGATTGCTACAGTATATTTCTTCCTTTACTTGAAAACATGAGTTTAAAAAAAAATCACATAAACAGTAATAGAATGATTTCATTTAGAAAGATACATTTGTAAAGATGAATTTATCTTAAATATGCTGCAACTAATAAAACACTGTAGACATAATTAACATACAGAATACTTTAGGAGAATGTATTTTTCCTGCTGAAGATATCTTGTTGCAAGTCTTTATCCTTCGGTATTATTAGTGATGCATAGGTGCAAAGAAAATAAATCCATGTCATCAAGAAATTGTATGCATCTGGATTATTCACACCACTAAGCAGCATTAGCCAATAATGCAATGTAATTTTAGAGACCTTAGGCCAGACTTTCAAAGGCATTTAAGTGCTTAAGGATGCAGGTAGGATCCTACTACAATTTTGAGGAACCTAAGCATCAATTCCCCACAAGAATCAATGACATTTAAGATTCTGCATGGTTTTGAAATATCACTAGGTATTAATTTACATCTTTAGCTACCTAAATGATTTTAAAAAATCTGCTGTCTTATCATTCCCTATTGAAGCAGAGAAGAGTAGTATAACATCATGGCCATGGGCTCACAAAAAAAGTTATCATTAAAATTCATGGAAATGGGCATACATGGTGTTGCAACCATATTGTGGTAAAAAACAACACGTGATTTTTTACTCCACAGTCACTAATGAGTTATCTTACAGAGGCAAATATGAATTGCTCTGTACTCTGCATGCACATGAATAGATGCTGAGAACTGCAATGGGTAGTAATTTGTGCTAATGGTTTTTATTTTAATACTGAATATTAGAGACATTGATTATAGAGGATACTAACAAATACGGCAGTCAGTTTCAGATAAGTAAGAAACAGTTTCAGGCGTTAAAGGTAACTTAAATGAATGACAGTCGTGTCCCATTAACAGCTCCAAGAAATCAAAAATAGTCCTATTTACTCTATTGAAATAGAGAGGTAGACAGAACAATCAAAGCACGTACCCTCTCTCAAATACTCAGCTTCTTCCTGCCCAAATTACTCTACGCATTTATCACATTTTTCCTGCCTTGCCTGATCACAAACATTGACTACACAGCATTCAAATGGAACCTCACGTAGCCAGGCAAACGAGGTTTTAAAGGTAGCCTTATTCCCCTGCTCCTTGTCTGTAAGCAAAATCTAGCCTTAAATCGGCTTCCATTCACAGCATTTCAGACATCTTTGAAAACGTGCTGTAATTTCCTTTCTTCCACGGAGAGTTAGATAATACATGGAGAGTCAGATAGTAAAACAGACCATCTTGTGAGAAATCCACTAGACATCTTAAAATTTGTTTTCTTCCATAAGCTCAAAGTACTTTTTCTGCAGTGAAATACTCCTGAAGCTGCAGTGAAAATATTCTGCATTCTTGTAGCATTTTGAACTGTTTTAATGGGTGATATTGCTGATGGGATGGAAATCAAAGCATATACTCCAAGGAGAAATAACTGTAGGGTGTATTTCCTAGCTAATGTTTGCACTAGAGTGTTGTTAAAAAATATTAATAAATAGCTCCATTTTCATATACAATACTCTTATAGTATAGTCCATTTGCTTTTGTAAACATACCAGGAAGCTTTGGATGACAGGTAATTCACAGCTTCAATATCCTCCACTAATTGAACCTCGATGAAATAGCGAGAGTACTAATCAGAACTGATTTCAAATGCTGCTCACTTGAGGGAGTGAAAATGGTATCTTCTCCCAAGAGGAAATGTTGATACTGCATTAAATAAACAAGCCCTGTGATATCCTATGTCTCTCAGGAGAAATAGGAGTCTAATAAAGTGCAAAGTATTTCCCTGTTGAGTTAGAACACCAGGAGTAAGGAGCAAATTTTAATGAAACGACTTGACTGCAAATGTGCAGAAAAATGTCTACCTTGCCACAGCACTCGGCTCTGTTCTCCGGGCCTTATTTCTGCTCTCGCTATAGTAAGCTGGTTGGTCATCTTTACTCAATTTGATAAAGGCCAAGTTAGGTTGTTTGGAACCAAGTTTCTAAGAATAAGTCTCAAACTTTACTTCAAATATAATTTTTGAGATCAGATCTTTATTGTCACATCCTCTTATTTATTTTGTTACAAAGTTGTGTGAGAGTCTCTAGGATAATTTCATATTTATCAAAACATAAATATATAAATCAATATATTATTACTTTTAGAATTACTGAAAAGGAATATTTACTCTGGAACAGCAACTATCTGAAAAAACAGATAGTGAGACTCCAAAGAGAGACATTAAAGAAGTCTGTTCCATATTATGTGTTTCTCAGGGGTTAGTACTGGGGCCAGTGCTATTTAACATCTTTGTTGGTGACATGGACAGTGGGATCGAGAGCACCCTCAGCAAGTTTGCTGACGGCACCAAGTTGTGTGATGTTGTGGACACGCTGGAGGGAAGGGATGCCATCCAGAGGGACCTTGACAGGCTGGAGAGGTGGGCCTGTGAGAACCTCATGAAGTTCAACAAGGCCAAGTGCAAGGTCCTGCATGTGGGTCGAGGCAATCCCAAGCACAAGTACAGGCTGGGCAGAGAATGGATTGAGAGCAGCCCTGAGGAAAAGGACTTGGGAGTGCTGGTGGATGAGAAGCTCAACATGAGCCAGCAATTCTTCGCTCTGAGAGTAGCGAAACAATGGAACAGGTTGCCCAGAGGAGTTGTGGATGCCCCATCCCTGGAGGTGTTCAAGACAAGTTTGGATGAGGCTTTCAGCTCCCTGATGTAGTGGAAGGTGTCCCTGCCCATGGTAGGGGTGTTGGAACTAGACGATCTTTGAGGTCCCTTCCAACCCAATCCATTCTATGATTTTATGATTATTTTTGGAGGCAGATATGAAGCAGTGACAGTAAAGGTAAAGAGCAAAGTATAGAGCAGTCAAGCTGAGGAAGCAGCTTTGGGACTTCTATTTGGAAGGCAGAGAGGTAGTCACCATGCAGAAAGACTGAAAACACTTACAAAACAAAAAAAAGAAATGTAGAGGATCAATTGGCTTGTACAACATACTCTGCTTTTCACAAAAGATTAACTAGATAAGAGATTGAACATGAAACCATGAAAACTATTCTGGAAGAAAAACAAAAAGAGTGAACTAACAGAATTAAAATCAATATGCTTCTTTGGAGGTTTCTAGCTGAGAAAGGTCATCTTATACAGATAATGAGGACGAGGCCAATATATATCAGCTGATAATACAGCAAAATTGTTATAGATATTTAAACTTTACATATCAGTGGTGTGACTTCAGTGCTAGGAAATATCAGGTGGGATTCAGTCTGAGATTACTAGGTTGAAATTGGGCAGGTATTCCGTTCAAGATTAAGACACTTAGATTTACTGTTTGTTAAAAAGTTCTTAATTGTGACTAAGGTACATAAACTGCTATTATAGCTAATGGACATCAAGCACAGAGTTCAAAGGCATAGGTAGGTATTTATTTAGTTTTCTTAAGGTATCCAAGGTATCTTTATGGGGCTAGTACAGGATACTAGAACTGTCCAACACCTGTGCCTTCTGGAAATTTATATGAAGATTAAATTCCTTCAGATTCTTGAAATATGTACTTGAATTCTAGACCCTAATCAACATACTCTTTAGAGTTTAGAAAATGATAAAGCTCAATAGCTAATAGGATGCACAGATACGTCTTGTTTTGATATGTTTTTTGTTTGGAAAACTGAAGCCTCTCATAGCTTTTAAGTCAAACCACCAACAAGATGCCTTAAATGCCATAATGCAACCCAATCAGCACTGGATACTCATTCTTAGGAGCTCATGAAATGAGCCCAAGTCATCTTTCGATTTCAGAGACTGGAAATCACTTTCTAGACTTCATTGTTGGCATTAACTTGATCTCCATGGACTATGCACTCAGTTCCTAAAATCACAGAATGTTTCGGTTGGAAGGGACCTCAGAGACCATCTAGTTCCAATCCTGCTGCCATGGGCAGGGACACCTTCCTCTAGATCAGTCCAACATGAACTTGAACACCTCCAGGGATGGGGCATTCACAACTTCTCTCCGCAGCCTCTTCCAGTGCCTCACCACCCTCAGAGGGAAGAATTTCTTCCTTACACCTAATCTAAATCTACTCTCGTTCAGCTTAAAGACATTGCCCCTTGTCTTATCACTACACTCCCTTGTAAAGTCCCTCTCCAGCTTTCTTGTAGGCACCCATTAAATAATGAAAGGCTGCTATAGGATCTCCCTGGCTCCCAATCATCTCCTTATTTTCTGTGTGTCTAAGCACAGTTGCCAGGAGGATCTGCTCCATGATCTTGCCAGGCACAGAGCTGAGACTGACTTGCCTGTGGTTCCCAGGATCTTCCTTTTTTCTCTTTTTAAAAAATGGGGTCTATGTTTCCCCTTTTTCAGTTGGTGGGAACTTCACTGGACTGCCGTGACTTCTCAAATATGATGGATAATGGTTTAGCAACTTATCTGCCAGTTCCCTCAGGACCCACGGATGCCCCTCATCAGGTCCCAGGTTCACATATAGATATTCACTTGTTTCTACCTAAACTTGAGCATATTACTCTAGAAATGTATTTTACCCCATTGTCTTAGTAATGCCATTGTAGCTGCTGTGCACTGGAGAGATGTACTTTCACTGTGTCACAGGCAGATTATGCTTGCAGATGCTTCTCTACAGCCTCATAAAAGCATAGCAACTGATAACAGGGACTAGTCAGTGGCGCTGCAGAGCTCTTCCTTTATGGCACGCTAGGATGTTTGGAGAGACAGCTCAACTAGTGGATACATTTTCCATTTATCTACGTAGCAACAACATAGTTTTTTTTAATGGTTAAAGAAGAAAGTAGTATGTCATTTTTCTTTACATCAATCTGACAACTCTTTCAGCACCCAAAAATGGGTGAGTTTTACCCTTAAAGAAAATATTCCAATAAAAGTGGAAAAGATTAAAATAAAAGGAATTAAATTCTAATATCCTTTACATGCACTAGTTTAATGTACATAATTAAAATATTCTAGTTTTTTTCTGTACATTTGTCTTATATCTCATTCAGTATTTATCTGTAAAAAGTGGTCTTACTATATCTCTTTCCCAACACTTTGCATGGAATCGCTAGGCTCAATATCCTTTATCTTTAGGGATCTGACTAACAGTTTAAAAAGAGATCTTGCGTTTTACTCTTCGCTCAACATTTCTACCAATAGAGATTGTTCCTTCTTTTTACTTATTATCAATAGATATTTTTAAGGCCCATAACTACTAGTTATAATTTCAGGGTATTTGAATACTTTAGCCTGGACAAAGAACCCATTGTCCTAGTCCAGGACTTACTCCACACTGTTAACTGTGGCAACAAAGTCAGATCTCAACATAGACATTTCGTCAAAATAAATATGAGGAAACGTCTTTGCTGAGAATGAACTTAAGCAAAGATGAGAATTTCTTTAGAGAAATAGCTCGCCTTATAGCTTGTAAGAACCATTTCAATGAGATTTACTGATTTATTCATGAATTCTTTCTTATTGTTATTTCAATCTCAACTCTTCCAATGATATTGATATAAACTAACCTTGCTGTGTACAGCAAGGAAGGATCTGTTACCTTTGTGTGATTTTGAAAAGAATACCATTGTAACTATTTCATAGATAAACTTTTTAAAAAAGTATTATACTTGCATAAAATCTTTGATTTTTATTCACATGGTCCTTCACACTAGAACATTTTTTCTGTTTAGTACTTGAGGATAAATAAGAAATCTGCCTACATTTACCTGAAGAAAACAGTACACCATCCTACTTTCTTCATGAGCTGGTCAAAGTACCTACTTTGTCCTAAGGAACAATAAAACATTTTATTTGATTACATAACTTTGAATCTTTTTCATAAAAGATAGAGTTTTCCCTCTGGACGCTGAATTCATAATATGAAACCAATTATCTACTTTTTTAGATGTTCACTCATTAGAGGGCCTTGAGTTAATTACCTTGAAACAAAGTGATTTTCTGAGAACAAAATAGTCTTTCTTCAGAGAACTTATTTACTGAAATATTTTTGCTGGGAAACTGATAGAACAGTTTAGAATTTTGACAAATTCTGGTGGAGATCTGCAGTCTGAAAACACCTTTTCATAAATCTGGGAAGTTTCTGTAGGATATGAACCAAAATAATTTGTGATTTAATTACTTTCTTTTAATTCACATGCATAGTTTAAAAAGTTCTGATCTACATTACAGTTACTTATAGGGAAACTGCAGTACTCATGTAATTCTTATCAACAACAGCACTAAAAACATCCAGATGCCCTAAACCACACTAAAATCCTTCCATAGATAATTGAAAATGTACTTCTTAGAGAAACAGAGATGGAATCAGACAAACTCCAAATAAATTAATGCGTACTCTTCTGTTTGCAAATACATTGGAAGGAGTGATTAGTGATGACATCTCATCTTCCCTTTTTAAAACTTATTTAGATTATAATGTCTACAAACCTGCTGTCTGATGAAATAAGGTAGTGAAACAAGAGTCCTGCTTAGGCATGCTCTTGCTAGTCATTCCTCTTCTCAGCCACTGTGGAGAATATCACTATCCAAACTCTACCTTGAACATCATCTTTGACCCTTTGCTTGTCTTAGTAGCCTGGCTATGTGTCTATAAAGGGCTTAAAATTTCCAGTTTGTTGTCGTCTTGCTGCTTGGTACATCATACTCTCATCCTATCAGCTGTAGCTTTTTTTCTTCTATTCCTTAAGAGGACTCCTTCAGAGATAATTTTCCTAAATTATTAATTTTTCTATATCATAATCTGCTGGATCTCATGTCTCCACTGCATCATGCAATCTGCTCATCTCATTGATTGAGCATCAGCAGTAACATGTAGTTTGTAGGTCCTCGGGGCAGAGGCTGACTGTTCCATTCCTGTGAAGATCCTAGCACGAGATGCGCTTGTAAAGTAGGAATTATTCTTCCATTTTACGTAATAGTAATAATAATAATTATGACTTTTAAAATGAATCTTCATAGAAGCTGTGGTGCATATGACATTCAGGGAAGAGTTAATGATCTCAAAAATGTCTGGATCAAGTCATCTATCCTCAGGATTGTCGGTAATCTGATGAAACCATCTCACTGACAAAATTGCTTCTTGTCATGTTCCATTGCATTCTTGTGCTTTTTCCCCCCTGCAGATTAATAGCGTATCTAATTAAACACCACTCTCTTTCTTTCGCTTTCCAGGTTTATCTTGGCTTTCATCACTCTGATCTCGCTAACACAGAAGTAAATGTAAACAATTTTAATGCAGCATAAGCAAAAGTAAGAGTTAGTCTAACAGATCAATTTTACGTTACCTCCAATCTGACATCCAGTACATTAGATGATTACAGTTTCCACTGGGCTCACTGCTATCGCATCAATGATCCATTTCTAAACCATGTTAACTTTTTTTCTAATTTTCATTCCATGCAGAGTAAATGAGAAATATTTTCATATTTGTCTTCGATACTCTCAGTACAGGCTGGATTCAAGCTTTATGCTTGAACCGAGAAGACAGTGTGATGAGCAATGGTCCAGAAACAGTTCAGAAGTCACTGTAAGATAGAAAGAAAATATTTACTGCACCTCTTGGTTGGTTTTCAGGGTGTTGTTGGAGTAATAAATTCATTATCACTTAACATAGCTTTAACTTCATCAGAGGAAAGCTTACTAGACATACACAGGTTGAGTTTTCTTCACTTACTGCAACTCTTCAGCAATTCTTTGTGTGCCATTTTAATGGTGCATGTAGATGCAAGATCTGAAAGTTTGTACAGTGGAGTGAACAGATTTCTTTCTGCTCTGAGAAGTGGAGAAGTATTCCAGCTCAGGTCTCTGCCAGTTATTTCAACTCTGACATGCAACTCCCCCTCACAGCTGTTGCTCAGTGTTTTTTATCCTTTCTTGAACATGCTATCACAGAGGCATTGCCAATGTCACTGATGGGCTTGGATTTGGGCAGCTGTGGGTCTGATTTGGAGATGTCTGGGATTAGCTCTGTCCAACATGGAGGCAGCTCCTGGTGTCCTCACAGAAGTCACCCCTGTAGGCCTCCCCAGCTACCAAAATCTTGCCACGTAAAACCAGTATATGGCCACACTTACATCTTCATTTCAATATTCCATTAATTTGAACAGAAAAGGGTTTTCAATTCTCACATTTTTCATTGCTAGCAAGGAGTAAATAGGTGAAATCAATAATTCTTCCTGTCAGCTACAGAAGTAGATGTGTTCGAAGAGTAAAGGCAAAGCTTCTACCTCAAATACAGCTGTAAGTCTGCCCCATGAATTCTATTCCTGGATTTCTATTCTTGTCTTTCTATTTCTGTTATGAACTTGCACAAGTCACTTGTCTTCTCTCTGCTTAGTACTTGACAGAATTCTTATGAGGTTAAATCAGTAGTTAGTACATGTTAAGATTCCTATGTGGAAGGTCACTGCATAGGAATTACAATAATTTTCTCCGCTATGAATTTATATAACTTTTAATTTTGAAAATAAATTGAATTCATAAATCTTAAATAATATGATGCATAGAGATATTGCTCTATACCTGATTAAGAGAAAATTATCTTAGTATGTTTGCCTGGCATAGTAAAACTTGACAAAACATTGCAATGAAATACACAGATACAGATATAGTCACCTAGCACCTGTTTCATTACTTGATCTTTCCAGATTCCTCTCATTCACTTCTCATTTAGCCCATTGCAGCCAATGTACAAATATCAACTGGCTTCAACAGAAAAGGCTTTGTAATGTTTTTCCAGTACATGTATGTGGTATGCAGAGCTACAGCACATGTCCTGGAAGCTGCAGAGCCAGAAGGCTGGAACACTGTGTCTGCCTAATTCTTCTTGTTTTGTAGCTTTTCTATCTGAGCACTGTCCCATGATAACATAACTGTACTGGAGCTAGCTGAGATATCATCCCCTCAGCTTTTGAGGTTTCCACTGACAATCTCTAATGTGATCAGTTTAGGTCCGCTAGTAAATAAAACAGAGAATAACATTATTTTGAAAATTCTGTTTTGCTCTGAGCCAAAATATATAGCTGATAATATCTTTTTTTTTTTTTTCACACAGGAAGATGAACATTTGATTTAGCTTTTATCTCTAGCAAGCATTACATACAGCAGTATTTAGGGGCAGGTACGTCAGTAACAGAAAAGATGATCTGCATCTGCTCCTTTAATTGTGCCCTATAGCTGTTACTTCTAAGCTGCCTTTCACCAGTCTGTGCTGTAGAACGGTTCGAAACCTGAAACAGAGAAACAAAACAAAAGCAAAGCAAAACCCATGAACCATGCTATGGTCTACTTTGAATAACAAACTTCTGTGATTTTTTTGTTCACACAGTATGGTTTGAGAAAGAATTGGAATGTGTTTGTGAGCGTTTTCTTCACCTCAGACACCCAATATTTTGGAACATTGTGCCAAACTAATTTTCAACACATTTTAAAGTCTGGTAGTGTAGAGAAGAGTCGCGGGTGGGGAGAGCTGTTAAGAGACTTTCAGTGTGCTGGTCAGAATCATAAGCAAGCAGTTTTTTCCACACGCGCATTCAAGCAATACTTATGAAACATTATGCATATCAGAATAGAAGTCAAGAACAAACAGATGTAAGATAACTCCGGTTTCCTGGGGACCGTTTGAAATAGTAAATTTCAATGTTACTATTTTGAATGGAGCTCAAGTGATTTTGCTTATATGTATCATTAATCCACCTATATTTACATTTCACTTCCTATAGATATCCTTTATATTTCTCTGACTTTTTGCCTACAAACCTTGCAATTGTTGTGCTGATAACATAACTGTTGCACTTGTGACTTGTGTGATGGTTTGATGCAGCGAGGTTCTGGTGGCAGGAGAGGGGATTTGCTCCCTGTAACTTCCCTGGTTTTGGAGCCGGGTCAGACCCGGTTCTGGCCACCAGATCAAACTCCCATCCCCCTCGGGGCTGAGCCAATCAGCGCCTCGAATTGTGCTATTTAAGTTGGGACAAAGGAATCAGAAAAGGTGCTTTGCCTGTGGGTGAGGAGAGAAGGGAAGAGAGCACTGCCCCCCCCTCAACTAACTGGGTTTGTTTCGCTTTGTCCTTTTAAGTAACCGTTAATAAATTGTGTTGCTTTAAGAAAGCCGAGTCTGTTTTGCCCGGGATCATGGTTGGTGGGTGCGCCTTCTCTGTTCTTGCCTCGACCCTCAGTCCTTTTATTATATTTTTCTCCTCTCCACTTTACTGGGGAAAGAGTGAGAGAGCGACTGTGTGGAGTTTAGTTGCTGGATCGGCCTAAACCACGACAACTTGTAATCACTGTCTTCAGTGGACTGTTAGCCTCAATGTCACTGACCTCATTGACGACATCAGAAGCTGAAACAGTTGCTGAGTTTTCTCACACCTTCCAAAGAACTAAGATCTCTTTTAAAGTGCTGTTTTATGAACAGATTGAAGAGATACATACTAGAAAGAGCCACATCACCTGCACATTTATTCAGTTGATCATCTGATTGGTGCTCTGCTCCAAATATGGATTCAGACTGTTTGCAGATGATAATCATGATTGATAAAACGCACTCTCAGAATTATTTATTTGCCCAAAGAGAGAGATTTATATACAGGAGATTCCTACTATAAATTCTTAGTTTGCATTAATTGATTGCTGTTGGAGTAAAAAATTGGCTAGATTTACCTTCTTACTGTATCAGTTGATGGGAAACTGCATCTTCACTTGCACAGATGTTAAAGGGAATGGACAAGCAGCTGAGAGGCAGGAAGAGTCATTGCACTCCTAATGCAGATAGAGGACATAACTCTTTAAATATGCATGACAATACTGTAAGACAGTTGTTGACAAAAAGGAGAAAAATTAGAGTATGAATAAAAAAGTTTAATCTAAATGTGCAAGGACAGCTTACAATTACTCAGGAAGGAATTTGATGAGAAGTCGTTAACATTTGTCAGCTTTTGCTGCAGCTGTCACCATCCGTTAGTAATACACTTGTTTAGGATGTTTAGGAACTTATTTTCCATCTCATTAAAAAGATAGTGGTAGCTTTGGAGAAAGCTGGCCAGATGAATTCTTAACTTCAGTGAAGTTTCCTGCAGACCTCCTGTTCCTCTTCTGGGCCAGAATTTTAGCGGTCGTGCCCTTTACTTGGAGGTCTTCCATTCATGCACTAGTCAGGTATTTCACTGGTGAGATCTAATGTACGTTGTAGCTATGCACCCCATTAAAAAAAAACAGCTAATAGCTTAACACTATCCACAAAATTTTAAAAGTCATTGTTTCAGCTTAACACTATCCACAAAATTTTAAAAGTCATTGTTTCTTTAGCTGTGATATTCATGTGCCAATAAAGCTAAATTAAAATAGCAACAGGTTTTTTTGTGTGCCCTGAGTTGACTGTCCAAAAGTGAAAGTAATATATAGTCATCCAAACTTTCATACTGAATGAATAATGCATTGAAAACTAATTTTATATTAAGTCAATCAAGAAAATCTACTTTTAATATTTAATTTGTAGCGAACAGTCTCCTCTACTACTTTGCAGCAATTTGGAGGTTCTAATGCAAGACCATTATGTGGAGATCTCATTAACCTTAAACCAGAACAGAAGCAGCCTGTTCAGTGCTAAGAAGGCTGTAACCCTGAGGAAAGACCAATGAAGGTGATATTTGTTTTTGTATCCAGTGAAGGTGATATTTGTTTTCATGTACTGGGATTGTTTACTGAACAGAAACAATGACTTCAGGAAATAAATATGTAAAACTCTGGGTCAGCCAATGCATCACAGTAACTTATATGGCTTTAACTTCCAGAACATTTGTCCCAAAAGGTAGTCTACTTTTTTTTTCTGTCCTAAAGAAGTATGATTTTGGAAAAGATTGCTGATTGCATGTCTTGTAATCAGTTGCCTCATATGTATGTATTTATTAGAAAAGGATGGCTAGAAATATTACAGTAGCCTGAAGTCTGCATTAAGTTATAAAGGAATTTGTTTTTGTTTACAACGCATGATGTAAAAAGTTTAGGGTTTTTTTCAACCTTTCCTATATGCATGCTTTTAAATTTTTGCAAGTAGATTAATCTATCTACATGACGAAGTGCTCAGGCATGTAAATACTTGTGACGTGAGCTGAATTCATCTACTGTGATTCAATACCAGAACTCAGCTGCAACTTATAAAGATTGATGTCAAAGTGAAAGTTTCTGATTTGCCTAATGAGCTTACTGGTGCATGTAGAACAATTCATCTGGCAAATCTTTTAACAAATACATTGGGATATTTCCATTTGCAACCAGCAATTCTGATGTTTACATTTGCAATTAAACATGATTTTAGATATATGGGATCTGTTCTGCAACTTCTGTCATTTGGTTGAAAGAGTCTGTTAGTTTTTTATGATAATTTTTTTTCCTAAAATGTTTTCTTTTCTTAAAAATAAAAAGATAAGGATTAAGCATGCTTAAAAACATATTTTTTTTTTAAATCTGTTCCATTAACTTTATGTGATTCGTTTTAGTGGGTATTGATTACACAGAAATTGAGATGTACCCTTTGCATGTTTAACTGAAGAACAGAGCAGGAGTTGCATGCCTACTACTTTCATCTGCTTAAGCTTGATTGGAATTAAATTTCCTCAATCACAGCAGAAATGTGCCCACATACACTAAACTGCCAGATCTGGTCAAAACCTTTATCATAGAGATGCGTGATAAAGTATCAAGTATCGGACAAAATCTACCTGTTTGTGTTTTTTTCTGGGTTGCTATAGACACAAGGATTTGAACTAAAAATTTATTCAGTAAACCATTAGTGCCAGGAGGACAGATGGAGGAGGAAGAACCACTTATGGAAATGATTGAAGACGGTAGGACTCTCAGGAGACAGAAGTTGCACTGTGGAGCAGACATTCTTTCAAAAGCCAAGGATTAACACACCTCCTCAGAGAGAGGACTCCTCATACTCTTCCCATGCTCCAATGTGGGGTCCCTCCCATAGGATACAGTCCTCCACTAACTTTTCCAACGTGAGTCCTTCCTATGCATCGCAGTTCTTCATGCAATACTCCAGTGTGGATCCCTTCCACGGGGTGCAGTCCTTCAGGAACAGACTGCTCTAGCATGAGTCCCTCACAGGGTCACAAGTCCTGCCAGCAAACCTGCTCCAGTGTGGGCTCTTCTATCCACAAGTCCTGCCAGGAGCCTGCTCCAGCATGGGCTTCCCATGGGGTCACAGTCTTCTTTGGGCAACCACCTGCTCTGACGTGGGGTCATCCACGAGCTGCAGGTGGATCTCTGCCCCACTATAACCTCCATGGGATGCAGGGGGACAGCCTGACTCACTGTGGTCTTCATCATGGACTGCAGGGGAATCTCTGCTCCGGTGCCTGAAGCACATCCTCCCCCTCCTTCTTCACTGACCTTGGTGTATGAAGGGCTGCTTCTCTCACATTTTCATGCCTCTCCCTGGCTGCAGTTGCCCTTGCGCAAGTTATTTCCCCCCTTCTTAAACATGTTATCACAGAGGTGTTACCACCATCACTGATGGGCTCAGCCTTGGCCAGTGGTGGGTCTTTTTTGGAGCCGGCTGGCATTGGCTCTATCAGACATAAGGGAAGTTTCTAACAGCTTCTCACAGAAACCACCCCTGTAACTGCCCCCTACCCCCCCTCCCAAAAAAAAAAACTGGCCATGCAAACCCAATACAGACCTGAACTTCCACAAAGTTATATTTTGACATTTAACCTCGAAATCGTAAAATCAAATGTAATCCATAGACTATGAAAAGATGTATTTCCTTGTGGAAGCATAAACATAAGGTGTTCATATAATAATTCACAAAATAATGAATTGTAGCTAATAAAAGAAACGTTACTTTTTATTTTAATACCGTGTTAAAAAAATCAAACGGTCATTTAAATGGCATAGACTTATGTTTCTTACCTTCGGAACCTGTTCTGTTCAGTCCTACTTCTATGCAGACAAAAAGCAAAACCTTGGCAGCCAACAAGAAAGGCCTACAATATCACCAGCTTACTTGTATTCCCACATTAGATCTCCATCTTGTCAACAGTGAAATCTGCCCCTGAACTTAAAACTAAAGCCGAAGTAGTCCTAAGCCATCCTTTTGGGGTTTTTTAAGATTTATTCAGTGGTCAGATGCTTTTCGTGTTTTGAAACAGTGTATTAAATTTGCAGGGTTCTTTCTGCCTTTGAAAATCTTTAAAGTGTAAGTCTCTAAAATGCAATTTTTCACCCTCCAGTGCACAATAATTCAAATAATCATACAAAACCATGACTATGAAAGAAATGACAAATTTTTAAGCTACAAAAGGAAAGATGCTTCAGATGTACAATTATTCACAAAAAAATATTTCAAAGAAATATTGCAAAAATAAAAATGCAATGTAAGGATTTTCTGAGGATGAGAGTTAAGATCTCTCGGCTACATTTTCAAGGGACTAGGGAGAATAGTATCAGGTGGAAATCTTATGAGAGAAGGTTTAATGATCACATAACAGAGACTTGATAACAGCTTACTGTTATTAATTTGTTCACCATTTATGTCTATAGTTCAATAGTAATGATCAGGCTCAGTTTTTTATTTATGGATGTAGAAGGTGTAAATGTAAAAATGTCTGCCCAACAGACTTCAAGCCAGGAAACTGACTGATGACTGACACTATTTTCTTTTATTATGCTTTTGAAGTGTAACATTTTGGACTCAGAAATCATGTTTTCTTTTTCAACATCATGTCATGTGATATGTTTTGGTATATAAACAGAAAAATAGTAAAAACATCCTGACTTAGCATTCTTAAATGGAAAAGAAACTGTAAGTTACAGGCATTCCTGTCTGTTTTAAAATGCCTGATTTCATTTGTTAACGACTTCCAGTGAGAATGAGGAAAGAAGTCATCCCTATTTTCTTTGCAGTACACCAACAGTACATGCAAAGCTGAGCACATATTGTATTTATATAGTTCTCAAAGTCGACCATAATTTGGACTCTGATTTTTGTTGTTTTGATTGGTTTTGGTTTTTCATGAAAAACTTGGTCAGTGTTTCTTCTGCTTTATTCTTGAATATTTTTCTTCTATTTTTCTTGTTTTTCTCATTTCTAAATGAGAATAAGCTCATTTAAGTATACAGAGCTGCATATTTTGATCCTATATGCACACATATGATACATATCGATATGGAGATAGACATACAGACAGACAGATAGACAGATAGATATGAGTGTGCATTTGTGTATTTCAAAGCCTGACTCTTATCTCTTTCTTATATTGCTTCTGACACTCAAACCTTAACAGTGTTTCTTCCCCTTAATCCTGCTGCTTCAAGAAATCTGTTCAGCATTTTACCTTTTACCATGACAATGAATAGACATAAACCTACTGTAATTAGTAAGGTGATTGCAACAATGGGAAACTAGATCAAAACTAGCTCAGGCACTAAGCACAGGTTATACAGACTAATCCCAAATCTTCCTACATAAGGAACTACGCAGTCTGTAGGAACTATGCAGCCCATGCAAGTCACCACAGCTGCCACGTGGACTTTAACCGACCAAAGTTGGCTTGAGAACCTGTACAAACACACAAATGTACTACAAATCACCTGGCCAGAAGTGCAACATGGCCTCTGGTTTCTTTTCTAATGCAGCAATGTGGAAACTGAGCAACAGGTCCTACGCTAAAGCCATTGCTGTTGCTCTGTCTTTCCACTGTTGTAGCTGAAAGGAGAACTTTTCTTGTAAGAAAATATACTGTAATGCATGTGGTGTAGCTTGCCTGTTTACCTCACTCACTCTCTCGTTTCTTCAAATAAATATTTGCATATAAATTGCTTTGAGGAATATATTATCAAGTAAGGATGGTGGAAAAAGAAATTCGAATGAATTATAAATCCACCTGAGGTTTTTTCAGGCTTGGAAATTTATATAAAAAATGGAATCTCTTCACAAAATACAGCTCCTTTAAGCTGCCAGTACTCCTACATTTCAAAATGATGTCACTGTTGGAGAAATAAAATATCATTGAAAGAGGCATAATTAGTAAATCAGAGAGAAGTTCTTCTCATACTGACTTGAAAGTTCACTATTTATAAACGTGGTTGTTATTGAAGGGTAACACAGGTTGCTGCCAAATTGACTCAGTTTAAAAAACTTCAGAATAGAAAAGCAGCATGCAACAGCAAAACGGTGAGAAAAAAAAAAAAGAAATTAAGTTCAGAAAGACTCTAAGCCAGAATCTAAATGGAGGAAGAACAGTTTGAGGGAAAAAAAGACGTTTTTGAGGCAGACAGTACAGAGCAAAAGCACAGTTGCGCATGGACATATAATGACACTGTTTTTTCAAACAATTATTTCCAAATCTTATCTGTTTTTCATGTAAATGAGGGCAAATCAGAATTTTTAAAAGAGCTGTTAAAAGAGATGTGTAGAGTGAGACAGAGATAAACAATTTCAGATTATCTTCCACAGTCTCTCTTCAGACAATCAGTGAAGAAAGCATTAGAACGGACACATGGATTAGTAGCAGCAACTGAAAAATACATGATTTACAAAAACAGAAGGTTGAAGAGAGGAGAAGGACATGTTATATAAGGCCTTGATTTTTATTTCATAGTACTACATAGCATGATTGATAATCCTTTTCAAATTACAAGTCTTAAATAATATACACATATAATATATATAATATATATTTGTAATATACATTACAATATATATATATAAACACACATAAATAAATATTCACTAGCTTTGTTTTGCTGCTTGTTTGCCTTTTTGAGATTTTGAGATGCATTTGAATAACCATAGTTGAGTATTGGTCCATTGAAAGACCAGAAACCTTTTCTTTACATGAAATCCGAGGATCTCCACTAGTTGTTTATGTCCAAGCAGTTAAACTTTAAATAGAAAAAAAATTTGCCACTGTGAAACTCAATAAAAAGTGGGAACACTGAGTATGTTCAATTAAATTAGAAGAAAACAAAGATGTGTTATCTGGATAATTACAGTTTTGTTAGCCCAGCACTAATCTTGAGGTCAACAGCTGACTTGAACTTGACCACTAAAGAATTAAAGGGAAATAAAATAGTTAATAGTAATCAATATGTATAAAACAAATCATGTAAAACTAGATTTTTCTACTACTTTCTTCTGTTTGATTTTTGAAAGAGACCAAAGATTGCTTTGAAATGCAATAATGTTTGCATGCTATAGTGGGAACTCTGTAGGACATTTGTGGTTTGGAACCACAAAACATGGTTAAATGGTTTATATTTAGAATCACACTTATCATATGTTGCTCACCAGCCTGGGCTGCAGCTCCAAGGATGTCATTGCATCTTCCACAGCCAGGAGGAAATGGCCCACCTTTTGTAGGCAGGGTAATTACATTCAATTCAAGCCAGCTGGGTAATAATAATTGGATGCCATAATCATACATGAAAACTAATTTTTTAACCAGAAATTGTGTCGTGGTTTTTGGACTGAGGGTTGAGACAAGAACCGAGAGGGAGCACCCACCAACCATGGTCTCGGGCAAAACATGACTCAGGCTTTCTTCTTAAAACAAAACAATTTATTAACAGTTACTTAACAAGAGACACAAGGGAGTGAAACCAGTTACTTGAGAGGAGAAAGAGAAAACAAGGCCAGATCTTAAAACAACACCTCCCCACCCCGTTTCCTTTTGTTCCTGGCTCTACCTCCCCCCCCCGGTGGCGCAGGGGGACAGGGAATGGGGGAGTGCAGGTCAGTTCATCCATGTTGTTACTGCCGCTCCTTTCTTAAAGGAGGAGGAGTCCTTACACCATTTTTCCCTTGCTTCGGTGGATCCCCTACTCACGAGGAAAAAAGTCCCCAAACTTTTCCAGCGTAAGTCCTGCCTGCAGGATTGCAATCCTTCCCCATGGATTGCACCAGTTTGGGCTTTACCAGTCTTGGCCTCTTAGGGAGCTGCTGCCACTCGTGTTGGCGTGGGTTGTCCCATGGACTCCAGATGCCTCCACGACCTCGTCGTGCATTCCATGCCCATTATTAACAGTACCTGGTCGCGCATCCCCGGCTCCACGACCTCTCCTGGGCTCAGGCATCTCTTCCCCGACATGGGTTTCTCCACGGGCCACGAATGGGTCTCTGCTCCGCCGAGTACACCCTGGCTGCAGGGGGGCCGCCTACCATCTTCACACTGATTTGCAAGGGAAACCTCAGCTCCAGCACACCTCCTCCTGCTCCATCTTGACTGACCCGGTCGTTGTGGTTGTTTTCTCTTAGATCTTAATCCTCTCTGGGGGAGCTCGGCCTGGCGGACACCCCGGGAGCGGGGCGCTTACCGAGTCCCCCATGCGGCTCCCCTGGCACCATCTTGAGCACATGGTGCCGGCCCGGGCCCGCGCGGCCGCCCAGCCGGGAGCGAGGGCAGCGCTCTCTGCCCCTCTCCTCGCTCCTGGGCAAAAGACCTTTTCCCGTCCCTTTGTCCCAACTTAAATAGGGCAATTCGTGGAGGTGCCGATTTGGCTCAACCCCCCCCCCGAGGGGGATGGGACTCAGATCTGGTGGCACAGGGAGCAAATCTCCTCTCCTACCACCAGAACACTCCCCCACATCAAACTATCACAAATTGTTAAACAAGCAGATCTCTGGTAGAGCATTTCAAGGCCTGATTATATTTTCCTGAGTATTTTTACAAATAACCTGAAAGATCCCAGTATATGTATCAATATAAAGAAACATGCCTTGGAAGCATTAGGTCATTCCTGAGGGAGCTACTTTCTAATACATAGTTTATTTCACAGGAATGTAAAGAGGAAGGACACTTACTGAGAAATGTTCCTAGCTATGAAATGAGTGGGAAGAAAGCACACCTCTAACTCTTTTCTACACACCCTGATCAGTATGTTGATGTCATAAAGGAAAGCAGGCAGAAATTCTTTCTGATCAGAGGCTTCTCTTGTGGAATACCATTTGTAGTGATCTGATTATCAAAGAAAAAAGCAGACACACTATCAAAAATGTGATTCTGTTTTAGTACAACATTAAACAGACGAGGCTCAGATTTCTGAGATCGTAAATTGCATGGTTGACATGACAGGCAGACTTGTATGAAAAAGTTTGGAAAATTATAGAGTAAATGAACATGTGTTAGGTAGATTAGAAAAAAAAAAAAGGCAGCACTGAATATGTTGAGATCAGATAGCTGTGAAGACTAATCAATCAAAACCTACCAAAATTCCCATTTCAGGTTGTGGATTTTAGTTACACTTTCTTATTCTCTCAAGCAGTCCATTGTAACAGGTTAGAAAGTGATTGTTCTGATGTTTCGTTTTGAGTCACTTTTCCTATTTTGACAAGGCAATCAAAGGCAAATTCAAAGAGATAATAAGAAGTAATAGGAAATATAGCAGACATAAAAGGAGTTTTTTGTTTATATCCTCACGGTATCAGGGTCTGACGAGAAGCTGGCAACATTTTGCTTTGGGACTTTGGTTCCTCCTCCATTTTCCTCTTTCTGAGATATTCTGCTTGGGCTTGACAGAGCTTGTTTCTTCCTATAACAAGACAGAATCTATCTAATCCTGTGCTGCTGGTTAAGTAATCAGGTTATATTTTTTCTTCTTAGTGAAAAAGGAGGGGAAGAAGAGCAAAGAATTCACAAGTAGAGCAAGGACAGAGAGGATCTCACAGTACTTTCCAAAAAGCCTCCATTATTGCAGCACTACCATATGTTGCCAATTTTTAGTTCTTGCTAGAACACCAAACTGGTGGTCATGGTGGTCTTTAAATGATAGACAAAAAGCCAGAATCTGTGGAGAAAAGCAGAAACCTAACAACCTTCCTCTTCACAGAAGTAGTTTTCTAAAATTTTCTCCATGTTTTGCCCACATCTAACTGCCCTTTTAACAATCTGTGTAAGAGGTGATGGATGGAGCAGTCTGCTCCATTACTATATTTCCCATTAACTATACCTGAGTTTCAGCAGATCACTTGCTGTTTACTGGGTTCTGACCTTATATTTTTTAAACCAGACACGACCCCCAAGAGAATCTTCTGTTTAAAGTTTCAGGTCTCTTGTGTCAACTAATTTAGTCAGTTGCCTTTCTTTTGCATCCTCTCTACGTTGTTGCATTGTTGCATCGTTGTTGTAATGGTTTAAAACATTTTATATAAGAACATTAATAATCTTTTGTTTATCTTCTTCTTCTGCTGCTTATGTTAAATTAGTTGTTTTCTATAAGCTTTGTTACTCCCCATTAATACAAGACATTCCTGTATCCTGTGCAAGAATAAGTCCCTGGCCCTGAGTGTTACTTTCGTTGTACCTTGCTGTCAGGAAGGAAGAGACTTTCTCACTGAAGTGCTGCATGATCTACTGCATAATGAAAATGCAGCAAATGAGTTTGAAAGCTGACTTCAAGAGAATGAAGAATGACAAGAGGGGTCCTGTTATATAAAATCCTCTTAGCTTTTGACATTTCAGTTTTAGTTGTCATGATGAAACTGTGCATGAAGGAGGTAGTAAACAAAAGACCTCTAACAAGGCCATACAACAAGAGTTGCACATAGGAAGTGGGTTTCTGTGGTGTATTGGTGTCAAGGTCCAGTATTAGGAGGGCAGTTGCTCTATTGGGAGCTGTTATCCTTCAGATAAGATGTTAAAATGAAGTCCCATCTGCTTATTTCTGACATCATTTTGAAATGATAAAGATCTCATGATACAGGCTGGAGGGACTTGGTGATGGTAGGGAGGATAGGGAATAGGGAATAACTTTGCTTCCAGCTGGCAAAATCATGCTTTGTTAAATATTATCACCACAAATTAATTAGCAATGTTACCAACATTCATGACTACACAGCATGCAAGATGTTATGCAGGGCTGACTGGTGACCATTCTAGTCTGTCTGATTTTATTCACTAACGATGTTTAATTGTGAAGTTACTGATGAAAGTCTATGCACTGACATACTTATAGAAGCAACTTTCTTTGAATGCACTTCTACTTGCTTTAATGGCAAACTACATGAAATTAGGTAGAGTTTAAGAAGTTTGGAAGATAGGATGTGTATTTAAATGCCTAATGATGAACTTATGTGAATAATACCAGACAGACATTTTGATCATCTGCTTTTTTAATACATCTCAGTAAAAAGATGCAAATTCAACTTTTGAACTATATCTCACAAGTATAAGCTGTAATAACTGCAACAGAAATATAATTAACCACAGTCAAAAAAAGATTATTTCCATGGGCTACCCAGGACTCGATTATGTAGCATGCAAAACTCCTGAAACTGTACCTTCTATCTGTAGACACAGCCTAGTGGGTAGGTGGTGAGACGCCATGGCAGAGCTCCCTGTGCTGTTGTTATTTAGACACAAGTTCTGAGAAATTAAGGATACACAAGTGTTTTGATTGCTCTGCTTGGAGAGGCACATGCTCCGTCTCAACTCAGATTAGCAAAGCCACATTCTCTGTCTCAAAATTCAGGGAAGAGAATGAGACAGGAGATAACATGTAGTAGATACCATGACAGGATGCACCTGAATCAGAGGATACGGAAGTACACAGGAAGGCTGTAATAAGCAAGGGGAGACAGAAAGCAAGAACCATATGTGAGAAAGAGGAAAGCAGTTAGAAATTGCAATAGGATACTTTCCACAGAAATATTTGCTAATTCATGACTGTATTCTGTTGGAACTCAAGGCAAGAGTTGCAAGTTAGCAGTAATACTCTTTAATTCAGTTAGCAGTGTCACTTTTGGCTCACTGCTTCTAAGAAACTAGAAAGCTAAAGGAAAGCTGCATTAAATATATCCAGAGAAGAGAATGTCACCTGTTTAACTGTAAGCTTTTATAAATTTTGAGGGTTAAAGCCAGGCTTTTAATATTTCTTTCTGTGTATTTGAGGCTAATCTTAGCAATGTTGCTATTATATCTGTATACTACATGTATACAGTGTAAGTATATATTTATACATTGTACAGGGAAAACAGTGAAAGTTTAATTACACAAAGGTCTAAACATTTATTAAAAATCATTGTTTAAAACTGTTGTCTATTTCAAGTTATTAAGTGCTCTTACTAGATTTTGAGGAATGCTCACAGTGAATTATATATATGACACATAATCCATATCTGTATTAATTTTGAAAGATATTCATTGGAAATCACCAAAATAGCCACAAAAATGAGTCCTTAAGCATAAAAATGTGCTTATTGCTTCCATGAATTTGTATGTTGATTGAACTATAACTTTAAAAACCCTATCTCTTTAATACTCTTTTTTGAAAGAGATACATGGGTCAGTTATAGATCTGTAACTCACATGAGTTATTTGAAAAGAGCAACTTAATTGCAGACTGTAAATGTAACTATTAGTTTGTAGGTCCATGAAACATGATTTATGTGGCAGACACTTTTTAAACAAGAAAAACCTCAACAAATATTAATCAATACAAAGAACAAAACCAAAATCCACTATCTCCTTTACATCTCAAAAGAACAATGAAGATTTTGGTTTTAATCTCAGGAACATACACGTTTTAAAAGATTATTCTAGAAAGTAAAGGACATTGTTACTTAAAGTAGGCCTTTGAAGAAAAAGTTGATCTTCCACTAAACCCTAGTAAAACTAAATCAATATTTGACAAAATGTATCAAATAAATGAAAATGTTGATTCTACCCATAAGTGGATTCTGAACTATTCGGAGTGATAATTATCAGCAGGTACATAAAAAAATATTGTCAAAAATGTGAAGAAGGACAATTTTTCTGCACATGCACTAGCAGATTTTATATTCAAAATGTCACCAGGACCCATGAAACGTAAATAGCAGCTATTATCCCAACATTGCGATCATGAAAGAAAAAATTCATAGAATCATAGAATATCCTGAGTTGGAAGTGATTATCAAGTTCAACTTGATAACCCATGAGGGTTTTCAAGAACAACTCCATATTCCATACAGGGCAACCTAAAAGTTAAACCATATATCTAAGAGCATTGTCCAAATGCTTCCTGAACAGCGACAGACTTGTGGTCATAGCCACTTCCCTAGGGAGCTTGTTCCAGTGCTTAACTACACTCTCAGTGTTTTTCCTAATATCTGGTCTGAGTATCTCCTGACACAGCTTTAAGCCATTGCCTTGTGTCCTGTCACCAAACACCAGAGAAAAGTGAAGAGCACCTCCCTTTCTGCTCCCTCTCATGTTGCAGCTGTAGACAAAAATGAGGTGACCCCTCAGTCTCTTCTAAGGTGAACAAACCTCGTATCCTCAGCTGCTCCCCATAAGTCACGTCCTTAGGTCTTTTCATCATCTTTGCTGCTCTCCTTAGGATACCATCCTGATTTTGGCTGGAATAGAGTTAATTTTCTTCTTAGCAGCTAGAATAGCTCTTCTGTGAATTGAGGAATTCAGGTTTTATGTGTATGGTTTCTTTATGAATATTTATTTTCTCACGCGATCTTTCTTGGGACTCATCTCACTCAACTTTAGATGCTTAAAGTGTACCATATCAGTTCCTGAATCATTCACCTGTACTGCTTTCCATAATCAGTGGATAGGAGTAGGCACTTTGAGGCACAATTAATTCTATTTATCTGAATTCCTGCATCATGATTGCTTTTTTTTCTCTAGAAATTCTTCTTTCTCTTCAGTGATTAAAAAGGCAGTCTTCAGTGACTAGAAAAAGTACAAATGTCTATCCTATAGACATGTAACTGTAGGTAAGAAGAATCCCAAATTTATGCTCTGGTTATTAATTTCTGTCTATTATTTAATCTCCATAAAATAGTAAATACCATCACCAAGACTACTAAGAATAAGAGTCCAAACTAATAACAAACCTACCAGCTCAACACTGTTGGGAAAATATGATGAGGATCACTAATAGGACAGGGAAGGACTTTATTCCCTTGCTATCCAAAAAGAGTTTAGTGCAGTTAATTATTATACCAGAGTATTTTTGCAATTCATTGGCTTCATAGCATAGTGAGTTTAATGTCTGACAAGAATTTTTACAGTAAATTAAAACTTAATTTAGCTAAATTAAGTTGTAGAAATCATAGAATTTCATTCAGCAATTCCTGCATCAGGCCCACAGTTTGTGTGAACCCTACTTATCTTAGAAATCCCACTCAAATCACTCACAAAATAGAGGGATTAATTTTTAGTAATGATACTGTTAAGTATATACCTAAAAACAGGTTTTAATATCTCAATAGTTTCAATTGGATAGAAGATGAAAATGCTCAGAACGAGTGGGTAAGGCCTGGAAAAGACTGTTTAACAAGGCTATGAAATCTCTGTCCTCAGGGACTTTCAAATTCGAATGGACAAGACCTTGCTCAAAGTGATCTAACTCTAAGATTAGTACTGCTTTGAGCAGTAGGTTAGACTAGATGTCCTCTAGAGGTTCCTTCCAACCTAAATAATTATATGAATCTA
Organism: Tauraco erythrolophus; assembly: GCF_009769465.1. NCBI lineage: Eukaryota > Metazoa > Chordata > Aves > Musophagiformes > Musophagidae > Tauraco > Tauraco erythrolophus. The sequence continues at coordinate 123,352,850 of NC_141465.1, read as the reverse complement.
TAACTTTAAGATCTGCTTCTTGTTTGTATTCTGAATTAGTATATTTTCCAATCACTGGCTACTATAGTATGTTAAACATCTATCAGAATTCATTTTTTCCATGTATGAGCTTGTAGACAATGACTTCATAATCTTAGCTTGGGTATACCTTGTTGATTTCCCAAATCTTGAGCTGCCCTTGTATATATGCCCTTTCTATACTATTTTTAATATTTCTATATCCTTTTTAAAGATAATCACCAAAAAATGCATATAAGTAAAAGTCTCTCAAGAACTGTATATAAATACAGCCTCCTCACTCCTATTTAATATTTTTCTACTTATGCATCTCAAAAACATGTTCACCTACTTAGCTATAATGTTGTCCAGGGAGCTCATGTTCACTTAATTAGCTACTATTTCCACTAAGTCCTTCAATGTCACTGAACCATTCCCATCCCACCATTTCCCATTCTGCAAGTGTGACCTACATATTTTGTTCCTTGATGTATGCCTTTTCATTTGGCTCTGTTAAAACATATGCTGTCCAGAGAAAAGTAGTTTTTTTAAGCAATATAATTTAGAAGAGTTGGTCTTTCTCCATTATTTATCACTTGCTAATTATCCATTATTAACAAATTTTACCAGAACATTGATGAAAAGCAAGAACTAACTGTTCAGAAGCATCTGGTTATATATCCTGTTGTACAAGAATTTTAAATCATTTGTAATTATTTTCTGAAATATTTTTCATAGAGGATATTTAAGCTTTGTTGGTTTTGTATAGCAGTATTTTCATAAGAATTTAATGAAAGGGATAACTGCATTACAGTAGCTTAACTGTACTACGTCAATGTAGCTTTCAACTGCAGTTATCAACTAAACTTATCATTTAAAAAGACATCACATTTGTTTGACAAGGTACATTTTCAATAAAACCATGTTGACTGCCATTTTAATCTTCTCAGACAGAACCCCTTGTCACAATGCCATCACTGTCAAAAAAAACTAGCTCAATCGTCTTCCTATTTAACTGCTTTGAATGTTGTCAGACCAGATTCACAGTTCTTGAAAAAAGAACCCTCAGTATCTAACAGACCCTTTTATCAATATTGTCTAAGTTAATTAGGCATGCCTTATTCTCATAAACATGGGCCTTCTTTGCACTCTTTTGACACTATGGATATTTTAACATCATGAGTAAGTGAGACGAGCATTTTTTGTACATCCTAAAATCTAATGGCTTCATAAGCATTATGACAGTGATGATATTTATCTTTTTTTTGTCTTTTTACCTTTTGTCTCTTTGCTATTGATTCATTCATTCATTCATTCGTTGGGCATGATAAGAAACATATAAAGAACATAACTTTCCATATTTTTTGAAAACGTATATCAACATTGTTTTAATTATGAAAATATAATTAATAACAATTATATAAAGGCTTGAAATATTTGCATAGAAAAAAACAGAAATATTTCTTTGAGATCATTGTTCATTTTCTAGATTACTGAGACTGGACTGAATGACTTCTTGATTCTTTGAGACAGAAGGCACAGCTTATTCTTCCCTTGACTTATTGGTAAAACATTTTCATAACTGCTAACATTTAAAAATCAAAAAGCAGAAAATTGCTTCTTTGGTGTAGAGCCCTAAGTTTCTCTCTGGGATTATTTGGATCTGTGAGTTAAAATCATGTTAGGCTTGTGGTATATGCATGAATCTGTTGCAGTCTGTGGCTAGGTCTCACCCCTCTCTTGGTCATGCAGTGTAAAACAGATGTGCACATGCTCAGCAGTCCTTTCATTTGTGGGTGCCCAGCAGCCTGACCAGGCTACTGATAATGTGAAAATTCCAGAAAAAAATGAGTAGACTGTCAATAAAAACGACAGACATCGAGTACATTTTCCATTGTTTGAATTTACAGTTTCCCAGACTTCTTTCTTGTCTTATGTAAAAAATGATTTTTATTAATTAATAAATATCTGAAATCACAAACTTCAACTTTCACAGCCCTTTTCCAGACTTCCTGCATTCTAAGTTTTGCAAACACCTCTGGTAATAAATACTTATATATTGGAATGGAATGGATATCAAAGATAAGTAAAATGGAAAAGCACCAGCTAGTCTACCAATCAAGATATGAGTAAATAAAATATTAAGATCTGGTAGATTATAATGAAGGGTTTGAATAGGTTTGTAGTATTTTTAAAGAAGACAGACATTTAAAAGGGCATGATGTCAGTATCAAACTAGGGACATGAAATATTCTGATTAACTACATATAAGTATGGACATTAATTTACATCTAATTATTTTATCCTTTTTAGTTCAGTGTAGCTTTTGAGAAAAAAATGGCTGAATTAACAGCACAAAATTTTAATGATGCCCTCTTCAATAAAAGGATAATTCGGATGAATTGCTGAATTAGTGTATTAGGACACAACCAAACTGGAAAGCAGCCAGCTGACATCCTGAGAAGTCCTGTAATAGCATGTGTTAGGCTAAAGCAGCTACCAGATACATTACCCCAAAGCCTCTTAAAGCTCTTTATATTGAGGCTACTGAGAACCTGCAGCAGAAAATCATGCCAGGAACTGTCAGGAATCTGCCAGGAATTGTCAGGCATCTACCTGGAATTTCAATAGAAACCTTCCCAAATCTCCCTGGTTCTTTATTATTCAGATATTTTATTTTTATTACTATTTCCCACCCACTCCTCTCCCCAGTAAATTGGTTTTATCTCACTGAAAATATCATATTTAAACTTTCTGACCAGCATAGTAAATAATCATCAAAAGGCTGTCATTAACTAGTTATACTGGTAAAGCCAAGGGACAAATCTGAATACATTAGAGTACTGTTATTAATTTATTTTAGATGTATTCAGTACCATGTAAAACATGATTCTGCTCCAGAGATACTCATAATCCGAACAGACTAACATAGCAATCAAATCCAAATCTCTTCCAAATTAGAGACTTTGTTGGAGTGATGGCTGTGCATATGCCTTTTTTAAAGCAATAACCAATAATCTAGGGTCAGTGCCGTGATTTAGTTCCAGTAGGCATCTAACCCCTGTACAACTGCTCGCTCACTCTCTCTCAGCAGGACAGGAGAAGAGTTGTAAGGGTAAAAGTGAGAAAACTCATGGGTTGAGACAAAGACAATTAATATTTTTAAAAAATAAAATGGAAGGGAAAAAAAAAGACAACAGAGAGAAAGTGGAGAGGGAAACACAAAAAAAAAGTTATGCAAAAGAAAACAATTGCTCACCACCAATCGACAGATGGTCAGCCAGTTCCCAAGCAATGACAGCCTCCGTCAACCTCTATCCCCTCCAGTTTTATTGCTGAGCATGACGTCATACAGTCTAGGATGTCCTTTTGCTCTGTCGGGGTCAGCTGTCCCAGCTGTGACCCCTCTCTACTTCTTGTGCATGCCCAGCCTACTCACTGGTGGGGTGGGGTGAGAAACAGAAAAGTCCATGACTCTGCAAGCACAGCTCAGCAACAGTTAAAACATCGCTGTGTTATCAACACTATTTTGGTCAAAAATCCAAAACATAACACCATATCAGCTACTATGAATGAATTTAACTCTCTCCCAGTCAGAACCAATACAGTCAGTAAGCGCTTCGAAAGTAAAATATTATTTAAGTGTTCAATATTAGTAAGAACCATTGTACTTCAATTGCCAAGAAAATATCCCACTGAACAAAAAGATAAGAAAGAAAAGCTGTACCAAGATCTGACTTTTTGCTGGAGAAGAAACAGCACGGCTTGCCCAAGAGAGAGGAATTTTAACTTTTAATTTCTAATGTGCAAGCCAGGATTCTGCTGCTCTACTATTAAAATCCGCTCAGTTCAAAGCCTGTCTGCAGGAACTGCACATTTGTAATTAAAAGGAGATTAAGGTAATTTACTACTCTCTTGTCTGCTGCTCGCTAATTTTCTTTCAAAAAGAATAGCAGTGCTCTTCAGGGATCCAAGTGTACTAACCACTTGGATGAAGTGAGGCCCCGGTAAATAATATAAGTGGACGTTATCACACCTTTTCATACTAATCTAGTAATTGGATTGATCTACTTCTGCTTAACAGGGACAAGGAAACTAATGCTTTCTGAGATTAGAGTTTCTCTGAGTTACTTTTTTAATCAAGAAGAGGATCCAGATTGCCAGTGCTTTAATACTTTCAACAGGCACTTTTCATTTATTAACAAAAAAGCCTGGAATTCATCTGACCACATGTAAGTCTGTATCTGAGCTGAGCACTAAGCTCCTTGCACAGAAAAAGGCAGTAAGTATTTTAGCAGTCAGTTCAGCACACACACAGCATGGTAATACAAATCATACCCAAATATTTTTGTCTTTTATTTTTACGAATAGTAAAATGGGATGACTAGCTACACTTTGGTCATCTAGATCAACATTCATAAGCCTAAATATAGCTCTGTATTGGCATATAAAGTGCCCTAAGGTACCTAAGACATCTACACGAGGCTCACAAATATGATCTGTGGGAGATTCATGTTATTCTCCAGTGGTGGGTGAAGGCTGTAGTGGGAAGTACCGTTGACTTTGTATAAATGCCCCAGATGACTACAGTTAGACAACCAACTTGCATCCTTAAACAGGATGATTCTCATCCAAGTGATTGAATGTATCATATTCTGAGTAATTCTCTACTCTTTACTCTTCAGTAGTTCACAGCTTCTGTTACTTGTTAAAGCACACAGCTGAAAAACACTGATTCAATAACAGTAGTATGTAAATAGTACACACGTGGTATAGCATAGTAACAGGATTGTTGTTTCATTTTCCAAAAATTTAATTCTCTCATTGGAATAAACTGCTGAGCCTTGAAGTTTATTCACTGTTTTCATTTGCTCAAAACAGTGCAGCATTACTATTATGTCTTCATTATGAATGTTGTATATAATTTTGTGTGACATTAACACAAACTGTGGGATAAATATTTTGCTTTTCCATTGGGATGTATCAGCTACTTAACAACTGAAGCAATAGGAAGTAATCTACATTCCACAGTTCATGCTTATTGTTCAGCCTATTGAATAAATGAATGCATGTCTTAAAACCTGTTAAAAAATTAATCACCTTTAGGATGCACAAGACAATACTAGCTTCAGTAATGCATGCATTCCTTTTGGCATGGAATTACTGTGTAATGTTTAAAGACAGCTGTTTCTCCAAAAGCCAGAGATGGTAGGACAGATGGATAGGCAGAGGGATGGTAAATTCCTCAGAGGGCTTTATCAACTGCTTTCCATTTTTGAAAGGTAAAAGATAATAATTCACAGTGTAGCATAGATTACATTATACAGTCAGTGTAACCAGTTTGATTTGGTAAACCGATCAAGTTTTTTAATACTTCCATTAATGCGCCTGCCTTCCTCTTTTCCTGAGGAAAACATTTCAATGAATATGTTTTGTAACATCTGAAAAATGCTATTCCAGGGGCACTAATCTCCTTTTCTACAATAAAAAACAAAGTCATTAAAAGCAACACACATGACAGTACAAAACACTGAAAATAACACAAAGTCCATGTTATATTCTTTCATATCACTTCTATTGCTGCCCACATGGCAGATGTTTTGCAATTTATCAGTTGCTATTTGTGCCACTATATGAAGTGGAAGAATGAATGGGCCAGGCTTTTTGTGTTAAGAGTTCTCTTACCGAATGCTAAGGTTTCAATATAAAATTATAGTTTATGAGCAAGAAAACAACCAAATGTGATACTCTGTAAAATTACAGAGTAGTTAGCTGTGACATAAATTTATTATTATGTAGCTATGCACAAAATAAGTACTACTCCATTCTCTGTCTCCTTATTAAAGCAGCTCTGCGTGTTTTTCCTTACTTAAACCATGATTCATGAAGTCACCCTAGCTACTGCATAGAGGTAAATAAAGCTGTGCACAGGGGATATAAGCCACAAAGCACACACAAGAATCCTAACAATTGAGTGCAAATGCACACAACACAGTGTTCCAGCACTCCATGCACTCGCTAATGTTGGAAACGACTGCGGCTTGCTTTAAAAAGCAAGCTATTTCAGTCTAAATATAGAATATGCATATTGCGATGCCAATTCAGACTCAAAAGATTGGCATCATTCAGTCCAACTCCAACTTTCCCTCAATGTTGACACCTAAAAACACTTATCCAAGACAGATTTTTCTTTTCCTTAAAGCATAGAGGCAGGGGAGTGCAGAGATGAAAAGCCTCTATCATATTTTAAAAATTATTCAGTTACGTGATTTCTTTAAAAAAATGTGAGAGTTAAGAAACAGTTGTGTGTCAGTTTTTGATTCAGTGCTCCAATCTTCTAGCCCATGTTCATTCTGAGTGTATTGAGGGCAGGATTTTCATGATATCTCTTCAAACAAGGATCCAGAAACAGGTTTTTAAATAAAAGCTGAGAATTCTCTTGCATTTAGACGATTTCAGGGACTAAGGACTTAAAAAAAAAAAAAAAGTAAACTATGACAAAGCTCCTTCTTTTGCAAGAGTTATCAATATTGAGGTAGGAAAATTTTAACCTTTGGGGAGAAAGAGGAAGCATAGGCACATTTTCCAATAGAGGTGCAAGAACTGAGTGCACATGAAGAAACCTTCCAGAAGGCTAAACATAATTTATATTTTAAAGCAGTTTCATACTTTTTGGAGGACATGAGAAGAATCTACTGATTCTCCAGCAGTGACAGTTGACAGTGTCTCACAGTACAGCTGAAAGACACCAAATACCCTTTGAGACACACAGTAGTTAATGTAGCTTGGAATGGAGGACACAGAGAAAAAGAAACACTAAGAAAGAGGAAAGAAGAACAACAGATGGCATAGCCAAAGTAAAGCCAGCAACATAAACTGCAAGGGAAACAAACAAATCCCAAAGGCTGCGAGTAATAAATTTGCACAGTGGGGAACACACTGTTCTGGAGAAACTTCAGTCAGAAAACAAACTGTGCATCAATCCAAAGCTTTCTGTTTAGTGCTAGTTGTCCTAGTTGATTTTCAACAAGCTTTAGAAATTTTTCTTCCCTACAAGTCTGTTTTGAGATTTGCAAGCAATTTAGTATGATGGAGGCAATATGTTGATTCAGAGTCAGCTGAGAATAGCTCTGCTTGACAGCAAATATCTGCCTACTGCTAAGCTGAGAGTCAATGACCTGGTACCAGGTAAGGTCATACGTGATCAGTCATTTTTGAAAAAGGAGATATAAGGCTTGATTCTAACTTTACGATGAGGTAATACTGATGTGAAACCTGTTTTACAACAGTGTGAGAAAAGAATCAGAGCAGGACTCTAGCCGTACTGGTGTATTTTTTTCATCTTGGTAAGGCCATGCCTTCCTCTCATGTAGTTTATACTTCAGTTCTAGCAGAAACACTATAATGATGTAAAACGGCAGGTGGACAGGTACATATCCGCTGGCAAAATTTAGGTTGTGATTGTGGGGTTACCAAATGAAGTGACTACATCTCAGTCACCTCATGCTCACAACATGATTAGGAAACGTGCCTCAGAAGATAAAACAACATCATTGCTGAAGCTAGTGAAGAATAGGAAGTTGCAGTATATTAGAGGCTGGCAGGTAAATACGGTCCTTACGTGTAAGATGGACAAAAATCTGGCATTGTCTTCTGAGTGTAACAAAAAATATGCCTGGAGAATGAAATATAGCTCAGCTAGAAAACAAATTGAAAACATTTAAAAATCCTGCATTAATCTGATTGTACTGAGCAGAGTAATATAAAAAAAAGACAAAAACATACAAAAAGAAAAAAAAAGATAGATTGAATGAGCAGGTCACTAAATGACAGAGCATAGACTTAGGCATTAGAAACAAAACAAAACAAAAGATATTGGAACTAATTTTGTTTGTACAAATTAGAGTGGAATTCAGATGTTTTGTTCCAGGAAAAGAATTCACAGAAGAGCAGCTTCGGTACATTGTCATCCAGTGAGGACAGCATAGACTTGATAGACAATCCACTACACCTGCACAAGGAAGGCAAGTGGGGCACAGGCCCTGAAAGAGACCACACATTTCTAAACCAGCTTCTGAAGGTCAATCAAGATTCTCTAAGGAACCTCAACTTGCACTAGACACGTATGCTGAAGTAACTGATTTGAGCCCAAATGTCTACTTCAAGGTGAGCTGAACCCTCACCTCCAGCACTTGTAGTGTTACACCAACTTTATCCCAGCTGACAGTTGCACTTTACACTACTTAACATATAGGCATCTACATGTTGACACTTAGATATCTTAACATGGAGCTGAAGCCCACCCTGTAGGGGACACTTAACTCCTCTGAGAGAGGTAAGAGTAGGAGTATGATTCATTTACCTAACACAGCCATCTAATGCCCCTGAGACACCACAGAGTACTTGAGCCATTTGTAAGGTGCTGACATATGAGAAAGGAGATTTGCACTATTCTGGACTGACAGCTGGAGGCCAGGTGAATACCTTGGGACATCCCATCTGACACTAGATACCTATTTAGACAACTAAATTGACTGTGAGGGTCTATGATATCGATACCTGTATCTCACCTAATCTCATGGATTGCCCTAGTGAACAGATAGTGAACCAAGAGCCTGACACTTCTCAAGTGAAATTCATTCTTCTGAAACTGTGTCTAAATTAGGTCATTGCTGTGAGCTATGACTGTCTGTATCTCTCTACTGAATATAAAGGAAATTAAGATGATTTAAGGCAGTAGAAACCAAAAAAGAGATTAGTTGAATTGAAAGTTTTTAGTCCAGGCTACAAAGGCAGACTTACTGCAGCTTAAGAAGAAATGAGATATTTAGGGTCCCACTTCTGCCTTGTTAAATTCAGTAAGTTTTTTGACATTTACTTTAATGGGAACTAAATGGGAGTCTTGATTTAAATCAATAGGAAAAGTTTTGGCAAAATGGCAAATTGTGAAAATGTTTTGTAAAGGCAAACATATGCATATTATGAAAATAATAACAGAGAAGTTAAGGTTATACACTTTTAAGGTCTTTGCAGGACAAAACTGAATAGGAACAGCATGAGGTAAGAAAAGAAATTGCAGAATCTCTGACATTAGGTGACAGTTTTAAAAGCTCACTGCGTGGTAGAAAAGGCCCTTATACCTGCAAATAGCCAGTGTACTACCATTATCTAGACAGAAAAAAACCCTGAGCACAGTGGGAAACTACGGGCTATTTAATTTAGCTTCAATTTTTTTAAAAGTGTGGTAAACTATTTTTAGTGTTCAAGTGGATTTGTAAGAAATCTACACAGCAAAACACAAAAGGACCATAGACAACACCACAACTTTGCAGAAAGACTGTCCTTTGTAAACAGGGAACTGGAACATTCACAGTTCAATCTGTCCAGGGGCAGAGAACTGAGACAGAGTAAATGCATCTAGGTATCTGCACAGTGAGTGTTTATATCAGATAGCATTGTGCTGCATATGGAACAACTCCATAACACAGGATATCTTATCTCAGAGGATATCAATCAACAATCAAAATATCCCTCAAAACAATGGGTCCATGGAGTTTCAATGTAAAAATATTCTGTTAAAGATACGGGATTTTACACTTAACAGTTGAGCACTATGGCTACATTTCCTGGTGCTGTCTCCAGTCTGTTCAGTAATTAAGACAGGGGTTTCAGCATTACATTTTGAAATCTTTCTGATTGCTAGACCTCACTTCTCTAATGTGCAACCTTAATTTTAGTTTAATTGCATTTCCTTTTGCTCTTTGAATCATTCTCAAAATCCTGAATATTTTTGCCCTTGAATACTATGCTATATATTGTGTTATTTTAATACTGTCTTATTATTTTCAAAATCCTATAGATAACCTGGAAGAAGCTATCAAAAGTCTACCTTCAATTTAAAATTGAAAAACACATCCAAACATAATATGATTATATTGGTTAACCTCATGACAGTAAATATGGATTGATAATGAATGCTGGAGCAATGAAGTGCACCAAACTGGAATAATTGTCTTAACGGCAGGAATCTGTTTTTCAGTGTAATTCACAGCCCTAAAGCAGAATGGTGTTTAAAAACATCCCTGTTTTGGAAGTGCAATATTTATAAAGAGCATTTTTTAAAACCTTTCCAGTACTCTGGGTTGATAAGATTATTACCAGTTTTAATATCTTGTAAATGATGATCAATAGAAACAGACCAATTGCCTGTACATGCACTAAACTTTTACAAAGGTAAGTCAAGCTGTATAATATAACATTTTTCTACCTACCAATTCAAGAAAAAAAGGAAAAACTTACAAATCATTTTTAATGAAACATTTCTATGTAATGTAGTTAAAGTCAAAGTTTGGCCAACCTAATGAAGTTGTATTTTTAATTATTATCATACTTCTTATTCAAAATTATCTAAAGAAACGTAGTATATTAGTTAAAATTTTCCAGTATTAATAATATTACTATTTTGCATTATAAAAGGTCCCCTGGCATGTGTAAGACATACACAAAGGAAGTTAAAATATTTGATGTGCACACAGTGGGTTATATCTTAAATGTACTATAAACATACCATACGCAAGTACTATATATATATATACAATCCCAAAGCCACATAAAAGAGGGAAAGTCTCTTTTCTTCAGTAGGCTTTGATGAATTGCAAAGCACAACTCTCATCTTGCCTGTGACTGTACAAAATACCAAATTCTTGTGCCACAGGTGAGCTCCAAATGTTTGTTCTCTGTCACGAAGTCTAATGACTTCCTCGTCCAAAAAAAGTTCTTGCTACAACTTAAGTGTATTGGCCCTGAGTCGATACATTTTAAAGTGAGTTTGTTTCTATACCAAGATCAACCAATCAAAACCCAAAAATGTAACATATAAAAAAGCCTTTTTGTATAGATTTCATGTGTCGTTTAGATCTAGTACTCCAACAAAACTTTTTTTGACTACAATTAGTATTTTGACTAAAAGTAAATATATTCTTGAAAAGTTTTTTTCCTTGAAAACTTAGGAAAACAAACTTTCCAAATGTAAGATGGGATTAGTCTCACTTAGCTTTAAAAATTTGTAGCATAGACGTGTTCACCAAAGCTAATTACCTTTGGCATTTTTTAAAATAAATTTTAGACAACTACTGTAGAAAGAGATGAACTGCGTTGAAGAAATACCTAATTTTCTCTGTTATTCAATTAAAAACTGCATAAGGCTGGCTCACATGTAGAATTATTCTGCTTATTGTGATAGTTTGATGTGGGCGGGGGGTGTTCTGGTGTCAGGGGAGGGGATTTGCTCCCTGTGCCACCAGATCTGAGTCCCATCCCTCCCGGAGGGTTGAGCCAAATCGGCGCCTCTGCGAATTGCCCTATTTAAGTTGGGACAAAGGGGCGGGAAAAGGTCTTTTGGCGGTCTTTTGCTCAGGAGCGAGGAGAGACCAGGAGGGCGCTGCCCACGCTCCCGGCTCCCGGCCGGGCAACCGCTCGGGCCCGGGCCGGTGACTTGTGCTCAAGATGGCGCCAGGGGAGCCACATAGGGCACTCGGGAAGCGCCCCGCTCCCAGGGTGCCCGCCGGGCTTAGCTCCCCCAGAGAGGATTAAGATCTAAGAGAAGACAACCACAACGACCAGGTCAGTCAAGATGGAGCAGGAGGAGGTGTGCTGGAGCTGAGGCTTCCCTTGCAATCGGTGTGAAGATCGTAGGCGGCCCCCCTGCAGCCAGGATGTACTCGGCGGAGCAGAGACCCACTCGTGGCCCGTGGAGAAACCCACGTCAGGGAAGAGATGCCTGAGCCCAGGAGAGGTCGTGGAGCAGGGAATGCACGACAAGGTACTGTTAATAATGGGGCATGGAATGCACGACGAGGTCGTGGAGGCATCTGGAGTCCGTGGGATGGCCCACGCCAACGCGAGTGGCAGCAGCTCCCTAAGAGGCCGAGACTGGTAAAGCCCAAACTGGTGCAATCCATCGGGAAGGATTGCAATCCTGCGGGCAGGACTTACGCTGGAAAAGTTTGGGGACTTTTTTTCCTCATGAGTAGGGGATCGACCGAAGCAAGGGAAAAATGGTGTAAGGACTCCTACTTTAAGGAGCGGCAGTTAACAACATGGATGAACTGACCTGCACTCCCTCATTCCCTGTCCCCCTGCGCCACTGGGGGGGAGGTAGAGCCAGGAACGAAAGGAAATAGGGGGTGGGGAGGTGTTGTTTTAAGATCTGGCCTTGTTTTCTCTTTCTCCTCTCAAGTAACCAGTTTCATTCCCTTGTGTCTCTTGTTAAGTAACTGTTAATAAATTGTTTTGTTTTAAGAAGAAAGCCTGAGTCATGTTTTGCCCAGGACCATGGTTGGTGGGTGCGCCCTCTCGGTTCTTGTCTCGACCCTCAGTCCAAAAACCACGACACTTATATATACATTTGATGAAATTAATCCCACTCTGAACTTCTTAAAATGTTTCAAAACCAATATAATACTGAAACATTTTGTAACTCCAGTGCATTGCTGTCCCATGCCTCTATTATCGGCTGGATAGTCACACTGAAAGAGTTGCGGTCAACGGCTCCATGTCCAAGTGGAGGCCAGTGATGAGTGATGTTCCTCAGGGGTCAATACTGGGGTCAGAGTCATTTACCATCTATGTCAGCTACATGGACAAAGAGATCGAGTGCACCCTCAGCAAGTTTGCAGACGACACCAAGTTGTGTGGTGTTGTGGACATGCTGGAGGGAAGGGATGCCATCCAGAGGGGTGTTGGCAGGCTGGAGAGGTGGGCCTGTGAGAACCTCATGAAGTTCAACAAGGCCAAGTGCAAGGTCCTGCACATGGGTCGGGGCAATCCCATGCACAAGTACAGGTTGGGCGGAGAATGGATTGAGAGCAGCTCTGAGGAAAAGGGCTTGGGAGTGCTGGTGGATGAGAAGCTCAACATGAGCTGGCAATGTGCACTGGCAGCCCAGAAACCGTATCCTGGTCTGCATCAGAAGAAGCCTGACCAGCAGGTCGAGGGAGGTGATTCTGCCCCTCTACTCTGCTATCGTGAGACTCCACCTGGAATACTGTGTTCAGCTCTGGAGTCCCCAACACAAGAAGGACATGGAGCTACTGGAGCAAGTCCAGAAGAGGACCACGAAGATGATCCGAGGGCCGGAGCACCTCTGCTATGAAGACAGGCTGAGAGAGTTGGGGCTGTTCAGCCTGGAGAAGAGAAGACTCCAGGGTGATCTTGTTGCAGCCTTCCAGTACTTAAAGGGGGCCTACAGGAAAGCTGGAGAGGGACTTTTTACAAGGGTGTGTAGTGATAGGACAAGAGGCAATGGCTTTAAACTGAAAGAGGGGAGATTTAGATTAGATATAAGGAAGAAATTTTTTACATTAAAGGTGGTGAGGCAGTGGAATAGGTTGCCCAGAGAAGCTGCAGCTGGCCCATCCCTGGAAGTGTTCAAGGCCAGGTTGAATAAGGTTTTGAGCAACTTCATGTAGTGGAGGGTTGTGGAGGAGTTCCTTTCCGAGACTGGCCATAATATTCTCTCGGGTATGGACAATCCCTGTTTGGGCCCCAGAGCACAAGGTTACCAACTAGATTACTTTTGTCCTTCAAGTTAACCCAATGGCCTTAAAAGGAAATGTAGATTGATAGCCTGCCAAGATGCACGCCTCCTGGATGCCTCTCCGATGACCGCAATGAGGAGACTAAAGGGATGAGCTTATTACCTGTGGTCTGCTAGCGCTGCCTTATCACTATAACCCACGAGAGTGTGTTTACGCTAAGCAAGACAATTGTAGAATGTAGTCATGTCACGCCATATTCTGCTGTATAACCTGTGTGTTGTTTGTAATAAACGAGCATGATTTCTAACCATATTGGTGTACGGTCATGACTCTGGGCCGTCCACAGAAGGGATCTTGCAACAGAGGGTGTTCCTGCCCATGTCAGGGTGGTTGGAACTAGATGATCTTTGAGGTCCCTTCCAACCCTAACCATTCTATGATTCTATGATTCTATCCTGGGCTGCATAAAAAGATGTGTGGCCATCAGGTCAAGCGAGGAGATTCTGTCCTTCTAGTCTGCTCTGCTGAGACTCTACCTGGAATACTGCATTCAGCTCTGGGGACCCCAACACAAGAAGGATATGGACCTGTTGGACCAGGTCTAGAGGATGAAGATGATCCAAGGGCTGGAGCATCTCTCCTGTGAAGACAGACTGAGAGAGGTGGGACTGTTCAGCCTGGAGAAGGGGAGGCTCTGAGGTGATCTTGTTGCAGCTTTCCAGTACTTAAAGGGAGCCTACAGGAAAGCTGGAGAGGGACTTTTTGCAAGGGAGTGAAGTGATAGGACGAGGCGCAATGGCTTTAAACTGAAAGAGGGTAAATTTCAATGAGATATAAGGAAGAAATTTTTTTTCAGGGAGAGTGGTGAAATGCTGGAACAGTTTGCCCAGAGGAGTTGTGTCTGCCCCATCCCTGGATGTGTCCAAGGCCAGGTTGGATGAGGCTTTGAGCAACCAGGTGTAGTGGAAGGTGTCCCTGCCCATAGCAAGGGGCTTGGAACCAGATGATCTTTGAGGTCCCTTCCAAGCCTAACCATTCTATGATTTTATGATTCTACGATTCTATATCTGACATTCCCTTGTAAGGCCCCCTCCTCATCTGACACACTCTGGCTATGCAGCCTCTAGATGTGCTGCTTCACCTTTTCAAAGGGGAGAACATAACTGACAATGGACAGTATAGAGTGACTTTCATGCCTGGACTACAGAGTTAAAAGATCTATTCTTCTGAAACTCCAAGGCCCTGCAACGGTATTTGAGAATCCAGATATTAAACTTTTTCTCCAATAACTCTACATTTATCCCTTGGGAAGAAAATATTTTCTGACTCAGTTTAACCACACATCTTTCTGTTCAGAATAGCTCACTGGTCTTTCCACTTTCTTAGCATGATTTTGTATTTCTGTATAATTCCACTGTGCAGTAGTGAGGAATGGAAAAAGAAAAAGAAAAAAGCCCTTCCTTCCTTGCATGCTTAAAATTGAAGCTATCTCTATTAAAAATGCCAGTTCTTGGAAACATTAATGCTGCTGTTGAGTTACTTTCCAACACATAGAAGAATTTGACAAAGGAAACTGAGATCCTGCAAAAAGAGCTGAAGGTAGAGACTCTTCTTCAGTCACAAGAAAAAGAAATAATTATCTCTGAGAGAAATATACTGAAACTTTTATGAAAGTGTCAGAAATTACTTTTTCTTCAGTCACTGTCAAGTAGTCAAAAAGAGCAATCCTGTATAAGACTTTGAAGAGAAATATACTCTATCGTTCCTTGGGATATCACAACTATTCACTGCTCCATGTCCTCATGATACTCGCTCAAAATACAGATACATATGTGTATGGGAATGAGCAACAGAAAGCCAAACTCTTAAAACAAATATCCCTGTAGTTTACACCTCCATTTTGAAGTCAAAATCTGGGTAAAACTGCACAACTCGTTTACAAACACGTAACATCACCAATACCTGTTTCTTCACTGAACAGGTTGACAGCATAGACAGCATGTTACCAGCAACGTAGTTAGTGGTCAGAAGCTACTTCTCATCACATGCATGTTTCTACCATGAGACTTTTGTGTGCAAACAGGAGAGGAAAATACCTCTCCAGCCCACCAAAAACATCTGTGCAGTAATGGCAAAAACAGAAGATGGTCTTATTAGACATGAAAGATGGTGTAGAGTACTGTAGAAATTTCTGATATATTTTCTTTTAGGCACTTCATTTTTTTTTTTTTTTTTCCCCAAATATGTGTTTGAATGCTTTTTGGAGTACTGTCAATATGTATTTGTCATGGCTATTTTCAATGTCACTCATTTCACGATCAGAAGTCTCAAACAATTCAAATTAAAATTTTCTGTGGCATAATGGAAATGTGCCAAGTAAATGAGCACTCTTTTGATTTACTATTTGTACATAGAATTTCCTGTCTCCCGTAATTATCCTGCCAATCCACTTTTGGCAGTTGAAAATCTGATGCTTGATGTTAAAAAAAAGGGACACTAGTACAGCTTAAGAATGATAATTTTAAAGCGATATATGATTCAGGTGTTACATCAGTCTATAAAAATTTTACCAAGGCTTCCAAAAGGGCTGGAGGAAGCCAAAGTATCCTCAACCTTTTTACACTTAAAACCCTTGCTTGTTGACTTAGGATAATACCATTTTAATCTTGTCTTTTTCAGTTTTGTGTATGGTCAGTTAGAATTAATTTGTGTCGTTAAAAAAAAAAAAAAGAAAAAAAGCAATCAATCAGCTATTAGACTTCAAAGGAGGGAAAACACTGAATAGAAGACAAGGTTCATTTTTATACTTACTCAGACTATAGTTGTGATGTTTTACCAGCGTGTAAATTCTGATCTTACAAAAGTGTGAGACTGAGTTTGCAATAAGATTTCCTCTTCCTCTTAATTAAGCTTTCTGCCACGGATGGTCCCAGAGCACAGAGGTATTGGATAAATCAGTGTGTCTTAGAATGAACTATTATGAGCAAGCTGACATGACTGTGGTATGTGTATGATTTTTAACATTGCTATTGTTTTCTATTCAGGTTGGATGAGGCTTTGAACAACCTGGTGTGGTGGAGGGTTTCCTTGCCCATGGCAGAGGGGTTGGAACTAGATGATCTTTGAGGTCCCTTCCAACCCTAACCATTCTATGATTCTATGATTCTATGATTCTAAAACTATAACATTTTAAATAGTGAAAGCCAAAATATGCCACAATACTGAAAATGTAGCTTAATAGAAAATACATCTTTTTCTAGGCTAGCTAGAAAAAGAAAACAAAACATAAAGAACCTTTAACAACTGAAACTCCTACCCAGATACACTACAAATCCAGTCCCAGATTAATCTCACCCACATTAATGTTCTTACAAGAAACACCTAAATGAAGAGTGTAGTCACATTATGCTTCCTCTACTTCTAAATCAAAGCAATTAAAGCCTACCATATATGTAAAAACCTCCAGTAAGATCTTTCTCTTACCATAACGTAGCCTTATAGGATTCCATTCCTAATTTAAGCACCTTGTTACATGCTTAAATTTTGCTGAGATGAAATCAATGCTCAAGAGAGATTCTGAAGCAGGTATTTTGGTCTGTGCTGTGCAGCTGTAAGCGTGATTTTGACTTCCGTTTCCACACCTAAGTGCACCGCCCTTGCAGAGAATATAGAATTGTCCACCCTTCACTTTGTATTACAGAGCACCAGGGAATCAAAATTTGTTGTATCTGTCATGCAAGTTGTCTACTTCTGCCTTGCCAACAAATCCACATTAGCAATGTGGGATCTCCCTTTCAGCATCCTGCAGGTGTGGTAGTGGCTTGCACCATAAAAGTTTGTAGTTTGCACAGTATAAGTCTGTGGATGTGAATAAATGTTTGTTCAGAAAAAGCAATTAAGTAGTCATGGAAGTTCTGGGTCCATGGTAAACCAGAACTGGGTGCAAAAGATACTAAAGCCTTTCTGAAAGAACACAGAGAATGGATTTGATTGAGACTCTTCTTCCTGTGATCTTTACCTCTGTATAGAAATTCCAGCAAGTATAGTGGTAGAGCAAGAACAATACATTGAAGACCTGGGATAAGATTACTGAATGAACAATGACCAGATGCTGAGTATCTGCTGTCTTTTTGCTTGTCCATTACTTGATTTTCTTTATTGCCTTCTACAATGCCAACAAAGAGAAAGAAAAGTGAATATTCAACTCAAGCACTCTGAAGCTCTCGAGAAATTCAGATATGGTTCTCCTGATAAAGTTATACCATGTTACCAGTAAGGGTTCCCCTGGAAGGAAGGCCATCATCCATGTGCCCAAGTGTGGGAAGAAGCAAGGCAGCAGCTCTGAAAGACTGATGTCAGTAAGCTACCAGGGATCAGTGCTCTGAAAGGGAGTAACAGAATCCTTGCAGAGTCTTTTCTAAGTCTCAGCTGTGAAATATGCAGAGATTTCTTCTCTTAAACTTTCTCAGTGGATGTCTCATAGCTGTTGCCCACAGGAAGATTTCAGGGGGTGTTGTGCTGTCATCACCCAAGAGTCCAACATGGAGACTGGTTGGAGGGAGTCCAAGCCCGGAAGGAGTCTGACAGTCCCCTTGACTTAACTGTACCAACTCGCTGGAATGCTAATTGGGGCATGTCTCCATTAATTGTGTGGATGTGCCTGCATGGGAATGTATGAAATTTTTTTGCTGACACAGCCTATTCATCGTTTTCTCCACTTACTAAATTGAACTTATTGTCATGTTGTTTGGTGAAATACAGTGTTAACCTAGAAATAACTACAATTTCTGATCTTTTTGTCTCATGTAGCTACCTTAAGATATCTAAAGACTGTGTTCATTTTAGACTCAGATATTCAAACACTTCTGTAATTACAGAAGTGGATTTGACTGTAGTTCATAATCAATGCCTGGACACAAAGTGTTGGATCTTGGTTACTCCCAAGATCTTGTCTTCCAGCTAGCTTTAGCACATGCCATATTAAGTATTCTGAGAGCTAAAAAGATTGCTCATGCAAACTGATTGTATTTCTTTCCTGCCTCGAAGTTAATATGGAAGATGAAAGTAAGAAGAATGAGAGGATACCTAATTTAAATCTTATGTCTTTTCTGTGGAGAGGTTGTAAAAATTAGGAAGAACTTCAGTGACATAGAATTAAAATAATTTGACTGGATATTTTAGAGAAAAAAGTACCAAAAAAAAAAAAAAATCTGGAAAGGGTTACTGTTCCGTTGAGACAGAGTGGTGAGCAGAGCAGTTGAAGAAGAATGAGGCATTCTGGCTTCCCAGCCCTTCTGAAAATGGCTGTGTGGTTAGGAACATAGAACTTTGGATCAGTATTATTTTTTGTATAATGAAGATAAAAATGCTCCTCTACACTTTCCTAGCTGATGTGTGCTAAAGACACAAAACCAGAAGACAAAGGCTACGTTTGCTACTAATTATATGAATATCTGTGAGTCTTTATACTTCTGTAAATACCTTGTGTGTATCTTTAGAAAAAATTTATATGAAAAGATAGATTAGTTAACTCATGTTAATAGGTGACAGAGGGAGACAAATGCAAGAGGAATATAGGGCAAAGCTTGCAAATTTTGTTCCAAACCTAGCAATCACGGTAAAAAATGAGTCCTAGAAGAATTTCATCTTCCAGTGGTAGAAGGCAAAGCACAGCCTCTAGGCTCAGCTGCCTTGAAAAGAGCCTTTATTATGTTGAAGGATACCGAGATTTCTTCTGCCACTTTGGAATTTATTTGTAAGAGCAGGAAATTCGATGAACATTTTAGTGCCTCAGTTTACTATTCTGTGACTCTACTACATGTTCTCTTTATAATGAGATCATATCACACATGCCAATACAGCTATTTTTTTTAAAAACAACTCCTACGTTTGAATAGTTACCAATGTATTTGGCCTGCACAGGTAATGAAGGCAAGAAAGTCTTCATGGTAATTTGCAAAAGTATATGAAGAAGAGCACATTTATTTTAATTCATTAGATTATAGTTCACCTTCTTTTTTCCCCTAGATTCAAATTAATCTTGATAGCAATAATTAATTTTCAGCTTCAAGGTTTAATAATATATTAAGCTCAAATTCTCACCGGCTAATTACATTTCATATTTGGGAGACCTGCAAAGTCAGTTCCAAGATATGTTGTTTCTGTTTCTTAAAGCACTAATACTCTGAGCCTGTTCTTTTCTTTCTGCTTGATGGTAGGCTAATTATTGTTTTAAAAGTATACCGTATGTTCATTCAGATGGAAGATTCATCTGGATAAAACAAGACTTTTTTTTTTTCTCCCAGAGGTTTTACAAACTCATCATTCTGCAGCAATAAGGAAATGAGTCTCTGTCTTGGGGGAGGCTAGGGAAATCTTCATCTATAGCTATTACCAATGTTACTGGAGCATGGCCAGATAATACTATATTATTATGGTTAAAGAAATTAGGAAAAAACTCAGAGTGTGTGATGTGAAGTTCTGATATGTTTTCCCACTTGAGACCAATCCCCATGGGCGTGATTCCGGGCAGGGTTAGACTAGCATTTGCATTCTTCTTAGAGCAGTATAAAAAGTCTAAGGCACGGTATCCGATCATATCTGATCTCAATCCAGATCTATGGAAATACAGATCTGCATATGCCCCAACTCCTCAGCTGTTGTAAACACTTCAGCAGTGCAACTTCATTCCCAGCGTGGTCTTTCCACGGTGATGTCACATCACAGTGTCCTTCACTAGCTGGGATGAGTAGCGTGGCAACTCAAAAGCAAATGTAGCTCTGTGTTTTGGACTGGGAAACAAGCCTTCATGGTATTGTAGGGCAAATTCAGAGTGGCTTCAGTGGGAGTACTGCACAGCAAAAGCAAACATTGCAGCCAAATACTGCAGTGCTGGTAAATTCCTTACAGAAAGAACTGAAGTGCAGCAAAGCTGAGAATTGGTTTTACTGCAGCTCAGACTTTTAGTGGGGAGGATTTTCTGACTCTCCTCCTCAGGGGCCACTGACCAGAGAAGCCGGAGCCTTCGTAAGTGGTGTTTCTAGAGAGGAGCACAGAGTGCAGAGGGACACCAAGTAATGCAACTGTGCACACCAGTCTGGTAAATGGTAATTGATTGCTGACTCACTGTGATGAAGAGTTGCTTCAAGACTAAATAAACTTAGGCAAATTGTATCTTCTTTCATCATTAAAGCACATAGAGAAAAGCAGAAACACCTTAACCCATGATTCAACATTTGCTTTTGATTAGTAGTCTTCTTGCCGTAAGTTTCCAGCTGAAGTAGCCACTATGCCAATCTTTGAGCTGATGTTTATCTTTTATTAAATTTAATGTTATGCTGGCTTAAATTTTTCCTCTTAAAACTTTAATTGGAGTCTAAACTTTCACAGTCAGAAACGTTCCTTATCCAACAATTCTTCCATCGTTATTTATTTCCTATATGTCTCACCCAGGTTGCAAAGTCTTGCTTTGAGTTTGGGCAGAATTGACTATAGTCTTGCAAAGGTAATTGCTGCTGCATCAGATTCTTTGGTGCTGAAGATCTTTTTTTCAGCTATGGTAATATAACTAAGTTAAAATGTTTGTCATGCTTCCAGTACTGTGTGCTGTACTCTAAGGACTACTTAGGCTTCATAAAAGATGTCTTTTGTGTTTATTATTGAAATAGGATTACATTGACATAATCTTAAATATAGGTTTAAACTTATTCCAAAGGGCATAACATAAGAAAAAAGATACTAAGTTAAAAAAAAATAAATAAATTAAAAAAAAAGATACCATTATTTACTGGTTAAATAGTGCTTTCCTTAATGATTAAAAATTCACTCTGTGTGTGTTATTATTTCTTAGTTATGAAAGAGTCTTTTTATTGCAGTAAGGCTTGAAGCTATGACAAATTCTTAACAGGACTATGTAGTCTAAATGTATATCAAGAAATAACTGAAAGCTGGAGAAAAGAAGGGGAAATGTGATAGTAATGGCCAGTCTGATAGAAGACAGCCAATCTTAACCCCACTCAATTTGGATGCTTAATTTAAGCATACAGTCTTATAGTCTATGCTATAAAGCATAATAGATGAAAAGCAAAAAGAGGTGGTACTTATTCAAGACAATTCAAACTTTTAGTGACCAGAACAGCTTTCTGCACATCACTGCTCTCCACTGACAGTGCAATGAACTATGTCTGATTCTGTTAGATGCTGAAGATTAGGTTTGGGGAATGTGCATTGATGTCTCAGCGAGTCATTCGGGAGGGGAAGGTGGGGAGGTGATATGAAAACTGGAGAAGTCCTCTAGAGCTTCTCCCTATCCTGCTCTTTCAGGTAACTGCACAAAAAAAAATCTCTTTCATAAATAGATTGCACTCCATCTTAACAGTAGTTGGTATTCTCTATGCCTACTTACAGCTGTCAGAAAGCTATTCTGGACCTTATTTCTGGCTGAAAACCCTGCTCTGATTTTGAGCTTAAATTCATTCAGAGACATTTAAACAAGTTTGTTCTCGTGCCAACATTGTCCTCTAGTTTAAGCACTTTTGTTTGTTGGTTTGTTTGTTTGTTTTTTACTTCTTTTGTATTTATCTCCCTCATATTAATAGCAAGCAATCATATCCCTCTTGATCTCCCTTTTGCTAGAACAAATAAGACAGATCCTTCTGGGGTCTGCCCACATCACAAATTGCAGTACAGTGCAGATCCTTGGACTTCCATCAAACAAGCTAGATCTGGGATCAGAACACACATAGTATAGAACAAGATCCGTGGTAATTTTTCTGCTTTTTCCAGACCTGACTAAAATGACTATAATGCTACTGGAAATCACGTAGGTTGTGTGATTTAGAAATGCCAGGTCATGCTATTACAGCACTCTAACATAGTGCTTCAAATAGATCTATTTTAATTTTGTCATAAATTAGGTTCCCACTTGTCTTTTGTCTTTCTTACTCATCTTTGCAGACCATCTCATGCTTGTTCTGCTGTGGATGTATCTGTGTTGAACAAATACAATGAAAAGTTTTGTAAATGGTTTGGGCATAATGCATGATTAAATATTTGTTTTCACATTCATATTGATCTATTACAATATTGATTTAGCAATATAAGTACACCTGATGTTAAAAATATTTTTCTCATGGGAAAATATGAAATAAAAAATAAACTTGAAGAGCATTATCAGTTTTCAATCTTGTATTAAGACTTTTAGTATCTGTAGTAAGAAAGATGTCTTCCAGTATCACCGATTCTTGTTATTCATATCACATCAGTAGTTCATTCAAAATTTATGTTTTTTTTCTGCCTCAGTTGGTAGAAAAGGTTTAGATTGATTTGTCTACAATTTCAAAATGACAAGAAAGTTACTCCAACTTCACTACATTTAGAAACATATATCTGTTCTTGTTAGGTATTGTAATATAACTTCTCTACTTCAATGTATGGAAGTAACTGCTTGTGTGTAACATTGTGTGAAGAACTACCTCACCCCACCCAAATCAGTGATTTTCTTCAAGATATAAAAAAAAAACACCCAAAACTTAACAATAAAAATATAATCTCCATAAAGTAACAAAGACTTAAAGATAAGAAAATTGCACTTTCTCAGCAGCAAGCACTGGAAACAATCTCGATCACAATGATTAAAATGGCTGATGTGAAAGAAGTGACCTCTTCCACTAATCTCCAGAGGAAGATGATTCTCTGTAGTTAAATGAATTAACTCAAGCAAATTTGAATTTGAAAGAGTGCATAGTGCACTGTGGCATTCAAACACAAATGGTTTTCAAACTACAGAGACAGTACATTGTCAGCTCTACTCCATGAACAGGAAAAGAAAAATAGCAAGATATGTAGCTGAGTTACTAAGCAAAAATATGTCACAGCATTTAGACATTATATTTCACACTCTGTTAAAAAGGATAGGTGGGTATTGAGCTGCTGTGTGAAGACATGCTTCCAAGGGTTTTTTTGTCAACATACTTATTGATCCAAGAGAACAAAAAATCTGTATTTCACTGCTGATGCCAAAACTGAGACTCCAAAGTATGTTGTCTCCAGAACTGCAAAACAGTCACTCAAAGTGTCCCCTAAATCCTAAAAATTTTAACAGTTCTGAAGCAAAACACTCCAAAACTGGAGTAATTCAAAGCTGTATTTAGAATCATAGAATCATAGAATGGTTGGGGTTGGAAGGGACCTCAAAGATCATCTAGTTCCAACGCCCCTGCCGTAGGCAGGGACAACCTCCACTACATCAGGTTGCTCAAAGCCCCATCCAACCTGGCCTTGAACACCTCCAGGGATGGGGCATCCCCAACTTCTCTGGGCAATCTGTTCCAGTACCTCACCACCCTCAATGTAAAGAATTTCTTTCTTATAGCTAACCTAAATATTCTCCTAAATATTAGTAATATTCTCTTCTATCATACCGACTCTAGGACATGACACAAGATGGAAAACAAAGATCGAGGATTTAAATAATTGGCTACAAAAGTGGTGTGAGGAAAACAACCTAGGCTTCTTTAACCACGGGCTGACCTTAATGCCAGATCTTCTATCTAGGGACGGGGCGGGTTTGTCTCCACGGGGGAAAAGGCTGCTCGCTACAGAACTAGCTGGGATCATCAACAGGGCTTTAAACTAGATGTGAAGGGGGTGGGGGGTATTATCAGACTTAGAGGATTAACAGCCGAGGACGGCCCTCCATTGTCTGATGAAAGGAGTGTAGGCAGGTGCCTTCGGCCTGCTGCCTCAGTGATAGTAGGGGGTGATATGTGTAGTCAAGAGCAACACACAAGTTGCCTAGAGGTTAAAGAGAATCCCAAAAATAACAGCTCAGGTAATAAAACTTCCCCCCCTAGGGGTGCCGTGGGGTCGAAAGCCCAACTTACGTGCTTCTATACAAACGCACGTAGTATGGGCAATAAACAAGAGGAACTGGAAGCTCTTGCTATCCGGGGAAACTACGACATAGTTGCCATCACTGAAACATGGTGGGATGACTCGTATAACTGGAGTGCTACCATGGATGGCTACAAACTCTTCAGGAGGGATAGGAGAGGTAGAAGGGGTGGTGGGGTTGCCCTGTATGTAAGGGAAGATCTAAATTGTTTAGAGTTAAATGTTGGGGATGACCTAGTAGAATGTCTGTGGGTGAAAATCAAAGAGGGGCCTATGAAGGCGGATATTGTAGTGGGTATCTGCTATAGGCCACCCTATCAGGACAGTGAGACTGATGAGCTATTCTTTAAACAACTGGGGGAAGTCTCGCGCTCACTAGCCCTTGTCCTTATGGGTGACTTTAACCTGCCTGATGTCTGTTGGAAGTATAACATGGCAGTCAGGAAACAGTCTAGGCGGTTCCTGCAGAGTGTGGAGGACAACTTCCTCTCACAACTGGTTAGTGAACCGACTAGAGAAGGAGCTCCCCTAGACCTGCTGTTTGTGAACAGAGAAGGTCTTGTGGGAGATGTGAAGGTTGGAGGACGCCTGGGGCTTAGTGACCACGAGATAATAGAATTCTCAATTCTAGGGGAAGTTAGGAGAGGGAACACTAAAACGGCCAAGCTGGACTTTGGGCGAGCTGACTTTGGGCTGTTTAGAAGTCTGGTTAACAAAGTCCAATGGGAGACAGCTCTCAAGGGTAAGGGGGCGCAGGAGGGATGGTTACTATTCAAAAAGGAAATTCTGGAGGCACAGGAGCGAGCTGTCCCTGTGTGCCGGAAGTCGAGCCGCCGGGGTAGAAAACCAGCTTGGATAACAAAGGAGATTTGGGAACATCTCAAAAGAAAAAGGGATGTCTACAAGTCTTGGAAGAATGGGCAGGCATCCAGGAGTCAATACAGGGAGGAAGTTAGGGCATGTAGGGAGATAATCAGGGAGGCAAAAGCCCAATTGGAACTTAGACTAGCCTGCTCCGTAAGGGACAACAAAAAGTCTTTCTATAAATATATTAATAACAAAAGGAGGGCTAAAGATCACCTCCAGCCCCTACTGGACTCAGGGGGTACGTTAGTCACTAGGGATGAAGACAAGGCTGAGGTCCTTAATGCCTTCTTTGCCTCAGTCTTTAATAATAAGGTCAGTAGTTCCCAGGTGAGCTGGCCTTCGGTGTCTGAGTGCAGGGAGGGAGAGCAGATCGAAGCTCCTGTGATCCAAGAGGAACGGGTCAAGGATCTGCTCCTTCGGCTGGATGCCCACAAGTCTATGGGGCCTGATGGTATCCACCCGAGAGTCCTGAGAGAGCTGGCGGATGTCATTGCCAAACCCCTGTCCATTATCTTTGGGCAGTCTTGGCTCACTGGGGAAGTTCCGCTGAACTGGAGGCTGGCGGATGTTACCCCCATTTACAAAAAAGGGCGGAAGGAGGATCCGGGGAACTACAGGCCTGTCAGTCTGACCTCGGTGACGGGCAAAGTCATGGAACAGGTTATCTTGAGTGCTATTAATGAGCACATACAGGTTAACCGGGTGATCAGGCCCAGTCAACATGGGTTTATGAAAGGCAGGTCTTGCCAATCAAACCTGATCACCTTCTATGACAGGGTGACCCGCCTGGTTGACGAGGGAAGGGCTGTGGATGTAGTTTTCCTGGACCTCAGTAAAGCCTTTGATACAGTTTCTCATAGTGTTCTGGTGGAGAAACTGATAACTGCTGGCCTGGATAGGCACACCCTCCTTTGGGTTAAAAACTGGCTGGATGGCCGGGCCCAAAGAGTGGTGGTAAATGGGGCTAAATCCGGCTGGAGGCCGGTCACCAGTGGGGTTCCCCAGGGCTCAGTGCTGGGTCCAGTTCTGTTTAACATCTTTATCAATGACCTGGATGAGGGGATTGAATGTACCCTCAGTAAATTTGCGGACGACACCAAGCTGGGAGGCTGTGTCGATCTGCTCGAGGGTAGGGAGGCCCTTCAGAGGGATTTGAACAGACTGGATCGTTGGGCTGAGGCCAATGGCATGAGCTTTAATAAGGCCAAGTGCAGAGTCCTTCACTTGGGGTATAAAAACCCCAAGCATCGCTATAGGCTTGGGGAGGAGTGGCTGGAGAGCTGCCTGGCGGAAAAGGACCTGGGGGTGTTGGTTGACTACCGGCTTGATATGAGCCAGCAGTGTGCCCAGGTGGCCAAAAAGGCCAATGGGATACTGGCATGTATCAAGAATAGTGTGACCAGCAGGAGCAGGGAAGTGATCCTGCCCCTGTACTCGGCACTGGTGAGGCCGCACCTGGAATATTGTGTCCAGTTTTGGGCCCCTCGCTTTAAGAGAGATATTGAGCTCCTGGAGCGAGTCCAAAGAAGGGCAACTAAACTGGTCAAGGGGCTGGAAAATAAAACTTATGAGAGGCGGCTGAGGGAGTTGGGGCTGTTTAGCCTGGAGAAGAGGAGGCTGAGGGGAGACCTGATTACGGCCTATAAATACTTGAGAAAAGATGGTGGGGAGTTAGGGGAAGGGCTCTTTACATTAGTGATGGGAGATAGAACAAGAGGAAATGGGCATAAGCTTAGTCAGGGGAGATTCAGGTTGGATGTTAGGAAGTATTTCTTCTCTGAAAGGGTTGTCAGCCACTGGAATAGGCTGCCCAGGGAAGTGGTTGAGTCCCCATCCCTGGATGTGTTTAAGAATAGGGTGGATGAGCTACTTGAGGATATGGTTTAATGGGGATTAGGGATGGTTGGACTGGATGATCTCTAAGGTCTTTTCCAACCTAGAAATCTATGAATCTATAAATCTGCCCTCTTTCAGTTTAAATCCATTGCCCCTTGTCCTATCACTACACACCCTTGTAAAAAGTCCCTCTCCAGCTTTCCTGTAGGCCCCCTTTAGGTACTGGAAAGCTGCTATCAGATCACCCTGGAGCCTTCTCTTCTCCAGGCTGAACAGCCCCAACTCTCTCAGCCTGTCTTCATAGCAGAGGTGCTCCAGCCCTCTGATCATCTTCGTGGCCCTCCTCTGGACTCGTTCCAGTAGCTCCAGGTCCTTCTTGTGTTGGGGACTCAGATAAGATCACCCTGAAGCCTTCTCTTCTCCAGGCTGAACAGTTCCAACTCTCTCAGCCTGTCTTCATAGCGGAGGTGCTCCAGCCCTTAGATCATCTTTGTGGCCCTCCTCTGGACTCGCTTCAGCAGCTCCATGTCCTTCTTGTGTTGGGGACTCCAGAGGTGAATGCAATATAGCAGGTGGGGTCTCACAAGAGCACAGTAAAGGGACAAAATCACCTCCTTTGTCCACTGGCCACACTTCTTTGGATGCAGCCCAGGATATGGTTGGCTTTCTGGGCTGCAAGTGCACATTGCCAGCTCCTGTTGAGCTTCTCATTAACTAACACCCCCAAGTCCTTATCCTCCATGCTGCTCTCAATCCATTCTCCACCCAGTCTGTACTTGTGCTTGGGATTGCCCCGACCCATATGCAGTACCTTGCTCCTGGCCTTTTGTAAATTAATGATGTCCAGATAGGTCCACCTCTGAAGTCTGTCAAGGTCCCTCTGAATGTCATTTCTTCCCTCCAGTTGTCGGAGTGCAGATCCTTGAAGAGACTGCACGAAGAAAATCCTGTGTAAATAAAGACTGGAGCTCTAAAGTTAGGCCTCAAGTGCAGAATGCCCTTGAAGTTAAGGATAAGAAAACTATGCAGTATGATAAGGGAGTAGTGTTTGCTTAGAGCAGAGCTTCGCTAGGCGGGTGCCTGTTTGAAATAAGCTGTTAAATATGACAAGCGTATGTATCATCCAATAATGGTGTAGAAAAGGTGTGGTCTCAGGATTATTGGCAAATACTGTCTATATAAGCAATAAGAACTGCGCAATAAACGAGACTTCCTGCAGCTAACTCATATTGAGTCGTCTCAGTACTTCTCCAAATCCCTTCTCCGCATTATGGCGCCCGAACAGGGACGGGAAAAAATGAGCTGGACTCATCGTTTCACTCGGGACATTTATTACTTGTTTTGAACGAGTGTTATTTTAGCGGAGAAGGGACGGCGACCTCAGGCGGCCCATCGGGGAAAGCCGGGCGGATCTACCCAGGCGGCCTATACAGGAAAGCCGACGATCCGCAGGATCCATTAAGGCGGCCCATCGGGGAAAGCCGTGCAGATCTACATACAGGCGGCCTATAGGGGAAAGCCGGAAGATCTGTAGGATCCACTGTCGCGGTAAGACGATGGAACGGGACGTTGCATTGTCGTTGTTGGGAAGCTTCTTAGAGAAGCGTGGATTAAAACTTGGAAAAAGATATTGGCCCCCCCTGATTGCAGGGGGGTATGCAAAAGATATTATCGTGAAACACGAAGAATTAGGAACCAAAGGAAAGAAGAAGTAAGCGACTGAAGAAAAAAAAATAAGCGACAACTGCCTCAACAGGAGGAGGTAAGCGACTGGGAACAATGGGAAGCATGGCTTTAACAGAACATAAGTCTGTAGTTAAAGTGTTGACAAAGTGCTAGAGAAACCAGCACTATTAACAGTTCTGACTTGATAAAACTCCCGGTACTCCTGGTTTGGGTATCAGCCCATGTACTGGAGGCAAGCTCTTCAAATATATACATGACAAGGACTTGGGACACTATAGACGTTAAACTTTGGCGTGCAGCCACCTGTGGGGATGCTGCTGGCCTGGAAAAGTCATCATCGAATCTTTTGATCCAGGGCCCCGAACGAAAGACAGACTTATTTCTTTCCCCCTCTTCCAACGAAGTCGGTACACCGGCACCCCCGCGCCGCGCCGCCCACTGCGCCCGGCGGCGCCCCGGGGACGCCGCTGCTGCTGCCGGCCGGGGCCGCGGGCGGCGTTTGCTTCGGCGCTGCCGCCCGTGCGCGGAGCGAGCCGCGGCTGGACGGGACGGAGACGCGCGGCGGGCCCCGCTGCGCCGATTCGTTCGCAGCTGATGGTCCCTCGGCGGGAGGGGTCGGCGGCGGTTACGGAGCGCGAGCGGCCGGAGCTGCGGCAACAACAACAACAACAACAACGACAACAAGGGGGGGCCGGCACAGGGCTGCTGGGTCGTCATCGCCACCCTGCCCCCCCGCCCGGCTGAGGCGAGGGAGGGCTGACCCCCCCCCCCCCCCCCCCGCCCCACGCCGCTGCTGCCCCCCACCCGTCGGCCGCGCCTGGCGAGCGGCCGCTTGGCCCCGCCCCCCCGCCCGGCCGCTGCCTGTGGCCCAGGTTTTACCACGAGAGAGCATATCGTAACTTGGATCGTCTCGATCGGCATCGCGGGAAATAACTAATTCTCTTCTGTTCCAGCAATTTCAACAGCTAATATCAGTGTTGCAAAACCGTAAACATGCACATTCCATTGTACATCTGCGAGCGCACACCACGCTGCCAGGGCCTATAGCAGAAGGGAACAGGCGAGCTGAGCCTCTCACGAGTGCAGCTCTGGTACCAAACTCGCTCATGCAGGCAAACATCTTGCATGACTTCTACCATCAGAATGCTAACGCCATTAGGTGACAATTTGGTATAACAACAGAGCAAGCCCGCTCAATTGTACAATTGTGTAGTACCTGTCAAAATATGATCATGCCACCAGTGAATGGTGTTGATCTTCGTGGTTTACGCTCGCAGGAACTTTGGCATACACTTCGTATCAGACATATGTATTTTTGTCATCATAAGATATTGAGCATGTTATTGGTATTCCTTACAATCCTACTGGGCAACCGATCATAGAATACACACATGGTACTTTGGAGAATACGCTTTTAAAACAAGAATGATGGGGAAATCTCCCAATGAAACAATAGCTAAAGTGTTATAGGTGTTAAATCTCTTAAATCAAGAGCTAAATATTTTGGGATGAATAAAATGTCACTCATGTCAAAATCAGGCACAGGCAGGGTTACAGCAAGTAGCTTTCCAACAACTGACTGAATTGGCTAAGAGAGCATTAAGACGTGTCCCTGATTTTGGGGACAGGGGAGGCTTCCTCTGCTTCCATTCGGCAGGGAGCACAGGAACCTTATGAGCATTTTTTTTTTTTTTTTTTTTTTTTGATCAGCTACAAATGGCAGTTCAGAGATAAACAGAAAATCCGGCTACTGCAGATGTGTTGGTATTCCAGTTAGCCATTGAAAATGCTAACACACACTGCCAACAAGCTCTTGATCTTATCGGAAATCGGGCAAAAACGATTGCAGATTTAGTAAAGGCGTGTCACAATGTGGGCTCAGAACACTATAAAGCAGAGATATTGGCAGCTAAATGTTTTGGTCAACAGTAATCACTGACACGTTGGTGCATTTAATTCCTACTGGTGTCTTTGGTCTTATATCACAAGGATTATGTGCACTATTGCTGGGACGATCATCCACCACAAAATTAGGATTGTTTGTACTCCCAAGGGTAATTGATTCTGAGGAAAAAATAGACAAACAAACAAACAAACAAAACACCAAAATGCTAGTAACTGCTTCTGCAGGGCTATAATAGAGCTTAGCAAGGTATTCCTTTGCATATAAGGGGAGATCCATGTACTATAGGGACTTTAAGAATGTATTTCCCTAACACCACCATGAACCTAAGTCATAGACACACCCAGAATAGCTGCAGCACGCATGCTTATGATAGCTAGTGCGATTCCAGAGCAGAATTTTGGGAACCAGCTAAAATCATTGCAGCTTCAATATTTGCACCAGGAGTTGGAGTGGCACAGGTGTTAACTATACTGAATAAGTTGGGCTGTTGGCTTGCAAAACAAACTAATGCTACAGCTTCTGCTTTATCAAAGCTCTTAATTGACAGGATGGTTAAAATCTTTAGTAAAGCAGACATTATATTGCTAGTAGTTCTTTTATGCATAGTAATAATCATCCCCTGTCTATTGTCACGCTCCCAGCAAACGGTACAGAGTACGGTTCATCAAGTAATGGTCATAGAAAAACAAAAAAGGGGAATTGTGGCATCATGCACACAGTTACAGTTGGGGTTTGACCTTGATGATTTAAGCCTGTGCTCTTTTCTGAAGTTGGGAAACACCGATAAAGAGGGTGAGAAAGAAAAGGGAGTGTGAACAGCTGGTGCAGGGAGTGTGAGAAGCTGACATGGGAGTTTGGGAAGTTGATATAGAGTGTATGAGAAAATGATGTTTAGTTTAGCAAGTAAAAAATAGCTCCTTTTTAGGCATAGCCAATAGTAAAGTTAAAATAGGTGCGTGCACTATTGTTTGTAATCAATCACAGCTGGGTAAGGGGCGCGTGGACACATCGTGGCTAGAGTAATAATCTATAAAAGCTGCCTGTATAACAACAATAAAGGCCACTCTGCTATCACAAAAGAATTTTGGACACAGACAGTCACAGCTGCACAGCCTCCTTTAACAGTAATCATTAATGGGAAGGCTTTTCTGGCCTAGTTGACACAGGGGCTGATGTATCTATAGTGAAAAATCCTGACTGGCCGCCCTCTCGGCCTCTGATACAAGCCCTGGCAGCTGTGATCAGAGTAGGTGGAACACAGATCCCACAGCAGAGTGCACAGACCTTGTTAGTAGTAGGCCCAGGTAACAAACAAGCTATTTTGAAACCATATGTTTTTAATGTCCCATATACATTATGAGGTCGGGCTTTGTTGAATCACTGGAATGTGAGGCTAACCTCAAATTTTTAGCACACGTCACTGATGTCCAGCCCTGACTCAAGCTGGTAAGCCGGTCTGAGTCGATCAGTGGCCATTAAAAAGCGAGCGGCTGGAGTGAGCTCAAAAATTAGTCGATGAACAGCTCAAATTAGGACATATAATTCTCTCCACTAGCCCATAGAATACTCCAAAATTTGTTATCTCAAAGAAATCAGGAAAGTGGAGATTTATGTTGAAAGATTTAAGAGCTATTAATGCAATCATTTCACCAATGGGTGCTTTACAACCGGGTGTACCAAATCCTACTATGATTCCAGAATGTTAGCATTTGATGGTGATTGATTTAAAAGATTGGGTTATTTCACCTTTTTACTTTTTTATTTATTTGCACCCTAACGATTGTCCTAGATTTGCCTTTTCCGTTCCAGTGCTTAACAATGAACGACCCACGCAACAATATCATTGGATTGTACTGCTTCAAGGAATGATGAATAGTCCTACAGTTTGTCAATTGGTGGTAGATGATGCTCTCTGTCAGGTCAGACAGCAGATCAAGCTCAGCAGATTGTACGTGCCTGCCCTGACCGTCAACGTATTGTGCCTTCAAATACTCCAGCAGGAGTAAATCCAACAGGTTTATGTGCCAATGAATTATGGCAATCTGATATTACTTATATTCCATCGTTTAATCGATCTAAATATGTGCATGTAACTGTTGAGATGTTCTCTGCCTTTGTTGTTGCTACTGCTCACACTGAAGAAAACCATGGGAGTACCAAAGAAAATCGGGACAGACAGTGATCCAGTATGGTGCCTTTTTACAGGATTGGGGAGTGACGCACACTACCAGTATCCCTCATTCACCTATGGGACAAGTGGTTATTGAATGAATTCATTTAACATCAAAACAAATACCTAAAAAAAAAAAAAAAAAAAAAAAAAAAAAAAAAAAAAAAAAAAAAAAAGGGCAGTCTTCCGTATATTTCCCCACAAGAGTTAAATTTATTAG
This sequence comes from Tauraco erythrolophus, assembly GCF_009769465.1. Classification (NCBI taxonomy): domain Eukaryota; kingdom Metazoa; phylum Chordata; class Aves; order Musophagiformes; family Musophagidae; genus Tauraco; species Tauraco erythrolophus. The sequence goes on along the minus strand of NC_141465.1, from coordinate 123,319,737 downwards.
GATCAAAATTTGTAGGTAGTGCCAGCAACAACCACGTTACACAAACATGTGTTGTTTTAATCTAAGTGACCATGGTGAGTCCATCCACAAACAATTGCAATGGCTTGGAGAGCATTCGGGGAGAATTGTGGTAGAGGATTGTATATTGATATGTAAACTGTCTTTATGTTTCTTATGATTTAGTATATTACGTGTGTGAAAGTTGCTTGTATATATGCTTTGTGTCTTTTCTCCGATCGGAAGGTGTATGGATTCCACCTGTAGCTACTGGAAGGAAAAGCATTAACTGGTACCGAATTAATGACAAAGAATTACAAACTAGACTTAGTTGTGAGCACGTGACTTTGAAAAAGGAAGCTAGGAGAAATATGTTACAACTTAAAAAGTCCGCTGTTGCCCAGCAGAGCACATACTGGGCAGCCTTGTTGCACGCACTGGCCACGCGTGCGGCAACGCCGTGTCAGTGCCTTTGTCATAGACTCTGCTGAGGGTGTAAAAAGAGATGGCTCAGAGCGGAGCTGAGGGAGGCTGCAGAGCACACTGTGTGGATAAACAGGGGACGCCCTGAAGGTGCCGTGCCTGCCTCTCTTCTCTGCGATGACCCTGCCGACTGACACCCTCCTGCTCAGTGGAATCTTGGATATAACGGAAATAGTAAAGCCCTCAGAAAGGGAAGTAGTATGCTAGAAACTGCTTTTGCAAGGCTGTACCAAGACAACATGCTAGTAACTGGGGTTGACAGTCTCGTGCACAGGGTTTTCTTCGTGCAAGAAAAGAAAGGGGGATTTGTCGGAGTGCAGATCCTTGAAGAGACTGCACGAAGAAAATCCTGTGTAAATAAAGACTGGAGCTCTAAAGTTAGGCCTCAAGTGCAGAATGCCCTTGAAGTTAAGGATAAGAAAACTATGCAGTATGATAAGGGAGTAGTGTTTGCTTAGAGCAGAGCTTCGCTAGGCGGGTGCCTGTTTGAAATAAGCTGTTAAATATGACAAGCGTATGTATCATCCAATAATGGTGTAGAAAAGGTGTGGTCTCAGGATTATTGGCAAATACTGTCTATATAAGCAATAAGAACTGCGCAATAAACGAGACTTCCTGCAGCTAACTCATATTGAGTCGTCTCAGTACTTCTCCAAATCCCTTCTCCGCATCCAGTGTGTATTCTGTTTGAAAATATAAGTTCAAACTGTTTGGATTAGGTTTTTTAACACTTTTCTACAGCCATTAGCAAAATTTGGGCTTGGTTTGAGAAGGTGATGCCAGGTTGCCTAATCCCAAGATATATGCAAAAGGGCACCTTCATCAGTTGCCAAGCTTGTGCTTTGGGGCACAATCAAATCAGACACAGTTCCAAGACCTCAGCTGGTTTTGTCCCTCCTACTCCAGGGCTTTGGCACCACACTACTAACAGCTTTGCTGTTACTGAATTCAGCTAGGTAGACGTTTTTTTCTCTGTTGACACGAACAGGCAAAACAACAGTCATAGGAAGGTGCACATGCTCTTGAACATAAAGGAACAGGCACATAAAGTTGTCAACTATATATGGTCTGCAACTCAAAAAGTAAAGTTGAATGGCAACCCTACACTTGAGAAGTTAAATAGCAACCTAAAATCTTATCAGACATGTGAATAGCTCTGTAATGCTGCTAAAGAGAATATTTGAAAAGTCCAAATTTAAAAACAGGTATAAGATCCAAATATTTCTTTCAATGTGCTATCAATAGCCTACTGAGATTTGAAAAGAAGGAAAGTGCTTCTTGCAAAAAAATCCTCTTCCTTACTCTAGAACTTCAGTGGTTCATTGTGAGATAGCAGTTCAGTAATGAAGAGCAAGAGTTCAGACCAGACAAGCAGTGATATCTGATACACTGATACCCAAGCGTGGCTACCAGTGACCATGCACAGAGCTATTTGGGGTGCACAAGAGATCATCAGAAAGGCTATTATAAAACACTGTAATGCTTCCTGGAGATAAAAATTGACACTTTTGCTGCTTGCCTACTGATTTCCTTCCAGTCAAATCAAATTAAAGTTTAAACACTATATTGGTGTTCTAGTGTTTTCCAGTTTTTATCCCAAGAACATGAAATCTAAAAATCAAGGAAACAAGTGCTTCAGCATGTGGCAATACTAATTGGTATTATTCCGTTTTGTTCTGATATTTGTCCCATCTAAAGTACTTGCAAAACTAATAGCTGTGCATTCAGCTAGTTAAATTCAATAATATAATTTCTTTTTGAACAACAATTTGACTTTTAAGGAGAACATCTTGTTAATAGCCTTTGCCAATACTATTTTGTGAGTGTCATTAAGTTTACTTGGCTAGTGACAATGTGTATTTTTGGCATATAGGAGCATCTTTAAAACTATATTATCATTGCCCCACATCTATGTTTCCTACTTTGATTTTATCCTGCCATAAGAGCAAATTGACAATGCATTAATTTAAGTATCCAATTTAAACCAGCTGAAAATGATTTTATTCAAACTAGTAAAAACAAAGACAACAGCAGGCTAAAAGCTTATGGAAATTGAAATACTATCAAGCAATCTGAACAATTTTAGTGGTACTGCAGCTCTTTCTAAATATTCTAATTACAATAGCTGATTTACATCATTATTATTAAAGTAGATATTTATTGATTTACACATCACTAAAAAGCTATGTAGATTTTTAAGGACCCAGTACAGAAACGAATGATTTCTTCTTTTCTTTTTGTGAATTACTAGCATATGTGATTCCTATAGCACTGGAATCCAGTAATAAAACTGAACTGAAGATGTAAAATAATTTGAAAATATTTTAATCCTAATTGTGTATATATTTGTCTTGGGAATAATTAGCTAATAAAAATGTTTTACTTAGATTTTACGAACATTCCAGACAGAACCACTGGAAATGTTTTTCAACAAAACTATTTTTCTATATAAAGAAAAACAAAACTTTTTTTTAAGTTTTAGTTTTTCCCTTCTCTTCAATTGCATGACAGGAAAAAAAAAATCTTGGAAATATCTCCTTGTAATGGTGGTGTTATGCTTAGGAATTAACATTTTGAGAATTGAAACTGCTTTTTTATTAAAAAGCAATAAACCGATGGCCAGTTCTACTACAATTCTCATGATCTCTTCAGATTTCCAAATTAAGGAAGAAAAAAGGACTTCTTAACAACAACAAAAAAATACTGTCGTTCAAATTTAACTCTTTAGCTCTTTAGGCAATCTAACATGAACTTTTATTGAAAAGTAGAATAACTGCTCTTTCTTTCAGAAAAGTATCCATCTGTTTTATTGTTTCATCATAGTACTCCTTTCCCAAGACATCTCCTCAAATATTTCCAAAAGAATACTGTGTATAGTAGGTGAGAACAAATGCTTCCTGTACCATCTCTATTCTTTACATGAATAAATGGAAAATATAGATTGCATAAATATTAATGTTCCTGAGCATAAAATATACCATGTTATGTGGAATATTTCTGAGACAGTACAGTGAATGCTCTTTTATTTTATAAAATTTAAATTTAAAAATAAGCTCCTGAAATCATATGCAATTGGAAACAATCCTGGATGGAAAAATAAGCTTTGGCATCTTTAGGTTTTATGACTCTGTATCATGGGTCATTTGTGAATTAGACAGCACAGATTTATTGTGCTAATGATTACTTTCCACAAAGATAACAAAATCACAACAGGACATGGCAATGAAATATGATGATTCAACTACATTTATGACCGTAAGCAGTAGTAATTTAAATTTTCCAACAGTGAATGGTTATCAGAAGCCTTAGTTCGGTAACTACAAAAATATTTAAAACTTAACTCTTAACAGAAAGAGAACAAATTCAATAGTTAGACTCTGGAAAGTTTACCTTTCTTATTTGCCCTAGGAGAGGGAAACAAGATTTTTAATATTTTTTTTAAAGTTTTCAATTACAGAATTCTAATATAGCGACTATTTTCTGAAGTACTTCTAAGGAAGAACATGCTTCAGGTCTGCAACTTTTTTTGAAGGAGAGAGTAAGAAGACTCAGCCCTTCTCAGAAGTGTCCTTCCTTTATTTGTTTGAAAGATTGTCGTGGGTTATGTTGAACCGCCCCACACACAGCCGGTCACTCCCCCTCCCCCACCCCCAGGAATGAGGGAGAGAATTAAAGGATAAACGTGAAACCCGTGGGTTGAGATAAGAGTGATTTAATACAGATGATTTAATACAATGTAGGTGCTCACCACCCCTCGTATGCGAAGCCCGTCTCGTCCCGAAAACTGCAAATCCCGGACGAACGCGAGGCCCCGAAATAGAGAGGGGCAGAGAGGGAGAGATAGTACTCCGAGAGTGGGAGTACTGGGAGAGAGAGAGAAGAAAGGAAAAAAAAAGAAAAGCAATAGAGCGAAAAAAAACACAGCAAGCGCAAAAGAGCAAAAGCGGCAAAAGCGCAAAAGCCAAAGCGCAAAAGCCCTTCTTCCCATCTGACCCTCGCTTTTATACTGGGCATGACGCTGCATGATATGGAATACTAATTGGCCAGTTTGGCCCTCAGTCTTAAGTTCCACACAAATCACAAGGGGAATCGTGTCCCCCTTGTCCCATCTATGCTCCCCCCTTATCCCGCCGTGCTTCTGCACTCCGGCACACTGAAAAGTCCTTGGCAGCTTGTTATCAGTGTTCTTCTCAGAGTGAGCCTCTGAGTAAAACCAAAACATGGAGCTTTTCTAGCTGTTAAAAAAAAACAAACCCCTCTGTCCCAGCTAAAACTAGGACAAAGATCTAGATGACTGGTAAAGGAGCTCTGCTCCATGCGCAGAGCAAGGTGTATCAGCCTGTCTTTATCTCCTTTCATAGCACTTCCGGAGCAAGGATTGCACAAGCCATCTTTGCACATAATAATAACAACCTCTCTGCTAACTCCTGTTATCCGTTTTCTATCACCCACCCAAAGAACCCCACACTACTTGGCCCAAAGTGCTGAATTAGACCAAAAGAAGATGCGCTTTCATAGGGACTTATAGCCCAAAACCTCTGCTTCTCAAATAATGTTTCTTTTTAGTTTGGATCATCTTCTTAATAAAGGTTAGTAAAGTTTAATAAATAGTAATGGTAACAAAAATGTGCCCTGACAATGACTTTCAGTATAACAGTATCCATGGATGAATGTGCGCAGTCATAAGCCAATACCACATGCCTCAGATGGCAGTGGAGGAGATTGAGAGAGGCCAGACTTTGTATCTGTATTTATAGTGTTCTTCTAATTGCTTAGACTGGGGGTTTGCCTGAAACACACTGTAGCCCAACCACTTCCCCATCCTCATTCCCATTTCTTCCTTTTAGAAGACAGAAACGGCAGCAGAGAGGAACTAAGAGAGCAATTATCTGCATATATATCCTAACATGTGGCCAAGATGGACAACCACATTCGGGAACCGGGGAGCACTCTAGAGCCACGTTTTCCATGTAGCCAGAGAAATCTTAAAAGAAGACTGTATTCAAGAGGTAAGAAAGTCTAGTTTTCTTTATTTTAAATCTTTTCATTTGCATTCCATGATCACTTGTTTAATTATTCTGTCAGAATTGTTAGTTGCCAGTTCAGAAGACGAGGTTATAAAGAGATGCTTATAAAGGAGAAAAGAATAGTAGAACACAACTGTTTTCTTATCTCATACAAAGGGACCACCCACTTGTAATAATATTGTAACAAGAAGGAATCTGCCTGTTTGTTTGGAAATATATGTTGATTGCATATCTTGGTATGGTTTCATCCTGAGAGTATTAATAAAGTTATTTATCAGGGTATAGAATTATTCAAGAAAGGAAGGAGGGGAATATTTCACAGTGATGGAATCACAAATAAAAGCAGTGCATAGAGAGAGAGAGACAGAGTGGGAGTTGAGACAGGGAAAGAGCTCTGGTCACCTGGAGACTTGATGAATATTGATGAATTTAGAAAGTTTGATAAGCACTGTAGGGTGCTTCAAGTGACAAAAAGTCAGGAAGAATTCAGAAAGTGCCAAAGATGGCTAGGGGGGGCAGGGGGTAGATATGGGAGTGTATGAAAAACATGCAGAGCTCTCTGTTGGCATGAGAAAAGTAAGCAGGTGTGGAGAACAACATATAATCAAGGGCAGGAAAACAGCCACGAGCCTGCTGCCTAGTTTATTTTTGCCAGAGTCCTGAAAACCCAGGATTTCAGAGGCTGCTGCTAATGAGACAAGAGCTGGGTCTTTGCAGCTGTCACTGTGGCAGGCAAAAGGAGAGGGGCAGAAGCAGCAAGAGCAGCATGATGATGTTCCAGTACTGTCATTTCAGCTTACTATCATAGCCAACCTCTTTCATGGTTAGGATGAAAAATAATTTTTTTCCCTTTTATTTCTCAGGACATTTGGAGCGCCCGTGACACTCTTATCCTCAAAACATGGTAAAAGCTGATGTTTGTCTTATGTCACTTCAGGCTCTGGTAAAGTGATAAAATTAATCTCTTAAAAAAAAAAAAAAGCTAGAAAAGCTGTTGATCATTTTTTGGAAATGATCACCAAAGTTCAATCTCACAAATTTTAGACCATAGATTTAGAGGTCTCTGGCTGCTTTCTGACTATTTTTTTAAAAGACTTAGGGAAGGTCAAGATTTCTAAAAGCAAGTTCCAAGTTGTTTCTAGGTGGATATCTAACATCAAAATGCAGTTCTGGAAAAGTCAGCTGCTCAAAATATTACTGTTCTTATGATGAAACCTCATCAGTCATGATATAATGTGTTACGTTTAAAATTTTGGGGAAAAAAATAATAGTCTGAAAACCAGGAGTATTTTATACACACGAGCAAGAGTTTTGATTTATTAATTAAATTAATGTCTTAATGATCTAGTCAAAATACAAAAAATAGTCCTTCTTAGTCAAGTTAGGATAGTAACATTTACAGGAAAAAAAAAAAACACAATTGCTTCTAATTGCTGTTAAAAGGGAGATGTGTATGTTTTTGAGTATCAGCCTCTTTCTCTTGTGTTCACCCTTCCTATGAGTTGTTATGGAAGCTTGTCAAAATCCCAAGTCCTTCACTGGGAGAAGTATGATGTTGAAGGTGAGAGGTTCTTTCTCTTTGGGTGCTGTTGGTGCTTTTTAAAAAGTTTTCAAAGGGTCTGTTGCTAATGTTTTTTTTCCTCTTGGTCCACACTGTTAGCCAATAAACCCTTTATTAGCTAGACAATAGCTTGTATAAGTTTTAGAGTAAAACTTCGCTATTGCAAAAAGCTACATTAATTCTAAAACAAGTCACACATTAATCACCTCACAGTTAGACAATTTGTTGTTTCAGATGAAAACGTCTAGAATAAACTCAAGACTAGGCAAGCCCAAACAGGGATCAGCAATTTCTGAGATCTCTATTGCTAAATTAATACAAAACCTATGGTTTCGCACTAGCATGATAATTACGTATTTCCTGGACTTAAGGGCTACAGGGAATTAATTTATTTAATGTGTGCTTAGCAACGCTGTAGTATTTAGCAGCATACAACCCACAAGAGTAAAGAAATCGTCTCGCTAAACCAAGTCAGAATAGACTAAAGTTAATGAAACTACACAGATAAAGCTATAAAATCATACCTGTGACTGCTGGAGACTTTTTCATTGTTATTTTTTTTTCAGAGAAAGCTGAATACTGAGAAGAGATTAAAACATTATTTAAGAAGATAAAACATTATAAATAGATGTCAACAGCAGAGAGAGTCATAATGAACAGAGTAGCAAGAGTGATATCAACAGTGAGTTATAAAAGACTTTTTTTGTGATGTTTCTAGTATCTACAATATCTAATTTACATTATATATTCACTGGACTTTATAGGACTCAAGTTAAACTTGGGGCAAGAACTGCAGGAAAAATATGTCCAAATCTACAGTTGCACTGAGTTGTATAATGTCTCCATTTTCTTCAATTGGTATAATTGTTCACTCATGTTCACGTGAACAAAGTCTACATTAAAAGGCAATAAATAGAAAAGATTTGCAGAAAAAGGGAATTTAAAAAGTAAAATAACATAACCTGCTTTGTAGAAAGTACATTTTTTGAAAGATATGAATAGTTAGTGATAATAAGAATGATCTGGGAAAATACAGTGTGTCATTACCAGGAATAACAGCTGATATTAAAGACAGGAAAAATACTATATTGGAGGAAAACTACTTGCCAATGATAGATTTCAAATTATGTAACAAATTCCTAAGGGAAATACTCAAACCATGTCACTTGAGACATTTATAATGAGAATAGGCAGCACACAAGACAGTCTAGGCAACAATCTTGTGTCTGTCCCCAGGCTTTAAAGTACATGAACTAATAGATCTCCTACATTTCTAATTCCTTTGATCTATGGTCAAGGGAGAAGTACAAGGTGAACTAAACTCAGATGACTGATATTTCTGATTTGGGTGCGAAATAAATCTCTGGTTACAAAATACTTTTATATGCATACACATATACGTATGTATACATATTCATGTTTGGTTATACGCATACACACTTCCATCTACAATTATTTTTTTTTCCCTGAGTATCAAGTAGATCTTCAAAACATTACGAACAGGAAACTGTTTTGTAGCCACAGGTAAAAATAGTCAGTTCATATAGAGAGATTAGAAATGAGTCAAAGGGCATTAAATGTTCTCAGTCATCCGGGATAAATTGATAAACACTTTTACCCTCTGCTGTGGCCCAGAGGAAGGTAACACATACAGATGATTAGATGTTCCAGGATAGAAGCTCGAGGCTTAGTGTACACATGAAAGAGACAGTATTAAACAGAATATCCTAGTTAGTTCACATCCACCTTGTTCCTTTTAAAAAAGGAAGATACACTCTGACCTAAAGCTTTTATTAGACCTTTGATGATTTTTTAAATTGTGTTATAAATTTAAGCATTCCTTATAACACTTACTCTCATGTCCTAACTTGGCATATTTTTAGACATGTAACTACAAAATTTATTATGATTTACACAAAAGGTAACTAGAAGATAAATTCCTTGACATATAGAATGGAAAATTGAGCCACAACTGTGAAAAATGCAAATATGCCTGTTTAGATAATAAAATGCAAATTATATTTACATCAATATATTGTTATACTAATAGCAACTTTAATAGGAAATTATGGAAGATATTGGAGGGTGCTAAACACAATACCTAAGGGTTAGATATTCTTAATGCTGTAGGAATATTGTGTATGGAGTACAGTGTTGTTACTATGATGTGGAAGTGATACTAGAAAAAGATATGCAGGTCTATTTCTTACATATGATTGATTGAGCATGATATCACTGACAGACAGCTTTTGCATCAATTTTTAGACCATTAAATAAAGAAATAGACAATCATCAGTGTTATTCCCTCATAAATCTGATTTTTTTTAATTAATATTTTCTACTTACGAATTTTACAAGACTTTTCATATTTTTTTAATGTCCACAGAGATTGGCCTATCCTAAATTCACTTTTCAAAGTAAAACCTGAAAATGCATGATCTGAGTTTGACTCTTCTGGAACAGCTGGCGAGAACAAGGCGTTAATGTCAGGATACTTTTTTGTTCCTTTTTATTTAGATTAATATGTAGTTAACTACTTACACAATAATCCCTTGACCATGGCAGTTAGAAGAGCACTGCCATCCTCTGCCTGCCACAACTTTAAACAAAGTTTTATCCCAGGCAGGGGAATTGGACTAGATGATCCTCTGAGGTCCCTTCCAATCACTAACATTCTGTGATTCTGTGATATTGCTTTCTAAGGACTATTCAGAGTAGCTTTCCAAACTGAGGTCTTGAGTTTTGTTTTTGCCTTTTTTAACTTAGAATTGTGTGGAAATGCTTAGATTTAGACAAACAGGACAAGCTCCATCTCTGCAATTAAAGATGATGAAACACAATTTTTACTTCAAATGGATTCACGTGTATCTAAAATGATGAAGCTGTGACCCTGAAGATGTTCATCTGATGTAAGGCCTGAATGAAAATGTCCGAGTGACTGAAATTCTATTTATTTTATGTAATGTATCCAGTATCACATATGGCAGGGATGCCCTCATGTAAATGGATGAGCCAATAAATCTTGTATTTGGAAACAGAGGTGTCACAATAAAGCAAGAAACCTTGCAGGTTTTCACTGATGTTCAGGTCCTTCAAGTTACTAGGAAAAAAGCGGCTCATTGTAGAATTTGATTCTCTCTCATTAGCTTCTGATTTGTCTCATAAATTTTTTATGCATATTGGGTTTTTTGAATGCAGAAATGAATATGTTTGACAAAAAATTCTGGTTCCTAGACGGACAGTGAAAAAACCTTTTTTTTCATGCAACGTGTGGAAACTGGAAACACACATATGATTACTGGGACTGAGAATAAAAGACACCTGTGTAAGTCTGAATATAAATAACTAATATAATTCCAACTAATAAGAAGACTGTAAGAAAGAGATAGCATCTCATTCAGGCAGTAAGACACTCCTTAGCTATTCGAGAACATGAATAGTCTTATTGCCAGGGCAAAGCTCATCTCTATCAGCTGGGAGTTCCTAATGCCTCTGCCAAATAGTGGAGGAAATTGAATTTTGGACACATCTAGTTTGTGGCCCATAAGATTTAGTAGGAAATTCAAAAACCCATTTACTATGAAGCACTGGTACTACTAGTTTTTATCACTTTGGAATGAGTGAATACTAAAAAGAATTTCAGTTCTCTCTTTAGTTTAATTATCCTCATAATATTTGATGTGACCAAGCAACTTGGTTGATACTCTGAGGATTACGTGATTAGAGAGATTAATGAAAAGGAAAATTTTCTTGATGAATACTTGATGGTTCTTAATTCAACTTGTTAATTAGGTTAGTAGTATTTGATTTGGGGGTGCAATCTAATCTATTGCAGCATCAGTTTCACGTATTGCTGAAATGCACTTCACATGTCAGAACATACTCTACTATTAAAAGTATGCATTGATAGAATCCCTTTCACTGTCTTCATGGTAGAGTGAACATGAAGAAATCAGAGGGCTTGGTATTCTTGTAAGTTTGTATTCTTTTCTTAGCGTATATATTTTTAGATGTAATCTTTGGGAGACAATACCTAAAAATCAACAATTGCAAAGCTCTGAGCTCCCTTTTAATTATTTAAAATTAGAAACCAGGGGAGAAGTGCAATCCTCTTGTCCACCTACTAAATCATAGCACACTTTCTTATCCTCATACCTCCATCCTCCTGTGTCTGATCAAAGAACACATTATTACAAATGACATTGAAATGCAATGTTATCTAATATATACGGTTTTAAGAGAGCTTCGTAGATTTATATCAACTGATGCATAATCTTTCTCTGATCAGGTTAATCTTCTTCCTCTTCTATAAACAAAGATTCAGAAATAAAAATCACAATTACAAATGCTTCTTACTGCCCAAAACGTAATTATTGTGACTTTATGTAATGACTGATTATGTTATCAAATCACCTTCCTGAAATAGCAAGATGGATCCCTGTAATATGTTCTTAGTAACGCAAAGAGTGTTCATCACTTCTCCTAAGAAGTTTTTTCAGAGTTTAATATTAGGATAAATCAGTCTGGATTCAACAGCCTGAGAGAGGTGAGGTGCACCAGCTCCATGTGGTCAGGTCCCATCAGGAGCCCCACTCAGTCAGCTGGGAGCAGAGACAGCTTTGTGGGGGACCTAATGACAGTTTCCAGTGCCTGTGGGAAGGTCACTGAGGAGACGGTCAGGCTCCTCACAGCTGGACAGGGCACCAGAGAGACAACCGGCACAAGTTGAAACAAAAGAGGTTCAGAATGGATATAAGGTGTTGGATTTTTTTCCCCATAAGGACAGTTATGCAGTGGCACAGGCATTCCAGAGAAGTAATGCAGTCTCCACCCGTGGAGATTTTATGGTGCTGGCTGGATGAAACCAGAGCAACCTGGTATGATGCCACCGGTGACCTTGCAGTGAGCAGGAAATTGAACTTAAGACTCTATGAGATCCCTCCCAACAGAAATTACCCTGTGATCCTAAAAATTTCTCTTCCCTGTCTCTCTCACGTCCATGCCCCCTGAATTTCATTTAGTTTAATTATAACACTAAAGAAACCCCAGATTATCCCTTTCTCCGTAAAAAAGCCAGGAATCTATTTAATATTCCAGAAATTTTAGTTGAATCCACTGAACAGGCCTGTAATATACATCATACTTTGCCCTGCCATAAATTGAAGAATGCAGGGCTACCTGCATTCATCTGTGAAGGGTCAGACTAATTTGTTTGACCTATAACACATACACTGTCAGTGAAAGTGGAAATCTAGTAAAAAAAAATTTGTGTGTTTTCTGAAGCATACCACTTCCCTAATATTTGAAAGTTCCCCAGATTTGATTTTTTGTTTTTGTTTCTGATTAATAATTTTGACTTTACTACTGAAGGGGGTAAGTTTCCAATAACTGACACCCTCTGGACTGTTCCCAGAATAACAGTTATGTAAAAGTGACTGTATTATCAAGCGAAATGTCTAAAGTCACAGTGCTATCTCAATCCACAACAATATTTGTATAATATTATGTGGTAAAACGACCCATATTGGGGGAAAATGAAAAAATGCTGCTTCGCAAAGTTCAGCTCAAAAGCTGCAATGTTAAAGGTAGCCTGAGGCAAGGTGTGTCCGTTGCTACCAGGAACACAATACAGTTGACATGGCCAAGGCCTGCCCTAGCCGAACGGAACGTGCAATGTCCTTGAAATGGGGAGCAGAGTGGTATGAAGGTATCACAGCTTGTCCCTGTTCCCTGGGATAGAAGAATGGCTGGCAAAGGTAACCGCACAACCGCCAAGGAAGACGGATCACAGCCCTCGCCTCAACAATGGTGAACCTAGCCAAGCATTCACCTAGGCCATTTGGGCATGTTAATATTTAACACGCTGCCAAGTGGCTGGCCTTTTGGGTCAACTTTGCTCATTGTAATATCATTATAATACCAAAACACACCTCTACCTCGAAAGCTACCTGCCTCCAGGCTGCGATCACCCCTCACTGAGCAGGCACCCTGAATTTCTTTTTGCCTGTACCTTTAAATCGAAGCGAGAAAAATTTACACAAATCCTAACAAAGGTATGTATGACTAGAGTCACTCAAGCTCCACCTAAAAGTAATGAAATAGTATAAAATGGCAAAAGACAAAGGGGATGTTAGGGAGAAGACCCCCATCGAAATGTCTGGGATCAGTCGACGGGCTGAACCTCTCTTCTCCCCCCCACAGGGATGCCTATTGGGTAAGAGCTCTGTGTTATACGCGCTTAGTTACTAACACCTTGCTAGCTATTTAGTATTATCACTGATCAGTAATAGTTTTATATTATTTTAATCAAAGTTGTTTTGTAGTCAGTCGCTATCACCGGCTATCTACGAATCTATATCCTGTCACGAATAAAATTATATATACAGGTTTCCAGAAACTTTTGAACTATTACAAGGAGTTTGGGCCATAGTACTACTGCTGTTGACCTATAGGTGGGCGAATCACCCTCCGACTAACTGTGTTTGACAAGGGAGGGCAGGGGGAGTCAGACCCAAGGGTCTCATCGCATTTGGGAAAACCGGTATACTAGCCAAAGTTATCTCCCGTCTATTGGTGTTGAGTCCCACGCTAAGGGTCTTGTCTGACTTGGGACGCTGGTAGATCGGTCTTTTGACCTTTTAACGTGACACATGGTATTACTTGGTTGAAGCAAGAGAAGCAGAATCAAGCTCTATCCAACACTCTGGACAAATACCTTCCCTGTTGACGAAGATGTGCCAGTGAAAGTGATTACTTCCAGTTCTTTATTATTGCCAGAAGAACAGCAAGTCACTTTCATTTGCTTCAGGCAAAAATCAGACAAGTTTCCCTAAACAGTGTGTAATGGTGGCTCCAGCTTGTCTGACTGTTCTTGCCTGAAGCATATTACAAGGTGTACATATGAACTAAGCTCCTGACAGATCAGTGGTGGCAATAATTTTCAGCAGGCCACTGGGGGTGAGCAGCTAGAATAGTGACTTACTGGCATGGCTTGACCCAGAAGAAATCATTCTTGGTCTTAGTTAAGTTCTAAGGTAATATGTTAACAATTTCTTTATCTGGAAATGAGAAAAGTTGTTACGTGGAGTTTCCATAATCTTCTCCCAGTTATGTGGTAAGATTTACTTGTCCTTCGATAATTTTATTCTTTCAAATGCTGTGGGGAAAGACTATCAGATTCATTTTGATTTTGAACCTTCTCCTGGAATTGTTACACATTGTAAAATGTGGAAAAAAACAAACCTCCAAAGAGCAACAGAAAACTCTCTTACCTCTGCCTGGCTCACCTCACTTAACTCCTAAACCTCAAGTGTGTTACTATCAAGAAAAGTATTTTTTAAAGTTGTAAATTGACTTCTGATGTTATCACTTGGCTAAATTCCCATGCTGATATCACTGTATGAAAATCAATTCATCTGTGTCATCTTGGATTCCTTTGTAATTTACTTCCTAAGATTAGATATTGCTTCAAAAATGTCTAATCCTAAGATTGTTTTAATGATTCTTTGCTTATCTATTTGTAACATGGGCAAATTTTGTCAAATGGTTTGCTATTCTCTCAGATGAAAAAATTTAGGGTGTTTTTTCTCTTTTAAAAGAGGATGTGAAGGCAAATAGCAAAGGTTCCTGACAGATGTTCTCAAAAAACCTTGGAGAAGGAATTCAGATATCATGAAGCCTGTGGGTTGGTTTGTTGTTTTGTGAAATACTCAATACCAGATTATACCTTGAAGGAACTCTAGTAAGTTTTCAAGACAAAGTAGCATGAAAAGATGTGAGATACTGGTGGGTGTTATAAAAGACCCAAAAGATTGGTTCAGTGCAGAGAAAATTCCAAGCTGAGAATGGGACAAATGAACCTCTAAACACAGACCTTATATGTGTCTGTAAGTGCTGAGCTTACTTGGACCTGTGAAACAAAGGTCTATTTTAAGTGGAGATAAAATATCATGAGTCTTAGGAGCTGGAACAGTGTTTCTTGCTGCAGAGGGGTGTTATGTATCATTACTAGCAGCAAGATTTGCATACACTGTCAGATCCTCAGGCAAAAATGTTACATAGATTGAGACTGCCAAATGGACACATTGGATTTGGTTTTAGCTATTTCAATTAAAAATGTGATCACTTGCAAATTCCTGTTGAGTGTTGCAATGTTTTGCCAGTAAAAAGAAGAAAAGATGAAAAGATCAAAATGTAAAATATCTATTTTCAACATAGCGATTATTTCTTTTGAAATGAATTTCTGAAGAAATTGTCTTCCAATTACTAAAAAAGGAAAAAAAGAGACAATATATTGTGTTTCAATAAAAAATTTTATTCGAATCAGAAAGAAAAGTCTCTTTTCCTTGTTCCTGTTAGAATAAGAAAAAAAAAAAGGTTAGCTTGTCCCAAATATTTTCTTTTCAGTATTTTGGTTAGCCAGAGAATTGGCAAAATAAGTAACCGCACAGCTGTAATGTATTTTCTCTGTTTCATGGTTTACCCCAACTCCTGGACTTTCTTCTGCTTCACATGGTAAAGCACAGGTTAGAACGTATAGTAAAGATATACTGTGCACTTCCATCTCCTTGCTATTTGGGACTCAGTTCACCCTAAGATGAAAGCTTCATAATAACTATGTCCAGGAAAGGTGACCCAGAGAAAAGTAAACTTGAATCAGAGGCTTAATTATTATCTAAAATTGAAATGTAAGCAGGTTTCTAAAAGCCCTTGTCAGTTGAGATAAAACATATAGCTTTGATTCTTGAGAAGATAAGACAGCAATGCAGGGAGCTAGAAAGCAATGGAATGATATGATCTGAGCACTAACAAAGGAAAATTATTTTAGTGACAGTTGCTAGATGAAGTTGATGAGTGCAATAACAGAAACAAAAGGTTATAAAGTAAGTGACTACAGTAGTCAAGGTAACAAAATTTGACACGCCCAGCAATTTACTTGTCATATTGAAGCATTGTATTTACCCATATAACAGAAAAAAAAAAAAAAAAAGAAAAAGAAAATAAAAATGGGAGGAGGGGAGAACATCATAAACCAGTCACTCATGGGAACCTTCAGCTTGTATGTGTCTGTTAAATTACCGATAAAAGCTTCAGAGCTGGTACAATCCTGGTCAGTCTTATAAAAAGCTTTTTATTCAGTGCTTGGTGAACTATTTCTAAAAGCTTGAGTGCTATGAGAATTAATGATTCTTGAAAGAACTAGTTTGGATCTCATTTGATAGACAGAAAATCCATTCTGACGAGGAACTTGCATCCAGATAATCTTCTGTCACAGCTATTAGAGGATTTCCTTAAATTTTCTCCTAGAAATATTCCTCTGCTATTCCTCAGCACTCTCCAGACAGCTAACCAGAAAGATAGACAGAACAACCTTCATAATTTGTGGTGAATCCTTTTCATACTATTCCTTAAAAATAAAAAAAAATTCCCCCTCCCTCATATGAAAACTGTAAACCAAATATAAAAGTTAATTCAGCTAAATGAGACATTTAATGTGCTTGCCATAACCACAAACCTACAGTATATGCCTCCCTAATGAGTGGCATTTGATAACTGTAGTAGACAACGTTTCAATACTCCCAAAAGAATGACCTTTGAGCTAAGGCTATGGCTATCTCAGAAACAACAATCAGAGATCAGGTTAGGAAAGCTAAAGCCCTGATAGACTTCAAACTGGCCAGGGACATCAAGGGTAACAAGAAAAACTTCTATAGATATGTCAGTGAAAAAAAGAAATCTAGGGAAAATGTAGGCCCTCTCCGGAAGGAAACGGGGAACCTGGCTACTCAAGATATGAAGAAGGCTGATGTTCTCAATGACTTCTTTGCCTCAGTCTTCACTGGCAAGAGCTCCAGCTGCACAGCCCAAGCCACAGAAGACAAAGGCAGGGACTGTGAGAATGTAGAACTGCTCACTGTAGGAGAAGATCAGGTTCGAGATCATCTAAAGAACCTGAAGGTGGACAAGTCCACGGGACCTGATGAGGTGCATCCGCGGGTCCTGAGGGAACTGGCAGATGAAGTTGTTAAGCCACTATCCATCATATTTCAGAAGTCGTGGCAGTCTGGTGAAGTTCCCAATGACTGGAAAAGGTGAAACATAGCCCCCATCTTTAAAAAGGGGAAAAAAGAAGACCCAGGGAACTACAGGCCAGTCAGTCTCACCTCTGTGCCCAGCAAGATCATGGAGCAGATCCTCCTGGCGACTATGCTAAGGCACATATAGAAAATAAGGAGGTGATTGGTGACAGCCAACATGGCTTCACTAAGGGCAAATCCTGCCTGACTAATTTGGTGGCCTTCTATGATGAGGTTACAGCATTGATGGATAGGGGAAGAGCAAGTGACATCATCTACCTGGGCTTATTCAAAGCATTTGTTACTGTCCCACATGACATCCTTGTCTCTAAACTGGAAAGACATGGATTTGATGGATGGACCACTCGGTGGATAAGGAATTGGCTGAATGGTTGCACTCAAAGAGTTGTGGTCAACGGTTCAATGTCCAAGTGGAGGCTAGTGATGAGTGGTGTTCCTCAGGGGTCAGTACTGGGACCAGTGCTGTTTAACATCTTTGTTGGTGACATGGACAGTGGAATCGAGTGCACCCTCAGCAAGTTTGCAGATGACACCAAGTTGTGTGGTGTTGTGGACATGCTGGAGGGAAGGGATGCCATCCAGAAGGACCTTGACAGACTGGAGAGGTGGGCCTGTGAGAACTTCATGAAGGCAGAGCTGCCTGGCGGAAAAGGACCTGGGGGTGTTGGTTGACTACCGGCTTGATATAAGCCAGCAGTGTGCCCAGGTGGCCAAAAAGGCGAATGGGATACTGGCGTGTATCAAGAATAGTGTGACCAGCAGGAGCAGGGAAGTGATCCTGCCCCTGTACTCGGCACTGGTGAGGCCGCACCTGGAATATTGTGTCCAGTTTTGGGCCCCTCGCTTTAAGAGAGATATTGAGCTCCTGGAGCGAGTCCAAAGAAGGGCGACTAAACTGGTCAAGGGGCTGGAAAATAAAACTTATGAGGAGAGGCTGAGGGAGTTGGGGCTGTTTAGCCTGGAGAAGAGGAGGCTGAGGGGAGACCTGATTAGGGCCTATAAATACTTGAGAAAAGATGGTGGGGAGGTAGGGGAAGGACTCTTTACATTAGTGATGGGTGATAGAACACGAGGAAATGGGCATAAGCTTAGTCAGGGGAGATTCAGGTTGGATGTTAGGAAGTATTTCTTCTCTGAAAGGGTTGTCAGCCACTGGAATACGCTGCCCAGGGAGGTGGTTGAGTCCCCATCCCTGGATGTGTTTAAGAATAGGGTGGATGATCTACTTGAGGATATGGTTTAATGGGGATTAGGGATGGTTGGACTGGATGATCTCTAAGGTCTTTTCCAACCTAGAAATCTATGAAATCTATGAAATGAAGTTCAACAAGGCCAAGTGCAAGGTCCTGCACATGGGTCGGGGCAATCCCAAGCACAAGTACAGGTTGGGCGTGGAAAGGATTGAGAGCAGCTCTGAGGAAAAGGACTTGGGAGTGCTGATGGATGAGAAGCTCAACATGAGTCAGCAATGTGCACTGGCAGTCCAGAAAGCCAACCGCATCCTGGGCTGCATCAAAAGAAGCGTGGCCAGCAGGTCGAGAGAAGTGATTCTGCCCCTCTACTCTGCTCTCATGAGACCCCACCTGGAATACTGTGTTCAGCTCTGGAGTCCCCAACACAAGACGGACATGGAGCTGCTGGAGTGGGTCCAGAGGAGGGCCACAAAGATGATCCGAGGGCTGGAACACCTCTGCTATGAAGACAGGCTGAGAGAGTTGGAGCTGTTCAGCCTGGAGAAGAGAAGGCTCCGGGGTGATCTTATTGTAGCCTTCCAGTACTTAAAGGGGATCTACAGGAAAGCTGGGGAGGAACTTGTTACAAGGGCATGTAGTGATAGGACAAGGGGCAATGGTTTTAAACTGAAAGAGGGCAGATTTAGATTGGATCTAAGGAAGAAATTTTTCACTCAGAGGGTGGTGAGGTACTGGAAGTTGTGGATGCCCCATCCTTGGAGGTATTCAAGGCCAGGTTGGATGAGACTTTGAGCACCTGATGTAGTGGAGGGTGTCCCTGCCCATGGCAGGGAGTTGGAACTAGATGATCTTTGACGTCTCTTCCAACCCTAACCATTCTATGTTTCTATGATTCCTATTACTGCATTTAAATAATGCATCCCCAGCATTGCATTTATTTATAGTAAGGTCTGCTCTGCTACCCACAGAAAATCCTGCAATGTACAACACGGATCTAGGAAAAAACACCATTGCACCTAGCGTGAAAGCACAAAAAGTTTCTTAGGAAGGAGAATAAGCCAGTGACGATATCAGGAGGTTGCTAACCACATGCTTGCTGCTGAATACAAGAGAATTGGTAGTAAATTTTGCAGACCATTCAAGATGGTGAAAATTATGTCCTTGAGGACCATAGACAACAACTGCATTTATGGAGCGGTAATGCAGATGTCCATCTTTTATAAAGTTTGAAGCCAGAGGTGATGCCTTCCTGTCCCCTTCCCTGCATCCTCCAACAAGGTACGTCCCAACACCATTCCTTAGTCCACTCTGGTCACAGTGGGTATCAGTACCTCTAGGAGCTCGTGGTCTATTTTCTGATTTGGGTAAGTATATAAAAAAAAAAACCTTTAAATGTTTTTTGGGTGTATGGACCAGGTTATTGAGGCCTTTGAACATTGCTGAAACCCAGAACAGAGATGGGTTAATACAGTATGCATTTCAGCATGATCAGAAATGGAACAGACAGGAACACAAATAAAGCTTTCAGATGTGAGTCCTTGTCCAGCAATATTGTCAGGGACCATGATATGAAATCTTCTTCTACATGGAATGTTTGAAGGGACAAGGTGAGACTTCTTAAGAAGGTCACAGGAGAACGACTTTGTTTCTGAGACAACATTCCTTCAGAAAGCTTTAAAAAACCACCCCATGCACTGAGAATACTTTTGACCTGAACATATGCAAGCCATTAAGATATACTATAAGATGCGAGATATATCAGTGTCAAAAAAACCCCAACAGTTTTAACTTACATGTCCAGCAAAAATCTCAAAACTATTTTAGCACAAAAGGAATAGTCACAAGAAACTTGCCTTCATCCAACCTGATATCTGAAGTTCTGTAGCAGAGACCATGAAGCTGTGCATGTACTGCACTGAAAATGAAGCAGGTCAAAACAGATATCCTGCAGACCTACACCACAGATGATGGCACTTGTAAGGGTTTCACACATCACCACATGAGGAAAAAACAAATGGTCCAGCATGTCACAGATCTTTAAGACTGAAAAACTATTCTTGGCATGCAGTGGGTATTAGCTTAAAAGGTCTTGTACCTGCTATAATAGGTTTCAGACAGTGAGCGTATTCCTTCTGTGAATCAATATGTGATTTCTGGATCTGTAGCTTTTTATTTGAATTTACTCAGGAAATCAGTTTCTAGTGATTACATGAAGGACAGTGACAGTCTTTCCTGAGAGATAATGTATTCAGATACAATTTCAGGGGATCATGTTGAAATTCTTTACTTCAGGCCAAGCAAAAAGTAATTTAGAAGGGCAAATAACAAAGTATTTAAAGAAATTGAATAGCTTTAAAGGAAAAAAATAATATCATTAATATATGCATTACCTAAAAGCAACTGAGCTACTAATGTTCTTAATTTGGAATTAAAGGTGAATTTTATAACTTTTCCTCAAAGTTTAGCACTAATTTATTACTCATCAAGCACTTGAAATACCACAAAGTCAGCTTGTAAAGGTGATCCAATTTCGTGAGGTGCTGGGCCAAGCCTATTCTGTAGTGTCATCAGCATATAGATGACATCTGATATCCAAACTGGAACTGCTTCTGCTACTATTACTACTGTAAAATATATGTGTATGGAGGCAAAGGGAGAATCATAGAATCATAGAGTCATCTGGTTAGAAGCGACCTTCAAGATCACTGAGTCCAACCATTCACCCTGCACTGTCAGGGTCCCTAAACCATGTTGCTCAACACCAAATCTACATGTTTTTTAAACACCTCCAGGGATGAGGACTCCACCACCTCCCTGGGCAGCCTGTTCCAATACTTCACAACCCTCTCTGTAAAGAAATTCTTCCTGATATCTAACCTAAATTTCACCTGGCGCAACTTGAGGCCATTCCCTCTCATTCTGTCATTCATAACGTGGGAGAAGAGACCAACCTCCATCTCCCTACAACTTCCTTTCAGGTAATTGTAGAGAGCAATAAGGTCCCCCCTGAGCCTCCTCTTCTCCAGACTAAACAGTCCCAGCTCCCTCAGCCGCTCCTCATAAGACAAGTTCTCTAAACCCTTCACTAGTTTTGTTAATCATAGAATCATAGAATGGTTAGGGCTGGAAGGGACCTTCAAAGGTCATCTAGTCCAACCCCCCTGCAAGGAACAGGGATATCTCCAACTAGATCAGGTTGCTCAGGGCCTCGTCCAACCGGGCCTTGAACGTCTCCAGGGATGGAGCATCCACCACCTCTCTGGGCAACCTGTTCCAGTGTTCTACAACTCTCATGGTAAAAAATTTTTTCCTAATATCCAACCTGAATCTACCTCCCTCTATTTTAAAACCATTACCCCTTGTCCTATCACAACAGGCCCTCCTGAATAGCCTCTCCCCATCTTTCCTGTAGGCCCCCTTGAGGTACTGGAAGACCGCTATAAGGTCACCCTGGAGCCTCCTCTTCTCCAGGCTGAACAGCCCCAACTCTTTCAGCCTGTCCTCATAGGAAAGGTTCTCCAGCCCTCTTGTTGCCCTTCTCTGAACCCACTCCAGCACCTCAATGTCCTTCTTGAAGTGAGAGGCCCAAAACTGGACACGGTACTCAAGGTGTGGCCTCCCCAGTGCTGAGTACAGGGGGACAATCACTTCCTTGCTCCTGCTGGCCACTCTGTAAGAGAAAGACAACAGACCCAAACTAAGCCCCTAGAACGTTACTTTTAGACACCTTCTGATTTCCCATTTTCATGATAAATCAGTTAAGTTCATTTCATATTGTAATTGGCAATCTACTTCTTAGCCGTTCTTCCAATCACTGAACGTCCATTAATAGTCAGTGGAGAACAATTAGGGTTCCAAATGCCTTTTTAGAAAATCTGCAAGGATCATTCCAATATTCATGCAGAACTAAGAAGAGATGAATTCTGAAAAACTTTAATGAAGTTAAATGAACTCTTTTATAAATACTAGAGTCTTGACTTTTGCTCTCTTACCTGGCGCATGTTTAGCTTGAATAATACTATGCTTAAAAACTTGTAATTTCATCCAAGGTCACAACCTGTGATGCTGGGCTCTGTGAGTCAATGTGAGTTAAAGACTTCCCAGCAGTGAACAGAATAGCCGGTTTAAATCAAGTGTGGATCTATTGGAGAAAGATGTTGAGAGATTGAGGGCTGAATAGCAGCTGGCTCTTAAGGATATGCATCTGAAGAGGAAGAAAATAAAATATACCAGATGGCAGTGGAGGCTCCACAGCAAGAGAGACAGAAAATGAATTTTGATGAGATGAGGGCTTATCATTGCTCAATTCTCTCTGTGACTGAAATAGAAACAATGTTTGTTTTCAGACAAAATTCAAGATCCATAACTCAGCTTTTATGCAATTCATAACTCTTTATAGGAAACATTAGTTACGGCAGACCCACATTTCCACTATAGCTGATATATATTAGGTACCAGACTCTGCAAACTAAGGCCTATGACTCTCTTTAAAAGTAATATACAGGTATATCTGCATCACCTTCGTCTTTATCTTGGTGATAGCTCTCCAGAATGGTATCAGGGATTTGAACTCACTTTCCTTAAGTCTTATCTTCTGCAGGGCATGGAGCAGCGCTTTGCTGGATCACAAAGCACACTGCAATCCTCTGCAACACACCCTTCTAACAAAGATGACGCATAAGGAAGGAAGCAGCTTTGAATTCCAAGTTCAGCTAAAAGATCTTTATAAATCTGAATATAAGCATAAATAGAAAACAAGTTGAGAGAAAATCAGTTAATAGAAGCAGAGGGCAAAAATGTTTATGTTGCTACCTACTTTTTAGATAGGTATGGTGATACAGTAATTTTGTTGTTTATTTTTAGGTTATATGTTGTAAAAAAATAATATTTGGGAGTGGATTTCTATAAAGACATCACAGAGATACTCAGGATTTGGCACTTCATACATAGATTGTTTTGATTAGAACCAGGAGGTTCCTGGAATGCATTGACGATAACTTCCTTTTCCAAGCAACAGAGGAACCAATGAGAAGAGCTGCTATGCTGGACCTTGTTCTCACCGACAAGGAGGGGCTGGTGGGGAACATGACGCTCAAGGACAGCCTTGGCCGCAATGACCATTAAATGGTGGAATTCAAGATTCTTAGGGAGGCAAGGAGGGTGCTCAGTAAGCTCACTGCCCTGGCTTTCAGGAGAGCAGACATTGGCCTCTTCAGGGATCTCCTCGGTAGAGTACAAAGGGATGAAGCTCTGGAGGGAAGAGGGGCCCAAGAGAGTTCATTAATATTCAAGGATCACCTCCTCCAAACTCAGGAGCGGTGCATCCCAACAAAGAGAAAGTCAGGTAGGAACACCAGGAGGCTTGCATGGATGATCAAGGAGCTCCTGGACCAACTCGGGAACAAAAAGAAGGCCTACAGAGGGTGGAAGCAAGGACAGGTAGCGTGGGAAGAATACAGAGCAATTGTCTGAGCAACCAGAGATCAGGTTAGGAAAGCTAAAGCCCTGATAGAGTTAAATCTGGCCAGGGACATGAAGGACAGAAGAAAAACTTCTATAGGCATGTCAGTGATAAAAAGAGATCTAGGGAAAAGGTAGGCCCTCTACAGAAGGAAACAGGACACCTGGCTATCTGGGATATGGAGAAGGCTGAGATACTCAATGACTTCTTTGTCTCAGTCTTCACTGGCAAGAGCTCCAGCGGCATGGCCCAAGTCACAGAAGGCAGGGACTGTGAGAAAGAAGAACCGCACACTGTAGAAGAAGATCAGGTTCGAGACCATCTTAAGAACCTGAAGGTGGGCAAGTCCATGGGACCTGATGAGGTGCGTCTGCGGGTCCTGAGGTAACTGGCGGATGAAGTTGCTAAATCATTATCCATCATATATGGGAATTCGTGGCAGTTTAGTGAAGTTCCCACTGACTGGAAAAGGTGAAACATAGCCCCCATTTTTAAAAAGGGTAAAAAGAAAGACCCGGAGAGCTACAGGCCAGTCAGTCTCACCTCTGTGCCCGGCAAGATCATGGAGCAGATCCTCCTGGCGACTATGCTAAGGCACATGGAAAATAAGGGAGTCATTGGTGACAGCGACATGGCTTCACTAAGGGCAGATCATGCCTAAAAAGTTTTGTGGCCTTCTATGATGCAGTTACAGTGTTGGTGGATAAGTGAAGAGCAACTGACATTATCTACCTGGACTTGTCCAAAGCATTTGACACTGTCCCACACGACATCTTTGTCTCTAAACTGGAGAGACATGGTTTTGCTGGATGGACCACTCGGTGGTTAAGGAATTGTCTGAATGATTGCACCCCACCTGGAGTATTGAGTATAGTGATAGGACTAGGGGCAATGGTTTTAAACTGAAAGGGGGGAGATTTCAATTAAATAGAAGGAAAAAATTTTTTACAATGAGGATGGTGAGGCACTGGCATAGAGTGCCCAGAGGAGTTGTGGATGCCCCATCCCTGGAGGTGTTCAAGGCCAGGTTGGATGAGGTTTTGAGCCACTTATCTAGTGGAAGGTGTCCCTGCCCATGGCAGGGGAGTTGGAACAAGATGATCTTTAAGGTCCCTTCTAACCCAATGATAGACACAATCTGATCTGGCATCCAATGATAGGAGAAGGGGAAATGGATAAAAGCTGGAACATAGCAAGTTCCGCATAAACATGAGGAAGAACTTCTTCCTAGTAAGGGTAACAGAACACTGGAACAGGCTGCCCAGAGAGGTTGTGGAGTCTCCTTCTCTGGAGATGTTCAAAACCTGCCTGGACGCGTTCTTGTGTGATCTAATCTAGGTGGTCCTGCTCCGACAGGGGGATTGGACTAGATGATCCTTTGAGGTCCCTTCCAATCCCTAAGATTCTGTCATTCTGTAACTCAAACCATTCTATGATTCTATGATAGCAGTTGAACACGTAAGGATGAAACCCTGCCTCAGTTCAATGACTAGTAAATCTCCTATTTCACTTCAGAGATAAAAACCCTACATTTCAACTTGGATGTAAAATACTCCCTTAATTATCCGTAATTTTACTTGGTAATCGAGGCCCATGTTTCTAAATGAATCTAACATGTTTTCAATTAACACCTTTTCAGTTATTTAAAAACACTGTCAATTGAATAATCAGCAGTTTTCTTCTTTATTTTTGCAATGAAAGCAGACTTTCTAAAAGTAAGTGTTATGTTCTTCCGCCAGTAACAGACACAAAGACTTAATTTTATTGACAGCAATTAACTTTATAAATTAAAAAATGCAGTAACTTAAGAGACAATCTAACAAATTTTCTGAACTCTTAATCTCCTAGAAGGCATACATCACAAAAATTTTAAAAATGTGCTTGCAAAACATATCCAGAACTCTAAGCCGATGGGATCAATTCAATACTTTTCTGATTTGTAATACGTCAGATAAATCCATACCAAATGCTTCTGGGTGAAATAATTTAAAATACTGACAGCATTTCTTGCTGTTATTATTATTCTAATTCTTTTTTAAAGAGAGCCTGGCTCAGTAAGAGATACTGTAAAAGAGCCAGATCCATATGGTTGGTTTTTCTGAAGACAGTTTATAAAAAATATACTCGTCAATGCAAGCTGCTTTATAGGTTTTAGAAATGTTTTAATTTTAAGAACTGTTACATAACTCAATGATAGTTCCAAATGTGGCAGATAAGTGAATGAATTAAGGTTTGGATCTGCATATTTTGTGTATTTACTTCAAGTACTGAAATATCACCTACCAGTCCTAATTTTCTTAACCATTTCAGGGTTTTGAAATTTGTGCTTTGTGATTTTAATCCTTCCCTCCTTATTATAGTACAAACCATTCTAAATCTTCTTCTAATCATACAAATGAATCAAATAAAGTTCTTAGAAGCCTCAGAAACATCAATGAGAAAGACTTAATCTGGTTTATGAGACGTGCCCAGACCATCCCTGGAATCAGGTTAGCCCTACTAAAAATATATCACTGTGACGCTGGACTGCACTCGTGTGGCTGCAGAACTGGTGTTGGTAACAGGGTTTTGGGTTCTGTGATCATAGGATCTTACATACAGATCACTGCCTGCTTGGGAGACGTGGGACCCATATCTCTAAGCAGGGTAAACCTATTTTTGCCAGTTGGATGTCTGACCTCATTATAAGGGCTTTGAATTAAGAGGGAGAGAGTTATCAGCAGTCTTGTGAGAGAGTGAAAGACAAGATCATAGGATCACAGAACAGCCCAGGTTGAAAGGGACCTCAAACGATCATCTGGCCCAACCTTTCATGGAAAAAGGAGCCTAGATGAGACTATCTAGCACCCTGTCCAGCTGCATCTTGAAAATGTCAAATGATGGAGACTCTATCACATCCCTGGGAAGGTTGTTCCAGTGAATGACTGTTCTCACTGTAAAATAATTTCTTTCTTTTATCAAGATGAGCAAAGGGTATGGAGTAATGTGATGAGATCACTAAGCAAAGGGCATGGGGAGATAAGACAGGAAGAGATTACAGATACAACAAAATGAGGTTTAAGTGAAGTCACCTCCAGCACTTGCATGTCAGCAAGGAAGAGCCTGACAGGCACCATTATGGGAAAATCTGCCAAACACTTTCCAGGGACTCAACATGCTGGGGTGCTTACCAGAATTGCCAGTATATCAGTGCGTGCAGTATGGGGAATAAACGTGATGAGTTTGACATAGCTGTGCAGTTGCAGGCCTACGATCTTGTTGAAGTCATGGAGATACATGTAGTGGGATGGCTCCCATAGAGTGTTGCAATGAAGCTCGTTGCTTGTTACAAGCTCGTTAGGAAGGACAGGAAGGGAAGATCGTATAATCATAGAATAGTTTGGGTTGCAAGGGGCCTTTAAAGGTCATCTAGTCCAACTGCCCTGCAGTGAGCAAGGACATCTTCAACTAGATCAGATTGCTCAGAGTCCCATCCAACCTAACCTTGAATGTTTCCAGGGATGGGGCATCTATCACCTCTCTGGGAAACCTGTTCCAGTGCCTCAGCATCCTCATTGTGAAAAATTTTTTCCTCATGTCTAGTCTAAATCTACACTCTTTCAGTTTAAAACCATTACCTGTTGTCCTATTGCAACAGGTCCTGCTAAAAAGTTTGTCCCTATCTTTCTTATAAGCCCTCTTTAAGTACTGAAAGTCTGTAGTAAGATGTCCCTGGAGTCTTCCTTTCTCAGGCTGAACAACCCCAACTCTCTCAGCCTGCCTTCATCGGAGAGGTGCTCCAGCCCCCAGATCATTGTCTTTCTGGTCCTCTGGACACACTCCAACAGGTCCATGTTCTTCTTAAGTTGGGGCTCCCAGAGCTGAACATAGTACTCTAAGTAGGGTCTCATAAGAGCAGAGTAGAAGGGCAGAATCACCTCCCTAGACCTGCTGGCCACACTTCTTCAGATTCAGCCCAGGATGTGGTTGGCTTTCTGAGCTGCAAGAACACATTGCCAGGTATTGTTGAGCTTCTCATCAACCAACACCCTCAAGTCCCTCTCCTCTGGGCTGCTCTCAATCCATTCTCCGCCCAGCCTATATTCGTGCTTGGGATTGTCCTGTCCCATGTGCAGGACCTTGCACTTGGCCTTGTTGAACTTCATGAGGTTCTCACAGGTCCACCTCTCCAGTCTGTCAAGGTCCTTCTGGATGGCATCCCTTCCCTCCAGCATGTCAACCACACCACACAGATTGGTTTCATTGGCAAACTTGCTGATGGTGCTGACCTCTGAGGAAAACCACTTGGACAACGAGCTGTTGACTCTAAGTCTTTGAGTGTGACCATCCAGACAATTCCTTATCCACTGAGTGGTCCATCCATCAGATCCCTGTCTCTCCAGTTTAGAGGTAAGGATGTCATGCAGGACAGTGCCAAATGCTTTGTACAAGTCCAAGTAAATGACATCAGTTGCTCTTCCTTTGTTCACTAACTCTGTAACTCCACTGTAGAAGGCCACCAAATTTTTTAGGCGCAATTTGCCCTTAGTGAAGCCATGTTGGCTGTCATCAATCACTCACTTATTTTCCATGTGTCTTAGCACAGTTGCCAGGAGGATCTGCTCCATTATCTCACAGAGGTGAGACTGACTGGCTTGTAGTTCCCTTGGTCTTTTTTTTCACTTTTTAAAGATGGAGGCTATGTTTCCCCTTTTCCAGTCAGTGGGAACTTCATCAGACTGCCCTGACTTCTCTAATAGGATGGATAGTGGCTTAGCAATTTCATCTGTCATTTCCCTCAGGACCCGCAGATGCACCTCATCAGGTCCCATGGACTTATGCACCTTCAGGTTCTTTAGATGGTCTCAAACTTGATCTTCTGCAGTGGGCAGTTCTTCATTCTCCCAGTCCCAGTTTTTGCCTTTTGCAACTTGGATGGTGTACCTAGAGCACTTTCCAGGGAAGACTGAGGCAAAAAGTCATTGAGCACCTCAGCCTTCTCCATATCCTGGGTAACCAGGTCTCCTGTTTCTTTCCGGAGAGGGCTCACATTTTTCCTAGTTCTCCTTTTATCACCGACGTACCTATGGAAGTTTGTCTTGTTGCCTTTGATGTCCTTGGCCAGATTTAATTATATCAGAGCTTTTGCTTTCGTAGTCTGATTCCTGGTTGCTCAGACAAGTTCTCTGTATTTCTCCCATGCTATCTGTCCTTGCTTCCACCCTCTGTAGGCTTTCTTTATGTGTTTGAAAACACATCTGGATGATGGGAAAGTATGTATCCTCAGCAAGTATGTAGATGACACAAAACTGGGAGAATGGCTGATACACCAGAGGGTCATGCTGCCATCCAGAGGAACCTCAACAGGCTGGAGAAATGGGCTGACAGGAACCTCATGAAGTTCGACAAAGGGAAGTAAAAGGTCCTTCATCTGGGGAGGAACAACCCCAGGCACCAGCATATGCTGGGGATCACCCAGCTGGAAAGCAGCTTGGCAGGAAAGAACCTGGGAGTCTGGATGCACACCAAGTTGAACATGAGCCAGCAATGTGCCCTTGCCGCAAAGAAGGCTACTGATATCCTGGGCTTTGTTAGGCAAAGTCTTGCCAGTGATTGAGGGAAGGATCCTTCAATTCAGCACTGATGAGGCAATATTTGTTGTATTGTGTATAGTTCTGAGCAATCCAGTTCAAGAGAGACAAACATTCTGGAGAGAGTCGCTAAAGGGCTACAAAGATGATGAAGGGATTTTCCTCCTATGAGGAAAGGCTGAGAGAGCTGGGAGTGCTTAGCACTAGAGAAGAGAAGGCTCAGGGGAGATCTCGTCAATGTGTTTAAATACCTGAAGGGAGAGTAGAAGAAGATGGAGCCAGGCTTGTTTCAGTGGTGCCCAGTGTCAGGACCAGAGTCAATGTGTACAAACTCAAACACAAGAGGTTCCCTTTGAATATAAGGAAACACTTTTTTATTGTGTAGGTGACCAAGCACCAACACAGATGTCCCAGGGAGGTGTGGAGTCTCCCACCTTGACGATATTCAAAAGCTGTCTGGGCATGGTCCTGGGCAACAGGCTCTAGGTGGCCCTTTTGTAGCAAAGGGGTAGGACCAGATTGACTCCAGAGATCAATGAGCAAATTTAAATTTCCACATGTTTTGGAACAGTTACTTCCACTAGTTTTCTGCACTAAATCTCAAAATTAAGATACAATTTTCTATTCCTTTGAGGCTAGAATGTTATTTAATTTCAGTTTGCAGTCAAAAAAGACCCTTCCTGCTTTTTGCCTTCTCTTAAAATTGCCAAGGTTTGCGACTCTGAGCCAGGTTAGACTGGCTGAGTGTACTCAGAATGGAAACCATCAGCTTAATACATCTGTGCCCACTAGATTTTTTTCCCCAACAGATCTCAGAGCTTCCTTAATGATTAGCACCATTTCTTCACAGTTTTAGGACCTTTCCATCACAGGCAATAAGCTACGAACTTGTCTACCACCACAGAGGAGTGTGGGATTCCAGATGTTAGAAGGAGTATATTTTGTTTCAGGATTAAAAATCTGTCTGAAAAAATGTAATTATCTGAACCATGTTTGCCAGACATTTCCCCCATGTTTCCACTTTCAACTTTATACATTTTAATTCATATTTGGAAAGAAAAGAGAAAGCAATGTTTTTCAGGAGTGGACATTCTAATTTTGATCTTCTTAGTTTATCTGAGGATCCAACTGAAAGAAAACTGAAAATAGATTATTTCAAGGACATCCTATGAGAAGAAATCACTAAAATTCTGTTTCTATAAAGGACTTTAACACATTCTTACAGTGAGAATCTTGGAGTTGAGTTATTGTTAAAGTTTAAATCCTTCTGGAAACGATGCTAAGCCATATCAAGCCAGCAATAAGCTATCTTTGTATCCTTTAGCATGTTTTTCTAAGGCAACAAGTTTTGTATGATCACACTATCTGTATCTCTCAGTCCTTCTCTAATAGTGATGAAATTGTCAACCAGCTTTCAAGTACATTGAAAGTAACAGATGAGCTCTTAAAGAGACAAAACTTCAGCTTTCATGAATATCATCAGTAAAAGATTGTCATTTCTTCAATCATTACTACCTGATAATGGGAGAAAAGCAGTTCTAACTTATCCCCTCACCTGCTCCAAGAGGTAGCAGCCACCTGACCAACCTAAAAGCGCACTTATATGAACCTTTATATCAGTCAGAGCATACGCTGTCTCCGACCCAGAAAAGTAAACAGGAGATTTGAGAAAGCAACAAGTATTTTTAGTGTGGAGTTGTGAAACAGACTTGAGAATAGGAAGGTGGAGGTGGACATAGAGGGGGAAAGAATTAGTCATAGGACGCTGGAAACAATTCTGTGGGCAATTAGGTGCCATTAATTCTAGTTTTCGCAGGAGCAACTAGTCTCTTTTGGGTTTTTTTTGTTTGTAATTCTTAATTGTACCTTAAAAATTATTCACAAGTTCATTGTTTCTCTCTACGCCTTTTTTAATTTGCATTTACAATTGTAGTGACAAACATTTCAACTATGAGCAAAGGATTTTTTGTTATTATATAAATAATGATACAAGGTTTTGAGGAAAACAAACAACAACAAACCATAGCAATTCAGAAGTCTATTTCTATGTTCCTGTTTAGGAGATGAAAAGGAAGGGAAAAAGATAAAAAGAATACATCTGATGTTTTTAAACTGTGCTCTGCAGTTGTATCTCTAAATCACTTAATCTTATTAAGTGCCTTGTTATCGTCATTTTTTCTCCATAAAAAAAATCAGTGTCATGGCACCCCTGGTGTAAACCAGCTCCAAATCAAAGACTGACTGCTGAATTGTGAATGCTGGTCTTTCATGAACAAAGCAGGATTCTGTTTTCTTTTCTTCTAAAGGGAGAAGGGGTGGATTACATTTGTTTTAGCTTTCTTTTACTGTTGGTTACCTTTGAGTTTACACTGTGCACAGCACTCAAAAGATAAGGCTTCTGTGAGAAATCTAATAGACCTCAGCTGCATGGTGGAAAATGTTCTCATTTAATGTTGCAACATTTGAGGGGAGAGAATCTCAGTCAATGTAAATTGGCAGAAATCTGCTTTGAAAAAAGCTACATTTATTCCATAGGATGAAATCCATGACTAGAAGGCTCTGCTCTACGGGGAATTAACATTGCCTGCAAAGTCTTTTATCATTTTATTCAGCAAGAGGAGAGTTAGACCAATGCTGAGCCCACCAATTTTATATATTTCTCAATTTGGCCTTTAAAATCTGATATTACAGCTGACATTTTCATGACAAAATCTGTGTGCAGTGTCTGCTTCTCCTATCTGTCCCAGGATTTTCTGTTGCTGTTTATCAGTGTGGTATACGAGGTCTTTCCCACAGAAAGAGCAAAGTCCCTAATAGGTGACAGTATCTCATGGAAAGAAGGGCATCAAACATTTCTTCAGCTATGACTGTGTCATAGCTACTCTGTGCATCACTGTGGTTTGTGCCCATCAAGTAAAATGGGTTGGTGCATGTGCCGTACAGAAAATTACTGCTGAAACTGGATAGAGGAATAGGTTAGTATTTCAATTTAATTATTTCTGAAAAGAGAACTAGCAAGAAAAGGGAATAACGGAAGAACATGTGATTAACATTCTGAACTACAAAGTGCTGAAAGCTGCAAAAGCATTCTCCTGCTCCCTTTCTTAAGCTGGAGAAACAGAAAGGAGAACTGTGAAAGGAGAATTTATCCTGTGGGGAAGTCATCCACCTCCATTTTAATCAAAATCTTGACATAAATATAGACAATTTCTTTTTATTTTAAAATGTTGAATGTTTATCCAGCAGCAAAAAAATGTAGGACTTACTAAGTGAGTTAGTTTGCTGCTGTCCTCCAGGCCAGTCTCTTTCTCAGTGGTTTTACTAAAGGGAACAGGCAGTAGTACTTTTTTCCAAACTCTATTTCTGTATCAGACATCACTGTCTGTTTCTTACAAAGAGCGACAGGGCAATTCACATCTCAAAGGTTTATAGTACTGCATTTTATAAGCATCAAGTTTCCAGATTTTTCTTCCTTGTGACAAAAACAGTATCTGAGATTTTTGAGCATAAGATTGTAATGTAGTCCCAGCTCAAATTGTTTTAGTTGTATTTACAGTAACTATGAAGGTTATAGTAACGAAAGACACTTTCAGTCTACCACCTGCTGTGTTTCTTTAATTTTTTTCAGTAAATTTTCTGTTTGTAAATACAGTGGGGGGAAATAAAAATAATCTAGTACTCCCATCGGTTCTTTAAAGTAAATTCTAACACTTAGACATACACACTTATGAATGTTGTGCCCTTATATCTCTCTCAAAATGTAATGTTTTTTCAAACATTTGAGATTCTTTTGACTGATTATAACAAATTGTAATCCAGTGAGTAGGCATAAGGCTAATGATAACAATAATAGTACTAACAATATCCAAAACTCTAAAGATACTTGCTTTCGAACTGTGCCTGTACCCTATTCCAGCTACACTGGAACTTCATTCACTAGTATCATATCAATGCAAGTAGAAGGCAGAATAAGATTCAGCAGTGCATATGGAGTATGGTATATATCAGAAATTTACAGGACCAGTGTGTGGGCTTAGAAACTGTTTAGTGTCCCAGGTTATTAGAGTCTTAACATCTTTAGAGGCCTTTCATCTCAGCTGTTAGATCCTTCTTGTGAACTCGTATGCATGACTGGTTTCAATCCTCTGGGTGCTGTGTATTCATTTGAAATATCTTGTCTTCAAAGGATTTTTTATGAATCCATTGCAAGAAGAGATGCTGTGTCTGGCATGATGCCATAGACAAAAGCACATCTTGCCACTAGCTTTTGTGTTCTTGTGAGTGTGCTACTACTGTACACACAAGCAGTTTTTAGTGTCAACCGTGGTTTGCTTGAAATTCCAGCATCTTAGGGTTCGGTTTGATTTGGATCAAACTTTCCAAGGAACAAAATACATATCTGCATTTCTAAAAGCATCTATGACACACAGTGGACTTTGGTCCTTAGTGAGCAGAGGTGGTGGTTCACATACACACCACATAGAGCCAGATGCCTTCAGACACAACCACATAACACGGCTCTGGATCTGAGTCATGTGCGGTGCCCCCAAAACATAATTATTTTTTTTTTTCTCTGTGTGTCAGAAATAATGAGAAATCTGTGTTTAGTTTGACTAGGGAGGGGGTTTTATAGCATTAAACCTAGGATGTGTATTTCTTGCCTCAAGGCATAACACATGAAGTTACACAACTTCATTGTTGCTTCATTGTTCAATTGCTAAGAATCAGTGCTCAACAGGTAATGTTGGAGTATGCTACAGAGCAGAAAAAAAAAAACTAATCTACTGCAGTCTTCATCCACTCTCTCAAATGAAAACAATCTTTATACAAAACTCTCTTTTTAATAAGAGATGGATTTTATATCGTGGGGAACTTATTGATAGTGGTCCAAAAGAAAATTTAGGAATAAACTAACATTTATGCAGTGTGGAAGATCAAAGGGTCAGAGCTTTGGTCTTAACTGGAAGCCAAATTATTTGACAAGGTAGACAGACCTCAAGTTTCGTACAAGCTAGAACATTGATTTTCAGCCAGGTCTATTTGTAAGACCAATATATGATCTTGGCTGGATTTTGGATATTCGCTCCAAATACACTGAATTCATATAAAAAGGGATCGAAAGTATTCTACTTTGGCCATTGCAAATATTCTATTTGCTTATAAAAACTCTCTAGGAGAGTTTTTCAGCTTTTCAGGATTGAAAGATGTCTGTAGAATTTGTCTCTTCAGAAAAATAAGTTTTTGCTGTTTCTTTGACTTTAGTCTTTACAAATAAAACTGTGGCCTTCATGCCTTAATAATGACATGACACGACCTAGGACAAAGTAGTGGAGGGATGTGCGGTCAAGCCAATGATAATTCCTTTACCAGACAAATATCTTCCACCAAATCTTTAATCTACTTAACAATGTTATCAATTAGTGAAGAACATTGATTAGGTAAATCAATACAATTCTTATTTAACAATCCAGATTTCTTCTCTGGTCATGCTCAGATGCAGCATGTTGCTGATACTTGTTTTTTTCATATGATTTACATATTCTAAATTTTATAAAGGGAAAATTGTATTAACACTTCTAGTGACATATATGAATATTTTTTGCTTATGACTCATTCAGATATAGAAAAATGGCTACTCTCAATCTTTCTTTTAACCATCCTGTACATAGTTTCCTTAATCATACAGATAGTATGTTTCTTAGACTCTAGAATAAGACCTTGGCTGTTATAGACTGCATCTTTTATATCTGTTTAATTGCATATTAAGAACACAAATATCAAATACAAACAATAACTTTTTCACCCCATAAATAATAGCAGGTGTTCATCTGTATGTGTCTGGAAATTATTAAGATAACCGCTGGCTAAATAATGTTATCAGCTTTGCGTTATGCAAGATTTCAGATGTTTCGCATATAAAATGCAAACGTATATTTTAAATGTTACCCTAAGGTCTTTCTGCCAGCTTTATGACTTTTCTGGAGGGTCTTCTCTTTTTCTTTTCTTTTTTTTTTTTTTTATTTTCACCGCATCTCGAATAAGGGATTTTATACTTTAGGAATTTTTCTGTTCACACACTAATGAGACAATATATTTTCAAACCAAAATTAATTTTATTTCCTGCCTTCTGTTTTTATTGTCTGCAATACATTTTTGGGGGGATGTATATTCTGTCCCTAGCATAATTTGAAGCTAAGTTTAATATCAGATGGGACTTTCATTAATGTAGCATTTTATTGCTCATCCTGGCCTGTCAAAATGAGTGAGTTTTGTCATTCACTTCACTGAGGTTCTGTAGTTAGATCCCGTCAATATGAAAGAGTAATTTTCCACATTGATTTTAATTAATATTGAGAGTAAGATCATTTGCTAGCTTTGTAATAACATCAAAAAGCAATCAGACTTGTCTGACAAGATTTAGTGCTTATAAATCTATAGTGAAGCATCTTGAACATCCTCAGTCCTACAGGTGGCAGGGACAGGTACTTTTCCCTTGTTTACAGTCAACAAAACAATCCTGTTTCACCAGGTATATTACACACATCTTCTGAAGGAGTAAAAGTCTTGTGCTGCATGAGTTCAAGAAAGAAATGTTGAACAGAAGTCTTCAAAGTGCTGTCAGCAAGGCCTTTCTTTGTCCCTCAAAAGAGGAGCAAATGAGACGTTAATGAGGCATGTTAAATCTAAACCACACACGGCATCTCTGCACAGAATAACTCTAAAAGTGACATATCTCTGCCACATGATAGATTGGAAATCTCAGAGAACAGTCAAAAATTATTGGCAAAGTTAAAAAAAAGAAATTACTTATATAGATTAAAAAAAAAAAACAATTAAGAAGACATTTTTAATAGGTGTTTTAAAAAAAACACCAAACAAACCAGCATAGGACCATTGTCTAAGACACTTAATTGCGCTAGTTAAAGAAAAAGCCATTGCAAGTGCTTACGGATTAATTTGGGTTCCTACATCGAAGCAGAATATCCTAACCTGAAAGATATAGACACAAGGTTTTTTTTCAGTTGTGCTTCCAAAGTAACTAAATCCCATTATTTCGGTCAGGGCTAAGAACCCAACAGCCTTTGAGGATGAGGGCTATAACACTTTAAAAAGATTTATCTCCTAAGCCGAAAACAGTCATGAACAAAACTCAGTGGGAAGGAAAAAAAAATGAAAACTATGAATGATTAGGAAATGTTTAAGAATGATTTATTATATTTCTTCTAATTGCCTACAATTCCCAATTCTTTAGTCACCTAAAGGACTTTTATTAAAAAATCTGGGTCAAGAGGGGAAGTGAAAGGAACAGTTAAACAAAGTCTCACCCTTTCACATTTGCAATGGAAATTAATTACTCTATTTAAATAAATATATTTTTAAAAGGACGTTAGAGAACACAGGCAACCATTACCCCTTGTTGTGATAGGACAAGGGGTAATGGTTTTAAAATAGAGGGAGGTAGATTCATAGAATCATAGAATCATAGAATGGTTAGGGCTGGAAGGGACCTTCAAAGGTCATCTAGTCCAACGCCCCTGCAAGGAACAGGGATATCTCCAACTAGATCAGGTTGCTCAGGGCCTCGTCCAACCTGGCCTTGAACGTCTCCAGGGATGGAGCATCCACCACCTCTCTGGGCAACCTGTTCCAGTGTTCTACCACTCTCATGGTAAAATATTTTTTCCTAATATCCAACCTGAACCTACCTCCCTCTATTTTAAAACCGTTACCCCTTGTCCTATCACAACTGGCCCTCCTGAACAGCCTCTCCCCATCTTTCTTGTAGGCCCCCTTGAGGTACTGGAAGACCACTATAAGGTCACCCCGGAGCCTCCTCTTCTCCAGGCTGAACAGCCCCAACTCTTTCAGCCTGTCCTCATAGGAAAGGTGCTCCAGCCCTCTTATCATCTTCGTGGCCCTCCTCTGAACCCTCTCCAACTGGTCTATGTCCTTCTTGTGTTGGGGACTCCAGAACTGGACACAATACTCCAAGTGAGGTCTCACAAGGGCAGAGTAGAGGGGGAGAATCACCTCCCTCGACCTGCTGGCCACGCCCCTCTTGATGCAGCCCAGGACGCGGTTGGCCTTCTGGGCCGCAAGAGCACATTGCCGGCTCATATTGAGCTTCTCGTCCACCAGTACTCCCAAGTCCTTCTCCTCAGGGCTGCTCTCGATCCATTCTCCGCCCAGTCTGTATTTGTGCCTGAGATTGCCACGACCCAGATGTAGGACCTTGCATTTGGCCTGGTTAAACTTCATGAGGTTGGTACGGGCCCACCTCTCCAGCCTGTCGAGGTCCCTCTGGATGGCATCCCTCCCTTCCAGCGTGTCGACGGCACCACACAGCTTGGTGTCGTCGGCGAACTTGCTGAGGGTGCACTCCATGCCACTGTCCACGTCACCGACAAAGATGTTGAAGAGGGCCGGGCCCAACACGGACCCCTGAGGGACGCCACTCGTGACTGGTCTCCACTTGGACATCGAGCCGTTGACCACTACTCTCTGAGTGCGGCCATTGAGCCAATTCCTTATCCACCGAGTGGTCCATCCATCAAACCCATGCCTCTCTAGTTTAGAGAGAAGAATGTCGTGCGGGACAGTGTCAAAAGCTTTGCACAAGTCCAGGTAGATGACATCCGTTGGTCGACCCTTGTCCACCGATGCTGTCACCCATTCAGATTGGATATTAGGAAAAAATTTTTTGCCATGAGAGTTGTAGAACACTGGAACAGGTTGCCCAGAGAGATGGTGGATGCTCCATCCCTGGAGACGTTCAAGGCCAGGTTGGACGAGGCCCTGAGCAACCTGATCTAGTTGGAGATATCCCTGTTCCTTGCAGGGGGGTTGGACTAGATGACCTTTGAAGGTCCCTTCCAGCCCTAACCATTCTATGATTCTATGATTCTATGATCTATAAAAAATCTCTGGTAAACAGAGAAAAAAGAAAATGGAACACAACTACTTCAAGTGTAAAGGACAAATAAAAAATTTTTACAGGTCCTACAAAACAATAAACTTTTTATTCATGATGCAGACAAGAAATATAGTATCTTTTTAATCAGAAGACCTGAATAGCTGTGTTTCTAAAAAAAATAACATATCATTAAAGGGACTAGAAAGGCAGTACGTAACTATGCACATGCATGCTTGCAGATGACGCAGAACTAGGAGGAGTGGCTGAGGGTCGTGTTGCTATCCAAAGCAACCTCAACAGGCTGGAGAAATGGGCTGACAGGAACCTCATGAAATTCAACAAGGGGAATGCAAAGTCCTGCACCTGGGGAGGAACAACCTCAGGTACCAAAATATGCTGGGGATCACCCAGCTGGAAAACAGCTTGGCAGGAAAGGACCTGGGGGTTCAGATGGAGACCAAATTGAACATGATCCAGCAATGGGCCCTGACCACAAAAAAGGCTATTGGCATCTTGGGCTGCATTAGGCAAACTATTACCTGCAACTTGAAGGAGATGATCCTTTACCTCTCCTCAGCCCCGGTGAGGCCACACCTGGAGTGCTGTGTACAGTTGTGAGCAACCAAGTTCAAGAGAGACATGGATAAATTGGAGAAAGTCCAGCAAAATGTCACAAAGACAATTAAGGGGCTGGAGCATTTCTCCTATGTAGAAAGGCTGACAGAGTTGGGAGACTGTTCAAGCTACAGAAGAGAAGGCTCAGGGGCATCTTATCAATGTACATAAATACCTATGGGGAGATTGTAAAGAGGTTGAAATCAGGCTTTTTTCAGTGGTGCCCAGTGACAGGACCAGAGACAATGGGCACAAACTGAAACACAGGAGGTTCCTTGTGAGCATCAGGAAATACTTTTTTGCTGTGAAGGTGACTAAGCGTTGGCACAGGTTGCTCACAGAGGTGATGGAGTATCCATCTTTAGAGATACTCAAAAGCCTCCTGGACACAGTTCTGGGCAACTGGTTCTGCTTGGTCTTGCTGTAGCAGAGGGGTTGAACCAAATTAACTTTAGAGGTTCCTTTCAACCTCAACAATTGTGTGATTCTTTATGTTATCAAAGTAGTTTTGTATTATCTGATACATTTCTAAAAGTAAACAGAAGAAACATGTAATCATGTTATTTTTATTGATTATCCTGTAAGTCTTGGACTGACACCATTTAATATGCCGATGAAACCTGGAGATAATACAGTTCTGATGTAAGTTTTTCTTAGCAGGGTGTTGATAAATATGAAAATGGTCAGGATAAATCTGTAGGAGTGACTTGAGGTATGAAAAACTTCCATAGATTCATAGAAAATCAGAACAATTTGGATTGGAAGGCAGCTTTAATGATCATGTAGTCTAATCACCTCTACCATGGGGAGGATCATCTTTCACTAAATCAGGTTGCTCAAATCTAAATCTACTGTCTTGCAGTTTAAAATGTTGTCCCTTGTCTTGTCACTACAGGCCTTAGCAAAAAGTCTCTCTCCATCTTTCTTACACTTCCAGAGATTAGACATCCACAACTCCTCTGGGCAACCAGTTTCTTATAGGCCTTCCTTAAGAATTGACAGGCTGTAATAAGATGTCCCTGGAGCCTTCTTTTCTCCAGGCTGAACAGCCCAAATTCTATCAGCCTGCCTTCATAAGAGAGGTGTTCCATTTTCATGGCCCTCCTCTGGGCCTGCTCTAATAAGTCCATGTCTTTTGTGTGCTGAGGACCCCAGAACTGGATACAGCACTCCAGGTGGGGTCTCATCAGAGTGAAGTAGAAAGGGAGAATCACCTCCCTCAAGCTGCTGGTCACGCTTCTTTGGATGCAGCCCAGGATATGGTTGACTTTCTGGGCCGCAAGTGCACATTGCCGGATCACGTCCAATTTTTCACCCACTGATATCCTGAAGTTTTTTTCTGCAGGTCTGCTCTAAACTCATTCATCTCCCAATCTGTACTGATATTGGAGATTGTACCGACCCATGTGCAGGTACCGACCCATGTGCAGGACCTTGCACTTGGCCTTGTTGTACTTCTTGAGGTTCAAATGGGCCCACTCCTCAAGCCTGACAAGTCCCTCTGGATGACATCCCTTCCCTCTTGCAAATCAACTATGCCACTCAGCTTGGTGTCTGCAGATTTGCTGATGGCACCACTAGTCACGGCTTCCATTTGGACATTGAGTCATTGACTGTAACTCTTCGGATGTGACCATCCTGCTAATTCTTCTGGACTGTACTAAAGGCCTTAAAGAAGTCCACTTTCTTTGCACTAAGACAGGAAGGCTAGTCTATTTAGTTTATCCAACTCACTTGCTAATAGTCTTTAAATATTTTGATGGAGAATAAATTTATATTATTAAAGGTAAATTCAATGCAGAAAAAAAAAAAAAAGCAAAAATACAGGCAGACACAATCTTTGTACAGGAAATGCAGGAAATTCCACTTAGACATAAGAAAAACACTTTTCCTGTGAGGTTGGTCAAACACTGGAACAGGTTGTTGAGGGTGTTGTGGAGCCTTCATCCTTGAAGACATATAGAACCCAACAGGAGGTGGTCGTATTTGGACATGCTCTAACTGTCACTGCTTAAACAGCAGAGCTGAACTAGATCTCCAAAGCTGCTTCCTCACTTCAGCTACTCTGTGACTGTATAGTTCTGTGACATATTTACATGGTGACTTTCATAGATTATGAAAGTAAATGATGTACTTCTTGAACAAATAGAGCTAAGTTATGAATCTTAACTTCGATGTAGAAATTATTATTTGCTTTTATGACTTATATTGTGTAGATAATGCATGTGTCCATCTCTAGGCTGGGTCATTCTCTAAGGCACTTATTTGGCATTAAATACTATTGCTGTTTGTGAACAGATCATTAGTTACATCTGATTAATAATATCTACTTTGAAATCTTAAAATAATAATAACTGAGACTCCTAAATGCTGAGACTGGGATTCTTATGAACACGTGAGATGTCTGTACCTGGTCACCTTAGACTTCCTTTACAGTTAACAGAAAAAAAAAGTAAACAAGTTTGGGATATTAATCCCCTGATTCGTTTTAGAAGTTTACTCTAGGACAAGGTGAATTACTGATTAAAAGTGCCTCAAGAGACTCCTGCATGTGAATAACTTACATTCTAAAATCCCCTTATTATCAACAATAGCAAGTGGAAACAGTGCCCTACTTCTCACTCCACAAACCTGAGATTCAGAGAGAACATGAGAAATTGAGGTGCTGATATCCAAAAGGATTTATGTACTACTTCTATATCATGATGAGTACGTAGAGTTAGCCAAATATCCTTAAATGTCTAACCAAAGTGTAACCAGGATTTTAGATAACAGAGCTATGTCAAGTTCTTTGAATTACTGAAGGAAGTATAGAGAACATCCTGCTCTATGTATGGTACACATATATAATTTGTCAATTATTTATTACTGTGTATATTTGCACAAAAATTTCTACTTATAATCATTATTCCCTCTTTTATTTTTGTAGAGAGAAATCATATCTTGCCTATTCTTCTTTTGATCTCCCTGAATACCCTTTCCCTTTTGCCTAAAAGTAATAAGAATTGTGTAAAAGGAAGCCTAGTTCTCAGTTTTGGCTTCTGGTTACTTTCCCTCAGTAAAAGCAATGATCTCCCTCGCTGTTCTAGTGATCCTGACCTCCAGTCTTGGGATTGCATTTAGACCACCCCTCCTGAATGGTTTCTGTTGCCAGCCTTGTGGGAGTCATAGAGCTGGCTGTGTAGACTGCACCACAGATGGTTACGCAGTAACACAGAAGCAGCGGTGAACGGCTGCTGAGCTAGCCAGCAATCGGGCTTTTTCTTTACAGGTCAGAGAGGAAAAAGTATCTCCTACTGTTCAAGATAAGGTGAGGGCGTGGAAAAGCAGTTGGGTGAAGTTGTTTGCTTGCTTTCTTGCTACAAAACTCATTTTAAAAATCCTTTTTCAAGTTGTATTTCTGACTGTAACTCCAATCCATTTTATCTCTGTTTCTACGATATTTTGCATCTTTGACTCCTTCAGCTGGTGGACTATTTGCAAGGGGCAGAAAGCATAACAGTTTGCAAGCCTGGAATCCAGAATCAGAGTTTAATTATTTAGTCTGCTATGAATTTACCATAGTATCTTGAGCAATTAATTTAGAGATAGATTCACTGAAGGATTTGGACATTGCAATGCCTAACTTAAAGGCTCCTGAGCTCCTGGGATGGAATTCTGAGTTAGGTGATTAGATTCCTTGTGCTTCATATGAGGCCAGGGGGATGTTAAGGGAGAGAATAAGATTTCATAAGAGCCAGTGCACCAAGTGGAAGGCACAGATCATGAAAGTAGCAACTAAAGAATGCTGATGGCAAAGGTGTGTATTATACCTCAGCTTTCGCTGAGGCATAAAATCAAATTTTAGGCCATGGAAAGTCACCTGAAATTTTTGCTTGGAGTATGCAGCTCTGAAGCACACTGTCTAATTAGGTATCTGAATCTTTCTTTCAGAAATGGAAACAAGAATGATGCTTCTCTTTGAAAATACTGGCATGGCTAGGGAAGGAAAACAACCCTACATTTTTAATTTAACAGTATCTCTCTTCCTGTGAATGTGAGAGACCTGTATTCATCTCTCTATGGGAACTTTAACTCATCTCCCTCTCCATCTGCCAAGTAGCCAACTGCAATTCAAAGATATATGTATGTGTAGCAACAGATGTAGAATGAATAGGAGGATTCATTTCTCTTGTTTTGACTGCAATATTTCATAGAAAGAGTTACAGATTCATAGGGTCAAAAATAAGAAAGAAGAAGCCTGACTTGATATGCATATTTGAAGAGGAAGGAGGAAGGGAGCAGCAGAAATACAGCACTGGATTTCAGCATCTCTCCCAAACTGTTTAGGTATTTAATCTAATTTGTTTAGTGAAACATTTAATGAATTCCTACTGGACTGTATGTTGACTATGTGGCTGTAGCTATGGTTAAATCCAATGGAGGATAAATTATTTTCATGAGTACAAGCAATGATGATAAAAATCACTCCTGAAATCAGTACAGCAAAAAATAAAATAAAATAAAAAACAAACCCGAAACACTTCCTCTCCTTTTCAAAATACTACTACTCTTTGCTTTAAATTCAAGCAATGGAATTCAAGAGGGTCTTTCTTCTTAAATATCAATAAAAATCTTCAAAATTTTGTGGAAGGTTGAGGTATTTGAAAACTATCTCCAGATGTTCACATTCTCATAGTTTTGTCACAAAATTAATGGTGACAAATAATAATCCACTTTCAGAGTGATTGGTCTGACTCTACACCAGCGTTGCATATATTGTCTCTCCTGTGATTTCTTTTTTCTTTTTCAGGATCTATGACCTTTGGAAAGAAAACACCATCAGCAAGAGCAGGAGGCCCCTCTCTTCTGAGCTTTTGGCACTATATCAGCTTGGTACCCAGAACGCAAGAACAAAACAATGCTGAAGTGGGAGTGAGGCAGGATAGACAACTTCAGCTACGAGCAAAAGTAGGACGGAATGAAGGCAGGCTGCTCTGGGCAAAAACCTTCACAAAAGCATTATGTGAAAGAAAAAGATTTCCTGAAGTGCTACTTATGCTGTCAACTGCTGGTGTTAATGAATAGCACAGTAATAAACAGAAAAGACTGATGGCCAGGAGGAGGTTGTCTTCTGCAGACTCAGATCGATATGATGTAAGTCAAATACAAGATGTATATCCAGGAGACATACATGAGTCAAATAAAATATAGCCTGTGAACTCAGAAGATTCTAACATAATATTCAGCTGAGGGACTGGCACCAAATCCCTGGAAATTTTACACAGATTTCATGAAAGAATTTGACTTTATATGAATAGAACCTGTCGTTGTAAGAAAGCCTGCTCTAAGGAGAGACTTTATCCCATTTACTATTAGAATATAATGTTTTATGCCTTGTGACAAGTGCAAAATCACATCCACTGTATACAGGCCACTTATTTAAATCAAAGGTGTTAAAGTTAACACTGCATCACTTAATGAAAAGTGTTAAAGAGGTTAACTAATCCTGAGTAGGTCATGAAGTTAATAACCTAAGAATACTGACTGAATTATCTTTCCAAATTTATCATGTCATCCCTTGAGTAAAATTTCAAAGTAAAGATAATGAGGCTGTGGGGAATAAGAGATGTGGGGTATTAGAAGCTAATAAATTGTGTTTCATG
Source organism: Tauraco erythrolophus (assembly GCF_009769465.1). Taxonomy (NCBI): domain Eukaryota; kingdom Metazoa; phylum Chordata; class Aves; order Musophagiformes; family Musophagidae; genus Tauraco; species Tauraco erythrolophus. The sequence continues at coordinate 123,275,174 of NC_141465.1, read as the reverse complement.
CATTCATAGAATTAAAGTATAAAGGGAATATATCATCATAATACTGACTTCCAGATAGCTCTTTATTAAGACCAACAACTTGAGCTAGACTAACTGTATTGGGTTTGCATGCCAAGGTTTTGGTAGCGGGAGGGGCTACGTGGGTGGCTTCTGTGAGAAGCTACTTAGAAGCATTCCCCTATATTCAACAGAGCCAATGCCAGCTGGCTCCAAGAAAGACCTGCCACTGACCAAGGCTTAGCTGACCAGCGACAGTGGTAACGCCTCTGCGATAACACGTTTAAGAAGGGGGAAAAAAAGCCTGTGCAACGGCAGTTGCAGCAGGGAGAGGTGTGAGAATATGTGAGAGAAAAAACTCTGCAGACACCAAGGTCAGTGAAGAAGGAGGGGGAGGAGGTGCTCCAGGCACTGGAGCAGAGATTCTCCTGCAGCCCATGGTAAAGACCATGGCGAGGCAGGCTGACCCCTGCAGTCCATGGAGGTTAACGGTGGAGCAGAGATCCACCTGCAGCTTGTGGATAACCCCATGACAGAGCAGGTGGATTCCCCAAGGAGGCTGTGACCCCATGGGAAGCCCACGCTGGTGCAGGCTCCTGGCACCTGTGGACCCATAGAGAGAAGAGCCCACACTGGAGCAGTTTTGCTGGCAGGACTTGTGACCCTGTGAGGGACTCACGCTGGAGTAGTCTGTTCCTAAAGGACTGTGCTTCACGGGAAGAACCCATGGTGGAACAGTTTGTGAAGAGCTGCAGCCCATGGGAAACACTCACATTGGAGAAGTTCATGGAGGACTGTCTCACACTGGAGGGACCCCATACAGGAGTAGGGAAAGAGTGTGAGGAGTCCTCCCCCTGAGGAGAAAGGAGTGACAGAAACAACATATGATACACTGGCTGCAACTCCCATTCCCCATTCCCGTGTGGGGAGGAGGTAGAGAAAATCAGGAGTAAAATTGAGCCCGGGAAGAAGGGATAGTTGGGGGGAAGTTGTTTTAAGATTAGGGTTTATTTCTTATTACGTTACACTGATATGATATCTACCTGGACTTGTGCAAAGCTTTTGGCACTGTCCCGCACGACATTCTTCTCTCTAAACTAGAGAGGCATGGGTTTGATGGATGGACCACTCGGTGGATAAGGAATTGGCTCAATGGCCGCACTCAGAGAGTGGTTGTCAACGGCTCGATGTCCAAGTGGAGACCGGTCACGAGTGGCATCCCTCAGGGGTCCGTGTTGGGCCCGGCCCTCTTCAACATCTTTGTCGGTGACGTGGACAGTGGCATGGAGTGCACCCTCAGCAAGTTCGCCGATGACACCAAGCTGTGTGGTGCTGTCGACACGCTGGAAGGGAGAGATGCCATCCAGAGAGACCTCGACAGGCTGGAGAGGTGGGCCCGTGCCAACCTCATGAAGTTCAACCAGGCCAAGTGCAAGGTCCTACATCTGGGTCGTGACAATCTCAGGCACAAATACAGACTGGGCAGAGAATGAGTCGACAGCAGCCCTGAGGAGGTGATTCTCTCCCTCTACTCTGCCCTCATGAGACCTCACTTGGAGTATTGTGTCCAGTTCTGGAGCCCCCAACATAAGAAGGACATGGACCAGTTGGAGAGGGTCCAGAGGAGGGCCACGAAGATGATAAGAGGGCTGGAGCACCTTTCCTATGAGGACAGGCTGAAAGAGTTGGGGCTGTTCAGCCTGGAGAAGAGGAGGCTCCGGGGTGACCTTATAGCGGTCTTCCAGTACCTCAAGGGGGCCTACAAGAAAGATGGGGAGAGGCTGTTCAGGAGGGCCTGTTGTGATAGGACAAGGGGTAATGGTTTTAAAATAGAGGGAGGTAGATTCAGGTTGGATATTAGGAAAAAATTTTTTACCATGAGAGTTGTAGAACACTGGAACAGGTTGCCCAGAGAGGTGGTGGATGCTCCATCCCTGGAGACGTTCAAGGCCAGGTTGGACGAGGCCCTGAGCAACCTGATCTAGTTGGAGATATCCCTGTTCCTTGCAGGGGGGTTGGACTAGATGACCTTTGAAGGTCCCTTCCAGCCTTAACCATTCTATGATTCTATGATTCTATGATTTGTTTGGTAATAGATTAAACTAATTTCCCCGACTTGAGTCTGTTTTCCCCATGACAGTAATTGGTGCAATCACAGTAATTGTCTCCCTGTCCTTATCTTGACCAATGAGCCTTTTGTTATATTTTCTTTCTCCTGTCCAGTTGAGGAGAGGAGTGATAGTGCGGCTTTGATGGGCACCTGGTGTCCAGCCAGAGTCAACCACCACACTGACAATCTTAAAATATGTTTTAAAAACAGTCTTATTGTGTATCTTAAAGAATATATGCTTACTTGAAGCAACTTAAATTGTAAACAAGCTTACAAAGTGTTCAACATCAAGTAGAGAAGGTCTAGTTTTCATTTTGCCCTCCTTAAGGAGGAGAATTTTTCTCCTAAAAAGCAGGTTAAAAATTCTGTGGGTTTAATTACAAAGTTTTGCATTTTTGAGCTAGTATTTCTATAGATGTAAACTATTTAAAAAAACCTTACTCTCAATTCTATCCTACTCTGCATTTCTTCTGCATACGTTCCTACAGATATTCATGGCAGAAAAGCATCTGGTGCTCAAAGCTTGCAATCAAGGGAGGTCCTTCTACTGTTTTGGCAACTGGCAAAATTTTCATCATGTTTAATAAAACTAGAAGATGTAAATTAGTGTAGAATGGAAATAAAAATGCTAACATTTATCATACCATCACAGATTATAACATTATGAAATTATAATCAGACTATAAATATTTCAAACTTAAAGGAAAGACATGGAAGAAGGAAACATTTGATTACCATGAAAGGTCAAAAGCACAATCCCAGACATGAACAATACTTTGGATGTCACTGTGGGCTGTCGTAGAAGTCTGAGCTCAGAATTAGGAGTCTGGTCACCATTGCTGAGTTTATTTTCCTCTTTTATTCTCCTGCCACCAAAATGGGGGAAAATATTAATCGATTTTTATCCCTGTGACATGCTTTAGAATGGAACTCAAACACACATTCCCGTTAAGTAGCAGAAAGCTAATAGCGATCAGTGAAAACATGATACCTCACTGTACATCCATTCCTAACCCACTGAAGACGTAGTCACTCACCATAGATTAAAAAGGGAAAGCTGAGTGAATTATCTGATATTATAAAAAGGAGAAAGTCTACAAAAAAAACAATCACAGCAGCTCATAAGCCAAGTGGTAAGTTGTTACTTCACAGTAACTCGTCTATGTTTGAACCTTTAAATCACTGTGTGCTTTGAATACAGACAGAGATCTTCAGGTGCTGAATTGTGAGATGGGAAGGTATAAAGACCAGAGGAAGAGAAACACATGTCAATGAGCTCAGGGCACAAAGCAATATCATACATATAGGAAAGATGTGCAGGTTCAAGAAGTTGCAGACAAATATTGCAATTTGGACTTGACGTGAAAAACAGACAGGTGTCAGGGACAGAATCAGAGGAGCAGATGAAAACCATCCTCAGTGACAAAGGGGAAAGATGGTTACAACTGGACTGATATTAAAAAAAAAATGTTTTGTTTGCCTGTCTTCTTATTCATTTTGTATTATGGAACTGGTTTTGCATATTTAGTTTATATTAACTTTTAGCCTTTTCATTTTTCTTTTTTTCTGAAAAGGAAGACACTGAAATAAACTTGTCCTAAGTAGAAGTGTATTGCCTGAACTGTCATGTATGAAAATATGATTTCTCTGAGAAAACACTCCAGGAATAAAACTGTAGCATGAAGAGTAGACAGATAACTTATTTATCTCATTTTCAGATTTGTTTGCTTTTAGTAAATAGCTTGCAGTCCTAGCAGTGTTTTCATTATGATCATTTGTCTTATTTATCTATTTGTCATGGAAATAAATTTTTCTATTGATTTTTTTTAAAGTCTAAGATTATCTGAATACTCCTCAAGTCTTATTCAATATGAAGAGAACGTTTCTTCTGACCTTACATGCTTTAATTGGAGTTCCTAACTACTACTATCTATATTCTGTCACTACACTGCCATTTCAACATGTATTTGATTTCTGCTTTTTTTACTACATGATAAAATCTGAACTCTCTGTGCAGCCTGTTTCATTCAGAATATTAAAAGGTGATTATCTAGGGCAGAATTATGTTTAGCAGTAAAAAAGCAGCAGCTCAGGTAAATTTGTGAACTATACTTTTTACTCTTTTTGTCCTGATCTGATTGGGAGATGGACATAAATTTCTGTCTGTTTATACCAAATGTTCAGCTACTAGTCTGAATGATGTTGATGCTGGAGTTATCAAGCAAGTCTGTCACAACTACTGATTTACTCTAAAAATGTCTCAGCTGATTTTTGCTCTAACTTTCCAATCATTTTATACTTTCTAAGACTACACTTGACACTTAAAATCTCAAAAATTAAAAGAGGTGATAACCCATGAGTAACTAATGCAATGGAAACAGTCATAATCATAGGAATTAAAGTCAAATCAGTTCTCGGGATAGTATCTCTACCCCAAATATCTAGGCCATTCCACTAAAATATTTTCCTAACCTGTTCTGAAGCCTTAAATACTAAAGACTACAATCTCTGCTCTAGTCATCCCCTATTATAACCATTTGAAAGTTTTCCCTTAAGTCTGGTATTAATTTCTTCTAATATATGACTTCACATTGTACTCACACCAGAAAGAATAGAAATGAAGAATAACTCTTCATGTCTGCAGATGTTTTTTATGAATTTGAAGACTAACTATGTCTTTCTTCACTGTCTTCAGTCTAGATTAAATGGCCCTAAATTTTTCAACTTTACCATATCTTCTAAAATTCTTAATATTCCTGTTTAGCTCCAATTCTTCTCGAACTTGTCCATATCTGTCTTGAGGAAATCTAAAAAAAATTACTCATTTCATGGAGGATTTGCATTGGTACTTGGCAAACATCCAGGAAAATAGTACCCTGGAATTCTTTAATTGAAACCATTTTAATAGAAGACATCATGCATTACAGGAGAAAGATCAAATGCTGGCTAGTTAAACAGGCATTACAGACTAGAATACATACTATCAATAACGATATAGTTATTGGAAGGTTATAAAACACACCAAAAAATTGACATAGACAACTGAAATCTGTGACACAAAATCCTGTATCTGTGGCACAAAGTTCAGCTGGAAGCCAGTCACTAATGGTGTACCCCACAGGTCATTACTGCAGGCAGTACTGTTTGACATCTTCCTTAGTGACTTGGACAATGGGATAGAGTGCACTTTCAGAAAGTTCACAAATGATACAAAACCACTAGGCCTGATTTATAGACCAGATGGGTGGACAGGCTGGAAAAATGGGCAGAGAGGAATCCCATGAAGTTCAGTGAGGGGAAATGCCAAGTCCTGTCCCTGGGGAGGAATAAATCATAGAATCATAGAATAGTTTGGGTTGGAAGGGACCTTTAAAAGTCATCCAGTCCAATTTCCAAGCAACAGGACAGGCTGAGATTTATCAACTGGAAAACAAGTTGGCAGAGTGTGCTGGTTTTATGTGATGGAGTTTTGGAAGCATGGGAGGGGCTGCAGAAATAGCCTCTGTTAGGAGATGCAAGAAGCTTTCCCAGCTCCAAAACTGGTCAGACTGGTCTCTGGCCAGGTTGGACCCCTCTCCCCTCTGGCCAGGGATGAGCCAACCAGTGCTTCTGTGAATGCCCTGTTTAAGAAGGGGACAAAGGAACTCAAACCAAGCGGGATCCACAGTGAAGAGAGGGCAGAGGTAGGGGGCTGGACCTCTCAGGCCTTCTGGACAGGTGGCTGCCTGCACAGGGCCACCATCACTCGACTGGAGATGGCCACAGAAGTGAGACTTGGAGAGCTCCAAAGCAACCTGCACTCGGTATATCCACTGGGCAGAGCTTGTCCTGCCAGGACTGTTGAAGTTCATTAGGTCAGTCAGGCCTGGCACGGCTGCAGCAGGGAGAGGACTGAGATCTGAGAGAAATGGCTGCAAAGACACCAAGATCAGTGAAGATGGAGTGGGAGGAGGTGTACCGGAGCTGAGATTCCCCTGCCACCCGTGGAGATTAACGGTGGAGCAGAGATACACCTGCAGCCCATGGAGAACCCCACGCTGGAGCAGAGATGCCTCTGCCTAAAGGAGTTCTTAGAGGGCTGTCTCTATGGGAAAGACCCCCCATGCTGCTGGAGACTGACAGTGAATCAGAAACATATCTGCAGTCCATGAGAAGGCACTCCACACCGGAACAGGTGGCTGAGCTTTAAGAAGCCATGCTTTTGTCGGAAAAGCCTGCGCTGGAGCAGTCTGGTGGGTAATGATTTCATCCTGCAGGAAGGACTCCCATCTGAGAAGTTCGTGGACTGCTTCCGGTGAGGAGGAGCCCCACACTGGAGAGGGGAAAGAGCGTAAGGAGTCCTCCCTCTTTAAGGAAGGAGTAGCAGAAACAGCGTGTGATGAACTGACCTGCAACCCCCCATTCCCATCCCCCTGCACTGCTGTGGGGAGGAAGTAGAGCTGGAAAGAAGGGAGGAGTAGAGGAAGGTGCTTTTAAGATCTGACTTTGTTTCTAGTTATCCTCTCTGAATGAACTGTTAATAAATTAAATTGATTTGACCCCAAGTCGAGTCTGTTTTGCGCGGGGCCATGGTTGGTGGGTGATCTTTCCCTGTTCTCATTTCAACTCTCAAGCCTTTTTTTTTTTACATTTTTCTACTCTTCATCCCATCAAAGGTGAGGAGGGTGGGGAGTGAGCGAGCAGCTGCGTTGTGGCTCAGCAGATGAGCTAAATCATGACACAGAGAAAGACTTGATATTTCTGGCGGACAACAAGCTAACCAGAAGCCAGCAATGTGCTCTTGTGGCAAAGGCAGTCAACAGCCTCCTGTGTTGCACTAAGCAGAGTATTGTCAGCAGGTCGAGGCAGGTGATCCTTTCCCTCTTCTCAGCCCTGGTGAGGCACATCTGGAGTGCTGTGTCCAGTGGTAAGCTGCCCAGTACAAGAGAGGCATGGACATACTGGAGCAGGCCTAGCATGTGATTATCAAGGGATTGGAGCATCTGTCATGGGATGACAGATAAAAGAGCTAAGGTGGTCAAGAATATTCAGACTTGAGAAGAGAAGGTTCAAGGAGGATCTCATCCATATGTATAAATATCTTATGGAGAATGTAAGGAAGACAGGCTCTTTCAGCGGCACCCACTCACAGGACAAGAGGTAATGGGTGCACATTAAAAAACAGGAAATTCCATTTAAACACAAAAAATCACTTTTTTTTTATGTGAAGATGATCAAACATTGGCACAGGTTGTCAGGGAGATTGTGAAGTCTCCACTCATGAAATATTTAAAACTTGACTGGCCCTGGTTAACCTACTGTAGGTGATCTTGGTGTAAAGAATCTTGAGAAGTCCCTTCCAACATGATGATTCTGTGATTCTGTGACATAGGACAAAAGAATCACTGAACTGAACATATTCTTCTCACAGAAGTCTGATAAATGGAAAGCGGTCTGGTGAAGGAAACAAGCATTAAAAAAAAATGGTAGTGAGGAAGGCTAAAAAGAGTAAATGAACTCAAGGACAAAACTCTTGCCTAGCAGAAGCTCCTTGGGGCTTTAGATTTAGCTTGAAACAATTTGTTTTAAGATCATCTACTCTTAGAAGCTGAAATGCCCCAAACTAACAACCATTACCAACAACAATATTGCAAATAACAATAACAAGACAGATAAACACAATCTTGGTAAGTTTTTTCTGCTTACAGCACTGTGTCCCTTTCACCTCCCAGACTGTATCAGTAAAATAAAATTTAATGCCTTTAAATACTTTTTCAGGTCTTATCATTTTTTTTAAACTAGGGATATTTCTTTCCAACCAGGATCCAAAGTGAGGCTGGTAAGACACACATAAATGTATAATTTTTTAACAGGAAGTAAGAAAAAAAATAGTATATATGATAGTGAAATACAAAATAAGAATTTGAATAGGAAGACACAATTCCCAAAGTAAATCATATCAACCCCCATGTTGGCAATTGTCCTGACTTTATTCTATACAGCAAATGAAGCGTTAATGAAGAAGAACTAATCTTTGGATCTCTATGACCACACCAAAAGCTGTTTAGACTCTATGTAGTAAATGTGCCATGAAAGGATAGAAATGGATAATAAGCCACTCAAATATGGGAGAAAAAAAAAGGAAGAGAGAAGGAAGGAGAAAATACTGGAGAAAACATTTACATTCATGCAATTTCTCTGTTGCTAATATCAAAACTGACCCTTCAGCACGTTTCCCATCTCAAACACTAATTCTGTTAGGAAGCATTCAACAGGACGCTTTCACTTTTGGAAGAAAAGCACGTGAAATAAGTACATCAATAATGCAAATACTTAGGTATCAGCATGAACATTTAATTTTTTAGAGATCTTACTTTCTAGTCCATAAGAATTATTTCCGGTCAATAGATTTATTTTTCCTAACCTGGCGTAATTTCCCTCTTGGTTTCTAAATTAAACTCATTAAATTGCCATTTTTATAAAGCGTGTTGTTTGCCTCTAAGAATCTAGACAGTCAAAACAATCAAATCCAACATAAAGCAGCAAATAATCAATGTGAACTGGTGCAAATGTCATGGTGCTGTGCACTGACAGACGTATTGAGTGAATCTTGGCATGGGAGTTTAAAACGTTACTTTCCTTAGCTGTCCTCCTTTTACCTCTACCAAATACAGCCACTGTCCTGAAGTGAAGCCACAACAGGAGGAATGTGTCTGCCCTAATTAGTGTTTAAATATATTGCCTTCTGCTGCCACTAATATAAGGGAGCTATCTTTGCCTGCAGAAAATTCACTAGAACAAATCTGTTAGAGCATTAGCCATTTAATCAAACTCATCTATTGTTTCCACAAAGAAATCCAGAGTTTCAGCCTTGTACCAGCCTCACTGGTCCTCAGGTTACCAAAGACAGGCTCTGTCTTGCTCAAGCTCTGCCAGAGACCAGGAGAAAAGGTCTTGTCTACTCAAGGATCATATACTGAGAATGTCAGACACAAGAGGCTGGAAATAGTTACCTTAAGTCTCTCAAATGTTGGGAGTAAGAGTCCAAGAGAAAGAGCACCTTTCAGAAATTCATGAGAAAATAATTGCAAGTAAATGTTTAATTTGATATTTGGAAACAAGAAGAGATCAACAGAACTTCTTGTAGAGGAGGTGTATATGTGCCATGACAACCAAAGCTGCATGCACAGGTTAGTGTACAAAGGACTCCCTGCAGTTTTGCTGTTGTCCCTCTAGCCATTCAGTCTGGAGATTTCTGAAACAAAAATAAAGCAGCAGGCTACAGGGAAAACAAATGCTTGCAACCTGCACATAAGCACAGATGGAAAAAGAAGTATTAGCAAGCCAGGAAATTTTTTCTATTTTTTGTTTGTTTGTTTGTTTAGCGAGGATATTGGTATGACTTATTCAGGATAGTCACCTGATATTTTTAAGTAAGAACTAACCAGATCAACTGAAACTCTAAAAGAAGGGAAGTAGACTGTGGTTCACATAGTGAGCCCCAGAAGAAATTGTAAAGGACATTTACAATTTCTTCTGGTTAGGTAAGCCAAAGCCCTGATAGAGTTAAATCTGGACAGGGACATCAAGGGCAACACGAAAGGCTTCTATAGATATGTCAGTGATAAAAAGAGATCTAGGGAAAATGTAGGCCCTCTCCGGAAGGAAATGGGGGACCTGGCCACCCAGGATATGGAGAAGGCTGAGGTTCTCAATGACTTCTTTGCCTCAGTCTTCACTGGCAAGAGCTCTAGCGGCATGGCCCAAGTCACGGAAGGCAAAGGCAGGGACTGGGAGAATGAAGAACCGCCCACTGTAGGAGAAGACCAGGTTCGAGATCATCTAAAGAACCTGAAGGTGGACAAGTCCATGGGACCGGATGAGGTGCATCCGCGAGTCCTGAGGGAACTGGCAGATGAAGTTGCTAAGCCACTATCCATCATATTTCAGAAGTCATGGCAGTCTGGTGAAGTTCCCACTGACTGGAAAAGAGGAAACATAGCCCCCATCTTTAAAAAGGGGAAAAAAGAAGACCCAGGGAACTACAGGCCACTCAGTCTCACCTCTGTGCCTGGCAAGATCATGGAACAGATCCTCCTGATGACTATGCTAAGGCACAAAGAAAACAAGGAGGTGATTGGTGACAGCCAACATGGCTCCACTAAGGGCAAATCCTGCCTGACTAGTTTGGTGGCCTTCTACGATGAGGTTACAGCATTGATGGATAGGGGAAGAGCAACTGACATTGTCTACCTGGACTTATCCAAAGCATTTGATACTGTCCCACACGACATCCTTGTCTCTAAACTGGAAAGACATGGTCTTGATAGATGGACCACTCGGTGGATAAGGAATTGGCTGAATGGTTGCTCTCAAAGAGTTGTGGTCAACGGTTCAATGTCCACGTAGAGACCAGTGATGAGTGGTGTTCCTCAGGGGTCGGTACTGGGGCCAGTGCTGTTTAACATCTTTGTTGGAGACATGGACAGTGGGATTGAGTGCACCCTCAGCAAGTTTGCAGATGACACCAAGTTGTGTGGTGTAGTGGACACGCTGGAGGGAAGGGATGCCATCCAGAGGGACCTTGACAGGCTGGAGAGATGGGCCTGTGAGAATCTCATGAAGTTCAACAAGGCCAAGTGCAAGGTCCTGCACGTGGGTCGGGGCAATCCCAAGCACAAGTACAGGCTGGGCAGAGAATGGATTGAGAGCAGCCCTGAGGAAAAGGACTTGGGAGTGCTGGTGGATGAGAAGCTCAACATGAGCCGACAATGTGCACTGGCAGCCCAGAAAGCAAATCGTATCCTGGGCTGTATCAAAAGAAGTGTGGCCAGCAGGTCGAGGCAAGTGATTCTGCCCCTCTACTCAGCTCTCGTGAGACCCCACGTGGAATACTGTGTTCAGCTCTGGAGTCCCCAACACAAGAAGGACATGGAGCTACTGGAACGAGTCCAGAGGAGGGCCACGAAGATGATCAGAGGGCTGGAGCACCTCTGCTATGAAGACAGGCTGAGAGAGTTGGGGCTGTTCAGCCTGGAGAAGAGAAGGCTCCAGGGTGATCTTCTAGCAGCCTTCTAGTACCTAAAGGGGGCCTACAGGAAAGCTGGAGAGGGACTTTTTACAAGGGTGTGTAGTGATAGGACAAGGGGCAATGGATTTCAACTGAAAGAGGGCGGATTTAGGTTAGATATAAAAAAGAAATTCTTTACATTGAGAGTGGTGAGGTACTGGAACAGGTTGCCCAGAGAAGTTGTAGATGCCTCATCCCTGGAGATGTTCAAGGCCAGGTTGGATGAGGCTTTGGGCAACCTGGTGTAGTGGAGGATTTCCCTGCCCATGGCAGGGGGGTTGGAACTGGATGATCTTTGAGGTCCCTTCCAACCCTAACCATTCTATGATTCTATGATTCTATGATTTCTTAGAGTCTACAGGACATTACAGACAAAGATTGAAAGAAAGGCACAGGGTACAGACAGAAGCCTGAACTTCATGCAGGGAGAACTAGATACTGCCTGAAGATGAGAAAACAGACAGCCAGACCACAAAGGGTACAGGTAGCACTTCCTGAGGACCAGAGATAACTGAGAAGGTGTTTCTGATAGTCGGTAATGTTGGTCAATTATGGGAAATGGCCAGAAGCTAGAACTTGCCTTCAAAGACATAGTGGTAAAAGGCAAATTTTCATCCACTTATTTTCAAGTATTTGTGGTTTATGCTCAAATAAAATCAGGTTTGGTATTTTTTTGACATTAGTGTATTTAAAACCCTTTATGTCTTCTTAGAGAATAATGACAAGGTCTAGACACTTCTATCTCAAAGCTATGCTGCTGACTCAGGGTCCCATCATAGCATATGAGTTTATTCTTCCTATATTCGTAGTAATCTGGAAGATACAAATGATGGTATGTAGCGCCCATTGATCATGACCATAACAGAAATTTTCCCAGATTATGACTTTGCATCAAAGCATAATTTCACATCCTTACATGCTGAGTGCAGTACTTGTTATTAATTCATTAGTTTATACAGGTCTGAAAGTATCTAGTGCTTTGCATAGCTGTTCAGAATGTCCAGCAGCAAAATTACCTTGCATACAAACAATTTTTTTCCTTTATTATTATTTTCACAAGCGCAAGATAACAGTTTCAGTGGCTACATCAAAAAAACAAAATTAATTTTGAGAAAAATATTAGACATACACTTTTTTTTTCTGTCCTTATTAGATCCTACATGAAAGATGTTGTATGACTCACTCCAGAATAGCTCTATTAAACATCTGGATTCATCATCACTCTTGCAACACTCATCTGCACAGGAGGAAAGACTAGAAACTGTGTCTCCAACACTCCTATATTTTCCCAACAGCTTCTTATTCTTGCAATTTTGGAATTTTTTGGAAAAAAGACCACAAGCTTAACAGATGGAAATTCTCAAGGAAATATCATAAACCAATGCATTCCCAAAGAATGAGGGAAACTTAAGGTAAATTTTATGTCAGTGTTTTTACAATTGTGAAAACAATCATGAAGAACAATAGAAGTTTTTACTTACAGGGGATATCTGCAAGTATTCTAAGACTAGTAAAACACGATTATTTCATTTTACAAATGAAGCAAAATGGTTTTTCCTCCTTTTTCTGAGAATCTCCGTCCAGAAAGTCACTGAGCATCACACATCTATTTATGTCAGAGCTTCCTCTAGAAGACAGATGTCTTAATTCCATCTGCTTTTTTGCAAAAGTTGGAAACTAAATATAAAACTCACCAAACTTTGACATATGATTGTATATAATAATTTTTAGAGTTACAATTTTGACAAGAGTCTTTTTTTTTTTCATTTAAGCATTCCACCATGGATTGAAATTAATGATGTGAACATTAAAGTCTTTGAAACGAATGAGTCTGGAAGCAGATGTATTACTGATGAATACAAATAAAACTATTTTTCATAGGATTTCCCATCTGGAGAAGACAATTACTGCATGTTCTATATTATATCATCATCTACCATAGGCAGAATTTGCATCAAGGTAGTGACACTATTAGCTCTTAACATTTCTTTGAGTTTGAGTGCATCATGATTTAGGAATCAGTTATGACCCAATTCTGAAAATTGCTGCACTTATATTACATCCACAGAGAGTTACATTGAAATCTATGAACACCATAAAAATCGCTTCCCAAATTAAGAGTCTTTAATTTCCATCTCTGGAGTTGTGAAATTCAAATAACAATTCAGAATGTAAAGAAGCTACATTCTCTAAACACCTCAGTAGTTTATCTTGTTCATGTCACTAATTCACTGCAGGCTTAACAAAATCATTCGACTCTAAAAGACAGTGCAGACCAAACTGACACACTGCAGAGAATTATACAGAGATACCTCACTGTTGTTTAGTTTCATGACTACTGGAAAGCAAACCAGATATAGAGGTCTACATTTGCAAGACTGATAAATTCCTCTTGATTTATTAATTTTCATTGTAAAACAACCTTTGGTTCTGTTTGCGTTTTGGAGGTTGGTGTGTTTTTTATTTCCTGCAAAAAACATGTCATGGATATGCAGATGAAAGAATTCTTGTCACCTAAACCACCTTCTTGTGGAGATACTATCACACTGATGGCAAACTATTGAAGATGGAAGGTCACACAGTGCTGAATTAGGTTTTCTGCTCCAGTTCTGTGGACTGGATACTCAGGTGGTGTAAATTCATGTAGTTTTAATAAAGCTAATGGTCAAATGTCTATTTGAAACACTTGAGGATGCTACCTGAATTTTGTATCCTTCTTCCCTTGAAACCCATGCATAAACTTCCCCTCAGCCACCTCAGGATTTTAATCCATGTGTATCCAAGATTCAAAGGACGTCTCTGATGTAACCCCATTGCTTGACCTATGTTGCTGAAAAAGTGGCTAAGTCATGAGACAAAGTCATGTGATAAAGTCTGTAGGAAAATATAAAATGTAAAATTACAGATAGAAAAAGAACTGTTGAGACAAGTACTGCTGGTAGTTCTGGATTCAAGATGGGAAATATCAACACAAAAATGTTTTAAAATCCTAGAAGAAAGAAATCATGGAGTCTAACAAGGAGTTTTCAGATGATCAGGTTGAGCTGGTGTTTCAGTGTTGATGGAGGCTGTGAAAGGTGAATGAGAATTCAGTATAGGAATCTATGGAGGTGGACTACTGTTTCCACAAGGTGCTTGCTGGCCAGTGGAGGAGCCTTCAGGGTGATGAGCACATGGAGCCTCAGAGTTCATTAAATCCCAACTATTCTCTGTGTGTGTTAGTCAATATGCAATGTTAGTCAATATGTAATTGCCATATGCATTTAAACTGAGTATATCCTGCTGGCAGATTCTCCTTACACACCATCAAAGATTTTCAAATGAATTCACTTAAAAGAATAACAGCAAAACATTTTACCATTTTGGAAAACTGTGTAATTCTGGATAATTCTGGAACCAGCTAGTTTCTTTCTTTTCCATTCTTTGCTCCCTCCATTCCTCTCTCTCCCTCTCCCTCTCCCACCCCCCAATCCTGTCTTCCTTCTTCCTTTCCTTTCTCTCCTTACCTTTCTATTTCTTTCTGTCTCTCTTTCTCTCTCTCGAAACACCAGGATATCAAGATGGCGTTAATTCTGCTGTTAGTTATTGTTCTGGTGGAATTACAGAGTAATTATTGCAGGACAAAATGTGAGTCTTGGTCCCTTTTACTTCACTCTACCACGCAAAGGCTCTGTATCTTTTCTCTCTTTATCTGGTGTTTGGGTTAATAGCGTGTGACATGTCAGTCAATAGAAAATTATTTTCTAGTCCCTTAGCAATTAAGTGTTTTGTATTTGCAGTAGATTTAGACTTTACACCCTCAACTTCAGCATCCAGTCCGAAGGTAGTCACTCATGACCATAAAGCACAATGCTACATTAATGGATTTACTCTCTTCTCCTGTTGCTGTTGCCAATAGTCTAAAACTGCTATTGAAGAAATCTTTATTTCTAGGGCAAATAACGAACGAAACACAAACTCCTGAAGTCTGGTATAGAAATAGCAGTGCTGTCTTGGGAAATGTCATCTGAACAATATTAGAATAATAATCATATTGTAATAGTACATCGAAGAATACAGGTTGTCTCTGAAAGAATAGTGGGCTTATTGATTCCTCTGAATACTTCTCAATTAACAGTTTAATTTTGTATTTAATGGACTTGAAGAGTCACCATAAAATTCCAATGAGAGATGAGGGACATGACAGGCTGAGAGAGTGGGAGCTGCTCAGCCTGGAGAAGGCTCCGGGGTGATCTTATTGCAGCTTTCCAGTACTTAAAGGGGGCCTATAGGAAAGCTGGAGAGGGACTTTTTACAAGGGCATGTAGTGATAGGACAAGGGGCAATGGCTTTAAACTGAAAGAGGGGAGATTTAGATTAGATATAAGGAAGAAATTTTTCACTGTGAGGGTGGTGAGGCAGTGGAACAGGTTGCCCAGAGAAGTTGTGGATGCCCCATCCCTGGAAGCGTTCAAGGCCAGGTTGGATGAGGCTTTGGGCAACCTGGTGTAGTGGGGGGTTTCCCTGCCCATGGCAGAGGGGTTGGAACTAAATGATCTTTGAGGTCCCTTCCAACCCAAACCATTCTATGATTCTATGATTCTATGATTCTATGATTCTATGATTCTATGAATCTATACTATAAAATAAGAAATATTATTGCAAATTTTATTCATTGCAGATTTAAAAAAATACATTTTTTAAAATACAAAGAAGTAATGGATCATGTTATCTGTTCCACAGCTAGCAAAAAGCTACTCAATTAAAAGAGATGTGAG
Source organism: Tauraco erythrolophus (assembly GCF_009769465.1). Lineage (NCBI taxonomy): Eukaryota > Metazoa > Chordata > Aves > Musophagiformes > Musophagidae > Tauraco > Tauraco erythrolophus. Next base: position 123,259,261 of record NC_141465.1, on the reverse strand, counting down.
GATAGTAAGGGGAAGAACATGATAGTTAACTAGCAGATGAGACTAATAAACCATCCATTGAAATTGTGCAATTCTGCGCATGATCTGTTTTCCTCTGTTATTTTGAAGATACAGACCTGTCTCTTCAAGGGGTGGAAAATATGCAGCTGAAGAGAGGCTGTTTCATTTGGCTTTTTCTCCTGCATGGTTTTTTTTTTCAATGTCTGAGTTAAGATTTTATATGTGTGCATTTGTCAGAGAAAACGTGTCAGCCAACTTTACACATAGCCTCAGGCCAGGTCCTATCCCAACTACAACTCCTTGAGATCTGTTCTGGTTGGAAGATTTGGGGATTTTTTTTGTGGACAGTAGTTGCAAAGGACAGTAGTAGAGGTTGCATAGTGATCTAACTGGTAAACTATAAACTTGAAAATACAGAGCATCTAAACCTTTTCCAGGTTTTGTATGGACTTAAGTGGTCTCACACCTTTCTCAGACACATTTCCTTTAATTTTCTCTACAGTTTGTTCCTCTTCTCTGTCATTCCTTTGTTGTTCTCTTCTTGGCATGCAGTTCCCTTCTGATTAGGCATACCAGCCTCAAGTTTTCTCCATCAAGTTGCAATTTTCACAGTCACCTTCCAGAATTCATCTACTATTCCAGTTCTTTCAACCACTCCCAAAGTTTCCATTTCATCTCTATTGTCTCCTGCCTTGGAGACTTCAGTAATTTGTGACTATTCCTGCACTCTGATCCTTTGCTGCCTTATAGCCTAACTAAATAATATCATCCTCTCTTTCATGCTACACAGGTTTGTGACCAAGGTTTTCCTTAAATCTTAATTTGAGCTTCTAATGGATAAATCTTATTAACTCGCACACTGTTTGTGTTTGAGTTACATTGGATGATCGTGTTTATCCATAAAGGACAAACTGTGTATGGGAGAAAGTCAATTTGACAAATTGCCTCTATTCACTTCCACTCTGTCGCCTGCTACATCCCTGTTCAATAATGATTCTTTGCTCACAGGTCAATTTCTTCACATGCTTCTTACTCTGTAGTAGTTTTATGTCACTTCTTTCTACCCAGAGCTCTTACTGGCTCTTAGCCATGCTTTCAAAGATTAAGACCTCATTTAAAAAAAAATAAAAGCCAAGAGAAAACAATGGATCAACTAGGCACAACAAGATCTGTGACAACAAGCTATCATAAGCAGATTTGTGAACTTTTAAATGCCATTGTGGTTGATTTAATTTTGGCTTCTTTCTTCTCTGTTTTGACTCATGTACTGGCTTGCTGATGCTCTCATCAAAATAGTATAGACAAGAACAGTACGCATGACTGACATGAAATTGATAGTTGTTTTTTTTTTGTTTTCTTTTTTTCTGGAGGGAAGTAATATTAACAGCTTTTGAAACAGATCATGAGCATGCAGATAATCAACAGTGTACTTGGATTTTTCAGTGGCTTTTAACAAAATATTCTTCCAGACCTTCACCAGAGGCTCCTAAAGAAACTGTGAATGATTATAAAGGAAGGTGTTTCGTAGGTCAGTGAATAGCTAAAAAATCAGAAATAAAGAATAGAAGTTTATGTATAATTTTAACAGCAGGCAAAAGCTTCCAGTAGGATACCACAGGAATTGAGACGTAGGTCATTTAACAGATGTTATAAAATCCTCAGTAAATAATCTGGAAAAAGATGTAAATATTGATGTAATAGATTTTACAGATAATACAAATGTAGGGGTTTTTCTACTAACCATTGGGGGAGATGTTAAGAGTAGCATTTTCCACTGTCATAAGTTCTTTTGAGGAAAACTGCAAAGACATTTACTGAAAATATGAACCTAACAAGAACAGTCAGCTCTTTAGATAAACATAAAGCACTCTAACTTCTACATATGTGGATTTGAAAACAAAATTGTGTCTCATTTTGGTACAGTAAGCTCTAAGATTAAGGATAAACAAATTCTTCTCAAACTTCTTCCCAAAAAGAGCACTTGAAAATTTTTTGAAATTGAGTTTAGAAAAGTGTCTAAAATACATTAAGTGGTAACCTCTCTCCTACTCACTTCTGATTTCAACTTTAAAACTTTCCCTGTACTTTTCCCTGAAAAATATTTGTATGGATCATCTGGCTCACAGACCTTAATAAGTTTCATCAATGTCTAGCACACAGGTGACACATGGGGAGGTTGTAGAGACAACCCAGCCTTGCATTGTCTTGAAGCAGAGATGACCCACGGGGAGCTGTGTAGATAGCTCAGCCCTGAGTTGTCTGATGAGTCCTAGACTAAAAGAAGCATTATTCGAAGAACCACTTGATTTGAGCCTTGAAATCCCTCAACAAAGAATATGCTCTGAGTCTCAATCCAACCATTGTCCAGTTGCCTGAAATAGGATAAAAAGAAACTGGAAGGTTTCCGTTTCAGTCGACAACTTTGTGTACTCACACAACTTTGTGTATTCAGACGATTCATAAGGGGAAACTCCCGCTACACCCCAAAGACCCCCTCAGCCATAGTACCTACACAGTCATGTAAATCAGGAGATAAAAGCCCTATGATTTGAGTAGGGAATCGGGAGTTGTTTCTCCAACTACATAGCTGGTCTGTGAGGAGATTCTTCCCCCCTTGATCAGGATGCCGGCCAAGGTAACTTTGCTGGGATTGAGAGCCCTTACCTGGAGGGATAAATAATTATTTAGCATGCTTTAAGTCTAGTGTGCTTGCATGTTGCCTCTTTTGTGTGCTGTAATCGCGCATTCTGTGACTCTTGTGTGTTGTGATATTGTATTGTAATAGCGTATATTTTGTTCTTAAATCGTGATAGTGCATTCCTCCATTATATCTATAAAAACCTGCAATAGTGGCATATTGGATCTGCAGGTGCAGTTCAAGTAAATTGCTATCTTGAACCTTACAGTTAAAGCTGTAAGCGCAGTGCAAATAAATAACTTTCTTGAACCTTGTAGCCAAGTCTCTTTTCCCCACAATATTAAATTACTATGATTTCTTTCTATGCATAAATCCTAAAATGCACAACAAAGGTGATAGTCTGTTAGGTTTACATAGTTAAAAAATGCCAAGGCTGCATCTGTGTCACTTTGGATCTGTTTATATAAGGTATATGTCGAGCTACCCTAACAGGAACTGAACAAGACAAGCCAGCTCTGGAACAAGCAGCTTTCTGCAGAGATGCATCTTGCCTAAGTAGTTCTGCTTAGAGGTTCAATAGTTAGCCTCTGAATGCCTATGTGTTAACATTGCTACTGTGATTTTAGGAACCACAGAACAGTGTTGCTGTGTCTCATATAGCTATCCATTTAAGCTAGCTCAAAGGCAAATTGAGAATTTCTTACATGGCACAACACTATGCTACATAAAAATGTTTACAGAGTCCCACCACTCGAAAGAACTGTCTTCATAGCTAGTTGTCTTCTTACTGCCTGGTAAAATACAAATCTGATTCCTGAATAGAGTGTCTGGAAGTTACTGCATAATAATTTGCCTGAAGTATTGAATGGAAAATGACTGGGCATGACTGAAAACAAAGTAATTGAGATCCTCGTGATTAGGTGGCAGTTAAAGCTTATTTTCTTCTTCTGTTCTTTTTGTAATGAAATGGTATTAATAGAAGTGGGGAATTTCAGTAGTATAAGGGCTTTGCACTATCCCTCTGCCTCAAAATGACATGCATGCAGAAAATGCCAACCAGAGTGGCCCCCATCCTCTCTACCAGAGAGGAAGCCTCGTTAGGCTGACATTGTACATGGGACCAGATGGCAGGCTACGAGCAGAAGATTACAGGTCCTTAGAATTGAATGACAGGTTTTATTCCCAGTGCCAGAGTAGTTAAAGAGAGTTTTCAAAGTTCAATAAGCAAAAGTCACATAACTTGTGACCTCATCTTGCCAATTAGGAGAGAAAACTCTTAAGGGTAATAAGCTTGGCCAGATAAATGTAGACTTCCAGGGCTAATGAGGATCATATTGTATAAATTGACAGTATTCCCTTCTTTTAATTAAAAAGGAATAAACATATGGTATGTTTTGTCCTCATTTTTTGTTAGGAGACATTTCAGCAATATAACATACAAGTTTATGATAACAGATGAAGGAAAAAACAATGCTCTTCATTGGACATATAGCCTTCCTGGTGTCTGTCAATGGTCTATAACTGCAAAGTCACACACAAGAGCAATTTCTGTATCACACAAAACACTCTTTGTATAATCAGAAATGGCTACAGTATTTTAAGAATGACAAGGAAAATCAGATGTATACTTGTAAATACAAGTTGTCTCCTTCCTCTAAGCTCTATGTAACTTTCAGAATTTTCCCTGTAGCTTTTGTGGCAGGTCAGTGTTTATATTAATTGAAGGTATAGTTATCAGTGCTGAATATTCTTAACATCATGTTCTTCAGTCTTCTTCACTTTTAGTGACCATTAAAACTGAAAAAATTATCAAGATTTAGAAATAAAACTATAATCCAAATCTCAAGAACAGGTGATTTATGTATGCTTAGTTAAGTAAGATACATGAAGCACCCTGCAAAGATACGTTATTAAAAAACATATTAGTAAACAATATATTTAAAGTAAACTAAAGACTAAGTCAAACAAATTTAAATGTTTTAAAACTCAAAGTTTTCTGTATTATACAGATGACATTTAAAACAATTTGCAGTGAATGTACTGTATTCTCTGCCTCTTGGGGTCTTGAGATCGATACAAGATAGTGTCTTTTTTTTCATAGAATCATAGAATGACATAGGCTGGAAGGGACCTTAGAGATTATCTAATCCAACCTCCCTGTCATGGGCAGGGACACCTCTCAAATAGATCAGGCTACTCAAGGCTCTGCCCAACTTAGCCTTGAACACCTCCAGGGAGGGGTCATCCACAACTTCTCTGGGCAATTTATTCCAAAGTCTTACCACCCTCGTACTGAAGAATTTCTTCCAAAGATCTAATCTAAATCTGTCTCCTACAATTTAAATCCCTTTCCCCTTGTCCTATCAGTGGACACCCTTGTAAAAAGTCCCTCCCCAGCCTTCCTGTAGATTCCCTTCAGGTATTGGAAGGCAGCTATTAGATCCCCCTGAAATCTTCTCTTTTCAAGGCTGAACAATCCCAGCCCTCGCAACCTGTCCTCATAGCAGAGGTGCTCCAGCCCCTGGATCATCTTTGTGGCCCTCCTCTGAACACGCTTCAACAGATCTATGTCTCTCTTATGGTGGGGACACCAGAACTGGACGCAGTGTTCAAGGTGGGGTCTCACAAGAGCAGAGTAAAGGGGGAGAATCACCTCACTTGACTTGCTGGCCACACTTCTCTTGATACATCCCAGGATGTGGTTTGCCTTTTGGGCCGCATGAGTGCACTGCCGGCTCATGTTGAGCTTCTCATCTATAAACACCCCCAAATCCTTCTCTTCAGGGCTACTCTCAACCCACTCTGTGCCCAGTTTGTATTTGTGCCTAGGATTGGCCCAACCCAGGTGAAGGACCTTGCATTTTGACTTGTTGAAGCTCATGCAGCTAGCACTGGCCCATTTCTCAAGCCTATCAAGGTCCCTCTGGATGGCATCTCTTCCCTCAAGTGAGACCACGGCACCACACAGCTTGGTGTTGTCGGCAAACTTACTTAGGATACACTCAATGCCATCATCCATGTCGCTGACAAAGATGTTGAACAGCGCTGGACCCAGAACAGACCCCTGAGGAACACAACTTGACACTGGTCTCCATGTAGACATTGCACCATTGACCGCAACAATTTGAGTGCGATCATCCAGCCAGTTCTTTATCAATTGAGTGGTCCATCTGTCAAATCCGTGTCTCTCCATTTTAGAGACAAGGATGTCATGTGGGACAGTGTCAAACGCCTTGCACAAGTCCAGGAAAATGACATCCGTTGCTTTACCACGTCAACCAATGCTGTAGCTTTGTCATAGAAGGCCACCAAATTAGTCAGGCATGACTTGTCCCTAGTGAAGCCATGTTGGCTGTTACCAACCACTTGGTTATTTTTTATGTGCCTTAGTACAGCTGCCAGGAGAATCTGTTCCAGGATTTTACCTGGCACAGAGTTAAGGCTGACTGGTCTGTAGTTTCCTGGGTTGTCCTTGGTCCCTTTTTTAAAGATGGGGGTTATGTTGGCCCTTTTCCAATCTGTAGAAACCTCACCAGACTGCCAGAACCTCTCAAATATGATGGCTAGTGGCCTAGCAACTTCAGCCGCCAGTTCCTTCAGGATCCGTGGATGTATCTCATCAGGTCCCATGGACTCGAAGAGTTGTAGTCAATGGTTCAATGTCCATGTGGAGGTCTGTGACGAGTGGTTTTCCTCAGGAGTCGGTACTGGGACCAGTGCTATTTAACATCTTTGTTGGAGACATGGACAGTGCGATCAAGTGCACCCTCAGCAAGTTTGCAGATGACACCAAGTTATGTGGTGTTGTGAACACGCTGGAGGAAAGGGATGCCATCCAGAGGGACCTTGACAGGTTGGAGAGGTGGGCCTGTGAGTACCTCATGAAGTTCAACAAGGCCAAGTGCAAGGTCCTGCACGTGGGTCGGGGCAATCCCAAGCACAAGTACAGGCTGGGCGTAGAATGGATAGAGAGCAGCTCTGAGGAAAAGGACTTAGGAGTGCTGGTGGATGAGAAGCTCAACATGAGTCGGCAATGTGCACTGGCAGCCCAGAAAGCAAATAGTATCCTGGGCTGTATCAAAAGAAGTGTGCCCAGCAGGTCGAGGCAAGTGATTCTGCCCCTCTACTCAGCTCTCGTGAGACCCCACGTGGAATACTGTGTTCAGCTCTGGAGTCCCCAACACAAGAAGGACATGGAGCTACTGAAACGAGTCCAGAGGAGGGCCACGAAGATGATCCGAGGGCTGGAGCACCTCTGCTATGAAGACAGGCTGAGAGAGTTGGGGCTGTTCAGCCTGGAGAAGGCTCTGGGGTGATCTTATAGCAGCTTTCCAGTACTTAAAGGGGGCCTACAGGAAAGCTGGAGAGGGACTTTTTACAAGGGTGTGTAGTGATAGGACAAGGGGCAATGGATTTAAACTGAAAGAGGGCAGATTTAGATTAGGTCTAAGGAAGAAATTTTTTACATTGAGGGTGGTGAGGCAGTGGAACAGGTTGCCCAGAGAAGTTGTGGATGCCCCATCCCTGGAAGTGTTCAAGGCCAGGTTAGATGAGGCCTTGGGCAACCTGGTGTAGTGGAGGGTGTCCCTGCCCATGGCAGGGGGGTTGGAACTAGATGATCTTTAAGGTCCCTTCCAACCCTAACTGTTCTATGATTCTGTGATTCTATGATTTACGCACCTTCAGATCTTATAGGTGTTCCCGGACCTGATCTTCTCCTACAGTGGGTGGTTCTTCACTCTCCCAGACCCAGTGAACATCCTCCGTGATTTGGGCGGTGTGGTTTAAGTGGTTGCCAGTGAAGACTGAGGCAAAAAAGTTGTTGAATATTTCAGCCTTCTCCACGTCCTCAGTAACCAGGTCACCTGTATCCTTCCAGAGAGGTTCCACATTCTCTCTTGTTTTTCTTTTTTCTCTCACATACCTATAAAATCCTTTTCTGTTATTTCTAATATTGCTGGCCAGATTTGACTCTGTCAGGGCCTTAGCTTTTCTAACCTGGTCTCTGAGTACACGAGCAACTTCCTCGTAATCATCCCAGGTTACCAGTCACTGCTTCCATACTTTGTGTATTCCCCTTTTGTATTTGATTTTAGCCTGGAGTTCTTTGTTTATCCATATAGGTTTCCTGGTGGTTTTGCCTGATTTCTTCCTTTTAGGGATGCAATGCCTTTGAACTTGGAAGAGATGATCCTTGAAAGTCAACCAGCAATCTTGGGCTCCCAGTCCCTCCAGGGCTTTATCCCATGGCACACTACCAAGGAGGTTCCTGAAGCGGCGAAAATCAGCTCTTCTGAAATCGAGGGTTTCAAGCTTGCTGAGCTTCCCCCTCTTAGCTGCCCTTAGGATCTCAAACTCCACCATCTCATGGTCACTGCAGCCAAGGCTACCCTCGAGTTCAACATTACCTACCAGCCCTTCCCTATTGACGAGAACAAGGTCTAACATGGCACCTCTCCTCGTTGGTTCCTCTATCACTTGAATAAGGAAGTTATCGTTAATGCATTCCAGGAACCCCCTGGATTGCTTTTTCCCTGCCATGTTGTTTTTCCAACTTATATCAGGGTGGTTAAAATCCCCCATGAGGACCAGGGCTTGTGAACGAGCAGCAACTCCCATCTGCCTATGTAGGGCCTCATCCACTTGGTCCTCCTGATTGGGTGGTCTGTAGCACACCCCCACTGTAAAGTCTCCTACCCTTCCTTTCACCCTGGCCCACAGGCACTCAGTTCTTTCGTCATCATTTGCCAGGTGGAGCTCCATGCATTCCAGCTGTTCGTTGACATAGAGGGCAACATCCCCTCCTCGTCTCCCCTGCCTGTCCTTCCTGAACAGTTTATACCCCTCTAGTCCAACACACCAATCGCAGGAGTCATTCCACCATGTGTCTGTGATGCCGATCAGGTCATAATGCTGCAGGCTCACAAGCATCTCCAGCTCCTCTTGTTTATTGCCCAAGCTGCGGGCATTCATGTAGAGGCATTTGAGTTGGGTCCCTGATGAGGTACCTGGAGCCTCCTGAAGATGCTCAGATGTTTTCACAGTAACCAACCCCTCAACAACCCCTGTGCTCCATCCGCAACCTGGCATAACACCTTGATCCCTTGCTAATTCACAAGAATGCTAGTGCATTCCTCCCCCACAAGCACAGACATACTGCATTCCGGCTCCCTTCCAGTGATCCTGATTTCACCCCCAGCCCCTTTCATACCTAGTTTAAAGCTCTGTCTATGAGCCCTGACAACTCCTTTCCCAAAACCCTTTTTGAACGTATGTTTTAGGAAGACCATAAATGTCAGGTTCGTTGCAGTATGAAATTGGCTGGGTTTTCTCTGTACAAGCATGAGTGTAGAAATCTGTACGTTTGTTTCTGGATTTATATCTAGTAATCTAGAAGAAGTGATAGAAGCTCCTTTATGGAGGATCTCTGCACTGAAGAGGGAGTTTATATTTACACATATGCTATGGGATTCAGTTGCAAACATTTAGTCGCATTGTGCTATTGTAAGTACTCTAAGGCACATTTTTTTGAATTGGCAAATGTAAGACACATTACTTGAAGGTCTGGACATGCAGCTGAAGACTGGATAGAATAATGCATTCTCTCTAAAATGAATTTTGGGCAAGGGAACCCTACTAATGGGGCAGGGTTCAGTTCAAGACTAAGATGATGTATTATCTTGTAAAAATGATCACGGCAGTAAAAATCACCAATATGTTTAATGGATAATGAGTTTTAATTGATTAAAACTCTAACCATTCTATGATTCTATGATTCTAAATAATACTGAGATATTGTTCACGTGCAAAAACATGCTATGGGGAAGAAACAAATGGCCAAACCATGGCTGCCACATGGTATTGATCGCATCGTAGTTGGGCTGCCATCAACCTGATTCTAAAAGCAAAGAAAGGCGGAGGAAAAAAAAAAAATGGCAGTGTCACTTCCACCTATGTCAGTAAAAGCCTTGTAATCTTGGAAAATAGAGCAAATATCTGGATCTACAGGAAAGCTATTCTGAGTCCTATTTTTCCCTGGTGCAGTGTTACGCAGTAATGGAAGAATTAAAATGCAGTAATAGGAAAGGTTTAAATTTCCATTTCCTCCTTTTCTCCTCACTGTCCTGCAAACCTCTGGTTAGGATACTTCTAGCAGTTAAGTTAAACTCATGTTTTCTGTTTCAGGTAAAGGAAGATATTAACACGACTATCCTTAACACTGTTGGTGGATTAAAAAAAGCCCTTCTACTCCGAGCTTTTCTTTTTGTTCTTTGTGTAAGTACTTCAGATTTAAATATTGCTTATGTCAAAAACCGTAGCATTAATCCAGAAATGAAATATAACTTGCCAGTAATATTTCAGTGGGGTGAGGAAGCTTTTCAAGTTCCTAAATTGAAAGAATTAAGAAGGTGAAGATTCATGTATGAAAAAACTGAAAGTGTGTTAAATTGACACTATGAATATATGATTTCATCATTTCAATATAGAAACATAATATGCAAACGTGGAAAAAAAAGAAAATCACAAGTAGGTGAGACAAAATAACAAGTAAGATCTATGGGCATTGGGAGAAACACATTGACAATTGATAATACCATTTTCATAGATTATTACACAATTATTACAGGAAGAAATGTATTACGTTAAAGATATCAAATGAGAAAAAAAATAAAAGAAGGGAAGGGAAAGGAGAGGAGAGGAAAGCAAGGGAAGGCAGCGAACTGTGGTTTAGAGACTGAGACTTTTCATACATCTCTTTAATGCGATGAAAAATTACTAAAACAAATGGCTTCTATAGCTCAGGCTATTACCAGATGTAAAGACGAAGCAGAAGCAGAAAACTGAGCACCAAATTGACATTGTGGGAGAATCACTGGAGTGTCAATAAGCCTTCCTTAGAATTTTACAGAAGAAAAAGAGAAGTGGCAACTTAGTATGATGGATTCATCTTAACACAACCACCAGACAGTGTAATTTACAACTCAAATTCCGGGGGGCAGTGAATAAGCCAGGTAAGAAGAAAGTGTGTAAAACCCAGAAGCCTCTACTTTTGGCTAAAGTTAGTGAATGTAAGAATGAGGGATCTATTACCTGGAACAAATAATTCAAGCAGTTAATTACACAAGCAAAGCAACAGTATCTAGAACAGGTGATCCACCTCTGTGCAAGCCTGCAGAAAGTTCTTAAGATTCTTTGGATATCTGATGATCTGGATTCTTTCCTTATATTATATGAGTGAATAAATAAAGAAATTTGCCCTGTAAATCATCTGCCTCATAAAGTACTGCAATTATTACTCCCCTGACTGTTTAAGCCCTTTGTTACTCTCACAGTTTTATTCGACACATTCTGTCAAGAATGCTCTTTCTCGTTAAGATTTCATATTAAGAATTTATAGTTTTCTTCTTATCCTTCTTTCTTTTTTCTTCTTTTTCCTTCAAAAGACAAATAATTAGTCTGCCCTTTTCACTATTGTCATATGTTCTACCTACTGATATTGTTGAGATATCACTGTGTGTATTTTATTTGGATGTTTGTAGACTTATCGCAATTCTTTATTAGATTTTGTTTTCCTTTTCTTGGCCCTATAATCTGTCACAGTACTTTATTGTCAGAAGTATTTAGTTGTCTGTCTTACTTTTCAGTAATATGATCCCAGAGCTCACATCTATATAAAAAATAAGAATTATAATGACCTGAAATGTAGATCTAAAACACAGCCTTTACACTGAGAAATTCCTACAGAAGAAAAGCCAACATTTATATGCACTGCCAGCTTGATTTTGCATTAGGCAGAATTAAATACTAAAACTTTTTAATATGAATTTCCTGACTCCTTCAATATGACAATAATGTTTCTTTCACTCTTTTTTTTTCCCCCACTGTCTCAATTTTCACCAGACGCCATTGTTCACCATGGTGAATTTTTTTTTTAGACACATCAATCTGCTGCCTAAGATAGATGGCCACTTTCCATACCCTTAATGTCACTTTGTTTTCTTTCTCTCCAAGTCTCCAATTCCTCCTTGAAGTTGGTGAGAGGTTGCTCCTAAATGTTTAAACTGAGCATAGAAATATATTCAGATCTGCTTGCTTACAAAATATGCTTGCCTTATATCTGTGTTTATAGTTAGGAGTTTTGAGCACAATCTTGCCTGTTACTTTTTCCATTTCTCTGACCGTCTTTATAACTCCATGCTTAATTCTTTGAGTAATAAGTTAAATCATCACTACATCAAGGTGTTTCATGTTCTTCCTTACACATGTCAGTAAGTCTTGTGCATAAGTAACTTTCTGTCTTTAATCCTATATTGAAGTCATAATCTGCAGAAATTTTTATCTGTGTTCATGTTAGACTTTCTGAATGTAAATGTAGCATTGCACCAGCGTAACAGTTTCAAGAGGTACTTCACATTCTTGTGTTATAGTATAAAGACTATCCCATAACCTGTAGCACATGCAGGCTATTTATGTGCTTTCTTAAAATCTGTAAAAAATTAAAGGTATAAAAGAAGCTTGTTCCACCATAACTGTATTATATAACTGACCTATTTTTTCCTAAACAAAATTTATTTTTTCTCACTGTACTCTCTTCATAAATGGGAACATTTATATATTAAATATTAAATTTGATTTGCCGTAATAAGGAAGGAGATAACACACTGGAGATGCCCATTACATTTCCTTTTTCCAAAATGGCCCATGTTATTTCCTCATTTTGTTGTGTTCTTTTAATTTTTCATATGAATGAAACAATTTTGTACAGCGTCTAAGTTAATCATCCATTCTTTACTAATTCACCATTACAATACCTCATGCCTTGTTGCTTTGGGTTTGTCTCCTAAATCTCTTAAAAATTTGAATCTTCAGACAGCTCATGTAGCTGAAAATTGACTACTTGCAGTTCTGTAATACCTATCCATCTAATGTCATACGATTTGGGGAAGGAAGTGGAGTGAGACTGTATGGGAAAGAGAAGCCAATACAGCAGATCAGAGAATGTTGAATTAAAGGCTGCCTGATGACTGGGAGAAAGAGGGGAAAGAAAATGGTGGGAAAGAAGAAGAGGATGCGTGTTTTCTATCAAGTCAAACAAAAATTTTCTTTGACAATTGTGTTTTACCAGATGCTTGGCTATACTTTTGTCATTATCATATTTCTCACAACAGAATGATTAAAGGCATAGTTTTGTTCTCAGTTATTATGTGCTCAAATAATTTCATATTGCCGGACCCTTTTCTGGAAATTAGACTATTTAATCATATCACTATTTCTATTTTTCCAGAATTTATCTGAGAGGGTTTTTTTTTAAATAATGTTTTGTGTTTGCAGGAGGATGTTACAGAATAGTCACTTGTAAGATGCCACAAGGTCACTGTTCTTCAAATTCTCTGACCTGTGAGATCCAGCAATCTTCTGTCTTAACTCTCCAAGTCATGAGAACACACAGTTCCTCTTATGTCCTGAAATCGTCACTCTCACATAGCATTCTTGTTGCATTGATAGAAAAAATACTAACAAGAAAGCAAATGAGAAGTGAAGTCATTGCTGGTTAATTCACTGAACTCATTGATGGAATAATCAGGTTGCTTGCAGCTGAAACACATGAAAATCTCCTCAAGTTCACAATGCTAATTCTCCTAATGTTGTGTAAGAAAAAAAGTGCTACTAACTAGCAAATTATTGGATGAAGAAAAATTAACTGACTTCATAAAAGAGAAATTATATTTGATGCCAAATGTGTATATTGGCACATGCTATGGGAAAAGACAAAGAAAGTACCTCACCACATCTGGCATGCCAGCAGGTAGGTACAGTTTGAAAATGCTAGTAGGGAATAAACCTGCAGCAGAAAAATCAGTGGCAAAGCATACTGAGTTTGCAGGTTTCAATGTCATTATGGCCTATGGATGCAAACACAGCATTGTCAGTGCTGTGGGAGATTATGAACACAACTCGTCTCTGCTAAAATGGAGCCAGGAGATAAAGATGAAATTCTACGAAAAAACGACTGGTGCTGGATCAGACATGGTGTGCCAGCAGATCACCCAAAAGCTACAGTCTGACTCTTAGAATGTATAGTTGTATATACTAGAGAATAAAAAGCCTTATGAAATCTATCTTCACTTCTGCTGGTGCATTTCCAATGTGTGAAAAGCCTTGGAGAAAGATATAAATTACCTTAATTGTTTCAAAATCTTCTCTTCATTGCCTGACTCCTTCAAATACTTGGTTACAAATAAAGATTCATAAAAAATAATGAGAGTGAGAAGGCTTGTGAATCTTCGTCAGAAAGAAAAACAATAAATAACTTAAATCATGGTCATTGTTGCCATTAGAACAAATGTGCCCATACGGAAAACAAGTGTTTGCAATAGTGCTTGCATGTATAAAGTTTTATCAGTATTCTTAAAGTCGCAGAGCTACTTTGGAGGAGAGTGTTTTTAGAAATATACTATTTACAGTTCCAAAATGTCTTCATTGAATTTGCACTGCCATAGTTTTGATGTGTATAGAAAGAAAGAGATGGAGATAAACATACCTGAGTTGTTGTGCAAGCATTATGGCATAAAAATGGCAACTGCACAAGAAAGAGAACTTCAACCTCATAGTAGCATAGAATGAAAAACCCTCAGTCAATTCGGTTATGTTCAATTTTCAAAGCAAGGACCACAAAGGACCTGAAAACTAACTACCTAAAAGAAATTTTCAGCTGCTCAGATTCATCATCTTGTCAGTACTTCCAGACACCAGAGGAGAAGACATACATGCCTCTCAAGAACACAGTAATAGCAACTGGAACATTAAAAGTGGTAAAATAATGTCAAGAACACAAAAAACTTTCTAAAAAAATGTTTTGGAGTAGTATATTTTAGCCAGAAAGTCAGAGCTGCTGTAGCAATCCACTGTCCTGAGTGCCCTGGTATAACACTGGTGGGCAACTAAGCACTACCCAGCTGCTTGCTCATCCCACTCCATCAGATGAGGGAGAGAATTGGAAGGGTAAAAGTGAGAGAGCTCATGGGTTGAGATAAAGACAGTTTAATAGGTAAGGTAAAAGTTGCATACACAAACAAATTAAAACAAGGAATTCATTCACTGCTTCCCATCGGCAGGCAGGTGTTCAGCCATCTCCAGGAAAGCAGGGCTCCATCACGCATAACAGTTACTTGGGAAGATAAATGCTATAACTCTAAACGTTCCTCTCTTCCTCGTTCTTCCCCTCAGTTTTATTGCTGAGCATAACATCATACGGTACGGGGTATTCCTTTGGTCAGTTGAGGTCAGCTGTCCCAGCTGTGTCCCCTCTCAACTTCTTGTGCACCCCCAGCCTACTCGCTGGTGGGGCAGTGTGAGGAGCAGAGAATGCGTTGGCATTGTGTAAAAGTGCTGCCCAGCAATACTTAAAACATCCCTGTGTTATTAAAGTTGCTTTCATTACAAATCCAAAACAGCACCATACAAGCTACTATGAAGACCATTAACTCTATCCCAGTCAAAAGCAGTACAATGGGTGAGGACAAAAACGGGGATCTGGTGAGACAATGCCATGTCAATGAGAAAATGCAGATCATATAGCAAAAGACAATAAAAATACTCAGTATCATTTACAGATGTTGAAACAAAAGTTGGGTTTTTTTAGAAAATACAGCTTATAGACTGCTATTCTTACACTATCAGTACAATCGTTACGAAAAGAGAACACTGTGTTTCATCAAATATGGTGCTATTAGCAGGAATAATTACATCACTGATCCTTTCTGACTTTTTTATCTTTAAAGGTCTCCATCTATTTAATCCTGAAGAGAAGAGAATAATTTCATTATTCTCCTGTTGGTATTATGTCCTGCATAGCAGGATCTGGGTCCTAAAAACCTTATTTAAACTGGAAGCCTTAACATGATGTTTGAAATTTCATTGTTTCTATTCCTTCATTAAGTATTTAAATCCAAAGAACAAGCACTGAGCTAACAGAAATTAGTACAAACAATACCGTTGCCCTGTTTTGTTTGAAAGCATAACCAAAGCACAAAAATGTGTGGTAGTCTTTGATCAGGTGGCAAAACAACTTGATAAAAGCAATTACACACTTCAAATATTTCAAAGATTTTGACACGGTATTATATAATATCTTATTCTGAGAAGGCATGCAATGTATATAATCAATTGATCATATGCTTTAGCTAGGCAAAATCTGATGTATTCGAAGGTAGAAAATGGAGTGTAAACAGGAAGAAATCAGTGCAAGGGTTTACGATAGCCAGGAGCTCTGAGAATTCTTCGGCATCTGATAGTACTCAATGTTTTAATCAATAATCATACTCTGTGTGTTTAGATAATCATGTAAGATCTGTGCTAGTACATTGTATAGATCAATGGAAGCACTGAACAAGGAGAAGAGGGTGTTGTTACACAGTGTTCCAAATCTCCCAGGTACGAGGTCATAATTCAGAAAAATGTGTTTCAGTGCAGCATTGACAGTGCAAGTTGTTACACCTGGGAAGTGGTGCAGACTTCAGCAGCAGAATGAGAGATTTCTTCCTGGAAAGCAGCGACTTGAAAAAGCTTAACTATTATCAGAGAGAACAGTGTCAAGACAGAAGCTCAGTATTATGTTTGGTGAATGTTGTCACTAGATGTATAAAGGAATATCAAGAAGGAAACCAAATAACCTCTGTACACAGCATTCATAAGACTTTGAAAAAATCTTCATGCTGTTTGAGGTCTGCACTTCATGGAAGATATGAATTTAATGAAGAGAATTCAGAGGGCTCCAAAAATGACCCAGGTGTACTAGAAACCAGTCCTTGAAGTGGGATGCTTATGGAATTCAATCTTCTGGTTTATTGAAGAGAAAATAAAGTTACTTGATCATGCTGAATAGATACTTAACCACAGAAATGTTATTTGATAGAAGAGGATATTTTAATCTTGTAGATGAAGGCCTAAGAAGATCCAGTGCCTGGGAACTAAAGTGAGACTTATTCAGCCTTGAAATAAGATGCAGTAAGATGCATTGATGAAGCTAATTAAACATTGGAACAACCCGTCAGAAGAAGCCATGGACTTGCTATTGTTTGGAGCCTTTAAAAACAGATTAGATAGTTATCTGAGAAACATATTTTAATCTTGTTTCTGGAAAAAATTCTGCAGCCTGTATAGACAGAGCACAGGGCCAGATGGTCCCTTCAAAGGGGTGTGCTGGTCCCTTCTGTTCTCAGTGTCCTTGAGCGAGAAAAATGAATCTTTTATTGCTGTCTTTTTCAGAGCAGCACTCAGAGTCAGCATTTCTAGGGTTAGTGAGCTGGAGTAGATTCTTACAGCAGAGCTGCATTTCTAGTCTCATGCAGTGTGTAAACAGCAGGAAATAAGGTTGTTTGGTTGCTCCCAGAAGTCCATGTTCCTCTTGCAGAACCTACATATTGGGGGATGATGCAAAAAAAAAAAAAAAAAAAAAAAAAAAAGAGCTAATTTGATTCCTAAGTCAAGGCCCATGCTAAGAGAAAAAAAGACTTCTGCTTTAGAAAAACAAAAAACAAACAAACAAACAAACAAACCCTTTCAGATTGACACATATTTTATGCAGAATACTTCAAGTTTCCAAGTAGAATCATATTTTGACTGGTTGTGTCCACACGTGTTTCAGCTTCCAGATAGTTTTTGTTTACAATTTATTGTATACTAAAGAAGCCACAATTAATTTAGTCAGAAGTTATAAATCTCAAACATGCAAATACTCCAATACTTCACTAGTTATTCTTTTAATTATTAATTATCGTTAATTGAGACATTTATTTTCTACTAAATCCTCCATTTAAATTCCTTTCTTTTGTTTTGTTCTTATATCGAATTACCATGAGCTAAAAGGGACTCCTGTAGTGCTTCTTCCAGGATTGTGTGTGCTTTCTATCAGACTTTGTTCATCAACACTGGCAGCATGTTAATTAACTCAGCTGTGAATGACCCCCTGCTATTATACTGAGTTTTCTAGCAGTAAAATAAAATAAGGACAAAAAGAATAGATAAAATATTGGTTTTGAAGCCAATAGAGGATGGGAGAGTTCTTCTCCCATATTATTCCTTTCAGTGATAGTCTATTTGTGTATAATCCCCATATTGTACATTTCTGATGTCGGAAAATGACATCAGTTGGAAGGGGATGATATAAACCAAAACTACCTTATAGAGACACAAAGCTTCCTGAACATTGCAAACTAACCCACTGGTCTGTGATTACTTCATTTTCTGTACTTAGCAAGTGAAATTTTCTCTCTGAAGAAACCTGAAGAACAATTGTTAATGGAAAGGTAGCAGAAATTACGTTGCTACTTACTCCTGCCTTTCAATTATTACTATTATTACTAAATCTTTATTTGCATATGTTGCAACAATGGCACAAAACAGAATCAATCTCATCATTGTGGGCTAAGGCTATATGCAAAAAAGAAACTGGCAACCTCAAAGACTAAAAGAAAAAACAAATCCAAGGTGTTTTTTTAGAAGATTTCAGAAAGCATCTCCCTCTCTGCAATGCATATCATCACATGTAGTGAATTTTATCATATGTCACAAATTCTAAACAATATCATCATTCTGCCTTATATTCCCTGACGTTAGATTTTTCCTTTTATTCTATTTAAAACCTCCCTAGGCTTTTCTTTTTTTAAGTCAACTTGTATTTCTTTTGCAACATTTCTTCTGTACCTGTTCAGAAATGTGTATCATCTTTTGAGGTGCTGTAATCTGTTGGAACTCCTAACTGGAAACCTTGGGAATTCACTTTTTTTTTTCATAAAATGGCAAGTTAAAATATCTGTGAGTCAAAGATAGAAACATAAGTTGTTGTAGACAAAAATCAGTAAAAATTTTAAACAAGAGAAACTAAATTTCTCTATCTTAATGTTACTATGAACTGATACTCTTGAAAGGTCTTACAGTTAGCAGGAGAAATTCCAGCACCATTGAGTTAATAACCACCCTTCCCTCCCGCTTTGCATCACTTAGGGTAGAATTTCACTTGAAAACTCGATTCACCTCTCATTTACTCTGCTTTTCAACTGATACGGAAATGTCCTTGCCATTGCTAAGGACACATACTAATTCATCCTAAAGGAACATGAAGTCATTCGGGTTTTTTTTGTTTGTTTTGTTTTCCACAATTCTGAGGAGTACAAAAGCAGTCCGGCCCACCTGTTTTTCCATTTGCAAGTCTCTCAGGCAGCAAGAAATAGCAAAACCAAACTGAATGTGAAAAATAGCAACTCATTCTCACATTGCTATTCTGAAAACCTGCTAATTGCTACACAAAGCTCAGTTGTCTATTTTTCCATGAAGACCTGACAGCAGATAACAGGTTTCAGTAAATTAATCGTATTATATTAATTGGGATACTCGAACTAATAAAATTGTTTGTACTTTTGCATTGTTTTCAGCAGTAGAAGACAGAAATTCAGTATCATAGTCTATGCATGGCATACAGAGACACTGGGCTATCTTTTTAACATAACTCGTTGGGGTCCATTCTATAACAGGAAGCTTAAGGAGAATTCAATCCTCTTGAGCAATGCCATTCCTTGAATAAATACGATAGTGAATATTCACATCATATGTAGCTTCAGAGTCTTGTAGATAGAATTATAAGTTTTCTAGTATGAGGAGCAGTCTCCTAATGACGCCACTCAACTGGAGATGACTGCAGGAGTGTAGTTTGAGGAGCCCCAAAGCTCCCTGCTCCCAGGGCACCCACTGGGCGGAGTTCGTCCTGCTGGGACTGCTGAGGTTCATCGGGCTGGTCAGGCCTGGCACAGATGCAGCAGAGAGAGGTCTGAAATCTGAGAGAAAGGGCTGCACAGACACCAGATCAGTGAAGATGGAGCAGGAGGAGGTGTGCCAGAGCTGAGATTCCCCTGCAGCCCGTGGAGATTAACAATGGAGCAGAGATCCATCCGCAGCCTCTGGAGAACCTCACGCTGGAGCAGAGATGCCTGTGCCTAAGGGAGGTTTTGGTTGTCTCCATGGGAAGGACTCTCCACGCTCCTGGAGACTGACGGTTAAGCAGAGACGCATCTGAAGTCTGTGGAGGACCCCACACCAGAACTGTGAGAAGAAGTCTGTGTCCAAAGAAGCCGTGACTGTGGGAAAATTCCACACTGGAGCAATCTGATGGGTAAAGATTGCATCCTAGGAGAAGGACTCAGATTAGAGGAGTCTGTGGACTATGATCCATCAGGAGGGGATCCATTGGAGCAGGGGAAGAGCGTGAGGAGTCCTCCTCTTTTAAGGAGGGAGTGGCAGAAACAACCTATGAGGAACTGACCTGCAATCCACTCACCTCAGCTGACCCTGCCCATTCCCCACCCCAGGCGAGGGAGCTAGAGCCAAGAAGAAGGAGGGGTGGCCGAAGGCCTTTCTAAGATCTGGCTTTGTTTCTCATTGTCCTCTCTGAATGAACTGTTAACAAACTAAATTGATTTGTCCCCAAGCCAAGTCTGTTCTGCCTGGTGCCATGGTTGGTGGGTGATCCCTCCCTGTTCTTATCTCAACCCTAAGGCCTTTTGTGGGTTTTTTTGTTTTTCTTCTCACCATCCAAACGAGGGGGAGGAGTGAGCAAGCAACCATGTAGTAGCTTAGCTGCCATCTGGGCTAAACCAAGACAGAAGCTCTTTTACAATTATCTCAATGGAACTGAGTTACCTACGAGCCTCAACTCCTAAGTGCGAGACAGAATTTTTCTCTTTCTAATTAAACTTGTGGTTTGTTATATACAGGAGTACTGAACAGAGATAATCAAGTGGTTTCACTGCTTTCAGAGTAAGTGGGCTAGTGAGCATATACAAAACAAAAATACCTTTTCTGATGATTTGTTAAAAATGTAAAAAATTAAGAGGTTTAAGGCAGCTGGCATTAATTTTGCTTTAAACAAAACATAGGTATTACTGGTGAAGTCTAAACTTGGCTTATTGAAAAGAAATATGTGGGAGTTGATAGCCAAAGGACAAATTTTACTTACTGCAGAAAGTATTCCTGAGCTGAATCACATCCATATTTTAACAAGCCTTCACATTTTCAGAAGGATATGTTTGGAAAAAGAGACTGGCGTGCAAAAATCAGTGAGATTATAGGGAACGTGCACATATGGGGACAGGTAGGAGTTGCAGATAAATCTGTAAGTGTCTTTATTTCCATTTTATTCCTCTTTGACTTGAAATAAGTAATAAAAAAACGATGTTTGTATGTTTGTTTGTTTGATAGTTTGTTTCCACAGGAAAAAGGAAAGTTCAGGCAATCACACTGGAGAATTGCACTTTGTGATGTCTATTCTCTTTCAGATCAATGTCAGCAGTTGGAAACAGACTGAATAGCGCCATGAGAAAGTTTTCTGGATAGCAAATAGAAGAGCCAGTTGAAAACTGTTGCAGAACTTCATGAGAATGTTGTGAGAGTTATGATTCTTAACCAATCTATGGACAAAGAAAGAAAAAGTATATACATTTAAAATAGTGCATGGAGGATAAAGAATCATTTTTTCACATACATCAGACATTTAAAGTGACTAGATAGCAAACACTGTGGTTATGAGAAAGAGTTCAATGCAAACATCAGCTCAGCAACCAAAAAGGCAAATCAAATATTCAGAATATTTAGGAAAGAATTAGGAACTAGCATCATTCTGACATTACAGATATGCATAGTCCACCCAGTTCTGATAACTGCATGGAAGTTAAGGCATTCCAGCGCTCAAAAGACACATTAATACTTTAAAAACTTCAAAGAAGAATAACAAAGACAGTCACAGTTAGAGTACATATTTAATATAACAAGGGATTTAATAGACCCAAAACAAACAAAAGAAAAATAGTAGTATATAAAAGTATGAGTGGCATGGAAAAGATGAAGGAGGAATAATTGTCTAAATTCTTTTCTACTGTAAGAAATGAGATGCATAAAATGAAACTATTACACAGTTTCAAAATGGAGAACTTTTGAAAAAATAACAATAAATTTTGAAATTGTATTTCCTGTTGAAGGAGACTGTACATGCTAAAAAAATGTGCACTTTCAGTTTATCAAAGGCACAGCCTGGATAAACTCATGGAAGAAAATACATCAAAGACTGAAATACTGTTTTCAGAAATTCAGAAATTCTTAGAGCCCAGGTTACTGAAAGTTGGAGTTGCGCATGTTTGCCAAGAGAATTCAAAATATTTCCTAATCTATGAAAAGTCTTCCTTCCTTCCTTTCTTCCTACCTTCTTTTCTTCCTGCCTTCCTGTCTTCCTTTTCTGCTTTCTTTTCTCTAGCTTTCATTAAATATTTGAAATTATGACAGAACTTTGGCTATTGCCCTATGCCTGTTTATGTCCCTAATCTTTGAGAAAAAAATTCCTCAAATGCAAACAAACAAAAAAAGATATTTAATGAATCACATTAATCTCTTGCTTTATCAGATACTTAAATTATTAAGCAAAATATGTACAATTCTCCTGTACAGAAACATTATAACCCTGACTCTGAAATAAAGCATGCCGAAGTATTGCTGTTCCAGTATACTTTAGCCTCATGATTAATTTCTACCTTACTATATGTATTCTATATATGGTAGTTGTTCATATATGCAGGAAGAATATGCAAAATGCCAAAGGTCAATTAGAGTTGAAACTGGCCAGTGTTCTGTTAGATAACAAGAAGGACTTTTTAAAGTTGATAGCAAGAGGAGGTCTAAAAAAAACATTGGACTGATATTTGTTGAAGATGGTCATCTGCCTAAGTGGAATGAAGAAAAAGTGGAGGCATTCAATGATTTTTTTGCCTCAGCCTTCAATAATACAATTAGACTTTAGACTGCCTGGTCTGCTGAGTCAGAGGATCACCAGTGTGGGAACAGTGACTTTCCATTTGTGGACATTGAAGTCATAAGAGGCCAGCTCACACATTCAATTTGAATCAACAGCGTGTCCTGGCAGCCAAGAGGGCAAACTGCATCCTGGGGTTCATCAAACACAGTACAACCAGCCTGTCAAAAGAGGTGATTGTCCCACTATATTCAGTATTGATGTGGCCTCACCTTGAATACTGTGTGCAGTTCTGGGCCCCACAATTTAAGAAGGATGTTCAGGTCCTTAAATGTTTCCAGAGGACAGCAACAAAGTTGGTGAAAAGGCTGGAAGAACTATTTTATGAGGAGTGGCTAAGGACTTCGAGTTTGTCTAGTTTGGAGACAAGGAGACTGAGGGGTGACCTCAATGGTCTCTGTAGCTTCCTGAGGAAGAGAAGTGGAGAGGAAGGTGCTGAGCTCTTCTCCCTGATATCCTGTGATAAGATGTGTGTGATTGGTTCAAAGTTGCTCCAGGGGAGGTTTAGACTGGACATTAGGAAGCATTTCTTTACCAAGAGGGCAGTCAAACACTGGAATAGGCTTCTTAGAGAGATGGTGGATGCCCCAAGCCTGTCAGTGTTTAAGAGGCATTTGGACAATGCCCTTAATAACATGCTTTAACTGGGTCAGCCCTGAATTGGTCTGGCAGTTGGACTAAATGATCGTTGTAGGTCCATTCCAGCTGAAATACTCTGTTCTGTTCTGTTCTTTCTGTTCTGTTCCGTTCTTTCTGTTCTGTTCTGTTCCATTTTATTCTATTCTATAACTAAAATATCAGTAACCTGTGATTCCCACTACTTTACAGTTTTGAGAAACAGGATAGGCTGAGAATATTGCATATATCTGACAGCACCGTTGATATTTCCCATTGGTATTTCTTTCAGAACTTGCATCTTTCAATCTATATTCTCCATAGTCCTCGAGTTTCTTTATTCACTTGCAATATACATGTGTTGCACAAATCTGTAATAGAAACAATATAAAAGTAATGAGAACAAATGGCAAAAAGCAATATCTTTAGACTTGAATCTGCAATAATTCTGCTCTGGAACTGTGTGTTATACACCAAAGTAGGTGAAATTAATGGTTGAAATTGATATGGTTCAGAGTTGCCACTAATTAGCCTAGTTGTCATGAAAACCAAGTTTTTAAAATGTGTTTTTGTATGTGTTTGTTTAGTATCTAAACATTTTCTGAAACTCTTTATTACACTGAAATTTTTGTTTCTATAAAGACAATCTGAATAAAATTATTTATTGAAAAAGGGATATTTTCTGAGATGAAAAATATAATTGGGAATGAGTAATCTGTAGTAAAGTCTTGAATAGAACACCTTCTTGGTTCCTCCTGGGTTAATGTTTTTATCAATGACTCTAAAGATAACATTAAATAGGCACCAATGAAGTTTTCAGATAGCATTAAGACTGGAGGAAAAGCAAGTAACAGAAAAGTCAGCTTTGAATCAGTTCATAAGGTGATAGCTTGTAAACAAAAAGATGCGTGTTTTGTTACAGAAAATATAGATATGCACAACTGAGTATGTAGGCTAAAGTCTACATCTAAAGATTTTGAGGAACAGATGCCTAGGGAATGGAAGAGGTATGGGGAGGGCTCTGAAGTATTACAGTCAGTAAATAATTGAAAATTTTTGAATATTCCAAGTGGATATTTTGAACAGCAGGACTAATATGGCATTTGGATATGCAAAGGGGTAAACACTGAGTATCTTTAGACATTACATTTTTTCTTTATTTGTTTCTACTGTGACACTCCCGAAATCTGTAGCCAGTTCTGCCATCCATTTTGAAAAGTTACTGAAAAATTGAAGAAGGCTCAGAGTAGAACCAAAATACATGAAGGATTATAAAATATACGTTCCAATGAAATACTCAGGTATTCATAGTTCAGTCTATTATATTATCAAAGAAATGGTTATGAATGTTATGGTCTATGAGTGTCTGAATTTGGTAATAGAGAAAGAAACAAACACTTGCTAATAAAAAGTTCTTAAATTTAGAATTTAACTAGAAGTTAAAGTCAAATGGCAAAAAAATTGCAGCTAACTTCAAAGTGAAATAATATGCCCATTTCTTAAAAAAGTTAAGATAATTGACTATTTAAATACCTTAGCAAGGGTTTGGTGATTCTCCACATTTCGAAATCAAGAAAGGATTTTTTTTTAAGGTAAGTGAACCATAGATTTTGAACTTCTGACAGGATTTAACTCAGAGAAGTATGATAAACAGTGTATTGGAGGATAGACTAGCCTCAAAATCTATACTTCATTACATTTTCCCAATTATAAGAATAAAATTTGACAATCAATGTGTCGTCATTTAGTTTTCTCATTCTAGAAACAATTTCAGTCTCTCATTATCACCAGACATCATCCAATAGCCTGTACATTATCATACTTGATTCCCAGAAATAAGGATCTCTGACAGACTAGAACATTTTAAGTTTGCTTAAGTCTCGTGCTCTACCCAGTTTTTCAAGTGTTGGACTTATAAGTTGCTGTGGTTGACCTGGCTGGCAACTAAACACCACGCAGCCACTTGCTCACCCTCTCTCACTCCCAAGGAAGAGAAAGGGGAAAAGAGAAGGAGACTCTTGAACTGAGATAAGAAAATTTAATAATAATATAAAATTAAAAGTAGTAGTGGGCAATAGGCGGCATGGGGCACAGCACAGGTTTCCAATCATCCGATGGTTGCTTCCACCATTGTGAGCCCATAGTGCTTGCCATGGCGGGTTTGTGGGAGCATGATGTAACCATTCTGCCAGGCCTTCCCATATTTTAACTGATGTCCTCCATGCCGAAGCGGTTTTAACCGCTTGGCTTGCTTGATCGCAGCGCATGTTTCACATTCATGGATAACTTGCTTAATAGTGTACAAAGTTAAGCCCACTCCTAGATCACGAGCCCATCTAAATGTTGCATCTCTTCTTTGATGGCCTAAGGCATCTTGAGCCCAATGAGCTAAAAATTTTTCGCCTTTATGTTTCCAGTCCAGATCCACCTGACACGCTTTAATCTTAGCAGCCTGATCCACCTGCTGATTGTTTTGATGTTCTTCAGTGTCTGACTATTGGATATGTGAGCAGCTACATGATATAATTTCACAACTAGCTTCTCTATCCAAGCAGCAATATCTTACCCTAAAGGGGCAGCCCAGACAGGGCTCTGCTTCCATTGCTGAAAGCATCGCCACAGGGCATTTGACACTATCCATGAGTCAGTATAGAGATAGATCACTGTCCATTTTCTCATTCAGCAATATCTAAAGCCAGTTGGATAGCTTTCACCTCTGCAAACTGACTCGATGCAGCTTCTTCAGTAGCTTCTGCGATTCGTCGAGTAGAACTCCACACAGCAGTTTTCCACCTTTGATGTTTTCCTACAAGACCACAGGATCCATTAGTGAACAGGGCATATTACTTCTCATTATCTGAGAGTTTATTACACGTTGGAGCCTCTTCAGCACTTGTTACCTCCTCTTTTGGTGACATTCTGAAGTCTTCACCTTTAGGCCAGTTCATGATCACTTCTGAAATTTCTGGGTGACTAGGGTTTCCTATTCAAGCACTTTGTGTGATCAGTGCAATCCACTTACTTCACGTAGCATGTGTTGAATGATATGTAGAGGGGAAACTCTCTTTGAACATCCAGCCCAGCCTCAGCAGTTGGGGTGTCAGAAGGATCTGTTCTTCAGTACCAGTCACTTCTGAAGAGCTAGAGCTCCTTCATATGGTGCTAATATCTCTTTTTCAGTTGGAATACAATGGGCTTCCAATCCTCTGTATCCCTGACTCCGAAATTTGAAGGGTTGACCTCAAGTCTCCACTGGTGCTTTTTGCCAGAGACTCCAGGTAGGACCATTCTGCCTGGCTGCAGTGAGGAGCACATTTCTAACATCTTGACATGTCTAGACTGGTCGAAGGGCTACTGCATGAACTATTTCTTGTTTAATTTCTTTAAAGGCTTGTCATTGCTCAGGGCTCCATTTAAAATCATTCTCCTTTCAGGTCACTTGATAGAGAGGGTTTATGATCTGCATATAATCTGGAATATGCATTCTCCAGAAACCACAACACCTAGGGAAGCTTCTGTTTCCCTTTCTGTTAGTTGGTGGAGACATAGCTGGTTTTTTATTAATGATGACATCCATTGGGATCTGACGAAGTTGAAACCAGGATATAAGTAAACTACACTGTTAAACAAGGATTAGTCATTTGTATCTATTATGTATTATATCATTGGATAAAATAATTTAAAAAAAACCCAAAACAACTGTAAGCAATATTGCTTCCCAGAAGATTTCTCTCTTAATGATGATAATTCAGTAGGTAATGTCAGAGTTTAATAAAACCTCTGAACCTGAGGGGATAAAATCTATTGTTTTACCTACTGGGGACAATTTTGTCTCCAAAGATAATGTTGTAAAGGCATATTCAGTTGAATGTCTGTTCTTTTCACATGCACTGATTCTGCGGAAGGAGGCTTTTACATGTGAATATTTTCTGTGCTTCAAAGTTAAGATTTTTTCCTGTTTAACACAGGTTTTTTAGTGTACTCAATCTTGTAATATTTGAGGATTTCTCTTTTGGTACTCATTCTCATAGTATTGGACCATTATTCTTTTGACACTTCAAGTTTCCTAAACGTAAGAAATAGAGTGTGATTACAGTTATCTTTAAAGCGACAAGTGGATACATTTTTGTAGAGAGATATAATATAGTTTACTAAAGTATGTAGGCAAACTTTGGAAGAACTGAAAAGGTTTTCACCTAATGTGTTTCAAAAAAATCCCTTCAACAAGAAATCTTATTCTAATTTACCTGATTGTCTGTGATTTGGTTTCACTTTTTGTATCTATACATTGGCTTTATACAAACTCGTTCACTCATTCACTAATCTCAAAATTTCCATTAGATATGTGTAAATGAGAAAGAGAAAATTACAATTTCAAGAAAGCTGAAAAAAAAATCATACTTGATATCCTTTTATATCTCTCATTTCACATATTATTTTCCTTTTCTACATTTCCAATGTATCTCTCCTGTTCTGTTTCAATATCTCATGTAAAAAAAATATTTTTTATGAATTCTGGACAATTCAATTCCAGAACATCTGTTGTAAGTGTTATTTTTATTATAGCACTACCCTTCCCCACTTTCTAACTTTCTCTATCTTCTCTTTCCTGAAGTACAAACACATTCACTCTCACTATATATCTGCATTCTTTCACCAGCCATCTGTTAATCCACCATCAAACACCAAAAAATCCATCTCATTTGTTTTTAAAATTTTACATCCTTTCATACTGCCTCGACTTTGTCAGAGATCTGCCAATCTTGAAAATAGCCTTGTAGACTGGTAAAATTTACCAGTGCAAATTGTGTTTCTTAAAACATTTCAAGTTTGACAAAACCTTATAAGAAAAAAAAAAGTAGCTGATTGTGACAATTTCATAGAATGAAAGACATACAATGGTAGAGTCATTGAATCATACAACTTTAAAGACAGACAGGGACATCTTTCACTAGAACAGGTTATGCAAAGTCCTGTCCAACCTCACCTTGAACACTTCCAGTGATTCATTCATAGATTCATAGATTTCTAGGTTGGAAAAGACCTTAGAGATCATCGAGTCCAACCATCCCTAATCCCCATTAAACCATATCCTCAAGTAGATCATCCACCCTATTCTTAAACACATCCAGGGATGGGGACTCAACCACCTCCCTGGGCAGCTTATTCCAGTGGCTGACAACCCTTTCAGAGAAGAAATACTTCCTAACATCCAACCTGAATCTCCCCTGACTAAGCTTATGCCCATTTCCTCTTGTTCTATCACCCATCACTAATGTAAAGAGCCCCTCCCCTACCTCCCCACCATCTTTTCTCAAGTATTTATAGGCCGTAATCAGGTCTCCCCTCAGCCTCCTCTTCTCCAGGCTAAACAGCCCCAACTCCCTCAGCCGCTCCTCATAAGTTTTATTTTCCAGCCCCTTGACCAGTTTAGTTGCCCTTCTTTGGACTCGCTCCAGGAGCTCAATATCTCTCTTAAAGCGAGGGGCCCAAAACTGGACACAATATTCCAGGTGCGGCCTCACCAGTGCCGAGTACAGGGGCAGGATCACTTCCCTGCTCCTGCTGGTCACACTATTCTTGATGATGGGACATCCACAACTTTTCTAGACAAACTGATAGGCATATAGACTGGGACAGATGGTTTGAGATGATTTAAAGAAACATGAACATGCACAAGTCCATGGGACCTGATGAGATACATCTGTAGGTCCTGAGGGAACTGGCAGATGAAATTGCTAAACCACTATACATCCTAATTGAAAAGTCGTTGCAATCTGGTGAAGTTCCCACTGAATGGAAAAGGGGAAATTTAGCCCCCCATTTTCAAAAAGAGATAAAAGGCAGACCCAGGGAACTACAGGCCAGTCAGTATCACCTCTGTGCTTGGCAAGATCATGGAGCAGATCCTCCTGACAACAATGCTAAGGCACAAGGGAACAAAAGAGGTGATTGGTGACAGCCAGCATGGCTTCACTAGGGGCAAATTGTGCCAGAAATATTTTGTGGCCTTCTATGATGGGGTTACCTCATTTGTGAATAAGAGAAGAGCAACTGATGTCATCTACCTGGACTTATGCAAAGCATTTGACACTGTCCCACGCAACCTCCTTTTCTCTAATTTTGAGAGACATGGATTTGTTTGATGAACCATTTGGTGGACAAGGAATTGGCTGGATGGTCACACTCAGTTGCGGTCAACAACTTGATGTCCAAGTGGAGATCAGTGATGACGGCATACTTCAGGGGTCAGTATTGGGATGTGCACTTTTTAACATCTTTGTCAGCAACACAGACCGTGGAATTGAGTGCACGCTCAGTAAATTTGCTGATGACACCAAGCTGTGTGGTGTGGTCAACACTCTAGTGGAAAGAGATGCCATCCAGAGGGACCTTGACAGGCTTGAGAGGTGGGCCTGTGCGTACCTCGTGAAGTTCAACAAAGTCAAGTGCAAGGTCCTGCACATGGGTCAGGGTAATCATAAAAAAAAGTAAAGACTCAAAGGAGAACAGATTGAGAGCAGCCCTGAGGAGAAGGACTTGGGAGTGCTGATTGATGAGAAGCTCAACATGAGCCAGCAATGTGCACTGGCAGCCCAGAAAGCAAATCGTATCCTGGGCTGTATCAAAAGAAGTGTGGCCAGCAGGTCGAGGCAAGTGATTCTGCCCCTCTACTCTGCTCTCAGGAGACCCCACCCAGAAAACTGTGTTCAGCTCTGGAGTCCCCAACAGAAAAAGGACATGGAGCTACTGGAACGAGTCCAGAGGAGGGCCACGAAGATGATTCGAGGGCTGGAGCACCTCTGCTATGAAGACAGGCTGAGAGAGTTGGGGCTGTTCAGCCTGGAGAAGGCTCTGGGGTAATCTTATAGCAGCTTTCCAGTACCTAAAGGGGGCCTACAGGAAAGCTGGAGAGGGACTTTTTACAAGGGCATGTAGTGATAGGACAAGGGGCAATGGATTTAAACTGAAGGAGGGGAGATTTTGATTAGATATAAGGAAGAAATTTTTCACTCTGAGGGTGGTGAGACAGTGGAACAGGTTGCCCAGAGAAGTTGTGGATATGCCATCCCTGGAAGTGTTCAAGGCCAGGTTGGATAAGGCTTTGAGCCTTATGTAAAAAAACCTAATGTAGTGGTTTTCCCATGGCAGGGGGGTTTGAACTAGATGATCTTTAATGTCCTTTCCAACCCGAAGCATTCCATGATTCTATGAAAATAATAATAATAAAAAAAGAGTACCTTTATAATTAGTATGGATTGAATACTATGCCAGAAATGCAAGTTAACACTGGGTAACATGAACAGGTTATCCTAATTTCTTGTTTTCGGCTGAGATAGAGTTGACTTTCTTCTCTTAATACCTAGAAAAGCATTGTGTTTTGGATTTAGTATGGAATTTGGTATGAGAAGAAAGTTGATAACACACTAATGTTTTTTGTTCTTGCTAAGAAATTAAGGACTTTTCAATTTCCCATGCTTTGCTAGGGTGCAGCTAGCACCTACAAGAAGCTGGGAGGGAACATAGCCAGAGCAGCTGATGCAAAGTGATCAAGGGGATATTCCATACCATGCAACGTTCTGCTCAATATATAAATAACGATTGACCAGGAACTTCTCTCTCTTCCAGGATTGTGGTTTTGAGATTTCTCTCCTCTGGGATTACTAGCTGGCGATGGGCCAGTCATTGGTCAGTGGGTGGTGAGCAATTGCACTGTGCATCACTTGTTTCTACATTCTATTATTATTTTATTTTATTTTATTTCAGTTATTAACTTGTTCTTATCTCAATCCACAAGTCTCCTTGTCTTTACCCCTCCAATTCTCTCTCCCATGCCCTGGGGGCAGGGGACAGTGAGGAAGTGGATGCATGATGTTTGGTTTCTGGCCAGGTTAAAACCATGACACCTAAGAAGAGCACACATTAACTAATCTACAATAAATACCCATGTTTGTGCTCCTAGCACATGGCAAATACAAGATAAGTGAATTTAGAGTATTCCTTTTCCTTTACTGGACATGTTAACTTGAATTACATTGTATTTGCTTTGGGCTGAGTTGCATCTACATAATAAGTTACCACAGATCAGCAGATAAATGTCAGCTTTCTACTCACTAAAAACTGGTTTATATTTAAGGTCCTTAACTGTGCTATTGGGTCTAGCAATTGAACAGTTTTAGTTGAATTTGTAATTATTGCTGAAAACCAGTATCTTCAATGTGTTCATGCTTTTAGTACCTATCACTGTGTGGTAATTATGATGCAAAGACGAAATCTAAGTAACTTTTTTTTTTCCTTTCTACTATATCCTGATTTATGTTTCAAAATTCCATCATGGTAACTTACTAATTATTTTCTGTGTGGTCTTCCACTATATCAATTGCCTGTTATGCTAATCAAACTTCAGGGAATATATTTCTTTCTAGTCGTCGCCAATGTCAAAGTATTCTAGAGGGGAGATGATTAGTGATGGAACTTCATTGGGCTTGAAATGTACTGAGGCCTGATCTCCCATTCAGTCACCAAACCTTTGAAATCTTTTTTCATGTCAGAACACTGCATCTGCTGCTGCTCAGGGGCACGAATTGAATGAAGGATTTACAAACCCCCAGAGAAGTTCATCTACTTTATCAACCAACCCTGTCAGTTTTTCTGCAGAGTCCAACTTCTAGCTATACAAGTCTCATGTTTCATCTCTCTGGTTCACCAGTGGGTAAACTAATTTCCTACCTAACAGAAGGATTGGTGACAGCTTAAATGTGACATGAGGCTAATGAATTGAACTAGGCTGATTTCAGAACTCATTCCAACAAAAAAGACTTTGTGACCTACGAATTGTTTTCACAGCTACGCGTCATCTTCAAAAGCGCATTTAGCTCAGCTCAGAAAAAGACTTCGCAGCGTCATATCCATGCCTGAAGTGACAATTTTTTTTTCCTCCTCCATCCCCCAATCCTCACTCCCACCGATATCTGGACTGTCTTTCACTGGTTTCCTTTCACACTTTGCAAATATTGTCTTCTGCTGTGCTCCAGCTGGCAGGAATTCAGCAGCTCTCAGAGTCATATTTGGAATCCATCCCGAGAAGATGAAGGACTGAAGACAATGAAAGGAGAATTGGACTATTTTCCCAACATGCTTCTGCAGCTGATCCCACACTTCTCAAACTAATTCATGATTTCTGAAAGTGTCATGCCTAGTGTTATGACTACAGAGGTGCAAAGACAGACCATGTGAGCAAGTTTCACAATTCCAAGAGATGTCATGGGGGAAATATTTGCATGGAGAGAAATAGTTCCTATGAAGAACTGTATGTTTGCCCTTGCCAAGGTGACAGTTACTTTGCTGAGTTTAAGACTGGCATAATAAAAGCTGGCTGTGAAATCATAATTAAGCTAAGAAAAATACAGAACGGTATTAGATATTTCTTGCCAGCTGCTCAGCTAAAGTCGTGTTCGAGTATGCTTTTCCCTGTAAAATCACTTTCCTTCTGTTGAGAACAGACTAAAATAAACTAAAAATTGCTGTTCATGATAGAAGTCAAACTAAGGATAGGATTATGACAAGGAGTCTCAGACTGCACAGGGTTGACCCTAGACAGCAGCCAAGCACCCACATAGCTGCTTGCCTGCTGTCCTCTCCTGAGGGACAGGGAGAACATGGAACGAAGGGAAGAAAACTCATGGATGACGATAAAGACAGTTTAACAGATGAAGCAATAGCTGTGTGCACAAGCAAAGCAAAATCAGGAATTAATTAACTACTTTCCATTAGCAGGCAGATGTACAGCCATTTCCTGGCAAGTAGGGCCTCGACACATGTGACGGTTGCTTGGGAAAGCAAACGCAATAACCACAAATATCCCCCATGCCTCTTCCTTTCCCAGAGATTTTCTTGCTGAGCTCAATGTCGTATGGTATGGGATATCCCTTTGGTTGGTTTAGGTCAGCTGTTCTGGCCATGTCTCCTTGCAAATTTTTTTTCATCCCCAGCCTATCCATCAGGGAGAAGGGAGAGGCAAAGCACAGTGAGAGAAAAAAAAGCCTTGTCACTGTGCAAGCACTGTTCAGCAATAGCCAAAACACTGGTGAGTTCTCTACACTGTTTTAGTCACAAATCCAAAGCACAGACTGTTCAAGCGTCTATGAAGTAAGTAAACTTCATCCCAGCCAGACTCAGTACTCAGAGGCATAGATGAAAAAAAAACCAAAACAAAAACATTCTTCTCTTCTGTTAAATTCCTCTTGTGATATTAGCAAACTAATCTATTTATTGCATTCAGTTCTGACAGGTGTAACTATATAAAACTCTGTCACACATTTCAAGCTCAATTTTATTCTTTGGCTGCAATCCGAAAAAAGCACATAGAATCATAGAATCATAGAATGGTTAGGGCTGGAAGGGACCTTCAAAGGTCATCTAGTCCAACCCCCCTGCAAGGAACAAGGATATCTCCAACTAGATCAGGTTGCTCAGGGCCTCATCCAACCGGGCCTTGAACGTCTCCAGGGATGGAGCATCCACCACCTCTCTGGGCAACCTGTTCCAGTGTTCTACAACTC
This sequence comes from Tauraco erythrolophus, assembly GCF_009769465.1. Lineage (NCBI taxonomy): Eukaryota > Metazoa > Chordata > Aves > Musophagiformes > Musophagidae > Tauraco > Tauraco erythrolophus. Next base: position 123,225,594 of record NC_141465.1, on the reverse strand, counting down.
TCATGGTAAAAAATTTTTTCCTAATATCCAATCTGAATCTACCTCCCTCTATTTTAAAACCATTACCCCTTGTCCTATCACAACTGGCCCTCCTGAACAGCCTCTCCCCATCGTTCTTGTAGGCCCCCTTGAGGTACTGGATGACCGCTATAAGGTCACCCCGGAGCCTCCTCTTCTCCAGGCTGAACAGCCCCAACTCTTTCAGCCTGTCCTCATAGGAAAGGTGCTCCAGCCCTCTTATCATGTTCGTGGCCCTCCTCTGGACCCTCTCCAACTGGTCCATGTCCTTCTTATGTTGGGGGCTCCAGAACTGGACGCAATACTCCAGGTGAGGTCTCACGAGGGCAGAGTAGAGGGGGAGAATCACCTCTCTCGACCTGCTGGCCACGCTCCTCTTGATGCAGCCCAGGATGTGGTTGGCCTTCTGGGCCGCAAGAGCACATTGCCGGCTCATATTGAGCTTCTCATCCACCAGTACTCCCAAGTCCTTCTCCTCAGGGCTGCTCTCGATCCATTCTCCACCCAGTCTGTATTTGTGCCTGGGATTGCCACGACCCAGATGTAGGACCTTGCACTTGGCCTGGTTGAACTTCATGAGGTTGGCACGGGCCCACCTCTCCAGCCTGTCAAGGTCCCTCTGGATGACATCCCTCCCTTCCAGCGTGTCGACGGCACCACACAGCTTGGTGTCATCGGCGAACTTGCTGAGGGTGCACTCCATGCCACTGTCCATGTCACCGACAAAGATGTTGAAGAGGGCCAGGCCCAACACAGACCCCTGAGGGATGTCACTCGTGACCGGTCTCCACTTGGACATACTTTTCAGAAGATCAGTACACTCCCTCTGAGGTGAAATTCTGGCACAGTTCCCACTCAGTTTAGCATGTATGTCTGTATTATCTTTGTGTTAGGACTTGGGCACTGCATACTAAGCCAATGATTGTGTCTTGGACAACACTTACACTGTTCAAAGAAAACGCTATCTCAAACAGATCATGTGCATTCACACTGCACCCACTTTGATGTGAAAGACATCCAATTCCTCACACTGTGGATGTGAACACCATATCCATCTCGCACACACCATGGGGATGGGATTCAGGCCCAGGTTCGGAAATGTAAATTATGATGTGTTTACGTGCTGAGTGTCTTCATTCCCAGTATAAGCAGTGGAGATCTAGGGATCTATTAATTTGCTTAGCATCGTCTGAGATGCCTGCACATATCTGAAATGCTTTAATGGAACTGGCAGATGTGATCCAGAATATATGGGACCTGTGTCCTTTATGGCTAGCAGATGAGGGTCAGCATGGAGCATCCAGAATGTCACTAGATGCCATATTTAAGCAACTTAATCTAGTCCCTACCATCCATGGAGACAAGAGAGCTATTCAGTGGCCTGAGGACTGATTCATTTCCTAAATATTCATAATTGGAATGCCATTTTTGGCACTCCAGTGTGTCTGAAATATCTGCAGCAGGCTGGCAGATTTGACCTATAGAGCTGACTGATGCAGCAGATAGAATCTATGGCAAACACAAGAAGTCCTTCTTCAGTAACATTCAGAGGCCAGGTAGAACACCTAAGCAACCTCAGACTGTGGTAGACTGATGTGCCTACACATCAGCAACTAAATCTAGGCTCTACTTTTTATTCATTACATTCAAAATCTTGTAATATGAGAAAAGGAACACACCTGTGAAGATTGATCCAAGACACTGTCAGGGGAGACCTGCAGCATACCAAGTGTGATTACATGGCTTCCAGAGCAGTGGTCAAAGGCTTGGGGGCCCAGGTGGTTTTTTACTCAGATGCTGGTGAGGAGAAAGGTCTTGAGGTGGAGTAGATGGATCCTGAGGGTCAACACTGGTGGTGCAGCTGGTGTCAAAACCAAGGATTTGGTTCTCACAACCATAGAACCTTCTTTGAGGACTGAGGACTGTTAGGTAGCGACAAGATCTGCTTGATCAAGTGGGGCAAAAGCCTCTTTGCAATCATGGACGTGAAAGTGGTGAAGAGAGCTTTAAACTGAGAACAGTGGAGGTGGGAGAACATGAACCACAATCAAGCGAGGAAGCGGTGACCTAAGCTGGAAAGCAAAGGACGTCAGTTACTGAAGGGATCTGCTCCACAGCCAGCCCAATCCACTATGGAGAGGCAGATCTTGGTGCACAGAGGCTTTTCACGAAGCAGGGAAACACCAGGTGAGCAGAGAGACCCCCCAGAAGTCGGCAACTCTCACTGGGCTGACAAGGGTGGGTGTTGCCAGAGCAACAGCAGCCATGCCCATGCCTACAAAAATCAGCTCGGGGAAAGCAAGCGACCAGGAGCGTGGCCAGCAGAGCGGGCAAACAGAGCGTGATGTGGCAGCCAGGGCGTGGGGCGTCAGTCATGGTGTGGCGCAGCAGTCGGGGCGTAGCGCTGCAGTCAGGGCGTGGTGCGGCAATTTGTCGGGCACTTTGCACAGAAGGTCACAGGAAGGGTGCTGTCACCCCGCCAGCTCCAGAGGTGAGTTTAATTTGTGTCCATCCCACTCTCAGGAGGAGCTTGTCTATGCATCCTTCTTGAAGAAAGCCAAGTCTTCTGCACTTGGCAGAATGGATGTGGCAACCCAGAGAGAGCTCCCACCAAAGCATACAGCCATGCAGGTCTCAGGCTGAAGAGAGTGCCAGAGCCATTCACTGGTCAGGGATGGCAGTGGTGAGAACTGCTGTGTGAAGTGTGATCAGGTGGATGATCTGCTCAGCATGGTCACAGATCTACAAGAGGAAGTAGACAGCTTAAGGTGCATCAGGGAGTCTGAGAGAGATTGGTGGTGTCATGCTCTGAAATAGAAACAGGAACAGCCACCAGAAATAAAAAAAAAAAGATCAAGGAGATACTGCGTCATGTCCTCCCTCCCAAGCAGAAGGCAGTAGCTTGAAGGAAAGGAGGGAATGAAGGCAAGTCCTCACTCGAACCCCTTCCTTGCCCACCTCATCTTCCCAGGTCTGGATGTGGAAGGTCCATCAATGGATGATGTGAATGATGGTTCATCTGCACCAGAGGTGTTGCTAGAGTCAAAAAGGCCTCCTCACTGTATCACAACTACCTCAGTGAGAATGAAAAGACAGATTATAGCTGTAGATGAGTCCCTACTGAGGGAAATAGAGGGTCCAATACACTGAACAGACCCTCCTCTTAGGGAAGTCTGCTGCCTCCCTGGGGCCCAGGTTAAGGACACCACTAAGAAATTTCCTAGCCTGATACGGCCCTCAGACTGTTACCCATTACTGCTCTTCCATGTGGGTGGTTATGAAAGTGCAATGCATACCAAGCCCGATCAAAAGAGACTTCAAGGCCCTGGGATGATTGGTAAGGGAATCTGGAGCACAGGTTATTTTTTCCTCTCTCCTCCCAGTTGTGAGCAGTGACATTGAAAGAAACAGATGCACCCAGTCCATTAATACATGGCTCAATGGCTCATGTCACCACCAATATTTTGACTTTTTTGATAATGGGATAGCCTACATGGAACCAGGCTTTGTGATGCCAGATGAAATTCACCTTTCTCAAAGGGGGAAAAGGGTCTTTGTACATCAGCTAGCAGAGCTCATTGACAGGGCTTTAAACCAGGCTTGAAGAGGGAAAGGATAACATCAGGCTTGCCAAAGACAAGTTGAGAGCAGCTGAAGAGCAGCAGAAAGGACTTGCAGCCTCTCCAGCCAGTAAGTCAGATTCATCAGAGACCCAACTTATATGCCTCTATGCAAATACATGCAGTATGGGGAATAAACAAGAGGAGTTACAGATGTGTGCATACCTACTGGGCTACGACATTATTGGCATCATGAAGACATGGTAGGATGGCCCCTATGACTGGAGTGTTGAACTGGAAGGATACAGGCTCTTTAGAAAGGATAGGCACGAGAGACAAGGAGGAGGTGTCGTCTTTTATGTCAATGACTAGCTGGAGTGCATGGAGCTCTGCCTGGGGATGGATGAGGAGCCGACCAAGAGTTTACAGGTTAGGATTAAAGGAAGGACAACAACAGATGACATTGTAGTGAGGGTCTGCTACAGGCCACCTGACCAGGAAGATGAGGCCCTCTACAGGCAGGAGCAGCCTCACATTCACAAGGCCTGATCCTCATGAGGGACTTGAACCACTCTGATACCTGTTGGAGGGACAACACAGCAGAGCATAAGCAATCCAGGAGGTTCTTGGGCTACATTAACTATAAGTTCCTTCTCCAAGTGATAGAGGAACCAACAAGGAGAGGCGCTATGCTGGATCTTGTTCTCACCAACAAGGAGGGGCTGGTGGAGAACATGAAGTTGAAGGGCAGCCTTGGCTGCAGTGACCATGAAATAGTGGAGTTCAAGATCCTTAAGGTGGTGAGGAAAGCACACAGCAAGCTCACTACCCTGGACTTCAGAAGAGCAGACTTCAGTCCTCTCCAGAAGGAGACAGTAGACCTGGTTACCAAGGATATGTTAAGGCTGAGGTACTCAATCACTTCTTTGCCTCTGTCTTTACTGGCAAGTCCTCCAGCTGCACTGCCCAAGTCACAGAAGGCAAAGACGGACTGGGAGAATGAAGAACCACCCACTGTAAGAAAAGATCAGGTTCAAAACCATCTGAGGAACTTGAAGGTGCACAAGTCCATGAGACCTGATGAGGTGCATCTGTGGGTCCTGAGGGAACTGGCGGATGAAGTTGCTAAGCCACTATCTATCTTATTTAAGAAGCTGTGGCAGTCTGGTTAAGTTCCCACTGAATGGAAAAAAGAAAACATAACCTCCAGTTTAAAAAGAGTAAAAAGGAAGACCCAGGGAACTACAGGTCAGTCAGTCTCACCTCTGTGCCCAGCAAGGTCATGGAGCAGATCTTCCTGGCGACTATGCTAAGGCACATGGAAAAAAAAGAGGTGATTGGTGACAGCTCACATGGCTTCACTAAGGGAAAATCGTGCCTGACAAACTTGGTGGCCTTCTATGGTGGGGTTACAGCGTTTGTGGATAAGACAACAGCAACTGACATCGCCTTCCTGGACTTGTGCAAAGCATTTGACACTGTTCTGTATGATCTCCTTTTCTCTAAATTGAAGAGACACAGATTTTATAGATGGACCATTCAGTGGATAAGGAATTGACTGAATGGTCACATTCAAAGAGTTTGTGGTCAACAGCTCAATGTCGCAGTGGAGACCAGTGATGAGTGGTGTTCCTCAGAGGTCAGTACTGCGGTCAGTGCTATTTAACATCTTTGTCAGCAACATGGACAGTGGGACTGAGTGCACCCTGAGCAAGTTTGCTGATCACACCAAGCTGTGTGGAGTGGTCGACATGCTGGAGGGAAGGCATGCCATCAAGGAGGACCTTGACAGGCTTGAGAGGTGGGCCTGTGCGTACTTCATGAAGTTCAACAAGGCTAAGTGTAAAGTCTTGCACATGGGTCAGGACAAATACAAGTACAGGCTTAGTGGAGAATGGATTGAGAGCAGCTTGGAGGAGAAGGGCTTGGAAATGCTGGTCGATGAGAAGCTCAACATGAGCCAGCAATGTACACTTACAGCCCAGAAAGCCGACTGTATCCTGAGCTGCATCAAAAGAAGTGTGGCCAGCAGGTCAAGGAAGGTGATTCTGCCTCTCTACTCTGCTCTTGTGAGATCCCATCTGGAGTACTGCATTCAGCTCTGGAGTCCCCAACATAAGAAGGACATGGAGCTGCTGGAACGAGTTCAGAGGAGGACCATGAAGATGACCCAAGGTCTGGAGCACCTCTGCTATGAAGATAGCTTGAGAGAGTTGGGATCGTTCAGGCTGGAGAAGAGACAGCTCTGAAGTGATCTTATAGCAGCTTTCCAGTACCTAAAGGGGGCCTACAGGAAAGCTGGAGAGGGACTTTTTACAAGGGCGTGTAGTGATAGGACAAGGGGCAATGGTTTTAAACTGAAAGAGGGCAGATTTAGGTTTGATATAAGAAAGAAATTTTTCACTAAGTGGGTGGTGAGGTACTGGAACGGGTTGCCCAGAGAAGTTGTGGATGCCCCATCCCTGGAGGTGTTCAAGGCCGGGCTGGATGAGGCTTTGGGCAACCTGGTGTAGTGGAGGATTTCCCTGCCCATGGCAGGGGGATTGGAACTAGATGATCTTTGAGGTCCCTTCTAACCCTAACCATTCTATGATTCTATGAATAATAGTGTTATACACAAAATACTTTAGTATCTACTTTTTTTTTTTCTCTGGTGTTATATTCCTCCGTCTAATATTTTCTAGCTCCGAAGGTCAATGGAGTGTTTTCCGCAAGAATAGAGACTGGGATTATGAGGAGCCACCAGCATTCTCAGTCTTTTGCTAAGTGACCTATTCATGGTAGAGTGTTTTTCCTTCTCACTTTACTTGGGGCTATTCCTGTCATTCCATGAACAACCAAGAATTATGTGGGAACCTCAGCCAGTTCTAGGATTCCTGCGATGCTATACATACATGGACTTTCAGAGCAATACATATCCCACTGATAAAAAAAATAAAAATAAAGCACAATTTAGTTTATATGGGCAGAAATGCATCTGTCTTGATAAATGCTCACTATTTCTTCACTGAAAGGATTGTCAGACATTGGAACGAGCTGCCCAGAGAAGTGGTGGGGTCGCCATCCCTGGAGTTACCTGAAAGATGTGTAGATGTGGCACTTAGGGACAGGATTTAGTGACGGACTTGGCAGTGTTAGGCTAACAGCTGGACTTGATGATCTTGAAGGTCCTTTCCAACCTAAACAATTCTAAGTGTTACACGTACAGTCAAAATAACGGGTATGTCCTGTGTCACACACGACAGAACAATGTCAAAAAGTCTTTTTCTCTCCTATCTTGCAGTCCAGATTTGTAAAACTTTAATCTCTCATACTGTAGAAAAACAGGTTGTCTTACTTTGAATGGTATATCTCTCTGGGCAGACACCTGTGTCTCTGCTACATCTCTCTCTGCTCCAGACCTTGAACTCCTGAGGCATCCTGCACTCTGTAGGGAGTTGCACCTCATCTATATTTCCGTATTAAACCAGATCAGTTCTATTCAGTTTGCACAGACTTGAAACAAATTCTTTCTGTGCTGTAGTTGGGAGGTTACTTAGTTTCGGAGCCCAGAATCAAACTAATTTATCCATAACATGGACTAAAAAGACCCTGTAACTCCAGCGCAAAGCAAGGAGACATGCGTACTTCATGGTACATAAGCAGACAGGGGGATTAATTTTTTTTTTTAATTGAAACTTTACTTAGACACACTATTACTTTTTATTTTGAGTGTTTTGCTATACTGGGACTTCTGTAAAGATAACCACATTCCTTGGTGAATACTTTACATTTGACAGCCTAAAACTACACAAATTAACACAGACTGTGACCCATCTCCTTGTTGACTTACTTTTTAGTCTTATTGCTCTCTTTTCTTAAGCATCTTTTAAAAATATTCAAACACACCCTTTACTAGAAGTCTGGGTGTATAAGAAGCATATTCTTCAGCTTTTCTTCATATAATAAGAAACCTCACACTTGTGTTGTCCTGGATGAATGTTTCATTTTATTTTTCTCAAAGCTCTATTTACTCAAAAAGAAATAATTTAGCCAAAATGAAATAGAATTTCAAACAGAAAACTATAACACTTTGTTTTGAAGGTGTTGAAGTGATCAGTCTTGACCTTTCAAATCTCCCTCCACCTTTTTTTTTTTCCTTTTCAGCTGAAACTATTCAACTAAGTGAAAAATTTTAGTGAAACCACTGTACTGGAATTGGGAAATATCCTATCAGACTGAAGATTTTGTGCAAATAAGAGTTGTAATAACTGGATAAATTCTTTTCAGTCTTTTCGTCATGAGCTGTCTACACATGGATAAAAGAATCTACTAGGATTTTGACATACTTAAAAGTGCAGATTCTAAGACCTGTGCTTAAGGCATTGCTTTTATGAATGTGATTTGATCCAAGAGGAAATATAAATCATTTGTTCTCAACTCAGCCATTCTTCAAAACTTGAAGGAGGAATTTCTTCTTAGTGAAAGTTAAGCTTATTGAGGTTTAGTGTTGACAGGCATTATCGTTGTTTCTGTGTCATGGTTTAACCCCAGCCGGCACCACGCAGCTATTTGCTCACTCCTCCCAGGTGGGGTAAGGGAGAGAATTGGAAGAGTAAATGCAAGAAAATTCATGGGTTGAGATAAAAACAGTTTAATAGGTAAAGCAAAAGCCACGCACGCAAGCAAAGTGAAACAAGGAATACAGTCACTACTTCCCATCAGCAGACAGGTGTTCAACCATCTCCAGGAAAGCAGGGCTCCATCACGCATAACGATTACTTGGGAAGACAAATGTTATCACTCCAAATGTGTCCCACTCTTCCTTCTTCTTTCCTCAGCTTTATATGCTGAGCATGACGTCATATGGTATGGAGTATCTCTTTGGTCAGTTGGGGTCAGCTGTCCCGGCTGTGCCCTCTCCCGACTCTTTGTGCACTTGAGCCACTTACTGTGTAAGAAGCAGAAAAAGCCTTGACTTTGTAAGAACTGCTCAGCAAGAGCAAACACCTCTCTGCATTAACAACACTGTTTTCAGCACAAATCAGAAACATAGGCCCATACTAGCTGCTATGAAGAAAATTAACCCTATCCCAGCCAAAACCAGCACATTCTGTAAACTTGTTTGGGTTTTTTTTGTTGTTTATGCAGAAATAGTCTTGATAAATAAATAATAATTATTATCTCAGACAGGAATTCTTTTCGGAAAATAAATGTCCTACTGAGGAGAAGATAACTTTTTGACCATCAAGATGCTTACTAGAAAATACAAAAATATATTAAAAATAAGGTTATATGGCATTGTATGCATATAAATATAGAGTCCATGATCCCCTCAGAGTTTAGGAAACAGAACAGTACAATATCAGGATTATTCTTGATCAATATATGATTTATATTGAAAGTTTGAATCAGCTAATCCATGATCCGATAGAGTTATGTCAGTATGCATTTTCTGGGTTGTTTTAGTTGGTTTTTTTTTTTTTTCTAAGCAGTACTAGGAGAATTAAAACCATCTTATTTCTACTGGGATGGCAGATAGTAGCTGGTAGAGAAGATTGCAAAGTCTGGAAATTATCATTTGAGTAATTCATGGTACTGTCTTGAAAAAAGTGTCATGAACTACGGTACATTTTCATGGAGGTCTATGAGAGCAGGTGATTCTTTCTTCCTCAAACTAAGCCTGTCCTAGGTACCTGTCATACCATGGGGGAAGTTTTCTTAAAAAGAAGCACAGAGTATAGGATAAACTAATCATTAAACAATTCCTTCCTGGGATCCCAGACCTGTAAGTTTTGATACTTATGCTTGTCTGGATAGAGAGAGAAATTCCATTGACTGCGAAAAGAGGTAGGAAACATGATGTACCTCTAAGACTCTTTTCACTTATCAAGGAAAATGGTAGGAACAAAAAAAAGCCATGTACCATATTTTTAGATTTGGCAAGAGCAACAGAAATAGAGAAGTTAACCAGAACACGAGGCATAGGTCTAGTATTGAAGACATTCCCTGGCTTCAGAGCTACTGGTATTTAGTAATTTTTTTGTTCTGTACATTTAAGAATCATAATTTTCCCAAGATAGAAGAACATTTCCAATAATTTTCATTTTAGAATATTTCACCTCCCATGTACAGCTACTCCTATCCCATTAGTTAAAAGTTTGCAACATTATCCTCCCCGTGCAGCAAAATACTTCTACATCAAAATGTTTACATTACTTCAGCTTCCTTCAACATTGACTTCAAATATTCCTGTAAATTACCTCACAAAGAGACAATCATCAAGCAGTGTTTAATTCTAGCTTTAATTTCAGCAAAAATCTTGGTATCTTTTTAAAAAGCTCCATAAAATCCTAGGGTACAATTTCAGACTTACCAATTTTATCAAAAGTTGTTATCAATACCTTATTTCCCAAAAAAACTTTGTAACTACATCTCAGGTGAGTTAAATGCCTTATACATCTTCTTATATTTTTTTAAGTTGGGGAGTTTTGTGGGTTTTGTTTTAGTTTGGTTTTTCACCAGTTAGATTCTGCTCTGCTCCTACTCTGGCGCAAGTAAGTAACAGGGCTGTAGCATCTGACCTTTACATAAAGAAGAAGATTTCTTGTCCTACCAATATTTCAGTGTCTTTTGTTTTTCTCTTTTGGCAGAAATGACATATTCTCCTTCAGAGGGAAAATTAGGCCTTTGGACTCATGTGATGAAACTTGTGGAAATTGTTAAGACATGTCACAGTGCAGATTCAGCTTTCTGTTTGATAAAAGTCAATCTAAAGGTCTTGCCTGCTCAGTTCACTTTGCTCATGATGTTTTCCCTCATTTCGTACTGCCAGGAGGGATGTGCTATGCTACCTCAATTAAGATCTTAATCAAGGGGCCATTTATAGGGCTCATGTAATCTTGTAAATTACGTCTTCACAGAATCACAGAATCACAGAATGTTAGGGATTGGAAGGGACCTCCAAGGATCATCTAGTCCAATCCCGCTGCCGGAGCAGGACCACCTAGATTAGATCACACAAGAATGTGTCCAGGCGGGTTTTGAACATCTCCAGAGAAAGAGACTCCACAGCCTCTCTGGGAAGCCTGTTCCAGTGTTCTGTTACCCTTACTGGGAAGAAGTTCTTATATATGTTTCGTGATTTTTTTATTTAACTGAATTCCTTTAAGAATGAAAGATTTCAAATAAAATTGTGAGTGAGGATGGAAAATTCTGAGTACATTTTCTAAGTTCTATTTGTACATTTTTTCTCAGAAAAGCCAGCTGGGATTACAAAGATACAAAGATAAATGCGGGTGCATGGGTTTTCTTTTAAAAAAGCAATACATGTATAATTCATTTGTCTTTGCATTCTCCATTCTGGTTTCTGAAATCTCTTCTCGTTTTATAAAATGAAAAACACACTAATTTGTTTCTTTTAAAGTTTCATTGCTGCTTGTTAAACAAAGCATAGCAGTTGCATAGACTCTGAAGAACCATAATATGAACATGTGGAACAAGAAAGCATTGGATGAACAAGGACCAGTTTATATGGAAGTTTAATTATCTTCAGGATCTACAAGAATGTGCCATTTTAGCCACAGGTATCATGGAAGTCAATTGTTTTATAAAATAATAATAACCGCAGCTAATGAAGAGCAGCCATAACTATACAGAATAATGAGATGATTATTTTCTTTACTGAACTAATGACAACACATAAAGTATTTCCGGCTCTTTTTAGGAAAATGAAATCTATAGAAGCAAAAGGGAACATCAAGTATTATTGAAATAGAAAGATGGGACACTATGGAGGGGAAATCTTTCAGAAATCTTATTAGGTTCTTTTGTCAAACATGATAAGCTTGTTAGTGACCCTACACATCCTTTATCTCTGTGGTCTCTTCCCTTAGGAAAAAATACATTATTTTCCAAACCATGGGAGAGTTTTGTTTAAAGAAATTAATTTCTATTACCGTTAAAAAACCCAAAACACTAAAACACTTCATTTTACATGACAGATTCTCCTGCAATTACCAGATTAGAACTGAAAATTGTATGCAAATGAAACCTTCATTTACTTGGCCAAACTGACAGCCATTACCTCAGTTTCTGAGGAATTCCACAAGCAGTGCTGCATTATATGGGCACCATAGTGACTTTATTACCTCCGAGTGCTAGATGTTACTCCTTTATACAAGCCTAATTAAACAACTCATGATTTGCACTGCTTTAAACAGAGCACTCTAACACATATTCCCTTGTTTCCCTATTTCTCCAAGCAGCTATAAAGATTTCAACACTCATACATACTAGTTTCCTTCCCATTTGAGTATAGTGTGGGACAGAGTGAGGCCATGGAGACACCTTAAGAATCCCTTTTGTCATCTGTCTGTGTTATCTTCCAGAAGAATCACTAAAATCCTGTCCAATGCAAAGTCACATCTCTTGAGATTGCTTGGGTGAAACAGACCTTATTGCTTTGAAGACAGCATTTGCAATGTCGTTGTCCTCTCACTGTAAACTAACCATAAAACTGTATTAAATCACAGAAAATTTAAATCTTCTTTTCAAGAGATTTCTCCAATCTCTCATTTTGAGCTTGTTTCTTATTCAGCCTACTGCTGCTAATTATCATGAATTCCTTTGGTATTCTTTGTAATAGCACTAATTATAATGGAATTGTTTGGTATTTTTTATAATAGTACTGATCAAAAAGAATTCATTTGATGTTTATAAGGACATCACATTTATTTTCTCAGAATACAACTGTGATTTAGCATCTATAAAACTTAATAGAAACATAAAGTTATAATTTAAGTTACATTTTGGAAGAATAAAACATGTGCTTACTCCTACTGAAGAGATGGAGGACTCTGTCCAGGTTTTTTTGAGGGAATTTTTTGGGCAATCAGCCTTATTAAGAAATCAAAAACAATTTTGATGTATGTTTTGGTTTCTGTTATGAGTTTTTACTACAAAACTCAAAAACATTTTCATTATTACATGGTGACCAATAAATACTCTTTGCACTGAACACAGAGATATATCTTTAGATTTATACATTTAATGCATGCATTTTAAAGAAGAGTCAGCTTTACGTTACTCACTGGAAATCCAAATTCAGGTACTGAAATAAGCCTTTCTGGGTGTTTCCAATTAAGGGCTAACTGTGTATACAGAGAAAGTATTCGCAGTTTTCATCTTGTTTAACTGACATGCAACAGTATAATTGTAGATCTTATGTTTTCATCAGGCTCAAAATCTCATCACTGAAACTGCCAGAACAACATCTCATCACTTCTGTTTTCCAAAGTGGTTAAGTGGTGCACGTCAGAATAGTTACAATAATATGTATATGTCCTGGTTTTGACTGGGACAGAGTTAGTTTTTCTTTTTAGCAGCTGGAAGAGCTCCATGGTTTTGGATTTAGTATGGGATTTGCTATGAGAAGAATGTTGATAGCACACTGATGTTTATATCTGGGACTGAGACATCAAGGATCTTTTAGCGTCTCATGTTCTTGCCGGTGTGCAGGAGCACAACAGGCTGGGAGGGAGCATGGCTGGGACAAAGGGTCCACAACTTCCCTTATGATTTGAATCTAGACTTAGGATTGAGGGCCAAATTGTCCAATGGAGTATTCCATAGCATACAACATCATGCCCAGTACCTAGCTGAGGGCTGACTAGGAAGAAACTCTTGCTGTTCTGAGGGCTCTTTCTTTTCTGAGAGCTCTCTCAGACTCTCAGACTCTCAGAGTTCTATTTCCCTCATTCTTTTTAAATTGTTTTTATCTCAACCCACTAGTCTCCTTCCCTTTTCCCCTTTAATTATCTTACTTATTGTCCAGGGTGGGAGAGGGTGAGCAAGCGGCTGTGTGGCATTTAGTTGCCGGCTAGGGTAAATCACAAAAATATAGTAAAATAGCAATACAAGAAATATATATAGCAATAGTTACAGTAATATAGTATAATGTATCAACATTGAAAAATGCACTTAAACATAAGAAAAACTTTTTAATTGTGAGAGTAGTCAAACACGGGAACAGGTTGCCCAGAGATGTTGTGAAGTCTTCATCCCTAGATATATTCAAAACCGCGCTGCACAAGGTCCTGAGCAAACAATTTGACCTGACACAGTTTTCACAGAATCACAGAATCACAGAATGTTAGGGATTGGAAGGGACCTCAAAGGATCGTCTAGTCCAATCCCCCTGCCAGAGCAGGACCACCTAGATTAGATCACACAAGAACACGTCCGGGTGGGTTTTGAACATCTCTAGAGAAGGAGACTCCACAACCTCTCTGGGAAGCCTGTTCCAGTGTTCTGTTGCCCTTACTGGGAAGAAGTTCTTCCTCATGTTTAAGCGGAACCTCCTATGTTCCAGCTTATATCCATTTCCCCTTGTCCTACCATTGGATGCCAGGTAAATTTTGGGCAGGTAAATTGGACTACAGATTACCAGGGTCCCTTCCAACCACAATGGCTCTTTTTTTTCTAATATGTAGGAATTAACACCTTCTCCTGCATAAAATAAATTGATTTTAACATGAAAATCAAAAGAAACTGGCCATCTTCCAAGCCAATTAGTTAAATGAATCATCTGGGACATGCCACAAATTAAGTAAATAGTTTTGTTTACAGTCCTTATCTTATTTTCCCTCTCATAAAAGTTCCTGTTGCAAGGCTAGAATCAAGCTGCATGTTCCACCCAGTTTATTTACAGAAGGCAATATTTTGAAGAGTATATTTACAAACAGCTTTGAAGGCCTGTTCTGGAGTGCTTGATTGATCCTGGAGTGCTTCAAAGGTACTCTTACAGGACTGAAGAGGGAATAACATATTAGCAAGGTGCTCACATGAACAGCCTCTAATCATTTCTTTATTGCAAATCATCGCCAAATGTAATATCAGTAATCAGTAGCTCTTAAGAGAGCTCAATGCAATATTTTGTACATGTGTAAACAAGGAAGTGACTCAATACTGATGATGTTTATGATGCAGAAAGCTCACATTACAGTAACATTTTGTGGAAAAATTTATTAGAATATATTGACCTACTGGATGTTAATCTAAATTTAGTTAGAAAGTGAGGGGACATTAATAAGTGTAATTACATCTCTGTTTAACAAAAAAAAGAAAACCAGAAAATGAAAGGCATCACTTTGTCAGTGCATATTCATCTGAAGATCTTCAGACCCTAACAACAGTCAATGGAATCTCGTATTGCTATTAGCATTCCAAGAGTCCTGTTATACAAAATATGAAATGAGACTCCGAAATAAGTTCTTCACCTCTTATATATGCCTCTTTATCTTCCCCAAAGAGTATACAAACATCTGGATTTTCAAAAACACTTACATCAAGCCTGATTCATTAAAAGTAAGATATTAAGAACTGCATTCAGAGAAACAATGATGGAACTGATGGAGTAGTTGTTATTAAATAGTTCTAGATAGTTAGCATATGATTACACACAGTGTGACATCCATGTTTTCTCAGGAAACTATAAGCGAAGATTTTAAATTCTGCCTTTTTCAACAGTCTATTACCTTACAGCTGTCATCAGTGAATTATCAGGCTAACTTCTTTTTATAAATACGAAATGTCATAAAGCCAAGTATAATCCATGACTGCAAGAAAAAATGTGATTTTCACATGTATATTTGTATATTACTTATAATTACTCTCCTTGGGTGCACAAGGATCCCCATATTTCTAGAACATATGAAATCTACTATGTAGAATCATATAGAATCATAGAATCATAGAATCATAGAATGGTTTGGGCTAGAAGGGACCTCAAAGATTATCTAGTTCCAAACCCCCTGCCATGGGCAGGGAAACCCTGCACTACACCAGTTGCCCAAAGCCTCATCCAGCCTGACCTTGAACACTTCCAGGGATGGGGCATCCACAACTTCTCTGGGCAACCTGTTCCAGTGCCTCGCCACCCTCTTAGTGAAAAATTTCTTCCTTATATCTAATCTAAATCTGCCCTCTTTCAGTTTAAAACCATTTCCCCTTGTCCTATCACTACACACGCTTGTAAAAAGTCCCTCTCCAGCTTTCCTGTAGGCCCCCTTTAAGTAATGGAAGGCTGCAATAAGATCTCTTCTCCAGGCTGATGTACATAAAGATCATCTTTGAATACACAGAGGTTTTGAGAAAACACTAGGTCATTATTACGTTTCCTAAAATATTTTTAGGTGTGTTTCAATATTAACTTTAATAATACTGATACGTATGCTGTGGCTTTTAGTTTCAATAGTTCAATGGTCACAAAATCATAAGGGAGTCACAGTATCCACAAATTTCAGTTCTCTTTCAGTGATTCTATTATCTGATCCTCATATATGCCCTCTTCTTTTCGTGCTTTTCATGCTTTCTGTTACTGGTTTTCCCTAATGTTAGTGAGAAAGTGAAATAATCAACAATATGAAAGCAGTGTAGTCAGCTATATAATGCTAAAAACAGCACAGGGAAAACAAGGTGTAATTAAAACACAGAATTCCCCTTGCACTGATAAATGATTAAAGCTTTGTTGTGGAAAGAACAAAGATAAAGGTATTCCTAAGAATGAGAGCAGAAGATGGTTCTGCATATTACACTGGAGATATTTCTCATCCATAAGTAAAGATTACCCTGCCAGTGATACCATGCTGACAGGATTGCCTGTTTGTTTTGAGCAGTTCCTAGGAATGGATGCTAGATGTGTGAAAATACAAAAATATTGATCACTTGTCGAATTTTTTGTACTTAAATTTCAAGATGGTATTATTTCCTTTTGGAAGGCTTCTGATTGGCTAGTCAGAATTCAGTACCCCTCATTGAAATGGTGTTGTGTTTTTCACCTGGAATGTGATTTTTGTGATTTGGTTTTAGTACCTGAAACTCAGGTTTGACATTTAAACTAAAAAATCTGAAATTAGACATTCAAATACACTCAGACATTCTGATCTAATAGATGACGAGCTGGTATAGAGTTCCCTCTTGGATGATACAGATGGAAAAGTGCAGCTTCAACCAAGTTTTCCTCTGTATGTTACCATACGATGGAGTAAAGCTTGACTGAAAGTCTTGTTTAGGTGAGTGAAACTGCAACCACATCTGCCCAACTCTACCTCTACCTCTAGCAGTGCTAGAAGAACAAATTAAGCACAGATAATTGCTATGGGGAACGTTTTTCAAATGTTCAGTTTGCATCCACCATGCTAATTGTTTAGGTGTTTGATGGGAAAGACACAAGCACAGGTGAACTCTAACTTTAACTTATAACACATTTGGGGCAAAAGACGAAACCATCATAGTAAACTGGGTGAAAAGAGCTTCCCAGCTTTAGTTATGGAGAAAGGCAAAGCGATTGGCTTGGGTGATGTGGCCAGTGAGACCACTGAGACCATTATCAGTTTTTACCAACCACCTAAGTCAGAAAACAGCAAATAGTGAAAACATTAACTCCTCCATGGGCATCCAACACCATGCAAAAGGCTGAACTCAAGGTAGAACAACTATATGTGTAAGCCTCCCAGGACTTTGGTGCATTGACCAGTTCAAATAAGGTATCTCATACTCCTGAATCTGTAGTGTTGATCACAGCTGGACTAAAGGGGCAGGGGCCTCCATTGGTGTGTGTTCTGGACAGAGTGAATGAATGTGTCACAGTATAGAAATCTTAGAACAGAAAGTTTTCCACTTGCTATGCTCATACTATTTAGTAAATAAAAATATAAAATTTATGCCACTTGGTGAAGTGGTTCTATTTTTGCCACTACCTCAACCTAAATTCCTCCATGGTGTAGATCATAAAGAAATAAACAAATCTCCTTCAGAAAATTTAGATAGCAATTTAGTTAGCATCTCAACTAACTCCTTTGTTAAAGTACAAAGATAAAACCAGATAGATATTTATATTAGAATATGGAGTATTTAATAGTGAAATCAGCACCTGGATTCGCAACAGAAAACAAAATCGAAGCCTACCACGTAACAAGATCATGGGTGAAATCTACACTTCATCCTTAAATTCCACTAAGCTAGCACAAAGCTGTATTGTACACAGGGTAAAAAGTATGATGTGTTCGTTGATGTATATTGTATTTCAGCAGCACATACTGGAGTTTCCAAAGAAGAGGATTGCTTTCATAAAGTCTGCACTTAAAAGAAAGGTCACTTGGATTAGGTCACTTTGCTTCATTTGATAGTTTTTATTTGTTTTAAGGATCTCAGCTTCATATTTCATAGCTTTTTACATCCCTGTCATGGAGACTGGCACACTTTCTAAACAGCTGCCTTCCTACACATGATGTTGCCAAAGAAAAAAGAAAAAAGAAAAAAGAAAAAAAGAAAAGAAAGAAACAAAATGTAAAATTGAGAGACGGCAATGCTTCCACCATAAAAATCTTAAGTCTATCAACTCTATAAGATTAACTACCATTTTTGCTCACTGTCTATTCTTCAGTCCAAAGCTTTTTCTCCTGTTGCAGTTTGATTCCAGTCATTTTTACACCAGGGAAATAAAAACAGTGCATCAAAAATCAGGTGTACCTACACAATACAATTTTAGGGTTTTCCAATTATCTGTAGTGACTAAAAGAATTTGCTGTCATGCTTACAATATTTTACTTTAAACTGACTTGGAGAAAAGAAACAAAATTCTAAGAATTTTGGCCTAACTGTTCCCAATAGACAATCAGGAAACCGTATAGTATAGCCGTCAGGCCAGTTTTCATCACATGCACTTTTCATCATGCAACAAAAACAACAAAATATAGAAACTTCCATAATTTCAGTTTGTATTAATCCAGTAAAACTTATCCCTTCAATCTTTTTCGATGAGAAGAAAAATGCTTCCAGTATGGGTTGATATCAGCTTTCTGAGACCTTGATAAATTTCTTAAAAACTAAGAGATCTAATTATTAACCTCTCGTTCAACTAATTCTTAGAAACCACAGTTGATTTAAAGTGTTAATAGTTTAAATGAATCATATCTGGTTTTCAGTAATTTGTGTTATGACTTTGCCAGCCTTGTAATTTTTACATATCATCACAAGATAGTCCAAACTGACATACTCACTTTTTGAGTTTTCCTCATTGCAGAAAGCTATCATTTCTTTATAATCCTGGTTTGGCACTAGGGCTTAGCTAGCGATCATTTTCAAGTTGTGAGGAAAACAAATAAAATCTTTCTCAGGTTGTTTATTGACTCCAGATATATTGTGGCAGTATCTAATATCCAAGGCTGCCCAAGTCTCCCTTGTTTTTCAAGGTCACATCTTAGTGTGGTGTGAGAAATGATATTGCTGTATAATTTTGAAACATATTTTTTCACTTCTTTATACCACTTAAGAGTTGGAGTTGGAAAGAGTGACTAGGGAGTATAGTACTTTTTAGTAATTTAAGGCGCTATGTGTTTGATTCAGTTGCCTAAAAACAGAAACGTCAAGCTTGAGTAAAAAGAATAGGTTCTCAATTGACTAAGTTAGCTAAACCTGAGTAGCTTAGTGCCTTTTCAGTTACATTTGGACATCTTTACTTTCTGTAACCGGTTTGAAAAGTTGCAAGTCTCCAGCAAGCCTTCTGTCATATCTTCTGGGCTCTTGCAGATATCTCTGCTATAATCAGATAATTCAAATGATAGTAAGTGTTTAAATTCAAGCAATTCAACATTATCCTGTAAGTCAGTTCCTAATTCAAACTGAGAGTTTACTGACCTAATGGAAATTTCATAACCTATTTATGTCATGTTTTGACAACCTTCTAAATAAATGGGAATTATAGAAAAAAATATTTCTATCTTAGAGGATATATGAAAATTTAAAAATACACTATTGATTGTAAAGCATTTCAAAACTTCAGTGGTTAGAGCTGTATAAACACTCGGGAAGGATCCTTTTCATCTCACAGACCAGATAGAGTGATAAAAAAAGTACATCCGTGTCTTCACTAAAACTTACATCAGGCAAAATTTCACTCTCATATGAGAGTGTCTTGAAAGTTGACATTGCAAACACAATTGTATTTGTAACAGAATATGTCAAAGACAAGACAGAGAATTGTGCTTAAATTCCATTTAATACTGGATGGAAATAATACTAATAATGAATAATAATAATAAAAATGAATAATAATTCATTAGTCTTTGGAGTTTCAGTGACTTCAATAGTTAATATATAAGATATCATGGTCAAGTATCATATTTGTGAATTTTCATGTCCATGCTTAACCTCAATGGAATATGCAGAGGGACATCAGGAGAGAAATCAAGCTGATTCATCCCTGACGAAGGGAATATAGTATTAAGAACAGCTCTTACTAACATTAAAATGACTAGGAAGGGCACTGAGGGAACTTGGGAAGGCAGCCAATAATCATATTTCTGATTGAAGAAAAAGGTACAACCTAGGTGGCAAGGAAATACAAGAGCATTCTCAAAGAAAATGGCACAGTTCCGGGACTAGACGTATAGAATCATAGAATCATAGAATGGTTAGGGTTGGAAGGGACCTTAAAGATCATCTAGTTCCAAACCCCCTGCCATGGGCAGAGAAATCCTCCACTACATCAGGTTGCCCAAAGCCTCATCTAACCTGGCCTTGAACACTTCCAGGGATGGGGCATCCACAACTTCTCTGGGCAACCTGTTCCACTGCCTCACCACCCTCAATGTAAAAAATTTCTTCCTTATATCTAATCTAAATCTGCCCTCTTTCAGTTTAAATCCATTTCCCCTTGTCCTATCACCACACGCCCTTGTAAAAAGTCCCTCTCCAGCTTTCCTGTAGGTCCCCTTTAGGTACTGGAAGGCTGCTAGAAGATCACCCTGGAGCCTTCTCTTCTCCAGGCTGAACAGCCCCAACTCTCTCAGCCTGTCTTCATAGCAGAGGTGCTCCAGGTCTCTGATCATCTTCATGGCCCTCCTCTGGACTCGTTCCAGTAGCTCCATGTCCTTCTTGTGTTGGGGACTCCAGAGCTGAACACACCCACGTGGGGTCTCACGAGAGCTGAGTAGAGGGGCAGAATCGCTTACCTCGACCTGCTGGCCACGTTTCTTTTGATACAGCCCAGGATACGATTTGCTTTCTGGGCTGCCAGTGCACATTGCCGGCTCATGTTGAGCTTCTCATCCACCAGCACTCCCAAGTCCTTTTCCTCAGGGCTGCTCTCAATCCATTCTCTGCCCAGCCTGTACTTGTGCTGAGGGTGCACTCGATCCCACTGTCCATGTCTCCAACAAAGATGTTAAATAGCACTGGTCCCAGTACTGACCCCTGAGGAACACCACTTGTCACTGGCCTCCACGTGGACATTGAACTGTTGACCACAACTCTTTGAGAGTGACCATCCAGCCAATTCCTTACCCACCGAGTGGTCCATCCATCAAAACCACGTCTTTCCAGTTTAGAGATAAGGATGTCGTGTGGGACAGTTATTATTGATAAAGCTTTGATAATTTTGAATAGGAGTGTCAGTATCTCTGTAATTGGACTAACGATAACTAGTTGTTCCATTCTGATTAGACTGTGAAGACTTAACTCTAGATGAACAACAAATTCTTGCCTTCATAGAATCACAGAAATAGAGAGGTGAGAAAGGACCTCTGGAGATCATCCAGCCTAGCCTCTGTGAACATGAGATGTCTTCCAGTTGTCTAAAGAAGGTTTAATTTAATTCTTCCTGATCACGTGAGCTGTAGCAGAAATCCACCATTGTGTTGCCATGTTACACTACTCTTAACCCATAAAATCTGTTTTGGCTCCACATCCATCTCTAGGCAGAGTTCCATGCATTCCACATATGCAAACATCCAATTCCTCCTGATTATTCCCACACTGAGCATTAACATACAAACACTTCAGAGACGTACTCCATCATGAAAATTTCCCAGAAAAGGATATGAGAGCCAGCACCATCATACTGTCCTTTTGGCATGTCCATATTTGTGCATAGATTTGAGATTGGTTTCCTTCTGTCTTGTTGCATTGATTAAAAGTTCTCTCTTGTCTACATTACCCAACATAGGATCACAGAACCATAGAATGTTTTGAGTTGGAAAGGACCTTAGAGATCATATAGTTCAAATCCCCCTGCCATGGGCAAGGATACCTTCTACTAGATCAGGTTGCTCAAAGCCTCATCCAAGCTGACCTTCAGCATCTCCAGGGATGGAGCAACCACAACTTCTCTAGGCAACCTATTCCAGTTTCTTCTCTCTTCAGAGTGAAGAATTTCTTCCTTGTGTCTAATATGAATCTACCCTCTTTCAATTTAAAGACATTGCCCCTAGTCCTATCACTACATGTCCTTGCAAAAAGTTCTTATCCATCTTTCTTGTAGGCCCCCTTCAGGTACTGGAAGACTGCAATAAGATCACTCCAGAGCTGTCTCTTCTCCAGCCTGAACGATCCCAACTCTCTCAGGCTATCTTCATAGCAGAGGTGCTCCAGACCTCGGATCATCTTCATGGTCCTCCTCTGAACTCGTTCCAGCAGCTCCATGTCCTTCTTATGTTGGGGACTCCAGAGCTGAATGCAGTACTCCAGATGGGATCTCACAAGAGCAGAGTAGAGAGGCAGAATCACCTTCCTTGACCTGCTGGCCACACTTCCTTTGATGCAGCTCAGGATACAGTCGGCTTTCTGGGCTGTAAGTGTACATTGCTGGCTCATGTTGAGCTTCTCATCAACCAGCATTCCCAAGTCCTTCTCCTCCAAGCTGCTCTCAATCCATTCTCCACTAAGCCTGTACTTGTATTTGTCCTGACCCATGTGCAGGACCTTACATTTAGCCTTGTTGAACTTCATGAAGTACGCACAGGCCCACCTCTCAAGCCTGTCAAGGTCCTCCTTGATGGCATGCCTTCCCTCCAGCATGTCGACCACTCCACACAGCTTGGTGTGATCAGCAAACTTGCTCAGGGTGCACTCAGTCCCACTGTCCATGTTGCTGACAAAGATGTTAAATAGCACTGACCGCAGTACTGACCTCTGAGGAACACCACTCATCACTGGTCTCCACTGCGACATTGAGCTGTTGACCACAAACTCTATTTGTTGACCACAAATCCTCCCGGATTGCCTATGCCCTGCTGTGTTGTCCTTCCAACAGATATCAGGGTGCTTGAAGTCCCCCATGAGGATCAGGCCTCGTGAACGTGAGGCAGCTCCTACCTGTCTGTAGAGGGCCTCATCCACCCAGTCCTCCTGGTCAGGTGGTCTGTAGCAGACCCCTACTACTACGTCCCCTGTCCCTGCTCTCCTTTTAATCCTAACCCATAAACTCTCAGTTGGGACCTCCTTCACCCCCAGGTGCAGCTCCATGCACTCTAGCTGGTCCTTGACATAGAGGGCAACTCCTCCTCCTTTTCTCCCCTGCCTATCCTTCCTAAAGAGCCTGTACGCTTCTATTCTGACACTCCAGTCATAGGAGTCATCCCACCACGTCTGTGATGCCAATAAGATCATATCCCAACAGGCACGCATACACTTCTAACTCATCTTGCTTATTCCCCATGCTGCGTGCATTGACATAAAGGCATTTCAGTATATTAAGTATATATATTATATATATGTATGTATATTTAAGTATATTAAGTATATTTAATATCTTCAGCTTCTGTCTGTGTCTTTGTGAATATCCTTCCAAGTAACATGTCTGGCACCTGCATATCTTTCAATGGTATCACATGTTCCATTCCATTTGTAGAAAATGTTTTATATTTACAGCATTTCTCTAAAAATGAAGTTTCTTCAGTCATTTAAGTTACGTTTGAACTCCTGGAGTATGTGAAGAGTATGAAAAGCAACACTTACAATGATTTTTTCTTTTTTTCTTTTTTTTTCCCCCCTAAACTCTATTTATTTCACTGCCAGAATATAGCAACTGGAAAGAAATACTACGATAAAACAGTATCTACGAAATTGGTATGATTCATGCAGGCATATCTATTTGACCAATACATCTCAGTTTCTCTTAAAATGACACTTTCTGGATATGATCTATTTAATTTCAGTTTCTACAGTTAGATGAGATGTATCTCACACACCCTGTTCTTGAAACTTTGCACTGCCATGAGGTTTGTGATGAGAGATCCAGTCTCCTGGGAAAATGGCAACACTCCACTTCTTCGCAGTTAACAGCTTACATTACCTTTGCCAGTCTTCTGTTTTACTTGATTTTATCAGATATTCTGCCTTTTCACAAAAAAAAAAAAAAAAAAAAAAAAAGCAGCCTTAAAATTAGCTGACTTTCTGATTCTAAGCAGCAGTTTTTTAGGTACCAAATAGAGAGATGTATACAGTGCAAATAGTTATATCAATACAATATAGCCATTAAAATAAATCTTACAGACTTTGTAATTACCATACAAGCATTTTTAATGAAGGTAGAGTCTCACAGGGAGCTGAATTAAGAAAATGAATGAAATACAAAAATGCACAGTAAATAAAAGTTCAAATATCATTTTTGAAAAAGATCCATCCTCCCATGTCAATTTTGAAAGGAACTATTATGATAAATGAGACTTTCTGGATGTTAAACGTTTCTGACAAGTAGGTTGTTTATTTAGGAGGCTACTTAGAAATAATCTGTATCTTTTGTACCAATTCAATTTTTAAACAGTTCATCAAGCATTTATGTTCTCTGTCATTGCCATAATATTTATAAATAACTACTTTCTTCATCTCCTCTGTGGCCGAAGTACTTCTCTTAGGCAAGAACAGCGTGATCAAAAGCTATATTCTCCATTTCTGTGCTCACCTAAAGATACAACTGTGTGAAAAATCAAATCTATTTGTTTTCTGTACATATTGTTGCTAAGGTTTCCTTTGGAAGATTAGAACTCAGTATCCAAACATATTTTTAATCTAGAATTGCACGAAGCATTTGTTTGGTGATATTTTAAAGATCTTTCCACTAAAATGAAAAAATGTCAAATATTATTTATATTTTAAAAGTTAGATTTGGAGAGTTACAGAGCAGCTCCATAAGGCAGCACATTCAGTTTTTGGACTTCCTGTTGTGTATTTAATGCTTTTTCTGAAAGGGTCAGAGTAATCCAATCACAGATTCATTGTCCTCATGAGGAAAAGAAGGTTTGCATTGTCATAACTACTCCTAAATGGAACCTGGGACTTCACTGAAACAAGAAAGAATTTAGACATTTCTGACAGCCCCTCCTTGTTGTCTTGCTGCATTTTCTTATACATTGAAACTAGCACATACAGAAAAAAAAGCAAAGAAAAGATCAATTATATGTCAGTTTATAAACATTCAGACTTTATGCTAGATGTTTTTCAATGTCACAGGTACTGTAAATTGTGAAAACTTCATCTGAGTTTTTAACTTCACAATATTTTTATGACATTTTCTTGGATTCTGAGATCTTCTTAAACATATTTAAATAGAAAAAATTTTACCACTGGTGCTTCTTAAGATCCAAGCTAAGATTCAGTCAACAGGAACACTGACATTAGAGAATGGCAATGTTGCTAACAACATACTGAAATTAGAAAAAGCGTAGAATTCAAATAACATTTTGTACCCCATTATAGAAGAGACTTTTTTCTTATGCCATGAAGAAACAGGAATGAAGGAAAAGTAAAACCTCTAAAAGTTGTTTCTCCTAGTATTCATGTATATATAGCAGCAACTAGATTTTGAATTTTATTTGAATAGTTAAAAAGCCAGAAAAAGCCTTTGAAATTGACCTGATGATGCCAGAATTTAGGCAAATAGTGAATTTTCTGTGTGGAAACATCTTCTCTTGTTCCTTATCATGTATAAACTAAGAATCATTTCAAGCCTGACATCAAACTTTTATTTTGATTTTCCTCCACATATAGCACAGATTCATTATATGCTGTGGAAACAAAATAAGTAGAACTAGATGGTGGTAAACTAAAATAGGAGAATTTTCTACAAATATCATTTAAGTTGGAATCATTCACTGGAGCAGATTATTCACTATTAGGATAATTTGGAGAATAATGGTCTTGAATTCAGTAAAAATATTTCATGTGCCTTTTCAACAGTTTTTTTAGCTTTAGGTACTGCGTGCATAACCTTATCTTTTCCATAAATCAATCTTGTTAAGCATTTTAAAATGGGAATGAAATGCACTACAAAAGTTCAAAGTTCATAAGACAAACAAAGAAAACATATTCTCATTTTTCATTGTAATTCATGAACAAATTAAGTTGCTTAATCAATGGTGTTTCCAAGCCTGGTGTCTTTTTCTTTTTTCCTTTTATTTTTTCACTTTGGTATTACTATTATTGAACATCATATTATATATGAACAGAAGCCCTGAGATGTCTTATAAAAACTGATATTTGGTTCTGAGCTCCCTCAATAGAGAGGACTGAAACCAATAACATTTTCTGAGGATTTCTATGATAAATGAGCAACATTACACTAAAAATAGCTGCAATGTGAAATCCCTCTGTCTTCTGTTATTAAGGGAACTTTATTATGACATTGGTATATACAAAGCATATCTCCTAAGTAGACTTAATCCCATTTTTTTCTATTTCTTATATACTGAGTGAAATTCATCACAGGACTGTTTGTTCAAAGTTCTGAATGGGAGACTTCAGCTAGTATGAATGGATATGTTTGAAGTTTCAGAAGGCATTGCAATTTTTCTTTAATGGATGGAGCTGTCATTCAAGGAAATGAAACTGCTATCCAAAATAGGCTTACAGATTTGGGGTTCTTTAAGGTCAGAAACTTATGGGCAATATCCATATATATATATTTTATATATATATATATATATACTTTCTTAAAAATAAGTAATTTATTTTTAAACTCATTGAAAATTATCCTTTTTTTTTTAATATATATCACAACTACAGGAATTTCCTTCACAATAAACTGTACAGAATTGCGCTAAGACTCACAGATTTTACACTAATAAACAGAAGATTTGGACAATTAATTTAAGCTGTCTGCCTTGAAAAAGAGATGCCAGCATTTTTAATGAAGATTATTATGTTCCTTTTCCTTTCTGGACATCACAAATAACTTCCTACTCTAAGTCTAGCCTATAAGACCAGTAAACTTGACTAATACTATGTACTGTAAATTTTAAATACAACATGTTGTACATATGGAAAACATGATTAAATGTTCTTATTGATTCTGTTATTATTATTCTGTTCTTATTATTAAATGTTTTTATTGTTCTGGGAAGAATAGAGAGCAATTGTCTACCTGGACTTATCCAAAGCATTTGATACTGTCCCACACGACATCCTTGTCTCTAAACTGGAAAGACGTGGTTTTGATGGATGGACCACTCAGTGGATAAGGAATTGTCTGGATGGTCACACTCAAAAAGTTGCGGTCAATGGTTCAATGTCCACGTGGAGGCCAGTGACGAGTGCTGTTCCGCGGGGCTCGGTGCTGGGACCAGTGCTATTTAACATCTTTGTTGGAGACATGGACAGTGGGATCGAGTGCACCCTCAGCAAGTTTGCAGATGACACCAAGTTGTGTGGTGTTGTGGACACGCTAGAGGGAAGGGATGCCATCAAGAAGGACCTTGACAGGCTGGAGAGGTGGGCCTGTGAGAACCTCATGAAGTTCAACAAGGCCAAGTGAAAGGTCCTGCACGTGGGTTGGGGCAATCCCATGCACAAGTACAGGCTGGGTGGAGAATGGATCGAGAGCAGCCCTGAGGAAAAGGACTTGGGAGCGCTGGTGGATGAAAAGCTCAACATGAGCCAGCAATGTGCACTGGCAGCCCAGAAAGCAAATCGTATCCTGGGCTGTATCAAAAGAAGTGTGGCCAGCAGGTCGAGGGAAGTGATTCTGCCCCTCTACTCTGCTCTTGTGAGACCCCACCTGGAATACTGTGTTCAGCTCTGGAGTCCCCAACACAAGAAGGACATGGAGCTACTGCAGCGGGTCCAGAGGAGGGCCACGAAGATGATTTGAGGGCTGGAGCACCTCTTCTATGAAGACAGGCTGAGAGAGTTGGGGCTGTTCAGCCTGGAGAAGAGAAGGCTGGAGGTGATCTTCTAGCAGCTTTCCAGTACCTAAAGGGGACCTACAGGAAAGCTGGAGAGGGACTTTTTACAAGGGCGTGTAGTGATAGGACAAGGGGCAATGGATTTAAACTGAAAGAGGGCAGATTTAGATTAGATATAAGGAAGAAATTTTTTACATTGAGGGTGGTGAGGCAGTGGAACAGGTTGCCCAGAGAAGTTGTGGATGCCCCATCCCTGGAAGTGTTCAAGGCCAGGTTAGATGAGGCTTTGGGCAACCTGATGTAGTGGAGGATTTCTCTGCCCATGGCAGGGGGTTTGGAACTAGATGATCTTTAAAGTCCCTTCCAACCCTAACCATTCTATGATTCTATGATCATTAAAAATTAACCTTAAAACTTTTCAATGTCTTGTCAACATCAAAGGAATATTCTGAAATAGGTTTTTAATAGAATAGCACAAGAAACAGAAATATTAGATAAAAGATGACAGGTACATAGTGAATAAACTTTGTCTTCTTAAAAATAATTTTACATCTACGTGTGATTTATTAGTTCATTTCTTATGTTTTTTTTCCCTTTAATTAAATCACAGTAATATCTTCCCACTCAGATCAGTTATTGGTTGTGTGCAAGTAGCATGCCTCAATCTTGGATTTAAAATTTTGGAGGCAACAGTCAGAGGGTTTACTCTCTGAATCTTGTTCCAGTCAAGCTGCGTTAGATCTTAAATATCTGGGAGTGTGCAGACTACGCATGAAACAAATGTCTAAAGATTAGATTTAGATCAAGCTCTTCTGAAATCAAGACTACTTATATTTGTGGATTTTTTTTCCAGATCATTTCATGGAGAAAGTAATGTGGTTTCAATGGGAATGCAGATTTCTACCTAAGCTAGAAAGTTGTCTTTCACCTATTTCCATAAGAAAATACAAGGCGGTATTATTAACATAAAAAATTAACATGTCTTTTTCCTATCTGAAACAAGGAGGACTACAGGAAAATTTGAGGCTGCCACAGCACACAGACTGCAAATTTAACTGTAACAAATATACTTTTTAAATTGAAATGCATAAAAAAAATTCACCTTGGACATGAAGATGACGTACATGAAGATTAGTGTCAAGGTGCTTAGCAGCTCTGATGACTTGGATATGAGATGGTTAAAAGCTCATCATTTAGCAGCCCTACTATAATGCAACAAACTATATCTCTCTGGCAAGCATCCTACTTTTTATCTAGGACTGGCTGCGAATTTCCTAACTACAAAGCATTCACCAGATACCATCTTCCTTTACAGGGCTATGCTTTCTATCAATGGTTATCACATAGCATGTGCCCTTGGAGACAGAACCTAGCACCGGTTATTCCAGTCTGGTTCTTTAACACCTTCTCCTGTCCCCCTCAATGGATTTCGGAGATACTTCCCAAAAGTATCAAGATTGGAGTTCACTTATGCCTGTGAGATGCTGATACAGATAATCTCTATGGTGCTTAGTACCATGTAAATTAAAGTTTTCTGTGTATGTTCACAGTTGTCCTGTACACCATGAGGATATTTTCAGTTCCCTTCTGAAGACAGCTAGTATACAAAATCTTTCCAATTTGTATCTAATGGAGCTGTTACTGTAATTGCTTACACGGGTTAAAGGCCATCTAATTTTAGACGAAATGGAAATATTTCACCTTCCTCTGATTGTCTATGGATGCTGAGAACTATGGTGTTTGTATATATACACTAAGAAGTTATTTTTACTACAAAAATATGAACACCCTTGGCAACTATTTAGTTTTGATAAGTCACTTTGTTCCAAATCTGGAATGGAAAATAGACTGAGAGTAGCCCTGAGGAGAAGGACTTGGGGATGTTTGTTGATGAGAAGCTCAACATGAGCCAGCAATGTGCGCTGGCAGCCCAGAAAGCCAACCTGGGCAAAAGAAGTACGTATGAGGGTAGTGAAACACTGGAACAGGTTGCCCAGAGAAGTTGTGGCTGCCCCGTCCCTGGAAGTGTTCAATGCCAGGTTGGATAAGGCTTTGAGCAACCTGGTCTAGTGAAAGGTGTCCCTGCCCATGGCAGGAGGGTTGGAACTAGATGATCTTTAAGGTCCCTTTTCAACCCAAACCGTTCTATGATTCTATGATTTATGATCCTATGAAATCACTTCTTTTTGAGTTTCTGCCTTAGACTAATTTATATACATATATAAAAAAAAAAAATAAAAAGAAAAAAAAAAACAGAAAGAAAAAAATAAAAGCAAACAATAACTTGAAAAAAAAAAAGACTGCATTAAGAAAGAACTTTAGGTGGATTTCTGCTCTTTGTCTCTTTGTCTATCTGCTATAATATATATCAAAGAATAGAATATTGCTAGAATATTGCTTTCCTAAAGTTATTTGCTTTCTAATGTTCATTTCCTATAAAGGCCATTAAAGAAAGATAAATAATTTGTTTAAATAAAGGTTCCCAATTCTACACTCTACTGGAATAGGAAGCCATAAGCCATTTCAGGAATTACAAGAAAACATTAGAGTATTTTCTTGGAAACTCTGTCATAAAGAAGTAGTCTTGCTAAGAGTCACACATAAATTACTGCGGAATTATGCCAATGCTAAAATGTATTTGTAAAAGTGCATGCAATAAGTACTGCATATCTAATGAAATAAATGCTATTGCATGCAAGCTCTCTGCTTATGACAATATATTTATTACTCTGCTTAGGAACGCTAAGTGTTCTGGGCATTGATCACGGCAGAACTTCATTGTCTTGAATAGCTTTTCTCTAAAAACAACTCTGTTTCTTTAAAAGTAAGCATCAATGACAAATGCTAAATGGATGACTAGTCAATAACTGAGTAAGACAGCATGGCAGGCTTGAGAGCAAAATGTTGGTGCAGCTTCTGACTTAACATTGCAATGAAGTAAGAACTACTCTTTTCAAAACTATTCCTGAACAGTCTTGGGAATAAATTTCTATGGCAAAGCTAAGCTCACTTGGGGAGTAAATGGTCTCGCTTGGGGGAAAAAAGGAACAGAACATAATATTTTGTTTAACACAATACTGGCAGAGTATGCATCTTTATATCACAGGAACTGCTATATGGTCTTTAGTATTACTGTAAAATGATTAGAACTTGGCAGAACTTCTATTAGGAATTGTATTTATATTACTTATATTGTATTTATATTACTTGTAAGCAATAAAAAGAGCCATTTAATGATCAGTTGAGCATTTATATTGTCACATCACAAATCTTTTCAGAAAGATTAGTCTTTGTCTAATTTTTTTCTTTAAAATTTCTGTTGTTTTTAACCATGTCAGTAGATTTGAATTATTTCCAGAAAAGGAGGCATGATTCATCTTCAGAGGAAGAGGAAAATATTTAGGTTTCTATGATCAAAAAAGATTTTTCAGTATAGCCACTGGTGCCTTCTTGGCTACTCATCTGGCCATGTACTGGGGAAAAAATCTAGTTACCTGTGAAGAGGTTGAGTGGTGCCATGTGAGATCCCTCATGGTATCTGAAATATATGCTCAGGACTGGTAGATATGACACAGGAATTATATGTTAGACACCTACGGTAAGGTAACTGATTCCCCTGGAAAAATCTTGATTCAGTTGCCTCAAAAAGACTTTTAGAGCCATTTTAGTTTCTGTGGGATATCCTATCTGGCCTTCAGCTTGTGGTCTGGAATTGTACAGACCTTTCAAATATCTTGTGTCATATTTACCATTCCTTTGCAGAATTCTTGAACCCCCTACATCATCTCAAATGACACTGGATATATATGTTAACAAATGGATTGATTCCTAACCATGTCCTTTATCATGAGTCAAGTCGCTCCAAAGCTCCATTCTAGCTCTAGTTCAGAATCAGCTGTATCTCTACTGCCTACATAATAGGAACTTACACTCCCGGCCATATATGTTGACACTGATATAAAAGTTTCTTAGCCTGGAAGTGAGTCCCACCTGAATGATAAAATGAAATTTTAAACTGATCTGCTATTCTTCCCCTTAACAGTATCTATTCTGTGATAATTTACAATATTATAGGTATGATAAGTTCTTTATGATGCATAGTTAAAACTCAATGAACTCCTATAAAAGTCCATAAATAAGACTGGCATAATTTTTCAACTTTTTATTTTATGATATTTTTCTGCTAACTTTGATACAAATATTTTTAACCGTTCACATGAAATACACAGAACCATGAAGGAAATCATCCTATCCAGATCAGTAACTACATATAGAGACTCAGCATGGCAGTACATGATCACAAAAGGTAAAATGGTTCTCCACAATCACTCTCCCTCTTTTTGTTATTAGTTTATTTCCTAATCAGGGTTACTAGGACAAAATTCCTCAGTTCAAATAAAGACCTTCCCATTAGAGAAAGTTTGAAGACTTTGTCTGAAAGCTGTTCAAAACAGAATAGTCTTCAAAATTGGTAATTTTTTTTTTATTTAGCCACCAATAGTACCTATGAAGCCAATAATATCAGTTTATTAATATGTAATATTGTTTTTATGTATAGATAGATAGATAGATGCCCCATCCATGGAAGTGTTCAAGGCCAGGCTGGATGAGGCTCTGGGCAACCTGGTGTAGTGGAGGGTTTCCCTGCCCATGGTTGGAACTAGATGATCTTTGAGGTCCCTTCCGACCCTAACCATTCTATGATTCTATGATTCTATATACATTACATCACTGACATCTGTAATCTGCCATCAGCTTCACCGAGTGATAGAAACTTGTCAACTCTCCAGTGCAGTTTATGAACTTTGGTAGCTTGTGCAGGTATGAATAGCCCTTTAAAGTCCAAACTGAGTAACACTTTATTTCAGTATTTCTTCAGTATGTTACACTAGGCTGAAAATGTAATAAAAAAAAAAAGCTTCACAAAGTTTCTTAGAAGAAGTATGACTGATCAGAGAAATTTAGTGTCACTTGAAATGGAGAATGATCTTAAGCATTATTGTTTCTTGTTTTCACAGTATAATGAGAATATAAAATTTTCTATAAGTGTTGTTCTTGCATAAAATCAACTCTTTTCTTCCACAACTGTGTTAGTAACTCCTTTAATCCGAATCAATCACAAAGTTCCATGCTTAGAAGTAGATTTTAGAGAGTTCAGTGGATGTTATGGGTGTGTAGTACCTTTATAAGTCAGGCCATGAAATACATACTTAAGCACCTAACGAAAGGTGACCTTACTCTTGTAGGACACCAAGCATCCATATGGAAGTTAATGAAGCTGCAGCACTTACTGCATCTGAAAATCAGATTAAATTTAGCTGCATAACTTTAAACTTAAAATCAAGTCAAATTGTGATTAATATGGAGAAAATTTTTATCATGTCCTGTCATTACCCTCCTAACTGTTAGTCATCTGTCTGTTTTTTTCTGTCCTGGAGGTGGATCACAGGTGTGTGTGCAGTTGTTGGATTTTGGTGGGGTTTTCTGGTCTTTTAAACTGCATTTTTTTTCAGCCTTTCACATTTCTGTGATGATTTGTATTTTGGCAATATTTTTGGTTGCATTATTCAGAAAGGCAAATATATTTGTGGTTTCCTGGAATGACTTGACAGTAGACTTAAACTGAAAGTTGGAAAAAGATGGTACATAGAATCATAGAATCTTTTAGGTTGGAAGAGACCTTGAAGACCATTGAGTCCACCCGTTAAACTAACACTGCCAAGTCCACCACTAAACCATGTCCCTAAGAATTTCATCTACTCGTCTTAAATACCTCCAGGGATGGTGACTCAACCATTTCCCTGGGAAGCCTGTTCCAATGGTTGACAACCTTTTTGGTGAAGAAATTTTTCCTAATATTCTATCTAAACCTCCCCTGGTACAGCTTGAGGCCACTTCCTCTTGTCCAGTCGCTTGTTACTTGGGAGAAGAGACCAACACCCGCCTCCTACAATCACCTTTCAGGTGGTTGTAGAGAGTCACAAGGTCTCCCCTCAGTCTCCTTTTCTCCAGAATAAACAACCCCGGCTCCCTGAGTTGTTCCTTATAAGACTTGTGCTCCAGAGCTCCCTTCACCAGCTTCATTGCCTTTCTTTAGAAGTTCTCCAGCAACTCAATGTCTTTCTTGTAGTGAGGGGCCTAAAACTGAACACAGTGTTAAAGGTGCAAATCACCTTGAAATGTATCATATAAACAAGTGCAATTTACAAGATTTCATTTTTCTTATTCTTAATACCATGAATTATGTCTTTTTTTCCCTACTCATTCGTGAAGATTTTAGATCCAAATTTGAATAACTGTTTTGTTCCAACTGATCTA
This sequence comes from Tauraco erythrolophus, assembly GCF_009769465.1. Classification (NCBI taxonomy): domain Eukaryota; kingdom Metazoa; phylum Chordata; class Aves; order Musophagiformes; family Musophagidae; genus Tauraco; species Tauraco erythrolophus. The sequence goes on along the minus strand of NC_141465.1, from coordinate 123,191,759 downwards.
GGTTTAAAAAAAAAAACAACCAACAACCAACAACATACCTTACTCACTAGCAAAAGGGGCAAATTATGTAAAAACACGTCTGCACTTCTTTTAAAATTGCAGTTTTCTCCTTTGGGACTTTACCAGAAGTCTTACAAAGACTGTACTATTTCACATAATCATTTAACCAGTCACAGAATAATTGAGGTTTGAAGACACCTCTGGAGAGTGTCTAGTCCAACTCCCTGCTCAAAGCAGAGTCACCTAAAGCAGGTTGCTCAAAACTCAGATTTTAAGTATCTCCAAGGGTGGAGGCTCCACAACCACTCTGGGCAACCTGTTCCAGTGTTCAATCACACTCACAGTAATTTATTTTTTCCTTATTATTTTTAAATGGAATTTCTTGGATTTCTGTTTGTGTCCATTTCTTCTTCTCCTGTTACTGAATATTTAACATAAATGTCGTTAAATATCTATAAATCAAGAGTTCCATACAGTATGTCACACAATGGATCAAATAATCCAAAGAGATAAAGAAATTCTTGAAAAGATTTCTTAAACAAATGCTTCCAGATAGCGATCACAAAGGAAAGATGATACTTTTATGTTGGACTGTTGCTGTGCCTGAGTACATGAAGTCTCATCCTGTGTGGCAGTGTACAAGTTTAAAAAAATTATTTGATCATTACCTATTAATGTATAAATCTTTTTGCTTTGATCTTTTTCTATGTGATGATCTTAAGAAATAGTATTAAAAGCTCCACAGTTGTCAGAAAAATAATGTCTCACCTAAATCTGTAGCTTGGTTTCTTAGATATAAGTTTTATTTTCTTTCATGTTTTCTTTCCAGCTAGATCTTTTTTCTCCCTGATGATTATAGATTGATCCATGCTCTTTGGATGGAGCTTTCCATAAACATCTACCAGACTTCCTCAGAATTTTACTATTTTCTTATAGTCTCAGTTAGTATTTTAGTATATTGGGACCACTGTCAAGCATCTAGCATTTTGGAATGTAAACACTGTTTTCACAGCAAATAGAAGTTAGCTCAGAGTTCATGCTGATACTCAATTTTAAGAAAATCCATTTTTGGGGACAATTTTCTTTCCCTATTTCATTTAATGAATACTTAAATAAATTAAACAGGTATTGTACTATATCTAAATGTACTTGAGTCTTTGTTATTCCAAATTCCAAACCTGAGGAATTAGCTATGAAGCTCTCACCTCTGAAGATGAAAAAAGGTGCAAAGTTTTCATATTTTTTGTTCCAAGTTCCTCTCTTGGACATGGGAAAGATTTTCAAATTCTATTTCACCTTTTATGATTAAAAATTGACTAAAAAATCATGGCTTTCTAGCAAGCTGAAGCAGAACATCTCAGCCTATTTATAAGGAGCGTGGCAATGAAACTTAATGCCACACTTGATGCCTTGATTTAATTTACAAAGGACTATAAAATGATGGCAGATAGCAAACGATTATCGTATAATGGATACAGAGAGAACTATATAGTTCTGTGGAGAACTTGCTCTTAAGTTGGGACTAGAAAAATTTTTTAATATAAAAATGTTTTTTTCTTTCTCTCAGGGAAAAAATTAGCATGAAAATGAATTTAGTTTGCCAGGGTGTTTTGTTTGTATGTGTATTTGTTTGTCATCTGTCCTCCCCCTTCCTCCCTCTCATGAAAAAGGCTTTATAACAAGTTTAAATGATTGTCCAACTGTTACATGACAAAACCCAGGAAGTTAGAGATGACGTTTTTCAAGAGACTTTGCTTTTTTCAGAGCTTCCTGTGTGTCTAAGTTCAAATTTGAACACACTCAAAGAGAAATATCTTGTGCTTAATCTTGATGTTTAATCTGTGCTTCAGCACAGAAAATAGTCATGTGAGATTAAGTAATTCCAGTACATAAAGGGGGCCTATAGGAAATCTGGAGAGGGACTTTTTATGAGGGCATGTAGTGATAAGACAAGGGGCAATGGCTTTAAACTGAAAGAGGGTAGATTTAGATCAGATATAAGGAAGAAATTCTTCACTCTGAGGGTGGTGAGGCACTGGAACAGGTTGCCCAGAGAACTTCTGGATGCCCCACTCCTGGTGTGGTTCAAGGCCAGGTTGGATGAGGCTTTGAGCAACCTGGTGTAGTGGAGGGTTTCCCTGCCCATGGCAGGGGAGCTGGAACTAGATGATCTTTGAGGTCCCTTCCAACGCAATTCTATGATTCTATGATTCCATAAAGCCTATGTAGCATACACTCTGCCATGGATTCTTTTCTTCATTAAAGATGATGGCCTTGAGCCTTGCTAAGACTTTTACACTCTTGAAGGGTCAGTGAGATCATTCACTTAAGAAAACAAAACCATGCTATTACCATTTGACACTATCAAAAGCGAGTGTGCTTATGACAGATTATGCCGAGATTTGTGATGTGGTGCAAAAATGTTGTTCAAATTGAACTGTACTTACTCATAAATTGTGAGATCTCTTGTGGAATGAAATTTTGTTTTGAAATTTTTGCTTGTCTTAACTAAATTATCTGCATGCTGGCCCAGTGCCATTTTGAGTTTAGATGGCACCTACCCCAGGAGACTGGTCTAATGGCCTCTCTAGACAATCCCTAGGAATGATTTGTGCAAGAATAGATGCAGTTGATTGAGTATGCAAAATACAGACATTTGTCTCTTCTCTATTGCAGAAGAAATACATTTGTGTTTGTTCTGCTCGTAAAGCCTTTGAGGCAGAGCCCCTAAGGCACTGATATAAAACCAGGAAAGAAAAAAAAAACCCACAACACTAACACAAACAACCCCCTCCCCAACAGCAAACACATTTGTCTTTGAATTCTTAAACATATTACATTTTTATCTGTAACAGAGTAGGGAAGTGACTGATCTTAACACAGAACTTAAGGACACTGCAGTTCTATTTGAAGAACTGTTCTCAGGGACACATATTGGAAAAGAAACACAAGATGTATTAAAAATTAAGTTCATATGTCCTAGGAAAAGAAATTTCTATAACTGTTAAGTAAACAAACAATGGGATATTGACTGTAAAAGTAAATAGAGTCATAGCATTCATTTTCTATGGAATACTGGAATTATCATTTCAATTTAAATATGGACGCAATTTGTACAATCTAAGTGCTTTGATTCTCCAGGCTGAAGTCACTCTACGAGTTAAAAAGCACAAGGGCATCTGAACCAAACATGTTTCTTTGCTCTTCTATTTTATATCTGAAGAAAATACACATCTCTTGACCCTGCACATGTAGACCTGAGAAAGTTCCCTAAGAACATATTTCTTTGAAGGCACAATTATCTGTTTTCAACTGCAGAGAATAATGATTGTCATTTTAAATTATGCACGTCTAAATTACAAGGGGCATAACGAGGTCAGATCCTGTCCCTTAAGATAAGATAATTAACAGTGTTCTGTACTTGTGGTACAACCTAAGAAGCATGTTATGCCTCTCTATTGTGATTCCACACTTGAACATTTGCAAGGCAGTTTCCATATTGTCTGAGATGGCTTTTTCCAATGTGAAATATATTGGAAATAAATGTGATTTGTATGATATCAGAACTGTTCAAGTTCTCTGAGCATTCCTAGTTCAAGACAGACTTTTTTTCTGGTGCAAAAAGTTGTCAGGACTCAAAAGCATCAGAATTTTCACCCTTTGCTGTCTTTATCTTCTTTCATGGGGAGGCTTTTTTTTTATTTATTTTTTCCTATTGTGTGGGTGACTGACCACTGGAACAGGTTGTCCAGAAAGGTTGTGAAGTCTCCATACTCGAAGATATTCAGAAGTTCTCTGGACACAGTCCTGGGCAACCTGCTGTAGGTTACTCTGCTTGAGCACAGGGGTTGAACTAAAGGACCTCCACAGGTCCTTTCCAACCTCAAAAATCCAATGATAACTGTGATTCTGTGATTGTCCCCTATTATTGTATTCTGATTCTATTTGCTCACTTAGTTTAGGCTACTGAGAATATGTAGGGCTTGTTCACATGCTCTGTTGTGGGAGCCTCCATGGGCTGCAGTGCAGATATCACCTCTGACATGATCCTCCATGGGCTACAGGAGGACAACCTCATCACTATGGTCCTCTCCAAAGACTGCAGGAGAATCTTTTCTCTGGCACTTGGAGTACCTCCTCCCTCTCCTTCTTCATTGACCTTGGGATCTGAAATGTTGTTTCTCACATTTTTTTTTCAAACTCCTTTCTCAACTGCTGCATAGCATTTTTTACCCTTTGTTAAATATGTTATCACAGAGATGCCACCAGCATCTCTGATGGGCTCAGCTTTGGCCAGCAGTGGGTCTATTTTGGAGCCATCTGAAAGTGGCTGTGTCTGGCATGGGGCAGCCTCTGGACTCTTCTCACAGAAGTCACCCCTGCAGCTCCCTGGCTGCCAAAGCCTTACCACATAAACCCAGTACAAGGGAATTGTTTTAAATCCACATATACTCTGCAATGTAAAAGCAGGAACTTTATTTACCTGGACAGCACGAAGTGTTTTCTGGTTTCTGCCCTGTTTCTGGATACATTTAAGCATTTAAAACAATGTTTTCCCCATCTGATTTCAGCTGTGCTATCAGAAATGTATGTTTAGTATCTACCCACAGTAAAGGTCATGGAGCATATCCTTGTCACAAGATAAGATCATGGAGCAGATCCTCCTGGAAACTATGCAAAGGCAAAGGCACATGGAAAAAAAGAAGTGATTGGTAACAGCCAAGATTGAATCAGAGATTGATGGAATTGTTTGGGTTAGAAGGGACCTTAAAGACCACCTAGCTCCAACCTCCCTGCCATGGGCAGGGACATCTTCCACTACATCAGGTTGCTCAAAGCCTCATCCAACCTGACCATGGCTTCACTAAGAGAAAATCGTGCTTGACAAATTTGATGGCCTTCTATGACAGGATTACAGTCTTAGTGGATAAGGGAAGAGCAACTGACATCATCTACCTGGACTTCTACAAAGCATTTGACACTGTCCCATGACATACTTGTCTCTAAATTCGAGAGACATGGACATGACGGATGGACCACTCAGTGGACAAGCACAAGAACAGGCTGAGCAGAGAGTGGGTTGAGGGCAGCCCTAAGGAGAAGGACTTGGGGGTGTTGGTTGATGGGAAACTCAGCAGGAGCCAGCAAATTGTGCTTGAAACCCAGAAAGCCAACTGTATCCTGGGCTGTATCAAAAGAAGCATGGCCAGCAGATCAAGGGAGGTGATTCTGCCCCTCTACTCTGCTCTCATGAGACCCCACCTAGAATACTGTGTTCGGCTCTGGAGTCCCCAACACAAGAAGGACATGGAGCTACTGGAGCAGGTCCAGAGGAGGGCCACGAAGATGATCCGAGGGCTGGAACACCTCTGCTATGAAGACAGGCTGAGAGAGTTGGGGCTGTTCAGCCTGGAGAAGAGAAGGCTCCAGGGTGATCTTATTGCAGCTTTCCAGTACTTAAAGGGGGCCTATAGGAAAGTTGGAGAGGGACTTTTTACAAGGGCATGTAGTGACAGGACAAGGGGCAATGGATTTAAACTGAAAGAGGGCAGATTTAGATTAGATCTAAGGAAGAAATTCTTCACTCAGAGGGTGGTGAAGCACTGGAACAGGTTTTCCAGAGAACTTGTGGCTGTCCCATCCCTGGAAGTGTTCAAGGCCAGGCTGGATGAGGCTTTGAGCAACCTGATCTAGTGGAAAGTATCTCTGCCCATGGCAGGAGGCTTGAAACTAGATGATCTTTGAAGTCTCTTCCAACTCAAACCATTCTATGATTCTATGATTCTATGATTTTAGAATTTGTGGTTGTCTAATATTCAGGATACTGAAAACACTATAATCAGTGTGCATTTCCTTTCACTTACAAAGCTCATAATTTCCAATATCTTTGATACATTTGTACTGTTTTCTTTATACTTTTGCAAACCAGCTTGCCTTACAGACCAGTGATTTGCTCAGGAGTCTTATTTATGTACCAATATTTTGATATAACTTACTTGATTTTCTTTGTTAGCAAAAATACACAAAGACTGTTATCTTTTCAGTTAATTTTAGTGTAAGCTTTTTTACTTTTTAGGCTGTTACTATAAGAGAAGAACCACTCATTAGCAAATAAGATGGAAGCCAAAAGAGAAATGTTGATCATCAAGCTTAGCTAGGGAAAAAAAAAATCAGCTTTGGAGCTCTGATTTTGGCTCATTCTCTTGCTAAGCTCTCCACTTAGCAAACTAACTGATTGAGCAACAGGTTGCAGCTGAGGTCGCTGTTTCTTCTACAAGGATCCGACAATTTTATTGATATTCTTCCTAGCTCCTTGTTATTACTAATTTCTCCTGACTACTCCAGGCCTAATTTCTTCATCATAATGCTGCAGATGTTGTTGGCTCTTATTCATCTTTCAAGTATAGCTATTTGTTCAACTCATTTTCACAGAAGCAGCAAATTAGTAATGCTCCACTACAGTAGTTTATTAGAGTTTAATGTACTAGTTCCTCTACATTGGCTTAGTGAAACTATTTCAAATAATGTTTAGCAATAGCTTTACTTTTTCAAGTGTTAGTCACTTTGCATCCGCTATACTGTTCTGTGTGTAATTTCTATAGAAGTGATTTAGTGAAATTCCATAATGTTCTATTTAAAATCTACTTAAGTGACATTAATTTTCTTCTTTTTTTTAACTATGAAAATTAAAGTGCTAAAGTTGAGAGCAGGAGTACTTGTGCTTATTCATACAAACTGATAGAGTTCGTGTTGATTGGTCCTTCGCTACAGCTCACATGAGACTATATGATGCTTAGTGGCTAAAGAAGGACTGTGAATCAACATCAACATCCAGATTTGAGCTGCTGAATACTCAGATAGCATTTTGGCTTGTCCTGCTTTTTATTTCCAACTAATTCAATTAATGAGGTATAACTTTATCCTCAACGTGCTGAAACTGATCCATGACAAACACTGGTACTTTACATCTTGGTTACAATAATTAACTGATCAGTAGTTTTCCTTCAAATTCAGTTCTCCATGTCCTGTCCTTGGAAAACATGACTATTTTTTGCTGTCATGCTTGCCGTCAGTGCTACTTGTTAGGAGATATATCATGGGTTGGATTCATCTCATGCAACATTAGAAATCTACCACAGAAGCATTCTTATCTATGATTTTCCCTCTAGGCTCCCTTTATAATCAATGGGAAAATAGCAGCATTTGTCAGAGTATGATTCATCTGACCTATTTTAGCTGTCTACTTTAGGATGAGACAAATTATGATCTAGAAATGCTTATTTCTCACCACTGACCAAACTAAGAAGGGAGATACGGATGGGATCAAATAAATCCTTCCAACGTGCTTGATTTCATTGGATTTCTCCTTTACTTAAGATTACTTTATTGCCACTCTATGAAAGCAGGACAGTACAGATCAAAACATTTTTTAGCTAAATAGGGAAGATGATGCACGCTGGTCAAACAAGCCCATGCACAATGTCTGTATACAAACCTGAAATTCCAGCTGAGTGGTCAGGATGTATTGAAATACCACATTTCAAAGTTTTGACGTGTTAAATAAATGGTTAACATCTGGAATTTTAGGATGGTGGATTGCTGTGTTTTTTAAAAAAAAAAAAAGTTATGAGGTTACAGTTTGATTTTCTAACCATTGAGACCAGACTAAGAAGGGGAAATCTTTTCTCTGTCCGAATTCAGGAAGATATCATAAGCAGTGGATATTATCACATTGCCTGTTTCTGGGCAAGTTATCAGTAAAGAGAACATGGAGTTTTATTCAAAGATGAGAAGCAGACTGAGAATTTCAATCAGTGAAATTCTATGAAGAAATACTATCTTTTTTAAAAAAAAATCTTCATTCATTAAAATAATTTGAAGCCTAATCAAATGTTTCACACTTTCTCCTGCTTCTATGTCTTAGGAAAATGTACAGCTCTTTTTTATTTACACCATCTTTTCCTCTTAATGTGTTTTTTGTGTTAATGACATGTTTGGGTACCAGAGAACACACACTTGCCTCTCTACAAGATATAAAGAATTTCAAAATCAAATTTGTTTTGCTTTCTTTTTTTGTACTTCTCTCTGATAAACTAACTGGCTGCCAAAATATTCTAGCTACCTCCAGCCTAGTAATCCAATGTTTTACCATTCAAATATCTTAGAGTTCCTGGTATTTACAAAAAGTAGGGGTGTTTGTTTACCTGTTTTCATGTTTGTGTACATGCACACACTCACACACTAACACAGCAGAAATACCCTAAATATGACTCTAGAAGTGATTTTTTTGTTTATTTGCTTTGCTGTGGCAGCTGAACTCCCCACGAATAGCACAATAAAAAAAAATAATAAGTCAAAGATTCTTTGAAATCAAATAGAGAAGTGCAAAATGTGCTAGGAAATAGAATAAATTCTTGTTATTCATGCACTTTATCAGGATTAAGAGACACATATTCAGACCCTTTCCAGAAGGAATGTTAAACACCATTTTTACAAGAATCTTGACTGTTGCAGTAGGGACAGGCTGATCAACCTTACCTTCCAAACCATACATAAATATTGAAATATTGATGAAAATATTGAAATATTGTTGAAAGGAATATAGCTGCATAAAATCTAAAAGTGGGAAATGCAATTTAGAAAAAAAAAATATTCTGTTTGTTGGGTAGGAAGATCATTCTTCTAATGGAGCGAAAGAAAAAAGACCATCCCAAGTAATCCAACTAAAGATTATCCCAATTCTAACAGTTAGAGCAGTCATCTGGGAAATTAAATGTTTGTGATCCCTTCTCCTACTAATGAATACTTTTCCAATGGGTATATGTTGAATCTGTGAAAAATGTAGGATAATCGAAAACATGTTTTTCGGTAAATGAGGTATTTGTTTCTGGAAAGTTCAATGACTGGAAAGCTGGTTTACTGCTGTGCTATCACTACAGTTTATTATAATCTGCAGTACTATTTTTGCCAATATGTATTGAGAATTTTTAAATTTCTCTGACCCTTAAACAAACAAATTTGCTGAAATTTGGGACCTATCTTCAAAAAATCCTGATATCCTCAATGTGACTATTTTTATGATCCAACAAAATACATTAACATAATCTTTCAGGTTGCTGTGAATATTCCAATGAATACAAGATTTCTGGATGAGTGCCTAACTGGAGGTCAAATTGAACGTAGAATTTAGTACACGTACAATAAAAGCAGTTGAACTAATTTTCCTTGTTAGTTCTACACATTGCATACTTTGGCTTTTGCCAGAAAAAAAAATCCATATTTTTAATATTTCCTAAAATATCATGACTGGGTAGTTTATCACTGTTGCTTTCTAAACAATGGCAGCTTTTATTACTTTCTCTTTAAGAAAGGTAGAGTGCTTGGGTAAGCATGCTAGAAGATGGCTTTTGAAACCAGACTCTCTGTCATCTGCCTTACTAAACTTTCAAGTCTTGATCTTTAGTTCTGTATGGGAATTTATGAAAGTGTGACCTTAAATTTAAGGTAAAATTAAAAATTATTACAAGGACTTAGTTAAATTATAAAATGAAATTTTTCTTAGTTGTGAAAGACAATTTCCCTTCTTAGTCTACATTGCACAGTAGAAAATCTATCTAAACTACATTAAATATTTTCTCTGCAATTAAATCTCACTCCAGATCTATCCGTTATGAAGAATGCTTTGCACCTTTTCCTAATTGTTTTGTGTAAGATCTTTAGCCTGTCGTTACTGTTTTTTCTCTTCTTTTTACAACTTTATGTTCCTCATGTTTCTTTGAGTTTTCTTGAGGAACAAGATTGTCTCAGCTTTATTGCCTTCAAAAATTTAACTGCTTTTTACCTTGAGTTCAACTCTTTGCTCACTTTTGGTTCACTCTACATGGCTGTATTATTCTTAAGAATAAGATTGTATCAAAAACTGTGTGAAATTTAGATTTCTTTTTTTTTTTTATGGTCCTCTTTACATCATACTTACATTATTTCGAATTTGATATTCTATATAGAAATAAAAAAATAGATTGTATAGGCTGTAATTTCCTTACCAGATTCCAGATTAATTTCAGCCTAAGAAAGGTGGTCCACAGAAAGGAGAATGGAGGAGAGCAGAGATAACTCAGATCATATGGTACTTCTGGAGAGACGTTCAAGTAGTGTTTTCTCAGACATGCAGTGTGTGTTGTATGAAGTCTTTGCAGACTCTGGAGCTGTGTGTGGAAGATGAGACCACGACTTGCAAAGTGATAAATGTTGAAGTTTATTTAATAGCTTCTGTAACACTTTGATTTACAGAATCTGCTGTCACAGCATGGCCACCCCATGACTGCTAAAGAAAAAGAGAAAACCCATCTCACAAGGCATTTCAAGCAACAACAAACCACTACCTTTTACTAAGTTTCTGCACTTCTAAATAAAAAATTAGATTGTATCATAACAAGGGGAAAAAAATTCAATTTCTTATAATTTAAAAGGGAAGTAGTGGCAGTAGTGGCAGTAGTGAGAACAGCTGTGTGAGATGTGACCAGGTGAATGATCTGCTCAGTCTGCTGGTAGAGTTATGAGAGGAAGTAGAAAGATTAAGGAGCATCAGGGAGTCTGAGAGAGAGACAGGTGGAAACGTGCTCTGCCCTCCCTGAGACAGAAACAGGAATAGCCACCAGAAAAAAATAAACAAACAAGATCAAGGGGATCCTGTATCCTCCCCCCACCAGGCTGAAGGCGGTAGCTTAAAGGGAAGGAGTGAACGGAGGCAAATCCACGCTCAGGGTGGCAGGCGAATCCCCTCCTTGCCCACCTTACTTTCCCAGGCGCCTCTGTACAACAGTTATGAGGCTCTGGATGTGGAAGGCCAGTCAATGGATGATGGTTCATGTACACTATAGATGTTCCCGGGGTCAGAAAGGCCTCCCCTGTATCACAACTACTTCCGCAAGGAAGAAAAGATGGGTTAAAGATGTAGATGACTTCCTTCTAAGGGGAACAGAGGGTCCAATATGCCAGACAGACTTCCCTTTTAGGGAAGTCTACTGCCTTCCTGGGGCCCAGGTTAAGGACATCACTAGGAAATTTTCTAGCCTGGTACAGCCCTCTGACTGTTAGCTATTACTGCTCTTCCATGTGGGTGGCAATGAAGTTGCAACGCATAGCCAAGGGTGATCAAGAGAGACTTCAGGGCCCTGGGACTTTTGGTAAGGGAATCTGGAGCACAGGTTATTTTTTCCTTTTGTCAAGGTTTCACCTCAGATGACAACTAAGCACCATGCAGCCACTCACTCACCCCTCCTCCCTGGTATGATGGAGAGGAGAAAATATAACAAAGGGCTTAAGGGCAGAGATAAGAACAGGGAGGGATCACTCACCAACCACGGCCATAGGCAAAACAGACTAGACGTGGAGACAAATCAGTTTAATTTGTTACTGGTCACATTAAGAGACGACAATAAGAAACAAAGATCTTAAAAATACGTTCCCCCACCCCTCCCATCTTCCCAGCTGGGCCTCCTTCCTCCAGGGATGCAGAAGTCATGACTTCTTAGGACGCAGCTACCTTCTGTGGCATGGAGTCCTCCATGGACTGCAGATGCACCTCTGCTCCACTGTTAATCTCCACCAGTGTGGGTTTCTTTCCCACTGGAGTCAGTCCTCTACAAACTGTTTAGGGCACAGCCACCTGCTTCGGTGTGGGGTTCTTCACAGGCTGCAGGTGGAGCTCTGCTCCACCATTATTCTCCATGAGCTGCAGGGGGGCCACCTGCCATCCCACCACAGGCTACAGGGAAATCTCAGCTCAGGCATATCTCTTCCCTCTCCTTCTCTGCTGACCTTGGTGTTTGTGTAGTTGTTTCTCTTGCATCTCACTCTGCTGTTCGCTGCAGCCACACCAGGCCTGACCAGTCTGACAAACCTCAGCAGTCCCGGCAGGATGAAGTTGGCCCAGCAAGTGCCCTGGGAGTGGGGCACTTCGGAGCTCTCCAAGCCTCACTGCCGGGGCCATCTCCAGTCAAGTGACGGTGTCCCAGAGGAAGAAGTCACCTACGTGGGAGGTCGGGGGGCAAGGTCTCCCTCCTCCCCATGCCCTTCACTGCAGGTATTTCATGGTAGGGGTTTGTTCATCCCTTCTTAAATATGTTTATTCATAGAATCATAAAATCATAGAATGGTTAAGGTTGGAAGGGACCTCAAAGATCATCTAGTTCCAATCCCCTTGCCATAGGCAGGGAAACCCTCCACTACACCAGGTTGCTCAAAGCCTCATCCAACCTGGCCTTGAACACTTCCAGGGATGGGGCATCCACTTCTCTGGGCAACCTGTTCCACTGCCTCACCACTCTCTGAGTGAAGAATTTCTTCCTTAGATCTAATCTAAATCTGCCCTCTTTCAGTTTAAATCCATTGCCCTTTGTCTTATCACTACATGCCCTCATAAAAAGTCCCTCTCCAGCTTTCCTATAGGCCCCCTTTAAGCTCTGGAAGGCTGCAATAAGATCACCCTGGAGCCTTCTCTTCTCCAGGCTGAACAGCCCCAACTCTCTCAGCCTGTCTTCATAGGAGAGATGCTCCAACCCTCGAATCATCTTCATGGCTCTCCTCTGGACTCGCTCCAGCAGCTCCCTGTCCTTCTTGTGTTGGGTACTCCAGAGCTGAATGCAGCATTCCAGGTGGGAATACAAAGGAGCTGATTGGTTCTGCCCTGGCCACAGGAGGATTTGACCTGGCCAGAGGCAGGTCTGACTTGGAGCCAGGGAAGCTTCCTGCACCTCCTTACAGGAGCAATCCCTGTAGCCCCTTCCCTGCTACCAAAACCCCACCACATGGAGCTCTGTCTGGGGATGCATGAGGAGACAACTGAGAGCTTACTGGTCAGGATTATAGGGAGGACAACAACAGGTGACATTCTAGTGGAGGTCTGCTACAGGCCACCAAACCAGGAAGACTGAACAGATGAGGCCCTCTATAGACAGATAGGAGCAGCCTCATGTTCACGAGCCCTGGTCCTCATGGGCGACTTGAACCACTCCAATATCTGTTGGTGAGACAACACAGCAGGTCACAAGCAATCCAGGGGGTTCCTGGAATACATTGACAATAACTTCCTTCACCAAATAATAGAGGAATCAACAAGGAGAAGTTCTGTACTGACCTTGATCTCACCAACAAGGAGGGGCTGGTGGGGAGCGTGAAGCTCAAGGGCAGCCTTGAACCTGTCTAAAGGAATTAGGTACATGGATTTCAGTGGTAGTTCTTTAACATGTTGCTGTGGGTCCTCTGTGACTTTGAGGTAGCAGCAATTTGAGAGTCATTAACACTATTATAATAAATCACAAGAGTAGATTGTAAGATTTTCTCACAACACTTTGTCAATAATCAACAATCTGTTATGATTAATATAGAGAGTTAAAGATTCAACAAAGTTTTAAACACACATGCACACACAGGTATAGAGGTTAACCTATGATCAAGACGTTGATTTATCTGCAGATTATAATAAATTTTGGTACCAAAATATCTTTGAAATGTTGCAAAATCAAACTATGGTGAATTACTCACTCTTTCCCTTTGCTGGTTTCTATTAGCGGACCGTCTGAATCACCTCTCAAAATCCACATGAAATCTGCCCTGGGAGGCGTCCCAACTCGAGATGGGGGAAACGGGGGTAAGGGATATGTGATAGCAGTCCACTGTGATCCCAGAGAGCTCTGAAGGCCTCTCTTAGGATCAATATTTATAAGGTTGACTTTGGTCAGTACTTATTTCACTGTGGCCATAATTCTTGTCAGGCAATCTTAGCAAATTTCAGAGTGGGCTGTAATCCAGGCAGGAGGGGTCTTGGGTATGTTTCCCAGGCAACAGGAGTTCCTGGTGTGCTTAGAGAGTGCCCAGTCATCCCAACTCACTGTACTTGTACCTAGGACAAGAAGGTACTGGATTGTTTCAACTCACTGCTCCAGCAGATGAGATCAGAAAATGCCAGATTGTCCCAGCCCATTGCACTTGCAATTGAAACAAGAACAATGTTGGATGGTGCTGGCATTGCAATGTGGCCCAGAGTGGTGGGGATCTGCACCACCACACTCCATCTTAATGTGAAGACTCCATTCACTATCCTTCATGTAGATTTAAGCATTCTTAAAAATCAGCAGAAGTTTTGTTGTATTTCCATTTTTATTCCTGGTGTTTTTGTTCTTAAAACTCTCCGAAAACACCCACAGGGGCACAAAAGGGAAGCTACAGAGCAATAGATCTTTCTAAAATACCATTTTCATGGCCTAAAAGTAATGATGATTTTGGAACCAAGACTACATAATCAAGAGATAATCTTTATTTTAATATTTTTTCAGATTCTAACTGGAAATTATTTTCATGTGCTTGTTCAAACATATCTGCTCAACTTTCATGATTGAAGGGAGTTTGGAAATGGTAAGGCTATTTTTTTTCAGAACTCTGTAACCATGTATCAAGCAACACAAGAATGTAAATTAAAGGTAAAGACCAATTTCCTGATTTTTCAAACTAACAAGAAAACTGCTTCAGCAAAAGACAGCTGGAGCTACATTGATAAAATAGATGACAAGGAGGAAATATTCAAACTTTTTTCTGACACAGGCTTGGAAAATAAGTTTAGTGATCTACTGAGTCACACTGTCATTCTGGCTGCGTATAGCTCCAGAAGAAAATACAGCAACATTTAGAGGACAACGCACATTTTAAGTGTGTTGAGTATGCCTCAAATATACATATTTCATTTCGTTGTCATTGTTTCAGTGCTCCGTTGACAAAGCTCACAGGGACTGATGGCTGTGTTCCTAATGCAGTTATATGTCTACTACTGTATGAGAAAAGTGGGTCTAGACAGCCACACAGTATCCTCATAAAACTAAAAACTAAAACTAAAACACAGTGAGAGAGAGAGAAGGGATTTTTGCTAAATCTAACCAACCCATTCCTAATTTAATTAGTTGTGATATTACATCGTATTATGTTTCTGAAGTAGTTAGCCTATATATAATGTTCCAAGAGAAAAAATTGAGAGGCATCTAATATGAAGGGTATGCATTTACTGATCTCAGAATAAGATGCAGAAGGTTTTATGAGCTTCCTGGAAGCAACATTCATCAAGGGCAATTAAGAATAAAGATGTCATTGCTGGTTCAGATAGTCCATAAACAGCATATTATCTGGTGTTTCGGAGAAAATGGAAGGAAAGGAAGAGAACACCACTGTTTGCTTATCCTTTTTATGCTTTTCTCTAGGACATGTGTTATATGTTATTGGCCAGTTATGAAAAGCAGCTATTGGGCTAAGTGGACCTTTAATCTGACCTGTTACAGCCATTTTAATCTTCTTATGTCTTCAGAAGTCTATAACAAAGAGAAGAAACCAGGAGCCAGGAAGGTGCTAATTAATATTTTTAATAGAATTAAATTAATCAAAGAACTTTAAACAAGGGATAGGAAGAAGCGATATAAGCCTCAGAAGTACCATGGTACACCCCTGGAGGACTATGCAAAGTCCCATTGCAAAGAAACAACAGCTAGGCAAAGACAAGGGGGGAATGTTCTGGTATAGCAAAGATCATAGTTTTTACTCAGTTTCTCATGCAGCATCAGAAGAAGGACAAGAAAGCACCCATTTAAAAAAAAAAAAAGAAAAGAAAGAAAAAAAGAAAAAGAAAAAGAAGAGAGAGTTCATTTTAAATTAGAACTGAAATACTTACAAAGAAAATACAAATGGCTGTGATTTGAGGTCAATCTTAATAAGGCATTTCATTTTCTCTCTTTTGTAACTTAGTCACAATACTGAAAAAGTGTTTTTTGATAAACACAGGATTTGCTTTTAAGTAAAAATATATTTAAGTATTGTGTAACAATAAAACTGACTTCTTGGATGGTGATCTAGAAAACCACCACTTATCTTCTAATGCTGTAGCCATTAAATCAAACACACTGAGGTGCTCTAACAGGGCCATTTCCAGACTAATTGTGTGTATTTCTGCTTACGCTCCTGTATCAGCCTAGAGTTAGTGACATGAGGTCCTGAAAGGAACAAAAAAAAAGAAATGTTTTACTTAGACAAGTGATAGCTACAGAACTTTTAAAGAATTAACCAAACAAGCTTTGGAGGACAAGTCAGAGTGCAACATTCATGACAGAAAATTCTTAAGAGAGAGTGAAAAGGAAAAAAAACACCCAAGGAATGCTGATGGCTATGAATATCACACTTAAGTTGTCTGATTTTTCCTTTTTTCACTTACTTTGCTTCTGCAAGTTAAAACTTCAAAATTTAGCTTAAAGGCTTATTTACTTCTTTTTAGCATGAACAGTCTGACTTCATTGTTCCTAATTTTTTCCTTGCATTATAAATGTGAGTTTAATGAAGTTCTGTGCTTCTTAAGCACTTCTTGTTGACCGTAATGCTATCCACTTAATTGTAAGGAAATGTGAAGAGACAGCTATACCAGAAGGTTTTATTAAAGTATCAAAAAACAGCAAGCTATCTACACAAGCCAATTAAATGGCACTGCATGTCCCCAAGTAGAAAGCACACGGAGTTACATGTAAGCTGATATTTTATTCAGCAAATAAATCAACCCTTACACAACACGCTCCATAAAACTAATCGGGCACAATATACTCCATGCAGATTAGCAGTCCCTTCACCCCAGGTATATTAAAAAAGCATGTTATCACGGAAAGATATTCCTTGGTATTTCTCAATCCAATAAACCGCATGTGCACTAGTAATCAGTCATTTATAGAAACTACTATATGTGTAAGGTATTGAAGTGCTTCCTACTTTCCAGACCTCCCTTGACCATAGATTCATGTGATTAGGGAGAATACTTTCCAGATGTATGAATTGGTCCACATTCAAGGAGCACCTCCTCCAAGCTCAGCAGAGGTGCATCCCGATGAAGAACAAGTCGGGCAAAAAGACCAGGAGGCCTGCGTGGATGAGCAAGGAGCTCCTGGACCAACTGAAAATGAAGAGGTTAGCCTACAGAGGGTGGAAGCGGAGACAGATAGCCTGGGAGGAATACAGAGAAGCTGTACGAGTGACCAGGGATCAAGTGAGGAAGGCTAAAGCCCTGAAGGAATTGAATTTGGCAAGGGATATAAAAAGCAATAAGAAAAGCTTCTATAGGTATGTAGGGGACAAAAGGAAGTCCAAGGAGAACGTAGGCCCCCTCCGGAAGGATACTGGTGCTCTGGTCACCCGGGACATAGAGAAGGCTGAGGTACTCAATGAATTTTTTGCCTCAGTCTTCACTGATAAAGCCTCTTGTCTTACCACCCAAGCTGTGGAAAGAACTAGCAGGGACTGTAAGGATGAACCACCGCCCACTGTACTTGAAAAGCAGGTTCGGGAACATCTGAGGAACTTGAAGGTGCACAAGTCCATGGGACCTGATGAGATCCATCCGCGGGTCCTGAAGGAACTGGCGGATGAAGTTGCCAAGCCACTGGCCATTGTATTTGAGAAGTCGTGGCGGTCTGGCGAGGTCCCCGATGACTGGAAGAGAGGGAACGTAACCCCCATTTTTAAAAAGGGGAACAAGGAGGACCCGGGCAACTACAGGCCAGTCAGCCTCACCTCTGTGCCTGGCAAGGTCATGGAGCAGATTCTCCTGGGAACCATGCTAAGGCACATGGAGAGCAAGGAGGTGGTGGGTGACAGCCAACATGGCTTCACCAAAGGCAGATCGTGCCTGACCAACTTGGTGGCCTTTTATGATGGGGTGACAACATCGGTGGACAAGGGTCGACCAACGGATGTCATCTACCTGGACTTGTGCAAAGCTTTTGACACTGTCCCGCACGACATTCTTCTCTCTAAACTAGAGAGGCATGGGTTTGATGGATGGACCACTCGGTGGATAAGGAATTGGCTCAATGGCCGTACTCAGAGAGTAGTGGTCAACGGCTCAATGTCCATGTGGAGACCGGTCACGAGTGGCGTCCCTCAGGGGTCCGTGTTGGGCCCGGCCCTCTTCAACATCTTTGTCGGTGACGTGGACAGTGGCATGGAGTGCACCCTCAGCAAGTTCGCCGATGACACCAAGCTGTGTGGTGCCGTCGACACGCTGGAAGGGAGGGATGCCATCCAGAGGGACCTCGACAGGCTGGAGAGGTGGGCCTGTACCAACCTCATGAAGTTTAACCAGGCCAAGTGCAAGGTCCTACATCTGGGTCATGGCAATCCCAGGCACAAATACAGACTGGGTGGAGAATGGATCGTGAGCAGCCCTGAGGAGAAGGACTTGGGAGTACTGGTGGACGAGAAGCTCAATATGAGCCGGCAATGTGCTCTTGCGGCCCAGAAGGCCAACCGCGTCCTGGGCTGCATCAAGAGGAGCGTGGCCAGCAGGTCGAGGGAGGTGATTCTCCCCCTCTACTCTGCCCTCGTGAGACCTCACTTGGAGTATTGCGTCCAGTTCTGGAGCCCCCAACATAAGAAGGACATGGACCAGTTGGAGAGGGTCCAGAGGAGGGCCACGAAGATGATAAGAGGGCTGGAGCACCTTTCCTATGAGGACAGGCTGAAAGAGTTGGGGCTGTTCAGCCTGGAGAAGAGGAGGCTCCGGGGTGACCTTATAGCGGTCTTCCAGTACCTCAAGGGGGCCTACAAGAAAGATGGGGAGAGGCTGTTCAGGAGGGCCAGTTGTGATAGGACAAGGGGTAATGGTTTTAAAATAGAGGGAGGTAGATTCAGGTTGGATATTAGGAAAAAATTTTTTACCATGAGAGTTGTAGAACACTGGAACAGGTTGCCCAGAGAGGTGGTGGATGCTCCATCCCTGGAGACGTTCAAGGCCCGGTTGGATGAGGCCCTGAGCAACCTGATCTAGTTGGAGATATCCCTGTTCCTTGCAGGGTGGTTGGACTAGATGACCTTTGAAGGTCCCTTCCAGCCCTAACGATTCTATGATTCTATGATTCTAATTGGTAAAGAAGTCCATGAGTGTGTAAGTCTCACTCTGGTGGATCATATACTTTGCCTTTATACAGCACAAAGATTGCAGACATGTATATTCTAATTATGTGTAGAGCTGACTAAAAATGCAGTTTCTAGTATATAGGTGTTCATTTTTTATTCAGTTTTTGTTCATTAGGTCTTTATTTTATCTCCAGAAATCCTGCTTATGAATGTCAGCTTCCTCAAATGGCTTTAGGATCCCCAGAAGCACAGAAAGAGGTGTCCAGAGTTCAGGTTGAGTTCAGTCTTGCTGGGGACTTGGGAAAAGCTCTTGAAAGATAAGATATTTTGAATTATATATATTGGATATAAAAAGCTGACATTTTGTCACTTAACTGTTGCATTCAAATATTTTGTCATGTCTTATTATAATGAAAGTAATTTTTGATGCAACACCAACCTTCTTTCAGCTGTCCAAACAAGCACTCTGCAGCTGGTGATAGGATAAAGGTGTTCTCACTTGGGCCCTCTATATGGTTATAAGCCATTTCAGACAAAAAGAAGAATTCCTTCATCGAAGGTGGAAAACCAATGATTACAGTATAGCCTTGGAAAGGAACAAGGACGAAGAGGAACATGTGCATGCTAGATCTTGTCAGAGCATTGTGATGATGTGTATTATCAGTGTTTCTCACATTATCTTCCAAAAAAATGGGTCTACTGCCCTTTCAAACCAAGAAGGATTGATAAGTAAACAACTTCTTCAGGGGCAGGATGGTGCAACCAGCCCAGATGTGACACTGAAGGCTCTAGCTGAGCTTGAAAATCTCACTCTCTGTGGGTGCACCCACAGCCAATGTCCTGGCATAGCCTCAGCCCATCCCTGTCCCCAGGAAGATACCGATGCCCAAGGCTGTGGCTGCCCCTGGTGCTCCCTGGCTGGTGTGACAGGACAACTCCTGGATACCAGGCCCTGCCATGCCTAAGGGAGCCCCAGCCCTAAGGGAACCACTGGCCCTCCTTTTTCCCTGACAAAAAGTATTATTCCTGGCATATTCTTCATGCCCGCGAATGGCAAGCAAACAATTCTCAGCAGAGCATGACAGTCCTCCAGTACTGCCAGGCAGACAGTTCATTTTCCAATGTCAAAATGATTAGCACATACTTGTGACAATGAGAGGTGGCTGGTTTCCAGGAAAGGAGCGTAACCCCTTCCCACACGAGTATTGGCTTCCCTACTTATGTTGGAGGCACCGGCGTCAGGGAAACGAAGCCCATATGGATGTGTCAGCTCATGCAGAAGTTCTGGAACACTGCTTATCATTTCAAATCTGGGAAATAATACAATCTCATGTTAATTATTCTGTTTCAGAACTCCTGGAGGTTTCATCAGATAAGTCTGTTTAATGTACATCTTTGCATGCAGTGCCCTTAGACATTTCAGCAATGACTAGAAGGCCTTCTTTTGCAAAGATCCACACATCTCTTCCTGCGCTATTAACAGCAATGCTGCAGTGAATCAGTTGTTGTCCAATGGACCTGACCACTCAGCAGCTCTGACCACGGCTATAAAAACACAAAACAGAACCACGACATGGGCTAGCCAAGGCTCCTGCACTGGCAGGAGTTGAATGTCGAATTAGAGACCCTTTTCTAAGAGGTCTTTGTTCTCTGCAACGTTAAGGAGGCCAATTTGTCTCTCTATATCCTAGCACTAGGGCTTGAATACCAATAAGGTCAGTACAGGCAGAGGTACACAAGGCTTGGAAGGTCTGACAGGCAATTTTCCTGCTGTGATTTGATGGGCTGGACTCCAGAGCATAAGGCTCCCTAATGGTACAGAAAATTACTCCCCTCTCCTCATTTCTCCAGCCAGATTGCTGCCTCTTAAAGAATGTCCTGTTCCAATGCCTAGGACTTAACAAACACCCCAGCAGCAGAAAGAGAAGAGCTTCAGGATACCACTCCAGCTACTGCCTCTGTATTTTTCCAAGACTTAGCTCTTCCACTTTTTTGCACAGAAAAGTATCTGAAAAGGCTAGAGAATCTTCCCAAAACCAGAAGGAGGTAAAGTCAATGTAACAGTCAATAAAAGACTTACACTCTTGCATTTTTTCATTAGCTTCACCTATGTTTTTTTTCACCTATTTTTCTTTTTAATACACTTGTAGCCTCACTTGATTGAAGCAGGTGATCCATTAATTGTTGTATTCATTTTATAAATGTAATGCCAAGAGGATGCAAGGCACATAAAGCAGCAGAACATCACTAGCCTGGCACTGTTTACAATCATTCCATCTGGAGAAATAAACTGGCTTTGTTTCTTCCAGCCTTTAAAGATTGTAACTTTCTACTACAGACGGAAAAAAAGTCAGTCCTTCGGTTTGTGAATAGCTGCCATCCTTCCGTGGAGGGTAGCTGGCACCTACTGGAACATGGAGTTTTATAGCAGGATTTACATGTGCACTTTGGTAATCAAAGGAGCACTAGAAAAGAGCTACTAGGATTAAAGCTATGAATACAGAGAAGGTAGATGTGAAGCAGATGAGAAGAAAATAGCATGTAAATGTATGATGGGTCAAGATGTAAGAACATGCTGCCAGAAATGAAAAGGTGCTATAGGAGAAGAGAAATAGTTTACCCTATGCCTAAATTACATGCACTGTGATGACTTAATCATTCTGTAGGAGCAATAATGCTTCATGGAACTTGCTCGGCTCTGAATTCTGGATTCCATTTTGGTACAGAAGTCTGCGATGAATATTTACAAGGTGATTTATATGGACAAGATTGAGTGCCTTTCAAAAAAAAAAATCACCTCCTATATGTAGGTTTTACTATCTGAAAACATGAACAGGAATCAAAAGAATTCAAACTAGCGTGTTTTTCAGGTTGGATCTAGTTTGGGCGCCTCATATGTAACTCAATAAACAAGCAATGGTCATGCTACTTTAGTCACTGGAAGATAATTAACTTTGCTGAAATGTGTATGCTTCTGGGTTGATGATGTATTCAACATGATAGCGAAAGAAGGCAGCTCTTGCCTAGCTGCTTAATGATCAAAATACTCAAGTGCCTGAATGTGGCCAGCAGTTTTCAGTTCGAGCTGAGCACTACAAATACTGAGCTCTCTTAAACTACTCAACCTCCTGGAAGAAAAATTGTTGCCCTTTTTTCTCTCTGTGCCATTCTTTCCTCATCTTTAAAAAAGGGACAGCTGTTCTGTACCTATGAATAGAAAGCTCTGTTTTGTTTCGTCATTAACAGACAGTAGTAGTACCTCTCAAGAAGAGAAATGAAATGTTTGTTAAGACTAAAGGCTCTATATTTTTATTTTCTTTGGCTTGTCAGCATGCTTTTATTTATACTGTTATATCAGTGCTTCTTTAAAAGGCACAGATTTCGTTGTTACTTTATCTTACCCAATCCAACATCCTCTTCAAGGTGTAGGGACAGTGTCATTAATATATGGTTTGCACGTCAGTGCTAATGGTTCATATGACATCTTTCTAGCTTTTATTTGGTGTTTGAAGACTGCGGGAAAATTAAGGTTGGTTTTACCAATAAAAATAATTTTAAAAATCCCCATAGATATTCCTCTTAGTTATACATTTATATATTTTATCTTCTTGAGTTAAAAATTGTAGAGATCTGTCAATATTTTTTTTTTTCCTAGCGGGCAAACCAAAAACAATAGAGGAATTAGAGAAAAAGAACATAAAATTAACTTATGCTTAAAATGCGACAACCAGCCAAATGGTAACAGAAAGCAAAGTAAGATTCCAAAGAGTATGTCTCAGCAAAAAAGAAACCAAGAACTGAGAGGGGGAAACCAGAAGTGTGATTATAACTACAAAAGTGGATGAATAATAACAACTTAGCCCACTGATCTATCATTTGTCTTCCCCCCTGACCTGGAGCTGCCACTTAAGCAAATAAATTGAGAAAACTATCCCCACCTGAACTAAATGGCAATTTCAGTCTGACATTTACAGTATTGCAGAGTATCTGAAAGTCACTGATCAATGTAACTTCTAGTGTTTGGTTTTGATTAAGGTATGTTAGCCTATGAATAGCATCATGTGCAAAGTAATACCTGATTGGAGAAACACTGAAGATGTTGGATGTCTTTTCTACTACATAGATCTCAATTTTGAGTACTGTGTTGTTTTTTTCTCCATCAAGAGTTTTGCTGCAATAGCATCATCAATTTAATAAGAGATTTCCACATTTGTAACAGTATGAGTGTGCAATAATTTGGAATGTATTCAGAAGTGATTTGGAAGTTCATCACTAAATTAGTATTTGTTGAAAATTCCTGAATTATCCTTGAGCTGAACTGATGTACTACAAAGAACTTTTTGTTTATTCACCTCCAAATCTGCCAAACTTTGTTAAATTACTGCCTGCCTAACTATGAAACATCAAGGAAAGACATCCATAGTACAAATGGATTGAATGGATTGCAGAATGATTTTCACATGTCCATCAGCCATGACAAGAATAGAAGAAAAGGGCTTGTAGAATCCAGGCCAATAATCCAGGGGAAAGTGTTGAGGAAGCAAACAAAATACGAATGTATGATGGGTCATAATAAGAGAACATGCTGGCAAAATAAGGTACTGTAAGGGGGGGAAAGCAAAACCCCACTGTTATTATTTATTTAATTTACACGGACACATGGATAGATTAATTAAAGGGAAGACACCAAGATCAAAGGTTTGCTTAAAACATACTGAAGATGAGTTGTCATATAACAAAAGGAGATAGGGCTTGGAATTTGAAAGCAGAAGATTCCTGAGAAAGGGACAAGCAACTAACTTTAGACTACTTTAAAAAAAAAAAAAAAAAAATTTAGTACCTGCACTGTGTTAAGCAATCATCAGAAGTCCATGGCTTTGGGATAGCTCTTAAAGAAGAGTCAAGCATAAATTCTTACTAAGCTATCTACCCAAAACTTTCACATCTGACTTTCTTATTGAAGAACCACATAGTCTCCAAGCAGCTTTTGGAGAGACATTGAAAATACTGTAGCTTACAGAAATCTCTGTCTTAGAAGTTTATAATAGTCATAGAATCATAGAATCATAGAATGGTTAGAGTTGGAAGGAACCTCAAAGATCATCTAGTTCCAACCCCCCTGCCATGGGCAGGGACACTCTCCACTACACCAGGTTGCTCAAAGCCTCATCCAACCTGGCCTTGAACACTGCCAGGGATGAGGCATCCACAAGTTCTCTGGGCAACCTGTTCCAGTGCCTCACCACCCTCAGAGTGAAGAATTTCTTCCTTATATTTAATCTAAATCTCCCTTCTTTCAGTTTAAAGCCATTGCCCCTTGTCTTATCTCTACATGCCCTTGTAAAAAGTCCCTCTCCAGCTTTCCTGTAGGGTCCCTTTAAGTAGTGGAAGTCCAGGTAAAGTGCTACAGTCTTCTCTCATACACAGTTATTGACACTAAGCTTACATGTATAATCATTTGCATTAAGATTAAGAGTTTTTCTGGCATGTCCATTTTGTTAATAAATTAATTTTATATTACCTTCATATGAATTCCTTTTGTATTATATTTATACTATTAAATACATTTATATTTGTGTCATGATGAATGAGTGTGCCAGTCAGGGTTAATATTTTTTTTTAACTCTCTTACAGCATAGAAATCCACATCAGTACCTGCTAATACTAGTTGGTAGTGTTCATACTCACTTTCTCAAAAAACTTGCTGTTTATTGTACTGTGCTTACTTATAAGAAAGCTTTTATTGCCTTTTTTTTTCATTGTCAAACTTAGTTCTGCTTGAAATACAGAACCTAAAAGAAAGGAGGAACAGTTAATATCTCTTTCTACAATCCTTGCTCTTTTCAAGTAGTGTTAAATAAATGATGATATACTACAACATTTAAAGCTCAGCAAGAATCCAAAGCCTTCAATGTTACTCACAATGTTGCAGTTTAAAGGCAAGCTGCTCTGACTCAACAGGCAACCCTTTTGAAGCTTCTCATCTCAAAGAGAAATTAGCCTTTTAATTGAAAAGGCAGCTTTTATTAAAACATTTTTTATTAAACTGAAGTAAAAGCAGGGGTTTACAAACTGGCTTCTTGTAAGAGGACATGTGTATGTTTACCCTTGGGTAATTAAAAATACAGAACAACATCAACAGTTTTATAAAAGGTTATCATTATATTTAAAACATATGAACAAAAATCCTATGACCCATAAAGCTGTCCTGTAGGGTTTTTTCCTAACTGGGTAAAGGTTTTGTTCTCAGAGGGAGGAGAGGAGGAGGATATTTCAGTTTGGTTTTTGTTTGACTGTTCTAAGACTCTAAATAGAAGCTCATACTAATGATATCTATCAAGGATGCTTCTGCAGGATAAAAATCTGTGCATTGTTACAAAATAATAGTTTCTACAAAGAGATCTTGTTTTACATAACACTTTCAAACAAAGCCTTTATCACATAGCTATATAAGCCTGACAATACCCTAGCAAATAAAGTAAGTATTCATTTATTTTTAAATGAAAAAACAGAGGAGGAAGGTTTCCCAAAATCGTAATCAGCGAGAAAGCTGGAGATATAATCTGGAAGTTTTGATTAAATCTCTGACCACTGGATATACCTTATCAGGCATTTTAAAGGAAGTTTTCTCTGTGGTAGTTTTTAAAATATATAGCTACAATTACAATTCAGAATTTGCCATTGCTTTCAAAGTACAAGTTTAATAGACAACTGAGATCTAAATATCTCTTAGGTATTTTAAATTAACCACATTCTGGAGGAAAGCCAAACATGTAGTATCTACATCAAGGAATAGTACCTTAACCACATCTTTTTCGGGACAGGTGTCAACATTAGAGATGAGTATGTTTTTCAGAGGAAAAGTTTTTCCTTATATTTCAATGGGATTGCCTATTTTTTCATTTTATGCCCATTATCTCTTGTCCCGTCACAGTGCACCACTGAGAAGAGTCTGGCTCCACCTTCTTTACTTCCTCCATAAACTATTTAAACACATTGACAAGATCCCCCCAACTTTTCTCTTTTCCAGCTGAACAGTCCCAGCTCTCTCAGCGTCTCCTCATATGACAGATGCTGTGAGCCCTTAATCATCTTCAGCTCCCTTTACTGGACTCTCCCCAGTATGTCAACGTCTCTTTTGTACTGCGTAGCTCAGCACTGGGCACAGCACTCCAGATATGTCTCACCAGTGCTTAGCAGAGGGGAAGGATCACCTTCCTCAACCTGCTGGCAATGCTTTCCTGATGCAGCCTACAAGGCCGCTGGCTTTTTTTGCTGCAAGAGAGCATTGCTGGCTCATGCCCAACTTGTTGCTCACCAGGACTCCCAGGTCCTTCCTTGCCAAGCTGCTTTTCAGCTGATTGACCCCAGACTGTCCTGGTACCTGAGGTTATTCCTCACTGGAGGAAGCACTTGGCATTTCCCTTTGCTGAACTGCATGAAGTTCCTGTCCACCTGTTTCTCCAACCTGTTACGGTTGCTGTGAATAAGAACACAACCCTCTGGTGTATCAGCCACTCCTCCCAGTTTTATCATCTGCAAACGTGCTGAGGTTGTACTCTACGCCATCTTTAAGGTCATCAGTGCAGATGTTGTTAAATAGCACTGGCCACAATATTGACCCTTAGGCCAAACCACTAGCAACTGGCCTCCAGCTGGACTTCGTGTCTCTGATCACAACCCTTTGAGTAAACAGTTCAGCCAGTTTTCAGACCACCTCACTGTTTATCTAGTCCTTCATAATTTTTTCCATATAGATATGATGTGAGACAATGTGAAAGCCTTACAAAAGTAAATGTAGACAACATCTACTGCTCTCCACTAAGCAAGCATCTCATTACAGAAGCTTTCCAGGCTGGTGGGTTATGACTTCCTATTCAAAAATCCATGCTGGCTTCTCCCAACTACATTCCTGTGATGTGAAGCTGACCAGCCTGTAGTTCCCTAGATCCTCTTTCTTGCCCTTGAATATAGCAGTGACGTTTGCTTTCTTCCAGTCCTCAAGAGTCTCCTCACTGCCTCCTCACCTCCCATTACTATCACCTATCACCTAGTTACAGTGTCTCCAAAAGTACTAAGAACTTTGCAATAAATATTAAAAAAATCCAAACCAAATCACCAAAACCCAAACAAAAACCAGAAAAAAAAACGCTGGAGTGATTGTTTGTGTAGAATATTTGTCATGTTATGTGTATTGAACTGTGTTTGATTAGAGTGTAATACATTTCAGAACACAATATATAACTGAGTACCATTGCTTCTTGAAAGACACCTTAACATTTAACTAGCAATTAGTTAATATATACTCAGTGGAATGCAAACCAGGAGAAACATAAAATAAATCAGAAGATGGTATAGAATCAAGAATTCTATACAACAATTGTATGATTTCTTTAATGAGGTAAACAATACAGTAAATGCAATTGTACTATAAAAGTAGGACAACTGCTTGTCCAATTTCTAAACCCATGGCATAGGGCATTTATACAAATCCATATAAATCAGGCAGATGTTTCTTTCTTATTCCGTTTTAATTGACAAAACGTCTTGGAAATACACGTGGGAAGAAATAAATTGAAGAACAATGAGAAAATAAATTAAGGGGCAGAATCTTAGATGATTGAAAGTCCAATAATGTAAAGGAGATTAAACTTTGAAAAGACTGTGAATAGGGAATAATATGAATAGAAACAAAATCAGAGTTCAATGTATCATCTTTACCATATGCCTACTGAATTTCAGGTTTTTATCTCAACTTTGTATGTAGAAGAGAACATAGGGAATTACTGCACAAAATCATCTGCCTTAACAGCAGCTGCAGATTCCTTGTAGCTTGCATTATTTATTAATCCCAAAAAATGTGTTTCGTTTTTTATTCCAGTGATTCTTTCCCCCAAATACTTCAGAAACCAGCAAAATAAATGTAATTTTTTCTTCTCCATGGGAGTGACATCACTAGCTGCATGCGATTTCCTGAGACTAGAAAAATTGTAAGAAAGATCTGTCTCAACAATCTCTTTTGAACTCACAGGTAGAACATAGTTGAAACAGTTCCAAGAGGGCCATAAGCATTTATATTATCATACAAAATGGAAAAGTGGAACGTTGTCAGTGGGGGAAACAAGAACATTGTTATGCACCTGAATCAGTGTTTAAGGAGAGACAATTACTTGCAAAGTCACTAATTAGATTTCTGAGTCTTATTTCAATCTTACTTTAGGCAGCCCTTAGAGTCTAATGGTTATTAGATGAAAATGCCCTTTCTACAATCAAATGACTATGAGAACAATTATATTATCAACACTCATAATTTCTAATATGTCTTTTCCTTCATGTCACTTGTACCAGGATTTATGGAGAAGGAGGTTATGAGATAAATATTTTTCCTTTCTCTGGATATTTTCCCCTATTGGAGAGCCTGTAACTGAGGAGCTGAAAACTAATTCTACGTAAAGTAGAATACAGAGCCAGACAGTCAGATCTTCTGAGTTTGTGACCAGTGTAAAATATTATATGGGTTATGCGTAGCAACAAGAGATTGGACTTTATAATTTCCAAATGTTCACTTCAGTTTTATGTCCCTACATGACCACTACACAATTAGTGCAATCACAGTTCCCAATTTAGTACCTCTCAAGAGAATCTTTTTAATGACAGAATTGACTTCTGGAATTTCTCTGGGTGTAGAGCCTCAAAGCCCAATCAATCTTATTTTGATACATCTGAAAAAATAGCTTTCCAATCATTTTAATGGTATACACCTACCTCAATTTTGGTCCTTGATTCAGTTTATATGACAGCAGAGACTTACCGTGACATGTTGCAAAGACAACTTGCTAGTTCCCCCAAGAGTCTAAGCATGTAAAAAAAACAACAAACACAACATTTTGCATGTATATATCCCTGGCAACATCCTTTCAGCTCATGTTCCTTTTTGGCCATGACCACTTACTTCTGTTGCTTTGTAACTTAATCTGCCACATTCTTACTGACATGTTAAGCAAGGTCAGATCCTTAACATTCTCTTTTATTCCAAACCTGAGTTTTCAGAGCAATGATGTATGACATAGAAAAGAGAGTTAAAGAACAGTTTTGCGTCTCCCATACTGATGGTCCAGCTTCTTTTTCCCTGGGGAGCCTTACCTCTGGTAGTTTGTCACATGGCCCTTTAAAAGGTTCACTCCGATTTAATTGTTGAAAATCAAGCAGTTTAACATGATGCAACTCTGGAGTATGTATTAAGGAAAGAAAAGGGATCAAGGGGAAGCAGAGAAGAGGCAACTTCAGAAATGATGAAAATGTTTCAGCTTGGGATAATAATCCTACAAAGATTTATCACAGCTTTGTCTATGAATGTGTCAGGTTTATAATACGGGCAATTCACTATTTAACTACTAAACTGATGAATATTGACTTACTGATACTAATTACCTAATAGATATTATCTTAATTTATAATCTAACTGTAGTATAGGATTTTTTAATACAAATCTGTCCAGCTTCTAGTGCAGTGAATAAAGACGGTCATCAAAATCACAATTTTAATACTACTAATAATGACACTGATACATTTAATGGACTGTCAAATGGGGAAGAGCCTCATTTCTTGGAGACATTATTATCACATTATTGCCTTCACCTGGAAAAGTCTTAATGGTATGTTAATCCTGCAGATCTGTTTCACTATTAAACACAGATCTAAAAATCCTAACTACAGTTCTAAATAATGAGCTTTGTAAAATGTAACTTCATTTTTATAAACAGAGATTATCCTGAGTTCATTAAAGGCAGACAACTGACAGAAAGTATACAGAGAATGTTAGAGTACTCTACTTCATCAGATCACAAAATAAATAACAGGCAATTTAATCTCAAGAAGGTGAGAAGGTTTTTCAGAAGTTCAAAGGAGACAGTTTTGACCTTATAGGGAATAGATCCAGAATTTATGAAATAGATGGAAACTCTTTACTGCAAAGTGTAAATGAAGTGCGAATGAATGACTAGATCTAAACCATCTACACTGTTGTACTTCTGGTACCTCTCTGGAATACAAGTCTTCCACCATAAATGGTCACGGAGTAGCCACACTCTTAGATAATGCTTTGTCACTGCACCTGCAAGAACGACAAGAGAAAAGAAAAAAGGTTACAGTTACAGTCGCAAGGCAATAAATATTCAAACAAAATGCTATTAAAACTGTTGAATTTTACTATTCAACAAGAAAGTATCTGGATTAAGAGTCACATGCTAAATAGGGCAAGTCTTTAATTGTTTGATTTCAAATTTATTCTTTTTAGACATTTCTTTCCTTTTCCAATAGGCTGTTGTATTTTTTTATTTTGATGAAAAAGTAGTTCCTTGGTATTTTAGACAAGTCAGCAAGCATGTTGTACAAGCTGCTGAGCTGTTGTTATGCAGTTTGCTGAGAGCTCTTTCTTTCTAAAATCCTAGCTTATATTTCCACATTTTCAAACACAGTAATCAATAAATAAAGATTATTAATTGGTATTAAAATGACTCTTTTTTTAAAAAAAAAAAAGAGAAGATACTAAAGCTTGAAATAATACAGAAAAAGAATACCAAGATTTCCTGAAAAACAGCAATTACTCCAAATTCGATTGTCTACAAACATCCTGATACTCAGGGTTTTAGCTTTGGTGAAAAGATTTCTATAACAAAAGAAAAGAAAATACATAGAAATGCCAAAAACATCTGAAAAGAGAAATAGAAAATGTAAAATAATATGCCTTTTTACTGTGAAGGACAAAATACTCAATATAAATAACCTGCTCCTAAAATCAAGTGTCAATTAAAATCATTCCATAGCTAAAATGACACACTATTCTCTAATTCTCAGATACTTCTTGGAATTCTCGGAAACGCTCAGCTCTGTGGAGTGTCTTCTGCAGCCATGTGACATGAGTCAGTGCTCATCAGGGATGTATTTGTTGTCTAAGACAGAAATATATAAAGCAGGACAGTGTGGTGTGTTGCAGCATATAGTGTCTTTCACGTACAATGCTATCATACTGTAATTTGTGTTATAAATTGACAGAAGCAGAAGATACACCTTCCTAATACAGCCATGTATGACAGTGGTGATAATCAAAAATATTTTTCCTTTGTGACAACCTAAAAGGAAAAGCTTTAAAGAGCATTTTGGGTTTGTTTGTGTTTTTTCTGACTCTGTCCACAAATCTGTCACTACCCCAAAACATGAAATGTGTCCTAGTCGTATAGGTGCATCACTTGTCTCTGCTCTTCTGTGAAGGGAAGCACAAAATCTCCCCTTCTTTCCTTTCAGTAGCTACTATCCAGCAATATAGAACCAGTTAGATCAAGCTAGAGGTCAATGAATTTCAGGTTTTCCTACCTTTACAGGTGTCATGGTTTGATGTGGAGGGGGGGGGTGGTTCTGGTGGCAGGAGAGGGGTTTTGCTCCCTGTGACCTCCCCAGTTTTGGAACCGGGTTAGGCTTAGTTCTGGCCACCAGATCAGACTGCCATCCCCCTCGGGGTTGAGCCAAAGGTGCTTCGCCCAGGAGTGAGGAGAGAAGGGAGGAGGGCACTGCCCCCGCTCCCTGGCTCCCGGCCGGGCAGCTGCCTGCGTCGGGCCGGCGCCGCCCACGGAGAACGGCGGCGGCGGAGCCAGCTGGGGAACTCGGGGGCACTCCACTCCCGGGGTGCCCACTGGGCTGAGTTCACCTGGAGAGGACTGAGATCTGAGAGAAACAGCCGCATCGACAGCAGGTCAGTGAGGATGGAGCAGGAGGAGGTGTGCCGGAGCCGAGTTTCCCCTGCTGCTGATGGTGAGATGGCAGGCGGCCCCCCTGCAACCAGGACGGCCTCAGTGGAGCAGAGACCCACTCGCAGCCCGTGGGGAGAAGATGCCTGAGCCTGAGGATGGTCGTGTTGGGACGCACGGCAATGAAGAGAGGCATCTGGAGTCTGCGTGACGACCCACGCCGGAGCGAGTGGCTACAGCTCCCTAAGTACCCGAGACTGTGGTAAAGCCCACACCGGAGCAATCTGTGGGGAAGGATTGTTTCCAGTGGGCTGGACTCACGCTGGAGAAGTTTGTGGATTTTTCCTCATGGGTAGGGGATCCATTGGAGCAGGGGAAAAGGGTGTAAGGACACCTCCTCTTTTAAGAAAGAAGCAGCAGTAACAGCACGGAATGAACTGACCTGCACTCCCCCAGTCCCTGCCCCCTGTGCTGCTGGGGGGAGGAGGTAGAGCCGGGAGGAAAAGGAAAGGGTGGGGGGAAGGTGTCGGTTTTAAGATCTGGTTTTGTTTCTTTCTGTCCTCTCGAGTAATCAGTTTTGTTTCCCTTTGTCCTTCTAAGTAATCATTAATAAACTGTTTTGCTTTGAGAAAGCCCTGTCTGTTTTGCCCAGGACCATGGTTGGTGGGTGCTCCCTCTGTTCTTGTCTCAACCCTCAGTCCCTTTGGTTTTTTTTTCTCTCCTCTCTACTTTACTGGAGAAGGAGAGACTGTATGAGTTTTAGTTGCTGAATCAGCCTAAAACCACGACAACAGGGATATTTAATCATGTAAATAATGCCATATTCCAGTTCTGTTCCTTCTTTCACAAAGTAGCCTAACAGAATGGACAGAAGAGTATGTTTTAAAGGCTGTAGCATTATTTTTTTTTTCTTTTAATGCATGTGTCTTCACATTGCATAGAGGTATTGTGCCAAAAATGAGCATTAATCCACCTTTGTCAACACACCTTATTCCAATACACAGGGCTGGAGCTGTAAGCCTATCATTTGGTCCTCAATAAACCATCAGGAAGCAGAATAAACATAAACTGGTTCAACTATAACAAAGGAAGAGCTAAAGAATGTGAAGAGAGATTTGTTTCTTTATCAGGTGAAAAGCACAGTGTAATGATTCTGCCTTTAAATGTCATTTTTATGTCTGAAAGGATAAAAGGAAATTAAAACTGTTGGGCTTTTTTATTCTTTATCTGAATTAATTTATTTGACCATTGGGATATTGCAGTGATTTGCTGCTCTTGGACTTGTATTGTGTTCTGGTGGTAGCACTGCTGAGAAAATATCTCCCTTACACTTACAATGAACAGGCTCAAATTGCCCTGTAACGTGACACTTATCATTATTTCCCCCTTTGCCAACTGAAAGTGGGAACATTAATGCATTTAAGGCAGGCTGAGGAGAACTGCTGGTAACTCAAATGCCTTTCGATCAAGCCCTTCCCCCACATTTCCCCACATCAAATATTATTAGTGCAGCTGAGTAAAATGAAGAACTATTCTTGCTCTTATTACATGGATATCTAGTGGGTTTGAGTTCAAGGCCCACTGTGCTACCCCTGTGAGATTTACAGACTAGGAAAGAAACACATCTCAAGAAACAGTGGCTGAAGTTAGATCAATTCAAGCCGGAAATGAGACATATATTTTTAATCAAAAGCTATCAGGGAAGATAGAAGGAAGATATAGACTCCATGTCCTATAGTTTTCAAAAAAAGCTCAGACTCTTTACAAAAGAAGCTACTGTTTATTCGAATGCCAATTATTAGGCTAAATACAGGAATAATGAATGAAATTTTATACATCCAAGCATATCAGATATGATGAACTATTTGAGCCTCTGACCTTAAAATCTCTGAATGGGAATCTCACTGCATAGATAGCAGGCAGCAGAGTGAGATTATTCTTATTTTACAGATGAGGAAAAAAGACTAAGGCGGCAATGTATCACAGATATTTTGTTTGAGTCCAACAAATTCAATTTTTTTTCTGCTATGTAACAGAACTTCAGTTCACCCTTTGAAAATACATACATGCAACATTTGGGTCACTTGCGTGCCCCGTTGTACAGATTTTCATCTCTCTGATATTTGAGAGTGACACCTGATGTGTAATGTATAAGAAAGGAAGCTGAACTGCCACATGTGTGATTTAACCCTTGTTCTTTGTCCTCCCAGATGTCTTGTGATTGGTGCTTACTGTCACATCATTGCTATCTGACTTCTCCTTCCTGTAGCAACAAGATCTCATTCATTTACTCATTTCAGCTATGCTGTAGTTAACAAACTCCCTGTGCTCATTCCTTTTTCATAAGAATTAGTGTCAACATTCCTCCTGGAAAAGAAGCATAATGCTCATGTAGAATTGTTCCTGCTGTGTTGAAGATATGTTTACAATATTCGCTGGAGGGTTCAGCTTAGGAATTTAACAACCACGTGCACAAGTCCTGGCCTCCGTCCCCACAATCCCTGCCAATATACTAAGTAGTCAGTATTTGCAGACATACAGCTGTCCCGCAGATACGATGACACTGTCTGGGTAGCTACTGACTCTCGTGATATTACGAGTCGGAACCAACATTTCCACACAGGTCAGGAAGATAAAGTCTTACAAACTCATTCATGCATTTTCCTCCACTGTATTTTTTAAATTAATACAAAGACCCAAGGCAGTCCTGTTGTTCCTACTACCATACTCTCTGCTGCTTCTCTGAATCGTTTAGCGTACAGCTACAACTACTCCCTGCAGGTGTAAAACTGATCTACATTGACCCTAATTGGCTTAGAAATTCTGCCAGGATCACAGCATAGTATCAACCAGCTATTTGCCTACCCTGTGTTATTGTGTCAGATTGTAGCATGGAGCAAAAACTAATTAAGTACAAGATTTTATTGTTCAGCTACTGTAAAAAATACATAAAGAACAGAAATGCTTATTCTAATTTAAGACAACACCCCAGATGGATCCTGATTGACCCAATTAACTGAAGGACCTAATTTGGGAGCATGATTGCTGTAGGCACTGGCTGCTGTCAGAGGACAGAGACAAGCATCTCCATTGGGGGTTGAGACCATCTTAATTCTGAATTGTCCTGTAGAGGTGCCTTTCTCTCCCCTTAAGTATGCTTATGCTTCCAACTTGAGTACCTCTTTCAGGTACATAAACATAGGTGAAAAGAATCAGGGCTTAAGCAGAGGAGACAAATTGAATGGAACTAATTGTGTAAAGAAACATCATAAGCATTGGCTTTGGTTTAGAAAGTCAGACAGGATTTGAACCAAAGGCCATAACACACACCAGAAGTTCATGTATTAATGGTGGCTAACCCATGCAGAGACTGTCTTCCACAAAGAGTATGAACCAAGGCACAGACTGATAAGCCAACTGAAGGTTGTACTGTTTAAGGTCAAAAAGGAATTCTGTTAACTAGGAAGGCAAGAGAGGAAATTCAAAGAAAAGGGAGCAAAGTTTCTAGGTGAGTGGGAAGACTGAAACTACGTGAAGGGAAAATATCTGTCACATAATACTGATTTTACACTGGTTGTTCTACTAAACTGGATTCCCTATGCTATGCTCATACATATTAGACTTGTAAACGGAGTAATTATGCTAAGATGGCGTTTGGTCCAAAGATGCAAGTGTTGTTTATGCTCCTGCCTATAAAACTACTTTCACTTAATTACAGACTTATGTTACTTAAACATTTTAATTTTAAGGCAGTTAATTTTAATTTTAAGACAGTTTGAGAACCAGTTTCATTTAACTGAAAATGATTTTGCAATTCTAGAAGTTCAAATAGGATAAATGGCAGCATTTTAAAATGGCTGGAAATTGTTTCCTTGAAAAGTATATTTTCATCAAGTTCACCCTGATCCATCAGCTAACACTAGTGAGAAGTTCGAGAAGTGACTCATTCTGAGTTACAGTACTGAGAACTGTTTTATAAGCTAACTACACATGATGGCAAAATGCCTTATTTGTAACTCAATGCTGGGGTAAGACCCAGGATACCTTTCTTTCACATGCCTTCCCTCTTCTACTTTCATCTGCAGAAGAAAACCCAGAACCATGGGGTGGCCCACATGTAGGCCAGAAGCAGCAGGGCGCCTCCGAAAGCCTCTGCATGGCTATTTTGATAGATTACATGGAAAGTCTTCACTAACTATAGGGAGAATCTCACCACTTATGTTAGGTAAAAGATGATTCTGAGTGTCTGTGCACTGAGTGGAAGCTGCTTAGAAGAAGCCATCTCAGTACACATAACAGGCGGAATGTATCTGAATAGGTGGGTACTCGAAGCTTCCTAGTAGATTCCTCTGAGCTCTCACACTGCAGTTTTCTTTTTGAGGTTACTGTCTGTTTGTAAAGGGATGAAATGCAAGTTTTTTTGAGACCATTTTGGCTGCCATTAACTACAGACATAATTTGCTTTCCTTTTCATTACAAGGAAACAAATCTTTCTCTGCAGTTTGCATGCGGTTTGCCAAGTCTATTTATCTGTCAGCTAAGAGCAGCTCCAAGACCGCACTCAAGAGGAGAGCTTATAAACACAAAGAATATTATGAGACTGTGTAATCAAACACTGCCTGATGATGTTCACCTAGCAGATGGCTTAAAAAAAAAACAGAAATAGTAAGAAACAAACCCACAAACAAACTAAAAACCCTACCCACAGAATTTCAGCACTTTGTGGTTTCCTGAACTGAAATATTTGACTTTACAACTTCAAAGTTCTTTCAGTATGCTCGTGTCTGTGTGTAGTGGGAAAGAAAGATGTTACATAAATATAGATTATTCTATAAACACACTGAATACAGTAAAACAAATGCAAGTTTATGCAAAGCCATCTTTAACAGAATGCTTTTGCAGTTCACACAAAACATGAAACCCTATATTTGGATACAAAGTATGTTCTGCTGCAAGTTACACTGTAATTTAGGCAGAACATAATTTTGAGATTTACAATTAGGAAATCTATTATAGCCTCAAGTACCGAATCTCAAAAATAAATTTTCAGCAATGAAATGCAAGTGATTTAACACCATTGATCATGTGGTACAAAATGCATTCAGTTGGCTTTTAATAGGCAAAGATATAATTAAAGGAAATTATATACAATCTTTCTGTTTAATACATCTATATATGCACACACACAATAGGCAGCCTGATAACTCTCTAACTTCTAGCTATCACTAGAAAATCACGGCACAAATAACTTCTTATTTGACACATAATGAGAAAACTTTGTGCTTATACAGTGATTTCATTCCAAAAACATTTCTAAACTGTGCCAAGCAGTGCCTCTATTTTAGATACTGTGAATGATGTCAAGGATTTTGTAAGACACAGTAAGGCTTGAGGTAAGAAGCAAGCAAGTGACCGCCTCAAGTTACTGTCATAAGCTGTGACAGAACCAAGGAGTAAGTAGCAAAGAAATCATAGAACCACAGGGAACATCAAACATCTGTCTAGTCACATCTAATCACCAAACTTACAAAAGCCTACCCCCAACATACAGTAGTCTATCTCACTCTTAAATGCCTCCAATGACAAGAAATCAACAGACTCCCTAGAAAGCCTTCCCTGTGCTACCAATTAATTAATTATTCAATCAATTAATTGTATTGGTACTGGCTTCTGCTACTCATTTAGTAATTGCTATTATATTGCTGTTAACGATGTTGGTTAATTTTACCGAAAAATCCTTCAGATTTGATGGTGTCCGTCGGGTTGTGACCAAGTTCAGCTTTTCAAACCGTCGCGCACCCTCCCTGCGACAATCACGGCTGGTCTGTGTTCCTCTCCGGTTTGTGTGTGACAGCGCCAAATGGGACCGTGTGAAAATGCTTACTAATGTCAAGATACATCAAATCTACAGCTTCTCCCTTGTCCACTAGGCAATTACCCTGTCACAGAAAGAACTTGGATTGATTTGATGTGACTTTTTTTTTCTTGACAAACTCATGTCAGCTGTTCCCTATCACCTTATCCACAGGGTGCATCCGAGCTAATTAACAAGCTGCTCCAGAACGTTTCTGGTATTGAGGCTAAGCTAATGGACCTAGGTCTTCACTCTTACCCTTTTTTAAAATAGGTACAATGTCTGTCCTTCCACATTCTTGAGGGAATTCACTTGTTTTCTACATGTTTTTTGATCAGCAATGTCTCCTAGATTTTGCCTGCTTCTTTGAGTACATAATATGAATACATATAACTTACTTTAACATTAACTGATTAAAGGATATGCCTATAATTAGTATTTTCAAATCAAGATTTAAAAAAGTGAGTTTAGATTTAAAAATCCACATGTAAATTTTTTTTTTAACTTTAAGAGTTAGAGAACACAATATCGTTCACAAATCACTGAATGCTCTGGACATTGCGTTTAGATGACACTTGGTTTTCTCACAGTTAAGGAAAGTCAGATCTGGAAGATTTGAAGACCCAGGGGATTTCTTCTATCCAGTCTATTTGCTCCTGCTCCCAAGCATCTATGCTGCCAGCAGCAAGGCTAAGCATGTATTGTAAAGATGGAGATACACATTCAAAGCACAAACACCTGTATAATACTCTCGCAGATACACATCCAGCCATACAGATCAACAGAGAGAAAGAGTAGTGCCTTTACTGGCAACCATAAATGCACCAGCAGCACTTTCACACCGCCAACAGTGTTGAGGCTGGTCCTGTGTCTCCTCTTCAGCTGAGGATTAGAGCTTGCTCGTGAGCAAACGGATGCCTTCACTCTCCCATTCTATGGGCACAGGCGTATCTGTGGGTCCCTTGAGCCCTGTCTCTGAGAGTATGTCCAGAATAAACAC
This sequence comes from Tauraco erythrolophus, assembly GCF_009769465.1. Classification (NCBI taxonomy): domain Eukaryota; kingdom Metazoa; phylum Chordata; class Aves; order Musophagiformes; family Musophagidae; genus Tauraco; species Tauraco erythrolophus. The sequence continues at coordinate 123,153,229 of NC_141465.1, read as the reverse complement.
CTAGACACAGTCCCAACCTTGGGTCTGGCCAGATTCGCTCTCCTACTGATGAGATAGTTCTGCTTGAGGTTCATTAGCAAATTGCACATGATAGAGGGCAAAGTCACATAGACAAGATACAGGAAGAGTTTAACAAGACAGGACAGATTGCAGCAACCAGCTTCATGACTTGATCAGTGTATTGGGTTTGCTTAGCAAGGTTTTGGTAGCAGGGAGGCTACAGGGGTGGCCTCTGTGAGAAGCTGCTAGAAGCTTCCCACATGTCCGATAGAGACAATACTAGCCAGCTCCAAGATGGGCTCACTGCTGGCAAAGGCTGAGCCAATCATTGATGATGGTAGCACCTCTGTGATAACGTATTGTGATAGTTTGATGGGGGGGGTGTTCTGGTGGCAGGGGAGGGGATTTGCTCCCTGTGCCACCAGATCTGAGTCCCATCCCCCCCCCGGGGGAGGTTGAGCCAAATTGGCGCCTCTGCGAATTGCCCTATTTAAGTTGGGACAAAGGGGCGGGAAGGAGCTTTTTGCTCAGGAGCAAGGAGAGAGCAGGAGGGCGCCGCCCTCGCTCCCGGCTCCCGGCCGGGCAACTGCTCGGGCCCGGGCCGGCGCCATGTGCTCAAGATGGCGCCGGGGGAGCCGCATGGGGGGCTCGGGAAGCACCTCGCTCCCGGGGTGTCTGCCGGGCCAAGCTCCTCTAGAGGAGATTAAGATCTAAGAGAAAACAACCACAACGACCGGGTCAGTCAAGATGGAGCAGGAGGAGATGTGCTGGAGCTGAGGTTTCCCTTGCAATCAGTGTGAGATGGCAGGCGGTCCCCCTGCAGCCAGGGTGTACTTGGCGGAGCAGAGACCCACTCGTGGCCCGTGGAGAAACCCACGTCAGGGAAGAGATGCCTGAGCCCAGGAGAGGTCGTGGAGCCGGGGATGCACGACCAGGTACTATTAATAATGGGGCATGGAATGCACGACGAGGTCGTGGAGACATCTGGAATCCGTGGGACGACCCACGCCAACACGAGTGGCAGCAGCTCCCTAAGAGGCCGAGACTGGTAAAGCCCGAACTGGTACAATCCATGGGGAAGGATTGCAATCCTGCGGGCAGGACTCACGTTGGAAAAGTTTGGGGACTTTTTTCTTCATGAGTAGGGGATCCACCGAAGCAAGGGAAAAAATGGTGTAAAGACTCCTCCTCCTTTAAGAAAGGAGCGGCAGTTAACAACATGGATGAACTGACCTGCACTCCCCATTCCCTGTCCCCCTGCTCCGCCGGGGGGGGAGGTTGAGCCAGGAACTAAAGGAAACGGAGTGGGGAGGTGTTGTTTTAAAATCTGGCCTTGTTTTCTCTTTTCTCCTCTCAAGTAACCGGTTTCGTTCCCTTATGTCTCCTGTTAAGTAACTGTTAATAAATTGTTTTGTTTTATGAAGAAAGCCTGAGTCATGTTTTGCCCGGGACCATGGTTGGTGGGTGCTCCCTCTCGGTTCTTGTCTCGACCCTCAGTCCAAAAACCACGACACGTATTTAAGAAGGAAAAAAAATGCTGCGCAATAGCAGCCAGGAGAGAGGAGTGAGAACATGTGAGAGAAACAACTCTGCAGACGCCAAGGTCAGTGAAGAAGGAGCAGGCTCCTGGAAAGACCTGTGGATCCATGGAGAGAGGAGCCCATGCTGGAGCAGGTTTGCTGGCAGGACTTGCCATCCCGTTGCAGACCCACACTGTAGCAGTCTGTTCCTGACGGACTGCATCCCGTGGAAGGGACTCATGCTGGAGCAGTTCATGATGAACTGCAGCTCACGGGAAGAACTCACATTAGAGAAGTTCATGGATGACTGCCTCCCATGGGAGGGACTGCACGCTGGAGCAGGGGAAGAGTGCGAGGAAGGAGTGGCAGAGACAACATGTGATGAACTGACCGCAACCTCCATTGCCCATCCCCGTGCAATGCTCGGGGGGAGGAGATAGGGAAAATCAAGAGTAAAGTTGAGCCCAGGAAGAAGGAAGATTTGGGGGGAAGGTGTTTTAAGATTTGTTTTTATTTCTCATTACCCTACTCTGATCTGATTAGCAATAAATTAAATTAATTTCCCCAAGTTGAGTCTGTTTTACCCATGATGGTGATTGTTGAGGGATCTCTCTCTGTCCTTATCTTGACCCACGAGCTTTTATTTACATTTTTTCTCCCTCTGTCCAGCTGAAGAGGGGGAGTGTTAGAGCAGCTTGGTGGGCATCTGATGTCCAGCCAAGACCAACCCAAACACAACCACAACCACAAGGACATGTGCACCAAGAGCCTGTTTACATGGAACTGGCCTCTTTTATGCCCTCCTTTCCATTTTCCTACACCCACTTTGGATAGATTTTCCCATACACTTTGATCTTTACTTTTCATAGAATCATAGAATCATAGAATCATAGAATCATAGAATCGTTAGGGCTGGAAGGGACCTTCAAAGGTCATCTAGTCCAACCCCCCTGCAAGGAACAGGGATATCTCCAACTAGATCAGGTTGCTCAGGGCCTCATCCAACCGGGCCTTGAACATCTCCAGGGATGGAGCACCCACCACCTCTCTGGGCAACCTGTTCCAGTGTTCTACAACTCTCATGGTAAAAAATTTTTTCCTAATATCCAACCTGAATCTACCTCCCTCTATTTTAAAACCATTACCCCTTGTCCTATCACAGCTGGCCCTCCTGAACAGCCTCTCCCCATCTTTCTTGTAGGCCCCCTTGAGGTACTGGAAGACCGCTATAAGGTCACCCCGGAGCCTCCTCTTCTCCAGGCTGAACAGCCCCAACTCTTTCAGCCTGTCCTCATAGGAAAGGTGCTCCAGCCCTCTTATCATCTTCGTGGCCCTCCTCTGGACCCTCTCCAACTGGTCCATGTCCTTCTTATGTTGGGGGCTCCAGAACTGGACTCAATACTCCAAGTGAGGTCTCACGAGGGCAGAGTAGAGGGGGAGAATCACCTCCCTCGACCTGCTGGCCACGCTCCTCTTGATGCAGCCCAGGACACGGTTGGCCTTCTGGGCCGCAAGAGCACATTGCCGGCTCATATTGAGCTTCTCGTCCACCAGTACTCCCAAGTCCTTCTCCTCAGGGCTGCTCACGATCCATTCTCCACCCAGTCTGTAATTGTGCCTGGGATTGCCATGACCCAGATGTAGGACCTTGCACTTGGCCTGGTTAAACTTCATGAGGTTGGTACGGGCCCACCTCTCCAGCCTGTCGAGGTCCCTCTGGATGGCATCCCTCCCTTCCAGCGTGTCGACGGCACCACACAGCTTGGTGTCATCGGCGAACTTGCTGAGGGTGCACTCCATGCCACTGTCCACGTCACCGACAAAGATGTTGAAGAGGGCCGGGCCCAACACGGACCCCTGAGGGACGCCACTCGTGACCGGTCTCCACATGGACATCGAGCCATTGACCACTACTCTCTGAGTACGGCCATTGAGCCAATTCCTTATCCACCGAGTGGTCCATCCATCAAACCCATGCCTCTCTAGTTTAGAGAGAAGAATGTCGTGCGGGACAGTGTCAAAAGCTTTGCACAAGTCCAGGTAGATGACATCCGTTGGTCGACCCTTGTCCACCGATGTTGTCACCCCATCATAAAAGGCCACCAAGTTGGTCAGGCACGATCTGCCTTTGGTGAAGCCATGTTGGCTGTCACCCACCACCTCCTTGCTCTCCATGTGCCTTAGCATGGTTCCCAGGAGAATCTGCTCCATGACCTTGCCAGGCACAGAGGTGAGGCTGACCGGCCTGTAGTTGCCCGGGTCCTCCTTGTTCCCCTTTTTAAAAATGGGGGTTATGTTCCCTCTCTTCCAGTCATCGGAACTTTTCCCGGTCTTCAGCCCCTCCCTTAAGCCTCCCATAAAAAGTTTCACATTTCCATAATTCACTTTGAATATCCCATAATTTTGACCTTTCCTATGAGACTCATGATGATCCTGTTTCCTCTCTGTTATCAGTTTCTAAACTCTCTGAGGCTACATTCCAGTCCCCTTCAGTGACCTGCAAGCTCTGGCCTTTGGTATTGTCCCTGTTATCCCCCCATTTGTTAAAGCTTCTATATCTATATATTTTGTGTATTATTTTTCCTCTGTCTTGTGGGGGTTTTGTTTGTTTATTTGTTTATGTTGAATAGTTATTAATGAGATCTCTTCATAAGCCAGATGTCGTTCAATTCCAGGTATCCACAAATCTTTTACCTTCTATTTTTGTATTAATGTAATACTAGAGATACTAAGTCTTCAGGATTTTATTTTTTGATTCCTGGCTCTGTGGTGGATGCGTGATCAAGTTTCTTTCTACAAGGACATCATTAGTTCTAGTAATTAAGACTTGTTATAACTTTAATCTGATGTTATTAAATATTAAAGATCAGAAATAAATCAAAAACTATATTTGGAAGATATGATACAAGACAATTTGTCTTTTTTATTAAGACTACCTATCTACCTACCTAATTTCATTTATTTATTTACCGTTTCTTCTGTTATTTGAATAAATCTCTAGGTTAGCTAACACTTTAAGATCTTTAAAATACCTTAAAGAACTTGTGGAACACTTTTTCATTCCCTTCCTATTTATTTCACACTAAGAGTCATATTGCTTCAGGAGGTACCAGATCTCCATTTTGAGTAACTCTGCTAGAAAAATGGACAGATTTCTGAGCACATGAACTGAGTAGAATAAACAGAGAGCAGTATGCCAGAGCAGAGCTGTGAGAAATACTGTTTATCACTAGGATATAGTTTCTCAGACTAAAGGCACACTAATGAGCAGATCTAATGTATGTAACTTCAGCTATCACAGTCAAGTAAACAGACTCTATGCATGTCTTCAGCACTTTGTCCTCTGAGACATGCCAAAATGTACTTCCATTATTTTAATTTTATTTGCTGCATATTTTGAGGGGTAATAAAGACATTTTATGAAGAAATATTAGGGCCATGTGAAGCCCTGTATAGAAGAAAGAACAGGTATAGGAGAGTTTAGCACAGCTCCCAGCTCACACGCTGACTGGGTCAGTTAAGGTGCAGCCCACACTGGACAGAGTTAACAGGTCCCATAAAAGGCTATAATCCCTTCTCAGGCATCTTCTTTGTCACCTCATTAGGCGTTTTTGAGTCATCAGCTCTGAGGGTATTTAAAAGACATGTAGATGTGGTGCTTAGGGATATGTTTTAGTGGTGGATTTGGTAGTGTTAACAGTTGGACTCAATGATCTTGAGGGTCTTTTCTAATCTAAATGATTCTGCGATTCTATGATTCTATTCTTCCACTCAGTAAAGCTTTTCAGAACATAGTAGCGTGCTTCTAGCTGAAAAATATTTTTTTCTGTCAAAAACCTATAAGCAATGAGGATTTGCTACAAAGAAAGTAGTAATAGATTTATGATTTCTGGTGTCCCAACTGTAAAACTTCTCTGATTCATTATATAATGGGCACGTGAGAGGACCTGAAATGAGAGTCTTACAAATAAAGGAATATTTAGAAGTTCTCATGTCATGTTGCGAATAGCTATTCTTTTTAAAATTACACTAATTATTCTTACATATCCACAGTGAGTGATTCATCCTTTCAATTCAATAGAATTAACTGTTTAGAGTCATTATGAAAATCCTGCAGTCCCTGACAACATAAAACAACCTGGGGAACTTAGGGCATAATCAGCTTACCTAACATTAACCATTCAAACATTAGGCATCACACCTAAGAAATTTGTGCTTTCTCTATTGCCAAGGGAAAGAGACAGGTACATCCTGAGAACATCTTGTCCTATCTATCTCAGACAGAATCTTAGCAGCTGATAAATTACTTTCTAGGGGTGTCTTTCTCCCTGCATGGGCTATAGATGGAGTCGTTTCAACTAGCCTAGACAAGAAGCTTAACTTTCAGAAGATTAAAGTTAAGTAAAATCAATCCAGTCTCTGTGACTAACAATGCAACAATTTTTTTTAATTTACTGAATTACTTTATTCATTGTGAAATTTTAGGTAGCAGAGTGGCTAATTTTAAAAAACTATAAGTAGTCAAGATAATTAATTTGTTTAACCTATAAATATGAATGTTTTATCCAGTTCAGATTTTGGAGATCTAAGAATTACTTTTCAAATTTGACAAATTTTAATTGCTTAATATAAGGAATCTCTTTTACTCCAGTTTACATTGTTTTCATTATTGGGTGCGTCATGCTATTAATGTTAGTGGTGCTACTGAAAGTATAAATGAAAGCATAACTATTCATAATCTCAGCATCAGAGACATCCAAAGTAATTTTATTCTTGCTCCTTATATCATCAACTTGACACCTATTTCCTTATCCTCACTCTTTCCTGCCCTTTATCTTGTCAATTTCATTTGAAGAAACTTGTATGTTTTTCTATCATACCATAAAAAGGAAAAATAAAGATTCTGAAAAGAAAAATTAAGTTCATTGATTTCTACCAAGATTTATTAATTTGTAGTAACCACAACCTCATACTGAATTTCATATTTTTCTCCATGACCTTCCTGATGCCAAACTCAGTTCACCCTGGCACTTTGGAGTTACTGTGTCATCAGCATTGGCATTTACTGAAGAAGCACCTGACAGTCAAATGTTTCATTCCTTTGTCTGTGTGGGTTTGTCTAAAATGAGAAAGACGTTGTCAATGTTCATTCAGCTTTCAACTCTTTCTCAGGAATCATGGGTCGATTTGAACACATCAAAATGACAGATTGAAACGCTTGTTAAAAAGCTTTGATGATCATATCTCACACATATTTGGCATGATTTTCATGTTTCTATTGCTTAGAAAAAATACGCAAAATCAGCTTGACAAGAATCGTATTAATTTGCCTTATAAGAAACAAAAATCAGACCACTTGATTCTAAATTCATATTATTTGATTACTCACTGTGTGGTTAGGGTTGGAAATACCTCCCAGCTATCATTCTTATCCTTTTAAAAGTATGCTGCCTGATGCCACTGTCATTTTTCCACACCTTTCCATTCTGTCTCACTTCCACTTGCAAATAATGAACCAAATCATCTTACACTGTAAATTAAAGCAGTTTCATTGAAGTAGAAGCATCATTTATGAGCTTTAATAATCATTTAAAGAGAGTTTATGGACTTACAAGGCTGAAGTGTAGTCTTAGAGCTGACAAGGTGACTTCAAAAATCTGTTAATTTTCTGTTTCAAGATGGTGCAATGTATGATTTTGATGTCATTAAATGATGGTGAAAGGAGATATTATGCATGGACAGTGGACACATCCAGCCATTGATGGGTACTGGGACATGAATCAGAACTAAACATTACAAATTGTTGAATATTTATTACCAAATGGTCCTTTGGAAATCCTCCTGGGGTTGTCTTACAGTAGTGGTCACGCTCATCAAAATGAATAATTAATTACTTACCTGCTAGAAACTCTGCACAACTGATAGCTTTGTGAAGCTTTTATTTAGGAAGGAAAACAGCTCCAAATTACAGACATAGGAAGAATGTCAGGAAATTCTAATCACAGAAAAAAACTCAACATATTGATTAAATATCTTGCATAATAACATAAAAAAATGTTGAAATACTTGTCTATTTGTTACTGCAGATGCTTAGAGGATGCTTGTCTCTAAAAAGCAGCCACTCACCTAAGCTGAATCATGGTAAGCCTGAGCTACTCCAGGCATAATTCATGCTTCAGTCATGTCCCAGTTCATAATCTAAGTCTCTGCGTATTATCATTGACAGGACTAGTTTCTGCTGTCTCTCTCAGACCATACTCAACACAATCTCATTCCACAAAAAGCAAAGCTGGGAACATCCCCCATCTCTTCCTTAACCTGCTTTTGTCTATGGATACACATGGATAAAGCATACATTTGTGTTATGAAGGTTATCTGTTCTGATCCTGGAATATATATGCTTCCTATGGGGATACCCTATTCGCCACAATGAGGTGGAGTCTAGGAAAAGGAAGTGCTCTTGCAATTTTTTTCCTAAGCTAAAACCATTCCACTTTACACGGGATCGATGAGCATTCATTTGGCACAGAAGACAGAATGAGTGTGATTGTAATGGTTGATGCATTCATCTGAGAGACAAAAATGACCAGGTGCTCCATTTTGTGAATACTTCAGTATTGATTAAATTAATGAAGAGCCTCCAGGTCTCTTTTTTTTCTTTCCCTAAGGCTTTAACTACTAGGCTCTAGAGTGAGGTTCAATTTTCCAGTTTATAAGTCAAAACAAGAAAACATTTTCACCACACGGACTGAGATGATTTCTTCTTCACCCCTCAGAACTGACAAAAGTCTCATGAATGACAGATTTAGATTTCCAACTCTTTTCAGCTAATTACTCATAAACTGAATAAAATGAGCAATATTGAATTTTTATATCTTTTCAAGGGGTTAAAAAAAAAAAAATTGTGATTTAAACACAAGAGAGAGTCCAGAAATAAGTGTGAATCTCAACAGAAGACAAAGTCCTGCTTTCAGCTGAAGATGTAGCACTTGCACTTGCAGGTGGGATTAAGGACGTACTGCTCTTTTAGTGCTAGCTGTGATCTAGGTGATGAACCTGTTGGCTTCCCTGGCATTCAGATGACTAACTCACAGTATGAGCTACCTGTGAGCTGCAGAGGCAGCCAAAACACCTAAAACCGTGCTGTCACTAGGCACTTAACCTTAAAATTAAGCATAGCAATAACCAGAACTGGCCTTTTGTTGATCTACTCCAGTTTGTGCTTTTGAGAAAGGGGAAAGGGAATCATCTTTTGGATTTGATTGCAAAATTGAATTTTCTTCCCTTCTCTTTAAATATTAAACAATTTAATTTACAGAAAATCCACTGCAGGCTGTTTTCTGATGATTCGTTGTGGTTTTAAGACACTTTTAGCTGAGGTCTCAAGACAAAACATCACAAAGAAAGTCTATCTGACATGATACAGAAAGCTCAAAGCATGTCGGAATCAACACCTTGTCTTTACCTGAACAAGACAGAAAAAGTTATTCCATTAAAAGTAAGTTGGCAGATACAAATTTCAACTATATCATCTAGCAGATAAATAACTGAATGGAAAAGCCTAACATTCTTAAATATTTCATTTATGCACCGGAAACAATAATGTTCAGCTTTAGCACTGAAATAATCGATTGCAGCAATACAGAACGACCACAAGGTGGAGAGAGACAGAGCAGGATTACATAGAGGAGTTCTGATATAAAAGTAAATTTAAAATTATACAGTATTCCCACTGGATTTTTCTTCTGAAGGAGAAGACATTGGCTTAGTCAACAATTGTTGCATGATGGTTATTGATTTGAATGGATGATTCTGTCTTAAGGCCAACCTCTGTCAAAAACAAATGCATGGACTGCTTGAAGAAACTGCTAGGAGCGTGCAATGGCAGCTAGAAATAGGCTAACAGCAGATTTAGCTGAAGAAATGATTAATGGAGACTGCAAAGACCTTGTAAGAAAATAACTTTTAGTTTTAGAAATAAAACAGTTCTGAAAAGAACAAAACAAGTGCCTGTCCTTTACTCTTCACTATATTTATTTTCCCTTTCTTATATTCTTCAGCACAGAAAATATGCTAGAGGCCTTTTATTAATAGAGAAAGGCCAAATGGCACAAGTTATATAGCTGACTCAGGATGATCTAGATCTTCCTTCCTACTAGGGGATTTCAAATTCTGTGTGAAAAATAATCATCATTAAAGTGCAAAGATGTTTTAATGCAACTACACTAAGGGATTTTCTGTATTCAGCTCTAATGAAGAAATAAAAGTGCCTAGGGAATTGTGGCAAATCCATCAAAGAATATGTTTATTTGTCATATATTTTTTACATCTTTTTCCAGACTTCTGTTATGACCATTAATTTGAGATTTTGGATTTGTAAACTTAAGTACATTTTTTGCTTTGCAACTTACTGTGTATTAGGCTGGTTTTTAAAATACATGTATTATTTAGTCCATCAATAGCATGAATGGCCCAAGTAAAAGCAGAATCATGCAATCTTTATTTGAAAAAGCTAGTTAATAGATACTTCCGCAATCTACATGCATATTCATTTCTAACACATATGATTGTGTGTGTTCCATAGATAGTTCATTTATAAACACAATTATTTTGTAATTTCGATTCCTATAGGAATAAAGATCACACAACCATGCTATTTCCATATGTATATCAGCACACCTGTAAGTTCTTTTTTGCAATTTTTGAACCCATTGCCAACTTCAGCTGAGTCAATGTTCAAATGTGTTTTGTGCCTACGTGGGTCATGAAAACAGGTACCCAAGTAAGAATGTCTCCATGGAAAGAAAGGATCTGGCATAAGCACAATACATAAGACATTGGAGAATCAGTACAGGAATGATCTATTATGAATGACCTAGCTTTATAGAAAGATTCATGTAGACATCAGACCTTACTAAAAAACATCAATCCAGATTCTTCTGTCATGTGTAATTTCTACTGTCAAAAAAGATATGGATTCCTACCTTTCAATACTGCTCACCTTTATAAATGCGTTGCGTTCCCCGTTGCCCCACCGACCGTTATCTGATGCCTAAGAACATGTGGATTCCAGTGGTGGCTTCAATTTCATTCATTCATAAAGGCAGTCAATCATGAGATATAAATCTTATATATCATGAGATACAAATCCATAGGATGCAAGGCTTCATTAGTTGATACCAGAACTTTTTAATACGTGAGTCTGCTTTTCATTGCATATCATTTTGTCGTGCTATTTCAGTAGCAGCTACCACTATAGAAGAGCTTTTCAAAACTATGGGAAAATCATCATAGATTTTGCTAAAGGTAGTAAAAGCATGTTGAATCATCATGTCATAACAAGCAGCTAACAGACCAACTAAGAAGGGAAGGTATTGGAAACAGTATTTTAACATTGAAAAAAGACTTCATATGTCATACAAAAGAACATACAAAACATATTAAACATCATCAAATGTTAACTAGATATGATCTGTAGAAGAACAGCCACATCTGTCTCCTGCATTGACTTTGTTATCCTTTCCACTAGGAAGCTCTTTATCAGCCGTTGTTGCAGTAATAAATCCTTCCAATGTTTTTCACATATCTAAAACTCAGATGAATGGTCTTTAAACTAGATCCTTGGAAGCATCTAGAACTTAGATTTCTTTTTTCCTGTTCAAGTATTACTTGGGACGAGGCCCTGGAGGGAAGAGGGGCCCAAGAAAGCTGGATAATATTCAAGGATCACCTCCTCCAAGCTCAGGAGCGGTGCATCCCAACAAAGAGAAAGTCAGGTAGGAACACCAGGAGGCCTGCATGGATGAACAAGGAGCTCCTGGACCAACTCAGACACAAAAAGAAAGCCTATAGGGGGTGGAAGCAAGGACAGGTAGCCTGGGAAGAATACAGAACAATTCTCCGAGCAACCAGAGATCAGGTTAGGAAAGATAAAGCCCTCATAGAGTTAAATCTGGCCAGGGACGTCAAGGGCAACAAGAAAAACTTCTATAGATATGTCAGTGATAAAAAAATCTAGAGAATATGTAGACCCTCTCCAGAAGAAAACGGGGGACATGGCTACCCAGGATATGGAGAAGGCTGAGGTTCTCAATGACTTCTTTGCCTCAGTCTTCACTGGCAGGAGCTCCAGCGGTACAGCCCAAGTCACAGAAGGCAAAGGCAGGGACTGTGAGAATGAAAAACTGCCCACTGTAGGAGAAGATCAGGTCCGAGACCATCTTAAGAACCTGAAGGTGGACAAGTCCATGGGACCAGACGAGGTGCATCCGCGGGTCCTGAGGTAACTGGCAGATGAAGTTGTTAAGCCACTATCCGTCATATTTCAGAAGTCATGGCAGTCTGGTGAAGTTCCCACTGACTGGAAAAGGGGAAACATAGCCCCCATCTTCAAAAAGGGGAAAAAAGACCCAGGGAACTACAGGCCATTCAGTCTCACCTCTGTGCCTGACAAGATCATGGGGCAGATCCTCCCGGCGACTGTGCTAAGGCACATAGAAAATAAGGAGGTGATTGGTGACAGCCAACATGGCTTCACTAAGGGCAAATCCTGCCTGACTAATTCGAGAACAGCCCTGAGGAAAAGGACTTGGGAGTGCTGGTGGATGAGAAGCTCAACATGAGCCAGTAATGTGCGCTGGCAGCCCAGAAAGCAAATCATATCCTGGGCTGTATCAAAAGAAGCGTGGCCAGCAGGTCGAGGGAAGTGATTCTGCCCCTCTACTCTGCTCTCGTGAGACCCCACCTGGAATACTGTGTTCAGCTCTGGAGTCCCCAACACAAGAAGGACATGGAGCTACTGAAACGAGTCCAGAGGAGGGCCACGAAGATGATTCGAGGGCCAGAGCACCTCTGCTATGAAGACAGGCTAAGAGAGTTGGGGCTGTTCAGCCTGGAGAAGAGAAGGCTCCAGGGTGATCTTCTAGCAGCTTTCCAGTACCTAAAGGGGGCCTACAGGAAAGCTGGAGAAGGACTTTTTACAAGGGTGTGTAGTGATAACACAAGGGGCAATGGATTTAAACAGAAAGAGGGGAGATTTCTATTAGATATAAGGAAGAAATTTTTTACATTGAGGGTGGTGAGGCAGTGGAACAGGTTGCCCAGAGAAGTTGTGGATGCCCCATCCCTGGCAGTGTTCAAGGCCAGGCTGGATGAGGCTTTGGCAATCTGGTGTAGTGGAGGATTTCCCTGCCCATGGCAGGGGGGTTTGAACTAGATGATCTTTGAGGTCCCTTCCAACCCTAACCATTCTATGATTCTATGATTCAATTACTTGCTTTCTTCTTGTTAGCATGTATTATTTGACTTTAGTGTGGAGTGCTTTCTATGTATCAGTGAATTATATCTGTTAGAAATGCAAAAAGGTCCTATCACCTTTTCAGCTCTCTCTGTCTCAAGTGACTTGTCAAGTGAAATTCACTCATTCCCCTTAAGACCAATTTGTACAGTTCAGATTTACAAATTAGACAGTCTTTGATACTTAGTTCAGTGTTCACTGATTCTAATTGACCATCCATGAAATATTCTTGGAATGTCTTTGTCTAATCTCATGCCGGTTGGTATCTGTTTCTACCCAAAGGATATATACAAGTATTCCTTTAAAAATGGAGCAAAAGATGAATGAGAAGAAGATAATGAAAGTTATAGGACAGACATTCTCAAACATTTCAGTCTTTTTCTCCCTTCTTCTCTCTACGGATTTCCAGGACCTTCTCATCGCTCTTCTGACCGTTTTCCTCCCCTCTCCCACGCGCACAAAGAAATGCCTGCAAAATCATCTGACATCTAAACTTGTGAAAGCCTACCTTACCACAAAAAGTGAGCCTAGACTCCCCCAGGGAGAGAAAATAGCATTGTTACAGTTGTTTCCCTACATTCTACTGTATTGGCTCTATACTTCTTTGTATAGGGTAGGATTCATGGGACAAGACAAGAAGCATGTTGCTCCCAAAATATGGGCAAAGCATGGACCAGGTGGGAAAATGGCCTTTTAATCCTTCAAAAAAAATTATGTTCTTCTCGTTATTGTCAGAGAGAAAAGACAGGAGGAGGCAGGCAGACAGAACAGAGAGAAAAGAACAAAGGACTGATAACAATTTTCTGTGCTTTCTCATAGTGCTATACCTAAGTACCCAGCCTGGGCCCACCACCAAATTGAGTACTGACATTCTCAGGCGAAACTTTGCTATGAAATATATATACAGAATGATAGAGATAGTAACTAGAGTAAAATCCCAGTTTTCTTAGTCTAGGCAAGTCTAGGCTTAGCCTTTTGATAGTAGGGATTATACTCTTAAAAATGTCATGAATTTATCAAAGACTTCCCTATAGACTGGATTCCTGTTCTTCAGACAAACCAGATGCCTTTTTCCTAAACAAATGCAGATATGCTTTAATCTCTCTACATGTGCTTTTTTCATCTCCCCTTCCAAAGACACAATCAAACTTCAAATAAACATCCCTTTTTCTGAAAGTCACAAAGCACAGAGTTACTGCTTAACTTCTAGTTCAATGTGGTGCCTTTCCTAGATATGTTTATGTCTAACCACTCACATTTGGAGGTATTTACTATATCTTTTTTGTGTGCTATATGTGCCAATCGGATGACACCCTTGGTGTAGGATCCATAGAAGTTATGCATCTTGGCTTCTCTAGAAACAGGGAAAGAAGCTTAGCACCATGGAGGAGACATGGTGAAAAAAAGTGATTGATTATAATAACTTGCAGGTATATACATGCATTACTATAGAATTTTTTTTATATATCCAGGATGGTTTGCAACTAGCTAGCTTGTGTCCTGACAGCAAGGACCTACTGGAGCAACAGCAGACCAAGGCAGTTTTTAAATGATTCCAAGAAGCAACACAGTTTGCTCCATTCTAAGATTTCAATGACTATATCCGACTTTCTAGTCCTATGCTCCTGTAAAGCTGTCTGGTGAACTCATCGTCCTTTACCATGTTTTAAATACATTCAGTGTTTAATGTTCGAGTCTGTTGAAACTGAAGCTTTGAAAATTACAGCACGAACGAAGAGGAGTTGATTTTATTATGATTTTTTAATGGTTTAAGAATGCCAAAACCATGCAGACTGTGTACTTGGTTCTCTTTTTACCCTCATGAAAAGGTGAAGTTACAACAGTAGGAAATGACTATTGGAGATTCTAACTTGTTTTAATTGTTCCTATGTGTAAACATAAGCAGAAACTTAATTGACATTTCAAGCAAGATGTTTAGGTACGAGTGCAGTTGAATAACCTTTTTTTTTGGTATTGGTATTTATTAACCTGAATATCAGGAAAATTCAATTTCCAATGGCCTTTCTCGTCTGTAGCCTTTACAGAGATTGAAGTCTATAAAGAAGAAATTATAGAGCAATTTGGAAATTCAGCTGCAATAAACCAACAGAATTGGATTATATTTACCTGTCTAGAAGAAATAAAGTGTGAAGTAACAGTGAAACTGGCATTGACGCAATAGAACCTTAAAAATAAGGAGTACTCCTAGAGCTGGAAAGCTCTTTCTAAGCTATGTCTCTCCTAGGAAAGACAGTCAAGTGTATTTTAGTGTTGTGTTTTCTAGCTTTTTTGTTTCTGTAGGCACTTGAGCACCGACGGTGTATTTGCAAAACCCGGATTCCAGCTCCTGTTTCAATCCATATTTTCTTATATGTCTTCTAAATGTGGAGCAACATCCAAAACAGACAGTCACGCACAACTAAATAATGAAGCAAAAAAGATAAAGTAAAAGTTCACTGCCTAGCTCATGTTTGTGTACTTCTGGAAAATTTGATGATGGGATATGGAAATGGAAGTCAGTGAAGAGGATGTTTTTACTGCTTTGCTCTGAGCAGAGCTGGTGTGTGGAGATCTATGAAAAATATGTAACTGAAGTCCCACCAGTATTTTGCAAAAGGTGGAAAAGTTTTAGGGTTAAGTACATAGCCATAACAGCAGAAACACAGGAAAGGTCATTCCACACTCATGCTTCATGGCTCATGGAGGTTTATCAGAGGCATGTTTCTGGAGGTGCCCCTGGAAATGCTGGAGTATTCCAGAGTGGAACAGGCTTATCCACTCTAGGCACAATTTATATGGCCCATTAAAAAGACAGGACACTCAGCATCACAAGGGAAATGAATACATTTGGGAGTTGCATTTTTATTGACCTTTTTCCTTTTCATATAATTTCACTGGCAAGTACTTGTTAATATTGAATGAAAGAAGTTATTCAAGCTGTTGTAGTAAATTTTGAAAGCTTTCGGTACACTCTCCTACCTCTTGTGAAGCAGCCATAGTCCTAATTAGCATCATTGTTGGCACAGCTTATCGATGGAGATGCCAGAGACAGAGAACTTGTTTTTACAGAAGGCTGGTGCAGCAAAGCGTTTGTATACATGCTTAATTTTAATCACCATAATTTTAACCCTATCTATGAGTCAAGAGCTGTGTAAAGAGAATATTTGCTGGATCAGAGAAAGATTACTAGTATTCTGACGAACCTAGAAAGCTTAGATATTTCACAGATTTCTCTCTCAGAAAACAAATATGTCCACACCCTGCTGGGCCATACACACCTGCAGGAAAATGTAAACAATCAAATCCATGTGTGTGGTATTTTTTCTTTTAATTGTTATTAGAAAGTAGAGTGGTTTAAGACTTTAAGATCTCTTCTTTCTTGAGTTTATGGTATTTCATTTATTTTCTTAAAATTAGTTATTCACATTCCTAAAAGTGTCTATTTAACACCAGCACAGGTTTGCAGGATTTGTGGAGTAAAGGGAATTTATTTCTTGCCTCCTTGCTATTTACACCATGCAGCATGACACTGGTACATTGCATTATATGGCTGCCACTGAACTCCTCAGACATTCCTTCATCTGCCATTGCAGTATAAACCAAGGCCAGAATTTAAGTTTCTGATGTTTTATTCTTGATTTTGGTTGCCCCGTAAAAGGTAAGACTTTAAAATGCAAAACGTTCTTGTTCTGTGCAACAAGATCCTCTTATTGTTCAATTTGAAAAGAATGTGTGAGCACAGGTATCTTCTGAATATTACCTCATTGAAAACTTTCAAAAATAGTTTGATATTGAGAATTCTAATATTCAAGATAGTCTAAGACTTGCAAGTTAATTTAAATTACAAGAATCTCTAGGATTTTTGGAAAAACATGGCTAAAATTACAGCCACAATTTTAACACTATTAAATCTAAACTGCAAATCTCATGCCAGGTAACTTAACTCTAAATTCTAGTTTAAATCTAATTCAGACTTTCCTGGTTCATCCATTCTAACATAACCTCTAGAAATAAAGCAACCATAAGTATTAGAGGATTAATATTGAAAGCCTATTAAGAGAGCTGCCTCCCACTTAAAAAACAATTTAGTGTTTCATAACTGGAATTGGAGTTAGTAATATTTGCCATTGGGAATGAGCTTATGCTTCTACGAATCTAATTTCAACATACAAAACATGCAACTCTTTTTATCTCAAATGCAAATAAGTTACACAATTTAAGCACTGAATGTAATGAAAAAGATGTTTTGAAGTCTTAATTATAATTATATTCCAGAGCTTCAAATAAAACTTTTCGTGTGCAGATTTGTGCAAAACTTAAATCATAGACTGAATCAGATTGGTTTCTGGTCATGAACATTGCTGTTTTCCATGGGGGAAGACTTTTTTTTTTTTTTCACTTCGATATGAAACTCAACCAAGACCTACTTTTGGCAGTTGGATGTTGAATCAGAAGCCACTTGAAGCTAAAAATTTCTCCTGGCTTCTGTTCAAATCAATTGTCAAGGTTATGAGTTTAGCCTTCTTTCGATGAGATACTTTTGGAAACAAAGGTAGTTAGTAATATAAATGCCCAGCTAGATAGAGACTCATAATGAAAACACTAGTCCATCATTTCTTTAAAATATTTCTGACTTCCGTAACTCCATGAACTCACACATACTATCCATAACACAGTAAGGCTTTTTAGTAGAGTCCGTATCAGTGAGGTTAAAGGTGTGTTCAGGCACTAAAGACAGCCTTAGAAATAGGGTAGGAAAGCAAGCAGGTACAAACTTTTCCTGGTAAATCTGTCCAAACCATTGTCTACAAATTCCTGGAGATAAAATCTTGTAATTTTGTGGGGGTTTTACTGATTTTATTTTACAGTTCTGTATATTTTGACTCTTCTCTGTTTTTATTTGATTTGAACCCAATTCTGCAGGACCATTCACTGGGAGTACTTATTTCTGTCTGCAAACATCGGCCATTCAATGACAGTTTCACTCATTCTTTATCATTGTTCCCCTACGTGCTATATACTGTACTGGGTTCAAGGTAGTGAGAAATTAGTGCTTGTATGATTTATGCTTTACAGGGACAGATTGTCCTCTGGTGTAGCTCTATGGCTGCTGACTGAGAGGTGCCAATTTAGCCTGCTGAGGATGTGACTTCCTGCAGTCAGCAAGGAGGTAAATGTAAGCAGGATGACTTTCAGGAAGAAATGTAACCATTCATCTTTTAAGAATGTCTTTGCGAGATTAAAACAAGAAGAATGTATCATTTTAACTTTCATGTTTTCTTCAATCTCTAATATCTGTACTTCTCAAGATTGTTTCTCTGCATACAAACACATATCCATGCATACATATCCAAATATATTTCTAAACAGATATAATGTCTGCAATCATTTAAAAATACTGACATGAGTGACAACCCCAGAGGGAAAATAACAAAGAGACTGAAGAAGTCTGTATCCTGAATCCCCATATAATCTTATTATAGCAAAATAGAAAACAGTAAGGGAGAATTCTCTCTGGAGAGTAACAGCAGAGTATGGAATGGGCAGGTTATATAATAAGTTTTTCACTTCTTTAATGTGCTACATTGTCTTAGCATCTACATACTATTTTTGTGATGTGTT
Organism: Tauraco erythrolophus; assembly: GCF_009769465.1. NCBI lineage: Eukaryota > Metazoa > Chordata > Aves > Musophagiformes > Musophagidae > Tauraco > Tauraco erythrolophus. Next base: position 123,134,791 of record NC_141465.1, on the reverse strand, counting down.
TCCTCAAGCAAGTGATTATTTAAAGAATTTATTTAAAAATAACAAAAGTTGAATACTATTATGAAACACCAACATAAAGTAACTCATCATTTTATGTTACCTTTTATATATGCAAGAAAAACAAGATAGCCTCAGAAACCTATTTTTTTCTTATTTGAGGTTTCAGGAGGTTTAATGCAAATATTATACACAGTAGGAGGTCACAGGCCAATGCAATTAATCAGAGGAGTGTCTGATGGCAAAAGAATGATCAATCTCTAGAAAAAGAAAGGTATGAAGGAAAAAAACCTTGATAAAGAAAGGCCAGCTCTTCATCCTTTTCTTTTGGATCTCTATATAAAACAGAAAAAAGGAATAATTTCACTTAAAAGTTCAAATGAATCATTAAGAGACCAAAGGGTAAAATGACAGAAAGTCTCAAAGTAAATTATAGTAATTACAAAATGTTAAACAGAATCACTCTTTTCCCTTGTAAAAAAAAAAAAAAAAAAGATAAAAAATAAATTTCCAACTGTTTGAGGCATATATGCAAAGTCCCACGCTCGGATTCGGTCACAGGACCATGTGAAAAGGTGTTTGATCATTTTAAAACAGTTTGATTTAATCCTCAGTAGGTGTGTGTCTCCTTCACAAACGGCACACAATAGCTGGCATCCCTTGGTGATTCCTGCTCTGCTGAGAATGAGAACAGATTGAATGCAGATGAAGATCAAACCAGCCTCACATCTCTAGAAGTGGTGGGTGAAGGTTAGAAAATGTAGACAGCAGTGCAGGAGAGCAACAAAGCTGTTGTACGTGCTGCCAGGCAAAGGTTTTATATGCTCAGTGTGAGACTTATTGGTATTTACTTCACAGGCAGAGTTGTGAATTGCAAAACAAAGCACACCCCAGAGACACTGTAGAGGAAAACTTTCAAACTTGAATATGCCTGGAAAAGCAAAAGAAGAATGATTCAATGGAGAAAGCATTAAGCTTGATACATCTGATCCCAATTCTGTGCTCAGTCCCAGACTTTCTGCTTCATCGGATAAAAAATAAGGATTGGATTCTTGAGACAGGCTTGTTTAGGTACCAAAAGCTATGGAATCTGCATATGAAACTTGCAGTATCCACTTTTCTCTTGCTGGAAGTGCATATAGCTGCCTAAATCCCTAGAACAACTTCTGCATGTCTTCATCTCAGCAGATTTTCAAAACTGTTGCCCAGCTGGCCTTCAAGTGTATAAGCACTAATAATAATCCTGGCCACACTACGTCTTTTCTGCCCCTACCTCCACCCACTTCAAAACACCACCACAGGACACATGACCTTCATTGTCTCCCTGGAGGTCAGAAGTTCAGTTTCATCCTTCTTCCCTTCCTGAAAGAATGTTCTTCCAAGTCTGAACTGAATGCCTTAGCTATCAGCCTTTTTTTACATAACATTTATTATGCAGGAGATTCTAGGAGTTAAAAAAGCTTATTTTAGAAAGGAGATGGAGGGAAGATAGGAGATTCTGGATACGAGACAGATGGACTTAGGGTTAGTCCTCCCCTTTGCCTGCTGAACTTTTCCACTCTTCACACATCTCCCTAGAACCAGATGAAAACACACTATGAGTGTTACATTGATTCATCAAACCCAGAAGTATCTGATAGACCTCGGTATGATCACAATTTGGATTCATCGCATTTTCACTCTCAGGGCCTTCTAGCCTTATGTTTTCTATATATTTTCCCTCTGCTGTACCCACTAAAAAATGTTGGTTTAAAATAAAGGTTTTTTCACCAATATTTTGTGGTCTTCTTTTTTCAGTAGATCTATTGCTGAGATCTATGGGAAAAGACCTATTGCTATTTAACTTTACTATATGAATTACTGGATTAACATCCTTTTCTCTCTCCATCACTTCCTGAAATCTCTGTGTGTCCATCACCAAGACTGTGATCTCAGTTGATAATGATTGCTTTGGTGAATTTCTCAAATCTTCAAAGCAAGTTCTGTCCTGAAATGACTGGGATTAAGGAACACTTCAAGGCAGTTTTTACATACAGCTTTCCTGGTAATTGCTGAGTGGCACTGGCAGTGACTTTCTGTAACAAATAGATGTGCACTAAGTTTCAAATTTAGGGCTAGCCAGTTGTGGAAATGTATTCCAGACTAATTCATGTACACGTTTCCACTCCAACAGAGTAAATTGTACACTTTAAACTGATACACTGGCACACTGGAAGTCTTTACTTAAAGCAAATACCTGAACTCTGTATACACATAATATTTATAACCTTATGTTTCAATATATGGCAATATCATGCATTAAATCTGCATCTGCCTCTGCTTGGTATTTGATTTTCCACAGTATTGAGAAGTTTTGATGTTCCATTGATGCATTTCAGTTTCATTTTTGTACCTTCTTTTCAATCTCAGGATTTTGTTCAGTGTGTCAATCTGTCAGTTCAGACATAAAGACGTATTTTGTGAACCTGTAAAATTGTGAACTAAGCCTCTGAAGTTTTTCAAACAATTACAGGCACTGTCTCTTTTGTCTGCTTTGTATTAGCTCTGTTTTGCTTTTTATTTGACACTTTTCCTTTCAGTATTAGGACACATAAAGTTCCAATGTACATTGCAGTTTTCACTGTGCAGTAATGCATCAGTTTCCATATCATAAAAGTTTTAAGCATCCAAAAAGACGCAGTAATTATCTAAAGAAAGTAATATTTACTGAAGTCCTGTATAGAACATAGAGCTCTTCTAAATCCAGGGGGAAGATATATTCCCAGTAAGGGCTTCCAACTCTATCTGTTATAAAAGATACCACTTTTGGCAAGATGCCTACGTGCAGTGTCTGTCTCAGAAATTCTACATTAAGACTTCATTTTTAGCACATTTCAGAATTTACACATGATGAGATATGATTCAGGGATAACTATCAGAATATTCTGGCATAAAAGGATGGTCTAGCTGGAGGAATATAACCATATAAGCAACCAGCCAGGCTGGTTTCAAATAAACAGTTGCTCTTGATGCTAAGCAGACTATAATAATTTTGGAATATGTTTATCTCAGTTAAAGAACTTCATTCTGATTGTGTACAATTTTTTTTTACTTTAACTTCTTCCATTGTTTACAACTATCATTTAGTACCTGGGTGTACTTTGCATTGTGTGATTCTAGAATTTTGACGTTATTTGTTCCCATGTTATATCACAAAGAGAAGGAGGAGTGCTTCTCAACTGGGAAAAACCTTCCCACAAAAAAAAAATCACACCAAGAACTGCTTGTTCTGGTATAGAAAGCTACCTGTGAAGTAACACTGTAATGCATACAAGCTTGCTATGACTTGCTATAACATAAATTCCCAAACGAAGGCTCTTAATAAACAAAGGCAGAAAATGTTCTGTGTAGGAAAGACAGAGCACGGCCAGAGGCAATCTGTGGTGCCTCTGTGGGAGCATCCAAGTAAAGAGAAATGCATAGGACTCAACTGGAAGTGTTGGATCAGGCCATCAGTGCACAGTAACAGCATTATTACAGCTTGTAAAGAACTGCACTGATAAAAATTTTTATGATACCTATTTCATGTAGAACCTCATCTTACAAAGGTTATTTAAAATTAAGAGAAGCTGAACAAAGAAAATCTGCCAGCCTCTTCGGTTCTGAGTGGTATTTAATAACAGAAAGTTGTCTATTGCTTTGTGTAAATCTGTAGTTCTCTTGAGCTGTCTCACAACAAAACAGATGATATTTTAATTCCTTTACAAACTCTTGGATTTTTTAACTTTTTCTTGCTTCATGGTGTTCAGATAATTAAACTATGAATCATACTATCTACAACCATCTGGGATTCTGGGAGGCAATTAATGAAAAATCGAGCTAAGACTTGGGAGGGTCTTCAATGAGCTTGGTCTCCAAAACAATTGGTTTGTTGTTCAAAGCTTTTGGCCTAAGATGATATGAATTTTCCTATGCCAAAAAAAAGATAAGATTTTTACAAGGTTAGTAGTTCCAAAAACTTGATCCATTTGAACTATCACAAAGGGATATTGTTCAGTAATAGTATTTTCAATAAATGATGGAGGGCTACTCTTTTTTTTCCATTCATCTTTTTTTCATTCTTTTTTCTTTCAATATCTATGACTTAAGGATTTAGGAATAAGACATTGAAATATGCTGATCAATTTTGAAAGACTTTGGTTTTTAATTGAATGTGAAGTCTGCTAATGAAAAGCAGGCGGCATAGAGACTATCAAAAAGCAGAAAAAAAAAAGTCACAAAAAAGATAGCTGCTATCACAGCATCAGGATGCATTGGAATTTGTGAAATCTGAAAGCATGATTTTAAAGGCAATACAGAAATTAAATAAAATATAACTATTTGGCACAATCTGTGAAGATGTAAACAAACTAGAAGAAATTATAACATAGAATAACATACTAGAAACACTACAAATTACAGAGGAATCAACTGTATCTACCACCCTTCTAATCAAAACCATACTGACATCAGAGATGTTGCTAGGGTCAGAAAGGCCCACCCCCCGTATTAAGACCATCTCCACAAGGAAGAAAAGACAGGTTATAGCTTCTGAGGGGAACAGAGAGTTCAATATGCCAGACAGACCCTCCTCTTAGGGAAGTCTGCTGCCTCCGTGGTACGCAGGTTAAGGACATCGCTAGGAAACTTCCTAGCCTGGTACGTCCCTTCAACTACTACCCATTGCTACTATTCCATGTGGGTGGTGATGAAGCTGCAACGTGTAGTCGAAGGACAATCAAAAGAGACTTCAGGGCCCTGGGACGGCTGATAAGGGAATCTGGTTGATAAAGGAGAACAACCAACATAATCTATCTGGACTTGTGCAAAGCATTTGGCATTGTCCTGCGTGACCTTTTTGTACCTAAATTGGAGAGACATGGATTTGATGGATGAACCGCTCAGCAGATAACGAATTGGCTGAATGGTTGAACTCAAAGAGCTGTGGTCAACAGCTCTATGTCCAAGTGGAGACCAGTGGCAAATGGCATTCCTCAGGGGTTGGTATTTGGACTGGTTCTGTTTAACATTTTTGTTGGCAGCATGGACAGTGGGATTGAGTGCACTCTCAGCAAGTTTGCTGACGACACCAAGCTATGTGGTGTGGTGGACACGCTGGAGGGAAGGGATGCCATCCAGAGGGACCTTGACAGGCTGGAGAGGTGGGCCCATGCAAATCCCATAAAAGTCAATAAGGCCAAGTGCAAAGTCCTGCACATAGGGCAGGGCAATCCCAAGCAGAAGTACAGGCTGGGCGGAGAATGGATTGAGAGCAGTCCAGAGAAGCACTTGGGGATACTGGTTGATGAGAAGCTCAAGATGAGCTGACAATGTGTTCTTGCAGCCCAGAAGTCAATCATAACCTGGGCTGTCTCGAAAGAAGTGTGTCCAGCAGGTAGAGGGAGGTGATTCTGCCCCTCTACTCTGCTCTCATGAGACCCCACCTGGAATACTGCATTCAGCTCTGGAGTCCCCAACACAAGAAGGTCATGGAGCTGTTGGGGTGAGTCCAGAGGAGGGCCATGAAGATGACTAGAAGAATGGATCTTAGAATATTTAGTCTTTTTTAAATTTGTAGCAGTATATGACAGAGCAAGTTCAGGAGTTGTAAATGTCACTAATTAGGATGAACGTAGAGTGTGCATGCTGGGCTCTAAAAGTAGTTATCAGTTATTGATGTCCAGCTTGGGTTTTAAAATAATGATATTTATTTTTGGATGTCAAAGGTTTTAAAAGACACAACTTTCTTGATAATTATTTGCAGATTACTTCTTCTTGTGTTAAGCATAAGAAACAAATTATTTTACAAGCATAGAATTATATTTATGACTATCAACTAATAGACTAGTATTGCTCTAAGTTTTCAGGTGTGTTAAAGGGACTAACATTTGCTGTGCATGTTTGGTAAATGCTTTACAATATTTTTTGTGATTATTCTGTGTGTATTATAACTAATGTCACCACTCTATCTTGTACTCCTAAACAACTGTCATAATAAAATCAGTTCAAACACTTCCCAACTGCTTTGTATTCTGCCTGCCTGGACAGGGAGCACAGCAGAGTCGAAATAAATGGTTGCACTAGTCTTGCACAAGTCTGACTTGACTACACCGCAAAGCATGACAAAACAAGTGGAGGCTCAGGTTCTCTTTATTACATCTTATTATAGGCAAAGATTCAAAGTACTGATTTTAGGAGCCGTGTGGATATTAAAAAAGTATTAGACAACATATGAAAATGCTGATTCTAAAATGCTGCATACAAGACACATTTGTTTGCCATTTGGATAACATGGATTTTTTCTTTTTTTAATCTACAGAGAAGCCTAGTTTTAGTAAGTATTTAAAAAAATGGACAAAAGTAATTGTCTCAAAAACCAAATTTGTTGGCTTATCTTTGAAACTACTATAGAGTAAATGCTGGAGATCATTTAATAAACAAAAAAATAGATTAAATATATTTGTTTTGAAGAAGACAAAAATGTATATATATTGTATTTCAAATTATTTTAATTGCCACTTGTTGCCCTTACTGTGGATTACTCTTTTCCAAATTTAAATAATGCCCTTACAGAATTATTCTGACCGTGATAGCAATCTCCATACTGAATGCTGTATCAAGAGGAAACCATTAGATTAATGTTAATGTAAAAATGATGCAAAGAGAGAGTCCAATTGTTTACATTTCACACATTCCTGCAGGTAAAAAAAATCTTTCCTTTTCTCACTGTATCTGCTAATTATTTCTCCTAGTTTGCTAAAAAGAAGGTGACCCTAACTTTTTAAACTTTTTTTTATAGCATAGATTAAAAATTAGTATTTCTGAATAATAACAACAAAAATCACAAAATGTTTTGAATCTTGATATTCAAGTTGCTTTCATGAACTTGCATTTGGTTTATGTCAATCCCACTTATTCTTTTTTGTGGGATACCTTAGAGTAAGCATGAAATTCAACAAAAAGGACTAGGTAACTTCAGGAAATACTAGATGATTAGAACTATATTTTTCCTTTGTGCATTTCTACAGGTAAAACCATATTCTGTGGAGATAATGACAGCCCTCAAGTTATGATAACTGTGAATATCCAGCTAATTGCAACATGAGGATCCAATGGAAAGCATAATTTAGCCCATAGTGAATATAGTTACGTTATTTTCTCAATATTCCCTTTCTTCAAAATTCTGTTTCATGAACTTTAAAGAGTGGTGGCAAATAGGAATTCCTTCTGAAAATTATAATTAACTTCTAAATACATGGGCTTTGATATGTCAAAAAGGTGAGGGGGACAGGGAAAGAGAGAGAGACAGTAAGGAAATTGGTTTAAAAATTTTCTATGACGAGGACTTTAGCACCCTGGTCCTGCTGAAGGTAGGTATTATGTTAGGCTCTCTGGAAAATACTATCCAAGAATGTATTCCTATGTCTCCACTTATTTATAAAGAACAGACTTTTTAAAGCACCTTAAGTGAGCATCAGGTGCAATATGGCAGAGATACATAGAATCATAGAATGGTTTGGGTTGGGAGAGGCCTCAAAGATCATTTAGTTCCAACACCCCTGCCATGGGCAGGGAAACCCTCCACTACACCAGATTGACAAAGCCTCATCCAACCTGGCCTTGAACACTGCCAGGGATGGGGCATCCACAACTTCTCTGGGCAACCTGTTCCACTGCCTCACCACCCTCAATGTAAAAAATTTCTTCCTTATATCAAATCAAAATCTACCCTCTTCCAGTTTAAAGCCATTGCCCCTTGCCTTATCACTGCATACTTTTTACTACTTGTAAAAAGTCCCTCTCCAGCTTTCCTATAGGCCCCCTTTAAGTAATGGAAGCTTACTAGAAGATTTCCCTGGAGCCTTCTATTCTCCAGGCTGAACAGCCCCAACTCTCTCAGCCTGTCTTCATAGCAGAGGTGTTCCAGCCCTCAGATCATCTTCGTGGCCCTCCTCTGGACCCACTCCAGCAGCTCCATGTCCTTCTTGTGTTGGGGGCTCCAGAGCCAAACACAGTATTCCAGGTGGGGTCTCCTGAGAGCAGAGTAGAGGGGCAGAATCACTTCCCTCGACCTGCTGGCCACGCTTCTTTTGATGCAGCTCAGGATACGGTTGGCTTTCTGGGCTGCAAGGTCATCTTCAAAAAGCAAGAAGAGGTGGCCTTGAAAAGAGTATACAATAGCCCTAGATAGTCCCTTACTCTTTTCAAATGAATAGCTCCCTGGAGCTATTACTTTGCACAAGAATTTCCTGATCTCATTAACCATTATCTCTATGGAACTAATCGAACAAGAGGACTTATGGTCTTGTTCAAAGCTGATTTTTTTTTTTTACAGAACGATATTGTGTTAACATAAAGAGTAAAGTAATGCTAACTGATTGATCTTTGCTACAGAAGGAAGAATTATGTGGGAACTCAGGAAAAAAAAAAAATGCTATGTTATTCTTATTAAAGAAAGTATGAAATGTAGCTGAAAGAAGAATAGATTAATTTATGTTGCTACTGTCTGAAAGCAACGAATTTTATAAAGCTTACATCACAAATAACAGGCGTTATTTGGAAGAGCAAACGGGAGTTGGAAGTTTGGTACAAGAATGCTAATTAGTTTCAATGGGGTTCAAATATATACATTTTATGTCTCCCTCATGATCATGAATAGAAGGGGTTTGATAAATGTCTTAAACATGTTACTTCGATATGTTTTCTATTTAGGTTTCAGTCTTTCTCATCTTTTTTTCATTCAGCTTTTAGCCTAGTGAATTTGGTTCAGAAAACACTTCATCATATCATAGACTCATAAAACCAGAGAATATCCTTTGTCAGAAGGGACCCATGAGTTGGAAGAGACCCATACGGATCGAGTCCAACTCTGTGCTCCTCACAGGACTACCTAAAACTAAACCATATGAGTAAGAGCATCGTCCAGACGCTCCTTGAACTCTGACAAGCTTGGTGCCATTGCCACTTCCCTTGGGAGTCTGTTCCAGTAACCAATCACCCTCTCAGTGAAGAATCTTTTCCTCATGTTCAATCTGAACTTTTCCTAACGCAGCTTTATTCCACATCTTCATGTCCTGTTGCTGGTCACCAGAGAGAGGAGATGAGCACCTCTCCCTCTGCTGCCCCTCATCAGCAGAGTCCAAGTCCTGACTCCACACAGCACAACCTAAAAATAAAACTATGCATCTAAGAGCATTGTTCCAATGCTTCTTGAACGCTGAGAGGCATAGGGCCATGGATCACCTCCCTGGGGAGCATGTTCCAGTGGTTAACCATCCTCTCAGTGAAGAAATTTTCCCAATACCCAATCTGAACTCCTCCTAATACAGCTTTAAGCCATCTCCTCACACTCTGTTGCCAGACACCAGAGAGAAGGGATCAGCACCTCTCTCTCTGCCACCCCTCATAAGAAGTTTTAGAGAGCAATGAGGTGACCCCTTAGTCTCCTCTAAACTGAACAAATCTCGCATTCTCAGCACTCCTCGTAAGTCATGCCCTCTAGTCCTTTCACCATCTTCCTTGCCCTCTTTTGGACACATTCTAATATTTTTATATCCTTATATTGTGAAGCCCAAAGCTGCACACAGTGTTTGAGGTGCAGCTGCAACAATGCTGGCTACAGTGGGACAATCACTTCTCTCCACCAGTTTGCTATACCATGCTTAACGTATCTCAGGATATGGCTGAACCTTTTGGCTGTCAGGGCACATCGTTGACTCATATTGAATTTACCATCAACCTAAACCGCCCCATCTCTTTCTCCAGGGCTGTACACCAGCCTCCTGTCTCCTAGTCTATATGTACATCCAAGGTTACACCATCCCAGGTGCAGAATCTAGCATTTGTCCTTAATTTATATAATTAAAGCTATAGATATGCTCACATATTACCTTAAACACGTGTAAACTCTTTTTGGTGTCATATACCAAAGAACTTTTTATCCACTCCAATAAAATCTTTTTTTTTTTTTCAATCCGGATCATAGCAGCTAAAAGACAAACAAAACACTGTGATTAGTAAGGAACAGGGATAGGAAATAATACCAAAAATATTGCATTCCAATTATGAAAGAGTATGATGTGTGAGGACTGGCATTTTCTGTTATACCATTCTAATGCAAACAGAGGAATGTGAGAGAGTCATCACAGCTTCTGCAGGGGGAGACTGAAGAGTCTTGGACTATTTATTCAAGAGAGACAAAAAATGCAAGAGGACATGATGCAGGTATAAAAAACTGCAGGTAGGCTAGGAAAAGCAGTACAAATGTTTCTATTTATTTTTTCTGATGATGAAGAAGAAAGAAGCATTACACTTAGTACAGCTATCTCCTTTTTTTCGCCTTTCTTAATCCAGACCATAATTATCAGGAAGAAAAATTTCTACAATCCAAAGAGCTTTGTGGCAACAAAACCCAAAATCTTACTGCCTATAAATTATTTACACATCATGATTTCCACCACACAGTGGTAACTGACAGGAATCAGGAAAAATTGGAGTCTTCCGAATATGATTTGAGGCCCTGAGAAACCTGATGAGGCCCTGAGCAACCTGATCTAGTTGGAGATATCCCTGTTCCTTGCAGGGGGGTTGGACTAGATGACCTTTGAAGGTCCCTTCCAACCCTAACGATTCTATGATTCTATGATTCTATGATAACACAAGACACCATTCTGGATAAGATCCATGGGTTTATGTTGTCCATTAGCTTGCGATGTCACTAAGTAATTTCAGAAAAACTCTGTAATAGACAATTAGAGGCTAATCGCCACCAAGAAAGGTCTCCTTTCTAACTCCAGGTCAATTTTAGCTCCTGAAGAATTAGGTTTCTGCTCCTTTCAAAAATGTTAATTACTGGTACAATTTTTCGTTCGTGTACATCCCTCACCTTCTTTTGAATCCCACTAATCTTTTGCTCTGTTCATATCCTGTGGTAATGAGCTCACAGTCATGACTTAGGTGAGGAAAATAATTTGTTTCACTTTGAATTTTCCTATTTTGCTATTCTACACTGCAGTATAGGGCACTTTCCATTTCTTCAACAATGTGTTATTTCTCATGTTTGTCTCACTTATTTGTTTTAATACATTTTTTAAAGGAAATTTCTCCAAAACTCTTGCTCTATGGCTCTAGTGTCTCTGTTGCTCTAAGCTTTCTGGAATAAAGAATAAATTCTTCCAGAGGCAGAATTTTTGTATACATAGCTGAAAGTCCACTTTTGTACAATTTTTCCTATAGAAATTTATATGCTGTGGTTGATTACTAAAAAGTCCTTCCAAACATGTTTACTTATCATTCTTTAAATGTACTTTCTATAATGATGCCAAAAGTAGAGCCAATAATAAATGCACAGATTTTGAGAGAGTGTTATATCAGGATGTTAGAAAAATTGATATTACTTTTTCTGGACATTTCTTTGTTTCATTAGCTCCTTTAAGGAAAGAAACTTTCATTAAGTTTTCATTTATTTTCCCATAAAAAATTCCTAAGTAGCGGAGTTGGTTGGAAAAAATGATAATGAAACATTTTTTAACCAGCCAGTGGTTCTTAAAATTGAAATATTTCACAGTAACAGTTCTCTTTAGGCAAAGTACCAGTAGAATTCAGGTTTTATTTCCTGCCTAATTCCTCAGCAGCTCACCAAAAACACTGTTTTGTTTGTGATATAGAGATTTCATTTCCAGGGTTTTTGGATCTGGGGCTTTGTTATAGAGAGTTTTGAAAAAAAAAAGGACATAATTGTAAAATGAGAATGACACGAAATAAAGAAAAAAAGAAAGAAAAAGAAAGATGTAGCATAACTCAGAGCATCTGCTCAGGCTCAATGGAGTAGCCTCAGAAGGCTAGCCATGAAAAGTCTTTAGATTTCAATGTACTGATGTTTATATTGCAATAACTTTCATACCTCTGTACCATTTTACATTCTTGGCAAATAAAATAAAAAGGAAAGTACTTTTTTTTGTGGGATCAAATATGTCTGATTAGAATAATCTCTCAGCTTTTCCCCAAAAAGAACTACAATATTATTCTAAAACAGAATCTAATCTAATTTTTTGTAATTTTTTTAAAAATGAATTTCTTGCATACTTTCATTCTTTGGATGATTATCTTGCATTTTCAAACTTCAGCTAAATCAGAAACTTATCAAATACATGTTCAGCACAGTAGTCTTATATCCTACTTAAAGTTTCCAGATACTGTGAAAATAGTAATTATCTGTTACTCTGCTTGGTCCTAGATCTTCACATTGGAAAATTAAAAATCTGAGAATGTCATAAGATAATATAATCTCCCACAGTTTTGTTGTACTGCAACAAAGGGCATGGGCAACTCTATTTTTTGAGAAAAATGTGGCATTTTCTTGTAAAATCTTCAAGAAATAGTGATGAAAAAAACAGAAAACAATTCAAGAGAAATATGTGAAAAAAGAAGGTATGTGGTTGATATTGATGGAGAGTTTATTTCTGCCCAATAAATTGTAAAAATTGTTCAAGAACAGTTCATCTCTGAAAAAAATATGACCTCCTGTATAACTGCCACAGCCAAATAGACCTTCAGTGAACTTCTGAGCAAATAATCATCATGTGAGTTGAAACTGCCTAAGGTCAGTTTTAACTGAAGCACTCAATTTCTCTAGGATTTCAAGTGAGGTTAGAAGAATAAATACAAATACTGTAACTGACACATATCAGCTAGTTCCTCTCTCTTAGCACACACACACACACACACGCCCCCCCCTTCTCTCTGTCTCTTTATTCTTCTCCTTATTTTGAATATACATATTTAGGTTGCGTAGTGGCAGGTTTCTAGGCAAAGAAGAGACTCTAGGGGGGAGAATGTATTCAACAATTAATTGCAGCAGCAATAGTACATGGTACCTCTTCTCAAATTCAAAGGCAAGAAAGTCATTATCTGTGAGGAAAAAAAGGTAAAAAAATGCTGAGCGTGCCTCTCCATGTTAATTATCTTGGTTACATCTACAACCTTGCACATTTGTATGCTCACCTTCTCATTCTGTAGAATCTGAACCCCTGATACTGAACAGCAGGTGCATGAGAAAAGTAGAAAAGAAAGTTAAATCAAAGGTAGGATTGAAGGTCTGTAGTGATGTCACTAGGAAAACAGATCTAAAGTCAGTTCTTGATTTGGCTGTGTGTGTGCTGAGGAGTAAGTACCATTTCCTTCTGCTAACCTTTTTCCCTGTCCTTAAAACATGGAAGATATTTTATTGAACCTATTTTTTTGTCAGCTTGTCATTTAGTCTATGAACTTTTAGTGGGGGGGAGATGTGTGTTACTGGAGGCTTATGTGGAACTGAGCACAATGGGACATGTCAATGGAGAATTCTCAGCCCTACCAGAATACTGGAAAGCAGTATGAGGCAAAGCAGAAAAGAGATGTTCTTATTTCAAGTAGCAAGTACAGACAGGTATAATATTACTGAATTTAAATGAGTAACTGAAGGGAGAATAACAATCAACACAGCAGTAACTATTTTCCATCATTCAGAGACCTTTAAAATAGAGAATGTGAAAGAAAGATCTTACAGCTATTATATACTTCTGACTTTATTTCCTAAGCCTGAAAGCCAGTCATTAATGAAAAACACTTCAGTGACGTACTTCGTATTTTCAAGTTTCTTATTTCACTTTCTCATATGTGTGTGTGCATACATATATACACATATGCATACACATATACACACAAATTTATACAATATATGCATAGTATATATGCATTCATATTTTATACTGAATCATGTTTTGGAGCCTTCTCTCTAGAACAAGAGATTTTTCACTTCTGATTTCTGAAGGAGGAGTCATTAGATGCGATGGGATTAAAGGGGGTGGTCTGAACAGACTGCTTGCATTTACTGAATGTGTTGAAGTGTCAGCAAGTTCACAACAGCATTTGAGCTTTAGTTTTGAGGTCTGTTAAATAATTTCAGCAGGACAAAGGTTTAGCCTGACTTATTATGAAAGAAAGCCACATTAGGAGTAGCCCCAAAAATGCCAAATGCTCACTTCCTCTATAGTTGGTAAAAATTAGAAGACAGACAAAATTAGCCAGGCCTTTCTTAGAAAAGGAGAAAATAAGGCAGCATACTACTTCTGCATGACAAATTGTTATTTAGTAGGCAGCTTGGTGAGGGCAGCTTCGTAGGTAGATTAGAGTTAATGATGTTTAATTTTCGTATGACTATAGCTGTCCTTAAGTTTTGCAAGGTACCTAAAAGTTAATTTTGACATCAAAATAAATAGCTCTTATAAAAAAATCAGTAAAAAAGGGATGAATTTAATTCCATGTTGAACTTATTGGTGCAGCACTCTGAAACTATCAGATGAAAAGCGCATCTAAGATTTCATTTTTGTAATTCAATATTTGGAAGTAGTAAGGAATGACTCTATTAATAAAATTAATGTTGATTTGATAGCGATGTTCTCATTGCCTTCTTACCGGTTTCTTTTTCTACTTCTTTTCTGGTTCTAGGAAGCTGAGGACTACGTCTGAGGCAAATCTGAGACTGAGCACAGAGAAACTCCAATTATTAATAATCTGAAGCCAGTATCAGTGTTGGGACTGAGTTTGCAGTTTCCAGTTGAACTCCGATTGACTTCGGTCGGTCATTTTGGTGAGTGCAGCTGTTAATACCCTTGTTTTATAAACACTGGTTTAACCTGATACACAAGAATTCGTTTTTATGAACTCCAGACTACTCAGGTCTGTGAGAGTAAACACATCAATAGCATTTGCAGGAGGAAAATTTATGAACCATAAATTACTGAATATTAATTAACATTGACGTCTGTTAAGGAAAAAAAAAAAAGATTGCTACTGTACCACATTCCGCTAAATCCCCTATTAGGGTTTAAGAAGCTTTTACACATTTTCTTCTATACCTTCATATCCTGAGGAAGGTATTTCAAGTATATGAATTAGTGGCAGAAAATGAACTGTGCATCCCCCAAGGTCATCCTGCCTATTGCTGTGGGTTTTTTTATCTTGTAATCCTTCTCAATTTGGCCTGTATTTTTTGAGAAAATTTTGTGAAATTCTGATGTAGACCTGTTTTTGAAGTACAATCCACATTACCAAGTTCTGAATAATGCATGGTGCTCTGCACAGGCAGGTCCATAAAAACATTCTTTGAACAACTAAATCATTCAGGTCAAACCAAAACAAAATATGTCATTTTTTCAAATACTTTTTACTTTATATAAAAATGGAAGAAAATATTAAAACATAGATAATGTCTCTTTGAAAATCTGCAGCATTTTTACCTTTTCAGGAAATATCCTATCTTTTTCCACTGATTTAAACAGTCCTGAAGACAGAGGCATATTTGTAATTTTGTTGTTGCCAAATTACAGATTTTCACTGGATTTTTTAAACTCTGAAATTTTTGTTTTATTTTTATCAGAATGGAAAATTTTTCCTTAAGCAACTTGAAAATCTCCTTCTGCTTCTGACGTGCGGAAATAGACTCCACAACTCGGAAAATTGTAAAGTAGGTATGTTTATTGCAGCGCTGGGTGCACGGGAGATGGCTCCACCACAAACGTGCACACCGTATGGCAAAACGAGAACCAATTTATAACGCAAAGGCATACATGACTCATCACCGGATCATAGAATGGTCGTTAACAGTTTCCATTCTCTTATCTGCGCCTTCTAAGGTCGTTACCCACAGACAATAGGGTTCCAGTAACAGTTCCTGTTACCTTTATGGCTTTAGATGGCTACTTATCTATCTATAGGATTCTTGCTCGTGACAGAGCTTCAGTATTTTGCTAAACTATTTGTTGTATTGCAATGCCCGACTAAGTGTTATTCTCCATATCACTTCTCTTCCAGCCTGCCTTAGTGTATTTCTATACTTTAAGATAAAAATTTATTATAAATATTCTGTGATTAGTATAATTGAAAAAATAGAAGTACATTTACCCACATAATACTTTGATCTTCCCAATATTATTTTCGAAAGTATCCATTTTTATTTTTTAAAGAGCCTGAGTGCTAGACGCCCAGACGAAGTAGGTTTTGAATCTTAATGAAACAAGGGTTAAGGCACCCACCTCAGCTCAGGTGTTATTCTGGACTCTCCCAGTGCAGTCCCAGGTCCCACCTCCCATCCACACCCTTTTTCCCCTTTCTCCTGCATTATGGGACCTCTGTTCCTGCTACCTCTCTGTAGAACTCCAACCCAAAAAGAACATTATCCAACCCCAACAGAGTAAGATGAAAACATAAAAGAATTCCACAAAAGAGATAATTTCTTACCAAAACTGTCTAATAAACCTACAGTATCAACACAGTTGATGGAGCAAAATTTTCAATAAATTGCAGAAACAGTCCCATCCCTTTCTGTAAGCCGGGTAGCTCTGTATGGATCATCCGGCTCTTAGATCCAAATCGAGTTTCTCGGCAATGCCCAGCACACAGGCGACTCAATGTCTAGCACACAGGTGACACAGGGGGGTTGTAGAAGCGACCCAGCTTTGTGTTGCATTGAGGCAGAGATGATCCACGGGGAGCTCTGTAGATCGCTCAGCCCTGAGCTGTCTGATGAGTCAGTGCTGCATTATTCAAAGAACCAAAACTTGATTTGAGCCTTGAAATCCCTCAACAAAGAATATGCCCTGAGTCTCAATCCAACCATTGTCCCGTTGCCTGAGATAAGGTAAAGGGAAGCTGGAAGGTGCCTGCTTCAGCCGACAACTTACGTACTCAGACAACTTTGTGTATTCAGACGATGGATAAGGGGAAACTCCCTTTCACACCCCCAAAGACCCCCTCTGGCATGGTACCTACATAGTAACGTAAATCAGGGGATAAAAGCCCTATGATTTGGGTTGGGAATCGGCAGCTGCTTCTCCAACTACACAGCTGAGGATATTCTTCCCCCCTTGATCGGGACGCCGGCCAAGGAAACTTCCCTGGGATTGAGAGCCCTTACCTGGAGGGGTAAGTGATTATTTAGCATGCTTTAAGTGTAAGTCTAGTGCGTTTGTGTGTTGTCTCTTTTATGTGCTGCAGTACTGCATTCCATGACTCTCTTGTGTGTTGCGATAGTGTATTGTAATAGTGTATATCTTGCTTTCAAAATTGCGATAGTGCATTCCTCCATTGCATCTGTAAGAACCTGTAATAGTGGCGTATGGAATCTGCAAGTGCAGTTCGAGTAAATTGTTATCTTGGACCTTACAGTTAAACCTGTAAGCGCAGTGCAAATAAACCGTTTGCTTGGAACTTGAAGTTGAGTCTCTTTTCATCACAAGCACCTGGAAGAAAAGTTTCACAAGTGGAGTGATGCTTGTTCTGGTGTTACCTAGAAATCTCAGAGACAGCAGAACTTGGTGTTTTTCACTGAAAACTAGAGACTTTCAAATAGTGGACTCTGACAAGGTTACAGTCTTGAGATCCTGCTATCACACAGATAGGTTTGCATTGTACTCTCAAAGGCTTTTTCTTTTTTCTAAAATGTTCATCTCTTCCTTTCACACACAAAAAACATTGAGTTGAAAAACGATGATAGAAAACCTAAAAAGAGTTTGACAGTTTAACAGAAGCCTTGGAAGAAAGTCACAGGATAATTTAACAGTTGTTTTCTTTAAAAGACTACGTAGAAAATGTTCGTTACTTTATTTATATTTTAAACACTGAATGATTTTTTTCTCTGTCTTTAAAGGCTCTGAGAACCTCCAAAGCTGAAATATTGCAAGGAGAAAAAGAATGCAGCTAATACTAAACCTCAAAACTTCAGTATATATCAAAGATACCCTGTCTGGATGATAAGACAAAGGTCCACAAAATTATATCCTGTTGAGCAGTTAAGTTCAAATCTGTCAATACTAAAAACAACCAGAGGAAAACTTCTGTACAATTTTTGATGATGAATTTACAGAAAGCTTTTGTGAAAATTTTCAATATTGCCTAATGGAAAAAAAAAAATCTGTAACTTCTCAAAAATTTTAGTATGCAAACCACCTTAACAGACAGGGACCACAAGAACAAGGTATATAAAAAAAATCTGTATTAGAACGAGCTATGATACATTTTTCCCTACATCTGAAATCACTACGGATATCAGATACTTGGCCATTGTGCAGAAGAGTAATGTGCAGGGGATGGGGAGGATAGAGAACTGCAGATAAGTGAGGAGGGAAGAAGGAGAACAAGCACAGTCCTATGATCCAAGCATTGCCAGAGGAGGACTCAAACGTGAGGTTCCTGCATCCTGACTTAATAGCTCAAGCACCTAAATGCCTGAAAAGGTAAGGCAAGCTTGTCTTTTTCAAATGGCCTATGGTCTCTCCACCTTCTAAGCCTCCAAATTTGAAAATATTACAAAAGGTGGTTGGGTTTGAGAGTGGGAGTGGGTTTGTTTAGGTTTTTCATTTCATTTCTCAAACATTGAGCAAAGCAAATTCTCTGCCAAGAATGTGAATAAAGGAACTCCTGAAAGTCCCAATCACTCATTAGAAAAAAGGAAGTCGTATGAGTGCAGGGAAAAGAATTAAACTTATCTATTTAGCCTTCATTTCTAAGATAATCACTACGCAGACAAGCTATCTCAAGCTATCACAGCTACTGACAGCTCTCTGAAAATAATATAGCAGTAGCACTACCGCTCCCCTTAGACTCAACTGGTTTGTATTGGGTTGAAAATGGAGATTTTGTCCTGGCTCTGACGCAACTGCTGGGGGTAGGGAACACCAGAGAGCTACAGAAAGCAGGAGTGGGCTAAGGAGTGGAATAGGGCAGAGCCAAAGACAGGTGTATGGTAGTGACCGTTAAATAAACAAAATGCAAATAGCTTGCTAAACTTTCACCCCAGCAATTAATTTAAGTCACAATCTGAAAATGGAAGTGGAAAAGGGTAGAGTGGGAGGGAGGAAGGCAGGAAGAAAGCAAGGAGAAGATAAAGTCTTCTCTTTCTCTGTCTTTCCTGGGAGCTTTGTGGAGTCTTCGCTGCAGCCAACACCACAGAGACATGGCATTTATTACACCAGATCAAAAATCAGTCCTATATCCTATGTTAGAAAGGAATGAATTCTAAATGCTTTGTAGAAAGGTAGTAGGGGATTAGATTATGTCCCCAAAGGTGTCATTTTACCTCTACATATCTCTGCGGCAATGTTATTTTCATCACCTAAAGCCAACATCTTCCAAAAACAATAAAGAGGTTAAAAACCAAGATATAAATAATAAATATCAATTGGATTTTTATGCTGTCCCATCATGAATGCTGAGATTATAACGTGCATTTGAGTTACATTATCAGTCTTTTCCTTTTTTGCTTTTTTTAAAAGAATGGTGATAATTTTAAGTAGGCATTCAGCTACACAAACTATGCCTAGAAAAAGAAATCATGTTGTAAAATTCATAATGACACTGAATTTATAGAACATCCCAATCACACTGAAAAAGAGACATACGTCTCTCTCTGACGTCCATTCCTGTGAGCAAGTGAAGTGGGCAACAATGTCCATATCTCATCATTCTTTTCAAACTCACTATAATTATCTGACATTCCATGGAGAGTTCTCCATGATGTCTTGGATACAGGCTCAGACCTGCTACAGTATTTCTTTATTCAAGCAGCATGTGAAAAATCTGTCTAAAGCTCCATTGTCATTTTTCAGTATATACTTTTCTTGGGAAATATTCTTATATCTTTTAGAGTAGAAGATATGAGCCTTATCAGGTACCTGAAAAGCATGATTTCAGAGAGCCAAAATCAGAGATGTAGTCTGAAAATCTGTTAATAAAAGTTCCTGCCCATTCTGCAAGGGGAATAGGATGCAAATACTGCTAGACAATTTGGCAGCTTGAGGAATCTTGCTAAACTTTCTTCTGTGCTACGTTCTTCACTAAGAAATTTTCCAAAGAAATGATGCTCAGAGCAGCTCATTGACATTAGTACAATGTCTGATATCTTTAGAACAAAGGTGCTATGTCAGCATAAAGTATCATTAACGGCATTTTATATTCTTTAGCTTCAGTGATGGAGCTGTTCTTTTCAGAGCAGAGGGTCCTTTATACAATTTTCACCTGGGAGATATTCATCACAGATGTCCTTTGGATATACAGCATATGTTCATAACAGCCATTCCTGTATTCATAAGCATACACCCTTAAGACTGTACATTTCACATTCCACTGATGTTCGCAATAATGCCGCAGTCACTGCAGGTGACATCATGGCCTTGACAAGAACTTTTAGGGAAAGGGTATTTCTATTTGACAAAGATGTCCAGCTGCAGAAAAAAATGCCATGATAAAGCTGCAGGTCTATTTTCCAAGTGTTTCCTAAGGCTAGCTTCCATGTAAAGTTGGGAAAGAGAGCAAACCTCCAGATTCTGAACATTTTAAATAGCTACTTTATCCAAGAGCTTCTTTATGGCCAGTATCAGTCTTAGGGAGAAGCATAGGCAAAAAGGAAGGAAATCTCGATCATGTTTCCCAGGCACTTAATACTTTAATTATGGCTGTCTCATCAGAAAATATGAGGAATTTTCCTATTAATCGTGCCAAGGTTTCATTCTCTCAAATTAAAATGCTAAATGTCTGAAATTCTCTGAATTCTCTGTTTTGGACCATTGCATCAAATTTCTCTTTCCTTGTTCTCCCGTTCATAATGCACCTGGTTCGGCCTCTGCCTTATATCTTTGACTTTGTCCCCACTGTATCATACATTAGAACCCTAAATTCTCCACTAACTGCAGACTGGAAGTCAGCTGACACTATTTAATATCTGATTTTTAACTCAGAATAAACAATAAATCAAATATTACAGTTTACGTTTGGCTGGTTGAAAAACAAACAGGTTCACTGAGAATAGTCCTAGACTAATGTTTTTGTGCCACTATGAATGTCTGTGAAGCTTTTGTACCTGATCTCTTTTCAAACTAGAAGACCCACAGACTCCTGGTTTGGTTCTTAGATCGATCCACCTATTTGTGTCTATCTCTTTTATATTCATAAACCTTCCGAGATATTTTGTGTGTATGTAATTTTGTCTTTTAAACAAGACAAATCATAGCATATATTAATTAAAGTCTCTGCCTATATTCATTTGGCACAGAGAGATGTTAAAATCTCATATGTTCTGTATATGTTGGGGGTACTAAGGCATATATAACATATACATAGATAATAACATATACATAGATACTTGATAACATATACATAGATACTTGATAGCTCTACTTGCTACCAAGTAAAATAGGAGCAGGTAAGGGATTTTCCATCCTCTGGAAGATTCTTAAATTTCAAAACCATGAGTAGTGTGCAGTGGGATGACCTACAGACTTAAGGAAGTTTTCATGAAAAATGAAATCTTCCAGAATAAATTGTCCAATTCTAGAATTTGACTTTCCTATATAGTATCCATATACATATGCACATGTATATGCATAAACATATATGCAGGTATAGATTCTAAAGAATCGTTGAGGTGAAAGAGAGGAATAGTGGAACAATTGTTTCTTCCCACTTCTCTCCAGTGTGTAAGTTTTTTTGCTTACTTTTTGTGCTAATGTTGAAATCTGTTGGATTGAAATCAGCCAAAAAAACCACACAAATAAGTAAGAAAAAAAAAACCCAAACTCAAAACCAAATTAAGGCAGAAAGGGCTGCATTGTAAAGCAAGAAGGTTTTTCTTTGTTTTAAATCTGAGAGACAAAACTAAATGAACCAAAATGTACTTTTAGTGCTTTAAGCTTTTGTAACAAAAAAGGCCATGCTGTAAAGAATTGTTTTAGAACATAAATCTTTCTGAAAATGGCTTAGATTGCAGGTGAAACAATTTTATAACAACTCATATTTTTTGAGGGCAAACTATAAGTGACCTCTGAAGTCTTAGTCAGCACCAAGCCATTCGCCACAGCAAGGACAAGCCAGCACCTGCAGCCTTCTGCTCCTGGAAAACACCCCCAGAACTGTCAGTGCTCCCTTTGGCCACTTCTAAACTGACCTTCAGGTGAAGGCTGGAGTGTCTTCTTGTCCTCAAAACATGGAGATACAAGATATGATCAGCACCTATCTGACCTACATGCATGAATTTTCCTTTCTATGAAAATCACATTATGGAGGAAGGGAGAAGGAGAAGAGGGCGACTACTGACACAGCAGGCCAAGGCAGAAAGCTCAGAAGAACTCCTGGAGCCTCAGTTTGTTGTGTACTCTTTCTGTACTCCTGGAAAGTACATCACAAATTTATAGCTGGTGCCATAAATGCAGACTGTGAATGCACACACACACACGAAAGCTTTTGCTCCTGAATCTTTCACCTTTTGTCCAAATGTTAATACTAAATTGCAGTATTAAGTCTTTAATTTAGTACAATTCATACAAGGAAAATAAAAAGGCAAGCAAAACAAAGAATCAAACAAACCCTATTTTACTGTGAGGGTGGTCAACAATAGAACAGGTTCCCAGAGATGTTGTGAAGCCTTCATCCTTGGATGTTTTCAAACCCTTTATCCTTGGATGTTTTTGAAAACCCAACGGGACATAGCCCGGAGCAGTCTGCACTATATGATCCTGCTTTGAGCAGGGAATTGGACTAGATGATCTTCGGAGATGCCTTCTAGCCTCAATCCATGAATTCGTGGTTCTGTAAATATTCTATCTTCATCTATTAATCAGAACGAAAACTACCTCTTTCAGATCCTCAGTGATTCACAGATAAGAATGCAGAATAATTTCTGAGTATGCATCTATTAGCTGAAACAGATGCTTCAGGTACTCAGTGTCCTGTAGGATTAGGCCTTCCTATCTTCATTTTGCAATTGTGCTTCTTAAAATAAATGCAGGACTTAAAGTAATTTTCTTCCTCTATTTCTTTGCTGATACTAACTTCTTAAAAAGAAGCCCTTCTGACAAACCTGAATGGAAAATATACATGTTGTGCCCAAGGGTCTATCATCAGAAATTCAAACATATGCTTTTATACTACAACAGTATAATTTGAGAACACATAATGATTTTCCTTATCCAAGTGGGGGGAAAAAAAGTGAAATGTTCTAACAGACTATGGACTAAATGATTCCTGTTTTGAGCCAGCTTTAGTACCCATGACTGTCTTCGTCTTCCACTGAAAGCAAGAGTCAAATCAAAGAATGCAGCTGAGTGACAAACTGAACTAAAGTGTTATGTGTCTCAGGTTAGTAACTAGACCACTAACAAATACCTCCACCTACCTGATTAGGGTTAATATAGTGGTCTTTGTGCTCTATTTATTGTTGTGTTTATTTGGGATTTTGTACTCTGTTATTGTCATACTCATCAGGAGAGTGAGTAATCCTTCTCCCAAAGATCCCTCCTGAAGAACATTGCTGATTTTTCACCAAAAATTTAATAAAGCCAAACTAGAGAGAACAGAATGTGCCAAATGTACATACCCTTGTACAGCTTGTTCCTGAGGAAGAATGATAGCAACACGTGAGAGTCTAGCTCATTTTTACAATGTATATTCCAAGTTTTCTCATATGGGCATGCAGCTGTTAGAAAGACATTGGACAGACGTCCAAGTATCTATAGATCTGTCATGTATTCTGTCTTTCCGGTTGCTTTCCTCATATCGTTTTAAAGCAGCACTTTGCTTTTATTACATTTCAGAAAATATATATTTTTTTTTTTAAGAATTATCTCTTCCATAATTCTGTTTTATTTGGAACAGTGGAGGAGTTGTTGTTACCCTTTCAGTTCTCCATAAAATTCTCTTAAAGCTGCATTGAGTGCCTTAATCTAAGAAGATGCAGATGCAGAATGATCCTGGTAATAACTACATGGTTTATCTCGCTAATAGGTACAATAGAGATGCCAGTGATCTTCAACCCCTTTCATACCTTTGATCATTGAGCAAATGGTAACATCTGTTGCTATTCACCCCCCTAATGCTAAATACCTTATTACTACAGGAATGAAACTGATATTGTGTAATATCATGTCCTTTAGGAAACCAGAGCTCTTTCCTGGAAGTGTTATAGAAATTCTCTGCAATTGAAGTCTGGGGAAAATGAGGAAAACTGTTCAGATTTAGGTTTCTCAGAACCTTTTACTTTTAAATAGTGGGACAAACTCCTTGGGTACAGCCACAGGTGCTGAAATCAGCAGTCTTTCAAACCATGTTAAACAGTTCTGTAATGGTTGAAGAACTTCAGATAAACAGCAAGATCAATCCCATCTGAGACACAGAATTCCAGCTTGTTCAGAGACCAAATTTAAACTGGTTTGATGTGTTTTACCTGCAAAACACTTTTCCTCAAATAGGGCACTTTTGTTCTTGAAGGAATGGAAGATTTTCTCTTGGTGGGAAATACAGAAGAAAGAAAGGGCAGGACCCTGAATCTTCCCCTGACTACACAGAGCTACTAACTGAAATCAGAAGATGGATAGCTAAATTACCCCTACCCTCTCCAACCCAGTAACAGATACTTTCCTTTCAGGGTTTCAGAATAGATGAGGACACCTGAGAGGTACCATTTCATACGTTTAAATTTAGAAAACCAAGTCTCATGTTATGAGTGCCTCATAGTGTTGATTGAAAGATTTATCCTCACTTTCTTGTGAAAACCAACTCTGTTAGAAGTTCCTTTCGTCTCAGAAAAGAGTGGTAGACAGTGTCCATTATCTCTCCATAAAGTTACTGGAGAAAGATGGAATTATCCAGAATGTTTTGTCATATTGTGGAATTTCTTACTCTCTGTCCTCTGTGTATAGAGCTAAGGAGATGCAAGATCTAGCTGAATGCCTAAATTTGGAGAATTTATTGGAATAGATCTCTCTTTATACACATATATACTCTGCAGGCAATCAAAGGAAACTAAAATAGGTAGACCAGTAGAGACTATATGGAGTGGAGTCCTGAAGGAAAGAAGACAGTCTTTAGCAAGAGCAAGTCGTTGCCAACAGCAGAACAGTCTGTCACACCCACACCACCATGTTTTTCCTATGGGAGAATGAGTGGAAAAAAAATACAATGTCTAATGATGGGCAAACCTCTCCATGTGGCAGTTACCCAGTAAACTGGGTATTTTCAAGGGTCTCTGTCATTCTGGAAACTGCAACCTTACCAAACATACAGAAGTTAAAAAAATAAAGAAAAAGTATTCATAGTAACATCAAAGTAAATAAGTAATTCCCCATGATGGTTCATTTGACAATTGATACATTACATCATTTTGCAGAGATATGTCAGTACATGTTGTTTCATGTCTGTATTTTAGATTACTATGAGTCAATCATCACATCCCCTACCTAAAGCCATAATCCTGTATTTGTGATTGCACAATTATTTAAGACAGTAACCAATCATATTACTACAGTGTATTATGACTCAGAGTGAGAAACGAGTAGCAAGAGATTGGATTTTTTTAAAGGAAGAAAGCACAGTATTTAAAGATAAGGGGCAAGGAAGAAAATGCATGTAACACAACAGACAGCGTGTAACCAGAATTGCCAGCTTTCTTCCATAAGTGTCACTGATTCATTTTACTTGTATGGTTCTCTAGAATTTACCTGTTTGTCTTGTTCTTAATTCCTCAAAAGGCTGAGATTCCTGCTGATTTTTCAGTTTTGTCTCTTTTCCGCTGAGAATCATCTCATGCAGAACTCTGTTGGATGTTGTTTGTAAGTGATTCCTCTTTAATTTGTGAATACTTTTACTCCTGAAAGCACTAATGAACAGGATGAAATGCTGTCTGCACTGAAGTCAGTGGTAAAACTCATATTGACTTCAGTGAAGCCAAACTTTCCTGTCTTCGGATTACAGTCATTCATCCATGCAGCAAGTTTAGCCCAAGTAACCACCATGTGAGCTTCAAAACTTATCTTTCTATATGTGACAATCCAAGCTACTGATGTGAACAGAAGAGTGAGAAATGTCCTCTCAGACCTTTTTGCTTGGGTGACTTGAAAAGCCAGAGGCTGTCCGTTAACAAGCAGTGATAGTGCTGTGGTCACTTGACTGAAGCATTCCTATTCATTCTGCCTAGGCCAGCACAGAGCTTTAGAGTCATAAAATCTTATACAGAGGTCCCCTTGCTCATATTAATTTGCTTACTCAGGTGGTCCCATGGAAGTCTCTGACACCATTACTGCCTCATAAACATAAAACTAGAGGGAAAAACAAATCCTCAATTTCTTTAATACAGGACAGAATTTGTCACCAGGTGACATAAAGTCTCAGAGCTGAAAATGTAAAAAACAAACTGTAGAGATCAATGTACCAAAGAGAATGGTCCTGTGTTATGGGCTTTCCCTAATCTGGCTTTTTTCATGTGTGTCTTTTCAATTGTGTTGTGACTCATGGGCTCATTGTGAGATCCTTCTTGGGGCAACTGGATTCTGCAGGTCTGTTATTCTCAGGGTTCTGTTTTGGTTTAGTTTTTATTTTATTTTATTGTATTTTATGAGAGTAGGACCTTACCAAAAAGGATGTTTTTGAAAACTGCTAAATCAAAGTTGATTTGTGTGCCGAATTGATAAACATTTAAAAAAACCAACACAAATATAAAATCTATTTAAAAAGATGACCAGTTAAGTCTAGAGGGGAGAGAGGAGGGGAATCAACTCATAGTGCAACACCTGCTTCCAGCTAAAACAGTAAAATTCAATTCATTTTCATACAGCATCTTTCATACAAAGCCTCTCAAAAGGCTTTATAGCAAGAGATAAAATGACAAGATAACTTGTTACAGAAGAGGTTATTGCAACTCTCACATAGACAGCAAAAGAAGGAAGCTGTGTGCAGAAACAGACTGGGTTAGGGGAAAAAAAAAGATGTAAATTCAAAGGAGGGAAAAGTAATATCCTTGCACTGCATAACAGAAAGAAGTTATGAATAATAATCATACGAAAGAGGATGAAGATGAGCATAATGATGACGATGGGGATGACGATGACGATAAGAATGTTTCCTCCTTGTATGAAAACTTACATTTACTATTTTCATGTAATAATTAAATTTCATAGCCCTGCAGGATAGGCAAATTAATTTTGCAGATGGAAAAACCTAGACATAAACAAATATGTTAAAAGGACAGTCCTAGGAACAGAGACAGCCTCCTACTCACAGCAGCTGAAGGGTGAGAACTGAGACTGGCAATACTTATCAAAACACTAATACAAAAGCTGGCTCTGTTACTTTAATCAAATACAGCACCTTCCCATGTTTTGGTGGAATCATCTATCTGGTATTTTTCAGCACGTCCATAAGTGCTTGAATTCCAGTATGAATGCTTGAATTATTTATTGAAAGAACAATTTTTGCACTGTTCTGTCATCTCTGAAGGTCACAAGACAAGTCAGTGTCAGGGACATGGATGTGATTCAGGAGCCATCCCCAGCGCAGAGCTCCAGGTGCCAAGCAGACGGCACCAATGCACAGAAGAAAGGGACAAGAATAGAGGCTAGTTTGGGCAAGCCAACTCCTGTCCAGTTGTGGTCACATTGTAGCATACGAGAACTGTTTGATGATGTGACAGTAGATGGAAGAAGGATTCATATTCTCTGGGAATGAAAGCAAGGGAAAGGAATGCCGGTTTTAGAAGACTGTATTTTCACAGAGAAGGGAGACAATATAGAAAACCGAAACAGTGGCAAGAAGTAGATTAGAGAAGTAAACTGTGGAAAGGAAAATAAACACAAAATGCTGGAAACAAAGCATGATTTTTAAAAAAATATTTTACATGGTAAATAATTTTTGACAGACAGTTAAACATGTAATGCCTGTACAAAGCAGACAAGAGATTAGCACTGTGCCTATGTACTGGCTGCCTTTGGAGGACTCGGAGAGTAGAGATTCTTCATTTTTAATCAGTGTACTTTCCCTGGTATTCAGCTTCCATATTTTTACTGTTTTTTTTCCCCCCTCACTCATTCATCCTTCTTTGGACCATAAATAATGCATACGTGGTTTCCCATCTAGCAATTCATTGGCATCAGATAGATTCTTGCAAAAGTGTTAACTTCCACACATAGTTGTGCATTTTGGAGAATATGGATATTTCCCTGTGATGATTGAGAAATATGGCAGTACTGACAGTATATTCCCAGAACACTGTATACACGGCAGGGTGCTTGAATCACACTTGCCAAGGAAACCGGCTTAGCGCCAGCACACTATATACACTCCCAGCTTACTGAGCCGATATAAACCATCATCCCCATCCTGCAATTGGCAGCCCTGGGGCAGTCTGATGCACCCAGTTACAATTCAGCTGTTTGCCCATATGCCATCCATTAAGCGACAGACCTATGGTGGTAGGAATGAGACTGATGAGAACAGAGATGCATCATCACCCAAATATTGCCTTTAAAAATATTAATACAACATTGATGGTACAAGAATGTAAGCAAAATATTCTTACTTCTTATTCACAGTGTATTAAAATTAGAAATAAAATAAGCATAAATATATGATATAACAAATGACATTTATTATTTGATTTGGTTTACATATGTATTCATAATTCTTTGTATATTTAAAAAAATAAAAATAGATATTGTAAAATGTCGTATTTTACTACACTATAATGTTTTCAGATATCAGAACAGGCTACAGTTATGTAGAACATAAAAGTAACATGTTTTAGACTTTTCCGTGTAAACCACTATCTTGCCCATTAGAAATGTATTGTTAATTATACAATTATGTAATTATCCTTAAAAAGTAGTGAAAATATTTCAGTACCTTACATTTTTTTCTGCAGGTTCCACTGAAAAGAATACAATTATTTAATTTTAAATGTTGTATTCTTTCTTTAGAAGGCATATTTTAGATAAGCAATAATTGTTTTCAGTCCTGTTCTCCATAAAATAGAGTAAGTAGCAATAGATTAGTGAGGATACTTTTTAAAATCTGTTTATTTTATTTTTAAATTAACTCCAAGGTGACTTTAAACACACTGTTTAAACTTTCTTGTAGGTTAAAAATGAGGGTACATAATGTCTTATGATTTCATAATATTTGTATATTCAACAGTGAGTTTATGTGATTTAATTGAAATGCCTTCTAGAAATGCCCACTGCACCATGTGGTCTGTGTTATTAATCTCTGAGGCCAGCAATAAAATAAACTATAGGTCAGTGTGAATGAGAGAGACAGTAGGTACCCCTCAACACAGTTTGTCTGCAGGCCACCATCAGCAGGTATCACAGGTAGCACTACTCCAAACCCAAGAATTATAGGCTATGTCATGACTAATCCTCTCACTCCTCACAAAGTAATTGGGAAAAGGAAGCCTTGGGCAAAGTATGTCCAGATTCCCCAAAAGAATTGTCTATACAGAGGAGGATTTAATCTTCCACACCTGGTCGGTACCGTTATTGCTCCTCACAATGCTCTGTGCAATATACTCTCTGTGGGCCATGTATAAGGAACCATTTCTGCCGTATTTTCTCATGCTCTCAGACACTTTGTTCCACAAGGAATTGGTTTTGCTATAAACTTTTTGTCTTTATGAGATCCCAGCCAGGCCTTATGTCTCAAAGTTGAGCATTCCTGTTCAAATCCTCAGGTTAGTTTTCACTTCCCTGGTTGTAGAGGTGAGGATTTTTGAACAGTCAAGCCATGCACTGACCTCTGGGAAGGGAATTAGCTCCTGCAAGGATGCGTGTGCCTAAGCCATTCTTCCCCTGCCAGCAGATTTTTGAAATGGCATTGACCATTGAATGGCAATTTCCATGGCATCCATTGACAGTAAATCACAGTGATGGCATCTGAGGAGGTGAAAAGGGGAAAGAGTTGAAAGGCTGTACATTGCATGCAAAATTTACAGATTATTTTACCATCACTTCCCACATTTTTCTGTCTGACACCACATTCACTGCCTGCAGTTTAAACCCTATTTCGGTTCACTTCATGTTGTTCACGTATGATGCTCTCCTCCGCTCCCTACATGTTTTGGTTTTTGTTGTCTTTTAATCTTATTTTACCAATGGCAGCTGCATGCCTCTGTAAAACTGCTTTACGGCATACATACACAACATTATCTTCTGAAAGCCCCAGTACTGGCAGACACTTCTCCAACCACCGTCAACCTATGTAAAGCTGTCCTGAAAGCATGCTGGCCAGGCAAGTGTCACCTTTTAAATTTAAATGTAAAGACTTGTCAGCATCTTTCATTGCCCTTCCAGGAGTACAACACTCAGGCATATAAAGGTCTATTGATAATATGTAAGTTTTAGTAATTTCAATATTAATTCTAGTTTCCTTTTTGTGTTAGCACAGTCCCTGTCTAACATTGACTTTAATCAGTCAGCTTGCTCTATCAGTACAAGGTGACCATTCCTGCGATATAATGTCATGTTTAGCCTCCTTAATCACATACACCTAATTTTTTCAGCATTGATTTTTACTCCAGATTATCCAGAGAAGGTTTTATACAGCACATATCTCCTACATCTTTTTGTCCACAAGACGATAACAAAGATAATTCAACTTCATTGCAATAATAACATACTATTTACATTATTAAAAATAAGCAGCTAAATTTCAAGGAGTCTTTTCGACTTGTGGTCTGAGTACAGGATCTGGCAGTCAGGCTTGCTAAATTGTAAATTGTCTCACACAGTGTAACACCTCTGGGGAAACCTTTTAACTCTCCTGTCATGGCATTTCCCTCTGTAAATTTATTTACTATATCCGTCTCACAGATATGTCAGGAGAATTAATCCTTGTAAAATTGTAGTTGGGATATCACTAAAAGAGAAGAGAAAGACTGGGATTTGCAGGGGTTTTGGTGTGATTGCAGTGTACTCTGGAGGGACAGGGCTATGGCTGTCCCACTGGCTGCTGCCCCAGTATACGCAACTGGGTGAAATCAAAGCACCTTAGGAGTATTCACAGCTGCCAGGGTCCTTCACTCCTTCCCCAGCGCAGAAGAGGCAGAGAAGAGCTATAAAGCTAATTTGATTTATTGTTGGCTTTACCTGAGCTTCTGGAAAACAGAAAAAAGTTTCTTCCCCCACTTACTTATTTTCTTCCTCCATTTATTTATTCTTGTGTGAGTTTCCAGCATCCAGCCAAGATACCAAAAATGGTAAAATAAATGTGCACAATAATTCCAGTTGTGCCAAAATTAAATTTCTGAGAAAATGGTGAGGAACATTTACATGAACATAAATACTCACACAGTCTTCACTTAATAAGACAACGAATGCTTCAAAAGCACCGAGAAGCAATACCTTGGCAGCAATAGACTGCTGCATACATTAATTTACTTTCTGTGATGCAAAACACAAAGTCGGGTCGTCACCACCACCCAAAAATGCCCAACTCTGTTGACAGTCATGCATAATTAAAAAAAAAAAATAGTGGAGTCTCTATCAGATCCCCAATCACTAAATCTATTTAGTGTTTCTAAAGTGGTGTTATATTGATTTAATGATGCTATTAGCAATATCTACAGAGAATGTATGAATATAAGCAATTACCATTTGGGATATTCTTTCTCAATAGAAAAACCACCTAATTCCACTAATAGCCTCTACTTCTGTTTCAGTTAACTGTACACTGTATACATGTTAATAATGTTATTATCAGCAGCAATGAATTTTAATTAACATTCATGTGTAGAAATATAATTCAAAACAAACATATTCTGATCAGTTTATTTTATTAAATTAATTTCATAGTTATATCCAGAGCTAAAACGTTATTCCTAGATATCAATTAACAAAGAAATCTGCAACTCACCCTGAAAGAAAGATTGAAAAAACCCATACATGAGTCAGACATCTAGAGATCCTATCCCTAACTAATACCCCAAATCAGACCATTACATTAAACATTCATATAAATACATAACAGGAATTACCACTACATAGTCTTGCAGCTCAGAAAATATACTCTATGTTCTGATAAAGTTAGGAAAAGTAAGTATGAAGAACTGAAATATCAAATGACTGGTCCAGGGCCATCCAAGGGGTTTATAGCAGGGCAAGAAATTGAATTCAGATCTCATGAATACTGGTTCAGTGCTTTAACTACAAAACATTAGAGATATGACTGATCAGTCATTGGGATTTTATAGAGACTTGAAATGTGCAGCAGTTTCAGAGTGTAATTTCAGCTTCCTCCCTGCATAAAACTACAGAAATTGGAGGAGGTTGTTCATGGAATTTGGAGAATTAAAACCATCCTGGAAACCTACAGTTCTTCTTACGTGTTTTAATCCTCTTAAGACCATGTTGTCACGACCACTACTGATATAAGGATATCAATACACAGTGAAGTACTCCTTTTCCCATACAGAGACTATAAATGTTTGACAATATACCTGAACTTTACCAACTGATTTGAAAGAGGATTAGAGGCCTTGTTTAAAAGCTAGTAAAATGAATGTGAGTCATTTTTGACTCTAAGAAAATTCTGATAAGGACCTTGATAGGTGCATCAGCCATGACTGTGTACTCGGCTGATTTCCAAAATACCTTACACGATTTTAGAACTATTAACACTCTTCTTTGTAGGTTCTGGAGGAAATAATCCATAAAACTTTTAGTACTTTGCAAAACCCAATGTAAATGCATAAAATCAACCCTCTCCCCATTTGAATCACTAGTGATATTATACATATTCTAGGTT
Source organism: Tauraco erythrolophus (assembly GCF_009769465.1). Taxonomy (NCBI): domain Eukaryota; kingdom Metazoa; phylum Chordata; class Aves; order Musophagiformes; family Musophagidae; genus Tauraco; species Tauraco erythrolophus. Next base: position 123,102,181 of record NC_141465.1, on the reverse strand, counting down.
ACATTTATTATGGTTGATTTCATAATATAATCAAACTAGATTCAGCACCGCTATTTAAAAGAGAACTAAAAGTTTCAAGTGTGACTAATTTGTCACTTTCTACTACAGGTTCGCTTTTTATTGGCACTTTAGTAATCCTGATCAATGTCATTTAATTCCTGGCATGCATACAGCAAACACAATTAGCAAGCTTATACATTTCACTGCTCCTGTTAAACGTATGTAAATATAAATGGACAATGTGGATCTGCTGTTGAAACCACGAACCTTCAGTTACATTGACACTCAGAAAGTTGTTATGAATGCACACATGGAGAAAATATGGCTCTTCTCAGGATATAAGAGATGACATAAAATGACATACTGTTATTAAGTACATTTAACAACCAAGACATACACCCTTGAGTGACTGTCAGCGTTGCAGAATCTTTCCGAGTGGGCAACAGCAGATCTCACGCAGCATCAAGGAAATTGTCAGTAATCCCTGAGGAACATCTCTGTTATAATTGACACTGGTGGAGAAGGAGGATGTATCAGGTAGAAAGGTATTCCCACACCGTCCTGAGATGGTAATAGTGGCAGTTAACACTCCTTCAGGATTTCAAAACTGCTATGGAAGTCCCTGACAGGGACATAAATATGAAGCAACAAGATGGGATTTTTTCACAGCTGCTTCTCATAGTATCACGACATTTAAAATGTACATTAAAATCTATCAAGTACAGTAAAAACATAATTATGCCATTTATGTAACATGTGTTATGTACCTAGTATGAGCAGGATTACTCTATCAGTGTTTTAAATCTGTCATGGAGACAATAGACCAGAGTGCTTCGAAAAACGCTATTTCTGAGTTTATTATTCAATTAGCATGTATACTCTCCCTAAGAAAATAAAACCTTTTGAGGGGCAGGAAACATTTTTACTGCACATGCAGAATATGCAATTTATTTCTTAACAAATTGGTTCTGCTTTTAAATTACGTTATTAGTATGCTAAAAAATTTCTTATATGTGTCACCACTCTTTACATTTCACTAAATGGTACTTGGCTACACGTCTGCCAAAATGTCTTTCACACATAAACAGTTTTGCTTTCAGTCTGTTCAATTAAAATCAGAAACGTATTAGTCAAAACCTTAATCCTATGCTAATACAAATCCTATAGAACAGATCTTAGTTAATTTTATAACACTATTTCCAATCTTTTCTATGGTAAAGGTGTTTTACACTAATTGACTGATATTTCACAACAATAGCTGAAATCCTACTAAATGCTTAATGCATCCTTTGCCTAATTATTCAGATGTCGCTCAGTACAGAGTATCTTTTTTTTTTTTAATAAATGTTCTGAGGTGGAACCTTAAGATAGGGCTCTGGGGTGGATCTGTCTCCACAATTCCTTACTGTAAGAGACGCCATGCAAAAGCACCAAGCCACTCTGAAGCTCAAAAGTTGTTTTTTATTGAAGCATAAACTTGAAAATAGTCTTTTTAAAATAATGAAAAAGGAGAACAAGATTAAAAAAAAAGGAAAAACCAAAATCAAAACTCAACAAAAAGCTTCCCATTTCCTGTTATGTCCTTGCAGAGTACTGCCTTTTCAACAACAAGCCCCACGCTGGCTATAAAAGCTGGTTTCTCTGTCCCTGTGGCCCCATCGTGAGCTTGCTCTCAGAAGCCCCTGAGCCACTGCAGTTTCCACGCGAGCTGTCTCTGTCTGTCCATCTCTCCCCATTCGACTTGGAGAGGCAAATGAAATTTTCCACAATTTTCTCTTCCCCAGCAGTTTGACCACTCCTGGAGACATGCAATTCTCCTTCTCAGAGGATGCCACCTAAGTCAACCTCTAGCCTCTGGGGACAAGAAGCAAAGGGGACAAGCATCTATCCAGCTGGGTAAAAGGAACATATACAGCTGTGCATTAAAAAATTAAACTGTTATCCAGCCTGTCACATCTTTTACAAAGAAGACTAACGTAAGACAACTTTTTAAAAGCCCTTACATCCTTTATATTAACACTTTGAAAGGAAAACAGACAGATGCTTAACATCCACTTTCATTACGAATAATATAGCTGATAATTTAATACAAAAAGATTTTATTATAGATGGAGCTGGTAGTGTCTTTGGAGTTATTCTTTCTTGATACTTCTCATTAGAAGATTGTGATTGAAGCTGCTTTTAACTTTGCCAAAATTTTACATTTGAATTGAAATTTTCTCCATTAGGTCTTTGTCAGGCAGATGATTTATTTTAATTTTTTTACAAATGTTTCAGCTAAAATGATTCAGTCATTTCTGAACAAAAACTAATGGAAAAATACTCTTTCACTGATGTTAAAGTATAACAAAACCAGCGGTTACTTTAAGAACACTTTATAACAAGAACTTGACTTTTTAGCAGAATTTGGTTTTAAGCTAGAGGTGTGTCTGATAAAATCCCAGTGATAAAACTGCATTTTGTCATGCTAGAAACCCCTGAAAAATATCTCTCCATAGTAGCTTGGAAAGTCCTAAATGTTTGACAGATGTGTTTCTCACAGTTTCTGCCTTCCAACTCAGAGCTTTGACTTGTCTGAGCAAGTTTCACACCTGGAGAGCGACTGAGTTCAGTCCAGACCACAATTACAAAGACCAAGGAAGACTCTTCCTGAATTTCAGTGCCAGTTAATGTGGGTCACGGGATGCGAACCTGTGAGATAATAGATTTTTTTTCCTAGAGCTTTAAGGTATTTCTTTGTTGGTGTTCAAGTGACATGGAAGTGCAGGAAATATGAAAAAAGCATCACAACATGTGAGGCAAGGACAAAAAACAGATGGCAAGAGACAACTGTTGAGGGGAGGAGCAAACTAGGAGAAGGAACCTGAGAGAGAGAATGCAAGAAGGTTGAAGATGAAGAAGCGACTGCAATTAATAAGCAAGGAAATGGACTCTGGGAAGAGGAACATAAGGAACATGGGAATTTGAGCTGTGAATGCTGCACCTGTCATAAATTGTGACCAAAAGACAAGAAGAGAGTGGAAGAACACAAATGAGGAAACAAGGTAGGACAGGTAATAATGGAAAAGCAGGACTTGTACTGGAAATTTGGAAGAATTACAGAGACAGAGAGGACCCAGCTGTGTCAACATATAACTTAAACATTTGCAGTGACAGACATATTGCAAGACCTAGGACACTGCTAGTCAAAGCTCAGAAGAGCACATAGAAGTGATTAAGTTCACACCCCAAACCAGGGCCTGGAGGAGAACCTGCCACTGAAGACACACTGCTGTATAAATTTAATGGAATCATGCCTTGCTGAGGTACAATTTTATACCTCTTGTAATCTGTTACTGCTTTCATGTTAGGAGAGCTTCTGAAGCAGTTTTAAAAATCTAATCCATTTGCTTGAATATATTTATGATTATATATGGTGAGATTTCTGAGGGTTTTGTGCGTGCTTTTTTTTTTTTCTTTTTAAGGCTGGAAGCTACACTTCGAAATACGGGTTAAAATGGCAGAGTTACCACATCAAAACATTAAAAAGTAACTGTGAGAATAAAAGTTTTCTACTCTACTTCAGTCTTCTTCCCCATTTTTGCTCCAGAGCTGATTTTTTGTTTGTTTGGACACATGAGAAACTTGTGTTTGAGAAACATGAATTCTCCAATGAGAATTGGAAACAAGCCACCAGGAATTTCTATTTCTGACTTTCTGGCAAGCATGCTTGTGCTTAGGAAATTGTCTTGCAGCTCATAACCCTTGAAGTTCCCTTGAAATACATCAATTCACTTTAGTAGCATGTGTAAGCATATTGTGGTAGCTGTGATCACAACACTAGTAAGACATCATCCGCTTTAAAACCCAATAGTTTTGATTGTTGCAGATGGTATCAAGACATTAACAAAGTAGGGTATGTTCCTTGGTACTGGTTATTGGTGCAGCTGTTAAGTTAATGAAGTCAGTATATATTCAGTTTTAATTGTAGACACATTTTATTTGAGCTTTCATAGAACAGCTGTGAAACAAGTGCTATAATTAATGTTCTGTGGGTTACACTGAAATCTACGTATATATTTTATAAATGATACGTTATAACCTCTGTTCAATTTATTTAGTTTTTGGTTCTGAAGATGAAAGATCAGCAGATAATTGTACTTTCTTCAGAAAACATTTAAAGGTTTCAAAGTCGTCTTCATTTGTGCTTTCACCAGCCAAGTGACCATCAATAAAATTTATTATTAGATTAAATCAATCTATTATATTAAATTAATGTGATCTTAACATACCTAGATTTATCAGGTACTCAGAATGTTAATACTGGAGTCAAGCAGGCTGTTCCAGTTGTACTTGAAGAAATAACCTCATTCTAGCTTTCTTTTGCATTATTTTCATATAGGGTGTTCCAAATTTGCTATTCCTAGGAAACCGTCATGTAAAGGATAAAACATCAAAAGGAAAGTCAAATGTTGAATCTAATCCCCTTGGGCAGGCAGGTAGGTAAACTACGGAATGTTGATTTGTGCTGTTTTAATTGCAGCTAATACAAACTCTCTCAGTTTCAGACTTTCTCAGTCAAATGCTTTCTTCTGTAGGGTAACATGATGGTAGGGAACTCAACAAAATAGAATTGTCAACTCTACTGGGAGACTCTGAGATTAACAGAATAATCTGAGACTCAAGGATGTGATTTATAGATATAGTCTTCCTTCATTCCTTCCTTTCTCTGTTTTCATAACGGTATTTGGAAAAGGGGTTGTTTGATTTGCTTGCTTTTTTGTTTTCACAAATCCGGTTACACACACTTCTCCAAATAAGGACTTTCTAATAGTGACACTTAGGTTTCTTGGTGATAACTTTATCCAGCTTTACTTACGTGTCATATTATTTATTGCATTGTCTTGTAGATTGTGTTATATTCCAGAATTCCTCTTTTTCTTTGTATCACTCTGATGTGCTCAAGTGACTATTCCAGAAGGCAATGGGGGTCCGAAAACTACAGGAACTTGGTCTTCCTTCATAGTCACAAATCCTCCAGAACAAAAGACAATGGCATATACTGTGAGTTACATAAATTGCTTATGTTGTAAGTTCAAGATTTGTGTTATCTTCTTCAACAGGAAAATTGCCTAGGACTGAGGGCTCATTATTTAAAAGCAATGAAAAGTTAATTCACTGCTACTGTAGTTATAAGTTTACTATATTCCTAAGAAGGTTTATAATGACAAAGATGCTTCCTCTTTTAGTGTTATCTCTGTTGAATGCTGGGGGTGGAGGGGGAAATATTTGTTACACCACACTTAGGGCCATGGGAATTCTGCTCCTCATTTGCTTCATTAAGAGGAAGAAATGGGGAAATTACTTTCTTTTGCAACATCCTCCGTCTTTGGGAGGCACAATGATATCTTCAAAATATTTTACAAAATAGACTGCAATACCCCGGTCTATAAGGGCAGAATTCTGTGTACCATTGTTAGATACTTAAACAAAGGAGTCTGTTTTTTCTTAAATACCAACAAAAAATCAAAGGAATCTGGAATTGTTCAACATCTTTGAAAAAGTCAGGCCACATATTTAGGCATTGAAATATGAGTTAAGAACCTAAATTTAGTAGATATCCCTGTCTGCATCCAAAAGTCATGGACTCTGATCATTCTATAATTGAATGGAGGGCAGTCTTTTCATCCTTCGTGCTCTTGGGTCTTTTGAGATGTGAGTTAGGAAGATACTGGGATTTATCTTTGTTACTATCTAGTTTTCTTTGCTGCTGGAACATTCAGGCGTAATTATGGGTTGTTCTTCTAATATTCTGTGGTGCTCAGAAAGCCTCTCAGTTCCCTTTTAGTTTTTCTCTACTTTGAGGATTGTGACTCACCACATCACCTAACTAGTTGGCTGTCTGAGTAGCTCAACAGCTCATGTTACCATGGGATGACTGCAGCGGTAAACGGATCTGTTTCTTCTCCTCTCTTTATGCCTTTGTGCATTTTACTCCCATGTGCAGAAGAAGCTTTTCTCCATGCTTGCAGAAGGTAAAATCAGTCTCCAGGGGACACTAGATCATTCCTGTGCATATGGTGAAGATCAAGCTGGAAGGAATGAGGAAAATTATGGCTTGGCTTTTCCTGGCATACTAACTAGTACAGTTGTATCACAGTGTTAAAAAGCAAAGCACTGTATCTCACAACAGATGTTCCAGGCATGTCTCTCAGAAGGTTAGGAAAGCCAGGAGAGAACATGAATCTGCAAATCCCTTCTGATCTTTATTCTGCCTCTAAAACTACAAAACTGTATTTCACTTGCACAGAGCACGCACAGAAAAGTAAGAGAAACCTTCTCTGATGGTCAATTTGTCCTGCTTCTGTCAGTAGCCAGGAGACTGATTTTTCACAACCTGTTTCCCTGGCTTCCTTTGGACCAGCTTCTCACAAAATTAGTAACATTTAGTTGAAAATCAGTGCATAAATGGGCTTGGTATAAGGTTAAGATATTCACATCTGTTGCTTTCCTATGGCTCTCCCAGCGGCAGAGACAAGAGAACTCCCAGCCTGTCCCCTTCTGTTCATAACTGAATACCACACATCTCTAGTTTATTATTTGATGACCATTGTTTTGATACTAATGCATTGCCTATACCTGGATATATCAAAATACGTAGTAACCCAGCCTATGTTCTCTTCAACCAGGCAGCAGTAAAAGTTTACACCGGGATTATCCATCAAGGAACAGAATGGCCTCACCATCCTTAAGGTGCTTGACTAACTGCAGTACAGCTCTGTTATCTCCTCTAACTTAGACCATGGATTGATGAAACAATACATTCCGTTTACAAGTTTCTCTTGCAGAATCAACAAGATCATTGTGGCATGATATAAGGCTGTGATGGAGAACATGCTTCATTCTGTGCTTCAAAAGTTTTTCAAATAGGTTAACTTTCTCCCAGACTTTATGTTGGACCAGCTGTCATCTGTCTGCAATTCTGAAAATTTAAGAGGCTCAAGTCCCCAGAGGTTGGACTTTTTTGTTTATTTTATGCAGCAACTTCTTCCCATTGCTAACATCTCCAGTTTGTTAATTATCTGCTATAACTGAAAGCTTGCATGGTAGGCTTTGAATCTTCTGCTGTTTGCCGAAGGCCTGAAGAATTATGCGTCACATTTAGACATAATTCTGCTTACCCTCCTAAAAAATTTTCTTATAACTCTAATTATGCAGCCATGAAGAACCGAATGAGTTTGTCCAGATGTTCTAGAGGAGGACAAAATATAGTACTTGCCACCAAAATTATACAGTTATGTGCTAGAGCAGGGCCAATGCCCTTTCAAAAATTAGTATTTGTCAAATACTATCCTCCAGGTACCTGAAGGAATGTCTTATAATAAATGGGGAGGCGAAGAGAGAGAAGCTCTCATGCTACTCTAAAGCTATGCCCCCAGTGCTGTTGCAGATATAGATGTGGGGAAGAAATTAATACAATCAGTTATTTTCTTCAAAATTCACTCCCTATCTTTTACCTGTATTATTCTGTAATTGGTTAAGAAAGAACAGCAAAACATCCCAATAATAATGATATTGCTCAGGCAGCTCTCCATGTGGCAAAGAAAAAAAAATATTATGCTCTGCTTAAAAGAAGAAAAAAGGCTGAATGAAAAGGAAAGATGTACAAAACAAATAAGAGCTCAGAAACTACTCAGACTCTGCAGATGTGCTGCATCTGTTTGCTTGCCCACTGGGGACACTGAGATAGACAGATTAAGGCATTTATACGGAGATAGTTAGACAACTAGATCAGATACGCAAAATGCAGCCAGGTTGACTTAAAGACTATAGCAACAATAACGCTGTAACAAAGGGGTGAATATAATTCACTGTCTATGCATTAAACATTGAACATATACATCATAAAACAGCTCATGATCTTATAGGGATGGAGTAAAACCAGAACTGACCTTGCAAAGGATACACATGATCAAATGAAATTTTAACCTGTTTAAAAGCTGCGTGCTACTTCGCTTTCAAAGAAAGATAAAACTGGTACTCATACATATGCAGTCCATTCCTGATTATATTAAAGGAAAAGGTAAAAATCTGTCCTTGTAGAAATATTGCTGATGTGAAGTTAAAACGAAAGAAGCAAACATAAAAAGTTGTCATTCAAAATACATGTGTACCTTGACAAAAACTCTGAGTAAAAGTGCGATAAAGGCAAGAATAATCTAACACAATGGGTATGGCATATGTGCCTTATAGTAGTCTTTAAAAATAACCCTGATCTATAAACTTCACAAGGGAAGACAAAGGCCATAAAGTCCAGACTTTTTAACTTGAAAAAAATCTATATTTAATTCCATCTCTACCTGTGAAAACAAGTAACCAATGAAAACCACCTCTTCACAAGTAATTCCTCACTATTGTCATAAATAATTACAGTATGTAAAAAAATACATTTATTAACAAAAATGCTTCTGGCTTTAACATTCGCTTTGGAAATATTGAGAAATGGAGCCTCATAAGTTATTCATAGGATCAGAATTAATGCAGTCACTATTCCTGGCTTCTGATTAAATGCTGTCTTGTAACCTAGTAACACTGGAAATAATGACCAGATGATAATTTTCTGCAAATTGAGTCAATGAAGAGAAGGTTTGATAAGTCAAGTAGCAAGATTTCTTGCCCAACAGAAATATGCCTACAGACCCATCCACAATTGTGGAGACAATTTTCTTCTGTGTTTGCATTGGATATGCAAAGTCCATTTCTAATGATGGGTTCATCCTCATTCTTTCACTATGACAGTTAAGACATTGGTAGATGGTGATGAAGACACAGAAATTTACAATCTTAGAATAGTGAAAAAAGGAAATGAAAGTGAGGCCTTTTTTTCAGCTCATCCTCACTGATATTAGTGGACAGAATTCATTCAACATGATGTTGAGCTGTAAATCCTCTGACAGACTTCCATACAGTATACAAGACCACAAAAGTGTATAAAACTGTGTCACTCATCACTGATAACTTATCTTGCTAGAGGCTTCAATATAAAAGACAAGCAAAAGACACAGAGGAAAAACTCGTATTAGTAGTGCCAAGATTTAAGACTAGAGTTGTGTAAGAACCCCCAGCAAATTCCAAAATTATAAAAAAATCCTCTTCCCTGTGAATCTAAAACAAATAAAGGATAATTTCTGAAAATTAATCAGAAAACACCTAGGATGGAAAAAAAAATACAAAGACAAATTAATAAAGAAAAATGCACACACACTTATACTTGCACACTGCACAGGTTCAGAAAGCAGAAAACATTGAAATGGAGTCACTGAAGCAGAGAAAATTTTGGAGAATAGGAACTAGACAACAGTTACTCAGTTAATGCACAAGTCGAAAAAACAGAGCTAAGTAGTTGCAGAAGGCAAAAAAAAAAAAAAAAGGCAATGAAAGAAGTATGGGAAGGCAGAGAAGTACTAAATGTTAAACCAGAAAGTTTTCATTGTCACAGGAAGAGAGAAGAGAAGAGAAGAGAAGAGAAGAGAAGAGAAGAGAAGAGAAGAGAAGAGAAGAGAAGAGAAGAGAAGAGAGAAGAGAAGAGAAGAGAAGAGAAGAGAAGAGAAGAGAAGAGAAGAGAAGAGAAGAGAAGAGAAGAGAAGAGAAGAGAAGAGAAGAGAAGAGAAGAGAAGAGAAGAGAAGAGAAGGGAAGGGAAGGGAAGGGAAGGGAAGGGAAGGGAAGAGGAGGGAAGAGGAGGGAAGAGGAGGGAAGAGGAGGGAAGAGGAGGGAAGAGGAGGGAAGAGAGAAAAATAAAATAAAAAGAAAAGAAAAGAAAAGGAAAGGAAAGGAAAGGAAAGGAAAGGAAAGGAAAGGAAAGGAAAGGAAAGGAAAGGAAAGGAAAGGAAAGGAAAGGAAAGGAAAGGAAAGGAAAGGAAAGGAAAGAAAAGAAAAGAAAAGAAAAGAAAAGAAAAGAAAAGAAAAGAAAAGAAAAGAAAAGAAAAGAAAAGAAAAGAAAAGAAAAGAAAAGAAAAGAAAAGAAAAGAAAGAAAAAGAAAAGAAAAAAAATCGGCGCAGATCCTGAGGGCAGCCATTGAAGGCACAGAGTGGGAGCGCGCACTGCATCTACGGACGGGTACGAAGCGGCCGAGGAGCACGAAAACGCGGAACTCGAACGCGCAGCGCCGCCAGCCCTGCCCCGGGCTGCGCACACGCGCTGCCGCGCGCGGGGCCGGGCGCGCAGCGGCCGCGGGGGCGGTGCTGCGGCGGGCGCGGCTGCGCGGCCCGCGCAGTGCCGGCGCGGAGGCGGGCAGGGCGGGCGCAGCAGCGCGCAGCAGCGCGGAGCGCGCCGCCGGAGATGGGGCGAGATGGGCGAGGAGGGGCGCTGCGGTCCCTGGAAGCGGTCTGCGGTTCCAAGCGCATGGATGATAGGGAAGGGAATAGGGAGGGAAGGGGCTGCGGGAGCCGCCGCGCTACAGCTGCCAGCGCCGAGCTTGCTGCCCCTGGTATTTTTCCAGTTGCAGCCGCTGTGGGATAAAGACGGAGATCGCGCGGGTGCGGAGCGGTGCGGTGCAGTGCAGGCAGCAGCCGCGGCTCCCGGCGCCCGGCTGCAGGGCGCTGGGGAGAGGGAGGGTCATCACCGCTGGAGGCGAATAAAATACATTTAAGAAAAAAAAAATCTACAAAAAATAAAAAAAATCTACCTGCAAGAGGGGTGGGGAAGGGGGTAGGAAAGAGGATGGGGGCAGAAAGTGGTTTCTGGGGAAAGCTGGTGCCTTGGGTGAGAGAGGAATAGCAGATTGAGGGGAGAGCGCTCGCCAAGCCACCCTCTTGCCTTCACGCTCCGGGGCAGAGTGAAGAGGGGAACATCGGGGAGGAAGGCGGCGAGGAGCAGGAGGAGGAGGAGGAGGAGGAAAGGAAGGGGGGGGGGGGGGGTGTCCCTGTGCGCTTAGGGGTAGGGACGAGCCGCAGACGGCGGTGTGAGGTGGCACACGAAGAAACACACACAGACACACATCGTATATATACACAGAGACGCGTGCAGCCAGGGGCGGGCAGAGCCTCCGCCGCCCCCCGGGAGCAGCCAGGGGAGGTGCCTCGGTCCCCCCGCCGGGGAGGGGGCACGGCGGGGCCGGGAGGGGCTCGCGGGAGCTGCCGGCGCGGATGCCTTCACCTGGGTCTCTTCATCAGTGAGCGAGGCGAGGAGAGGCGGTCGGGTCTGAAGAACTACCTCTGGATGGTTTAATAAAAAAAAAAAAAAAAAAAAAAAAGGAAAAAAAAACCAACTCTGCAATCCTCTGCTCCCCACAGACTCAGCACCATCAGGGACTGCTATATTTGAGGCTGTCAGGAGGATGGGAGAGAGAGACTGAGAGTCAGGGCGAGAGAGAGACGGTGCCACAGCAGCGGTAAGTGCCTTTGCCGTTCCCCCAGCCAGGCGCTGATTTCCCTGGTTAGACTTTGGAGTGCGTGCAGATTATTTGTTGTAATATCCATCGCGGCATCTCTGTGAGCAGTCTGCTGTGAAGCCAGCAATGGTGAGAGATCCCATTTTTGGGCTCCTACTCCAGGCTTGTGTGTTTTGCTTTTTGTTTTGAATGTTATGTTGGAATTGTTGTCATAATTGAGCAAAAAAAGTTGAAGCAGAAATGACTGTGATCTACTGTATGCTTCCAGTCATTGAACTAGCTAGCAAACTACTGCAGTGAATGAGTTGTGAAGAGAGATGTGAGGCTTTTGGAGGAAATTCATACTCCAGAGAAGGAATGCCTATTTTAATGTTCTAATTTTTTATGTCTGGGAGAGCGACTGTGCTAATGCTTGAGGGTGAAACAGAAAATAACCGAATGTATTGAGTTTATAGTGATGCACTAAAAGTTGTGTTGTTATGAAGTTCAGAATCGTACTTGGCTTTGGGATAAACAATTATCTCCTGAATTAGAAAAGTACGGTGCCTGGACTGTTCTCCTTTGCTGACAGGCAGAGGAGATGGAATTACATAAAGATGCACTGATTTTTCCTCTCTGATGTGAGGACAGTGGATGAGACTGTGGAATGTCTATGAGCTGGCTAGGAGACGAACTGAGAGCTATTTCTGTAACACAGAGCATGAAACTGTGTTTTTAAGATTTTTATCTCAGAGAAAAAATCAGCATCCATTACTGTATCTGTACTTCTTCGGATGTTTAGTTTCATTCCTGCTGAGCATAGAAACTTCATAAAACAGAAGTTGCACGAGCTAGTGTAATGTAACTACTTAGGACTAAAGTTTTCTATGTGTTGCTGTATTTCAGAAATTTAACATAACGTTTTTGCAAAGTTTGGTGTTTTTTTTTTTTTAATTTAAAAAGTAATACTTTCCTTGAATGGCACATTTTCAGTAATGTTTTTTAATGAAGGACTTGTTGCCAAGTTTTTCTAAGGAGTTACAGCATTCCTCTAGTCTTCAGTGAGCTTTGGATCAGATGCTAAAGTTTGAAACTACAAATAAATTACATGCTCACTGTTAGCTGAAAGCTAAGGGAGATTCCTGATAATTAAAATTTGAATGACATTTTCCGATTAATAAAAGTGCAATTAATTGTTGCTGAGTTATAGTGGAACTCCTTCAGAAGTAGTTTATGGCAATCGATATTAACACAAAATCAGTTCATCGTGATTAATAATATTACAGAGGCTATCAAAAGAATTAGCAATAATTGGGCCATTACTTTAAAGTGCTATAAAAATACCTATTAGCATTTGTAAAAATATATTTCATAATTGTCTTTAGTTACTATAGCATTTATCTGCAAAGTTTCAAGTACAAAAAAAAAAGCGAACAGAAAACCCAAACCCTTTCAATATCTATCTTGTTGGGAGGGAAAATGCTTGTTTACTAGGGTGAGGTGTACTAAATGGAAGATGGAAAACTGAGACGTGAACTACAGTAACTGAGGAATATTTCATGTACAGTGGCCCTCTGTGGCAATATACTTTTAACTATGTGAATGATTAAGAGATGTAAGAAGACAAAGTCTTGGAAGACAACAAAATATAAAGGAAGGAGGATGAAGTATTAAGCATTCTCGAAGGCGGTAACAGCTAAATTGTTTTAAAAGTGGATTATTCAACCTGAAGTTCTTCTGTTTCATAGACTTGCACAGCAAATGCCCATGCAAAATGTCCAAACTAGCAGAGCGTGACATAAAAGTGTGAAGATAGCTACGGATGATCTGGAGGCTTAGAGTGTACATTTGAGTTTTGTTGGTCAATATGAAGCTCAAGGTCATACTTTGAATTCTAGGTTAAAATGTCAGGGGAAGGGATCTTAATTTTATTTTGTAACGAGGGCAGATGTACTAAGAATGAAAACAGAATATACAGAAAATCTGACTGACTGAATTGTAGCTGAGAACTTGGAAGAAAACAGCCTTGACAACAGATCTTGAGGAATATCTCAGCAGCTAGGATAAAAGGTACGATTAGAAACTCTGCTATTAGGAAATAATAAAAGGCAACTTTAAGAAATGCGTAACTCAGAGGACTGTCAGCACAGATTCAATACAGGAAGGTCATGACTGGCCAATTTGCTTGAGTCCCCTGAATAAGTTGCTGACATGGTAAACTATGGGGGAGTCAGTGGTATGATTTATGGGCGTTTCAGAAAATGCCCAGTTCTGTACTCCACAAAATATTGATTTGGAAAGTAAATTTTGGAAGGAATGTTGGAATTAATTCAGACCTGACTTAGAGATAGGGACCAGAGGGTGTCAGTAAAGGTAAAGAGCTCTGGATGAAAGGAAGAGGCTAAAAGTATGATGCTTTAAGTTACAGTCTGAGATGGAGTTTTCTTTCGTGCTTGTTATAAAGCTAGCATGTTAAAAAAACCCACATCTGATTTGCTAGCAATGCAGAAAAATCTGTTCCACTGAACAGATTCAGCACACTGAAAGTTTTCTGATTATGTTAACGATAGGAATATTTATATTAAGTAATTAACACACGTCTTTACTAAAGGCATCGGAAACTGTATGTTAAGGTATACATGCCAAGGGGCTGGCATTGAGCTATCTGAGGTGATTGGTTCAGCATTGAAAAAAACGGTTCTTCTGATTGATTTTGCCTTTCTGCATGTAGCCTGCAACACAGATTTTAGTTCCTCTGAATTCGCTGCATAATTTGCCACTATTGGTCTGCTCCCTCCGTATGCTCTTGCTGACTGCTTCTGCCTTGCACTTTCTCTCAGTTTCAAAACCACCTCAATCATTTGAACAATTTCTGGTACTCTACAATACTAAACTGACATCCGCCACAGTTTATGTTGCGTTCTTAATTCCTGAGAATCAATGTCAAATAGACATTTGCTTGCATTATATCGGTAGGTGTTTCATAGAATTTATTTTCCTCCTTCAGTGCACAGCTTCTCTGATGTTTTTTTCAGGGTCTGTTACACCCTGTATTATGAACTTCTTAGCACTTTACAAGGGAAAAATACTCTGTCTGGAAGTGATGGAATCCCTACAGAATTTTATCTTCTGAGCAATTCTGATCAATAACACTACATTAGGGGCCGGTGCCTTTTAAAAAATTATGAAATTGTTAAAACTTAATAAGATAAATACATTCTGATTTTACTTAAATTTAAGATTTAAAAGCCTCATAATGTGTGTATATGTATGTATATCCGTGTTTAGATACACACATGTACTATATGTTAGAGTAATGATTCGTTGCAAGCTGGAATGGAAGCAACAATAACATTCTGGTGAGTGAAAGGAAATGTAATCTGTTTGGTTTTATAATTAATTTCTTGACTGATTTATGAAAATATCCCAAAGTGTATGAATCATGAAAAAAATGTGATCTTTGCTTACATGTTGCTTTCTAAAAGGGAGTTCAGGATGATTTCTCACTGTACTTCGTAAAGGCCACAAATCAAGTTTTAGGTGTTGCAAGTGGATGTATAACAAGGGAATATGATATCAGATTTTATATGCTGTGCCTATAATAAAACATTAGAATTACCATCCATGTTACAGCCGATGTTCTTGATGACACCTGCCCATACTTATTCTGTGTAGTCATCCACTCAGACTAGCTCCTAAGCTTACAGAGCCATATGTTTGTGTTAGAATGACAGAGTAATTCATGCTGTCATGTAATAGTTACCAGCGCCATAGTTCACGTCTCCTTCAGGACCAAACTTACATGTCATTCTTGGGAAAAATTGATAACTCTTCTCCATTCCCATACCTAGAAATAGGAAATGCATCAAACTCTTTCCATCCATCAGAAACCTCTTTTGGGAGTTTCCTTTTTCAGTATGCTCTTAAAGGTTTTATTGTAAATGGTGTTAAAATGTGATAGTATCTTTGGAGAACCTTCTGCTGCTGGAACTAAAAGCAGACAAACATTGGAGGTAGTTCATCGCAGTTACTGGCTGGGGCAAAGGATGACAACTTTCCATTCAACATACAGGGAGTGTGGCTTCAGCCTTCTTGTCGGTGAGAAATGCTCAGTTTTTAACAGACAGAAGTTTAGGATTTACTACGTATTCAATGGGACTCCTAGCCTGCCAATCATTTTGATAAAGACTAAACGTACGACTTTGTAGTTGATGTAGACATAGTATCACCTCAGTCTTCTGAGTATTTTTACTTACCAAATAGTATCACTTTGCAAGAATTCATGAACCCCCTTTTATTTTTATTGGTTTTATAGTCTTTATTAAATATGTGAGAGATATTGCCCTGTGGCTGCAGCATTCCTGCTATAGGTAGTGTATATGTATATATGTATATATATGTATGCTATAGCAGTGCGTTCAACTGAGAGTAGTAGCTACACAGATGGACAGATAAATGAAGAAGACTTTGTGGTCGTAGTATCAGAAGAAACTAATCTAACAGCGTAACCTCTTCATAGTATTATTCTGAGAAGACATTCAGACTCTAAACTTAAAAAGTTGTAATTCTTGCTTAGCTATAAAAAGACATATCCAGAAGATGTTTTTGTTGCAATAATTTTCTTCCAAATGTGCTCTCAAAACTGCTTAGTAATTGACAAGCAGCTTAACAGAAATTTAGTTTTGGAGAAAGTGATTAATTATTACCTGTTCAAGTACACATGCATTACCTTTTCTGAAAGATGACCAGTTATCCCCATTACCTTACTCCACAGATTTCCATATGTTACCTACTCTCAGTTATTTGCAGTTCTCCACATAGACCTGGAGTGTAATGAACAAAACCGCATGAAAATTATTAAACAAAGTCACGGTATATATTCTACCTCTTCTTCTGAGATGGTTCTCACAGAGGACATTTTCTAAAAGTTAAGTATGATAGTCACTAAAAAAAAATGATTCTGGACATGCTGGGATACTTCTGTGACATTCAACACTGTTGGTCTGGCAGAGTTATTCAGCTTTGTAATGTTCGTATTACTGCAATGTAATCAGGATTATTCATTTATCTTTATGTTTATTCTTATGATGGCTTGGATGGAGGACAAGATGGACAGATTCTGAAAAGGATAGAATAGGAAACACTGAAAATTTCATGAGTTGTCTTGTTCTTGTATAGGAATTTCAGTATACCTAGCACACAAAACCATAGCTGTATTCCACACAAGCATTTGAAGTTCTGGACATAGAGACAAATTAAAATTCCATTCAGTTTGTTTTTTTCCGTGCTTTCTAATTTCTTTTCCACAAGCATTCACTGCCTGGAATATTAGACTTACGCAACCTGCTTTCTGGAGCAAATTAATGATATTAAGCTTTGGTTACACATACACACTTTCAAAGCTGTAAAAAAAAAATTCCAAATCTGTACCTACTAGTTAAGTTACTTTGATGTGCAGTTCACCAATTGCATATATAAATTGTAGATTTATCTATTACAGCATAACTTGTATGTACATCTATTTATGTATATTTACAAAAATGCAGATGCCACTTTAAAATATAGTTGCCCCAAATGTCTAGTTCACATCACAAGTCCATACTAAATAGTGTTTAGATTAGAACTCTGATTGCTATAGAAGATTTTTTTGTTTTAATTAGCAAGGTCCTCTGACTCCATTATAAACCTTATCATTATTATTATCATCATAGCAACTAGGCACTATAATCATAAATCAAGATTGCATTGTATTAGGAGCCGTAAATGTGAAATGGTCCCTGAATCAAAGAACGTATGGCTTAACTCAAGAGCTCTTCCCTTTTAGCTGTTATTTGTGACCTTCGAAAAGCTTACATCTAAGGGAAGACATCTGTGTTTCACAGCCATGAGACCATGATCAATGATCATGTACAGATTTCTTCAAGATCACTTCCCACGCTAGGAAAAAAAAAAAGATACGATCTGCAACATTGTGACGAGTAATAGGCACATGTACGTGCTATAAAATGTCTTGGAAACTTGTCTGAAGACTGTACTAGCAGTCCACAATTGCTTCTGAAATGCATACTTCTTAGATCTCTTTTCTAAATTATTCATTCTTCAGCTTTCCAAAATCTCATGTACATCAAATCTTATTAAAAACAAGAATATGGACTTTCACATGAGATTCTATTAGAAGGTAAGTTCTTACTAAGACTTTTAATTTGTTTTTGTCAATCCAGAGATCATGAGTTAAAGTAACCAAATAATCTACTCACTCCTGTGCCTTGGCCTTATGCTTTGTTTGGTTTTTGACTTCTGTACATCTGAGGTGATACAAGCTCTTGATTTCAGTCTCATGCTATACAAGATGCTCAAAACGTTCTTACTCCACTGTAACATATGCAGTGTCATGTATTATTGCTTATATAAGACTCAGCTCAGGGAATCTGGGAATAAAGCCATGACTTCTCTGATGCCATAACATTACTTTGATGTGTGTGTGCACAGCTTCTCTTTTCAAAAACAGTTGTGTAGTATTTCCTCTCTCTGGACTTTGGGCATGCAGGTTGGACATTGAGATAGCTTCAGGCTGAGAAAGACCGACTGTTACATGGTTTTGAGAAGAGGCATAATTGAAAACGTAGAACGGATCAGATAACGAGGCAGGATAATTTATTAAGAGGACCATCGGCACACAAAGAGATAATTTAGAAAACAAGATATATAGCTGAAATGTCTGCAGTCTTGTTTTCCCCCTTGCATATCGCAACTGACTGATTGCTAACACCTAAGTATTTATTTGCCTTATCAATCATTTTGTGCCTGAGTCATTCGCTGATGGGCATAATCCTCTGTTTGTGACTTCACAAGGCATCTCCGGAGGAAATTTGAATGTCATCAGCAACGAATTGAGACGTTACTGAAGGCATCAGGTAGGAGGAGGATGTTTGCACAAAGGGCATATTAATCAACAACAGGAGAAAATACGCAGCATCGAGGTAGCATAATTCAGTTGAATTTGGATTAAAATCTTGTGTATTTTCTGTGAAATAGAAGCAAGACAGTTAGAGTGGTTGGTCAAGCCCTGCAAAAAGCAAAGCCCTTTTCAAATAAGAAAAGTTGAGAGAGTTGAGAAGCATTAAGCGTATGGAATTACTAAAGATTACACACTTAAAAAGCCATTTACCTAAAGAAGTTAGTTGTTCAAAATTTGTTACATCTGTAAGTTTTCAGTAAACATCCCGAAGTTACTATCAAGATTCCTTCTCTGTCAAGCTTTGCAAAATAGTTCTTTTGAAACAGCATGGCTTTAGTTGTAAAGGCAATTAATAAAGGAATGTAAAGGAATTTGCTAAGGATTTCTTTCAAAGCTTACAAAAGTATGTTGAAATTATAAGCAATATGTGCGTGATTATATAGGATTATAGGATCTGTAAACAAGCATCAAGTCTGAAAAGAAAACAGATGTATCATAGTTTTTGATTATTTTGCTTCAACAGAAAATGATTACATGACTTCATACATGACATTCCATATCAAATAAAAGCTGGCATAAAAGGCAGTATGATCGGTTGAACAGTTTTAGTATTTACTAAAAATATTGTCCATTTCAACAACTGCATGCTAGTTCCGTGTGTTATCTGAGATTTCAGAAAAGATAGCAGGCTGTTTTGTGGGGACTGGTTTAAAGTCAAAAGAATGTCGGTTATGAGACACCTCTCCAAAAACCATAATGGACACACTTTTTTTTTGCAACCTACGGGAGTGTAACTAAGCAGCTTAGGGGATCCCGAGTATTTCTCGAGAAACTACCTGTAGGTGGTATAATAAGATCTGGAATATTTTGTCACTGGAAGAAACAGACTGTAAACAGCTGTACGTACGGCAGTGATTTTGGACTTTTGTTACTATTTCTGGTTTTATTATAGTATTGCGATGAGGTACCAGAGCAAAGCAAATAAAAAGGTTTACCTTTTATTGGGCCTGAGTTTGTTCTTTGAAGTGGCTGAGAAAATCTCCATTCATTAACTTGAAAATAAAAATTAAACCAAATAAAACTAACTTTCAGGTTCAGGCACACTGGACATAGAGTTATTTTACTTCTTTATGCCATATGACTGATTTTAAGACACCTCAGAGACGTAGGAAGAAATCCTTTTTCCTTGTTTAAGAAAAAAGTCCAACAGTTCAGTCAATAGAAACTGAGAGATTATGGACAGAAAGTCTTATCACAGGAGATTTTTGTTGCTTTCTACTAATTTTTATTTTGAATATATGAGTTACTAGTGTATAAAAATATGTTTGGATTTTGTGACTTTAGTTATAATTTTTTTTTCTCTAATGCCGTCTGTTTTATTGCCATTTTCCTTTGATTTCCTTATCACCTGAGATTTTCCCACATGTTGGCTGGCATGAAATTAGTTTTCTTAATTTGTAGGCTTGATTCGCCTTTTCTGTAATTTGGATTTTATTGCCAATAGCAGACAAAGAAGGAGATGAGGGAAGTATCGAGAACACAACCTTTCATCACTCCCATTGCCACGTATAAAGGCAGCAAATAAATGTATTTTGTTAATGCGGTAAAGTCAGAGTCCTTGTGGCTTGAGATACATTAAAGAGACTCTCTAGCACTCCAAGGACTGCCAAATTAGATGATGCTGAGGGAAAAAAAAAGAAAAAAGAAGTAAGAAAAAAGCACTTTCACATAAAATTCACACTGCATTTAACAAGCTTAAGAGAAAAACACTTATCCAAAGCTGAAAGCACAGGTCACTACAGCTTGAGTTGAAGAGCCAGGCTTTCCACTGAAAGGCTGTAAACACAGGTTGGGTAGTACAGAAACGGTGGGGACCGTGCAGTGATGAATCCCCCCTTCTCTGCTCAATACTAAGTGACGGGAAGAAGGGAAGAGTCCACATAAATTATTCCTCTTCTGTGTCACAGACCTGCACCTGCAAATAGGCAATCCCTGTATTGGGAATACAGAGGGTCACAGAATACACACAGAGAGCACTGATCTGGGTTATTGGGGTTTTTTTGATATAGTGGGTAGAGGCTTGTCACCTGAACACCATTGGGAATCATTGTGCCTACCATCCTGTCAAGTTACATTTCTCCTAAAAATACCTTAGTGATCCTTAACGACATGTTCTGGGTATAGAGCAGCTCTTTTATAGGCATATTTCTTCTCACCCAAAGCACGCCTTGAAAAAGTGCATCCTTAAGTATAATGAAAGAGGGTGGTTGAAGTCTCTTGGCCACTAGCAACTGCTGGCTGCTGTTGTCTTTAACAATTTGTGCACACCTTTTACTCTTCTAGTTCTTCTTCCTCATTGCCACATAGACATATCCTCATGTTTTGCCTTGTTGTAATCCTGAGCAGGCTTTTGTGGCTAATCCTTACTCAGAAGGACTCAAAACCATCCAGAGACAAATTCTGCGCTGGCATAAGCAAGTGCAGCAACACTAAATTCAGTGGAGTCCTGCCTGCTTATTTTAGGATGACTCTCCCACCTTGAATTTACCTGCAACCCTCAATCCTTGCTACCCTATGAAGCATATTTTGCCACTGACAGTGACTGAGGAATTCTAGGCTGGATTTTAAATCTGCTACCAAATGTATTTTGGCTATGCTAGCAACAAGCAGAGCTGCACAGAAATTACCCATTTTTGTTCTGTAAGTGTCCATCTGCAGCAATGATGATTTTCTGCCTAAATATTTTATTCTTCTGTGAATGTGCAAAAATGTGGATTCCCCCTTCACACACACCCCCACCGGTTCTGCTGACAAGCGGAACTTTTTCATAGAGCTCTATAATTAGGCTCCAGAGTCCTGTGGAGACACACAGCAGAGTGGTAGGCTTTATATTCTGCAACACTCAAAAGTTGCAGTTCACAGATGTGTGCACTTGCATCTATCCCATCTCTTTGCATGCTATGACTAGTCTTTTTCATTCCCTTCGGATCTGTCCCCCTGCGTCTAACAAAAATGAGAATTTTGAGTGTTTCTGGTCCTAAACTGCAGATCAGCACTCGACCACTGTGTGAAACTTTTGACGGAATGGAACGGAGTTTCAGGTCGTCACTGAAAATCCCAGCTCAGGAATCTTGCATTGCTTCGGATTGTGCAATGAAACTATCGAACTTTGTATCAAAACATGACTTTTAGGGCTTTTTGCACAGTTCTTTTCAGCACGAATGTGAATTTCTGTTGTGGTTTCCATCACTGTACAGTGTTCCTGATCACAAAGCCCCGTGATGAGTATTTATAATGTTTCTATAGCAGATATATAGTTGTAAAGAAATAGATCACTAATAGAAGTTGTATGTGGATTATTATATATTACTATTGCATGACCTGTGGGGAAACCTTCCATTTTCCTTGAAGATAATCTTCAAACTAATCTGTTTTGAAGCGCACTATTTTAGAGACCTTGAGCCTTTGCTACTTGAGTCCACAGATAGCCACAAGCAATGGTAAATTAATGACACTAGTTATACTTCCTAAAGATGGTTAACGTCTGAGGTTTCATGACTAGTAAGCTTCTACCCAAACCATTTGGAAACATGGACTGGTATGGTTTGTTTAGCTTTGTATTGGCACAGTTCGGGGAAAAATGTTTTCGTGTTATCATATGGCTGAGAGATATGGCTTATTCTTTAGCACTGTTACCAGCAGAGAAGAACATTTCCTGTCCTTAGCTCATTTTCAGAGGTTTAATTAATAATGTAGACAGTTGAGTCTGCCTGCTTGGACTAAAATAATTAGCAGAGAGTAAACAAACACTTTGCGTTTCACTTTATGAATGGTGTGGTGCCACTTTAAATATTTAATGTTTGAATCTGAGTGACCAATCAATCCCTGCAGGGTGCCAGGTTACAGCTACAATCTGGGCAAGAAAGCTGAGCTGTGAGCAAAGGTGGGCTCCCGTAACTGCTTCCAACCGTCAAGGGCGGCAGGAGATGGAAGAAGACCTAAAAATAATGTTAAAAAGGAGGGTATGAAAATGTAGGTGGTGTCGGAAGTCAAATGGTAAAAAGAAAACAGACAGGAGGGGGAGCTGATAGAAAGCAGTTTAATGCAGCTCAATGACTGATTAGTTAAATCTCCATATGAGGTCCTATAGGATACAAGGGTCTCATTCACATTTAAATCTCAGGTGGTGACTTATTCTCATTCCTTTGTATATTTAGGACAATAAAAACTAAAAGATATCCCTCTTAGACAAATTTACTGACTTTTTCTCATAAATATCAATGGTCTGGGACAAGAAAACCCAGACCCTGCCAACAGAGCAGACAAAGCTTATGCGTTGCATATGCTGAAAACCAACAGTGATTGCAGTTTTGACTTCAGGAAACACATATGCACTCTCCGAGCAACTTTACACACAACCTTGAACTGAAACGTACACTTAAACAACATTGACTGCAATTTAGTTAATCTTAGGTGAAGTCCTGGACAAGGACCCTTAAGGAGGGAATGATAATTGCACCTAATCTTTGCTTCGTGTCACGGAATAGTGCTTTTGGAATTATAACCCTTTTGTGTTTCTATCCAAAACATTCAAAAAATCATACTTCTTAACCTTAAAAATCTCTCACTTTTGTGATTTATGTCTTGTAAACCCAAATACTTTTCTATCAATTTTTTTCTTTCTTATTTTCAAAATCAAAACCACAGAAATATTGAATATCTGATAAATATATCATAAACTAATTTTAAACAAACTGATTCAATCAAATGTAGTTGACTTTCAGCAGCATAAAATATTCAGAAAATCATGTCCCTCTTTATGTTTCTTTTTCTCTGGAGACTAGATGAAGATGCAACCAGTGCCATGTGAGGCTGGTGAATAATATTTCATTCTGGCTGGTGCACCACTCAGAAAAATGTCCACATGGTTCACTCACTGTGCCCACTTCAGTGAATTAGCTATATTACTGCAGGCCATGATGAGGGTCATGAGCTGGAACTCAGGACAGTTTTCTCCTCTGATTCTTTTACTAATCGTGATCATCATACTTGGGAGAGAGCCTTGCCCGATTTTCGTATTTCATACTGAATTTTGAGGGTTGACAGAAACCCACAAAAATATCTACTAACCTGTTGTGTTTGGTACAAAAGCCACTGCACAATGATTAATACAGATCCCCACCGTGCCATTTGTGTATGGTTGTTTTTCAGAGACAGATCAAGCTTCGGTCGTATTTTTCAGTAGAGCATGCTGCCTTCAGCGTTTTAAAGACCACGCTGCAAGTCCCTTGCCATTTGAGTAGGAGAAGTTTCCTGGAAGTGTGCTATTGAGTGAGGAGAGGCTTTGTCTGGGCAGGGATACAGGCTATGGCATGCGGGAAAACGACTCCGTCTTGTCCTCGTGCTGGGGTGGGAGGCTTTTCACCTGTCAGTGACACACACCGATATGACAGCGCTGAAACGTTAGATGTATGTGTCACTGTCACCATTTTTTTTTTTATTTTTCTTGTTTGGAAACAACCAAACACACAATCGTCTGAGAAAAATGAAGAGTCACAGGATCTTCCGTATGAAGTGATTTTTTTTTAATTTATGAGAAGCTTTGATGACAGTATTTGGATGCTTATTTGTTAATGAGAATCCAAAGGTTGATGTGAAAAAAAAATAAACATTTTGGTTTGTTCAAATGTTTTCTTTCTTTACCATCATTTTTCTTCTCCAGATTAAAAATACTGTCTTAGTATGTTGAAAATAAAATTCCATTCTCAACTGGGATTTTATTACTGATAGTCACAAAACTGAAAATCTATTTTTAATACAGTTTGTCTGTTAACTACCACTGGTTCTGAGCAACCAGGGACCTCATTTTCACAAGATGTCCATTCTTACATCTGTGAAAACTGATGCAAGCATAAGGGAAAGGGTCAGTTTCCTGTTCATCCATTCTTCATAGCTTTTTCTGTGACACAAAAACCTCTAAAACTGGCAGAAGAAAGCAGTTTGAACAGATCAGTTTGTTGCCAAGGTAATAAAATCCATGAGCTTTCAGAATAAGCAGATTTCTTGTATGATGTTTAATGTTCATGGCTCACTAAGAAAAAAAGGTAACAGCTTTTTGTAACAGAAAAGGTGCCCGTCTTTTGGAATAGCAATTTGCGACATTTGGGCAATTTGCAGAGCTTGTACTAGATGAGGTGTGAACCAAGGAGGGCAGAAAATCATCTTGAAGTACCCAAGGTGGCCAAGCTCAATGGATTTGTATCCCAAACAGTAATTGCAAATGTATGTATGTATGAGTGCACAGGGAAAGCTGATGTTTTTTTTCAGAATTATGAGTAAAATTCAAAAGACTTTGAACTGTGACTGTCACCTGTGATTTGTGAGATATGTGTTACTGTCCTCAGGAAGGGAGGCTGAGCAACTTGGAAGCAGTCAGTTTGCAAGCACTCAATCTCAGTTGGGATTTTGTTTGTGCTATTTGAAACTTCTGTGTATAAAAATCTGAGCTGAACTTTTGGTTAATATGTTTTTTACTGCACCATTAAGCTTGTCCAGTTTACTAGCAGGATGGGGAAAGTCGCAAATACAACATTTTTTTCCACTCTCCAAATACAAATAAAGTAGTTTGTGCGGGCATCCTCCAGGACTTGCGTCCTGAAATACATTTATGGAAGTTAGTGTTCAGGGGATATTTCTGGGAAAGTTGAAGTAAGTCATGTCAGGGCTCATATTGCCAAGGTGCTGAGTTTGGGGGAAAAGAATTGCTTTTAGCGGACCCAGCTAATATCCCTCCAGCCAGAGAAAGAAGATACTCCAAAGTTTTGGGTGGAGTCCACGTGCCTGCCATTGGAACCTCCATGGTTTGCAGTCTGTTCGCTGTGGGGCCATGCGTGTTTTTTTTTTCCTTGAAACTGAAGTTTTACGAGAGGAATTCCCAGCACAGTAAATAGCGGTGATCAAAGTTAGCTCATCTGCCTTGTTTGTCAAGATGATGAATCAGTATATGCTCAAGGTTTTAAAAGATTTTGTGGTTTGCTATTGGCTCTAATAGGGATTTTTTTTTTTTTTTAAATAATAACATGGAATTTTGCTATTCAGTGTTATTTTATTTACTTATGCTCATTTTTTGTGTAAACAGCAGTCCGTTGCCACTTGGTCACACACACGGTATTTTGCTACAGAAGCTGTTCATCAAAATGGTGACATTTCATTTTAGGACACATTTGGAAAACAGATATTGTTGTTGTTGCGGCGCTTTGACTGGGGAAATGCTGTATAGTCTACGTGAAAGCTCTGAGCAGCCACAGGAGTGGCAGAAGTCTGCCTGAGCTCAGATTCCCAGACTCTTTACGATGAAAATTAGCTGCTTTGCCTCCACCTCCTCTCCCACCGAAACGAGTCCTGCATAATGCAGGCAGAGTTAAAACAAATTAAAGGGAGCGCTTCCTCACACAGCGTGAAGTCAGCCTGAGGAATGCTGTCACGTAGTTCATAGATTTGATATTTAAAAGGGCTGGATAATTTTATGACCAATAATAACGTTTTTAGTTAGGCATGCTAAGTGAGGTATAATTGGATTTCCCGCTCCACAGCGTCCGCTGCGGGGCTGCCACACCACGCCACACCTTTTCCAAATGTCAGCATGTCTGGACCCAGTTGCAGGAGGAGGAGAACATGTCAAAACATCAGCTCTTAGTATTCAAAAGACTCCTGGGAATATGAAGCATGGTGTGAGCCTCAGTCAGTACCAGCATGCCAGATGTTGGCCGTGGACACAGCCACTGGAACGCCATCGCCACTTTAGTTAACACATCCTTCACCCTCCTGTCATGGTCATTTCAGAAATCAACAGGAATAAAAATAGGAGACCATAGCACGGTTGCTACTTTTGAAGTATTTGCTTTTAGTGAAAGCTAAGTGAAAATTAAAAATTGTTTTGAAAATTCAGAGGATAATTACTGCAGAGAAAGTCCAGGCTATGAGTATGATGAAGTAGCACACTGGGCCTCTTTTATTCTGTTATTTTTTCTTAGCATGCTGTATGTTATCTACACTGGAACATGAAACTGTGGAAAAACGGACTAATTAATAAGCTTATTAAAGGTATCATATATCACTATCAGCACTTTCAACTACCTGAATACGATCTAGGAACCTTTTCTAGCACTTATACTCACTGTGTAGAGTAGGAGGAGAGTTAGATGCCAGAAAGAAGCCAATTAAAATCTGTATGTTCAGCATGCAGATGCCTAGAGCTTGCCAAAGGCAAACAACCATGACAGGGACAAGATCTATGTCCTGTCAGGGGCACCAGAATTTGACCCGGTCATTCACAATGCATATCACTGAACCACTTCTTTAGAGACTTCATGTTTTTAAAATTAAAGTATAACAATCATTCTGTTAAAACGCAAGAGGGTGGATTTCATTACTGGACTATCTCTGTGGTTCGAGCCGTTCCCCAAGTCTGAGTCGTGGGTTCAGTTTCATGAGGAGTCGGGGGGGGAAAGCAAACACATAGATATGTTGTTGCAGCATGGTTAGTGCTCCCTGGTCGTGCAGGAAGGAACAAAATGCTTGCTGCTGGACAGACAGAGCACACGCTAGAGGAAGCTTCATTGCTGCTCATAATTGAATCACCAAGAAGGAGTCCTTAGTTCTGCTGCCAGGACTACATCTGCTAAATAGAAAATAATGAAACAGCTAGCAGTGGATCCAAGCACTCCATCCTGAACCTGAAGTCTCTATGGTCTCATTCTGTTTGATTCAGTTTACCTGCAATTCCTTCTCCGTTCACTTTAGAACTAATAAGGAGAGATGTGAAAAACTGCAGATTTCTGACAAATTAGGTTGTTGCAGATCACCTCGCCCCTAGCCAGCCTGCCTACACTCTGTTGTAAAGTGTGATTGTAGGTAGCACAGTCATAACTGGAAAAATAAAGCTTGAAGCATCCCCTTTTACTGACAGTCTGTTCTCTTACACAGTGGACAATTTGATCAGAATTCCATGACAATCACTAACTACATCAGGAAGTTCAACTTGATAAAGTATACATTGTCTTACGTAACAATATTAAAGCAAATGTAAAGTGGATCATGGAGGTGATATTTAAATAGTTTGAAGAGTTGTAGACAAGAAGAAGGCAGAAGTATAATTATAGAAGAGCCAAAGAGAATTTTACGTTGATGAAAAGCAACACTGATAGACTTGACATCAAGAATTAGTTGACTATACATGATGAAACTATTAAAAGTGTGTTAAATGGAAAGAAGTAGGTCAGCTATTATATAGCAAGAGAATACCAAATGAATCCAGAGAGAAGAGGGAAAAATGGGGGGAGAAGAGAGAAAAAAAAATCTGTATGGTTTTCTCTGGGCAAGCTTCTGACTAGTCTCATGGAGAGTATTGAGGCGTCAAGGGAAAAGTTCTCCCATGTTCTGTGAAAGGATAAGGCAAAACTGGTCACTATGTAGCTATTTTTGCTAGAAGAGAACAAATCACCTCAAAGAGCCTGGGGAGGAGAAAAATGCAGCCAGAGCTCCATGCTGCCTGAATACTAGCTTTTTTATCTAGCTGGCCATGACGGTGAGGCAATGTTTGGCCCTCCTTCATAGGGATACAGCAGTTTATCTGTTCTCAAGTTGCCACCTCTGGATAGCTATGAAAAGACTAACAGGAAATAAAATAATTAGTAGAGGTGGAAAGGAAATCTTCCTCCATTTCTGAAATACCAAAACTACATTCTTATCCTTGAGCATTCTTACCCTCTTGTATATATAAAAGGCTGCACTTTGAATAGCCATTAGTGATCTAAAACTAAAAATTTGTATGTCTCAGGTCAATTAAGACAGGCTGGTTTGGGTTTTAATTAAATTTTTAAAATATAATTTTAAAGAAAAATAAACTTTCAAATTTTATTTTCTTTAGGATATAAATTAATCAAATTACAACTTTTCCTGAAAAAAACTTCCTTTTTTTCTAAACCTACATTTGCTACCAACAAGTATTTTTCAGTCAATACTCCTGATTCATCATATAAATTAGTGTAAAACTGAGTGATGGGAGACAACTGAAGAGTAAATGTGTTTAACAAAGAACCTACACCTTGTGTGGCCCTAGAACTTAAATCATATGTACTGTGTGGAAAAGAATGTCTGTAGGATAATCCAGAGAAAATTAGATGAATAGTGGGTCTTTTCCAGCAGTTATAGAAGATTTAATTTATACAGAGATGTTAAATGTGTTCCTTTTGTAGGATTCTGCATCTGAAAGCATGTTGAGGAAAGGCATCACCATAGTCAAAAATCCAAACAGACTGGAAAACATGTTAGGAGAATCACTGTGAGAAGACAAAAAGATTAGATTTTGGTTCTTTACAACGAAAGTACAAAGGAAGTGTATATGGTATTTCAGACTACATGGTGCTTAAATCTGTTTAATTCTAGTTTCTATGTGCAAACTAGGACTCTGTAGAAAATTTGGCTTCTGAGTTCAGGGCTCCTTTTTCCCTAATTATTACTGAGTGCCAAAGATAAAGCAAAGCATCTGGAACTGTACTATGCAGATTCAAACAAGCCCATAAGCATTCATTCTATTTTCATTTCTGGAAAGACATTATTTAAATTGGAAGGATAAGAGTGAAAAAAGCAACAACATGGGGAAGGCGACAGAGTAGTCTAATTATGTTATGTTTCTTCAGCAATAGATATATACTAGTTCATTCCGTCCAATCTTCTCATTTATGAACACTATCAACAGGGAAATGGGTTGTGTATGTGTCGGATGTCATCGTAGCAATATTGTTTTCGGTGTACTGCTGGCCCAGAAGATGGTGGCCAATGTGTTACGGGAAGGTTCTACAACCATCACAGGAGAAGGAGAAACTGTGCTGGTTTTGGAGGCTTTCCTGAATGTTCGTTTTCTTCTCTTCCTTCCTTTGTTATTGTAACAATCTACAAGAAATATAATTCCAAGTAAAAAATATAAGTTTGTTCTTTGTGTATGGAAAGCATAATTAAATTACTGATGCTTTAAAAGATTGGGTTTAGATCCTGTTAAGCAGATTTTTATTTGTATTGATGAATTCATTTGACATCTGTTTACTACCTAAAATATTGCTGCTATCATCTAATGACCAGACATTCTGGCTCCGTTCACCAGAAGTGTCATTCAATAGCTGCTCTTTAGCACTAAATGTTGCATTACACAGAGTGATGGAGTATTATGAATTTAATATATTTTAATTAATTTTCTAAAGTCAAGATTGAGCATTATGAAGCAGGTGTTCTATTAAGAGTTAAACATAGTGCACTAGCTACAGAGCAATTTTACTAAACCGGTTAGAAATGTGGGTGTCTGAAAGCTTTAAAATTCATGTAGGGATATTATCCTCTGCCCAGTCATTTCTATCGAATGCGAATGTATGCAAATCTTCCTTTCCACACACACAAGAATGTTTCAAGAGAAGATGAGCGTTCCTTAGGCTTTTCCATGTAATTTGCGAACACTCTACTTCAGCATTCCCTCTGCCATTGCTGAATGCTAAAAAAAAATAATCCTGTAAGTCAATGGAAACACTGTCATAAGTTGGATTGACATAAAACACCCCATCTTGCTCGATGCTGCATTATTTTTATGAGGTGCTGGGTACATTCACTATGCACCGATTCCACAGTAACTGAATTGGACAGTAAATAAAAAAACCACCCTTTTTTGGATTAAGGAGATGCTAAACAGGAGTAAGAGCAGCAATAAATGACTCTTTAAAGATGAGTTACACTAACTGCATTATTCACTAAGTAGGTTTGATTTGGCTGTTCTGGTCTTTCTTTCCAGTGGTGTGAGAATGTTTCTCTTGGACTTTTGCTCAGAAATGACTGATCTTATCTTTCATGGAAGAAGGAGAGAAAATTATAACAGCCCTACCCTTGAATCCATGTTATAGACCACCTTCATTATGTTAGCTATCAATAATCTTCATGTGCATAGTGAAATGTTGGGGCAGGGGGGAAGGAGGAACTTGGACAGGGAAGGAAGGTGGTTGGTGATACTCTTTAATACAGATGCTGTCAGAGAGCTGTGGGAAAAGGCAAGAGGCTTGAGGAGTGGCAGAAGGCTTCTTTGCATATGCCTTTGTGTTAGGTAGGTGGTTTCTGAGCTGTAGCTTCAGCATTGGGGTCCATCACCCAAGTGTCTGGGCTGTCCATGGGACACGTCACCACACCTTGCGCAATTACTGTGATGAGGAAAGGATAGCAAACAAGGTCATAATATCCATTTGTTATAAATCGTATGGTAACATGAAGGTAAATCGTATAAATTGTTGGAGGAATTGGGAGGCATTTATTTTTTAGTTGATTTTACTTGGTATTCCTTTATCAAAGAAAATGTGAGTTCTACAAGAGCTAAGGATATTTGTTGAGAATGCATAGGTAGGTTCCAAAACCTGAATTCAGACACCAGATATAAGTGGGCTGGCTTTCAGAAAGGCTAAGTTACCAGCAGCTCTCTGTCTTCCTTCAGTGGCAGATCAATGTCTTTCCACTTTATGTTTTAAATAGGATTAGCTGATACAGCATAAAACAATACATTTCTGAAAATCTTTCTTAATTAATTACATCTTTATTACAGTATTTAACTTAACCTACAGCATGAGAGAGGATGCTGTGTCACAGCATATGTCCTTTCTCTAAACTTTATTTCTAAAAGTACAGACAGGAAGATATTGAAGGAAAGCTAATGGTCAGTTAAGCTGACAAGGATCTTGGAAATATTTACTGAAAAAAATGTAGGGAATTACTATGTCAGTTTTGATACTTCACCACAACACCTATAATAATTTGCAAAGGAATGCAGTCCATTCTAGATGTCTAACGTTCATTTACTTCTTTCCGTTGGTGCTTCCCTTTAACACTCCATATACACATGGTAAAACCCAGCATCTGTATGTGCTTTGTAGCCATTTCCATCAGCCCACTTGTTTGATCTCACCTTCAGAAAGACCTCATAATTTATTTTAATTATTAAACAATCAAGAGTGGAATTTATACTCGTACAGCAGATCTGTGGAAAGCAATTGCACAGATTTCTTCAGACTTTCTCTTTATCCTGATTTCCAAGGAGATTTTGCTGACGAAAATACGAGGTGCCTATCTCTAAGGTCACAATAATTAAACACTTTTCAGTAGTTCTGTGGCCAATCCTCAAACAGAATTTTTAAAATTTCAGATTAATTTGCTAATTTTCCAGTGTTAACAGCAGAAACACTGTAGCAAGGGAAAAAGGAACACACTACGCAGACCAAGGAGAGATGGAGTCTACAAGACACTTGCTGTGGGAGTTTGGAGAGCCTGCCTGTGAAACAGATATGATAGTTATCCATCTTTCACATCTCCAGTGACTACAGCTAAAGGAAAGCCATCCTCAGGTTTGCATTACTGAGCCTGAGTTGGTCGTGTGCAATGCAGGTACAGTCACATCACCTGCTTTCTCAGTCATGCCTGATGCAAAGCCTGGTGAGAAGCTCACTAAGATGGACACCATGGGCTCGATCTGCAGCTCGCTGAACTGGGTGGAAACACTCCCAATGAGTTCATTAGGCTTTCATTCAAGATACCGATGCGGAATGTTCGCATGTGCTGCATAGTGAACGTTGGCACTAATCCTGCTTTCTATTCATGAATTCAGGTTGACTGTTGCTTTGTTTGTTGAGGCAGTGCAGTGTTTCGTGTACAGATCTATTTTCTCAAAAGCAGCAGAGAAGTGTTTGACAAAAGCAGAGAATGCTCTTGTTAAAGGTGGTAAACCTTTTTCAATATGTTGTGCGCTATATTTGTTTCGAAATTTTATTACGTGGATATCTATCTTGACTCTTAAGGATTGAATTCACTGTTTGAAAAATGACCCGTTCAAAAAAAATATGTGGCTTTTCCACTTTTTTTCTATTCTGTTGTATTTGATTTTGTATGTAACATTTTCAAGTGAATACTTCAACTACAAATCTTCTCAACTGAAATCTCATGTGTTCTGAGATATTTGCAGAGAAGGTACCCCCGTAAGCAAACAAAAGGCAAATGAAAGATTTCACATCTTATTAAATGAAATAAAATATTTTTTTTTACTTTAAAAGTATTTTATTTAGTTTTTATTAATAACTACCCAGGGATTTATTACTTAAATGCAAATAAAATGTTAAGGTAAAGAAAATATCACCTTTAAGTCTTCAAATAACAGCTCTTGGTTCCCAATTTACTTGTTATATCCAATAGAACTAAATCAGCATTGTATTTAAAATTTTAGATTTAGATTTTTAAAAATGTGTATTTAGGAAGATGTTCTGTACAGATTTGAGTAAGTGTGTGTGTGTATACATTTATATGCACATGGTGTTCTAATATACATATAAATATAAAAATATAACATTTTTTATTTTTTCTTACAATGACAGAGTCATGAATGATGTGGGAATGAGCTGGCATATCTTTAATTTAGAAGCATAGAACCATGCATGTAAAGTCATTTTCAGAACCACTCTCTTCAAGTCTTTCATTTTGCCCAAAGGGTTTTACAGTCAATGCCCAGCTACAGCCTATACTTCCTAAGATGTCAAACTGTTAATGCTGGTTCATAGATTGAATGGAGGATGACCAAAACCACAACAAGGATCAGATGCTGAGATCAGCTTCACATCTGTTGAAGTCAGATGTATTTACCTGGACAAGCTGAATTTCAGAATTATGACTATGAGTCTGATATTTGGTCAAAACCCTAATTCACTGTCTGAGACAACATCCTGATTAAGTCTCCCACTAATGTGATTCCTCGATTCAGAATTTCATATTGATTTTTAATCTAGTATAGCATTGGCCACTGGAAATTAGTTGTGCAATGTTAGAACATCTCTTTTTTCTTCAAAGACTTCACTAAATCTCAATTTCAGTTATATTTTCTCAGACTTTGAACTGAAAAATAAGTATTGTCTCTTGAAAATATTCGTATCACAGTAAAAGATTTGAGCATTCTACTTTGCTTTGTTGACTAAAGCAGTAAGCATAACATTTCTCAAACAGTAATGCTAAAGCTTTGAAGTCTTTTATTAGATCAAATTCTTCTATAAAAGAGAGAGCATGAAGTTGCTCATACTCAGAAACATATTTTCTTTTGTTACATAATAATCAGCTATTTTCAATACTTACATAATGTTTCAGTGGCTTTTTAGTTACAGAGAGTTTTAAGACTGCTGTATAATCCGCTTTTCAAAATGTTCATTTTATATAGCACATTTATTATTTGTCATTAAGAAGGGAAAAAGATATGATCACATAACTTACACCAAACATATAAAAATGATCATACTTAGAAATATTTAACAAAACTTATCTTAATAGATAAAGATTTCCAGTAGTTCAGCAGTACAGAATGCTGCAAGAGAGAAACACATGTACACATTGAAATTAATTAATTTGTTTCTTTTTCCTGATAAAAAACTGTGAGTTCTGAAGTCTAGCTTAATTTAAATTGAGAATAGTAATTAAAAGAAACAATTAAGGAAATCCATATGAAAATACGTATCACTCTGCAAAAAGCCTCCTAGCCCCGCTTGTTCTTCTGCTGTAAACTGTGCAGCAAAGCCCAATTCCACTGGCTTTGACTAAGGACTTAAACACTGTAAAGGTGAACACTACAACATCTTTGAGAAAGACCAACAGTTTTGTAATTCACAGCTCTTCACCTGTGGACAGTGCTCTCCACTTGTGTTGCTCTTTCAGCGTTGCAACCATACATGCATGAATTAAATGAATACCAGTTGTTCAATAGTAGTAGTTTCCCTTTAAAAGCTCTTAAACCTCATCCTATACTCTAGCTGTAGTATTTATGTATTTTTAATCATTCCAAATGATTATAAAGATAAAACAACAAACCAGGTAACTTAAATCCCCTTAAATCTGAGACGGCACTGCAAGCTGGAAAAAACACCAGGTAGATGGTAGTTCCCTTTCTAGATGTGCTTTCTTACTCTAGTGGGTTATTTGCTTTGGCTGTTCCTCTTACAACTAACCTGGTAAGACTCTAAAGACCAAAGATCAGATCTTAACTTTTCCGAAGGATAAAGATACTAAAATTTTTCACCTTCTGAGTAGTAAAAGTGATGAAATGTATGTTCAAGGATATTTATTGAGTGCTATGTTGGAGAGCAGGCAACAGTCTGATCTTCCCTTAAATGCTGAAGGCAGTGCTGAGCAAATGTTGTAAATGAAACAGTGAATGAAATTCAATATTATATTAAAAATTAGACTGTTGTGCTTAAAACTCATTTCCTCAGTTTCTCGCAGTTTACTTTTCTCCTAATCAGTTTCAAATGACAAATATATTCTTTTAAAGACTTTTAAATGGCGTGGTGATAAGTGTCTTCTCAAAGACTGGTTTAGGTAATCTAAATGTTTCCTTATATCTTGACAGATACATGCTTATTGTAATTGCTTACTTTGTGTCCTGTATATGGAAAGACTGTGAATCTCAGAAATAAAGTACTATGTAATGAATCAGCTCTGGTGATAACTACTCTTTTTATTATACAGCAGAGTAAACAGTCATTAATTTAAAACATGTAAATTGGAAATCTGAGAACCATATCACTAGCTGTAGTGGCATATATTCCTTCAGAGCGTGATTACTTCCATAATTCTTGAATATATAGGAATTGCTGTAAAGCAGAACAGTCAGACATTCCCAATAAGATGCATCAACTGCTACCTCATTAAAGGAAGAATGAGAATCTGTGGACATGGGAAGAATCTACAAGTCATCCCATTTCTAAATTAAAACATAAAATAGTTTGAGGATGATGAGTATAAAGGTTGGAAAGCTTATTACTTCCTACGAAGAAATAGCACACTCAGCACACGTTTGAAATGGTTGAAATATTATGACAAACCCCTGTACAGCTTAAAACTAGTTGCAATTGGCTTCAGAAAAGTGGACATGCTTTTAATTTAAGGTATTTTTTAAAAAAGGAAAAAAAAAGACAAAAAATTGAAACCTGATTCAGTATGTAATAGGATACATGCAGTGAAAATAATTATGCATTTAAAGAGATATCATTCCATTTTTCAGTTCTTTAGGTTTATTCAAGAGCTTTGTTTATCAGTAGCTATCAGTGGGTGTTTATGACATTAGATGCTAACGAGCTGAACACAGAGGACTTCCAGGGAGCACAGCTCCTAAATCTGTCTTAAACTGAGTCTTCGGAGCTGTTGAACACTGTTGGGGTTCTGAGCTGCCCTCTGAAGACCTCAAGATGCTTCTTTCACTAACCTGCCTTCCATAGGAATTTTAGGATCCTGATTTATGAAGTCAGGATTGCAATGTGGAAGAAACAGCTCTCTTTTAGATATCAAGATATCTAACTTAGGCAGTCTGGGTATGATCCTGAAGGCTTCATTTATAGGTTTCAAAGTGCATTACTTTTTAGAAAGGAAGAGCACTTGCAAAGATTTACTAAGAAATAATTTTTCCCTTTGCAAAACTATAGCTTTACAAAATTCCTTTCCATCTTTCCCTCTTAATGGAAAATATTTACTTCAATTTTTTCCTTAAAATTAAAGAGCATCAATCACTACCTAATATATACTAGTAAAACAAATCAAAGCAAATGCAGTTATATAGCCTATGTCCTGTGTAGAGAAAATCACCTAACTTAAAAAGTTTTACTGCAGAGTTTGAATATCATGAAAAAAGATAATGCCATTTGATTAGACATATCTCACATTAGGCAAGCTCTTTGACCAGTCAGTTTTGTTAATGTAAAGTGATGGCTTGGATTTGCACACTGAAGGCTGTAGCATCGTTCTTGGACTAGCTATGTTGCCTCTCCTGTTTTTCCCCTTACTCCATTCTAATTCCAGACCCTTTAGTATGCACTGCAATGCATTCATTTAAATTCAGTATTTGGTAATGGCTAGAATATAACAGAGGTTCAATGGGGCTCGTTATCAGAGGCTGTAGGATGCACACCAGTCCCCTGCTAGCTCCCTACCTTTCCAGTCCTAGGTCCTGAGTGGGGACTGTCCTGAAGATCTGTCCATCTCAGCTCATTGTTAAGGCCTGAGCAATTCATGCCCTAAAGCTCTCTCCTTTCAAATTTACTGTCAGGGTCTGAATGTTTTTTGCCCTCGAGCTCTATTCTTTCAGACTGATCATCAGGGTTTGAATGAATGTTGCCTCTGGGTTGTCTCTTTTCAGTTTCAATTTCAGAGTTGAAGCTCTTGCTGCCCTCAGATTTTCACCTTTCAGCTTCAGTATTAAGGTTTAAAGACCTACTGGCTTTAAAACACTTTCCATTTGAATATTTTCTTGTGTCATGCTTCAGTTAGATGCAGTTGCATTGCTCTCATTGATGACACCACCTTTTTTACATTTCTCAATATTCACTGAGCTGGTTTGTTCAGGATTTTCTTACTATTTCCACTTCTCTCATTCCGTGTTCCAATGTGGTAATAATCCTCACTGATTATTTATTTAGGAATTTCTTGAAATCATTTGCAAGACCCTCTTGTATTTGAACATGAAAACGATAATGGATACAGAATGTTCTTTCCTTTCTGTGAAGAAGTGCAAGTGCCTTCTTTAAACATTTTAGAATGGCACATCAAATTCCATGCGATTTGTCCATCCCTTTATGCAGTGATATCTTGTAGTGCTTACTGAAGTCTTCAGTTCCACAAGACGAGTCTTTGTTACTGAACTTTCTATGACAGTATTTCATTTAAAGGTGCCTCTGATCCCGCAAACATTGATAGCGTGTGTGCAAATGTTTGGGATGTCACCTTTATAATTTACATGCACTTCCACACAGTGCTGCTCGCTTCTCTCATATGTTGCTTTCAGTGTGCTTGGCTGGTTTATCCTAGAGATTTTCCAGAAAAACAGTTAATCTCTTTCGCCAGCTTCTTGTCCTTCAAAATTTAGTGCATGCTGTACTCCTGTCAAGGCCAAACTATGTGCTGCTGCACTGAGGCGGGAAGAAGCTCAGGTGAGATGATGTGTGACTACTTTACAGAAACACAGTATCACAGAGGCATTTCTGGAGGCATCTCTGGAGATTTCCTAGTCCAGCTGCCTGCTCAGAGTAGGGTCATCTACAGCGGGTTGCTCGGGATGTATCCAGTGGGGTTTTGAATATCTCCAAGGATGAAGACTCCACAGCCCCTCTGCAGAACCTATTTCAGGGTTTGATGACGATCTCAGTAAAAAAGTTGGGGTTTTAGGTTTAAATAGAATTTTTTGTATTTCAGTTTGTGCTCATTGCCTCTCAGCCTTTCACCGGGCTGTATAGCATATTTTTTTATGTTCAAAACACAGATACTTCAATCCATCACGTCTGTTATGTTCACTTGCAACATGCAGAGAGAGTGCAAAAGCCTTTCCTTGTTAGAGATGCACAAGCTTGATATTAAACCAGACCAAAACACTATCTCAGAGATAAACTAGTGTAAAAATGAATATGGACACATGTTAATTGGATTCTGTTATTAATTGGAGTCTGTTGCTTTGATATCCCTTTGTTGCAATCACTTTGTCATCCTTTCATTCAAGTAAGGAGGAGCTGGGCTCTTGACTTCCTGCTCTATTTAAAAAAAAAAAAAAAATCTTGCCTTGCATTTAGAAATTTTACTCTAGGTCCTTTAGAAAGGCTATGGAATGTGGGCATTTAGGAACCTAAGAGTTTTGATAAATCAGTAGTTACCAGACAGTAAGCAGTCATTATATATTGTATGTTCCACAGTAATTTTCCATGGAAATATGGTTAGTATTGCCTATTAAAAGCTAAGTGTCTTTACTGTTTTATTAAGGCAAGCTGTATCACATTACATCACATATTCTGTGTGATGTTGTAAGATAAGGAAAGACACACGGAAAGTAACACAGTAGCTGAACTGCAGTTATTTGTTGCTTTACAGCAATCTGTAAAAGTCTCTTTTCATTCTTGAAAATAGAATTTAGACTCCTGATCATGCATGTGTAGAAGGAGGTATATCCCAAGGTTTTGTTTATCCTCATTTTTAATGGAAGTGAATGGTGCAAGACCATAGAAAATACCAAACTTGATGTATTCCTAAAATAAATAAATAAATAAGTTTGTTTACTGACATTATGTGATGTGATTTTCCTGATTAAGCACACAGCAAAATGCAAGTCATTTTTTCCAAAAATATGTTCTGCGAGACATCTTGTGCAACAAGGTCATATGAATCACTTCCAAATTAAAATAAGACTTATCTTCCGAGCGATCCTTAATCCTATCTAAAAGAACAGCTAGTGTGCATTCAGCAGCCTAATGTCACCAGTATATGAAAAGATAAATGTGAAAAGATTTTGTTGATTTGTTTCTGAAGTAAGCTAATTTTACAAAATATGTTTGAAAAAGGAGTACGTCTGAAATGTTAATGGCCATTTGAAAGTTTTTTTTTCTCCTGTTCAGAATCTGGGATTTGAGAATTCAATGTGTTTAACCTTTATTCTTTTTTTTTTTTTTTTCCATACCAGGCTATTTTTTAGACTTACACATGTCAGACTAGGTTCTGTTTTTCCAGGCCACTCTTCTATTATATTCTTTGAAAGTATCTAAGTGACTGATGCCACCTGGCTTTGACCTTTCATTGAAACCTCAGACCATTGTGCTCATTTGCAGTATTTTCTGTTTCTCAGATAGTTCTGTCCTAACGATTTCTATTCTACCTTTTTATCCAACCTTTTGAATTCAAACTCCTCTCAACTGACACATTTAATATCCAGTCTGTGCTAATAAAAAATACTATTTTGAAATCATATCTGGGACTCATGATAAATTTTGAAAATCTAAGGATTATTGGTGAACATTTTTTACCTAGGTACAATGGATCAAGTTACTCTGATGTAAAATACTGCCTTTACATCTACAGTCAGATTTGGTTTTACAGTGTTAGGACACCACATTGTTTTAAAAATTATTTCAAGTTACTGGCTCTAAATAAGTTCTTCTTTATATTACAATGCAACTGTCTCATTTTTTGGTCAGGTCTTTATTTGATGAAAACCAACAAAGATCTACTCAAGACAGTTAAAATAAATGTTTCTGACAATTAGTCAGCAAAATTATCCACATCTGTATTTAATGAATAAGAAAGAGCAGCAAGGTAAAAGCACTACTGAAGAAATTTATCACAGAATCACAGAATCACAGAATGACAGAATGTTAGGGATTGGAAGGGACCTCAAAGGATCATCCAGTCCAATCCCCCTGCCGGAGCAGGACCACCTAGATCAGATCACACAAGAACACGTCCAGGTGAGTTTTGAACATCTCCAGAGAAGGAGACTCCACAACCTCTCTGGGCAGCCTGTTCCAGTGCTCTGTTACCCTTACTGGGAACCCCCTATGTTCCAGCTTATATCCATTTCCCCTTGTCCTATCATTAGATGCCACTGAGAAGAGCCTGGCTCCATCCTCATGACAGTCACCCTTTCCATATTTATAAACATTAATGAAGTCCCCCCTCAGTCTCCTCTTCTCCAAGCTAAAGAGACCTAGCTCCCTCAGCCTTTCCTCATAAGGGAGATGCTCCACTCCTTTAATCATCTTTGTGGCTCTGCGCCGGACTCTCTCAAGCAGTTCCTTGTCCTTCTTGAACTGAGGGGCCCAGAACTGGACACAATGTTCCAGATGCGGCCTCACCAGGGCAGAGTAGAGGGGGAGGAGAACCTCTCTCGACCTACTAACCACACCCCTTCTAATACAGCCCAGGATGCCATTGGCCTTCTTGGCCACAAGGGCACATTGCTGGCTCATGGTCATCCTGCTGTCCACCAGGACCCCCAGGTCCCTTTCCTCTGTGCTGTTCCCCAACAGTTCAGTCCCCAACTTGTACTGGTACATGGGGTTGTTCTTACCCAAATGCAAGACTCTACACTTGCCCTTGCTGTATTTCATTAAATTTCTCCCCGCCCAACTCTCCAGCCTGTCCAGGTCTCTCTGAATGGCAGCACAGCCTTCAGGTGTGTCAGCCACTCCTCCCAGTTTAGTGTCATCATTATAGTATAATAGACACAAAATTCAATTAATCTGATAAAAGAAAAAAAAATTAAAACCTGTTTCTTGTTAAAGTCCCTTACTACTGCAAAATCCACTGCTAAAATTCATGCATATGACTGCAGAGAAATGAAATTACTTTGTATGGAAGTAACATACACAGATTTTGACTTGTCAGATTTCATTTATAGTATGTGATTATGAATTATTTATTTTTATACTAGGAACTGCAATGGTAATACAATCTTTAATATTTTATCACTATTTAGATATGGCACACTTAAGGGTACCCTTTGATGGGATGGGATTCAATGTTGTGGAGCAATAAGATGATGGTATAACTTCACTTATACTTTTAATGTACTGTTGCTTTAATAAGAATTCTGCAAAATAATCATTTTCTTGGTGCATGATCTTACAATGGTGACAATCAAAGCCAGTCAATAGCAACAATGTACTCTCTTGTAATCTATTATTTACTGTTACTTTATACTGCTGAAAAATGATCCTTTTGATGCTTTTTATCATTTAGTTTCACTCATGCAATAAAGTCGAACAAATTTAAAAATGCTGTCTCGGTAGACTTCTTTGAATTACACCGCTAAGTTCATCCCTACAGTGATGAATTATAAATTCTGACAGTCCTTGTTACACATCTCAGGGGGAAATATTTGTAAGTATTGTTTAGCACCATTCCAAACTAAGAGTGAGATTCTGTGTTTGGCTGGTCAACACAAACCCAGTAGAGTTAATTGTTCCAATGGGCATAAATAATGAGAGTTAAATTAAAATAAGAAGATATAAGGCAGGTAATTTGAGTATTATTAATATGTAATATGATGAAAAGTCTTGGAGGAGACACTAGTAGAGTTTCTAATAGAAGTGTAAATGACTGATGTAATAAAATCATTATTTTACCTGTACTTTTGTCTAATGTTACAGAAATAATAATACTGGGAGCAACAATATGGACTGCATTTAGGACATAGTAGAAAGGGTCATCTTTTTTCTTGGTTAATATTCAGTTGATAATTCGTAACTTGAACCACATAGTATAGATTCTTACTGCAATGCTATGGTTATTTCAGAATTAATTAGCTGATTTCATATATGAATCAGGAATGACGGCTTAAATCACCATTACTCCATTTGAATGTATTCTAGTTACTAAAAGTTTTCACTGATAATAATAATAATCTCTTAAAACAAAAAGTCTGATTCAGGCTTAAATAGGTAAATAACAGACTCTTAGAACTCCAAAGAGTAAGTAGAAAATCTTGTTTTAGCTCAGGCTAAAGCCCATCGACAGTGTCCACATTGTAGGGACTTACACTGTGGCTTGAATATCACGTAAGCCAACAGGCATGGTTAGTGCAGAAAAATTGGAGCAAAAGCCATCAGTGAGATGTTGAGCCAGGCAGTGAAAAAAAGAAAATGATCTTAAAACATCTGAGTACCTTTTATTCCATAATACCTCAAGACCTCAAGTTCTGAGATAGATTTAATAGTTTACTTTTGGATGTTTCCTCTTCCTTTCCATTAATTACAGAAGAAATCTAAGGAAAAGGGTTAGACTGGAAGCTTTTAGATGTGTAAAACTAGGTAAGATGGTTCCAACTCCCCATGGTAGGGTGGTTGGAACTACATGATCTTTAAGGTCCCTTCCAACCCAAATCAGTCTATAATTCTAGGAATCCCACTCAAGCATTGACCGAGGAGAGGCAGATGACATCTGTGGCTTCAGTAATTCCTTGAGACAAGAAAAACACTGGCAGCTGCAAAAGAGGTCATGATGGTCCTTCAGGCTAATGTTACAGTAGAGTATTAGTCCTTTCCAGTTACAGACTCCTTTTCTCCTTTGCAACTTCATGGTGAATATGAAAGGTACAGTTATGGCTACCTTTCTTTCCACCATGGTCTTTTTGAAGGAGCAAGTAAAGACCTTTGTTCCCTATACCAAGGCCGATGAATTGCTTGGCTGTGTCCTGCTGGTGCATCTGTACCAGATCTTATAATCACAGACCTCAAAAGCAACAGGAATCATCATACT
This sequence comes from Tauraco erythrolophus, assembly GCF_009769465.1. Lineage (NCBI taxonomy): Eukaryota > Metazoa > Chordata > Aves > Musophagiformes > Musophagidae > Tauraco > Tauraco erythrolophus. The sequence goes on along the minus strand of NC_141465.1, from coordinate 123,059,757 downwards.
TGGCCAATTCAGAATTCACACAAGGGTAGGAGACAGAAAACATCTCTTCCAAAGGTGGGATGATGGAGGAAATTACTCAAATAAGATACGTGTTAAAATGCTGTTGTGGTGAAGTAAGAATTTGTGTGTTACTCTTAAAAATTTCTGTTCATTACTTTTGAAGCAAGATATAGTGCAACTGATAAAGGAAAGATGCTAATGCTTATGCTTATGGTAGGACTGTGACTGACTCAGACCACTTTGAGCCCAAACAGAGGCATGGCTACCCAAAGCAGTACACATATAGCTGGATATTCCATCTGTGTCTCAAAAAGATGAAGTCTTTCCTTTTTTCTTTTTTTTTTTTTTTTTTCTTTTCAGGACTGCCATATAATTTCACTCCATTTCACTCTTCTCAGCTAGTTCAAATTTTTTGCTATTGTAAATTATAATAGAGCACAACCTATAGCAGTCAGAAACAAGATCGTAGGTTTACTTCTGCACCATCTCTAGGCAGAAAAAGCTATTTTATTTTTCACAGAAGCAATCATTCTTAAGGAATAGTTTCTGGAAAAAAGCATAGACTCTTCTCTAGCAAAGAGAGTTGGAAGTAAAAATAGTAGATTTTGGTTACACCTGGCACAAACACTGAGATCTGAGAGTGAACTTCTGCATGATAAGTAAGCAATATAAAAACTGACATTCTTTTCTCAATACCATATAAGAAAACAACAGTCTTTCTAAGGTTTAACACAAGAGAATCCATGTGCATTACATTTTCAAATGCTACCTGTGATGATAAAGCAATAGAAACCTGAGGGAAAGACATGTCTTGATTTAAAAGGTCATTGAATTCTGGCCCTTTATTTCATGAGATCAAAGTATAAGGCTCAAGTGGTAAACACATGGACTCAAAACTGGTTCGTCTACTTTGTTTCAAAGTGGTATTGATTGTTCGCCGTAGTACTTCTGGTTTCTCTAACACTTGTAAGAAGGAGATAAACTCTATATCTTTGTTTGAAAAGACCAAACACATTTCTTCCTATACGAATATCAAACATTTCTATTGCATAATATATCTAGAGAAAAAATATCTAATGAGATAAGACATATACAGTATGGATCTTCATAGATTTCATAGATTTCATAGATTTCTAGGTTGGAAAAGACCTTAGAGATCATCGAGTCCAACCATCCCTAATCCCCATTAAACCATATCGCTAAGTAGATCATCCACCCTATTCTTGAACACATCCAGGGATGGGGATTCAACCACCTCCCTGGGCAGCCTATTCCAGTGGCTGACAACCCTTTCAGAGAAGAAATACTTCCTAACATCCAACCTGAATCTCCCCTGACTAAGCTTATGCCCATTTCCTCTTGTTCTATCACCCAACACTAATGTAAAGAGCCTTTCCCCTATCTCCCCACCATCTTTTCTCAAGTATTTGAAGGCTGTAATCAGGTCTACCCTCAGCCTCCTCTTCTCCAGGCTAAACAGCCCCAACTCCCTCAGCCGCTCCTCATAAGTTTTATTTTCCAGCCCCTTGACCAGTTTAGTCGCCCTTCTTTGGACTCGCTCCAGGAGCTCAATATCTCTCTTAAAGCGAGGGGCCCAAAACTGGACACAATATTCCAGGTGCGGCCTCACCAGTGCCGAGTGCAGGGGCAGGATCCCTTCCCTGCTCCTGCTGGTTACACTATTCTTGATACACGCCAGTATCCCATTGGCCTTTTTGGCCACCTGAGCACACTGCTGGCTCATATCAAGCCGGTAGTCAACCAAAACCCCCAGGTCCTTCTCCGCCAGGCAGCTCTCCAGCCACTCTTCCCCGAGCCTATAGCGATGCTTGGGGTTTTTATACCCCAAGTGAAGGACTCTGCGCTTGGCCTTATTAAAGCTCATGCCATTGGCCTCAGCCCAACGATCCAGTCTGTTCAAATCCCTCTGAAGGGCCTCCCTACCCTCGAGCAGATCGACACAGCCTCCCAGCTTGGTGTCGTCCGCAAATTTACTGAGGGTACATTCAATCCCCTTGTCCAGGTCATTGATAAAGATGTTAAACAGAACTGGACCCAGCACTGAGCCCTGGGGAACCCCACTGGTGACCGGCCTCCAGCCGGATTTAGCCCCATTTACCACCACTCTTTGGGCCCGGCCATCCAGCCAGTTTTTAACCCAAAGGAGGGTGTGCCTATCCAGGCCAGCAGTTACCAGTTTCTCAACCAGAACACTATGAGAAACTGTATCAAAGGCTTTACTGAGGTCAAGGAAAACTACATCCACAGCCCTTCCCTCGTCAACCAGGTGGGTCACCCTGTCATAGAAGGTGATCAGGTTTGATTGGCAAGACCTGCCTTTCATAAACCCATGTTGACTGGGCCTGATCACCCGGTTAACCTGTATGTGCTCATTAATAGCACTCAAGATAACCTGTTCCATGACTTTGCCCGTCACCGAGGTCAAACTGACAGGCCTGTAGTTCCCCGGATCCTCCTTCCGCCCTTTTTTGTAAATGGGGGTAACATCCGCCAGCCTCCAGTCCAGCGGAACTTCCCCAGTGAGCCAAGACTGCCCAAAGATAATGGACAGGGGTTTGGCAATGACATCCGCCAGCTCTCTCAGGACTCTTGGGTGGATACCATCAGGCCCCATAGACTTGTGGGCATCCAGCTGAAGGAGCAGATCCTTGACCCATTCCTCTTGGATCACAGGAGCTTCAATTTGCTCTCCCTCCCTGCTCTCAGACACCGAAGGCCAGCTAACCTGGGAACTGCTGACCTTATTATTAAAGACTGAGGCAAAGAAGGCATTAAGGACCTCAGCCTTGTCCTCATCCCTAGTGACTAAATCTAGTCACCCTAGACCCTCCTTATATGTATTTCTAGTGCATCATCTATTGAAACCAAATTAGATGGAATTGTGTTCTAAAAGTGACTGGGTTTTGTGTTCTCCATACAGGGAGCCTGGAGTGACGTGCATAGACATAGATGAATAAGGTTAGATGTATGTGGTTAGGTGAGATGAATATCCACATTACTTGTGTGAAGTGCTTGTTAAAAGATTTCTAGATATAAATAGATGTAAATTAGAGCAGTTCTTTTGACTCAAATAAAGCAAAGCTGTTGCTTAGACAAATTGAGAAGGAAGGGAAGCTAAGATTTTTCACCAAAAAGAAATTTTCACAATCCTTAGATCGCCATGGAGAAATAAGATCAAAGAAATGAGTAGCATGACACGTTTTTGCCATCTAGTCTTCTTAAACAGAAATTGGAATGATTAGGAAGTGAAAGCATGGATATTGAGATTATGAATTAACTGCCATTGAGCTAAACCTCTGACTCGACTGTCCTCTTTTAGACCTCATCAGGAGACTTTGATACAGGAGACAAAGATTTCCATTGTGCCTTTCCTAATCCATCACTACTTTGAGCTGAGGCTCTCATTTCTGTGCTGAACGTACACTGCCATCCTCATAGGGCAGACTTGCAACAGTCTGCATATTAAATACCCCAGGCATCCTTCTCTCCTTCTTTTAAAAAGTGTCTAAAACTTCCTTTCCCTGACATGCCTTCATCATCTGCAAAATATACAGGGTTTTTTTTGTCTTTTAAATCCTTCCATCATAGCAGTTTACGTTGTAATGCTTCTGGGAGAAGAGCTTTGCTGTGTGTTAATCTCCCTCCACTGTAATTTATCCTTTGACGTGATGGTCCTTATAAAATTAAAACCTGTATTGAACTAGGAAAACATAATGCTTATCCACTGAAAATGTTGAGGATTAAAGAAACCATTTGAATGTCAACCTGAAATGATTAGTCATAACAAAAGACATGAAGAAAAATAAAACAGGAGTTAAATGATCAGAATTTCAATACATTTTAATTTTTATTCAACTTTAATAGAAAATATTACAGCCTAATCTCTTTGAATATGCTTTACTAAACATGAGTTTTGAAACAAAAAAGAAAAACATTCTGAACCAAAAAACCACTTAATATTATCAGTAAAATCATAAAAATATGCTTCTTGGACAATATTTTTTAAAAAAATTAATTCTTCAAGAAAATTTATTAATCTCTTATCACAAAAAGATTTTTTCATAATAAGTGTTTTTCAGGAAACAAATGAAATTTTCAATTCTAAGAGTGATAAAATAGTTGAATAGTTGTGTATCACTGTATGTCGATATTAATGCTAAAATGGCAAAATGACCTTTTGATATGTCATCCTGCCTATCTAAGTATTAATTCTCACCCAAACATTCATTTTCTACATCTATCTTAACACTCTTTTATCTGTGAAAGTGATAAAAGCACTACTTTACCCCTTTTCTTCTAGTCAAACTTTTTCTTTATGAAAAACCCTTCCCTGTTCTTCTACAACAAATTTAGCATCATAGGCAACTTCCCACTGAAAATATGATTCTTGGTAATGTCAAGCTGAAACGTGAACACCCCAAGACTATCTGCTTTGACTAGATATCCCCTCAGGTATTTGAAGTTAACTTCTAACAGTTCTGGATTATGAATAATTCACATTCTGAACAGCATCTCCAGTAACACATCAATAAACTGAAAAGATTTGTTGTAAGTTTGCCCTAAACTTTCTTGAAAATCCTTCCTTCTTTAAGGCAATTAAGTGTTCTCTGAAATATGTATATGTATGTAGTTATGTATTTTTGTTACTGATATGTATGCTTATGTATCTATAATAAAAAAAAATGAAAGTTTTGGTTGTCTTTGCCAGGTGTCTTTTTTTGGTTGTCTTTTCCTTTGGAGAAAGATATTTGAACACCATGCTTGAATTAACATGCATGTTTAAAAATATTAATATGCATTCTTTACAGACTAGAAGAAAAAATCAAGACTTAACTACCCATCTCCTGCGATACAAATTTTTAATGAATGATCATCACCTTTTCACTAACTGTTACTACAACTGGAATGAAAATATCTTCTAAATTGTCATATAGGCTATTAAAGCCTTAGTAAGTCAGGCAGCATAACAATAGGAAAAAAAGATTAAGATCTGCCATGGGGAAAATGGATACTGCTAATTATTTTGTATTTAACATAACCAAGCCTGTTAATATTTTATATACTTGCTGTAAGTAGAACTAAAACTTTTCTTTATGCCAAATCTGTCCGGTTTAGATACCACAAGAAATTGAGCAAATGCCCATCTCAGTGTGGTGTATAAGGTTGCACCTCGTGGCTATTCCTAAAATTCCAGAATTATGGGAATTCAGACAGTTCAGTGCTCCGTCAATTGCCGATAGATATTCTGTCATCGCTGTGCCTTATCTCACCATGCTCAATTCCCTTGTTTTGCTCTGAGAAACATGTATTTCAGCAGTAAATGATTTGACAAGCTGAGAGAAGCATACAAAGATTTTTATAAGATTTTTATATGCTGAGCCCAATGTTACATGTGCAGAAAAGCTGATGTTTTTTCTTCTAGTAACACCTAAGCTTAACTCACCTTTTCTATAAGCTATGCAGCCCTGTCACTCTTCCTTCATATATGCTGAGGACACAAATCATGACCATAGCTTTAACTACTTTGCAAATCATTGCCGAGCTTTCTCTGTGGATTGTATCTGACCCAGAGGTGGAGGATGCTGTCTACAGCAGCATTTTCATTCAAATCGAGAGTGCACTTTTGAACTGAATCTCCTTACCATCCCCTCTACCTCTGCTTTGATTCGCACCCCAGAGCAGGCTTGGAGAACATGAACTGGGTGCCTCTTGGATGAACGAAACTTGTGCTCCAGGTGCACACCTAATGCAGTGTAACAGCTGGTAGGCACTCATGAATATGGATTTTCTCCCACATGTAACCTAATTTGTAGGAGGCTTTTAAAATTACTCTCAAACAGTGACAGGGGATTTGTGATTTGTGATGCAGAGGGCAATCCAAAATTTGTACCATAACTACTAAGTTATGCTGCTGATACCTACCAGTTCACCTCCATTTTCTAAGCCAATGTGTTTATTTTCAGTAATAAGGGAAAAAGCTCCAAGAATTGGCTAAAATAAGCATTCTCTTGGCCAGTTATTTTAAGCCACTGGTGATGGTGTTTTCCTTGGGCCGTTATCCTTCTTCGTATGCTTATGCTTTTCTTCAGTATGCATGTAATCTCACTTACTAGTATCCTAAGAGCATGTCACTTTGTTCAGGAGCAACACAATGTGTCACTTTGTCAAATCCTTTACATTTTTTTACATTTAAAAGAATCATAGTAGTCATGCTATGAACTCAGTCATATAATGAGTTTTCTGGAAGCTCTACCAAATTTAGTGATGTTTGGAATTTTAATTTCATGGGAAAATGTGACATTTTGATATGAGATAAAGTTCTTCGTCAAAATGAAAGACAGATTTTTCTATAATGTCTTTAAAATATGTAACTTTTGATTTTTTTGTGTTTCATTAAAGTCAAGTATTCTGGTTTAGTATCAAAGCACATTCTGGTATATATGTAATCTGTATAATATTGTATATATTCAATCACCAAAAATGTAATACTTTACTGTAGAGGTTGAAATGCAGTAAAACAATAAAAATTAAATGTATCTGTTAAGATAACAGAGTTGTTCAGTATTTTAAGAACAAACAAGTAATATTTAAATATTTCTTTTTAACTTTTCCTTAGATTAAAATTTTATCAAAATTAACATTATTCAATTTCATTTTTAACAAAACTACATTTGGAGGCAAAGCTGTTCCACTGAGAATTTTTCAACCATCTATATTTAAGAGCCAAACTAACAACATTAAGAAAGTTTTTTTTTCTGATTTGTAACATAGATTTGAATTAATTCATTTACTCTTATACAGTTCTTACATTTATACCTTAACTGTGGAAATCCTACAGGATCTGTTACCTTAACTGTTTCTTGGTGCAACAGAATACTTCAGTAATAACTTTATACATTTTTATGAAATGGCAAGGTGTATCCACTGAGTAGGTGAGTGCATAAAAGAAACAAAAAAGAGCAGTTTCCTCATCATTGATAATATTTTTAAGGACAAATTTACCCGTAATATCGTCATTACAGTTACTTGATAGTAACACAGGTACTTTATAAATGAAAACAGAGATCTGTAGTATTTTCTCTGCATTCTGAGGAGAAAGTGATTTCTTATATATATTCTCTATTCCACAGATCCATTTTTTTTTTTTTTTTAAGATGTTGCAGGTAAGAATTGAGTGCTGCCTAGGCAGTTACAGAGCCCCATGTAATTTACTTTTGCTTCACACTCAGGAGACCTGAGCATGAGTATCAGTCGTTTTTACCATGTAAAAACAAGAGCTAGGATTTTACTTTAAGAGCTTAGCGTATCTGCGGTGTGCCTAAAGGTGTATGTTTACATTATTAGAGAGACCAAGATAGAGACTTTGCTGCAGCTTGCATTTTTAGTAATCACATATTTTAACTTAACAAAGGGTATGGAATTATTATAGAAAGTTGCATGCATGATGCACTGGGGACACGATCCATATCCCACTGAAGCTAGACGGAAACTTGTCATTGATTTCATTGGAAACTGTAACTGGTCTTATCAGTCATCCACAAGCAGGAGAATTGTGCAAGCATTTAGATAGCAATGCTGATACATTTGATGCCAATGCATTTTGCATGTTAATGAGAATATGCTGATGCGATGTCTGCAAATATTTTTGTTAGCATCCATTTATTTATACAAGACTGTGATTCCAAAGCTTCACCCCACCTGGATTTCATGGTATCTGTCACTGCTGCATTAAGAATATTTGAAAATGTTAACAAAGAGAACATGATTTGGCTTTCCTCGCCATCACTGCCTCCTGGTGGCTGTGAAAACACGCTGACTGTAGTGCATATGTTTGCTGGAGGGAAAGAGGTGGAATAAGAGAAAAGTATATAGACAGAAAACAGCACCTAAATCTATTTATTAGCTATACATATCCAATGACCACATTACAAATGGAAAAAATGTGTTGCTACCTACTTTTTTCTTCTTAATACTTTCAGAATATTAATGAATGGACTTGTATATTTTTGCTATTCCTATTGAATAGAAGAAAAAAAACCACTATCCTATCAAGAAAATAAATTCCTCCACTGCCCATAATGCTCTCCATCCATTTAGTGTTTCTTATGAAGTGCAACACTTTAGAATTAACTGTGAAACAATAAACATAGTAGTGTAACTGAAGGGAATTCTAGTTCAATTAATGAAAACTGCAGAGGCTGCTGTAATAGAGAGAATTTCTCGGGTTCCATCTACTTGTTTACTGTGACATTTTGTGACAAAATCACTACACAGACCTGAAAACATAGACCTAAATAAATGTTGCTCTTCTGCTTGATAAATGAGAAAAATTTCATCAAGAAAAGGTTTTGAAGGAGTTTTATTATTGTTATTTTGAAGCAGAAGGTGCAGTCCTGTAAGTTATTGGACATTTTTGGAAAGAAGAAAAAATAATAAAAAAAAGCATTCCATGAAATCAGATGTTTGTAATGTGGCACAGTGTCTGTGTATGTTCTTATATTTTTTTTAAAAAAAGGTAATTATAGGATCATAGGACAATGAAGGCTGGAAGAGACCTTAGGAGGTCATCTATTCCAACTTCTTTGTGTATATTTCAGGATCATCATTGTCACCACCATCACCATCAGTTTCCTTATAAGTAATGTATAAAAAGTCCTACCTGTTGGCTCCTTCTCATATGCCCTAAGAAGAGCATATATAGCCAGCATCACTTAAATGTACTGGGCTTGGAGTATACTATCACTTGTGTTTTGTTATGCTGCACTGAGAAGGAAGGTATTTGAACTTTTGATTTTGATTTGTAATCACATAAAAACCAGAACTGGACTGGGAATTGCAATAAGCTGTCCAGTTATTCTTCCATTTTGCCAAAATAAAAGCAACCTGAAAAAAATAAAAAGCGTTTAGGAGGATCTAAACAGTTTGACACAACTTGAATTCTCTATTAGAAATCTTTGCTAATAAGATCTTGTCTTAGACCTTCAACACAAGACAGAACATGTAGAAGATGAGGCAGAAATTCAAGATCTATTCTAAATCAACAGTGTGCTTTATATGAGACCATGTATAGCTAGTTCACTGATCATTATACTTCTCCTTGATCGGGGTTATCTGTTACAAAGGAAAGGAGATGTTCTTAACCAAATGCAAGTACTTTTTGAATCCTTGCCCTTTAGCGAAAATGTTTCCAGATAAAATTTGTCAGATGTTACAGTTCTCTCCATTTTCTCTCATTCCCCAGTGAACACAATTCCCTTCACTATGTAAAATTATGTTGCTGTCATGGATTATGTCAACTTTAACCTTTATTACACATTTTCAGTTATAAGTTTTCATGAATGGAACTGAAAACAAAAGAGGGAGAAAATCTCTGAGCAAGTGTGGTAAAAGCCTAGCTATTAAATTGCTCCTTCTCGTTCTGGTGAAGTCCCACTTTATTATATCTTTCTCTTTCCTTATTGCACTCTATATCTATATTCTTTAATGGCATTTTCAACAGACAAGTTTTTATTTCTAAAATTTTAGCTTGCACTGAAGGAATTTTAAACATGATCTTTTTTACTCATGAGTATGTCTTCATGGTCATGATTTGGAATATTAAAGCTATGTGACTGTAGGCTCTAGCACTACTGACATTTATTATGAATTTTCAGCAAGGAAGTACAGATGAAACTATTCTACAATGGCATTTTTTATGTGGCAGTCCTTTTGACATATGTCTTACAACCACAGATAAGCGCTTCTAAAATGTAATTCAGACAGAATTACATGCATTTGGTACCTTTATTACTATAAATCTTAGATTTGCCTGCACTTTCATGGATTAAAAATACTTTTAGCAATTTCCATGAATTAAAATTCTTATTTTTTTGTAAATTTTGTCACAGACAACTAATCTATCTGTTATGGCTGTTGGCAGTATACCCAAGTCAGATTAACTGACATCTTCCTTGAACTGCAGTTGTTTATTACATTAGTTTTATTGATAGAGAAGTGCAGCTATTTCTGAAAGGCACACAAGAGTTTTATCTATATGAGTTCTAACCATAAAAAAATTATTCTTAAAGGAACTCAATCTGTATAACATTCTACTTTCCTTTTTCAGATTACTTAAACTTTGAAATATTTGATCTTAAATTAGTTACTTCCTTGTTTTCTTGAAAATATAAAGTAGTTCTGTTTTTGATTATGTTAAAGAGCTGGAATGAGAACAAGATAACTCAGTGAATCACTGAACTCTCTTTTAACTGCAGAAAACCTAGCCTCAATTTTTGCCTGTTTCCATATATGAGAGTAATTCCAGGATTCACTCTTGATCTCCAGTATATCAGGGAAAGCCATCGTATAATATCAGTGAAATCATTCTGTAGTAGATGACAGCATCAATCTGATTATAGAAATATTTTTTAAAGTAGGAATAACTACTAAAAGTGCACTGAAGAAATTAATTCCTTTTTCAATAAATATTGGTATGCAAAATATCATGCAATGGCGCTAGAAGAGAAGGACTTTCTACCTAGAAACAAACAAACAAACAAACAAACAAACCCAAAACCCCTAATAGAACGTAATCGCTGGAAACTGAAACTTAACTAATATAAATAAGAAATAAAGAAAACATTTTATGTGTACTGAGGTTTTTTAGAGTCTGCCACGCAAAAGTAGTGCAGGACTGTCTTCAGTAGCAAACAGCATATTTCTATAGTAGCAGCTACTGCTGCTACTGTAAAACTGATTGTGCTGATGGCCCGGTGTCTATAGCTGTTCTGGGGAGTTTTACTTTGGGCTAGATGTTGTGCAGTCCTGTGAGCTGAGTACCAGCTAGTGGCTGCAGTTCCTCAGGTGCACTCCTAGAGTTTATCTCCTAATTTAGTTTCATTTAAAAAATCCAATTTGTGTACTCTGAGGCCACTGTGCCATGCCACTAAACCACGTCCAGATAAATTGGAAGAATCAAGAGATTTGCTTCAAAATTGCATTCTGATCCAAACTAGGATGATAAGGTGGTGCAGTCCAAGTTTCATGTCATCTCCAAAGCATTTGATCTAATTTGCACGTGTTGGAGGTTAGAGAGAAAAATGGGATAGATAGAGTAAAAATAGCTAAGTGGCATTGATACCTACCATTCTAAGCCTCCTCGCCCGTAGAGAAAGTATCTGCTTGATACGAACAGCTTTGGATAATGTTCTTTGGCTTGCATAAAGCAAGAGGTCAGGTGATGTTATAATTGCTTTCTGGCTCTGAAACCTGAAAATATCGCTCACATGAATAGTTCCTTTGAGTACAATCAGACTACTCAGATGGGGAAAGCTGCTGCCACGCTGATGTGTTTGCAGGATCAAGACATACATAATAATTGTAAAGAATAATGTCTTCACGATAGCCATACACATTTAAAATATTGTTAATCATCACTGTCATGATAATATCCATACAGGGAATTTTCAGAACAAGCTGGAAAGCTACATTTGAACTATCATTTGGTAAATTTGTTAATAAAAGGAGACTAATATGAAAATATTTTTAAAATCCGCAGAAATTAAGTAATTCTGTATTCTCTCCCACTTTAATTGAGATATCCCTATGAGACTGATGTACGCAAATGTGGAATGTCTTTAAAATTTCAGTTTAATATTTCTATTACTTTTTAGGAGTTCTGTTTTCATATAAAAAGTAGATATGCAATGAGCTTCAGGAATGTGATTATATTGATGGCATACTATTGACACATAAACTCAAAATGCAGAGGTGGAAGAGGAGAATACCAGAACAGGTTGGAAAGGTAGTTGTGATCAGCAGATAATTTTCATTTTCACAATCTGAAGGAGGTATCTAGAAAGTGCTGATAGAATAGAATAGAATAGAATAAGGATAGGATAGGATAGGATAGGATAGGATAGGATAGGATAGGATAGGATAGGATAGGATAGGATAGGATAGGATAGGATAGGATAGGATAGGATAGGATAGGATAGGATAGTTCAGTTGGAAGGGAAATACAACAATCAGCTAATCCAACTGTTTACAGGACTAAAAATGGTAAAACTATAAATGGCAACGACTAAGGATAGATAATTTTTGGACAAAAAAAAAGCAATGTAAATCTTGAAAAGATGACAATGCTTGAATGCAAAGTATGCAACTGTATAATTTGAAATACAAAGAGGAAGTCATACAGTGGCAGTTCCTCAGCTTAATAGTAGAGGTGCTAGTAATAATCTTACAAAGACGTGCAAAGGAGTAGAGATTGATTCTGTATTACCTTCCTGGTCATCAGCTAAATGAAGTAGAGGAAAATAAATGACGATTAAAAATGCCACTGGCAAAAATAATAGCAGGGGTTCAGACCAGTTGTGACAAATATAACTACAAAAGAGGTGTTGCAGAGAATGTAATTTGAGACTGGCTGAGACATAAATGTCAAAAATCCGAAGATTAGGAGATATTGTCAGAGTAGATATGAGATTTGCAGAAGGTGAGAAGATGGGTGGTGAGGCACTGGAACAGGTTTCTGAGAGAAGTTGTGGCTATCCCATCCCTGGAAGTGTTCAAGGCCAGGTTGGATGTGGCTTTGAGCAACCTGGTGTAATGCAGGGTGTCCCTGCCCATGGCAGGAGGGTTGGAACTAGATGATCTTTGAGGTCCTTTCCAACACAAACCATTCTATGATTCTATTAGATGACCTGCAGGGAGGGAAGACAGGAGCAGGATCCTGCTGTGCTGTAGTGCAAAGAGAAATGGTCAGGGGAACACATCAAACAGGATCAAGGAGGAGGTCAGTAAGAAGAAGGAAGAGCAGAGAATCACATTAAAGCTGAGGAAAGACAAGCATATACTGCCCAATGTCAAAACAAGCACAGAGATGAAAAAATTAATTGTTTTGAACAATGAATTATCCATGTGTGGTTAAACGTTAGTCTGCATGTCAATCAGAGAATCTGAGTAAATGAGCTGAATGGGGTGTGTATAAGCATTGCTTTTTTTTTTTATCTAAATCCTTCAGGCACTAAATACCAGCTTTTTTTTCCTAAATCTTCCTTATCTCTTGCTCAGAAAGCTCTTTATGTAATTTCAGCTTTTTTAAAACTGTTGCTTGTAGAAGCCGCTTCTATTCAGTGTTCCAGCTTTGTATCTGGAGCTGTGCAATATGGAAAGTGGGTGAGCATCTTGCAGACATATCCAGGAGAGTGAGAGCAGAAAATCAAGCCAAAATTGCACGGGCTGGAGCACTGGAGCACTTGCTCTGTGAGAAGAGGCTGTGGGAGCTGGGTTTGTTCAGCCTGGAGCAGGCACCTCGAGAGAGATGCACCAGCACCCACTATTGACTAAGAAGAGGTCATTACGTCATTGAGGAGATGAAGTTGGACTCTTCTCAGCCGTGCAGGGCAGAAGAATGAGAAACAATGGACATAAACAGAAATTTGAGACGGGTACTGAACCTATAAGGAGAACCTTTTCCCCATGAGGTCAGTTGGGCTGTGGCACGGGTTGCTCAGAGAGGTTGTGCAGTCTCCGTTTTTGCAGTATTTTCAAAATCTGACTGGACAAAGCCCAGAATAACCTGGTCAGATACCATGTGAAACCCTGTGCTGAGCAGGAAGTTGAATGGATGATCTTCTGAAGACTCTTTGGACCTGAATTATCTTATATGATTAATCTATAATTTAGGAAAAACACACTCGCGCTACTCACAGTAACCAAGTAGTTGCTTGGAAAAGTCCCTTCTCTGTCTCAGTGTGAGCTCAATCATGCTTATTACCTACTTATTTTAATAGGTAATTTCAATATAACTTAAATTTCTACAATGAAAAAAGAACAAAACCTAAATGATCCTTTTTTTTGTTTATTTCTTTTGCCTTTTGTCATGGTTTGATGTGGAGGGGGGGTGGTTCTGGTGGCAGAAGAGGGGTTTTGCTCCCTGCGACCTCCCCGGTTTTGGAACCGGGTTAGGCTTAGTTCTGGCCACCAGATCAGACTGCCATCCCCCTCGGGGTTGAGCCAATAGGGCGCCTCTGCGAATTGCCCTATTTAAGTCAGGACAAAGGGACCGGAAAAGGTGCTTCGCCCAGGATCGAGCAGAGAAGGGAGGAGGGCACTGCCCCCGCTCCCTGGCTCCCGGCCGGGCGGCTGCCTGCGTTGGGCCGGCGCCGCCCACGGAGAATGGCGGCGGCGGAGCCAGCTGGGGAACTCGGGGGCACCCCACTCCCGGGGTGCCCACTGGGCTGAGTTCACCTGGAGAGGACTGAGATCTGAGAGAAACAGCTGCATCGACAGCAGGTCAGTGAGGATGGAGCGGGAGGAGGTGTGCCGGAGCCGAGTTTCCCCTGCAGCTGATGGTGAGATGGCAGGCGGCCCCCCTGCAACCAGGACGGCCTCGGTGGAGCAGAGACCCACTCGCAGCCCGTGGGGAGAAGATGCCTGAGCCCGAGGATGGTCGTGTTGGGATGCACGACAAGGCAGAGAGGCATCTGGAGTCTGCGTGACGACCCACGCCGGAGCGAGTGGCTACAGCTCCCTAAGTACCCGGGACTGTGGTAAAGCTCACACTGGAGCAATCTGTGGGGAAGGATTGTTTCCAGTGGGCTGGACTCACGCTGGAGAAGTTTGTGGATTTTTCCTCGTGGGTAGGGGATCCATTGGAGCAGGGGAAAAGGGTGTAAGGACTCCTTCTCCTTTAAGAAAGAAGCAGCAGTAACAGCACGGAATGAACTGACCTGCACCCCCCAGTCCCTGCCCCCTGTGCTGCTGGGGGGAGGAGGTAGAGCCGGGAGGAAAAGGAAAGGGTGGGGGGAAGGTGTCGGTTTTAAGATCTGTTTTTGTTTCTTTCTGTCCTCTCTAGTAATCAGTTTTGTTTCCCTTTGTCCTTCTAAGTAATCATTAATAAACTGTTTTGCTTTGAGAAAAGCTCTGCCTGTTTTGCCCAGGACCATGGTTGGTGGGTGCTCCCTCTGTTCTTGTCTCAACCCTCAGTCCCTTTGTTTTTTTTTCTCTCCTCTCTACTTTACTGGAGAAAGAGAGACTGTGTGAGTTTTAGTTGCTGGATCAGCCTAAAACCACGACACCTTTTTTTTTCCATGAAATAATACAGTTGTTTCCCACTCAACCTGTAGGTGTATGTTTGTGAGCACTATAAATGTGACTATTGAAACTGATAAATATGGAGTAATTAAGAATGACCTAATGTCTTCTGAGAATAAGATATTAATGTAACTCTACTCTAAAACACATAAAAATTCAGCTTATTTTTTAATTTACATAATTTGCTAAAAGAAACTGCATAAATTTAAATTAGCTTTCAGTGGTTTTAGTGCAAATTCATTTGTTTCTACAAATAATACCTGCTAGTTTAGTTGAATGTATCAGACTGTGAAATGAAGAATGTGGTAAAAAACATCTTGATATAAAATAAAGTGCATTGGTTTTGAAAAATAATTGAGTTTGAATAAAAGGTATTGGAATTAGCAAATATGTGCTGCTTTGAATAAAAATACGTTAATTTCTGTGCAAATATATTGTTTACCATACAAAAGGTCTGATTTCAGTGGCAGGGACGTGTATTCAGTGAAGGTATATAAAGTATCTATTTCAGGCAAAAATTATGCCCGAGTATTTCATTTTTTTAGAAAAAATAAAGAAAAAATTTTAAATCTTCAAAAATTTATTACTATAGTTGCTTGAAATTCTACAATTAAATAGTATTCTGTTGGAAAATACAGCTTATGAGAAATGAAAATATTTTATGCAAATCTATCACTTTAACTGAAAAAATAAAATGAAAAAAATAATTTCACTCATTACAACATTCTTGTTCATTTTCATTTGTGGCTCATTTGTACACACATTTCATGTTATGTTGGCATAAAAAAAGTATTCAAAGTAAACTAAGTATATCTTTTTGTGTTTACAAATTACATATATAATAGCCATTAGATGAATGGAATAAATAGGAACATGGATTGATTTGACATATATTCTGAATTCTTGTCATAATAAATGAGGATTAATTTGTCTAAAGACTGTGGATTTGAACAGGTATATTGTTGGAACGTCAAACAAGATGGATTGATGCCATTCCCAGAACATATGATTCATAAACCAGCTGGTGAACCCCAAATCCTATAGACCAGATGGCTTTATTTTCCTTCTCATTTTCTAGTAATACAAAGTAGTTCTCTGGAGATATCTGATGTCTAACATCAGATGGTAAAAGACTAGAGATACTGTACCTTCTAGAAAGGAATTCTCAGGGAATCTGGAGTATGGGAGTAAACAAAAACCGATTTTGGAGTATAGGGACATAGTTTCTGTTTAATGTAATACTCAGATTGCTTTAAAATATTCTAATAATAGTCCCATTCCACAGGCAGCTGTGTAATGAAAGGTAGAAATGTTTACTCCTTATTAGTATTCTTCATGGATTCTGAGTTAACATCAAGGATTGAAGCTATGATGTATAAGATATACAGATAATTTCAATAGTTTCAGTACTTCTAAGGCACAGAACAAAAGAAGATCCAGAGCATTGTTTGCAAAGTATAACTGTTGGCATACAAAACATTTAAAAATGGAAATTAGAAGCAGTGTTGCGATTGTTCCAAACTCACAGTATTGTAATAACCCAACCAGTCTATATTTCTCAATCAGAAATTGGGAGCAGGAGGTAATATAATTGCTAGAGTGGTGAGATGTAACCTGCAACATCAGAAAAGGAGGCTGGAGGATTCAGTTTTGAGGATGATGGCATGTGATAAGCGGTAGAGGAAATGTGGGCATGCTGCATTGGAAACATTAAGCCCAGCACTTCCAGGGATGTTGACTCTGCCACAGTCAGTTGAATTCAGCTCGCAGGATACGCTAGCCTTCCTGCAAATGATCCTGCATGTTGATTTGTGACTGCAGTTCTGAAATTTTGAAGATACTGCTATCATGGAATTGTTGAATAGAATCATAAAACAATTTAGGTTAGAAAAGACGTTTGGAGATTATCTGGTCCAAACTCAAAAGCTCAGATATTTCCCCACTATGCTATGAGAAAACTGTTCCTCTTCTGCTTTTATCAGGGCGTTAAATCTACTCTATGAATGCTCAGCTGCCAAGTGGAGAAAGAGCTTTCCTCTTGTCACCAAACTTGCAAGCTTCTGGCTTTCCGCTTCCTGGCATTCTGCATCCTCCACTTGTTCAGGTGCAGCTTCTACCTGCCCCTCTTTCCAAGTAATGTAGGGTTCAGGTTTTGCCAAAGGACCCACCTTGCCATCCCTGTTCACTGCTTTCTCTGGTTGAGGTTGCTCCAGATAATAGGGTGACTGGTCAAACGTGAAAATACTGAAATGCAGTCAGAAAATATTATTGGTCAGAAGAAGAGGATGTGTCCAAGGAACCACAGAGATGTGGTACATCAGTCCTACAAAAGTAGGAGCTGCTGCTATTGCCATTTCAGTCAGTGATGGAGCTACTTCTGCCACTAAGGATGCTGGCACCTAACAATCTTCACATTAAAAGGTTTGAAAAGCTAGAGACAAAAACTAAGTCTGTAAAGAGATCTCCTAAGTAAACCCACTAGTGCCAGAAGTACCAGATTCCTATGTTTATTTATATATGTCTATGGATGCAGATACATGTCTGTATTTATAACTGTAGACTACATCAGAGTTCAAATGATTTGACTAACACACAGTTTCTCGAAAGAATTTAACTACTTAAATCTCATATTCGGTATCTTTCCCTGAAGCCCTTCGGTAAAATGTGAGCATGGCTCCAAGTCCATAAATATTTCCAAACATGGAAACATACATTTGATCCAAAATTACTACATGTAATAAATTATTAAATCCATGTAAATCTTCTAAATTCATTGTAAAAAAAAAAAAACGAACAAGCAGGTAAAAACAGAACGAAAGAGAGAGGGAGGACTTTCCTATTTTGACAGCTCCTGTGAAGTGTGAATGTGGACATTCAAGTATATCTAAACACGTGTGTTAAGATCAGCATTTTTCTCCTTTTTTGATGCTGAGGTTCTTTTTTTTCAACTTCTGCTTTAAAACAAATCTAACATAAGGTATTGGTTTGTGTTTGATTTGTAACTCATTTTGAAGTTTCCAGTCTCTCCTTAGGGTAATGTTTCTGCTTACTAAATTTAATGTTTATTCTTCTCAAGAGACATGGAACTTCAACTTTTTTTTAAACTGTTATCCTCAACATTAAACTCTGACATACAGAAGTTGACTTCTGTTTTACCATATATTTTTTTCAGGATTTGTTTCATTGTTTGCACAAAACCCAAGTAATTATTTTGTTAATTAGACCTTCAGCAGTAACAGTACATTCACCTACATTTTTCTTTTCTCAGATCTTACAGGTGCATAATTTTCTGTTGGACTTTTCAAGAAAGTAGTTGCAATGCTGTGTACTACAATGTGTTCTTACCTGCTGATGCTGTTGTCCTGTTTTTTCTAGATCTAAGTGAGTGTGGGAAGAAAAAAAATAGCAAAATTAGTTTTTTCTTCGCAAATTCCCATAAAGAAGGTTATCCACTAACCTCAAAGGTAAAAATTTATCTCCTAATGGCATGCTAGCAACATTGTTAAGTGGAGCATAGAATAATCTTTAGGAAATTTTTCATGTGAATTTGACAGTGGATTTTATCATCTGCCCCTCAAAGGAGAGCCTCATTATTGTCTCTCTTGCTACGATTTTAAGGAAGACTCAACAACTTTGACTAAAGGAACAGAAAAGTGCTGGGAGTAGTATCCTCAGACACAGAGCTATTACCTCTTCTAAACAACTAGGTCTGAAGAAGTGGTCTTCAATATAAAACAGGAGCAGAAAGCCTAGGAGGAAGGCTCTTCTCTTAAAATGCAAAACAGAAGATACATTTTTTAAATAACTCTTGAACCCCTGCAGTAATGAGAAAAAAATGTAAAAGAGGAAATGCCAGCTTTGATTTAAATTAAAAGAATGCCATAGATCAGTTCAAATGTTTTTAAAAACAGGCTTAAAACAGAATATATGTCTGAACAGAGCAAATATCCGAGCAGAATTTCAGTAACATATGGGTAGAACAGGGCTTTTTTAATATCAGAGCAGGTAAAATAAAACTCATCCTGTTCCTTTAATCATCTTTAAATTTACTACTCTTT
The DNA here is from genome assembly GCF_009769465.1 of Tauraco erythrolophus. Taxonomy (NCBI): domain Eukaryota; kingdom Metazoa; phylum Chordata; class Aves; order Musophagiformes; family Musophagidae; genus Tauraco; species Tauraco erythrolophus. Next base: position 123,040,600 of record NC_141465.1, on the reverse strand, counting down.
CCTCAGTCTCAGTGTCACAACATTGTATTGATCAAATAATAGTAGGATCTTGCTTTTCCTCAGTTTCTTTCTGCTTTTGTTTGTTTGTTTGTTTTTAATTTGGGTTTTAACATTTCTGGCACCAGAAGCCTCTACCATGATAAAAAGCATTGACAATATAACTACTGAATGTTTTCCTGAGGAGGGGTTTGCGTGATTGCAAACAGGGACTGCAGCACCTCGCTCTGTGTCCAGGTATATTTTGATTTGAAAAACATGGTAACATCACCACGATGTTGTCCAGATGAGAGAGAGCTCCCACTCGTTCAAACTTCAGGTTTCTGGGGCAAATTCCCTTGTTCACTTGATGAACTATAGTGGCACCTTGACTCCCCACATGCTATTCCCACTCAGCATGTTGTGTAGCTGCGGTTATATGATTTTGTACAATGCCATTTGGACAAAAGGTGAAACAGCAAAGGAGCTTTTTTTAATTTCACTGCATCAATTTATTTTCCTTCTGCTCATTTTTTTTCTTTTTTTTCCCTTCTTTTTTTCTTTTCTTCTGGTCTACAGAAGAAAAAATCTACATGTCTGAAACCTCTTTATGATGAGGGATTTTTCTCCTGTTTTCACAAGGCCAAACATGGTCAGCAGCTATGCAGAAGCTCTCAAACTTGTATTTCCTCTCCCGGACTCCATCATTTTAGCTTCTCTGATTTGCCTCCAGTTCCATTTCCTCTCAGACAAAGGCGAGTTGGTGCTTCTGTTTTACTGAGCTGAAGGTGAGCTGTTGGCTTTGCTTTAAATCTTCTAGTAAGACCACATAACACTGAACAATTCCTCTGAAATCCTGAGTTACAAACATGGAAACACAGCAATCTATTAAACGGTCATTAGAAATAAAGCTTAATTGAACTTTCAGCTTGACTCAGATCTTGGCAGAGAGCAGAAGAGCATCACTTCAGTGAACTCAGTGGTGCTGTGGCGATACACGCCAGCTGAAGATGCTTACTGTGGCTTTCTGTGCTCATTACTCAGTGAGTGACCATTGTGAAGAACCCAAACACTAATTCAGTCATCTTTTTAATAGGTCAGCTCAAATACATTTTTCTCTCAGAAAGAAAATTACCTTGCCTAATACACTAAAATTGCTATTATTTTCTGTAAAGAGCCCTTCCCATGAAATTTACCTTCAATTAAGTAACAACCAGAATAAACATGATGTGTTAAATTAGAACTTTATAATCTTGTAAATCCTGAAACAGATGCTGATAGTCTCAAATAAAATTTGAGCAAAGCTAATCCAAACTCATAGAACCAGTCTTTCCCTGGACTCATATAAACTGCTAACAACTTGCATGTTGTCCCCCAGTACCGCTGAGTAAATAATTTCAAATACCTCCTGATAAAGTAGAATTTTGACTGCTTCTCTGCTGTTAATAATAATAAAAAAGATCCTTTTGATTCAAACACCACGTCAGTGCTGCAATCACTTTTTTAAAAGCCTGGCTTTGCTTGGCAAAATCCTGGTATTGTCTTATTACCGCATGATCCTTTCTCATGGTACTCAACACCCTTTCTAAAAAATTGTGAGGAGGGAGGGAGGGAGGGAAATGTTACCCTCCCTATTCAATTCCTTTCCATAGCTCTAACAGAGACGCAATGTTGCCCAAGTTTGCCTTTTAAGGCTTTCTCTATAAAGTATTCCCACAGTGGACAGAAGTAGCCCTTTCAGTCTTATATTTAAGGGGAAAAAGGACCCTATTTGTGCTACTGCATATCAGCTGGTTCTCATGGTTATCTTGCATAAGAAAAATGTGATGCAGTTCTGAAACTGTAGCATAATCATAATAGCAGTCATATTTTTATGGTGAATTAAAAATCTTTAACTCACATTACTGAAGTCAAGCTTCAGTCAAACCACATACTGGGCGTGATGCAGGTTCTCCCATCCCTTGTCTGTGCTTGACTGCTAATTTGAAATTTCTAATTGCATTCTTGTGATCTTGCTTCCTGTCAGACTGACAGCTACATAATATGTAGGAGGAAAGCTAGATGGGAAGGCTAATTATGAACTAAGGCAGTCAGGAGGGAGAGAGAGAGGAGGATTATTTTATTTTTTAATCAATATTATATTTTCTCTTGCACCACCCCCAGTAGATTGTGTCTTAATGAGATTCAGTCCTAATCAATGCACATCTAGCCAAATTAAAGGTCAGATCCTGCCTGTCTAGGGCATATAAATCATCGAAAAGTCTTTGAGATGCCTTCTCTTCCTTTCCTCCTTTTCCACAGAACAGCAAAGGCCAGAAAGAACATAAGTTCCTTTACTAGAAGAGAGGAGAGTTTGCTTTTTTCCTAATTTCCTGCAATGCGTATCATTCAAAGGGGTAGAAAGAAGGCCAGTCGTGTTCCCTGTTCTGATTTTAGTATGGTTTACTGACTACCACTTTATTCTTTTCTGAGGAACTATTCCATATGTTTCTGCTCTTAGCCATGTTCCATGCATTGATCTTCCAACACTATTCAACACTACTTGCACTGCTCTCATAGTTTCATATATTTTTGCATAACCTCTTATCATGCCCAGGACATGAAACATATATTTAGCATCATGCTACAGAAGCAGTGTTTTTGTGAGTCACAATTCAGCCTTTGCTGTTTCTCAGACACTCTGAAAACATACACATACAGAAAAACAGTTACATCAACAGGCCCCAGGAATACCATATGTGGGAGCAGAGTTTACTCAGGTCAAGTTTTATGCTGTGTAGATAGACCATCTGTTCTAGTGATATAATCCTTAAGAGAATAATATACATATTTCCCATGCAAATTGGATTAATCTAAGAGAGAATCTAATGATACCTTACTTCAAAATTTCTATTAACCATGATATAATAATATTTCATGAGGTTTTCTCCATTTTGAAATTTCAGGGATTTTGAGTTTAAAAGTGTAAAATAAAATCCATTACTAGTATAAAGTATATTTCTGGATTTGAAATCTCTTTCTTTGTCTGGTTTCTTCTCCTGATTTTTCATTGTACACCATAACTAGCTGGTATCAGGTTCATCATACTAGAAACCTGCAAAATTAGTCCTGATGGTTATAGTGAGGCTAGAACTAGAGATGGAGACATAGATTGACAAACCATGAGACAGAGGACTGTAAGAGCTCTCCCAGGCTAAGAGTCTGTGTAGGGAATGTGATCAGAAGCAAAAGAGGTTCGTAGCAGAAAAAAAAAAAAAATTATAACAGGGAGAAGAAGGCAAAAGCAGAACAGCAAATGCCAGAAGTCACAGCTAAGCAGGCAAGAGACAGAGTGAAGGAACAAGCCACAGTAGCACACAAAGTAGCCAGGAGTAATCCATGCAAAGAACTCATACATGCTGTTAAGGGACACTAATCAATCTCCTTGATCAATATTACACCATTTGTGCTGGCTCTGTCAGCGTCTCAGTATCTCAGATCAGCAGGAGTTTGAATAAGAACAGGTGGTCCACTGCAGACCCCCATCACTGAACCTATACTTAAAAAGGAGAATATTTTCATTACCAACAGTTGTTATATAAATTCATTGATCTTTTCCAGTTCCTTTTTAAGTCAGTAGTAATTTATATCAGTGAAGGTATGTTGGGATCCCAACACAACAAGCTTAACCTAAAACAATATAAATCACTTTGCTGATTTTGGTCGCTCAGAAAGTGGTTCCTTAACCACTTTATATCAGAAGAGAATTAATCTAAATGAGCCGCAGTCAAATTTTTCCCATGAGAATATTAAATGATAGGTAGATAATGGAAAATAATTCTATTACTATCAGTTAAAAAAATAAAGACAGTGTAGATGTGTTTTTTCTTGAAATTTTACTAATAACACAGGTATTGATTACTGCTAAAGAGAGTGTGTTGGACTTGTTTACTAAAATTTTGGCTAAAGCTAAGATCACGTTTGGGTCTTGCTCAGGAAATCCTGGAAATGTCATAGCAGATTAGCTGTGTGTAGCGCACATAGTTCCAGACATGGGCTTCTATTTTTGTCTCCTGCATTTAACACCTCCATTTGATCACACTTTACTTAGCTTCATTGCCACCTTCTCATCTCCTGAGAACATTCAGCATCACAGTTTCAGTGGGACTACAGGGATCAAGCAAGCCACAGAAATGAAAGGATGCTACTCCCCAGCCTGGTTTGCTTAATTCTCAGTTGTCCCTGGTTTCACCAGCCAGATCTGCTCAGACAGGAGTTAATTTACTGGGATCTAAAAGTAGAAAGTAACCATCATTATTTCGGAGTTCTATTTAGAAACTGCGACTACAATGATAAGGGAGTGTTACTCCAAACTGGGCAGTGTTACAGATCTCTTCTTCTGAGCAGATGGGCAAACTTTGCATGGACCAGCTGCAGGCTTTCGTGACGAATACAAGCTGCTGATAGCAGTCTAGACAGACACAACAGCTAGAAAACACATTTCCATAATATAATAGCCTGTTGTAGAAATGAAGCTTGCTTCTTGGCATTCCTGCTAAAATTTATGTTCTTATTAATAAAGCTAAATTGTTATATACTCCTCTGTCATCCTGTGCTAGTTAACACAAAATAGATGTAAAATGCTACCAAGGTAATTCGCTAGGAATCATATATCACAAACAGATTTGTTGTTTTTTTTCTTATTTGTTTACCCAAAGGAAACTGTGGTTTTCTCAAAGTCAAATTGTTAATGAGGAAGAAAGTCTGAGAAAAATCCAAATGCCATATGCTGATCAGTTAAACCTAAGAACATTTAATGTTTTTTAACTGGTACAAAGTATTTAGTTTTGGAACATCAAAAATTTTAAGACTGAAGTTTCTTATCGGTGCTCTGCCTTTTGAAAACTGAGTCACTTGCTGTTTTGAGGTGTTTTCAGAGTTCTTTTCTGTTGTTTTCTTTTATCCCATATGGTCAGCAGGAATTGTGTATTGCTCAGCAGCATGCTGTAGATCTTCCTCTGATAGAAATACAACTTCAATACCGTTTTATCAGAAATATAACTCTGGATCATAGAATCATAGAATCATAGAATGGTTAGGGTTGGAAGGGACCTCAAAGATTATCTAGTTCCAACCCCCCTGCCATGGGCAGGGACACCCTCCACTACATCAGGTTGCCCAAAGCCTCATCCAACCTGGCCTTGAACACTTCCAGGGATGGGGCATCTACAACTTCTCTGGGCAACCTGTTCAAGTGCCTCACCACCCTCAGAGTGAAAAATTTCTTCCTTATATCCAATCTAAATCTCCCCTCTTTCAATATAAAGCCATTGCCCCTTGTCCTATCACTACACGTCCTTGCAAAAAGTCCCTCTCCAGCTTTCCTGTAGGCTCCCTTTAAATACTGGAAGGCTGCAATAAGATCACCCCGGAGCCTTCTCTTCTCCAGGCTGAACAGCCCCAACTCTCTCAGCCTGTCTTCATAGCAGAGGTGTTCCAGCCCTCGGATCATCTTCGTGGCCCTCCTCTGGACCCGCTCCAGCAGCTCCATGTCCTTCTTGTGTTGGGGACTCCAGAGCTGAACACAGTATTCCACGTGGGGTCTCACAAGAGCAGAGTAGAGGGGCAGAATCACCTCCCTCGACCTGCTGGCCATGTTTCTTTTGATGCAGCCCAGGATACGGTTGGCTTTCTGGGCTGCCAGTGCACATTGCCGGCTCATGTTGAGCTTCTTATCCACCAGCACTCCCAAGTCCTCCTCAGGGCTGCTCTCAATCCATTCTCTGCCCAGCCTGTACTTGTGCTTGGGATTGCCCCGACCCACGTGCAGGACCTTGCACTTGGCCTTGTTGAACTTCATGAGGTTCTCACAGGCCCACCTCTCCAGCCTGCCAAGGTCCCTCTGGATGACATCCCTTCCCTCCAGCGTGTCCACAACACCACACAGCTTGGTGTCATCTGCAAACTTGCTGAGGGTGCACTTGATCCCACTGTCCAAGTCACCAACAGATGTTAAATGGATGTACTAGAGAAGATGAGAAGCAGGGATATCAGAATCATCAGTACAACTGTTTCTCTTAGCAGTGCAATACTCAAAATGGAACTTAATTTAACAGGTGATTTTAAATGAAACTTAGCAAGACAGTTTATTTATTTTGATTCAGAGAACTATAAAATTATTAAAGGTATCTTAATGAAATGCTTTACTTCTTTTGAAGGAAATTTAATCAGATTTATATTTTCTGGATAAAATAATTAAAATTTTAGAATTTTATAGAGAGTTGGGATGAAAACTAACCTCGAAATTTTAGAGTCTCTGAATTTCACTGCATTCTTGCTACATCAGTCTGATTCAGCAGATTTTTTTCACCCTCTGCAAATCTCTCATCATGTATAACTTATAACAAAAGGGAGAACTTACAAGGAGTTTATAGCTCTCTTACAAGTGATTTTTTATTCAGATGAAAAGTCAACAGAGATAACTCCTCTCCTGAATATTCTCCAGATCTTCTAGAGCAGAAAAGAGATATCATGGCTGAAAGAAATTGTGCAATCGGTTAATTGTTGTGTAGAAACATGGTTCCTATTTTCTCCACCTCTAGATATACACAGGTGTTATCTTACCTCCTGGTTTGTATTTATCTGGTGATGTTTCAGTTAACAGAGTTAATTATTTAAGCAATACAGAATAACGGAATCATAAATGCCACATACTCCATGTTTCTGCAGCTCCTCTCACAGCCCCTGGCTTCATCTTCGTGCAGCGTACTGGTTGTGTCTTTTGGCTCTGAGTCATGCAGAGATTTTGATGTGCATTGCATGAGGTTGGGCATTTTGGGTAGCGCTCAGCACCACATCACCCTGTGTGCTCTATGTCCTCTCATCTCTGAGATAGTTACCAGAGTATCTACACCAACATGCACGTGTATAGTCTGGCTTGGCTTTAAGCTGACGTGGTATCTGTGTGTACTAGATAGGGCACTCATTAATACAACCGTTCTCTAGTCCAAAGACTATGAAATAAATGAAAATTCCGAGGTTTTGAAGCAAATTCGCCATTAATTTTAAGACTTAAGAGTTGAAAAGGCCCGTATGTATATTTAGTAATAATACAGTGTTGCAATAATGAACCAGTCAATTTAGCTTTTTGGCACAGTTTTCAGACAAGTTTTAGCCAGTTGTCTTAGGATATTCAGCATTAAAGAACATATCATGTATTTTTGTCCATTAAATCAAAAAAGGGAAATGCTAAGGAAAAAACATTATTGAATAGTAACATCACTAGAGTCTGTATTTCCTCCAGATCTGATGATATCGAGACTTCAGGTATTTCTAAAGTAGATTACACAAAAATGAAACTTTCTCTCCGGAGATCTTTTCAAGCTAGAAGAGAGAAAAGACTGCTGGGAAAAATATAATGTGAAACACTGTTTTAGTAATGGCAGATAAGAATATTACTGTTGGGTAATTAAAAAAGACTGCAATTTTGTAAAAAGAGAATAAAGAAATGTGACGGAAACCACCTCAAACTGCATTAAAAACAAACAAATCCCCACCCCACCCCGTCATAGAGCAAAACCTCATAAGTATTTCAGTCCTTTGCTTTTAAGATTTTCTTCTCGAGTGTCTTATTTTTGTGCGTATAATATTGAACAGATATGTGACTAACTCCGTGGCTAACATAGGGAAAAGAAAAAAATAAAGTATCCTGATTAATAGAAATAAGAAAAGTTTGTCGTGGGTTTAGGCTGATCTGGCAACTAAACTCCACACAGCTGCTCTCTCACTCCTTCTCCAGTGAAATGGAGAGGAGAAATATGTAATAAAAGGACTGAGGGTCGAGACAAGAACAGAGGGAGCACCCATCAACCATGGTCCCGGGCAAAACAGACTCGGTTTTCGTAAAACAAACAATTTATTAACAGTTGCTTAATCATAGAATCATAGAATCGTTAGGGCTGGAAGGGTTTAAAAAGGACAAAGGGAAACAAAACCGGTTACTTGAGAGCATAAAGAGAAAACAAGGCCAGATCTTAAAAACAACACCTCCCCACCCCCCTTTCCTTTTGTTCCTGGCTCTACCTTTCCCCAGTGGCGCAGGGGGACAAGGAATGGGGAAGTGCAGGTCAGTTCATCCATGTTGTTACTGGGGCTCCTTTCTTAAAGGAGGAGGAGTCCTTACACCATTTTCCCTTGCTTCAGTGGAACCCCTTCTCACAAGGAAAATCCACAAACTTCTTCAGCGTGAGTCCTACCCACAGGATGCAATGCTTCCCCATCGGATTGCTCCAGTGTGGGCTTTACCACAGTCTCGGATTCTTAGGGAGTTGTTGCCACTCGCTTCGGCGTGGGTCGTCCCACGGACTCTAGATGCCTCACGACCTCATTGTGCATCCCATGCTCCATTATTAACAGTTACTCGTTGTGCATCCCATGCTCCATGACCTCTCTCAGGCTCAGGCATCTCTTCCTTGATGTGGGCTTCTCTGCGGGCTACGAGTGGGTCTCTGCTCCACTGAGTCCATCCTGGCTGCAGGGGGGCCGCCTGCCATCTCGCCACTGGTTGCAGGGGAAACAGCTCTGGCACACCTCGTCCTGCTCCATCTTCACTGACCTGGTGTCAGTGTGGCCATTTCTCTCAGGTCTCAGTCCTCTCTGGGTGAACTCTGCCCAGCGGGCACCCCAGGAGCGGGGCGCTCCCCAAGTTCCCCAAGTGGCTCTGTTGCTGCCATTTTGAGTGGGGGTCACCGGCCCGGTGTGGGCAGCCGCCCGGCTGGGGCCAGGGAGCGAGGGCAGCGCCCTCCTCCCCTCTCTTCGCTCCTGGGCAAAAGTCACACCTTCTCCCCCACATCAAATCATCAAAAACAAACAACCCCCCCCCTCAATGTTATAGAGCAAAAACTCATAAGTATTTCAGTCCTTTGCTTTTAAGACTTTCTTCTCAAGTGTCTTATTTTTGTGCATATAATATTGAACAGATATGTGACTAACTCCATGGCTAACATAGGGAAAAGAAAAAAATAAAGTATCCTGATTAATAGAAATAAGAAAAGTTCTAGTCTTTTTGGAAGAAAATTAACAAAGATGACACAAACAGTTTTATATGTATATAACATGTTAGTGCCCTATTAGCATAAATTAGGATTACTTGAGCTTTCTTCACTTCGTTGTTTTGGTTTTTTTTTTCTCTTTTCCTTGCAGTTGTTCTTCTATTCAGGCTAATCTTCAAAATGATTCACTGTATGAACTACACATTATTTTTATTGAGCTTTCCTGTAACACAGCAAGCGTAATCATCTGCTACTTCCTAACCAGGAATGAAGAGTTGATTAGGATATAAGCACTTACCACCATTCAGATTTGTATAAGCAAATCTAATAACTCAATGCTGTTAAATATGCTTCTACAATGTTCTTGAGCATCAATCACAGAGAAAGGAAGAAGGGAAATATTACTCATTTTAATTTTTAATAATTCATCTAAATAATGTAATGAGAAGATTCCAGATGGAAACCATCACACATTCCCTGACTCTTCCTTTTCTCTCTTGTATATTGTTTTTGCATACCTAAAAGGAGGAAACGGTCACAAAGAGGATGTTTCTTACTCTTTTGGGAACTTGTTGAAGTCAATGGAGAGACTCCACTGTGCCTCAGTGAATTCAGCTACTTACATGCTATGAGACTGATATCTGACTTGCAGGAGTTTGCGTCAAGGTATCTGTGAGGAAGGAAAAAAAATTGTAAAAGGAAGAATGAAAACTTGAACAGTGAATTTCCTACCCCCAACACGGGACTTTCAATGCATGACTTGAATTTCATCATTCTCTCAGTTGGATATACTATGATACTGTAGTCCTTTTCTCATTTTAGATGAAACAACTTTTAGTGAAAGAAGAGAGGCAGCAGGATTCGGTGGAAACATGACTTTTTTCCCATTCTGATCTGAGCATCTATATTGAAAACACAGGAATAACCACAGCTGTCTCTCCAGGAAGGGCTTAAATGCCTTTGTTTCGAGGCATTCAGTATTTAAGTATCCCATAGATGCCTTGCTATTATCAAAGCATGGAAAAATGCCTGGGAGTTATGTGACAAACACTGTTAACCTGCCTGAAGTGAATTATTCCTAAAACTCAGTGTAATAATAAATGCTTTTTCAGTTGCTTTGTTTCCTAACAGATGTTGTTGTTTGAATTGTGTGTTTGACTCCACTTACTTTAATTAGGCATAACACTCCATCTGAGTCCCCCAGGTCAGTGTTTTATATCTAACATTTTTTTCTGTCATATTGTTGGTTTTCAGCCACTGATGTACCACAGTCAGTTTATTCACATGTGATGCTCATTTGCCATAAGCCTGCAATTCAGTTTTGTTAACAGACCTTACCCCTGACAAACTAACAGCTGTGGCACTCCTAGTCCTCAAAGCACCTGTGTCTGGGATTCTGCATGCCTGGAAATAATTGTACATGTTTTTCCTTTTTAGCACTATAAATACAGATCTAGCAGCCTGTAAGAGTAGTAGCACTGACACATACATGAATTCACTTGTTTGTAGGACAAATGCACCGTTCCAGGAATGTTTTTCTTGGAAACACAGTTAAGCTACTGTACGTAACTACATATCTTCCCCCTCTGAAAGATTGCCTGAAAACTGAGTATTTATTCATCAGTTTTGGTATCTTACAAACAAGAAAAAACTTTGACACACACTGTTTCCTGATTGATTACCTGTGAGATCATTACAGAAGTGTTCGTGGCAGAGTGATAGTAGAGTAAATCAGAGGATATGAGTCAAGCTGTTATGAGAATAGAAAGAGGTGTCTCAGCATCCTGGTCTTCTGGGGGTAGATTAGGTGTCTACTTGAAAAGCCAGTAAGTAGAACAGTGTGGAAAACGGAGGGACAGATCTGTGATTCAGGGAGTGAAGAGTATTAGCACTAGAAAGACTCTTGTCTCAGAAAATTAAGGCCAGGTTAGATGAGGCTTTGGGCAATCTGGTGTAGCGGAGGGTTTTCCTGCCCATGGCAGGGGGTTTGAAACTAGATGATCTTTAAGGTCCCTTCCAATCCTAACCATTCTATGATTCTATGATTCTATAAAATATGAAAGAGAAGAGAAATAAGAGAAGAATTTCTGGAAGTTACATAAGAAAGAAGAGATTTGATATTTTTTGCCTGATTTGCATTTAGCTGATAAATATATGTTTTAGATGAGACAATATGGGTGACTTAAAATGTGTCTTTTAAGGTAGCAAGTGACGTTAGTAGGTTTACTGTAGTAATAAAAACTAGTCTTGCACGCAGAAAGGATGTGGAGATCTCAGTAACTACTGAACTGAAGCTATTCTGGGGTCAGTGGATACTAGTTTGTGATATATCTTAGTTAATAACTTTGTAGTTCTGATGCCTGTCTGATGTTTAGTACAGGAAAGAAAAGTCAATATCCTTCACCAGCAATGATGTGAGTCATACTCTTTATTGGAGGAGTCAGTGCTGTGTGGGAGTGGGACCTAAATGAATGTTTATATGTGGAAAAACAATTTTTGTTCTTCAAACCTGAAATATGTGCTCTTTCAGAAGCCAGTTAGAGGTGGCATTTTAAAGTATTTTTGTTTTCTGTACAAAGCCTCTATGAAACGACATTTATGTGTCAGAGATCATCAAATGGTACCATTTCATTGCAAACTCTTTTTTTTTTCCTAACCATAAAAGCAAAGGCCTTTTAGATCAAAGCTTTTAAGAGACACTGTGACAGATAAGAGAGAACAATCTTTCTCCCTAATGTTCTATATTAAAAGACAGTGATGTACAACTTCCTAGAAAGCTGAGATTTTTGGAGAAAACTGATTAATTTTATCTCGATTAGGTCAGCTTCTAAAGTTATAGAGTTGATGTTATAAAATTGATTTAGAATATATAAATAAAATGCAGTATGCTGACAAAATGGCAACCCTACTTACTGTTTATTTTTCCTCCACAAATATCCTAATTCTATCTATCAAGCTGTTTGCTTCACCTAGGCACAGCTAAAATAACTACTTTTGGAAACAACAAATTAAGGACCGCTACATGTTATGTAAAACTTTGCTAATTTTATCTTTGTTTTACTATTCACATAGTGAGGTGTTGTACAATAATTTTACAATATAAAAGAAAAATTCCCAAATCTCCATCTGTGTAGTGGAAAGGTTATAATTGCTATAGTTTGCAAATTCTCAGGTTACTTTTGGTTAAGAAGTAAGAGAGTTGTTTGTTTCATGTCTTGAATAAAAAGCCACTTCTTGAAGCAGATATACTTGTATACAAAGTGTGGATGTCTGAAATGAGACCTTGAAGAAAGGGATTGCATACAGATCTGTTCTAGAGCTGATCCATATATGGAACGAATTACAGAAGACTCTGCATAAAAAATTTCCCATCCATTGGGAAGCCAACATTCAGTATACGACGAAAAAATGAAAGAATAGGGTTTTGTTCAGCTTAGAGAAGGCTGAGAGGAGGTCATGATGTTCCCGTCTTCAGCATCCTAATGGCGGCTATAGACATGACAGAAGCTCTTTCAGAGATAATAACAAAAGAGAATAGACAATGGGTGCGTGTTACAATAAGATAAATTATGATTAGATGTACAGGAAAATACTATTCATAGTATGGATGGTTGAGCATTGGAACAGAAAGGTTGCAGAATATGTAACATTGAAGATACTCGACACTCAAGTGATCGTAACGCTGAGAAACCTGCTCAAACTTGGAGGCTGGCCCTTCTCTGAGTGGAAGCGTGGGTCAGGTGATCTCCAGAGGTCTCTTTCAACCAAAATTATAATATGAATCTAAATTATTAGATCTGGGGTGTCAGAGACACCTTTCACTAGACAGATTGCAAGTCCTCTTGCTGCTAGAGAGGATTTACTGTTGTTATCTGGTTTGGCCAACAAGCCACACCTGATTCCTCGCCCTTGCAACCTAGTGACTCAGGACAACCTCTGTTTAGGCCAGCTTCTTCCACCCAAGGAACCTGACTGTAAACCAGGAACTGAAGAAGCTGCCATAACTGATGGCAGCTTTGTCCATGACTCCTGCCATCAGACCCAGCACTGTGTCACACTGGCCGTGTCTCATACGCTGTGGGGTCTGTGGGGCCGTGGACCATGGTGCTGGAGAGCAGCTGGGCAGGAAGGACTGTGCCCCATGGTTATGCACTGCACCGGCACCGTGCTGCGATCCACCGCTGCCGGAGCGTGCTGCCCGAGGAAGCAGTGATGGTCCTGCTTCCAGAAGACACTGAAGACCACCTCTCCCTCTTTTTGCACATACTTCTTCACTGAATTCACTTCTTCACTGAATTCATACTTGTGCAGCCCCTCTCCTTCTCTGCTACATTATTCTGGTTATTTTCTAGAAAATATTTTTTTCTGCTTCAATTATTAAACTGAAGTATACTGAAAGCCCAATATCGTTAATTTTGCCTTAGATATTGCGTTTACAAGAAAGGATTCTTTATCCAGCAAACACCAAACCAAAATATTTTGTTTCTTTTACTTTTCAGAATGGGTTTCTGTCGAGAGGTCTGATTGCTTTCACATAGTGAAAATGGGAATTTCCTGTGATAACACTAACTTTTTTGGGTGTTGATTTCTCCAAGGAAAAAAAACAGCACACCTTCTTGAAATAAGACCATCATGATATATAATATATATGATTTTTAGGCAGAAAGTACTCTCTGACTTCCAGAGAGACTGCATCTAAAATTTGTGAAGGTATCCTTGTACCCTGGAAAGCTTCACATCAAGTTAAAATTCCAGCTTTAGATGCTGGAATTTGTTTTGCAGCATAGCTATAACTGTATCTATCCAGCACTGTTTGGTATTCTACTACTGCACTGGTTAAGTAATAGACACACACAAGAACTCTGTCTTGGCATTTTAGAGTTCACCATGGAGTTAGTCTTGAATGTTCATGAGATTTATTCTGTCCTTGCAAAACTAATTTTCGCTGGCACCATCTGGAGTTAGCACAGAGAAAAGTGCCTGTTCTGACATCCTCCAAAGGAGCTTCTCTCTCCACTGATTTCAGTAAAAGCTTGAGGAGATTATCCAGCCTTGGCTAAACTTAGCCTTTACAAACACTTGCCTCCATTTATATTCACAAATTAAGTTATTCACAGACATCCCTTTAAAAAAAACAAAGCCAACACATTTAATAACCTCTTGTGACACTGAATTACACAGACTCTGCTAAGCATTAGGAGTTGGCCCGTACGTGGTTAGCACAGAATTTGCTTATGCATGAACTTGAGGCTCTTTGCAAACAGTGGGCGTGGTCTGGACTGGATTAAAGAAATGTTTAGTTAGAAGATGTCCAGCGACAGGCATCAGGTCTTTGACTGTGACTGTGAAGGACAAGTTCAATTCTCTGTTCCAGGCTTCCTGTAAAAGAATAAGACCCCGAATATGAAGTTATTTAGTTATCTATCATTCAAGTCTTGTAGTACAGAACTACTTCGGCTCCTAAAACTTATTTTCATTGATGGCTCAGATACATAGAAGCTTATGTCTCATTAAATTATTTTTTTTTAGTACAGTTTGGAGTGCTTGATAAAATTTTGAGGCTAAAGATATCGATTCTTAAATATCAAACCAGTAAAATTATCTGATAAAATCCCGAGAAGATCACGCTAGTCCACTTAGTCATAGTATGAGGAATTTCCTGTTTCTGCTGACTAATGATGACTTACACTGCTAAGGATGGCAACATAAATTAGGACAAACACGCTAAGAAAAAAGAAAACTCAGTTTATCAGAAAGAAGTATTTCATTGTTCAGTTCTGTACACAAACATTCACAGCCTTGAAAACTGCTTATGGTTCCTATGGGGAACACTGTTTGCAGAGTTAGGTTTGTCTCTGGCCTACCGAGATGGAACTGACCTTAGTTGTGAAGTTAATCTAATGTGATTGATAAAACAGAGAGAAAACAAATACAAGGAAAGGTAGGGAGAATCAGAGTCAATAAACAAGAAAAACAAGTGTTAGAGTAGAAAGTAATAGAAGAACTGGGAAGGAAGAAATGCCCAGTTTTGGAAGCAGAGTATCCTTTTCTATTTCCTAGGCCATCACATTTTCCTATAAAAACATTCAACCAACAGAGCACACCTAAATTTTTCATGAATTTGTAACTGTTTTATGCTGAGAGCATGCAAGAAGAAATTCAAACACTGCATAAGGGCAAATCAGATAAAAACAACCACCTTACAGTGAGGTTTCTCCTTACTGTTAGAACTGCTGTACACATGTAACTGCTGGCTATAAAATGTCAAGAATGAGAGAGAAACTTGAAAGCTCCTTGATTCAATAGGGAAAAAAGATGTTTTTTTTTTAAAAAAAGACAATGTTCCATACTGTTATAGATCCTAATTATGAACAAACCAGACCTTGACTGAAAGCCGAGACTTTCATCTCCTGTTTGCAGAAGGCATGAGACTACATTTGTTTTGAGAGATAATGAGTTTGACACAGAAAGCTCAGCCTGGCTACCTTTGAGCTTGGCAGCATATGGTCTAAAACTCCACTAATGATGTGAAAGCTTGAACTTCCCATTTTATGAAAGTCTATGTTCCGCTTTTAGAAGAGACTTGCTTATCCAGCTGTCTGTGAACACCACCCAATACTGTTGTATGTTTCATATCATTAACAAAGAGTGGTAGAATCTGTAAATTGAATTTTGAATAAAAGACAACTACTAGTATATTGCCTGTGTAGGTGAGATGTAAGTATTCCAGTATATATAGTTTTTTTGGCCTTACAAATCACTTTTAATTTCCTAGTCTTTCTCATATATCAACTTAAATATCCTTCCTTGCATGCCTACTTAAATATCGAAGACAAATATGATGAATCATAGAATCATAGAATGGTTAGGGTTGGAAGGGACCTCGAAGATCATCTAGTTCCAACCCCCTGCCATGGACAGGGAAATCCTCCACTACACCAGGTTGCCCAAAGCCTCATCCAACCTGGCCTTGAACACCTCCAGGAATGGGGCATCCACAACTTCTCCGGGCAACCTGTTCCAGTACCTCACCACCCTCAATGTAAAGAATTTCTTTCTTATATCTAACCTAAATCTGCCCTCTTTCAGTTTAAATCCATTGCCCCTTGTCCTATCACTACACACCCTCATAAAAAGTCCCTCTCCAGCTTTCCTGTAGGCCCCTTTTAGGTACTGGAAAGCTGCAATAAGATCACCCCGGAGCCTTCTCTTCTACAGGCTGAACAGCCTCAACTCTCTCAGCCTGTCTTCATAGCAGAGGTGCTCCAGCCCTCTGATCATCTCCGTGGCCCTTCTCTGGACTCGTTCCAGTAGCTCCATGTCCTTCTTGTGTTGGGGACTCCAGAGCTGAACACAGTATTCCAGGTGGGGTCTCAGAAATAATGGACTCAAAAAAAAAAAAAAAAAAAATCAACAAGTCCTGAATTTGAATCATTCCAATGGAAGAAGTACTGTTATAGTCAAGTATGAAGGTAGGGGTTATAAAATCACATTTTTTTTTTTTTATTATTATTTCAAGCTAGTACTTCAATAATTATTTTTAACATTGCAACGGCACTTCTTAAAGAAAGCCATGGGCTTACTCTATGCCATGGTTAGGGTGTTAAATAATTTCTTAGAGTAACGCTACTGGTTCAAATGGAAGCATACCAAAAAAAGGAACTAAAAATGGCATAGTTTATTTTATAGTCTCTTTCAGTCCTTTGGAGCCGGCACAGGGACTTTCTGTGAGCTGCAGTGTAATCTCCACGAGAGTCTCCTGGGTTTCCAACATATGGTAGCAGTGTGACTCTGTCAAGTCAGTTTAGCCAAATCAAAAAATTTAAGATTAACTCATTATCTAGCTAGAAAGGTTTTAATAGTGATTGATTTATGTCATGGTGGAATAATTAACCTTACCACTTACCATATGTAGTTATTCATTAAGAATATCTCATACCAATTGCCAGAAATTATTAAGCTAAACCTCATGATACTTGTAAAGAAAGAATAATTATCCCCATTTTGCAGGGGGAGAAGCTGATTGCATACATACACAAATACCTACACAGGCTCACAAATACATTATATAGATGACAGCATAGACACAGTTATACATAAAGAGGGAAGTCTACATTATCCTAATTGATTATTTAGTATTTAGTATTAGACCCATGCCTAAGTGTATAGCTTAATTTTCTGAGGTGCTGAAAATCTTTTATGTCACAATCCAATGAATATGGAGATGAAGCTTAAATAAAAATTGGGAACAAATCACATCTAAGCAACTTCGAATATTCAAGTTTGGTTTTGAAAGTATGAGAAGATGTGTAAAAAAAGCACAAGAAAATTTAACAGAACTCTGAATCAAATATTAGACCTTTTTATTTAAATATTGAAGCTATGAGTATTAGTCTCTATATGTTAGAGATGTAGATTAAGGGGCTTTTTGATTATATATAGATTGTAATGAGAGTTTGACACTCTCTTTCAATTGTCATCTTTATCTTCATTTTTCTTTATTTTAGTTTGTTAAAATATGACATTTTATTTTATTAAAGGAAACTCTCTGGTAGCTAATTTAAGATCTATTAATTTGTACGGGTGCACAGTGATGTTTTACATTACCAGTAGAAGGCAGAGAAGAGGTGGAGTTCATAGCTGTGCTGCCCACTGTTCTTGAGGACCTGCTAGGGAGAGGGAGTAAAACAGCGTACCAACCCAGAAAATCCATGCCTAGCTTAATGATAATGATCAGTCCTCATCCAGATTGCTAAACCTTTATAAAGCCTTAGTGTTTGAAAACCATAATCCCTCATAGTTAAGCTTAACATGGCAGAGTTGCTACTCACTGAGTGCTGCTCTCCTATTTTATACAGATATCCCCAGGAGAAAGGCAGTGAATCAAACTTAACCCGATCTTCATTGGTGGTACCTTTTAATCAGCTTTTAAAATGGCTTTGTGTTTTTGATTCTCGGCGTTTGGGGTTACTTTGGTAAACTGAAGCAACAGATAAATGAACAATAACCAGGGAAGCATGGCTCAGGACAATCATGCAGATGAGACATCTTTCTAGCAATAAAGAAGAGGTTTTGATTACCTTTTCACTATTTTTCAATATTTTTCTTCTCTCATTAAATGTATATATTCTCCCATCTGATTATTTGGATTAGACAGTTACAGTATACAAAACATGCCCCGCTGTGGCAAGGTACATGTTGCATCTCTTTATTTACTTTATAAATCCTTGAATCATTAGGAGGGTTCAAAAGCTGAAGACAAGGAACTTGTGAAGAAAATATGTCTTCATACCCATTAGGGGATGGTCTACCTGATTTAATATTTCAATGATGTGGTGTATCAAATAGGATATAAACCTTACTGAATCTCAGGGCTTAAGTATTTGTTCAGGTTCTGTTTGAAATAGTGAGGTAGAGTGTGAAAGCAAAATGCTATGAAGATTATAGACCATAAAACTCGGTATGTAAATGAATGAAAACGGTCAAATGTGGGCATTCTTACTTTCGCTGAGTAAATAGGAGTTTACTTGTCCTGCTGGGATTAATTGGAGAGCACAGTTTCTCAGTAAATAAGTGTGAGAATCTGCTGTATTGTGAGTGAAAAAATGTCCCGAATATGTCTGTGAAAACCAAATTGTACTTGTCCGTCCAATTGTTTCTTACCATTTTTCTACAAAGTAAATGTTGAAAAGGACCTCAAATAAAATGCCCTTTATTTATGTGCATTTTAGCACCAGCCCCTGTGATATCTGATGAATACCAGGTACATTATAATCACTGGTTTCCTTCTCCATAAGGTAATTAACAGTTCCATTAATAAGCAAGCTGTCTGCTGTGTCTTCAAGGCACTGAAAGTCAGCACAGTGCCACAGGGTCTTCTTCCAGCTAATTGATATCACATTTCCTTGTACAACCTTGCTTCTTTTAGTGAACCACTCCTCCCTTAGCAAAGGGGTGGTTGTGAGCAGGGGGGGACATTAACCTCTCCCACTGTCACAGCTGCATCTGGGTCCGCGGTGACGCACCGAGCGCTGCCGGCCAGGCTCACCTCTGCCTCAAGCAATAGGCATTGGACTATCAGCCGTAGGTTCAGGAGCAGGACCTCAGCTTACCTGAACCTGGAAAGCAGACTGAGTTCACGTTTGCACCCAGGTTTGACTCAGTACTTATTTTATCAATACCTGTTTGTTCCCGTCCTAAAACATTAGCTCTTTCTCGGCGCTGGCGATAAAGTCAGTGTTACCCTGGTGATTTCAGAGAGAAAGAGCAAAGCCATCAGAGGAGAGAAATCATTTCATTAATTGAGTCTGCCACCTCCTAGTCCTTGCGTCAATATGAATTCAGTGTTTTGCCAAGATTTTCTAAGGAGATTAATGATTTTGGCTGCCTAATTTAAGAAACCTTTAAAGCCTCTTGAACTTTAGGAAGTGAAAGTTATGTTCCATTAAAGTGCTTTGGGCTGGCTATGTAAAAGCCAGAGCTCTGAGGCACATCCACAGAAATATGCACATATATACTTGTACGTGCTTTTTGCTGTAGTTGTGCGCTTGGCAAAGCATGAGCTTGCCGCTTCCTTTCTTCGCTTTGCTACAACTGACAGTCAGAATTGCTAGAAAAATGTGTATTCACTCGCAGCTGTAGCTTTTTTTGATTGAGCTTAACTATCTTCATTTTTATCCTGTAATAAAAAGATTCAAGAAGCACTGCCTATGGTAAAACTAATGAATCAATAATCCGCCTGCAGGATTTGATTTAGGAAACAAAAAAATGCTGCAGTTTATATCAGCTCACATAATTTCATGGCTCTGGAAATTCGTACATTTTTCAGAATTTTCCCTCCATGACATTTTTCCATGTTGAGAAAAAAAGTACAATTCCAGAATTCAGCTTTCAATTTTTCACTTGCTCTGAAAGCTTTATCCTGATTACAAAAATTTATGACCATTTTTGTTGTGTTTTTTTTTCCCCCCCAAAGATTTATGAAGAAAGGAAGATGTTTTAGTTAAAAGTTAATATAAGAAAATTTATGTTCATAATTGCTTTCTAAGACACTAAATACATTTTGTACTAGATGTTTGTATGTGTAAGTTTTCATGATGTATTCTGATAAGACTGAAAAATAAGTTCTGCATAATAATTTATCCTTATAATTAGAATTTTTAGTAGTAGCATGCTAGCCGCAAACTAGTCAGTAAGTCTTCAAAATAATTCAAAATTACAATTTAAGTTGTCTATCGAGTTGTTTCTAGACAAAAATATCTACCATTATTTTGGTTCAAGTATTTTTAATGAAAATAATATATAATTTCTACTGTTTTTTCGCATAAGTAAGTGTCATAGGGAAGTTATACTATTTTGAATCTGTAAACACTTTATGTTTAATTCTAGGTTTGTGTTAAGTCCAATTTATTGTGACAGAACTATTTATGTGCTGTTATCTAAGCACATAAATAAGTGCTTGCAGTCAAAGGTCTCTGTAAATCAGTTAGATAAATATATTAATTAGCTAGAAGACAGTTCATAAGAGAGCAAAATCAATAGCATATGGAAGCTAACAAAGTATCAGCTTTCAGCCATATGACTGACTATGCAAGTTGAAATTTTGCTGGTCCAGTACTTGAGCTTTAGCTGTCTTTCTGTTAACATTTGTCCATATAAACTTTAAGTGACTGAATAGCTGTAGAATACAAAGTCTAAAGGGTATGAACCTTGTAAAATCAAAATGCATTTTAAAATATATATTTTCCACATACTTTCTCAGTTCCAATTATCACTGTCTGAATTTGGAGCTGCCATTCTGATAACACCCCAGTCACTGGATTCAAGAGACTGACATAAAACGGAAACATGACTATGCCTGTAAGTGAGTATTTAAGCTTAGTTCTACCAACAAAGTGAAGTTTAGGGCCACTAAATGCAAGTTTATTCTAATACTATTGTTGTTCTAATCTGATATTCCAGTGTTTGACTATGCATTATTTGGTACTTTGGTGGATAATTTTTGAGATGTCAGTGAGTCTTTTTGTTTCTTAAACTCTTTATTGATGACTTATTTTTAATCCATTTTATTTCTCCTCAATTTAATTTACTTCTTAACTGGCAATCGCCTTAATTTCATCGTTTACACTAATGTCGCAATTTCAAACATTGACCATACAATTGGTTTAACATTTAAACTAGCACGTGCTTTTGAGGTTGGAGTGGAACTCAGAGTCACTGATCCTCCATCAAGTTGCACAGTTATTGCCCCATAACATAGAATAATTTCAAAGAATGAGATAAAATTCAGAATAATCTGTGTGGAACATGCTGATGGGAGATTAATAGATATGACTTCAGAGATACAGGTTCTGTCAGCAGATAGGCTAAGAAGATGGTTATTTGAATATTCTAATTTGGCCAGAGAAATTATTTTTCTCTTGTAAAGGCAAGTTATTCAGAAAATACCCAAACTTCCTGCTCATCCCACCTGTATCTGAGGCAAAAATGTAAATATTGCAGAGGGGAAAAAGGAAAACAAAAGAAAATAAAACCCCACTCTCTTATGAAAACAAATGCTTATTCCCTTTAAAATAATCATGAATGAAAGTGGTGACAGTGTGTGCTCTGCATCACTTTTTGTGCTTACATCTCCATCTTCAGCCTCCTAAACCTTTTTTTTTTTTTTTTTTAATTTTTGTGACAAAGTGGCTAAAGACAATGCACATCTGGGTCTTGTTCTGTTGTAAACCTTATATTTAGGAAACTCTTCTAGATCTTTCTGTTCATATATAGCTTGAATAAATTCTGTGAGGCTAAAGTACCGTACTTTCTGCTTTGGTGTCTCCACTGAGAGAAGGAACGATTGCCCTCTGCCTCAGCTAGAGTGAGGATCCGGTTTTTGTCTTTCAGTGGCTTAAACATACCTTGGCTTCTGAGACTAACACTTTGCTATGGAAACAGAGAAATGGTGGTGTGGTCCCTATGGATGGATGCTTGGGCAGTATCTGTTTATGCTACTGTCATGGTTTGAAGTGGGGGGGGAGGTCCGGGTGGCAGAAGCTGCCCATCAGACCGGACTCCCATCCCCCTCGGGGCTTGAGCCAATCGGCGCCTCTGCGAATTGCCCTATTTACGTTGGGACAAAGGAACCGGAAAGGTGTGCCTTTGCCCAGGAGTGAGGAGACGGGAGGGGGGCGGTGCCCCCACTCCCCAGCGCCTGACCGGGCCAGCGGCCCGGGCTGGGCCGGTGCCACCCGCTGAGGATGGCGGCGGCAGAGCCGCTTGGGGAACTCAGGGAAAGCCCCACTCCCGGGGCGCCCACCAGGCCGAGTTCACCCAGAAAAGACTGAGATCTGAGAGAAACAGCCACACAGCCACCAGGTCAGTGAAGATGGAACGAGACAACGTGTGCAGCAGCTGAGTCCCCTTGTGAGCGGCCCCTTGCAGCCAGTCCTCGGTGGAGCAAGCAGAGACCCACTCGCAGCCCGTGGAGGATCCACGTCGGAGAAGAGATGCCAGAGCCTGAGTACGGTACGCATGTAGAGTCCGTGGGATGACCCCCGCCGATGGGGAGGTGTTTTGTTTAAAGGAGATGCCTGAGCCCGAAGACTATTGTGAATCATGGGCACAGGTGGAGGCGCATTTACACATTTACGCATTTAAAGTCTGTACGGAGACGCGTTTAAGGTCGATATGACGACCCACGCCGGAGCGCATTTAAAGTCTGTATGACGACCCATGCCAGAGCGAGTGGCTACAGCTCCCTAAGAATCCGAGACTGTGGTAAAGCCCATACTTGGAGCAGTCTGATGGGATAAGGATTGCATCCTGCGATCACGCTGGACAAGTCTGTGGATTTTCCTCATGAGTAGAGGATTCACTGGAGCAAGGGACAATGGTGTAAGGACTCCTCCTTTAAGAGAAGCGGCAGCAACAGCATGGAATAAACTGAGCCTCGTTTTCCCAGGACTGTGGTTGGTGGGTGCTCCTCTGTTCCTGTCTCAACCCTCAGCTCTTTTATTATATTTTTCTCCTCTCCACTTTACTGGAGTGGGAGAGCTGCGTGGAGTTTAGTTGCCAGATTGACCTAACCCATGACAGCTACATTGTTTTAATGTGCTAAAATGGAAGTTTTAATACATGTTTATGCGTATATATATTTATGTATATATGCATAAGTGTGCATTATGGACTGACAGACTTGTGATTTCTGCTAAAAAGTGATTGATTGTAGTATCAATATACAGACATCTGTGTGCAGATAAATGTCTACATTGCAAAAAAATATTAGGTTATCACAGTGAAAGAATAATTTTGACTAAATACTTTGTTCAGTGCCACCACACTGGTTTAAAGGTACCTTGCCCTAAGTGACTTGGAAACCGAGAAAATGATTGTGCAGGATTTATTCACTAATTTGTAATTGCTTTTCATGCTTTCAGACAGTGCTTTGTAGTATAATTCTCATATGGGTCATTTCAGCATATACTTGATTTTAAGCTTGAGCTCAAATCCAGTTATCAGTGGACTGTTTTGCTGAAGACGGCTGGATTTAAAAATTAATTGTGTGCCTTAGTACTTCATGGATGAATTCTGTTATCTTAGGAGAAGCAAATCTCCCAAGAATTCAATTAAACTTCAGTTAAACTTTGCTGAAAACTCAAACCTGTGTAAGCAGCTGGGGATCTGGACACAAGAGTTGAACAAGACCTACCCAATCTATTTTCCTCTGACAGTGTTCAGCATAGATTTCTTGTCAAAACTGTGAATACGTCTTGCTATTTAGATCCCTGTTCAGTGATATCTTTTTCTTATACCCTGCACACCAAATCTAAAAGTTGCTTTTTTGTTAATCTTACACTATTATTAAACAGGAACAACACTGTAAGTGCCATCTATACAAAAACTGGAAGATTCAGAATGTCTATTCTATAGGTGGGAATATATAAGGATACCAAAGTGCACCCATTTTCCTCAAAGACAGAAGAAAATGACCTGAATCATGAGCTGGGTACTGAAGCCACATGTAGCTGGAACAAAGGGAAAAAGGAACAATTCTGTTTTCAGGCCTGTGGGCTGAAGCAATATTTGACATCCTCCATATGGTGCTATCTGGATCTCTTGTGTCCTCCTCAGTTCACACCAGTCACAATTATTACAACTTCACAGGCAACTACGAAGCAGTCTAATCATTCCACATGAATTACCGTTGAATATTTTATGTACTATCACATCCAAAGTGTCTTTGGTCAAGACATTTCTGTTGCCAGTTGAGCTCGTCTGCTCAACACCTCTGGCAGGGTTATGTGAGTGGATGAAAAGCTCGATGAGGCACTTGTCACAAGCAGAGTTTGCTGGGAACCTTTTGTGAAATTGTTTTCTTAGGATGAAACTTTTTGTAAGAATGAGAAGGCTTCAATGCAGCTTTTGAGAAGAAGTTTTCTCAGGTACAAGACAGACGTCCACAAGACACATGAACGGAAATAGCAGACCATGGGAACAAGGTGTCTTTAACTTGGTTCTTCCACACCATAGATGAATACTTAACACATTTAACTTTTCCTCATTTGGAGGCTTAGAAGATGTGAGGGGTTAAACTTGGTCTCTCTGTATTTTAAGTGGGGCTAGTCATGAATCTTTGATTATTTCCAATTTTCTCTCACTCTCAAAATTTCTTCCCCACCCATCCTCTGGATTAACTTTGAGAAAATGTCAAAAAAACTCCAGTGAAGCAATGAAAACATTTTTGATGTTTCATAAAATAGGAAAAATATTTCCTGTTCCTTCTTTGCAATTCTTGTCTTGACACTGTTTCCTCCTGTGACTCCTGCCAAGCTTCGTTGTCTCTGGCTCCTCAAGCATAAAGTAATGATCAAAAAATTGTTGGTTTGCTTTTTTTTTTTTCCATAAGGGAGATGTAATGATACACAAGATAACTCACCAGCCTTTTGAGACAGTCAGAGATTGCATGGCTGTAGTATAAGACTCAGGAAGCAAATATTTATTCAGAGCTCAGTGCATGGTTTGGATGATGTAGGGTTTGTAAGGTAAAGGTCATACAGTGAGAGATGAGTATAAGAGGATATAAAAGAAAAGTGAACAGCTGGTCATTCCCCACGTCCTATCCACTCCATCTGTTGAATGAAGCAAGGTCTTGTGGAAAAAGGGGGATAAAAAAACCAACAACTGCACGTTGAACAGAAGCGTGTTTTGGACAGAAGCAAAAATATACTTTTTTCATTCTAAGAAGTTTGCTTTTGCAAGATGGCCAAAATGGTGTTTTCTGTGATGATTTTCTTAGTTCTGTGAAGTAACAAAATTAATCATAGAATCATAGAATACCAGGTTGGCAGGGACCTCAAGGATGATCTGGTCCAACCTTTCTTGGCAAAAATAGTCTAGATAAGGTGGCACAGCACCCTCTCCAGGTGTATCTTAAAAGTGTCCAGTGTTGGGGAATCCACCGCTGCTCTGGGAAGATTATTCTATTGGCTGATTGTTCTCATTGTAAAAAAATGTTCTTCTTGTGTTCAATAGGAATCTCCCCAGGATTTACTTGTACCCATTACCGTGCATCTTTTGCATGTGACTCCCTGTAAAAAAAAAGTCTCCATCTTCTTTGTACACGCTCTTTAAATACTGGAACATGTGATAAGGTCTCTCCTAAGCCTTCTTTTCTCAAAGGCTGAACAAATTCAGTTCTCTCAAATTTTCCTCACATGGCAGGCTTCCTAGTCCTTTGATCACCCTTTTGGTCCTTCTCTGAACCCTCTCCAGACTGTTCACATCTTTTTGTAAAGTGAGGACCAAAACTGAACACAGAATTCCAGGTGTGCCCCAGCAAGCTCTGAGTAGAGTGGGAAAATGACTGCTTTATGTCTGCTGGTGATGCCCTTTTTGAGGCAACCTAGCATCCTGTTGACTTTCTTTGCTCCAGTAGCATACAGTTCACTCCTACTGAACTTATTGTCCACCAGGAACTCCAGGTGCCTTTCCACAGAGCTACTTCCCAGCTAGGTAGATCCCAGTCTGTGCTGCACTCCTGGAATATGTTTTCCCAGGTGCAAAACTTTACACTTGTCCTTGTTGATCTTCTGTGCTGGTTTTCACTGGGATAGAGTTAAGTGACAGGGCTGGGGGTGCAGAAGAAGTTGGGAGGGGACACAGCTGGGACAGCTGACCCCAGCTGACCAAAGGGACATTCCATACCATTTACATCATGCTCAGGTCTCACATTATCCAATACACCCTCATTAACCACCTCCCTCTCCCTTCCCTTCCTTTGATATAATATGGAGATATCATTCTCTTAGTCTACAGACCACCCTTGTAAAACATCCATAAATTGTCCACAAAATGTCCATTGGGTTCATTTAGTCCATAACTTTGGGCTCCAACTCTTATGGTGGTCACTCAGGACAGGAGAGGTGGTGTACCAGCTCAGGCTGGGTCACTGCTGCACTTGCAGTTTCTTGTAATGCTTGTCCTCCATTGGTTCAGGTGGTTCCTGCTGTAGGAATTCCTGTAACATGCAACTCAAGTCATGAAGTTCTATTTATCTCACTCTTCCAGCCTATCCATGCCTTCCTGCAGAGTGGCTCTCCCTTCTGAAGTGTCCATTTCCCCGCTCAGTTTGGCATCATTAGCAAACTTCATCAGGATACACTTGAACCCAGAATCCAGGTCACTTATGAAGATATTAAACAGCACTGGACACGATATCAATCCCTGGGAGGTTGTTTTCTCTGCCTTTTAAACAGTGTTCATCCACCTCAATGGTGAAACTTCCCTTTAAGAAAACTAGTGCTTTGCCTCCTCCAGTCAAAAGGAGAGATGTAGGTATAATGAGCAGGTTCACTGACAGAAGCTCCTTGGCTCTGCTCTCCCTCTTCTTGCTCTGCCCACGTTGCTCGTGGCAGTCACAGCACAAGACTTCGCTCATAATGTGGCTGTGATTATCTGCTACTTTTGTCCCATGTGCAAAATATGGATGAAAATGTAGTGACGCACAAGAAAGGGCAAGGTTTAAATAGTTTGCAACTCAGCTGAAGAGAAACGCATAAGCCAACAGAACCCATTTCTGTAGCCTAAGGGGCAGATTTCACTATTCAGTTATTAGGCATCTTGGAACTCGACAAAAAGATTGCACAGATCTCTTGGAGCTAGAAATGTTGTTTCTTAGCTTTCTCTGCAATTGCTGTAGCTTTAGCCTGGATCTCCACAGCAATTAGCACATCAGCTCATTTTGACCATTTTTAGTTGGTTGTTTCTTCAGAGTCTTTGAAGCAGTCTCAGCAGACAAAACGCTGGTTGACAGGTGGTTACGCCTTTATGAGAATGTTGTAATTTGGCTTTCTGTCTCCGCAGGTTTAGCTCCTTTGTCATTCTTAGCTCTGTGCACATCTGGCTTTTTCACTTTTCCAGCTTTCGTGCTCTGCTGAGTTGGTGACTCTGTCTAGATCACCCTTTTGATCATCTACCTCACAGAGCCAATAGACATACGTTTCCACTGGTGATTCACTCTGTGCATGTCTGATTTCATGCATTTTATGGTTATTTTATTCAGAAGACTGCAGCGATGATTGCCATGTTAATGTTGTCATCCAGATCATAATACAGCAGGTGACTACTCATAATTAATCATCAAAACTTTCATTCTTTTTAGAACAGAAGAGCTTTTTAACACTGTGCAAGAGTCATAACCTGCAAAGCCCATAAGTGTTGGATGAATCTGACAGAAATAGCTAAGTTTTTGCAGAGAATGGTGTCAAATGTTGAAACTTTGACCATAAATATTTATAGGATCCAAGTGGCGTGCATACACGTGCTAATTGCAGTAAAGACATTTCTTCCTATCATAATTTTAATAGATGTAATTCCCATTTAAAAATATAGAAAATGTCATGTCATATCCCCCAATGTAACAGTAGTGTTTTACTTTTGATAACCCTTACTCTCCCTTGAAGATAAATTACAGTCTTTCAGCTGTATAAATACATGTTTTCTATCGGAAGAGTTGTGTACAAGCAACCATTTTTTTCATCTGTATCTTTAAAGGCCATTAATGCCCATTCAGCCAGCCTTTCATAGCACATAATAAGAATATTAATGACACACAGCTGACACTAATGTCAGGCGGTAAACGTTTGGACATTAGCTAATATTTTCCATTACACACTGCATGATTAATTTACTATGACCGCAGTTAGAAGAATGAGCAGAACAATGTCACATTTACAAATTTATTTTGAACTTCAAGTAGTGCAAAACATATCTAAAATGGCATTGTACTGTGAGTGAAGTGATTATGGCTGTGTGTTATAGTCAATAGAGACATCTGGAATAGCCCTTTACTGTGTCTTCCAGTCATCATATTGGTCGATTAACATTGGCAGAGGAGTCTGAAAGTCTACAGCATCTAAGGACCTTCCAGAGAATCCAGTGTTAGAAAACATGCAGGGTAGCCCCTTGACATATCTATTTACTTGTTTACCAGATGTACTAAAGAAAAAAATATCTTTCTGGAATACTGCAGAAATGTCTTTTTGGGATACTGCAGAAATATTTTCCTGGTTTCAGTGGTGTTGGATATTTCCCTGGTAAGACTGAAAGATTTCAGTCTTTAAAACAAAACAACCAAACAAACAAAAAAGTACTGTAGTTGCTAGAAGAACATATTTGTGACTGATTATATAGCACTCGTGTGCTACTATTCAAATAGGTATTGATATGTGCTTGCAAGCTATCTTTTTTATTATCTGAAACATATCATTTGGAATGCAGAATCCATTTTCCAACTAAAATAGATGGGTTTTTTGCTTATTTGCATTTCTGTGCTGTATTAGAAAAGATAAGTAAGCTATCATATGAAATAAATAATATTGCCTTTGTCTTACTTCTCCCACACTTTGCAGGACTGTTTTTGTTTACTTTTAGGATTGGTAAATTGTGGGCACAAAAAATATTCATGGGAAAACTTCTTGCTCCCTTGCTCAGGGAGCACATTTCTCAGTTTAGCTTGGAAAGAATTGTAATCAGAAAGAAATCTACCATTTTTAGATTTTTGGACAACCATTGATGGAATGAAGGTTTGATCCTAACAAGTGCTGAGCATCTTGTACTATGGATAGCATTGGTAGTTCAGCTCTTAAGACAATTACTTTATCTTTATGTGATGATTGGGTTGGTTGTTTTGCTTTGCTTTAATTTGCAGGAGAAGTAGCTTTATTTAACTTTTCTATGAGAATATTTCCATGGGAAAGCGCCATGGGGAAACTTGATAGAAGTATGTAAGTAGCAGAGATCACAGATAGGCAGCTAGTAAGGTTTTAAAAAGTGCCAAAGGATCTAAATATATATCTATATATATCATGGTGTGATGCCTGTCTACATTGTAAACCACTTATATACTTTTAAAGCTAATCTTTAGCCTCCATGTGTGAGATTAATCTCACCTAACTTGAAACATCCTTCCTTAATATGGATGTATTTGTCTGAGCTAGGCAGCACGGTGACTTTTTATAGTCAAGGAAGAGAAACAACCACTTGTGGGACACAATTCATCTCATCATGACTTAGAAATCTAAAAGAGTTCAGGTGAATTGAACCCTAAAAATACCTATTTGTCTCCACTATCTATACAAGGATCCCAGGGTGGCAGTCTGAGATATCCCTGGCTTTATTACTGACTTGTAAAGTCAGTTAGCTAAATGTCTGAACTACTTTTGTGTAAGAGTTTTGGATCAATTTCTTAGAATCAAAATAGCTTAAGCAAGTTATGTCCAAACCTACTGGCAAAATTAAGGTGTGAATCTCTTCCCTCCTGTGCCTGGGGTTCTCTGGCTGAAAAATGAGTTGAATCATTCCAGACTGCAGTGAGAGTATGGGGCTGGACATAGAGTATAGACACATAAGAATTGTGGGTCACAATTCAAAGTAATGTGCATCACTTTTGTGCTTCAGCCCTAATTGTTGAACTAGAGATCATAACTTATTGCCTATTGTCAGGGGTACTATGGAAATGTGCTGGGGTTCTGATTCATGTGCTACAGGAAGAAGGACTTATCCTTAAGGAGTCAGAATAAGGCCCTAGAAGTCTGTTGGCATTATGTAGAATTTGCCCTGAACACATCAGTGTTTTTTAATGATGTTTTCACTATATTGCTTGGAAAAGTAAGAATTCGGATTTATAGCAGTCCTTTTTTTCTGACTTCTGCAGCCAATAACTCTTCTCTGAACTAGAATAATTGAATCATAGAACAGTTTGGGTTAGAAGGGACCTGAAAGCTCATCTAGTTCCAATTCCCTTGCCATGGGCAGGGACACCTTCCCCTAGATCAGGTTGTTCAAAGCCTCATCTTGCAGTTGACCTTGTTGAACTTTATGAGGTTCACATGGGCCCATCTCTCCAGCCTGTCAAGGTCCCTCTGGATGGCATCCCTTCCCTCCAGTGTGTCCGCAACACCACACAGCTTGATGTCATCTGCAAACTTAACGAGGGTGCACTCGATCCCACTGTCCATGTCACTGCCAAAGGTATTAAACAGCGCTGGCCCCAATGTCGACCCCTGAAGAATGCCACTCATCACTGGCCTCCACTTGGACATTGAGCTGTTGACCACAACTCTTTGAGTGTGACCATCCAGCCAATTCTTTATCCACCAAGTGGTCCATCCATCAAATCCATGTCTCTCCAGTTTAGAGACAAGGATGTTGTGTGGACAGTGTCAAAGTTGGCTTTTAATGCATTAAATGCTGAATCCTTTTCCCCTGCTCTGCTTTGAAAGGAATGATATTTTGTTTGCCAATTACCTTAAGCATTGAGCTGGGATTGTGATGAGTCTTTTTCACATTCTTATTTTCTTGAAGACAGTTTTGTAAATAAAATTAGACAGCATCAGTAGCTAATTCGTATAAAGATTATGATCTTCAATGCTTTGTGTAATATAGAACAGCAGATTTGTTTGAAAGAACAAAATTTGAGTGTTTCTTTTTTTCTTCTTTTCTAGATAGGGTAGTTATTTCTGTGTATTTTTATTGAGTATTGTGAAATCATCTGCTGACCTCTTTGCCAAAAGACTAGTGATGAGTTTGTCAGTCCCATTAGACATCCTGTTCTCGGGCTATTTAGTGCTAATGCAGTTGTCAGGAAGAATCTGTTACAAGCTCCGACGTTGTTCCAAAGTGCTCCTCTGGCTAAAGAAGCAAAAATAGAATGGTTACCAAAAGAATGAGGGGGAGAAAAGGGAAAGCAGAAGAGGATAATGTGTATCCAACAGCATAGAAAAGTGAGTGAGTTCTCAGAGCCACAGAAATCTACTCTGTACCAATGCCTTAAGACAGCACCTTAAGACAAATTCCAAGCAAAAGTGTTTGACTCTGCTTATTATCTTCCCTGAACATAGGCTGTGTTCTCTGTGTTTGAAAGCATTAAAGACAAGGTTCAAATTTGAAGAAAAGTGGCTTTGCAATTTAAGGGTGATTAATGACATAAAAAGAAAAGCCTCGTTATTTCTCATTGCCTCAGCCCTTCTGAACTGCTGACATCTTTTTATCTTTCCCAAGGCTTTCACTTTCAGCTCACTCTTTACCTCCTGTCTACAGGCCATGCTATTTCTTGCACCCACAGTGCAAAGAACTACTGCTTGTGTCACTGTTCTTGAAGATATCACCTCAAATCTCCTTCATAATTAGCTTCGTCTAAAACAGATTTTACTGAGCCATCTATCTTCCAGTAATGCTTCATGATCAGCAGCATGGTGACAAGAAGTATAGTCAGCAGCACCAGTTCCTACTTTTTGCCAGGATGTCTTTAAGGATGAAGCGATTAGTTTATGGTATTAAAACAGTAAGAAGACTCCAGTCTATAATAATGCATGTACAGGTTGCATTATAGTCTTACTCTTACCTTATTTCAAATATACTTTCTCAGCTGTTTCCACTATTTAGAGGAATCTTGCTGAAATCTGCAGTGATCTGTAGATTCTGGCCATATTTCTAATCCTCTAATTTATCTTTACTGTTTCCAGTTTTTCTGGGCCCATCAGTACTTTTACCTCAACATCCTGCTCTTTCCTGACTTTCATGACTTTGCCCTCTCTGGTTTTCCTTTTTTCCTTATGGAGAGGACATTTTTATGTCTCCTGCCTTATTGATCTTTCCACTAAAACCCACTCCACTATATCTGTTTTCCACATGCACTATTTCCATTCCCTTATTGCTAGGTTCTCAATGTAAGTTTTTTTTCTTTGTTTCTTTCTCATCTCCTGTTATCCAAACTGTGATGTCTGCTATTTCTTTTTCTCTTGATATCTTTCTATTCGCAACTATTTTACTTGTCTCAGCTCAAATCAGGTCAAGATTTGATTCCTGCAATCTGTCTTGCAAACTCTCACAATTTCCTGACAAGTCTTGTGCTATTTAATGTTTTACTTAAAGCTTCAGCTCCTGAAGGCAACAGAGAACAAGAAACTCTAAGCTTTTATCAAAATTACTAAAAGCTTAACCTTCAGGATTACACAAAAAGCCTGAACAAACCAAGAAGCATATTAAGGACTCAGATACAAAAAGGCAAATAAAAACCCAGGTTATCCCACTTTTAGCATTTTATTCCTATTTCCATTACCAAGCAAACTAGCCTAACATTTGAGAAAATAGGAGAATTCCTTTCTCAGCAGTATTTCCACATCAAAGTTAGAGATATACTTACCTGTGGAAAAAAAAAAAAAAAAAAGCATTTCACATAAGTATGAGGAACTCTTTGCAACCACTTTCACTATAAAAATAAACTGCCACAATAAAACGTGGTTCTTTTCATGTGGATCAGAGAGCATAATCAGTATGAAACAGCTTACTGTAAAATTAAGTTAAGATTATTCTTCTTAAATGAGATGAGAATCTTGATCACATAGGGCAATTTTACTGAAGCTTCCGAATCTGCTCAATGAGCCACCTCTAGCTCCGTGTAGCAACTCGGGAAAAATATGTGGACATTGCCAGACAGAAAAGTTGTTAATGGTATTTCTGCAGATTTTTAAGAGCTGCGTAAGCTGAAATCCATTTGTGTCTTTAACTTTATTGATTCTACAAACTTGTGAACAGTGCTACCTATTTTCTTCTGCCAGTAGATGGTGATATTTATATTAACTATTTAAGTAAACTGGAAAATAAATACAATTATTTATTTTGGTATATATTCCTTATATCCCAGGACCTTTTCAAGCACTTTGAGAGTTTATATTCAGTGTAATGTATTGTACAAACATATAATTACAAAGCTGTCTTTGACATCATTGTGCCCACTTTATTGCTCACATCATCATGTTTTGAGCCAGCAGCATTTAACTAGTTTATATATTTGGATTGGTTGAATATTCCTCAGGGCTCTGTGTGAAACTGAAAGGAGAATACAAAATATTGAGAGGTTCCATTTTCTGTTACACAGCCAGTTGCAAGTTAACTGCTCACATATTCAGTAGAATTAGTCAAGCTTTCTTTCCTCCAAATATACCTGTCTATTTACTGCTAATGAAACTCCATAAGCATTGTTAAAATAATTGCAGTTAGAGTTCAAGGATGATTTAGAGTATATTAACGTATGTTTTAAATTGCCCTTGATCAATACTTGCAAGCCCATCACAGAACATTTCAAAACTTATGACTGCAGATTTGTTTTCTCTATTGATAACATCAGGAAGATTATATTGGAAGTTGGTATATTTGGTAACGTGATAAACTTTTTAATATGCTAACATCCCTGCCCCCACCATTTGTAAGCCTTATTTAACAAGATATTTTAGCAAATACCTAAGTTTTAGCATGCATGTCTTGCTGACTTCAGTGGAATTGTCCACATGATAACATTTTAGCACATGCTTGTGTTCCTTATTTGACTTTGATTTGTGATTAAGACTGAATATAGTAGATCTGTCATTTTAGTCTTTGTTCTTCACTATCTACATGACAATGGTACACATAAAATATTTCCAACTAAGACAGAAGTAATTTGAGTTTCCAAGACACAACAGCATTGCAAGAATGCAAGCCTCTAGGTTTTTGACTAAAATTTAAGCTTGAAATTTTTTTGGAAGGAAGAATAACTAAATTCAGAGCATGAGAAATATTTATATTGCGTATTAGTTCCCTAAAAAATGTGATAGGAGAGAAAACAACAACAAAATCCTACATTCATTTCTATCTTACTAGTCTGTATTTAGCTTAAACGTGAAATGAGAATTAAGTATCCAGTTTCCACAAAATTCTCTTTATCACATGGTGTCCATTTTGTTGGAATACAACAATTAATGAAAAAATGCCACGAATAAAGCTTAATTTTTTATATTTCTATATAGTTACATATAGTATTCTTAAAACATACTGTTGCTGAATTAAATTCTATAAAAACTTAGTTGTTGTAAATAAGCAAAGAGCACAAACTATGGGTTTGATTTACATAAGATTTGAGTTTTTTTAAATGTTTATAATATAATTAAGTAAGTCTTCAAAACCTTTGCTTTAGAATTTTTCTGGACTTCCCTTTCTTTAAGGTGAATCCTATACTGGATTCAAGCAAGCCCATGGAGCTGGGACTCCACTGGAAAGAAAAGAAATTTGTCATTGTAGAAAAAAGTAACCAATCTTTTATGCAGATGTGTTTAATCACGCAATGAAGAATAAAGAGCCCCAAATAAATTTAAATAATATGAAGTCTGAAGGATTAAAAGATTTTTCTTATTTTCCTTAATTTCCTTCCAACAAAAAGCACCTCTGGTTTTCCTTTATGGAATCATCAAGTTAGATATCTAAAATGGCAGTTTAGTACTAAAAAAGATGATAAAATACACTAGGTGGAAATAATTAATTGCTTCCACATATATTTATCTTTCCAGATGGGCTTCATTGAAAACATTAGTCATCTAAAATCTATGCATCTAGTATATGGTAGCCTTCTGGTTGTGGAAGAGAGATGGGCGCTTCTTTGACATTTGGTTTAGGATAAAAGCTCGTTATCTCCCTGTTGATTACAAATGCTGAAGTCACTCATACTATCTTGGGATAGACTACGGTCGATATTTCTAAGAGCATCATTACTGACCAACAGACAGTATCTGCACCACGATTCTCCTATCGACTACCATTCTGTACAGGTGAAAAGGATTATTACGGTGTAGAGCATAGTTCATTGCTGCCAAAACCATTTTTCTTAGATTGGTTTCAGTTTGATACCGTAAGTTACAACGATCCATAACTCCTACAAGCTTCATATTGATTTGGTTTAGTACTTAACATAGTTAACTCAGTAACTCAGGAGACTAAAACTATCTCAGGCCTCAACGGCTGGAGCAATAAGAAAAAAAATAGGATAAGCCATCAAATAACAGGCCCTTGAAAGCAAAGATGTTGCTTGGTTAAGCTTATTGTTAGAGGAAGCAGGAAACTGTGGAAAGGATGAGAAAACAAAATACTGATGTGTGCAATTGGCTGGAAAGGGAACATTGATTCTGATTCGGAAAGGAGATAAGACGGTCATGGGAAAAAGTGCGGGAAGAAAAGTAGGGGCTTTTTTTTACATTTAGGCAGGGAACTTTAATCAATACACCTCACAAACTGTTGTAATTTCCTTTTTAAAGAGCAGTAAGAAGAACTTGTAAGATCTGTGAATAACGGAGATCATTGGGTGACATACGTGAGGGCAAAACTATCTTATATTTTCCCTCCAGGCAGAGAAAGAAACCTTAGTTTGGAGAAGGATGTAAACATCAAGCAGATCTAAGGAAGAAATGTACTTCAGGATAATCTAGACTCGAGTCATTAACAAAGCTGTAGTGACAAGGGGAAACTCAAGACCTTGGGAGGTCCCAGCAACCATTTCTGTTGTTCTGAATCACAATTTTAAGTGCAGAAAGAAAAGTTTTGAGCAAAAGAAAGAGTTGATGGTCAATTGAAGAAGGTTTATTAGACTGAGTAAATAATCCCAAGAATTTAAACTCTAAAAACATATAATCATCCTGGACTGGTTTGGCAGGAAGCTGAACAAATAAAACAATCCTAACCCAGCAGATTAGGGAGTTAGTAAAATAAGAAGACTGAAGATACGGCTGATATATGATAAGAAAAGATTGCACATCCTAAGGCTTATAGGATGTGATTTATTTTTAAAATTTCATTTTCAGTTATTCAATAATTCTAAATTTGAGAAAAACAGTAAAAATACTTTATAATCTTTATTAAAATCAGAGCGTGCAATTGTATCTGAATCTTGACTGAGACCTATGATTCTGAGACTGATTCTCTTACAGTGGTTGCTGGCTCTTATTGATTAGTGAGGTTTTGCTAAACATACAATAATGGGCACAGTCATAGTGACTAAGAATTAAATATGTGGCATATCATCTGTGCTTAACAATTGTGATTGTTCATATTCAGAGATGAGATAGTGATTTTACATTAAAGGATAAATGAAGAGAGCAAGTGAAGTAAAACAGATTGAATCTCAATAATTGAGGTGACAATCTATTTGGAGACCAGTGACGACTAAGAAGGAAAGCTTGAAGTAACTGGCCGATTCTTGATTTCTTACATAGGCCCAGTGTAGGAATGCAGTTTAGATGGACCAATTTATTGACTGGGACAAGAATGAAGTTTTTAAAGTTAGAAAATTTAAAAGGCAGAAGAAGACAGAGAATTTAATGAAGAGAAGGATTTGCTTCTTTGTATTTTGTAGGAAGCTTCCTGTAACTTTTGCAAATACTCTTGGTTTTTTAGGTATCAATAATATTGAGTGAAAGATCATAAAGAACCACTTTCTCTGTGAGGATAGTTGGAGAAATTTGGAGTTAACTCGAAGTGTATCCATCAGAAAACTCTTTGAGACTTTTTTTTAATATAAGTTTACAATAGATGCAAAGTGTTCAAATGTCTACAATGTTATGTATACTCACATAGCACTGAGACGTAGTAATGGAGGTTGGGATTCTGTTCTATCAGAATTTTCATGGCGAATTAATATTACTCCCTGTCTTGGACAAGTTAAATTCCTATTAGGTAAGAAAAAAGCTAATAAGAATGCATAGTAAGACATCTCTTTAAAGTCTGAGTAATTTTGCCCATGACTTTGTGGCATTTCTTTGGAGACGATCTAGATTTCTAGCCTCCCACTTAGATTTGTTGTGTACTGTATA
The DNA here is from genome assembly GCF_009769465.1 of Tauraco erythrolophus. Taxonomy (NCBI): domain Eukaryota; kingdom Metazoa; phylum Chordata; class Aves; order Musophagiformes; family Musophagidae; genus Tauraco; species Tauraco erythrolophus. The sequence continues at coordinate 123,003,435 of NC_141465.1, read as the reverse complement.
GTTGTGTAACTGTATTTTTCACAAACATCAGTTTTTATTTACAATTATATTATCGTTTCATAATACAGAACCTTTCCTCATTGTGTTAAAATCAGTATCTGGCTGTCGTTGTTTAAAAATGAACTTGGGCAAAGTGGAAGGCATATCAGTTCCATGTTTGAATGCCTTCCTCTGGCTTGGAAGTCTGCTTTATTTTGTCTTCCATTAAAGATCCCTGTATGAAAAAATGTAGAGATGTCTTCCTGGTTCACCATTTCCCCGTTCCTAATGATGATTTCTGACCATCGCATTAATAACAGTAATATTTATTTTGCATGCTAAATACCATCTTTATGAGACTTTGCATTATAGACACAGGAAAAGTGTGTCTTAAACACCAAGGTTACATTAATTTTAGCTGTATAATTTATGCAAAATAAAAGTATAAAATAATTTTACAGGCATAGCTTCCCAACTATTAATGTCAATGTAAGCAAAACTCTGAGCTTAATATTGTTAAATATAATCTGTGTAATTTGTCTTTCTCGGTGTGAAAATGGCCAATTGATACTTAGTATCGTAATCTGTATATTTTGAAAATCACCCTTGCATTTTAGAAAATACAGGCTAAAATAAATTGTGAACAAAATGATGTTTGAATTATTTTAAAATCTGTGTTTCTATGTTTTACTTTCATACAATAGGGGACACTGAGGAGGCCTGACTGTTTACTTGTCTTGCAGTAATTTCTGAGATACCACTCAATATTAGTATTACCTTGTGTGGGATGCTGAGTCATACATGTCAAATGGCAGTTTTGCGTAGATAAATTATCCAGGACAAAGGAAAACAGGAGGGGAATATTGCCATCCCATTTCACAGAAAAACAAACCAAAATATCTTAAAATAGAATTAGTCTCTTACGTCTTTATATCTATAATGTAGGTATACATATCGTTGTAGTTACTATTGACTTTTTTCATTCTTGATAGAAAGAAATTGACTGCAGATATGTGAAAGGCATGATTCAGACCCCCATATTTAATGTTCTACATTAGAATCAGGTGAATTGCTTACTAAAAGTGTCTATTCACTTCTATTAACTGTAGTCCAAGGTTAAGGGAAGGATAGGAAAGGTCAGATGAAGTCCACCATTATCTTAGGTCAATATCTTTTCTGAGGTCATATGAGAAAACTGGCAGATGGGAAAACTGAACACCCATGTCTTTTAATTTCTAGTCCAATATTCCCACTGTAGGGTCCTAGTTTTCCAAAAAGCAGATTGCTAAGGAGTCATGAATTGGAAAACTTAATGATTTAGATGTATGATACAATCTTAAATAGACCATTAAGCATACAGCTCTAAGGTTTTGAGCTCATAGGCAGATCTTGTTGACTTGAGCTGCCCTTTGTTTCTCCTGCTCCTGCAGAGGGTAACAGGTCCTGGAAGAGACTGTCTGCATCTTGTGGTAAAGGCTGTCTTGAAGAGAGATGCAATAAGGTGAATGATTTACATACGAAATGTGCCAATTGCTAGATCTAAGTACCCAGGTAAGGGGATCTCATAAATGATTTCCTCAAAACACTGATTACAGTCTGTTAAGTTATGTATAGGTTTCTCTGCTATGATAATCATCATGTTGATTTTGAGCACTACTAAATATTGGTAACTTTATCATCATAAGCTTTTTATGATCCACATCTAAGTCACATGGAGTATAAAAACTAAAGCATGTACAAATATTTCTAAAACACGTTAAAACATTTTACAAATATCCAGACCTAAATCATTTTAGCATAATCAAATTTTTCATCCCACAGTGTAAATACATTCTGGCTTTTCTGCTCCGTTTCTGTGACTCAGTATTCTTGAAAAAGAATGTGTGTGTGTATATATATGCATTTATCATCTTATATGTATAGAGAATAAAGTACAGTATTAAGATGTATATACAGAAATAGATAAGAGAAGGGTCACTTAAAATATCATCAGAGACGACTAAACAGGATCAAGACGTTGGTATAATTTAAATTTATGTTTTGAATTTGAAAATATTTTTGTAATTGTAAAAATGTTTTGAATGCTACTGAATTTCATATTTCTTACTGATTTCATATCTGAGAAGTCAAATAAAGTAAAAGATGCTCTTCTGTCAGTGTTTCCTGACAAACAAGAACCAGCAGGAATTAGAAGTGTTTGATAAAACCTCACATAATTTCATTTTGATTTGTTTTTAAAACAGATCTGTACATGTGAAATCTAAGTCCTTTAAATTATTGACCATAGCAATCCATCTGAATGTTCATAGTTTACAACAACATATTTATTAGATAATCATAGGAGTGATATTTATCAGGTAATCATAGGAATGAATATCTCAGATTAGTTCAGAAAAACATTATTGTTACTTCCAAGTAGTGGTATTATATAGTCATAGCTGTGTTTACTTAGCATGCCTTAAAAAGACACCACTTTATTCTTCACCATCTATATTGCAGGACTTCTTGGAAGTGACACGGTACAATACATGTACTAGTAAATTTTCTTCTGTTTGATATAATTTTAAGCTAAAATTGCTTATCAAATTATTGAAATATTTCAGTGATGATACAAACCCAGATATCCTTCAATATACATGTCCTTCAAATACGACTTAGGTTCTAGTGCTAAAACTAATACATTAGTTAGATTCATTTCCTGTGCAATTTTTCATCACATCCCCATTAAAAGTGAAGTGGTTTCATTACATAATGATGGAAAATGTCAGGAAATATGAATAAACTTCTGACATATATGGCAAATGCGAGAAGCATAGAAACGTGATGAAGTGAGTAGCATAAAATAAATATCTTTTTGGAATAAGACTGAACTAGAAAAGTGTTTTCATCATAATAATTGAAAGGACAGAATGAGTATCAGTATAGACATTAGCACTCTGTATTCAACCACACTACCTCCTTTGCTGCAAGAAATTCTTTACTTCATGTTAAACTCTACAACCATACAGTTTAGCTACAGGTTTGAATACTGATGCTGTAGCCTGCAGAGCGTATGGCACTGTTCAGAGGCACCATAATTCTTCCCTCTCCACAGCACTTGCAAGCAAAGGTCTCAGAGTTTTCACCCTGTCATTTCAGGCGTAGGAGAAGAGAATCCAGAAGATAACAAAGTGCAGCATAAAATATTCTAATGGCAATACCTGTAGCATCCATTTCCAACCATTCTGATATCTGTACACATGAAAATATCACAAGCATGACAGTGGCATGACCAAGCAACCAAGGCCAGTCCTTGAAAGTGAAGTGTGCAACAGAGACACATACCCTTTGTGCTACAGTCACGGGAGGACATTATTAATAGTCACTAGAGGTCAGTACAAACACACAGAATTTTTCAGGCCCGACAATTTCTCCTGGAGATGGCTGTGGTCCACGCCCAAGCCACAGGCATGGTTGCGCTGCTCCTTCAGTACAGTTTCTGTAAAATCTCCTCATTGTGAATGGGATGGGAAGTTCAAAATATTTGATTTAGGTGCTATGAGGAAACAGGAATCACTAGAGATTTTTGAGTTTTTTCTACTTTTTGTACTGTTTCATTATGTATTTCCTTTCTTAATCTCTAGCATTTTATTCAGACTCCCTTTCTGATGCAGTTCTTTCCTTCAGTAATTTTTCTGTCTTTTCTCCATCTTAGAGCTTTTCATCTGCTTCCCTCCTGTTTTGTAAGTCTAGCTTTACAGTAGTTTCTTATTCTTGATTGAAGTTCACATAAATATTTGTTATTATCTATTTATCAGTTCATTTCAAGTTCTGGGGTCAGATTCATACTTGTTTTACAAACTGCTTCATTCGTTCATTTTTATGGACTTAAGATGAATCAAGTCTAGGAGCATAAAAAAATAGCTTAAGGTTCGTAGAAGTTTAGTGGGGAGTGTTGGTGATTTTGTTTTGAGGGGAGCGGGGGTTGAGGTTTTTGAGGGTTGTTTCAGTATGAAGCTGTCTTCCAGCAGAAAATGGTGTGCAGAGATGGGAACTATGAGCTATAGATTCCAATTCCAGGTTTGCTATTGACCAACTCTGCTACCTCAGGCAGGCTTTTAACCTTTCTGATCTTCACTCTTTCCACCTTTAAGATGTGAATATCAGTCTCTACCTTGGAGAAGTGCTACTGAGATCTCCAGAGAAAAACATCTAAAACAGTATAGCAGTTTGAAAAGATTCACTTAACGAAGCTGTGTTCAACTAATCTTGCATACAGATTTTCATTTTAGTTCAATAAGTGAAATTAAAGATCAGGAGAGATTATTAAATGGTAGTATACATAATAATTGTAGGATTTAAATTGTTTATACTGATTATTTTTCTTTTTGTGTGTGTGTGTGTGAATATTCTTAATGAAAAAATAAGAAATAATTATAGTCAAAAAGGAAAGAATTCATATTATATTATTTGTTTACTAGGACTTAAATGTTCATAGCAAATATTAATTCAAATATTCAAATTGTTTTCTGGTATATTTCACTTTTGAAAATAAGAGGAAAAGATATATGAAATTTAGGGAAGAAAACATAAAAACAACACACTAATAAAAAAAAGGCAGATGTCACCATTATGTTTCAATTATTCCAACTGCAGGTAATAAAGCAGAAGTGATAGAGCAACTAGAACAAGGGGTATAAAGGCATTTAGTCAGCCTCTTTCCTTGATACTGGAGCATATTTCTAAGTAGCTCAACAATGTAGCATATTTTTCAAAAATTAAAAGGAATTCTGGAAAAACAAACACTAACAAGATAGAATGTCAGGACTAGAGTAAGACAAACTAGTCTTGTAGAAGTCATCAGTTTGCAGGTGACTGAGGGGCTATCCTGGAGAGAAACCAGAGAAAATGGTTGCACGATTGAAAGATGTAAGAGTTTTAGTAGCGACGCTGATATAAATCCTCAGCATCAATAATGTGCAAAAGTAAGGCAGTAAGAAATGTCAATGTTCATTTATTTAAAAGCTGAAGCACACATTCTTGGTATCATAGAACTGTGAAAAGAAGTATTTAAAAATAAGTAAAAATACCTCAGATGTAGTTATTATCTACTGTTTTATAACTATAAAGAAAACAACGGAATGTTCATTCACTTAAGATATTTCAGCATTCAAGGAAAATAAATAGTTATAAGGATTGTAATCTTGTGAATAATAGAAGCAAGAATGAAAAGATTTTTTGGATATAAATTAGGGCATCATTCAGTTAGTTTTTCTGATTAAGTCTCAAATGCAGAATCTTGCAGTATGCAGGAAGCATTGTCTACGCTCAGCAAATGATGTGGTTTGGCTTAACTTCAGAGTCAAAATCATGGACATTAGTACTGTTTGCTTTTTCCAGTATTATATACAAGCCAGATAGAGTATGCTTCCGTTTCTGAAATAGAGGAGCACTGACGATGAAAGAAATGTGCAAATCTAACTTCTGGTATTGTTTTGTATGGTGGAACTCCCTAAGGAATATTTACTTGTCTAGTAGTTATATTATTTTATAGCCTTGTCATATTTAGTCTCCCCAAGTGGCAATTTTTGTATGGAAACATAAACTAGAACTGTAATAATCTCCTTTTTTGATAGACCTCTCAGCAAAGATCGATATTTCCATTTCCTCTTTTTATTCCTGACAAGCAAGATGATTTTAAAATTCCTGCACTAACTTTTTCTTGTAGTCTAGATTACTCTGAATTTAGCTTCTAACTCATTTTGGTAGCTGAATGGTTTAATATCTGTAGAATACCTAAAATAATTCTCAATACTGGTAATATTTAACATCTATTTCACACAAATAGGTAGTACCCAATTATCAGTAGAAAGGTGTATGCCCTTGCATGGGAAAAGGGTTATAGAAAATTTGCAATACAGAAAGAATATCAGACAGAAGCTAAACAAGGTGCTGCTGATCTGATCTTTAGAGAGGTCTTTCCACAGTAGACTTTCTTTTCTGTCTTTTTTTTTCCTAAAGGTTGTGGGTGTGGAGTTGCTGGTTGATTTGTTGGTTGGGGGTGGTTTTTTAAGTGTTTATTGTTGTGGGTTTTTTTTTTTGTGTATTTTGCACATAAACATAATTTTGTACTGTTTTGTTAATTTGAGATCCAAATTTTCATGTTGCAGGTGTCAGAATCCATCTGAGATATTTAGGTAATGTTACCTGAACAACTCCTGTAGCTCCACAGTGTTGGCTTTCTGTAACATTTGTGCAGGATTGGAATTTTGTTAGCAAAAATCAACTGGTGTAATTTGCAAAGAAAAGTCAACTTTGGACTTAAGAAAAGTTAACTTTGGGCTTCAGAATATCGGTACAGCAGAAACTAAGGTCTTCTGCTCACATAGTGATAAAATTTTCCTTTTTTTTCTTTTTTTTTTGATAAATCTTTATGATGCAGAACATAACTTGGCCTCAAGGCATTCAGGGAGTTATCTAGGAATGCAGAGCTGTATTTTAGATTTGGAATATTTGACATTAGTTGCATTAGAGCATTTTCGTTAAATTTATTTTTCTTATTTTCATGTAGTATTAGAACTAGCTGTATCCATTATTTATCTTGCAGTGTGTTGCTTTAACCCTTGATTCAGCAGAACATTAAAGTATATGCATAAATATGATTGACGTAATAGAAATCAATCCTGGTATCATAATTTACTCTCAGACCTGATCTGTTTAAGTTTCTCCTTCAATTCACTGGACCTATACGAAACATTTTCTCTGAACTGTGCTGTTACAAGTGTTAATGAGAAATAGATGGTCGGTGACATTACTTACAGTATCAAATAGTTTAGAGTTTCGATAATTCACTTTTATGAATAGCATGTTTTTCTCTTTCATCTGGCTGATGAGGATCAATACTTTTTACGAATCTTCACTGTCATCTAAGCATTTATTTTTTCCTTGTGCAGGCAGTCTATCAAGCAAGTGCTTAATACTGAGAATGACCTAAATCTATCCCTCCCCAATAAAGCATGAAAGCTTTGTTTACTTTTTTAAACCCAGTAACTGCTTTACACCATGCTAATAAAAATGGTGGAACAATTGTTGAATAGTAAAAGGTTTTGCTAAATAGCCAGATTCTATGCATACTGGGAGTTCTAGAAGCTTTCTTTAAAGTCTGTACTTGACGTGGGGTAGTAGGTTAGATTCAGCTTGCCTTCAAGTCCATGTGGGAATTCTTATGTCTCTGTTTAAACACCTCAAAACATCCAGGGATTTGGCTAGCAATCTGAGAACTGTGAGATCTGCGCAAGGTTGCTGAAGGCTAAAGTAATAAAGCGTAATCTAGAGCCAACTTTTTCTATTCAAGAAGCTCTGTTGTCTAATCCCTGAGTTGTCCAAGGCTGGTGCTTCTGTCTGCATGTTGCCTCTACCAGTGAGGTCCCCAGGTTCCTCTGTTGTGGCTGACATTCATAGCTGCAAAAACTGTGTCTCCATAAAGCTGGTAGCTCTCGTGTGTTAAATATTAGTCTTTATTCCTGATGAGACCCCACTTTGTAAATGTGAATTTCTGAAGGAAATGGGAATAGATGTATCTTCCTCATTCCTTTAACCATATGATTATATTCTCACTGGAGTTCATTGAAATTCAAGTCATTACCCTCGTCTGACCCCAAAGCTCCCTGATTTGAATCCAGTCTCCCGGGATAGTCCTTCAGCCACTGTCAGGTATTCTGACAGTGCCTCAAGGCTGCTGAATTTGGATGATTTATGTACAATGTCAAGGCAATGGTGGCATTGTCTTCTCGGAAATTTGGTTTCAGTGTATAATCAGTGAATGTCATTCTCTCCTTAACTGTTCGTGGTGACTTGCTTGATGTTTTTTTATGAATATCTCTCTTGGCTCCTAATTATTCTAAAATCCTCTACAAGGATGTTTGGCATATAAGGCTGGAATATGACTTCTTCCAAATGGGCAAGATGTGGGTTTGCTCTCACTTCAGTGTCACAATGTCTTAGTTCTACAATGGAATTAACACTATTCTTTCGGAGATATATTAGAGATTATGAATTGCTCAGATACTACAGTGGTGAAGCCATGTAAGTTTTTTAATTAGATAGCAAGTCTTTTGTTGGATTTGAAGTATATACAATTCCATCAACTGCTTAAAATTGAAGCTAAATTGTACCCACAGCTGTTAAAACATTACTCTGGTTACACCATTTAGTTCTTGCTTTGGCACTCAATCTAACAATACTAAATATTAAATCTAAATAATACACCTAAATGTCTTAGTGAGTTAGATTAAATCTCTTTGGAGTTGGGCACGTTCTCGACTTCTTTACTGAATAGAGACTTAAAACTAAACAACAAACAAGCTGAGTACACCCAGCAGAATCATTGGACTGTTGTTCCATAAGACTGGAAAGCTGACTTTGGCATGAAGACCTGTTTGCTTAATTAAATCTCTTAATAAGTAGACCTTCTTTATGACTTTTACATAATTAACAAGCTTAAATACTGCAGATTATTTTTCTTCAATATTATTGAGTAATTAACATTTAATTCTAATCAAATCCCAAAATTTCCTGTTACAGTTAGCACAGATAAATGATTCCAGAACACTCAGAGCAAGCTGTCTTGCTTTGCTAAACAGGTACTGCAGAGCAGTAATGCTGCCCCAGAAGAATTCTGTGTATTCAATCAAAACACAAAGTTGCTGTCTAATTTACAGAAGTAGATGTGTTTCATATTGAATAAATGGTTTTGGGTTGGATTAGTACCTATTTCAACACTTATATTAAAATATGTAATTAATATATTAAAATGCAGATAACTTTTTTTAAACCTGAATTTCTACAACTATTACTGTATAAAATATAACATAAACAGATGCTTCTCACTGAAAGCAACATCTACACTTCTGTTTAATTGATAAAGTAATTAACTGGTCCCTACGTAATCAGAAATTATTGAATGTTTAAGAGCATTTATACTGACTCGACAGGAATCGGACAAGATATTCTTTCTTATCTCTTTCAGCTTTTGTGCAGAACTGATGGTACTATGATATTTCTCATATTCTGATAAGTATTTTGTAAGCCTGAATAAATGTAAACTAGCTAAGCACTCAATGAGAAGTATACAGAGTTGCTTGAAAAGGTCTGGGGCTGGGATGCCTGGAAGCTCTGGGTCTGTAGAACCAGAGGACGTCCTGCCACCAAGTGTGAGACCACAAAATTAAAAGCCTCAACCTAGCCCTTTGTATGAGTACCTGAAGTATGAAAATGTGTCTGCCAGTGGGAATGTCCCAGGGCTGCTGTGGTAGCAATTCCAGAGCAGCTGGTTCTAGAGCATATTGCATTTCTTGCTATGTGGAGGTAAACTTCAAAACCATCAGACACAGAGGTTCAAAATAGATACAAGGTCTTATTTCCACAGCGGGAAATCCAGCTGCTCTGATCTTGGAAATTACAGATTTGTAGGGGGAATTTCCAGCAGGAGCCATAGGGATCTGTGTCTGGGAACAGTCGTGAGGGCAGGGCTGTTGGAAAGCCTTGCCCCAGAGATTTTGGAGCTGCAATTTATGGTTAAGAAATTGACACCTGTGGCAATGGCACAGCACAGCCAACTGTGCTGTCGGGAGTCCATATTCCACTGCAGAAATGTTCTCCTCTTGTGTTTCATGTTAGTGAGACTGGGCACAGGGGAAAGGTGTGAGAGAAACACAGACATCCATCCGACCCCCTAGCCACATGTGCTACTCGTCAAAGCATCCCTACAGTGCAGCAGAGCTCCCAGCACAGATATGACCGCTTCTGCCTCAGCAATGTTTTTATACAACAGTGATGATGATACTTCACAAGAACTCATTAGGAAATACTTAATTAGTGTCCTCTTCTTTGCCTAACCATGCTGCTTCTTTCTCTTTTTCCCCCCCCTGACATTACCTCATCTGTTTTCTGAACAGTTTTTCTTGATAGCTTTTTTATTTCCATTGCAAATTCTTTGAGACAGGCATTAGTCATTCTGCATGTTTTGTAAAGTGATGTGTGCATTTACACTTCTATCTAAGCAAAAAACAATAAAAGCAACATCTTGAAAGATTTACTGAACAAGGCAATGACATAAGAACATTTTCTTCAAAGAGGATAAAATAGTTAACAGCAAAATTCTCATTTAATCTTACTAAATCATGGGATAATTCCCATAACTGTGATATTACTGACACCACTGTGTATACTGTTGTTTTAATTGTTTGCTAATTAGTAGTTCATGGAGCAGACCAAATTGCTGCTTGGCACGCGGCACTGTGGCACAGCTTTGGCTCCCCCTATCTCCTACACCCCATATGTTCTTCCCCTCTCTCCTTCCGTCAGCTATGAGTCGGGAACTGTACTTGCTCATGGACTTGGATGAGAAAGCAGATTTTCCCCAGAAGAAATCTGACTTGGCCATTCTGGAAATTTAAAGCATAATTGAATAAGACGTTTTTTTGATCTTCCCTAAAATAATGTTGCATTAAGATAATAATGATGAAAACCCCTCTACTCCCTGTCTTCAAAGATTCAGACCAAAGAAATGAGCAGATCAGAGTAATAAGCAAAGAAGTAACATCAGGGGGAAAAATAAAAGAAAAAAAAATATGAAAACATCTGAATAATAGGTTTCAAAGTAGCAGACTAGTTTTCTTCACTGTTTCTAGAGCCACAAAGCAGTAGGCACATGAGCAAAAGTAAAAATGACAAAATGGAAGCAGCAGCAATTTCTTTGAATAAACATGAAAGATCACTGACATGAAACAGGTCCCTACTCCCATTTCAAGCCATCTAAGTCATTGTTTGAAATGCAAGCATTTAATTTTGAGCTCACAGGTCCAATTATTATTCTCAAAAATCACACAAAGATTTATCATAAATTGTGTGCATTGTGTGTTATACCCAACCTAAAATCTACTTTTATTTCAAAGCTGTAAATAACATGGCCTGTCAGAGGCGTGAGTTGCAGTCTTCAAAATTGTTTTAAAACTTCTCTCCATTAATTGCTCTGAAATCAATTTTGTGTCCTGTTCTTCACTTTGGTTTGGAAGTTCTAGACTTAAATGAATTCAACAAAGGGAATGACATATTGATATAACAGAAAATAATTTATATAAGTAAGTAGTAGCTAAACAAAGATGTAATGCCAGCACTACTTTCTATTTCTTATGTATTTATTTACATCCTGGTTGTGCTTGGCACAAAAAAAAAAATAGAAATCAGTGTCTTTTAGCTAATGGATGATTTTTTTTATCTTTTACCTTCCCAAGTATCCACATTATAAATAATAATTATCATAAAGGTTAATGCCAGAGTGAGCTATTTGACATCAAAAGCAAAAAGAGAAGGAGATCAGAAACACTGCGATCTGGTTCCTTTGGAGATATGGCAGCAATTTGTGGCATTCGTCCATCTGTAAATGTGCTGCTCTTTGTATGCCTCGAGATATGACATCAAAAACTGAGCATATCTCTGCTTAATAGATTAAATAGAAACTGGGCATGACGAATGCTTTTACCAGCACCTTGAATTCTGCAGGCCTAACTAGCTAGCCATGACAAGTTGTGTTCCTCAAATGAATTAAGTTTCAGAGTCATTTCAAGGAAACAGAACATAGCAACGTTAGCACTTCTCTTTTTTACAAATGCATTGTAATTCAGTACTGTGAATTGCACATTTATTTCTGTCCTGCCACCTATCTCAGGCAGGACTTTGGGCTTATGATCACAGCGGCATATGTACAGATGTTAAACACCTTTAAAATGATACTTTTTGCACAGCTGCAATTTTAAGATCACACTTTTTTTATAATTTTTCCAGACCTCGATATCAGGTGCAATTATCAGACAAATACAGAAATCATGATGTCCAACTGCAGCTTCTAAAAATACTTTCTAGTTAGTTTTTTCACACCTTTCAGTTTGACTCCTATGTCTTTCAGGAGCAGCAATATTCAAGTTCTATGCATACACTTGCACCCTTCATAGCTACTGGCAACACTGTGGCTGTTATTTCTCCTTAATGTTGCGATGCTGTCATATTTTCATTTCTAGTGATGAAACTGTATAATGAAATGTGTAAAAAGTATCTAATTCAGCTCAATGGCCTTTTTGTTAACCTGACATGAATCTCCTGTTTTGTGAAGAGAAAGAACTGTACAGAGACACGCTGTCACCTCTTGCGTGTGTGCGATGACCCTGTCAATGAGAAGCACTGCTCTTATGAGCCATGCGAGCCTCAGGTGACGCTCATCCCTGCAAGGCAAGGGAGCTTAATGTCTCAGGAAGGGAATGAAGGTGATTCTGGATGTCTCTCTGGATTCATATAGATGGAAGAAAGCAGGGTGAACTGTTCAAAAAAGTCCATCAGATGTAGAATACAATTATTGAATTGTTACACTGTACTATTACCTGAAAAGGTATAAATTTTCTTAATAGTTGCTCCACTGTCCTCCATTATCTCATTATTATTCAAGAATGTTACATTATGAGATCAAAACAAACACTTGTTTACAGGTATGAAACAATGTAGCTGACACATACCAAAAGGAAGAGTTTAGCATTTGTTGTGCTGTTGACTTTGGGGGATTTGTGTTTTGCATAAAATAAAAGATACTTTAAGGTGCTCCAGAGATAGACACTGTTGCCACTAAATTCAAGCTGCTGAATGACAAATGTATAACTTGGGAAGATTTATTCTTTTTCTTAGGGGACACAGGCTTGTTTTGATTTGGATTTTTTTTTTTTTTTTTTTTTTGAAAATGCCTGCAGTTTGTCAGGAAACTGAAAATAGATTAGCAGACACTGCACTTAAAAGATATTTTAGTATCTCTGAGTGCCAGCACTGGCATTGTGCATATCCTGGATCTGCTGCATCAGTATTCTCTTACTTTAATCTATGGTCATGCCTAACTAAGTGTCTTGACAATAGTTGCTACCTGTCTTCTGCAGCATTTGCCTTATGCCACTTTCTCACATTCAGAATCAGTTTTATATTTAACTTTTGCTACAGAGATAGAGCCATTCTTCCTGAGATATTATTTCTTCCTAACCGAAGACAGAGGAAAGGCATCCATGCTGTTCCTCACATATTTATTCATTGTTTGTAACAATGTCTTCCATGGGATACCGCAATATTATCTCAAATTTTCGGTAGGAATTGAAAGAACAGATCACCCACGATTATACTTCTTTCTCTTAGATAAATCTTAGGTGTGACAACACTGTCAATAATGAGAAGCCTTTTTTTCCCTGCAGGCTCAAAAGGATAGATCTTTTCCTCTTTCCCGTTCAACATATGTGCTAAAGTAGTCAGCAACATTATAGAACGCTACAGGCTTAAATACCTGCCATATGCTGATGGTGCGCAGCTGTATGTATTGTTGCATCAGGAAACAGAAACACTGTCATCCAGATTCTCATTGCCTGTAAAAATAAAGCATCAGCCAAATATCAGTGACTTAAGGAGGAGGTAGATAATGGTGGTAGGTGATTCTATAAAATTAATAGAATCATAAAATTGTACAATGGTTTGGGTTGGAAGAGACCTTAAAGATCATCTAGTTCCAACCCCCCTGCCATGTGCAGGGATACCTTTCATTAGATCAGGTTGCTCAAAGCGTCTTCCAACCTGGCCTTGAACTCCTCCAGGGATGGGGCAGACACTTTACAGATGACACCAAGTTGTGTGGTGTTGTGGACACACTGGAGGGAAGGGATGCCATCCAGAAGGACCTTGACAGGCTGGACAGGTGGACCTGTGAGAACCTCATGAAGTTCAACAAGGCCAAGTGCAAGGTCCTGCATGTGGGTCGAGGCAATCCCAAGCACAAGTACAGGCTGGGCGGAGAATGGATTGAGAGCAGCCCTGAGGAAAAGGACTTGGGAGTGCTGCTGGATGAGAAGCTCAACATGAATCGGCAATGTGCACTGGCAGCCCAGAAACCAAATCGTATCCTGGGCTGTATCAAAAGGAGCGTGGCCAGCAGGTCGAGGGAAGTGATTCTGCCCCTCTACTCTGCTCTCGTGAGACCCCACGTGGAATACTGTGTTCAGCTCTGGAGTCCCCAACACAAGAAGGACATGGAGCTACTGGAGTGAGTCCAGAGGAGGGCCACGAAGATGATCCAAGGGCTGGAGCACCTCTGCTATGAAGACAAGCTGAGAGAGTCGGGGCTGTTCAGCCTGGAGAAGAGAAGGCTGCGGGGTGATCTTATTGCAGCCTTCCAGTACCTAAAGGAGGCCTACAGGAAAGCTGGAGAGGGACTTTTTTACGAGGACGTGTAGTGATAGGACAAGGGGCAATGGATTCAAACTAAAAGAGGGGAGATTTCGATTAGATATAAGGAAGAAATTTTTTACATTGAGGGTGGTGAGGCAGTGGAACAAGTTGCCCAGAGAAGTTGTGGATGCCCCATGCCTGGAAGTGTTCAAGGCCAGATTGGATGAGGCTTTGGGCAACCTGGTGTAGTGGAGGGTGTCCCTGCCCATGGCAGGGAGTTTGGAACTAGATGATCTTTAAGGTCCCTTCCAACCCTAACCATTCTATGATTCTATGATTCTCTGGGCAACCTGTTCCAGTGTTTCACTACCCTCATAGGGAAGAATTTCTTCCTTAGGTCTAATCAAAATCTTCTCTCTTTCAGTTTAGAGCCATACCTGTTGTCCTATCACTACATGTCCTTGTAGAAAGTCTCTCTCCGGCTTTCCTGTAGACCCCCTTTAGGTACCGCAAGACTGCTATAAGATTTCCTCAGAGCCTTCTCTTCCCAAGGCCAAACAATCTCAACTCTCTCAGCCTGTCTTCATAGCAGAGGTGCTCCAGCCCTCAGATCATCTTCATGGCCCTCCCCTGGGCCCAAATTTCTGCAGTTTTCATGGTCTAATGGCCCTCAAAGGCATGCATACTTTGTATCAGGTAACAACTATACCTTCATTAGCAGTTGGAAAATATGTCATTTGATCACGTTTACCTCATAGGGAACACTAAGTATAGACATGATATATAAAGAAATACTTAGCATTGCTTCTCCACATTTCTGACCACTTAACTCTTGCTGAGACAGGAAGGAAGTGGGGGAAGTAAGACGGATCCAAAATGTTGCTCTGATGAAAGATTTTCTAATGTCCTTTCTAATTTGACTCCTAACACCGAGAAATGCCAAAGAAACGGCTCCCTTTTGGTGTTCTGCTCCCATCACAGTGCTGATGCTTGACCACTGGAAGTGGTGCCAAATTTAGTATCAACAGAGATTTAGGCTGGTCCATGTAACAATGAACCACAACACTTTTAAAAATTAACAAAAATTTTAATCTTCTGCTTTTATATCAAGGTTATTTAGATCTTCTACAGATAGAAGTAGCGAAAGTCCTAAATTCTGCTTAGGATACATTGGCAGAACTACACAAGCACTTTGCACTAAAAATCCATTTACAGCACTTAGAACTGGGTACAGATTTGTTCAAACAGAAGTCCAACAAAGGTTCTGCACCATTTCCCTCAGAGTATACAGATCTCTTATTCACATTAACCTTTTTATGTGAGTAGACAAACACGCTTCATGAAACTCAAATAAGACCTTTACATTTATCAGAGAATTTAATTCTAACCATTTACCATGGATTAAGAATCGGATTAAGAATGCATTACTAACAATATCCAGCTGGAAGGATGTAAGTGCAAAACTGGGTCATATCAACAGCTTTGGCCAACGATTATGTAGATAAATGCAATGATCTAAACAGAATATCAGTCTGTAGCTATTTCCCTAAATGCTATATTTGGAATGATTTTAATATTGTTGCCTGTTTAATCAACTATTGTAGCTGCCCTACTAACCATCTGTCCTAAACACATGCTGGATATCTGGTGCTTGGATTACAGGATCTTTGTAGGCTCCAGATTCTGCTAGTGTGGAAATACAATGCCTAGATGAAGGGTTTATCAGGAGCCAAAAACTAGAATCTTCCTGAGTTTTCCTTGCTTTCTAAAGTTTGCGATATTCTGGTCATCTGATCAATGAATGTACCTCAAAATGAAATGATAATTCCAGTTAGATTTAACTATGTTGTTGCTCATAGGACAAAATAATCTTGACGAAAGCAACTGTCTTTGCCCTATATAATCTACTGTGTATCCAAAGTATTTTGAACTTATTTGGAATTGGACATACTGCTTAAAGATATTTTTCCTTGTTAGTGGCAAGTTTCTGATTGAAAACCAGCTTCTTCTGAATACTAAAAGATCTGGAATAGAAGTCAGTTCTGTCTCAAAACAAAGTTTGCGGATGAGTCAAAGACTTCTGTGCAGAATAAGGAAATATAGAATAGTTGTCCCTACCAGAGGTCCAAGTCCCAAGTAGTCAGGAAATGCAAAATAATATATTGATTTCATAAGATAACTTCAACTTATGTTGAACATGTCATGACATATGTCAAATGTGATAAATAAGTCACACTGTCAAATGGAAATGCCTAAGCACCTCCCTGGAGGTGTTCAAGGCCAAGTTGGAAGAGGCTTTGGGAAACCTGGTGTAGTGGAGAATTTCCTTGCCCATAGCAGGGGGGTTGGAACTAGATGATCTTTAAGGTCTCTTCCAATCCTAACCATTCTATGATTCTATGATTCTAAGCAATATGTCAATCTGGTTATTCCATTGATAATGTCCCTTTTATCTGGAATGATTTAAAAATCGTAATAGCAATAATGATCTTCATAGAATCAGCAGAACATAGTAGAAGGAAAAATAATTGGCGATATCATAGGAAATGAAATATTGTTTAATACTGAATAGTTTCTTCTGACAACTCAAGACCAGTCCTTAGAAATATACTGTACATGCTAATAGTGTAGTCATTCAGAGCATCTTTTAAAATTATCTTTTCTGTGTTTGTGTTCCAGAATTCATTGTTAGGAGCATATGCACACCTTAAACAGAATCTAAAGTGTTTACTGACTGCACAATGGAAGATAATGACTCAAAATCAATTCTTGGATCCCAATTGCAGTCAATTGTGAAGATTATTTAGGAAATAAAAAGTAAAAAGAAATGTCATAATGAGTTATTCAAGGATTTTAAATACTCCATCAAGAGCACTAGCTTTATTACCATAAATCAGAAGATAAATTCCATTGCAAATGAAGAAAGAATCACTCATTTTCTGAAAGAGGAAAAATAGTAGCAGAATAAGGAATCTCTTCAGTGATGATTACGTTGTCATTGAATCCAGTTTGCTCATTGAGCTCACCTCTGCAGCGTTTTCTTTAAACTTTCCTGAGCCTCTTCCAGTTGTAAGCAGGCAGGCAGGCTTTCTCATTACTTTACAAAATTACTGTCTAAGTGTTTGTGTTTTAGACTCCTTGACTGTTTTCTTCATAAAATGTTCTGACTGCCTGGCTACATGTTCAGTGCTGGATGGAACAGCCCCAACATGTGCTCACCTGTGCTGCCTGGACATAGGAACCTATGACAACTGTTTCTGGGATGGCTCTGTTACAATTAGCAGAAGGAAAAACTCAGTTTCAGGTGGAATATGGAATGTTCCCAAGGATCAAATGTATTTTTTGTTTTGTGGTTTTGATGTCATAGAGCCGAGAAAAGTAAGGTTCTACCTTCAAGGCATCTGAAGTTACTTGGAGTGTTAAAATACTATGAGGCATAAGATCAGGTGGATTTAGTAACGAAAGTTCAGGCTGAGTTCAGACTGGCTAGAACATCAGCTGTCAGCTTGTGGTCAGCTTGTCCACAATATGGCCAACTTTAGGCTCAGGGCATCCCTAAATAATCCCATTTTCAGTGCAATGATGGGAACAATGTGAACGTAACTTGGATGTCTGGCTTGGATATGTAAGTGGAATTAAAATCGAATGAATTTCAGTTCTACCAAAAAGAAAATAAGAAAGCCAGGAACACTGTACAGTAACTCTGTAATTACCTGTCTATGAGGCTCTTGATAATTTCCTTTCTTTGGCAATGAGCAACAGAATCTTGATCACTTTGATACTGTTGTCTTGTCTTCCTTCTCCCTTTTTGAGGGGAACTAAATTCTTCTAAAATCCATCCAGACAATACAATTATTAGTATTTTGTATCTCTGAGAATCTGGAAATAATAAGATTATCTTATTCTCTGACTAGACGTAAACATATATACCAGATCTATTCACTGAAGATTTAACACCTATACCTGATGTGTAATTGTTTGTTCCCCTGATAGTCACTTATAAGAAATAAGTATTTGTACATCACACTTCATCTCAGTCTAGAATAAGATGAATTATGTCCGAAAGTGATTATTTAACTCTCTCAACTGTAAGGGAAGCCCAGATGAGTAGCTATGGTGTAGACATCTAACCTGGGTATGTCTAGGATAAGATGATACAAATTTGTCCCACAGCAACTGAAACAGCAGCACCTCAGTATCTAATGCTTGTAGGAACTCTTAACACTTTTCACAATTACATCTGCTGATTAAAAAAGAGAATGGAAACTCTGTGGGGAGAGAGCAATAGCTGAACAAGGAGAAAAATGTGGGGACTTAGAAATATCTGGGGTCAGAAATGACTACTCTGAATAAATCAGGGGAGAAAGTGATAAAGGAAATTAGTTAGGGGTCATGCCGGAGAAGTGGTAACATTGTACCCCAGACAATTGAGTAGACATTTACGTCACTCATTCATCATCTCTGTTTAATCACAGCACCTGAAGCGTAAAAGTAAATGTCAAAGCAAACTTTTAAAATGAGTTAAATGCAGATGATTGCATGACCTGTCCCACCACACAACCTGTGAAGCTAATTAGAACAGACATAAATTTAATAAATCAATTGATTTAAATGTCTCTATTTAACATAATTCATCGATGATAACAAGGAAACACTAAATTTCCATATTTTTCATTTTACTTAACAAAATCCTTGCTATCACTGAATTCTATGTAGAGTAACATGAGATACATTCAGGTTAATGGGATAAATAAATTCTATAAAAGACAAGACAGAAGCTTTTCTGTATGCCACTGTTTATTTTTGATGGATGGGGCATTCAAGACAGTAGCCTTCACTTCACCTAGTTTCTGTCCAGACGTTGACACTCCTAGGTGGGTACTTAATCAAACAATTCTGTTCTTCATCACTATCACGTTTGTTATATAAAAAGTAACTGCAAATGCAAAGATAGAAATGGGATGCAGAAGGGATAATTAAAATGTGGAAGCAGCTTTACCAGGGATTGTCATAAGGCAAGTGAAAAAGTCATCTGTATGATTCAGGGCAGTCTACCAGTCTTGTAGGTTCTCTCTTAATCAACTTCAGACTTTGCATAGAATCATAGAAAGTTTTGGGTTGAAAGGGACTTTAAGGATCATCTAGTTCCAACCCCCCTGCCATGGGCAGAGAAATCCTCCACTACACCAGGTTGCCCAAAGCCTCTTCCAACCTGGCCTTGAACACTTCCAAGGATGGGGCATCCACAAGTTCTCTGGGCAACCTGTTCCAGTGCCTCACCACCCTCATTGTAAAAAATTTCTTCCTTAGATCTAATCAGAATCTACTCTTTTTCAGTTTAAAGTCATTTCTCCTTGTCCTATCACTACACGCCCTTGTACGAAGCCCTTCTCCAGCTTTTTGAGGTTCATGAATTCATACTCAAAACTAAATAGGACTGGGCAATGATATTTTGCTCATTGAAATGTTGTGCAATGCTGGAAGCAGCTCATGAAATAAGTTGTTAACCAGTATCTTGGAATAACAAATACAGAATTAAAAAATGTTCAATAGTCTACATCAATCATAGGCTAACATTTCTTAAAGATCTGGCCTGCAAACAAATTTTAACAGCTGTAGTCTAGAATACAGCTAAAGTGCAAACACGAGAAAAAAGTAACCTTCCAGTGACAGAACATGAAGTAATCAGAAAACAAAACTTGGGGTGAAACTCATAACTCTCGGTATTAAGTGAAATTCAGTTGCTTAAGTATTCATGTCTGTTAAACTTATTAAAAAGAGAAAAACAGATAAAAGCCCTTCCAAAACACTGAATCATAAAATTTTATTATATATATTGGAGCAGGAAAGGAAGATAATCAAAGCCAGTCACATCAGAAATGGTGAATGTGGTTATCCACTGCATTATCCTTGGTGGGAAAGCTGAGGATTCCTGTACACTCACCACATTAATGCTCACTCACCTTCTCACAAGCAGTCGTTTCAATGCAGTTATGTTGCCAACTAAAGAGTTTCTATATACACTAACCCTAAATGAATCTGGGGTTAGTAAGACCCTCCTCTCCCACTCTCCAGAAAGGGTAGAGCACAGAGAGGGAATAAGGATCAGGAATTTCTTTAGCTGTTTCCAGTGCCCCGAAGCTTATGGTAAAACTCTACATTCTGAGATTACTGAGAGTCAGTCCTAATGAACCCTTTAGCCAAAATTTTTGTGTGTGATTTCTGCTGGAAGCTGATTCCTCACCCAAAATATCACCTTTTCAATGGCAACATGAGTAAACCAGTATGCTGTCATCAGATATGTGCTTAAACTGAGGTCAAAGATAGTAGTGTCCTAGCTACTGGCCATGATCTCATCTTTGCTGGAAAAGTTCACACCTCAATCATGAGCGTAGCTTATCACATGACCAAAATTGTAGTAGCTATCATGGTTATAAATCACAATTTATTTACATTTGAATTCCAAAAACTTTTATGATCATAATATTCATTTCGTCTGCAGTTTCTTGATTGTCCCAAGTGCATGCATCCCTCTTAATATCACTTCAACTGAAACACTCTGTGACTGACCTAATATGGTCTTTGTTTTCAGAATTATCTTTTACCCACAGGAGGAATATAGGTTATTTGCATATATTTCAAATAAATTCCATTTAAATCTTTTGATGTCATGAATTCACTATCAAGTCTAAAAATATAGTGTCAGTCCAAACTTCTCTTATCAGTGACATAAAGACTTTGACCATTAAACTTGTTCTTTAATAAATTATGGAGGCCCTTGATGACATTTGAACTGTCCTTAAAGTAATTGTAACATTAATAATTCATGGCAGAAATTAATGTTTTAGCTATCTTTATTACTTCTGTAACTTATCACTAAGAACTATTTAAATTGAGGAAAAACAAGACTACAAGCTGAATGAATAAATGTACTCCAGATATTGGCAGCTCATAGCATAGGTGAACAAATACGTATAGTCTGCTTATTAGTACTTTTCCTTTTATAAGTTAATTTTACGTTTTTGAAGGAAATTTGATTCACTTTAATTCTAAGATAACAATTCTGGATGGCATTTTTTTCAAAAGGGCAATCCAACTTGTGGTAGATCTTCTGCCACCTGGGAGATAGCCTCTAATAAGCTTCTATGTCTATAAGGAGATTCTTTTTTTAAAACAATAGTTTCTTTTAGCTTATCTCACAGAGGATATTAAAAGAAAGAAACAAAAAAGGCTTTTTCATACACTATATTAAAAAAAATACAATATTTTTTTCTCTGCTTCATTCCCAAGTATTTATAAAAGTTTTCTCACCATCATTCCCAATATTGGTTCACATGCTTGACTTTCTGTGAGTTGTGGACATGGTTTCATTGAGTGAGATAGGGTAACCAGGAGAACAAGAAAGCAGCCCTCAGTAGGCGTGATAGCTTTTCTTATTCTTGAGAAAATCTCCTTAGCTAACATCTTTCTTTATTCAGAGTGCTTTACATTTAAATAATTATTTCTATATATCAAAAAAGTGATAGCTGGTTCCTCTCCTCATAAATAAAAAGCAATTTAAAGCACACTAAACTATATTGCTTTCCTTTCAGCTAGTTACTTTGATCTATCCCAGAATAACTGACAT
The DNA here is from genome assembly GCF_009769465.1 of Tauraco erythrolophus. NCBI lineage: Eukaryota > Metazoa > Chordata > Aves > Musophagiformes > Musophagidae > Tauraco > Tauraco erythrolophus. The sequence goes on along the minus strand of NC_141465.1, from coordinate 122,981,606 downwards.
TTAGAATATGTGGAGACTCTAAAGAAGAATTTTGTGTATTTATTTATTTAAGAAGAAAGACTAGAATGAATTTCATTTTGCTTTTTTTCAGTATACTGGTTTGGATGCTCATAGCTTTGCCTTCTGGCCTTGAAATATTTGATGTTCTGAGTTTCCTCTTTATCCTCTGTCTCCAAGGGCTAGGGAGAGAACAGATTGCCTATAATGATATTATTGTGCTCTTTCACCTTTATTTTAATACAGCCAAACTCATCCTTTAAATCTTCAAGGAAGAGTTTTCTGATTGATTGTTTGTTTACTTATTTTTTAACATGCAAAAATCACGCTGTCTTCTATTTCTTATATCCTTTTTCTTCCAAAATAATAGAAGACATTGTCATCTACATTTTAAAGATATAGCAAAGAATGAATGAGTATTTGGTGGTCACTACGGAAAAACATGCTTCTTGGCCATTAATATAATCTGTATTTATATCATCTAATCATCTCACTATTTCACACTTCTAAGGCATTTTAATTTATTTAGACCTTGTAAAGTTGTATTAGTGTGAAATGTCATGACCTTGTAAACACTGGGTCAACTTAAACAATACTCCCTGTTCTTAAAGTCATGGACGTCCTTATCAATTGTTCCTTTTGGAGCAGAAAGAGCAAAATTAAAAGCACAGAACCAAACCTTAGATACTTCAAATGGCTTCTAGAAGATTTTTTTAAAGCAAATTGAGTTGTTGATAACTGAAAATAAAAATATAACTGTTAAAGCTTTTGAAAAAGACGGTTTTGAAGGACAGAGAAAGTTCAGGAGTATTTGTTACGTTTTTTTTTTTAATATTTATGTGTGTACTGTGTTCATTGTACAGAATCATAGAATGGTTTGGGTTGGAAGGGACCTTAAAGATCATCTAGTTTTAACCCCCCTGCCATGGGCAGGGACACCATACCCTAGATCAGGTTGCTCAAAGCCTCGTCCAACCGGGCCTTGAACACCTCCAGGGATGGGGCAGCCACAACTTCTCTAGGCAACCTGTTCCAGTGCTTTGCCACTCTCAGAGGGAAGAATTTCTTCCTTACACCTAATTGAAATCCACCCCCTTTCAGTTTAAATCCATTGCCCCTTGTCCTATCCCTACACGCCCTTGTAAAAAAGCCCCTCTCCAGCTTTCCTGTAGGTCTCCTTTAAGGTACTAGAAGACTGCTATAAGACCTCCGTGAAGCCTCCTCTTCTCCAGGCCGAACAACACCCAACTCTCTCAGCCTGACTTATTGGAGTGATGCTCCAGCCTTCGGATCATCTTTGTCGCCCTCCTCTGGACCCGCTTCAGCAGCACCATGTCCTTATGTTGGAGGACCCAGAGCTGAATTCAGTACTCCAGGTGGGCTCTCCTAAGAGCAGAGTAGAGAAACAGAATCACCTCCATCAACCTGCTGGCCACGCTCCTTTTGATGCAGCCCAGGATACGGTTGGCTTTCTGGGCTGCCAGTGCACGTTGCCGGTTCATGTTGAGCTTCTCATCCAGCAGCACTCCCAAGTCCTTTTCCTCAGGGCTGCTCTCAATCCCTTCTCCACCCAGCCTGTACTTGTGCTTGGGATTGTCCCGACCCACGTGCAGGACCTTGCACTTGGCCTTGTTGAACTTCAGTTCAACAGTAAGAACGTTGTCCCTGGTTACCATATAGTTTTGAAAGATACCTTTATGTAATGTTTGCATGACTGGGCTGGAATATTAGTGTAAAAGCAATTTAGGGATGTTTCACAATAACCTGAGAAACCGCATCATCTAAGTATTTCCTAGCTTTGTTTCTTTTCCCCACTTCAATCTATCTGGCTCTAGCTTGAGAAAGAAAGAAAGAATATAAGGCTGATTCTTCTTTTAAGTAGTGAGATATTGCGGATTTTTTTTTATTTTGTTCACTGAATTAAAAGTCAATTAAATGAGAGTCAATTAAATGCATTAAAATGCATTCATGTGTGTGTGCAGTAAACGTTCAGCTTTGTAGGATATAATTTTACTTTGAAAAAATTATTGAAGAAAACATCTGTTCTTAACACTTGTTGTATTAGCACGTATGTTATGAATACTTTGTATCACATAAGTTACTTGTAAAATCAATGTCGGTCACAGCATTGTGCTTTCCACGACGTATTCAGAAAATTCACACTCTGGAAAGAAAATTCCCTTGATGCTATGAAATCAGAAAAGGGGTAGTTTCGCTTATTGGCTCTTCTATCCACGGACACACACTATAGAATTTGTTTAAAGGCAGTATTACAGTGCATCTGTTTCAAGCAGATGTATGGTTTTTATCATCAGCACAAAAAAGCAAACACCAACACAAATGACCATATCCATATGCTACTGACACTTATTTTTGTCACTTGTGTACCATAAATTGTATTTAGCTAACTTAGCATATTTTAAAAACCAATGGATTTCTGTTTGTATATCTTTTTCTTAGTGTTATTTTTTGTTTCATCTCCCACTAATGTGAGTTCATTGCTCTCAAGCGGCAAGAGAATTGGAAAAATATAGTAAGCTTTTAAAAATTGTGCATTCTGGCAGAAAGTAACATTTCTGATTTTCTTTTAGAAGGCTTGGTTTACAAGATGCCAGATACTGGCCAATCTTATATTCGCAGAATGGACAGTCTGTCATAGAATCATAGAATCATAGAATGGTTTGGGTCAGAAGGGACCTCAAAGATCATCTAGTTCCAACCCCCCTGCCATGGGCAGGGACACCCTCCACTACACCAGGTTGCTCAAAGCCTCATCCAACCTGACCTTGAACACTTCCAGGGATGAGTCATCCGCAACTTCTCTAGGCAACCTGTTCAGTGCCTCACCACCCTCAGAGTGAAGAACTTCTTCCTTATATCTAATCTAAATCTGCCCTCTTTCAGCTTAAATCCATTGCCCCCTGTCCACTCACTATGAGTCCTGTCTGGAGTAAGGAGTTTCATCAGACTGTAAATTAGGTTTCTACACTTAATGCTGATTAAATTATTGCCTTCTGTGGTATTCATGATTTAGTAAAACAAGGATTGTGGAAAATATGCCAATAATTTCTGCTATCAGTAACATTTCCAAAGTACCAATTGCATCAAAAAATAACATCAGAAGTTGCTGATAGCAATATTTCCCCCATTATCTATCTCTGTTTTGCTTCACTTGACTTTCAATATTGTTGTAGAGTATCTTTCTGTAGGGATTTATACATGTGGTGGTTTAAGAGTGCGAATGCAAGAATAGCTTGCCTAAGGAGGTTGCAGGATCCTCATTGCTGGAGGTTTTTAAGAACAGTTTAGATAAACTAATGATAGAAAGCATACAACTACAGTTTATTCTGCTATGAAAAAACCCCAATTTTTTCAGCTTCCTGCCAGCCCTATTTTTCTCTGGTCCTGTGATTCTATGATTTGTAGATTATTCATGGAAATAAAGCTGTGGGCATATGGCAAATGTGTGCAATCTGCATAAACTTGATCATCCAGGGCCTGACTTTTCCTCCCTGTGCTGAAATGGAAGGGAAATTTCATAGCTTCCTCAGGTCACTGCTTTCAGCATTTAACTGTCTATATAATGATGCATATTTTCCTGATATCGAACCTAGTCTTGTCTGTTAAGGTAATTTATTCTTGTCCCAGTGAACATGGAAAATAATTGCTCACCGATGAAGGCCTCTTTATAGTATCATAAGACAAAATAATAAAATATAATGACTAACAGAGATGCCCTTAGAGGTCCTGCCAGTGAAGCCTTGCTTGCAGTGAAAGTCAGGTAAGGAAGGAGTCTGAAGATTTCATATATCTGGAGAAGTACCACTAGTATTATCCGAGGCTGATACTGCTATAGTGATTACTTTGAACACAATTAGTCATCTTTGAAGTTTGGGGTTTTCTTTCTGCATTTTGCTTTTACTCCCACAGAGCTCATGCTTGAAAGATATAGATATATATCTTATATATACTTATATCAAAAATACATCCAATAATTTCCAGCTGGCTAAAATTTACCTGTTTATTATTACCATGTCTTTATGTATATTGGCTGTCATAATCAAATAGGGAAGGAATGCATAGTTTCAACATATATTCACATCTTTAAAATCTCTAAGAGATTTTGTGGGATGTACATGAGAGTCCTGTTCAAGCACTCAAGTCAACGTAGAATTTTCTCCCATCCACCAATTGTTACTCTTTGCTGAAAATGTTTTTTATATCTTTATTAAAGTGTGGTCACCCCACAATCCAAAATAGTCCTAAATCTGAGGCCTCACAAGAGTAATCTAAAATTTGCATTGTTATCTCTCTGCCTTATTATATAAGTAATTTCAGTTAAGAAAAACCAGAATGAGTTGCTTTTTTTCTGTAACTGTGGGGCATCACTGACTCATGTTCAATTTATGATCCATCACAACTCCCACATCCTTTTTTATCATATCAGTGCTAAACAGTTACTCTTCACTTTGTATCTGCATTTTTTTCTCCCTTCTTGCAGAAGTACTTTGCATTTTTCTTTATTCAATTTTGTCTTCTTGTTTTTGAGCCACTTCTTCAATTTAACAAAATCATGTTGAAATTTTGTTCTGTCCTACAGAGTGCTTATAGATTCTTATAGCTCACGTAATCTACAAATGCTTTTAGTGTTCTTTAATCATCATAGTCAATTTTTTATTTTTAGAGGTGCCTAGAACAGGCATCTAATATGCTTTCTCAATAAAACATGGATAATAATTCTTTGAAAACAGCAGTCTTTGAAGGCAAGCAATTTTTACAAGTCTCAAAAAGGGACTGACACTGAATAAAAGAATATCTGGTGCTATCAAAACTCTCTATATAAGTTTCAGGAGGAATTTATAATGTCGTACTTCCAGATTTCAGCTGATTTTTAGTTATATCAGCTCAGGATGAAAGCTATAATGTCACATCATCCCCTATCAAAGTTAGGAGTTTTTTCACTTTCTAGAGCATTTACTACTCTGTGCTATCGAAGGAAGGGTATTAAGCTTGATGACTCTTCTATCTGATCCAGTACTGCAAAATCTAAATTCCTAGCTGCAGTGAGAAAACAGAGCACCTCTGAGTGAGAGCACAGCCTGAAAAAGATGGCAATATAATGCTGTAGGATTGTAGAGATCTAGCCTTGTACAAATCGTGCTTGATACCAAGTAAGAGAATGTTGGGGATTTTTTTTTAGAGAGAGAGGTTATTTTGCTTTTAAATGGAGCAGAGCTGATGGGTGCATCATCAAGGGACAAGGATGGAATACTGAGATGCTTTTTACTGGGGTTACTTTTCAGAGAAGAACTGGTCTTCAAAGCTTTTAGAGATTTTGCTATTGCAGAATCTAGATGATTTTGGAAGGCAAAAAAGTAAAGCATGTCGACAGTACATTAATGCATGTGAGCATTGCAGTAGTGTAAAGAGGAGTCATGTCGCAGAGGGAGAGAGAGTCTCAAAAACACAGGCAACACAACCACTCAAATTAATTCCTGCAGGGCATTGATGTAACTGGGAATTCAAGAAGCAGCTCTTTCCTTTCTCTTCTCAAGAAAATTTTCAATTTTTTGACTGCTAGTTTGCTCCTTTTGACCTCATTTAAGCAGTTAGAGGTAAAAGCTCTCCCCACCTTCCTGGCTTTGTGGAAGGCACATCAAACAGTAGAATGAAAAATTTGTTTTCAAGCTGAAGAAATGTTCTGCTAAACTCTAATGAACAAATCACCTCTACCACTGTGTTTCATCTGGGTGTTTTTTTTGAGGAAGAAAGATGAGGGAAAGGTGGAAATTAATTCCTTCTCAGCCCTTTGCCCCTTGAAAAGGAGCCTTATTGGGAAAATTGGAACTGGTTCCCTCAATTCGGTTATACTATAGATGGCAGAAACACTCTTACTAGGAAACAGAGACTTTACTAAGGAACCTAAAACATCACTCTGCTATAAAGAAAAAGAAACACTGCAGAAGAGATTTCTTTTCTTTGTTGATTTACTTTAGTTTTGGTTGAGATCACCCAGTTTATCCATCAAGCTGCTACAGTATTTTCCATAGCATTAGAACCAGAAATTATTAATAAAACAGTCAATTAAGGAGAAATGCGGATGTAATTTACCAACGACTCAAGCTAACAAATTGCCATGTGATGATGACAGTTAGGTCACAAGGCCTGAGTTGTTGCTTCCCAAAGAGAGTCAGAGTGTGTTATCTGGGATGTAGAGTTTCACTAACATAATCATGCAGTTTCTGTATCGGAGCTGCTGCATGGCCAGAACGAGATACAAGCAGAGCAGTGGTACCTTAGTATAGACATAGTGTAACTCCACCATATTGGGCACTGAAATAACCTTCTTTTGTTAAACTCCTTTTGTCGCTATAACCATCTGCAGTTGCAAATCATCCTACTGACATTTTCTGCGCTATTGAGATGAATGACACTGTATTGGCAAAAGTAGCCTGTAAAAGTTACGTAGGAATAGATAGACACAAGTGGTCTGTATAAGATGGTCTTCGGAAAAGCGATACAGACAGAACGTTAGGGATTGAAAGGGACCTCAAAGGATCATCTAGTCCAATCCCCCTGTCGGAGCAGGATCACCTAGATCAGATCACACAAGAATGCATGCAGGCAGGTTTTGAACATCTCCAGAGAAGGAGACTCCACAACCTCTCTGGGCAGCCTGTTCCAGTGTTCTGTTACCCTTAACAGGGAAGAAGTTCTTCCTCATATTTAAGCAAAAAACAATATAACACAAACTGTCTATACACACACTTCACAGCCATCCATAGCAGTAACTGCATGCATTGTGCATACTGTCCACCAAGTTTGTCCAGAATGGACGCCATGAAGATTAAGATGTGTATTGAAGATTGAACAGGAGAAAAGCATTTTGTACACTTTTTCTTTGCTTACTTACAAGGTAACACATATTTTAAAATATTTGTCATAAGCAATTTTTTTTTAAAATCGCAGTAGGGATCAAAAACCTATAAAAGTGCATTTCTTTTTTTCCCAAAAGTTCCAATATTTCCCTCACATGCTGTCTGTTATGCATGTATGTCTATCATTCTGTTACTCTCAGACTTGAAATCTGTAGTTAAATGGTTATTAGTTTTTAATTTAAAAGAAATTGCCTTAAACATTTTAGATCTTTGGAAGCGTTTGAGATTTTGCACATAAGCAAATTATGCTGAAATTCTTATAAAAATTTTTCATATTGTTTCCACTGTCCTTATTGCCCATTCTTCCATCCTTGCTATTTTTAATTCATTCACTGTAGTAAACTCGTGCACATTTGGACAGCCTGTATCTCTCAGTCTGATAGGAAGCATGCTTAGACCTCTATTTAATCAGTTAAAGAACAGGCCACCCTGGTGTGAGCAATAATCTGTTCCAGGACATGCATGTAGTTCAAATTGTCCTGAAAATCCTTTCTAAAACAGGCACAGTTGTTCAGTTCTGGCCGGGTAGGGTTGGTTTGTTTTGTCAATATCAAGACATTCTAGTGTAGTAAATTTCTCTTGTTGCAGTATTAAAAGAGCGAAGTGATTGCAGTGAACATGACAAAACACAAGAGTAGTTGACTCATTTATTACGAAAGGATTGTCCTGTATGAATCAATCTAAGTTTGTTAGTGCATTCTAGTAAAGATAAGGTATTCCCATTCCCAAAACATCAGCCTTATATTCGCTTCTTCCATGGATTTAAAAGAAATAAATCTTTAAAACTTTTAGAGTGTGATAAACCTAAGACTACATTTTTCACATTGGAAAGGTGTATATTCTCTCCCAGTACGAAAGTGTATTTATTATTATTGGAGTCGGGTCAATAAATGGTTATAATAATGATGTTGCCTTAGAAGACAAGAGTGGACATGATGTTATTGTGTTATGGACTGGAACAGAAATATGAGAGGTTTTGTGTTCCTATCTCATTACATAGGAGCATAACAATATTTTCAATTAAATTACAGTGTTTAGAGTCACTGAAGGTTGCTCAGTAAAATGGTGGGTTTTTAATAATTTGTGAAACATAAGGTTGTGCAACACACTGCTATTGAGTATCATTGAGACCACAAATTGAATACGATTCAAAAGAGAAGTGCATAACTGTATAAATATAAAAGTATGTAATAGAATTACCATAATTATCACAACTTTGGAAGGTGCATTAAGTTCTGTATTTCAAGATTTAAGGTATTATCTAACAGAGATCAAAGAGATACTCACTGAGTAACAGACTATCACAGTCTGATTATTTTTCTCGTGTTCCTTATTGCAGCTAATGTCACATATTAGATATTGGAATTTGCCAAATTCATAGAATCATAGAATCATAGAATGGTTAGGGTTGGAAGGGGCCTTAAAGATCATCTAGTTTGAAAACCCCTGCCATGGGCAGAGAAATCCTCCACTACACCAGGTTGCCCAAAGCCTCATCCAACCTGGCCTTGAAAACTTCCAGGGATGGGGCATCCACAACTTCTCTGCCTCACCACCCTCAATGTAAAAAATTTCTTCCTTATATCTAATCGAAATCTCCCCTCTTTTAGTTTGAATCCATTGCCCCTTGTCCTATCACTACATGCCCTTGTAAAAAGTCCCTCTCCAGCTTTCCTGTAGGCCCCCTTTAGGTATTGGAAGGCTGCTATAAGATCATCCCGGAGCCTTCTCTTCTCCAGGCTGAACAGCCCCAACTCTCTCAGCCTGTCTTCATAGCAGAGGTGTTCCAGCCCTTGGATCATCTTCGTGGCCCTCCTCTGGACTCGCTCCGGTAGCTCCATGTCCTTCTTGTGTTGGGGACTCCAGAGCTGAACACAGTATTCCAGGTGGGGTCTCACGAGAGCAGAGTAGAGGGGCAGAATCACTTCCCTCGACCTGCTGGCCACACTTCTTTTGATACAGCCCAGGATGCGATTTGCTTTCTGGGCTGCCAGTGCACATTGCTGGCTCATGTTGAGCTTCTCATCCACCAGCACTCCCAAGTCCTTTTCCTCAGGGCTGCTCTCAATCCATTCTCCGGCCAGCCTGTACTTGTGCTTGGGATTGCCCCGACCCACGTGCAGGACCTTGCACTTGGCCTTGTTGAACTTCATGAGGTTCTCACAGGCCCACCTGTCCGACCTGTCAAGGTCCTCTGGATGGCATCCCTTCCCTCCAGCGTGTCCACAACACCACACAACTTGGTGTCATTGTCATGGTTTGATGTGGAGGGGGGGGTGGTTCTGGTGGCAGGAGAGGGGTTTTGCTCCCTGTGACCTCCCCGTTTTTGGAACCGGGTTAGGCTTAGTTCTGGCCACCAGATCAGACTGCCATCCCCTTCGGGGTTGAGCCAATAGGGCGCCTCTGCAAATTGCCCTATTTAAGTCAGGACAAAGGAACCGGAAAAGGTGCTTCGCCCAGGATCGAGCAGAGAAGGGAGGAGGGCACTGCCCCCGCTCCCTGGCTCCCGGCCGGGCAGCTGCCTGCGTCGGGCCGGCGCCGCCCACGGAGAATGGTGGCGGCGGAGCCAGCTGGGGAACTCGGGGCACCCCACTCCCGGGATGCCCACTGGGCTGAGTTCACCTGGAGAGGACTGAGATCTGAGAGAAACAGCTGCATCGACAGCAGGTCAGTGAGGATGGAGCAGGAGGAGGTGTGCCGGAGCCGAGTTTCCCCTGCGGCTGATGGTGAGATGGCAAGCGGCCCCCCTGCAACCAGGACGGCCTCGGTGGAGTAGAGACCCACTCGCAGCCCGTGGGGAGAAGATGCCTGAGCCTGAGGATGGTCGTGTTGGGGTGCACGACAAGGCAGAGAGGCATCTGGAGTCTGCGTGACGACCCACGCCGGAGCGAGTGGCTACAGCTCCCTAAGTACCCGAGACTGTGGTAAAGCCCACACCGGAGCAATCTGTGGGGAAGGATTGTTTCCAGTGGGCTGGACTCACGCTGGAGAAGTTTGTGGATTTTTCCTCGTGGGTAGGGGATCCATTGGAGCAGGGGAAAAGGGTGTAAGGACTCCTTCTCCTTTAAGAAAGAAGCAGCAGTAACAGCACGGAATGAACTGACCTACACTCCCCCAGTCCCTGCCCCCTGTGCTGCTGGGGGGAGGAGGTAGAGCTGGGAGGAAAAGGAAAGGCGGGGGAAAGGTGTCGGTTTTAAGATCTGGTTTTGTTTCTTTCTGTCCTCTCGAGTAATCGGTTTTTATTTCCCTTTGTCCTTCTAAGTAATCATTAATAAACTGTTTTGCTTTGAGAAAGCCCTGTCTGTTTTGCCCAGGACCATGGTTGGTGGGTGCTCCCTCTGTTCTTGTCTCAACCCTCAGTCCCTTTGTTTTTTTTTCTCTCCTCTCTACTTTACTGGAGAAGGAGAGACTGTGTGAGTTTTAGTTGCTGGATCAGCCTAAAACCACGACAGTCATCTGCAAACTTTCTGAGGGTGCACTCGATCCCACTGTCCATGTCTCCAACAAAGATGTTAAACAGTACTGGTCCCAGTACCGACCCCTGAGGAACACCACTCGTTACTGGCCTCCACGTGGACATTGAACCGTTGGCCACAACTCTTTGAGAGTGACCATCCAGCCAATTCCTTATCCACCGAGTGATCCATCCATCAAAACCACGTCTTTCCAGTTTAGAGACAAGTTTGTCATGTGGGACAGTATCAAATGCTTTGGATAAGTCCAGGTAGATGATGTCAGTTGCTCTTCCCCTATCCATCAATGCCGTAACCTCATCATAGAAGGCCACCAAACTAGTCAGGCAGGATTTGCCCTTAGTGAAGCCATGTTGGCTGTCACCAATCACCTTCTTATTTTCTATGTGCCTTAGCATAGTCGCCAGGAGGATCTGCTCCATGATCTTGCCGGGCACAGAGGTGAGACTGACTGGCCTGTAGTTCCCTGGGTCTTCTTTTTTTCCCTTTTTAAAGATGGGGGCTATGTTTCCCCTTTTCCACTCATTGGGAACTTCACCAGATTGCCATGACTTCTGAAATATGATGGATAGCAGCTTAGCAACTTCATCTGCCAGTTCCCTCAGGACCCGTGGATGCACCTCGTCTGGTCCCATGGACTTGTCCACCTTCAGGTTCTTTAGATGGTCTCGAACCTGATCTTCTCCTACAGTGGGTGGTTCTTCATTCTCACAGTGCCTGCCTTTGCCTTCTGTGACTTGGGCCATGCCGCTGGAGCTCTTGCCAGTGAAGACTGAGGCAAAGAAGTCATTGAGAACCTCAGCCTTCTCCATATCCTGGGTAACCAGGTTCCCCGTTTCCTTCCGGAGAGGGCCTACATCTTCCCTAGATCTCTTTTTATCACTGACATATCTATAGAAGTTTTTCTTGTTGCCCTTGATGTCTCTGGCCAGATTTAACTCTATCAGGGCTTTAGCTTTCCTAACCTGATCTCTGGTTGCTCGGACAATCGCTCTGTATTCTTCCCAGGTTACCCGTCCTTGCTTCTGCCCTCTGTAGGCCTTCTTTTTGTGTCTGAGTTGGTCCAGAAGCTCCTTGTTCATCCATGCAGGCCTCCTGGTGTTCCTACCTGACTTTCTCTTTGTTGGGATGCACCGTTCCTGAGCTTGGAGGAGGTGATCCTTGAATATTAACCAGCTTTCTTGGGCCCCTCTTCCATCCAGGGCCTCATCCCATTGTGCTCTAGCAAGGAGATATCTGAAGACGCCAAAGTCTGCTCTCCTGAAATCCAGGGTAGTGAGCCTGCTATGCACCCTTCTTGCTTTTCTAAGTATCTTAATTCTACCATTTCATGATCGCTGCAGCCAAGGCTGTCCTTGAGCGTCACATTTCCCACCAGCCCTTCATTGTTGGTGAGAACAAGGTCCAGCAAAGCACCTCTCCTCGTTGGTTCCTCTACCACTTGGAGAAGGAAGTTATCATCCATGCATTCCAGGAACCTCCTGGATTGCCTATGCCTTGCTGTATTGTCCTTCCAACAGGTATCAGGGTGGTTGAAGTCCCCCATGAGGACCAGGGCTTGGAAAAGTGAGGCAGCTCCTATCTGTCTGTAGAGGGCCTCATCCACCCAGTCCTCCTGGTCAGGTGGTCTGTAGCAGACCCCTACTACTACGTCCCCTGTCCTTGGTCTGCCTCTCAGTCGGGAGAGCCATAAGCTCTCAGTCGGGACCTCATTCGTCCCCAGGTGCAGCTCCATGCACTCTAGCTGGTCCTTGACATAGAGGGCAACTTCTCCTCCTCTTCTCCCCTGCCTATCCTTCCTAAAGAGCCTGTACCCTTCTATTCTGACACTCCAGTCATAGGATTCATCCCACCACGTCTCCGTGATGCCAATAAGATCATATCCCAACAGGCGCGCACACACACCTCTAACTCCTCTTGCTTATTCCCCACGCTGCGCGCATTGACATAAAGGCATTTAAGTTGAGCTCCAGATGAATCTGACTTCCTGGCTGGAGCAGCTGGAATTCCCTTCTTCTGTTCTACAGGTACTTCCAGCATATCTTTATCGTTCTTGATATTCCTCCCTCTCCCTTTAAATCTAGTTTAAAGCCCTGTCAATGAGCCCTGCTAGCTTTTCCGCTAAGACCCTCATTCCACTCTGACAAAGATGAGTTCTATCTGGTGCCAGTAAGCCTGGTGCCATGTGACCCATGGCATTGTCAAAGAAGCCAAAATTGTGGCGATGACACCAGCCATGGAGCCACTTATTAATTGATTGAATGGACTTGCTTCTTCCAGTGTCATTGCTCACAACTGAAAGGGTGGATGAAAAGATTACCTGTGCCCCAATTCATTACAACTTCTCTGGGCAACCTGTTCCAGTACCTCACCACCCTCTGAGTGAAAAATTTCTTCCTTACATCTGTGGAAAAAAAAAAATTTTGAATCTGTACATTTGTTTTCCTGTGAAACTAAGAATAATATTTGCATTTATCTGTTTTCTCATCTGAGAACCTCACAAAGCCTTGGAAAATACAGCATTCCTGAGTATTACTGGATGCACTTAAGCTAGAGATTACATCCACATCTATCTATAATAAAAAATATATTAATACCTGTTGAGGGTCCAATTTGTGCATACAAAAAGAGAAAATTAAAACCTATGTATTGAAGAGATCGAAATAAATTTTGTAAACTACAGTAATGAGTGAATTGCCTTTCTAGTTGTGTCCCTGTCTTCAGTCCCCTTACATAAAGCAAACGGCCTGTAGTGTGTTCTGTAGATGCATAATTGGTGGCATACACAGACCTTGTGCATCTGGAACAATGGTGTTTGACTTTGGCCTTATTTTGCTTCAGGATGTAAAGCCTTCTTCAATTTGCAATGTATCACGTTAGCATAATTTACCCGGGACATAGAGAAGGCTGAGGTACTCAATGAATTTTTTGCCTCAGTCTTCACTGGTAAAGCCTCTTGTCTTACCACCCAAGCTGTGGAAAGAACTAGCAGGGACTGTGAGGATGAACCACCGCCACTGTACTTGAAGACCAGGTTCGAGAACATCTGAGGAACTTGAAGGTGCACAAGTCCATGGGACCTGATGAGATCCATCCGCGGGTCCTGAAGGAACTGGCGGATGAAGTTGCCAAGCCACTGGCTATTGTATTCGAGAAGTCGTGGCGGTCTGGCGAGGTCCCCGATGACTGGAAGAGAGGGAACATAACCCCCATTTTTAAAAAGGGGAACAAGGAGGACCCGGGCAACTACAGACCGGTCAGCCTCACCTCTGTGCCTGGCAAGGTCATGGAGCAGATTCTCCTGGGAACCATGCTAAGGCACATGGAGAGCAAGGAGGTGGTGGGTGACAGCCAACATGGCTTCACCAAAGGCAGATCGTGCCTGACCAACTTGGTGGCCTTTTACGATGGGGTGACAACATCGGTGGACAAGGGTCGACCAACGGATGTCATCTACTTGGACTTGTGCAAAGCTTTTGACACTGTCCCGCACGACATTCTTCTCTCTAAACTAGAGAGTCATGGGTTTGATGGATGGACCACTCGGTGGATAAGGAATTGGCTCAATGGCCGCACTCAGAGAGTAGTGGTCAACGGCTCAATGTCCAAGTGGAGACCGGTCACGAGTGGCGTCCCTCAGGGGTCCGTGTTGGGCCCGGCCCTCTTCAACATCTTTGTCGGTGACGTGGACAGTGGCATGGAGTGCACCCTCAGCAAGTTCGCCGATGACACCAAGCTGTGTGGTGCCGTCGACACACTGGAAGGGAGGGATGCCATCCAGAGGGACCTCGACAGGCTGGAGAGGTGGGCCCGTACCAACCTCATGAAGTTTAACCAGGCCAAATGCAAGGTCCTACATCTGGGTCGTGGCAATCCCAGGCATAAATACAGACTGGGTGGTGAATGGATCGACAGCAGCCCTGAGGAGAAGGACTTGGGAGTACTGGTGGACGAGAAGCTCAATATGAGCCGGCAATGTGCTCTTGCGGCCCAGAAGGCCAACCGCGTCCTGGGCTGCATCAAGAGGAGTGTGGCCAGCAGGTCGAGGGAGGTGATTCTCCCCCTCTACTCTGCCCTCGTGAGACCTCACTTGGAGTACTGCGTCCAGTTCTGGAGTCCCCAACATAAGAAGGACATGGACCAGTTGGAGAGGGTCCAGAGGAGGGCCACGAAGATGATAAGAGGGCTGGAGCACCTTTCCTATGAGGACAGGCTGAAAGAGTTGGGGCTGTTCAGCCTGGAGAAGAGGAGGCTCCGGGGTGACCTTATAGCGGTCTTCCAGTACCTCAAGGGGGCCTACAGGAAAGATGGGGAGAGGCTGTTCAGGAGGGCCAGTTATGATAGGACAAGGGGTAACGGTTTTAAAATAGAGGGAGGTAGGTTCAGGTTGGATATTAGGAAAAAATTTTTTACCATGAGAGTGGTAGAACACTGGAACAGGTTGCCCAGAGAGGTGGTGGATGCTCCATCCCTGGAGACGTTCAAGGCCAGGTTGGACAAGGCCCTGAGCAACCTGATCTAGTTGGAGATATCCCTGTTCCTTGCAGGGGGGTTGGACTAGATGACCTTTGAAGGTCCCTTCCAGCCCTAACCATTCTATGATTCTATGATTCTAATTGAGGAATGTTCAGCTTGTTTTGTCTAAAGAGTGCATACATTGATTTTAAAATGAGAGTTTGAAAATTAATGATCCAGCAGTTAATTGTATTTGCAGCTAAGTAGATGACTGACTATATACACCAGTGTCTTGTGTGTATTTGGTGTATTTTAAGATGAATTTCCTTGAATGGAATAATCCCATACTTTTTATTATCGCTTTGCTTTTAAATTGTGCATCAAATTTTGCTTAAAACCATGACCTAAGCATTATAAATTCTAATTCTAATCATAGCTTGAAGGCATTGAAAACTTTATTTTTTTTCTTTCAAAGGACTTGAAGGGCAAATACAGCAAAGTAGTATCACTCAGGCACGAAAATATTTTTCTCTGATTACTAAAGCTCCACCTCAGTGACTTATAAGAGAAAGCTCATGGCTGACCAGGTAGCCTTGAATTGTTTCTATCAAGTAAGAGATCAGAATTTGTTTTTTTCATTCATTTCCTTCAGCAAACATTGAGAGGGAATTATTTTTGATTCCTTAAGGCCAAAGTTGCTTGTCAGCAGTGTCTTAAAGCAGTGCTTGAAATGCCAGTAATGTGAAATTCAGGGAGGAATACCAAGGCTTTGGAATCTTTCCACAGGTACAGGCGATGTAGTGATACTCAAATGAAAGAGCCCAGAGGTGAAAGGGAAGCAGTAACCAGGGATTTATCTTGCCTCATCTTAGACATGTGCAGTATAGACATCAATGATTGAGCCAAGCAGACGTTGCTAATCAGATTCCCTTTATAGCAAGGGAGAGAAACAGCTGCTTTTATAGCTGGATGCATTTGATAGAGTTTGGCTGTCTTCTTTGGGATGATATAATTCCCACCTAAGAAGTGTCTTTTTCTCTTCCTTGAATACAAAGCCATACAAAAATTACTAGCTTAGATGCAGACATGTAGATAGCTATGTTTGGTTAAATAATTGCCACTTTGAAACACTGCAAACAATGGCAACAACAAATTACTTCACAGGTATATTCATTACTTTTTTAAAGAACAGTCCAATGCTGTTGGAAACACACAATGACAATGTTAACATACATCTGTAAATTGTAATTAAAACCAAAAATCGGGAGATGTTATTTCTGTAAAGCACTGCTTTGCTTTTAAAGAAGAAAAAATCAAAAAAGAAATTGCTAGTTAACACTTCTTAATTTGCTGTTATGCAGTCTTTTACTGACTGCTTTAAAATATGCCCACAGATCAAAGGGGCTGCTTGCATTCATCAACACAACAGTGTTCTGATGTGTAAAAGGAAGGAACAGCTCACATAAGCCATAAAGAACAAATGAGCAGTATTATCAAAAGCTTGTCAGCAGTGGGTAAACCTGAAGGAGCTAGTTTGCAGCCTGAAAAGAAAGCAGCACAAATCCTTGAAAGCGGTCAGACAAGAAGCTGGGAAATTCCATCCAGGCTTTTATATAAATATATATACATATATATAAAAAAAATCATAAAGTGACATGCACAAATTCTATTGAGTGATAATAACAGTAATAAGCACAGTTATGTAATTCAATCAATGTAATAATATATATATTTATATACTTAAATATTACAATATAGATACCCTATATTATCACAGTTCTTATCATGTTGGTCCTTCTTCTTACGAAAGAGCCCTATGCCTTCCGTCAAAACGATTTCTCTACTCTGTATTCCTCTTTTTCTTCCACAAGAAGAGGTGGAAGCCTACTTCAGGTAACATAACCAAATGAGTCTGCAGCAGTGATTCATATGGAGGCATTACCATAAGCTCCAGATTGGTCATCGTCTTATTAATTTCCAAACATCTTATTTGTCTTTTATTATTACTATTTATAATTTGCAAAGTGATCTTAATTGCCTTTTCTAAAATGATGCTCAGGTCAATTTCTTCAGTATAACATCTAGTCTGAAACATTTAGTTTGCTTATTTGCCAATTTTGCGGAGATGTGAAATCTTTACCAGTCCTCCCAAAATCTAGGTAATGCTGTCTCATTGCAAAATTTTGCTTCTTAGCTCTCCTTCAAGTTAATAAAAATACGATAAATTAATATATTCTTCCTGAGACTTTAAGATGTGTACTGTTGACCTTTACCTTAGAGAAAAATGGTTGTTCAATTGCAGACGTTGACGTTTTGCTCCTAGACTGCCTTTAATCCATGGCAATACTGCCCTATCACCCAAGCTTAATTAGCTCATTTAGGACTCTCTCAGGAAAGATCTTGACAAAAACCTCTTCAAAGTGTTTCTTCTCTGTTCTTCACTTCCCCCTTACACACAAAGAAATGTAGCGCTGAAATAAGACACTGTAACAGAGAAGGAAATAGAATAAATGTGTCAAATTTAAGGTTAACTACATAGTAAGTGTCATCCTTGCCTTGGAGTTTCCAACTTTGGAGACTGTGTTGATCGTTTTTGGTCCTGATTGGTAGTATTTTTTGCTTTTAAACTTGCAGCTAAGTCCAAGTAGATATCAGTTGTTATGAAAAACTTTGACATTAGGATCTAAAACTGTGGTAGAATCAGTACATTTTGTTTACCAAAGTGGGATTTTTTTTTTTTTTTTTTTTAATTAAAAGCTCCATCACATGTGACGGTTTCTTGGGAAGATGAAACACCATCGCTCCAGATGTCCTCCCTTCCTTCTTCTTCCCTCAGCTTTATATACTGAGCCCAACATCATATGGTATGGAATATCCCTTTGGTCATTAGGGGTCAGCTGTCCCAACTGTGTCCCGTCTCAACTCCTTGTTCACTCCCAGCCAACTCTCTGGTGGGGTGGGGTGAGAAGTGGAAAAGGCCTTGACTCTGTGTAAGCACTGCTCAGCAATAACGAAAACATCTCTATGTCATCAACACTATTCTCATCACAAATCCAAAACATAGCCCCATACGAGCTACTATGAAGAAAATTATCTTTATCCTGGCCGAAACAAGCACACTTCTCAAAAGAGAATTGCTGTATTTTGTAGCACTCAAAAGCAGCGTAAAGTTCTTTTTTGTTAGCTAAATGACTTGAAAATATACTAAAATCTGTTTACTGGGAAAGATGCACAGGAAAACCTTACTGGTGGTGCCATATGGAATAATTACAGTGGCAGCCCTCAAAGGGGTAAAGCACTAGGATCTGTTTTGTGCAGTCAGAGCAGTAAATTAATACCCCAAGGATTAATTCACCAAAGTCTGAAGTAATCAGTAGCACAATAATTGTATCATAGACGCTGAATTTTACCCAGCTAAACTGTCGGTGTCCTTCTGTCATATTGGATTGCTAATGGGAATGCTATCTGCTAAGGAGGAGCTGGGACGGCTCTCGCGTTTGACCGTGTTCCAAGGGACCATGTTAACACAGGTAACCGATCGTGATTTCAGCACAGCATCTCGTATATATCTTTATTGTTTTGTATCAGTCTTGTTGTGGACATGCTGAAAAGTCTCACAAGCTTGTGAATGCTTAATAATAGGTAATGACAAAATGAGCCTGTTTGTCACATAGTTTTCCATATAAACACTGGGATTTTTGATCTATTCATTCAATTTTTCATGGTGATTTCAGGCAGTATTTCCAGTGAGTCTGAGGAAAGTAACATGACTTTTATCACCCTGTGAATGTTAACACTTTGTAATAAAACATTGGAGCATATGGCTATGTAAATCCCCGCTTTTGCAGTGAGAAACGTGTGTTGAAACATATTTAAACAAGGACAATGTTCTGCATTGCTAAATTCATGACAAAAGATAAGTTTGTTTTATTGAGTGTGGCTAGTTCTTTTATATTTTTATTTTTAATAATAGGAATGGTCTTTTTAAAGTTGTAGAATGATTTTAATTACAGCTGAGAAAATGTTTTTAATTAGTTAAATATATAGTTTTCTGAAATTTGATATTCTGTATAAAGATATATGCTTTAAGAGCATATTCGACTGCAATTTTTAAAGACTGAGTATCAGAGGCTATTTTAGTATGAAACTGAACTTTCTGTGTGCCAACAGAAATTTACAGAATATGTGGCATGTATAAATAAACAGCAGAGCTGGAGACACTATACTTTTCAAATGATTCAGACTATTCTCTTTCTTTAGGTAATAAATGCACACTCTTGCGCTGTGTATTTGTATTTACTTTTGCATCAGCTAAGCTTCACTGTTTTGAAATAAAGCTATTTTTGCCTATAGAGACCTTAATTTTGGTAATATGTTAAGTGCAGTCAGATGACTACAGACACTGTCTGCTTTGTGATAAAGCTAAATTAATACCCAAAGGATTAACCTTCAGCACGGAGTGTACTGATTATTATTTTAGAAATTGCTATTAAATGGTTTTTAAACCATGATTCCACCAAAGAGGTTGCTGGGGGCGGGAGGGGGGGGACATTTCCAGTCCAACATGAATAAAATGCTGATTCAAACTCAACATCTTTTTACCTCTGTCATATCTACTTTAGCAATCTCAGTGCTGGGTTTTATTTTTCCTGTTTGTTTGTTGGTTTTATCCTCATTTGCTGAAATTACTTTGTTGCTACCCCATAACTATTACATAGTGCTGGTCGACAGCTGATTGAACATGAGCCAGCAGTGTGCCCAAGCAGCCAAGAAAGCCAATGGAATCCTGGCATGTATCAAAAACAGTGTGGCCAGCAGGAGCAGGGAAGTGATTGTCCCCCTGTACTCAGCACTGGTGAGGCCACATCTGGAGTACTGTGTCCAGTTTTGGGCCCCTCACTTCAAGAGGGACGTTGAGGTGCTGGAGCGGGTTCAGAGAAGGGCAACAAAACTAGGGAAGGGTTTAGAGAACTTGTGCTATGAGGAGCGGCTGAGGTAGCTGGGACTGTTTAGTCTGGAGAAGAGGACCTTCAGGGGGGACCTAATCACTTTCTACTATTACCTGAAATGAAGTTGTAGGGAGATGGGGGTTGGTCTCTTCTCCCACGTTATGAATGACAGAATGAGAGGGAATGGCCTCAAGTTGCACCAGGGGAAATTTAGGTTAGATATCAGGAAAAATTTCTTTACAGAGAGGGTTGTGAAGTATTGGAACAGGCTGCCCAGGGAGGTGGTGGAGTCCCCATCCCTGGAGGTGTTTAAAAAACGTGTAGATTTGGTGTTGAGCAATATGGTTTAGGGACCCTGACAGTGCAGGGTGAATGGTTGGACTTGATGATCTTGAAGGTCTCTTCCAACCAGACGATTCTATGATTCTATGATTCTATATTCTTCTTCATTAGTGCTATGTTAACAAAAACAGAACTCAAATTCTGGTGCCAACTGTACACCAATAAAGTGCCATTTTGAAAAAGCATTTCTTGTACCATGAGGACTAATAGTATTTCAAAATGATCCTTAGTTCACTTAAGTCCTTTCTTCTTTGTGTATTGTTATAGGAAGTGTTGGCTTCTTCTGTGGTTATCAGCCCACTGAAGTCAATGGGATGGCATTGGGTCAACTTGGTATGTTTAGGCAAGAAAAGACGATTGGATTTGAGTAGTTTTCTGTGTAAACATATGATATGCTACCTGAGGATGGTTAATAAATCATTGACCTCATTATTTGTAAAAAATCTTGAGTGGGTCATATAAGAACCTCATGATCTGTGCTAGACAGTTCTAGAAAGGCTTTTCTGATGAAACATTGAGAAACAGTGGCCTAAAATATATACAGTACATGTTTTTAGTGACAGGTGAATAACTGAACTTAAAAAAATAGAAAAAAAAGTCTAACCACCTCTAAACTTACAGAGAAAATATCACAATCATATGTCTTCAAATGTGCTGCTTATCATGCATAGCAAAAATAATCTCATTACTTAATAGAGGTAATATTGCTAGTTTTTTCATTCACCAGTGAAAAAGATAAAGATTACTTCCACCGAGGGCTATTTTTATTGAGGGCCTGTATGCAGATTTGAAACACCTGTTTGAAATCCTGTTTTATACAATCTGACTCTATATAGAGTATTTCACGTCCAGGTGAATATATGATAAATTCAGGAAGTAATTAGAGTGTGTGTCCACATAGAAGTTACTCAAAGTACATTGTCTGTTAAACTGAATCATACTTCAGAAGTCTAAGAAATGCAATCTGTTAGTTATAAAACTTTGTCATACTAATGTACTCATTAAAGTGAGTTACTCAGTGATGTCAAAATCGGAGGCAACCGTCCTAAGGGATATGCGTCAGGCAAAGAGTAAAGTCAGGATGCTGAATTTTAGGAAAAAATTCCAGCTGTTCAAGGAGTTAGCCAGTAGGACTCCCTGAGAAACTGCCCTCAGGGACAAGGTTGTAGAACAGAGCTGGCAGAACTTCAAGGACACTTTCCATAGAGCACAACAGCTGCCAATCCCCAGGTGTAAGAAATTAGGCAAGGAAGGCAAGAGACTGTCATGGCTGAGTTGAGACCTGCAGGTCAAACTGAAGGGAAAGAAGGAAACACACAGGCAGTGGAAGCAGGGACAGCTATCCTGGGAAGAGTATAGGGACACTGCCTGGTTGTTGATGGTGTCAGGAAGGCCAAGGCACGGCTGAAGCTGAAGTTGGCAAGGGATGCGAAGAATCATATGGCCTTCTGTAGGTGTGTCAGCCAGAAAAGGAAGGTCAAATAAAGTGTACCTCTCATAATGAGAAAGACTGGTAAACTAATATCAATGGATGAGGAGAAGACTGAGGTACTCAACTTTTTGCCTCAGTCTCTCTTCCCACACCTCTCAAGGGAAGGGACCTCAAGGCAGGGACTGGGGGTGCAAAGTGACTCCCACTGTAAGAGAAGATCAGGTTCTGACCACCTGAGGAACCTGAACTTACATAAATCTATGGGACCTGATGAAATGCATCCCAGAGTCCTGAGGGAATTGGCTCATGTAGTTTCCAAGAAGCTTTCCATGATATTTGAAAAGTCATGACAGTCAGGTGAAGTACCTGGTGACTGGAAAAAGGGAAACATTGCACCCATATTTAGAAAGGAGGACCCTAGGAAACTATCAACTTGTCAGCCTCAGCTCTGTGCCTGGGAAGATCATGGAACAGATCCTCCTAGAAGCTATGCTAAGGCACATGGAGCATGGGGAGGTGATTTTAGACAGTCAGCATGGCTTCACCAAGGGCAAGTTCTCCCTGACCAACCTAGTGGCCTTCTATGATGGAGTCACGACATCAGTAGACAAGGGAAGAGCTACAGATGTCATCTATCTGGACTTCTGTAAGGCCTTTGACATGATCTTTCACAACATCCTCCTCTCTAAATTGGAGAGATATGGATTTGATGGGTGAACGATTCAGTGGATGAGGAATTTGTTGAATGGTCACATCCAGAGGGTAGTGGTCAATAGCTCAATATCCAGATGGAGATCAGTGTCAAGTGTTGTCCCTCAGGGATCCATCTTGGGACCGGAACTTTTCATATCTTCAACAATGACATAGTGGGATCGAGTGCACCCTCAGTAAGTCTGGAGATGACACCAAGCTGAGTGGTGCAGCTGACAAGCCTGAGGGACAGGATGCCATCCAGAGGGAGCCAGACAAGCTCAAGAAGTGGACCCATGTGAACCTTATGAGGTTCAACAAGACCAAGTGCAAGGTGCTGCACCTGGCTTGAGACAATCCTCTGTACCAATACAAGCTGAGGGATGAAGAGATTGAAAGCAGCCTTGCTGAGAAGGACTTGAGGGTACTGGTGAATGAAAAGCTGGGCGTGAGCTGGCAATGAGTGCCTGCAGCCCAGAAAACCAAACATATCCTGGGCTGCGTTCAAAGAAGTGTGGCCAGCAGCCGAAGGAGGTGATGCTGCCCCTCTGCTCTTGTGAGACCACCCTTAGAGTACTGCATCCAGGCCTGGAGTCCTCAGCGCAAGAAAGACATGGACCTGTTGGAGCAGGTCCAGAGGAGGACCATGAAGATGATCCGAGGGCTGGACCACCTCTGTCATGAAGACAGACTGAGAAAATTGAGGTTGTTCAGCCTGGTGAAAAGAAGACTTTGAGGAGACCTTATAACAGCCTTTCAGTACTTAAAGGGGACTTATGAGAAAGGTGGGGACAAACATTTTAACAGGCCTTATTGAGACAGGACAAGGGATAATGGCTTTAAACTGAAAAAGACTAGATTTAGACTTGATATAGGAAGAAATTTTTTAAAACGAGGGTGGTAAAGCACTGGAACATGTTGCCCAGAGAGGTGGTAGATGCCCCATCCCTGGAAATGGTCAAGGTCAAGTTGGAGGGGGCTCTGAGCAACCCAATCTGGTTGGAAGATGTCCCTGCTCTTTGCAAGCGGATTGGACTAGATGGCCTTTAAAGGTCCCTTCCAACCCAAACTATTCTATGATTCTATGATTCTGTGATTCTAATGTATATTTGCCCCAGAAAGCCAACCGTAAAATCAGAAAGAAAGAAATCATACAAGTTTCTTTCTGTGTATTACCTTGAAACTACATTAAGGTTGAAAATTGCAGTGCTCTGGCATTAGGAAGTTGAGCACAAAGGATCCTATATTCAAAAAGTAACACTTTATCATGTAATTAATGATTACCATAATGCTTAGTAGAAAGGAATTCTATAAATCTCTTGGATAAAAATAGCATTCAAGAAATATTATTCGTACATTTCCTCTCTTTGTAATTAGGAACTTAAATCTCTCTATATACACACACGCCTACTCCTGGCTGGCTGTTAGAGTGCACCCAAAAACCCAGAACTTTACATTTTGAATGACCATAGGGGTTTGTAACTTAGAAAAATTGAAGGCAGATAAAACACTAAAGATAGGTTCGGTCCTTAGACATGGAAAAGGTGGAGTATGTAGAGTGCTCTCTGGAGAAGCTGACTAATTATCAAGACTTGCACAAGAGAAGTTACAGGTTGGAATTATGCCAATGAGAAAACCCACAGAATTTCCTGCTTGAAAGATTTTAGATTGCATTTCTTACGAGGTTTAAGTGAGATCACACCATACTGAAATGATTTATGGCACCTATTGAGGAGTTACATAGTTTTACAAAGTTTAAATGTATTATAACCTATACATTTGGCTTTCACCTGTAATATGTTGAGAGCTTTTAAAGCTATTCTAAAAGTTTTCTGGAAGAATCATGTCATTTGATGTAATTAGGGCACCTAACTGCTATGGATGATGTAATTTTTTTTTTCCCTGCCAGTTATGAGCGAAGCATAAAAACTTGGTTCAATGGATAAAAATAAAAGTACTTCAGCACTGCAGTCACAGAAATGGCTAAAGGATACTGTAGATACACTTCAGCTTGCACTGAATTGACTATTTCAGGTATGATAGCCAGCCTGCGAGGCTTGGACTTGCAGCCTAAACCATAAAACCCACTTTGGATAAATTTGCCCACTGTCAGCTCTGCCAC
This sequence comes from Tauraco erythrolophus, assembly GCF_009769465.1. Classification (NCBI taxonomy): domain Eukaryota; kingdom Metazoa; phylum Chordata; class Aves; order Musophagiformes; family Musophagidae; genus Tauraco; species Tauraco erythrolophus. The sequence continues at coordinate 122,957,208 of NC_141465.1, read as the reverse complement.
TTCAGGTCTGCCATACCCCAAAGCAATGCAAAAGAAGAGATTGCTGCTGAATCTGCATGCTCTTGGGAGTCTCATAGCCATCAACGTGCTCCTCTTAGTGCTCATTCCTCTCCTGGACCTGACATCCCCATAGCGCCGAGTTTTGCTGAGCTGAATTCTATGGGACATGCACACTTTCCAAGAAGCTAGAACAAAGGAATTTTGAATGTTTTGTAGGTGTTTCCATGCAGATGTTTCCAAATTATCGAGCAGGTAGGTCTGTACTCATTTGGTTTTCAGAAACTCAGCTACATGGCTTCTGTTTAAGGACCTTAATATTTCCAGGAGACAAAAGATCTGGTCACGATCTCTACAGCACAGATTTTGTTTTCATGTATTAAAATAAGCAAGTACTGGTTTTGGATTTTTAGTTTTTCCATAAAACCTAATTTCCATAAAATCACAGTGGGTTTGGGATTTTTTTTTAATGTTATATGGAAAATAAAATATGTTACAGAGATAATTCTTAGTAAAATATCTAGTATGTCTAAGAGAAAATTCAGAACTTCTCAAATGAAAAAAGTATATGGAGGATCTAAAGAGACTGAAAAACACTCAGACTTTCTCATCAAAAGAAGTCTTATATGTGTGCTGTAGCGTAATGACTACCTTCAGAGAAAATGGTCCAGGTGTAACTAATCACTGCTTTTGCTATGTTTTTCTATGTGAAGTTGGACACCAGGGAAACATTTGAATAATACCTTCTATTCTTATGATTATCTTTGTATTGCACACACTAGATCACCATCTCAGTAGTCAATCTATTCCTGCAGCAAAAGAAAAATTTTAAATATCTGTGCCCATTAAACAAAAGCAAACAGGATGAGCTCACCAAAATCTCTTGAAGTTTTTGATAAAATGTCCCCACTGTAGCAGGACGCTTTGCAATCAAAGATTTTCAGGTTCTATGTATTTTGAAGCTACTTTTACAGAATACTCTGCAGCTTTTGTGGAATATCTGAAATACTCTGTGAAATGTTCCCAGCCTTTACAGCAGAATGTACATACCTTTAAAAGCTAATGTCAGGGGCTATGCTTTAGAATGTCTGTTATTATCTCACTTTGTCAGTATAAGCTATTAATCTTAATAATAAATGCTTTCTTGGAAAATAAACAGTACCCCATACTTCTCTTCATAGTTGTCGTGGTTTTCGGCTGATCCAGCAACTAAAACTCACACAGTCTCTCTTTCTCCAGTAAAGTAGAGAGGAGAGAAAAAAAAAACAAAGGGACTGAGGGTTGAGACAAGAACAGAGGGAGCACCCACCAACCATGGTCCTGGGCAAAACAGACAGGGCTTTCTCAAAGCAAAACAGTTTATTAATGATTACTTAGAAGGACAAAGGGAAACAAAAACCGATTACTTGAGAGGACAGAAAGAAACAAAACCAGATCTTAAAACTGACACCTTCCCCCCCCACCTTTCCTTTTCCTCCTGGCTCTACCTCCTCCCCCCAGCAGCACAGGGGGCAGGGACTGGGGGAGTGCAGGTCAGTTCATTCCGTGCTGTTACTGCTGCTTCTTTCTTAAAGGAGAAGGAGTCCTTACACCCTTTTCCCCTGCTCCAATGGATCCCCTACCCACGAGGAAAAATCCACAAACTTCTCCAGCGTGAGTCCAGCCCACTGGAAACAATCCTTCCCCACAGATTGCTCCGGTGTGGGCTTTACCACAGTCTCGGGTACTTAGGGAGCTGTAGCCACTCGCTCCGGCGTGGGTCGTCACGCAGACTCCAGATGCCTCTCTGCCTTGCCGTGCACCCCAACACGACCATCCTCAGGCTCAGGCATCTTCTCCCCACGGGCTGCGAGTGGGTCTCTGCTCCACCGAGGCCGTCCTGGTTGCAGGGGGGCCGCCTGCCATCTCACCATCAGCCGCAGGGGAAACTCGGCTCCGGCACACCTCCTCCCGCTCCATCCTCACTGACCTGCTGTCGATGCGGCTGTTTCTCTCAGATCTCAGTCCTCTCCAGGTGAACTCAGCCCACTGGGCACCCCGGGAGTGGGGTGCCCCCGAGTTCCCCAGCTGGCTCCGCCGCCGCCATTCTCCGTGGGCGGCGCCGGCCCGACGCAGGCAGCTGCCCGGCCGGGAGCCAGGGAGCGGGGGCAGTGCCCTCCTCCCTTCTCTGCTCGATCCTGGGCGAAGCACCTTTTCCGGTTCCTTTGTCCTGACTTAAATAGGGCAATTTGCAGAGGCTCCCTATTGGCTCAACCCCGAGGGGGATGGCAGTCTGATCTGGTGGCCAGAACTAAGCCTAACCCGGTTCCAAAACCGGGGAGGTCACAGGGAGCAAAACCCCTCTCCTGCCACCAGAACCACCCCCCTCCACATCAAACCACGACGATAGTGCAAGTCCATTTATTGCCACAATCTTTCCTGATTCACACAAGTGTAACTTAGAAAAGAATTTCATCCTGTAGTAAATAAAGGGAAGGTGAAGGAGAGCTCTGATCCCTGGAGCAGCACATTGAGATTTGAGAATGCAAAGGTGGGAAAGAACTGCTGGAAGAACAGCAGCATTTTCACCTTATAAATGAATGTACAGTCTACATGAAATATAAAGCTGAAACTAATTTGGAGATGCCAGTCTGTTGCATAAAGCCTGAAAGCTGCAAACAAAATTTACTACCTGAGTAGCACCAGTAATAGTACAGGCTGTACTAAAACTTTATGATATTCTTTTAAAGCTGAATAAAGTCATTTTACATTCTGCTTATTGATTAGCTATTTACATCAGTACAATGGTGAGTATTTCAGTAGTTTGAAGGAGAATAGTGTAGGTGAATCAATAATTCATGGCTCTGAATGATAGAACTAATATAGCAACCTCTTGAAATGTCAGCATGCAGTGTGAAGCCTATTAGTAAAAGGTCCTCTTTTTCACAGAGAAGTTAAATAATTATTACTCAGAACAACAGAGTACAAATCTAAACATTTAGAGACAGTCAAGAATTCTTGAAAGGCTTTTCTGTTGGTACGTCTTAGATACATTCATGTTTACAATGCAGTAAACATTTATCTTTAGACAATGAAGAGGTGAGCTGTGAGTCATGATGTCCCAAAATGATGTCACTTGTTTGTGTTGTCGTATGAAAGTCAAGCATAGTTGATTGTTATGGTTTGAAGTGGGGGGGAGGTCCGGGTGGCAGAAGCTGCCCATCACACCGGACTCCCATCCCTCTCGGGGCTTGAGCCAATCGGCGCCTCTGCGAATTGCCCTATTTACGTCGGACAAAGGAACCGGAAAGGTGTGCCGGTGCCCAGGAGCGAGGAGAAGGGAGGGGGGCACGGCCCCCGCTCCCGGCTCCCGGCCGGGCCGGTGGTCTGGGCCGGGCCGGGCCGGGCCCGCTCTGTCGAGGATGGCGGCGGCGGAACCGCTTGGGGAACTCAGGGAGAGCCCCGCTGCCGGGGCGCCCACCGGGCCGAGTTCACCCAGACAGGACTGAAATCTAAGAGAAACGGCCACACGGATAAGAGGTCAGTGAAGATGGGACGGAACAACGTGTGCCGCGGCTGAGTCCCCCTTGCGAGCGGCCCCTTGTAACAAGTCCTCGGTGGAGCAAGCAGAGACCCACTCGCAACCAGTGGATGACCCACGTCGGGAAGAGATGCCTGAGTCTGAGACTATTGTGAATCATGGGCACAGGTAGAGACACATTTACGCATTTCACATTTACGCATTTATGCATTTAAAGTCTGTACGGAGACGCATTTAAGGTCGACATGACGACCCACGCCGGAGCACATTTAAAGTTTGTTGATGACCCACGCCAGAGCGAGTGGCTACAGCTCTTTAAAAGCCCAGGACTGGTAAAGCCCGCACTTGGGGCAAATCCGATGGGGTAAGGATTTGCCCCCCAGCGGGTAGGATTCACGCTTTCGCCGTGAGTAGGGGATCCACTGGAGCAAGGGACAATGGTGTAAGGACTCCTTTTCCTTTAAGAGACGCGGCAGTAACAACGTGGAATGAACTGACCTGCACTCCCCCATTCCCTGCCCCCCTGCGCCGCTGGGGGGAGGAGGTAGAGCCGGAAAGAAGAAGCAAAGGGGGGGGAGTGGTGTTGTTTTTAAGACCTGGCCTTGTTTTTTCTTGTTATTCTCTTAAGTAACCATTTTTGTGTGCTTTTCTCTTTGTAGGTAGCTGTTAATAAATAGTTTTGCTTTAAGAAAACAGCCTCTTTTGCCCGGGACCGTGATTGGTGGGTGCTCCTCTGTTCCTGTCTCGATCCTCAGCTCTTTTATTACATTTTTCTCTCCTCTCCATTTTACTGGACTGGGAGAGCTGCGTGGGTTTGGTTGCCGGATCAGCCTAACCCACGACATTGATGATCGTGGATTCTCCATTTCCACTTGCATTAACTAGCACTCAGCAGACTTGGTTTTGATCTCATACTTTTTGCTTACCTGTTCCCAAGCATGACAAAGCAAAGTCAGTGGTCATGGACATATGCTAGATGTAGTTTTAAAGAGCACATTTAATTTTTAAAGGATCATAAACCAGAATATTCATATGCATAATGCATATATTTTTGTTACAGCTAGAGAAGCTAAACGTCAGGATTCAGATTTTTGCAGGTGAAAGATGAAAGTAAGCTAACAGTTGACTGTAATTCTATGAAAAATAATAATGACCACATGCAGTGCTGATATAAATAGACTTGCAAAGTGGACAACAGCAATCCTGTAGCAGTGGAAGCAATGCCAAATAGGGGTCAAATCAAAGTCTCTCCATTTGTGGTCTTTCTGGAGTGTTCACATTACCAGTCATGAGATAGGGAAATTTTCTTCATGAGAAAAATTAATCATCTTCTTTATGTTGCACTCTTAAAAGCATTGAGATGTAAGTGGACTATTTTGTTACTCATGTTGTGTTTGCTTTTATATAAAGCAAACAAGAAATCAAGTGCCTTTGTTCTGTTGTTCCTGTGTCCCAGTTTTAGCTGGGACAGAGTTTTTTTTTTAACAGCCAGAAGAGCTCCCTGTTTTGGTTTCACTCAGAGGCTCACTCTGAGAAGAATGTTGATAGCAAGCTGATGTTTGTGGTTGGAAGTGAAACTCCAAGGACTTTTCAGTGTGCGGAGTACAGAAACACGGCAGGATAAGGGGGGAGCATAGCTGGGACAAGGGGGACACGATTCCCCTTGTGATTTGTGTGGAACTTAAGACTGAGGGCCAAACTGGCCAATTAGTATTCCATATCATGCAGCGTCATGCCCAGTATAAAAGCGAGGGTCAGCCGGGAAGAGGGGCTTTTGCGCTTTTGCTCTTTTTGCACTTTTGCTCTTTTGCGCTTGCTGCGCTGTTGCTCTGCTGTTTTTTTTCTTTCTCTCTCTCTCTCTTTCTCTCCCTCTCTGCCCCTCTCTATTTTGGGGCCTCGCGTTCGTCCGGGATTTGCAGTTTTCGGGACGAGACGGGCTTCGCATACGAGGGGTGGTGAGCACCTACATTGTATTAAATCATCTGTATTAAATCACTCTTATCTCAACCCACGGGTTTCACATTTATCCCTTAATTCTCTCTCTCATTCCTGGGGGTGGGGGAGAGGGAGTGACCGGCTGTGTGTGGGGCGGTTCAACATAACCCACGACATCCTGCTATACATTTATTGCAGTAGATGAAAATAAAACCAATACCAATACAAGTGAAGAAAAATGCAAATTGCAGTAAGTGCTTAAATTTCTCACAAATAAGTTTAAATAGCAAATAGAATGCAATGTGCAACAGCTTCATACTCAAAAAGGTCAGATTCCCTGGTATGTTCAGGCTGATGAATCCATATGTGAGGTTTATGGCTCCTTTGAGTCACCAAAGCAGTGCTTTGCAGCTAAACCACCTCAGTATTCCTGCCCTGCTGCATGGAAAGTGCTGCTTATTGCACTCTTTTACTACTTGCATCTAATCATAAGCATTTTTTTCCATGTAGCTTACACATCCATTTCAATCACAGCTGCTTTTGGCATATTGAATAACTTCAGATACACAATTATTCCAGGTTGAGTTTGACTGACTGTGGTTCCTAAGTTTCCTGAGCAAATTTATTTATTTTTTTTTATCCTGATTTTCATACCTTTTGAGTTTAGAATCTGTTGTCTTGGGTTTGATTATTTTTTCTAAATAAATGCAGCTACACTACCTTCGTGTAATGGCCTTATCTTGTGTCTTAAATGCTACAGTAACCAACATTAAACATCTGGATCGGAAGCAATGGGGTGGAATTCTGCAGATACATGACATAAGACAGTGTCGGGAGCACTTCCTAATAGCTGCTTAAGTGATAGGAATACAAAAATTATGTAGACAGAATAAGATACTTTATGTTACTTGAAGCACAGCGATAGTTCTTTAAATTGCTATCCATTAACTCCCTGCAAAGTCTAAATCATAATTTAATTGATTTCTCATAAAGTACTAAAAATATTACTGTGTGAACAAAATGTCAGTTTCGTGAGTTGGAGAACTCCATGTAAATGGAAAATAAACAAGCATCAACTGAAGAGAAAAAGTTACATAATTTAAAATGCAGTTTTTTGTTAACTTCAGAATGATTTTATTTTTTGCTCATACAATACTCCGCAAATCCATCTGGATATGTTTGGAGAATATAGAAACTTGGGTGTTCATGTTGAAAATATACTGCAGTGTCATGTATAATACATTCATGCGTGATGAATTTTCCATTGTTAATATTTTCTAAGTATTAGTCAAAATTACTGGATTATTTTTCTACCTCAAATCATAATATCCATCTCTTCTTGGTTCTTTTAGCTGAATTTAAGAATTTCAGGTTTAATGCTAATTAAATTGAACATTTTAGTTCTATTACCAAAGAGTTCTGAATTGTTCCTACCCTAATAAACATAATAGCCAAGGCACATTGCCACTAACATCTCTGACCTAGCTGTCTTCTCTCCAGTATGGGGTAGTCTATAGAGAATGGACCTTGGGACTGGTCATTATCTTGTAGAGTACTAATTGTCATGAGCAAAAATTGTCTCAGGAGGGTGCTCAGAAACAGTGCAAATGCATGGGAACCAGTATATGAGTATGCAGCCTCACACTCATGTTTCACTAATATAAATATATTCCTTGTGGCTACTTCCATGTCATATTGAGGAGTGAAAATTTCACTGTAAATACAGCCACTAGCTAGAAAATGGACAGAGAAGCAACACTGACATCTCTATTAGAGTTTTTACTAGGACTGGGACTTTATGACATTAGTATCCATCTGTTCTGGCTCACGCAGCTTGACGCCAGGGACTTGACCTCAGATCTCAAAGACCACTTTTTGGAAAACTAAGTAGAGTAAACAGGAAAAAAGTACACACTTACTTCTGCTGGTCTAAGCCCTGAAGACCACCAAAAGTGTACTGGAGAGTAAATTCGTCCTCTCAATGGCTTCCAAAGGCTGAAGGGCTTGCTTAACACTCTGTGAAGAGCAAGGCTTATGTTCAGGAAGCCATGAAAAGCCTACTAGTGAATCTTCCAATTTGATTTTTACAGTGGTGATGTTGTCTAACACAATTAAAGACAGAAATTCAATTAGTACTTTGAGTTCTTGAATACATTTTTAAATAGGATTATGTAATACATAATATTCTGTCATCTAGACATCCCTAAACTGGAAAGATCTCTCAGGTGCTTGAGGTGCATTTCTATTTCACCTAATTTTAGACATCAAGAGTGTAGGAATCTGAGTTTATATAGACTTGTTTTTTGGAGAGCTGAAGAAAATGAGAGAGTAGCACTTCCAGGAGGCAAGTCATCTGACATTTTAGACTTTGAAATAAGGATGAAATGTATCACTAGAGGTATACAAACTAAAGAAATTTAAATCTTAGCAAAGACATCAAGTATTTTGATTGATCATTGTACTTCACCTATACTGTGCTGATTATAAATTCTCTCTATGAAAGAAAAAAATAGGAGAAGGTGAGGTAAGGTAAGGCAAGGTAATGCATCACAAGACAAGGCAAGGCAAGGAAAGGTAAAGGAAAGAAAAAGGAAAGGAAAGACTTCAAATTATTCTTTTTATATTGGACCACTTCTCTGTTCAGTTGAGAAATTTTACTACTTTTTTAACCAATAATAATTCTGAAATTAATATTGGATTTTACTGAGAAGTGGGTCCATGTGAACCTCGTGAGGTTCAACAAGGTCTAGTGCAACGTCCTGCACATGGGTCGGGCCAATCCTTTGAAGGTCCCTTCCAGCCTGAACTATTCTATGATTCTATGAATATCTTAACAACACAAGCAGTGCTCAATTGTAAGAGCAATTCATATTTCAAACAAAACTAATGAAAACGTGAGCCAGGATTAATTTTTCAGTAATTTTTTAAGACCTTGCCAAGTTTCTGACAATAAGAAAACATTTAAAACAGTAATGTAGACTGTTCCTTCTGAAACTATAGCTACAGATATTTATTCATTTTTTGAACTTAAATAATATAGAAAAGGAATCTTTCTTTCTTTGACAAAACCAATATTAATTAAAATATCGATTTTAAGAATTTTATCATTAATGACAACTATAAATATATATTCATATATATATACATGCATACATTATATTTATACAGCACCTCTACATTTAGTAGAAGCCTTCATTAAACACAGTAAAGTTGCAAATAGGGTCTTACCTTTTTGTTGCTGTTTTCACTGAGCAGCTATTTTACACATCAACAGTAGACAACAGTTTTCATTATATGAAAACTTAATCTTATCTGGTTAAGATGGAAAAGATAATTCTAGATTGACAGCATTTAATTATCTGAATTGAATTCTGCTCTAAAGATGTCACACAAGCTTTTATGATCTAGGAACTTTAAACAACAGTGTGTTTTTGTTACCTGGATGTTTTGATAAAAGTCTTAATGCATATATTGTTAAAGCAAGTTTCATGCTCTGAGGAGTTACATAGAAGGAGCTAGTGTCATGGCTCTCAATTTTTTTCACAAAAGTAAAATCGACTTGTTTCACAGTATTACAGAAATGGTATGTCATTGTCATGGTTTAGCCTGCAGGAAACTAGATGCCGCACAGCCGCTCACTTACACTCCCCCACCCCTGCGGAATGGGGAAGAGAATTAAAGCGGAAAAAGGAAGGAGGCTTGTGGGTTGAGATAAGAACAAATTAATATATATATATATATTTACATATGTATAATGATAATAATGTATGCAAACGAGTGAGGTACAGTATAATTTCTCACCGCCTGGTGACCAACACCTGTCCCATCCTGGTTAATGATCCCAAAACAGCTAAGCCCTGACATCGCAATCCGGGATGAGCGAGAGGCCTGAAAATAGAGAGAGAGAGAACTCTGAGAGTCCAAGAGTGAGAGTCTGCAAAAGTGTAAAAGTCCTTCTTTCTGATAAAGACTTATCTGTATACGGGGCATGACGATATGGAATACCCCATTGGCCAATTTGGCCCTCAATCCTAAATTTAAATTTAAATCATAAGTGATATTGTGGACCCTCTGTCCCAGCCATGCTCCCCCCCAGCCTGTTGTGCTCCTGCACACTGGCAAAACATGGCAAACTGAAAAGTTCTTGATGTCTCAAGACCAACTATAAACATCAGTGCACTATCAACATTCTTCTCATGACGAGTCCCAGACTAAAACCAAAACACAGAGCTCTTCTAGCTGCCAAAAAGAACTACTAACTCTAACCAGGACAATCATAATATGAAAATTACCTTCTTTTTGCTTTTCAGTGTGTTTTTCTCCATAAAGTCCTTACTAAAGTGAGCCTTTAAATTCTAGATTTGGCTCTATGAGATAAAAAGATGTGAGTCCCTCTCAATATGTTGAGTTGATATGGTCTAACATCTTCTGCCACATTTGTACTGCAAAAAAGCCACCCTGTGGCTCCATACAGTGAAATCTGCTAGCTTTAAAGATCAAGGTTAAGTATTAAAGATGTATTGAAGTCTAGATAACAGAACTATACCTTAAGCTTGCTTCAGAAGGTTAATTATTTGTGACCAAAAGGTTCTGTGTAAATGCTTCTGATGCAGGATAGGTATTTGTTGTATTAATTCACACCAGTCACCCCTGGGAACTAGTTCTGAGTGGTATCACAGTGAACAGCTATTACTGTAGCTATAGTTAGATCTGCAGTGTGAACCCTGATTAAATTAGAATGAGGCAACCCTGATCTAAGCTAGTAGCAGGCTTTAGAAGTAATGAAATTCATTTAACTGTACTAAAAACTCTGATTCAAAACTGTATCCCTGTTTGACATTTAATAATGTGACTTTTCTTCAGAGGTATCGGCAGCAATCTTACAGGTGGAAAGAAAAAATAGAGAGACTAAGAGTGATAGAGTACAAGAAGTGAAGGTGAACTCGTGCTCAGGCAGTATGTATTTTCCACTTAGGTGTACACTGTGAACAGCACTCAGTTTTGGAATTAATAAGTTCAGCTTTTTCTGTTCTATACATATACATAATAACATTTCCCACATACTCACATATTAGCAAAGAAAGAACAAGAAGCTTCTAAATAATAGATATGTTTTAATATAATAATCGATGACTTATACAAACTGGGCACAGAGTGGGTTGAGAGTAGCCCTGAAGAGAAGGATTTGGGGATGTTTATAGATGAGAAGCTCAACATGAGCTGGCAGTGTGCTCATGTGGCCCAGAAGGCCAACCGCATCCTGGGATGTATCAAGAGAAGCGTGGTCAGCAGGTCAAGAGAGGTGATTCTCTCCCTTTACTCTGCTCTTGTGAGACCCCACCTCAAATACTGCGTCAAGTTCTGGTGTCCTCACTATAAGAGAGACATAGATCTGTTGGAGCGTGTTCAGAGGAGGGCCACAAAGATGATCCAGGGGCTGGAGCACCTCTGCTACGAGGACAGGTTGCGGGAGCTGGGATTATTCAGCCTTGAAAAGAGAAGACTTCGGGGGGACCTAATAGCTGCCTTCCAATACCTGAAGGGAACCTACAGGAAGGCTGGGGAGGGACTTTTTACAAGAGTGTCCACTGATAGGACAAGGGGAAATGGGTTTAAGTTGAAGGAGAACAGATTTAGATTAGATTTTAGGAAGAAATTCTTCAGTACAAGGGTGGTAAGACTTTGGAATAAGTTGCCCAGAGAAGTTGTGGATGCCCCCTCCCTGGAGGTGTTCAAGGCCAAGTCGGACAGAGCCTTGAGCAGCCTGGTCTAGTTGAGAGACGTCCCTGCCCATGACAGGGAGGTTGGATTAGATGATCGCTAAAGTCCCTTCCAGCCTATGCCATTCTATGATTCTATGACGACTTGGCTCATAAACCTGTGGATTATGATCTTGTCCAGTCTCAAAAAAAACAGCATGTATGCTTGTTATCCAGTTAATAAATCTCGCTTTAGTAACCATGGTTATCAATAGCCAGAAAATAGCTTATTGAACGAAAACAAATAAATATATTTTCCCAAAAAAAGGAATATTTTTCTCCAAAGAAAATGATGTAATTTTGTGCTGTAGTGTAACATGTCTATTACACAAGGAAACTAATGTAATAGTATTAAAAAAAAAACAACAAAAAACCACAAAAACAGAAAAAGGAAGTTTTCTATTTAAAAAAGAATATTTCTAAAAGAATAAGTTTTTGCTAACTGGATTGAAATTCTTCCTACAAAGTAGTAATGAATGATCCCCAATTTCCTATCTCAGTGTCTATAATCAGTTTTACTCTCTGTCTGCAAAATACTTTTTTAGGCAGACATTTCTATTTTTTTAATGAACGTCTCACTGCTTAAAAATATGTAGGTAACATTTGGTAGCATTTTTCTAAGTGAAATTTCATGAGTGGTTTTTTTTTTTTAAATTATTTTTTTATTTTCTGAACAGAATAAAATACTCCATTAACCATACTTTGAGGAAAGGTTCCAGCCCTGGCTGTATGCAAAAGTAGGCAGTCAGATGAGTCTCCCTCTAATCTTGTTTCAAATACCAAATTTTAGGAAGCTGCAAGGATGCTTTATTCTTCAAACACAGGTTCAGTCTCTCCTCCTCTCTTTTTTATTAATTTTAATTGATTTTTTTCTGGACTACTGGGAAAATTCAGTCTCTAGTAATTAAAAAGCTATTGCAAACAAAAAAACCCAGAAGCCTTACTTGGCTTTTTTTCCAGACTCATGATTTTACTATGTAATAACTACCAATGTTGCAAAATTATTAAAATAAAGGGAATTTGTTAAAAGACGTGTTCAACAGCAATCCTTTCAGTACAAAATTTATCTTCTTTTGTATCCTGATCATTTTGAACTTCAGAAGTAAACAAACTCTTTAGGGATAGAGGAGTAAAAGAAATGAGTATTTCTTTTTTTAATAATGCAACTCGTGGGTTTTTTTCAATTTGATTTCCCAAATATACATGGCTTCCTAATTTCCACTAATGCATTGACTGCATCTAGAATCCTGTGATTTTTAAAAAATCTTTGCTTTACCTACTATCAAAGAAACTATGGCTATTTCCAGAAATCTAAATGACTGACAAAACTATTTGCTGAGGTTGCACAGGATTCTTCTTACTCAGAACACTGTAAATGAGGAATAACTGTTCCTGGAACTGGTTGAGTTTCATAAAGTTAAGAATGTGAGAGAGACACAGAGAATGTAGACACATTTAGGCAAAGAGAAAAGAATTTTGTTGAATGTTAAATTAATAAATGTTATATTGGACTTTTTTGGTGAGTCACAGAAATAATGAATTGTAGATGAAGTTTGATTTGGCTGCAGCTGTAAACTGCTTCTTTTAAATTTCCTAGAAGAACTGAAAGTTACCTGTGTGTTTTAAGTGAAAACTGAACATATTTACCTCTAAGCAAAATCACAGTGTTTATTCTATTACTGTTTGGATTTTTTTTAAAATAATCTCAGAAAAGATTTTAAAAACAACAGCAGTGATAAAAAAAAATAATAAGCAATGCAATTTAAGGGAAAAAAAAATCTTGAGTAAAATAATACATTGATTAATGACTTTTACCTCTGTACAAACTGAGATATTCCTGATAATTCAAACAAGGATAGGCAGATAACACTGTGCAGAATTTATTCATTTAGTACTCAATATTGAATTTTTTGGCTAATAGCGCCAAAAATATTTTCTCATGTGTAAAAAATACTGGTATTGTAAAACTAGAAAAAACGGTGTCACTTGGAAATATATACTCGCTGATAAATTAGTCAATGATCACTTTTCCTAACACAATTCTAATACAATGGTTTTTTTCTTGCTTCTCAGAAGAAGACCAGGCAATCAGAAAGAAAGTCAAAAGGCATATCAAACATGAACTTCTCCTTTGCTCTTAACTTGATCTTGTACATGTTGAAGGTGAAAAAGCGTAGTAAATCAAATTAAACTTGATGTAGCTGTTCAGCAGAGCTTTACTGTAACCATGGTGGTCTCAGGACGTACATAGAACGGTATTTGCAGAAGAAGGTAATATTCTTACTAAGTTAGCCAGCCTAGTTTGAAACAATTAAGTAGAACCTCAGGCACAGGTGGTCTCCTTCATGTCTGAAATAAAAGAAGTTTCTGAAACGAAATGCTAATTGGAAACAATTTCCCACAGTTTAGTCAGATATTAAGCATCTCAATGCACAGTGCCGGGTATGCAGTGCTCAGATTTCTCTGATGTGTCTAGTGTAAACTACTTGAGCTGAAAATTCACAGCCTTTCTCTCAGTATAGTTTATGGCTAGTCTGGCCATTAAACTATGAAAAAATAACAGACAATAATGAGTTATGAGGATATGGATTTACTGTGTGGAGGAGGGATGAAAGCCCAAGTTTTAGTATTCCTTATTTCTTTCCTCTGCATGAACATACATAAGGACTTCTTCCCTTCAGCAGAGATTTAGCTGTGAGCAGTGTCTGAATTTGTGAGCAATGTCTGGATTTGGACTTTGGATTGAGATTCATCCTGCTCAGCTATCAGCTTTAAGCTATTGACAGAGATCAATTTTTAAGATATTGACAGAGATCCCCCTCTACTCTGCCCTCGTGAGACCTCACCTGGAGTACTGCGTCCAGTTCTGGAGCCCCCAACATAAGAACGACATGGACCAGTTGGAGAGGGTCCAGAGGAGGGCCACGAAGATGATAAGAGGGCTGGAGCACCTTTCCTATGAGGACAGGCTGAAAGAGTTGGGGCTGTTCAGCCTGGAGAAGACGAGGCTCCGGGGTGACCTTATAGCGGTCTTCCAGTACCTCAAGGGGGCCTACAGGAAAGATGGGGAGAGGCTGTTCAGGAGGGCCTGTTGTGATAGGACAAGGGGTAATGATTTTAAAATAGAGGGAGGTAGATTCAGATCGGATATTAGGAAAAAATTTTTTACCATGAGAGTTGTAGAACACTGGAACAGGTTGCCCAGAGAGGTGGTGGATGCTCCATCCCTGGAGACGTTCAAGGCCCGGTTGGATGAGGCCCTGAGCAACCTGATCTAGTTGGAGATATCCCTGTTCCTTGCAGGGGTGTTGGACTAGATGACCTTTGAAGGTCCCTTGCAGCCCTAACCATTCTATGATTCTATGATCCTTAAGTTAGAAGTGCAGTTCCCTTGGACTCTATAATCATTAGTAGAAGAGAATTCTAGTTCTGCTGCACTAACTGAAGTACCTCTAGAGGTGCCCAATTCCCTCCAGGGATGCAACTGAAGTAAAAGGAATGATGTGCAGTTTTGAAAAATTATCCAAAGAAGATTCATGCAGATCTACTCACTGGAGAAAGAACAGGTCATTTTAATTGCAATCAGAGCTGTACCAAGCACTGCTTTTCACCTTCAGGGGACTTACTGCAGGAACCAAGAGAAAACATGTCAAAAGACGGAAAATGGGCTTTGATAATACATGGAATCAGATTTTGGTATCTACATTTTTAACAACAATTTCTAAATAATTAATTCACATAAATTAGAAGGATATTGTCACATAAATATATAAAAATTGGTAAGATATTTGCCCTACCGGAGCTTAGAATTGCTATCACCTATATGGATTCAATAAAGCAAGGAAACAAAGGAAGGTAATTAATTATGCTGCTAGTTAATGTACCAAGAACCTTTTAAGTTTTGAACTGAACACAGAGAATTAAGATTAGATCACACTTCTATGAAAAAAAAACCACCAAAACACAAAAAATCACCACAACAAAAAAAAGTGACAGGAATCTTTATCTAAAGAAATTACTCCATGTACTCTATTTATTGCCTTGAAAACCAGATTTAGTAAGAGAAACTCAGTTGCTTGCATTTGCCACATGCCAGGCAAGACAAAAGCACTTTAGGGTACATGAGAACCAGGTATGAGTCAATTATGATTATTAAGACAAAAGAAGAAGCAAAGAGAAGTTTATATTCAAATTTAAAGGGAAAAGCATATGAATGTCATTGCACCAGAAAAAGGAGAAAGGCAAGCATATAAAAATGTAAAGTACTTTCCTGGGGAGAGGAGATAAAGTGTACATGCTTGAAATGGAGATGAGCTATATAACAGAGCTAAATTTGGGATATATGAGTAGCTGTTTAAGGACACATAAGTTCTACGGCAGGAATAATAAAGTGCCTATATATAAACGTGATATTCAGCGAAAAACCTATATAAATAAATGTCATTCACACAGAAAAATACAAAAATATGGGCTTAAATGAAATCTACTTTGACAAGTAAACTTGAGATATTCACATTAAAGAATAAAAAGGAAACGTACTTTTGAAGATAAACTACAAGAGAAAAAGTATTTAACAAAAAAAACCCAACCTAACAGCAGGCTTAAATTCTGTCAGATGTCACCAATATAGACTCTAGTTTTACCTGTCCTCTTGCATTTATGACACATCAGCAATTAGCTGAATGTGTTTGCCTTGCATTACAGCTGCATATGTGACATAAATTCACTGCAGGGAGCAGGAATTCAACTGTACTTCTACTATTTATTATTCAATAATTACCATTCCATCACCAGGAACAGAGTAGATGTTAATATCTGCCTATTGGTTTAACAAATTATAGCTGCTTAAAAAACTCAGATCTCTCTCAACAAAGTTTAATGACATTTAGATTCAACTTTGTATTTTAATACTTCCTGTGACAAGTGTCGGCTTTTTGCATGTGCATAAACATAGACACAGATATGTGGATTCCAAATCTGCTAACACTTATCATTTATTAGAAAACTATCAACTCTTAAAATAACTTTCAAAGAAAAAGCACTTGGAACTGCACTTGAGGCAGCTATCAAAATCTGTTTGAGAAATTAAGAGTGAAGGGACATCATAGACTGAGGTTACAGCTTTGTAGGACAAATAGCTCTATGAACGTTATGTAGGAGGATATCTTGCCACAGATGGCAATTGGACTGTGAAATGATGGAACTTTTAAAAAAATGCTGAGATGTCCTGAGTGGTATTAATGGAATTTTAGCTCTCCAAGCAAAGAGTGGAAAATATAAAGGAGAGGAAATAAGACTGAGGGTATGTTTGCGGATGTGGCACACAATTGATTTTTGACTGAATATGTGCATCAACTGAAAGGGAAGGAAATAATAATGGCTCTGGAATTAAGTAATACAGTCAAAGACATACACTTAAATAACCTCACACTAAAATGGATAAAAGCAGAGAAACTCAAAGAGGACACTATTTATTCCTAAATGCTGTAATTTGAAAGACAAGAAAATCAACACAGTTTAAGAAAAAAATGTCAAGGGTCAGCAGAGAGACTTTAGACACAAAGTGGAGGGAGGGGGCAAAATTAGAGACCCTTAGCCCAAAATGTCTTTTTTGCAATAGATCTGCAGAGTACAAAACTTTCTTAAAAGCAATGATCCTCTAGTGTGCTGGGGAAATTATGGATTTATGGGAATAAGGATCCCCTTTGTAAAGGACCAGAGATTAGCAGTTCAGCCTTCGAAGGTCTCCAAGTTTGTCACTGTCTTTCCAAGGCAGCAAGAGAGTTCCTTTGCTGCCAGCAGCTTATTTGCAGAGGGCATATTCTTGCTCTTTGAGTCGGAGAATAAACAATGGTCAGTGAAGACCAGCCACTGTAGCAGTTTACAGTGACTGATTTATTTGTTTGTTCACTGTCTAGTATGTCCTAGTGTATGTCCTATTTTATTCTGTTAAGAGAGGGTAGGGTTTGGAGAGGAAGGCAGCCTTCTATCAGGGTCAAATGAAACCCAGCTGAAGTAGGCAGGGATTGCTTCTTCCCTGAAACCATTTAGAAATTCGTAAGTCGTTTGGGGGACTTCTCAAGTGCAAGTTGAGATGTGCAGGAAGAGGAAAAGAGCACAGCGAGAATGCAGAGCGAGTATAGAGAGACCACATAGGCAGCCACAGGGTAACCCTGGAGAAGACCAGAGGACAGACATGAACTGTCTTAGCAAGGAAGGAATAAAAAGAGACTTCTCCTGGGGATCTAGATGAGTACAGTGGGAAGATTTGCTCACTCACTTTCTTTTACTGTGTCACCCTGGAAATCTCATTTTTTCTATTCTGGAACTTTGTACTCCAGTTGTATCACCACTGTTCAACGGTAACATGTAGGTAGATTCTCATTTACAGTTTTTCCAATCAAAGCTCCCATCACACTGCTCCCCATGACGTTTTAGAATGTTTGCATACATTCAAATGCTTCAAAACATTATTTTTCTATAACTCGTGAACCAAAAGTCTATAGGGAGAAGCTGACCACCAATCAATCAGGAGCTAACAGTCCCTTGTTGCTCTGCCTGCAATTTCTGATTTTACAGAAAGTTCAGTTTCTGTTCCAAAACTCTGGTCTAGCTGCGCATGACAGATTGTCTAATTCATTGAAGATAAACTCCCAGTTGCAATGGACTACCCCAACAGTTGACCAAAACAGTTTTCTGAGATTTGACTGTACAAATAGTCTGGACTGAAACCTTTTAATGTAAGCCTGTTAATGGCTCTGAGAAGACTGCAGAACCGTCTTGGTAGTGGATCCAGAAAAGATTTGGTTTTTTACCTTCACAGGATGATCTTATCTATTCTTCTGTCTTACCCATTGGAACAGTTGCACCGCATAGTTTGTGTGTTAAGTTCTGGATAATCAAATCACGTATAATTAAGCACAGATTATTTCTTAAAATCTTGAGGACCACTGTTCAGCTCAGATGGCCTGAGACATCTACACAGATACATATTTTCATACAGTGCTAGAACACCTGACCACAAAGAATGTATGAAAGCAGTCCAAACACAGCAACATAGATAGATACAAATTTAGTCCAGGGATATACCTACTCAGCCAAAGCTCATCAAAAAGCTCAGAAGGACTAAGTTTTCAATACAGACATAGAATTTAAGGTTGAGACTTACAAAATATGAAGTGCAATGTGATATTTATTTAATATTTTGTCAAATAAGTCTAAGACAAAAATCCATACAGGTTTGCGTAACTATCTAAGACTCTGTAGCTTATCAATTTACACTTATAACATTTGCTTAGTTACTTAAAGTTCTGCTGCTGTAGATATCCAAAAATCTGTCAAGTTAACTATTCAGCATATATTTCCTTCAAAACTCATTCACAAATATCTCAGATCTTAAGTCCCTTGATGGATGCAGTATTTGTTACAAGGCCTTTATGTAAAGGTCTTTGATAGATTTTACATGCCTATCTCATACTGGCATAATTAATTTCACCATCTGATACCATATCACCATCATTTTTACTTAAAAGTACCAGAAAACCGGATGCAGTGATGCTACTGTTTACTTTTTGCTCAAAGTCCAAAGATAAAATCTCTAAACTACAAAGTAGCAGACTTGAGACTTCAGGCTTCTCTTAATCAAATGATAAAATAGCTTCTGGAAGCTTACTACTTCTGGGCTTAGGCACCTGCTTCATCTTTTCTTCAGTCTGAACCTCTGTATGAGAGGCAAGAGAAGAGCCTGGAGGGCAAAAGGAGGACAAACAGCTGGAAACTTGACTCTCCAGCTAAGTGGTTAAGGCAGCCAGCTAGCAGGCAGCAGACCAAAACATCAGTCTCAACATCAGCTCTTTTTTTACCCAGTGATCTAATATAAAAAGCACTAACAGTCCATGGAAACGATGTCAGACCTCAGATTAACTCCGATCAGATGCGAACTCTAAAAGAGTCAGGAACCATAAGCAGGCAGATAGCTCATACAATTTTTGGTGTTTCATTTTCATGTGTTTCTCTCTGTTTTTAAAGAAACACACAAACAATAGAGAAAATCACAGACAGAAGGCCCCATTGACAATAGCTGTATAAGAAAAGGAGTTTGTACAGTCTGGAGTGAAATTGAATAGGGAACTTTTCCCTTTCCGATCTCATGCAGTACTAACAATGTAAGTTGCATGTAACAATTGGAAACTTTAAAAAATCAGATAGAAGAGACACTTTTAAATTGACAGCGTTCCTTTAAGTTGACTCAGTACAAAGTAGCATCACGACATGACGTTTATCTGTAACAGTACTTCACTGTTGTCATCAAAATTTCACAGAAAATGTGGAAATAATTGTTTGCTTTGAATAAGATGAAGCTTGAACTTTCTGCTCATTTGTGTTTACTCCCTAGGTAGTTAATATGTCTCACTTAGAGATAAAACTAATATGGTCCCAGCTCACTCATACCAGTTTAAAAAGGTTTACTGTCAAGAGTAAGGCAAGAGTATTTTGGCCTTTGTACTGTAGCCATGTTAACTGTATGCAAGTAACACAAGGAGACGTATATTGGTGGAGTCTTGAGAGGGGACCTGCCTGAACTGGCAAACTGGCTGTTTTTAATGCTCCTTCCTTCAATGTGGAAAAGTCTCATTTACAAGTAATCCAAGTTGTGGCTTTGGTGGAAGATGACACTATAGATTTTAAGAGGCTGTGTCATGCTGTGAGTATAAATTCCTCCTATTTAAGCAGCTCATGTTTAAAACTGGAAAAGAGTTTGACTATACAGTGAAACACAGCTGTCTGCTAGTGTTAGACAACTTTTGGATTTTTGAAGTATGTTTTTTCCAAGCTGGCTACTTAGGAGTAAGAAAAATACACTGGGGTATACTAGATAATCTGTTCTCTGTTGTTTGGGCAAAGGGAGTCTGTTCATGTCTTGAGTATGAGAAGATATTCAAGCTTCTGAGTATATCGCTGACATCAAGCATCAGCAAGACAAAAAACCACTGTTCCATGCAAACCTACGCTCTCTAGATTAAAGTTTGGCCTTGGAAATCGGCTTGACTATGTTCATCTGGCATCACATATTATTCACATGTCAGCTAATAAACTCTGTAAGGGTTGATATTGTCTGTCCTCTTCATCTGTGATATAGCTAAACTCTAATTCAGACAAAGTCATGGTGAACAACTTGGAATTACTAAATGTTATTGAGTAGAGGATGAGCTATATAGCTCCATTAAATCCTTCTTCCTATAACTATGTTCATTCTAACAGTCTTCCTTATCCCTTCATCCTACCTCTCCACTTCTTCACTCTCATGTCCTTCATGTTCACATTATATTTCCTTCATTTCTTTATGTCCCTGGACCCTCTTTCCAGGCACCCTTCTGCCCTCAGGTTTCCGCAACATCTCTACACAAATAGTAAGCCCATTAATATATGCTCTCCACAATCTTGTCCCAGTCAGATCAATTCCCACCCTTTGGCCCTCTTCCTAATGGTAAAATCCTTATATGTACTTACATGTATTTGATAGAAGAGTGTTTATCACAGACTGTTCCTGTAGGTATAATTAATATTTCTGCTAGCTTCCTTATACCAGTAAATATCTCTACAATTAGAATTGAGGCAATTGTGCTTCTATAAAGCCACACAAGTATCCATTTAGAGATGAAAATAATGCTGATGAAGTCAAATGCTTTGTAATGCTATGAAGCGTTTAGTATCAAGCATAGTTACTTCAGTCCACCCATCCGTCTACAGGCTTTGTATGCCTTCATGCAATACTTGTAGTGTGCCCAAGAAGCAAATGGCTTTCAGCACCTTGCAGTAGTCCTGGTTAAGTAGATTGTCTGTCTCAGCACTTTCTTTCTTCCCCATCCTCCTTTGACAATTTGTCCTTCCGTTTTTAATCACACAGAGACAATGTCACTATAATTCTCCAGTGGCCTGTGGAGATACTTGTACTGCCATATGCCCTGTGACACTTCCACCGTGTCTTTTCTCTTGCTTTCTTTTTCTTCTTCCTTGAGAGAAATTTCAATAGGGTAGGAATTCTGACAGATCTCTCCTTCCACTTCTAACCTGTGAGTTTTGCTGTTCTGTTTCAGGGACGTAGGTTAACTCATTCTCTGGGACAGATCTAGGCTGCTACTCCACTGTGTAGTCAGGTTGCATGGGTAGAACTTGGCTGAATGAGCAGAACAAAATGATTAGGTTCAGCACCCCAGGAATTGTAATTTCGGCTTCTGCCTTTCACTGCAGCACTAAAGATTCAGTCCAGCTCCCGGGATAGTCAGCCTAACATAAATTGCAGCTATTATGGAATCCAAGCTAGCATTTTGGGGTGCGTTTGGGAACCAGATTAAGGGCACTCTCGAGCAAAACTTTTAGCTGAAATTGCAAAGAAGATAAAATTTTAAAAAGAACAAATAGATGTTAGGCAGAAAAAAAGTTACAAGCAAACAAGGAGAACTATTCTCATTTAACCATATCTTAATCATGCAAAGATGCTGTCTATTTATTGAACTGTAAGTACTCACTGTGCCTTCAAAGTGAATTCTATATGTCAACACAAAATTAAATATTCCATTTCACATGGATATTTCAGATATCTTAGTTGAGATTTATAAATGCGTTGTCCATAAGAGATACTGAAATAAATAAAAACAGTTTAAATTTGAGCAACCTTGAGATATTTATTCTTGTCTTTAAACTGTAGCATATAAGAATGTTGAGAGTTAATTAAATGCAAAACAGAGCAGTGCCCGACAGATTTTGGAGTGTTAAACGAAGTCCGAATGGTGTTCAAAGTCATTAGCTGTAATGAGGTCATCAACCCAATACCCTCTGCAGAACTTGTTTTCTGTTTAGCAACTGTGTTTTATGTTGAGTCTGTGCTGATCACTGATATATGAGTAATAGCCAATTCATTTATTTTACTAAATGTGCCTTTCATAATGGCAATAATAGAGTCCAGACAAGTCCTTTTCAAGGGATTAATTGTCTCTCCATATCAGGTGACTAAAATCTTTCTGTCATTTTCTTGATGCTGTGCACTGCATGGCCCAGATACAAGGTTGTTCTTTGAAAATGTGCTACTTAGTGTTTTGTTTTGCTATTCAGAGGGCCAAGTAACCATGGTGGAACTTGGAATAAGCAGGATTACTATTATTGACTTAAGTTAAAGAGTTTTTTTTTCCATTCTGGCTAGAAAGGCTTTATTTTTCTCCTTCAGGTCTGGGGAAACAAGATGGAACGAGTAGAGCAGAAGTAACAGATGCCATTAATCTGTTCCTCAGGAAATAGCTGTCTCAGGTTCTTCCCAGCGTTCTTACTCCACTGGTATCCATTATTTTAAACCTATCCTGTGAAATTGTCTCCAACATTAAACTGCCTAATGTGAATATTTGTGGCTCTTTTCTGTCCTTGATTGTTTCTACACAATGCAAAGCACATTCTCAGCAGGAATCCCACTGGGGCATAGTGTATTGTACATATAATTGCTGAATGTTGCAGTTGCCCTCCAGGCATTGGTACCTTATCTAAATATTCGCTACTATTCAGTCAAGTGTATTTACCTCTAGACAGGTTTGTCTATGGGGGAAGAATTATAATCAAATGAAATAAAGAAGAGCATAGGTGAAACATCTGTGTAAGCAGTAATGCATTGGCACAACATAATTATTCATTCAAATCAAACAAAACTTAGTATTATTAATCCAGTAATTTTTACCTTCACAAGGACTGAGTTAGTGGAGTTTTTCTTCCAGCCAAAAGGCTACCGATTCATTTTTGGCTGATACTGCTGAAAATTTCTGCCTATGCCAAAGAATGCATTTACAGAACATTCATGTCACAATTTGAAATGTGGACACAATAACTCTTTTCTCATTGTGGCATGTGATTAAGCCTGTTTGTACATCTATATTGCATTTCCTACAGATTTACTGTATAAATTCCTTTTTTAAATGACTGTAAGGGAAAAAAACAACAGTCTGTCAGTAGGCTTGTTTTGGAGTATCCTGTGCCTTGAGAGCTGGAAGGTAAAAAACCACATTCCGCATAAGTTGTGCAGACACAGTCTGGATGTGGAAACCTGTATAATTTACAAGCATATGCCAGATAAATCCAGAAAACTGTTATCTGTTGCAAGCTCTGAATCCATCTTCCTAAATCACTATTTTCTAACTGCATTGACCCAATTTGAACTATGCCCCACAGCATGGTTATAATTTCAATTAAATTTTCATTTGAAAAATCTTAGAGCAGTTTGAACCCTTTGGCACAGGAGAGCCAAACCAACATCCACAACGCTGCAAATCAGCATAGGAACCTGACTGCAGATCTTACATATTCCTCTCTGAAAGATATTCAGTCACTACTCAATTCAAAATTAACAATGGCATTTCATAAATATTTAAGCTGGACTTTTTAAAGTTAGGGACCTAGCAAAACAGTTAAGCATGTACATTAAAAAAAAAACCATATTGTTTTCCGGTGGCTCAAGGCATCCCTCGTTACCACTAATGCAAATACCCAGAAGTTCTGAATCTAGGCTGCTTTCACAAAGGCATTACGCTGTGAATATTGAGACTAGAAGATGTTTCAGCCAGAAGTAAAATAAATAAATAAACTCGGATCAGTTTGCAAAATCATCACATGTTAGCAGAGTAACTTGCCTGGGGCATATACGTAATCATCCAATTAAAAGAACATCATGATGCAATCTAGAAAGCTATCAAACTCAATGTTAATGATGGGGAAAATCATATGTCATACGGTATCTGAGAAAAAGGGGAGACTTAAAATTTGATCTGTGTGAAATTAGTGCTTGAACGGGAAGCAATAGGGTGAGGAGTTTATATTCTAGCTGATGTTGGGGGGGGGGAATAGATGGTGTTTGAGTTTTTTTTCATGCTAGATTGTTATTTTAATTTGAATATGCTATGCTGTAACAGTCAGCCCCAGCAACGATACCCTGTAAACTGGGTGAAAAAGGCTGTATCTATGGAAATGCAGATGCAGATTCTTTCCTGGTATCAGTTACTTATGACAGAAAAATCTACTGCTTGTCAGGAAACACTGACAAATATACCAATTGTTTAATACAGAAAGGCAAAAAACCTGGGTCTTCAAATCCTCAAAAAAAAATCCTCAAAAAGGGTATAAGTGGTTAGCCAGCTAAATTTCATGTAACGCTTAAATCCTGATTTTTTTTGCTTATCTAAAAGTTTCAAGCCATCACCTGTGCTGAAGCAGCACTCTGTGGTCTTAGTTAACCTTGAATCTGAAAGTACTTCAGTTGATTCTACAGCCTCCCTTCTCAGAAAGCAAGCTGATGTTTTCTTCAGCCTTATTAAATCTGCTTCTTGTTCTAGAATCTTTATAGACACCTATGAAAATCATTAAATCATGACAAAACGATTGATAAGCTGAGGAGCAGAACTCAGAAGATACGAATGAGAGGTGAGCTACTGTAGACACTGCCACCATCAAGTAGGAATAGGCTCTTTTAACAAGAATTCTTCTTCACTGCTAGGTCTTTACTCAAAAAACGTCTGCATGTGCAAGATTGTGCACCAATCTCTGGTGGCCTGAGTTAGACAGAAAAGCACATTCGCAGTGGCTAGTTTCTGCAAAGGCCTGTATTCCCACGCATTGCTGCCTGATAGTGTCAAGTTGTGTGACAGGTAATCCAACCTTCACAGTTCCCCAGTTCTCTGAGGTCTCTCTCATGCATGAGGATAGCAGTGCCTTGGCCCATACAACCCTTGTAAGGTTTGTAATATCTTCCATGTCATAATATGACAGCGTGTTTACCATCTGCCTAGCTAGCTCTGTCTAATATGGCTGACAATGTATTTAAATGTGTGTTATTGAAATGGAAGTAGCAGTCAAATAAAAGCATGAAATCTCCATCCTCTAATTACTAAAATAAATTATGACTGCTCCAGAATAAGTGTAACACAATGTTAATTAAATGCAATGTCACAGTGCTTTTACTAGCCAAACAGGGCTTTTTCCTTGCAAAGTTCTTTGTAGAAATGGTGTTATTAAACAGGTGCAAGAAGACAAAAAAAAAAGACTAGGTGGTTTATAGTGGAGGATTTATAGTGGAGGGTTTCCCTGCCCATGGCAGGGGGGTTGGAACTAGATGATCTTTGAGGTCCCTTCCAACCCTAACCATTCTATGATTCTATGATTCTATGACTATGCTCACCTGTACCGATCCTGCCCGACAGTGGTCCTGACCCTTTTAGAAAATAGCTACAATCGGTGGAGCTGATTTTGTTGGTTGCTCATTTCCTCCTTTTCAGAGGAAGAGTCTGGAAAGAAAACTTTTCTGAAAACCAGAACCCAGAACTGTCCATACAACTGTGTTATGGCCATGGTAGTAAAAAGCTGTCCTTTAGCAGATGAGCCTAAAGACTGTAAAGTGAATATTGCAGGTTGTTGATGGAGAGCTAGGTAGCAAAAGATGAGGATTGTCTTACAAACTTTGTGTATCAGGAAATCAAAGAAATTTCTTTTTGCATGATACTGGCGTCTTACTGATATCTTTGAGGGAAAAAGAGAATGTTTATTCAGCTGTTATCATAAGTCTTTCAAAATATTATTCAACATAAGTACGAATTGCTATAGGAAGGAAGAAATTTTCTATAATGTTAAAGAAATAGAGAAATGTTGGAACACAGGTTGTTAACTATGTGAAAAGAGCTCCACTTCTGAAATGTTTTGTTCTGAGATAACTCTCAAACACAATTTTTACCTTTCCTGTGAAGTAAAATTATGAAAAGCATATTTAACAAGATGATCAAAAGAGTGAGGGTTTTTTAATGAAATTAAAAGATTCACTCCTTCATTCAGTTTTTAATTCTTAAAGAGATACCTATATGTTGAAAACTATTCTCTTCAAAAAGAAAAAGAAAGTCTAAAATAATGGAAAGTAGCTTCTCCAGTATTTTTTAAGCACTTTGTTGCAGTTTTGTTGGAATAGAGTTGTTTTTATACAACATTTAAATAATTCAGCATTTCAGTTTAAAAAGATTATCTTCTCTAGCATGAGCTATATGCGACATGCTCATCAACACTTCCTTTTGATCCATTACCTAGAAAATAGTCTAGAAAATGGAGAGAACACCCAGGCTGCTGTTTTGAACAGACATTCTGTTGTGTTTGTGCACATCTGGGAAAATTAATAAAGGTACTAAAAAGCAGTTGAGTTCTGCAAAAAATCCTAAAATGCTACATTTTCCAATGCTTATGATCTGTGTAGAGCAAATCATTCATAAAATCAGGAAATCTTTCAAAAGATGCCAAAGAAGCTGCTACCTTGCTGCCAGCACAAAGGTGCTGTAGACAGAAAGAAATGCTTCAACGTGGCTGTTATCCACTGTTTGGAGAAGTAACCAGCAAGCTGTGAATTCAAACCAAGATATTCAGAGTTTGACCAGAATTTGACTATATCTGTGTAGGGCATGACAAGTCATTCCTTCTGCAAATATATTACAGACTACTTTATGTAATGAATTCTTATGGGTTTAAAATCCATACCATGGCCATTATGATTAGTGATGAAGTATTTAATTCTTCATAAGAAAGTCAGTAAGTCCATGAGGGAGCTCTGTTCAGGAGTTCATGAACATTTTGTAGAGTATGGCCCCTTATATCACTGATTTAATAGCAGTTTCAACTTCCCCACCAATTAGAAGTAGGTAACACCAGCTTTACTCTTACATTACATGCAGACAGTTACAGAAAGAAATTGAGATGCTTAGTACTGGCAAATTTAATGAAAACCTGTATCAAAACTGCTGAGGCACAAAAGAAACTTTTATTTTCATAGTAATAGCAAAAAATCAGGAGTGTGCCCACATTTAAAACTAATTTTGAAAAGGAATTTCATAAGTTTAACATGTCCATACAGCATGAATACTGTACCAAGTCCCATTGGTGTTACATTGCTATAACTTTGTGAACAGAGCTGAAGTAAACATGAAGCCTACAACAAGGTTGCTTTGTGGTTTGTTTTTTTTTTTACTTTATATTGTTCTTGAAAATTATTTATTGTGAAGGTATAGAAGGATTATACCTTGGCCATAATTACCTGCATAATTTGAATAATTACCCACAACTGTTGCAATCACTTAAAAATATTTAGTAAATGTTATTTCTCTGTGGAAAATTTCAACATTTAAGAATTTGTAGATGCCACAAAGCAGAATAAAATTTGAAAGTTTCAAGTCAACTGTGAAAGAGAAATTAAAATCGTGTTCATAACATTTTGGTTCAGTTTAAATCATTTGCATATATGAAACAGTATATTGTGTATAATGATATCATATAAAACATTAAATATAATATACGCTTATATATATGAGGTTTTTTATCCAACCGACTAATTAACATCTTGATTTTGAAAAAATCCATTTAGAAGCAGAAAAAACTCTTACGCTGGAAAACATCGAATTAGTTCTTGACAGTTATAATTTCCTTCACACTTTGCGGAAAAAGAAAATACATTTAAAGTCAAAAAAATCTTATTTTTTGTTAATATGCCCAGCATATTAAGAATAACCAGTTAATCTTTGAAAACGATTAATATCTAAAGAAAACTTGCCACCATGCCACAAGTTAGACACACTTAATGACATAAGAAATGCTGTAGGTGAAACAGTATGGACTGAAGCACTGAGCAATTAACAAGACTATTTAACCAGAGGAACCTGCTAATCACTTAGTATACTATTTAATTTGCACAAAAAAGGCATATTTTAGGACAAGGATATTGAAGATGATTTTTACTAAATCATTTATTTTAATAGCTGTTTAGCAGGAAGGTATATAGATTTACCAATGTTAGCATTGTTTTAGCCACTAGCAACAAGATGATAATATTGAAAGTTAATTTGGGACTCTGGCTCTATTATTTGCTACTCTAATTACTTGCCTTAGTGAGCAAAACAGCCTGAGGAAAATAAACTAGAATAGCACCACATCAGGAGACTGAAATGATAGAAGCTCCAGGCTAAGTGATCTGAGGTGTTACCATTTGCAGAAAGACTTTGTATTCTAAGTCCTTTGCTTAAAGTGTATTTTCTCTTCTGAAGATTTTTTATACCAAAGTGCTGTTTGATTTCATGACATCATTTTCAATAATTTCCTAGGAATTAAGCTTTTTTTTTTTCATCCTCTTGGCCTCCCTTCTCACCCAGTGATTCAGATTTGAAGAGTAATAAGAAAAAAGGAAAATTCCCTTTGAAAATATCACTTGAAATGCTTTAATATCTCCTTTGCCTCAGAGTGAATATTGAGTTGTGCTGCTGATAGGCAGGGGGAAGGGTTACACCAATTAGATGGAACCCATTGTTATTCTGCAGTGTCTCATTTTTATGCAGTGATCTTCGAAAGAAATAGGCAAAGAGAGTCTGTTTTGTATTAATGATGGTTTCTGAGGAAATAGGAAAAGGATGCCATTTTACATACTGTGTCACTGTAATATAAAAGATCATGTAGAGTATTCTATTTTGTGATAATTCAATATAGAAATACATATTGTAATAGATGGGACCAGTATATATCTGTGGTTTTATTTTGATTTATATTATGATACAAAGTAAAATGTTAGTGTATCTGCAGTTTAATTTATTATTTGCTCCTAAAACCATGCTATCAATATATACACCAAATAAAAAGTGGCCTTTACTTGCTCCTTCTCTTCCTATGCCTAGCTTAAACCGTAGAATGGAATTTAATTAAAGCCCCTACTTACTTCAATAAGAGAAGCCTTGTCAGTTTAATTGATTCTTGGTCAAAGTGATATTGATTGGGTAAAAGCAAATCCATTTCTTTCCCAACAATTAAAACATTTAAATAGGCTCTGTCTTCGTTTTGATGAAAGGACATGAAACCGCTGGCAGCTGTCCCTATGGCTGATGTTGATCATTAGCAAATGAGTTAATGTACATTTATATTAGTACTCATCTTGTTTTATTGTAATATTCTACTACATTAAGGTCTCAAATGTCCATCTATTAAAACCTACAAAGTCATATGAAAAACCCTTACTATATTCTGGTGTAAAAACTGTTTAAAATATTTTACAATACTGCTTAAAATTTCTGGATCTGAGCCTGAACTGAATGCTTTTAGTTCTCATATCAAAGTCTGTTAAGGGTGCTGAGCACTTCAGAGTTACCGCTTACTTAAACAGTTTAAAAATGATTTAAATGTCATCTTTCAGAAATCAGATCTAATTTACTTGCAGATAACTGTTTTAGCAGTTCTTGAAGACAAAAATCTTTCCCCCAAACCTTCCACACAGTACATCCCAAAGAAACTTGCATGGAAATCTCTACATTTCGCTTATCACTTCTGTTTGAGGTCCAGTACGTCTTTCTAAGACTTCTGAAAAACTAAGACTTCTAAGACTTCTAAGAACTTACTTTCCTTAGCAGAACAAGATCAAAAATGAACACTGTGTTACACGTGAGGTCCATGTAAGTCTGTGTGATGTCTCCAGCAGTAGCCAATAATGTTCAGAAGTGCAATGTAAGAAACAGCACATGTACAGTGATACTTCCCACTGTGATATTTTCTCAGAGGTCTCTGGTATGCTCCTTCATGGGCTGCAAGGGTACAAACTGCTTCGCCATGGTCATCTCCACTGGCTCTGGTGCCTGGAGCACCTCGTCTGGATTCTTCTTCACCAGCCCTGGTGTCTTCAGGGCTGTTTCACTTACATATTCTCACTCCTCTCTCTCACAG
This sequence comes from Tauraco erythrolophus, assembly GCF_009769465.1. Classification (NCBI taxonomy): domain Eukaryota; kingdom Metazoa; phylum Chordata; class Aves; order Musophagiformes; family Musophagidae; genus Tauraco; species Tauraco erythrolophus. The sequence goes on along the minus strand of NC_141465.1, from coordinate 122,927,241 downwards.
CTGCTGCACAGTATTTTTTACCCTTTCTTAAACATGTTATCACAAAAGCACTACCAGCCTCACTGATGGGCTCAGCTTTGGCCAGCAGTGCGTCCGTTGGAACCAGCTGCGTCTGACACGGAGGCAGCTCCTGATGTCTTTTCACAGAGGCCATGCCTGCAGCCTCCCCACTACCAAAACCTTGCCATGTAAACCCAGTACAAACAAATAACACCTGTAAAAGGCAGTGGCACAGGGAGAGGGATGTGACTGGAAGAGAGATGTCACATTTAGTCCTGGTGCTGTCTGCTTCTGGATGTGGAAACACATAGAAGGACCTATAAAGAAGAACAAATCTGAGAGAAAGGGTACCAGAAGCACTGCAAAGTTTGAGCTTTGCTGGCAGTAGGTTCAGACCTGAGACTGGAGGCTCTGCCAGACTGGAGTTCTCCTTTTGCTATCAATTATACATCCTTTAATTTGCTTCTAAAACTATTACATGCAGATAGTAGAATAATATATCATAATAAGAAATCAAAAGTATTTATGTCTGGAATTTCAATAAATTCTTTCTTGTAGTTGAGAACTGTGATATATATTTTACCTGCTGAAATACACTGCAGTCAGTGTATTAGGGATCGCTGGAGAAAATGCATCTTTTTCACACAGATTGTGTTACAGAAAAAAACAGAACTGAACACTTCTGTTTTCATGGCATTGCTTGCTTGTGTCTACATATATCCTCCTTCAGGTACGTGCAATCACAAGAATGTGACTGGGGATGGCCATAGCTGTGTGTAATGACATTTTTTAGACGTGAGCATCACATTGGCAATCCTGTAGAAACTCATTCTATCTTTTTTTTTTTTTTTAATTATTTCATATCATATTTCATATCATATTATCTTAGGACACTGAGAAGCAGCTAAAGTAGCTAATCTTATTTATCGTCGTCTCTGATTGTTAGTATATAATAGTATAATCATAACGTTTGTGTAAAATAATGCAAGCTGTGGGAGAAAGCATTGGCTGATATTTTAAGTTTACTGTGTATGGTCTAGTTACAATTGGCAAGGATATAAAATATGTATTATGCTTTGATAAAACGAATCAGTCATATTTTTCAACATTAACATGGGTATGTTAAATTTCTAGGCTTTTAAAAATGGAAACTTTCTCAGCTACTGTAGTAAATTATTTGCTCTCTTTCAGCACTTACCTCATCCTATTAGCCTGGTTGACATTGACCTCATATTCCCATTTGGAATTCTAGAAAAAATGAAAGCTCAAGTGTGATGATTTTATTTACTTTTTCTGATTTTTATAATACTCAAGGTGATTATAGAAATTAAAAATAAAATCTTAACTCTAATTTTGTTCGTGCTTTAAAGTTCTTCTTTTTAGTCCCTGTGTTCATAAGAATTACAGCATTTCAGATATTCTACAAATCCTGTAGTGTAGTCAGTCAGCTGAGATGAAATTGCCGAAAGCTTGGCTGACATTTGTTTTCCACTGTCCTACTGAGTAAGTATAGACAAGTCGAAAGAAGGTAGTTACATGAAACTATTTTTTCTTAGAATAATTTAATGAATCCCTCCTACATATGCATGAGTTCTCTATATTTTAGCTAGCATTTATGTAAATGAATGAAAGTTAAACAGGCCAAAAACCCTACATAATAAGGTTTCCTAAATATTCCTGAAGTCTCCTAAATGCATCTTTGCTTTGTTTTTATTTCTCTCAGTATTATCAGCCTATAGTTAGTGTTTTAAATGCAGATATGCCCAGGTCCAGTAGAGAGCAATAAAAAGCCACTGTTCTGTGACAGGCAAGAAGTAGACAACATGCTAAAAAGCATGATGGGAGATGGCTTCATGTTTTTTCCCTACAAATGTATCTGCTAATACTTCCCCATGTGCCTAGCAGTATCTCTGTCTGCTTTTTTTCTTCCAGGTGCAGGTTGGCAGAGCAGGAGTCCAGTCAGCAGGTTGCATTACTGTATATAGTCTTATAATTGCCATTTAACTAAAGGTTTAATAAGGTTAAAATTTCTCTAAAATGATCATTGAAATTTGTGGCACTGCTTTTTTTTTTTTAAAGCACTCAACAAGGGAAAAAAAAAAGGATAAAAAGCAGTAATTATCTGTGAGTTAGATCTCGCCTTACTGCTTTGCCTGCAAATCATGCCTGCCTTCAAATCCCATAAAACCATTCTACTCCATCCCAGGGCTCCTGCCCTAATCAGCAGTATGATTTGATTTCAAGGGAGCTCCTTCAAACATAGCAAGTCTTTCCCAGACTCTAACCATTTAAAGAGCCTTTTATTTTTTTCTCTTTAGTATCTGATATATATAATATATCTGGCAGCTTCATCCTGCCAGAACTTCTAGTCCCAGTAGATACCAAACAGCCTGAGAAACAAACATTTCACCAATGAAAAGGTGAAATCCATCCCCAGCCCAGCAGTGATGTTTTCACAGGAGAAATGTGCTAATCTTCTATGGTACCGTGCAGATCAGGTAATTTTCATGAGTAGATGCAGGTGGGATCATGCTGGCAATATTATCACTGGAGCAGCAGAACTCTGCAGTTGCCCTAAGTAGGAGTTTTTGGGCACAATGAAGACTTCAGTCCAAATAGCTGGACCGTTAACAGCACTGACAGTATCAATGGATATTTAAATCACAGGACAGCAACCTTTTTTTCCTTTCTTTCTGTGTCACTGCACTGTTGAGAGTTAATTTCTTATTTCCTGTGCAGTGTGAGGAGACCGGTGTGTATGTCTGTCTCCTGGGAGCATCTGTCCACCCATCTGCGTGTGTCTGCGACTGATACCGCTTTCCGGGAACTCCAGGCACACAGTAGCATGTGGTGATGTGAGAGGAGGTGGCAGGCTGCGTTTCCTCGGTTTTTGTTAGTGTCAGATTAAAGACAAGGATAAAAGGTTACAGCATGTTCTTTCTTTTCTTACCTTTTAAAACTGTATTAACCTTCTTATGGAGGAAATAAAAGCTTAGCTGTACCATTACAGCCTGACCTGCCCTTTTAAAATTAGACCTGCTGACACTTCCTGAAAAATATCTAAAAGTGCTCTATCTACTCAGTTTGGGCTCTATAGTATGCATTTGATTATAGACATCTTCCTCAAAGGAAGGACTAGTGGAAGATTTAGTTTATCTCTACTCTTTATTCTTTATTTTCTTTTCCTGTTGACACCAATTGGACCTCAGGCTTACTTGGCTTCTGATGTGCCTAGATCCAGGACTGGGATTTGGTTAATGATCAAGATTCCTAACTGTGACTTCCAGCTGAGCATTATGTGCTTACCCTGTGTTATAGATAGATAATGCCAATCTGGAGTATGACTGCCCATACAAATGTGCCTGCTGTCTTTTGACACACTCAGGCTACCCAGATATCCACTGCAGACGTTTGTGGGGCTGGCAAACATGATGCAGGGGGTTGCACCCAAATGCCTGCTGGGAGAGGTGTCTGGAGGCCTGATGGGATTCACTAGAGAGTGTCAGATGAAATCAGGTGCCCAAGAGTGGGCAGCAGCAGAGACATTCTCAAGGCAACGCAGTCAGTGCTTAGATGATACTTAAGCACTTGGCTGACCAGTGCTGGAATCTCTTTGCAGAGGAGCTAAATCACTCTCAAAGCTGTTCTAGCTGATATTAGAGACCCAGATGTCTACTGCACATGCAGATACGTACATATAGGCACCTAAACCTGGAGCTGAATTCCACCATCAGAGATGCAGAAAGGAACATACATCAGCACCATGGAGATGTTTCAGGCACTGTAAGAAATCTCAAATAGCTGTAGATACTTCTAATTACTGAATTGAAGCTGAAAGGATCTAGGGCAGGAACTAATGCACACAGGTGCTATCTCACAGTGACATTCACCTATCTAGTGGCCATAGATAAACCTCTTTCTTTGTAGACCCACAGATAAGCCCAATGCTACACTGTGAAGGAATAAAGAAAAAGATGTATGTTCATGGAATTGTGCAGTAATAATCAACTGAGGGAATCTCCTGATGGATATGTCTTCACTCCCACAGATTCTTATGGTCCATAGAACAACCAGGGTATAATTCAGTTCTCGAGTTCCTCACTAAAATTCAGTGATGCAAACCTTGGATGAAAGATGCATCTTCAGTGTTTTACCAAGTGATCTCTGTGTGGCTATTCAGAACAGATTTTGACCTTAATTTGAAGTGTAAATTGAAGCAGGAATAGTTAACTGTCAAAACAAATTCCAGTATAAGAAGACTTGTCTTTGTATTAGAGATGAGATTTGGAAGATATAGACTGAAAAATGATACAGTGGATACAGTGGTTGGTGGTGCATCCTATTACAAACTTTCATAATTCCGTGAAGGATCATTTTCTAAATCCTTCTGTCACAGTGGTTCCAAGAATCCAGACTTTGTCCTTTTAAAACAGAGTATTTTTGAGAATTCTCAGTGACTTTCAGTCATCTCTTGCTGCTCTAAATCCGACAGTCATTCCTAAAAACCCATTTCAATATAGCCAACCACAGCCAATCATTCCTCTCTCTCCCTCCTGATTACCCATTTACATTTTCCCGTGTTTCTGGCACCCTGTCTCACAGTGATTAGGGTGGTTGCAGCTGGCAGTTGGCATTTCTGTCATGAGTGTCCCTAATTCCTGCCATCACCTAGCATCTGCTCAGTGGTATCCTGCTCCTCAGTGTCTTAATCTCTAGCTCCATTTATCCTTGGGGTAAACATCTTCTCCGTGAAGGTTTCTTTGTCTGCTCTATTCGTATCAGAAAAGTGAATGCTTTTAGTAATTATGATTTGATCTGACACATACAGGAAAATCCGACTGTTGTTCTGTGCAGCAGGCAGCAACGCATTTCTTATTCAAGTGTGTTAATTCACTGCGGTGGTGTATGCTATTTCATTATTGAAGAAATTTTGATAATGTCATTATAAATTGTGCGTGTCTAATGAGTTGCATTCAGGGAAATTACTGTATTAAAATAACCCTTTTTAACCCAGAATACTTGTTTCCTATTGGCAGTTTGTTAAGGGAAAACAGGTCAGTGATGCTTTGGTTGGAATCTACTGTGTTTTCTAATTTAGTGGCTATTGCTGAGGTTTCGTATCGGATATGAAATTATGCCAGTCCAGTGAAGTGACTAGAGTTGTACCAGTTCATTCTAAGTGAGTGTAAAGCCCTGGCTTCTGGTTGCAGAGTAAGTGTCGCTGGGCCTTATGTTTCAAATCAGTAAAATTTTTTAAAATGCATTTTGCCCTTGCAAACTTGTAATAGGGAACAAAGTAGACAGTAAAGGAGAAAACAAAAATCTTCAGCAGCACTGTGTTTCTTCTGCTTTCACAAGACCAAGATGAGAATTGTCACTGAGATTTGTTAGAACAAGAAATGTAGCTCATTAAAACCAAGCTCTGGTAGTTTCACAGCTAAACCTTAATGATAATGATTGAGGAGACCACAAGCACTTTTGGCTTTGGAGACCAGGTTCTGATGATTACAGTGATGTACACAGTTTGAAATCCTAAATAAACTAGAATAAAATACTGATCTGAAAAATAAAATAAAATAAAAGCCCCAAACAAAAAAATATTGAACACCAATTTTTGTAACTTAAAGCCATTTCCTACAGAAACCATTTAGACCAATATAGCCCTGAATCCTACACTCACACAAATGGAAATTATAAGTCAAACTTGATCTATGCGTCTAGAATAGAACATCTCACGAAAACAATTTGGTTTATTCTTACATAAACTGCAATTTCTGACAACTTTCTTCTTGAAATTGTGCAAATGCATTCTCTTATGAAACTTGCCTATGATGGCTTCGGAATAAAATCATGGCTCATGGGTGATGATTGGTATTTAAAAATAAAATAAATAAATAAACATATAAAAGGAAAATTCCTTAAGTGCAAGTTTTTATTTTGGAAAAAAATATTAAAATAAAAGAAAATGCACTTTATAATGATTTTTTCCTTTCAAAATCTGATATCTACATTTAATCTGAATGATGTGTTTGCCCTTCCAAAGTCCAGTTCTGCTGTGAAAGTGGATTTTGTGTAAAGAAGTTATGGGATAGTTACATAGTCACTGAAATCCTTGATTTCCATATAAAATTTGCTTACTTGCCTTCAAAAAATGAGCAGCTCTAAACCAGCATAGATTTGGGCAACCAAGTAACATACTTAGCAAGTCCTTTCTCACAGATAAAAGCCAAATTACATATTCTGGTCCTTTCAGCACTAATAGATTTGCAGTAGTAGCACAGTATGAGGACTATGGAATGTAGCAAAAGTCATAGTCTGACTTTACAAATCAACATTACCAGTGATGAAATCATATATTTCTTCTCAGGAGCTCTCCCTGAAATGTGCTTAGTTGTCAAACTATGTATTATGAAGACATAATCTAGGCCCCACTTTTCTGATCTCTTATACTGTGGGCAGTGGCCCCTGGCGAGCTGCCAGATCCCCACCCCACAACTCTCTCACTCCCCCTCCTCAATGGGGCAGGGGGAAGAACATAAGATGGAAAAACTCATGAGTTGAGATAAAGACAGGGAAATTCCTTACCTATGACCATCATGGGAAAAACAACCTAGACGTGGAGAAAATTTAGTTTATTGCCAATTAAAATAGATTTGGATTGTGGAAATCAAAGAGAAATTAATACAACATCTTCCTCTCTTCCACATCCCTCTTTCTCAGGCTTGGAGTCACTCCTTTGTCTCGGACTCTCTACCTCCCTGCCCCGGGCAGCGCAGGGGGATGGGGAAGGGGGGCTGCAGTCAGTCTGTGACAATTCCTTCTCCACACACCTTTCCCCAGCTCCTCCACGGGCTGCAGTTCCGTCGGGGAATATCCACTGGCTCTGGTGTGTGGTTGTCCATGGGCTGCAGTGAGGGCATCTGCATGAGCACACTTACATCCAACGAAAGAAGATAAAACTGAGATCAGTCTAGAGAGGACAAGACTGCAGCGAGGCAGAATAGCAGACTTCAAACACGGGTTAGACAAACATCTGTCTGGGAGGGCTCAGGTTTGGCTGCTGAGGCCCAGGGGCGGTGGGGCAGCCCTGTTCTCTGTGTGGGTCGTGGTGCAGCACCGGGTGTCAAGTTGGAACCTTAACTGTCATGGGCACTCTGAAATTCACAGCTTCAGGTGTGATATGTATTAGCCTAATTTCTATGAAGTTATGTGAGTTTTGTGGCTCTTCAGGTGAGTCAGGAAATACGTATTTTATAGTAAGAAGTACAAACCTCAAGTCTGAACAGACCTGTTTCTATAACTTACTATTTCAGTTACAATAAATGTAATAAACTAGAGGGAAAGTAACTTCGGAACAGTGCATTTTTTAATGCTGTTAATTGATTTACCTTAACAGAGAATATTTTTTTCGGATTTATTTAACAGGCTAATGACTCTATCCTATTGCCAGCAATTTTATTTATGCAAAAGTTTTGAGAATAAGTATTACAAGTATTCTTTTTAACTTTTGCCAAAGCAGTCACCATCTGCATGGTCATCTGGACATCATGACTGTATAAGGCAATCAAAGGGTAAATTACATTTATTGGGAATTTTATCTCTTCTTGGGCAAGATGTCACAGAATAGACTTCATGTTATTTATTCAGGAGTCTTATTTTGACAGGATTTGCTGTCAGAAGTACTGTCTCATGAGGGTTTCTGTAGAACTGAATGACAGAAATGTAACAGCATTATATCCTCCCATTTTTCTGACCTATATCACTTCTCCTTTTCCAAGAATGCTGCCGGGTTCAGTAGGAAACAGTTGATAAACCATGTGATACAGCAAATTAAGAATATGTCAAATTGAAAGAGTTATGGGAGATACTGTTTAATCATAATGTAAAAGCCACCTTTTCCCTTTCATTCAAAACATGATCTAACCCTGTCTAGAATCAAAAACATATTTGAAACTACATTTCTTCCTATCCATCTCCCCATCCCTATCTATCTATTTATGAGGTTTTAATGAGTTTTCAGTCAGTTTTCAGTTTTACTTTTCCCTACTGTAACAAAATATATGACAAATCCAAAATCAACATCCTATTGGTCATAGCTATCATGTGCATCCATAGCAATAGTGATTACTTACTCAAATATCAGCTAAGGAGACAAAACAAAGAAGAGAAATAAGATATTTGTTGTTACTTTTCATCTTTTTAATAAACAGGACTGCTGAAAAAGAGAGATACTTACCCAAGCTGTCACTGTACTCTAAAGCAAAGCCATAAACTTTCAATTAAGGGATACTATACAAACTCATGAACTTTCAGTAGGTGGCCAGTATCTCACCCACAATCTGATTTTTTCTTTCTAATTTGCATCTCTTCACTAGATTCCCAGTGGGAATTAAAAGGACACGTGAGCATTCTTAAAACTCAAATCTAATACAAATTAACAGAGCCTTATGGGGTATTTTCCTTTAGTAAGCTAAACCACAGACTTCTTTGTGGTTTTGTCTACCTACTTTATTATTAATACAACTGTAAAATGGATTATTTTCATTTTGATTTTCTCAACATATTTTGAGTGATAACAAATATATTAGATCTGTATATGATACATAACTTCTACATAAAAAAATATGCAATGAAATAAAATACTTGAAAATAGAATCAAAACCAGGATAGAGTTTTCAGCCTTCTTATCATGGTAGAAGGATTTTTCTTTCTTGAATGATACTGGTTTTCTTTGATGGTGAAACTACTGATTTATCATTTTTTTCTGGTTTGGTTCCTTCTTTTTTATTTCTCTCTCTGTTGTGGTGGCTTGTAGAAATGGAAAAAGATCACAGTAAGAATATCCAAGCTTTCACTGTAGTATTCCAGTACACTAAAATAATTCTGTTGTGGTTTAACCAGCGACTAAGCCCCACACAACCACTTGCTCACTCCCCCCTCAGTGAGATGAGGGAAAGAATCAGAAGAGTAAAAGTGAGAAAACGCATGGGCTGAGCTAAAGACAGTTTAACAGATAAAGCAAAAGCCAGGCATGAATGCAAATCAAAGCAAGAAATTCATTCACTACTTCCCATCAGCAGGTAGGTCTTAAGCCATCTCCAGGAAAGCAGAGTGACTGAGGAAGACAAAATGCCATCACTCCAAATGTCCTGCCTTCCTTCTTTCCCCAGCTTTATATGCTGAGCATGATGTCATATGGTATGGCATATCCATTTGGTCAGTTGGGGTCAACTGTTCCAGCTGTGTCCCCTCTCAACTTCTTGGGCATCCCCAACCTACTCACTGATGGGCTGGTGTGAGAACCAGAAAAGACCTTGACTCTGTGTAAGCACTGCTCAGCAGTAACTGAAACATTCCTGCGTTATTAAGACTCTTTCCAGCACAAATCCAAAACATAGCCTTGTACTAGCAACTACGAAGAAAGTTAACTCTATCGCAGCCAAAACCAGCACAAGTTTGAAAACTCACACATCTACTTTGCTGTCTCTAAATAATGTTTTTCTTGATTTTTTCTGCTTTGCCTACCCCTGCTGTGTGAGAGGAAGGGAAGATGCATTCTCTTATGTTTATTTCCATAAATGCCGTGCAGATGCCAGTGTTACAGCAGAGCTAGTATTCTAAACCAGAAATGAATACTTACATACCATAATTCCCAGAGTTACAAACAAACCTTCATGTGTGCAACACAGGTAATAGTCACTTTGTGTCAATTATTAGTTTTCTTAGGCTCTGCAAATATAAATAATAACAGTGAGAGATCTATGGACCTTCGATTCTTACCTTCATATATAAATATTTTTGATACAATTATTTTCCTCTTTTGTTTGTAGGTATGACCTCTGAATCTGTCTTCCCCTGTATACTTTTCCATCTCTCCCTCCTCAAAGTTTCAGAGACACGATGCATTTAGAGTCACTATATTAATCTTATATAAATTATTGACTCCCAAATAATCAATACTTTGCACAGTGTCTAGTTCAAATCCTACTATAACTGTCTCAGGTTTATTTTTGTCATGTAAACAAGTTCAGTATATCAGGCATCTCTCTCCCATGACCAGGGATCTTCTAATGATGTGAGTCTAAACTATGTTTACCATCTACATTTCAATTGCCTGCAAATGTTAGGCTTTCAAAAAAATGTTCAGAAACCCAGTGCTCTCCAGCTTGATGCAGAAGCTGCTTCTTTGACTCTAGTTCAAAATTTCGAAAAAAAAAACCCGCAAGCTAACATATTTACAACTCCATGTTCCTATGGAGCACAGGGAATAAAGATGCAGGGGAAAGAATAAGGAATCAACGACAGAATTATCTCTATCTAATTTCAAATTTCTGTGATCAGTGGCAAAAAGTTGTATTTTGTATTACACATTCACACACATTGATTCATCAGCAGCAATAACTGAAGAGTGTTCACAGTATGGCCTGTATGCAGACCAAGCTCTGGGAGTTTCCAAAGGATTTGTAGTGAGGTGCCTTGTTTCTTTTTGTTTTCCACAGGCCTTCCTTAGTTGATAGGTTCTTTGTATCTTCTGCAGATTAGTAACATAGACTCATAATGTTATGTGTTTACAAAGGGCAATTATAAAGAGAGAATACTTTGCATATGAAATGATGGTCAGCTTTACAATGCTTACTAATTTGTTAATTAAATCATAAGGTCTGTGTTTAGAGTATCTGATCTCTAAAATAAAACAACATATAGGTCATACAGATAAGTAGCTAGATAAAGATCAGTGTATTTCAGGCTAGATAGATTAAAAACTGGTTAGGACACTGAAGACTGGGGACGTTGTCCCTTACTGCTAAAAACACTGGCAAAAATAATCTAAAAACATCTTGGGTCAACATAATTCTGTCGTTGATTCCTTATTCTTTCCCCTGCATCTTTATTCCCTGCGCTCCATAGGAACAAAAGGTTCTGGAAAGCTTCTGTAGGTATAGAAAATTCTTGATCGTTAAGTTTTAACAATGTCATATTTCATAGAATGGTGAAGACACCAGAACTGGATGCAGTATTCGAGGTCTGCACGTAGTAAGAAGTCAATCTCAATATGAGGCATAAGCTAGTTCAAGTTCTCAGTGTGTGGCTCTGATAGCTACTTCTTCATTCAAGAAGTGTTGCTGGTGGTCAAAATTAGTCAAAGATTTTCCTTGGCAAGGTATTAATAAGGAAAATTCTTCAAACTGAAGAGTTCAATTGGATTTTGCAATAAGCCCTATACAGTGATGGTCCACAGCTCTCCTTATGAGCAGGATCTAAGATCAGGTCAAGAAGGAAGAAGTTGATCAGTGTTTGAGAGGAACATTCATTATCATACCAATGGGTCTGATAACAGGCAGTGTGCCTGCATTACTAGTTGATATATTTTTTCAGATTCTTTTTATCGAAATAGACACTTGTAGACAGAGAGCAATGATCTGTAGCATCTCTTGTTGAGAGAGGTTTGACTTCACTCAAAGAATTGGTGTAGGCACTTTTTCTTCAGCCTTGTCCTTCAGAACTAAAGAGACTGGAGAGAGAGTCCCTTGAAACACTGCAAGAAGTACTCTCTCATAATTGCTTTTTTGTTCTTCTTTTTATATTTGCTTGATACACTATCGTTAATGTTTCATTGATACTTAACCAGCCTCTGTTTCTTTTTCTTGATATAAGCAAATGAATATTCAGTGAACACACAGGAGTCATTGTAGAAAAAAATGGATTAAAAAAATCCACCAAAACCTTCTACTTGATTACAGACACACCTTAAGAATTAATATATATTCTTCAGTCATTTTCTAAGCATTGGCCCTTGGATTATTATTTTCTTGAACTGACCTGCAACCTTCTTGCATCACTGAGGGGAAAGAGGTAGAGCTAGGAAGAAGGGAGGGGTGGGGGAAGGTGTTTTTAAAATCTGTTTTTGTTTCCCTCTGTCATCCTCTCTGAATGAACTGTTAAATTAAATCGATTTGTCCCCAGGCTGAGATTGTTTTTGCCAGGGCCAGGGTTGTTGGGTGATCCCTTCCTGTTCTTACCTCAAGGCTCAGGGCTTTTGTTATATTTTCTCCTCTCCACCACATCTAGGGTAGTGGTGAGGGAGGGGATGGTGGAGAGGAGTAAGTGAGCAGCCACATGGTAGTTTAGCTGCTGGCTGGGTTAAGCCAGAACAGCATTCTACTCAATCGAGCACAGTTTCTTTTCCTGTATTAGTATTTTTGTTGCTCCTCTATTTGTTTCCTTCTTAACGTTTGAAATTAAGCATTTAATTGAAGAACATAAATTGGCAAGGTGTCTTCTAGAGTCAGAAGACAAAGAAAAGAATGTCCACAGGATAATTCAGAGAAGATGCAGAGAAGGTACACTTTCTGGAGGTGGCTAACATGTTGATTATAGTATGACTAGCTTTCTAAGTTATATTGTGTATATACCATTGTTCCCTCATAAATATTCTATAAAAATATTTTAAAAATCAAGTGTAATTTCTAATTCCTTAATAAAATAATGATTGGTGGAAATTGTACTTTTCTAAATTAAATCCCAGATGAAATATGGCTTTTGATTTAAAAGTTTCATGCAAAATCATGCAGACTTTTAAACTATGCAAGGCTGAAAAGCTGAAGTATCTTTTTGAAGACAAAACTTGCAGGCATGGTATAGAATCCAGTAAATTATGACTTTTCTTTCTCAATTTCAACATTTCAGAATCTGGCAAATAACTGAAAAAAGAACAGAAACTGTAACAAATAATGGAATGTAATGAACAAGTGATATGGGGCTGTCCAACATTCAGCCTGATGTGTCTCAATCCTTCGCAAATATTCTTACTTGAAAGCTAATACTGCCATAATCCAGCTCATTTTAGTCAAAGAAAAGTCTTTAACAGACTTCAGTCTGCAGTGGGTTAGGCTGTGTATCTACTATTAAAGTTGTGGTAGCTATCAGTTTTCTATGACAAGAAATGAAAGGGGATGTAAAGGAAGACTACAATAGTGTAGATTCAAAGGAAATGTTCAGTGTAGCAGAATCAGCATGGAAATGTTTTAAACAGAAGTTCATAAATTCGTCCTCAAAGTTATACTCAATGGTAGAGCTAGAAAATCTGCTTTATTCTTCCACATTCTTATGTTATCTTCACAACTGTAGTCTCTTACATCTTCTATATGACTGATTGCTCTTATGTCTACTTCAGTTCTTTTTCCTTCTATCCTTAGTGGTATTGTAGTACTTAGCTTCTTATATGTGTTTTGAATGTGTTCATATCTGTGCTGTTATTTTCTGTTATTATTATATGCTAATATGAGAGAAAGCAATGTTACTGTTATTATGTGCTAGTATAAGAGGAAGTAAAGTTGGAAAAATGAGATATCTTTAGTAATGACAGGCATGTAGAAGTAAGTAGGGACTTGGAACAAGAAAGAAATGCCTTCTACATACCTTCCCCATACACATAACAAGCTTATTAAAAAATTAGTTTCCGTTAAGTAACTGAAACATTGTCTCTCTTTAATATTTTCTCATTTAGCAGATAAAAGTTTCACCTCAAGATAATAAAATAACTTTGTACATATTATATAATAAAAGAGTTCAGTAGCATTTAAAGGATAGAGTATGTCATAATTATAGAAGATCTACGCTTGAAATATCTACTTATTAACTAATAAATGGAGTAAATTTCTAAACCTTTAATTCTGGATTTATGGAAGAATATGTCAGTGCTTCAAAGTGCTGTGATCATACCTGTGGTAACAGAATTGAGCATTTATTTCATTTTTACATTTTCACCTTAAAATTACATCTTTGAAGATATGGTCTTGTGAATGGTTAGCATGTAATAATGCCTCCTAGTTGCAATTCCAGATGTAAATTCCCAGTTCTTTGTGATCATTGTAATCTTAAGGAACTGTGCTAAAATAGAATCATAGAATCATAAATTGAGCAAAGCACTTTAGTTTACTTGTAACATGTGCAAAACCATTGGCCAGGTCTTCAGATAGCTTAAATCAGAAAAAACATGATTAAACTCGTTGGTCCTCTGCTAATTAATGTCAATTTATAGCAGGACCTCTTATGTTTATTCATTTACTTAAACTTGCCCAAACTGCTCACAAATTCCATAGTTATGTTATATGGCCTCTGGTCTAATTTTGAAGCACATCTTAGTCTCTCATCGGTCATTATGAATCACAACAGGTCATTCTATTCCTGATTAGAAGTCAAAGCTTCAATCCATGAAAAATCTTTTTTGTTCTGCATGAAAAAAACCCTTGTTGTTTTTTGATTATTTTTTTTGTTTTCCAAACTGAATTAAAAAATCACTTATTGCTGCCTGGACTTGTAGCCAACACCATAGATGATGGCAATCGCCTTATTAGTCTCAGTATCTTAACCTCAAATCTGTTGAGTCTTCTGAAGTAGGAATCTCTGTCTTTCATGAAAATACAACAATGTGACACTATAAAGCACACACGCAGCAAGTTAAAATCTCAGTTAATATCAAAGCTAACCTTTAAACAAAATAATTTTATATATGCAGGAGACTTATCAGGAATCTTTATTTCAAAGACATCAAGTCAAGATATCTGTTTTTACTCTTTATTCATTCTCGTTACCTAAAATGAGCTTTTTATCCATGGCTGCCTAAGAGTTTTAAAATCCTAAACAAGCAAACAAAAAACAAAGAGGACAAAACTAGACATATCTAGGAGGCCTTTATAATTGTGTTCTGCCCTATTTTAATTCAGTTTAATTCAATTTAGGACAAGTAGCCTGTTTATTTCAGTGTAATTTTTCTTCTTCTTGTGTATATGGTCCTCCTGCATTTCCTCAGAGTTGAACAAAATCCCTTTTGTAGACGTTGATGCATGAAAGTGCACATAGAAACTATGTATCTCTATTTGGAAAATGACTATGACATACTTAGTATATTGAAATATTGCAGTTTACATTATTCATTATTCATTGTTCTTGGTGAAAAAGTATCCTTATTAAGAACTAAGTAAAATAGTAAATCAAGCGATAAAAATAACAACAAACTAATAATGAATAGCATTCACAAATTAAAGCGAAACATAGGTTAACTTTTTGTGTCTATGAAACCTATGTTGTAAAAAAAACCCCTTGCGTTGTGTGATAGCCTTAAGTTCAAAAGCCACGAGAAGTTCAACATTTATTACTTCTGCAGCTGCTTTTCTGAGTGCAAAAATATCTGTCCTTTTTTAAAAAGAATTGAAACAAACTCATGAAAAGTCCTTTGGGAGGTGTTCACGGAGCGATGTTGAACAATTAATTGCTGATGATCTTTTACTAAGAGTTAGAAGCTTAACTTTGAAAAGTTTTGTTCCTTCAGGTATAAAACTTCCTCTTATAACTTAGCATTCTTCCAGGGAACACACCCAATTTCATTTTGCACAGACAATGTTTTTGCATTAGATAATACGCTATCAATATAATTCTCATTTATTTAAGCCATGAAGATGTGGGGTAATTAAAAACAAAAAGTTTGGCATAGGAAGGATGACTTAATGAATAATGGATATCAGCTTGGCTGGAAACTCAGAGTAGGCATAAGCTGGATGGAAGTACTTGAAAAAAACATAAGCAAACTGAAAAGCAAAAGCCTTAATGGAAATAAACTCCTACCAGTAAAAGAAAATCTGTGATTGCTGCCTCCTTTTTTCAGTTATACATACTTAAAAAAACTACATTTTTTATGAAATGAATTGCAAAGATGCACTTTAATAGATGCACGAACAGGCAAAATAATGATGAAAAATTGTTTAACATAATACAGAGTCTGTGATTTGTAAAAGTAAGAAGAACAACCAAAACATTACTTTCTCATCCATAAAAGTGTAAACCAGTGTAGTAAAGGTAACCTGTAAAAGAAGAAGAGACTGATATAGAGGAGAGCCCCTTTGACAGTGTTTCTGAAACGAGTTTCCATTACAGTAGGACTTTTATGTTGGGGGGTGGGAGGGAAGTTACTTGCATTCTGATAATTAAATCCTTACTTTTCATCTTTGGACTTTTATTAAAATTTTTGTCACTCATAAATTTCATTAATGTGTATACTAATCTTTCAGCATTTTGATCTATGTATTTTTGAATGCATGATGTCAGATGTTTTCATAGCAATAGGTACTTTCATGAAACTGCATAACGTACAGAATCTGGATATCCTGCTAATAGGGTACTGCCTGAAAAAAAGAATATCCTCTTTTACCTCAGATTCCAAATACAGAGGAAAATGTGAAACATACTCACAGCACTGTTTGAAAGGTTTTTCCTGTTAGTTGTTTTCATGATGCTGTTGCACAAATTTATCCCTGAGAACATAGTAGACATTTATTGGTACAAACAGGAATCTCCATTTTTCATTTCAAAAGCAGGTAAAGGTGATGCTCTGAAAGGATTCATGACTACCACTCTGCCAAAAAGAAAAAAAAAAAACACACCAAAACCAAACAAACCCAAAACAACCCAACAAACCCCCCCCAAAAAAAACATAGAAGTTCACAACTGCTTTTCTTCATGCTTAGATGTATTGGTTTTATATCCAGATCATTGTAACCAGATTTGTGGCTTCCTTTTACATTTCTCCTACCAAAACTAAAGCTACTTTCTCCTTTATCAGCCATAAACTTGTTTGTTTTTTATGTATCCACATTATATGAAATGCTTTCTTTGAACCCGTTTGTCAAACCATATATTTCATCATGTGTGCAATTCTCTCTCTGCTCTCACTTTTTGTCAGTGAACTTTCTACATCAGTCAGAGATAATAACAAAAACAGAAATCCTCTGAGACATATTTAACTTTTCTATCTTCTTTTTAGCTGCCTATGACCACTTTTAAATAAGTTGCTTACATTACTATTGTGAGTTGTGTCTATGATGCATCAACATTTTTATTCGGATTCAAAAGCTGAATAAGTTCACTGATTTCACGTACAGAACTAAACTAATTGAAAGGGTTGAGCTCTGTAATATGGTTTTGCATGTATTTATATTTATGTAGTAAAATTAAAAAAGCTTTTATGCAATCTATTCACACATATGGAAAAAGAGTATTAATATAACCATTAAAAATAGGAACATTATATGGGTAACATAATAACGTAACTCTTTTATGGTAACACTTATAATATATAATCATATTTTGCATGCAACTTTAAAATGTAAAATTGAAAGGCAGGAGATGGATGAACAGGAATGGATACACAAATAATGACAGAATGTCGCTCAGTACAGTAGGAAATCTTTATATTCGATTTTTATGCTGTCTTCTGGAAGGGAAATTGCATTCCAGTATTTACTTCAGTGAACAATATGTTTCCATTCAAAAAGTAATGTGTTTTGTTTAAGAAAAGAAAACTCAGTTGGTTTTGGAGTATGTCTCTTGGACTGCTTGAGAAACACAAATATCGATTATTTTGAAGGGCCAATGAGAGCCTTACAGTGAAACAAATGATAAAAGCCAAATTCCTACCAAAGCTTATAAACAGCAGTCTGAAAAAAAAGCAAGTGAGTGCCACTGCTTCAGGTGTTTTTTGCTGAACATCTTTTCATGGCCCAAGGAGCAAGTTTGACAGTGGTTTGTTTCCGTGATCATGGTAGTCATTTTTGCATTAGCTGGATGAAAGTGTTTGAAGGCATTGGCTTTCTCCTTCAATCAGCTGGGCAAATCACTTCTGATATTTGCAGTCAGCTTGGAGTTTCTTGATCAAAGTCTACAATCAATTTTGCCTCATTATATGTAACACACAAAATTGTGGTTGCTGATTTGGGTTAATTCTAAAACATCTGGTTTGTAAACAGGGAACCATTCCACAAAGTACTGTTTGGTTATGAATAATTCAGTACACCAAGGCTTAGCCTGCATGTTATCTAGACAATAGAATTTTATAACACCTAGTAGTCAGTAGTCATTTGTAGAGATTAACAGCATTTTTTTTTCAGGAGAATCTTACCTGGGCTCAAACTCTCAAGCTGTTTAAATAAGATGATCAATTTCAATATGTGCAGAGTCAGGTTAAAAGCCAGCAACAGAAACAACAAGAAGCATTTAAGCAAACTGTAATGAAAGCATCCTTATTCATCTAAATTCTGTAATCAATAATTGTTTACTCTGCTGTACAACAATGTTTTATCATATTTTTCTTCAAGGTGAGTATGAAAGTTTAATTGAAACTCTTGCAAGTGCAGCAGGTATGACATACCCCCCTTATGCCATGTATGTCTATGTCAGAGTCAACCAGGAACCAGAAGCCACATCTTTGCAACACGTCAGGACTAAAATAATGTGTTCCACAGCGTAACTGTTTGCATGACCACTATGGATAACAGGACTAAAAGGAGATTCCTAGCTCGACAGCTGTAGTCCCCAGACACTGCACACTGCATGATCTCTTTGCTATCTTAGTTTTTGCGGCCTTGAAAAAAAAAAATGCTGAAAAAGCCATTCTCAGTCTAGAGTACAGTGGCTAAAGTGTAAAGGAGTTCAACTATTAAGCACGATGCTGGCATAACTAGTGCTATCTCCACATAACCAATCCCTGAGAATGTAAGCTCAGTCCAGAAGTGAAAATGAATTCCAAAGAAAAAGTAGCTATTTTTTGAGCAGCAGAATCAATGAAGTCTATTTTTCCACAGATATGAGTCCTGTACAAACTTATGCATGTCTATCAAGGCACTAACTAAGGCTGACAACTCTTCTTGCTGCTGAAACATTTGCAACATCATTGCATCCATTGGATTATTTGTAAGCCCAGTCAAGAAAAGACTCACACAACACATTTCCTCCATAGGGTCTCTCATCAGGTTCACTGGCAAGGCCTCTCTCTTTTTACCTAAGGAATTCCAATTTTGACAAAATTTATAAGTTTTTTGTAACATTGAGAATTCTACTTACCTGTTGTGTTTGGTATCTATTGACCAGAGGATGAAGGGGAGAGGAAACAGGCATATCAATATGAAATAGAGAGAGCTGCACACAGAAACACACACACACGATCGTCAACTATGATCATATATATGCATTTTTTAGTAGGAAAACCATGCTAAGAGACTCACATCAGGACATGTGATGCTTACAGTCAAAGCTAGTTTATGACTTGCTATAAGATATTATAGAAATAGTCTGTCATAAGCTGAAACTTCACTGAAAATCTTCCATAATAGTTCTTTCCTTCTGTGTGAATCTGAGTATTTGAAATAAAATTCAGCATATATTATATGATATGTAGGCTCAGATTGTTTCAGCTACTCATTTAATCAATTTTTGAGCATAGATGCAGTCCTATAACTCATCTTCTGATGACAGCAAAAATGATGAATATCAAAGATGTTTTGATGTCAATGCATATTCATTACACTGCTTTAATTTCATTTAGACCTTATGAATTGAAATTTTCTTGTATTTTTTACCTGATTCCAGATTCTGCACTTTGTAAGTTCTCATGTTTTATGTTCATAGAATTACATCCCAAAATTTTCCACACAGGTAAAGGTGGATATTTGAATGGTTAGAAGAAGCAGATTTAATCTTTTGTCTTTCTATATTTCTGCTTAAAACACAAGTACTGCTATGTAAGTAAATGAGCCAAATGATTATGGGTAATTAACTGGTCAGATATCTGCAAGTAATTGTTCACTACTCATGAGCATTTTGTGCAAGATTATACTATCATTAAACCACGTTTATAGTGTATTAAAAGTCTTAGTGCAATTTAGCCAAGCACATTTTTCAACATCTCCTAGAGTCATGCTTTCATGGAGAGAAAATAATGAATACCAAAATTAAACTCTTCAAATTAGATAAGAAAGGTCTAATGAGAGCCAATATCTAGAATTTAAATCCAGAGTAATTCCAATTAAAAATATGGCATAATGCTTCAATAGTTGATCATATATTGGGAGTGATAGATCCCTGACCTCTTGAAGGAAAGTCTTGCTTCATAACAAGACAAGCTATTGCATTCACTGCAAGATCAACTGGTTTAAATTATGGTGCCTGTGTTATAGAAGAGGCCAGACTTTATAATTTAATGATCCTTACTGGTTTTAAGATGAAACCTTCTATAACACAGATACTTTGGAAGGCTTTGAACTGCAAAGTAATACACTGGTAGAATGTCTGTTGATGTAAGAAATAACAACTACGCATTTAATGTATTAATAAAACAACTTTCCATTTTTATACTCTGTTTTGCTTATATATTTTCCTCATCAGTGTTTACTCTGCATAGGGATACTTATCTTCTTTATTATATGTTTTTGGCTCCTACAAGTGTGTCAATGTCATTTCAGTTAGTAGGATCATAATACTGGGGGCTGTGAAAGCACAGTGCCTCAGTCTGTGATTAATGCAACATGCTAATTAGGAATTTCTTTTTTTAATTTGGGCTCTAGGACTGTCAAATCTCTCACTTTGATCTTCACTAAATTCACTTCAAAAGCCTTATAAAAGTTCTGTTAAAACATTTTTAACTTATCAGAAAGATTGGGTTTTTTTCAGTAATGGCATTAATCCTAGTCAAAATTTGTTTATGCCGTTTACAAATTTCAGAAATATGTCACTTGGAGAAAATGAAATAAAGCCCATTTCATTATGATCTAGGTTGTGAGGTCCCAGAATAGTTAACCCTCAATAGGTGCACTGAGTCTTTATAGAATATATTAATCAGAAAATCACAAAACTCAAATGTTTCACCTCTGCGTAAATTCACGCTATGTCAGATCTAAAAAAAAAAAAAAGTCTGAAAGCAAGCTGTGCAAATTTTTCATTCCTTTCTTTTTATGGCAAGGTAGGATTAAGAATACATGACCAGGCCTTTTTACTCATGGGTTATTCTTACAGTTTTGACTTCCAAGTTGTCTTTTAGTATTGTAGAAAAGTGCATTACTGTGCAGGGTGCAGATCAGTATAAAACAAGGTCAGTATGTACTGGTTCATAACACACTATGATTTGTGGATGATATTCAGCTGGTGACTTGAATGGGGCATAGGAGGACTTAAATGTAAACAGAATATTGATTCTAAATGGAAAATACATTCACCAGGTTAGTGTCTTAACAAAATCTGAGAGAAATAGCAGTTGTAAACAAAGGATGCAAAGGATGGAAATGAAATCTGACAGTTCAGAGATATATTAGGCATAAAGCAAAGACTACTACTTCAATCTTTATTTTTGTTTATGCTATCCTTCTATTTATCCACTTTTTATATCCACATTTTTATACTATATGGGTGGTTACAGTGTGAGTGCTAGTAAAATAACTTAGTGAAAAAACTTCTATCATTATTTTTTAGATCAATGTTGAAGCTACACCATTCATATTACTTATAGAAAGAAAGAATTGCAGCAAATGCCTTAGTTCACTCCTGACTTTGCTGTGCTGACAGGAAGTTTTAACAATTCCAAGTCTACCAGTCTGAGCTGCAGCTAAACACATTCATAAACAATCATACATCAGGAAGATCTTTGACTGATAGTCTCACCGCATTTCAATAATGTTTCATCTTCAAGATCTGGCTGCTTTACAATGAATCCGATTTTTTCACCGCAGGATATGAAATTGTGTGTGTGTGTGGTTTGTGTGTGCATAGCCTTCAAAGAAGTGAACCGAATCAGAACAAGCCACCTGTAATTAACTAAAGATTTTAGGGAAAGGATCTAGTTCTATGGAACGAGTAAATAGTTCCCTTTTAAGTTACTTGATAAAATAATATGATCAGCAATTCTACAGAATACATTCCCAAAACGTAGAAGTACTGTTTTTTAGCAAATATATGTTGCCTGAGTACGGTGGGCTCGCACTGAGAATGACAGTGCCTTTTATTGGTAAGCTTTTGCCATCTGTTCTAATGATTTATTCATACTAAGGAAAAGGCAGGTGAAACTACAGAATGGAGATAAATAGCAATGGATATGCGCTGAATTGGGCTGCGATTGTGCAAATGGATTCAGTGTTAACGCTAATGTTCAGGCAATTGCTATCATTCAAGTGACATCTTCACATGCTATTATGTGGTCTTGAGGTGCAAAATATTGAAGATATAATGCAGAAGATCTATTTTTAGGCAAGCAATGACTTTCCCTCTGTCTTCAGACATTCATCCCTTATTATGGATAATATCATAAAAATATTTATATATATTTTGGCCTTTCATATGTAGCAAAGTTAAAGGATAAATTTTGATGAAAGATCTTTGCATCAAAGATTTCTGGAAACTGTGGGGATTTCACAATAGGTTTGCCTTATTTTTATGTCTGTATTATTGAGTAGTTTTCCTACAGTTTACTGGGCTAGATAGAGCTTTGGTCTCATCCTGTATAGCTATTCATTTGTGGAACTAAAAGTCCGAAAATCAAGAGCCTGGAATTTTTACATGAAATTCAGTGTAAAAAACTTCCTGAATTTTACTTGATTATGTTCTGGTTTGGCCTGGGACAAAATTAGTTTTCTTTATAGCAGCTCATATGGTAGTATGTTTTGGATTTGTGACCAAAAGAGTGTTGATAACGCAGGGATGTTTTCGTCATTGCTAAGCAGTGCTTACACAGAGTCAAGGCCTTTTCTTTTGTCTACACTGACACACCAGCGAGTAGGCTGGGGGTGCTCAAGGAGTCGGTAGCGGAATAGGTGGGACAGCTGACCCCAACTGGCCAAAGGGATGGTCCATACCAGACAACATCATGTGCAGCATATAAAGCTGGGGGAAGAAGAAGGAAAGGGATGAGGTTCGGAGTGATGACATTTGTCTTCTCCAATAACTGTTACACATGGTGACACTCTGCGTTCCAGACAATGGCTGAACACCTGCCTGCCAACAGAAAGTAGCAAATGAATTCCTTGTTTTGCTTTGCTTGCATGTGCAGCTTTTACTTTACTTATTTAACTGTCTTTATCTCAACTCACATGTTTTCTCACCTTTACCCTTCTGATTCTGTCCCTCATCCCATTGGTGGGATGTGGGGCTTACCTGCCTACTGGGGTTAAACCATTACAGATTACAATTCTATGCTCCAGTAAAAGGAGACCATCATATCATTAATTAAAATGCTGTGCTAGTCTTTTGTGTCCTTTTAAAGGAACAATGGTAAAATATTTATTGGATGCAAAGGAGCATGTAAAAGATCATAAGAGCTGGAAAAATGATGGAGATGAGTGTCATTGCATACATGCTACAAAGGTTCCAACCTAAAAAAATAATAAAAATAGACATGCAAAAATCAGTAGCCCATCAGTAACTATTCAGAAAATGTAATAATCATATATACTGAGACTAAAAACTTTCAGTACTGATTTGGTGTCTTCAATTGTAACATATAATAGGTTTTATCTGTTTCTGAGGTAAGCAAATCAAAACAGATGTTGACATGTTATCTATACTTTTTCATAGATGACAAGCTATTAAAGTAAGTGGTTTTGCTTGAGAACTCTAGGAATCAGGCTATATCTTAAAATAATGTATTTGTATGCTTATGCTTTTTGCTTAGCATCTGTGGGAGCTAAAAGCGCTTACTGACACAGATGACAAATGGTATTTTTTTAAATTGTGATAGACTTTGATGGTCCCATGAGCTTTGGATTCAGAGTTCTTCATATAGGTGTGACATGAAGTAGAAATCAGCTCCATGTCTTCACAAGAAAAATTAAGTGTTTAGCAAATATGTCGCAATCAAAACCTCGATACAGGTGGAAAGGGAAAACTATGTATACATGCTGATAAAAAATTATTGTTTATCTGAAGTTTTAATGATCTAATCATAATACAGAAACAGTTATTATTGTTTGTTCACTTGCAAGGTAAACTCAATTAAAATATAGGAAGTATATGTATAGTATACTATATATATAGGAAGTATATATATATAGTATAGTTAAGACTGATACATAGAAACTTCCCAGTACCCATCTTCTTTCTCTAATGTAATATTCATCCTTCCAATTTTTCTCTGCATCCAAAGTTTGACAGCTTCAGTCTTCCTGAAGAAGGAACTTGTAACAGCTCATCAGCATCTTGAGTTTCCATCTAAAGGAGCATGACACTGATGAGAACATCTTCCTACACGGTCTTGATTCCACTTAGATTTTTTTTTTTTAATATGCTCTTACAGTGTAGATTGCTTGGCTTGATCTCCCCTCATTTATTTCCATCTTAAGTTTGGCTGTTTTCAGCGATTACCTATTGAAGCTACGTAATAGCCTTCCCCAGCACTGATTAGCAACAATGTAATTATGTTTTGCTGTGCTGATGTTTGTTGTTCATTCTCTACATGGATTCGTTATAGCTTTATGGGATGTGTTTTTCACAATTAAAGAAATCGGACAATAGTAACCTGACTACTAGAAAATTGTTGTCATAGCTGAAACAACGGTAAAATCAGCTCAGTAATAAACAAAGATAGACAGCTCCAGACTGCCAGGTCAGTACAAAATCTGTGGGCTTTTACTGTTTGCAACAAAATGGTATTTGATGGAATACAGATGGCTTTGCTAACAAATAATCGACCATTTTGAAGACTAATTAGTACCATTACAAAAGTAATGGTGATTAAAATCACATTAGCTTTGTCTGTGATTTTCCGATGTTGATTCTCAACTATTAATATTAAACAGTATTTCAGAATATGTTTATTAACACATATTAGCTGATACATTTGTAAAATATCTTCCAGTTTTCTTCCTGGTGTCTGCAGCATTCAGAATGTCATGTTCAAGTTCATTTGAATAAATATTTAATTTCTTTGGGGTTTTTTTTGATTGATTGACCAATGACTGTAGCATAATTATCTATATGGTTTTATCCCAGGAAAATGTAAATGCTTCAAAGAAACAGCATCTTTAACTTCCCAGTAGGTACTGATTGTTCTATAATGGAAAACATTTAATACTTGGAAAAATGTTTTCCCTAATATTTAATGTGCGTTTTTCTTTTCTTAATTTTAGCTCTTCCTCCTAGTTTTAGCTTCTCCCATAACATATCAAATGAATTACTCCTGATTATTTATGGTCCTTGAGTATTTTTTGATTATTATTACTTCTGCCCTATACATTAGTTGTAATTTAGCCACAGTATTTAAATCACATGACTACTCATTAATCTGCCACATGCTGTAAGTAATAAATGAGAGACAATAAGTTGTGAAAGAAAAATCAAGATTCAAGTACTTCCAAATGTTTTCTCTCTAGACTTCTTTGGTCCTTAATATTTTTTTTGTTCTTGCTAGCTCCTTCTGCTTTTTCTCTTCTTTCTTGGTGCTGAAATGACATCTGCATTTCTGACTGAAAATCAATGCATAACTTGTTCTTCTTTGTTATAACTCAGAGAATTATGTAACAGGCAGAGAGGCTAACTTGTTGCCTAAAGAGAGAACAGGGTTACAGAAGAAAGGTGAGAGCTGACGCAAAAAGGTGGATGCACCTTCCTCCCAAAGTTAGGTATCATCCAGAAAACAGACAACTGACAGAGAAGAAATGGTGGCTAGTGTCAGAGCAGCAAGACTTTACCACTTACCTTGAAAAATGTGTGGGGTAATGGGAATTAAAAAGAGGGAAGTTAGCTTTGGTTTTAGACTGCAGATGGGAAAATGGTTTATCAAACAAGATCAGAATATAATCTGCACGTTCCTATTCATGTTATCTAACAGAAAAGAGGAAAAAGAGGGTCAGGGTATAATTTTATCCCGTTTTCTTTGCCTTATCCCGGAATTTAGACAGTAGATGGCAAGAAGTGGCAGAACATCCTTGCATACTTGGTGGAAATGTCAATAGGCTTTTTTTTAGCCAGGGTTGACCTCCAGTTTCCACAGTACCTGCGCTGACAGTGTTCAAGTGATCAAAACAAAGCCTGAGATGAGCATTCAAGCACTGTGGCAGGGGAGGATGAAGGGGAGTGTAGTGCTGTTTAGGCCTGCACTGCTATTGAGTAAGTTCTTCATCAAACACCATCCTTACTGGATTGGATAATGCTAAGCATAATGAAGGCCTGATTGCTGTTTTGCCCTCCAGGTACATGAGGCAACAATAATATGTCTTAAAAGAGTCACAGACGTAGAAGGTAGTGAGAGTAAGTGAAGACCTTGAATTGACAGTCGCATGTAGCAAAGCGAGAAGTAAATTTCACCAGGAGATAATTGATTCATCAGGGACCTTTAAGTGTCAGATTCAGTAGGTGGCTGGAAAATGCTGCTGCTATTTTCAGGTGCAACTGAAAGGAGCAGAGTGAAAGATGCATTCTTATAATTTGTCTTTTCATTAGGCACAAGAGTTTTTTTCAGTAAGATTAAGCTATGTTGAACCAGATATCCCAGTGCTATCGCGATTCTATGTGGCTAAATTAAACACAAATTGCTGTTTATAACACATAGGGCTCTGAATTCCAGTAAATGAATATGGCTTATTAAACAAAGCAAATGCTAGAATAATCTAAGCTGTCATCAGCCACACAGCTGTATTCCCATATCTTGTCAGCATAATAAAAAATAGACAGGCCAAAACTTACTTTGGCATGGAGTTGAAAGTGTATTGAGGCTGTTTCTAAGCATAAACTGTTTGCAAGAGCATGAGCACTGCAAGAGTAAAGGCTCCCTGTGAGCATGTTCCAGCATTGGACCAAGTCCACACTTTAGTCATTAGAGCATTGGAGAGCTTGCAGGAACTTTCTTCTGCTGGTTGCAGTCTGCATGTAGGGACTGACAGAATTATCTGACATGTTTTCCTCTACTTTTCTGAGCCTTAACATCTACTGCTCTCAATATTTTGGTCTCTGCAGGAGATAAGGGGAAATGCATCTCCTTACAAGTTTTCTGTATTTCTAAGGGGATGGAGAACAGGTTCAATAGGTGGGAACTAGTAACACTACATTTCCATCCACAAAGCTCCTGCTATGAATATGTGGCTATCTGTCTGTCGGTTGCTTTAAAACAAGAGGAAACTTGGTTGCACAAAATCTGTTTTGTAGATGGAAAGATTTGTCTCTTGGAAAGAAAGCTAGGAAAACTCTGGGCTTTTTCCTCTGTTCCTGTCCTTATCTCTCTTTTGGTGCAGAATTATTTGTGTCTTATAGGCCTTCAGCAAATATAATTATTTTCCATTATTTTACAGCACAGTTTATGCTTCTATTTTTGATTATTACAATTGCTAAATTAAAGTATTGTGCTTATTAATAATTTTGAAATACTAGCAAAATATTTCCAAGGCTTCATAAAGTTCCAGTTGTCATAATATAAGGGAAATGGATCTGGACAAAAACATTATCTGTGAAAATAACAGAGATACACCAAAGTGCAGTGTTTTTCCTGTTTCCTTCAGTGAGCTAAAGAAAATTGTCTTTAACTACTCACAGCTGACATTAAGTAACCATAATATTAATATCATAAAAAAACCCTAAAGAATAAACTCCAAATAAAAGTAGATCCTAAGATCTATCCCCTGTTTTCTTTGAAGTGCTCTCTGACCCATGGGGAAATTTCTTTCCAAGCACTTTCCTAAGCAGTAAAAGTAAATGAAGAGCTCAGACCTTCTTAGGCTTTCTAAAATCTTTTGTTATTTACAAAAGGTTCAAAAATGATAGTTTAAATTTCCAAGTGAGTAGGAGTAAATGACAGGGGTTTATTTGTATAAAACTACAGTATTGGAATGATACCTGACATTTTCAATTTGAGGAGGCATTGCAGGAGACAGAAGACAGAAAGGATTACTGAGAAAAATTGTAATCTTTTTTGAAGTATCTTCTTTTTTTTAAGTTACATTACATTGGGACAGAAATGCGGGAGAGAACAACCTTCACACCGAAAAACCTCTCAAGTAGTCTTAGAAAAACTAAAGGGGTTTTGGCCAGATTGGCAAAGTGAGGCATACTTTTTTAAGGGAATGTAAAAATTCTCTTCAGTCAGTTTCAATAATTTGCATTCTTTCAAAGATGAATCCAATTTAGTCTGCCTCAAAGTTCTTCCATTCAACCACCACACCGCTCAAATGCATGCTTTGGAAGCTTTGTAAGAGGTCTTTACTACTGTGTGTAGGGTAATTGTGTGTTTGTGTTATTCATCTGCCTCTACTGAAATCAATGACAGAAGCTTCTATTTGTTGGCCAATAGCTGTAACATCATTATTAAATTCTCTGCAGTACCCTACTTGAATCAATAAGGGGCCAAGAGGTCTTGACAAGCTGTATTTTTTCCAATATTGATCTTGATGACCAAGCTGGTGCCCTCGAGTCTAACTATTGATTCTAAGAGACAGAGCTGTCAAGTTGGAGGCCAAATTTGTGCTATTAAACACATCAGAGTTTGTAATTAAAGAAAATGTCACACTGTCATATTTTTCATTACAAGCAAAAGGAAGCTTTTCCATATACATTAAAAATAAAATGAAGCGCACAGATATACTGGAGACATGTGCACTAAATTCAATTATTGTTTTTATAGACTAGATTCAAACTCGAAGCAAAGTCACTAACATTCCACTATACATCTGGAAGCTGATGTCGTTCTATATTTGCTGAATTGAAAAATTTAAGAAAATATTTTTAAGAATTGATTTTTTTTCAGTTGCATTCCCTGACTCCATTTAGCTATTAGTTTTGGGGAATCCCAATCAGAATGCATTTTTAAACAAACACACCAATTTCAGATGGCCTGTGCTTAATCGTTCAAGGACCAGTAATAGTTGCTATAACCCTATTCACTTCAGTGTGATGTAGCATGAACTAAAACATGTAAATGATGTTCAGAGCTGTTGACCAAAGCATGAATATCTGACAGAGCCAAAGAATGAGTTACTTGAAACGCAAGAACATTTTTTCCTCACATATCGTAGAATGCTCTAGCACTTTGTTCTCTCAACATGCCAATATGAATGGCAACGTGCAAAGATGTCTGCTGACTTTTAGGAAGTCCTTAGCTACATGCAGCTTAAGGTATAATTTAACATAGCTAGCATAATTTTTAGAAGAACTGTATTAATTTCTTGCCGAAGTCTGATGTGTAGTCAAGTTCCAAAGATAGAAACTAATTTCAATTCGTTGAGTAACATTGTAGTGGTATAAGCTCCTGATTTTGTGATTATGTAGGTTAAGGGATTAGATTATGAATTATGGTTTATGTATTATATACTCTAAGAAACCTAGTAAAAGACAGCTGTTGGCTCGGCAAACTAGTTGCTCAAAATAAGGAAGAAAACACTTACAAATAGGGAAAAGAGCCACAGGGATGTTTAGCACAGTCATATGAAAAACTAGGTTTGAACTCCTGCTCAAATAAGGACTAACTTCAGCCTCTCAAGGCTGTTTATCTCCCATTTAGTAATTAGAAATCACCAGGTACTAATGCAATAGATCTGGAACTCTGAAGAGACTGAATACCAGCATCACATGGGTTTTTCACTTTCTATTTCAATACTATAGTGGAGATGATAGGTCTGTAGATGTCAGCTCTGTCTTGATTTGCCCAAGGTCACACAGGGCCTCTGTGACAGAGCAGGAAATCTAATATATTAAATCTTACCCCAAAGGCTTTGGTTTCCAAAACTCATAATTTGCATTTCAAATTTCAGCTTTGCTTGTCTTAGCTTTCTTAGGAATTACACTGAAATATCTTTGTGTTGTGGTTTAGGCCGATACGGCAACTAAACTCCACACAGCCGCTCTCTCACTCCTTCCCCAGTGAAACGGAGAGGAGAAAAATATAATAAAAGGACTGAGGGTCGAGACAAGAACAGAGAAGGAGCACCCACCAACCATGGTCCCGGGCAAAACAGACTCGGCTTTCTTAAAGCAAAGCAATTTATTAAAAGTTACTTAAAAGGACAAAGGGAAAAAAGAAAAATTACTTGAGAGGATAAAGAGAAAACAAAGCCAGATCTTAAAAACAACACCCTCCCCCCTAACCCTTTCCTTTTCCCCCCCAGCGGCACAGGGGGACAGGGAATGGGGGAGTGCAGGTCAGCTCATCCCATGTTGTTACTGTCACTCCTTTCTAAAAGGAAGAGGAGTCCTTACACCCTTTTCCCTTGCTCCAGTGGATCCCCTGACTTCTGAGAAATCCACAGACTTCTCCAGCTTGAGTCCTACCCACAGGATGCAATCCTTCCCCATCGGATTGCTCCAGTGCGGGCTTTACCACAGTCTCGGATTCTTAGGAAGTTGTTGCCACTCACTCCGGCGTGGGTTGTCTCATGGATTCTGGATGCCTCTCTACCTTGTTGTGCGTCCCATGCTTCATGACCATCCTCAGGCTCAGGCATCTCTTCTCCAACGTGGGCTTCTCCACGAGGTGCAAGTGCGTCTCTGCTCCGAGTCCATCCTGGCTGCAGGGAGACTGCCTGCCGTCTCGCCACTGGTTGCTGGGGAAACTCAGCTCTGGCACACCTCGTCCCACTCCATCTTCACTGACCTGGTGTCTGTGTGGCCGTTTCTCTCAGATCTTGGTCCTTTCTGGGTGAACTCGGCCCGGTGGGCACCCCGGGAGCGGGGTTCTCCCCAAGTTCCTCAAGCGGCTCCGCCACCGCCATCTTCAGCGGGTGGCACCAGCCCGGTGTGGGCAGCCGCCCAGCAGGGAGCTGGAGAGCAGAGGCAGTGCCCTCCTCCCTTCCCTCCTCACTCCCAGGCAAAGAACCTTTTCCGGTTCCTTTGTCCCAACTTAAATAGGGCAATTTGAAGAGGCGCCGATTGGCTCAACCCTGCGGGGGATGAGAGTCCGATCTGGTGGCCAGAACCGGGTCTGACCCAGTTCCAAAACCAGGGAAGCCACAGGGAGCAAATCCCCTCTCCTGCCACCAGAATCCCCCCCACCCCACACATCAAACCATCACACTTTGTTTCAGAATTTAGTAGAACGCTTTTGTTTAAAATATTTCTTAAGTCCCATTTTCACTACATTGTTTTGCAGTATCATTATTCGGTTTATAAGAATATCCTCAAGCTTTTCCTCTACAGCTTTTATGTCTGAAAACACATATTGCAGTGGAATTCTAGGTTATTTCTGAAAATATTAAAATGAATTAAAATTCATTAAGAATCAGTTTATTAGCTGGCTCAACAAAAGCATTTACGGTGCATTCATTTTATTAGACAAAGAATATTGGTTCAGAGTCTTACAATCATATAGAA
Source organism: Tauraco erythrolophus (assembly GCF_009769465.1). Taxonomy (NCBI): domain Eukaryota; kingdom Metazoa; phylum Chordata; class Aves; order Musophagiformes; family Musophagidae; genus Tauraco; species Tauraco erythrolophus. Next base: position 122,896,140 of record NC_141465.1, on the reverse strand, counting down.
AAAGAGGGAGAGAGGATAGGTATATGAATAAATAGATGTCTGTATAACAACAGTGTGCAAGAAATAGACCTGTTTCGCTATAAAGTTTCAGCATTACTACAGAAATGCACTGGGTCTATATTTAGGTTTTCACAATTGCTAATTTTAAAAATTGTTACTTTCTACTTTTACTTGCATTTTCTTTGTCTTTGCAAATTCCTTTGACCTAAAAACTAGCACATTTACTGCCATAGGCAAAGTTTTGCAAAGTTAAAAGAAAATTGAAGAAAATGAGTATCACAGATTATTAAGATTTCACCTAATTGAAAAACTGAACTTAATTAATGTTCCTACAATTTCTTCAAACTTGTAAGTGATCTTCTACTTAAGTTTTATGTTTTCCATGGACCTAAACCTCAAAATTTATATTCGCGATAACTGTCAGCATATATACATTGAGCCTGATTTAAATAAGTGCATTTTTCCTTAGGAACGAAAAACGGTCATACGACTAGTTCCCTCATTGGAGTTGAAAAGTGATTAACTTTTCAGGATATATTGCTGACACCATCTTTAAATGTATATTCATTTCTAAACGTCCCATAAAAAAAGTCAAGTCTGTTTGTTATGGCTAACTGGAAAAAGAATTTTTGAAGACTCGCCCCTTTCTTCTGAAGTGTTTTGAGGCTGAGTTGTAAAAGCATGAAGCACACATTACAAATCACCTTTCAGCTTGATCAATGTCAGAAAGGAAGAATTCAGTGTTTACCTTGATTGACTGTGATTGAAGGGTTAGGATTTCAGACATTTTAATTTCTTTTTCTTTCCTTTTGACTTTCAAAAACAGCTGAAGAAATAAATTCATAAGAAGTAACAAATGCAATATTATCTATCTAAATATAAAGATGTTTTATTCAAAATGTATAGCCATATAAAATTTCATCTCATATTCTTAGTATTCTGCCGTTAATTAAGAAAACTATTACTTAAAAAAAAATAATCTCAGGACATTCTGAAAGAGAAAAAAGCAGATAATGGATATATGGTGTATACTTCAAATTTAAAACAAGAAAGCATTTTATGCTACTATCACACACAGAATCACATACAGAGTGTTAGGGATTGGAAGGGACCTTAAAGGATCATCTAGTCCAATCCCCCTGCCCCAGCAGGACCACCTAGATCAGATCACACAAGAACGCGTCCAGGCAGGTTTTGAACATCTCCAGAGAAGGAGACTCCACAACCTCTCTGGGCAGCCTGTTCCAGTGTTCTGAATACTATATGTATGTTAACATCTCTCCCCACAATTAATCTAAGGAATGAGAAGTGTTATGGATTCAGAGAATTCCATATGGCAATTGATGGAGTGAAAGATGATCAATGTATGTGACAAGGCAGAACAAGCCTGCTTTCAAATTAGAACTGGCTTGGTCAAAACAACATACATGCTTCAAATCTGGTAGTTTTTCAGTTAGATCCACAGTACTTATCCAACGCAGAATACAGATGATACCCAAACTCCATATAGTTCTATTTATACAAGTACGGAAAGTACAGAAATAAGCAATTCTTCACATATTACAAAGGTCACAGTAATCTTAATATAGATATATAGGGGTTATTTTGAGCAAATTGTGTTTTCATCCAAATATTACCACTACTTCATTTTATATTCCATCCAAAGACAGTCCTTATACTGATTCAACTTCAGTCTCATGAACAGATCTTAATACAGGCAGGGTTAATTGAAGAAACTAGTACAAAATTTAGATTGCTTTTAAGAAATACCAAAATCAATTCCCCTTTTAGAATGTATTTGAAGTTCTGAACTGCTTCCATTTAACTTCATATGTGTGTATTAAATTGTTGTTATTTGCTAAAATCCGTAACTAAAATCTTTTCTTAAGACAAGTAAAAGGTCATCCCTTTGTGAACACACGATCATTCATTGACTCATCCCACAGCTATTGTTAGCTTCCTTGTAACCTGTGTAGTACTATGGTTTATGTACTGGTTGTTGCAATAACGAAAATTCATATAATGCTGGATTTTTGGTTTGTGATAATAAATAGCATTTTTATTTAAATAATAGTGATTATAGAAAAATACTCATTAATACAAAAAGTCATGGCTGGATAGAACAATTTGTTTAGATGAAATATGTTCTCAAGAGCAGGTTCATTTCCCTGGTGATTAATGGTTATTCTGGGGTTTATAGAAAGACCTGTACAGAAAATCTTTTATTATAGCTTTTTCCCCCCCTTTTTTTTTTAATTAATTTTCAGTTGAAAAATAACTATGGGAATATTTTTCATTTTGTACCTGGATGAGGACACATCTGAACAAACTTCTATCTCTACTCACTTTGTAATTGTGCTGTCAATACAAATTCAAATTATTTCAATTTTTCACAGTAAATTTCTTCTTCACTTTATATAGGAGGAAAAAGATATATGTGAGAGATTAGTATCTTAAAAAAACTTAAGGACAAGTATGCATATAAGGAACAGTAATTTGCCAAGGTGGCTTCTGGTAATTTTGTTTAGGGTCAGGTGCATTCCAGTTTTACACGCCAAAATTAATATGCTGCATATATTTATATTACTTACATAAATGCATTAATTGTTTCATTCCTAAGACTCCTTTAATGCAATTGTCTTTTCTTTCTACAGCATTTTCTTCAATGTTCTCATGACAAACTTAGCTAGTCCAATAATCAAATATATTAAATATTAGCTCTCCCATCCCACCCTTGAGCATAGTGAGAACCAAATCTAACTTATTTCTCCATTATCTGTCTCTATCAAAGTCAAAATCAAAACTTGGAAAATTTTATATTCATGTATCCAGAGCAAGAGGATGACATTTTAAAAAGCTGGTGAGTCTGTCATTCAAAGAGGAGAAACTGGTTAGAGAGGCAATTTCTTTCAAGAGGGATGCAACTTGAATTTTAAGCAGATGACCTGCTGCTGCTGCTTCACAATTCTTGTAATGGATCTATGTAGGTATCATTCCTGCCTGCTAATGTGACTCAACTTTTTGTACATAAAAGTGTTATAAATATTGATGATAATTGTTAAGCATGATATAGTGCTCCATGTTAGCAGCTCAGCTACTCGGGAGATAATTCTCTTCCTTGGGAAATGTCAATCAATCATGATAGGTCCCCTGTTAAGGAGAGGAGAGAGGAAGGGTAAAATTGGAGGGGAAATGGAAAAACAAGGGAAGAGGAAGGGAGGGAAAAGGGAACACATCAGCATTTTGATTCAAAGCAGCAGTGCAGTTTTGATGTAAGTATCCCGTCCGTCCCTCTTCTCTGTGTCTGTATTTGGTTTATAGCGCGGTTTTGATAGATACAAAACAGATTTGTTTTTAAGGACAAAATATGAGAAATCCCATTCCAGGAGTGCAGCAAAGGCTCTCCAGTCCCTAATGGGGACACAAAGACCAACAGCCAGTCCTTTGGAGAGCTTCAAAGCATATACACGGTAGGGATGTTCAGTAAACACAAGTTGTTGGGAGGGGCCACAGCTGGGACAGCTGACCCCAGCTGACCAAAGGGATATTCCATGTCATATGACATTGTGCTCAGCGATAGAAGTTGGAGAAGAAGGAGGAAGGGGATGATGTTCAGAGCTATGATATTTCTCTTCCCAAGTAACCATTACATGTGCCCTGCTTTCCTGGAAATGGCTGAACACCTGCCTGCTGATGGGAAGTAGCAGGTTAATTCTTTATTTTGTTTTGCTTGTGTGCACAGCCTTTACCTTACCTTTTAAACTGTCTTTATCTCAACCTACGAATTTTCTCACTTTCACCCTTCCCATTCTCTCCCTCATCCCACTGGGAGGGGAGTGAGCAAGCAGCTGTGTGGAGCTTAGTTGCCAGCTGGGATTAAACCATGACGCCAACGTTCTTCAGGATAGGTGGTATGGATAGCCTATTTTAGACTACAGTGCAAAACTTGGCAGTTTATTCTCACTTTATTTCTTATTCCTGGTAACACAGGTGTTGGTTCAAACCTGAAAGAAAGATTTTGCTATTAGTTTTGATTTCGTGAATGTATAGATCTGGTGAAAATAATGCAGCATGCACTACTTCTAAATAAATAATCATAGAATCACAGAATGGTTGAGATTGAAGGGGACCTCTGGGTCACCTAGACCTGGTTGTCCAGGACCATGTACAGATGGCTTTTGAATATCTGTGAGGTGGAAGACTCCACAACCTCCCAGAGCAACATGTTGCAGTGCTCAGTCACTCTCACAGTAAAAAAGTGTTTCCTGATGTTCAGAGGGAACCTCCTGTGTTTGTGCCCATTGCCTCTAGTACTGTCACTGGGCATCACTGAAAAGAGCCTGGATCTGTCCTCTTCGCACTCTCTCTTCAGGTGTTTTTATACATTGATATGATCTCTCCTGAGCCTTCTCTTCTCTAGCCTATATAATCCCAGCTCTCCCAGCCTTTTCTTATAGGAGGAAAATCCTTTCATCACAATCATATTTTTCTGGACTCTCTCCAGTATATCCATATCTCTTTTACTGGAGAGCCCAGAACTGGACACAGCACTCCAGGTGTGGCCTCACTAGGGCTGAGGAGAGGGGAAGGATCACCTCCCTCCACCTGCTGCTAATGCTTAATGCATCCCAGGATACCATCAGCTGCCTTTGTGGTAAAGGCCCAATGTTGGCTCATGTTCGACCTAGTGTCCACCAGGACCTCCAGGTCCTTTTCTGCCAAGCTGCTTTCCAGCAGGGTAGCCCCAAGCATATGTTGGTACCTGAGGTTGTTCCTCCCCAGGTGCAGGACTTTGCAGCTCCCCTTGTTGAACTTCATGAGATTCCTGCCAGCCCATTTCTCCAGCCTCTTGAGGTCCCTCTGGGCAGCAGCATGACCCTCTGTATCAGCCACTCCTCCTGATGTTGTGTCATCTGCAAACGTACTGAGAGTACACTCTGCCCCATCATAAAAATCATTAATGAAAGCGTTAAAACAGACTGGACCCAGTATTGACCTTGGATTTCTGGCCTCCAACTAGACATTGTATGGCTGATGAGCACCCTCTGGGCCTGGCCATTCAGCCAGTTTTCAGTCCACCTCAATGTCTCCTCATCCAGCCCCATACATCAACAGCTTGTCTGTGAGGATCTTACAGCAGGGAATGTCAAAGGTTTTACTGACGTCCAGGTAGAAAATATTCACTGCTCTCCTCGCCTCTACCATGCCTGTTATTTCATTGTAGAAGTTTATCAAGCTGATCAAGCATGACCTCCTTTTGGTGAAGCTGTGCTGACTATTCCTGATTATTTTCTTGTCCTTCATGTGCCTGGAAATGATTTCCAGGATTAGCTGTTACATTAGCTTTCCAGAGATTGAGGTGAGGCTGGATGGCCTGTAGTTACCTGAGTGGTTTCTGTGTTGCTAGCAGATTAATATTACAAATATTGTTATGACTTGTGTCACAAGGTGAGCTGGAGAGATCTTTTTACTTGATAATATTTCTCCATGTACTAGTAACATGATGTCTTTTTCAATAACATATCAAAGCAAGTCCGGATATTCAAGAGGGTTCCAGCACTAGTAGGAAGAGCGTTAATGGTATGGAAACCACTGAGACAAAGCATGAAAAGCACACAGAGATTCTGGCATATGCTTAGTTGAGCCAGACATCTTCATCTGAATCAATAAAGAATTCTTTCCAAACATAATAGCATTCCCTCTCATTTTACTTTAGCTTCTGTCAGAGGTGAACTTCTAAGCATGGAGAGAAGCAAGGGAAGAGGAAATGGAGGAACGGAAGGAAGGAAGGAAGGAAGGAAGGAAGGAAGGAAGGAAGGAAGGAAGGAAGGAAGGAAGGAAGATATTCAGAACACCAGGAATCAGGAGAAAGAAAGATCTATTGGGATCTTTGGGATGGATAGCTGCACTAGCTGCAACCTTACCACAATTTGAAGCACAAGGCTATATGGGAAGAGGAACGAGAGTACAACTATGGGCACTTAATGATCTCAGGGTGATGGAGGGGGGCTTCAATCATTAGTCCAGTCAACTGGGCTCCCATTAAGGAGGCAATGAAAGGAATGCCTGTGTGCAGACATTAACCTGTGTTGCAGTAATCTTTTTTTAATACAAATTAATGTCTTTGGTATTCATCCTTTAATAGTTCTAAACCTGGGATCTGGTCCAAACCAGCACACTTTGTCTATCACGATTTCAACATGGCTTTAACTGAACTGATATTTTTAGAAAGGAAATTTACTGTGTTTAAAGCATTCAAAGCACATATCTGCCCCCTGAACATCCACTTCATAAACAAAGAAATGTACTCTGCTGATCTTCCTTAAATTCTTATACGGCTGGTCCTAAAATATATCTCTGATTTTTATCTTACTTTACTTAATTTGCACAGATCCATGGCATCTATGTGTCAATTACTTGTGTAACTTACTCTTACCATGGCTTAAGTAGAAAATGCTCTGAATGACATAGCAAAGCCACAGTGGCCAGTATTTAGCAGCTGAGCCCTCTTCATTCTGCAGTTATAATGATGCTACACCTCAGTACCTTTGTCTGGGTTAGAGAACAGTTCAGCTACCTTTTGTCCTTACTGTTTTTCAGTTACAGGCACTGTGTATTGTCTGATCTTTACTCCTACATTACCTATTCTCTTGTAGTGACTTATTAAGTAATGCTATTTTCCTTGCAGCTTTAATAGACCACTCTTCTGTAATTGAAGGAACTCTACTATCTGAGAAGCAGCATGTTTCCAAAGTAAAGTACGACGACAGGCAGGAGACTTAATTTCTTTTACTGTTTAGACAGTGACTCGCTGTTTGACTTTGTGCAAATCTCTTTGGAGGTCCAAATTTACAAGCATCTGCACAAAGTTTGGATGTCTTCATTTTGTTACCTACCACAGAGTTTTGTTCTGAGAGTCACTCAACACAGAGAACAGCAGTTAAAGGCAGTGAGAGCTGCAGGTGTTTGACGTATTCAAAAATCAGGATGGTATTAAAATGTTTCAAAGTCAACATCTTAAAACCCCAGATGATTTCAAGATTTTTTTTTTTATTGCCTTTTTTTTTAATATTGCCTTGAAAAATACTGTTCCTTGATTTCCCTATCTGCAAATAGTCTGAAAATGATAGTCTTTACAAGGTCTGTCGTTTGGAAATGTTTGTAAAACTTTTTAGGATTCCTTGCATTAGAGAATAAGACATTTACTCAGTCATGTCAGTATTATTAAATTACACATACTGGAAGCATAACAAGGAAGACCAGATGGAAATAAACCAGCTGAAACTCAGACTCAGTTTGCTAGACTGTGGCTATTCGCCAGGACTTCTGGTAAATAAGATTCACTCAGTCTTCACAGAACATTGATCGACATTATTGGGTGTCACAGAGACTTAGAAATTAATTGAGGGAAATAATATACTCAAATGAGACTTATTTTTATAAACCAGCTAAAGCTCCATCAATATTGGTTGATTACAGATTTGAGATGTCAACTGGAATTGCTACTACAGAGTTGACTTAGAAATTCCTAAGCTTTAGAAGGGTAACCCAGAACGCACAATCATACACTCAATAAGGCAAGGGCTCTCAAACTCGAGCAGTTTCCTTGGGCAGCATCCTGACCCAAGGGTAGAGTCTCCAACTGCACACCTGCTGCTCTAAGGAGGACCAACTTGATTGGCTCTCTGGTGAGGCTCCATTTATACCCTAGTTGGACATGACTTGTGGTCAACTATGGTCATGTTAGTCCTCATTGGCGAAGGGTCTTATCTTCCACACCACAACGGTCATTATGTGGACATGACAAAAGTCATCCTGCGCAATGCATCTGCGGTAAACAACAGTGGGAAGTTGGCCTGCACAGGATGCATCTGCGGTCAGCAACAGCTGGCCTGCACAGGATGATTCTGTGCTCCACAGCACTGTGGTCATCAATGGTTGGAAGGTTTCAGTCTTTGCCAAGGCAGTTGGACCTGCCACATTGGGTACCTTATGAGTTAAAACAAAAAATGAATTAGTCATAATCCTGTCTTTTCTCCTAGAAAGTGACACACATCTGTGAAAAATCATCTTATGGTTACAAAGGTGAAAGAAAGCATCCCCTTAATTAGACTCAGAACTAAGTACTTGTCCACAACTAGAAAGAATATGAGCAAATAGATGTAACAGAAGTTGAACTCCTCTGAGTTCATCATGAGATGATTACTTGAACTGGCAACCAGCAGTGACAGTTTGCTGGTTTCCAAAAGGCTTTATTTAATGAGAGTGACAGCAACAGCAGTGCCAGCAGAAACATCATCTCTAGCAGAAAAGTGCAGTAACACATCCCTGTCTGTGAACATGGAGATCCTGTTGGAGCGGAGTTTGATAACAGCTTTGGACAATGAACTTGTTCACAGTTTCCTTCTCTCATCAACATACCTGTGTTTTGCTACATTGGAGCAAGCCTAGCTGCATGACGGGACACTTAGGGAAGATTACGCTATGACAAGACAGTACGCATGAAAAAAATGTGAGGCTAAACTCAGTAGCAAAGCATCATGACCTACCTACAGGGTTACCCAGCCTGTGGGTGTACAGAGATCACTACTGCGAGTTTGAATTCCATAATGCACAAGGAGATGGAGTTTTTTATCCTCTAAATTTCTCTATTACAGATAATCACAAATACCATACAAGTCACCACGAGCAAGAATACTACCACAAAAACCAACACTAGCAGGTATACCTATGATTAATAAGTGAATGTATATATATCCAGCTATTACATGAGCCGGCAATGTGCGCTGGCAGCCCAGAAAGCCAACCGTATCCTGGGCTGTATCAAAAGGAGCGTGGCCAGCAGGTCGAGGGAAGTGATTCTGCCCCTCTACTCTGCTCTCGTGAGACCCCACCTGGAATACTGCGTTCAGCTCTGGAGTCCCCAACACAAGAAGGACATAGAACTACTGGAACGAGTCCAGAGGAGGGCCACGAAGATGATCCGAGGGCTGGAGCACCTCTGCTATGAAGACAGGCTGAGAGAGTTGGGACTGTTCAACCTGGAGAAGAGAAGGCTCCGGGGTGATCTTATTGCAGCTTTCCAGTACCTAAAGGGGGCCTACAGGAAAGCTGGAGAGGGACTTTTTACAAGGCCGTGTAGTGATAGGACAAGGGGCAATGGATTTAAACTGAAAGAGGGCAGATTTAGGTTAGATATAAGAAAGAAATTTTTCACTCTGAGAGTGGTGAGGCTGTGGAACAGGTTGCCCAGAGAAGTTGTGGATGCCCCATCCCTGGAAGTGTTCAAGGCCAGGTTGGATGAGGCTTTGGGCAACCTGGTGTAGTGGAGGATTTCCCTGCCAATGCCAGGGGAATTGGAACTAGATGATCTTTAAGGTCCCTTCCAACTCTAACCATTCTATGATTCTATGATTACAAATTACTATCAGCAATCAATAATATAGTATCAATCAATCAATAGTATGGCAGCAGTCAATAGTAGCAGCAAACAGTTGTATAGCAACAATCAATATAAAAACAAACCATAACTGTTACAGGTTACTACAAATTCATCATTAGCGAAGCAACTTATCACCAGCATAACAGCAGATACACTTAACATTCAGTGTCAAGTGAATGAGACAGATTTCAGAAACAGTTAAACCATCCCAAAGGGGAGGACAAACCAATCACCAAGAGGGAGTCAACCATCCCAGAGGTGGGAGGACAAACTGAATCAACCCCCAAAGTATGCCCAAAGCAGCAACCAGTAAGGGATTAGACAGAGTCTCACTCCAAAAATGATCCACAACATGGAGTTACAGAGTCAGCCAGGCATTCCCAAGGAGAGTCCAAGATCTCATTGAGAGTTTGTGTGGAATTCAACTTGTTTAGGAAAGTAAAAGTATGCATAGCATGGGAAGTTCTCAGAAAGAGAAGCTCCATTTTGGATAAACATGAAGTCCTTTTTATATTGTAGAGACATGAGAGAGCATAGGATACCACTACTTTGAGCAGCCTATCAATGCTTTTAATGTCTGTTCTTCACCTAGAATAGACAGTAAGGGATGATATTTCTGTTCTTTCAGTCCAATTTTATTTTCCCAGACTGTTTCCACTTTTCCAGAAAGTAAGTTGCCATTACAGTTTCCCGGGTTTTGCGTTTACTGATGGTTATCTCAGGATGTCACCTATTTCTAGGTTCCCCAGCTGAATTTCAAAGACATCAGCTGCAGTTTTCAAGGATGTTTCTGGTGTCAAGGCCCAGTTCCCAGGTTCACTGCTCCCAGACTGGCAGGTATTTTCTTTTATTAGTAATTTTCCCATTTCTAATCAGGCTACCTTTTTGGCTGCTCACATCACAAAGTTATAATATTAGTTATGATTTAGAGTAAAATCTCAAACTAAAGCACACAGTACTATGTCTTCTTTTACAGGCTTCTCTGCTGATACTAGAGAAACAGCAAACAAGCTAAATATTATACTGCCTATAAACATTTGCCCACTGGGCAACTTCTTTTGGAGCTGAGTCTATGTTCTCAAAGTTTCATGTATGAGGCTAGGAATTATCTCCTGCTGTAAAATTTTGCTCTGTCAAAATTTGCATCTAAGCAATAGAGTTCTGTTACTGAACTCTGTGGTTTACTGGAAATACTCATTACAACCTTCAGCTTTATTGACATTGCCTGCTGATGACATTTCACTTACCACTTCATCTCTCCATGTTTTTCCTTCTGGAAAATGGACTTTTACTTCTATTGTAAAAAAAAAAAAAAAAGTGTTACACTGCAGACAACACCAGTGCTAGGTGTTATAGATGTTACAGTCACCATTATTATTGTTATTATAATGCAGGGTGGGGGCAAGACTATTCTGGGATCATGCTCACTGGTTTTGAAGCTTGTGGAAAGAAAGTATATGTCAGTAGTCAGTATAAAAGTACTTGTGAATATCAAGACGTTCTTTAAATTTAAAGGTGGACCTGTTGCTGTGCATTTCAAGACTTGAATACTGTCTCCACCTCTGCCAGACTAAAAATTTATTAAGAAATTAATTTTTTAAAATTATTGAGCTCCAGAGAGCATGCTTTCACACTTCCAAATAAATCAATAGAATTCCTTGCTTATGTTGCATTGAGGTATGTGTTGTATCTTTGACTCATATACAGATAAATTCAAAGCCAAAATTAAAGGATAATGTGAGACCAGAGAAATGGAGTAGTTGTAAGTGTTTAAGCTCTATTTTGAATTATCTTGTCTTTTAAAGCACTTGAGATGAAATGTGACTACCTTATGACCAGCACACTTGAAAACAAGCTTGAGGAGCAATTTCTTGCCTTTAAGATTTCCTGGTATACTTATTCTCTGTGTCTCGTATTCCCATTTAATCTTCACCTTTGAAGACTCTACAGTACCAGAAATAGATTGAAGCAGAAAAGCTGAAGAAAAAGATACTTAATGGAAAACATTGCAATAAGAATTCAAAAGCAGTCTTGAACCACACATACACCGTGGAAGTACTTGGGTTTCTTATAGCAAGCATAGTCTTCAGTGCAAGCCACAGTACAAGGGCCCCGGGAGGACATTTAAAAGCACAATTGTCTTTGATTTGAGTGGAAAGTATGTTTGCTGAGGATGGTGCTGTCTGCCTTGCAGTCACCAGGTAGCCTGGTTGCACAGCAGGAACCTCTTGCCTGTAGTGCAGACACAGATAGTGAGACCTGCATCAACTGATCAGCTGTCTAAACATGCCTGGAGTTTCCTCCAGTTCAATGTGGGAGTCATTACATTTCTTAGCGAAGCTTCTTTCTTCCGTACAGCTGATGTTGCCCTGACACATTTTTGAATGAGGGAGGAACTGTGGGCCCATTTGACATAATAGAAAAGAGGCTAAATGAAGTGGGAGGAATATCTGATTTAGCCGCTTCAAGAAGAAAAATGAATTACTGAATAGGCAGGTGAGCAAAAGGTAACTATTTTTCTGAACTGTGCTGCATCAGAAACAGTAGATTTGTTTAATAAATGCAGAAGAGCAAGTCAGTTGCCAGGATATTTTAAGGAAACATGAAGGATATTGCGCTTCTACATAGAATGAAACTTTAAAAGGGTAAAACTTTGCTGTGAGAGGTCAAAAGCAAGAGAAAGATCTATACATCTCTCAAGCTATTTTTTCTAGCAAACTACAGCAGGTCTCGATCAAATATCTCCCCAAGCCTATTAGCTCTCTATTTCCCTCTCCTGCCTTGCCCTTCCACAATATTTAGTAACTGCTTCCTTTTTATAACATATAAAAGTTCACTGATTCTAAAATAGTCATTAATGAGGATGTATTCTGTCTTGTCAGACGTTCACTAGGAGACTGCATAGCCCTGCAGTGAGCTATTCTTCACAGCCTTCTTGCATAGCTTTTCTGTGGATACTGATTTTACACCTCTCCTCTACTCTAATTTCCTGTTCCCTCTATAGTATAGTATCTATTAGTCACAGAAAGTTGGAAAGTATAAGACTCTGCAGCTGGAGTACTCTGAGGCTTGCAAATAACCACAGAAAGGTTTTAGACCTTTGGGTGTAATGGGCTGTAAAAGTAAAAGCTGTGATTTATTGTTTCTTCCAGTTACTGAAACCTAATGGCTAACCCACCTTCTGTGGAATTCAGTGATCTGCAGATGTTTCTATCTAATATGAAGTTTGAATAAATTGTGATTTTTTTTTCTTTTAATGCATCTCACTTCCATGTTGTTGTTTTAACTTTTTTTTGCACGATTATTTTCTGACATTGAGTTCAAAGCTGAAAATGTTATTTTTATTTTAAAAACAAAACATGCTTTAAAAAAATGAAATCTGTGACCATTAGTAGTAAAAAATCCAGATTAATTATTCCTGTTACTTTATGTTAAATATTAATATATATGCATATGGATATGTATAAATACACAGTAGTAGCTTATTTTTTACACACACACACTCCAACAGATCATGGATATATACCTCTAACTTACGCAAGAGAAAGAAACTAATGGAAACAGAAAAGTTCACTGCCAATTGTATCTAAGATAAGTGATTTGGCATTATTTCAACAGCTAGCTTTCAGCATCCTGAGTCCTTCACTGCGACTCATGTGGATGATTTATTCCTCCTCATCTAAGACTGACATAGGGACATTTGTACGTGTTTGCCAACGTGCTCGTAACTTGCTATTTGTTCACCAGTTCTCAAGTGCATGCTTCATCTGGATTTACTCTTCATGGTGTACTTTGCATGTGTTACATTCATGTTCTTTGTTCTCTTTGTTGGCTATAAAACTGATTTTGCCAGGTCTGCACGTCCTTAGCTGACCATTAGTGAGTTCTTTATAGTCGTTGGGTCTCCATCTTCAGCCTGAGTCCTGTCTCTTGTCATTGCATGCTCTCTACACTGCATCCTGTGTCCCCACTTTAAAGGTCTCATTTGTCATACCACAGCTATATTTCTCTATGCTCTTATGTTAGAGTCATAAATACTAGATTATACACAAAATAACTACTTGTTACTACTACCTATATGAAAATTGTGCCATAGAAGGATAAGCAAAAGCAAAATGAAGCGGACCTAGTTACCTGGTCATTTCGAAAGCTCAGCTAGGTGAAACAAGTTCAGATAAAGTAAACCTGACAAGCCCCAGTCTTGACGCCTTGCAAAGTTAGTACAAAGACTGTGGCCTGTTAATAACAGTGGCAATATCTTAATCACTGGGCTTCAGAATCCATTCCATTCAGAGAAGTATCAAGTGCCTTTTCTACCTTTTAGGTAAATAAGGCACTTCATGACTGACATCTGCAGTATCCAGGTGCTGATTGGAGAATCTCGTATTTTAGTCAAAGGAAATAAATACTGTTTTTGTGGAAGTGCTTCTGCCAGAGGTGGGAACTGTAGCTGTTCCTCTCAAAGATGAATAACGGTTCACCCTTTTCAGGATGTGTCTCTAAATGGTCACTAACAAACAGGTGCTTAAAAGATAGGAGGGAGGGGCGACATTCCTTACTAAAGGTGCCAGAAGCATGCCATGAAATACAATTTTGAATGTTTGTTATGTCATTAATTTTTACCACACAGTGATGTGGGCAACAACTAGACCAGGAGAGTTTGTTTGTAGGCTTACTCACATGGATACTTACTCACATAGGTAATTATCATTAGTGATTAAAAACATACAAATGCAATAAGGGAATGGGAAGTGAGATATAATTCTCTCTCTTCCAATGGTGACTTCATCACTGGTTTTCTGTTATCTTTCTTTTCATAGTCTTTATAAAGTTTCACTGTTTTCTACAAGATGAGACAGCTCTAACAGAAAGGTGAGCAGTTTGACTTCCTCTGTCTCACAATCGTTCAAGCAGTACAAGATTGAGCTGTAATATCACTTAGGTAAATTCTTATCTGCTAGGCTGGTCTACAAAAAGTTAATGAGAACAGCATCAGAATTTCTCCCTTGTACTGATATTTTAGTTTATTTTTTTAAAATACACAATGGAAGTCAAAACTACTCTCCAGTCCCTGAATTCAGGGCCTTTCTAAAGACAAAGTCCAGGTAAATTTTTCAATTTAAACTTCAAGACCAATACAGTGAGAAAAGATTGTTCATAACTCTCAAGTGAGTTAGCTATGAGATTGGTAGTTAGTTCAACCACAGCCTTAGTAGAAAAATTTTAGATATCTAATGTGTTTCCTGGTAATGAGATAGGCAGGTCTGACTAGCATAGTTAATTGCCTTTTATTTATTTGTTTGTTTTATTTTGACTAGGCCTAAAATTATTTAATAGATGTAGTTCCCAGCTGCTGAATGATTCCCAGGAATATATCTTATGTAGAGAATAGTTTGGAACAGGAAGACATTCTTGTGACTCCTTTAATCAGGACAAAGTGCTGCAAAAGTCAAAGGAAAAAGCATCTGAGAACATAGCTCAGATTGGGTACCAGAGAACCTGGGAAAAGGAAAGCTTTAAGATGATATAACTGTGTTTACTGTTTCGTTAATAAACACTTCTGCAGGAAAAACACTGGTTTTCACCCTTCATGTGAAAGTTAATTAATCCAAAAGTTCACATAGCATCACAACAGTGATGTTTTTTGTGTTGGTTGGTTGGGATTTTTTTGCTTTTCTAATTGAGAATGCCAACAATTGTTCAAATTTACTGAAAGTGCTGTGATTTCTCTGTTGTTGCCAATGATTTGATATCTAGGTAGAAGAGATTCTGGTTCAAACAATAATTATTACAAGGAAGTTTTATGCTGTATTTTTTTAAGATGATAAGCCAAATGGTAATGCATGTCTCTAGCATAATTTCAAATCAGTAATTTGAAAATGAAGTAATCAATGAAGTTGTAATTGCATGTTATCCGGAAAAGGTCACTTAAAAAAATAATGATATGAGAAAGCATCATTACAAAAATGCTCATGAGGTGGTTTAAATTCAAAGAACAGAAATTATTTTATATTTCTTTCATTATAGATAAATATACATAAACACAAAAGGCTAATAATGAAAATTTGTAACTTCTCCATTCTTCTCAGTACTATCCTTTCTTTGTAGGGTTGCAGATAAAAAAAGAAGTCTTCATTCCTGTTTCTTTTTTTGTTGTTTTAAGAAATACCATTTTTCCCCTAACAGCATACAACAAAGCACTTTTGAATCCTGTATCCTTTCTGTAACAAGAAAAGTATCTCAGATTCAATTCATACAGATGTCATGCAATTTATAAGGAATGAAATGTGAGAGTCAAATGAACAGATCTCTTCATACAAGAAGGTTTGAGTGATCTAAGACTTCAAATACAGCTCTACAAATGATATAACTTGTTTTTTTTCCTCTTATGTTCCACAGATTACCGAAAAGGAGTCCTAATACATTTTGATTCAGTTCAGCCCCTGAGCATCATCGGTCTTCACTCATAGAAGAGCTATTCTGTGGAGATCATTTATGTTTTGAAGGACAACTTCTGTACAGCCAATAGGAGTGCTGAGGTAGTGGATATTTAAACTAGATTACTTTTGGAATATGTTTATCAGCTTTATTGCTTGCATTTATTAGTATATGAAACTCAAATCAAACACAGAAGCTCTCATCAGCAATTTAACCTGAATAAGCTTAACAATGGAACATAGATTAAAAAAATAAATCCAGTTTTCTGGATAATATTGTTATGTTTCTCACCATGGGTTCGTAGAAGGTTCTTTTTTAAAAGTATTTACTGCTCTTTGTAAATATTTTGAAATAATCACTGCGGTATACTCTTAACCTGGGTGCACAGAATAACTTTTAAAAAACAATTATCATCTCATATTTTATAGCATCTGTTTAGTTCTGGAAAAGTCTGTAGACAAGATTTAGAAATGAAGCCTATATTGCACTTCTAGCCTCCCAGGTATTTCAATGTGGCTTGGTCTAGTTCTAGAATATGGTGGATTTGTTACAGGAATCTGAAATTACAGGCAAGTTCTCATGAAAGTAAACCTAAAGGTTAAGAATAATGCACTCTGTTAGGCAGTCGGAGTTTGTTCTCAACTAATATTATGTGGTTTGTTTAACTCGGTGCATGTTTTATTAGAATATTGAAATAAATACAAAACTGTATTTATGAAGCAGATGAATGTGAAAACTGTTGTGCTCATTAAGAGCCTATTGTGATACAAACCAGTGTGATATAGCAGCAGTAGGTATGAGTCATTTGAATCTGATATTCATTATCCAGATGAATGATGGATATTCACTTTAAATTTATCATGAACACAGCCACAGATGGAAATAAGATGGAGTAAATGTCTGCAGTTATCTGTTAACTGGTGTGCTTCATCATTTAATGGCTGAATGACTTATGATCATGTAGTTCAGAACACCTCTAATTAATTTTTGAGTTGAGTCTTTATTCTCAACCTCAAACTATGGTTTATTAATAGGTCAACATAAAGAGCTTGCTAAAGTGTAATATGTGGCTGTGCAAACGTATTTGGAAGCACATAGTTCATTGTTGGATGTCAGATGTTTTACCTGCCTGCCCAACTAATTGAGAATCATAGCAGAAAACTAGAAAACCATTGTAATGAACGAGACAGACAGTGACCTCCAAACAGACATAACTGAATTAGAACTGATGAACTTGATACGAGTAGATTCACAGTGTCATTTTAAATACAACACAGTAACTCATTTTCCTACTCTTGACTAATGTATTGCAACCACTAAAAGCGTAGGAAAGATTGGCAGGTAAATTTTAACTTGTTTTCTCTGTACAAGTCTTATTAGAGTAGTAGATTTATTGAAGGATATTCCTTATATAAAAAGGCGTTTTGTCTCTGACTGCATACAAAGTAGGCATCCTGACATCTAAGAGGTGTCTTTAATGTCCTTGAGGAGTAAGAGGTGGTAGGAAGAGAGAAGAGGGAAGAGTTTTTTCCCAAACTATACATGCCAAAGAACAGCAAAGATGAATTTAAGCCATAATTTTGTTTGAAAATATAACTTCTTATAGATTTCTGTTTCTCAGAATAGTAACTATTTATGGGTTGAATGATTGTATATACTATGTCAGAATTCAGTTAGTCTGTAGGCTGGAGACTTTCGATAATCCAATTTTGACAAATATGCCAGGATCATTTATGTATATATTCTTTCTGCATAAATCTATAATACCAGGTGACAGAACTAACTTCTGGCCTGTCAGTCTTTATAGCTTTTGTGCATGATATTAACTTTATTTTCTGTTATGTTTGTCCTCCACTGCAATAGAGTAGAACTGTCTTGTGTCTTTTTCTTAAATCTATGTGGTTCATTTCTAATGTTAAAGTTTTCACTTATAGAAATTCCTGTGTAAAAGAATAACATAAAATGCCAATGAAACATAAGTCACCCTGTGTTTCACTCCACTTCAATAAAGAAGGAAGATGATTTGGCATAATTTTATGTCTAAGCAGGAGCTGCTCATTTACTGGTGAAAAATATGCCCTCAAAACAGTATCTTTGGTACTGCATGCCCTCAACCTCTCAGTAAGTACACACTGTGAAATAAAACATATTTAGAGAAAACATTTGGCTGCCTTGACTATAGTCCCTTGATTTTTTTTCTCAGCACTGAAGTCTGGGAGTACATTCATCTTTCCTTTCCAAAAATGTACAAGATCTCCAGATTTTTGCCTAAGATTCTGCTCATCCCCCTGTTTCTGTTCTTTCATTTCTGTGTTGTTGGATTTCCCAGGAATAAAGCTTACATGCATAACTGTTAAATCAGAATAGCTGGTGCATGTCGAAGTCTGATTTTTCTTTTTAAGTTGATCATTCAGATAAATGTAGAACAACAGTGGCAAAGCTTACATAAACAAAAGAAATATCTCTGATGCGTATTTTTGAATAGGCTGTATCAGTCTTTTTATAGTATCTGTCTTTACTGTGTGGACCTTGGCATGGTGATTACATTTAATAGATCTTTTTAGAACTGCTCTATCTTTCAAATTTTGCTGGAATAAATTGCACTGTTTAGGAAAAACAGTTGTTTAAATGGGTTTTATAGGGGTTTTGTATATTGTTATTTTAGACGATCTGAAATTCTGACAGTTGTAACAGTGATGGACAGGAATAAAAGTAGCAGTGATTTTCAGAAGTACAACTCTGCATTGTCTTCCAAATGTGAAGATTTCAATAGATTAACATACTGAGAGAGTGGAAGGACCTGACACGAATTAGTCGTTTTCTCTGTGTGTGGAATTTAACAATACTTAAATGGCTCATGCTGGATAAAAGAAAAACAGAAAAATGACCTTTATCTTTGTCACCACTGCAAATCATGTTGTTCCACTGTTCCAGTGATGCGTAGAGGTGGAAATAACGGAGATGAGTACAATAGACTTTTTCCATAGAGTGAGTTTTCCAGGTCATTTAATTCTTTCTAGTGTCTTCAGAACCTTTCCAACAGAGCTAATGATAACAGATTGCCATATTATCCCGTTCGTGGTGACCTGTTTGGGTAGTTGCCAGAAATTCTACTCACTCAAAACTATGGGTGAAAAAAAGTGTTTACTGAATTTGCTTCTAATGGTTATTATAATGTATTCAAGGCAAATAATATATTGTATTATTGCGTACTTCATGTGTTAAGTAACGATTCGATTATTTTGAAAATTGGTACTTTAGATCTGGGTTGCTGCTCTGCTGCAGCTGGTTTTGAATTTTCCTTGCAGACTCTGGCCTCCTGCCAGTTCACGTTTCATGGGGATAGTTCCCCCAATCTAACAAGATTGTTTTTTCAGCATATAGCCAGCTGAAGCTATCCCCACTAACTCTATTCTTGCTAAAAAAGAAATAGCTATGGCTCTGAAGGTGATGGCTGTGAATCTGATTATAGCTGTGGCTCTGATTTCCAGCTTTTTCATTGGAATTATGATTGGTTTTGGGGTGCATGAGCTTACAAAAGCGCACAGGAGGAAGACTCATCACCTATGCATATAGTGGTGTTCAGTCTTAAGACACTGATCATTTTAGATTTTACCCTAATTTTTGTATCTCAAGCTTTAACATAATTTTCTGAGAACCGGGAAGCTTGAAATCAGATACACCATGTAATTTTTGCCATGAAAAAATGAGCCTGTGTTTAATCAAATATGTGTACAAAAATCTGCCCATTGGCCACTAGAATATTCAGTGTTTCTCCATTTCAATCAGAACAAATTAATTTTGTAAGAGATTGTTCCTCGGAGTTCTACTTTTGATATACCTTGCTCTCGTGTGTTACTTGTACTAAGTTTTTAAGAACTAGAGGGTTCTAAAATTTTAAAAGTTTACTGTTTATTCAAGATGATTCCTAATCTTGGATGTTTGAAAAAGATTTGAAATAAAATATTTTTTTAAGTTGTTTTTTTTTTCTTTTTAAAGTACATTTAAGATCCTATAGAAATGCTAGGTATATCATACGTGTTCCATGAATCAATGCAAAATTCCAGTTAAGAGTATAACCAAAAGTTACTTACTATGCTCCAATGATTCAGTTAGGCTTTCCATAAGTCTTTGTTTTCTAACTTAGGACTGATGTTCAAGCACGTGTTGAGTGTGTGAGTCACTTGCAAAGCTTTCACTTGATTACAGGTTATAGAACTAGAAATACTAGGGGTGGAATATGTCCTCAAATCTATTTGAGATGTAAATGCCTTAATCAGAAAAGGTTTCTTCTGGAGTCTGATTCACACCTGAAGATCTCAAATTTCAGTATTACATTTTCCCTGATGGATGAAAAGTATGGCAATTCAGCACTTTCTTTGCTAGCAGCTGAATCGTCTCACATCAGTAATAACTTCTTTCTCAAGGTGGAGAGAGCAACATAGGCTGGGGAATCATAAGAGTTATCACAGGCAATAGGATTAATTGCATCACACTAATTTTAAAAGGAAGGCTTTTGTATGCCTGATATCTCATTGCCAATGGGCATACTTGTATTCTGAGAAGATTCGTGTTCTCAAGGCCTGAAATGGCTATAGTGATTCCTCTCTTTCCTACCTACATATTTGCAATAGAAATAACTAGAAAGCCAGAAGGTTTAGACCTGGAACTCATTTACTTTAAGACTTCAATTTTATGTTATATCAAAATGCTTCATTTTAATTTTGTGATAACTCTTATATTTTGTTGCTGCATAGGTTTGCAAAGTTTAAAATGCTATAAAATTAAGACTTGATGCTCATATAAAAAAGTTTGGAAAGTCTTCAGGTTAATGTCTGGAGTCCTGTTAGACTATAGTCCTGAAATATTCAAATATTAGTATCATTTCCATTAATACTGAGTACATAACTTGATGGATTAAATTGTGATACATATGTTTACAGTTCACTACAGACTAATGAGAATCTAATGCATAACATCTTAATAGTGGTTCACTGGCTTCTGTTATAGCAGAATGGGGAAAATAGAAATCCTTTTTTAAGTAATTGCATGTATTCACGTTTCAGATATGCTATAAATCTCTCTCTGTGCAAGAAGCAATTTTTTATACATTGCAATGTGATCTAAAGAAGAAAAGATTTTATCCTAAGATATTGCTTGGGCTCAGTCTGACACTACAACCAAGCCTAACCAATGGTAAAACACTGTGAAACAAGTGGTTCAGTTTTCTCCTTGCTGCCCTCTCTTCCCTGTAGCAGATCTACAGATTGTATAGCCAATGCACGATTGTGGAAATTTTTTTTGTTTGATTTGTTTTGTTTCGTTTTGTTTTGTGGCTAAACCAGTATACTAGATGCAAGGGAAATTTCAAGGCAACAAGACTTTCACTTTCTCCGGCAGCTTGGCTAGCAGATTGAATTTGCTACGGCACTAAGCCACAAAGCATGCTTTAATTTTTGAAGCAGGGAAGATCCCTGCACTTATATAGCATTAGAAACCCCAATGTGAACAGACGCAAACTACATTCAGAGCCACTCCACATCAGGTGCCGCTTGCCACTTGGCACTGATAAATGATTAACTAGTTTTGCAAAACAAATTGTGGTGGGGCCTCATCCCCACTTCTTATCTGATTCTGGGGATGAACCATGTTCTTCAGGAAAGCAGCAATGGGTCAAGCCTGTCAAACCATTAAGGCCCAGGCAGGCTCTGGTGTTTGTTAGAAACAGCACTAAAATTTTCATGAAGATCAAATATGTCTTCTTTGCACATAGTGAATACGAAAGCCCAGTCTCCAACCTGACCATGGCATGTCCAGCGGTGCCCATTGTACTGGTGTAAGAAAAGCTGTAGAAAAACTTGAGTTAGAGGTAGTTTTGGAAGATGCCCATATTTTTCATGATTTTTTGTTCAGTACAGATAACTGATGGACCGAAATGAATAATAAAACACCATTGAGAGAACTTAAGTCTTGTGAAGGTTTTTAATTATACAGTTTATACAGGCACAACATTTCAGAATAACTAGCTTTACATAAGCATGCATGTGTCTGGTTTTGTATTACATTCATATATATTTCAAGTTTTCAGAAGTACTTGGAAAACGTATGTTTATAATTGTTACTTTGTTTTATCTTCCTAGAGTTGAAAAGAATATGGTAAAATGCCATAAAGTTGCCTGTACCATGCTGCCTTTTACATAACTAGAAGGATAAAGAGGCTGTCAAGGCACTTTGATTTTGTCTCAGGTTTTCAAACCTGAATCCACATTCATATCTCAAATGTTGTTAATATCCTCATGATTTAAAATCAGTTCTGTTTTCATAATGTGGATTTTAAAAAAAGAATTTAGGCTACAAATAGCAAAATAAAAAAGACTGCTTTTCTGGACTGTAAACTAGAGAAGAGGCCTTGGCAAATGGAATATATTTCTGGATTTTGCAATGCTTTATATAAAATTAGAAAATTCACAGCCTCACACAAAGATTAAAACATTACATAGCATAACAGAAACACTCTCAAAATAAGCATTAAATGTCCCTAATATATATCACAACTCCTTTATCAGCAGTTTCAGGGGAAAAAATAATTGCTTTGACAGGATGAGAAGAACCAAAGCTCAGTATTATTTGTTGTCATTATACTAATTATTGGTATTTATTTGTTACAGCAGGAGTATCTTCCTATCTAAAGTCTTCGGAATGAAAGCCATTTTCATCTTTTTAATAACTTATGCAATGAGGTTTCTAAATAAGTTTTATAATTAATTCTTTCAAATTCAGCTGAACATTGTTATTGTCTTAATCTAATACTTGTTTCTGATAGAAATGAGCTGCAAAATATTTAATGATGTTTTGCAAATACTGTCTTATCAATTTTGTCATTGCCACCTGACACAAGCAATTTTAGAAGTCAACAGTTTTGTTAGTTAATGTTAATGAATTCGACAGTCACACATAATTGGCTTTTACCTTGCTTTTCATGTCTTTTTATGGGATTGCATGGGGGCTTTTTGAAAGTATAGACTTCAGATTTATTGATTGTGCAGCTGTAAAATCAATTATTGTAACTGATATTTACCTGGATTTTCTATCACATGAAATAAACTAGATAACTGCCGAATCTGGTAAAATTAAGTAGCTCCATTTGAAAAGGAAAGTTCATAAAATTGTAGTGTTCATATAGACAAAGGACCTTGGGCAGTCTCCAGCTTAATCTCCTGCTAACAGCAGGTCAGACCAGGCTGCTTAGGTCTTCATCCAGTTGGGTCTTAAAACCGTCCAAGGGCAGAGACTGTACAACCTCTCTCAGCTTGTGCCACTACCGGACTGTCCTTATGGTGAAAATGATTCTTTGTGTATTCAGGATGAGTCTCTCTAAATTCAATTTATACCTATTGTCTCTCATCTTCCCAGCTTGCACAGCTTTGTCTCCTTAATGACCTCTCCATAGGCACTGGGGGCTCCTGTTAGGCCCTCCTAAAGCCATCTTTGCTCCAGACTGAACAAGCCTAGCTCTCCCAGAATCATAGAATCGTAGAATGGTTTGGGGTGGAAGGGACATTAAAGATCATCAGGCTTCAACCCCCCTGCCACAGCATAGGGAAGGACACATTCCGCTAGATCAGGTTGCTCAAAGCCTCATCCAACCTGGCCTTGAACTCTTCCAGGGATGAGGCATCCACAACTTTTCTGGGCAACCTGTTCCAGTGCCTCACCACCCTCAGAGTGAAGAAGTTCTTCCTCAGATATAATCTAAATCTCCCCTCTTTCAGTTTAAATCCATTACCCCTTGTCTTATCACTACATGCTTTTATAAAAAGTTCTTCTGCAGCTTTCTTGTAGGCCTCCTTTTAAGTATTGGAAGGCTGCTAGAAGGTCTTCCCAGAGCCTTCTTTTCTCCTGGCTGAACAGCCCCAACTCTCTCAGCCTGTCTTCATAGGAGAGGTGCTCCAGCCCTCGGATCATCTTTGTGGCCCTCCTCTTGACTCACTCCAGCAGCTCCATGTCCTTCTTCTGTTGGAGGCCCTGCCAGCAAAAATCTGGGCAGAAGCTCTCAGTTTGCAGCATTAGAAAGCAGGTATTACTTTATTGTGTTGCCGGGTGCATGGGGGATATCTCCACCTACCATGCACACCTGGCCCTGGACAGAAACTTAGTTATACACTAAGATCATGCATATTCATAACATGTTTATATCCATTGTTATTCTCTTAAACAATCGGTTAATTTTCTCTCACTTTACATGTAAATTACTTTGCCTGCTCAATCCTCTTCCTCCGCTCCTTTCTTTTGAGTCTAGGGTACATTTAGAGTAGGTAGTCCGTGAGTCGATAGTCACAATCTTCCCCTGCCAGAATTACCTTTCCTCCAAGTCACTGCTGTGCATGTTCACAATTCAGAAAAACATGAGACAAACTTTATACATTTTCTGGGATGTTCCTTTCAATGACAGCCAGTTCTATATAAAGGGTCTCTCTCTTAATCACTTCTGACAGCTTCAAGGATGGTCATCTTGTTATGTTCTTTCAGGTATGCGTAAACAGCCTACTAAACCCGTCATGAAATTCTTAAACAAAAATTTTAACCCCTTCATTATTGGATAACAGCCCCAGAGTTGAATGCAGTACTCCAGGTGGGATCTCACGAGGTCGGAATCACCTCCCTCAACCTGCTCGCCACAATTCTTCAGATGCAGCCCAGGATACAGTTGGCTTTCTGGGCTGCAAGCGCAAATTGATGGCTCATGTTGAGCTTCTCATCAACCAGCACTCCCAAGTCCTTTTCCTCAGGGCTGCTCTCAATCCATTCTCCACCCAGCCTGTACTTTTGCATGGGTTTGCCCCGACCCATGTGCAGAACCTTGCACTTGTCCTTGTTGAACTTCATGAGGTTCTCACAGGCCCACCTCTCCAGCCTGTCAAGGTCCCTCTGGACGGCATCCCTTCCCTCCAGCGTGTCCACAACACCACACAGCTTGGTGTCATCTGCAAACTTGCTGAGGGTGCACTCAATCCCACTGTCCATGTCTCCAACAGAGATGTTAAATAACACTGGTCCCAGTACTGACCCCTAAGGAACACCACTCGTCACTGGCCTCCACTTGGACATCAAGCTGTTGACCACAACTGTTTGATTGTGACCATCCAACCAAAACAATCCCTTATCCACTCAGTGGACCATCCGTCAAATCCATGTTGTTCCTATCTAGCGACAAGGATGTTGTGCGGGACAACATCAAATGCTTTGCCCAAGTTCAGGTAGATGATGCCAGTTGATCTTCCCTTATCCCCCAATGTCATGATCCTGTTGTAAAGTGTCACCAGTTTGGTCAGGCACAATATGTCCTTAGTGAAGCCGTGTTAGCTCTTCCCAATCACCTACTTATTTTCCATGTGCGTTAGCATAGTTTCCAGGACAATCTGCTCCATGATCTTGGTGGGCACAGAGGTGACACTGACTGACCTGTAGTTCCCTGGGTCTTCCTTTTTTCCTTTTTTAGAAATGGAGGGGCTATGTTTCCCCTTTTCAGTCGATGGGAACTTCACCAAACTGCTACGACTTCTCAAATAAGATGGATAGTGGCTTAGCAACTTCATCCGCCAGTTCCTTCAGGTCTCATGGATGCATCTCATCAGGTCCCATGGACTTGTGCATCTTCAGATTCCTAAGATGGTTTCAAACTTAATCTTTTCCTACAGTGGGTGATTCTTCATTCTCCCAGTCCCCACCTCCCTGAGTAACCAGGTCTCCTGTTTCATTCTGGGAAGGGCCCACATTTTCCCTGGTCTTGCTTTTATCACTGACATACCTATACAAGACTCTCCTCATCAAGAAAGTACTGCAGCCCCCACCATCTTGGTGACCTCTCCTGTACTCCCTCCAGTTGGTCACCATCTGTTTTGTACTGAGTGGCCCAAAACCAGATGCAATATTGTAGATCTGGAAATTCCTGGAGAAGTAAGAAATAAGACATTTTTTATCTTCATAAGAGAAGATTCGGAAACATGACTGAACTGGCACTTTTTTCTGATTTGAGACCAACTTTAATTTACAGTGGCATGAATCAGACTCTTACTGATGTACCAAAAACAGAATTTGGCCTTCAGACACATGCATCCAAAGGGATGCAAAACTTTTTTAAACAGGGATCTTATGTAAATCCTCTTAGAAATTCCTGAATTCTGAAATATCGGAAGGAGATAAAGTAAGAACCAAAGTGCCAGCACCGAGGGTCCAGAGGCTGAGGAAGGATCACAGGTATGTTCAAATGAACTTATGCTGCCACCCAAGAGAACCCCTGTCACTCCAGCCAGCGAGTCGGCTTTGTCGGGAGCCCAGCTAAAGTGTATGTACACCAACGCATGCAGCATGGGAAATAAACAGGATGAACTAGAGATGCGTGTACATGAGCAGGGCTACGACCTTATTGGCATCACGGAGACGTGGTGGGACGACTCCTATGACTGGAGTGTCAACATGGAGGGGTATAAGCTTTTTAGAAAGGACAGGAAGGGGAGACGAGGAGGGGGTGTTGCTCTCTACGTCAGCAACCGGCTGGAGTGCGTGGAGCTTCACCTGGGGTCGGAGGAGGAGCTGACAGAGAGCTTATGGGTCAAGATTAGAGGACGGGGACGGATAGGCGATGTTACGGTAGGGGTCTGTTACAGGCCACCTGGCCAGGAGGACAGAGCAGATGAGGCGCTTTATAGCCAGATAGGAGCAGCCTCGCGGTCACAAGCCCTGGTCCTCATGGGGGACTTCAACCACCCTGACATCTGTTGGAGAGACAATACGGCAGGGCACAGGCAGTCCAGGAGGTTCCTGGAATGCGTGGATGACAACTTCCTCCTGCAGATGATAGAGGAGCCGACAAGGAGGGGTGCCATGCTTGACCTTGTGCTCACCAACAGGGAGGGACTGGTGGGCGATGTGAAACTTAAGGATAGCCTTGGCTGCAGTGACCACGACACAGTGGAGTTCAAGATCCATGGGGCAGCAAGGAAACCATTCAGCAAGCTCTGTACCCTAGACTTCAAGAAGGCGGACTTCGGCCTCTTGAAGCACCTGATGGGCAAAGTGCCGTGGGAGGTGGCCCTGGAGGGACAAGGGGCCCAGGAAAGTTGGTCCACATTCAAGGAGCACCTTCTCCAAGCTCAGCAGAGGTGCATCCCGACGAAGAACAAGTCGGGCAAAAAGACCAGGAGGCCAGCGTGGATGAGCAAGGAGCTCCTGGACCAACTGAAAATGAAGAGGTTAGCCTACAGAGGGTGGAAGCGGAGACAGATAGCCTGGGAGGAATACAGAGAAGCTGTACGAGTGACCAGGGATCAAGTGAGGAAGGCTAAAGCCCTGAAGGAATTGAATTTGGCAAGGGATATAAAAAGCAACAAGAAATGCTTCTATAGGTATGTAGGGGACAAAAGGAAGTCCAAAGAGAATGTAGGCCCCCTCCGGAAGGATACTGGTGCTCTGGTTACCCGGGACATAGAGAAGGCTGAGGTACTCAATGAATTTTTTGCCTCAGTCTTCAATGGTAAAGCCTCTTGTCTTACCACCCAAGCTGTGGAAAGAACTAGCAGGGACTGTGAGGATGAACCACCGCCCACTGTACTTGAAGACCAGGTTCGAGAACATCTGAGGAACTTGAAGGTGCACAAGTCCATGGGACCTGATGAGATCCATCCGCGGGTCCTGAAGGAACTGGCGGATGAAGTTGCCAAGCCACTGGCTATTGTATTCGAGAAGTCGTGGCGGTCTGGCGAGGTCCCCGATGACTGGAAGAGAGGGAACATAACCCCCATTTTTAAAAAGGGGAACAAGGAGGACCCGGGCAACTACAGGCCGGTCAGCCTCACCTCTGTGCCTGGCAAGGTCATGGAGCAGATTCTCCTGGGAACCATGCTAAGGCACATGGAGAGCAAGGAGGTGGTGGGTGACAGCCAACATGGCTTCACCAAAGGCAGATCGTGCCTGACCAACTTGGTGGCCTTTTACGATGGGGTGACAGCATCGGTGGACAAGGGTCAACCAATGGATGTCATCTACCTGGACTTGTGCAAAGCTTTTGACACTGTCCCGCACGACATTCTTCTCTCTAAATTAGAGAGTCATGGGTTTGATGGATGGACCACTCGGTGGATAAGGAATTGGCTCAATGGCCGCACTCAGAGAGTAGTGGTCAACGGCTCGATGTCCAAGTGGAGACCGGTCACGAGTGGCGTCCCTCAGGGGTCCGTGTTGGGCCCGGCCCTCTTCAACATCTTTGTCGGTGACGTGGACAGTGGCATGGAGTGCACCCTCAGCAAGTTCGCCGATGACACCAAGCTGTGTGGTGCTGTCGACACGCTGGAAGGGAGGGATGCCATCCAGAGGGACCTTGACAGGCTGGAGAGGTGGGCCCGTACCAACCTCATGAAGTTCAACCAGGCCAAATGCAAGGTCCTACATCTGGGTCGTGGCAATCCCAGGCATAAATACAGACTGGGTGGTGATTGGATCGAGAGCAGCCCTGAGGAGAAGGACTTGGGAGTACTGGTGGACGAGAAGCTCAATATGAGCCGGCAATGTGCTCTTGCGGCCCAGAAGGCCAACCGCGTCCTGGGCTGCATCAAGAGGAGCGTGGCCAGCAGGTCGAGGGAGGTGATTCTCCCCCTCTACTCTGCCCTCGTGAGACCTCACTTGGAGTACTGCGTCCAGTTCTGGAGTCCCCAACATAAGAAGGACATGGACCAGTTGGAGAGGGTCCAGAGGAGGGCCACGAAGATGATAAGAGGGCTGGAGCACCTTTCCTATGAGGACAGGCTGAAAGAGTTGGGGCTGTTCAGCCTGGAGAAGAGGAGGCTCCGGGGTGACCTTATAGCGGTCTTCCAGTACCTCAAGGGGGCCTACAGGAAAGATGGGGAGAGGCTGTTCAGGAGGGCCAGTTATGATAGGACAAGGGGTAATGGTTTTAAAATAGAGGGAGGTAGGTTCAGGTTGGATATTAGGAAAAAATTTTTTACTATGAGAGTGGTAGAACACTGGAACAGGTTGCCCAGAGAGGCGGTGGATGCTCCATCCCTGGAGACGTTCAAGGCCAGGTTGGACAAGGCCCTGAGCAACCTGATCTAGTTGGAGATATCCCTGTTCCTTGCAGGGGGGTTGGACTAGATGACCTTTGAAGGTCCCTTCCAGCCCTAACCATTCTATGATTCTATGATCTAATTTGATTGCTTCTTTTGGTGATAGTTGCACAGCTACAGTTTCTTGTAAACATCATATTCTGCATTTGAGAGAGAGAGAGCAAAAAGAAAGAACAACTTCTAACTGATGTGAAAGACATGCTTCTACTTTTTTAAAAAATCATTGGGAACTGCCCCAGTTCCTATTCCAAAATGAAATAGCTGAATGGGCCTGCTCCACTCACTCTGGTTGACACCAGGTGCTCATGCACACCTCTGCTTTCCCAGGAAACCAGCCTTGTCCTCATACCAAGAACATGGCACTCATGAGACTAGCAACTTTCGAGACATGAACATACTGAGGAGCTCCTTAAGAAAGTGGTAGAAATTAACATTATACAAGTGATTTGGCGAAAGGAAGATGTAGTATTACATGCTGCTCACCAGTTTATTACCTTTTTTTTTTTCCTTTGACACCCTTAACTATAGATATAATTTGCATTTATCCCTTTTATCTCTTATTAGATCTAGTTATTACTGTTTTGGTTTTGGTTTGCGTTGGGTTGACATTTTGTTGTTGTTGTTGCACAGCTTTTCCTTTTAGTTCACGGCTTTTCTTCCTATTTGGTCATTGCACATGGTGGAGTTGTGCTTTCCTGCTTTTAGATAGTAAAGGATGTATAAGTGTGGGCTGCTTACTGCTACTCCTTCTAGAGGCAAGAGAGAAAAGGATGAACATGCAGAGAAAAATATGTATGATCTTAATGCAAATATCTGATAAAGGGAAATATTTATAGGGTGATTTCTCTCAGCTTTATTTCTAGCCAGAAAGGGAGAACAGTGTGTCTATATAAGATACAAGAGTTATAGCCAACAGATCTTGTGAAAGTGACTGCATTTTTTTTGGCACTCTTTTTCTGGGTGGTTTTTTTTTATTATTATTATTTTCTAAGAGACATTGAAAGCATAGACTGCCTCTTTTCTGTTAAAAAATAGCACATAGTGCCTGTGATTTAACAGCTGAAAGTTGTAGGTCACCATTTATTGTAGCAGAACAGAGGAGAAGCATGTAGCTTTTTCAGTGTTTCTCTTCTTTTACTCCAAAATATTTTCAATAAATTCTTAATTTAAAGTGGAAAAGGGCTGTAGCTTTACTAAAATATTGCTAGGAAATCTGGGATTTAACTTATTGAAACACTAAAAGTAAAATTTATTTTTAATCCTCTTGCCTCAAACACATTGTAATTGAATATTCATTTTAATATTTAAATATGTTCAGATGTTACATTTAGTGATTTATTTATTTGTAAATGGCAAGTGAAATTTGCAGTCTGCAATCATTTAAGAAAAACCAAGTAAAAATCATTCAGAATAGTCTGACATAATTATCTGATGAAGTATCAAGACCTAGATAGAAAAATAAAGCTATTATGATCACAAGGCAAAAGAAATAACTGATTTCTTTACTAAATAATAAAATGTGGAAGAAAGCACATATATTGAAGAACAGCCTTGATAGAAATCTTATCCTGTCAGCTGAATATGTTCTGGATTTCAAGAAAGTTTTTGTGTGGCTGCGTGCAGTAGAGAAAGATATTCTCAAAAACTGAAAACATAACCTTTTGATTCTATCCCTATTTTTATGAGACTATCAAACCACTGTCCTTCAAGAAAGCTCTTGCATGAATGGAAAAGGAAAAAAATAAATCAGCAAAACTTTTTTAATACAGTAACTGAATAAAAGTGATATGTTAACCAATTTAAAGGGCAAGGAATGTTTTTATACTTGAAATGTTTATGAGCACTAGGCAATATAAAAATAAATTCAGGTAAACTACTATTTCTAGCAAGTAAAACACAGCATCTAAATGTCATAACAGTAGTACTAGTTAGTGCTTGAGACATTTTATGTAGGAAAATTCAATTTCCAGAATTAAGTACTGAAAATCCGTCACGATAAGTTAAACTGAAGCCCTTGTTTAAACCTTGGTTTGTGCAATCACATAACATTTTAAAACACATAACTATAAGTAGAACTCGCTTCAAACAGGAGAAAATTTTCCTTAATTTTCTGTAGTGAATGTGAGTTAAATATTTTATTTGTTGAAAGCGAAAGAAATCTTTCTATTTTCAAATTTAGGAAAATAAATTTTTAATTTATTATTATGTAGGGGAACATCTCAATTTCTGTATATAAACTGAATGTATCTTCAATAACATGATTGACTGGACTTTGCAATGTGAGAAAATGCACTTTTATTCCCTAGACTTTCTTATCTACTTCTCTGTAGAGATAGCATCCTATTGTGAAGGAGTTGTTAAAGATATAAATGTGAAGGATATAGCTCATTCTTATTTAGGCAAATCTTCATTTTGTTGATAGTTATTCTGGAGCTTTTAATAAAGATAAAATTGGCTACACAAACTTCAGTAAACGGTCTGAGCTCGATTTCAAGGCTACCCTCTGAGCATTTTGCTTGTATCTGCAGTACTTTGATATATCCATACTAGTCACACCCCTCAAGAATTTACATAAATGTTTCTATCCAAGATCATATATAAAATCAGTAATTGCTTTTTTTCATTTGAAATGTGGTTTTGATAATTAACATGTACTTAAGGAGAGTTATTCAGTTTTCAATATATTTTGATCCATAGATCTTGGTTAACTATTTTTGTAATGTAAATTTTCAAATAGATTCCTGTCCTACTACCCATAGATTAGGAAAAAGATATGACTTTATTGTCTTCTTGAGTTTAAAAATGAAAGCTAGGTTGATATTTAGGGCAGAGAACATTGTTATTTATTTGATTCAATTTGCCTAGCACTGAATATAACGTTTTTACCCCTGGCAGAAATTGCTTAGTTCACAGACTTGGTGAAAAGTAATTCATAGTATTTATTGCAATAAGTGCAACAAGTCATAAAATAAAAGTGAAATAGATATTATTTTTTTAGTTAAAAATCTCTTTTACTCTTTAAATTATACACAAATAGAATTTAGTTAACTTTGGTGGGAATGGGAAAGGAGCTTAGTCCCTTGATCAGGACAGTAATCCCTGTACAGAAACTGTGGAAGTGTGAAAGCTATTCTTTGTCATTCAGGGACTCAGAAGCATGTTTCCGCTGGATTCTGTAGGTTAAAGTCCCAGCTAACGTATGTGGTTATATTAAAGTCAGTTTGCTGTGTCCCATGAGTTCACTGGAAATCCAGAGCTGTTGCTGAGAAGGACCTCAAGAGATTGTCAGTAACACAGTAAAGTAGCACTATGCTTTTCTCATTACAGAGTAGTTACAAAATGCAAGTTTTCACTTTATTTCTCTTTGATTTGAGAAATCAACTGATCTAACTATCCCAGTTCAATGACCTATCTGATAAAGTGCTCATGAAGAATCTTAAGTATTTTACGGGCTAATTATATAATTACTTGTATAAACAGAATCTTTGATTTAAACAGTTGGAATAAAAGGAAAGGTAGAACAACTGGCAACATAGCTGAACAATCTGAATCACTAGATTTCATGTTATAAAAGATCCTGAAAGTAGAAAGTCTATAAAACAATCAAATAAAAACCTAGTTCAAATTCCACTGTAGTTAATAGCAAGGCTTCTAGTAGTGCCAAGGGTTGTGTAAGTCCAAGAAATTTATAGAAATTTGAAGAACAGCATACAGTCCGTCTGGGAAGTAGAATCCTATAAAAATTCTGTCTATGCATTCTTTTCAAAGAGAAAAATATCTATTGATACTACAGGGAATTTGGAATGAGCATATTAACTTTCACTAAAAAAGCACAAATTAATTCCAACTTAATAATATAGGAACTGAGTGGAGATATGGATTCATGGAAAGCCAGAGGTAGCATGGAACTAGATCTTGAAGGTGCAGTATATCACTTCTTGTGTTTCTGTATCGAATAAACCGAAAAAAGCCACAAACCCACCAAAACCAATAACAACAAACAGCCAAACAGTAAACAAACAAACAAACAAATAAAACTCATTAAAACTTTACAGTGACTAAACAGTTTAATAGCTGCTAGGGAATTTTTATGGTATCCCTTGAGGCAAATTAAACACGTTTGTGCTTAAATATAAAAAAAAAAAAACCAACAAACAATGCATTAGGCTGAGTCCTACTTCAGTACGCAGTTCTACATGGAGTCTGTAAAGATGTGTCAAAAACAGATTCCTTATAAACCCTTCTGCCGGCACCTATCTCAAGAGCAGCTACATCATTATAGTGGGTAAAAATCAAAGGGGAGCCTATGAAGGTGGATATCGTAGTGGGAATCTGCTACAGGCCACCCTATCAGGACGGTGAGGCTGACGAACTATTTTTTAAACAACTGGGGGAAGTCTCGCGCTCACTAGCCCTTGTCCTTGTGGGTGACTTTAACCTACTGGATGTCTGCTGGAAGTATAACACGGCAGTCAGGAAACAGTCTAGGCGGTTCCTGCAGAGTGTGGAGGACAACTTCCTATCACAACTGATCAGTGAACTGACTAGAGAAGGTGCTCCCCTAGACCTGCTGTTTGTGAACAGAGAAGGTCTCGTGGGAGATGTGATGGTTGGAGGACGCCTAGGGCATAGTGACCACGAGATAATAGAATTCTCAATTCTAGGGGAAGTTAGGCGGGGGAGCACTAAAACGGCCAAGCTGGACTTTGGGAGAGCTGACTTTGGGCTGTTTAGAAGTCTGGTTAATAAAGTCCAATGGGAGACAGCTCTCAAGGGTAAGGGGGCGCAGGAGGGATGGTTACTACTCAAAAAGGAAATTCTGGAGGCACAGGAGCAAGCTGTCCCTGTGTGCCGGAAATCGAGCCGCCGGGGTAGAAAACCAGCTTGGATGACAAAGGAGATTTGGGAACATCTCAAAAGAAAAAGGGAAGTCTATAAGTCTTGGAAAAATGGGCAGGCATCCAGGAATCAATACAGGGAGGAAGTTAGGACATGTAGGGAGATAATCAGGGGGTCAAAAGCCCAATTGGAACTTAGACTAGCCTGCTCCATAAAGGACAACAAAAAGTCCTTCTATAAATACATTAATAACAAAAGGAGGGCTAAAGATCACCTCCAGCCCCTACTGGACTCAGGGGGTACGTTAGTCACTAGGGATGAGGACAAGGCTGAGGTCCTCAATGCCTTCTTTGCCTCAGTCTTTAATAATAAGGTTAGTAGTTTCCAGGTGAGCTGGCCTATGGTGTCTGAGAGCAGGGAGGGAGAACAAATCGGAGCTCCTGTGATCCAAGAGGAACGGGTCAAGGATCTGCTTCATCGGCTGGATGCCCACAAGTCTATGGGACCTGATAGTATCCACCCAAGAGTCCTGAGAGAGCTGGCGGATGTCATTGCCAAACCCCTGTCCATTATCTTTGGGCAGTCTTGGCTCACTGGGGAAGTTCCGCTGGACTGGAGGCTGGCGGATGTTACCCCCATTTACAAAAAAGGGCGGAAGGAGGATCCGGGGAACTACAGGCCTGTCAGTCTGACCTCGGTGATGGGCAAAGTCATGGAACAGGTTATCTTGAGTGCTATTAATGAGCACATACAGGTTAACCGGGTGATCAGGCCCAGTCAACATGGGTTTATGAAAGGCAGGTCTTGCCAATCAAACCTGATCACCTTCTATGACAGGGTGACCCACCTGGTTGACGAGGGAAGGGCTGTGGATGTAGTTTTCCTTGACCTTAGAAAAGCCTTTGATACAGTGTCTCATAGTGTTCTGGTTGAGAAACTGATAACTGCTGGCCTGGATAGGCACACCCTCCTTTGGGTTAAAAACTGGCTGGATGGCCGGGCCCAAAGAGTGGTGGTAAATGGGGCTAAATCCGGCTGGAGGCCGGTCACCAGTGGGGTTCCCCAGGGCTCAGTGCTGGGTCCAGTTCTGTTTAACATCTTTATCAATGACCTAGATGAGGGGATTGAATGTACCCTCAGTAAGTTTGTGGACGACACCAAGCTGGGAGGCTGTGTTGATCTGCTGGAGGGTAGGGAGGCCCTTCAGAGGGATTTGAACAGACTGGATCGTTGGGCTGAGGCCAATGGCATGAGCTTTAATAAGGCCAAGTGCAGAGTCCTTCACTTGGGGTATAAAAACCCCAAGCATCGCTATAGGCTCGGGGAAGAGTGGCTGGAGTTCTGCCTGGCGGAGAAAGACCTGGGGGTGTTGGTTGACTACCGGCTTGATATGAGCCAGCAGTGTGCCCAGGTGACCAAAAAGGCCAATGGGATACTGGCGTGTATCAAGAATAGTGTGACCAGCAGGAGCAGGGAAGTGATCCTGCCCCTGTGCTCGGCACTGGTGAGGCCGCACCTGGAATATTGTGTCCAGTTTTGGGCCCCTCGCTTTAAGAGAGATATTGAGCTCCCGGAGCGAGTCCAAAGAAGGGCAACTAAACTGGTCAAGGGGCTGGAAAATAAAACTTATGGGGAGCGGCTGAGGGAGTTGGGGCTGTTTAGCCTGGAGAAGAGGAGGCTGAGGGGAGACCTGATTACAGCCTACAAGTACTTGAGAAGGGATGGTGGGGAGGTGGGGGAAGGGCTCTTTACATTAGTGATGGGTGATAGGACAAGAGGAAACGGGTATAAGCTTAGTCAGGGGAGGTTCAGGTTGGATGTTAGAAAGTATTTCTTCTCTGAAAGGGTTGTCAGCCACTGGAATAGGCTGCCCAGGGAGGTGGTTGAGTCCCCATCCCTGGATGTGTTTAAGAAAAGGGTGGATGTACTGCT
Organism: Tauraco erythrolophus; assembly: GCF_009769465.1. Classification (NCBI taxonomy): domain Eukaryota; kingdom Metazoa; phylum Chordata; class Aves; order Musophagiformes; family Musophagidae; genus Tauraco; species Tauraco erythrolophus. The sequence goes on along the minus strand of NC_141465.1, from coordinate 122,860,368 downwards.
TAGGGATATGGTTTAATGGAGGGATTAGGGACAGTTGGACTGGATGATCTCTAAGGTCTTTTCCAACCTAGAAATTCTATGATTCTATGATTCTATTATTCTACATGAGGCACCTCAGCCCGGACAGGTCCATCTGTCAGCCCAGCTCTGCTGCCCAAAGGTGGACACTGAGCTTAGGCTCCTGAGCACTCCCATTCCGGGATGGCTACAAGACAATGCTGAGGCTATTTCTTACCTCATCACCAAGGGAACTTCATTCTGTCTCTGGCATTCACGATTCCAGTCTTTTTAACCCCTTCTTGGAATTGGATCTTCTTGCTTTTCATGCCAGATCATTCCTTTGTCATAAATTATCACTGCTAAACAGTTATAATTAGAATTTCCCCTTCATAGCTAAAACACATTTTAGGATTTGGGAGTGGAGTAAGAAAAGGGAGGGTGGCAGAAAATCCTCAGAAGAGGATCCGATTAAAGAAGTATCAGTTGATAAAGGAACAATTTATCCTCTGAAGACAAACCCAATAGAGCTCGTAGAATGACTGACAACATCATGTCAATAAGGAAACAAATGACCCAGTATAAACACTGTGTGAAGATTAAGTGAAAAAAGATGGACAGCTGTGCCAGTCAAATAATCTCCCAAATCATTAAGCAAACAGAAGGCATGCCACACATTGCAACCTTTTAACTCACTAGAATGGTGTGGGGGTCAGAGCACAAAAATAAGAAGAGAAAGAACAACCAAACATATTCATTGTATAAAATTGCATCAAACGAAAAAAAGAAAAAAAGCCTAGTAAGACAGATGAGGTAGCTGAACAACTCCAAGGGCCCAACATTGCTGCTTCTCTGTTTTTAATAGTTAAGTAAAATCCATAGCATGGATGGTGATTGTGTGAGAATTAGATTGAATTATTAGAAACTAGGCTTGAATTTCCACTTCTACCTTTGCTTTTCCTATGAAGTATATAATTAAGCAGCAGAAGAATGTGAGATTTTTAAACATCAGGTTTTATTACTTATTTTTATTTTCTGTTTTGTAGAAAGGAAAATGAATATGTACTGTTATCCTACTCAGTTTCTACCAAGCCATCAACGTTATTAAAACTCAAACACGTAGAACATAATTTGTGCAAGAGACTTGTTTGTGAACATAGTAAAAGAGTAATAATTCAACTTAGGATGAAGAATGACTCCATTTTAAACTCAAATGCTTCTCTAATATTTTTATGCTTATATGAAATATATCAATTTTTTTCTTTATAGATTTTCATAGAAAAAAAACCCAAACAAAATCTTAATAATTCTTAAGACCTCAGTATAAGTAACTATGATACTCTATTTGAAAATATGGTAATCGTCATACATAAGTAATCAGTCATGTTGCTAAATTTAAAAATAATTTGGCTGATGAAGAAGAAATGTGTGTTTTTCTTGCATAGTGCATTCATTTTCCATAACAAATTAATGCCCACATAAATTCAGTCTTCCAGACAAATGAATGTTCAGTTAAACAAAAATCTGGAACTTGCTCATTAAAATAAATGCAACTGTACTGATCTTAGCAACTGAATTACCAGACGCATATGCAGTAGTGTCTCTTTAGCTGATAACATCTACATGGTAAGTTGTACATAGTTAAAATACACTTTTTACAAATGAGTGTGCCTTTTCAGTTCCAGTTTACAAGGTTAGGAATGCATGCATGAATTAGAGAACATGATTTCTTTATTTATCTTTAACTTTGCTTGTTCAAAAATTGCCCTTCATGAAACAGCCAGTCCAAGATACTAATTTTTAAAAAGCTAAATTAAAAAAAAGGAGTCATTCTTCTTCCATACACTTTACTGCAGGCCTAAGGCACGTTGGCTTTAAGCCTCATTGCTTAGTCTTTGTTTGTAATCAGTGGAAAGAAATAACAGAACATAATTCAGCTCAACCAACATCTAAATCATCCTCAGGGTGCCTGTCAATAAAAGGAACCTGGGATGCCTAGTCAGGATGAATCAGCCCAGTGCATTCAACTCTTGTCATATAATTATTTTTTTTTTTATGAAGTGCTGAGGAATTTACATCTTTATAGTTAGCAAAACAGGACTTCACAGTTGTTATTGTAATACTTATTGTAAAAGTATTTTCTCATCATTTGGCTTTTCTTCAAAGAGCAGTTACTTTCAACTGGCATACCTCAACCAACTGGCCTAATCTGAATCTTAATGAGCCTCCATCTGCTTCAAGGGACTATACAGATATTGTCAAGACTGTAGTCACCTTCTGACTTATATCGATTAATACATAGCTGTATCTGCCACTTCTGTTGCAGTATCCTGATTTCAACTCACCTTCATTCTCTTACCACAATTAGAGTCCACCATTGAAAGCTTCTGTTTAACATTTGGTATTCACTTTTCTGGCTCCTGGATGTTCCTTCTCTGCCATATGTTTAGAGCTTGTTCAAAGACATATTCTTTGAACAGGAAGTCTATCTGTAACTATGTTAGAATCATAGAATATTTAGGATTGGAAGGGATCTCAAAGATCATCTGCTTCCAACCCCTCTGCTGTGGGCAGGAACACCCTGTGTGTAGTGAAGGGTTTCCCTGCCCATGGCAGGGGGGTTGGAGCTTGATGATCTTTGAGGTCCCTTCCAAGCCTAACCATTCTATGATTCTATGATTCAGGATCAATATCAACACTATAAAAGATTATGGCATCCAATCATTATTACCCAGCTGGACTGAATTGAAGATAATTAATTAACTAATTAACCCAAGGTACAGACCCTGCCTACAAAAGGCAGGCCATTTCCTCCTGGCTGTGGAAGATGCAACAGTGTCCTTGGAGCTGCAGCCCAGGCTGGTGAGCAACAAAAGATAAACCAAAATGCTAGGCATATATAAAATTGTAAGAAACTCTTTTAAACAGCCTTTTATAACTAATCCCTAGAAGTGTGAATTACACACACTTGCCTGCATGCTCTGGCTTCACCTGCACCCTGTCAGCCCACCCACTGGTAAGACAGCCCCCATGGGCACATACCTGGTGTGTGGGTCCTTCATTGCCACCTGCACGGCTGGTGCTCTGGCTGCACGGGGCTCCCTGTGGCCCCCAACAGTGAGGATGCTCTGCCAACCCTAGGCAGAGATCGCAACGGCAGCAGGACCACTCTAGCACTGTCCAACTGCCATGGTCTTTTGTACTTCTGTTCAAACTCATTCCCTCGTTTCCAAAATCTCTTGATAATCCCCTGCTTACCATTTAATCTGACAGTTTTGGACATCTTCCTCTCTAGAATTGTCAGCGTTTAGGCAAACATGGCATGCAGTTCCATTGCCACTCTCCCACTTACCTTTGCCTATAGCAAGAGGAACATGTGAACACCCTGCATGGGAGCAATCTCACTTACCTGTTCCTGTCTTCTGCTGTTTGTGTACCACACTGCAGTTTCTACCTGCAAGGGAGAGAAGAACCTAGAAAGTCACTGGGCTGCAAGGTGCAGGAGGGTTTGTTGGAGGGCTCTGAACCTGCTGAAAGTGAGTGTGTGGGGAATTCTAACACCATAAGCAAGAAATAAGCAGTGCATATTGGTTTGGGTGCTACATGACCTCTTCCAACCACACAGGAGAAAAGTGTGTTCTGAAAATGTTTTGACTTAAACTCGGTCATAAGCACCTTTGTATATATATTCACTGATTTAGGAAAAAAGTAGGCTGCTGGCGATGATGCTGCTTACATAGGATAGAGAATTCATTATAGTGTATTTACCTTGTGATAACCAATTTGCATTTGTTTATCTTTCCTCTAATTTCCATGTTCTTTATGCAATTCAACTAGAGTGATTACCACTATTTGAACAAACAGCAGATTTACTGCATCTTGTGAAACAAATCATTCCTTTAAGTCATTGTGGTAATCAAATGTATTTACTCTGGAATGGAATTGGCATTTAATGTCATTTGTGCTTTGAAATGTGAGAGAGCATTTTATTTATTTTTTATTTCTTTGTCGACTATTTTTCTGTCAAATACTGAAACCTGCCATACATTATAAAAGTAATTGGATGTAGCTCAGGAATAGAGTAATAAATATCTAGCCGATGAATCATAAAAAAAACCATCCTGAACTTGATTTAGTGCACTTCAGTAAGTGTGAACAGCATGTTTGACAAGGAATTTGGAGATTTGGACCCAACAAGAAATCAAATAGCACTGGTCCCAGTACCGACCCCTGAGGAACACCACTCGTCACTGGCCTCCACATGGACATTGAACCGTTGACCACAACTCTTTGAGTGTGAGCATCCAGCCAATTCCTTATCCACCGACTGGTCCATCCATCAAAACCATGTCTTTCCAGTTTAGAGACCACAAGATTTATGTCCTGATAAAATTCAATGGTGTCTGCTTCAGGACTCAAACACTAGGGGTAAAAATTGACATTTCCACAAGCTGTTTGAAAGCCCTATCTACTTGATGAAGAGCAAAGTTAGCTAAAGTGACCCTTAAAGGGCCTTACTTTTGGCCAGAAACTACCAGAGGTGTAGCTGTTCTCTTCTTATGTGACACAAAAAAAGGATGTGGCTTCAGAGCTTTGATGCTATGAAAAGTCTGGGTAAGAGTCATGTATCTAAGTTACAATGATTATTGATGTACTTCAGAAAACAAAATATATGCCTGAGTTCATGAGAGAGGTTAGTTCTCAGGAATTGTTCCTCCAGTCCCTTTCTCTTCCTAGAGTAATCCATGCCTGTATTTCACTTAATCTGTACCTTGATTTATCATTCATCTTAGAAGAGTTTCAGAGGTAGAACTCACTAGGTATCAATTTATGAAGATGGAACAGGGAATTCACTGTCCTTCATTAGTTCTAGTTGATAGGTTTCCATTTCTTGTAATACAATCAGTGCTGACCAGCTTTGTAACCCCTGCAACAAGAGATCCTCTGCTCTGGAATTCATGGCCATTATTGATTATTTTGGGTGAGAAGTAAAATGGATATGTAGTTCTTGGTATTTGCTTCCACAGCTGAAGTAGAGATGAAATATGCATCTCTTCTGGGAGTCTTCTTTTTAACAAAACTAATTAAAAAATCACGATACTTTTATTTAAGTTCTAGTATTTAGTGCCATATGGGCATTTGTTCGAAGTTTAAAAATGAAAGTCTATTTAATATAGCTTTCCAATTGGTTAGCATTGGTAGAATAGAAGTACTTCAGATAGCTTAAGATTTTAATTAAAGTGATAATTGTGTTTATTTTTTAAATGAAATATCTTATAACTCAGTTGAGTTTCTTGTTTGCAAAGATTAGAAAAATCAATATGCTGGATTTACACTCATAAACCAGAATTGGTATTGTGAGATAATAAAACTTTATTTTCACTCTAATGGTATTTCCACTGCTATTTGCACCAAGAGAATACAATCATGGTGCCTGGGCAGTCATTCGTTCATAAATTCTACAGTTTGTGTGAATCTCAGCAAAGGTTTCCCTTTACATGTGCACTAGGTATATGTGACATGGGTAGACCGAGCTGTGTTTGTGGAAACTTCCTTCTTCTTCCCAACTCCCTCAAGTTTTGTTTTTATTATTTCTTCATTTATTAAGTTAAAATATGAAATTCAAGGTTATCTTCATATTGTGCCATCTCCTCATTTCAAAGCCACAGTTACAAACAGAAGTTTCAGAGCATCTCCAGAGGGTGACACAAAGCATCCTTTTATTTTCAATGACTATGTGAAGAATGAAATCTAATTTAGGTACTATATGTGCCTTATGAATATTCCTGATTTTGCTTAGGTCTAGAGATATGTTGCTCTAAAGAAACATCAGAGAGTGAAATTCATAGTGCTTCCCGGTGGTCTATATTGTAACTTTATTGCTGCTATAAATTATGAAAATCTTTGAGAAATAAAAAGTTTTTTGTAATTGTTTTTAGTTCATTTGGAATGTCTGGCTTGAATTTTTTGAGTACTAGGTAGTTGGTTTTTTTTCCTGAAGATTAAAGTTTTCTCTTTCTGTCAAACTCTTTTGGAAGTCCAGCTAAGGCCCAGACACTAAACTTGCACAGGCTGCTCAGAAAATTGCACTCTACAAAAATGTCATTGATTTTATTTTTGGACATGAGTGCTGGTTTTGTAGCATTTAACCTTTATAATAAGGATATAACCTAAGATGACTCCTGTAGAAAATATTCTGCTGCATATATTTTAATTATTGATAAATAGATGTCTACATTGGGTCCCCTGCAACTATCAACAATACTTGCTTTACTGAAGCTGCCAACTGGACAGCTTCAAAGCACTGGAATACCAACAGTAGGCATCGGAGCACTGCAGTGAATTTCAAAAGAAGAGATTCACATCAGGAGTCTATTGATAACCAGTATTTCAACCCACTCTCTGCTGCCCTGGAGGTGACTATTCGAGGAGGGCACCCTCCTGCACTGCAGATTCACGTGTGCACTGGGACAGTGGGTTCAACTTAAATCCTTGTCAAAGGAATCGTTTCTGAAACTAATGTAATAAAACTGCAAAATACTAATTAAAAAAACCAAAAAGACAGACCCTGGGATTACATGAAATTGTCCTCCATGTACAAATTATCAGCAGTAACCAATCCATTTTTCAATATTATAAGTATATTGTACAGTCTGATATCCATCTTGTAAGTGAGACATTTGTAAGTCAGACACTGGTGGAGTATTTTCCATATATATGTATACACATATATAAACCCTTAGATAATTCTTTTATATATCTGTATATTAAAATGGGACTTGTTCAGTGCCATTCATGTAGAGATCATCATCCATGTAACAGATTCAATATATTTTGTGTGTTTTAGTTTGATTTTCTTGTTGGAGCAAAAATATTTAGATAGAAAGTAGAATAATAATTCATAGGTACTGTCTCTTAAAAATGGGATCCTTTGATGGGAATATGATTTTGCCCCACTTTTATTTTTCTTTCAAGGTTATGCTTTCATAACCTTTTGGGATAGGATTTCTAAAGGGCAATTTTCTATAAAAAGCAGCGTACATAGCTAAAAAGAGGCTAAGAAGAGTCAGCTCAAGAAGAAGAAAATCCAATTCTTAGTTCAGAGCAAGGTATTAGAAGCAATATAGTTTATCATTCTCTCCTTGAGAAAAGTTTCTTCCTTGAGGTTAAAGAAGGCAAAATACTATGGACCATAGGTAACTCAGTAATGTTTTGTATCTGTGCTGAGTTCATTAATAACTTGGAGACCCCATAATAATTTCGTAACTGGACTTCTAAATCACAACATCTTGAAATTACTAAGAATGCCTATTGGACAATTATGTCTGGAGCTCTGAAGTTCTTGCTATTGTGGTTATCTTGACAGCTGTAGATAATTCCTAATAAGATGTAAAATAAACTTCTAGCTGATACTCACACAATTCCAAGTATTTTCTATTACTTTCAGAAAATTAATAAGAGCCACTATGTTAAGTAAAACTAATGAGGGGGATTAATTTATATCTTCTCCTGATTTATGCTAATATGAATGTGTCTGTAGTTTGCATTAGACTGTCTAATGCCGTTTTGGCCAGGATTAGAATTTCTCAAAGGCTTTGCATTCTCACATGGTCACCACTTCCATTCAGCTATTCCCCCGCTGGTACTTTTAGCTTGGATGTTAACACTAATTGCAGAACACTAAATAGTTCATTTTAATCTTTCATAAGTTTACATCTTTTCAAGTTGATTCTTGGACTGTGAAATCTCTGTTGTCATTGCAGTTTAACTTCTAAGCATCTCAGAATAGGAATGTGAAATGAAGATTTTTCTATTGTTTTAGAAGATGATTCAGCAAATATTATATCAGAAAGCATAATGCCCTTTTCTTGACTTTAAACACAATTAACACTCATAATTATAAATTCCCTTTATCAATGTCTCTCAGTGCTGACACTGACTGATCTAGGCAAACACCAAGAGTAGACAAAGTCCAATGTAGTTTTGTAAATATCAATGTATGACATCACCACAGGGAGTTGGCATCTTTCTGTACTAACAGAATGGAGGCTGTAATTAGAAATGAATGACAGGGTGCTTTTCATCTTCGATGAGAAAAGATTTTTGTGTCAAAATATCTCACTGCAGGAACAATTTTTCTCTAAGCATTTCTTGTCCTGAACACATTTTGCATAATAATAGAGGGATGAAGGGGAGGGCAAAATTATTGCACAGTGTTGCTAAGTGACAAAATAGCAGATGTTCTGCATTTGCAGATAACATGTTTGAATGTTATCATATTGTGATATTGACAGATACCATTCAGAGGAAGACTTAACATATTCACTATTTGAAAAAATATAAAGAAAATCAAGGATATTAAAATTTTTGAGGCCTTATGTAGGAAGCATTTGAAAATTACTTGACAAAAGTAAATCATCTAGTTCAGATATGTGTTTTAAGGATTTAATCACATGATATATAACCACTTTAGAAAGATAAATGACCTAAATTACAGTTTTTTGATCTTTTAAATAGAAGACGACCTACCTGGTCAGTCAGTGGAAGTGGTATCAAATGTCATCTGAATTTAGAATGTTTAATAATTGGCCTAGTAAGTGGATTTATAGTGCTTATACTAAAATTAGTAGTTAAGCAAATGGCTATGTTTGTGTTATTTTAAACTAAATATGATTGTGGTCAACGGTTCAATGTCCACGTGGAGGCCAGTGACGAGTGGTGTTCCTCAGGGGTTGGTACTGGGACCAGTGCTATTTAACATCTTTGTTGGAGACATGGAGAGTGGGATTGAGTGCACCCTCAGCAAGTTTGCAGATGACACCAAGTTGTGTGGTGTTGTGGACACGCTGGAGGGAAGGGATGCCATCCAGAGGGATCTTGACAGGCTGGAGAGGTCATGTGAAGGTCCTGCACATGGGTCGGGGCAATCCCAAGCACAAGTACAGGCTGGGCGGAGAATGGATTGAGAGCAGCCCTGAGGAAAAGGATTTAGGAGTGCTGGTGGATGAGAAGCTCAACATGAGCCAGCAATGTGCACTGGCAGCCCAGAAAGCCAGCCGTATCCTGGGCTGTATCAAAAGGAGCGTGGCCAGCAGGTCGAGGGAAGTGATTCTGCCCCTCTACTCAGCTCTCTTGAGACCCCACCTGGAATACCGTGTTCGGCTCTGGAGTCCCCAACACAAGAAGGACATGGAGCTACTGAAACGAGTCCAGAGGAGGGCCACAAAGATGATCAGAGGGCTGGAGCACCTCTGCTATGAGGATAGGCTGAGAGAGTTGGGGCTGTTCAGCCTGGAGAAGAGAAGGCTCCGGGGTGATCTTCTAGCAGCTTTCCAGTACCTAAAGGGGGCCTACAGGAAAGCTGGAGAGGGACTTTTTATAAGGGCGTGTAGTGATGGGACAAGGGGCAATGGATTTAAACTGAAAGAGGGGAGATTTCGATTGGATATAAGGAAGAAATTTTTCACTGTGAGGGTGGTGAGGCACTGGAACGGGTTACCCAGTGAAGTTGTGGATGCTTCATCCCTGGAAATGTTCAAGGCCAGGTTGGATGAGGCTTTGAGCAACCTGGTGTAGTGGAGAGTGTCCCTACACATTGCAGGGGCGTTGGAACTAGATGATCTTTGAGGTCCCTTTTAACCCTAACCATTCTATGATTCTATGATCTTTGAAACACTATAGTAACACTGCAGAATGGCATAAAATGTGTTCAGAGAAGTAGTACATGACTTCCAGAATGACATAATCTATGGCATATAGGAAAGTAAGCTTAACTTCGGTGGACAATGAATGCCCTAAATTTTTATTAAGTCCTGTAGATTTCCAAGACAACTTGATCAGTTTGCCAAAGCTTAGAGAACACTTTGATTCTTTATAGCAAATATATCTGTTGAAAATTAGATAACATATAGGTTGCAACTGGAGCTTTCAGCTTTGTAGTTTATTTCTCCTGCCATTTACTTAAAATTTGTGATTAGATGAACCCACAGAAAGTAGTTTCCTTTACTAGTCCTGTCATCTCTACCTCAATTCTTCACAAATCCTGAAAATATGAAAACAAATTCTAGTTCAAAGTATAATGTCTGTGCAATTAAATGAAGCTTTCCTTGTATTGAAAATTTTCCAAATTTAACTTTCAAATTGACTCTTCAAAAAGCTAAAATTGAAAAGGTATGCAAGAAGCAAGTCAAGGGGTACTTGCAAATATTTTCATCTGGTTACAGAGTAAGACTGTGCATGTCTGCAAATAAACATATCATTTGTTAGATATATTGAAGTACGAAGAACTGGTTGGTTCCTCACTTCCCCCTAATGTTTTTTTAGTGTGCTGTGTGATGTGTTAATGTAAAGGGGTTCTGGTGGCAGGAGAAGGGATTTGCTCCCTGTGACCTCCCTGGTTTTGGAACCAGGTCAGACCCGGTTCTGGCCACCAGATCGGACTCCCATCCCTCTCGGGGCTGAGCCAATCAGAGCCTCTGCTAATTACCCTATTTAAGTTGGGACAAAGGAACTGGAAAAGGTGCTTTTCCCAGGAGTGAGGAGAGAAGGGAGGAGGGCACTGCCCCCTTCCCGGCTCCCAGCTGCCTGTGGGATTTTTGACATTGTCTAGAATGAAAAAGTTTGAAATTGCTATCTCTGAAAGCTTTTTCCAGGTGATTGTCACTTACTTGCTCTTTTTGGCTAGACTCAGCTTAATTATCCTTTTCTCTGAAAAGGCAAAAATTTCAGAGAAATCCATGGAAGTTAATGAAATTACATCAATATACAGATGATATAAATGTACTTGGAAATGAAGATATCTTCTGTGTAGATCTTTGCTGAAGAGATGCATTTTAACTCTTACTTATTTGATAATTCTCTTTCACTGATAGAATTTGAATAAACAGCATTTAATGTGTTTATAAAGCATAAATACATTAATGCAGTGTTTAGAATTCTAATATGCTTTTCAAAGTTTTTATTACCTTGATACAAAGATGGAGTCCATAGTTATGGTCTATGGTGTTAAAATCTGAATCATCATTTAAAAATCCCATAAATTATTTTAAAAACTGCATATTGTGTTAAGTACTCATCTGAGAGAAACAGCTAGCCAAATTAATTGTTATTGCTTGAAAAAATATTTGAACTTGTTTCATCCATGCAAGCAATATCTACCCGGAAGCCACAAGGAAGTTGTTGATCAGTTGTTATCATTCTGCCCACTCTAACAGATGGTGGAAATGACCACATTGCAGATAGAGAAGAGTGTGGGGAAAAAAGAGATAAAATAATGTGAAAATGAAGGAGAGGCCACTTCATAGCATGGAGTCTCTCTGCCTCAGTTACCACATGGAGAGAGAGGAAAGATACCGGCTCTGTACACTCAACGTCCTTCATTATAATGCTTGCCAAAACCTTCACGAAGCTCATTCTCACTACCCCATCCTCCTTCTCTCTACTGTACTTTTAGGTGATTTTAGAAGCGCTAAAAGTCTGACAGTTTGATTTAGACTTGAGAAGAATTTTTTTTTTTCTTTGTTGGGCCAAAACTGGAGGAATTTTTAGCATTTTTTTTTTTTAATCTTTCTCAGACCATCAAGTAGGCAAAATTCATTTGAGAAGGAGTTTCACAACAGATTTTAATAGTCAAGAGTTTACAGCAGTTTTGAGCTTAGTTGGAATTAGTGCTTCCCTTCCTATGTATAGGCAAAGATAAACAGACATATGTTTTGGCTTATAGAATAGACACCCTGCAGCCCTTGCATTAGATGTACTGGGAAACAGTTTAAAAACCGTGCTACACTTTTTCACACCAGTGTGATGTCGGTTCTATTGCCCATGCTAAACAAAACTAGAGAAGATTTCTCTGTATCTCTATTTGCATAGAACTCCTTGGCAAAAATAGGGCTGAAAACCATCCTAAGTTTCAGCTTCTCTAGGGTTCTTGCTGGCTTTGTTGTAAAATTGGATGGTTTAATGTGTATTTAGAGTATGTATAAGTTGAAAACAATGCTCACTTCCCCAGAAATAAAACACAGACATTTGAATTTCATATCAATGTCAATGAATGACTATGCTTGTGGAAAATTATAAATAGCAATTTTGTGTTTTAATGCTTTTGTCTCTGTATATCTGAGGTACTACATAGTGCTGACAGGGCAGTTTGGTACATTGGTATTTTTAATTTTTTTTTCCCCTAAATTAGAACTTCAGGGTTTAGTCCCCAAGGCAAACAAAAAATGTCTCTTGTAGATAATGCCACACTGTTCCAAACAAAACACACTCTGAACTCTGCTCAGACTATAAAGATGCTAAGGCAGGAGACCAGCATGACTGAGACAGTACCTCTTGGCCAAACTGGAACAGAAGAGGGAAATGCGTATGCAGTGGAAGCAGGGACATGCATCCTGAGAATAATACAGAGATGCTGCCTGGGAGTGTGTAGATCGAGAGCAGCCCTGAGGAGAAGGACTTGGGAGTACTGGTGGACGAGAAGCTCAATATGAGCCGGCAATGTGCTCTTGCGGCCCAGAAGGCCAACCGCATCCTGGGCTGCATCAAGAGGAGCGTGGCCAGCAGGTCAAGGGAGGTGATTCTCCCCCTCTACTCTGCCCTCGTGAGACCTCACTTGGAGTATTGCGTCCAGTTCTGGAGTCCCCAACATAAGAAGGACATGGACCAGTTGGAGAGGGTCCAGAGGAGGGCCACGAAGATGATAAGAGGGCTGGAGCACCTTTCCTATGAGGACAGGCTGAAAGAGTTGGGGCTGTTCAGCCTGGAGAAGAGGAGGCTCCGGGGTGACCTTATAGCGGTCTTCCAGTACCTCAAGGGGGCCTACAAGAAAGATGGGGAGAGGCTGTTCAGGAGGGCCAGTTGTGATAGGACAAGGGGTAATGGTTTTAAAATAGAGGGAGGTAGATTCAGGTTGGATATTAGGAAAAAATTTTTTACCATGAGAGTTGTAGAACACTGGAACAGGTTGCCCAGAGAGGTGGTGGATGCTCCATCCCTGGAGACGTTCAAGGCCCGGTTGGATGAGGCCCTGAGCAACCTGATCTAGTTGGAGATGTCCCTGTTTGTTGCGGGGGGGTTGGACTAGATGACCTTTGAAGGTCCCTTCCAACCCTAACGATTCTATGATTCTATGATTCTATGATCAGGAAAGAAACCAAGACACAGCTGAAGCTAAATTGAGGGAAAAGAAGAATAGTAAGAAAAGTATCTGCACAGAAAAGGAAGACAAAATACACTAATAAATGAGAGAGGTTATCTGGTAACAACTGATATGAAGAGGGTTGAGGTACTTCAGGGATTTTTTTCCTCATCAATTGCTTTTCCCACTTCTCTCGAGTTCCTGAATGTCAAGGCAGGGAGTGGGGAAATTAAGTCCCACGCATAGTAGGAGAAGATCAACCTCTAGACCGTCTGAGGAATCTGAACATTCACAAGTCCATGGGACCCGATGAGGTGCACCCCAGGGTCCTGAGGCAATTAACTGATACAGTTACCAGGCCACTCTCTACTACATTTGAAAAGTCATGGCAGTCAGGTGAAGTCCTCAGTGACTGGAAAAAGGGAAACATCACGTCCATTTTTAGAAAGAGCAAAAAGGAGGACCTGGGGAACTACCGATCTGTCGACCTCACCTCTGTACCTGGGAAGATCATGGAACAGATCCTCCTGGAAGACGTGTCAACACACATGGATGATGGAGGTGATCCGAAACGGCCAACACGGCTTCACAAAGGGCAAAATGTGCCTGACTTAACCTAGTGGCCTTCTGCGATGGAGTGACTGCATTGGTGAATAAAAGAAGAGCAACTAATACCATCTGTCTTAGTTCTGTAAGACCTTTGGCATGGTCCCCCAGAACATCCTTGAAGCTAAATTGGAGAGTTATGGTTTCGATGGTGGACTATTCAATGGATAATGAATTCACTGGATGGCCATGTCCAAAGAGTTACAGTCAATGGCTCAATGCCTAAGTGGAGATCAGTAACAGGTGGTGTCCCTTAGGCATCCATACTGGGACCATAACTGTTCAATGTTTTATTAATGATGTAGACAGTGAGATTAATTGCACCTTCATTGCAAAAAGTTTGCAGATGACACCAAGCTGGGTGATGCAGTTGATACACTTTAGGAAAGGAGTGCCATCCAGAGGAACCTTGAAAGGCTTGAGGAGTGGACCCATGTGAACCTCATGGAGTTCCACGAAGCCATGTGCAAGGTCCTGCATCTGGGTTGGGGCAATCTCCAGTATCAATACAGATGAATGGAGAGCAGCTCTGTGGAGAAAGACTTGGGGACATTGGTAGATGTATTATTGAACGTGAGCTGGTGATGTGCACTTGCAGCCCAGAAATCCAATTGTGTCCTGGGCTGCACAAGAAGGAGCATGGCCAGCAGGTTGAGGGAGGTGATTCTCCCCTTCTACTTTGCCCTCATGAGGCCTTACCTGTAGTACTGAATTGTGTTCTGGGGTCTGCAGTACAAGAAAGACATAGACATGTTAGAGCAGGACTGGAGGAGGGCCATGAAAATGATCAGAGGGCTGGAACACTTCCTCTACGAAGAAAAGCTGAGAGTTGGAATTGTTCAGCCTCAATAAGACTTTCCAATATCTAAAAGGGGCTTATAAGAAAGATGGAGACGTTTTACCAAGGTCTGTAGTAATAAAAAAAGGGGCAACAGTTTTAAACTGAAAGAGGGTAGATTTAGGTTGGACATAAGGAAGAGACTCTTTACTATAGTGAGATACTGGAACCAAGCGCCCAGAGAAGTTGTGGGTGTCCCATCCCTAGAGATGTTCAAGATCAGGTTCGATGAGGCTTTGAGCAACCTGATTTAGTGAAAGATGTCCCTGCGCATGGCAGGGACATTGGACTAGACAGTCTTTAAAGTCCCTTCCAACCCAAATCATTGTAAGATTATGTGATTCTACGATATTGTCCTCTAGTACCAGAGCAGTCAGCATTATATCTAAGTAGAAATTACTACTATGATGGAAATATGCTTAGCTCTCAAAGGGTAGTGATCATATATCGTATAAAAAGAAGGTGAATAATGAAATTGCTTGTCTCTGGGCCCAGGATGGTTGACTGCAGTCATTTCTGTGTAATGCTGAGACACAGGCATTTAGTGTTTTTCTTTAAAAATCATTATTACTTATTTTCAAAATTTGTGGAGTCTTATCTAGACATACCTGTTCTATACCAGTCCTATCTAGTCCTGTCTGTTCTATACCAAGCAAATCTTTTGCAAACAAGGAATTATTAGTTTTCATAAGGGCTTGACTCTGGAGTTCTCATTCAGAATATTTTCACTCTTCCAGGCTGTCAGTGAATTTATCTTTGCAGTGGTTTTCTGAGGTGACATTATATTATCCCCACTTCACTAGGGAACTTGGTCACAAATGATAGGCATCATCTCCAAAAAGTGCTGACCAGTTTTTACGGCTTACGCAAGAAGCTAAGAGGCGGACTTCCAGTTTTCTTAGCATTTTCACAGAACTTTAATTCAGAGAAGAGCTCCCACTGATTTCAGTTTTAACTGTCAACACTTAGGACCCCTGCAAATTGAACTTCACCTGTCTGAAACATATAATCCTGTCTATTTCCAGTGCATGGCATCTAAATGGGGTAAGAATCCTGTGGGAAATGCTACGTGATCGTGTAACTAAAAACTGAATCAGAAAGGCTACATATGCCATGGTGATTTCAGGTTACATATAGTCTGGCATGTTCTACTTTTTCAGTTTTTTCTTTATATCCTGCCATATTTGTGATACATTTTTGTTTGATTGGCAGGGGTAGGGGCTGGGGAGGGCGGAAGGGTGTTGCTTTTAAGTAGTTGGAGATTTTATTTGAGGTTTTTTTGACAGGAACTTCCTGTTCTCTGTTCGTTTCCTGTTCATCTTCACACTGGGATTTTCGAAAGTACTTTACCAAGGGTCACATGTAAGTGATAGACACTGGAAAGTAGTCATTTGTTTTGTGCTTACCTCTAGGGAAGCTTTGTAGTTCACTGTGGTTTTCAGGTTTTGACAGGCTGTAAGAAATGTTTTCTTTTCCTCTTTCTGCTACTCATGTTTGCCCCTTCGCTCCATCCTCTGTTTTTATCTCTTTTTCCTGTTCTTTCCATATTTCAAAAAGTTATTTCTTGTTTTCTTTTCTTATTGACTGTAGAAAAATACAGTGGTCTTTCTTATTTGTTTTTTTTTTGTTTGGTTGGTTGTTTTTTTTTTTTTTTTTTTTCCAAATTCCATTATGGTCCTCAGCCCTGGAAGAAGTGTTTGGAGAAAAAAAATCTTGCTTTCTCCACAAAGATAAGATTCAATAGAAGTAGTGAATATAGGCTTTGATAAATGAAATATGCTGAGTCTCCAGAGCATTTAACTGCTGAAATCTAACAGATCTGACCATGTGTGGACTGACATTGCAGACAGTTATAAGAGGTAAAGTTTATAAGATTTTCAGAAGAATGAGCAAAGAGCATCTATGGCATCTGGACAATACACTTCTCAAAACTGAAGTCCCAGATACATGAGACAGATGTGTTAATATTTCTGGGTTTTATGATTATAACAGCTTGGGTTTTAGCAGAATAATATTTTCTTTTAACTTCAGCAATAATGCCTCATAAATTACTTAGGATAAACTTCAGAAAATCAACAAAAGGACATAGCAACATCTCAAATGTGTAAAATTGTGGCCTAATTTGTCGAATGCTATGAGCAACTGCAACAAAGGAGTGTTTATTCAAAGTAATCAGCCACTGTCATAGTAAGTGGCATGTGAGACACCTTTATTGTAATTCCAATTATCATAAGAGGAAATAATTTCTTCTGAATATAATTTTATTTGTCAGAAAAATAAGGCTGGATATTTTTCCGTACAAAAATAACATTCAGGAAATCAGCGGTGCTTACTTTGTGTCTTTCAGTGACTCATTCAATAGAGATGTCAAATTTAGTTTACTTCATCATTCATGTGCCACCTGGGGTTAGCAGAATTCAGTCAACAAAAGTGGGAGAGCTGATAAAAGTGAAGGTTTTTCCACAATATTAAATAAATAGAGAAGCAGTTATAATCCAAAGACATGTTGTAAAACCTTTATCATTCTTGTTTTATTTTGATGAATTCAGAGAGAGAGAGAGGGATTGCACTGATCCTTTATTAGAATTGTCCTGAAATAGTCGAGAAGTTGATGGTCATCTCTGTTATAAAGGATAGCTCGGGAAGAGATATGGTGTACACTTTGGAGGGCTAAACATTTGACATTTATTTCCTGGGATGCAGGGCCAAAGAGCCCTCTATGGATTGCCTCTATGGCTATGGATAGCCATTGCTGCTATAAGACAATAGATGTCAAATGTTTTGTATAAACTGAATTGACATTGATATTAAACTTCATTTAAATTATAATGCATTGCAGAATAATCAGCATTGGTGCTAAGATGATGGTGGCTTGACTGCTTAGAAGTGAAGGTATGGCTGGACATTATATAACCTTGAAGAGATCTGGATACATTGTCTAGGAAATATTGGGAAGAGGAGTATTTGTTATGCTATATTCTCTATCTCATCATTAGTAGAGGAATTCAGTGTATTTCAGCAAGTACTGATTCACCCTTGCACATGTGAATTGAAAGCCTGTTATTTTCTCCTGATTCGAAAAATATCAAGGGGATCATTTGCAGAGTTTGGCTGAGTTGAGGGCCAGGAGAAATCGTTAGGTTCTCTAGACTTCCTTTAGGTTTCACTTTGATACTCCTATATGGAAGCCCGTGTCTAGTTAGGGTAAATTGATTTTGTCCCCACATATGTTCCAGAGATGGAACAAAAGAAACGTACAATGTCACCCAACCATCATGCTACTCCTTAGTATTTGGTAACATTTAGCTTCAAAGAAATAAAAAAGAAAACATTTATTTTGAAGGTAATATATTATTTTTCCACAGATAAAACAATTGAAATTAATACTTTTCTGACTTATATCATTAATTACTCTGGTTTAAGGAGAAAAAAAAGTCATGAAAATATTTCTTCCTGAATTAGAACTTCAGGGGTTAGTCCCAAAGGCAAACATATAAAAAGGTTCAGATTTTAAATAGCTTTGTAGTTGTACAACAGCTTTTCTTTTTTTTTTTTTTTTTTAATCTAAAGTATCCACATCCATAATTCCAAAACAGTGTCACTGGTCTTGAATTCTTCTCATCTAACAAAAGGACATGAAGCTCCATATTCTACCACATTTCATTAGCATGTTGTTTCTTTTCTCATGCAGAAATATGTGCATTCATGTCACTGGGCCAATGATCTCAACCGGCTAAGTGAAAATGTGATATAAATATGGGTAATTGCAAACTAATTACTTTACAGATTTATGAATAATTTTACCTATTTTGTGAAGATGAAAACACAGCTTTCCAGAGATGATCCTGCAGTGCAGATATGAATGGATACAAAGAATTTTAATGAATGTGTCTCAGGGGATGGTATCAGAAAAATATATTGGCCCTTTTCAGCCTGCTGAAAAGGTTTCTGTAGCTTTCTCTTAGACATACTCAAAACCAATCTCAAACTGTTCCATACGATTATAATAATAATTTATTAGTGTAAGTGACAATTTAATGTCTCCTTTGAGAAACTCTGACAATTCAAACACTGTAAGTAGGAGCCTGTGGGGTTCTGTTTCCATGTTAGAGGTCTGGGAGATGACAGACACATATCATGGACCAGATCCTTAAATAAATATCTCATTCAAGTAACTGCCTTCCTGGAGCAGCAGGATTTCAAATAAAGCTTAATGCTACCTGTACGTGGAAAGAATGGAAGACATTGGCTATATACAGGATATTTCCAAACGTAAATTTTTTTGATCTCTATATTTTCTCAATAGTGATGCTTTCGAGAATCCATAATATTTAAAATGTTCTAAAAAAATACAGAATACATTCCAACATATGTATGTACACTACAGTTTTTTGAATCTAGATCTGTAAAAAGAGAAAATTGAAAAACAGCTCTTCAGTGATGCCTGGAATTTTTTAACCTTGCACTTCTTCCTGATGACTATTGATTAGCAGCCTTAGCAAGATCTAAAGCTAGTCAGTTGAGGAGTATGCTTGGTAGAATTTATTAGAGTTAAGTAGAATTTGCAAGGTTTTTTCTTTCCCTCAGTGCAAAGAACAAGGCTGTAAGAATGGATGTAATTTTGCTAAGAAAGTAAACTGAAAAGAACATTAATGATAACTGCAGATAAGTTGTTCTGTTCATCCCCTAAATAGCTGTATTCCATATTGTAGAATATCATCAGGAAGAATATCCTGTTCTTATAAGGTGTGCATCTTTTACTGTTTCAGAGAAACGATCAATGAGAACTACGTTTAAGTAACAGAGTGAGCTAGTATTCTTAAGTAACAGCAAAGGAACTGTTGCAGTTACCTACTTTGATCTCTCTAAATCAGGAAATAGACTTTATGAAATCTGTATTACTATAGCAAATATTTGAGGACCAAAAAAACGTAGTTTTAAAACAAAACACATTTGTTGACGAAGGTGCTGCAAAAGCTTGTGGTAAAGTTGATCTAGTGCTTAATCTCTTAGAGTATTAAATGTGTATTTATTTCAGCTAAGAATTTCCAGCTTCATTTTTCAGCCTTTGATTTTGTGACATCACTCTCCTAATATATAAAACGCTTCTTTGACTATTCTGTATTCTAAATGTAGTTTACTCCCGGACAGGCCACTTTTAACATTTCCATTAATATAAGGACTTGAATTTTTCTCTAGAAAGCATAATTTCCACACTTTTAAATCAATAATAGCACTTCTCTGAACCATCTCCAGCTCCTAGACATTATCTGTGAATTATAAACACAGTATTCAAGTAGGAGTTGTGTAAGCTAACGGACATATATACGTAATATTTATTATTGTACCCACCTTTTTTATTACTATTGTTTTGCTTATGACATTGGCTTGTAGTTATTTGATTTTTAAGTTATTCAGAGGCATTCATCCTAGAAATACAGCCCATATTCTTGGTACTTAGCAATGCTATTTTGCCTTTAGTGACATTGAACAAACTACCAGGGGGGCAGGGTGTGTATGCTGGGTTTCTTTCTGACTCATCAGGTAATCTAGGATTAGTGGTCTGATTATTGTGTCATTTAAAAATCTTATTTTTTAGGACTAGAGGTTTTTTGAGGTCATTTTTAGATTATGTGAAATAGGTACTAAGCACAACTAGGTGCCTGGGACCCTAGCAGACAATCATCCTAGTAATGGGCACTTCTTTTTATTCACATTATCAACTAATTCGTGCTTCATCGATTTCTGTGTTCAGGATACTTCACCTTTTGAATAAAAAATGAGAAAAATTTAACTTGAATAGTTGGTAGCAAATTAAATGCCTTTTTCAAATCTAAGCGTACTGTATCAATGTATCAACACTATTGTTTTTAGCAGCCAAATTTATAGCTGCATAAAAAAAGATCCTTCCAAGGCATCTAAGATCTAAGTTAAGATCTACTTTCCATAAATCCATGCTGATTTGGATTAATTGTCTTCCTTTAATTATTAAGTACACTATCAGCACTTTTGTATAATTCATGTCAGTTAGCACGGACTTGTCCTTCTTTATTAATTGGGTCCTACCTGTTATTTTTCAACAGATTCGCATGTGGTTGATAGGTTGGTAACTACTTGGTTAAACCAGATGATTTTTTTTCTTTCTATTGCAATGGCATCAGCTTTGTTCCATAGCCCTGGCCCTGCTAACGTTTCAAGGCTTGAAACAGGAGATCAGCAGACCAGATTGCTCCTTGGCTAACTCTTTTAAAACTGCTGCTTTAAAGCTGTACATCATTATTACTTTTGTTTATCAGTCTCTCTACTTTATAACTTCTATGTCAAATATTTATTCATAATCTAAGAAAGGTGAATTTTTTATCTAGCTTCTGGGGACCAAATTCTATTATTTAAAATCTTTCAAATGTTTCTGATCTCTCTGATATCACAATTATTTTAATGAAATTTGTATGCCTGAACAAACTATACAAACAACTCTCCATCGATAACTTCTACTGTCTGAAATGCCTTTTCATGGCTCCCTTCTAGGATTTTCTCTTATGTCAGTTTTAACTGTAAATGTACTTTTGGCTTTCCTCTGTCCAAGAGATATATTATTTTCTAGTATCTTGGCAACTAACATTATATTTGACCTTGACCAAGACATAAATGTTGGAAAACTTATTGCAAAATGCACAAGCAAAAATTTCCTTTTCATTAGGTGGAATATTTTATTTCCTCATTCCTGTCAGTTGATTTTTTTTTTTATTTTGTTTTGCCAGCCTGTGCATGTCTACATATTGCTGTTACATCTTGATGTTATTCATACAAATAGTACCCTGTACTCAGGTACCCAATTCAGATATAATAATCCATTTATAAGATTCTGAAAAGAACTGAAGTCAGCATAGTGTCATCGTTCATGACTTCATAGGTGTAGATGGCTATGGAGAGTCACAGGAGAATCTGCAGAAACAAATTAATCATCTGCAAAGTAATGACAGTGCTGTCACTCTGCTTACCACTGAGTGCTACATAAACAAGACACTAGAAAGGTCCTGCTCAAAAAATTGTAACATATTTATGTCATCTTCCTGTGAAAATAGAATCTGAAAGGTAAAAATTTTACATGAAGCTTTCTGTGGAAAAGAGCTGCCTGGCGGAAAAGGACCTGGGGGTGTTGGTTGACTACCGGCTTGATATGAGCCAGCAGTGTGCCCAGGTGGCCAAAAAGGCCAATGGGATACTGGCATGTATCAAGAATAGTGTGACCAGCAGGAATAGGGAAGTGATCCTGCCCCTGTACTCGGCACTGGTGAGGCCGCACCTGGAATATTGTGTCCAGTTTTGGGCCCCTCGCTTTAAGAGAGATATTGAGCTCCTGGAGCGAGTCCAAAGAAGGGCGACTAAACTGGTCAAGGGGCTGGAAAATAAAACTTATGAGGAGCGGCTGAGGGAGTTGGGGCTGTTTAGCCTGGAGAAGAGGAGGCTGAGGGGAGACCTGATTACGGCCTATAAATACTTGAGAAAAGATGGTGGGGAGGTAGGGGAAGGGCTCTTTACATTAGTGATGGGAGATAGAACAAGAGGAAATGGGCATAAGCTTAGTCAGGGGAGATTCAGGTTGGATGTTAGGAAGTATTTCTTCTCTGAAAGGGTTGTCAGCCACTGGAATAAGCTGCCCAGGGAAGTGGTTGAGTCCCCATCCCTGGATGTGTTTAAGAATAGGGTGGATGAGCTACTTGAGGATATGGTTTAATGGGGATTAGGGATGGTTGGACTCGATGATCTCTAAGGTCTTTTCCAACCTAGAAATCTATGAATCTATGAATCTATGTGTGGGTGTATCCTTATTCTGTCACCAGTGCTATGACACGATATGGAGTATTTTTTCATGCCAAATCTTCTAAAAATGTTTCAGTCTCTGTTGTCAAAGGGGATAAATTTTAGTTTCTGGATCCACTCTTGAACAAGACTCAGGCAGTTTGGAAGAAGATGTGCCTTTTCCTCTACTTCTTTCCCTAGTTCCTCTCAAATGGAAACATCTGCAATAGCATCTTTTGACAGATCATTTCGAGAGCTGATAGAAAACACTCAGTGGGACATTTTCCAAAAGGGAGGCAGTTCATATGGAAGCATATCTAAACTAGGTCATTGGTTCAAACCAGTAAGTTTAAAATGCACTGATCATGTTTTGATTTTTTCTTAAGGCATTTCTTAAAAGATTAGAAATATAATGTTAGAATATAAAATCATTAAAGAGTGCTCATTCCTGAAACTATGATGTTTCTCAGCAGTATGAATAAATTAGATCATTAGTCCACTTTTAAAACTGAAGTAATGGTGACCCTTTAAAAGAGCATGTAACACTGCTAATGCCAAAGTGACAGACAGTGCACCAATGGCAATGAAATAATTATAGGAAATTACAGTTTCCCAAACAAGGTAATCACTGAATTGGAAGCCTTTCTTAAAGAAAAAAAAAGGTGCTTCAAGAGCACTGTGTTTAATTTTGTACACTTGTGAAACAGTAACTTCTTAAAATATTATTTCAATTCGCTGTAACTGCTCAAACATTTAATTTGATTTGTTTTAAAACACTGATTTTCCTCAGTCGGGCTTTTCCAGAGGATTTATTGGCAACAAGGATGTATCTCCAGGGATGCTAAGTATAAATCTGGAAACTCTGGAGACCTGCATAAATACCACAGTTCCCAGGTGCTGGCCTGGATCCTTTATCATATATGTTAATTCCTTACATGAAAAAGTGAAATGTTTAAATTAATTCTTCAGAAAATAACATTAAAAGAACAAGGGAGAACTTGGCTTTATACTACCAAGTTAATGGAATATTGCTAGATAATAGGATTTTGTAGTCATTCTTTCAGTTCTCGTAGCTGAAAAATATTATACATATATTAAACTGAGACAGTCTGTCCTTCTTACTCTCAAAAGGGTGTTTTTTTTCTGACATTGTTAGATTTATTAAAATATCTGTTTCAGGAGAGGTATTGCATCTTTGAGTTGATTAGGCAATGATTGAATGCAATCATCCTACTTATTTCTTGGAAAACTGAATGCACCTGGAGGTATTACTACATTGTAAACAATCCTACCAGTGTAAATTTTAGCTGTAAAGCGAGCAAGAATTGGCCTGATGGTTTCATAGGTGATACCAAGCAAAACATCCTCTGCTGAGCACTTGTCCTGAACTACTTGCAAAGCAGTGTTAAAATACAGGCCTGCATACTAACCCTGTTTTACAGTTAATGACAGGATTGCTTTTATAACTGACGCCCTTAAAGCTGACAAAATTAGGGTGGAGATCCACCATGCTGAGGCTGAAGCCCTCCACTGCGCAGTGTGCTACATGGCTGATCTGCATCAGAGGGCTGAGTTTGCTCTCGCTGAGCTTAAAGGCAGGATGTAGGGAATCACGTCCTTCTGCCTCTCGATACAGCTTCAGTTTGACTTATAATACGCTCTGGAAGCTTATACTTTTGCCATATCTTGAGGAGAGTTGAAGAGAGAGTAGCAAACGGTTAATTATCTGATTGCTGTGCAAGTAGACAAATGTTTTGAGTGTGTTCAACTATTTTGGCAGAGCTGATAATGAAACAAGTTTTACTGAGTGCGAGTAAGGAAGACTGCATTAGTGGAGTCTCACAGCACTGAGGATGCCACTTCAAATCTCTTTGTTGTTGAGACCACCTTGACCTAGATGTTCACAGGAAATCCGGGAAATGGAAGCTGAGTTTAGCTCCTTGAACACAGACAATGCTTGGATGGCCAAACATCAAAGGATCTCTGAAGTTAGAGGTGGAGCATTTAGGGATAAATCTGAAAAGATATTTAGGCATCCATTTATGCAGAGATGAAAGGCTTATGAAGCACTTTAGTGTCATAGCCTTGTATTTAAGTGGAAAAAGGGAGAAAAAGTATCCCATAATAATGTGTGGGATTTTTTATTGTGTTTTGGTTTGGTTTTTTTTTTTCCTGCAGAATATTGGATTATTCTATCATTTGGACATAAGCTGAATGATATTAGTTGAACAGGTGGTGAAGACTGCAAGACATGGTGATAAGTGTTTCTGCACTGCCTGTGTTTATATAATGGCTGGGAAACAGGAGAAAGTTAAAGGCCATTTTGTTGATTTTCTAGCTTCAAACTTGTGATAAGTTTGGTGTGAGCAAGACAAAAGCTGAAACACTATCACGAAACACTATTTTTTTAATACGATTTCATCAACAACACTCTCTTTACACTTCAGCATTATCTGTTACTTTTCCTATTTTTGTTCTGATGGGTTTAGTTCTGATGGATGGTTTTTGTTCTGATGCCTGTCCTACTCCACGATTAAGTATGAGACTAGTATTTGATTTTAAGACAGGAAGATTTAAACCACAGAAATGCAGGAACATAAAGGATAGCACAAGATCATTGCAAATACCAGTCAATAGCCTGGAAGTTTAGTTCAGCAAGTCTACAGAACAATTAATGATTAATTTTATTCATAAATAGTAATGGACCAAATACTTTATAAAGCTATGTAAAGAATAGGGGAGATAAAGAGCATCTTCTATGTGCTTAGCAGAAAATTTGTTAGATAAAGCTGGATATGTTTAGACAGTAAGTTAAATATTGCACCTCAGCAAAAGTGATGAGAGTGATCTCAACAAATCTGACCTATGATGCTCATGGAAACATTTCACTTTAATTTTTGGTTTTGTTGCCTGAGTGGTAGAGTCAGCATCAGCAGGAATTTACCAGTTATGCATTGGTGAGAATGTCCTAGAAATTAATTTTCCCTAGTCCTCCTTTTATCACTGACATACCTATAGAAGCTTTTCTTGTTGCCCTTGATGTCCCAGGCCAGATTTAATTCTATCAAGGCTTTAGCTTTCCTAACCTGATCCCTGGCTGCTTGGACAATTTCTCTGTATTCCTCACAGGCTACCTGTCCTTGCTTCCACTCTCTGTAGGGTTTCCTTTTGTGTTTGAGCTTGTCCAGGAGTTCCTTTTTCATCCATGGAGGCCTCCTGGCATTTTTGCCTGATTTCCTCTTTGTTGAGGCATCGCTACTGAGCTTGGAGGAGATGAGCCTTTTTCATACACTTCTAAATAGTCAGATATCATTAGATAATCATCCTATAAGAACCTAGCTAAGTTTGCAAGACCTTCACTGGAATTTCTGTCTGTAGTCATAAAAAAATGTTGAAAAGTAAGCACATGGAAAATAAGGAGGTGATTGGTGACAGCCAACATGACTTCACTAAGGGCAAATCCTGCCTGACTAATTTGTTGGCCTTCTATGATAAGGTTACAGCATTGATGGATAAGGGAAGAGCAACTGACATTGTCTACCTGGACTTGTCCAAAGCATTTGATACTGTCCGACACGACATCCTTGTCTCTAAACTGGAGAGACATGGTTTTGATGGATGGACCACTCGGTGGATAAGGAATTGGCTGGATGGTCGCACTCAAAGAGTTGTGGTCAACGGTTCAATGTCCAAGTGGAGGCCAGTGACGAGTGGTGTTCCTCAGGGGTCAGTACTGGGGTCAGTGCTATTTAACATCTTTGTTGGAGACATGGACAGTGATATCGAGTGCACCCTCAGCAAGTTTGCAGATGACACCAAGCTGTGTGGTGTTGTGGACATGCTGGAGGGAAGGGATGCCATTCAGAGGGACCTTGACAGGTTGGAGAGGTTGGCCTGTGAGAACCTCATGAAGTTCAGCAAGGCCAAGTGCAAGGTTCTGCATGTGGTTCGGGGCAATCCCAAGCCCAAATACAGGCTGGGTGGAGAATGGATCGAGAGCAGCCCTGAGGAAAAGGACTTGGGAGTGCTGGTGGATGAGAAGCTCAACATGAGCCAGCAATGTGCACTTGCAGCCCCGGAAACCAACCGTGTCTGGGGCTGCATCCAAAGCAGTGTGGCCAGCAGGTCACGGGAGGGGATTCTGCCCCTCTGCTCTCGTGAGACCCCACCTGGAATATTGCGTTCAGCTCTGGAGTCCCCAGCACAGGAAGGACATGGAGCTGCTGGAGGAGGTCCAGAGGAGGGCCACGAAGATGATCCAAGGGCTGGAGCACCTCTCCTATGAAGACAGTCTGAAAGAGTTGGGGCTGTTCAGCCTGGAGAAGAGAAGGCTCCGGGGTGATCTTATAGCAGCCTTCCAGTACTTAAAGGGGGCCTACAGGAAAGCTGGAGGGAGACTTTTTACAAGGGTATATAGTGATAGGACAAGGGGCAATGGCTTTAAACTGAAAGAGGGGAGATTTGGATTGGATATAAGGAAGAAATTTTTCACTGTGAGAGTGGTGAGGCACTGGAACGGGTTGCCCAGAGAAGTTGTGGATGCCCCATTCCTGGAAATGTTCAAGGCCAGGTTGGATGAGGCTTTGAGCAACCTGGTGTAGTGGAGAGTGTCCCTACACATGGCAGGAGCGTTGGAACTAGATGATCTTTGAGGTCCCTTCTAACCCTAACCATTCTATGATTCTATAAATATTTCTCCAATTCAGTAGCAACTTTCTCTAGCTGTTTAAAAACAAGCTCATGAAATCTAAAGTACTTCAAAAGGATAAATTTAATAATAATAGTCATTAAACATGGCCATCCTTCATTCAATTAAATTAATTTTCCCCTGGACACATCTGAAAGATCAGAAAGAGAACATTTCTAAAAAGAAGTTTGTCAAAGTGAAATGGTCCTCAATGATGTTAAAATACAAGAAAATACAAATCACAAACTACATTTCCCCCCTAGGAGTTTAAACAGATTATGATTAGAAATTGAAATGAATTTTTGCCACTCATGATGCAGGGTTTCATTTAGGAATTCCTTAATGATTTTTTAATTAATAAAATCACATTTATAAGAACAGTGTCATTCCTTAATCCAGCCCAGAAGTCTGATTACTTTTGAAATCAAACTACAGTTTAATTTCAGAAATAGCTGTTATAATGCTGTTTAACCCCTAGTGATTCAAGTTCAACTGATTATTTTTAATTTCAAAAGGGCTCTGAGCAATGCTATCACTTGATAATTTAGCAGGTGAGGAAAAGCCTGCAGCCAGTAATGGCAGGGAAATATGAAAATTGTGAGACATGCAAGAAGCAGGTTTGTCACTTTGTGTCAATTTTTTTATAAAATAGGAATCCATATAACCATAAATATTTTATACTACTTACAAAAACTGTAAATCCAATCTTAAGTCTTTGCCGGAGTTAACACCCATTAATAAAAATTTCAATACAATGTTACATTTAATTTCTGTCAGGATGTATTTTGAACACTGCAGAAATCTCAGAAAGGTGGATTTTATTTAGGTTCAGAGTTGCATTTGGTTAAGTATTTGATGGTGAAACAAACTACTTAAAACTGTGGAATTACTCAGTGTATTTTTTGCAACCAGTATCTTATGAGTTGATTCTTTCCACTACCAGACAGAGAGTTCACACGAAGAAACTGTATTACATTGATTTTTCACAGCATCTCAACATTCTCTGAGTTTGCAAAGTATTCAGGGACAAAAAAAAAAAATAAAAAATCCTCAAAGTCCTCAAAAAGCTGAGTTGATTATTCTCCTGCATGTCTTCTTTACTTATAATTCCTGCTTCACAATGTGTAATGGAAGACAGAACTTTTTGTACATAGTATAAATGGCTGAATATATTCACAATCATGTGCTAAATCAGTGTTAACTCTCAATGCACTATAAAATAAAGGGAAAAGAAGTTCTGTTACAACTGTTTCTGTTTTCCTTGCAGTAAGGTAGCCAGAAATAACTTTCTCAAACCTTTCAGCGTATATCTGAAATCTATCATTGATGGGTTTGGTGGCTTGCCTATTTTTGTTGGTTTACTTTATATTCTTTTCCTATATCTGTTTCTTAAGCTGGGCATGTCAAAATTCAAGTTAACAAGTATATCCCAGAGACTGTATAGGTATAACATTTGAACACAATTTTATGATAATTAGATGATGTAAACAGGGGTTTGCATCACTTCCATCTGAGAAGGCTGCTATGCTGAAGAGAGGACAACTGAAATAGTATGTTTTAGATTAATAATTTCAATTGCATAATTATGTCTCAGTGTAGCGTAATGACTAAGTGGAATATTCAGGATTATTTTTACTTTATTACAAAGGATTGGTGTCAATAAACATCTACAAAAAAAAAGTTGAAAATGTTCAAAATTATTTAAAAACTCATTTTCAATACTTGAAGAAAGATTTTTTTCATTTTCCAGTTTTAACATCTCATTAGTTCTTATACTATTTTATTAACTTCCAATGACTTAATTTGGTTCTACTTTTTAGTTCTGTAAAAACTAATAGTAGATAATACTTTGAGGTGATTTTTTTAATTTGGACATAATCAACCAGACCTGGTAATAAAGGAGTTTTTTTTGTTTACTTGTTTGGTTGGTTGGTTGCTTTCCACAAAAATCTCATAAATTCTTAAATAAAATATTTTTAAGTAGATTTAGTTCTTAGGCATCACATTCCCCAGAATGAACATTCCTTCATCTATGAACATTCAAAGAGCTACATTATTTAAAGAAACTTTAAAAAAGTTAGAAAGAAATAAAAATTTTGTATTGCAACTAAACAGTGAAGATACATCTAACTTTGTAAATAATTGATTATACGTATCTTTCTGTAAACTCTTTTCACTGAATTTGTATTCTAGTGCCACGGAACAAATAATAACCCAAAAATAACTTCAGAAAGTACATCCTGCAGATTAGAGCACCTTCTGAATAAGTTTCCTTTACAGAATTATGTAGGCCTTGTAACAACATCCAATAGGTTTCCTTGTCTCTTATTCTTTCCATTTTTCCTCTTGATTTTGATTGCCTTTCCTCTTTTCCACCTCTACAATTGCTACAGAAGCTTAAGATATTCTCTCTGCATCAAATTCTATTTAAGAATACAGGCAATTTTTCCCTTGTTTCGTTTAGAGGTGACGTCTCTGGTAAAATTCAATAACATCAAAGTGTAGACTAGTAATGCCTCATTGTGAAATAGTTCAGACATGACATTTATATAACCATTTTAATTTCTGAAATATTCAAAGATGATAATGGACACAAACCTGCCCATAATGCTCTCTGCCTTTGGGCTAGAATATTGCAACAAGCTCTCTTTAGAGCTGTCCTTGAAAACCCTCAAATATTTTGTCTAGT
The DNA here is from genome assembly GCF_009769465.1 of Tauraco erythrolophus. Lineage (NCBI taxonomy): Eukaryota > Metazoa > Chordata > Aves > Musophagiformes > Musophagidae > Tauraco > Tauraco erythrolophus. Next base: position 122,830,613 of record NC_141465.1, on the reverse strand, counting down.
GAGGAATGATGAGGCACGACTCCTCGAGGGCTTATCACTAAGAGAGCTGGAAACATGCATACTCCTCAGGCTTTGTTTGTTGTTCAGAATAACTCAACTTTAATTTAAGTAAGAGAAGTAAGGAGTTTGCCTTATAGAGCTTGGAATCAAGTATTCTGGTTCTGTTTGATTTTTTAATTACGCTATGAACATTTTGAACTGATGATTGTCATTGTTTAGCCCCACTGGCAGCTAAGCTACCATGCAGCCACTGGCTCACTCCTTCCCTTAGGTGAGGAGGAGACCAACCATGGCCCGGGCAAAACAGACTCTGCTTGGGGACAAATCAATTTAATTTGTTAACAGTTGATTCAGAGAGGATAAGCAAGAAACAAAATCAGATCTTAAGAACACCTTCCCCCACTCCTCCATTCTTCCCAGCTCTACCTCCTCCCCCAACAGTGCAGAGGGACAGTGAGGGGACAGGACAGAATGGGATGGGGATGGGGTGGGGGATGGGGGGGACGCCACTCGTTTCCAGTTGAGTGGCAGCAGCCCAGAGCAGACAACGCCCACTCGAGAGGCCAGGGATCCAGTCTCCCACCTCACCCTTCTCTTCACTATAGGTCCAGCCTGGTTTGAGTTCCTTAAATATGGCATTTGCAGAAACACTGATTGGTTCAGCCCCGGCCAAAGAGGATGAGGAATCCCACCTGGCCAGAGAGTGGTCCGAGTGGTTTTGGAGTCGGGGAAGCTTTTTGCAGCTTCTTACAGGGGCTATCTCTGCAGCCCCTCTCCTGCTACCAAAACCCCATTACATAAACCCAGCACAATGTGTTACATAGAAAATGAGAATTCTGTGTCATGTTGAAAACTCAGGCCCTTTTTTTTCTTTTACTTCGTTGTTAGGGAGAACATTTTTTGCATTCTGCTAAAAACCAAAATCATTAAACTCTGCATCTATGTGCTTTACTGTGCAATACAAACAACATCAATAACAACACTGTGGCTTGTCGAAACCCTGACATTTTTCTAAGATTTGACATATGGTCCTGCCAGAAAAAGGAAAGTGACATTTTCATAATTGTTGGGGTTTATTATTTGCTTCATAGTGACCTAGTGGAGATTAACCCTCCTAGACCCAATAGAGAAAAATAGGGTCTCTACCTTGAGAGGCCTTAATACAGGATATTGAAGTGGTGCAGTGAATTAGGGAAATAGATTACTAAAGACAGGCATCAGCAGGTAAAGGCCAAGGCTGCAGAGGGAAGTTCAATTATTCTCTATAGGCACATTCTTTAATACTGTTTTTTTGGTTATTTCTATTGGTGAGGCAGTAGAAGTAGGAGTCATGGAACAGGACTCCACTATACCATGTACAGCTGAAGAGAAAAAAGAATACAAAATTGTTGTTATTCTTTACAGTTAATAAACCCATACAATAATAGAGGAGTGAAAGCAAGGAAAGATTGATAGTATTCATCAGTGTGATGAACAAAAGACTCAGTGTATCAGTAACAAAGCATTTTCATTGACAAGGAAAATATAAAACAGAGTGTATTTCTCCCATTTTTCAATATATATGGTGATTTTCAAGGGTAGCTTATTACAAATTTGAAAATAATCCAGAAAGTAAGGTTACAATCCTGCAGTCAGACTCTTGGTTTTTTGAGGCTACTAAATGGCAGTTGTCATAATCCCTTAAGGTGTTGTAATCCCTCTTTGAAAAATTTATATTATAAGGATATATGGATGATAATAGGTATGCAGACAGCTGAAATGTAAGGACATCTGGATTGTGATGATTAATGGCAATTCAACTTAAAAAGCAATAATAAGAATCAGGAGAACTAATAAGTTAAACATCTAGATACAGAAACTGAAGTGATTATTACAAAGGCCAAGAGCTTGCAGGACACTGAAAGGATCAGTAGAGCGTAGCCTTGGAGAGCTTCAGCCAGAGCTTCATAACTGATGAAAGGAAGGAAATGAGATTGTCGTGTATCTCGTGGGTAAGAGCAAACTTACTACGAGATATTTGAGAGGTTTGTAGGATTGTGTAAATCTTATAATGGGAAGTTTTAAGGGGATTGTGGAAATAATTAAACCTATATGATGTCTAGGGGAAGGACTAAAGGTGGGGAAAGGCAGGGATCAAAGTGGGTGGGGAGGAACAGGTTTGGGAAAATAGGGAGGAGGGGGGTAAAATCAGCCAGTTCAGTGTAAGCATACTGCTGGTCCTTACTCTGTCTGACCAAGCCAGGAGAAATTCTTTGGGTCTTGAAGTGCTCCACATATGACTTCTCTAAATATATATCACTTAAATGATTCACTTACTAGAGTAATTTATTTTCTCTGTTGTCCCAATTCCTGTTTATGATAAGCAGACTCAGTGCAAATAGAGGGCATTGGTTTTCTTGTCTTTGGTTTCTCCCCGATGGGAAGAAAAGCAGCCTCATGTTTCTCTTCCAAAATGTAACTGAAGGGTGGGAACCACAAACTTCATTATGGGGTGGAAAAGTGTGACAGTAATGTAGAATACATGTGATAATATGTAAAAAGACAAAATGAATGTCGAGTCTTGATAGCATTCTTTAGAAAGTTTCAACAGGATGTAAGGTTTATGCAATTTTGTCAGTTATCTGTGAGGACATTCTTTCTCTTCCATCTCAATAATAGAATAACTCGTTAGCCAACTCCAAAGAAATTTGAAAAAATAGTCAACATTGATGTTCATCAAAATTTAGTGACAAATCTAAGCAGAGAAAAAAGCCCTGCAGATGCTTTGCCGTGAGAAATTTAGGTAGAATGTGGATTTTCTACACTCTGTTCAATACATCTAGTGAGCAAACTGCTACATACAGTGATAGAATGAGCACAGAATATGCTTTCTCTTAACCCACGCTGATATGGCAGGGATGCTGCAAGAAGCTGATGGTACTATATTTGTGGATGTATGGTTTTGAGGAAGAAGAGCTGTAGATAAACAGGCTTTATTAATGTTTATTCCTGTAGAACAAAATCAATCTTTTAGAGATTTAATTTTCTGTCGTTTTTCGGGGTTTTTGGTTGTTTTATTTTTTTTCCAGAATATCTAAATATGCTGTTCATAAGTAATTTTTGGATAGTGCTAGTTAATTATTTTTTCATAATTTCATTCAATCCAGAATTTTTTTCCAGTGAATTTTTTCTGTGTTGTTATGGCTACAGCTGACATTTTTTAAACCATTTGGTATACATGAAATGGATGTGAAATAAGTATTTTTTGAGTTTGTACACAATTCTGAAGTCACATCAGTCTTTTTTTAATAGCTTCTAGTAGAATATTTAATTCATTTACCACATCAAGTAAGCAGGTGTTTGGAGAGAGAAGATATGACCTTTATTCTGAGCACAGATTCTATGTAAATGGATTCAAATGTGATGTGGATTTTTTTTCATTTTTAAAATGTTTATCAGGAGAAAAAAAAAGTTGTATCATCACAGTATTTGTAGCACTTCCACTTTCCCTAAATAACAGTATCTGTCCACAGAAATCAATTAATGATTTAGGAGAAAGTCTACTTTAAGATGTTTAAATGTACATAATGATGGATCAGAATTTTTGGTATGGCAGTTCTCTACTTATCCCTGATTTCTACTGACTATTAAAAATAGAAGATGTGGGTAAAACCTTTGTGATGGGTGATGACATCCATGCATCTGTCTTAGAGGCATTACATATATTTTCTTTATCTTATTGTAAAATGTGAGAATTATCATGCCCTGATGCTGCATTTTCTGAGGCCAAATGTCCCTCACTGTGGGTCACCCTGTGCTCAGGGCATGCTGAGTTTTCTAATGCAGTAACCCAGCTGTCTCTGCAGCTGACATCTAGCGTACCCTACATCCACACTTTTGGTGACTGCCATTAATACATTAAGGTTATGTGGCAGGGAGTAGCTTTGGGATCACTGCATATTTATCAATTGTAGTTGCTAGAGACAAGATCTAACCGATGGATACTGGAAAGAACACTTAGGTGTTGTAAGGGGGAGGGATGCAGAGATGCATCTGAAATGAATGGAGGGCCCCACGCTGGTGGGAGCAGCTGCACTGTAAGAAGCTGTGGCTTTGTGGGAAAAGCCCACGCTGGAGCAATCTGATGCGTAAGGATTGCATCCTGTGGGAAGGACTCACTCTTGAGAAGTTTGTGGACTATTTCTTGTGAGGAGGGTCCCCATGTTGGAGCAGGGGGAGAATATGAGGAGTCCTCCCCCTTTGAAGAAGAGGCAGCAGAAACAACGTGTTACAAACTGACCTGCAATCTCCCCATTTCCAGTCCTCCTGTGCTGCTGGGGGAGGAGGTAAAGCCAGGAAGAAGGGAGGGGCATGGGAAGATGTTTTTAAGATCTGGTTTTGTTTCTCCTTATCCTCTCTAGATGAGCTGTTAACAAATTAAATTGATTTGTCCCCAAGCTGAGTCTGTTTTGGCTGGTATCATGGCTGGTGGGTGATCCCTCCCTGTTCTTATCTTCACCCTCAGCCCTTTGGTTATGTTTTTCTCCTCTCCACCTCATGGAGAGGGTCGAGTGAGCGAGTGGCTGCATGGTGGCTTAGCTGCCAGCGGGGCTAAATCACAACAGAACATGAGCAGCTAAGAGACATATCAGTTCATTACCCATCTAAGTCTCTTTAGCCATCAAGGTCTTAAGTTCATGTCCAATGCAGCCATAGAAAAGTAAAATGCTTTTTGTCCTACCTGTGTCCTCTCCTCTGCAGAAATGTGGCATTGGAGCCTGGGGCTCCCCTGCAGCCGCAGCTCAGCTCCCTGCTACCTGCCATCCCTCCTCCTTCCCATCCTGCCACTTCCCTTTCAACTCCTCAGCCCTTTTCCTGAGGCGTTTTAGCTCACTAAACTTGCAGAAAACTGCTCGCTTTTGGGTGAGTTTTCTCCGAGGTTAGCACAAGGAATTAAGTTGCAAAGAGTCATATCAATACCAGAATTAATGCAGCTGGAGAGGGTACAAATTCTGTAAGACATTCTGAATATATAATGTGTGTATGAAATATGCTTTTTTTTTTTGAATTACCACATGACTTCGAAGTTACATCATTTTTTTAATAGTGTTTGGTAAAATATTTGCTTTGTATACTGGGTCAAAAAAGCGGGTATTTGGTGACAGGCAAAGGACCATGTAGATGAGGAAGATGAGGCAACAGAGGACCTTGCCAGGCCATGGTCAGGTGGGATGTGGGCTGCTCTGCAGCTAAAGCCAGGCTTCACTGGCTTTCCTAGCTGGCTTCAGAGCAAAGGAAAAGACTAGTATAAACCAGTGAATTATGACTGGTAGTCAAAACTCTGACTCCCTCTTTCCATTTAGCACTCACTGTCTGTATTAGCCTCTTCAGAGTTAAGCTGAGACTGAATGTGAAGATTAATCTTCTGCTACAGGTGGTGTCCCTATCAAGGAATTAGTATATTTGTAAGAATTGTCCTTTTTGTACTGTACTCCTCCATAATTTTATAAAGGCTATCAGTTTTCAATGCAGGAAATAAAGCTATAAAAATACGTTAGTTGGTCTTTTGTTTTTTCAAAAAAGGCCCTGAAATCTCCTCCCTGGGTAACAATCAGCAAAGTTCTCATTACTGGGAACTTTAAAATGTGTGCTGATCTGCAAAACAGAGCATGAGTGATGTGCGCATTACTTATATAATTGGTTTTGTGCATACTCCAATCACATACCGGCTTTAAAATATGCCCTCTTGGTGTGTTCATTATATCGATCTCTCATCAACTTCTGCAATAGATATTTGCAGTCATTCTTCACTGTTTATTATTAGAAAAGCAATGAATATGGAGCAACAGCATGCGTTTTAACAGTCTCACATTAAAGTCCCAAAAGAACATATGTGTTAATATACAAAGCATAGTACAGAGTTTATGTTTCTCTTGTTAACTTCCACAAATTCAACAGAGCTGACCTGCTGTCATGTTTTGCTCTTCTTTTTTTTTTCCTTTCCATTTATCTCTACTTAGTTAGTAGTGATCAGAAACAAAACTAGGCTTTGTCTGCTGATAGTGTGATTTATTATTAATTTTTGCTTCTTTTTGTATTAACATGTTCTCATTTTAAATTATTTATGAGCTTTTATGATTTCTAGATGTATATCTTTTGAAGTATTCTACATTTTGTATAGATTTTTAAAGGAATATTTAATTGTATAAACCTTTAAAGATGCAGATAAATCTCTCATAATGCATATATAGTGTGAGTGGTAGCTCCATAATTTAAAGCTGTATATCACAGCATGCCGTGAAGTTTTCTTATCAGCAGTTCTTGGCAATATAGAATTGATATGTTTGATGCTACTAAGTAATGTACTCTTTCCTCTAAGTCACCATATTCTGATTTACCCTTAAGCTAGTCTTTGCGTGAAGGGTGTTGTACTCTGGATTTATTAATAAACTCATTGATGAATGAAAAGCAGTTCATCCATAACCATAATTAGTACACGATGACCATGACTAATTCAGTTGTTTAGATTCCCCAAACCACCTTGATTACTGTTCTGCAGCAACAAACTGAATATTCAACTTCGTGAATCAATGCAGTACTGGATGCAGTAGCAGATATATTCAGAGACCCAGGGCACAGTTTGTTTGCTCCAAATTGATAACCTCTTACTGCAGTATTTCTCAGAGGGGTTATTTGCTGCAGCAGCTATTCCTATTACTCTTCTGATTGCAAACTAGCTTGCCTCAGTGCTTAAAAGCGATAAGGAAAGAGGAGATCCTCACTGGCAGACTGCGAGAGCTTAGCAAGGATTTGAATAAAAAGCCTATGTGTTACAATATCCTCCTAGGAGGGATGTTGGGCCTGGGGTTTGATATTCCCAGGCCTCTTGTCATGCCAGAAAGGCTAATTACCCTCATGCCAGTGTCTTTGTGAAGAACTAGTAATGAGCCATATATCCCATTTAGGCATTTGTTTCCAGTATATTTGTTGATGTAGACAAGCAAGGTTCCACAGAGAAGGTACCTCACACGACAACATTTGTTCTGTGAGTGTAATTGCTGTGTATAGTCTAACTCATAGCAGGCTGCTGCCATGAAGAATCGTTCTACCCCTTTTTCACTCTCTCCCAGACAGACACTGTTGTCTCCTTTCCATCAGATTTAACAATTTATTAACAGGTGAGGAAGTTCAACAAGCATATTGTTTGTAAAAGGATTCCTCTACCCAACCCAAAAGAAAAGCTTCTCTTCAGGTCACTTTAGGTCTCACTTAGATACGATATCAGGAAGGGAGAGAGGAGAAACTATGGTACTGGTGCTATCAGCCAATGCACTCAGTTCTGCTGCAATTTGTGTAATGTAAAAAGTCACCCTGAGTCACCCAAAGAGAGAGAGAGGGAGAGTTTATACCTTCACTGAGTCAAGGAATGAGTAATTTGTCTGTCAGGTATAAGAACTGATCTGGTCTAAGAGGAAATTTGTGTTTCTACGGAAGGGAAAGAAAGCTTATTTTGATTCAGATGGATGGTCAGACTATCACTGGAATGAAAGAGAAGTAAACTAATTTTAGAAAACCAGATTAAATCTCTCTAGACCCACTGGAGGGCTCCAAAATGGAAATTAATTCTAAAACCAAGTCTGTCTTACCAAGAGATTTTCCTTCAGGGATAAGACTTAGGGTACAAGGCATGGAGAAAAATAAAATCAACAGATGCCAGAGAGGTCCACATCACACTTGCTAGATAAAGGGATTTTTTATTTAATCATAGTGCCAATTTCCTTTTTTTTTTTCTAGGTGTCAGCTATTTTAGATGTTTTTAATAACTTCTTTTAGTTGCATTTTTTTTAACCTAGCTTGAGATAAGAATGATCTTAAGATCCCTTAAGACCTTCCCATAACATGTTCCTCACTGAAGAGTAAGGCAAATCCAGAAACATGGCCTCTTGGCCTCCTTAAGTGCACAGTTCCCCCATGTTCTCTGAAACATCCAAAAGGGAATGGAGAGTTTTTGTGCACAAAAATTGCATGACTTTGGCTGGTGAGGAGTTTGTGTTAAATGAGTCAAGACCAAATAGAAAAGTGTCTAGCAGGAGGCTGTCTGGCGTCTAGTTGAGATACAGGAAAACATGCCTGAATTCTTAGGATCTTTATATAGTGTATAACAGTACGTAGAAGCAGTTCAACCATAATTAAATCAGAAACTGACAATCTTTTAAAATGTATGCACTGAAGGTTATTTAGCAACTTGCAAAAGCTAGGTTTAACCACAGTAATTATGAATCTAAAGATAACTTGAATAGCAGTCATACATGTATCGAAAGATCTCCAGGAAGAAGAATACAGTTTTGTGTTTCTTTTATCCATATCTGATGCACAATTAAAGCACTGGTCAGTAGAGATTCCAAACTCTACAGTACATTTCTGCTATTCACTTCATGGAAAAATAAAAGTTATTTTATGTATGAGCTAATATCGATCATTGAGAATTTCATGATAGAGACCACCACACAGATCTAAGTAATGATGAAAAAGAAACCAAACCAGGACTTGTATGTATAGTCAGTGGTAAAACAGGCTTAAGGAAGTGAACTTTGACTGTACTTTAAACTTTCTGTAACATACAAGAACTAAAAAAGAAAGCAGAAAGACGTGTTGCAAGAGCAAAGGCAGTTGAACTGAACAGCTATCATTTGGAGGCTGGAAATTCAGCTGTGTCTTTTACTTTGGAAAGTAAAAAAAGAATTTAGAAATAGGCAGGGAAAATACTTGCCCCCTTCTGTTCGCTGACTTTTTTTTCATACTTTATTCCTTTTTCCTGTCCCTTCTTCTCTCATATTTCAGTGAACTACAGAGAAAATGGAGATGAAGGTGAAAAGCTGAAGACGCTGAGAAAAGTATTTGGTTCTTTTGGACTACATGTTAAAAGAGAGAGAGTTGCGTCACTTTTGAGCTACTAAGAATGCAAATGATTTTGAAGACTTTAGTGTCCCAGAAGAAGGTTATAGAAAAAAATGCTAAATTTAAGATTATTAAATCAATGAGACTAGATAGTATACTTTCAAGAATGAAGGAATGTAAGATTACAATAGAAAATTCCCTATTTCTAAATTAAATATGCCATGTACGTACCTAATTAACACTACATTGTATGACCTTACTGCTGAGATTTATCACAATTTATTAGCATTAGAATGGTAAGTTTTACATATTTTACCTGCATTAAAATGCAGCATTTACAGATGTAGCCTGTGCAGAAAAATAATCTCTAATAAAACGTAACAACATGTTTACTGACTGATTGTCCTTTAAAATTCCTTATAGTTCAGCAGTAAGTGAGTAAAATGCATTCTGATTCAGCCTTCTGTGCTTTACGCCTTTTAGGAGGTAAGCATTGCGAAGGGAAATGGTCTTTTTTAATTCAGGGCAAACACGAGCCTTAAGGGGGACCAGTTTTACCCAGTGCAATTTTGAAGCATCTTATCACTTCTAGATTTCTTACAGAGGTATATCCAAATCTACTTAAATTCAAATTTTTATGTTAGAAATTCCATTTCTCAATCATATGACTGCAAAATGGAAAAGGAAGGCAAAATTTTAGCATATGGATTGATAACAGTGATTAGAGTCCTTACCCAGAATTTCCAGGAAAGGCTCAGCATTTATAATGTACCTTAGAAGTCTGAGGACTTATAAGTCCTCAGCAGTCTGAGAGCAGGTAGGTTGTCAGCCTCTTTTAAAAATAGGACATTGTTGTAAATATTAAAGAATAAATCTTTCATAGCAATTACAGATTTTATATTCTTTCTTTTCTGGAATTAAACATTATCCCATCTGGGGTTGAAGTTAAATAGTAAACTTACTTGCTTGCTGAGACTTGCCATTTTTCTTTTACTAGTGTTTATTGTCCCTATACTTTTGTCCCTATAGCAGGATTTTGGCAAGCTTGGGCTGAAGTATCCATGCTTTTGGCTCTGTCTGTGAATTATATAACATACATTTATCTGGAGCTTCAATTCCCTTTCCTGATTTTATGTCATATTCACTCCTGAGCAGATGGTTGCATGCTGACAGTTGTTACTTATGTACTAAAGTAACTTAAAATTGACTGTTGTTCTTGCTTTAAAGTGAGTGTTGGGTGAAATGGGAAAAGTAGTTGTCCTGCAAACAAATCAACTTTTTATCATAAATTTGACATGCATCACAAATTAATGGAGGCAATTTCTATAGTAATAATGTAATCCCTGGAAGAACTGCAGCTGTCTATTCAGGTGCATTCAATCTCTCCTTGATGAGAATAATTACCTTCCATCCTTGCTGGATAATTGCCTTTTGATTGAGGTCATCAGAGCAATCAAGTCTGTGAGAGGCAGAAATCATTGCTAGGGTGAAGAAAGAAGGGGGAGGAGGGTAGAGACCAGAACAGATATTTTAGAAGAGAGAATTAATAAAGAGATTTTGCATGTATTTTAATGCTTCTTTGTTTGTAGTGATATTTCAAATGATGTTATTATGTGAAATTAGATGGCTGTTAAATGTGCTAAAGCCCATGTCTATTTATTATTTCTTCCTCCAAAAGAAGGATGTTATTGTGAGTCCTTGAACAGAGACTTTTCTAATTGCAAGCTTTGAAAAGAGTTTCCCTTTGTGAATGTCTACATCAGTTTGGAATTCTATTTTAATTTATATTTTCTTCCCCTGTGCCTGTTAATTGTTTAAACCAATTGGTTTAGTAGCTTGGATTTTTGCCCTGGTTCTTTATATCCTAGTGTTGATCAGTATTGGAAATTGCTTCCACCTGGTTAGCGATTGAACAGCGATAGAGCTTAGAATGCCATTTATTATTCTAGTATACAACTTTCTAGTTGTTCTGTCAATCTGACATTGTCTGCAATGAAGGCAACAATTGTCTAGCCTATTAGCTGACACTTTCAGCATTGTATCCCTCAGTTGTACTGAAAAGGAACATGTGCTTTTGTTTTACAAATTATGAGGAAAGGTCAGAAGATACTTATATGCAATATTTTTTCTTCCTTTCATAAAAAATATTGAAGCAGGCAGGGAAACACTCTGTTGATTTAAAATATTTTGATATTTTTCATCATGGGGACAAATATTTAGGATTTCCATCATAACAAGAAGTTATTTTGCTATCCAGATGTACATGACTAAATTTTGTCAACAGAGAAAATTCAGTTGAGTGATTAGTGTTAATGGCTTGTGGAGAAGAAACTGTTGCATTATGTGGTATATAAAATGTATGCATTATAAAGGACAGCCTTTGAATTAGTTTTTAAGCAAATTATGAAATAGAATCATAGAATAGTTTGGGTTGGAAGGGACTTTTAATGGTCATCTAGTCCAGCCCTCTTGCAAAGACCAGGGACGTCTTCAACCACATCAGGTTGCTCAGAGCCCCATCCAACTTGACCTTGAACATTTCCAGGGATGGAAATTTCTTGGCCTTTCTGACTCCATCCCTATACAACCAGGCAGAGTCTGTGTACTTTTCCCAGAATACCTGTCCCTGTTTCCACTGCCTGTATGTTTCCTTCTTTCCCTTCAGTTTGACCTGCAAGTCTCAACTCAGCCACGACAGTCTCTTGCCTTCCTTGTCTAATTTCTTACACCTGGGGATTGAGAGCTCTTGTGCTCTATGGAAAGTGTCCTTAAAGTTCTGCCAGCTCTGTTCTACAACCTTGTCCCTGAGGGCAGTTTCTCGAGAGGTCCTACTGACTAGCAACTTGAACAGTTGGAATTTTAGTTTCCTAAAATTCGTTATTCTGACTTTACTCATTGTAAATACAAATGAGAGATTTACATTTTGTGTAACCTGAAATCTTTACTTCTGACTGCTGTAGAGGGAAATGCAAATTCTGCCTGTGCTGTTATTTCCCTCATATGTCTAATAGGAAGTGTGTTCCACAGACAGTAAATGCCATCCATTCTTTGGAAAGTAAGTCTCCGGGTATTTCAAACGTCAGATAGAATCAACTCAGATAATCCATGCTTAGGCTGGTAAATTCACTTTTGCTGTTCAGCGAAAGTTCAGAAGGTTAGGTTTCTTGTGCATAAGTGTATTAAGTTACCTTTTAAATCAGAAATAAAACTAAGTAATTTGCTATGAGGATGGACTTATAGTAAACATGGAAACAGTTCAGGGAAGTTTTTCTTATGTTGCTCCAGTATGTATAATATACAGTATTATGTATGAGACTACATAATACATTTTCATGAGCCTGTTTTGGAGATATACAATGAAGTTTCAGATGACAAATACAGTGTTCTCAAACTGGTATTGAATTAACATGAGCAAGTGATTTTCCATTTTCAGTGACTTCTGAAAAATAGTTAACTATCAGAATCTGCTTTTGGGAGAGTCATGAAGAAAAACTTGTGCAGCGGTATTTCCTTTTGTTTTTAAAAATGTGCTTTAAGGGATCCATTTTAAAATGATCACTTAAAACTGGAAGCACACAGTATTTCAAATGGTGTAATGAGTGGCTATATATTTGATGCATTAATCTGTAGTGATCCTATGATACAACTTTTTCTCTTTTAGTAAAAAATTATGACTGAGATTGTTCTATTATTCTTACTAAAGAGATTATATGAAATTTAATAGTCTAAATCTGCGATCTAACATGTTAAACATTAGAATATGTCAATTTTTTCACAGAAGAGGTTAACAAAAGCTGCCTTAGCACTCATCTCAAGATAGAGCTAAAAGGAACATCACAGAAATGCATCAGTTTACTGATAATCCTGCTGTATGAAACTAGAGTACATATTTTCATTTGCTAATCCTATTTACAGAAGATAAAGCCCCATGCTTCAGAGCACTGCCAACCATGAACTGCTTGGTGTTTGGCACAATAATTCTGCTGCCTGGCCAATAGAAGCATTGTGTCTTGCTCCTTTAAGTAACCCAGTTATATTGGCTCTGCCCACCATACCTGGAATCATGGGATGCTTCATACTTTTGGTGTGAACATAGAATAATGATGGTGAGCAATTTCCACAGTACTGCCCAAACTACTCAGAAAGACAGATGCGAATGAGAGAAAGGCTCTTCAGAAGAAGGAAGGTCTGGGTTTGTTCTGAGATAGGCAGAGAGAGACTGCTGGAGAAGCTATTGGATTTGACAGAAAAACACAGAAGAGATCATGGTGAGTGACAGTGGGAAGAAAAAATGTTCAGAAGTTAATGGCGTGGAAGCGAGGTAGATTCACCAAAGCTCTGCATGTACCTGAAAGGAAATTGTTGCTGGTAAACACTAACTGTGGCTGAATGCACAGGACGCAAAGTCGGCTGCTATAGGAGGTTTCTTGCTGCTGCTTCAAGGCAGTTCGTGTTAGTCACTTTTCTTTCAAGTGGATGAACCACTATTATAAGACTATTACAGTGTGTACATGGCTCTGTCATTTACAAGTGGAAAACATAAAGGTTTTAGAAAAATAAAAGGAGAAATGTGTACTGATAGGTGCTTTCATGGGACAGAAGCAAATTTTCTTTATTAGTCTCCTAAGGAAGAAATTACTCCATGCCTCGCTCCTGTTTTTTACCTTGTCTTCAATAGCTGCTTGAGCTTAATTTATTGGTCTCCATCGGTCTCTCTTGTTGCTGTTCAATTTTCTTGCTTGAAATTAAACTGTGAGCTCTTTGGAGCAGGAATGTGTGTGCCTGAACAGTGCCCAGCACAAATGGGGTGATGTTTCTGTTGGAGTTCTGCTAAGATTTTAATCAGATGCTGTACAGTTTTTGAGAAGATTTTGACTTAAGGGCCTTAGTATATTGGCAATATGCCTATAAATTTGACTCCTATCTTGTCTTTTTCTTTTTGATTATTAAGAATGTAGGCTTGAAATTATGTGTATAGAGATGCATTTTTCTTAACCAATAGAAATGCAGCTTTGATCATGAAATGAAAATGGGCATGTGAATGTGTTGTCAGCACTTATTCATAGAAAGAGATTGAAGACTTAAGACATGAAACTGCCTGACTTCTTAATCACCTACAGGCTGAGGTGAATTACTCGACAGTCAGAGTGGCAGAAACTGTTGCTTTGCTTTCTCTTGAGTGCAGATAGAAAGTGAATTAAATGACTGAGGACAATGCCATGAGCAATTGAGCTGTACTGATGTTTTATTAGGTAAAAAGGTTAATGCTGGACATCTTATTCCAAGTCCTGACTACTTCCTAATGCAAGGTAGTTAGCCATAGCTGACAGCAATAAAATCCCAGAAATATGAAAAGAAATGTAAATGAAAGAGAATTCTTATTTTCAAAGTTCTGAGCTGTATGAACTTGTAAATATTTAATAAATCTAGGTCAAATACAAATTTGCTATTGTCTTTAGACTTTGTGTTCTAAGGGTCAGCCAGCTAAAACAAAGAATGAGAATGGTAGGTGCAAATTACTATGAGTATAGGGATGAAAATTTTGTATGAAGGATACATTCCGTGTACTTGTTTGTACATCAGTATTTCCTGGTCTTGTTTAAAATATGGCATAATCGTGACACTTGCTGTTATCTCGATAGAATCATTGAGCTCTAAAATACTTTCCACCTTCTTTTGTGCAAATATTTAGTTTCAGTAAAAGCCTGAAATATGTTCTTTTTGTTCTCATTTGGAGTATGTGGTAAAGTTGGATATGAATAGAAGGGAACATAGGCGTGCTGAAAATAATTCAGTTAATGAGAAGTGTAAAAGGATTCATTATAAGTTTGCATAAAATAGGATACATATCAGAGTGCATACTGGAAAAACTTTGAAAGATTTTTTTTTTAAATTGAAAATAAAAAGAATCAGGGAATGATATTTTTAAAGACCAGTCAAGTTCTACTAAACAGAATGAATTATCTCATTGACTTTTTCTATTAAAAATTATATTGGGACAGAATTGGTTAAGATTTCTCATCAGTAGCTTTCTTATCCCAAGGATAAGATGCTGAAAGAATTCCATGGTTTCTGCGCTTCTCCCCCTGGTATGGGAAAATGGAGATCGGATGGAGCAAGTTCTGCTCTGACCGAGGGGTTCTACTTTTATCTCCTCAGAGTCCAGTGTGGCCAGAGATATTCTCCTGTGCACATAAATCTACAACTGAGTACAATTTTCAACTCTGCATGTGCCTGAACAGAGCCATTGATTAACTACACCCTTATGCAAAGTATAGTGCAGGTTATTAAGCTGTTCTGCAGTATAGGCCAAAATATGGATACTCTACTGCTCATAGTACACAATAGTGTTAGGAAGTACATTTCATGTATAGCACAAGTACAAGCACAAGTACAGGCTGGGCAGAGAATGGATTGAGAGCAGCCCTGAGGAAAAGGACTTGGGAGTGCTGGTGGATGAGAAGCTCAACATGAGCCGGCAGTGTGCACTGGCAGCCCAGAAAGCCAACCGTATCTTGGGCTGCATCCAAAGAAGCGTGGCCAGCAGGTCGAGGGAGGTGATTCTGACCCTCTACTCTGCTGTCATGAGACCCCACCTGCAATACTGTGTTCAGCTCTGGAGTCCCCAACACAAGAAGGACATGGAGCTGCTGGAGCGGGTCCAGAGGAGGGCCATGAAAATGATCTGAGGGCTGAGCACCCCTGCTATGAAGACAAGCTGAGAGAGTTGGGGCTGTTCAGCCTGGAGAAGAGAAGGCTCCGGGGTGATCTTATTGCAGCCTTCCAGTACTTAAAGGGGGCCTACAGGAAAGCTGGAGAGGGACTTTTTACAAGGGCATGTAGTGATAGGACAAGGGGCAATGGATTTAAACTGAAAGAGAGGAGATTTAGATTAGATATAAGGAAGAAATTTTTCACTGTGAGGGTGGTGAGGCACTGGAACAGGTTGCCCAGAGAAGTTCTTCTTCCTTCTATGACACAATGCCCCATCCCTGGAAGTGTTCAAGGCCAGGTTGGATGAGGCTTTGGGTGACCTGGTGTAGTGGAAGGTTTCCCTTCCCATGGCAGGGGGGTTGGAACTAGATGATCTTTGAGGTCCCTTCCAACCCTAATCATTCTATGATTCTATGTTTCTATGATTCTATACCAGCATTAAATTCCGTAAGTCAGGATTTCTCTCACCAAAAACGGTTGTCAGTAAAAAATTTATTTTGTTGAACTTAAGTTCTTCGTTAAAGTTATCTTTTTTCTTATACCAGACATGTAACAATAGAACCACTGGAGTGGTAAAAGTTTGAAAGAAAGAAACCTACTACACTTACTAGAGTAACGTTTGGAAAAACAGACTTGAACTAGCTCTCACCACTCCCAGTTGAATATCTAAACCTTTGAACTCCAGAGAATTTTTAGTTCTTTAAAAGGATGTTATTTAATCTAGCTTTGTTTGGGAGATATTTTTAGAAATTCCGAACTCTTCATGACTTTAAATCAGATTGCCATTGAGATACATTGAGATCTCCAACCAGATGATGTCCATTAACCTCACACACAGCTGAAGCAGAGCTGAGCCAGCATCTGAAGGGAGGAAGTGCCATCTGAGTTTGGACAAAACTAGGTATTGAGATGAAGTTCAACGTCCAGCCAAAGTTTTTGGGGAATACAAAATGATCAAGAGTCTGTTTCATTTTAATGCCTCCTGCACTAATGTGATTTCTGAATACTCAATAAACAAGAGTATTCCTGTGCAGGGATTTTACTTTAGCATGATAGAACATAGTCCAATAGCCAGCATCAGTTGAAAAAGGCTTCCTTCTATGACACAATCTGAAAAGCCAGTAACAGTATTTGATCCACGTAGGGCCTCCAGTAGTGAACCCTTTTGTTAAGAAGCTAACAAACTCCCTTAATTGAGACAGCTCTTGCAGACTTATCCAAAACCTTAGACAATTCCCTCTCTTAACTTCTATGACATCCCACTTTGTCTAGCTTGCACAGATGCCAACTGTCTTTCAGGCAAGTCTGAAGCCTTGCTAGAAATTTAGAGAGCAGGGAAACAGCACTCATAGCTGTGCTGAAAAGCAGATGCACGCTTAGAAAACAAACTTGTTGTCTGGTTGTTACTCTAGGAGGCTCGTTCCTCCAGCAGTTTTTCATGAACACAGAGTATAGTGATACTCGAGATCTCCACGGTGCAACAGTAGCATGATTTCTTACTAACACTGATATTTAGTCTTGGACAGTTTTTTAATTGGTGTGACAGTGTTATGGAACATTATATTACTGAGTAGTACCACAGGCTGATGGGGGGAAGAAAGCTAATAACCAGAACTTTAAGTTAGTGGTTTTGTAGGTTTTTTTTGTCATAGACTTGCATTTGCATGTAATAGAAGTCTTCTTGTTCTTTGAGTCACTAACTGTAAAGAACTTTTCTTCTTTAGTAAGTTTAAAAAAAAAATCCTAAATCCAGTATTTGCTAAATCTAATAATCCAGTAAAGGATTTTATGTTTCTTTAACAGCAAACACTTCCTTTGGTTCACTTTATAGCAGTAGTTCAGGATGTTATTGGAGTAAGCAAAAGACCAAACACGTTGGGTCACAGAAATTATTCCTCTATATATTGTCCTGAACATTGCCCAAAGTGCATACCTAGAGAAGGATTGGGACAGAGCAGATAAATATTTTTCCCTGAAATCTTTTAGCCACCAATCACCTTCCACTCAGAAATCACATTTATCTCATGAAATTCTTACATATTTAGCAACTCTCGGTGGATCTCAATTCCCTGCACTTCTCCAGTCTTCCCCTTGTCCCGTATAAACTTCTAAGACCTGCAAGATCCTCTGGCAAACATAGACACACTGCCTGGAAAAAACACTATGCTATATTTTCTATTTTGACCTGGCTCCTGCCTGGTTACATTTCATAAATACTGGCTTATATTTTGAAAGAGATATATAATGCCTCTTCACAGTCTTCATGGTTTTATACAGTGTACCTTCCCTTAGCCATCCTTTTTCAAGACTGTATAGTCCTAGCTTATGTGATAGTTTGATGTGGAGGGGTGTTCTGGTGGCAGGAGAGGGGATTTGCTCCCTGTGCCACCAGATCTGAGTCCCATCCCCCCCGGGGGGTTGAGCCAAATTGGCGCCTCTGCGAATTGCCCTATTTAAGTTGGGACAAAGGGGCGGGAAAGAGCTTTTTTGCTCAGGAGCGAGGAGAGGGGAGGAGGGCACTGCCCTCGCTCCCGGCTCCCGGCCGGGCGACTGCCCGGGCCCGGGCCGGCGCCATGTGCTCAAGATGGCTCCGGGGGAGCCGCATGGGGGGCTTGGGAAGCACCTCGCTCCCGGGGTGCCCGCCGGGCCGAGCTCCTCTAGAGGAGATTAAGATCTAAGAGAAAACAACCACAACGACCGGGTCAGTCAAGATGGAGCAGGAGGAGGTGTACTGGAGCTGAGGTTTCCCTTGCAATCGGTGTGAAGATGGCAGGCGGCCCCCCTGCAGCCAGGGTGCACTCGGCGGAGCAGAGACCCACTCGTGGCCCGTGGAGAAACCCACGTCGGAAAAGAGATGCCTGAGCCCAGGAGAGGTCGTGGAGCAGGGGATGTGCGACCAGGTACTGTTAATAATGGGGCATGGAATGCACGACGAGGTCGTGGAGGCATCTGGGATCCGTGGGATAATCCACGCCGACGCGAGTGGCAGCAGCTCCCTAAGAGGCCGAGACTGGTAAAGCCCGAACTGGTACAATCCATGGGGAAGGATTGCAATCCTGCGGGCAGGACTCACGTTGGAAAAGTTTGGGGACTTTTTTTCTTCATGAGTAGGGGATCCACCGAAGCAAGGGAAAAATGGTGTAAAGACTCCTCCTCCTTTAAGAAAGGAGCAGTAGTTAACAACATGGATGAACTGACCTGCACTCCCCATTCCCTGTCCCCCTGCGCCGCCGGGGGGGAGGTTGAGCCAGGAACGAAAGGAAACGGAGTGGGGAGGTGTTGTTTTAAGATCTGGCCTTGTTTTCTCTTTTCTCCTCTCAAGTAACCGGTTTCGTTCCCTTATGTCTCCTGTTAAGTAACTGTTAATAAATTGTTTTGTTTTATGAAGAAAGCCTGAGTCATGTTTTGCCCAGGACCATGGTTGGTGGGTGCTCCCTCTCGGTTCTTGTCTCGACCCTCAGTCCAAAAACCACGACAGCTTACTTAGTCATTGCTCATACAGAAGTTTTTCCATACCATCCTTGCTAGTTTGCTTTGAACTATTTTCTAATATACTGTGTTCTTTTTAAGCTAAAGAGACTGCAATTTCAGAATGAATCTTAGGTGTGAGAAAATCGTGGGTTTCTGTGATAGCTATATGATGTTCTTGGTTCTGTTCTTTATGCTGTTTCTGTTAGCCAATGTTTGTTTTCCCTTTAGACCTCGGAGTATGGAGCAAATATCTTCAGTAAACTATCTTAGCCCCAAGACCTTGCTCCTGAGTGGTAATGTGACCATCATCTTTTTTTTTTTTTTGTTAGGATTCATTTTCTTCTTGTGCATCCTTTTGTAATTATCTATGGAATGATTTTATTCTAAAATATGAAAGTGGTTTGCTGATTCAGACCAATGGTTCATCCTGTCTCTCTCAGTGGCAACAGAAGATGCAGTCTGGGAAAAGCACAAGAGCCTGTCCATTTTGTGCAGGCTATGTAGTCCTATATAATCGTTAATTTCTGTAATCCTTTTCTCTGCTCCAGCATTCATAGTCATTGCTTTAGAGGTATTAAAACATACATCTGTAAACACACATTTTAATATCGGTTCCTAGAGATGTTGTCCATTCATTTTTCTAATTTCTATTTGAACCTGCTGCATTTTCATCTCTGGGGGATGCCATTGCTGACTCTTTTCCACACTGAGAATTGATCACTAATCTTTACTCTCATACCCCGTAATGAGATTTCAGTCTGAAAAAGAACCTTCTTCCTAATCCTGCCACAATTTAGATTCTTGAATAGCGTCAATTTTCATGTAGCCCAATAGACTGAAGGTTAAGTGCTACTTTATTTGTTAATACATTTAAAGTAAAGAAACCCCTAGACTTATTTGACCTAGGTTGTAAAATCTTTGGGATAAAGGCAATGTTCTATAGAGAAGAGAACTAGAAAAGGTGAATCTTCATGACAAGAAAATACTCTGGAATAAATAATCACATTTTTTAAGCCCTTGACAGTAAGAAGGAGGTGAATGGCTGCCAGTGGAATCAGTGTATAACAAATTTTGTCATATAAATCCAACTGTAGATTTTATAACATTTATAGAACATGGTTAAGTGTTCCCATGCATAGAGAAGGATTGTATAGTAGAGATTTTGGTTTTCCACTTAGGTATGGACTTCCTCAAAGGAATCTAAAAAAGATCTGCACAGGACTATGTGGTGAGTGCAAAATTAGCTAGAAAACTACACTTAAAGGATAGCTGCCAGTAATCACTAATTAAGGAGGAAGAGTGCACTAAGTCTATTTTGTTGAACCTCAAAAAGCTTATTTAGGCCTACTCTAGTTACTTTTTTTATTAAGGATCTAATGATGGAACAGAGAGATCCATAATAAATTGCAGATCACACCTACCTCACTGGGACTGCAGCATATTGGAAGATGCAGAATTTGAAACTATCCTGGCAAACTGAAGCAATCACCGAGGGGAGAAACAGAAATCAACATGTATAAATTCAAATCACTATTTTACATAGGAACAGTGAATTCACAGGTTTTGGAGCAACTGCTTTGGTAGGGGCTGCAGAGAAAGGGCTCAAGACATCACAAGGTGAAAATGAATCGTAAGTGTCATGTTACTGTCCAAACAGCACTATCCTGGAATGTACAACCAGAAGGTTTAGCGCAGGGCAGGCATATACAAAAACATTTAGAGTAATCTTTCTGGTGAACTCTATAATAATAGGTCCCAGCTGAAAAAGAATCTAATGTTTCGTGTGTGACAGGTATTGGAGAGTCCAGAGAAAAGCAGTGAGAACAGAGGCCTAGTGAATTTGTCTGTGAAAGTAAATTAACCTAATGTTTACCCTGAAGAAGACAGAACTCATGGGAGACATAAAAACCTTTAAAAACATAAAAACCTATGACACAGACAAGTAAACACCATGTTCTCCTTATACAAATTGGATGAGATGAGAAGTTGCAGCTCAAGTTGCAGAGATAAAGATGTGGATAGTCCAATAAGGAAAATTTTCTAAGTGCAGATTGAGCAAATTGCATGAGGCAGTTGCCAAGTTTCTATTACTAAAAACAGTGATTGACAACAGGTTAGACAAATGCTTGTCAAAAATGATGTGGGTGCAATTGGTGTTGTACTGAGGCAGAGTAACCAGCTCTAGGGATTCACTCAGCTTTTTGATACTTTGATCAAAATCTCGAGATCTTAGCACAATGTAAATAGATATTAATAGTCAGATGAGGGAACTGAACACGAAATACTGAATTGCTTTCTTGAGGATAAATGAATTATTTAAGTTTAAAACTATGTGAGAAATTCTGCTATTTCCTGTCTCTTAGTCCAAGTTTAGACAACTTAAAACCATTTGTTCTCCCAGATAGAAGACAAAGAGACAGAAATATGTACATAAAATTCCTGATAATCTTGCAACCTCACAGCTACCAGCTACAAATCAGCTTAAATGTTGGGTAATTACTTCTTATGATTATTTATCTCATTAAACAGCAATTCAGATTGAGGTTGAAACACTACCTAATGTACCAGGAATGAAAATTAACCTACTTAAGGATGAGAAATGATCTATGGCAATTGATGCAGAATGTCTGCAATAGGAATGGTCTTGGAATAGTGCAGTAAACCAGACTTTCTTAGGAATCATGCCAGGTCATGGGTGTTTGCTCTGTACAGATACTTTTTGCAATATGGAACTGAATTAGCTAAATAGTGTCTCTGTTGAATTAACATGAAGTCTCCTTTCAACCGTTTTAAGTACTTTGATGAGTTTTTCTGATGATGTGGAGATCTTTTACTTGCCGATACAATCTTTTCTTATCTAGAATGATAGAGATTATAGGTGTGGCAGACAAATACATTGGCTATTCTTTCAGTCCTTGCTGTTAGAGCAGGAATTTTCTCTGATGTGTGCATTTTTTTGATAATTTGTAAGCCGCTTTATTAATTTTAGCTTTAAATATCTTTTTCTTTTTGTTATGAGTTGACAAGTTGTTGGTTCAGGATGCTTATTTTTGATGACAAGGGAGATTTTTTTCTCTCGTTGCATAGGCATGGGCCTACCCAAAAATAAATTAATATCAGGGAATACAACCTTAAGTTTTCCCAGCCAAAACCACACCAAAAATATGTGGAAAGAGAATTAGATATTAATATTACAACTAAAGCTGCAGAATAGTCTTCTTAATACAAAGGCACCTCTGAGATTTTGTGAATTTAACTTTCATTATTAGCCATAAAACTCAACTTGGAACATACTATTTTCTTTTTTTTGAATGTATAAACTTCCTCCCAAACTACAAGCATACTGTATTAAATGAATGTATCAGGTGCTCATGAAGTCTGAAAAGGCTTACTTCTGAAAAAACAGTGGAAGTATTCTTAAAACATTTTGATATTCTCCATGTAAAATGTTGGAACAGGTTTTTTAATTGCTCTTCCGCAGAAGTGTATCAATTTCTGTGATTTATCTTTTTAGTTGCCCTTTGATTTTAAGTTGTGTACTACTAGGGTAAAAATGTACTATATTTTTTTTTTTCCCCCAAAACAGAAAAAACTTATCCTGTCTTTACTGTTAGATGCCTCTAAACCGGCACTTCCTGAAGTTTTAATTTTTCCTGGACCAGTAAGAAGTAGTCAATAGATATTCCAGAGTTTATACTGATAATTATGTTTAAATTGTGTGGTATTGCATACTAACTCAGAATATGTATTTTCTGGCCTTTGAATAGGAGGAAAACATGACTTTTCTGAAATACTAGTATTACTTATTAACCTGGTAGTCGTTGGTCATGCTTTCTGTTTGGTTGGTTTTATTCATATAACACCATAGCTTTCAGGTTAGTATGCTTTCTAAGGAGACAAAAGTTACCGAAGTATTGTTTTATATGGAAAGTATTTATTTCTTCATCTAAATAAATGAAATTGTTTTGGTTTGGTTTTTAGGGCTTAATCCCTTACTTCACTAATGTAAATCTTGTGTTCAATCAATCATACTCTACTGGCTTTATTTTTGTCCTGCACTTTCATGACTATTAATCTTTAACCTGAACTTTACAGTATCAGTGTACTTTATCTGGATTTCACCAGAGCTCCTGAGGCAATTTTATTTGCATCCTTTTTACTAAAAATGGCATTTTTACTTACACAACACATTAATCTAAAGCTTTGGAGAATTTTTAATATTTTGAGACTTTTACCATCTTTAGTCTATATTGAAAAAAAAATAGATTGTTTATAATAAAACTGACAGGCTCCTACAAGTATTCCTAAATGTTTCATTTTTAATTGTTTAGAACCATTTCCTTTAATTTGCTATATTTAATTTAAAGATATATCATAATTAAAGTAACAAATGTGATGAAAACTTCAAAGTTTAATTCTTTAATTTGACTTGAAATATATTATTCAATTGCCACTGAGAACTCTTATCTTTGTAGTTGCTAACTATAAACTATGTGTTATCAGTGATTTTATGTAGAACAGCTCTTTGCTTATTTATGTTTCTATCTTCATTTTCAATCTACTACTGCAAAATAATATTTATATGATTTTTTACTTAAACTGAGGAATACTTTCACAACTTTCTAAGAAGCTGTATTAGTTTTGCTCTCTTCTGCCTTCCTCATTTTTGGCAAAGTTTGACTCGCAACAGATGAGGAGGTATATCAGTTAGGATCCATATGTCTGCCTTATTCTAAAGTCAGAAGTGAGCATTCTGTACTAATCTGTTCATTGCAAATCAAAAAAAAAAAAATCCTGGTGGTCTTCTGAGCCAGCCAATTCCTTGAACACAGTAAATCTAAAGAGTACACAACATAGTAAATCCATTATTTAATGAGGACTTGTACTAGCCTTATATTTTCACAGTGAGAAGATTCTGTAAAGAATGAATTTCAGTATTAAGATTTATTTATCTAATATCTTCCTCCTGCAGTGATCAAAGAATTGTTCACCATGACCTTTAGCCTGTTTAAAGTCTTTCATAGCAATACCCTTTATTTTTATTAATATCAGTTTTGAAGCCTTAGTCCTC
This sequence comes from Tauraco erythrolophus, assembly GCF_009769465.1. Classification (NCBI taxonomy): domain Eukaryota; kingdom Metazoa; phylum Chordata; class Aves; order Musophagiformes; family Musophagidae; genus Tauraco; species Tauraco erythrolophus. The sequence continues at coordinate 122,806,480 of NC_141465.1, read as the reverse complement.
TGAAGCAAGTAGTTGGAAATTTGAGTTACATAATGCAAAATCTGAGTACCCGCTATTCATAGGCTGAGCTGAGCCAGAGATGACTCAAGTTATTTATTTTTTTGTCCAAGAAGTGCAAAAGTTGCACTTATTTCAATGCTCTGATGTTTGAAATAGATTTAAAAACCACAAACTGCTGTAAGTTGAACTGAAAAGCACTCTTTGTAGTATTGGCTAGTAGAGTCAGATGGATCTGCAATACATTTTACCACAGTAGAAGCTCTCATGAACTATTTGTGATCTAGCTTTTGTGAATGATAGCTGAAAGACCAGTTGTGCTTTGAATATCATGGACAGTTTTGTTTGACTAAATCATGTTGACTTTTAAGTCTATTAATTAATTGCAGGAAAGAGAGAACACTTAAGGGAATTAGTAAAAAGAAGAGAATGGTCTTATAAATTTGGAACTCAGCCCTTGGAAACCAAAGAGGAATTTATCTGTGTCATTTCATAGTACAGTGACTGGCTGTGGTCTACCTATCTGATGTAACTGAGAAACAGATTGGTATAATTTTATGTATTAAGCAAAATATTTTCAGTAGCAATGATGAAATGTTAATGCAGTGTTGTCAGATACTTTTCAAACTTTGTATGGAAAACTACATATGAGTGGGTGTTTATGTGCAGGAAAGGAATAGGTAGAAAGAGCACTTACTAGAGGAAGAAATACTTAACAACATCTCAAATTGAAAAAAAAAAAAAGGGATACATCCTGTGAAATAACACAAGAAACGCAGTGGTCCTTAGTCATTAAAGAATGACAAGTCTTTCCAGTAAGACTAGTGTGGACAAAAGATTGGGTCTGTCAAGTTCAGAAGTGACACTACAGTGTCCTTCTCTGTAATATTAGGGAACTTGAGTAGAATTCCTTTTCACTCTCACACATCATACTTTCTATGCAGAAGATATAATTAATTCGGTGAAAATGGAAATTAAATTGAAATGTCTTTCTTAAGAACTATTTAAAGAACAGCTAGGTAATAGAGCAGTTCTACTAAGAAAAGTCTTCTAAGAAAGGGTACCCGCTAAATGCTTTAAATAATCTGATACAGACAAAATTAATTCAGAAAGCACAAATACATCTAACCTTATGACTTTTGAACTGTTGCATTCAGTATATTAGATATATGTTTAAAATATAAAATGTTTGTATTTAATCTTAAATATCAATATTAAAATGCATTTAAAATATTACAGTTATCCTCGGGGGGTAAGCCTAAATAGAAAAGAAGATTATTATGTTAACAGATTGCTTTCTTATGCACAGAATTGTTGAAATTTATTCTATCTGAAACCTTTCTAAGCATGAGTTTCAAGAGACTTAGAATGACACATTTAATTCAACATTGTGACGAAGATAATCTCTCAAAAATGCAGCCAGTTGCTGTCCTTAAAACTGACCATATCAACTCTGCTTGTAATCTTGCCCTTTTATGATATTCTATAGAGGAATACAGTGAAAATTGAAAGACCAAGAACCATCATTTGACTATTCTGATGAAAGAGGTTTTGTTTGTTTTCGCAAGATATTCTTACTTTCATATTAGCTCTTATTTATGGTTAGAGTTTGATAAGGATGTCTTGGTTTTGGTCAGAACAAGGAGACAATCGAGATTACTGAAGTGATCTGTCAGGATGCCTGTATGTGGTGTGCTCTAAATATAGTTCTTGGTCTAAGGTCTGACAATGCAACATCTTCAATTTCTGTTTGTTTATTCCACTGAGTACTCTAATAGTGAAATTATTTGCTATTTGAAATAGTGAACTGTCATTATTTTCCTGAAGTCTCTGTATCCTGAATTGAAAAACAGAATTTCTGCAATTTATAACCTATATTCTAGCTGTTGGGGAAGGAAAAAAATAAATCTTCACATCAGAATGCTTATACTGCTCTATGAACTGTACAAACTGTGTTGATTTACACAGACCCCTGATCCCCTGAAAGATGAGGCCCCTGGCAGGATTTTGGCTTTAGTGTTAAATACCAACTTTACAGACAAAAAAGACGATTTAAAGAAATTAATTATTCCCTTGCCAACATCTTCTCTCCATTTACATTTAGTCAATTATTTTTGTTCTAATACAGTTCCAAAACCTGTATAATTTTAGTTTCTTGAGAATAACCAAGCAACAATTTTTTGAGATTTTGAAACAAATGTGCGACTTTAATACAACTTATGAAATGAATTTTAAAATCACATGGTATTCTAAAGCTAATCAAATAAATAGTCTGTACAAGAACAAAAGGTATGCTTATTATTAGGGGCTTTGGAAAATAACCACTATAAATGCCATCCCAGGCAAAAAAGTAGGTTTTTTTCATTGGTTAATAATACTGAAACGCTTTTTTCACTTTTTTTCAAGGCAAATGTTTTCAATCTGATGTCTGAAATAGTGCATTATTCTTAGTCTACTGAATTAATTACTTCTGTTTTGAATCTCTGTTTATTCTTCAGCTCATCTCTATGTGTAGTGTATCATGTTCTTTAACCATTTCAGTGTATTTCTATGTTATTTAGTCCAGAAGTCTCTCATATTAATGCTAGTAATATCCTCTCAATCTTTTGTAAAAGGGTGGTTTCAAGATAATACCATATAATTATGATGTTCTAGTATTATCAATAACTATTCTTCTGGTTGCAGTAATTTTGGCAGAATGTGTTAGTCTTGTTCCTTATCGAAGCAGAAACATTCAGTGAAGACCTACTCTTTTGAAGAGGAAGATTTAAAGATATTTGCTTATCTGGTAACCTCAGACGAAAAACATATGTGCCAAAAGTTAAGGACCAAATTTGGCTTTTGTATTTGACTTCAATACAGCCAGGATTTCATCTGAAGCTTCTATTCTAGGATTTTGTTGGTAAAATTATGCAGTCTACGTATTTTTCGGCAAAGATGATAAAAGAAGAAATGAATTATGCTTTCCATTTTATGAGGGGGGAAGTTAGTATGACCAAGTTAATAGGAAAGAAACAAGCGCTTATGGAATACATACACATTGTTTTAATTCAGTAGCCTCAGAATTACATCGATACTAGGGAAAATTACATGATGAATGCCTAAATCTGAATCATGGAAATGGTTATCAATCTAAAATTATTGAAAATATTATACATAAAGACATATACAGGGATCTGTTTGCATTTCAGCAATAGTGCCAGAGTAGACAGTACCTATATGCATGCAATGTTTTCCGTGAGAAATATCTCTTGGGAAAGTAACAGGTGGCAATTTCTTAGCCTCAAAAGACTTCAGTTTTGGGGTTTTTTTTCAGACATACTAACTCAATGGTCTGTATCTTGGTCATCCAGAAAACAGTGTACATTCTTTGCTAAGCAGATTAAAAATTATCTCATTTCTTCCTCCTTATCAGTGCTGACCACCCCTTTAATACAGAATGCTTTGGGGTTTGATATACATCCTCTAGTGAATCTTGCTAAGCTGATGTGACACGTATATCTCCAGCTCTCCTGCTTTTTCCCTAGCAAAGTTTACTGTCCCTGTGGAGGAGGTGATGAAAAGAAAACATGTTCTAGCATTTTCAGTTTTCATTCTGATGCATTAATTTAAACTGCTAATGAAATGATGGAGTTTGTGTGGTTTTGCTAGACCAGGACATGCAGTTCTCTCTTAAAAAGACGTAAGTTTCTGGCAGTAGGCAGGACATTCACATCAGGGCAGGAATATGCTGAACCGCCCTACAAGAGGACACTTGGCAGAGGTCTTTGATTTTGCCCTGCGTCCTTTCCTATACATTTGCATCGGTTCTCCATCTTGGCTAAGCATGACGAGCTGTGACAGTACTTCTACCATTGAAACAGAACTTCATGGTCCAAGTAATAAGGCAGGCCTAATCCTCAGTCCTCCTAAGTCATTTTCCACTCCTAAGCTATTTTAAGCTTTAGCCTATTTACTTCGTAGATTTTCAATTTCAGAAGTGCCAAAAATGACATAATAATGAAAAAGCCATTGCATGAAATCATGAGAAATTACAAAATTTTTGTGTCCACTTCCAAGTATGTGGAATCTCCACACTTATTTTACTGGATTCCACAGTTCATTTGAAATGATGATGCATGTCATTGATAGATCTCTAATTTCCCACAAGCCTCTAAGAAAATGCTAACTCAGCAGCATTTTTGCTTAGAATGTGCTTTTCAAATTCTGGCTATGAGGCTAAAGTATTCTGAGCAGCAGATACCGTTGATATTTATTTCGTATAATGTATTTTATTACAATTGCTAGTTGTTTGCAGACTTTTGTAACACTATGGAAGCACAATGAAACTATCTTCATGTTGATCAGGGTAGTAAGATTGGAAAGTGCTAACCTTTCTAAGTGTCTTATGGTTGTAGATTTCACTATAAAAGAAAACCTCTTAGCAGAAGTAATCGCTTTTTCCTGTGTTATCAATGTGATAACACATAGTGATTAATTTTTTTTTCTTAGACTGCATTGTTTTTTAAGTAAAATATATTCAAAGCTAGAAAAAAAATACTATTAACATAATATTTGGGAGTCAGTCTATTTTTGGCAAACTCTAAATGTTAGAAAGATAAAATGGGTCATATCCAAATAATACTTTCATTTTTTGTTGACAATACCGTTAGATAAATCATGTTCATCATCATTAAGCACTAGTAAAAGCACTTAATATAAACTCCCAAAACAGGAATAAAGTTAGGATAGCTTTTAACTGTCATCAAACTAGTTTCAAAAGTTTTAAACTAAGCCATCTGTGAAATATTACACTCACAATGCATTGATTTATACTTTGTTAAGTAGTGAACGCTTAGAATTGAAGGTTGAAAGCTTGCCATGACTCTCAGTTAATATTTCACTTTTCACCAAGTGAAAGAAGCATTCTCTCTGTCTCTCTCTATCTCTCAGTTACAGTTTTAACAGTAACAGTCTCTGGTTCACAAGTGTTTGATCCATCAGGAAGAACAGTTGTGTCTCTTTTTCATGCATTTAACTGCAGTATTGGCTAAAAACTTAGAGAATACAAGTTAAATGGAGAGAAGTAGGCCTCCAATTATAATAAGAATAGAAAGTAAATTTTCTCAAATTTTACACATGTCAAGAGAGAAACAAAATATTTTAAGTTATTTGAAAGAATTTAAGAACAGACTTTATTGTCACGTCACACTTTTTATGATTGACGGACTGCTCTAGTACAGAAAATGTAATGATATTAAAAATGTCTACTGCAATGTGAGAGCTTGCTTACTGTTGTTTACAACCAAGATTAGTGTTCAAGAGTCAGGAGGCTTCAACTACATTCTTAGTTCTCATAGATGACTGATTCCTTGATATTGGCTTTCTTCTCACGGAGTCTATGCGATGTGGCTGCACAAATTTTGTAATGGAAAAATTCAGCATTGAATATTCTTGTGTATGGCTACAGGAGAGGGTTGGTTGTTTATTTATTTGTTTGTTTTAAATGAAATGCAGATTTTTTGAATGGATTTAAAAAATTGATTTAAAACTACAAAATCCTTGTCATTCTATCAATAACACAAGGTTCACACTGGTAAATTTGCTACATGGAAATGGTATCCAAATTAGGCAAATTAATGTCATAAAATATCACCATCAGTTATGGTTAATAAATCATGACCATGGGCAGAACAGATAACTTGACAGTTCATTATGAAAGGCAGAAGTCAGAAAGTAAGACTATGTAATAACTAAAATACCTGACGTTCTAGAAAACTAGTCTTAATATACCAAGGAGGACAGAGGAAAATCAGTTTACTGAAATAAATTTCTATCCATCACTCTTGTAAAAGTTACTACTACTACTACTACTACTAGAAAAATCATTTGGTACAGAGCTAGATATTGGAAAACTTTATTGGTTTTACTTTTCTTGTGGAGGGGAATAGCTGTCTATATTCATATATATTCATATTCTGAGGGCTGAGCACCTCTCCTATGAAGACAGGCTGAGAGAGTTGGGGCTGTTCAGCCTGGAGAAGAGAAGGCTCCAGGGTGATCTTATTGCAGCCTTCCAGTACTTAAAGGGAAAGCTGGAGAGGGACTTTTTACAAGGGGATGTAGTGATAGGACAAGAGGCAATGGCTTTAAACTGAAAGAGGGCAGATTTAGATTAGATAAAAGGAAGAAATTCTTCACTCTGAGGGTAGTGAGGCACTGGAACAAGTTGCCCAGAGAAGTTGTGGATGCCCCATGCCTGGAAGTGTTCAAGGCAAGGTTGGATGAGGCATTGAGCAACCTGGTGTAGTGGAGGGTGTCCCTGCCCATGGCAGGGGAGTTGGAACTAGATGACCTTTGAGGTCCCTTCCAAACCTAACCATTCTGTGATTCTATGATTCTATATTGCTAGCACATAAGCATCCTAAAGATAACCAATAGTGTACATCAGAATAATAAGATAATTTCATTCTAGGGCAGAAAGTGGAGCATAAGACAAGACATGCAGATTGGTGGAGGCAGAGAGACATTTCTAACAGGAAGAACAGATAAGTCCTTTTGGCCCCATGGCAACCTAACTGTTGTTAGTGTTTTTCTTCAGTTTGCCAAATTACATTCATGTCTGTTTCTTTAATTGTTCATTTAGAAATTGGTATTCTGTATAAGTAAAGTTCTACCTTTAAAGCAGGCATTATCTTGCAGTTTTAATCACTGAATCTCATCTACTTCTGTCCCCCCAAAATTAGATTATGCAAATAGGTTCTCTCTAAAACTCTGTTTTAAATCAATACACAAACAGCAGCTGACATAGGTCTAGATATTCTGCTTATTATTAAGCATTCAAGCCTACTGATAACACTGAACACAGAAAACCAAGAGGAGAACATGTGATCTTTCTGTAGAACTTTAAGATGAATATCACAAAGCTCATTGTTTGAAAGGGTAGGCTTCTTCAGGACGTTGTGCCATGCCCAATCTCATTTTTGTACTGGAGACTCCAAAGCTGTAACCCAGTCTGTATAAATCTGAATCAGATTTTGAAGATGAGCTTGAGGGGAATCATGACGTTTAGGACAATTTGTGAATTTCTTTTTAAATCAATTATTCCTTCCAGTTTGAATAGATAATCGCTTGTTGACATCTTGGGTTTAACTGACAATAGCTAGTCTTGCATTCAGTGCATACTGCAAGCTTTATGTTAGTTCACAGGTTTGTACAAATGGAATGATTAGGAAAAGAATATGACTGGATGCTGTAGTCAAGCTATTTTAATAGCAAGAGTCTTCCTTTGATAACATCTGAAGCCTCTATCATCCTGTGAAAGAAAAGGACTATCCCCTGCTGTGTACTGTCCTCAGACTGACCACAGAGTACATCTTCCCTTTAGTGGAAAATTTCCATTTTTAATAATACTTGTTCTAGTTATTTTATAATTGCATTAAGGGCAAGATATTTGATTTTTGAAGAAAGTTAATGAGGCTTTTTTCCCAAAGATATATGAGGATGACATTTTAATGTCTTTTACTAGCATTCAAATCTCTGACCAAGCAATTTTATTCACCAAAATTTGGTAGGTGTTTATCTTAATAATATTTCTCAAAACAGAAGAAATACTCTGAATCCACACTCTCAACTTTGTGGCTTCACTCTGATGGAGGGTCTCCCTATTTATCCTGACAGGCTGGATGAAGTACATGAAACTCCAAGGGTGACCTAGCAGTCCTTTTCTTCAGTCCTCCAAGACTGGCATTCCCAGTACTTACGAGACCAGTCTAAGTGAAATTTAATGGAAAAGTAAACACCTCTTTATTCTGGTGAAGTAAACACCTCTTTATTCTATTTCTGAATAGAAACACCTCTATTCTTTATGAAGACATAAACTGGAAACTCATGACTAATACTGAGAAGAGATGCAAAGAATTTAAATTATTCAGTAACTATTTGTTTTAACATTACTAGCAGTGTTTACTACCAACAGACTTGATAACACGCATTGACTTCTGGGAGGTCTTCTCCCTTCATTGCCAGTCACTGTGATTCCCATTGACAGCTCCTGCACACTGGGAGGTTCCTAAAATTCTCAGCCTTCATAATTAATCAAATCAAATTATCATCTTAGAAGAACTTGCTAATGAAATACTGTCAGTGACAATATTGACTTTGGATATGCAAAAGTACATTATGAAACTTCTAGCAAGGCATCTGCAAACAATTTTGACAACTTGGTGAGTAAACAAATGCCAATGAATATCTGTGTCAGTGGAAGTAGCTATATTTTCCGTAAAATATAACTCAAATACATCTAAGCAAGCAAACATTTTTGTGATAGTAAGGAGTATGGTATATTAATTAATGCTATTTGAAGATTGAACTTGAAAAATAGCAAGGCAAAAGTTTATAGGCTTGATGTATCTGAATATCAGTTTACTGTAAACACAGCATAACAAAGCTGAAGAGACCTGCTTAGGTAATAGGATAATAGGTGATATTTTAGGATAATAGATAGCACCCTCAGGCAAGAGTTAGGGGAAAAGATCTAGGAAAGACTGAAGGGTAGAGGAAAAAGCGTAGAAAGGAAGAGGAACTGTAAATAACCAAGAAGGCTGAAGGAAAAGTAGGCAGAGACTAGGAAAAGCAAAATATTGGTGCATGGGAGGGACCACTCTGAACTATAGTGGTAAATTTTCTTATCTCACTAGGTTCATAGAATCATAGAATCATAGAATGGTTAGGGCTGGAAGGGACCTTCAAAGGTCATCTAGTCCAACCCCCCTGCAACAAACAGGGATATCTCCAACTAGATCAGGTTGCTCAGGGCCTTGTCCAACCTGGCCTTGAACGTCTCCAGGGATGGAGCATCCACCACCTCTCTGGGCAACCTGTTCCAGTGTTCTACCACTCTCATAGTAAAAAATTTTTTCCTAATATCCACCCTGAACCTACCTCCCTCTATTTTAAAACCATTACCCCTTGTCCTATCATAACTGGCCCTCCTGAACAGCCTCTCCCCATCTTTCCTGTAGGCCCTCTTGAGGTACTGGAAGACCGCTATAAGGTCACCCCGGAGCCTCCTCTTCTCCAGGCTGAACAGCCCCAACTCTTTCAGCCTGTCCTCATAGGAAAGGTGCTCCAGCCCTCTTATCATCTTCGTGGCCCTCCTCTGGACCCTCTTCAACTGGTCCATGTCCTTCTTATGTTGGGGACTCCAGAACTGGACGCAGTACTCCAGGTGAGGTCTCACGAGGGCAGAGTAGAGGGGGAGAATCACCTCCCTCGACCTGCTGGCCACGCTCCTCTTGATGCAGCCCAGGACGCGGTTGGCCTTCTGGGCCGCAAGAGCACATTGCCGGCTCATATTGAGCTTCTCGTCCACCAGTACTCCCAAGTCCTTCTCCTCAGGGCTGCTCTCGATCCAATCACCACCCAGTCTGTATTTATGCCTGGGATTGCCACGACCCAGATGTAGGACCTTGCATTTGGCCTGGTTAAACTTCATGAGGTTGGTACGGGCCCACCTCTCCAGCCTGTCAAGGTCCCTCTGAATGGCATCCCTCCCTTCCAGCGTGTCGACAGCACCACACAGCTTGGTGTCATCGGCGAACTTGCTGAGGGTGCACTCCATGCCACTGTCCACGTCACCGACAAAGATGTTGAAGAGGGCCGGGCCCAACACGGACCCCTGAGGGACGCCACTTGTGACCGGTCTCCACTTGGACATTGAGCCGTTGACCACTACTCTCTGAGTGCGGCCATTGAGCCAATTCCTTATCCACCGAGTGGTCCATCCATCAAACCCATGACTCTGTAATTTAGAGAGAAGAATGTCGTGCGGGACAGTGTCAAAAGCTTTGCACAAGTCCAGGTAGATGACATCCATTGGTCGACCCTTGTCCACCGATGCTGTCACCCCATCGTAAAAGGCCACCAAGTTGGTCAGGCACGATCTGCCTTTGGTGAAGCCATGTTGGCTGTCACCCACCACCTCCTTGCTCTCCATGTGCCTTAGCATGGTTCCCAGGAGAATCTGCTCCATGACCTTGCCAGGCACAGAGGTGAGGCTGACCGGCCTGTAGTTGCCCGGGTCCTCCTTGTTCCCCTTTTTAAAAATGGGGGTTATGTTCCCTCTCTTCCAGTCATCGGGGACCTCGCCAGACCGCCACGACTTCTCGAATACAATGGCCAGTGGCTTGGCAACTTCATCCGCCAGTTCCTTCGGGACCCGCGGATGGATCTCATCAGGTCCCATGGACTTGTGCACCTTCAAGTTCCTCAGATGTTCTCGAACCTGGTCTTCAAGTACAGTGGGCAGTGGTTCATCCTCACAGTCCCTGCTAGTTCTTTCCACAGCTTGGGTGGTAAGACAAGAGGCTTTACCATTGAAGACTGAGGCAAAAAATTCATTGAGTACCTCAGCCTTCTCTATGTCCCATATTAGGTTATGGCACCATGTAGCTGTCCGACTTCTGCTCTCCTATGGCCAAGTTGAGCCTTCTTTCCTTCAGCAGGATTTTTCACCTGCTTGCAGATGGAGATGGAGTGATAAGGCACTCTGCTGCATTTGGCTTCCATGCAGAGTGCTCCTTCCTATATCACTGTGCTACTACAGCACTTGGCTCTTGCAACATCATCCGTTGTACAAATTTATTCTTGTCTCCAGGGATTAACTTCACCATGAGAAACGGTGCCTTGTAAGAAGGCATTCCAGAATGGAGGACAGGGAAGAACCATAGTTTTTGAGCAATGACTGCTGAAGGACAGATTTCCAGAGAAAAAGGACTTAACAACATTGTGAGCTAGCAAAAGCTCAGTAAAGCTCTGAGGACAGAAAGAAGCATGTTAGCAACTACAAAATCTCACAGAAGGAGTTAGAATTATTTTTGTATGCTAGGCTTGACTTTCTCTTCTGCTGATTTCTTAGTGTGGACCACATAGCCTTTTGTCTCTACAAAGGGAAAACATAGTGATTCAATTCAAGGAAGTCAGGGCAAAAGGGAAAACTAAGATCAGTGGGTCGCAGGATGGATCCTTTGAGAATGACTGAGCCTTGCCTGAGGCTGAAGCAGGTAGGAAAAACAATACTTGGGGGCAAAAAATCAAACCAGTAAATGAGACTGGGTAGCAAACTAGTACCAATCCTGTTAAAATAAAAATATTTCTGCTTTTATAAGTAGATGAATGAGCTAAAACTGTTATCATATTTAAAACTTGTTTTCTTGGATAGTGTGAAACCTTTTCTAGCTCTAAGCCATTTATTAGAGTTTATAGTACAGAGTAAAAGTAATTGCATTTCTTCACAGAAGCAAAACAAAACAAAGAAAAAAACCAACCCTCCCCCTATCCAAAGATATTCCAATATACAATTATTCAAAGCACAAAAACTTTGTCAGTTGGACTAAATTTGAATACAAACTGACATAGTTTAGTTTTTACAAAAGGTAATAGAACAAAATCTCACTGAATTCTCACAAAGAGTAGCTACCTATAGTTTTATTTCAAAAAGGAAGGTGCTAAAAAAAGTAAATTGGCTTTAAATGACTATTTAGAAATAGACCCTTAAGTAAGCAGCAATGAAACAGTTTGTATTTTAGTGGCAGAACAATGTGAAATTCATGTTCTACCATACCAAATATTAGATTGAATGTGTATAACATAACTGTTTTCTGTAGGGAAAGCTAGGAAAAAAAGAACTCAATTTAAATCATTGCTTTTGTGAAAAGGTGTAAAGGTATTAAAAAAATATAGAAATAATTGGATTGCTATTGGTAAGTTCATAAAAAAAAATTTATCCTTAGAAAGGTATATTTTAGCTATAAAATCTGGGAGAGGAGAAAAAAAACAGAATAAGCTGTAGCATAAGAACAGACTGTCTGCTGCAGTTCCTATGTGGGGCTTACAGGATTTAAGCAACAATTTAGGTACTTAAATTCAAGAGCAGATCAGAAGCTTATTTGAAATGAAAAGACATCACATATTGGACTTTGCTGCTCCTTTAGCATTTACCTTTCGGTTTCTATAGAAAATGATCTAGGAAATGATTCTTGTGACTTAAAAAATTGTAAAAGACCTGATTGCTATATATGCACCAAACATGCCGAAGCTCGTGGCCACAATAAAGTTCAAAACAGCCTTCGAAACCATAGTGACATCTGGTAAATATGTGGACTTTTGTGGCTCATTTTTAAGCCGCAGCTCTTCTCCTTTCTCTTCAGACAACTATCATTACTCTCATAGCATCTTGGTATGCCCCTTCTGCCATTAAATGCCCAACTGAACAGGAGTTTATCTCGTTATGTCTTTTGGCAGTAAGGAGACTTCATTCCCCATTTCTGCACAGCAGATTCCTTGAACATTTTTGTATTAAACATCCACTGAGTGCAACCCAGAAAAAATTCATAGACCAGGAACTGGAATGCAGGTTTGCCAGTGATGGAAGAGATCAAATTGCATCATTTTTTCTTTCAGTTCAATCTGGTAATTCTGTATTTCAAAGCTAGCTTCAGCATGAGGAATGAGAATGATGTGTGCTATTTTTTATTCTGGCATCTTAGGAACTGGAAACTGGAAAACACGGCATTGAGTTTTTGAAGCTGAACAGAGATAGGAAAGAATAACTCATTTCCTCTGCTGGTGTTTTAACAATAAATGTAAAACCTGGACATTTCCACACCCTGATGATCCTAAACAGAGTGAGATTTTGGAAGGTTTCTACTTAGAATTCTTTCATCAGGAAAGTATTCATCATCCTATGTTTACATGGAAAGAAGTATAATCTTGAGTGTCATGCTTAAATACCAGAACAAAAAGAGAATTCAGAGATACTTCTCTGCTTGATATTTAGTTAGCTCTGGATGACCGTGCTTTGAGTGGTCCTAGGACTGTGTCTTCTGCAGGACACTCATCTTCTATGAAACCCTGACATGCAGCAGTACCCTATCTCAACAGGATGTCTGAAGAAGGCATTTTGAGTAGCAGCTGCTCTTTGCTAGACTATAGTTAATCCAAATAGTCAACAGAATAATTATATCCCTTAAATTTAAATTTAGAAAATAATATGAAAAATTTACATACCTCCTTTAAACTGGACTGAAATATTTCTTTGCTTCTTGGATGCTCTTTAAGTATGCTTAAGGACAACATCTCTGGCTTCCTAAGTACCTTCCTAAAAGAATTACTTGATTCAGGGCTCTTAAATACTACGTTGAAAACCATTTTACTCAATTCTTCCCTAAATTGTTTTGCCTTAGATGCTCATGAATATAAACATAAGAAGATAAATGAAGTGTCTTATACCTAAATGCAGAAGTTTGTAATTTTCAAATGGCTTTTAAAAAGCAATGAAGTCAGATGACATTCTGAAATCTCATTTCCATGATATTTAGCTTGCATATTATACTCTGTCAACAATAATAAAAAACAGTCAGTTTATAAACTCTTTTATCTACAACTTTTAAATTATTTGTTATTTAATATATTCCTCTTTAGTTGTCATTTACCTATTCCATAGCTATTTATTTCCTTTACTTTTTCGTGATTTCTTTCAAAAGGTTGATACTGCTTTGGAGTAGAATGATAATCAGGCTGTATCACTTTGTTGTTCCCTGCAGTAAGGATACATGGAAATCAGAAATAATACAGTGACTGCAGCACTAGAGTAGGAAACAATAAGAATGCCAACAAAGTCATGGTGAAAGTGGGAACTGAGTTTCACAATATTTTGGAGGTGGCAGTAGGCTTACTTTCTAAAAGAGGTAGAGATAGAACGAAAAATTAACTGTATTCAGCATTATTGCTTTTGGAAGAAAATAAATATGGATTAAGAAGCCTAGTGGTAAGAACAGAAAGAGCAAATATATTTTTTTCTTAAAGGAAGATACTTTATCATGTTTCAGTTCGGAGAAAATATTTTTCCCAAGGAGATAGAGCCATACTTTCTAAAGAAATGGGAAGCAATGTTTAGTGGTACAATTAGGCATGAACGCAGGTGCATCCATTGGGGGAATTAGCAGTTAATTGGCAGATCTTGTATAAATGAATTGGAAGATTACTGCAAAAGATGGGATGTATAAAGCTTACAATAAATTCATCTCAAGAATAGTTTCCTTCTGTCTAAGGGCAGGCATAGAGATATCATTACTTTGCTGGTAGTTATGTGGTTTCAGTTCCTTTGTTTGGGAACTTAAGATTGCAAATGGATGTGGGGCTGAAGCTGACCATATTGTTAAGTCTGTTGAAAACTCCTGTGACATTTAATTTAGCTGTATAGCTTTTGAGCCTTTGAGATGTGAATGATAGAGCTCTGAAGAAAGAGTAACAAAGGTTGTAAAAGAAACCAGTGAATGTGAATGGATCTTGAAAATGTTTTATACCGAATCAGGATAGAATTTTAATGAAAAATTCATCTTGAGTGTGATTTCCATACTGATTGTATGATCTATTTGGGACATGCAGATATGTATGCACATAATATTGAAGTGTATGCTTATGTAAAAAGGTGTTAACTGTCAAAGAAGGGTTCTAAGAGCAGATGACAGCTCTGTACACTTTTTAGTGCAATAGCTATAGTCCAAATAAATGTACAAACAGGTTAGAGAAGTCAGGTCAGATTTATATCTGAAAATCAGGTCCTGGTAATCTAGTGAAAATGTTGCTGAAAAATTTTGCAGATAGTAAGCAGACTAAGCAGATAGTATGACAAATTCATAACAGTATATTTAATTGACTTTTGGGATTGATTTATTGTAGTGAAATAAATACTCATCGTTCTCCTGAGGTTAAATTTGGCTCGTTGTGGCCTCAAGCATATCACTTGAAACAGGGAACAGATCACTTTAGAATGACAGCTAACAAGTTTATTTTCTCCTCCACATAGCCACTATACTGTAACACTTTTCAAGCTTCACACATGCATTGTTATTTTAAAGAACATGCCTCCTACATGTAAAGGCTATTTCAGCTACGTTAACAAAGTGTGTTTGCAAGCTAAAGCTGACTGTGAAAAGTAAGCTAAAACTCCGTACCACTTTAGGGAGGGATTAACCTTAAAACAAGCTGAGCTGTCTCTAGATGCCTGTTTTAAACACAGATCTGAGATCTGGGGAGTTTGAGTGATTTAGGGTTTTTTTTGATAAAATGAATTTTAGCCTGAAATGTCATGCCAGAAATACTGGCGATTCATGTTTGTGAACTAATCCTTTCATTTCTCTCATGTTGTTTCAGTACATGAGAAGACAAGCACAAATTTCTTTTATTCTAAATGGCTACACTTCCTGCACATTAAAACAAGTGGATTTTGTGGTAGTGAAGTCTTACATATATTTTAAAAGCAAAATATGGGAGTTGCCATTGATACTAGGGATGTCCACAGCACAGAATAAATATAGCTAGAAAAGTACATCTAGAAAGGATCAGCTAACACTACAGGAATGTGCTCTTAAGAACTCTAGAGATCATGCGATGACTAATTTTAAGTTTTAATATCTTCCTACTTCTGATACATTTTGTTCTCGATTCTGTTTTTCACCTGTGCTGTATTCAAGTTAAATGTATTTTAAGAGATTTTCCTTACTCATCTAGTCTGGTGCTTAGAAACATTAGTACTGTTCATTGCTTGCAAAATACCAACATTGCCTTGACTCTTCACAACAGGTTTTGGACCACTTTTTCCATGCCCTGCCCTTAAGCCCTCCTTAAGCTTCTGCTGTTGGTTACTCTTTGAGACAAGAAACTGATGAAAACATTTCGGTGATACAAAAGTACATATCTTCATTCTTCATCCATGCTTGGATTTATTTATATGTTTATTTATTTTTTTAATTAAAGCAATCGTCATTCATAGGAAAAGCACCATTGTAACCTTAATAGAGGAGTAAGTTTTTTCTCCTTAGGATCTGTTTTTATTTTCATGTATACTTCATTTGTTTGTGTGGTGGATTGACTCTTTGCTGGCCACCAGATGCCCACCAAGTCACTCTGTCACTCCTCCTCCTCAAAAAGATGGGCGGACAGAAAGTACAATGAAAAGCTTATCGGTCAAGATAAGGATAGGGAGATCACTTATCATTTACCATCATAGGCAAGACAGACTTGACTTGGGGAAAATTAATTTCATTTATTACAAATTAATAAGAGAGTAGGATAATGAGAAATAAGAACAAATCTAAAAACACCTTCTCCACACCTCTTCCTTCTTCCCAGGCTCAATTTTGCTCCTGATTCTTCTAGCTCCTCCCCTGCAGTTGCACAGGGAGATGGGAAATGGGGATTGTGGTCAGCTCATCCACTTTATCTCTGCTGCTCCTTCCTCCTCACACTCTTCCCCTGCTCCAGTGTGGGATCTCTCCCATGAGCGACAGTCCTCCACAAAATCCTCCAACATGAGTCTTTCCCATGGCCTCCAGTTCTTCACAAACTGCTCCAGTGTGGCTCCTTTCCACAGGGTGCAGTCCTTCAGGAACAGACTGCTCTGGTGTTGGTCCCCCATGAGGTCCTGCCTGTCACAGGTCCTGTCAGAAAACCTGCACCAGAGTGGTCTCCTCTCCATGGGATCACAGGTCCTGCCAGGAGCCTGCTCCTGTGGGGTCTTTCTATGGGGTCACAGCTTCCTTCAGGGCACATCTGCCTGCTCTGGCATGGGATCCTCCATGGATTGCAGGTGGATATCTACTCCACTGTGGACTTCCATGGGCTGCAGGGGAACAACCTGTGTCCCCTATAGTCTTCACCACAGCCTGCAGGAGAACCTCTGTTCCTGCACCTGCTCCCTCTCCTTCTTCACTGACCTTGGTGTCTGCAGGGCTGTTTCTCTCGCATATTCTCACTCCTGTCTCCCAGATGCTATTGCACAGTGGTTTTTACCCTTACTTAAAGATGTTATCACAGAGGTGCCGCCGGTGTCACAGATTGACTCAGCTTTGGCCAGCAACGGGTCCATCTTAGTAGCTGTCTGGAACTTGCACTGTTCAACATGGTGACAGCATCTGGCATCTTCTCACAGAAGCCAGCTCTGCAGCCCTTCCCTGCTACCAAAGCTTTGCCATGGAAGCCCAATACTGGTAGCATTCTCAAATGTGAGTACCCAAACCTTCAATATTGCTGCCTAGCCTACCTGGCTACCATTTCAAGAACTGCAGTGCATTACTTGGCCATTATTTTAAGCAGCAATCCACCAAGTTCACATGAGCTAAATTCAAAGACGTTTAGTCCCAATCCATAGCACAAGACTTTCTGTAGTCTCTTGAGTACAAAGTTGCCGTGTTCATGGAAGCATTGCCACAGTGGTTCATGTCAGCAAGAGATGAGAATATCTCTCTTTTGACACCCTCTTTGGTAAACCCTTGCTATGGATTTACCTTGCTATGTGTGGAAACACATTCCCACAAGTTACAGACTATTAATTGCTTTAAGATTATCTACTATAATTATTTAATATTTATTTACTTTCATATTCTTTTTTTTTTCATAAGTGAATAAGTAAAACTTGTGTACCCTATGAGTTTTACAGTTAGATCTGGTTTCTGTAGTACAGTGAAGGAATTGCAAAAACTTAATCTACAGTAAAAAACTGCTGAGGGCTTCGTAAATAAAATATAAACAGGAATAGGATGAACAATACTGTAGATATAATTTGTTTTATTGATTTTGTTTTGGTATTGATTTTGTCTTATGTTTCCTCCTCTTCTGAGGCTCTGCCTCCACAAATACTTTTCTTTGTGACACGTTTATATTGATAGCATAATATGGTGTGCAGTATAAAAAAAAGTCTGTGAGGAAAGTGGCAACCTTTAACATCTGGATATAGAAACAGTTATGTGGCACTGCCTATCTGAGGAGGGATTTTAGGATTAATTCATGTTATACAGTATGTCTGTCAGACACACGAGAAGAGAAAATTATTAAGTTTTCACATTTGTACGACTGTGTTTAAGATCTGGTGGTAATGACTCAGGGAACTAAGATGACAATTTCCAGAACAATTTTTCCTAGCTGTGATATGTTTCGTAAAGATATTGCAGAGTTTTGTACATGTTTCTCCCACACCTGTGGTGAGATAACAACTTTTGAAATTAAAACTTTAAATTCAAAAAAACTAGATCAATACAATGGATACAATACCAATACAATAACCTGCAGAGCTGTGAGCTCATTCGTAGATTTCTGATGTAAGAATATAAACTCAGAGCAAGCCACACTGTTTTACGTGGTTACCTGTGCTACCCATAAAACAGAAATACCTACTCTGATATTAACTTGTAATTGTCATTTGTAATCCCACTTGTAATATACCTATGGGTACATTTAGATAAACACAGACTCATGGATTGACTCTAGCCTAGAAGACATAACTTCATGCTACTTTTCTGCTTGGCATGCACAGCCTAAATTCCTATCCATCATCACCTGCTTCGGTAGTTGTATTTCATGTAGAAGAAACGATGCTGTGTTTCTGGACTGTTGTTTGACAGGTTTCTGCCCAAGACACAATTTCTTATTTTATGCTTCTAGCACAGATCTCAAGAAAGTTCTTAGACAATGGACATTTTTACTGTAGTATGGTAATAATATCTTAGATGTGTTAAGTTTAATAATAATAATAATCCCATTTTCAACTATATTGAGAAAAAAAGTAATTTTGCTACAAAGCAATACAAAGCATGTTTTTATTATCAAATGCTATAATATTATTTTCTTTTATTTTAATAATATTTGTATTTATCTGAAAGCAGAGTGATGGTTTTTTCCCCATTCTTGCAGGGATTTAATATCTGAGAGGCATCTTAGATTAGAATTTTAAAGAAAAATCTTTGCTACTGAAAGATGACAATTTACCACACATTAGTAGCTCTAGCCAGGTGCTTTTTATCCTGCAATGAAAGCAAGACACTTTTTCTACTTTCAGTTATAACTGTATTTTAAAATGTTTATTGCAAATTTCTCCTATCTAATTCTGTAAAATAGATCTTTCTGGGGTATTCATGGCCTAACAAACAGGAATTACTCACTTTAAGTATTGCTTCCTTTGTAATAGTGAACAATACCTTATTCTATTTTTGTTTGGAGTATGCCTGCTAGATAATCTGAAGATTTTATTTACACGCACAGTATAAAAATTTTGTGTTCCATGAAGAAACTTTCTCTTAGTGTGTGCTTCAATCCTGAAAATCCTGAAGTAATAGACCTAATTTTCTTAATTAATGAGTTTGTGGTTCTTAGTTCTAACATTCTTTCTGAGGTATGGAGTTGAAAAGGATATGTTATTGGGGTTGTAAAAGAGCATACATATTTCCTTGTGTTCTCTCTCCCAGTGCTGATCTTCTAGGTTTGTGGCTTAAAGAAATCCAGAATCTTCCTTAAAGAGAATGTATACCTTATTTCCTAAAGTTGTCATTTATGTTTAAAGAAAGATTTATTCTTTGAAGCAACGTTCTGCAACAGCAAGGAAAGGGAATTAATTTTAAGTATTTAAATAACAAGCTGGCAGGTAGGTGGGCAGCTCTTTTTTGACGGATTCTTGGATTCTGTCAAGTTTGATGTCATCTTTGTAATCCTAACAGTAATTTCTCATTCCTGCAAAGCAAGAATACAAATTCTAAAGCAATGCATATAACATGCATTTTGTGTTGTACTTTATTTCTTTCGGAGAGTTAGTAGGTAGATACAGCCTAATGCTTCTTTCAGGTAACTGAAAATGTTAATCTTGATTTTCTTTCAGGTGCTTATTATAAAAATTGCTGTAGGTGATTGTATTAGTATTCAAATGTTTTGATGAGGTTGACTATCAGCTAAGCTTTTACGAAAGGAAATCGCTTCAATTTTCAGGAAAATGCATTAGAAAAAAACGCAAAAGTTATTTCGTTTCCCAGTTGAATTCTATTTGTTCGTAACTAAGGTACACATTGGATTCCTTCCAGACGTAATTTTTGATTAGTATGAAAATTTTCAAAATGCTGTTAACTGCTTGGAAAATCTGAAGATATTTAAGGGCCAAAGTCATGCTTAGAACAACAGTGATATGCTTACATTTTTGTACTGGTAAATTTAGTGATGTCAGCTTTCACTTCAGCTTGTAAAAAGAAAACTGAAGTCTGCAGGACATGGATGTGAAAAAGAAACAGTACTTTTTCATCTTTAGAGATGAAAGCAATAACAACATAGTATTAACTCTTCTAAGATTTGGCTAATTATTCTCTGTTCTTGGAAATGTTTCAATGATTTGCTCTTTAGTTTTACAATTACAAGAATTTGATATATATGGCATTAAGTCATTTTCCATGGCAGTTAATTCCATGAGGTCAGTATCTACAACTGACTTAATGGAAGAGGCAGTAAACATATAGATTAAACCAAGATGTAAAGGAATTTCCTTCCCTTTTTACATTTCTGTTGTACCAGATTTTAAAGAGAAACAGAAGATTAAGTATTTTTAGCTCTTAATCATAGCTATTTGCATAAACATCTAGTCATGATGGTGTACACTTTGAACTGTTTACCCTTTTGCTTAATTGAAAGAAGAAATTGCTTCAATATAAACTAGCATTCTTCACATCTTGAGTCCTAGAATCTAATACCGTGAAGTCACTTAGAGAGTAGTTTTCTTTTAAGAAGAGACCAATACTTTAGTGCTTGAAACAAAATGTTGTGGATGTGCAGAATTTCCAGTGAGTTGTTTACACAGTTGTATTGCTCAAAAATAGTATTGCTTTTACTTGATGACAGGTAAAAAAAAACCTTGAAAAAAAATGTGTTTTTTTGGGGAAGAGTATGTTTTGTGTACTTGCCCATGCTAAATTCAAGGATTTGGAGATCTGCAAGGTATAGAAAATCCAGATACTCAAGCCTATAAAAAAATTGAGAATCAAACCTTTAATAGATTTCTGATGTGGAAGTCTAATATTTAAAATGACTCCTCAGGCAATTTTTGCTGTTATCACTGTATAGTAGCTTTTGAAAAGGATAATCTATTTTTTCTGTCCACAATTTTGCATCTAGCACATGGTTGATGTCAAATGTCAAATTTTGATGAAAAATGTCAAATGTTAGGCGCTCATCCCTATGAAGTTTTAATGCTAGACATGCATCTGACTCCTTAAAGGCATTGTGAAAATTCCTACCTGACATGGATAAAGAAACGGAGCAGTCAGGCAACGCGTAACTGAAAATGCCTCAGTAAAACTACTTTAGCGACTATATAAACAGCATATTAAGAGGTTAGAAGTTTGATAGTTTTATGATCTGTAGCATAAGAGCATCAACCAGCTCAGATTAATGTGTGTGTGCCTCTCTGTGCGTGTCTGTAAAAACTATATTTTCAGTTTTGACTGTAAAATGTTGATTTTAGTGACTTCCTGTGGTCACAAGTTTCACTTCATGTTTGGGATCAAGTCAGTATGATACACCAAGCATCATATAGAATCATAGAATATAGATCATAATATATAACATCATATAGAATCATAGAATCATAGAATGGTTAGGGTTGGAAGGGAACTCAAAGATCATCTGGTTCCAAACCCCCTGCCATGGGCAGGGAAACTCCACTACACCAAGTTGCTCAAAGCTTCATCCAACCTGGCCTTGAAAACTTCCGGGGATGGGACATCCTCAATTTTGCTGGGCAACCTGTTCCAGTGCCTCACCACCCTCAATGTAAAAAATTTCTTCCTTATATCTAATCGAAATCTCCCCTCTTTCAGTTTAAAGCCATTGCCCCCTGTCCTATCACTATATACCCTTGTAAAAAGTCCCTCTCCAGCTTTCTTGTAGGCCCCCTTCCCTCAATTCTTAAGAGACAATAAAAGTAATGTTAAAGCTAGCAGTGTAGTAAAGCTATCTAAGATTTTTTTT
Source organism: Tauraco erythrolophus (assembly GCF_009769465.1). Taxonomy (NCBI): domain Eukaryota; kingdom Metazoa; phylum Chordata; class Aves; order Musophagiformes; family Musophagidae; genus Tauraco; species Tauraco erythrolophus. The sequence continues at coordinate 122,784,664 of NC_141465.1, read as the reverse complement.
CCATGTACAAGATAAAGTGACATGATGTGGGGACTGGATATCAACAGAAATTGAGGGATTTCATTGCATACATGCTTCAAAAGAGATTCAAAGCTCCAGAAAAACAGAGGGAAAGCAAACATGAGTTTCTGTAACTGTTGCTTGACGAACTTTTACCTCAGTACCCCTCTTCCTCCCAAAACCATAAACTGCAAGATAGGTTTTGTGCATTGTACCTATCACAAACATAAAGTTATTCTCTGGAAGCGATTAATAATATTTAGACTGATGCCAGTCAGAAGGAATGTTATTCTCTGTCCCTGCCTTGTAGAAGAAAGGCATTTTCATTTGTGCTCCCACTTTATAAGGCTGCTTGTTACCCATGTGCAACTCAGAAAAACCTCTTGGATACAGCAGTGCCAGTTTAATTTAGGCATTGTTCTTATCAACGCTTTTACAGATGCTGTAGGCAATAAGCCATGTGAGTCACTTACAGAACTTTCCAAATGGCTTTCCATTTCTCAGTCATGAGTGACAGCATTCCTCATGGCACCTCCAAAGCCCTTTGCTGAGAAAAGTGCAGTTGCTTTTAAAGCAGACCTACAATGTTACTACTTACTAAACTCAAAAAAGTTCTAGAGGACGCGAAATAATTTGCTTTCCACTGCAGTCTGCTGGGTGGAGAATAAAGACTGGATCTGATCTTTACTGCAAAACTTAAATACACAAATTTCACATCTGTCCTAATGGACAGTTTCAGGGAAAAGCGATGAACAGAACTGGATCACTACATATGTTGCTGTTTGGATTTTACTGAATAAGAGTCTGAAAAAAAGAAGCATGAGGAAATCCTCACTATTTCCTGCTCACTGGAATTTCCTCAAATTAGCTGTTTCCATGCCTTTTTACTGCCACAGCTCTCAGTGTTACCCACTAGCAATCCTTCAGAAAAGGAGGGTGTCTCTGCACAACCTGACATTAGCGTTCACCTCCATGCTTCTGACCTGAGTCACCTCCAGCCAGAATTCTCCGAGCAACTGCAGAAAGACAGCTGAGAATTGATAACTCCATAAATTGTAGAGAGAACTGAAAACAGGAAGAAGTCTGTCACATCTGTTTTTTGGCTTCTCTCTGATCTAAGCCATTGCATTGGAATGTCTCATTTTGGACAGCAAATTGCAAATAAAGAATGCAATTTCATACAGTTTGAGGAAAGTTAGTATAATGCTAGGTCTCATTTTAGAAATGGATCAATTGTATCTCTGAAAGTCTTACACTTTAGACAGAAGGGGATTATTTTAAACACTACATAAAGATCTGCGTACTTCTCTGAAAACGGAAAGGTAGTAAAAAGGAAACCTTACAGAGAAAAAATGACTAGTGTAACCAAAGACGAACAGTTCAAAGAAGGTAATTGTTTGAAGTGTTAGAAATGATTATAGCAATTTAAAGGTATGTTTACAGCTAGACAGTCTCATAGAAGCCCTAAAATAGTAGTAAAGCAAAAAGAGTTATCAGCACCACCACAGAGTTCAGACTGAGTGGCTGCTTTGACCTGGGGGTATCCCCTCAAGATCAAACCTCTTGATGAAGTTCTTGCTGTAACATTATGCCACGACCGCTGTTTGAAACCACTTATCTGTATCACTGGATCACAGTGAAAATACAAAATTATTGAGAGGCTATGCAACCATCCATGAGAGAAATCATTCAAACTTTAAAATATAAAGACAAAAATAATAATTTCTTTGAATATAATTCATTTCTTCATTAATTCATTGCAACTTTTTCCTGTGTCCTTTAGAAAGCACCATAGAAATCTTTCTTTACAGAAAGATAAATTTTTAATTTGAAAGCACCACTACATTAAGCTTTTAAAGCTGCATTAGGCAAAAGAGCTGAAAATCATACTCTATGACACCTAGATCTTTTATATTTTGACTTTTGACTTGGCAACTTCTTTATTTTTCCATTATATCTTTGCCTGAAATTTCTGTATATATAGGAAATGTCAAGAACAGCTTTTTCCTGGATTCTTTATAATCTGGAATTTCCTCTTCTTTTTGAAATCTGAAATGGAAAATATGTATATCTAGAGATGTATTAGTTCATGGTTTTCACTCCCTTAAAGCAAATGCACATTTTTCTTTTTCCAAACAGTTAATGAAGGGAGAGGACTGATGACTATACAACGAAAGGCAAGACCTACCTGGTTTTCAAGTTCAACTATCTAAAGTTCTAGAAAATAGGTGAATTAAAGGAACATCAGCGAGCATTTTAGGCAATATTACTAGCCACATATTAAACTGAGAATTCAGGAGATTATACTCAAACTCCAAGATCATCTATAGGACAAAATAAAGAAAAAAGATACCATTTGTATGCAGCCTGTCTGATTGGTCGTTAGAGTTAAATAATGATCAAGGTGTCTCTTCAAATTAAATTCAGTAATCTAAAAGGAATACTAAACTTTCAGTGATGTCTTTCAATATTTTCCCCCTTTATTCCTCTCAGATTCAAACCACATTATAGTCTAATCTGAATGACTGCCCAAAGGGATACTATGTACAGCTCACCTATTGGAGTTTCCAATGGAAAAAAATAATGTGTTGAAAAGCAGTAGTATATTTCTTTCACCCATAACTTCCAAGGATTAAAATACTTCTGTATCATTGTATTTCCATCACTCTGCAAAGCTGTTTATTCTGCTATCACGATCACTCTGTAGATGACTTCTGAAAAATGCAAGTGTAATGCTGCTGTGGATCAGAATGAATCTTCCACTTGAAAACTTGATACATCATCCTTGGCAAGAAAAAAGAAAAAGGAAGGAGTAAAGATTGTAATATTTCAGTTCAGCCTTTCCCCAGCCATACAAAATGCTTCAGAAGATTTTTAAGGTCTGCAAGGAGCCGAACACATGTGAAATCTCAGCAAGTGCAACAGATCTTCCCCAAATATATTTGTGTCTATCTTAAAAAAAAAAATGAACATAAAAATAGATAGATAAATAAATAAATATGAGGTGATATTTAGACACTTAACAAGTTCCAGAGACAATAGCTGATGACTTTTTTATTATGAAGATATTAAAAGTCAATTATATAGAGACTGGGTATTCACAACTTCAAATACTGCTGGTGACAATTCTGTGGAAGGACAAGCGTACAGTTAAACTGCAGCTGGGACTGATACCCTGAGTGCCCAGCACTGGCATTTAGATACTCACCTACTCAGGACATAGCTGCCCCTAATTCATCCAGAGTCTTTAAAACTCCTCTTCTATCATAAGCTGAATTCACTCAGACTTTTCTAGACTCAGAGGCTGACTCCACAGTTCCTTTTATTCAGGATGATACAATAGAACAGCAAATGAGCAACCTGGTGTAGTGGAGGGTGTCCCTGCCCATGACAGGGGGGTTGGAACTAGATGATCTTTGAGGTCCCTTCCAACACAAACCATTCTGTGATTCTATGAAATTCTCTACTCAGTTGATAGGCAGGACATAGTGGGATCTCACCTTGTAGCAGTTTGAGTCTGTGGTCTCAAATCAGAATTTATCTTTATACTCTTTGCATCCTACAATCCTTATAGCCATACATTTTATGCTCTCTTACTGAGTGGCCTCCTATTGTGCATTGCAAATTAAGTAATTGCGTTATTCCTTCGCTAAACACACATGCAAGCCGTAACCATGGACTGGAACCCATTTAGGGCATGTTTTGTACCTTACAATGCCACATTTGAAAAATTGCTACTCCACATGCATATAATACAGGACTTCTGTAGATGTTAGTCAGTCTTAATATACTGCCAGGCATGTTGCTCATTGTTCTAACATAAAGTGCTTGTGAATCACACCCTACATGTTTCTGTAATGCCAATTCCTTGCATGGCTACAGTACTTAAATTTTGTGTTTCCAGGGCTGTGAAGCATCGCCTCTGCCTATAGCTAAGATAATCTTGAATGACCTAAAACTTATGATTCAGACAACTCATTTTATTGCTTGAAATGTGTTTGATATCAGTCTAGCTGAAATTTTAAATTCACTCCTCTCTCAGAGAATAATATGACTTCTGTGCAACATAAAAATAGTGTGAAGAAACATAAATGTCTTCATATAATTTGTTTTATCTCAACAAGTTTAGTTTTAGTGACCACTTAAAAATATAAAAAAATCTGATTTAGAATACAACAGCAAAATATTTCCTTTTACTCCAAACACTTTTTTTTAAATTTATTATTAGTTTCCAAATAAATTCAAAAGGCTAACTTTAGTTTTCTGTTCAGCTGATCTTTTTAGCTGACAGTCAATCCAAAAGGAAGTTCTGCACTGTCAAGCTCTCCCTTGGCAGCCTGCATTCTTAACATTTGCTGCTGACAATTGTTGGCAAGGAGTATTTATATCAGTAATGCGACAGAAATATTTCTTTTCCTTATCATGTAACTCTCAGCAACAACAAAATAACTATTTAGCACTCTCTCTAAGGATTTCTACATCTCAGTTAATATTGATAATAAAAACCATTGCCCTTGCAAAGCATGCATAGGTCACATATATTGGAGAACTCAACATGTGTTGATGACAAGAAAAAAGAATGAACTAATGAATGAGAAAAGTTTAGTTGGTATCAAACGTATGTCTTCATGCTTGTCAGAAACTGCAGTTCATCATCTATTCTGCTGCTTCTACCACCTCGTCTTGCCTTTCCAGGAAAAATACTGTTCGAATACGGTTCTGTTTTACAATATTTAGAAATGGGAAAAAATAGATGATGACACTTTTTAGACAGATTTTTAATCTTGGCAGTTGACATCCTAACAATACAGACACACAATTACTCAGTCTTAAATGTTAGGCATGTATGTATTTTATTGAGAATGTAGCAAAATGTAATAATACATGAATTGACAGAAGATGAATAAAGTTCCAAACTTTTATAATAACAATTTCGTTAGTTTCAATAACCTCCAACATTGGCATTCTGACATGTTTTAATTGCTTAAAATTTTTTGAAACGTTTAGTAACTGAGAACTTATTTTCTTTAAGGAAAAGTAATATGAAAACACCATTTGCTTAAATGTAAAAATATTAATTGCTTCTTCTGGTGACTATTAACTGTAGCAGACTAGTTGATTTCCCTTGCTTTAAATTTCAGTGGGTTTTGGCTATTTGTACTGTACAAGCTTTCACAAAAACCATTTAGTTTGTTTATTTTTTTTGTTATATTTTTTCAATAGATTTACAAACCTTTAGTATCAGTCTGTTGTTTTGCAAGTTGTCAATAATACATCTGTGTCAGCTGTATCCATAAAAAAGTTGTTTCACAAGTGTCTTTATAAATCCCTCATATCCTGTTGAAAAAAGTCAGTTCTGGCAATATGTTTTCTGAGATTGGAGAAAACTCTACTGCTGCAAATTTTGCAGCTCTTCTTCTTCCACCATAATAATCTGGGTATTTGCTATTGCTGATAGCAATATCGTTGGTGTGTTTCTCAACTCCTTACTGACTCAAAAATAACTCTACTAGAAAAATCCTATTTTCACTGTTGTTCAAATAAACTCTTTGCTTCCTAGTGAACATACTACAGTGCCCTCCAAGGGAACCTAGAATTTTGGGTTAGAAATCCTATAATTCACATATTCTATTTTTCTAATTTGTAACTTATTCAAAGATCCTACTGATATAGTGAAAATATCTTTAAATGAAAAGATGGATTCTTTATCAAAACTGACTACTCCATGGTTTCTCTTTGCTTTCTAATTCTGAAATAAAACGTGTCTTCTTCTTTGACAATGTAATCCACTCTTTAGAAAAAGTGTTGATTAGAGCATATCAAGTCTGGTATCTCTTTTACTTTACTAGATGCATGGATTTTCCTGTGTACAGAATGTTATCTTGTTTATAATTTTTCCCAGAGCTTTACTACGTTCACTTATTTCTTTAAAAATATTTTTACCTCTTTTAATACATTTTACTCTTTAAAGTGGAGTCTCTCAATTTTAAGATACCAGAAGATTCACGTATGTGAATTCTGCCATTCAAATCTGTATACAATGATGACAATTTAAATGACTAAATCTTCCTTGATCAAAAAAGTTTATGAAAATGCACTACGAACTTCTTACACCTTTTTTTTGGTGTCATCATTGTTTTTGAATGACACTTTCGTGTTTGTAACTTTGCTTGTTTAGGATACAGTATTCAAATTGATAACAAAAATGAAGGCTATCTCCTTTAAAGCACTGATAAATTTTTTACACTTTCTTATGGAGGCAGAAGAAATTCATCTCAGTCTTCTTGCATCTCTCTGCAGACACATGTTAATACATGAAACGTGAATCCATCTGTTCCTACTTCCTTGAAGAGCTACTTAATTTCTGTAATGTTACAAAGATGACTGTTTAGTTCTGTCTCTTAATAAGCAGCAGAATGAAGGCAATTAAATTCCTCCAGAAAGCCTGAATATAACAGCTTATTTTTCTCAGACTGAGACGTTGACTGGCCTGGTTTTCCACCTCCTCTATTGTTCATTTACAAAGCAAATAACAACTAATGGCAGAGGCCTATTACAAACTGGATGTAGTTATTTTTTTTTTCATATATCTTATTCTTATTTATTTAATGGGCCTTTTGAATAGATCTTTGATTAATTAATATAATGAGATTTGGATTTATCTATTTAATCTTGGATAAAAAAAAAACAACAATCAAACAAAAATTAGTGTCACGTGCATTAGCAAAGTCATAACTGCAAAAATAAGGAATTCCACTTTCCATTTGGAAAGTTCTCTATTTAAGACAGCTTTCCAAGAAATATTTTCTCATGTGTTATCTGTATCAAATTATGATAATAGTAAATAGCTAGTTCTGGTAAGAGTCAGCTAGCTTTTATAGTTCAAATAGACATTTTGGCATTTGCAAATTATCTTCATCTGGTAACCTGATTTCAGAGCAAAATTTAATTCCTATGGATGGATACATCAATTAAGGATTAAATAACATGCTTAGATTCAAGATCTATGCTTTATACCTCCTACTAGACTGAAGATGCAATTCTCACTAGTTTTTGCTACTGTTCTCTCTTTAATGCTGCTGAGCAATATTTTTCATTTCATATCATGATTTTCAGTAGCTTTTAACTTCCTGACAAATTGATGCTAGACTGGAACTTCTCAAACTTGTTATCAGAATAATGTATGTATAGCTTGAAGAAAATCCATACATCTATTTTTGATTCTTCAAAGAGAAAAGAATGTGTCTAGTGAGTGAAGATGTATTAGAGATGTTAAGTTGAAGTAGAGTCCTGTAAGATGTTGCTGAGTGTGCTTCTGCAATGCTAATTATTCTAGTCACGTGCATTTACATAGGTGGTTGCTCAGGGTTCATTCTCACAACTGGATTGTAAAATCCAGAATATTGATGCCATGGTTCAGTAAATAAATTATTTTTTCTTGTCCCTCTAATTTAAAACATATGATGTTCATTTGAGGTAGACAGCTCCGAACATAGAGGATTTTCTCAAGTTAAAAATCAGCCCTCCTCTGGGATCCTGTGAACCGAAGACTGTCTCATCTGCAATACTGCCAAAGGTAGTTAATGTGGAAGCGCCAGAAGGTTTCGCCAGGTACATACTGTCCTGGTTTCAGCTGGGACAGAGTTAGCTCTTCTTTCTAACAGCTAGAAGAGCTCTGTGTTTTGGTTTTACTCTGAGACTTGCTCTGAGAAGAATGCTGACAGCGCACTGATGTTTGTAGTTGGCACTGAGGTCTCAAGGATTTTGCAGCTGCCGTGTTCTTGCCAGTGTGCAGGAGCACAACAGGATAGGGGGGAGCATGGCCGGGACGGAGGGTCCATGACTCTCCTTATGATTTGTACTTAGACTTGGGATTGAGGGCCAAACTGGCCAATTAGTATTCCATATCATGCAGCGTCATGCCCAGTATAAAAGCGAGAGTCAGTCAGAAAGAAGGCTCTTTGCTCTTCCAGGGCTCTCACGTTTGGACTCAGAGTACTTTCTCTGTCTCACTCTCTCTTTTTGGCCTCTCGCTCTTCTGGAATTGCGGTGTCGGGACTTATCTGTTTCGGGATTGTTAGTTTGGGATGAGACGGGCCTCGATCGAGGGGTGGTGAGTAATTACACTGTACATCACTTGTTTGTATATATTTATCATTGTACATATATCTGTATATATATTGGTAGCAGTAGTAGTAAATTGTTCTTATCTCAACCCATGGGTCTCTTTTCCTTTTATCCTACTCGGAAGGAAAATCCACCTCTCGTCCCTTCACCAGTCATAACAATCTAAGATCCCCAAGGTCGTTCTGGTTTTTTCAACACTGTGGAGTCCATGTTTTGCCCATTACCTCTCCCAATCACTATCCTTATCGCAAATTCCTCGAGCCCCACGTTGGGCGCCAAAAAAAAAGGACTGTCGTGGTTTAGGCCGATCCGGCAACTAAACTCCACACAGACGCTCTCTCACTTCTTCTCCAGTGAAGTGGAGAGGAGAAAAACATAATAAAAGGACTGAGGGTTGAGATAAGAACAGAGAAGGAGCACCAACCAACTATGGTCCCGGGCAAAAGAGACTCAGTTTGGGAATAAAGCAAAACAATTTATTAACAGTTACTTGAAAGGATAAAGAGAAACAAAACCAGTCACTTGAGAGGATAAAAAGAAACAAAGCCAGATCTTAAAAAAAAACCATCTCCCCCCTTTCCTTTTCTTTCTGGCTTTACCTCCTCCCCCAGTGGCGCAGGGGGACAGGGAATGGGGGAGTGCAGGTCAGTTCATTCCATGTTGTTACTGCCGCTTCTTTTCTTAAAGGAAGAGGAGTCCTTTTACCCTTTTCCCTTGCTCCAATGGATCCCCTACTCACAAGGAAAATCCACAAACCTCCCCAGCGTGAGTCCTACCCGCAGGATGCTTCCCCATCGGATTGCTCTAGTGCGGGCTTTACCACAGTCTCGGATTCTTAGAGAGTTGTTTCCACTCGCTCTGGCATGGGTCGTCTCACGGACTCTAGATGCCTCACGACCTTGTCATGTGTCCCATGCTTCACGACCGTCCTCAGGCTCAGGCATCTCTGCTTTGACATGGGCTTCTCCACGGGCTGTGAGTGGGTCTCTACTCCACCGAGTCTGTCCTGGCTGCAGGGGGGCCGCCTGCCATCTCGCCACTGGTTGCAGGGGAAACTCAGCTCTGGCACACCTCGTCCCATTCCATCTTCACTGACCCAGTGTCGGTGTGGCTGTTTCTCTCAGATCTCAGTCCTCTCCAGGTGAACTCGGCCCAGCTGGTATCCCAGGAGCAGGGCACTCCCCGAGTTCCCCAGGCAGCTCCACCATGGCCATCCTCAGCAGGTGGCACTGGCCTGGCGCAGGCAGCCCCCGGCCAGGAGCTGGGGAGTGGGGGGCAGTGCCCTCCTCCATTCTGTCCTCAATCCCAGGCAAAGCACCTTTTCCGGTTCCTTTGTCCCAACTTATTAGGGCAATTAGCAGAGGCGCTGATTGGCTCAACCCCGAGGGGGATGGGAGTCCAATCTGGTGGCCAGAACTGGGTCTGACCCATTTCCAAAACCAGGGAAGTCACAGGGAGCAAATGCCCCTCCTGCCACCAGAACCCCTTTGCATCAACCCATCACACATGCACAAGTCCATCTGGCTGCTGCTGTGGGTGTTTGAAACCCTGCAGTGGAAAGTGTGTAGGAGAAGTGTCTATTCACAGACAGTATTGTGTGTGTACCACAGCTATGAAAACTCTTGTTGTCTGTGACTCAACAGTGGTGGACAGAATAGCTCAAGATTCAACGGGTTTGGTTTTGTTTCCTTCCAGAAGCTATGTTTGCAACTGGTCTCCATCCACTTTTTAGTGACCAAAGGCCATATAAAAGTCTAGGCAAAAATAACATTTAAAGGTGCTTTATTTTCTTTCAATACAGCCTTTTCAAATTCTCTATGGTTTCTCCTGTTTTTCTGATTTAATGTAATTTTTGACTCTCTGTATTTCTAGTAATTCATTGCTGAAGGATTAGCAAAGGGAAAAAATCCAAGACAAGTGTGACATGGTTTACTAAATCTGTCTCTTAACACTCCTCAGCTGCTCTTAATTAGGGAAAAAAAAATGTTGATGTACTAATAAGAACAGAATATAGGACAACATTATGATTTCATTTTAATGGCTCATTTATTTTAGTTTCTCTTTAGCTGTTCATGTTGAGGTGCATGGTTTATGAAATGCTTTTCAAAGTGAGAGCTCATGATGCTGCAGTTTGTACCCGGTATCAGTTTTTCTAAGAATTAAGAAAGAGCTCGTTATAGATAGTGGAGAAAAGAAGGGGCCCAGATTAGACTTGCTTCTGGTTAAGAATTAGGAGATCTGGCCAGAACAGCTGGAAAACCAGTAAGGCTTATTACTTGTCTATAACACTCACCATTGAGAGCAAATATAAAGCTCAAATATTTAATAAAATGGAGAAAATCTTAGGGTTTGTAGGAAAGAAGAGGGAAAGTTAGAAACTCACCTAAGGAATAACATATTATAAAAAAAAAATAAAAATTTAAAAGGCTGTTTTTTTTCTACGCAAGAGTTTGTTTTGACCCAATACAAAAAAAACCCCACCTTAGTATTCTTAATAGAGAAGATGTTGTTCAGGCATGGCGGTGTGAGTGGATCATTAAGACAGTTAAGAAAAATTAGTTCCTGTCTCTCACATACTTTTAAAATGGAAGTTTGGCACCATTGTCTGTTAATGAAGATAATCAATACAATATGATAGTTAATTCATGAATAAATAAATTATCTGATGTTTGACAAAGATGGAGCAGATTTTGGATCTGGCACACAGTAAAATAATTCATCTCTCCTGTCATTTGATTTTTTTGATTATTTTTTTTTCTCTACCATGCAGAAGTTTTTGTATGTTTTTTACTGGAACTACATTGGATTATTTAGTGAAGTTATTTAGGTCGTAATTTGCTTTATTTTAACCCTTCTTTATAACAACTCTAGTAAATTTATTGTCACTCTTTAAAAGGATGAATCTAAAAAGTCTAAAGGCTAACAGAGAAACAAATAGTTAGAAGTTCACTATGTAGTTACGGTCTCTTCATATTTTATGGTAGGAAAAGCAAGGCCAGTTCAGTTTCTGGCAGGACTCAAAACCATGAAACATTAAGTATTAATTGTGTGAGTTTGAGTGCTAGCAATCAAAACTGATGAGCATGACACTGATCACAAAACCTTACCATGATGTAGTCAAGAGGCCACAGAGTCACAAATTAAGTTTAGACTGTATATGTCTTTGATTTTACTAAGTTTTAGAGCTGCTTTATACCTTTCACCGAGTTAATTAAATTAATTTTTAAACTAGTCAGTTTGAGCTACTTTATACTGCTTTACGGGTGCTCTTCAATGGGTAACTTTAACTTGAATTACATTGGGTTAATTTCTCTCAGCAAGTTACCAAGCTAAACTAATATTTTATTTTCAAGGGAAGAAATACATATTTGCACACATAAGTTGGTACCAGTTGAAGAAGAAATTATTCTAGCACTTTTTTTTTGTTTGTTAATATTAAACAGATCTTTTTAAAGTTCACTTATATTTCCAGGAACTCCATCAACAAAAAATTGTGGACTCAGAGAAAATCTGTGTTTGAACATCTGTCTTTATTTTAAAAATTGAAAAATAAGACCAGCAATATTGACGTATTTCATAGAAAGATCTCTAGCTTGCAAACAAAGTAGAAAATAACAATGCTGTTTGGATCTTAATGATAACTTGGGTATATAGCTGTCACAGAGTACACCCAGAGAGTGATAAACATGCCAGTGACTTTCTGTGGACTGTCTGTTGTAATCAAAATTGCTCCTGAAGGAGACAGATGAATGATATCATCTCTTTAACTCGTTCTATCTCACTCATTTTTAAAAAGGCTAAATAGGTAGACAAAGGAGTTTACTTATCTGAAGGTCGGTAGTGACTGCCCAGTTGAACCTCTATTAAAGGTACAAAACAGTCCAAGTCAAATAATTGTGTTTGAAGTGTCTTCTTTTATAGTGACACATTTCCTGTTTTGGTGCTTATTATGGTTGTGTTTTCATAACAAAGCCTTCCTGAATTGTCCTCTGTTTACGTTGTAATTCTATATGTAAAAGAACTGATGTACAGATAGGTACTCAAATACATCATTTATCTCTAAGCTTCCAATATTTTAAGTTTACATACCTGTGCAGCAAGTTTGTCTGTAAAAACATAAAATGTATGAGTAACTTGAAACATGGCAAAATAAATATTTTTACTTGCACATAATACTATCTGTTCTTTAATAAACAAACTGGTTTTACTGTTCAGGATGTTTTCCTTAAATTATGAAGCAGAATGTGTTGCCTTATATACAAACACTGCTCTTTAGGTCATTAGTTCTTTTTTTAAAAGACCATGCAACAATTTCCAGAAAATCTTTGTATCATAGAATTTTAAGAAATTAAATGTAACGTATTTAACTTTAAAAATTATATTTAAGTCTCAAAACTATTCTTAGTATAGATAACAAAAAATAGCATCAATAGCTTTATTTTCCATAAAAGCCTTTTGATTTGGAAAAAAACCCAACAGTTTTACTGAAAAAAAATTGCTTTTTTAACTCTATGGAACAAAATATTTTTATAAAGATTATATGAGGTGGACATCTGGACATTAAACTGAAATGTTTAGGTTTGATAAAAGTCTTACCAAGTTAAATTTGTCAGTGCGTAAGACAATAAGATAAGATTTAAATGTATGTATATGTGTACCTAAATATATGAAGGTACAATATATGTACATCTGTATGTACATGTGTGTACAAATGTTCACTTCTGTAACTGACTTGGAGAGGCTCTGAAGCATTTTCATTCTTCTTCTGACTTGCTCAGACCCAGCCAACTGGTACTGTTGTGATCATACATAGTGATGTGTGTCTCAGCCAGAAACCTGGACCTAATGGCTATTGCATTATGAAAGCTGAAGGGATAACTGATGGTGAAGGGTGGGAGAACCACTGTATTTTATCTTCATGAGGAGAAGGGGCATGCAGAGGAATGTAATGAACATTGCAATGCCTGCAGGAGAGAGTCTGGGGCTAAATATCTCTAGTGGTCTGTGGATTTTCTTAATTTATTCTCACCTAGTTTTAAACTACTGTATAAACCAAACTGTAAAAATTAGCACATCAGCCATTTTTAATTATTGTGACACTAAATTGTATAACTGAAATAATGTGTTTATATTTCCTGTTGCATTGTCAAAAGAACTACACCTTATAATTGTATAAACTATTCAATAATCTCCTCTTGTTTGACAGAAAAAGGTTGAAAAAGGACATTATTGTTTTTATAAATATTGTTCAAAATGAAAATTGATTTTGTCAGCTTGGAAGCTGTTGTTGCCAGTGGCTGTTTGGAGTTGATGTTAGTGGGCAGTAGCCAAGGGAAACTGGCTGAAGCAACAGCAGGAAATGATGCGCTGGAGAGAATTTTCAGTCCTGTCCTTGATCATCTGAGAGAGATGCTCTGATAAAAATACCCACAGAAAGGTGCTATGACCAGTTTATTTTTCTTTTTTTCATATCTTTCTGTCTTCTGGGGTTGTATTTCTTCCTGAAGACTCTTGAAGGTGATGGGGAACAATAAAAATAAGTGTTCACAGGGTAGAAAAAGATTTATCCAAATTTTATGTTTTCTTTATGGAAGGAAAAAAAAAACCAGAGATACTAAACAGTGAGGCAACTCACACTGCATTAACTTTCTAGTATGTCATATGCAAATAGGCAAGGGCAAAGATTGGCCTGTAGAGGCCAACAAACAAGGACAGCCAGGTCTAAGACATGCTACAGCAGTGTGTATAGGAATGGGAGACACAGCAGATTTATTTTTGGATTGGTAGTATCCTGTAATATTTAATTTGCTTGTGTTATGAAAACAGAAGTTATTTGGGGGCAGAATGTCATGACTGGTCTTTAATCATTGACCTCAGTCATCGACAGTGACCTACAATTTACATTGTAAAAGAACAGCCGGGGAAAATTTGGTAAATTAAAATTATTTTTTTTTTTTAAATAAAACAGTTAATTCAAATCTGAAGTTTACAACTAAGAAAAAGTGATATTGGTTCTCCTCTGGTCTTTAGATTACTTTTGCTGCCTAACGTCTCCACTGAACTCATAACCTGGAGTTGTTTTGGTTTCCTTATTCCCTGCCTCTTCTGGAACACTGAAAATACTGAATGATCCTCCTTAAAACTGTGACACCTTTGCTATGTTTAGCGAGTCCTTCAACCATCAGGAGGAGGGTGAGATTCCTTACCTGTGTTCCCAGTACAACTGAATAATCAAACTGAATTTTGTTGACACAGAGTGAATGCATGTGAAAGAATGTCCATCTTCCGCCTTCTCAGGGAAGATGAGAAACCAGACTCTACACTTCTCATCAGCTGCTGCCTCCCCTTACTGTATGAACTGTTACCCACCTTCCCTTTCACCCAAATTTCTTTGGGAGCAAAAAATATAGTGAGGAAATAAATTATTTAACGAAATGTATTAATTACATAATAAGTTGATTCCTCACAATACCAGTGCACTACATCTTTCCTGAAGGCCATGAGTTTTGTATAATTTAGGAAACATTCTCCACCCTGTGGCTTATCAAAATAAATAAGCTCAAAACAGATTATAATATCAACTTTCATATGCAATATTTGTATTTACTAATTTTCTTTTTTTTATGTCTGCATAACCATTATAAGCACTTTGAATGCACGTAGCCTAGTTTGGTTTCTTAATGTCTGCCTCCTTAGTGAATAAATCGTCAGAAGAGATCTGCACATCTAAGCATGAAGCTGAAACTGAAATTCTTTTTAATTGTACTTCCATGAGCTAAATTTTCTGGAATACTAACAAGATGTAAATGAAGGTGCGGTAAAACTGCTGGCAATATTTTCAAATTAGAGATTTGTTTTTTCTCCTGGATACATTATGAAGTCTTCTTTACTGAAAATTTTAAATAGTGATATAAATGTTTCCCACCCATTTGGTTTGAATTCTCTCATGTGTTTTTAGCTTTGGATTTTCCTTCACTGGAAGATTATATTTTATTGTATACCTTCAGCACCGAAGTGAAGGATCTACAATTAGAAAATTTCTCTTTCAATTTACTGGAATTAGGCCAAGCTAACACATGACTATTTTCCTGTATAATTAAACTATGGAGGATTATCATATTTCTAATGTCCTTTTGTCCTTGTTTAAGTCTAGTTCAATTTATAAAATCAGTGTAATTTAAAATCAAATTAATTAATTAATTAATTTATTTATTTATTTATTACTTTAATTAATATTAAGGTTTGTCTCCTTAATAGGTAACCTTATGGGGCCAAAGAATTCCATAAATACAAATAGAAAGACTGCAAGTAGTTCACAACTCACACTTAGAAACAATGTTCAAAGCATAGACAATACCTGCCTGTCGATTTTCAGTAGTAATTTACATAATCATACCTAATGACATCTTCAGTCTTTTATTTTTAGTAATTTTTAAATATTCCAACATAATGTGGATAATGGAAAGAAAATAAATGAATATGCCAGGGATTATTTTCTCTTTCCAATTGCTTAGATATTTTTATGGTGGGACCTGACACAATACTAAGTTGTACAGGTATCTCATGTTAATTTTTATGGATATACTAACAAAACTAGAATCTAAGGGAACACTCAAAATAAGAAGAATAGAAAATACGTCACATTTAATGAAAGGCATTACCAGACTTTTTAAGAGCTTATTTTACATAACCCTGTGTCCTCTTGGCATCTTCTCTTCCTCTTCTGTTTTACATGAAACCTCTAGTGAAGAGCAGGAAGGCGACAAGGCATCCTGAAACAGCGCTCATTTTCAGATATATGTGTGTCACTCTGTCTATTAGCCATCCTGTTATTCTTGTTTGACAGCAGGGGTTAGAAATTGAATTGTAAAATGCTTATGATTCCAATTAATTGTCAGGGAGGGAAGAGAGTAAGAGAAGGACTTTCAATTCCTGCCTCAATTCCACCTTGGTTCCCTTATAACCACTAATCGAGACTGTGCTGAGGGGTTTCTGGGAATGGTAAAACTTTTAATAAAAGCAGGCATCATTCCATATATCTTCCAGAAACACAAAAAAATCATCTTAAGTAGGTGCAGTGATGGGCCTGATACTTCACTTGTCAAACAAGTGGCTGAAAACTCTGTCCTGATAGACCCTCCTCTGGGTAATTAGTAGGATTTGCCAGCACTTGTCCAACGTGTACCAGATCATCCAGTAGCCTCAGGCTTGTATTTAACTGGCTGATTTTGCCCGATGCACTAGCAGAATTTCAGCACACTAACTGCAAAAGGTACATAGTTCCTTCGTTATGTTTCATGGCATTTTACTGAATTGTTGTTCTTAGTTTGCATTTTATAGACGACATGAATTTTGCCAAAGTTAAGCATGTTATACAACAAAGGAAATGCCATAATGAAAACTTTATGCTTTGTATAGTTTGTTGTCATGGGTTTGATGTAAAGGGGTTCTGGTGGCAGGAGGGGGATTTGCTCCCTGTGACTTCCCTGGTTTTGGAAATGGGTCAGACCCGGTTCTGGCCACCAGATTGGACTCCCATCCCCCTCGGGATTTGAGCCACTCGGCGCCTCTGTTAATAGCCCTATTAAGTTGGGACAAAGGAACTGGAAAAGGTTTGCCCGGGAGTGAGGACAGAAGGGAGGACAGCACTGCCCCTGCTCCCCACCTTCCGGCCCGGGGCTGTCCACGCCGGGCCGGCGCCACCTGCTGAGGATGGCGGCGGAACTGCCTGGGGAACTCGGTGAGCATCCAGCTCCCGGGGCGCCCACCGGGCCGAGTTCACCTGGAGAGGACTGAGATCCGAGAGAAACGGCCACACCGACACCAGGTCAGTGAAGACGGAGTGGGATGAGGTGTGCCAGAGCTGAGTTTCCCCTGCAACCTGTGGCGAGACGGCAGGCGGCCCCCCTGCAGCCAGGATGTACTTTAGGGCAGAGACCCACTCGCAGCTCGTGGAGAAGCCCACGTCAGAGATGAGATGCCTGAGCCTGAGAGAGGTCATGGAGAATGGAATGCACGACAAGGTAGGGATGCATCTAGAGTCCATGGGATGACCCACGCCAGAGCGAGTGGCAACAACTCCCTAAGAATCTGAGACTGTGGTAAGAGACCGCACTGGAGCAATCTGATGGGGAAGGATTACATCTTGCGGGTAGGACTCCCACTGGAGAAGTTTGTGGATTTTCCTTGTGAGTAGGGGATCCATTGGAGCAAGGGAAAAGGGTGAAAGGACTCCTCTTCCTTTAAGAAAAGGAGCGGCAGTAACAACATGGGATGAACTGACCTGCACTCCCCCATTCCCTGTCCCCCTGCACTGCTGAGGGGAGGAGGTAGAGCCGGGAAGAAAAGGAAAAGGGGGAGGTGTTTTTAAGATCTGGCTTTGTTTCTTTTTATCCTCTCAAGTGAATGATTTTGTTTCTCTTTATCCTTTCAAGTAACTGTTAATAAATTGTTTTGCTTTATTCCCAAGCTGAGTCTGTTTTGCCCGGGACTGTCGTTGGTGGGTGCTCCCTCTCTGTTCTTGTCTCAACTCTCAGTCCTTTTATTATATTTTTCTCCTCTTCTTCACTGGAGAAGGAGTGAGAGAGCGTCTGCGTGGAGTTTAGTTGCCGGATCGGCCTAAACGACGACATTTGTGTTTTTGATTTTAAATTCTAAATTCTCTGCCTTCATGAATGGCAATAGAGAAAAGAAATAAAAAAGAATTGTCCTCTGTCATTGAACATAACCTACAACTCACAAGCTAAAGTAAAGTGACCAATTTTTGCAAGACAAGTTCTGATAGACATGAAAAGGACTGGGGGAGATCAGTGGAAATAAGTCCCGTCAACACAATAAATGACATTGCTTTCTGGAAACCAGTAAGAGGCTCATGACTTTTAGTTAAGGTGGATGTTCCCTCCCCAGAAAAACTTTTAAGAAATTATTTCAGAAACTATTATTTCAGAAACTATTTTTTCAGAAACTATTTCAGAAACAAAAACCAACAAATCAGTTAAAAATCAGGAGATATCCTTCCAGTTCTCCTGACAGAACTGTGACAACTTCTTGGTATAGTTAGAGAAATGTGGATAGTCTGTAGGGAGTGCTAAAGTAGTTGATCTTCATGATGGTAAACTCCATTGTAACATGACAACCACTTGACACAGAATGCAGAAATGGTAGAAAAAAATGGGAAATAGCTTGGTCTTTGTAGACTTTTATGCAGATCAAATAGTGCCAGTTTATGCAAAATTAGCTTTATGCTGAATTAGGTATGAATGTGTTGTGTGGGCTGGATAATTCTACAGCAATATGCTTGTATTTGGTCTTGATTATATTTGTGTATGAATATCAAATAGTGCAGAGATCATTGTTTGTTAATGTAGTACTCTATGGCTGGAGCCTCCAGGCCCGATTCAGAGCTAGTATACATTTTAGAACTTAGTTCATGGTTGTTGTATTATGGCAGCTTACAGCGACAAGGAACTGTCCTAATTTTGTTGTGGTTTTTTGTTTGTTTGTTTGTTTGTTTGTTTTATTATTTATTTCTAATGGTAATTTTTTTGTTGCTTATTTGGCTTTTTTGGACTTCTAATGGTAACCTCCAAGGTGATTGTTAACCCAATATCCTGGCTAAATTTCATTTGCATGTGTACTAAACCAGCCTCTGCACTTTCAGGTTATGACATTCTTAATTTCTGACCCTAAATTTGTCTATTCTGTCAAGCAAGGAGGAATTCTAGCTGCTTCTTGAAAATACTACATTCCGATACTTTACTTTGACTTACATTAAAGACAGAGCTGCCAATTTACACAGAAATCTTTCTCTGAAGAAATGTATCTTCAATCAATAAAAGATTTGCAACCACTATTAACACACTTTCTTGTGCAATATAAAATTAAATTATCTTCCAAAGAATAAACAAATGAGAAAGTGTCAGCACCACCAGCTACTAAGAGTTATGCTACCTAAGGACTGATCTAAACTCAGAAATGACAGAGCATCTGGATAGCATGTATGAATAAAATTTATAGTAGATCATTTATTTGAATCTATAAAGGAACCTGAAATGCTCTAGTTGAGAGATACTGTGATTCTAAACATTTACTGAATTTTCCTTTAAAGATCGTTGAAAAAATCCCCATAGGAAATAATGAAGGCAGTGGTAATATGGAGAGGACTGTTTAAAAGAGGCAGCCAGGATGTCTGCCCTCCTGCTTTATCACTAATACTGCAGAATGTTTTACATTATGGTATCCTGGGCTTCAAATTAAATGTCAAATTCAATTTACTACTGAAAACATGAAGTGTGTGACTGCCCTTAGAGGGGTAACCTGACAGCACGATTTCATAATTGGTGTCTGCCCTAATACTGAGTTAAAACACAGGAAGAGATGTTGTTTGACTGCAGTCATATCTTACTCTTAAAAATAAACAATCCACCCCCAGATAGGCTAAACCACATTTGGTTGAAATTTGAGCCCTTAGTAAAGTTCAATGGCTTTATTTATAATCTTTGGAAAAATAGTGTTAAATACAGTGTGATAACAAATACAAACCTCACTGATGGGATCATGCCACCAGTTACATCTTTATGTCTCTGACATTTAGCTCATAATAAAATGAGATTTGTGAAAGAAAATGAAGAGGTAGTTATTCCATTTACAGTACTTTATTTTTTTTTCTCTTCTATTCAGACAAGCTTGTGTTTTAATAATGAGATTTCTAATCCACTCTAATATCCTACCGTTATATCTTAGTGAACTATCTGCCATACAAGTAATAATAATGAGGTATGTTTAAATATAAAAATGCATCCTTGAGCATCTAGACACTTTTAGTATTGGTTGTAATTAGAAACTTAAGAAACATGTGCAATTAAATATGCTCATAAAAAAAACAGATACATCTCTGTAACACCAGTCAATTTGTTGCATCATTTATATTCTTCAGTATGGTAGTTTAAAAACGTATTCCAGCGTTTCAAGTGGAAAATAGCTAAGAAGAAAATTATTAACATTTAAACCACCATAAGTGTTTCAGAACAACAACGGAGTGTTTTAAATATCTTCTCCAAACTAATGTTGTTTTTACAGATACATTTTCAAGTTCTACGTCTTTATCAATACCTCTAACAACTAAGTCCCAAAGATAATGTCTTTTTACTGTATATCAAATAAATTCTTTGCTATTGTGATGTGACAGCTGGTAATTGTAATGAGGTAGTCTAGTCCAACCATTTAAATAAAACAAGCAATATTTTATTCCTTTATTTTTATTCATCTGAATAGTTTCAAATTGAATGAGGTATTATTTTTAAAATACATTCAGTGTTAAGACTTGTTTCCAGAAGTGTCTAAGGTGACTTGTGTCTCTTAAGCTTAGGAAACTTTTATCCTATCTTGGATTGAAGATGCAATCCTTTTAACCTGTTTCATTTTTGGCAGAGAATTCTCTCATCTGAATACACAAGCAATAAAACCTTTGTGCTTATGCAAAATCCTTGTAAAATAGTGATGTACCTTCATCATGGGGTCTGTATACATAGATCACCTCACCTTGGAGAAGGCATGCTTTATTCTTAGACAAAATTATGAAAATTACAGAAAGACACCTTATGTTTGGAAAGCAGAATACTGTTTTGCTTCAAATAGGCTGCCCAGGGAAGTGGTTGAGTATATCTGGAGGCACTTAGAAGACATGTAGATGTGATGCTTAGGGACATGGTTTAGTGGTAAATGTGGCAGTGTTAGGTTTACAGTTGGACTTGATGAACTTAAAGGCCTTCTCCAACCTAAATGTTTCTGCGATTCTATGATTCTGTGATTCTATGATGAGATGGATGTTTTTAGCTACAATTTTGTATTTATTTGATTATATACTATGTTAAAATAAAATAATTTACTAAACCTGTTCTCATTACTTAAACCTGAGGGCTGAACTAATGTGAAATCTGCCACAGTAACTAACACAGGTTTTGACCTAGACTTTATAAATGAGATGTCAAGACAAGTATTCTACATAGTGTTGTCGTTTTTCTAATTTGTGGATTGGTATCGAGGCAGACTTGTAGCATATATACACTGACAGATTGTTCACATACAGTGTTTTTATACACAAACTTCTCTTTGTATCTCCCATCCCCACTATGCATGGAACAGCCTCCTCTACTCACTGCATGCAGCCTACATCCCTTTTGAAGGAACATCCTTCTGACATGCTGATAGCATCATGTAAGGGCCATATGCAGAAGTTGAGCTGGATGTTGAAGGATCTTACTTTTGCTTAATGCACTTTGGGGAGCCCACCCTGCACCTGCTTTATAAAGTGAATAGGATCTCATGTCTTAGGCACAGAGAATTTATTGCTCCCTTTCATGCGTAGTATTGAACACCCTGATGCACAATACACCCTGTCATGCCAGAGCTGATTTGTCTGGAAGTGAGCGCAGAAATGAATTGACTTTACAGGTCCACAGAGAGATTGTGACCACTGCTTCAGAGCATGATATACACATCATCTGCAGGGTTTTATATCCTTGTAGAGAGCTAAGTGGTGATGCTGGTTTGTGTTATTAAAACACATAGTATCGTTAGTCTGGCAGTTGCTTTAAGTGGAAGTCTCAAGCTATGCTTATTTATACTGGCTGATATAATACCAAGTGCAAGTGGCAGTCAAGGATATTTATTTTACTGCAGATATCTTCACTCTTGGCACTAGTTGACTGCTGTAGAAGAGAGGCCAAGATGAGCTGCTCTCTGATCTACTGAGTACAGCAGTGTCGTGCTGGTCCTATCATTGTCCTTAATCCCCTTGCTTGGCACAGAAAAGACAATTTCCATATGTGATTACTCTGGCACGTTATGATCTCCCAGAGGAACTTGGAAATTAATAAGTGGGCCTGAATAGAGTAGTATAAGCATTTGCCCTTTTGTTTCCTGCAATTTTTGGTTGCAAATAAATCAAGTCTAATACAAATAATGCAGGTTGAAGACAGATCATTTGCAACACACAATTCTATAGCTGTTCCTCCCTGAACTTCTCAAGTTTTCTGAGGGCATCTGTAAGACTTAATAAAAGTGCTTTAATATATTTCCTGATTAATTAATGCAAAATACCAAGATGTCTGTCAGAGAGGAAGGACAATTTTTTGTTTTATTATTTTATATGCCAGACCACTGGCATAGGAGTTAAATGACCAGTTCAGTTTTTCAGAATTTGTGGAAACTTTCATATGGGCTTGAACAAACAAGTGAAGATTGCTACCACTCAGCTTTAGCCATCTGAAAGTTAATTGAATAATTTAGGGTTACTCTCTAGGCTTCTGCTGCAATCAGGTTTCCATCACAGTTAACAAAATAAGGTTGTTCATCTCACTCCAAAATAGCTGTCAAAAGTGGTTTGAATGAATTTTCCTTCAGGTTGTTTATTTCTCTTCATTTACTAACAAGTGAGTTTATATACCTAGTTTCCTAAGTATCAAATTATACATAATTTTCCTCTTTATTTCCTACTACTTACATGCGATTAATATTGACACAACTACAAAAAAATTTGAGGAGAGTGTCATAAGGGCTTGTGGGACTTTAAGAAATAGCTGTTCAGAAAGTTCATACAAGAAACCAGGGAGTTTAACTGTGGTAGCTGTGAGCAAATCTGCGTTACTTCCAGTCAGGTTCTGAGAAACTGAAAAATCATGCTGATGAGGTCACTCTGTGTTGCAGAGTACTCATTCACATGCCTAAACAGGAGCAGCAAGGTTTTTTAACCTGCTTCATCCCCAGCAGCTGCTTGTTCTCTGGAATGAGAGCTGAATTTTAGAAACTGTCAGTCTGTCTGACAAATGGATGGGAAAAAAAAACCCAAACCATAATTAATTCCACTGCTTTCCTTCTCAGGAGTCATCCAATAGGTATTTATTCGCAGAGAACATGTCCGTGCCTTACAGTGGGAGCAGCATGTTGGAGCTGCCTCAGTGCCTGGGAGTCTATGGTTGCACCCCTTCTAAACACCCAGTATCTAAAGGTATATCCTGAGTAAATTAACTTGCCTGAGCAATACTCTAATTTTTTCATGCTATATTCAAGTCAGTGTAGCCAAATAGCAGCACCTCACTACTGCCAGTTTAGAGAAGCTGAGAACTATTTCTGCCATCTTCTGCTTCCCCTGAGCATGCTGATGACATTTTGTGTCTGATTTGCAGTAAGAATCCTAAAGAAGATCTAGCTCCTCTAGCAACTAACTTTGAATGATACCTGAAATAATTCAGCATTAAACCAGCCTCCTTGGTCAAATGATTTTGTTCATCTCCACTGTACTTATTAATGGTTGGTTTGGTAAAAAAATAATATTAAGCACAATGAAAATGCAGTCAATTGACTGAAACATTGTAATTTCCTCACTTTCATCACCAGCTTGATATGCATGTGTTGGAAAGGGAGACATGCTGTATCTCACATTCCAAAACTCTTTTTTAAATATGCATGTGTAAATATATTCAAATACTATAAAATAATTAATGGTTAATACAATATTAATTTCTTATCTTACGGATACTGTGCAGAGTTTTCAAATAGGTTTAGTTCATCTGAATAATTCAGAACCTCTTGGACTCATAGACATTTTGAGATTCTTATTTAGCATTTACAACCAAATGTTTTGGTTTTCAGAGCAGTAGTTCAGATGTTCATTTGCCAATATAGAAATTGTTATTAATCCACATTTCAAAAATAGTCAATTTGCTTTTCATACAGTAGCATTCTATGTTTCTTCCTAGAACTTGACTGGTATCTGTGAAAGCTATATTAACATCATGAATAAAAAAAACCCCACTTATTAAATATGAATTTAGATATTGAATGTCCTGGTTACTTTCCAGGAGGAACCTGACAAGGAAAGGTTTAACTGCAGAATAAACTTTTAATATTGTTAGCAGTAAATTAAGTGTTCATAAAAAAACTCAGAAATTGTTTTATGAAACTGCTAAAACTTGTGCTTTATTACATTTTCTTTATGATAGTTTGAACTATTATTAAACCTTGA
The DNA here is from genome assembly GCF_009769465.1 of Tauraco erythrolophus. Lineage (NCBI taxonomy): Eukaryota > Metazoa > Chordata > Aves > Musophagiformes > Musophagidae > Tauraco > Tauraco erythrolophus. The sequence continues at coordinate 122,760,513 of NC_141465.1, read as the reverse complement.
AAATAAATGATATTCCCTTGGGGTGATAATCAATCCTACAAGACTCTTTGCTGTTTACATTGGCTTAATATCATTTCACTTTCATTTGTCCTATAACAAATTCCACTGACATTTCATTGTAAAAGTGTCTATGGTATCACTTTTATCAAATATTAATATATTTTTTATTAAATTTAAACCATTTTTTAAATCGTATTGTCAAAAAGATTTTGGACTGAGCAAATTAATTCTTTATTGAAAGCAAGCAGGGACATGAACTCAACAGAGATTGTTTATATTCTGTACAACCAGTGTTTGTCATCATCCTGGTCTAGTGGTTTGCTTTCTATGTAAATATATTATCAGGAAGCTCTCAACAGGCAAGCTCTTTCTAAAAATTTTCAGCAGAGCTATCTCTTCTGTTCATGATGAACTCTGTAACATCTGAGCCTTTGCTCTTCTAAAGTCCCTAATTCTCTATGGACTAAGCATTACCAGCCCTGATGCCCATGGGAGCAAGGGAGATGGTCTGAACTGCTGACTGTGGCAATTCGATTCATGTCTTCCAAGCCCTGATTGAAGTAAAGGTTATGCAGGGAGAGACAGAGACTTCGGTGTTGATTAGAAGACTTTATTTCAGTGCTTTAAACTGTGGATCTTCACTTAGACCTCTGTCTTTTTCCAAGATTATAATGAGCCTTTTATAGAAAGCCTAGTCAGTGATGCTTAGCTCATTGTGTTTATTGATTTCATAGGTTTTCCACCTTGAGGAATCTTATTAGCAGTCTAGTTGCACCTTAGGCAAACATCTTCCACTTACTAAATGAAAAGAAAAATATTTCCTAAAAATACCATCTAAAACCGTGTAAGTGCATCTGTTCTTAGGATATGCTATTTTTTCTTTCAATTCATACATGTGGGTGACATGCTTACTTTCTTATTCTCTTCACTTCCTGCTCTTACAAGTATGTGTAGAACATCAGAATTGCTTATTACTGGTGTTATTTCTTCATTATCTATGAGCATGTTCTGTTTTCTTAAGGAAAGAGAAAATGAAATAATTTGATTTTCCAGTGACTTGAGCTTTCCTCTAATATATATTAATACAGGAAAAAGAAACATTACACAGAAAACTTTTTTTTGGTGATAAGTCACATCCTTTCCTCTGAGCAGTATAGTCACCGTAGAGACAAAGACTTGTGTTACACTGCTTTGAGAGATTTGGATTTAAGTAATTATCCCTTTCGTGTTGGTACAGATAAACTGATAAATATGCATATGATGGAAAAAGGAAATGAGGTAGTGATAATAGAAGAAAGCACTTTGATGTCAGTATCACAGTATCTATTCAGTTCTTAACTGTTTTAATTTTAAAAAAGAACACACCTTTGCAGTTGTATATAATTTTATCCTAAGTGCCAGAAAACAAACATTAATGATACTAGATGCTATTATTATTAAAAAGATTACAGTTTTAATAAATCTAGTTCAAGTCTCTTGCACATTAGTGTTGACAACATTGCATAAGTACTCATGCTCCAAGTATTCATAAATTATTTTGGGAGTCAGAACCATGCGAAAATATCCACCCTGTCACTACTAGCCAAAACAATTCATTAAAACATACTGAATAGTGAATAGTGAATGTTTTAATAAATTGTCTACAGTCAGCACACAGAATGAAAACAAATTGCAAAGCAATTTTGCAGAAATTCTGGGGAAAGCAAAAAAGTATGGGCAGAAGTTGAAAACTGCATTTGCTAATTCTTTGTATAGAACAAGAAATTAAATTTGTTAAATTACTTGCTGCACACTATATACATCAACTTTATTTTAGATCACTGATTTTTACAAGATGCCATCAGGGAAAATTCATATCCTCTGCATTAAAAATAAAGCTCACTGAATCGGCATATTTTGTGAAGAAACTGGAATAAGAACAGGAGAGGAAAAAACCTCAACATTCCATTCTTGCTTTTTAAAAACTAGACTGTAAAGCTTTGTCAAATCATGCTATTATGCAAAAGAAATCTATAGAACTTAGGATATTCTGGACAACTTCATTTTCTTTTCTTGCACTGAATTACCAATGAAGCCAACAAACTGTTCCCAACAAGCCATTTGGATTTTTGTGAGGTCCACATTTATATTTGGGGAAAAAAAAAATAGATTCTGTTCAGCTGTCATGATTTTAAAGTCCTTTTGAGCAACATCTTCAGCTGAATTCTTTTGTGATATTGACTGTATATTCTGTTATATATTTTTAGGATTAAAATGTAAACGCTTGTTTCAAATGATTCCTCATTCTGAGATGAAAATAGTCAGCACTGGAAAAAAATCCAGAACGTTAACAAGATTTTCAAACCAAGAACTGAATACTGCTTGTATATATGCCCTTAAGCTACTTTAAGAATGAGCTAGTTTTAAGAATGAGAACTTTCTTCCAAGATTTAAGAGAATATTCATTAACTGTTTTTAAAGCAATAACACTCTTTTTTCTTTTTGAGATAAGATGATAAGAGAGATAGGATGATCTCAATGGAGCAGAAATTAGACTATATAATTATATTTATTATTTTCATGTTCTTTCCTGTATTATTTCATATAAAGCACCTTTTTTGATTATTCCACCTGCCATGTGGTAGCCCCATATATGCAATATCAATGTCTTTGTCAGACTGTAAGAGCTGTACTCTTCAATTCTTATATGTGCGATATCTCTACGATGTTGGTATGCATTCCGTTTGTCTGTATGACCAGTAAAGTGTTGCCAGGTATCCTCGACAAAACAAGAAATACAGAAAAAAAAATTAGTAAAGATGGTAGATCATTTCATTATGATAAGAATCAAGATTGCTAGGTAGATTTTTTAAAAAGTGTACAGTGACATATTTTCCCCTTGCTCATTTTGCTAGCAGTTCTCCTACTGAGATAAACCAACATATTTATACAACAAATATCCTAATAGGAAGGTCAGTCTCCAACATTCATGACTTAATTCAGAGCATCTCCCTGTCATTGCACTCTGCTTTCACATTTTAATGTGCCTATGTAGCAGGACTGAAGTTTGTTTTACATTGATAGGGTCAGGTTATGTAGGTCCCACTTAAGAGTTGTCACTTAAAAGTTGTTACAGCTATTTAACTATAGTCTCCTTATCTGGCAGAAGTTAATAGCTTCTTAAGACAGTCATAACTCTGTTGTCTTTAATTAGACTTTCATTAAAAATACATCCTTTTCCCAGAGATCTTAAAATCATTGTGTTTCAAGAATGCAAAGAGAAATAAGTTGATCCTATATTATGTTCCCTTTGCTTGGCTTCAGTTATTCTTCATTCTGTTTCTGTGCTACCAACCACAACCTTTAATACTATTTTTTAACAGTCTGATCCAATAGGCACATAAATTCCTAATGATAATAGTGATAATAACAACAATGAAGACACACTTTAATGCTGGAGACTTTGATATGTTTTTCCCTGTTTGAGCAACAGAGAAATTACCAGGTTAACATAATTTCTGTGTTGCACCATTATAAAAGCAGCTCAAGAGAAGTGAGGAACAGAGAAAGAAGAAAGTGATAAAGCTCAGGGAGGAGGGAAGCTGTGCTCTACCCTCTTTAACAGATATGGCCATAAGGGTAAAAATTAAATATTAATGAAAATACTTATTTCCCAAAGGCCTGCCCAGCAAAGAATGCTGAATGAGATAATTCACTAACCAAAGGAACACAGTGACTGAAAAGCAGATTATCACTGAAGTGAAAAACAAAGGCAGCTGACATTAATAATGAATTGAGGAGGTTTCCTGTGGAGGTTTAGATGAGCTACAGGCACTATGTGTAAAGTCACTTGACTATCAAATTGTTATGTTCTCTTTCAGAGACACTTATATTAAGGTGTACACCTGATGCTAAGTTTCCCTGATCTGACTTACCTGGAAGGAAATACAATCCTAATTGGGAATTCTTATCTATGTTGAAAGCTGTACCTGCTGTGCTGTATAAATGAAAGCTGACAAGTTGCATCTTTAGATTGTTTCAGAAATAACTACCAGCACCTAAACAGATGCTGTCGTCTTGTGCTCACAGTGTTTCTGTCTATATGTGTATGCATACATGTTTGTCCCTGTATATGAGGGAAAGACTGTCAAAGTAGGTTACAACTAGAGATGCTCAGAGAGCAGTTGAAATGGAAGAACCCAGTGGGAACTGACTCCTAAATTATTAATTTCTTTTTTTTTTTTTTGGCAACTGTGTTAAGCTTTGCCTTTGCATCCTTATTATGAGTGTTCTAACATACAGGATAGGTCCCCTGAAACAGCAACTGTGACATGTAACTAGGCTGATTATAATTTGAAGGAGTCATATTGTCATCAGAAGGGGTTTGATAGGGGAACAAAACCAAATTCCTCTTTGTCTCCTTGTTCTGCCCTGTGGGATTGCTCCTCTATTTGTAGATCACAAACCATAGGGGTTGGAGATTCCTTATGCTCCAAGAAGAGAATCTCAAAGTCTAGCAAAATGGATGTGACTGATTAAGTGTAGGAAATGAACTTTATCTTTGCAACTTAATGATTTTCAAATCAAAGACCAGAAGTATGCTCATGTCCATACGTAACCAGCTGAAAGTTCTCATATTTTGGACTGAATTTTCAGTCATTTGAACACGAAATCTCTAAATTTCGATATTACTGATATTATCTAAGTGACAGCTAAGAACAAAGTGATCAAAGATGTAGTGCACCAAGATGTATGTGCAAGTCATGGGACAGACAGGAGATAAAAATTGTAGGAGTGGCAGAGGGAAGTATGAAGAATCTGTTTTGTGTAAATGGTGGTTATTTCAAATGTATTGGTAGATTCTTTACACAGTGAGTGAATTGCAAGAAACTGGAATTTATTTCAGCCCAATTTGCAAGTAATAAAAATGCCTGAATTTCCTAGAGCAAATTATTACTTTGTTTCAGGCTTTTAAAATGCTTTCTGCCAAATATCAACATACTGCTTTCAGGAAAAGAGGAACACAAACCAAGCTATACGCTTTGAATGTGTTTGCTGTGAAAGACGTGTACTATCTTCTGCCTAAGACTGGCTTTTTGGAAATTCAAAGCTTCAACACACATACAGCTTTGGGCTAATATACATACGTATACCCAAAGCACTGCCACAAACATTTCAGCTATTGACACGGGTAACTGCTGGAACAAGATCCCTCTGAGTATCTGACAGGCTACCTGCCCCTGTGCATACGGAGTTCTTTGGAACCAGGCTTTTAATTGCAGCAGGACCAGCTTTGGCTTTTGAATTGTCTATCATATTATTGCAGGATATTTTTAATTTTCCTAACAGAGATTTGTCTTTGTCTCACCAGGCTAAGCTTTAATGAAGAAACGTCAACGTTGCTAACAACTACACAAAGAGGGACTGAGACCTTTGTGACCAATGATGTGGTTGTCATGGAAACTGTTTCTGTTTCTGTCACTTACTGGCTGTCTTTCAGGTAAATCAAAACAAAAACAAGAAAACTATGCTTATTATTTCAAGGCTCTTAACTGCAAACAGAAATAGGAAGATATAAAAGCATGCCAGGGAAGATCAACATCGTTATTAAAACTATTTGCCTAAGTGGTGAAATAGTAAAAATTTATATGAAGAGATTTGCAAGCGCTGTCCGTCTGCCTTTAGTTTGTACATAAATCTGAATAACATTTAAAAGAGAGGACAGCTGCATATCTCATTTGAAAAACAACGATAACTTTACTATTTAAAAAAAAAAAAAGAAAAAACAATGGAAAATTATTAATTGGTATAGTGCTTTCCCAAAGAGTAATGCTGCAGAAAGTTTCACACTGGGATCGTGTTCTGGTTTTGGAAACTAGTTATTAGATTGTTTTGGTTTTTCTTAATTCTGTGTATGTTTTATTGATTATTATCCATAAGTAGTAAGTGTGTTTCTTTTGCAGATTTTTCTCTTGGCATTAGCTTATTTGTCTTTGCCTTTGCAAGTTATAAAATGAGCTAATCAATAATCATTCAGGCTTCTCACATGAGAATTTTTGTAATTTGATAGCATATTGTCTCTAATTGATCTATATTGGCTGCCCCATTTTTTTAATGCTGCCCCTTATACTGCCTCTCTTCAGTTACTAGGCTACTCTTTCTCAAGTTCTTCCAAAACTTACTGGTTTTGTGTCATCATAAGATGAAATTTAGTAAAAGTCAATGAAATAAACTATTTTATTTTTTTATAATACTGTGATATTGGAGACAGGAAAGTAAAGTGCCTGTGGGTATCAGCATACATGCATTGGACGCATACATGAAACAGTGTAATCTAATCCGATTTTCCTCATGTAGCTGCATTATCTTATATTATCTAAGTCCATTACTTTTGGATGGGGAATGTTTTTCTTTTTTGTGTTGCATTGCCAGGCACGTTATAAATCTTGGTAACATTTGTATTTTGGTGACTCTAGCAGTAGTGCCTTACAATCACTATCTATAAAAGTGATTTTAATTTTTTAAGTTGAAAATTCTATTTTTATTGTTACAATTTCCAAGAAATTTGATGCAAAATTCAGAAGCATTTCAGAAATTCAAATCTAGAATTTTTTTCTCAAGAATTTTGTTTTCAACTTTGCAAACTTTAAAAGTCAACATCTGGCAGAAGGTATTACACAGTGAAATTAATGTACCTGAGCCTGCAGTTGGTTTCACACAGATAAAATCTCCTTACTCTCAACTGCTGTTAAACAGTAGTATAGTAGTATAGTTTGCTCCTAATAAAATTATCTAACTCTGTACAAACAATAACAAGTTGCAAAATTTCTGAGACACGTGTCATATGTTGGCAATTCTGGATAGTAAAATTGCATATACAGGGAAGACTTTCAGCTGTTTATCACAGCCTTTTTTTAGGTATGTATACTAAACCAATATCTTGCAAAGTCTTTAAAGCATTAGCAGTGACTGATTGTACTATAACATTAAAATACATCACTACTTTGGAATTTAAACTGAAAGTCAGTATTACAGAAGTATTTTATTTAAATAACATAATACTCTGAAAACTCTTGCCAGTCATTCAGCACCATGTTTAAAATTGACTGTTCCTCTCATCTGTTAATTTGCTACTTATATCTGATAGTTTTGAAAGCATTCGTCTTTTTACATTTCATTTTGATTTGTGATTCTTTAGGATTCTTAAAGGTTTATTCCATTTACTGGAGTAGATTTAAACTCCTGTAAGAAATCATTTTTAACTGCAGTACACATTTTCACATGCTGTTAAATATAATGTGATAACATATATATTTTTCTCATACACAAAAATAATTTTGTAATGATTTCATGAATAGTAATTGCTCATTAGACAATTTAATGGTATGAAAGCTGAAATTAATCAAAGATAACAAAATGGAGTTCAAAGTTATTTTGCTTAGATCATCAATGTAACTGGTAATTTACTGTCTCCATACCTTTCACATTTGATTACATCATTCTGCATTTGGAGCTGCTTTTATATTACAGCACTGACTTGAACATGTTTATAACTGCAAATAGTTCCTGCAGTTATAACTGTGGTTCCTACCTAACTCAAGGTAGCCTGTAGCCTAGTAAATTAGATGCCCGAGTGCACTGTTCTTAGTGATAGAGCAACACATATTGATGCTGCTTCAGTAAGGTAAAGTTCATTCAATTCCTGTTGTTTTGGGCAGTGTTAAAATTCGGTACTTATTCATTAAATCATCAGGTCATGGGATCAGTCTTAGCAGCAGCCAGTATTTGGAAAAGAGTACTACATTGTTGTATTGATTTTGCAGTGGTGAGGGAAATCATCCAAGAAGAGAATGGATGACCTCTCTAGTTTGTGTTGACTCTATTTTTATACTATTTTTAATTTAAAGCTGACCCTGGTATTTTGGGTTTTGCTTATGCATGAATGTATGCAAGTGTGCTTAAGCTATATGGAAAATGATTTCTGGGTGGAGAAAAATGTATTTTCTGAATACAGGATTGAGGACTGAATTGTGTCTCTTACTCAAGTCTAATTATCTTAGCGTAAGCAAAAGGTAGTGTGAGACTACAGCTCACAGTTATACGCTTCATTCTTAGAAACTTTACATTTATGAAATATTGATAATTAACAGATGCAAAGAAGGTCTCAAGACTGGTAATATGTTGCTTCTTTTCCTGTGGTGTATTATTGCTCTTCAAGCCAAATTGGAGTTGAAGAAGAATTAAGCTGGCTTTTTAGACCTAAGGTCTGCCTCACTTCTGAACTGACAGTTGGAAAAAATACTTTCTGGTTTTGTTGTTTGGTGTTTTTTTTTTTCTTCTTCCTATAAGGCCTTTGTGTAGGGAAGATGTCAAGCTGTAGGGGAACAGATTGCCAAGGAGGAACTGTTAATCTGAAATTCAGAGGAGCCTTTCATAGCTATTACTGATTCTGTTACAGTAATAGCTGAAGTGAGTTCAGAAGTGGCTAGCTTAAATTTAAATCCAGTTAGTCAGAATTTAATCTGTTGGTAATGTTTAACTTTCTTGATAAATTATATAGATGCATATAGTTACAAATTATATGTTCAGAGTACTTTAACAGGTGTAATTGTGATTTTTCAGTGGAAAATCATAGAATGACACAAGGTATGGCATCAGCAATTTTGTCTTCTGGATGATTTGGTCACCTGTGTGTTCCTCATATGTAATTACAACCTTATGTTTTGGATCACACTGTCCTATGTACAATGGGACTGAGGGTATGTTCCTGGGGTTTTACCGTCCTCCTTTCCCATAATCACTTTTCAATCTCCTTTTATGTGTATAGTAAAGGCTATTTATTTTTGATTCACACTAGTATCAGCTAAGCAGAGAAGCTTTTATTTGTCTAGTGTTGCTAAGGTTTTCTTGCACTGATTTCTCAGAGAAACTGGAATTGAATATTGCTGAAAGGCGTTGTTTTAAAACAGCACTCCCTAACCTTGGAGTAAGAAAAACAGGTATGTCTCTTTGTGTTTCAGGAAGAGGGAAAATATTTTTATACCAGAAGAAAATCACCCCAGATTGCAGCTCATGGTTAATAGAAAAAGTAAGACTGTGGCTTTTATTTGTAGATGTAAGACACTTGACAAACGCCAGCTTTAGAGTAGGGCTCCTGTTATTCTTTCTAATAATTATTGCTGCCTGTGACAAGATGTTTCAAATTTTAAATATATGGTAAGATTACACAATAGAGTGAATGGCATTTATAGAGTTATGATTCTGTTTTAATCTAGCATATATCCCTTATGTCTTTTTGTTCCCCTGCCTATTTATCTGCTTCTTCTATGTTATTACCTGCTGCATGTTAATCGGGTCAAAGAGAAACTAATTTTCTCTGTATGACTTTAGAATTCATGACATCAATAAAATTATGGGTATAATGAAAGTAGCAAGGCTTTGCAAGATAAAAGGCAGTATTTCTGAGACCCAGTGGTCACTGCTCGTAGTGCCAAGTGGGTAAACACTTGTCCTTAAACCTCATCTCTATGTACTGTTCATTTATTTTCACATAAAGCATTCTTGCTACCAAGCGAAGACTCCCTAAATAGTGAATTTTTCTCTGTATCCCTCAGTGTGGGGCTTAAAATTAAAAACAGCATGACTTTTTTGAACAGTTGCTTGCTAGAATATGATATGAATGGACACATACGAAAAACGCTCTTAAGTAAGAGAGCATATGTAGAACAAACACAAATGTCCTGTCTAGTTTTGAGTTACAGCTGGCAGTGATCTGAGGTGCTTCCTGTCTTTTATTATGTCCATCCCTCTCCATCTGGCTATTTGGATGCTTTTAGGAATCATCTCTGTCATCTGCACTTACCAGCTTCCAAAATGCATCTCAAACCTGCTCAGTACGTGACATTCAGAATTCCAGCAGCCATTGCCAGGATTAAAATTCATAGCCTAAGGTTCATAAATTCATTAACCGAACTGTATAAAATACACATACCACTCTGAGTGTCAGGACTATTTCTTGATTTTATTCCTCCCCCTTTTAGACAATGTCCTTCCTACACAGTAGAGTGGACAGGATGTGAAAGGTTGCTTCTCTGCCAAATGAATGATGAACACATGGAATCATAGAATGATAGAATGGTTAGGGTTGGAAGGGACCTCAAAGATCATCTAGTTCCAAACCCCCTGCCATGAGCAGGGACACTTTCCCCTAAATCAGGCTGCTCAAAGACTCATTCAACCTGGCCTTGAACACTTCCAGGGATGGGGCATCTACAACTTCTCTGGGCAACCTGTTCCAGTGCCTCACCACCCTCTGAGTGAAAAATTTCTTCCTTATATCTAATCAAAATCTCCCCTCTTTCAATTTAAAGCCATTGCCCCTTGTCCTATCACTACACGCCCTTGTAAAAAGTCCCTCTCCAGCTTTCCTGTGGGCCCCCTTTAAGTACTGGAAAGCTGCTAGAAAATCATCCCGTAGCCTTCTCTTCTCCAGGCTGAACAGCCCCAATTCTCTCAGCCTGTCTTCATAGCAGAGGTGCTCCAGCCCTTGGATCATCTCCATGGCCCTCCTCTGGACTCGCTCCAGCAGCTCCATGTCCTTCTTGTGTTGGAGACTCCAGAGCTGAACGCAGTATTCCAGGTGAGGTCTCATGAGAGCAGAGTAGAGGGGCAGAATCCCCTCTCTCGACCTGCTGGCCATGCTCCTTTTGATACAGCCCAGGATATATGAATGACCAGTGTTTATAATTGATAAACCTATAGAATTACCCAGGACACACACCTTCTGTCCTGCTCCCCAGCCCGTCATGGATGACACTATAGCAAATACCATGCAACTTTGTCAGGTTTGATAGCTGAGCATAAAAGACAGAGCTCTAGATAAGTACTAGTGCCTGGGGACATTCTCGTTCTCAGCCTTCCAAGTAAAATGGAACAGTCAGAACAAACTTAACCTTTCTACTGCTCATCTTGAAATACTGCATTTGCAGACTGTGCAAAGCAAGACAAGAAACATTTGTCGCAGTGCTGAAATCCAAGGTAGCCTTCTATCCACATTCTCACTCCTGGATTCAGTGTTAAATGAATTAGGGAAGAAAGCACTTATCTGCTGAGTGTTGCATTTTCTATAATTCTTAATTCAAAAGAAGAATGGAAAGGTAAAAATTATTTTCTGCTGCCAGAATCCTGAAATGTGTTTAATGTTACGGAATCAGGAGTGTTAAAAACTGGAAAAGTTGTGGTCATTAAAAGAGTCAGTTTGAATAGGCACATGAGGAAATATTTTTTAAGAAACCCTTCTGCTTGTTTATATAGATTTGTTTGTGTCTGTTTTGTATTTTTAACAATTTATGGCATAAAATTCAGGTTTTTGTACCTGGTTGGAGCTACGTAATGATATGCTTATATGTTGGTATGTGATGCTTCGACTTGCAGGGTACCAAATGTTAGGCAACCACGAGATGCCTTGCTTTTAGCATGAAAGTAATTGATGTGCTAGGACTTTTCAGAGCTGAGACCATAGTAAATGTGAGAAATAATTAGAATCAGAACAAAAACATTGACATGTATACCAGAATTAAACTAATGATTGGTATTTCATGATGTAACAGTAGTGATGCATTCATTAATATCATTAGCATACTAGAACATATTTTAATTACCTACCTAACTATACTTTCTCACTTTAGTACACTTTAGGTTTGTTCATAAAGAAGTTCCTAACTCCTAAGAAGCTCTTATCAATCATACAAACAATTGTCTAGTAAACTGGCACTTACGTTAGCACCAGTTTCGAACTGAGATGACAAACCGTCTTTCTCTAGAAAAATTTTGTAATATCCACTTGTCCTGATTTCGGCTGAGATAGAGTTAATTTTCTTCTTAGTAGCTAGAATAGTGCTGTGTTTTAGATTTAGTGTGGGGTTTGGTATGAGAAAAATGTTGATAATACACTGACGCTTTTAGTTATTGCTAAGAAGTCAAGGAATTTCAACTTCCCGTGCTTTGGCAGTGTGCAAGTGCACAACCAGCTGGGAAAGAGCATAGCCTGAGCAACAGACCCACAATCACTGGCTTAAGATGTGGGCTTAGGGTCAAACTGGCCAATGGAATATTCCATATCATGTAACATCATGATAAGTATATAGATGAGGATTGACCAGGAAGATGTGTCTCTGTCTTCTGGGATTGTGATTTTGGGATTTCTTCCTACTTCAGGATCAGTAGTCAGGGATGGGATGGGCGTTGGTCAGCAGATGGTGAGTGATAGGTCTGTGCATTACTTGTTTCTATATTCTATTACTATTTTTATCATTATTTTTATCATTATTACTTGTAACTTTACTTTATTTTAATTATTGAATTGTTCTTATCTCAACCTATGAGGCTCCTTCCTTTCCCCTCTTTGATTCTCTTCCACATCCCTCAGGGGCAGGGGAGGGTGAGCGAGCGGCTACATGGTGTTTGGTTACCGGCTGCAGTTAAACCCCGACATCACTAAAAATAGATTCCAGTCATTCTACTGTTACCATCAGTCTGGAGAAACCTTAACCTGCACATGTATCCCCATTTTTGTGTTTCCTCTTATTTCATGGATAAGTCTTAATGTGACAAACTGTTTAGAGTCATGCTGTTGCAATCTGATGATTTTAAAATATTTCCTATTGCATTATGATAGTAAATCACACGCTTTTACTGATAGGATTATAAAAAAATATAATAAAGCAATGTTTTTGTGTTAAGATAATGATTTTACTTTTCTATCTGACAGTTTACACAGAAATATCTATTGATTTCAAAATTACACAATAGGATAATGGCTGTACTACTTCATAGTTATGTAATGATATTGGAGATGACAAGTTATTGGGATTCAGCCCTGACATTTTACTGCTGGAGTCTCATCTTGACCCAGAGTCAAAATATTTGTCAGCATTACCAGTTTATAGTGGTGTTCTGAGTTTGTGTGGTGGGGTTTTGGTAGTGCAGGAGGGGCTGCTTCTGTAAAGAGCTGGAAGAAGCTTCCTTGGCTCCTAAATCAGTTGGATCAGCCTCTGGCCAGGGCTAAGCCAGTCAGCACCTCTGTGAATAAATATATCTAAGAAGGAAAAAAAAAGAACCTGAGCCATTCAGGACCTGCAGCGGAGAGAGGGGGGAAGCTGGAGGGCTGTGCTCCCCACCTCAGCCTCCTAGACTGGTGGCTGCCTGCGCTGGACCACTGCCACTTGACTGGAGATGGCTGTAGCAGTGCGGCTTGGAGAGCTCCATGCCTGCAGGGCAGAGCTCATCCTGCTGGGACTGCTGAGGTTCATCAGGCCCAGCACAGCTGCAGCAGAGAGAGGACTGAGATCTAAGAGAAACAGCTACGCAGACACCAGGTCAGTGAAGATGGAGCGGGAGGAGGTGTGCCAGAGCTGAGATTCCCCTGCAGCCCGTGGTGAGACGGCAACAGGCCCCCTGCAGCCATGAGAGACGTGGTGGAGCAGAGATCCACTCACAGCCCATGGAGAACCCCACGCTGGAGCAGAGATACCCGAGGGAGTTTGTAGAGAATTGTCTCCAGGGGAAGGACCCCCCACAATTCTGGAGACCCAAGGTGGAGTAGAGTTGCATCTGCAGTCTGTGGGGAGGGACTCCACACCAGAGCGGGTGGCTGCACCATAAGAAGCTGTGACTGTAGGGAAGAACCCCACACTGGAGCAAGCTGATGGGTAAGGATTGCATCCTGCAGGAAGGACTCACATTGGAGAAGTCTGTGGAGAGCTTTCTGCCATAAGGAGGGTCCCCATGTTGCAGCAGGGGAAAACCATGAGGAGTTCTCCCTCTTTAAGAAAGGAACAGCAGGAACAGTGTGTGACAAACTCACCTGCAGCCCTGAAACTCCCCCTATTCCCCATCCCTCTGTGCTGCTGGGGGGAGGAGTTAGAGCTGGGAAGAAAGGAGAGGTGGGGGGAAGGTGTTTTAAGATCTAGGGATTTTTTATCCTTACCCTTTCTGAATGAACTGTTAAGAAATTAAATTGATTTGTCTCCAAGCCAAGTCTGTTTTGCCCAGGACCATGGTTGGTGGGTGATTCCTCCCTGTTCTTATCTCGACCCTCAGGCCTTTTTTCACATTTTTCTCCTGTCCACCCCTGGGGGACGGGGCGGGGGGGGTGTTAGGGCAGAGGGCAGGGAGTAGTGAGCGACCAGCTGTGTGGTAGTTTAGCTGTTGGCTGGGCTAAACCAGGACCGGCAGTTTAGATTAAAGTGTTTGTTCATCCCACTCTATCTTTGTGTATAAAATACTAAAGACTAAATCTCTTCTAACTTCAGAACTCCATCACCTGAAGCTAAGAATGCCTGTGTCTATAGCACTCATATAACCTAGCGTTTCTGTCACAGTACAATAAGCAATGAGTCATTCTGTTTTGCTTGATATTTAACATGATTTTTTATTTTGTACTTCTTAGGGATTTCAGACTGCTTCTTTACTTTTATAGGCTAATAGAAAGATAATTTGCTAGTAAGAAAATAATGTTAATAAAACTATAAAAGCATCTCTTAGAAGTCTTGCTAGTGGAGAGGTCTGCTGTTAAGAAGCTGTATCAAAGACCCGAACAAAATGACAACCATGCATGTCCAGATTCATCTCATTTAACTTGAATGTTTAAACTGAAATGCCTGAGTTAGGGAATAATTGCTCTCCTTCCCTATATAGTCAATGAACAGAGACAGTCACTTGTAAAAGGTAGCTAAACTCATCTGCATCTGAATTATTTTCTGGAATTCTGCACTAAAACAGACTAATTTCTAACATTAAGGATATGAAGCTAGACCTCTTTCAGGTTTTGAGGTAATTAAAGCATATATAATTACTCCTAATAATGGCAGATATGGAAAAAAAGAAAACCCTTTTGTGTTAAGGTAGTGTATATACTATACTTGCAAAACTGACTCAAAATAGCAATGAAAGCTTTAACTAAGGAGAAATGAATGATTTTGATTGTTGGGTCAGTGAGAAGTGCCCAGACTATGGGTAGAGTATAAATGCTGCTTCATCAAGTCGTCTCCTCATCCTGGCCGTGGGATGGCTCAGCATAGTCAGCCACATTTAGGGAAAATCCTTCTGCCATAGGTGTCAGGAAAATATCCCTGATCCCCAAGCAGCTTACTGACTTTGAGTGTCTTTAGAAATAACAGTGAGAATTGCATTATTTACTCTGAGCACATTCAGGAACTTTGTCCTTCCACCCAGCACCTCCAGTTAGGTACCATGTGCAGGCAAGGCAATACATCTCTTTTCTGTCACAAAAAAGGCTCACCCACGTAATATTTAATAGAGCACTTTGTTCAATAGAACGCAGTCTGTTCTATTTGATAAATGTTACTTTTTTTCACCCCAAAGTAATGTTAAAATTTGTAGCCACTGTAAACAAAGTCACAGAGTTTGTGTAGAGACTAAGCGTAATCACTAGAACAAAGTGCCGAACCTGCCTCTCGGCTGCCTTCAACCAAATGCTTACTGTCAACCAGAAGTTCAGCTGAACAGGACCATGGAGGACAGCCTTGCAGCTCTCTATGTAGCACAGTGAAAGATGGCATCTGCCAACTCAAGGCAGCACGCAGGACCCACTGGTTGAATTCATAAAGCCTGTTTCCTACTGCCTGCCAGCAAGATGTTCAAAGTAGTTCTTAGTATTTTCCCCAGATATTCTATGTCTTGCTTTTCTAACTACTGCAGTGAATGACACTTCACCAGAAGTCCTAATCCCCAGGAGCCTCTGCTGCTTTCATCCATAATACTGGGAATTCGGCAGTTGTGCAACACGTTGCAACAGTGGTAAGGTTTTTGTAGGGATATTTGTAATAGGTTGGCTTGCAAAAGTAATCTATTCTGTGAAGTCACCATCATTTTCCCAAAATGTGCTTCTAGATGACCACTTCTCATGATCAGACATAATAAAAAACAATAACACTGGGTCTCAACAAACAACTGAGCCTATTTTCCCTTTCTTCTAGTGCCAGACATGTACAAGGAATAGTTAGCTCACAATGCAGAATAATTTCCAGTTTCAATGCACCACTAACAACATAACAAATACATAATAAAATAAGTCATTAACTTCATTTCAAAAAGTCATTAGAGGCTGAAACAATGTTTCTTAAGCATTAGCCTGGCCTTTCCTAATAGGAATGCAATAAAAAAGCAGTGAAACCTTTGAAATTATGACAAATTCAGCTTTGAAATTAGATACAGTTTTCTAGTAATGAGGTTAAAACAATATTGAAACAGCTATACTCGGTGAGCTGGCGGATATGACAATGCTTCAAGTTGGAAAGTAAAATTAAATATCTTTAAAAATTAAATGTTTTATCAAGTTTCTAATAGAAACTCTATGGAGAATGTGAGTGAAGGGGGGTGTGTGTGCTCGTGCCTGTGCTAGAACAGAAGAATACCGATTGCCTTCTAAATAATTTTGGATTACATTAATCCCTATGGTTTGGGTTTTCTTTTGTTTTGGTTTGTTTGGTTTTTTTTCCCCTTGGGGGTTCATTGAGAACATAGCAAGCTCCTTATTGCTCTCTTCCACAGGGATTGTCAGAAGTTTCTCCATGTGATACCAAATTATCACGCTCAATGTGTTCATGAATATTTCTGGCTACACTGTCATATAACCAGATGAGCAAGACAGAAGAACAACCAGATTGTTGGTTCATGTCCAGCTCCTATTTCAAGTAATAGCACCTAGTGCTTTTAACCCTAAGCTCAAACCTCGTAGAATCTAGTTTGCAGGTTGCCTCCTACCTATAGAAATATGATATAGCAGTATGAAAAACCTTCTTTCTTCTAATAGCTGGTAATTTTTACCCTAAATGGCTGAGAAAAATTCTACACGTCAAGGTCTTAGAAAAAGAAAAAAACAATTGTAAGGTTTTTTTTTATGTACTTATTTCTCACTGCTCAATTGCAACATTAGGTAGCAAGCATATTATTGGAAAAGTTCCCTGTGTTCTTGAGACTTCCAGACTTTACTTTTCTTCAGTTAAAACTTCCAGTCAGATCTCTTCAGGTGGTATACTGCCAAGTTTGTATGGGAATCTCTTCAGGTTTTACTCAGTATGGTCAAAGAGACTGAACTGACAGACAACACACTTGGAGTAAATGGATCTCCCTGCTCATTGAAATGCAGAAGATTGTTATAGCAAATAACATCACAAAAACTATACAGGAGAAATCAAATTGCTATCATGGACTGAATAAATTAAGATGATAGAAGATGAAAGTATTCATTTAATTTTGGGAAAAAAAAAAATCAGAACATGTATAGAACACCTTCAGAAATGATCCAGGGGTTAAACTCATTGCTGTGCTGGAATGAAAAGTCATGTACTTGTTAAGGTTATAAAGTTTCTGCAATGATCTGCAATGATATGATTTTCCTCCCACAGCTTAAGTCCATGACTTCTCTGTATATGATAATTACATGTGTTAGAGGTAGTGATGAGATAACTTGTCTTCTTGCAAATATTCTTCTCTGCTCCCTAAGTGTTAATTATGTTTTTCCTTCAGACATGCCCATCTGAGTAGTGGCAGTAGGTTAAACTCAGAGCAATCTTAGCCAATATGAAGTTAATTTTTGTTGCCTGTATCATACCTGAAGTCTTCATGTGCTGAAAAAGCTGGTGGGTTTTTGTTTCTGTCTTTGTTTATTAGTTGCTCATGTTTTGGTCAAATGGTTTTACTACTATTTGAAAACACTGCTCCTTTTTGGAGCCACCCCAAAAAAGCAGGCATGAACCTCTGTGTTAAGAACCTGATTTTTATTTGAAACACTAATAAATTATGAATAAAATCTGTCAGTTTCTGCACATTGGAGGCAGGCTGGCTGATGTGGAGAGGTCACATTTCTTATCAAATAATGAATAAATACACTTCATATGTATGTGAGCACATGAACACAGGTAGCTAGGAGTGAACCTCTTGCTATTCCAAACTTAAAAATGCACTTGTCAGCTCTATAGCTGTCTTTGTTTAAATTGCTGCTAGCAGTTTAGCGAAAGAAATTTCTTAACTGTAGTGTAACTAAATCTCTATCCTAAACTGAATGAAAATAAGGTTTGAAAAATAGGTGTCTCTTCTGTCAAGAAGTATGAAATGTGCGTATATTGTTCAGTGCTAAGACTGTAGGAGGCAGAGCTTATTGAGCAATGTACAGCACCGTGACTAGTAGCTGCTTTGCTCAGCGGACTGCTTTCACAGCGAGGTTTTTCCCTATTAAGTGCAATAGTGTGAAAACACTGATAATGCTGAAGAACATATCCTGTGAATTTGACTTTTATTCATCATGGCTAGCTGTGCTATGTACTGAGACTGCTTTCAGTAGTGGTTTTAGTTTACTTCATTGAATTTATTAACCTTAATGTTGGGTATTCAAGTAGAAAGGCTTTATCTAGTATTTTGTTAAATACTCCACCAGAGTTGATTTTGGTTGGGATTTTTGTATGGTTCTGTGTTGGGAGAGTGAGAAGGTTGTGTAGTTTTTTGATTTTTTTCTAACTCAGCGCCGCTACAACTAATGCAGCTCATGAGCTTAGTGGTTAAATGGTTCTTGTACCGTCGATGCTCACTGGGGTGTGAGCCCTGTGGTGAGTGCACCATGGCCAGGGCTTCTAGTGTTTGCCCTTAATACGGTGTGCAACTGCGAAAAGGAGTATTTTAGTCACAGCACTATAGGTAGTGTCAATTTAGCTCAGCGCAAAGCTGTAGGTGGTTTGCTATGGCTCACCACACAGCCATTAACAGTATCATCTTTGCTCAGCACAGAATTGCAAGTGATAGTATTTAAACGTCCTATAGCACTGTGAATGATAGCATTCTCATCTTGTCCAGGAAGAAATGTGAAGACAGGCATTCTGACTGAGCTTGTGGTTTAAAGCGAGTCAGGTTAGGAAAGAATATAGTCTCATCATCTGCAACAGGATGTGGCATCATTGAAATTTAACATTGATTTTTAAAGCGATTAAAAAAGAACGATGGATCACAGAGTTAGCAGATTTCAAAAGAAAAAGATTAGTATATTCATAAATATCTCCTGGCATGAGCACCAGTGTAACTTAGCAGTTCTGAATCCCTCTCTGGAGATGCTGCTTTTCTCTACGGCCTCTGGAAACTACTCTTAAATGAGGTGCTTCATCTAGATGACTAAAGCAAGTGGTGTGAATATTCTTCTCTAACGTTGTTCACTTGCCATTGAAGTGTTAACCTGTTCAAAAATTAAAAGTGGAAATCTCGCATAAGATTTTAGAATGAAAAATATACAGCAATAAAAAGTAGAATGAAAATATGCTGAAATGGTACGGTACAGAAATGAATACCTTTTGCCTGGTAGCTAATTTCCGCTAAGATATTATGAAGTGAGATTTGTGATGATCTGTTCTAAATCTGCGTATGTCACAGATGGGCATAAGGGGAGAAATTAAATGATTACAGCTGCAGGTACATAAACCCACCCTTATGGTGTGGACCTGTACTCTGATTTGATGACCTTACTCACCTGGGACTACAGGAAACGTTACATTACTGTAGAGTTTACATTTGGGCCTCTTGTTTGCTTTCTATAACATAGCAATATAATAAACTTTTGTCTAACAAAATTATTGTTCAATTTAGCATATTTTGCTGTTTGTAGTGTATTTCTTCTTCACTAAATACTTCTTGTTTGGTGATCAATTTAGATAAGATTTGTATTTTCCATTTGCCAGACAGTTCTTAACACTTCTTAATAGCTAATCTGCTGTGTTGGATTTACCACTTCAATACATTTAACACTCATAATAGAGGTTGAATAAACCACAGTTAAGTCCATGAGTGTGAGAATTAAGCTAAACTGAAGATAGTAGAAACATCATTTTAATGATGATTCGTCAAATTCCTTCACTTAAGTGAAAGCTTGGAAAACTTAAAAAAAAAAAGATATTAAAAAGGAAACTAGGTATATGGAATAAAAAGTTAGGTTCTCATAAATTTTCCTTTTGTCTCTGCAGTAGAGTTCTATGGCATTTACAAATCAATAATTCTGATTATGTTACATAATCCGGAAGAGAGTTTTCAATTAACAATGCTGTTATTCAATAAAGTACTGGCATGTTGCAAAATTTTAGAAAACATTGATTTCACTCTGATTTGTGACTTGCAGAAACACCACACAAACTATTGTGAGCAGACTATATTAACATCTCTATTTTAACATATCAAGGATGTAAAAACTTGATGTGATGGGTTGACCTTGACTGGACACCAGGTGCCCACCGAAGCTGCTCTATCACTCCCCTCCTCAGCTGGGCAGCGGAGAGAAAATATAACGAAAGGACAGAGACAGATCACTCACCAGTTACCACCACAAGCAAAATAGACTTGACTTGGAGAAATTAGATTTATTACCAATCAAATCAGAGTAGGGTAATGAGAAAGAAAACTAAATCATAAAAACACCCCCCGCCTCCATCCCTGCCTTCTTCCTGGGCTTAACTTTACTCTTGAGTTCTCCACCTCCTCCCCTCAATGTTGTAGGGGGATAGAGAGCAAGGGTTGTGGTCAGTTCATCATACATTGCCTCTGCCACTCCTGCCTCCTCATAGTCTTCCCGTGCTCCAATGTGGGGTCTCTCCCACAAGAGACAGTTCTCCATTAACTTCTCCAACGTGGAGTACCGTAGAATAAAGCTCTGGAATGCAAAGAGGCCCATGAAAGCTGGTTAATATTCAAGGATCACCACTTCCAAGCTCAGGAGCAGTGCATCACAACAAAGAGGAAGTCAGGCAGAAACGCCAGGAGTCCTACATGGATGAACAAGGAGCTCCTGGACCAACTCAGACACAGAAAGGAAGCCTACAGAGGGCGGAAGCAGGGACAGGTAGCCTGGGAAGAATACAGATAAATTGTCCAAATGGCCAAGGATCAGGCTAGGAAAGCTAAAGCCCTAATAGAGTTAAATCTGTCCAGGGACATCAAGGGCAACAAGAAAAACTTCTGTAGATATGACAGTGATAAACGGGGGAAATGGGGGACCTGGCTATCCGGGATATGGAGAAGGCTGAGGTTCTCAATGATTTCTTTGCCTCAGTCTTCACTGGCAAGAGCTCTAGCTGCACAACCCAAGTCACAGAAGGCAAAGGCAGGGACTGTGAGAATGAAAAACCGCCCACTGTAGGAGAAGATCAGGTCCGAGACCATCTTAAGAACCTGAAGGTGGACAAGTCCATGGGACCTGATGAGGTGCATCCGCGGGTCCTGAGGGAGCTGGCAGATGAAGTTGCTAAGCTGCTATCCATCATATTTCAGAAGTCATGGCAGTCTCATGAAGTTCCCACTGACTGGAAAAGGGGAAACATAGCCTCCATCTTTAAAAAGGGGAAAAAAAGAAGACCCAGGCAACTACAGGCCAGTCGGTCTCACCTCTGTGCCCAGCAACATCATGGAGCAGATCCTCCTGGTGACTATGCTAAGGCACATAGAAAATAAGCAGGTGATTGGTGACAGCCAACATAGATTCATAGATTTCTAGGTTGGAAAAGACCTTAGAGATCATCGAGTCCAACCATCCCTAATCCCCATTAAACCATATGCTCAAGTAGATCATCCACCCTATTCTTAAACACATCCAGGGATGGGGACTCAACCACCTCCCTGGGCAGCCTATTCCAGTGGCTGACAATCCTTTCAGAGAAGAAATACTTCCTAACATCCAACCTGAATCTCCCCTGACTAAGCTTATGCCCTTTTCCTTTTGTTCTATCACCCAACACTAATGTAAATAGCCCTTACCCCACCTCCCCACCATCTTTTCTCAAGTATTTGTAGGCCGTAATCAGGTCTCCCCTCAGCCTCCTCTTCTCCAGGCTAAACAGCCCCAACTCCCTCAGCCGCTCCTCATAAGTTTTATTTTCCAGCCCCTTGACCAGTTTGGTCGCCCTTCTTTGGACTCGCTCCAGGAGCTCAATATCTCTCTTAAAGTGAGGGGCCCAAATCTGGACACAATATTCCAGGTGCGGCCTCACCAGTGCCAAGTACAGGGGCAGGATCCCTTCCCTGCTCCTGCTGGTCACACTATTCTTGATACACGCCAGTATCCCATTGGCCTTTTTGGCCACCTGGGCACACTGCTGGCTCGTATCAAGCCGGTAGTCAACCAAGACCCCCAGGTCTTTCTCCGCCAGGCAGCTCTCCAGCCACTCTTCCCCGAGCCTATAGCGATGCTTGGGGTTTTTATACCCCAAGTGAAGGACTCTGCACTTGGCCTTATTAAAGCTCATGCCATTGGCCTCAGCCCAACTATCCAGTCTGTTCAAATCCCTCTGAAGGGCCTCCCTACCGTCGAGCAGATCGACACAGCCTCCCAGCTTGGTGTCGTCCACAAATTTACTGAGGGTACATTCAATTCCCTCATCCAGGTCATTGATAAAGATGTTAAACAGAACTGGACCCAGCACTGAGCCGTGGGGAACCCCGCTGGTGACCGGCCTCCAGCCGGATTTAGCCCCTTTATCACCACTCTTTGGGCCCGGCCATCCAGCCAGTTTTTAACCCAAAGGAGGGTGTGCCTATCCAGGCCAGCAGTTATCAGTTTCTCAACCAGAACACTATGAGAAACTGTATCAAAGGCTTTACTGAGGTCAAGGAAAACTACATCCACAGCCCTTCCCTCGTCAACCAGGCGGGTCACCCTGTCATAGAAGGTGATCAAGTTTGATTGGCAAGACCTGCCTTTCATAAACCCATGTTGACTGGGCCTGATCACCCGGTTAACCTGTATGTGCTCATTAATAGCACTCAAGATAACCTGTTCCATGACTTTGCCTGTCACCGAGGTCAAACTGACAGGCCTGTAGTTCCCTGGATCCTCCTTCCGCCCTTTTTTGTAAATGGGGGTAACATCCGCCAGCCTCCAGTCCAGCGGAACTTCCCCAGTGAGCCAAGACTGTCCAAAGATAATGGACAGGGGTTTGGCAATGACATCCGCCAGCTCTCTCAGGACTCTTGGGTGGATACCATCAGGCCCCATAGACTTGTGGGCATCCAGTCGAAGGAGCAGATCCTTGACCCGTTCCTCTTGGATCACAGGAGCTTCGATTTGCTCTCCCTCCCTGCACTCAGACACCGAAGGCCAGCTCACCTGGGAACTGCTGACCTTATTATTAAAGACTGAGGCAAAGAAGGCATTAAGGACATCAGCCTTGTCCTCATCCCTAGTGACTAACGTACCCTCTGAGTCCAGTAGGGGCTGGAGGTGATCTTTAGCTCTCCTTTTGTTATTAATATATTTATAGAAAGACTTTTTGTTGTCCCTTACGGAGCAGGCTAGTCTAAGTTCCAACTGGGCTTTTGCCCCCCTGATTATCTCCCTACATGTCCTAACTTCCTCCCTGTATTGATTCCTGGATGCCTGCGCATTCTTCCAAGACTTATAGACATCCCTTTTTCTTTTGAGATGTTCCCAAATCTCCTTTGTCATCCAAGCTGGTTTTCTACCCCGGCGGCTCAACTTCCGGCACACAGGGACAGCTTGCTCCTGTGGCTTCACTAAGGCAAATCTTGCCTGACTAATTTGCTGACCTTCTATGAGGAGGTTACAGCATTGCTGGATAGGGGAAGAGCAACTGACATCATCTACCTGGACTTATCCAAAGCATTTGATACTGTCCCACACAACATCCTTGTTTCTAAACTGGAAAGACATGGTTTTGATGGATGGACCACTCAGTGGATAAGGAATTGGCTGGATGGTCACACTCAAAGAGTTGTGGTCAATGGTTCAATGTCCACGTGGAGGCCAGTGATGAGTGGTGCTCCTCAGGGGTCTGTACTGGGGCCAGTGGTATTTAACATCTTTGTTGGAGACATGGACAGTGGGATCGAGTGCACCCTCAGCAAGTTTGCAGATGACACCAAGTTGTGTGGTGTTATGGGCACGCTGGAGGGAAGGGATGTCATCCAGAGGGACCTTGACAGGCTGGACAGGTGGGCCTGTGAGAACTTCATGAAGTTCAGCAAGACCAAATGCAAGGTCCTGCACGTGGGTCGGGGCAATCCCAAGCACAAGTACAGGCAGGGCAGAGAATGGATCGAGAGCAGCCCTGAGGAAAAGGACTTGGGAGTGCTGCTGGATGAGAAGCTCAACATGAGCTGGCAATGTGCGCTGGCAGTCCAGAAAGCTAACCGTATCCTGGGTTGTATCAAAAGAAGCGTGGCCAGCAGGTCAAGGGAAGTGATTCTGCCCCTCTACTCCGCTCTCATGAGACCCAACCTGGAATACTGTGTTCAGCTCTGGAGTCCCCAACACAAGAAGGACATGGAGCTGTTGGAGCGAGTCCAGGGGAGGGCCATGAAGACGATCCGAGGGCTGGAACACCTCTGCTATGAAGACAGGCTGAGAGAGTTGGGGCTGTTCAGCCTGGAGAAGAGAAGGCTCCGGGGTGATCTTATAGCAGCCTTCCAGTAATTAAAGGGGGTCTGCAGGAAAGCTGGAGAGGGACTTTTTACAAGGGCATGTAGTGATAGGACAAAGGGCAATAGCTTTAAACTGAAAGAGGGCAGATTTAGACTAGATATAAGGAAGAAGTTTTTCACTCAGAGGGTGGTGAGGCACTGGAACCGGTTGCCCAGAGATGTTGTAGATGCCCCATCCCTGGAAGTGTTCAAGGCCAGGTTGAATGAGTCTTTGAGCAACATGATCTAGGGGAAAGTGTCCCTGCCCATGGCAGGCGGATTGGAACTAGATGATTTTTAAGGTGCCATCCAGCACAAACCATTCTGTGATTCTATGATAAATGAACTTCAATAATGAAAAAACCCAAGGAACTCAAACAGGAATGCCCAAAGTAAAATTAACCAGAAATTATGTCAGGTCTTTCCTTAAGTTAATTTCATCATTGATTTGCACATTGCTTACCTCACTGGGTGAAATGGGGCCTCGTTCTAAACTTTGTTAACCTAGGATCTGATGATTTAGTTGTTTTAGCTTCTGATATTTTTTGTCCACAATGAGTTTTCCTTGTCTAACAGGAAAGACTGAAAGACAGGAAGAAGATCTAAAAGCTGAACAGTTTGCTTCCAGAAATCTATTGCATTCTTTAGTTTTAAGGTTGTATCAGCATTAAGATTTAAGAAATGTTCAATTGCATATTTAAGGATGTCGAAAGAAATTACAAATACTTCGTTTGGCAAGATATCCTATGCATGCTCCATTACATTTCAGTTTCCTCTGTTAAGAGTAGATTTAGGGCTGAGAAAAGGTGTGAACCAATGAAAAAAAGAAAACAAATTTCCTCTAAAATTCTCTCTCTGTCTTCAGTCTTCTGTTCGTCTTATATAATGGCTATAATTTGTACTGTAGTCAGAAGTAGTTTAAGTTACAAATTTGCATGCCTTGCACAGGGGGTTAGTGTGCACTGTAGAGCAATCCTGCAGTATAGTGGCTATGCATGCCTTTTCCTAGCAGTGTTTTTAAGGTTTTTGGAGTTTTTCTATAATTGTCACAACTTCAGTTCTCCAGACAGTGAAAGAAATCCACAGAGCTTCACATGGAATATAGTAATTGGAAGTAATGATAGCAATTTTTTGTAACTTGTACTACTCCTCTCGATTATTAGAACTACTTGAATTTTTAAAATATCTTCTATAGCAATAAGAGAGGATAAATTTCCTTGAAATAATAATTAAAACAATCTAAGACAAAATAAGTAGGACATCTAAAGCAAAAATTTAGCCTTTTGCCTGTGTGTGATATATGAAAAAAATATTCTTTCAGTTCAACAACCTTTCCAAGTGACTCTCAAGGTCTTTTTTATTTCTAGATTTCTGTCAGCTGTTCTTATACTTGCTGTAAGTTTTTTAAAATATCTATGATTTTTATAACAAACAAGCAAAATACTTTAACAATGATTAAACAAAATATTTTCTGAATTAATAAAGTTAAGACTAAAAATATTTCTAATTCTTAGCAATATTTTAAAAAGCAAAATATTGATTACTTATTACTTAATTACTTAATACTTAATACTTTGATTAAGTATATTTTTTAATAATTTATAGAGTTCTGTAATGAACTTTTCTTAATTATCCTCATTTTTATATTACTCATGTCAGTGAAAAAGTTCATTTTTAAATACTAGTTAATATTTCAATGAGAGAGAAAGCATGTACCTTTCTACAAAGACTTCTCATTTCTGACCTGAGTCTTCCTGGAAAATTTTTATTTATATCTGTTCTTGTGAACTGTTAAATAAATTTCTTGTTTCCCTCTTTTACTTACACACATCCATCAGTTTTCCTTCTACGACAGCTAGTTAGGGGAAGCCCCACATTATTATTTTCAGCCATGCAGACACTGCTGCAGAATATTCCAAAAAACTCTTAATTCCTACAATATTTGGAAGTATCAAATAGAGATACTATTCATCTGTGTAAAATATATCAAGATGTAAGTAATTTATCAGAGTGGCTCAAGGGAGATAAGTCTTACTAAAGATAGAACTAATCACAGTGTTTGTGGTATTTTCTTGATGTTTAAGAAATGAGAAACTGTAGCATAAAAATCTAGTTCTAGTCCCAGCATGCTACTAATGAAGATTTTGCGGCAAGAAATAAAAGTAAAGGATTAAAAATAGATCTATGTCCTATTTCTAAATCCACAAAGAATTTTAATGTGTCTGCAGAGAAATTCATCAAAACTGCTTTCCAGGGCTCTGATCACAATATTCTCATAATTCATTTCAAAGTAAATTTGTCTAACATTTGGCTTAATTTATCTAAGAGTAACAAACACGCAGAAAAAAATTAGTACCAAAAATAGCAATTGATGAGTTCATTTCTGGTTGGGAGCCTTGAAATTGTTTTTGCTGTGGTTGTGAAATTATATCTACAGTGTGTTACATTCTCCACCCAGGCTATTCCAATGCTACGGAAGGATTGTCATAGCTTTGAGAGTCTGTATTCTAGAAACTGGTTGGGATTGCATTGCTGATACCGAGTTGGACATAATGTTTAAAAATTCTTGCAGTGAACACAGAGAACATATTTCATTCGTTGCAGAGATGTTTTTGTTAGTGTGGAAATTGTTTTGTTCTTGTGCCAGGTGAGACATGGCTACAGCTGGCAGTGATACTAATAGCACTTTTCTTCCATCCTATATTTAAATTGCAAATGGCTAAATATCTAACTCTGGTTTTAAGCTTTTATTATGAATTCCAAGAATCATACTCGTTGGGGTGATTAATACTCAAGGCCATACACTAGCAAAGATAAACAAACCCCTATGTTCTTGATGTAATAATATAGAAAGATTTAAGTCAAATTTTAGATTGACAACATATTATTATGCCAGCAGGCAAAGATTTCTGTTAATTAGTTCACAATTAGTCCCTCTTATTTCTAATCTCAGAGTATTAGATATTGATGGAATGAATATATTAGTAGCTTCATCTTAATGGTGTCAAACAGGCCAAAATGCAAATAGGGATTGGTTTTAATGGGATTTATTGATTTGTGTGCATATGCTATTTAATCAGTTTTGTGCTTGACCTACACAATTGTGTTATATTTTAGTTCAAAAAGAAAATGCAGGGACCCCCTTGTCATATTAGGAAATAATTTGTTGTTTAAAAAAATTTCTGCACCATATAACTTCCAGGATTTTCTATTGGAGGTATTTCTGCATGTCTCTCATGTGCTACACCCCGTTCTTCTAGCAGGAAGTCTATATTGCCCTCCTTCTTGTTCCAAACTGAAGTTAGAAACAATACATTTCAGGGATTGTGTTGAAGTACTATGTACTGAGAAGAATCAGAAAATGAGACTTTGTGCTACTTAGAGATGTTGGTATAATCTCTTTCAAGATACCTCTGTGAGCTTCTTAGGAAACATTTAAACGTCATGGATTAATAAATGTAAGATCAAATAATCAGAAATGTTTTTATCTGGACTTTAAAACAGGATAGAGAATTTTGACCTCTAGCTCCTGCAACTGCAGAAAGCATTAGCCAAATCAACTGTTCTAGTCTCTCTATTCTCTCAACCTTGCCCGAAGAGCATCTATGTAATTCACAAGTGGGGCCAGCCAGTGATATTTTCCTCCCAGATGATAGAGAAGCAAGAGCATCCTTGTACCAGCATGTATTATCAACTGCTCTTTGACCTTCATTTTGCAGGAATATGAATTTCAGATACCATTTTTGGCCATTAAAAAAAAAAGAAAAGAAAAAAGGGGGGGGGAGGCGCGGGGGGAAGCAATTGTTAAATAGATACTGGTTCTTCAATGAAGTCTGCATCACACCTTGGATGAGCTGAGTAGCCTTCTGAAAATGGCTCACTCTCTTTCTGTTGGTGACAGACTGAGTTGAGTCTCATAAGTCAGGCATGTCAGTTACACAGTGTCCTTTTTTTCAAGATTAAATCAAATCCGTCTATTTTATACAAATGCATTAGTGCAGATTTCTGTAAGATCATTCATCCTCATGATAGATTTGTGACCAATCTCTGCTCAAATCTAATTTCTGCTGCTTTTTCCTGAACTTTTTAAAGCTCTGATTAATTCACTATCTTTTTTCCCCCTCACTGGCAAGTGAGATTCAGCAAGTAAACTTGACAGCAGTGCATTCACAACAGCGTAGAGTTGGGGAGGGTTCGGTTAATTTTGTTGGATCATACATTTCAAACAGTTAAAATAAAATTTACAACACCCTGTTGTCTTGAAAGTAGACTAGCTTGGAATGAATTTGTTTTAATGAAATTAAAGGCATAGAATATGACTGGAAAGTAAGTCCTTTGGTACTTGCCTGAATTCATAATGGATACAAGTGTAAAAATCCAAACAGAACGTGTGGAAATGTAGATTTTTGAAAACACTAAGGAAAGATTTATAACACTATATTCTCAGTTAATCATCTAACGACAAAATTCTAATTATCTCATCTGTGGAGATACAGAGATTTAATTTCTAAAAGATGTTTTGAGAATACCTCGTAAAGCTGTACCTCTGCTATGTTTAATTGTAGACTACCAAACAAAATCATCGTATCTTCGAAACAGAAGGCCTATTTAGAAATGATCCTGAGGCCTCTAGGATTTGTTTTTATTTGCTTTCTAATTAAGATGAAGAACAATTAAGATTTTTGAGATTTAATTTTAAAAAGCATTATTTTATCTAAAAAAGTATGTAGAGCTTCTAAAATATTTGTTTCTTTGTAAAACTGTTTTAAATGTATTTGCTTCCCATATCATTCTATTAAAGAGTTTTGGAAATAAGTGGACATATTTTTACTACATATACTAGGCATTCAATTAATGCACATTAAATTAGGCATCTATCCTCTGTGTATCATCAACAAGGATAAAAATAACACTCCTGAGACAGTATTTTAGGATCCAGGCTGAAAGCTTAATTGATGCCTATTTTGACCAATTGATTGTTTCCAAACTGTGTCGCTGATCTACAAGGTAACCATAATTTGATCTCATATATAGGACACTAAATTTCCTATGTTCCAACCAATTGCCTATTGTGAAAACAACCTTTCTAAGGCTGTTTAAGGGATACATGCACACCAAAACATACTTTTTTTTATTATTATTATTGTCCATACTTAGTAGGTAGAAATAGCAACTGCCAAGCTCGCTATAAGTATTTCTTACTTTGACTTTAGTCTAAATTAATTCATAGAGGACGATCTATTTCCTGATTCCATTATTTCATTTAGTGTGTGCACATTTGTGTGTTTCCTGGCCCCCAAACCTTATTAATCTTTCTTACTAGTGTTCCTACTGTACAGCATAGTTCTTACAGTGTATACTTTTTTATATATTTCTTCTTTTCATGGGGCTCTCTTTCAGTTTTATTCTACATAAAATGAGATATTCAGAAACAGTTACTCAAAATTAGACAATTCTTACTTCCAAAATATGAACTTTCTCATGTGATGGAAGTGTTAAAGCCCTGAGAGCACTTTTATAGGTTTTCCCACTTATTCCAATAAGAGAATTTCGTACTACTTACATTAGCACAACTTTTTGTACCTGT
Source organism: Tauraco erythrolophus (assembly GCF_009769465.1). NCBI lineage: Eukaryota > Metazoa > Chordata > Aves > Musophagiformes > Musophagidae > Tauraco > Tauraco erythrolophus. The sequence goes on along the minus strand of NC_141465.1, from coordinate 122,730,482 downwards.
AAGTGCCTAGCAATGCGTATTTAGTGCACTGATGCTTCTATTTTATTTCATTGTCGAGGCTTAGAGAAGTAGTTTTCTCCTCAGCTGTCATTTATTTCCCACATAAAGCAATGGGAAAATTTCATTTCTTTCATTTGCAATTTAAAAAAAACCCAGAAATCAAAGTAGAATTAATTCATCATATCTCTGTCAGGTAGAATTTAGATAACGGTTAACAAAAGTATAATTAGTATTAACATGTTAGATAGACAACTGCTAAACAATATTTCTCCATTTCTCCTCTTGGTACTTTTTTTTTTTCAGATATTTTAACTACTTTCCCTTATTCAAGAATAATGACAGCATTTACAGTGTTTTAGGATATAAGGCAGTAACATTATCACAAAGTTCTGCCTACCAAAGTGTCACGAGACTGTTTGGATAGATCAAGTATGCAATTCACTATTCTTTGATAACTGAGCAAATCAAATCATCTACCAATGTATTATAACTGACAGTGCTGCTCCCACAGTTACTTCACAGTTATTGAGAATATTTAGAGAAAGCAGAAGTATGGGATGTTAGTAGATGTATAGTTTCCAACTGGTGTTTCACCTGGTTTCCCAGTTTTATCTCTTGTCATTCAGTTAATTTTTGCATTCCTTTTCACATCATCTCTGTAAGTGTGAGCTCCCAAAGTGAGCAGTGTAACTGTGTCACAGTGACAGACTAAGCAGAAGTTGTTAAATGGGTTATATTTATAGGAGTGGAGTCCTTCAACCAGATTTTAGAAATTAACTGAAGAGCTTAAAAACAAAAACATAGTCTTCCTTGACCCCCCGTATTATCAAAAAAACAACAAGAAGGCACCTCAAGAAGGTTCTTCAACCCAAATTAAACTGAAAGAGGGTAGATTTAGGTTAGATATAGGAAGAAATTTTTCACTCAAAGGGTGGTGAGGCACTGGAATAGATTGCCAAGAGAAGTTGTAGATGCCCCATCCCTGGAAGTGTTCAAGGCCAGGATGGATGAGGCTTTGGGCAGCCTGGTGTAGTGGAGGGTTTCCCTGCTGTCATGGTTTGATGTGGAGGGGAGGGTGGTTCTGGTGGCAGGAGAGGGGATTTGCTCCCTACGACCTCCCCGGTTTTGGAACCGGGTTAGGCTTAGTTCTGGACACCAGATCAGACTGCCATCCCCCTCGGGGTTGAGTCAATAGGGCGCCTCTGCGAATTGCCCTATTTAAGTCAGGACAAAGGAACCGGAAAAGGTGCTTCGCCCAGGATCGAGCAGAGAAGGGAGGAGGGCACTGCCCCCGCTCCCTGGATCCCGGCCGGGCAGCTGCCTGCGTCGGGCCGGCGCCGCCCACGGAGGATGGCGGCGGCGGAGCCAGCTGGGGAACTCGGGGGCACCCCACTCCCGGGGTGCCCAGTGGGCTGAGTTCACCTGGAGAGGACTGAGATCTGAGAGAAACAGCCGCATCGACAGCAGGTCAGTGAGGATGGAGCGGGAGGAGGTGTGCCGGAGCCGAGTTTCCCCTGCGGCTGATGGTGAGATGGCAGGCGGCCCCCCTGCAACCAGGACGGCCTCGGTGGAGCAGAGACCCACTCGCAGCCCATGGGAAGAAGATGCCTGAGCCTGAGGATGGTTGTGTTGGGATGCATGACAAGGCAGAGAGGCATTTGGAGTCTGCGTGACGACCCACGCCGGAGCGAGTGGCTACAGCTCCCTAAGTACCTGAGACTGTGGTAAAGCCCACACCGGAGCAATCTGTGGGGAAGGATTGTTTCCAGTGGGCTGGACTCACGCTGGAGAAGTTTGTGGATTTTTCCTCGTGGGTAGGGGATCCACTGGAGCAGGGGAAAAGGGTGTAAGGACTCCTCCTCCTTTAAGAAAGAAGCAGCAGTAACAGCACGGAATGAACTGACCTGCACTCCCCCAGTCCCTGCCCCCTGTGCTGCTGGGGGGAGGAGGTAGAGCTGGGAGGAAAAGGAAAGGGGGGGGGGAAGGTGTCGTTTTTAAGATCTGGTTTTGTTTCTTTCTGTCCTCTCGAGTAATCGGTTTTGTTTCCCTTTGTCCTTCTAAGTAATCATTAATAAACTGTTTTGCTTTGAGAAAGTCCTGTCTGCTTTGCCCAGGACCATGGCTGGTGGGTGCTCCCTCTGTTCTTGTCTCAACTCTCAGTCCCTTTGTTTTTTTTTTCTCTCCTCTCTACTTTACTGGAGAAGGAGAGACTGTGTGAGTTTTAGTTGCTGGATCAGCCTAAAACCACGACACCTGCCCATGGCAGGGGGGTTGGAACTAGATGATCTTTGAGGTCCCTTCCAACCCTAACCATTCTATGATTCTATGAATTAAGATGCCAAAATTATCCTGTGGCAATCTGTCTGTTTTAGCTCAATGTCAAGGGTGTGTATAGTGTTTAGTTATGTAAACAAGAAATGTGAATTAGAAAAATAAAGTGAGATGGGCTTATTCCAGGCAATCGCCTATAGGGCCAGTACTTCTATAATGTACAAGTGACTAACAGGAGACGAAGAAGTGTAGGATCCAGATTGAGATTAATAGTGGTAGAATTTTTTTAATGTAACTAGAATCTTAGAAGTCTAATTCCTCAAACACAGAGTTCCTCAAAACCAGAAACTGAATGCCTTCTTCATCTCAGTCTTTACTAGTAAGACTGGCCTTCAGAAATTCAAAGACACAGAGATGAGAGGGAAAGTATGGAGTGAGGAAGATGTACCCTTAGTGGATTGGGATCAGGTTAGAGAATACTTAAGCAAACTGCTTAATTTAAGTGAGAGAATAATTGAGCAAATTGAACATGCATAAGTCCATGGGACCTGATAGGATGCACCCACAAGTCCTAAGGGAGCTAGCTGATGTCACTGTGAGGCCACTTTTGTTTATGTCTGAATAATCATGGTGATTGGGAGAGGTCTGGAGAATAGCAAATGTCACTCCCATCTTCAAAAAGGACAAGAAGGACCCAGGGAACTACAGACCGGTCAGTTTCACCTCAATCCCTGAGTAGGGTATAGAACAACTAATCCTGGAAACCATCTCCAGGTACATGAAGGACATGAAGGTAATCAGGAGTAGTCAGCATAGAATCACCAAGGGGGAGTCATCCTTGACCAACCTGATAACCTTCAATGATGAGATCTTAGGAACCTTCTACTGGCTTGGTAGATTGAGAGGAAAGCAGTGGGTATTGTGTACCTTGACTTCAGTGAGGCTTTCTACACCATTCCCATAAGATCCTCATAGGTAAGCTATTGATGTATGGGCTGGAGGAACAGCCAGTGAGATGGTTTGAAAACTAACTGAATGGCCAGACCCAGAGGGTGGTGATCAGCAATGCAACGTCTAGTTCGAGGCCAGTAACTATCGATGTACCCCAGAGGTCAAGACTAGATTCGGTTCTCTTTTATATCTTCACTAATGGTTTGAATGATCAGAGCGAGTTTACCCTTAGCAAGTTTACTGATGACACAAAACCAGGAGGAGTGGCTGAGAGGTTCGTGCTGCCATTTAAAGTGACTTTGACAGTCTGGAGAAATGGGCTACTAGGAACTTCATGAAGTTAACAAGGAGAAATGCAAAGACCTACAACTAGAGAGGAACAACCCCAGGCAACAACATACGCTGGAGGCTACTCACCTTTTTTGGCAGAAATGGACCTGGGGGTCCTGGTGGATACCACATTGAACATAAGACAGCAATGGGCCCTTGCCACAAAGAATGTCCATGATATCCTGCACTGCTCTAGGCAAAGCATTGCCAGCCGGTCAAGGCAGGCGATCCTTCCCTCTACTCTCACTGATGAGGCCATATCTGGAGTGCTGTGTCCAGTTCTGGGCTCCCCAGTACAAGAGAGACATGGATACACTGAAGGGAGTTCAATGAAAGGCCATGAAGTAGAGTATCTCTCCCATGCAGAAAAGCTGAAAGAGCTGAGACTGTTCAGCTTGGCGAAGAGAAAGCTCATGGGGGATCTTATCAATGTCTATAAATACCTGAAGAGAAGGTGCAAAGAGGACAGATACCAGCTCTTTTCAGTGGTGCCCAGTGACAAGAGAAAAAGCAATGGGTGCAGACTGAATTCCAAGACACTACCTCTGAACATCAGGACATACTTTTTTAGTGTGAGGATGACCAAGTAGTGGCACAAGTTAGGTTGTGGAGTCTTCCTCCCTGGAGATATTCAAAAGCTGTCTGGACATGGCACTGGGCAACCAGTTCTAGATGGCCCTGCTGTAGCAGGAGAGTTGAACCAGATGACTTCTGGAGGTCCCTTCCAACCTCAACCATTATGTTAATTAGTTAATCAGTACTGGAGCAGGTTAAGACAAAGGCTCCAAAAAATCAATGTAAGCATCTTTGTCAAGAAGCAGCAATTATATGCCAAGTTTTTTCCTTAACAGAAGGATGCATGCAATAGATCTCTTTTCCTGTGGTTTAATCTTCTTTGTGCCTCATATCGTCTTCTGTGCATGTTAATTTCTTTCTCTGGGCCTTTCTCTGTTCTCAGAGAAGTCAGTAGATATTGGGCATTAAGTCTGCTAGTGGGAGAGGCATTGCTTCTGCCAAGCAAAGGGAGAAACCCCTTTTTTCTTTTAGTTAGTTGACCTTTAAATATGCGATAGATAAGGTCTAGCAACTTTTTACCATTTCCTTCTCTCTTTCTCACTCTTTCTCTCCTGTCTTCTTTTTTTCATTCATTTTCTTACCACCTCATTATTAGTCAAAACATGCTTCCTAGTACTGCTCTATTAGCCATTGCATTAGTCTACCTATTTGACTTGTTGGCTTCAATGCTTGTAAAATACCCTGTACTGACAGTAAAGTAGAATGCTAAAAAGCTTAGTAATTCTACAGACTAAGGCTTTGTATTTATGCATTTTCTAATGAAGGCAGCGATTATTTTACCCTGTCTTGCTTTGGGGTCTCTAGGTGCTTAGTTTGAGAAAGTAGAAAGGAACATTGTATGAATTTAGAAGTAGTGTTATGCAGAGTGCATTAACTGAGGTTTGCAACAGTTTGCTGTTGTGAAACAAAAATTCTTTGGAGATTTGTTGGCACTAAATACAACAGCAGAAATATCACCAGCAGCATGTTCTTTAGATTCCCAGTGGAACCCAGAGGAACTCTGGCTGCTTTCCTTCCTCATTTACATTTATTTTCTACTTGTTCAGCAAAGCTAAGAAAGAAGAAAAAAAAAAATCAGTTTACACAGGTATCTACATTGTCCTTGGACTTTTCCTGAAGAAATGGAAAAAATGCATGTCGATGCTTTGGCTCTTTTTTAGCAAGAGAAACAGGAAGGGAAATAAATTCTGTATCTATAGATTAACAATATTAATAAGAGAACACAGATGTTTATAATTTAGCCATTATTTTTCTGCAGCCTCTTTTATAAGAAAAAAAAAGTGCTTTTCCATTTCCTCTGTATCTGTTAGTATACTTTTCATTAATAATTTTTAGCTAGAATTTGTATATGTATATGTGTGTGTATTTGTGTATATATGATTTAGTTTGGTTTTCTTGGGAATTTTGTGGTATGTTTTGTGTGTGTTTTCTAATTTTGTTAAGTTTCAAATAAAATCTTTTATCTCCATGTTTCACAGACGTGCAAGAATTTCAAATACATGATAATAAGAATTGAGTTGTCTCCCTTGTAATAGACCCATTGCTACTTTAGCAAGACAGCTTTTGCAGCACAAACAGTGTCACAAAGTAATCAGGAGTTACGTAGATTTATGTGGCTGATTTAGCATGATGTTGTGTTTCACATCCTTTATAATGACATGATCACCCATCAACAAGAGATGAAAGTATCATTATTGTGACATTGTTATACAGTGTCATGACACCTTGACATAATAATCTCTTACTGCAAAAGAAATACAGATGATTTGGCCTTCAATTGATACATTATTGCTAGTCATAAGGACAGCTTGGATTTTTAATTCAGCCCCTCTCCACTTGATAATTCCTGATTATCCTTTAAAAAAAACCCTCACAACTGTAGGTTTAAAAGCTTTCCTTGACAGTGCTTATAACAAAAAGAAAGATATATTCTGGACTGTAGTCAGCCGATGGACTGTAATGCCCTCAGTAGATTATAAAACTTCTGCTTCAATGAATGTGCTTGGTAGTGCAAACAATTTTTTCTCAGGAACGTAGATAAATAAATAATAAGTTTACTTTCAGTTCCACTTCTGCTATAAGTGTTCTTTTCTCTTAAATTATACTAAAAACTACATAAAGCACTATCATAACTGCTATATACGTGCTGTGCTGATTCATAATAAATATTCAAAGTTTTCCCATATTTTGACACAGTAGCAGAGACCATATGAAGTTTTATCCTACAGACCCTGGCATTTTCTAGATCTATGGCCAAAGGAATTTCCCCAGGAGGAGAAGATACGATTGTTTAAGTCTCAGTGTAAACCCACTGGATGTAATCAGAGAGCACACAGAAGCTTGTGTTACCAAACACTGGTTGGTTGTAAATGACGCCAACTGAAAAGTCTTTGTTATCTTCTTAATGTTGCACAATTTCTGAGAAAAAATGTAGGGAGAGGCCTATGGAGTAAAAATTCAGACACTGTTAGCCCAAGTAACAACACCACATGTGCCAAAGATATTTAGCTATTTTGCCATAAAATATTTTTTTGTATTACACCATATGTTATTTTCTGGTTAAAATTTTAAAATTTACATTTTTAAAAAGGCTTGCCATTGAATGTGCAGAGACAGAAGAAAACAGTAGAATCATAGAGCAACTGAGACTGTCATTCAGAGGGACTTGGAGAAGCTCGAGAAGTGAGCCCATGTGAATCTCATGAAATTCAACAAGGCTAATTTCAAGGTCCTGCACCTGGAGTGGAGCAACCCCTGGTATCCATACAGGCTGGAGGATGAAGGGATTGAGAGCAGCCTTACTGAGAAGAATTTGGGTGTACTGAAGGATGCAAAGCTGGACATGAGCCAGCAATATGCTCTTGCAGCCCAGAAAGCCAACTGTATCCCGAGCTGCAAAGAAACATGTCCAGCAGGTCGAGGGAGGTGATTCTGCCCCTCTACTCTGCTCTCATGAGACCCCATCTCCAGTACTGCATTCAGCTCCGGGGCCTCCAACAGAAGGACATAGACCTGTTGGAATGAGTCCAGAGGACGTCCGCGAAGGTGATCAGAGGTCTGGAGCACCTCTGCTATGAAGACAGGCTGAGAGAGTTGAGGTTGTTCAGCCTGGAGAAGAGAAGGCTCCAGGGAGACCTTATTGCGGCCTTTCAACACTTTAAGAGGGCTGTAAGAAAGACGGGGACAGAATTTTTAGCAGGGCCTGTTGGAATAGCACAAGAGGTAATGGTTTTAAACTGAGAGGGAATAGATTCAGACCAGCTATAAGGAAGAAACTGTTGATGATGAGGAAGGTGAAACACTACAACAGGTTGCCTAGAGAGGTAGTAGAACCCTATCCATGGAAACATCCAACGCCAGGTTGGACAGGGCTCTAAGCAACATGATCTCGTGGAAGATGTCCCTGCTCAGTGCACGGGGAGTTGGACTAGACGACCTTTAAAGGTCCCTTCCAACCCAAACCATTCTATGATTCTCTAAGTCTATGATTCTATGATTGGAAGGGACATCTGGAGATAATCTAGTCCATCTGTCTGCTCAAAGAACGGTTAATTATATCAAGATACTCAGGGATATATCCATTAGAAGTCTTCAATGCTTCCAAAAATAAGAAACTGCACAGCCTCCTTGGGAAACATGTTCCAGTATTTGACTGCTCTCATGGTATTTTTTTTTTCATTGTATGCAATACGAATTTCTTATATTTCAGCTTGTTTCTGTTGCCTCTCCTCCGATCACTATGTGCCTTTGACAAGTCTGGCTTCATCTTCTCTGATCAGGTGGTTGTGGACAGCAGCAACGTTTCCTTTTCAGCTTCTCTTCTCCAGGCTAAGCAGTCCTGGCTCTCTCAGCATCTCCTCATCAAAGAGACGCTTCAAGCCCATAATCACCCCTGTGGCCCTTCTCTGGAGCAATTTCTGTCTGTCTGTATCTCTCTTGTACCGGGGGACCCAGAAATGGACACAGTCTTCCAGGTGTGTCTCACCAGTGCTGAGTAGAGGGGAAGGATCACCTCCCTCAACCTGCTGGCAATGCTCTGCCTAATGCAACCCAGGAGGCTGTTGGCCTTCTGTGCCATGAGGGCACATTGCTGGCTCATGCTCAATTTGTCACCCACCAGGAATTCAAGGTACTTTTCTGCCAAGTTGCTTTCCAACCAGTTGACTGCAGCCTGTCCTGGTGCCTGGTATTATTCCACACCAGATGGAAGACTACATGACACAGGTAATATAGAACCCTTCGTGTGCCACATACAGATGTGCAAACACCTACAGATAGATCTCATCTCCCTTGCACAATTAGACTCAAATTCTTGCAGTCTGTAAATGATGTTGCTTTGTGAGCGCTGTGGAATGTTTTAATTAGAAAGTCCTGCAACAGCAGGGAGAGATTTGGAGGGTCAGAAGGATATTCTTGCACTTGCTCATGAGTCCTTTTTTTCTCTGAAGATTATTGTCCTAAATTAGTTCGAAAATGTGATTTAGGTTTCCAGGTCATTTTGATGTTAGGAAAAATGAAGCTCCTGCTTTACTTTCTTCAAGCAATGCACATAACAGTCAATATTACTGCTTTCTCCTCATTCTGTTTTTATACTCATCATCATTTTTTTCCTGTGCTTCGAACTGTTTTACTGTTCTGATGTTTTGGTTCCTATTTCAAAGTGCTCCTGCTAAATGTTTGTGTCAAGTCCATCAATTCCAATTTGCCAAAGGGGCATTGTTGTATTATTGATTTCTCTAACATTGCACCTTGCTCTTCCACTAAAATCATAACATTCGTTCATCAGGCTTCCCCTTGAATTTGTGATAAGATTAGCCGGCACATGTAAGAGCTGCCCTTCCATATCTGGATTTTGTATGCCTCTTAACAAGATCCTTTTCAGCTCTAAGGTTTATATAGTGCTAAGCTCACTGTCACCATTTGAAAAGAATTAGGGCAATACACAAGTATGCTCATCTCAACCTCTTTAATAAGCCGAGGCCTGCTGAGAATAATAGTTTTTCACAATTTGTGGCCAATGTTCAAGCATGGCTTAGTTACAAGTGGTCAAAGAGTCTCTAGCTTTAAATTAGTCACAGAGCAATGCTTGTTCACACAAGATTGCCATCCACTTTAGTATAAAGTGGACTTCTAGCAGCTGCTCAAACCTTAAATATTAGCAGGATTGCAATGTACCAGCAGATGTAACTGTACGAATACTTTTCAGCCCTTGTCTGCCTCGTGTAGGTGTAAATATGTTGTACTGTCTTGGGTTATAAGGTTTGTGTAATGTCCGTTAATTAATGCCTTTATTCATAATTTACATTAATCTGTTTGTAGGTGTGAAGAGCTGTAACGAGTGTAGCGGTTGAGGAAATAAGAAAAAGAGGAAAAGGATCATTGGCTGGAATAAGTGCAGTAATAGGAGTATTTAGAGATTCCATTTTGATATAGACTTAACCTAATAGAGTTTATTATTCTCCATTGTATTTATTTGATTTTTAGAGTAACTCAAAATATTATTTATGATGCAAAGTAACTGACATTCTGAAAATCTGTTTCTGTTCTTGCCTAATATATGTTAGTTCATTTTTTATGATATGATTTTCATTGATTTCGTGTCTATGATACATTTCAAATCTATCTAATCCCCAATAAAAATAAGTAAAGCTCAGGGGATACAATATTGGCATTTTATATGGAGAACTGAGTACTTGACTTTGCTGTTGCAGTTGGGAGGGAGATATTACTTGACTGAGTTAGATCAACACAGGTAATGGATTATTAAAAGCAAAGGTGGTTTTGGTGAAAATCATCATCATGCTTTGGGAATCTAAATCACTTTTACTCAGGAGTTACTGCAGCTCAGTGAAATAAAAATATTTCAGCGTGGGTCTACTGTCTTTAAAATTTCATCAAATGAAGGGAAAATGTTGACTATTTTCTAGACAATGGCTTATAGAATACTTAATTATGGTACCTAATTTTGTCTTTTATGACTTAATTGGTCAGTTTAAGAGGTTATTATCATATACATGACCTATTAATATACTTCCTTTTTTAGACTATTACTCTGTTGGTTCTTTTCTTTGAATTTGTCACTTGAACCATTAACATCTATAAGTCTCCATGATACCAGGCATAAATTAGATCATGATATAAAGCTCCCTTCCTTTGGGGCTTGCTGTTTTTTAATATTTAATGCTGTTGTGTTGGACTTGGCACTTGAGTCATTTCCTGTGTTATTGTACATTTCCTCTTCTGCAGGAGTGCCCTTGAGGTCTTGTAATTTGCAAGCAATAGGGGCTTTCTATCGAGGTTCTGACCAGTCCCTTAATTATTTACCATGTCAAAGATTCTCTAATGTTTTTATTGCCCCCTCGTGGGCCATTTACTAAAAAGCAATTTGCTGTTTTTAAGATAAATTAGCTTTATTTTGGCTTGTTCTAGTACACAGCAAAAGAACTGTAAATGGGCTTTTTTCAGGTCATCAGAGATCCTATTAAATTTTACTGCCTTCATTTTTCACATTTTTAAAAGATCTATTTTTGGCCTTGTTAATAACAACAAACTGCTTGACATTTCAATATTGCTGTTGTTGTTTTTCTAAAGCCAATAGATAAAAGATGAGGTGAACTCTTACAATTTGTTAGGTTGTTTAGCATTTACAGGCTTTTTTGTCTCTTTGAAAACAAGGTCAGGGCTGGACAAAACTGACTGTTGACTAAGGGGCGGTAGAAGTTTATGTCCTCTGCTTGGCCTACCATATGGGACTTGTATTGTACCATAGAGAAGAAGGGCTTTTCTAGGTTAAATGCAGGAGGAAACCAGCTGGGAAAGCTCTTGACCCATATCATGGGTCATGTCTTGACATGCCCAATCCAGTTCCTTGCTGACATCGCATTTCTATAACTGGGCGTCAACTGGGCATTGTTTCCCTTTTCTGCCTTCTCCTAAAAAATACAGTACAAACCATGTGAGTCTAGGTCATATGCAGATTTTTATATGAAGGATCAAGTTTGGTTGTCTTGGATTAGGCCTCAGTAAGTAACTCTAAAGTTTTTCCTTCTTGCCCCTGACTTGAAAAAGAAAATTTCTAAATTGTGTCAAGCGGCTGAAGTCAGGTGGAATAAATTTGGATGGTAGGATCAGACTTGAGAGCAAAGCAGTTAATTCCAGAAGGTTCATTTGAAATATTCTCTCTGCATGCACAAATAAAACAAATAAGGTTTCTGTCGGGTTTACCTCCTTTTACCACCCTCAAAATTAACTGCGTGAAAATCAACTGGAGACTTACAAAACAAGACTGCATCATTCCACGGTATTATGCACCTTACCTCATATTAAATTAATTTACGAATGAAGTGGGGCTGGTACATAGTTTACTTTTTCACTCAGTTATTTCCAGTCTACCTGTGTCGCAGTGTCACTGTTTGCAGTAGATGCAAATATATATCCATGTTTATGCATTGACTCTTTCTTGGATGAAGTATATTATGTAAAATATTTCTCATGAACTACCTGTATGCAAGTAGCTTTGTCTGTGATACACAATGATTAATTTCTTACTCTACTTCACATGTCACTTTGCGGTTTATGGAATAACTTTGATACTGTCTAGATATTAGTATAAATTTACATTTATATAGGGCATTTCATGATGGAGGGCCCTGAATGTGCTTGGAGACTCAGCATGCCTCTATGAAAAGTACTCATAGGTAATTTATTTCACTGCTGAAATATAGCAGCTGTTTACTTGTAAATCAAATTTCAGTATCCATCTAAGTATTTCTAATGCCTCTATCTTCATATTAGAGCATCCTCCAAAAAAATTATGAAACTAAATTATGAGAAAAGTGGAATTCTACTTACCATCCTAGTTTTGGCTCATTTAAAAAGTTAGTTTAGCCTTCCTGGTTAAACTGTCTGAAAAACTGTTTTCTGACAAAAAAAATATAAATAGATAAGAGTATGGAGTCAAATCCTGCCTGGTCAGGTTTCTGTTGTTCTCCAGGCAGCAATTTCATAGAATCATAGAATAGTTAGGATTGAAAAGGACCTTGAAGAACATCTTGCTCCAACTCTCCTGCTGTGGGCATGGACAGGTTGCTCAACACCTCATCCAACCTGGCCTTGAACACTTCCAGGAATGAGGTATCCACAGCTTCTCTGGGCAACCTGTTCCAGTGCCTCACCACCCTTATAGTGAAGAATGTTTTCCTTAGATCTAATTGAAATCTCCTCTCTTTCAGTTTAAAGCCATTACTCCTTGTCCTATCGCTACATGCCCTTGTAAAAAGTCCCTCTCCAGCTTTCCTGTAGGCCCCCTTTAGGTGCTGGAAGGCTGCTGGACAGTCTCCCCAGAGCCTTCTCTTCTCCAGGCTGAACAGCCCCAACTCTCTCAGCCTGTCTTCAGAGGAGAGGTGCTCCAGCCCTCTGATCATCTTTGTGGCCCTCCTGTGCCCTCATTCCAACAGATCCATGTCCTTCTTATATTGGGGGTCTCAGAGCTGAATATGGTACTGTAGGTGGGGTCTCACGAGAGCAGAGTAGATGGACAGAATCACCTCCTTCGACCTGCTGGCCATGCTTCTTTTGATGCAGCCCAGGATACGGTTGGCTTTCTGGGCTGCAAACATGCTGCCGGCTCATGTTGAGCTTCTCATCAGCCAACAACCCCAACAAGTCCTTCTCGGCAGGGCTCTCTCGATCTATTCACTGGATTTCAAGCCTGTACTTGTGCTTGGAATTGTCCCAACCCATGTGCAGGACCTTGCATTTGACGTTTTTGAACTTCATGAGGTTGTCCACACAGCTTGGTGTCATCAGCAAACTTGCTGAGGCTGCGCTCAATCCCACTGTCCACGTCACCAACAAATATGTTAAACAGCACTGGATCCAATACCAACTCCTGAGGAACGCCACTTGTCACTGGTTTCCGCTTAGATATCAAGCCATCGACTGCAAGTCTTTTGAGTGTTACCATCTAGCCAATTCCTTATCCACTGAGTGGTCCATCCGTCAAATCCATGTTGTTCTAATTTAGAGAGAAGGATGTCATGGAGGACAGTGTCAAACGGTTTGGATAAGTCCAGGTAGATGACATTAGTTGCTCTTCCCTTATCCACCAATACTGTAACCTCATTGTAGAAGGCCACCAAATGTGTCAGGCATGATTTGCCCTTAGTGAAGCCATGTTGGCTACCACCAGTCACCTCCTTTTTTGATATGTGCCTTAGCATAGTTTCCAGGGGCATCTGCTCCATGATCTTGCCGAGCACGGAGGTGAGACTGACTGGCCTGTAGTTTCCCGTGTCTTCCTTTTTTCCCCTTTTTAAAAATGGGGGCTATGTTTCCCCTTTTCCAGTCGGTGGGAACTTCACTGGACTGTCACGGCTTCTCAAACATGATGGATAGTGGCTTAGCAACTTCATCTGCCATTTCCCTGAGGACTCGTGGATGCATGTCATCCATAAGCATTAATTGATAACAGCCTCCTACCAGAAGGTAAGCTACAATCCTGTAGTCCACGTGTAAAGACTTGTGTGGATAAATAGCAATTGCAACAGAACAACATTGAATATCACTACTTGAAACTACTCCAGAGACATTTAGACAGAGAGTAAATATTCACAGGCCATTTTGTTTATTTGTTTCAGGAAACTAATGATATTATCTATAATTGTATGAAAAGTGACAATACATCTCTCCTTGGCCTCAGTTCTGAAAGTGATGTAGACAGGGAGAGGGATTATATTTAATTAAAACTACTGGTAACATAGATTTATACATGTAATATAATACTTGAAAGGAAGTGTCTATGTTTATCTTTGTCTCTTTAAGAATTTAGAACCATGGGTTTCATCTTTTCACTGTCTGATGATTTAACTACAAGCCAGCAAAATATATCCCTACAACTGTCCTAGTCACTCTAGATGCCCGATTTCCGTTTTTAATGTATTTATATAATCAATATTTTAATTCTCATCCATGTCATGATTACTGTCGCTTTTCACTTCAAAAATCAAAAATCATTGTATAACACAGAGAGACCTGAGGACTACACGGTTTTCAGCTGAGTTTCTTACTGTTTTCTTTTCTTCAGTGTTTTGTTTTTTTTTTGTTTGTTTGTTTTTTTTTCACCTTAACACAACAGATGCACATCCTTCTATATTGGTTCTATTTCTGGACTAGTTGTTCCTTTATTTTAGCTATACAACTTTCCTTTCTGTTGCATTCATTTCCAAATCTCGGGGTCTTATTAAAATGCTGTAAGTTTGAAAGACATTGGCAAACGATCAGAATGTCTAGAAAGACTGGGAGTAAGAAGGGAAATATGATCAAGAAAAAATAATGGGAAGCATTAGATGCAGCAGCCGCACCTGAGCTGTAAATTGCAATACTAGAGGTTGGTACGCCAGGGAGTGGCATCTTACGCAAGTACCTTACAGTCTAGGAGTGATACATTAGAAAAAGAAATGATTGAGAAGACAACTCTTAGGTATACTGGGTACCTCTGTCATATGAATAACATGAATATATATTTTCTGGATTTGTTCCTGTGATTTTGGGCCCTAGCTGTTCTTATTCTTGAAAATTTCTTTGAGGGATTTGTACATATAGAGACCTGCCAATTTCAAACTCAAGTTCTGAACACTGAGAGAAAAAAATAAAATGCCAGACTTAGCAGAGTTTAAAACTCATGTGAGCAAGTAGACAATAAGGCACTAATTGTGAAGAAAAGATAGGGTTTTTTTCTCAGTTGAGATTTTGAATATGGAGCAATGATGATAAGGGCATGATTATTCTTGATGGAGATGTTGTTTAGAGGGTGTTTATAATTAGACAGAGATTTTTTGCAGTGCTTTGTCCTGTCCAATTTGTTCATCTTGATGAAAGAATCAATAGTGCTAGCCACAATAATTGGGAAAATTACTAGCAACTAATATAACACAATATGCATGTCCTCCTTGTTACAACTGGCATTTAGGAATGGCCTTGGCAGAGTGGCAGCACATATGCAGAGGCTGGAGACTCTGCAAAACTGACAGCTGTTTACACTTTGATCATTCTTCAGTTTCCAATGCATTCAGTGTAACTGTGAAAAGAAATGAGGAGGCAGGGAAGCCCTGCAAATGACAATGTCCCTTGTAAGGATAAGTATCTCACTGCTAATTGAAGGAACATGTGTGTAACTGCACATGCCAGTTTTGCTGTTTCTCTCAAGCTGTTACATAGGGGCTTGAAGATTTCACTTAGCTGCAGTTATTTGTACCAAGGCTTTGGAAGTACAAATGCTACAGATGAAAAAATATCTCAGATGAATACCTGAAAATATTTTTTTTCATTTTATGTTTCTCTTTGTTTTACAGAGAGAACTTTTGTTTTACTAGAGAACATGAAAAGGGAGAAATATCCTTAAGAAAGGACAAAGAATTTCAATTAATTTTTTTTATACTCTTCTACTTGTTTCTACTTTTAGAAAATGAATGAATGTTGTGATAATACTGAACCAGGGAGGCATTTGTCTATGTTGGGAATCCTGGACGTGGGAGAACACAAACACACAAACACACTTAATCCATTAATCATCTCACAGCACAAAAGAAAGAGAGGAAGATCTATGAAGATCTTTCCATGTTATTCTTGTGATATAAATGGGCTTTTCTTGAGCAATATACCCCAGCATTTATTAATTCACATTGTGACCACTTCTTTGTTCCTAGCCCATCTAATCGGTGAATGACTTTTTATTTTCCAGTGGCCAATGTAAAATGAATGAATGGCTTGTCTTAAGTACAGCTTTTATTATGTTTCCAAAAATATTGAGGCTTTAGTTTTTGTTATAAAACTGTATCAAAGAATAGACAATTTACTGCTTTCCCTTTAAGGGTTGTCCTGGCATTCCAGGAGATGGTATAAGAAATTAGACAGGAGAGAGAAAGGGAATGTAAAACTAAAGACATATTCTTATACCTCTTGATCTGTTATCTCTTAAAGTAAAAGAAGACACAAAAAAAATATTTAGAAATAGGTGGCATATTTTCATAGTTTATTGCACTACGAAAGCTCATGACTGGAATCACTGCAAAGGCCAACAGAATTTATTAAAAATAAATCTTGGAATCTGCAATTTGGGCTGAGACTGGTCTAGAAAAATCCTCAAAATCAAAGGGAAATGCCTGATGGGTATCCTCCTTCTCAGCTGTATTTCTAGTCATTAACTGGGAATTAAATAGTGTATGGAATCCTTCTAGCATGTTATGTATTGGCTGAATACCATCATGCAAGTGATAACAGGTATATGATATGTTTCTTCTAAGAAGCAGATTTTGGAAAGAAAATACATTATAGTATATAATGTTTGTATACTTCTAAATATAACTTGAGGTAACAGAGCACTTAATGCTGGCTAATTAATGGTACTATCAATTTACTGTACACTTTTAACACGAAAACTAGTGCTTTTATTTTTATCTTCAGTTCCCTTTACAACCATTTAGGTGATATATATATCTACTCTTCATTTTCCATAAAGGTCCACGTTCTCCAGTGCATAAGGAATGAATGAAGGAAAAGATTTCTTTGGAAATAGAGGGAATTCTCAGTTCCTTCTATCGTCAACATTGTTTAGACTTGCAAATAATGTGAACAAAAATTACCATCTAGATTTGTGGCCAGGCTGACATATGTGTAAAAGTTAGGAAGGAAAATAAGTCAGCTGAGATATCAGTCAGAAGCTGTTCAAACTGTAATGATAAAGAGGATGAAAGAGTCTGTTCTAATTTTAATTAATATTAAGGGGACAGAAAGCAAAATTCACATTAACATTCTGAGTAATCTTGAACATTCATTGTTTTCTGGCAGTCTTAGTCAGCAGCCTATGTGAATCAGTCAGTCTTAGAAAATTGTATTATGACATATTGATTTGATTACTTTCCCAAATCTGTTTGGAACACAGCCATCATTTAGTAAACTGCAGAACAAAAACATCTAAGGCACATCATGAAAAAAAAAAAGAAAGAAGAATGAGTAGACAAAATACACTAAAAATTTGAATTTCATATCTATATACCAGTAAGATACACTTGCCTGAGTGATGAAATGTAATTCTCCTTTGTTAGTATTTGAAATAAGTCCTACAAGGACTGTATATTCTTTAACCCATCTTTGAATAGAAAGTATCTTTTATCACAGTAATCAGAACGTACCTGGAAAACTTTGTACGTTTTGAAAAAAAAACGTGTACCTTGAAAGCTGTGCTAACAAATTGTGTTAAAACACCATAAACAAACAAATCGTAAACCTGCACCTCTTCCCTTATGTAGCAGTCATCTGACGTCTTAAAGGGTTAAAAACAGCAGAAGAAAAGTTTGCAGAGCAAGTCCAAGTAACTTGCACAGTTAATCTGTTTTTGCTGAGTCCATTTTTTAGTATTGATTTTTGATCTAGGCAATACATTGCAAGAAGCTGGAATTTTTGCAGCTAAAACCAGTTGCTTTGCTTTGTTTTGTTTATTTCAGTGTGGACAGTGCATATCTTCATATAATAAAAAATTTGTGTGTTTTTTTTTTTTAAATGAAGGAATGTGAAGTATTTCAGGGTTCATTTAATAATAGTTTGTGGGTACCCAATATAAAAAAGTAACCTTTGAAATCCCAGGTCAACCTTTACCTAAACTTCTGAATACCTAGACTCTGGGTGCATGTACTTTCTAATAGGTGGTCCCCTAGTGCCTAAGTTTGTGCCAGTAGATGTGCATTCATTGATGCACATTGTGAAATGGAGGAGTGAAACAGCTCTCCCAAATCACAGCCCCATAAGGACTCCTCAGGGAGGTATTCCCTTGCCTGTGGACTCGCCTCCCAGATAGGTACAAGGCCAACTTGACATGAAGCAGGAAAATTCAAGCTGTAGTTACTAAAATTGTTACAAGGTAGACTGAAACTGACTTTTTCCTTGGTCTCCTCCCTTCCAGAGTGATCCCCAGTGACTAAGCAAGGAAGTCTTTCCCTGTACTTCCTGTGATAGTGGCATATCCTGTAGAAGTCGGAGCATCTTTAACAGCAGAGATTGAGATGGCTTCATTCTGAATGTTTTTGCCACACTATTTAGGGCAGCCCTGTCAGAGATGATAGATAGGAGTTCTTGTGCCCTCAAAGTACAAAAAGCAGTTTGCATCTTTCCTAATAAAAGAATAAAAGACAGGAATCTATTTCTTACTCCTTGTCTCATTTCACAAGAGAGAGCTGATTCAGCACTGCTCTGTAGCAGACAGTTTACGGCTCCAGGCCGAGCCAGAGCCAGATACCTCTATCCAGATGCACCAGTGAATCTCTTATACCTAGAATAAGGCTTCATTCTTCTGTCTGGAATTTCTTATTTCTTATATTAAAGGGTTTTATGCTCTGTCAGCTGGCTTTTATAGCTCCTTGTTTTAGACAAGTATCTCTCCATTCTGTTCACAAAAAGTTGAACGCATCAGCTTAGAAGCTAGTGTTCTTGCAGTTTGTGCAAAAATTTCTGGAAAATCTTTAGTGCCATTTGATCTAAATAAATGACTACAACTATATTTTATTATTCTATTGTTCTTGACAGCACAGAAGTATTTATTCCAAAGAGATTAAGGATTCCTTCTTAGCAACCAGGTTTATTGGGAGAGGAAACAACAATAAACAGTTCATAAACAATTATACGGTTTTGCCATGAAAATATAGATCAGGCTGAAAATTAAATTTAAAATGGACAATCTAATACATTTGAGTTCAAGTTTCACAAAATTTGGCAAGTAATCTGCACAGTAGTCTTCATTTTGGAATAGCTCCATCTCGTGCCCCAGTCTGATCAGGTTTACCCAAAATATAAAACATTCATCAGGAGAAGCTGTGGGGTATCAACCAGAAGATACTTATCCTATAGTTTAGCAGCTGTGATGCTTCTCTAAAGATGAGATACTTTTGCTCACAATCTTTCTCTGAAAAAAATGGTTCAGAGAACTGAAAACAGGTCTGCCCTTGTCTACATAGCCTACATGTGGCAATGACCATGTCTGTCTCTGTTTCATCTTAGAATTTAAAAAAAAAAAAAAAGATTTGAAAGACCTTCCCAGCAGTATATTTTTCAAAATTGGTAAGTTGCTGTGCAGCATCTCAGTTCTGATTTGTTGATAGTTTTAGTCAACTGCTATAATGAAAGCCTAACCCATGCAAGTCACGATGATTGTCAATAACTAGCAGTAGCAGGTGACATAGAGTCTCTAACAGCTACAAGCTTTTGAGAATATTAAGAATTCTTTGGGAATAAATGTTGCCAATCAGCTACCACAGTAAGGGCACCACTGCGAGAAGTGCTGTGTGGCAGCCTTGTCACAGTGTTTTCAGCCTTATTATGATTGGAATTTTCTCCCAGAAGAAAAGTAATTGGAAACTTATAAGCTGTCTGCATTAATTCTTAACATTAACTGTATTAATAATGATGGCAAATAACTACAACATTCATTAGTTTAGACAGGCAAACAGTATTCAGCAATATTTTCAAAATTATAAAACATTAGTCAAACTATCCAGCACTGATTCAAACAGCACCTGCTGCTGGCATTTAACATTATCAAGTTAAGAGAAACACCATGACAAAGAAGAAAATAAAATTTGTCCACCTCTTACACTTACTGTCTTATTGCTTTGGAGTATTGTTTCAATCAAATGTTGTTCTGAAAACCATCAGATTTTGGGAAAAACAAACAGAAAAGCATAGAGTTAACTTTTTTCTTACAATGCTGAAAAGTAAACTGGAATTTTCAGGAGCTGATGACAATTATAAAGCAAAAAGAGAAAGAGAACCTACTATGTTGCTTCCCATTTAGAAGGTTATCTGCATAAAGAGCTGTCAAGTTCAGCCTGGACACGCTTATCAAAATGCCACTCTCCAGGATGCCGGTAACATGTCATCTATCAACACAAAATGTGTGAACAACTAGGCTGCCACTTTTTGATTGAGGCATTTCCAAACACAGGCAAGCACTATGTTATATCTATCTCTTAAGTTGTTTCTCTGTGGATCCTTGTTCAGGTGGAATTTAATACTGTTTGCGTGCAGAGAACAAGAAGAAGAAGATTATGCAGGAGATGGATGAGTGTATTTCAAATTGCTTCCCTCTTGTTTTCTCTCACCAGGATGAGACGCATGAATGAATATTTAGTAGAATGGGAAAGTAAAATGATAGGAACACACGTTTTTGCATAGGTCCACAGTATTTTCCTCTGTAATAGTCACTTTATTCTGTGCAGTGAGTTGACACCATTCTTCCTGTGGTTACATAAGTAAAACAGCTAGATTCAGAAAACACTATTCTACTTTGAAAACTACAAACTCTGTATAGGAATTAGATTGCATAGATCATTATTTTTGTTTTAGCTTCAAAAATATTTTTGGTGTTAATGTTTGGCAAGCTTTTTGCTAGCATCAGGTGAAAGATTTTCAACTGTTTAATATTCAAAGAACCATGTTACTGGAAGAAAAAAAAACAGATTTTATATCATCTATAGCTATGACTCACTGTGGAGTTTCTTGCTGAGAATGATCTAGTAAGACTGCAGGGATGTGGCACAACACATGTCGTACTTCGGTTTCCTCTGACTGATTAGAATACTGTTTTCACCCACCGCACAAATGGCCATTTATTATTTTTATTATTATAAAAATATGAAGCATATTTATTTTTGAGAGAGAACATGTTGCAATACATGAATCTCTGTAGTGGATGTTCTTTACAAGTCAAAATTAATTTCCACACCCTATCTGTCATGGTACTGGTATTGTTATTACATATAGTGAGTATAAATGTTCCCTTTTATAAGTTGCTTCACCTGAGAGGACAACTTCTGAATATTTGGTATATGACTGCAGGTAAATATTGAATGGACTGCAGAGAGGATTGAGCCCTGATGGCACCTTGCAGGCTCTGAAGGTTTCATGTATAATGCTCTATAAATGTCAGGAGGAAAGCAAACTCTTTTCAATACATCAGAACTGCTGAAATGCTTCATGCTGCCAGCATGAGTTCGGCTTGTTTTGGTGTTTACCATACTAGCATCATTTAGATGGTCTTGCAGTTGCCCTTCTTTTTTACGGACCTTCTTAGAGAGTCTTAAAGATGTAATAAACATTCTTCTTCTTAAAGATGTAATAAACATTCTAAAACATATCTCTGGAGTATGATTTGGACTACCGAAGAAGGTGAGAAGAATTTCTTGCTTTCCAGGTTTCTTTTGTCAGGATACACTTTTGTAAGCCCACATCAGTCAGGCTCTAGATATCTCATGACCGAACTCTTCAGGTTGCCCAGATCTTTTGATGAGCAATAGTAGTGAACTCCAGGGATGCTATGTTGCTCTGGTTGCTAGTCTGTAAGGCATAGGAAATATAGAGACCAAATTCAAGCTGTTACTGAAAGTATACTGTGGCCTATCTTTCACATAGGTTGCCACTCCCATGAGTCTGATTTACAGAGGTACTACTGATACTGCCAGAGTTGGATCCTCAGGGCATAGACAGTAATATTGTCAGTTTCCTAGAGGAAAGCCAAGGCTCCAGAAGGGACAGGGATATCATAGAGGTTAAGGTCAAGCTATGTTGTTAGTGTTTCCAGATAGTGACTTCCTACACTTCAGGATGAAGTTGCAAGAGCTTGCTGAGTGATAGCTGCCTCTTGAAGAATAAAACCAAACAGCCTTGCCATACTGACTTGCTAACCAAGAACTGTAAATGAGGTCATAGCATTATTATTACCCTTTTAATCAACTTGACAGAAGGTCCGTGAACCAAAGGTGAGAGGATTACTCATATCATAACAAAAGAAGGGAGAAGAAAGTGAGCAGTAAATAAAATTGAAGATTATATGAATATTTATTAATGCAAGAAAAGTAAACAGCCACATCTTGCATTATGATTATGATGTCACATACAACTTAGTTGGCATTACAGAAATTTAGTGAAGTCATGTGATGGGAACAGTAACATAAATAGTACTTCTTTCCTAGGAAGGATTGGCTAGTGAAAAAGGAGGCATGGCACAGTTTATGAGCGATGTAAGCACTTTCTTCAAGTTACATAGGAAATTGTACTTGCCGAAAGTCCATGCATGATAATAAAACAGGAGAAGAACATGAGTGCTGTGACTGAGGTTGCTGCTAAATGAGAATGGTCACCTGAATTAGATTTTTTTGTAAGCAATTAGTGGAGTTCCCCAAAGCATAGATCTAGATGCAGTGAAAGATTTAAACGACCTGGCTAACCATTCAGGAAGAAACACGGTAGAATCCAAATCGACAAGCCAGTTTTGGAATATGTTGATCATATTTCTTTAAAAAACAGCTAAAGGACAAAATAAGTGAAGGGAAGGTATATCTAGTTTTGTCTATAACCTGATAGTTCTCTCTGACTAAGTGGATCTGTCTGAAAAAAATGAAATTGTCATGCAACTTAGGAAAACATTAAGAAAGAAAATTTGCAAAGTTTAATAAAGGAGATAGAGACATTAAGAGTATAAGAACGTGAAAGACATGTATGTGTACTTTCATGCATTTACCTTAAAAAACATGGCCCATAAGATAAAACTTTTCAGAAGTGCCTTAATTTCTTTACTAATGCCACAAAGGGAGTCAGGCTACTGTAATTTCACTAAACAAGGCTGACTCTCAGACAGCTGATGTGCTGTTCTTCCAAATAATGAAGAAAGGTGACATTGGCTGCTCAAAGAAAGTCCATTTGCAAGTGGTCAACTGAGAGGCGGCTTGTGGTAGGCGTAATGCCATCAGTCGCAGCCTGTACAAGAAAACCCACAGCCAATTATTTTTTTTAAATTACAAGATTTCTTAGCAAAGTAGTTTGTGGCTATTCCAAGTATTTTGAGAAGGATGGTTATAGTTTCTATGGCTACAGTTGTGAACAATTGCAGTGTACTGGGGAAAACAAATTTCTTAAACATCCAATATGAGCAGTTATCTAGACATTAGGTGAAAATCTATCACCATTTAAAACCAAATGAAATGGAACAAATCCTAACATCCTAACAATTTTCAAATTGTGGAACTAAGAAACCCAGAGCCCACATCTGATTCTGCCAAAGTTGTGAGAACAAGTATTGTTCCTATTATATAAATATTACTATAATGGTGGTTTTAGCTGCAGCACAGCCTGCAAAATGTGACTAATTATCTTCCACAGCTCTAAGAAACTCATTTCCCAAAGGAATTGTGACAATAAAACTTTGTCCTTATAGCACTTTGCATTTATGAGCCTAGAAAAGATTTATAAAATTCACTAATTAAGGCTCACAAACCTCAAGAGAACAAGTAAAGCAATAGTTTACTAATTTTTATGGATGCCGCACACCCAAGTAATGTGACTTGCCAAAGGTCACACGAAGTCAGAGACAGAGCTAGAAAAAGATCGAAAGACACCCTCCTTTCCTAAAGGCTAATGGCAGTGGAATACTCAGCAAACAACGCTTTTCTGCTGCAGTTCAGATCGCGGCATGCCCGTATCCGTTAAAATGTCATTGAGCAGTCTCTTGCTGTAGACTCCATCCTCTTTTTTTGCTCTGCTTTGTATATTAAAATGGAAATAGTAACTTTCTGTATATTAGGTATAATAAATTAGCCTCTTGGAGCGCAGTTAGAATGAGTTTGAAATTCTTTAAATCATAGAATCATAGAATGGTTAGGGTTGGAAGGGACCTCAAAGATCATCTAGTTCCAAACCCCTGCCATGGGCAGGGAAACCCTCCACTACACCAGGCTGCCCAAAGCCTCATCCAACTTGGCCTTGAGCACTTCCAGGGATGGGGCATCCACAACTTCTCTGGGCAACCTGTTCCAGTGCCTCACCACCCTCTGAGTGAAAAATTTCTTCCTTATATCTAATCTAAATCTGCCCTCTTTCAGTTTAAATCCATTGCCCCTTGTCCTATCACTACACACCCTTGTAAAAAGTCCCTCTCCAGCTTTCCTGTAGTCCCTCTTTAAGTACTGGAAGGCTGTGATAAGATCACTCCAGAGCCTTCTCTTCTCCAGGCTGAACAGTATGTTCAGTATGTATTTGTAGTGTTGAGAGAATGTGTAGCTTATTAACAATAAGGAGGAAATAAAGCAAGACTGTAAAGGGGAAATTGTGAACTTAAAATGCATGCTATAGTAAGACAGTCCCTTTTAAATAACAGGCATGTATGATACTGTAATAAGTACTTCACATTCCATTCCTACAATCAGGGAAATTTATATTTTAATAAAACATTAATTTGGAACAATTTGGAGCATCTGTCAGTGTACCACTGAAGAATGCTAGTTAACTCCTAAAATCACTGCATTACTGAATGCCTCAAGGAATATTAAGTAAGTCCATCACAAACTGACAAATTCTCTAACAGAAATCAATCTGTTTGTCTAGATGAAGTTGCAGAACAAACAGTATCAGCCATTAACTTGATGGACTGGACTGTGGCCAAAAATCAGTTAAGCTAAGAAGGCAACATGGACTGGGAAAAACTTTTAGGGTGAAAAAAGAGAGAGGTCTGAGGTGAAAAATCTGTCAGAAAAAGCAAGATTTTCAAATTTCTGCTTCTCGGTTATATCTATATAAAAATACATTTATTTTCATGTATATATAATTTCACCAACATTCACTGAGATGGAGAAAAATTAGCAAAGAAAAGCAATGGAAAGGTTCTATTTGCTAAAGAGAGGTTCAACTTAACAGAAGTTCCACTTAAGAAAAAAACAAACTTGGTTGCAGGAGTGAGACAAGTATACCTTGATTTGAAAGAAGAGGCATGTGCAACAGAATACCTTGAAATTCCAAGGAATGGTCTGACCCGTACTTCCCCAAATTCTTAACACTGTAAGAAGAAATTGAGGGGAAAATATAGATATATACAGATGATTTTATTGTTTTCTTTGGATGCCCATCATTTGCTTAAGAAGAAATAAATTCTTTTCTCTATTGTACAAAGCTAAATGTATCACAGAATCACAGAATGTTAGGGATTGGAAGGGACTTCAAAGGATCATCCAGTCCAATCCCCCTGCCGGAGCAGGACCACCTAGATCAGATCACACAAGAATGCGTCCAGGCGGGTTTGGAACATCTCCAGAGAAGGAGACTCCACAACCTCTCTGGGAAGCCTGTTCCAGTGTTCTGTTACCCTTACTGGGAAGAAGTTCTTCCTCATGTTTAAGCTGAACCTCCTATGTTACAGCTTATATCCATTTCCCCTTCTCCTGTCATTGGATGCCACTGAGAAGAGCCTGGCTCCATCCTCATGACAGTCACCCTTTACATATTTATAAACATTAATGAGGTCCCCCCTCAGTCTCCTCTTCTCCAAGCTAAAGAGACTCAGCTCGCTCAGTCTTTCCTCATAAGGGAGATGCTCCACTCCCTTCATCATCTTTGTGGTCCTGCACTGGACTCTCTCAAGCAGTTCCCTGTCCTTCTTGAACTGAGGGGCCCAGAACTGGACACAATATTCCAGATGCAGCCTCACCAGGGCAGAGTAGAGGGGGAGGAGAACCTCTCTCGACCTACCCCTTCTAATACACCCCAGGATGCCATTGGCCTTCTTGGCCACAAGGGCACGTTGCTGTCTCATGGTCATCCTGCTGTCCACCAGGACCCCCAGGTGCCTTTCCCCTGTGCTGTTCCCCAACAGTTCAGTCCCCAACTTGTACTGGTACATGGGGTTGTTCTTACCCAAATGCAAGACTCTACACTTGCCCTTGCTGTATTTCATTAAATTTCTCCCTGCCCAACTCTCCAGCCTGTCCAGGTCTCTCTGAATGGCAGCACAGCCTTCAGGTGTGTCAGCCACTCCTCCCAGTTTAGTGTCATCAGCAAACTTGCTGACCGTGTACTCTATTCCCTCATCCAAGTCATTGGTGAATATGTTGAACAATATTGGTCCCAGTACTGACCCTTGAGGGACTCCACTTTACACGAATGAACTCAAAACTTGTGTTCCCACAGCACTGAAACTGTAGGAATCTGGTAGGCCTCACGTCTGTGAAAGGACTAAAGGACAGCTAAATCATGGCTTTTCTGTGGTATCTAATGCAACCTACTCAGATAAAAATATGTGACTTAATAGGCTGCAGGCACTATTTCAGAGAAGTGGGCTCAAAATCTGTGTCCAAAATGTTAAATAAAAGTGTATCATAGATCAATTTCAGACTGGGAGGACAAATGGCAGGAAATGGTCATTTTGCCAAAGGGAAAAATAGTTGGGGCTAGCACTTCCACTGACAGATTTGTAGAGAGAGAGTTGGGTTGCCCAAAACAGAGGTAGCATATGAAGTTAAAAGTTGTGTGCCCAGAGCATTGAAAGTGTGGACAGTTAAGCAGTGTGAATAATCTAGAATGATCAAATGTCTTCTTTAATCCTTTTTTTTTTTTTTTTGGACTACTGATACACCCAAACACACACAACTATCCCAAGAGTTTTGCAGGAATTTGCAGCAAATAGATGTTCAGAAGGAAAAAAAAAAGGAAAACATTAAAACACATTAAAAAAGCATTAAATCACAAGGCCATCTCTCCTGAAGTCAAGAGTTACTCATCTCAAGGATTATAGAAACAGGATCCTAAATTAGATATTGACCTTTTAGCTTGATATTGAGAAGACAGGTTATTTAGAGGTAGGAGGAAAATGAAAGCAATTTCCTAGTCTCAATCCCTCATTCCTCTTTATGTGAATACACTCTCATATAAAGAAAGGCAAACCGAAATTCTGTAAAGTGGCTGCAAAGTAATTAATCTTAGAGTGAAAGGATGAAAACATGAAGTACTATCAGTAATTTACTTTGCTGTAAGACATTTCCAAATCTGAAATGCCAACTCAAAGGAAGAGAAGGCAAGTAGTCAGCCACTGTCTGTTGACATCACCCCATTTCTCTGCTCCAGCAAAATTGTCTTGACAATTGTGCATAAACCAGTCATAAATTATGAATATTTGGAATTGTTTATCAACCTTAGTGTGGGGATTTTTGTGTGTAGTTAGATTTAAATCTTTGGTAAGATATCAAAATGTAAGTGCTGAACTATTGTGTGATATACAGCAAGTCTCTTGATTTCTAGAGCCAAATGGGTTTTATGATAATTAATTTAGCCTACTGTTCTAAGGCATTGATAAGCCTTCTGAATCACAGGTGCACATTACCATTATCTTGTAGCATCAGCTCCTTCTTTGTACGTGTTAGTGATTTGCGCGTCCTCTAGATGATAGAACAGATACACCTGCATGCTGAAGGGCTGAATTAAATCATTAGTCAAGGCTTATATCAGGCTACTTTTGGCCCCAGTGCAGCATTTGATTGTAAGCACCTTGTTCTCCAGTTGCTTCTGCGCTTCTGTTGCCTGAGTTATTCTGCCTCTTTCAGCAGAACACTTTCCCTGGAGGGAAACAGTCATGTGCAGTTTGCTAGGTCACCATCAAGTCAGACAGCAGTCATAAGTACCTTTAGAGAAAGGAGTATTTATTCAATAACAGAGGCTTCTTCAGAAAATGGACTTACCTTGGTGAATTAAGTTCATTTGCAAACTCTGATTATCTCTTACATGCAGTCATAGCCTAGTGCTTCATTTGTACAGGATAATATGTATTTAGTATCCAGGGACAGTGAATTCTGGTGAATCTTTGTAGTTAACACATCTACATTCTCAAAGGAGACTTCAGAGGAAGTATTACATAGAAGTAGGTTGCCAACATAAGGATGTCTGCCTCTCTTATCTACAGAGGGAACCAAGAGCAATGAGAGAAGATATGCTAAATCTAGAATTACATCTGTGATAGTATTACGAATAACAGCTGGGAACCCATCCAGATATTCTGAGTCCAAGTCAAGTGCTGATCCATAAAATCACCCTTATTAGCGCTGCCATACTAATCCCACTCTTTGTAGAAAAGAAAACCTTTATGTATATTCCTTAACTTCCTATTAAGGAAACATCAATCTACTAACTCTAATCTTTGCATACTTTTCTCTTGTTACTCATACTGATCATTACTGCTTAAAAAAGCATAATTGATTATACAACAACTTATTTTTTCAGCATTTCTTGAATAAAAAATAAGCTGACAAAACCTGACAGGAAAGGAGTTAAGTCTCTCTCTCTCTTTCGGTTGTTTTGTTGTGGTTTTTTTTAATTCTTATTATTTGATCAGCTTCAGAAATGATGTTTTCTGTGATGCAAAAATACTGCATTCATCTGAATTACAGCTACAGGCATCTTCTCCCTTAGCCCTTTCCCACACTCAGTTTTACTTTTCCAAACAATAGATTGGCCATCACCTGTTTACATGAAATCTCACTCATCTTGCTGCTCAGTGCTAGCTGAGGAATACCCATATGGTGTGGTGCTGAGAAGCACAGGATGTCAGCTTACCATTTTGAGACCTGAACCCTCTCAAATGCTTAAGATCATTCCTATGCATTCAGCAACAACTCTGCACTAGTTGTGCTAGTGATCCTTTTGGGTCCCAAGTACATGTATGTCTAGCTGAGGTTGCATACTGACCTATACACTAACACTAAAAGCAGGAAAACTGAATTAATTCTAAAGCTGGAATGAACTTTTTAATATTAACTTAATTAAGGGATGTGAATTCAGGACTGATGATTTAACTTGTGTGTAACTGTTACTCAGGCAGATACAACAGTACTAATATACACAACAAAATGTCTGCATAATGCATAGCATGAAAAGGCAGTAATATAGCAAGGTCTTCTGTAACTCTAGGAATTCCTGTTTAAAAAAAAAAAAAAGATTACGACTTATTTAAAGAGAAAAATTTCTTGCAGAAGACAATTTCAAACCCAATAAATCTTTATATTGTTAGTTCACCCAGAATACTATTTTAAGGTATAAACAAGAATAATTCGATGCAATATTTATTATTTATGCATGAAATATCCTGAATTTAATTGAAAAATCATCCCATTATATTTTCAAATTCAATGCAATTAAGTAAATAAACAGAATTAAAGGTTTCTCTAATCTTTTCTTAGTTATGAGAAAGAGGTTGATTAGATAGTGTAATTGCTGAGATTCCACACATTCCACACAAGGTGCACATGTACATGAGAGTGCATATGTGTATACACACACATAAACACAGAGAAAGCTGGATATATTAAACCAAGGGAAAGGCCCTGGCCAGCAAATTATAAAGAATTATAAATGTTGCAATGCTTAGCTTTAGTTTTATTATAAAGTAGAATACAGTTTAACTCTTGTTTGACCTATTTGAAAGGTACCATTCCCTTGAGAAAATGTTGTTTTAAAAAAAACGCTTCCAAGATGCCTCACCCCTGATTTAGCACCCCTGGGATGATGTCATTATCATCATTCTATCCTGTACAAAGAAGAGCAGATGACATGCAGTGCAAAGCTATCTACCCTGAAAGATGGTTCTTGGAAATGTACTCCATGCAACTTGGCATATCTCACTAAGTGTAACGTGGAATATGTATGTCTCATTTATATGAATCACATGCAAGAGTTTCCAGCTGCTAACGCACTATGTTTGATGTGAAATGCAAATTAAAGAGACTGAAAATAACAGCTCACACATGTGAGCTTTCAGTCAGAACTGAATGTAGCGATTTCCATGGGATTTCTGATTTCTATTTGAGGATAGAAGGTCTGATAGGTCCTTGTGACTCTCCCTGTGATTTCTAGAGAAATACATGTAGTATTGAACTATTACTTGATGGTCCTGCGGAGGAGAGGAATTCCTGATTCAGAAAAGCTTCATCCAGCTAACAGGAAAGAAGCTAAACTTTACTTTGCTTATGAAAGATACTTTTTGGAGCAGTGTGTAAAAGTACATTAAAAGTATACATTTATCCTGTGAGAAAATATAATAATCTTAAGTAAATGTGAGACTCCTCACAGCTGCGTGCTTGTTCTATCAGTCACAGTTTATTGCAAGAAACAGAAATGCAAAAGAAACATCTGTTCGATGGTGGGCAGGCTGTTGCTCTGCCACCTGTAGCACACCGAGCTGATGTGTCCCAGGATTTCCAGAGAAGTTTGCGTATTTCAATCCTGCACCAGCAGTTTAGAAAAGACAGGTACAAATGACCATTTCCAGGATACTATGATACAATGAAAGCTACCAAAATCTTCAAATAATTATGCTTCTTTCACATATTGCAGGGTTTTACACACATAAAATAGCATGGTTCAAGAACCACGCCTAAGGCAAGAATTCCAGATGACAAATGTTGTTTGGATACACTGAGCTATAACAAGGAATTCTAAGAAACATTTCTTATTGACCACATAGAAAAAAAAAAAAGAAGCCTTGAAAAATATGAAAACTTGAAGACATTAGATTTGGCTCTGTCTTGCAGTGTATTTCAAACAGGTCAATGAAGGAACCAAAATACTCTGAATGATTAATAATATTGGTCATTTTACTGACAGAATTCAACTCTGTTGTGGAAAATATTGCATTTTTCTCTCTGGTCTGTAAGGATCTCTTACTTCTTCAGTTGGCCATGTGCAATTCCAGAATCCTTTCTTGGGTGTAACTGAGCTTCAGTTCCAGATAGCTGTTTTTACTTTGATGAATATATAAAACTAATACTAGCTTTTAATTTAATTTGTATTTCTACTTCCAAATATAGCACAAATTGTTACGCCATAAACAGTAATAGAATCATAGAATCATAGAATGGTTAGGGTTGGAAGGGACCTCAAAGATCATCTAGTTCCAACCCCCCTGCCATGGGCAGGGAAATCCTCCACTACACCAGGTTGCCCAAAGCCTCATCCAACCTGGCCTTGAACATCTCCAGGGATGAAGCATCCACAACTTCTCTGGGCAACCTGTTCCAGTACCTCACCACCCTCAATGTAAAGAATTTCTTTCTTATATCTAACCTAAATCTGCCCTCTTTCAGTTTAAATCCATTGCCCCTTGTCCTATCACTACACACCCTTGTAAAAAGTTCCTCTCCAGCTTTCCTGTAGGCCCCTTTAAGTACTGGAAAGCTGCTAGAAGATCACTCTGGAGCCTTCTCTTCTCCAGGCTGAACAGCCCCAATTCTCTCAGCCTGTCTTCATAGGAGAGGTGCTCCAGCCCCTGGATCATCTTCGTGGCCCTCCTCTGGATTTGTTCCAGTAGCTCCATGTCCTTCTTGTGTTGGGGACTCCAGAGCTGAACACAGTATTCCAGGTGGGGTCTCACGAGAGCAGAGTAGAGGGGCAGAATCACTTCCCTTGACCTGCTGGCCACGCTTCTTTGGATACAGCCCAGGATACGGTTGGCTTTCTGGGCTGCCAGTGCACATTGCCGGCTCATGTTGAGCTTCTCATCCACCAGCACTCCCAAGTCCTTTTCCTCAGGGCTGCTCTCGATCCATTCTCTGCCCAGCCTGACCTTGTTCTTGGGATTGCCTCGACCCACGTGCAGCACTTTGCACTTGGCCTTGTTGAACTTCATTAGGTTCTCACAGGTCCATCTCTCCAGCCTGTCAAGGTCCCTCTGGATGGGATCCCTTCCCTCTAGCGTGTCCACAACACCACACAACTTGGTGTCATCTGCAAACTTGCTGATGGTGCACTCGATCCCACTGTCCATGTCTCCAACAAAGATGTTAAATAGCACTGGTCCCAGTACCAACCCCTGAGGAACACCACTTGTCACTGGCCTCCACGTGGACGAGTCATCCAATGCTCACCATAGATTTCACACGAGGAAGCGATGGTCTTTCTTGAGTATCTCTATTTGTTTTAACTTATTTTGGTGTCTTCAGGATTTATAATCTGGATCTTGCAGCTAGGTTAGTGTTTTTAATAGTCCAAAATTAGATCAAAGCAAGCTGATTTGTTTGTCATACTAATACTTTACATGTAGGATTTCCATGAAGTACTCAAGTGCATATTAAACTGCTCTCCCGGGGTTCAAACATTGCTTTCAAGTGTGGGAGGGATTCAGAAGACATTTTATACATCAAAATTTCCCTGAAATCCACTCAGCCATCTCTGTTTCATTGTTTTGTCTTTATAGATATGAAGTGAATGACACAAATATATTTCATTTG
Source organism: Tauraco erythrolophus (assembly GCF_009769465.1). NCBI lineage: Eukaryota > Metazoa > Chordata > Aves > Musophagiformes > Musophagidae > Tauraco > Tauraco erythrolophus. The sequence continues at coordinate 122,698,272 of NC_141465.1, read as the reverse complement.
CTCATGTAGACCCTCAACAAGCCCTCAAAGATATGTTCATTTTCATCGAGTGTTGCTCCAAACAATAGGGAAGGGAAAGAACTCCTGTTATGAACAGAATGTAAATTAATAGTCATGATTGTCAGACATGAGCAGCTCTCTGTGTTTGATAGCATATCCTCTGGATTCTTGTCTTCTTACCCTATCTCAAAGAACACTGTAGGATTCAGTTTTATGTCCTCATTTCTACTTAAATCCTGGTTCCTTGTGGAACATATTTTGATTATACCACATAGACATGATGCTTTTGCTAAACGTGTAGCCTTTCTGAATGCCAAGTCTGCAGAAGAATAGAGAAAGGGTTTTCTAATAATTTTGTCTTATGACCATCATAAAAAAAAGCGTATAGCTTTGTGGTAATTTATGATAGTACATCTGCTGAGCTACAGGAGCTTGGAAAATCTATTCTGCTAATGGTGTCCTAAACTAAAATTACTATGCATTCATTAAGTTTCAATAAATAGAAGAAGAGCTAATGCATTAAAGTTAATAGGGCTGCTGGAGATATTTACAGTGAATAACAGTATGAATAGCACTCAGATAGATATGAATCTCACTGGGAAATCCATTTCAGTATAAAGCTTGTAAAAACTGGAGTGTGGGAATGCAGTGAATTGGTGCTCATGGCAGGCTACTGAAAAAATGTGTCACTTGACAATGAACTCAATCTGGATGCATCCATTACTTCTTAAAGCTATTTCTAGATATATAATTACAGTGTATAATTACAGTACATATTCCTCTTATTCTTGAGGTAGTGCTATTTCTATAACTTCTGAAAAATCTAGCTAAACACAGTATGCCTAATGTCAAAAGGAATGTTTTGGTGATACGGAAAAAATTAGACCTAAAATGAAAGTAGTTAAGGACATCCATATTTTTGTAACAAAGTTGCAGACTGTAATTGCTGTGAGTAATTAACTGGAAATGGTAATAAAAACAAACTCCCGAATCGTGTGTCATTAGGACTATTAAATGCTTTTTAGATTCACTTTCATATGTAGTATTGAATGAGCATTTAACACTTTCTCATCAATCTAAACTAGAACTAACAGTACTAAGTTTTCAGTTGTTTTGCAGAAATTGTTCACTAAGGATATATAGTTCATTAGTTAATGTTTACACATATATCTTATTTGCCTAGTCAGTGCTCTATGTCAAGATATCTCTGCTAATATATATTATTAGATATATCTCTGCTAACATATACTATCTATCAGTTTTGGTTCTGTAAATTATTCTCCCTCTCTCTCTAAGTATTACTAATATTTCCATTACATTTTCAGTACAAAATAATGTTTGATTAATGAAGGATGCACCTTTTCCCCACCTTTTCCACTCTTAATCTTGATGTCCCTGTAATTTATAGTACTTTATGTTTTCCTAAACTTTGTCCAAAAGAACTCAAAATTTGAGACTTGACAAGCATACTCTTCTAATTTTCAAGGTTGAAGTACGCTGAGTAATGTGTATAAAGGCTAATGTGATGATCCAATTTATTGATGTAATATACAAGAATACTGCCTGTGGGGAGAAAGTTGATATGCAGGAGAAATAAAGTTGAAAATAACAGTAAGATAAAAAGCCTGAAGACAATAGACAAGATTAGATACTAGATAAAACAGGTGAATTTGTAAACATATGGAAAATTAATAGTGTGGATGCAGTTACATTCTCCAGCTACATCAGACTCTAGTGTTTGCATAAGTAGAATCACACATCTCTGTGACATATTTTCTTTCTGTGCCTCCACAGTCAGTGTACCTGTGATGCACAATTGCACTACAGAAGCCTCTATAAAATTTCATACAATGAAGACTCTGAATATGTGTTTCTTCTTTTAGGATAACATTGTTCCTTTTTAAATTATTATTATTTTATGAAAGCAGAGATTATTTTAAACATATTGTACACCACCACCAAGAAATAATTGCTTAAAGTAGCATGGATTGCTCATGTTCACACTGCTCAGCTGAGTTGCTACTGGAAATTCTTAAATGCAAGTTATCATAAACAATTAATCTGTTACTAAAGCCTACAGAATTTTTTAGCCTGGACACCCTGTCATGTGCTAACCACATTACTCTAAGCACCTTACTAATATCTCACTACAGAATTTCATCTATTAAAATCTAGTGTGGCACTCAAAATCAGGAAGGCAAAAGGAAACATACTTTATATATAGAATCAAGAATTTATTGTTAATATAACTGAAATTTGAACAATATAATTAAAAAATGCATTGGTTTGGGTATCATGGTTGTGGAAAAAGAGGAAAACAAAAAATATAGTAAAGAATGTTGTTGCAGAAAAGATCTCACTAGTGACACAATGGAAATGGCTATACAACCGTTCCTACTATTTCGGCCATTCTCTGCTGTTGTGCTCACATGGGGGAACTACTTTTTGCTATCTATATAAAAAATATGATTATATCACATAATTCATTAAAGATAAGTGAAAATAAAACATGTTAATTAAAAATTCCTCCTTACTTTGTCTGTTACAGCTCAGTCAACTAAAACAAAACTTTAGCCAGGCCAAGACAAGTTTACAGAAAACCTGGCAAGTTCATAGGTCTTACAAACTATAACTGTGATCAAAATTCATCACACAATTGTCATAAATGTCTTCATTTTACCCTTCTACTTAAAAATGTATTTCATGTCTGCAACATTGTCCTTCTTCAGATACAGCTTTATTTTTTTTTCTTTTTCAAAGTAAAGAAAAAATAAAATGGACTTACTGTTTTTGTACCAAATGAAACAAGATCATAAATTATATTATACTGGTTGGCAATTAATTCTATTTGTTTAAATTATAAAAATAGGTTTTTATTAGCCTTTGATGCTGCGGCAATATATGTTAGGACAGGCCACACTCTTTACAAGATCTGCCATTTGGGTTAGGGGCCATAAAGCAAATGATTGTTCATGGTATATGTATGCAGGTGCACACTGTCTCTCTTCATCTGTGTGCATACTAAAATTATGTAAGAAATTGGATGAATGGAAAATTTATCTTATAAGATGTGATCCACGTGTCTAAATCTCTTTCATCAATGTAACAAATAGCTAAAAAATTATGTTATTTTCTAAAAAGAAGCACTGAGTTATCAAATACTTGGTGAATGATTTAAAATGTAACTCATAAAACAGGTTTTCAAACTTGCCTACTGGTAATTTCAATTAACCTATAGGATATATATTTACTAAAGCCATGTAACTTGACAGTAATGAAAGTCTTCTAGATACCTGTTTTCACACGTGTAGGTATTTGGAGAAGTTCTTTAAGAATGTAGAATCATAGAATGGTTTGGGTTGGAAGGGACCTTTAAAGGTTATCTAGTCCAACCTCCCTGCAGTGAGCAGGGACATCTTCCACTAGATCATGTTGCTCAGAGACCCGACCAACCTGACCTTGAACATTTCCAGGGACGGGTCTCTACCATCTCTCTGGACAACCTATTCAAGTGTTTCACTTACCATAAACAATTTCTTCCTTATATCTTCTCTGAATATACCCTCTTTAAGCTTAAAACCATTACCCTTTTTCCTACCTGGGCTAATTTGTCATGTTGTTGATGATTTGTTGCCCTGGATTTTCAGGTACTTTTACCAGTTTTGTTCCTTATAGTTGAAGGCCACTTTTTTCCCCTTTAAATTTAGGAGTGTCTGTATTTTGCAACTGAAGTATTTTGCTTTAGCCCTTTTGACTTTTACCTGTGAGGTTTGTCATGTCACCAGCTACGTATATTACAGACATTTTGCAACACATGAATTTCCAATATCTCGATAAAATCCACATGTTCATTCAAACTGTGAATGAAAAAATGGTTGTATTACAGATAATAATTTTCATAATTGTGTGATGCTCAAAACATCAACAGAAGTTTCTGCAGTTACTTTTAAACCTTAGTTATAATTAGATCACAAGAGAATCACCTTGCTTTGTCCATGAACACGCATAATTTTCAGAAACTCATTTATTCAATGAATAATGAAAAGTATTTTTTGGTTGAATCTTGTTCTTTTCCTTCCTTCCCTCCATACAAAAAAAAAACCAAACTAAAAACCAAACCCAAAAGCAAATCAAACAACAAAGAAAAGCCCCTGAAAGTTATCCATTGGAAATAGACATATTTAATGAAAAGTACTATCATCATGAAAGCATTTCAACAAGTTGCTGTCAAGCAGCCCAGGCAAATAATTATTTTCCAAATTATCTCATTTATAATAAGTAGGATACCTCTTAACTGTGCATTACTGTTTCTCTAAATGGAGTTAATGTAGCCTATTTAAAAATCGTATAAAATAGTCTTAATATTATAGCTACAGTCAATCCCTTTAATACTTTAGTCATCTATGAAGTGCCTCTCTTTGAGGAAGTAGAAACATATCCATCGAAATCCCCAAATCTGTCCCCGGAACAGAGGCTTGCAGCTTTCCTCTCTTTTATCTCCTCTGTGGCACCTCAAAGTTCACCATTTGTGTAGTCCTGAAAATGTCTTTCTCTTCATGGAAAGTCAGTTGTCCTTCTTTTCTTCTTTGGTCCCAGCCAGATCTATTGGTTTCTCTGTAGGATGAACTGGGGTCTGCTGAATCATAGAATCATAGAATCATAGAATGGTTAGGGCTGGAAGGGACATTCAAAGGTCATCTAGTCCAACCCCCCTGCAAGGAACAGGGATATCTCCAACTAGATCAGGTTGCTCAGGGCCTCGTCCAACCTGGCCTTGAACATCTCCAGGGATGGAGCATCCACCACCTCTCTGGGCAACCTGTTCCAGTGTTCTACAACTCTCATGGTAAAAAATTTTTTCCTAATATCCAATCTGAACCTACCTCCCTCTATTTTAAAACCATTACCCCTTGTCCTATCACAACAGGCCCTCCTGAACAGCCTCTCCCCATCTTTCTTGTAGGCCCCCTTGAGGTACTGGAAGACCGCTATAAGGTCACCCCGGAGCCTCCTCTTCTCCAGGCTGAACAGCCCCAACTCTTTCAGCCTGTCCTCATAGGAAAGGTGCTCCAGCCCTCTTATCATCTTCGTGGCCCTCCTCTGGACCCTCTCCAACTGGTCCATGTCTTTCTTATGTTGGGGGCTCCAGAACTGGACGCAGTACTCCAAGTGAGGTCTCACGAGGGCAGAGTAGAGGGGAAGAATCACCTCCCTCGACCTGCTGGCCACGCTCCTCTTGATGCAGCCCAGGATGCGGTTGGCCTTCTGGGCCGCAAGAGCACATTGCCGGCTCATATTGAGCTTCTCGTGCACCAGTACTCCCAAGCCCTTCTCCTCAGGGCTGCTCTCGATCCATTCACCACCCAGTCTGTATTTGTGCCTGGGATTGCCACGATCCAGATGTAGGACGTTGCATTTGGCCTGGTTGAACTTCATGAGGTTGGAACGGGCCCACCTCTCCAGCCTGTCGAGGTCCCTCTGGATGGCATCCCTCCCTTCCAGCGTGTCGACAGCACCACACAGCTTGGTGTCATCGGCGAACTTGCTGAGAGTGCACTCCATGCCACTGTCCACGTCACCAACAAAGATGTTGAAGAGGGCCGGGCCCAACACGGACCCCTGAGGGACGCCACTCGTGACCGGTCTCCACTTGGACATCGAGCCGTTGACCACTACTCTCTGAGTGCGGCCATTGAGCCAATTCCTTATCCACCGAGTGGTCCATCCATCAAACCCATGCCGCTCTAGTTTAAAGAGAAGAATGTCGTGCGGGACAGTGTCAAAAGCTTTGCACAAGTCCAGGTAGATGATATCCATTGGTCGACCCTTGTCCACCGATGCTGTCACCCCATCATAAAAGGCCACCAAGTTGGTCAGGCACGATCTGCCTTTGGTGAAGCCATGTTGGCTGTCACCCACCACCTCCTTGCTCTCCATGTGCCTTAGCATGGTTCCCAGGAGAATCTGCTCCATGACCTTGCCAGGCACAGAGGTGAGGCTGACCAGCCTGTAGTTGCCCGGGTCCTCCTTGTTCCCTTTTTTAAAGATGGGGGTTATGTTCCCTCTCTTCCAGTCATCGGGGACCTCACCAGACCGCCACGACTTCTCAAATACAATGGCCAGTGACTTGGCAACTTCATCCGCCAGTTCCTTCAGGACCCGCAGATGGATCTCATCAGGTCCCATGGACTTGTGCACTTTCAAGTTCCTCAGATGTTCCCGAACCTGCTCTTCAAGTACAGTGGGCGGTGGTTCATCCTTACAGTCCCTGCTAGTTCTTTCCACAGCTTGGGTGGTAAGACAAGAGGCTTTATCAGTGAAGACTGAGGCAAAAAAGTCATTGAGTAACTCAGCCTTCTCTATGTCGCCGGTAACCAGAGCACCATTATCCTTCCGGAGGGGGCCTACGTTCTCCTTGGACTTCCTTTTGTCCCCTACATACCTATAGAAGCTTTTCTTATTGCTTTTTATATCCCTTGTCAAATTCAATTCCTTCAGGGCTTTAGCCTTCCTCACCTGATCCCTGGTCACTCGTACAGCTTCTCTGTATTCCTCCCAGGCTATCTGTCTCTGCTTCCACCCTCTATAGGCTAACCTCTTCATTTTCAGTTGGTCCAGGAGCTCCTTGCTCATCCACGCGGGCTTCCTGGTCTTTTTGCCCGACTTGTTCTTCATCGGGATGCACCTCTGCTGAGCTTGGAGGAGGTGCTCCTTGAAAGTGGACCAACTTTCCTGGACCCCTCGTCCCTCCAGGGCCGCCTCCCACGGCACTTTGCCCATCAGGTCCTTGAAGAGGCCGAAGTCTGCCTTCTTGAAGTCTAGGGCACAGAGCTTGCTGTATAGTTTCCTTGCTGCCCCGTGGATCTTGAACTCCACCGTGTCGTGGTCACTGCAGTCAAGGCTGTCCTTAAGTTTCACATCGCCCACCAGTCCATCCCTGTTGATGAGCACAAGGTCGAGCATGGCACCCCTCCTTGTCGGCTCCTCTATCACCTGCAGGAGGAAATTGTCGTCCACGCATTCCAGGAACTTCCTGGACTGCCTGTGCCCTGCCGTATTGTCTCTCCAACAGATGTCAGGGTGGTTGAAGTCCCCCATGAGGACCAGGGCTTGTGACCGCGAGGCTGCTCCTATCTGGCTATAAAGCGCCTCATCTGCTCTGTCCTCCTGGCCAGGTGGCCTGTAACAGACCCCTACCGTAACATCCCCTATCCGTCCCCGTCCTCTAATCTTGACCCATAAGATCTCTGTCAGCTTGTCCTCCGACCCCAGGCGAAGCTCCACGCACTCCAGCCGGTTGCTGACATAGAGAGCGACACCCCCTCCTTGTCTCCCCTTCCTGTCCTTTCTAAAAAGCTTATACCCCTCCATGTTGACACTCCAGTCATAAGAGTCGTCCCACCACGTCTCCGTGATGCCAATAAGGTCGTAGGCCTGCTCATGTGCATGCATCTCCAGCTCATCCTGTTTATTTCCCATGCTGCGTACGTTGGTGTACATACACTTCAGCTGGGCCTCCAACAAAGCCGACTCGCTGGCTGGAGCGACAGGGGTTCTCTTGGATGGCAGTGTAAGTTCGTTTGAACATACCTGCGATCCTTCCTCAGCCTCTGGACCCTCGGTGCTGGCACTGGTGCCATGCTGTACATGGCAGTGTCATAATATATGTCATATATTATGACACTGCCATACCTACAGTGTCATAATTTTCTATAGCTTGTTACTTTTAATTCAAATCGTTTCTCTTTTGACCTAATCCAGAAAGTTCAAACATTCCCATTGTTTCAAGGGAAATTTCAGCCAGTGAACATACACGTGTGACAAGGCAAGGAGCAGTTTTGGAAGAAGCTGTCTGTGTGTGTATGTGTGCGCATGGCAGTAATAATAGATTTATTATTTACTTTTTTCAGTAGAGACACATAGAGAAAAGAGAGGAAGTGCTGTCCTACACGTGAAAGATGCATGTTGATGTTCTCAGGTTTATAAAGTGCATAGGAAAATATATCTGTCGAAAGACTCTATCAAGAATAAAATAGATATAAGCAAACATTTAGTCCTGATGGATCTCTTCTATTAGAGATACCTACCAGGAAGCTTAATGAGGGATTTTTTGTGACTAGTTAGTAGGGTTGTTAGAAGCAAGAGGCTTAGTGGCAATGGGGAACATCTGACGAGAAACCTGTGTTATAAGAATTAAATTCTTTAAAAGCTATGAAATCTTTACAGCAACTTCCTGAATTTTATTGTGAAGAAAGAAGAGGGAAAGAGCTTCTAGACTTTGTAATCATAGAGAGGAATTGTGGAGAGTGTGAGGGTAGAAGGCAGCATGGGTAGGGAAATCAGGAATTGGGTAAGTTCATGATTATTGTGGAAAAAAAAAGAGGAAGAGCAACAAAATAGTGACAATGAACTTCACTATGGAATCCTTCAATAAATCCAGAGTCCAGGTCTTATGAGAAGAAAGTCCGAAGGGCTAAAGTAGTGAAGCAAATCCACAAAACCAAAATTATTCTTATACAGAGAAATATTAAGATGTGCAGTAAAAAACAACTTGCTGGTGCATGAGCTTTCCTTCATTGATCTCAAACGCAAAAAGAAAGTTTGCAGAATGTGGAAATGGGCATAGTACATTAGAATAAGCATAAAAATGTATACGTGGGCAGAATAAGTAAGAATACAGCATACAATCAGAAACATCTAGCAAGGAATAGTGAGTGTAAAAAGACATAATTCCATATTTATACAAGCATTAAGAGAAGGAATAAAGAAAATGGTAGTCTGCAGTTCAGCAGACAGGAAAGGTAACACCAAAATGCTCTGTAAAATTTTAAATATTTAATATCTTCTTTCATTCAAATATGAAAAGAGAGATTTCAGGAGATGGCAAATAACTAACAAGCTGAAAACAATGAGGTTGGGAGTGAGAATAATCAGAGTAGGAAGCAATATGTACGCTTGCCTCAATTTCACTCATCCCTAGGCATCCATTTATGGCCACCGTTTTAGTTTACTGGGGTAAATGGACCTTTGTCCTGTCCTGGTGTGGCCATTCCTCTAGTAAACTAGAGGCACATGTAGTTGCAGTAGTCCAAAAGCCAAAGAGAGTTAACTGCTGTCATACATGCAGAAATAGATAGACCTTATGCTGCCATATGTGAACATTAACACTGTTTGCTAGGTGAGACCTAAACCTTTTTTTCCAATGTAAGGGCTCAGCCTGGAGTATTGCGACATGCTCAGCTGAAAAAGGATCAGAAAACCACAACAGCAGAAACAAACAAGCAAGGAAGCATATGGAGAATGGTAGGAAGATTGCTTATTTGGATTGCTTATTCTGAAGCAACTAAAACTTTAAGAAGGAAAGATAGCACAATTGGGTTCAGCTGGTTTTGCCTTGTAAGTAAATAATAGATAATTGCGAAGAAGAAATAAATAAAAATTTCTGCTGAGAACAATGTAAGAAATAGATGGAATAAATTACAATAGAAGATATTTAACATAGATGTTAAGGAAAATTTTTTAATTTCACATAGATACTTAAACATTGGAAAAATTGCTGTGGGACATTGTGAAATATATATTGTGCCAAACACTGTCAGGAATGGTTAGCAGCAGTTGAACATCCTGCACACATAGGAGACTAGCCTAGATGGATCTTAGAGGTCCCTTCTAGCCTTTTTTTCTCTGATTTTCTATCCATCTTCCTTTGATGTAACTCCATATGTTGTTGACAAGGTAAAGAGGGCTCTATAAAAATTGTTGTACCTGCATAGTATAAAGAAATACAGCATATGCATGCTGACAAGCCCTTGCTACAGAAATTATACATGGATAGTATCAATTAATTTTATGTAATTCACTGACAAGAAAAAATACAAGCAACAAACCACTTAGATCAAATTAAGTTATGATACAATCTATTAATGCTTTTATGCATGCCATCACTCACAGAAATCTAGGCCTGACCAGAGTTGTGTTAATTCTTTATATAGCTGTCTAAATAACATCTGAAGAGTCGTAACTATTTTATAGTTTCAGTGTACCTATTGCTAATAAAATGTGCAAGACAGAGCTGGCCTGAAAAATCTTTAAGAATTATTCCACTCCACATGTGGTGTATTTTAATACAATTTGATATGGATTTATTGTTTTGCTAGAATATGTACATAGACATTAAAAAGTGCATTAAAAAGTGCTTAGTATAAATGTTCTTCTGTTATTAACAGTGCAGTTAGGGTTCTAACTTTTATGTTTTCTGAGGGAGAAAACACTACCCTCTAATGAACTGCTAAAGAAGAAAACAGAATAATGTGATTTCTCAAACAATGAATGTAGTTAATTCAAAGTCCAAAATTCAAATCAAAACTAAAGAGATGAGTCAAAACGATGTGATTTTTCACCTTGCTAAATGAAAAAGAAGGTAATAATATTCTTCGTTAGTGGTATTTTTAAGCATACTGTAAAAATCAAATGGTCAAGCAGAAACAGAAAGCTTCTCCACACAAGATGAAGTCAAAACAAATTCATTCTAGCAATAGAACAAAACGAAGTTAATAAACAGGAAGTCTTACTTATTCTTCCCCTTTCATTATTAATAGAATGAATAACTTCTTCCTTTTCTAATTTCGCATTTTATTGTTCAAAACCCAGACCTATTACATTTAATACATGTTGCAATTCATCTTTGTCATGTAATTACACATTTGGCTCTATGACTTTAATTGTAATTACACATAAGAAAAAGCATAGCTTAGGTTTAATTGTGTTATGTACTCTGTGTATCTTGTTCAGAGTTATTGTCAATGTTGTACAAAGAATGCTTAGGATATCAAAATGAAGATATCTCGAAGCATTCAATAAATGAAGCACTGTTTTTTTCAAAACATATTAAAACTTGAAATATCATCTTAATTTGAAATAATTTTATTCTTTTTTTCCAGTATACCTTCTGTAAAATTTAAAATAAATCTGTGTGTTTACATGTATGTTCTTGTGGACATACACCTCTGCATATTAAATAGGTGAAAGGACGTTTTTCCTGTCATCAAATATCGCTTTTATCCTCTTTATCATCTTCGTGGCCCTCCTCTGGACTCGCTCCAGCAGCTCCATGTCTTTCTTGTGTTGGAGACTCCAGAGCTGAATGCAGTATTCCAGGTGGGGTCTCACGAGAGCAGAGTAGAGGGGCAGAATCACCTCCCTCGACCGCTGGCCACGCGTTTTTGAATGCAGCCCAGGATCCTTGAAGGACTTGGAGTTGAATCTGCTGATCTTTATACATCCCTTCCAACTTGAGATATTCTATCATTCTATGACTTAATATATTGTGAACATTAAAGCCTTACCAAAACTGGCATAGTCTAGTCCCATTTGACTGGGATGCCCTTCTGCACTGTGTGTTGGTGTATGACTGTCTCTGGGTGTTTCAAGATTCTGCTTTTTCCTCCTGATGGCCAGTCATCAGCTGGAGATCAAACGGCAAGGTCTGAAATATGATCATTCACCTTCATCCTTTCCCCAGTGTTATCTGTGTCTATCATTTCTCCTGTTTTACTTATATCAGCTGATTTAGTGACCTTAGGTGAGGAGAAAATATCCTGAAGAACTTCAGGGAACATAGCTTGAGAAAAGCAAAAACAATAAAGAGGTACTGGAACCTGTGCTGTAGAACTGAATATCAGACCATGACACTGCAGAGGATTGCTAAATGTAAGGTTGGGTTGATGTGGTTGGTGAACTGCAGTGAAAGTGAGTTCAGTGTCTCTTTACTCTGCCCGTTGCTGCTGTAGTGTTTCCTTGGGACACGTACATACACACATCCAAGTTTTTTCTTTTTCAGAAAATCCTTTAGTATCAAAGTTTTTGACTGATGCTCACCTTGCTAAAAGCTGAGTACTTTTATGTATAAGATACAACATTTCCTGCTAAGTGCAAAATATTGCCATGAATAATTTAAGCTAAACCATACATGTCAAAGTAAACGAATGAAGTACAATTCACAATGCCTTATTTTGGCATTTCTTATTGTGTGTGTTTACTTCATCTCTAATTCAGAACACTGAGTAATCTGTGCTAGGTTTGCTGTGATCTGAGAAAATGAGCAAAAATATCTGTTAGATGACTCCAGAAGTTGCTAGCTTTGCAGCTCGCAGCCCATGTACCGATTAGAAAAATTAACGGCATGTAAATAAAATCTACTCTTTTACATGAAAGCGTTTTGTTCAGGACTTTGGCCTTCTGAAGTTATTACATTGAATTTTCTCTGAAAGCACTCTCCACATTTGGTGCTCATATGGCTTTAAAACAATAGTGTCTGAATACCCTTCAGTATCTCTGTCAGGTACTAATGAGTTCACAGACAGGAAAACTGAGGCAAGGAGTGAGTAGGTAAATTATCCAAATTACTGATAGCCTGTAGAGAAAGGCATTGAGCCCAGGCTGCACTGGTTTCTGCAATACCACCCTGTACTTTTTGCTTCTGTATTACAAATTGGTGTATTCAGCTATGCGGTGGGTTGGAAGATACACTCATTATGGAAAAATAATGGTACTGGGTTAAAACTACTTAATGTTTTCCTGATAGCTCCAGTCTGAAGTTATCTAATCCTTCAAGCTGGTATCTCATGTAGCGCTGATCTTGATGCAATTTCAAACTCTGCTGTAAACTAAAAAGAAAATTACCATTTAAAAACAGTACTCTCCTGAATAAATACCACCGTTTGAACAAAAAGTAAATTTCATACCATCAATTTTAAATAATGACGATGGCAGACATTTTAAATCTCATTCCTTATATGTTTTTTCTCTCTCTCTTTTTTTTTTTTTTTTTTGTTCTTGGTGGTTTATTTTTCCTGCTTACGAAATATCCGGATATTTGACTTTGATGGTCTGTTCACTGGGCTCACTGACTTAAATAGTCTCCATTACAACTCTCCTGTCATCGTAGTTTGTGATTTATCTGTTTTTATATCTGTAAAGATATAGCCTTAACTAAGTGGTCTCTTGCATAATCAGACTGGCTTGGAGTTCACTAAATGTAATCTTGCACTGTGTATCTCAATTAATCTTGCAGACTGTGGCTAATCACATCCCTACCAGGCAGGCTCACATATCTCACCAAGCTGGATTATTAAAATCCATATTTCACGTTAACAGCCGTGTGTGTGAGATTAGTTTCTAAGTAGTAATGCACCTGCCATAAATACCTCATATCTGGTATCTTCTGAAATACTGCTGCTGTCAAAGATGAAAAGCATGATGTGCATTCAAAACTAGCTTACGTTTCTTTTTTATGGGCAAGTGATTTTTTCTTGGGTGCTTTTCTTTGTTCTGGTATACCTGAAAATCTATAGAGCACAGAATGTAATGAAGACAGAATTTGGCAAATGATACATTCCGGAGGGATTGATAGAAGAATATGATTATATTAATTTTGTTCATTTTTTATCGTTTCAAGTAAAAGCTTAAGTGAGAAAACCTACATTAATTTAGATTCATACCATTAGTCATACATTAAGGGCTAAATTCCGTTTTACAGTGAAACTTTTTAAATCTGGAATAACTCCAGTAAGCTCAGTTGGCCTAGAAATTGCCTTAGCATTGTCATTTTACTAATTATATCCTAGTATAAAACACTTTCCTTCCGATCAGCAGACTATTAGCAGAAGATCCAGACAGTGAATCTTGAAGTTTCAAGTCTTGAGTCTGTAAAGGCAACTGATGCTATACTTCATGCCTTGTACTTTTAGAAGGAAGAATTTCTGTTTAACTCCCTGTAGCCCTCAATGCAATTGCTGCAGTAATGCCTGGGATTTGCAGTAAAGACCAAGCCGACTTTTTTCTCAGAACCTCAGTTAAAAAGATGTCTTTGGTTTAACAGGCCATCGGAAGAGTTAAAGTGTACAGCTGCAAGCAAATGGGCTTTGCCCAGAATTGCTAAATGTGATGATGCTTTACTTAAAGGAAGTACAAGAGATTAGCAAGTGTATTATTTTCCTAATGCGCTGCTCCTTAATCTAACTCCTCATTCCCATGGGAGTTCTCAAGGTCTATCAGCATTCAGAAAAGCAGTGTTTGTCTCAAAGTCGTCTGGTAGAGGCAGCTCTGTCTGACTGGTGGGATTGATAGGCACAATCCCTGCCCTTTCATAATTTACCAGGCTTTCTGTCAGATGAATGCCTGAAAAACCTCTGATCAGTGCTCACCAATTCTTGTCAGATGAAACTACTGTTCTGGTGATTTACATCCTGATTGATCAATCTTTTCTAATGAACAAAACCTGTATTTTAGAGCAGCTACATTTCAGTGGCATCTTTGTTGATCTTGTAGTGTTGGGGTGTGCTTCTTGGAATTTTGGTGGTTGAAGGAGATAGGGAGGCAGTAGAGAAGAAGAGGGGCTAAATGCTCTAAACATAATCTGGAGTTTTGTTAAGGGCCATACAGTGAATTCATAACTTTACATAAATACATAGGCTGTATAAATAGACTCTTCAAAACATCATATTTATGCACAATTTTTTGTTTAAAAATCTTTCTCTCATTCAAAAGTATATGCAGACTGACAGAAAATGTAGTCAGAATGCTTCTGCTTTCAGAGCTACCGGTTGTCCTTCAGGTCTATCAGTTACTCGATAATTATGCTAAAATAAATTTGGTTTAAGGCTTTAAAATTATAGGGATAAGAATGAGATTATTGCAAGAGAGCAGAAAAATAAATGCATGTTTAAAAATTTAGTGCCAGTTGATGATTATGTATACATTCAGCACCATAATTTCAAGGGTACAGTTTAAATATACAGAAATGATGGACATAAAGAAAAATCTAGTGGGAAATGACACTTGCTTACGCATTACATATGCCCTAGTCATAACCAGCAGCTGATTGTGGCATATATTGCAAATGTGACTGATCCAATTTTCAAGTTGCATTTCATAATGTGTACTCCGTGGTACATTGAATTCTGTATAACAGTAGTTGTCCCGTTTTTAAATTTTCCTAAACACTATTTTATTTTTACGTTACAAGTCCATCACAATTTGAGGGAGTTATTTGGA
Source organism: Tauraco erythrolophus (assembly GCF_009769465.1). Taxonomy (NCBI): domain Eukaryota; kingdom Metazoa; phylum Chordata; class Aves; order Musophagiformes; family Musophagidae; genus Tauraco; species Tauraco erythrolophus. The sequence continues at coordinate 122,683,218 of NC_141465.1, read as the reverse complement.
TTTATTGTTGCTTATCTTTTGCAAAACTTCGTATGAAATATATCCCATTATCAGTCACAAATTGCTGCTAATGTTTCAGAGTGTATCAGAGAAAGAGGCAAAATGCATCAAGACAAATCAGACACCATACAGCTGGGTAACTGCTGAACACCCTCCAGAGACACACAAACAAGAATAAGAAATATGCTGTAAGTCCTGAGGTCAAATGCTTTACCTAAGAAGTACATTAATCCCCTAGAGAAGTGCTGCTTTGAGAGTTTAATTTCTCTTAGACAATAGAAATAAGGAAAAAAAAAAAAAACCCAACAGCAAAAGCCATCCTACCTTAGGTATTCACTGACATAAAATACCAGGAGGGGTATAACATTGTGTTTGTCAATAATATAGCAGTGCCCAGGAGCCTGTTGTGCTGGGCATTTTACAAATTCAGAACAAATAACTCCTGCAAGGAATTTATCACCCAAAAACACATAGCCAGCAAAAGAGCAGATCAGCTGCCTAATGTAATAGAGAATGATAACTACACAGGGTCTTCAGATCTGGTCATAGGTAAGTGAAACCACAACTTTATAATTTTTATAGAAATTACTATGGAATATAGATTTTGTGTCCCTCCCAGCCAGCTAGCCAGCCCTCTCCATTTATCCATCAAGTTATTTTATGATTACTTTTGGGTGTTTAAAACCTGAAACAATCCATGATGATGTTGAGAGCTATCGGGTCTTTGATCAGTGTTAGATTTCAAACTGAACAGATAACAGCAAACTAACTGGGCATTCCTAACTAGTGCGGTGAATGTGGTGATGTTTCCATAAAGAGCTAGACTGATATTGTGACTAAACACGTTATTACTCTTAACTGTCTTTAATGAGTGTTGAATTGCATATAAAGGAGTTTTTTTTGTCCTCTCTAATGTCTTTTGGTTGTGTGATAACTGAGACCTGACCATGGAAATCCTTCCTCTGGTTTGACATCACTTTACCTGCAGAGTATGATAAATTATGTTATTAGTATCAAATCAGTGTTAACCACTGTTGGAAGCAGGGGAAAAAAAAAAGTGTTTTAAAGTTTTAAATTTGAAGAGTTTTAATTATTAAAGGTCTTTCATACATTGACTGCCTTAATTTGCATGAAAAATGTGAAAATTGAAGCACTTGCTTCAATTTATTGCATTCATTTGCTTCAAATTACATATAAGGCAGCTTAACCAAACTAAGCAATCTGCTGAGCAATTACAATTCTAAATATGTACTATTTAATTGTCAAGCAAGCAGAGTCACACATAAGAAGGTGTACTATTGCCTGTGGAAAATCTTTGGAATGAAAGGAATCAATTCAAAGACTCTTTCTCCAGCAGCAAATGTTTTTACCCACAGTATCTTCCTAATGCCTTATAAACCGCTTTCAGGTAACAGTTTTAGCTTGGACTTTCAATGTACAGATCATCTGGCTTTAACTGGAGATAGAGGAAAGAGGATTTGCTGTGCTAAAGGATCCTGAAGGTTTGCAACAGGCAAGCAGAAAGAATTGTAGGTTTAGCCCCCTAAACCACCTACAGCATGTTCAGAAACTACCACTCAGATCTGTACAGCAAAATAGGCTGTAGACTGTCCATCATCAGGAAGCTTGCAGAAAGAATAAAGGAGTGCTAAATTTTGCTCTTAAACTGTCAATTTATATGAAGAACATCATGTGAATGTGAGAAAATACAATTTCAGAATTCCCTGAATAAGTGAGAAACTGAGCTACATGACAAAACCTTTGTATTTCACCAGGTATTGAAAGGAATCTAGACTTCTGCATTTTCACATTAGTGCCATTATCATGAAGCTCTCTTGTATTCTTTCCTGTGCCTGAAGAATTCTCAATAAACTAGCTAGAGAAGAGTTGACCAGAAAATCTGAGGTAACCAGTCCCGAGAACAATATGGGCCTCATGTTTAGGCTATCTCGTCAAAAAGGAGGATCAACTTCCAGACTTGAATCTGAACCAGAAAGTCAGGAAATTTGAAACTGTTCATCATATTCACAGGTAGCTTTGGCTTCTCTTCAAGCCCAAAATACTTTCTGCCTAAAATTTTTTATTAGAGCATGCCACCAGCTAGGTGCTTTTCTTTACGTCACTGCATAATAAAAGGTAATGCAGTATTTTCTGTAACCACGTTATCTGTTGTCCTTTCCATGTCAGCCTGCAAATCACTGACACTGTTCAAAAAGCTGAGTCCACAGAACACACACCTGCGTAATTCCCACTGTTAATCTGCTGTGCCAGTTGTTCTCCTGTCCTGAGATTAAAATATCCAATGCTATGTTATTTCAGTAAAAGCTGAGGTGACAAAGCATGCACCTGTATTTTTGTTCACTCCACCTGCTTGTCCTGGTACTCTGCTGTATTTTCTCACTGTGGTAGCAAAAATGTGTGGCCACCGTTAGTGAAAGTACTGTCTGCTCTATACAGCTTTAAATGTTAGGCTTTTACTGAGAAAAAGACAAACATTCAAAGGCAGTGAATAAAGACAGCTGTTTTTAGAAGTTATTGTTTGATCATAAACAATTTATACTTGATCCTACTTTTTCATATCATGAAAGGATTACCTACTGATCTCAGTAAGGGTTAGCTTTGAACATGCCAGCAGAAATAACAGACTATATTAAAAAAAAAAAAATTATTTGGAAAAAACAAAACCAAAACCTCGCAAAATCCCAGTACAAAGTAGAATAATTACTTTCTCCAACACCCGTATTCAACTTAACGATTTGAAGAAAAGGTTGGAATACTTGCTTAAGGAACGTCCATGTGTAATTTCATCAGTGGCTGTAAACGAATGTAAAGAGTAAGTGGGTATGGTGCAAATATCTAGATGAGTTCATACAAGTGCTGAGTAGAGGAGGAAAGCTGCTTCCCTGGGTCTCCTGGCTCTGCCCCTAATCCTACAGCCCATGGTGCTTTTGGCATCTTTACTACCAGGGCACAGTGTGGGCTCTGGGTCACTCAAGGGCTTTTACTGCAGAGCTGCTCCCCAGCCTGTAGATCTGCAGCAGCAGCTTTTGTAACCAAAATACATCAGTGGAGAATTAAAAAAAAAACAACCAAAACCTGACTCTTTTTCATCTTGACTTTGAAGAGGTAAAGGCAAACAAGTTCAAATAATGGACTAATAGGACAATCCTAATTAAGAAAGGCAAAAAATGCAATCCATTTTTGTAACAATTATCATAAAAGAAAGATATGATTTCGCTGTTTCTGAAGCGGCTCTAACCTCAGACAGTTCTAACACCATTAAACTTAAATGTTAGTCTTGCAATTATGCACACTAACAGAACAAGAGAGCCCGCAGATGCAGAATTACGTGACTCAATTTAATACATGATTGTTAAGGCACGTAAAAGTGTGCGTGTATTTAGCCTGATGTGACCTAAATGTGTTAGACAGATACGCAGGAATAATAAATTAAATTCAGCAAGCAAACTTTAATAGAACTATATGCACAGAGATGTCATCCATTTCCATGCCACTCTATGACATCCTTGCTGCACTCCAGCTTCACAGGCTTGTTATTCCAGCTAAGTGAAACAAAGTCAGCATCTTTTCTCTCTCTGTGTTACCATTGCCACTCAGAACAATATTGTTCTCTAAATCTGTCTTTGAATTTTGTACATTTGAAAAATGAGTCACTCCAGAAAGGCACGTCAGTAGGATACAAGTGACCTGTGAGTCAGTGGAGCCTCTCAGGACACTAAAACCTTCTCTGTGTCTAAGTGTACAATAGCTGTTTTGTCCAAGGCTATACATAGGAGGGATTGTAGTTTCACTAAACTAAAGGAGAGCTGTTGTCTTCACTGACAGCATTATATATTTTAAAAATAGATTCACTTGTTTTTCTGGCATATCTTTTATTTTTTGAGGTACTTTTTTTTTCAGATAGATTGCTGAAAAGTGTTGATCATACAGTACTGTGAGTCTCTGTGTTAAAGGGTGTTGCTCACAGTCGGGGTCTCTGGCAGCTCTGGAGCCTGGGGGGATTCCCCCTACCTGGCCGCTGGAGCCCAGCCTGGTGCACCTGGAGACCTGGGAGTCTCCGTCTCAGGACACAGCTGCTGCTTCCCCCTTTGTGGGTCCAACCAGTAGCAAGGCTGAATGTGTATCACAGAGACATACTGACACACAAATATGGAGGACACACAGAGGATGCTGACACGGATGGTTACACTGGCTGCCATGCAGAAGGCATGGCCTTGAACTGCACCTTCGTGTAACACTACCAGGACACACAACCAGCCAAGCACCATTCCTCCTCTTCAGCTGGTCAGGATTGAAGTTCACTGATTAAAGCACGCACATAACACTGTAGGTTCACAAGCACACGCAGATTTGTGGATCACCAAGTACTGGCATGGCCCTTCTATCTGTCCAGTATCTCTGCCCATACCCTGAGCCCTGTTACCTGACACATTGGGTGGGTCTCCTCCTCACCTGCTAGTTCAGCCTGGAGCTTGCTAGCAATCAAGTTCTCATGTTCCTTTTGTTTACGACTTCTTATCTGCTACAAAGTCTAGGTGACCCTCTCCAAACCTGTGCCTGGAGCCCATCAGTTACTTATTGGAGACTTTAGTCTTTGGCATCATCTCTGTTATCCTATGCCCATCAGGTTTGTAACTCCAAATGCTCTTGTTCATTGCTTCCCCGTTTACATGTTGTCCCCTTCTGCATTGCAAAGGTCCATGATTGGATCACTTTAATGAAGCAGATGTTCTCGACTTCCATGTACCCTTAACACTCTATTCTACTCTCAATTAAATACATTATTTGGCTTTATGTATATTACATATACATTAATCAAAACATTATGAAGTAACATGGCTTATATATTTGGTACTGATGAAGAAATAAGATCTGCTGTGTGCTTCAAGGTAATACATTTTGAAAACGTTATACTATAGATGTTTCTGAACCCCCAAAGACCATCTTTATTTTTCTATTTAGATATTTCTTGGTCTTTCAGAACCTGTCAAAATGATGTAGTATTGTATTAGTCTTGCTGTTCCATTGACTGTAATAAAATTCACATTACACACTAAGCTCTCCTTTTTGTTTTTAAAAGAAACACAAAGTTTACCAAGAGTATTTTGACAAGTTATCCCAACACTATTTTTAACTTTTTCTATTGTTATATGCATTATATAAGTTCTGACTGGTTTATATTACCATCCTAATGCTCTATTCTCTGGAAACACCAAAACAGTGAAAACATATTTTTCTCTAAAATGGTCTGGTCTGATGGATACTACTAAAGCATTTTTAAATCTCATGGAGAGGCAGCTTCAGAACTGGTTTCCTTTTATAGAACCATAGAATCTGGTTGGAAGAGACCTTCGAGATCATCGAGTCCAACCATTCACCCTGCACTGTCAGGGTCCCTAAACCATGTTGCTCAACCCCAAATCTACACGTTTTTTAAACACCTCCAGGGATGGGGACTCCACCACCTCCCTAGGTAGCCTGTTCCAGTACTTCACAACCCTCTCAATCAACCTGTTCAATCGGCTGTCAACCAGCACCCCCAGGTCCTTCTCTGCTGTGCAGCTTTCCAGCCACACTTTCCCAAGCCTGTAACACTGCTTTTATTATCATGGCTAAAAGCATATAATCAGAACTCCATAAACTTGTCACTCACAAGAATCTCTTTATAAAATTAAACATAATCTAATACTAGTTTATAAAGAGTACTCAACATATTTTAAAAACTCAAAATAATAAAAAAAAGATAAACATTAGCTTAGCTTAGATACTATTTTTAAGTACAATTCATGTTTTTTAAAAAAAGACAAAACTCATGTTTTGCTTCTGATTTCAGAACTAGATATATTATGTGGGATTTATTTCACCCATCTTTAGGTGTCCAACTCTAGACTAGTCATCTTCAGAATCTTGGGAAAGAAGGACACTTTAAGAATAGAATTAATCCACTTTTGTGGGAGATTAATTATGCTCTTCACCTGAGATATATTTATTTTTCTTCACTCACTATAAAATGTCTCTGAATGACTTGCATAAGGTAGACACCTGCATTTGATTGTGTGAATTCCATCCTATTATTCTTTTACTATAGGAGTGATGGGTTGTCAGTTCAAGTGTTTTCAGTATTATTGGAGATGCACAGTTTATCGTGAAATGTAGTTCTCTGAATTCCACACTTATCTATAATTCCCACATTGCAGGTAGCATTTACAGTTCCCCCAAAAGTAAACAGAGATATGACAATACCTTTGAGGATAGAATTTGGATCAAAGAAAATGATAATGCAGAAAGTTTGTCACTCAGCTTTTGGAGCTCCTTAATGGGTTTAAAATTAAAATAGCTAATTAACTATTAGATTTTTCAGTTGATCAGATTTCTACTTTCTGACCATGACTGCAAGAAAGCTTTATGACATAACTATGTTTTAGTGACTTTTTTTTCTAATTCCTCCTTGAAATTTTTTCAAGGTGAAATTTAAGAATTTTATATATTTCTCTGGTATTTGCGTTAAGTGGGACAAGAGTTACCAGTACCAGATCTGCCATAATGCCGTAGGAAATCCCAGATTTGTCCACTGTGCATTGTATGATTGCACATTTCTGATCCAGAAACAAAGCATTTTATTTCTGTTCAAACTGTGATGTGCCAGCTAGTTACATTGTCACAGTGACAGAGCCTGGAATAACAGAGTAAATAACTCTATATTTTGATTTCTGAATATTATTGCTATCATTTCGTTTATACATATGTATGCAAAACTGTTAACAAACTTTACAAATAACAATACTTGAATATTTTAGTTACCCTTTCAGTTCATCATAGCTATTAGAGAAAATAAATAAATAAAGCTGTAGGGTATGGGGTTTTTTTTGCTCCATTTAGTGTTTATAAATGCTTTCTGAACTGGTAATGAACTAGCATTTATTTTTATTTGAAGGTGATTAATTTGAAGGTGAAATCTGAGATACACTTACATAACTGGGAGGAAGACTGAAACAAAAAGGAAGAGTATTTTCTGCCTACGCCAGGAGAAAAAAATTACTTTTAGAAAAATGGCAATATGCCAGCTTCACTGATAATGGTTGGTAATTAACTTCAACAGCATGCTGCACACCTGCTTCAGGAGGTCTAAGGGTGTAAATCATTATCCCCCGAACTCCCAAGATTTTGATTTTAATTTTCCTATTTGGACCCCCAAACTCAGCACCACAGGGACAGATGGCTGAGCATGACTATAGTTTGCTGTAGCCGAGCTCTACAGTTTCTTTGTGAGAAGAAACATCCCACTGATAGACGAGGCCAAACTCTTCCCATAGGCTGTAAGTTATTCTAATGCTTATAATAATTTTACTGATCAGTTCTTTAAAACTGATGCAATCAAAGATAAGCATATTGCCACAACAAACCCCATTGCAACTCTTTGATGTCTATGGAATATACACAGTGGGTCAAAAACAACGTTAAAAATCTTTCACCTGTGATACCGATGGCACCCTTAGCACCTCATTTAGTGCAGTCTATCAGTTTACCATAAAGATTTGTGAAGCTAACAATGGAGAAATATATATTTAAGAACTGCTGTGCTTCAACTGCTGATGGTTGAAATAAAAAGATTGTGTTTCACTCAGTGTTTAAACTGGTCTCAGTAGAGACCAAAACAGACTAAGCTACATTAGAGTCTTTGAGATATTTGGTACGATGATTAAGCATACATTTACTCTCAATGTGGAAGACATATTTTATTTGTTTTTCCTCGGAGGCTAACAGAGGTTAACACATTTTCTTGTGAAAAATTTGAAGATCATCCCAGTATTACAAATGATGAAGCTGAAGCAGAGAGAGACTAATGGATTTTCCTGTCTCTAGAATTAGCCATAAAACCTAGTCATTATTTCTGTATTCAGTGCTGATCACAGAGTGCATTTAAACACTTTTTACAGAAACTGTTGGTGCTGAAAATTGGAAAAAAAAGCCATGAAAATTTCTACAAGGAAAGCTAGGACACCAAGGACAATGTTTTTATAGTAGTACTGGATAATTCTTAAGAAAAAGTGCAATACCTCTCTAAAGATTATTGCACTTTCTTTTTTTTAGTTCCTCCAGTAAATGAGGTTGCAGTCTTTTATGCTGTTTCTTGTCCATACTCAGATGGTTTAGTAATATTGAGCTAGAATTTTTCCTCCCCCAAAAAAAAAAAAAAAGAAAGTTAAAGGAGGACTTTAATGTAGTGTGACTAATCTTAGAAATGTTGAACCAAATTTATATTTCTTACTGGCAGATATGTTATAATAACTGGCAGTTATTTCTTTCTTGGTTGTTGGATTAGTATTGGGTTTGCTCTTTCTTGAGCTTTTCATTCAACAGCCACTGAAAGTATGGATATTTGGCACTAACAAGAGACCTCTGGTCTCCTTGAGGTCCCTGGATACTCAAGTCATTGAATACAGAGAAGTGCATGAATATTTAGAAGACTATTTATGTTGCTTCATCTCTAAAGTTAGTCTAGTAAGTTTATCCATCTTGCCAAATGTCTAGAGTTTGAGGAAAAAGAGGTGCATGCTTAGGGAAGAGAGCAACATGTTTGAAGTTAAGCCTCTTTTCTTTTTTATTAAGCAGTCCAGACTACTGTGTCTTTGTAAATCAGAAATGTTATTTCATGCATAACGTTAAGAGACTGCAACACATAGTGATGCTAATTTAATATGACATAGATACTTGAATTATTCAATAAAATACTTCATTATTTAATAAAAAATGATATTGAAAAATTGAAGGCCAACTGTAAGGGTAATTTCAAAGAATGAACACCTTCTATACACACATGCTTAAAATTACTAGCTTTAAATATAGAAGGATATTTGTTGATTGAACAAAATTTTAGATGGTAGGTTATTGATGCCATAAGTACTGATAATAGGCAACTGAATAAATATTTAATCACAGTTGCAGTCAGTGTAACATTTTAAATAATTAGGATGACATTAGCCTGATAAAAATGTCTCGTTCATGGCAGGTCTACTTTTGAAAAAAATAAATGAATTCCAAACAAGAAACCTTGAAAAATATTACACGACTTAAAAATTTAGTTGCTGCTGCTACTTGCTTTAAGGTATAAAATTACTGCTTTTGTTTTGCAATTGACAGTGGTTGAAAAAAATGCATGAAGTAATAAAGGTGGGTCTTATATACTGTATGAGTTCAGGTTTAATGACATTTTCACTTCTCTTGTCTAGTTTCTTTTATTAGCGCTAAAATCTAGATAGGTTAGTTACTCACAGAGATCTTTTGAAGATCACGGGAGTCAAGGGGGATGCACTTTCTGAACCGCATTCCTCCAGAAATTTCTACACTATTCATCACTGAATCACACCTCGGAGCAGCAAATGCACTTACGCTGCACAGTTAGAAATTTAATGAGATGTTCTAGACTTCTAGAGACCAATTTTTCCTACATAGTACATAACTCACAAGTAAAAGTAAGCAGTGAGCTTCTAATAAAACACTGAATTCTTGAGAATGGTCATGGATCCCTAGGTTTCCAATCATAATAAAATAATAGAAAACAATAGATATTTTATAAATGCATCTGCACAGCCTCGGGGTGCATAGTTTGTATAATACGTAATATGAGAACTACTCAAAGTTTTCAGTGCAAATATAATGATAATGACTTGTGTGATTATTTCACAAGACCCTTTTGGTTTTTAAAATATAACAAGATTCAATGCATAATACTTGAACTTACCGAAACCTTATTATCTGAATGAAATACTGACGTGTCATGCTGGATTCCTTGAACACTCTGCTCTAAGTTGTCTTGAAAAACTCATTCTTCTTACACTCTTCATTTCACCTGTCCTAAATACAGGAAAGAATATGCATTCAACTTGAAATTATTACTTCTCTACTGTATAAAATGTGCAATATAAACACTCACATATTCTTAAGATCTACATTTGAGCAGTGAGGATGACAATACCCTCCTCCTTTCCTCTGCCCACCCTAATGTAAAACTGCCGTCACTGAAGGTAAGTAGTTTCATTGCACCTTTCTTCCTGAAATTGAAGTCCGTAAGAAATTTTTCCCAAATATAGAGGTTTGGGGAGCTTGTGATTACTAGTAGGGACAATTTTCGTGTTTTCACAGGTTAAACATCTGTGCTATTGAGGTTTTCTTTCTCTTCCCTCCGAAGTTCGTTCTTCTGCAAGATGCCTTCATTCGAATGTCCCACACAAGGGAAATTTACTCCTTTTTAAAAAGAGATGTACTTCTTTTTTCTCATTTCCATGGAGGCTCATGGGTTTTATTAGAAGTTATCTTTAACCTTGTTAATGTATCAGCTAGCCTCACTTTCTAAAGTCCAAGCTCTATAACATCATAGAAATCCTTTCTACCCTTCTGTACTTCTTTCCACAGATCATGCCGTATTGAGGTATGAACCTTTCATTATATTACAAGTTCCTTCCAAGAAAAGCGTAATTATGTTTTCCAGGAAACAAAAACAAACAAAAACAAACAACTGAACTGACATATCAGTGTAAAGAAATGGATGTCACTTTGTTAGACACACAAGGAACCTCTTATTCAGGAGGATTATTAGAAAGGTGAACTCTGCAAATTGACATTGAAAATTTATTGTATCTCTGGCATAATTTTACAGAGTGAAGCTCTTGCTATATAAAGAGAGTGGAAAAGCAAGACAGGTATTATGTTGGTATTGGTTTATTTAAATAGCTGTAAGGGTAGAGCTTTTATTGCAAATTGCTTGTTTTACCTCAAAATTGCTTGTTTTACCTCAAAACAATATTGCACCTTAACTCATGTGTTGTATAAGTGGTAGGTGATACAAACATATCAAACATATAATTGGATGATAAGGTCTCTTGAGGCCTCTCTTTGATCTTTATTCTGTCTTGTTTCTATAGTTTATAGTAGGCAATTTAATAAAGATGTTTAAATTTCTACATATTATTACTGAGCATATGACCTTCACAAGAATATACAATTTCTCATTTTGTCTACTTGCTGTCTATTTTGAAAATTTTCAATTTATGCAAATTGTTTTGTACTTGGATTATTCAGGCTGTCTAATGCTAAGCTTTTCCTTCACCTCATACATGTTACAAAAAAGTAATACAAAAACTTTCAATGATGTAAGCAGGAGAAAGAGTCCCTTTAAAGCAGATGTTAAAGCAGATTTTAAAAGTTCAAAAAACAGCTTTAGCAAGTTCATAACTTTATTTCATAGATTTCATAGATTTCTAGATTGGAAAAGACCTTATACATCATCGAGTCAACCGTCCCTAATCCCCATTAGTCCCATAATCCCCCTTTAGTCTTTTTTCCTTCTTTTTTAAAAGTATAGTTACCTCCCCTAGAGTCAGGTGTTATGAAACTCCAGTGTGTCCCTACTGGAAGTTAAATGGTGTGTGCATTTAAGGCATAGCCCCCTAAGGAACAAAGTAAAGAAATACTTTGGTCACAATCTTGTTTTTTATCATTTGGTGATTTATTTTCTCATCATTTTACCTCTTTCCATAACAGCTCATTCACCAGTTGACTGGTTTCTGCCAGATTGGTGGAAAAAGAGAAGTCTCAAAGACCACTGAGTTCCTCCAAGCTCTGTGACAGTAGATGTCTAGGCAGAAGTTCAAGAAGGGCTGCAAACATGTACCAACAGAAAAAAAGTACTGGGATCTGAGGACATACTTAAGAGGGAGGCCACATCTACACAAACAGGCACTCAGAGTTTAAGTGTCAGAATTGATCAAACATACGATACAAATCTATGAAAAATGAGAATTAATTAGTTCTTTTAAGCTGCTTATTTTCTCCTCTGTGCTTTTATCATGACTTTTGGCAGATAATACAATCAGTACGTGAGAAGGAATCATATCAATTTATGTTTGTCCATTGGCTTATTATTAAATATTAAGGGGCAATGGATTTAAACTGAAAGAGAGTAGATTTAGATTAGATATAAGGAAGAAATTTTTCACTCAGAGGGTGGTGAGGTACTGGAACAGGTTGCCCAGAGAAGTTGTAGGTGCCCCATCCCTGGAAGTGTTCAAGGCCAGGTTGGATGAGGCTTTGGGCAACCTGGTATAGTGGAGAGTTTCCCTTCCCATGGCAGGGGGATTGGAACTAGATGATCTTTGAGGTCCCTTCCAACTCTAACCATTCTATGATTCTATGATTCTGTGTTCCTAATGAAAAAAAAGAATTTTGTGTGATGGAAACCTAACAGTGTAATTTCCAAAATGTGGAGATTTACAATTTGCAGTAACGCTACCTTTTGCTGTTCTCAGCCAGTGAATAGTTAAATGTCTGACTGTTACTAGCCTACAAATTTGGCCCTAGGAAAATTCAAAATACTACATGCTGAATAGTCCAGAAAGCAGATTCCTAGCTCCATGTGACACTGTTTAAGTTCTGAAATCATTTGTTTCTGAATCTAGCCAGGGAAAGGAAACATGTATGCATGACTCATCTGATCAGTCCCAGCTGAAGTATCTCAACTTTCCAAACTCCAAAATCGAATGTAAACCATAACCTTCTCTTGATCATATCCATAGAATACAAAACCTGAAAAATAAAGAAATCAGTATTTGCTTGCAGAGGTTTTCCAAGCCAAAAAGAGAAGTTGCATTGTTTTAATAAATGCTTTGCTGAGCACTAACTACAGATAATGTAAAGTATATGACTTCTTCCTTTAATAATCAGGAATTTCTGACGGGTCTATTGTTTACTGAAATCTGATAATAAAATACTTACTCATAATGATCTCAGTGCAGGTTTATAGGAAAAGGTTTTAAAAGTTTATAAAATCGATTTCAAAACCAATATATTCTTAAAGAAGATAAAATAGTAAAAAAAACAAGCTTGAAGAATGAAAACACTGTCTCATTCTAATTTTGTGTCTACTTTTAATGCATATGTTATGGCAGATTGTTAATGCTTTTTACAGCACATCAGAATTTGGACAAAAAATATCTCAAAACTTTTTTCCTTTAGCCTATGCGCTTTAGGACTAACCTGAACAGCTTAAGTTTCGTTTCTTCTGCTGGTAATGTCCTATCTCTGTTATCTGATCTTCAGCTGGAATTTCTCTGATTTCAGTAAATTAAATTTAGCAGTGGCCTAGGACAAATTTCTATACCTAACTGTAATATTAGGTGTTAAATATGACATCAAGTGCAGCCAGATTTCATGAAGACCAGTCCAACTTTCTCTAGTCTACCTGCTGGAAAACCTTGTGAGCCTAGTGCAGCAGTAGTGACCCATGAAGGATTCACAAATTTATGCAATATTTCACACATTTATTTTACAGATTCTTAATCATAAAGTACAGTAAGTGTTTGAACACAAGCTAGTCACACAATAAGAAAACACTAGTCTACAGGATTTATTAGAGAGTAACACATCTTTCTTTGAAGTAAATTATGGTTTTGGACCTTTGTATAAAATATCAGAATTTGCCTTGAAAGAGAAGCAAAGCTCTGCAGTGTTGGATAACCAGTCTTCTTGCATCCAATTTATTAAGAGTTTGTTAAACATAAGTAGTGTGGAGGGTGTTTAATTGGCGTCCAAAGAAGTGTAGTTGCCAGTTGCGGTTGGAAATTAGTAAGATTTATTTACTTAATCCTCTGACTAAACCTCTTTTCATATTTTCAGTGTAAGCATGTGGGCAAAGATCTTAAAGAATCATTGTTTTGCTTTGCAGATTGAGGGAGAAATATGTTGAGGGACAAATATGTTGAGGGACTTACCTAGTGTCACAAAAAGAGATCAGTGTTAGACTTGAGAGCAGTCCCTATATCTAAATTTATATGGTTTTGCATTTTATTGATTGTAAAATTTATTAAATCGTAAAGCAAATTTACAAGCAAAATACAGGCATTCAAAATATTTTCTTGATATATTGCTAACAGATTTTTTTTAAAAATAACTACTGACCAATTCTAAACTGTCAGTGAGCAAACTGTCTCTCACCTGATGAACAGCTGTAATAATTTTAAAATCATCATATTTTAAACTTCTATATCTCTTTTCTTGCCTATCTAGCCAAAATATTCTTTTTGGCATAATCAAGTGCTCTGAAAATAGTTGTGAAAGATTATTTTTTTATGGAAAGCTGCTTCTCTGAAATGCCAGCCTTTTATCAAATTTACATGGAGAATTTTCTTTCAGGGATACAAAGCCAGTCTCTGGAAGGCTGCCCATCTCTGTACAATGTTTCCAATATAGAAGACTATGCTTAGGCAAAAAGCCAATACGTCTTTTTCTTCCTGCCCTAACATTTTGACATTAGTCCTGGTTTATGCTACTCGGCTGTCATCACATTCGATTTCAGAGGCAATCTCCATTCAGCCCTTTTGAAACAAGATTTTTCGTTTCATTTGTCAGAAATGTTATAGGATCTTCTATTATGAAGGAAACGGTTATAAAAGAGAATTTCTAACAGAGATAGACCACCTGAATCATGACCCGGAAACCAAGCATGACGTAAACCCACTGATAGACAACTGCTCTGTGTTATGAGCTGGCACACAGAGCCAGGAGTTATCTTCCCTCCTTCCCTTCCTCCTTCAGGAAGAATTACAATACAGAAGTTCACATTTCAGTGTAGATAGAAGAGCTGGTTCAGATGAACTAGTGTTCAGCCTCATTCAATGTATTTGGCTCTCCCTTAGTTTATATCATGATAGTGTATCAACACAAGAGCCGTTACTGTGAGAAGTATCATACTCCCTCCTCTGAGAGATTAGGCTGCACAGACTGGGGGCAGTGTATAATTCTGCGTCCAGAAAAAAACACAAATCATAGTATAAGCACAGCTTCTGAGATACAGAAATGAAACAGGTGACAGAGAACCCATGCCAGTATATTAAACTGTATTAGAACTTTTTTTTTGTGGTATTCTACATTCTTTCAGAAACTTTCTGTATGCACTATTTGACTATTTCATAAGAAATAGTCAAAATTAGAAAGAACAATAATAGGCTTTCTAAGTCTGCAGAAAGAAGGGATATTTTGATGGTGGCCTGCTTGTGTGGGAGAAGTGTGTAGAGGAGATGTCTGTGTGTGCGTGTCCGAGATCCGTCACCTGGGGGGAAAAAGTGGCAAAAAATGAGGCTTCTATGTTCTAAAAGTGCTTGACTGTGATTACTTTTTCCTGTTGCTTCATTTTTCATTGATCTTGCTATTGTAAATTTTGGCGTCCATGAGAGTCGTGATGTTCCCAGCTTAATGAGTAGGGCGACATGAAAACAACCAACCAAGCAAACAAATAAACAAAACTCTCCTTTGCCTATATAAATCAACAGAGTTCAGGCATTTCTGGAGAGTTTGGGGAGCTCGCAGGCCATTACCTGCACCAGTGAATGTGAATGACTGTTAGGCCAGTTGGTCATGACAAGTGCAGAAAAGAACTAAAAGGAAGACGGAGACAAGGGAAATGCATGTTTTTCTTGTTCCAGTTTGCCTCTTGGCATTCTCTCTGGGGATGCCATTCCCTGCTGTTGGCTGTTGTCTCTCTACATAGAGCATATCCTTTTGCTGTACAAAACACAGATGCAATACCTCTTAGTGCTTAAGCAAAGACAAAGCATTAGTCAGTCCTTCAGACTCTTGCCTCTAGCATTCTCTTCAGTTAATGCTACCCTGTCTTCTATACTATGAACATACATAGCGATGACTTGCACGTACGTTAAGAACACTGTAAATACATTCTGATATCCTAGTTGAGTCAAAGAATATATTGTTTAAAAAAAAATCCAAATCCAAACAACATTTCTACTTCAAAATCTTGTTCAGACTTTTATTATCTTATCATCTGCTACTTCAGTAAGGCAGCAGCTGTACCATACTTTTTCTAAAGGTTCTCTGGTTAAATTTTCACATCTTGCTCTACCTCTACACTGTCTTTCTGTTAGCGTGAAGCGCTCCCTTCAGGACCCCACATTCATGGAGTGTGTGTTCTCAAATAAACATTCAGTTTCAACGATCTTAATTTCAATAGTTATTGCAAAAGTACAACAGAAGACTTCTTTGGGCCCTTTGAGACAGAATAAATTAGTAAGTGGGCCCTTCTATATTGAGCATGATCACAAACCCAAAGAAAAGTTCAGATTGGAAGAGCTTGCAAATCTGTCCTGCTTTCTCACAATTAGATATACTCATATAGTAATTTCTAATATTTTTTAAGTTAAAAATATTTCAAAAGTGTGAATACGAACAAAATCTTGTTAGAGGTTTCGTCTTTTCAAAGAAAATGTTTATAAAAAAACTTCTGTCTGCATAGCATTCTTATTTGAGAATAATAATACCCTCCGACACAGAAATCTTTTTCTAAAGTAAAGTATAAAAGTGCTTGAATATTATCTGTATACAATAACGTATGGAAACATATGAATGGATGCTTTAGTTTACTAGATATATCCATATTGAAGACTGTTGTTGGGAACTGAAACTGTGGAAATATGTTAAAGTTGAACAGTGAGATGAAAACAATGAAAACTTTGGCATATGTTTTTGATTTATTTTTTTTGTATGATGTTCAGGAGCTCAAGAAGAACTTCTTCAATGATGATCTTTGGTGCAAATTTATAGGAAGTCAGGCCAGACTTCCTGGCCTAGCATGTGATCAAGATTTCTCTTGGTCTTGACATTTATAAAATGTGTACTATGTTAACTCATACATGGATATTTTGGATGAGTGCAAATGTATAAAAAGCACTAGCATGCCATGTTTTATAAGCCTTTAAAAATCTCATTTACAGCTTTAATCCTGACTGTTAGTTTCAAAATGTTGAATATGGAATCAGCCACAAATATCTTTTGAAAGGCACTCACCAGCAGCAAGCAGTACAGGTGTGGTCTTCAGCAGCCTGTCCAGCAGCCAACAATGTAAAAGTTACCGAAAGTAGGAATTGCATTTTAGCAACACATTATTATACATAGAACCACTCTACTTCCATAAGGCCGATTATCCCAGATTTACCTTCTTGGTTAATCTAGATATGTGATCCATCTTCTGTCTCTGGGTATTTGTATTGTACTTTTTACTGATACACACAGGAGAAAGCATTTACAAGTAAAACACTGGAGTTTGAACAGTCAGCTCAATTTTCTATTCATTCTTTCATTTATTTTCCTGTATGTCTATTTCTTATAAATAGAAAGCAATCTTTCCAAGTAGTTTTACTGATCTTCTCTGAGGAGGGAAAAAAAGAGTTTTTACCTGGTGTTTCAGTGAATTTTCCTCATTAAGTATTGAAACAGGTAGACTGGAGTGTATGGTCTAGGCTGGAGATAAACTTGTATTATAGGTCTTTCTAATGTAAATTAGTAATAACAATACTGATAAAACAGAGAAAAAGTTTACAAAATTAAATAATTGAAAGTCACAAAAGGTAGAAAAAATATATTTTCCTTTTGTTTAAATAAATGCTGTTGAGTGCAATGGATAACTATTTATACTTTTAAAAAATTCAACCCATCATCCATTTATTCTTTAATGTAATACCCTATGATTTGTATCTATGAAATAATGAGCCCCCTGGAATCAGTCTAGGGTATTCTCTTCTATTTAACTTAACTTTAAATATGAGAATTTATTTAAAATGAAGCATATTACCAAATTTTATTCAGAACGGCTCTGGAGTGCCTAGCATACGATTAGAGTTAGGAGAAGCAATTTGTTTTAATGCTAATGCAGCTGATATTAGAAGGACCATTGCAGTGTAGGAGGATCCTCAGTCGGGAAGAAAAAGACCCTGTGGCTGGAAGATCTCTGCAACAGACACAAAGATGCTGCAAGATCATTAGACACTAAGCTGAGTGAAGACTGCTGTCCCTTTGCATAACAAAGGGTGGATTTACCCCAAAAAGCTGTAGCAGGCAGCTTCAGGAACAACCAGGCTTTGTTTCACTGTCTTTAAAAAGGATTTGCATTTACATCGGCAAACAGTATTACTTGGCCTTCTCATTATAAAGCCTATATTCAGTTTGCAGGTTGGATTACTGCTGGCTAGTAAAAGGTCAATTTCTGTCCCACTGAAACAAACTCCATTTGGAAAAGGTGGATGTATTTAATTGTTTCAATAGTATCGTGACATCTAATATTTTATCAAACAAATGACATATTAAAACCTCAAAACTGTTATGCATCCAGGAAAAGAAATGTAGTTGCTATCAATTCAGTGTGTGACACTGAACTCTCATAATTGCACTAGAGAAACAGCCCTGCTGTGCAATAATTCCCTCAGAAAGTACTTTGTAGTTAGTTTCTCCACTTACAGCAGTTAAAGTAGCCTAAAATGACTTCAGTACTACTTTATTGACTTTATGCTGTGGATGTGAATGAGTCATAAGGTGCCTCTGGTTCTGATTTTGGAAACTAAGAGAAGTAAATTACTCCCTTTGTTTTTTCCAAGGACTGTAAAAATCTTGTGCTCCAAAATATCTACTCTTATTTCAGTTTTTTGTTTTGTTTTGTTTTGAAGTTGGTAGTAAGTATTGGTTATTTTCAAACTCATTCAAAATCATTAGAGACTGACGTGCAACTGTGATGTGAAAATGATTTCATGTGGGCATAGAATCATAGAATAGTTTGGGTTGAAAGGGACTTTCATATGGAATAATAAGATGTTTTTAATTTGGATATAAGCCTTATCTGAGACATTGAACAAAATGCTGTTTTATGCAGTGGACTGAATAAGAAAAAGTGCAAAAAAAAATCTTAATCTCTAGATTTTTGCAGTTACTACAGAACTGGGAAAGAATGGTTTGGTGGTTATATTTGTTTAGCAGTATTAGATGCTTGTAACATGCTCTTACTTTCTCAAATCTCACAAAACCATATATTTAAGATATTTGCATATGTGTCTAAGATCAAAATTCAGAAAGATATAGTCAGTAGTATTATTTATGTGCAATGAATATTTTCTTATTTATATTATATTTTCATTTAACTATGCTGATTTAATACCTGACAATATATTGTTTTCACAATATTCCTTTAAGACAGCATGTTTGAAATGCCTTCAGCTTATCTTTAAATCTGAGAAAAATTTCTGGTCCTCGCTGACTGCTTTTGGTCCTTGGTGGCTGGAGATTCCTCTTAGCCCTGCAGAGAACCTTATCAGGCCATGAGAGTCACAAATAGGCTGGCGTGAATCAGCCCCTTGCAGAGCAGTGCCGTAACCCAGCAGCCTACTACATGAGCTGCAGGCAGAAAAAAATAATCATGTTCACAAAGCTCTGAAGAGTTTCAGGAGGTCACACCATGTACACATCCATCCCACAAGGTGAAATTCTCTTCTCCAAAAGGAAGGTACAGTTTGGGTAAATAATAGGTTGATACTCGCTGCATGTGGATTCAATACTCTCCACAATCCTCTACAAAATCCTGTACCACACAATTTTTTTGTTAACATGTACAGTGGTTGTTTGAGATATGATTATTTTCATCTTAAAGTAAGAGTCTGAGTGGATGTGCTGGTTTTAGCTGGGATAGGGTTAATTATCTTCATAGTAGTTACTATGGTGCTATGTTTTGGATTTGTGCTGACAACAGTTTTGAGAACGCAGGTGTCCTGGTTTTAGCTGGGACAGAGTTAGCTCTTCTTTTTAGCAGCTAGAAGAGCTCCATGTTTTGGTTTTACTCAGAGGCTCGCTCTGAGAAGAATGTTGATAGTGCACTGATGTTTCTAGTTGGCACTGAGGTCTCCAGGACTTTTCAGCTGCCGTGTTCTTGACAGTGTGCAGGAGCAAAACAGGATAAGGGGGGAGCATAGCCGGGACAAGGAGTCTACGACTCTCCTTATGATTTGTACTTGGACTTAAGATTGAGGGCCAAACTGGCCAATTAGTATTCCATATCATGCAGCGTCATGCCCAGTATAAAGGTGAGGGTCAGCCGGGAAAAAGGGCTTTTGCCCTTCCGGGACTCTCACTTTCGGGGTCTCAGAGTGTGTTCTCTCTCTCTCTCGCTCTCTGTCTCGGGGCCTCCCGTTCATCCGGGATTGTGATATTGGGTTTTATCATGCTTCGGGACGAGATAGGCCTTGGTCAAGGGGTGGTGAGCAATTACACCGTACATCACTCGTTTGTATATATTTATCCTTGTACATATCCGTACACATATATATTGGTAGCGGTAGTAGTAAATTGTTCTTATCTCACCCCACAGGTCTCTTTTTTTTTTCTTCTTTGATTCTCTCCCTCATCCCTGGGCGGGGGGAGTGAGCGACTGTGTGGGGTTTGGTTGCCAGAGCGGCCTAACCCACGACAGCAGGGCTGTTTTTGTTAGTGCTGAGCAATGATTACAGAGTCTGCCCTGGTAATATTCAGTAACTTAGTGTTTAAAATGCATTTCAAGGATCTGCTGCTCAGATTTAGTTTATGCTTCTCCAGAGTCTGATTCTAATCTTCCCAATCACAGGTGAGTTTTCTAAACACCGGAGTAGTTTACAAGTGGACTCTCAGTAGTCTTGATGTTCCCATTACCTCTTCTACCTCTGTAAATAACAAAATACAAATTGGAACAGGGCCTTTAACCAGTGACTTTTACAGCACGAGGGAATGCTCTCACTGTTGAATTATAGAATCAGTCTTTCTTTTATGCTTAGTAAATATTTATCTGAAAATTGAAAAGAACAGGGATATGAATATGTATCTCTCACATCTTATGTGGATGCCACATATCGCTAAGCTTCTGGGTATTCTAGGATGCTTTCCGCTCTCTGATTATATCAGTTATTTCAGTAAAGCATCTGTCCAAATTGATTTGTTCTTGCAATTTTTTTTTTCATTTTGATGAATAGATATTTTCTGATAGAACAAAATCTAAAAAAGCAAAAACCATCAGTAAAAACAGGTTAACTTTTAGTGGAAAGCTGAGCAATATGATACAAAAGAAAACCTTTTTCTTCTAGGTGGAATCTGTTATATCCTTTCTTAGGAACATTTTCTGCAGAAAGGTTGACCTCAGTTTTTTATGAACAGTTCCTTACGTGATGACAGCCCTACATGCTACAATTCACAACCCAAAGGGTTGTTTTCAGATTTATTTACTTCAAACTCTTTTTTTGAATTTTCTCTTTTCAAGCTTGAACCTTTATTGCCACAGCAAGTTCTTAACATTCTCTTTACAGCATCTGAAGCTTGACTTGCAGGAACAGTGCAGAGGAAATGAAAAACCATGTCCTGTGATCTATTGAGCTGTTAACTCTTCATAAATGTTGGTACTACTGACAAACACATAACGTACTAAACCATGAGCAATCTGGATTACTACAGATAGAACTGAAGACCTATAGCATAATTGTAGAAGACAATCTCTGATTGCATTTGTACAATAAAGAAGAAAATCTCTTTTCCTATAGCTATGGAAAATGAAACTAGAATAAACTGATGTAAAGCAACGTAAAGATTTTAGTTATGCTGTCCTTCTAGCAGAAAGTTTTTCCCATACCCCACACAAGCTTGAAGAGCTACCAACTGTTGTTAATGAACTCAAAAGCTTATTATTTCAGAGCAATTAATGATGCCTTCGAATAACTTCTGTTAAAAATGGGATGGCTTTCTATAGACTCTCTCCATGTCACCCTGGCCCTCATTTTTTTTCTGAGATCAGCGTAGTCTCTGGAAGACACTAATATATATGCCAAAATCTCCAGCAGAATTAGTACTGGTTATGGGTTCTTCTGGAAGTCTGAGACAGTCAATAGCGTCATGTGTGATTCTTCTTTGGGATCTCCCTATCTGATCAGAAATCCTTGAATCTTCTTTGACCATCTTCTGCTTCTAGAATCATAGAACGGTTTGGATTGGGAGTGATATTTAAAGATCATCTAGTTCCAACTCCCCTGCCATGGGGTTTCACAGATGGTGATTAGGTGTATAGAAAGGAGATAGCTGGGCAAGAAGTGAAGAGATGAACAGACCTTTATTCTATATGCTTTACAGAAGTAAGTTCCCAGAGATAGTAAAAGTCATCGTTGCTTTTTTGTGTTCTCAATCAACTCAGTAGCCATGTGGTGGCCATCATCCCAGCTATCTCAGTGTAACTGTATAAATAACCTGATGCAGAAATCTTTGCAAAGAGAATTGCCTAATAAAGTGATAGAAAATTCTACTAGAAACATAGCAGAGTACATAAGTAAGAGACCTTTCTCTTCCTCTGCAGTCTCTATACTGAAGAATTGGTGATGTCTTCTAAACAGAGAGAGATTTCTGTTTTGAGACCTTTGAACATTTACACAGCCCATAGGTAAATTTCAGAATTGTCACCGCCGCTCTGTGTATTCAGATTTCAAAATTTTGCAAACTCTCCTAGAGCAAGGTTTTCACTCAAAGGTCAAGCAATGTTTTAAATGACTAAGCACAAGAGAGTTGGTGCTATTTTTTTAGTCTGAACCATCTCTTTTTAGAGGTTAAAGTAATAGCAGCAGCTGATATTTGTTTTTGCTGTGTTAGTGAGTGCTTATCAATAACGTAATGAGCAGTTCTGATTCTACAAAAAAAACCCAAGTGTTTTGGCCAAGTACCATGCAGTATACCTGCTGGTGTAGAGTTCTGATCCTTTTTAGAATTCTTCATCTCACCTCTGTTTTCGGTCTAGGTGTAATTTTGTCTATATTATCCTTTACTAGCTCGAAGGAATATTATGCTGATGATTGTGTATTTTTTTTCCTGTTTCTGCTGTTACCAGTGATAGCAAAATTACAAATGGAATCAGACAGATTTTAATCCTTATTGATATGATCAGCAACATACCATGATTCTTTTAACTTCTTTGGTTTCACTATATCAGACTTTGTGATTCTCTTTTCACCTTCAGTATTGCCTTCTGCTATACTTCGTTGCCGGGAATAAAATGATAATGTAGAGTAGAGGGAAGAGACACGACTGACTCACTTTAATTTTCTTCTTAAGTCTATGTGTCTTCCATAACCTGAAATTTGACAGTTTCTTTCCTTTGTTTATTTATTCTCTTTGTTTTCCTGGTTCCAGTGCTGTTCAGTGTCAGTCATCTATGGGGAATGTATGTGGATAAACAAAAAAAGAAATAATACTGGAGTTCAAAATTCCACACTTTCTGCTGAGGATTTGCCTTCAAATGTAGTTCCACTGGCTAATAATAAGCATAAATGCAAGAAACTCTCCCAATTTAAAAACCTGAATTTTCAAACCTCAGAGCTTAGCAGAGTCAATAACAATTTTCAGTTTCAGAGGATCTTCTTGCTTTTTCCTTTGAAGAAGTAATGGACATTGCAAAGTTGGGTAAATGTAAATCTTATTAAACGGCGTATGAAATGGATGAGCCTCCTTGATTCTGCTGCCCACAACATCAACCCACAAAGTTTATTCTCACTAACATTCTGCTTCCCAGAAGCTCACTGACAGAAGAAAAAGAATGCAGAATGGAGAAATCGGGTATCAGTTGTCCTTAAAAACTTTTGAAAGAAACACCCCTTCCTTGCAGTCGCTTGCTATAGCTTTCAGAAACTCAGTTTGTATCCCGTACAGACAACTAAAAGCAGAAGCATAGAAATATCTGATCCACACAGATCCCAACAAGGATCAGATTTTGGGAAGCTCCTCCCTCCTTTGAGAGAGCCTTTTGGTGCTGAATTGGAAGAAGGGAGACAAAAAAGTTCAGCTTTTGGAACAAGAGCGAGCCACATGCTCTAAATATTCTTAGATCCCTTTCTCTGCTCAAGTTTGCTCCCTCTAGAGACAATGAAAATGTAAACAAATGAATAAAATCTCAATGTTTTTGGTTTTTATCCTGATGGAAGGCTGTAGGGAGATAATCCTTAGGACCTAGCTCTGTTCATTTGTACAGCAGGGATGTGAAATTAATGCAAAAGAG
Organism: Tauraco erythrolophus; assembly: GCF_009769465.1. Taxonomy (NCBI): domain Eukaryota; kingdom Metazoa; phylum Chordata; class Aves; order Musophagiformes; family Musophagidae; genus Tauraco; species Tauraco erythrolophus. Next base: position 122,659,319 of record NC_141465.1, on the reverse strand, counting down.
ACTAGGCCAAAAAATGCTTTAATCCTTCCAGAGGTGACTTTATGGTATTTCCCAGTAGGACAGGAGGACCAGGAGATAAAATAGAGTTTAAAAATCAGATATTAAAACAGCAGCTGGCAAAAACGTAAACTTCCTTCAGTCAAGAGTAAAGTTTTTAAAATATACCTAGAAAGTCTCTATATGCCTTCACGCATACCAACTTAGTCATTTAAAATATTGCTTACCTTTGAGTGAAAACCTTGCTCTAGGAGAGTTTGTAAAATTTTGAAATCTGAATACACAGAGTGATGGTGGCAATTCTGAAATTCATCTGTGGGTTGTGTAAATGTTCAAAGGTCTCAAAACAGAAATCTCTCTCTGTTTAGAAGACATCACGAATTCTAAATTAAACACACACAAGAAGTATGTAATAGAAACATAGGTTTTTCTCGCTAAAATTAGGAGTCCAAAGTGTCAGAATGGTGCCCTAGGTAACCAGTATGTGTAGTATGGTGGAGGCTCCATGATGACAGATCTATGGACTCCAGTCTGAAGGCAAATAAAATAGAATTACATGAAGTTGACTTGCTTGGCTAATGAGGTTCACAAATTCAACCTGCTTTGGAGACAAATAGAGATGGGCACTGACATAAAAATATTTTGGTATGTTATTGCAAAGTTGAGTTTCCCATATGTTTCATTAGTAGACATTGTAGCCTTTTTCCCTTGAGCTATTTTCCATCACAATGGGATAGAAATAATTTGGCTCTGGAAGTCATGCGTCTGGAAGTGTATTCCAAAATATGCCCTTCCTACTGGGGGACTGATAGGTCTACCTGTCTGTGCTACACTGACTGAAACCTCCCAGAAAAACAGTTCTATGGACTTTATTATTTCAAAGTAAGGGAAATTTCAAGTAAGCAAAGATATTTTCTCTACTGTCATGATTGACATTCATTGCCATTTAGTAATGCTAAACCATAGATGGGAACATAAAACCCACAGAATGCAAATTCCCTTGAAATGACAAGGCTTATTGATTCAATATCTTTTCTTTGTAGAGAGGTTTTTGAAATAAAAGCTATAACCTGAGGCTTCAAAACAGTCACACTAACTGTGTTTATAGTGAAGTTCTATATACCAACTAGATGACTTAGAATAAATCTTTCTGTTCTGTGCTATTCATACTTAAAAATTTATTTATATGACAGCACTAAATTACATTGTCACACAAAGAACTATTATAAATCCCCCTGGAAAGGTATCTACATTTTAGATAACCTTGATTGATTCCAAAATCTTCCTTACTTAAAAATTCCTGCTATATTCCATGCCTGTAAAATGGCAACTACTTTTTGAAATGTAAATCAGCAATAAAGCCAAAACAATTCAAGATATGACAAGTCTTTTCTTTTTGTTGCCCATGTGTACTCCCCTGAGCGCTTGGTAAACTAATGCTATTTTGAAATATAATAGATGTTTCTGATTGCCTTAGAAAAGTCCTTTGTGGTGACTTCTAAAATAAATTGTGCTGATTATTCTCTGCTGTATTTTATGTTTTCGTTGCTTTTTCACTTGATGTACATATGAGGACTAAGTTTATCTGTCATGGTGTTTCTGTCTCATTCCAGTTATAATCCTATTACATCTATTACAGTGCCAATGCTTGCAGATTATTTGTTTCCCACATGGATGGCTTTAATACATTTATACATTTTATTAGAATCCTGAGTGCAAATTTATAATAGCATTGCTTGCTGGTGTAATTTTCTCTTTAGACTTGTTGTTACTGTTAGTAATAAGAAAACATGCTTTGGTTATAGCTTTATAATTATCATATCATGTATTTCATCTTGTTAATTCCTAATAGGAATTTTTCCTGATGACTTTATGAAAAGACTGGGCAAAGCACTCAAAATAATTTCTTTGGGGCTGTAATAAGTCACTGACTAGTCTACAAAGAGGCGTGTGACTGTCTGCAACTAGGTGAGATGATGTTATAGGGCATTTTGTTGACCTACGTTATGACATTAATTGTGAAATCATTTTGACTATGAGTCTTTATTTAAGACTTCAGACCTCCAGCCTCCTTCAAACACCCTGTAGGATAAAATTTTGAAGTCTACTTGTAATACTGAGAACTTTTAGTTGCATGTGTAACTTACTTAATATTTGCCTTCTTGTCTATTAACTATTATTCTCAGTCACTGGATATCTGTAAAATATATTGTCCAGTGTGCTCAAAAAGGTAAACGTCTTTATACTACTGCCAATATATATATATATTTAATAATAATAATAATAAATTATGATAAATATATATGATACCTATATGCTTTTGGCATTTATGACACCTATAAAATGGATTCAGTTTTCTGAAAGTTATTGGAAAGGTAAAATAATTACAAATAGCTTTAGGTTGATCTAAGTCCAACTTCTAAACCTGATTGATATGTGCCATTGACTTCCACTGAGAATAAAGATAATATTCCCAAAGGCTGTATTTAGGAAGCCTAGTCTCCCTGGGCCCCACTATAGTGAATGAAGAAGAGAAACCCATCCGAAAAACAAATCATAAAAACATTGGTTGGGCTATTACTCTCAGATGCTTTCCAGGGAAATACACTGCACTTAGATGAGCTGTAATGATACATGGAAAATAAGGCTATCTGATCTATCCTTAAAACACTAGGACAAGAGGCAGGAAAAGTATAAAATTAAACACCTAGATTCATAAACCTTAATGGAGAGGAGATAACAGAAGCAATGTCAAAGACCCAAGGTCTTAAGTCACTGAATGATGGGCCATTGAAGGAACCTCTCAGATGTATCCATGGAGATGTTCAGACAGAACACTATGACCCATAAGGAGCAAAACAAGATTTTCATGGGTCTCATGGGAAAGAGCAAATCTATGGGATGTTTGAGGGGTAGGGACATATAGCTGTTATAAGATGCTTCTAAGAAGGACCAAATCTGGAGAAAGGAAGATATAGACATAGGTCAGGGAGGAACAAACTTGGACGAATAGAGAGAACAAGAGATAATGCCAGGGATCATTGCTGCCAGATGAGGAGAGAGCAGTGGTTATTGTCTACCTGGACTTCAGGAAGCCTCTGACAATGTGTACCATAAAATCCTTCTAGAGAAGCTGTTGATGTATGGTCTGCATGAGCAGACAGTGAGGTGAGTTGAGCACTGTCTGAATGGCTGGGCCCTGAGGGTGATAATCAGCAGCACAAAGTCTAGTTGAAGACCACTAACTAGTGGTGTATCCCAGATATCAATACTAGGTCCAGTCTTGTTTTATATCTTCATTAATGATCTGGATAATGGGGCAGAGTGTACCCTCAGCAAATTTGAAGATAACATAAAACCAGGAAGAGTTGTTGGTAATGCCAGAGGGTCATGCTGACACCCAGAGGAACCTGGACAGGCTGGAGAAGTAGGCTGACAGGAACCTCAACAAGGAGAACCTCAAAGTCCTGCACTTGAGGAGGAGCAAACCCAGGCACCAGTATATGTTGGGGGCCACCCAGCTGAAAGCCGCTAATATTAATTAAGCTGCTAATTAAGCTTCTGATATTAATATTATTTTCCATCACAGTGGAAAAATCCTTTCTGCCATATGTTAAATCCCATTACACAAAACACTGAGGCTTTTGATCTTTGACAGCAAAATATTCTGTATACACGTTTATTTTTGAATTAAGTTTTAATATCTATCTGCATGTTCTTACTGAATTCTCTGAAGACCTTAGAAATGCAAAATTTCAATTAAGGTACTATTACCCTATATGCTGAGGGGCACGCAACTGGAAGGCAGCCTTGCAGAAAGAACCTGGAGGTCTTGGTTGACACCAGGTTGAACATGAGCCAACAATGGGCCCTTACCACAGAGAATGTCAATGGTAGAGGGAGATGGTCCTTCCCCTCTGGTGAGGCCACATCTGGAGTGCTGTGTCCAGTTCTGGGCTCCCCAGTACAATGAGACATGGACATATTGGAGAGAAGGGCCTATGAAGGGCCACAAAGACGATGAAGGATCTGGGGCATCTTCCCATGAGGAAAGTCTGAGAGAGCTGGGACTGTTTAGTCTGGAGAAGAGAAGGCTCAGGGAGATCTTATCAATATCTGTAAATATCTGGAAGGAGGTTTCAAAGAGGATGGAGCCAAGCTGTCTTCAGTGGTGCCTAGTGACAGGACCAGAGGCAATGGGCACAAACTGAAGCACAGGAGGTTTCCTCTGAACATCAGGAAACAGCTTTTTACTGTGAGGGTGACCAAGGACAGGTTCCCCAGAGTCTCCCTGCTTGGAGACTTTGAAAAGCCATCTGGACATGGTCCTGAGCAACCAGCTCTAGGTGGCCCTGCTGTAGCAGAGGAGTTGGACCGGAGGAACTCCAAAGGTCCCTTCCAACCTCAACCATCCTGTTGTTCTGTGATAGAAGGGGCAGCTGGGTACAGATAAGATGCATCAGTACACTCATCTTGGCACGCCCTGACCCTGCTTGTCTCATTCTGTACTGTCTTCCCATTAAACCCTATTCCAAAACGTTTTCTTAGGTGAGGGTATGTCTGCTCTGCTGGTGTGTAGCTGCTGCCTGTGAAGGCAATGCCCTGTTTGTGTTGATCCACTGGTGTTTGGTGTTGACTGTGCAGTTTGCATGTGTGTGTTTGCCTGCACTGGGGATAAGTGCTCAGCCTTGCTAGTGCCTTGACCTGGTGTCACAGGACGACAGCAGCCTGGCTCTGGGGAACTGGGACGGAGAAATCCTGAGTTCCAAACCTATACATACAACACCACTTTAAGATTGCACTCTGCGTGCTTAAATAGTTTTTGAAATTGGAACTAAATCCTGAACATCTATATTCCTTTTAAAATCTTATCAAATATTTTAAAGTATTGAGTTTTGAGTCAATTTTCTGCTCTTTCTTACCTGTAGTAATTAATCAAAGTTTGTAAGTTAACACTCTGCATGCAAACAGAACCATAAATATTGCCTTAATATTTCATCTTGTCATAACTTAACAGTCCTTTTTTTTCACCTTTATATGGCACCATTTTGCCAAAGTTAGGTCTTTTCAGACTGTAGCTTCTACAAGCATTTGAAGGAAGCTCTATTTAGGACTGGTTTGGTGAAGTTCAAAGTGAGATAAATGTTGGTAATTTGTTTTGTTTTTTTTTTTCCCCTGCGAAACAGTAAAATCTATTCCTGAACTTGAAAATGAAAATCAACATGATTCTAAAGTTTACTAACCCACTAGGTAGCTTCTTATTAAACTGCACTTTTCACTTTGCTTAGGTGACAAAACAATTGTGTTAGGGAATTATCTCAGTACTCCTATTATAATTTTAAATAATTTGTACTTTGTTAGAGAGCAGCTGTAGAGCCTCTGTTTTTTTCATTGTAAACTACTGTATGAACAGCTCAAGTCCATGTCCTTCAAGGAACTGCTACTCTGTCTCGATGGCTGCATCCTTTCGATGGCTTTCCTTTGAATTTGCAAATATTTCATTGAGGGTGTCAGGCTCACCACCAGAATAGACTTGTAGCTGGAAATGCACACTAGCAGGCACCAGATCCTGTGGCTGAAAATAAACACTGTGAACACAGAGGAGAAGAATTAAGAATCATCTGAAAAGACTGTGGAATATTAAGGATTTAGTACAATAATGTGATTTCCAATTTAGGAAAATAGTGTGCAGAGGTGTTTGTGTTATGGATTTACCTTATGTGAGTACAAATCCTCGTACAGTGGACTCCAATTTATTTCATTGTGAAAACTGGAAGAATTTTTGATATTTTGAAAAGTTTGTGCATTCACTTCTGTTAGTACCTCTCAGACAAAGATGACAAGAGACAAGCTTCAGCACGCACCTTTTCTTGAAACTGTTGTTTCCATGCAGAAGGACAGTAGAATAATGTCCATCACAACAAGGTGGTTTGTTTTGTGTTTTTTTTTTTAATTTGCTTTATTATTTTTGAAAACTCTTCAGAAGTAACATAAAATCTTACTCCCCTTAACAGTCCGCAGAACTATATGCGACTTTAAATACTCAAAAGTGCTTAAAAGGAGTGCTTTGTCCAGAGCATGAGAATGAATTTCACTCTATGTGTGTAGGGTTTGTTTAATTGCTAGCAATAGCTGTTTAAACTGACAATACATCCAGTGATTAATTCAATGGATTCCTAAGGAAAGACTAAGCCACATAAAAGTCTCAAAGATGCAAGCCAAGGTGGAGAGCACACTGTAAAATATTTAGCAAACACTAAAGCAAATCACAGAGAACCAGAGAAGGACCCAAGGGTAGGGAAGAATACATTAGCTGCCTCAAAAATAAATAAGTTATTTGAACTAGGAGACAGATATTTTGAAGGGGATGAAAGGCCATCTACTTCCACTGGACACATAAACACACACAATTGGGATAATATGTAAGAATGTGTATCACAGGGAATAGAAAAACTTACATTATCCTAGATAACCTTTAATTAACTTTGTAATTTAAAGAAAGCTTTACTTTAGCTGTGCATCATAAATGTCTGTGTGCTAATCAAATGCTTATCCACAAATTTCTGTGTCAAAGTAAAATCGATCCTTCTCAAAACCTGAATGTTAATTGACAAAGTTTTAGTGGATTTTTTTATTATTTTAATTAAGCACCGTGAGAATTTATTGCCCTTTTACTCATTGCATTGAATGTTAATTTGATTTCTGTTTACTTGCAGAGGTTTCAAACTGTGGACATTCCTTTATAATAAAAGGAAATTTTGCAGAATTCTTTGAAGAAGTCATACACTGTACAGATGTTACCTCTCCAAACTAATCTTAATTTGTATATTACATAAACCTGTCAAATTCTAGTTTTTCTGTCTTATTAATACATGATCTGTTCTCAGAAATCTATATTTGTCTTTCATTACTTCAGGAAACCCCTATGACTTCATTGTTCATGGTACTTCCATTTTGATGAAAAATGTCACAAATTGTTTCATCCATAGATGCAAAGGTGTCTATGCTTGTTACAATGTATAAAAAGCCATAATACCCTCTTAAAATTATTTCCAGCAGGTTCTCCTAAAGAAATGGCTAATTTCTCTCAGCTTTCAGTTTCCTTCTTGCACGTAGGTTTGAAGACAGGAAAGCTGTTCGAATAGTGAAGTGTGGCTGTGCCTTGATGAAAGCTCTGCCTGGTGATGCGAGCCTGAAGCAGTAGCCTCCGTTCTTTTCAAATGAACATATTTTTCATTCATAAACATGTACACTAGTAACTTTGTTGTTTGTTTGTTTTCAGTATTTCATTAGTAAATCTGCATTTTAATAATAAAGATCATAGGCTGAATTGTGCTTCTGTTTATCACATACAAATCACAGGAGTTGTTGGTCAGACTTGGACCCAGCTCGTCACCCTGCCCCTCAGCCTGCCAGTACTCCTCATGGGCAGCCCAAATCTAAAACCCCCCAGCCCCAAGCCTCCTGTGCCATGTCCTGGTATCAGTCACTGTTCCTGCCCTGGCACTGTGTCCCTTAAAATAGCCTTATGCCATCCTGCAGCAACTAAAGCCCTCCACAGCAAGTCTCTGCTGAGCCCAGGTTTCCACAGGGTGTGAGGCATGCCTTACTGGGAAGGGAGGCTTCTGTCAGGGCTCTGCTAGGCTTGAGTGGCCCTGCTCGAACAACTCATTTCTTCCTCTCACCCTGCCCATGGCCCAGGGTCCCATTTCAGCCCAGTCACTGCCCCAGTGACACCATAGGAACCCAGTCTGGAGTCAGTGCTGCTTCTGCTGGGGTATGATCCATGGTTGCAAGGGGTCCTCTTTTACTGAGAGGTAGAAATGCAAGTAAGGAAACATAGTGCTCAGTAGCTAGGTTACTGTGTAGAACAGATCAAAGTCTGATGAGCATATGAGAAAATACGAAGCAATAACAACTCTCACCAGCTATCCAGCTGGCCTGAATGCACTGATATTGGCAAAAAAGCAAGTTTTCAGGGGTAGTTTGGGAGGAACACAAAAAGAGAACAACAAAGATGTTTATGGGAAGCTAATGCCTTGTTTGAAGAACATGTAAAGAAACACAAATGTGGCTTTGGAAAGAAACATCTAGTAGTTTTAAGGCAGTACCAAGAGCTTGTGTTTGAGTAGCAGCAGACAAATTAGTGTTTTCAAATTAGTTCAGGATATGTTTCAAAACCTTCCTGAAAGGTGAAAAACATCCTAGATTATGTTTTTCAGGCAAAGTAGGTATTTGATCTCTTAAAAAAGCCATAGTTTTACAAATGTAAACACATTTCCATAGCCAATAAAATAAGCAGGTAGTTTCCTTCACACACTGATTATTAAGAGATTGACTGCTCTAGTTTTCCTGAAGCTATTAATAATTTAATCAAGCGTTTTATATTAACAATGTCAATTACAAATTTCTCCTTTGCTGTGGATTGATCTATTATTGTCCACCTAACATTGATATGCATATCATTGTAGGAAGGGCTATAAATAAGGATTTCTATCCATCTAATTAGTTTAATTGATTTGTGCTGAAAGAGTTGACCTTTGGTACGTGATTCTCCCTTCACATTCAGAATTGGCAGCTCACTCTGATGATCATCAGCCATAAGGAAAATAAGTTAAGATTTCAATTAAAAGGCTAATCTATGTGTAGGCTAATCTATGGATCCCACATTAGTAACGCTCCATACCTTCCTGTTAGAGAATATATGTCACATTTGAGCTGAAAAATATTGTGTGAAAAGTACCTTATGAAGTAGGACAAGTAAGTATACCTAAAAATTGACAAATGAGAACCACTTAGGAGTCTTAGGGCATTTCTTCATATATGCATGTAAATTTCACTTAGTAAGTAGCACTACTCCTTCAAGCCAAAGATCACAAGATATGTGGAAGAAGCTGATTTCTACATTTTCTTTCTTGAGTGGCATAAGAGTAGTGACGCCCTCAGCTATCTACTCTGTCTGCTCTAAGTCTTGTTTTTCAGACAAAGCTGGCCTAAACCTCCTTTTTATTAGACAAACAGTAGAATTCCACACATTGGTGAAGTGTCAGACACGTTTATCGTCTTAAAGAGTACACAAAACAGAAGTAATAGATATTGAGCTAGACAGAATATGCTAAATTATGAAGTTTTGTTGATACTGTTTGGAGTTAAATTTTCCTTCAATAAGTTCATAAGAAGAGTTTTCAAAGAAGAAGTTTTTTATTTTTTACGTCTGAAAAGCACTTCAGTGAATTTGAAAAATGTGTAAAGCACTTACTGAACCTAATCACTGTGTTTGAACTTTCTATAACAGAAACATACACTAACTAGTTGCAATCTATATATTATGTTAGCATGCTTTGAAAGAGAAAATATTAAGTGTTTTGATAGAAAAAAATATGGCAATAATGTCAAAGAACTTTTCTTAGTTTCGAATTACTTTACTGTGGACAAATGTTCTTTCATAATTGGAATATAGTATTATTTTTATTATTTTTGTTACTGCAGTTGTAAGCATTCTGTAACTGAAAGTGTTGAATTTTGAAGTATATTTTGCTTTATCTGGTGGGTGTTATATTTTGGATGCAAAGTGGGAATAATTGGGAGTATACCGAGTCATCTGTTTGCTGCATCATGAGTATGAAGTGGAAGTAAGATGGAAAATAGATTGTTTTTTCAGTAGGAAGGGAAACAATGACTAACTCTACAAAAACATTCTTATATTATTCAAAATAATTCCTCATAAAAATTCATGACATTTAAATTAGCTCTAACAGTATAATATTCCAAAGATGCTGATTCATTTGCTAACAGCTGCTGGAAATATTCCTATCTTTCAGTCAATGCTTTAAGTCTTCAAAGCACATTCTCTTTGTTGCTTTAAAGGAAAACAAAATATATCTCTAATTTTTCATTTCTTTTTTCCATATCTGTCCATAGTATTCTATGTTCTCAAAGTTGCTGCTTTGTATAACCAGATTTCTAAGATAAAAGCAAATTCTCTAAAGTGAGTGGCTATTTTGGATTTTCAAATTAAATTATTGTGTATCTTCCTTGAACATTAGACTTCTGAAAAGTTCAGCCGAACAGTTTCTACATTGAAGGTTTTCTTATTTTGGCCAAAGACCTGGAATTTTTTTTTTTTTTTTTCCCCAAGGAAAGATCATTTTAAATACTTTTCCCATGCTATCAAATCTGTGGTGAAAAACGTCGAATAAGACCACCAGCATATTTTCCTTGAGAACTTCCAGCATCTAAATCATCCCCCACTGCTGCTTTGGAAAACAATTAAAATCTCTTGATCTTCACTCCTCCACAGAACTGGACATTTTGAGCAGAAAAAACACAAATGAAGCTTGCCTGATTTATGATGAGAGGACTAAGACAATGGACATCTGAACAAGATCCCTCAGCTACTTTTCTCATCACCTTAAAGTCTGCGAGAAAAAGTAGCTAATTACTGAACATGTCCATCACATCACATGCCATGTTCCTCTTCCTCTTCACTACCTGTAGAGTGAACCCCGTCTCACTAGCTCACATATAGACATACAGATTCTAGATGTTTAAGATGAAGTTCACAGTGAAGGTTTCAATATTTTTTGTTTGTTTCGGTTTGGTTTTGATGATTGTCTGCATATGTTGTTGCATTGTGCGTTGTTTTGAGTAGTAATTGGGATATAATAACACCTTTAAAATGAAATGTCTGACATGTAAACTAAACCTCACACAGTGGGAAGTCTGCAAAGGAGCATCAGATGCACTAACAAGTTCTTGAGAAAATCTGCTGGCATTTTTCTTTATTTTGTTCTGGGGTTCTTTTGTTACAGTTAATCTCATTTCATCAGGAAAACATAATTTATTGACATTTGCCGGTGTTTTAGTAGTAATCCTAATTCGCATAAGGAGATGCCCTGGATGGGCACCTTACAGTTTCCTACTATCCTTGCTTCTTTCTCTCAGGTTATTGTCAAGTTGTATGTCTTTGAGCATTCTAAAAGGAAACTGATGTGCGTGCACAGAACAAGAGAGAAAATACATTTCTGTTTAAAAAATTGAGGAGCAACAGTGATACAATCCAGTTTACAGAATGAAGGCTCATATTTTCATAAGCTTAGAAGACTGAACAATTCCGCTGAAACAATGTAATTAAAACTTACAATGAAAAAAATGTGTTAGCATTCTTAGTGACATTTGATTAAACATGCTAGCTAGCAAAAACATACAAATGAAGGTCACATTTGCAAGTATTATAGGATAGACTACATTTTAATTAGATAGTTGAGAAATGTCAACGAGTTAGTAACTGACCAGGAGTCACCTAAAAAAAAAAAAAAGGAATGAAGGAAAATGAAACATCACCCCAAGAGTCAGAATCCTTTGCTCGCCATAGATTTCAAACACTATAAAGACAGTTTTCAAATAATTTTTTGGGATGGATTCAGTGAATTTGCCTCGTAGTCTTTGAAGAAGGAATGTATTTTGGTCAAATTGCGTAGTACCATTATTAGAGCTATGTTGCGATATTTTGTGCCTTTTGAACTAAAATCTGACAGATAAAATGTAACGGGATAGTATTTGTGGTTTACATTTGTACCCATGGACTGTACCTGAGGAACACATATAAGCGTGTGCTGTCCTGTAGGAAAAGATCCCCTTTCTCCCAGAGTCAGCTTAGTTCTCCCACAGCACACAAGAAATGAAGTTGAATTTGACTCGACACAGCTATTACAAATTATAGGAGTAAACTTCTTTCAAATTATCTTGAAATTCATGTTTTTACTTTTTCCTAAAAGAATAAATACTCTGTGATCAGTGAACGACAGTTTTTCTATTACCTGTGGCACTGTTTTTCCTTGTTGTGTTGAATCTGACCAAAGAAAGACTGAACAGCAGCATATGCTGGAAATAAAAGTTAATGCATGAATAATTTAATGACTTAAAATAGATCCATTAAAAAGTTACCAAAACTAATTCAAATCATATTGGAAATCACATTTAAGCCAATGTGCACTTGGAATAAAAAAGTATAATTTAGCTTAAAGCTATCATACTACAAGTATGATAGTAAGTTAAACTACTATAAATCTGGTAGTTCTAGTGCAAAGAACTATGAAGACTAACCCAAGCCACTGATTCTATTGTGTTTGGTTTCTAGTTGCTTAATATCTTTGCCATTTGGGCCTATGTGTTCCTTATCTATGTCTACTTGCAGCTGAAAAATCTTTGGGTGTTTCATCCCTAATACTTAAGTTATTTCTAAGAATAAAGTTAGGGAAAATATCATTTAATTGTGAAGCTCAAGTCCAGCAGAGTTTTCAGAGCTGCCATAGGTCTTTGATGGAATTTAAGGGTGGACTGGTAAAGCTAAAAAACACATTAGAGAGTAACATCTACTCTCCTGCTGTTTGACTATGTACTTAAATAATGGAAAAAACATTATTCTCCCAAGTCTCAGAAGTCTAATCCAAATCAAATCAAAAGAATAATTTTATTGTAAATAGTACTCCAATGAAAATATATTCTAATTGTGCCACTGCAACTAGGCAGTTCAGAAGTTTAAATCTCTGGAGGTGAATGTTTGGATTAGAAAGTGAGTTTTGTTTTCAGGTAAGTGTGATTTCTGCTCTAGTTGTCAGTAATGATCACAGGCTACAGGCTTTCAGAAAACAGAACAAGAAATATTTGCTTATGTATAATTTATTAACCATTTCCAGTTATGTCTTACAAGAGAAGCTTTCCTCAGATGCAGCATCGCCATAAACATGACAAAGCAACCAGAGCCAGGGTGAAGTTTCACATTGATCACTAATCCCAGCCAAACAAAGCAATTCTACCGTGAAAGGTCAGAAACCAGCTTGCGGAATGCTGCTATTACTGCAGGACCTTTTCACCCTGTAGAGTGACTTTTGTATCCCGCCTTTCTCTTTCTTTCCTTGGTACTTTACATTCATGCCATCTGAGATTATATTGATTCTTTTATTCTTTAAAACCCTGGATTTACCACCATGGAACAAGTGTTCCCTATTCAACTAGATAAAAAAAAGAATTTTAAAATATTTTTTTTTCTTTTTAAGGGGGAAAAGAATTACAGTCTTCCTGATGTCATGAGGCAGCACAGAACAAGTTTATTTCACCAAGCTGCCTATACCTACTGTTTCATCAAAAAGAAGTTGTCAAACTATTTCAGGATTTTTGAATTCTGTTCACTAGAGTATCTTACTCCATTATGTATGCAAAGAAACAGAAGAGTTATATCCTAAAAATGAGAAATATTATGTTAGCAAAAGCTACACTTTAATTCAAACTTCTTCAGAAAGGGAGGCTGCATACTGCTGGACATTTCAGTATGGCTTCTGTTTACTTTTGTCTAGCAACGTGATATGTTGGCAAAACTTAGGAAGCCCAGAGCAAATCTCATTACTGTACTTTCTTCTTTTTTCAGTCCCACTTGCTGCTTAGCCCTGCATGTTTATCTGGCTCCTGCACCTCTCAGACCTCCATCCCCTCCAGATGCATTCCTCTGTCTGGAAGTTGTTCCAGTCACTCACCCTAATGACAAAAACTCTGAGTCTCAGCTGATTAGGTCAGGAGTATTTGTTAGCTCAAGCTTACTAGGTACTGTAGTATGCCTCATCTTGTACATAGCCTCATAGTACAATTTTGAAAGGATTAATGGTTTACTTTGCTCTCCCATGTGTGTATAATCTGCGGTTCAGCCTGATGGTAAATGAACTAAGTGTAGTGGAGGATGCAATTTCTGATGTGTTTGTTTATAACTTCATATATATGTACTACTTTTTGTTTCTCTTGTGTGCCTGGGCAGCAGGGGGGAAGGCTGCTTATGTGTCTTGTTTGCTGGGTGATAGATCTGGCAGAACCTGGTAGAAGGCTGTTCCTCTCCTGTGAGTAAGATCATCTGAGAGACTTGTAAGGAGGTAGGTGGAGATGGCAGAGGATGAGACACAGCAATGTGGAAAGCTGAGTGTCAGACTCACTAGAAGAGCAGGGGCGTGGCTGCATTTTGTTGTCAGTGTGTCACTGAACTGAAAAATTTACTATTGAAAACAAAAGGAAGAATTATAAAATAGTATGTTTATGTGGAAGCATGAAGAGTTGTGTGCTTGCTCTTCTCACTTCCCAAGGTGACAATACAGGTCAATAGGAACATAAAAGCTATATTAGTCTACCTAACAATTAGGATTATTAGTGTTACTATTTAATTTCTGATTGCTAATCTCCATTTCTTTGCAAAAGAAACAATATACAGCTCAGATTCTCTAACTTGCACAGGAAACATTTCTGACTACCCATTAAGGAAGACTGTTTAATTATTTGAATCTTCTCAAGTTGGAATATCTGATATACTCAGGAATCTATCTTCTGTTGTCAACAAATGAACTACGTAGTTTAAAAGGGCTTTAGACATTAGAGTTTTACTGCTGATGTATGTATGGCATATAGTGCATTTAACAGCCTAATAATACCATATTTCCGTCACACAAGGTATGTATAATTTGCTGAAAAAGTACTGACATAAAGTTTTCCCAAATCCATGTCCTTTGCCATAGGGCAAATAGCATAGAGCTGAAAATAGAAAAGTGCCTGTATCTGCAGAAAATACTCAAGGAACAGTACATTCATTATAGATTTGATTGCAATCATGTTTCTTTTGGAAATCTTATTAAGGATTATTATGCTGTGTTGTAAAGTTTGGACCAAAGGCAGGTCTGCATTTTTTTATTATAAAGTAGAATTCCTTCCAGTGTGTATTTATTCCATGTCTGTGTGCACACTGGAGGAATGTCTTCCAAACAGCAACCACATTTTTTTCCACTTTTTTATTTTTAATAGCTGTAGAAATTGATCCTGTAGAATATGTATCACTGTTAGAATTATATAATAGTTTACTTATATATTAAAAAATACACAAGATTAATTCTGTGACACCACACTTTTTAATTTAGCATCTTCTTTCCGCGTCCTTGTCCATCTCACATAGATTACAGATCATTTGTTCACCTTGGGGTAGAAGCAGAAGGGTATGTACATACTTAAAAGACAGATACATGGTGTCTTTTCAAAGCAAGAGTCCTTTGCATGATGCTTTTTATCCTTGTTAATAGCTATGATCTGGTCACATCTCAGCTCCATGTGAGAAAAACAGGACTGCATCCCAATCTACTTCTTTCCAGATTTCGTGCAGCATTTGCAGGGAGGGTCTCAGCACCCCTGGGGATATCAGAGGATATGAGCTGTGAGGATCTGATGAGCTACACAGTGCCAAATGTCCACCTACGGTACAACTAATTAGCTATCCTACTGCCAGAAATGCTACATTCACCATTGAGCATTTCCATCCTCTGATGCTGGCTGTATTAGAGAGTTTTGTGACTTTCCTTGATGTCCATAATCCCCAGGGAACATCTTCCTTCTCTGCTCACGAGGAAGATGTTCGTTGTACATTAAATATTTAATGGAGTAAGTTTAAACATAGAATCATAAGAAGATCACCCCGGAGCCTTCTCTTCTCCAGGCTGAACAGCCACAACTCTCTCAGCCTGTCTTCATAGCAGAGGTGCTCCAGCCCTCGGATCATCTTTGTGGCCCTCCTTTGGACCTGCTCCAACAGCAACATGTCCTTCTTGTGTTGGGGACTCCAGAGCTGAGTGCAGTATTCCAGGTGAGGTCTCATGAGAGCAGAGTAAAGGGGCAGAATCACTTCCCTCGACCTGCTGGCCACACTTCCTTGGATGCAGCCCAGGACACAGTTGGCTTTCTGGGCTGCCAGCGCACATTGTCAACTCATGTTGAGCTTCTCATCCACCAGCACTCCCAAGTCCTTTTCCTCAGGGCTGCTCTCAATCCATTCTCCGCCCAGCCTGTACTTGTGCATGGGATTGCCCTGACCCATGTGCAGAACCTTGCACTTGGCCTTGTTGAACTTCATGAGGTTCTCACAGGACCACCTCTCCACCCTGTCAAGGTCCCTCTGGATGGCATCCCTTCCCTCCAGCGTGTCCACAACACCACATAGCTTGGTGTCGTCAGCAAACTTGCTGAGGGTGCACTCGATCTCACTGTCCATGTCACCAAAAAAGATGTTAAATAGCACAACACGGATATTTCTACTGCAACTCACTTATCTGAAATTATTAACATACGTGGATTGAGTGCTAATGAGCATGATGCACCTTGTAAATTAGATGGTTTGTGAGACCAGGATGAAAAAAAATACAGCAGAATTCTCATTATTTGTGCCTTTCCCATCTCATTCTCAAAATTTGTATTTAAGTCCGAATTTGAAATGAGATAAGGCAGCATCAAATAATCTGTATATTTAGAATTTGAGTAGAAGAAAATGATAATGTTAAAATACTGGTCATCTGCTTTTGCCAAATTCCAGCTTCGTCTAAAAGGTAGAAGACGTGAATTATTATCATGTGTTCAGAGACAATAAATACTGTACTCTAATGATATTTTCCTAAACCTAAAATACTCTAAATGTTCACTGTCACAATCATCATAAAGTAAAATGCATATTTCTCTAATTTTAAACCATTTGAAATGCAAAATAGTCCAAATTATATTTATGCTTAGAATATTTTTCCAAAAGCTCTCCAGCAAGACCATCACCTCATATTTTTAAGATATTTTATTTCAATTGAGTGTGCTGCTATTCAAAGCTTTCAAACACTCATAGTCTTTTATTGTTTGTGCTATGCCAATGTGAAGAATGTCCAATTTATAAATATTTATCATCAACGGAGTTGATAGAACAATGATCTTCTTTTCAGACAACCACTTGCACTGTCACCCAAAAAATCAGTGCCTTCACAGGCACTTGACATGTAGTCTGACTCCCTTTGCTCATCTACATCAATGTATTTTTAAATGTTCTCACTGCCTTAAGACTGTAGCCTGTAAGGACTATTGATTTCAATAGTTATGCTTGCTTTGTTCCTGCAGGTCCTGAGTGATATTTTTAATCTATTGCAACAATATAGGTTATTTCTCTTATTTGTGGCATTATACAGGGACCAAAAACTTGGATACTGTTCTTTATTTGTAGACTCTGAAATTTTAAGTATAGGCAGCAAAGATAAAAAAGAGAAGTTGCAGAGACAGAAAAGGAGGTGACTTTGGCATGTGCATGTGTTTTGGAGAGATATTTGTGCATATAATGGGCTTTTGGGCTTTTTAGCTAGTCCACTTGATTTGCAGAGAGGTATTGAAACAAGAAGCATATTTAGCTTTAACGAGTATTTCTGCACTGCATATACAAAGTAATGTAAGGCTGTGAAGGAAAGAATATGGCTTGGTAGACATTTTTCTACTGTGACTTAGGGTAATAGAAATAGAGTTAAAAATATTGAGAATATATATGACCATAAGTAAGAAATTTAATAACCAAGTGATTATTTTATTGTGTTGAAACTGCAGAGGAATTTTCTGTCTTAGAGTTCTATGCTGCTACCCAGTTCTGTCTAGAAGCTGAGTGCCTTGTGGAGTCTGAGAAGTGTCTGACACTCCTTTTACAGATAAAACTTTTCTACTTTTCTACTGCATAACTAAATATTATTTTGAAAAGTGATAGGTTTTATCTTTATTCAATGTTTACTTCTTGATTTTTTCAGAATATTCAGAAGCTGTTCCTGGTCTCCCCACTTCATATGCTGCTATCCTAAGAATCAAATCTGGTAGTTCATCTTTAACCTCCTTTAATTCAAAGAACAGACCACGATTAAGCAGTCCTTCATTAGGAAGTGTATCTTCACCAGGCTGGAGAGGAGCTGCACACTATCATTCCCCAACAAATCTCTACCACTTTTCAGAGGCCTTCAAACATGATGGTAAGTTTAGTTTCCCTTTCTGAATATTCTGAAACATTTTTCAGAGGGAGTACATTTTTGTCAGCTTACTTCAGGCATAATTTTCAATTTTATTAAAAATCACAAAGTAGAAATGGGCATTTTTCCCTTCAGATTTTTAAGATTCATAGATTTCTAGGTTGGAAAAGACCTTAGAGATCATCGAGTCCAACCATCTCTAATCCCCATTAAACCATATCCTCAAGTAGCTCATCCACCCTATTCTTAAACACATCCAGGGATGGGGACTCAACCACCTCCCTGGGCAGCTTATTCCAGTGGCTGACAACCCTTTCAGAGAAGAAATACTTCCTAACATCCAACCTGAATCTCCCCTGACTAAGCTTATGCCCATTTCCTCTTGTTCTATCACCCATCACTAATGTAAAGAGCCCCTCCCCTACCTCCCCACCATCTTTTCTCAAGTATTAAGATTAAGATTAGCCTTAAAGTCACCAGTTAAAACATTCTTTCTTAAATATTCCTATGCAGAGTAGTTTTATACATTTTTTTCTACATGAAAATAGCAAACTAGTACTTTGAAATTCCATTACAGCACAATTTAATTTACTCAACTAATGTCTATTTATTTGAAAAGCAGAGCCATAAAATATCAGTCCCTCTTTTACATATTTTTTTCTCTTTGGAATTTTTCTAATTTAATCATGAATGATAATAATGCAAATTAAACATGAATAGTAAATCTTATAAAAGTACTTTTTCTCTAAATTACCTACTTGGTGTAGTCAACTCTGTCATAGACATGGCAGTGTGATATGGCACCATTTACCTTTAAAAGCAATCATTTATAGTAACAATATGCATATTCTCATACCTGGTTATGTTTAAAGAAGCCACATGTCTGATATAATTTCTTTAATGATAATATTTGTCTGAATTATGTTCAAAGAAAGGTAGAAAGAAAAACAGAAAGAAAAGGAGGAAGGAAGTGAGAGGGAGGGAGGAAGATGTTAGAGGATATTTAATTATAACAGTCTAAGGAAGTAACAGAGGAAAGAATCATGGTTAATACCTCACAGTTCAACATCATCCATGTAGTATAATGACTGTGATTACAGGATTACTGCTTCTCTCAGTAAAGTCTTTTTTTTTTTTTTTCCCTAGAAAGAATCTTGCAGATATTAAAAGCCAGTGGTGTATGCATGTTTTTGTGAACAGAAATGACTTATATAGAAACATGAATATGTTCCCTGAATGAAGCTTGATTTAGAACAAAAAGAGTTTGAATCACACAAGCAGATAAATTGTGTTTGATAGCATTTCTGGTACTGCGGCAGGTTTCTACATTTGTCCTTCTTTTGCAATACTCTTTGTAAGCAGTGACTACATTAAATTTCAGTTATTGCCCATGCACCAGACACTGATAACTCCTCCCCGGCAACCTGATGTGTGCAGGTGAAAATCAAAGTTCAGAATTAGAACCAAAGTGTATTATCCTGGTGTTCAACAGCATGAATGTCTAAAGACTAAAGGAGAAGAAGTTGGTAGCTGCAAGGCAAAAGAATATAGACTTTATGAATAATATAGAACAAGCTGGAACTATAAAGCATCTTCTCCCTGATTGACCCTGATTTTTCCATTGTATTTTCTTAGGAAAAAAAAAAAAACCAACCAGCTAGCAAAAAGACAGCTTACTGTGTTTAAATTTGATGCGAAGTTTGACTTCTATGCTTAAATCCTTACTTTGAGAGGGCTGAGAAAATTTTATCCCTGTCTCATTCTAAGAAAATGAGATATGGGATGGGGATCCCCAGGGTACATATTCCACTACCTAAATCTTTGGCATTTCCAGGAGGTATATTGAGATCATACCTGATATAGGTCAGCAATCATGAATCTTCTCAAAACATAGGGCCACATTCCAACTCTACAGCTCAGCTTCTTCTATTTCTCAGCAGGAAGTAAAGAACCACTGACTGAAGACAAAATTTTAAAAGGGCCGTAACTCATAAGCCCCAGTGAACAGAGCACTTGACTTCAATGCTTTCTTCCAAGGACTGCATAAAACAGTCCTAGGAGAGTTACTCCACCACTAACAGGTCTTTGTAAATCCAGCTGCTTAGACAGTTGCAGAAACAGGTACATCTGAGGCACCTGAGTAATATTTTAAAAGCCCTTGATTATCTGAAGCATCTCCATGGCACAAGCACAGGTATGAAACAGGACTTAGAAAAGACAGACCTACTTCTGGTGTGGCATGATTGAGAGCTCTGTGGCAGGAGACTGGGTAGACTATCCTGCATCATCCAAGAGGGCAAGAACACATCTGCTATGGCAGCTGAATGTAACTTGTTTTCTAAACCTCTTTCAATTCTATTAATAACTTTATGTTTGAGATAATTTCTTTGATAATTAGAAACCAGAAATAAGTTCACTATGTCAATCATCTGGCATTCCACTTATTTAAATTAGTAAATTTCTTGATTTTTATTTGGCCTCAAGGTTGTTTTTTTTTTTTCCAGTTTTTAGAGCTCTTGAAGGAAAGATGTTTTAGTTATCTTCTTATAACTGAAATGTGATAAGTGATAGGATAGAGTTAAATGATCACGTTTATTAGCCAGGGCCTCCTAAATAAGGAAGTGCTATAGAATCCTGTGCTCATGTAGGTTCATGAGTGACCACTGCTAGAAGTGAGACAACATTAATAAGAGGGGAGGAAACATATTTTACGACTGAGTACTTGCATAATTCAAACATCTAATATGTGACATGCACTCAGGACCCAGGTTTGCCATAGGAAAAAACAAAATACTTTTATTAGCTGCTGAAGTGTACAGGTTCTCAAGCAACTTCTTAACTGATTTGCCAGCAGACATGCTCAGGGGCCTGACATCGCTTTTAATAAAGATCCTCTTGTACTGTCTTTATGCCATTTTATTTGGACTCTCAATTCAGCGTGCATTTCCTCATATCTCAAATTGAAAGATTTATTATGCTGTAGCTCGTTGTTGAATTTAAACTATGTGGAATTACTTAGTACAAACATACAGTTAAGGCAATACAGTCCTCTTCAAGCTATGTATCAATGTGTGAAGTCATGACTAAAGAATGTGCATAGAAAGTGAGAATTATTCGTGAAATACTCTTGAAGAATCATAAAACTGCAAACTCTTCTACTTTGTTACTGTTCCAAAAACTTTTGGAAATGCTATAGTAAAGATAATTGAACTTAACCTTGAATAAAACTCTTTTTATCCTTTCATCTTTAGTTTGATGTCTTTTAGAAGAAAATAAAGAACAGGATCCAGTTCACAACTGAAAGTGTTGAATCAATGAACCTCAGGATCTGTAAAATTCAAATCTAATTTTTGTTGAATGAATATTCCTGATTCTACATCATCTGCTAGATTCAGCTTTTAGCGAGCTGAATTAAAGACACAAACTACTAAAAATTTTTTCATTGCTAAGAAACTTTGGGCAATATTGATTAATGTGGCATGCAGTTTAGATATTATAAACTAAGTTTAAAACAGATGTTTGTTTCAGGCCACAGAGCAAAGAAAGCATTTTCAAGTACCGGGAAAAACTTGTCCTATCTTGCCTAATAAGCAAACAAACATATCTGCTTCAGAAAAGATATATCTGAAAATATGAGAAAATAATTTTATATCTCCTTTGCAGTGTAAACTCAATCATGCATGTACCGTACACTGTTCCAGCATGCAGCATACTAGAATCAATGTACATACCTCAGGGCATGTGTATCTGCCTGGATTTACCTGTCAAAAGGAAAATATCCTCAAAGTCTCTTGACTTTTAAGTTAACTGAAATGTAGTTTTAGGATTAAATGTTTTATAAATGCGTGTATAAATATACATACATATATATAAGTGTGTGTGTGTCTGCTTTTATATAGGCACAATAATTTTTGTAAATTACAGCCACCTTTGTTAATGTTAAAATCTGTACACACAGATTTAATCAGTGAAACATATTTTGCTGTGATGAATTAGTGGGCTTTTTATTTATTCATATATTAAATTAAATTTTATATTTTGACAGATTATAGAGATATTAAAATGGATATTTATTCTTTATTTCATAGGTGTTAAGTGAAAGGTTATATTATAGAACCTACTTGTAAAATCAATATTAGCACTGAAGTTAATAAATTTTTTCAGTGCTTAGGCTGAAAAAAAGAGGGTTTTTAGCTTTTAGTTGAAGAAAGCAATATGTTTTCTTTGAAAGCTGAGTGATTATTTATACATCTAAAATATTTTCTGAATATACTGAACCGGTTAAACTGTTTCCATGGTAACAAAGGTTAATCAGAAGATCTTTCAGAGTCATCATGTCAAGTGTATACAAGAAGCAGAAACTGAAAAGAAAACAGGAAAGAAAGAAATTCAAAAGCGAGTTTGATAATTAATAGCACTGAAATCTGATCCACCTTTACCAAAAAGTGTCTTTCACTTTGTAGGACCGATTTGAAATGAAACACTGTTGTTGTATTTTAATAAATTCTGATGATATGCACATTTTGGCAACACATATAGCCTTATCAACAACTCCTGCAGCTTTCTTAATGAATCCTGAACACAGTACCCAGGACTGACAGATCACCGGGATATGGTTTGGTCTATGATATGCCAAGTAGGTACTTTTCTGGATAGGGTCTGTATACAGACTCCAATGTGTATTTTAAGATCAAAGATCTGTTAATGACTCCTCCTTTTAGGCTACTTTAGAAGTTCTGATTTCACAGGATCTTGTAACTTTTCTTTAGAAAATTCTTCCATCTCTGCATGAGTTCAACAAGCCTTTGAAAAATGGGCAAAAAAAAAAAAAAGTAGAGAGATAAGAAAACATTGTTTTCCTGGTCTTGTAAAAACTTGTGGGTTTTAAACTTTGCAGTTACTCTGCTTTTAAAGGAGAATTGCCATCACCCTTTTTCCAACTGCCATTTAGACCAGTTTTATCAATGTGACAGAGTAACAGCTGAAAACAGATGGCTTGTCTGAACGTGTCTCTAGCCCACCTTCAGAGGGATTAGCAAAGCCATTTGCCAGTGTCACCTGCAGTAAAAAAGTCCTCCTGAAGGGATGGGAGCACACAAAATGGAGAATATCTGAAGGAATACCTCCTTCCCCCATATTCATACGCTTCCTGAGCATGTCCCCTCAGATGCCTTGTCTGCTGGGTGAAAAATACCAGAGCGAGAAGAGCTCTGTGTTTCCTTCCACCAGTACCTCACACTGAGAAGATAGCACCAGTCATATAGCTTGAATGACACTGTAATGTTGCATACAGTGGTCAAACTATACTAATGATATTTGATGCAAACGACCAGTGCAGGGTAGAATTTGCTACAGCTTCTCCTTCTGCAGACTATTATATTTTAAAAATATTAAAAAAACCTTTAAAAGAACATTATTTCCTTTACTCTTTAAAAGTACAGCACACAGAATTATCAGACACTAAAAATAATATTGCCAATGCAGCTTCAATGCAGGTCTTTGAACAGGGTCATAATTCCTTCCTGCCTACCTCGGTGTTTCCAAGGTTCCAGGAATTCATTCTTTTTCATGGTGTATTTATTGACCTGGAATTATATCAAGGATGGCAGCAAGAAAGCTCAGCGTTGAAGAATGACACTATTTCAGTTACTACAGAATTGAAAGGACGGGAAACTTTATTCTCATCTGCAGTTTGTTCGCATAGTATTTGCATTGATCAGCACAAAGAACTAAAGAACACCTGATTTCTTTTCATCAGTAATTGAGGGAGAGAATGAAAGTGTCTCTGTATGTAAGAGAGCAAAACCACATTTTGGCTACTTGTCTGAGGTGAAGGATACACAGATTCCAGTTTCCATTCCTGTGAGGATTTAAATACTTTTTTACTAAAAGTCATATACTCCAGTGTTTTGTAAGTGCAAATGTGCTGCAGGGACAACTTTGGAATTCAAAGAATATTCAAGTACTGCTCTCAAGAATATTCAAGAATTTTAAAAGAAGGATTTTACTAGTATTTGGAATGATTTCCATATCCTTGCCTTTCTGGGCAATATCAGTTTAAATATTAAATCCTAATGAGAGTGCTTAGTGCTTTTCATTGCCTAGCTTGAAAACGGCAACTTAAAATTTGTAAAGGGATCATAAACTAGCTGATACATTGTTTGGTTGCAATGCATACCTGTAATCCCAAGACACATGTGCTAAATCACGGGTCTCTTAGCACTTAAATAAGATACAGAAAACTGGTTGTTTTAATAAAAGCCCGTGTGAGGAACAGAAATATTTCCCTTGAGAAATTAAAATAGTAAATTGAAATATACATATACTTAATACCTATGTTAAATATTCATCTCCTTTTATGCTCTTGCTAAAGTTAGAAAGAAAAAATAAAGTGTGGAGGTCAAATCCTCCAATGCACACTCATGCAGGACTGTCCTGTTTAAGAGGATGGGTCACAGTTAGCTAAAACATCAGTGCAAAGAAACTTGATGCTTTTGGATCCCTGAAGAGATTAGAAGACATATATGTGTATAAAAAATATGTGTGTATATATATATAGCACATATACAGAAGAATGAGCTAATGGCTCATCAATCAGAACATTTTATTTCAAGGTTAGTTTCAGACAGAAAGGGTGGATGGTGCAGAGCTCCCTTCATCCATGGCTATTGGGAGCCTCTGGCTGCCTGTGGGACCATGGTGCGGTGTAGACTGGGGCTGCGTGTGCTTCCTTGTCCTTAGGTCAATGACTGTGTCCAAAGCTGCAGAAATCTCTGGCTGAGTGGCTGCAGAGGGAGGGGACGGGAGTGCGCCATGGTCAGGTCCTGTCCCTGTCCAGGCTCCAAAAGGCAGGGTGATATCAACAAACAAAGGGGCAGCCACCGGCGCTCACCATGGGCAACCCCTGCCCGGGGCTCTGCCAGACTCTTGGTGCCTTAACTCCGTGTCAGCATCCTTGTAGGTGGAACTGAATTCCTCTGGGTATGTGGCGGAGGACAGGAGTGTGCCATGGTCTGGTCCTGTCCTTGTGTGAGCCTCTGTCTCTGGAAGACAAAGTAGGAGCAGCCACCATCTGTTGCCCCATGGGCACCCCCTGTCTCTTGCCTGGGCACAGCAGCACTGCGCTGCCTCCCTGTCCTTCTCCCTGCCCTCTCTGCCCTCCTCTCTGTCCTCCTCCCAAGAGGCCACCTCAGAGACCTCCTGTAGATCCTGTTTCATACATGGTAGCTCTATGGCTGGCAGGAGTCAGGGTGGAGGAGGAGTTGAGCCTGGAAAAAGATGATGGAGCTGGAGAAAGGTGTTGCTTTAATTTTTGTCTTTGTTTCTCACTACCCAAGTCTATTTTAACTAGAGATAAATTTTCCCAAGTTGAGTATGTTTTGCCCATGACAGTAACTTGTAAGGGATCTCCCTGTCTTTGAGAGAGCAGCATGGAAGAAAAGGACTTGGGAATGCTGGTGGATGAGAAGCTCAACATGAGCCAGCAATGTGCGCTGGCAGCCCAGAAAGCCAACCATATCCTGGGCTGCATCAAAAGTAGTGTGGCCAGCAGGTCGAGGGAGGTGGTTCTGCCCCTCTACTCTGCTCTCGTGAAACCCCACCTGGAATATTGTGTCCAGCTCTGGAGTCCCCAACACAAGAAGGACAAGCAGCGAGTCCAGACGAGGGCCAAAAAGATGATCTGAGGGCTGGAGCACCTCTGCTATGAAGACAGGCTGAGAGAGTTGGGGCTGTTCAGCCTGGAGAAGAGAAGGCTCTGGGGTGATCTTATTGCAGCCTTCCAGTGCTTAAAGGGGGCCTACAGGAAAGCTGGAGAGGGACTTTTTACAAGGTGATAGGACAAGGGGCAATGGCTTTAAACTGAAAGAGGGCAGATTTCGATTAGATCTAAGGAAGAAATTTTTCACTCTGAGGGTGGTGAGGTACTGGAAGAGTTTGCCCAGAGAACTTGTGGATGCCCCATCTCTGAAGGTGTTCAAGGCCAGGTTGGATGAGGCTTTGAGCAACCTGGTGTAGTGGAGGATTTCCCTGCCCATGGCAGGGGGCTTGGAACTAGATGATCTTTGAGGTCCCTTCCAACCCTAACCATTCTATGATTCTATGATTCTATGATTCTATCTCAACCCAGGAGCTTCTTCACCCTATTTTTTCCCCTGGGAAAGTGAGTGAGAGGCTGGTGGGTGCCTGGCAGCCAGCCAAGGGTAACCTGCCCCAGTGTGTAATGTACTGCAGTAACACTATATGTTCTCTAGATATAGGGGGTGAGTGGTGGTCGTTTTAGTTTACGAACTCTTCTGCTATATGGTTCTCAAATGGCTAGTGTTTCTAATCCTGTAAAAATTTGAACACATATGTGAGCCTGTTTGCTTGTGTAGGATAGTTCATATGTGTAAAGTTGCTCACGTGGATTTTGTAATCACGCACTTTTTTCTCCTTTTTCCTTGGCAACCATCCATGTCTACTGTCATCTAAAAATCTAACCCTCACCTTAGTTACTCATGAGACTAGTGTAAGGTCTCAAAGGACATATTGCTACAACTGTTCATGATCAAACTGTGGTAAGACCCACAGATTATTTTTTCGAGGAAGACTCCTCAGAAAGAGCAGACTGATGCAGTTGGTTAAACCTGGGACTAATAATCAGAGATTATTAATCCTGATGTTGGCATTCTTGAGAATAAATGAGCAGTCCTGCAGTCTAATTTCTAAAAGGACACATGAACAATCACTGTAGATATTAAACCACATGCAGTTATGTTGTGCGCTGAAGAAATTGTGTCTAGGTTTTTGATGGTGTCTAAATATATGTTTAATGAGTGATGCAATACACTTATGTCACGGGTTAGGCTGACCCTCCCACACAGCCGGTCACTCCCCTCCCCCACCCCAGGAATGAGGGAGAGAATTAAAGGCGAAACGGGAAACCCATGGGTTGAGATAAGAACAATTTAATACAGATGATTTAATACACAGTGCAGATGTTCACCACCCCCTCGTATGCGAAGCCCGTCTCGTCCCAAAGCTGCAATCCCGGACAAACGCGAGGCCCCGAAATAGAGAGGGGCAGAGAGAGAGAGAGTACTTTGAGAGTGGGAGTACTGGGAGAGAGAGGGGGAAAAAAAGGCAATAGGGCATAAGCGCAGCAAGCGCAAAAGAACAGAAGCAGCGAAAGAGCCAAAGCGCAAAAGCCGTTCTGTCCGGCTGACCCTCACCTTTATACTGGGCATGACGCTGCATGATATGGAATACTAATTGGCCAGTTTGGCCCTCAATCTTAAGTTCCACCACAAATCACAAGGGGAATCGTGTCTCCCTTGTCCCAGCTATGCTCCCCCCTTATCCCGCTGTGCTTCTGCACTCCGGCACACTGAAAAGTCCTTGGAGTTTCACGTCCAACCACAAACATCAACTTGCTATCAGCATTCTTCTCAGAGCGAGCCTCTGAGTAAAACCAAAACACGGAGCTCTTCTAGCTGCTAAAAAGAAGAGCTAACCCGGTACCAGATAAAACCAGGACAACTTAGAAGAGAAATTAAGAAATTAGCAGTTGTATTCAGGTGAAATTCACTCGGTCACCAGCTTCAGACCGGGAATCCTCAAGCAGAATGACATCAACACTCCTAAGCATTTTCTGCTGTTATTTATGTAGATACAGCTTAGAATTCCTGAATCAAGTAATGCACCAAGATTGGCAATGATGCCAAAGTTATTGAAAAACAAACTTTTAACCCATGTCTACTTTTCAACATGTTGAACTTCATTGCCACCTACACAAAAACTCTAGCCTCTAAAAGCACTGATAGATGAGAATTACCTATTCCTCAGAAGGCTGATTAAATCCCGTACTGATTATTAGATACATGTTTTCCCCAATTTAGGCTGTGCGTTATTCTCTCAGGGGGCATGTCTGCCTCAGAAACAATACAGGCAGTACATAAGATGAAGAAGACATGGTGTTATTCAAGAAGCAAAGTTAAACAGTATTGACAAATTGAAAACTGTGTAGCAGTATGGTGATTACAGAATTTCCAGGAGAAAGTTGAAGCCATTTATCTGAATGCTGAATATCAACTCAATTCATTTACCACTGAACTGAATGTTTTAAATTATAAATTAAGGTTATGGTTCCTTAAATGTCTTCTTTGATATGAAATGTTGAAATTGCCAATAAGTAATTGTTTCTTAAAATAACAGCTGCTAAATTGGTAAGATGGCAGAAGACAGCCAAAACTCTATTATACTTTCTCCTCAAAGTTCAGACTTTTATCTGGCAACGTTAAAAATCTTTGTATTATGAGTGGTGCCATGTATATACACTTTCGTTTTTTTAATTTGTTCTATGAAGATTGATTAATCACTTAAATTTATGGTGACTGCTCTCATCGCTCAGTTTCAGAGATTTCAAGCATGGGGTCACCATTCAGTCTGATTCACTCCTCAGTCCTGGCTCCGTGTCTAACTAGTCTTGCAGATGTGCAGCTTCACACTTGACTCTGTGTGCCTCACAACCTGGCATTGCCTCCATTATCTGTATTAGGGCAAGGGAAATGAGGTCTGCATCCCTGAGTCTCATCCCACCATGAAACAGCAACATTAGCAGTGTGCGCTCTGGCTTCTGGAAAATGTTCTCAAGTCCCACAGTTTCTATATAGCTTTAAACTCCCTACATAGAAAAGAGAACACAGTAAGCCTCCAGTGGTGTTCCAGGTCAATTTTGGAAGAGTTCATGACTTTCTGTTACCTTTGACAGGACATTAAGTGCTATATAAACTATGAGCCCATCATTGATAAAACTACTGAAGCCTTCACAAGACTTCATTTTATTTGAGCTTTTATTAGCATTATATATAAGGAAATAAAAAGTTTTCTCTTTAATTATAAGCCAGCCTATAATTTAATTTGAAAAAAATAGTTTTAAAATATTTTTTAAAATATTTAAATGAAATATTTGAATCTGCAATGTGTTTCCTTCACTGTTTTTAAAATAAAGAGAGGAGGCTACACTCAGAATTTCAGTTTCAAGTCTGTCACTGGAGATTAAATGAATATGGTATCATTAGGCGATGTGTTATGTTTTCTTGCATATCACATATCACACCCCATTGCATTTTATTCAATCATCCACTTATTAAGCCTAATAATTTATAAACATATAGTCTTGCCTTTTCAGCAAGTGCTTTGGTCTCTTCATAATAGATACTTTTCTTCAATCGTTCTGTTGCAGTGCAGATGATCTATCTAAGAATTCCTTTAGTCAATTTAGCTACAAACTGATGAACATTTCATTCATTATTATGTTGCTTTTGAGTCTCCAAATAATGTGTGCTGGTGCTCCACACTCCATCTGAAATGCAGATAAGCAGCTAACTACATCTTTCCATCTTTTAGGAACACGACTTGCATGCACTGAACTTTCTCTAATACCTTTGTCTTCACTGCAGGCAGAAGTAAAACTACTTCTTCTCATTCCACATAGAAAAAGTATCCATTTGGCCACTACCGTTAAGAATGCCAGCTTCCATCTAAAGAGTTCAGGTTATTTTTCCAAAAGGAAAGTGCAACACTATTTCAGTATTACTGTTGTAAGTAGTACAGGTACAAAGAACACCTGTACTGCTAGTGACACCAGCACCTACCTAGCATTGCATCTTTTTCTTTTCTTTCCAGCAGTCCTAGACTGTGACATTATATTTTATCTACAAAGTCACTCCTAGGTACAGATAAAATCATTAATCTTCATTAATGTACTCCCTATTCATGCACCTACTAATCTGCATGGAATAACACCTAAATCTAAAGCCCTGATTTATTTTTGCATTCACTAATTAATTCTTGGTTTTACTGGACTCTAGCTTGATGAGCATTCTGATCATTTACACCTACCGCCATCAGTATTTTCTCTTGTTCAATGTAAGAAGCAGGTAACCAAATTATAAGAAATACGTATGGTTTTTTTTACCTGCATTTTCCTTTCTTAAAATAAGTTTTGCCAGCTGATTCCATTGCCCCTGTGACAGCCTCAGCTGGAGTGCTCAAAACATAGTACTGGAGTTATTTTAACCAATAATATAAGCACATATCAGAAATCACTTATTGTGGTTGAGTTTTTTTAAATAATGCAGATATCTGTCCCAGAAAATATATTTCTGCCAATACACCCAACTGAAGTAATGTACCTAAACACAGAAGTAATGTAAATATGCAGAACAGCATTCCACCCTCCTTTACATAGACCTACAAAAAGGGATAATAAACTTGAAAATTATGCAGAACAGAAAAATTGCTGCTACTCTTATTTGCTGTCTTTACAAATTGACAAGGTAATTATTTGAATCTATTTCAGTAGAAGCATACATATCTGAAAAAAAAAGTATTTTCAAAGTCTACATTTCAATAGCAGTGTATAAAGACAAAAAACTAAGTGTGTAATAAGTGTAAAGCCATTAAAAAGGAAGGTTGAGTAGTATAATGGGTTTTCATGTGATCTTTTCACCATATGATAATAATAGAATTGAGAAACACAAATTTGCATCTCAGAACTAGCATACTATGACTTATTTCTCCCATGTTGCTCATCCTTTCTCAGACTCCAAGACTTTCTTCTCTGTACCAAAACTTGTAGTCCCGTGCACCTTTTCCTGTCCACCCAAACTTTCTGAAACTATTAGCAGTATGAGAAAGGTCACGGTTCTCAGAACTGTGAACCCATAATGTGGTGTAAGTTGTGCGGACTTAGTAGAACAATACAGTGAATAATTTTTATAAGTCAATGACCAAACCCTAAACTCTTTAGATACACCTTTCTTACTTCAATCTTGTATTGAGAAGACAAATATATCCGGAGGTTATAAACTGCTTAAGGTGTCGTCCTCTTCTCAGTACAACTGGAGGGCTTTTATGACGCGAACATAAGAAACCATAAAATTGACAGAGAAAGCCCTGCTCCTGTATGTTTCATTGCAAGTAGTAAGACAATGTAATTATCTCCCCTCAACCAAATAATTAGGGTAGTGCTCTAAATTTGAAGAGCATTATGGGACTAAATCATTCAAGAGTTTGGAGCAAGTCTAAGTTGATTATATTTCCACAGTCTCCTAGTGAATAGTGAGCATTTTGTTTTTTCAGACCAACATGTTTGGGAAACTTTTACTTTTCTGAAGTAAAATTCCTAATATGAATGAACTGGAATCATAGATGTATTCTATGGGTCTGTCCAGCTTTTCTTGTTTAGAAATGTAAATTCAAAGGAAAATATAGATATATGCTAAATTAGAGAAGACAGTAGAGGAAAATGCAATGTCAGATTTTGCTACATATTATTTAGTAGTAACCACCAGTTTCTACCATTAATTTTAGAAGTGATTTTTCTTAGCAACTCTTGACGTAAAGAGGGAAAACTGTGTCTTAGTTCGTTGTGAGATAAGCTACTGCAAGCAGCAGGAAAATTGTTGTTTGTTTTGCTTTCTATATGCAGAGTCAACTCCTCTTGCTGGCTTAATTCTCTCGAACTGCTCATTAGACTGCAAGCCAAAATATTTAAGGCATGATGAACACTTAGATCATACTATGTATTTTATTGTTAATTTAGTAATATTTCTTCAGCATCTTTTTTTTTAACTGTTTATTTATAATATAGCATCTAAAGTAATCTGATATGAACCTCAAAAACAAACATAATTTTGCATGCTTTAATCTCACTTTATAAAAGCTATAATACATTTACATTTATTCAGACTTCCTAAACTATGGCACTTCTGTTTCCACAGAAAGTGTTGATTATGGGCCAGTGTTTGTACAAGAACCAGATGATGTGATTTTCCCAACTGATTCTGAAGAGAAGAAGGTATCTCTGAATTGTCAAGCTCGTGGAAATCCTACTCCCACATACAGGTACTTGTTTCAGAATTTATTTTCTTTTACTTCTCAGAATATTAGCCACTGCAATCCCGCTCTGGAGAAGGGCGTAAGAGAAACAGCTCTGTGACACCAATGGCTTTCCTGATTGAATGCTTTTTCTGATTTTGAATAAGCAAGAAGGATAAGTGTTAGTAAATAAAGGCAAAATGATATGTGAAGTTTAAAATTATGTTCTCTGTGCATTGTATCTGTCCATATGGAGGGATTCCTTTTGTCCAGTTTTTTTGACTTGTGTCTGTAACAGCTGACAAGATCAAAATCTTTAATTGGTTTTTTTTCTAAACATCTACAAATTTATTAAATATTATCCCATTTGAAAGGGAAAGCAATAAAACACAGATACATTAAATGACATGACTATGCAATACAGGATACCATAGCTGAGGCAAATCTGTTTGGTTTTTTTTTCACTCAAAATCCCACAATTTTATTCCTTTGCAACCATTGTCTATTGCCTGTTTTTCCATACAGACTGTTATGTCACAGTTATCTACAAGACAGCTATCTACATAGATCTGTTATGACACACCTGTGAGTCTGAGAGTTCAGTTTATTAATGATGCCCACTTACAGATGGTAATAGTATATTGCAGTCACCTTATCAATTTGCTATATCTAACTCTGCTCATATTTTATACAAATTACAAGTGCTGTAGGAGGACAGGGGGAATATATGGTTGATTATTTTTTTCCACACAGTTTATCTTTTCTCATAGAGTCATTCTCCACTTACAAAGGAAACATAAGGACTGTTACCGTGTTTTGTTGTAGGTGACAATCATCAATTCTGCATTTTGTTTTTACCTGTTAGTCTTATTTCACTTGTGGATTCTTTAGCATTCTGGATAAATTTTCCTTAGACATATTTGAATCACAAAATTTGCATTTCTATGGCTAAAAGTAATCCAGAGGCAGTACCATCTTTAGTTATCCCTATCTCAACAGCACTGAATCTGCCTCTTTGCAACAGATGTGAGTCATTAAATGGATCTGATAAATGCCGCAACCTCCCCAAACAGCACAGGCATGAGTAAAACATGTAACATGGGATTAGGAGTGAGTGGCCAGAAATTCTTCAAACTGGAATTGCATGTACTCCTTACCATTTGGGATGAAAGCTATGTTGCATTCTTCCTTCTTGACGTTCATTCATTGTCTAAATTCTATTACATATTTGTTGCTTTGATGATGAAAATATATATATATTAGTTCCACACACGGTTAAAGTGCTATCAGTCCATTAAACATAGCATGTGACCATGTGGAAAAAGCACAAATTCCCGCCAAAAGAGAGGAATCTTATGTTCAGCCCTCCAAGACAACCTCATTATGCTTCTGAAGACTTTCTATTTGGAGAACGTATGTCATCTCCTTTCTTTCTTGGTCCAACCATTTTTTTTGCATTTTCCCAGTAGAAATGCAGACTTTTAGCATATCTTAAAGAGTGGCTACAAAGAGGACAGAGGCTGTCTCTTCACAAGGAGCCACCGGGAGAAAGCAAGGGGCAGCAAATACAAAAGAGGTTTCATACTTGAGAGGTTTCATCTCAATATAAGAAAGAAATTTTTTACTGTGAGAACAATCATTCACTGGAACAACCTCCTTAGGGACGTGGCAAAGTCACCGTCACTGGGGGTTTTCAAGATGCAATTGAACAATGTGATAGATGATAGTCTCATCTAGGCTCCTCTTCCCATGAAATGTTTAGACTACATGATCTTTCAAGATCTCTTCCAACTTGAGCTTTGTAATATCCATTCCTTCAGTTCTCCAGAGATTAACTGGTGTCAGCAGCCTCATAAACAAACTTTCCTGACTACTGTTCATGCAGGGAAAGCTTTGACCCAAAAGGCCTAATTCTAACAGCATAGTTTAACTTCTCCTCCTTCTGTCACTGCCACTTGTCTGTACAGCATATGCAATACACACTGCCATTCAAGGGAAGGGAAAAGAGAGACAAATTACTTGGTGAGTGGTGTACTGTTTGTAGGGCAAATGCAGAGGGAATTTAACCTCAAGAAAGGCTATAGATAGGCAAAGGTTTGTTGTATTTCACTGCCCAACCTTTGGCATATGAAATAGTGAGAAAGAGAATTTCCATATCACCAAAGACCCTGTCCTATTATCTATAAGTGCTGTACAATAGAGATCTTTATTTATATGGGCCATGAGGCCCATGCTGCTAAGAATTTTCGACGAAAAATAAAGCAGAGAACAACTTTAAAAAAAAAACAAAAACCAAACAAACACCAAAACCTACATTAAAAGAGCATTTAAAGCACTGAAAAAATCCAAAATTAAGTTGTCTTTGCCAGTTTAATTCATTTTCTTAGTCTGTATAACTTTTGACACAGTGCTTATAGCCTGTTTACAAATTCTTTTTTTTTTTTTTTGCTAGGACATCACTTCATTTTAAAGGAATGGAGAATGCTCACATCATTTCCTAATTTCCTATTTTCTTCTTCCTTGAAAAGAGTATTTTTTTCCCCTTGTTCAAGCTCTACCCTGAAATAACAATTTTTAATTTATTGAGTTCCAGTCATTAACGTATCTAGATGTATTGATTTAGGGAATAACTCCCTGAGATAAACTGATTCCATTTACTCAGCATTTCTGCAAATCATACTTCAGAATCACAAGTCAGGACCTCAACAATAAAGAACGTAACCAAGACACCTTCAATGAGGAATACAGAAATTCATAAGCTTCCTGTAGGATCTCACTGGTCACCAGTGTTACTGAGTTACAGGCAGGTGCAAAATTCCCTGAGATGCCACTTCACTACATCGCTTTCACAGTGCTTGTGAAACACTGTGTTCTGATTTTACCTGAGACACATAGAAGTTGGTTATAAATTTTTTTTAGTATCATTTCCTGATAGAAAAAGCCATTGAAAAGAAAATTATAAAAGTTATTTTTCGTCTACTTAAGACAAATTAGAATATTTTGAAATACTGTCTCTTGGCTTCAAGAAAGAATATAGCTGATTTTCCCTGTCAGCTTGTTACTTTTTAAGTAACATATTTGGGTTTCTGTCCTCCCGGATCAGTCAGAGTACCTAGAAGAAAACATGCCACAAAATTCAGTGTTTCTTTTGCTCTTATGTGCTTGGATTATATGAGGGGAATACAATCATTCAGGATGGACCCCAAGATATACAGGCAGGCACCCATCAAGATCCAAAGTTTCAAGGTAGCATTGCAAAAACATATTTTTGCATTGAATTAAACTGAAAATGAAACTAAGTAAAGACAGCTAATTAAATTATTTTTGTGTCAGTTCCCTTTTGGAAATGTCAAAATATGCAGTTTTGACTTTTTCCTTATCTAGATCTCCTGTAATTTTTGGATTAATTAATTTTGCATTTTTATTTCATATGTATAAATACTAATATGTATATGTAAAAGTCAACTTTCATTATGATTTCATTGAAAATCTTCAATCATTAATAAATTACTCAAGATGAAAAGTTCCTCTTCTTTTTAGCTCTGCTATGTATGAGTTTCTTTTAAAATGTAGTGAATCCTACAGACATTCCCTTAGTATCTTTTGCAGTATAAAAATATTGTCAATAGTATTTCATTTCTTACATTAAATGAAGCAGGGGTCCTCTGCCATCAAAAGTCCAATCCTGAAAAAAAAAGGGGAAAATAATAGTTTCACAGTTCATCTTAATTCTGGCAGTTCGGACCTTTGGATTAAGAAAAACTCAGAGCTACTTCAGCTGAATTCTGCTGTCTGTATCTCATTCACCATGAATGTTAACAAGAAAGGGTGAACTCATAACCATTTTGCTTCATTGAAGTTGCCTCTGGAGTCTAGATGTTGCCAAGTTCTTCCTGTCTTTGCTGAACCCTGGCAAAGCTTGGAAGTGCTTGGCAGTTTCCTGAGGCAACTTTGAAATAGCAGAGTGACTGCGAACTAGCAATGAAGTAAATATCTGTGCATGTGGATATCTTATGTGGATTATTATTCTTTAATTCAGGTATCACATACACACCCCCAGAGGTTATTGCAGAGTGCTGAAGTCTATTAATCTACCAAACAGAATCTTTTCTCTTGTAGCCAGTGAACTATTGCAGAGTTTGTTGTTTCAGTCTTTGGAGATGAATGAGAGAGGTGATGCTTTTTGGCAGAGAATATCCAGGGGGAAAAAAAAAAACAATCCCAAAACCCACTCACGCAGAAGAAAAATTATGAGAATCTTAGGCTACTTTCGAAATCTTGAAAAAAGACTTGTTCATTTGAGAATTATTCAATGCCTTGACTCAATTGTGATACTTTCAAATATGTTTCCTACAGCCTGGCTTTTTCAATCTTATCTTCACTCCCATCCTTGTCTTTTCTATTCAGGCTTCTCATTTCACTCCCAAACACCTATTTTTGACATAAAGGATGCATTGGCTATATAGGTTTTAAGTCTGAAGCCTTTGTGGATTATAGGATTTTTCTGGGAACCATCTGACCCCCTCCAGAAAAATAAGAGGTTACTAATTTCATTCAGCATAGGGAAAACAAAGAATATGCTTTCTCTTCAGAGGCTGAAGATCTGGTTTTACTTGTGTTTTTTTCAGAAAAATTTAGCTTTTGTCAGGCAAATGTTGTGGAATGTCTCCTTCCAAAGCTTTGCTAAAGTAATAGATCACTGCACAGGGTATCTGAGTAGCTGTCATCCTTATAACAACAGGGGCTGTCAGGTTCTGTACACTAAGCTTCTTTTGGCCATAAAATGCTCAAATAGTTTATTTCTTTTTTCCTAAGATGGCTTCGAAATGGAACTGAAATCGACATTGAAAGTGATTATCGCTTCAGTTTAATAGAAGGAAGTTTGATCATCAACAACCCCAGTGAAATGAAGGATTCTGGACAGTATCAGTGTTTAACCACCAACATGTTTGGCAGTATTTTAAGCAGAGAGGTTGTTCTTCAGTTTGCATGTGAGTAACAATTTTTTTTGACATGGATAAATCAGATCTTTACATTGCTTGATAAGGCTCTAAATTGTAATTTGCATACATTACACAAAGTAGACTGTTTACGGACTTCATTGGGCTAGGCTCTCAAAATTAGAAATACAATACTTAGTGGGAAATAGCGGTTTTCTGTGGACTTCTTACTTTTAAAATCGAACCAGCTATCAGGGAAAATAACTCTAGTGCATGATCCCAAATACTATCCTGCAGCAATATATTTCACTTATTGCTAGTTTCCTGAAACATGTATCATTTTGCCACGCTACCTGAGCAGGAAAGAAAGAACTGTAAACTTAGGAACAGAGTGAGATAAACTGCCTATACATCTGTAGGATAGTCTGCACCTATAACTACGTGTGTGAGCATAGTTTTATATGTATATATATGTATAAATATACATGTTTTATGTCCATATTTATGCATACATATCATACTTACATACATACATTATGAGACTGAGTGGAGTTTTTTTGGTAGTTGCTAATGGAAACTGAAAATGTTGTAGCTTTTGAAATCATTCACTACAATATCCTTTCCAGAAGAAGCTATCAATAATGTGTGATTACGAGTAAACCCGTGGCCTATGTATAGCATGCTCTTTTTCAAACATTCTATCAGGAAAAACAGAAACAGAATTTCCGATATTCTACCTCCAATCCTGACTTCCATTCAGTACTTCACAGGAAGACAACCAGCACCATTTTTGTGCTTTATATAGGTAAACTCCATCATGAAGGATTTTTAATAGGCAGCGATGCAAAAGAGCTTCATCCTCATTTCTCAGATCCTGCAGAAAATAAGACATTACCATTAAATATGAGGCAGATCTTCATATAGCCACAACTGGAAAATAGTGACATTAAGGACAAGTTTCCTACCTTCATGTCTCCTAACATATCATAGAATCATAGAGTCATAGAATGGTTAGGGTTGGAAGGGACCTCAAAGATCATCTAGTTCCAACCCCCCTGCCATGAGCAGGGACACCCTCCACTACAGCAGATTGCCCAAAGCCTCATCCTACCTGGCCTTGACTACTTTCAGGGATATCTGGTGGCGTAGAGAACTCAGCAGAGATAGTGTGGGGTCTGAGGTTCTCCTTTAATACACCCCTCCCTGGCAAAGCCAGACCTCTCGAATCTATAGCTTGAGTCCAGTCTGCTGCAAATCCTGTCAAGGTATTTGTCAGGAAGACCATGGCACTATCCACCTACTGCTGAGCTGGGAGCAATACAGGCATTTATCAAACTTTCCTCATGCCAAGGCAGTGTGTTTAAAACTCTAAACATTGCAACAGTGGTCTTACCACAGTGTTATTGGACCTTAGCCTTAAATGTAGCTCTGAGAAAATTCTGCCACATTTCATCTTTTAGACAAGAAATCTATCATAAAACAAAGCACTTGGTTAGAGAACCTGACAACTGATAAATATAGACAGTTTCATGGCTCTGAACCTCAGATTTCTGTTCCTATTTGAGGAGCATGGCCATTTGACCTCCAGCTGAAAAAAATACTGAGAAAATGAGAGCTGGAGCTCAAGCAACAGAAGGCCCATGAGTTTCAGTAGCTACATCTACAGTTCGTTCAGGACCCCATGTACTTCTAGCTGCAATATTATCTCCTCCAATAAAACAAATTTAGATAAGATTTTTTTAGGATTGTAAAAAAAAAAAAAGACGAGGTTGGATTTGGTGGGTTTATTTTTATTAGATTTTTAAATTATTATTAGCTTGCACACTTGCTTTTGCAGGTATCAAAGTTGTTTTACTACAGTGGCTTGAATGTGATTTCTGTTCATTAGAGTATTTACTTGAGAATTGTAATGAAATTTTCTCAGGCAAGGTTAACAGAGGAATGCTAGCTGGAAGAGCTGAGGTGTAGCAAACAATGCCACAGAACTTGCAAGAGAGAACAGGCTGTTATAAATACATAGAGATCTTTAAAATAGGATAGAGAGTCATAACTGGTTGAAGTTCTTTTAGAAGTTCGTGAGCAACCTCTTCATAAGAGCTATTTCAAGTTCAATTGTGTATTTGTAGTTCAGTTTCTTGATAGCATGACATTCTCTCTTCTGCTCTTGATTTAATGCCTCTTCAAATGCCTATTCTTAAATGGCTGATGCGTTCTTGTTGAAACAAAATTTGCATCATGCAGCAACTCACAGTATAAATTGGTGTCACTATACTGTAAGCTCATAGCAACCTATCAGAAGCTTATACCACAGAAATGTTTTAGTAAGTCAGATCCAAAGTACATTTAAAATAAAGATTTTCCTTGTGATTTCAGCTTTAAAATATCTAAGATACTGTCTTGAATTTGACCAGAAAGTTCAGATAAATTTTCTTGAACCAAAGAATGGAATACTTTTATCCTGATATCTTGGGTGATACGAAATTTACACTGGTTCCCAGAAGTTCTAATACTCTTTATTTCCTTTAGGAAGCTGAAACGTTCTTTTCAGACGCTTAAAGGGAAGATCTTTACAGCATGAAGGATGGTTTTATGATTTAAAACATAATATTTTGGAGACCTCTTACTTCATATCTACAAAATCTTTTGTAGTATAATCACAATATTTCTGAAATAAATTAGGACATTTTCCATATTAAAATATTTTAATAAAGTAATATATAACATCTAATTTCTTTCTTCTCAACTCTTTTTCTTGCTTTTAAATTCTTTAATTACCTGAAAACAACCTTGATTGAAGTAGTATCCAATTAAATGATTTTTAGATTAGACTATGTTCCTTCAGTAATTAGCACTGAGCTCTAAAGCACTATATAGAAAAGTAGAGATGGACTGGGCAAAAATTAGCTTACATTACTCTGAAATAAATAGAAGAAATTTAAAAATGTCATGCTTGCTATGAAATACTGTATGATAAAATTTCAGTATAGTTGAAGTAGGACATTTTAAAGAATTGCTTGTTAACAGCAGGCTTGCAAGTCTCCAGTTATTTTCAGTAAGACAGGAAGTAAAACATTGAAAAAAATTTTGTAAGAAAAGGTCCTATTTTTAAAGTAGTTAAAGCAACCAGTACCCTGCAATTCTACTGGGCTATAATAGTTTGAAGGGAAATTTATAATCCCAAAGATAAACCAAGACTTTTTAGATTATGAGATACAGAGCTACACATAATGGTATTCTGTTTCCCTATTTTCACTGAAAGCTATGAATTCCAGAAGCTTAGAAACTTACCACTTTCACTGAAAAAAATAAAAATTAAGTTCATGGACTTGCTTGTGTGCATGGTTTGTACTGCTGTGGAAAATAGCTATGTTTCTGCAGCTTGAAGAGTTTTTCTAATTAAAGAGAAATGGCATATAGCTCAAAGGGAAACAATACGGACCGAGGCCTTTGGCACTGTCTTACAGGAAAAAGCATGTGCTGCAACGTGCCTATGCCAAATATCATGACACTTTAAAAAGGAGAGCATGTTTATTGCACTGGCTCTTAGTTTTTTCACAATTGCATGGTCAAAAGCCCAGTTGCTATGGTTATTACCATCTAGTTCAGCATTAGTGATACATTACAAATATAAATGTTGTCGTGGGTTAGGCTGCTCCAGCAGCTGAACCCCACACAGCCGGTCACTCACCCTCCCCCACCCCCAGGAATGAGGGAGAGAATTAAAGGATAAACAGGAAACCTTTTTATAGTTAATTATAGTTATAGTTAATTGCAAAAGAGCATATATTAAGTCATGACAGTCCAGTGAAGTTCCCACGGACTGGAAAAAGGGAAACATAGCCCCCATTTTTAAAAAGTGAAAAAGAAGACCTGGGGAACTACAGGCCAGTCAGTCTCACCTCTGTGCCTGTCGTGGGTTAGGTTGAAACCGCCCCCCACACACAGCCGGTCACTCCCCCTCCCCCACCCCCAGGAATGAGGGAGAGAATTAAAGGATAAATGGGAAACCCGTGGGTTGAGATAAGAATGATTTAATACAGATGATTTAATACAGTGTAGGTGCTCACCACCCCCTCGTATGCGAAGCCCGTCTCGTCCCGAAGCTGCAATGCCGGACGAACGCGAGGCCCCGAAATAGAGAGGGGCAGAGAGAGAGAGAGAGAGAGAGAGAAACAGCAGAGCAACAGCGCAGCAAGCACAAAAGAGCAAAAGTGCAAAAGAGCCAAAGCGCAAAAGCCCTTCTGTCCAGCTGCCCCTCACTTTTATACTGGGCATGACGCTGCATGATATGGAATACTAATTGGCCAGTTTGGCCCTCAATCTTAAGTTCCACCACAAACCACAAGGGGAATTGTGTCCCCCTTTGTCCCGGCTGTGCTCCCCCCTTATCCCGCTGTGCTTCTGCACTCCGGCCAGGACATGACACACTGAAAAGTCCTTGGCCAACTACAAACATCAGTGCGCCATCAACATTCTTCTCAGAGTGAGCCTCTGAGTAAAACCAAAACACGGAGTTCTTCTAGCTGCTAAAAAGAAAAAGCTAACTCTGTCCCAGCTAAAACCAGGACAATGTTTATGTACTATATCATTTGCATATGTGTGCATAAATAAAATAGGACTTTGAAATATTTCTATAATGTCTTTGAATTTGAAAGAGAAACAGATATAAAATGAACATTATTTTATGTATATTTAGAGATATAACATTTGAAGTAGCCTCCTGTATCACTGGTTATTTTTATGGAGC
Organism: Tauraco erythrolophus; assembly: GCF_009769465.1. NCBI lineage: Eukaryota > Metazoa > Chordata > Aves > Musophagiformes > Musophagidae > Tauraco > Tauraco erythrolophus. Next base: position 122,617,941 of record NC_141465.1, on the reverse strand, counting down.
GAAGTGAAAAGACTGGTTAAGTGAAGTTGAAGGTCTGCTCGAGTTTTTAAACTGCCATAGCAAATATTGATGAAAATTTAAACACAGATGAGGTTTTCTTTTTTTCTCTTCTTTGTATTTCTTGTGATCTCTCATGCCCAAGATCAGGAGGTGTTATGTTATTTTAAGAAAATAAACAAAAAATAAGAAGAAAAAAACATGCTGTAGCAGAAGTTAAGGAGAAATATATTTTTGAATAAAAGCAAATACTTACCAGGAATTTATTTTGTCGTCAGTAGAATTTTGTGTGGAAAAATTGAGAAAAAAAACCAACAAAACAGACAAAATGTCAAGCAAATCAGAATTCTTGATCGCAAAAATCATGTGTTTCAAGTCACATTTCAGAAGCCTTCTCATAGCATGTTGTTAAAAAGATAAAAAGCTATCAGTGTGCTACAATTGCAAATGTCATTTATACTTCACAATCACAAGTAATAGATCATATACGAAAAATGTTATCTTAACAAGATTCTAATCAGCTGGTTAAAATGTAAGAGCATAAGAGGAATAATTACTGAATTCCTTTATCCCATCTTAACATTAATGATTTTTGTAGTTCTGGGTGTGGTTAGTTCTATGGAAGAGTTATTTGAATCCCAAACATATCTTTAAAGATTCTGCAGTCAATGGAAATAGAAAAGGGAAAGAGAGTTATTCTAGCTTAAGTTTTTACCGCATTAAGAAAAAATGTGTATATGAAGGCAAGAGCATCAACCAAATAAAGCAACCACAATAAACCTATAGTTGCTGCAAGCAAAAACTCAACTTTGCTGGACACCTAGTAATTTTAACAAAGTGTATAACATCGAAAGTGTTTTGAGGATATGAAACTTAATAACAAAGTGTAAAAATTTTATGAAGTAACTTTATGCAGTAAGCACGTATGCATTGTTAGATGGTTTTAGTTTGGTCTCTCATCTCCGCTCATCTCTGTTGTTAGAAATTTATGTAACTTAAAGGGAGAATTTAAAAATTAAACTTTAATATTAATTTCTCAATACTGGCTACTTTTGACATCTGTACATGAGCTAAAAAAGAATAAGTGACTTGAACCTGATGGGAAATTAAAAAAAATATAGAGACTCCAAATTGACTAAACTTACCTAATTTGTGGTGCAACAGCTGCATATATTTCTTGTGAGTTCCACAGCCTCTCTTTGGAATAGTGTGCTACAACTTCGACTACAACAGTGGAAGTATTTTGTGCTTACTTTTGCCACATGTACAATCTCTGTATTCCTTTAGGTCACCAGAAAAACACCGTTTTTCTTTATCTGTGGATTATTCAACCTTTCGCAAGCCTACCATCTCCCTTATATTTACAGCCTGGACTAAAAAAAAATTAGAGAAGTGTTAAGGGGAAATAACTTCTCACCTGCCTTTTATGGAACTCTTCACTGTAATTTTATTAATCTGATTGTCACTGGCTTCTTTGTGTAATTTTCTTTTTTTCTAATTAAATCTATTTATTCATTTAATCTACAAAGAAGGATATTGATTAACGTCCTTTTTGAATTGATGAGCTACTATGACTGTCCAGTGATGTACAGAATAAGAAGTAAGCCATGATGCAGATATATAAATCAATAGTTTTCTGGGAATGCAGCCTATGCACCGTGCATTCCATTGTGGAACACTTCTGAAAGCCTGTTAGTGAATCCAACTCCTAAGAAATGAGCTTCATAATCTATGTTTTCTTTCTTGCCATTATGCTCCCCGGACATCTTGTTGGGTTTACTCCATAATTAATATTAATTTGTAAAGAGTCCATTTAATTCCAACCCTCTAGACATGAGAAAAATTTTAATTTCTCATTTTAATTCCAGAATATGGAACATAACAAAACTTTTGATCACATTATGATATCAACATTTTCTTCTAAACCATACAAAGCTAAACAGTATTAAATACTATAAAAGAAAGATAAGAACAAGCTGAAGTGGGAAAAGAAATCAGAATGCAACTAGTCATACTTTCATTTTTAAAAATCATAGAAACACAGAATGGTTTGGGTTGGAAGGGACCTTATAGATCACCTAGTTCCAACTCCCTGCCATGGGCAGGGACACCCTCCACAACATCAGGTTGCCCAAAGCCTCATCCAACCTGGCCTTGAACACTTCCAGGGATGGGACATCCACAACTTCTCTGTCCCTGATCATCCTGTAATACAACCTAAATTTAGCAGTGCTTTGCCCTGAAACCATCATAGCAATGCAAAGAATGTTACTATGTTGGTTAAGAATAGCTACAGCTGCAATGGTGATTTGCACTATAAAATTTTTGGATTTTTTTCTGCATAATTCCAAGTTGCAGTCTGGGGGAAATGCATGCTAAAGATACCCCTGCAAACCAGGTATACATGCCAGGAAAAGTTCATTGTATATAAGACAGGTTGCATTTTATTAATAAATAGTTTATTAATTGAACAATATAATTCAGTGAATCTGAGATTAGTATAAATTTGTGTTGTGCTCCACAAAGAGTTTCAGCTAAATTAAGACTGAGGAAATTATGTTATCTTATAGAAGGAAGGAATCTGACTTCTAGTTCGGATGTGGAGTCTGCTTCCTACGTCTTCTATTTTTCATTTGTGTAAGGTAGGACAATTTCACAAGGAAAGATTTTAATGTCTTTCTCACAAATGAGATTTCAAGGTTAAGATCTTCAGTGACTGTAGGACTCAGGTCAAACCTCTGGGCCACAGTTTCTCACATAAATGTTCAAACCACTTGCATATATTTTTTTTTACAACTCTGTATATATATCCCTTTCTTTTGTCAAGAGAATCAGAAAGAATTTTAAACTGAATGATATGTGATTTTTCATATTAAAATGATGACAAAATGAAGCTTTGAGTCAAATTAGAACTTTTCCATTAATTTCAACTTTGGAAAAACAAGCTATTTGAATTTTAGCTGTAATGATATTTTGATGTTTATAGGAACGTTCAGCTTATACAACTAAGTTTAAAGGTGCAAGATGCTAAGAACTTTGACTCTAGTCTAAAAAAAATATTTCATATTAAAATATTTGCAGAATCTGTTTGAAGTTGATGGGATGATGTACGTGCTTAAAATTAAGCACATGCTTAAATTCTTTGTTGTTGTTAAACATGAGAATTTCTAAAGCAAGAGTTGAAACAGTCTGTATGGATTTGTTACCATAGTGTCATCATGACAGACACATAATAGGTTTAATTAAGCTTTCTGCCATTCATTTCTTGATCCTTTCTTTCTTAAAGTGAATAAATAGCTTAGAATAATGAACTTCATGGCTTAAAAATAGCAAAACTCATTACAACTCCTTTTATTCATCAGTTCTCAAAGAAACTTTCCTGTTGGAAGAGATAGATCTGGATTCATTATTGTGGCTATGGTGAATCTTTGATGAAAAACTGCCTTCGACCTTGCTTTACATAGGTGAATCTTTCATCCAAGCCTGAATCAAGTCTGGAGAAATAAATAAAATCAGCATTTGAGAAGTCATCTAAAACTGTGAAGGCAGCATCCACTCTTTCTGACAAGAATGGCAAAATGAATGAATATTTATCCGTTGTTCAAATTTTCCAACAGACCGTTAATGAGTATTGCCAGACAGTAAACCCTGTGGGAGATCAACTGTATTCAGAAGTGACATCCACTGAAAGTTCCAGGGAAAAAAATACATGCCTTGTCTCCTGGAACTCCCCTTCTGCACAAAGCATGCAGCATGTCTTCGGAAATGGTCTCCTGACCCTATTTACAGTGACTTGTCTATAATAGAGTAAGACCAGCTAAGAGGTCTGGTAGACTTACTGTGTGTATTTCTGTTCCTTCAGTTCTGCTTTTGAAGCTGTCTAAGAATTGCCATAAGTTTCTATTTTTCCATTGCTACATCAGCGTTAAAAGAGCAGCTGACTTGCCCCTGTATTAGATCACTTTAAAGAGCAGAGGAAACCCAATTCTTTCCTATCTACAAAAACAAATGCTTTCTTTCCTTGAAGACAAGAGAAGGGTGAGGAAATTCTTTTTTCTCTCTACTACTTTGAATCAGTATCTTGTCAGTTTCAAAAGGTGTTCTCTGTCTTTGCTAGCAAATTACACATTTTCTAGCACTTAGAACAAGTCATATGGAAAGATCCACACCCATACTTCTAAATTCTTTTACAGAGTACTTTTAAATTGTCTTTTGGGAATGGCCAATAGTCAATCCTGCTAACGATCAAAATATGACAAGAATTGTCTTGGAGGAGGCTGTGGTCTCACCAAAGAATCCCATTGACACTTCTAACACTGTGATAGTGTCCGTAATGAAAGTCCAGTGCAGGAGAGTATTTCTTAACACTTTTCATTATAGTAATATAGACAAAGTCTGAGGAACTTGAATTGAGTCTTCAGCATACTAGGGGAAATGCATACACTGCATCTTTTATATACGAATCTGCCATGCCATAGCTATATGAAATAATGTAATTTGGTTACTTTTACTATACAAAGAAAATTATTAAAAATTTCAATGCTAAAAAGCACTAAAAAAAAGCTACTCAAATTTTGTTCTAGTCTGTGTCCATCCTTCCTTAATTTTCAGTGTGCATCTTGATGTTTCCATTATAAAATTCTTGGGACAAACATCTTAAGATAGGAGATTAAGTCGGAAGAATGCCAGCTACACATGAAGTCTTTCTGTAGGGTGACAGGAACACGAGAAGACTGTACTAACTAGCACTGTGTTCCAGAGATATTCTGTAAGGCGAAAATATTAGACTTTCCTTGTTCTCCTGAAAGAAGCTGGTTACTCTATGTGGGTCATTGCAAACAACTAACTCATTCCTTCACTTCATCCGTTTGACTTTTGTGTGGTGAAATCACACATTACCACAGCCTGAGAGGGACATTTTGAAAAAACTGAGAGTCAAAACAAAGGAAGCTCCAAAGCAGCAATCCAGGAGCATTTATTCTTTTGCATGGTACTATTAGAATGAAGGCAGCTTGAAAAGTTGAGGTCATATCCCTAATTAGGGATTATACATCAATACAGTGCAAATTTGATTTTCATTGTAATAGTTTGTTAGCTTCAGAAAAGGATATAAATTCTAGATATACTCCATTGAGCAACATTTATTTTCTTATTCCATTTGAATTGCACATGGGCAAACTTCAACCTCATTGATCCTCGTATCCATCAAACAACAAAAAAGTTATGATTATTTCAAAGTATTTAAATGGAAATGAGATTTATTAATCTTGTCAAGTTCATTTATTGCTACATAAGTTTTGATGCCAAAAACTTACTCTGAGGTTTAAGTCCTGCTCAGTCTTTAACTCTAAAAATGTACTTTAAACAATACATTTTATATTTTGTGTTCTGTGAAAGCATTAATAGAAATCAGTCATGTAGGGAGACACAGTTTGAAATGTAATTACAGCAATCATTGAAAGATGCATAGTACATCTACTGACTTCTCATTTTAGCTTTGTGCATTTCTCTGCAGGACTGGAAGGCTGGTGTTTAACCTGTCCATAACCTACTTACCTATCTTTCACAATCTAATCTATCATGCTAATGAACCATTAGTCTTGGCATTTAAATATAGATGACAATAATTAAGAGTAGCATTACTAAATTGGAGTAATTTTAAAAGGCTGAAGGAGAATTCTGTGCCAAGACCAGACAACAATTTCTAAATTTCCTTTGAAAGTTCTAACTCAGATTGACTTTTGGCCATTACTATGTCCAGTGAAGTCGTCACCAACTGGAAAAGGGGAAACATAGTCCCTGTTATTAAAAAGGAAAAAAGGAAGACCCGGGGAACTACAGGCCAGTCAGTCTCACCTCTGTGCCCAGCAAGATCACGAAGCAGATCCTCCTGGCAACTATGTTAAGGCACTAGTGAAAAAAGGAGGTGATTTGTGACAGCCAACGTGACTTTACTAAGGGCAAATCATAGAATCATAGAATAGTTAGGGATGGAAGGGACCTCGAAGATCATCTAGTTCCAACCCCCCGGCCATGGCCAGGGACACCTACAGCTACACCAGGTTGCCCAAAGCCTCATCCAACCTGGCCTTGAACATTTCCAGGGATGGGGCATCTACAGCTTCTTTGGGCAACCTCTTCCAGTGCCTCACCACCCTCTGAGTGAAAAATTTCTTCTTTATATCTAATCTAAATCTACCATGCTACCCTGTCATTCCTGCCCTCACTGTGCTCTCTCTGTTATCCTGACACAGCTGTATCATAGCTTTCCTGAGAAGCAGATCTGGTTTCTGATCTGTTTGAGAAATAAGTTTGTCTGAGAGGTTATTGTTCTGTTCATAAATGCAGTTGCACAGGTAGTTGTGATAGCAAAAGAAAAAGAGCAGCACAAGGCTGGGAGGGAAGAAGAGAGAATTGGACAAAGCGTTTAAGCCGACCTACTCAGGAACAGCACCAAATATAAAAGCAGTGGAGTCACTTTTGATAATACTTTTGGAACTCAGCGGGAAAAGCTTCTAGGAAAGAGTTGAGTTCTAGTTGGGTTAGTAACACTGCAGAGAAGGTATTAAGTTTAAGAAAAGCCTACAATGAATGAAGGAGATTGATCATCAAAGAAAACATCTGGAAGGCTGTGAAACATATGGATAAAGTGAGAATTAGCAGAAGTCAAGCTGTGTTAGACTGACAAAAGAAATTAAAAGAAACACAGATAAGCTTTTTAGCTAGCTTAATAAAAATTAATAAGAAAATATGATAGGATAGAATTAAAGTTAATCTACATATGATCCCAAATTCAGTGATTGCCTTTCTTTGGTTTTCCATAGGACAGAATCGCTTATACATGTTGTTTCTGTATGAAGCATGAGATACCAGAAACAGAAAGACATGCAGTCAGTTTCGGGTTGGGAGAACACCAGAATGGTAAAAGGAAATCCATGCTTAAAACATGCTAGTTGATAAAAGCTGAGGCTCCTACAATATCCATGAGTTCTATTAATAAAGTTTAGTACTTCAGTGATATAACTTGAGAACTGTGGGCAGTTCCAGGGCCAATTTGTCCTTTGTTCTTCTTGATATTTCACTAGCGTTCAGAGCACAATGACAAAATTAAATAAATTATCTAATGCTACAAAGATGGGAAGTGTTGTCAACATAGAAGTTGTATTCTCAGCTGTAATAATTATACATTTCATTTGTAATGCTTTGCACTCAGTCATGAACATGCTAATATTACTGTCATTTTGCATAATATTTCTTGTAATTATTTTGAGGATAAAATCAAAACAAGCTCCAAGAATAATTTCTCACCAGTGACAATGACAACATCAAAAGCATCCTCTGATGACCACCATGTGATGATAATGTCAAGTAATGTCAAGACCACCATGTGATGATAATAGCCAAGTCCCCAAACATGATAGTCTTAGTCACTGAGATTGGGTAGATGTGTTATACATGCACACCAGGACCCAGATGTTCATAACTTCTTCTATACTAGTTTTAAATTCAGATATCAAAAATAATTTCATAGAACATGGTACACATATAAAAAGGAGCAAATCCTCTCTTTAAAACATGTTGTAACCTGTCTCCATACACAAACACACACAAAAAACCCACAAACCCTTTAATTAGGTTTCAGCCCTATATCTCATCAAGCATGGAAATATGTAAAAATGATCTCAGGATTCTATAAATATGTAAATCCTGAGCCCACCCACCTACCCACTCCATACACCACACTAATTAAAAGACAGTGTGTTAAGTCGGAAACTTATATACTGTGTGTCTAGCTACACATTAAATATTACATTGAATTTTATTAGAGTTGCAAGGTCAAATATCCAAGCAACAAGATGAAGGATTTATGGTTTTATACGCAATCTGAATTTTGTCTTGCATGCAAAAGTCCTACAATATAGATTTGTCACACAATCACTTTTTTTTTTTTTTTTTTTTCACATTAGACCCCCTAGACTCTTTCAGGTCACAGAAAAATTACTACTCACTTACTGAACAGTGTTCTATTTTCTCTTATTCAGTGCACAGCCCCCCCACCTTCATTAATTCAGACTATTCAAAACCTACTCTGAAGACAAAATTAATTTCCTCAGAAGCTTTTTATTGTGCTCATTATTACAGCATCCAAGTGCTTCATGAACATTAATACATTTATTTTTACAATGTCCCTGTGAAGTGAGTAGTTATTGCTATCTCCTTTTTATAAATGGAAAACTAAGACATGAGAGATTAATGTAAAATATCCAGTAATTTGGGAGCTGTATGTGAGTTTATGAGGAGCTGCTTCTCCCAAGTGCTTAGCAGAGCCAGAACTGATCACTTTCCGATTCATCATTCTGACCAATCTTTTTCTCAGCCTTTATATCAGTCATATCTCTATCCTGCATCTGGTTTCAGATCTCTCTCTTACTATCGATTAGGCCACTGACCGAATCTGTGGTTTCCTTACTTACTGAAAGCATCTATTTGACTAAAAAGGGTAACAAAATCTTTGTAGCTCTCTTTTAGTCTCAATGTGCTCATGGTGTTTCATTGCCTGCAGTTCCTCTGTCTCACATTTCCCACTTCTTGGCTTCCAAGCTCAGTTTCTTTCTCTGTTCTTATTCAATACCTTCTATCGCATGCTTTTTCCATCCATAACCTTCTGCATCCTTATCCTCCACTATAATGTGGAGTAAAATAATTTTCACCACATCATTTTGAGTACTTCAAATTTGACTTTGCATTATACTAAAAATATTCATTTGTATATCTAATACATACTTAGACATGGTAAAATTTGACTCAGCACTGCCAAAGCAAGAAGCCTAAATAACTGTTTCTATGCACAAGATTTTCTTACAAAATATTTCCGTACTGATAAATTTTCAAAATTACAAACCACTTACAATACCAAGACTGAAATACCACTATAAGGACCTGACTATTTTTTTTCTGAAAGCTATCACTCTGAAGTCTTTAACATTCTGTTTTATTCAATTGTTGAAGTGGAATTATAAGAAAAGAATCTGATGAGGAAGGTAAGGTCACAGATCAAGTGGTAGTGTAACCGCCACTGTTGTGTGTGTGTTCTATCATTTTGTCTAAACTGCTTCCCTTTCTTCCATCCCGAGCTCTTCCATACAGCTTCTCCTTAAACTACCTGATCCATAGCCAACAAATCATCCTTGTGCAGCGTACCGACCCGATGACAAAGGTATGCACAGTCTACCTAGTCACCTAGACCTAAGGTGATACTTTCTCACAGCCCAGAAGCTTATTTGCCGTTATTTCATGTACACTCCTAAAAGGATTACCATAGCACTTATACATATTTTTCTCTAGGAAAAATATTTACATAAAAGAGGTTAGAGTAAAAGAGACTAGAAAAGGAAGAGACAATGAAAAAAATATCCAAACTCAAAATCTGTAGATCCTCTGGCTCTTTTAAATGAACTTTGTATCAGACCAATAATGTGAAAAGAAACATGCTTTATGAAAACCTTTTAAGAAAGGCAGTAAACTAGCGTATAAAACTATTCCCACATTATTTGGGAGCAAACTCACCTGAGTATTTTTAAGTGACATAGATCTAAAGCATGTATAAAATTTGTTCAAACTTGAACGAAAAGGAATGAAATCCAAATATATACTTTCATAGTATCACAGGTACCTTATCTGATTTAAATAAAATGTTTACTGAAATAAATTTAAATAAAATAAAACTTGGGAGTTGGACTCGATGATCCTTGTGGGTAACTTGCAACTCAAGATATTCTATGATTCTATGAATTGAGGCAATAAGAACTATGAAAATGCATTTGATACAATTATATCATAGAATCATAAAATGATTTCATTTGGAAGGCATCATAAAGATCATCTAGTTCCAACATCTCTGCTGTCAGTAGGGACACTTTCCACTACATCAGGTTGCTCAAAGCCTCATCCAACCTGGCCTTGAACACTTCCAGGAATCAGGCATCCACAACTTCTCTGGGAAAACTGTTCCAGTGCCTCACTACCCTCAGAGTAATTAATTTCTTCCTAATATCTAGTCTATATTGACCATCTTTTAGTTTAAAACCATTACCCCTTATTCTATCACTACACTCTCTGATAAAGAGTCCTTTCCTGTCTTTCCTGTAGGCCCCCTAGCATTGATTTTCAAAACAGTCATATATTATCTTCTAAAGTAACATAGTGTTTATGTAAAGAAATTATACGGTGTACAGAGAAAGATGGAGAGATCACTATAGACAGATTATTTTTTGGACAGTACATGTGTTTTTCTAGGTAATACATTTAGACACATACCAGTGCCTAAAATTGCTCATCTCATCTTTTTAGGAGACATTCTATTTGAAAACAGTAACAAATCCTCACATCAGTTGTTTTGTACATCCAATAAATTGTTTGCAACCCTATGTAATAAGCTTGCTTTGCAGTCCTTTTGCTTCCCACAAAAATATTTGGACAACAGTAAAATACATAATGGTTTCTATTTTTAAATAGCCAAACTTTCCAGATCAGTTACAAAGAGTTTTTGTCTTCAGACTTTATTAATTTAGAGCCTAGCACTCTGTGACTGTATTTTAATGAAGGCAGTGTTCAGCAGTCTACTTCAGTTAGTCAGGGCTGCCAAGCGTTATTTTCTTTTTTCATTTTTTTATTTTAAAGTTATTGACTATCCTGAAATATGATAGTTTTCCTAGTATAGTGCATATATGTTCTTGTTTATTCTTATCTCAGTTAATGAAAAACAGCCAAGGCAAGTGAATCAGTCAGTGATGTAGAAAACACAAACCAAATGCTTTCTCAAAGCAAGAAATACTCTTTTTGATTTAGCAGCTGAAAAATATATAAATGATGTCTGTCATATAGCACCATGCTTTCACTATTAATAGTCTTAAAATGACTTTCACCCACTTTAGCAGATCCTGTTTCCAGATTGTAATTATGATTTATATCTTTTAAGCAAAGACTAATGGTATGTCTGTTGTTGCTATGAAAATGCATGCAAACTAGGTCAGTGCTGCAATATGCTGGAAGATAAGTCTTCATTTTGTAAATGTTTTAGCTTCCAGAGGATTCTGCTTTTGGTTTTGCTCAAATCTACCTTAATACTGAGATGAAATATTTATACTGGAGTTAGTTCAGTCGGGCAGTCATTTTGTTTGACAAATTGGGTCACCTTTTGGGGAATTAACAGTTTGTGAGCTGTGAACTTGTGTGAGATTTTGATATACTGCTCATTGTGAGCACCACAATATTGGCACACATGGGCCAATGCTATAACAATGTCACAAAGTAGCTAGAAAGCACATTCTCATAAAACAGTGAGGGTAAAAGAGTAGTATCGGACTGAACAGAAAATAAAAGCTATAGAATTCAAGAAAGGGAAAACAGATAACACAGAAAATGTTTTCCATCAGTAACTTGGCTTTTTAAAAAAGCTTTTCCAAGTATCTTCTCACTATGATTACCTGTACATCCATATTCCCCTTATTTGTTTTTTTTTTTCATTTAAGTAATTTGCTGACACAATTTCTTGGGAGTACTCTGGTAAAAATAAATAAATAGGCAGAGATTTAAACACAGGCAATTTATATATTAAAGTCATTTCACTCTCTTCAGTGATAGTAACTATTGTCTCTGTGCAAAGGAGACAGCTGAAACCAGTGACACCGATTTTCAAGATGAAAGCCAACAGACAACATCCTGAGACTTGGTTCCCAAACTGAATCATTAGTGAGCATCTCACATCTCAATGTGATCTGCGTTCTCACATCTATGGGACATGAAATGTGGACTTTGTATCCATGGGTTGTTCTACTATTAGAAGGGTCTCATTCACTGATTTCATCTAAGTTATCTGAGGTGCATATCAGTTAGTGAATAAACACTCAGGCTGGAAAAGATTTGCATAATCTGATATCTGAAATTAAGTTTGAAGTAATTATAAAAGTGCTATTTTTTTTCTATATCTTATAGACATAGCCTACAAGTAAAGTACCTACAGGGAGTAACATTACATTCACTGTTTGTACCTCTCTGATAGCACAAATTACCAGAAACAGAAAAACCTTTCCTACATTAAGCACAGGCATTTTGAAAAAGGACTATAATAAAAGGTCTACAAGTTTCAGTGTTTGAATTATAACAGCTGCAAATACAATCTTTCTGCTTCAATTCTTTAAATTACTGCTTGAAATTGGAATGCATTTAGGCACTTAAGGTTTGATTTACAAAACTGGTATTTACTTTTATGCAGGTTCTTTGCATGGTTTACTTGTTAAAAGTAGAACACTTAGTTTACATAAATTATATTTTTCTTTTCCTTTTTTCATGGAAACTCTTGTGGATGCTATCTCTTCATTCTCATCTCAATAATGAACATTAAGACAAAAAGGGTTTGAAAGTGTGAAAGAACTGTGTTAATCAGACTCAATTTGTAGATTGCACTGCAATATGTTTTATTTAAAGAAAAATAGTGGAAACATTTTACAATGAAGTGCAGAAGCTACAGGTGCCTGTAGGAATGTAAGACTGGCAAAAAAAAAATCCTGATTCCCCTTTGAAACAGTGTGTTTGGTCTGATCTGGTACTTTCAGGTTATTCACAGTGAACTTCTTGCTAGGTGATTTTTCTATATTCTCTGTATGCGTTGCTAAACAAAGTAGTGCTTAAGTACTACCTAGGAAAGCTTCTTAGCAATCCTATTCCTATTTTTGGCATTAAAAGTAGGAGTAGAGAAAATAATATTGTTAAGAGATGTTAAGAATGCGGCTGCCTTCTCCAGTCACTCCAGCCCAGGACCTTCCTGCCCAGCCACTGAAGCCCAGCCTGGTGCCCAGACACACACAGAACACTGACACAGCCGGTCACACAGATGGCCACGGACAAAGTGCTGCCTTCAACAGCACCTACACACAGGACTCACGTAAACCAAACACTGACAGGCAAGCCTCCACCTCCTCTTCAGCTGGTAGAGATAGAAGTTCACTAGCGCAGGCACATAAACGACGTTCTCCCGGTCCGCAAGCACACTCACGTTTTCAGATCCCTTAAGCACCAACATGGCCTTTCTGTCTACTTGCCACCCCTGCCCAGTTCCCAGACCCCCTTACACACTTCACAGGTCCCCTACTAGCTATCTGGTCCAGCTTGGTGCTTGCTGGCATACATGCAAGCATCCACATGCTCATTCCTCATGCACTGCACATTCACACATCCCCTTGGGTTAACCAGGATAGACCCTCTACCTGCCTGATGCCTCAGTCTCAACTAGTCCAGCTTGACTTTTGCTAGTGAATACACATGCACACACACCCCCCACCCCAGGTTTGGGGAAAATACAGACACTTGTACCTCCCAGCAGCTGGGACACAGATTGCGACCCATGACCCTTCTCCACTCACGGGTGCAGAGCCTGTCGCTCACCTCACTCATCCCTGTCATCTCAGTAGCTGGTTTTGGGAACACACACCACTGCTGCCCTGGTGGCTGGAAGTTAGAGACCCCACTGGATCCAGTAGCTGGTACCAGTTTTCACTCACACACAGAGGCCTCACCACTTAGTCCTTGCATTACGTATATGCAGGAGAATGAGATTACACAGATAGTTAAGAAAAAGTTTGATGAGAAGCTATAAGAGGATAGGAGACACTGCAGTGATCCAGTACAGGGCTCAGCCAGACAAGCGTATTGACCAGCCCTTTTTTATGTGTGACCAACCCCTTTTATGCCTTTTTCTACTTCCTCTTTGTTGCTTCCTATTCCCCATTCCCCTGCACGCTCCCCATGGGTTTGTACAGCTCTGTCCATTCCCACACCCCTCCTTGTCAGGGTCCTCGTGGTTTACAATCTTACTATGGTTTACAGTCTTACTGGTTGCAAAGTCCAGGTTGATATTCCTGGAGGTGATGCCTGTGGTTTCTTGATAGTCCACCAGTTAGTGTAACCGGTGAGGTTTGTTTCCTGTCATTGTCTCCACATTTTTTTTTGATCGGGTCTGTGTCTCTGTATATGTTGTTTCTGGTTTCCTCCTTTTTAGTTTCCCAGTTGACAAAGTCTCCCATCAGATATCAGTCCTTGACTAGATACCCTTAAAGAAGCAGACACTTTCCTTCCACATACCCTTACAAATACTACTAGAGAGAAGTTGCATCATTTCCTCACCACATTATGATTCTTTCCCACCTCTTCTATCACTCTTTCCATTCATATTCAGAAGCATCAGAAAATGTTAAAAGAAGCTTGAGGCAAAAATGTTTCTAATAACCCCAATTAACAACAGAAGCACTATTCTTATGTACTTTTCAGCTATTCATTCTTTCAAGCAATGTCAATTCATACTGCGCTTTTCCCCAAGTAATAAGTAAATATAGCAGTGTTGGAAGCATTAAAATAACACTAGGAAGTCTCTTAATGTATTTTGCAATAATTTTCCTTTCATTCTGAATTGCTGTGCATTGTTGTCATAACCATCACAAGAAAGCAAGCTCTGCTAGTCATAAGGAGTGTGAACCCTCACTCCATTTGCATGAATTTGCACAACTTAAATGCTTCCTGGGTTTATATCCATGGATGTTTTTTTCCCTGATCTTGAGCTCCATATCTTACAAATTTTTCCTTAAAAGAACACAAGCAGCTGATAATTCACCTCTCTGTAGTAACCATAACACGTGTATCGTTTTATTCTCTTCCCTGCAGCTTCTCAGAGTCTGAACTCTGATTTTTCAGTCTGCCTGTAACAGATGCGATGTGCAATGGTGTAACATCACTTTTCCAGCTCTGCTATCATTTATCAGACAGCCTAAAACTGGCAGTTTACGGCCTTTCTTTTCTGCATCATAGCGTATGCACATAGGTCTGGATCTCAAAGTGTGAGCTCAGATTAGTGTGAATAGTATCCCTGTTGAAATTGCTGCTAATCAACTACTCAATATCACAAATGCCATATATATGGATATATGCATATTTAAAATACAATCATATGCTTTGTTTGTCTAGCTGATAAATAAGAATATAAACAGACACAAATACACACATATATATACACATCTGCATATATGTATAGATTTTAAACTTCTGAGTCAATTGTTATTCGCAGACTTTTGTACTAAATGCCACTCTGTAGAGGACTAGTTTATTTGCCTCCTTATTATGCTATTGACTGTCCTTGCTCTGTCCATTGGACCCTGTTTGCCCAAGGTTTTATAAAGCAGCAGCTGAGCCATATAATAGAGGCAGACTCCAAGATTGAGAAGCAAATAATCATCTTTTTGTAGAAGACTGTGCAATGTGAGGGACATTTGAACCACAGAATGTGCAAAGCCTTGTAAAAGTCATTACTTACTGTTAGCCTCCAAATTTGCTTTTGTGAACTTGTATCTTAAATGATTTGTCCTCCTCAAGGAATTCACAAGTTAAACTCATAATAAAATTTATTGCCATTACATCTTGAGGTCACTCTGAACTTCCAAGGGACTGGTTTGTCCTACACAAATTTGACCAAACTTCTTTACTGTCAGAAAATGAATCCTTGACTCTTTTAAAATTTAAACTTAAGAATAAGTATAAAATGTTGAATTTAGTAGATTGTCTCCTGCCAATGTTGAGCTAGATGAGTTAAAAAACTGCAATTCTTAAAAAGATTTTCATGAGAGTAACATTAAAAATGTCCCAAGAGTTAATGGATGCAAGGTCGTCTTTCTGTTCCTGAGAGAGCAGTATCAAGAAAAATCCACTTATTCCTGCTACACAGCAATCTGGTTGCTCTGTGCCTGTCATCACAACTGCTTTTCTTAAGTCTGCTGCAAAACTATAGCAATTACCAAGGAACTGGACCGACACATAGCTTCTGCCAGCTCTCATGAATTCGACAGATACCCTGTGACCAGAACACAGATCTTCCCATGGAGTTCAATTGCTCACTAGAGCGCCTTTGATTTGGAAATAAAAAAATGTTCAGGAAAAAAAAATTATTGTAAGTTTTCAGCAGCAGTTTGTTTTCTTTTCTCTGTCTAGCTGTAGGATTCCCCATCTGAAACTTAGCAGGTCAGGATTTTTGAGCTCCTTTGTCTAATAGGATGAAAGAGATCATGTATTATTCGCACTTATTAGCTTTAGGATGTGGTAGAAGGTTTTCTGCGGTGATGTTCTTTGTTGTTCCTTCATGGCTCACATGAATCAGCTCCTGATGTGAGTGTGTCTCTCCTTGACCATGGCACTTCTTATCTAAGGGAATGACTATTTTGAGTTATTCAAGGCTCCATTTTATTGGAGCTCTTAATCAAAACAAAAAGTTATTCTTTCCATACTGACAGTATGAATATTTCTGATCTTCCTCTCCACCTTGTCACTTCTGGGGCCTGCCTTATCTCTCTATTCTACTTTCTGTAACCTGCAAGTTAAAAAGGATGTTGATGAATGGGAAAAGATTTAGAGGGTTGAGTAGAAAACAAGAATTTGTTCTAAAAATATGAAATTTATTGTGTTTAACTCTTCAAAAGAAGGCTGCTGATCCAATGATATATAGACAATAAAAACACAATCCCAGTGGCCTCTGCAATCTAACAGGTGAAGAAGTAACCAAATTCAGCAGTTGAAACTTAACCCTAAATTTTTTTATTGGGAGTAAGCTGCAACTTCACAGGGAGAAAAAAATAACCACTGGAAGATCTTGGCTAGGAAAGTCGTGCAAATATTTTTGTTTGTTTGCTTATTTGTTTTCTTTTTTGGAAGAGATGTCTATCTTAAACAGCAGTTAATTTAGAGAAATCCTATAGTTCATGTTACACAGGAGTTACAGTAGATCCTTGCAATGGTCATTTCTGTATTTATCACTTAGCGTATTTAGAGATGTTTAACAATTGCATTCTGTGTTTTTGACTCTTGCATTTTCTGTCGGGAGCACCATGGCAGTTATTCACTTGCTGAATAGTAGCTGAAGATAGTAAAGATGAAACTTTCACAAATGTTCCTTCATCAGAGACACTCATAACAATTTGATTTGTTGATACACCTTAGGGTATATAGTCTGATTAGCTGCTTGACTTTGACATACCATCTTTTTACTATCAGGATCTCCGAAATTTACTTCTGCACGTTTCTCATCTTCAGTCAACTACATATGAGTTACCTGATTTATTCTCTGTGACAATCATTGTACTAACCTTGCTATATCTGATCATATAAAACAAATTCAAACGTTTAGACATGAAGTGGCCATTAATGTAACCAAGATTATTAGTAATATATTTTTATTTTCACTATATTTTAGTCCTGAACTGTCTGGCCCCAAGAGGCAGTTTGGGGCCTAACTCTAGTCTTATGGTAGAGAAGTTCCTTGGAGAGTTTCAAAACTTGATCAGACAGAGCAGTGTGATCAAAGCTGGTCCTGCCTTTAACAGAGAGTTGTAATGATCTCCAGAGATCCCTTCCAACCTAAATTATTTTATGACAGTTTTATGGAGGAGAAAGGAAAAGTTTCTTGGCCAAAGTCAGACTTCAGTTCCAACAGTCTGAATGAAAATTAATTTACCATGAATGGTAGGCTGGATACCTGTGACTCTAGTTTGGCCCCCCACTTACTGTACTCCAAAAAGAAAAACAATGCAAAAGATCTGGCTGCAGCATAAGCTGTCGTTTTTCTCTTCTATGAGGATGAAACAATAAAAGATGGAAATTGCTTGAGCTCCCTCTGATAATTGTACACACACATGCAGTGATCAAATCCAGGCAAAAATGTGGGTATAATTCCTCTTTCCAAAGTGGATGGAAGATAATGGTTGGTGGTATACTATTTCTGTTAAGTAGAGTATGCAGGTATGGAATGTGCTGCCGTGTGCAGAGAGAAGCTGGATCCATGCTTCTGTACAAAGTAAAGCTCTTCTACATTTCCAGCTTCTGAGGGGGTTCAAAATCTGGAGCTGCTGTGTCTCACAGGTGCACACCGTGCAGAGCAGCAGCTCCTGAGTTGTTTTCCTCCGTAGTGCTAATGTTGATTACATACCTTTCATACCTACATATTTTAAACATTGGCTTTGGTAAGAGAGTGATATTTCACAAAATGACTTATGATCTTCTTGTCAGTGTACTTCTACCCAATGGAAAGTACAGAACTGCTCTCCCACCAGAATACCCATTTCATGCCATAAAAATCTTCAAAAGCTCTGCTGTAAAAGCTTTAAGTGTGTTTAAGAACAGTAACTGACTGAACAAACTTCAGATACTGGTAATCGGCTAAGTCCCTTTGCAGAAACTTGTCTGGCTGACAGTGGCATCTTTCTTCTTGCTGCTCTTCGGTAATACTGATTTTGACACAAAAGTAGAGTCAGAAAGTGATAAATAAGACATCATTCAGTTCTCACCAGAATATACAATTGTTAAATGTACCCTTTGTGATACTCTACGAAGTCAATGGAATAATATAAAGGATTAATTTGAACTCTTTCATCTACGGTTTCAACAGAATAGTAATTGTAGTTTATTTCCTTTATCACCTGCACTTTCCATTAAATGTGTTTTTGCCTATCTTGTGCTTTACACAGCATTAGGCTGTTGGAAAATATTATATCCCACATTGACCTTCCGTGCCTCTGGCCTTTGCCTCTTTAGATAACAAAGGCACAAGGAAACTGATCTGCATGTGGGGTTATATTTGCACAACTTCATGTACTTCAGTGACACAAAGTATACGAGAGAACCAGCTCATAGAGACCTGTCACATAAAGGACTTAATGTAATTACCTATTGAGCCGTCAGAACCTTTTTAGAAAGGCAGTCCATGTGGAGAGCCTGTGTCGTTCTGGTGATACTTTTCCTGGGGTTTTTAATTTCTTGGCACTAATTCAGTAGAAGGAGTTGAATATTGAGAAAGGATGTAGACAAAAAACTGACAACAAAATAAATGAACTACTCAAAGCATGATTTCTGAGGAGATAATATTGACAAAATCCTTGCTGATGTAAATGAGAGAAAAATCTGACCTTACAAAGATCAACAGTTTCTTCCTGCCTCTAACAAGGACCACATAGTGACTATATTGGATAATTTTTCTGCTAAAAATGAAACTTGTCACCAGAGTGTGTTGAATGTCACAGCTGTCCTCTGAGTTCCTTATATTTGTCAACATTAAAAGGTACCCATTTACTCAAGTTGTAGAAGCTCATGTTTTTAGCACTAAGATTTTGACTGGCTCTGTCACAGTACCTAAGTTGTAGCCTATTTATAAATATTGACGCAAGGAAGTACTTCTATTTCAATTATAACAGTTTCAAAATTATTTTAAAGTTTCTTTAAGTAATTACAGCATTAATAAGGTAAAGTTTAAAAGATGAAAATTAAGGACTCAGACACTTAGTAGAAAACAGTCACTACTGATGAAATACATTTATTCGACGAAACAATGAATTGATGCTGCGTCCAGTTTCAGGCTCACCAGTAGAGAAAAAAAACCTGATAGATTACAGGGAGTTCAGGGGGAATCCACCAAGGTAGTGGGGGCTGAAGCACTTGCACTGTGAGGAGAGGCTGGGGAGCTGGGTTTGATCAGCTTGGAGGTTCATGGGACCTAACAGCATCTCCTCGTTTTCTATGGGGAGGTTATCACGGAGATGGATCCAGGGTCTTCTAAGTGGTGACTGACAGGAGGAAATGAGAAAATGGGCACGAACTCGAGTGAGAGTTATAAGGAGAAACTTCTTCCCTGTGAGGACAGCTAGGCAGTAGCACAGATTCTCCAGAGAGCTTGTGCAGTGTTCATCCCCGGGGATTTTCAAGACCCTACTGAATGAAGCTCCAATCAATTTGGTCTGATCCCGACACAAGAAGGACATGGAGCTGCTGGAGCAGGTCCAGAGGAGGGACACAAAGATGATTTGAAGGATGGAGCACCTCTGCTATGAAGACAGGCTGAGAGAGTTGGGGCTGTTCAGCCTGGAGAAGAGAAGGCTCCAGGGTGATCTTATTGCAGCCTTCCAGTACTTAAAGGGGGCCTACAGGAAAGCTGGAGGGGGACTTTTTACAAGGGCGTGTAGTGATAGGACAAGGGGCAATGGCTTTCAGATGAAAGAGGGTAGATTTAGATTAGATCTAAGGAAGAAATTTTTCACTCTGAGAGTGGTGAGGCACTGGAACAGGTTGCCCAGAGAAGTTGCGGATGCCCCATCCCTGGAAGTGTTCAAGGCCAGGTTGGATGAGGCTTTGAGCAACCTGGTGTATTGGAGGGTTTCCCTGCCCATGGCAGGGGGGTTGGAACTAGATGATCTTTGAGGTCCCTTCCAACCCAAACCGTTCTATGATTCTATGACCTTGTGGATGAACTTGCTTAAACAGGAGATTGGACCAGCAACCTCCTGAAGTCCCTTCCACACTGAATTATGCTTTGATCCTGTGATTTCTCTGACTTCCAGCTTCTATATGTCACTCCATACGTTAAATGACTTTGACTTCGGTGTTGCAATAAGCACCACATGTCTATATTGTTACACTCAAGTGAAATTTACTGCAGGGTAGGGCTGTGAAGCACTGTATTTTCAGTTTATTCAGAAGACAAGCAAGGATATACATTTCTAAGTTCTGAGAGACAGGACTGACAGAAAGCCCTCTTACACCAATTTGGATTACACAGAGAAACTGGAAGAAAAAGAAAAATCTGTTTATATTGATTTAAATATAGGAAATTCACTGTAGGAAGAACATAAAAAAGAACATTGAATATCTAGTTTATATTTCTGAACTTATTACTAAGAGAGTTTTACTGTTAGTTTAGAAATTTCAGCAACTGATATTTGTTTAGAGGAAAAAGTAAAAAAAAAGCATGAGAACAGTAAAGGATTTCCCCCCCAGTACTGTAACCTTGTTGATATGACAGAGTATCTAAAAGACAAGCTGTCTCTTTAATTTCACAGAATTTGGCTGAATGTATGGTTAATGGGTAGAAGACATAAAGTATCCTCAAGAAATATCAGCTTTAGTTTTAAAATAATAGTTTTACATGTGCCCTGAAAAAATGAAGGACAGATTTATAAGTTTGTATGATGCAAGAGGAAAGAAACAGCTACAAACTGGGACTTGTGTCATCTGTTTTTCGGCACTGTGGCATTTGAAGGTCAAATTGCAATGAAAGTTCTAGCTTTTATCAGGCAGAATTCCTTGTAGGAGGACAAAAGATGAAAGCAGCTCCACCACTCCACCCATGGATCTGACACAAATGCTCTGCTTACCAGTAGAGATATTGAAGGACACCCAGGTACAAATGAAAAGCAGTCAGATTCCTCCTGATTTTCTCCTTCTAAACCTCGATGTCTGCCATCTAGGGAGAGCATGTTCTCTGCTTAGCACCTGGCCATTGTTACTACATACCATCTGTATTATAAGATGGAGATCTAGCTCCTCCTGCACATGCCGTCCTTTACTTACGAAAGAACAGACTAATGCCACAGACAAGGTTTGGGGGATAGGAGAACATAGAAGGGAACATTATAAATAGTATTTGTCTATTACATTTATTCTTTCAAATGTTTCTTATGTTAAGAATTGCAAACATCCCCCTTTTGACTCTGTTTCTGTGATTCAACCAGTAAGAATAGGCATACCTTGGATGAAAATGATGTATTTTACAGAACATGTGGGTAATTTTTTTACTGTAAGATATAGTATGGAGAAAATGAAAATTATTTTAGTCCACAGTAGTTAAACTGCATTTCAAATTTGTATGTTAATCATAAGTTTGCAAGTTGCACCTACAGAGGATGTCTTGCTGATCCTTCTGGAGAGGAGTGTCCTACATTGTTCCGCCACTTATTGGTGTTGTGAGCTATACTTGAAACCTTTCTCTCAGTGCTAAAGACATACTAAGCTTGACCTTCCACATCTAGCTAAGCAATTCAAGGCCATATATGGGCTAGAATTCATCTGTAGAAAACTTACATTTTTAAGACTCTTACAAAAGATTGCTGGAATCAGGTGCCACATGAAAATATTCATGTTGCATAACCAAATAAGAAAGAACCTAGTTTCAGAATGGGTCTAAATGACAACTCCTGAAAGATTTTTTGGCTCTGTGCTTTCTGAATGACAAGCCATCATTCCATAATAAAGATGTGTGCTGAATACTTAAGCACTGTAAGTTTACCAGATCTCTTCTTGGAATGCTTTCAAAAGCTGTATTCATTTTCTCACCACTGATATAATTGACTAGTGTAGAATCTCAGTGCAGAACA
This sequence comes from Tauraco erythrolophus, assembly GCF_009769465.1. Lineage (NCBI taxonomy): Eukaryota > Metazoa > Chordata > Aves > Musophagiformes > Musophagidae > Tauraco > Tauraco erythrolophus. The sequence continues at coordinate 122,595,712 of NC_141465.1, read as the reverse complement.
ACTTTGGAATATATTCTGAAATGCATACATATGTATATCCTTGAACGCATCACTTTTTAATTTTTTCTTATTTACACATGAAGCTAAAAAACAAGGACACAGTAAGATCTGTGAACCTTGGCTGAGACTTTTCACACCTGAGATGCGTTAAGGTGCATGCTTTGGATTAGACTACCTGAGCAATAGAGAGGCTAGCTGAGTGATAGAGACTTGCCTTTAACCAAAATCTATTTAAACATTTAAACACTTTTTTTCTTTTATTTTTTCCTTCTTCTCCAAAGATTACATAAAGTTAATGATTCTGGAGGTTAAATTTCACATTATACAAGAAAAAGGCAGGACAACAGTCCCCTCTGGACCCACTCCAACAGTTACATGTCCTTCTTGTGTTGAGGACCCCAGAGCTGAACTGATTTCTGTTCTCTGATTCTCTGTTCTCTCTGTTCTGAGAGGTCACTGAGTTATATTATTTTCACTTGTCACATTATTTTATATTGTATCAACATCTTTTGCTTTTAGCCTCTTGAATCTGCAATTATAGGTGTTTATGGTTTTTTTTCTGTGATAGTTATTTCCAAACTTCAGAGCATTAATCTGTACCATGTCTCAGAGGTTCTTACAGACCACCTTGAATCTTCAGCCGCAAGTGTCTAATTCATATCCTTCTAAAAGCAACAGGTTTCTATTGACATGGTTTCTACATGTTTCTGTAACATCTCTTCATGACCCACTAAAGATTCCAGGACTATTGGTCAGAAATTACTGTTTTAATTGCTGAATGTGATTTCTTCAATGGTTTGGATTTTCTTTATCATATTGATTATACCATAGTCACATTCACATATTATTTTAAAGGAGGACGAGTCAGAAAGGGGAGCAAAAACATTCCTTTCTATCTGACCTGCAATAAGAGTGTGTTCAAAGGTGTAGAGATTTAATACTGTCTAACAAAACATCAGGAACATAATACTGCAGTGCAACCTCATGTAGTAAATAATAGAATAGTTGGGTTAAGTGAAGTGATGAAACACAAATGAGATCCTTTCACATGCAATAGATTTCACATTATTTCTTTATGATAGGTATGTATATCAACAGCTGCTATTTTTGTAGCTTGATTATAGACACTAAAATATATGAGTGTATTTAAATTTTCTAGAGTAGGCCAGGATATGACAAAAAAATTACTGACAGAATTGCGTTTCAATAGAGCATGACTATGAAAAATTGTTTTGAAAGTTTATGACTTGCTTGTTTCTTCCATCATTCTCACTCTTTGTACATTAAAAATCAGTGTTACGAGAAAATAACATTGATCTTCTCTCCCATTTTAATTAGGAAGCTTTTCTAGCCTTTGTACATATATCCCATCATATGTATCTATTAAATTCCTCTTCAACTCTGTATTAAGAGAACTAAGAAGCACTCGAATGACTTAGAAGTTTTTAAAACCCTTGTTTAAATAATGGTGTCATTTAAAAGAAAGGATTTAACAGGCAGAAATACTCCAGCTGTGTTTACGAGGCTGAGGAGTAGGGTTACATGACATCAGTCATCTTTTGTGCTGTCTATTTAAAATCAATATCTACCCAAAGGCATTGCTTCTCTGACATTACGAGTGTTTCCAGAGAGGCAGATAGTTTCCTACACTCTTTATAAAGTAAACACAGTAAAGTAAACGCAAAAGAAAGGAACTTTCATTCTTTCCTTGATATTTTGAAAGGCTTTTGCTTCTACTGAATTTACAAGCCATAAATATGAAATGCTAGCTGCTTTTATGCATGCTGGATTCAGTCTGCTAGTCGTCTGAAGCTGGACATTTAATGCAGCATTATAGTGGTGGAAATTCTGCCACCCCCTTTTCACCAGTGTCTTCCCAAAACGCGGAAGATTAGGTTGTCTAAGTATCACTCTGGCTCAGCGGCCTGAAATGGAGGTATTCCGGCATGCGTACATTAATCACCAACCAGGTAGACAAAAGATAGTGTTCACCACATTGTAAAGTGCTTTTAAAAATCAATGTAAGAATATATAGTACATGTAAATTTTAGATTTTCTAAAATGCAGAAAAATACAAAAGACGTTAAGTGTAAAATTAGATGTGTACATCCAAGTTATTTTAAATCTAAAGCTATTATCTTTGTCCTTCAGGAAGAGTGTCTTATAATACCGTTATAGAATCATAGAATCATAGAATGGTTTGGGTTAGAAGGGACCTCAAAGATCATCTAGTTCCAATCCTCCTGCCATGGGCAGGGAAACCCTCCAATGCACCACATTGCACGAAGCTTCATCCAACCTGACCTTGAACACTTCCAGGGATGGGGCATCTACAGCTTCTCTGGGCAACCTGTTCCAGTGCCTCACCACCCTCAGGGTGAAGAATTTCTTCCTTAGATCTAACCCAAATCTACTCTCTTTCAGTTTAAAGCCATTGCCCCTTGTCCTATCACTACTTGCCCTTGGAAAAAGTCCCTGTCCAGCTTTCCTGTAGGCCCTCTGTAAGTACTGGAAGGCTACTATAAGATCAGCCCGGAGCCTTCTCTTCTTCAGGCTGAAAAACCCCAACTCTCTCAGCTTGTCTTCATAGAAGAGGTGCACCAGCCCTTGGATCATCTTCGTGTCCCTCCTCTGGAATCGCTCCAGTAGATCCATGTCCTTCTTTTGTTGGGGACTCCAGAGCTGAATACAGTATTCTAGGTGGGGTCTCACGAGAGCTGAGTAGAGGGGCAGAATCACTTCCCTTGAACTGCTGGCCACACTTCTTTTGATACAACCCAGGATACGGTTGCCTTTCTGGGCTGCCAGCGCACATTGCCGGCTCATGTTGAGCTTCTCATCCACCAGCACTCCCAAGTCCTTTTCCTCAGGGCTGCTCTCAATCCATTCTCCGCCCAGCCTGTACTTGTGCTTGGGATTGCCCCGACCCACGTGCAGGACCTTGCACTTGGCCTTGTTGAACTTCATGAGGTTCTCACAGGCCCACCTCTCCAGCCTGTCAAGGTCCCTCTGGATGGGATCCCTTCCCTCCAGTGTGTCCACAACACCACACAACTTGGTGTCATCTGCAAACATGCTGAGGGTGCACTCAATCGCACTGTCCATGTCACTGACAAAGATGTCAAATAGCACTGGCCCCAGTACCGACCCCTGAGGAACACCACTCATCACTGGCCTCCACTTGGACATTGAACCATTGACCACAATTCTTTGAGTGCGACCAACCAGCCAATTCCTTACACACCGGTGGCCCATCCATCAAATCCATGTCTCTCCAGTTTAGAGACAAGGATGTCGTGTGGGACAGTATCAAATGCTTTGGATAAGTCCAGGTAGACAATGTCAGTTGCTCTTCCCTTATCCATCAATGCTGTAACCTCATCATAGAAGGCCAACAAATTAGTCAGGCAGGATTTTTACTTAGCGAAGCCATGTTGGCTGCCACCAACCACCTCCTTATTTTCCACGTGCCTTAGCATAGTCGCCAGGAGGATCTGCTCCATGATCTTGCAGGGCACAGCAGTGAGACTGACTGGCCTGTAGTTCCCTGGGTCTTCTTTTTTTCCCTTTTTAAATATGGGGGCTATATTTCCCCTTTTCCAGTCAGTGGGAACTTCACCAGATTGCCACGACTTCTTAAATATGATGGATGGTGGCTTTAGTGCCGAAATAATAAAGTCTATGAAGTTAAAGGCTATATTTGCCTTAATTTGAAAATTGTTGGGAAAAGTGTTATACTTGTATCCTAATTTCCTGTGTTCCTTTAAAAAAATTAGTTAGTTCACTGCTGTACCAATAAGAGTAAAAGTGTTGCTTCACCCTTTACTAATGAAGAGCCAACACAGTTAAGGTATTTTCTTTTTATTAATTTTCTTACGTGTATCAGAGGAATCCTTTGCCATCTTCCACTCAATGTTATCAGAACATTGTAGACAAAATAATGACATTGAGAAAACAATCTGAAGATCAAGGAAACAGTAAAGTGCCTCTAAATGCACTTTATTCATTCTGCTTTTATGTCAGACATCTACACTATAGGCAGCTGCAACTGATTTAATTGTTTAGATTCCCTACTTAATCTATTGCACTACTAGGATGTAACTCATTCATGTCAAGTTGACATCTAAAATAGGTCAAATGAATCAGGCCTTTGAAGTGTCAATTTCTTTGCGTAGTCTTTAAAGGAAGATTAGAATGACTGGCTCAGATGTAGTTATCAGACAACTGAACCCCACACTGAGAATAAAATTTAGCACACACAAATATTGCTTTTGTAGTGACGTGTTACAAGGAAAGAAGTCATCTTTATTCAAAGCAAAAAAATTTCTGAAATAATAGGAATAACAATTTAAAATGTTGTCTATTACATTCAAAATCTTTTGAGTAAAAGCAACATAAAAAAAGGCTTTCTCAGCATTAACATTACACTATTACCTTAAAGTATAATCATACATGAACGTCCTCAATGACTAGTCACCATTACATAGTCACACTACCATTCATTTGAGGTTTGCTTGCATTTGATTCATATTTGGTAGGCCATAGATATTTATGATATGACTCTATCTGAATCAGTAAGTGTAAATATTCTAACATGATGTTTTTACTTGGAATGAGCTCAATCACATTTAATTTTAGTGTACAATCCATACTTGCATTGTTAACTGGAAACGTAATATTTAGTAGAAATTGACTTGGATAAAATGAATATATGCTACCACTGTAATTGTTCTTATCAATAATTTGCAATTACGCTGATAAAAATCCTGTTTTGTCTCCTTAGAGTGTGAAACATGTAAAATAGGTTACAATGAATTATACAAAATAGTTTATATTAAATTACGTTGGTAGAATGGATGCAATTCTCCTCAGGTATTTAGGTACCATGTCCTTAAATGTCAGTCGTTCAAAAGAGATTTCTTCAGTCATTATTAAAGCGATAACACTGCAGTAGTCTCGTATCATTTTCCAATTCTTTCCCATACATCACTGAAAAGGATTCATTATTTTTTCTTCTTTAACTTTTCTAAGAATATCTCCTGGTTTGCTATTACTTTTTTGTGTAAACAATTTCTGCATTAAATCTATGTTAAAAATCGTATTCTAATGCATATAGATATTTATGCACATATTTAAATCAGTTGAGTATACCCACTGAGTTCAAGGAGACCATTTCTAGGAGTGAATTTAAACAGTCAGATAATGTTTATTTGTAAGATCAGCTAGACTCACCAGGAGATTGATTCAGAAGCTCAGATATTTTTTCTGTTAAGAAAATGAAATGATGGAAAATTCTTTTTCCTTTTCTCACCTTTAACTTCATCAGATTTTTTTTCCTTAGGCTTAGGCATTTATCACCGTAAGATGTTTTCTGTAATCCAAATTAATCTCATAACTTTTCTCTAAAGCCTTTCGGATTCATCAACCTCTTTTTACAAGTACAGCATCAGAAAAACATATCATACTTATGTGACAGAGAAATTTTCAAAAGACCTGATTTCCAGATAGAAAACCAGCCTTTTTTTGGTAAAAATAACTATAACTCTCAGCAGAGTGGGGGAAAACAAACTACTTCTATAATATATAATGTTAACCATCTGGAATCCAACAGGTAGGAATAAAACATTCCTCCTGAAATATTGCAGACTCACGTACGTAGAATTTCATCCATTATTTTTTCTTAGTAAGGTTCTTTGGCTATGTCAGGTCCTTCGTAAATTAATAACTTATATTCAGGAACAATCCTTTCAGCACCTCTGAGGTTACTGATGTGCTTATTCTAAGCCATTCGATGATCATTGGACAATATTATTATAGAAACTGTTATTCTGTAAGTACTTAATGTGTGGATTTTTTCTGATTTTCTTTTTGATATTCATTAATATCCAAATCATTCTTTACATCATTTCATAATATTAAAATCAGAGTAGCCACCTTCGTAGTCTTCATTTCACAGTTTCTAATTATTTGGCCCACTTCAGTATAAAATCCAAACATTACTTTCAGCACATTACCACTTTTGTTTTTCTGAAGTGAATTTTCATTTCCTTCATACGGCTTATTCACTACAGAAGCTTGGATTCTTTCCTTGCTGGTAAAAAAATATTATGTATTTAGTCTGCTCTACCAAGTGCACACCATATGTTTGAAACGGCTAGACTTCTTTTTAACATTTTTCCACCATGTCCTCTTTTATGGCTGACTCTCTCCGAATAGCTGTTGCAACTGCTTCATGGTACCTTCACACAAGGCCAGTCCTTAACAGGTCTGATTCCCCTAACAGAAATTCTTCTATTACACAGAGAATTCATGTATTCAGGGCTCAAAACTTCTCAAGCCTGATATTTTTCTTTTTTTTTTTTTTAACCTCTCAGGGATGATTTTGCCTACACTATTGCATGATTGAATCATGGAGTCCAGTGTATTCTTGTGGAAAGGGATTGTCTAAATATAGGTCTATGATTTTGGTTAATCATGGCTTTAAGGCTTACAAGTACTGTGTAATTCATTAGCAATAATGTAGGAGGAAGTATAGTTCTTTGGTAGGACACCTACCAAAGAGGAGAGGAGAGGAGAGGAGAGGAGAGGAGAGGAGAGGAGAGGAGAGGAGAGGAGAGGAGAGGAGAGGAGAGGAGAGGAGAGGAGAGGAGAGGAGAGGAGAGGAGAGGAGAGGAGGGGAGAGGAGAGGAGAGGAGAGGAGAGGAGAGGAGTCCTGTGAGGAAGTTCAGTTGAGTTAAATGGAAATATTTGTCTTTTAGGATTTTTTTTTTTTTAAAGGATTGCATACTACTATGGTTAGGTATGGCTGCAGACTTAGACACCATGATCGAACATTTGATTCACCCTTGAATGTTATATGGTCAGCAGTCCATATGAGAAGAGAAGCTGTCCTGTTATTCTTCACTTCTGCGTTAGTAATATTACTCAGTTACCTGTAACTTCCAAACCAACAGCTTTCACAGCTTTGACTGTGCTTAGTTTCAGCATCAGAAGTTTTTGCCACTGTTACAGCTGGGACATAGTTGGTGGTGATTTGCTTTGCCCTGGGAAGGTCAGTTAAAAACAGATGCAATTATTAGATTGGTTAAAGAAATCAATCCATATTGTGGAACATCTAACTGACTTAGTTCAGGAAACACATCTTACTTTTATTTCTATTGATCAATGAGCAATAATATATAATTGTGACAAATGATAAAGGAGCTTAAATGATCGGATGAACTACTGAGGAATTGCTGCTTGATGTACATTCCTAGAACAGACTGTGGTTACTTATTTATGCAACCTTGTTGTTACAGGGAAGCCTGTGCAATGCTACTGATGTATCTGTGTCTCATAGTTTCTTACACAGATCTCTTAGGTAGGATAACATTTTGGTAAGAGGAGAGGGGAGGGGAGGGGAGGGGAGGGGAGGGGAGGGGGGAGGAGAGGGGAGAGGAGAGGAGAGGAGAGGAGAGGAGAGGAGAGGAGAGGAGAGGAGAGGAGAGGAGAGGAGAGGAGAGGAGAGGAGAGGAGAGGAGAGGAGAGGAGAGGAGAGGAGAGGAGAGGAGAGGAGAGGAGAGGAGAGGAGAGGAGAGGAGAGGAGAGGAGAGGAGAGGAGAGGAGAGGAGAGGAGAGGAGAGGAGAGGAGAGGAGAGGAGATGCATGATAAACTCTGACACTAACATGTGGCAGAACTGAAAAATAAGTGGCATAGAAGAATAACATTAGAATACGGAAAGAGAGATGGGAGAAGTAAATGTCCTTTAGAGACCATATGAAACAGCTTAAGCCAAGATGTCATGAAACTGTGAAACCTTCTAGAAGGTCTAACTTTATTGACATGACAAATAAATAAATAATGTGCCATTCATTAGCCACATATTAGATCATTAAGTGAATGGTCAAACCACCTTCACAGGGCTTTTAATTGATGTGTTCTAGTTTACAAATTGAAAAGGTTCAAGTACATAAAGAGTAATTTATAGTAGCTCAGCTGACTGGTGACAATTTATTTATCTTCAATGACTTTTACTTGTTCAATTACACGTGCATATCCTAAACTGTGATTTGTAGTGACTTGTATCACCTTGACATTAAGCAGAGTAATATGCTCCAATACAAACTGCCTTATCAAAAACATTACCTGGGATCATATGTAACAACCGTTTCTAAGGCCTTCATTTCCAGTTGAGCTATTCCGTTAAGATCAAGACCTTCCAGATTTACTCCTTGGATGTGTCCAAGCAGTTAGTTATCTTGTCATAATTGACTTGCAGGTCATATTGGGCACCACAACTCTTAGAGAAGAGCAAATAAATAATTTCTGGGAGATTATGACCTTCTTCTTTTCTTTATGACAGACCAGAAGTGAAGTATGGAGGCATTTATACACATTAGTCTAGTGAAAAGTCAGCACTGTGAAATGACTTGTCTAGAGTAGAGTCAGAATTGGATATATCATACATCACTGAAATGGTGTCTACAAGCCTCCAACTGTTACTGGAATCTGGTCAGTCATTTCATTTTCCCAAGCCTTAGATTTGAACAACAGTTCTCAGACACTATATTTGTCCTAGTTCATGTACGTATAACTTGCAATTCTGAAAAAAAACTGCGTTTAGGCAGAATATAATTTAGTCAGGAAAAAAAAAGAACAACAATCAAAACATTTTCAAATATCTCTACACTGTGATCTTCAGAACAGGGACCCTGGTAGGGTAGGCTTTTCTTTTAGTTTCTGCAACACTGTCCTGTACATATGGAAGCGAAGCCATTATGTTATCTTGGGGACCAGAATCCATGAACTAAAATTATTACATATGTGTAAGTAATGTTTTCATCTCTAATATTAATTAGCTCAATGAAATACAGATATTTATTCTTAATTATTTGTTTACACAGAGTGGTCAGAAAAGTTTTTTTCTCCATATTACTTACACTGTTACAGATCAGCCTGCTATGAGCCACAACACATATACAGTGATTTTCCAATAAATTATTAGTTTAATTTTAAAAAGTGACTAAAAGAGTAAACAAGAAATTGTGAAGAAGCACTCTGAAGTACAAAAGAAAAAAGTAAGACAGTAGAATTATCAATATCATGTATACAGAATTTATACAGGTTGGTATACCACTCAGTGCCAGGAAGGTGTATTAAAAAGGATGCAAATAGAGATGTATCAAGACGTAGATAAAATGCTGTAAAAAAAATGTGTTTACAAAAAACTACACTGCATATATTACTCAAGTAAAAATCTATTTGCTCAGAAGATCTGGAAACAGTACCATTTATTGACCCACTTTATTGTGGTGATTAAATGTGGTGATTAAATGTTGGCAGCTGTACTCGAAACTCCTTTCGTTCATTACTTAAGGTTGGTTGTTTATTTGTTTGGGTTTAGCTGTTGCTCCTAAATGACATATCATGAATGGAATGAAAGGATGAGAAAGTCTTAACTGTAATATTTCCAGTTGATTCTGTGTTTTGCCTTGATATCGTAGTATGCAGATATGAAAGACAGCTGAGAAACGTGCTGAAATCATTCTTGTGAGATAGATAAAACCTGACAGACACAGAATGATCGCAATTACTTAATCATAACCATAAACAACTGTAACTGCAAACATCCTAGATATCGTGCAATTAATATGGCAATTTGAATCATGTAGCAGCTCTATAATATTCAACATAATCTTGTTATTTTATTCTGCATGTAAATATTTCTTCTTCTAGTTCACTTTGATCAAGTACTTTAGGATTTATGAGTGCAGAAATTCTACTGAAGTTCAGGGAGGTTTTGGTATCTACAAATTCCCTTTCTTCTTCAAGGCTCAGGGAAGAATTAAGCTTTATTCATGGTACTGATGGTATTGATCGACGTTATTGAAACTAGGTGTAGCAAAATAAAAAATTCTTCAAAGCTCGCAATATACACAAGACTCCTGGGGTACCCTTCCATGAACGATTAGATTATATAAAAAATCAGTAGCTGGTCAAGAGAAAACTGTGGAAGAAGCATATCAATTTATAGTTTATACAAAATCTATGTGGGATCACAGATACTGAATATTTTACCTGAAAAGTAGTATTCTCTTTTAACGAGTATGGCATAGTAAATAGAGGCAAATTCTATTTTTTGCCTTTTACAAAAAGTTCTAATTTTCTAATTAATATATTCATTAATTATAAATAATAACTTAATTTTTGAAGGAAATGAAAAAGGAAAAAATATTATATTGGTTTTTATACAAGAATCAATAAATCATTTTAAGAAGTAGTTCTATATATTTCTTGTCTTCACCAGAATAGATAATTATTTCTAGAATAAATTGCATTTTGGTAGCATTTATGGATTCAGTATTAGTTAACCACATTTACGGATTCATGACTTCTCTGTGATAGGAGATGTACAAAAAGGTGTTCTCTACTTACATGATAAAACAGCTAGACATAGACAGCTAGATGAAGATGGACAATAAACAGGTTAATATTACTGACTGCAGTGAACCAGGTATTTTTAAATTGTTATCATTTATTAAAATTATATATATAAAAGCATGTCATTAAGGACAGAAAAAACAATGTTGCTTCAGTTAACTACTCCTCTGTATTTCCTACTGAAAATTTAGTTCAGGGCTAGTGTATACATTATAGTTCATGCTGACAGCATGGTACAAAGAAAATCCTTTTCTTTTTAAAAGAAAAGGACCACCACCTTGATTTACTCAAGAACCACCATTGTTCAAAGATTCCCTAATGACTTTTTTTTTTTTTCCTGAGGAAAAATGTAGTAGTATCTGACAAAGATTCTGGAACATGTTGATCTAAATATAAGAAAATACAGTATCTTGTGTCTTCTTTATCTTTTACATTTTCAGACAGAAGCATTTAGGCTTTTTCCTGTGCTCCTTGTTATCTTTTGTTGCCAGTCACTGAAAACATCTATATAATGACCCTCTTTCCTTAAAACTCTTCAGCAGGGCTTCAGATGTACAGAGACACAGAGTGGTTGATGTACAGACTTAAAAAACATCATTGTTTCTCTGTACTCTCTCTCTTTCTGATGCTTCTTATTATATACTTGCACAGTAACTTCTTTGAGAAAAAAAATGACCTTTTTCAGGTCATGTCAGACTGATGATCCATGAAGAATTCAAAAGCTTTCTGGTGATAAATAATAACAGCAGCAATGATAATAAGCATGATACATTCTAAAGTACTAGAATCTTACCCTTACTTTGTCACATAAAAGTCATATGGTAATGTGATTTTTGAAAGTTCAAGATGTATGATTTTCCCATTCACCATGGTGAGATGATGTTTCTGTCATGGCAGAAATCTTTTTCTCTGAGCTTCCTTTCACAGCTTTTCTAGTTAACGCCTTCAACATTAAAAGTTACTCTTAGATCCAATAAGTTATTGTAATCATAGAATCATAGAATGGTTAGGGTTGGAAGGGACCTGCCATGGGCAGGGAAACCCTCCACTACACCAGGTTGCACGAAGCTTCATCCAGCCTGGCCGTGAACACCTCTAGAGATGGGGCATCTACAACTTCTCTACACAACCTCTTCCAGCACCTCACCACCCTCTGAGTGAAAAATTTCTTCCTTATATCTAATCGAAATCTGCCCTCTTTCAGTTTAAAGCCATTGCCCCTTGTCCTATCACTACACACCCTTGTAAAAAGTCCCTCTCCAGCTTTCCTGTAGGCCCCCTTTAAGTACTGCAAGGCTGCTATAAGATCACCCCGGAGCCTTGTCCTCTCCAAGCTGAACAGCCCCAACTCTCTTAGTCTGTCTTCATAGGAGAGGTGCTCCAGCCCTTGGATCATCTTCGTGGCCTTCCTCTGGACTTGCTCCAGCATCTCCATGTCCTTCTTGTGTTGGGGACTCCAGAGCTGAACACAGTATTCCAGGTGGGGTCTCACGAGAGCTGAGTAGAGGGGCAGAATCACTTCCCTTGACCTTCTGGCCACACTTCTTTTGATACAGCCCAGGATACGATTTGCTTTCTGGGCTGCCAGTGCACATTGACGGCTCATGTTGAGCTTCTCATCCACCAGCACTCCCAAGTCCTTTTCCTCTGGGTTGCTCTCAATCCATTCTCCACCTAGCCTGTACTTGTGCTTGGGATTGCCCCGACCCACATGCAGGACTTTGCACTTGGCCTTGTTGAACTTCATGAGGTTCTCACAGGCCCACCTCTCCAGCCTTCAAGGTCCGTCTGAATGGCATCCCTTCCCTCCAGCGTGTTAACTAAACCACACAACTTAGTGTCATCTGCAAACTTGCTGAGGGTGCACTCGATCCCACTGTCCATGTCTCCAACAAAGATGTTAAATAGCACTGGCCCCAGCACTGACCCCTGAGGAACACCACTCGTCACAGGCCTCCACGTGGACATTGAACCGTTGACCACAACTCTTTGAGTGTGACCATCCAGCCAATTCCTTATCCACCGAGTGGTCCATCCATCAAATCCATGTCTCTCCAGTTTAGAGACAAGGATGTCATGTGGGACAGAATCAAATGCTTTGGATAAGTCCAGGTAGACAATGTCAGTTGCTCTTCCCCTATCCATCAATGCTGTAACCTCATCATAGAAGGCCACCAAATTAGTCAGGCAGGATTTGCCCTTAGTGAAGCTATGTTGGCTGTCACCAATCACCTCTTTGTTTTCTATGTGCCTTAGCATAGTCGCCAGGAGGATCTGCTCCATGATGTTGCTGGGCACAGAGGTGAGACTGACTGGCCTGTAGTTGCCTGGGTCTTCTTTTTTCCCCTTTTTAAAGCTGGGGGCTATGTTTCCTCTTTTCCAGTCAGTGGGAACTTCACCAGATTGCCACGACTTCTGAAATATGATAGATAGTGGCTTAGCAACTTCATCAGCCAGTTCCCTCAGGACCCGTGGATGCACCTCATCTGGTCCCATGGACTTGTCCACCTTTAGGTTCTTTAGATGGTCTTGGACCTGATCTTTTCCTACAGTGGGCGGTTCTTCATTCTCCCAGTCCCTGCCTTTGCCTTCTGTGACTTGACCCTATTTAATCTGATATTAAAAGTAGATGTATGTTGATATAAAATGAACTATTGATTTCTTTAGACATTTTGATATTCTGTGAGTATTTTATTTAGTTCATCGAATTTAAAAGTCCCCTATACAAACATACATGTAATTTCTTTTTGATATCTACCTTTCATTCTTCTATACTCTGTGTTTGCGTGCTATCAAACACATTTGTATTTCTCATTGCTTAGAGTGTACAATCAAACCATGTTTTTGATTTATATTATACTAGAATTTTGAAAAACATATTTTTCATGCAATGCTTTTCACTGTAAATCTTATCTTTTTTAAAGAGCTACAATTCCAGTTCAAGGTCTATTTCTTAGTCCTGTCTTTCAAATACGAGAGGAAGGCTACTTTCTCTGTAGTGACAATGCAATGAATAAGTTTGTCCTTGGCCTGACAGAAGAATGTTGCCTCGTGTAGAGATATTTTTACCTTACTAGAAAGAATATCGCCTGCTTTATACTTCAGATATTTTCAACATATGTCTTCGAACATTTTAATACATATCATATGATATCCATTTTAAACTCAATAATAAATCTTCACATAAAATAGTTCAAACTACAGAATTGGGCTGGCAGAAGATGTTGCTCTGCACCAGTATAATTTCTACTTTTAAAGTTAATTGACTGGTTTAAGTTACTGATAGTGAACTACGGAACCTTCCACAACTTCCATGTTGGATTACCAAGCAATAATTGCCTAAAATAAAAACAAGATTTGTTTTTCATTTTCAGTTTGATCCTAATTTCATAGCAATTATCAGTGGGCCGTTTGGGTCACAAAAACCTGCCCCTTCACTCTTTCCCCATCAGCTGCAGCCAACTGATGAAGACAGAGAATGAATAATCCTTCCTATGCATGCCTAAAGGGCAAACTACAGTGACAGTATATTGGAAGGCTATTAAGTGGTAAAAACTGCTCCAGCTTTTGTACAAGTCCTTCTGTCAATGGCAGAATATTTCCTTCTTTATTTAGTTGTTTATTTTGTTTCTAGTCCTGCAAAGCTTTTCTGTTGCTTTGACTGCCTTGAGATTTTTCTCATTTATTTTCCATTACTCCTTTCACCTTTTGCAGAAGTGTTTTGTTTCCTGCTGGGTCTTATTTAAACTGATACTTTTGTGGCAGTGAGTGTCATTCTTCCACAATGTGCATCCATATGTACATATGTGTGCTGAGAGAAACCCATACTTCAGCTCCTCTCAGAAGAATGGGGATAGTCACTGCAGAGAGAGCCACACTAACTGGCAGCTTTGGATCAGAGATTTGAATTCTTTTCCCACGCTTATAACTTCTGTCAAAGACTGAGTGCTACGCTGAGCTAATTACGCCTGAAGTATGACATCCAGAGGGTATTGCACCAAACCCATTGGATTAATGTCTTGTGTCTTCACTAGCTGTCGTATTTCTCTACTGTTTCCCTTTTATAGTGGAGAACATTCATGTGTCATGGATTGTTCTCTAGTACACTGTATAATATTTGTTGAATTGAATAGTTTTTTAGCAAGAAACACAATTGTGCTACTCCTGCCACACGCACTCCATTCTAAATGTTTTTTGCATGTTTGGCGTATATATTGCTAATACTATGTTTACATCACAAACGGTGACTGACACTTAACTATACATTTTCAAAGTGGTCAAAGCTGTGTCTCGTGTTAAAGAGTATGGAAGACATGTAGATAAAACTCCAGGAACTGCTTTGAGAATAATATAATAGGTGTTATCAACTTTGCCGCTAGAACTGAGATAAGAGTAAATATATCTAGTATTTCAAGGCAGAAAATGAACACCTATGGAGCACAAAAAGGCAATTTCTTATCAATCAACCCTATATGTGTTGTGGTTTTTGGACTGAGGGTCGAGACAAGAACCGAGAGGGAGCACCCACCAACCATGGTCCCGGGCAAAACATGACTCAGGCTTTCTTCATAAACCAAAACAATTTATTAACAGTTACTTAACAAGAGACACAAGGGAACGAAACCGGTTACTTGAGAGGAGAAAAGAGAAAACAAGGCCAGATCTTAAAACAACACCTCCCCACCACCTATTTCCTTCCATTCCTGGCTCAACCTCCCCCCTGGCGGTGCAGGGGGACAGGGAATGGGGAGTGCAGGTCAGTTCATCCATGTTGTTCACTGCCGCTCCTTTCTTAAAGGAGGAGGAGTCTTTACACCATTTTTCCCTTGCTTCGGTGGATCCCCTACTCACGAGGAAAAGTCCCCAAACTTTTCCACCGTAAGTCCTGCCCACAGGATTGCAATCCTTCCCCATGGATTGCACCAGTTCGGGCTTTACCAGTCTCAGCCTCTTAGGGAGCTGCTGCCACTCGCGTCGGCGTGGGTTGTCCCACGGACTCCAGATGCCTCCACGACCTTGTCATGCATTCCAATGCCCATTATTAACAGCACCTCGTCGTGCATCCCCTGCCCAACAACCTCTCCTGGGCTCAGGCATCTCTTCCCTGACGTGGGTTTCTCCACGGGCCACGAGTGGGCTTCTGCTCCGTGAGTACACCCTGGCTGCAGGGGGCCGCCTGCCAACTTCACACCAATTGCAAGGGAAACCTCAGCTCCAGCACACCTCCTCCTGCTCCATCTTGGCTGACCTGGTCGTTGTGGTTGTTTTCTCTTAGATCTTAATCCTCTCTGGGGGAGCTCGGCCCAGCGGGCACCCCGGGAGCGGGGCGCTTACCGAGTCCCCCATGCGGCTCCCCCGGCGCCATCTTGAGCACATGGCGCCGGCCCGGGCCCGCGCGGCCGCCCGGCCGGGAGCGAGGGCAGCGCCCTCCTGCTCTCTTCTCGCTCCTGAGCAAAAAGCCCTTTCCCGCCCCTTTGTCCCAACTTAAATAGGGCAATTCGCAGAGGCGCCGATTTGGCGCAACCCCCCGGGGGGGATGGGACTCAGATCTGATGGCACAGGGAGCAAATCCCCTCCCCTGACACCAGAACACCCCCACACACATCAAACTATCACAATATGACACAAACATATACAATAATATGAAGGATAGACTCATTCTATGTGGGGCTTTCCGACACATCACACATGTTATGGGTTTATACTGCAGCAAGAATACTGAAACAATGGCCAGCACTGCTGTATGAGAGGTAACAGTCCCTACCTCTAAAGCTGTATTCTGTCACCCTTTCTTTAATTATCTATTTTTTAGAGTTTATAAAGTAAAATGATAGGCTTTTGAATACTTTTTAGCAGCTATATTTATTCTTTTTTTCAACATGTGTAGATATGAAATTACAGAGATTTAAAGGAAATTAATTAAATTTCCCTTTTATTTGATTCTTCCATATTAGACTTATTTTGATGTGCGGGAACTGCAAGCATGATCCTTCACCTTTCCTTCCTTTTAAGCTTTCCTTCATTTATTTGTTTGACGGCTAAATCCCTGCTTTTGTACCTGTTAATCCTTTTTTCAATGTATGCTAACAAGAAATCCAGTTTGGAAAAAACAGATAGCCAAAAAAAGCTGAAATTCAAAGCTCTTTGTTACCTGCCTTCTTTAGTTTGGAATTTATTGGTTTAAACAAATAGAAACATGAGGCACACATAGTCCTTTTATTTTTAAATAAAAAAGATATCTGTTTTACTTTTGGAGAAAAAAAAATATTTTTCCCTCACAGTGCACATGTAAAATAGGAAATAGGAAAAAAAATCCTAAGGTTGCTATAGTTAATTGCAAAAGAGCATATATTGAGTCATGACAGTCCAGTGAAGTTCCCACGGACTGGAAAAAGGGAAACATAGCCCCCATTTTTAAAAAGTGAAAAAGAAGACCCGGGGAACTACAGGCCAGTCAGTCTCACCTCTGTGCCTGTCGTGGGTTAGGTTGAAACCGCCCCCACACACAGCCGGTCACTCCCCCTCCCCCACCCCCAGGAACGAGGGAGAGAATTAAAGGATAAATGGGAAACCCGTGGGTTGAGATAAGAATGATTTAATACAGATGATTTAATACAGTGTAGATGCTCACCACCCCCTCGTATGCGAAGCCCGTCTCGTCCCGAAGCTGCAATCCCGGACGAACGCGAGGCCCCGAAATAGAGAGGGGCAGAGAGGGAGAGAGAGAGAGAGAGAAACAGCAGAGCAACAGCGCAGCAAGCGCAAAAGAGCAAAAGTGCAAAAGAGCCAAAGCGCAAAAGCCCTTCTGTCCGGCTGACCCTCACTTTTATACTGGGCATGACGCTGCATGATATGGAATACTAATTGGCCAGTTTGGCCCTCAATCTTAAGTTCCACCACAAATCACAAGGGGAATCGTGTCCCCCTTGTCCCAGCTATGCTCCCCCCTTATCCCGCCGTGCTTCTGCACTCCAGCACACTGAAAAGTCCTTGGAGTTTCACTTCCAACCACAAACATCAGCTTGCTATCAACATTCTTCTCAGAGTGAGCCTCTGAGTAAAACCAAAACATGGAGCTCTTCTAGCTGCTAAAAACTCTGTCCCAGCTAAAACTAGGACAGTGCCCAGCAAGATCATTGAGCAGATTCTGCTGGCAACTGTTCTAGGGCGCATGGAAAAAAAACGAGGTGATTGGTGACAGTCAACTTAGCTTCACTAAGGGCAAATCCTGCCTGACTAATTTGGTGGCCTTCTACGATGCGGTTACAACGCTGGTGGATAAGGGAGAACAACTGATGTCATCTACCTGGACCTATGCAAAGCATTTGATATTGTCCCACATGACATCCTTGTCTCTAAACTGGAGAGACATGGATTTGATGGATGGACCACTTGGTGGATAAGGAATTGGCTGGATGGTCACACTCAGAGAGTTATTGTCAACAGTTCAATGTCCACGTGGAGGCCTGTGACGAGTGGTGTTCCTCAGGGGTCAGTAGTGGGGCTGATGCTATTTAACATCTTTGTCAGTGACATGGACAGTGGGATGGAGTGCACCCTCAGCAAGTTGCTGACACTAAGTTGTGTGGTTTAGTTAACACACTGGAGGGAAGGGATGCCATCCAGAGGGACCTTGACAGGCTGGAGAGGTGGGCCTGTGTGAACAAAAATCTTGCACATATGTTGGCACAATGCCAAGCACAAGTACAGGCTGGGCAGAAAATGAATTGAGAGCAGCCCTGAGGAGAAGGACTTGGGAGTGCTGGTGGATGAGAAGCTCAACATGAGCCGACAGGTCGAGGGAAGTGATTCTGCCCCTCTACTCAGCTCTCATGAGACCCCACCCAGAATACCGCGTTCAGCTCTGGAGCCTGCAACCAAAGAAGGACATGGAGCTGCTGGAGCAAGTCCAGAGGAAGGCCACGAAGATGATCCAAGGGCTGGAGCACCTCTCCTATGAAGACAGACTAAGAGAGTTGGGGCTGTTCAGCTTGTAGAGGAGAAGGCTCCGGGGTGATCTTATTGCAGCCTTGCAGTACTTAAAGGGGGCCTACGGGAAAGCTGGAGAGGGACTTTTTACAAGGGTGTGTAGTGATAGGACAAGGGCCAGTGAACCAATGTGGCTGGTTGTCCCATCTTCTCATCACAATTTGCCATGAACTGTTCAGATGATGTTAGCAACATTGTCAGTCTGGATGTTAGCCAAGGTGTTCTCTCCACTTCTATTTCTTTCTTCTTTATTTCACTGTGTATGAATCACTTCTTGTGAAAAAAAACCAAACAAGATACGGCAAAAAGAAATAAAAGCACTATTAAATCTTTTTGTAAATGGTATATATGTTGTCTGCTGCTTTTCCTTTGATACTGTATCCAAGTGCACTAAAAAGAGTAATAAAGTGCTGATGCAACATGGAATTTTTGTAATAGAAATAGATTTATTTTAAAGGCTCTCCTATTATAGATTAAGGTATGAAAAAAGGAACTGTCAGCTTTACAAGAGGAAATAAAATGTAAGTCACAGTAGCCACAAAATTTAAAATCTTTGGTATGTAACTAAAATACTCTGTTCTTTTGATAGATCTGGGGAATTTTAGCGGTCGGACAAGAAGTGCTGTGTCTGTACGTGAAGGTCAAGGAGTTGTTCTGATGTGCTCCCCTCCGCTTCATTCACCAGGTACAGCAGACTGCAGCTTGTATGCATGCTGGTCCTTTACAGAATGCTCATCATTGGATGCTCAGTATTTTAGATACATGTATTTAATTGTGGAACTTCAAAAATCAAATATCCACCGTTATCCTCACAGTTTTTGGAGTACCAAGGGAATAATTAAAGCTCACATACTGCAAACATCACTGAATAGTAGCAGAATTTCTGCTACAACATTGTCTTATTCCCAGTATAAAATTTGAATGTAACAGCAATAGTCTCCATGCCACCAGTGGTGAATAGACTGCCTCGAGGTCACAGAAAATTTCTTTTAGAGTTGATAAGCCTTCAGAAATTTTTCCAAATGTCAGTGTCAGGATACTGTTGTTGAATACAAATTGTCTTGTTTTCAGTAGTGCACCCATGATTTTGGTTGCTTCTTCTTGCTGTATAGCTTAGTTTCTAGTACAACTGCATGATTGCTGGAAGTCAGAAATATCATAAATCCTATGAAATGCCTGTGGATTCCCAAATGAAAGTGTAGATATTCCAGAGAGGTTACATTTTTGCTTTTCAAATTGGCACTGCTGCAATGTCTGCAGATAGCTAAGTATGTCTTCATATTTGCATATCATATAACACCTGGAGACATGATGCTAGACAGAATATCTTGTTTTTTCAGTAGATGCAATATAGCAATATATCTTATATGCAATATATCTTTTTCCTCTTTGGGAAATGAGGCCTGTACTGAAAGAAAAGAATCTCTGAGTTTCTGCTGGAGAAAGGTGTTCAGTTTCTATTTATTCTGGAATGATTGTTATTACTGTATTACAATTATGAATGTAAATAACATTTATTATCTTCTGGTCATGTCTCTGCTTTTCTGTCTTCTAAGTACTGTTATGATTGCTTTTATTTCTGAGTTTGACACTATAGTCACTACAGATGGAACTGAGTGCATGATGCTAAGGCTTGATTATGATAAGTAAACAGACAGAAAAGATGTAGGCAGAAAAAGTGAGGGACAGTTTCAACACCACAGCTGAATTTGCTTTCCCCAAACAAACTGAGAGTGTAAGGATAGATGAGCATCAGTAATGAAGTAGTCATATATCTTTTAATAGCTGTCATTCCACAAAATGCACCTTATATATAATCTAGCCTTTTATAATTTTTCCCTTAAATTCTGCTTTTAAACTTATATTTAGGCAAATTCCAATGCAATGTTCTACTGTAACACACATGTTGTCTTTGATGGTGAAAAGCTAGTATCTTTCATCAGTGGGCCAGCAAAACCCCTGCTGTGGAAACTACTGTGCTCACAAACACAAATTGTTTGAGCACTGATACACTATGCCAACAGGAAAATTACTTCCAGAAAAATATTTTGAGCCCCTATTGGCATAATTCTGTCACCATAGCTATGCCAGGAAAAGTTCTGCAATGTAGAACAGTAATCACTGAAAGCTGAAAAATTGCATTGATATGCAGATGTAAACACAACCTCATGTGAATGGGAAGCGGACTTGGCCTCCCTTTATTTTGTTCATCGTGTAGTGCAGAATCACATGCAATTTCCCTCCCCCTCCCTACTTGCAAAATACTGAGAGGCTGTAAGTCCTTGTGGTACTGTAAAGGGACTGCAAATCTTATTAGTACAGTGGTTGGAGTCTCCTGGGAAAGAGGAGAGCTACCTCCATGGGCCTTCCAAAATATTCCACACCTGGTGATGTTTCAATAATAAATCATTCCATGAAGCTCTGGCAAGAAGGTACAAGATATTAATGAAAGATGACTGCCAGATCAGCGTCAGTTTGTGAATTTTGGACAAAAGCAGAGCTTTAAGGGGTAAGTGTGTGAACACAATTCAGAAATTAAGCAGCAAATATGAAAATTCTCTTCCAGCTACACAATTATTTTGCAGAACAGAATAACTTCAAGGATTTGTGTGCAGGAACAGCTCGAATACATTTTTAATTTTTTTTTTAAACATTCATTTTCTGGACATTCCATTTTAGTTTCTGTGTCTGATTTGCAAAGATCGTATTGTCTTCTAAATATGTCTAAGAAAATCTGACCCTTAAAATCACCTGGGAGACAAACTTTCAAGTGAATACTAAGCTTCAGTAGTGGATATATCTAAGCTAAAGACTAAAACATGTTTGAAATGTGTGAACATCTAAAATTAACAAGATCATGAGTTATGGGGTGTTTCTGATGATAGAGAGTTTTTTGTGGATGAACATTGCAAACTCCACTGTATTGATTTATTCACATTGATCAGCACCTTTAGAAATAATTTTCACTTACTTATCCCAGGAGATAAATCCATGATACAATATCAAACCTAATCATTCTCCACAAACTCGTAAGCAATTCACCCTTCAACAGAATCTCATTCCTCAATCTCTGAAGTCAATAACTACTTATAAACTTGCCTAAGAATTTCAGGATTGAGCCCTTTAAGAAATTGACAATATCATTGTGGGAAAAGAAAGATGACTTAGTGAAAGAATACTATATTAAAAGGTATTTCAGATGAGAGAATTATTTCTTGGTTTTAATAAATGAGTTGGTTAAGTTATTGTCATCTTTGCTGAGAAATAGCTGAGCAGCAAAATTAAGGAGTTTTTTGGGAGAGACACTATCCCCTCTTTCAGAATGGTGAAGGAAAATATGTTAAATGAAAAGGATTTTGTGCAGATTCCTTATGACAAACAGCTGCCAGCAGATTCTCACCTCCCGCTTTTCTTGAACCATCACTTCAAAAAATGCTGCCTCTGACTTCATTGGGAGTCCTGTATCATTTTAATGTGTCTTCTGCAGAACCTTTTTCACTAATACTTTTTGTTGCAAATCGTTATCTCTTGTGAAATATATTAATCATGGATACCTTGATCATCCATAAAAAAAACCCAATTTATCCTTTTTTTTCTTCTATAAACATAAAATTTGATTCTTCCTCACCTCCCATTATTTTTTTCTCCAAGATGGGTTTCCTTAACAGTTAACTCTTAGGTACCCTTGCTAAGCGAGAAGTTCATTAATTACCAACTGCTTAAATAACAAGCTTTGTTTGATGTCTCCATTTTAAAAGGCCTCTACTGCTTTTTTCCGTAAACAGGATTATGGCTTTTTATTGTTGTATTCCAAAGGATGTAAATATAGGGTTTTATTCAGTCATTTAATCATCTTAATTACAAGGTTTACCATAGCGAGATTAAAAATGAATGGAAGATTTCATCCAGATTTACACGCTTCCCTCAGAATTAATACTTTCAACTGAGCTTTTTAAGGCTTTTATTCAAAGCTTTCAGTACGAGCTTAATAGGGAACAACGATTCACATTGTTAGGATGAGAACAGCGTTGATGTGCGCAGGGGAAGGCAGATGTGTTCTCCCTCCCGCCTCAAAGGGACACGGCTGTCTGGAGGGAGCGCTGCTAAGTAATCTTTCTACAGCATATGACATCTGTACAGACGTTAAATTGTGGTGTTTTGTTTTGGTTTGGTTTGGTTTACCTCTTTCTAAAGGACAAAGCGGATCATACCCAGTTTGGAAACTGTGTTATAGGCTGCATCTTTTATGCCTCCCCTGTAGTGTTATAAAACTGTAGTTTTCATAAGAAATGCTTCACCAAAGATGATTAATGCCAGTGCTATGAGGACCACAGTCCTTCCCATGCATCTTTTGGTGGTCTGCATAGTGTGTTGCTAAACTGGCAAGCTGCTAAAACAAAAGTCTTTCTACTAAGGTTCAGGAGGTTTTGTCCTGTTCTTCTATTTCCTACACAGCTATCCTAGTCCCATATTAATTGGAGAAAGTCACGTCAAATAATGCTTTTATAAGTTGTTCTGAACTCTTGTTTGTGTGCACTTTGAACATAAAGAGACGACTACTTTGGAAGTAAACACGAACCAATCACTTCTCACCGCTCAGGGTCTGCAAGAGGAATCTGAAAGCTGTGTTTGCATTAAAACTGCAACTTTGGACAGCAACTCGACTACAAATCGGAAACCAAGTCCAACTGAAGTGTAGTCGGTACTCCCCTGGTTAGGCCCATACTGCACAAATTATACATAGAAATAATGAGGCAGGCTCTAAAAGACCTCATGCAGGTACAGAATTGTTAGGAGTAGACTGCTCCAGGTAAATTAGATACGATAACAAGATTGTTGTATTTGGGCTGGACTGCCCTCCGTACGTTCATTAGCTTGTTTACAGGCAATTGGCTCTGATATCTGCAGACAGGACACAGCAAAGTCTGTTTTGAAGGCATCCATACACCCTCTGGCTCTCCATTTACTAAGCTGGCTTTTGCGAACGCAATTCACAGATGTCTAACACAGAGGTCTAACTTTATATGAAGGTCACAAGGTTATCTTAAGGCTGTGAAGTCGGTCCCAGGATCCAGACACCTAACAGTGGCATTTCAGTGCACAATATTAGACAACTTCTGTATTTAAGTGGATCTAGCCATTACCAGTTTCTTCAAAATCATAGGAAGCCTGCATGAACTTAGATCTCTAAATATCCTTCTCTCTCTAGACATTACTTGGTGCTACTTCATCACACGGTTGGACTGGATGATCTCTATGGTCTTTTCCAACCTAGAAATCTATGAAATCTATGAAATGAAATCATGCTAACCTGTCACTACAGGTGAGATTTCTTCCTGACCACAATTTGCGATATTTATATAGTTCTATATGTATTAAACAGTAAAAGAACATCTGGGGTTTTTTCTATGATATATGTTTTCTAATCTGACTTTTCTAATCAATTTTAGCATAGAGAACTCTGCAGGTTGCTTCCAGAAGAGACCAAAGTCTAGATGGAAGTCACATTTCCCCTCTCACCCTGGGGACAAGGAGTACTGTTTTTCTGGTTCCTGGCCACTCACAGTATTCCCAAAACAACAGCTGGACTGGTCATGCCTCCAATCATGATTCTCCCTTAAGCTAAGCAGAACTTACTCATCAGTCAGTACCTTCTATCAGTAGTTTGTAGAGGTGAATATATATGAAACTAGTGATGGCAAATAAAACATTTCACATTCAGTGGATATAACTATCATCTCCTCCTATCTGCTAGGCTTGCTGGGAAAGTAGAACTGTCCAATATCCTGATACTTCTCCTTTTTAATAGCAAAAGTGATATTTAGAGGAACACTGAAGTTCGAGGTTTGGGTTTTTTCTTCCTTAAGACTTATGTTAATGTTATAATGGAAGCCAAATGTGTGTCCTTGGTTTAACAAAAAGTTGACCTGTAGTAAGAGGATCTGTATGAAGACATACAGGACATCCATCTTAACTCCGTTTTGTTTCTCTTGTAATTTCATGCCATAGTTTGTTCTTCATCCATTTTATTTCATTGTGGGAGCATGATGCTGAGAAACAGAAACAGGCCACTTAAGTAACACTATTAGAAAACCATTTCTAACTGGACAGGACAGAAAAGTTTCTTTAATAAACCCTTAATATGTCATATATAGAACACAAGTTGACGCAACTTCTCTGTCACTTCTTTACATGCCCATAACATACAAATATTCATAATGCACACATAAAATTTTTTAAAACAGTTTTGAGAGCCACACCCATCAAGTGAACGAGTTAACTATCATGAGTTGAAGGGTTCCTGCACTTCCCTCTTGGGCTTTACTATATTTTTGTGTTTGTTTGACTTTAACTGAATACTAATGAAGCTTGGACTTTGCTTTTCAATAATGAGAGAGAAAAAAAGTGTCAGAGAACAGATTCACAGTCCTTCCTGTCCTAATTCTGGGTTAATTCCATAGGTTCATCTCACCTCTTCAACCACATTTTTCCCTGGAAGAATCATAAAGATGTTTTCCTCTTGCATCCCCTACTTTATCACTTTCACTAGACTGCTTTTGACACTTTCTTGTCACCCACATGTGTTATCATTACAGTGAATGCCCATGGCCCCTGACATGGCTCAATATGGGAATCTGTGCTCTTTATCTGTGCAACTGATTGATGACTATGCCTGTAGATTTCATTATGGAATGAACAAACACAATTAACTTCTCCTTTTTTCTTCTATAGTCTTTTCATTACTCAATACACAACCAGTAATTTTGCTGCTGACTTCCCTGGAGCACTTTATAGGGTTTCCTTCCTCAATCTTGTTGAAGGCATGCATCTGAGGATATGAAATTTAAGAGTTTGGGAACAATAGAATTTTCTGTAGGGTAGCATTGTAACAAGCTATGTTTGCCAATGAGGAGTTACTCCCAGTCTGTTGGCAATGTGTTATTATTAGATTTTAATTACATTTTAATGATCTGCATGTGCCCCAAATTCTAGGCTATGTCTGTATAGTAGGCATATGTGTTATGGATTTAAACTTTCTTGACATAAAATTCTAGATTTTCTCTTATTTTTATTTTTTTTTTAAATAATTTGAAAGGTAATAAATGAACAGAAATTCATTACTGGTCCAACTGAATAGTAAATTCTCCCAAGGAACTTGTGATTTGGTACTTTTTTTAAAAAAAACTTTTCCAATTGTTATCACTGTTGATAAATCATCCCCATCCCCTTAAAACCACTAATAATTCTTTCAAAAAATACGCTAAGCTACACTAGTAACTGAAAATTTAACATCCCTAGACCCACTAGATCACTCACTAGAGCTGTTATTCCCCTCAGGGACTATGAAAATATAGTGAGAGAAAGCTGGTTGACCTTGGCCAATTAAACCAGTGCACAACATTGGATGAAGGGGCAGTCCTGACAGGTCTCTGCTTAAGGGATGTGTGCTGTATTTTCACAGCCACACTATTGTCAACAAATATTACTCCACATGCCAGCTCAGGAGAATCAAAGTGCAAGAAGATACCAGAAGACGAGGAAGGAAGCAAGGGAGATTAATTAATTTGAAAAATGCATTGAGTATGTTGGCCCTCAGGCTTGTGCTCTTGTAAATAGACAGCCATATGTGGCTATTTGTCTACAACTTGACAAATGGGACAATAATGATGAAAATTTTCTGTAGTGGGCAAGCTCCTCTTCCCTTGAGACAAGTTACTAGCTTGTTACTGAGATGTCCCAATGAAGTAGATGTAACTATTAGGAACTCCTAGGTCTAGTGATTAACCAAGACAGCATTGTCTTGCCAGGTTTAAAAGAAACATATGTTCATGGAATCACAACCACATTTCTGCACCTTGTATTGTAAAGGTACCAATTAAATTGGGAAATGGCGTCGCAAAAACTTTTTCTGTGACATGGGCTATATAACTTCTGAAATAGCAGGAGACTAACGTTAGTGGATATAAGACTGGAATAACATCCAGCAGTTACAGTCACAGTGGTACAGGACTCTCAAAAAATTGACCCCCTCATAATAACCTTCCTATTAGAATCCATTTGCTATTCAGTTCTGAAGTTGTACTAAACTAGTGGCTGGAACAATACTGTTCTACAAACATGTCAGCTAGTTAAATGTAAAAAAATCTATTTTGTTTAAGATAGAAAATTCCTAAGTAATCCTAATTACCTCTCCACTTCAAATCACGGAAAAGAATAGAAAGAGTGCACATGTTCATCACTATAACTAAGGAGAAGAAGCCGGAAATACAATGCTGATTAGACAGCTGAAACAAGAGGAAACGTAAGAAGGAGGAAGAGGTGAGAAATGATTCCTTTCTAAGGGTCTGCAGTCTAGCTTTTTCTCTCCATTACCATTGTGGGCAACTCTTAAAGGACTGAAAAAAGAATGAAAGCAGTAGAGTTTTCAGAAAAATGCAATTGATAACTTCCCCCAGACTAGGCACGATTAACTGAATTCAACGGTGATTCTGGTAGAGATGATTGCTAAAAGTGTTAGGAGATCAGTTTTGATTCAGAAGGAGAAAGCTGTGGACTGAACTGATCTGAGGTATATAAGATGCCATTAAGAAGTTTCCCTATATAATAAAGTCAGTTATTCCTTATTTTGTAAGAACGATATGAAAGTGATCTTACAACCATTTGAGGTGAAACAATGCTTAATGAGACATAGACTTTTATATAGCCTTATTTAATCAGTTCAGGAAGATTGTTCCAAATAAATGAGGCAGTATGAAAACAATTCTAGTTGGGATATCTAGTTTCCATGTCTCTTTTTCAAAGGGGAAGCTAGAAATTGTTTAGAATATATATCTTGTTCTTTTTTCCTACCCAATACAATTGTAACTGGTACGAAGGTAGTTATAACTTAACAGTAAGTTAATGACAATTACTTGGATTTGTCAAGGAGAAAAGGACTGAATAGATATAAGCATAACATCATAGAGTTCAGAGGATAATCTGAATTATTACAGCCAAACCCAAATCCATGTGCAGCAGCACATGTGCATCCTTTATCATCTGACAACAAAAGATATTTTCCAGAGCAATAACAGTGGAACGGTAATTTCTTTATGATCCCTATGCCATCTTTTAAACAATGCAACAGTTGATGCCACACTGAATTCTGATTATTTGCTTGGCCACTTCTATCTGCTGTGTTCTCATGCTATGTTCCAATATTGTTAAAATCATTGCTGATGACTTTGTTAGCCAGCTAATACAACTCCTGTTGCGTTGATGCTATTACCCTATAGCAGAGAATCTGTAACTGGAAAATTTTGCTTAATTTATTGGTTTATTGAAGCGTTAATTTTCACAGCAATTTCCTCTTTCAATAATTAAGCAAGTCTTCCATTGTAGACTGCTGGGATAAAAAATTCAGGAAGAAAAAGGGAGAACAGAAAGAAGGATATACGTAATACTGATGAAGGGTTTTTCTCAGTTTCGCTTTTCCTGCAGAACCACAAGATCCTTTAGGAGTTTAGCAAACTATCATGTAGTTTCAAACCTGAAGAGTCTGTTTTCATCTCTGCCAAATGCAAGATGGAAGGAAGGAGCACTATCCATTTTAAAGAGGATAACAGAGGATAATCTACAAAGACAATTTCAAGAAAAGACTAAAATTTCACTGATTTACAGTGCAGATCTCATGACTTTACAACACCATGCTTTATACCTAAAGGCAAAAGGGTTTGAAAAACATAATTAATCTTTTGAAAAATACACACATACTCAACACAGGAGGGAACAGAATTGCCAGTACTTTGCATTACTTCAATAATGTCATTTATTTCAGAACAACAAAAAATATCAGAGAAAGCTGGAAAAATATTTTCTTTTTTCATTTGATATGTATATGTAACGTGACACATCAGATGTCACTTTGACTGCTATTGCTAAGATGTTGAGGAGGAGAGATTATAATCATGGGACATTGCCCTAGGCTGGAAGTAAGACAACAGAAGGCTATGTATTATCTCTAAATAACAATTATGTGACAAGTAGAAGATGGATGGAAGCAGTTCACTGGGTTTCCAGTAGTGCAGAACAATATGCACAGGGACCCAACTGTGTATTGTCTATATAAAGAAACAGGTAAAAGTTACAGTCTCTACATTGTTAAATTTTAGCTGATTGATTGTTGCTGAGGTTATTTGTAGTGATTTATTTGTACAACATGGTTGAACAACATTCTCACCTTTCTAGGGCAGTTTGCTAATGTGGCATGTATCTTCCTCTTTGCACGAACTTCGAGTTATTTTTTAATTAGGTGAAAAAAATCATCTATCACTGTCATTCTTAATACTTAAAATTTCTCTTTGGGGGGACTACAAATTTGGTTTTATGTTGTTCTCTGAAGCAAATGTTCACATGTTCCATGTGTTCAGAAAGATGTAATGGAGGATGCATTGCTTGCTGCATTTAAGCCTTGAAAATATACCAAGAAGTAGCTGGGCACGAGACCGTGAGCATGCAGGAGACTGCGATTTATGCCGCTAATTGTTTTTTGAACATTTGACAATCAAATTCGAAGGGAGGATGAGGGATTAGCCACCCATCTCCAATGTTCATCTACACAGCTCCTAAGGATTCATTGAATACTTTTTTGTTGTTTTGGCATTTCTTGTAGATGTACAAAGAATTGGTGGGGAGAAGAAAGAATATTGGAATTAAAATAATTCAGTATTAGTGGAGATTTCATTTTGATTACAACCTAATTCATGACTGCTGTGAAGTCATTTCTTTCTATCTTCTTTAGTGTTCCCACAGTGATGAAAATGTTACTGCCCTTCATTGGAGATCTTAGGATAATAAACACAATAGGAGCAAAGGAGCAGGCCCAAGGAAGGTCCATTAATCATGTCGTGCGATAGCCATGGTGGAATTCACCAAACACTGACCTGCAGACAGACTTATCAAAAGCCTTTAAAGTTATATTAAAACACCTAGCACCAGGAGAATATAAAGCAGAGAGGCAGTGGGGTGTGTCTTAAGTTCAATATCTGCAGCCATACAAAGACAACTCTGTGGTCTCCGAGTACTCAGGTTTTTGCCAATACAATTCCTATGACAACAACTGCATGTAAAGAGTGGTGAAAACTGTTAGAAAAATTGTGTTTTGAAGTATAAACTAGAACTGCAGTAGCCTTTTATTTTCATTTCTACACCCAGAGGCCTGAAATTAAATCTTGTTAAATAAATCTTTCTGCTACTAGTAATCCCTGGCATTAGGAATCAAGGTGAATGAGGGATAAAGTGACAAATTTAAGTCGTTTTCTTTCTTGGAAGTACAAAAAAGCCTGTTGTGGTTTAACCTGACAGGCAGGGAAACGCCACACAGCTGCTCACTCACTCCCTGCCCCTCTCAATGGGATGGAGGAGAGAATCAGAAAATAGCAATAATAATAACAATAGAATGTACAAACCAAGTGATGCACAATGCAATTTTTCTTCACCTGCTGACCGATTCCCAACCAGTCCCTGAGCTGCAGCCATCACCCCTCAGCCACCTGCACCCTCACGCTTCCTCGACCAGTGTTATTGTTCAGCATGACATGATATGGTATGGAATATCCCTTTGGCCAGTTTGGGTCAGCTGTCCTGGCTGTGTCTCCTCCAGCTTCTTGTGCACCCCCAGCCTGCTCACTGGCAGAGCAGTAGGAGAATCTGAAAAGTCCTTGACATAGTGTAAGCACTGCTCAGCAACCTCTAAAACATCATTATGTTATCAACATTATTCTCATCCTAGATCCAAAACACAGCACTATACCAGATACTAGGAAGAAAATCAGCTCTATCCAAGCTGAAACCAAGACAAAGCTAAACTGAAACACACATATAAACTCCTTGAGAGTCTGATACTCTGATAATTAGAGTCCTAGTGAGTATTTTCAGCCAAATTAAGAATTTGTTTAATAGAGCTTCTGTTGCTAAATGATGAGGAAAAACTAAGGATGCAGAGATTTTACGTCTCAGCTGAAAAGTGATAATGTCACTCTTGCACTTGATAGAGCAATATTCCACAATTTTGGTTGAACACCATCCTATCATTAATTCAGGGTTTATTTTTGTTTCGATAGATGTTCTAGTTATGCCTTCGAACTGTATTAATCTATTGGTATCATTGCAGTAGTCATAAAATGAAATTTCCATGTAACACGGAAGCCTACTTGGGTGAGGATTCTGGGGTTCACTACAGGAAACACTCCTCTGGAGTATGACTTCTCATTGTGCTCACCCCTGCAGCAGACTTAGATAAAAAGTAGAACATGCCAGAGTAACTACCACAGTGATACCGTTAAAATGTAGAGAAACTCTAGTATCATAGCATGATCAAAGAACAAGAGAGATGTAAAATGTGAAAGAGAAAAAAGGAGAAAAACACATGTTGAACATTTTGCCACAGAAAATATTTTTGCATATAAATATTCTATACAATGATGTGTTTTCCTGAGCATTAAACTATATCCTCATTATTTTCAATGCTACACTTTTCATATCAGTACAATAATTAGTAATTGTCACAGAATTCTTATTCATTCATATTATTAAGAAACGATTCAAATTATTAAGAAATAATATACTTGTGTTACTGAATATTCAACACATTTCCATCATAAAAAGGTACTACTAATAATAAGCTATCCAAATCAGAGTTTACCAGTGACTTGTCCTGCACATTCGTCACTGTCAAGTTTCATATTTCCTGTAGATCAGTGATTACAGCTGCATAGATTTGTTTTTAACTGTTAAAACGTTCAGCAGTAAAGGACAAAGAATTCTAGAATTGATCCTTTTGATCATGCTTTGCAGTCAGTTTTTAATCCTTTCAATGCACAATAAGTTAATTTTGAAGTTATTCCAATTCTTTTTAATTAACATGTGCTTTTATAAAACATGAATTCTAGGTGCATTACAGAAACTTTGCTATCTTTGTCAATAAAAAACAATAAAAATATACTGAGTTAGTTTGACTAGATTTATTTTCTTCCAATATTGTTAATTACACCTCACTTTTAAAATTGGATATTAATCAAGTCTCATATCAGTCATTGACTTGTCTCATCTAAGTTTGAAGCTGATAAACTTATAATGATGTGGGTCTTCCTGATTACCCTTTCTAATGCTGGAACAAAATTATCTCTAATTCTTGTCTTCGGAAATTATTAATCATAGATTCATAGAATCTTTTAGGTTGAAAAAGACCTTCTAGATTATCGAGTCCAACCATTAATCTAACACCGCCAAGTCCACCACTAAACCATGTCCCTAAATACCACATCTACACATCTTCTAAATACCTCCAAGGATGATGACTCAACCACTTCCCTGGGCAGCCTGTTCCAATGCTTGATAACACTTTCTGTGAAGAAATTTTTCCTAATATCCAACGTAAACTTCCCCTTGTGCAACTTGAGGCCATTCCCTCTCATCCTGTCCCTTGTTACTTGAGAAAAGACTGACATCCACCTTGCTAAAACCTCCTTTCAGATAGTTGTAGAGAGTGATAACGTCTCCCCTCAACCTCCTTTTCTCCAGACTAAAAAACCCCAGTTCCCCCAGCTGCTCCTCAGAAGACTTTTTCTCCAGACCTTTCACCATCTGTGTGGCCCTTCTCTGGACACGCTCCAGCATCTCAATGTCCTTCTTGTAGTGAGGGGCTCAAAACTGAACACAGTGTTTAAGATGCAGCCTCAGTGGTGCTGAGTGCAGGGAGACAATCACTTCCTTGGTCCTGCTGGCCATAGATATTTCAACAGTTCTACAAAGTCAGTTGCATTAATTAAAAGAGCTGCAATGCTAATGCTTAGATTCGGAATTCAGTTTTCTGGTATTACTTGTTTAGACTGTTTAACTTTATTGCTTTTTACCATCCACTTTTTTCTACTTTTCGTAGAAAATACTGTGATATAGTGACATCTGCATTACCTGTTATGTTACAAATCATAGAACATCAATTTATATCGAGCATTCAGGTTTTTTCTTCATAAGTATTGATTTCCATTACTACCTAATAATCAATGAGTGTCAATAGTAGAACTATTGTTAGAATTCTTTTATTTGCTACTAAAAGATTTTGAAAACTTCCTATTTGTAGTTCATCTGCCTTGTGGTCAGAGTTTTCTCCTCCCAGCATCTTTCTTTCTTAAAAAACTTCTTTCAATCCTAACCACAAATTTATTTGTTTCCAGTATCAGCTTTTTCTCCATAAATTTATGTAATTTTCACATTTTCTTTATTTTCATAAGACAACAATGTATATTGATAAAGTGGCCTTCAATTCTGAAATGATAGTTTGTCTCAACATTCCTTTACATGAAAACATTATTGAGAATATTGTATCTCACAAATTATTTCAAAATATGTCAAGAAAATAATTTTTTTTTTAATAAAGGAGTGCCCATAGTCAAGCTGAGTTTGAGTTTTATAAAGTTACTGTGATGTAATATTAAACATTGAATTTTTAGGCAATAAGATGATAATGAGGTGTTAAGAAATAGCCAACATAGATTTGTCAAGAGCAAATCATATCAAATATAATTTATTTTTTTTAAGTGAGAGTGGCCTGATGAAAAGAAAGGCATTTTTAGCATTTATAAACGACTCCAAGCTGCAAGAGATTATGATCACTGCAGAACATAGAAAGGATAAGTACCTTAGAGGAACGACTTGCAACAAGTAACACA
Organism: Tauraco erythrolophus; assembly: GCF_009769465.1. Lineage (NCBI taxonomy): Eukaryota > Metazoa > Chordata > Aves > Musophagiformes > Musophagidae > Tauraco > Tauraco erythrolophus. Next base: position 122,562,595 of record NC_141465.1, on the reverse strand, counting down.
AAATTCAGCAAAATGCAGATAACTACACTTACTAAAACATCTAATTTACAAATAGAATAAAGGGAAATAAGTGATTAAACAGCATTCTTCTTCAAAAAATACTGCTATTACAGAAAATGGAATAGTTAGTGGAATGGAAAATTGCATACTTTGATTCATACTAAGACAGCTGCTACCTATAGAGTGTGTGAGACTATTGTTCAAATTATCAATACTGTTAACGTCTCAGATATAATACCATGTCCAACTTTGATCCTGTATTGTAAAATGTAAAAAAGCAGTAGACGGTGATAAAATTAAGTAAAAGCTTTGAAATCATGGTTTTTAAGGAAAACTTGAATAGATTTGGTTTATCTAGCCTCAAGAACAGAAACCTGATACACATGAGGATAATAGTCTTCCATTGTAACTGTAAAAGTCATCAATAAAGTATTTTCAATGCTTTCAATATGATAAGTTGAGTAAGCAATAAACAGGATTGCTTGGAAATATACACAAATATTAAGGAAATATACACAAATATACACAAAAAAAAGGAAATATACACAAATATTAGGGAAAACTGTTCCATTATTAACTGAGCAATGATATAGGTTATTCTGAAGATCTAAATTTAGAAATTTAACCCGCTGGACATTTTTAAAGACTGGGCTGATAATATCTGATCTTGCCTGAGGGAAAGGGAAGAGCCTGAAGGACATGTGTTCTTGAGTTCCTTTTGATCACAATATTTTGATTCTTTCTGGAACAGATTTTTTTTTTAATATAAAAGTCATGCCAGTGACAATCAAATACATATAATAATCTAACATCCTTTCCCAGAAGCCATATTTTTGCTGTGTGCTATGTGGTCTCTTTAAAGAGCATATGTATGAGAGTTTTCATCAGTCTTCATACGTTTCAATGACTGACTACATTTCATACGTGTCAAATGTACAAATGAGACTGTATCGACTGTGTACACTGGTAATGACAATATAATATTTGTATCCTCCAGTACAAAATCATTCCTGACAGTACACTTACCTTTTCTACCACATTTTTAGTTATTGACTGTGTGAATAGTTGTAAAAAGAAAATATTTGAAGATTTATCACTGTAATTAAATCTGAACAAAGACAAATATGTGATTGATTGGTAGAATTGTGTTTCAGGTAAGTGAGCAGTAGATACAGAGCCCCCAGAGCAGAAAAGAAGCAATTTCATTGCTAGCTGATAAATCGACAATATCTGTTTACTCTTCGTGGGTGCATTACAATGCAACAAATAAATTACCTTCATTAAATATTTTCTTGGAGGATTAATGAGCACTGATAATAAGCCACAGAAGCACAAAGAAATGCACCAAAATTATTTATCTGGTTGTGGCGGGAGGCTGGAGGAATAACCCATTCTTAACATTCATCTTAGCTAAAAAGAAACCTTTCCCCTTCTGAATGTGAAGTGTTCTCCATCATTGGGGAGTGCCACATATTGCACCCTTATTCTGTGGTTGGTACACAGAATATCCAAACAGCAAGTGTGATGATAAAGGTATAAACTGGGCTTGAGATAAAATAGTGTTTCGTATTTCCAGCAGGGAAGATTTAGGCATATATTTTTCCTGATAATTTTTTTTGTTTAAACTGAATATTTCTGAATGGTAAAGCAAAGCCATCATGCAAATTTCATGGTTTATATCTATGTATAGTAAATTCAGCCTGTACTTTTCAGTACATTTTTTGCTGCTTTTTTTTTTTTATCAATAAAAAAAAAGAGAAGCAGCAACTTCTTCAAAGTTGCTAAAGCTCCCAGGTTGTCTCAGACTTTGGCTGTCATCAGGCATCGGTACCATTTATTCATCAAGTACTGCCATCTTGTGGAACTGGAGCAATCAGAGGAAATTCTAAACAGAGGGAGAGAAACATATTTTCCCAACAGGATATTGGAGGAGATGGAGTACTGTATCTCCCACTGCATCACAGAAAGAAGACACAAAACAGACTTTATTTATTGTACAAACACCGTAATTTCACAGAAGTGCAATGTGTGTTTGCATGCTTTGCCCTTGAAGATGCAATATTTAATCATTGTACGGACTGTACATTGAGCTTTTAGGAGGCCTTCAAGGAGTTTGTGTGGCAACTTTCTTGTTATGGCTTCACTTGCCACCCAAAATACCACTTAGATGACAGGACTGATGAAAAGGCTGTCCAGAAACTGCATGTTAAAAGGATGAAACAAGCAATTTCTCAGGAGAAAAGCCTTGAAGCAAATCTGGGAAACATTCAGGCACTAGCAAACACAGGAGTGAACGTGTGGTGCTATCTGAATGCCTCCAGCACAGCTCTCGTTACAATACTTAAGGGGTTATTTCTTACTGACCCACAATAACAGACAGACATTTGCATTACCATAGTACTGACATTTTCTGCATCAGAATGATATCTCTAAAAGCACAATACAGCACTTAGGAGAATGCTGACATGTCAGTATTCCAGCTCCATCCATTATGGGAAGAACGTCACTTTATGACAGTTTAGGAATTAGTGTTGTGAAATACAGAAAATAGATCTGCAAAAATCATTTAAGAAATTATAGTAAACTAAATTTGACACCATCAGTTCCTTTTGGCAGGAGATAGATGCTCTCTTCTCACTACTTTATCACCAAGTGAACCAGATTTTCACCTACATAGCCCACTAAAAAGAACTTAATGAAACACAGAAACAAATTGGACATTTGGAAGGCTTTCCCAATGACCCTCAGAAAATAGATGTCTCCTGGGAGAGATTTTTCTATAAGCAAAGCTGGTCATTCATAAAAGGAAATAACAGTTTTACAGTTACTCAAACAACTTAAATTATTTTCACACCGAGACTTTGCATATAACAAAACTTACCAGCAGAAGAGTTCTCCGGCCCAAGCCACAGAAGAATAACAATTTACAAATACCTCTATAATTCTTAATTTCTCTATCTTTTTACTCTCTGTTTCTGTTTGTGTTCATGAATAGTATCTACGTAAAAGTTTCTTTTGTGCTGGCAGTTAACTGTAATTTCCAGGAAGGGCTCTGCATCATCTTTGTGGTTTTGGCATAAGTGTCACATTAAAAATAAAATAGATAGGTATAAAAACAAAAAATAAACTTCACATTCTGTAAAAATACTCTAAGCTTCAGTATACTGCAGTATTCAGAATTCTCTATTTTCACTTAAACTGTTTTTTTGCTATTGAAAACAGAAAGACTACAGCATGGAGATACCATTTACTCACTCTTTTCTCAAAAGGAGATGACTAGGGTAATTACTTCCTGATTTTACAGTTATAATTTGATTTATTTCGATTTTGATAGCACTGACTTGTAGCTTCAAAATCTCTTGGAGCTCATCGTTATTTACCTGTCAGGCTTGACATGCATCTCTGGAGTTTAGTCTCCTATTAAAAAGTTAATACAATGACACTTGTGCTTTGTGCTTGGCCAAATGACACTGGTTCTAAAATCTTTTAACCTAAACCATTATAGAAATATCTAGGCTTGAAGTTCACTAACAACTGCAGTGAGCCATGTACAAACAGCCCTAGTGTCATCATCTGTTTGGTCTTAGGCTTCTTGTTCTGAAATTCAGAAAGTTCACTCAGCAGTTTACCATTTTGTAAGAGTGGGATTCCAGATAATATTTAAATGCAAGCCTCTCTTCTTGTAGTTTACGTGTGCTGCTGTGCTGAACTGCTTGTTCAGGCATGTAACTTGTATTAGAACATTTTACTGTGTGTGTACTATAGATGACAGACTTGTCTATAGATAGGCAACAATGTTTTAAATGTTGAATCTCCATCATTCTCTCTTTATCAGTTATTTTTATGTCATTGCAATCATTTGGGTATTCATTTATGTGTGATACTGCCAGCAGAAAAAACTAAACAAAACGAAACAAAACCCCAGGTTTTGTACTTGGACAGCCTTCATTAGAAATTCTGTGAATTAAGAACCCTAAATTTTAATTTTGCTGACATACAAACTGGGAACATTCAGAGCCCCAGAACGTGAACACCAATGTGTGTTTCATCCTCTACCATGGCTGCAAATTTGGAAGTGTGAGATATTTGTACAGTAGATCGATGTCAAGGTACACCCATTTTCTCATAATTGCAGTAATCCTCTTAACACCCTTTTGTAAAATCACTTCTGCAAGATCATCCATCTATTTCTGCTGGCTAAAAACTGTTGAGTCCCCAGATCCCAAGCCAGCTGTGGTTGTTTCTGACTGTTCTGCATAGCATGCATTGGAAATTGCAGAGTTTCCTTGAGATATTTCACTGAAGCTTATGAATACTTTATGGACATAACCCTCAAAATTATATTTAAGAATCTGCTGAACTCATTAACCAGGTATAATAGGAGAGAAACTTCATAAAGTAAGAGGCTTTTCACTTGCGAAGAAGGTTCAGAATTCCACATCAATTCCAGATCTGACCATTCAGATTCAGGTATTTGAAATTGTATTCACAGGGTTTTGCTTTTTAGAAATGAAAAATAGGAGTAATTCCTTCAATGTCAATGGGCTGACAATGATGAAGAAGTAAACTGTTAGCACTTTTTGTCTGTGCTTTGGAGTTTGGGCTCCTGGCTGGAATACAGATGCTCTAGGTATGCACAAATAAAAGCATTAACTGCAACTTAGTAGTGTTAATGATTTGAGTTTTAAATTTGGCAGAAGTTCTGCTACTTTTTTCTCAGTTCCCTATCCTGGTAGCAAATCATCCATCATCCCATTTTTAACAGCAAAAATAATTTAGGAAGTGACAAAGTGGCAGTATCCGCCCTGGATTCAACACCAGTGAAGACTAAGTATTCTATTTCCTTAGAGCCACTAAAATTTGTTGCCTGAAATCCGTTTCTTAGGAGTAGTTCTAATTAATAAATTAATAATTAACTGCATGTGGTTTTAGGGTACAAATGGAGAAAATTCAATTCTACATGAACTACCAATAAACCCACAATGATGACTGATTTACATTTGGTTTGAAGTACTTTTAAGCCAGAGCAATTAGTGAGACTGATTGCTTTCCATTTGAATTGGTAACAGGTGTCTTCAATTAAAGCCTATGCATTTTCCTTGAACTTGTGTGCTCATCATGTTGTAGAGTTTTATGCTGCCATGAACCATTTCTGCCAGATAAGCAAAATGTGGCAATGAAATTTTCAGAGAAAAATATTTTGAGCTAATTAGTATTTTTCCTGAAACATAACAGAAGAGGAAAGAAATTTTGAACACTCAAAGAGCTCTCTGTGAGCCCTGATTTCTTTAGGGTCCTGTGTAACTGCTCAGAGTTACAATTAGATCTGAAAAAGATTTTAAGCAAAAAGTCAATGTGTGCAGCTTAATTCCCCGTTTTGGAGAAGTCTTCCCCTACTGTCAGCTAAATATGTTTAGTCCTTTAACATAAAATTTTTGTACTAATACTGTCAGTTTTTCATGAGAAAATTTTCATCTTACTTTGGACTAGACTGAACTTATTCAAAATTAATCCAGAACATCCTGCATCTCTACATCACTACTGGCACTGTTGGCTTATATTAGTTGAAAAGAAAAGTCATCATGCTTTTGTGTTCCTTTCTGACCACCGTTGTCAGGGAACGGTACAACATAAGGATAGAAAGGACAGATCAGGTGGAATTTTTAGTGCTTTCTCTACTGTTGTAGTCAAACCACACCTGGCTATGGCATATATTTATCTAGGATGTTAATGCGTTTCACACTTCTCATGTCATGAACAGCTATACCAGTTCCTTTCCTATTATTAGCAGAAAAGCACATAGAAAAATCCAAATTTTGAGGTGATTCCTCTCACCTCTTTGACTCTTTCATTCTCCAACTAACTTTACACCAAGAAAACGTTTTGACTGCACTGGGGATAAAAGTATCAGAGAACCAGACTGATATACATCCAATTACTGTCTTCAAATTGCTGCTGAAACTGAGACTAGTCACCTAAGAAATTTAAGTGTAAAAACTTGGAACTTGCTATGCCAATAGAGCAGTTTGCATCTTGGAGCAGTAGTAGGGACTTTACATACCTGAACTAGCTTGGCTTTTCTGATTTCGGAGTCAGTTCTTTAAAGACTATCACAGGGAGAGATTACAGAAGAAATTGCCTTATAGCTGGTGTGTCAGTTTAGGTAGTGAAGAATATTTTTCTAAAGTGTGAAGACAAAATGAAACAGTGGAAGATAAGATTGAAAGGAGAGCAACATGTAAAAACGTATACATAAGCTTAAGACTTTAAAGTCTGAATTGGTGGAACTCCACATGAATAATTCCCTGCAAGGAATTCCCTGCTAAATCAGAATCTCATTAACTTTACTGATACTTCTAATGCTAAGACATTAATGCATCTAGTTTTTTAATAAATCACACTATAATCTCTTACAGAGTAACAGGAAATAGTCTTTTTTCTCAGCCACTTATTATGAGTATGGAAAAGTATATACTTTTCAGGTGAAGAGAATTATTCGTGGGACAAAAATAAAACCCAAGGCACTGACTTTAATTAACATTTTAAAAACCCACTTTGATTACTCTTTGATCCATCAGATTATGAGGGAAAGCAGTTGGTAGCTTTGGTCTAAGGAATTGTTCATTGATTGCAGATATTTAAGATGCATATAGGAAGGGTTCTGAGATTCTTCAGTGAAGCAGATGTAGAAGAAGATAGAAGTACAGTGCGGTAATAATACCTGCAAGGTAGATTGAAAAATTAGAATCTGCTGATACTAAAAACAGATGTTCAGAATAAAACCTGTTTACGCACACACTTGCAAAATTCATCCCTAGCTCTATAGGAAACGTCTTGACATATTTCACCACAAATTTGAACAAGTAGAGAAAATAATGCTTTATATATTATTTTTGGCTTGATCTGAAAGATTAGAAAATTGAATCATCTAATATTTTATGGGTGTTTTCTGAGTCTGTTGAATAATTTAATTATTTTTCTTGAGCTAAATCTGTCTTTCCAGGGAACATGTGGACTCAACGCTTACACTATTTTCAAAATTCCAAAGAGAGAAAAAAATTATTCTCTTCAATTCTAAAACCAACAGATGAAAAGTTTAAAAAACCTTTAGCTTTTGGTTTTTTTCTAGATTATTTAAATAAATGTATATTAATTTAGTGTATCCATTAACATGACATATTGTTTCCATAATTACTTTCTCTTTCTTTTTTTCCTGTTTTCTTTTAGAGATCATCTATAGCTGGGTATTTAATGAATTCCCATCTTTTGTGGCAGAAGATAGCAGACGCTTCATCTCTCAGGAGACAGGCAATCTCTACATCTCCAAGGTGCAAACATCTGATGTTGGCAGCTACATATGTCTGGTAAAAAACACAGTGACAAATGCCAGAGTTTTGAGTCCTCCTACACCTCTGACACTGAGAAACGATGGTAAGAGAGACATTATTTCTGGGTACCACATGGAAGCCAAAATACTAAGTCAAAAATTTTCTAGTTAATTTAAGAATCATGATTTTATTGTTTTTCAATATGTGCATGCATTTACGGCAGCAATCAGCAAAGGAAAGGTGTTCATGGAGACAGTTTCCTTTAAAACACCTGACAGTTGTGAGAATATTTAGACCTCCAAAGGCTGAGGTGCAATCTGACACTTCCTGATGTGTTTTGTTTAGACCAGTTACTCCTTCTTGCTATTCTGGTGCTCTGTCACTGACAGAGAGAAGCAAATCTTTCTCAGTAACGTCTGTTTCTTTAGGGCTCAGCTCTGTTGCCTCAACCCATGTGGCCACTGCCACACTGAGATGCCCTCAGACATCTGAGACATCCATGAGAGACTGGCAAATATGACATAGGGCATGCAGACCAGCAGCAGGATGCCAGGAGATATACACTCATGCATCACAGGTGACAGAAGGCACACGTGGTTAGGCAACTGAACAGAGGTCCTGTTGCTTGAAACTTTACCTGTTGCTGTACTAAAGAGCTATTACACTTCCAGACTCCAATTCCGTGCAGTGATTAAGTACCACCAAGCACACTACTGTAGCTTTGTTTTCAATGATAGTTACCCAGGTAATTTTGAATTTCATCAAGACATATAACTGCAGCATTTTTTCTGTAAATAATTACCTAGATTTTATTATCAAAAAATGACTTAAGATGTTCTTTCCTAAAAATCAAAACAAAACACCTTCCAATAGTATTTCTTATGGAGCAGTATGACATTTCCATATAACTGATATGTAGCTCTGATTCGGTTGGAATATCTGACTACAGAGACAACTGTGTTATTTGCTCTTTTGCAGCAAAAAGATTCATATTTTGTACATTATAATTGTTTTTTGATTCTCTTTTCTGTCCAAATAATGTTATTTTTAAGAATAAAATTAATTATTTCATAAATGTCTATATTTTCCTTTTTTCCAAGATTATCTACATTTTATGATGCTTTCTAGTTCTTCAGAAATACATTTCAGCAGTTCAGCATATGTAATTCCATACTTACATAAATCAGAGAGAGAGTGAAATAGACTCTGAGACTTTTGTCTTGCTTATAGCTTTTTCTAGAACTAAGACTAGTCCTGTGCTGTAGAAGCACTACAAAAGCTGGATTTAAACACAGATGACTTAGTTTAACAGAGTAAGTAAAAAACGTTTTCAAGATTAGAATGGAATTAAGTTAATGTCTGTTCATCGTAGCAAGTTGAAATTTCTGTCTGCACAGCATGCAGCCTCTGCAGCAAAAAGCTGCATGTTTTACTGCATTGTTTCTATTTTCTTTTGCTGGTTTAGTATCTATGCTAATTATTGAGTTTCGGTTGTTTAGTTTTATTGACTTAACATAGCAGACCTCATCTTTTCAATTTAATCTTTGAAAAATAAAAACCCCAAATGTTTGCTGTTTTTTTAATAAGTTTAAATTCTGACAAGAAAAGATAGAATTTTCTTATCATAGTTATTACTCACATCTTGTTTTATTGTTTCTTTATGACATTTTTTCACACTTTTATTGGGTTCCAGTTTTGTGCAGAAATTCAACAGATTAACTATCCATATCATACTAACAGTACAGAGACACACATTACAATATAAGAGAGAGAGTAAAGAAGGATAAATGCAGCAGTCTACATCACTGAGCTAAGAAACAAAATCTGTGAAGGAAAACTGCACAGATTTTCTTAAATGTCAAGTGGGTAGTATATACCAGCAAATGTGTGTTTCATGACTGGCTGTCACACAACTGTGATAATCCGACCTTCTGAACCATGCTGGAGTATTAGGGAAGCATTTGCACATAGATGAGCTGCCTCTCAACAATTTCCCAATTCATTTTTTCACACACATGAATTTCTACCAGGCTTCCATGCCTTAATTTTTATTTGCTGGGATTTCTGAAAAGCCCCTTAATTGTAAAGAAGTTCTTCAGTAGTTCTCAGTAAATTGCTTGCTTTCCTGTATGACTGAGCAAGATTTTCAGGGAAGTGATACAGACATTCTACCTAACTTTGCGGTTTCCATAAACCTACCTTGAAAAAATAGTCAGGAAAATTCTGGTTGATAAATCATATTTATTGTTTAGGACATCTGCCTTGTTCGACGTCCTACATAGAATGCAATAATACGAGCCTTTTAAAAACTATCTGGGATCACAATTAAAATATTGCATTAATGGTACTGTACTTTTTGTTACAATTGCATAAGTTTATGTTGCCTTGTCCATTGACAAATATTAAAGGGCAATGGCAAAATGTTAAAAAATATATATAGACTATACTCCAGAATATGAGATAATATAGCTGCTGAAAAGAGGTGTTTACTAGAGTTTAAAAAAATTAGAGTTGGTTGTAAAGAAGAAAACAGTCGAGGGTAGACTTTAACAAGGAAGTGAGAAATTAAGAAAGACATTAAACCAAACATAGAATCATAGAATGGTTAGGGCTGGAAGGGATCTTCAAAGGTCATCTAGTCCAACCCCCCTGCAAGGAACAGGGATATCTCCAACTAGATCAGGTTGCTCAGGGCCTCATCCAACCTGGCCTTGAACGTCTCCAGGGATGGAGCATCCACCACCTCTCTGGGCAACCTGTTCCAGTGTTCTACAACTCTCATGGTAAAAAATTTTTTCCTAATATCCAATCTGAACCTACCTCCCTCTATTTTAAAACCATTACCCCTTGTCCTATCACAACAGGCCCTCCTGAACAGCCTCTCCCCATCTTTCTTGTAGGCCCCCTTGAGGTACTGGAAGACCTCTATAAGGTCACCCCGGAGCCTCCTCTTCTCCAGGCTGAACAGCCCCAACTCTTTCAGCCTGTCCTCATAGGAAAGGTGCTCCAGCCCTCTTATCATCTTCGTGGCCCTCCTCTGGACCCTCTCCAACTGGTCCATGTCCTTCTTATGTTGGGGACTCCAGAACTGGACGCAATACTCCAGGTGAGGTCTCACGAGGGCAGAGTAGAGGGGGAGAATCACCTCTCTTGACCTGCTGGCCACGCTCCTCTTGATGCAGCCCAGGATGCGGTTGGCCTTCTGGGCTGCAAGAGCACATTGCTGGCTCATATTGAGCTTCTCGTCCACCAGTACTCCCAAGTCCTTCTCCTCAGGGCTGCTCTCGATCCATTCACCACCCAGTCTGTATTTGTGCCTGGGATTGCCACGACCCAGCTTTTGGCCTGGTTGAACTTCATGAGGTTGACACGGGCCCACCTCTCCAGCCTGTCAAGGTCCCTCTGGATGGCATCCCTCCCTTCCAGCGTGTCGACGGCACCACACAGCTTGGTGTCATCGGCGAACTTGCTGAGGGTGCACTCCATGCCACTGTCCACGTCACCGACAAAGATGTTGAAGAGGGCCGGGCCCAACACAGACCCCTGAGGGACGCCACTCGTGACCGGTCTCCACTTGGACATCGAGCCGTTGACCACTACTCTCTGAGTGCGGCCATTGAGCCAATTCCTTATCCACCGAGTGGTCCATCCATCAAACCCATGCCTCTCTAGTTTAGAGAGAAGAATGTCGTGCGGGACAGTGTCAAAAGCTTTGCACAAGTCCAGGTAGATGATATCCGTTGGTCGACCCTTGTCCACCTATGCTGTCGCCCCATCATAAAAGGCCACCAAGTTGGTTCAGGCATGATCTGCCTTTGGTGAAGCCATGTTGGCTGTCACCCACCACCTCCTTGCTCTCCATGTGCCTTAGCATGGTTCCCAGGAGAATCTGCTCCATGACCTTGCCAGGCACAGAGGTGAGGCTGACTGGCCTGTAGTTGCCCGGGTCCTCCTTGTTCCCCTTTTTAAAGATGGGGGTTATGTTCCCTCTCTTCCAGTCATCAGGGACCTCGCCAGACCGCCACGACTTCTCAAATACAATAGCCAGTGGCTTGGCAACTTCATCCGCCAGTTCCTTCAGGACCCGCGGATGGATTTCATCAGGCCCCATAGACTTGTGGGCATCCAGCCGAAGTAGCAGATCCTTGACCCGTCTAGGGCACAGAGCTTGCTGTATAGTTTCCTTGCTGCCCCGTGGATCTTGAACTCCACCGTGTTGTGGTCACTGCAGCCAAGGCTGTCCTTAAGTTTCACATCGCCCACCAGTCCCTCCCTGTTGGTGAGCACAAGGTCAAGCATGGCACCCCTCTTTGTCGGCTCGTCTATCACCTGCAGGAGAAAGTTGTCGTCCATGCATTCCAGGAACGTCCTGGACTGCCTGTGCCCTGCCATATCCAAATACTTGAAAATTTACTTGGCATTACGTCACTGAGTTCTGCTATACGAGACCAGAAAGCCAACCATATCCTGGGCTGCATCCAAAGAAGCGTGGCCAGCAGGTCGAGGGAAGTGATTCTGTCCCTCTACTCAGCTCTCGTGAGACCCCACCTAAAATACTGTGTTCTGCTCTGGAGTCCCCAACACAAGAAGGACAAGCAGCTGTTGGAGAGGGTCCAGAGGAGGGCCACAAAGGTGATTCGAGGGCTGGAGCACCTCTGCTATGAAGACAGGCTGAGAGAGTTGGGGTTGTTCAGCCTGGGGAAGAGAAGGCTCCGGGGTGATCTTATAGCAGCTTTCCAGTACCTAAAGGGGGCCTACAGGAAAGCTGGAGAGGGACTTTTTACAAGGGTATATAGTGATAGGACAAGAGGCAATGGATTTAAACTGAAAGAGGGGAGATTTAGATTAGATCTAAGCAAGAAATTTTTCACTCTGAGGGTGGTGAGGCACTGGAATAGATTGCCCAGAGAAGTTGTAGATGCCCCATCCGTGGAAGTGTTGAAGGCCAGGCTGGATGAGGCTTTGGGCAACCTGGTGTAGTGGAGAGTGTCCCTGTCCATGGCAGATGGGTTGGAACTAGATGATCTTTGAGGTCTCTTCCAAACCAAACCATTCTATGATTTTATGATTTTGAATATGACTTTTTAAGCTTTTTGATTATAAAATTAATTTAATCACTTTCAACTTTTCAAATTTTTGTTTAAGTTTAAAGATCGTACCGCTTTCTGAGTTCTGATGGTTGGCATCACAACTGACATTATTCTACTCAGCAAGCACATTTGTCAGAAACCCCAGGAAGAACTTGTGGTTTTCAACAGCTTTTATAAATGGCACTGTACAAATGGAACAATGTATATATTCTGTCTCTGGACGTATGTATCATTAACTCAAAAATATTCTACTTGATACATTTATCATCGGTCTCAGATTTTGATATACAGTACCTGTACCCAGGGGACTGGACAGCTTGTGACAGAAAACACTCCTATGAGAACATTGGTCTCTAATTATCTATGAGAAAGAAATGGAATAATATTAAGGCTTTCTGTCAAACTCTGAAAGAATATAGGAACTTCCTGGGCTTTTATTAATCTTTTATTTCTTTCGTGATGTGTCTCAAAGGGGAACTTAGCTCTTTGATATGAAGCAAATTAAATAAAAACATCAAGAAATCCTTCAATGGATTCTGAATAAAATGAATACCTCATTTGTTCAGATGTCCTTGACAATCAGTCATTTCATACAATTCAATTTCACTTCAAGCAGGGTTATAAAAACACTCTAAAATTCTATCTGAGGAGATAAAAAGTTTTAGCAGGAAAAAATATTTATGTATCATTTCATTAACTGTTTTTATAAAGCATTAGAAACTTTGAGGAATTATTTAATAACTGCTTACAAGTAGTAAACGAAGTTGTTAAAATGGATCTTTGCAGGCTTGTATGCTGATTGGGAGCAGTAGATTATCTCAACTAATAAAAACAACAGAAAGCCTCTTTAAATTTAGGAAATAGAAACCTAGGGAGTATAAAACTTTTGATGCTTGATAGCATAAGGCAGTTATTTCACACATTTTCATTCCAGTTTTTCTTCCTTTTTCATCTTTTTTTATTTCCCTTGAAAAGATGTTAACTTTAACATTATTACTGTACAGGAGAGAATTAAGTAATTCTTCATTTATCTCTGTGTATATATTGCCTGGTGGCTTTGTTATGGTAAAATTTCCAGAAAAAAAAAGACAATCTCTACTATTTCAGACATCAGAGGACACTTTCTACTGTGTTCCATTAGAGCAAATTAGTTTATACCTCGACAGATGGTGTATCTGACCAGATATATTCTCATGCAACTGAACGCAGACCTTGACCTTCAAATTTGGTTTCCATGTCATCACAGTTCTGTGAACCAGATCTTGTCCTAATTCTATTGATTAATTCTGTGTGATTAATAGTCTGGCATAATGATAGAGCGTATAATAATCAGGGTATTGAGGATGTTCATTTCTGCTTTTCCATGATGGAATGTGTTCTGCATGTGCTTATTCAGGTTGAACTCTGGGATAAGTCGTTTGAACATCTCTGGGTTGTCTAAAGATCTCTTTCTCAACATTAAGAAATGTTTGGAAGAAATCATAATAATTTCCCCAATGGTGGAAATTAAGCAATAAAAAGGGCCAGTATAGGATAGTTCAATAATAAATAATACATAAAAATAAAGACAGAGCAAAATCAACAGTTTCACAAACATAAACTATTTCCATCTCTGAAGAATTCTGACAGCTGTTAATTAACTGATAATTAGCATTAAAAATATTTGCTTAAAGATTATCTCTAATGTTTATGATCTGTCAGTTTTCTGCTTCCAGAAATGCACAGATTTATTTTTTTCTCCTTGTTTGCATTACTTGTTTTGTCTTCTAATGTGTTTATTCTTATGGAGCTGAATTCTAGAAGACACAAAGCATGCCTGGTTTGTAACAGGAGCTGAAAGTACTTATCCAGCTGCAACTTAATCCTGATAGGTTTTCTGGAGTTTCTGACCTTGTAGGCTTCCTCTTTCATTAGGTTATAATGCAAGATCATTAACTTACATTTTTTAAGTGTTTAGTCATATCTCATGTTTGAATTGTGCAAGTTCATAAAAACTATGTAAGACTGGCTGGGAACTGTGGCAATGCTTCCTAATACTCTAGGACAGAATGCAAACCTGAAATAATCCCACTTTGATTATTTTCAAGGAGAGCCAAACTGTCTGGGCAAAATCAAGCTTGATCTTGTGTAGTATACATAGAATCATAGAATCATAGAATGGTTAGGGCTGGAAGGGACCTTCAAAGGTCATCTAGTCCAACCCCCCTGCAAGGAACAGGGATATCTCCAACTAGATCAGGTTGCTCAGGGCCTTGTCCAACCTGGCCTTGAACGTCTCCAGGGATGGAGCATCCACCACCTCTCTGGGCAACCTGTTCCAGTGTTCTACCACTCTCATAGTAAAAAATTTTTTCCTAATATCCAACCTGAACCTACCTCCCTCTATTTTAAAACCATTACCCCTTGTCCTATCATAAAAGGCTGATAGCACTGTCAGAGACATCAAAATATGCGTCTGCTCCAGGGGAAGGGTGATAAAATGGCAATGTCCCTGAATAAACATTATTGCTCTAGTACACATACTGTTTCTCCCTTGAAATTGTACTGAGATATTTTAATGATGGGTCATCATGGAACTGAAAATGAAAGACTTCCTACCATCTCTGCTTTTCTCTAATAAAAATACTTCCTTCATGGCTTACAGGCATTTTAAAGAAACTTTTTGTCTGTTTCATGATGGCTTTTGTGCCTAGATCCCACTGCAAAGTTGTCAAAAATAATAGGATGAAAATCAGGATTTAAAAAATCCTGTGTAATCTTATTTTAATCAATAAAGAAAACCAGGATATGTATATATTGGGACAGGGAGTAGTTGAAGGTTTTGCTTTTTTTTTTCCTCCCTCCTCAAAAATGGTAACGTTTCTTTCAATTTAGAAAACCTATTACAGTCAGCACCAATGGTTCTTCCACCTAAAATTCACACTGAAAATCTATAGGTAAACGGGAAGTTTTGTGGAGGTCTCCTATGCAATAACCATTTACAGAGTGTTTTATAGGGATTGTAGCATGACTCAAGTGCATTTTCAAACAGCACACAAAGTTCAAAGACATTATTTGTAAAATATTTAGCCTAAAAAAAAAGTTTAGAGAAAACATCTGGGATGGTCTTTCCACAATATAAAAAGGGCTGAACCCAGGGGACAATTTCAGGACGAAAATTAGGAAAGGTTTGAAAAAGATTACGTTCTAGCATTCAGTGTAGAACAAAAACTCTTACACTGTGAAACTGTTTGCTTTCAGTTTAGTTTACTTTGACCTCTCTTAAGATAACCTCGTTCAAGGAGTTTTAATTGCTAAGTTTTCCCACTAGTTTATAGAAACACGATCTGCTGGAAATGAAGTTGTTGGCGTTTTTTTAATTAGCTAAAGTAATTTAAGATTCTAGACATGCATCATCTTGCACATCTTCTGCACTTACATTTTTTTGTTTTACTTCTCCTCCTGATAATTTATGAAACTATTACACAAAGGAAAGAGTTAACTGATCCATATGCGGAGTAAACAAAGCATAAAATAAATTACCTGGAGAAAAAATGTTCCTCTAAATTCAATTCAGGATTAGGAACAATGTTGCATCAAACTGTAGCTATTAAGATTTCAGACAGACATGTGTTGGCAATAATTTAATTAATAGTGACTAAATTAAAATTTGTGCAAATTGATGACAAAAATAATCTTTATAGTTGCAAAGGATTTCAGATTATTAAGAAAGGTCATACCTAATGTGATGTATCTTACTGTCTTGGTATCACAGTTGCAAATTCACATGTGACTGCTTGCTTTTCAATACTAGGGTATGGAATAATGTTAAAATAGAATGACTTGTCAGTTTACTGTTATTGTCATCACAGTGAAATAATTTGATTGTGAAAAGCAGGAATTTATCTCAAGGTTAGGACTGTAGCAAGTTTTTAACAAGGATGATTTGTTGCTATTAGGTTTAAAACAATGGGTATTTAAAAAGCTGTTGCTAATGGAGGCGAAATGGTATTGTTGGTTTGATCTTTCTTATTGAGGCAATAAAAGGTACTTGTATTTGCATAGTTACATGAGGAGTCTCAAATGGAAAACATTTCCCATTTAGGAAGTTCTTTCCAGTTACTTAGATAACAATGAATATTTGAGCAACACCACTTTGTGTCCTAATTGATCAGAATCAAATGAAAAATTCCTCTCTGAATGCTGCAACAGTTTTGATGTTCTTGGTACCTAACTGGAAGGGGGATATTTTGTTTTCATCCTGTAAAAGAACAGTGAGGGTTGCAATAGAAACGGACCTTAAGGTCATATTTGTAGTAAAAACAATTATGTCATTTGCTATAGGAGAAATGAGGTTCTTAGAGAACTGCAAAGGTGCCATCAGGAAGACAATTAGAAATCCCATGAAAATTAGATCCTTCTCCTAATCATTTAGATTAAATAATATTTTCCAGGTTTCTGAATAGTTTATGTGAGACTGACCGGGATGCATAGCAGGCAATTTGAAAGGAGGAAAAATAAACATTGGCCAGCAATGCCTAGAAGAAATCTGCCACAGATTTCTTGTTCCAAGTTCAGCACAACTCCTCCCCTGTAAAAACAAAATGGAAAAATAAAAGCAATGATGCTTCTTTTGGCTTTGTGTTAACTCATATTCTTAGACCTCTCTAGCAAGACAGCACGTTGTCTAGTGTGGTGGAGTCCTGATTTTTCTTGATATGTATGGCTGCTCAGAAAACTTATCTATATACACACAGTGAAAAAGTTCAGGTTATCATGTTTCCATATAACTGTATATGCACAAATCTTCATACTCAAATGCTGTGTACAAGCCATTCTGATGCCCTCTCTCATCTCTGAATGCCCGAAGGATGAAGCTTTGTTTCATCCGATGCCAGATCTGTTAGATTTAGCAGAAAAGTCAAAATATTAAATTATATATATGTAAGAAATTTTGTGGATTGAAGTCTAGATTATGACGCAACAAAGACTTCTCTACATAGAGAAAACCAGCAATCTTGGTCAGAGTTGCTGCTTGCTGCTTTCAAACACAGGTAAACAGACATCTCTGCAGCCTAAACTGTCAACTAGAAATTTTGGCCTCTCATTTGGAGAACTAGAGAAAATACCACTGCTCCCCTCATTGCTTATTCTGAGTTTGCCTCATTACTTTTGTGTCCTTAGAGTTTCTCCCGAGTTTCCTTTACTTCAGGCATAACACACCCACTTACAATTGAAAATGAAGTGCTTTAAGTTGTACTAGCTTTTTAAGAGAGGTTGCAAGCTCTTATGTATATATGACATCTTTATAAATAACTAATTTTAAAAATATTTCAATATAGGAATCCTATTTCTAAAAAGAGATTTTTAGACAGAGTTCAGAGAGTATTTGCTGGACTAGTGAAATGGAGTGTAATACAAAGATGGATTTCAAAGTGGGAGGAGCAAAGTTTTGTTTAAGCTTTGGTTAAACATTTTGTTTTGGTTAAATGTGACGTTATTCTACATTTATACCTCCATAATTAGAAATACATAAACATCATCTTTCCCATTTGTAAACTAAAGAAGAGTTTGTTCCCTTCTTATGCTGTATTCAGTAAGTTATTTTTTTCTCAGAAACGGAATTATTAAATTTTCTTTGCTGTTATGATAGATTCTAGTAAAGATTTCTTTCCCTCCAGTGATATGTGATAGGATTTTCTATCTGAGTAACATATGAAAACATTGTTGATACTTTAGTATTCAATGCATTGCAGAACGTAATTTCACATGAGCATTTTTAGGCCTTCTCAAAGGATGAATTTAAACTTCAAAACTTGGCTAAGAGATGTCTAAGTGGAAGGAATATTCTGGACAGTTATAAAAAAAAAAAAAAAATCCCCCCTTAAATTTTGAGAGACTTACGATGGGTGCTAATCATTCCATTTAGAATAAGATTAATGGCAAGTGAGTCAATAAATTCTTCCCAATGTCTTGAAAATTTCTGCTGTAGTAAGGATGTAATGGTTAGTATCATCATTATATTCAAATTGATTTGTTTTGTACTGTGAATTTACTGTCATTTTAAATGTCTGTATGCAAGGCTCTCTCTTCCAAACAAATATCTGAGAACATTTAATGTTACAGGTCTTCAGGGAAAATGCTAAATATTATTTTGTCACAAAAAGACCCACACAATAAACAACCCTAGTTTGCGCCACAGATTATTGACCGGAGGACAAGTTTTGCATGAACATTCCTGACATAGTTCCTTAGTAAAATTTTCCTGGGTTTGGATACATATTCACACAACAAATTGTAATTACAATGTGGTAGGAAACTCAGTTTATAAAATTATTTGAAAATTCTTGCGCAGCAAGACATGTTAATCACGCCTCAGGAGGTTTCCCAGAAATTGAGAAGAAGATCCAAAACAACACAATCACCAATAATTTTGTGATTAGAGCACTATCCAGGCTGTGAGAGAATCAGATTAACACTCCTACACCATCTGATTAAGATCAAGGGCTTCACCCAAAGCTCTCAGGCAAACACTCTTAATCACTGAACTATGGGGTTTGTATCTTTTGCTAATAAAATAATGGTGAGTATAAAGCTGTGCTTAATCTTTCTCCTGTGTATAAGAAATCTTTGACATTTGTTTTCTCCCTAGCATTCTGATGATGTTTAGCCAGGAATCTTATATTCTTTTCTAGCTACTGTCTTAAAATCTTATTAGCCACTTCTTCAAGTATTCCCTGTAACCTGTTACATTTAAAATTAATTTCAGAAGTAAGTTAAAGAGCTATTACTTTAACAGTTTGAAACAAACCCAAATCATTTTAAATGAAAGGGTTTAAGGAGGCATCATAGAAGCTTATGTTCTGGGAGATTCAAAATGGTAGTTCTAACTAAGATTAATGGAACAGAAGCATTAGCCTCTACACAGCTGGAGTAAGATGATGTGTCATGATTTCTCAGCAGCTTGATCTTTCTTTTCCCCATGAAGGCAAAAACTGTTCTTGTGTGGATACAGTCATAGACTCACAATTTTTCTACACTCTTCATTTGAGGTTTCAAATGTCACGGACTGGAAGGCTAAATGGAGAGACAGAGCAGTCCTTTTCTATACGATAATGACTGATGTTCTGTCAGTGGCTCTTTCACCTGTTATTGGCTGAAAGGACTGATAATCACAAACCGATCTTGCTACTTTATTCCATTCTCCATTTCCATTAAATGGCCCACAGGGGATAAACAGTTTTAGCTGCAGTAATATCTGCAAATGTTTGAAATTCCATTACACCTATTCCTGTAGTATGTGAGCACCTCTCAATCAGTGTTTATCACATTATTCTGAAATAGTGAATTGTGTCATCTCTATTTTTTGATGGAAAACTAAAATGCGGACAACAGTGTAGCTAAGGCTTCACAGGACTTTGGGTAGCAGATATTTCAACTCAAGTCACAGATTTACATCAGAGGAACATCTTGTTAAGTGAAACCACTTATTAAAATTAAACCTGATTTTAAGTAGATTTTTCCTTGTCTGAGTTGGAGAGTATATAATAATTACTCTGTGATAACTGCATTGTTGCTAAAACATATCTGAAAGGGAGTAAGGAAATCATCTGTTCTACAAATACTGAGCTCCATTTCTGTCTGTGTGACTAACAAGCCATTAATTTTAGCAAGGTCAAGCTGTGCTTAGTCCTCGGTATGTTCAGTCATTTGAATTGGTGCCGCCTTTGGTGATTGGAGTTATAACAGAACGGTTATTAGCGTTTCATCTCAGTTCAAATTCACCCAGCCAGGGTCTTTCCTGGTCAGACAGAAACGTGGAGAGCGCTCTTCCTCATACACACTGGCAGGGCAGAGATCCAGAGACTGGGAAATGTGAGGTGGGATGACTTGTTTTAGAATAAAGCCCAGGGGAAAGATTTACTTAAATGAACAGGAAAGTTTGGCTCTTAACCCCTTTTTATTCTCCAACAAAATGTCAAGATCTGATAAATTAGGTTTATTTTGAAGCAGTATGTTTCACACCAACCACAAATTCAGCACTTTCGTACCCAGATCTGAACTCAGCGGAAAGACACAGCTTACGAAGTAGGGAGTGTAGTAAGCTAACTGATTATCCTAAGGAAGACTGAATCACAGGGGTCACTTCTGGGAAGGTAAGAGGTTGTCTGAAAGGTGTTTTCATGGGAAGGCAGAGCACAAGAGCACTGAGAACGGCTCCCTACTCCTTTATAGTGCTCAGACCACGTGAGCTCGGTGATTTGTTAGCCATTTGAAGATCGTATATTATGTTTTTATTCCGTGCTGATCAATTTTATTTATTGTTATATTTCATGTTTGATAACTCGAAATAAAAAATGACTGAGGGAATTTTTTATGGCCTTAACCAAACGTCTCAAAGAGAGTCGTGTATATAAGCCTGAGAGAGATTGATTCTGATGCACATAGCTCAAGGCCTCAGTATTTCTTAAAAGTTCAGGTTCCTTTTAGCAGCTGATACAAATGAACTCAAATCTTGATGAAAACACAGATGGTGGTTATTTTACCACTACTCACTCATAGTGACCAAAACAGAAACTGGGAAAGATAAAGAGCCTGGAGGTACAACAGCCATAGCAAAGGAATTACAGTGTAACATGGGCAGGCAAGGACTTCCTAGTTCCCTTGATATCTATGCAACTGTAATGGCCTCCTTAGTCTCAAAGATGATAAATATTAAGGATGAAAAATATCCCTTTGCAATAATAGTCTTTTATTTCCTAATTTTCATAGGGACACCAAGCAATTGCTCAGTAATTTTTCTACATTTTTCTGCCAGTTGCTGCAGGCATGTCACTTGCTAATGTAACAATGACCCAGAAGAACAAGACGTGGTACAAAACATTCAGCGTTTCATTAGGAATATGAAATAATGGTATGAATCACAGAGAGTATTCAATACTTGTACAGATTACACCTACCAAAGGGAGTTAATGTAAGTTAAAAACATGATATTCAAAAGATGGTATTGTCCCTCAGATGTGTTCACAAGCACTGCATTATTTTAAAGGCAAGAATAATATAATCCTATTTTAAGTTGCATTTTTTTCAGGGCTAAAAAGAGGCAAATATCTAATAATATATGACAATTCAACACAATGATTTTTGGGATCAAAGTCTTACACAAAAGCAAAAAAACCCACGAAAACCTTTTAAATTCATTGAATCACAAAACCTGTCAGTGAGTATACACAGTCAACAGATGCCAGAGGTTTAAAAGAAACACCACAGGAGTATAAGACTGCATCATAAAACCTAAATGAACTATTCAGCAGTGTTCACTACAAGGGAACTTAGAGAGGTTCCCCTACCAAGACTGAAGTTCTCAGAGTTTCAATACAATACATTTTAGAAGAAATATTGACATTACAAGTACTAACAAATCCCTGAGGCCAAAATCATACAGTAGTATGATTCTCAGAGGTGCTGAAGGACAGTCTTATTTTGAAATAACAATAGAGAAAAAAAAAAGCACCTGCTGTAGAAGTATCGGATCAGTTTGAAGAACTGGGAGATTGTCAGTGAAACCACAGAATAATTTTCTGGGACTTCATGATTTAGTGCATAAACGATTTGGAAAGGAATTGAACATGGAGGTAGAAAAGGCTATTAATGTAAAATTATTAAGGATAGTTTAAGTTAAAAATAACTATGAAGATCTGTGAAAGGACATTGGGACAATAGATTGGAAAGGTGATAAATAATGTCAGCCAGTACAAATTTATATAATACCTAAACCTAAAAATGCAATAATACCTTTATTAGATATTATTAATCAGTAAAAGGAGAAGGGTGCCAGAGTGGATGACCATCAGCTAAAGTGCAAAAAAGCAAATAGAACTGAATCGTGAGAAAAGCAAGAGGGAACAAAGAAAAAAAAAACCCAAAAAACCTAAAAACAACTTAACCAAAAACTCAAGCAAAAAAACTTGATAGAAAGATCTACAGCTTCAATATTGCTGTGATGTTCTCATTTTCCCATCTCAAAATGATAGAATGGAATTTGAAACGGTGCAACATTGGTGCTAGGAATGATTGCAAATATATTAAAGATTCACTGTAAGGAAGGATTAATAGTCTGGGATTTTTCATTCTGTAAAAAACACAGCTAAAAGGGGATATGACAGATAAAATCATGACTGACAACAGATGAATCAGAAACTAATATTCATAATCACAAAAAAAAAAAAAACAAAACAGAAACAGTAAAAGAAGTCAAAAGGAATGTAGTTAAATTATGAAATTTATTGACACAGAACAAACCAGTGGGAATATCTTTTTTATGACAGATTAGGCTAGGAATGATTTTGCTGTAGGCTAGGGAAAATTTTAATTGACTACAATTTGTTTGATGCACTGACTTTATTTTAATACTCAGGGCAAAAAAGTTAATTTCCTTTTTTTCTACAAAAAATATACATTTTAAGTTTTAATGACAGAACGGGTTCAGAATTTACATTTTCAGACAAAAGGCAGTATTTCATCCCAAGTTCACGAAACAATGTCAAAACGTTGTTTTAGTCATTTTTTTGAGGAAAAATGGGTCACTATTGCTAGTACATTTAATACTTGCATGATTATGTTTTTAAAAAAGAAATCTATAGCTACTTATAAAACCACATTTTTTATGGAATTACATTGTTTGAATTAAAGGTGTTTTATGCTTTCTACTTACATTATTTGATTCACATAGAATCGTAGAATGATTTCAGTTGAAAGGGATCTTAAAGATCACCTAGTTCCAACCCCCTGCCATGGGCAGGAACACCCTCCACTAGACCAGGTTGCTCAAAGCCTCATCCAACCTGGCCTTGAACACTTCCAGGAATGGGCCATCCACTGCTTCTCTGGGAAACCTGTTCGAGTGCCTCACTACCCTCAGAGTGAAGAGTTTCTTCCTAATAGTTGATCTAAATCAGACACATTTAGATTTTCTAACTAAACTTAAGCCCCTAAAGACATGTTTAAATGCATATATGTCTAGACTTCCTCCCAAAACAAACTCACAGGAGCCTGTGGGACAACAGCAGGAAGAGAGCTCAGTCCCACTGGAAACTCTTGAGTCCCATGAAACACATTTGAAGGGCTAGAAGCATGTGTTTTACCAAATCAGTCTTATATATTTTGTTTTGCTCTAATAGGTTGTGAGGTTTTTTTCCGTCTGTCTCTCCCAGTTGGTCTTCTCTCAGCTGCATGTATTTTATTTCTCTACTTCCATGTTCCTCCTTATGCTTCTTTTTTTCCTCTTTCTTGTATAAGATATCCCTTTTCTCTCCTTTCTTTTCCTCTCTTCTTCCTATTTGCTTGCTCTAGAATTCTTTGATGACTCTTGACTGATTTTTATAGATTTAGACTAGACTTTCCCTGTTGCTACTGTGTCCACAAATCAGATTTTATTCACCTATCTTCATCCAAAAATCTGAACAATTCTTCCTTTTTTAAATATAGTTTTTAGTTCCTGAGTGTTGCTTACCTCAGTAGCCCATCTTCTGTCTAACCAAAAACAGTTGGTAGAGTCATATTCTTCTCTTGTCATTCCAATTATGACATTTCCTCTAAGTCACATTGAATACAAATTTCTCACCTCACCTTATGTAACCTGTCTCCCTTCCCTGCTCATTTCTCATTCCCTAAACTCTTGTGATTCTCCAAAGCTGTCAGTCAATCCATAGCAAATTCCAAATAACTCTATTGATTTCAATGTTTGTATTTTTCACGTGCCTGAATGTTTTTCTAGTTATATCTTATGGTACAAAATGTGTTGTCCTGATAAAATTAATCATCTTCCAAATTAAAACGGTCACTGAAAATGAAATAACTGAACTTTGTATGTGCCCATATATCTGTGTTTATATGCGTACACAAATGCTCTTACATCATTTGAGTTTTTCTTACTAAGCTTAGAAGGTCCTCAGTCGAACACAGCACGAGATGTTGATTTATTTGTCGTAATTGTCACTGCACTGGTAAACAAAGCTCCAGTCTATGAAAATTCTCACACTTCTAAAATTGATTGCCTGTTTTAATCTTTCAAAATGTAAATATTAATGCACGTTTGAGAAAATAAATCCTTTTTTTTAAGCTTACTATTGTGCTGCTGGTAACCCCGAAGAACATTTTAGAATGTTTATTGGACATGAGTAGAGCACATCAGATCAAATGATGCTATCTCCATCAATTACTAGCTTGACTTCTGGGCAGATTCAAAAAGGAATCTGCAGGGTTTTTCTGTGATAATCTCAACAAATGTAAAACTGATGATATTTCATATTTTAAACATTCCTTATTTTCCAGGTGTGATGGGGGAATATGAACCAAAAATCGAAGTCCATTTTCCTTACACAGTTACAGCTGCAAGAGGAACTACGGTTAAGATGGAGTGTTTTGCACTTGGCAAGTAAGCACAGATTCTTTCGTAATTAGACATCATTGTTTATTAAAATATGACATGCCTAATTTGTTGTTTCATTATTTTGCTGGATTTCATTTTCACAGATAGTCCTTACTGCACTCTCAAAGTAACCAATTGACTAAGTAACCAATTGCGAATTCCCTGTCCAGCCATTTCTGTGGACAGTAATTCATTTAAGTTAAAAGACGCTTTGTCAAAATGAAAAGTAATGATCTTGTAAAGAGAAAGAGGAAAGTTTTTTACTGAAAATTTTACCAGACTCATGCATTTATTCACTCCGATACTACAAATCAAGAAATTAGATTTTATTCTGTCAAAATATCATGGTTGGAGAATAAACAAGATTAGTACCTCTTTTTCCCCCTAAATGAATAGTTTATATATAAAGTTAAGAGCACAATGCTTTAAAGATGACCTAACACACTTTGTGGCAGTGCCAATTCTCTAATTTCTACCTGACCTAATAGTGCTACTAGAGAACAGGTGTTCTGTATTCATGTCAAGGGTGTTTTTATATGTGTACTGATAAAGGAGTTCAGTGAGAGAAAGGTTTCAGAAATACTTCTTTGCTATTTCATACAAATTAAATAAGAAGTGAAATTACTTCTATACACTATTCAGATTATAGAATATAGGAGGAAACTTAAAACATTCCAATTTTGTTGTGGCAGTTACTATTATTATTGTTGCTGAGAATAAGGGTCGCAAGGGTAGTATAGTCAGACAGAACTAAGAAGCAATTCTAGCCGTTCAAAGACATTATTCTTACTTCTGTATATGTACGTAGCTAAAAACAGGTGTTCCATCAGTGATGTTTCACCAGAGGCATATAAACAAATAGAAAGGGTAGGATTTTTTCGAAGATATCGCATCAAATTCTGTGGGGGTGCATGTGTTGAAAGAAATCTCACTGTATTGAATTCCTTTCAGTTCCTTTTTATAGTGGTGGTTCTTTTGGACATCTCCCCTCCAACGCCCCGAAGTCATGCTGCTCAGTATCGTATATCCTGCTTGATTTTCTAGTTCATAGCTTATCAAGGCACATACAGCTTCCTTACAGCCTGGCTTTGTTTAAGAAATAGTGGAAGGATTTGTCTTTGGAACTTCTGTGGAGGAACTTCACCAATCAGTCAGTTTGAGGGGTAGCGTAACCTCCCTACTGATTCTTCTTAATTATTTACCTAAGTAGGAACAAAACATAAGAGGAAAGGAGTTTTAAAGCAATAATTTATTTTCTTGAGAATCACCACTCCAACCTACTTGGTAGGTGTGGTTTTCCACAACAACTTTTCAAAGCCTTTCTGTACTACCTGAAAGGGCTTTTTAAACGTTTTTATAGTAATTTTCACCTTGATGTGTCACTGGTTTCTGGATTTTTTTTGTTCAGATTTTTCTCTTAGCAATTCCTATTTACTGTCTGGATGAGATATGTCTTAAACTTGCTTCCCTTCTTGCCTGTTTTTCCTGTTTGACCAAAATCCAGATACTCTCAGTGAGCAGGTCAACAGAAAGTATTCAAAAATATTTACAGAAGAATTCTGACAAAGTATTTTAGTTGTATCTGTTTAGGCCCAGTGAAGTTGAAGGAGAGGCATGACACAGCCAAACAAGTCCCAATAAAACATGGGAGACCATAGCCCACATACAGGGAGCCATTAGACAGTGACAGTAGTTTTGCAAACTCGTTCCCCACTTAAATGTAAGCAATAGTTTAGAAAGAAAATGTGAGGGGAAAACTTCTGTAACACAAAACACAAGTCTTATGCTCTATACAATAAAGATAAGGAAAAAGGTACATGAGAGAAGACAGAAAAGCAATAAATGGAGAGACTCTTTGAAACGATGAAATATATGAGGAAAAAAGCTGTTCTGTAAAGGCTGGTGGCTCCAGGCTCTCACCTGTCTGCAGCACTAACCAATTTTCTGCCAGATCAATAGTTGGCAACGAGGCCCTTTTAGACCCTTGGCTATGGCTGAAGCAGTAACCAACGTGTTAGTTTATGTTTTCCTCATTTTGCTGGAATTAAATTGCAGCTGCTGACAGATTACAAGTCAACTGTCACTTTCCAGTAAAGAGGAGGTATGCCACATGTTGTCCTTTGCAACTGTCACTGACAGGCAAGAAACACCGCTACCAATACCTTCCATCTTCAGCACCCTGGAATTTAGTAAACTCTATCAAAAACAGTCAGTCACTATTCAAACAGCCACACAAGGAAGGTGAAGGTTGACAGGAAAGGGTTCAATTAGCTTATTTTCACATTCGTATTTGACGTTAACATTTAAGAAACAAAAAAACAAAACCACCTGAACCATCAAGGAATTTAAGGTTATCTAATAAGTTGACCCCATTTGTTGCTATTGTAATGGGCAGCTATTTTTACCATGCAAATTCCTTATCTTCTTCTCACAGCCATTAATGCACAATCAAATCTGCTGAGTTGAAATTACTTTCAACCTGATATGGTAATAATTACATGAATGACATTTCAGGCCTCATTTGAAACCTGGAGGCTGAGGTGGGAGGTAGAAATGCATCAGATTTCCTATTCATTTTCATCATTTTCATTTTTTTTGTCCCCATCTCTTATTCCTCATAGCTTGTACAGATCTTTTCTTGTTACACTGCCATGGCTCCTCATTACCAAACTCAATCAGCAACTAATTCATTCCTTCTTTATTTAGTATTTTGAGATTAGACATTTTGAATTCTTATTGTAAATAACACAGAAGTGATTCCAGTCTTAAAAACAACGTGCTGCTGTTTTTCTCATGTGTTAATCTTCCTGTCTGAAACACTCACTCTTCTCTCTCGTCTGTGATTGCAAGAACGACAGACGTTCCAGCGAGATTTCCTGAAGTAAGCATTTGACAAATATTCCAGAAAGAACTTCAGCTTTAGTTATAGATTAATGATTTATTAATAGTATTTATTGAGAACTGACAGTCACTATGGCTGTAGGAATTAAATCAATCGGAGCTGTGCAGCTTTTGTCTCCAAACTAAAATCAAATGTCTTAATTGCTTGACAGACAGAAATTCTCTGAGAAGGATTTTATTCTGACCCAACCAATATGTAGCTGGTCCAGTTACAAGTGACAATATAATGTTTCTGATGCTACTTATAAATAGACTTGGTTATTGCTAAAGAATTCAAAGTAATACAGGAGTGAAATACCTCAAAATGGTGCTATTTGTCTTGGATAATTCTGCTTATAATAAGTATCAGCTAAGAAATCACTACATATATTCCTGATTTACTGCTGAGGTATAACAGAAGACATGACAGACAGAGAATTTAAATAAAATTTAATGTATTGTATATCAGAGTGTACATTTTGCAATTAGTGATGTATTGTGATTTGTGCTAGATATTTATACTAGCCCACTTTTGTTGAAAGTTTTTTTTTAATAGCCATATTCACTGTCACATCCGCACAATAACTTGTGTTTCAATTACATTCATGTTTCATATGTGCTTGCGTATATAAAGATATGTTTTCTGCCACCCATTTAATTATGTCATTTTTATTAGGAATATTTGAATTTTTGTTTGTATCCTAACAAGACAGAAAATGATATCTTTTTAAAAAAGACTAATTAAAAAAACCCACTAGCAATAATAAAACGTTAACATCTGTATTTTGAACCTTTAATAAGAACAGAACTACATCATTTTAATTTACATAATTGCTAAATCCTGATTAAAATTTACATTAAGCATTGTTAAAATAATAAAATAATATTTTAAAAAAAGAAAAAACTTCCTTTAAAACTTACTGAATGGAAGAATTCAAAACATCTACATTAAAAATATGAATCTAATTGGCAATATGTTAATATTTGCTTTTGAGTAACACAATTTTCACTGCTGTGTCCTCTGTTATTTGAAAAGAAAAGCTAATTTTTGGTAAAACAAATAAATGAGCTTATTGGTAATAAAATTGTTTGAAATCTAGATAATCCAAGATAATCCAAGTTTTCTAACAAGTCCGTCATTTCAATGCCATAACTTAAGTTTATTATGTCAATCAGGACAATGGATCATGACCTTGTTCTTTGGGTAAGTTCTGGTGAAAAAGCCATCATTTTCCCAGCTGACACTCTTGCACAGATCACAGAAATCCTTAGTTTTCCTGCTCCAGAAATGCAATTTCTTGGGCACTGCCTTCTGTGACAGCAGATTGCCATTTTCATTTTCTCTCAAATATTACTGTCTGAATATCTGGATGCAACTGGTTAATTCTTTCATTTCTTTTTTTTTCATATACTTTTTTAAAAGGAAGAATTCTAATGTCTTTGAAAAAATATGAAAATTATGGTGCTGATAGGTAAAAGGACTTTAAGTTCTGTCCCCACCATATGACATATTCATTAACGACGCACTACCAGTGACTGTCATCTGAGCATTCTTTAACACTTCCTGACTTCAGACTATAGATATCTCATAGATAATTTTAATATTATTATTTTAACATAAATACTTAAAAGCTGGCATAGGTGGAAATACATAGGGTTTTTTTAAACCTCAAAATAAACAAGTTTTCATAGTTCGAATGAGGATATAGGACTAGTTTGTTCAACCTTGCGTGAAAAGCTGTAAGATATAATCTTCCTCAATAATCACAGACCCTTGCCCTCAGAGGAGAGCAAGAAAAAGCGTGTCAGAAATTTATCTATATTTTTTTTAATTTTTTTTCTTTTTTTTTTCTTTTCTGGCACATAAATCTAGGTTAACTTCCTTTTTTTATTTTAAACAATTCTTCTACACCCGCTCTTTAATACAGGTTTTTTTAATGTCAAATTGTGTATAATGCACTCTTTAATACAGGTTTTTTTAATGTCAAATTGTGTATAATGCACTCACCATACCTGACATTCACACTTCAGCCTTTTCTCACTGCATTTTTGGTCATGCATCCCATCGTACATCAGTTTCTATTTTATTCTCCATATAAAACTCATACATCATTGGTTTTCTGGCTACAGTCAGAAAAAAGGAATAGTTTGTATTATGACAGTGCCAACAGCCAATTTTGAGTGAGTAATCATATTTTATTTCTCATTGGAACAAATTAGAGGATATGGGTTATTGCTGTACTTGTAGGTTACCAAAGTTTTTAATCTTGGCTTTTAAAATAAGATCCCTGGGCCATGTAGACTGTAAAAAGGATTGTTTTGCTAAGAAATGAAGTTATATGCATACTTTTTTCACTAAGGTTATTTTTTAACCACACAGATCAACATGTAAAGATTTTAATCAAGAGAATCAATAGAGAACTATGCTGACAATTTTTCTTACAACCCATATGCTTGTTTTTCTGTATTTTTGAGAGACTGTTTTATGTTTTTACTATTTCTGTATGATAGTAACATATATGAAGTATGTCAACGTTCTTTCTAAGTGCTGGCTTAGTTCACTTTAGTAATGTCAAGACTATGTTTTTGTTATGAAATATTCTTAATTAAAGATAAGAATAAAATACAGATATTGAATTCCTTGTATTTCTGAATTATGTTGAGGCTGTTATGATAGAAGGATTGTTCATGCTGTTATAGTTAATGTTGTTTTAATAATTCTATTGTAAACTTTCTTTTAAAGAGATTTATAGCTCAGTCAGACATTTATCCCATCTGTGATATGGCTTGCAAGAACTCAGCTAATAGTCCATTTTTAAATCTTGCTGTCTACATGAAATCAAAAAAAAATAAGGTAAAGTTACATATATGTAGGTCACACATGTGAATGAAATTTAGTGACTTTTAATCTAGGAAATGTCCTAAAATGTTATCTTGAAAAAATGACCTCTGAATCAATTCTAATTAATAGATATCTCAAAGTTTTAAATCCATGGAATATAGGATTTCTTTTACCTCCTTGACCTGATTATCTTTTAACGGACATTTCTAATTGTTCTTCAAGCTTTTATTAAAAGTGCTATTATTTATTTTATGTCACTATCAATATTTTCACTACAAACTATATATATGTAGAGCTTTGTGAAGATTTTTCAATACACAGAACTAAAAGCAAAAAGTGTTTAGATAAGTGATGTGGTGATGTAAAAGATATGACTCAGTGAAGGGCATTTGACTGTAACTGTGGAGGATTGCATGAAGTATCTGAAGAAGTTATTTTTCTGGTGTCACTCATTAAGACAGTGACATACGGTAATAGTGGTAAAGAAGGTTTCTAGATATCGCAAATCTTTTTGCAGGTGCAATAGACTTTGCAAGTCCATGTGTTAAAAGTATGTTTCTGTGAGATCTGGTAGTGTTTGGCAGACAATGTAATGAGGATGAGAGCAATTTCAGAAAAGAAGGAAAGTTAAAGACAGTGAAGAAGTGCATCTTTGGTCAAAGGTTTTGTAATGCTTGATTCCTTTCTTTTCTTCCTCTGATCTTTAGTTATGTGTGATTTCTGCCAGGACCAGGGAACTCAAACTCTAATCCCATAATGGGTAACGGATCCAGCCTGCATACTTCTCTGACTAACACATGCAGTTATCCATCTGGTCCCTCAACATAGGTGAACAGATGTTCCCAGTATTGCACCATATTGCTTCTTAACTGCAAAGGACAAAACTTAACCCTCTCTGCTCTTCAAATTTGTTAAAATACGTCTTTTTCTTTCAGTAGACCAGTTAAAACTATGCCCCAAATCTTCCATATCTCTCTTCCCACCATAGAATCATAGAATCATAGAATGGTTAGGGCTGGAAGGGACCTTCAAAAGTCATCTAGTCCAACCCCCCTGCAAGGAACAGGGATATCTCCAACTAGATCAGGTTGCTCAGGGCCTCGTCCAACCTGGCCTTGAACATCTCCAGGGATGGAGCATCCACCACCTCTCTGGGCAACCTGTTCCAGTGTTCTACAACTCTCATGGTAAAAAATTTTTTCCTAATATCCAATCTGAACCTACCTCCCTCTATTTTAAAACCATTACCCCTTGTCCTATCACAACTGGCCCTCCTGAACAGCCTCTCCCCATCTTTCTTGTAGGCCCCCTTGAGGTACTGGAAGACCGCTATAAGGTCACCCCGGAGCCTCCTCTTCTCCAGGCTGAACAGCCCCAACTCTTTCAGCCTGTCCTCATAGGAAAGGTGCTCCAGCCCTCTTATCATCTTCGTGGCCCTCCTCTGGACCCTCTCCAACTGGTCCATGTCCTTCTTATGTTGGGGGCTCCAGAACTGGACGCAGTACTCCAGGTGAGGTCTCACGAGGGCAGAGTAGAGGGGAAGAATCACTTCTCTCGACCTGCTGGCCACGCTCCTCTTGATGCAGCCCAGGACGCGGTTGGCCTTCTGGGCTGCAAGAGCACATTGCCGGCTCATATTGAGCTTCTCGTCCACCAGTACTCCCAAGTCCTTCTCCTCAGGGCTGCTCTCGATCCATTCTCCGCCCAGTCTGTATTTGTGCCTGGGATTGCCACGACCCAGATGTAGGACCTTGCATTTGGCCTGGTTGAACTTCATGAGGTTGGTACAGGCCCACCTCTCCAGCCTGTCGAGGTCCCTCTGGATGGCATCCCTCCCTTCCAGCGTGTCGACAGCACCACACAGCTTGGTGTCATCGGCGAACTTGCTGAGGGTGCACTCCATGCCACTGTCCACGTCACCGACAAAGATGTTGAAGAGGGCCGGGCCCAACACGGACCCCTGAGGGACGCCACTCGTGACTGGTCTCCACTTGGACATCGAGCCGTTGACCACTACTCTCTGAGTGCGGCCATTGAGCCAATTGCTTATCCACCGAGTGGTCCATCCATCAAACCCATGCCTCTCTAGTTTAGAGAGAAGAATGTCGTGCGGGACAGTGTCAAAAGCTTTGCACAAGTCCAGGTAGATGATATCCATTGGTCGACCCTTGTCCACCGATGCTGTCACCCCATCATAAAAGGCCACCAAGTTGGTCAGGCACGATCTGCCTTTGGTGAAGCCATGTTGGCTGTCACCCACTACCTCCTTGCTCTCCATGTGCCTTAGCATGGTTCCCAGGAGAATCTGCTCCATGACCTTGCCAGGCACAGAGGTGAGGCTGACCGGCCTGTAGTTGCCCGGGTCCTCCTTGTTCCCCTTTTTAAATATGGGGGTTATGTTCCCTCTCTTCCAGTCATCGGGGACCTCGCCAGACCGCCACGACTTCTCAAATATGATAGCCAGTGGCTTGGCAACTTCATCCACCGGTTCCTTCAGGACCCGCAGATGGATCTCATCAGGTCCCATGGACTTGTGCACCTTCAAGTTCCTCAGATGTTCCCGAACCTGCTCTTCAAGTACAGTGGGCGGTGGTTCATCCTCACAGTCCCTGCTAGTTCTTTCCACAGCTTGGGCAGTAATACAAGAGGCTTTATCAGTGAAAACTGAGGCAAAAAAGTCATTGAGTACCTCAGCCTGCTCTATGTCCCGGGTAACCATTTATCCTTCTGTTAGTTGATCTTGACAAAACCAATGTTACTGTGTTGCTACTCATCCAGAGTGTTTCAGAGTGGATATTTGTGTGTAGTCTGTAGACAGCAAGATTCTTCCTGCCTTAAGACTTGACAGAAAGCATCTCCTCCTATAAACCATCAAGAGAAGCAGACAAGACCTTTCCTCGACCTGACCCCTTCCCACTAATCCAGTATCGCAAAAGGTCTCATAAAGATTTGTATTCTAAGATCAAATTCTTTTCTGACATAAGTCTCCTTAATATAAATCCATGAACCCACCTCTCACTCCAACCTTGGTATTATAATAAAGAGTAGCAGACCTAATGCACTGAAGACAGTTCAAAACAAACTTAAAGTGAACCTCAGTTAACTGCACTACACTGCACCCCAGGGGCATCAGGATGAGTGAGGAGCCAAGGTGACAAGCAACAGCTGAGTATTATTGGGTATAAACACAACAAATAACATGTATTTTTAATATATATAAAATACAGATATATATTTATAAATATATACATAAAAACATATAGAGATAAAATAATATCTATAAGGAATGTAAATAGAAAATGATACTAACATCTGTGATATAAAACAAGCTTCACTGTTTTTAGGGACGTGTATGACAGTTCTTTTGGCCATTTCTTTGGGATATGTCAGCAGATCTTTACAGTGTGGTGGCAGTCAAGAGACATAGCTCAGAAATGTTGTCTGAAGTGGAATGGCCATTCGGCCCCAGCAGCTCTTTTCTAGCTATTGTGTTTTGGGAATGATCAAGTCTCTTTGTACTTTTCCATGAACCTAAAACAGTTCTTGTCTCTTCCCACAGTAATGGTGACATTCAGAAACACCTTTGATTTTACAGGTGATCTGTTTCTATTCTAAGGACATTCAGAGCACATTAACAGCTCTCATTTCCGCTGAATCCTGTGACAGTAGCACATATGTTTCTAACCCCTACATAGGAACTGCTGGTCAAAACAAAGTGTGAAAGTACGTGATGAATCACTGCATTGATAAATGAAGGTTCGAAGGTTCAGGAATTCTAACCAGATTTAATATACAACTTGCAGGCAAAGAGAAATCTAATTTTGACTTGTCTTTTAAATATATGATGGTACTCACAATTTAACGACAAGTTCCCTGATTTGCATTAAATGGAACAAATCATTCTAGATGCTATACATCCAATTCCTTGTTGGAGTTAGGGATTCAAATATCCAGTGGTTTTCCTACATATAGGAGAACTGCTGGGGGAGCAAGGTGTAGACATCTTAGCATCATTGAGTCTTAAGCAAATTCACAGTGTAGAAGTCCACAGGTAGTAATTTGCCTTCACCCTCAGAAACAATTTTTATCATGATGTTCTATTTTTCATCTACTGGTCACAGAGACACAAAATGACTGGTTTCTCTTTTAAAACAGGAATAGAGTATTAAAATAGAATTATTTGCCAGAAATCAGACTGCAGGATAGAGACAAAAACTGGTATAGAAATATATGTTTCTAAGTTCCATAGGACAAAAAATCATGTTCCTCCATACCCCTTCACACCGCTTCTCTCTTTAGGAAAAAGATTTTTTTAATTCTATCAGATGCCAAACCTGGAAACTGTGGAAGCTACTTTTAAAGTTTACTGATAGCAAAACAATCCCAAGAGGAAAATGAACACTCTCAGTAGAACAGCATTTGTCAGTGTTATAAGTAGAGATGTCCTTTTCCCTGGAGATAAAATTGTGATGAGAGGAAGGAACCTTTTTAAACCTGAATATGGCATCTTCAAGCTGAGTTTGTTTACATAAGACAGGAATAGAGTCAGGATTTTTTTCCTTTGATAGCACATATTGTTTATGCCAAATAAATCTTTCTAAGACTTTCATCAATCTAAAGTTCATTTTTAGCTCATACTGAATAAGAATTTATGTCGTAAGGTGCTCGACCAGGATTGGATTTTGTTCCTATTATTCAGGCTGGATTGATTTCTGCCTTACTTTCAGTGGACTTGTTCTTGCATAGACTTATGCTGTTACAAATATTGCCATCATTCATAGTTAACTAACAAAGATTCTTTGGTAAATCTCAAGTAGCATTCCCAGGCCTCATTCTGCCTCATTCTGATGAAAGGCTTCATACTTACATCTAAAAATTGAGAGTTAATTGTTTTTACCTTATAGCATAGGGAAAGTGGGGAAAAAGTTCTCATCAGTAGAACATCATTCTTGAAGAAGCAAGTTCCTTCCTTTTCTCTCTCATGACCATCAAAGAAAACTTGTAAATGCTACTAAAAACTTTGTTCAGTAATTTATGTAGCTTTGCTTTACGTTTAAAGATTAAGGACTATTTTTTTTTTCGCATTCCAAACTTATTACCCAGAAGCACATATGTAGGCTTTCTCTTTGTGTCAGAAGTTGAGGCAGTTGCCAATAGTAGGTCCCCAGAGTTACCATTGTTGTATTTCTCTTCAGCATTTCCCATAAAGAGATAAATAAATATAATACAAGATAAATTAATATAATACTGTGTGGTACAAAAGACTTAAATCCAGCATTTCCAGAAATCATCATGCTCACTGTCTTCAAACTCTGTAGCTGATCAACATGGTCAAAACCATCTTGTGCACCTCAGACACACTGGATTTACAAGCGGTGCTCATTTGTGACATGATCAGTGGTAGACCTGTTGTTTTTAGAAGTCCTGGACTCATTGTAACTAGTCCTCTGGAACTGATCTGTGCACAAACACTGGCCATACCTGAACATCAGACAGGAAATTCTAGATTAATGTGCCAGCTAGGGAAATTCTGCCTGGAGAAAGTCTGGAATAGAGAAAAATGACATAAGAGAAAGTCCAGTTATAAAATAGCTTTATATAGGGCAAGTAAACAAAGTGGTACTGTAGTACTGCAGACCTAAGAATCCATACAAACATCTGCCAAAAACATGTCACATTTTCATGCAAATTTTCTACTTCAAAGCATTTCTCTTCTCTAACTTAAATTTTTGGATTCTTCATGTATTATCCCACATACTAACACAGCAGATAATGTGCCGTTTGCTTCAGATTCTCTTCTCAACAGCCTTGATCGAGTCACAGGCTGGTGACAGTTTACCTGCCATGTCTTTAATAATTTTTAGAAGAATGTCCACTTCAGAGTTCTCTCAGCCAGCAAGGTGAGGTAGGGTTTGATAAAGAGACTCAGAAAAAAGCATGACTGCATGGCTGAGGAAAAACAGAGCTTACTTCTGCCCTTATTTAACAGTTGCAGTAGCTCAACACCTCCTCCGTCCCACAACATAGCATTTGCTATACTATGAGGTCAAAAATATAATATGAAATTTTGCAATGTGACCAGCACTGAATCCACAGGAGGAGATGTTAGCTCTTTTCTATTAAATTTTTCATCATCTAGCTATGCCGTTGTGATTTCATTAAGAGTAAATACCATTATCTAACTTTTAAATGGAGAAAGAACAGGTTGCAGAGTAGCTTTTTGCCCTTTACTCACTACTTCTGAAACCAATGCCTCACCTATTGTGGATCTTCTGTTCTCTTGTTTAATTAAATCTTGATCAGATTACTCTTGTGTTGATGATTAACTTGAATTTAGGAATTTAGAAAAATCTTCTAAATTTTGAAATCACCAGAAGTGTCAGTTATGTTATCTAACTTCTGCTATCAAATGGTTGAGGATCAAGTTTGAGCTAACAGTTTAAGCTCTGGTTAATCAGAAGAGAAAAGCCTCTGGAATATATAATTCATATTCATATGAATAATGAATCATTACAGATGATGAGTCATTATTCATAGCTCTATTTTAGATTTTAGAGATGCTCTAATGTATTAGGACTCAAAGTGTGAAGAAAATGACTTGGAACTGGACATGCACCCAAGCAGGCACACTGTCCCTGCTCTGTGCCATACAGAACAAGTCAGCAGTGGTGGGAAGGCACATTCTTATTAGTGTGTGACACTGGTACATGCATCAGACCTTTTTAGTACAGTCATAGATGTGTGTTGATGTGACTTGCAGACTTGGACATTTTCCTGCACACAGACGTCAAACTCATCACCATTTCCATCTGTTCTATTTCTATTCTTAAATCTCCAGTAGTCATCGCTGCTATATTTCATGAGTACTATTTTTAATAACCAAATGAAAGGAAAAGTTATTATCTTGTCTTCTAAATCTCTGCATCTGAACAGAACAGATTTATATGGGATGTTCTAAAGGTAGAATTGTGTGAATGCTTGATGGGTGTTTCTGGAAAGTATCTAATGGAGAGAATTTCATGATACTCCTTGACATTTTAATCCTACATAATTACCCTGTAATAATTAAAAGATATTTAACACAGTTGCAAATCTGGAGGGCATACAGAGAAAGGTTTTTTCATAGTCTCAAATGCACAGACATGCAGAGGTTTTCAAGATATATTATGATATGAACCTGTGGGTTTGAAAGCACAGCTCAGAACAGTGATGCATGATAAAGAGAAATAGTGTGGAGAGGAACTGAAATTACAGTAGAAGGCAAAATATTTCAAAAGAGTACACCAATTTGTACTAACTAAATATAGAAAAAAAAATAATCTATGCATTCTTATTTAAGATATTGCTGAAAAACTAGGAGCTCAGATCCATGGAAAAAGTATTTTAAAATTCAGACATTGCTCTTATTTACACCTCACCCCTTTCCTGAAATAACTATATGCTTTATAGATACAATTAAATTATTTTTCAGAAGAAACTGGGGGGGGGGGGGGGGGGCGGGGAAACAAAAATAAAAATTAAAACATAAAATTGCTTCCAATAGTTTTTTTCAAAACATTTTTATTTCCAGTGAAACTTGTAAAGATTTAATTCAACAAATTCAATAACACTTGTCCCAAATAATATAGTGCTGAAAACTGGCTCTTATAATCTCTTCTAGTTGGAAATGTGAAAATATAACTCATATTTTCTTCAAATTCAAAGTGAACAAACCCACAGTAATGACTATCAGAGTCACCAATGACCTCTCAGAACTTTTATTTCAGCTCAGATGAATGAGAAGTTTAATGATGGCATTTCTGAAATCAAGTAGGATTTTTTTTCTTGGTGGTTCTAAGATTTACCAGTAGTATTCAATAGGTTATTTCCAAAAGTGAGGAGAAATCTTATCTTTGAACTCAATTGAAACTTGAATAAAATCACTCATACAGTTGAACATGAACAGTATTATAATAAACAAGGAAACCATATTCCCATACATGTCTGTTGAAACCAAAATAAAAATAGATTACAATGATTGTAAGTTTTAACGATTATGCATATTATATTAAATTCATATTAATGTTAGAGATATTTCTGCTGTTGCTCTATTTTTTAAAAAGCTGTGGATCATTAGAAAAGATGAAAATATGTGCATATGTTAGTTAGCTTTTATAGTGGATTTTATGAGTTTTCTAGAATAGTCACACAGTTTTATTATTTCACATCCTCACTCAGATATATTTCATTTCATTCTCACACAAGTCACAGAGGAGAAATAGGTATAGATATATTTTTATTTCAGATGTCAAATTTATACCTCACTTGTAAGCTATGCAAGGAAAATAAGCTTCATTAAACAGAACTACAAGTTGTCTGTGAATAGTGATTTGCAGTTTGGGAGTACTTTCCTTTGAAATCATTAAACCTACACAACTAAAGTAACTTTATCTCTTTGAAAAACTCCACTTACTGTCTTATACTGATGAAGAAAAAAGTGACGTTTTTTAAAATATGCTTCCTAATGACCCAGAGAACAAGTTTCCTCTGTATTTGCCATCTTATACTCATTTTCTTTCTGTAGCAGACAAGAAAGGAAATTTAAAAAAAAATAGTTAAATGCAATATAAAGGAAATTTTCTAAATACATGAATTTCAGAATAATCTCATAGAAGCTAAATGAAACAACTTTCATGGTTTGTAATGCCTTCATTGTTTCTCCAAAACATACACAATGAAAAAATTTCACTTACCAGTTCTATTCAACAGAAACAGTTTTCTTCCATGACAATAGAGCAAAAGCATCTTTGTCACTGATTTACTGGAAGTAGGGCTGAAGGGCAAATAAGCAACGATAAGCAATAAGGGTGGCACCCTTACGGTGCCAAATAAAGAGTACCTGCACACCTATCTCATTCACAAACCAGCAGTTGCTGAGTAGTATTGCACTGTACCAGTATAAAGTGTTCCTACTGTGGACCTGTGTTGTGATAAATAATGGTTAATGAAACACTTGCCTGACCATGGTGGCCATTTTGCAGCAAGCAGTCATGACATAATTATATTCCATATAGAGAAATTACAAGTTTATAAGGAATTTACACTTAAAGCTGAATGCGAAACAACAGGAGAGTTACAAGATCTCCAGAAAGTCACTCAAGAAAGAGTATAAATTTGAATAACAAAGTGTAGTATGTAATTAGAAATAAAATACGAGAGCTAATAAATGGGGAATAAAGAAACGAATATTGTTGTTTGTACTATTTCTCATATCTACAAATAGATATCAAAGTGGAGCAAATAAAAATTAGCTGAGAATGTAAAAGCAGTATCTTAAGTGGTAAAGCTACAGACAGTAATTTTTATTAGTGTATCAGAGATGGAAATATCCTGCTTATTCTTCATATTTAAAATTGAACAGTTTGGAATACTTGTGTCAGATAAGAATGGGAATTTTTTTAATCTTCTAAAAAACCTATGTAAATGAATATTATTTATATGTATTTATATATTATACATTGATTTATATAAATATACATGTTTTATGTAAAAGAGCTTCTATGCAAACTTTATAAATTAGACCTATACAAGCTGCACAGAAGAGTCCTCAAACCAAATTTGAAAGTAGTCAGCAAGCAAGTAATTAAAGATTAATAATGAGAAAGCTATCAAGCTTCTATAGTGATACAGTAGGGGAAAAAGAGCTCATATGATCCACACTTATCGTACGATCCAGAATTACCTACAAAAAGAAAAAGATATGCATGACTGAAGGGCTGAAGAAAAAGAGATCAGTCTGTTTTGCTCACTAAGGGAAAAATACAAGTGATTTGATTTCCATACATGTATTTCTTCTGTGGGGAACAGTGATAAAGGACCGTTTTGCAAGAACAGAGAGTTATTGTAGGGACTATACCTTAGAGATGAATCCACACACACTCAAAATAAAGTATCTTTTGTCAGTTTAAGTAATCAGTGCAGCAAATAGATAACAGGAACAATGATTGTCTCTTTCTGATGTATCTGAATAGTGGATACCATTCCATATGGGACTATATGTTGGCTTTGTGAAGGTAATTAAGTTAATAGGCCAAATGAAATTCAGTGATTTGTGACATTCAGGGGATAAGATTAGAGAAACCTTCTGACCTCCAACTACAAATCTGGGAATTTTCTGAATCTCTATAACGTACTACAATTTAGAGCATCTTGTCTGCAAGTTTGAGTACAACTGCAGTAGCTCACAGCCTGATTTTAACTGGCTGAAGAATAGCTAGAGATTTACCCAGGGTTGGTTGCCATGTCTCTGTTTGCGATGTTTCAAACTGGGCACCCTAAAATACTGAGGGAAAGGTGATTTTTTAATGGAACTTCATATAGTTACAGCAAATGGAGGTTAGGAAATGATGGCAGAAATTAATAGAAGCTTTGAATTTGAATCTATGCTATGAAGTACTTTTCCCCACCTAAACTGCCACAAGGTCTGAATGTGTCTGTATCTAAACTAAGACCTGAAAGCAATTCAAATAAATACAAAATATTTTTTGAAAAAGTATCAGCATGTAACAGTTACATTTTCTTTTATGATGTCCTCCAAGCTTCTTTGGGAACATCTGAAGCAGTCTAGTTTTCAGCTCACAGTTCTTTTTCTCTTTTCTTTCCCCTTCAGTATCTGCCATATTTAGACAAATACATGTCTGTACCAAAAAGCCCAATGAGTGAACGATGACTGATGAGTGTTTGGGCTAAAAAGAAAATCAAATGAGTGCAAACACTATCTAATCAATTTCTTCCCTCAATATGAATGCAAATAACACAGTTCCCACATAAATCTGTGTGGAATAGCAAGCTACAAAGAAAAACCCTTCCACTTCCGTGACCAGGCATGTAAGACTGAGTCAGAAGCAATAGTGCCATTAATACACACTTCTTACACAACCAGTTTTGTAACTTAAGGAATATTGCAACAGAAAAGGTCTCCAAACTTGGGTCACTTCAATTTATCCAGGACAGAGTGGTACTGAAATCCCCCACTTAGATGGACCTTACCACTTACTGATCTCCTGAACTGCAGTTTTGTTGCAGGCTCATTGGGATGTGTTGGAATTTGATAAATTCCTCCAGGTTTTGAAGTTTTTATTTTCTTTTCTCTATCGAGTGGAAGCGTCCAAGAGTAAAGCACAGAGTGCTAAAGAAACTCTAGAGAGAGTATTTCAAGTGATTTACTTGATCTCAATAAAAACTTGGCCTCCCTTGTGGATGAAAGGGACACATTCCATGAAGTAAACCATTTATTAACGATTCCCTACAGAAAGTTAGGTGTATCAAGCATTATATGAACCTTAATTGTGCTTATATTTTATTGCTACTTAGATTATTAAGTATTTAAACTACCAGATAACAGAATCTATATTCTTGATAGTGGAAGAGTGCTAACAGTGATTTTACTAAATATTT
The DNA here is from genome assembly GCF_009769465.1 of Tauraco erythrolophus. NCBI lineage: Eukaryota > Metazoa > Chordata > Aves > Musophagiformes > Musophagidae > Tauraco > Tauraco erythrolophus. Next base: position 122,520,610 of record NC_141465.1, on the reverse strand, counting down.
CAGCCCTGTTCCAACAATATCTTGGAGGAAAGTTAATGGTCATAATCCAAGTAAAGCTCGCTTGAGAAAATCCCAAGCTGTGCTTGAAATACCTAATGTGCAGCTAGAGGACGCGGGAATGTACGAATGTAAGGCTGAAAACTCTCGTGGAAGAAACGTCTTCAGAGGACAACTACAAGTGTACAGTAAGTGTAACTACACACACAGTATTATCCAGCAATACCTCGTCCACACTTAAGTCTTTAATTGCATATGAAGGATGCTAAAGCCGAGCAGAAACAAAATATCTTTCTTCTGAAATAAAATCAATGTTGAATGAAGCTATATATTTTTATTCCTTAGTAATGCATTAAAGTCTGAAATATAAATAAAGTTGACTCCCTCAAAGAATTGGGTTAAATACAATTTCATGTTTGATGTTTATGGAGAATTGAAGGGTTTTTTTAAAGAGTATCACTGTAATTTTTAAAGTCTATTTTTTTTCTCCTAGTACGATATATAACAATGACATACAATCTAAGCATGATGTATCTGTCAGAAAACAATATTAGAAATATCTGAGGATTTTTATCACAGGTTTTTTAATCTTTCACCCTTGTCATACCTGGATGCTGTTTTGTCAAATTTGTTGAACAGGAATCAGCCAGAGAAGTCCTTCTGTTTTTGTTGAAAATTCTTAAACCAGGCATGCACAATTTTTGAAGGTTCCAACTTTCAGAAATCGCTGTACATATTCACTCTATAAGTTGGTCTTCTAAAGCTAGAAACAAAACCCTATGTAAGACAGGCTCTGAATACTCACAAGTCAAAGTTTTCCTTACATAGAATGTATACTTGAGTCCTACCTACTTCTTATCAATTAAAGCTACATTGCTTGCTACCGATCATTGAATCCTGCATCCTTAAATACTTAGCAGGAAAAGTCTACTGCAGGAGATTATGGAATGAATCTTTCAAACTCTGCATTGTTTACTGTCTTCAAATATTGCAGTCAGTGGAATTCCAACTGCTGCAGTTTAGATAGGTCCTCAGGCTAATAGATACCTTTAAGAAGGAGTCTCTCCTGTTAGTCAATTTTATTTTTCTTTTCTTGATTTCAGCCCATGGCTCCTAGTGCTTTCTCCCCATTACTAACTATACGCAGTTCTCTGTCTTTGTTACACGCTTTCATCAAATAACCATACACTGGCATCATATATATAGTTTATTCAGAATCATAGTATCACAGAAAGGTTAGAGTTGGAAGGGACTTCAAAGATCATCTAGTTCCAACCCACCTGCCATGAGCAGGGAAACCCTCCACTACACCAGGTTGCCCAAAATCTCATCCTCATTTTCCACATATGTCAATATTTCCAGGTCCATAATCAATTTTTCTGTCTTCTTCAGCTTTCCAGTGTCTTCATCTTAGTTCTCTTGGTTTTAGTGAGTATCAGCATATCTCTGGATAATGCTTCTCTCCTTGATTTTCATTCTAATCCATCTAGAGCCAGGGGTAGGTTTTTGTCTTCAGGTTTTTGTTGGTATATGCTGCAAAAAAAAATATGTGACAGCAAAGACAGTCTTTTTTGACAACATTTGTTAAAATTTCTGAAATTCAAAAATAATTTAATTTGAGTTATATGGTGTATCCTGGCTTATACACTTACTAGCCGTTTTCTACAGCTTTGAAACTATTAGATGATAAAGCACCTTATAAAAATGTCACAATTATCCCTGCCTCTCTCTTTCAGAGTTAAAGGAATATACAAGGTGCTCTTCAAGAGAGAAACTAAGATGCTGGAAAATGAAATTATTTTCTCTAGAGCATCCTGCAGACCTGTGACATAAAATCACAGCAAACATGATATAGTATTCTATAGAAATCTGCCTCTCACATTATTAGCCTGGACACATTTTTGTTTTGAGCAGAAATAAAGATGGTACTGAAATCTAGGAGTCCACAGAAAGCATTTTCTGTGTCAGTTTTGTTCTACTCTGTCCAGATAGAAATACGAATTTTTAGTTCTTCACCATTGTCAAAATTATATTTTCAACAGCCATGGCCTTTATGGATAGTGCACGGTTTGTGCTCATTGACATTTTTTGTGATAATGTTAAAACAGCATCATTATCATTGTAGAAAGGAGGTCCACTTCAGATTGTCTCATTCCTCTGATTAACAGGTATGTGAGACTAGTATATTATTAAGTTTATTTTAAGTCTATTAATATACTTTATACTATCTAACAGATAAATCAAAACCAGATCTGAGTCAGAGTTTCACCTATCTGCATTGGCAGGGAGCAAGGTCAGAGTAGGTACCAGAGGGCAGCAGCAACCTCCAGTATGGCAGAATAAGAAGCACAAACTGCACTAGTCCCCTACAAGTGCCTTTTCTTGGCCTTGAGATGACATACTCCCCAGTGAGCCTCTCGTAGCATTCAGTGCTCTTGAAGACTGCATTAGTCTGTCCTGCAAACCTTGACAGCCCTTTCCAGGGGTGTAAGAGGGTTTAGGTAAGAAGGTTTATAGCAGCATAAAGTTTAGTCAAATGTTATTTTACAGGATTCTTGGCTTCCTTTGTTGACAGCTGATACAGCAGGATTTGGGGGCATTACTTGTAAAGCATTTCATTCTGTACCTCTTATTCATAACAACAGTCAACATGAATTATTTACCTTAAAGCTCTTTTTCTTTTCCCTGACATCTTATTCCTCCAGGAGACAATGATTGTTTTGGCTCAGAAATTCAGATGTATGCCATGGTTCCTTACCAGAGGTTTCTTGTAAAATTCCAGAGCAGGCTGTAGGATCAGCTGTGCCATACTGTGGTCTCACAATCTGCATATCTCTGTGGGAGCTCACTTGCTGTCTGTTTGAATCTTCTTCATTTCATCAGTTGCATTTGATCTAGGTCACCACAGAGTATTTTGGAGAAAGCCCAGGACACCTAGTCTGCCTGTCTGGTCACATTTAGTCACAAACTAGTGATTTTTCATTTCTTACCTGGTGGTGCAATCCGATGATTGTCTGATGCAGCTGACACTTCAGATGTTGATCAGAAAGTGGTATTGGGGATGCTGACAATTTCAGATTGTTTTAGTCTCAGCACTTAGTGGAAATTCAGCTGTAGAATTGACAAATGCATTAAAAATGTTGATAGTGCAAGACATCCTTATATGCACTGCAACTTATTTTGAGAGGTGTGACTTTTTGCCAAATAATCTGCTCATCCTGTAAGTTTCCATGAAATTTTGTTCAAGTTCAAATTGATTAAAAAAAAAAACATAAAAAAAATTAAAATTTGGTTGGAGAAATTGGATTATAATTAACCTTTTGTAATCACAGTTCCTTCAGAAATCCGAACTATCAGCAGCTTCCCAATGGTAAGCGCTGTTTTATGTAATTCCTGCTTCTTGCTTACTCTGAACCTCTTGAATTTGCTTCTGTGTTACCTGCTCACTAGCGTCAGTTCAGCAGAGGGTGGTAGTGGGAACTGGACCACAAGAACACTTTTTTGGCCATTTTTCTTTTGGCCTGATCAGCTCCTTGGTCCTGCTCACAGCAGTGCATCATGAGCAGCACAGCAGAATGGGTTGTTTGCCCTAACACCAGAGTGGAGCAAGCAGCTGAGGGCAGGAATATTCTGTAATGCAGTGTAACCGAACATCCTGATTTTAAAAACCATTTTAATAACTTCCTTTTAAAAATTGTATGGGATAAAATCCGCTGCTGCCTCTGCAGGTTAGCCCCAGATATGTGTAGTAAATCTAGCAAGAGAGGAAGAGATTTTTGTGGTCAGAATTGCAGCTTCGTTTTAAATTTGCTATCTTATCTTTCTTGCTGTGATAACTACCTATTCTTCACCTACTATGTACTTCCTAATTGGCCTAGTGTCCACAAAATGAATTTTATTCACCCCAAACTCTGTTCTCATTCACATTTTAGGACACTATCCAAAGTCATTTATCTATGCAAAATTTTGTCCATAATTTCTTTCAGTCAAAAAGTTGCTTAATAGTTTGAGAAAGCAGACTGAGTTTTCTGCACCTGAATTTCATTTTGCATAGAGGATATAAAAACTGGCCTGTAAGCTTGGAGATTTATTGCCAATTTGTGTTTGTAAAACATTTTGACATCCTTGAATAAACAGGTGCAGAAATGCAGCATAAAATAAATCAGAGATTGGACGGTGATTTTAAAATCTCAGGAGCACTGTATAAAGCTATGGCACAATTTCCATAAAGACTACTGTGTAATAAAACAAATCCTTCTATTCTTGTATTCACCCAAAACTTTTCACTGGACAGATATAAAGCAGGCAAACACCCATTTTCCCCCAAGATGAGTGTTGCATTTATGAAAAGAAAAAAGATCCTATTACTTTTGAAATCTGTTTAAATGCTTCTTAGAATTTATATTTTCTGATTAAAATCAAGGGCAATTATGGAATGAAGTTTTCTTTGCCCATATGTGTATAATGATGATGTTAACACATTTTTGTTTAAAAAAAAAAGAAAATAATACATTGAGTCAGAGGTTGTACATCCAGTTAAACGTTTCAGCTTTTAGATTATTGATAGGATTTAAGAACAGCTGTTATCATTTATGGAGAGTGACACTTGCTAATAAGCAGAGAGGAAACTCTCCATGGCCAAGTAAGGAGACACAGAGAGAGGAAAGGAGGCCAAAAAGTAATGAAAATATTTCTCTCAATCATACATTTAGCTCTGTTCCTGCTATATCTACCTATTGCTTTTCTCTACCTTGTTCTCAAAGGGGTGGGAATCTGAGTCATTGTCTAGGCTTGAAGGCAAGTTCAACAGCTTAAGAATTATGAATTCAAAGGCCATTTAGGCTCTGAGGAGAAAATTTGGGGTAGAAATACCCAACATAATGAAAACAGGTTGCTAATACCAGTCAATCATGCCGCTGTGATTTGCAAGCTTGTGGTTATAGAGGAAAACTTGTGGAAAACGAATAAAAAGTATGAAATATAAATAGGAAGAGTTTAGCGCCTTTTTGAAACTGCATGATTTTGTGGCATCGCTATCTAACTTTTATGAATTTTTAGTTACACAATTAACTGCCACAGCTTCCGAAATCATATTAGCGTACTCATTTTCAAAGCAATTACTTCTCGGCATGCTTCCTTTGTGCATACTGAAACACTCAAACAGAAAACAACAGCATCTACTACACAAAGCAATCGAATAGTGTTTTTAGGACAATTAGCAGACAAGAAGTGAGCAGCGACTCTCACAAACTGCTTCTGAGGATTTCATGGCACCCTTTGATTTAACTTAAGAATTAAGTGATTCAACACAGAGGAGCACACATGGAGCATGTCATGAATTGCCTTGACTGTAATAAGAAGAATAAGGGAGCAGATGTTTTTGGTCTATAATTTGGAAGTGAGGTTGGGTCAATCTTATCTCTGTTTTCCTCCACTAAAAGGGAAATGAGTGATTCTTTTTCTGATATGTTTCCAGCTTCTGTCAACTGTCTGGTCAGAGACTCTGAAGCAGACTATTCTCTGCTTAGGAATGATAGACACCTCATTCACTTTCTTTATCATCCATGCACGAGATGTAAGCTAGAAGCAGTTAGTCACCTGTCACGCCTTTTCATATCTTCTCACGTCTTTGATTGGTGACCTGTCAAACGCCAGCTAGATTCAAAGATTTATCTTTAAACTCAGTTGCTCATGTTTAAGTACGTTATCAATTATCCGACGTTTGAAGCACAGACTTTGTTGTGACAGATCTGGACTTCTATTCATACCAAGCAGAAGAATTTTACATTCTTTTAGAAATGAAGGCCTTTTAGCTACTTATTCTCTACTATTTGAAAAAAACTCCCAACGTTTAATATCATTAACTTAATTAATTTCATCTATCATCCTCTTTGCTATACAAATAGATATGGCTACAGTATGAAAACCATAAAGCTGACTTTTAAGCATACATTCTTATTTCTGCATATGAATGCTTAGTTCCTCACTAAATACAAAGTTTTCCAAATTATAAGATCCTACATACAGCTATCTGATTGACTGCTGTGTTAAAGATCTGCTTCTCTGAAAAAAAATATTCCCTGTTTTTAACAGATTATTACGTGAAATTTAGTTGTTAATCATCACATATACACCTAACAACTGTCTCGCTTTGTAAAAAGACTGTTTTAACATTGACTTAGTGTGTAATTTATGTTCCTGATGAATTCTGGAAATCTTGTGAGTTCTGTGCTTAAAAACACTAAAAGCATTTTCTCCCTTGAAATATGAATTAAGGCCAAGACACTTTAACAAAAATACGTGCAAATACCTTACCAAATGCCCAGTCATTGCGAGCTAAATAAATCATGATTTCCTATTAAGCTGAGAAAACTTTATGCAACAGCCTATGATGATTGACCTCTTTACCAAAATTTAAATAGCTTACGTTTTGAGAAGTTACTAAATATTCTATTCTGACTGCCAAGTAAATGCTCTTAAATTCAGTAATAATGAATGTGTTAATATACAGTACTGTAATTTAATCCATTGAACTTTATTAAATCAGGCAGATTTCTATTCCTGATCATAATACTGCTCACTGCCTGGTGTCATTACAGCATTTTCCTTTAAAGTTATGGAGTTTTGTTAATTTTATTACTTTCTCTTTTCATTTTGGTTGTTTGTTTAAATGTGCTTCTTTCTGAGAGTAAGTCAAGCTTCGTAAAGGTCATAATTTAAGCTCTTTAATAATTTAAGCTCTTTAATTCATTAGGTCTTTACGTATCAGCTAGAGACCAGTTTATATGGTTTGTGTATAGCATGGTATTTTTTATTTGCAGCTTACCCACATTGGGTGGAGAAACTTAATGATACTCAATTAGACAGTGGAGATCAGCTCAGATGGGAATGTAAAGCCACTGGAAAGCCAAGGCCAACATATCGTTGGCTGAAAAATGGAGTTCCTCTCTGGCCACAGGTATGTTAGATGAAGAGTCACCAGTATGTTGCATGTTTCTCCTTTCATTCAGATGAAGTCAGTTAAAGAAAGTACTGAAATGTACTTCAGAAATGACTGTTTTCTGTGTTAGTTTCTTAAGTGCTATTGTACAGACAGGTTTTCTATGCATGCCCCCTCTGAACCATCTCAAGCAATGTAAAATTGCATTCATCAGTAATTCTCTGTAGTTTAGAAATATTTGAGAGACAAGGCCTTCTGAGCTGTGTCTGCAACAGCATCTGCCATTGTATTATAATGTAATCTGAACAATCTCCAGTATGTTTAATTTTTTATTTTATTTTTTTTAAGTAGTGATATTATGCTCTATTTTTTTCTGTATAAAAAGATAGTAACGACTCAGAGAAGTGTTGTATTTGCTGAATCAGATTCTTTCATATTTCCCGCAATGCTATGTTATGTTATTCACCACTTTTTGTTTGTACATAACCATTTTCTTCAAAACACTAGAAGGCTAATGTATGAGGCAAAATGACTATTATATTTTCATCAGTTTTCAACTCCATTAGTTCTCTGCAAGCAACAGAACTCACCATCAAGACCATTAAAATGCTCCATGTAAGACTCATACAATCCAAAGTCCTTAACTACAGTCACCAGATATATTTTAGAACTATATCTACAATCATCAACATGTCAGCCCACATCGTGGATTTTGCCTAGTGCCTTTCCATTTTTATAGTCTCAAATTATTAGCATAAAGAAAAGTTTTGTAAATTTATTTCATGCAGTTTTCCAGATTAAAATAAAGCTGTTCAATTCTGGGAGAAAATGTCTCCATTTGTAAATGAATTCACAGAATGGATTTATGAATATAAAAGATGTAGTCTTTCTTTTCGGTGAATGTTGCTTCTCTCTGTGAACATCATCCAATTATGCACAAAATGAGAAAGGAAACATAAACATAGTTTACTTTTGAAGCTGTGAGGCACTGAAAATAAGGTTATATGCCTTTACTTTATCCATTTCTGTCTTTTTAGATGGAGCTATTAGTCCTGAAATTGAAGCAATTTAAATATCTGTACTTTTTAGTTTTCTGATTTTCCAAACCATTTGTTGCACCTGGCTCTGGAATTTGAAAATAAATTTGAGTTTAAACTGGGGGCTTACAACAGAAATAACTTTTTTCACAGTTTCCTCTGCATTCTCAATCATTCTGTTCTTTATCAATTTTTAATTAAACCTACAACAACTGTAATAATGAAACTTGCAGATATGTTATAGTAGTTCAGATTATCCATTATACAGCTCCATGAAGTACACATTTCCATAAACAGCTGTTAATGCCCTAACTCTTCCAGCTGTGGTAATTATCTTCTACTAGTTGAGCTTTCAAATAAGAAATTTGCACTAATGATGAAGGCGATTAGACCCTTTCAGTCTAATGACTCATGCAAACAATCTTTTATATCTACTTTTATGAAAACAGTACCATGACTGAAACCAAACATTTGCTGGAGGTGTGAAGATCATCAGATATGTTACACCTACAACTGACTTCTTGCCTCATTAAAGTTCCAAGGATGAACTGCTTTTAAAAATCATGTAAGGGTAATAGCTGACAAACAAGAAAACATACAAAAGCAAGCCTTGGAGACAATGAACTTGCACTGAAAAATATTTGCCTTTAAATATTTCTGGAGTTTTTTCTGCCTTTCCCTATCTGCTTTATTCTTGTCATTCTCTATGTAACAAGCAAAAAGTAAGCCCAAGTAATTTTGTTGCTTAGTTTTGGTTTAGCTTAATAATGTCCTTTGTCCCTTTGCCTTAAGCTAGTAATACAGCAAGTTTCCATGCCTGTTTGCTTTTATAGAATTGTATCTTTTTTATTCCATTACAGAGCAGGATTGAGATGGTTAATGGTGTTCTGATGATCCACAGTGTTAATCTCTCAGATGCTGGAATGTATCAGTGCTTAGCAGAAAATAAGTATGGCACCATTTATGCCAGTGCTGAGCTGAAGATTTTAGGTGAGTATTATCGAGAAAGAACAGATTGTTCTTTTTTTTCCCTTTGATAATTACATTTGTTCTTGATCTGTTATGATAAGGAACAGATTCCGCCAGTCCAAACTTAGCAGAGCAGATAAAAGTGAGTTCCTTTTTCTTCTTGTTATTTATGTGTGAGTGGATCCTTTGTTGCCCGAGAGACCACAGGTCCTTCTGTTAACAGAAAATTTTCTTTTATAAATTACTGACTCAGTTACATTCTGTGACTATTTCTCATATAAGCCTATTTCAGTTCAAACACATGAAAAAAATGTTTTTTACTCCTTAAAAATAAGTGCAGGAGAAGAGACTTAGAGAAAGGAAACATATTTTAGTCTGTTACAATGAAATCGTTGTTTCTACCAAGGCCATTATTCAAAGGTAATTAAGCATGATCTTAGTTTTGAAGGTGTAAAAATTTCCTATGAAGTCACTAGAACTGACTGAATACTGGAAATTACATACTTGAGCTAGTATCATCCCTTAGTAAAGCTAACTACATAGTGTTACCCGAATATACAAGTGGAGAGTTAATGGATAATAAAGCTGAAGTTACTGAAATAATTTGTCATTCGTGATTCAGTCAGCAAAGGGATCCCTGTTGGTTGCAATGTTCTCTTGCTCTGTTTTTTACATCTGTTATAAAATAGATTATTATATCTTATATATAACACTTATTATATCAGGTAGTCGTACACTTTCTTTGATGTTCTCTAATGTTGGAAATGGCCATTGTATGTTGCTGCAGTAAAATCAGCCTTTCGTTTTGTTATTTGTGAAATTGCACCCCCGTTAAATTTTAACCATAATTTCACATTAAAGAGGCAGTTGTGTTTAATTTTCTGGATTATTAAGGGTAAAAGAACAGAATAAATTGTCCGTATAAATAGCTTTGGTATGAAAATTACCCAAAATAATGGTAGGAAATTCCTATATATTTGAGGCAATGGAGTGTAATGTTCCTGTATGTGTAGCTGGGAGAGTTGCAGGGGGTCTCTTTTTTTTGCAAAACTAGTTTAACAAAAGTACAAACAAATGAGATTCCATGAGAACAACTGTCCTTTCTTGTTATGAAATTACAGCAATTAGTTCCATTTTGTGATACATTTATTACCTTAGCTGATTTATTGCAATCAATGGGACTTCTTGAAAAGTGAAATACTAAGAACAAGACGTGGTTAAATCTATTGAGAAGTTCTCACTTTTCAATTCCCAGCATTTAGGCAAATATAAAAAGGGAAATAATAAAATTTCCTAACAATAGTAATTTTTATAAGAATCAATTCTAGAGAATGCATTTTAGATAGTTGTGAAATTTAAACTTTTCTTTCTGAACTAATTACTTCTAAAAAGTTACCTATGAAATAAAAAAATTTTAGAAAAGGTGTGGCGAAATCAACTGTAGTATTTAGTTTCTAAAGATGTTGGATTTCACAAGCAATCTTATTTTAGTATGTTGATGTGAAGGACATCTCACTAGTTCACAACTGAATTAAGTTATAGACCTGCCATCTAGTTGGCTGCTGATTTCAAACATTTTTTAAAATTTCATCTAATCTGTAGTATAATAACTTCCAAACCAAAAATGGAATTTGTATCCCCGAAACTAAATTCTATCAGAATATAGTGACATTGGAAGCTATGTTTGTTCTCTGTAGAGTTAATTTACTTCTTTTTAACAGCTTCAGCTCCCACTTTCCCACTAAATCAAATGAGGAAAACAATAATTATTACCAAGGGCCAAGAAGTTGTCATTGAGTGCAAGCCACAAGCCTCTCCAAAGCCAACTATCACTTGGAAGAAAGGAGACAAAGCATTAAGGGAGAGTAAAAGGTCAGAAGCATTTCTGGTATTGTGTTTGCATGTTTGATTCCATGATACAAAATGAAAATATAGCAAGTGACAAGAACGTGCACTTGTTAGCATGGGTATGGCATAATTATTTTATCAAGCTGATGTGTCTGACAGTAGTGACTTTATTGTTTCCACAATATTGAAATGAAAACTCTTTAAATTTTTCAGAGATGCAGACAGATGAAAAGAAGTCATTGCTTTGGGTTTTTTTTTCCTCAATTTTCCATTACTCATTTCAAAAACGTGTCAGTTAACAGTGTAGACATTCTACAAATTCCATGTATGAGGGTACTAAAATCGTAGAGGCTGAGGTAGTCAGGACCACATAAAATATCAAATGTGCTTATTCATTTGAAATTATTTTAATAAGGCAGATTTGCAGCTTGATCACAACGGAAGTCTGTCTAAGAATAGCTTTAAAATGATTCAGAGAAGAAAAATATGATTCCATTATAGGATTTAATTATACAAGTAATGTCTGTACTCAACAGTACATCTGTTTAACAGAATATGTTTAATTAAATAAGTTCTGTCCAGCTCTGTACATTAAACATAGTTTAAGCACTACAGGTTAAATGCCAACTGCAATTGTGCTTTACAAGATTGGATGTCTGTACACTACAACAGTTTTGCCACCCTGCATATGGTCTTTAAGTACCCAGAGCAATCTTCTTTCTGGTAATGTATGTGAACGAATCACTTAAACTGACTTGTATGTCATTAGTCGAAAAGATAAAAGGAAGGCCTTTTTGTTCATTTATGCAATAGTGATGAAACGAGTAGAGCACATCTCTCCTTGTTAGCCGCAAAAGCCTTTCATTCAGGTGAGTTTTATTTTCATCTCATGCCATTTGTTTGGTTCTGAGAAGGAAAATGGGTAACTTCATGCCATATTGGTTCTTTGAGGGGCAGAGAAAAACAGCGTTATATACAACACTTTACCAACAGGTATGACTTGTATAGTACATGTTGACAAGATATGACAGAATGATATTACAAAGATGTTGATAATATCAAATATTCTGGGACTGATGCCTCTATGCTGTAGCTACAGTTAACTGTTTTCACTACGTGACCTTTTCCTCTCATCTCCACAAAACTCACTATGGTTTCTTTGATCACCACATGTAAATTACATTGTACTCCAAGACCAGTAAAGCATTTTGGTAATTACTTGATATCTGTCCAAACATAGCCTAACTCTGAAGTTAAAATCTCATAAAAATAAGATCTGGAGCTGTATTTTTCATATTTGCAGCTTTTGATACTTGCTTATTTTGACAGAGGCTGGAATCAGAAATTATGAAACATGGAAAATAAAAATGTGGTTGAACTACTTCAAATTTTTTCAAGACTTGGTTCGTATTCAACTTAATTTTTAGTCAGCTGTTCAGGGAATATCTTGTGTCATTTGGAGAAGTTCCTCTACATCCACTGTTTATAGGGGATTGGAATGAGGAGAATATTGTTTTCAAGTTTCTACCTCTACATACAGTATGCTTTAAACAACAATAATAGAGTGTATTTGAAGAGGCTATGAGGAAGGCTATCATGATTTTAGGAAGGGAAGTATAAACCAACGGAGGTGGTATGTGCGTTTCCATGTTTGGGGCACTCTGAGAAGGAAACATTGAAAAGGAACTGTGTAAAACATTTTTAAAAAGGATTAATCTGACATATTTTGTTGAGCAATCTATATACTTTAAAAATGGGCTTTCTTCATAGACTGCTGATAAAAACCAAAGCAAAAATAGTTAAGAATTGTCATGTGATGAGTTTGCATAGAAAGTTAAACCATGAAAAGTTAAAAAAAAAAAGCATTCTGGTTGAGGAAGGACAGGATAGAACAGCAGAACATTTTTCTTTTCTGCCACAGCTTATTCCTTTCTACAAAGTGCTAGAACCAAGTGCATGTTGTGTTTCATTTTTACCAAATCTGCCAGCCCAGAAAAGGAATTTATTATCCACATCTGTTAGAAAAGTCTCAATAGAAAAAAAGACTTTTGCCTCTACAGAGAAGAAGAAATTCCACTTGACTAGTGGGTCTGCTATCATCTAGCTCACCTCTTCCAAGCTGTGTTGCCTCCTTAGGTGTTCCTCCATACAACCAAAAGCTCATTGACAGAAATAGCTCAGAGACAATTCAGCTTGTAACTGAGAAGAAGGCTAAATGTGTTTCTCTGGGACTCATGGCTGGGTACAGTTCTTGCTGCAGTCAGACCTTGACTCTAGCTCCTGGAATTTAATGCAGTCTGAAAGCCTCAAATGTTTCAGATTCATTCCAAAGGCTATAGCCTATAGCCACTTGGCAGCTACAACTGTGGAAAGAATCTTCATGAGCTCCATCTCTGGTCTGTTTTACCTTTGAACAAATTATCCCACGCAAGGTCTTCATATTCACAGTCTATCTATGCTAGGTTTGCTGTCCCTGGTAAGCAATCGTTATTCTGAGCAGTCAGATGATTTGAATCCACTTGGAAAGTGTCTGTATATTATAACAGCTCTTTTGAACTGGGTTCTGAATGAGTGTCAAGTCTATAAGATAGAGCAAAAAAAGTAAGATATTCACAACTATTTGCTGACAAAAAGTATTCTGTTACCGTCTCAAAAATGCTTACAATTACTCCTATAGAAACATACTTATTTAACAAAGAATCCAAAGTATTTATATATGTAAAGATCATGACCTGCTGCAAAAGCCATATTTTAATGAAATAAAATATATGATATTGGAGATCTATTATGAAGAAATTAAAACTTCCAAAGAACAAGGCATAGGCTGTGAAGCTTACTGATACAGGATATTTAATGATCAGTATCAGTGTTTGAAAGAAATCTACATGTAAAATTCAAGTCTCTTTCATCTGTCATTATCTCAGTGAGTTGTTAGTACATTTGAACTAACATGAGTTCATCAACATTTTCACCAAATTTAAGAGGAGGGAAAAAAATGCTATTGTTATACTTCTATTTTGAAATTGGAACATACCTGAGCACAACAGCAATGGGAGTTGTGTAGGCTGACAAACACATTTAAGCTGCGTATTTTCATTAGTTGTCTGACAATAACTAAAATTGTTCGCTCTCTTTACTAACCACTTGCCTTTGGACTCTATGGTCTCATAGGCTAATAGATGACTGTGTGCCACTTATTGCAGCCTGTGATAATGTGTACTCCGGTTTTTGATTTGAACACTGAACTTTTTAGTCCATAAGAATTTTGTAAAAAACATTTGAATCTTTTAGTTCATAAGTAGCTTTAGTTTTATAGAGAAGTGTATTTTACTGGGATCCAAGTCTGAAAAAATAAGTTTATTCTTTGATTTGTAATAAAATACCTGGTTGGAACTTTGACTTAGGTCCTAAATAGGAAGAATTTCATCTGTGCAAGAGTATAGTAGAGAACAAACATTTCTGTGAAGTTGAGGGAACATTCCAGTCAGATACTTTCTAATCTGTAATCAAACTGTCATTTTAACATCAGCTCGTAAACAAGATACAGATCCAGACTATTCAGATCAGAAAGTCAGACAGAATTCTGTTTCTAATTAAACATGTTTTTAATCTTATGTATAACGTTAAAATACAGCAACAAAAAATATATTTAATAACATTTTATATAGGCAGTAAACTTTATAATACATAGTAGCATAGATTGGAATCTGATGTCAGTTACATCAATATAGATCATGAGTAATGCGAGTAAAGTCTATTACTAAAGTCTGGACAAAAATTTTTTATAAATTCTTTCAGGGTCCATGTTCAGGCTTCTGTATTTTGGCAGGTATTTTCTAGTGATTTATTACTGCACAAATTTTCATAAGCAGTTACTCCATGAACTATAATCTCTGTTTCATCACTTTCTTAAGGTCACCTACCTTTCTTGTCTAGATTCCCCTGTAGTAGTGTCTACAGCTGATGTTTAAACAGATATGCTTGAGAAGTCATAGGTATTAAAAAGCATTATAAGTCTTCGTTCATCTGTTTTTGTTCTTTCACCTACATCTAAACTATTCTTCTCATAAAACTCATACTGAATTTTCACTCTAGCTCATTATTTCCATCACATATCTATTAATTATAGCTAAAATAATAACACTCAAAAACACTCCAGCAGTGCAAAGAGTTCTATTCAGTCTCTATTTTTTCTTCTCCAGTCAGACCACCAAGAAATAATAAAAAAAAGCACAATTTAACCATCGACTTAGGATGTAGGATTTTTATAGTGCCAATTTTGTGTTGCTTTATTTTGGTTTTGTTCCTTTTCCTTTTGAAGCTTCTTGAATAATAATGCTTGTTTTATCAATGTTTTTTGTATATCTCAATTTGTGTGCAGTTTAATGTTTAATCTTAAAAAACTCTAAATACAATGATGTTTAAGCATATATGTATGCATTGGTAATATAGTTCTGTATTTACTGACTCCTCCTCTTCCTTATGGCACAGTCTAAGCTTCTCCTTCACATAACAGAACGAGCTTTGCAGAAAAACATTCACAGTCTCTGAAGGTGTGATTCACGACAGATCACCGTGAGCAGAGCAATGCCAGTCTCTCTGTGGCCATTTTATAATTGGTTATATTCATCCACCTAGGTCCAAGGTTAACTTTGCCTGAGGATCTAAATACGTTAAGCATTTCTGTGAGGAAAATAAATGGTGACAATACTCAACCTGTCACTTCAATTCAGCCACTTTTCCTTTGGAGCAATTAGTTTCCTGCTTTCCACTTCTGTTTGAAGGAGTTCTGAAGATAAGGTGAAGAAAACTTTTGGCAGGTTAAGCGGTAGAAGGAATTTTAGGTAGTTTGAATGCAATAGTCTGGCCTGGGTTTGGCCAGGAAACAAACTTCAACACTCCTATTACTGCAGTAGATATCATAGTGTTTTTTTAATCGATTGCAACTGGGCAAAAACTTTTTATTCCGTTTTCTCTGAATGATATCAAGGAATCACAGAACAGCTGAGAGTGGCAGAGACCTCTGGATATCACCTGGTACAACCCTCCCTACCAGAGCAGGGTCAGCTGGAACACATCGTTCAAGGTCATGTCCAGTCAGGTTTTGAGTATCTCCAAGGATGGAGACACCACAGCCTATCTGGGAAATTTATTCCTGTTCCAGTTAATCATCCCTACGGCAAAAAAGGAAGATATTCTTATGTTTAAATGGAATTGCCTGTATTTCAGTTTGTGCCCATTGCCTCTTGTCCTGCCCCTGAGCACTGATGAGAGCCTGGCTTTGTCTGCCTGCTCCCTCCCATCAGCGTGTGTATCAGGTGATTAGGTGTTCGGTGTGTTGATCAGCTGAGAGGCTCTGATCTGTAATAAATATGGCCATATACTGAATTAGTATCAACGCTTCTTCTATGACGCATGAAATGCTTGGTTCAGATCTGCCCCAAACCCGCTTGGCCACCAAAATTAATAAAATGGAGATCTCACTTACCGATACAAACTTGTCCACTGGGTATTGCCACGTAGCAAAGTTACTCTGTTTGACGTGTTCTTCATTTACTGTGTGCCTCCCTTGAGGTCATTGCAACTGATTTGCAGCCATAGAGAAGCCTGTAGAAGCTTTACGTTGAAAGAAGAAGTACTGGATGTTAATAGCAAGTCAGCCTTTAAATATCACAAATAAAATTAGTGGATACTGAAAATAGGGAAACATGAATATTTATGAAACCGTCAGTGTGGTGGGTTGACCCTAGCAGGACACCAGATGCCCACCAAAGCAACTGTATCACTCCCTCAATTGTACAGGGGAGAGAAAATATAACAAAAGGCTCATTCAGATAAGGACAGGGAGGGAGGGATCACTCATCAATTACTGTCACAGGCAACACACACTCAACTTGGGAAAAAATTAGTTTAATTTATTACCAATCAAATCAGAGTAGGATAATGAGAAATAAAACCAAATCCTAAAAACACTTTCCCCCCATCCTTCCCTTCTTCCTGGGCTTAGCTTTACACCTTTACGCTCCTCCCTGCCAGCAGCACAGAAGGATGGGGAATGGGAGCTGTGGTCAGTTCATCACACATTGTTTCTGCTGCTCCTTCCTCCTCATGGGGAGGACTCCTCACACTCTTCCCCTGCGCCAGCATGGGGTCCCCTCCAACAGGAGACTGTTCTTCACAAACTTTTCCAATACTGGTCCTTCCCACGGGCTGCAGTTTTTCAAGAACTGCTCCAGCGTGGGTTCCCCACAAGGTCACAAGTCCTGCCAGTAAACTTACTCCAGCGTGGGCTCCTCTCTCCATGGATCCACAGGTCCTGCCAGGAGCCTGCTCCAGTGTTGGCTTCCTATGGGGTCACAGCCTCCTTCAGCTGTGGAGACATGGAGAAGTATTAATGAGGAAATTCTGTCTTCATAGTCATGTGGATATAAAGTTTCAAGCCACACATTGACCTGTGAAGAACAGGAAAACACTAAACAGTACCCATTAAGTGAGAATCGTTTTCTATAGGTACTAAATGAAGAATAAAACCACTGGAGGGAACAAAGTGTTCAAGCTGTGTGTAACATAATACACGAGGGAGTGAATTGAGGCTGCTGATATTTTACCTTTACCTAAGTTTGCTTTATTTTGTGTTCTTTCAGTAGTGTTTCTCTAACATTCAGCAGCTGTGAAAGAAGACAGAGAAAAGAAAGAGAAAAAAGAGATCTCATATGGGGACATTAAATTCCAAATACTCATATAAGATTGCTACACTCTTCCTAGACAGAGACACAGGGAAGCCTGAGACTATTGCCTTCTACCTACCTTCAGGTTAATACTGAAATCTTTGAATCACAGAAGTAGTTGTCCTTCATGTCTAGATATTTCATCTATCGCACTTTGCTATGCAATTAGTGGAAATACATAGAGCACATAAATCTAAAAATATCATCATTCAAAAACTCAGAAATAGTCATGTTTTTATATTCTTCTAGTCTCTCAGACTCCTTCATTTTCAGTTTGGACAGGTTCTTATTACAGTTTTACACTCTACTATAAGGATCTGTCACTGTTTCCATTGTAAGTTCCTATTTTAATGGCTTTATAGCTCAATTGCTATGGAAAAAATCAAAGGAGAAAAGAAAAAGAAGGGTATTTCATAGTGGAAACAAGAAAAAAAATCATTTGAGTTTGCAGGAGAAATTTGTATTCAATTTTATAAAGTGATTTGGTTAGTACGTGTTGTGTTATGTTTTTGTATGTAAACATGTATTTGCATTTAACAGAGGTCTATATTATATGTTTTCTTCATAACCACGGTGGTAGCTTTCCAAAATAATTTCAGTTCCATCTAACTGTGGTGTGTAACATTTGTTTAAACTGGAAACTGCCCTGTGAAGGCAAAAGGAGTATATAGGTAAAATGGATGAAAAATTACTCTGAACTGTAATTTTCAGTTTGTCTATTGGTCCCTAGGTTGGATCATGCTCCACTTGAACCTGGAACAAGCTTTTCTGCATCTGTGTGATCAGCCACGCGGATAGCACAGTAGCTCAGTCTACTAGCTTTCCAGTTTTTAGTGAAAACACCACAATTTATTTTTTTTCCTGGTAATAAAGAAAGATCTTCAGAATTAATCTAACTGTAGGAGCAGATTATTAAGCGGTTTCAAGATTTTACTAGTGTCCCCAGTTAAACATTCAAAGAAAACAGCCACTCACGAGTTTCAAGTAGTTTAACAAATAGCATTTCCCACAGGCTACCAAATGAATTCTGTGATACTATTCAATGAAATTGTTATCTACAAGATCTTAAATGATTTCCCTGAACTGAAACATCCCAGTCTTTCTTCCCAAGGAATTGTGTTCAGGACAATACTTTCTATTATTGCTCCTTAATACAGTACTTCATACACTGCTATACAGCTATTTAGGAACTCACTGACTCTTTTTAGGAAAATAATACTTGATTCCAATACAAAAGTGTATGTTTAGGTAACAGTGCATTGAAATATATATTATATTAGAAAAACATTCTCTTCTTCATTTGTTGAGTTGATATTCCACCATATCTTACCAATTTTCAGTTCAAATAGGATTTAATTGTATAAAAAACGCTATGCAGTTCCCCACATGTGTGGGGAGAACAGCTGCTGTGTCTGCAAGTACCCAACACAAGAAGGACATGGAGCCGCTGGAGCGAGTCCAGAGGAGGGCCACGAAGATGGTCTGAGGGCTGGATCACCTCTCCTATGAAGACAGGCTCAGAGGGTTGGGGCTGTTCAGCCTGGAGAAGAGAAGGCTCCGGGGTGATCTTATTGCAGCCTTCCAGTACTTAAAGGGGGCCTACAGAAAAGCTGGAGAGGGACTTTTTACAAGGGCATGTAGTGATAGGACAAGGGGCAATGGCTTTAAACTGAAAGAGGGCAGACTTAGATTAGATATAAGGAAGAAATTCTTTACATTGAGAGTGGTGAGATACTGGAACAGATTGCCCAGAGAAGTTGTGGACACCCCATCCCTGGAAGTGTTCAAGGCCAGGCTGGATGAGCAACCTGGTGTAGTGGAGGGTTTCCCTGCCCATGGCAGATGGGTTGGAACTAGATGACCTTTGAGGTCCCTTCCAACCCAAACCATTCTATGATTCTATGATTCTAACTCACACATAATTACTGTGTAATATTCATCAAGCACACATGAATGTTTTGGATCTCTTCAGGCACCTATAGGCTAGACACTAATATTTAGGGAGCTGAGTCTCACCCTTTATGACCTCACTTTTTGGTATTTCCATACAATTGCATTTCTTTATTTTTTTCTAAATTACTGCACTGTATTTATCCCATATATATATCGTAGCTCTACTGAAAAGAAAAAGTTGAAGAGCTCAACATTTTCAAGTTGCTAAAAACCACAAGATATTTGAGCTGCTTTAAATGCCTTGAATATCTGCTTACACAACTCAACTAATTATCAGTTGAGCAAACACTTAATGAATTCTGATTCTATGATTCATGTCTCTGCTGTGGTTATGAACAGCTGCCTGTTTGTGCACAACACAGGTAGAATATGACAAGTCATCTGTCACCTAAAGGTTTTTCTTTGCTTAAGGTTCTTCAGACTATGACTTTCAGCATAATTTGTCCTTAATAGAAACTTAATCTAAAATTCTTGGGAGTTTAAACACTTAACTTCATGCCACCAGCTGATCCCCAGATTCCCAAGTGGCACTTTAATGATCAGAAAGTAGTGAAGAGAGAAAATGCTAAGGACGTTAAGAATGAGAAGCTTCATGACAGAAACTCTTATCTTCCTGAGAGAGTTCTGCAAGTCACTTCTTTTCAATTTTTGCATAAATCATGGTCTAATTTAGCTGTGGCAGGCTCATAATGGGAATTAGAGATCTGGTTACAAAGTAGAAAAAGGAAACAGTTACAACCTTGACTAAATAGTAAAAACAAATGGCAAGATCATCCCTTCACAAAAAAAAAAGGATCTCTGTTCAAAAGCAGCACTGTTTTGCTAATTGATCGTATTACACAACATGAGTTTTGACAACATAATGATTTTGGACACACTCCTAACAACTCCTACTCTTTATTCATGTTCTCTCTTACAGAGAACATGATTAAATAAGTAGTCCAGTATCCATCAGGCCTGAAATGTTTACTGCTTTGTGGACCTTAGGCAAGAGATTTGCTTCTCTATACCTATAGGTGCAGCCAGCTCTGGTTTCAGTGACAAAGTTAAATTGCTTAAATTCCCTTCCTTATCTCAGGCCTCTTGCTTTAAAATGAAAAGATTTAGGGACCTGATTCAGGTGAAAAATAACTCCTTTATTTCACCTGGGCTTTTTTTTTGCCGGATCATTTCTCCTGTCATAGTCACACAGAAGCAGATGTGCGTGCCAGAACAGCGCAGGAAGGATTGGAGTGAATGGCCATGGACCAAGACAGGTGTTTACCACAGAGTGTCCAGGTCAGCACACAAAGCAAGTCTCACATTTTTCTGCATGTATGTGCTGTGCACTATTTAAGAAGGAAATTAAAAGCTACCTTGTCATGTTGCCTGAACTGCACTGTGATGCAATCAGCTGTGCTATTAAGCAATTAGTCCCTGGCTAGATTTTAAACTGTATCAAGTATGTCTCCCCAAGTAGTTCTTAGGCATCTTAGGAGCTTGTAGAGGCTGAAAGCTATTCCTGCCAGGCTGTCCACATGTTGCCACCATGTTTTACAGGCTAATAGCATTTAATAGGATGGAAAAGGTTCTGTGATAGCTAGCTTCAATATATGGAAAGAGTATGTGTATTTATATTCCTGTGTCGTGGTTTTTGGACTGAGGGTCGAGACAAGAACCGAGAGGGAGCACCCACCAACCATGGTCCCGGGCAAAACATGACTCAGGCTTTCTTAATAAAACAAAACAATTTATTAACAGTTACTTAACAGGAGACAAGGGAACGAAACCGGTTACTTGAGAGGAGAAAAAGAGAAAACAAGGCCAGATCTTAAAACAACAACCTCCCCACCCCCTATTTTCTTTCCTTCCTGGCTCTATCTCCCCCCCCGGCGGCACAGGGGGACAGGGAATGGGGGAGTGCAAGTCAGTTCATCCATGCTGTTAACTGCCACGCCTTTCTTAAAGGAGGAGGAGTCTTTACACCATTTTTCCCTTGCTTCGGTGGATCCCCTACTCACGAAGAAAAAGTCCCCAAACTTTTCCAGTATGAGTCCTGCCCGCAGGATTGCAATCCTTCCCATGGATCGCACCAGTTTGGGCTTTACCAGTCTCGGCCTCTTAGGGAGCTGCTGCCACTCGCGTCGGCGTGGGCCGTCCCATGGATTCCAGATGCCTCCACGACCTCGTCGTGCATTCCATGCCCCATTGTTAACAGTACCTGGTCGCGCATCCCCTGCTCCACGACCTCTCCTGGGCTCAGGCATCTCTTCCCCGACGTGGGTTTCTCCACGGGCCGCGAGTGGGTCTCTGCTCCGCCGAGTACACCCTGGCTGCAGGGGGGCCGCCTGCCATCTTCACACCGATTGCAAGGGAAACCTCAGCTCCAGCACACCTCCTCCTGCTCCATCCTTAACTGACCTGGTCGCTGTGGTTGTTTTCTCTTAGATCTTAATCTCCTCTAGAGGAGCTCGGCCCGGCGGGCACCCCGGGAGCGAGGCGATTCCCGAGCCCCCCCCCCCATGCGGCTCCCCCGGCGCCATCTTGAGCACATGGCGCCGGCCCGGGTCCGGGCAGCCGCCCGGCCGGGAGCCGGGAGCGAGGGCAGCACCCTCCTGCTCTCTCCTCGCTCCTGAGCAAAAAGCCCTTTCCCGCCCCTTTGTCCCAACTTAAATAGGGCAATTCGCAGAGGCGCCAATTTGGCTCAACCTCCCCCGGGGGGGCGGGGATGGGACTCAGATCTGGTGGCACAGGGAGCAAATCCCCTCCCCTGCCACCAGAACACCCCCCCACACATCAAACTATCACATCCTGATAGAGAAAGAATCACTGTTTAAGATGTGCAACACATGAGAGTCTTACCTCAGCCAGAATTTCTGGGCATTATTACTGAATTAGTCACACTGAAATAGTGACAAGATAGATAATAGTTACTGTCACTCATTGACATGTTACCATATAGCAATAAAATGTTTAAAGTCTGTAGGCACCAAGTTTATTTTTAAATCAGGTAGAAACAGAATGTTAAAGAAGGCATTCCCAAGGCATTGTGGGAAATTTGTGAAATGAACCCAGATTGTTTGGATTGAGAAATCTTGTCAGACTCCAAAACACGAGCATATACTTTGAGTGTATATTTAGTTTATAGCACCGTAAGGCTTAAACTACATTTTGAGTGATGCTTAATATTTTGTTAGATCTACTCATCAACATGCATGATCTGTGTGGAGACTACAAAGATTTTCTACACATGGGCTGCTAAAATTCATTTTGCACTAGAAAGCCACCTTCCCAGGGAATATTCTTTCTTATCTGTCACAAGTCTAAATTAGTTAGCTTTTCAACAGATTATCACCTACTGCATCAAGATTTAGTTATCTTTGTAGCTATATTATGAAATTTATTATTAAATTTCAAAATTTAAAGGGAATTTGTGATGTATCTGGCATCTTCTCTCACATTATATTCTGACATTCTGCAATCTGTCAATCTTGAAAATCCATGGGCTGTCAGTATTTATACGATAATTACTCCCAGAGAAGAAAAATAAGTCTATGCACATTTTAAAAAAGTTAGATATACTTCGCAGAAAATTAAATTGTATAAAAAAACTAAACAAGTTATTTGATATCTAGAAAAAAAATATAATGGAAACTGGCTTTTTAGTGGATTAGTAATAAAAAAGATTGACATTAGTCTAGAAAACAACAGCCTACAATTAATCCACATAGCCAAGATAAAAAAATAATGACTATCTCAAGACCAATGATTTTCAGGCCTCTAACTTTATGAACAGATTTCAATACATAAATGACCATAAGCTCACTATCCAAAAGGCAGTCTCAACGGTGTATTTCTAAGCAATATATGACAACAAAACTACATCTTATCCAGCAAATGAGACACTTTACGTCAGAACAAGGGATCCGTTACGTTTGGATTTTCTACATATTTTCAGGCACTGTAGAACAACATTCATTGCTGTTGTCAAGGTTCAGATTTGCTTCACTGTGACAAAAATAGACATCATATTTCCTCATGAAAATGTTATACCAGTTTATCTATAAGGAAAGCCAAGGTATTCCTTTATTTAAATAATATGGCAATTAGTACCACAAATCAGTATAAAGCTATTACTGATTATGACTTACATTCCTTGTTTTCATAGAATCATAGAATGGTTAGGGCTGGAAGGGACCTTCAAAGGTCATCTAGTCCAACCCCCCTGCAAGGAACAGGGATATCTCCAACTAGATCAGGTTGCTCAGGGCCTCATCCAACCGGGCCTTGAACGTCTCCAGAGATGGAGCATCCACCACCTCTCTGGGCAACCTGTTCCAGTGTTCTACAACTCTCATGGTAAAAAATTTTTTCCTAGTATCCAACCTGAATCTACCTCCCTCTATTTTAAAACCATTACCCCTTGTCCTATCACAACAGGCCCTCCTGAACAGCCTCTCCCCAGCTTTCTTGTAGGCCCCCTTGAGGTACTGGAAGACCGCTATAAGGTCATCCCGGAGCCTCCTCTTCTCCAAGCTGAACAGCCCCAACTCTTTCAGCCTGTCCTCATAGGAAAGGTGCTCCAGCCCTCTTATCATCTTCGTGGCCTTCCTCTGGACCCTCTCCAACAGGTCCATGTCCTTCTTATGTTGGGGGCTCCAGAATTGCACACAGTACTCCAGGTGAGGTCTCACGAGGGCAGAGTAGAGGGGGAGAATCACCTCCCTTGACCTGCTGGCCACGCTCCTCTTGATGCAGCCCAGGATGCACAGCAAATTACTAACTGTGAAAATTACTCTGTTGATCAGTGACTGATTACTACTGTTGATCAGTAATCAGTGATTACTCTGTTGTTAGTGACTTCCACAGACGTACATTTTCTACATATATATCTGAGATTCTTGTATTTCTCATTTTCTTTTCAGTGGCTGTATACAGCAAATAAATGAAAGTCAGATGGAAAAGAATCCAAATTGTAATTGCACAGGAAGGTTAAAAATGTACAGAGACTTCTGTTTAGTAGACTAGCCTTGAAAAAAGAGAAAACATTCTAGTGAGAGCAAACAATTGAGGCATTTACTTCTGAAGACTTTTAAGTAGCATTCCTCAACCTTGCCTTTCTGTTTTTCTCTTGTTAAATCTTTTTAAAAAATTATTTCTATAGGATCTGATTTTGAACTTGAATGAGTAATAGCTTCCAAGTTAATTAATATACCATTTTAATCAGATTATTACAAAACATTTGGTAAAACTAGCACCAACATTATTATCTGTAGCTCTTCACTGGACCTAATATAATACTATGCTTATTTTCTTCCCCTGCTGCCATAGCCTGTCGTCTCTGTACACAGTCACTAATATGCTTTTTGTATTATACTCATTGACTGTTGTCTCTTTGCCTATGTTCACAGCAGACATAATCAGCCTAAAGCTGGGAAATGTATAATTTAAATTTTGCCACAGTGTCAGTAAATTAACTGTGCTAAAGCCATTGAAAAATCCTTAAAGGATTAAAAATTTACAGTTCCTAGTTAAAAACTCAGGAAGGCCTATGAGAAAAGTGTGTTATTTTTATATGTGAGACTTAAGCTCACAATGCATAAAATCCCCTCATTACACAGTCTAATATTGTTGAAAAGTCATGATATGGTAATGTACCAATATAATAAGGTGATATTGTATGATAGAAGTATGATTTTGTAGGAATCAGAAAATGCACCTTCTGAAGCTGCAAATTGTTTGATGTAGCTTCCATAACCCTTTCACTTTTATGAAGTTCTCAAACCATAGAGCTGAAAGACCTTTCATTTCCTCTTTTTTGTTATTTTTGTAGGAACATCTCTTTTAACATTCTCAGATCTATGCATTACTGATTCTTTGGCAAGAACAACTACCACTATTCAAAGGAATCTGTCTTGGACTTCTGTTTAGTGACTTTATTAATCTTCTAATTTCATCTTTGTATTTCACAATTTTGTGTCATCTTCCCTTTCCTCTACAAAATTTTCTTTACTCTTCAATATGTACAGCAGCTACATAACTCCAGGAACATCCTCTGGTGTAGTTCACTTGTCACTACTAGGTCAAGTGACATATGCCTAGTGATAATATACATTTGGTTTTTTTAACAAAACCCTTTCACTGACACAATATTAACTTCATGGTTTTGAGCTTAGAACTGAAAAGATTTTTTGTAGCTTGCCTGAAAAGTTATCATAATCCAAAAACTAACGAGTCTTTTCTCAAAGATTCTTGACTAGTAAAAATCAAAGGACATCTCTCCTCCCACCAAAATGTGCAAAAATACGTTCCAGACTAGAAAAAGCCCAAACAAATTTATAAGTAATCTCAGCCTATCTTGATAATCCCTTATCTCTCTACAGAAATTAACATCTACAATTTTCTTTGAATCATCAATAACTTCTGTTTTCCTCATGCAGTAACACACAACTTTGAAATACCTTTATTTTTCTACTCTTTTTTTTAATCAGCAATTTCTTAAAGTTTCCTTTCCACATCTCTGGTTTCTTTTTGCTGTGAATGGGTCCTTATATCCTTTACTGACAATGCATAATCCAAGTCTTTCACAGTCATCAGTCCAAAACAAAATGTGTATCCATGAGGAGCTAGTTACTAAAGACTGATTATAAACAAAATATCATGGTTTTTTACATTGATCTTTTCTTTATTTTCCTTTTCTTGCTTCTATCTTGTATTGTTCTGTTACATGTCAGTGCTCCTGGAAAGCATGAATCACTGAGATTGGATAGGATTCTAGAAACCATCTAGTCCCACACTCCATTCAAAACAGGACTAATGGCATCAGGCTTCTCAGTACAGTCTAATATTGAATATCTCCATGGATGGAGAATCTACAGCCTCTCTGGTCAACTTGTTCCAGTATTTGGACACCTTCATGGTATTTCTGCCTCCCCACCCCCTTTATATTTATTCAAATATTCTAATTTGTGTCTGTTACCTCTTATTCTATGCATCTTTAAGTCCAGCTCGGTCTTCCCAGTATTCTGCAATAGGTGGATACAGT
Source organism: Tauraco erythrolophus (assembly GCF_009769465.1). Taxonomy (NCBI): domain Eukaryota; kingdom Metazoa; phylum Chordata; class Aves; order Musophagiformes; family Musophagidae; genus Tauraco; species Tauraco erythrolophus. Next base: position 122,494,114 of record NC_141465.1, on the reverse strand, counting down.
CAGAAAAAAAGATCTACCCTTAGCCTTCTTTTCTCTGGGCTGAAACAAAAAAACATTTCTCAGCCTCTACTGAGCCTCCACCTCATGACCATCTCTATGGCTCTTTTCTGTACTCACTCCAGTATGTCCATGTCCTTCTTGTACTTGTTGCCCCAGATACAATCCCAAAAGAAAAAATGCCAAATAGAGAAAAAGAATTGCCTCTCTTAATCTGCCAGCTGAATTTTTACTAAAACAGCTCAGAAAGTTTTTGACCTTCTTTACTGCAAGGACACATTGCTTACTCATATTCAGCTTGGTGTCAATCAGGACACCAGGTCCTTCTCTGCAGACCTGGTTTTAGCTAGGGACACTGAGTCTGTATTTGTGCACAGAGCTATTCTTTACAGATTTAGAACTTTACTAAAGATCTTGAGGTTCATCTCAGCCCATTTTTCCACCTTTTGAGGTCTATCTGAATAACAACCCTGCTTTACAGCATATCTATCACCTCCTCAGTTTGGTATCATCTCTGAACCTGCTGAGTGTACTCCTTGCCATTATACAGGCCATTTATAAGACCAGTAAATAGCTGTAGCCCACCTACAAGGCCATGAGGGATGCCAACTGGTAGCCAGAAACCAGCTGAATTTTATATCACTAATTACAGACTTTTGAAACAGGCAGTGCAACTAATTCATTACACACCCACACAAAGAAGACCCTAATGATGATCACACTTTTCCTCTTTACACAAATGGTTGGTCCAGGGTCAGCTGGCTTTGATGCCTTCTCTGATGAGTCTTCCTCCTCCTCATATGCTCCCAGGGCACTACGCCTGTCTTGAAGTTGCAGATCTACAGGTGCAAATCATCTACAGGTGAAGATCTAGGAAGGCAGCTGTTGCCTGAAGTCATGCTTTTCCAGTCTTCCCCATCTTAAGAGTTTCCATCTACTGTTTCTTTGAGTGCAGTCTCTAGATGACCCTCATTTCTTGTTTCATATAGTTCGAGCTTTTGTGTCTTCAGGGTCTCTAAGAAGACCTCCTGAAGACTGTCTGTCCTCCCTGATGTGTCTCAGCCCACATGCACTGCTGCACTAACAACTGCCAGGTCTCTGTTAGTGGCACTCTAGCCTGACAGTTACATGGCTGCCTCTTAAGCACGAGCCAAAGAGGTGCTCAGGTCACTTCTTGACAGCAGTCAGCTGAAGACAGAATAACACAGACTGCCTTTAACCAGAAAACAGCCAACAGAAGCCTCCTGTTAGCTGATAGAAGCAAAAGTCTCCAGAAGAAAAAGGAACCCTCGCCAGCAATGGCAAACCACCATAAGATGCCAGAAAGAGCTCTCAAAACTAGATGGGAACTATAGCAATAATATCTAGTTCCCACTTGCTGTGCTTTGGGAACTGTGTTTGTTCTATAGCTGATTTTTTCATTGTCCATTTTTATTTTTTTCATCTGGGATGGGAACATACTCTCAACTTACTTTTGTCTCAATACTTCCCTGATCACTTCATTTCATGTCCACCTCATATTTCTAAAGAAAATACAAGTTTAAAAAAAAAAACACAACACCTTTTACCATTACCCTCTGTTATAAATCCAAGCTAAACTAAGACTTTGCAATTCTTTCATCAGAGAACAGAGGAAAGAAATCCTTTTACTATAAAGCAAGCTATAGCTCAGTGCTGGAGAGAGTTTACCACCTTTGGTAAACATTTGACCTGAAGCTTGAGTCTGCATCAGGCAGGATATGGACTTGAACTGTGGTTTGTGCAGAGGAGTGGCTGTTCTGCAGCAGGCTGACGGAAGAGCCAAACAAAATTGTAGGACGTGAAGACTCAAAACCTTGCACTGCAACAGCAGTGGCAGGCATCCCCCTAGATTTCTCTCATGTATGGTTTAATAATCAGTGACTCACTTGTGGTTTAGGTGTGGGTCCAGTTGTTCTTCTTCATCCTAAAATTTTCCTTTCTGAATAAAGTTTACTTTTTGATGAATAACATTTCTGGATGAGGCTTTGAGCAATCTGATGTAGTGGAAGGTGTCCCTGCCCATGGCAGGGTAGGTGGAACTAGATGATCTTTCACCCAAACCATTCTATGATTCTAGGATTTTAAAGGCTTTGAGCTTAAGAAAACAGGGCATTTCTTTGAGGGACTCTTGATTTTCTCTGCAGAACAAACATTATTCTGGCTGTTTTAACAATCTAAATAAGAAACCTAATTTAGATGTTAAAAATCTTATTTTAGTCATCTAAATGACTAAGTCATCTATAATGACTAAGTCTAATTTTCTTCACAAAAGAAAGGCTGCCTGCATTCTCATAGAAAAGTAAAACAAAGTGCCAAAGTCATGTGTTTGTAAACTGCTAACAAATATATTGAAAACAGCATGCTATTTAACAGACATATATGACTCAGAAACTGAGATCGCTTAAATTGTAAGCAAACTTTACAATAAACAAAGCTAAAAAATTAACATTCACGTACCTTTCATTTACCTTAGACGTTAAGTGGATGCACAAGAAATTATGCTGAACGGTTCAGACTTTATGACTGACATCTCTGTAGCTGCAGACGCGTCTTTCTCAGCCTATCTCCTCATTCTAGCATTTCTCCTCATTCCGACTTCATGTGTCAGTAAGCTCTGAAAAATCTGCCTCTCAGAGCACACTATGCCCTAATTTTGTTCTGAAAACCTTATAATGGGAATTATAACACTTACTACATTTATTTTTCCAGATAAAAACAAGGAAAGTAAAAGACTCTCTGTGTTTATATTGCCTGGTTTATATGACAACAGAGATGCTTTTTTTCTACGTGAGTTCTTGGTTTTAATGGCAATTAGCCATAAACAGCACCATATACTTTTTAACTGTACTGAATATCCTTCAGATGAAAAGTAGTATTTGTGGGAACTTAAAATTCCTAGTCCTTAAAGAGCTAAGTGCAGCATTCAGAAAGGTATATCAGTCGAAGCTTTTATCACCATATTCCCCTCAGTGGTGATTCATTTTTTCTTGAATCAGTTTTTCAACTCTTCTTCACTTTTGCAAGGCACAGAGCATTATTATAGTTGTGCTACTGTGTTTTGTTTGGGGTTTTCATTCTGTGCCCCTTTTCAGGATCAAGGCCAATACAATGGTTCTTTATTGTCCACTGAATACCCTCTTGGAGATAAGATACATCCTCTTTGATATTCCATTAAAACACAGCGGTTTCTAAACTCTAATGTCGGCTTAAAAGACTCATGAAATTCAGGCTGTTGAATTTTAACACATTCTTTTTCCTTTAAGACACCATTCCCGCTTGATGTTTGACTTCTGCATTATGGCTCAACTGCACTTTAATGTGACACTCGGATAAAAGCATATACCAGAAAATATTATCCAGATTTTGTGTTGAAGAGAATCCCTTGTGTCTAATGCAAACTCCTGTAAAAGTAAATACTTGCAAATAGAGCAGTAAATGAATCCTTATTTATTAAAATTCATTTATTCCTAGCAAGGGGTTTCCTGTTCTGTTGAATGCAATTTTCCCTACAATATTAATGAAAAAAATGCCCCTGCATAAACATAATATTGAAAGGAACTAATCCAGACACTTCTAACAGGATCCCGGAGTGTAGAGAACTGTGTAATAAAACTGACTGTACGTAGGTCAGATAATAAAACTGGAAACACTGGAAACTGACATTTGCAGATCATATCCTCAATTTTTTAACTTTTAATTCTGTAATTAGGCCATTTTCATTTTACTCCTATCTGTCTGCTAGTTTTAGTGTGCATTGATTTTTGTTGTTTTTTTCAGGAATGAAGTACCGTTTTAGAAAATAAGACATAAAATTAAAAAAAAAAAAGTCATCTATCAAGTCATTGAAATTAAGCTCACATATAGGAATTATCGTGGCCCATTTTTTTATGACAGTTATGTGGCATTTACTGTACTACCACTCACACAGCTTTTTGAACACATAAAAAGAATACCGCCTGTATTCAAAGTCTTCGATTTGTGGCACCATATGCTCACCCTGTCATCTGTTTGGTTTGAAAACACTTGATTGCACGAATGGCCTAGTAATACGCAGCTCTACCTTACTGGTAGCTCCTCGCCAGATTACCGTAGAGAGGAAGTCCTATTACTCTTTTCAGCTTGTCAGTTTTGTAAATACACAAAAAAGATGTAGATGATAGGAGCAGCTTCATGTTCATAAGTCCTGGTCCTCAAACACCCTGATATCTGTTGGAGCGACACACAGCAGGGCGTAAGCAATCCAGGAGGTTCCTGGAATGCATTGATGATAACTTCCTTCTCCAAGTGATAGAGGAGCCAACAAGGAGAGGTGCTGTGCTGGACCTTGTTCTCACCAACAAGGAAGAGCTGATGGGGAATGTGAAGCTTAAGGGTAACCTTGGCTGCAGTGACCATGAAGTAGTGGAGTTCAAGATCCTTAGGGAGGCAAGGAGGGAGCACAGCAAACTCACTACCCTGGCCTTCAGGAGAGAAGGCCTCTTTAGTGATCTGCTTGGTAGAGTACCATGGGAGAAAGCCCTGGAGGGCAGATAGGCACAAGACAGTTGGTTAATATTCAAGGATCATTTCCTCCAAGCTCAGGAGCAATGCAAAGCAAAGTCGGGCAAAAACATCAGGAGGCCTGCATGGATGAACAAGGAGTTCCTTCACAAACTCAAGCACAAAAGGGAAGCCTACAGAGGGTGGAAGCAAGGACAGGTAGCCTGGGAGAACTACAGAGAAACTTTTCCAAGCAGTCAGGGATTAGGTTAGGAAAGCTAAAACCCTGATAGAATTAAATCTGGCCAGGGGTGTCAAAGGCAACAAGAAAAGCTTCTATAGGTATGTCGGTGATAAAAGGAGCACTAGGGAAAATTTGGGCCCTCTCCAGAAGGAGACAGGAGACCTGGTTACCCGGGATGTGGAGAAGGTTGAAGTAATGAACGACTTTTTTGACTCAGTCTTCACTGGCAAGAGCTCTAGCCGCATTGCCCAAGTCACAGAAGGCAAAGGCAGGGACTCAGAGAATGAAGTACTGCCAATTGTAGGAGAAGATCAGGTTCAAGACTGTCTAAGGAACCTGAAGGTGCACAAGTCCATGGGACCTGATGAAATGTCAAGTTGTGGCAGTCCGGTGAAGTTCCCACTGACTGGAAAAGGGGAAACAGAACTCCCACTTTTAAAAAGGGAAAAACTTCTGTGCCTGGCAAGATCATGGAGCAGATCCTCCTGGCGACTATGCTAAGGCACATGAAAAAAAAGGAGTTGATTTGTGACAGCCAACATGACTTCACTAAGGATAAATCGTGACTGACAAATTTGGTGGTCTTCTACAGTGGGATTACAGTGTTGGTGGGTAAGGGAAGAGCAACTGATGTCATCTACCTGGACTTGTTCAAGGCATTTGACACTGTCCCGCACAACATCCTTGTCTCTAAATTAGAGAGACATGAATTTGACAGGTGGACCACTCAGTTGATAAGGTATTGGCTGGATGGTCAAACTCCAAGAGTTGTGGTCAACAGCTTGGTTTCCAAGTGGAGGCTAGTGATGAGTGGTCTTCCTCAGGTGTTGGTATTGGGACCGGCGTTGTTTAACATCTTTGTTAGTGATATGGATAGTGGGATTGTGTGCACCTTCAGCAAGTTTTCTGATGACACCAATGCCAAGTTTTCTGATGCCATCCAGAGGGACCTTGACAGGCTGGAGAGATTGGCCTGTGTGAATCTCATGAAGGTTCAACAAACCCGAGTGCAAGGTCCTGCACATGGGTCGAGGTAATCCCAAACTGGACAGCGAATGGATTGAGAGCAGTCTGGAGGAGGAGGACGTGCGAGTGCTGGTGGATGAGAAGATCAACATGAGCCAGCAATGTGCACTTGCGGCCCAGAAAGCCAGCTGTATCCTGGGCTGCATTCAAAGAAGCATGGCCAGCAGGTCGAGGGAGGTGATTCTGCCCCTCTACTCTGCTCTCGTGAGACCCCACCTGGAGTACTGCATTTAGGTCTGGGGTCCTCAACATAAGAAGAACACAGATCTGTTGATGTGAGTCCAGAAGACGACTACATAGCTGAAGCATCTCTGCTGTGTTGACAGGCTGAGAGAGTTGGGGTTGTCTAGCTTGGAGAAGAGAAGGCTCTGGGGAGAACTTATAGTGGCCTTCTGGTACCTAAAGAGGCCTGCAAGAAAGTTGGAGAGAGATTTTTTATAAGGGCATGTGGTCAAGGGTAATGACTTTAAACTGAAAGAACGTAGATTTTGATTAGATGTAGAAGAAATTTTTCACAATAGGGGTGGTGAGCCACTGGAAGAGGTCGCGCAGAGAAGTTGTGCGTGTCTCATCCCTTGAAGTGTTCAAGGCCAGGTTGGATGAGGCTTTGAGAAACCTGATATAGTGGAAGGTGTCCCTGACCATGGCAGGGGTGTCGGAATTATATGATCTTTGAGGTCTCGTCTAACAAAAACTGTTCCATGATTCTATGATTCTATTATTTTTAAATATAATTCCTAATATTTTCAGTACTTCAGCTTTATAACTTTATAACTATTTATAACGTAACATTGACAATTCAACTTCTCTGTTTGGGGCTTCTCAGTAGTTCTTAAAGTACCAGTCTGCACTATTTTGTGATTACAGTAACAAAGGGTCATACCTTATTACAGCAAAGAGGCTTCATACAGACAGACTTCCCCATCCACCCCATCTGGGAAGTGCTTGAGTAAGACAACTGATGGAGGGTAGACTTGAGAAGGATGTGAAGGGAAGGATACTCTGGACAGAGATAATTACGTTAAAATTCTGCTTAACTTTTATGTTGAACCCAAAAAAATATCAGGCAGATATCTTCCTAAGGAAGAGGAAAGTATCAAAACTATATAATTAATTGTGCCTTAAAATCATCTGAATAAGGAAATATTTGATGACAAAATCGCTATTATCTATTGAACTATCTGAGCCTTCCTTATAGTACAAAATTAATAGTTTAAGTACAGAAGTAAATGAAGCATTTCACTGGTAATATTGCAAATGACAACGTTTTCATTCACATTTCGCCATATTTCAAGCAAAATATGGAGGAAAAAGTTAAAAGAATGTTAATATTTATGAAGAATAGCTCATCCAACAAAAGAAGTGGCTCTTGAGTGAACACAAAGTGCAGGAAAATGTAGTCTGCTTTAAAGTTCTTGATTCTGGACTTCAGAAGCCGTTTTATTTCTCCTTAAATATTGAGGACAGGAAGTTTTTTTTCTAGATTGTGGCTTAATATTCTTTTGTACGGTGATGAAACCTGGCTAGGAAAAAAGAAATACATACCATGCTTTTAATGCACATTCTGGAAGCTTAGAAATTTCTCTGTGGCTGCTATCATTCTCATAGCAAAGTGACTGAAAAACACGAGTATCAATGCTCCAGGTTCTTATACAGCATTCTGTGGAACTCTGTGGTAGATTGCTCTGCGGCATTATTATCCATGTACTGTTAAGCTGGAATTCGCACTTAGTAAGTGGAGGGTTTTGATCAATAGGAAGGATTCTACACAAGGGACTCTGTGGATAGGCTGAAGCAACTAAAAGAAGTCTCAAGGAGTCTTGACAAATTACAAATGGCTGCTCTTGTCACATTCTTAGCAGTAAACTGACCGTGAGCAAAGAACTGCCATCAGAGAAGGCCAAAACAAGAAACAGCTAAAGGACTACAAACTGGCACCTTTTCCATTTTACAGGAAATATCGGTTTCCCATTAAAAAAAACGTAGGCTGAGTCCAAAATATGATGAAGAAACCAACTAAATATTATCCAAGCTGATGATTTTTAGTATTTAAAACTATCTCAAGGGATTTCTATCCCAGGTCTATAGAGAGAAAAATGTCATATTTCAATGACTGCAAATTTTTCGAAGTCATGAAGGAAAGATCGAAGAAAGTAAAAAACTGAATTCAGGTAAAATCAGAGGATCACAGGTGTTGAATAACCACCTTGCTTGTCATTTAATGGGTTTTTAGTTTTTAACCAAAAGGTGCTAAGATACTTAAGGTGGCTGATCTATATATAGTTCTTTAACTTCAACTGCTGACATCTGAATTGAGATCAACAATTTCATAAAAGGCTATTTCATAATTTAAACAAAGACAGAAAATTTAATGGAAATAAAAGAAAAAAAAATGCATTTGTTCTTTCTCAATAATTTTTTTTTGTTATAACAATTCAGCTGCCAAAAATGTGCAGATAACACACTTGATATGAACATTGTCATAGCGTCCATTGCGCTAGGCACTCTCAAGCACATGCAGTTCCCAGATGATGATGCAAGTTGTTACAAAAAATTATGCTTATGTAAGCAGGTTTCATTCTTTGTGGATGAAATGTAATTCATTATTTAAATTCCAGAAGTCAAGATGAAAAGCTTCTTTTCCATGTAGAAAAGTTGACACTGACAGTTTGTCCCAGGATGCGTTGCTTGTCATGAGACACAAACGCAGTGTAATAAAAGACTTTGAAGTATTATTAGTGGTATTAGTGAGACTGATATTCAATATGACATATGAAAACAATAGAAATATTTTCTCTGACACATGCTGAAGCTCTTGTCACTGCCCATAAAAGAGTGTAGGATTCAGTATGCACTTTTTCAGTGAGATAATGTAAGTTCATTTCTCAGTTAAACATATAATCCAGAAAAAGTGTATCTTAATGTAATTTGTAAACCTTCATCTAGACTCTAATTTTCTACTGCAGGAGAAAAATTACTTCTACTTGTTTATAAATAGCAGCTTGAAAAACTGTGCACTTAATTAAACGTCCACTGACTGATCTGATCACCCTGGTATACCTTCATAGTTTGTGATGTATAGACAGGCAAAGGGTCATCGGGGCCATTTTCCACATTAATGGTGGTATATGGGAACAGTCATTTTAGTCTGCAGCATTTTATTAAAAATCTTCAGATGCAGGTTGTAACTATGATGCAGGTTTATTATTTATCTGCCTCTGTGTGTGTTGCCTCTAAAAACCAATAAGAAGCTTTGATTTGGTGAACAAGATCTGAGGCCAAATTATGCCCTGAGAAACAGATGGGGTGTGAATGGGAGCTGTATGAAACAAGGGAGCAGAAAAATGAGGCTGTAACTTAGACTGTGTGGTACCCAGGACTGAGTCATATAAGGTTTCCTCTTTCAAACCCGAAACCTAGAAACAGATGAAACTCATAGATGTTTTACAGTACACAAACCCCCAGATTGACCAGTCATGTGCTCGGACACAAGGTTTCTGGTATTTTGTGTCTCCACTAAACTGATTCAGTGAGACTGCCTACTAGCTGGTGTTTTATATTCTGAGTTGCTAGTCTTCCCTTCCTCATGTCTTTTACAGATTTCTCACATACTCAGTTGTCATCCTCTTGTTTTGCAAGTGTATGTGGTTTTGGTTAAGTTACTTGAAAAGCCCGTTCAAAAGCTGGATTCTTGATTTGTAACACAGGTAACTAAAGAAGTTCATTGCTAATAGCTTCTTGATTAGACCTACTACTTTCAGTAGCTCTCTTTTTACAACGCTTTCTTCTCACCCCTTCTTGTCTTTAAGATAACAGGCAACTAAATTTATTGACACTTCTGTCAGGCAGAAAGGACTGCACATGTAATATGTCACATAGGAAAAGCCAGAGGGAGCTTACAGACCTGTGTCATCCCTGCATGCAATTCAGGAACACATCAAGTTGCTACACTGTGTTTCGAGATGCTCTCGTGAGTGTTGCGGGTGTTGTAGCTAGTGCCACCTCATTTTCCTTGACTCCACTGTGTTTTTCTCTCATCCTCTGCTCCTGTGCATGAAGCAAATTTCTCTCCTCTCCTCTCCATCAAAATTTTGTTGGTTTTCTCCATTTCGGTTATCTTGGACTAAATACCTTGTCTACTAGGTGTCCCTTCTGCATTCATAAACACTATCAATTAAAAAAACACATTTTGCCAAAGATCACAGAATGTAAAAAAATCCAGTAGTTTTTATTGATAGAATATCCATCTGTCAAGACTAAAATACAGTACAATTATTTTGATCGAAAATGCTAAGCACTTTATACATATATACACACACTTTTACACATTATATGTGTTTTTATATGTATAGACACGTTATTTTCCATTTCCTGATTTAAATACTACCAAGGATCAGAACCAAAAGATCTGATCTATACAAAATGGGCATGTTTGTGTGTGTGTATTTGTGTGTATGTATGTATATAGATACATTCTCCCATTTCCGGATTTAAATATTAGTAAGGGTCAGAACAAAAAATCTATGAAAACCAGGAAGTGCACTGGATTCCTTTTAATATCCACTGACAGCTCAGCTTTTCATTCAGACGTTATGTGGCCCTATCATAAAGATTTGAGAGTCTTCATGTGTTTTATGCAAGTATTCAGCAGCAGCAGTGTCTTCATTGCATCCCCCTCAGTCTCTGCACAGCGGGCAGGAGAGCATCTGTGGAGGAATGGCTATATTAAGCAGGAATCGCATGAGCTTAATGGTCGCCACGACTCCTGCAGGTGTGACTTTGTCAGCACGGGAATTGCCATGTCTCTGATTATTGTGTTGCCTCGCACTCCACTTCGGGAAAAACAGGTTTAAGTTTCTTTTTTCAGAAGAGACTGAGGGTTTGAGTCACACCGGGCTTTAGCAATCCAAAAGATGGATTCTTTTTCTAAGTCAGTCATCTGGTCTTTTGGTAAGCAGTAAAGCAAGATCTGGTCAGTGTGCTGAACTCAGCCCAAAATACCCATCCAAGACTAGTGATGGGAATTGTCTCCTGATATGCTTATTTCTGTTTACTTACTAAAGAAGGAAAGAACTAGATGCATAGTTTAGACAAGACCCAACACTCTTAAGTAGCTGAGATAGATAAGACAAATCCCATCTTTAAGACCTCACCATCAAATGCAGTTTTCTGTGAGAATAAATCCACACAGTCTTGGACACAGTCTAAGACCGTTGTGTTTAAAGAGCATTCCAAATCGTAGTGACTTTCCTGCCTCGACTACTGAAACAGACCTTCACTTTCACGGCTGTAAACTTACAGAATCAGATTTATTCACTTCCTTACACCATGTTCTTCATCCCACTCTATTTATAGCAGAATGTGTGCACTTGTCTGAAGTTTTGCTTTTTCTCTCTTTCTTCTGTCTTCTTGGAATTTTGTCTGCTCTTCTTTTATCTTTTTTTAGTTACAGATTAAGTTTTAATTTAGCTTCAGAGAAAGGAAGAAGCAAGGCTCTGATGTAGTGGATGTTCAGACAGATCTTTGAACTACTGAAGAATGATATATTTTACCAGCATTTTTGCTTTGGAAAGCTTTCCATTACAGTGAAAACAACATTGCTATGTGTTCTGTCATATGCATTGCAACATCATTGCCCTTGGAACTTTGTAGATGTAGACGTTAACTTTGTCAAATCATTTTTCTAAGATTTAAGAAAACACACCACATTGTTTTTGTTATTGGACTTCTATGATTTTGTACAGATTTTTATAGGACAGCAATTTTTCTGACCTTTGAATTGTCTTTTGATATGATTTCACAAATTAACATTTTTTAGTGACTAAGAAGAATAATATTGAAAAATGTTCATACATATTTACATAATGTCATTTTTATATATACAGTTTCTAACATTTAGGATCCTTAAATATTTACTCATATAAAGTTTTTTTCTATGTACTTTCAAGTATAAATCAATATTTATTTACCTGCACTGAAGCTCCTGTCTGTGCAGTACAGAATTCAGGTTACTTTAATGTCTGTTAGCAATATTATCTCTAATTTTAAACACAGAAAACATAAACATCAGATACAATGAAGTAATTTGGTATAAATTCCTTTCTAAAAAGGAAGCACACTTTAATGTAGTTTGAGAAGAGATCTTCAAACAGATTTTAGAATGAAAACTCTGCCAAATGATGTACAAATATCTTTCTGATATTTTTCAACATTTCACTATAGACAAAATACTTCTTTATTTTTATATTTTTTCTGCTTTTATCCACTCCTGGCAAATAGCTAATGCCTGATTTATAGCAATTTATTTTAATTAATTCTGGACGCCTGCAACCTGTAATTGATTTGGCACTGATATACATTTCCTGGCTCCAATCAGCTATTACACTGCTTTCAATCATATTCAACTTCTCCTTTGGATATGGAGACAGGCCTTACTATAGAATTAATGGATTTTGTTGTTGGTTTAGCTTATATTTGTTTATATTCTCTTCCTTCTTTTAATGTTAAGAACTGTATTTAACCACAAGATAAAATTGTACTAAAAATTTGCATAGCCATTATTCTAGTTAAGTGAGGAATGAATATCTGCAGACTGAAACAGAGTGTAAATATGTTTATTTAAGGTTTCAGACTACCTTTATTCTAATTTTGAGATTGTTTTTCTGATAGGCACTGAACCAAGTTCATCAATAAAGAATCATATGCTGCTGCACTTTAAAGAAAAAAAAAAATCTTTCCATTAATAATATCTTTGATTTTAATTGGCATTTGTTAAAATGAGAATATTTTGGTGGAACTCCTACCTTGTTCCAATTATCTTCAAGTTCTCTCCTATGCTACCAGATTCAGGATTAATATATTTAATTTCCTCAATTTTCTAATTAGAATAAGATAGAAGCATTTCTAAGATGTTGAGTTGTACAGCACTGATCTTTAGCGTAGAAAAAACAGTAATGTGACCTCTGTTTGGAATAATGAGGATGAGGTCTCTGAAGATCACTGACTTCAACAATTACTGAAGGAGCACACAGCAGAAATCATCTGGTACTCCTGTCAACCACATTCAAGAGAACGACCAAAAAGTATAAAACTAATTAGAAGTGTCACAAAACTGTCTTCTAAGGAGCTAAACCCTTAAACTACAGAGAATCTCCTCTTACATGATATATGCAGGAATAAAGGCAGCAAAACAGTAATTTGCATTAAAAACTATAAGAGAAAAGAAATCCTCATCCACGTGTGTGACAACTTGAAATACCTGCAATAAAAATATGTTAATCACAAAGAATGTTTTCTATAAGCTCTAGGGCAAATACTGGCGCATTTATTATAGGATGCATATTATTTATATATGTCCTATATATAGTCTATACCATACGTATTTCTAAACTATAACATATTTATATAATAACTATATATAATATGCATATTATTTTATACATATGTTATTTTTTATATACACATAACTTCTTATATACATCTAATCATGGGGGTTTATTTCTTGCTAGTAGAGGAGACCCATGTACTATTTTTGGTAAAAACATCGAGTTTTCTTTTTTCTTTTTTTTTTGTATGTAGTTGAATGAGCAATCCGCAGAGGAAAATAACTACCTAACTATTTCAGACAATCCCATGCCTCTTTACTTGTCTTTATGGTTTATTTTACACTGATTGTGGAGAACAGCTCTTAAACTGAAACAAACAGACCAACAAAAAGGTTAATAAAACAGGTATACACTAGATTAGGTATTGCTGAAATCATAGAATCATAAAATCATAGAATCATAGAATAGTTAGGGTTGGAAGGGACCTCAAAGATCACAGAATCACAGAATCACAGAATGTTAGGGATTGGAAGAGATCTCAAAGGATCATCTAGTCCAATCCCCCTGCCGGAGCAGGACCACCTAGATCAGATCACACAAGAATGTGACCAGGCAGGTTTTGAACACCTCCAGAGAAGGAGACTCCACAACCTCTCTGGAAAGCCTGTTCCAGTGTTCTGTTACCCTTACTGGGAAGAAGTTCTTCCTCATGTTTAAGCGGAACCTCCTATGTTCCAGCTTATATCCATTTCCCCTTGTCCTATCATTGGATGCCACTGAGAAGAGCCTGGCTCCATCCTCATGACAGTCACCCTTTACATATTTATAAACATTAATGAGAACCCCCCTCGGTTTCCTCTTCTCCAAGCTAATGAGACCCAGCTCCTTCAGCCTTTCCTCATAAGGGAGATGCTCCACTCCATCAATCATCTTTGTGGCCCTGCGCTGGACTCTCTCAACCAGTTCCTTGTCCTTCTTGAACTGAGGGGCCCAGAACTGGACACAATATTCCAGATGCGGCCTCACCAGGGCAGAGTAGAGGGGGAGGAGAACCTCTCTCGACCTACTAACCACACCCCTTCTAATACACCGCAGGATGCCATTGGCCTTCTTGGCCACAAGGGCACATTGCTGGTTCATGGTCATCCTGCTGTCCACCAGGACCCCCAGGTCCCTTTCCCCTGTGCTGTTCCCCAACAGTTCAGTCCCCAACTTGTACTGGTACATGGGGTTGTTCGTACTCAAATGCAAGACTCTACACTTGCCCTTGTTGTATTTCATTAAATTTCTCCCCTCCCAACTCTCCAGCCGGTCCAGGTCTCTCTGAATGGCAGCACAGCCTTCAGGTGTGTCAGCCACTCCTCCCAGTTTAGTGTCATCAGCAAACTTGCTGACCATGCACTCCATTCCCTCATCCAAGTCATTGATGAATATGTTGAACAATACTGGTCCCAGTACCGACCATTGAGGGACTCTACTGGATTCAGGCCTCCAACTGGACTCTGTCCCATTGACCACTACTCTCTGGCTTCTATCCTTCAGCCAGTTCACAATCCACCTCACTTCCCATGACAAGGATCACTGAGATTGTTTGATAATCTCTTAGAGGAGGGGAGGGGGTATGTACTTTTCTACTACTTTAAGGGATTTTTCCACAGAAATTTAACCTAAGTTTAGGAATAGAACCCTGACAAAGGAAAGACATCAACCCATTGTGTTTCTATGTCTCTCTGAAAATTTTCAGTTATTTTTTTGGAACCTTGACCTTGCAAGAGTCTTTTATCATTGCTTCTTGTTCAATACATATCATATTCCAAAGTTTCAGTTCAGTAGAGATCAAAACTTCTGTGTAATCATCTGAAACAGCCTTAATTTCTTGAAGTTTTACATGAAACATTCTTAAAGTGTCAGTGTGTGGTGCTGTCTCTCTTAATGAACATAGAGGAACTGTGGGACTAAAACCTGACTTTGACAAGGACTGTTATTATCCTAAGTCACTTAACTCTTTGGATTCCTCATCTTGACTAGTGGGATGGGAATAATGTTTCTAATTTACTCTGCAGAGGTTTTCAGGATTAATCACTCACAAAATCAGAGCATCAATCAGGTTGGAACGGACCCTGGAAGATCACTAGTCCTAGTCACTCCTGATCAAAGTGGAGTAAACACTGAATCAGACCAGGCTGTCACAGTATTTTCACGTATGTTTGAAAATCACTTTTCAATAAACAATAACATTAATAACATATATTTGAGCAGAAGAAGTATGGCTTCATATTACCACAATGAAATAAACTGAGCTTGGGAGAGAGCATCATCAAAATAAAAATTAGTCTTAAGGTCATATTTTCAGAATTTGGCTAATGTCCCTACATGTAGTGCAAAAAAGAAGTTACAGCTACTTAGCACAAGACAAAATATGAATGGATGAAATATGATGAAAAAGACTGTGACATTATACTATTTTGGGTTGGATAAAAACTATTGAATCTTTATATTTTTCATTACTTTAATTAAAAAAATGAAGTATTTATTTTCAACCTAAAGGTATTTATCTTCAAGTGATTCAAGTGTTTCCAGCACAACTTTATACCAGAATATGTGGCAGAAAATTCCTATTTTCCTGAACTGTAAGACAAATCTCTTTATAACTATTTTTTTAAACTGATGCAGAAAAATTTGTATCTGAGCAGATTTAAAAATTTTCCATCTTGAGATCATGTGGGAGACTAAGGTCTGTGAACGTTGCCTCTTCCTTTCTTACAGTGTACGGATATCTTCCTAATCCCTGAAAAAAATATGTTTTCAAGTGTCAAGAAAAATACTTCACTCCTGAATGGCAGAGTTCTGTGAAAGAGGGTACGGAGTTCTCAGTGTCATCTAAACCCATCATGATCTGTCATGTATGATCCAGAGAAAATTTTACATTTGTGAATAAATATTTGTATTGTCACAAATGGAATGGATACGAATATGCACAAAGGCAATAGATTCTTCAACTCAATGTTTGCAAAGAAGGGACTGTATGCACGGACTTTTTAAAGGGGCACTGATCCTAATTAACTTTAAAATGAAATGTACCATTGCATTATAGAATCACAGAACACCAGGTTGGAAGAAACCTCAAGGATCATCTGGTCCAACCTTTCTTTGCAAAAGCATGGTCTAGATAAGGTGGCCCAGCACCCTGTCCAGCTGAATCTTAAAAGCGTCCAATGTTGGAGAATCTACCACTTCCCTACGGAGATTATTCCAATGGCTGATTCTTCTCATTGTGAAAAATTTTCCTCTTGTATCCAACCAGAATCTCCCCAGGAGTAACTTGTACCCATTACTCCTCATCTTTTCCATGCAACTCCTTGTAAAAAGTGAGTCTCCATCTTCTTTGTAGCCACCCTGTAAATACTGGAACGTGGTGATAAGGTCTCCCCTAAGTCTTCTTTTTTCAAAGGTTGATCAAACCTAGTTCTCCCAGCCTTTCTTTACATGACAGGCTTTCCAGCCCTTTGATCATCTTTGTAGCCCTTCTCTGGACCCTCTCCAGCCTGTCCACATCTTTTTTGTATAGTGGGGACGAAAACTGAACACAGTATTCCAGGTGTGGCTGATAAGCACTAGGTAGAGTGGGATAAGGACTGCTTTATGTCTGCTGGTGATGCCTTTGTTGAGGCAACCCAGCATCATGTTGGCTTTCTTTGCCGCAGCAGCACACGGTTCACTCTTATTAAACTTGTTGTCCACCAGGACCCTCAGCTCCCTTTCCACAGAGCTGCTTCCCAGCTGGGTAGATCCCAGTCTGTGCTGCACTTCTGGACTTGTTTTCCCAGGTGCAAGACCTTACACTTGTCTTGTTGAAATCCATAAAGTTCTTGTTAGCCCACTCTTTCAACCTATCCAGGTCTTCCTGCAGGGTGGCCCTCCCTTCCAAAGTGTCTATTTCCCCACTCAATTTGGTATCATCAGCAAACAAATCTATTCACAATTATAGATAAGACATAATCCAAACTGATGTTCTGATAAACATCATGCTAAATGGAAACTGTACCATAAATGTTGAAAATTTTCATTGTTTCTATGTCTTTTCAAAAAAAACCCCAACAAACTTATCATACTGATAATGGTCATACTGATGTCACCAATAGTCATACCTCAAAAGAGGTAATACCACAGCAATCTACTAACTTTCTGCTATCTACATGTTGCCTACAATTAAATTAAAATTTATTTCAATACACAGGTTAATTTTACTTTGCCTAAAAACTTAAAGTTTATCTAAAGTTCTGTGTACAAATAGGATTTAACTTTTATTATAGGATTTTTACCTTAAAAGAATAGAAATTCTTAGTGTCATCTTCCTCTTAGTGTTGCTAGTATCATTGTCATCTTGTAAAGTGATTTTCAAGTCAATAACTGAGAGTACATTGTATGCTATACATTCTAGCTTTCCCTTCTTGCTTTTTACTTTCTGTTTTATCCTCTTATATCAATGGTGATTCGTGCCCAAGACAGCAGCAAAATATACTTTTAGAAAAGGTATATATAGTACAAGATGGATACTACCAGACAATAGATGCAATCAAGCTACAAATAATAAACAGAGATAACTGGAACAGAGGACAAGTATATCCTGAAAACTATCAATTTCTCAATAGCTTAAGGTTCCTTGCTGAACAAAACAGAAATGTCGCCAACTGTTTTTTATCAATAGAATCCTTCTTGCCAAGTAAATATAGTACTTTTTAAAGGCGTTTGGTAACTTGCGATAGCATATATTAACATCTTGTTGGCTTGGATTGTCAACAAGGTTAGGGTCTTTTTAACCATTTTATTCATAAACTGTTAAAGTCCCTTTGAAAGACAATGAAAATATATGTAACAAGGCCACATTCAGTTAAATAGCCTTCTAGTACTACATCTCCTACCTATAAACAGTTTTGTTTCAGTTGGAAGACAAACAGTTGATTCCACTGAGATGAGAATGCAATATGTTCCGTGTACACCTGACTGTATCTTGCCTTTCCTTTACATATTGTGCGTGTTCTCACTACCTAAAAATAAGAACCTTCCACAATGTCCATAAGAACCAGGAGTAGGCACAACTGTATTATCCTTCTATCAGTCAGAAAATCTGCAAATGCTTTATCAAGTAGCATTAGACATTAATGGCCATGTCCAGGCCTGGTGTAAATGCAGCTCCAATGTCTGGTTACCTCACTGCAAACTAGGGTAAGGCAGAGTTTAGCCTGCTGATTTGCTGTTGATGTTGTTGTTGCTGTTGTGAAACGGCTGTGTTAGCTTTCAAATATGATTTTCTTTTTGTGGTTGTTTTTATTAGATGTATTTGTTTTTTCTATATACCCAAATATTAGGTAGACTAAATTAGCATATTCAGCAAATTTTAGCATACTATACATTTATGAAAGAAGGCAAAATATGCTGACATTAAATATAGTTGCTGTGTTGAGTGTTGTGATTTACTGCAAAGAGAAAGAGAACAAAGGGCTTTTATCAGCTCATTCCAGATCTGATTCTGGTAAGTCAAAACATCAAACAAATCTTGCTGTACTCTACTTTGTAATATATCAAAGGGACTATTTACTATGCAGGTAGATAGCAACTATCAGATCCAAGGAATTATAATTTCTACTACCTCAGTACAGGTTCTACAAGGGTTTGATGTGTTCTATGTTGTAAATCCAGTCACAATATACAGACAAGAGGGATCCTCTGCATTCATGGAAAAGCGAAAGCAGCAACTTGTCTTTTCACATGCTTCCCATCAATTCCAGGGGAAGATTCATTTCAAACAAGAAGTTGCATAGTTGGAATGATGTCCTCTTAACATTAAATGCTCTTCAGTCTCTTCTGTCAAGAAGTGTGTTGCTAGATGCAGTGTAACATCTAAAGGCAGCCAAGCACATGTTCCTTTGTCAATGCTAATGAAAAGAGCCAAAAAGAACACAATAACTGAATATTTCTTAGTTTTACAGAGGTTAGAACTGTAATGGGCAGCTATATAATCTAGCCTGAATCGCTTTACACCTCAGATCTTCCTATTTATCTACAGGACTTCTTTTAGAAAAGAAACTAGATTTAATACAAATACATAAAAAAAATGGGGAATCATCTCTTGGTAGTTTTTGAGACTTTCTTCCAGCAACTAATCTCTCTCAGTTTTAAATGAATTCTTCTAATTTTAATTTGTTTGTCTGCAGCTTCCTGCTATTTGCACTTTTAATCCCTTTCCTTTCTATATTATGAAACAAAATAAACTCAAAACAGACAGAAACTCCTAAAAACCACAGAGCATACTTTCAAGTTTTGTACCATGTTCATGTGTCGCTGTGTTTGTCTTACCCCTTGTCAAATTAGGATGGGATAAGATACCAATAAAATACATCAGTTGTGCTCATCCTCTGCACGGAGTGATGAATCTCCAGTATCAATCAGGGGTAGCAGGGAAATCTCTCCACTCAGGCTCTAAAACACAACAGATGCTGCTCTGCCAGTTTTCATTATGCTAAAGTAGTGTAGTGACAAGATTGCTTCTGTTGTGATACTATCAGTTTTCCTAAGAATAATAACTATTTCATATTTTTCTTTCGCCATTGAAATGTAACACTTCTCAACAGCCCGCTCCTCTGCTGTTCTTACATTTAATAGAAACACGAAGGAAAGTAGCCTAGATTAAAATTTTAAGTAGTTTAAGGACATTAGGAACTATCTTATGAGTTGATAATAAATTACTATTTACAAAATATTCAATAGCAGGGGCTGATTGAAAAGCAAGCAGTTCTTAAGACTTTTATCTAATGTCCTCAGCTGTGCAGTGTTAATGAAGGTTTGCAATTACTGTGAATTTTAAGTAATACTCAGCTTTATTTTTAATTGTTTTGTTTACAAAATGCATGCATTAATCACATTAATGTCATATTTTATCACTTTCAAAATTACGTGATGACAGTTGAGGAACTCTAGGTAGAAAAGCTTGTTTCTGTCTTTTTAAAATGCATTATCAGGGACGATACAACGAAAACAGAAGTTCTTATTAATTTATTCTTCTGAAGAAAGTTCATAACAGACTTTGGCATTAGATATTTTCTCAGACCCATCTTGTCCCAGTATTTTACGACTATAATTGAAATCATAGTCCTGTAAACCCTTTATTTAAATGTTCCTGAAAGGAAGTTTTAGGTAATGAGCAATCAACGGTGTTACGAAAAGTGAAATCCTGGCCCCAAGTATATTAAGGATAATTAAGCCACTGATTTCTGTGACTAGAGAGGGTTAGTCTTGAGTACTGTATGGCAAAACGTATACTAATACTACCAATATAGTAATAAATCTGTTATAATGATAGGTATTGAGATTATTATGTTTCTTTCTAATTGCAACTCTTTTCTTGCATCCCTCCTAGCATAATCACATAAGTCCATAATTACTTTTGACATAACTGATACTGTTTAGATCAATAGCCTTCTGACACAGAGCAGTTAAAGAGATGCTGATGTGATACTCTATGAATCCGCAGAACTGTAGGCATGTGAAAAGGAGGGCAAGATCAGGCAGAGTCTCCTAAGTTCCTTCTGATTTGAGCTTTCTGCTTTCCATGCAAAGCTAAAGAGGTACAATTGCTTTCAAAAGTGTTTGCACATAAAGTAGTGGCATTTATTTTTGGAACTGTCACCAAGAGTGCACAACAATTATGTGACACTGATTTTGCCGTGTAGTGCAACAGCTTGGTGCCACAGGGGCAGACTGAGCTCAGGCTGCCTGCACGGACACCATGGGCACCAGGTTGGCATTGAGACTAGTTAAAGGATTCGTCTAAGAAATAACCAGAGGTTCAAAGCATTTGCTCGTTCTTCACTATGTGTTAATCTGATGCAGCCAGTGAGGCTAACATACACAGATATTGACCAAAGTGGAAGATACTACCTAGTGCTGCTTTCTTCTATCTTAACTTTTTTGTTTTCCTTAAACTTACTTGAACTTAAATGCCAAAGTCTATAATTTAGTTCCATTTGAATATGATTGTGTTAATTCTTTTACAAGGTTTGCCCCTTTATACCTCTGTGAGCAGATGAATTAATTTTGATAAAGCAGAAATAGAGCCGCTAGACACATAGCAGGAGCTATAAAGGAGTCAGAGCGTCTTTTCTCATAATGTGCCTTACTTTTTACCAGGAGGTATTTAACTGAAAGCGCTGTTCAATTTTCTTCTTTGTAGACTGGAAGGGAGACACTAGTCAAATGTTGCGCAATCTTTGTCAATTAGTGTGAATGTGGAAGAGCTGGAGTCGAGTGGCAGTTTCAGACAGCAAGACAGCACTGAAGCATGCTGCTTTTAAGTCCCCTGAATTCTTTACTTTGGATCAAAGGCAAATTCCACTGCAGTCATCTTAGCCTTGGGAGTAGCTGATATCCTTACTAAGTGAAGTACATACGCCTTTCCGAAAGTCCGACTCCATGCACCTGTCACTCTTCTGATTTTATTCATCAGGCAATTGCTGTGTTTGTGAAGCATGACAAACAGCAGCAAAATCCACTCCATGACCTTGATAACGGAAGGGGAAAAACAGAGAAACCTTGAAAAATACTACTTTTAGCTGTCAGTCTGTTTTAGCAATTTAATAATTTAGTGGCTAGATAAAACTAACTAAATATGTTTCTGTTTAAAGTTCTTGCTGAGAAATAAGGAATGTTTTCAGCCCTCAAAGCAAAAAGTAGATTTTTGCCATTGTTTTATTTTACCTTTCTTTTTTTTTACTATTGTATACATCTTGGATGAAAATGAATTTTTTCTCAGTGGCTTATAGAACTACTCTTCATATTTTATGTTGAAGGAGGAATCAAATTCTTAAATAATAAATCTAAACCTTCTAGGTGGAATACGCAGGAATATAAAGAGTTTCTGTGAAAAATCACAGATTTAATGCAATAATGCAGTGTTTTAATGTCAGCTATACTAATTTGCTACTACTGAACGAGAATAAATTGCCAGTCATTAATGTATGCATTCAAATGAAGATAATTACTATATTCTTCACTGATTTTTGCTACATCACTTAACAGGAATGCGAATCTTAGAGATTAAAAAACAAACCAGTGTACTGCAGACAGTGCGGTCAAAATTAACAATGCATGATAAAAGATTTTGATTTCATAGAAACCATTAGATTATATTTGAAAGTCTGTTATAACCACGGTTAAATGAAACGAAGGAAGTAATTAGAGAAGCAAATAAAAAATGATCTCAGAATAAAATATTGGTGATAAAGGGGAAAAATAAAAAACAATCATAAAGGAATCAAGCTCAGTAGAAGGGTCTCAAAAGTTTTGTATAGAACTGAAAAATAGATGCTAGCCAGCATACTCGAGTTTCAGAAGACCTGAAAAACTGATGTCTTGTGTTTGACAGGGTCAAATAAAACAAAAGCAAGGGTTCATCTCCATAACAGACAGAATGAAACTCTATTGTGCTTGTGGTCCAGACCTTTCAGAAACTGTGGAGCCAAGTTACCATAGCCCTGAAGCTCATACTGACAGTATAGGTTTTGTGCCTCACTGATGTGAATGTAAGTAACTATAAGAATTTAAACAATCAAGCCCAAGGAAACAATCTCAAAAGCCTAGGCTGCTTGAGCTAGAGAAATACCATTAGACCCCTCGGAGTGTGGGTAGAATTTACTTGGAGATCCTGTTTCTAAACTGCCTCACGCTGAAGATCTAGAAATCAAGCTTCAACATGAAGTAGAGGCTCTGGAACCTTCAGAGAAGCTGAGAAGTCCTTTTCACACACTTAACGCAATGTTGAGTCTGACGCAAAACACGTTGGCTGTTGACTTACTGATTCAACAGTCCTGAACAACTTTTTTGCATAGAATATAGAACTAAATTTCACCAGCTAAGAATGCCAGAATTGAGGCTACAGTGTTGATATCTATTATTTCTTCTGTCCCTTGACTTCCAGGGAAGACTGCAAAGCCAACCAACTCTTTCTTCTAGAGTCTCACAGTAATAGAGGTGTTAGAAATATGAGTACCATTAGGGTCAAGCAGGATTAGAACCAGAAACTTTTCTTTTTGGGTGACTTTAGAAACCTGATTATTAAAAAGACACCTTCTAGTTTTGTGCCTAACCTCAAAGAAAAAATTTCCTAATACTTTGGCTCTTGAATTTTCATATGAATTTAGGAGTTCTAGTATTTTGCTGAATATGAAAAATAGTAACATAGACTTGAGGTAGATGTCAAGGCTTTGACAACTTTCTAATAAAATTTCCTGGCTATTACATTTTATTGGTTGTCTGTGGCTCAATGTACTTCTTGTAGGTTCTTTCAGTTGCTGACTTTTCAGTTGCTGACCAAAACTGTCTTCACTGATTTGATCGGGTAAGATTTTTCTTACTGTGTAAGCCAAAGTGTCAGCTTGTGAGACTAAGGTAAAAGTTTTGGATTTGTCATTTGAAGTTTTTTCCCATTCCCTCTCCTACCCTTTATGATATGAACTGAGATATTATTGGGTTCCTAATGGATTGATATAAAATATTGGCTAAAAATTTGTTGACATGATGGTATAGGAAGCCTAGCTGTCTAACTCTGTCATCTCTAAAAATCAATATTGATGTTGACTCTATATTTGCAGCATCTAAAATGAGGCCATCTCTTTAGACACTTTAGCTCTAACCTTTATTCCTTAAAATCCTGGGATTTTAAGGATAGTACTATATTGTCGCAAACTTAAAACCATAGGCAGACTTCTGCAATGGCTTTGAATTAAAAGATACTGGGCAAAGATTACTTGACTGAATTAAATAAGCAGGTATACATGAAGCCATTAAGCATTTAGCCCAACATATATCATTTTTCACTTCAGCTGTCCAGTTGGATGACTACTGTTGGGATATAGATTTTCTCTGCATGAAATGTCTTGCCAACAATGAATGTGCACTAAACTGCCATTCAAGAAAGGACTAAGGGAACTATAAGCATGACCACCTGGCTAATGTCCTTGTTTTTGATTTGTTACGAAAAACATAGAATGATTTGATTTCTCTTTCCTTCAAAAAGTAGTTTTATAAAAAATATACCTATGCACACAAATGTGTCTAGATAAACAGATATAGATGAATTTCCTGCCAATGTAATTTTCAAGATTCCTAGAAAGTCAGTATTCTTTTTCTATTTCTAGTTGTACATACAAAAGTGGAGTCAAAATGTTCCAGTCCAAGCTGTTCAGTCGTGTTTGGAATGCAATCTGGTATATTTATCTTTCATGATGAAAAAGCAGTTCATAATCATGCCCACTGTCATCTGTGGGAAATTATGGTAGTTCCATTCCAGATATTCTCACTATGGAGTTTATCACAATAGACTATCACAGCAACTAAGGTTTTAACAAGATTCAGTGAAGGGTTAGACATTTAATATAATAATAATATCCAAATTGTAGGAACATATTATAGTTATTAACTTTCAAAAGAGCTTTGGGGCTTAACCTCTTACGTGGATTTTAGAAATAGACTGTGATAGATTTATTTGCTTTTCTTGTAGAGCATTTATCAAATACTGACATTAGAGATGAACTGCTGCTCTAGACAATCCTGTAGTCTCATCTACCAGTTTCTCTCTTCTTAAATTAATGGAGTCAGTAGCATTATCCTGTACGTGTCAAGCCCCTCTCTTTCAAGCTTTCCGGCTGGAATAACAAGGAACTATTTATAATCAAATATCATAGAACTTCTTGTGATATTATTTGTTGTTCATCAGGGATTTAGACATGTTAGAGGAGAAATAATTTTCCCCTGTCAATTGGACTGAGAGGTATATGAGTACTAAGAGTATCATACTGCTGTTGTTATTACTGACAGTGCCAAATTGTATGGACTATTCAGGTTTTTCTGTGAGGATAGTTTAATTATTTCATAAGATCAACTTTTTCAAAAATCTTACCTTAAATAAATATTGTCTACATCTAATCCTAGCCCAAATATAGATGATATTATTTTAAAGTTACTGTAAATAATGTAGGTTGACACAACAGCATTGGGGTTTTTTTCCTATTAGGTTATATTCTACGTACACAGCTCAAAACTAGCTTCAAAATTTTACAGGCTGAGATTCTGATATGTTTCTCTGGAGCCTGAGGCTATGCTGTTTCATGTTTTGTTGATTTGTCACTGGGAAAAGGCTCCATAAACTCAGTGGAACTCACCAAAAGAAGGTATTTCCCCCAAGTCTCAAGTTAAGAAATGAAGTTCTTCCGAGTTTGTTTTTGCACAGCATGCACTGTTTCTAGCAATACTGTATTATGATAGCTCTGGCAAAGTTACAGGTTGCTGTACTATGTAAGCACACAGTGAAAGGAAAAAGAGCTGAATTCAATGTTTTATACAATCTTTTCTGTTTGAGGGTGATGAGATGCAGAAAGTCCAAGCCAGGGTTTTGGAACAGCACAATTTTTTTTTTTTTTTTTTTTTTTAAGAAAAGGATTCACACCTAGGTAGTGCAACTTTCATATAAATATCACTGATTGGTGAGGGAGGTAACAGCAGTGGGTTTTCTCTCTATCTTTTTTAGTACCAGAAGTCAGAGAAAGTTTCAAGATACGCCAGCACTGAGGCAGTCACATCAGTTGCATGAATGAGTACCAAGTTTGGACAGCTGTTCTCAAGCTTCTCATAGCCCAAATCTTTTATCTTTCTTCATATTTACAAGTACATATAATACAGTATAAATGCCAGTCTGCCCATCTGTCTGTCTAGCTATCTGTGAGCAATCTTTGGCTTGCTCCAATATTCTTCATTTCAGCCCACCACTCCTCATGAACTTCTGTCTGTTTCCTTCCCTTCTGAAATGTTTTTCAACCTACCCTTTATGTTTAAGAAGTCAGTACCCATGAATTCAGAGGAAGAGTTGCACCCTTCCCCTGGCAGTCAAACATGAAATAAGTTTCAAAAGCAGAAGAAGGAGGCAAACAAGAAAGCAGTGAGGAGAAAAACATAAATTTAACTGAGGCTTCTCTCCTTCACCTTCAGGATATACTCCACTGCTGTCCCAGATGTCCTGCTGTTGTGTTAGGACATTGAAATGCAAAGCTGCACTCAAACCTGGCTAAGACGTATTTAACTTTTCTTTTTTCATGTTAAAGTTTAAGAATTCTAGTGTTAGTTTTAATGTAGTGGTTTTCAAATGATAGATCATCACACTTTGCACTGGTATGCAAGATTTTGACGGTCACTCCCATTGAGTACAGAACAATTCACACCTGGAAGTGAGACTAGATTTCTTCTATCACTTTTTATTAATGGAGACAGGTAAAATGCAAAAGGCATTTATAACTTATAAAAAAAAATAAAGTGAAGTATCATAGGATTATTACTGTATTTGCTGTTCTGTGACTGTAGCCATTACGTGCTGGTTCAAGGGATTTTTGGGCCACCTGTCTTCTGTGTGATAGCACATGGCAGGGGTATATTCCCTTGAATTCAGGTGGCAGCAAGGGGAAAGCAAGCTGTTGCTGACTGTGCATAATATTCTTATGCTTTCTTTGAGTCCCTGCCACCTGCGTGGTGTTGAAAAAGTATGGAAAAGCTACACTACTGAGATGGGAACATGAGTTCCCAAAACTTCAAGAAGAGATAAATTATCGAAAGCTGTTGGGGAACCAAAGGCAGCCTTAGATCTCCAAGTAAGGCTGTCACTGACATTGTCCAGTCTTGTCTAAATCTAGCCACATCCAGGGCAGTTTATTTTCAATGATAAATGTATGGAAATCTGCACTTAAAAATTCCTTTTTCTTTTTTTTTTCTTTTTTCCTTTTTTCTTTTTTTTTTTTTTTTTTTTGCTTTTCCTTTTCCTTTTTTTTTTTTTTTTCCTTTTTCTTCATGTGACTGCATGTTGGCTGTTAGAAAAAATCCAGCCAACTATAGCAGAGTGAGATTTAACTTTATGTATCAGGAGGAATTTAAGCTACTACACAAGTTTGTAACATACATGTTCTATTTTCTGAGACTTCACAACAAACAATATAGTTGATATAGTTGATATAGTTGCCATCACTGAAACATGGTGGGATGACTCGTATAACTGGAGTGCTACCATGGATGGCTACAAACTCTTCAGGAGGGATAGGAGAGGTAGAAGGGGTGGTGGGGTTGCCCTGTATGTAAGGGAGGGTCTAAACTGTTTAGAGTTAAATGTTGGGGATGACCTAGTAGAATGTCTGTGGGTGAAAATCAAAGGGGGGCCTATGAAGGCGGATATTGTAGTGGGAATCTGCTACAGGCCACCCTGTCAGGACAGTGAAACTGATGAGCTATTCTTTAAACAACTGGGGGAAGTCTCGCGCTCACTAGCCCTTGTCCTTATGGGTGACTTTAACCTACCTGATGTTTGTTGGAAGTATAACATGGCAGTCAGGAAACAGTCTAGGCGGTTTCTGCAGAGTGTGGAGGACAACTTCCTATCGCAACTGGTCAGTGAACCGACTAGAGAAGGTGCTCCCCTAGACCTGCTGTTTGTGAACAGAGAAGGTCTTGTGGGAGATGTGAAGGTTGGAGGATGCCTGGGGCATAGTGACCACGAGATAATAGAATTCTCAATTCTAGGGGAAGTTAGAAGGGGGAACACTAAAACGGCCAAGCTGGACTTTGGGAGAGCTGACTTTGGGCTGTTTAGAAGTCTGATTAACAAAGTCCAATGGGAGATAGCTCTCAAGGGTAAGGGGGCGCAGGAGGGTTGGTTACTATTCAAAAAGGAAATTCTGGAGGCACAGGAGCGAGCTGTCCCTGTGTGCCGGAAGTCGAGCCGCCGGGGTAGAAAACCAGCTTGGATGACAAAGGAGATTTGGGAACATCTCAAAAGAAAAAGAGATGTCTATAAGTCTTGGAAGAATGGGTAGGCATCCAGGAATCAATACAGGGAGGAAGTTAGGACATGTAGGGAGATAATCAGGGGGGCAAAAGCCCAATTGGAACTTAGACTAGCCAGCTCTGTAAGGGACAACAAAAAGTCTTTCTATAAATATATTAATAACAAAAGGAGGGCTAAAGATCACCTCCAGCCCCTACTGGACTCAGGGGGTGCGTTAGTCACTAGGGATGAGGACAAGGCTGAGGTCCTTAATGCCTTCTTTGCCTCAGTCTTTAATAATAAGGTTAGTAGTTCCCAGGTGAGCTGGCCTTCGGTGTCTGAGAGCAGGGAGGGAGAGCAAATTGAAGCTCCTGTGATCCCGGAGGAACGGGTCAAGGAACTGCTCCTCCAGCTGGATGCCCACAAGTCTATGGGGCCTGATGGTATCCACCCAAGAGTCCTGAGAGAGCTGGTGGATGTCATTGCCAAACCCCTGTCCATTATCTTTGGACAGTCTTGGCTCACTGAGGAAGTTCCGCTGGACTGGAGGCTGGCGGATGTTACCCCCATTTACAAAAAAGGGCGGAAGGAGGATCCGGGGAACTACAGGCCTGTCAGTTTGACCTCAGTGACGGGCAAAGTCACGGAACAGGTTATCCTGAGTGCTATTAATGAGCACATACAGGTTAACCGGGTGATCAGGCCCAGTCAACATGGGTTTATGAAAGGCAGGTCTTGCCAATCAAACCTGATCACCTTCTATGACAGGGTGACCTGCCTAGTTGACGAGGGAAGGGCTGTGGATGTAGTTTTCCTAGACCTCAGTAAAGCCTTTGATACAGTTTCTCATAGTGTTCTGGTTGAGAAACTGGTAACTGCTGGCCTGGATAGGCACACCCTCCTTTGGGTTAAAAACTGGCTGGACGGCCGGGCCCAAAGAGTGGTGGTAAATGGGGCTAAATCCGGCTGGAGGCCGGTCACCAGTGGGGTTCCCCAGGGCTCAGTGCTGGGTCCAGTTCTGTTTAACATCTTTATCAATGACCTGGATGAGGGAATTGAATGTACCCTCAGTAAATTTGCGGACGACACCAAGCTGGGAGGCTGTGTCGATCTGCTTGAGGGTAGGGAGGCCCTTCAGAGGGATTTGAATAGACTGGATCGTTGGGCTGAGGCCAATGGCATGAGCTTTAATAAGGCCAAGTGCACAGTCCTTCACTTGGGGTATAAAAACCCCAAGCATCGCTATACGCTCGGGGAAGAGTGGCTGGAGAGCTGCCTGGCGGAGAAGGACCTGGGGGTGTTGGTTGACTACCGGCTTGATATGAGCCAGCAGTGTGCCCAGGTGGCCAAAAAGGCCAATGGGATACTGGCGTGTATCAAGAATAGTGTAACCAGCAGGAGCAGGGAAGTGATCCTGCCCCTGTACTCGGCACTGGTGAGGCCGCACCTGGAATATTGTGTCCAGTTTTGGGCCCCTCGCTTTAAGAGAGATATTGAGCTCCTGGAGCGAGTCCAAAGAAGGGCGACTAAACTGGTCAAGGGGCTGGAAAATAAAACTTATGAGGAGAGGCTGAGGGAGTTGGGGCTGTTTAGCCTGGAGAAGAGGAGGCTGAGGGGAGACCTGATTACGGCCTATAAATACTTGAGAAAAGATGGTGGGGAGGTAGGGGAAGGGCTCTTTACATTAGTGATGGGTGATAGAACAAGAGGAAATGGGCATAAGCTTAGTCAGGGGAGATTCAGGTTGGATGTTAGGAAGTATTTCTTCTCTGAAAGGGTTGTCAGCCACTGGAATAGGCTGCCCAGGGAGGTGGTTGAGTCCCCATCCCTGGATGTGTTTAAGAATAGGGTGGGTGATCTACTTGAGGATATGGTTTAATGGGGATTAGGGATGGTTGGACTCAATGATCTCTAAGGTCTTTTCCAACCTAGAAATCTATGAATCTATGAATAAAATGGATGATCTTCTGTATTTTATAGACATAAACAAATAATCACATACTCAGCCTTGAATCTTAATTTTTGATACTGAATGATAATAGAATTTTCATTTATTGTCAAATTTTGAGATATACTTTTTTAAGTACTCTGTTACTTAAAAACATGTCTAGATTTAGAAATTACAGAACGTGAGGAAGAGAAAGAGCACAATTCACATCTGCTAATGAACACTTCGTAAAGATCCAATCTAGAAGAGATAGGTACCTTTTTTCTGATACTTCTGCATTTTTTGTTTTCACAGTATGTTGTTATTAGCTTTGACCTTTTGGGTTCGTGATCATTTGTTTGGATTTAGTTCAATTCTGTCTAACATAATGATATATCATTCACTTTGTTGGATATATTCCTTAATGTGCTGTAAGACTTAGTCCTTTCTTCATTACTAGTCACGATTTATTTGATTTCAGAATGTGACTTATTTGTCACCATTATCTGTGCAGTAAAAAATACACTGTTCTATACTCAGTTTCTCTGTTACTGAGTTAACTTTATAGAAACAATTTATTCAGTTTACTCAGCTGGATCTGGCAAAATCATCTATACACCACTGTTGGGAATTTGAATTAGGTCACTTATCTTTGAATATTACTTCTTTTTTATTCAAAATAATAAATGAAGATGACATCTATTTTCATGTTTGAGCATACACTTCATCGGTTTCTTACAGTGTCATTTTTCTATTTCTTATGCAATAGTACAACTTTTATTCATCTGTACATTGAAGACATTGGAATTCTGCAGATAACTTTTTCTCTTATTTTAAGTTTGAACTAGACAACTTCTTTGGAATTCAAATGCTTCAGTGCTTTATAGAGATGAAATAGATGTTTAATATATGTAGAAATTTATTTCTATTTTTATGATCACACCTCATATCTGCATTAATCAAAAATACTTAAAACTAGGAATGACAGTAAACCCCATCTCTATCTTCCTTTGCTTTTTTATAATAGTGCGTAAGATTTTGGTTTTTTAAATGAGAAAATGGATAGCTTTGTGTTTAACCTATAATACATTATTTGAAATAAAACTGAGAAAAAACAATATATTTTTAACAAATACTTATGAAAGTATTGTGGGACATTCTTAGTTATTGCATGACTGAATTCTTAATCCAGACTTGCCGCACAATGAAAGTCTAAAGATAGAAATAAGGCAAGAGAAAGGAAAAGGACTTTCTTTTGTTAGAATTTTTTTAGAATACAATTGAAAATCAAAGAAAGTTTTGGGATTACTTTCTTCAGATATTATAAATCTACAGCCAGCTATGGCAAGAATTTTGTCTATTTTGTCTACCAAATTCATGAGTCTCTGCATATTGATCAGCTGTTGAATTGTTTCAGATTAATAGTTATTACAAGAAGCTATGGTTAAATAGAACCAGCTGCTGCCATAGTGACCACATGATGGATTATAAAAAATATTTGAGCTACATTCACAGGATGATCTATTTGATAGAAAGACAGTAAAGAACATGAAGATCATAATGTTTAGCCATCAGTAGTTTTTCCAGAGCATATGTGCTGAGTTCAATTTCTGATATCAAGACTGTTAAATAGAAATAGGATGCCATGCATGTGATTTGGTGATCTGCAGATGTAATAGTACCAGTTTTGACAAAATGGGTAGAGTCAAAGGGGAAATATTCCACATTTCCTTCTAAAAGTAGCATTAAGGAATTCTCTCAGATAAATTAAAAAAAAGAAAAAAAGAAATAGTATGGGGGCTGGAAACAGAGTTTGCTGTAATATCAAAAGTAATCAAGTGTCTATGACAACAACCCAGAACTAGATTTTTATATTCATTAACAGGGTGATTGTCCAGTTCCAGAGAGAGCCACAGAGCAGTCTATAGCACTCAGGTAAATGCGTTACCACTGTGCTACCCACTGTGCTTCATTTTGACTGCATCTTCATTGTACATATTGCAGACATTTTGCGTGTCAAGCTCTTTTATAATACAGCCATAATACTGTTGTTGTAATGATGAAAACCCAATGTTATGCCAGTGGTTTAATTGTCAATGTTTTACCAGTTTGAAACTGAGGAAGTGTCTGTAGATAAAAGAGAAATTGGAAGCAGTTATTACATTTATGAATTTAGATATTTCATCTATTACTGAGAAGATGTCCCTCAATCTTACAACAAATCTGAAAAGTATGCATTAGGGGAAAATTCTATTAGTATGTTAAAATTAAATAATTTTTCTTTCATGTTAACGTATTGATTTTCAGTAATATATATATACATCCAAATTCCTGTGCTGTGATATACGAGTAATTTCACTCCCTACATGCACTGAGTTCAAGCCTATTCTGTTAAGATTAGAAGATCTGTCAAATGCACAGAAAATTGATAGAGCCTACCCTGTGGAAGTACTGAGACCTACAAAGGGGAAATTTTGTTACTTTGCAGAAGCTCCTCCGTGGCTCTGACTCACAATAAAGTAAATCCATTTTCTGATTGCTTGTTCTGAAACCAAACATGCTGAAGCTATGTAAGGAAACACTGAAGCCAGCACAAAAGCAACCTGCTGTTTCAGAATAGTTTTGGGTTTTTTTAATAATTAAAGTCTCAGTAAACGTGATATGAATGAAATAGTCTGTCCTCCCATGTCATTGGAAAGCTAATCAAAATGGTAGGCTGTCATAAACTCTTGAGTTTTGGATAATTGAATGGAAATGCCCATTCATCTGGCTCAAATTTATGGTGGAAAATGATCCAGAGTGATTGTGGAATGACAGAGTAAGATCCAGTGATGCTAGGAATTAGAAACAGTTGTTTCATCTATTTAAAAAAACAAAACAAAACAAAACAAAACACAGTTGCTCCATATGTTCCAGAGCTGAAAATAGTAAATTTGGATTAAATATACTCCTGCTTTGAGAGACATTTTTAGCAATCCACCCTGTTTCTGTTTTAAGCAGGTCCGTTTTCAAGTGCAGTTATCTATGTCTTAGCTGTCTTTGATCAGGCATACGAACCCTTAAATTGAATTTCTGCATTTGTGAATTTCATTTTAACAGTTTCCTATTAATTAATTCAAATGAAATGAAATCTTATGGCTAGTGTTCCAACATGAGACCAAGCACTAGTGTAACGACATACAGTGAAATGCAAGTCATTATTTAATTGCCAAGATATTAATTGTTTAGATATGCTGATTAATTCATTTGGCATTTACAAAGACGAAAATGGTATTTCTGTAATAAAGTAATTAGTGAGTGGCGTATTGCCTTGAATGAAACAAGACTCAATCTGTAAATTTTCCTGAACACAGGCTTAATCTAAATAGAATCCTTTTAAATTTCTGATATTTTGTACTTTCTGATGAACATGATGAATTTTGCCCAATAGATGACCTCTTGCACATAAAAATAATGCTCCAATAGCACATCAGCATTTCTGTTCAAGCAGCTATGAATTATTTAAACGCATTTCCATACATAAGAATATTGATCTGTAAAATAAATTATAAAGGTGAGGAGATAAGGCCTGGATTTATTTATCTAGAATTTGATTTTGTGACTTGGTACAAAGCTTGGTCAGTTAAACCTGTCAAATGAATTTTTTAAATCTCTATCTTTGATCACAAAATTTATTCTTTTCCATTCACGCCATTCTCATAGTGAGTACTTTGACTGATTGCTCAAACTGTACTTTAGATCTTAGAGTGTTCTAGAACATAGATATTTTTCATTATTTATATGTATAGTGATGTAGAATGTTGAATATTAAAATAATTTTTTGATATATTTTGTTCAAAATATGCTCAAAAGTTTTTCAAAACCCATGGAATTCAGGAAATCTAGGGGAAAAAAGGTAAAATGCTGTAGCAAAATTGAACCTTACCACTGTGACTAATTCTATAGAGTTATCTACCAGAATATTATCTCTAAACACTTGAATATCATCTAAACCTTTATCTAGTACTAGAATATTATTCTAGAATATTGTCCCTTTTTCTGTCATGCAAATTGTCACACACATGGAAAGAAAACCAGTATAATTTATATTTTAAATAAACATTTGTACCATCCCAGCTAAGAATATGGTGCAAGACCAGTGTTATATCCAAGAATTTCTTGTTAGTCTACATTTTTCATGATAATGAACAAGCAAGTAGTGGGCTACATCATTCTGATGGAGTTTGACATTCAGGCAGAGTATTGGCCAAAAATTACCTTCCTGAGGTATCTACCCCAAAAAGTGAACAAGGAAATTAATGTCTCCAATCATCTGTTAGGCTTCTGTGCTGCCTACAGTCTGGTTAGATTTCTATAGTCAAAGCAGAAGCAAAGCAGAAGGAAAGGTTTTGTCACTAACATAACATGTGTTCCAGGAAAGACTAGCCTGTAAATATTCTTAGAGTTAGATGATTTCATCTTTAAAGGGAAAAAGTAGAATTGGATTAAAGCCAGCCAAAAAAGAAGAGAAAATAAAAAACTTGAGTGATCACACTACTGTGAGAATTAAAGCATAGCTGAGCCTGACCAAGATCTCAAACACTGTATCTTCAAATTGTCAGATGTGAAACCAGATCAGAAAAATGTCTAATGGGATTAAACCTATATCTTGATTCAAAACTTCTTGCTTTCTGTTGAACTTTGGGCTTTGAGTTTATAATGATGTCCAATATCAACAGCATAAACATTCGCATTTTGAGATTAAAATATTTGTGTAAGATGTGATATTAGCTTGCAGCTACAAAGTTCCTTTATAGTCAAAGTGAACACTAATCTTTCATCTCATCCTTTGGTTTTTATTTTTTTTATGATAACATTGCCTAAGGGCTCCAGTGTGTATACTTAATTCTTTGATAATTTCAACACTAGTTAGTCATTGATAGCCTTCTTAGTTTACAACCTGATTGCGACTTTTGAATCACAGTGCCCAAATATTAAAGTAGTTCAGAAAAGGGTTGGAATACCTCCTGAGGAAGCACAGGCTCTGTCACCTTCCCCATCCCAGATTGCCCTTCCCCGCTCTTTTCTAGTATGTGCTGTCCTTCCTATGCAAAACTCATGAAAGTGCCTGATCCTTGCAAGAATCATAGAATCATAGAATCATAGAATGGTTAGGGCTGGAAGGGACCTTCAAAGGTCATCTAGTCCAACCCCCCTGCAACAAACAGGGCTTAGAAAGTAATAAGAAAGTTTTTGCTCTTTGCATATCTTTGCAAGGATGGCAATAATCTCCTTTTTAATGAATTCCTTTGTTTAACAGTCATCAAGCCTTGAGGTAAGGCATGCTTAGTAATTTAGACAATCATCACTTTGTTGATTAATTAAATACCCAATGTGGAGAGACAAATTATAAATACAACTAATTCCAGCCAGACCAAGAAAAGCTTTTAGATGCAAATCCCAATTAGGTAGAAACAGTAGTCTGTGAAAGAGCAGTCAATGGACCACGGTTCATAAATGACTCAGAGGTCCCAAACTCTTCACACAGGCATAGTGATCACTAATGTCCCCTTTACAAGGATAATTACTGCAAATCCATACTTATTTCATGTTTGGTAGTAAGACAAACTGATTAACAAACTGATTTATCTACTGCTTGTGTCACTGCTGAACTGAAGAGGCAGACTGTCCATTTGTTCGGGTACAGACTACAGGCACAGAACGTGTCTTCCTTGCTTGGATTGCAAAAGCAGCTACACTCAAATTTCTGAGCATTGATTCTGCATTTGTTGCATCTCCTTTTGTATGACACAAACCCCATGGCCCTTTACGTTGTCATTAAATTAAGTCTGTTTTCTTCTTCTCCACTAACTGTTCCAATTCTCATAGAATCATAGAATCATAGAATAGTTTGAGTTGGAATGGATCTTCAAAGGTCTTCTAGTCCAACTCTCCTGCAATGAGCAGGGGCATCATCCAACCGTTATTTACAGTTGGTCTCGATGATCTTAAAGGTCATTTCCCACCTAAATGATTCTACGATTCTATTTTCAACTAGATCAGGTTGCTGAGATGCATCCAAACTGGCCTTGAGTATTTCTAGAGATGGGACATCTGCCACCTCTCTGGGCAACCTGTTCCAGTGTTTCACCACTCTCATCGTAAAAATTTTCTTACATCTAGTCTGAATCAGCTTCTTTTTAGTTTAAAACCACTACTCCTTGTCTTATCAATACAGGCCATGCTATTACTCTGGCCCTATTAAAAAGTCTGTCCTCATCTTTCTTAGGAGCTCCCTTTAAGTATTGAAAGACTGCTTTTCTGAGTATGAGGGATAACTGTGGAAGGTTAGTGGTAGAGGACTCAAAAAGGTAATGTTACTGAGCTGTAAAAGAATGCTGAATTGAGCTAATTTGCTTTGATTCAAATATCTCCCAATCCATACTAACTTTGTTTTTGAGTAAGAATTTCATTATATTCAGTATTTGAAGATGTAAATCAAAATACCCCCACCATAAAGATAAGCTCAGAAGCTGGAGTGCTTTATAAATAAAACTCCATTTGTGATCTTGTAACCTGTCAAGCAGCACCTTGAATATATAGATATTTCTGGGTATCATATGTTAAACCTCATCAAGCTCAATCTCCTCCTTTTTTGGGGGTTCTAAACTACACCCCACTCTCAAAGGGACATTTTTACCTAATCCATTTAGCAAAGACTCCATCTTACTGTTTGCCCTTCCACAGCCCTGCTGCTAAATGGCAGCTTAGGTTTCAGTTAAAGCAGTAAATAAAATAATCTTATTAAAAAGGTCTTTGGTTTTGCTGCTTGTCCCTGGAAGAAGCTGTGAAATCTTGAAATAAAAGAAAGGTCATTTGCTCTTTACATTCTTCTACTTTTGTGCAGTTCAAATTAATGCTATAATCATATCCAAGTAACTATGCAAAGAACACTGCAAAGGTTCCAAGCTCAAACAGTCAAAAATTAGGGAAAAAATTATGGTTGAGGTTATAAGTGTAATATCAGTTCAGCAGGTATGTACATAATTGTGACAGAAGCATGAGTCAACCAGAGTTTTGAGGATTTATCTGCAACTTTTCATCAAAGTGAGCATCCCTAAAGCATCAAAAACCTTGGAACCACAGGAGCTATGTTTTCTTAGAAGAGAAATAAAATCAAGGAACATTTTTTTAAATGAAGCGAACTTGGCAACAGAAAAATGAAGCTATAAACAGATTATCCCCATCCACCATGTCCTTGGAAGGCTCATCCTTCCCTTCAGGTTTGCTCTTGGTTCAGCAATCTTTCATCAGGTTTCAAGAAACTCTATGTAGTCCTCTCTGTATCCCTAGGAAAAATATCTTTCATTTCATCACCTCTGATGCCTGACTGTGTCTGTTCCTAGACCTCAGAAGAGAGCAAAGGGAAGATACCTACATAGTAATCTACAAAATGACAGGCAAAACGGATGCCATCTGTCGCTCTCTGCTTTAAGGATGCATTCACAGTACTGGCTTTAGATACTTAGCTGAGCCTTGCCAGGTCCCTGGGAAGTAGTTACCTGGTCTAATAAATTCAGAGTATACAAGTAAAGTCATTAAAAAGAGATAAAAGTACTTTTCAATAGCTATAGAAAACTCGGTGTGCAAGAGTGATATGTGGTTTTTAGTGACTGGAGACGTCTCTGTTGATTCAGTACTCCTCTCTACCATCCTGGGAAGGGAGCTTGCAACAGTTATAGAAACTTATAAAATGAGTTTTTCTGATAAGTCTATCTGTGTAATTATATGACACAACTGCATATTTGGCAGAGGGTTACCCTCAGCGAAACAGTAACTTTTTCTTCCTGTTTTCTGTATTCTGTGTTCCTAGCTCCACGCCAATATCATTGATGATGCATTTTGTAGGTAAGGTTAGGGAAGAAGAGAGGTGAGGCAACATTTAAGAAGGCCATAGCATGCTGATTCATGCAGGAAAAGAGATTTAGGGAAGAAAGATTGAGGAGGAAAAAAAGGTTAAAGAAAGCAAACAGAATTTAGGAAAACAAGTAAGATTATGTCACTGAAGAGGTATCATGTTCTTGTTTCTGTGATGATGAGAGAAGATGCATATTTATTGAGACTGTTGGTATTAAGCAACCAGGAAGTCTTGAAGTTGTGTGCCACATGAATGCCCCAAATGCTGCTTTGACTCTCTGAAATAGCAAAGAAGAGCCAGTTTTTGACATTAGAGTTTTCCATTAAAATTACAGCCGTAGAGACCTTAGAATGATTGCACAGCTGCTTGTGCCCCAGTTTGTAGGTGTGACATAACTGATGCCACACAACAATTCAGTGCTTCCTCTAGACCAATATGGGATCCTCTCCAACCCCTGCTGTCAATTGGTGGTGTGGCCCTGCAACTGTGACAGTTTATATCTTGAAGTTAGCAATCCACAACTGATCATCTGTATTATCTGGGAGTATGTGGTCTCACCAGTGGCATGTAATGATGTATACCCGGACTTATCATGATAAATAAATATGAGCTCAGGGGCACTACAATCCATCCATCAGAGAGCACCTGGCTGGCAGCAGCAAGAGCAATGTAAGAGAAATACAAATCCTTGAAGTGATTTGGGCATTCAGCATCATGACATTAGCCATTGCATCTTCTCCCCCAGCGCTTCTCACTGGTTCTTGCTGTACCCATTGTCCTCTCCAGAGCATGTGTGACTATCACAACTTGCTGTCATTGCAAAAGCAATACAGACATTGAGAGAAAGGAGGTAGAGCCTGTGCATGGATGGTTTATGCATAAAGAAAAATGGGCTGAGCTCTTATCACATAGAGCTTTTCTCCCAAAGAGGTCTATGACCATCTCATTGTGCACAATGGGCACTCCAGTCTGAAAAAAAGAATCCTTTTGGGGAGCAGCCTGGCAAAGTAGCACAGATGCAGTCACTGAATTTTTTTCTTTGTATCCTTATTATTGACTCTTATGCTCTATTGCACATAACTTATGTCACCGGGGTAATTCCATCTGTTCTCTTTCACGCACAGGGATATAGCTGTAGATAGATATGTCAGTTTTAAAGAGAAGCACTTCCTAATGAACTGTTACTACAAC
Organism: Tauraco erythrolophus; assembly: GCF_009769465.1. NCBI lineage: Eukaryota > Metazoa > Chordata > Aves > Musophagiformes > Musophagidae > Tauraco > Tauraco erythrolophus. The sequence goes on along the minus strand of NC_141465.1, from coordinate 122,455,153 downwards.
TTGTATTCAAAATCTTTTGAGTCCTGGCTAAAGTGCAAGGCGTTCCAAAGTAAACCAAAGTTTTTCAGGTTCCAGCAATCCTAATCAATAGATTATTTGTCAGTAAGATCTTTGTACCCTTTTCAACCTTAGTATTAGTGGCAATACAGTTCTCTGGAGGGAACACGTGTCTTTTTAACTGCCTTTTCCCAGTTCAAAGACTGTATTTCACCTTGTGACACTAGAAAAAAATAGGTCTTGTTTTACCTAGTTTTCCAGCCATGGAACCAGATTTTCTTCCAGAATGCAGAATGAACTCAACTGACCTGAAAACTGATGTCAATAAAATCCTAGTCCATTATGGTTAAAATCGCATTTACAATTCCTACAGTCTAGAAGTAATTTTGTGCTGAGCCAATGCTTTTAAACTGCGTCTCCACTGAACTGATTGTCTCTCCTTCCTGCAAGATGTCTACATTCACAGGTCAGACTGGTTTTTTCACAAAATATAAGAAAGCTAATGTAGCTCAGTCAGCTTTACAGTTTAGTTAGATATATTTTTCTAACCTCTCATAAAAGTTAAACATTCCAAGACCCTGTCAGTATGACCGTTAGTCCTGGGATTGCTATCAAAAGAGAAACATAATTAGAGATAATTGTCAATGATAAGAAACAAGGCAGTATTCTAGAAAAGCTGCCTTCCAGATCAGATGTTCCTGTGATAATTTTGTCTGTGTTGCAGAAACAGTACAGCCTGTAGTCTGCACTGCTATTCATAAGAGAGGTTTCTGAATCCTCAGCTTGTACCAATATCTTAATAAAAAGCCACATGTTCACAAGAGACACTGACTTTTAAGCATACCACTGGTCGAGGATGCGGTCAGGAAGCCTGTTGGTTGCAAATGACATAGAAATCTTTAGCTAATGTCACTATATCACAGAGCTAGATTAGGGCAGCATCATGGGACTAAACAGGTAAGGTTACTTGTCAGGTGTGCACATTCACTGCTCTCATCTTTTGTGAAGTCTGTTCTATCACGCAGATTTCTCCACTTAAAAGCTCCTGGCTCAAGGTATGTGTCTGGAGTGAAAACGGAGCCATGAAACAGCTTTTTCCCTCTATGCCTTGCTTTCTTTTTGGAGGTAGTGACATATCACTTAGATCTTTCCCACTAGATCTAACTGTCAATGAAGGTGATAGAAGAAAGAAGTGCTGGAATTTCCAAGGGTAAACTCAGAATTATTGCAGAACTGAGGAAACAAGTAAGGACTGCCCCTTATTGTTCACAGCATAGTGATCCCTAATTTGAATAACCAGTGAGCTAGTGGGAACCTCTTATTACAAAGCAGGACCAATTATATTATTCTATAATTTCTATCACTATACTAATTTATGCCATTTTTATTACATACGGTCTACCAGGCTTCTCGATGTTAACAATTCCAGAAACATCTCAGGAAATTTGTTTTGAGAACTAGAAGAATCTAAATCTAACATGATCAAATTATTCCTTTCCCATTTTCAGAAGTACTTTTTGCACTAAAAAACTCTTTTCTGTATCTCCTTACTCTCTCCCCTCTAGATCTGTATCTTTCGTGAAAACAGTGTGTCAGACTAGGCTGTACTCCAGCTGACACCTTACAGTTATTAGAAGGGGAGAAAATAGAGGCCATTTCACAGCAGAAATGGTTAGAAAACCAGCAGTTCTGTGGAGCATTGCATCGTATAAAGGAATTTCTAAACAACTAGTGAAGAACTTGTATCTATTGGTCCAAGCAAAATGTTCATTATGCTAATGGAGTCTCCCCTCAAAGAGTTTCTACCTGAGCAAACATGCAGTGAATGCAGACTTTGCACTTTTCCAGAGTCGAGGGACTGATGAAAGTAATCAGTCTTTGTTTTTTCAGGATCGCGTAGTACCTGCCATATGATAGAAATATAATTAGAGCTTCTCAAGTTGACAACAGAGTCAGTTTGATCTGAGAATGTGGCAGCCATTACTATCTTCACCTGTCCTGTCTCTGAACTACGCTGAGATTACACATATGAGATGACTGAAAAAACAATTTTGCAAAACAAACTCAAATTCAAAGGTATTAAGTAAGAAATTAACAGAATAATACATTATCCCCATGTATCAGTAGATCATTAAAATTGTCTCAGCCCTCACATACTGTGAGCAGATTCATCTCATTCCGGTATCTATTTCTAGAAATGACAGACAAGAAGATGCATATTTTGGGGTTTTTTTTTATGCATTATATCAATAGGACATAGAAAGCATGTGTTTAAGCTTTAATCCTTGTCAGACTTCCATGCTGGCTAATTTGAAGGGATTCACAGCCCTCTTGCTGATTTGATTCCCAACTGTCAGCTTCCATTGCAAGCAGTCAGCAGTCACTTTGGCTGCTGATACCTTGCCATCTTGCTTGGGATTATGGCCTTCAGCTCCCAGTAACACTTAAATAGCTGGCTGTCCATGTAAGCAGGGAAGAGAGCACTAAAAAGAAGAGGACAGCTCCGTCAGGGTGATCTTAAACAATGTATATAAATTTGTTACATACTACATTGTTTTCTTGTCTTTTTGATTTTTTTTTTTTTCTGAAAGCAGGGGTCTAATGCAAAAGTGGTCAATGTTTCTAATCTACTCAACTTCTATTCACATGAAAGTAGTAACAGTATCTCTAACAAAATAATTTCTCAGGGAGATGTGAAAGATTAAATTTCATTGCTGTGCTATGTGGAAATATCACTCGCAGTTAATATTCTAGAAGTGTTGCCATAGAACATGAATCAACATTGGAAGCAAGTTCCATTTGACTGGACATTATTACAGAGCTTACAATAATAATGCTTTCACTAGAGGATTGCTGCCCTGAGCATATGAAAACTTCCCATGTAAACATCTAATTAACAGTCTTAAATGTACAAGAATCTCATTTCAATGAAATTAAAGTTTCTGCTGTTCATATTAAATCGCTGAAGTTAATGTTAACACTTCAAGCATAGCATAGTTTGGCTGTTTTGAGCTGTGTCTTCATCTAGTATAAATCAAAATAGATCCATGTAGTTGAATGAAAGTATGTCGTTTTACACTGGCTAAAGATCTGCTTCCTCGAGCACCTGGTCTATTTGAATTTTACCTCTTGCATACCAAGTCTGCCTTTGAGTACTAATGTTGCTTTTCTAGCTAACAAGTGAAACATGGAAATATCTTAGAGTAACTAAAGTTTTCCCATGTATTTTTCTTTTCCTGAGGGAATTATGAAGTCCTACAAGCACTTTATTATTTCTAAAGCTTCTGAGGAATATAAAATACGTTAATAATTCATTCCTGTCACTTAGGAACACGTAAAAAATTATTGTGATAAAAGTATTTTCCTTGAAAAGCAGTAACATTTTCTAGGTAGCAGAATATTTCTGACATTGAAATAGTCTATAAAAAAGAGGAAATAAATTTAATTATTTAAAATATTAAAATATTAAAAGACATTTTAATTTTAAATGGATCGAGAGTACAATATGGGGTGTAAAAAATATAAAAGGATATTTTCATCATTTTAGAGTAATTTCAGCATGTTTACAGATATATTGTCCTAAATACAACATATTTTATAAAAGCTATTAAAAGACAATACAGAGCAGAAAAGACTTTAAATGGTCTTTCCTACCCTGAGATATCTTCCAAGTAATTCTTCCAGTTTCTCTTCTTCACATAAGATCAAACACATTTTGGGGCAAAATATTTGACCAGAATGGCAAGGTGCCAATTAGCAATGTGATGCTAAATTTTCAAAATGTACCAACTTATCTCTCTTACTTGAGTGTACTAGTGAAAATATAGAATAATTTGAAAGTCTTCTTTTTTGTTTAAGTTCTGTAGGTAAGAGATTACTGATTTGAACCTCTTTTCCACTTACAGTCAGGCTCTGGTTCAGTTTAATACCTTAGCAGATGTTTAAATTTTAGGACCTTTATATCATCACTGGCACTAATTTTATTAACAGTCTTTAACGTAAATTATGTGCTTAAGTATTGGTCTGAATAAAGTCACCAGTATGAAGCACCATTAAAACCACTAATGACCAGCCTACTTGTACAAAGAAAAAAGCACTCCAAGAGACCGTGTTAATTCTGACATATTGGTAGTTTCCAGCCTTTACTGCTCAGCAACACTGCAGAAATCGTACTTATCCCCTGTGCTTACAACAGAAGCTACGTTTGTTAACAAAAAATGACTTTTAGTGTCAGCCACTTGAAATTATATTTACATATGTGGACACTATTTGCACCAGCAAGAGCTGTGTATTTTCATGCACAAATGTCACTGTGCAGCAAAGGGCAAGGACAAAATGAGAGGCTCAATTGTGGCTCCTTTGAAAAAAATCGCCCTAAGACAGTTTGCATAGATTATCTTAAATAGAACTGGAAGTAGTTTGCAGTACATTAGTGATAAGTCTTAGCATATTCCAATGACCTGAGATATCACACACAGGAACTGCAGCATTATAAATGTTTGAAAATCTGAACTGAAGAAAATCCAAATAATTCTGTGTTTTGCCAAGGGACTGGGACAAACACAGTCTTGCTTCTAATTAGGTCAACAATATTTGAATAAAAAGACTCTATCCAGTGTGATAATACAAAAAACGCAGATGGCATTCTGCTTACTTACATGATTTTACTATAGCAGAAACTGATATCCGCTTTCTGTGAGAGTCAGAGACTTGTATATCTATTATGAAGGAGCGAGAGAAAGCAAGGGGTAAAGAGAGAGCCTACAGCCATTCCAGGAGAAATAAAGGTTTCAGCTATTTACAAATACTTGTCCCAATTCCTTGTAATCTACATTAAAGGATACTGACAGATCCCATACCCAAGCTAATGTGAAATGATAGATTGCTCAGATCAGAACGTTGTGAGGAGCCACAGGCTAAATGAGTCAGTGCAGCTTCTCTCCATCTGCATCCTTAAAGTTCTTATTTCCAACATGCACACAAACCAATTTCATACTCCTGGTTGTAGACTCCAATGAGAAATGCAGAGGAAAATTTTCTAACCGCTTCAATAACTTACGGGCTTTTTTTACCCAGTTACTAGGTGTTAAAGTTTATAAAGCTTTCAAATAACCATAATGCTTTCCTGATTACTGTGATTATTTTTCTTAAGCCCTATTTTACTAAACTAAAAATTGACTTTAGTATGAAAGATAAAGTCAAAATACAGTACAAAAAAAAAATTATTGAAAACAGAGAAATCTAAAAGTGTGCATAGCGTAATCAAACTACTCATACTCCCAGCACAAGTACAGGCTGGGTGGAGAATGGATTGAGAGCAGCCCTGAGGAAAAGGACTTGGGAGTGCTGGTGGATGAGAAGCTCAACATGAGCCGGCAATGTGCGCTGGCAGCCCAGAAAGCCAACCGTATCCTGGGCTGTATCAAAAGGAGCGTGGCCAGCAGGTCGAGGGAAGTGATTCTGCCCCTCTACTCAGCTCTCGTGAGACCCCACCTGGAACACTGTGTTCAGCTCTGGAGTCCCCAACACAAGAAGGACATGGAGCTACTGGAACGAGTCCAGAGGAGGGCCACGAAGATGATCAGAGGGATGGAGCACCTCTGCTATGAAGATAGGATGAAAGAGTTGGGGCTGTTCAGCCTGGAGAAGAGAAGGCTCTGAGGTGATCTTAGAGCAGCTTTCCAGTACCTAACGGGGGCCTACAGGAAAGCTGGAGAGGGACTTTTCCAAGGGTGTGTAGTGATAGGACAAGGGGCAATGGATTTAAACTGAAAGAGGGCAGATTTAGGTCAGATATAAGAAAGAAATTCTTTACATTGAGGGTGGTGAGGCAGTGGAACAGGTTGCCTAGAGAAGTTGTGGATGCCCCATCCCTGGAGGTGTTCATGGCCAGGTTGGATGAGGCTTTGGGCAACCTGGTGTAGTGGAGGGTGTCCCTGCCCATGGCAGGGGGGTTGGAACTAGATGATCTTTGAGGTCCCTTCCAACCCTAACCATTCTGATTTCTATTCTTCCTCCCCACAAAGAATGGCCACACAATTGACTTTGATTTTTTCTTACTCTGTAATTGTTATTTAAAGAATATAAAGCTCCAACTGTAACCTGTCTGGCATTCATTTCTATTAAGATCCAGACACTATGTCAACTGTCTCTGCTACAAGTCCTTAGTAAAATCCTGAAGGTTGTGTAGCAATTGTAACTTTTGCTGCCTCAACTGCTCAGCTCCTTCAGCATCTTTTAAACAACTTTTAAACAATTCCTAGCCACAGCACCAAGACATCTGTTTGTGAGAATTCACTATGAATGATGCAATAGAATGAAAATTAGTTTGCCTTTCTCATTATCTTAATCTTGATGGAAGTCTCTGCTCGCTGATTTTACATGTGATATGAAGAACAAATGCACATCCTGGCCCCAGTGGGTCAAGGTAAAACTGTCCCTGCTGATAAAGAGAGCTGAGAATTTCCACCATCTAAACCAGTATGTCCTTTACTGTCTGTAAATAATATCTGATAACTTCCATGGTGTGTGGTACCAGATATTAATGAGTTAATATTTTGTCTGTAAGACAGTGGAGCAGTAAAAGCATCCGGACTGCTATTACGTTTCATTTATCCTTAAGAATTAATCAAAGAGAAAATAATCATAACAATATGACAGGTAGAACTTTTTTTTTATACCAAAACAATGAAGACTGTTTCCTACTTCTTTATCCTTCGCCTCAAAATAAGGCCAAAGATTACAGTCACTCTCACAAGTTTTCTGTGTACAAAACAGCAGGAAGGAAAAAGCTTGCTAGTTTTTAATCAAAATATTGTAAAATAAAGAATAGTTCTTTAAAATCCTGCCAAACTCCCCATAAGTGCAACCCTTAAATATCATATTCTGCTCAGTCTTCTTCTCTAAATCATATGAAGCCTAAAGGAAATTGAATTTTGTCATTCACATTTGTAGGGACCTTCCACCCTGTTTATCTCCATCAGAGCCTTTTCCTTACCTCTCTTTCACTCAACATAGGTTAAGAGAAGGCATTTCTGACTGCCAAATACAGGACTTCCAAACACCTTCTAGAAGCAAAGATCCAGCATTCACTGTGAGCTTAATTTCCATCTATCAACTTCTCAGCAGACACTAGGTCTTAGAGAACATCTTTCTTTCCGCATCGACATCCTTCCGGATAAAAAACCACATTCTTTATCAGAGATCTCACTCTCCCTGGTTCATACTTTATTGGTAAAAGAAGAAAAAAAATTATGAAATGACTGATCTGTGTGAGCTAATGCATTTTTGTTTAAACAAATGTGCTAAGAATGTTTCCAATATGAAGTGTTATTGCTGAACAATAGCTTTGAATAGATTGCCAATATTTTTACATTGAAAATAATCACTTGGAAATACTGTCTGAAAACTATAATTACTGAGTATTTTGCAGCCTTCCAATGTCAATTTAAGTCCAATCCTGAAGCCTTAAAGAAGAAAATCTACACTCTCATGCTTTTATGGTTTTGCAACAAATCTCCACCTAGTTTACTGGGTTATGCTGTCATTAGTAAAATTGACATTATAAAAATGGTGCTAATATGTATTTCCAAATTTGCTGATATCCTAGACAAGAAAAACACAGACATTGCAAGCTGGGCATTCAATAGCTGCACTATTTCAGATAAAATCATAGTATAAAAATATAATGCGCACAGATACCAGATACACTTTGAAATTCACATTCAATTTCAATTTAGCACTTTCCATTAATAATTTGTTGGGTTTTTTTAACTTCTTGGGCATACAGTATGCAGTGAAGCTTGTGATTAACTGAATTGTGAGAGAGTCGGTGTTTAAGTTCAAAGACCGGTATCACACTTGGTGCTCACCACCACCATCATTACCAGACTTTACATCCCTTAACTCTTTAGACAGTCTCTAAAATTACGCTATGGTCTTGAGTCAGCTACCCACACACAAACTTCTGCTGCTCCTTGAGAGTCCTACAGTGTCATCCTGGCTCGCATTTACACTTCAAAAAATATACTTACACCTGCTGTAAACCTCTCTGTCTATGCTGTAAGCAGTTAAGTCCTCTCATAAGTCTTGAGCCACATTTGTCAGCCCTGTACAGGTTTCTTGGATACCCTACAGCTATTTCTGTATGAGCAGGTAGTATGGATCAATAGGAGCAGCAAAAAATTGACACTGTCCACACTGCCTAATTCTGAGTTTCTCTTTGGAATAGTTCTAGTCCCATTTCACAGACTGGATGCATATTTGTAGCTGAAAAGCAATGCACTTATCAAACATCCCTCCCAGTTTAGCATCAGCTGGAGTTCATGTGCTCAGACTGCTTCGTTTTACAAACCAAAGCCACAGCAAGTGGGAACAATGCGGAAATTAATTTACAAGTCACACTTTTCATGTGAAGAGCAGCTGGGATTTTGTCGCTCAAAGGATGTCAGGTCATAACAGGAGCTTTCGTCTGGGGAACTAAATCAAGATTTGAGGGTGAGATTCAGTTCCAGGTTGAGATATCTGAGTGTAGCTATCTACAATGTGAATTAGTCATCTAAGCTTTTTTACTGTTAAAAGAGATTGCACTGACTACTGACAAGATCCATGAATTAAAACGTAAAATAGAAATTCAGCTCACATTCAGACACCTTAGCTTTCATTTTACAAACAACCTCTAGAACAAAAGGTTTTATTTCCTCTCCAGTCATCCTGATGATCCTCCTGAGTGCCAGCTCGATTAGAATTAATTCTTCTGAATACTGATGATCAAGTTGTCCTATATTCCGTATTATGTTTCCACAGTATCTTATGTGTTAATACTTCCATAATGATCTACAGACTGTTATCTGATACATTCCAGGGTTGCATTTGCCTTTGCTGCATGGTACTATTAGTTCAGAGCCACATTCACTACTTTTCTATGAGTCTGGTGCTCAGAGTCATCAAAGCCCACCTGTTTGGTATGCTGATCTTGCTGTGTCAGTGAACTTGTTTATTTCATCAAATTTCTAGCATCCTTCTTTTTCTATCCTGGTCATTGTGAAAAATTAGATAATAGCACAAAGAACCATTTTTCTTTAAAAAAAAACCCACAGTTTTTCTCTTATGGTAAATCATTTCTTAACCGTCTTAAGTTTCTGTATTAAACATGTTTAATCAGTCATGTGAGTTTCAGCATGAAAATCATGCTTGAAACCCATGGAAGATCAAATCTCCATTTATTTTCTCTAGAAAACATTTGTTTTTATTAAATATTATAATAATTTAGTCTCATTCAGTGTACTTTAGTTAAATCATGTTGTTTTCTCTCATGACCACTTGCTGTCATATCTTGATTATTCTTTCCTAATAATTCCTGCAAAAATCTTTGTCGCTATTGATCTTAAATCAACATGCTTATTGACTCCAAGACACTAATGCTCTTTTTCTCCATGTTATTAGACAGATGAAAACTCTTTTCTACAGAGACATTGAGCTCACATGCCAATTATTTCAGACAACATCTGAAATGTTGGAGATGGACAACATCTATCTCCTTTATGTGATTACAATGAGATTTATTATACGTAAATGCAATAATCTCCAAACTATCACCTTGATCTCTCATCCATCCTTTCTCTATCCATTCATCTATAATCATCTTTGCCTCAATTTCTAATAAATTAATAATTTAGAGATTTTTTCCTGAGTTATCCTTAACTCTATCCCAATCCCATTTCTTCTCTCTTTGCTTCCCTTTTTTTATATGAAGCTAAAAAACCTTTTGCTATGGTATTTTCTTATTACAATATGTAGACATACTATGCAGGTGGTCTCTCCATGAGTGAGAGATATTGGCAGGGAAGGAGGAGAAGTCTATGTTCCTGCTGTGTGTGGCAAGTGTTATGTGAATAAATAAAGCATTTCAGTTTCCATCATAACCAGCCTCTGGCTTTTTTCACAAACACAAAAAAAAGGGAGAACAGATGAATGCTAGGCATTTTAGGGAAAGTATTAATTTCTGAGCCAAATAATTCACGAGCAAATGTGTTTTCAATTCCTTTGATTGAGAGATTACTCTTTTCCTCATGGATAGCAAGAGCTTTTAGCTAAATAGAAATGTAGCTGATAATATGTATAAGATTCATTAGATAATCTTCCATATGCATCTAACTTTCTTTTCCTCCGAGCTCAGAATGAAAAACAGTTTTGTCTCAGGACTTACACTGCGTATAAGCTTTTATAATTTGTAAACACTGTAGGAGTGTCCTTTCATTTGTCTGATGTTGACAGGGTATTGATGAAAACTATTACTGTTCTGCAAAGTCTATTGTCACACTAATGGTGTGATGTCCTCAGAGCGTTGATCACGGGCATCTTGATAGAAAAACAAAATTTACACCAAGCGGAAAGGAAGGAAGCTTACATCCCTTGCAGTTCCTAAAGCAGATTATTTCTTCAAAGGTGTGATGTATTATAGCAAAATTTCAGGGCTTCTTATTTGTTGGAAAAAAAACCCAAAACCTCAAAACTGATACAGAGGCATTTTCTTAATATAATTATGTTTTCTATAAAAATGCCTTTAGACAAATAGTGTGACTCAAATACAGATACATATTTGTTTAGAGCAAAGTGGGAGATACTTCATCAGATTGCGCTAGGGAATTTGAGAGTTGACATGTCCTTCCTCTGCCCCATTCACTTTTGAAGCTATTATTTTCTTCTCCCTCTCTGCGGAGACTAGTGAGTGGTTTCACATCTGAAGTGAACACATTTTTCACTGGAATGAAATTCTGTTTCTTCCACCATGATGTTTATAAACCTCAGATAATAAAACACCATTTTTCACAAACAGGGTCAGAGAAGGGGGGGGGGAGGGAGAAGAAAAAAGATATGCAGTCTCATATTAGTGATTTAGTTTGAGCACATTATTGAATCTTAAGCCTTTAGTAAATCACTCCTTGTTTAAATCAAATGTAACTCAGCTTTGCTTTTTAACAAATCCAGCCTAGAAAGGGAATTCCTTCCCTTTTTTGGCTGCTGAAGAGCCCAACTCAGACCTATAGATCAAAGCTCATTACTCCTGGTTAAATACTTCTCAAGACTAAAGCACAACATTGTACTCTCCAAGATTTCTGTTCATAGCCTCAATAGGGGACTCCCAGCAGAAGGAGTGCTATTCACTACATTAACAGATGGAAAACCCTCTCTGGAGAGGTATGTCTAAAAATCCAACCATCGCTGGCGAAAAGCCACCCACCCACTTAGCTAGGCTCTTTATCTACTGTAGGGAGAGGACTTACCTTCCATTCAAAACACAGCAGAAGGAAGCACTCCTTCATCTCCTCCTGCACTTCTATGTGATACTTGAAAGCATTTTCTGAGGATTATCTGCTTTCAGTGCCCATGCCTGCTGGAGGGCTTCCAGCCTACATCTCCCATGTTCTTCAAGAGAGCCATACCCACTACCCAACCTGGGAAAGGATATACAACATCTGCAAGCAGGGCTTGGCTTAAATGCCATATAAGAGTTGCCATGTTTCTTTTAAGCTTGTTGTTCTTCTCTATCAGGAAAGGAGCAATGATTATTTACTGCTCTTCCAGGGCTGCAGCTTTAATATATAATAAATTCGGGGGCTTTGTCATTTTAGAATAGCAAAAATGTGTTAATTTTCACCTCTAGGTAGCTTCATGGACTTTATGATTAATACTTTGTAAGCAAAGCCAAAATTTGAAACTCCTAAATGTAAATTGTTGAACAACATTTCTCATGAGTATGCTTCAGTGGAGTTGCTTACCTAGAGACGTAGTGGAGCTGCAATCATGCAAGACTCAAGGAAAAAATAAAAGCTGAGCTACAAAAAAGCAGAGATTATTTAAGTCCGTACGCTACACTGTATAGTGATTCCATAAATCATATTTTGACCAGATACAATTAATTTTATGTTTTTTCTAGTCCTCTTTTAAATTTTACTTCCCATTCTTCTCAGGTCTGATTTTTAAGGTCATTTTTTTTCTAAATGGAATAGCCTGTGCTTGATATTGAAATGTGATTTGACAATAATAGAGCAGTGAAACTTTAAAGACAAATTATGAAGAATCACCTTTTTTACTTTTGTAAAAGGTTCATTAAAATTCACCACTGATAAGTGTCAAAGGATACTAATCCACTGATGCCTCCCTGAAACTTTTTGAATTAAGGAAGGAGAAGGAGTAAAATGGGTTTATTATAACCTTTTTGAAATAGAAAAGAATTCAATTATCATCTTCATCATCCCTTGTTGCAGAGGCAGCATTCCTTAATCCTATTTATTAGCTCTAAAAGCTATCACCATGGAATTTGGCTGCTAGGACGGGAGATATATTTATATATTTATGTATTTATCCTTTTCAGGATAACTATTCTTCCACATGGGAGCCTGCGAATCCTGAATGCTTCCAAGTCTGATGAAGGACGGTACTTATGCCAAGGTGTAAACGTATTTGGATCTGCAGAAATCATTGCATCAGTATCTGTTAAAGGTATGAAAAAATACTTTGATCATAATGATGATTTCTCTTTACTGATATTTCATTATCGTTTAGAGTCCCCAGCCAACCATACAATAGTGTTGAACAGGCAGAATAAAAAAGCATTTCTAACAAGCTAGAGAGGCTACCCTCCATCTGGTCAAACATTGTATTCCTGCATCAATTGCATACTCCAACTGTTATATCATAGATCTATGTCAGAAGAATTAGTATATCTATTAAATCACTCAGATTTTAAACAATGCTATAAGTAAAAGAATTAATATCCCTTTTAACATAATTTAGCTTTGGGAACTCACCCCAGCCTATTTCCACATGGGGACAAAGTTTAGGATTAAAGTCATAAAGATATCAGTACAAAATCTAAGGAAAGATTGTTTCTTTGAACAGTAATAATAATCAAATCACTGAGTAGTGATTAATTTCTTAACCACATTTTTGTCACTTTTCAGCTGAGTTCTCATATGATCATGGCTTTTTGTTTTAGGTGTTCAAGTCTGCCTTCATTTTTCAAGCCTCTTCTTATATTTAGTATGCCTGGAAACATTATTTTTTATTTTAAGTGAGAAAACCAACGTTTTGATGCAATCACAATCACAAGGTGCTGCAGCCTTAAAGGAAAAAAAATAGCTTTTTCCGAGACTAATAAATTTAATTCATTAATCCACCTCAGAATTCCTGTAGATTGCTGTTTAGGATACTGCCTGTCATGGTTTAGTCAAGCTGGCAGCTAAGCTACCAGGCATCCTCTCCCTCCCTCCTCCCCCTCACTCCCCACCCTTCCCACTCCAGGTAGGGTGGAGAGGAGAAAAATGCAACTAAAGGCCTGAGAGTTGAGATAAGAACAGGGAGGGGTGACCCACCAACCATGGCCCCGGGCAAAAGCTTGAGGAGAAATAAATTTAATTCATTAACAGTTACTTCAGAGATGATAATGAAAAACAAAGCCAGATCTTAAAACACCTTCCCCCCACCCCTCTATCTGCAGCCATCTCCAGCCACCCCCATGGGAGCCTGGGAGGTCCAGGTCCCCACCTCCCTCCTCTCTTCACTGTAGGTCCAGCCTGGTTTGGGTTCCTTTGTCCTCTTCTTAAATAGGGCATTCATAGAGATTCTGAGTGGCTCAGCCCTGACCAGGGGGAATGGGATTCTGATCTGGCCAGAGACCGGTTCGAGTAGTTTTGGAGTTCGGGAAGCTTCTCACATCTCCTTACAGGGACTATCTCTGCAGCCTCTCCCCTGCTACCAAAACCCCACCACAGAAACAGCATACTGCCTTATTGTTTCCATGAAACTTACAGTACCTTCTGTTCACCACCATCATGTCTTAGAGTGTATTATGAATATATTTCAGTATTTGACACTGTGTATTTGAAACAAACAGTAAATGTAAGCTCTGAATAGGCTAAGCAGAGCTCAATCATATTATTTTGACCTTGAACTAAAACTAGACTTCCATCTAAATGTTCCTAATCCTTCTGTATTTCAAGAACCTACAAGAATAGAGCTGACTCCCAAGAAGACAGAGTTAACAGTTGGAGAAAGCATTGTTCTCAGTTGCAAAGCCCTTCATGACAGCACACTTGATGTCACTTTCTATTGGACACTCAATGGGCAGCCAATTGACTTTGAAAAAGAAGGTGGACACTTTGAAAGCATCAAGGCAGTAAGTGACCAGGCATTTGCCATCTGTGTGTTGCGAACTGATCGAAATTTGCATGCTTTTACATGTCTCCAATTTACCAAATTCTGACCAAATTGAAAGATAACTGGTTTCATCAATGTCGGAAAAAATTGTTAGCTGGAGGAGGTACAAACTGCAGGTCACTAGAATTACTTCAAGTAGTTTTAATCAAGAAGATACTGAATGTAAACTTATACATCCTCTTATTAGTGAGGCATATGATGATTTTTGTGAGGGAACAGAAAGTAGTTTGAATCAAATCCTCCTTACATTCTTCTGCTGATTTTAATACAGAAAGGATGCTGCTATAAAGATTGATGTCTTTCTAACATGTAACACAGTTGTTGGAATACCCTCACCTCCCAATGCTTTTATTTGCCTAGCATATATTTTAATATCTGAATAGCAAGTGATATACCTTATTTTCCAACTCCCCTGCATGAGTTAGTTTCTAGCTGTGCAACTGTTATTTAAGTCAGTAAGAATCATATGGAAAAAGTGTGCATACCAATTTCAAATATTGTCCCTTAATTCAAAAACATTTTAATACGTTCAAACAGTATGGTAAAATAATTCAAACCTGTCCCATGTGAAATGATTTTAACTTTTCTTAGTAGAAAAAAATCTCTTAATGTGAACAAGTTTGGAAATAGAATCTACAGTCGTTTAACTCAATCTTCCCACTAATGAAATGTAAATCAAATGTCCATGCTATGTTAAAAGAGAAAAATGAAGCTAACAAAGGTCAGGAAATTTTAAAAGTTAATGTATCTAATTTGAGTACAACGTAGCGAAGCTAACTTTGCATTAAAAATCCTGTCAGCTGCAATCAATTTATTCTTCTGCTTGCCTTTATGGAAGTCATACTATATTCGCTTTGTGGTGTGTTCTTTTTAAAATTTGGTTTTACTTCAATAAGCTTTTTAATTGAAAAACATTAGTAAGGTATATCTTAGAGTGAAGATTCTTAGCATACTCGTCTTCATCTGAGGAAGTAGAATACCCAAAATCCAGCACTAAATAAATAGGAAGAAAAACTTTTTTTTTTTTTTAACTTCAAGGATAAAAAAATATTTGATTCAAGAAAACTTCCTATGTTTACAATTTAACTTCAAGTCATTCCCAAAAATTTAAAATCTAAATTGTGTTACGTGGTTCCTTCAGTGTGTTTCAGCATCTTCTGTGCTGAAGAGAATTTTTAATCACTAGGAAAAAAACATAGGCTAGGAAATTTCCAAAGTTATTTCTCCAATCAACATGAAGCGAATTTAATGTAATGTCATTGGTTTTATGAAAACATGATTTTTTAGATCTTTCAACAAGAATTCTTCATTAATTTCATTTCTACCAGAGAAAGCCCTCAAATTGATAGAATTTGGGGCCTCCTCCCTTCTCCTCACTCCTGGGCAAAGCACCTTTTCTGGTTCCTTTGTCCCGACGTAAATAGGGCAATTCGCAGGGGCGCTGATTGTCTCAACCCCGAGGGGGATGGGAGTCTGATGTGGTCGCCAGAACCAGGTCTAATCCGGTTCCAAAACCAGGGAGGTCACAGGGAGCAAAGCCCCTCTCCTGCCACCAGAAACCCCCCTCCCCCCGCCCCCCATCAAACCATGACAATAATACAGCATTTTTTTTGTGTGTTTTAACACAAAAACTCTATAATTCCCATAACTACTCATCTGTGGAATGTTGTCAATGTCTCATTATCATTTCTGTTAACCACATAAGCATGTGAATTTAATCACAAGGATGAAAATATATTTCTTTACTTCATTAAAAGCATGAAGCATGACCAGGTACTACAGGAAAGCAATATAAAATAAAACTCTTCTGTTTTTCTTATCATATAATCTCTTTTAACCTGTCTAGTTTCAAAGGAGTGATACACAATACGATAAAGACATGGATTTGAGAATGCAGAAAAAAGGAACTTGAAGAAAAGTTGAAATCCATCTATACCCCTTATTTTGCATTTCTTAATGAAATATTTTTTTAAATTGCATGAGTTGAACCTGAGCAACATGCTCTTTAATGCAGTACATTTAAGAAAAACAATATCTTTTGTGTGCATGAAGGTGTAAAATTATACATCCATTTTGTTCTGCACACACTGATACTACATCAGATAAAAAAATCTTCAGCTTTGTTTGTTTTTTGTTTATTTGTTTGAAAGCCTGAAAAACTGAACATTATTTGAATCGGTTTTGTTAATAACAAAACCATCGTCAACCTTTCATCATCAGTTGCATTCCTCATACTTTCACTGTGGCAGATCCAGATGTTAAGTATGGATCTTAATGCAGTGTTATAAAAGCTATAATCAAAGTAAAATTCATTTGGGCTGTGGATAAATTTCCACCTTCTAAAATTGCATGCTCCCTATCAATTACAATTAAAAGAAAAATGAAGAGCTTTTCTTAATAACACATATTGCTTTGCTTGATTTAAATTATGTAGGTAGCTTTTTTACAAAAAAAAAAAAAAAGTATTATCATTTTTCATACTGAGAACTAATTTTTATATAAATTGAAGATGTTTTTGCTTTTATTTACTGAGCTATCAAGGATTTAGCACCTATAGCCATTTAGATATTTCAGGGACTTGTCTGACAAGAAGATAAGTGTGGTAAGCATGTCAAGTTGAACAAATCTATACATGAACGGAATGTAAAGGAAAAGAGATCAAACATCACCTGAGTGAGAGCTGCAGACTGCACTCTAGGAAAGGAAAACATCCCAAATGTTGTGTATGCATAACTCCACAGTACACTTGTAAGCAGAAAAATAATGAGAAGGGTTATGTATACTCGGAATCCTTTGGCATTAGAAAAGTCTTACTTTGTCTACCAAAGGACTCAATAATGTTTTATGATCTGTGAGGGATAATCTGTGTAATTAATAGAAAACATTTTGCAGGGAAGTCTGAATTGCCAAGATTTCCTGCTAGTAGCACCAGTGAGCACTTGAGCACAGAAAGTATAGATCTGCTTGCTTTTACCAGAGTAACTTTGATTTTCTGTCCTTTGTGCCAAATCCAGAAGTCCTGTTCCAAATTCTACTCAGAATTTTCTTTTCTAACATCTCTACTGATCTTAATTTTGTCCTGGAGTTATCTCTTTTCCAGCTAAAGACATCTAATTATTCAAGTAGGTTTTCATCCAGCTATTGTCATTCCAGCTGTGTGTTTGAAAGCCAACACTGTTTTTAGGGCAGCTAAGCAAAATGATTTATTGTGGTTATCCACACACTGGTAAGCAGCAGCATTGCTCTTAATGTCCCTCACCTTGACCTGCATGAGTACCTTTCAGACTCAGGAAAGTGATTTAGTCTCAATATCTTCTTGGTCTTTGATCTTAACTGAAACTGCCACCATGGGAAGCTGTGAGTACAACTTGTCATGATATATTTTACAGCAATCATTCGTTAACATGGAAGTGAATTAAAATCTACTGTTTCACTTAGAAAAGGCCAGTAGATATGGGACAATACTTTAACTACTGTCTAGCACTGGAGTCTTCAATCTGATAACCTAGAAGCTGTGAGACAGCATGACTTTGCACCTTTCCTTACACTTTCAAGTCTCTCTTAACTTTGTTGTAGTACTGTAATCGTATTTTAGAAGTTAAGATTAAAATTTCCTAAGCATTTTCTAAATAGGCAGCACTCAGTTCTACACTACATGGAATCAATTAAAACAGCAGGCTGTTAATAATAATGTCTTTCCTCTTTATTGGACATAAAATCAAACAAGGCTAATTAAACAGGGATTTTATTTAACACCCTCCCTCGTCCTCACAGTGAGGAAAACAGCAATAGTTTTCAAAAATCCTGTAGAAGATATGTGCTGTATTCACAGAGAATTTCTGTTCAGGGTAATGCTGCCATATCAATCTCATTGTTATCAATTTGTTTCACTGTTTTCACAATACTTTCCTGCTGATGGAAGAGACTGAACATAGCCATTACTGTCAACCCAAACCTCCAGATATTTCAGCCATATGTTCATTACCAGGTTTTGCCCATTTGTCATGCCACAGTAGTTGAATACTTGAGTGATCAGAAGCTGTTTCAAAATAAAAAAATTATCTTGTCTTTTGGTAACACAAATTTCTTGTAAACTAGGGAGGGTACAAAATAGAATAAGGATTTATGGTTAAAAAACTTTGAAATGTGTGGTTTATGACTGGTAACTACAAACCAAAACCTGAACACAAAGAAAACCACGATCTAATAACGCATTTTACTGTGTATTGCTTCCAGGATATAAACAGTTCCAGTGAACTGATTGAATTTAGAGACATACCTGCATGCTGCATTAGAATAGGACACTCTGAACATTTCCTGGAATCAAACAAGTACGTAAACTGGTATGCCCAAGTGTTTGTGGCTTTGGCTATGAATAGAGAGTAAGGGAGAGAGATGATAAGTCACGTCTCTATTTAATTTTACTTTGGAGGAGGGAGATAACTGAGCATTTTGGAAAATGTGAGTCTTAACATTCCTGAAAAATTAATACTATTAAAAAAAACTTTAATTAAGAAGTCATGAAATACAGTCAGATAATTTTTACATTGGTTTATTCTATTACGGTATTTTGTACCTTCCCTTGTTTACAAGAAACATTCTAAAGAGAAAAATCCTGGGGTATTCAGTCCCATTCTTTCTCCTGTTTACTTGCAGCTGATGGATCATTTAACTGCTTGGCACAGCGTTAATCTGAGTTATAACAGCACAGCCAATTGTTTGAACACTGATCAATATTAACCTTCCTAATGCAAAGTCCTTCTGTTTGCAACTCTGCTATTTTCCACTTGCAGCTCTGTAACCTTTCTCCTGAGCCGTTGAGGTGGTGTTTTCCAGAGCCTTCCCGCAGTATTTCTGCCTTGCAGCTTTTGCACTGCTGATCTCCTGGTGATGTTCTCATAGCCTTGCACCTGCAAACCCCAATCGTGGTGTTATGGTGGAGTCTCATTGGAAGAAGCTCTCACTGGCCTGAAACTCACCCCTCTCTCCTGACCCCTTTCTTTGTCTCTTGCTTTGTAAACCAAACCACAGTGTGCAGAGAAGTAGATAATAGTCGTGTAAATACTTATATTATCCAACAATATACATGCTCAGAAGCTTAACAGTCAATCACTGTGCAACAACTGCTCTTAATTAACATATTCCAATCAACACTAACATATAGGAAATTTATGTAGGCCTCATGGAGAAAGTTACAACACTAGGGGCAAAAAAATAATCCTCATCATCTTCCTCTGCCACCTACTGCACTGGAGAGAGCCTCAAGAGGAGAATACTCTTTCTGGCTGGCCACCAGGAAGAGTTTTCCTTTTCTCTCTTTCTCCTCGCTGCCTTTTTTATTTCTCACCTAGATAGCTTTCTTTGCTATTTGATATGTGCCATCATCTATGGACTCTGCTAATAAATCTCTGTTCACGTTAGAATGTCACACCGTTCTTCGTGCAGCACACTAATGAAATCCCAATCACGTCTGCTCCTCATGCTTCCTGTTTTGATGTCTTCTCAAAACGGCACACTTGTCCTAGATGGGTTTTGCTTTCATTTCTGTCATCTTCATTCATCACTATCACCACCCTTCCACTCAAATCCTGTGTGTAGTTCTGTGCTCTCTTCTGTGACTCTTTTTTTCTCTTTCTGCATCTTTAAACAGGAGCACAGGTATCCTATATTATTCAGTCTTCCTTTTTTCTGCTGCTTAAAGCAACTCAGTTACAGAACGTGAATTTAGCAACATGAGTGTAGTGGTCCCCTTTGTCCTGAAACTTGTCATTTTGTATCCTGTTTTCTCATTCCTTCCTGTTCTCAATATTTTTTCTACGTTTTCTTTAATCCCTAGATTTCATAAAACCACCCCAGTACATGGCATACTACCTGACATCTGATACTCATTTGACTTCATCTCTTCCTCTGCCTTCTCTCAATAAAACAAATCAAACTCATTTGCAGCAATTCCAGCTGCACTTTAAAGTCCTCCCTATCCACTCCCAACACCCTCTGGCATCTGCTCCCCATCACAAGTGCTCACCCAAACCAACATTTTTGATTAATCTTGCTTTCTCTATGCAAATTCCTGAAAAATACTGCCACTGGAAAGCTCCACTCCTCCTCTGGATAATTCTTATCTATCCTTAAACTTGAAAACCTTGAAAACTATCTTTTTTGATTCTCATAGATAGGGAACATGCGACGTGTGTTATCAGGTATCTCTCAGTCAACCTGCATCAGCCTGGATACTGCTATACTATCAGTATTACACTACCACATATCATTAATCACAACAAAACTAATAACAATATTTTCATCTTCTTTGTTCCAAATGTGCTTGTATGATTAAAAGAACTCAAATACAATCTTTCGTGATCACTGTATCAACAGAGAAATCTGCTGCTTTTTAACAGATTAAATATTTGCAATTTGTAAACATCATAAGCAGTAAATAGACAAGTGGTTGATTGTTCAAACCTGAGAATTTGCATGAAATGGCACTTAAATTGTCCTAAATGTATCATGAAAAGAAGTTGGCTTGAAGCCAGCAATCTGTCATAATGCATGTACAAAGTGTCAGCATAATTTAAAAGAATTTTATTGTACTGCTATTTTTCACTTACTGTTGATGGTACAAAGCTCACATTGCCATGAAGTTATTCTGTAAGATCATTAGTTTGCTTCAGATAAATTCACCAAAAATAAAACTTCATTGCTAATCAAATATGTCAGACAATCAAATTCAACTGTGAAATAATTTTTCAATTCAATCTGACTGAATGTCTTTAATAAAGGCTGTTTTGCTAAATCAAATGATGTATGAGTCAGGAAT
Organism: Tauraco erythrolophus; assembly: GCF_009769465.1. Classification (NCBI taxonomy): domain Eukaryota; kingdom Metazoa; phylum Chordata; class Aves; order Musophagiformes; family Musophagidae; genus Tauraco; species Tauraco erythrolophus. The sequence continues at coordinate 122,434,119 of NC_141465.1, read as the reverse complement.
TTACCTAATTTGTGTGTTATCTGTAAAAACAGTCATATATTTTAAATAATCACTTAAGCTGAATAAGATAGCACTAACAATCCAGGTCATTTTTGTTTAGGATCAAATCTGAGTCCCATTCAATTATAGACCATTGTTTTACTGTTCTCAGTTTATACTGAATATGACCTTACAAAATGTTTAAGTACTTTCAAGCTTTTTGTATCTATCTCCCAAGCACTCTCTTCTGTGTAGAAACCACTTTGTAGGAAAGCATCCTCACCTCTCACTGACAAGAGATTTAGATGATAGCCAGCAAGCCTCAGTAAACCCCCATAGTCATCATAAAGAAATTACTCAAACATTGCTTAGGCTTTCATCATAAAAGTTTTCCTTCAATGGCAGTCAGTGTTTGCCCACTCTTTTTTCCCATTGATTTAAGCTTTTGTTGAATCAGGACCATTTATAATAGTCTCACCACCCGTTTTAGAGATATTCTTCCCAAGCAGAGAGACAATTTTCACTGCATTTTGTCCAGGTTGTGTTCCCAATCTGAATCCTTAGTACACTAATAGGCAGCCTTTCTAGACCCCAGGCCTTTGCAGTGCAGAAGCTGAGAGCTGCAAGTCATCCCGTCACCTCTATTGACTACTCAGTATTTTGAACCTCCTTGTCTTTTCATCCTTTCCAAGATAAATCAGTGCTATGTTCATAGAACTGCAGTTGGAGTGTGGAAGTATGATGATCAATGTGGAAAATGAGCAGCATTAGAAACAGATTAAATGAAAGTTAGGATTGATATAATGACAAGAGAATGATTTAAGATTCCTAAGTTTCATATATACTTTCCACATATGATTCTATAGTTTGAACATATGTGATAAACTGTATAATAATCAAACCAATGTTTAATTCTTCCATGGAAGAGGCAGGGGAAAGTAAAGAAGAGACTTACTAGATGTTTAAAAAGTGCTCTACGGTGTAACTGTGAGCTCCATTTCAAATGTGGGCAGATAGTAGATTGTTCTTGTGCAAAGCCTTCAAAAGAAAAGGTTGGATACTGAATAAACCACCTTGGTTTAGAGATAAAAACTCAGCAAAGGAATGGACAGATTAACAGGGAGGTTTCCTAGCAACTGCCTCAAGATAATGAACTCGCTCTCACAGGAAGAGTAAGTGTAATCCTCTTCACTTGAAGAACTATATGTAAAAGTTCCTTTACTGCAAAGCAGCTCACAACTTCTTAAGATTTATGAAATAGAAAGCAAAAAATCTACATACAGCTTCCTTTCTGTGGGGATGTGGGATGGCTGAAGAAATATTAATTCACCAACAGTAAGTTCTCCGCAAGTTGACTTTTTTTTTTTTCTCTCTGCAAATCCCCAGCATGAGGGCAATGGGTGCAAAAGACAAATCCAACAAGGTGATTCTCACTGAGCAAAGCATGCATATTACATGCTCCTTTGAGTCTTTCTGAGTTTGGGGAAAAATCTCCGCATCAAAAGTAAATGCTGTGTCTATGTGGCACTGATCCTTGTGAAAAATTGCTTCACACAATACCTTAAAGGTAAAGTTAATTAGATGCATTGCAGACACAGCTGTGACCTCAGATAACATGCCACACTGGAGAAGAGAGAACAATAGACTGACACATCACTGAGAACTGGAGCTGCCCAGAACCTGATGAATGGGATACTCAGGAGCATAATAGGAATTATATAATAATTTGTTGTTCTAGAGAGAACCATTAGTCATGACAGAATGCATTGATAGCTGTAATACTATTTATTCGCAGCTTAATGAAGACCAGGAGTGTGTTTAGAGTCACAGTAGGTCGAGAGCTGATGGTGGCCTTGAAGGTTATGTTTACCTTACCTTAAAATAATTAGAAGTTGGTGGTTAAATCTATCTGGTTTTGTTTGGTTTGGTTTTCTTTAAGTCTTAGCTTCAGTAAAGTACAAGATATATTCCACACGGTAGAAGTTTACACTGAGTAAATAGAAATACTTTCAATACTTGGCTAAATGGGCAGTATATTATATCCAGAACACCAAGAAATATAGATTTTTCTAACAAAATGTTACTTTGAAATTGTCCACTTACTGAAAAAAATGCCCTGTCACAGAAGAGCATAAAATTAATGGAATAAAAAGCAGCTTTTAAAAATGTACACTTAGTAAAGTCATAATTTAGATGTAGACAAAGACGTTTAAACACCACTAATTTCAGCTTTGAATAACATTAGGACCACATGGTTGCAGATACACCAGGCTGTTCTAACTCAGGTTAGTCCACGAGAGATCTTTCTCACTGTTTGCATCCGTGTCACTCAGTTTTCGTCTTCCCCAAAGAGGAGGATATGTCTCTGGTTTGCTGAAGCATTATGTCTTTCTTGACTCAGAGAAGACTGAAAGCAGAAGACAAAGCTTCTGTCCTTTTTCTTAATGGAGTCTCTGCTGCATTCCCACTTAGTGTTTTGTTTTTTTTAAACTGAATTGTAATCACTCAAATTTCAGCAACAGCTGCAATGACATGGTGTGGAGATTTTCTTAAGATTTGGAAGACCAGCACAGCAGTTTAACCCCCTCAGGCCCTGTTGTGGCCTTGAACCTCTCATTACAGGATAAACTGATCAACAAAATAATCCATCTTCCAAGACTAGGAAGAGTCTGTAAAATTCATAGAGATAACTTTATAAATACCACTGAACAGCAAATAATATGATATTTTTTAGAGGTCCTGGTAAAACATAGCTCCTAATTACCTAAATGGAAGCTAAAATGTCTCATTATTTTCCATGATCATAAATCTAATGTTTTAGCATACATCCATCTGTATGAAACACACTGAGTTTAATTTCTTTCCACTCACACACCCTAAGCAATGCTGGCTGCACATCCTGTTATGCTGCAATAAATGTGTTTCATGGCAATCTATTGTACTGAACTGCTCTCCACTTACAGCAATGACTCTTTCAATTACTGCTTGTCTGCCCAGTTACACAGGTGTGCAGATGAAATACATATATTTTTCCTGATAAGAATATTAGGATTCACACAGTCATGAACCCTCTGGAAGTTAGAGTGACAGCTAAGATTTTTAGCAGCTTCTGAGCAATGAAACCAGACAGTTGCTATCCATTACGCTTTTCCTCCCACTTAACAACAAAACACACATTAAATGTAAATTACCCTCAAGAGAGAGAAAACGTGAACTAATTCTGGTCTTATCCTTCTAATAGCTAAGGCTTTGTACCAGAATGACTAATCATCTTGAGCAATCCGTGTTTCAATGGCAAGTAAATGATGCTGTGCTAGACAACTTAAAAAATTTGTACCCTGAAGTTGACTGCTTGAAGGAGTGTGTGTTCTTCTTTTGCATTTAGAGCTGAAAAGTAGGCAGATATTCTTTCCCAATGCTATGATTTCCCATATGCCAGAGCAATAACATAGGAATTGCAATATGGTCTGACTGGTCTGAGAATCTTCCCTACAGCTATATCATTAACAAGTCCCCTTCAGAAGGCAAAACACTACCATTGTGTTTACACTCTGAGACCTACAGGGTTATTAAGCTACAGATCATGCCCACATTCACTTTGGTCTCAGTGGCAAACTTGATATCCCACCTCTCTTTTCCTTCTTTGCTTCTGTAAAGATTTTGTCTTGGTGCTACGTGGAATATTATGACAAATTCAGTTCCAGTAAAGAGTAGATTGGCTGAAGAAGGTGTGCCAAGATGTGCTAAAAAGGAGTTCTTCTGCCTGGAAAGGAAAAAGTAGATTATGGAAGATTGGATCTTGGAACCAATGTATTTCATCTTGTCTTTAATGACTTTAGAATCATAGAATCATAGAATGGTTTGGGTTGGAAGGAACCACAAAGATCATCTAGTTCCAACCCCCCTGCCATGGGCAGGGACATCCTCCTCTACATCAGGTTGCTCAAAGCCTCATCCAACCTGGCCTTGAACACTTCCAGGGATGGGGCATCCACAACTTCTCTAGGCAACCTGTGCCTCACCACCCTCAGAGCGAAGAATTTCTTCCTTATATCTAATCTAAATCTCCCCTCTTTCAGTTTAAAGCCATTGCCTCTTGTCCTATCACTACATGCCCTTGTAAAAAGTCTCTCTCCAGCTTTCCTGTAGGCCCCCTTTAAGCTTGGCATAAAAGATAAAAGTATGCAAATGACAATTGTATGGTACAAAATTGGACCTATTACCAATACAGCAGATGATGAAAATAACACATGGGAACAGACAAGAAGTGTAATACTTAGAGCACAATGGCATGCGTGTGTGGAGGACTGTTTATAAAGTGGGAAGTCACACCTTGCAAATGATTACGAAGGATAAAGATTTGAGTGCAACTACCTGAGCACAGAATATGCAAAAAAAATACCCAGGCAAATATGAACGTAGGTGAGGTCAGTGACCTATTTGCAGCACAGCTAGAGAATTATCAACATGTACACCCCTAGTAAGACGTTATTTTGAATGCAGGGTACAATTCTACTCATGCAGGATCAAAATGACTCAAATTAGAACCAGTATACAAGAATATTATGACACAGGGAACATGAGGGAACATGTCATTCCAGGAGACTCTCAACCTTTCGTTAATCAGCAAACTAAATAAAACCTGAGACAAGAAATGTCTATATTCGATAAATGTTTCTTAAAGTGAAACACCAAGGAGGTGCATATAAACACTTGCATATAATATATAAGTTACAGTAATTACATTATATTACATTATATTACATTACATTAATTATATAGCCATCAACTGTTAATATTATGTACAATATAAGATATATGGTAAATATAATTTTGTACAACAAATATATAATATTATATATACCATATTGTAATATATTTATTACATTATATTATAAAATATTATACTATATCTTTGTATAAAATGTACTATATGTGTCATAATTATATATTATATATCACATAATTCTAGCCAAAATATTAATTATATGTAATCTATTATATAGTATTATACAAACTCTACATTAACGTTGAGAAACTTTAACATGTAAGACTCACCTATTGTACAAAGCAGCAATGATAAGGCGATTTAAAAATATTTGCAGCACAAAAAAATTGTTTGAAAGGAACAAAAATACTTATGGTCATTTGCTAAAATTGTTGATGCTTACATTAAATCAAAAAGTTGCAAGCATTTTTAGAACACAGAATTGAGAAAGTAAACTGCAATTGCTACACCGTGTGGTCAAGGTGGCTTTTGTTTGTACTTACCTGTTCTTTCCCTGAGTAGTGACAATATTAAATCAACAGTGTCTATGGACTTGGGCTCACTAAATCTGATGGAGCAATATTTGCTGACTCCAGTAATTTTGGATATAACAATGATTTTGTACATGCAAAATCTGATATTATTGCTTTAATTTATGAGATAATACAAAGATTCTTAGCAAAAGCCATTTATCCTCCAAAAGGCTGTTCTACTTTCTAATTTGCTCTTTTCTGCTCATAATTTTTGTGCATTGTAATTAGTGTTGGCTAGAATAGTAAAAAATAAAAATTTGAACTGGTTCTCTGTGTAAACTCATTCAGGGATTGCATGTTTCAGATTTAAACATATACGGATTTCAACAGGAAAGATGAGGATCTCTTCATATTTTCTCAATCATATTTAGTATTAATTTCCCCTATGATAATAAAAATCAATCAACATTATCTTATAAGTTATCTTAATTTCATTAGAGATACATATTCCAAATGTCACTACATTGTACGGAAGAGAAAGAGGAAGAAGGAGCCCTTTATTAATAAGAGGACATTTTAATATCGAGGACTACATCCAAAATATTTCTGTTCATCTCCTTAATGAATTTCTTTGTGCTAGTTTGGAATAATTTTCTTTGAGCATGCAAATATGCACAGTGTGCTTTAAGCAAAGTCAAAGTTATTAAGAACTTGAAATCCTCTTCTTTAATCTCTATTAATAATTTTATAAACGCCGTGTTCTGGTAATCCTCAAAAGAGGGTATTAGGGCACACAAATGTTGTAAGATGAAAGTTGCAATCATGAGTTTCTCACGCGGTACAAAACACCCTCATGAACTACCTTGAACACGAATTTACTGAATTCTAAACTGGCACTTCATCCCTGTTTCAGCAAGCGTCCTCTGCAGATTTAATGATCAGGAACATCCTCTTGATGCATGCCGGGCGATATGGCTGCAGGGTTCAGACCGCAGCGGACACCGTGTCGGATGAGACAGAGCTGCTTGTTAGGGGTGAGTACGCTCGCGGTGCCGCCAGAAAACACTATCACCAGAAACTGTTGTACTGGGGAATTTAAATATGTGGCCTTCAGGGACATCTGTCCTATGCATTATTCTTCAGATTACATACTGCTGAAAACATTTGTGATTAACCTACTTGTCTTTGAAAGCAGTTTCACCATAAACTGATCGGCAGACATGACAATGAAGACAGTTGGTTAATTGATGTAGAGTCTTAAGAGAGGTAACAGCCCAAAAGGCATTCCAGATTACTTAGAATGTAGACAGCATTCGCAGGCCTGCGTAAGGTAGGAATGATGGGTTCTGTGCTTTTTTACAGGATGCTTTACGTTTTATCTTGTGGCCAAGCCATTCTTTCAGGTGTAATGGTTTAGGAATATTCATTCCTTTCCTATGAGAAGGGACCAGGCAGTGTTTTGTAAAATGATAGATATGAACAATAAAACAAAATCCCCCTAATATGACAGGAATTTGTTTCTGTCACATGGAATTGTGACCACCAAATTTTTACTGATTCTTTAGCCGAGCCCCATAATCTATTGAGTTGCTTTACCTGCCATTCAATGATTGTGTACAGGAACACAGAGTCACTGTCTTGCAGGGTCCCAGATCCTGTTTAGGACACCAGTTAGCTTACAGTGAAGCAGGCCGTTAGCAGCATATGTGCACTCTGTTAAGCAGAGTATTTCCACATTCTGCACTAATTCTATATGTGCGCTTGCATGCGTGTGTCCAGTGCCTGATGGGAGTTGAGGATTTACAGTCCACTTACTGGCATTACAACTAGTGGGTGCTGCTATGTCAAAATAGAAGGATCCCTGCTAGGTAGCACAGCTGGGTAGCCTCACTGTGGATCATACAATTTTTTAAAGAATAAATCAAGGTAGATATTTTATTAGTATTTGAAAAACTCCAGATAAAAAAAAAAAAAATAAAAGCAATTTAGAGATTATAATATTTCAAAAATACTTATTCTACCACATTCCACCACTTCTTTAGATTTGATATGTTCATATCCATCACTTTTAGAACAAATATATGCTTTAAATGATAAAGAATGTTTCTGGCTGACTGCAGGGCTCTTCACTTTTTGATGAAAGTAGCTAAGTATTTCCATAAAGTCACTTTGATGACCATCAAATTTCTGTGAGCTATGGCGCTATTGGGATGGTGATATTCAGTTGCCTCAACACAGACATATAATGCCATTTTAGTTGCCTTATGAAATCTGAGTCATCCGTGTGGGTTATGCAAGACCTTATGTATTACTTTTACCTCTCTCAGACAGGAGCTGGAGGCTCTATGGATAAGCAAAACTATCTCAACTTTAATGCCATTGAATTTATAAAGTGACAAAAATGTCTTAGCTTGCTACTATCCAGGACACTGCAGACTGGCTACAGAATTATTTTTTTTTAAGAATACTAGCTATGTAAATGAGTTTATTGAATTTGATGTAGAAAATAAATGCTTCTCTCAGGAAAAGTTTTGAGATGGGAAAAAAAGGCCGTTGTAAGCAGTATCAGAATATATGTATGTGGGTGTCTCATTACCACGCCACCTTTCCGATGAAACAAAAACTATGTCTGCTTTATAATAGAATGTAAATTCATATATACTTTGCTTATAATGTTCTTCTTTTCTTGTTTCTATGATTGGATAATTATAGGATACAGTAAGAAATGTTTGCATCGCTTTCACAAAATGTTTTATACTGTGTGTCTGCTTTTGTGCTGAAGTAAAATTCAGTTTTCATTAAATTATAGGATATTGTCAGTTTGCTGAATTAGTTAATTTCTTTCAGATATCTGTAAAACTTATGCAAATGAGGGCAATAAGATCCTGCAGTGTCAGTATTGCTTTCACTAAAAAAATGTAGGATGATTTTGTTTTATATTGCAGAAAATGTTTAAAGCACATTCAATGCGAAGTCGCAAATGATTCCTCTTCAGCGTTTCAAAAATCCAAAATATTTCAGAGAATCTAATCTATCTGTTACAGGCACTTCATTTTCATTTCAGTATCTCTAATTCTTTTTCTCCACCTATCTCAGTTTATAGAGTGCACTCAGTGATTTGTAATTTGACACTGTCTGATGATCCCAAATTGCAGCACCTTTCAAACTTCTTTAGGTTTGGCTTTTGGAGATACAGGACATTGCTTAGGAGAAGACACCAGCAGCAACAAATGTTTCAATATGTATTTCAGTAATCTCTGAAGAATTCCACCTGATGGAGGAAGTCGTCATCTATGAAGACTACTCATTACCACTATGCAGTAAATTCTGAAATCCAAAGCTATATTATTCTGTAATTCCAATATAGTTTCTAGACAAAATAATTTCATTTTATTCATATTACAAAACATCTTTGTGTTTAAAATCTTACAGCCCATGGCCAAATTGAGATAGCAGAAGCTTTGTTATGAACTCTTGGAAGTACCGATATGAGCAAAGCTGCAGCACATCCTTGTTCTGACCTTACTCTCTTTCCTTTTACCTCTGCAGAAAATGCCAGTTTTGAATGCTGATAATATCATACCTGCACACAACAACATTTCAATCATTAGTTATATTGTAAAGTTTGTCTGGTATTTTTTAATATATCACTGTAATTTTTACTCAAAGAATTGTTTCGCTTACACCATTTCTACAGGAAATAAATTTGATATACCAAATAAATTAAATTAAATTAAAATAATCTACTTTTCCCTCCTTTAGATATTCATGATAATCAGAATAATCAGAATTATTGCTATTAGCAAACTGCCTAAATTCATACTGAACTATGTATTGAACTGGAGCATAATTTTTAAGTCAAAGGACAGTTTTCTAGAACTGTATTACAAGGGACTTGGAAGACACCTGTACCTTGCTGCAGCCTCTTCAGATGGAGAAAAGAGAAACAAACTCTTTTTAGACTCCTATTGCTTATAACTAACACACTGATCTTCAACAGACAAGCATTCACCACTGCATTTTCAGGCAATTGCATTGTCTCAGTATCATATATTGTGGAGAAGGAATGAGTATCCTTAAACCGTATTCATCTTTTTTGAAACACTCCTTGATAGTTGCTCTATTGGAGTATAACCCAATGAACCAATTATGTCATTATTTTTGCCCTTGTTCTTCTTTGCCCTGAATTATGTAGTAGAAGTTAAATTCCAAAAATATCACCGGTGAAAGACAATCTAAAATGAGAATGAATAGTGTCAAGTAAATATCAATTATTTTGTGTCTAATTACTTACAAAGAGGCAATTAATGGTACAAGAAGATTTCTGAATTTACTACATATGTCCGCATATGTGTGTGTGAATAACAAAACAAATTAAGACAGCAGCGACTTTCTGTTCTGCAACTTTGCACAACAGTTTAAGATTTTTAAAAACCATTTTCAAACCATTTTCAAATTCATTACTTCACAGTTCATGATTTTAGATAAGTTGAAACAAAATACATGTCTAACATGATTTCCATAAAGATTTTTATCTACTGAAACTCTTTCAGGAACTCTTCATAATTATATATCAAAAGATATTCCAGACAATGTTTAGACAAAACCAAGATCCAAGTCCTGTCAGCATCCACTGCTCAAAACAAAACATAAATTCTTTTCTAAGTGCTTTGAAAATGTGATTATATTATGTATATTAAAGTACAAAACAACTTTTTAGTGGTCCCTAGTAATTTCTCTGCTCCCAAAATGCTGTTCTTCCAGATCAAGTTATTTATTTTCCCCTTTCTGTTTCATTTTTCTAATGTTAACAAGAATGTGGATTTCGTTATGAAGAGATGTTCTGCTAGCAGCTGGTCCTGCCACGCAGTACATTAGCTTTCCAGCTTAAGTGTCTTGAATTTTAATCTTGGCATTGGTTATGGATGAGAAGCATTTCAGTAGACTCATGCTAGTCGACAGCGACCTTCAGAGGACTTCTGTCCTGACATACCTGACATCATCTGTTTATTATATTCTGGTAGGCTACTACCCAATGTGAAAAAGCATTTCCTCTCCAAAATATGGTTCTATAAAATTGTCTGTAATTCATCATCACAAGTTGTTCTTATTATTAGGTACCTGAAAAAATTAGGGATGATATTTTATTCATTCATCTGAGATCCATCATCCCCTCTAGATACACACCTTGACTCTGTGGAATTCCCCAGAGAGGTCCTTTACTCTTTGAATATGGGGAGGATGAGAGAGAGGACTTATCTCAAAGGCCAAGATTGATTTAAGGCAGAAGAGGCGGTGCAAAACACAGCGTAGTTCAGTAACTGCAATGCTCACATATGAGGTAGGATATCTCCTTTTAGCTGTCTCAGACCCAGCCTCAGAATCACATTTGTCTCTCCTCAAGAGCATGCTATACCTGCAGGCAGTAGATTAGGTGGGATCAAGATGCATTCAACTCCCTTTTTGAGGCAGAGTAGCCAGGGGCACAGAAGTCAGGAGACAAACAAATGAGAGCCTGACTGTGTAGGGCACAATTTAGGGTACCTCTAGCAACCCGAATATTTGCTTCTTTCATTGAGTTGACTACTGCCCAAAAAATGAACATAGTCCTCAGGGAAACCACTGTCAGCAGTTACACAGATACACTGAAGTGTGAAGGGGCAAAGCAGAGACGTGTCCTCTCAACAGATTTGCCCTCCAGCAGGGCAATGAGGCAGATAGTGGTAAAGACTTAAATACCACTGCAAGATTTTCTGGAAGACAGTCATCAGAGCCCGTAGCAGCAAAAGAGAGTATATAGGGAAGGCTGGTACAGATCAAGGACAACCAGAAGAGAAAACAGCTTTTCACACAGGGTGGTAACTATGCTGGCACCAGGCCCACACAAATGTGCTACATCAGAGGAATCCCATAAGAAGAATTATGTATGTCTGATGGTCAAAGAAATAGTTTTACTGGAGTGAACAAATACAACAAAAATTACAGCTATGGACTTACATTCCTGACATCTGAGTCATTGCCTGATTTCACTTCATTTATGTCTTGTGTTGTTTGCTCACCCAAGGAAAATATGTGCAGAATAGCTGTTTGCTATGCAAACAAGGATATTTACAGGAGAATATAGATATTTGCTATACAGTCAACAAATGTTTGCCTCAGCACATGAAGTCATCAGCCTTTTAGGAAGCAGAAGTGATTTATGATTTTTATGAATGTCAATCCTGTTCTTGACATCAGTTCAAGAATAGTTTTCCCACGTCATGTGCTTTGTCTGGCTACCAGTCTTTATTTATCCACCCAGATCTTCAAATTTCAGTGAATATTAAGTAGCAGAATAGCAGAATATCATAATGTTTCAGCTTGGCTGCTTTTCCAGCTATCATTGGCACACCAGTAGTCCAGCTATCTCTATTCTGATTTTTCAAAAGAAGTGATTACTAAAGCAGAAGGCTCTAATACAAGATAAATATGCATGTTGTGTTCTGACACTAATGATATGACCACAAACGCAGTTACCAAACACCCAAGAACCAGCCAGGAGGCTTGCATCTCACAGATGTCTCAGGTGTTCTTATAGCCAGCAATGTGTCAGGTTTTGTTCAAGACAATGCCCGCTTGGTAAGTTAATTTGATTTTCAAAGCTTGTCATCCAAAAAGGGCTTATTATGTTCTTATTTCCCCACTGTAGAAGCTGTAGAAATTTGAAATGAAATATGCATTCATATTTTCATGACAAAGGATATGTTCATGATCCTGTGATTCCACCATGTTTCAGTGTAGAGAGATTTAAAACACTAAATACTCCGTCATAAGAAAACTTGACACTGTGAAGGGGCTAACCTTTATTACCTTTAATTGGTCCAATCAACTACATTAAAAAAAGGTCAACAATGTTTTTCTCTTGATGCTTATTTAATTCGTCAGTACAAAATCCGTTACTCATAAACAGTGAGGTTTTGAAGAACTTCAGCAGAACTCATAGTTAAGAGCAGAAGGCTACTTCTTACATTCACTTTTGGCAAAATCCCTTTGCTCTTGAAACTGACCGTTTCTAACAAACTCATTTGAAGCATTGCCACAGGCTGCAGTAAGGAAAAGATTGAGTAAAAAACCTCCTAACAAAACCAGTTATTGTATATTTCTCGCTCTTCTGCAAGTTTGGAGAGTTGGCTTAGAAAAGCATCTGCACAGTTCAGTCAAGAAAAATAGTGGGAGCTGGGAACGTCACACAGGAGTCTAACATGCTTTCACAGAGACCAGTATGAGGGTCTCTATAGTCTGATAAGACTAGAAATCCCTTTCACCTGCTCTGGGTGATACTTCTGGTGCAGCAGCAGATTCTGAGAACATCAGGGAGTTTCTTTCAGATTAGGGGATCACTGCAAAACTTACCATGATACCATTGCCCAATGTGAACTGGATAGTGCTTCAAACATTTAAAGCTGAGTGAGTGATTTTTCCTGTATAAACCTCTATATTGTTAGCAATGACAGTGACACCACAAACACCAATGATGTAGGTTATTTTTCAGTTATCTCTTTCTTCTATCACCTTGCTTTTTAGGATCATTTTGACTGAGTTAGTTAGGAATACAAGGTTGTGAAGTAAAAGAATTTTTTAGTCTGTGAAAGATTCAGTGCCTAATCAACAGTATCAACTCTCTAGTATTTTAATATTTATTTAATAAATGAAAGCTTTTTGCCGTAATAAATTACTGGGCTCAATAACTTTAAGTTGTCAAATAAATTCCATCACTTAAGTCCTATTCGTAAATTACTCTTGCAAAGCTGGTTTACAATACATAATACTCAAAAGAGTTAGTAGCATTGATTGCAAACTACTCAGATGCTGATGCTGCATTACACACTGCCTTAAAACAGTCTATGCAGCAGTCAGCTCATCTCCAAATTATCAACTTTCTTTCAGATTGCTCCGCATACTTGTTCTAGACACAGTGCAGCCTGATCTCTGGTTTCTCAAAGGAGCAAAGGATACTAGTCCTAAAATAACTTATTCAATGTTCAGCTCTCTGCAGTGTAAACAGTGTAAACTGTAATCTGTAGTGAAAGTTGACACTACAAGGTAACCAACTCTGGGAGAGCATAGCAAAGAAATAGACTGCTACATTAGCTCTTTGCAGTAGCCAGACAAGTTTGCTTAATTTTTTAATTCGAGGTGCTGAAGAACAAAAAGTGCCATCTTTGTAACAAAAAGAGGTCAAATAAATAAAATGCAGATAAATTATTACTGCGTGTTTTCTTGTATTCATCAACGATCACATAAAAGATTGTTTCAACACATCTAGTATTTTTATTATTTTATATATTCATATAAAATATTTTTGTATTACATATACATTATAAAATATGTTTTAGGAGAAACTGAAAGATAAATAATTTATTGGTATCAGTTCTGTTACAAATAGATCTGTGATCTCTAAGCATTAATACAGTTGACTTTTTTTTCAGTACTATCTCATTGGTCTTTACTTAAGGGTTTGAGTAGATACAGATGCCAGGTATTTTCCAGGTATTTTAGTAATAGTTCATTCACTTTTGTTTGCTTTTTTTATCCTTTTCACTCTTGCTGCTCAAAATGGGTTTTCTATTGTTAGAGATGTCCATAGACATTGTGCTTTTCTAGAGGAAGAAAAAAAAATGTCCAGTGTTCTTAATTCTCTGCGTCACTGCTGTACTTTGGAAACTTATTAGCATACACAAAACCAATTAAAATCCTTTAACTATACAAATATTAGTACAATATTCATGGCAAGAAGATTCCTTAAAAAATAAGATGGAAACCAACTTTCTTCTACAATGCATAACATGTACTGTAAGACTGTGCACTGAAAGCTAACCAAATGCACTATGTGTGCCTGCTGCAAGTAAAATGAGCTTTAAGATCAAACAGCTACCTGGAAGATGTAAGATCTTGAAATAGAGCAGAAAGCAAGCTTGTAGTGTGAAGGGATGAAAGCCTTTGTGACTACAAACTGTGGTTTAAAAGTACACGTTTTGTGGTCTAAAAATAAAAAAGAAGTTAAAGCTTTTCATCTTGTAGACTGGCAAAACTACCAATTTAAGCAAGAAATCCACTCTCATGATATATTTTTGGAGAGGTAATGTTTCCTCTGAACTCCACTGACCTGGAGCAAATATAACACAGGAACTGCTGGTTAAGTTGACCACACTGCTCCTTTCAGGTGTGATGTTGCCAATAAAACTTAAAGACAAGCACTTGGGTTTAAAGGCCATCAGACTCGACATTATTAAATGGAACGTAAACAAGGTCAGCAGAATATTGCTGGTCCTTGAAATTACATTTGAGCTGTAGCAAAGGCCATGAAGATGCCCTAAGCACAGACCCCCTTAATTGGACTCACAGAATAAGTTTGTAATAGTAAACTGGTCTCTGAGGCCAGTGGTACAACGCAGTTCCCATCCACACAGCTACATTCCCGATCTCCCTCCCCTCTCAAAACTGGATGGGCACAACAAACTGCCCCAGCCCATGGTAATCCATTAATTGTCCCAAGGCATTGGCTGGGAAGGTCATAATTGCACAGGGTTGAAATTATGATAGGGACTGGCTGACTATATAATAGCACACGGGATCAGTGCTAGAGTTCAGATCTGTGTTTTGGCCCTTTTTGATATATCAATGTATCTGAAACATTTACAATATTGGAAGATAGTATATTACTGTAGAAGGAGCATGAGACCTTTAACCCACAGATTCCAGACTGAAGCACTTGCAGCTATCTGATCTTGTAACAGGACCTTTGTTATATCTTCAATGGTGTGAAAGGGAAAGAGATTCATATCTTTAGAAGGTGGGTTTTCTTAAGTTTAAAAAGACCCTTTGTTCTCTCTAAGAAACCTTTTTACAAACCTCAACTTAATTCATAACTTCAGTTTAAAAAAGTGCCTGGAAACAAGTACTAAAACACAAATCAGATGTGGTGATGTTCACGAACTCAATGCCTGAAAGAGGCCCATGCATTTCTGGGAGAGCTGGTGCCCACACTGTGACTGCAGAGAGTGAAGGAGGCAGCATGGATCATAATTGGGACAGCTGGCAAGTGAAGCCCTGCAGTGCTAAAGGTAGTCAGCAGGACATGCCAATGAAAGAGGCATGTCCAAAATTGACTTTCTTATGCTATTTGGGATCTGCTAATTATGTCATTCACAGTGCAATCCATAGGATACCGCTACTTTTCCTCCTAAGGTGAAATTTCAGTTCATGTTCTCTGTACTGTCCATACATTTTGTGTTAAGTCACAACTACCACAACACGAAGATCCAGCTCAGAGGCTCCAGGCTACAGTCTGGCATCTGAGCTCACAATGCTCAGCAGCTTTCAAGGAGTTCTTGCCCAAATTCTCTACTTTTAGGTTTCTGAAAGGTAGAGAAGTCATCAGGGCAAAGGAGCATGAAATGACATGTGTACTGACAACAGCCTTCTCAGACAGGACGCCAGCAATTTCTTCTGACCCTCATCCATGGAATGAGTCAAGACTATTCAGGTTGAAACATTGTCTTCTCTTTCTTACCTTCCAACCCTGGATCTAACCTCCCTGTCTGTTCTGCCACTGCTTGGGGTATAAGCTCTCCATCTGCCCAGGATCCCTATGTAGCTACTTTACAGAAACCACGTGGGTACACCACACGTGGAGGGAATGGAGATACGCATGTATCCACTAAAGCCATAGTGTCTTTTTTTTTTTACTATATGTCAAACTTCTTCTTCACCCTCTTATTCCCACCATGTGCAAACACTTCATCTGTCTTAGGTGGGCACAGCAAGAGGGATTTAAGCTACAAGAAACAGTCAAGCTCCTGCTTTCTCAAGCACCTTTTCCATCATTTTGTAGTTACTATCTCTTTCTTGTTCTTTTTTTCATGACCTCTCATCTTCTTGATGACAAGCCAGTACACCTTGTCATTCAGAAAGCAAAATCTTCAGGTCAAAAAATCTGTGTTCATGAACGGGTGCGTATCAGGCTTCTTAGTTGTTCAGTAAAAGTACGAATTATCCTAGTCAGGCTGCAGTGTAGTAAATCAGTGCACATTCTGGGATTCACAGGAAAGGGCACTGCCTCACCAAATGACTACGGCTATTATTGGTAATGGTCTTTCAAGAACTCTCACATTAACTTTGTACCGTGGCAAGTAATCTAAAGGACCTCTCAGGATGATCATTCCAACAATAAAAAGACACATAAAACAAGTTTGCCAAAATGCAGTCATGCATGTCCTGAAAGGAAGTATCAATCTATGAAATTCCTCTGAAAGAAGATAACCGACTAATATCCTTGATGCTGAGTTTCCAGTGCTCCTAGAGCAGCATAAGAGCTTATCACAGCCCCAAATGTCTTCTCTATGAAGGTCGACTGCACTGCAGTGCGTTTATGACCAGTCATTTTCTGTGTAGTTTCCAGAGAAGCATTTGAGCAGACCGTGCGTTTTTTCCTCAATTGGCTATTCTCAACTAAAAAATTGTTTTAGAGATCCTGAACAATAACACAGCCCTTGGGAGAAAAACTTCTCTGCATTAGCCATCCGGCTGACACCATGAATGATTACATCCAAGCATAAAATTTAATGAGATTTCTACAAAAATGAGTGACATCTGCATAGCACTCAGGTCCTGGCTACCTGTCATACATTTGTCATCACTGAGACTTTTGTCCTTTATTAATCCACTTTCAAGAATGCCTGCTGTTGGAAATGGAAATGCTTTTTAGCAGTCATCCTGCAGACTGTAAGAGCACACATCTCAGAAAGCGTAATGACACATTGTCATGACTAGGAATGCATTTAAAAGGTTTAAAAAACATAAGAGAGCTCCGACAACAAAATGTATTGAGAATTTAGCAGGAGACATCTACAGAAATATATTTTACAAATTTTTATATAAACAAGACGCTTGCTCTTTTGCCTATAATACGGTGACTAGAAACTCTTTAGCCACACTCGGTGTGCAGGGGAGAAATATTGTTCTAGAGGAAAAGTATGGAAGTATTTCCCTTTAATTTTGTTTGCACTTGGGACTATGATATAATTCTGGGCCTAGGGCTGCAACCCAGTAAAAGCATTTGATTTTATCAAGATCCCAGCTTACCTTTAAACTTTCCCTCATGGCTACAAATAAAAATCCCACTAGTATTTTCCTACATCAACAGATAGCCTGAAACAATAGCTGATGGAGATTGAAGATCATCTTATTTTATTAAATTAGCCCCAGGACTTGCTATTCTGAGCTGAAGGCTTGACCTGGTACTTCCCATCAAAGAACAGCAACCACTTGGCAGGAAGGTAGGAGTGCAGAGGACACATCTTACCGCAATGCTTTCTCCCAGGAAGAGAAGCAAGACCCTTCAACTGCAAATGAAGATGGGACTCCAGAGGCCAAGAGTCACAAGGTGTTCAAGGGGTGACACCATCTTTTCCCAGCACTGTTTGTGACTCAATGAAAGGCACTGACAACAGCAAAGTTAATCCTGCTGAGCAGACAGAACAGCGGAAGAGGAGACACTTCCAGCACTCGAGCTGCTCATCACACCTGGCAAAGTGGAAAACCTTGTTCTTCCCATAGCCCAGAGCAGTGCCCTGAGCTCCTGCAAAGAGGATTGCAGTACATTGTGGAAAAAATCCTGTTCCATCATACGTTCATAATACTAAATTTTGAGCAATTCCTTCCATTCCTTTAATTGACAGAATTGAATCCTCTGAATTCCAAACATTCATTTGTGTTTTTCATTGCTATTATTTCTGAATGACATATATTTCCAACATTTTAATGTCAATTATTTGCTTGTAGACTATTGCCAAGCAAACAGAGGCAAGTGAATAGTGTGATTTCCTTTCTTGTTTAGAGAATTCAATGTCTCTTTCACTCTGAAGCTCTAGAGCCCAACTATTATGAAACTCTGATCATATTGTTGTCACAGTTCATGTAAACGTGCTTTTTTTTGAAGGCATATCAGAGGAAATATAAAGCTGTTTGCAGCTGCAAATGACAAAAAATCTCAGCAACTAAAAATATTTCCATTAATGGCATTTTTTTTAGCCTTTGATATTCAGATAATTTTGTTTCTACTCATGGTCTAAGGATTCTAGCCAGTAAAAGATTTGATTGCATGAAATAGCACAAAAAATAAATAATGCTGAGCTCAGTAATGCAGAAATCCTAACTGCAACTGCCACTTCAAATGGAAGCACCAGAACCAAGTGTTTGCCGCCGTGATCTGCAGGTGCTGAGCTCTGACAGTTCAGCAAGTGGGACCACACTGCTCACCGCAGCTCCTGGGAATGGAGTTACCCAAAGGATCTGCTCCATTACAGCTCATCATACACACAAAGAGCATTGAGTTCCCACAAAAGCGTAGCAGCAAAGTTGTTTTCATCATCATCCTTCCTGCAGTTTCATTTTGGGAGAAAGTCTCCAGCAGTGTATTTCTGATTTCACAGGCCTCCATCTATGTGGGAACAGAAGCAAAACCTCATCCTTCAACAACAGGAGGATGGAAAAGAATCAGAAAGGTCTTGGATGCCAAAAAAATCCATATTTTTCATAATTAGTTATAGCTATTAGTGTTTTACAGAAGTATTAAGTCCCGTCTTTCAGGACTTACATAAGCACTTAAGTATAAGAAACCACAAGAAAGATGTTTATTCTGCATTTACCCATGACAGAGACGCACATTTTCCCCTAAACATCTGATTACAAAAACTGTGGAAGAGGATCCTAAACCAGAAGAATCTTCCTTCCAATTTAATTTGGCAAGTGCAAACAAACAGTGTTTTCTAACACCAGTAATATCAATATCAGGAAAAATTAAAGAAAAAAATTAGAGGTGGGAGTGAGACGTTATAGCCACATTTTTCTTTACATAGTCATGTTTCCTACCAGAGGCCTCACTCACTGGATCAGTCACATGGCCTACACAAATGGTGATAAGCATATTCTCATTTGGTGCAGCTAAATGGAATAAATAATCCTTTAATTCTCAAGTGAGAAGTTGTTGTGGGTTTTCTGCTTGTTTTTAATGGAACCATAGCAATTATCAGCCTTCAAAATATTTGGGTTGGGGTTTTGGTTTGGTTTTAATAGCTTTCAATCAAACAGTTAATGGACTTCCAGCAGGAGAGTAATCCAGGCTATTTCCCTGAATGAGTGAATTTGAGAAAAAAGATGAATTTTGTATTCTTGATTCAGTTGTTAATATTATCATTGTTCTTCAGGAAGCACATCCACCTGTGCTTAATTTTGAACACTGTTTGTCTTTCCTGCTGGCACAGATGTGATTGCGACTGTTCCACCTAGCCTGGATGCTTCTTAAAGTTGCTCTTTTTTTCCTTTAATTTTAGGTTCAGAACAATTATAACAGAGAATTTTTTTTTAATCCGTTTCTATTTCCAGTTCTTCTGCTGTCATTCTGACAAGTTAATTGATCCTCACCCATGCAGCATTTAAAGAGTATAAACAATCACGATTTGCCAGGGGAAATCATGGAAGTGAGATATCTCCGTGATGTAGCAGTGTGCATTTTAACCCTGTGTATTTCATGGATAGTGAACTCCACCGGGTCCCTACAGAATGCATCTTCTGTATTATTGCTGATGGTGTGGTCTTTTTGATTATTCCACTTTGTTTCTAGGTCCTCCTGGTCCCCCAGGGGTTGTAATAGTGGAGGAAATTACAGACACCACAGCAACACTCTCCTGGAGTCCTGGGGCAGACAATCACAGCCCTATCTCCCTCTACAACCTGCAAGCACGCAGTCCCTTTTCTCTTGGCTGGCAGACCGTAAAAACAGGTGAGAAAAACTTTCAAACAGCACAAGTAGATTGATCAAAACTGCTGCTCGTCACAATAATAACCACCGGCAACTGCGGGAACAGTTACTCTTTAGAGAACAATGATAAATTAAAAGCACTGATTTATTTTTTTTCTTTTTTTCATTCCTTTCACGTTACTTAGCAACAGCTCTGAAAGGACAACACAAAGACATCTGCCATGATGCATCTGTGAATATGCAGAAAGCTCACCCCTATATCCTTCAATCTGTGTTTTTTCAGGAGTACCACAGTGCCAAAAACCTACCTGTGATTTCCAACATATTAGGTCTTTGATGTCTATCATTTCTGATGGCCATATTGTATCACAAAGTCCACGTGCCATTGAGACACTGCATGTGAGCTTCGGATTTCTGAGTGACCTACACATTTCTTTACTGTCTTCAGTTCCAGATGTGATAAGTGGTGACATGGAGTCTGCTATGGCTGTGGAACTGAACCCTTGGGTGGAGTATGAGTTCAGAGTTGTAGCAACCAACAAAATTGGGACCGGAGACCCAAGTGCACCATCACGAGTCATCAGAACCAATGAAGCAGGTAAGAAGAGGATAAAAAGGTTAATTTTCCAGGACTACAAAAACCAAGAACTATTTTAAAATAATAATAGAACTATTCTCTTGTCCCTGGTACATATCTGTGTGCTCAGTCATCATTGCTCCAGGGTGATATTCTTTGTAATGGGGGAGCTAGTTTGTTTTAATTACAGGAATATCATTTAATTTACAGAAATTTGAAATAAACCCATTCCCTGCTGTCTTACTCCATCTAGGCTGCCTTACTCTACATCTTACACTTAAGCCACTGCTGCCTGCCCTCTGGCAGGCTTCCACCATTCTTCGATTGCAGACTGCTTTGTAGTCTCTTCACACAACTGCTCCCAAGCAGCCTCTCCCTCCTTATTCTCCATCACTTCCCTCCTTGAAGATGCACAGAATCTTTTTCAGCAAGATAGGGAAGCCATGGGAAGCTACTTAATTTGAAATATCTTGTGCTCTAAAGTGTTTCTTTGTCATGCACACTCTATCATGAACTGTTAGTGCATTTGAAGAAATTTCATTCTATTTCTGACTGGGATGGTACTGTGGGAGTCCAGGAAAAATGTTATATATCATATCTGGATCCCTTTAAAATTACAGTGGTCTCGGAAAGTTTGGAATCATTGACAGCAACTTGGGCAGAATGAAGGGAGATAAAGAATTGGGAATCTGAGAAAAATTCCTAGGCAGCTAGAGAAACATGTTTTAAGAGGCAGAAGGAGATAGGGTTTGAACAAAGCCTCAAGAGAGAACTGCATCTCAGAAAACTTTCAGATTATTCCTCATTTTTCTTTGTTATTCAGGAGACCTAGACAGTTTTGATTTTGTTTCGGTGTTTCTTCAGCTGAACAATTTATAAGTAGTTTATTAATCATACAGAATAGAAAAGCACCAAATTCAAAGATTCCACCTGAATTTGAGAGTATAGCTGATTTTGTAGTTGTAATTATTCTGGACAAATACAGTAGTCGTGTTGCACTCTGTCTCTCATTAAGGGAGATTATAAGAATTACAAATGGCAATGCCAAAATATGTCTCTCTCATTCTGAAATAAAATTCCTATCTTTTAAGGTGTGTTAATCTTGTGCCTCTGCTCCATAGTTCACCAGTCTGTGTATATGCCACCCATAAACATTCATAGCAGAACGTTCACACTGATTTTCTTAGACAGAACCAGAGAATCAACTGGATAATTGTGGCTGGAGGGGATCTCAGGAGGTCTCTAGTCCGGCCTCCCGCTCAAAGCTGGATAAACTGGCTTCAGAGCAGGTTGCTCAGGGCTTTGTCCAACTGAATCTTTGAAACCTCCAGATTTTTCATTTTATTTCTGCTTTAAATAGCTGTGTAGTTGCTAGCTGATATTAAATTCCACTGTGCAATCACAGAACTGAAGTGATTTGATTCCCATTCATGCATGTGGAAGGATGCTTCTTTTCTAGCTCTCCCCCTCATCTTATGCAAGTTCCTCACAGTGTGAAACTTGATAACTTTATAGCAGAAGCTTCAAATGCTGCGTACTTTGTTCCATTAAGAAAAGGATGAAAGGAAAATGAAATAAAAAACACAAGCTACTTTAATCTCAAATGATTTTCAAAAAAATCCTTATTTCACCACCATTATTCTTTCCTTGATTTTGTACCGTATTTCATTGACTGTGAAAATTCTGCTGGACCCAAATGTTTGAACAACTTCTCTGTTTATTCAGGTGGTACATATCAGAGAGGACACAAATATTATGGAAAAATTTTATCCTGTAATAGGTTGCACCCCTGGGATTATGTTCTTTCAGGTTTATGAATATGTTCCCTGTTTTTGAAAGAATGGTTCAGGATTTTAATCAACCAGATGTATTTAAGCTGTGAGTGAATGTTTTTCTCACAAACTGAAGTTCGAAAATGTTAGATTTCATGTAGCTGTCATGTTTTTTAGGTTTGCCAAACAAAGGCAGTGTTTGCCAAACAAAGGTTGTATTTACTAAAATACATTCCTACAACTCTAGTGAAAGTCTTCTTCATGCACATTCACTTTCAGTATTCCTTTGGACAATCATTGCAACTTTACCCATGTAAAAATGAATTGATAAATCATCATAATGATCAGTAATAAATACTGTCCTGGTTTTAGCTGGGACAGAGTTAGCTCTTCTTTTTAGCAGCTAGAAGAGCTCCGTGTTTTGGTTTTACTCAGAGGCTCGCTCTGAGAAGAATGTTGATAGCAAGTTGATGCTTATAGTTGGCACTGAGGTCTCAAGGACTTTTCAGCTTGCCGGGTTCTTGCCAGTGTGCAGGAGCAAAACAGGATAAGGGGGGAGCATGGCCGGGACAAGGGATTCACGACTCTCCTTACGATTTGTACTTGGACTTAAGATTGAGGGCCAAACTGGCCAATTAGTATTCATGCAGCGTCATGCCCAGTATAAAGGTGAGGGACAGCCGGACAGAAGGGCTTTTGCGCTTTGGCTCTTTCGCTGCTTCTGCTCTTTTGCGCTTGCTGCGCTTTTGCTCTATTGCCTTTTTTTTCCTCTCTCTCCCAGTACTCCCACTCTCGGAGTACTGTCTCTCTTTCTCTCTGCCCTTCTCTATTTTGGGGCCTCGCGTTCATCTGGGATTGCAGCTTCAGGACGAGATGGGCTTCGCATACGAGGGGGTGGTGAGCACCTACACTGTGTATTAAATCATCTGTATTAAATTGTTCTTATCTCAACCCACGGGTTTCCCGTTTATTCTTTCATTCTCTCCCTCATCCCTGTGGCTGGGGAAGGGTGAGTGAACGACTCGGGGGGGGCGGGTTGGTTGCCAGAGTGGCCTAACCCATGACAAATACATAAATAAATTGTGGGACAGACAAAGCTTACAGTGTGCAGTGTATTTTCACCCAGTGATTGGTATTCATTTCTGGGTAATGCCCCACTATTGCTACCATTGAGACTCTGCCACTGAACAAAGTCTTTAACTGAGTGTCAATGATCTGTACTCCAGTACATGGAGCTCCTCCTGATAAACAGTGCTGTAGCTGATAATAATGCATCTACGTTCAATTATTATTGAATAATAAATCAGTAATATATTAGTTCAAATATGAAAAAGGCCACGCGAGATTTTTACTTGCACTTTCAGCTTCCCAGTTAGGAATACCTTTTTGTTATCAGAGTTACAGCTGCACAAATGTCGTGTTAGAAGGGAGTGTTTTGCAGTATGACATTGAAATCCAGACAGGTGCCAGTAAAACAATTTAACAGCCTTCAGAGAAATTGAAGTTGAATTTATTTGGTGTGCCTGCTTAAAACAGCATGGTACCGCAGAAGTCTATTGTCATTGTCTCAATTTCAAAAGACCTTTCTTTTCTTTAAGAAAAAGTTTGATTTCTGTTTCAGTTGTGAACAGTTCAGGGTTTTGTTTTGGTTTGTTGTTTTTTTTTAAATAAAAAAGATAGATGCGGTCTCATTTTTTTATCTACAAAGGGAGTGAGAAGACAGGAGTTACAGAAAGATATAACTTCCCAATTTGTTAGAAAGTGCAAGGAGTTGTGAAGTTGGAACACCACCACAATGAACTCTGCTTTAAAAAAAAACAAAACAAAAATTAAATAAAAAAAATCCACCCTATTCCACATGATTCTTTGCAAAATAGCATGCTGCTTATAATTTTTGTGAATTATAATGAAATGCCAGAGACTTCATGACCTGCTTCACTGAGGCAGCCATTTTTCCTGTTCTCCAGAGATTCCTGAAGTCCAGAGCCTGTTTATCTTTGTCCTCTGACACAGGCCTTTCAGTGACTGTGTGAATTATCACCCTTGGTATAGTTTGCGGACGCCAAAGACAAAGAGACAGGAAAGGTAGTAACAGTTTTCATTGGGTCTCATATATGGTTTTCCAAACCAGCATATTAATATCTATGGTAGTGTATGACCCAGTGATGTACTATTTTTCAGAATCTCTCCATCACTAATTTTTTTCTGAAAGCTTCAAGGGAAAATCCCTATTAACATCAGCTTTAATATCAGACATCCCAATTCTTAAAAGTCATGGATGTGAAAGGGTGTTATATTTCAGAAAGAACAAAGCATCAGCCTCTCTACTCACAACCCAGGCAGAGTAACTTGGCTATTTATTGTGATGTTAGATGTGCCCTGAAATATTAGTCTCCTAGCAGAGAGGGTGACTATGGCTCATGCTCAGGCGAGAGTTGAGATCCACATGGCTCAATGATAGCTGTGTAGACAACACGCAGAGGCAGCAAATGTGTGATTCTGCTTCCATTATTTTATACTTAAATGGAAATCGACATCTGTAATTTAATGGCAAAAGCTAATTTGACTGGAGACAAAAGTCTTTTTCTCTCCCCGCACCTCACTTACTTTATCACTTCTTCCCCAAGATAGTAACAACATTCTCTATTAGTCCATTATCTAAAAATACCCATGGAAGCAATACTTGGGATAGTGTAAGAAAATCAACAGAATAATAAACGGGTTTCTACTTGCTTTAATTTTCTAATTAAACCCTAATCTTGTTACTTAGTTCATATTTAGTTAACATGATTGCTTTTCATAGCTGCGTTCATCGGAATGGATAATACCGCAATTTTCTGGCACATCTAACTTATAGCCAGCTGCTGCATTTCTGTCAGTTCTAGCCTTGATACATATTTTACAGGTCCACAAGGTGAAAAGAGCCAATAACATGAATTTAAACATGTCTGGCATTCCACTAAGGCAGTCGGGCATTTGAAGCCTGGGGCAAAGCATCAATTACATTATCTATTCATGGGGAAACATGGGGAGAGAGAAATTGAGTAGAATCAAAGTTTAACCTGCTAATCATGCATGCAAACTTGATTTTATGAGGTAACAGTGCAATGCACTCTATTATCAGATTGTACACAGACTTTATTTTTAATAAGTCCTTATTTTCCATTAAGTTGCCACTAATCTTAGCTAGAATTTCTTCATAGTATAACAAGAAATGTCTCTGTCCCAGGAAAAAAGTTACCTTCTTTAGACTGGCTTTGTTTTAGAGTTGTTTTTTTTTTTTTTTCTGTTGCTGGTAGCGTTTTATTTGTTTGTGACCTGTATAAAAGAAGTTTCAGCATTTCCCATTATCATAACTATTTTTGCCCTGGAAAAAACGAATAACCTGCTATATCTGTGACATTTGGAGATGATTACCTGGGCTACTAAAGCCTTTGCAGAAAACGTGATTTTCCATAGGAAAAATAAAAGAAGAAGAGAAAGTAGATGGTAATCATTGACTGAGTGGGTATATTTAGAACAAATAGGCTACCAACATGTAATTTGCAGGCTCAAACTAATATACAGTGTATATTGACAAAGAATCCAAACATGTGTGATACTAAAAGACATAACAGGAAGGCTAAGGAGTTAGTTCTCTGGCACACATGCCACAACATTTGAGATTTCAATCTTATATGTGGTGATTTGGAGGCTATTCAGACTGAGTCTCGCACCCACACATGACAGTATTATCAGTGAATAGAGCTGAATTCTGTCCCTTACTGTATTCCAAATATTAAAAATACAGAGGAAATGAGAACAACAGAAATGCAGATCCTGAGACCAGCTGGGGCATCCTTAATTTCCAATAGTTGAAAACAGTGTATCATCTGCTTCTGAGATGCTGACACATTTTACATTTCATTTCTGAACAGATGAGATGTGAAATGTTTTCCTGGGAGGGTGAGAACTTGAGGGCTGGCCTTTCACACAGTGAAAGGGTTTTCACTTAACATCTCCCTGTTTCCCAGATGCATACGCAGGAGAGAGAAAGAGATGTAAAAGAAAATAAGAAAAAAACTGCTGAATGTGTTGTTGCTTTGGTCCTCACATTAGGAAGTTCTCTTGAGCTGGTGACAAATCCTTTTCCCTCTAGCCATTCCTTTTCCACAGCTAAGAAGAGTTGATTTTTCAAACTACATCTGTATTTTGAAAGATATAAAAAGCTCTAAGAGAAATAAATAACTGCAACTGAATCTTGAGCAAACATTTTCTTAAGGACTAAAGCCAACTTTAATAAATCACCTCCCCAAAAAGTGTATCAATGTCAACATTTTGCTTTCTTTTACTTTATTTGAAAAGATACTTCAGAATTTATATAAAAAATATCCATGTGAAAAATATCTTCATGAATATAGGATTAAAGTAGAGTAAGAAAGACTTTGTGATTAAAGTATAGCATTGGGATTTGGTAATCTGAACTCAGTTGCTTATCAGAAAACTCTCTATAAATTTGGGCAGCTCACATTAGCATTTCTTAATCTAAAAACAGGAAATTAGTAAGACTCTTGCTTCCCTTTATCTTCCCTCTATCTCTCCTAATCAGATTGCAAAATTGAAGGATATGGACTAAACCTCACAACATGTTTCTAAAGCAATAATATAATCAGTTATAATCTTGGCTGCTAAATACTTTTGTTCTGCACAAAAATTAAGACACAATACAAAATTGAGAATGTCATGTCTCTCTGTAATAAACAAAACACACAGAATTGAAAAAAGCCACTCGATATTGCCTTGAAAAAAGACAAACCAGAAATACTTTTAAATGATTAATTATTCATTAAGTAACATTTTTAAAATTTCTTTACAAGATTGGAATGTTAAAAAGAAGACGATATGTTTTTCAAGTACTTTCAATTTTTCCAGGTTCAATGTGACATTTTATTGTTCTTCTATAAGGAAAGGAACTTCCAGTACTTAAAGGGGGCCTACAGGAAAGCTGGAGAGGGACTTTTTACAAGGGCGTGTAGTGATAGGACAAGGGGCAATGGCTTTAAACTGAAAGAGGGGAGATTTAGATTACATAGAAGGAAGAAATTTTTCACTCAGAGGGTGGTGAGGCACTGGAACAGGTTGCCCAGAGAAGTTGTGGATGTCCCATCCCTGGAAGTGTTCAAGGCCAGGTTGGATGATGCTTTGAGCAACCTGGTGTAGTGGAGGGTGTCCCTGCCCATGGCAGGGGTTTGGAACTAGATGATCTTTGAGGTCCCTTCCAACCCAAACCATTCTGATTGAATGATTCTATGAATTTAGAGCTAGAGCAGTCAAAAAATTTTTTCCAGTTCACTGGCTGAAATAAAAATGGGGAGAGTAAAACTTATTTTAAACAAAACATAGATTTTCTTTATTTTCTTTAGCAAAGTAGGAGTAAAATAATAATTTTGGATTAAAAAAAAATCTGCCAACTCAAACCAAGATACACTCATTTGTCTTTCCAGTTTTAATTTTTCTAGTTTTAAATAAAACTGAAGTAAAATTCGGATTACACCTCTTTTTAAAACATAAATGGCTATGTTTCATTTGTTATAATGTCAAAATGAAATATTTAATGCTTTTCAATATTTTGCCAAAAAGTGAGTACCCAAAATCTCTGAGCAGACTCATCTTTACAGTCCACCAGAATCCATAGTTTTCATTAAAAAAAAGAAAAAAGAAAAAAGAAGAAAAAAACCGCAAAAACTAAAAATAAAAAAAAAAATCACAACAACAACAAAATACATTACCCATTCAAAGTGAAGGAGAGGAATTTTTAAAAGTCTTAACGGAAAACCTAATTTAAGCACCCTAAAGCACAGAGCAGTTTTCTAAATGCTAGAGACAGTGGAATTCGGGAAGGAAAGCTAACATCTACCCCAAATGTTCACGGTTGCATAGCTATGGTATTACCACTTCCAAAAGCTTCCCCAAACGTTACATTTAAATGCAGATTTAAAGTATGTAGGTGGCATTGTCGACACTTTTCAGCACTTTATAACCACTACTCCCATACACAAAGCCCTCAGCTGCATCACTGCTGTGCATACATTTTGTCCTAAACAAAAACTGCTGCTTTTCATGCATATTTAGATTGTAATGATAAGATACAAAGAAATTATTAAACAATTCACCATGGCTTCATATATAAGGCTTTACCTTTCCCTATCATCTTTTCTTCATTTATATTTTAAGTGCATTGTCAAATGCTTCATAGGGCTGCTGAGGGTTGCATTCTTCATGCCTGCTCTTAGAGAAAGTGTTAAGGTGAGGGTTTTCTTGGTTTAGAGGAGGTAAGTTTTAATGGTGTTTAATTTCACATTCATTTTCAGCATATCACAGTACTTTCATGAAAATGGAAAACAATAAACAAATCCTGCTGTTTCTGTTCAAATCAAATTCCTGGCAAAGTCATTTCAAGATTTCTGTGTTGCTCACCAGCCTGGGCTGCGGCACCAAGGACACTATTGCATCTTCCACAGCCAGGAGGAAATGGCCTGCCTCTTGCAGGCAGGGTCGGTACCTTGAGTTGAGTAGTTAATTAGTAGTTCATTATATTCAACTCAATCCAGCTGGCTAATAATGACTGGATGCCATATTTCTGTTCGTTTACCTTAAGTGGAAGATTCAACATCAACATGTGCCAGCATGCACCCATTATTTACTGCGACCCACATCTAGTCACCTTGTCTTTCAGAACACATTTTTGAGTACTATCTGTTGTTCCCATTATTGGAATGACAGAGAGACCTGGCTTTTAGCTTCCAACCTTACCAGTGGCTGAAGAAACAAAAGAAGAGTTGATCTGATCCCAAAGAGTTTACAGTCTAAGAATAAAGTAGAAGACAAGTGAGAATAGGTAGCTGGCAAAGGGGTTAATGAGAAGGCTTTGATCAGAATGACAGACATAGATCAAGTTAAGCGTAGTCACATGTTATGATTCTAAGGACCAGTGTTAGCCAAGGAGCGATTCATTTTCCAGTAGGTGACATTCTCTTACCTTCTTGTTAAATGAGATATATTAACACAGCAAAGGGTTCTTTGCTACTAGTTGAAGTGTATTTATTCAGAAGAAACAATACTGAATTTCTCAGCTTTGACAAACACTAAAGAAAAGAGGTCGTAATGTCCTTGTCCCCCAGGAACATGGATCGTGTGTCCAGGAGCCGAATTTAGTCGTCATACTTCTGTATTTGGTGCAAGTGCGTCTCCATGAGTGTCACTGCCAAGAATTAACAACTTAAAGACTGGGGGAAGTCACTAATTGCATGGCAATAAACTTAGGCTATGAGTGTGTAAATTCAGATATAACACTGATATAAAGCTGATGCTGCTGAAAGGGTTGCTAATATATAACCTCGGTGCCTCGCAAAAAACGTTTTCTTTTAATAGTTTTCTTCACTTAACAGTTACTCATTCCAAAACGTCCCCCTCTAACTGCCTATGCTCTGCTTTGCTGCAGTGCAAAGGAAATTTATGCCTTTGACACATTTATTCTTTTAATGGTTATTCATTTGAGAGAGTTTTGCTGTGTGAATGCACATATTAGTTTGGTGCAAAAGAAATTCATCGTTTTGACAGTTTTATTCTTTTAACGTTTATTCGTTTAAATAGGGTTTCAGTCTGCAAAGCTGTTAACAAGAAAACTCTAGAAAGATGATACTGCTGGTTAAATAAGTCCATCATGTTGGATGCTTCAAAGGAGTACAGTATACTCTCTCATCAGTAACGTGGCATCTACATAAAAACTTCATTTATCTTTATAATTTAACAAAAAAAAATCTTAGAAAGGCAAGAGAAAAATGAGTGCTAAACAAGGTTTAAATATGTTCCATTAGAGATGGCATCATAATTTTTGCATGTTAATTAACTGGCAGATGATTCTTCATCTGCATCTTTTCACTGTAGAATATTCAACGCACTGGTTGTTTTTATTTCTTTGTGTGTTTGTTTTTGAACCAGAGGGCAATTCCTCCTCGTTCAGTATTGTATAATTCTGTTTCTGAAAAGAAAATTTGAGTAACTTTTTGCCATGTCAAGATTAGATCTTAGTTTAACCTAGTTCATGTCTCCAGTCAGTAGAGTCGGAGGGATTGTTTAGACAGTTATCTTTGGATGGAATGAACCACCCCAAAGCTCTGCATTCACTGGAGAAGGAGCCTGGACTACAAGGTCAGCCTGGATACCTGGTTTCCCACTAGCTAAAGTTAAACTGCAAAGCATTTCGATCATCTAATTGTAAAGAATTCAAGAGCTTTCAGCAGAGAGTAACTATGAAAGATTATTTAGCATGTGTGTAGGAGGAAGGAAGGAAGGGAGGAAGGAAGGGAGGGAGGAAGGAAGGAAGGAAGGAAGGAAGGAAGGAAGGAAGGAAGGAAGGAAGGAAGGAAGGAAGGAAGGAAGGAAGGAAGGAAGGAAGGAAGGAAGGAAAGAAGGAAGGAAGGAAGGAAGGAAGGAAGGAAGGAAGGAAGGAAGGAGTCAAAGGCATCATGTTTACCAGGTGAATCCAGCTTTATTGGAGACATTCCACACATTAGAAATCTCCTCTATCAGTCTGCTAAGAATCACAGACAGAAGGGCTCTTACTTCTTTTGCAACAGTGTAAATCAGAAGCAATTCATAAGCTTTGTGGGTTTGCTTCATTTATAAGAAAAAACAGAATCGTGCTTATG
Organism: Tauraco erythrolophus; assembly: GCF_009769465.1. Classification (NCBI taxonomy): domain Eukaryota; kingdom Metazoa; phylum Chordata; class Aves; order Musophagiformes; family Musophagidae; genus Tauraco; species Tauraco erythrolophus. Next base: position 122,403,060 of record NC_141465.1, on the reverse strand, counting down.
TTCTTTAAAGGGGAGTTCAGAGTTCAAAAAGACACTACAGAAATGAATACTGAAATTTTATGTGAGCTTCCAGGATCTAGTAAAAACTGCACTTTCATTGAACTTAAGCTGTTTATGGTCAACGTGGGAAATACAGAGGACTGTGTACATTTGTTTTAAAGTTTTGGAGTTTTTAATTGTTCAAAGGCACATTGCTGCTCAATAAATAAGTTAAAGAGCACACTTACTTAAGACTTTAACAGTCAATGCCTCACAATACATTTCTACCAATGACCTATGTACTGCTGTAAGGAAGAAAAGACAAAATTTCTATCTTAGGACATCTTTAACCAAATAAAGAATGCAAGCACTACCTGCTCACCATAAATAAATTCAAGACGTTAGTCTTTTTAGGAACTTCATTAGAGGTACCAAATAAGGTAAAAGAAATTATACCATTCTAATGGAACAATTAGGATTTCTGAAATTTTACAAAATGCTATAACCCAATTCACACTGATAATGATAATTATAATTTCTTTTAAAGCCATAAGGGTGGTCTCGATTTTTAAAGAACTCTGGATAGTACTGCTTCCAGCATATTTCAAGAAATGATAAGAGATGTTTAAGGATGATTACTTTAAAATTTCTGAAAATTATCTCCCTGGTAAAACATGCAAGAAGAGATTTACAAGTACTAAAACATTCTAAATCACTAACGACCTGGGAAATAGTATAGACACATTATTTATGTCTTTAAGATTTTACCTGAAGTCTGAATTATGTCAGGTTCCCTGGCATTTGATTTTGAGTTGTCTGTTGGAAATGTTAACAAGACAATACCTGTTTTAGCTCTTAGATGATCTGTACATTGAAATTTTGATTAATCTACAGAAGACATAGTGCTTAAGGAGTGTTTTATTCCAGCTTATGTTTGGTTTGAGTTTAGCAACTTGACTGTGGAATTCTCCGAAATGAAACTTGAGTAAATTTTCTTTACCACAGAGTGCTATGTTTGTTATTTCTGTTCTGATTTAACAGCCTCATGTCTTCTGCAGCAACTTATTACTATGGGGAAAACTTCAATAACTTGGACATTCTGGTTTGGTTTTTTTTTCCCTTTTTGCTCACAGTTCCAAAGACACCTCCAGCTAATGTAAGTGGCAGAAGTGGAAGGCGACATGAATTAGTAATAGCATGGGAGGTAAGGGACTTTTTCGATTAAAGGTTTTGTTTCGTATTTACTTCTTTGAGGACAAAGTAAAGAGTACTGTACTGGGGTTTTCTTACAGCAAATCTTTTGTGTTACAGACATGAACACAAAATACTGTTCTTTAAATATGTTCTAAGGTTTCAAAGTAATGTGCATTTTCATGTAGTTTGACTAGAGGGTGTTATGGTGAATCTAACCTACCTAGCAGCAGCTCCAAAGTTGTGCTAATTCATCAGTCTTTTCTTCCTGATCTACTGCTTGCATTGATTTGACTTTTCCAGATCTTATGTAAATGCTACATCAGATGAAATAATAGCTAAAGGAAGAGAAGGAAAGCCTTGTAACTCTTTAAAACCTTAAATTAAGAAAAAACTTATATTTTGTTAAGTATTTCATAAAAATACAAAACTAAAGACCTGAAATAGACCTTTATTTTGAGAAAATATTTGTGATGCAAGATGCAACACAGATGTATGACCGTGTCAGTGGGCAATTGAAGGAGTGGGATTTGTTTTCTCTGCTAATCATAAATAACACAGTAGAACAGAGAATTTTCACGAGGAGTTTTCAAAACTTCTAGATTTATCATGAAGAGTTTCGGATTCAGAAAATATAAATAAATATTTATATACACAAACACAAAACCAAGAAAAATTCCATTGAATAAAGACATGGCGTTTTAATGAAAAAAGTTTTAGCCTAGCCAACAAGAGAGATTCAGATGGTAAAAGACACACAGAATTCTGACTAACTGCTTAAAATGGCAAACGTTAGGATATCTGAAGAGGATATCTGCCTTCTGTCAGCACGTCTGCCTTCTCCAACAGCAGCTACCTGAGACAGCTAAGACAGAACTGATTTCAGTTTGCAGTTTGCTTTATACTCTATAACTATAAACAACAGCATCTCTTCTATTAGGAGAGAATTTGCTGAATCCCAAACAAAAACATCAGGTGGCTAGAACTGTAACTGATGTAAACTGGCCTAATTTCAGTCCCTAATATGATATATTAGTATGTAGTATTCATACAAAATGTGTTTATAGTGTTCCCTAGGTGACTGGAATGGAGTGTGTTATATCTCCCTCTCTGTCAAGGGTTGAAGTTTTCTTCCAAAAGAAACCAGAGAGCCATGGGTCTCCCACCCTGCAATACAGATACAACAGACAGTTAAGAATCAGCAATTGCCATAACATAACTTTCAGTATACGTTGACTTTTTTCCCACAAAAGCCCACTGATGCTTCTTCACTTACAGCTGAGGAGTGCAAACTGCCATTAAGGCAGAAGGTGTCTACCCTTCCCCCTTGTTTCCAATTACCTCGTTGTTTCCATCAGTACCTAGTGCTGTTCTTCCTAGTCTTAATACTTTCAGCACACTATTTTTCACATATACCTCTTAAACTGCATAAAGTCATTAATCAAAATAAGATTACAACAAAACCACGGTATACCATCTGTGTCAAACATAAATCGTGAAGTCGGCATATGTACGTTTTTTAATAGTTTGAAAGATTGCTACCATTTCTAATTATAGTCACTGTCTCTCTTCAAGAAATGGTAAAAAGATAGAGCATAACACACAAAAAACATTCAATTAAAAGTAAGTGTTGAAATTTCTGCTGAAGAACTAATCCTAGTGCATTGGATTACATGCCAACAATTCACTAACAGACTACTGTGCTGTCTGGTTTAGGCACTGAATTTCCATAAGGTACAACCACAGTGCAAGTTAGCATAGCTCCAGCACAATCAATCTATGTTTTTGCAGGATCCAAAAAAATCTTATTGAAAAATCTTATTGAACAGGCAACAAATTCAACAAAGTACTTTGAAGATGGAAGAGACACTGAGATGGTATATAGGTCTTTGGGAACACAGGAAAAGACTAACCTACCTAGGCTCCTGAATTATATTCAACAGGTTCAAACAAAATTTTATTCACAGAACTTTAATTCACAGGCTGTGTATTTAGCATATGCGGTGAAATGCAAGGGTTCTGCTAATTCTCGGTATTTCTGCCTTTTTTTTATAGTAACTGCCTACTGCCAAATCCATAAGTATCGCAAAGAGATGCAAGGCTCCTCCTTTCCAACTCAAATTACTAGATTACAAAGTCTGTCTTGGTTTTGCCTCCTCTGCCTTTGGAGTCAGGATTTATTTTTTTCTTGGATGTGCAGTGCACAGCTTCAGAAGAATGGGTAGAAAATTGTGCCTGCAAGCGAGGTGACTGGTGATGAAGCATTCACTTGCAATGTGGAGGAGAGAGGATTTGGTGCCCCCTGTACCCCTGCTCTGATTCATATGTTCATTAGCTGCAAGTCTGATGGGCACTTCAAGAAAGGGAGTTTGGATGCCCTTTTTTCAAGATTTCCCATAGGCTTAATTTGCTGACAGCTGCTAAACATAACCTAATTCAAAGTCCAGTCCAGTCAATAACCAGTCCATTGACTTTATAAGAAATGTAGGCAGTAAATTAGTGTGAAAAATTCCATTCCTTGAACTGGACACGTAAGATTTAGCTTTTGCAGTGCCCAGCCTGTCAACAGATAAATCCCTTTGCTGACTGCCTGCTTATGGTAGATGTGTCCCAATTTAAGTGGTTGATTTCACAGATCTTCCGAGAAGAGAAAAACAAATGAGATTTTTTTTTTTTTTACCAAGACTCCATTTTAGGGTTAGGATGACTAGATTTATTACAATATATCCTAAGTCTCAAACTGAACCTTAGACTTAAATCTCTAAGATTTGACACCTCATTTGGGTACAGAAATTAGACAGGCTGGCACCTAAATCCCAAGAGAGTGCCACTGCAGTAAGTGTCACTCACATCATATTTTAGGAGCCCTTAACAATATGTTGCTCTATATTTCTAACAAGGTAACTGGAAGGGGCTATTCCACTAAGAGACGGATGGATAAAGCATTAATCACAAAGTAGAAGATAAAGAAAAAATCTTTCTGAGCCCAAGAGTGTATTCAGTCCTGGGACAGTGACCTAACTATAGTGATCAGGTGAAAAAATTCTCTTACAAGGTTCCTCTTCAGAAGCAATTGTCCCTATGTGTTTCCAGGCACGATAAGTAAAATCCTATAATGCAAGTGTAAGGGATGACCCTCACACAAGCAGATTATGGTCATCCACTGAGTGACTGCTTTCTAAATTAGTAAAACCATGTCTGATCAGTACCTGAACTTTACTTTTTAGCCAGTGTCAGAAGAGTTTCAGAATGGAGAAGGATTTGGATATATCGTAGCCTTCAGACCCAATGGAACACGTGGCTGGAAGGAAAAAATGGTGACATCTTCAGATGCCTCAAAGTTTATCTACAGAGATGAAAGTGTGCCACCTCTGACTCCATTTGAGGTGAAAGTTGGTGTTTACAACAACAAAGGAGATGGTCCCTTCAGCCCTATTGTGGTCATCTGCTCAGCTGAAGGAGGTCAGTTCAACATAAAGTTAACTTGTATATTGTGAACTATATTAATCTATTTTTATATAATGTGTCCTATTATACCATGCTTTTCAATTTTAAATTTAAAAATTCTTTGCAGAAGTGCTAAGCAACATTAAACATATTTTGCAGAGAAGGAGCTGAACTAACTTACCAAAATTACCAAGAAAGCAAGTGGCAAAGTTTAGGAATAGACTTCAAGCCACATCAGTCCTAATCAAAAAAATCTCTTTTAGTGAAGGTTAATTCCTAATATGAAATCTGTAGTCTTAACTTTAAGCTGAGCTGCTCTAACAATGAGCAAGCAAAGGCTGATATTTTCTAATGTTTCTGAGGTTCATGATACCTTTTTTCATGAGCTAATCAGACAACAGCTCAAAGACCCAGTTATGAATGTTCATTTTCTGGTTAAAGGATACTAAAAGTGAACAGAATGCATTTTTTTTTCTTTTTTTCTATTATTTTCTCTTTTTTTTTAGTTAATTAGTACAAAATTTCTGAATTTATGTTTATGTCCAAGTATTCTATGTGAATTATATTAATAGTTCCATAGAACAAATGAAAAAAATTTCTGGAAAACTACTATGTCAGTGATATAACTCTCAACAGTATTTTGCCGGGGGAGGGGGGGGAAGAGACTAATTTGTACTAGTAAAAGTAGTTGTTCTGTATTGACATGAGCCAGTGTGTAGAAATTTCCATACACACAAAAGGTAAATAAATGTTATCCACAGGAATATTTTGAGCAGCTCTATTACTGAAGGTCATATACTTCAGTTCTTCTTTACTACACTATCCCACTGTTTCCTGTTAAGAAAATAAATAAATACAGTTCTAGTGCAGGAGGGAGGAATTATACTGTCTCTACAAAAATGTAGTATGAAGTTAATAGTATGTTATGTGAAGCTGGAAAACATTAAATGTTATTCCATATTAGCCCACAATAAATGTGTAATTTTGGTACCATGATCTACTATTATTCTCTCACTGTAATTATAGAGGTTGGAAATGCTGGTTTTGGTAAAAGCAAAGTTCCAGTAATTTGTTTGTGTTCCACTGTTTGGATCAGCGTTACCAAGTATTCATATTATTATAAAACCAATTATGTCTTAAAATGCAAAAATTGCCTAGTACAACTTGAACATTTTTACAGTTGACTTTCCTGTTCCTCAATGGAAAATGATACCGTGAGACTGATGGTGATGTTTTTATTATTTAGTAATTTCATACTCTTATCAGAATGTTCAATAAAAACAGTTTTAGAAGGGAAGAGAGACAAAACCTTCATGGATTTATTTTTATTTTAATAAAAACTGAATGCCAAATTGTAATAAGTAGTCCTTTGCTTGTAGTTAGGACAAGGCTGGAAACGGAATAATCACTAATGTATATCTCAATTTTTCTAAAGTTTCTTTTAAAATATGAACTTTACAAATGATGTGAATAGAATTATTAAAACTAACTTTCTAGGATCCCAGAGACTATCTCTAGAAACCAACTTTTCTGATGATAATTCAGTTACTTGACTGCGCCTACTCATCACAGCTTTGCTAATTCAGTCTTTGTATGTTTCTGTACATTAGACTTTCCTTTGGTAAGAAGATTTCTATGTGGCTAAATACTATAAAAGACATATTTGAGGAAAAAATATGGGACAATACAGTGCAAAATGAATTTATAAAAGCTTTTCTCCAGAATAACCCTAGGTGATATACTAAAAATTTAAAGGAGCAATGAAACAGCTTATTACAACTGAGTTCTGGGCAATATGGAGACTGGAGTTCTGGACAATAGACATTTCAGCTTGCTATGAAAAAAAAGGGAGAACCGGTTTTGAAAGAGGCATGGACTTTCGCACTTCAGGAGCTAAACAACTGAAGGCACATTTTCTCAAGGATTTCAGTTGAAGAGGAGATATTAAATAAAGATTGACGGTACAATATATTACGGTCCTGGGGCTGATCCAGCAAACCCTTATCTGACTTGATTTTTGTGACACACTCAATTCACTGCTCTGCAAACATCTAGAATAAAGGCCAAGGATAAAATTATTAAAAGTTTAGGAAACTTTATGTTACATATTAAAATGTTTCCTACATCTACAGATGGATCTACAATTGTTTACTGGCATAACAAATTTGTCTAAGGAAGTCTAAATCCTGGTCTCTGCTAAGCACATAGGAAAAAAAATACGAGAGTTTGCATAGGACAGGTTCTGGACAACAAAGAAATTTCTCATTTATTAAGAATGAATGCATCTGTCTTTTCTAGACAACTGTGACTGCATATTATGTGCTCTCTGCTCTGCATTGAACCCAGTTTGTGGTGGCTGTGAGCTGCGCCTAGGCAAGCAGCTTTGCAGGTGGTACTGAGTAAGATGTTCCTGTCTGTGAACACAACTGACTGACCTGTGATGACATAAAGTGTCTCTGACTGAGGCAAAAGACTTAAAAAACGACCTTCCAGTGAGTAAAGAGTCTCAGCAAGCACAAGCAAAGCACTGAGCTCATTTTCATAAGTACTTGGTGAGGCTAATCCTCTTATCTTTGTCTCAAATTCAGAAATTTAGAAGATAATAGGATACCAATTGTTAATGAGGGATCAATGATGGCGATAACCCAAAGCTGAAGCGGGGAAAATGCCTGACTGGTTATAGATGTTTTAAGACGTTTCTTTTCCTTCAATGGCCTTTTGACTTCATAGGAAACATCACCAGGATACAGCTCATGGGAGATGCTATCCAGGAGCTAAAGGTGCAGATGAATGTAATGAAGGAATAGACACAAAGGAGAAGCAGATAAAAAAGGTTGTACAAAAGTAGCTGGATAACCCAGGAAGGAAAAAAGCAAACATGACCCTCTGGAAAAGACGGCTTAATTCAGTAGTTTGAAGGAGGAGTCTTTTCTGAAGACATTAGGAAAGGAAGAAAGCAAACAATCAAGGAGAGAGGAAGCAAAAGAGAGGTCAGATGTTTTAGTGAAGTAAAAGATGATGACAGCCAGGGACCAGTTCTGAAGAGGGAATGAGGATGATACACAGAAGATGCAGGATAGAAAGAAATGATGCACAATTATCTTCAACAAGAAGGCAGAACAAGGACCCAATAGACATGTTCCAGCACCAAAGACAAGACCGAACCTTTCATAGAATCATAGAATCATAGAATCATTAGGGCTGGAAGGGACATTCAAAGGTCATCTAGTCCAACCCCCCTGCAACAAACAGGGATATCTCCAACTAGATCAGGTTGCTCAGGGCCTCATCCAACCTGGCCTTGAACATCTCCAGGGATGGAGCATCCACCACCTCTCTGGGCAACCTGTTCCAGTGTTCTACAACTCTCATGGTAAAAAATTTTTTCCTAATATCCAACCTGAATCTACCTCCCTCTATTTTAAAACCATTATCCCTTGTCCTATCACAACAGGCCCTCGTGAACAGCCTCTCCCCATCTTTCTTGTAGGCCCCCTTGAGGTACTGGAAGACCGCTATAAGGTCACCCCGGAGCCTCCTCTTCTCCAGGCTGAACAGCCCCAACTCTTTCAGCCTGTCCTCATAGGAAAGGTGCTCCAGCCCTCTTATCATCTTCGTGGCCCTCCTCTGGACCCTCTCCAACTGGTCCATGTCCTTCTTATGTTGGGGGCTCCAGAACTGGACGCAGTACTCCAGGTGAGGTCTCACGAGGGCAGAGTAGAGGGGGAGAATCACCTCCCTCGACCTGCTGGCCACGCTCCTCTTGATGCAGCCCAGGACGCAGTTGGCCTTCTGGGCCGCAAGAGCACATTGCCGGCTCATATTGAGCTTCTCGTCCACCAGTACTCCCAAGTCCTTCTCCTCAGGGCTGCTCTCGATCCATTCTCCACCCAGTCTGTATTTGTGCCTGGGATTGCCACGACCCAGATGTAGGACCTTGCACTTGGCCTGGTTAAACTTCATGAGGTTGGTACGGGCCCACCTCTCCAGCCTGTCGAGGTCCCTCTGGATGGCATCCCTCCCTTCCAGCGTGTCGACGGCACCACACAGCTTGATGTCATCGGCGAACTTGCTGAGGGTGCACTCCATGCCACTGTCCACGTCACCGACAAAGATGTTGAAGAGGGCCGGGCCCAACACGGACCCCTGAGGGACGCCACTCGTGACCGGTCTCCACTTGGACATCGAGCCGTTGACCACTACTCTCTGAGTGCGGCCATTGAGCCAGTTCCTTATCCACCGAGTGGTCCATCCATCAAACCCATGCCTCTCTAGTTTAGAGAGAAGAATGTCGTGTGGGACAGTGTCAAAAGCTTTGCACAAGTCCAAGTAGATGACATCCGTTGGTCGACCCTTGTCCACCAATGCTGTCACCCCATCATAAAAGGCCACCAAGTTGGTCAGGCACGATCTGCCTTTGGTGAAGCCATGTTGGCTGTCACCCACTACCTCCTTGCTCTCCATGTGCCTTAGCATGGTTCCCAGGAGAATCTGCTCCATGACCTTGCCAGGCACAGAGGTGAGGCTGACCGGCCTGTAGTTGCCCGGGTCCTCCTTGTTCCCCTTTTTAAAAATGGGGGTTATGTTCCCTCTCTTCCAGTCATCGGGGACCTCGCCAGACCGCCACGACTTCTCAAATACAATGGTCAGTGGCTTGGCAACTTCATCCGCCAGTTCCTTCAGGACCCGCGGATGGATCTCATCAGGTCCCATGGACTTGTGCACTTTCAAGTTCCTCAGATGTTCCCGAACCTGCTCTTCAAGTACAGTGGGCGGTGGTTCATCCTCACAGTCCCTGCTAGTTCTTTCCACAGCTTGGGTGGTAAGACAAGAAGCTTTATCAGTGAAGACTGAGGCAAAAAATTCATTGAGTAACTCAGCCTTCTCTATGTCCCAGGTAACCAGAGCACCAGTATCCTTCCGGAGGGGGCCTACATTCTCTTTGGACTTCCTTTTGTCCCCTACATACCTATAGAAGCATTTCTTATTGCTTTTCATATCCCTTGCCAAATTCAATTCCTTCAGGGCTTTAGCCTTCCTCACCTGATCCCTGGTCACTCGTACAGCTTCTCTGTATTCCTCCCAGGCTATCTGTCTCCGCTTCCACCCTCTATAGGCTAACCTCTTCATTTTCAGTTGGTCCAGGAGCTCCTTGCTCATCCACACAGGCTTCCTGGTCTTTTTGCCCGACTTGTTCTTCATCGGGATGCACCTCTGCTGAGCTTGGAGGAGGTGCTCCTTGAATGTGGACCAACTTTCCTGGGCCCCTCGTCCCTCCAGGGCCGCCTTCCACGGCACTTTGCCCATCAGGTCCTTGAAAAGGCCGAAGTCCGCCTTCTTGAAGTCTAGAAGGAATGATAATGGAACCCTTTAATAAGAGAAGGAGACACCAGAGCAGATACAGAGCACAGCAAGTTAGGCTGCCTGCCAGAAGAGAGGTTGCAATGTGCAGGTCTGAGGATGAAAAAGAGCATGAGCAGAGCTGGGAGAAATCTTTTGACTGTATTTTCTGCCAGGAAAATAATGTTATCAGATTCATGCTAGTACATAGTGAGTCAAAGCACTGAACTTCGGTGCAGGCACAGACGATTTTGATCCATAGAGAATAAAAATTGTAAAGGCACAATACATTGAAAATAAAACAATGAACAAAAGCAGTGTTAAGCCGTGTTTGTTTTAACATTTATATATTCTTTGGAAATTTTTCTCAGTTACTACATTCCACTTAAGTACTGAGGGTCTGAGAATGCCAAGGCTGCTAATGCAAGATTTCAGTATCAGGGAAATTGCGTGCAATCTCTCTATGTGGTTTTAATTCACTGGAAGAGGAAAACTGAGAAAATCAGAAATATAGAAATGGAGAAGGAAATAGGTGCACATAAAGGTATGATTGCAAGATGATGGAAAAGTCTGTACTGATAAGAGTGATGGTCAGGTAGGCTTGCTTTAGCAAGCATGACTAGACAAAGTATGAGCTACACAGGAAAGACAAATTATAAGTAAAAATGATTGGATGTCATAACAAGCTGATGATGTGATAACATATCAGGAAATACAAAACCAGTGTTTAGATAAAACTGAATATCCTTGGGTTCCATGTCACTTTGAAAAAAGGGCAATAAAAGAAACTGGGAGTCGAGCTACAGGTCAGTTGCTGATGGCCCTGATAAATTTGGATGCTGAGAAAGACCTTTATAATTTTAGATAAATATTAAAGGACATTGTTATTAATGAGAAAATTTAGCTGCTTCGAGTAGTTTAGATAGTAAATACAATTAATGACCTTGTGTTCCAGCTGTGATAATTAGCAGAATACTGACTAACTAAGAAGAAATAATAGTACTATAGCCTTGTTTTGATGAACAATTAAGACATTACAGAAAAGTCAATTGTAATAAATAACAGTGGAACAAGTCATTATTAAATAGCAGGAAATTATTTAATAAACTGGAATTAACAGTTGACACTAGAAATGAAAGTGTTTTGGAATGTCTCTGAGCCGAAGGTGTAAAATCTACCTGAAGTTTATACTGCAAGAAATGGTACATTTCTAAGGTAGTATGTTGCATCTGAGGATCTAGAGATGTACCCACTGAAAGATATTCAGAGTAAGGAGTAACCATACATAGTAGAATCTAAATAATGAAAAAGATAAGAATAATTAATGCCAAAAATTAAGGTGTAAAAAGATTTTTTAAAAGCTAGGAAAGTACATAAAGCAGGAAAAAATGTGAAGTAAATAGGATGTTGATATTAAAGGTAATCAAGAACTTGGCCAACAATAATGAAATACTTTGTCATTTATTTAGAATAAATAAGATGATATAGACAGACAGCTAATAAGAATGTGAAAGTCTGCAAGTTTTTACATCTGTAGTGAAAACTTCTGGTATCGTCAAGTGCTCAGAAATTCAATCCTTTCCAATTTAAACAATGTAGAATTTGCTGGTTTAATGTACCATAAATGAAATTTAATCTGGTTTTCTATTCATGACTGCCATGGATGGTGAAAGCTAGTCACTTGCTCAAGGACCTTGGGCAAGATCTTTTCCATCCCAAAATAACAAAAACAAAGAACAGTTGACAAAGATAAATTTTAGTTAATCTATCAAGAAAAAAAATAAAAGTAAAAATATTTCCATATAAGTGCAGGAAAAAAAATAGCTTTACCACCAGACTTGTGCAAGGCTTGGAAAGCCTTCTGGCAGAATTTCTGAAGGATCAATCTATTTAATACTCATAATGCTAATGGATATTGCTGTTATTGCAACTTCAGGACGCGCTGTCAGTACAGGGAACAATAGATAGGAAAAATGTGTCTTAGATGACTAGAGGAAAAGGAGCATGAATGACACGTAAGTGCTAGATGAGGTATGAAAGGAGTAGTAACAAGCCAGTCCATTACAAAATGGGAACCTAATAGCTAGAACCTACGTGCAAGAAAGACTCAAATGTTTTAATTTGTATCATGGCGTCATTCTGATAAAACTGTGCTAAAATACAGAGTTATCTAAAGTTCTGGTCACTCATGCTCACCAAAGTACTCAAGATGATAGAGGTTCCAAGGGCTAACAGGATCATCAGGAAATGAGTAGAAACTAGAAGAGCTTGTTTCTTTTGTTCTAGTAAAAAAGGATCAATTTCTATAAGATGCTGTCTGCAAATCAGGGAAATTAGTATGGATGGTGAAGATCTTTTAAAGGTAAAGGACAATGATGCTTGTCGTGGTTTTTGGACTGAGGGTCGAGACAAGAACCGAGAGGGAGCACCCACCAACCATGGTCCCGGGCAAAACATGACTCAGGCTTTCTTCTTAAAACAAAACAATTTATTAACAGTTACTAAACAGGAGACACAAGGGAACGAAACCGGTTACCTGAGAGGAGAAAAGAGAAAACAAGGCCAGATCTTAAAACAACAACCTCCCCACCCCCCTATTTTCTTCCGTTCCCAGCTCTACCTCCCCCCCAGCGGCGCAGGGGGACAGGGAATGAGGGAGTGCAGGTCAGTTCATCCGTGTTGTTAACTGCCGCGCCTTTCTTAAAGGAGGAGGAGCCTTTACACGATTTTTCCCTTGCTTCGGTGGATCCCCTACTCACGAAGAAAAAAGTCCCCAAACTTTTCCAACGTGAGTCCTGCCCGCAGGATTGCAATCCTTCCCCATGGATTGCACCAGTTCGGGCTTTACCAGTCTCGGCCTCTTAGGGAGCTGCTGCCACTCGCGTCGGCGTGGGTCGTCCCACGGTCTCCAGATGCCTCCACGACCTCGTCGTGCATTCCATGCCCCATTATCAACAGTACCTGGTCGCGCATCCCCTGCTCCACGACCTCTCCTGGGCTCAGGCATCTCTTCCCCGACGTGGGTTTCTCCACGGGCCGCGAGTGGGTCTCTGCTCCGCCGAGTACACCCTGGCTGCAGGGGGGCCGCCTGCCATCTTCACATCGATTGCAAGGGAAACCTCAGCTCCAGCACACCTCCTCCTGCTCCATCTTGACTGACCTGGTCGTTGTGGTTGTTTTCTCTTAGATCTTAATCTCCTCTAGAGGAGCTCGGCCCGGCGGGCACCCCGGGAGCGAGGCGCTTCCCGAGCCCCCCATGCGGCTCCCCCAGCGCCATCTTGAGCACATGGCGCCGGCCCGGGCCCGGGCAGCCGCCCGGCCGGGAGCCGGGAGCGAGGGCAGCGCCCTCCTGCTCTCTCCTTGCTCCTGAGCAAAGAGCCCTTTCCTGCCCCTTTGTCCCAACTTAAATAGGGCAATTGGCAGAGGCGCCAATTTGGCTCAACCTCCCCTGGGGGGGGGGGGGATGGGACTCAGATCTGGTGGCACAGGGAGCAAATCCCCTCCCCTGCCACCAGAACACCCCCCCACACATCAAACTATCACAATGCTACATCTTTTTTTAAAAAAAAAAATAAAACAAGCCAGCCATTCCTTATCCTTGAAACTAACTGGCCAAAAAGAGTTCACATCTGCACACTTGAACAGAGTCACTCTCCGGACTGCAGCTGGAGAGCATATTCCTGGGAATATTTTGGGGCAGCACTAATTGGCCAGAGTCAGTACTTCACCATGGGTCATGCTAACTGTTTAATGCTAAGAACAACTGTGTGTCCATGCTCAGGCTGGTGCCTTGTTTCTCTGTCCTTGTTTAGTTTACAAGTATAGCATAGCTTATCAGTACAAGAATAAATATGAATTAGGATACATGCGGTATAGAAATAGGAGAGAATATAGAAATAGAAATAAGCTTTTGAGAGAAAGAGGGAACCCAACTGTTTTCAAGATGAATTAGGTCTTTTATAAAGTTTTTTTAACGATTGCCACAATGGAAGATAGAGAATCAGTTCTGTTAGTTTCAGTATCTATCTTCTCCTTCAGGCACCTGAAAAAATTGTCTTCACAAAAATAGAAAGTTCTATAATTTTGATAAACAATGTAGTGAATACTACTAAAAACTTCTAGATATTGCAAAAGAGAGACCTAAACAGTACCAGATAAAGCCTGAAGACTCTCAGTCTTTCTATTTAAAACCTTCTGAGGGACCCCAGAGGCACTTCTGTAATACACACAAGATGTAATGATGCTGCACAGAGCTTTTTTTCTTGCTTTGTATGGATTTGTATGAATTCATTGAGCCAATGGAGGACCAAAGCTCTCAGCTATCTGAAAGGCAAATGGCTTATAACAGCCTTTGCAATTTTCATAACTTCATAACTTTAAGAAGTTTTGTATCAGGCCAGCTAATGGATGATGTGATACTAAACAAGACACTGCAGGGTGAAGGATTGTTCTTGTTAGGTCCATCTCTCCTAGCTTTTAATGGTGAGCCCTTATTTAAGCAAACAAATAACTTACTCTTCCCTTTTCATTTAGAGGAAAGAATGTGCAATTACACACTTTTAAATACAGCTTCCATGTCTTTAATTAAAATCTTATATTCATGGTGAAGTCCTTTTGTTTCACTTCATAGCTAAACCTGAGCTCTATGAGGTTTAGGTGAACCAGAAAATTAACAAATCAGCATATTAGCTGTAAACTACAGTGGATTATTTCCTGTTTCTGAAAAGAGAGAAGTTCAAGGGTCTGTTAAGGAAATAATCAGTCATCTAATTTTTGGTGTTTTGGAAATCAGATATCTATTCGCTTTCTAGCACAAGATTCTGGAGAAAGTCTCTTCCTGGAGGCAGCTATGCCGCCACAGATCTGATGGAGTACCCATGCCAGTGACATAGATCAAACAGGCTTAGAGGTGGAGCTGAGTGTAATGTCTCTAGGCTTTTCTGAGGAATGGAAAGTTTACTGGAGGTCTCCTGAGTTGGAAGATAATCCCTGTGGTTATTTCTAGCAAGGGAGCAAATGCTATCACTTTCTTTACCTACAAGTTGACACAAGAGGGACAACTCCTCATAATTTTCCTTCTGATAGATCTCTTTTGTGGATTTTTCCACAGAAAGGAATTATCGTAGTCATGGGTCCTGGCTCAAGTCCCAAAATCTCAACTATGTGGAACTGCTCAGAGTCATAATGCAATTGCCCAGACTGAGGTTCTTAGTTTCAAATAAGAGCTCAAGTTTTGAATTAGGGAAGTGTGTAAAAACCCTTTGCAGAGTCGAAATGAGAAGTGAATAGATATTAAGTGATTGGATGAGGAGTCTTTACTGAGGCTCTGTTCCACAGGAGCATTAAAACAACATGAACATGAATAGGCCTGTAGACTTATTTTCTAAGCTAGATCACATGGAAATTTCTTAAGGATGAATATTTCAGAAAAACAGATCAGATTATGTTCATAAATAAGAACAAAATGAGGGCTAGTAGCTAACTCTTCTTTCTCTTACTTGGCAGTATTAAATTTCAGGATCCCCTCTCTGAACATCAGATCAATGCAATTAGTGTAATTCTTTGTCCTGCTTTATTATAGCCATCCCAAAGACCTACAGATTGAACATGTTTCCTTAAAGCATGATTGCACCACATGGAAAGACAATGTTTCATGGACATTGCACACAGCCTTTTGAGAACTTGCCATGCTGCATCTTTAATTCAATCAGGGAATATTAAAAGGACCATTAAAGACGTTGGTCCTTTTTTTTTTTTGCAATCAGTATCACCTCAGGCAGATACCAACAGGTTTAGCATAATACCAAGATGTTAAGAAAAGAACATTATTATAACATCAGTGGCCATTACAGAAAAACCTAATGAACCTGTCAAAACTTATCATTAGTTTTAGACACACAGAATAAAGCATGACATTGGAGTGAACCACAGACTGTGCTATATCGCCAGAAATTATATGGCCCTCATCTTATCTGAATCAATAAAAAATGCTATTTAGTCTCCATAAACTTTCAGACAGTCATAATATACCTTATTCCTAAATATATAATTTCTGTTCTTCTGCCAAACCCTTACAATCTCAATGTCTGATATCAGTGAAACTGCAGTGAATAATTTCTGGATATGTTAGAAATACATTTTCTCCACATAAAAAAAAAAAAGCCAAACTATTTCTACTCCATTTGTTGAAAACAATTTTTTAAAATATCAGAAAATATTCTGTATTTCTATTCTGAGCAATACATAAACCACCTCTAGTGATTGCTATGAAGAGGAAATGATTTCTACATTTATAGAAAGTGTAAAGGCTGCCAGCCAACATTTCGTGTACATCTCAAATTATTTATCCCACTGCAATCTTTTCTGGCAATAAGGTTATTGCTTCAATAGTACAAAAACTAGAAAATAGCTTTTGCCACAAAAATCTTAGTAGTACATAAAATAGAAAGCAGGGTGTAACTATTTAACAGAAAATCATCAGATGAAGAATATATTTCTTCATAGTACAATTCTTCCAGCATTGAACTCAGAAGATCATTTCACTTATTCCTGGAGATATTTTTTTATTCTTTGTTACCTGAAAAGTTCCATATATATTTTATACTTATGAGCAATACTCATTGTTGGCGAACACCATTTGCATCACATCAGAAATGCTTCTTCTTTTTGGAAGTAAATAAAAAAGAAGATCAAAAAGAGCTGCAAACAGAAAAAATCTGACATCAAAAAGGATGAAAAATTTGTACAAGCCATGTCAGAGAAAAAGTGCAGGGCAGCAGTGCCAGAACCATGACTGCCATATGATCAGAGAAAGGAGGGTAGCTAATGAGTCAAGACTGATATTAAGCATCTTACTAAGGTAGTTTGATCACTAAGAAAAATGTATCATATTAACTCAGGCTGTTCCAGAAGGAAACTCCTTTTCTGTAACCTTGTTAAGTAAGCCAAAAATCCCACATTTTTTAGAAAGCTCTTTGATGTGCCTCCCTATGACATAAAAGTCAGGACCTCTGCCTGCCCTTCAAGAGCAGATCAACACATTAGGAATGTAACGAGGACCATTAGGCCAAGGAAGAGATCGCAGGCTCTGTGAATTCACCTTTTTGCTGAGCAAGTGAACTACACCAGAATGGTGGAGAAACACCACTACTGTGTGCTTTGCTGTCTGTGTTCAAGCCTTGTCTCCACAGCTTGTCTTAAACAAATTTTCAGTAATTAGGTAATAAAGCAAAAGACCTAAAAGATTTCCTTAACTCCTATCTCAGTTTGATATGTGACAGTTTTCACACGCTCTTCACTCCCAATGCACTAACTGATGACACAATTTCACCAACTGGTCAAGGGGCTGGAAAATAAAACTTAGGAGGAGCGGCTGAGGGAGTTGAAGCTGTTTAGCCTGGAGAAGAGGAGGCTGAGGGGAGACCTGATTACGGCCTACAAATACTTGAGAAGGGATGGTGGGGAGGTGGGGGAAGGGCTCTTTACATTAGTGATGGGTGATAGGACAAGAGGAAATGGGTATAAGCTTAGTCGGGGGAGGTTCATGTTGGACGTTAGAAAGAATTTCTTCTCTGAAAGGGTTGTCAGCCACTGGAAGAGGCTGCCCAGGGAGGTGGTTGAGTCCCCATCCCTGGATGTGTTTAAGAAAAGGGTGGATGAACTGCTTAGGGATATGGTTTAATGGGGGATTAGGGACGGTTGGACTGGATGATCTCTAAGGTCTTTTCCAACCTAGAAATTCTATGAAATTCTATGAAATTCTATGAAATTCTATGAAATTTGGTGTCATGCTCAATGGCCTGTCCCTATGTGGCAGATCTCTATGTACATTCACCCTACTTCCCGACCACTGAAAGAAGTTGGACCTCTGTAAAGTGTTCAATGATTTGAAAGTATAAAGTAAAGAGTTCCTGTAACAACACTGTTGGGAGGTGTGATATATAAAGCATCCCGCAGCCCTAAGCCTCCCGTGTGCTCCTGGCCATACCCCAGCAGCACTGAAGGACACCTGCTCTGGTTGGATGGCAGGGAGGGTCTTCTGCTCCAGATAATTAGGAGATCAGGGCTGCAGAGTGTCCTATGAATAGCCTGGTGATAGAAACGCAGACATAGGACCAATGGTAACAACACAGGTAATCAGAGGGACAAATCCTAGGTCTTGATGCCTCTTTTAGAAAAGTGTGCATCCCAGGCCTGAAACAGTAAATGTTTCACAGCAGAGAGAAGATGGCATGCCCCAAACACTGGTACCTGTGATTTCAAGGACATAATAACATAGTCCTAAAAATTTCTTTTCTCTAGCATTTCACTACAGCTCAGTATCACTTTTTACTTCTTACTTCTGTATGACTTGTTGCTTGGCATAACCCCAGAGCAGGATTGACTGAGCACCCTGGCAAGGTATCGCTCATCCTGAGCTGATAGAGTGGCACTAAAAAGCCACAAAGAGAAGGAATGCTCCAATTACTGCTGAAGTTAGGCTGATCAAGGAGTATGAAAGGGGGGTGTGTGGCAGGGGGCATTTACAAATATTAAAGATTATTTTTTTTAAATCACAGACAAAAGATTCTGTCACAGTTTGCTGTGCCCGTCATCAGTGACGAGATATTGATATATTGTGTATTGATGACACAAATAAAGAAATACAACAATAATAATCTCTTCATCTTGTTCAGTTTTTCACGTTCCCTGTAAATGTCAGACCTTCTTGTGAGTATTAAGGTAGAATAAAGGAAGTAAATGACAGTTTCAGATGAAGTGTTTTTGATAAATACAAGTTGTTACAGTGGAGGTTTATTGTTTCCATTTTTCTTAATACAGAACCCACTGCTGCTCCTGTCGATGTCAAAGCTACGAGTTTGTCTGTATCAGAGATTCTTGTTGCGTGGAAACATATTAAAGAAAGTCTAGGAAGACCACAGGGATTTGAGGTATGAACACAGAATATCATAATGAGAAGTGTTGTTGCCTTTGCTAGCGTTGCATTCTGTTAACATGTGCAATAGTGAAACTTCAATAGAAGTTGTGCTCGTTTTAGCATACGTATGACTAGCTGTAGAACAACGGTCACAGCTGTAGCACCGGCACATCTTTTATTTATTTGTGCTTGAAAACTCTTCAACACCAGCTCTTGTAACATGTCTTTGACACTTCAAAAAGAGCTGAAAGAACTGCCAGTGACCCAGCATGCCTCTTTCACAGGCTGGGGAAGATTAGGTATTGACTGTTTCGAGCTCTAAGTGACCAGTTCAAACTTGTTATTTACTGAGAGCAATCAACACAGAGAAAGGAATCGGCCTCTGTCATCCACATGCTCTCATCCCGCAGTGGCTGGGGGACATCTGCTGGGCAGACCATAAAAGGCTGGATGTCAGGAGGTGAAGCAGCAGCTGCACCATCCACAAATAAAGCTCTGCTTAGAGACAGCCCTTCCTGACTTGGGAAAGAGAACTAGCCCTGGCAACGGACCTTCTCTCACTGTTGGATCTCGTTGTAGCTTTGGATCCAGTTTACAATCCAAACCTCCAGGAACAGATCAGATCTAGGACTAATCCTATCCCTTGGGGCCACCACAACCCATCCTGACCTTGTGGTTCATGCTATGCTGCTCCTCATGAAACATCTCCATTAGTCTCAATTTATTGACTTCGGAGCACAGGTTGTTTGACCTGCTTTAGTCCTTTAGGGAGTGCTGACTCTTTCCTGATTCTCTGCAGCAGCAATGAAAAGAGGGTAAACATGTAGAACTGAGGCAGATACCAATGACATGGATGTCTAAAGACATCCTGTGACCTACTAGCATGGAGTAGCACATCCCTGGCAGCATGTCCAGACAAGACCTGGGGGCTGGTGACCGTCACTGCTGGCCTTAGGAAGGAAACATAGGTGCCCAGGCAACACCAGAGCCACCCCATTCTCCAGCACAGTGTCAGGCTGGATGGCCTTGACCAGGAGAGCATGTTTACCCCACAGCTTAGACATAGTCAGTATTTTTTACTGGATTTTCTGTAGCTTCTTCACATTTAGATACTCCTGAATTGGTCTCCAGTGTGGTCCAAGCAGGCTGTGACCTTGATGTGTCACCTCAGGTCTCTCATTTCTTCAGGTCTCTTTCCCATACACATCTCCATGCTGAACTCTGTAAACTCTCTTGTACTTTATCCTCGCTTCTTCCTTACATTAAACATGCCAAACCCCTGTCCATTATCTTTGGGCAGTCTTGGCTCACTGGGGAAGTTCCGCTGGACTGGAGGCTGGCGGATGTTACCCCCATTTACAAAAAAGGGCGGAAGGAGGATCCGGGGAGCTACAGGCCTGTCAGTCTGACCTCGGTGATGGGCAAAGTCATGGAACAGGTTATCTTGAGTGCTATTAATGAGCACATGCAGGTTAACTGGGTGATCAGGCCCAGTCAACATGGGTTTATGAAAGGCAGGTCTTGCCAATCAAACCTGATCACCTTCTGTGATGGGGTGACCCGCCTGGTTGACGAGGGAAGGGCTGTGGATGTAGTTTTCCTTGACCTCAGTAAAGCCTTTGATACAGGTTCTCATAGTGTTCTGGTTGAGAAACTGGTAACTGCTGGCCTGGATAGGCACACCCTCCTTTGCGTTAAAAACTGGCTGGATGGCCGGGCCCAAAGAGTGGTGGTAAATGGGGCTAAATCCAGCTGGAGGCCGGTCACCAGTGGGGTTCCCCACGGCTCAGTGCTGGGTCCAGTTCTGTTTAACATCTTTATCAATAACCTGGATGAGGGGATTGAATGTACCCTCAGTAAATTTGCGGACGACACCAAGCTGGGAGGCTGTGTCGATCTGCTCGAGGGTGGGGAGGCCCTTCAGAGGGATTTGAACAGACTGGATCGTTGGGCTGAGGCCAATGGCATGAGCTTTAATAAGGCCAAGTGCAGAGTCCTTCACTTGGGGTATAAAAACCCCAAGCATCGCTATAGGCTCGGGGAAGAGTGGCTGGAGAGCTGCCTGGCGGAGAAGGACCTGGGGGTCTTGGTTGACTACCGGCTTGATATGAGCCAGCAGTGTGCCCAGGTGGCCAAAAAGGCCAATGGGATACTGGCGTGTATCAAGAATAGTGTAACCAGCAGGAATAGGGAAGTGATTCTGTCCCTGTACTCAGCACTGGTGAGGCCACACCTGGAATATTGTGTCCAGTTTTGGGCCCCTCGCTTTAAGAGAGATATTGAGCTCCTGGAGCGAGTCTAAAGAAGGGCGACTAAACTGGTCAAGGGGCTGGAAAACTTATGGGGAGCAGCTGAGGGAGTTGGCGCTGTTTAGCCTGGAGAAGAGGAGGCTGAGGGGAGACCTGATTACAGCCTTCAAATACTTGAGAAAAGATGGTGGGGAGGTAGGGGAAGGGCTCTTTACATTAGTGTTGGGTGATAGAACAAGAGGAAATGGGTATAAGCTTAGTCAGGGGAGATTCAGGTTGGATGTTAGAAAGTATTTCTTCTCTGAAAGGGTTGTCAGCCACTGGAATAGGCTGCCCAGGGAGGTGGTTGAGTCCCCATCCCTGGATGTGTTTAAGAATAGGGTGGATGATCTACTTAGCGATATGGTTTAATGGGGATTAGGGATGGTTGGACTCGATGATCTCTAAGGTCTTTTCCAACCTAGAAATCTATGAAATCTATGAATCTATGTTTTTACCTCTTTGCACACGGCTTGCTTCATGTAGCAAAAGTGATATCTCACCATTTTACCTTTAGAACTGCTATATATGAAGAGCACAAGACTGTATCTGATAGAGGTGATACTCCCTTTGCAAATGCTATCCCTCTCCACATTGAGATGTTCCACAACTTACTCACCACACCCTGTCTTTTTCTCTTCAGAGAGGTGACTGTTTTGTTACACCCTCTCAGATACCTTGACGTCTTTTAAATTACACCGGCTATTTTTACTCTTATCCTCATTCCATCGATCACATTGATTCTGAAAGTGTTCTATTAATTTTGTTTTACATATGTTTAAAATAAAAACCAGATTTTCTTTCTAAAAGTGACAATATTTTCTCTAGAATCTTATTCTTTCATAACTTGAATGTATTTTGCATTTACCTGCTTGTCACATAACACTTCCCTTATCTCTGCAGATGCGACCCAGTGCTAGGTGGCTGTTACAGTTAGGACAGTGGACTCTCTTCATATCAGAAGTGGTCTTACTGTCTGGGAAAGCGTTTAGACCCTCGGAGTTCGGCATACTCTATCCCCAGCTGTAACACTCACCTGCTCTACTTCTCTCATGGACTTCTTAGGAATGAATTTGGATGAACCTATTGATAATTTGACTCCTCACTGTGCTGTACACCAATTTTGGGATTCTAGCACGATTATAGAGTAAATATTTCCAGCCAGGGACCTGCAGTTGGCAGAACAAAAAAAGAAATGAAGAATAAAAATAAAAATACTTCACTGCTCCTTTCTACCTCATCCCATGAGGGAATTAGAGGAGCCTTCTGAGGTATTACTTTTATGTGGGGAGAGGAGGGTGTCTCCCTACCCTCCTCCTCCCGCACCCCTTTTCCCTCTTTGTTCATTTATATAGAATTTCTCTGCCTGCTTTCTGGCAAACGAATCTTTCAGGGAGTAGTTCACTCTTTTCTGTCCTCATTCCCAGGAAGAATAATGATAAGAGCTGCCTTTACTCAGTAAACAGAAGAGTAAATTCTGGTCTCTTGCATGATTCAATAGGACAGAACACAATCCGAGGATGGTATTGCTAGATCTTTTCAGTTCCATTTCTGGGAAGGATTTCATCAAAAAGGAGATAATGACTTACAGGATCAGTATAGCGAGTCAGTGCATTACAGTATCCGCTTAGGAACACTAAGTCCACACTATCAGCCCAGTTTTGCTAACATACTGACAGTTTCTCTTTAAAGCATCCTCTCAGTGCAAAAAGGAGCACTGAATAGCAAGACACTGGGGATAACCCCCCACCCCAAAAAAAAAAAAAGCAAAAGTATGGAGCAGCTTTATGATTTTCATATGATTCACTTTCTTCAGTTTCTGTGTGCACAGTATTTTAATTTAAAAACTGATTTTGAAAGCTTTATCATATGTAGTGCAGTGCAGAACATAGCCTGTTGTACTCCTTTAATCCCCAAATAGTAATTAGATAACGTACAGAAATTCACTGTGTTTGATAAAAAGATGAATGATTTCTCCCCTTTTTTAACAACTATTCCCTAACACAATTATTGTGGACCACAAGTAAAATGTTGCCTTCAATTCAAATTGAATGCAAAATAATCTGACTAGTCACTCTGTTCTTATATCTCAATTCATATTCTGCCTGTGGTCACTGCAGCAGTGACAACCACCCACAGAGCCTTCACATTTCCTGGCCTTTTAGCAACAGCATTATAAAAGGGAAGGGGCTATTTTTTTAACATTCAAATGTTTGAGCTCTAATCAACAGAAGTGACAGAATATTTACCACATACGGACAAGTTTGCAGTGACCCATTTTCGCTCCGGCCCTGTTTGCACTTTGCACTAAGGAGTAATGAAAGGCAAAGTAACTTGTCCAATTTCACATTGTCATCCCTGAAAGGCAGTGTTAACTGTTATGTCACATGAGTTTTATGCAAGGTTTGCTGTACTCATTTGCATCTTCCAAAGCACATATTACTCCTGACTTCAGTACAGATTTGTCAGCTGTCCGCCCGACCTTACTAAATATATGCCAGCTACACTCTGATAAAGTAGAAGTAGCTTGAAAACTTTGTCAGAATGGTAGAAAAATATAGTGTGTGGTTCATACTTATTGTTTAGAATCCATAACCTGAAGGTTATAATATCTATTTCAGCCCTAGGCAATATTTTCGTTGTCACTCACTGCTTGTAGAGAAGGGAAAAGGAAAGAATTACTGGCTGGAAGAACAGATATTTCTTACTTTCTTTTTTCTTTTCCAGAAAACCAAGGCTAATACTTAAGTATAGATCACAAAGCTCATGCCTTTTTCATTAGAATTCCCCCGAGGGATAGGAGCTTGACTAACCTAATCAAAAGATCAACCTGCAAAAAAAAAAAAAAAAAAGCATTAAAAATAGAAAATCCTGAATGCCATTTTCAGACAGGATTACTTGACATAATAACTTATTTTTTCAAAGAGAAATATTCAAGAGGTTTTGCTGTTTCTTAGACGTATTTTATCTGGTTTTACAGTGGAACAGAAAAGTACATCTATGAGGTACTGGAATGTGGTTTTTTTTTTTAATTTGGTGAAGTATACCTTGAAGTAATTTAGAAAGAATACATGGATGTTTCTACCAGAGGCTGGTAAAGCAAGACAGAAAAAAGAGGAATTGATGTTTCACCAGCCTGAGTATCTATTTACCAGACTTCACTTTTGGAATTAATGAATTTTCCCAAATGCAAAATTAGAAATTGTATCATTTCATATGTGAGTAATTTTGCCTACAAAGTTACTGATATGCTAATTCAAATCCCTCTAAAATCCTGAAGGCTATAAGCAGGATTTGATAGCACAGCAGTACTACTGCTTTTCAAGTTCTTAAGGTACAGATCGCACTCTAAATCTCTCATGAGGGCCTCAAGAGAGCCATACCCTTTGCAATGTCTGTATCATGAATAGTTTGTTACAAGACTACTAGTTTTCTACTACTTAAAATCAGAAGCCTAGATAATTATTGATTTTTCATAAGAAAATATGACTAAATATTTTATGATAGTCCTGCCTTGGTTTGTCTCAGCCAGCAACTAAGTGCCACACAGCCGCTCACTCACCCTCTGCCACCCCAAAGAATGGGTAAGAGAATTAAAGGGGAAAAGGGAAGGAGACTAAGCAAAAAGGGAAAGAAGGCTGAAATAAGAACAATTTAATAATAACAATAATATACGTATATATAAATATAATAATAATATACACAAACAAGTGATGCACAGTGTAGTTGCTCACCACCTGGTGGCCAACGCCTGTACTGTCCCAGTAAACAGTTTCGAAACCGTTCCTGACACTGCCATCACGGACAAGCGAGAGGCCCGGGGTGGGGGGGGAGGAGGGAGAGAAAGAGTACTCGGAGAGTCTCAAGAGAGTTCCCAGAAGAGCAAAAGGTCCTTCTTTCCAATCAACCCTCATCCTATATACCAGGCATGATGTTGCATGATACGGGATAATCCATTGGCCAATTTGGCTCTCAGTCCTAAGTTTAAGTTCAAATCATAAGGGGAGTTGTGGACCCTCTGTCCCGGCCATGCTCCCCCCTATCCTGTTGTGCTCCTGCACACTGGCAAAGCACGGCAAGCTGAAAAGTCTTTGAGGTCTCTGTGCCAACTAAAAACATCAGTGCACTATCAACATACTTCTCATAGCAAATCCCAGACTAAAACCAAAACACAGAGCACTTCTAGCTGCTAAAAAGAAAAACTAACTTTCCCAGTCAAAATCAGGACAGTCCTCAAGGTTGATGTATAATACCAGTTTTCGTCCCATGTGCATACAGGACTATGTGGGAGAAGAAAGTACCTGAGAAAAGAGGAGGAGGATGCAGGCTACTCCAGAGAGAAGACTCCAGAACCTAGGAGTACTGAACAGGATTTTCTCTCTTCTTTTCAGTCAGCAATTGTTTTGGTGAGAGGGAAGGACCTGAGGTTGATTGACCTTTTTGCAGGAACCTCTCATCTTGTTCTGAAGGACAATCACACCAATCTCTTGAGATGATACATTGAAATAGTTTTTATGAAATTTGAATCATTTTTTTAGGGCAAGCAGCAGTTCTCTCAGCTCACTGCTCTTTCTCCCCTAGCACTTTCTTTACTCTGACATCTCTTCCAGTTCATTTTCAGTCATATCAGTACTGAATGGTACATGGTAAAGACTCAGTCAAAGAGTCTTCCTGTGGGAAAGTCCGTGCGCTGTCCACTTGAATTCATCCTGCCTAATTTAGGCTCTTACTTGAAATGCCTAATTTTTAGCTTTAATTCCCTGTGGTCTACAGAAAAAGTATCCAGATAATAACTGACTCTGCTGAATTTAGAGAAGGTGGCTTGTGACTAAATCACATGAATTTATACCAAAGTGTTATTATATATACCCTAGAAAACGATTTGAGAAAAAGACTAGTATTATTTAAGACACCTTTTAACATGAAACTTCAAGGAAGTAGTCTGTAAGTATTAGAGACAGAAAAATTTTAGATGGAAACACATTTTTAATGTGTTGATGTGATGGTTTACTTTTAACAACTGCTTAACCCATGATCAGGACAAAGCAGCCTGTATGTTCCTGCATCTCCTTTACTCAGTTGTTTAAATATTATTATTGCTTTCTCTCCAGCTCAAAGAAATGGGTTTCTGGGAATCAGCTGAAAAATAATAGAAAGTGCAGGAAAAATTTAAAACCTCACAAACAATAATGCATTAAACAGACCGAAGGCTTTTTTTCTCCATTTTTTCTTTCATTTTTAAAATATAGGCTACTCCTTTGTGATTTATGCTTCATGATATATCAATATTCTAAATTATTATTAATGAAAATCTTCTCTAACTGTGGTAAAGCCTTTCTGAGCAGTACAAATTAAGGTTACAGAAAAACAATTAAAAAAAAAAAAAAACCACAAAGAAGTGTAAATAAACAAACCCTCTCTTTTAAGAAATATGTACAGCTCTTCTAAACATCAGCAATATCTTCAGTTCAGTTCAAATTGACATAAGTTCCCCCACTATCAACCTCAGTCAACAATCATTGGAGTCCTTTTTTATGACCTTTAGTTCATTTGACTATCAACAAATGGATGTGTGCATTAAGAAAGAAGGAGACAAGCATATTTTGAGATTAAAGTCCAAACTCACCTGACAAAACTTTAAGGCTAATTTTAAAAGCAGGGACCAAACACTTAAGGGCTTTGAAGTAAAGGAGAAACTGAAATAGAAACACTGCCAAATTGCATTTCAGGCTTTTGCTGCTTAATACAGTATATTAATTCCCTCAAGAATACCCCTTTGCCAAGGGAGAATACATTTGTCATGGGGTGCAGCAGAACTGGTAGGGAACATGCTGTAATTATTTTTGCAGATTTAAATTGTGCAATATAATTAGTATCCAAACTGGTAATGCTATATAAGGAGTGGTGGAGAGCATTTCCAAACACATGAAAAATATCAAAAGGCTTGAGTTATGCTCCTAGCTTTCTTCCACACTCCCCAGGTTTTATTATCTGTGTAGTCCTAACACCAATATTTGGAAAATCAGGTTTTCACAACTTCTTTATACTAAAAAATAGGTTCAGTGCAAAAGCTGGGGGCTATCTACTGCCATTATATCTAATGTCTCTCTCATTGCACTCATATGAGATGTGGTGTGCCCTGCAAATAAACTACCACAATGAGATCTATCCAGCTACTTGTAATTTTGCTCGTGGCTTTCTAGAACCAGGATTTCACGACTTCAGTTGCATTTCCAACCCTGCCCTGTTACAGCTTGGGCAAGTCGCTTTTCCTTTCTGACCCTTTTGGATCCTCAGCAGACTTCACTAACTGGATGACAGGGTCTCCAGGACACATGCTGCCTCTCACCACCTGTTTGTAGAGTGCTTACTATGTGGCTCTCATCACTGTAGTGACAAGTTTGTAAAGATGCATTGCAAGGAAAATGAAAGGAATCTGACTGCCCAAGAGACAATAAGCATTGGAGGTTCAGTTCGAGTGTGTGAATAAATGGTTGTTGATTCTGGGTGTTACGTCACATACCAACAGGTTTGGTCAAGCACTCAACTAGTAAAATACCTCAGTGAATCACATTTATTTGAACAATTGGTGACTACAGCCAGATTTGCTATCTAAGCTGTAATAACCGAAGAATTAAAGTTACAGCATTTTGACACGAGACAATGCAGGCACGCAAAAAAGATATTTACATCAATTTTACCATAGAAAGAATAGACTTGAGTTGGCACAAATTGATATACACTATCAAAGTTAACAGAGCCACTTTACTCAAGTGAAGATGTGACCTCAAATGTATATTTTTGCAGCCAGGTCTTTCTAGATTTATTTTTTTTTAAATGGCAGTCCTAGTCCAATTATGAAAGGTCAACATCATACTCACTGGTCTTATATTCCTGTGAACCCCTTGGGTTTTTTTGGTTCACCATTTTCTGGGACACATTCACAAGAGTGCTGTATTGTCTATGACCTTTTTCTCAGAGGAAAAGTTATCCAGATATAATATGAATAACTTATTATGAAATAACCAACTTCATAGAAAAGGTCAAAATGAGGAATAAATGTAAGTAGATCTCAGCATGAATAACGGTAAGCTGAATATAGGTCTTTGAATGGCACATTAGTGACATCTCCTGTTAGGGAAAATAGGGCCCCATGAGAATTACCTTACTTGTGTAGGTCATCTAGATACATTAAAAAGAAACAGTACTGCTTTTCTCCACCTATGCCCTGCAACTACTTGGTCCCTGAGGAAAGAGACCAGTCAAACTACTAGCTCAGCTCTATAACCTCTTTGAGATTATGATAAACTCAATGCAGACACCAGAAATACAGACTAAGAGCCACCAAAGATCTTTTAGGGGTTTTATGTCTGAAAAGGAAGGGCACAAACATATTATTAAAATTGCATTTCATAGAATCATAGAATCATAGAATCATAGAATGGTTAGGGCTGGAAGGGACCTTCAAAGGTCATCTAGTCCAACCCCCCTGCAAGGAACAGGGATATCTCCAACTAGATCAGGTTGCTCAGGGCCTTGTCCAACCTGGCCTTGAACGTCTCCAGGGATGGAGCATCCACCACCTCTCTGGGCAACCTGTTCCAGTGTTCTACCACTCTCATAGTAAAAAATTTTTTCCTAATATCCAACCTGAACCTACCTCCCTCTATTTTAAAACCATTACCCCTTGTCCTATCACAACTGGCCCTCCTGAACAGCCTCTCCCCATCTTTCCTGTAGGCCCCCTTGAGGTACTGGAAGACCGCTATAAGGTCACCCCGGAGCCTCCTCTTCTCCAGGCTGAACAGCCCCAACTCTTTCAGCCTGTAAATTTCCCAGAAACCTGTTTATATCCAAGAACTAAAATCGAATCCACTTCCTTCTTTTTCTTCAGATAAGATTTTTCAGGTGAATGAAAGATTTACTTCAGTGTCCTGTCATTTCCTATTCATTACACTGGTAAGAAATCTCATGGCTCTGAGTTGCACAGGGCCAGGAAGGGAATATTGCTCTTACCACTTCTTAACTGATGCAATCAGAGTTTTCCAGGATGAAGGTAGATATTCTGGTGACCTAGCAGAGGATGAGCTTTCCTCGAATTCTCTGAAATACTGACTCTCTGCCAAAGTGCATCCTCTGCTCTTCCATCTTTTAGTCACATCTTCTCATGCCAACACAGAGCAATTCGATGTGGTTCAGGTAATACCATGATATTCCAGGTCTCACCATTTTGGAGAAGTGAGCATTGCTTTGCTCTGAGGTTAGACTGCAATTCCCATGCGTTTAAAAGGGCCTGGTGATCAGAAAAAAAGGCACAAATGGCAAGAAGACCCCCCACAGGATAACAAGTATGAGCGTCCGGAAGCATGAACTTCCCAGATGTCTACATTAACCCTTCATTTGGTCACTTGTTGGCAGGTTGGTTACTGGAAGGACATGGAGCAGGAAGAAGCAGCAGAAAAGGTCAAAACTGAGGGAAATGAGTCATCCATCCTCCTGACAGGATTAGAAGGAAACACATTATATCACCTAACGGTGAGGGCGTACAACGCTGCAGGGTATGGACCACCTAGCACTGCTGTGCGTGCCACAACCAAGAAGTCCCGTAAGTGATCTCAAAGGGAGAAGTCAGGGAGCAACCTCTGTCCTCTTGTGTTTTCCTTTAATAAGAGTATTTAATAATCAGGAATCATGTATAGTTTTGATTCATGACTTCACTTTGATATTTAGACATGAATTCATAACAAAGGTTATCTTCCTGAAAACCAAGATATTTCTGACAAAGAAGGGAGAGAAAAGAATTCAGATTCATAATCTCTGTAGATTTTATGGGGTGGGCTGAGTAAATATACCACAATATATTGAATGACAATTCTAGTGCAAAAAATATCTTTTAAAATTCCAGCTAGAGTTGGGAGCCTGCTAACCCAACCAGTTGTAAATGTAGTAAAAGATTGAAATACTTTCCTTTTGATTTTAAAGAAACTACCTATAAACTGTATATATGTACATGTTGTTATTTTTTCTCCTCAGCTCCCAGTCAAGCACCAAGCAATATTATGTGGATACAGGAGGGCTCTCATGTGTCTCTCGGGTGGGAGCCAGTCAGACCTCTGGCTAATGAATCTGCAGTAATGGGATACAAGGTCAGTGCTACCCCTTCCTTTCTCACCTTTCTATCTTCTAAACACCTATTCTTCTTCCTTGTTAGCTTTTTTCCCTTTCTTGATTGTCTTTGTAAGTGAAGTATCCTATACAGACTGTCTGCAATCAGTTTTCATCATGAAAAGCAATGAATAAAATTGAAAAGAGTGAAATATCCCAACATTTTTCTGTTTTGTGATTTTCAACTACAGATTATAAACTGAGTAAACTTTATCTGAGGGGATCAGTTCATCATATCTGACTCAGAAGTGGCTATTAATAAGACCAGCCTGCAATGAAATTCCTACTAACACTTCAATTTAACTGTGTTTGCAATAGGATTTAGAGAAATGCAGAAGAATGAGGCATTTTAAAATGACATTAAAATTAATATTTTTATGGAGCAAAACCACAAATACTTTGGTTTGTTTTGTGATCGTGTTGGCAACATTCAACGGTCAGTGATGGTAACATCTGGCATTTAAAGTTTTGAAGTTTTAAAGAGTAAAATCCAGATTAACTCTTGAATAATAAGTCAAAAATAGCAGTAGAAATCACTGCAATATTTTAGATCAAATCAGAATTATTTAATTGTTTTTACATAGGTGTGTGTGAGGTTAAGCGTATATATGATCATTTCTATAGGCTACAATCTGATATTCCCTCTGATATATCAGAAAATACCAACAAGAAAGTGTAAAATAGTTCAAATAAACCAGAAACTGCTCTAGCCTTTATCAGAAGAGTTGAGATTCTGAAAAAGTGGAGTTGACAGCTTTGGTTTTTTACACCTCTCTGACCTTTTCAGTTTTGTCTGGGAACAGAAACTCTTATGCAGAAGCACCGAAGAGACAGCCATGTACTCACTCACTTTCCTCTCAAGCCCGATAAGCTTGTACTGAGTTTCTTGGAGATGCAGGGACAGATCTGAGCTATTCTCAGTTGGCTTAGCCAGCTAAGGTAAACATAATAAGGACATGATTCAGGGCATTTCCTTTACAATTGAAGTTTGATTCTGGTGCCAAAATTCTGAATATCTACATGAGTTTGGGGATAAAAATTTGAATCAAATGGAAACAAAAATGCATTTGAAAGAAAATTTGGAGAAAAAAAATGTGTAGCACAGGGCCAGGGAGAGCAAATGCTATATCTTCACTCTAGATTGTCAGCGACGCCCTTTCACACTCCTGAATTGCTAATATACTTTGGTATTAATGTTTTGAAGCTATTGGGCAGAGGGGATAGTAAAAGCAGATGACTGTTCAAATGTAATGTCAATAAGCATTAAACCATTAACTTCTGCTGAAAATGCCTGGTACATAACTTGAATGACCAGTATGACCACTGTCTATTTTATTGACCATAGGTATTATTTAGGCAAGAAGGCCAGAGCAACAGTCAAGTTATAGAAACACAGAAAACCTCTGCGGTGGTACTTCTTCCTGATGTTGGTGTCTACATCATTGAGGTGTGTGCAGTCAGTGAAGGAGGGGATGGGACTGCGAGTCCCCAGATCAGAGTTCCATCTTTTTCAGGTAAGCCACTTATATTTGGAAGCGTTGTGGTTATAGCAGTGCTCATTAACTCTATTATTCTTTACCTGAAAAAAAACATTCTCAATTCTCTAGGTATTAGATAAAATCATTAATCAGAGTCTTCAGTTCTATAACAAAGGTATCTAGTATCATTTGAGATGCTCAAGAGCATCTGAGGCATCCATGTGGGGCTGATGAACAAAACAGGATTTACAGGAAACCTCTCCCTTTCTAGGATAACATCTGGAAATCTAATTGAGCTGTAGATGTCTAGACGTGCACTACGTGTCTCAAATAGCATTATAGTCAGCTGAGATATAATCCATACAGACCGACAGTGGAGCCTAGACAGCAATTCAGCTGATCTCCTGAATTTAAATATTCAGACATAGGCACATAAGGACATCTGAGATGTCCAAAGGTATCCCACACATTTGCACAGAGCTGGCAGATATGATGCAGGACTTAGAGCATGCATGCGTCATTCTGGACCACCAGCCAGAGGCATATTATTTAACATAGGTAAAATGGCATGCATGAACCCTGTGTATGTGCCTGCTTTAGAATAAGCTGAATTTCTGTGTAGATTCCATTGAATCTCTTGAGCAGATGTTACTTTATTAAATTATTAACATGTTACAGTATTAATGTATTATCATGAAATAAACTATGATGTCTAGCTTCTGTTTCCTCAGTTACTGCAATATGTTCAAAGAATTTAAAATATCAACATTACACAAGTCAGAAAGGGATGGAAGGATTGGTGGCAAGAACAACCAGAAAATAATATTCTCTTTTTTTCTGCTAACACTTCAAAATTCTACTAAACATTGTTTTTTAATCCTTAAGGAGTACTATCCAAAAGATGTGAGCTTGAAACTTCAATCTAGACCTAAAATTTCAGCTCTAATCTAGTCACAAACTACAGTGATATCATCAGAATGCAGAAGACACCAACACCTACTCCATGGAATATTTGTTTCATGTATCTTTTGAGCCATAACTCTAGGCCACAAAATCTTTCCTTCCCTCAAACCTGATATTTTTGATCAGACTATACACAACAGATCAGTTCCACTTAGGACAACTGTGTTCCAAAGAAACCCAGTCTGGTTCCCTTCCTGTCCTGCAGTCTATTGCCACCATCATCCCATAGTATATTTCCCCTTAGCACGGCTTTTTAAGGGATTGTGTTGTGATCTAAAAACATCACCGGGCTACTGCGCAAAATACCACTTTTTCCTCTGGACAAGCATCAAGATCAAGGTCTAGCTTTCATTCCTTGTTTCAGGAAGAACATTTGTGATTGCGACACAGGGCATCTTCTGCAGTCTAATTCATTGTGAGGATTAAGGTGTAAAACCACATACCCTTTTAGAATTTCCTACTCATTTATAGACTGAATATGAGGATTCAGCATGTGAGTTTTGGTAGATATCATGATAAAATCCCCCACTTCCTCATGTGTGTTTTGTCATTGCAGTTCTCAAACAGTAATCCATTATCTAAAAGTTAGGCTTTTACTGAGAGTACTAGAATACAAGTTTTGGGCAAAATCTAGTACCTAAGTGTACTGAGAATTGTTTGCATCATTTGTTCCTTAATTATTTTGTTTTTCATTTCAGGAGGGAAAGTAACAAGTGCTCAATCCACCTTACATGTGTTGTCTACTCCCTCATCCTCTGTAACATTGCTTTTGGCACTGATGGTTCCTTCAACCTCATGGTGAAGACTTCAGACTTTGTTGTTGTTGTTATTTGTTTGCTTTAGCTTGATGACACCAAGGGATGGAGTTTTATGTCTGTGGAGAAGCTGGAAACCCAAGCTAATGCTTAAAGACCCATAGAAATGCCTGCGGTGCACTTAGAGAAGTGTTGGAGACACGGTCAATAATTCATCAGGTTTTTTTCTCTTCAGTTTTTGTAAAAGTCCTCTGAGGAGGGGACACTTCTTGGCCCAAAAATATGCAGATTGTATGTAATAAACTTTTGTAACAAAATGTAATTTCTGTCAAATGTACTTTACTTTTTTAATATGTTTGATTTTGGTGACCCCAGTCATGTATCATTAGGTGTTTAAACAATGGTGTCGAGTACAGTACATCTGTTTGGTTTGGAAAAAAACATTTTTAAATATAGAATGAAGTTTGATATAGCTTTGTTGAATACTTTTCTTGCATCCCCTGTGGCCGGCTGTTCCAACTTGCAAGAGAGAAAAATATAGTTTAGATACACAGCCCACTACAAAAGTACAGAGAATTTGTTCTGAAAATGTATTTAATTAGCAAAAAGAATTGTCAATATAATACTAGACAGCACACTCAGAAAGTGGCAAAACAGCAGAAAAGAAGATGTTTATTTTATTACAAGGTAAATGGAAAATGATTAAACACAAACTTAAAAGGAAATAAGTTTGTTTTTCAGCAAGTATCACATGATTTAATGTCAAATTAATCAATATTTATTTTCAATGGAAAATTAAAAGTCTATTCCTAATGCATATGGCGATGAAAACTCCACTGGGCATTTAAACATAATATACATTTAGGCTGCTAAGTGGACAAATAAATCAATGAAGGAGGTAAACCTACTTTTTCCAACCACTTCTCAGCCGTAATTTTTTTTTCCTCTGGGTCCATTTTTTAGTAACATTCTCTGCTTTATACATTTGGTAATCAAGTTGAAGTATATATGAAAGCATATTATGGAGAGAATATTAACATTTTTGGAATGTAATCATTCACATATATGCAGACTCCAGTAGGATATATTTTGGAGAATGCTGTGTCTGAAAAAAATACTCGGATAAGTACTACTGAGCATCATTCCAGTTATTTAGCTAATTGTTTCTATTTCTATAGCTCACTAGAGATTATTCTTGTAGGAACTGTGTGCTATCAGTTTTAATCCCCATTTTTTGCTGTACCAAACAGTTTTTCCCTCAATAGGCAATTTGGACATTTTTTCTACACTGGAAGGCCTTTCCGTATACTGACATCTGAATCAAAATGATCCTCAGTGTATATGGTGTGTGTGTTTCTACAATTAAGGTGTGCACGGTGTTTTGAGGGTGTTTTACTACCATGTGTCTAGGAATCACACTACGATTAACATTCCCTTGCCTGGGAAAAATCAAGTCAAAAGAGTTTAACAAGCAAATCCTAATAGCTTAGTTCTTCTAGCTGTCCATTCCTCTAAAAGTTTTAATGCAAATCTGTTTTGGTTGATAGATCCTGAATCTAAAAGATATTATTTTGCCAGCTCACTAGCAAAATAACACTTGACTCTTAGCTAGTGCACTCTAACTGTGCCCTTTCTGAGCAGCTTTAAAATAGCCAAGAAAGCATCACACAGATCAAGTGCTTGGTAGGTAAAAAGCTGACTGATAGCTAAATTATTTTTTCTTTTAAATATTTTATCAGTAAAATTTTTCAGAAATGATTCAACTCAAAACTTTGTTACCCACTAATATTTTAAATAATTTTCTAAAAAAGTAGGTTTTAAACGTACTTAGTCACCATGTTGCTAGGAAAAACAATGGCAGGATAGCAAGTCAAGCAGAGACTGTAGATACAGACAGCAGGAGACTTTCTGTATCTCTGCTTCTGGAAAAGCCTTTGAAATTAAAGAAAGGAAGGTGGAATGTACCTTGCAGATACAGCAAAAACTTATAGAAAATAACTACCTGCTGTAGTTTGTAAAACAGCAGCATTGCTAATGTGCAGATAACTTGCAATAGCAAACCATTCTTTTTCAAAATGTCAAAATAAACAAGAATAAAGTGATGAACCAAAAAGCAAAATGGCTATTTTATAAATTAGTTAAGCATAATTTCCTCTATTTTTTATACAGTTGCTTGCCAAGGCAGTTTATTTCAGAGTATTCAAAAAGGCTAAGGTCACGGCTGGTGGCGTTTTGGTTAAACAACTCTCTGAATACGATAAATGTCTATGCTTTATAAGAAGAATGAAAGTCTGACAAGGAGATAGAGCTGCATTTAGATATATCTCAATCTCTAGTATCAAGATACAGATAGAAATACTGAACATACCATCAGGTAATGTAGTTGTATTGCAGGGACAAAAAGGGGTATGTTTTATATTCAACACGAATAGAATATGTATTTTGCATCTTATATATATTGATAAACATGTTTTAAATGTTTAAGTACCTATGTATTACCTATTTGTTACTTTGTAGAAGATGATGTTTCCTTATCATGACATATTTTTTAGTTGCAAAGAAAAGTTCTTTCTTTTTTCATGTAAAAGATTGTAATAGTGCAGTCTAGCATCACTGAGGAGACTGTATTTTTGTATAATGCCACAAGATCGGTTTGGAAAAAAGTAATTAGAAAGAAACTTTGTTTTGCAGACCAAAAGCAAGATACTGTCATGGCCCATATAAAAATGTTAGATATATTGTATACAATCTGTATATATGCTATATATAATAGTATATACAATGTGGAAGACACAGTAATACAATAGTTCCTGTGTACTGTTCTTGTAACATTAGATCTTTTTAATAAATAATTCTCTTTTTATTGACTTTTATCTTATCTCCTGTCAGCTCCTGAATTATATTCGTAGACGACAGGGTGACACTAATATTTTGGATTCCAGCAGCGATGACGTTTTAATTACATGACTTTCAAGAAAAAAATGATGAATCTGCAATAGTGAAAGTGGACAATGCAGCCATTAAAATCAAATAATTTTTGGCATCATTCTACTGTCACAGATGTGTTGGTTTCCCTGAGTAGCTCTCACTTTTAAAATTAAATAACTGAATGGCGCAAGAAGGCTAGAACTTTAAACATTAAACTATGCATAACAAAAATTACAAAATAAGTCTGCAAATTATCTTCAGACATAAAAGCTCTCTATTTAAAAAAAAAATCATAGATTCATAGATTTCATAGATTTCTAGGTTGGAAAAGACCTTAGAGATCATTGAGTCCAACCATCCCTAATCCCCATTAAACCATATCCTCAAGTAGCTCATCCACCCTATTCTTAAACACATCCAGGGATGGGGACTCAACCACCTCCCTGGGCAGCCTATTCCAGTGGCTGACAACCCTTTCAGAGAAGAAATTCTTTCTAACGTCCAACCTGAATCTCCCCTGACTAAGCTTATACCCATTTCCTCTTGTTCTATCACCCAACACTAATGTAAAGAGCCCTTCCCCCACCTCCCCACCATCTTTTCTCAAGTATTTGTAGGCTGTAATCAGGTCTCCCCTCAGCCTCCTCTTCTCCAGGCTAAACAGCCCCAACTCCCTCAGCCGCTCCTCATAAGTTTTATTTTCCAGCCCCTTGACCAGTTTAGTCGCCCTTCTTTGGACTCGCTCCAGGAGCTCAATATCTCTCTTAAAGCAAGGGGCCCAAAACTGGACACGATATTCCAGGTGCGGCCTCACCAGTGCCGAGTACAGGGGCAGGATCACTTCCCTGCTCCTGCTGGTCACACTATTCTTGATACACGCCAGTATCCCATTGGCCTTTTTGGCCACCTGGGCACACTGCTGGCTCATATCAAGCCGGTAGTCAACCAACACCCCCAGGTCCTTCTCCGCCAGGCAGCTCTCCAGCCACTCTTCCCCGAGCCTATAGCGATGCTTGGGGTTTTTATACCCCAAGTGAAGGACTCTGCAAAAAATAAGTGTTTTATTACTCATGAAAATAAGTGTTTTATAAGGAAGCCACCAAGGGCAATCCTCTATATACTGAAGTATTATATAGTTTCTGGGACCTCTCTGGTATGTATAATGTTCTTTCAAGTGTCACTGATACCCCATGGCTGTGCAGGCACAAAATCACAGCGTGGTCATTTCATGTTCAATTGAAAAGTTCAGTTATTTTGTCTTACATTTGGAATACTTTGTGTGATAAATCACAACAAAAACGCTTTCAAAAATACATATATCCTTTTGAAGGAAAAAATCTAATAATGGATGACCCAATTAGAGTAAATATTTTTTCTTTTTTTGATAGTTTTATTTGAGTTTTTAATAATCTCCAAACACTTATTTGTGAAACGTATATTTGTAGGGGTAAATGACTTCGCAACACAGTACGAAGTCAAAAAGCCCATTTTGGAAATAAAAATAGATTGCACAGTCACCATTTGAACTGAGACTTCAATTACAAAATGGGTATGGCTTAAATGGCATATTATATCAGGACTTCCATTAAATTAGTGATGAGTGTCACAGAAAACTGTAATGACCTGTTTTTGCTGACATGGCGAACTGTGTATATTGAAAATCTATATCCTATCAGAACTTCTACCAAACTGCAACCCACTCTAGCCCTTTTATGGCCATCATCCCAGTTCCTCTGAAGATGAAAGACATTTTCCTTCTTAATCGCTTCCCATGCTTTTAAACAAAACAATGTCAGGGGTAAGAGAAAATTAACAGCATTTTATTACAATAGCTTAGTTGGCTGTAGCCTATTGCAAACAGCCTTCCTAGGCATGCCTACACACAGGCTGCCTCCAAAAACACAGGTCCTGAGTTTGCTCTAAGACTTTTCTTTCAATTCCAGTAAAGAGAGAACTGAGCACTGACATTGCCTTTATTGTGGTTCATACTTTAAATAAGATAATGATAGTGCATATATATTAAAGAAAGCCTAGAAGAAAAACATATAGAAAATTATACACTAGCAATCTCAATATTCACATTTCTTATTGCAAGGGTCAGCTGCTTAAGCAAACTGGCACAAATGTTTAGATGCTCAGCTATTCTTCCTTCCTGTTCTCCTTTTCTGCTGTCAAGACTATTAACTAAGCACCCCAGATTGTATAAGAAATCTACCTAGTCATCAGAAGAAACTGATAAATAAATCTATGATGCCTCTTGGTTCATCTTTTACTATGATGAAATAGATATGTCTGGCTAGAGGAAAATATCCTCCTTTTTGGTACAGAGTTGGAGTTTTTTATCACTTTTAAGCTCAAACTCAGCGATTCTAAAATATACAGAATAAAAACATTAAAGAGTCTTCCTGAAAGACACAGTTATCACGATGAACAGCAAAAGCAGGCACTGTATGTGTTAATCACAAATAAAGGTATTCAGTATATTTTGATTTTCGTACAGAAAATAAGATGGGAAAACACACCAATTTCCTTTCAGTAACAGAAAACGTGAATAAAAAGATACTGAAAGTATTTGAAGCGTATCTGGGTCAAAGCTTTAGCAAGTACAATTTTACTCTAAGCTGTGTTGCTCTGATGGCTGGCTGAGCAAGAATTTCCATTTCATAATGACACCATCTCTTATCTTCTACAAAAGACACTTTTTAAGACAGGATAGTAAAACAGGGTAGTCCTTCTGATATTCCTTTAAAACTCCGCCATGTGGAGCAACTGTCTGACTTAAAAAATAAGCCTCAATTCAATTGCTTAGTTTTGTATAATTCAATCCCTTATTCTTGAGTAATATATGCAGTCAAATCCATCATTATTTTGGAGAGAGTCATTCTAGGTGATGACATTTTATAGGTTTGTTCAAATTAAGATGTTTCACATGTGCTTTAGGTGAAAACACTGAATGCCCACTCTGCTGTGACCATTAGATGATATTATATGAGCTGTCAGATGATCAGTAGAGGTAATGTGTAAGCCTGGTAATACCAGTTCTTTTCTAACATGGGGAAGACTCAAAAGAAAATTGTTGATGTTTTCTGTTGATACTACATTTATTTTAAGTCCTATTAGGAAAAAACAAATCACCACGGTCTCTCCTGCCTCTGTTACAGAGATGAAAAAGTAGCACTTCATCCTGCCCTATAACTACCTGGGCAGCCCCTTCTTTCTCCTCCTGCCCTGTCCTGCAACCAAGTGCAAAAGGGTATGTGTGTGTATGGAGTGGCAGGGGAGGAGAGACAAAAGGAGACTGAAATCCACAGGCACTGCTCCTCACAAGGATGACCTGGAGTTCACCCAGCCTCTTGACCTAGCAGTGTTTGCCCTCCAAAAAGTCATGCAAAAAGGTAAGCCTTTTCCTTTCCAAACATACAGGAGAGGAAGCATTTGTCCCCATCTGAGAATGATTGCACTGGATTACCCAAAAAACTAAGCTAGGTTTCCACTGTGTTGGGTTGCTATCCATCAACACTTTCTGACTTTCTCAGGGGAATAGAAGTTAATCCTACAGCTTTTGAATGGAAAGTAAAAGGAATTTTATCACTATAAATTTCTCATAAAAAAAGCATTTGAGTACCATTTGAGAAAATATCAGTCTTTAATGCTCTTCACAAAAGCTTTGGCCATTAAATGCAGGAGATAAAGCTGGTAGGTTGCTGACTGAATGTATTGTTGCAGCATGAGAAACGGGCTTTCAGTGGCGAAAATGTCATCGGATTTCTAGATCATAAATGTCTTGAATACTGCTGAACTTCTGCAAATTTGCTTTGCAGAATGATAGAGACTTTCCTTTTGGATCATTTTTATCAGACCCAAACATTTCC
The DNA here is from genome assembly GCF_009769465.1 of Tauraco erythrolophus. Taxonomy (NCBI): domain Eukaryota; kingdom Metazoa; phylum Chordata; class Aves; order Musophagiformes; family Musophagidae; genus Tauraco; species Tauraco erythrolophus. Next base: position 122,362,737 of record NC_141465.1, on the reverse strand, counting down.
TGGAAGTTTCTGATTTCCTAAGAGCTACAACACTGAATTTCCTCCAGCATAAGAGGTATGAAGCACCTTAAACTTTTATGTGACTGCATATTGGCAAACATACTCAACTCAAGGCACAGCTACTCCCACGACTCTTCCCTCCACCAAGAAAATATTTACCCCCATGAGAGATGGTGAGGCGTTTCTGTTCTTAAATGGCTGCTGAACTCTTTCTTACTTCTAGTCAAAGAGTATAGCTGTTAAGATACTGTAAACATTTTAAAAAAGTGAGAAAAATATGGGGAAAAAAAGCCCCAAAGGTTGGTAAGTCTTCTTGTACAGAGCAGCAAACAAGCCAGACCCAAAATGAAAGTATGTGAGTCACATAACACACTCCGTCCAGATGATGTGAGGGGGTGGGAGGTCTGTTCCCCTGCATCCTCACCTTAGTATGTTGAATTTCAGTAGAATAGGATCTGTAGTGCCATGATAACATTTCACAAGGCTCTTGGCAAGATGCCGCAGAGGAGGAATGCCAGCCAGGAAAAGGGAGCAAAAACTTTCTGTCTGTTTTGTAGTTGATGCTACCAGTGTTACTGAGCTCAGAAGTACGGTGAGAGATGTCTGGCCACCTCATGTCTCCTTTGGACACTAAATCTCAAAATTATGATGATACTAAGCCCTTTCAGGTAATTAAATGAGAGATAATGTTGAAGCACTCCAGAAGGACTGCACAAAACAGAGTGAGGAAGCAAAAAGGCAGCAAGTATGTTTCTATGCCAATAAACATGAGGTGAAGAAAATCTAAACTGTGCTAACCTCATGCTGTGTGGAACTGACATGTGAAACGCAGGGAAGGGGACTTGGAATAATCTCAAAGGGAGGCAGAAACTCATGGCTGACTATATAGCAGCTGCTAAAATGTAAAAGTTGAGTAATATCAGGGAAGTTATTGAGAGTAAAATGAAAACACTTTTCTGCAAGACAAAACTTCAATTTTACCACAATACTGGTACTGTGTGCACTTGAAAAAAGACATAACAGAAATAGCAAAGAGAAAGACAACTAAAATGATCAAGAATATCATCTAGAACATCTGCTGCCTGGGGAGAGGCTGAAAGGACTAAGACTCCTCAGTTTGGAGACAAGTGAGCAATGGATAAGAAGCTGTCATACCCCGCCTTTCTCTCCATTTGTTCTCTCCTGTGTAATGGACAAAGCACCAAAAAGGTCTGTGAAAGATTGACTCCCACATCTCCTCCTCTTACTGTTCGGAAACAGTGGAACCCAAGTGCTTTAAATTCAAAATTAAAGATCCTACTTTATCTATCCAATGAATATTGAACTACTCACACAGAAATCTTCAATATCTAAAAAATGTTTTTTCAGAATACCCCCTATTCCCAGGGCCAAAGCACTCAAATCTACTCCCAGACATGTGATACAAGTCAGACAGAAAAGATATTTGAGATCTGTGAAATCCTCAGCTGGATCTTTAAATCATTTGCAGCAGACAAAAAAATCCCACATCTGCCTCTGTTTCACAAAGGGACACTCACAAGTATGCATGGGAAACTTGTGAATATACCCAGAACGATGAAAACACCCCTCCTGTGTGGACATAAAACGTAGGTGCTGAAACTGGGTCTCCAGAACCTAAGTCCAGCATTTCCACTACTGATCACCTTTAAATCTTATTGTTATTGTTTCAGTTGTTACTGTTTAGGCTGAAACCTCACGGTAGCACTTGCAGGCCACTTTTGTTACCTGCTAATAACTAATAAAGACTGCAAAAGAACAAACACAAAACTCTAGTAATGATCTTCCTATCCTTGCACCCTTTCTTCAGCTAGACACAGCGCCTGGGAGAGTTTTAGGTAAGACAGCAGAGCAACAGCTAATATCTGTTCTTACTCTTTTATGAGTAACAACATCACATTTACTGCCAGACCATCAGAGAAAGGAGGAAAATGAAAATGCAGCATTTTTACTTTCTCTTTTATGCTGAATACACTAAGTGGAATGACTTTGGTATAATGTAGAAAAGATGCCTGATGGATGTAGGTTATAATTTTAAAACTTAGTTTTCTGCTTCTGAGTACACACATACTCGCTAATTAACTTGAACAGCAGTTTATAAGACCAGTTTTGACTCTGCCCATTTAATGAACAAAATCCAATCAACCACCCTGTTAGTGTAAATGGAAAATACATGTCTGCAAGAATGATAAATAACTGATTGCCATAGTGATTAGCATAACGTGCCTCCTGGAAAGCTATTTGGCATTCAACTCTCACCAGCACTTTCCAAGGATTGATACAAGTCTTGGTGTGCTTTGCATTGGACTTGCAGATTATTTAAACGGGAAGACATTTTTCTAGATCTGATGACTGACATTCATTCCCAGGAAGCACCCTATATAAATAAAAATGTTGCAGAGTTTTCAAAAACTGGGCTACCTCTATAGTAACACCTAAATATAAATGTAAATTGTCAATTCAAGGAACCCAGATAGGAAACTGGTACTCACTGACCACAAATATGGTAGAAACAAGAGTAAGAAATAAATGCAGGACAGTATAATAAAAGAAACTTTAAAAATCCTACTCTTCTAAAGCACATAATTATAAATCACAGAAACTGCATAATACTAACTGAAAAAAATAAAATTCCAGAAAAGAAGGAATTAACTTATATTTCCTATCTGGTCAATCTGAAATGTTTAATGGCCATTCGTCCAATATTAAATATTAATGGAAGACATACAGGATTCCTACAGGATCCTACGTGCCAGCCTACCTGCCCTTACTATCTGTACATGTCACTCTAAACTGTTGACCACAGGATGGAGATGTCAATAAAAGGCTCCCTCTGCTCATGGCCTCTTCCATGCTTGAAGGGTGAAGACTTCGTTCACCAGTAATTCTGCACTGACTGAAGACAAAACCCTGACCTTCATTCTGACCCTCAACAACAGAACTAACCTGAGCAACTGCTGAGGAGCAACTGCTTCCATTTTAGCTGTATAGCTCCTGCGTAGCCTTGCATGACCTGCTTTGGGAATAAAAACGCCAACCCCCCCCAAAGCATACTGTGGAGATGGGCTTCAAAGGCTTGTGAATATTGAACCTGTTTTGAAGAGTTCAATTTTCATAATTAAGAAAAAATATCTTAGGAGGTTTTGCCTTTATCACAGCCCTGGGAAATAGCCTCAGATGTGCTGCTTGAACTGCAGCTTCTCTGACTGTCCGCTGAATATTTCAGAACGGTCCATGTGCAACCTAAATAGATTCATGTTTACGCTATGCAGACATGCAAAAGAGAGATGTGCTACACTACTCCTCATGTAGTCAACATATACAAAACTGTCCAAAACAGTGAAAAGCTGGCACTGAATTAAAAAACTCTGAAAAAGCACAGACACATTCATAATATAAGAAAGACATGGACCTGCTGGAGAGAGTCCAGAGGAGGGCCATGGAGGTGAGGCGAGGCGAGGAGAGGAAGCAAGGCTCTGGGGAGACCTTCTAGCAGCCTTCCAGTACCTGAAGGTCACGTACAAGAAAGCTGGAGAGGGACTTTTTACAAGGACGTATAGTGATAGGACTAGGGGCAATGGCTTTAAACTGAAAGAGGGCAGATTTAGATTAGATCTAAGGAAGAAATTTTTCACTCTGAGAATGGTGAGGCCACTATCCAGAGAAGTTGTGGATGCTCCATCCCTGGAAGTGTTCAAGGCCAGGTTGGATGAGGCTTCGAGCAACCTGATGTAGTGGAGGGTGTCTCTGCCTATGGCAGGGGAGTTAGAACTAGATGATCTTCAAGGTTCCTTCCAACCTAAGGCAGTCTATGATTACATTTGAAATGTTAGTATATTTCAAAGAGCTGAAACTACAAAAACTTTAGGTCAGGCTTAAGTAGAAAATTGATTCTAAAATCTTATTTATTTACCTAAATGACATTTTTTGACTTGGACACTTGTAAGGAACGCAGCAGAAGCAGGGATGAAAAAGAGTTAATTATACCTGGAGAGTGGAAGAATCCACCAGTGAGGTAGTTACCTTAAAGGCAAAAGTCTAATACAACATAATATAGATCAAGCCATGAAAAAGGCTACATACCAGGACATTCCTTCTGACAATGAAACCAATTAGTCATTAAACAGTCTTCCAAAGTGGCCTTCCCATAGCAATAAACCTTTTAAACTATATTAAAAAAAGAAATGGACTGTATTGCAACATCACGTAGAGCTGACAGTCTGATATCCATACAGATATGTATGAAACCCAACAGACTGAAAAGAGAAGCAAAGAATAAAAATTCTTTATGTCCAAAGTTCAAAGAAATATAATTTTCCACTGCAAAAAGAGAAGATCACTTCTCTTCAGGCTTTCCAAAAAATATTATTTGCAGTTTTCTGAATAATTTGGCATGTTTCAGGTCAAACAAATTTTCTAAAGTGATGTTGCAGAATAGAGTTTAAAATACTTCTGTCCTCTTTTGTCCTTAGTTTATATGAACCTGTAGCTTTTATAGCATCGACTGAAACATTAAGCTGAAATCATTTCTTTGCTTCAATGCTCAGTAATAGTGTCAGCATGTCTCACACCTTCAGACTGATGCTTCTCTCTGGTACTCAAATTCAAACTGGGCATATTTGCCATTGCATTTTCCAGTTAAGATCTGGTTATATTCTAGCTAAAAGGAGCTTTCCATTCAGTTTTGCAGTGTCGCTATTTCAGCCCTCATATATTACAGAGCAAATAAGTAGGAGTTTAGAACTTCTGTTTCGGTGATGTTCTGGTTGTATATACAATTTGCATTCATTGTCAAGCACACATGCAGGTGTGTGCACGTGTCTGATGTACCTAAATAAATAGCAGTTGACATTGCTATTAGGATTTCTTATCTCTCTTTGAATTCCTTTAAAACAGCATTGCTTAATGCATTATGTTACAGTGCCTAATTAAGCAAGAATTGACTAGGATAGATGGTGACCTTTTCCAAGTGATTTCCATACATAACATGCTGCATGAAATGTGAAACTCTGGCTCCTGAATTAGATCTATCAAAAAGAAGGACTGTTCTCTTTTATACTAGAATTCTAGAATGCCGTGTAAATGACTAGGATGTTTAAGGTAAAATCATAGTGTGTGACATTTCATTTTCATAACTTTTCATTCCATGAAAATGTGTTTTTAATGGTATAGTTCTTGTAAAATATTAATGATTTTGCTTAATGTGGCAAACTTTATAAGGCAATATACTCAGCATCATTTATAAGAATAACTATTATAAGTGCATTCCAGGTATAGAGAGATAATTCTACTGGAAAAGTGAAATATTCAGAAAGATACGTAAAACAAGCTGTGATTTGTGTATCACTGCATTGTGTTATTAACTTGAAAAATAGTTTTACTTCAAAGGAAATGTCAGTGAGCTCTGTAAAGTTTTCTAGTAAGTAATTTCTAATTCTAAGTAATAATGAGCCCATTTTAGGTAAAGATTTTTCACACAGAAGAAAATTTTTAATTATCTGCCTTATACTTAGAGCATTTTTCACACTGACCTTGCAAAGATCCTAAGTGTATATTCTATAGTTGTGTGCAAAGGCTTCTGATGCATAGGTAACAGCAAACAGATTTCTAGCATACAAAATCAATTCAAGAGGAAATTTTCTAGTTTTTCATATCAGGGTAAAGTTCATTTCCATTTCAAAAAAAAAGATTCTTCTTCTTTGCTAATTATTCAAGCTTTACTGCTTTGTTTTACTGGTGGGTGGTTTAAGAGAAGGAAGGGAGTTACCTGTGATAGGAGAAAAAAAAATGATTCTGCTTAAGGCAGAAGCCTGGAAATTCAATGCACTGGGGTTTATTTCCTGGCCTTTCTGTACCTTTCCACATCTCCTTTGAACGTGTAGCTTTCTGCAACATGAAATTCTGGTGGCAGACAGAGAAGGTATACAAGGTAGAAATTATATTTACTGTACGTGTATTAAGCATGTGAAATTGTAAATTTATAAAGATTTTTGAGAAATTCATGGTGGGATGTCCTTGGTGGGTACCGCTCTCTATTTCTAAATGAGCATCACAGGAAGAACTTACTTCATCCACTTGAGCGAAGTGACCGCCTCAACATTGAGAGGGAGTCAGCTGAGTTTACCTTCTCTGTTTCCATATAAGACAAAACTGTTGTAGTAATATTCCCCACAAACAGACACACACAAGGTCAGAGCATGAGGGAAGGAAATATTTCCAGGTAGTCACAAGAGAATGTAAAACCACTCCTCCAGAATGCTGTCACGAAAATGGGGGAAAAAGTAGCATTTTATCTGGGAACTAGTCAAATGCAACTATAGCATAGTCTGTGTAAAAAACAGGTATTTTACCTTGTAAGACTCTAAGGTATCAAGATCACAGTCTATTCTTAGGACTCCCAGAAACAATACTGACTGATTAAAATAATGATGTACTTAAAAATATACATAATTTTCTGTGTATCACTCTTTCAAAATAGGAAGTATTTCTTTGTAATGAGGTTTGAGAGTTTCAGATTAAAAGTATAATGTATCTTTATTCATTCCCACAAGCATTGCTGAGCTGTTAGTATTCACCTCAGAACCTGATGCTCATTAGATCTCAGGTGCCTTGAAACGAGTCATGACAGTCTCATGCTATTTAATTTAGATGCGCAGTCAGACATTTTTTCAATATTTTTAATTCCATAGCTTTATGCTTATTCAGATCTTTTCTTTCATTTCTGCTGCAATTACTTTTATTTTCAAGTTAAAAATATTTTAGTTCAATTTAGTACAACGACAACTTTTTTTTGAAAACATAACTCTAAAACTTACAGGTAAGTCAATTCACAACTCAAAGTAAACTAGATTCGATAATGATCCTAATTTGAAGGTAAATTGCATTCCAGACACCTGACACAATGAAATGGAAAGATGCATTATACTCCTTAAGAAAATCATTGGCAAAATGTAGCAGTTTTAGACCAAGGCAGGGTGTTTTTTCAGAGCGTGGAAAGACAACAGGGGAAAAATGAAAAGACTAAAGGATGACCTGCATTCAACTTAAAATCTTTATAAATTGCAAGAGAACGTTAAGATCATTCTGTCTTTTCACATCAAAGTTATCACTAATGTGGAAAGGAAGCTTGTTCTTTTTCAATTATAATACCAGCAGCAGGTTGCTAAGGCCTTTGTGGTCAGTGTTCTTTTCCTAAGAGGTGTCCCTCATTATGTGGTAGAATAGCTTCCTGCGTAATTAAACTCTGCCTTGGGAAGATGACTTTTACTGTCCTCTATGCTATCAGATATTTCACAGCTGTAAAATAAGCACTTGGGCATTTTTTTGTGGTTTGGCTTTCAAGCTACGGCACAGTGATATCAGGGAGTATAGACTTTACCGTGAGATGCTTTCCCAGAAAGCAGGATCCTACCATTTGCCCTGATATGGACCGTAATTGAACATAGAGACCTTCTGGAAATTTATTATATTTATTTTCCCTCCCCTCAAACACGCGTTCTGATTCGTGTTCCCATCTTTTTGCTTGTTTCCCATCTTTTCCTTATCTTTGGGAAGTTAACAAATTCAAATCATGAGGAGATCTAATTTTGCAAGGACTGTTTTCCCTTTTGGTCGTCTAGGCAGAACAGGATGACATTTGCTGAAAAAGTCCTTCTGCATAAAGTGTACTAACCATGACAAATTTTTACAAGGGAATTCAGCTATTGTTGCACAGCTCTCAATGCTAATAGCTCAGATAGGAAGACTTAAGTCCTGATGTTAGGCCCTGCCAACAATCAACAATCAATTAAATCAAGTATTTCCAATAGCAGGAACAGAAACAGATAACCCAGAAAATCTAAGCATTTCAAATCACAGTCATTCTTGTTCCCTAGGAATTAGGTCACTTTTCTTTGTCCTAATGAATTTTTGGTATAACCACTATAACAGAAGAGCCTGTCTTCATAGTAACTTATTCCTGAACAAGGATGGGATAAAAAATGGTTGTAACCTCATTGGTATTTCAGAGGTTAAGTACAAGGGAACCAGAGAGAAAATGCAATTTTTGATATTAGATAAAACAGGCAAGAACATAAAAAGATTCAGCGGTTGGAAGCTGAAGTTAAACAAAATCAGATTATGAGCAAGATACACATTTCTAACAGTAAGATTAAAAACACCAGAAGAATTCCAACTCATGGACTCTCCACAACAGAGAAGTTGTTTCCTTAGAAGCCTACCAGTAAGTACTCAAGCACAACCAGAAGTTAAGATTTCTAACAGGAAGTTCTAGATCAAGTATTATGACCTCTTTTTCTCAGAAAGTAAATATTAATCATAGAATCATGGAATCACAGAATGGTTTGAGTTGGAAGTGACCATGGGCAGAGACACCCTCCACTACACCAAGTTGCTCAAAGCCTCATCCAACCTGGCCTTGAACACCTCCAGGGATGGGGCATCTACAACTTCTCTGGGCAACCTGTTCCACTGCCTCACCACTCTCAGAGGGAAGAATTTCTTCCCTAGATCTAATCTAAATCTACCCTCTTTCAGCTGAAAGCCATTACCCTTTGTCCTATCCCTACATCCCTCGTAAAAAGCCTCTCTCCAACTTTCTTGCAGGTGCCCTTTTAAATACTAGAAGGCTGCTAGAAGGTCTCCCCACAGCCTTCTTTTCTCCAGGTTGAACAATCCCAACTCTCTCAGCCTGTCTTCATAAGAAAGTTGCTCCAGCCCTCAGATCACCTTTGTGGCCCTCCTCTGGATTTGCTCCAACAGGTCCATATCCTTCTTAAATTGCAGGCCCCAGAGTGCAACACCGTAATCCAGGTGGGGTCTCACAAGAGCAGAGTAGAAGGAGACGACCACCACCCTAGACCTTCTGGACACACTTCTTTTGATGCAGCCCAGGATACAGTTGGCTTTCTGGGCTGCAAGCGCACATTGCTGGCTCATGTTGAGAGCCATCAACAACACGACTACAGTGGGCAGTTCTTCATTCTCCCAGTCCCTGCCTTTGCCTTCTATGACTTGGGCCGTGCAACTGGAGCTCTTGCCAGTGAAGACTGAGGCAAAGAAGGCTGAGTACCTCAGCCTTCTCCATATCCTGGGTAACAAGGTCTTCTGTTTCCTTCCAGAGAGGACTCACATTTGCCCTAGTTTTCCTTTTATCATTGACATACCTATAGAAGTTTTTCTTGTTGCCCTTGATGTCCCAGGCCAGATTTAATTCTATCAGGGCTTTAGCTTTCCTAACCTGATCCCTGACTGCTCGCACAATTTCTCTGCATTCTTCCCAGGCTACCTGTCCTTGCTTCCACCCTCCTGGTGGCCTCCTGGTGCTTCTGCCTGACTTCCTCTTTGCTGGGATGCTTCGCTCCTGAGCTTGGAGAAGGTGAACCTTGAATATAAACTAGCTTTCTTGGGCCCCTCTTCCCTCCATGCCTTTCTCCCATGTTACTCTAACAAGCAGATCCCTGAAGAGGCCAAAGTCTGCTCTCCTGAAGGCCAGGGTGGTGAGCTTGTTGTGTCCCTTCTTGCCGTTCTAAGGATCTTAAACTCCACTGTTTCATGGTCACTGCAGCCAACTCCTCTTTTCCGCAACAGCTCCTCTTTGTTGGTGAGAACAAGGTCCAGCAAAGTATCTCTCCTCATTGGTTCCTTTATCATTTGGAGAAGGATTTATCATCAGTACATTCCAGGAACCTCCTGGATTGCTTATGCTCTGCTGTGTTGTCCTTCCAACAGATATTGGGGTGGTTGCAGTTCCTATGAGGACGAGAGCTCATGAACGTGAGGCTGCTCCTAACTGTCTATAAAGAGCCTCATCTGTTCAATCTTCCTGGTCTGGTGGCCTGTAGCAGACCTCCACTATAATGTCACCTGTCCCTGTCCTCCCTTTAATCCTGACCCATAAACTCTCAGTAGGCTCCTCATCCATCCCCAGGTGCAGCTCCATGCACTCCAGCTGGTCACTGACATAGAGGGCAGCACCTCCTCGTCTCCCCTGCCTGTCCTTCCTGAAGAGCCTGTATCCTTCCATTCCAACACTCCAGTCATAGGAGCCATAAGTGGCCAGGGCGCATTAAGCGGCCAGGGTATTCTCATCTATTATGACAACTCGTAATCTGTGTAAACCAAGAAAAATTGCAAGAGCCTTATTTCCATGTGCAGAACTCTGAGGTGAAACAGAAGCCCAGCAGGATTGGGTGGATGAGCTACTTGAGGATATGGTTTAATGGGGATTAGGGATGGTGGGACTCGATGATCTCTGAGGTCTTTTCCAACCTAGAAATCTATGAAATCTATGAATCTATGAACCTCAGACCTGCCTCACCAGGAGGAGCAAAAGAGTTGTGCTGCATTAGGCCAAGCTTCTGAAAATACGGCTTCAACAATTTCAGCATTTAAGACTGACTTTGAAAGTTTTCCTATGCAATTTTACCTTGTAAACACAGTAGAAGTCATCTAGTTTTTATAACTAGTATGTTCTAATTATGTGGGGGAATTTCCCAGAATACTAAAGCACATGATATACCCAAGGTTCGCTATTTAATGGATGATAAAGAGATTTCTCACTAACTAGAAGAGCAGCGGAAAAACAAAAAACTTATCTCAGGGCAGAAAGTAAGAGAAAAATAGCCAGGCATTTTACCCTTCAGAAAGGTTTGCTTAAGCATTTCAAGCCATTTCAGTGCTAACAGGTCTCATTTCCCTGATGTAATTAGTAAAAGCAACAACAATTACCTGCAGGTTCATTAAATAAATCGGCACTGTTACTCATTGTGAAGTTAATGATCAGTAGTGCAGATGATTGTTGTAGACACAGTTAGTACAGTTGTTTGTATTCAGCAGCAACATTTAAAGAGAGTATTACTCTGCTTTTAAATTTTGTCATTCAAACAGATGAATGTCTTCTGCTTTTTCATTTAATAACTGAAAATTATTCTAACTGGGAGTGAGTTTTGCAGCCTAATTAAGATAAAGCTTTTTCAGAGTATAATAAATTGACTGTCTTATGTCTATTTCTATAAAATAGCTTTTGTTTACATTCACGTCATGTAACTCACCAGCAACATAATGCTAGTACTTGTTGTTGTGAAAATCCCAATTTAATAACAGTTAAGAAAATCTGGACCCATCAGAGTATTAGCTTTCTTTGCCAGAAGATAGCCTCTCACATAGCAATTCCTATTCTAAGCTGGCTGGGACCCTCTGTCTCATCCTGATCTTGGCTTTGTAATATTCCACCGAGACTGCAATACAGAAATATACATAGGCATGAAACTCTCAACCCTGTAGAGAGCACATCTGAATTGTTCTTACACTTCTAGACTAGGTTTCCCTAATCTCAGGTTCACTTTAATCCTTTTAGTCTTTATTTTCAAGATGATTGATCACCTGGGTCCATTGCGTGCATGTATATATTCATATCAAAAAAGTCATCCAAGAGTTCTGAGCAAAAAATAGCAGTGAACAGCTGTATTCCTCAGGAGGAAAAAAAAAAACACAACAAACAACCAAACAAAAAACCCTTCTACCATAAAAGCAGAGCTCATTGTTCATGACAAATATCCTCTGAGAATTTTCTGAGACAGGGATTGAAATTCTGCAAGAACTAGAACACAGGTAACTTCATCATCTCTGTTCTAATTGCACATTTCTTACCTGCTTTCACTAGAACAAACTCAGAGGAGCTTGGTATCTATCAACTTTTATCACTCGAAAGTATCAGCATATCATATTTTTCTTATTATTTTGTTCCCAGGGAAGGTAACATACCGATGTATATTAACCACTAGCATTAGTTTTATAGCACAGCAGTGCCACCATCATCCTTTCAGTGGTCTTTCAGTTATCCAAGAGAGGCTCCCCAAGAAGTCCCATCTGTAAGGTTTTTCAAGTACTTTGTAGCTCTCACGTATGTTGTAAAAAATGTTTAATATTAAAAATTAATTAGTGGCAGTTATTGCCCTGTATCGTGATGTTTTGATCATTTTTTCCCTCCGGTCAGATTTTGCCAGGATTTTGTGACAGAGGAATAAACATGCCAACCATGGCCTTGGCCACGTTTAACAAGAAAACAACAACGCAACAGACGGACTTTGTCTTGCCTTTCCAGGAGGCAGAAAGTCAAGCAACATCCAGCTGAGCAGGAATCTGGGAGTCAGGAAACCTGTCCCCTAAACTGATCTGTTTCATAATTATATATTTTTGTTACGAAAGTGCCAAAGAACAACTGAAAACAAGGTTTCATTTTACGAGGCCTTTGTGCAAACAACAGAGTAAGATTCACTACCATGTCCAAAGAGCTTGGAAATCAAATAAGAGTTCACAGTCCTAATTACCATGCTTTTAAAGATGAAGGTATTCTCTTTTGGATCTGGCCTTCAAGTAATGTAAATACCATTCTCATGTAAAATAAGGAAAGAGAATGAAGCTAGTGTGCAAGTTTAATGTAAGTAGTTATCTCTAAAGTGAATGGCTTCGGGTATAAGGAGCTGTTTAAAAACCAACATAAATCACAAATAAATAGGAAAAAAATATTAAATTGGCTTTCAGAATTTTTCTCAGTATACTCAGCTGCAAAGTGGCAGGACATCCCAATCCAAGTAAACAAATTACACTGCACATCAAAATAATAATACATCATTTAAAAGCCACCCTTTATTCAGCAGAAGCCCATTTACTAGATTTATGAAAAGGAATATTTCACAAACCCCAGACATTCAGCAAATATTAGTTACTCTATTTATTCTCACTGCATTTTAAGGGCATTCAGCTGGCAGTTGCTAAGGGAACAGCCTTCATTTATTTCAAGTGTTATCAGAACTAGAATACTGCTCTGCAAGAGATAAGCTTGCAAAAAAGTAGCATTAGATCTAAATAAATGAGCAAAATATATATGTGTGAGCATACACAGGCTGAGAGGTGAGGGGTAGGTGGTATTAGCTCAAATGAGTTTAAACAGCCTGAGCGTTGTTTAACTACCAAATTTTCTCACCTGTCTCATACGGAAAATGAATGAGAATATTCTCAAAGAGTTCTCAACCTTTTCTATAAATAGCATCAACTGCAGTTACATGTTAGGCCATCGCTAGGGAAAATAGGTTCCTTTTTGTTGAAGAAAGCATTTCAACTAAACAAGTTTTGCAAACCAGCAGGTGATGATGATGTGTCACACATTCAAAAGGCAGCCCAGGCTAATGTGAAAGTTAAGCTTTTGAAGGATGAGCTTGCCAACATCAGAGAGAGTCAAACCTCCTACATGTCCCACTGTTGTTAAGCAGAAAAAAAAGTTATGCCACAGGACAGAAAAAATATTTTAAAGCATATTCAGACAATGAACATTTTCTTTTCTCTCCTGGCAGGCTGGAAGTCTTGAAGTGAATTAGAAAACTTGAAATCTCTTCTCTGGATCCTTTACATCTTTTCCTTGTGACTTGGCATCCCAGCAGGCAGTGAGGATTACCCCTCGAAGTAGCTCCTGCAAGCACTTGTTCTGACAAGTAAACTAGGTAAAAGCATGGCTCCTAAAGGCTCATAGAAATCACTGTAGAGGAGAATTTCCTTCTTGAAACAGTGACTGCCTGCATCTGCCAGGGAGAAGAAGAGTCCAGACAAACCATGTGAATAAATGAAACCCAACAGGGTGAGTGTTAGGACTGTGCTATTCCACAGCGAGCTCTTGTCTTCTAGTCATTTTATTTCAGGAAAGAGTTGTCACAAGCAAAGATGACATCCATTGCTCTTCTCCCACAGCGTACAGCATCTAAAAATGCACCGAAGCTGGTACAAATCTGTACTACCCATTTGCTCTCTAAATCCCTCTGTCCTTTCCTGAGCTCTACAAGGAGCAATTTTGCAGCAGGCCCAAGACAATCTAGTAGCTAAACGATGCCAATATACCCAAAGATAAGCTGTATTCTTAGAAAGACTTCCTTCAGCTAAAGTATACAAAGCTGCAGAGTTTCTTTCAGACCATGGGCCAAATTCTGAGATCTTTACTCACAGTGTGCAGGTTCTCCATTTCTGCAAATACCACGTTGGAGTCCTGTACATGTTTCCTGAGACAAGAATTTGTGTAACAATGGAAAATATATCACGTATACAAAAATCCTCCATTATTATTTGCCTTTCTGGAAAAAAAACAGCATAAGGATGGAAGTTTTGGGATACAAAACATACTCAAAAGAAGTATTCTCCAGGAACAGTCTCCTGTCAGGACCGATCTTGTTCTACTTATTTAGGACTTCAATTTATTTTTCTTAGAAAACTAAAATGAAATTCCTGTTCTTAAAGTCTTTTCATCATATTTCAGTGCCATTACTAATCCTTCCCCTTCACTTATAATGGGTATGAAATTCTAAAGGAAAAAAAAAGCCTCCACATCTGTCAGAGCAGACTACTATGGAACCGACAAAAGGGAAAGTGATTGTAGCATCCCTACACTGTGCTTTGCTTGCACTGCGCAGAATACTCCATCAGACTTTGGCAAAGAGTTTCAATTTCACTGAAAGATAGGAATGCCACAGCTAGTCCTCAGCTGATTTATTGGAAATGGGTATGCCTAAGTTTTATAAATCCTGCTGGGAATTATAAGACTTCTGACTCCATAAGACATCAGGAGGAACATGATTTAGGTAGCTTCGTATACACAGCTTGTTTTGAGATGTTTCTATGAAATAGGTTGAAGTGAGGGAAACAATGCAAAAAAACCCTCAGTAAAATATCACAAAAAGCACAATTTGAGGAATAATCTATCTATGCATAGATATATCAAGTTTAAGGATTAGGAAAAAAAAGAATTTTGTGAAGACTGGCATGTGTAAACCAGATCAGCCTGAAGCAATTTGCCTGACATTGTGGCAATTTACACTGTTTTGTACAGTACTATTACATTATTCATTAAATGGTAGCATTAAATTAACAACAAGAAGCATCATGGGACCTTTACATGCACATGGAATTACTCCATTAGTGACAGCAGAATAAAAGCCTTGAATTCACTCTGTTTAAATCGAGCTACCTCCTTGCCTTTTATGATTGTGATTTATTGAACGCTCACCAATGCACAGAGGCTTTGCTTGTATTGCCTTCCGCGCCTCATTAAGAAATCCTCCATAGGCGAGACAGGTTTTATCACCACTGACAAGGAACGTGATCGCACACAGATTGCTAGATAAATTCTAGTGTCACAGGCACAGAAAATGCTGTGTACTCGCACAGTACCATTGAGAGAGCTGGGAGGGGTTGTCCAGGAGGCACCTGCCCCAGTACACCACATACACTGTGTGTAAGTTAAGACTGGCCAGCCCATTACCTTCGAACCAACAACCACCCTCGTATGCAACAGTGGAAACGAAATGCATTTTGGTCTATTCTATCAGTCACTTCTACTGCTGAAGCTTCTAGGAACAAAGCGACAGGGCAGAGACGCGATGAAATAAACTGGTTTTAAGTGCTTTGCATACCCTGCACAGGTTGGAACGGGAGAAAGGCACAAATACGAGGACAGTCACAGTCTTGAGCACAGTGAAAAACGACTGTTGTGCCTGTTGTGATGGTTTGGGCTGGAACAGAGTTAAACTCCTTCATAGCAACTTGTATGGGACTACGTTTTGGATTTGTGATGAAAACTGTTGAAAACTCAGGGATGTTTTTATTATTGCCGAGCAGTGCTCACCCAGAGTCAAGGCCTTTTCTGCTCCTCACCCCACCCCACCACAAGTAGGCTAGAGGTGCACAAGGAGCTGGGAGAGGACACAGCTGGGACAGCTGACCCCAACTGACCAAAGAGATATTCCATACCATATGAGGTCATGCTCAGCATATAAAGCTGGGAGAAAAAGAAGGAAAGGAGGAGAGTTTGGAGTGATGGCATTTATCTTCCCAGGTAACCGTTTCGCATGATGCAGCCCTGCTTTCCTGGGGATGGCTAACACCTGCCTGCCAATGGGAAGCAGTGAACAAATTCCTTGTTTTGCTTTGTTTGCATGCGCAGGTTTTGCTTTTACCTATTAAACTGTCTTTATCTCAACCTACAAGTTTTCACACTTTTACTCTTCCAATTCTCTCTCCCATCCCACCAGGGCGGAGTGTGAGCAAGTGGCTGGTTGGGGCTGAGCTGCGCACCAGGGTTAGACAACAACACCTGCAAAAAATTCACAGATTCAGTAAAATGGACATATACAACAAAGAATGGAGACATTTAATTTCAACACTATTTAAATATAATTATTCACTTTTTCATTACAAGAGTTTGAAAATCAGTTTTAAAATTAATATTTATGGAGTTGGGGAAAGATTAAATGGAACTATTTTTCATCAAACTAAACACTTCAATCTCTCATTTCACTGAGGAAGGTAAAAAATGAATTCTGCACAGGCCCCAAAATATTTTCTATTCAGCTAACAAATACAAAAATCGGTTATTGGCATAACATCCTTTTTTCTTTCCAATCTTAAACTTTTATAGTCTTACAGAATTTTGTTAAACTGCTGCGGAATATCATGCCAGAGGCTGTAATTTTAATGGAGTTAAAATCTACACACCAGGAGCCACTTTCCAGGCATGACATTTTTAATGAATCCTATGAACCCTATTAGTGACGCTGCATACTCTAAACTTCTACCTGTTGACATAATTTCTCATATTTATACCTATAAAAATGCAATCTTTCTTTTAGGGTAGTCTCCTTACAGAGGATAAGAGATTAAATATATTGCTTCTACACACAGAGTATAGACATATATAAATAATTTGAAAATATGAAAATATTACAGACAAATAAATACTAATTAAGAGGTATTAAATGTTTAATTATTGATAATTGAAAAGGTTAAATATTTAATTATTTTAAACAATCATTGAGATGTCCCTATTTGGAGGCATTATTGCATCTATCTTTAGATGTGAAAAATTCTAGTACAGTTTACTCAGGAAGGACTAGGGACAAAATCTGCCTATGTGTTTAAATTTATGCATTTCCACCCTTCATCATAGAAAATCTATCTCCTTACAACATGATAACAACAAAATAGTCCCTAGAGTCAAGGTTAGAAAGGTCATCAAGTAATTCTTGGCCAAGGTGTCTCTGCCCTAGAAAAAGAATTTAAAATGTATATAAAGCTAAAGTAAGTAGATTTCCTCTGGAAGATAGTAATATATATTTAAATAATGGGGAGGTATAATTTTGTTTAATGTTTCTTTATCTATGCCTAACTGTAATAAAATAGTTGCCCGTGAGTCACCATGTATCAAATAAAATTCTGTAACAATTGTATAATGAGAGTTTTCCATTGCTTTGTCTGATTCCACTTTTGCATTATATTGTAATTCCTGCCTAAACTATAGTCAAGTGCTATTACTCACCTCAAACTAAACAGTCTGCAACCTTATGTTTTGCTCAATGGACACCCCAGCTGTGGCTTCCTGTAGGAAATTCAACCAAGAAACCTGAATCTAGAGAATAAAAATTCAAGGGAAAAATTGGAAAATGTTGGTATACTATAACTCTGTTTCACAGCATTAAGCCCTAGCTTGGAAAATATACTGTTCTTGTCTTCAACAATAACCTGTGGTCAACTTTTCTGTACACTGTAAATGGCCTTGGTGTCAGAAACTAATTAGGTCTACTGTCCAAACAGACAATCATCTTCAATCACCTTTACAAGACAAATATGTCCCCTGCAGTAGTAAAGAATGAAGAAACTAGGAAGGAAAAAAAAAAAAAAGCATACAAATAATTGCAAATATAAACTAACTCTTTCTCACAGTAACCAGAACTAAAAACTCATTTTGTCATAGATGGTCATAAAAATGCATGATGCTCTTGCATTTTATAGTGATGATGTTACTGATGACAATAAGTTGCAGTCCCTGGACAGTGTTTCTGTAAAAAACCTAGTTACTAGCATTCACATGCTTTGCTGTATTATTTCTTGTTCTTATATAAATATTTGTATAATATATAATTCAATTCATTGTCTTCTAGTTGCATTTAAATTGTTCAACATACAACAATTTTGCTTAATCCAGAGCTTTCAGAACTGTTTTAAAATGTAAAATACTTTTAAAAATATGAAAATATGATTTACAACAAATTACAATATAGAAAAAGCAGTTGAGAGCCACTCATGTAGATTTATGTGTGTTCCCAAGATTTCTCTTTCCATCCAAACAAATAAAAAGCGGCAAATCAAAAAATTTGTTCATAAAGTTAATTATCTGCTACTTAAAAATCATGAACTGAGCAAATGAGTGGCATTAAAATAGAATTAAAATTGAAGTTTTGTAACATTTTCGGAGCTAACATAGAAAGCGTAGGCTTCCTTGCTATTCAAATCAACTTCTGTGTTAAGCTCTCTGACATGACTGCCATCTCGCTCCATTTTTGTTGACGTTCTTGGAGAGGTGGATCTTTACCCACTATTAAAAAGACTAAAAACATCAATTCCAGTTCTTTGGGCAGATGAATAAGCATCAGATCTTGATATCTGCTTGTCTAGACTCAATTACAGTTCTATTTTTCACAGTCTGGATTCTATTTAAACACTGTAATTTAAATAATTCATATCAAAATTGTTTTGTGTTATTGTTTAGCATTGACATCTCACTTGCTCTGAGGCTTCCTTTAGGATTAGAGTCTTATTCTGCTTCATAGTATCAAAGCAGAGATAGAGGCGTATCTTCAGATCTAAACTGTCAATATCTCACACATAATACAAGCACTATAACCTGTGGAAATTTACCACCAGCATGACAACCCAGACCACCTATTCAGGAGTCTAAGTGTGTATATATATGTATACATATACCAGCCATGTAGCCAGACTAGAGCTAGTCCAAAGTAAAAAATGTGTAATCTAATTTTCTACAGACTAATCATTGCCCTGTGAGCTCATCCAGCAGAATCAACTTCCCCTTTGCCTGCCTTTTCATCAGGCTTCCAGGACGCACACTCCGGGTTATACGGCTATTTCAAGAGGCACAAAGAACTCTAATTTACCACATCCATTTGAATCAGTCAGGTTCTTCTCTATTTGTGATGGGTTGATGTAAAGGGGTTCTGGTGGCAGGAGAGGGGATTTGCTCCCTGTGACTTCCCTGATTTCGGAACCGGGTTAGACCCAGTTCTGGCCACCAGATTGGACTCCCATCTTCCTCGGGATTGAGCCAATCGGCGCCTCTGCAAATTTCCCTATTTAGGCTGGGACAAAGGAACCGGAAAAGGTGCACTTTGCCCAGGAGTGAGGAGAGAGAAGGGAAGAGGGAACTGCCCCCACTCCCCGGCTCCCGGCCGGGCAGCTGCCTGTGCCGGGCCGGCGCCACCTGCTGAGGATGGTGGTGGCGGAGCCACCTGGGGAACTCGAGGAGTGCCCCGCTCCCCGGGCACCCGCTGGGCCGAGTTCACCCAGAGAGGACTGAGAACTGAGCTGAGCTGAGTTTCCCCTGCAACCGGTGGCGAGACAGCAGGTGGCCCCCCTGCAGCCAGGACAGACTCGATGGAGCAGAGACCCACTCACAGTCCATGGAGAAGCCCATGTTGAGCGCCAAAAAAAAGGACTGTCATGGTTTAGGCTGCTCTGGCAGCTAAACTCACAGTCGCTCACTCCCCCCTACCCTCCGGGGATGAGGAAGGGAATTAAAGGAGAAAAGAAAACAGACCTGTGGGTTGAGATAAGAACAATTTACTGCTACCGTTACCAATATATATATGTACGGATATGTACAAGGATAAATATATACAAATGAATGATGTACAGTGTAATTAGTCATCACCCCTTGACAGAGGCCCGTCTTGTCCTGAACTAATAATCCCAAAACAGATAAATCCCGACCCCGCAATCCTGAAAGAGCAAGAGGTCCGAAAAGAGAGAGAGAGAGAGAGCACTCTGAGAGTCCGAAAATGAGAGTCCCCAAAGAGCAAAGGTCCTTCTTTCCGGCTGACCCTCACTTTTATACTGGGCATGATGCTGCATGATATGGAATACTAATCAGCCAGTTTGGCCCTGAATCCTCAGTCTAAGTACAAATCATAAGAAGAGTCATGGATCCCCCGTCCCGGCCATGCTCCCCCCTATCCTGTTGTGCTCCTGCACACTGGCAAGAACATGGCAGCTGAAAAGTCCTTGAGACCTCAGTGCAACTACAAACATCAGTGCGCTGTCAGCATTCTTCTCAGAGCAAGTCACAGACTAAAACCAAAACACAGAGCTCTTCTAGCTGTTAGAAAGCAGAGCTAACTCTGTCCTAGCTGAAACCAGGACACTATTCCGGATGAACTCAAGTCCTTCCCTTTTCCAAGCAAGCATGCTCAGTGTCCAGTGGCATCATGGACACTGCAGCCCAGAGGAGAAGGACTTGGGAGTACTGGTGGACGAGAAGCTCAATATGAGCCGGCAATGTGCTCTTGTGACCCAGAAGGCCAACCGCGTCCTGGGCTGCATCAAGAGGAGTGTGGCCAGCAGGTTGAGGGAGGTGATTCTCCCCCTCTACTCTGCCCTCGTGAGACCTCACTTGGAGTATTGCGTCCAGTTCTGGAGCCCCCAACATAAGAAGGACATGGACCAGTTGGAGAGGGTCCAGAGGAGGGCCACGAAGATGATCCAAGGGCTGGAGCACCTTTCCTATGAGGACAGGCTGAAAGAGTTGGGGCTGTTCAGCCTGGAGAAGAGGAGGCTCCGGGGTGACCTTATAGCGGTCTTCCAGTACCTCAAGGGGGCCTACAAGAAAGATGGGGAGAGGCTGTTCAGGAGGGCCTATTGTGATAGGACAAGGGGTAATGGTTTTAAAATAGAAGGAGGTAGATTCAGATTGGATATTAGGAAAAAATTTTTTACCATGAGAGTTGTAGAACACTGGAACAGGTCACCCAGAGAGGTGGTGGATGCTCCATCCCTGTAGACGTTCAAGGCCAGGTTGGACGAGGCCCTGAGCAACCTGATCTAGTTGGAGATATCCCTGTTTGTTGCATGGGGGTTGGACTAGCTGACCTTTGAAGGTCCCTTCCAGCCCTAACCATTCTATGATTCTATGATCCTATGATCATTTTCAAGCACAGCCTGAAAACTCATCAGGTTTTGGGAGGTTTCAGGTAGACTATAAGATTGTTCTTACAATTTAAGAGGAAGGACTGGAGCTGGTCTACAGTACAATGACCTGGAAAACAATACAGAAATATGATGAAATGTAGAATGTTTTATTTGCAAAGGTTGCAGGAGCAATAGTTGGTTCATGCTATACAAGCACTAGCTGCTATTTCCTATAATTTATTAATTATAATTAATTAATTATAATTATTAATTAATATTTATTTCCTATAATCACCTTTCAATTAATCTTTCCAACACCAGGAATATAGATCTAAAATTCACCTGGTTCTATGTTATTCTGATAATCTTCCTCTATATTTTCCTTTTTCTGTGATAATATTTTGTTGTTTAACTTCATAGAAAACAACATGAAGCCAACTGCTGTCAGTGTAAAGAGCACTAAACTTTCTGCTTCATTATTATTCTTCGTGATGATACATTTCCAAATCCCATATAATAGCTCCATGGAAATAACGCCTTATCAGATGTAGCAAATGCCACAGGGACTAGAGCTGATGAGTACAAAGATACCGACAGAGACAGAAAAGAAACCAAGCGTCTCTGGGGAATGGAAAAAGATGAAACAAGCTGAAACAGTAAGTCCTAAAATAAAGTCAAAAGGGCACACAGAAGCATCCAGGAGGACTAGGTAGTACACAGGAGTGTGAAATGAAAGACATTGACTTAGCAGGTTCTGGAAGAAAGTATCAAAAAACACATCCGCCTCATAGACACACCTACAGGGTACAGCCTTACACGGCCAAAACACCAAAGAATTGAAACGGATCAGCTAGACAAAGATAAATATGTGGCAGTGAAAAGAGATGCTTATTTATATAGATACACACACTAAAGAGCAAAAAAGCTATTGTTACATATTTCAAGCCAGTATGTCCTTATAGCACATTAATGTTTGTGAAGTCCTGGTGTGTGTCCGTTGAAAGTGTGATCCCCACAGGTTACCACCATCTCACAGGTAAGTTGGCTTTTTTATTCTAATATTTAGAGCTGTCTTTTTGAACTGAAGGTCTAGGTTCAGCTCTAATTAATAACTATCACATGAATTCTTCAGCTATTCGTGGGTAAAATAATTGAATCTTTAACTTTAGTTCTGCATCACAGATTTAATCAGTTGTTGCTCAGATGTCAAATGCCATTATATGCAGCAGTTTTTTTTAATACAATTTTCTAACACAGCATTTACATATCATTACCCATTCAGCAATACACACCACAAAACACATGGTGAAAAAAAAAAAAAAAGAGAAAGAAAAAAAGCAAGGATAAGAAGGATAGGAGAGGTGGAAATCAGAACAAAAGTCTCTGTCACATTTTTAACAGAGTACCCAATGTAATTAAGCTCAAAGCAAAAATTAAGAATTACCAGTCAACTACACTACTCAAAACTGCATGTAAACCTCAGGGCCAGAACTGATAAATATGAGGAAACATTTAAGAGAAGTGCTGGTTTATATGACATATTGTGCTGCACAAAGTTGTAAGTACCTGAAATATTGTCTTTATCTCTGACAGGGGCAAGACATAGACTTGAGCAAAGATTAAGTGATACACACATGTATTCTATGTATTCACATTAATTCCATGTATAATTGTAGCATGTTAGTCCTCAAGGATCACCTCCTCCAAGCTCAGGAGCGGTGCATCCCAAAATAGAGGAAGTCAGGTAGGAACACCAGGAGGCCCGCATGGATGAACAAGGAGCTCCTGGACCAACTCGGATGCAAAAAGAAGGCCTACAGAGGACGGAAGCAAGGACAGGTAGCCTGGGAAGAATACAGGGCAATTGTCCGATCAACTAGAGATCAGGTTAAGAAAGCTAAAGCCCTGATAGAGTTAAGTCTGGCCAGGGACATCAAGGGCAACAAGAAAAGCTTCTATATATATATGTCAGTGATAAAAAGAGATCTAGGGAAAATGTAGGCCCCCTCCGGAAGGAAACGGAGGACCTGGCTACCCGGAATATGGAGAAGGCTGAGGTTCTCTATGACTTCTTTGCCTCAGTCTTCACTGGCAAGAGCTACAGCTGCACAGCCTAAGTCATAGAAGACAAAGGCAGGGACTGTGAGAATGAAGAACCGCCCACTGTAGGAGAAGATCAAGTTCAAGACCATCTAAAGAACCTAAAGGTGCACAAGTCCATGGGACCTGGTGAGGTGCATCCACGGGTCCTGAGAAAACTGGTGGATGAGGTTGCTAAGACACTATCCATCATTTTTCAGACGTCGCGACAGTCTGGTGAAGTTCCCACTGACTGGAAAAGGGGAAACATAGCCCCCATCTTTAAAAAGGGAAAAAAAGAAGACCCAGGGAACTACAGGCCAGTCAGTCTCACCTCTGTGCCCGGCAAGATCATGGAGCAGATCCTCCTGGCGACTATGCTAAGGCACATAGAAAACAAGGAGGTGATTGGTGACAGCCAACATGGCTTCACTAAGGGCAAATCCTGCCTGACTAATTTGGCGGCCTTCTATGATGAGATTACAGCATTAATGGATAAGGGAAAAGCAACTGACATCGTCTACCTTGACTTATCCAAAGCATTTGATACTGTCCCACACGACATCCTTGTCTCTAAACTGGAGAAACATGGATTTGACGGATGGACCATTTAGTGGATAAGGAATTGGCTGGATGGTCGCACTCAAAGAGTTGTGGTTAACGGTTCAATGTCCACGTGGAGGCCTGTGACGAGTGGTGTTCCTCAGGGGTCAGTACTGGGGCCAGTGCTATTTAACATCTTTGTTGGCGACATGGACAGTGAGTGCACCCTCAGCAAGTTTGCTGATGACACCAAGTTGTGTGGTGTGGTGGACACACTGGAGGGAAGGGATGCCATCCAAAGGGACCTTGACGGGCTGGAGAGGTGGGCCTGTGAGAACCTCATGAAGTTCAACAAGGCCAAGTGCAAGGTCCTGCACATGGGTCAGGGCAATCCCGAGCACAAGTACAGGCTGGGCGAAGAGTGGATTGAGAGCAGCCCTGAGGAAAAGGACTTGGGAGTGCTGGTGGATGAGAAGCTCAACGTGAGCCGGCAATGTGCACTGGCAGCCCAGAAAGTCACCCGTGTCCTGGGCTGCATCCAAAGAAGTGTGGCCAGCAGATCAAGGGAGGTGATTCTGCCCCTCTACTCAGCTCTCGTGAGACCCCACCTGGAATACTGCATTCAGCTCTGGAGTCCGCAACACAAGAAGGACATGGAGCTGTTGGAGCAGGTCCAGAGGAGGGCCACGAAGATGGTCCGAGGGCTGAAACACCTCTGCTATGAAGACAGGCTGAGAGAGTTGGGGCTGTTCAGCCTGGAGAAAAGAAGGCTCCGGGGTGATCTTATATCAGTCTTCCAGTACCTAAAGGGGGTCTACGGGAAAGCTGGAGAGGACTTTTTACAAGGGCATGTGGTGATAGGACAAGGGGCAATGGCTTTAAACTGAAAGAGAGTAGATTTAGACTAGATATAAAGAAGAAATGTTTCACTCTGAGGGTGCTGAGGCACTGGAACAGGTTGCCCAGAGAAGTTGTGGATGCCCCATCCCTGGCAGTGTTCAAGGCCAGGCTGGATGAGGCTTTGGGCAGCCTGGTGTAGTGGAGGATTTCCCTGCCCATGGCAGGGGGCTTGGAACTTTATGATCTTTGAGGTCCCTTCCATTCCAAACCATTCTATGACTCTGTGATTCTATGACTAACTTGCAAATGGACATTTGATAACACTTTACATCAGGAGAGCATTTTCCTACTTCCCACTCATAACAGGCCAATCACTTTCACAAAGTGAACAGTGGATCTATAAAATCACCTTCTATGTTCCACAGCGTTTGCACTGAGTAACTAGCAGTTAAAGTTATGGACAGAGAAATAAATTTGGACAAGTCAGACTCCAGGAAAATTGCAAATAGCCATTAAAGACATTGGCAATCATAAAACAATTTCACAAAATAAAATGTCAAGGGTTTAATGGAGGTTAAAAATTGGGAGCTTTATCATGAAAATATTTATGACTTGATTCTCATTTTCTGTATTTTAGTTTCTCACACGATGAAACTGTATGGAAGTAAGTGCTGTGTATTGGGTTTACGTGGCCAGGTTTTGGTAGCAGGGGAGCTGCACAGATGGCGTCTATGAGAAGACACCAGGGGCTGCCTCCATGTCAGACAGAGTCAGTTCCAGTGAGCTCCAAGATGGACCCACCACTCGCCAAAGCTGAGCCCATTGGTGATGCTGGTGGTGCCTCTGTGATAACATATTGAAAAGGGTAAAAAAATGCTGTGCAGCAGCTGTGAGAGAGACGTGAGAATATGTGAGAGAAACAGCCCTGCAGACAGCAAAGTCAGTGAAAAAGGAGGAGGAGGAGGTGTTCCAGGCACCGGAGTAGAGATTTCCCTGCAGCCCATGGAGGTCCATGGTGGAGCAGATATCCACCGGCAATCCATGGATGATCCTGCCAGAGCAGGTGGATGTGCCCTGAAGGAAGCTGTGACTGGAAGGAGAGTCCTCACTGGAGCAGGCTCCTGGCAGAACTTGTGACCCCATGGGGCACCCATGCTGGAGCAGGCTGTTGCTAAAGGACTGCACCCATGAAAAGGACCCACACTGGGGCAGTTCTTGAAGAACTGCAGCCTGTGGGAAGGACCCACATTGAGAAGTTCTTGAAGGACTGTATCCTGTTGCAGGGACTCCATGCTGGAACAGGGAAAGAGCGTGAGGAGGAAGGAGTGGCAGAGACAAAGTGCTGTGAACAACCCTGAATCCTCAATCCCTGTCCCTTATAGAGGGGAAGAGGTAGAAGAGTTATGAGTGAAGTTGAGCCTGGGAATAAGTAGGAGTGTGCGAGGAAGGTGCTTTTAGTTTTGTTTATTTCTCAATATCCTACTCCATTATTGACTGACAATAAATTAAATTAATTTCCCCAGTCAAGTGTGTTTTGCCCATGAGTGTAATCAGTAAGTGATCTCCCTGTCCTTATCTCAGCCCTGGAGCTCTTCCACCATATTTTCTTCCCCTGTGCTTTTAAGGAGAGGCAGTGATAGAGCAGCTTGGTGGGCACCCAGCAGTCAGCCAAGGTCAACTCACCACAATGTTGTTACAACAGCACAAAACTGATGCAAGTGGGAAAAAAAAAAGGCATTTTTCATTGAAAATCAATCATTTAAAGTTAGATACAGCTCAGGTTTTGACATAAACATTCTACAATTAGGGCTCCAGAGTTTCATAAGTTCTAAAATTCTGCTAACACGGCACACACTCCAAAGCACCTTAGTATCACAGAGGCTGAATGCTTTCCCTCAGTTTTCTTATATGTGCTTGACCAGGACACAGAAACAGACTCTTATTCTGAACAATCTCTAGAGGAGCCTGTAGGTCATGATTAAGTTCCAAAGTTAAATGTATGCAGCTAAACACATAACAAAGACACTGTGAATCCATCTGTGTTATTGGAGTGATTCTGCTCTGCAGAAGGGACAAAGACTCATTACGTCCCAGGCAGAACTGCACAGAGGAGCAGAGTTCTGCAGCTCCAAGATCAGAATATTGCCAGGAAGGGAGAGAGGATGACTTTTTTTTACCATTAAGCGTAACAAATTCACTGATGAAGATGACAATTTTCATCATTTTCCCCCAAAGACTATTAGCCTTGTGGCTAAGAGCCAAATTTGTTGTTTCTGAAAGAAAAGCAGTTGAACCACAAGTTTGCTATGTTATGAGTGACTGCAATAGCCACTGGGAGCTGACTCCCACAGTAGATGGGAATGACTGATGACAGCAACGCAGGAGGTGCTTAAAATCAGAAAAGGGAAGAGCTTGTCATGCTCTTGCCCTCAGCTTTCTTCTTATTAAATTTGGTTAGATTAGGCTCCATCCCACCTACTATGCTGATTTAAAGTAGTTCCCTTAATCTCTTCTGCACCTGACTTGAAACCTCATTTTTCATATTTGTCTATAGAAAGCCTGTTTACATGTTATAAATACGGGCTGTGGGCTGATAGTTACATACCTCCAAATGGAGAATAGAAAAGCTGAAGTCCTTTGAAATGTAAATGCTGGGAAGTGTTCAGTGAGACTGATGCCCTAACTCCAATCGTCTTTTGTAGCGTTGTAGCTTTGCAAATACTCACCTGCTTCCATTTGTGTGGTCCTGCGCATGTCTGGTCAGCTTAGAATACTTTACTAATCAACATTTCCTCTTTCTTTACCCCCGTGCTGGTATGTGTTTCTTCATATTTCTTGCATGTTTGATGAAAAATAATTGCCATTCGTTTCAAGGTAGTTCTAAGAAGAGTTACACTTCACAGCCCAAAACAACTGATGGGCATCCAGAACACAGAAAGAAATACACCACCTTCACAACATACCACGCTCGCGCTGTATGACGATTTCTCAGGGCTTTGTGAGTAAAACCAGGGAAAGCCGGTGAGAGATAAGCACTTCACGCTCACTATGTTCCTCTGAACATATTTTGAGAATTTCCCACGAAGCGAAATTCAGCCTTGATGAAAACGCCTGGAGCTCTGCCTGCTTTCGTCTGTTAACACCAAGGTGAATTTGTTTCAAGGTTTTGAAAAGTAAACAAACAAAAATCAGCTTCTTCACGTTAAAAATAATACTGTGGTTTTTAGACAGCAACCCGTATGAAGGTGCAGCAAACCTCTATCGCCTCGGGGGCTGGCAGAGATTACATTGCAGGGAAGCACGCTTTTTCTTCAAACTTGTTTGCAAAAGAGGAAGAAGTGATCTGTGGTATTCTCCACAGGCAGTGGTGCCTCCAAGCTCCTCTGCCTCCTAACACATAAAAGGAATAGCCTCTCCCCCCAACTGAAGAGTCTGAAGGCTGTAACAGGTTTTTCCCCGAGACCTCCATCCATATTCTCCACTGACAAAAATATGCAAGTACAAATAAAACCTTTCATGTGACACATCCAGATATATATCCAGGCAGGCACCTCAGTCTCAGTGATATACATTGATATACGTTTGCATCAACTGCAAAACAAATTTTGCAGAAGCAAAATGACTGCTAGAAAAGTGCTGTCTTCCAGAAGAAGCTATTTTCTAAAAGCCACACAAACAAACATAGGGAGAATCAGCCCACAGATTTCCAAATAAAATGCAATACTCAGCTCTCCTAACTCTGACATCCTCACAGATATGCAGACTGCACTTTGCAAAGAAATATCACCAGCTGTGTGGGCATTACCCAACTTACTTAGTGTTGCAAAAGTCAAAACTCGAGAGGAAAATTTTGATTCTTTTCTTATTGCATCTGGATATAATGAAATGATAAGGCAAGATGTTTGTTTTCTGCAGAGAGCTAGTTGTTTTCTGTTAAGTTCTAGGGCGCGTGGAATCTTTTCCGTGATGCTGTGAAAGGTACAGGTGTTCACAAAGGAACGTGCACACTGGCAGGTCCTGCATTTTTTATTGGGCTAGACGGAGAAATGTAAGTATAGAAGGAATAATGAAATATGCCTTACAGCTACGCACGCTCTATCTCTCGTACAAAATTATCCTGCTGTTGGAATTAAAAGTGAGAAAGTAGTATTTTCTCTCTCCGACTGTGATAAAATCTTTGTATACCAAAGAACAATCTTTAGATTGGACATGTCAATCACAGACTTTTCCAGATGAAATGAAAGCACTTGATATGAAAATGTGGTCAGAGTTCACATTAGTTTAACATTTGCAAGCAATCTGGGTTTACTAAGATTCCACTTACTATTAGGTCAGTTCACTGACTTCCTGAGAAGTCTAAGTATTTATGTATATCTTGCGAGACTCCACAAACCACACTGAGTCATCTGCCACATGACAGAAAGCATCCCAGAATAGGAAAACCATATTAATGTGGTATTTTCCAAAATAACTTTATATTAAAATAGAAATATCGCAGCATAAGTTTACTGCAATTAAAATTTCTTACTTAAGGAAGAAATTCCTCACCAATAATTGGATTGTAAGCTAAACTTGTGACTTTCAATAGCAGAGCAGTCAAATTTTTAATACATATTGAGTGAAAGCTTTAATGCATATTGAATATTAACTTAAATTAATTTATACTATCGCATGCCCTGGAATACAATCCATACTTCCATCAGAAAAGTAAACATAGACCTCAAACTTTAACAATCCAATGATATAAATGAATACTCTTCCACTATAAAAATCTGAAGTTTTTATGGAAAGACCAATAAAGAATAAATGGCAAAATATTTTTTTTACTTCCTCTTTGCCTACTAGAGTTAAAAAGAAAGGTTAAGTCACATAAACGCAAGAATGAGACATAGAAGTTGCTATTCCTGACTTAATCTAAAGTAACAATAATCAATTAACACTTGGAGATGATCAAGATATAGCCACTCACTTAAATGTGCACATGGTACTAGGCTTCCTTTCTTATGAGTCAAAAATTTAAATAAAAAGTTTTGTTCACAAATATACTGAAAATTAATCCCTCTTAATACTTAATTAACAGTTAACCACAGAAAGTGAGAATTAGAGACCTGGAAAATCACAGACCTGGAGACCATATAAATAAGAGGACCCCAGAATTAACTTTGCCTTATAATGTCTTGGCGTATAAAGACCCACACTGCTGCTGAATTGACAACTCTTTGTATCATTCATTAACTTTCAGGCTGTACATGTGGAATATGTGATAACATTCCCTTTACATCAAAAAATGGTGGCATACTGTGAGAAATTATGCTGTGAAAAAGATATGAAAAATATACAGCTTTCAGGCAGCAGGATTACATCATGTCTACCACGGTGTACTACTACTTACGACATGCTTCAGTGTATGCAGCCTCTCAAATCTGTTTGTCTGTTAATCATGTTTCTGAAGTTAAATTTGTGTTTTTGACATAAGATCATACTCCTAATCCAGAGCCTTTTTGAAGGAATTGAGGCCACCCAACAGGTTTGATGCTATGAGATAGCCAATTCGTCACTACAGACTTTCACAGATTTGTGTAAGAGAAAATCAGCGAAGTATGTTGATCAGCAGGTCATGCAAACATCCGCAGTACTGTCAAAACAAGCAAATTCCACAATTTGGCCACTCATTATGGTAATTCAGAGAGACTGATCTGTATAGCAAGAGGGCTTTTTGTATTAATCCTGTCATTGTGGTCAATCACCTTTCTGAAAAATCTTCTTGTTCTAAGTAAATCAGCCTGATATCTAGGAACGACTTTGGTTGTTTCCCTGCGAATCTAGTTTCAAACAAGAACACAAAAGCAATTATATCATAACTGTTTGATGCAGACCTGCCTAGGAGCCCACATCTGCCAGCCCATAATCTGCTGCAGTTTGGCCTGCCAGACGACTCTTTCAGAAAGCCAATTCATTTTATATTTTAATGCTTGAAATTTACGGATCAATCATACTGTAAAAAATTAAGAGTACCCAGAGTGTACTTGGAGAGATATTTAAAGATAATTTGTCTATGTTTAATTTTGGAGGCACTGAAGACTAACAAAAGAAAATTAATACATTTATCTTGGTTTCATTGCCCAGAAATAACAGGGTGTAGTAGCTCATTATATGCAATGTTTTTGAAGTTCATTTTAAGCATAGCTATATTAGTGCATGAAATCTAAGAGATCATTAGTTTTTTCACTGTCCTATAAATAATTGTTTTACTACGAGCCTAATTGTCAAACTAAGGTGGTTCAATTACAGTGTTTAGTAGTCCTTAAGTACTCATGCTGGAATCGTTAATATTTTAGCATCCCAAACACAAAACTGCTCCTGAAGTATCAAATTTATGTCCATTGAAGTCAGTGCATGAGACGACTTCCTGCCAGGAATCCTACAGGGCTGCTTCACAGATGAATTAGGCCTTAATGATTCCTGGCCACTGACCACGTCACTTAACACTTTTCTACAAAGCCAAACTGTTGTTGATTTTCTCATGGCGTTTGAGGTAAGGATCTCATGCTCTGACTGGCAGCTCTAGAAGACTTCAGCAGGTGGAGCTGGTTTGTGTTCAGATACTAAGACCGTGAACTGGAAAAGCCAAATGCATTCGCTTTGCTGCCCTGCTGAGTACATAGTCTCCTCTGGCAGAAAAGCGAGCTGGACAACCGTAGTGGTAACATCTTAAATCACCACATCTATATCAGTTCAAGATCAATTATCAGAGACTGCATTACTGTCTTGAAAAATTGTTTAAACAGTTGCTGAGACACAGTTTTCACAATGTTCATACAAGCAATATCTTTAAGTTTATACAGAATTAAGACCACACCTTAATAAATTATGCCCTGTTTTTTTGCATTGGGGCAGCAGCTCTTTCTTTCACAGCTCTGTTTTTGTATTCATTGGATGTATAAGAAATCATCGTTTTCTCTTTTATACAGGTGTATCCCAGGAATCGAAACCAACTGCTTAGTCTGGAAACTGCAGACTTTTTGGCTGACCTCCTTTCCTCCTGAGAACAGAGATGGCATGGATTGGGGTGAAAGGACTAGAAACAACACACCCTTTGGACCTCTGTGGAGGACTGCTTGACCTCTTGCTCAACCTGCTGCAGAATGCTAAAAAAGCTCTGACTTGCAATAAAATAGGAGATCTGAAGGAAAGTCTGATGGACAATCCCTACTGGATAGAGGACCTACAAAACAGGCTGCAAAGGAGAGAAGAGACATTGCTGAGCAAGGAGGCAAAGACCAGAGGCTATGTTAAAGAGTACGTGAGCAGGAGTACTTGAGTTGCCATAGTTCTACAGCAACTGTGTGGGAACATGCGGGAATGTACTAAGTTGTAGAGATGAGAGTCTGAAACCTTGACAATCCCAGGGAGAGATCTTGGGTCTTATTTTCACAGTCAAATTAATGCATAGCTCCTTACTTGTTGGACTGCCTAACGTGTGACGTATCAAGTCCATGCACTGAGGAGAAAGAGGAAGCCTGTTGTCTATTGCTGTAGCACAGAAGAAATAGTACAAAGTAGTAAAATAATTAGTCAATTGTCCCTGAAAAAACAGCTATGTGTAAGAAAGCAGAGAAAGAATGTTGTTAAGAACCAAGCGATGATAAGGCTGTGAACTGCCTTTTAACAAGGCCAGTTACCAGACAGTAGCCTACTAAAATAATATTGCCATTTGGCCTGAAAAACTGCAGCAAATATTTTGCTTAAACAAAAGCTTTAAATTATGCTTCTCATCAGAAGGTTATGTGATGTGTTTTATGATTCCACTTAAGTGACTGGAACAGTTCTATACACAATCAGATTTGTCTTATGGATATATTACACATCTTGAGTCAATTCCTTGTTCATGGTCCTTTTCTGAGTTTTAATGGAGGTAAACTGAGTAATATTCCAAAATAACAAAATCCAAAATTGCTCTTAGAATGATAGTCAGTTATGTTTCAGAGCAGTAAAGTTATTTTTTTCAGGCCTATCCCAGTGCTACTCCATTATTTTGGTCAGTAGCTTCTTCTAGAAAAAGGTAACCATGACTAAGTAGGTGAGGTAACCAGGACCAGGCCAGTGGGACCAAGACCAGGGCAGAACCAGGACCAGTAGTAGGGCAAGGGATCTGTACAATTCATAGGACATGGCTCTCTTTTTATCTATTTTTACATATTGGTTCTATATAATTTAAAGCAGTTTAGAAGTATTACTGAAAACAAACCTCATGTTTATTTTGTGTTATAAGTATTATTATCATGACGTCATTTTTCAGTTAACAAAAGTGAAGCACAGAAATGTAATATTTTAAAACTGAGACACATACGCATATCTAGGCATCAATGAAGTAGCTGAATTTGGGAGCAACAAACACATCTCAAAGTCAGCCTTTTATACAGCTATCTACAACCAAGAATTTGGATCAAAATTGACCTAACTAAGGTCACCCAGAAACTTCACAGTAGGGCAAAGAGTAAACCTATGTTTTCAGGTGCTGATCTTTAAGACAATCTAGTCTGCTGCAGCCCACAAGGTAAATATCTAGGTCTCACAAATGAAGTCAGTGCAGTCTGCTTTTCACCCACACACAGAAATATATGCATATGCATTTGCTTTGTAGATGCTCGTGTTTTTCTGCCGCTTTATCTTTACACACAGAAGAGGTGAACATAGTAGATTGTTGTTTCCTTTATTTATAGCCCTCAAGAACAGTCAAAGTCCAGAACTACCATGCTCATGCCCTATCAATCTTGTTGAAAGGTACAGAGTGTATGGTAGATTTAAGAAAGCAATGATGCAGCATATTGACTGATTTGAGTCTAGGTGTCTCAAGAGGCTTACACCAGTGCTTTGGAAAGTAAAGATGGATGACTAACAAAAATGAGAAGACAAGTTGAATAACCTCCTGCCAGTTCACTGATTAGAAAGAGATAATTAAAGTGGGTTTTGCCATAGATTTGGTCTTGTAGGAATCAGCAGACCAAGTGCCAAATTGATCTCAAATCAATGGAGAAAGAAGACATTGTGAAGGATGGGAAAACAATTTGAAAGGAACCTTCGGTTATAGACTGACAAAAATAAAGTAGCATCAATAGTTTAGAGGACAGCCAGCACCAGTCAGAACTGCAGCTTATGCTCGACAAATCCTGTGATACGAATAAGTTGTTTCAGCTGGTTTATGCAAACAATTTAATTTACAGCACATTATTTCCATCAGTCTGTTCTTTTCTGTTGAATTCAGTGCAATTTCATGCTTTGCGTTTTTCATGGTTGTATCTTTTCTTCATGCTTTCTTAGCAACATCTTCCTATCCAGTATCGCATCTTCTGACACAACAATAGAAGCAATCTTCTGTTTTGTCAAAATCAATATTGTTCTTTCCTTTTGCAGGATTTTGAACACACTCAAACCTTAACAAGATTCTGTGTCTCCAACACCTAGAATAGAACATAAACCTTAACCTTGCCTTGCATAAAACAGATTGCTTCCTTTGGCTTATTCACAAAATCTCCTCTGTTTAATGATTATATCATATTAAAAGATATAATTGTATTATCTCTGTAGTGGGTTAAGCTTGGCTAAGAGTCAAACACCCACCCAGCTGCTCACTCACTCACCCTCCTCAAAGGAAAGAGGGACAAAATGGGACGAAAAGCTAAGAGGTCGAGATAAGAACAGGAAGAGATTGCTTATCAGGGAAGAGGGGATCAAGAAAGCTGGTTAATATTCAAGGATCACCTCCTTCAACCTCAGGAGTAGTGCATTCCATTGAAGAGGAAGCTGGGGAGAAACACCAGGAGGCCTGCATGGATGAAAGAGGAGCTCCTGGACAAACTCAAGTACAAAAGGGAAGCCTACAGAGGGTGGAAACAAGGACAGGTAGCCTGGGAGGAATGGAGAGAAATTGTCTGAGAAGTCAGGGATCACATTACGAAAGCTAAAGCCCTGATAGAATTAAATCTGAAATGTAGGCCCTCTCTGGAAGCAACCAGCAGATCTGGTTACCCAGGCTATGGAGAAGGCCGAGGTACTCAATGACTTCTTTTTTGCCTCAGTCTTCACTGGCAAGAGGTCCAGCTGCACTGCCCAAGTCACAGAAGGCAAAGGCAGGGACTGGGAGAATGGAGAACTGCCAACTGTAGTAGAAGATCAGGTTCGAGACCATCTAAGGAACCTGAAGGTGCACAAGTCCATGGGACCTGATGAGGTGCATCCGCAGGTCCTGAGGGAACTGGCGGATGAAGTTGCTAAGCCACTATCCACCATATTTGAGAAATAGTGGCAGTTCAGTGAAGTTCGCACTGACTGGAAAAGGGGAAACATATCCCCTATTTTTATAAAGGGAAAAAAGAAGACCCAGGGAACCACGGGCTAGTCAGTCTCACCTCTGTGCCAGCAAGATCATGGAGCAGATTCTCCTGTAAACTCTGCTAAGGCACACGGGAAAAAAGAAGGTGATTAGGTACAGCCAACATGGCTTCACTGAGGGTGAATCATGCCTCACAAATTTGGTGGCCTTCTATGATACAGTTACAGCGTTGAGTGGATAAGGGAAGAGCAACTGACTTCATCTACCTGAACTTCGGCAAAGCATTTGACACTGTCCCACATAACATCCTTGTCTCTAAATTAGAGAGATATGGATTTGATGCATGGACCACTTGCTTGACCAGGAATTGGCTGGATGGTTGCACTCAGAGGGTGGCAGACAATGGCTTGATGTTCAAGTGGAGACTGGTGGCAAATGGCGTTCTTCAGGGGTCAGTACTGGGGTCGGTGCTGTTTAACATCTTTGTTGGTGACATGGACAGTGGGATCGAGTGCACCCTCAGCAAGTTTGCTGACGACACCAACTGCGTGGTGTGTTGACACGCTGGAGAGGAGGGATGTCATCCTGAGGGACCTTGACAGGCTGGAGAGGTGGGCCTGTGAGAACCTCATGAAGTTCAACAAGGACAAGTGCAAGGTCCTGCACGTGGGTCGGGGCAATCCCAAGCACAAGTACAGGCTGGGAAGAGAATGGATTGAGAGCAGCTCTGAGGAAAAGGACTTGGGAGTGCTGGTGGATGAGACGTTCAACATGAGCCAGCAATGTGTGCTGGCAGCCCAGAAAGCCAACTGTATCCTGGGCTGCATCCAAAGAAGCATGGCCAGCAGGTCGAGGGAGGTGATTCTGCCCCCTCTACTCTGCTCTTGTGAGACCCCACCTGGAGTACTCCATTCAGCTTTGGCACCCCCAACACAAGAAGGACATGGACCTGTTGGAGAGAGTCCAGAGGAGGGCCACGAAGATGATCCGAGGGCTGGAGCACCTCTCCTATGAAGACAAGTTGAGAGAGTTGGAGTTGTTCAACCTGGATAAGAGAAGGCTCTGGGGACATCATCTAGCAGTCTTCCAGTAACTGAAGGGGGCCTACAAGAAAGCTGAGGAGGGACTTTTTGCAAGGTCATGTAGTGATAGGACAAGGGGCAATGGCTTTAAACTGAAAGAGAGTAGATTTAGATTACCTATAAGGAAGACATTTTTCACCATGAGGGTGGTGAGGTACTGGAGCAGTTTGCCCACAGAAGCTCTGGCTGCCCCATCCCTGGAAGTGTTCAAGGCCAGGTTGGATGAGGCTTTGAGCAATCTGGTGTAGTGGAAGGTTTCCCTGCCCATGGCAGGGAGGTTGAAACTTGATGATCTTTAAGGTCACTTCCAACCCAAACCATTCTATGATTTACTAGTTACCAACACAAGCAAAATAGACTCAACTTGGGGAAAATTAATGTCATTTATTGCCAGTTAAAATACATTTGAATAGTGAGAAATAAACATGATATAAAAACAATATCTTCCCTCACCCCTTTTTCCCAGGCTTAACTTCAGTCCTTCACTCCTGACTCCTCAAACCCTCATACACTGTTAACCTGCATCACCATAGTGTTCACCACTGGCTTCAGGGGAAAATCTGCTCTGGTCCTGGAGCACCTCCTCCCCTCCTTCACTGACCCTGGTGGCTGCATGGATGTTTCTGTCTCAATTTTCCCCACCCCTCCTACCACCATGCAGTGTTTTGCCCTTTCTTGTACAAACATCTTAGTTGAAGAGTGTAAGACAACATTTCCTGTCCCTCAGCATAAAATCCTGAATCTATATAGATGTTTTTACCTAATAGTTAACACACTTCCACTGGATTGGTAACCTGCCCGCTAAGATACTATGCCCTCTTCTTTCTATTTATTCTGAAATATAATGTTTATGTACTTTGCTACTCTGCCTGCCTAAGCTTGCAATTCTCATTATTTAGAAAAATTAGCAAAGGCATAACTAAGAGCTAGAACAGTATTTAGGTAAGGAGATGCTATTTAACCCAAAATATCACAATTTTTATTTAAAAACACGGGAAGCAACTGAAGAATAGTCACAATTTTTATCAGTTACAAACCACCATCAAACTATATTATCATCTTTAAAGATGTAATTTTAAAAGCCTTTCTGTAAGAAAGTATATGCATCTGAAAGTTGCATTTCTCAGACACACCAAACTCTGTAATTCTGTATTGTTGACACCGAAAGTTATAGAGATAATTTTTTTAGACTCCTCTTACAGTCAATGGAGAGAAAAAAAAAAAAAAAAAAAGGATATGATTTCATAGAATCATAGAATCATAGAATGGTTAGGGTTGGAAGGGACCTTAAAGATCGTCTAGTTCCAACCCCCCTGCCATGGGCAGGGAAATCCACTACACCAGGTTGTCCAAAGCCTCATCCAACCTGGCCTTGAACACCTCCAGGGATGGGGCATCCACAACATCTCTGGGCAACCTGTTTCCTGCTACAGTAGATGAATAAAATTAGTCAGGTCTCTCTAAAACTGCTTTTTTCTTTCTTTTGAATATAAAGAGTGTCTGGGCAACTAATTTGGATACAGATGTTTAGACTTCAGATGTCTAAATGTTTGTGTTGAGCTTAGTGATATGAACCCCACCCTGTGACTCTTCCTCCAAAAACAATACCACAGTTTCAGACTTCACTGACCGTTTGTTAAAATTATGCCTCAAGTGAAAGATCATGGAATTTCCTCTGCAAGGAAACAAATGAATGATTTGTGATTAAATAGCAAAAGAAGAAGTTAAAGGTGAAAAGGAAGTGAAGATCTGATGTTCAACATTCGGCTAAAATCAGAGCATCAGTAGTGTATAGTGTAGCTTCCTAATGGAAGTTAATTCACGTTACTAGATCTTTGCCCTTAGTTTAAGAGATACTACAGCTGAAATAAATGGGCCGTGCTAGTGCCCACTCCCTTAAAATTAGGCTGGTTCCTTGGGTCACGTATGAGTGATGAATTCCTAACACTGAACTGAAGCCTTACCCGTTTCAAGAAATGCATTTCACTGTTGATAGGTAAATCAAGAATCACTTTCAGATTCTCAAATCATTTTAAGTGACTTGGGAATATTTATCATGAATCTTCCACCAAA
Organism: Tauraco erythrolophus; assembly: GCF_009769465.1. Classification (NCBI taxonomy): domain Eukaryota; kingdom Metazoa; phylum Chordata; class Aves; order Musophagiformes; family Musophagidae; genus Tauraco; species Tauraco erythrolophus. Next base: position 122,324,751 of record NC_141465.1, on the reverse strand, counting down.
CTTCTTATAGAATAATGCATCATGTTACAAACAGTCTCTGCACGTGATCTAGGACTATTCAAACAACATGGCTTTCAGCAAGGGGAAATCACTTTTTACATCAAAGGAAAGTCCTTCTGTTCTGTCCTTGGTATAGCATTCAGGGTAGCAAGAGGCAAATACTCTCAGAACGGAACTAGCTGTTATAAGTTAAACTGAAACTATTTTCTCATCAGTTTTAGCTCTAGGAAAGTAGGCTAGGAGATAGCAACCATTAAATCATCAGTCTGATTTGGCATGATACTGGGCTATCAGTATGATACTGGGCTTTTTTTCCCCCAAGAACTTTCTTTCAAGCAGAGTTACAATAACTCAACTTATAGGCAATTTTTTGGTGTAAACTTGTCCTCTGTATTTCTAAAACATCCTTTAAAATTATGCTTTCATATTGTTTAGCAGTAACAATATGACTTTCTGCAGGAGGACTGTAACTTTATGAATACCACAAACAAAAGGCCATACCTCAAGCATCAACACTCAGATGTTTGGAATATTGTATAAATTTAAATTGTTAATGAATTCATAATTCAAGTGTGCAACAAACTGATATAAAAAGAATATAAAAGTTAACGATATTTTTAAACTCTCAAATTAATATTTTTAATACATTTAGTAACTTTCGTTGTAAATGCAAATTGCTAAAAAAAGGGAAAAGCCTTGCAGCAGCTGACTATCTAGAGAGATCATCCAAAGAAGCTTGTTTCTTCCTTGGAGTATTTCAGTGCCTCAATTCTGTCATTGGCCTGTCACTATGATGGGTTCAGAGCTGATGTCCAAAGGCAGCCGTGCACTCAGGCGCATCCCATTAAAGTCACTAACATGCTGTGCATCCTCTGACTCCATACAAGCGCACACGGCCATACAATCAGAGCCTACCCATTTATCTGGCTCTCATTATTGCTACATCGGAGCATGGAACAGTCTTTCATGTACCCACGTTCACTTTACAAGCTTGGACAATACTGTTACCTCATTTTACAGATGAAGAACAAGCAGGCAAATACAAAAGTAGAGCTCCATTCAAAACACGTAACTTACTGGACCATACTTAGTTCAGAGCAGCCTTCACAGATATTTTTTGGTTTTGTATCTGACTTCATGTTGACACAAAGATGAAGATGCTATAAGAATTACTACAGGGTGACTGCAAGCAAGAAACACTCTGGTTATGAATCCTGTTATGAAATGGTTTATAAACGTCATGCAGGTCATTAAACGGCAAAAATTACTCATATGTTTAGGGCATAATGCACAAATATTCTCAGTAAAAGATGGAAGAATAATTTTATGTTTAAATTTATATTGGAGAGGATATTAGGATATATATTCAGAAAAATATCAAATTACAATCAGAGGAATTAAATGTTATCAATAGGTCTTTCCCATGTCTAGGTGTCTCATTTAGTATCCAATTTCGCTGTCAGTGTCTCAGTATTTTTCTTTTTTTCCCCCAGATTCCTCTCTCTCTTTTTTCTATTACTATTTCTTAGTAACTTCAGTTACTTCTTCCCTCCTCCACCATTCAATTTGATCATAAGACCACTGCAGTATAGCTGTATTCGCCCCCTTCCAAACCTGGCGTATAAAAAAAATTTCTATGCTTGTAATCAATGAAGTGTAAATATTACTGACTTTGAAATGAGTGTCACTGGCACAAAAGATAAGAACAGCCAAACTTTGCTGATCCTATTAACAGCTTGCAAAGAATATCAGAGAATTCCAATGTGGACATACTATGTTGTGCTATCCACAGAGAACTCCTGTGTTGAAAGGAGGAGAAAAACAAAACAGTTGCTTTGATGCAAATCAAAGGTACAGAGTATTGAAAAATAAAAAAAAAAAAAAATGATGGGAAGTAGCCAGTGTGAGTTTCTAGCTGTCTGATGGATCTTTATAAATTGTGTTCAATACATAATTTAAAAGTAAAGGATAAAATATTGAAACGAGTAAACAACTTAGTAAAAGGTGGAAAGCCTATGCTGCTAAGCTTTACTGAAATCATATCTGAGCTTGGTTCTTTTGTAACAAAATCAGTTACAGCTACAGTCCCGGTGTCTGAGAAGCAAAAGAGCACAGTTAACAAAGTCAAAAGGAAAATCCATTAAAGTACTGGTGACAGTAGTGTCAGCATCAACATATGAGTCAAAAGGTCATCTTGACAATTGTCCAGCATGAAGACAATCATTTGTATCAGAAGAACGAGACTTTATTCAGAACTACTCATTTATGCTTAACTCCTCCTATATCTCCCCAAAAAAGATACTTAATCATCCATTTAGTTTTGATTACATTCTTTAAATTTGTAAAATTAAGGAAAAAAGGAAAATGTAAAATAGCCTGGCCACTACTGGATTTCTTGCATCAAGCCCAGAGTTTTCAGCTAAACTCAAGCTTTGGTTTTAGAAAGATATCCAATATTGATCTGACGATTACAAGTGACAGAGTACTCCCTCATCCCTAGCTGTTTCAATGATTAATCATCCTTTCTCATTTCAAATCAGGATTTGTCTGCATCTAGCTTCCAGCTGCGGGATTTTGTTACACTTCTGGTTTACAGATTAAAGAGACTACAACTGACAGAAATCTTTTTTTTCCCCACGTATTTATTTATAGGCAATCAAGACACATTTTTACTTTTTCTTCAACAACTTAAAGAAGCAAAGGTATAATTTAATGTTAATCAGGCACTTAAAAAAAAGTGTTTAACAATGAAGTTATCCTAGAACAACTGCTGAATTTTATAAAAAAATATTAACAGTGAATCAACCCATATGAAGACAATTCTCCACACCAATTGTTGTGTTTTAAACATGGGAAGAGAAGCTCAGTACTTGTTAGATACACGATCATAGGTCTCCCTGGGAACTAGGCTGTTAACTGTTGCAACTGACAATCCTTTTTTATTTTTCCCCCTCCAGGTAAGCTAAAAGGGAATCCTTAATGTTTTCAAGGAAATCAGGAAGTAGAATGAAGTAGTCATTCCAGAATTTTCAGGAAGAGCAAAAGTTTTTAGGCCAATTTATATGTAGTGATTAAACCTATACAGTAGTTAAGAAACCAAACAGTAATATGACAACTTCTTCTGAGAGTCGTACATACACGCCAGGTGAACACGGCTTCCTCTACAGAACTTCAAAAGCACAAAGCACAGTATGTACTAGAGGCTTAACATTTTATCTACATCTAGCAACAACTATCAACTCCTGCCTGACCAGGACCCTCAAGAAGGCCATGAGGCACAGCCTGAGCTTTTAGCAGCGTTGCAGCAGAAGGTATCCACCATCTGTGTGTTACAAAGAACAGCATCAGGAAAGAAATACAGCAAGCTATGGCTTGAGATGAGAAAAAGGTATTTTGCTATTTTTCATATACAGAATCATACTGGTTTGGGCTGGGATGGCGTTAAGTTCTTCATAGCAACTCATATGGTGTTATGTTTTGGATTGGTAGTGAAAACAGTGCTGATGACAAAGGGATGTTTTAGTTATGGCTGACAGGTGCTTACGCAGAGTCAGGGCCTTTTCTGCTTCTCACCCCACCCCACCAGCGAGAAGGCTGGAGGTGCACAAAAAGTTGGGAGGAGACACAGCTGGGACAGCTGACCCCAACTGACCAAAAGGATATTCCACACCATATGACATCATGCTCAGCATATAAAGCTGGGAGAAGAAGAAGGAAGAGAAGGACGTTCAGAATGATGGCATTTGTCTTCCCAAGTAACCATTATGGATGATGTAGCCCTGCTTTCCTAGTAGAGATGGCTGAACACCTGCCTGTCGGTGGGAAGTAGTGAACGAATTCTTTGCTCTGTTTTGTGTGTGTGTGCAGCTTTTGCTTTACATCTTAAACTGTCTTTATCCCATCCCATGAATTTTTCACTTTTGCCCTTCTAATTCTCTCCCCCTTCCCACTGGGGAAGTGTGAGCAAGTGGCTGCGTGGAGGTTTGCTGCCTGCTGGGGTTAAACCATGTTAAGCCTTATTGAGGTTTTCTGGGAACAGCTAAACAAAACTATTCACAATGTTATTTGCGTTCATTAATATTAAAACAATATTAAGGTCTATTTTGGGATCAGGATACAATACTGCATTCCTGTTCTCTCCTGTGTGACAATGGCTGCTGTTACTCTCTATCTGTTATTATAGAAAACAAAGAAGTAATCTATGAATCTATGAATCTATGAATACTGAAGGGTGATACATATTTCCATTGGATTTAAATCCTAATATATTCTTGATTAGAATTATTAGTAAAGTATTAGAATATATATATACATTTTAAAACTCTTGTTTAAAGTATCATTTAGAATTCTGTTTCATTATTTTTATTAAAAAGGAAAAATTGAGGATAAAATAGCTACTATAGACACAGTCACAAGAAGTTTACTGAGTCACAAGTTTTGAACAAAAAAAACTGATGAAATCCATCAGGACACTCCCTGTTAAACATATTCTGCTAACACTCTAGCTTCAGCTGACCTTATTCACGGATGCAAAGTCCATGAAAGTGGTGGTGAGAAGTTTGCTTTTGAAACGAAAGAGAACTGCAGGTTCTGACTTCTTCACTTTATACCTCAGGGATATGAAAACACATTTCAGCTTGAAGCAACTACATAACATCTCTATGGAGTGTCTGAGATTGAACTTGATACAAAAAATTCATGCATATACTTGAGTCTAAAAAATGATGCCCTAAGCTTTATTAAACGATTAACAGGTGTAAAGGAGACGTGTAGACTTTCTCAAAGAGCAGAAGCAGTAGTATGCTGAATTAAAGAAATGATCCTTCTAATCTGGCATTCTAACTCCAGCACATAACAGTATTGGCAATTTCACAGGAAAATCGGTAACAAAATTTTCTTTATTAAGCAATTACTGAATTCTTGAGAAAGCTAGGCATTACAGAACTTTCTTTCTCTACACCAGGTGTACTTAAGAAATAGTACACATATTAAGGGTAACTAATACTTCAGTTCATTGTGGCATAGAGCAGTGACTTTCTGCTGCTACTGCCACTAATTTACCAGTTAAGCTAAGTGCTGAATGCTCTATTCAGTTTGTTAGCAGACTCTGCTGTTCTTATTTATGTTTGCCAATAAATTCTTAAATCTTACCTTCATTTCCCTGTCACTAAAATGTTATGAGGGAAAAACTGTAAATTCAAAATTCAAAAAGAAAAAAAATCTTTCAAACTTGTTCCTTTCGTGTTTTCTTCTATTTAATTCAACATATAGTTTAACAGACTGATCATGACTACATGCCTCAGCTTTCAAAAATGGCCATCAAAAATACACCAAAGAAACTTGCACAACCAACAGAAAGCCAAGAACCATATACGAATGGCAGAAATTCTTTATTTGAATGCCTATTTGAACCCAAGATAGGATAAATTTCATGCCATTTTTCCATCTATTTCATCCTATGAAATATGAAAGAGAGAGGTCAGTTACTGGGAACACTAGTATCAGCAAGGACAAAGGCATGTTTCTCTTCTCTGCTCTTACCCATCCTACCATCCTTTGTCTATCTTGTCACCTCCTGTAGTCATCCTAAGTATCGGATGCAGAAAAAGAACTTCCCATAATTTGTCCCTGAAACCCGCTATATTCTTCCTTTCATGCTGTTTCAGCCCTTAATAGCACAACCCGTTTTATTGCTTGCTCCACATGCCCAAACGTTGTTATGAGACCCAACAGACAAGAAGATTGCGTTGTCACTGTTAACCTGAGCTAAGGCTATGTTAGCCTATAAGATATCTGATTATACAACAGTCATGCAGAACAGCAATTTGATAGCCCATCTGCGTAGATGGTTAATTGCACCTACACAGAATGTGTTAGAGTGTTAGTACATTACCATTATTATCCTGGTAGACCGTCTATTATTAGGAAGCTGAGTGTGCAATCAAGAACACAGCATGCAAAACATATATTTATTCTAACTGTGAGTCACAATGCAAAAAAAAAAAAGCAAATACCACCAACAACAAAAAGCAATTCACAATATGTATTTAAACCCTGGAGCTTATCTTTCCAAAAGGAAATTATTTCTTATTCTGTTTTAATAGGAAGATATGCTACTCTGCTATATGCTAGCAATGATTTTCTATATTGGATTTGGTTAGAAAAAGAGCGTTTGTATGGCTTTCATTCTAACTTAGGTACTTTTTAAAATGAAAATTTTAATAGCTTTGCCAGCAGGGCAATGCACTCTACTGAAAATTGCTTCAGTGATAATGCATAGGATCTAAAAATTTTTCTGAAAACCAGTAGGAGGTGATTCAGTCTGTCTGACTTAGGTGTTTCTCTCTATTTGGCATCTACTTCTAGGCAAGTTCAACATCTAGGGCTTTCATCTGAGAAAAGCCCGAGTCCCAGTTGCAGACAAGGGCAGTTACATCCCTGCTAGAAAAACAGCCTAACTAATGCGACTGTGCACAGTGGAAACAATAACGTACCTGAGTCATTTGATCAGCAGATAAACAACAGGTCACCGAGCAGGACTTCTTTTGCCATTAAAGAACTAATGAAGGTCCACACAAGACACCTGTAGCATTGCAGACATGGAAACATCCTATTACATGTTCATCAGAATGTATGACATTAATTGAAAATATAGGTAATGTTGGAATTTGAAGGCACTTAGTATGTGGGTAAAGTAATCAGCCCTTAAAAGCAAGCAATAAAGATGCAACAGAAGATAATCATCAAAGCAAAATGCTAAACAGACAGATTAGCTATGTCTTGGATTTGGAGTGTTTTAGTCGGGGCTACCAAGCAGGCAGCCTCACAGTATGACAGAACCAGCACCAAAATCTTACGTTAACTACTTGCCATTTACATCCAAGAAAGGGACATCCATTACAAAGCCAATCTTGAATTCCATAGTTAAAATTAAATGAGCACATTTTAACTTTGGAACAATCAATGTAATATTGAATAGTAGGTAAACTACTCCGGGGCCAATCCTAGAATAAATAGGTTAAAGCACCAATATCCACACATTTCTGATTTCTTTCAGTGCAGCAGCTCTTTAGAGGTGCCTGCTCTTTAGAGGAGAAATTGGAGAAATATATCCACACTACTATCTGAACATAAAGGCATAAGATCAACTGAGATGATGAAACACCAGCAAAGTTTCACACAGATGATGACAGTAAAGAAACTATTGTCCGATCTGGTAGTCAGAAGTTCAGTGAGTTGTTTATTGCACCAGCTTTTTTTTTTCCCCCCAACACCTAGCATATAGCCTGACAAGTCTGTTAACTGTTCTATGGAATGGGAAAAATGGGCACCCTATTTTCTGCACAGAGATCCAGGCACAGTCATTTTTCATCTAGCTATCATCTAACAGAAAGGAACTCTTAACTTCCCTGGACTAAATTTGTCTATACCAAATTCCGTGGAATGCCATGCAGACAAAGAAAGCGTTTAACCTGCAGAAGGTTCTACATGATTGTGTCCAAACACATTTAGCTTGGGTTATTGTTAGGTGACAAATTGAGAAAGGTTCTCTTAACTCCTAGGAAAATAATTTGTATATTGATATCCCCAGTATTGTTTTTATTATCAGTTCTGCCATGAGCACTCTCGATGCAAAACAATTTTTGAACTACGCAATAGAACACAATCAAAGTCTACCTCAATGCTGGGTAAGTTATTTCTAACTAAGAAAACCCTCATATTATGATTCACATATATTTTTAGAGTTTTAAGGCATAATAATGTCATCTCACATTTGAGTACAGTGCTTATCTTGGATGTTGAGTTATGAAATGCTGATGTGTAATGCATAATCAAGGCCTTCCAAGTGAATAATATGACAAAGGTCCATGAATTTAATTGACCTGCTTGAAAAAGGCAGAGAAATTAGGATTAGTCATGTATAATACCTAACTCCAGTCATTTAGTCACAGATTTTACAGGGAAGAGGAATATTTTAAAACAACACTTTAATCTTGATGTTGACAGTAGATAAAATTAAGCAGGTGATTCATTTTTACCTCATACGTGTTTGTGTTATAACATCTATAAAATATACGTATTCTTGAACTGCTATATAAATCCAATCTCATTCTTATAGTTTACACATAAGTAAGACTTGTTTCAGATTTTTACAGCTACCTTCAGATGAGAGAACTACTGTCACAGCATCTATGATATACATTTCACAGTCTATTCATGGCATTTCATAGTGAACAATATCTGAGTAGATTCTATGCTTTTACATATAAAAGTCACCATTGACATTGATTACTCTACCCTTTACTTCCACTGTAGGACTATCATTCTTTTGAAGTACAGCTTAACAATTATATTCTACGAGTTAACGTATGCACACTTAATGCAATTTATGTGATGTTTCTTGAGCAATACAAAGCTCAAAGCTGAGCTTTGTATTGCTCAAGAACTTTTGCAAAACTGAGCCTGAGCAATACAAAAAAAAAAAAAAAAAAGACCATGGAAATGTACTCGTGCTACTCTCCAACAAAAGTAAGAGGCACATACGTTCTATTTCTCAAAACTAAATTTGTAAAAGGCATAATGGCTAACAACCTTTATTTAAAAATTAGGTTATGTCACAAGCAACATTGTGGTTAGCAGTTCTAATTCAGCCAATTTTTGTACACGCATTATTTCAGCACAGACTTCCACACAGCATTTTTTTTTCTCCCAACCTTTACCAGTGATTACTTAATGAATTGTTCTTGAATAATGTGTGTATATATACTGCCTTACCATATTACTGTAGATGATTCAAGCCTTGCTCCGAAAAAACAATTACTGTCAACTGCTTCTATAGTTCTTAATGATACTACATAGAGTTCTTTATTAATAAAACTATGTTTTCATAATGTCATTTGAAGAGGGTTAAAGGGAATTATCCTGTTTTATAAATGGAGAGATTGGGCACAGATAAATGAAGAAGGCCCTACTTTGGAAACTTTATTACGTCTCATCTATTAGCAAAAAACCACATTAGACTGAGTTTAAGATGCTCAAGAAACAGCTGTCTATTTTTAGATATCACATTTTTTTCAAATGGTCCTAAGGTACTCTAGCTGGGCGGCCAGAAAATAAAGAACACGACAGTATTCCAGAATCTTATTCCAGTGATGATGCATATCCTCATAAAAAAAAGAGGGTCAGAGTCTCTGACTCTGCCAGTGGCAAGGTCTGCCTACATCACACTTGACTCTAGGTCTCCTCTGAACCGCTAGTGTGGTCCCTGTCACCAGAAGACATTATTTTTACTGTTGGAAGGTGGGTGGGAGGGTGTCAATTCAATATGTCTGAAATTATGTGAAGGTTGTGTGACAACTGATCAAATTAATGTTTCTGTAAGATGAAAGTGAGGCTATGTATTGATTACAATGGAGTATGGCATGGGACAGCAAGACAGTCTAGGAGCATACAGCATGATGGGACAGTGCTGGAGGATTACATAGAGGAGAAGGAACTACATCTGAATCAGTCACGTCCATGCTGCCTACCAGGAGTGGTCCCTAGCACACACTATCTCAATGACTAGGCACTCTATCAGATGTTTTATCTATATTCCTCAGGTTGAGAGTCCATACTCCATGACCAGGTGGCATCAGAGAGGGTATTTACCAAAATGAACAGTTCTTTATTGACATGGGGAAAAAAAAAAAGTTTTTAAGAACATAGTTCTTATTTATACGTCTAAAGAACAGATTTTTAATAATATGTAGCAGCTCCTGTTATTTTAAAAGGGGAGTGTTGAATAGGCATTTATTTACTTCTAGCCACAGTTTACTTACTTCTACTCCCAACTGTATTTGTTCTGAGCATTTTCAAACTTCTGAGACATTCACAAAACTGACTCTATTTGCCAGCCCTTTTGAAAAGGTCGGTGTGAGTTATGAGATGAAATCATATATTTCTGAATTTTAAATCCTACTACTTAATACTGTTTAAAATATGACTTCAGAAACACTGCTAATTAAACAATTCCCACTGACATCTCAGTCTTTAGTATTCTTCTCTGATGTTTGGCTGAATTTTATTACCACTATATAAATGCAAACGGTTATTACTTTGAAAGTTTAAAGTATAATAGAAAAGACTTAGTTTTTCCTCTTCATTATTTTCACTATGTTAAAAAAGGCTTTTTGTCTCTGTACCATCCTAAAAAAATAAAGAAAAAATATCCTTTTAGATTAAAACTTACTCTCACACTATGCTTAATGGAACAATATATCTATTTGCTTCTAGTACCCTGAATACATTTTTATGCGTTGTGCTGTTACGCGTGAAAAATGCTATAACTTCAGACCAGAAAATAGTATACTTATCTCACTGTGCTTTATGTTATATAATTGATCCAAACACAAAAGCACTGGGTTTTTTTCCCAGAAACAGACAAATGATTTAACTTTTTAATTAAACTTTAAAGCTTTTAATTAAATGCCTAAATTGCAAAGAACTATTTCAGTTTAAACTATCTTTAGATTGCTGGATATGTATTTTCCTATCACGTCTCCTCTGACCTGGAAAGTAACAAAGAGCAATAAATCACATTCTCACTTCTTAATTGGTACCATTAGCGCTTCTTTAATTATCCAGGCAGACAAGCACTGATTGTGCAAATGCTGCAGGTAAAACAGAAGCTGATGCTTTTAAACCCGATTCTGTCATTAATGTATTTCAAATGCTTTTAAACTATCCACTAACTGAATAACTTCATCTTCTTGTTTCCCACACGACTGTCTTACTATACTTCCAATGCATGTCCAGGGGAAGCAATGTGGCCCAGCAGATAAAGCACAGCTTTAAAGAATTCTGTAGTCTTTTCATCTGACGTTAATCTGAGGTGACCTTGAGGAAGCAGCTTTCATTCTTTACACATTGGACGCCTCTGCACCTTCTCTATACAGATGATAAATTCTTTGATATATGAAGCGTTCCTGTGTCTGTGATCAGAACTTCATGTTTGTGACCCCAACGAGGCATTCTAGACACCACTCCAGTGCTAGAAATAAGAAAACAATTATAATTGCACCAACACCTAGACCTCTTCAGTGGGTTTCTTTTCTGTGGGGGAGAAAACAGAATTGTTATCGGTCAACACAGCAGCATGGACAACCAAACCAAACTGTAGAAATCAAATATATCAATAATCAAATATCAAAGATACCCACCCAATTTCTTCTCTGTTTTGAATCTCAGCTATGAAGGACACTACCTTTCCATGGAATATCCTTTTTTTTTTTTTTATCTTATAACATTGTCCTATGTGCTAATGCTGTAGACTAACAAAGATCTGTTAAAAGTGCTTTCAGCGCCAGCCATGGTGTCAGATGTGCGTCCCCAGACACAGATTTGGTGGATGGCCGTGGGAAATGGAAGAAAGAGCAGGGCTGCTCCCTGAAGAAGAGCAAGCCAGGAGCTGAGGGTCAGAGCTGTGCTCTCACTGACCAGGACACAGTCCCACAAGACATAAGCGGGGCCACATGGCGATAATAAGAGATGTCTTCATCAATATAGTGCACTTCAGATGCAGTCAAGCACTAAACGTAGTCCAGGGTTCATCTGGAAAGTCTAGTGAGAAAAAGCAGCAGACCAGGCCAGAGAAAGACCTAGAGACAAGGCTATGGCCTATGTCCAAGCTCCATGCAACAAGCAGGGCTGCAGACAGACTACCTGTGCTACAGGTCTAAGGTGTGTGCAGAACACAGGGCTTCCTACAGCATCAATCCAAGGCCTCTCCCAGTGTCCCTGAGGAAATGCAGATTGTCCCCAACACATCCTCACTTTGCAATGTACAAAATGCAATCCCATTCTTTCCAAAGGGTTTCCATCATAAATTCCTGCTGCAGTGGATGTACAAGGAAAAGAAAGATGTCGGGAAAACTGGCACAGAAATATGTTTTAATTCTCTTCTGATTTGGTAAAGGCTAGGCAATGCTGACCGGGCATGCTCCGTCTCAGCTACTACAGATGGATTTAAGCAAACACTGTAAAATCTGCATCTAGCAGAAGCCTTCTCAGCACTGGATGCCTGAATCAATCATTCAAGTTCCCTTTCTATCCTAAGCAAAAATCTCAACCTTTTAATGAAGTGGTAAATATGAAAATCCATTGGGAATATAAAATATGGTAAGAATAGAGATGTGCTAATGCACACAATTAAAATTGATTTGTTTTCTTTAGAAGAAAAAAAGTATAGCTGCAAAGCTACAAGGAATTTGGTCAACATTTTTTTATTCACTGCACTTGATACAACATGACCTTTTCTTGCTTCAGGTATATGCTTGAGGAAGCTGCCAGACCATGTTACTTCTCAGATTAAGAGAGAAATAAAGGAAATTATTACAGTTTCTCATTCTCTGTCTCTGCCATTTATCTATGGATAGTTTCAAAAGTTCTTTCTTTTATTCTGTAACACAAAATGTCTGCTAAGTATAAAAGATGTCAACTTGGTACAGGCCCTACTTCCAATTTGTTAAATCAGGTGAGCTATTTCACTAACACTTGCTGTTAAATTAGGATATCATCTAATAAATAACCCCAAAAAAATATGAATCCTTAAATTCAAGCTTATGTTACTGTAACATAACAATTACCATGTATTTCTTATTACACTCCAAGTTCGCATTTCTATCCTGATAACAGTTACTGTATGCTATTCTACTATTTATTTGAAACACCAGATGAGATTAAACCTCATTATAAAGTAAAATAAAATCACTTGTATAAGGCAAAAATCAATCCAAGATAAGCCATACCTTTTTATTCCAATATTTTACGCTTTTTTTTTATTTCATTAGCAATTTAGTGTTAAATTTGCTCTGATGAATAACGCCATCACATTATGCTGGCACAAACTACCCAGCCTTAAGGGGGAAAAGGAAGTGGCATGTTTTCAAGCTATGTAAAATCAAAACAGATAATGAAGGTTTACACTTAATGAATAATGACTTTCTGATAAAAACCACCATTGAGTCACACTTGAATTTAAATATACAACATTCACATTTTTACTCTAGACCAGAAAATGACTGGCCTTATATAGTAATGAATCTGTAATCAGCTTGAATGACTGATAGGAAATACAATCAAGGTTTTGTGCAACTTTAATTTTATTCTTTGGACTTGATGTGCAAAATATCTAATAAAGAAAGAATCTTGGTCGTTGTAATATGCTTGACAAATTGCTTAAACTCAAGAAGTTAAAACATTCACCAAGCAGTTTTAAGGTAACTGTCCATAACGCTTTGAGAAAAATATCCATGGCTTTGACTGGACAGAGTTAGTTTCTCTTTTTAGCAGCTAGAAAAGCTCTGTGTTTTCGACTTAGTCTAGGATTTGCTATGAGAAGAATGTTGACAGCGCACTGATGTTTATAGTTGGCCCTGAGACATCAAAGACTTCTCAGCTTGCCGTGTTCGTGCCAGTGTGCAGGAGCACAACAGACTGCATGGCCGGGACAAAGGGGTCACAACTCCCCTTATGATCTGAATTTAGATTTAGGATTGAGGGCTGAATTGGCCAATGGGGTATTCTGTATCATGCAGCGTCATGCCCAGTATATAGATGAAGGTTGATCGGGAAGATGGCTCTTGCTATTCTGGGAACTCTCTTCCGAGGGCTCTCTTGGAGTGCTCCCTGTCTCTCACTGTCTTTCCAGGCTTCTCACCCATTCGGGATTGCGGTGTCAGGATTTATCTGTTTTTTTTGTTTATATAGTTTGCCAAGACGGGACAGACATCGGTCACCAGGTGGTGAGCGATTACACTGTGCATCATTTGTTTGTATATATTATTATCATTATACATATATATTTTCCATATATTCACATATTATTATTATCAGTATTAGTTTTAATTTTATATTATTGTTATTATTAAATTGTACATATCTCAACTCACAAGTCTCCTTCCCTTTTCCTCTTTGACACTCTTCCCATTCCCCAGGGGTGGGGAAGGGTGAGCGAGCAGCTGTGTGGCATTTAGTTGCCAGCTGGGCTAAACCACAACACTAAAGTTCTCCTGAAGACGCTTCACAAAGTCAGCCCAATTATGAAAACATGAGTTGCTGCAAAATGAAATATGAAAAAAGGAAGAGCGAAAAGAAAGATTTTTTAGGGTATATTGGTAATGAGAAATTCTAATTACAGAATATATCCATGATTACATTTGAGTGCACACCCACCAAGTTTGCAGACGACACCAAACTGAGTGGTGCAGTTGATACACTTCACGGAAGGGATGTTGTCGCGGACCGCTGGTATCTTGTTCTTCAGGAATCACAACCCAGAAGGTTGTTGTGATTCCCCTCGTATATCAGAAGGCTTTGTTTCGCTCCAAAGGTCTATACCGCAATCAAAGGCTTCTAACAGAGAGCTTCAAGACACTGCTCTCCAGGGGCTCCTACCACACCAGTCTCCAGGAGGGAACTGCCCCCACTCCCTCTTGGGAGTGCCCCGCCTTTAACCATCCATGAGTCACGTGGTCTCCGGCTGACCAACGTGACTCACAGCACCTGTCCTGACGAGGCACAGGTGCTTTCTATTGTAGTAGCCCATGTAGCAGCCAGAAAACTTCCACAACAATTCCCCCTCTTTTTTTGAAAAAACATCTAATGACCTTTAGGGGTTCTTAACGTTCCGATCCCATGTACAGCCACCGTGTTGGATACCTTTAAGACTAGGATCATGAGGAAGTGATTCTTATATTTTTTTATCATACCAAGTCGGCGGTGGATATATCCATTGTTCTGATGATGTTGGATACATCCACCCTGGCTGTTCTGGCTGCTTTTCCTGATGGTTAACCTGCGGTTGCCGTAACATTCCTTCAAAGGGTTGTCGTAACATTCCCTCAGGGCTCTTTTCTGGACTGGTCTGCGGCTCCCGTATTGCTCCCGCAAAGAGCTTGCTAGGGCTGTATGTCACGTATTTCTTAGTTCTTCTGTTGTCATTTTTTGACTGGCCGTTGGTGTAAATCCTTGATCTACAGTTTTTTGCAAAATGGCCCATCTTTCCACATTTATAACACTTCTGTTTATTATTATATGAGGCCATCAAGGTGGTGGCTAGTACAGTCATTTCATGCTCTACAGACCCGACCTTAGCACACGCAATGACCATTTCCTCTAGAGAGGGGTCCCCTGGCAGTACTTCAATAACTCTTCGCCAATCAGTGTTGGCATTATCCCTTGCCAGTTGTTTTGTCAACAGGGCCCGTAGATTGCTGTCATATACTTGTTTTTCTATTGCCCCTTGTAATCTCTCTACAAATTGTAGGAAAGGCTCCATGACCCCTTGTTTGATCGTGGAGTACCTTGCTTGGGGTTTCGCCATTTCTGTGGTGCGCATGAGGGCCTGCATCCCTATTTGTTTGACCTGCTCAAGAATTTGGGGATGCCATTGGGCTTGTACTGCCGGATTGCTAAATACTTGACCCGTTCCCATCAGGACATCTGTACCAACGGCATAACATGGGTCGCCTTGAGGTAATTGTATATTGTGTAGTGCCTGACGATCGGCCAACTGCCTCCAAGTGCTCACAAAAATGGAGCGTTGTACTGGCTGGAACATAATCTGAGCCAGATGTTGAAAGTCATATGGCACCAATATCTCTAGGTTTAGCAATCGCAATAATTGCGTCACTGCTGGGGAATTTGGCCCATATTGTGCTACTGCCTTTTGTATATCCTGTATGACTTTCCATGACCAGCCCAAGTGTTGATTGGGCTGGTTAGAACCCGGGAGGGCCAGTTCCACAGGGAATACACTCGGCCTTCCCCCCATTTCCATCATGGATAATTTTTTATTACTGACTGGTAACCCCAAGACTTGAACCAAGTCCCAGTCCCCAGCCTCTATTGCTTTCATTTTTACCTCGTTCCAGAAACGGACTGGGTCACGAGGTTGAACTGTCGCTGTAGGGGTTCCCAAGGGGTCTGGTTCCAATAAACAGACAGATTCTAGCGACTTTTCCCTTGGTGGAGAAACCGGTGGTAACTCCCCAGCTGAGCTGTCACTTGCTTTGGAGGTTTCTCCTAAAATCTCTTTTGCTGCAGGGGGGGGGTCATGGCCTGCTGCAATATCTCCACTACAGCTGCTAACTGCTGGGATACTCCTTGCAGCATTGTCACGGCCTGGCGCACTAGTGCTGGCTGCATGGCTCGTACCTGTGTCATATATGTTGCTGGATATGAAGTTGCCGGGGGTGGGGCCATTAGATCAAGTGGCGGAGCCGTAGGCGTGACACATCCTGAGGAGGAAGGGGGGGCTGCTGGGGCAAAGGGTGGGGGGCGCTCCAATATCTCCTGCAGGGTGGGGCAGAGTCCCTGCATAGTCCCCACAACTTTATTGATCTCCGTGAACAGCGAGGATACATCTAATTCGCTGTCCACACTGTCTGGGGCCAGTCCTCCTTCAGACAGTTCGTTGTTTCCTTCATACCCTTCACTTGCTGATACATAGTCTGTTAATTCATCTTCCTCCTTTTCTGCCACCCCCTTTTGAATTATATTATCCAAGGTCCTCCATGTACACAGCAGGTCAGTATCAGTTAAGTCCTTTTTTCCAAGGACTACTTCACAAAGTAGCTTATATCCCAACTTTTTCCAAAGTTCTAGGTTAAAGGTGAAAGTAAGGCTGACTAGGTCTTTGTGTCCAGCTGCCCAATTAAGTAAATTATATAAATCTTCATTACTTATATTGGCCCCCACAGCCATTCCCACAGATTTAAGGAAAGTGAAAGTCTGATACTCCTTGACAAAATTCTGGCCCATTTTAGCTCCCAACAGCTCACCTTGTTCCAGGTGCCTAGGTTGAAACAGCAGTTCTCCCACTGGTCTTAAACTTTGCTGGTCTTTAACACCACCACAATTCACCTTGAGGTCCAGACAGTTCACATTTCGCCGAATCACATCGGGGTCACCAATTGCCACGGACCACTGGTATCTCATTCTTCAGGAATCACAACCCAGAAGGTTGTTGTGATTCCCCTCATATATCAGAAGGCTTTGTTTTGCTCCAAAGGTCTATACCACAATCAAAGGCTTCTAACAGAGAGCTTCAAGACACTGCTCTCCAGGGGCTCCTACCACACCAGTCTCCAAAAGGGAACTGCCCCCACTCCCTCTTAGGGGTGCCCCGCCTTTAACCATCCATGAGTCACGTGGTCTCCAGCTGACCAACGTGACTCACAGCACCTGTCCTGACGAGGCACAGGTGCTTTCTATTGTAGTAGCCCATGTAGCAGCCAGAAAACTTCCGCAACAGGATGTCATTCAGAGGGACCTAAATTCTAAATTGAAAGGGAATGGAGAATTTTGTGATAGAGCACAAGATGGATCTCAGCTCTCGCACCCAAACAAATCTCATCAATGCCATTTGTCCATAGTATAAATTCAGTTCCATGTCAGAATGTGGCAATAGGCTTCTAAAACTGGGAAGACCAGATTCAGGGGCAGAAGAAGATCTGGCTTGCACCTTTATAGGCAACATAGATGAGGCAGCTATTCACACCTACCTTTTTTTTCCTGGGTTACCTCTCTAGGCCTCACATCTCTTCTTCAGAAAAGGTCTGTCAAGGAAAGGGTTTCTTTCTCTGGGGAAAAAAAAAAAACAAACAACACAAACTTGGAAACACAACTCTTGCTAACAGAATCCCTGATCACAATTTTCTTTAAAAAAATATCAGTTGAGGTCCCACTCAACTCAGTTTAAAAAAAGGGAGGGATGTAAAGCAGGTGGGAACACTTTGCAACATTTCTGTGAGCATTGCCTGTACCTTCTTTCCTTAACTATTCATACTGTCTTTTTTAATAGAGGAAAGAGAGATTCAAAAGATCAGTCCTATCCAGAAGGCAGTCAGATTGACTTTCACAGTTTCTTCATGTTTGTTTATCATCATTCTATACATGCAAGAAGGAAAACTGTAGACACAAACCTTGTATAATCTTAGAATAGTAAGTATACGCATATTTTTTTAAATAGCTGTTTAAAAGCCAAAAAACATGTTTACTGCAAATACACAGTGACACATACTGGCAAACAGCTCTGGCACACATCGGCGTTCTTCCAGGGACACACAAATCTAAAGTACGTGACAAAGATAATCAGACAATCTCATTTTTATCAGAACTTTTCCTGAACTAATTTCTAAACCACAGTTTAAAGAAGGTTTGAAAGCTGTAATATTGAAAGAACCAGTGATTGTTATATAATTAAACATAGGAAGGTAAGACTCACTGTGGCTAACTTAGAGTAAACTATTCATTCTGATTAGTATTGGAAAAGGCAGAAAAAAAAAATTTTCTGTTTTAGTGTTCAGAACTTGCAGGCTGCTAGGTAAAAGGAGAGAGACTTTAAAAAAAAAAAAAAGTAGGAAACTAATTCATTCAATACAGACTGTCTTCGTGTTGTAGTGAGTTGGACCACAATATTTGAATTCCCCCAGTAATGCAATACGTGATTATTTAGGTTCCTGCTGTGAGTGTTTTGAAATGTTATCCTTGGTAACACTAATAAAAAGGTTATTTTTATTTCTGGTTTGTTGTGGCTCTATGCACCGCAGGTATTTTCATTGTGAGACTAAATATCTCGGTGGTAATCATTCCATGGGTTCTGATTCCCTTAACCATTAATGGAACATGACTGCAGATTGAGAACAATGATTTGCTCTTTAGAGTTTTCACTAACTTAAAATAACTAGGAGGAATCTGGACTTCTGTATGAATAACATTACATCCAAGCAAGGGCCCATGAAGCCATCCCATCCACTAAAACACAAATCATAAAATAATTAGGTCATGGCATAATGGCAAAGCTAAAAGGAAAAAGGTCAGATCATAAACAATGATTTCAATGAATATGCTGATTTACTCCATCTCAGGATATTTACACTAATCAGGATGAAATTAGTGAACCTTGATGGTCCTCAGTCTTGTCTTTGAATATTCTAATGATAAATGAGATCTATCTGTTTCTTAACCATATAACAACCAGTAGGTTCATAGCAGGTCAAATTTTAGGAACTGATTCTCTCCTTCAGCTGTGCTCACAGATATCTTGAGGCTTATCTGCTTCTGAGAAAGAACACAGATTTTTGAAAGGAAAAAGCTTTTGAAGGCCTATGTTCTACAGATCAAACAGGCTTGTTGTTCAGTTGTTGGCAGTGAATGCTAAGGTTCTTTAATTACAAGTACTAGTTAATTGTGGTCTTTTGTATGAACTATTCGCATTTCACCTTCAATTAATATCTTTTTTTAGTCTTAAAAACCAATTATGCAAACAGAATCTATATTTTTGTTAACAGTAATTGGAATACTGTTGTTGTGGTTTAGGCCAATCCGGCAACTAAACTCCACACAGCTGCTCTCTCACTCCTTCCCCAGTGAAACGGAGAGGAGAAAAAACATAATAAAAGGACTGAGGGTCGAGACAAGAACAGAGAAGGAGCACCCACCAACCATGGCCCTGGGCAAAACAAACTCAGCTTGGGAATAAAGCAAAACAATTTATTAACAGTTACTTGGAAGGATAAAGAGAAACAAAACGAGTTACTTGAGAGGATAAAAAGAAAGCCAGATCTTAAAAACAACACCTCCCACCTTTTCCTTTTGTTCCCAGCTCTACCTCCTCCCCCAGCGGCACGGGGGGGACAAGGAATGAGGGAGTGCAGGTCAGTTCATCCCATGTTGTTACTGCCGCTCCTTTTCTTAAAGGAGAAGGAGTCCTTACACTCTTTTCCCTTGCTCCAGTGGATCCCCTACTCACAAGGAAAAATCCACAGACTTCTCCAGAGTGAGTCCTACCTGCAGGATGCAATCCTTCCCCATCAGATTGCTCCAGTGCAGGCTTTTACCACAGTCACGGATTCTTAGGGAGTTGTTTCCACTTGCTCCGGCGTGGGTTGTCCCATGGACTCTAGATGCCTCACTACCTTGTCGTGCATCCCATGCTCCACGATCGTCCTCAGGCTCAGGCATCTCTTCTCCAACATGGGCTTCTCCACGAGGTGCAAGTGGGTCTCTGCTCCACCAAGTCCATCCTGGCTGCAGGGGGGCCGCCTGCCGTCTCACCACCGTTTGCAGGGGAAACTCAGCTCCGGCACACCTCATCCCATTCCATCTTCACTGACCTGGTGTCAGTGTGGCCGTTTCTCTCAGGTCTTAGTCCTCTGGGTGAACTCGGCCCAGTGGGCACCCCGGGAGCGGGACGCTCCCTGAGTTCCCCAAGCGGCTCCGCCGCCACCATCCTCAGCAGTTGGTGCCGGCCCGGCGCAGTCAGCCCCCGGCTGGGAGCCGGGGAGCGGGGGGCAGCGCCCTCCTCCCTTCTCTCCACACTCCCAGGCAAAGCACCTTTTCCAGTTCCTTTGTCCCAACTTAAAAAGGGCAATTCACAGAGGCACCAAATGGCTCAACCCTGAGGGGGATGGGAGTCTGATCTGGTGGCCAGAACCGGGTCTGACCCGGTTCTGAAACCAGAGAAGTCACAGGGAAAAAATCCCCTCTCCTGCCATCAGAACCCCTTTACATCAACCCATCACAACTGTGCAAGAAATCTGACTGGTAGAGACTGTTGTCCTATGTCTTGACAATTTAGTTGTTAAAATTTGTTTCTTCGAGGGTATCAGAGTCTGCTGAAGAGAGAAAAGCGTTCAGGTCAGTCACTACTTAAACAAAGCTTTCAAAACCTGTACACTGATGAGCATCTTGGGTCTCAGCAAGAATCTCTGAGGAGAGCTGCCTTTTAATTTGCCTTGTCATGAAGACTGCTAATGTAACATCAGACTTGTCTTCTTGACATCAGATATGAAACAGTAAGACAAGACACAGCACAGAGAATCTTTTTGAAACTCTTAAAGCATGTGTAGATTTGAGGAGCCTACCTAGAAGTAGCAAGTTTGCAACACATCAGGTTATGGCTTCTGTGCTGGTTTTGGCTGGGATAGAGTTAATTTTCTTCATAGTAGCTAGTGGGAGGTTATGTTTTGAATTTGTGCTGAGAATAATGTTGATAACATACTGATGCTTTGGTTGTTGCTAAACAATGCTTAGATTAAGCCAAGGACTTTTACAGCTTCTCTTACTGCCTGTTGTGGGTTAGGCCGCTCCGGCAACCAAACCGCCCCCCCCCCAGTCGTTGACTCACCCTCCCCCAGCCCCAGGGATGAGGGAGAGAATTAAAGGATAAATGGGATATCCGTGGGTTGAGATAAGAACAATTTAATACAGATGATTTAATACACAGTGCAGATGCTCACCACCCCCTCGTATGCAAAGCCCGTCTCGTCCCGAAGCTGCAATCCCGGACGAACGTGAGGCCCCGAAATAGAGAGGGGCAGAGAGAGAGAGAGAGAGAGATAGTACTCCGAGAGTGGGAGTGCTGGGAGAGAGAGGGGGGGAGAAAAGGCAATAGAGCAAAAGCGCAGCAAGTGCAAAAGAGCAGAAGCCGCGAAAGAGCCAAAGCGCAAAAGCTCTTCTGTCCAGCTGACCCTCACCTTTATACTGGGCATGACACTGCATGATATGGAATACTAATTGGCCAGTTTGGCCCTCAATCTTAAGTTCCACCACAAATCACACGGAGAATCGTGGCCCCCTTGTCCTGCTGTGCTTCTGCACTCCAGCACACTGAAAAGTCCTTGGCCAACCACAAACATCAGCTTGCTATCAACATTCTTCTCAGAGTGAGCCTCTGAGTAAAACCAAAACACGGAGCTCTTCTGGCTTCTAAAAAGAAGAGCTAACTCTGTCCCAGCTAAAACCAGGACACTGACACTGCCCTCCCAGCTGCTTCTTCACAAGAAGTTGGGAGGGTACACAGCCAGGACAGCTGACCCAAACTGGCCAAAGGGATATATCCTGCCATAAGATGTCATGCTCAGTGTATAAGCTGGGGGGAGCTGGCCAGGGGCAGCGATCGCTGCTGGGGACTGGCTGGGCATGAGTCAGTGGGTGGTGAGCAGTTGCATCACTTGTGGTTTTTTCCTTGGGTTTTGTCTCTCTCTCTCTTTTGTTGCGATCCTTTGAATTACATTTTTAAAACTATTATTATTGTTATTATTAATATTTTATTTTATTTCAATCATTAAGCTGTTCTTATCTCAACCCATGAGTTTTCTTACCTTTTTCCTCTGATTCTCTCCCTCATCCTATTGGGTGGAGGGGAGTGAGCGAGCGGCTGCGTGGTGCTTAGTTGTTGGCTGGGGTTAAACCACGACAGCTCCTCAAACCACAACTCTCTTACCTTTTCATAAGCAAGGACATTTGTTTGGAATGCACAGAGATTAATACTCCTCTTTGCATATTTAAATACAATATCTACTTCTACTTCTCTAGATATATACAATTAAGTCTTCAAGACAGTTACACACTTTAGACGCTGCATATGTTAGATTTTATGAAGTAATGTTCAGCTCGCTATTTCAGCAAGTAATTAGAGAATTTAATATTATGCACAAGATAATTAGGAAAACCAACTACTAACGGATTAAAATGGTAAACAGCCTAAGTCAACACCACTCAGAATGTATATACTTTATTCATGGTGCATCTTCTAGCACTGCTAATACACAGTCAAATTAATCATGTCAGTAGATGCCCTTAGATCAGAAGCGATTAACCCATCTAATTGAGAAGTTTTTGAGGAAAGAAATAATTTATTATAAAATAGATGGAGTGCTCTGTTCCTCACAAGGTTCTCTTTTATTTCTTTTTTTTTGTGTGCACACGCAAATGCCACATGCTTAGACTTCTGGAGTAACGTTTCTTCTTAAAAATTGTTAAAATGGTAGTTCTTATTTCCATTCTTCATATGATCACATCATTAAACTAAAATAACAAACAGGGTATTTTTCAAAATAACAGAAACCATTAAAAGTTTATCGTAGAATAAATAAAATGCTCAATCTAGCTATCCACCTTTTTATGATCTTACCTGCTTTGAAGTGCTTTTGTAAGTGCTCTCCTTATTGATTTATTTGTCCCAAGAAGAGAGCAATAAACCTACCTGGCCAGTCTGAACATTTTAGCACCACAAAATATAAACCTATGTATCTCATAAGGACCCAGGCTTTTAAAATTTTGACATTTTTATTTCTATTTCACCACTGGGGTTGTCTAATCTGAGACAGGAACAAGCAAAATGGAAAATACTTGAGAAACAGAGTTTCTGTAAATGCCAGTGGTCAAGAGGAAAATACCTTTATTGAACTCCCATTTTACATTATTTTCAAACTGTCAGGGCATGATTTTGCTCTCAGTCAAACATAAAAAAAGTGATAAATCCAATGAAACTAATGAATTTAAGATGTACTATTCCATTTCAGGCCTCTTTTTCCTGGAGCTCAATCCAGGACCTATCTGAGGTTCCCAATGCAATGTGTGGAATTAGAGAAGCAGGATTGTTAAGGGAATGATTGTTAACTATGTTAGACTAGATGACAGATACAGGAGCTTGCAGGCACATACATCTCATTATATAAATTTGAATAATTCATATGTTACAGAGAGTCCTGCCCCTGGTTACTGTGCTTAGCATACAGATCCAGCAGGCAAAATGGGACATTAAAATGGGACAACATCTCTTCACCATTCTCCTTTGAAAAATAAGGGGTTTTTTTAAAAAAAACACACATTGTTTATAATCTATTGCTTTTGTATAAAAATGGCAAAATGTTACATATTTTATTTCATTGTGATTACTCAAAACCTTTCTGTTGATCTTATTTGCAATTCATTATACATACTCATCTTTTTTTTTTTTCTCACAGAGCTTCTGAAGAAATGCATAAATATGACACCATTAGGGATTAGAAGAGGTGCAACTTACATCAGAACGGGAGTTAAAGTCCTTATAACTCATTGTATTTGACAAGTTATTTGTTCTTTTAATCCTTCCTAAGTATGCTGGGTAAGAAATATTAATTAGAAAGAGTATCCAAATATTCGGTTGAGTCAACAGTGAAAATGTATTGTAGAATTATTAACATCTATTTTATCATAAAATAATAACTGTGCTCTTCAGTACAGTTTGGAAAGAATTTGGCTAGCAATTTTCCAGGCCTCCAGTGTGAAAATTAGTGTGGAATAGTAGATAACTTTAATTCACTATAAATAAACTGCTAGGTAATACAACAAATTAATTTTTCCAAAAAGACAAAATTCAAGCCATCTGGCATCTAGAGTACTTATATTTATGGAACATCTTCCATTTTCTATCAATTCCTGCTTTTCCAGGCTTTCCTTCTTCAATGAGATAACCATCTGAGAAGACACTGGGAAGAGAGAGGCCTGAGTTAGTGTGTTGGCTCAAGTGATCCGAAGACCACACCCAGCCATATTGGCATGTTGGCATATTGGCAGCCCTGGCACCATCAATGCAAGGACATGGACCTCTTGGAGTGAGTCCAGAAGAGGGCCATGAAGATGATCCGAGGGCTGGAGCACCTCTTTTATGAAGACAGTCTGAGAGAGCTGGGGTTCAGCCTGGAGAAGAGAAGGCTCCGGGGAGACCTTCTAGCAGCCTTTCAGTACCTAAAGGGGGCCCGCAAGATAGCTGGAGAGGGACTTTTTGCAAGTCATGTAGTGATAGGACAAGGGGCAATGACTTTAAACTGAAAGAGGACAAATTTAGATTAGATCTAAGGAAGAAATTCTTCATTTTGAGAATGGTGAAGCACTGGAAAAAGCTGCCCAGAGAAGCTGTGGATGCCTCATCCCTGGAAGTGTTCAAGGCCAGGCTGGATGAGGCTTTGAGCAACCTGATGTAGTGGAAGGTATCCCTGGGGTTGGAACTAAGTAATCTTTAAGGTCCCTTCCAGCCCTGCCTAGTCTATGATTCTATGATTCAATCCCCACAATTGCTTTGTAATACAGTAGAAAATCAGTACCTTTACTTATTTTTTTGCAATTTTTTTTTCTCAGTGTAGTAGGAATTTCAAATTCTGAGAACGTATGGGGCAAGTCTGACACAAAGAAGCCAGTAGCTCCACGGATAATAGCGTGAAAGTTAGAGCTGTTGAGCTAGATAACAAACACATACCCAGCTAGCAGCAGGGCTGGGGAGCTGAAAAGGCAATGCAGATACACTGGGCACCGATTTTGAAGATCAGTTCAGGAGTTTAAGATGTAAAACAGAAATAAAATTACAAGATATTAAAGAGTAGGGAAAAAAAGAAAATAAAAAATCATCAGCATCTTTCAAAAATAATTCAAAATACAACAGTGCACTTCTTTTCTGGACATACTCTAGTGGTAATTCTAATGACACTGCAAATTTTGCCTATAGAAGTTCTGTCTCATTATAAAGCTGAACAGATCTTCAGGTGAAGTTAAAAGTTATGCATTAGCCATCCAAATTGGAGTTGTTCCACTGGCCATACATTAAAAAAAAAAGAAAGAAAAAGAAAAATGAAGTTAAAGAGGTATAAGAAGGTACTCATTAAAAAAATGTATACCAAGCAACCTGCTCTTCTTGGCCAGTGTTGCTGATGGGAATGCCAAGGCTCCAAGAAGCTCTTTATTAAGTGTAATAAACTGTGAAAGCAGATTTCTGGAACAGTAACAGTAACTGCAGCAACACAATGCTGCTGCTGCTAAAAGAATTGGATGAATGTAATTTTAAATCACTGTAATAAGCACATGTCAATGGCCAGGAGCAGGCAAAAAGCAATTTAAGGATAAAAACAGAGTCGTAAAATATTCAAGGAGTCCAGAGGATTAGCACTCAAAGCAAGTAGCATTAATTATGACTTCTAAAGCACAAAAAATTGCTGATAGACCAAACATCAATTAACAGCAATTGGTCTGAGCCAGGTTTTAAATGCACTACATGAAAACAGTAATTATACAATGTTATACAGTAAGAGAAGACACGAAGTTGAGATGAAAGGTTAATTCTACAATAGCCTACAAACTTAGATTCACAAAATTCCTAAGAACTTTAAGGTCAGCAATGAGGGACTTCTTTGTCAAGACAGATAAATATAAAGAGAAGGAAAAAAGGACATTTTCAAAATCAAAATAGCAGAGAGCTAATGAAATTGTGACTAGCATCAGGCTTACAGTTGCAAGACCATTCTTCCCAAAATAATCAGGAGTCTCAAGAAAAGCGATAATGCTCTAAACACTTGAAAGAAACTTAAATCTGCCCCTCAGAACATCTGGATATTCAGAGAAGATGATGTTAATTTATGTGCAATGTGATTAAAAATCTAACTCAAGAAAAATAAGTTTTCCATTATAACGGAATGCTGATACAAAGCAAAAGCAATTTTCAAAGAAACTGAAGCATAATTCAGAGAGCTACCGCCACATTCTTTGAATGTGGATTCAAAGAAATCACCATTAACACAATACAGATTATTTTCTTCATGACATTATCATAGATCACAACAATTGTAATAGTGTTCCCAACAAGCAGATATAAAACTTGCATAAATAAGAGAAGATGGAAATCTGTCAAGCATCTCTTTTTTCTTTTTAACTTAATTTTGAGAAATGATAGGGAAAAGAAAAAGCTATAAACCTAATGTGATATAAGGATTCGTCAATAAAAAAGTTTAAGTCACAGCTCAAAAATTCTTTTACCAAAACCTTGAAAAGCTTTCCTCAAGTCAGATAAAAACAAATAAAGAGAGCAGCAACTGCAGAACTCTTAACAACTCTTGGAAAGACCACAATCATAAGAAAAGTTGAAAACCATAAATGAATTGCATAAACATGACACTAGAATACCCAGCATCATACAAAGTGACAGCATCTTTGCAAACCTAACACAAAGGATATTTGCAGATGAAAATATGGTCACTACAGATCTACGTATGACAAAATCCCTCTTAAAAAAACATTTTTTCAATAACTTACAGAGCAAGAAAATTTGACTCAGAAATGAATAACATATCATTTAATTAAAAAAAAAAAAACACCACAATTAAACCCAAACTGAACAGTGATAACCTAATAAACATAAATATTGAGTTTGACTGATGAAGCATACTGACATTTTATCTTACTGAAATAAAAAAAAAAAGTCAGGTTGAAGCTGTAAGAGCTGAATTAACAAGCAATGTTCCTGCCCAGAAGATCATACACTTACCAGATAACAATCCTAAGCACAATTACCGAAAAAGTGAAGGAAATAGCAAAAAGCTCTTATCATAAACTTATTAGATTTTGAAAATGTATGCCATTGCCTTGATTGTACTTCATGGCAGAACACGCAGAAATATAATAGTATGTCAATAAATAATTAACATCATTAAGACTTCGGATCTTACACCCAGTTACAATGTGTGCACTCAAACTAAGCCCAGGCTTAAGGAAATGGTTCAACATAATATCAAGTGGTGTCGAGAACACATCTTTCCTGCTCGACATTGCCACTTACTTCATTTTAAGAAAAATTCTACTTAGACACAACAACAGTGCTGTGTTGCTCCACAGGAGGAGCACAGAAGATGTAAATGGGGCTAATAAAACAACTCGTGGAAGTAACGGCTTAACCAACATGCAAACAGGGAACTAAAATAGTAGACCATCCCAAAACAAAATTAAAACAAAGTCTAATGAGAATGTCTTCAAATTAAAATTCAACATAACCTTAGAAGACAAAGAACAATGACAATCAAATGATTTTTCCTGTTTTGGCTCTAACAAGCAAGCACATGGGGACATCAACACGGAGATTATATTAAATTTGCGAGATGGAATCTTAACAGTTCAGAAAAATTTTGCTTAAAAAAAACATCAACTTAAAGACTAAATTCCATAATTTTAATTCAAATTTTATTTTTGCATTTAGCATATAGATTTGAAAGCTGAAAATCTTCCAGAAGAATAGACAAGTGCTTAAAAGCCTCTGAAAGAAAATATCTGAGAAAATTTGTAGATATTTAATCTAATAAATGCAGAATTTTGCCAGACACCTGCAGCTCATTCTAAAATTCAAAGAAGACAAAAACATGAGAAGGTTGGCAGCAGGTAAAGCCAAATAACCTTCTGTGACAGGTGTTGGATAATACTAAAGTGCTGGAAATTTCAGGCAGAGTGACTTTCACAGCACAAATAACCACAAAGGTCATCCAAGAACACCAGATTTTTCCTTGTGCTCATGTAACTTCTAGTGTTCTGGGAAGAACTGTTTGTATGTTGATCTGAAAGTAGTTAAGGAATACGCAGATTTTTCTCTTTGAAGCTCATTAAGTTCACCATGACTTTAACCTTTTAGCATTGCTAATCCAGAACTCCATCTGACACCGTTTCTTTATTAGCTGGCACAACTTTGATACTCTGGTATTCTGCTGTTAACAAGGAAGCTGTACATAGAGCTCCATTTGAAAATGGTTCAGAAGGGTTACTAATCATGGGCAAGACAATTTTATGGACAGGCATGACACTGACAGAAGGTATTTGGAGTTTTAAAGGCAACTACTAAACAGATAGCCTCGCCAACATCGTAGTACCAGGAATTAAAACAATCGCTATATATCTATCAGGCTTTTATATGCTATTTATAAATAGAAACTTAAACCCAGAATACACTCCAAAGCATTTTACGTTTGGAAATGTCATCAAATAATTACTTTTTTTACTTCTACTTTTTATACACAAATAGATCAGAAATGTTAAACAATTCTTTCCTATATACACATCTGAAGCTATCCTGGCCACAATATTTATATAACCTAATAAATAATTCCAGATCAGGCAAAACTATATTTTTCTAAAATATGCAGATTTTCCTAATGAAATTTCTCATACATCCAGTTTTGTTTGTGATACTTTTGACAGAAATATGTTTTCTTGGTCTGCACAAAAGGATTTAAAATTCCAGATATCAAGATGTTGCAGCCTTCCAGTACTTAAAGGGGGCCTACAGGAAAGCTGGAGAGGGACTTTTTACAAGGGCGTGTAGTGATAGGACAAGGGGCAATGGCTTTAAACTGAAAGAGAGTAGATTTAGATTAGATATAAGGAAGAAATTTTTCACTCTGAGGGTGGTGAGGCAGTGGAACAGGTTGCCCAGAGAAGTTGTGGATGCCCCATCCCTGGAAGTGTTCAAGGCCAGGTTGGATGAGGCTTTGGGCAGCCTGGTGTAGTGGAGGGTTTCCCTGCCCATGGCAGGGGGAACTAGATGATCTTCGAGGTCCCTTCAAACCCTAACCATTCTATGATTCTATGATTCTATGATTCTATGTTAAAGTTTAAAACAGATTTTTAATGTAATAAATGTAGCAGTGAGTAGCATGGAAAACAACGCATTAATGTCACTCACACACCTCTTGCTTTTGCGTGAGTGCAATGATGGAGAGAGACAACATGATATGAATTATTTCTATACAATAAAGAACACGTTCTTGACCATACAACAAATTTTAGATGAGAGTTCACAGAACAGAATTAAAGGAGAACCTCAGCACTAGAAAGCTCAGTGAGAGGGTCTCTTACTGTAAGATAAACTCTGATTTTAGATAGATTGATATATACACTGGTATGCGTTCTTATTAGAGAAGAAATAACTAATTAAATGTACTTTGCATAATTACAGTGCATCTTCACAGTGTTCAGCCCACACTCTTTCTGAAATGGGAAGTGTTCATTGCACTACTGCCTTTGCATTCTACTCCTTATTTCCTAAATATTTCATTAACTCTCCGTTATATGTTCATATCAACTGTTTTTCATGAATTACTATAATTTTACTTCTGGTTTTTTGTTACTGGAGGGCAAAGAAGGAGCCCCCATTGCTGCAATGTTAAAAGTCAGGAAAAAATGAAAATACAATCATCAGCTCTAACTATATTTCATCCACTTTGTTTCAGTTGCTTTCTCTGCCTGGTTCTTTCTCTTTTGCTTTTGAAATGTAAAATAAAGTAATTGCATTCATGTCATGGGAGTTATACCAAAGTTGGTCATACATGGTGTGTTTTACCAGCTCTGTGATACCAATTTACTAGCAGTCTTTAACTTTACAAATCACCTTGTATTTGAATAAATTATTTAAGAACACTTACGGTTTATTTACCTAACAAATTGCTTGCGGACTTAAGGAATTCAATTCCATGGGGTTTCCATTTGGAACCTTATTTATCCTATTATCTCTGAAACAGAGAAAAATAAAAGCGTCTTGAAGTTCAGGTTCAGAGACATCAACACATCCCTCAGCAATTTTTAAAATATAACTTAGTAAAATATCATTACAGAGTGGTGTAGCGGTCCTGACAGCTCGATTATTGTGCATGGCACGACCGCGTACGTGGCACGACCCTCACAGCCCTCAGGCCTGTGCTGTGCTGCACAAATTTTGGCTGCAGGATAAACACAACTGGCTGATTTTCACGGAGGAGCCTGCAGGCAGCTCCCGCTCCGTACCGGCAATACCGCTTGCCTGGCCTTACATTTGTTTAACAGTGCAGCAACAAGTTCTCACGTGAACATCCCTCCTGTCTGATGGCAGAAGTGTTGAATAGGGTTGCTTCCTTGTTAGAAAACAAGGAATAGCTCAAAGTTCCAAAATGGGAGAATGGAGGGGTCTGCACGGCATGCTGCGCAAGGGGTGGAGGCCCCTTCAATGCTATACCCCCTGGGGTTTCAAGCATTTAAAGGAACATAAGACAACCTATACTATTCTCTTCTTGTAGTGTTAACTATAATAAATACCTTTTTCGATGACACCTTACAGAGACTGAGTGCCTTTCTTACTGGGATCATAATGCACCAGCAAGCAGCTCCAGGTACAAAACAAGGCATTTTCTGTCATTTATCTTGACTTGAAGACATACTTTCTCATTTCCATGAAACATGTTTTGAGGATGCAAAGGTTAAAAATTCATACAGATGCCTCATTTTCTAATTAAATGTCCATTGTGAAATTTCATCTAGAACTAAATGAAAATTGCATTCAATTGAGGAGATGATTGGTATTTATTTCAAGACCAAAATTGAACACTTTTTTTCTTGTCTATACCTGAAGAACTAAATAAAGCAGCATGCAACAGCAAGACTCAGAACCAATAGAAATGAGCATGACATATGTGGTCCTCCTAGAAATCCAGGTTTAACCCCAAGTTTATTTAAATTTATGCACTGAAATACAAGTCTTCAAAATTAATCTTTACTTTGAATGAAAATAGCATAAAAAAGTGTTTAGCTACAGGACGAAGTACATCCTTTCCGAATTTTGTGACATGCAAGTCCTTGAGAAATGAAGGCCTCTAAACCTACATCCATAAAGTTGAAAAATACAATTCTTCAATTTTATGAATGCAGATTTCATTATTGCCGTGGTTGAACCTGGCTGGCAACTAAACGCCATGCATCCCCTCACTCACTCCCCTCCACCCTCTGGGAAATGGGGAAGACAATTAAATGGGAAAAAGAAGGAGACTCTTGGGTTGAGATGAGTAAAATTTAATAATAATAATGTAAAATGTAAAGTAGTAGTGATATAATACTAAGAATCTATGAATATACATATTGATAATAATACATACAAATAAGTGATGCACAGTGCAATTGCTCACCACTCAGTGACAAACGCCTGTCCTGTCCCAGCAAGCGGTCCCGAAACAGATAAGTGCAGACACTGCAATCCCAGACAAGTGAGAGGCCCAAAAAGAGAATGAGAGAAAGAGAGCACTCCAAAAGGCTGAAAGAGTCCCCCAGAAGAGAATTACAAACTTGCCGGTCAACCCTCATCTGTATGCTGCGCATGACCTTGCACCATATGGAATACCCCATCGGCCAACTTAGCCCTCAATCCTAAACCTCAATTCAAATCATACGGGGAGTTGTGGATCCTCTGTCCCGGCCATGCTCCCCCCCAGTCTGTTGTTGTAGTCCCCAGTTCTACAGTGAGCAAAGGAGGAATAATAAGATGACACAAAAAGTTTCTATTAGCAATTTTATCTTGTAAGCGTTCAGTGTAATTTTTATTGGCGAGATCTTCGAGGCATTGGTGAACTCACACTGGGGACAATGCAAGTGGAGCACAGAAATGCTTCTAAGTTTACTTTTAGTAGAGGCAGTGTGCTCTTTTAGTAACCTGCTGTAGAGGCATGGATAATCTAGAAATCTGCTTTGATTTTCTTTTGCCTGTTCGCATAGTGTGACGAGTATACCTTAACAAAAGAAAGACATGCCATTAGTTTTAAAATTGAAGCAAGAGATCTATTTCTATGCAAGGAATACCTTTGTAACCCAAAGATTATGAAGGAGAGGGTGCAACAACCGAAATATGTTCATTTTCTCATTTTAAAACCTCCTGCTGTCTCCCTATTCTAACCTACTAAGGAAGACTTCTAGCTGAGCCTGGGCAGACATGGTGCAAAGAACCATGCAGAGGAAAGCAGAAAAAAGTTCATCTTTTCTGCTAAAATGAGGAATACAATTGTAACTAGTTGCTTATACTGGCTCAGAGCCCAGCATGATTAATGATGCTTTCAAACTGGTTTTAGAGGAGCACTTAAGCTTGCCCTTATGAATCTCGTGTCTGTCAGTTTTCCAGTGCTTTGCCTGTTTATTTGACTGCCCTGTTGCTCAGAGCAAAACAGCAGGCTAGGACTGAGGAATTTTCAATTTATATAGTTAAATGCTGTTAGATGGAAAAATTTCTGCCAAAACTCATATGAGAAGGGAAAAATGTGAACCTTGGACTAGGAAATTAGTGTCAGTAGTGATAAAATAGGTTTATTTGGTATCTGATTATTAGCTGCATTGATCAACATGTCCATGGTATATAGAGTCCAACAATGAAACTTCTTTCCTTGCTTTCCCTATGTACAGGAAGAACTGGAGATTGTGGAAGGGTGGGTCAACCAGGAGTTAAGTCAGTGTATGTGCTTACATTTCTCCCTGAATTGGTCCAAACATTTAAAAAGCAGATTTTAGTACTTAGTTTCATTGAAGTTTTTCCATAGTTGATATAGTCTACCGCATTGACAGTTCCTACAACTTACCATCAGAACTTAAGAAAAATTTTTTGAAATTATTAAAATTTCCGCATATTAAGAGGAGGGAGACAAACACATACCACAGCTTTTAATTTAATTCTTCTTTTAAAAGATACTTTGTCTTCTACCTAGGAGAACATTACAATCAGAAGAACTTCAGTTGAGTAAGCAATCAACTTCCATGTCTATCCATCCTCTCTCACAATACCGAGCACTGATTAACAGTGAGATCCCCCAGAGTGCAATCCACTCTTTGCGCAAGCAGTTTCAGTCTCAATGTATTGAAAATGTTCCCAAATCTGTTTGAAATGCACAAATTTGATTTTAAATTAAGAAGTAAGCTTGTTCTTGGTCTGTATTTCCATAATTCTCAAATCATTGTAATAGCAACTTTCCTACCAATTCTTTCAATTATATAAGAGGAAGACCTGATACATTCTTAATTATTTCAAAGATTGAGAAGCAGAGATCATCAATATAGCATGTTATGTAACAGGTATATTCCAATGATGAGAAGAAAAAAATAAAATAACAAAATCATTGTAATTATAGTTCTCCATAAAAACTTCCTGACTTCAGTTTGGTCAAATCATTTTCTAGCAGGAAAATAAAAACATTTTATTGATTGCAAATTTGCTGCAAAATACAATCATTTCAAATGGAAAACTCAAAAATTCTTGTGCCATAAGTTTATTACTGGACACTCCCAGTTGTTTTTTTCCAAAATATTTCAAAATTTTCACTTCTGGCTAAAAATTTCAGTTTTTGCAAGACTCAGGTACATTGTTAAAAGAAAAAGAAAAACATCTGAAAATCTTCAACTACCTTAGCTGCAATACAAGAACTACTCAGCAATCAGATCATATAGGTTAAACAATGTCGAGTGTGCTCCCTAAACAACCAAAGCAGACGATATATATGATAGCAGAGAAAATTTATTGCTTATTAACAGCTAATTAGCAAATACCTAATCCTTAGTAGTTAATCCCTTCATTTGCTCCAGTTATACTGGGATTTTTTTATTACAAAAAAAAAAAATAAATCTTGTTTCACTGTTTTATTTCATGTTCTGAAGTTTTTGGAAGCAATAACTTGATCTTTCTGGAAAAAACAACAACAACAACAACAACAAAAACAAACACAAAAACCAGAGCTGCTCTTCTCTAAATGTCAGGGGAATATCTACTAAGCAACCAAAAGATTTATGGTAGATATTCCAGCACCAAAGAGAGAAAAATATCAACACTGGTCTCCCCAAACACTGAGAAAGAGACTGGAACTAGAAAGAATTTTAGGCCAGCATTAAGCCTAATACTGACTAAGCAAGTCAGTAAATAAAAATGAGGTCATAAATCAAGAAAACAAACAAAATCTTGACTTAATCACACACACACAAAATTAATTTTGAAGATACTGATAATAGATCTGAAAAAAAAAATCTCAGAGAACTTTTAAATTTAAAGTATTTCTTCAGGCATAAGAACTGAGAAGAAAACTGCAGAGAAAAAAATGAAAAACGAAACAACGTATCAACTTATTGATTACTTGTACTTTCACTAAAAGGACTGGATGAATATCTCCCTAAAAATCTTGCTTTGGAATGAAAGCGTTAACTTTCTTTGTAACATGGAGCATCTTGGAAAAAAAAGTACTATTTCTGAAAATGAGAACTTTGCAAGATGAGCCCAAGAATACATTGTCTAAAACAGGCAATGTCCATAAATTCCCTATCAGCTGTGCAACTTATAAATCAAATTGAAAATTAGATGTCTAGGTCTCCAAACTTGTGAAATATAGATGCAACGGAAGAACCATCTATTGGTTTTAGATCTCCAGTGGAGAACGTATATCCAAGAGAAGAGAACTAATTCTGATGAAAAAAAAAAGATAACAACACTATAAACTTTTTATTGAATGTGCCACTTAAGGATGAGGCAGGATCCCAATGTATAAAGCAAAAGTATATGGATTCATTCAAAAAAGAAATCAGCTGCCAGGAATAGATGAAATCCATTCAAAGATAAGAAGTGGGTTTACCTTTCCAGACACAAACACTACTTCTGAAATAGTAAGAAGGATTTCCTAACTTTACAGTCCTTAGCTTTTAAAGTTCAAATATGCGAAGAAAGTTGTGGAAACTATTAACAGATCTTTTTTGAAAAAGACAGGAATTTGCAAAACAAGTCCATGCTGCAGACACTAACATAAGAGCTTTCACTTAAAGATTCCTCTCCTCGTAGAGAGAACTATATTCCATAGAACAGACTCCACGCTGGAGCAGGAGAAGACTGTGAGGAGAAAGGAACAGAAGAGATGAAGTGTTACGGACTGACCACAACACTCATTCCAAATCTCCCTGTGCCACTAAAGGGGGAGGAGGTGGAAGAACCGGAAGTGAAATAAGGTTGAAGCTGGGAAGAAGGGAAGGGTGAGGGGAAGGTGTTATTAGATTTGTCTTTTTATTCTCACTATCCTACTTTATTTTTAATTGACAATAAATTAAATTAATTTTCCCCGAGTTGAGTGTGTTTTGCCTGTGATGATAACCAGTGAGCAATCTCCCTGCCTTCTTCTCCTCCTGTCCTGTTGAAGAAGGGGAGCAACAGAGCAGCTTGGTGAGCACGTGGCAACCAGCCAAGGTCAACCCACCACATAAGGTATAAAATTCCCAAGTTTTTTACCTAATCAGCAAGATGATATTAGATCTGACGACTAAAGCAGAGATGAGGAGCAAAGCAAAGGGTTTGCATTTCTATTCAGACTTTATTTAAAGATGAACAAAAGATCTTCTGGCAGCCACTGTGATTTTACTGTAAATACCACAATATTAGATGGTTTCTAAATATCAGACATCAAGCTGAAGAGTACATTCTTTATTCAGTCTGGCTACAGTTTTTTTTTTTTAATTATTACTTAGAAGAGAACTGAATTCACTATCTTCCTGTCAAAACCCAAATATTACCTATCAGTCCTTCCATGTGAAAGGACTTCTTGGTATCAGTTTGCCAGTTCTTGCATTCTTATCAGAAGAAAAAATACCATCATTACAAGGTATATGGCAGACTGATGGGCTAGTATAAAAATTCTAATAGGAGACAAAAAAAAAAACACTTCAAGCATTTAGAAACTGCTCCTGTCACATAAATTTGACATGTACCTTTGCATCTTTCTTCCCTGTAGGTTGTTCTTTTTCCAGTCACAAAACACCACTTGACACTTCAGGCACAGATGACACAGCAGAAAGAGGAACCAGAGCAGCAACACCTTCATTGCCTTACAAGCACACCACTGCCTTGTACACATGGGTAGCTGATGGTACCAGTCAACAACAGGAGACAGCTTTACAAAATTAAATGCCACTCACTCTGTACAGAGGGTACAGGTAAGTTCCTCTTCCTTTTTTCTTGCCATTTTGATAAACCAGGAAAATCAAGAATAACAACAGCATGAGGAAAGGATTATCTGCAGGAAGGACGTTTGGGGAGACGAGAGTGTGGGAAAAAATATGATAGGGTGGAGCAAATGAGGACATTGAAACAGTAACAGAACATGAGGAAAAATTCTTGTTAACTTTTGAAACAAAAAGAATTAACCATTAAGGTTTTGTAATTGAGATGTGAAGTCTAACCTCGAGGATATTTGGTCCCTTGAATGGCAAAATTCCCATTGTTATGACGGTATGATAGGCCATTCAGCAATGTATGCAGACAGCTTTCACTGAGAAAAGGACTGGACACGTAGTTTAGGTCACTATTTTCCAATGCTTTTCAAAAACTGAGGACTATCAACTGTTCAAACATTGAGCAGACTACTCTCAGCAGCTATATCATCAGATAAAATAATCCTGCTGACCAGATGCAAAATGAAAACTTTGAAACTCTCCCTCTGAGATTAAAAAGGGAAATATATATGTGTCTGTTCTTTTCACACACATCCAATAAGAACTATGTACTGCCTAGCACGTATGGTTTACAACATGGTGAGCATACATTTTGTGAAACCCCAGTGCTATGAGGCAGCTTCCTTCAATTATTAGAGACGCCTTTCCCCTTTTAATATGTAATTATGAGTCTGTGACCTAATTAAAGTAGAACTAATTCAATTCAGTACCATAACAGCAAGAAAATGCTCTAGAAGACTTTATCTGCAAACTTTTTGAGAGGCAAATACAATGAGGAGAGCCAAGGCAGCTAACAGTGCAAACAAGGAAGCATTCTGAAATTCATAAACCCTGATACTGCACATTAGTAAGTAGAGTAATGGACCTGCGGATTAAGACTTGGGAACCTAAAGGAGTTGGGCAAAGAAATGGAGTTATGGTGTCTGAAAACTTATGAAGATTCAGAAAATAACATAAGAGAGTGTATTTGCTCTGCAGAAGTAGAAAGACTGCCTCCCTGACAGCATTCAAGTATCCTCCCAGCATTTATAAAGATACAGAATGGTGGAATAGAAAATGAAAACATATCTTGACAGCACGGCTTACTGAGGCAGTATGCAGGAGAGCATGTATGGCCTCTTATCCTTTATAAATGGGTAAGCTGAGTCACACTGGAATTTGGGGCAGATTTTAGCAGATGAGAATCTGACTCAAAGGTTTTCCTTGTACAATAACAAAAAAGGAATCAGAAGCAGCTGAAAGATGCAGGTGCCAATTTAAGGAACTTCAAGTCTAACCAGCATTTAGCTGTTGTGAGAGATTTCATTTCCCTCTTTGCCTGCTTTATAAAAATAATGATTTTTCTTTTATTGTCCTAACACAAAGTAGCATATTGTAGTAAACAAGATATCAAATGCTATTGTATAACATGGTGGATTAGACAACCATATTTTTTCACATAGCTTTCAAAACTTAGGAGAAGGCAAGTACGTTGGACAAGAAAGTTCTGCTACTTCCACAAAAGACCTAGCATATCAGTGGGTCTGGCCTGCTCAATGAGTGTAACAGTATGTACTCTTTGTACAGTTGTGCTGTCATTTTTCAATTAAGCTGCAGCACATTGTTGTGATTACTTTGATGTGAGATAGCTTGAAATTTTTACATGGCATTATCAAGATACATTGCACAACTGAAGTTATACTAAAAAAGTGTAATAATTCACTAAAATAAATTTTAACTGAGTTTAGTAAAAATGCCTAAATGCCTTTACTACTAATCAGTGTTCACCTGGACAAAAAAGAGTTTCTGACCCTAATACGAGTCAGAAGTCAGGAGTCAAAATTCTGAGAGTAGGTTATGTTACTGCATGCAGGCACAGAGAAAACATGCATGTAATATATATATATATAATTTCTAGCATATTTCCTATTAATCATTAATAGCTCCAAAACATAAATTACCTATTTTCATGTAGCCAAATGCCAAAATCTTGGTTGTTTTTTTCCCCTATAAGAAAACTTTATTTAGACTCCAGAAGGTAAAAAAAAAAAAAAAAAAGAGGGGGTCCAAGTCAATATAGAGTAGTCCAGGACTTGTATCTGAAGAGATTGAGATAAGTTACTTGATCTTAAAGGATGACAGTACAAATACCAATATTTCTTGTAGAATGTTGTTAAAAAGTTCAAGCAGATTTCACACACCAACTCACACATATATACCAAAAAAAAAGTTGCAGTTTTGATCAAGACCTAGAGGAAACACAAGGCAGTAACACATGGAGGCTTATGTCCAATACTGACAGCACTGGACAAGGCTGTCACAAAATGTGATCAGTGACAAGTTGACTTGTCAACTTAGTAGACTATCAGTTCAATCCCATCATAAGGATTTACAGTCCATTAAAATCTTTTTACAGCCATCAACTGAAAGATAAACCCCTAGAAGGATAACTCCTAATTTACTTGTTTCTGTAAGTCTGAACTCTTTCTGATTTGTACCAGGAAAACATTGTGATGGTGACTGGAAAAAATCCCAGTGTCTGGTTCTGACAAATAGAAAAGTAGAGCAACTGCTATTGGACTGAGGAACAACAGAGTAACACAAACAGTCTGTAAGTACATTATGAAGTGGGATATTAAAATACATCAGCATGTTACATTGTTAAAACTTAGCCTTTATTTGTTATGGAAATATGTTTACTTGGGTTAACAGTAATCACATATTAAAAGAAGAATCTTAACAATGTCCGTGATGCAAATGATGCACAGGTGATCATGAGATTTCTGGAAAGGGGTGGAACATGTGCCTAAACATTAGAGCATGTGACTAGAGAACTGCAGTTATCTTGTAAAAATAGCCTTGTTAATTTATACAAACATTTTTAGAACTGCTTGCTGGTTATCTGTGCGCTTATAGCCAGTGATAGATCCAGATAGGTGCAAGCAAGGAAACAGGAATGATTTCACCTAATTCTACATCAGAAGCCTACAGTTGAAGCATCATGACACACACAATTTTTTAGTTATGTTGCCTTGTCACAGGGTGAACGAGCTGCTGACAAGAAATTCAAAGTTTTATAACACACTTGGAGTAGGATGCGAGAAGGTGACAGGGACCCAAATAACAACTACTAATCGGCTTTAGGTATGGGGATAATCAACGAGATTGGCCTGGAACTACGTAGCTCGAGAGGCTATTGATGGCTTACAGGGACCGTCTACATTCAAAAGCGATAAATAGTGAAAACAACAGTCCTAGCAAGGGGTATCCAAAGATATCCAGGACTGTACAAAAAGCTGCAACAGCTACACGTAGGTGAGAGGGCACTAGCTAGTACTTGGGCACACTGATGGTTGGAGTGAGCGTCCTGTTCCCCAAAGTCCATGGCACCAGTCACAGCCGGAATACAGGGGCAAGGACCTGTTATACCCAGACTTCTTAGATCAATTTTAGATTTTATTTCACTCAATGGGGTGGTTCTTGTGGTTAACCCACTGCAAATTCACGCAAGATGGTTCTCTGTTTAGTCTCCACATCACTGTTTTCATCCTCTGAGAAGGAAGATTCAATTAATTGAAAAATGTTGCTAACTACTATTAGGTTGATGGCCTTGGCTAGAGAATGATATTAAAGACGCACTTTTCTTCTCCTTGTGCTTCTTTTCAGACTTTGGGATGTTTAGTAAGGAGCCTTGCTTTGATTACATGTATTGGAGAAGAAAGATAACTGTTGCAAGTGAGAGGTTAAAACATTAATACATACAACACAAATCCATGCATATAAACCATCTAGAAAATGTTAAGTAATTTCTTCCTAGCACTGCCATATAAATATACTGACAATCCTCTTTTTCTGGAACAATAATGGCATCTTGTGGATAGTAAATTAACTAATTGATTTTTTATCTGTGAATGATAAGTTTTTACCTGCTTTCATTTTACTCACACACAGTTCTAAAATCAACCTAAGGGGTAATATGCTTTTGGAGACAACATAACAGTATCGTCTCACAGACAGTTAAAGTATCTTTTAATCATAAATCATCCACATATTCAGATTTATGCCAAGGCAGATACAATTAATAATTGAAATGCCTGCACGTTAGAATTTTGGAAGGATTTTTTGTGAAAGTTTAAAAAATGATCTTGAATTATCTGTTTTAGTGTGGGAGTCAATGCGAGTAAAATAGGATACAGCAGTATGACCACTGAGGAAAACAGCAACCCCAG
Organism: Tauraco erythrolophus; assembly: GCF_009769465.1. Lineage (NCBI taxonomy): Eukaryota > Metazoa > Chordata > Aves > Musophagiformes > Musophagidae > Tauraco > Tauraco erythrolophus. The sequence continues at coordinate 122,284,168 of NC_141465.1, read as the reverse complement.
TAATTCTCTCTCTACCTCCACGTAAGCTACTGTGAGGATCGAGTTCCACACTTAAAGGAAACACTTTGACTGACTGAAAATACCTAGACTACTGGTATTTTCACTTGTTCCTTCTGTTTTTCTCCTCCCATTTTCTCTCTCTTCATATACAGTAATTAGTCATCATTGCTGCCATGTATGTCTGACAATGCATAGTACTTTCTTTAGCAAAGGATTAAGTGCCTCCCTCCAGCCATTTTTTCACCACTCTGGAAATACCACGTTAGTATTCCTCTCTTCTCAACTTCACAAAGTGGCATTTCAGCACTCCTGAACTTCTAGCCCTATTGATTTCCTTCAAATTGAACCATAAGAGACATATTCTTTCAAGAAAATACGAAGCGTGGCAGCCAATCAATAGTTCTGGATCCTGAAAGCTCTGGAGATTCAGAAAAGGCCAGTGTTTACACCTGCGCACAGAAATTTGTGCTATTAGTTGACAGCAGTAAGAGAACTATAACTTATGTCTCAAGTTCTAGTGTTTATAGATGCTGTCAAACTTAAACGACAGAATTTATCCCTCAAAAAATACCTATAACCACACGATAATTGTATTAGGAGCACACAATGGAGTGCATGAGACTGGAATAAATCACTAGTATTGGTATGCTGGAAGGCAGACTTAACATAATGCGAGAATGGAATATACCTGATACGATTTCCCATGAGTTCTTTCAGATCTGTAATTTTCACCATATCATTAAAAGACGTGGGTTCTGTCATCACAACCACCATGTTGCCATCCTCAAGGATGAGTACCATTGTGTCAAAAAACCCACCAACCCAAAACAAAACAACAGGAGATTTACTTGATGTTGCCACAGTCAGAGGCTGAAAGTAAATCGGTTCTACATTGCAGCTCAAAGACCAGTTACAGTTCTACAGACATCAGCAAGGCTTACAAAACCAACATATAAAAAAGTCAGATGAAGTCATCACACAAAGACACTGCCATGAACTGCCAACATATCTAAAGGCAATATTTTAAAATCTGATGATACTACAAGTTTGTCAGGTTGCAGCACAGCTAAACAGTGTCTATGCTTTCCCAAAGCCATGGTTGCTGGTATGAACAACAGAAATGGGAAATTCCCAAATATGCTGTTCATCTGTTTAATTTTTTGAATAATTTTGTCTTGTTTTAAAAGAAGCAGGATCTTACTCTAATGGTAAGAATTACCAAAGTATCTTTAGCCTATGCCAATATTCTCTTTAACAAGAGAAGTTATAACCTTGTTCTGACTTTCTGACTATCTATAAGATTATCAAGTATCAATACAACACAAAACAATTTAGATTTCCTCCTTCTATTTGTATGTTATAATCAGGTTGGGTAAGGAAAGGCAACTCTGACAGATCACTGAACACCTGTGGTGAAACTCTTAACTCTCCCTTTGCTACAAATTTATATTACGCATTTGACTTCTCCTTGCTCCACAATTTTAGAATATCAATATATTAGAACTTGTCATTTTTTTCCCCAGCACATCTAATAGCTTCAGTACCATAAGATTGGAGCGGGGAAAAAAGGAGATTATGTCAATCAAAAGTGTTTTAACACCAATACCTGGACAATACATTTTTTAAAGACATTTTTAACTCCAGTTAAAATTGTGGAGTTTTAAACTTTTTTCTTCAGAAACACCTTTAAGTCTAACTAGCACTAGTTAATTTTTTTCCCCTTTAAAAATGTTCCATATTACACAGTCATAAACTTTACATAACTGAAGAAGGAATTCCTTCAAAATCCAGCAGCTGTGCTGGATGAGGTGACTCACACGATCACATCACTTTTTCCAACCTTCACCACTGGCGTTTGCCGGGTGCCTGCGGACCGCCATCAGCAGAGGGCACCTTCGGACCGAGCCGTGGGAACGCGAAACGCAGAGACGAGCAATTCCGCCGCGGAGCAGTAATTCGCTCCCGTTGGAGGAGTATGTTCCAGAAGCTTAATAGATATTTGAGTATATATCGTAATGTTTCCAACATAACTATCAGATCTATAGTATTTAAGTAAAACATCATATGCGACAGTTATTAAGAGCTGTGTTTTCCAACTTGTTAGCCGTGCATACACTGAACTACTGAAAAAACGATGTTTGGACAGTTAAATGCACAGGCACACTAAAACTTCATATAGAATACACTGATAAAGTCGGGGGAAAAAATCTGCACAGAAGTCAATGGGTGAAAGATTTCAGTTCAGCGAGCAAAATGCTTATTTCAGCAATACTAACCATTTAATTACATGTTCTTTACTTAAATTGTGACATTATTTATATACCGGGTTAAAACAGGTTTTTACATAGTGGCTCATTAAAACCACATCAGAAGTTTATATCTTCTTGAAAGATACAGCTCCTCAGTAAAATCTTGTGAGCTTCAGATGTGGTTTTTCAAAATCACCTGATCTTCTGAACTGAATAAGTATGATAATGTTTAATTCCCCAATTCCTACAAGTTAGTACAAATGGGAACAAGTGCTGAAAGTTCAGCCTTACTGGATGGTTTTAAAAGGTGTACACCCAAATCCATTTGCCTGACTACATGCTCAATTAATTACAGTAGCTGGGCTTTTCCAAGGTGGATATTCAGTCACATGCCTCGATTTCAGCTTACAGTTCTACTAATGGTGCTCATGCAACTTTATACAGCCCGTTTGGAACTTTACACAACCCATCTCAAGCTACAGACTCAGCAGAGTAAGCCACAACTGTGCCCTAATTAACTGCTTCCTCAGGTTACAGAGTTTTAGTCTGTAAGGGTGAATGGCAGAGCTTCCACCACAGTTTCCACGAGCTCAGACTGAGGACAGAGCCGGGACTTCATTAGTAAAGTGGTGTATGTGCTCTCAGCGTACAAGGATGTTGTCTACTAGGCCCTAGGGACAAAGTTTAGCCATGGAAGAAGGTATTCATCTTATCCCTTCTTCAGTCAAGACATACAAATTGTAATATGATCTACTTCTCCATGACTGTCCTCTTCCACTGCGTTACAAGTGACCCTGTCAGAAGGGCATACTCAGGACGATTCACAGTTTAAGCAACAGCACTAAACACAAATTCCCACATGCAAAGTATTATTTTGGGGAAGAACAGAATTCAAGTTGCAAACCTTCCCAACTTCAACAAAACTGTTGGGTGCCCCCCTCACTCCCCATCTACTTTTTGGAAGAGAAACAACAAAGTATTTCAAGTTTTCATCATAGTAGTAATTTAAACAACCATTTAATGTCAGATGTGCGGCACCCCTCCAGGGAGATAAAAGGCTCTGGAACCATAACAACTGTATGCTGGTCACAGTCCTTGGTTACACCACTGGCTGGCAGTTATTTGGCGAGGTGAAAGTAGCTATGTAAGAGAAGAAAAGTTTGTGACCTGGCTGAGTTTTCTACACAAAAGTGCAGCTTTCCAATCTACGTATTTCCATACGGTTTACCCCCAAGAACCTGAAAAACCTGTTCTCATGTAAATCTGTCACGGAATAATATTACATTTGGCAAGGCACACTCCTGGGGGAAATTCCCAGTCAAATAAGCGGAGTGATACTGATCTAATGAAAAGAAAACTGTAATGACAATGACAGAGAAAAAAAAATAGAAAAAAGACAAATGGCTACTCAAAGGTATTAGTATACATGCCTGACTTTGGGGGAGGGGTGAAAACAGGAGAAAAAAAACATCAAAAAAAACCCCAAGTATCAGGCTTTTCTCCCAGGGTGATCTCACTAAATTAGGAAACTGCCTAAGGTCACCTCCAAACTCCACCTAAATGTTTGCCAACATTTTCAAAGCGATGCCTACACTGCGCCCTTAAATCACCAGCATAGGAAACTCAATATGGATTTTCAGTCACTTCAAGTGACACGAGACCATGAAGTTCAAAGCACTTGATGAAATATTGGTTTTCTGAAGTTAAACTCTAGAAAAGTGATTGTGGTGGGACACAGATCTCTCAGGTGTAAGCTCACCCCACTTCCAATGCAGCTTAAATCCTGGCTGCCTGTGAGAGGGACTGTCCCACTCTCCTGCCCACGCCAGCAGTGCTTCCTTCACACCTGGTCTGGTGACCATGATGCCAGAGGGTGAGCTACAGCCACCCCTCACTGGGAGGGAGCAGCAAGAACAGGCTGCCCCACAAGGTAGGATAAGCAGGAGCCAAGAGTGACCATAGCACAGGCAGCGTCCTTACCAACCCTGGCATAGTCCTGCTGCACCTGCATAGCAGTCCCACACACAGCATGGGCCATCCAGATGGCCCAGTCAGAAACAACAGAGACAACACTAAAAGATCGGTCTGAAGTCCATCCAGAAAACAGCACTGGAGACAATCAACATCAAACATAGGTCTGAAACCACCCAGGAGACAAGACCACAACCTGCAGTACAACTCAGGCAAGAACTGACTGCCCAGGCATGAGGTTAAGATGGTCTCCTAGACCAACAGGCTGCAACTACAGGTGAAGGTCCCAGGTGAGGCTGGTCAGGGCAGTTAGGGCATATTAGTTCTCTCAAGGTGGTGATGCTTATATCATGGAAAAACAAAGTACTGAAGAAGGCTGCACAATCATCAGGAACACTTGCAATTATAAGGACAGGTTACTTGGCTCTAGTCTCTTCAGTGTATGCACCAAATACACTTTTGATTTAAAATTAGAATATCATATACAGAACTAAATTGATGAGCTTATCCTAGCCTCCTATTGCTGAAAACAGTAGCTAGTATTGATATCCTGACTCCCTCCCCCTCAGGTTTTAGGCAATGATACATTAGGGAAATAATGGTGATATGTGCTGATTTATGTCCTTTGATCTGCTGGCAGATCTTGCCAACTGGAATTGTGCACGAGTCCTGCCCAATCATCTGATGCATCTCAGGATACAATTCAATTGTTAGTATTGTTGATGTAATGCTTTAATACCGGGAGGCACCAGTTCTGCCAGCAGGCATCTACCTTCCTTGGCAATTTGGATCCTCTCAAGTGCCTAGTCCTGGACAGAGATTTTATCAAAACCTGGGTGTACAGGAATACAAGGACAGGATAGGTATCTACCCACAAAGCATGTCCTCAGGGAAATCAGACCATCACTTCCTGCTAGAAATCCAGCCCAGCCCCTAGCTGGATGATACCACTTCCTTCACCTAGGAAATGGATGGAAAAGTCAAGCTACTCCCATTTAGATCACATCTGCGTTTTGTTCCAAATGTCTCATAGCTCACTCCTCTAACAACACGCCAACTTTCCTCACAGGCTACATACTGGTGTCTGCGGTCCTCTTGGCAGTCAGGATCATCCTTCCTGGCTTTGTAATTGCAGACTGTTGGAGGAATTGGCCTTCATAGCAGTCTTCAGGGTGCATTGGTATGAGAGGAGAGGTATGTCTTCCCATCAGCTTAAAGACCAGGGGATGTAAGGAAGACGGACACCAGGCTCTTGCTTTGACTGTACGTAAGGAGAAGGGGAAGCAGCCACTGGAGACATGTGTCAATAATAACTGGAGCTGGAGGTCTTAGATTCAGCAAGGCACATGGCTGTCCAACTCTACAGGGAGAGTTGGGAGATGTGGGATGAACTCTGGATCTTGTAGGGCTGTCAAGGCACTTTCGTACCTTGGGAGCTAGACAGCAGAAGATACTTAATTTTGATGTAAAACGTATCTAATAAAACAAAACACAATGCAAGGGGAAAACTTAAAATCACCCAAGATGCCAAATAAGTCTGTGTAAAGGTTGTGTCCCCTAAGAGGGTGCATTCAGATGAATCAAGGAGATCCTATTTCTCAGGAATGAATAATAAAAGTTTCTTACTAAGAGGCTTATAATTCTAATGCTGTCAGCAGAGAACGCAATCACCATCTACTTGAAGAGGAAATTCAAACCATCTTATTTTGATCCACCAACATTTTCCTCTACTATGTCAAGGAGGCAGAGGAACAAAGCAAACAAGGAATCTCCACTCCTTGCTTGCTGTGGGGAAATACATAAACTGGAAATAAAAACTGGAAAGTCTGAAGATATTACAGTAATAGAGGCCACACAAAAAAAAAAAAAACCCACAACCCAAAAAAAAACCCCACAAGCCAAAAAGTCTTGTGTTTCTTAAATGAGTCAGACTTCTTGGCAGCCTGCCATGTCAGCAGTGAGGCCCAAGACTGTTTACCTCATAAGATAGCAAGCAGATAAGACTGCGTAAGTGATGATTAAAGATATAAAATGCCCAACATGAGCTGGCGGCAAGGGACAGTCAAAAGCAGCCAGTCTTAGTGTAATGAAAATATAAGGCAAATAGCCCACTCACACACTGAGTACACAGAGGTTCAAGGACTGAGAGCATCACCACGCTGGCAGTGGTACTTCAGGTCTGTACAAATCCTCAGAACTCTAGTTGGACTCTGTTTCTCCATGTGTAGGAATACTTCTTTGTATTAAATATAGCATTGGGATACCAAAGAAAACAGAGAACTTTAAGCATGTAAACCAAAACCAGCAAAATCATGCCAGCACAGCAGCAATTTTATATACAATTACTGTAGCATATTACAGGTTTGGTAGCTGAATCATCAGAGCTTTCAGAATGGGAACCCATGAAATGTAAAGCTGCATAAAGCTTATTTGCTATCCCACATCGCTTATTTTCTAGAGCTACAGAAATCTGTCAGTGAAGACATCTGAAAGACATGTTGTTAGACACAGGGTTTTGGTCTATGGTGTGCTTTAATTTTATGGTTCTAACTTTTTGGTTTTCCATAGCAAAGATAACAAGAGCAGTACACTAAGAAAACTTCTTTCTTTGTTGTGGTGGCCCCTTTTTCCTGAATCATCTGATATTTTTCAGAAAATGGGAAAAACATGTATTTTTCTGGTAGGTGATACACACTTCCATGGAAAACTCACATTGTTTGTTAACATCCCAAGACGGTGTGACATTCACTATACTAATGTAGGTGTCATTATAGCTAATATTACAAAAATATTTACAAATGTCCATAAAAAAAACTAAAAATACTGTAGTTTCTTGTTATAAAGACCAGGCAATGCTTACCAGTAGACAGAGAAAAATTTTCTCCTCAATGTAAACTATTACTTGTTCATAAACTTTCTCTGAATAAGTCAGAGAATATATGTTCAAATTAATTAACATGAAATTGCAGGGTTTTAAATATAAAATCAAAAATAAATCAATCAGAAACTGGAGATTCCAGCCTGAAATAAATAAATAAATAAAAAAAACAAACACAAAAAACCCCACAAAAAAACAGAAAACCAAAAAACAAACCAGAATTTAGCTCTAGCTAAGCAGCTTCAGATGTTATGGTTTCGCATTCATACCGAAAGAAATAACGTGTCATTACAGCTGATATATGTAAGGCTTGCATGAACAAGGTTCCTTAATACAGCAGTAGAAGCAGTCATGTTCCTCTAGTTTATCTTGCCCAAGGGTCATCTTTTATATTTCCTTGAGTCAAAAAATAATGATTTTCTTTCCAATTAGTGTGCACTGTTGTCTGTATTCACCTTCTGCGTTTTTCTACTGGTGATCACTGGTTTGATACACACTGGCTAAGCTGATTCACTTTCAGAACTATCTCATTTAATTTGTGGAAGTGAGAAAATGCCAACAGCTGTAAGAAAGGTATTACCTGAAACACTGAATCTAATTTAACAGAATTGCTTTTCCCCCCTGAATTTCACAGATAACTGTCAAAATAGCAATGGCACTAAAACTAGTTTCAGGCACAGTGTTTCTTTATAGTTAAGCCTGATTGTTACGGCAAAAGAAGCAGCAAACTCCCCAGTTATAAACATAGCATGATTCTTCAAGAGCAGCCTACAGTTTTTACTAAAGCATTATTTTTACTAAAGCATTACCTGAGGGCTGGAGCACCTCTCCTATGAAGACAGGCTGAGAGAGTTGGGGCTGTTCAGCCTGGAGAAGAGAAGGCTCCGGGGTGATCTTCTAGCAACTTCCCAGTACCTAAAGGGGGCCTGCAGGAAAGCTGGAGAGGGACTTTTTACAAAGGCGTGTAGTGATAGGACAAGGGGCAATGGATTTAAACTGAAAGAGGGGAGATTTAGATTAGATATAAGGAAGAAATTTTTCACTCTGAGGGTGGTGAGGCACTGGAACAGGTTGCCCAGAGAAGTTGTGGATGCCCCATCCCTGGAAGTGTTCAAGGCCAGGTTGGATGAGGCTTTGGGCAACCTAAAGTAGTGGAGGGTGTCCCTGCCCATGGCAGGGGGGTTGGAACTAGATGATCTTTGAGGTCTCTTCCAACCCTAACCATTCTATGATTCTATGATTTTTTACATAACAGAAGCCAAAACCAGCTTGACTTTACTTTTCCATGTAATCTAATCCTTTTCTCAACATAGTAGTTGTCATCTTTTCCAAGTGTTTTTTAAAAATAACAAAAAGCAATATAGTATCTGACCTAAATCACACGGGTTTAGGATACGTTAAATGAATTACAAACATTAAAATCATAAAGCCATTTTAAGTAAGCACTTTTAAAACTGCCTGAAAAATCAGGGCAAATGATTGTGTGTTTTTTACTACAATGAAAGGAGAGCTCACTATCCTAGCTTACTTTCCAGAAAATGCAAGTAGCAGGATAAAAATTGAGGTATCTATGTATGCTGTTTCAGGAAACCTAATCTAAAAGTGTAGATTCTCCTTAAAGCAGGAAGCACCTACATTTTACCAGTGTAGTTCCGCATGACCCAACCAGTATTTGGATGTGCAAGTGCTACAACGCAGTCTTCAAAACACTTGCCCAAAACAGTGTTTAAAAGTCTTTCAGTAAAATTTTCCGCTGCCCTCTGGTTTGGTTTCTGCACATACCCACTATCAATCAGCATGGCAAAGCCTAGAGTTGCTTCTGTGCTAACCCTTACGGAAATCATCAGCCTTGTGGATTTTAACAACACAGATGGATGGTTCAGCTCAGCCAATGCACTACAGCAGTTCAACTTTCCCCTCTGTTTCCTGGCACTGGTGACATTTTTGTCGGGTTAATTTTGTGCTACTGTGTCTTCCCTGATCCACTGGGGTCAGACAAAGGCGAGGGCAAAGGAAAGGGCAGCATCACGCAGCCGTGGGCAGGGGAGAGCACTGAGCTGGCCCTTTCCCTGAAGCCAGCTGCAGTTCTGCTTAGATGCCACATTAAATGTACTGGCGTATTGCGCCGTAGACTTGTGCAGCAGATACAGAGCAGCTCTACCAACGCTGTAAAACTAGTCCTTTCGGAAAAGAAAATTATATTTTTCTATTATTTTTCTGCGTTTCTTAAGCAATGTCAGTTCAAACTGAGAGAGTATTTTCTGGAAAGTAAGGGTATCCAGACTTCCGAGCCCTCTTCAACTTGAAAGCGCTTTAAACTTTTAATCCCTTCTCTCCCTAACGATACTCTCCCATTCTCCTGAAGCTGCGTTACGACCCCATAGCACACACACAGCTCCAGACACCCTGCACAAGAGGATTTGATTTTGACCTTTGTTCCATCATGTTCTGTACATTGTCTCAGGGCCACTGAAGCATTTTTTTCCTTGTTTAACATGTGAGGCACGAAGCATCCTGAACAGCAGTCTGTGAATTTCCTATAGGATGAACGCTTTAATAGCTTCGTTGCTTGCTTTACCTCAGGAAAGTCTGAGGTTTTTTCTTCAGTACAAAAGCTTTAGAAAAGTGGTATGGGGACATTTGGGTCCACTTAAGCTTCAGGATTTTTATAGAAAATGCTAACCAAAACACAAGTAGGCATTTCTGAACTTGAAATGCTAGTTACAGTTTGAATCAGCATAAAATTTATCCTTCATGAGATGAACACTAGCACGATTAAACCAATTCCAGGAGAATGAGTTGTTTTGTAAATATATGATAAAGAAGATGACTTAAAGCCAAGGTAGTTGTTTGCTTGTATTGTTGTAGCCCTTACAACCATTCTCTAGTAATAAGCATCCCACGCACATTTGCAACAAAGAGACAATCCTTGACTGAAACAGTTTGTAGCTAATGTTAATTTGGAGAAGTGAGAATAAAGAGATTGTAGGCAAGTGACATAAACAGATATGGAAACAGAACTCTATCTTGTTTAGTTTGTGTAAGGAGAGCTGAAGATCTACTCCGAAGTAAAAGCAGATACCATCATTCCAAATGTTCTAAAAGTGAATTAAACTACTGTTAAAGGCACAAATCCACATGGAAAAAAATATTCACCAAAGCTAAATATCCAGTTGTGAAATGAAATCGATAGTACAGAGGGCAGTGATATATGAAGAAGTGGGGTAAGATGAGAAAGGTAATAGTAATGGTAATGCAGGTATGAAGTTACTGCTAACTCAGCATTCTGCTCCCCTACACTTAAAGCCTCCAATCCAGAGTAAATCCTAACAAAACCTATGACATGATAGAGATCACACCTCGGGCGAAAATGTTTAAGTATAAAAAAAACAGCTGTTTGTGGGAGGGGAGGAAAATTTCCAACACGAAGTAACTTACCTTTTATGACTTTCCTGTTAAATATGCAGATGATGTGACCTACTTCTGCCTACAAAGTTCCAAATCAACATTTTCTATTCCATATCACATCGCATCAGAGACCAAGTCCAGGGCATCTCCTTACTGTTAGAACCCAGAGACAGGCCTTCTCTTTGGACTAAGTGAGGAAGACAGCCTGTTACCAGCAGCACGGCAGATTGGCATATTTCCTCTCGATTTTTGGATGAGAAATACTGTTCCTTTGGCATATGTCCCTCTCTGGTTCTGTTTGGACTCTGTCCTGTCTCTCTGCTCCAGCCATCTGAAGCCGTAACACTATCCTTTGCTTTGAGAAGACCTAAATTATGTGGTTGGAAGATTCTGCCACTGCCTGGAGGCTGTTGTTTCATCACGGGCATTACAGTTTCACTCAGACCTCAAACTGGTTTTCCACGTTTCTGTTATCACAATACTTTATGAATATGGTTCTTTTCATTTGCTTTATGTAATCATATTTTTCATAAAATACAACCTGTTCTCCATCAAAAGGGAATTACGTCAGTTTATTTAAGCAGATGAGTGAGAATTGTACGATTTATCCCTAACACGAATCTCTTAACACAGAATCATGTTCACACAATCACTAACTTTACTGAACTGCCTATCAGAACAAGAGAACATCATGATCAAGAAGCTGTGTCTCTAAACCTGAACTCAAAAGATGTGAGTCAGCTCCATTCGCTGTTGCAGGCTTCCAGCAAGACCTTGTACAAGTTGTTTAAGTCTCTTGCCTCAGCTCTCTTTCAGAATGGTACTTTACTTTCTCACACCACCGATAAGACAAAGCTGTGTCTGTGTCGGCTGACTACCTACTACAGTCACTCTGCTTTTTCCTAATATCCTGCATGACTGATACTATCAAAGCACAGCAGTCCAGCTTTAAAAGAAGAGTCTCTAAAGCTGTACAATCCTTATAAAAGACATTTGAACTTATTACACAGCAGCTTCTAAGAGATTTCCAGACATGAGCTTAGGATAACAGAGACATTAAAAATATTTGTGTTGCGCAAGTCAAAGACACACTGGTAATTACACTACAAGCTTGCAAGTGTACAGAATAAGAAATTAAATTATTAAAACTATTGAAAACTTTACTGCTAGATACATGCACCATAAGGAAGAATTTAGTTACATATGTGCTTGTAGATTCATCATTTCCCAACCTTTTAAATACACAGATAATGGTAATGCTTCAAAACGTCTTCCTGAAAAGACAGACATAATTTGCTATTGTAAAACTCCCTGGCCACAAGAAATCCTACTGCTCTTCTCATGAGCCGTGAACACATGTCAAAGCTCAGCAGGATTTCTTCTAAATCAGGGTTCCCACTCCTTTGCATCAGATTGAGACGCAGAAACTGAGTGATAAAAATTGAACACTGTTTTTCTTCAAGCGCCCTGAACGACACCTCTCTTTGAAGTGGCAAGGGTGTAGGAAGAGGAAAGGTACTTGTTTGTTCTAGATACTTAAGGTTAAACGCTCACTTTCAGGTATCAGTGAAAACCACTCTCTGCCACAGCAACCAACTGCCCTTTAAGTTTCAAGTCACAGAAAATTCTTCATCTACAGCAACTTAAATACGTGGATGAAAGAGTTTGAGGTGTTTTCTCAACAGAAAATTAAATGTTCGAAAGAAACATTGAAAAAAAAATCTTAGTATGTGAGGAAAACACACGTTTTTTACCAGTAATCCAGTAACTTCAGCAAGAAATGCCAAACTAAGTCATCTTTGGACAAAGACAGGTTACTCAATGAGTATTTGGGGATAGAATGACAAGACCAAAGTAACAGAGGTTTAACAAAGATAGAATGATTAGATTCAAAGCCCACTGAAAACAGTCAGAACCTCCCCTGATATCAACAGGCTTTCTATTAGGCCTAATTAAGCTTAACCTTTGAAATGATAGATAAAAATGTGGATGACCAAGACCTCACAGCCCTGCAACACAAATGTTAGGATTCCAATTCTATTTTCAGTTCTCAGGGAATCAGATAAATTCCCATGGCTAGGAGCTATCAGTAGAAGAAAAAATGAGACAATTCAGAGAGATGATGTAACCTAGAGATATCATTGCCTGAAAAACAGGAGATAGGTGGAACCTTGAGCGATTTTCTACTTTACACACAATTGACATTACTTAGGGCCAAGGATGGACTAGACAATACTCTGAAAAAATGCAAGTGCTCTGTTATTTATAGCTTTTAAGAATAAATGAGACTATTTCAACATTTAAGTATTCTTATCACTAGCCATTTTTTCTAGTCTAACCTGAATCTCTCATGCTGCAATTTAAACCAATTACCTTTTGTCTATCTAAACCGAACATGTAAAACAGATACTCCTTCCTCTTTGAAGTAGTCTTGTATCATCTCTCAGTGTTCTCTCTGCATACAACACACGTTACCTTCCTTCAAGATTTCCTCTTGTTTTGTAGATCTCTGATCACTATCACCTCTCCCTGCTTATCACTCTCCAGTAGTCCACATCCTTCTTGAAAGGCCATACCTGAGAAGAGAACAAAGTAGTCCAGTCCAGAGCTTATTGTTATAATGGAGGTGCTAGAAAATGTGCCTTTTTTGCAATGACATGACATTGTTAATTCAAGTTCAGCTTGTGAATCACCTATTAGCTAACAGTTTATGTAAAACTTCTATTTAAACAGTTGCTCCTTATCCTCTATTTGCATAGAAGTGTAGAATATTATATTTATTGAGTAAATAACTCTTTCAGGCCTTTTTTTTTTCCCTGGCCACTTCTTCATTGGAACTAGAGACCACTTCTCAAAACACCTGCAGAAGTCCTGTTAAGTCCTTTGAACATATAAAGGACAAATTTTATTTTAGAGAGTAGTCTCTTCTTTCATAGGAGTATTTCTTCTAGATATGGTTCTGACTCCTGGGAAAGAATAAAGAATTATGCTTAGGGGGTAGTCATTAAAGGACAAATGTTATTATTCTAACGAAACAAAAATTGAAAAAGTAGTTGAATAGGGCAAGACTTCAGAAAAGCAGATTTCAGTAAACAGGGAGATGGTAAGCAAAGTAATTTTCTGAAAGAATTTGAAAAAGAAAGGCGTACAGGTAGGATTACTGAAGATTATTTTGTGAAAAAGACTATTCCACAGCAAAAGACAGATAGTAGGAGTAGCAGAGACCCTTACGGCTGCATTGAGAGCTCTTCAATAACTTCATGCCTTGGTTTCACTGGGATAGAATCACAGAATGAATTTTCTGTTCAGAGAAGCTACATTTCCAAAGAGTGCAGCACCAGATTCAGTGGGAAGAGTTGATAAGACACTTTGGTTTGTAGCCAGCTGTGGTATGTGGGTATCTGTAGTGCTCAAGGACTTTCCAACTTGTTTTTTGCTAACGATCCAGATGTCCAACAACCTGGGGGAAGTGTGGCCAGGGAGATTGACACCTAAATTGGCAAATGGGTATTCCTACCATGTAAAGTCATGTTCACTATAAATTGGAAAGTTTCTTGGGGACAGAGACTCTTCACCCGTCTTGTCTCTCTTGCTTCCTCAAGGGCCGCTGTTCCTGGAGGGTCTCGCTTGTCATTCTGTTCCCAAGCCCTGCTCTCTCTCTCCCAGGATTGCAGTTCTGGGACTTTCCTGCTCTGGGATTGCTGGCCAGGAATGGGCTGGACATCAGCCAAGGGGTGGTGAGCAGCTGCACGGTACATCACTTGTCTGTATATATTATTATTGTTATCATTATTATTTTCATTTTTATTTTATTTCAATTATTAATTAGTTCTTATCTTAACCCATGAGTCTTCTTTCTTTTTCTCGATTCCTCTTCTCAAATGGGGAGACAGGCTAAACAGACATGTGAAAACCAGGGAAGAATGAATCATATAAAAACTGAAAGCCAGGATGAACATAAGAGACCCAAGGACATATGGATAAAAGCTAAGATGAGAGAGGATGTAATGTGGCATAAAGGGTTATATGAAAAAGTTTTGTAAGTAAGAACAAACAGGAAGACAAAGGGAACAATGAGGACACTGTTGAGAAACAAAAGATGCTGCGAAAGTGAAAATATCTAGAAGATAGAATACTAAATCACTGGCATGGATTTGTCGAGCACAGAAGATATTTAACCTGTATAGTTTCCTCTTTCAACATAAGCGGCCTAGTAAATAACAAGGTGCAGTAAACCCTGACATTAGCATAATGTTTAAATGTTGGCCTGCACTGGCATCCTAAAGCACAAGGCTAAGGTGTTTCAGTATGAGAAGGGTATACAAGCAGTTGGAAAAACTCACTTTCAAACAAGCATTTTTCAGTAGCTCCCTGTCATACTGGAAGAACACTGGACGAATCCCAAAGAGTTTTTTCAAAATTCCAGTTCTCATTTATTAAAACCAGTCATGATTAAATAGAAAATACTGTTGGTGAAAGGATCAGAATTTAAAATTATTTTGACAAATCAGTAAAATAACTAGCTTCATCATACTAGTTTGGACCAAATAGAAGAACAAAATACTGTACAATTGTGAGAAAATAAAATACAGATTACAGAAAATAGAGATGGAGAAATATTTAGCTAGATAGTGGGGACAGAAATGGGCTAGGGTTACAATGGTTTACACAGTGATGCCCTTCCAAAGAATGATTTCCTTCTAGGATGTAATAATGGGAATGATAACTAATTCTACAAATTCGGCTTTGGTGAGAAGGGAAATTCTGTGTCTCTGGTTTAGGAACTGTATGTCTTGCAAGAAACCAGAGAGTATTCTGATTTTTTTAAAAAAGAGCAAGAATACTTAAAAAGAGGAAAAGTTTTTGAAAATAACAACAAAAGGCAGTGAGTTTATTTGGTCTAGAAAGGAAGATGGAGGAGACACGGTAAAAATGTCAGAAAAAGGATCATCACCAATTGTTCTTCACGTCCAAGGGAGAAGAAAAAGAAGAATTACTATTGACATCAAAGATTAAGGTTGGAGAAGCTTTTCAGCATGGTGGTGAAACACCAGAAGACACTATCTGAAGAAATTAAGAAAATATCCTTATTGAGAACATTAATAGGCAGTCAAGTTCTTTCTCAGGGATGGTTTAGGCATACTCAATTGAGCCTTAGAGAGGAAATTCATACTGCATGCTTCCTTTGATCCTCTCTGGCCTTAAATTTCTATATTTTTATGGGAAAACATACTGCATTAAAAACATGAGGAGGAGGAGGAAGGGAAAGCCACTACAATAGCCAAATTACACAATATTCCTTTTGCAATATTAGAAGGAGAGGGCAACAAAATACAGAATCTTTATCAATATCTAATTTAATTGTAGATTTCCAGATTAGGAGCATCTTCTCTCTAAGGTAGCTGCCTTCAGCCAGTATCATCTGCATAATTACAATGCTAGACCAAGACCACACGCAAGTGACTCTACATTCAATCGCAACAGAGCCTAGCAGCAACTTCAATCGTAACTTAATTTCTCGTGGCTCTGAGCAACGTCAGGCAGTTTTGTGGGCCACGTGTAAAACAGGCTGAGGACATTAAAAAAGGTATCTCCTCTCCCTCTTCTCTGAAATATGGGCTTATCATTGAGTAATGGTCTATTTTACGCTATGGATATGAAAAATGAGATCTAAATTGTTTTACATCATAGCAAACTTAATTTCAAAGCTTCCACACCATTTTCCATTCGGAGTCTTTATTAGTTACATGAAGAATTAGTGAGGTTAGCTATAATAGCCTAATTCAATAGTTTTTTAGATGCGACTTGTTTATTTTTAAATATATTTGTAATATATTTGACATGACTATCAACACATTTTGGATTATACACTCTACAAAACTGCTACTATGAAAAAGTAGTTACAACAAAAAATTGTGTAGCTTTCTTAAAAAGAAATGTAAAACCAACGGGACTTTAACTCAAACAAAACAAGTTACCCCATAGATTATAGTACAAGGAAACATAGCTATTCCACTATCTACAGGAGGGCTACCCTGTTGTTCTCTTAATGTAATGAAAACATTATGAATTAAACAAAAAATGAAACACTGATGAGAAGAGGACAGAGTTCAAAGAAAGTGCACGTTTCCCTTGTTCACATGAAGATCTATTGTGCATTCATAGATGGAGCCATGAAAAACAGACTTCGCTTACTATTTGATTTGGTTTTATACTAAAACAAGAAGCACTTTCCTACTTTTGACAGTAAATTCTTCAATATCTTGAAATTATAATGTAACTCACGTATTTCAGAGGAAGAAGGGAAAAATGCATGTCATAGCAGTTATCAATTATACAGTAAATGGAAAAAAATGCTAAAACCAGAGTTCCCATATAAATAAAGAGTAAGAACATGTTTAGCTAAAATATACTTCAGGATTTTAATGTTGCACTATATATCTTTCATGTATTTTGAGATTTACTGAAATAGTTCTCCCTAATTTATTCTAGTATGATCATTTTGCTGTAAATCCTCAAGGGGACACTGCAATTCTACGATAGGTATTTTAGTAAACTTCCAAGTGTAGACAAGTTTATGGAAGTAACTTGCTTCTGGTCCATTAATCTGTCTCAGTTTCCCTACCTGTAAGAAGAAATGTATATTTCACTGCATGCATTTTGTTCTAAGCCCAACTCTAGACACCCAGAGTCATAGCCTGTGTCTTTTACCCTAGGATTCCTACTCAATGGCTTTCAAATAAAATGCTTGACTATTTTTTAGAGAAGAATGGAACTAGAACACATCCTTGTAGGCTTTAATCACTAGGCGCAGAAATTATTCTGCCCTTGTATGCCACAAAGACTGTCTTCTTCCTGGATTCAAGCAGAACTCAAACTCAAAACTACTTAGCCCTGTCAAGACCTAGGTACTTATGCACACATGCAAAAGCAGAGCTTTAGGTAACAGGGAGTTCAAGAGGCATTCAGGTAAGCAAATTATTGATTTAGTTTCTGGTTTATCTACCTCTATAAACATGTATTTAGATCAATAAAACAATACTTAAGATTTACTTCAAAATGGCATTTGTTAGGTATTTTCTCAATCCTGAATTGCACGACTTTCTAAGTAAACTTTTCTGTAATTAAAGTTAGTTTTCAGGAGAGAGATTGCTTTTGGTAAACCAGTAGTTCATGTGTCATCCAACATTTCTATCACAGTGTTTAACTTGGCAAAGTCCAGATTTATCTTTCGAAACTGAATCCAGCCTTTTACTTGGCAAAATGCTTTCACTGCTTTATGATTGCCAAGAAGCTTGTAAGACTTGCCCTTTGGATGGGCATTTCAGCTGTGTTCTGTCCGCACAGGGAACTATTAGCGCTGGACATACCCTACTTGTTACATGTGCCCACTACCAAGAGTTGTTACCGGAGTCAGCTTGTTTCTCACGCTTGCCCTGCCAGGGCGGGCCTAGAAGATCTCAATGCTCCCAGAAAAAAACTAGATGACACTGTATCATAAAAAGACTTCCTTATCTTTTTTCCCCCCAGTTATCTGCTGAGCCAATCTAAATGCAAATTACATACTAAAGAGTACTGAACGCTGAGGGCTTAAATCTTCCAGTGAATGGCAACTAATGTGATACATCCAGGAGCCTTGGCCCTACTCACTATTGTGTCATATCTTACTGACAGCCATAGCAAAGATAACCTAGTCTTTTTCTCCACTGAGTTAAAGAGGATGCAGGTTACACTTACTACTTCAAATTTACAAATAGTGAGGTATGAAGATTAGTCAGAAATTAATAAAGACTTCTCCTTTAAATACCTTACACACCTGTGAATCATACTGTGAAATTGCTAGCTGGAGAAAATGATGTCATCTCACTGCCCTATATTCATAGATCCGGTTCTGTTCCTGAAAACCCAGAAGCACAGTAAAGACTTTACACATGATCCTCTAACAGTTGCCATCTCCTGACGCCTGTTACGACTGCACAGTATGGCTGCAATTGCTATCTAGTTTTCATAGAGTGGAGGATCATAAGGTAAAAGATAGCAGAGATGTCTCTTCACTTTCCCTCTCTTGCTAAGCTCTCTGTGACATCCCTTCTACCATGATCTTCTGAAGTGACTAAGCTTCCTTTAGGAATCTTCTGTTATTCCTGTTTCTCAGTGTCTATACAGTCAGCAGTACCCAGAGAAATGCACTTTGACCCAAACATTGTACAAAGGCATTAGCACAGGGCTGAGCTGAACATACCCTGCCTTCTAGCTCATCTCGCACCACGTAATCACCCAGTTGTTATCTGGTGAAAACTTGCAGACAGTTGACTAAGGGCAGGACCAAAATTTGCTTGCATCTGCTTATAGCTGGTTTCTTCTTTCATTTCAAAGTGACAAGGCTAGTAAAGATGGCATCCATTTATGGAACCAGATTTTGGATGCGCAAAATAATGACTTTGGATACTGATGTTAAAACTGAGTTTCTTGCTTTTCACCTTGATGACGATTTTTAGAGTCCCATTGTTTACTTATTTATATCCAATAAACTACAGTAAACAAAGCATCTAAGTTACTCACAGGATAATACAGACAAGGGGCTATAACAGAATCCCAGCAAAGAATACGTGAATCAAATTTCAGTTAAGATGTTACATCTACTACCTCTCAGATGCTTTGCTTCCAGAGTGAAAACTAATGCATGGGGGTACTTCTCTACAGTCTACAGACAAGGAGAGTGATCCAAAGACTTTTCATGCTGAGTGGAGCTCCCTAAAGCTGTCAAGGAGACATGTCAGGAGAGTCATTGTCCGAAGCTTCACCCTTCCAGAGACAGACACTGTGAATCAAGACTGCGGGAACCTAACATCTAGCTTTCCCATTTTGTTGGCAAATGCTTTAGCTACTAAGATATATAAATGAAACTGGCAGTCCTCATTACCTTGCTGTGATTTTTAAGCTGCCACATCTACTGCTTCATGTAGAACGCTGAATAGACTTCATCTGCTCAGTCACTTGTACTGTATCACTCTCACCTGGGATTTGGGCGCTGCTTGACTAAGTGTCTGTAGCTTATGTGGTTTTAGGCATCTACTTCTTCAGGTAAATGCTGTTTTGAGTGTACCAGAAGAAAGAACCACAGCCAGTTAGGGAATATTCAGATTCAACAGAGAAGTACCCAAGGAGGCTTAAGCAAACACAGCGTAAGAGTTACTAAACATGATTTTTAATTTCAGCTTTGAACTTTGCTGTTTGAAGGTTCTCCAAACCACTTGGGCTAGCTCATGTGGCAAAAAGACAACATTTTTTTCAAGAAATGTTATTGACCTCTAATTATTGATTACAATCTGAAGCACTGATAGGAATGCTCATGTGAGTAGACCTTTGTGCACAGAGACCAGTATCTCAGGATAACATGATCTGTACATACTAAATTACATGGTTTGCCTTCTAAACTATGATTTTGGCTAGCTGCTCTCTTTCTCTGACAATGTTAACTTGCAGTAAAAAAATCCAAAACAACAAAACAAACAGAACCCACTGGCAGCTGTATCATTTAACAATTAGCGAACAACACAGAGATTGTGTTCCTGACACAGAGAATAGTATCACTTTCAGTTTATACATACAAAGAATTATGAAACTTAAGTCTTACTTCCCTGGTTAATTTTTATTTATTTTCCTTTTTTTAAAAAAAAAATTATAACTGCTAGCCAATATAAACTCGGCATCCAGAATCTTAATTTAATGAGGAGAAACTGAAAACTTTTAATAGCATTTTCCCTAGCAAGCTACTGGGAATCTTAACAATTCCCATGAAGAAACCAATAGGAAACGTAGATAAAACAAGATCTTTAGAGAAGCTAAAATGACTTCAAATACTCTGGAAATAACTCTTTGAGTGGGGTTTTCTATGCTATTAATATTTTCTGTGCTATCTTACACTCTTGAGCAGCTCAAGTAGATTTACAAGCAGCAGTGTCCTTGCATTCTTTTGCCTGTAATCCCACACTCTCTCAAGGGGTAGTAGCAGTTTTCAGAAGACAGAGCAATACCACACAGCTCTCCAAGAAATTTTCCCATAACTGTGTGCACTGAGGAAGAAGAAATAACAAGGAAGTTGGCACAGTCCTTATGCTAAAATATTCCCCTCTAGATAAGAGACACTTAACGATCCTTATCTGCATTACCTGCTAAATTATGAGCATCCACCAGAGCTAGGTAGAGCCATAATGTTGAGGACTGCACCCACAGCCATTTCCTCACTGTATGAGCAGCGGACGTACTCTGCAGTGAGAAGTACCAACACACCCCTCTCCTTTTCTCTTCCCAGGTAACCTAGCTAATAGCACCATGATCAGAAAATGCCCCAGGCATCCTACAGAGTCAGAGCCAGGCCATCGATTGGAAATCATAGCTCAGTGTTTACATTTAAGATGAAGTAGAAATCTACAATAATTGATCTGACCTCATTAACATGTAAGACTTTAGGACAAGCTTAGAATAACAAACACAGAAGTGGATGAAACAGGACAAAGCTCCCCAGGGTTCATAAAAAAAGTATCTTACTTTTCATTCATCTCTTCACAGCCAGTGATAACATCAGACTAACGCATTTACTAGATCCTTCTACTTAAGGGACTGCTGCTTCTACTTACTTAAGTGTCTCAAGGAATTCCCATTTAGTATAGTCCACCCTCTTCTAGCATACTGTTAGCTTTTGAGAAAGCAGCTTTTGGTACATCTAGGCTTCTCCCAGTTTCTCTCATCTTTTGAAGTACTGAAACCTAGTGTTTCTACTAGGGCCCCATACTAAAATCTTGGGGGGTGGGAGGAGTTATAGAGACAAATACGGTTATTTCCCGTTCACAATAAAGCTTGGACCTTTTACGCTTCCCAAATGTATCTTGAAATACCTTAAGAAAGCAACAAATTACAGGGTTCCACTTAACTCCAACACAAAACACATACTAAGACTTATCTTTTCATCAAGATTTTTTTGTTACTTAACCTCTCTGCAGGTGTGCCAAACCACTCGTTTACCAGATCCTCCTCCAGATGCAGCCATAAATGCTCACTAAGCTCACAGGTTAGCTATAAACCTTTTCTCTGCCAGTGGAAGATAACGTGGGATTGTGTTTACACCTGATCACATATCACTCTACGAAACAAAGATGATTCTTAACAAATCTATCCTCCTTAAAAGTTTTTTCTCAGAAAAAGAAATAGCAGTACATGCAAACTAGTGGGATTTTTACATGGTATTTGATACACTGTATGCTGGGAAGTTCTCAGTTCAGCTAAGAAACATACGGAACCAGTTAAATGTATAATGGTAAGTTACTTGGAGGGAAGACGTCAGGCTGGATGGAAGTTCTTAGCAAATGTTGCTGAGTATACTTTTAGTATTGCTCTCATTAGTATTTCTATTCATGATCCTGATACCAAAAGCAGCCATGTGGTTACGGAACTTCTGAAGATGAGAACGTTATATAGTAAGAAATGAGTCATCTTGACTACCGGAAATAATTGCTGTGAATGAAAACGCTAAGTACGTGGGTTTGGGACTAACGGATATTTCTGCTTTAACTTCGGCATCTGCTGGTCGAAAACAGAGGAAAAAAAAATCTAAGTGGATTAGCAAACCAAAAGAAATAATTTGGCCATGAAATGGACAAATACCATCTTAATCAAAGGTGTTTCTAGTGCATCAGTGTAGTCATTGATGTGGCTGAACAAAGTTTTGTGCATAATTTCAGCAAACCATAGTCAAGTATTTTCTCTTGTGACAGAAAGCTTTGATTTATTTAGCTGTCATATGGAAGGCTTAGAGGTGACATTATTGCATTCTACAACTACATAAAAGAATAAATACAGCAGAAATGGGCCTAAGATGACTCTATCGATATCTGTAGGCTGAAAATTAGGTTTTTAATAATCAGAAAAACTCTATTTGGAACACCCTTCCAGTAGCTCAACTGAATTTAATTGAGGTTTATTAGTTTACAAGTGAGATTACATGCTACTGCCTGTAAAGCGAGCAAATAATCTTGTTAACCCAACAGTTCTTTCCAGTCTTATTCTTCCTATTATTACAAAAAGAATTTGTCTCGGGCAACATGTTGACAAGCAGAGTTTTGCCATCACTGTGAATTAAGAGTCTTCAATGGGTCTATATTGACAGCTAGCTCAGAGATTGTCTTGTGGGTAGGAAGTTTCAGCCTCATAAAACCAGAGAATTACTATTTTATTCACTTTAACAAATTCTGCAGGCTAGATGGTTAGAAATTACAGCTTCTTTTCTGCATTTCTGATGCTCAGAAAAATGTGTTTTGAAAACAAAGAAGTGAGTTTTGACGAACGGTTAAGAAGCTTGAAGAGCACAAATTCCATCAAGGAACTACAACTACATGCAACAGCTTTGAGCCTTCCTCCGCTTTGGCGTTAAACTGTAAACGTGGAGATCGTGACTGATTCGGTCGCAGGAGCATGTGTGCAGCTAACAGAGAAACATCACCACCTTCCTGAAAGCTATTTTTGGCAAGCAGTGGGCTGTCCTGAAGCACAATTATTTTTACGGCCAGTCTTGACAGTTGTTTCCAGCAGAGTTATTGCTGACTTGAAGGTGTGTTTACAGACAGCTCTACTCAAACCCGGTACGTGCGTTTGTATACATACTTGCAGACTGAAACAGTATGTCTGGAAAAAAACACTCCAGATAAACACACAAGAATCATCCAAATTACTTGTCTTTACTTAGATAAACCCACTCACGTACTTGGAAAAACACAACTTTGCTGGAGTAACCAGGCTTGCTGTTTCTTGATGCTCCTCTTTAGGATGGATTTAGCTCAGCTGTATCCCCTCACAGCAACCAAGTACATGGCAGAACACAGTCCTACCTTTTGTACGTCCCTGGTCTCCGCCTCCCTCCCTCCTCCTCCTCCTCCTTTTTGCTCCTCTGCTCCCCTTCCTCACTATCCACCTCCCTCGGCGCCTCTTCGTCTCACCCCGAGCCGGGACAGGCGGAGGAGAGGCCGCGGCCCGTCCGCGCCGCCGCTGGAGGGCAGAGCGCGGCGGAGGCGGCGGCGAGCGAGGGGCGGGCACAGCCCGGGCCGCGTCCCCGGCGTGCGGGCATGCCGCGCCGGGAGGAGGGCTTGCTCGGCCGGGCCGGCGGAGCCTCAGACTGAACTCAGGGCCGGGGAGGGAGAGGAAGAGGGAGCGCTGCCGGAAGCGGCGGAGGCGCTGGGAGCCCGCGGTGCCCCGCGGGCAGCATGTAGCTGGGTGACAGCGACCGGAGCGCGCCGCCTCCGCCGCCCAGGGCCGTCTGCCTCGCCGCCGGCGCGGCGGGCGCCGAGGGGGCCGGTGCAGCGCGTCGGGAGCCTCTCCGGGGAGGCGGAGGGGGCGGCAGCCGCGCCTCGCCTCTCCGCGACTTTCCCTTCTGCCTTCAGCGCCGTCTCTCGCCGCGGCCCTCCCTCCTCCGCCGCCGGCCGGTGGGCTGCGGCCGCCGCCGCTGCTGCCATGGGGCTGCCCACGCTGGAGTTCAGCGACTCCTACTTGGACAGCCCGGATTTCAGGGAGCGCCTGAAGTGTCACGAGATCGAGCTGGAAAGGACGAACAAGTTCATCAAGGAGCTGATTAAGGACGGCAGCCTCCTCATCGGGGCCCTGCGGAGTGAGTCGGGTGGCGGGGCCGGGGCGCGGGGAAGCCGGGGGCGGTGGGCAGGGGAAGGGGCTTCTTTTGTTTGAATGGGCGCCGGGAGCGGGCTCCCCTGCCGGCAGCCGCTGAAAAGCGCCTCCGAAACTTTCTCCCCGGCTGCCGCCCCGCCGCTTTGCCTCTCCTCGCCTCGCCGGCGGCGGGGCTGGGTGGGTTTCCCCGGAGAGCGGGGGCGGCGCGGGGCCTTGCCCCGGCCCGTGGGCCCGGCCGCGCCCTCCCCGGCGGGGTCAGCGGGCAGCGGGGGCGCCGCCGCCGCCGGCGGGAGCGGGCGGCCGAGGTGGCCCCGCCCGGGGACGAGGGGAGAGCCCCACTGCGGCGTTGGGGGCCGAAAGTCGCGGTGTAGGTCGCTGTACGGACCAGGCGCGTAGTGCTGCCGGGGGGTCTGGTCCTGGGACGTTGGCTGCTAATTAAGTATCTTTAGATAATGGAGATGTCTGTAATAAATGGACAAAGCAAGACACTGAGGTGAATTTATATGAAGAGAGTTTATATTTCCTCCTCCTCCTGTCTTCACGTAGTAGTTTGCTTTCATATCCGAAATGCATAAAAGTTAGAGATAAGGATGAACCGTTTGGTGGTCGTAAAGCTCCGTGAGTTGAGCACTGACAGCTTCTCGGGGCCTGAAAACGGCCCTCGTCCTTTGAAGACCATAAAATGAAAACTAGGAATTGCCGTGAGCATCACTGGACTCGGCTTACCCTCCTCTCCTGTAACACCTTGCCATCTCCTTCTTGTCTTTAAGTCACTTGGGATCTCTCTTAACCTGTTGCCCAGAGTTTTCTTCCAGGTAGAGCAGAGAAGTAACTTACAGCTGCTTATGATGCAACGCGAGATGTTCAAGGAAAAGAATCATGTTAGTCCTTAAAAACGTCTGCCACATGGACGTGGTACGCTAGTTTCTGTAGGGCGAAGGGTAGCAGTATTGCTATTTATGTGGAGAGGGAACAGGTGTTACTATGAGCTCCTTAGCTCATAGGAAACCTGACTGATGCTAAACTGGAGTCTAAATCCAAAGTCTGTCTCTTTACCTGGAATGGGAGGTCAAATTGTGAAGATTTGGTGTTGTCCAACAGTAAGATTGAATGTTGCTTGTACTTGTTCATGTATCAACTATATATAGCTTATTTACTGCATAAAGTAGCTACTGACTTTTTGAGACTTGTTTCATTATAAGCACATGGATTTCTGGACACATCTCTTTTAATGAGTAGCTGGATGCAAATCTAGCACCTTATGTGAATTTGTATTAAATTCAGTAAATTTCTGTATCTGTGCCCACAGAATGTGAGATAATGGAATACCTAGAAAATGGGCATCTGTATGTACATAGCTGAAACCTCAATGGTACATTTTCCTTTCCAGTGCAAAAAAGTTTGGGTTTTAGTTGTACTTTAGGTCTTTCTCTTTGCTAAAAAGCTCGCTCTGTAAAAGAGGAAGTTTGAGCTTGTTGTAAACACTAAAAATGTTAAGTTTAATAAAAACTTACTATTACAAACCTGGTCCTATAAGATGGTGTGCACAAATAGTAATGACAGGTTAGGATACCACATGGGTACTTTTTTGACCTGGAGTAGCACTGGAAATTGACTGCTTTTTCTTCCAGATCAAATGTGAAAAACTTTCTTCTTAAGTTGGCAAAGACAGACTGCTGTAGGAGGAATAATATTGTTCTAGAGAAGTACTTTTGACTTTGATTCTGAAGTTAGTAATCCCATTATTTTTGTGAAGAATACTTGTTAGTCCTTGCTGGATTTAGACTCTGTACCTACATGTTTAACAATTCTCTCCCTCTTCAAGGAGATGTAATATTTCTCAAGTAATGACTACTTGGAAGTTAAGTTCTGTGATATTTAAAACTTACTAGTTCAAATGTTATTGTATTTGACACAATGCTTATTGTATTCTATGTGCGATTTTAAAACGCTGTGTGCTATAGTGTCTTTTAGCCTTAGGAAAATAAGCTCTGCTCTGGTGTAGTAAGAAACATTTCTCCTTTTGTTTGTTTCAAATCCCTTAGTTTTGTGGAATCCCATGGAATACTGCCTCAGTCCTTGCGTTAGGACAGCTGGGGAAATACCTGGATTTTTCTCGACAAAATAGAAATCCTGGCTTTATGCTGTTCAGGCTCTGTCTGGTGTAGGTGCTGCAAGGACCGGTTATGGCAAGTAGCACTATTGTATGTTTCCTAGAGTAGAGAACTTTTGACTTGTTAAAGTACACTAGCTACTCCTACTTGGCTTTACAATCAGTGGAGAGTAAAATACTTGTGCAAGGCTGGCTTGCTTTTTTATTTTTTTTTTTTTAATTGTCTTTGAAAATCTTATCAAACAGTGGAGCAAGTAGTTGGTTTCAGTGATGAACTCTTATGATTTAGTCTTTGAATATTTAATAACCTACAAGCCCTGGAGAACAACAGGCATTATTTACCATGTTTTATCTCTTTAGGTCATCTAGGATTTTTCATTTACATATCATTTTGGGGGATCAGTTCTGTTGGAGGAAAAATCCAGCCTGTGCTGCAGAGCTTCAGTGAAAATGAGTTTTGGAACATGTCCTTCCTGACCATGTTTAGAGAAGAAACAGTGAGGCTGACTTAGTGTAGTTAGAAAAGGCTATAATCTTTTAAAGCTGCCTAAATGTAAGATATTATATGAAACTACAGTATGTTCATGATTTTTCAGATGTAGCTAAACTTCTGTATTACAGAAGTTACAAAATACTAGTTTGTGGGCAATCCAGTATCTAAGAAGTTACTGTAAAAATGCAATGTTTATGAATACCTGAAAGATTCCACATAAATTGAAGGTAGAACAAATACGCGTTATTTGGTATGCAAACATTTTGGATTTTAATTGTTGGAGTGGTCCCAAGATAAAGTCAGACTTTATTTTAATGTGGTTTTGGTACGTTCACTCTGAAGAATGCTGCTTTCCAAAGTAGTACATAGAGCTGTAATGTGGTGCTATATGAAGCAGCAGTTAATTATTGTGAATAGTGTTGAGAGCTGATAATGCTAGGATTGATATCAAATCCTCAGCAGCCTTTTCCTAGCATTTTTTTTGCGCTGTTTCCTTCTCTTTCTAAATATGTAAGACTCTAGGAGTACCCTAGAAGAGCACAAATTACATGGTCCAGTTTAGTTAGGTGTTAGCATTACATTTGTATGGCCATTGTGCCTCCTTCAGCCTTGCCCTACAGTTAGTATTTGCCGTGAGAGGCTACATTTTCTTTTTTCAGATCAGCTGAGATACTAAATACATTACTGTCTCTTGAAAGGCTTAGTTTATGCATGTAATAGGTGTTCCTATTCCATTAAAAAGTTATACTTCAACAGAGGTTTAACTTTGTGTAGGCACAATTAAGTAGGACTGTATTGTTTTCTTTGGTGCACCTGGAGGAGAGTTTCTTTGTCATTAACTTACGAATTAGGAAAAAAAAACGTTTTTAGGAAGAAAAGATCTCTTGGTACAACTGGCCTTCATGATTATTAACTTACTGTTGATTTCTAAGCTTCTTCAGGCGCCTAATGTAATAGATCTTTCAGATGCATGTTTAAAGTGCATATGCGTAAATGCTTCACATAGTGAGGTCCAGCAGAATTAAAAATTTTCCTTTTCATGGATTCTACTTGTTTTCAGTTAAAACATCAAGTCTATTTTTCCTGTACTTTTTGCCAGTAACATACTTGGTAATTTCTTTGTAGTTGCCTTATGAAAAAGCAACCTGGTCTAGGGTGTTGTCATACAGATTATATAGGCAATTTCATTATAGAAGTACTTGTATCCTTTAATTTCCTTAATGAGCCTACTATTCTGCCAAAGTTAATGAATATTGTATTAAACAATCCAAAAAAGTAACGTGCATCTTGTACAGGTGATCTCGTGGCTTATTGCTGTGCCTTCAAGTTTTTCTTTCTGATTTTTGAGGCCTTCTCTCTCTGACTTAAATCCTATTTTGGCAACAAGTTCATGTAGTCAAAGATGAGAACTGCATAAGTTTTGGTTTAAATGGTTGAAAGTTCAGTGGATTTGCAGCCATTTTAGGTAACGCTGTACCTTTTAAAGTGTTTTAATATGGTGCAAACAGTAATGCAGAGCTGTGGTGCAATATAAATAAGATTTAACAGATATCTTTAGGAAGTCAAAACTAGTAGCAATCATGAGTAGTTTTAGTTGGCTACTTAACACATAGAGAAACAGACACAAGGCGGAAATACCATCTTTTGCAGGGGGCGTTAAGGGGGTATTTTTTACCAAGGTTTTACAGAAATCCTACACAGAAAAGACTGCCTTGAAACTGTTTTGACATACAGTTTTCAGGGATGATTTTCTTCTCTCGTGAACCTAATTATAAAAATACAGTGATGAGCTTGGCTGTATATATGGAAATTTTGGGGTTTAGCTGACTGGAAAAAAAGTAAGGACAAAATTACAGTATAAGAACCTATGATTTTGTTATCTCTTGGGAATTTTTTTTCATGTAAAAAACCCCACCCCTTTATATCTTTCCAGAGAGATGCATTTTCCCAGATATCTTGGTATCATATATTTTCATGAGATTATATCTTTACAATGTCTTTTCCAGATTCTAACCGGAGCAGGACTGAGTTCATTGAATTAGAACTGCTTAAGTTGGGTAGCAATCATTCTCTTTCATTAATTTAGATTCTAAGTAAAACAACTGATTCTTCATATCCCCCGTGTGTTACTGTGATGGCAAACACGAAATTATAAAAATATAACTTCCTAGTGAGAATTTCAGAAATAACTCACTTTGTGTTTAAAAATGGATTGCTTTTAGTTATTTTAGTCATAGAATACAAAAATTAATAACTTGCCTTTCATGTTAGGGTTGGGTGAGAGGTAGGGCATTACAACAGCTTACATTTCTTCATCTCTAAATAAATGATTCGCTTATTAATGGGGAAAAAAAGTTTCCCACTAAAGGAAGTTGAAACTTAGTAATTGGCACTAATGTTTTGAAGTCATCTGCTCCCTCGAAATTCTATTACTTCTGATAGGCATTTGTACCGTCCTGCTCAACTTCTGCTTATGTCCGAGTTATCTATGGATTATGGACGTAATTTTCAAAACCAATTCCAACAGCATTCAGCGTTTCATGTAAAGATACCAACAATAAGCTGGTTCTTGGCCAGAGAAGGAGCTTAATTGCTTCCTCTAGTGTTTAAAGCAGCTGTGATCTGTACCATATTATCTTTAGCCAAATATATATGGAGAAAAGAATTATTAGTATGTAGTGGACTGTTACAGAGCACAGAATTTTCTGTCCATGGCATAGTGTTTCATTTTGAACCAAGAATCCCTGCAAGTGAATTCCCATACTGGCAGTAATGACTACTGCGTTAATGAAGTCCTTGAATGACTCAACATGGGTGTTCTTGTGCCTTACTATTGAAACAGGTATTCTTTACAGTAGTTCTCTAACTGGATGATGTCAGGTGACCAAAGGAGTGAGTTTGAGTTTCAAATGCCATATGAAATAATGTCTCTGCTTCAAGAAAATAGTGTGCAATTTTTAAATTGGGATTTTAAAACTTTTAAACTAATTTCTGAAAAGGTCAGTTTTGATCTGTTTCTTAATGAGCCGGCTGGCTTCTCGTCTACTACATGCTTCATTTGCTATGAATAAGATAAATGAATTCTATTAATAAGAGACCAGCTGCTTCATGAATATTATCTTTACTACAATGGAAAATATGATGCTGTGGTCACTGAACTTTTACAGATCTCTTGGGTTTTTGTGGGCAGAAGTGCTACAGCAACTTGCAGTTTCCTGTAATAGTAAACAAATTTGTATTCATACTCTGTGAAAAACACAGAGGACAATACAGTTCTCCTTTCTGCTGCATGATATATAAAGCATTGCTATGTCTTTGCCTTTCTGGGTTTTTTTTCCTATAGTCTCAGAACTGTAATTATAAATAAATTTGGAATATAGAAGAATTGGATATTTAAGGATATGATGGATTTCCTTTGTTAAATCCAATCTGCTGTTAGTGTTGCATCATGTAATCCCTACTTGTCAAACTCCATTTTAAAACCAGTTTTTATCCTTACTATTTCTGCTAGAAGGCCATTCTAGAACCTTCTTACTCTGAGTGTTGAGTAACGAATTAAGTATAATCTGGAAATTCAAACTTATTTTTGCTCATTTTCCTTTCACTCAACAATTCTGCTCTGTTGTTTACTTGGATTTGCTTGGGGAATAATCACATCGTTTTGCTAGGCTGAACGAGCTGTTCTCATCCTCTTTCCTAAGAGCTTCTCTGGTTTCTTGGTCATTTTAGTTAGCTCTTTTCTAAGCCTTTTTGAATTCGCTTTTAGTTAGCTCTTTTCTAAGCCTTTTTGAATTCGCTTTTAAGTGTTCAGGACATTAGAAGTAGAAGTAGGAGAAACAAAAGTAGTATAATAATGCTCACAGGTGTGATCTTTGCTCATCCTAGCCTGTGAGAACATCAATCATTAAATAAAGTCAATCTTACTGTGTGGTGCTATGGATTCCTCAAGTGTTTGATAGAAGGTGAAAAAGTCTCTGGATCTTATAAGCAGTAGCAATGAAATAAATACTAAACTGAAGAAAAATGGTTTGACCTTCTATGTTAACATGAGATTGAAGTACTGTTGGGCAGTAATCTAACTTCCCATGGACACCCTGTGAAGTGTGAGCAACTTTCATTAGAAAGATATTTCATAGTGTGGTATGAACTCCGAGCTATATTACAGAATAGTTCTTCAGATCAGATGGAAATTACCAACTTCAGTCGCTTCCCTGTTCTGAATCATGCAAACTTGTGTTTCACAGGACTCAGAAAGCTTAAACAACATGATGTTGTTGCACTGGTGTTTTGCTTAGTCTAATTCAGGCATGGGAAAATAGTATGGAAATTCTGTGTGTCTTCAGAAGTCTTATCTTCTTTTAGCTTAACATTCAGGATACAAGGTGCTCCAATGCCTAGGTCGTGTAGTTGGTTCTACTGCTGATATTGCTTCGTATTTCGCAGGTTTAAAAAAGAGAGGTTTGCATGTCAAGTGTGCATTGTAGTGTCTGTTTGAGAAGGTACTCTTCTGTAACTGAAAGTTACTATGTAAGTGAAAGTAGGTATCACCAATAGGATTAGTTTTCTTCTGTGAAGAGCCTGCAAGTCACATAAACATCATGAAAAATAGAACAGGTGACAATATGAAGAATCAACATGATTTGATCCTGTAGAATTAGAAGGGCAAATAAGCCTCTTATTTTAATTAGTCTTTCCCTTTTGTGCTTTAGCAGAATTTTTCTTTCTTCCTTCGGTTTCCTGTAGATGAGAGCACTTCAAACTTACTTTTTCTCTTCTTTCCCTTCTCTCCTTTCTTTACCCTCTCTTTCCCTCATTTTCATAGATGAGAGTCCTGTGTTCTGTGTCAGTAATGCCTCCCTGCTCTGTAGTAGTAGCCAAGCTGCCCCAAAGTCAGGGTGGAAGTGTTAATTCAGATTGGTCTCAACATCGGTCCTTAAACAGTATCAATGACATCCCTCTTTTTGGGTGTTAGCAGTAAAACTTTTTCCTAGTTGCTTTTTATCTATATAGCTTCTCTATAAGTTCTCATCTTCTCCACCTTAATTGCTAAACTGCCATTGTGGGTTGGTATCATGTGCTTTACTGGTGACTAGTTGATTAGGTCTGTTGTGGTTTTGTGGTTTTGGTTTGTGTTGGTTTTGTGTTTTTTTTTTTTTAATAAATAAGTCTTTGGCCTTGTGTAAGAGAGAGATCCACTGATCTGATGAAGTTTGCATTTGGTAAATCTGTGTTGTCTTTTATCCTATTTTTTATCAATTTCTGAGCTTTTAATTGTTCTTTCCTTCAAACAGTGTTCTAAATAAATGCTTGATTTTTAAGGTCAACCTAATGGAGCATTCATGTTGAATTGTTATTTTTGTTTCTTAGATACAAGCATTTATTTGCTATGTTATGAGAGCAGACTCCTTGAGTCAATCAATTTTAAAATCTTTGGTACCAAGTCTTGTATTTACATGTGTTTGAATTTTAGTGTCGTATCTATCTGTCCTAACCCGTTTGAATTTATAGAGCTCTTTCACACTATGAAACAAATAAGAAAAAAAGATAGTTTTGCATTTTTAATGTACTCATTCATATGAATTTCTTCTGGTTTTGTACTGGTAGCATGGTTGAAAATTGAGGTGAATATTAATTTTAATTTGGATCGTACTTTAATCTTTAGACTGTGTCTGTTTCTGTGTCATCTTTACTGCATGTTGGCTTTCTTTGTATTCTTTTCTGGCTTTTACAGATTAAAAGGCTGTTTCTCCTTACTTTCTAAATTCTATTTATTTGACTGCATTGAATAATAGTTTTCTAGTTATCAATGCATTTGTGAAAATATCCAGAATTAGGCTGAAACTACCCAGTGTCTGGTGAGAGTGCTCCAGGCTTTACCTGCAGCTACAGGAGTGCCACAGAACCACACTGGTAGCTGACTAAGCTCTTGTGCTGTTGGAGTTCCAATAGTTCCTGGTACCAAACCTGGTTATCTTAACTTCTTAAAATACATCAATATGCGGGTGTGGTTGGATACTGATTCCACCACCACCACCCCACTTCCTTGTCCATGATCCTCTGCTTACATCTCTGTATAATTTCTTTAGCTGACTCCAGTTTCAATGTGTTTTATGCAGTTGTCCCTCTTGCAACTGACATGCAAATTCAAGGTAACTCATGCTGTACCTTTGCAGTTTCTTCCTATACAGTCACATCTAAATTCAGGTTCCCTTAATACTCAAGTCTTACTTTTCTGAACTCTTTTACAGGCTGCTTCTTTCTTATTCTTGTTTAATTTTAAACTGAACGAGCATGTGATTACTTAGGTTATTTTGTCATACAGGTTTTTGTCAAGTTACATATTTGTGAAACTTGCCACAGCCTAGGCCAGTCCCTTACTAAGCAAACCGATGTAGGAAGGAAGGCTTACTGTGTGTCAGGTGAATTGGGAAGTGAATTTGCTTCCCCCCCCCATACTTCAGAACTGTGGTCATAGGTGATCCAGTAGCTCTCCCAGAATTTCTGACCAAAGGAGGTTACTAGGCATTATCTGTCTGAAGCCACATTTTGTTGTGTAGTTTTAAGCCAGCTCTACTGAAAAACAAACAGAAAACCTCCAGCACCTGCCCCTTCCTCTTTTCCCACTCTCAAGCCTTATTCCCTTTCTGTCCTGTAAGTGGTATTAACATTGCTGTTGCTCAGCTGTGTACTGTACCAGGTCAGGGAGCTAAACTACCTGCTAATCTTTGCTGAATAATTTTTCATGTGTCCCAGTTTCCTGAATTGGTTTGTTATGCAGCTGTGAAAGTGCTCATGCTGGCAGAGCACAGGGCAACCTGGGAATGGAAGTAATTGTGGAAGTTGGTGGGGAGGGGAAGGAATAGGGACAGTACATTAAATTATTGTTTGATGGTAGTGACAGCTTAATTACTATAGTCAAAGTTAATGTTCAAGTTTCCAGTGACAGCTAAGTCACATTTGTCTTGTAATGATCTTATTCTTTGGGAACTGAAGAGATGTGACTTCCGAGCTGTGCTCTTGTGGTGGGTTGACCTTGAATGACTGCCAGATGCCCACCCAACTGCTCTCTCACTGCCCCTCGTCAGCAGGAGAGGAGGAGAAAATAACCTGAAAAGCTCGTGAGTTGAGATAAAGACAAGGAAATCAGTTACCAATTACTGTCATGGGCAAAACAGGCTAGACATGGGTAAATTAATTTAACTTATTGCCCATGAATAACACTGTAGAATAATGAGAAATAAAACCACAACTTGCACCTTCCCCTCCACCTCTCCCTTCTTCCCAGGCTCAGCTTCTTCCCAGACTCAACTTCATTCTTCTACCTCCTCCCTCTGAGCGGCAGGCTGATGGGGACTGAGGGTTGCAGTCAGTCTGTAACACTTCATCTCTGCCACTCTTCACACTCCTTCACTGTTCCAGCATGGTGTCCCTCCTGCAGGGAACAGTCCTTCCCTTCCACAGGGTACAGTTCTTCAGGAATAGACTGCTCTGGTGTAAGTCCTCCACGGGGTCACAAGTTCTTGCCAGCAAACCTACTCCTGTGTGTGCTCCTCTCCATGGGCCGCAGTTCCTGCCAGGAGCCTGCTCTGGTATGGGTTCTCATCAGGTTGCACCTTCCTTCACGGCATGTCCACATGCTGTGGTGTGGGGTCCTCTGGGCTGCAGCATGGATACCTGCGCAGCATAGTCCTCCATGGGCTGCAGGTGGACAAACTGCTTCCCCACATTCTTCTCCGCAGGCAAATTTGCTTCAGCACCTGGAGCACCTCCTCCCTTCCTTCTCTGACCTTGATGTCTGCAGGGCTCGCTCTTCCCTATTTTCTCACTCCTGTCTCCTAGCTGCTGCGTAGTGTTTTTTAACCGTTCTTACATAATCACTGGTTTCAGTGGTCAGCTCAGCTTTGGGCAGTGATGGGTCTGACTTGGAGCCAGCTGGAACTGTTTGTGTCTGACATGGAGTGAGCTTCTGATGTCTTCTCACTGAGGCCACCCTGCAGCCCTCTTTGCTCGCTTCCAACACCTTGCCATGTAAACCAATAAATCTTTGAAAAAGATTGCTTCAAGCCTGAGGTTATCGAGTAAAAAAACCTTTTCCCTTCTTGAACCTTTTAATGTCTAGCACTACCACTGCCATTAAACCAAGCTGTATAGTGATACTTAGAGAAGAAAAAAAAAAAAGCTTCCTTGTCCCTCTTGGGAATTACTAGATAGCCTACACAGAGGGAAGCTAGAGGGCTATGGAGCTTGCCTCCTGAGAAACTTCGAAATGAGCAAGACTTGAGCTTTACTGTAGGAGAGGTAAAATCCCTTTATTCTGGGGAAAGGCAGAAACTGTGAGAACGTTTGAGACGACTGCAGCTAAAGCCAACGTGCGTGTAAAAATACATGCCTTCATTCGTAAGGTATTGTCAAATACTTTACCTTCTAATACCAGCTACACTAACTTGTATACTTCGATAAGAGGCTGTTTTAGCGTAGACAAAGAAATGATCTAATGGCTCCTTAATAAAACCTATCGTTAGCTTATAACAAAGAGTTAACTTTGCTCTGTATACCTGGAGATGCTTTTGTGTATGTTGTCTGGTGGTATGTGTTATTCACATAAAAAGCTTACTAATATCTGTCAGTCAGTGCCTTCAAGAGCTGAGGATTGGCATTTCACAGTATCTTATGGGTTGGATTCTCCATCTGAGTTGTGCTTTGAGGAGCCAGACAGTGGAGATCAGGCAGAAGTCCAATAGTTCAAAACAGACCTGCAGAAAGGAATTGTTACCTTCCCGTGGTAACAGATCCGGTTAATCAGGAATTTGTTTAAGCCACAACAAAGTATGTGGGGTTAAATAATCTTTGGGAATATTCACTTTTGATTAACCACGTGCACATGCTTTTACTGTAATGTAATGTAGCTTGTAGTACCTTTCCACTACCCCCCTCCCAGTTTCAGCATATTATTATCCAAGACAAGACTGCTGGTAAACTAGGAAAAAATACTGCATTTTTGTAAGCATCATGAATGCCTGAAGAGATGTGTTTTGACACTCAAATCTCCATCTAGGAATTACTAACTGGGTATATTGTACAGATTAGATGTTAGGATATATAACCTTAATTTCATAAATTGTTGATGTAATTCAGAACAACTGAAGTAGCAAGG
This sequence comes from Tauraco erythrolophus, assembly GCF_009769465.1. Taxonomy (NCBI): domain Eukaryota; kingdom Metazoa; phylum Chordata; class Aves; order Musophagiformes; family Musophagidae; genus Tauraco; species Tauraco erythrolophus. Next base: position 122,248,231 of record NC_141465.1, on the reverse strand, counting down.
GATTGAACGCACTTCAGCTTCTCAACATTATTTCTCCAAGGTAACTGCCAGTGCTTTGCTCTAGTTTGTACAGGGAATTCTCTTGCTGCTGCTTTTTGTTTTTAAAAACAAGTATAGTGAAGCTTCTGTGTTGGAAAACTTGCTTTTCTTTTTTGAGAGTTGAAAATGAAATTGTTAGAATCACAGCAAATGTCACTCTTCGTTGTCCTTGGATAATCTGTTTGGGAACATTTTCTGCGTATTGAGAAATAGTGACTGTGGCATGCCTATGGGCCAGTTAGCACCGACTATGAAAAGCAGTTGGTGGAGGAGGAAGATGAGTATATTTAGTAAGCTGAACAGGGGCTTGCAGACTGACAGATGTGAGAAATGTATGATCTCGGCAAGTGTAAGTTGAAGGGGTTTATGGATATTGGCTGTGTTTGTTGCATTTATGGGTGTTTGGTCTGGTCCTGCTGCTTGTTTTCAGGAGAATGCTCAAAAATTGTGATGGGTTAGAGAAGACCTTTGAAGAGCATATTAAAATACTCAAGCTCCTTGGAAACCACAAACATCGTAAAGCATATGTTTTTTTGCAATTGTTTAATTTTAAGGGAAACTTAATTTATGTCACAGAAAAGAATCTTGATGGAAAGTGTTTGTCTAACAGACAAAAGCGAATGAAAATCCAAGTGTTGGCAGAAGCTGTACAAATTATGATTAGAAATATGTAACTGTGTTGTTAGCAAGATATTTCCTTAAGACTGTGATGGACTTTTCATTGCTGGAAACTTCTAAATTGTTTGGATTTCTTTTTTTCCTCAAGATACAGTCTTGTTCACTTACACCTATTGAACTTGGAAGTATTAAGTCCTGAAACTCCTGTTCAGTGGCAGCTGGGCTTGTTAGTCACATTAGTTCCCTCTCGCCTTAGAAAGAAGGGGTTTTCAGTCTACTTTGAAGTCTTCAAGTTTGCATTACTTGAAAGTATATGTGTATGTGGAACTTTGAAATCTGGGAAAAACACATTCTTATGACATTTTATAATTTAATGTTTGTCATGTTTAAAAATGCTTTCCAGTGAGGCCTCAGATGGTTCCTTCTGGTACTTTCCTTTGGTGTCATCATTGTTATGTGATTTGAAATGGAGGTGTTACACTGTCATAACCATCTTGCGGGTGAGGGGAGGTGGGGATTGGTGTGTGGTTTTCTTGGTGTTTTTTTTGTTTGTTTGTTTCTGGTGTTTTGTTGTTTTGTTTTTGTTTTTCTCTCGTTTTCCCCTTAGTTTTGAGTACTAGACTGGATGACTTATTTTAGTGTTTATACATGCATGTGCAGTATGCATTGAAACAAAACCAAACAGTTGAAGATGGTAATACTACCTTTATTTCTATCTATACAGACACTAAGTAAATACATTCAGTTCAAGTTGCTATGCTACAGGTATGTAAAGATAGCAAAACTAACATTTTTGAAAGATCTTTAATGTTAGGAAAGTGGGGTTAGGAGTTGAGCTCTGTTAGCCTGTTGAGATGGAGATTGTCTAAAGTACTTCAGACATCTTAAAAGTCTCATAGTTCTTGTACATGCGTTGTTTTGTTATCTACTACCATGCTGGTTTAATCGGAGATAGACAGATACACTGGTTTAAAAACACAGAAGTGTGTCTCCTAGCAAATATTTGTAGGCATAAATGTAAGGCTTGTCGATAGACTTAATCAGTTTTCTCACAAATGCAGTCAGTATGGTTGGCTTTTTGCTGTGTGTGAAAAGCTGCTGCATCTTCATGCTGTTTGAGAGCCTAAGGTCAAACGAGAAATCCAAAATATTTCATTTTATGAAGAAGGGTGTAGGCACAGCAGTACATTTCCTGTTTACACAGCCAAATCTTCTTTGTACGCGGAGAGGTTTCCTGATACACTTGTGCAGGATTTTTGAGTTTGCACTTTAAGCTGTAACTTTTGTTGCTTAGCTTGTTGAAGATGCCATATCTGCACCCTAGCCAGTATGATGCAATTCATTGTCCTGTGGAGAAGGGAACTGAGCTGATGTTCATCTGTGTATTACCACCTTTTGTTTACCCCTAGGTTGTAGGATTGAAGATGAAAATGTGAAGGCTGTGTTTAAGTCATTTGTTTAGCCTTTCTTTGGGTTTCATTGGGAAGTGAAAAAATACAAGTTTTTTAACAAGTCCAGTTTTCCTATGGTTTTTTTTCCCCTGTACTCCAAGAGACAAATCAGTCTCTGGTCTAAGTAAATTTAACCCACAAATTCAGAGGATCCACTCACTTCCATTGGTTCCATGCAAACTGAAGAACTTCTCATTTTTATATTCTTGTACAATATTGATAACTGTACATAATACTAGTTTTTCTGTTTATTGCCTCCTTTATGCAGTAGGTTAAAAATGTGATTATTCTTATTTTATTTACGTTGCCACAGCACAGCAATGATGTAATTCTTTGTTTTGTTGATTCAGTTCTTTTACTTATCTCTTAATGCAAAATATCCCAAATCTCCCTGGGAGTGGTGGTCATCTTAAATTTACAAAAATAACATTGCAAATCACATCTCTTTTTCCACCAGCTTTCTGACAGTTTCCAGATTATTTGTCTGTAAAATGTGCGTTACGCTAACTGTCACAGTTCCTGTTGTCATCGGCACTCCAGAGCCTCTGTCTTCTCTGAGAAGCTCCAGTTTTCAATACACCTTGAGCTTTAAGACTATTTTACAATAAAAACTCACTTTCATGCCTACTCTTGTCACTTGTCTTGAGGATTCATTATGAAGCACTTGAGTAGTGTGTTGCGGGATTAAGCATCAATCTTGCAATGTTTTCTTGAATTTTTAATGTACCCAAAGGAATTTCATGATTTTTTGACAAAGACTTCTCTTGTCCCTTTGTAAGTTAAAATGACACTTAAACAACGATGTATTTGTACAAACAAATGAGTGAAATACAGCAGTGTTAGTCTTACTAGTGAACACTAGTGGTTTGGGGGATGATGTTTTAGTGGCTTGATATTTGTGTGGGGTTTTTTTTGCTTTGTTTTTGTGTATTTTTTTTAAATTATTTTTAAACATATTGATTAAAATATCGATTTTTTTTTTTTAATTTTTTTTTCTTTTCTCCCCTCTCCTCCTGTGAGGTATGCGGGAGGGGCTGAGTGCAGTGAATAGGGACAGGGACTATGAGATTCTGTACCAGTGGGAGTTTCTGCGTATCAAATCCAACGACTAGATTCTTGGCAGATGTAAAACTTAAACCAGTTGAATGTCCAGTTCTTGCTTTCTTCTTGTCTCAGTTGTCCCACAACAAAAGAAAGCCTGTGGTTTTGGGGATTTATCTTCCTTAACTTCTGCCCATCTTTGTCTGTATAGGTAGTAATTTTGTATGTCCTATCTTTTACTGTATATATGAAGGTGTTGAGTAATTTAAGCAGCAACTAAGTATTACAGGGAGTTTCATTTCCACATTAGTTTCTATATATGGCTTTAGTTTAAAGTAAAGAAACATTATTATCTATAAATTTGTTAAATACTGTTTTTAAAAAATTGTTTTTGCTCTCTGAGAAATTTAGGAGGAAGGATTTACGACCTTTTTACTATTTGAGAGATCCTGAGCCACTATGTGAAATTTGATCTCTCCAAAAGCTGGTTTCTGCTTCTAAAAGGATGTCAAGTATATGGAAAGTTGTTGTGTTTTATTTTTTTAAACAAACAAACAAAAACCTTAAGGTGATAAGACACAACAGCTTTTCCACTTCTGCAAAACCTGATTGTTACCCCATGGAAGAAATTAATTCAGTCAGTAATTAAATCCTATTATTACTGAAGTAAGTGTTTCACATTTTGTGAGGCCACTTTAGAGATGTGTCAGCATCTCTGCAGCCTGAGCAGAACCCTGCGCTGTGCCTTCAGTCCTCCAGAGTAAAACTGGCCAGTCAGTGACCCACACAAAACTACTTAGCTTCTAAAACGCATCAGGTGAGGAGAACCTCTAAATTGAGGTAGCCTTCTGCTAAAATTCCCCCAAGTGTCCTCAAATAACCCCTTTTCAGAAATGGCTTTATCTAATCTGGGTTTGAATCCAGGCGTCCTGTTAGGCTTCACTGCAGTCTGTGACAGCGAGCAGGGATATCCACAATTTAAGGATGCACTGCAGGGGTGAAAGTTCTTCCTTTGTTGTATACCTGCTGCTTGGTTATTTTCTCTGATGATGGCAATTTTTATTTTATGAGAAATAGTAACTATTGCCTATATGCATTGCCTGTCCTGTTCACGTAGGTTTGGATTTTTTTTTTTAAAGACCTTTCTTTTCTTTCTTCTTCCTTGCAGGTTTTGTTCCCCAGCTACTATGAAAAGTTCTACTCTAGCTAGTTTCTGCTTTTAAATAATCAAATCTGTTGCTCTGGTTATCCTTTGTCAGTCTTCTTTGTGCCTTCTTCATGGTAACTTTGCCCTTTCTGAGATGGATTGCAAGAAACTTCATGGAATATTCAAGGTGTGAAAGCATCAAGTAATGGTATTTTCTGCTGTGTGCTTTCTTACACTAATAAGCCTTAATATTTTCAACTGTTACTGATCATTGAGTTGACGTTGTAAAAGAACTGTCTACAATGATTCCAAGATCTTTCCAGAGTACTGAAGCTACTATAAATCCCATCACTATGTGGATGTAATTGAGATTATTTTTTTTCGATGTGCATTAGCGTGTGCTTCCTAAATTTAATTTTCTTTTGTCTTCTTACCTCTGACATTTGAGGTTAGGACATCCTTCTGCTGCTTTTCAAGAAAGGAAAAAATGAATGCTGATTATAAACATCTATATCTGCAGCAAAGTATGTTACTCAGCGTTAACACCCTTTTTCCAGTCTGATCTCCAGATTTTTTTGAGGGCTCTGATAAATAGTAAAGCTCCTTTGAGATCCAGAAAGGAATTATTTGGCAGGAAAGAGAAACGTTAATAGTGATAACACAGAAAGTTTGATTCCGTTATAAGAAGCTGCAACCGAGTCAAATACTTATTGCTATCTTTGTGCACTGGCAGTTGCGAAACCAGTTTGGTGGGTCTGTCCTATGAGATTCCAGATAATTAAATATTTTACTGGCTTAAAGCCCACTCAGCTGGAACATGCACTTTGATGAGTTCAGTATTAGCAGAACTGAAGCTTTAAGAGAAGAGTCTTCTGCTACCCTCCCTACAGCTGGCTCTACTGCTGCCTTACCTTGATCCTTAAATCATAGAATCGTTTGGTTGGAAGAGACCCTCAATATCATCGAGTCCAGCCATTCACCCTGCACTGTCAGGGTCCCTAAACCATGTTCCTAAACACCAAATCCACACACTTCCACACAAATTTTAAACACTTCCAAGGATAGAGACTCCACCACCTCCCTGGGCAGCCTGTTCCAATACTTCACAACCCTCTCTGTAAAGAAATTCTTCCTGATATCTAACCTAAATTTTCCCTGGCATAACTTGAGGCCATTTCCTCTCATCCTGTCATTCATAAGGTGGGAGAAGAGACCAACCCCCATCTCCCTACAACTTCCTTTCAGGTAATTGTAGAGAGCGATAAGGTCCCCCCTGAGCCTCCTCTTCTCCAGACTAAACAGTCCCAGCTCCCTCAGCTGCTCCTCACAGGACAAGTTCTCTAAACCCTTCGCTCATTTCGTTGCTCTTTATTTTTAATGAAAAGATTTGTTTGGATTGTAAAATACTACGAGGATTATGTAGGTTGCTAATGAAATTTTCAGGAGTATGGAGTAGCTAAAGCTCTTGAATTCTCCCTGGAAGGTGATTTTCAGAAATATTTATCTCTCCACTCAAAAAGCTGTTGTGTCAGCACTCTTGGTATTCCTTTATCTTTTTTCTACCCCCCCTGCCCACACACACACAGTGAGTTACGTCCATGTCAGGGAATAGTCTTTGTTAATGTCTTAGTCATTTGACTGGTTCTGATATTAGGGGGGTTAATTGTTTTTTTTTTTCTCAATGAATTGGTATTGTCAGGAAGTGTTTCTATTCCAATTTATGAAGTATTTTAGAAGAAGTTGTGCGGGATCTTTTTGGAGCTGTTGTCAGCCATCTCTTCTGCTGAATGTGAATCTGAGAGCTCTAGGCAACTGCCTTTATGTACTGTTGGTCAAGATGCTATACTGAAACAAATACTTAACTATAAAAACTGGTTTTGAAGCCCTTGGCTTTTGGACTCTTTCATCCATTACACCCTCCCTTGAGAAATAATAACCCATAGACAGAAGACATCTTCCCCTGTCCCAGTAGCTTTATAAAGCCTGAGAGTATCTTGGTAGTTATCTGCAAATATTTGAAAGGATAACATGAAGGGAGAAATGATTTGGGAGTTGTTAGTCTGTGTTGTCTGAGGGATCTTCTTATTTACAATTCACATTCTGATGAATTTTTTATTAAACTGAATGCTGCAGAAGGGTCAGTCTGCTCTCTGTAAATTGGGTATTCAGATGAGAGCAATGAAAAAGGTTACTGTGAATAGCCATTGTCCAAGCAGGTAGGTTTTTGGAAAGTAAGATGAACCTATCATAGAAAACTGATTTTGTTCCCTTTGTGTGTTAGGTTTTGGACTAATGCAATGTTTCTCAGAAGCTGCAGAGAAACTAAGTGTTAGTGCTAGCGTTTGAAAATGGAGAAGTATTTGAAAAGGTGGTGTGGGAGGGATTCAAGAAGAAAGGAGACTCTTTGGGGCTTCTAAACTAACCAGAAAACATCAACTGAGTTCAGGCTTCTGGGTTCCAGACAAAGGGGAGAAGGAAGAACCATCTTGGATACCAGAGGTTGCACAAACCCTGACAGTTGAGGAAATACTAATCGTGATGGTGCAATGTGCACTCTTAGTGAATATCCGGATATCCATATTTGTTCCATGCATTCAGCAAAAGATTAGACGACTCCTCCCCTCCCCCCCACTCCCCTTTCTGCTTCGAAATTCATTCTCAGGACTTGTTCTCCTTTTCAAGGTACAGTCCTGAGGAAGAATTATACAAATTTTGCCTCATGGGGAAAAATTTGTTTTAGTAATTCCATACTTAAAAAATATGCCAGACTTTCTCCATATCCTTGGGAATGAACACCCAGGAGAAGATGATGAATGATGTCTAATAAAATATTTCCCCATTTCGGCCTTTAGGTCTACCACTAGGAATTTTGTTGAAGATGTCAGAATCTTTTGCTGTTAGAGACTTAATATCTCTGCTTTTGCATTTATCTTTTAAAAGCTAAAATTCCACAGCAGAAAGAATGATCCTAGAACATTCCAAATACGTGTTCTGCAAAGGATGAAAGTATTTAGCAAAGTTAATTTTCAACACAAATGCAAATTATTTTATAAAATTCTTCTATCGATTGTGCATACCGATTCCTGGAATGCCTAATTAAATGATCAAATGCTGTTTTTTAAATGCTGGATAATAAATAAATTTTGTCTATCACTTTAATAATGCAGAGTATATATTGTGTCTTTAGTATCTCTGAGTTTGTTACAGCAGTCTTTATTCCACGTATTTCCAGTTAATGCTAGTTCTGTTATTCTGTTACTGTTCAGTTCTTACTGAAAGAAAAAAATATCTTGTATTTTTCAGGTTATCCTTTGTTACTTTGAATGTTGTCTGTGTTGCAAAGCCTTCTGCATTTAATTTTAAAGTAACTTGTGTCAATGATTAAGTTTTATCAGGAAGAGTTCTTGCAGGCCCTGCTGCAGTCATGTAGACGATAGTGATAAGGAAACGCTGTTTTGTACTATTGCAGTAAATGTACTCTTATTTAATTTTTCTTGCAATAATCATATATATACACACTTGAAAGTTATCAGATCTTTGAGCTGTAAGTCTTAAGAAGTCAAAATTCTCTCAAGCCCTTCTGCTTCACTTCTTTGCTTCTCTGGGGGGACGTGCTGAAAAACAGAATCTGATTATTATTCACACCCAAAAACTTGTTCTGTATTTTCATTCAGTAGCACAAAACTAAGATTTTAAAATCACTTTAGGCATGTTTTTGGAAGCTATATACCAGCTAGTAAAGTTAGCAGCTGCACCATCTCTTAGCCACTGGAAAATTTAGTTCAAGATGACTTCTTAAAACTGAAAACTTTACTAAGTTTTGCTGCTATGGCAGAACTTTTGAAGGTTATTACTGGATTTTGTTTTTCTTTGAGAGAGGAGAAGTTTCATATTTTCATGGTAGAAATAGGAGTAAGAAAAAAAAAAAAAGGCAACCTGAGTGCCGGTTGGCAATGTAAGTCACAGTTTTTGTTTGACTTGGTTGCACCTTTTCTTAGTAACTGTGTATGTGTCTTGGTGGCCTCCAGAACCAGTAGGAGAATAATGCTCAATGAGGCTATTTATGTCAAAGTTCATATTAATTCTCTCATCTATATTATTTATTATTACTGCTTTCTACACTAATTTTGGGCACAGTCTTTACTCAGTTTATAATTAATATTCCACAGTGATCTTTTTTATTTTCTCATCCAGCCATTATGAAACGTGACAGCAGAACACACAAGATTCATATTATACCCTCAAGCTAAAAATATAAATTAAACTTATTAGCTCTTTGGCTGCTAAGTAATGAGCATGACCAGCTTGCATTAAGGTAGCTATGATTATATCAGTGTTCTGGGCTCTTGTCTGTGCAGAGTGAATCCTAAGAGTATTGTTTTGTATAGAAAGGTGCTTGTAAAACGATTTAGCAAGCCTGTCTTTGTGAATAATTGGCTTGGTAAGAGATGTTATGATACATCGTATGTGTAGGGAACCAGAGAATCACAGTCCTTAATAGGTGATCTGTTGCAACAGTCAGCAGGAGTCATTATGGTCTCTCTTGACACTGCGTAGATGGGGGGGGGTCCTTAGTTCAGAAACAATTAACAAAATAGAATTGATTCCTCTGGTGACACTGTGTATTGTTCTGCATGTTAGACCCAAAGATATCTGTAAAACTATCTGCTTATTGGACGCTATAATTTTAAATAAAAGAAATAAAAATAATTAAAAAATAACATATTTACTGCTATGTTTTTCGTCTCTTGCAGCTGATATTTTAATGTACTGTTTACTTATTTCAAAGAAGCTAAAGTGAATGTTTTGAGAAGAAAGCTTTTTGCTTGGCTACTCATGCAGCCTCTTGAGTAATTCAAAGATCGTAGGCTGTGCATTGATTCACATATTTACTTACATGTTCAGCTGGAGATGAAACAGGATTACAGACAGTACACGTTGAGCTCTGGAAGGACCATCCATTGCAGTTAAGCATTTTACATGCTTATGAAAAGAAAAAACACTGCATTTGGAAAGTAACATCCAAAATCCAGACTACCATGTTTGTATTCTGTCAGTTTAGTTCCTATTGCTTGTTATAAACAACAAATGTCACCTAGACTAACTGAAACTGTTTTCCCCTACAGAGAATTCCAGTTCTGTTTTTAAAAGAATTGATGATTTCAGAATTGCATCCAGTTACAGAACTTGTTTGATTTTAATCTTCCTAAAATTTCCCATGTTTTTATGAAAAGTATAACTTCATGGAAATGTTCCCACTTGCATTAAATGGAGGATAGAGAAGCCAGCATGTTAAGTGCTGTTGGGCTTTTGAAATGGAATCTACAACTCCTTTAAGCTGCTTTTCATTGAGGAAAGGGAGAAGGGTGTGTGCTGGAATCTAGCCAACAAACTGTGAGCCATGCAAAGCTTGTGCTCCAAGTGCAGCTTCTTACAGCAGGCTGGAGGGAAAATGATGTTATGGTGATGTCAGGGACATTCTGCAGTCAGTCTTTGGATAAAAATACAGTCCTAGTGTTAAACACCAAATTTTGCTTTATGAATACCTTAATGACAAATAACTGGTTCAGGCTCAGAGTATTTTTGTTTTTTTCTTCATCCTTCTAATGAATTATTGACTTACTATTGACTTTTCTGCCGTGTGTGGAAACAAGGTGGGTGGGTATTTTCCAAAAGCATTCTTACTAGATATTCAAGTGTTGTTTTATGTCTTTCAAGAAGGAATTTTTCCCATTTCTCTTGGAGAAAACCTGTTTGGGCTTCCTCTAGAACTTGTATGCAAAGCAAGCAGCTCTCTATTTTCTATCTCTTCAATATTCCCTCGAATATTGATTCTTGAGATTGAGCTGTGATGAGGTTAGATTGAAATCTTAGTGGGAATTAGTCTTAGTTAGTGGGAATTAACATGATTTTGTGAAAGAGAAATAAAATTCTGCAGCACCTGAAAACTAATGCAAACATTTTATATGCAAAAAACCTATATTAAAATTATTCAAATGTAAACTGTTCCAATTAAGAAACATCAGAGTTTAATTGTGCAAACCATAATTGTTCTGTCCTGTTTTTGTTCCAGTCCTCTTCTGTTCTTTTGAAGATTGCTTGATCTCAAGTTTAGCAAGTGACTCTTAAGTAAGCAAGCATGTTTGTGTGTGGTGTGTTTCTTGTTTTCCTGGAAACTGGCTTGAAACATAGGGAGCACTGACTGCTGCAGCTCAAGTACCTGGGCATTCTGTAGGGGCTGCCGTGAACGGATCAAAACAAGGTCGTGTTGCTTTTTTTTTCCTTTTTAATGAAATTAGTGTTTTCTTCTCTCCTTTTAATATAAAACTTTATTTTTTTTATAAATTATACTCCCTTGGAAGAAAAAAGTTGTAGCTTTTATGGGGACAGGGAAGTGTGAGGAGCTGCATTCTTTCCAGCTCTGGTTAACATCTCCTGGTCTAAAGGAATGACATCTGGAATAATGGGCATGAAGCAGGGACCCACAAGGTCTGCCTAATCACCAGTTCAGTGTGTGGCCTTAGGCAATCTTGCTTCCAGCATCTCCATCTGTCAAACAGGGTAACGATGCTGCGCATGACATGGAAATATCCTTCTCTACTGTCTTTCTAGACTGGGCTTGCACGAAGGCTGAGATAATTCTGGGTTCATTACAGGGTGTGGATTATAAGCAGTAAGCAATAGTGGGAGGAGAAGAGGAGAGAGCTGTACTGAACTTAGCGATCGCTCTCTACAGTTACCTGAAAGGAAGTTGTAGGGAGATGGGGGTTGGTCTCTTCTTCCACCTTATGAATGACAGGACAAGAGGGAATGGCCTCAAGTTGCGTCAGGGGAAATTTAGGTTAGATATCAGGAAGAATTTCTTTACAGAGAGGGTTGTGAAGTATTGGAACAGGCTGCCCAGGGAAGTGGTGGAGTCTCTATCCCTGGAGGTGTTTAAAAACCGTGTGGATTTGCTGTTGAGCAGTATGGTTTAGGGACCCTGACAGTGCAGGGTAAAGGGTTGGACTCGATAATCTTGAAGGTCTCTTCCAACCAGACGATTCTATGATTCTGTGAACTCAGGAAAAAACGAGTATTGAATAGCTGTTCAGGTCGTGATCACTCTCATGCTAAGAACTAAGTTAGGAAGAGTTTTGCATGAAGACGGTGAACATAATACTTGTATGCAAGCACAGAGTGTGAAAGGAATAAAGCTGTATAATCAGTCTTTATTTAAGCCATTTTGGGCTTGGTAGCCCAAATCAGCTTTTGTCAGCTATTTGTTTATTAATGCAGTTATTTTCACTGTTAAAAGTTATGATTAGCATACTTCATAGCACAAATCATTAAACAAGTCCTCGCTGGAAGAATTATAGCCTTGTAATATGACTAAAGGCATAGTGGTCCATCTCCTCTGGTTCTAGAGCAGCTAAAGATGATGCAGCCTCCAACTTCCTGTCATTTCTCATCCCCTGGAGAACATCTCCTATGGTTCAGAAGCAAGATAGAACATCTTCATGATCTTTAATTTTGCAGTGTTGACTCCTCTTCCTTCATTGTTGTTTGTTGCTAAAATAGGTGACCCTAGATAGGTGGCTAAAGAGTGCTTATCCGTGATGGTGTATTGGCTCGTCCATGAGAGTGATAACCTCCTACTAGCAGATGGTAGTGATAAGCTAACAGTGTCTTGAGTCATTCAAGCTATTGCAAAACCTACGTGTCCAAATCTTCCTACAAAGAGCATAAGAACGAACATGCTGGGTCAAACCTGAGGCTTATCTGGTGTTACATCCTGTCTCTAGAAACAAGTAAGTGCTGTGCTGTGAATTGTGTTTTTCTCTCACGCACAGCACTGACTGCCTGGTGTAGAGAATAAGAGCAGGCAGAATGCAGGGAGACTTCTGCTGCCTCTGGTGATTTGGGACTTGAAAATTTCCTGACCAAAGGATTATGTCTTTAATAGCTCTCAGTGGATTTTTCTTCTGTGAACTTGTCTAGTCCTTTCTTGAACCCATATAAATTTTCGATATCTACAGCATCTGGTTGCAGGGAGCTTTGTGATTTAACTACGTTTTACAAAAAGCATCTTCTCTCTTTGTTTTGAGCTCGTTTCTTGCTATGTTTGATAGCCTTTTGTTTTCACTTTGAAAGAGACAGCCACCATTTCTGTACTGCTTGTGATTTTTGTAGGACTCTTACAGCTCCCCCATTATGTTTTTCAGGCTGACGACTCTGAGTGCATTTCTTTAAACAAGAGATTGGGCATTGGAACTAGATGATCTTTAAGGTCGCTCCCAACCCAAATTATTCTATGATTCTTACCATTATTTACCTTTGCCTCATTTCCCTATACCTTCCCTAGGTACTTTGGAATGGTGTCAAGGAGTAAGACAAAACTTGTAAATAATGTTTAAATGCAGGTCTCTCACGGATTGATGGAGTGACGTTACTGATATTTCTGTTAGTTTTTCCAAATTTCAAATAATTACTGACACTTAATTTGTTTCTTGACAGGACTCAAGTGTAGAGTAATAAAACAACCTAGTTATTATTTATCTGTTTTAATGACAAGGTCTCATTCATGAGTGATAATAGTTAGTTCAGAACTCATTAAACATGCCATAATATAAACACTACTAGTACTAATGGATGGTAAGATTATTAATTAAAGGATATCACTCTGCCGGGAAGATAACAAGAGGATGTTGTCCTATGTTCCTAAATCTTTTCTTGACAGGAAAGCAGAACAAACTTCTAGAGAATTAAAAGTTGAAAAAAAAAAAACCCCAGTAGATGAAATATGTAGAAGCCTAGCTGGTCCTTCTTACAAGTTATTTGACTTAACAAAAAACTGGGCAGACTTTAGCACCGGAGAAGATCATTAAAGTTTCTTATTTTTGTCTGAGAAGTTAATTAAGTAAAAGAGTCCAATGAATTGAATGTGAGGGATATTTCTCTTTCCTGTAAAATACAAAGAGCCTGTTCTTTGAAATCGTTTTGTACATAGAGAGAAACTTTGAATGGTTCCTGCTTTTTGCAGGGTTTATTTCTTGCCCTCTCTGGCTGAATGCAGTAACACTGGAAAGTGTGTAAGATACAAAACCTATTTCATAACTGTTAAGGAGCTACTTACATACAAATTGAAGTTAACTCCAGACTCCTTGGGAACACTTGATTCCTGAGCTTACAAACAAGAACCACCTGGTGAAACAGATTTGAAGTTGTGCATTTCATTATTTAATGAAGCACACTTCATTTGACTGTTTCTTCCATCCACTATTAAAATGTAGGTATTTTGGTTACAGTTTTTTGAGTTTAGGACATTGCAAGTGATTTAATTTAAACCCTCGAAAATGTATCTTTGAGGGTTTTAAGTGCTTTCATGGCTCTCATCTCTGTGTTTTCTGAATTCCCTTCATATTTTAAAGGTGAAAGAGGCTTTAACTAGCATATTAAGCTAGTTTGCTGTATAAAACTGGGATGTTTGATACCCATTCTCCCTAAGCAGTGAGAAGTAGCTGTGTTGCGAATTGGCCCTGTGGTAGACTATCTATAGAGTACAAGGAACTCCTTTAGGCCAAATTTGGTAAAGACATTTAGTGCCATTTAACTTCACTGAACAGAATCCTGCTTGATTTGGAGTCCCAATTCTGTCCTCTGTGTCTGGAAGTGCACATCTGACTCTCTAAACAAATGTTACTTACATCTGTTTGCATGTGTCTGTTAGGATAAAAAACCCACACAACCCTGTTATGTGCAGCATTGAAGTTCATGTGACTGTGATACTAGTTGTCTGATCAAAGGAATCTAATCAAGTGTTGTATTCCTGAGCAATAAGAACCCAAAAGAATTTCATATAGAAAGTGTTTCATTTCCTTTAAAGCAAAGTGGTAGTATTTTTTTTTAATGAGCTAAATATACACATTTTATTTTCTTTTTTTCCCCTCTCCTCCTCCTCTTGTTCTTACAAAGCATTTTACTTTGTTGCCCAAGTGCAGAAAAACTTTGCCAGGAAGAAGGGTGAGCAAAGCTTCTGTTTCCCATGACCCTCAACTCTAATGTTGTTCCAAGAGCTCACGACTTACAAATGCCTTGATAACTGCTTTCATTCCTTTTATCCCTCCCCCGCTGTCCAGCACAGGCCAACGTGACTGATCCTCCTGCGAGAAATTCTTTGCAGAGTAGGGGAATCTACTTAATATAAAAATCATGGCACATAAAAACATTTAAAGATGTATTGCAGAAATTTTTACAGCTGAAGATCTGCGTGATAATTGCTGCAGTGATTTATTCTTGGTTTTCCTAGAAGCAGTTTCTTAATAGCTCCCTGTTCATACCAGAACTGACTAATCCATTTTTTTTGTTTTTTCCCGCTGATACACGTTTGGGTAGGGATAGTAGGGGAGAAGTTGCATCACATGTTACTTGTACATGTCTACAGCACAGAACTGGCAGAACTAATCTTTCTCAGATAGTCAGAACTGTGACTCCTTACAAATGCGTTACAACATGGGCTTTAATTATTTTGTGAATTTATATTATCATATATTGCTTTGTTTCACTGTCTGTAAATATGCACATGCACTTTCAAAAATTTCTCTGCATGTATTGTAAGATTAAGAACAAACAGAGAAAACTGTGTTTTAAAATACTACTAAAAGACCGTCTGATGCACCAATACCTTATGTTACACTAGAAATCTGGGAATTCCCATGTTTTTTCTGGCAAGTCCTTGGTTGCCAGGCAGGAAGTCAGTCTCTGCTTTTCCAACCTCTGGCAGCATCTGCTCTTAGTTTCTCTGTCCTTTTTTGTGGTGCTTCTCCGCCTGCTCACTGCTCCCTGTCTCAGGGATGTGCCAGGAGGAGAGAGAAATGATGCCGCAAGCCTGATAAACCCTATTTCAATGGAAGAGACTGGGGGGGGGGGTGGCAAGACTGGGCTTTGGACCCAGCTCCCTGGAAAAGGCTGACACTGTTCTGGGAAATAAACATCCATGGGGTGGGGGAAGAATGTGGAAGACTGTAAAAGAGCATTTAAAATCCCCAGAAGGAGCAAGAGAAAGTATGTTGAGGGTCAAGGCAAAATGGCAGGGAAGAAAGTTTAGGAACCTGGGATGGATAATAGAGTGGTAGAAAACTGCAGAAGTTAAAATGATATAGAAGAAAATATGAATAACTAACAAAAAAAAAAAGTGTAGGGGAAAAAATGTTAACACTCTTGCTCTTTCCAGTCCTTTAGAGTTCCTGTATAATCTTACTCTAAGGCTGCTGCTTTAAGTTGTTTGTCATTCAAATGACTGTTGAAACAAACCTGAAATTAATTGTATTTAAAAAAAAAAGAGAAAAAACACCATGTATGCAGTGTTTGATGTTGGCCAAGCAGTTCCACATGTCTGTATGTCCTTGAATTGGATACCTCGATGTGCTCTCTACATCAGTACTACAGACATCGGAAAATTGTACGCTCACATCTGAGATTTTAGAGCAGCCTCGAGTTACAGCAGCTTGAGATGTTCCACAAGGCTCTCCTCAGCATTAACTTTAATATCCTTTTGTAGTGTAAGAATTAGGGTATGGGGAAGACTACATGAACAAAGGATTCTTCATGTGGCTCAGATACAGCATCTTGTGTGCCACCATGACCTGAACTCTTGGTGTGCGTAGTGAATTGGACACCAGCAAACTGCATCTCTCTGGAAAGTGTAGCAAAACATACTGAGAGGCAGTAGACTTAGGAAAAGAATGATATAAAGCCTTCAACAGAAGTAAGCAAGTTCAATGTCATATAAATTTTTAAACAGGGAGAAGGATAAGGAGTGGTTATTTATCATTATTTATCTGATATGGTCAGTATCAGATATAACTTTAGCTTCTTCTCAGGTATCTTTGATGTGCTTTACTGAGTGGTGAAAAAGTTAGGCTAAAGAGTTGAGATCTTCCCAGTACAGAACCATGGAATAGTTTTATCAATAGACACAGGGAAAATATTGGAAGAGTGCGGGTGAGTGAGTACTGATATTCGCTTATTTGAGAATCGAAAAAAGCAGGGAAATGGGCTTGTTTTTAAAGATACATTGTTCTCTAACAGATAAGAAATACTGGAATATTCCAGTATTGGAAATACTGGAATCCTTACTGTCGATCTTGGCCAGAAAGCTTACTGAATGAAAATAAGCATATCAGCAAAACTGGAATTGTATAGCAATGTTTTTGTTGAGCATGATTTAGAAAAATATAATAATGTGCTAGAAATAGTACTAAGTTGTACCCTACAACCAATCTTTATAATTTCAAAAGTAAAATGAAACCAGATGCTTTCTGAAACTTTTAGCCATACTTGTGGAAAATATTCAAAAAATTGCAATTGGTAGCAAAGGAAAATTTTCTGTTCTGCTTTTAACCATGTGATTAGTCACTCGTAAAAGTTTTATTGTTGCATTAATTCTGTGAATATGGTTTGATGATTGGATGGTTTAGACCCTACTAATTCCCTGCATAATCAATTTGTTTTCTAGTCAAATGCAGCAGTATCATTGAACAGTCTTATAAACTAAAATATTGAGAAGGACAGAATTTTGTAGCAATGAGATAATGAGAAATAAAGTACAAGAATGTGGGAATATCGAAGCAAAATAAAAATACACCACTGAGGAAAGTGTTGTGAAGTTGTATATGTGCCCTAACTTTAGAGAAGCAGATGTGCGGTACATACTGTGTGTTATCCTCCACTCAGTGGTTATAGGGCATACGTTTTTAGTTGTGTTTTCATTCTTTCATGTATTTATAACTATGTGAAGTCAAAAGGAGTTAGTCATTGTATAGACTTGACAGCTTTTGCATACTGAACTCTACAAGTCACTTCTTTCTGTTCTTCTAATTACATGAATAAGGTTAGGTTTCCACATTTACAAAGTGAGTTGGAGTAAGGAGAGGAATAGTGCGAAGAGGAATGGAATATTACCAACATTGTCTTTTGACTGTATAATGTTATTTGGTTCAACAGTTATGTTTCTGGGGAGTTTTAGTATGATTTTATCAAGTAAACATGCAAATGTGGCCTAAAAAAATCCCCCTCTCATTAAACATGAGTGTTCTGTTCTTGGGACATCTTCTTCAAGAGTGTGTTGGATTTAGTGCTTAGCCATAGAGAAACACTGAGAATATCTGTACAAGTTTCTAACGTAAGGAAGTTGGGACTTAAAAACGTTGTTATGAATAGCTATGAAGTTTGTAGAAGATACAGACTTTTCAACAGCTCTTGCATCATAGTGTTAAGGAAGTGGGGATTTTGTTACGTTTGATCAAGGGGATTTCTCAGTGCTCTACTAGAATGAGAAAGTAAATTGTGCACTTTTCTCATGGAAATATTCATGAGCAAGAAAACGACACTGAAAAATCTCAAACTGTTGAAGTGCTTTATTTAACCCCAGAGGAATGCAGCAATGCATGGGCTACGTGTTGACATATTCTGCTGATGTCCTTTCCCTGGAGACTATGAGAAAGAAATTAGCTTCTCTGAAATTAAGAGCAAAACATTGAGCCTAAGGTGGAAAAGTAATGTAGGATTGTTGGGGTAGGGGGTTGGTTTAGTTGCTTATTATTGTTCCATGAATAGCATATTGGCAAGGAATATATGCCAATGAAGCGAGCAAATAAAGGGGATAAAGAGTTCATTGATACTAACAACGAAAGGCTGTGTCAGTACAGAGCAATGATCCTCGTGCTGCAAAGTCTTTGGCACTGGGCACTGAATTCTGTATTCCCTTGTGGTCTGTTCTTGTGGCTTCTTTAGAAGGCATTATGGCAAGCGGCCAGCATGAGATGGCCTCTCCTCTGTGCCAGCTTGTGCTGTGTTTTGCCAAATTAAATTCTTCTGCAGAAATTTGGAAAAAATGTGATCACTCATAAGAGGAGAGTTTTGTTGTTTTTTTAATCTCTTTTTTGTCGTCTTTATTTATTTTCCTATGACAATCAGAAAAGTTAATTTGATCCACAAATTAACTCAGCTGAGAAGTTGAAAGTAACAACTGTGTGTGTATGTAAATAATTTAATCAAATAGACTTCTAAAACAGAAGTGCCTTGGACAATATTCCATGCAATGGTATAGGCTATGAACTGTGTGTGGTAGGAAACACTCTAGTATTGAAAGCTGCTTGAAACCAAAGGTGGCAGAAGCTGTTATCAGCTGACTATACAGATTTTTGTGCGTATTCAAAAGGCATGTTAACATGAATTTTAAATTGCTTTCTAACTATGGGTGATATGGGCATACCATTGTGTTACGGTGGTGGTGTTTTATTAAGCTGAGGTTACCTGTTCTGGCAAAACCCAGAATTCTTTTCATGTACAATTGAGGGAATTAATTGTGGTAACGAAATACATGCCAACATCCCCATGGTCAGCATTGTTGCTTTGGACTGATTTGTAAGACCTTTATAGGTCTCATTGTTTGTGTTGGTCTGCTGTCATACGCTTTATGAAAACGGAAGATTAACCTTAACAGTTAACCTTAACAGTTAACCTACAGCCATTGATTTTCATTTATTTTTCATTTTAACGCAATAGTGAGTGATGAAGAATGGAGTGAGGAGAAAACTGTGAAGAAAAGGCATTTTGGTGCTGTTCTCTGAATTAAGACCAACAACTGTGAAGCTGGATTTTTAATGAGAAAGCCCTTAAAGCAGGAAGACATTTGAAATTTAGTAGTGATATATGCAGTCTTATATGATCACTGCTTTTAACTGCTTAATCATTCATCCTGCCTAAATATAATTGTACTGCCAGCTGCTGTGTTTACAGTCTATGATGTAGAAAAAGATGTCCCACTGTGACATGTTCTAGTTACAATCAAATTGACTGTAGCAAACACAGAAGCTGTTTAAGTTCAGTGCTTCTCAGTGGGGTGTTCTTGTTCCTCCAGCTTATTTCTGGCTGTTGATATAGCTCGCCTCCATGAAGCTCGTTTTCATAAAACCTAACAAAACCAAGGCAGTTTGGGGTTCATCTTCACCGTAAAGAGGTGTGTCATGAAGTATTTAAGGAGACGTGTATCTCACAAGCGTTTTTCTGGATAAATAGTGTTTTACAGATTTATGTTTGTAATTCTGAAAGCTCTGTTTTCACTTGTATGAATTTTTAAATGTTTCCTTGCTTCTGTCATTTGCTGCAAATCATGCTCGTAGCTGCTGTTTCACAGTAATATCTCTGCTATAAAGCCACTTTTTCAAGTGTTTAGATAATGTAGCCAGAAAAATTGTTTATAGCATAAAAGTTGCTTATGAAGTAAATCAAGAAAATAAATTTCTTTGTAAAGCTATTAAAAAAAACCTAAAGCCAACAGTGACTCATTTTCAGGTACTGAGGAGTAAAAGTCAATGAACTAGATAAATGGTTCTCTGCATTTTAGCATGCTGTTTTATTAACTACTCCGGCAATATTGTTCAGTTTCTCCTGTGTTTTATTCACATATTATGACTCCTTAATTCTCAGTTTTATTGAGTAGCTTGGATTTTAGTAAACCTATATGTCAGTTCATGACCACATGAGATAGCTCATCAAGCATGGCACTGCAATACACCTAGTCATATCTGGTAGAGGAATCAAACTGCCCAAAGGTTTGAAGCACCAAAGGTGACTGTACGTGGTCTCCTTTGTAGTCTTAACTGTCCTGAAATTCGGCTGACTGAAGGATTGCCTCTGATATCCTGCCAGCTCAGCCATCACCCCTCTGCTCCTGCTGTCTTTGAAGCCATACGGTAATAACCAGCTTTGTGTCAGATCACCAGATATGTTGCTGTTACTATTTTCGTCAGAGCGTCTGCTGTTTGAAGTCCCGTTTACTGCATTCCAGCTGGTGCTCAGGAGTTCATTTAGGCATGTTTAATCTTCTCACTAGGTTTCAACTGCTGTTTTTCTTTATTAACCCAGTGCATGATACCAAGCTTTTCCAGGATGACTGACATCAGTCGGGAAGAGTGTTGGTTATTGGAACTCCATTTGTTAATGAAGTCATCTTTGTAAGTAAACAAGTGGAAAGACTTTGGCTTTGATGTGTTTGCTGATAACAGTTTCTTGCAGGCTGTTACTAGGGTAGGGGTGTGGGTCCTTTGCAAGTGCATCAAGTTTCTGCTTCTTGGAGCTTGTTTGACTCCTGTTGAAAGCTTGGGCTTTCTTCTGTTCTTTCAGCCACCAAGCTGGCAAAAATAACCAACCACTTTCCCACCCTGAACAAAAAAATTCTTTGTGCTTACCAGCTTGTAGAAATCTTGTCAAATTTCCATATCTGTGGAACATGATCCTTGTTGTGAAGAGCTGTGCCAAAACTAATATACTCCTCCTTTCATTCTTCAGGTAGTAGCATCTATCATTTCATCACTTTGTTGCAATGTATTTATTCTCTCCTCGTCCTCCTCCTCAAGGCTCTATATAGGAATTTATTTTATGGTCTGTTTAACAAATCTAGGACAAGAAAGTTGAAGAACAATTCTAGTAATACAAAGGGACTGCATCCCTTTGTATATCATATAAGTTTTATTATCTTATATCCAGCATGTAAGGTCCTATCTGAAGCCTAAAATAAGTTAAATGGTTCAAATGATATCTTTCTATTTTGGCAATTTGAAACAAAGTGAATCATAATTGAACTTGACTTCTAGGATAATGCAGAGGAGTTTTTTTAATTGGGTAAATATGTGTTAAGCAGATTCATCAAAAATGTAAAACTTTAGGAAGAAATATAATAGAATAATGTGTTTCCTGATTCCTTTGTCACTTTCCTGAATGGATGATGACTTTTATTATTCTTTCATTAGCATTATGATACTGACAGTTGGTATTATATGTATCTGTATTTAATACTGGTGTTTTATTACTTTCACAGAATCACAGAACTTTCTCATGATTAAGCTGCAATTATGCTTTTATTGTTTCCGGTCACATTGTAGAATGCTTCTTTCAGTACTTCCTCTGTCACGGCTCCACACAAAAAAAAAAAAATCTTGCTGGCTAGTTGTCTTGATTCAGTCCTTACCAAAACAGGCAAATCTAAGTCAGTTATCTCCTTCCACTGACTGTAAGTAGTGGTAGATGGCTACTCTTGACTATATGCCTCACTGTGAGGAACTGAATCCTCCTCTGAAATTGAGGAAAACAGGAAACAAAAGGTGTGGGTGAGTACTGTCGGAGAATAAATGTTAACAGAATGGTCAGTTAGGAATTCACCCCTCTGGAAACTGAGGGATGATAACAGGGTGCGTTTTCACTCTTTCCCTGGCACCCAGAGAGATTACTGTATTTGAGTGCCTGCAGAAGAGCAGGGGCAACAACATTTGTGTTATCGTTGAGACTTTTGAGCAGCTATCCTTCCCTGGATGATAGACTTGTGCTGTCAGTCAATAAAGCTGAAAAGCTGATAAGGTTTTTATGGTAGCTCAAAAGATCAGTTGACTCTACTTGAAGGAGAATTTCTGTCCTAGGCAAAGTGAAATATCCTGGTTCATGTGGACTCCATGAGAAGAGGGACATGACATGCACATTTTAGAAGCTGAGTAAGCGCAACTCACTTGTAATGCCACATAGCTTGCAGATGAGGCCTGTGTCAACCTCATGAAGTTCAACCAGGCCAAATGCAAGGTCCTACATCTGGGTCATGGCAATCCCAGGCACAAATACAGACTGGGTGGTGAATGGATCGAGAGCAGCCCTGAGGAGAAGGACTTGGGAGTACTGGTGGACGAGAAGCTCAATATGAGCCGGCAATGTGCTCTTGCAGCCCAGAAGGCCAACCGCGTCCTGGGCTGCATCAAGAGAAGCGTGGCCAGCAGGTCGAGAGAGGTGATTCTTCCCTTCTACTCTGCCCTCGTGAGACCTCACCTGGAGTACTGTGTCCAGTTCTGGAGCCCCCAACATAAGAAGGACATGGACCAGTTGGAGAGGGTCCAGAGGAGGGCCACGAAGATGATAAGAGGGCTGGAGCACCTTTCCTATGAGGACAGGCTGAAAGAGTTGGGGCTGTTCAGCCTGGAGAAGAGGAGGCTCCGGGGTGACCTTATAGCGGTCTTCCAGTACCTCAAGGGGGCCTACAGGAAAGATGGGGAGAGGCTGTTCAGGAGGGCCTGTTGTGATAGGACAAGGGGTAATGGTTTTAAAATAGAGGGAGGTAGATTCAGATTGGATATTAGGAAAAAATTTTTCACCATGAGAGTTGTAGAACACTGGAACAGGTTGCCCAGAGAGGTGGTGGATGCTCCATCCCTGGAGATGTTCAAGGCCAGGTTGGACGAGGCCCTGAGCAACCTGATCTAGTTGGAGATATCCCTGTTCCTTGCAGGGGGGTTGGACTAGATGACGTTTGAAGGTCCCTTCCAGCCCTAACCATTCTATGATTCTATGATAAAAAGGTGATTTGTTTGGTGTGGTGATTTGTTTGGTGTGGTGATTTACCTTCCTGTATCTAGAAGGAGCAGGATGTATTGAGGTCTCTTAGTGGCATTAAGACTCTGGATTACACAGTGGTATGTGACATTCGTAAAGCTGAACAAGGTCTCTGCTCCGTCTCTCTGCTCTTTTCTTTTTTTTTTTTTGCCCAGACAAGGTAAGATGGTAGTGATACCATTTGCCTCTTCTTGATTGAAGAGGCATTTGCTCTTAAATCTGATTTAATTCAGATTTGAACCGTGTTTCTTATAGGAGTTCGGCTTATTGCACACCTGGTCCTTTCTGTGACCAGGTGAATTTTGTAATCGAGTAAAGTGATGATGCTTCTAAGAAAGAAATTCGTAAATATAACGAATTGCACCACCTGGTCCAATGTTTGTGGTTCAACTGCTGTGTTGAGCTGTGCGTTCTTTCAGAGTAACTCCTATTACAGCCTCTAGGAAGCTGTCCAAGTAAGCTGGGATTTTCTGTAGAATAATATTTTGTTATGTTTTCAAGTAAAATTAACTTTTTACAGAACCTATAAATTAACGTCACAGGGAACATTCGACTATGGAACTTGATTTTATTCCTTGCTACACTGAACAGCTTTAACCTTAATACAGTATCTTCTAACATTTTCAAGCTATTAGAATAGGTCTCATATAGAGGCAGAAACCTCCAAATGGTATCATTCTGGATGATTTTATCAAGTTATTTAATGAACTCTAATTCTTACTACAGTCTTCGTATCCACTACTTCCGAGTTAGGTTAAATATGCCTCCTTCAGGTTCAAAATGTATAAGCATTAACACTGTCTGATTTGCTGACACAGTGAAAGAGAGGTCAGCATCTGTATATGACTAATCCAGGATATAAAATGGAGGCTCCACCTTGGATATTTTTATCATTTGTTTTCCTTTCACTTGACTTTTGTTCCACTGAGCCCTGCACGTGGGGAAGAGTGATAGGGGAGAGTCCATGCTCCCTCATTTCCTTTCACGTTCACAAAGATGCTGGTCATCACAGGCAGCTATTAGATTGTCCAGAGGAAATAAATCTGCATTCCTATTAGTGATAGTTAGTTTTTACATTTCAGTGTACTTGCAGTGTAGAATCTTTCTCATTCAGTCACCTTAAGGCTATATTACTCCTTTTGGCATCAATTGGTATGCAGCAATTTTATAGAAGGATTTAGGACTCAGTGTACTAACTTGGTAGAAGAGCCAATAATAAAATTGTGTTTGAGCTTTAAGCTCAAAGCATCATGCTGCAAACAAATTCAAGTTTATGTCTTTCTAACAGCTGTAGGACAGTCAGTTGTTTAGATATCAAAGATGCTGTATTTGCGTATAACGGAGTGCTTCAGCTTATAAGATCTGTTTTGTTTTCAGCTATACAAAGAGTAGGAAACACTTTGTGTTTAGCATCTAATTTGTTAATACATTTAATGATATAATCTTCATGTACAGCACTGTAGGAAGTGTTCAGTAAGGATGCAGTAATTCTTTGTGTCTCTTAATGGAAAACAGTATGTTTTGATAATGACAGGATACTTCAGTGTCAGGAAACTACAGATGAATCTGCTTGATAACCATTTTTGTTACAGTGTCAGTATGCTGTGAAGAACAGTGTGTCTCATGGATAAAATAAGAATTTATGTGTAAAATTATATGATGTGGATGTAAGGAAGCTTTATCATGGAGATTTTTTTTGCATCTAAAGAAAGTACAAAAAAGTGTTATTTAGTGTATAAACATGAATAAATCTTAAAAAAATATGGAATATATATTTAAAAAGGAAAAAAATGTCAGAAATTACTTTGTTTTGACTTTTAAATATTACGAATAGTTGCTAAATAATTCGTATTGACACAGTCCACAGACTTCTTTTAGAAGAAGTATATTTTCTGAATTTCCGAAAGAAACAATTAACTGGGCAGATATCTAAAAACTCCTTTGGTAACTTTTTAGGTTTTTTTAATGTTAATTTTTTTTAATCTCATTGCGACATTAAATGGTTAAAGAGGTGGTGGCTTGCAGGTTGAAGTGCAGGGGGCACCTTTCCTTGCAGGGGGAGCATTCTGTCCTGGTTTTCATACATTTTATCAAAAAGATACAGAATTTGTTTACCCAATTCTTTACATTCTAGTTATTTATAAGATAAACATATGGAATTCCTTACTAATACAAGAAAAAAGTGTATTCATGTCTGTGTTGTTGAAAGACTGCTCTTTCTCTCCTTGGACTGATGTCCTCTAGAGCTGCATGTAAAAATATGACAGGAGAGGGCACTGAGCAAATGCAGGGGTAGGGCAAAATCCTGGTAGGGATTCTGATGCTTGATAGTGGTTATCTTTAATTAAAAAAATAAATTTCAGTCGTCTTACTGTGTGTATTCTTATTGGAGGTGTTTGAAAGATTTTTCAACCCTTATGTCATTTAGGATAGTGGAATGGTTGGAGATTATGCAAATTTAAATGACACTGGTTTTGTGTGTCTTGATTTAGTCCATTAAGCGAATTTCTGTATTTATATACTTGGTATATATTTATTCCTGCTGGGAAAAAGATTAGTCTTCTAATTTTGTGTCCAACTTGGAGTAAATGAGTACTTATGGCTTTACAATAACAGAGAGTTAAGAAAATCACAGAATCACAAAATGGCTGAGGTGGGAAGGGACCTCCGGATGTCATCTGGTCTAACTCCTCCGCTCAAGCAGGTCCACCTAGACCCAGTTGTCCAGGACCGTGTCCGCTTTTAAACATCCCCAAGGATGGAGACATATATATACATGAAACAGAATTTATGACTTGGCTTTTGTTCATAGTTTACCATTGCCATGACTTATGAGTAGATTTAGCAGCTGTCAGCATATTAATTGCCAATTTTCCTAACTTCAAAACAGATACCATAGATATATCCTCCAGGACAGGGGGAATTGTTGCTGGTTTTCTGAGCTCATCTGGACTGGTAGCATTTTTAAGTCTTGACCGAGTTCCTAAAAATAAATAAATAAAAATTTACCTTTTTTTGTTGTTGTTGGAATGTGTACAATTCTAATGAAATTTTATACTACTAAGTTTGGATTGCTTTGATGTTTAGTTGGTCTGAAGGTCTGCTCAGTGTAATTCAGTGAAAATAGTGCTCATAATCCATCCATGACTTAAGTGATTGGTGAGCACTTGTGGTTTATTTTTCTCCATTGAGTCTTTTTACAAAGCTTTTATATAACACTGTATGATGTTTTAGTGTATTGGAATAGTTAGAATGTAATTCTTCTGATAGTCTTTTATGAAGAAAACCTGTCATGAACTTTATTTTAATCTGCAAACTAATCTTGCAGTATGTTAAAAACGGTGGTCTACTTACATGTTTACCACTAGACATTAATTTCTTACACTAATTTCTTATTTTTCAAGTATAACAGTTCTTCAGTTGTCAATGTAATACCTGTATTAATGTTTGAAATTTGGCATCAGTGTGTTTCATAGGTTTCTGGGATAGCTAAGGTACTTTGATTTTGAAATGGGCATGGGGATTTTTGAATGAAGTTACTGTCCAAAAAAGATTCTAGAAAGCAAACTTTGTAAACAGAAAAAATGTTTCATGCAGAAATTCATGAAGCCTTGCTCCAGTGAAGTTATAGTGGAGTAATTTTGATTTTTTTTTTTTCCCTCTTTCTTTTTGTTGAATTTTAGATTTATCCATGGCAGTGCAAAAATTTTCACAGTCTTTACAAGATTTCCAGTTTGAATGTATCGGAGATGCTGAAACTGATGATGAAATTAATATTGGTAAGTACATTCTGTCCTCTGATTGCAATAATATTTTATATTGTTTCTTATATACTTATTAAAATATCACAAATATAATGGGGCAGTTAACAGTTTGGGGTTTTTTTAATGGAGTATGTAACAAAAATAGAAAAACTTCAGTAAGGAGAAATCACGCAAGACTTGAAAAATGCACATCAAAAAACTGTATCTTCATGACATCGCTTGGCTTATTGTAGAGGAAAGTATTCAGCAGTACTTTGTCAACTGTGAATCTTCTAAATTCTGCTGCTATTTTTAATTTGTAGCCAGTTTTCATTGGGATACTAAAAGGTATGCAGGTTTCCTGTGAAATAACATAGGTCTGCAAAAAACACTTAAGTGCCTAGTAAGACACAGGAAGTATTTAAGGGTCTAAAAACAGGAATATGCTCTTTACAACTTGTGCATTCCTAAGTATATAGTTGTCTGAACTTTTGCCAGTAAAATTTACTAGCTACTTAATGTTCTGCCTCTGCGCACACCCAGAACTTCTGCGTTCGCAGAACTGAACGACTCGGCTTGTCTTGAATTCTTTAGTATCACCAAAATATTCTTCCCTCAGCAGACTAATCCTAGAAATGTTTCCAGAATGCAGAAATTCAGCCACTCTCTACTGCAAGGCATTGCCACGGTTGCAGTGATGCTTTCGGGCAGTAGCGCAGCAGCTGGAGTGCTCTAGCTCCCGTTAGTGAGAAACTTGGATTATAATCCATCTTCAGAATGCCTAAATTCATTGTCACAATTCTTACATACCACATGGCCCCCACGTCTCTTCCAGAACATCTGAGAGGAAGGAAGATAGTTATTAAAGAGTAGTTGCTTCTAAAAATAAATAATTTGGCAGTACAAGAGGGAACGTAGGACTTGTTAGTATTTTTTTAAAAAGATCTATGTAATGCAGAGAGGAAACTCAGATTTAGGCTTTTCCAAGTGTATCTCTTATTATAACCTATTTTCAAGTCTCCTCTCCTTTCAGTATTTCCCTTTTCCTGCCTGAGTTACTAATCATTGAACAAAAGGTCTGAGCTGCTTGCTTTCAGTGGCAAGGTTTGCCGCATCCTCACCCTACAACACTGTGACGGCAGGAGACCGTGGCCAAAGATGGCTGGTATTTGGTCACTGCCTTCGACTAAACCTTGGCAGGAGGGGTTGTTTAATTTCACTGACATGTAAAAGAGGGGGAGTGAAAACACCAAACTGCTTATGTTCAGATATAAAACTGCACGCTTTCTTCAGGTGTATCAAGCTTGGAAAGACACAAAAAATGAATGGTGTGTATGCGCTCTTTGGCGTTCTGCCTGGTATTTCTTGGTTGTTAAAGTTACCTTGTACATAATTTTGTACATTGAAACTAAATCTACAATATCTCAGTTGTATGCCTTAGATTTGGTCAATAACATTTTTGAAGACGTAAGGTTTAGCATGTAAAATGAAGTGACTGAGGACAAAGACAACCTTCATTTTACTTGTAACCTAAATGTAGCGAAGAAAAGACATTTTATTGTTTGGACGTTAAACAGACATTTAAAACTATTTAGGAAAAAAAACAGAGTTCATGAAGCTTGACAGCTGATTTATTTCACTTGGAGCTTCAAAGAAGGGATTTCTAGGTTCTAAAGCACCCATTGCCTGATGGATTGTCATGTACATCAAAGAAGCTTGTAAGAGTAAAAGGTAAACTGACAGGAATCAAATTCAAGTCTAGCAGAGCTTGAATGATACTGTGTGCTTTTATGGGGTAAGGCTCAATTTTTGATCTCCCTTGAGCAGTGACCTAGAATTTGTCCGTATCTTTAACATGCCCCAACAAGCTAGACGTTTGCTTATCATCAAAGACAGCTTTGTATGGATGAATCCTGCTCTCTGTGCCTCCTTCTGCCTTTACCTCCTTTTTTAAGAATATCTACGGCTGTGCAGGCCACTGGGAAGTTTTACTTCAGTCTGCAGTGATACTCAGACTTGATAAGTTTTGTACAAAACCACTGTATACATAGAGGATTAATACAGGGACTACATTCTGAAGATTTAAAAATACATTTCTGTTTCAAGCTTAGCATTGGAAATCCACCTTAATCCACCTTATCGTTGGAAGTTCACCCTCTGAATAAGGCTGCTTCTGTCAGGATGTGATTATTTCTGTTAAAAAAACTTTTTCAAAATGGAATATAATTTATTTTTTCCTTTTTCTTACCGGTAGTAAATGTTTCAAACTGAGTTGGTAGCTCCATGAATTTTTGTTTTGAGGCAGTACTAGAGTTGTAGGTCTCTGTTCAGTAACTAAGCACATTACTTTTTGCTTGTTTTGCCAACCTGAGCTCTAGTAACAGCATTCAGTTTTATTTACGTTTCCTGTAACCTGTTCTTTTTTAGATGCTCTTTTTATACAACTCATCTATTCCAATAAGTAAGTTACACAAAAAGCATGAGTAGTTGGAGAATTATGGTGGTGTTCTTCATATTTATTTTAATCCACCGATTATTTAATCCAGTGATTTATTATCGTAGAATCATAGAGTGGTTAGAGTTGGAAGGGACCTCAAAGATCATCTAGTTCCAACCCACCTGCCATGGGCAGGGAAACCCTCCACTACACCAGGTTGCTCAAAGCCTCATCCAACCTGGCCTTGAACACTTCCAGGGACGGAGCAGCCACAAACCCCGTTTTGGGGTTTTGTTTTCTTTAATTCCTATCTTTGGTTCCTGATTTTTATGATTTCTTACTTTTTATTTACAAATGTTTATTTCTTCCATAGGAGTGTTGTTCTTTTTTTGACAAAAAATGTACGTGCCTCTGTGGCTGTTTAATGCATTTGATGTAATCTTTCCATGTTATTGCAAGTTACTCACGTTTATCTACATAGCCACTTTCAGATATACCATGCGCAGTTGAGAGTCAGTCGTTTTGTGCATGTGTTATAAGTTATTCCCCTAACTTCCTTGAATTTGAGCTTGTTGCTCAAATCATCTACAACTTGATTTTTTTTTTAAACAGCGAATATCAAAGGATTCTTGCTATAAAAAGCGTTTGCAGATTTTCAGTGATTTACCAGCAGATTAGTCCTCAGCTTCACTAGCTTTTCTCATTAAAAAATAAGCAGCCAGCAACAATTGTCAGTGTTGTCTCTTCCTCTGTTTTGAAATGCACATGGCAGCATGTGATCTGCAGCAAGGCAGGGGCCATAGTGTTTGGTAGGGCCATACTAATTGATAGTAGAATATGGATATTGGGGCCATACTAATTGATAGTAGAATATGGATATTAGCTTCAGTTGCATGCAATTCAGCCCAGCTGTAAATTTTTTGTGCAATTGAAAAGTTATGCAGAAAGTAGCATGTTTAAAGCAAAAATAGCATGATGAATGGCAGCGATTCATTAATACTAAAAAGGCATAGTAATGAAGGTTTGATGTATCTGACCCTTACTCTAAGCTGAGGGTGTTGCTTCTCCCATCTTACTAACAACTGTACTTTCCTCAGTGTGAAGTAGCCATTCACTCTTCTAGATACATCACTGTGCACAGTGACTCTCTTACTTTTATCCTCTTCTGTTTGTGTTACCTGGATTGTGGCTGATACAGATGAAAATATTAAACGTTATTATTTAACTCAATGAAATTCTGTCTTGTTTCTTGGACAAATTATTGTCTATTTTGTGTTACGAATAATTATAGATCAGTAAGATTTAATATCAGCAGTGTAAGACGATGCTCTTCAGAATTAAAAGAAACCAAAACAAATAAATATGTTGTGATATTCTGGCATTTTACTTTAGTATCTGTTATTTTCATTAGTGTGTGCTGTTTAGGAAAAAGCACTGAAAGGCATGTGTGTTTCACTCTGTTACTGCTGTGGGTTTTCTTTGCTTGTGGTTTTTGTTGTTTTTTTTTTTTTTTTTTTTTTACCTAAAGAGAATTATCTTGTTTCAGGTAGCATCAGGTGCTTAATTTAGGAATGCGATAGGATTATGATGATCCATGAAGTCATTATTAATTGAGGCACAAGGAATAGGTCAGAAGTTCTAAAATGTGGTATCTTTCCTTGTGGGAACTGAATTCTTCTCTTGCTGCTAGCAATTGTGGCTCATGTGATCTTTGCTGACTCACATCTCAAGTTGTTCATGGGATTATTAAAATTGCTAGCAACTAACCATCAGCAGTCCTGTTAAACTCATACCAGGCAACTATGTTGTATACAACAGTTAGTTTCAAGTTCAACTTTGAAAAATCAACTAAAATGTACTGGGGAGAATTATTATTATTTTTTTTTTTTTTAAAAGAAGGTAGTAATAGTTGTTTACCAGAGTCCCCTGCTGCATTCTTAAGGCTCTCTTGTTTGAGTTGAGCACGGTGCCAGAAGCTCAGTCTTCTTTTTTGCTTGTACTGGGCATCCACATGCCAATGCTTTTGACTTGGCAGATGCTCTGCCCTCTTGGGGAGCTTATCAGAGGACAAGCATCCTGTCATTCAAAGCAGCGAATTTCCTGGGAAATTTGTGTATAAAACTATACAAATAAGAGAAAAAAATGAGAAAGTTTACCCCTTCTCATCTCTTACAAGGATGTAAAAGGTTAATTGGCATTAAGAGGTGCCAAATTCCATTTCTTTAATGGCACAAACTGTGCATGCAATGCTCTATTAAAATGAAAACAAAACAAAACAAAAATTTATAGGAGCTTTATGCCTGCCTGAAATGTGTGGAGACAAATCTTGACAAATCAATCTGTGGACAATGCAGCCTCCAATTTAGGAGACTCTTTTGGAGCTGCTTAGAGGCTACTCAGGAACCCCAGAAGGTAGCTGTCAGCCTAGTCACGATTTTAAGCTACTGTATTTTTATTGTTTGTGTTGTGCAATGACTTCTTGAATTTGCCAGGCTGTTTTGGAATTATTTATTAGATGCCATTGAGCCACCTACGGTCTGAATCACTTGGATATCTTACAGGTCATCTCCTTAATCACTTGAGGTTAGCTTTGATGTTCAAGAAAGTTCTTTTTATGATTAATATTCTACCTACTTTGCACTGACTTCCCATTCATAACTAGGTTTCAGAATGGAATTACCAAATACGAAATAAGTCTAAAACGAGTTCCAGCAGCTCAGGTCTACTACTGCCTTATCCAAACCAAGGACGGAGGAGGATCTTGCCACCATCTTGAGAGTAGGATTCTGGGGGGTGGATTCTTTTACCGTAGACATCATCACAGTAATGTTTGTAGTGCTTGAGTTTGTTGACCTTGTGGAACATATTAGAGACAAGTGTATTTACAGAAGGTGTTTTTTTAAGATGGGTGGGGAAGGGTTGAGTCCTGAATTAGCATAGAAAGCTATTTGCAACTGAGAGTGAATTTGCATAGAAAGATTGTATGCTGTCATTCCACAGTAATTATCTGCCTAGATTTCCCAGCTCTTCTTCCTCCAGTTGGAAGAATGAATTTTAAGATTAACTTTTTAGGTCACCTTCAAAGCAACTTTGCGTAAGCTGCTTGTAAGATCTAAATCACAGGACAGAATTCTTTGGTACTCCTGTTGAACTATTTTTATCTACAAAAGTTAAACAGTAATGAATTATGAGAGGAACTCAGCACAATCAGGGTGTGAAATGGCTAAAGTATTTGTTTAAAATCCGTTCCTACCTTTTTTTTTTTATATATATATATATATCTCCCTGTTGCATATTTAAACAAACGCCACCTGTTTCCGGAATGCTATTGTTTCTTGACTCCAAGAAATGAGTGATTTTATGCTAGTGCTAGGATGCCATAGAGGCTCCAAAATAGCATCTGCACCAGAAAGGGAAGGTTGGCATTCTGTTGGTCCAGCCCAGAGCTCTTGTCCTTGCTGTAGAAGGTCAAATGAGGCTGACAAAGCAGGAAACAAAATAATGTTGCAATAGGCCTTTATTTATGCAGGAGGAAAAGGTAAAATAAGATCAACAACACAGGCCTTGTTTTCCTTCTTCAAGATACATATCAGAAAGTTGGTAGAATTTGCATGCTCTGTTCTGTTACCTTAAGATTTGTATTAAAATGAAAAAAAATTAGATTGGTGTGGCTGATGCAGTTACTGTATCTCCTGTCTGTCCGACCCTTCTCCTGTGGCAGGAGTAGCAGGCTGGGAAGTAGGAGATCTCCTGAGTCACTGTAGTTTACATCCTGGTGTGCCGAGGGAGTTTTGAATTCATGCTAGTTCATTTTAATATATTGGACTGCGAGCTGTGATGTCTCAAACTGCCACTTGCCTTGGAGCTCATGCTATTTACAGGAGGAGGTTGAGGCAGGCAAAGAACAGCAGTAGCTTTGGTTGTCCTGGTGTATTCTGCTGAGGAGATTAAATGAGTCAACGTTTGATCTGAACAGCGCTCAGTAGACAGACAAGTTCATGCCACTCACAGATCAAGATGAAGTATCTGTTGTGTCTGTCATTAATAGCTTGATCTTCTGGACTCCTGTGGATGCTTTCTACTTTGTTGTCCTCGTTCTGTGCCTTCAGCATACCTCTTCTTCCCTCCTTCATCACTTAGCTTTGTTATTTCTAGAGTCGGACATCCCTGTGGAGGTATGAATGCCTGTGGGGAGACAGTCTGAGGACTAGAGAACTGCCTTACAGAGTTGGTTTGAAAATAACTGGTATGTACTGTTGCTGTGTGTAATACACTTCTGGTAAAAAGGCATTACACTTCAGAGTTGTCAAGTCAGCATAGCTCTTGAGCAATAGGCACTCATTTTCAAAAACAGGTAGCGGTTTGATCAACTCAGCTTTGAGATATTCCATCTTCAGGTTTGAGCAAATAGAATGAAGGATTTTTACTTGATGAAATCAAAATCCTTAGTAGAGTTTAGAGTTTTAAGCACAGGAAGTCCTTGATCCCTTTGTAGGCCTTAATTCAACACAGAAGTTATGGCAAACCTAACATTTGTTGAAGTATTTGGTGATATTTTTCCTAATTGAAGTGTTTCACCATTCAAGAAATAAATGCACTAAATTTTACAAATCAGAAAAACAATATTAATGATTCTCAGCTGCATTCTGAGTACACTGCACCCGCAAAGAGCCACACACAAATAAGGTTTATACAGCTGGAAAGATAGAAATGTTGGGTTTTTTCCACTTTATTTCCATTTATTTATGCCTCTGAAGAATCGAGGTTTGGCAAGCCTGAAATGGAGTCATAATTACTTCTAACTCTTTTGTTAATAGAATGCTAGGATTGACCATTACCTTTGCAGCTTAATATATTGTATGTTGGAGGATGTCCCTGCCCATGGCAGGGGAGTTGGAACTAGATGATCTTTGAGGTCCCTTCCAACCCAAACCATTCTATGATTCTGTGTTGCCCTGTGAATATTTCCTACATCGTCTTGTTATTCAACTGTTAAAAAAACTTGAGCATGAAGTAGCAGTTGTTTTCTTAGAATGAAAGATTTGTGTGGTCAGTTTTTATTGCAATTCCTTCTAGTGGGATGGGGGGTAGGAGTGTAAAGGGAAACAGAAGAAGATTGAAAGAATCTCTGATTTAACCAGAGTCCGCCTTTGATCTTACCTATTTCTGAATATTTCATGTTTTTTAAAGCTGTTCTTCCTCTGACAGACTGTGGATATCAGACAACTCTGTAGAAGTCAGATCTATTTAAGTCAAAGGTTAATGGTTAATTTAGTTACGGTAAAGATTAATTGGATTAAATGGACTTTTACAGTATAGGAAGTTATGTTATTAGTTTCAATGAGCGCCCATTCAAGCTGCTAGGGTTTGAAAGCAGGTCTCCAGAAGCACTTTCAGATCACTTCGTACCTGTTGGACAAAAGATAATATATGGTATATTGTTCCTCATGCCCTGCTGAACTGTGCAGCTGTGCAGCTCAGCCTCAGGACTGCGGTGCATGTGCCTCCATGAGGTGGAAACAGAGGCTGATTTCTCTTTGGCAGATATGATGATTTTAAACCATGTTTTGTAGTGGCATAGAGATACAGCATTTCTTAATGACCACTTATCTAAAAACATTTTCTATTCTATGAGAGCATGGTGAAAATAGATTTGTTATGGTTGATCCCAAAAGCTTCCTCTCCTTCACAGAAGTCTAGAAGGAAGGGGAGAGACAGAAGACTGATTTACTAATTTGTGGAAGGGTTTTGATATAGTGCTTTGAGAGAGCAAGTGACTGCCTGGGATTATCTAGAATATCCAGTCCAATATTCCTAACAAAATGGAAGAAATTGCTTAGATGATTTAAAATGTTTCTGCTATCAGGATGACACACTTTGGGAGAGATGATATAGATTAAGAGAGTCCAGAATGGGCTTTTTCTACCACAGTTCTACTGATGTTGTCTGAAGAATTGCTGTGTTGAAGAATTCATGCTGCAGAAATAAATAAATTTCCAAATTGAATGGTACATTCTCAAAATATTTCCTGCTTTTATAATCAGAATAGAACACTAACACAGGGTAGGTACATTGCAGCTGTCTTTTTTTAATAAAGAGTTAGAAGTGTAGTAATGGTATTTAAATAATTGTTTGGCGTGGTTTTTTTTTTGTTTTGGTTTGGTTTTGTTTTTTTCTAACATACTGTGGGATAGACAGCCATTATAAACTTTAAAAATCTTTCAGGACTCTAGTAAACATTTTGCCCTTGTTTGATCCATCTAGAATTTTCTACCTGTGTTTGCTTTGTGAGGTTCTGCATGAGTAGAGCATGGCAATTTGCTGATACTAAGTCAAGTAATTGGATTTATTTAAATTGTGTAACACTACATGTCTTAAGGTTATCTCTCCAGTATTGTGTTTGACAAGTGCTGACATTGAATCTGGAAATTCTAGATAATCTGACTTTCCCGTGAGTCTTCTTACTTTTTATAAACGTGTAGCTTTTTTTGTAGAATTCTGTTGAAAAGGAGTGGAGTGAAAAATATAAATGTCTTGGCTCAAAGCATTGTTTTAACCTTGGTATAGGACGCTTATTTGTTTATTTAAATATTTGTGACACAATAGCTACTTTTTATAGACAAGAATAATTGAGTATGATGCTGTTTGTGACTGGATTTACATAGTTATGCTGACAAAGGTTTGTTTCAATAAAATTCTGTAATGCAGAAGAGGACTTTTACTTCCAATAGTGGCCCTACATTTTATGCTTTACATATGTTTAGGAAAAAAACCTTCATAAAATACCTTGCTATATTTGCTCATTAAGTTTTGCAAGATGAAAATACTTTTGAGTTGAAATTCCAGTTGCCTAATATGGTGTGTGCATATTATACTGTACTTGCAAACACATCTTGCAAAGCTTTAGGCTTTGATTAAGTTTAGATCTTGATTTGTTTCCTTATATGGTTCACATATTAGTCTGCACTTTGAGGCCCACGTGTGTTGTGCTCAGGCAGGAGGTTCCATTGTTGCTGTGGAACTTGCTGGTCTCTTCTGCTGGTTGGTCTTGCCTTTATAGTGTGACAAAACCCAGAAGACTGGTCAGGGGAAATGCTTGTGCCTGGTACACAGCCAGCAACGGAAGGGCTTTTAAACATCTGTTCATGGGGAACACTCCCTAAAAAACACAGGCATGGAATGCCATAAACCAGGGGAGGGGAAACAAGAGAGACTGTTACTGAATCTGTGGTAGTTCCATTTCTGGTTTTGTCTTCATGGGGAATTTGGAGGACTTACTACCCTAGCCATCTCTCTGTCCTAATACTGTGAAGAGCTAATATGCTCCAAATTATGATGTAGAGAAGAAGATACCACTGCATTTACTCCAAGATGACAGTGCTTTAACTCTAATGAAGTAGAGAAAAGCCTCGGGTTTTGTTTGTTTACTTTTAGTTATATGGACTTCAGTAGCTGTGCTCTGGTCATGTTCTCTGCTTGCCAGTATATAGTGGAAGATGCGATCATATTTGGAGAGCAATATATAGTCCTTGGAGCATACATTTGGGCATAAAAGTCTTAATTTGTAATTTTTCTTGATTCCTCATTTGTATAATTTCTTTTGCAGAAGTTTTGAACCAGGGATTTTTCATCTCTTCGTTTCTTATCATAGTTCTTCCTTATGTGTAATGGATTTGTTTGTCAAATCTGGCTTCATTTTTGTAAGGTAGTACACTTATTTTCAAGAAATGAAAAAAAATTGGCAAAATACCTTTCCGTACGTTTCAAGGTGGGAATTGCCACGTGAAACAAAACTGCCACTGTAAGTTGTGCTCCATGAGAGGATGTAACTCTTATAGCAATAGTTACTATTTATTTTTCTTATAGGCATATGTGTGTTAAGACAGGATAAACCATCCTTGAAATCAGATGGATTTTTTTACATTAACTTTTTGAATTTTCAGTTAATCAGTGTGGAAAGTTCAAAGTCTGGATTAGGTAGAAATTACTTCAAAATCAGAAAGATCGTGGTGCTAATTGATAAAAGAAGCATTGCATTAAGCCCTTTAGAGTTTGCTTACCAGATTAATTATGGAACAGATAGTAAGAATGTTCATTTATTGAGCCTGAAATTGCTTCATTTTGTCTGCTCTAAATATGTCTTGTTTCTATCACAAAAGCAGTACAGACCAGACAGGGTTGCCTCTACCTTTGTATACCTTCCCATGATGGAATTCTTCGAGGAAATTTGTGGTTATTGGAGCTGTGAATTTAAACCACTGTCTGCTGGAAGAATTTGCTGACAATTTGAGAGTGTCTGTTGGGGTATTTCCATGTAATTTTAAAACCTGTACACTTGAATCTTTGCTTCAGTCCATGTCTTTTACTACCAGAAGTATATTTCATTGTATTATAGGAAAGTACCAAGAGCTTTTTTTTTTCCACTTCTTATGGAAGTTGTGGTAAATGTAAGTACAGACTAAAGGAATGCACGAGGTCCTTATTATAAATCCATAAATCTGATACTTAGATTAGGGAATAAGAGAAACCAAATGGAGGATAAGACAGCTCATCCAATATTAATTTCCAGATTTAAACAAGACTGAAATCTTATGAAGAGGTGAACCACTGTCTTGCTATTCTAATTTTCCACAATGGAATCTTCTAACATAATGTATCTTTTGACACCAATACTGAACTTAAAGTGCATCTGACATGCTGTTAGCTTACAAACTGGAATTTACATAAATACCTAAGCAATATGACCTTAAAACTAAACAAAAGAAAGCAGTTACTCTGTTCCTCTAATATCTGGGGAATGAAACCCAGAAGAGTTCAAAATTGGCAAGAAAAACAATGGTTTCAAATCCTGCACTCCTCTGCCCTTGTTTTGTTTTCTTAGAATCATAAAATGGTTTGGATTAGAAGGGACCTTAAAGATCATCTAGTTTCAAAGCTTCATCTAACCTGGCATTGAACACTTCCAGAGATGGGGCATCCACAACTTCTCTAGGCAGCCAGTTCCAGTGCCTCACCACCTCTATCGTGGTTTAGGCCGATCCAGCAACTAAACTCCACACAGCCGCTCTCTCACCCTCCCCCAGCCCCTGGGGATGAAGAAGAGAATTAAAGAAGAAAAGGAAAAGAGATCCATGGGTTGAGATAAGAACAATTTGCTACTACTGCAACCAAAATATATACACACATACAGATATGTACAAGGTTAAATATATACAAACAAATGATGTACGGTGTAATTGCTTAGCACTCCTTGATCGAGGCCTGTGTCGTCCTGAACTAATGATCTGAAAAAGATAAGTCCCAACACCACAATCCTGGACGAGCTAGAGGCCCGAAAATAGAGAGTGAGACAGAGAGAGCACTCCAGGAGTCCAAAAGTGAGAGCCCCGGAAGAGTAAAAGTCCTTCTTTCCGGCTGACCCTCATTTTTATACTGGGCATAACGCTGCATGATATGGAATACTTATTAACCAATTTGGCCCTCAATCCGAAGTCTAAGCACATATCATAACGAGTCGTGGACCCCCTGTCCCGGCCATGCTCCTCCCTATCCTGTTGTGCTCCTGCACACTGGCAAAGCACGGCAAGCTGAAAAGTCCTTGAGACCTCAGTGCCAACTACAAACATCAGTGCGCTGTCAGCGTTCTTCTCAGAGCAAGTCTCAGACTAAAACCAAAACGTGGAGCTCTTCTAGCTGTTAGAAAGAAGAGCTAACGCTGTCCCAGCTAAAACCAGGACAGCCTCCTTTGGATTTGCTTTTTGGGGCTGTTGGGGCATATTGGGGCTGTTCAGCCTGGAGAAGAGAAGGCTTCGGGGTGATCATATTGCAGCCTTCCAGTACTTAAAGGAGGCCTACAGGAAAGCTGGAGAGGGACTTTTTGCAAGGGCGTGTAGTGATAGGACAAGGGGCAATGGCTTTAAACTGAAAGAGGGCAGATTTCAATTAGATATATGGAAGAAATTTTTCATTCTGAGGGTTGTGAGGCACTGGAACAGGTTGCCCAGAGAGGTAATAATGCCCCATCTTTGAGGTCCCTTTCAACCCTAACCATTCTATAATTTTGGCATATTGAAAACTTACCATAGTGGTGATATTTAGAGACATCCGGTTTAGTTACCCTCATATATACACTACAGATCCTATGTGGCTTTTATGACATCTGCAATTCTTGTTAGGTAGAAAGTATTGAGAAAGTTGATTATTGTCTCTTTATTCCAGATACTTGTGGTAGCCCATCAGTGTTAATCTGAAATTTGTGATTTTTCTGTCTGATCAGGAAACCATCTGTTACTCCTCTTGTCCTACTTGTTGGTGTTTTGTTTTGTTTTGTTTTGTTTTCTTTTTCCCTTGTACTTTTTCAATATGGCTTAAAGCCATAGAAAGAAGGATGGAAATTTTATTTGATGTTGTGTTTTTTCAGAAAAACTGCTTGAAATGTTATTGTGGCTTCAAATAACGTTAAAAACTCTGGAAATACATCTGTGAATTAGTAACTATTTAATAATATATTTACTTTCATTTTGGAATTGGAAAAGGAAGTCTCTTCTCCCAGCCCTCCCAGCACTCATGGATCTTACATTTGTTCTGCTTCATCACTGAAGCCTAGTAAATAAGGAAATTTCCTAACAGTTAACACTTATGGGTCTTCAGTCCATCTTGAATTCTGATTCAGTAATGTGTTACTTACTGGAAAAATCTCCCTTGGAGATTTTAGTTGAAGTTTGTGCTCAAGCATGAATTCGGAGCCTGCTATAGCATGTCTGTGCTAGATACGACCAGTTTTGGAGGGAGGATGTACTTGACTGACCTTTCTGCCAGAGTGTGCTGGGAGCCATGTATAACACAGTCCTAGCGTTTGCCCAGTCGTATCGGGAAGATGTAAGGAAATCTCTGACAAGCTTGCATGTTTTTGCCTTTTATACAGCAAGATGTCATATGAACAAATGATATATTTCTGTTTGTGTATTTTTTGCAGGCTGACATTCATGTATCTGAAGATAGTGGTGGTATCTGCTTAGAGTACTGTAAAATGTTTAGTGTACCTTAAGAGTATTTCAGAATTTCCTATGCGTTGTTTAAGACTGGATGTGTAAATGTAAGTTAAAGCAACAGTCCATTTCACAGAAAGAAACATTTATTTTTATTCTGTCTTCCATAGTATATTTTCATTTTACCTTGGGTTGAACATTACCTGCCAAACTTCGCTTTATGTCTTTGAGTTCAGTATTGGTCATATAAAACTGCTTAGAGGTTTCATACACATTGCTTTCCTTTTCTCATTAACTATAGATGGCATCATACCTGTTGAATGTGACATTTAGCAGTGCAGTGTAACACTGTACTCTTTAGTATTAAGCCAGCTATTGATAGAGTAGCTTCAATAATGTCCATAGGCATGTCATTTTAAGGTGATACATTCTCTACACAAATATATAACAAAAACTTCACAAAATTTATTAACTACATGATTTTATTGCTATGAACCACTGAGTTCATTTAAATGCAGTAAACCAGAATTCTAGATCATAAATGAGGCATATTTTTAATAATGCATTCTATAAATTCAGATAAATTTTTGTCGTTTTTCATTTCTACCTCTTTCACTTAGTCTTATAGTAATCTTCAGTTCCCTTTTGATTACGTGTGCATAGCTGTTTCTGGAGCTGTACTGTGTGTTTGAAATGATAGGGATAAAAAACCAAATGAAACACATGGATCTTTTCGAAGAAAGGACATTGCTGATCTACAACATTAAGATTTAAGCTGTTAATACTGTTAGTTTGCTTCCTTATGAAACAGATTAATTAAAAGATTTTT
The DNA here is from genome assembly GCF_009769465.1 of Tauraco erythrolophus. NCBI lineage: Eukaryota > Metazoa > Chordata > Aves > Musophagiformes > Musophagidae > Tauraco > Tauraco erythrolophus. The sequence goes on along the minus strand of NC_141465.1, from coordinate 122,207,524 downwards.
CATTTAAAAATAGAGAGTTGGGTTTTTTTAAATAAAGTTATGGGAGCTATTTCTCTTGAACAAGGGAAGATCTGCAGAAAGTTACTGCTGGGTTGGGAACTTTTCAGAGAAAACAGCTGGTGATCTGTTTTAATTGTGATGAATGACACCACAAGTGTACTACCGGGTACATATAAAATTGTTTTTACTTGTTGGGTGTTGCTTTTCACAGGCATCATTTCCATCATGATGCCAAATGTATCTTACGGCTCCTTGGAATAGCTCTTAAATAGAAACCAGACTATGAAACTACTTGGATTTTGCAAGCTAGTATCATAGAATCATAAAATAGTTTGGATTGGAAGAGGACTTTAAATATCATCTAGTCTAACCCCTTTGCAATGAGCAGAGACATCCTCAACTAGATTACGTTGCTCAGAGCCCTGTCCAACCTGACCTTCATTGCTTCTAGGGATGAGGCATCTACCTCCTCTCTGGGCAACCTGTTCCAGTGCCTCATCACCCTCAGCATGAAGAATTTTGTCCTTAGATCCAATCTAAATCTCTCTTTCAATTTAAATCCATTACCTCTTGTCCTATCACTACACACCCTTGCAAAAACTCCCTCTCCAGCTCTCTTGTAGGCCCCCTTTAGGTACTGGAAGGCTGCTAGAAGGTCTCCCTGCACCCTTCTCTTCTCCAGGCTGAACAGCCCCAACTCTCTTAATCTTTCTTCATAGGAGAGGTTTTCCAGCCCTCAGGTTATCTTTGTGGCCCTCCTCTGGACCTGCTCCAGCAGCTCCATGTCCTTCTTGAGTTGGGGACTCCAGAGCTGAACGCGGTATTCCAGATGGGGTCTCGCGAGAGCAGAGTAGAGGGGCAGAATCACCTCCCTCGACCTGCTGGCCACACTGCTTTTGATACAGCCCAGGATACGGTTGGCTTTCTGGGCTTCAAGTGCATATTGCTGGTTCGTGTCCAGCTTTTCATCCACCAGTACCCCCAAGACCACCTCCTCGGGGCTTCTCTCAATCCTTTCATCTCCCAGCATGTATTGATACTAGGGATTTTTCTGACCCAAGTGCAGGACCTTTGTTGTGGGTTAGGCCGAACCCCACACACAGCCGGTCACTCACCCTCTCCTACCCCCAGGAATGAAGGAGAGAATTAAAGGAGAAACGGGAAACCCGTGGGTTGAGATAAGAACAATTTAATACAGATGATTTAATACACAGTGTGGATGCTCACCACCCCCTCGTATGCGAAGCCCGTCTCGTCCCAAAGCTGCAAATTCCGGACGAACGCGAGGCCCCGAAATAGAGAGAGGGGCAGAGAGAGAGAGAGAGAGAGTACTCTGAGAGTGGGAGTACTGGGAGAGAGAGAAGAAAAAGCAATAGAGCAACATCGCAGCAAGCGCAAAAGAGCAAAAGCGTCGAAAGAGCCAAAGTGCAAAAGCCCTTCTGTCCGGCTGTCCCTCACTTTTATACTGGGCATCACGCTGCATGATATGGAATACTAATTGGCCAGTTTGGCCCTCAATCTTAAGTTCCACCACAAAGCACAAGGGGAATCGTGTCCCCCTTGTCCCAGCTATGCTCCCCCCTTATCCCGCTGTGCTTCTACACTCCGTCACACTGAAAAGTCCTTGGAGTATCACGTCCAACCACAAACATCAACTTGCTATCAGCATTCTTCTCAGAGTGAGCCTCTGAGTAAAACCAAAACACGGAGCTCTTCTAGCTGCTAAAAAGAAGAGCTAACTGTCCCAGCTAAAACCAGGACAACCTTGCATTTGGACTTGTTGAACCTCATGAGGTTCACATGGGCCCACTTCTCGAGTTTGTCCAGGTCCCTCTGGATGGCATCCCTTCTCTCAGGGGTGTCAACTGCACCACACAGCTTGGTGTCATCTGCAAACTTGCTGAGGGTGCACTTGATCCCACTGTCTATGCCATTGATGAAGATACTAAACCATACTAGTCCCAGTATGGACCCCTGAGGGAAACCACTCATCTCCATCTGGACATTCAGCTGTTGACCACTACCCTCTGGATGTGACCATCCAACCAATTCCTCATCCACCGAACAGTTCATTCATCAAATCCATCTCTCTTCAATTTAGAGAGGAGAATGTTGTGGAGAACTGTGTCAAAGGCCTTAGAGAAGTCTGGATAAATGACATCTGTACCTCCAGTATCTCCTAATGACTTAGAATAAAGTGTTAAAGGTAGCACTTTGTTTTACTCAAAATAGCCCACCAGTAACAATAATGCTTTTTGAAAATAATTAAAAATACCTCTGCATTTAATATCAGTTAGGTTACATATTGTACTTCACATTATTGGCATGTTTTCAAAATTTATTTCTTATCAGCACATTCCCATGACATTTCCTCTTGTAAAATACTTGACTCTTCCTCCCCTCACCCCTTTTGTATTTACAAAGTTCACTTTAATTCTTCTGTGTCTGTTGTGATTAAGGAGGAGTGGGGAATTGTGCTGCAGTTGGTAAGAAAAGGGTGCTATGCCGTGCGGCGCTGCGGCGTGTCTTGACAGGCAGCAGTGGGCCATGCCTGACACAAACGGTCCCTGGCTTTTAACGAGGTCAGACTGAGTGGGAGATGGATGGGAAGAAGGATGTAATAACATGAAAGATTCAGAAGTGCTGCAGTACTCATTGTTATTGTAAGAGAGGCTGGTCTACCAGCCTTTTGCCATTATGTGGTGCCATCGCAAGGGCAGAAGAACCAGCGGGGTCACCAGACACATCCATGTTTCTAGCTCTGTCTGCGTTACTGGGCGTGCGTCCTTCATTGGCGTCTGAATTACACGATGCGCTTGTTCTCCCCATGTACCTCCTGAGCTGGGGAAGGTTGGGCCGTGGCTTCATGGGCATTGACCAGTGCAAAAAGGGTGGATGTGGGTATTGGGCAGAGAACGTTGGACGTGTAGTCAGTATTGATACGAAGGTGTCTCTGAGATCAGGGGAATGGTTTGTCTTAGTGCTGCTGAAGAGAGCAAGTTCTGTGTTCTTAGGGAAACTTTGACCTTTATAATCCCCCCAAAGGTGAGGCAAAAGGGAAGAGATGGAGACAGATTCTCAGTCTTTAACTGAGGCACTGTATAGGGAACATATTAGTACCTCTATATTAGTGTGAAATATTGAGGAAAATGTTGATTTGCACAGTTACAGAATGTATTTTTATAGTTTTTTCTCTATCTGTCCTGGTTTTATTTAAATCCTAAGCAAAAGTTTCAACTTTGAAACGAAAAAGTTCTCTGGTTCTTTCTTGAAATTAGGATGGTGAATCAAAAGCTTCTCTTACTGTTTATTTGTTCGTTTTTTTTGGTTTTTTTTTCTCCTTTCTCACAGTTTCCAGTCATCCTTCTGCCCAATTTCTGCTTCCTGCTGTTCTTTCTTTACTTTCTTTTTGCTGCTAAAACACTGAATATTGCACGACCAGAGAGGATTTTTTTTTTTTCTTCAGAACTGTATTGCTTTCACCTGCTTGTCTCCCCGGCCTTTCTATTTGGTTTAGGTTAAATCCTGCCCATATTTTGGGGCTGGGAACTGGCAGTATTTGTACTTGGCTTCTGAAAGGTGTAAAGTGTTAACTTTCTCATTGCAGATGATGAAGAAAAAAAAAATTAATGAGCCTTTGTTGTATTAAGGATGGTTTTAATGATGTGATCAGAAACTTAAGTGAAGAGTACCGTAAGGCTTGATGTGGGTAGGGAAAACTTAAATTTCAGTAGGATCTGGATCTGCTGTCCTCACAAAGATACAGTGCTTGATATGATAATTTCTCTATGAAATAGTTCTGTCACTGTGAGTGACTCAACAGTAAAAAAGCAAAAACAGGATGGGGAATGGAGTTTTAATTGTGACTCCAGTAACACGTCATCTTGCGGCTCAAAATGACCAGTTATTTCACTGAAATAATCTGGAAACAATTTCTCTTGCTGGCTTTGCTAGAAAGGTAGCTATTTTGTCTGAAGTGCATCCTAATTCCCTGAACAGGTAATAAAATTCAAACAATACGTTTATCTAGTTGATTTGAAAAAAATAATTTGTTTTTTTTAAATAGTGGATAAAGAATCACTCTGCCACATGTGCTGTCTCCTGTTCTTTACAGGCAAGGATAGTTTCTTGTTAAATTTTGGAGGATATCAGTTCGAAAATAAGGAATAGTTTGACCATGTGTGTTTGGCTCATTGTTTATTTAGTTTTTAGGGTTTTGTAGTGGGTACATAGATAGTCTTGAATGTCAACACTCAACAGATTTCTCATCAGGTAACTTAGTGAGTTCATCTATTTCTTTACCTGGTTTTGAGAGGTGGAATATTATGAGCTGACTCTAAGAGATTGAGTTAATTCACTGGATAGCAAACTTAAGTTTTGATCTCAAGGCGTAGCTCTGATAAAAGCTGATCTGGTAAGTAACTGAAAGTCAGTAACTGGAGGGCTCAGCTGGTAGGCTTGAGTCGAGGAGTTCAGAAGTTTGTGCAGGAAGCCTAGAATTTCTTTTACTTAAAAAGAGGCACAACTTTCTGATGTTTGTGTTCTCAGGGAAAAATACTAAAGGAAAAGGCTTGAGACCCAACTGGATAGACATTTAACTTACCAGGTGTATTAGGACTAAACAAAAAGCTCATGAGAAATAATGGGGAAAAAAGGATTTGTCCGTATAGAATGGTTAAGGTCCTTTCCAATACAACCCATTCTATGCAGACAAATCCTTTTTTTGCCGTTATTACTCATGAGCTTTTTATTTAGTTCTAATATGACTTCGAGGTCAAGACATACAGGTGTAGCATTAACAGCTGCAAAAAATGAATTATGTAAAGTCTTGCAGAAGAAATTGGAACAAACAGCAAAGTGTTCTTCAGCTGTAAAAGTTAAGAGAGCAAGAAGGATGCAAGGGTGACCTCTGCAATGTCCAGATGGGATAAAGGACAAAAATGGTTTGGGTATGGTTCAAAAACTAGGTAGCAATTTGTGAATGCTAACAAGACATTCAAGACAAGCTAGATACTGATTGCCTTCTGGAAGATACTTCATAGCAGATCCTCTAGAAAATGTACTTAATTCCTTAAATTGTTCAGGGAAGTTGAAAGGGAATGAAGCCATATAATTGGAGACCAACATGTTTTGTAAAAACACTTAAGAAGGTGGAAAATAGCTAAGAGAACAAGATTTCTGTTAGTATACCCTCATATGTTGGTTAACTGTGAAGGCTTTTTCAAGCCTGTTCTTTCAAGAAATTCTGCAAGTTTTGTTTCCTTGTTTTTTTCCTCTTTAGATGAAGATTTAGATTTCCTCAAGTTTGTTGTGAGCAGCTGTAGGATTTATGAATTTTCATTCTGAGATCGGAGCTTTAAACCATGAAATTTAGCATCCTGTCATTGGCAGCAATTACTGCTAGATGCATCAGGAGGAAGTAAAAAGAGCTACTTAGCTCTCTTAACATGATTCTTCTCTGACATTTTTGTATGTGTAACTGTGATGCTGAATTCTGAACAACCCATGTGCCCTTGAAAAAGTAATATAAATGGAAATAGCTTTTTCTAGAGAGATTTGCACCACTTGTTTACATGAGAATAAAGCCTAAAGAGTTTTTGGAATGTTTTTGCCTTTCTTGCTCTGTTTTATAGGTTAATACTTTTACTATGTTTCTGTTGACATCCGCTATAGCCCTTTGACTTATTTGAAGACAGTTTTGAGCAAAGACTCTCTCACAGTTGTAAAAGAATTCAAAGCTTGCTTATAAATCAGTCATCTGTTCTCATCACCTGAGAGCTTGTCTTTCAAAACATAAAGCCAAAAAGCTGCTAAACCTAAACAGTTGGCATAAGTAGAATGTTTCTTCTAAAATGTTGACTTTCAAATTTTTACCTGAATATTTTATATAGTTCTTGCAAGTATTTGTTGCTGCACTTTAATAGGAGAAACTCAAGATTTTTCTTGGCAGTTTCTTTCTAGTCCTTGTGTGCTAGTGTCAATTTTATGCCTGATTGTAGAATTCTTTGGTTTGACACTGATCTTGGCACGTTTCAGAAAAATCAGCTTGCTATATTCCATTAAAAAAATATTTATTTAAATACAAATGACTCTTAGGTTCTTTTCCTTTGTTTTTTACCTGCTCGTGACCTGCTGCTTGCTTCAGTCTGTGCCTCATTTAATGACTGCTGGTTTCAATGAGGTAGTGTATAAGAACAGTACCTTGTCACTACAACTTTAATCCATGTAATGGACTCATCTGTTAATCAGATGAGTTAATCAGAATCAATAAAATCAAAATTTAATGTTGACTAGGATGTTCTTTTTCTCTGTTTTCTTTTCAGCCCTGTCACTGAAAGAGTTTGCTCGGCTCCTCATTGCTGTTGAAGAGGAGAGGAGGCGACTGGTGAGTTTGCTGGCAATAATGTGTAGCATTGGACTTCTTTCTGTATAAAATAATACTTGTTTTCTGTTTCTCTTGAAGTGCTATTTTGGGTTTTTTTTAAATTTGTGTAGTAGATGTTAAGTATTTCATAAGAATCACTTGATGCTGCAAAGGCAGAAATATACTAAGACAAACTGCAGCGATTTTTAACGGAGTGTTCGGCCAAATACTTTTGCATCGATTTAAAAACTATTTTCTCACAATTTCCTCCTTCCCTACTCCTCACCCCAAAATGATCTTTGAATGCTGCTGTACCTTTCCCTCATCTTGTCTTATTAGTCACTAGGCACAGTAATAAAGTAAACAGTAAACAAAGAGTTTATAGTGGAAATGTAGATCGATACTTATATTTAATGAAATACTTTCAGAGAGTTGTCCAGTGCTTGTACACTAGTAATCCAAGAACATGATAAATAAGTGGTAAGAGGAGAAACTAAATTCGTCACCCCTGAGAAACTCTTGCAGAACACATTCTAGATCAGACTTTTCAGATGTGTCCTTTGTTACAATATTCTTATTCCCTTTATTTCCATACTGATGAATCTACAGTATGCTTTCATTCATATTTCTACTCAGATGCACCTTTGTTAAAGAAGTTTTCAGTGTATTCTTGTACAAGTATTTTTAAAAAAATTCCACATAAGCAATGAAACTACTTTTTTTCTTCCTTGGAAATGAATCATGAATAAAGAAGTGAAGTAATGATTAACCTCGGTAGGGGGATTTTTAAATATTGTGAAAGTTTAGCTCAAATCTATGTGATGACTATGTCTGTCCTTGGTTTCCTTCCTCTATGAGGACTTAAGGAGGTAAGGAAGAGGATTTTCTGACTCAGATTGGAGCAAATTTATTAATCTATGAAGAGGTTTACACAAAATTCTCTTATTCCTAGGCGTAAATAACCATAGACTTTGTCTCTTGCTATTTCTATTTACATAAATATTTTAAAGTAGCAAAATCATAAGCATTTATATGGTACAGTTGCATGGTTAAAATCAACTAAACCTATAAAAAGGTAAAATTTTTACTTCATGCTAAATATTTTTCCTTGGGTAGATGGAAGACTGAGGTGGCTGTTCAGTACTTACCACCTTAAAAGACGTTTACCAGAACACTTATTAATTACTTAGTCAAACAACGTTTCGAATTCATAGCTTTCCAGTTTAGATTAAGACTGTTGTGAGCTAACTTAGAAAAAGGAAAAGCAAGGAGTAGTTGAAGGTTTTATTTTTCAAACTGGTTAGTCTTTCATGATAGGTTTATGTAACTTCTCTTAATTTTATCTTTCTTTTTCTTTTTTTTTCTCAGAGGAGTCACTCACTTTTTCATTTTTAGAAGTTTTCTGGCCTCTCTGTGGTTTATAATTTGATTCATCCATGTAGTGTTTCATTTTGTATCTTGTAGGAAGGCCATTGGCGTAAAAGGGGGAAAAACATTAATTTTATGAAGTGAAAAAAGACCAGTCAGATAGAAAGATACTTTTTGTTCTATTTCAGTGTGACTTCAGTGGGAATGCATGGATTGTATAGCTGAGCTGTGGGATCCCAATGCAATCATCAAATAATTGTAAACAAAGTGGCAAATAGCATTCATGTGTGGAGAAGCTGCTCTTGATGGGAAAACATTTGTATCCAGCTTTTTGCCGAGTTTGAAATAGCCCCATTCTGGTCTTCAAACTGAATGCTTATGTCGAGAGCATCAAGGACACACAATTATCATAGAATCATAGAATGGTTAGGGTTGGAAGGGACCTCAAAGATCATCTAGTTCCAACCCCCCTGCCATGGGCAAGGACACCCTCCACTACACCAGGTTGCTCAAAGGCTCATCATGGTAGTGGTATTTGATTAAGAAAATTCAGCAAACTTAGAATTTCTCTGTTTTTAAAAATTTTGATCTACCTATTGGTGGAACTTATTTAATGATTATTGGAGTTAAACTATTAAAGTATTACCTTTGTCAAAAATGCTTGGTTTTTTGCTCTCCGGTTCTTTTACTGCAGTTTTCTGCCTGCCATCATAGAATCCAGAGGTCCCTGTGAGGATCAGCGTGCCATACTGTATGCTGAACAGATTGCTCGTAATATGAGTTTTCTGCTTGACAAACTTGTGATTTAACTGTGAAGTCTTAGAAACATTTTTTTTTGCCTATTTCTGAGGAAGTATGGAACATTATGCATACACTTTGTTTCTTCTGCTGGAAGCACTTCAAGCCAGCCAATCTGCAGATCAATGATGATTTTAGAAAAAGTACTCAGCTGACTGGAAAGCTTGAGACAAGGCATACAGAAGTTTAAGAATTCGTTTTCCTTTACTTCTGCATAAAAAGAGAAAACGTACAAAAGCTAAAAAAAAGAAAAAAAATACAATAAAAACCAAAACCCAAACCAAACCAAAACACTACTTGTTTTTTTTTTGACATTTTTTAGAAGGTTTGGAGAAAAACAGCTAGTCAGTGTTTTGACTGTTTACTGATACACTTCATCATAGCATTTACAACTTCCTTTTAATTCTTCAAGTGTGTGACAGTAAAAGACAGTATTGTATCAGCAAATGCTGGATGTATGGGAATATGGAATGACAGCTGTTAATTTTACTTACCAGCTATTGATCTTGTTTCCCTGCCTTGAATTTTATATTATTGATTTGTGAGCATGCATATGAGTGCATGAATCACATTTGAATATGGAAAGTATATATTCGTATCACCAATTTATTTCTCATCTGATGCCTGTTAAATTCTTCATAAGTAAAATTATTTTTTGTTTTGCTGAATGCGGAGGTGTGTGGGAGTGCTTGCCCACTGAATGGGTAAACTAAATGTTTCCAATGGTCAAGGAGAGATAGTTTGAGAGGTGCTTAGCAAGTCTCCTGTCCTTCTTGCATAAAGAACCAAAACGAACTTGGTTTTGTTTTCTTTAGAAGAAGCTAATGAAACAAGATATTATGAACAGTATTACTGGGAAAAACACTGAAGCGTAAGGTTAAATAAAACTATATCACATAAATATTCTGTTGTCTAAGGTTTTGCAGCCATTATTATTGGCAGAAGTAATAATATGTGATTGTTATAAGTCAATTTATTTTATCCTTGTCTTTTATTTCCTGAAGCTAAAAATTGACTAGTAGTCTTAGAAAAAACAGAGCTCATGCACCAAACATTTCCCCTTAAAAAGCAAATAAAGGAAAAAGTAACTCGTAAGACACCTCTTTTATGATGTGCAGCCTTATGTTCGATATCTGTCATTTCATGATGTTGTTAATTTAATCGTGCTATTGGTAAATGGTGCATTAAAAAACCCAACCAAACAGCTCTGACTCTGGGTTTTACAGGTAGCACACCAATAGGATAAAAAGTCAGATTCATCCCCATTGCCTTTTCATTGACTTCAGCAACAAGCCACCAGGGAATGTAAACTAATGACCTCTGTTTCCCAGTGATTATTAGAGAACAATAGAGATGCTGTAATTTAATTTCATGTGAATATTTGGAGCTATATCAAAGGAACTTAAAATAATTTCCTTCCAGTCTTGCTGAATTTACATTGTTTCTATTAAATAAGTTATATGCTTGCTTTATTTTAGAGGGTCATGCATTATTTATGTTTCATATTCATTTGTTAGTAAACTTTATAACAAACAGAAATGTACTAAGAGCAATTTAAAATACTAATTCCTTTTCCTTTCATAGGATTATTCTGTGTCGACACAAGAATAGATGAATTATCAGCTTTCCAGTACCTAAAGGGAGCCTACAGGAAAGCTAGAGAGGGACTTTTTACAATGGTGTGTAGTGATAGTACAAGGGGCAATGGATTTAAACTGAAAGAGGGCAGATTTAGGTTAGATATAAGAAAGAAATTATTTACATTGAGGGTGGTGAGGTACTGGAACAGGTTGTGTTGTGGATGTTGTGGATGTTGTGGATGCCCCATCCCTGGAGGTGTTCAAGGCCAGGTTGGATGAGGCTTTGGGCAACCTGGTGTAGTGGAGGATTTCTCTGCCCATGGCAGGGGGTTTGGAACTAGATGATCTTTGAGGTCCCTTCCAACCCAAACTGTTCTATGATTCTATGAATTGGTTCATGCTACTGATTTCCTCTTCCTTGAGATCCCCCCTATGAATTTGAAGCGTTGAATGTGTTGTCTTGAGTGTTATGTTGTCTTGATTGTAACTCCCTGATTATTTCTGAAAGTTTACTAAATCTGGAATGGAACTAGGCCTCTTAGCTGTTACATTCCTTCCTATTTACCCAAGTTTTTATGGGTTGCTGGCAAGTGATGAATGGTCCCGGAGCTTTTCTCTCTGGCATCGTGTATCAGTGAAATGTGTATGGGTACTCTGAATTCCTGACCAATATTAAATACTTCAGGGGATAGTACAAAAATTCTGAAGTGGATAGTTGTATACTATGCTCAATGAATATTTTTCTTTCTAACATCTGTCTCTTTGTATCTCATAATCTTCATGCTTCAGAGAGTATCTCATCATTGTGGACTCTTTTTGTATTAACTGGATGTTCTCGTTGTGGTTTGTATTTACCCTCACACAAGGGGTCCAATGCTATCTGCTTCCAGGGAAAGCATCAAAATATTCAGTTTCAAAAGCTACTCTTGAAGAAAAATAAATGAACTATTAAAACCAGCAATCCATGGAATGGTACATAAAATCAGATACTGAAGGACACAGCATGTTCTTGAGCAAAATTAACCTTTTCTCTATAATGTGATGTGGGTTACAGATTCCATCAGAAGAATAAGCAGTCATCGATCCACAGGTGCTCGTTATTACTCAGTTTATAAAGGAGAGAAATAATAAAATCACATACTAGCACCCGTAGACTGCAGAGCATGCACCTGGCATTTTGTTTCACATGGTCTCTCTCTGAAATAGCATATTAATGGTGTTTTGATATACTTGGTAACTGCTTTGAGTGCTCTTCACCAATTTACCTGCCTGTAAGGAGACTGTCTGAAAGAATATTACTACAAATGAAGGAATGAAGGAACACCACCACAAATAAGAGGGTTTCTTCTCTTTGCAATTAGGACTTGTTTTTTTGTTTTTGTTTTTCTTTATGTGTTTGGATTGCCTCCTCCACTCTGTTTTTTTACTCTTTTAAATTAATTAAAAAGCACCTCAAAGCTGGTTTTTGGGGATTTGATATTCTTACTCTGCGCTTAAGATGGCCTATATATATCCTATTGAGCAATTAAGGTAGCATGTACTGCGTTGTTAACCTAATATATTTGGAAAGACTTTCTGAATTTGTACGTCAGGCTACTAATTTGGAAATACCCATTTCCTAAGCAACTGAGCTTTCTATAGAATAAGGAACAGTAAATCAGCACAGAATTATTTTATTTTGTTATAAAAATTATTCTTACATGTTTTTTTTTTTGTTTTTTTTTTTTTTTCCTTTTCTTCCTCCTACCCCAGGTGAAGTAGGCTACATATTTGATATTAATTGCAGAAGAAATCCTTGTCTTTGGTAAATGGAATTCTGCAAGATAGGAAAATACTGATTTGAATGTTTTTGTTCGTTATTGGTTTGGTTTGTTAGGTTGTGGGTTGTTTTTTTTTTTAGACCATTAGTTTACTATCCACTGACAGTGAAGCTAAGTTTTAGAAATCATTGGGAAAATTATTGAAAATAAATCACATGCCTTCGTAAACCTCTTTGGTGAAACGCCGTTTTGAATACTTGCTCTAAGCATTTCTGATCAGAAAGCATTATATAGACTAGAAAAGATACAGAGATAGACAACAAGGAAGGCTGGACACCTGGAAGCTCAGAATGAGAAGAGGGTCCTCTACAAGGAGGACTTTTTGAGTATCTTCAGTTCAAATAAATTAGATCTACATTATTTGGAGGCCTGGGATTCATTAATTACAATGACATATCTCAGTACTCTTTAAAATTTTTGGTACATCAGACCTACTAGTCCTCAGCAGCAGGTTAACACTTGAGCCTCAGAATTAAGGTTATTTTTTTTCTCCCCTTGCTGATACATTTGTTAGTCTTACTTCCTCTGAAATAACAGAAACAATCATTTCAAGCCTTACTTCAAATATAACTAAACATTTCTGTCACTAAAACCCTGCTTGCTACCCAGTTCCCCCATTGTTTTTTAACAGGAACTCTTCTGCTCCACCTCCTGATCTGAGCCATTTGCAAATACTGTGAGAAATGAGTGGAAAAGACAAAATGCCTCATCTTTTGTTCTCCTATTACTGAGGACATCACTAGGGAATTTATTCTGTATTGCAGGGTAGAGGTATCAGTGCCAAATGTCAATATCACTATTAGCATATTTTTTTCATGCTGGGAAGTGAACAGGAAAGATCTGCAGAGTAGAGCAAGGCATCAGCAGATTATGTCCTAGTCCTCTTTTGCCTTCTAGGCTGGGAAAGATAGGATCTAAAGGACTAGTCTGGGGAAATGTGTGCTTCTAAGAGCTCAAAAGGGTAATTGCTTTGATAGAAGAAAACCAAATCTGCAATATTTAAGGACAGCTGTGCCCTGGTGCAGAGATCAGTAGTGGTTTGTTCATCCCTTTTTACTTTAAATTGCTCCTGAAAAGTCTTTGGACAAGCCATAGATATTTCCTTGTGTTGGAGAGCTTAGTGGAGTATCTTCAGCCTCACTGTCTTCTTGCTTCCTTTTCATCCTCCTGGAATTTGTCTTGGATCCCAAACTGTGAAAAGAATAAGCTTTGTCTGTACAGGTGAAATTTGCCTAACCTGTGGTTACAGGTGCACTGTAGTCATCTATGTTTTTCCAGTCTAGACTCATGTTATGGAGTCTGTGGAGAGAAATGGGAACTTTTCAGATGTTGTCAACCTTAAGTAGGTACATAAGTGCGTGCATATGTTTCGCTTCGGGACATGTGTGAATTTTTACCTTCTAGATGGTTATTTTGGGTGAATCTTCAATTTTTGTGGAAGATGCTAATTTATTGAATTTATTTTAGTTTATAGAGTAATTTCTGCTTACATTTCTCATTTGTCTCGTCTGGAGAAAAATATGGTTTGTCATTACCTTATGTAATATAATGTGAATTCTCATTTTTAAAATATGTAATATTTTCTTGAGGCTTTTGCCTGTTAGCCTTGGAAATTACTGCAGAAGAGAGAGGATGTAGTCAGCAGCAGTGTGTAGTTTTCTACTGTGTTTTAGCTTTGAATGGTTGGACGAACTGTGCTACAGAAAATTTTAACTAATGAGTGGTTTTCAGAACCAGCTTTCTGCCCCAAATCTGAGTCAGCTTTGTGTCCCAACTACTGTCAATGTAAAAATTGAGAGGTAACTCAAGTGGAGTTCAGTGACACCCAAAGAATGTTTTGGTATTCATATTAATGGCATATTTGTAGAGTATTTCTTGGACCCTTTAAGAAAATATCCAGTCTTCCCTGTTGTGCTGGTGCAAGGGTTTGTGTGACTGTGCAGTGAACATAATTGGAGAAGTGATCCAGCTGGAAAAATAATTCCTTTGACCCTGACTTTCTATCAGCTCCTTCCCCTAACTTCAGTGCATACAAGGAAAACCATGACTTTCTGGGTCAGAATTACTATTAAGAAGATGGCAATTTCTTTGATGTAATTGCTATCAAAAAGATTTTAGAACTATACCTTCACATGCCTACAGATGTTATCTGGGACCTCTATAACTGATAAATGAAATCAAGAAGTGATAGGTGTATTTCTCTCATGCAGGCTTCCTAGGGAGCAGCTCTGCAATGTGATCCTTCGGTGCGTTCTTGTTGAGGGAGAACTCGCAATGCAGCTTTCCCCCTTGCTGTTTCTTCGGCTAGAAGGAATCCTGTTTACTATCCTTCTCTGCACCACTCAAGTACAAAAATATACGTGGTCAGTGAATGTTTCTTAGCATTTGTGCTCAATTAAAGAAAAGTAAAAAATAGAGTAGTGAAAGTAAACAACTCATGTTCTGTTATCATTAATGTGGTTTAACATCTAACATCTGCATGTGTGCATGGACTTTTCTGAACTTTCTCCAAATAAAAAGCACATACTAGGCAAGACAACTTGGAGATGAAATTATGGGTGCTCTTAGTACAGACCATTAGCTGGCTCTTCCAGATGATATTGCGTCAGCTTCCATAATTTTCTCAAGTAGTGATGTCTAGGAATGCATATAGATCTCATAGTATTACTTTTCAGTTTTACACTTGGTACATTCCTAATTTGTTTATATTTCTAAATTCTCTAATAATTTTTGTTCTTAAAAATCATTTCGTCCATTATTTTTGTTCAAATGAAGAAAAAAACTGAAGTCATTCTGTGACATTTGATTAGGATAATATTTAAAAGATCAAACTGATCTTACTAGAAACTATTTGCAACTAGTCCCTCTCACATCCTTCTTACTACTCACCTGTTGACATTTGGGATTGAAAATATAGGTCCTTGTTTTCTTTAACTTTGCAGAAAGTACTCCTGGAATCATTTTGCTATGACAGAGTAGTGCCATTAATGCTGAATTTGCTCAGAGTTTTATGTTGATGTTGAAGTCAACAGAGAGCCTACTGTTTCTGTTTTGCACTGTGCTTCTTAGCAGCTTTCTGCTTTCTTTTTTCTTTTTCCTTTGAAAATGTGAATGGTTGCCTGCTGATACAAATGTCCACAGTGAAGAGCTGTAGCATACACAAAGCCTTTTGCACCCTGTCTGCTCAGCTTGGTCCTAGATAATTCTGTTGCCTCATGAACCTGCCAGTTGAAGAAGAAAGCAATTTGACTATCTTATAGAGACAGTCTTTGCTATTTTCTAAGACAGTTGTCATAGAGTTGAATTATAACGTCGTTATTTTCTTTTAGTAAACATTTTTTGTCAAAGGTGTGAAAGTGTAGCTCCGTCACGTTGATCTCTGCTGTTCTGTGTTGGCTGTTTAGCTGTCATCAAACTGGGGGCACTTGTCTGTCTTCATGGGGCCAAGAGACTGTGAGAGAACCTGGGATGATTGTTCAAAAGGAAAGAAAAGAGGAGTGGAGATAAGAGGCTTCATGAGCTCTGGTCCTTGTTTACAATATTTCTTAATGTTCATGTACTTAAAACATCTTACTCAAACAGCATACAAAGCCTTGGTAAGAAGGCTTTGATAATTAGTATCCTTACAGTATTTGCCCTTCAGTTTTCTGCAGAGAAGGGAAATGAAGAAAATACGTTGAATTTTAAAATACAATGTGTGTTGCAGGAGTACTGCACTGTAGATTAATGTAATTGATTCAGTTAACTATTACAGTTTCTCCTGCTTTCTGTATTCTGGGTGCTTGTATTTGTATTTACTTCCTTATGGATATCTGACTAGGAAGGTGCTAGGATGATTGCTCCTTACTACAATACAAAATGATTACAGGGAGTCTTTAATCTTTGGTCTATGAAGCATTTTATTAAAAGACTTAACAGCATGCTGTAAACAGTCTCATGATTTTTACAGTGTCCTGGTGAGCTGGCTTGGTGCCCTAGTAGCGTTCTGTGCAGTTCTTAACTGACTAATCAGCAGTGACTGCAATGAGAATAGGGAACGATTATTGAAAACTGATCAGTAAAACAGTAACACATGGCCAAATTTCTGAAAATTTCTGGTTTACTTTGCAGCATTTTCCAGTTAAGAGAGAACATTCACAAAATGAGATCGCTTGCTCTTCCCAATTTTGAAGAGTATCATCGAGAGACAGAGATAAAATCTTCCCTTCAGCAAAATTGCAAAATGAGGGGTTAGTTGAAAAGCTGCTTGCTACTTCTCATTTTATAACTCTGATTTGTTCTCATTTCATGTTCCTTGTATTTCAGTGCATGTGATCTTGCATTACAGGACAGCAACTTCCCAGAGTGTTTTGAGAGGCATTCACTGAGTAGCGTGGCTGGAATGAGTTTACTTCAATAACGTTTTAGTCTTCACAGAAATGCAGATAGTTGCTCTTTCCGTTTTTAGATGCTTTGGCTTTCAACACTAACCAAGTGTCTTCTCAGTTGGTTATCAACAGAGAAAAGAGAAAGATGTTTGCACTTTTAAATGAATATTTTAAAGGAACCTGAGTTTTGCTAGATCAGCCAAACTTACAGCCTTGAAGTTTTATGCGTTTATTTTGCCGCTGCAAAGGGAGGGAGAGTATTTTCTCGTAGCAGAGGGTGCGTTCTGTGTCCATTACTGGCCTGTAATAATGTCAGAACATGCTGTTACCTAACAATCTACCACTTTCTTCATTTTTGTTAATGGATTCTGAATTTATCTGCACTTCTCCCAGTAGTATGAGAAGAGATAACTTCGTTCCTGCAAGTAACTTGTTTTCGAATTTTTTCTTCATTTAGTCTGATCTCTGAAATAAATTAAAACCTCTATATTTTTTTATTCTTAATCAGTATCCTGGGAGGTATGATTAAAAATGGAAAACCACGCAAGCACTTTATGTACCAAAGGGTATGTAGAAAAAGAGGTGCCGTTATTAAAAACAAACAAGCACCAACAAAAAAACCCTAACCACTTTTTCACAAGAAAGCAAGTAAATTATGTTTTTTGAAGTCAAGGCAGCTTGCTGTTCTCCCTTGGGGAACCTGTGTAATCTGCATGAGCTTTATTACACGCAAAGATGTTTTATTTGAAGTGTTCTCATTAGGATGTTGTCATAAGGTTTGCAGAACACTTAGATTGCTTTTTTATTCTTTTCAAATGTCTCTAGAAACTCAAATTATTGTTACTTTGACAAACTTTCTTAAATGCATCTCCCTGAGCAAGTGCTTTTACTTTGAACTAAGACTGAAACAGATTAATGGTTTTGTCCTGTTCTTTGGCAGCAATACCAGTTTATTATGTACCCACTTCAGAAAGCTGACCTGGCTAAACCAAACCAAAACAAACAGGATTTTTTACTGGCTGTTTTTCAGCCATTTTGCCACAGACTGTTTCAGCCTCACAATGACAGAGGACAAACGAAGAAGTCAGAGCATGAAGAAGCAATGCAAGATCAGCGAAACCTGCTTAAGCTGGCATGACTGCCAAAATAAATGCCTGCAAACCTAGCTCTCGGTGCAGTGTTTGTTGCAGCCCTGCTGTTGTAACCAGTTGTGGTCAACGAAAGAGATTATTTTTCTGATCATAAAAGGAAATTACAGCAGAGATCTGGAAGCCATGTCACATGGTCCTGCAGAAAATTTTGAATGATGGCGCCGTGGAGTGTGGTAGCCTTGCAGATTAAAATATTGTGAGAGCTGCTTCTTTGGATCCTTGTCCTTCAGTAGAAGACTACCTTTAAATAAAGCATGTTAGACCTTTTTCTCCCCCTAAGCTGGCTCTTACGCTATGTTAGTATCTTTTTTCAAGTTAAATGAGAGCTTTCTAAATGGATTTATGTTGTTAGTCATATTTCCAAGAGAGCAGAAAACAGACTAAGGACTAAGAAACCTGTATCTGATAATAGTTCTAGCGCTTTTGCTCTAAATACTTGTCATGACACGTCATCCGGTGTCCTGCGTCCCTTTCTTAATTTTGTGCGCTGTTCCCAACAAGCTCATTTTGAACTTTCAACACTATTAAGTGGCAGAACCTTCTAAATTACAATTCTTCAGCATTTGAGGCTTAAATAACCTGTGAACATTTCACTGTGTGTCAGCTATCAGTAAAGCTTTGTATGTATTCAGCGATAAAATTGTATTTCACAGTATGAAATCAATTTAAATCTTTCTATAACTTCATATATTGTATTTTCATATTAGTTTATTGTTATGTCTCTCTTTAAAGGAACATCACGAACTGTTCCTGTGGTTGTAAGGATTTAGACCGAGCAACTACGTTGCACGTTTCTAATTTACTCTCTAAATTTGTTGGGATACCGGTGCGCTGTATACACAGAGTTAATGCTGTCAACAGCATGGACATATTGAAATATTTTCTATAGATCCTGCACCTATGAAAGTTCATTTATCTCTGAATAGTTCAAATCCATGGCTAACCTTCCTTTCTTTAGAAAGTATCTTGAATGTTCATACACGTGCTTTTGTTTCCTGAAAGGATACGTACTTCCAATCACGGAGTTAACAGTTTCTGGGCATAGTACCATTACAAACAGATTGGCTGACTTTGGCTTTATGCCTGGAAATGTTCATTCATGAACTAGATGTTAAAACAAAATACAATTTCTAATTACATTCATCTCTTAGATTAGCTAGTTTCCTCAGCACCAGCTTTTTCTTTTTTTCTTTTTTTTTTTAACAATGGTTTTGGGGGTTGGTGCTGTTGGTACTGCAGAGGTGACAAATAGTGGATTCTTTGGATACTGCCATGCCTCTTGTATCAAGAACCAGACCTGGCACAGAAGCAAAGCATTTAACTATCAGACTGCCTTTCTCAGTATTTCATTTCACAGTAGCTGCATAATATAATGCAAAGTGATTCCTAATAGTAGTAGATAGTAGAGATTAGTAGCTATTAACACCACTTTTGCAGCTACTGCAGTTGACCCATGGAGACCTGCGATGTCTGTGAAAATGAAAATTCATTTTCATGCTGGAAGGTAGCACAGGTTGGTCACCAACAGTGACTGCGGGGCCAGCTGTACCGCCAGCACAACCCTACCTAGCTGTGCAATCAGTTCTCAGCCTCGCTAAGGGCAGCAGGCAGGTATTATTGTGACTGCCAATAAACTGGTGCGCACGTAGTTTCTTAGTCCCAATAGCCACCACTTAGCCACTGATAAAGAATTTTTACCTCACATAGAAGTGGTCATGTGGGCTACTAAAGAAGTAAATAGCTAGATCAGTAGTTAAGACCACTTCCAGTCCGAACTGTTCACCTTGCCTGTTTTCAGTTTGAAACAGGGCTCAATGAATGGGAGTTGCAAAATAAGTAAGGAGGCAAAGGGGGAAAAATGGTGAGGAGGTTGACGAGTTCGTAGGCCTGCATAGCTTCGCTTTGTGCTCAGCTGTGCAGGAGCCTTTCTTTGTCACATTCTACAGCTTGTTACCTCACTATGTTTGGGAATCAAATCTTGTAATCAGCACGGATGTACCATAAAGCACTTTAGATATTTAGTCAAACAATTTCTAAAGACAGAAGCCACTTCTACCATCTGAGCTCTGGAGTGTCTGTGGATTGGCATGTGTTTACTAAATATATATTCAGGTGCACACATTTTATATTTTAAGCAGTACTAGTAGTAACTTTCTGTGTGATCCTGGTGAGACTTCCATTAAGGGAGATCTGCTAGTGTGAAATCAGTTTCAGATATTTGTTTCTAGGAGACCTGTTCCCAAAATGACAAACCAAGAATAATACTTGTTATTATAATGACTATCATGAAAAGGATCAGAATTTTCATATTATTATTTGGTAAAAATAATTAAGGGGTACAGTTGTTATTGTCTTTAACATGGTGGCAAAAGTTACATTTGCAAACAAGCTGGTAGAAGAAGAAAATTTCAATAGAGATTAGTCCAGTACAGTATCCTAAAAATTGCAAAAGCTGTTGCAAGACCATCAGTCCCAGGAATATGGTGTATAATTGCACTATCTACTGTAATTTGGAAGGTCCGATTTCCAAATTAGCTTATAAAAGTGATGGGGTTAATAACACCTAAAATATGGTACTGTTTTCCCTACCGTAATTATTAAATAGGTTTACTGGGTCTACATGCAGTAGTGATGAAGTTTTGATAGTTGATAGCATTTACATTCAAACCACAGCTGTGACAAATGGCTGTGCATTTACACTGACTGAAACTTACACAAGCTATTAGTAATATGTCAAAGTATTTTTGTAAAGTTGTATGTCAGTAGTTCCTACATCCTTTACAAGCCTTTTCAGAGTGTTCTGATAAGCCAAACAAATCATAGTAGCAGAAATAGATTAATACTTTGATGTCGGTAGCAGTTTAAAAGCAAAAAACATATTTCTATATTTTGACTCATAGGTTCAAAACAAGACAATATTTTTATATGTATATTAAAAAAGCAGTGTGTTTATTGTTCTAGATTAAATGCTACTGTAAACATTGGCAGAGTTTGAATAATTGTTCAAAAGATTGTAGATACCTAAGCAGATGTACAGATACTGTATGTATAATTTTACCTGCTTCTGTTTTTGTGTATTTGTCCTCCTGGTATTACTTAGATGTTTTCAGAACCTGTTGAGTATAAAAGCAATGAGCTGATGAAAGAATGAGCACAGGATCTGATACAGTTTTTTTTCAGATGGTCTCATTTGCATTTTTTCTAAATGAGTTCCTGGAAAGAGGGAATTTTGACTTCTCCATTTGTATGTTTTATGTGAGAAGTGTGTACACTGCTTACATCATCTAGCTAAGAGGCAATCATCTGACAGGAAGAAATTGGGAGAGAATTTAGGCTGAATGTCAGGAAAACTTCCTCAGGATGAACTACATTGTGAAATACTTTGCCAAGGAAAATAGAAGTGTCTTAAGGCACAAATTGAGATTGAGCCAAGTGTTGGAAAACGTAATGTAGAAACAGAGTAAGTATTTTGTATTGCTCAGTGACCATGCATCTTTCTTAGTCTGAACCGCGGTTAATCAGATTGCCATTATGTATTGTTTAGTAACTTATTTCAAAGATATCCGTCATGATAATGGGCTAAGAATACCATGTATTTCTCAAGAAGATTTCCACTCTCTCTTTTTCAAGAAAGGGATTACGGGGAAGAGGAGAAACAGTCATAAATTGGACAACCTCTAATGAATATCTGCTTTTCCAGTTGAATTTTAAGAGTAACTTCATTAGCCATGACATTTTCGTAAGACCATTTTATGTGAGGCTTTAAATACATTGATTTTAGTGCTTAGGAGCCTAAACTTCTATGTAGAGTTCTGCAACTGGCCATCTTTTGTTTGTTTGTTTAATGAAAATAACTAAAAGGAACCACTGAGTCAAATGTAACTATTTCTGGCAACTAGAAAATTTAAAATAAGATCCTAGCTCTAGTAAACATTTCTGCCAGCATATTTTTATCCCTGACTGTTAAATATTGATTGTTTGTTTGTTTGTTTGTGTTAAGATGTTGAGGTCTTTGTTCTTATTTTGGACTCAGAAGAAGTTGCTGGTGACATGTGAGCACTCAAGCTCTTGATCTCTTTTAGGAGTCCGTTACTGAAGAAGTGCTCGTCCGTCTGCCTTAATGTCTCCAGCTTCTGTCTAGGAAGAAGGCACCCACACTCTGCCTTTGTTTTTTTTGAGGAAAGTATATTTAAAAAGTCCGTTTCAGGAATTCTGACAAATAATGCTTTTGAAAATAAATGCTGTGATGAGTCTGACAGCTCAACACCCCTTAAGGGATAATGTGTGCTAGTTAAAAAACATGGGTTTTACTCTTCATAGTAAGTCAGAAAGTTCTTGCTTTGATTAGTTGTTTATTTATTCTTTTATTGATTTCCAACTTTCCCTTTGCATCGTAGTGGACCTCACAAGGAGGCCTCTTCGGGGTACATTCGCTCCACTCTGGAGAGGTTTTGTTGACATCACAGTGATGGAAACAGGCCTGGCTGCAGAATTTACAGATCAGGATTTTGAAAAGCAAAGAGACAAAGTAATAAACATACGGAACTGATTTGGGGTGACTCTTAAGTAGGTCTAACAGCCAGAGTGAAAGTGTCTGGGAATGTTTAAAATAGGGACTTTGTAAAGTAAATCTTGTTGCTTATTTGCTAAGAGTTATCTTAATCAGATAATTTCTGTAACTATTAATGCGTTGAATTTTTTAAAAAGTAAAAAGAAAAAAGCTACAAAAACTCACAACCAAAACAGAGATTCCTTCATTTCTTAAACTGAAGATTTACCAAAGTAGTCAGTAGAATAATTTACCATTAAAAATGTTGTCAAACGTAGGTATACTTGAATTCTGGATCTGCTTTTTCTTAATTAGTTCTGTGCTCCAGTTATGCTGTTTCCTGTGTTTATGTAGCCATTTCCCCCTTGATAATATGTAATGTAAACACTCAAGCTGAGGATTTTTTTTTTATTTGTTTGGAAAGCCATAAAGGGAGAAAAAAACAGAAAAGTTTTCTTCTGCTGGCTATCTGAAATGGCATTCTCCAGTTCTCTTTTTGCTTTCATTACGATTTGAACTCTCAGTCTAGTCAAGAGAGATGTGCTGTTTGTATTAATGGTAGTGATAAAAAGATAAATACCCAAACTTATAAGTACACAACTGAACTGTTTTTCCTTCATTGTGGTTGTGCTTACGATTACTTTATCTTTTACAGTTTTCACTGGGTTACGATCCATGGAGTAAGCTATAAAAAGAAATGGCATCTCTTACCGGATGATTAGCTACCTACCATGACCATATCCATTGCTGATGTATGTCTGTTGTCTGAACATTTTCAAGGGTTTTCTAAAGAAAACAGAGAAAAAAGCAGCACTTTAGTTTTGTTTTTGTGTTTTATTCTTTTTTTATTAACACCGGATAGTTTTTTCCCCAGGCGATATAAATACTGCCTACATAGTGTAGCTGGAATACGTGCAGCAAAGGATTTATTTATCTAGTTAAAAGTGTCCGAAGTGCTGTTTTGTCATTCACCTCTGGATACAGGGTAGTTACTTTTGAACAACCCGATTTGTTGACAGACAGAAACTGGTTATTCTGGTGAAAAGCAGAAAACCAATAGGAGGAAAAGGATGTAGGTAGGTCTTTCAGTTATGAAACCTACCAGCTTCAGTCATCTTTGTAATTCTTTATAGATCGGCAAAAGTTAAAAGCATTCTTTAACACTTTATAAAATGGCCGTATCTATGTAGAAAATAATTCCACTGACACAAGTAAGTAGCAAGACTAAGAGAAAGACTAAGACTGAGGAGAGACTAAGAGAGCGAGAGGGCAAAAGGGAGACATACAGAGTTTCCAGCTCGTGTTGTAAGTGACAGTATGACAGAAACCCCACTGAGCTCTTGCCTGCTGAAAGAAAACAGGAATATGGGACACAGATATATCAGAAGTTCTTTGAAGTGTGTTCTTGTGCAATGAAAGAGCAGGTGTAACGCATGATCTCTGTTACGTGAAAGGATTTTTAGGGGAAAATGCTGGCATATCCTGAAAAAGAGATGAATGAAAGCACGGGAGCTCCAAAATGGAGCCCCAGATGTGTGCAGCAAACTCGTCCCAGTATATTATCCTCTAGTGGGCTTTTACGATCAATTACAAGGTGTAAGTCAGTTGGGTTTTTCCCCTTTCCTTTTTAACTTTTTGGCAGTTAGCTTCTGTTCATCTATTTAAAACTCCTATAGAGTTAAGGTGTGAATATTTTTCACATGAATTAAGAATATTAAGGGGGTGGGGAGAACCTTAATGTACAGTGCTTTCTGCATTTGAATTTTATTTTACAGTGATCAATGCATGTAGCGTTCAGGTTTTCGTAAGCAACCAGGTTCTTTGTAGCATCTACTCACTGCTCCTCCTCTTTCAGTGAGGTCACTGGGTGTAAGCACACCTGGTACTGCAGAGTCCTTCACTGCCTGTTCAGGAAAATCTGTTTGAAGTGGTTGACATTGTGTTATAGTAAGACAGTCTATTCAAAACCTCAAACTGAGCAAGTGAAACCTACCAGTTCATGCCTTTTGGCTTCTAATTTCCGAGCACACTGAAGATGAGACACTTCAGTGCTTCTTAAGACTTTTTAATCAGTATCTACAATGGGAATTTTCTTAAGCATGTTCATGTGAGAGTTTTTCTAGCGGATCAACACATTTTAGACTGACTGTGAATGTATTTTACCTTCCAGGGTTGGCCAAGAACTGTTTTCAAGTGGTCTCTTCCTTCGTTGAATTATATGTGGTCATATCGGAGTCCCTCCTCCCCATTAATCAGAGACAGATTTTAACATCTTGCCCTTCAGATTCCTGATGTTAACTCTTTGTAGCCGAGCTGAAGGAGTGATCGCGAGTTCCTCTCTAGGCACTCTCAAAGCATGTTTGGTATTTTCATAATGAGTTCATGCGTCCTAGGTGCAGTATTATTTTTTGAATGTTAGAAGCCTTGAGTTCTGCTTTTGCCTTTAGCACTCAACAGTAGCTGCATTAGTTACAAGAAGGGAAGTCCATGCTCTGTGAACCCTCTGGCCGTTTAAGATTACTGAATCATGAAGAGAGGTTTGTAGCTTGTCCTGTTTGTTTAAAATTCAGTTCTTAGAACTGTACTATAGTGCATGTTTCCTAAAATGGATCTGGGTGCCCTGTTTTAGATGTACAACAGAAGACTGAGAACCTGAATTAAAGATGACTTGATAAAGGTAGTGTTACAGGAACTTAGTTTACAATTCTATTGATCCAGAAGCTGCTTGAAGTAGATATGACATGCTTCATTTTCCGATTGATTCAGTAGTGCTGTCAGTAGTAAAACATAAATATTTTATGCTGTCACTAAAGTACCAGTGTACAAACCCCTACCAGCAGGGAGATTTCTGAGCAACCCTGGATAACTTTTAGATACTTTTCTGCTTGTAATCACTACACTCAAGAGTCACCAGCATCTTAAAGTTTGCTCAGAAGCTAACAGGGAGTAGATAAAACAGACCTGAGCGTTAATACATAGTTCTATCAGCCTTTGCATGGCGCCTCCCAGAGCAGATTACAGAGCCTAGCTAGGAGCTGAGAACGTCTGAATAGCCACTGTGTGCTCCACACTTGTAGAGAAGGCTGATGTCCTAAGCTTTCCTATCAGCGCGTGGATGCTACAAGTTTATTCTTCTGTTGCTGTTTAAGAACCTGGGAGCAGCGGCTGACACAGTGGGACCGGCAAGCTGGGACCGGCTTGTGCAGACACTCTTAGTGTTTCAGCAAAGTGCTTTTCCCTGGATGTACTTCAGCAATGCAAAGTTCAAGCAGCACTTCCACCCTCCAAACTTTTATTGCTAATGAGGGCCCTTTATTCAAATCCGTTTCTTGGCAAGGCGTACTGTGAGAGGAATGAAGTCAATTTTGTTAAAAGTTACTGTGGGAGGGCAGTAACAGCGTTGTTAAAACCCATGTCTGGGCAATTCCCTTGATACCATTCTTTGCATCCTAATTTCCCCATGAAGCCTAATTAACAACATGCCAGTATTTACATCTTTATTCAATACTTGTAATACTTGGGATAGTGTTTGACATTTGGAATACAGACTTGACACATGAGAAGAGCTGTGCAATTTTTTTTCTTTTACTACTTTATTCAGGCTACCAAGAAGGAAGGGGAGAAATAAATTAAGATGTAGGGAAGAAGTTAAATTTAAAAATGAATCACTTTCGTATGATACATATTTTGGAATTTTTTCTCCTAGCACGTCAACTACATTATAAAGCATAACCTGTCTGAATTTGTTTGGGCCCCTTTTGTACCCAGATATTTCTTCTGGGGAGTATCTAATGTTTCAACAAACACAGGACTCCTTTGCCAGTTTGTATGCTGTGAGCAGGAGAGGAAGTTATGTGCTCACTCTGCAAACACTTTCAAGTCTAAGATCTAATTTCCTCAGTTTAACACTTGTAACTAGTGTGTATTTATTAACTGTCATAAAACTAGCCATGCCCTTTAATAATTCAGCTAGATTTTTTTTTGTCTCGATACCAACCTCTGGCATTCAGTTTCTGTAGACTATTGTGTATTACTAGCACAATCTCATTTTTATTTCTTAGAATTTTTATCAACTGCTGTTTTTCATTTCTCCACTTCCTTTCCTTGTTTATCTTGTAAAATATATTGTGTTGCCTTTCTTGAAGGGTATTTTCATTTGTATTTGTATTATCTGTAGATGATAATACCAAAAATTATACAGTTTGTTATGTAATCTTTTATTTTAAAATATGTTTTAAGTGTAAATTTTTGATATAATTTTATAAAAGAGTGAATGTATTTTAAAAGTCTGTAGTAAAAACTGAAAGATGTTTTTAAAGGTTAGCATCACATGATTTTCCTATTGTAATCTGAGTTTATAAAATACTGTTTAATATGATGGTAGCAGGAAAAAGATACAGTTTAGCCTTTTTTGTGTCAAATATTTGAGGTATTTGTCTCTTCATTCAACTATCTAAAAAGAAAATTATATCTAGCAGTCTTTTGAGATTTGCAGTAAAATAAAGAATTATGAGAAAATAAGAATATCTAACTTCATACATATATACATTTATACATATACATGTGCATATATATGAGACATGACTGTTTTCTGTAGTCCATTTTCTTAAGGCTTTGTTTTGTGCATCTTGAAGATGTAAAGTAGAATTAACATAAATGTGTTTGTAGCAATTTTGCTTCAGCAGTTCACAGTGATTGAAAGGCATTTAATATTCCTCTGAGAACAAATCTGCTTTTTGTACACAGATGGCATGTGTTGTCTGGTGTAAATAATTTTTAAGGCTGTCCAGAAAATGTATTAGACATCTCATTGCCACTATGTGTGATCAGAAGTTTTTTCACTGGGTATATGGCAGGTTTGTAGCCTCTGACTTCACTGCTTGTTGGAGCGATTCGTAGTATGTATCTGCTGCACTTTCTCAACTCAGCAGGACAGTTTGAGCATCAGCTATCAAAATGTCTTTAATAATAAATTTGGTTTGTCAAACCAGATCAGTTAGTAGAAGGTGATTATAATAAACGTGATTTCTGTTCCACGTACAAACAGTGGGAATTGAGTGGCAGCTTTTTGATGCTGTTTAAAGTTCTGCTTGAAGTATTATTGATCTGACAATGCCCAAGAATCTTGTGTTTATGACCAAAACAGATTAGCATACAAACATTAAAACTTAACTACTGTAAAATAACAACAATTCTGGGATTTTAAATAGAATTATTTTTTCTCTTTAAATATTGATAAGGCAACAAAGATCTATTAAGCTTACTGCAAATTCTCAAATGTGGAATTTAAAACAGATGGAATTAATATTTAGCTTTTCCCTCCAGAGATATCACAGGCAGTGAATGCATTGAGTGAACAAGATAGTTAAAGGGAAATAACATTTAAAAAAGTATTAAATGTATGTGTAGATAATACACAACATCTAGATATGCCAAACACCATTTTTTTTGTCTTTAAAACTTTTAATATGTGGAAATTTTGTGGCTCACTTTACTCTCTTTTGCTTGCAATAAGTTCAGCCAGAAAGAATCTGTCTCATTATGCAGAACAAGAACTGTCGATATGCATGTGAAATTTGCTGCTGTGGCTTCATGGTACAAGTATTCTCATCTAAGTGGCTTTTTTTCCTTCTCTGCGTGTCTTGTTAGTCACTGGGCAACGTCTAAAATCAGAGTCCAGTCTTGCAGTGATTAAGTGTTGTCTATTATGGTTGTGGTTCATGAAGAGATGAACAACTCATTAGGAAAAATAATCATAAGGTTCTTAAAGCCGTTTGTAAGACCTGTTACTTCCTGTATAGTTCTGTGAAGTATTTGTTCTGTTGGGAGCTTGTCCTGTACTCCTCTAAGACCTTGCCACTAGGTAACATAATGGTGTTCTGATGTTGCTGGAACAGTGTTAAGCAAATAGGGTCAGATGGTGGGAGCTTCTGATTTCTGAAAATCAGTTTTTTCTCTTGTTTTCCGTACTCAGCTTCAGTGAGCTCCCTGGATGAGCCCTGTCTCTGTCAGTCACCAGTTAGCTGCCATGTTTCAGAGTCAACTGGTGAATCCAGTGCCTTAACACCCATTGGTGACAGAGAGTGAGTAGTAGAGGCAGCAAGCTGCCATGGGACTCCGTGACCTAGGGCAGAATGCGTATTTCTGAGACTGAATGAAGTCCCATCTTAAAGAGGAATGATATGCAACAGGAAGTTTGGATTTTAACAGGCGAAATAGCCTAGGTCAGACGAGCAGTTTTGAATGTAGCTGTTTCAGCACTCCACCGATATATCAGTTAGTGATAACTGTAATACTTATGCTGGAAATCAATTAAATAAAAGGAAATCAAGAGGTATAAAAATATTATTTCCTTTTGTGCCTAAGACTAAACCATATTCTCTATTTCCTAATATAATAAAATTTAATTTAGATGTTCGCTGTTATCCCCACTTAAGAGTTAAAGTGTATTGGACTATTATTTTCTTTTAAATTCTGAAGGAAGTAATTTGTTACCCTGTTTCCTTGGATGTAGTACTTTGGTAATCTGTTCTTCATCATTTTGGGAGTATGATTGTGTTTGTAGTTCAGCTGTTTGGGTACCTATTAGGGGAGCCGTATCCCTTTGTGAGTGTAACTTCGGGCTGTGAAAATAGCTCGACAATAATCTTTAGTGAATCCTGTAATGTCTATAATGTTTATGCTGTTTCTGTTGAATCTAGCTGCTTTCTGCTGAATGAGAAGCAACTCTTCTGCTCAGTCCCAGATTTCTTTATACTATCACATAAAACTTTAAATGGGTTTGCAGTATCCCTGAGTGAAAGCAGACTTCAGATCCGACGGCCTAGACATTTGTTTTTCTTTCTTTTGGAAGCATCTAAATAATTTATTTAGGCTTTATACCTAAATATACCTTTATATCTACTCAGAATTATCTTTGCAGAATCTGAATAGCAAACTTGAGTTTGACTGCAGAGAACCGGGCAATTTCATGATGTGATGCGTCTTGTCTGAAAGGTGTCTGAATGGATCACAGGAATCGTGTGCTTATTTATCATAGAATATTAGAATGGTTAGGGTTAGAAGGCACCTCAAACATCATCCAGTTCCAACCCCCCTGCCATGGGCAGGGACACCCTCCACTACACCAGGTTGCCCAAAGCCTCATCCAGCCTGGCCTTGAACACTTCCAGGGATGGGGCATCTACAACTTCTCTGGGCAACCTGTTCCAGTGCCTCACCACCCTCAGAGTGAAAAATTTCTTCCTTATATCTAATCTAAATCTGCCCTCTTTCAGTTTAAAGCCATTTTCCCTAGTTGGGTCACTACATGCCCTTGTAAAAAGTCCCTCTCCAGCTTTCCTGTAGGCCCCCTTTAAGTACTGGAAGGCTGCTATAAGATCACCCCGGAGCCTTCTCTTCTCCAGGCTGAACAGCCCCAACTCTCTCCGTCTGTCTTCAGAGGAGAGGTGCTCCAGCCCTCGGATCATCTTCATAGCCCTCCTCTGGACCCGCTCCAACAGCTCCAGAGCTGAACACAGTATTCAGAGCTGAACACAGGAAAGTTGGTCCACATTCAAGGAGCACCTCCTCCAAGCTCAGCAGAGGTGCATCCCGATGAAGAACAAGTCGGGCAAAAAGACCAGGAAGCCCGCGTGGATGAGCAAGGAGCTCCTGGACCAACTGAAAATGAAGAGGTTAGCCTACAGAGGGTGGAAGCGGAGACAGATAGCCTGGGAGGAATACAGAGAAGCTGTACGAGTGACCAGGGATCAGGTGAGGAAGGCTAAAGCCCTGAAGGAATTAAATTTGGCAAGGGATATAAAAAGCAATAAGAAATGCTTCTATAGGTATGTAGGGGACAAAAGGAAGTCCAAGGAGAACGTAGGCCCCCTCCGGAAGGATACTGGTACTCTGGTTACCCGGGACATAGAGAAGGCTGAGGTACTCAATGAATTTTTTGCCTCAGTTTTCACTGGTAAAGCCTCTTGTCTTACCACCCAAGCTGTGGAAAGAACTCGCAGGGACTGTGAGGATGAACCACCACCCACTGTACTTGAAGAGCAGGTTCGAGAACATCTGAGGAACTTGAAGGTGCACAAGTCCATGGGACCTGATGAGATGCATCCGCGGGTCCTGAAGGAACTGGCGGATGAAGTTGCCAAGCCACTGGCCATTGTATTTGAGAAGTCATGGCGGTCTGGCGAGGTCCCCGATGACTGGAAGAGAGGGAACATAACCCCCATTTTTAAAAAGGGGAACAAGGAGGACCCGGGCAATTACAGGCCGGTCAGCCTCACCTCTGTGCCTGGCAAGGTCATGGAGCAGATTCTCCTGGGAACCATGCTAAGGCACATGGAGAGCAAGGAAGTGGTGGGTGACAGGCAACATGGCTTCACCAAAGGCAGATCGTGCCTGACCAACTTGGTGGCCTTTTATGATGGGGTGACAGCATCGGTGGACAAGGGTCGACCAATGGATATCATCTACCTGGACTTGTGCAAAGCTTTTGACACTGTCCCGCACGACATTCTTCTCTCTAAACTAGAGAGGCATGGGTTTGATGGATGGACCACTTGGTGGATAAGGAATTGGCTCAATGGCCGCACTCAGAGAGTAGTGGTCAACGGCTCGATGTCCAAGTGGAGACCGGTCACGAGTGGTGTCCCTCAGGGGTCCGTGTTGGGCCCGGCCCTCTTCAACATCTTTGTCGGTGACGTGGACAGTGGCATGGAGTGCACCCTCAGCAAGTTCACTGATGACACCAAGCTGTGTGGTGCTGTCGACACGCTGGAAGGGAGGGATGCCATCCAGAGGGACCTCGACAGGCTGGAGAGGTGGGCCCGTGTCAACCTCATGAAGTTCAACCAGGCCAAATGCAAGGTCCTACAGCTGGGTCGTGACAATCCCAGGCACAAATACAGACTGGGTGGTGAATGGATCGAGAGCAGCCCTGAGGAGAAGGACTTGGGAGTACTGGTGGACGAGAAGCTCAATATGAGCCGGCAATGTGCTCTTGCGGCCCAGGCGGCCAGCCGCATCCTGGGCTGCATCAAGAGGAGCGTGGCCAGCAGGTCGAGGGAGGTGATTCTTCCCCTCTACTCTGCCCTCGTGAGACCTCACCTGGAGTACTGTGTCCAGTTCTGGAGCCCCCAACATAAGAAGGACATGGACCAGTTGGAGAGGGTCCAGAGGAGGGCCACGAAGATGATAAGAGGGCTGGAGCACCTTTCCTATGAGGACAGGCTGAAAGAGTTGGGGCTGTTCAGCCTGGAGAAGAGGAGGCTCTGGGGTGACCTTATAGCGGTCTTCCAGTACCTCAAAGGGACCTACAGGAAAGATGGGGAGAGGCTGTTCAGGAGGGCCTGTTGTGATAGGACAAGGGGTAATGGTTTTAAAATAGAGGGAGGTAGATTCAGGTTGGATATTAGGAAAAAATTTTTTACCATGAGAGTTGTAGAACACTGGAACAGGTTGCCCAGAGAGGTGGTGGATGCTCCATCCCTGGAGACGTTCAAGGCCCGGTTGGATGAGGCCCTGAGCAACCTGATCTAGTTGGAGATATCCCTGTTTGTTGCAGGGGGGTTGGACTAGATGACCTTTGAAGGTCCCTTCCAGCCCTAACCATTCTATGATTCTATGATTCCAGGTGGGGTCTCACAAGAGCTGAGTAGAGGGGTAGAATCACCTCCCTCGACCTGCTGACCACGCTTCTTTTGATGCAGCCCAGGATACAGTTGGCTTTCTGGGCTGCCAGCGCACATTGCCGGCTCATGTTGAGCTTCTCATCCACCAGCACCCCCAAGTCCTTTTCCTCAGGGCTGCTTTCAATCCATTCTCCGCCCAGCCTGTACTTGTGCTTGGGATTGCCCCGACCCGTGTGCAGGACCTTGCACATGACCTCTCCAGCCTGTCAGGATCCCTCTGGATGGCATCCCTTCCCTCCAGCGTGTCCACAACACCACACAGCTTGGTGTCGTCAGCAAACTTGCTGAGGGTGCACTTGATCCCACTGTCCATGTCACCAACAAAGATGTTAAATAGCACTGGTCCCAGTACTGACCCCTGAGGAACACCACTCGTCACTGGCCTCCACTTGGTCATTGAACTGTTGACCACAACTCTTTGAGTGCGACCATCCTGCCAATTCCTTCTCCACCGAGTGGTCTATCCATCAAATCCGTGTTTCTCTAGTTTAGAGACTAGGATGTCGTGTGGGACAGTATCAATTCAAAATTGAACAAAATCTGTTTCTCCTCATTGATTGGGAAGGGAAGCCTATGTGACTATATTGAGTGCAAAGACTGTGGATATCTAATGTTGAGTGACTGAGTTAATTGCCTGCTAAGTTCTTGAGACTCTTTGTACTGGTCTTGTTACTGAGATGTTAATGTCCTCTGTGAGCTCGTGCTGTTGACAGTGGATGGATTGATTTCGTTCAAGGACCCTTAAAGTTCCCAGATTTTGTAGGGGAGGAGCTGTTATTTGAACTCAAAAATACATTTTTTTGTCTCTTTATTTTCTTAATGCCTGTCATTATAGTTCATATTTCTCTGATTTTACTTGACTCCAAAAAGAGTTAACCAATGTTAATACAGAGTTGTCTAAAGATCCAGGCTTTCAGGGTCATTCACAAGGCTTGTCTTCTGAGAGGAAATAGGAGCTTCTGATTCACAGTCATTGCACACACAGGGGATTTTGGTGTCTCCATTTCTTCCAAGAGAATCAACTTACTGTTTTATGAAAGATTGTACTGGGCCTTGGCATCTTGGAGTGCTGAAGTACCATAAATGTACTTTGCCACAGAGATGGAGATACCACAGAAAAGGCAAGATACTTGAGAGTGGTTGGTCTGTGTTTGATAGGTACTTGCTGTGTTGTACCATCATCTGAGAGAGCAGAGCACATCTTCATCTCATTTAGGAGCATGTGGAAACAGCTCAGAAAGCATATGCCTCAACTTTGTGAGTGTTGGGTGTGAAATGAATGAAATGTGGTTTATATAAACACCTTATTAATGATTCATGTACTGATGTAATGAGAATATTTTAAACTTAATTGTTTTTAATTACATGCTGTGCTTAATAGGATAGTATGTAGTTTAAAAATAGAAAAAAAAGGTGATAGTATGATGGAGTATTTCCAAAATGACGTGTACTCGCTCATTCCTGCCAGTGAGCTCACAAAACGTATTTATTGCAAACTGTAACATTTTCTTCCTTGCCTGATACTTGGGAGGAACAATGAAAACTACCAAACAGGAGAGAGAGCCCACGGCGACCTCCTGGTATTTGATATTCTCCCCACCTTACGAGACGTCGTCGCATCTGGTTAGTGATCACAAAGATAGTCACAGTACTCTCTGCAAGGTTTGCTTGTTTTTATACTGTGCTTAGCAATCTTCTTAGCATGAGTGGTACTGTTAGTTCTTTGATTTTATTTATTTTATTTATTTTTTATTTCTTTTTCCCCTTCATATGCAGTCCAGGGAGTAATCGTTAAATTGGCTTCCCTCAGCGAGATCCTTGGCTTTTCTTTGTTCCGTTAGCACACGAAATGGCACAAGTACAGTCCTGGTGCTCATCGTGCTTTCAAAAATGATGAAATGTTTCTTTTCCTTCTGAACTTGGGAATGTAATTTCTTTCTGTTAGTACTAGTATCAGTTACAGTTGGTGTGATACTGTTTACCTAAACTTGCCCTGTGGCTTACCTTACTGGAGAGTGGTGGAGGAAAAAACAGAGTTAAAATTAACATCACGTTGATAGGCTATTAATTTTGTGAAAAGTCTTATTCTGTCTGGAAGAGAAGAAAAAAGAAGTGAAGAAACTGTGAAAATGTACGGACTCTCTTTATATTAAAGAGCAGTACAGTTACTGTGATGTGTGTGAAAGATGCACTGTCTTCCAATGTGCACAATAATACAAATTTCTGCAGTAGCTTGCTTGAGCTAAGGGTTCAGAACCGAACCTCTGATTTGAAAAGTAGCTTCTAAATCTTTATTTTCCCTTCTCCTTCAGTCTCTGATTCAATAGCACACTCCTCTTGGAATTTTCTTTTTTGTCTCTTTCCTTCTACATTCCTGCAGCGTCACCATGGCTAAGCATCAAGTCACAGGAAGGGCAGCAGGTCAGATTGAATGCTTGGTTAATTGTTGTGGGATTTGAGTGTATTGGGGAAATAAACTGTAGAGTTGGAGGTCTGCTACTTGCATGGAATTCAGTGTCCTGAAGGAGGAAAGCTGCATGAGTGGAGGGAAGGAATGAAGGGTGGCTGAGCGCAGGAGTGACAAGGCAGTGCCTCCAACGAAGGAGTCCTGCATGGGTGGAGTTGAGACAAAACTAAGCATGGAAGTGGAGACTTCTGACGGTATTA
This sequence comes from Tauraco erythrolophus, assembly GCF_009769465.1. Lineage (NCBI taxonomy): Eukaryota > Metazoa > Chordata > Aves > Musophagiformes > Musophagidae > Tauraco > Tauraco erythrolophus. Next base: position 122,173,174 of record NC_141465.1, on the reverse strand, counting down.
GGAGCACTCTCTCCTGCAGACCCCACCTCAAGTGTTTCTGTACCAGAAAGATTTGAGCTTTACAGGAGAATCTGGTTTTGGTCAGGATATGGGATTGTCAAAATTTCATCAAAAGTATCCTAAACTGTCTCAGATCTTAAGGTCTCACCAACAGCCTACTTTTCAAGGTCAAATTTAGCTTGTCATAAATGAGGTGGTTTGCTTTCTAGTAGCGCTTGCCTCTCGCTCAGCATCACTCAAAATACTGGATATGTCACCAGTTTCTTTTCAGATGAACCTTAAAGGATATCACTTCCCCCATAAAGGGGAAGTTCAGGATCTCCTCCTAGTTCATACAGAAGTGAATACAGCATCCATATCCAGTCTCTAACTTTGTCAATTTTTCATAGCCTAGAAACAGAACGAGGCATTGATGTGAGCAGAACAGGAGTTGTTTTCCCAGCATTAACGTATTACAGCATCTTTAGAGGACACAGAGATAAAGACAAACCATTCTTTCTGTAGGATATTTGTCTCTGAAATATGGATGCTTTCAACAAAACCCCTATCTTCATCTCTCTGAAATTAGTATTTCTGAAATAGTAAATACTTCTGGAAGTGAAGAAAGCAGGACCGTATCTGGTGGCAAATACTTGGAAAGATAAAGCTTTCAAATCTAGTTTATCCACTGACACATGATTAGATGTGCTGAGGGAAAAATGTATCAGGAAACCATTATTTACCAAGACCCCTACCAAGTAATTGCAAAGTCAAGATATGCAAAAAACAGATTATGATTGTAATGTTAAGTTTAAAATATTATGTATACATACCTTTTTTTTTTCTTTGTATTACACCTCGTTTATTTTTAGAATAAAAATGTTTAGGTTTAAAAAGTTGATGGCAGAATCTGAGACAGGAATATTCATGAAGACCGACTTCATCTAAAGGTGGTGCTGATTTTTCTTCTACTTGCTCTATAATCAGTAGAAAACAAAAAATTCCTTGAGGATACCGAACATCTGAAGTTAGGTTCCTCCTCTATGTTGTTCTTCAGAAGTGTTTCTTCTCTAATGTTTCATGAAGGCTCCATAAAGAGACTGGCCTTTCTGTGCTAAAGGCAGCTTTTGTGCATATTCTCCTATGTCGTTTTTTTGGGCATTTCAAGAAGCAGTCATTTCAGGTATGATACTGTAGTAATTTGTTTTCAAACATAATCTATGTGATATAGGAAATTAAAAAATACTGTTCACTTGAAAAAAACTTGGAGAAAAATAATTTATTCATCCATATATATCTACTCCCAGCCTTGATTGACATGTGATTTATAAGCATCCCCTCGTGGCAATGTATTAAGACCACTTGATACAGCACTAGGTTTTTGCTAAGAAGCTGAATATTGCGTTACACATTGTACATGGAAGTGTCCAACCTACGTTATTACTAGTCTGCAGTTAAGAGTTTGTAATCTTCTGAACCTACTTTAATATCATCTGAATTTCCACTCTGCTTGAAATAATTGTCATTGGTAGTGATATTTTTAGGAAACTAACGCAAGGTTGGGTATTTTTTGATGTAATCTTTTTTCTAAATGTGAGAGGGATTAAGATAAACTTCAAATATGTGGGGTTTTTTGTTTTCTAAGTATGTGATTTGTCCGTGTAGAGTTTTCTGTACCAAGCTGTAAAAATATTTGTCCTACTGAGGTCCGGTAGTTACAGGCACTGAAATTCACATTATTAACTTTGTGTAATAATTACACTTTTTACCTCTTGAGATAGAAACTGAGGACTTAAATACATGACTAATGTTTTATCATGACATGCTTACTTTCTTAGTAGCATGTAAACCTGATACATAACTAATTTGCATAAATGTCTTGTTGTCTGTATTTGGTCTCTGCAGTTTCCTGAATTTGTACCGATTAGGAGCTGTTGATACAGGCCACAGACTGAAAGAAGTGTTTTTTCTGATGGATCAGATGTTAGGAATTGGGGCAAGGATTTCAAATTAAATTATTTCTTTTTGTCTAGCAGAGCAATATGTTTCTACATTAGAAATGCATTACTATGAATATATTAGCTACGAGATTTGTTGCCTTCTTTGGATGATTTAAATTGGTATTTTCTAGAAGTCTTACACCAACATGATGAAGTTAGTGTTTGTCAGCATTCAGAATTCATGAGTCATTTACTACTTGAGGGAAATGAGTTTTATTTCGCATATGCAAATGTGATAGTTCTGTGTTGCAGTGAAAAGTGCTCATAGCAGATTTGGAGCAAAAAATGTCTTCTTCAGATACAATATATAAACCAAAAGATTTTCCACAGTTAAAGCATTTTATTACAATTCAGATAAGCTGGATTTAATTCTTAATTCTATCACTGCAAAAGTGCCTTTCTTGATACTGTTGCTGTCGTCTTCTGGCAATTGAGAATCCTGTTAACTTAATTCTGTCTGTGACCTACCTAGTCCTTAGCCCTGCTAATAAAAATATAAAGCTCAAAAGGTATTAACTGTTGTTGTTACTGCAGTTCAACATTGTAGATTGTCAGGTGAAGCTCAAATCTTGTTAAGTGCTTCAGGGCTTAACACTTCTGTATCTATATTTTTAGTATTTAATAATGAATAAGCAGCTACATCCATGTTTTAGTTAAATTTTGGTTTATATCCACTGGTCCTACCTAAGTAAGAGAAGACGAAGAAGAATAATGCTTGTACAGTCTGCATATCATACACTACCCAAATTCAGAGCTAGAAAACTACTTAGAAAACTCATTCAAAAAATTAACATGAGCTTAAATTTAAGAAAATCTAGAAATTGAAATGTTCATAGATGTTTACCAAAATTTTATTCTTCCCTTTCTAACATAGTATACTAATCGTGATTCTCATAAGGTTGTTAGTTGATGTTGAATATTTTTCTTCATTCTATTGATCATTGAAACTTTCAGAAAAAAAGAAAAAAAGTTTAAAGAATTGCTAGTCAAAAATATCTCCAATTGTAGATGTGGAATTTCTCTGTGATGTGTGAAAGCCACAGTTTAATTTCATTATTGGTACATTAATTCAATTTCACAGCCAACTTCTGGAAGGAAGGATGGTGGGTTGGAAAGGTGGAAGATCATGAATCAGAAAAGACAACTTAAGGTGCTTCACCACATTCGCTCGAAGATTATCAGAGCACATTGAAATGTTGCAGTTATGCAAACAGAGAATGACTTCATAAATTGTCAAAGCTGGCTTAGAAAAAGTATTTACAATTTTTAAGTGTTTCTTTTTCAAGAATTTTTGACAAATTCAGTGTGATTTCAGTGGTACTTATTTTAATGCTATTTTTATCAGTAATGCTAAACAGAGTTATATATACTGAAGTTTAAAAGTTGATTAAAATCTTCAGTTTAGAAAAATCTGTTTCTTTTTTACTAGATCTAATACAGAGCTCTCAATTGTCAAAGTAATGTTTTCCTATTATGTCTGCCTAATAATTGTCTACCATCTTAAGTAAAAAAAAGACTCCTGAACTGACACTAAGTTTAAAACTGCATGATTCCTTTTATATTATTATTACTTTTTGTTATTTTTCTGGAGGAAGACTGGTGTTTTTGCCAAACAAGAGTAACAATCGAATTATTTGATCGACTGCCACATACTAGCCATGCTGGGAGCTGGAACTGAGTAGCATTCAATAACTATTGAATCAAGAAAGTATAACTTCTCTAAAGGTGTGACTAATCTGAATAAGCTTTTATGGATAAGATCTGTATTTTAAACATGATGTGAACTTCTGAAGGGGCTATTTACAGGAACTATTACAGTCTTTTTAACATTGTTTGCCTGTTCCAAGTGTCTGTGACTTCAGCCTACACGAAAACTGAGTAGGAGAGAGATTATCGTCTTGGCAGGAAGAAAGTTACTGTATTAGGACCACACAGTGAAACTTCAGATTATCTAAAGCAATCAGATTTCTATAGAAATGTTGGTGGGAGGGTTATCTTCCTACTTTGGCGGGGGCGGGGGAGGGGGTCGGGGGGTGGAGCTGTATGCCAATTTGTAACTTTTAACAAGGGAATTGTAATGTAAAGTAATTGCAATGATAGGAATCAGCAGTGAAAGGAAACAAATAAATCATGGAATCATAGAATGGTTTGGGTTGGAAGGGACCTCAAAGATCATCTAGTTCCAACCCCCCTACCATGGGCAGGGACACTTTCCCCTAGATCAGGTTGCTCAAAGACTCATCCAACCTGGCCTTGAACACTTCCAGGGATGGGGCATCCACAACATCTCTGGGCAACCTGTTCCAGTGCCTCACCACCCTCTGAGTGAAAAATTTCTTCCTTATATCTAATCTAAATCTACCCTCTTTCAGTTTAAAGCCATTGCCCCTTGTCCTATCACTACACACCCTTGTAAAAAGTCCCTCTCCAGCTTTCCTGTAGGCCCCCTTTAAGTATTGGAAGGCTGCAACAAGATCACCCTGGAGCCTTCTCTTCTCCAGGCTGAACAGCCCCAACTCTCTCCGCCTGTCTTCATAGCAGAGGTGCTCCAGCCCTCTGATGATCTTCGTGGCCCTCCTCTCGACTCGTTCCAGTAGCTCCATGTCCTTCTTGTGTTGGGGACTCCAGAGCTGAACACAGTATTCCAGGTGGGGTCTCACGAGAGCTGAGTAGAGGGGCAGAATCACCTCCCTCAACCTGCTGGCCACGCTTCTTTTGATACAGCCCAGGATACGGTTGGCTTTCTGGGCTGCCAGTGCACATTGCCGGCTCATGTTGAGCTTCTCATCCACCAGCTCTCCCAAGCCCTTTTCCTCAGGGCTGCTCTCAATCCATTCTCTGCCCAGCCTGTACTTGTGCTTGGGATTGCCCCGACCCACGTGCAGGACCTTGCATTTGGCCTTGTTGAACTTCATGAGATTCTCACAGGCCCACCTCTCTAGCCTGTCAAGGTCCCTCTGGATGGCATCCCTTCCCTCCAGCGTGTCCACCACACCACACAACTTGGTGTCATCTGCAAACTTGCTGAGGGTGCACTCGATCCCACTGTCCATGTCTCCAACAAAGATGTTAAATAGCACTGGCCACAGTACTGACCCCTGAGGAACACCACTCATCACTGGCCTCCACTTGGTCATTGAACTGTTGACCACAACTGTCTGAGTGTGACCATCCAGCCACTTCCTTATCCGCCGAGTGGTCCATCCATCAAATCCTTGTTTCTCTAGTTTAGAGACAAGGATGTCGTGTGGGACAGTATCAAATGCTTTGGATAAGTCCAGGTAGACGATGTCAGTTGCTCTTCCCCTATCCATCAGTGCTGTAACCTAATCATAGAAGGCCACCAAATTAGTCAGGCAGGATTTGCCCTTAGTGAAGCCATGTTGGCTGTCACCAATCACCTCCTTATTTGTGCTTTAAAATGCATATGTACAGCAAAAATTTTTCTCTATATATAATTTTCAGTTTCCAAAACCTGGTGGAAATCGACGGGAGTCTTTTCACAGCAGAGCATTCTGCATCCTGTAATACCAGCTGCTGAAATGTGTCTGACGGGATTCTCTCTGGGACTTTGCTGGCGTGTTCTCCCTCCTCAAAGCCAAAGCCAATTACTTGCTTAGCTCCTGATTTTGCTGGGAGGTGAATTGCCACATCACGACTCTCATCAGTAGAAGCTTTCATCCCAGGCATGAGCTTGCAGCATGTTCTGTTGATGTGGCTCAGCAGATCTATTCAGAGGCACAGACCCTGTCTAGATGGTGTGTGATATCTTTTAATTAGCCTTGCAATACCCACCGTCCTTTCCTAGTTTCATGTATGGCTGTGGGAGTGAACACCATTGTGCTTCAGCCCAGCAAAGCCACTTCCCAGATGACTTCTCTCAGTGCTGTCGGCTTCCTATGAATGTGTTTTTCCACAGTGTTTGAATCAGGATTCTTTTTTTTCCAAGATACTTCCCTTGCTTTGCAGCAGCTTTGAGTGAGATGGGTAGTAGTTGTGTTTCAGTCGCTTTAGAGCTGCAAGACGGCAATACATGAAGTGAAGTCTCCTGGTGTGGCGTGGAGGCTACCTAAACGTGATAGCATTGAGCGCTGGGAAGAGCCATATTCAGTGACTACTGGTATCAGTGATAACTACTTAATACAAATGTCTCTTAATTGAACTGTGAAGTATTTAATATATTATTGCTGTATATGGTAAGGAATCTAAAAGGTGGAGAAAAAACTTAACTTTTGTACATGAAAAAGAAAGAAAAGATGCATCCACACTTCTGTACCGGTGACTCCAGCAAGCCTTTGTGATTTCTGTATGTGCCAAAAGCCATGTACATCCTTTGTAAGCTGTCAAAACTTCCAGCTGCTGCTTCCAGAGGTATGCACTGTAATTCTGCCTGATTGTGGGCAAGTCAAACAGTTTTGCACCCCTGTTAATTTTCGTAGAATCATTAAGGTTGAAAAAGACCTGTAAGATCATCAAGTCCAACCATCAACCCAATACCACTATGCCCGCTAACCTGTGTCCTGAAGTGTTACATCTACACATATTTTGAACACTTCCAGGCATAGTGACTCCACTACTTTCCTGGGCAACCTGTTCCAATGTTTGACCACTCTTTCATTAAAGAAATTTTTCCTAATATCCAATCTAAACCTCCCCTGGTGCAACTTGAGGCCATTTCCTCTTGTCCTAGCTACCTCGGAGAAGAGACAAACATTGACCTTTCAGGTGTTTGTAGAGAGCAATAAGGTCTCCCCTCAGCCTCCTTTTCTCCAGGCTAAAGAACCCCAGTTTCCCCAGCTGCTCCTCATAAGACTTAGTCTCTAGACCCTTCAGCGGCTTTGTTGCCTTTCTCTGGACGCACTCCAGCACCTCAGTGTCTTTCTTGTAGTGAGGGTCCCAAAACTGAACACAGTATTCAAGGTGTGGCCTCACCAGTGCCGAGTACAGGGGCATGATCACTTCCCTAGTCTGATGACCACACTATTTCTGATACAGACCAGGATGCTGTTGGTCTTGGCCACTTCAACACACTGCTGGCTCATGTTCAGCCAGCTGTCAACCAGCACCCCCAGGTCTTTTTCTGCTGGACAGCTTTCCAGCCACTCTTGCCCAAGCTTGTAGCATTGCCTGGGGTTGTCATGACCCAAGTGCAGGACCCAGCACTTTGCCTTGTCGAACCTCATACAGTTGGCCATTGATCCAGCCTGTCCACATCCCTCTGTAGAGCCTTCCTGCCCTTGAGCAGATCAGCACTCCTGCCCAGCTTGGTGTTGTCTGCAGACTTACTTGGAGAGTGCTCAATCCCCTCCTCCACATCATTGATAAAGATATTAACCAGAACTGATCCCTGGGGAACATCACTTGTGACCAGCTGCCAAGTGGATTGAAGTCCATTCACCACAGCTCTCTGGGTTTAGCAATCCAGATGGTTTTTTACCCAGTGAAGAGTACACCTGCGTAAGCCATGAGCCACCAGCTTCTCCAGGAGAATGCTGTGGGATACGGTGTCAAAGGCCTTACTGAAGTTCAGGTTGACAACATCTATAGCCTTTTCCTCATCCACTAGGCGAGTCACCTGGTCATAGACGGAGATTAGGTTGGTCAAGCAGGACCTGCCTTTCTTGACCTCATCCTGGCTGGGCCTGATCCCCTGATTGTCCTGCACATGCCCTGTGAGCGCACTCAAGGTGAACCGCTCCATGATCTTCCCCAGTATCGAGGTCAGGCTGACAGACCTGTAGTTCCCTGGATCTTCTCTCTGGCCCTTGTTGTAGATGAGTGTTGTGTTGGCAAGCCTCCAGTCATCTGGGACCTCCTCTGTTAGCCAGGACTGCTGATAAATGATGGAGAGCGGCTTTGTAAACTCCTCTGGCAGCTCCCTCAGTACTTTCAAGTGGATCTCATCTGGCCCCATGGACTTGTGAGTGTCCAGGTGGTGTAGCAGGTCCTCAGCTGCTTCCTTCTGGATTATGGGGGGTTTATTCTGCTCTCCGTCCCTGTCTTTCTGCTCAGGCTGAATACCCTGAGGGTAACAGGTCTGACCATTAAAGGCTGAGGGCAAGAAGGCATTAAGTGCCTCAGCCTTTTCCTCGTCCTTGGTGACAATGTTCCCCCTGCATCCAATAAAGGGTGGAGATTCTCCTTTGGCTCTGTTTTTGTTGCTCACCAGCCTGGGCTGCGGCACCAGGGACGCTGTTGCATCTTCCGCAGCCAGGAGGAAATGGCCTGCCTCTTGTAGGCAGGATAGGTACCTTGAGTTGAGTAGTTAATTAGTAGCTCATTATCTCAACTCAGTCCAGCTGGATAAGAATGATTAGTGCCATAATTCCCCCTTTTTGTTTTACCATTTTTGTTTTCACAAAAGGCTTTATGGGTGAGCAGAGACCCAGCCCATTCATCCAACTCCAGCACGCTTCCCTCCCGCGAATACCACATCGGGGCTTGCGGCTTTACCTTCTTCTCCGAAGGACTCTCGCTCGAGCTCCCGGCTCCAGCTCTGGCTCCGGCTCTTTTGGCTCGGGCTCCTTTGCAGCCAGGGCTCTCGGCTTGGCGAGGGAGTCGGGGCTTCCCAGGGTCTCATCGATGTATCACATCGGGGTCACCAGTTGTTGCTCACCAGCCTGGGCTGCGGCACCAGGGACGCTGTTGCATCTTCCACAGCCAGGAGGAAATGGCCTGCCTCTTGTAGGCAGGATAGGTACCTTGAGTTGAGTAGTTAATTAGTAGCTCATTATCTCAACTCAGTCCAGCTGGATAAGAATGATTAGTGCCATATGTTTTTGTTGTTAATATATTTATAAAAACATTTTCTGTTATCCCTTACGACAGTGGCCAGATTGCGTTCTAGCTGGGCTTTTGCCTTTCTAATTTTCTGTCTACAAGACCTCATGAGATCCTTGTACTCTTCATGCGTTGCCTGCCTCTTCTTCCAAAGGTGGTAAACTCTCTTTTTTTTCCTCAGTGCTAGCAAAAGCTCCCTGTTCAGTCATGACAGTCGTCTTCTCTGCTCGTCTTACGGCACATGGGGACAGCCTCCTTCTGCACCTTTTAAGTGGCTTTTTAATCTGCCTTGCTTAGTGATCCTTGGGATAGAGATTATCTTTTGCTGAGTGCATGCACTTTGCCTTGTAGAAAGTTGTTGAGACTCAGTTACATTGCTGGATGTTGTCTAAAAATATGTATGTTTTTGGTAAATGTCCTCTTGGAAATAACATAGCTTTGTAGTCTATTCCAGTTGAACTGATGGAGAATGTTGAATGCAGCAAAAGCTCAGTCACTATAGTGGAAACATTCCTCCTCACTCTCTGTTCCTGATTTTTTTTTTTAAATGTTGCGCATTGTGATTGCTGCATCATTGAGCATGCCAAGTGTTGCCTTTGCTTTCTCAGAATTTGTTACATTAAGATGTCCAGGAGAGCTTCAACTTGTCCTGAAACTTTGCCCTACTGAGAGATGTGGTGTTCCTGTGGTCTTTCAAATTGTAATGTTAGGTTTGGGAGGAAACAAAATGTGTTTGTGTTTCAATGGGTTTATTCTATATGTTTGTTATTACAGCCTTTTGGGAAGATTTCATGCTCAACTGACAATATAACTTATCAATTATTGTTATGGAAGAGTCACAAGAGTTGCATTCATTCGCATTTGGCTTAGGTACATGCTAGCTTTGCCCAGACCTCCAAAACTGCCAAAGGCCAAATGTGGAATGTGATGAGTATGGTAAAGATTGAACTGGTGAGGAGAAAAAAAAGCTATTCATGTAGAAAACCTAAAATTTTGCCTGTAGTTCCTGTAATAGAATATTGTAGTGTGTTTTATTTTACATTTTTTCTGATGTTGGCAGTTTTTAATTTCTTCTGATTTTTCTCCTATTAAGTCAATTTAGTTGGTTATTCTGACTATCCTTAAAAAGCGTGTGGTGAAATCATGCTGTCTTTTTTGGGTGAGTGGCACAATGGTGTGGCTGGCATTTTTATTCTGCTGTATGTGTCTTTCCAGCCCAAATGACTAGGGACCACTTCGGGTGGTTGTTGCTGGGAATGGTCTTCAGAGAGGGGTTCCCAGGACTGATTTTACACTAAATAAACAGAGGCCACGACGGGAAAACCGTGATTCATTAGGAACCCTGGTTTAGGTCAAAGTGATAAAAATAGCTGCAGAACATCTTAAATTAGTTTAAAAACTAGAAAAGTGAGGGAATCCAATCTAGAGTATTTTGTAAATTGTCCACTTGTCTTTTCAAGAGTTCTCCGCCTTACTCTGCTCTGTTCGGTCTAACTAGGTGTATAATCCAAAGAGATAGCCGAAAAGATTCAGCTGTCAAAGATTCAGATTCTGTAAACACAGGTGTTTTTAGGCAGTGCTGTCAGTACTATGTTTGTCTTTCTGCCGAAACATGTTCCTGGAAGTTTTTGTTTTCTATTTTGGTTTTAGGCAAGATGAAAGAAATGGAAGTAAAATACCAGAAAACCCTTCTATATATTGCAGATAAACTTACTACATCATTCATTACAATTGGTTTAGTTATTCATAGAAGTGTTCCGTAATACACCAGTGAACATGTGTGTTGTATGTTTTATGTAAAGAAGTCATAATTATTAGATTCCTACCTATATGCTCTTACCAGAATGATACGGACATGAATTTTCCAGTCTTGAACATTGGCAGAGTTATGACGACTCCACTTTCTGCAAATACTCTGTATTAAAAAGATATGCTTTATGTTTAACTTTGCAGATCCAGAATGCTAATGATGTGCTAATAGCACCGCTGGAGAAATTTCGTAAAGAGCAAATAGGAGCAGCAAAAGTAAGTGGCTGTGGAAACAATTCTTTTTCATGTCATGTTTGAGTTTATCAGTGTGTTTTGAAGGCTGGACTGAAAACAGGCATTTGTATTCAAACATACTTGATGCCATCCTCATTAATGTATTAGTAAATTATACTGTATTTGCTTCAGAGAAGGAGAAGATTTAGAAATGGACTTTAAAGACTAATTATATGCACAGGGTACAGCGCTTTCTACTATTGCACATTCTTACCATCTGGATTTCTGCTCATCTCTGATGTCTGCATTTACATTACTTTGCTGCTCGGGTTAAGCCAGAACCACACAGAGGGTTCAACCAGCTGCTGTGGGTGCAGTGGCCCTGAAGCGGCTGTTGTATCAAGACCAGAAGTCAGTGGGCTTTAGGCATACTCTCTTTCCGTCTCTGCTTTCCCTCTCCACTTCACATGGCTGATGCAGTGTATTCATCTTCACAGTGCCGAGAGATGGTGGAAGTGCTCCAGTTGGTAATTTAAGCCAGTTCTTTGGTGTTAAGAGTTACATCTTTGTTAGGGAAACAGCACAGATTGTCTATACCCAGGGTTCAGCAGTCAGCTAAGGAAATCATGTATATTGGGGAAAAAGATGTTGGAATGAACAGTTAGTCTAGAAGAGCTATTTTCAGTCTGATCGTGGAGTCTTAAGGGGTTATCAGTGACTGCTTTGATCACAATCTTGGAGAGATGCATAAAGGCTGCAGTAGTCAATTAGAGATACAATTAGTAACGGTTCCTTCTGTCTCTACAAATACACTAGTTCTGAAGCATTTTACATCTTGTATTAGCACTTACAAAATTTTCTGGGAAATTTTCCATTTTGTGAGGTTAAACGGATATGAAAAAAAAATCTCTCTTTGATGTAGCTGAGGTTGCGTTTGTGCTGTACTCAAACAACCTTAGAAGAACAACAGAGCTATTGGAAAGAGAGACAGAAGGTTTATACTTTTTGTACTGCTATTGTGAACGTGTAGCAAACAGATGAGACTGCTTCCGCACAGGAACTAAGTAAATGTTTGAGAAGAATTTTTACTCTGAACTTGAGGTCAGATTTCTCTGAAATGGATGTTCTTTACCCTCTTGCTTGATATGTTTTTGTGTACAACTGCATTCTTCTCTCGTCCCACCCCTATGCTGCTGTGAGATGCAGGGCTGGGAGTTTATTTACCATGCTGTACAAATCAGAATTTAGCCCCAGCACAAAATTATTTTTAGCATTTAGTAGGTTTTAGTTGTGTTGTTCAGTTCTTTGTGTTACCATTTCATTTCATATTCCTATAGTTTAAGGGATGTCATTCTTCTCTGCGGAGAGCCCTGTTTGAAAGCCTAACCTGCCTTGCTGTTGACTGTCCTGGTACATCAGAGAGGTGACCCACAGGTGGTTCACAGGGCTCTCTGCAGAACTGTGTAAGACACTCCTGTCTCCTTTTGAATGCATCACTCAGTAGATGTCAACACGTATTTAATGATCTTACTGAAGATGATTCCTTTGTGTTTTGAATCAGCAAGTGTTTAACATTAAAGGCAAGGCACTGCAGGACAGATTGAGTCCTCGCTGTTCGGTTATCACAACAGCTCGTTTCTTTTCCGTATCCTTTCCAGATAAAATATGGGGATTTGCCCATCTTATGTAATTTGTGGAAACAGTGATTATTTTCACTCGTCTGTGGTCACACAACGGTGTACTGAGTGAGTTCAGGGGTTTAGCCTGGCTTGGATAACTCTTACTCCAGTACCTAGTGCACTTTATTATGCAGAGCTATGTGTGTTTTGGGCAGTCCAGGATACTGGCTTGACATATCAATTCCATACAGAGAGCTCTCTCAGCTCATTGTTTTGTGAACTGTCAAATAAACTCGTCTTTTCTTGCACTGCTTGTGGAGTTCAACTGTCAAGGTCAAAAATGAGAGATTCAGACCACCCGCATAAGCCAGATTGTGATACAGTTTCAAACATTGGCCTCTGAGTTGATTTTTATCAGCCAAAGCGATTACAGTTGGCCTTTAACTAAGTGAAATCAACAGAAAGAAGTGAGAGATTAATTGCATTTAATACTGTTTTCCTAGTACTTACAAAATAGCAATGTGTGATCTAGGAATAATGAGACCAGTATGAAATAGAGTAGAAATTTGGGCTTTCTGAAACTCATTGTCATTAAAGCAGCCAACGTGGTCAAATGCTTACCTCCACTTCTGTTCACTGGGCTCAACCCTTGAGCACTTATGAACTCTTACAAATATAGGATGAGTTGAGCTTGCTGGTTATTTGTCTGCAGTTAATGAAGGCTTGCGCAGAGATTTGGCTCTGTGAACTCCTCTGGGGTGACCTGAACTGATAACAAAACAAGAAACCTGGACTCTTTCTTATTGCTTGGATTTCAGCAATGCCTTTCACAGGACACTCAGAATGTCACTTTTTAGTTGAGGTCTTGTCTAAACATGTCAGCTGTATGGACCATGTATCATCTGTTACTTTCTGCTCTGAAATAGCAGGTTTGAGCTGTTTTATTCCCTAATATTAATTTACAACAGTGTGTAGAATTGTGTTCATATCAAACCCAAACTCACTCCTATTTCTCTATCATCCCTCTTCTCCCCCCAAAAAATCCAAAACGTTTCTGTGTATGTGTTCCTCTCCAAAGAATGACTGAGACAGTGCAAACTCCATGGAATAGCTGATAGTTATGTCATATTATATAATTCTAGAGCTGTGAATTACAAATAATTTGCATCATAACGTCTTGTGGACCAGCATTTTAAGAGATTAGGTATAGAAGCACAAAGTTAATGGTATATGCCTTTTACACTGGCAATTTCAGCAGTAGCTAGAGAAGCAAGCAGCTGATCTTTGTGATCAGCCTTCCTCTGTGAAGAGTGTATTTTATAAGCAGTGGAGAGTGTTGGATTCTCTCTCTTCTAATTGGACTTTGAAATTATTAGTTTTAGTACTTTGTTAAGCTGTGTTTCCAAATTACTTAGAGAAAAAAAAAATACTAGCTAGTTGTGTTACCAATATGCGTAATAAGTAATGATATTAGGTACCATTCTCAGATTTTGGTAAGGGGAAGATTATGAGAGAGAGTGCTTAAAAATCCTTACTGGGCTTTTTTTCTTTTTTTTCCTAAAACACTAGATGAAGTTCAGCTGGAGATAAAAACAAGCAATTCTCCCCATTGCCCCGCCACACACATGGAGAGAAAAAAAAGACAAAATGTGATTAATTAATGACATTTTTCACTATGGCAATCACTGTTTTATTTTAATAGCAAGTAACTTAGCGAAATTTTTACTACTGTGATGAACTACGTAGGACTAGCCTATTGTTGTGTTTAATACAGAGAATAAGAATGTTTTATTTTTTCTTCAAAACGATATCAAATTTAGGCAAAAAACATAATCACAGCAATCAAAGAGAATATGGAGGATAAAATACATCCTGTTGATGTTACAAATCTGTATTTCAAATACAAGGACAGCATAAACCCAGAGTGCAAAGTTCAAGTGTTTTTGGAATATCTCAAAAATAACATTAAAGACCAGTTTTTCACATACACTTCAAAAACCTGAAAATACCCAACGAATTTGAGAAACATTCCCCATAAAACATTAGTGTTTGTAATCAAACCAGCAGTACACAAATCTACATCGCTCACTCTTCTGGATTTACACTACTCGCTCTTCTGTTTTTATTGCACATATTTCAGTTCTTCCTTTTCTGTACACACTCAGTTTAAATAAAGCTGAGTTCTCTCCAGAGACTACACAAACCCAGCTTTGCATTGGATAGCCTCTTGATTTACTCCATCTGAGCTGAAAAAAACGACCTCTGCAATTACTGCAGAAACGCGAGCAGAAGCCGGGTGAGGTAACTGGGAAAGGATTTCAGGCACGAAGCATTTTGCCTTATTTGGTAAATGTGGTTTGCAAGTCCCCAGCTGGTAACTTCGGTGAGATCATTGTGTGATGTCTTATGTACAATAAGGCCAGACTGTCATGTTTCTTTTATCCATTGAGTACAGTGTTTAGCAATATTTGTTCCAGTATTCGTTGACCTTTAGTTCGACTTAAATCACATCAAAGACAACAGAAGCAATTTTGGTTTTAAGAATTGAAAGTTTTATTTCCTCTTTACAATTCCATTGGTTTGTTTCATAAAATTATTTATTTTGGCCAAGATTATGATTTATTATTATTTACTTTCATTCATTCATTCATTGATTTGAAGCTGTGAGTTCCTTTCTACTTGGGAAACAAATCCATGTTCACTGCTGGGATTCATTTTCATGCATCTACGTTCGCATCTCTGCCCGCATGATGTAGGCATGCAGGAGCTGGCACGCTCTCTCTGTGTTTTATTTGGATTGTCTGGAAGTTGAGGAGCATAAAACAAACAAAAATTTTTAAAAATCTGTCAGAAGGCTGTCAAAGCAGAATTTTAGATAGGTATCTAAGGTCAGTTAGAAATGCCAGAATGTCCATTCTGTGAACTGTTTTCCTTGGTATCTAATCAAATTATAGCACTTGTTGTCCTTTAACGGAGAAAAATGAATGACCTTTCTCCAGTAGGTATGGTGGAAGGTGTTTCATTATAAGCAGCATCTGTTACTCAAGGTTTGGTACTAGTTTTGAGGTATTTTAATGTCAGTCTGAAACAAAGAGGAGAGGGGGCTGGGGGAAGGAAGCAGAAATAGAGGCCAGGCCAGGATAATTGATGGCCAAATGTTTTGAGTTAAAATACAACAGTTTCCCAAAAGTGGTTACTACCAGTTACCCGATATCTTTTTTGATAAGATAACTTATTCTGTAGGCAAGGAAATGCAGCAGATGAAACCTATTTCTGTCTCAGCAAGGCCCTTAAAGCCCTCTACATGAGACATTATAGTTTAGTTTAGATGGGGGTTAGTATCGGAAACTCAATCTGTGTAAGGAAGCGGCTAATGGGGAAAGGGCCGTGAGTTTTGTTTGTGGGAGAGATTGTCTGGTTTGAGAGAAGTTCCTAGTTAGAAGATCCCAAGGGGCTATTTGAGATCAGTCTGTTGTTTAATTTTCGGTAATGACCAGATGAAAGAAATCTAGTGGTGCTGAGACAGCTTGGGGTTGCTGTAGGCTGGGGGTATTGCCAAGATAGAGGAGGAGGACTGGAGGATTGGGAAGAAAGTGTGAAATGAAATGACTGAGCAGGAGGAACTGAGGCTACTTGATGGACACCATACAGCTGCAAACCAAAAATTTACTTTACTGATAAAAAGCTCAGTGGCAATCTCTTTGGATATTACTGTCTTTAAGGATGTATCCCTGATAGACAGAGAAGTACCTGTTTTCATTAGGTTTTCTTTTACGTGTATAAATTCTCAGGTTTGGGATTAAGCTTATAAAGCTTGAAAGAGTTGTAGATTTCATTTGTAAATACAATTAATTCCAAGGTGTTGGTCCCAGATCATTTTTATCTGACAAATAATTCAGAATATGTTGTCTAATCAGATGTCTTATTTAAACTAGTATTGACAGATGCAAGAACTGAGAAAGCTTAAGCTTTTAACTGGCTAAGCTTAAAACAAATACTGGTTTTATAATGGTAAATTTTATTTGTGACAGTTGTAAGAAAAGTTGAAGATTTGAAAACTTCTTCAGACTAAATTTTGTTTAAAGTGTTTGTTGTTTCATCTTGATTTTTGCTGTTTCTCTCTGGATTTCAGTGTCTGTGTATGGAGTCTTCTGTGAATTGACTCAGATCCTAAAATCTATCAGCTGGATTGTTACTTTATCAGCTGCAGCTATCTACTTTCCCTTTGTAATTTGCATTTAATGAAAATGTGTAGTATAAAAATGATTTTAAAAATAGATCTAATGTATTTTCACTTTAAAATATAGCTATTAAAATAAATTTATGGAAATAGGAAGCTGTGAAAGACCTGGTAATCAATTGGTAATTTCTATTAATTTTTTTTTTTAAAAAAAGTAGAAAATAATTGTAACGCTACGATATGACTAGCCACTGCTTCTTTTACACTTCTGTATGTGAAATATTTGAGAAGTTTCAAAAATTGTGATGAAGAGTCCAGTGTGTACACACTTCATCTTTTCAGGCAGTCTTATTTTCTTCTGCAGAAAGCCAAACCGTTAAGCTGGGAGATATCTCTGGCTGAGCACCTGCACCCAGAGGTTTTTGGAAGTGACTAATCTGCTTGGGACAGCTCTTGTCATTCTGCAAATGCAGCAAAATTATTTTTTTATTACAGTTTACTTCAGTTCAATATCTGTTTCATTCAAAGCTGAGAAACTTTTTAGGAAGTTAACTGAAAAAAAAAAAAAAGAGAAAAATCCTAAAAGCTCGTTTCACTTCTAGTGTATTCCTGAAAAAAAAAAAGAGCAAAAACTCAGATCTCATAACTAAAAGATTGTGGACAGAATGATTAAAACCTATTGGTTCAATCTATTAACTGCAGGTGGTTTTTAGTAAACCAGTGCAAAGTCTGTTTTAATAAATTCTGTTAAATGTATTCTTTGTGTTAAAAGTTAGTATGATTAACTGGCTGACTGACTGAAACCAGTTTCTGAAGCTGTGCGTTTTTTGCACTTCAATAAAATTCTAATATTCATCCAAAAGAAAACACCTATTAATTAAGGGTGCATAAATTAGTCCCCTATAGTAAACAGGAAATGTAATTTACTGTGTTCTGCTATAACATTTAAGAATTAAGGCTTAGAATAAATTTTTTAGTTGGTGTAATTGCCTAAATGGGTATGCAGTGTATTTTTGTTGGCAAAAAGAACCATTAATTTTTTAAAAATCTACAGTTAGTAAACCAAAAAATTAAAAACTTAGCTAGCAAGTATCAGCCCTTCTACTGGAAAACAACAAAAGAATGTAAAAATACAAGAAACTTGCACATTTTCTAATTAAATCAAGGCTTTTTCTTGCTAATATCAATCTGTGTCACAGGAAGGATTCGTGAAGGATCTGGGAAGTATTGTCCAAAACAAAAAAGTCTCAGTAGGATACAGCAGCTCTACTCATCTGTTATGTCCTTTCTAGCCTTGCTCCCAGCCGCAGCGTGGAGAGGATTACCTTCCACACCTGAAAAACAGGTCTCAAGATTGTTGATGAGACTCTTCAAGAATCTCAAGGAGGATTTAAGGGAAATATAGGAAGTGGCGAGTTGCCCATGGCACAGAACAGGACAGCACTTGGAGGGCGCAGAGAGTTTAGCATTCACGAGCTCTCGGCCTTCATTCAGCTG
Source organism: Tauraco erythrolophus (assembly GCF_009769465.1). Taxonomy (NCBI): domain Eukaryota; kingdom Metazoa; phylum Chordata; class Aves; order Musophagiformes; family Musophagidae; genus Tauraco; species Tauraco erythrolophus. The sequence continues at coordinate 122,155,136 of NC_141465.1, read as the reverse complement.
GTCAAAGGCACCTCCTCCCCTGCCCCCCTGCACTCAAAGTAAGACTCCACCCTGAATTTTGGCATCTTTTATCAAACCAAATTCATCACGTTTTCAGAAAGGCAGCTGTATTCTTTTACCCTACAGGGATTACTTCAGAGTTGTGCTCATGGGTGTTGCATAATGCCACAGCTGTGCACCTATGGTGGAGTTACATTTTCCATTCTAAATAGAGAATCATTTGGTTGGGACACTGGACTGTATCACCACAGGTTTCCCTTCATCCAGTATCATCTTCTATCTGTGCAGCAGGTTCTGCAGGGGCCTGGGAATATACAAATTTGCACTCTCTTAGCCATTGTAGACATTTTGCTTTTGGGAAAGCAAGTGCAAACTGGCTCTATTCCAAAGTGTAGTGGGTGATAGTAGCTGGAAAGTATCACTTCTGTACTGTAACAAAAGACAGACATCATTACTTCAAACTTTAATGTGTCTTGGTGTAGATACGAGAGCACCAAGAGCTCCATCCTTCTGCTGAATGAACCAGCTTAATTATTTCAGGATCTTTCAGACTACAGTAGCCACCAGAGAACCATTTGTTCCTCTGGAGCTTGCCAAGAAGGGGTGGTCTCAGATGGTTGTTTTGATGAGAAGATCATCCCTCCCTAAGAAGTAAACTGAGAGCACTGCTTGACCTTAGCAGTGCTGCTGGGGAGGCACGACTCTTCACCTCTAAGTGATAGTTTGTGTTCCTTTATCAGTGTTGTAAGAGAGACTCTGAAAATAGATACTTTCAAAACAAAATCGCTTCTGACATTAACCCCAGACTGTTTCCTTTTGTTTTTCTGTCTGTAAACAGCACAGCTTCCAGTTGTGTGTATTAAACTAAAAACTTTCTCATAACTCGCCTCAAATTCTTGCTCAGATCAGCGTTGCGGTCCCATCGCGATGACGTGGAAGGTGGTGTGGGACCATGAGCTGTGCTGGATGTGCTGCTGGCATGCTGAAATCAGCCATGACGGCAGATTGCTTGGCATAGGCAGGAGAGAGAGTCCCAAAGAGTGGTTTTAAAAAGAAATTACTACTTAAGAAAGAGAGTTTTATCTTCTGCTTTTCAAATAAAGCAGTGGGTATGTGACGTTATAAGCTAGTCTGTCGGAATTGCTTTATTGGAATGATATTATGTCCTTTGCAGCTTTTTTGTGTTTCCTTTGCTTTAAGTGCACAAAGGAAAGAAGGTAGTTGCTAACTGTGCAGATGAAGTGGCCTCTTCATACACATTTCAGTTTACTGGTGCACTGGGATATTACTGAAATACACTTCGTTTGTGAGGGAGTCTAGCATAGGAAAGGAGGCACGGAGAACCTGAAACACTCCATGGGGAGAAAAGAAAGCCTGTGCTGATGGGAGGAACATAGGCGAGGAGAGCAGCAGCATCAGGTGTTGGATGCCAACAGGGCAGCTGCTTGGGGAATGGGTGATGGCCATTTAGGGAAACAGAGGAACAGACAAAGAGCAGCAGCGATGGCAGGAAAGGGGCACTGGTGAAGACCAAGGGAAGTTGTTGGCTAGTGTAATACAGTTTTAAAAATTCGATTTTTTTTTTCTTTTTTCTTTTTTTTTTTGTAGTTGAGAAGTTCCCTGCTCTGACTGTTATGATGAAAGCAAGCCTTACTGTCAAGTGCAAAGATGATGCTACAAAAGCTGTCGTGCCTGTAGCAGCCCTGCACTGTGCTTACGTTCCACATAACTGGACACCATATCTTTAGTATTTCTGTGCACTTATGTTAGTAACTCTAGAGCCAAGTCTATCTTCTCTGTTCTTAGTATGAGAACTAGAGAATCAAGAAAAATAAACCTTTTTTCACTGTTGGTGCAGCGTTGGATAACAGGTTGGTGTGACTACTGAAGGCTAACTTCTAGCAGTCTAAACATGGGTGAAACTGAGAGATTTGTCCCTGCTTAGCCCTGGTGCTGGCATGGAAGATTAGGCAAAAATTGGAGCTGCCTGTTACCCATGAGTAAGACCTTCAGTGCCCTCCATTGGAAATGTTGCTTTTCTTCTGTCCGCGCAATCCATGTGTGGCACTGTTTGTGTCGAAGGGTTGGCTACAACTCACCACTTTCATATAGAGAATGTCTCCTCCCCGTCTGATTTTGTTAGCATTAATGTTAACAGGTTTACATGGATGGTGTAAACTTCAGCTCAGTGACTTCAGTGTTTTGAATATTCTAAATCTTAACATGTGTTATTGCTGATGGACTTTTATTTTTTAAGAATAGCATGCCCCAAATGTGAGCTGTTTTTTTTCCTTTTACCATGTAAGTGATGACTGAGGGTTGTGTTGTATCTTTTGTTGTTATTAACTTACTACTCAGCACATTATAGCTATCTTGATTTCCAACAAACATCTGCATTGCTTATGACATGAGCAGTTTATTCCATATGACTTTTGATGAAGTATACAGTTAACTAAAGCTTCTTTCTGAATTCCTAAAGAACATGGGTAACTTTCTTTTTTAAATTATTTAAAGTCACAAGCTTTTGTACAGGAACAGGACACCCTCTTGCTTTTATGATAAAACATTTTTGTCTTCAGAAAACTTATTCTGAACCTACTTTAGAGAAGAATTAAAAAGTCGGTATCTGCTGTTCTGGGGAGCTTCTTCATACTATTAAAGTGGTAACATGCTAATATCCTACGATAGTCCAGCAAAAATACTGCATTTTTAGTAGACGGTAAAAACAATAAAACTAGATTACGTGTGTAGACTCACCAGTCCTGCTGTTTGGGCAGGAATTTAACAGATTCCCAGACAGCTAGCAGCTACTCCTGGAGTCGGCAAATGCCAATTAAACTTGAGAGAACTCTGCAGCTGAATAACAGGGAGTCTAATGTGTCCTGCTTTGCGACCTGCCAGTACTGGCAGGTTTGCATGTCTTTTCACAGTGGTGCTGGGAACTTTTAATATTTTTTTCCATTTCAAGAGAGAATTTTTTTTGAGAGAAACAAATGACATCCTACAAACATTTTTGTTCATTTAATAGTAACTGCTTCTTAATTTGAACAGAATTTTAGATCTCATAGAAATAGTGACACTTTTCTGCTTTTTTTTTTGTCTCCACTGGTAGGTACCTTCTATTTTCACACACCTGATGAAATTCAATAGGGAGGTATTAGGAAATGACTGTAGGATTCTCTTCTTCCAGGGAACATTTTTGAAAGTACCTGATATTTGGTTCTGTCAAGACATTACAGAGAGAAAAGAAAATTTCCTTCAGAAGTTTATGAACTTGAAAGTAAATTAACTTTTGCAGGGTTATTCAGTATTTTACACAGATGTGAACTCTGTCTTAAACTTAAATTAGTTTTGGGTTGTTTAAAGTATGTTTTTAGTTTTATGCATATCTTACCTGATTTTAATTGAGGTTATTTTTTAAACTGCCAGTTTTTAATATCTATCTTCATAGTTTTAATGCTGCCAAACACTCTTGTATTCCTGGTTTATTGGCTTGTTATACTTCATAGTTGCAATATGTTCTTTTTATTATAACTGTTTGTGTCTTACATTGTATTATTTTTTGAATATTCATGGTTTGCATATGGTTGTTCTTTTTTAGTAAAGAATTGATTTAAAGATTTATAGTCGTTAGGACATTTAATTTTTCACATAATGCATTCAGCTTTGATTTGGAAGTGTTTTCACTAGCAGTTATGAGTAACATAAGTCATAATTTATGGTTACATTAACCCTATTTTATACGGAGCAGTATTCCTTATAAACTTTGATATCATGGTGTTCGGCTTCATACTGTTTGCTAACAATACATAAACAATGCCCTTTAACCTCCTAGCTTTCTCACAGATTTAGAGAAACCCTGTAGCCTCATGATACATTAAATTCTGATTGGGAGGAGGAGGGGATGAGTTTTCACTTTTCTTTTTGGAAAATCTCTTTTGGCCTTATCTTGAACTGTGAGCATTCACATAACAAATCAAAATCTCTACCAAGAAAAAATTCCCCACATCCAGACATCTAACAAAATGCAGTCTGTGGTCTCAGATGCCTATGATAATTTGAATTTTATTAAAACTAAACAAAAACCATCACCACCTCAACCTCCTCCATGACAATTCTAAGCAAAACCTCAGGCAAAATAAAATGGAAGGTGAATTTATTTTTCTCATCAGAAGAGAAGTCGTAAGACTCTCAGATCTCACATTTTCCGGGAAATCCATAGAATCTGCGCTTAAATCAGTCTTTCCAAGACTAAGTTTAATTTATTTCCTAGTCTACAGTTCTACTTTCCTTTGTCCTACTACTTAGTAAGAGATGATCCCTCAAATTTACAACTCCAAACAAAATTCCAGTAACTTTGTAGAAATACATTTTAAATTTTTGCTTGGAAGGTAATGAAAAAGGTGGCTTTGAAAAAATATTTCAAGTCTAAACTTCCAGCAATAAACCGTCTCCAGTGTGTTATTATATCAACATTTTTGCAGTTGTTGTCAGAGAGAAGGAAAGGAGACGTGGCTTTTTTGATCTCCATTACCTTCAGTTCCTTCCACTGACAAACGTGTCTGACTTGATCTATATTCAGATTGTGCTATTGTATTTCTGTGCCAGTTTCTACAGTTTGAGTTGGTTAGAAAAATATGTACTAATTTTGTTGGGGTGGGATGGGGAGTAGGGGAGAAAATCGTCACGGCCATGTTTCCCAGTGTTCGCTTGTTTCCTAATCAAGTGAGGGATTCTCACTGAATTTTTTTCTCCATATAGTTTCTTTGCAGTGTTTTCTGGTTTCATTTCCTTTCTTGATCCTTTTAAAATTGCGTCTTACAAAATATGTTTGTTTCATGGTTGTGCAAGGATATTGTTATTGAAAATGAATCTGAACGAAATGCGCAGGTTTTTTTTGTTTTAAAGATCAGCATGTTAAAGTTTAAATACAAATTTTGGGACAAACAGAGTAAATATGTTTTATTTAGAGTAGATGTAAGATTTAGCTAAGATATGCTAATAGATAAGTATATATCTGATCTTTTCACACCCATAGATTTCTGTAAAACAAGACGGATAGGAGAACATCTTTTGAGTTAAACTTCAAACAGGCAGGTCTGTGGTGGTATCTTGAGCAAAATTTATTTCTGTAAAGATAATTTTCTCTTTTTGGAAATTGTCTAATCGGTTTTAAAATAAACTGACATATAAAATATATTATATTTATAATATATATAAAAATATGTATAAAAATATATTCCTCTATAAAACGCAGAGGAAAACTAAGCAGAGAGAGCAAACCCAGGAATTAAACCTAGATCCAGTATTACATGACTTGACTCTGTCAAGAGGGTACTGGCAGTTAGTAAGACTTTGTTACACGCTAGAAGCTGAGCATTTGGTTAAGCACTTTCCTAATGGGGTTGTTAGAAATTTGAGCATTTAAAACTGTAAATATTTTTGAACTGACTTAAGCTTTTTGTTTGTCCAGACACACCTGAGAACGGTTAAACAACCATAGAGAGAAATTTACAGTGCTTAGAGTCTGCAGAACTTGATCTATACAGAAGATATTGGTGTAAAATACATCAAGGATTAGCATTTTGTAGTTTGTATTTTTGTATTTAGATTTTTTGTTCTAGCTGATATTTTGACAGAAATGATTGATGAGTTTCCAGGGCAAGGAGAAAGACTGCGGATTACTTACAGGAAGGATGTGTGAGGAAGAGAGGTAGCTGGAGGCTGAAGGGAATAAGAGACATAGTGCAGAGGTCAGGAATAGCATCTTCCTAATAGCCACATACATTCCTTAGGTTTTGTGTCATGGCTGGTACTGTCTGTTCAGGTGACAGTACAGCATTAGCTTTCTTATCCAGCCCCATCTCTTTTATCCTTGGGATTTGATCCAATGGGGAATCTAGAGGCAGAAGCAATCGTCTGTCTCCTAAGCTTTGAGGAGACAGTTTTGCATGGAAACTTTCTTAGTAAACCTCCTGGCTTGTGGAAGAGCAGGATTCTCAGTCTCATGGGCACAGATTGCTGGGACCAGGATTCAGATGATTAATTTGGGCAGCAGCTGTGTATAAGAGAGTGTTTTGAGGGTTGCAGAAGAAAAGGCTAAAGCTGGAATGAGACAAGTCTGTGACTCTACTTAACATGTGCCGATGTGCTGTGAGTCACCAGTGAGTGTGCGAAGTGAGAGTTGTCTTGGCATAAACCGAAGTGTTGCTTCTCTTCCAGAAAATGAATCACCTGCTTCTATCTTTTTTTTTTGTTAATTTTTATGAAGTAAACAGTTTTCAGAGGCTTAAGCACATTCAAATATTTGGGTTTTACTGGCATAGAACAGGACATGACAAGGAAAGGGAGCTCACTCACCTGTTGGGGCCAGTATTTGTTAGACTTTTCCCAGAAGTGTGTCTGAGTGATCAGTACAATGCCAGAAACACTGTGCCGCTGTAACTACAGCCTTCTTCCCAGAAGTATCACCGAGTAAAGACACTAATGCAGTCAAAACTGCTAAGTGATCTTTAATCTCAGTCTACTTCTGTTTATTCTCGTTTCTTTGTCCACTTTCAGCTTTGACGGGAGAAATTTTATTGTGTTAAAATCTGGATAAAAAGGAAGTTAATAGGATGTGTTGTCCCTGGAAACACTGCGCTCGGGCTAGAAGTTGTCCTGGTATCAAATTGTTAGTTTTCTCCTTAACTGGTGTAAAAGCTGTGAAGGTAGTGATTGAGTGGATCACTGTTACAGCAGAGAGGTACAGTCTGAGAGGAGACTGGCACTGCTGGAGAAGACCAAGGCAGCCTTCAAATTCTGCGTGTCCTCACAGATGATGCCACAGAGATGTTTGTGAAGCTTCATGGGAGATATGAGATGCCTTACAATGACAATTAGTTTATTTGATTTTTTTTTTTTCCTTTTCTGGGGGTAGTTGTATCTGTTTAGATTTGATCATTTACTTTCTGTGTTTTCCTTTTTATGTATAAAGAGAACAGATACCGTGATATGTAATTCACAGGTTTCGTTGTAGATGCTGGAACAAAATATAAGTGGCTGGATTTGGTGCATTGGGAACTGCATTAGATGTGTGAATGAATCTCTCTTGGCATTGACGTGCGTTTGACGTGCTGTATGATAGATGAGGAGCAATTTCAGATGGCTAAATTCCATTTTCACACCTTTCTCTTTGACTCACCAAGCAGCTTAGACTTCAGACTCTTTTCCAACTCTGCTTAGTAAAGGTTATGTTAATGTGGGCTCAAGTGCCTGACCAGACTTCACATCATCCGTTACCTGTATGTCAGCTTGATTCTGAGACAGTTCACGAGGCAAGAGGAATACCTACTACTTATGTCACAAATCTATTGGGGAAGGAATTGATGCCGACCCAGCGGGGCTCGGTGATTCCCAGTCTGAGACAGGTAATGCTGCAGGAGCTTTGCCCACGGCTCCATGTCTCATTGCTCAGGTCCAGCCTCTGAGGCAGCAAAGGCAAGCACAACGTCAAGCCTAGATACGCAGCAAATGTCATCTGCACCCAGGATTCATTGTCAAAGGCTGTGGCAAGTTACATTCTGAAGTAGGTGGACAGGATATCCAGCACTGAACTCTCACAACTCGTGAGAAAAGGCTTCAATATTGCGATCAGGCAGACTTCTATCCCAACTTGCAGTGACATGGAAAAAAAAAAAGTAATTGTCTTTGTATTTTTCATTGCATCAGTTGAGTTTGCCCTTGACTTGGGATTTCCTCAAGATGGTGACTTTGCCACCTGTGTCACCTGGATTTTAAAATAATCCAGTTCATTTTTTTTAGTCCAGTACTTCTAACATCATTGTCTCAGAAGGTAACACAGTATGCGACTAGCTTCACCTTTAATTCAAAAGGCACGTATCTGTGCTGTATGATCAACTGAACTGAATTTCTCTTTGTGACTGAAGGAGACATTGAGGTACTCAGGTTGCTCTTGCTTGATCATAAAGACGTGACACTTGAGTATTCCCCAATAAAAGTGTGGCCATGGAACCAACCTGTGATTTTAGTCCCACAAAAGTTGATTTCTTGGCTAATCAGTCATTTGGCAAGTCCTGCCTTCTGCCTTCTCTCTTTCTTTTAAAAACATGTTTGGGAAAGATTTTAGAAGATAATTCATGTAGTTTATTTTCCCTTGCTAGAAAAAATACAAGCGTGTTTTTTTTTCTCCTTTTTGACTTTTTTTCCTCATATCTGCATAACCGCAATTAAATATAGAAGGCACTGGGAAATTTTTTGTATTGCTAATTAATATTTTGTTGGGTCAAGTGCCTTCTTTTTCTTGTGATGTCTTTTGAAGATATTTCTATTGTGAGGTAATGAGAACATTAAATTATGCATATTTTTCATACTAAATATATTTGAACTTTTTGCAGGATAGGGAGTATGCTATGTGTTTTATAATCTAGTATAATTAACGTTGTGAACTTTAGTCACCAGAGCTAATCAGTAAGTGGTTTGTTGTTACAGCTGGTTGATAAGTTTTCATTTATGACATTTAATTCATCCTTCTGTTTCTTATTTCTCTGACTGTCCTGACTTTTCCATGATATGACAAAGGAAAACAGGATGGTGCTACAATACAGGCTAGTTATTTGGTTTTATGTCTGACAATATCTAAGAAGAAAGTGTTCAGGAAAAAAATCGCTGCAATTCTGAAGATGACCTGATGTTACTGCATCATGTCCAGTAATTAGTTTTTTCACTGTGGTGGGTTGACCACCAAAGCTGCTTTATCACTCCCTCCTCAGCTGGACAGGGGAGAGAAAGTAAAATGAAAGGCTCGTGGGTCAAGATAAGGACATGGAGAGATCACTCGCCAATTACTGTCCTGGGCAAAACAGACTTGACTTGGGGAAATGAGTTTAATTTATTACCAATCAAATCAGAGTAGGATAATGAGAAATAAAACCAAATCTTAAAACATCTTTCCCCCACCCCTCCCTTCTTCTCAGGCTCAACTTCACTCCTGATTTCTCTACCTCCTCCCTGACAGCAGCGCAGGGGAATGGGGAATGACGGTTGTGGTCACTTTATCGCATGTTATTTTTGCTGCTTGTTTCTCCTCATGGGGAACACTCCTCACAATCTTCTCCTACTCCAGCATGGAGCCCCTCCCACGGGAGACAGTCTTCCATTAACTTCTCCATCATGAGTCCTTCCCATGGGCTACCATTCTTCGCAGACTGCTCCAGCGTGGGTCCCTTCCATGGGGTGCAGTCCTTCAGGAGCAGTCTGCTCCAGCCTTGGTCACCCATGGGGTCACAAGTCCTGCCAGAAAACCTGCCCCAATGAGGGCTTCTCTCACCACAGGTCCTGCCAGGAGCCTGCTCCAGCATGGCCTTCTCACAGGGTCACAGCTTCTTTCAGGACATGTCCATCTGCTCCAGTGTGGAGTCCTCCATGGGCTGCAGGTGGATATCTACTCCACCGTTAACCTCCATGGGCTACAGGGTAACAGCCTGCCTCACTGTGGTCTTCACCATGGGCTGCAGGACAATCTCTGCTCTGGCGCCTGGAGCACCTCCTCACCCTCCTTCTTCACTGACCTTGGTGTCTGCAGCGGTGTTGCCCTCACATGTTCTTACTCCTCTCTCTGGCTGCAATTGCCGTTGCGCAGGTTTTTTTTTCCCCCTTCTTAAACATGTTATCCCAGAGGTGTTACCACTGTCACTGATCGGCTCGGCCTTGGCCAGCAGTGGGTCTGTCTTCGAGCCAGCTGGCACTGGCTCTGTCGGACACAGGGGAAGCTTCTAGCAGCTTCTCACAGAAGCCCACCTGCTACCAAAACCTTGCCACGCAAACCAAATACATCCATCATTAATAGCTTTTGCATGTGTGTAAGTAGGACTGGTTGTCTTGAGTTTTCTTTTTTTCCCCAAAATGTTCAACTCGTTAGTCATTAGAAAGAATCCTTCGGACTTACCTAAGATTGTAAAAGTCGCTGGCAGAGAGTTGCTCTTGATTAGAGGGCAAATAATTATATAATTAAAAATTATGGTTATATCATTAATAATACTCTGATAGGATATTTACTTTAATCCTTTCTCCTATTTCTTGAAATTTGAAACTTCTTGAAAGATGGAAAAACTTTTGAGAAAGCTGTCTTTTTCTTAAGTTTCAGATTTAAACAGAATAGGTGATTAAAAATTTTTGAAGTAAAAATTGTAAATTAGATTACAAAAAGTAAGTTTTTTTCTTAATTTACTCACTGTGGTAGCTTTCTTTTGTGTTATATATTAAAGTAGTCTTGTGGTGGAAATGCGAGGATTATCTTCACATGATGGGGAAGAACTTAAGAGGAGTGGGAAAGGAAAAAGGCAGAATAACTCTTTTAAATGAGACAAGCTTAAATATTCAGACACATCAAAATATTATTAGAAACAGACTTTTGGACCAATTTCCTTTTGCAACCACGTATGTGCTTTTCCATTATCCCCATATTTTAAGTGTGGGTGGAAAATAAGCATGTATTAGTCTTAAATGCAAAAGATAGGCCTATATCGTTGTCAAATTTGTTATACTCACCTTCCTCTTCCACAATATTTTTATTCAGCAGAGACAGTGTGACAGGTGGGTACATTTATAAAACTTGGGGAAGATTATTTTGCATTAAATGTCTGCTTAGCAAGATACCACCTACATAAAACCTCATGTATATTTATTATGGGAAACTGTGCAAGTCACTTGTATAGGTTTATTATTTATGGGAAAAATCCTACTTCTTATTGCATTTAATAATTGATTCAGTCCCCCTAGTATCTTCAGACTCAGTTCAGAACTAAACCCTAAAGACATTGGAACCAACAAAAATGGGTTTATTACCAGGCATATTTTTGACACCTATTCTTTTTTTTTAAAGTTAGCTGTGGTATTTGGTCAAATACTTTACTCAGCAATGTTTTGTTTTGCAGGATGGGAAGAAGAAGTTTGACAAGGAAAGTGAGAAATATTATTCCATCTTAGAGAAGCACTTAAATTTATCAGCAAAGAAGAAAGAATCTCATTTGCAAGATGTAAGTGCTAAACACACTCTTACCCAGCTTCACGTTTGCATAGAGATCCTGATAACAAACTGGTTCTTTTCGAGACATGCTGTATTTTATTAATGTCAAATTGTGGTGATTTCTTGTAGTCACGCTTGTTGTGAATATAAATTCTCGAGTGGGAATAATATTATACCCTAATAAGAGTTAAATATTTTAACAAAGCAATGTTCTACGTGTCTGACTTTGTGTACTTCGAGTACAGCTAATATTTGTTGGATTCAACAACAGAATTAAACCACTACAGTAAAAATGTGACTTTTGTAAGTTATATGTAGAATGTTTGAAAGCCAAGTAATTAATTGGGTTTTTTGCTGTTTAATTTATTACTTGATGAAATTATACTTCTGTTTCACATAATTTTTAATCTGGGCGACTGAACTGAGATCACTTTAATGATACTTTTTTATGCCGTTTTTTCCCTCTTTTTCACCTTATTCTGAGATTGCAGCATCATGCCCTGAAAGTGTATCCACAACTTAAGCTTTGAAGAGTCTATATGGCTAATTCTTTTCTGTTAAAAAAAAAAAAAAACAAACCTTGAAGACTTCTAGTTTAACAAGAGGATTCCAGGGCTTTTCAGTATGCTGGTAGAAATAACTATGATTTGTCTTTGAGGCAAATTACAGTAAAACCAGCAATTTGATATCAATGACACTTTGGGATTTGTGCCAAAAGTAGTTAAAAATTATTTTGATAGGATTACTGTTGTCGTGATGGCTCTTAAATCATGGAGATTAGTTTGCAGATGGGGTTTTCACAGAAGATGTGATCCTTACTCAGTCACAAATTGTAGGATTTTCTTTTCTAATGTTTACCAATAATGCTATAATTTGCATTAAATGAGGCTTAGCAATTCAAAATTTCTAATAATGTTTATACTTCTGATTTGCCGTTGCTGTCTATATAATAATTAGTCTAGACAAGACGTTAGTTATGTAGGATTGGTTAACTGTTCCACTTGTATGTTAAGTTTTATATGTACAGCTTTCAGTTTTCCTAAATATCCTGTGTATGATGAAGAAGCAGCTCTGTTAGAGGCTGAGCACCAGCTGAGGGAAAAAAAAAAATTCCGTATTAAAATGTGGAAAAGTGAACTTAAGCACCAATTTACTGTAGAATAGAAATTAAATAACTAAAATATTTTACTCTTGAGACATGAGAATAATTACAGTCTAAAAACAGCAGCTGAAGTGAAAAGTAACAACTGTTAATCTAATAAACTGTGGTAGAATAACAGTGGATTTGGCCCAAGTATATAAACTAATGGAAAACCAGAATAAATTTTTCCACAGTGTCCTTAAGTGACATCTCTGGCTTTAAAAATCTTGTGAGATGGAGGTTTTTTGCTTTTCTGGATGCCCCACTTGAAAAGCATCTAGGGCATAACCTGTTGTTTCTGTCTTCACCGCTTTTATGCAGCTGTAACTGTGCTGAATCAGCAACATGGACCCACCATAATAGAAGGCACAATAGTAATCAGTACCAGAAATGTTAACCGGGGCGACTTTTGGCCTGCATCTGTATCATTAAAAAAAAAAAAAAAAAGGAGGCCAAGCACCAGTTCCTGGCCCAAAATCCAAGCGATAGCTGTTGGCTCACATCCAGAGTGGTTCGGGTGAGCCCATGTGTCCAGGACAGGGGTTTGTTAGAGCAGCCCACAGCAGTGCCAGGGCACGAGCAAAGAACCCAGTGGTGCTGGGGCTTCAGTTCTCAATGCAGGAGAAGGGAAGTCATTTCTTTAAGCCAATGTTATGCATTTAATGAGATGGGAACAACATTTTTTGACTGCTACTGTCACACTGAAAAATACTGCTTCTTTTTTAACCCGCTTTTCATTTGAATTGTTGAGATTTCTTGGTACCTCATCACATTATGTGGGTTAAAGAGTACCAGGATGGGCAAGGAGTAGTTCTCATACTGTGTTGGGCTATTTTGCGTATCTCACTTGAGTGCAATTGAGAGCACCTTAATTAGGCAGCTAAAGTTTGATGGTCTGAACAAATTTTATGGCGAGTGGTTTGCATATATTCATCTAATTGAAATGTGTTGGATATTTTAAGAGCCTGCAAGACTGCTTATTCAGTTTACATACATGATAAGACTTCTTTTCCTTTAGCATCAAAACAAAACTTCGCAATACTGTCTTTTCTCTTCCTATGGAAGTCCACAGTGGAGCAGAAAACGGTCAGAATTGAGTGATGTGAAAAAGTTAATAAACTCCTGATTTTATTTCTCTGAAATCTGTTCCAGAATCGGGCATAAATATAGAGCAAAGGCTTGAATCTCCCAAGTTTATGTGAAATTCTGGTATATGTTTTAGTGATATTCTACATCAATGAAAATATTACTCACTGTAAGTAGATGTCATGCAAGTAGAGACTCAAAGTCATATCCATCAAATCCATCAATCTTTTTATTTTTTACATGCAGTTTGAATTCATGGAAAGACATGCGAAAATCCATTCAGCTTTTGAAACTTTAAAACCACTTTCAAAGTGGTTCTCACATATCTGAATCCTCAGCGTTCACACAAATTCATAAGCTTCTGCAGAATATGTATTTTGGAAATTATGATTTAGTCCCTGTACACTATTGGTGATTAAGGCCTTAATTTAACAACCCATCCATACTTGAGATGGCACTTGGTTGTCGTAAGTATCATTACACAACTACAATCTGCCTAATTGCTGTTCAGAATAGAGATAGATTTAATTATGTGTTTAAATACTTTTTCTGAGTCAAAGCCTGGAAAAGCTGATTTCTAAAACTAGATTCTATCGTTTGCTTGTAATTAAATGTGAGAACTGAGGTCTGTCTCAAGTGCTTATTGACTGCACTTCTGTGAGCGAGAGTGGGCTGGATCGTGTCCCAGAGTGGTGGCACCTGGTACTGTTCAGCTATGTAGCAATGCCTTTGTGATACATTTTTTTGTGAAATAGGACTATTAACACAGTATCAAAGAAAACACCAGCCAAATGCACTATATGAATGGCACATGGCAGAGTTAATTCAGTGGTAGAACACTTGATCGCTGGAATTTTGAGTGCTTGATTTCTGCTTCATAATATTAGCTTTTGTACTTAATTTCCTGATTCATTTTTTATAGACAAGGGAAGGAAATGCTAGTACTGAATCATTTGAAACATATTGTTGAAGCCCATGCTTTGAAGTAGTGCTAGAGCACTGCGTTAGGGAAGTGGATCAATATTATTAAGAGCCTGTGCAGCCAAACCACGACAGTAGCATGTCCTTAATTAAAGAAGCAATGTTAATTATATATGGTGCTATTGATGTCCATGTCCTTCCTGAAGGAAAACACTGAGTTTTTGCATTCATACTGTTAGAAGTACTAAACTTCATTAATGACGTGTTTGCCATTTTAATGTTTGTTGTCAAGCGAAGGCAACATCTAGCTTTTCCAATTTTCCCATATTTGTTATTTTTCATGCCAGCATTGGACTAGAGAATACACAGAAGTATACTGCTATATTTTAACTGGCATATGTCAAAAATAGCTGAACTGATTTTACTTGTATTGCCGATACTTGATGAAATTTCTTTTTTACCTAAGACCAAAACCTAACTAAGGCAATGCAGAAGAGATTTGCTTGAGAAAATGATTTATTATGAAGAAGGATGAATTAAAATGGAATCTGCATATCCTCTTTAGGCATTATGCACATATTACACTACTTGTCTGTAAGGTCCGTCTCCTGTGGTCTTGTTTAAATTGAGGATAAAAGCCTATTACTCTTTATCAGCTGATAAGAGTTAATTCTTTAGTTGCTTAGGCAGAAGACTCTGTTTTGGTACTGGATCTTCATATCAGGTGGTATTATTCAGGCACTTCTGACAAGTATTGCCTTGTAGTTCTTGCATTTGAAAATTAAAACATGAAAAATAATTGATTTATGAGGTTAAGAATTTAAATATGTTTATATTCCAAGAGCATGTGACTCACACTATGAAATAATAAGTTACAAGATGTCATTTTTAAAGGCAGTCTATTTAAGAAAGAAAATACCTTCTTGAGAAGGTATTTGAAGCTGAGAAATAGATATATTTCAGTGCATGTGATACTCAAACATTTCAGCAGAAATATTAATCTTTTTGTCTCTCCATAATTCCTATCCTACTCTCTTCAGGGACAGAGCTCCTGCTCCCATATTTCTTTGTTCCCCTTCAGACTCTTCTAAAAACTAAAATATTGAAGTGCAAAAAGGAAGAAGAAATCAAAAGAGCATGGGGAAAAGACATGAGGCTAAAATGTGTAACGTTAGCTTCTTAAACTTGCATTTAGCTATTTTAAGAAGGTATTCTGATTTTTAGGAAGAAAACTGAGCCCCATGAAGCTTGTGAACTATGGAAGATCTTTTTGTTAATGACAAAATCTGTTTTTAAAGCAATCATGAGGATAAATTAATGTTGTCTATATTTCATTTTGTCTTTTAGGCAGATACACAGATTGACAGAGAACATCAAAACTTTTATGAAGCATCATTAGAATATGTTTTTAAAATTCAAGAAGTACAAGAGAAAAAGAAATTTGAATTTGTTGAACCTGTAAGTTTTGTGTTTCATTTTCTTTAGAATGCATAGATTTAAAGCCGAAAATCGAATTAAAAATGTCTGGGTTTTGCACCCTTTCTAAGATTGTGTTCGCTGGTTGTTTGTATGTAGTCAGACATTAAGATTTTGGCTTGGGCACTTTCCATGTTTATTAAAGGTTTATGTGAGAACATTATATCTACTGTGAAGTGAAATGTCTGAGGACTTGGAGTGTGCATAACATTTTAATGGGACAACATGTAATGTTGCATCTGTGCAACACATAATGGATGTTTCCTAATACCGTGGTTTCATGGCTGAAATTTTGATTATATTTAAATATAGACAGTGTACACTTGTTTTTCTGAGTTGCACATGAAACAAAGTGAAAAATCAGTTTTTCTGTAGGATAGGTAAGTTTATTTTTCTATTGATGGAATTATTTGTCTTTAGTTTACTTTGCACATAAAAGAAAGCATATACCGACACGCCATAAAAGAGGAAGATAAAGTTGTGTTTCAGTCTATATTTAGATCAGGATTTTCTCCTGAACTGTGTTTCTGCCCCTCCACCCCTAGCTACCTTCAGGGTCAGTCTGTACCAAAAGCTGCTTCAGCATGATGTGCTAGCACATTTCTGTGGCATATTAGTAGTAGTACTACTGTTGGTGTCACACAGGACTAGCTTGCCAATTGCCTTATTCAGTTAGTACCTGTAGCCCTCGACAGAGAACTTCCAATGTCGTCTGTCCCTTCCTATTAAGCCTACTGAGCACAGCAGAGCATCAGTTGTGATAGAGGAACGTGACAGGTATAACTTTTTCTCTCTCTCCACACCATCTTCCAGCTTCCTTGTAACTAACTGAAGCAGCACTATGACTGTGAAACAGGTTGAATTACATCTCTAACACCCAGTGTCACCAAGAAGAGCTGCTCAGATGCCTCCTTTCCATGAGATGAGAATATATTGTATAGTGAATGTTTGACATTGATGCAAACTAATGAACCTGGATTCAGCAAGCAGTGCTTACAGAAATCCTATCTTTATGGCATACAGCTGCCAAATCTTAGAGACTAAAACTTTGCTCGGATTCCTAAATAAGAACATTTTTCTACCTGTCACAGATTAATCCAGAGTGTCTCTCTCTGTCTACTTCTGCAAAACTCTCACATCCTGGAAAAATCGAGCAGTCTTGACCTAGCTCTGACCCTGATATAGGAGACTTATGCTCCTTTAAAGTAATAGAAACTTTCTGTATTTAGAAGACTTTGTATATTAGGAAATACTATTATGCAATTGCATATAGTTAAAATCATAGAATCATAGAATGGTTAGGGCTGGAAGGGACCTTCAAAGGCCATCTAGTCCAACCCCCCTGCAAGGAACAGGGATATCTCCAACTAGATCAGGTTGCTCAGGGCCTCATCCAGCCAGGCCTTGAACGTCTCCAGGGATGGAGCATCCACCACCTCTCTGGGCAACCTGTTCCAGTGTTCTACAACTCTCATGGTAAAAAATTTTTTCCTAATATCCAACCTGAATCTACCTCCCTCTATTTTAAAACCATTACCCCTTGTCCTATCACAACAGACCCTCCTGAACAGCCTCTCCCCATCTTTCTTGTAGGCCCCCTTGAGGTACTGGAAGACTGCTATAAGGTCACCCCGGAGCCTCCTCTTCTCCAGGCTGAACAGCCCCAACTCTTTCAGCCTGTCCTCATAGGAAAGGTGCTCCAGCCCTCTTATCATCTTCGTGGCCCTCCTCTGGACCCTCTCCAACTGGTCCATGTCCTTCTTATGTTGGGGGCTCCAGAACTGGACGCATACTCCAAGTGAGGTCTCACAAGGGCAGAGTAGAGGGGGAGAATCACCTCCCTCGACCTGCTGGCCACGCTCCTCTTGATGCAGCCCAGGATGTGGCTGGCGTTCTGGGCCACAAGAGCACATTGCCGGCTCATATTGAGCTTCTCGTCCACCAGTACTCCCAAGTCCTTCTCCTCAGGGCTGCTCTCGATCCATTCTCTGCCCAGTCTGTATTTGTGCCTGGGATTGCCACGACCCAGATGTAGGACCTTGCACTTGGCCTGGTTAAACTTCATGAGGTTGGTACGGGCCCACCTTTCCAGCCTGTCGAGGTCCCTCTGGATGGCATCCCTCCCTTCCAGCGTGTCGACGGCACCACACAGCTTGGTGTCATCGGCGAACTTGCTGAGGGTGCACTCCATGCCACTGTCCACGTCACCGACAAATATGTTGAAGAGGGCCAGGCCCAACACGGACCCCTAAGGGACGCCACTCGTGAAAAAATAGGATCTCTTTCATCCCATGGGCTAGACAGAGAGGGAAAATAAATTTGGTTTTATATATTTTAGCTGGAGATACTGAGCTTTATCCTTTTGACCAGGAGCTGTCCCCATGCTATGTCAGCTGTCACCGCAGCAGCTATGAGTTACCAAAATGAAAGAGCAATTTATCAATTCATCAGTGCTGATACTGATCAAGCAAGCAGGGGAGGTTACTGGTAAACTCAGTCCTGTGGACCCAAGTATTTTTGTCTCCAGGTGAACACATCCAGAAGGTAAAATTTACTTTTGAGTGGATCAGTTGCCATCCTGTGTCAGATCAGTAGGCATTTTAGCCCAGTATGCTGTTTGTTGCACACAGGTACAGGAAATACTCTGGTGACTCGGTAATGATAGCTCTTGCAGGCCTTCTGGCTCTAGGTGTGAATTTTTTGTAGTCAATCCGAGTATAAATGGAAATTCAGTTACAACATCAGTTAAAAAGTTTTGAACCTTCGAAATTCTTAATTTGTTGTTTCTAGTCTGTCACATACAACATGCTGGAATAAAAGCATTTGCTAAAACCCATAAGGCACAGTATGCCAAGTAAATTATAATACACATCAGCAGTACCATGAGACAAAGAAAAGAAAAAGTTTTCAAAATAGGCTTTTTAAAAATGCATAGTTTATGTAAGTCATGTTGGAAGTATGAGAATGTGCTCCTAGATGCAGGTATATGAGGACAAAGCCTAACACTTCAAAATCACGTATCAAAAGATTTGCCATATTATTCCATTTCTGTTGCATGCTCTACAGATGCTCAGATGCTGGAAGATGCCTGGTGGTGTGTGCGTATAGACGCTCCTCCTCAAGAGCTCTGCTAGTTGTGGGGCCTTCTAGTGCGTGTGCTGCTTGCGTCTGATTTATCAGCTCGGTGGTGTCACATTTCTATGTAATTCTCAGTCTGACATGTTACTAGTAGACTCTTTGAAGGAGAGTTTAACTAAAAAAAAGACTGTTAATGCAGTGAAAGAGGAAATTGGGATGCCCATGTGGAAGAAGGATAAGTTTATGATGTGAGAATAGAACTTGAAAAGCAAATGATCTGCTGGAGCTTCTTCCAAGATCTTCAGTTTATCTATGCCAAAAGATAAGGATGGTGTGGGAACCAGAGTGGAAGAAGTAGCCTAGCAAAAATTGCCAAGTGAGTTACACCTGGGACAGTAGGACAGTAGAAGTTGGTAGGAGTGGAGAATGTTCCTTCCTGGAGGAGAGTGGGGAGAGATTTTAGGGTTAAAAATGCTAATGACTCATACTCTGGATAGAGGATTATAATCCGCGTAGACTTTTGGAGCTGCTCCTCAGGCCCTGGATTTCTCTGCTGTTCTCTGCATCTTGTCTCGAGGAGTCACTAATGTCTACCAGAGTGTGAGTAACTGACAGCTGACTATTTGTGATCCTCCTAGATCTTGATTTTCTCCAAGACAAAAGAAAAAACCTAAAACGTTTCATACAGATCATGAATTAAATTTTTTTCTCAAGGACAAATTTGAGTTAAAATTTACTTTACAGCAAGTTAAACAACAAAACAAAGTAAGTGACAATAATCTCTGCTCCTGGCTTTGTCTTTATGGGCCCAGAGAAGATAGATAGCCCAAAGCAATGCAGCTTTCTGAGGATGTTATTGTTGTTAGGAGAAGTACAGACCCCTTCCTAGAGCTCCACTTTGTCCCTCGGCAATGCCAGGACTTCCCTGGCCTGTAGGAATTGGGACGCAGAGCTCACAAGCAGTTAACTGTCTGAAATATGAGGGTGGTCTGTTAAGTGTCATGAAGGCCCCGAAGTGTTTATTTAAAGAAAAAAAAAAAAACAACAAAAGCAACCAACAAGCCTTGCCTGTAGCTGCATGCGGCTCCATGAGACTTCACTGTGGACATTAAACTAAATTTGCTCTTCCTAGGGTTTTCTGCGTTATTAACTACATTCACTTTAACCTGATGGAGAAGTACCTTCTGGTGCTATCTACTTATAAATAAAATGAAACCAGGGAGACAGGGACTTCTGGCTGATGTGCTGAAGGCCAGAGGTTAAATTCCTCCCCTATCCAAAACCTAAGCACAGTCTTCTTCCTGTGAGAGTGAAATGACCAGGCAGTCTTGAGGTCACCAGCTCTACGTAAAAATAAATAAAGTCTCAAGAAGTAGTTGGATTTTGTTTCAGGTTCTGTGTTGAAATCCTCGCGGTGCTGGGGTAGTGAGCAGCATTGTATGACGGAGTTCAGACCTCACTTAATATTGATGTGACTGATTAGATACTGGGGTTGAGATAACTATGAGGCACTTGTTGAAATGAAAAATTATTGATATGGACATGTCAGGCCTTGTACGTGACATTTGGTGAAACAAATCACCTCGTTACATGTGAAGACCACATCAAAATACATTCTGAAAATCTTTTTTGAAAGAAAAGTGGGCTGGTTTTCTTTTCTTTATTATTTAATATAAATCTCTTTTAAATTATGAGCCCGCCTTTCACAGCAGTGCCACTTGTAATGCCAGGAACAAGACAACCCCACTGTGAGCATAAGCCTAGGGCAAAAGTCCTTGGCTTTTAGATCTCCTCCATGCAATGCTATGGCTGTACATGTCCTGGTGGAAGCGGTTGTGAAGATGCCTTAACAGCACAGGCCCGTTGGGTGCAGGGCGTATACCATCCTCAGTGTCAGTTGTTTCAACACAGAACTTGAATAAGTTGGCCTAGGACTTGCATAAAATACGCATATTTTACCTTTATTCCTGTTTTTCTAAGTGCTCAGAGAGCATTTGACCAAGAGAACCTCAAGGCCAGATCCTCTGTAATGCACAACTGCTGGAATACCTGAGCAGTACTTTAACTGAAATGCATTCAGATTTTTCACAGGGTTTTTTTTTCTGCTGTTCTTTTGCTTTCTGATAAATTCAGCTTTGCTGCCATCTTGTGTTAAATATTTTCCTCCTCACTATTTCTCCATGTACTCTGTAAAGGCATTTTGTATGATGGAAAACGGTTTTCTTTAAGTATTGAAGCTGAAATTTAAACAGTTTACAGTACATTCTCCAGAAACACCCTTTAAACTGATGTTCGAAATTCAGGCGTAAGCTGATACACTGAAACTTTCATCCACTCGTTCCTTTATTGTAATTTTGGTGTGCTCTAACATTCTCCTCTGGCTGCAGTTTTGCTGAGTGCTCGTATTGCTCCTGCAGTGCTGCCTTAACTGAAAGGGGTTGGTTTAGCAGCAGGCTCCTACTTACAGGTTAAGTTAATCCACATCCTTTTGACTGAAACAAGACGGAATAAGCACAGGAGTAGTTACACTGCTGTATCTGAAGGAGCTGAAGTTGAGGACACAGTTGAGTAAGTGGATTTGCACTGTGGGCAGAGGCTTTGCACAGCTGGAGACAGAGCAGAGCCTTGGTTAGAATTTACTTACTTGTTTTATACTTTATTCATAAAAAAAAGGAAGATTAGTTTTCTTTCTTTTATTTTATGTAGTTCTTTCTAGAATTACATGATAAACCTTAAAATTATAGAATTCTTTCTATCTGTTTACATAATTGGAGATTTTAAGATAAATTGTTGTATTTGGACTTTCCTCAGAACTGCTTAAATAACCAGTAAGAGACTTGCAGGGCCAGGTCCTTAGCTGAGAGAGTGATTTCAGCTGGGCAGATGATGATGTAAAGCTGAGACACTTCACACAAGCTGTGGAGCCCTTCACTTGACTATGTTGCCTTCATTGCTTGTTTGGTGGTGAGATGCAGTTCAGGATTTTACACCTATTGTAGAGGCCCCACAAAAAATGTCTTTTATGCCCAAGGATCTTCTCAGTTCTTCAGGCTCTGTGGCTGCCTTACTGGGCAGGCGTAGACTTTCACCACCTCTGCCTGGGGCCAGGGTTTGATCTGATCCTGCAATACCAGTAAAAACCAACAGGGAAGTCCTTCTCCCAGCCGTGCCTTCATACTTGTATTTGTGCCAGTGCTGATGGTCTATAAACCTTGAACTGCTTTAACTTACCAATGCAGCCAAACAGCAGCCTTCCCAAGGCAGAGATGCTCAGTGATGCCAGAGCTGGCACAAGGACGTGCAGGACTCATGACAAAGCTGAATGGGGAAAGGGAGGAGGAACAGGAAGGGGAGAGCAAGACTTAAGTCTGGTAGCAGCAAGTCATTGTGTTAGCTCGTCTGCCCAGAGAGATGCGTCCTTCTTCTCTCATCTGTCCCACTGTGGAAGTTTGCACCTTAAAGGGTGTAGAATGTCTTGTGATGCTGGAATGGATGGAGCTCTGAAATTGCAAAATATTGTTTTAGCTATTCCCCTGAAATATATGTTATCTTAGTACAGCAGTCTCTTAGAGAGCAATAAGAAAGAAGGAGGCAGAACAATTTAACTACAGAGGGCTGAGTGTAAATTTATAGAAAATATAAACACAGTAAAAACTACATTTTTAAGCTATTTCACTTACAATAATCTATGGTACTGGTAACACAAAGAAAAGTTCATTAAATATGAATGATGGAATTTTTGTTGCCTGAGTCTAGGCCTCTTCAATAGTCAATGGAGAGAGATAAATGTTTCCATTGGATCATTCATCCCATCCTGATAGAGAAGTCTGAAAAAGGAAAAAGAATTATGCTCTTGAATACCTGTGGTTTTTTACTGTTAGGAGGCAGCCTGGACAGCCAGTTACTTAGCCTAGATGATTAGCTTTTCAGTGGCTGTAATGCACAAAGATAAATCTGTCCTGTTGTTATAGCTTTTTTTATTGTAAATCCAAGTTAATATCTCTTTTTCTATTGTTTTCTTTACTTGGTTGTGTGTAGGCTAAATTACAGATGCACAAAGAAAACAGTCCATAATAAAAAATTAAATGCTTGTTATTTAATAACAGGTGAGAAGACTTACGGCAACGTCAAAACATTTTTTAAATTTAGAACAGAATAAGCTAGAAGGCTTTTAAAACTAATAGGTGGTGGGAATGCATTAATTCAACAGCTAAAATAAGCATTCAGATTATCTAGTTGCGCTTTTTACTACTCAAACATTATTTAAAAGTAAACTTTAAGAAAAATTTTCAACTGGATATGTAACAACTTCAACTGTTCTGTTGGAGTCAGTCACAGACATACCAAATACTGTTTGCATTTTGTTCAGAGCAGGAAGAAATAGTCTGGATTTCTTGTGTTGTATTAAGCTGTCCAAAACATACTTCCAAGAGTCTCATTTGTGGAAAATAGGTCATAGCCCAAGCAATTACTATGAAGAAAGTGAAAAATATTTTGAAAAAAAACCCCTTGAACTCTGACAGTATGAACGTGGAAAATATACACCATCAAAGACTCCAACTGAAATACTGGACAAAATGACTCGGGCAGTGAATTAAATTATTGTGGAAATGACAACTTCATGATGCAAAAGCCTGTTTAACACCTCTCTCTCTTAAGTTCTGACCATGGATTCCTTGCTCAGCAAAGCTTTGCTATTGCAAGTATTGAAAGCTTACAGTGTTCCAGGAGCTAAGACACAGAATGTTTTTTCCTGAATTTTGCTGTTGGAAACTAATAGAAAATCAACTCTCCTTAGTTTTTGCTTTCTAATATTCACCTCAATAGAAAAAGTGTGTAGCAGTTGCTAAGAACTATTTTTTCACTATCGCAGGCAATACCTATTCCTTCTAAGTTAGTGTACGTCCTGTTATATTTGTGTTACATAACATTAGGAGTGCATGTTAAAAATATATAACACTTCTTGATTTTACCTTTTCAGCTCTTGGCCTTTCTTCAAGGATTATTTACATTTTACCATGAAGGATATGAACTGGCTCAGGAGTTTGCACCATACAAGCAGCAGCTGCAGTTCAATTTGCAGAATGTAAGGGTCATTTGTATTTCCACTAATACTTGCTTACTAATTTAATTTCAGGATATTAAAGTAGACTTGTAGCACTTTATTGGAACTCTAAATCTTGCAATGTTTTAGTAAGCTGAAATCAAATGAATATATGAATAGGCAAAAGTTATTTTTGGTAAGGTTAATGTAATGAAGATTCATTTCAACAAATAACTTTGGAAAAAATAATCTTCAGATAGTTAATTTGTGATTTCCAGGTCAAAATTTTGGGAGTGGAAACCAGAAAAGCAGGAAAGCAGACAAGTTTTTATTAGAAAACACAGTAGTCCAGATAGGTTTAAACATGTGTAAATGCTTTCTTGAGAGTGGAGCCTGTCTTCTAGAGTAAACGGATGTCCTAAAAATGCTCCAGCTGGTATAGAATAATGCAGTTTGTTTCTTCAAGATGAAAAATTATCACAAAAGCTTGTCCTGCTCTCCACTACCTTCCCACTGTATCTGAAGCATACTTGGGAAGCCATTCTCTGGCTGTACTCTGAATATACTTTGTTGTCTTCAGAGAACTGGTGGGCCTTCCTCCATGGTAAGAATCTCTCATAAGCATTAAGTTCCACCAGAAGAAAGGATCTGTTATTTGTGTAGAAAGTTACTCTCAACTGAGCAGATGAATCTTTTGCTGAAGATTGGTCTGAAGTTGGTAGTAAGAGCTGTACAAGATTAACTGTGCACAAAAATTCCATAGCTTTCAGAAATAACAAAAATGCATTTAGTCAACATACTTTTCCACTCATCATAACTGCTGTATGCAAGTGTATATTTATTTCACTGTGTAACTCAGTTGTTACACTTTCAAGGACATACAAATAAGTAGATATCTTTGCACCCAATTTGCATTAGAACCACTATCATTTGCTTTTAAAGCAAAAAGTGAAGTTCAACATATTAATATTATAGCTGTGTTCAGCTCTGGAGTCCCCAGCACAAGAAGGACATGGAGCTGCTGGAGCGCGTCCAGAGGGGAGGGCCACGAAGATGATTCGAGGGCTGGAGCACCTCTGCTATGAAGACAGGCAGAGAGTTGGGGCTCTTCAGCCTGGAGAAGAGAAGGCTCCGGGGTGATCTCATTGCAGCCTTCCAGTACCTGAAGGGGGCCTACAGGAAAGCTGGAGAGGGACATTTTACAAGGGCGTGTAGTGATAGGACAAGGGGCAATGGATTTAAACTGAAAGAGGGGAGATTTAGATTAGATATAAGGAAGAAATTTTTCCCTCTGAGGGTTGTGAGGCACTGGAACAGGTTGCCCAGAGAAGTTGTGGATGCCCCATCCCTGGAAGTGTTCAAGGCCAGGTTGGATGAGGCTTTGAGCAACCTGGTGTAGTGGAGGGTTTCCCTGCCCATGGCAGGGGGGTTGGAACTAGATGATCTTTGAGGTCCCTTCCAACCCTAACCATTCTATGATTCTAATATTAGGCCAGCCCTATTTTTTTCTTCAAAAGTAATTTCAAAGTACAGAAGAAATTAAAAAAGAGTGAAGGAATTCTATCATTTACTTCACATGCTGTGTTTTTGGGGTGAATTCATTTCTTTTCCATTTTATTCTTTCAAGGAAAGATACTCACCCCACAGAAATTTTTGTAGCTCCACTAGATTCAAAGAAGCTACGACAGTTCAGAAGATCTGACATCAGCTTTTGTGGGTAGTGCCTTGACCGCTGAACTTAAAGAATATGAAACAGGTCTGGGAGTACACGAGCACCTTGCTGTGTTCAACTGCTATTCCCTGTGGGTTACTGGGAAATAAAACACTGATATTTTCCCTTTAGCGTCGTGCTGTTAGAGAGGTGTATGTTGGCTCAAAGTTGGACGACGGCGTTGCCTTAGCACTGCTAATGTAGATCTGCATTCTCAGGCATACTACACTCTTCCAGGTTTTGCTGCAATTAAACGTGCAGCACACCTGTGTAGCCCCCTCTCCTTTTATGTCTGTTGTTCATATGTAGGTATAAATCCCATTTAAAATGCTGCTTGGGGAAATAAGGCAAAACCTCCTACATGATTAACCTTCTCCTTTTGGATCAAAATGCAGATATTCTCTGTAGAGCATCTCGACCCCTTGTCCTTTCGAATGAGGTATTTACTACTTTCGGTTTGCTACTAAGACTCTTTCAGATAAAGGCACAAGGGGTCAGTGTTGTTGCACAGCACAGTTTCAGTGAAAGGGTGAAAAATGTGCTTCAGTCCAGAGATTTATTTACTTTAATATGGCAAGTTCTTAGAGGAGTATGAACCCACAGCACAGACTGAAACTGGCTCTGTAAGTCAGAATATGTTAGTATCTTCTATGAGCGTATATATAGAAACAGAATTTAAAGGATTCTTTCAACTTCATTGTTAATGAAGAAATAGTTAAATTTAATCTCTTCTTAAATAATTAAAACTTGAAGTTGTAAATAGACTACAGAGGTAGAGGAGAATATAAAGGTAGACGGAACAAATTATTACGACATTATTTTTTTATTATATTTATACATCAGAGAAACATATACCTGAACGTACAGTGGGATACGGTACGTCATTCACTGTTGCTACACAGAAGTTGGAATTGTGGTTCCAGATCTAGATCCTCAGCTTCCTTTTGCCAGCTGAGCTATCTACTGACTTGTCCCTCAGAGCATCACTCAACCTCAGATTGAGGTGAAATAATTTGTGTAGGGAAAGACAAACTTAGGAGAGTGTTCAGGGAAAATTGTGTTCAGCCTATCTGTTGTAGCTGTCAAAAGTACTTCTCTCCATTGCGTTGTGTGTTAAGGTCTTTGAGAATAGTTGATCTGAACTGCTTTTTCTGTTAAAATTGTCCACAGGTTAGAGCAGGAGCAGTAACTGCTGTCGGAGTAGCAGAGTAGTGGCAGACTGACAGCAGGTCACCATGTCCTAACACGACCTGTTGTTACTTCCACTGTTTCAGCTGGCGGGTGGCATACTTTGTATGTCCGTTTGGCTTTGTTTTCTATAATTTGATTCAAAGTCCTGGGTGCTTAAATGTAGTAATTAAAAACCTAATAGACAAACAGAGGTAAGGTTTCAAAATGGGGACATTCTTCCCTTCAATGGCTTGTCCCTCTTGAAAGTCTAAAAATGTCCTCTGTTAAGTTTGGTCTGAACAGATACTTCATCCTAAGGATATAATTTGAAAAGTTCAGAGAAGAATTTTACCTCCCCTTCTAATAATAATGTTTGTCTTCAAGAAGATTTAGCATGTATTATTATACTACCGTGCAGCTCCCACATAAAGGGGAAAGTATTCGCCAATGTATAAAATCCTGAGAGTATCTTTCTGACTAGTCAGGATTAGAGTCCATAAGATGACTTTGCACAAACATTACAAAAATCTTTATTTGCTACCCGTAGGAGCAGAGTGTTCAACATCCGATGTATTAGTAGCAACCTATCAAACCTCTGGCACCTCATAATAATTCTCCTCTACTATACCACAGTAGGTGCGTGGAGGAAAACCGTGGCCTCACTGAATTCAACAGGAAAAAATGTCCATTTACATGCGTATAGATATTAGCAGATATGAAGAACCCACCTTGGTACCTAATTGTTTGCTTGGCCAGATGCCTGGTTACACACACGATATTTAGGACTGACACAGTCCTTCTATGCTTTTTGCACAGCTCTGCCACACGTGACCTGTTTCTTACCTAGCATATTTATGTTATACTTAACTGTGATGTTTGCATAGTCCTGTCAAAAAACGTTCATGACAGTGCCAGTAGCCTGAATATCCTGAGTATCAGCAGCTGATACAGATACACAGTACATTTGTCTCTACCACGTGTGAAGAGACCGCAGCGGTCTAGAGACATTAGCCTGTCATTAACCCAAACTAGTGCTTTCTGCACTATTCCTCAAGTGGTTCAGTGGGACTTATTACTTCAGGTTTGAGGCTGTGCTATCAGCAGCTTCTAGTCTAGCCTGGCTTCTGTCTGTGTATCCTGGAGTACACAGAGAGAAAGCTTGCATCTGTCTGCAAAATACTGTGTAAGCATATCTAAAGATATGAAATTACCTCCTTTCTGAGGTTAGTGACCTACAGAAAGAGGAAGGTTACTATTTTCAACTACATTTCCTTTACACTTGTGTGCCTGAGTTGAATTCTTCATTACTGTTATTCCTAGGCTTCTAGAGCAACAAAGAGTATTATTCTTTATTGTCTCTGGCAAATGCTTCTGTTGGTCTCTGATACAGTCTCCTTCATGTTATTACTACTTAATTCTACATTGCTGTTCCAGTACTTGCACAAAGTAATGTGGTTCTTTGTTTGTTTCTTTTTCCGGATATTAGACCCGGAATAACTTTGAAAGCACTAGGCAGGAAGTGGAGAGACTCATGCAAAGAATGAAATCAGCCAACCAGGATTACAGACCACCAAGTCAATGGACAATGGAAGGATATCTCTATGTGCAGGAGAAAAGTGAGTAAAACAGATGTACCTTTTAATTTGATTTGACAGGCACAGCAACAAATACAAGGACGAGAAAATGGTTTCGTTGCCAGGATAACACAACAGCTCTGTGTTTGAATGTCTGCAGACTTCTGCTACGGTTGCTTTCCAAATGATTGGGAGATTCAAAAGAAAAATAAGTGTTTGACTTTTCAAAAAGCACTCAAAGTAGTTAGAGTCAGATGGAATGGTGATCAAAACTCTTGTAAGCAACTCAGCTCCTGCCCCCTGGGTCGTTGTGGATAGGTCCTCGCTACTGGCCACCCCAGTGACTGACTGGTAATGAGCTCTGCTCTGGCCAGCTGCCCTACGCCTTGATTCAGAAGCTGCAAGCTCCCAACACTCTGCTTCGACCCTACCTGCCAAATGCTGCTTCTCTCATCCTGCCTGAACAGGGCCCAAAGCTCACCCAGCAGGAATGACTTCCACCGTGTACCAGGGATCTCCACTGACCCAGCCACCTTAAGTGGCTTACTTAAGAGTAAATGAACAAGCACATAATGGAAAAGAAGGGTGTAAGAAGAAGAAAAGTCATCTAAACACAGCCTGTCCACTTCAAAATAGCTGCAAATCTATACCTATGTTTGATTCACTACATAAGACATGAGAATGAGGTGATTAACTAAAGGAAGGAATAGAACTCAAGTTTTCATAAGTATCTGAAACTAGTTGGAAGAGCCTAGCAATACATCATGTTATGAATGAAAACAGAACCAGGAAATATGTGAAACGTCAAATGAGAGAATTCAAAACTATACATCACCTGAAGTAACAGCTGCCACAGATTTACACTTTAACCAGTATAGAAAACCAAGCCAAACGAGCTGTGTTAGGCAGGATCATGCAAAACCCTCAGTAAAATAGTTTTCATTGCATAGGGTACCCAGATTTATATATTTATTCATTAGTTTTTCTATTTGCTGTGGAACAAGCCTGACACTAGAAAAGTATATAGCAGTATTCTGAGATAGTGCGTACATGGTTGTGCAAGTTTGATGTTCATGCAAAAATTATTAAATACAACTCTGCACCTGATTTCTCAATCTAAAAATAAATAGAGGGTATCTGATTATAGAATTCCCGTGTCAGACTTGACCCCACTCGCCCTCAGTTTTGAGAATATCTTCTTCACTGCTCACCTTTTAGATGATAATTCAACAGAATGCATGGAGTTATAGATAATTGATTTTTTCCAAATAACATCGTGAAATTAATATTTATTTCATATGTGAGCTGAAAGAAAGAAACCTCAATGCTTATCATGGTTAAACTCAGCCACTTTTACCTTCAGTAGCACTAAAAGTTTTAAGACGACCTCTATGTTTTAATTGAGCAATAATGATAAAAGAAACCTGTGTTAAGTGGAAATTACACTGAGCCCTGCTAATGGGGGAGGGAGAAAAGGAGTGAAGCGTTGGGCACATGCTGTGCTTCATTAAATAGCGAGAGGTCAACTTGACATCCTCTTACTGAAGAGAAATTTGTTCATTAGTTTATTCTGGAGTAAGAGTAGAAAAGTCTGTAATCTCGGTGTCACTGGGGACGGTACTAGCTGTAGATTGCCTTGTCATGCAGGTTTACTTTCCTACAACCATCATCCCATAGGCTCTTGTCAAATTATGGGCAACTGGGTTGAATATTTCCTATTCTTGAGAGTAAATCCTCTGTATATTTCTTACTGATATGCATGGTGGTAAATCTAGTTTTTTGAAAAAAAAATGGCAGTAGGCCATAAATTGTTCTCTTTCAGATGGATGGTCATGAGTAACAGACTTAAAGTTGCAATGTAGGTGTCTGACTACGATTTTGTAATGAAAAACAAGTGACTCCTAAACTCGTCTGAAACTGCTGTGAGAGTGCTCTTCCTTCTTATATATGCTAAGAGTTAAAGAAATGCTGTCAGAGGAAAAATTGATTTATAATAAGTATAGTTTTTTTGCTATTGTTTTTTTTCCTTTTTTGCTAACTGAAAATAAGTTAAAAATATAGGAACAGAACAGCTAACTTCTGAGCTGACTTTTAAATTTATGACGTTACTTTCCTGCAAAATGCAGACAATGGGAGAATTTTCTCTGAGTTGACATAACAGATCGTGTGAATTTCCTCATCTACGTTTGTGGATTACCAGACATCTGACTTACATGACTGATGCAATCTCTTGCATATCCACCACCTTTGTGGAAGGCTATATTTAGAAGGCAAAGCCATTGTATCTATAACAAAACTACTAGGTTTGTTTTCAACACCTTCCATTTTTATGTAACTGTTTACATTTTAAAAAATACGAAACCACAAAACCCTTAAAATACTTTTTTTTTAACTCAGACCTGTTTCATTAAAAAAAAAAATTAAAAGATCCAGATATACTGTACTTTGAAAAAATCAATATCCTATTTTTCCCATGAGTAACTCCCATTGAAATGAATTGGAAAATCACATGTGGGTTGATAGTGTCACCTAGTCCTTTCTTATTATGAATTTACACAATACTTGCAATACTGCATTATATATACGTATTTTGCTTTCGCACCTACATTTGTGATGGCTCTGCCAGAGAGGGGCTGTTTTGAATGCCAGACTGTGAAGCATAATGCTGTCCAGGAGGAAAGAAATGCTTTTCCTTCTTGGTACCTCTTCACACATCACCACTGTGTTTGGTCTCTGCGACTGAGTACCCAGAAGCTGTGTCAATGCTAGTAAAACAAATGGGGCTGTACTCTGCCAGTGAGACCAGCTTGTACAGAATGTCCCACCCTCTGTGCTAAATTTCCTATCCTCAAAAATCAAGAAGCTTTGTCCAAGTTACCTATTGACTATGTGTTACCGTAAGTGCTGCCAGCGCTGGCTGTTAAATAATCAGTGCAGGTATAGCCATAATGTTGTGGCCCAAAGGGGAGCAGTCACACCACAGAAACCTGAATTATCCTGTCCTCTGCAGTGCAGCACTCCTCCAGATGTAGCTGTAAGAATCCAGCAGCTTATCTTGTTTTCTGTGCTACAGTAAACAGATTTTTTCCAGAAAATTGGGGGAGATCTTGGCTGTACTTCTAGGATATGGAGAGAATTATCAAAATGGTGGGAGGATTTACTGTGTGTCTTCACAGCAAAGAACACATTCTAAATGCCTGTATCTAAGCTAGGTTAGTGGCCAAAGTTTTAAATACCATTGAGCTTAAGCTCAAGAGAATTTTGTGTTTAGATCCCTAAAGGTTCACAGCAATGCCTGAGCAAAACTCTGGGTAATCCGGGAGAGAAAACATCTTCTGCATCAAAAATTCTATACTTTGCAGTGGATTAAGTAGCGCTGTGGTGTAAGGTCTCCAGGATAAGGCATGTGTCCACTTACTTGGGGATCACTGTCACTCTCGTGTGTGTCTGTCTAAATCGAAGCCTAGTGAATCCCTAAGTGCATTGTACTTCTGTATTGTGAGTCTGTGCCGTTGTTGGTTTGTGGACACTGTCAGTCGTGTGCCACTGTTACAGCCACCTCTTCCCCAGCAGGACCCCTCCCAAGTCATAAAAGGCCAGTGTTTCTTGCTGAAGGTGCCACCTCTGCCACCCAGCATTTCAGCCCTCATCTCTAAACCACTGTTGGTTTAGAGTGCACTGCTCCTTTCCTTTCCTTCCTTTCCTTTCCTGTGGTGAAATCACCCATCTGTGTTCCACTGCGTAAGACTGAATCTCTCTCTGAGCCAATGCCATTTTACCCACTCCCTTAAGGTAACGGGTAGAAAAATAGAGTTCGTATGATATTACCAAAAGCATTTTTGACAAGAACTGTGAAAATAAAGGGAAATGCATTCTGACTTCATGACTTCATCCAGTTTTCTGGATCTAATACTAGACTTCAAGGTATCCCTCAGAGAAAGAATGTAATACTGAATCCTTGTGCTTCACCTGGCTTGATAAAATCTTCAGCTGTATTTCCTAGGCAGAAGAATCCTCAGATTCTTGCCTATCTCCTGCATATTTACCCTAGTATAATGCTGTTACTAAGCCAGTTGCCAAAGAAAATTGATCAGCTGGAATGTTGATGGCCATCCTCATTAAGCTGCAGTATTTTAAAATTATACCTGAACAACATGTTCAAATTCAAAAACTAGGGGATTTTTTTATTTTTATAGGCTGCATGTGGATGATGTTATGTTTCATTTCTGTCTAACTCCAACTAAACTAGTGATAAAATGCCAAAATAATTATCTTTAATACTCTCTCTCTTTAATCTAGGACCTCTTGGATTTACATGGGTAAAACATTACTGCACTTACGATAAAGGAACGAAAACATTTACCATGAGTATAGCTGAAACAAAATCTGGTGGAAAAGTGGTGAGTCGCACATACGTAAACACGTACATGAACTGTGTAGTCCATCTTGTACATTAAGCATTCAGAAACTGCTAATAGAAAAAAATTCGGTGAACAAAGCATAAGGCTGTTTTCATACATGAAGCAGTGCGTGTCTTATAGTAATTCAAATATTTAAATAAAAATATTTCTTTTATAACATAGATAAACCACATATTAAATAACTACAATAATGTAGTGGTTGTAAATGCATAGAAATCACTCACATTTGCACAGAATCATGGAATGGATGAGGTTTGGAAGAGACCTCTGGAGATTAGCTAATTTAATTTCTATGCTCAGTGCAGGGTCAACCAGAGCAAGTTAGCGAGGCCTGTGTCCAGTCAGGTTTTAGGTTTCCATCTCCAAGGATGGAAACCTCACAGTCTCTGTGGGCAACCTGTTTCAATGTTTGACCACCATAAAAAAGCTTTTTCTTAAGTTTAAATGGATTTACCTGTATTTCCGTTTGTGCCCATTGCCTCTTACCCTTTCACTGGGCACCACGGATAAGAATCTGATTCAGTCTTCTTTACTCTTTCCCATCAGATATTTACAGATTAATCACTGATACGATCCCCCTTCTCCAGGCTGAACAGTCCCAGCTCTCGCAGCCTCTCTTCATATGACAGGAGCTCCAAGTCCTTAATCACCTTGGTGGCCCTTTGCTGGACTTGTTCCAGTACATGCCTGATTCTTGTATTGAGGAGCCCAGCACTGGACACAGCACTCGAAATGTGTCTCACCAGTGCTTAGCAGAGGGGAAGGATCACCTCCCTCAACCTGCTGACAAACAACGCTCTGCCTCATGCAGCCCAGGAGGCTGTTGGCCTTTGTTGCTGCAAAGAAGCATTGCTGGCTCATGGTCAACTTGTTTCCCACCAGGACCTGCAGGTCCTTTTCTGCCAAGCTATTTTCCATCTGGTCAGCCCTGGCCCATCCCAATGCCTTGGGTTATTCCTCCCCAGGGGCAGGACTTGGCATTTCCCTGCATTGAACTTCAAGGAAGACCCTTCCAGCACGTTTCTCCTGCTTTTTGCGGTTCCTCTGTGTGGCAGCACACCCATCCAGTCTAACAGTGAATCCTTCCAGTTTTGCATCATCTGCAAATGTGCTGAGGCTGGATTCTGTCCCATTGTCCAGGTCACTGATGAAGACATTAGACAGTATTGGCCTCAGTATTGTCCCCTAGGCCACACCACTAGTGACTGGCCTCCAGCTGGACTTCCACTGTGAGCTCAGCAGTTCAGCCAGTTTTCAGTTTACCTGACCATCTACTTATGTAGCCTGTACTTCACCAATTTATGAGGATGTAGTAGGAAGCATCCTATTGTAGTAGGATGTACTGTCGAAAGCCTGGCTGAAGTTGAGATAGACAGTAGTTATTGTTCTTCCCTCACCCACCAAGCCGTCCATCACATATCAGGTTGGTCCTGGATGATTTCCCAGTCATTGAATTCATGCTGACTATTCCAGTCATCTTTTTGCCCTTAATATATTTGGAAATGCTTTCCAAAATTATTTACTCCATTACCTTCCCAGGGATCAAGGTGATGCTGAGTGGCCTGTAGTTCACCATATACTTCTCCTTGCTCTTCTTGAAGATAGGAGTGACACTGGCTTTCTCCCACTCTTCAGAAATTCCCCTGATTGTCTCAGCCTTTCCAACATTATAGAGAGTGGCCTCACAATGATCGTGGCCAGAACTAGGAGTTAGTCAACTTTACTCTTTAGAAGTCTTTTTATCTATGTGTGAGAGTTGACAGAATTATACATTATTCATTCTGGTATGTAGCTTATAATCATGTTATATGTGCAGATATTTGTAACGTTTCGTATTTAGGGAGTTTACTGACATATAACTTAATAATTAAATAACAAATATGCAACAGAAAGCTAGTAACTAGTCTTACTTTATATAGTGACAAATTATTATATATGTTCCTAAAAAATTTTAATTCCATATCTTAAGTTATATTCTTTGGGACTGTTCATACAGTTAAATTTAAGATGTGAAGCCAAAAAATATCAGCATACTGTCCATGCTAATTTTCTTTTGTTTTGTTTTATAGAATGGCCTCGTCACAAGCTCACCAGAAATATTCAAGCTAAAATCTTGCATCAGGAGAAAGACAGATTCAATTGACAAACGTTTCTGTTTCGATATTGAAGTATTTGAGAGGTTTGAATTTTTTTCATTGTGTTAACAAATTAAATGTAATTAAAAATAGAGTCACTTGCAACCAATATATAATAATTACTCCTAATAGGAACATGCATTTCTCCATATGCTTGTATCCAGACAAACCAGGCTTTCAAGACTTAGTACTTATTTGTTCAAACCTCTTTTTCTAAAAAAATTCACTACATTGCGTATGTGTTAACTACATTATGTTTGCATGTAGATACAAGATGTATTCTTACAAAACCTGTAGCACAGCTGACTACCCTCCCTTAGAAGTAGTTCATAAATATTTGTATAAATACTTATTAATACACATATTCTGTACCAATCTATTTTTTTCAGAAACGTGTGATAACACATTATTTTTATTTTTTGAAAATTATTTCTGCAATTTTTTTTCACTTATTCCTGGATATTATTATCATATGATGGATGAAAACAGTTTTTCTGTATTTGAAGTATATGTACATAATACTTTGTAAAAGTATTTTTTTCAAGCTTGGGTATAAAGAGAAATATTGAATGAATTTTTCCCTTAAAATATGATAAATAGACTGACTTTTGTAGTTGTGAAATTGATAGCTGTTTCTTTCTAAGTAGAATTGCATTTATTAGACATATCTGTGGCAGTACCATTGTAAAGTGTTCACAGGTGAGTGTTGCCCTTACTCTCTCCCGGGACATCCAGTTACTGATGTCAGTAATGACTAAGAATGTGAGCAAGTTCATGTAACTATAAACATACTATTGGAATACTGAGGATTCAAAAAGACTGTGGTAATGATTACATTTGAACTACTTTGAAATTTAAGACTTAATATTATTTACTTGGAGTATAATTTTGGACATCACCTGCAAAATACCAAAAAATTTTAAAAGTAATTGACATGAGTGAAAGATAAGTTTCCTTAGTAACATGAGAGTATGACTTTTCATCATGAAATGGCTCTTTTAAAAAATGTACAGCTGCACAAGTCTTCAAAATTTTGTTGCAAGATTTTATGGGTAACTTCTGTCTCCAAACACCTTATCCCGTAGAGCCAATGCTCCCCATGCACTATTATATGCAATATTGTAGGAAACATTATATGAAATATTATTTCATTAAAACATTGGAAAAACTTGCAGACTGATGTGCACATCTCATTTCATGAAAGAACCATGTTAACTGACAGAAACCCTTGTGAACGACTCATGGAGACCATACACCAAGAGCCTTCTAATTGACATAATTGATTTAAAATTTACTTAGGTATTTTTCATGCCTCTATTCAGCTCAGAATTCTTGTAAAAACTATTCTACAGGTTACACCGTTGTACTGGAGCTGTATAAAAAGTTAACATCAAAAAATGTCTTTCACCTTGAATGTAATTTTAAATTCTGAAAAATTACCAACTATTTCAGTAATTAGACAGGAAGTTCATTCAAAATGTGTTGGAGTTGGTTTGAGGTGGTTTTTTTTAAACTAATATTTGGGGTTACAGTATTATATATTTGAGGGTTAAAACATGCTATGCAACAACTGTAAACTTGGCCAACAGATTAAATCAGAAACCCAGAGCTAGAGGCAGGAATCTCTTAAGCTTGCAGTAAAATGATATCTAGTTGGAGATATCTAGTTGGAGATATCCAACTCTACCTGATCTACCCTGATCTCTCTAGTTGGAGATATCCCTGTTCCTTGCAGGGGGGTTGGACTAGATGACCTTTGAAGGTCCCTTCCAGCCCTAACCATTCTATGATTCTATGATTCTATGATACTCAGAAATTTCTGATTTTCTGTACATGCTGACCAAGGGACTATAAGTATAAATGCAGTTTTCCAACTCATATATTAAGCAGTAGTCACAACAGAAAGAAGAATAAAAAATCAGTTTCTATTTCTACAGTGGTTTTGAGAGAAAAATTCCTAGGTAAGAATCTGCAGGTAGATAGCAAGATGGAATATTAAAACAGAAATAAACTTAAGACTTTAATAAAATAGATAAACAATTACACATCTTAATCTGGATTAACTGTATTTTTTCACACTCACTATAGGAGATAGCAAACAAAATACTCAGCTTGACGTTTTTATGTATAAGGGCAGGGCTTCCTCCTATTTGAATGGTTTAGTGTATATGTGTAAACACACATTTTGATGTTCAGTATTTTCCAGTAGCTTTCTTGCATGCTTTTTAAAGATAAGATGGCAATGTAGGTCTTTTGGAGGAGGTGGGAAAAGATGGTGGTGTTTTAGTTATTTCTTTTTATGGTGGAAGGTGAATACCTAGTAAAAACTATAGTGTCCTTTATTTGTGAACCTACCACAGAAAAATCAGTTTTGGACAATCTACTGAAGGTTTTGAGCAGAGATACGTTACACTGGTGTGGGAGCAGGACTTCTTAAAATGGACTTTCTCATGGGCATTCTATGTGAGCAAATCCGTGAATTAATTT
Organism: Tauraco erythrolophus; assembly: GCF_009769465.1. Lineage (NCBI taxonomy): Eukaryota > Metazoa > Chordata > Aves > Musophagiformes > Musophagidae > Tauraco > Tauraco erythrolophus. Next base: position 122,117,866 of record NC_141465.1, on the reverse strand, counting down.
CAAAGCATTTCTTAAAGAACTCACTTGCCTATGATCACAAATAGAGACTAATTCTTTGTTCTTAACACTTCTGTTCATATAATTCTGTTACGTGAACACATCTGTTCATGTTCTGTTCAGGAACAAAGACTGAAATTGGTTCATTCATCTTTTCTCTGGTTCCTGTGACTGTCCTTCTATGCAGTGTCAAAGCTTCGACAGAGAGAATATGCCACTTTTTAGACTTCTATCATAGCAGTTAGAGCACATCCAGTGGAAAGAACTGTGGTGTTTGAGTCCTCTCAAATAAAAAATTCCTGCACCATGACAGTATTCAGCTCAATTGACTTTGCATCTCCGTACCTAAAGACACTATCTCAAAGCACACCTTTTAGGCAGCTGTTTTAGGGCACATTTCTTTTGACTGACTTTAGATGTCTCTTTTAGAATGTGATGACTTTTAATCTAAAAGTTCCTACTCCTCGTCATTTGCTATGAAAGGAACGTAGATAACTGGCTTAGGCATAGACATATTTAGTCAAATTGAGCTGATGTATCTTGCCCTTAAGTTTTCCACCCTAAGCATCTCTCCTCTGAAAAATGGGTTGCATTGGATCCCGTTTGTGGTGTATAGTTCATCTTGCAATATGGAGGTGCCTGATACCTGTTAGAGAGTTGTACCACTTCAGACTGGGCTTCTAAAATTATGTGTTGCAGTACTGAACTTTTAAAAAACAGACTTGTTTTTAAGTCTAGCTCAAAGTTATTGTATTATGTCAGAAGCCATCAGCTTTCTTTAACTTCTCTCCATCTTTTGTGTATTCACTTCATGTCAATATGCATTCGGATTCTGACTTTGCATACTGTTTGAGAAAAAGAAATTAGTAACTTCAGTGTATGTGTATGTTTTTCACAGACCTGGAATCATCACACTGCAAGCTTTCTCAGAATCCAACCGAAAACTTTGGCTCGAAGCTATGGATGGAAAGGAACCAGTAAGGATATTTTTTAATTTTCTTTTCTATGGTTTTGTGGAACACACATTAAAGAAAGAAGCTAGTATGCATTTCAGATACTCTGTTACAGTACAGGCAAATACGTTTCTGTTCTTTGTGAGGCACTATCACAAATACACAGTGAAGACAGGTATAAAGAAGAGAAGCAGAACTACTAGTGAATTTAAGCCATTGTGTATGTATTACTATTTTATGTTAAGATATTTAATGTTTAAGTAATATGATAGCACATTGTCTAGGAGGATTCATGGTTCAGATAATATTTGTGAAGTGGTAGTTTCTGCACTGGTAAAGACAAACCACCTTTTGGGCAGCATCGTGGGGTAAACAATTAGCACTCTCTTGAAAGGCACTGTAGAGAACATAAAAATGCATTGAAAGCTACCAGGAGACAGGCTTGTCAGAGACTTCTTCTCAATATTAATCTGCTTTTGAAATAGTCACTGAATGAGGGAGATGCCAGACCTGTATCCAAGGGAAAAAAAATGGTTGATTGGTTTTATGAGATAGATGAGTGTTTTTACAAGCTTTATGCTTGGCTGAAACAGTAGAGAAATTAGATCATTAGTTGTATTGAAATTTAACCCATTTGAAGTCTGCAAATCTGACTTCTAACGCATTTTAGGTGCTTATAAATTAAATGCTGATAAATCCCTAGTCAATGTAGAATCTCAAGGCTGGCCTGAATAGGTTTCTGGGACACATCCCGCTGGCCCTCTGCCTTCTCCCCAGCGGTGAAGAAGATCAGCTGTGTAAAACTGCAAACACAGGCAAAACAGTGGGTGGTTGTCCTCTTCACCTGCTCGGCTCCTAGCACAGGGCTGTTAACCTGGGTGAGTGCTGTGGGGTGAACGTCAAGAGAAGGCGAAAGGCAAGGCTGGCATTCCCCTAGCAGCAAGCTAATACACAGCATGTTGCAGCGAGCTTAAGAGCTACCAAAAAACCTGTCAATAAAGAATTTAAAGCACAAACATTGATATGTTGCTTTTTTTTTCCCACCACAGATCTACACGCTGCCAGCCATTATTAGCAAGAAGGAAGAAAGTAAGCTCTTTATTTATGTAGAGTTACCAAATATTGCTAGATTGCTGTAATATCCTGGTTTCTAGATATTGTATATGTGAGAGAGATATTAATTATTTTACATTTTCTTTGTATGGCTATGAAATAACTGTTTGCTGGATTATGTGATTGGGTTACACAAAAGCACATCTTAAGCTATGTAAACTGTGAGAAAGCCTTCAACTGTTGTATTACTACCCAATATAAATTGGAAGAAAATTTGGTTGGCTCCAAAGCTACAATATATTTAACAAATCTGTAAAAAGTTTCCATCAGTAGTCTGTGTACCTAAATGTAAATACTTGTCACTGTGTTGAAATAATGTCCCTGTATGGATCGCATCTTTCTGCGTTTAGATGTATATGCACCTGTTACACGTACACTAACAAAATGAGTATATTTAAAGATACTATGATGTTTATGTTTATAATTGTATTAACATCATATTATCACACATATGTGATATTAACATAATATTATATTAACACTAATACATAAAAATAGTTTATATGCATGGGTGTGTATATCTCAGAGAGAGAGATGTGTCAGATACACCTCCTATGAAGATATGTGTCCATATTTGAGTAGAAATCTAAAATTTAAGCCACTACCTCTGGTTTTTATAGCATGATGTTTATTTTAACGGTGACAAATATGCTGCTTTAAGATCTTCTTTATTTAGCTAGTTAGAGCAGTGAACATTGAGGATACAAAAATTAATAAGTACATTCACTTGAAGTAAACTCACTAATTAAAGTCAATAACAAAGATGATTTTCCTATGTTACCATTTTATGAGCCTTTATGTGCATATGCAAGGAACAAAGAATGTTGTATTAAAACCAACAAATATATTCTGTTCATAATGTAGGTCCTGAACTCTTAAAAGCATTTTCCTTAGCAGGGAGTACAGGAATCTACTTTTAAAGCAGCAAACTTTCTGCTATATATGTAGAGGGGCTACTGGTTTCTGAAAAAGACAGTAGGATATTCTGCTCCTAAGGATTAGAAAGTTGGATTTTAAGCATATACCAACAAGAATACTATTACAGATTAAGTATCATAATCCCACGGATAGATGTGTATCAGTCCTTCTTGACTCACATATGAATAACACAGAGATTTTTTCTTTTGTTAAGTTAGAAAATAATTACCTTTTTCCTTCTTTTTGTAGTGTTCTTAAATGAAGCAGGTTTCAACTTTGTGAGGAAGTGTATTCATGCTGTAGAAACAAGAGGTATGCATAAATCACAAATTATCTGTTACATTATTCTGAGTATTTTTTCTCAAATATTACTTTGATTAATGCTACATGTTTTACAGCTGTGCTTTGGAGCATGCCCATCATTTGGTTTGTACTTTTCACATTGTATCTATGTGCTTTACACTTAAAACTGTTGCCACAAGTTCCAACAACAGTTCTTAGCATATTATTTAAGTGGTCCTTTTAAACTTTCTGTATTTAGTGTTGTTTAGACAGCTTAATACACAGTTGCACACATCGGTAGTCTTTAATTTGTGTGCACCGAATTGTGCTTTCTCATGGTAAAACTGTAGGGAGCCTCTGCTCCCAACTTTCATTTCTGGCATGAAACCTGAAGACCAAAAAGTGGCACGAATACTCTCTGGTGGGACATTTGTTTTATAGAGCATAATTCCTGTCATTTTATTCCTTATTTTGCACATGATTTATCCATTTTTTTGAATGTTTACAAACTCATTTTTGATAGTGGGAATGCACAAAAAGAAAATAATAAGCAGTCTACTGATGAGGTGAAATCTTGCAACTCAGCAAGTTTTTAATTATTGCCTTTCAAATGAAGAGATATGACTGTATCATCTTCCGTAAAAAGAGATAACCTTTTCCTGTGCATTCACTGAATTGTCAGTATGCAATTCTCTTCTAATCCAAAGCTGTGTGGTATCTCTGTGCAACATCAAGCCCAACATGAATTCAGTTTCTCAGGTAACAATGTCATGTAGCTTTTGAATCGCTGCAGACTCAGAGCTTGCGTTCTTTTCTGAGGGAAAAAAAAAGGTTTCAAAAAAATGACCTAGGTTATCTAAGTGAGATCAGACTTTGGAGTGCTTTCAAAGGAATAGTGGGCAATTTTTAAATGGTAAGACCTGAAGTAGGGAGAAGGGAAGACTTTTAAATCCTGCTGATTTTAAAAGGCAGTTACAAACAATAAAATTATCATCACTGGAATATTGAAATACTGTGTTGTGAATGTTACATTTAAATATTATTTGCTATTAGTATCTGTGCTATTAAAAAAAGCCAACAATTGAAAATTGAGGGTAAATAGGTACTTGACTGTCTCTATTTTGCATGGAAGTCCAGTATGCATAACATAAATTCTCAGCTGCAGTGTTGCAACAATATACAGTATGTGTTTTTATTTTGGGTACAATCATTATTTCTCCTATAAATATCAATCAAATCTTAGTTGGAAGGGATGATGGGCTGAGCAAATGTAGATGCATAGTAATTCCACTGAAGTCTAGGTAAGATAAACTTGTTGATGTGTAATGTGTTTTAAGATTGCTTTTGGGTGTTATTTTTCACTTTTCCCAGCCATCTCCTTGTTTGCTAATATGGATCATTTCTATGCAAAAGAGTTCCGTTAATGTGAAATCATGGTTAGTGTATAGTATGGTGTGAATTGAATGGAATGCTTTTGTTGATATCCCAGAAGAGAATTCAGTAGTGTAAAGCAGTACTCAAGAATGTAACTGTACAATCTTCCATAAATGCATTTCGATGTTTTTAAGTCATACACCAAGGATACATGAGCATATATTGAAATAACCATATTTTCATTGTGCTTGTTTTCCCAATGTAGGTATTACAATCCTGGGGCTCTACAGAATAGGAGGTGTAAACTCCAAGGTGCAAAAGCTGATGAATACCATATTTTGTAAGTCTCTGAAGTGAAACTTAGTTAGTTTGCAGCATGTGTGCTGTGGTCCCTTTTGCCCTAACTCTGTGCTCAGAAGAGTGTGTCATAATATTTCCAACTTCATGTGTGCACTTACTGACACTAAATTGAGTTTGCAGTCTTAAAATGAGTGATCCATCTAACTATTTTATGTTCATTAGTATTCAATTTCTGCATGTAACCATTGATATATGTGAGCAAATTACTGATAAAATACATTTCTTCTTTTAGCTTTAAAGTTCCATTTATTGGTATCTATTTGTCATATTTCAGAAGTGTTCCAAAGCTTAGTTCTGTAACACAGCATGACTCAGTTTAATAAGCAGTTGTTCTAGTCTATCACTTTTCTTGCTTATTTGGCTCTCTAATGCCTGTTTTTGAATGTCTAAGACAAATAACATTAGTAATTCTCTGTTGACTTGGGCTTACTTTACAGTTTCATACAGTGCGTAGAGTTAATGTTTACAGATACTAAATATGAGTGCTAAATTCATTTTTATTAATAATTTGGCAGAGATTAAAATATTCAAATTGATTAGATTGGTAGTTAATCTGACTAATAAGTAATTACATGAGCTAAATGATTAATCTATTAGCTTCTGTTTTGCTGCATTTCTAGTTAGTGTGTTAGTCAAACTGTAACACAGTCATAATTCACATTCCTACCAGCCCCTAAATCTCCTCCTGATATGGATATTGATATGGAACTTTGGGACAATAAAACAATAACAAGCGGACTAAAAAACTACCTCAGGTAAGTATGATGCTACACAAATCTCAATATTCTTTTTCTGGCCCATTAATATTTTGCTTATTAATATCATATTACTTCATGTAATATGATATTAATAGTAGTAAATAGAGGCATTGTAGTAATTGAGTATATTGTTATCTTGCCTACTATCCCTGTGATTATGTGTAATAATCTAAAATTTGTCACACACTTTCTGCCATATTTAGATACTCATGCCTTATATAGCCTTAAATTTGGGAGAAATTAATTAATTGCATATTTTTGTTGAAAACTTTTTATGTTAACCACAAAGCCTGTAGTGCTCAGTCTTTCTTTTTGAATCCCTTAAACTATGTACCATGAGGTTTTTTGACTACCATTTTTGAAGCAGAATACGAATCTCTGCAAAAGCATAGGTTTTTGTCCTATGATGTTGGTGTTTTCACAAACACAGTATCCCTCCCACACTATCATTTTCCCTTGAAATTTTTGCTAATAAGAGATAGAATTTTCAGGAATTATGGTACTTTCGAGATAACTCTTTTTTTGGGTCTCAATATATAACATTCAACGGAAACATAATAAAAAGCATCAAATCCATATGGTGGATGTTCTATGCCTTCTAAAAATCTAGATTTCCTAAACTGGTCACCTAAGAAAGAGCAACATCATAACTCCCTGTTCACTCTGGAAAACACGCCTAGGATTTGTAGTGGAATGCTCATGTAAACTTCATTGAAAAGACTGGCTTTGGTTGAAGAAATTTGTAATACATCTTCAGAAGCACAGATCATTGTAGATGCTGTATTTGTGAAATTAGGACATGAGCCTGCAGTAGCTGTGTGTTTGTGCCTGTAAGGCAATTCAGAGCCTGCCTTTCACAGAATAAGTCTTCTAGGATCTCTCAGATCAGAATTTCAGTGCCAAACTTCATCATGTTTTTGCCTTTCTTGGGCAAAAGATTGTTTCTGCAGCCCACTGTACTGTGTTCTTCAGCTGTATTTATTCCTGTTCTACAGTATGGAAACCAGAAATCAGTGAGTCTCTCTGCTGAAGTCAGTACCAGTAGTATCTCCGTTGTTAATTTACATGGCGACACCAGATTCAACTCAAAGACAGTTTCAGACTATGTACATGATTGAGTTCTGTAGTAGCAATCAGTCATCACTGAATTGAGTTTCCTACAACATACCAATATGCATTATGCGGTAATGACCAACCCATAAAACTTTCAAAGACTTTGAGACTTTAGGGTTTTTGATTTTCTTTTTAATATTTTTTTACGACCAGGTGTCTTTCAGAACCACTGATGACTTTCAAGCTGCACAAAGATTTCATTGTTGCTGTTAGTAAGTAAAGTAATAAATACACTTTCACAAAATTAATACTGGTTTTAACCCTTATTCTCCTCAGTTACTATCCTTGCTTTTCTCCTTAGTCTATTATTCAGTGATCCAGCCATGGATCCAAGTTCTTCCATGTCACGGTATGTGACAGCACAGTGCCACATGAAAGACCTCAAAACAGATGAAGCTGTGCAGTGGTTTGTTCTGATCTTTTCTGAGGTTCTGTGTGACTGCCTTCTGCATGAAATGTTGAACCTTGATCTATATGTTTGCTTGTTTTATACAGGCTGATAATTCTTTTGTAGCATTTATCCCTCTTAACAAGAGACTTATTTTCTCAGCTTTCCTTGAGAAATTGGAGGAGGTGATAATTATCTCCTTGCGCAAATGGAGTAATTGGATACAGAGATAGTAGAATTGTTTTTCTCACAACTCCAGTTTAAAATTTGGAGTTATCTCCCCATTTCCTCTTGCCTTGAGAAGAATAAAAGACACAGAAGAATTTTAGATATTTTAAGTAACAAGGGGTAAAATCTTGGATTTCACTGAAGTGGCACATTGGGTCAAAATTGTCACAAATTTCCTGGGTTCCAGTGTCAGTGGTAACTGCTTTTGATGAGTTACTTCAAATACAGATCTCAGAATGTTTTAATAAATATAATCATATTGTCCTTGTCATTTTAAAGCCTAATTGTGTTTGGCTCTTTGTAATGCATGTGTGTATGAGCGTACAGGCATCGCTACCGTTTCTAGTCACATCTTAGCACATGTTCTCATTCATCAATGATATTTATTTTCTATTTAATAGAGTCAGATGATCAGAACTACAGAGTTGAGGCCGTGCATGCGCTTGTGCATAAGTTACCAGAGAAGAACAGAGAGATGCTGGACATCCTTATCAAGCACTTGGTCAAGTAAGTATTTTTGATTTTTCTCTGTGTTATTATTGTAAGATGTGATTATTTCCACTTTAAATTTGTCACTGTTGCTTAATCCATTCTCTGTGTTGAAACAATGTCACTTGAAATTACATTTAATTTCTAAAATGCTGTTCTCAATGTAGCTGAAGAATACTCACCATAGAAACAAAATAAAAAATAGCACCATAGTCACCAAGATGACCAACTATGTTTATAAAATAAACCCACTCAATGTTTTCGTTCACGTTCCTACTTACTACAGGAATTGGCACGAATGAAATTTAAGAAACACCGAAAACTATACGAAGATTGATAGAAAATGCTGGTTTGAATCTGACTTAAGGTCCTACACTGTTTCAGAAATGGAGAGTAGACTAATGTGATAATACTTGTCCTTCAAATTTCATCTTATTTTTCTCTCTAACAGCTCTGAAGTGTAATATCATTTGAAAACACTAATTTGAAGTATTATTATTTATATATTTTTAAATTTATATGAATGTCCAAACCCACTTTTGAATCTCCCTTGTTCCATCAGCTTCTCTGAGTATTTATTAATGTCAGATGAAAAAGATCTTTGGTTGGATGAGGCTTTAAGCAACCTGATCTAAGGGAAGGTGTCCCTGCCCATAGCAGGAGGGTTGGAACTAGATGATCTTTAAGGTCCCTTCCAACCCTAACCATTCTGTGATTCTATGGTGTAGCATTTCTTTGAACTGATGATCTTTTGTCTTCACTGAATTACACTTAACATGTACTGTGAGAGAAAAAAGACAAGTTTTTTTTCTCTTAATGTTTCTATATGACTAGCTATGATTGCATAGCATTATTACATTATAATATATCCTATTTCTGCATCAAATGTTATTCATGTAAGTTTTACTAAATCTTTTGTTGGTTTTCACTGCTATTTGCTGAATACTTTTGAATACATATTATTCTTTTGGATTTAGGATGCTGTATACTTCTAGTACATTTATTAATGATCTGGGAATGTGAATACTGAAACAGTAGTTGTTTAGATAAGACTGACATGACTGAGATATGTAGAAGACATAAGAGAGGAGCCTGTATTGTTTTCATTTTCTTCGTTATGTTCCGCTATTTTGCTTTTCTTATCACAGCTTGAGTCACAGCCTAAGAAGCTGTCTACAGTGCAGCCTAATGCAGTTTTACCTCCTCTTATAGATGTGAGAACTTTGAAAATTTCTTTGATAGGAAATTATTTAGCCGTAATAAACTATTTTTAGGCCTTTATGTCATTAGCTCTTGGAGAACTAACATAGGGAGCTGCTGTGAATGCTTCCGTTGCAACAACTGATTAGGCAGACTTTGCATCTCGTTAGACATGGAGTAACCCAGAGAACCAGGTGAAAGCAAGTTCCATAAGTTGCCTTACAGAGTTGTTTGATTAGCCAAAAATATATCTACTGCTTCCTAAGCCTCTAAAAAGTTAAAACATTTAATGACAGATTAGTGATTGTGTAGAATTTGCTAGTCTGGAAGCCCCAAATTAGAAATATATATACATAGGAATTTACTTATTTCTAGGCAGAATTAGTGATAGGCAAGCATTTATTTTTGACTTCTAATTTTCAGTTCTTTTCTTCCCAGTGTTCAATTCACTCTGTCTAATTTCTCATATAATTTGCCAGCTATTGTTTATGCTAGCAATTCTAATGAGACTGAATTCAAAATTAGCTTCTTGAGTGTATTAGTATTAGTTATCTTCCTTCCTCATCTTTTTCCTACCACTGTGTGGAGATTTTTCAGGGAGCAAATGGCAGATAAAGTGCCTAATTTTATGTAATGTATTTCCCATTTTATTATGGGAAAATACAAAGAAAACCCAGCCTCCTGTTGCTTCATTCTTTTGTTTAAAATCCAATTTCAAAATATGCATCCTTTACCTATATTTCTTTTAGCTGTTCAGTTCCTTTATGTATACGTTTGTGACAGGTGAAAATACTGTACTTTTAACTGTGAGTTATAAAATAAGGATGACAATATTTTTTCTTGATTTAGATCTTAAAGTCTTTACGTCTCTACCTGCCTTGACTTTGGTGTCACTGTACAAAATTAAATATAATCTATATGTTGTGGGATGTAGATCATGCTGAAAACAAACAAACAAACAAAACCAGCAAATCCTGAAAAGCACCCTGCAGAGAGGTGATATGGTATGAGTATCTACTCAGTCAACAGCTAGGCAAACATGGGAACTTTGGTGTTATTTTTCAGATAGGTAACTCATTTTTTGTTTTTAAACTTTCCTAGTCAAATTACCTGTCTACTTGAAAGACTAAATCATTCTTTGGTATGATTTAATAACACCATACCTTTCCAAGGTAGATAATCAGGAGTCTGCAATCTGGCAGTATCAGAAATTTACTGGTGATGTATCAAAGAAAGCAACTGCACCTTAATGAATGCCTTACAGCTACCTGAAGTGCATGATTACCTTGGCCTGTATCTATTCAGTAGCCCAGCAACAGTAGGACTAGGTCAGGGGAAATTGGTTATCAAAATGACCCATTTACAGGCCTGGGTTTTTTCTCTTTTGCAAGAAATTAAGCCTTTGAAATGCTTTGTAGAAAGTCCTTTCTGGTTACAATGTTATTAAATTCACCATTCCTTTTATTAACCAAGCTACCAAATTTGTAACCAAGGAAACTCAAACACAGGACAAACTCTGTCTTGTGCAGTAAGACTATAATGTTTGTGTGAGAGACCTTAACGGTTACTGTGCAGCACAAAGCAGAGGAACATTGCAAAGGGTTATTATTTCTGGGTTTTTCTAACAAACCTAGAGCTGAGAAACTCGAAATTCCATTTTCATTAAAATACTAGTGGACATCCCAAACACTTCTTAGTCACCTAAGCAAATATAAGATCTGTTACAGAGAAAATTAGATTAAGAGAATTGCCTAAAAATGGGCTTTAAGAAGGTAGTCATTTTCATACTATGACTTCCAAATAGCAATCTCTGCCATTGCATCTGTCTGAAGTAAAATTCTGGAAAAGTTTTTTTGGCATAGCTTAATGAAGCAACATAGGAAACATGTAAGAAGATAGGCATTTACTTTCCTGTAGTTTATAATCACATTGTCTCGAATACAAACCGCTTTCCCATGTTTCTCTTGCTTCTTGACGAAAATGGAGTGCTAAAACATTCCTGTTCTAAATATGAGAGGAGTATTACTTCATTAAAGAAGTAATTGTGCAGTCTGTCTCACCTCTATACCAAGATAATTTTACTGTTCTACTCATTCTGTGTATCATTAGTGCCTGTTCAACAGTGAGACTGAGAGAAAGGGTTTTGCCTGAGTCCAGACATGGGTTTGATCCTGATCCTAACAAAATCCCTCAGTAGCCTTGGGAAAATCTCACAGTGCTTTTGTTCATGTCTTTGTAGTCTTTGTAAAGGGACAGTATTTGTGTTATTTGCTACCAAACTTTGGCATCAGATAGATCATTTTGCTAATGTTTGTATAACGTTTTAAGAACAAATCAAGCTATCTGAGAATATCATTCAAAGGAAAATGTAGCAGATGTCTCCATAAACCTGATTAATAAGGCCATCAGAGAAAACCAGAAGATAAAGTTTGCTCCTACCTCATAGTCTTCCAGTATTTTCGAGATTTTACTGTTTCTTGATTTCAAAAGGTACTAGGGTAATTTAAATTATGTAGGAAACAGCTAAAAATGCTTAGGTTGACACAGTGTGGTAGCAGATAGCAGTGAGAAGGAAGAGGAAAATGTGAGTAAGTGCCTCAATAACTGATTCTATTTGGTAGCAGATTCAGTAAAATTAAGCATTAAGGCAATTATCAAATCTTTACGTGACATGATATTTCTCAGACATGAGGCAATAGGGCAGCTGTGACTGGGGAATCACTGGCAGTTATTTCAAAGGATTTATGATTATACGGTTTTTATTTGGCAAATCTTATTCTTAAGGAGAGAAAAGGGACATTGAGGATTACTGATGGTTTTCATTTTACTATCTGATAAATTATTAGAAAATCTAAGATTCTGAATTCTACATTAAGAAGAAAAATGACAGAAAAGGTAGAGTAACCAATAACAGAATATACAGAAGTAACAGGTTAATATATTTTAAAATCAGATGATGTCTGGCATCGTGATCATCTGGTATTATCTGTACCACAGAAACTGATTTCTCTGACCCCATTGATCCTGTGTTTTCAATGCATTAATAAAGAAATCCTGTTGCAATGTAAGTGTTTTCTGTAACTAAGTTTCTTTCCTTTACATGAGAGCTAAGGTATATGACTGGCCTCTGTAATATTATAGTATTTTCAGTCTATCCGACTTCAAGTATTTAAGTTCCTGTATAATCATTGGAGAGAGATAGGTACCTACTCTAAGATTCCTAAACTTTAGATGGTCTGGATCTCTCTGTGGAGATCTTCAAAGATAATTCTTTTTCTCTGCCAATTATGTCAGGAACTTAAATACTTACTCTAGGAAGATGTGCTCATTATCCGTTAAGTTATTTCAGGATGGGAACCTTAATGGAAATACAGTAGTTGTACTACTCTACGTTTTGACTCTAGTAAAAGTGAAAGTTTAAAAAATGTTTTTAAAGGGGAGGCATGAACTTTGGATCTCATTAAAGAATAATCTTAACAGGTTTTTACCTGTTGGAATTGTAGTTTAGCACAACTATTTAATTGCATAATGTTTGTGTTCCTTTGAAGGGTATCATTGCACAGTCAGCAAAATCTAATGACCGTATCCAACCTTGGTGTTATCTTTGGACCAACTCTGATGAGAGCCCAAGAAGAAACCGTGGCTGCTATGATGAACATTAAGTTTCAGAATATCGTCGTTGAAATTCTGATAGAGCATTATGAAAAGGTAGAAGGACATTATCTGACTGGTTTTTGATAAAGTGGAACTAAGATCTCATTTCGTTACCATCCTTAAGTTCTTAAGAATAAAAAAACTAGCATTTGTAGAAGGTCATTGATAGAAAGAATACCTTCTCCCCACACTATGCTATGGATCTGTATTCCTAGCAAGTCTTTTGTAGCTGTGCAAGGTACGGATCCAAGACATAATATCCTATGCTTTAAAGGAGTTACTCCGAATCTTCAGTTGCTTTCTGAAGATTGCTATGTCCTTCTTATATCTAGAAACAGAATGAGAAGGTCATAACTTTGCTCCCAGCTCCTTCATCTCTCTCATGCTAGCAGTGTATGAAGGTTCAGTGGGTGAATGGATTCTCCTCTGAGTGCATCAGGTCAGAGTCTTTCTGACCGTTGCCGTCCTTTGGAGATACACCAGCTGCACAGTGGAGATCTAGTCCCTCCTAACGTCATGAAACCCCAAGCATCCTTCAGTTCCCCTTTTCATGAGCAGCATCAATGTGGATCCTCAGCACAATCTCCCATTTCTGTGCACTGTGTCATTTTTCATGTGTATAGGTACTAGATCAAAAGCAAAGAAGCAAAAAGAAAAAAGTAATGTATCTTAGATGAGGTTTTATTCCTATTACAGGTTTTAAGCCCATCATGTCTTTGTGATTTTAAAGATCTTGAATACACTGGAAGATACAGACTTCTCTAGGTGCTTCTTTTGCTTTGAAGAAAGGCATATCTGTGACTGCTTGGTTTATTTTGTTTTCCACAAAGAGACCAGTGACAGCAAAGATCCTGGAACATTTAAGAAGAATTGTTTCAGAGCTTGAGAAAGAAAATCCATGAAACCTTAAACACTTACTTTCAGTCACTACCATTTATTTTAAACTATTTGATTTCAGAACTCAGCAGAACAGTCAAGACCTCCTTTATTTGTTCATCAAAAGAAATTTTATTTTGGGGGTCTTTTGTTGATATATAAACAAAATATATCTTTCTTCTCTAAAGACCGACAAAACAAAGTGAAAGAACTTTGAGTTTCTTCCATTTCACATTACTCGGCTAAGGGGCTGTTCCTGGTCAATACCAGGATCCCCTGCACTGGTTGATCAGTAAATACTGACAGTACTGCTTGGTATCATCAGTTGTATTTCATAGGGACTCCTCAAAATTGGTATGATAGCTTCTAGCTTCCTTGCCTGTAACTCCAAAACATATCTATTATGTGTTTCCAACACTCACTTTCCCCCTCAGAAGATTAGAGATTCATTCAATACAAGGACCATAGCAGCACAACCAAAATCACACCCTCACACCCTATTTCTATGTCTACAGACAGGTTTTTTTTATTGATTTGCTACTCACTAATGCCTAATACCATATTAATGTACTTCAGGAGCATCTCAAGATGTCCATTAAAGCATTTTCTATCATATAAGCACATTTGCTTTCTTCCACTGTTGTGAGTAGCATAGAGGTATCTTTTCATCATTCGCTTCATCCTCTTCTGGAAGTGCCCTATTGATAGCGGTGGTGTTGCGTGGTATTTAACCTACGACACTTGGCCCTCTCTACACTATGGAGATTGGACGCTTTTGATTCCTTCAGTAGCTTAACTGAATAGGCAATTTTTGTCTGTAAAACCTCTTCTCCATTCCACAAAACTAATTCCACTTCCTTCCACAGAATGCCGTAGGGGTACTCAGTAGAGTTTACAGTCTGTTCTAGGAGGAATAGGTGAGAAAGGACTTCTGGAAGAAAAACACACAAATCTTTTGGTTTTATTTTTTGCATTAGTCATCCTCAAAGGCAATTATCATTTTCATTAGAAGTGTCCAGTAGGGTTTTTAGGGTCTTTCAAGAGCTCTACTGCACGTGTCTTGGATATTGCAGAACAGGTGATACAAATGAAGTCACCCAAGTTACTGGACTTTTTGTATTGTTCTTGCTACCAGGCTTGCCATGCTTATCAGCCGAGAGTTCTTTAAAACGTCGTATATACCTATGTCCCAGTAGTCAGATATCCCAAAAATTTTATTTTTTTTCTGCGGTAATGAAGTGCAAAATTGACCAGTGGTAGCAATGATGTGTAAAAGATAACAATCAGGAGATGGTCTGAACATAAAGATGTTCCTCATCAAATTTGACGTGTTTGGCAAAATAAAGTAGTTTTCTGAAATACAAACTGGATTGTGGTAAGTTACAACTAGTAACAAATTTGTGACATACAAAAGCTTTCATAGGAACACAGAGAAGAAATTCAATACTTTTCGTAGTATTTTAAAAAATGTGTTAAGTTCTTGGGCAGGAGTTAGTTGTAGACATATAGTGTATGTTTCATAATTTAGACTATTAAGCACTTAACAAGAGCTAGAAGATAAAACTATTTCAACAAATATTTTTATATAATCAGTATAAATTTTAAGTCTAGCATTGTAGTTCTTGGATTGTAAAATGAAATCAGAGCAAAGCTTATATTCTGTGAATTTACTCTTTTGTCATGTGTGAGACTATTACAGCATTAATTTCAGGTGCAGTAGTGAGGAAAACAAATGGATTAATAATGGAAGTGTAAGAGTACTTCTGTTGTTTATGTCATTTATTTTCCCCTGTGTTTTTAATCATGCAGATATTTCACACTGCACCAGACCCCAATATTCCTCTTCCCCAGCCTCAGTCTCGATCAGGTTCAAGAAGGACAAGAGCAATTTGTCTCTCCACAGGTTCACGTAAACCCAAAGGAAGATATACACCGTGTCTAGCAGATCCTGACAGTAAGTTTGTCCTCACTGACTCATTATCTTCCTTGTTATGTCTTGTCTTTTAACTTTCCTGTATAATATCCAGTAAGTATTGACTTCCAATAATTCCAAGCGTAACAGATGGGGGTTTGTCAGCTTTTAACCTCTGTGAGTGACAGCCTCGCTGTTGAATGGCTGCATTCCTTGCTTCTCTCAGGTAAGGAAAGATGTTTGGGTTTAGGCAAGTCTTGTATTGAGGACAGTGTTCAAAAATATATAGCATATAAATATATAGATATATAAAGTATGTAAATTTATAGTAGACTTTATATTCTAATCTAAATGTAATCTGCTTTGAAACTCTGAGGAGTTCATTATACAAAGTTCACATCATTTGCTTGTAAGGTGATTCTAAAGGTTGGGAAACTATAAATAGAATCTTTCATCTCTTCCTGTAATGAATGTAATTTAGTCCAGGTCAGGAGATCAAACTATTACTTGGCTTTTTTCGTATGCGTGAAACCATGGTCATTCGTTTAAACTCAGCCACTGCCTAGGTTTGCCAAAACCACTGAAACTGTCTTAGTTTTTCTGGAATAGGAACAAACTCTCATGTTTTGGGGAGAAACAGTAGACATCATATGGCAGCAGAGAGTTATGTGTGTAATTCATTGTTTCTTAAAATGCTTATTCATTTTCATGTAAATGTGACTATTAAAGTTTCACTTCATTCATTTTCATCTAGTGGGCTATCACTTTTTTACTTACGGGCTGTACAGTTGAGAAGTATTGAAACTGTAGCAAAGGTTAAGTTGTTAACAGTTCCACCACTGCAGCAGATTTCCAAAATAACTTCTATTTCCCTTGGTTCCTCAAGGAGATTTACCTGAAGTCAGTACACTAAATTAATCTATTCTTGATGATCTGTAGTAATTCTGAAGTCGGTAATGTTAGGAAATGTATCTGCAGTATGCTTTTGCACAGATGCTGCACTTTCCATAGGTTTATGTTACATGATTTCTGCCAGTGAGAGTTTCAATACTAAATGAGAGCAATAGCTACCTACACATCGATTGCCAGTGTGAACGGCATGGGATCTTGAGTAAGAAGTTGCAGAGGAACCATCATTTACATTCACCAGATGAGAAACTGGGCAAGTTACAACTTTTTTGCTGTGTAGCTGCAACGCACGGATGCTAGCATGAAAAAGGGGCATTTCTGTGCAAGAATTTAGCAGAGCGTGTGCAAGCTCACACTTCTTCATTCAGACACGTCTTGTGCTGGCAGCTGGGTTGAAACTAGATCTGACCCAAGGGCTTTCCACTTGTGCTTTGCTTATTAGCTCAAGCGCAGCACTTGCTACACAAGTTCAAGTTAAGATCTCGCTTGTGTCTGGCAGGCCGAGGCAGAAGCAGAGGTGTTCTCCTTGCCGACTGTCTCTAGATTTGGCCAGAGATAGGCAAGAGAGAGCCTTGTCTTTTGGCAGTAGCAAATTCTGAAGTACTAGATTGTTTTAAGTCCTCATTTAAATGAACCACAGACACTTAACTATGTTGCAGGAAATTAAGGAATTCTATATGGCATGACAAAATAAGATACAGCTTTCAAACAGTAGGAAATGATAGAAAGTGTATCTGACAAGTTAATTGTTGTAAAAGGGCAAGATAGAGGACAATCTCATGTGGAATACCAGAATTCTGGCCAGAAATGGGCAGAATATTTCAGATTATTGTACCAGTAGCACTATTGTTGTCAGATCCACTGTACAAGGCACTGGTATTTGTGACCTTATCTGTAGTAAGGTGTGTGGTTGTGGTCACTTGCCGCCAAGGATATTGAAACATGTGGAGGCAAAAGCAGCTGTATCATGCTGGTATTTTATAACTAATGTGTGGTTGGAGAATATATATTCTCTACTTCTTGTGGAATTTGTTAATCATATCTCCTAGCTTTTGGGAACAAATCCTACTGTAAACCAATGTATGACTCGCTAGACTGAATCCAGTCTTCAGGATAATTCAGCCCTCACTGTGTTATAGGCCAGTCCTTCCTCAGTTCTGATGAGTGTTCCTACCCTTATGTCATCAGATAATTTCATTATGATATTCCCACTTTTTGTTGGAAAAGGTTATTGGAAATAAGATCAGTACAAAGATTGTAGTGTAGAAAGGTAAATTTTCGTAATACCAGTCTAATTAAAGACATTCATCAAATGTGCAAGTTGTAAGGAATGAGTTGTTGTCCTTCAGGATAGATATTTTATGATGGGTATGACGATTCAGAAAATAGAGTATAGAGATGCTTATGGACTAGTCTTAGGCTGGAGAGATCCTGAGCAGCTTAGTAACCAAAGTGAAATGTAATTCTTGTGCCTGCGGGCAACGCAATCATGCATTTAAGAACATAAATGTGACAAGAATCACATTTGCCTTATCATGGAAATCCAGCAAGATGCTCACCACAAAGATATCGCAGCGTTGTTACTGTTGATTTTCCTAAGGATATTTGTCTTGCAAAGCAGTCCTTCGGAAATTTAAATTTTTATGTGAAATAGTTTAGCCTGTAGCCCATTATGTTCATCAGCTCTAAAGAAATAGCCACAAAATGCAGCTTTTCCACGTTAAAGGTAGGAATATGTGTGAAACTTAGAGTAACTAAATAGGTATTTTGTCTTAAGAATCAGTGCCTCTGAAACTACAGATTAATGAATTTGATAACAGGTGAAGTACAAGAGGCTAAAGGTGGCATGAGAGAAATGCGCATGATAAGAAAATGTAATTATTTTTTTTGTTTCCTTCTCTCTCCCCTCACTTGTCCCTAGGTGACTCGTACAGCAGTAGCCCAGACAGCACTCCCATGGGCAGCATTGAATCTCTCTCTTCTCACTCCTCCGAGCAGAACAGCACTACCAAATGCACGCCCTCGCAGCCCAGGGAGAAATCGGGAGGGATTCCATGGATTGCCTCTCCCCCTTCTTCTAATGGCCAGAAGAGTTCAGGCCTCTGGACTACAAGTCCAGAATCTTCATCAAAGGAGGATGCAACCAAAACAGATGTAGAGTCAGACTGCCAAAGTGTAGCTTCTGTCACTGGACCAGAGAATGCCTCTCCACCAACCGACCTGACCAAAAAGAGTTCTTACTGTTTGTCTGGGCTGAAAAGGTCTTCAGCGTCTTCCCTCAGATCCATTCCATCAGCTGAAGGTAATTTTCAAGGTCTTTTAGAACCTAAGTGCTTACTGTGAGGCATCAGAAAACAAGAGCTGCATCTGAAAGCTGACAATATTCATTAATCTTTTGTTTATTTTTTAATTTTTTGGCATGTTCTTTCTGTTTTCAAACTACTTCTGACATAATTCCGTTGTTTGTTACCTGTGCAGTTCGCACAGCTTAAAAGATAACAGTGTTTCTCAGAATTTAGAGTACTCTCTATCCTGCTGCACCTCACCTAGACCACTGACTTGTGAGGAGATGCTGGTTTATAAGAAGAGTCGGTGGCAATGGTTTACAACTGTGTCGAAGGAGTGAATCGTTGCAGCATGATTGATACCATCAAAACGAGCATTTAAATTTAAAAAGCACTAGGCTTAACATATCTAATAACTAACAATTTTGTCCCTCCTTGTCGATGTGCCTGCTTTTTTTTTTTTGGACAACTACATCTCTTCAATTGATTGAAATAGGAGATTAAATGAAAGGTGGGGGATTTTTGGTTGGGGTTTTTTTTTTAGTTATGGATTTTACAGTCGATATTTTTAGTTGAGACAGGACTGGACAGATGGGATAAAAAGGTAATCCTTAGCATGAAATATATGTCTGAAACCCTACTGATGGAGTGGCTGCTTCATTCTGCCCTGCATGCATGATTTATTACCCAGTACTGCAAGGAGATTAGCTTGAACACAAGATTATGGCTGAATGGTCCTATATATAGGCATGATGTGCCAGAACAATCACAAGTTTGCAAACTTAACTTTAGGAATCCAATTCAAGTGTACAAATTAGGACACCGGTCTTCCTGTTCAGTCAGAGAAAGATGCTGCTTCAAAGAACACCCTCAGAGTACCTAAGCTGAGCCCATGTTCCAAATGAGCCTGTAGACAAGGCTCCTTACACAAGAGAGGAGCTTAAAAACATGGCTTCTTAATTTACACAGTTCTGCTAAATGCTACGTTAGCTGGAACGCCTGTGAACACTTGCTGTACCTCTGTGAGTACATGAGGTGATACTGCACTATATTGACAGCTATGTGGAAATGGCTTTAGAAGAAAAACCTTCTTGAAATCAGCATATTTGCAGGGTTCTGGGTTATGAAGATTAACAGCCGGCACTGAAACAAGGAGCTCCAGAGGACTGAGCATGGGTGCCGAGTTTGCCGCTGAGCTGACAATAGTATAAGTAGTACAAGTACAGGTAGGGTCAATAGGTGGTTATGTGCAAAGCCCTGAAAGTTCTAAGAAAGTTCTCTCCTCTCTGCCCTCCGTGGAGTGCACAAGCTTTTTCCTAAGGCTTCCAGATATGAATTAGTGCTAGTGTTGGTTTCATATTTTGAGATCTCTTTATATTATGACAGCTTTTAAAGCATTATTAAACATCTGATGTTCTTGGGAATAAAGAAACACAGAAGTAGGTGCAGTTCTTTTCTTGCAGAATGTATATGCAAATAAGGCAGGAGTCCACAGGTAGGTGAACTTGAAAAGGACTTTTTTTGTGTGGAATACAGCCTGTATAGCTGTAGATTTTTTTTTATCAAGTTACAGTATCAGTCGTTTTAGGCAACTCGTAATCATTAATTCCTGAGTGTTTTTTTTTTTAAACTTCATGAAGCTTCCGTGGATACTGACGAATTAATTCTTACAAATTAACATGGTGTTATTTCATAGTGGATGCTGCTTTGAGCAGCAATTTGGACTAGATGACTTCCTGAGACCCCTTCCATCATGAATTTTTTCTACAATTCTGTGCAGTGTACTACTTTGTAAATGTTGGGTTTATTATCAGTTTTTAGTGAATGTACTATCTAGCCATTTAAGCGTAGTGTAATTTTTTAGCCTTTTTAATGTCATTTCTTCATTCTTGCTGTTGGTCCTTTTCTGATGTCTTTCTGTCTGAAAGGCTATTTCTTCTCTGTCTTAGTAAGTAGTTTCTCTACCTATTTTACCTCTCTTAAAAAGAAAAACAGAACAACAACATAAACTTCGCTTTGCATGTTACACGTGTTGTGAAACAACTTCCAATTAGCTTTAATATTCCCTATAATTTGATTGTTTTCTTTAGGTAACAAAAGCTGCAGTGGATCTATACAGAGCTTATCTTCAACAGATACCAAAGATACACCAAAGACTGCACCAAACCCTGATTTGCCTCCCAAAATGTGCAGGAGATTAAGATTAGATACTGCATCAAGTAATGGCTATCAAAGACCAGGATCTGTGTAAGTCATCAAGGCCCTTTGGAGATTTGCATCGTTACAATGTTGTCTACTATAAAGTGATCCCAGAGAGCTACATGAGTAGTTGGAAAAGCATCCATGAATACTTGATTTGAGTATTTCTGTATTTGTGAATTATTTATCTAGTATCTAGCTTCATTAAAATCGTAAACAAAGGAGACATGGCACAAGTCTGTTGAAGTCAGTTGAAAGACTCCCATTGACTTCATTAGACTATAGTTAAGATCTATAATGAAGAACTGTATCTTTGGAAAGTAATTAGTATTATTAACTCTGGTTCTTCTGGAATCTAATGTTTCAAGAGCACAAATGGTACTTACTGTCCATGCTGTTATGTCAAAAAGATCATCAGAAATTATTTGTTTATAGCCCAAAATTGGAGAAAGGTAAAAAACCCACAAACTTCTGCTCTGAAATTTCTTCGGTTGCTGCATGTTAAGTAGTTGATATCTTTGTTTTTTTCTAACAGTTGAGTTTTGAGGGTCTTTTCTATGTTGAGAGGAAGATAGTTCTAAATAATAGAGGTTATAATTTAACCTCTATTCAGCCTATATTTATATATGCGATTATAATTATATATTATATAGCCTATTATATATTATATAGCCTATTATAATTTAACCTGTTCAGCCTCTCTACTTTTTCAACTGTAGTCATTTTACAGACCGTTGTGTCTTAAACAGAGAATCCTACACAGCTCAGATAGCAACAGACTGGCAGTAAAAGCATTTCTAATATATTTATTGACCATCCAAGAATATGATTTTAAACATAAGGTGTTGTGATTTTCCTTGATGACTCAATGAGGCACTAGAGCATGTGGAAGTCAGGCCCTAATTAGGTTATGCCCTTAAGAATTCTGCTGAATGGGGACTTATATTCAGCTTTTGAATTTCCTCTGTTTCTCTAAGTCAATAATTAAAACAGTTTTTAAAAATGTGGCCATGTCTTTAGATGATTAATAGTGAAGTTAATCTGTGTGTTTTATTAATGGGCAAAGTATAAAGCAAGGTGGTACTTTGTTTTCAGAGTGGCTGCAAGAGCCCAGTTGTTTGAAAGTGCTGGTTCACTTAAACAAGTTTCTTCAGGACGGTAAGTGCTTCATAGTACTTAACAATTTGTAAAATCCTTCCTGTTTTTCTGGCTTCGAAGACTGAGCTAAAGTGTTGGAGCTTTGTTCTGTGTCTTTTGGACAGCATCGTGTGGCATGCAAAATTTTTGTGGTTTATGACACTCATCCTTTCTCCAGAAGAAAACTAAATCTAATAGAGAATAGCAGCCTATCTGGCGATTGTCACCTGGGGGAATTGCAGGGAGAAGTGCTCAGGTTAGCAATCTACTTAAGGGCACAGCTACAAGAGTAAATTAACAGGATTTAAGTTGAGGGTGCTGTACTTATTCCATACAGCTGTTTGTATATACATGCTTTCAGCAGAGTAGCAAACACGCTAGTTTATGGTAATTTGCTCATGTCGGCAAGTCCTGAATAACAGCTGGTTTAGAAAGTTCAGGATTAAATTGATCAGGGTTCCTGTATTTCCCATCACACCTTCCATGCCTTAGTATCAGTCTGAAGAAACTTGCCCTTTCTTCTAGGTAGTGTGCAGCAGGAATTATTTACATTTTCTTTACAAGTGCATGCATTTATTTGGTGGATTTGATTCATTCTTACATTAAGTTGGAATGTTCTGGTAAGTGTTTATCTAGGAAGCAGTATCTTTCATGCATTGCTAAACGGCCTACAAGTAATAGGCTAAGGCAGATAGCCAAATAAATGGATGTGGGAAAAAGGCTGTCTCTTTTCACAGTCCCTTCACTTCAAGTTCTTTGAGACAGAACATATCTTTAGTCTGTCACTTTACTCACTCATAGCAGGAACTGTCAAGCTTACTGGAACTGTCAAGCAAGAGAGAAAAAAAATAAAATAAAATGTTAATCCATGGATCCGAAAGTAGTAATCTAAAATAGCACAGCTGTAAACGAAGATGCCAGCGTGTGCTGAGATGTGCAGCAGTGGCATATGGCTGTCCTCTCTGACAGATGTAGCGGAAGCAAAAAAGAGAAGACTGACTTGCAAAGACCCACTGATTTTGTTTGAGAGAAGCAGCTTACATGAATCAAGGCTGTTCTTGTTTTTTGTAGTACATGAACTGTAAGGTGACCAAAAAAGAGGGTGGCAGGGGAGAAAGGGAGATGGAAACAGCAGAGCATTGATTTAAGGAAGAAAAGTATAAATGAAGAGACTGTAATGTTCTTAAGCCAGTGTCCTAAGCTGAGAGCAATGACTGCTTCAGCAGTCCTGCATCATTTCACCTCCACCACTGTTCCTTCTCTTATTTTGTATTGCTCCCTTCTTGTAAACTCTCCTTTGTTGTTCCTCAGAGCCTGTGCCACCGGTGTCTGTTTATAAAAGCATGTAAGAAGCAAAAATCTGACAAAGGAAAAATGTAGCAGTTTCATAATGAGTATGGAGAGCAGATAACAAAGCTGAAAATGCTGAAGGCTTAATAGCTGCTCTACTTCAGCCTTCCTAAGAAAGCAGAAGAGCAACAGTAACAAGGAGAATGGAAAATGATGGGTCAGCAGGCAAAATGAGGAAGAAATAAGAAGTAGCTCAGGTGTTCTTATAGTGCTGCTCAAGTCTGAGTAAGATTTTGCAATTCAGAGCCAGATTTTATTTACCTCTCATGCATGTTATGAACATGAAGGCAGATTTTAAAACTTTGGATAGTCTTTTTTTGCTCTGAAGTGTGTAGAAATCGTGGTAATTACATCTTGATCCACCCAATAGAAAGGCCTTCTGAGTTCATAACTCTGCTGTGTAATGAATATATGCAGGACAGAGTGTAAGACAGAAACTATGTTTGAGCTCTCTGGTTTGATACCAGAAATACTGAAGTCAAGATAGTGTTGAACTCTGTGAAGCAGTAATTTACTCTGCTAAAAATAACTGCTTTTGAAATTTTAAGCTACTGCTTGCCTATGCATTGCAGTATCTAAGCAGCTTCATTCCTACTTGAAGCATCTGCTGCCTGTTGTGATCATCTGTACAGTAGACTGGTCAAAGGTACCAATATGGCTTTGCAGTTTCACATTGTCGTCTGTATTCCAGCGGATAATTTTGTACTCGATGCTTTACCACCACAGTGGCCCAGTCTTGCTTAATTCTTTCTTCCAAGTAGTCTTCACAAGCCTGCTTTCTGATTTCGTATTTGTGTCTGCCCCCCCCCCCCCCCCCTTTTTCTTTTTAACGCTGGGACGTTGTTTGACCCGGCTGCTTTCTCTTCTTGTATATATAAGAACATGCACCCATAGTGCTACCAGATGGAACAGGTTTCTTTTGGTTAGAAAAAATAATGAGAGACAGCAGTACATGTTTTAGGATTGGACAGGGAAGACCAAAATCTAATGCCATGTCCAACGTGTGCTTTCTTGTTCCAATTCCAGAATTACTTTGACTTCTCAGTCTTCTCATTCCTTCCCTCCTGACTTCAAGTTTATTCATCATCCATCTCCCAGACTGTGATATTAAGCTACTGCGTGCACTGAGACCAAACTCTCTTGCTGATCTAGTATGCACTTGAAAGAGGCAAAGGAGTGTTCTTAGTGCTTTCACAAGTATTACAGTTATCCAACAGTCTCATACAAAAATGTACCAACACGTAATCGCTGACTCTGTGTTTTCTTGACTTTGAGGTGCATAGAAAGTCAGTAAGTTTCTCACATAAAGTGAGAAACTGCGTCATAAGAAGAGCTTTTATTAGAATGGAATACCTAGAAAAATGGGAAGGAGGAGTTGGTGACAGCAAACAGCTCTGGCTTGGCAGCAGGGTCTCCAGGTGCTGGGCTGGGACTGGAATAGGAGTAGGCTGACAGTATGAAACTGTAGGCCCGTGCTCCCCTCCCAGCCATAAGATTCAATATCCTTTCCCAGTTCTTCTGTTTTCATTTTCATGCTATATATTGCATTTCCTTAAACACCTGGAAGGCTTACCCAGCCCAGCCCAGTGCTTTCTACTCAGTCAAGCTTGGCTGTAAGCCTGCCATCTCCGGGAGTCTATAAATCTTTCTTCTTCCTGTAGGATAATATTAACCAATGCGTCATCAGAGAGAGACTCGTGGTTTTCCTCATTCATTCCTCTCCTGGCTTCTCTCTTTGTCTTGTCAGACTGAAAACTCATTAGGGCAGGAGCATAGTTTTAAAGCTTGCTTATAACTTAAAAATAATAATAATTGTTGTTATTAAAAGGGCCTGAGATGTCATTGACTCCATGTAGTCAAGCAAAATCATTTATGATCTGATGAGTACTGACCCTTTGACTGCCAGTATCAGTTTATCATTATGGACTCAAAACAAACAAAACAAAAAGTAGGGAAAGGGAAAATGCATTTTTCTTATCTGGGGTCAGTATCCAGTAAAGTCATGGAAAGAAGGAACTTCTAGGAAATGTGGGTACCATTTTCTGAAGTTGCTTTTTTTCTCTGCACTAAACAACATGAATTACACTCTTCTCAGATTATTAGCATCATCTTAAGAGCAACATAATAGATGACGGTGATATTATCACATGCTTTTTAACAAACAGCCTTGTTCATAGGGAGGAGACCATTAACACCGTAAGTAAGAATGTCCATTTTCATAATTGCACACCAAAAAAAAAATAGCTAAGAACCTGCAAGCCCTTTTCATTGCTAAAGCTTCTCTATCTGGATAGGGTTGAAGTGAGTAATAGCTAATACGAGAACCTAAGTAATCAAATCAAGTGTGGAGGCAATAACCAGGGGCTTGAAAATTGCTCCAGAATTACCAGTAAATATTTATAGAATCTGTCTCTCATTTTACCATCACACCCAGTTCATAGATAACATTGAGGTGTAATTACTCTGTGTATGGAGCCAGCTGGTGGGAAGAATGCTGTAATTCATGAGCTTTTGAGAAACTGACTTACTCGTACCTTGTGTTTGCATATCTGTCTAAATATCAAATACTGGGAAGCTTTCTCTTTCCAGAACTGAGCAAGTCAGAGTCCATGTTTTCATATCTTCTTTTTACTTTTAAGGTAAACATACTTGGATTAGGTAAAATTAGAAGCTGAAAACATAATAGTGTAGTAGACATAAGAGAATATAGGAGAAAATTGCATTTATTTTCTTAACTTTTTCTAAGGGCACTAAAAACCAACATGTCATATTTTAAGAATAAAATAATTCTGCCTCGCATTTGAATACTGGTGTTCTGTTTTATTGTTGCCTTAAATGTCTTTTGTCACAGTATTACTCAGATGTCCAATTCTTAACATAGGAAACTGGCTTCATAGTCATGCCACTAAGTAAAATCAGGTTCGAAGTCATCCCTGTGCTTTAGTAATTTCATTCCCAATTATATTCATTGCAACTGTAATCATTATTAACAGTTACTCCAGTTTTTCACATGTGTAAAATCCATGGTTACGCCATGCAGGACATAGCTGTTTTGTCAGACTGTTACCCACCTGGGTCAGTATAAGTAGAACATCTGTAGTGCTCTTTGCTATATTGACTTTGAGGGAAAATGATGTTGAGATTAAAGAATTAAATTCTAGTTTTTGTGTAATCTTCAGTAATCTCCCTCTGTATATTTTGGTATATATTATGTAGATTCTTATGTATAAATTTGTATGTATTACATAGAGTAATGAAACGTCACACCTGTCTTGTTGACTGTAGATGGCAAGTTCTTCATAACAGTAGGCACCAAGGAATTGTCTTGGAAAAATGCTAAACAGAGCAGTCTACACCAGCCTGAAAGCAAGATAACATTTAAGTAAAGTAGACAAACAGGGGTCTGGTGCTCATGTTATTCTAGTTAGCAGTGGGGATGTATCCAGAAAGACAGTACTAAGAAGTGTTTTCAGCATCCTAAAAATAAGGTACCCTTGGATATCAAGGGCCCAACTCAAAATTCTTGTCCTCCTCTGGAAATCTCAGCCTGAGAATCTAACCCTTGATGAGTCAGTTGTTCGCTTAAGATAAAGGCAGAACACGCCGCTTGGTCTACTCATAAATCAGTTTCAGAGCTTTTTCTTCAGAGAGAGAAAGCATTTCTGGAAAGCTCACATATACAAACTTGGGAATATGTCCATCCACTCATACGCTTTTAAAGATTCAGATGAATGATGGTGTGCTAGTACTGATTGGCACCAGGGTATGAGGCCAGAGTAGAGGAATGCTCTCTGTTCCCTTTAGAAAGTCTGTTGCTGCCTAACCTCACCAGGGAGGTGCGGAACTCGAAAAGTTAAGTGTCATGGACCCCATTGGCAGTACACAAGACTTCTTATGCTAATGCTTATGGTGTGGAATCTAACTTATGACTCTGTTATTTCACTATTTTGGGAGGACAGACAAAATAGATTACATGTCACTTGTATATGCATCCTCTCAAAAAAGCATGCTAGAAATTTTAAACTTCACAAGTCACATGTAGACATGTAGATAAATCCTGACTGGAAGGAAAGCTGAATTAGTAACACTCTGTCACATCATACCAAGGTGAAATAATAGAATCATAGAATCACAGAATGGTTAGGGTTGGAAGAGACCTCAAACATCATCTAGTTCCAACCCCCCTGCCATGGGCACGGACACCCTCCACTATATCAGGTTGCCCAAAGCCTCATCCAACCTGGCCTTGAACACTTCCAGGGATAGGGCAGCCATAGCTTCTCTGGGCAACCTGTTCCAGTGCCTCACCACCCTCAGAGTGAAGAATTTCTTCCTTATATCTAATATAGATCTCCCCTCTTTCGGTTTAAATCCATTGCCCCTTGTCCTATCACTACACGCCCTTGTAAATGTCCCTCTCCAGCTTTCCTGTCGGCCCCCTTTAAGTACTGGAAAGCTGCAATAAGATCACCCTGGAGCCTTCTCTTCTCCAGGCTGAACAGCCCCAACTCTCTCAGCCTGTCTTCATAGCAGAGGTGCTTAAGCCCTCAGATCATCTTTGTGGCCCTCCTCTGAACTTGCTCCAGCAGCTACATGTCTCCATCTGGTATAATGTGGGTTTCCAATAAGTTTAAAGAAACTCAGATAAACTGGTGATTCATATAAAAATTGTTTTGAGGTAGTAAAAGAAAACTTATTAGGTAAAGAACAGGAATCTAGAGAGAACTCGTAATTTCCATTTTCATGTTCAATCCTTCATTTTGTGTTTTGCAGAATCATAGCTCTAGAAGCCATATCAAGAGGTGACCTAATCTGTTCTTTTGTGGGATAGAATCATTGTATGTCTAACTAGTTCTTTTGTAGATATCTCTGTAGTGGATTTTTTAAATTTATTCTTTTAAAATGAATTTTTAATAATGGGAATTCTTCAATTCAAGGATTCTCTAATTCTTGACAGTTCCATCTTCACTGTTCTAACCAATAGAGGGGTTTTCCAGCTGCAGATAAGGAGACATAAACTGAGCTGTGCACCTGTACGTGTCTTCATGTCAGGTATTATTTGAGAAAGTACTTCATTGGAGGTTTCACGACAGGCAGTGGAACTTGCTGAGCCATTCGTTACACTCTCAAGTAGACGTCTGCCGTAGCCGAAGGCAGGCCTGGAGGGTCTGTGGAGCTGGGCACGTAGGTTATCTATACACATCTGTATTTAGGTGGCTGAAGCTGAAACCCACCCCAGACACTTAGTTTAAATCTCCCTTGCTGCAATTTAAATCTATTTAAGTCCTTTTTGCAGTCAGCCTGGAGAACAGATTTCTCCTTTTTTGTCTCATGTTTACCTTCTGTGTATTATTTTCTTCTGTAAACTGTATTTTCAACTGTATTTTGTCACAGTCATGTTGTTAGACCTTTAATAATGATCGCTTTTGAATTGTCTCCAGGCAGTCCATCACTCACTCTAAGCAATGTGCTTGTCCTGGTTTTAGCTGGGACAGAGTTAGCTCTTCTTTTTAGCAGCTAGAAGAGCTCCGTGTTTTGGTTTTACTCAGAGGCTCGCTCTGAGAAGAATGCTGATAGCAAGTTGATGTTTGTAGTTGGCCAAGGACTTTTCAGTGTGCCGGAGTGCAGAAGCACAGCGGGATAAGGGGGGAGCATAGCTGGGACAAGGGGGACACGATTCCCCTTGTGATTTGTGGTGGAACTTAAGATTGAGGGCCAAACTGGCCAATTAGCATTCCATAGCATGCAGCGTCATGCCCAGTATAAAAGTGAGGGACAGCCGGACAGAAGGGCTTTTGCGCTTTGGCTCTTTCGCTGCTTCAGCTCTTTTGCGCTTGCTGCGCTTTTGCCCTATTGCCTTTTTTTCCCCCCTCTCTCTCCCAGTACTCCCACTCTCAGAGTACTCTCTCTCGCTCTGCCCCTCTCTATTTCGGGGCCTCGCGTTCGTCTGGGATTTGCAGCTTCGGACTAGACGGGCTTTGCATACGAGGGGGTGGTGAGCATCTGCACTGTGTATTAAATCATCTGTATTAAATTGTTCTTATCTCAACCCACGGGTTTCCTGTTTCTCCTTTAATTCTCTGCCTCATTCCTGGGGCTGGGGGAGGGTGAGTGAATGACTGTGTGGAGTTCGGTTGCCGGAGCGGCCTAACCCACGACAGTGCTCAATTCAGAATGACAACTTCAACTAAAATGAAAGAATCCTTTTAAAAGCTGTAAATTACATACCTCTTTAAACCTCTGAGTAGCATGTTGGTCTCTATTCTGCAAGAGCATGCTTGTTAACTCCAGTAAGCTTGGAGTTACTGTCTGCTATAATTATGCTCCTCTGAACTACTGTATAACTACTCATTACCATCCTGTATTTGTGCAACTGATTATTTCTGCTCTGCCTACATTTTAATTTCATTTTTTTATACATTTTTCATTGTTATCCCATTTATTGCAAGCCTGTATTTTTTTCTTTCAGACAAGCAAAAGCCATGTACTCCTGTAAGGCTGAGCATAGTCATGAGCTGTCTTTCCCACAGGGGGCGATATTTTCCAATGGTAAGATATGTTTTACATTCTCTTTTTACATAAAAAAAAAAATAAAAAATGAACTGTATCCACAAGATAACAGAGCGTAATTCCATTTTCAACTCTCAGTTTTTGCCCTGATTTTTCAATTGCACTTGAATAAATACTGTCTGAAAACCATATATAGGATCTTTTAATAGTGTTCATTTATTGTAAGTATGTTTTGTTTGTCTGTGTTTTTTTGCAGTGTATCCATCAGTGGAACCAGGATGGTTAAAAGCAACTTACGAAGGCAAAACAGGACTCGTTCCCGAGAATTATGTTGTCTTCCTCTAGTAATCTTTAGTGGACAGCAATATCTTCATGGTATCCATGGTAACAAATAATAAGCACTATGATTTTTATCTGACACAGATATGGGATCAGCCCGTTAGCTGAGTGGTAGATTTCCTTCAGATACTGCAGCTGCAGGTTACACAGCTCCCTGTCAACGGAACAGAATGTAATGAAACAGTTAACAGTTTCTGTACTGAAGACGGTACTCTGTTGAAATAACTTCCATTGTTTGCAAAAGGTTGTTCTGTTCTTCTTTTATGGATAAGGAACACTAGAGCAATAAAATCAAAAAAGTTGCCGTTTAGCTGCAGACCTTCAGGTCCCAGGATGTTGCTCACAGAGGTGTGAAACGTAGAGGCAATGCGCTCTATGACATTTCTTGCAATCTGTAGTTTTTAATATGGAAAATAGGGGTTTTTTCATAATGTAAGTAATGCTTCTATTGTGATCTGAATTCTCCCTTAGAAAACTTGATTCTAAAATGAGTCCTAATCATTTCAAATAAGAAATTAGTTTTCCATAAATCAGAAGTTTGAGCTTCTGTTAGTCATTGAGTTGACACTATTTTATAGAATTTATGCAACCGATAATGAAATCAGCTTATGCACTGCCTGAGCAGTAAGTACTCATTCAAAATGTGATATGTCTAATGAATGTTTCATTCAAAACTTCTTAAGTGTATTTCCTCCTTTCTGTATCAGCATAGCTAATACTAACAACTTGTATTTCTGTGATACCCATCATCGGGACGATATTCTCTGTGTATCTCAGAACAACATCTGAAGAAATAAGGAGATGCTGAATCTGGAATGACTGGTAGTAATGTGAAGTGAACAGTGAAAAACAGCAGTATGTTTTGAAACCTAAGATAAATTTTAACTGACTCCTTTTCCAACTTTTTCCATTGCAAACAAGACAAATGACCTGTGAAGTAGCTAATTTTATAAGCTATGAATGCTGAAAGCTCTGTGTAGCAATACAAGTAGTATTTCTCCTGACTTCTGCTAAACTATTTGACAGAGATTTCTCCCCTTCCATAGAAGAAAAAAGCCTTACTTTTCAAAGGTTTTTTAAAGACCCATTGGTTGCTTCTGGTAGGACTGAAAAAAAAAAAAAAAAAACCCACAACAAAAAAACCCACCAAACTAAAAAAAAAAAAACCATAAGCAGCTTTCTAAAACTGAGCATCTTTCTTGCACACCTTGAAGGAAAACATGCACTGCTTGCTTGGCTACCTACCATAACCAACTGGAAAACAAGATATTTAAGCTCCATATGAGTAATTCTTCAGCATTAGTGCTACAGAAAGAATTCACTGTTTCATAGACCTATCTAGGATTAGTTTCATAGGCCTATCCAGATTTAGTTCTTTCTTCAGTAACAGAAATCAGTATAGAAATCTTCTGTTTAGGAAGAACTTCTGTTAGGACTAAAAACATCAGTAATCTTTTAATTGCCTCTTTTTTCTTTCCATAGCCTTTTTACTTGTTGAAATTAGAAAATAACATTCATTGCCAATATAAAGAACCACATCAGAACCCACTTTACTTGTACGTAGTGCGTGGTTTCTGCAGAGCAATTCTGTGTTGGAATTCAGGCTGGTGGCAAAGCCTGCAGGATCCTTCTCCTTGCTAATTAAAGTATCAAGTGTTGATCAGGGAAGGAGAGAAGGTGTAAGAGCATCCTCCCAGAAATGGTCTAGCTTTTCAGAGGAGGAGTCTGGGTAAGACTGACTGCAGGCAGTTGAGGACAGACCCTTTGAATTAGTGACTGAGTGATCTGTGTTCCTTCTTCACTCTGAACAGTTTCATTTGAGTCCCAAATCATGTTTCACTTCACCTTAAGACCAGACAGTGTTCAGCGCGTTGTGAGGAAGGGTTGTTCCAGACACTGTCGCAGCCAGTGAGGGCAGACACATGTGTGCTCATCTAATTTGCCCAGAGCAGATGTGAAAGGAAGTGAAGGTCTTTTCTCATCAAATGAGCCTTTCTTAATTTTAAGGTAAACCAAGACTTCTTAGTGTAAGCTATGCCTGAAATGCCATTACCCTGAGAAGATCAACATGGTTTTGGTTGTGGTTTTGCTGTCTTTCACAATCCAAAAATTGCAGGATGTCGAAAGGCTTACCTCTAGCAGCCTTCCAAGGAGTGCTGCTGCAGGCAAAAGGGAGCTGAAAGGGTGGCAGAGCTTTGAGCAGAGGCTGGAGGCCCAGCACACATCTCACGCAGGCAGAGAAATGCAGTAGTCTAGGGGAAAAAATCCCACTTCTTCCATCTATTGCACTGGGGTCAGTAGAAAATGGACCTTTGTTGAACATCTTTTGATGACCTGTTATACCTCTTAGGAGGAGTTTTATTGTTATGAAATTCTTGAGGAATGGTGAAATAGAAAATACGTGCTCATATTTGCTTTGCTTTAGCCTGATTTCAAAAGAAGGGGGAAAAAAGCTGACCTTAGCTAATCTCACAGCCTGTGTCTATGTCTGCGTATTCTCCAGTATTAAGTTTTGAAACCAGCCAATCTGAGTGCAAGCTAGAGGACTCAAAGATGCTAAGTTCCTTAAAAATTTTGTAACAATGCAAAGTTCAGTTACAGATTAAGCAAGGGGAGTCTGTAAGTGCTGAGGGAAAGGTTGTAGAGTGACCTGGAGCAGTGCCTGTGGAGGAGAGGTGTTCTGTCTATTCCCATGCATTCATCTCGCATTAGACACGAAATTGAATTGCAGGAGACAACTTCATAAGAAACTGAATCCCGTTCTTTCTGCTACTCACAGAACTAATCTGTATTTTCCTCTGTAAGACTCTGCACTTTTTCAGGCCCTTCTTCTGAACCAGTCATGATGATCACGTAAATAATCTTAAAGTAACTTAGCTTTAAAATGGCATTTCTGTCTGAAGAAGGTTATACCCATTCTTGATTCAGTTAACCACTCACTCTCAGTGGGCAAGTAGGGTTTTGCATTTTTTGAAATATTCTGTTTTTTCTGTTCCTCTCTTCTGTGGTACATCAGAGACACTTTTCTGTATAATCTCACTGCCAGGTTGTGGATGTCCCAGCCCTGACTTTCCAGGAGGGAGTTTATCTCTACAAGAAGCTGTACAATGAACTGGAAAGTTAAGGAACTAGAAGTTCAAAGACTGCAATGGGGGAGAGGGCAGCAGGAAAACTTGTCTAATGGTGACAAAAATTCCTTCTGATAATTGCAAAGGATCAGAAATCCTTATAACATTTAAATGACAATAAAATATCTTGATAGTGCCTTACCAGAAAATTAAGCTGAACTAATTTAGTTCATAGTATTGATTTACTGTTTTTTATGAAAGTCAGATTCACTCTACAAGCAAAGGTTGCACATTTTTTTTAATTATTATTATTATCCTTCCTAAAAGGATACAGCAGTTTTTTTTCCAAATACCACTGTAGAACTCAAGGTAGATGACACATTGCGATTGCTGTTTGTCTGGTAGAAATAATGTCTGTACCCACAACTTGTGTAATTAGTCATGTTTTTTCTTTGTTAAACCTTTCGAAACATGTTGCAGCACAACATGAATCAAATTAATAGTGTGAAGGACTGATATATTGTATGATAAATATGTAAAGTATATTAATATTTTATATTTACACTTTTTATTAATGGTGATAAAGATGAAAAAATATTTTTGATGTAATTCTTATGAGTTCAGTATTAAAAACATCCTTGCCATATTTTGGCATTTAGACTTCTATGTAACAAAACTCTTAAATTAAACTATAGCTATCACTTATGTCCCTAACTAATCTATAAAGTTCATTGTTCGATTATTTCTGGAAAAAATGATGCACAGATTTGCTGACCAGCACTATTCTATGATAGTAACTTATTTTCCTTCTATATATTTTCTGGTGGTAATCTCTATTCTTTGCTTGTAATTGGATTGAATTGTAATGTGCTTTTAGGAAAAATGTTAGGAGAGGAAAAGTTGCAAAATTCAGCAGTTTGGAATGGTAATTACAACCAAAAAAAAAGCAGTATTGTGTATGGCAGTAATTGGATTTTTTTTGTTACATTTCTCCACTCATCTATTTTCTACTTAGTAAGATTGCGTCAGAATAAATAATGAAACTAAAAAGCATATTGTTCTTCATACTTCTTTTCCTAAGGCAGCAGTTTGTGCAATTTTGGATTGAGCAGCAAGAAGAGCAATCCCAATAGGGGAGCACATCCTCCAGACTGGGGTGGATCTTCTCCTCTGATGGAAACTCACAAAGCTCTAGTGAAGTCAAAGACAGACTATTAGCAATTTATAGGGAGGGTTTGCTGGCCAGAAGCCCCTAGGAAGTAAATGGAATATTCTGTTCATAGGCTAACATACAATACAGCTTGGCATTACTTTCTTTCGGCAGTGCCCTTTATGAATCATTCCGTTACCGGAGATGACGCTATAGGCAAGGTTCAGTCTCGCTCTCTGAGGTCACACAGCCCTGACAGCTGCTGCTGCTGCAGCCCTTCAGCCCCTGCTCCTGCAGAAGTCAAGCTGTTGGTCAGGCTGTTCCTGTACAGGTTGGGAGATCTCTTTTTTTGGGATAAGGTTTTGCAAGGGCCTTGGGAGTTTGCTTTGTTTTGTTTTAATAAGGTGCTTGGTATCCAAACAGCTACTAATTCCATGTTTTAATTCAGTCGCTGAAGATGATAGCGTTGTTTTTCTTGTCCTGTATGTGGCAGTATTTAATAAGCCGTTGGATTATCCTTGTTATTTTAAGTATAGGGAATGGTGCTTCAACCCTTGGATGTCTCAGCTGAAAGCTATTCTGCATCTGAGCTTTTTGCAAGTGTTTTGTTGCGAATTGTCGTTAACGTTCTGGCACTAAAGATGGCACCATGATCTCGGCACTGCGAGAGTTTCTGTTAGAGCAAAGGGCAAAGCAGCTGAACAGGGCACACGGATAGTTTCCATTTTCAATCATATTTATGACAATTTCGGAGGTATTAGAGTTTATAGGGGTTACTTTAGATACTATATGGTATTTTAATAGGAAAGTATATACAGTCAATAGCTATATATATATTTAATAAAATCCTACTAAATTATGTTATTGAACTCTCTGTTTATTTTGTAGTGTGGTTTCAATAATTATCTGCACTCTGTATATACCTACATGTAAATAACTGGCATGACATGCATAAGCTGACTTGCAGATATAATTCTATGTTGTACTTTACACTGTATTTCAAAAATTCGAACAAACATTTTTCAAAATAAAAAGCCTTTCTATGCAAACTGGTTTCTTTATTCTTTTTACATTTGGGCTCTGGTTCAGCCTTTTCTTTTTTCCAGGTAATAACACTTTTGTGCTGCTTCCATCCATACCTGCATTTTTCAATGAAGTTTCACCCATGAGGATGCTTTACAGAGAGGACATTGCTCCTAATGTTGAGCAGTGGGCATGTGTGTGAATACTAGACAATAGTATGTCATCTACTGTCCTGGTCACATGGAGGTCTCCAAAGATGTGGCTTTTGAGGAAAAGAAAATGACAGCTTTGCGCGTTAGATAATGAGAAGCACAACCCTGGTATATATATAGGGCCACGAAGATGATTCGAGGGCTGGAACACCTCTGCTATGAAGACAGGCTGAGAGACTTGGGGCTGTTCAGCCTGGAGAAGAGAAGGCTCCGGGGTGATCTTATAGCAGCTTTCCAGTACCTAAAGGGGGCCTACAGGAAAGCTGGAGAGGGACTTTTTACAAGGGCGTGTAGTCATAGGACAAGGGGCAATGGATTTAAACTGAAAGACGGGAAATTTAGATTAGATATAAGGAAGAAATTTTTTACATTGAGGGTGGTGAGGCAGTGGAACAGGGTGCCCAGAGAAGTTGTGGATGCCCCATCCCTGGAAGTGTTCAAGGCCAGGTTAGATGAGGCTTTGGGCAACCTGGTGTAGCGGAGGGTTTCTTTGCCCATGGCAGGGGGGTTGGAACTAGATGATCTTTAAGGTCCCTTCCAACCCTAACCATTCTATGATTCTATGATTCTATATCAAAACATGGTTGATGAGGTCTTTGCCTCTGAAAATTAGCAGGTGGGTGGCACAAGGGAGGGAGGTTTGGTGACACAACATCACTGCCTGTGAGGGAGGTGATGCGAGTGGAGTGGTTCCTGCGAGTTTCCTTGTGTCCCTTTCCTAGTGTTTCTCCAAGGGTTTTCACCTCGGGGACCTGCGGCTTTCCTAGCCCTCAGGAAGGAGTTATTTCCATCGCCAGCTGTGCCTGAGGCAAGGGGAGCTGTGAGGTGG
This sequence comes from Tauraco erythrolophus, assembly GCF_009769465.1. Classification (NCBI taxonomy): domain Eukaryota; kingdom Metazoa; phylum Chordata; class Aves; order Musophagiformes; family Musophagidae; genus Tauraco; species Tauraco erythrolophus. Next base: position 122,081,240 of record NC_141465.1, on the reverse strand, counting down.
CCCACCTCACCGTTCTCCTGAAGGGACTCCAAAACCCCGAGAGCCTTTTATACTCCTGAAACAATCAGGCTTTATTATGACACGACCTAAAAATAGCTGTGTTTAAGCAGAGATGACCAAACCAGCCAGCTGATGAACTCTTTCCCTGCTCTCCGTGTGGTTAGGCGTGGGCAGTGCAGGGAGCTGCTGTATGGGGCCCGGGGAAGGGGGGTCCCGTGTCCGCAGCCCTGGCTGCCGCCACCAGCGCTGGGCAGCTGCCAGCTCCTGCCCCTCTCCTGCCCGCACCGCCAGCCTCAGCCGGGGCACCGCTGCCTCCTGCCCGGGCGCTGCACCCGCACCTGCTCAGGGGGACACCGGGTATAACCAAAAACAAAACATGGCCATAAATAAAAACAGAGTGAGGTGGAGAAGCAAAGCAACACAGACCGAGTGCAGAAACAGCCTTTCCCTCGCGTTGCTTTCCAACAGCTGCTCCCGAGGGAAACTTGAACTTCGCAGCTGTCCCCACTTCAGCAATAAGGAGCCTCCTTCGAGGGATCAGCTTCACCTGCAGCCCGTGGTCACCAACATGACCTGTGCCGTGCAGAGCTCCTGGCGTCCCACGCAGTGTGGGGCCGGGCGGAAGGAATGGCTCCCCTTGCCTGGGACCGCGGGATGCAGTCGGGCTGGCAGAGCCACTCCAGGCTGTGTTAGATCTGCGGGAAAAGCTGAGCAGGAGAGGGGCTGCAACAAGAAGTTTGGAGCTGAGCTGTACCGTAGTGCCTGTACTTAAAGCTGGCTGACCTACACCCACGGTGGGATGTAAGAGTTATGATCCAGCTGTCACCTGGAGGAAGCACCTGTGCCTGACCCTGTTGGTACTCATCCACTGAAACACTCCCCACCACCATGGGGATTTTTGGAAAGAAGGTAAATCCAAGGGCAGCAGCGTAGCTGGGTGTGGATGCCAGGAGATGCCTGAGCTGCCCCACAGCTCCCTTGTGCCCGGATGGTTGGGAGTGGAGCGCTCAGCCTGCACCCATGCCCGTGTCAGCTGGCAGTACAGGTTGATCCACCTCTGCTCCTGTTGAGGACCATGAAAGCACAGGGGGTAAGTGCTGCTGCAGATGCTCAGCTCCGCATAGCGAGCAGGTATAAGGGGGAATGAAGAATACGTGCATATTGACAGTTCACAAAAAATGATAGCTCACCACAGGTTTTATGTTAAAAATCTGAGATAATTTTTTTTTCTATTAGAGCTTTCTGCTATTCCCCATGGGGTTGCAGGCTCCTTGGCATTCAGATCCTCTCATGTGCAGGAGAGAACACAGACTAGTTTGGGGTCTAGACTAGGCCCTAAAATGGATCTCATCACTCATTTCCCAGTGTCTATAGGGCCCTTTTACTTTGCATCATGGAATAACTCAGATTTTTCTCTATTTCTGGGAAACAAATGTTCTGGCTTGCTATATTTTGGCATTTCAGTGAGCATTTAAATGTAAAGAGCCGTAAATTCCTCTTAAACTAACTCGGGAGTACTGTATTACCTCTGAATTGAAAACTCCCAGGGATGCGACACTACCTGTGATTCTTACCAGAAAGGGTGAAGAGAGACTTCAGTATTTGGCTGCATTAAGGCACCTTAGAGCACATGATTCTCATCTGTTTGGAAAAGTCGATCTGCTGCTCTGGAGGCTTTATTGACTTGTGGAACACTTCTGGTAGGAAACGGATGCCAGACTGAGCCGCGGCATGCGGAGCCCCTGCAGCGCTTGGCCGAGGGAAAGCGGGATGCAAGCGGGATCTGCAGCCACACTGGACATGTCCCCCATGGAGCTGCACTGCCCGTAGCCCCCCGCGCTCGTGAAGAGGTGGATTTCAGTGCTCCAAGGAAAGGTGTAGGTGTAGACTGAGCAGGCTGCAAAGTCAGTTCAGGTCCCAGCTGGGAATGTTTTCTAATGAACCAGGCATGTTTCATTCCTTCAAAACCTACCTGCCTTTCTAACATGAACATTGTGCTAATTAAATATGGTCAACAAGGTATTTGCACTTTTGACTTTTAAAATTTTATTTCACATTTATAAAGCTTTTCCTGTGTAATTTGGATTAATCACTGATACAGAAAGAAAGTATTGAAAGATATTCTTGGCTTCTTTTGCAACGGTTCGCTGCTTTTCTATTGTATTTATGGCAACGAGCTCAAAAGCTGAACTAGCCTGGAGCAAGTGCCTCTGCCAAAGATCATGGTGTGCTTTTTTAATGTAAACATGCAGGGGTTCATGGGAACATTGAGTGACCTCCACAGCCGGTACAGAAAGGAGTCTTAATTCACTTGAAAGTACTTTGGTAATTGGAATACATCTTTCTGCCAGTATAATTGAGGAGCTGATTAGTTAGACTTTGCACGGGTCTGTTTCATTTAAAATTACTGTTAATGGCTCTCGGGTGCCCTTAGAAGGGATTAGAGTCCCATCTGAATGAAAAACATCAGCGGTTTATTTTTGTTAATGGTCATTGCTTTTGGCTTCTTACAAAGAAACACATTCAAAGGGAAACAAGTGGCTTACCTGGGTTATGGGTATTTCAAAAGGAGATGTGCTTCGTGCTGTGCCAGCCTCAAGCGCCGTCGTCCCCACTGGCACATGGGGGGCTGAGGAGGGGTGGTGGGCTCAGGGGATGGACAGAGGGCGTGCAGCGTGTCCCAGCACAGCACGGCTCGCAGCAGGGGCCGCGGGCTCCAGCCAAGCTCATCTGGGGGCTTGGAGGTCCAGACGTGCCCATGTGCTCAGGGCATTGCTCGGGCAGCATCAGCGCACTCCGTCAGCGGGTGAGAGCTGTGCAGTGGGAAGCCCCATGAGAAACCTTTCAGAGGACAATTCACAAACCTGGGTGGAAGAAAGATAAGAAACCTGAGCTCAGTCAATCCATACAGTGTTCCTCCCAATAAATTAGCTGGCGTACAGGATACAACTGGTTCCTAGAATGAAACAAATGCTGTTTGCATGGACCTCATAAGAAGATAACAAAGATTAGGGTTTCCGCGTGCCTGAGCTGGGAAGCTGAGCACACAGTACTGGAAATGGAGGCTGTGGAACCGATGACGATTGTGGGTCCTGAGTTACCACAAGACAAGCAGGATGCCTTTCTGCTGGGAAGAACCACCAAAAAGCCGCTACATCTGGGGGCTCTGGTGGCACCCTCCGCAGACATCTGAAGGAAGCAGGTAGATAGCAGAAGACCTCAGAGAGATTTAAGTGCAAACAAATTGTGTTGTGCAGTGGTGATGCGAATATATCCTTACATAAAACCACAGCTTAAATAGTCATTTTGTTATTTCCTGCTGTTGCTGTTGGTTGAGGGATGCTTATGTTTGGCCCTGAAAAATACCGTTTCTTTTCTGTAATTATGACAAATTGTGCCTGCCTTGGATGGCAAAAATGGTCATTCTGCACAGAGTCCTGCCTCCTCTCTTACAGGCTCAGTATAAGGTACCTCCCCAGACCCTTCCTTAAAAATTTGCAGAGAATGCCATGCAAGTGTTTCATCCGGCTTCCAGCTGTGATTTGTAACACGGTTTTGTTTTGAAATGGGTCCTTCTCTCCACCCTCCCTGTTCCCCTGTAGTTCAGATGATGCAAAACAAACAAGCACAGTTAATTTTACCTTTGGAGCAATGCAGAACCAAGTTGTTTTAAGAGGTTCAGGCTCTGCTGCTGCTGAAGCCTTTCCTTAATAATTTTTTCTTACCTTTGTCTAAATGATCCCTTGAAAGATTTCCTGACTAAATGAACTGGGAAGCCAAATGTCCAGATATCTCTATGTGCATCAGCATGAGAAACTCAGGTGAATATTGTTGTGGGTTTTCAGCTAATGCAATTAGCTTTGCTGGATGGTTTTTATTCAGATGGAAAATGAAGACAGAGTGTTTCTTTCTCACGATGTTATTTGTGTGCATCTCTCACAAACAGCTCCTCTCCTGGATGCTGCAGGAACAAATGCAGCTCTTCACTTTTTGCAGTTTCCAAGGCACTCACTCAGGTCAGCCTTCTCCTGTAGGAGACGGTGCATTTGAGTTAAACAGCAATAACACAAAGCCCATCGCAGAGAGTGATTTAGGACAGTGGACCTCCTGATAGCGCTGCCCCACCCTTGGCTCAGCTGGGTGCCTTCTGCAGCGCCGCAGCATTTTCGTTACTGACACATAGGAAAGGAAATCATGGTTTCATCTGAGCTACTGCATGGCAGGGTCTCTGACACCACTTATTTCTTTCACTTAGATAATCACAAAATAGCAGGGCTGTCCTCCCTGTGAGCAGCAGATGATTACTGCATGAACTCATTAGTACGTTTAAGTGGAAGTTCACCTGTGCTGTGTAGAGATGAGTCAGTCTCCGTAGCATCTGTATCATTAGGCAGTCTGAGATGTTGCAATGAAAAAACATCTCAGTTAGGCAAGCGGTTAGTAGCTAAAAGTTAGAGCTGGGTTAAAAGGGCTTAAACATCTCATTTCAAATAATGAGTAGCATTACTTTACTCCTTATACCTTTCCATTACCATGTCTGTTAAAAAAAAAAAAAACAACAAAAAAAAAAAAAATTTTGAGCAAAAGAGATATGCATTCAGGCTGAATTTGGACAGAGCGTACATATAGGAAGTCATTCAACTCAATCCAAAGGAACATCACTACATAAATAAATAATTGGGGACTAAATAAAGGTACCATGCAGGTGTCCTCAACTGAATGCATATTTAAGTTGGAGCAGTCTTTAACACCTTGTAGTTCTTCAGTGTCTCAAAAACACTCTTATTTCTTTCATGTGCCATCTGCTAATAGGACTTCCACTTTAAAGAGATTCACGGATATCATCTACCTGGACTTGTGCAAAGCTTTTGACACTGTCCCGCACGACATTCTTCTCTCTAAACTAGAGAGGCATGGGTTTGATGGATGGACCACTCGGTGGATAAGGAATTGGCTCAATGGCCGCACTCAGAGAGTAGTGGTCAATGGCTCGATGTCCAAGTGGAGACCAGTCACAAGTGGCGTCCCTCAGGGGTCCGTGTTGGGCCCGGCCCTCTTCAACATCTTTGTCGGTGACGTGGACAGTGGCATGGAGTGCACCCTCAGCAAGTTCGCCAATGACATCAAGCTGTGTGGTGCCGTCGACACGCTGGAAGGGAGGGATGCCATCCAGAGGGACCTCGACAGGCTGAAGAGGTGGGCCCGTACCAACCTCATGAAGTTTAACCAGGCCAAGTGCAAGGTCCTACATCTGGGTCATGGCAATCCCAGGCACAAATACAGACTGGGCGGAGAATGGATCGAGAGCAGCCCTGAGGAGAAGGACTTGGGAGTACTGGTGGACGAGAAGCTCAATATGAGCCGGCAATGTGCTCTTGTGGCCCAGAAGGCCAACCGCATCCTGGGCTGCATCAAGAGGAGCGTGGCCAGCAGGTCGAGGGAGGTGATTCTCCCCCTTTACTCTGCCCTTGTGAGACCTCACTTGGAGTATTGCGTCCAGTTCTGGAGTCCCCAACATAAGAAGGACATGGACCAGTTGGAGAGGGTCCAGAGGAGGGCCACGAAGATAAGAGGGCTGGAGCACCTTTCCTATGAGGGCAGGCTGAAAGAGTTGGGGCTGTTCAGCCTGGAGAAGAGGAGGCTCCGGGGTGACCTTATAGCAGTCTTCCAGTATATTTTTGTATTCACCAAATGCCTTCCATAATTATTTAATACTGCATGGAATGTGTTAAAACTAAATTAATTTGGAAAAAATCATCTATGTGGTAAATCCCAGCCCTGTCAAGCTGTTCATGCTGTGCACATGGAGTACTGATGTTTAAGAGATCAATTCACAAGAACGAGGACACTTGGAAATGAAACTGAAACATCACTTTCAAGATGTACTGTATTCTGTGGAAATAACACGGAACGGTATCGGTGTTGTTGTCACGGTTAATGCCTCTCCGACAGCACGTTATCTATGATTAACACTACAGTGCATCCTTAGCAAGGGGTGACAGCCAAACCATCGATCCAGACCTGAATTACCAGTGCTCCCTTAAAACGAGAGGGCAGACAGTTGGCCTGCCACGGAAGGAGGCCACACCGCGCTGCCCAGCCCTCCTGCCCGGCGCCCGTGCCCCTCGCCGGCTGCGAGTCCCGCTCCCTGCCCGTTGCACACCATGCCAGCAGGCAGCGAGGTGGGAAGCGGGACGTGTTAAAGGGTGAGGAAAGGATCACCTGAGTACTGGGGTCAGTTCCTCAAAAGCCAGAGGTGATGTTCCCTCGGTGCAGCCAAGAAAAGGTTGTGCCAGGCCAAGTCAATGGCTTCCCTGTGCACTGACAACAGTGGACGGGCCTTCTTCCCGGTGACCGGAGGTTGCACGCCGGACAGCATCCTGCAGTGCGCTGCATCTTACACCTTGGGAGTCACATCTGGCAGCACCTGCTTTTGGCAGCAGAGAACTCCAGTTCTTGGTATGAACAGTGCTGTGAGCTCACGGACAGTCTCTATAAAGTCTAGGGACAATTTACTCTCAAGACTTGGCTACAAAATATATATAAATAAATCATTTCTTAATGTGTAGGTTGCTGTGCTACTTGTATCTGTACTCAGATATATTTTTTCTGATACAGAGAGGCAGCGGAGTGCCACAACCTCTGCTCCCACATCAGCACCTGTAGCAAATGCTGCTGCGCACCCACCTACCACGGGGCAGGTCATACTTTTTAATAAATTTTTCCTTTTTGTATATTTATGACAGAAGATTAGGAATGTAATTTATTGTTATGTTTTTATACGCTAGCAGTTTGACAGTGGCATAAGTGAGGAAAAAAAAAAAAAGATGGTGTCTCCCATTCTTAGAGAGTTTGAATTGAAAACAAAATGTAAAATACTGCTCCCTTTCCCATACAGGTTTCAGTTCAGTAAATAAGCAGTGTGTGTTGTCTCCAACCTGGAGTAATCAAACTGAAATGACCCTCCCGGCAGCTGCTCCATAGGACTGCAAGCACAAGTGGCTCCACCGGAGCTACTGCAGGTCCATGCCCAGGTACAGCCCAGTTGCTGTTCTGTACCTTTACTTTCCATCTAGTGGTAACTGAAAACAAACACTTGTCATGCAACTACGAAGTAAGCACGTCTCCAATTTATTGGACATGACACAATGTAGCTAGACAACACCTTTACAAAAATACTTGAAAGCTATTATTTCAGATGTAAAAATATACAGATGCCAGTTCCTCTTCACCAGAAAACGCAGAAATCTTACACAAGTCTCTTTTTAAGAAAAATAAAATCAATGGTAACAAACTGTGAATTATGTCCATCATGATCTTGAACACAGAGAAATACTAACACCAGTCCAAATATGTCTCAAAGTTAAGGGTTGTTTGGCTTTCTACAGAATTTTCCATTGTGGATTACAAAGCTTTTACAAGTGCTCATGCATTACACATCCAAGTAATCCTTGGGAAAGAAAGTGTGTTGAGGGCAGGGGAGGGACCGGAGAATAAACTTTTTACAAATATGTGAACTGGATTGTAGAGTTTGTGTGAAATTCAGAGATTGCAAGAGTACAGCCTGGCTTTTAACCCTTAGGTTGTGCTTTTCTCTGTCATGTAGTTTTTCTTTAAATTAATGGCTGTCTTCAGGGAAGCCTTTAAGGATACTTTAAAAGAAAATCTTCCTAAAGTAATGTTTTCAGATTTTCAGAAGATTTTTTTGTTTGTTTGTTTTTTTTAATGACAGATGTTTAGAACCTTGCTTTATGAGCAGGCAAACAGACACATGACCAGTATTGCAAAGCTTTTGGCTTTGCCTCCCAGTACAATGTGAGCTGCCTGTAGCCATCACTATAAGCTGCACGTAACAGCGGACCCAATGCCGACAGGTTTGTGTAAAATTATTGTAAGAAGTGAATTGGCCAGCACACAACATGACTACTTTGCAAGCTCAGCTTTGGGATACAAAACTTCCAACTGAATTTTTAAGTGAAAAGCCTTGTTATCCTCAGCTGGCCAACCCTTCATGTAGGGCGAGGACAGTCCCAAAAGATTATATTCTCATCCGTTGTGTGTAATGCCAGCATGATAGACTCCAACCCGTGGCCAACACACCCCCGACTCCTTGGCCATTTCGCATAATGCAAAACTTTACCAGATTCTGCTGTCATGTTTCTTCTACTTAATGGTGTATCATTTCTAGCAAGTTGTGTTGTACTTTGCCTATAGAAGAATATGCTTAGGTGAAACTGCAAAAATCCACGTTTTACTGTTACAAATGTTGCTGGGATCTAGGAACGTGGTTGGGAACATATTTGTTGCTCTACTGAAGTTTTTGTCGGTATTTTGAAAAGGCAACACCACGTTGCAGATGCGACATCTCCCAATATTTCTGACAAAAGGAAGGTTCCTACTTGTAACAGACTGCCACCCACCAGCCTGACCGTTCAGTTCCTTCACTGAATGCTTCGGTTGCAATCCTAACTTTTTCTGAGCTGCTCATTCCACTGGAAGTGATTTTGATTCATGATGATGCATACAGTGAATTATGATGATATTTTTATAAATGCATTTATACAAAGGACATACACTAAGCTGTCCTTGCACACACGCAAAACACACACAAACACACACACACAAACACACTCTCACTCTCTGGCTCGAGTTGGACGTGGGGTGCTAATACAACAGCATCTGGGTGTGTTTCCCTATGTGTGCCTGCGTATGTGTAACCTTTAAGTATTTCAGCTATGCGTGCTGGGTGTTCCTTAGCTGTCAGGAAAAGTACTGTGTGAAACGCTGGTATTCGTAGTGATTTACATTTGGATATGTTTGGTAATAGCTGCCATCAACTGCTTTGAAATAGATGTGTCCATTTTGGGGAATTTATAAAGTTTATTAATTTATGGTTTATATAAGACTTCTTGGAGCTTCCTTTTTTTTTGGAAACAAATTAGAGATCCTATTAAATTTTAGTACAATCAGCTTTATTCAGGCACTATATAATACAATCGTACGCTTCTCTGAAACAAAATTTACTTTTAAAACTGCATGGTGATTGCAGATTGCTGGGTGTTTCTTTTTCAAGTACTCTTAAGTAAAAGCATTTACACAGCCTTCTGAATGGCCACTGCCAGGTTTATGTCCATTTGGTGCTTTCCTTCTTCACAATCCATACAGCCACAATGGACCTGCTGGAATAAATCAGTTTTTGGAACAGTGCTATGATGAGAACATTGTCCTCAACTGGAGGCACTGCAGATTAGAGTCTCAGACTGGACGTAAACCAACAATACAGGGTATGAAGGATAAAAGCATTACTCTATTTTTATCTAGTGTCTGAAAAATAGGCACACGTGAAAACTGTACATCCAAGATGGAATGAGCGACTTACAGTGATCTTCATAAAAGTCTCACCTGTGTAACACAAAGATCCTCATTCCGGTCTGCCCAGTTATTTCCGACTTGATGGCAAAGATATTTATTACGCCAACTAGATGCTTTTCATCCCATCTAGCCCATTGTCTGAAAGTACACAGCTGTGGAGTTCACTGATGCGGGGCTCTGGATTCCTGTAAATTATGTATTTCTTTTTCCTCAACACAGCAAAAAGACATTTTAGTACTGAACTGGCTGGGTGGATATTTAAATTGAGCTGTGGGAAAACGCAACGGAGTGCGACTATTTAAGTGACACTGTGAGAACCTCCTCACTGACATGCCTGAATGCCACATTGGTGGAACTATTGTACCTGTAGAAGTGAAAGGATAATTTAGTCTTCATAGTCAGAAAAACATGATAAATGACTTGTGATGGTATTTTTACAATGAGCACACCTCACACTGGCAAGAAACTGAAATGTTACCAGTTTTAAATGATAAACCAGGATTAAATGAAAGCTCACCACTCCTTCATGTCCTCTATATTCTTTAAATACCTTGTACAGAGTGCTCTGGGCCCAACTCAGGGAAAAAAATGCCTGAATGTGACTGAAAAAATACAGCAATGAAGCAGCACTGCTCATGTACTTGAAGTTAAGCGAGTTAGTTAATGCTGCATTAGTTCCAACAGCACTGAAGGATTATTTTCTGAGGATTATTTTCTCTTTAAGGTAAACCGCCAGCTAAATTCTAACTCAGTTATTATTATCCATGCAGTCGCCTTTTACTGTGTGTTTCTGTCCAGGCATCTGAAAAGCCCACTGTACCACTCTGCATGCAAATAATGTCAATCTAATAAATTAATAGTATTCACACAAAAAAAGCCCTCATAAATTTTAAGATAAAACCTACCTAAAATATGACTCTTTTTTCCTTTTAATCTCCAAGGGGGAAAAGAGAACTAAATTAAAAATAAACCCTCTGTTCAAGTCAGGTCATCATGACACAAAGCAGTACAAACCGATAAATCCAGCACTGCCGACAATCTAGCCTGGCAGAACGCACACAGGCTTTGGAGCCATGGAAAGTTGGGAGGGCTTTGGATATTGGCTCTGTGGCTGCAAGCTGACTTATTGGAAGGAAAGAAAGGTCAGCGTGCCACAAACGGCGCGTCAGGCAAGAAACATGGACTTGGAGCTGCACTGCTGCATGGGTGGACTGCAGCCCCGTCCTCTCCTGCTCGGGGGATAAACTACTCTTAAGTTTGTGCAGGTAGGAGAGGGTGGGAATGAAGGATCCCTACCGACCTCTGCTCTCGTGAGACCTCACCTGGAGTATTGCGTCCAGTTCTGGAGCCCCCAACATAAGAAGGACATGGACCAGTTGAAGAGGGTCCAGAGGAGGGCCACGACGATGATAAGAGGGCTGGAGCACCTTTCCTATGAGGACAGGCTGAAAGAGTTGGGGCTGTTCAGCCTGGAGAAGAGGAGGCTCTGGGGTGACCTTATAGCGGTCTTCCAGTACCTCAAGAGGGCCTACAAGAAAGATGGGGAGAGGCTGTTCAGGAGGGCCTGTTGTGATAGGACAAGGGGTAATGGTTTTAAAATAGAGGGAGGTAGATTCAGATTGGATATTAGGAAAAAATTTTTTACCATGAGAGTTGTAGAACACTGGAACAGGTTGCCCAGAGAGGTGGTGGATGCTCCATCCCTGGAGACGTTCAAGGCCAGGTTGGACGAGGCCCTGAGCAACCTGATCTAGTTGGAGACATCCCTGTTCCTTGCAGGGGGGTCGGACTAGATGGCCTTTGAAGGTCCCTTCCAGCCCTAACCATTCTATGATTCTATGATTCTATGATTCTATGATATTACTGTTCATGCTACACGGATAACTGAGATAAATATTTGGTTTTAGATAGGAACACAGGAAAGCAGCTGACCTTCCCAGTAAAGATAATTGAGAGGGACATACTGCTGTACTTTAAAAAAGAAAAAGAAAAGAACTAAGGTACTAATGAAGCATTGACTGGTCAGAAAACACAAACTGGACTCTCAGCTTCCCTGCTATAGATGTAACACAAGAAAACATAACTGCAGTGCAGCTGAAGGAACAGCTTGAGTTCAAAAATACCTGAGCTTCAGTTTATTATGCACACATACAACTAGACCATTCTGCCCCTCTACTCAGCTCTCGTGAGACCCCACCTGGAATACTGTGTTCAGCTCTGGAGTCCCCAACATAAGAAGGACATGGAGCTGCTGGAGCGAGTCCAGAGGAGGGCCACAAAGATGAACCGAGGGCTGGAGCACCTCTGCTATGAAGACAGGCTGAGAGACTTGGGGCTGTTCAGCCTGGAGAAGAGAAGGCTCCGGGGTGATTTTCTAGCAGCTTTCCAGTACCTAAAAGGGGCCTACAGGAAAGCTGGAGAGGGACTTTTTACAAGGGCGTGTAGTCATAGGACAAGGGGCAATGGATTTAAACTGAAAGAGGGCAGAATTAGATTAGATCTAAGGAAGAAATTTTTCACTCACAGGGTGGTGAGGCAGTGGAACAGGTTGCCCAGAGAAGTTGTGGATGCCCCATCCCTGGAAATGTTCAAGGCCAGGTTAGATGAGGCTTTGGACAACCCGGTGTAGTGGAGGATTTCTCTGCCCATGGCAGGGGGGTTGGAACTAGATGATCTTTGAGGTCCCTTCCAACCCTAACCATTCTATGATTCTATGATTCCAAAGTGGCACAAAAGCAACTGAAAGTTTCGCAGACTACATTTCCCTCCATCACAGACTAGGTGTTAATGAACCCACATTCCCCTTGTCCTAAAGGCTGGTCAAAACTGTTGATCCAGCTAAGATCTTTGGAAAAACAAGCATGTTTGTATTTCTTTGAGCATAGCAGGTACAACTGTGAAACAACTTGGTGCATAAGAGCAGGACAGCTTGCTGGGGCTGGAGGTCTCCTCTATCACTGCTCTCCAAACACAGCCAGGCTGCCACAGCCAGGCACTTCAAACTTCCAAAGTCTTTAAAAACTATAAATGTGATGCCTCTAGAAAACCGAATAACAGCAGAGCTCAAAGGAAATGGTTGACTTCATGGTTTTGTTTGTTTGCTTCACTGAAGTACTAGCAGAAGGCAACACTAAAGGCCTTGGGTCAAAAATACCTAAACTGTACAGAATAGGAGAGGCTTAGCTTAAGACATAGCTTGTGTTATTTACTGTAGGAGGAAGAACTTTCAGTGACAGCTCAGACAAAAAGTTATGTCTGCAATCTGCAGAACATGACAAGCTTTCTAATGAGTACAACAGATCTCATACCTTTAAAATGTAATCGGGCACATCGTAACCATCAGAAAACAAAAAAGTCCACCTGAAGTCTCTTATTTCTAATGCCCAAAATGCCATGTAAGAAGATCCAGTACTGTTATGCCTTGTTCAATATATTAGGAAGCACTACAAGATGTTTTATTTAGGCATATTTGTAAAGCTCAGGCCAAAAAAATGCCTTCATCTTGAAAAAAATATTAATGCAGAGAAATACAGACAACTAAAAAGCCTCGCACACTCTGAAAAACTCAAAGAAAATACTCATTTGCTGATGGCTCTCTGGGCATTGCCACACCGTTGAAAAGTGACAGTATGTGAGACTTCTACAGGGAAGGAGGCAATCTTGTGTTTTGACCACTGTTCGTGGTGCCTGTGCAATCCAAAGCAAATGATGGTACCAAAACGGAGACTACAGGCAATTTTGTAAACTGAGCTCAAAGCTGGAAGTTCTCCAATTAGAAGAGTTTTTTCGAACTTCAGACAATCAAGCAATGAATACAGGACTTTGACATTCACATCGCAGCCACATTTAGCCAAACTTGTTCTGTCTTATGCAGTGCATTTATCATGACTATGAAATTCTGGAAAGTTTTTCTGTGAGTTAGAGATCTTTAAGAAATACAATTTGAAAATGTTTTTAACCTTTGTTATCTGTTCCCAAAAGACATCTATTCTTCCTTCTGGATTATGCCTTTGAGACAAATACAGAGCATTTCAGACTCATCTGCCACATTTAGGGGACACGATGACATTGGAACAAATTTTAGGGACTGAGTAAAAGGCAGATGTACGCTGATCTGGAGCATTCCTAAGGCAAGTGTACTGTCTGCCCAATTTTCCAATTTCAGAATTAGCGTGTCAAGGAATAATTTTTAGTGTGAGAAGTTTCCGTTAACAGTTCAAGCTAAACAATAACATAGACAGGCTGTTTATTCAATGGTAAGTCATGTGGCAATGCTTAAATTCTCAAAGAATGCAGGCAAATGTTGTTACACAGGAGTGGAATGGTTGAAATGGACTTTTTTACTAAGCTCCACAATTACTGAATGCAAATACAAAGAAAAATAAAGAAAACAATACTTCAATATGTAGAAATAAAGAATTTTGTGTTATTTATTAAAACATAATTGCTTGAAGGATCACAGTTAAAAGTCAGACTGTATTGAATATGAAAGAAATTGCTTGTCTCCAGGCAGTTAGAAATGACAAACCTAGTCAACTAACACAAAAGCCTGCTTAGACCATTTTACCCAGGGTGGTCGCGTCTTTGCACCAACTCTCATGGGTTTTGTACTACTATGTGGGAATCTCAAAAATGTTTTTATCCCCAGTCATAATGTAGTTTCTTCCTGATTTGCCCTAGGAAATTGTAAATAGTTAGGACACCTTTAGATCTACCATTAGTTATTAGTTGTCCACATCTTTTTCAAGAATCAAAATGTAATTTTTATGAACACGTAACATCATTTATACTTTTAATGAGGGGCACCTTGAATTAATCAGAGACACTGAACTTATGTCCAGTGAGCCTTTGTCCACTTGATGAAGTTACACACCATCAGAAGTAGGCTATCACACGACAGATGCATCCAACATGTACCGGGGAAGAGCAAAAGCAAATGGCCAGCAAGTAACCAAGTAAGACTCACCATTTCCTACATTGTTAGAGAATTTGAGTATCATTTTTAGTGACTGGCAAAATTTGTCGTATTTTAATAGACTCATAAATTCTTGGGCTTTATCTGTTTCTCTGTTGTTTAACAACAATTTACTGCTTTAAATGCATGAGCTGCTTCATATCCATATCAAAGGAACAAACACCACCACATTATAATTTTTCATTCAAATATTTCATTTCCATGGTAAAACATGACATTCTTCTTGAATGTATAAAGCTTATTTAGTCCAATTCCACTTTTGCAGTTACCCCAATCGTAATGACATGCCTGTAAAATATAAAATATGTAGCTCCACTAAATAGAACTGAAATGAGTCTGATGTGTATCAAAATGTTTGTAGTCATATTTTCCATTACTTTTTGAATTTAATCTCACTATAATTTGATGTTAATGGCTGTTCAAGTATTCAGCATTGGAATTCAAAACATTAAGATTATTAAGAGTTATACTCAGTGAAGGCATCTCTATTTAAAGCTTTTCTAACACAGAATTTTAAAGTTGATGAATTTAAGATTATAGCTAAGTGATTTAGCTTTTGTAAGTGCTGAACTTTTACGGAAAATAACACAAACCAAAGCTGAGTGCGTTTGCATACACATTACTTCTGCTGTAATATACACGGAAATTTTCCTAAGCTTTCCAATTTTTGAAGTACAGCCATGCTAAACTGTGCAGTACAGTTCAGTACGCTGAGCTCAGAGTTTCATTGCAGTATGAGCACCGACAAGAACATGAATGTATATTTTGTGGCTAGCACTTTAGTTACTCATGAAAGTACTGCAGTGACATCTACTTAATCCTGGACAGCTGACTTTGAAAGGATACTTCTGTGAGGCAGATTAGTCAATAAAAAGTGAAATATTCATGAGAAAACGTGGGCAATATTTATTTAAATGCCTCCAAAATCTTGTATTACGCACATGCCCACATGTACCCATGCACACAACGTACTGAAGTAAAAACTTTACACCAGGTTATATCAGAAATTTGACAGCGTGTAATATGTAAGAAAATGTGTAACTGTTGTTAGAAATCTGAAAACTCTATTCATTGTCATTCTTAGGCATATCTAAAAAGCAATCTAGCCAAGTTTACAAAACATTTCTTATGACTGTTGTGATTTTTGCAGTTAAGGAATCAGGAACTCACAATATGTACATCAAGCTTAAATGGCTTGTGTATGTTACAAGTATAAAGCAGTAGGCAGGGTAAGTATGACAAATATACTGAAGTCCTGACATTGCAAAATCTTGACCAAAATAAACAAACAAAAAATGACCCAGAAATCATCTCTATGATAAGAGAAAAGACATTTCACTTTTTGTGAAAGAGAAGAGGTTTCACCATCCCTGCCAGAATCTTGGGTAGCTGGGCAGCAATCACCTCTGACATCATCTCGGGGAATTCAACACTCAGTGCACGGGACTGAAGAAATGTGTTCAGACAGAAGAGATGGAGCTGTTTCACTAGCTGGATTTAATAAAATACAAACATGATAAATCAGGCTAACAGTAATGCAGCCAGATAAACATGCTGTCAATCACTTATCTCACGCATCCGTCACCTGACATCATTATACACCTTCCTCTGTCATTCCTTAAATCAATAATGTGAGTATTTGTCATTCCCTATTAAAATATCCTCCCATGGCAAAAATTCATAAATATAGCTAAATGGTATGTTACGTGAAAACAGTGCCTCACTAATATTATACAGTGTTATCATCCTCATTCATGGCATGTACCATGAACAATGGCAATTACTAAACAAGTATTCAATCTTTCATTCTTATCCTCATGTTTACCACTTGTCCCCATGCCTTGTTTACTGTACGTTATTCCAACACTGTTCTGAGGGACAGCATTTACTATTTCCTTGTGAGCTTTTCCATGGTTCTGATTATGATCATATCTGTGTAAGCTGCAAATGCTGAACTCCATAGGTCCGGTCCCTTGAAATAAACTGCTCAATATATGTGACTCTTTCACCTCTTCTATCTTCTCTGAGAAGTTCCAGTTTTCTATAAGTTTTTCTTAAAGACTTGTGGCCTTTATCTTGTCAAATGTCATACTATTTCTGCTACTCCAGGCTTTAACAACACACAAGTCTCTCCTGTGTGACTGTCTTTTCCTTGTATCTCCCATCACTTTATCAGCCTAAGCTGAAATAGGGACTTGAAGGAAGATACTCTACAGACCAAACACTACCCTAACCATCACCTTGCTGGGTATTTTGCAGCAAGCCTCACTCGATCACTTCCACTAAGACTATTTCACTTTAAGTATTTGAAATTAAGAGATAACTCTACAGCCCAGTACTCGAAAGAGTTATCCTCTGGATGCTGCGACACCCAAATTGCAAATTATTACTATTGGTAAGGCTGGAAGACCTTTTATCCCAAGCAAGACTGATCCAAATACAGGTTCCTTGAGCACAGGGCTACCATGAGTAGTATACTGGCCAGGATTTGTTTCTGGAAGTAAGGGGTGACTGAACTCCAGGAAAGGGTTTAGCACTGACAGTCCTAAGTAACGACTGCAGTCTGACTACCAATAAATACTTGAAGTTAAGCTCCATATCCTCCCTTCAGAACTTTCTGTTGTCTGCTTTCACCTGTAAGGATGCTTTTCATAGTTGTCTCATTCTCCTTTTGGTGGTATCTGAGATTATATAATAGCGAAATGATGAACGTGAGTTCAGTGAATAGCGGAGGCTGATGGAGAGGTTTGTGCAGTGGATCAAAAGACCAGACCACCTGGTGAACCACATAATTATCAATATTGTTACCTCTCTTATGAATGGGATCCTCAAAGGGTTTTTTTTTTCCCCATCAGAAGGGAGAATTAGTGACAATGCAAAGTTCCAGATGAATAAATGAATTTATTCATGGACAATTAAAATAAAATGAAGATTTGATGAGTGCAGAAGAATACTAATATGCGAAGATCCCATCCTTCCCTGAACTCCCTGCGAGCTTCTCACAACTAGCACTGAACTCAAAAGCGCTTTCCTAAACAATCTTAGTGTCCCTTCCCCAGCGCTTGCTAAACCCATCAGGTATGGCCCTGTACCTCCGCTTTTTGCCTCTCTTGCAGAGGTACACAAGTCATTACAAAAGAATACCGACGTGGGCAAAGGTTTATACAAAATGTCACTCCTCATTTTTAATGGATGCTAAGCCAATAGGATACATGCTGGATTCTCAGAGATGTGGAAAGGATTCAGTTGCATCTTTTAAGACATTTCTGAATCTCTACGATATCACCACTAGAGTTCTCAAAGATTACTCAGTTCCCAGATATAGACAGGTACTGAAAAAATGGCAGAGAATATGCACATGAAAGTAGTTGAATTAAGGCTGCAAAACCAATCTTGGTTGTCTTCCTCTAATTCTTAGTAAACTGACTTTGCAACTTGAATTGCCTATTCTTTGCATTATTTAAATACTTCCATAACCATGTACACACACACATATACATGTGCACACCGCTTCCTACCAAAAACCCACAACTGTACCAGCTATGTTGCAGAAATAATGAACCAAATGGTAGCATTTGAATGTATGTTTCTCAAACACTTAAATCTTGTATACCATATAATATAATATGCATACAATATATATCGATGCTGAATATATAGCTATCTGATTACACAAACATACACACTAAAGGAAAAATGTAGGGGTTTTTTTGTTGTTGTTTAGAAGTGTTGACTAGCCACTTTCCATAAAATTCCTTTAAGAAATACTAGTTCCTTTTTACATAAAAAGCAAAACACATTAACAAGTAAACTTACATCATGCATGGAATCCATCAGTTTTGTAAGCTGATAGAAACGTTGCGAGTTGGCCACAACGCCTTTCTGGCGCAAACCAATTGCCTTCACCAGTTCTCTAATGTAACTTGTTCTCATCTCGTCAAATTGGCTTTGACTTCTTAGACCTTCCAAAGGAACTAAAAAGAAAGAAACACTTGTGTTGCAAATTATTCTGAAGGCAATGAGAGAAAATTAAAGTATAGGAACAATTTCTAGTATTTCACACTGTGCAATTCATTATTATATGCCGGACACTTCTTCCCGTTCCACAGTTACTCCAGAAACAGTGACACAATTAGTTAAAAGGATATACCAGCAGCAATCAGCCAATTGTGCTAATTGCTGATGTCTAGTAATAGCCTTAAACTTCAGCTATACCTGTCTGCTGAAATGATGATGGCCAAAAGAACCACTCTCGTCCTTGAGGAAAGATGTTATGGACTGGCTCATGTTTACAGTGCTGAGGGTCGGCCCTCTTCATAGCAGATTTATGTTAGAGAGACTCAATTGGAGTGCTTCAAAATGGAGTCAAGGAATGAACTAACAACTCTTAAGTAGCATAGACAGCAAAGCATCCAGAGCTCAGGCCTCCTGTTTGGATCTCTTTCACTTAACAGAATAGATGCACCATCAGAATCTTAAATGTGAACAGCTTTTAGAGAAATTAGCAAGGAGATGCAAGTGGCTGAACTCACTCTTCTCTTAATGATCAGCCGTGAAAATCAAAATGAGGACACGGAAAGGACACTGAGAAATGAACCTATAAGTGACTGCTAGTGATCAGATCATATTTGATCACTGATGATAAGTGTTGGTAGCACTGTAAGGAAACAGGTGTAAGCTCTAGACTACTTTCCTTGATGTGGCAGAGTGTAACACACAAGTCTTACAATTTATGTTGTCAAAGGCAAATAAGAAATTAAAAACTTGAAGAAATGAAATTTGAAAAAATATTCCCATCTTGCAATCAAATCTAAATCCTTGCTTCGCTATAATAATATGGTCTTGTTTAAAATACGGTCTTGTTTCAATCATACTGTTCTTGAAAGAGCTGTTAAATTTCTTCCCTTTTCCTTTCTCTCTTGCCAATGACATTTCACACTGCAACGTCACATTTAACATGTCATATTCTGACAGCAAGTACGAAGGGAAGGATTCACCTCACCAAACATAAGACATTTTACAGTATAGGCATCTCCATCTGGGCAAGTTGCCACAGCTTGCTGTACTTTTACTGGGAAAACTCAGGCAAGCCTTGGGCACAAGGCATGTTCACTGTTTTAGAAGTAGCTTTAGGAAGAGATTAATTATACTGTAGAGATGCTTATTTTTCTCCATAGATTCTAAAAGAATATCATGGGGACTAGCTCACATAAATTAATTGCATGCTAGTTATCTAGGTATCTAATATGTCTTCCATCTGGTGTCAGACCAAAACTAGTATCAGGCCACAACAGATTTCATCTGTGTTTCTTTAAAAAAAAAAAAAAAAAAAAGCTTGGTTCATAATGACATTGACTTACTCAACACTGTAACACCTAACTTCCAGGTGATTTGTCGCTTTCTGGAATTAAAAAACAAATGTAAGTGTGTGCTGACTCTCTGTACAGTGCACTGTATTGTTAGATATGTAAGAACAGAATTCTTAAAACAGAAGCCACCTAACACACAGACGGCTGCATAGTGGTTGGTCCTGAACCCAGTTCCTGAAAGAGAATTAGGTAGCAAACCCTGCACTGAGAGAAGCACTGCTCTCCATTCGGAAATCATAAACCCTATTCTGAAGTCAATTGCCTCGTTTCCTAGAAGAAGGTAAGGGGGTAGGAGACACTTTTAGGTAAACGAATTAAAATTAAGTGTCTCTCACTTCCAGCCCAGAATGAGATAACAAAGCAGATGTTCAAATCTCTACTCGAGTAAAGCAGAAGTCTCCTGTTTTGTAGGAGACTGCCCAAGAGAGTTTGCCAAGGACGTCTCTTGCTCTGTGTCTCTTCAGACAAGTGAATGTCTGGGGAAGGAGGGAGACACATACAGAAAACAGCAAGTTTACTTTAAAAAGACAAGTGTCTAAGCACTGACATGGCTATGGAAGTCAGGATCTGACTCCTAACTAAACCAGAATTCAAATAAAAATAAAGTTGAGAATAAAAATAGTGACTGCCTCCACAGAAAGCATGTTTATAACACCATATTTAATAATAGTCCAGCTTTTAGGGATGCCATGTTAGATTTCTTTTGGCATCTGGTGGAGATGAAATGTTGGATAAGGTGGACCCTTGGTTTGACTCAGTATCGCCTCTCAAGTCCAGACAAAGGAGGTAAGGGCAAATCCTGCCTGACTGATTTGGTGGGCTACTGTGATGAGGTTACAGCACTGGTGGATAAGGGAAGAGCAACTGACATCGTCTACCTGGACTTGTCCAAAGCGTTTGATACTGTCCCACATGACATCTTTGTCTCTAAATTGGAAAGACATGGATTTGATGGATGGACCACTTGCTGGATAAGCAATTGGCTGAATGGTTGCCTAATGAGAGAACCTAATGAAGTTCAACAAGGCCAAGTGCAAGATCCTGCACATGGGTCAGGGCAATCCCAAACACAAGTACAGGCTGGGCAGAGAATGGATTGAGAGCAGCCCTGAGGAAAAGGACTTGGGAGTGCTGGTGGACGAGAAGCTCAACATGAGCCGGCAATGTGCACTGGCAGCCCAGAAAGCCAACCATGTCCTGGGCTGCATCCAAAGAAGCGTGGCCAGCAGGTTGAGGGAAGTGATTCTGCCCCTCTGCTCAGCTCTCGTTAGACCCCACCTGGAACACTGCATTCAGCTCTGGAGTCCCCAGCACAAGAAGGACATGGAGCTGCTGGAGCGAGTCCAGAGGAGGGCAATGAAGATGATCCGAGAGCTGGAACACCTCTGCTATGAAGACAGGTTGAGAGAGTTGGGGCTGTTCAGCCTGGAGAAGAGAAGGCTCCAGTGCAATCTTATTGCAGCCTTCCAGTACTTAAAGGGGCCTACAGGAAAGCTGGAGAGGGACTTTTTACAAGGGCGCGTAGTCATAGGACAAGGGGCAATGGATTTAAACTGAAAGAGGGCAGATTTAAATTAGATCTAAGGAAGAAATTTTTCACTCTGAGGGTGGTGAGGCACTGGAACAGGTTGCCCAGAGAAGTTGTGGATGCCCCATCCCTGGAAGTGTTCAAGGCCAGGCTGGATGAGGCTTTGGGCAACCTGGTGTAGTAGAGGGTGTCCCTGCCCATGGCAGGGGGGTTGGAACTACATGATCCTTGAGGTCCCTTCCAACCCAAACCATTCTATGATTCTATGATTCTATGATTCTATGATTCTATGCCTGTCACATCTGTGTCAAGAGTCTGAATGAAGGGAAGAGTTCTGTTTTGTGGAAAATGCAATGTGTTTAGGAGTAATACAGGCAGGAATGCTCACAGTGAGGAAAAGTTATGACATGGAAAAAGAATAGCTTAATTCCCAAAGCCCAGATACTTCTGGGTATGTCTAACAGCAGAATTACAGACACTTATGAAATCTTTTTCATATAAAGTGACATTCTGAAGGAATTTAGGGTTAGGCGGATGCTTTCTTTGACTTGTATCTCTAAAACAGCAGTTAAGTCCTTACATTTCCCTTGTGATTTAAGTTAAAAGATCTCTTCCAGCAATTTATGGCCTGTTTCCTAGAATTCTGCAAAAGCACAGTCACATTCTTGTCTAATCACAAAAGTTCCACTAAGCTATTTATCCGAGTGAAGAATTACAATGTCTTACATGCACAAATGCAATTTAAACACAGGTAGCTCAAATACTCTTTGGCCCTGAACATATGTAAAGAATGCGGACGCTTTTATTCAGAGGCAAGAACCCAGTCAAAATCTTATGCAACGAGATTTTGCAATTGCTATAAATCAAATGTCTGGAAAATGTAAGAGCTAGAACTGAACTTGCTATATGCTTATTTCATTCTTTCTTGGCATAGCTCTACTTTCTTAAATCATAGTCTTCCTGAACAATTCACAGTTTCTAGACATATGTGGCCTCTACAAGACGGTGCCCTATTTGGGACTTTCAGAGCACCACTACCACACAGCGTATTATATATAGCAAATAAGGACCTGTAAAACAATTGCACAAAATAAAAATGTTGGTCCACTTTTTGCAAAGACTAATTCTGCTTTCAAGACAGCTTTAAAACTGCCACAAGTACAAAATAAAGAAAATGTGTAAGCCACAGTAAACTCAATGGAAAAACTGTAAAATCAAAAATAATGTTAAAACTTAAGCTGGGGTTTCGATTCAGAGTTAGAAATGTATCGAGACTGACATTTAGTTACGTTTAATACAAATTACTGTTTCTTCAAAATAATATAAAAAGTAAAAACCAGTTCATCTAAATAATAACTCAAACAGAAGACAGAATGAGAGACTAAAAGTTCGGACTTGATTTACTGTTAGTATATGAAAGCTTGAAATGGCCATAGTTTCACATTTGAAGAGGATTAAGATGAATACCATGACTAAAATAAAAGTAGTCTTAAAAAACACTTTATAGCAACAATGAGGTTATATGGGTTTTTGAAAATAGGTTTGTGGAATTATATTTATACAGTACCAAACGTTTACTAAATGTCTCAGCAACAACGGTTAGGTGTGTTCCTTTTCCCAAAGATCTGACAAATTGTTTTTTCCTATAAGACAATAAGTGCAGGAGAGAACAAAAGCAAAACTCATCAGCACAGGTAGAAATACTTTTTTTTTTTTAGATTTATTTCTAGCATACATATGAACATACCATCATAAAGATTAGTTTCTGGGGCCAATGCCATTGATACAGAGTGGTAATTTGATGAATACTGTTAAATTGATGCATTCATACATGAGAGGGATTGGACCATTGCAAAGCCTTTTTTTAATTTGATTTGAACTTTGTGGGACAGAAATGGAGAGCTGGACTATCAAAAATGTATCTAAATTTCATGGAAACTTAAAACTTCCCACTAAGGTTCAGACAGACAAGGGAGTTCATTTCAAGATGAAAACAAGGTGGAAAACATTTAAAATAGGAATATATTCAAATTCCAACAAAGCAACTGGAGTTGTATCAGAGAGAGATTTTTGTCCACATTATTTTTATTGCTTTAGCAGAGTGTATAGTATTTTGCTATTACTTTAGTAATTTTAATGTTCATGTCAGCTAAATTTAATCTTTACTGCTTACGCGCTGCTGAGATCAAGTTTTTTTTAAGTATGAGCTTACACAAATACCAGATAAGCACAGCTTAAGAGAGAATAAATTTTACTTCTCATCTTTTACTGAAACTTTGTACAACCAACAAGCAGGTTATGCAGGATTTACACATCTCTCCTCCAACTCCGTAAGTGTGCAGAGAAACAAACTTCAACATTCTTCCAATTATATTTCTCAGAGGTGCTTATTCTCATTTCTAATAGCACCTGTACCATTTTAAAACTTTCCATTTGTGGATTCATAACTATCAATTATGGCCACAGCAGATGTACGTTTTAGTATTCTAGAAAAGATTTAGCAAGATAATTTCTTCAACTCAACTACCACATTTCACATTTAAAGTGGAATGCAGCTATATGCTGAATTCTTTAAAAGATGTGTATGATTAAAAGTGACCATGGATTTTGTTCTAGAGAAACAAACCAAAGAAAAAAATTTCCATTTGTTTATATTTGTGCTAAACTTGATCTATTTATAAGTATAAAAAACTGAATAAATGTTAGTATTGTTTGCCACATCCACCTCCCAAATTCTTTTGAGTAAGCATGCTTCAAGTTGCTGGCCAAGATAAAGCCCTCAGTCTTGACAATTTATTAAATATTTTTAAATACATTTCTAATGATTGCAAGGTTTTATTTTATCTGTGCATCATCATTTAAACTGAAGAGCTTCCAGGCAGAATTACCGCACGCTTGAGTTGCAAATGTGTAATCCAGTATATCTACATATCAAAAGGGATCCAACATTTCCCCAGTGCCTTTATACAGAATAAAATCAACAATGAAACACAAATTATTTATGCCTTATAAATATTAGAAAAATATTTTTAGGTCCTGGAATATTAACATTCCTCCTAAAGTTTCCATTTGTTAAGCCAGATAGCTTAGTAATTGTCAAGTTAAACAACACGTTTTAAAACTCTTTTATTAGTGGTATGTTACAAAGAAATAAAAGAACCTACTTGTGTTGAGAAGTAACAGTGCTTTCATACATAGGAACTCTTCTTGGCTAACTTGAAGTCTGACAAATTCCTGTGGGAGTTGCCACATGGATAGACACAGGGAATAGAACGATGATTCTTTCATCCTCTGTCTTACACCCAGAAAAGGTAAAAAAAAAAAGTAAAAAACATGAAAATAAAGAAAAGGAATGGGTCCTAATTGCTTGAAGGAAGTGCCTCATTAGCAGTTTAATTACTGCATTACAGAAATTAAAGAAAAAGGTTATACACATAAACAAATTTCTGACTTTTTCATATCTACACTAGTTTTTTTAATAGCAATGAATATGCTATTATTTTGGATGTTTAACCTGTCACTGCTGCCCAGAAAAATAACCTTGGAGACTATCAAAGTTGAATGTTAACCACCAAACAGGAAGGTTTTTTATTAATTAAAAACACCCTAATAATTAATGTGAAGTATCTTCTTTTTCTTTTAGAGGTTGATAGGTTTTTGCATTCTCTGAAAAGATTTCAAAGCATAAAATTGAAGATAAACCTCTATGTTTACAGAAAACTTGTTTTCAGGTTTTGCAAAAATGTCTGCATCAAAATACTTTGTTGCAAGTCTGACATTGTACTGCTAACAGCAAGGATATTATTTTGTAGCATTTTATGTCATTAAAGAAACAGTTAAAAAAGTTAAATGTAAATATGTACAAAAAGTATTTAACTAAACTTAGACATTAACACAGTCTTTTCTAAACTGCGGAAGTAAATAGGACAAATCACATAAGGAAATAAAACTGTTTAGGTTTTTGCAGCATTTCAATCTTTCTTTTCTCTCTGAGATTCTGGTATACTGAGTATATTCTATTGTGTGTATTCATTGGGAAGGCATTTTCAACTGAAATTATTGCAACAATAGCATTTCAAAGTTTGTAAACTAAACTGAATTCGTTGTACATTAACCTGAAGATCCAGTAGTATGGGCTAATTTTACAAAGCTGCATCTTGATCCAGACGAATTAGGTATAATGACAAGATTAAATTTTGTCCATCCTCCTTATGCAGTTCAGATCAGCGTTCCAGCCAGACTACAGGTAGTACCATCAACAACGACAAGATATTTTCCCTTAATAAAAGACTTCTCTCAATGCACAGAGTCTTTTTCTTCTGTTATTTAAAGTTTTACCATTATCTTAAATGAAAATTATTTCAGCTTTGTTCAACATCTGGTGTCTCACAGCAGCTCTTAAATGACTTAAACATAGAAATTTAATCTGTTAGATCTGAAAGGACTGGTTACTTCTATAGTTACTTTAAATTTCCCTTCCTATTCCTTTCTGGTAGTCACTATTCCTAAGTGGTATCTATGAAGGGTGACAGCAGCTTTCAGGGCATGCTTAAATGCTATTCTTAGTCATATTTTCAGACACTGCAGTGTATAAGCAACAGTAAATCCTTGTAGGGTTTTAATACTAGTTCATGAAATCATTGTCAAATTAACATTTCTGGCTTTATTGGTCTGAAATTGATGCTACCAAACAAGTCGTTCCCAAGGAGCACTACAACTCAGTTCACTAAATGACAGACTGGCTGTGAAACAACCTTTGGATTGTGGTTTCATGGTCATTTTGAAACAACTCAAGTGTGTGTTGCCCCTATAGAAGGAATTTCCTTTATTTCTTTCCACCTCTTGGTGTGCACTCCTGCTATTCTGGCATCAGTGCCTGCATGTCCACATGGTGAGTCAGATCAAGGATTACCTCCATCTGCTAACTGATAGCTTTTTCTCAGGTATTTCTCAAGCATATAATTTCCTTATCTGTTTGACAGTGCAGCCAGAGAGTGTTTGTCTGAGCCTAGGCAAAAACATGGAGGTGCTTCACCAGGGCAGAGAGGGAGGTGGAGCTGACTTTTTCGACTATGTTCAGCACTTTTACCTTTGCTTAAAGTGATCATGAAAGTACAACCTTAGACATCATTGTAGACAAGGAAGTTGCTTACATTTAACTGATCTAAAAGTTAACTTATTTTCCAATAAATAGCTGCAGCTATGATTTAGTGTGCCAGTTACTTTCATGTCTGACTCTTTGTTTATAATGTTTCCAATATGACCCCGATGATATGGTCTTGAACCAAGAAAAGAGTATATTGTCAGTTCACCTCTTTCTCTGTGTAGATGGTCTTGAGCTGCAAAGAAGCTGCCTCTGAGCGATTATAATCAGGGTTCATAGATCTCAACCCTATGCTTGAAGAAAGTCTTCACAAGGTGGCAGCAGCAGTCCACACACAGGGTAATACCCCAAGACATGACATTATTGCCTAGAGCCATCTCACTCAGTGTTTCTTTTGAATGCAACCACAAGAAATATAACAGACTATGCTGGGACAGAATAAAGTCAGAAGTTCTCTCAATCTCATCCCTTCAAAGTATTTTGATTTATATAGCATAATTAATACACATGGAAGAGGAAATAATTCATTATTCTATAACCTCACAGTGATTTACAGCCATGCGGAAAAGGTCGGGAGCTACAGGGCCAGCTCCACTGAGTATCTTCTATAAAGAACTTCACAGGTAAGAACCTGCATGTCTACAGATTTTAAATTCAGGTGCCTAGATCTTCTGTAAATCCACCTCTTAATCCTCAAACAGATATGTCTTACAAGAAAACATGTTTAACTTTCATCTCACTTCATAGCAGTTCTTTCAGAATTTTGAGAAAAAATAACTAAGAAAAATGTATTATGGAAAAATAAATAGGGAGACTAAATTATGTTTTACTATTTCTAGAAACCTCCCATGTATTATAACCAAGTATCTAAAATTACAGCTTGGATAATATTAATTTGCAGAGCTGAAAAATTGACAAAGACTGAAATGAAGATTCAAAGTTACTGAACTTTAATATGATCAGAGAACTTTCCTCTGCTGTTAATTTCAAAACAGAACAAGTAATGAATGAAATCTTGGCCTCAATGAAGCCCCATTCTAATTGACACAAATAAGTTCAATATGTCATTCTTACTATGCAACAGCAGAGTCTACTTACTCATTTAGAATCAGATCTGGTGCAAAATATAACATCTGACCACTGACATGTTTGTACGATCTCCATCCCATTGCAAAAACCATTAGACTCATCCAGGAATACTGGATGAGAGTTATCTGATCATCAATATGCAAATTCCGAAATCCTGGAAAAGAAATTAAAAGTTAAAATACTTTATAATTCTCATTTAGACAACAGTTGAGTAGGTGTTCTGAGATGACAACTTTGAGCTGTAAAACTGAGAACACCTAGAAAGACAAGTGCTTTTGGGGATGTAGTTCTCAGAAGTTTGTGAAGTGTGCAGAATGGCTAGCTCACTTTGATAGTTAACCTATTGTCTTTTTGTTTTGATCCAGTATTTTGAAATAATCAAACCAAAATTAACTTCAGTAGTCAGAAGTGACTATTTCAGGAAATAGGAATGCATCTCATTTTCCTTGGGTAAAATGTGACAGTTTGTAGCATGACCACTGTAACCAACTGTTATTTAATACAAATAGTTTGGACTTTAGTGTTCTTAACAAGAGATACAGTTGTAATACAATAAACATCCACATGTGAATATTTTTCTTGCATTTAACTAAAGAGAAGAGTACTCAGCTGTGGTTTTGCCTTTGACAACTTTTGCTTTTTGATAACTTTAAAGATTGCTGTGAAGTATCTAAGTCAATCTAACAGCTTCCTGCCAGTGAAAGCAGCGGTCCTGTTCTTTGTTACCTGGTCCTGTCACCTCCTTCAAGCAAACTCTGGCCCTCATGCCACCCCTCACTGAGCTGGTTCAGAGGGTAAAAAAACAGGTTTGCTTTTTTCTCACTTAATGAGATGAATCAGGTCAACCAGGAGGCCTGACAAGTGTAAACTGCAATGGGGAAGAGCAGTGGCAAGGACTACCCTTTCCTGCAGCAGTGAAGTGTCAAATTGAGCTCACATGGAAGCATATTTCCAGCCTTTCTGGTCAATGTAATGATTTTCATATATTCCAGAATCAGGCCCCTATGACCATACAGCACATGTACATACACAACATGGATTTTTTTTGCAACTCAGTCTTGGATCTTCATAAATTCCATTACTTCTCACTACCAGTCTATTTGTGAGCTGCTTAGTCCTAACTGGTACCATTTATTACCATTTTTCTCTGTTGTTTTCAAAACCTCATTTTAATAAGAATAAAGAATATGCAGAAATATAAACATTTTTTCATACCAAAAGAATGAATAGCAGAGTAGGACAGGTTAAGATGGAAACACCACTATAACGATGACATACAGGAACTCTCTGGGCTTTTAGATGCATTCCTTTAAGAGTGCCCTCCTGTTTAACTGGATTTCATTGGTGCACATATTATCTGATGTGGAAGGTTAATAATTTTAGAATCTGTTAAGAATTAATTAACAAGTAGACAATAATGTTCTCTTCTGACAGCTCATCCTATGATATATTTGCTTAACTAGAATTTACTACATATAAGAAGTGCTATTACCTGGTAGCAATTTAGACCACTTGACTACACAAAGAAGTTGCCTCTCACAAAGATGATTTAGACTGGTCAGCAAGGAACTTGGTGTTTCAGGTTTTGTATTGTCATAACCAGCATAGACAACTTCTGGCTCAATGCCTCGTAGAACGCTTATCATTGGGGGAACAAACTGTATTTCTTGATTTGGAGAAAAGGACAGCCTTTGGGTTAGAGATTGGCTTTCATCTTGAAGGGCTGCTGGCTGCTGGAGTGCAACATCTAATGTCCTCACAACCTTAATTTTGTTAAACTTTTTAAATTTTCGACCTGAAAAAGAAAATTGTTGATCTATTAAAAAAAATAACCAGAAATATTAATATTTTGCAGTAGTGCTGTAATACACTTTCAGTCTACACAAGGAAACTAGAACCATCTTCTGGCTAAATTTTCTATTTTAACTGTCTATAGAATTAATAAATTATCATGGAAAATTCCTAAGAGTTTCAACCTCCATATCCTCCTCCCTTCACTAAGAGTTGAATGGCATCCACCCATTAAAATTATTGCCATGAATTCTAGGTTACAGTAACCTCATAAAATGTTTTCTGGTTCATTTCCCACTGTTCTATCATATGCTGACAGCTGAGCCAGCTGGCTCTACAATCCAGTTTCTATTCGATGTTAATAAAGGATACTTCTTTTTTTCTCCCTAATACTCAGAAACAAAAATGCTAGCAATTAATTACTACACACAGAAATTTCTTCCCTCCAGTTCCAGAAAGTTATTTCAGTCTCATGGCTAAATTATATTTTGATGATCTGTAATGTAATATTTTCCTCCTGTTTACCAGAAAGAAAATAAAATTCAGGGGATGAGTGAAAAGCTGATGAATACTGCAAAACCACACGTTGACACTTAGAAAAATATTCATTTTCTAGAGAATAATTTCTTTCTCAGTATTTGCAATTCTTATCTCCATACTGCAGTGGTTTGAAGAACACTAATACGCACAGATACTCCATCTGGTACGGCTGTGCAAACATACAGAGCTCCAGGTAGCAACTCATCAAATTTCTTTCATGGAAACAGTCTGGAGGTGCACCATACAGACATAGTAAATCACACCTTCAAAGGTTGAAAGACAATAACCCCCAGTAACATCTTATACTACACATTCAATAAAAGGGCAAATCCATGTAGATGTGGCTGCATGGAACACATGTGCTACAAATAGACCCTCAAAAGTGACGAAAACCCTGTTGGATCGTCATATTCCTCAGTTCTACCAAACAAGTTTTGCTTAGTGAAAAAAGGGTGTCACAACAAATAAAAAATACAATAAAGATACCGGTATTTATGGTCTGATTTAGCTTACAGTGGCACAGTAAAAGAACTACAGTGTGACAGCAAACAAAGGGTAAATCATTCTGCCAACAAAGAAAAATAAAAAATTTACATGTTTCAACCTTAGATAAAATAACAGGGAGAAGATTCTGCTCCAAGAAAATGCAGAAATCAAATATTTTTATGTGCTGAGGTGTTGCATGCTTTAACAATAACAGAAAAAGAGAGGCATCAAATTTCACAGGATGAAAATAAAAACCATGCCTATCAAATTGCTGAACCACTGAGAAATTGCATTATAAAATGGGAATATGCAACAATGACTCTATAATAGTAATAGAAGCAAAACATTATGCATCTATTCGGTTGAATTAAAATCAGTTTATAACATGCATATCAAATTGTCTTTTGAAAAACAGTACTTTTATTCACAAGTGAAAAATTAGACAAGGGAACTTATCACACCCTAAAGGAGACAAGGTCTTCTGCATCTCTCATTGCCTTCTTTTCATTTCAGTTAAAAGCAGTGTCGCACTGTCAGAATGCAACCAGTGTACCAAAGCGGCCGTAGGACACTGCAGTAGGGAAACACACCTAAACTTCAACACATGCTCTGGATCATTTCTTAACTGTTTATGGAAGGAATGGAGAGATGCTAGCATAGTCAGACTCATCTATTACTTTCCTCCTTGGAAAGTCCCTGTCTTCCAAACTACAGACTAAAACAGAAAGGTTCGACAAAAATGGCTTTACTTAGGAACATGCCTGTTCCATTTTCTTCAAGTGCTCCTTTATCACAAAAGATAACAAATTTTATGAAAATCCACTGTCTCCATTTTGGAAGACCTAGGATGTACACTTTAGAGAAATGAATTGACCTTTTCAAAATGTTTATTATGGGTAGTGTAACTTCAAGCAAGATTAATATATAAAACATGGCAAGATTTCTTATGTTATTTTGAAACATTTTATACAGAACAAATTCTATTGGTTAAATTAATTATTCTTGATGTACAATGGCATAACTGGAGGCAGAATCAATGCTCTTGCTTGTGAAACAGACAGGACTGCACAGATGAACACAATCTAAACAGCCAAAATCTGCTTTTTAGAAAAATAATTTTGTGTTATCCCACCATAAATACGCATGTTTATGCATTTCACACACACAAAAAAGTTAGTTGCATAAAAAAGTGCAAAACTTCAATTTAAATTAAGGAAGTATTTAAAATCCAATGGGAAAATACTAAACAAAATTTCAAGAAACACACTTTATTGATAGTATAAATATGAGCGATGGGCTCTTCAATAACATCACCCTGTGAGGTCAGGGGTCATACTCCCACTAACTTAACTGTGAATTTCAGCAGCGTAGTATCAAGTGCTCACACAATCTTATGCTCATTTTATCACTTGTGGTAAGAATACAAATATTTCTGATTAGTAACTCCTTAGTAAAGAATGAAACACAAACTCATACCTTATGCTACAACTGAATCAAAAAAAAACCCCACAACCACCCAAAGAATAGACAATATATTATGACCCAGAGCCAATTTCTGTCATAACAAAGCTATACATAGTCCTAAACATGCTGGGAATTTCCAGCTAACTATTGTTCAGACATGAAGGAAAACAGAAGGAACAATGCATTTGATAGTTCATAAATAATGATTTCAGGTATTTTCTGAAATAATGGCTTCAGATACTTTTACAGTTCAGAGAACAAGTAAAGAAAGAAACCAAACAGAGTGCTTATCACATGGAAATGTTAGTAGTTAATAAGTACCCATGTTTCCAAGTGATTAAACGTATCAGAATTAATGTCACACTGGCTTGCAGAATTGCTTGTGTGTTTATTTCCAATTATGTTGCTTAACAGCCACCAGTAAAGCAGCTCCACTTGTTACCTACCTACGGGAGAGGTGACTACTAATAACTCAGAGTAAACTTTCCCATCTACCACAAGGATGCCAAGTCAAATTAACACAAACTCTTAAGGACATACAGAAAACAACAGAGATGTGAAAATAGCTTCGTTTTTCAACTGCAGCTTACAAAAATATCCAGATAATTTTCTGCTGCAAGATAAACAAATGTTTCCACTCAGTCCTATAATGTGTAAAGAATACTGATCTGCTCGGGCAACTATTCTTCTTAATATTAAAACCTGTCTGTGCATATTTAGACAGCATACCTTTTTTTTGTAATATTTTCATTAATTTATTTTAAGATAGCCAATCACTCAAGCAGTTTCTTAGCACTCACAGTTCCCTTATCTTCAACTACTATAAACAGTATGTGTTTAGCATTTGTGTACTACACGTACCTAGAAAACATAAAGGATCTACTTAATCTCATCATCAAATACATTATGATTTTCTCCTTAATACACAATTCTGTATTTTAATCTTCTTTTAACTAGGTATACAGAATCATACTGCCAATCAGACATTACTGATAGTAGACATTTCATATGAAAATGGCTGGTTTTCTAGTAAAGTCTAACATCTCACTATCCTTCTCCATACCCTGTAATCAGGTGAAAAAAGTCAATTATTTATTTTTCTTGACAGAACACTATGACTCTGATGTTAAGGTCACTATGCTCTTATATTTTTTGTAGGAGAACAAGCTGTGCACACCTTAGGAGGGTGCACATGAAATAGAGGAACAAAGCAGCAAAGTAGAAATAATACATCTTGATTTTAATAAACCCTTTGATGCTACCTCAGAAAATATTACCTGGAAAATTAACTCAAATTTGTCTCCATGTAATCATTGCAATATGGACTGAAAGCTGACTGAAACAAAGAAGAAAGCAGTAATTTAGCAATACAGCAGAACAACGAATCTGTGATAGGCAGTCTGGGAAAATTAGATTCACTGATAGGAAATAAAAAAGCTGAGCATTTGTTTATTCCAGGACCTGACACAGCTACTTGCTATCCTATTAGGTAGAAGATTAGAAAAGGCATAGATTAACATGTCCAGTTATGAGATGAAAAAACTCAAAGACAATTAACACTCCTACAGAGAATGATAATTAAGGAATTATGAAATGTATGTTTTTCATTGGTACTTTCTTTGTGTATATATTACAAAAGAAGAAACAGTCCATATAGTGAAATCAGTTACTAAAGCTATTTGTTGCTATCTTAAAACTTACTTACAACTGACTACAAATTATTTTAAAAAATTCAGATTCATTTAATTGCTTCGAAATTAGAGTCAGAAAATGGAACTGTTGACAATATAATATAATATAATATTATTCTCTATCTATATGGTTGCCACTCAGTAACATTCGGTGGAAGATAAGTGCACTCCTCCCAGCAGTAACTTTAATTTAATTACTGTAATAAGAATCTTTAGAATCTTCTAGTTAACATCCTGTAAAATCTTCGATCTTTCTCACTTCGATTAAGCAATCCTATAGCTAACACCCTGTAAAATCATATTCTCACCTTGATTAAGCAATATTGCAAGTCTGCATTTAGCAACTGAAGGCTAGCATTAAGAAACTAAATAGCAGGAGTAAAAGAACAAAAGTGAATCTATGTAAGTTCTGAATAGCAGAAACCAGAAAATGCAGAAAAAATCAAGTATAATAGACTGTAAAGACAGGAAAAGACTTGAAGTATAGACAATTCTGATTCATTAAAAATATTCAAGGATGTATCTAAGTATGTAATTTGTTCCACGAACTGGAAATTTCCTTATGGACACTTACGTCCTGGGGAAAATGACCTATGCTCAGTAGTATCCCATATACGAATCACACTGTGCTATCAGCACAGCGAGTAGGAAATATTGCTCATGTGATACAAAAAAGGAAGTACCACAAATGGCAGAAGAGCAAAAGAAAGATGACAGTAACAGTAGAAAGAATGTTACGGTTAAACAGTCTATTTTCAGTCTTTCTGTTGTTTTGAACTTTAAATCCTCATTTACAAATAATATAATCTCACTCTAGTTTTCTTCGGTTTTTTGCCTATATTTGTCTTTTCCCCTTTCAGTATTCAGCACTCCATTTCAATCTGCACAGAATAATTAGCTTCCTGATCCCCCCAGAACTGTTGACATCACAAAGAGCACCTGAAATACTACACTCGACCTGATGCAGCTAAGAAAAAACTAGAGATGCCACAGTCCTGACTCCATTTGCTATTTCCTTTTTTCCATTGCCTCAATGTTTTCTTCTTCCTATTTGCTGCCAGATCACTTATTTACAGAAGATGGGGTAGGTGGGAATATCAGGGCAGAGACGTGATGAGATCCTATGCCCCTCTAAGAAGTAGAGGAACTAGACTGGAACAGTCTCCTCAAAAAATGGAAGATAGCTTTGATTAAGTATGTTTAGAAAAGGGCTACACAATACAGCAAACTGGCTAGAGAGAACAACCTAGCTCTAAATGTGAAGAAACTACTCACACTTGCTTAGTACTAGCTGAGAAAAACGGTGATCCAAAGAGAAGGAGGAAGTTTTCACTCTCTTCATACACGCAGTTAAAGAACTAAGAGTCAGAGCACCTTTATCCTCAGGTTTTGATATCAAGTATGAGGACATGACATCCTCATGTGAGGACACAATAATGAGGACATACCATCTCATAAATACTGCTAGCAAAAGCATCCAACTTCTTCTGGTTTAGGTACCTACACCCAGAGCAAAATGTATAAATTAAAAAACACTAGGAAAAGCAGTAACCATAAACATATGCAAAATGTAAAACACAGTAAGGCCTTCCCACCACTTTTCCTGTGTAGAATTACTATGCAGAACAATGCTGAAGCAAAAGGACTAGATGATGCTAGTGAGTCATCACACACTCTTCTGCTTGTTGAAACAGTGCTGCTTGTGATGTTAAAGTTCCGTTTAGTTATTACTGTTATCCAGAGTATCATACATGAAAACTCAGATAAGATCATCATAAAATTCTTGGTTGTGCAAAACTCACAGCCAGGAATGAATTTTTGCCTGTATTAATTTACACCAGTTAGAATCATAGAACGGTTTGGGTTGGAAGGCACCTTTAAAGATAATCTAGTCCCTCTCCCCTGCTATCCGCAGGGACACCTTTCATAGACCAAGTTGCTCAAACCTTACAAGACAAGCTTACAAATTGTCCCAAACTTTACAAGACAGACATTAGATCTGCCACCTCCTCCTTTCCCAAGTCTCCATACTTATCACACATTTTCCACAGCCCACTCTGGACCCTTGTCTCCTTGGCTTCCTGCTTTTCCAAACCCAAGGGACTCTTCTGTCACCTGGCCAAACAATCCTTCAGGTTCAGGGTGGAAAGTCTCCCTCTGTAGTAATGCTGTTTCTCTAACGCACTCCTATCCCAGCTCTAAAACACTGCCTCTCTCTGACAAGGAACCAAAGGGCATGTTCTCTTCCTTTTGTCCCTCTTCCCCCAGTCCAGTGCCACCAACATGCTTGTCAGCTCCACTTGTTTTACTGAGAGGCGGCACTGACTGACCAAGGTGCAGGCAGGAGGGAGAGACAGTAACGTCCATTAGATTGATGGCTCTCGTTACTCCATCTCCAGCGCTGTGGGGTGAGAGGGATGCAGTTTGGAGAAGATGACTCAAAGGAGAGGCAGCGCTGAAGGTCTAGGGAGGTTCAGGGCTACAACATAGAACACAGTCCCTACCACAGCATCGCCTCTCTTTCCTCTCATCCCACTGGCTATTCCCTGGAGCTGCAGCACTGTTGCCTATGGAAGATGAAGTACCGAGAGCCAGCAACAGCTCCTCACTGGTTGGGAACTACTGATTTATATCACCCATAAAAGCATAAAATGTAAGAATGACACAATGGCCATGTGTGCAGAATACTCTGACTCCATACAATATTACAGGAGCTGAAAGCATACAGCTGTGCAATCAAAATGTCAGTCTGAAAACACGTTTTATCTTATGAATAAACACACATCAGCAATATAATGAAATTATGCACAGTATATAATGCTAGCTCCTCCTTCAGGGATAAAAAAACAATACATAAAATGCAGAGAGAGATAGAGATGTTTGATGCACTGAAATAAGTTATATTAGAAAGAAATGAGATTTTTGTCCCTTTTTTTTAATTCATTTTGAGAACCTATTCTTTCTATCATCTTTATCTAGCCATTTTCTTATAGTCTTAGCCATGTATTTTCAAGCTTTGTGCTGATTCAAAACTTTACATAGCTAAAGTTCTCATGCAAAATATGAAAAAAAAAAATA
Source organism: Tauraco erythrolophus (assembly GCF_009769465.1). NCBI lineage: Eukaryota > Metazoa > Chordata > Aves > Musophagiformes > Musophagidae > Tauraco > Tauraco erythrolophus. Next base: position 122,044,753 of record NC_141465.1, on the reverse strand, counting down.
CAGGAAAAATATGCAGCATTCCTGCATGTTAGCACAGCAAAACTTGCCATGTGACTAATGTGGCTACCTGATCCTACACCATTTTCTCCCTGTAGGTTTTCAAAGGCATAGTGCTCAATTTTGATGAAGGTTACATAAAAAAAGCAAATTTGTTCCAGCAAGAACTAATACAAAGATGGAAATTTCCAGTGTCTAGTATGCAAAGTCTGTAGTGTTGGTGCAACCACTGCCTGCCCTCTTCAGTGGAAAAGAAGAATATAATTCTGTTGACATGTACTTGAAGCAATAATGGAGAGCACAACAGAAAAGAGAAGGGGTAGTACTGGTTCCTGATTTTAGTGTCAATCTCAATTTGCTTCTTTTTTTTTTTTACCTAGATGAAATTTTCTGGTCCAAAATTATTAATAAATGCACACAGAATTCTTGTCCTTGCAAGAAAATGAGTTTTAGGGTACACAGTAGGACAGAGAGAGATTCCTACAGAAAGGTGGTTTTCTGTCAGGATTTCCAGACTCATTAAAGAAAAATTATAAGGCATTTTAAAAGATTAGGTAATTCTTCCAAAATTAACGTTTGTATGTGGTTCTTTCCTTCATAGTATCAAAGTAATGTTTTTTTAAACTAAGCAGATAGAAGGCAGCATTCTCCACTGCCTATTTTTCTGATTCGGATTTGAAAAGCAGCTCACCTCCCAGGACCATACCAGCTTGACAGCACTTCCTCAAGCGACATGCTGGACAGTTCTTCCTACGAATTTTATCGACTATGCAGTCATTTCTTCCAGCACATAAATAATTGTGCTGCCCTGTACGCAAGAGAAAAATAAGGTTAATACTATGTTTTCTAACATGAAAAAATTATTTCTGTGTATAAATGTTCTAAAAATAACAGAGGATTCAAAAAAAGTGTACTAGAACAATTAAAAGACTCTTTCATTTTACACTAACTTTCAAATAATCACATGCTATTATTTTAAATATAATAATTTATTTAACCTGTTTAAGAGTGAAACTCTCCATCTACAAAATTTCAAAATATTTAGCAGACAGTATAAACTGCTTAAACTATTGTACTATCAGTATTTCTTAAGTAAATCAAGCATGAGGACAGACTAATTTTCCTTTTAACTTATCATTCCTGATTTTAAAGAACTTAAGCAAATTTTGCTTGGATTGATGTGGAGTTTCCAACAGAAAACTGAATGAAGAAGTTGGGGCAGTGCAAAAAGAGCCCTTCAAGCTGAGTAAATCACCTCTGATGGAGAAGTTTTGTACTAGACCTGCTGAAATACCAGAAGAACAGATGCAGACAACACAGTCAAAAAGGACAAATAGAAAACCGCTGTAACTTCTTGGTTTAGGTTAGCTCTTAGTTTATTGTTTAATTCTGAAGACTCAGTTAGGAAGAGTCTGTCATTACTGTATTAAAATGGAATCATTTTAATGAAATTAGCCTCCAGGAGAGCAAAAAATTAAATTCAGCTGATATCCTGATATTCTTTTCAACACAAACTTCAATGATACTTCCAAATTTCACTTGAAGACAATAAAAAAGTGTACTTTTATGTTTTAGTATAATATTGATAATTTCTGATTGATTTTAATTTTGAATAAGTAAACAAAGCTAAGTATGTAAGTAAGAATAAATCAAAGCTAATTTTCATATATCCTTTCAAATTAAGCCCAGGCTTACCCTATAAGGTTTAACTTTTAAACCCTGCCTGTTTGTGCACATCATCCTCTATTCATGTCTGTATTTTCAGTTTTTTAGCAGTATCTAGCATGAAAGAATGAAAACAAACAAACGAACAAAAAAAGGATTTATTTTCAAAGCTACAAAACAGATTAAAAAAGTATGGACAAACTATAGAAGTACCAATATCATGTATACTTCCTTCATGGAGCATTGTGGATGTGGACTTCCAAATATAACAGACATCAATACCAAATCTTTTAAATTTTCACTAATTTCTAGATCAGTATTACTCTGAGTTAGCCGTCTGATGCCACAAGTAGCACACAAATGAGATGATTATTCTACTCAGATGCTGTTATTCAACTTTCTTTAAAACCCTCTTCTGTCCTTTCTCTACACATGGTAAAATGAGCTACTGTTCACCAATAACTCTTCTCCACAGAAGACAAACTGAAAACGAATCCCCACATAAAAATGCAAGAGAAAGAAGAACATTCCATTCTAACAAAAGAAAAGAGATAGTGCTAAACCATGTGAAACAATGTATTTGTTTCTATGCTAACATTTTTTTAGATAATTAATTTACTTCTTACCCATACTTTCAAGAACAACTCGTTTGGTTTTAGTGAAAGAAACCTGATTGCCTGAAATTCATTTTTATAATATTTTCTTTTTTTTCGCTCTTGATACCAGTATGTGATTTGTGTACTCAACAGTTCTCAAGTGTGTGCTCTAACTGCTAAAGGAGGCTGAGGAGTTTGGGTGGAAGCAGTAATGGCAACACTGTTCCTGCTGTAACAAGAAATTGCCCGGAAAAACAGAAGTCAATAGCTTGATTTATAGTGATACTCATTTAAATAGCCTGTATTATTTATATAATAGTGTTTAAGTATTAAGCATCTAAGATGAAGCATTACAAATCAAGGGTGCAATACATTGTAGAATTTTAAATTGAGAGTTACACATTTAAGTTTAGCTACAGCTCTTAAAAAACTCTTCATAACTTACAGGTTACCAGTAGATCAGCTTCCACTTCAATTGAAAATGCATGAACTACTTCATCATTACATAACAACTCACAAACTGCTTATCACAAATGCTAGATTGAACAAAATTTTTCACATTTGCAAAATAAATTTTAAATTAATCACAATTATGAAAACTACTCCTTGATGTTCATATGTTCTACAGTTTAAGATTACACAGAACTGAATAATCTCTCTGTCCAGCGCATACCATGTAAGAAATGAAGTCTGTTATTGGAATTTAGGCACAGTTAAGAACTTGCTTTGATCTTCAAAAAGATTATTTCATAAATACTATTTATTTCATAAATTGTATTTACAAATAATGACCAATGACCTAATCTTTATTATCTCTTCACCTAGTTTATTTCTGCCATAAAGCCTCCATGATACTAGCATAAAAAAAAAAAAGAAGTAAGAAAAAGACAAACCCTGCGAAACCCACCCTCCCATGAGATTATGGTGATTATTATTAATATCAGGCACTTCTTGATCCTTACTGTCAACCACTTCCATACTTTCAAGACCATAATAAAGCCACAGCCATACCCTAAGCTTGATTTACACCTTCCTGTGAGTTTTCCACTTTGCTCTCCTCTATCCAATCTTTCCCTAACACCTCCTGTCCCAAAGTGTACTCTATTCATTCCGATTCAGTTGCAACTTATTTGGAAAACACATAAGGTTCAATTATATAGTTTTTTTCATAGTCTTATCTGTCAGGGATTCTTTATTATCTCCATTATCTGATTGGATCTCACATCTACAGATAAATCTGAGTCAATGTTCTCATCTGAAACTGTTTCTACCATTGTGCAGAGATATGAAGGGCAGATTGTGTAAGAAATGGAAAATATGCCAGATATTTGGTTGATTTCAAAATTACAGTTAGATAAAGCTCTTTGGAATGTTTTCATGGGTTGCTAAAACATTTATTTGAAAATACATTTGCTGTGTTTCAGTCTTTACGATCATCTATATTTCAACTGATTGGCTTCAATATGTGAGCATTGCAGTTATATTAAATGCAGGTACTAATGAAGTATTCAAAGACCTCTATCAAGATGAAATTCCTGTTCAGCTGGTAGCTTGTCATTCAGTATCTTTTATATGACTACTGTCATTATAACCAGGAAAAAAAAAACAGAAAAAAAAGGACAGCAGTCTAATCCCTAGAGTGCAGGTCAGAAAGAAAAGACTGATATTTGTATTTCTTACAAAAATATGAAACTGGTAAATTTCTGGCAACTGCTGCTTTCTCAGAAGTCTTCATCCAATGTTGAGTTTCCTACACATATTTAATTTTCATCTCTTTTGGAAAGTGCACATTGTAGCTCACTCTCAACACATCAACATATCAGCTTGTGACCTATATTTGACTGAGAATATGGAGAAATTTCAGAAACAATTTCTTCTGTTACTCATATGCCCAGATTCTTGTAGGACAGTATTTTTCTCAATCTCCATCAAAGTCCATTTCAGTTAGCAAAGGTGGAAGTCCTAATGCAAATAGGCAAATACAATTTTAAGTGCTATAATGACTATTGCTATACTGGCAGGTTTATATCAGAAAGTGGTCAAAACGCCAGTGGTCTTCACATACAAATACGACTGCAGGTTTTGCTACCAGTAAAGCTGCACAGATCATACTCCAGCACTGAGAAATTTTAATCCGAATACTGCTGAAAATAGCATGCACAGTGTCTTTAAAAACCGCAGTATTAACTTAGCTCAGACATGCTGCAAGTCACTTAAAATCACTTGAGTAAACTAACGAGCTGCAGAGATTTTGCAGATGTGCAAAATATGGAAAACATAAGGCTTTATCTGCACCACAGGAATCAGATGCAAGCAATCACTTATTTGTGTAAGTGCATCTGTGCTGAACTGCTGCCATCCTACAGAAAAGCAAAGGACTTGTTTGCAAACTCTCAGTACTTTTTCAAATCTTTTTTCTCTCTCCCATATGTGATTCTGCCTCCCTGTATCACTCTCAACTGACAATGCTTTCTTATGAAATCATCCTATCCCCATCACTGGAGGACTGTTCTTTGCTTTACCTCTTACAATTTTTTTTCAAAAGTACCGACTAAATAAGTTTCAAAACACAACGAAATACTTTCGTAACTAAATTTTGAACTCCTTGTCAGTGGTTCTCATGGAAGCTGATAATAAACATGGTTTCAAATTAAACAAAACGGAAAAAGGTTCACCTGTATACCTATACTAAAGAAAATGCTGCACCTGTAGTTTTTGAGTAAAACTTTGACTTCTGGAAGCTAAGACAATACACTAGGGTAAGGATTAATCTGTATGTGAGGATTAATCTGTATTGGTGACAGCCAACATGGCTTCACTAAGGGCAAATCCTGCCTGACTAATTTGGTGGCCTTCTATGATGAGGTTACAGCATTGGTGGATAGGGGAAGAGCAACTGACATCGTCTACCTGGACTTATCCAAAGCATTTGATACTGTCCGACACGACATCCTTGTCTCTAAACTGGAAGGACGTGGTTTTGATGGATGGGCCACTCGGTGGATAAGGAATTGGCTGAATGGTTGCACTCAAAGAGTTGTGGTCAACGGTTCAATGTCCACATCGAGGCCTGTGACGAGTGGTGTTCCTCAGGGGTCGGTACTGGGACCAGTGCTATGTAACATCTTTGTTGGAGACATGGACAGTGGGATCGAGTGCACCCTCAGCAAGTCTGCAGATGACACCAAGTTGTGTGGTGTTGTGGTGTTTACCTTGCAAAAAAAAGATATTGCTGTCTGTTGATCAAAATACCCAACAGACCACAAACTGCTAAAAAAACATAAAGAGAGGATTCACTTCACTAACTAGATTCTAAAGTGCAGCCAGCCAGCAAAACGAGCAGCATACACTCCCTTCTTGGGACAAAACAGGCACTTCAGGATGCAATTTATCTTGAGTAGATGTCTAAATTTTGGTGCTTTAATAACCTACTGCACGTTTAAATTAATTGGCCAAAATACGGATGTCCACATTGTAAATGCCTACAGCTTGGTGCAACAAATCCCACATAAAATATTGTCTTTCAGAATATGGGAAGATGATATCATAACAATTGGACAAGAATAGGGTAATATTCTCCTGGATCTCAATGCCTGCATGTAACTTTTTCTACACTTTAACTGCAAAAGCTTCCAGGTTGTTGAAATGTGCTCAGATGTTAACTGATATTAAGCAACAGCCACTTGTGAAAATGCAGGAGTTCTGACCAGCTATAACCAGGAAACCTCCGAATTGCAGCCATAAATCACTACACATAATGGCAGGCTGTAACACACAAATGACCATATGTTCAATCTTTTCATTCAGTAGTTTCTAAAGAACCACCTTTTACTAGTACACCATCAGTTCTCTGGAACAGATACACAGCTTCAGGAGATTGACAACATCAAATCTAAAACTATTTTTAGCAGATAAGTCTGACTATAAATACCATATGATTATGTTATATAATTTAGAAGTATTTTAATACTTACAATAAGCATTATTTATGTTATTTTAATATATTTATATGATAACTTTTATGCAATACTTCAAAATAAATAATAAGAAATAAGTATTTTATAAATGTATTATATTTCTTTTATAGACTACATAAATGTATTAGCTACTTTGGTGATATGGGTAGGATTCATTTCACCAAATGCAGACAGTGTACATCCTCACCTGACACTCCTTCATAATCAGTGCTTAGAAACAGTTACTGTTGGAGTACTGTTATTTTCACCCCACATAGATACCTAAAATAAGTCAGTGAATGACTTCCTAGAAGTTCCAGTTTCTTTCCATTCAGCTCAGGTTACTCACATTGTGCACCTCTAAAGTTAGAACAGTGGCCTATCCAGGGACACTATGCAGTCAGTTGCTGGTGCTCTTTAAAGCATGCAGTTTTACACTACCTGAAATAGTTTCTATTCCATCTTACAAGATGTTTAACGTCATATTCAATACTGCTTCTAAAATACTACATAAAGACAAAAATTTTAGTAATTCACATTTCTGCAGCTGACTATGTTCTAAGCCATGTCTATCAGGAAACCAGTGATGAGTCACAGTGAGAGCAGCACGAAGCCCAGCACTAGCACAACAGCCAAAGTACCAGAACAAATGCAGCTCACTCAGTTGTTGTGCCCCATACCAATCAATTCATCAAATTAATGTCTTTCAAATGGCTAAATAACAAACACTTTTGAAGTCAGAAGTATGATGAAGATATACAATTATGTATCGATATCAATTTTCTTCTTTCCCTTTTCATGATGCAAATTCTTTATTCTCACAAAAGTGACACTTCCCACTTGAATTTTAAGACCCTCAGTGAAGTAACTTTGTACATTTGAATTTGGAAATCACTTAGCTTACTGTACATTAACACATTTTGGTCATGTGCAAAATAAAAGAGCTTTAATAATATTAAACGTTATATTAAGTGAAAAGCATTTTCATCTCTCATCTTGCCATATTTATGCTTTGTATGTTTGTTACTTCATGAAATTTTCATCCCTAACGGGTTTACAGTACACGCTGTACCAAATTCTGATCCTAAGATGCCGCTTGGAAAGTTGGATTAAAAATTGGAAATCCCTGCAGAGTTAAGAGAAAAAGGAACTTTTTACATCTGCTTCATCAAGGGTCTCTATAGTATTGCATTTCACCCTGTTTCCAAAAAGGATTGTCTACTAGCAGTTGGCATTTTTTAAATATTTGGTATACTATGCCATTTTACATTCTTAAGCTACTGAAAAGCGTAACTCTAGTCCAGGAATTATCCTTATGCATACTATTTCACTGCTTACATAGTGAATCACACTGCCATCACAACACTGCCTGTACGTAACACAAGTCAGATAAACTTTATCAGAATGCTTGGATGAAGTCATGCTCAGCCTTCTTACTGTGCAGATGTAGCTCATCTTTAATTCCTCCTCTTTCCTCCATGAGTACCTCTCCACATACAGACAGTGAAAACTCTTGTGGAAATCCTACTTTCTGTCAGATCGAGTTTGCCCAATTCTGGTCTCAGAGAGCAGAAAAGTTCCCCCTTTGTCAGTGAAGCGTTAGCTGCTACATACGGTTGAGCTTGTTCCCTTATGCTTTTAACTGTACAGCACTGTTACTCTGAGCTTGAAGCACATAATGAAACTAGACAAACCCACTATATAATCATTAGATCAATTTAGTAATGGGGTTTCAGGTATTTACACAAACCAATAGTTAGTTTCTGACCCATCTGCTGTAGTATCATGTATTTATGTTGGCCTCAAACTCTTCAGGTTTGGGCAACTACTTTTCATTAGAGGTCAATAATAAAAACAAAGAGCAAAGAAAGGCAAATGCTCTATATAAATATAGAACAGAAATTAGAGGTGGGACTTCATATAGGAAACACAGCACTTGACATTTTTTCCAGGATTTAGGTGGTTTTAATTTTTCATTAATAAAACTACTGAAAAGACGATGCTTTCAACAAAAGCGCACGAATGCAGGCCACCACGTGTGAGCAACGGTCGAACTCCAGAATCCCTAAACTCCACACTGGGTTCCTGTTCAGGACAGAAATTTTACCATGGTGTTACACAGGCACTGTGATCGTGGTTGCCCCACACGGTTTTATATGAAGGTATCTTTATATGACATCATTAATGACCGTTTGGCAATTTAGTGCTGAAAAAGCAAGGGTTCATTTCTTAATCTTCATTCTCCTAAAGCCTCGTGAGAAATATTATACCTAATGTTTGCTACCATGAACCAGATAGATCGGTAGCATGTAAAAAATGCCTTATCATCCACAGCAAATTATTTTGCAAATATAGTAATTCTACATATCTGAAAGCATTTTAAACATTATTTCTGAAGTTCTGTTTTGATTGGTAACTCCAAACTGTTTTGATTGCCTGTCACTCCAAGGTCACTGACGGGAACGGCTCTACCCCATAGCATACTGAATCCAATTTTGTCTTTACAAACTTCTTAATGGAATATAAGTTACAGTAACTTTTGTTATTTTCATTATACCCACAGGAGCTTTTTAAAGCAGTTTTTAAAAGTCTTGTAATTTGTTTGTTCAATAAGCAAAACAATGAACTAGTAAATCTTTTCTTTGTAAGGGACAAACGGAAAACGTACCACCTCCAAATGCAAATAAATGTTTCTAAAAAAGAAAAATCAGGTTTTTTGTCCCTTAGCTACATTTTCTCTTCCCTACCTCCAGCACTAACTTTTTTTGCATCTGCAATACTAGACTTCTCCCAAAAAAGGATCTGGATTTTTGGCTAACCTACTTCAGGATTCTGCTTATAGTAAAATATGCTTCTTGCATTAACACCATCGTTTTCTTTACATATATAAGCACATATGCAGAGCCAAGAATCCAAAAGACAAAAAATATCTACCAAATCATATATATTTAAAATTCATTGCCAATGAACATTCTAAAATAATTTAGTTCTAAATCTAAACTTTCATCTCAGCGATCCTCACACAGTTCTGACCCCCCGTTAAACTCTGTGTATCTGTTAGTTATATTCAAATGTATGATTAAATTGCACTTACTGTAGAAACATTTCTAGGTTCACCCATACAATTTTAAATGATTCTTCAGTCTGAGTATTTTAAACAAGCTCTGGTTTTATTTCAAAAAGATTAAAGATGAAAAATGGAGTTTTCTGGATAATGTAACGGTCCATTTTATCCCAAAGGAAGCATTTAACTAATACAGTATTTTCCACACAATAGGGGAGAGTAAAATAAATCGTGAATGAATAGGGCAATTTCTGTGAAAAAAATTACATAGGCTGTTAGATTTGAACCAGCCAACATATCTGAGATTACAGAAATAATTAAAATAGAAAATAGACATTTTCCAACAAATTTAATGCCACTGCCCTTGTTATCTACACACTTGAAAACCTCATAACATATGAAAAAGATCTTGAAATATAGAAAATCCAAGAAGTAGCAAAAGCCAGCTATTTCCAGTCATGTTTTAATTTTTCATAGTGATCAGTATGTATGGAAAGTATATGAAAAGTGGAGTTTTGATCATGAATTCTCACTCACAAAGTTTAATACCTTATTTGCGTGAATTATTATTAAGAAAAAAAAAAACAACGCAGGTCTGTAGTAGTACTAAAAATTTACAAAGGCAAATTTCCTGTCAAAGAAGTGATGGACAGGGGGACATTTTATATAAGAAAAATGTCTCAAATTTATTCAATTGCCACTGTAAATTTTTAAACACTACTTTTAATTACATTTACAATAAAAATATTCTGCTTCTTTTTACAGAGGAGTAATTTGTCACCTTTACTTCTGATAAGAAACAGAAAAGTACTTTGAGTCTAAATGAAATCAAGTATCTATCCGTAAGAGGGATTATTTCAATGCTAGTAATCATATCCGATGCTTCTATTAGAAAAAGAATTCCATCTCTTTGAGGAACTCTCTATAAACTTGCACATTCTACACAAAAACAGGTAATTGAATTTGTCCATCTTGCTCATGCCCACACTGCTCATGCCTGTCATTCTTCACTGTAAGACTCATTAACCTGTATTTTTTCTTATTATAGCCAGGTAGTCTGAGGCAGTTGTCCATTCTTTCAATATTCTTGCTGAAAAACCCAAACACGCTTCCTCATCAAACTCTCAGTCTTTGGAATCATTTAAAAATGGAAAGTATGAAGTTGCTATGTAAAACACAAGCATTGCATTTTGTTTGTGTAATTGTGTTGACCTCTTATTTCTCTATATGTCTATATTTTTAATCTGCTAAGATTCTGCAAATACAGACTTTGATTAAATAATCAGTGAAAACATCCTTGAGATATTCCTACTACCAATTTATATGCCTTCTTAACATTTAGCATTAAAATATCTATGCTGAACAGCAGTAGGATATGCTTTTGAGTAGGTTCATCTACTGCACAAACACAACGGGATATTAGTTTAAGAGAGAGATTAATTTCAAGTGATGGAATCAAATTCAAATAAAAAATAACAGTATTACCATACAGGTGAAAAGTGAATAATAAAAGTTATTTTAAAATATGGCACTCATAAATTGCACTACACTCATTCTTAAAAATTCAGCTCCCTGTCTTTTAAAAAAGTATATGGCCAATGTGCCACAATAACCAAAGTAAAAAAAGTGAAGCCAAACCAAGAGACCAGTTAATACAGTCACTGACTCTTAAATGGATTTCTTTTAAGTGACTTTTTCTTTGCAACGTAACACATGTTTCTAATGGCTTTCTCATGAATGTCATTAAATACATTAGAAAAAACGAGGCACTAGCTCAAAACTTCATTCAGCCCACCTAGTCCAGTGTTATCACTTGGCAAGTACCTACTATATTCAAGGAAGAACAACAGCATACACTGAGAGTGGAAAGTAACAGCACACTGAAACAACTACATTATTTTCCTAAGCTTTTAATTTTCCAGTATTTCCCTTCTCACTCTGAAGAGCAATAAACTCTATAAAGTTGAATAAACTATGTATTACAAGAAAATACATGATGTAATTCTTTATTTTAAGGAATCTTATATATGGTAAAAATAATTTTTTTTTAAGTATATGGAGCAGAAATTTGAATATCCTGACAGGATCAGATAAAAATCAGAAAAAAAGACAAAACATAAAACGTAGAAGGATTTGTTTCGCCTCTTCATCAGTTGAACTATATATAAAGGAAGCTGCTCTTGTGCTCATATTGAAAGGCCCAGTGGGTGTTTATGGACAAGGCATATAATATAATCTAAAAAGAAAAAATAAACATAGGGATTGCTACTGATTTATTAAACCTGCAGCTTCACTTTGTAATTTAGTGAGTATTTGGAACAAAAGTCAAATTCATTTATTATTATTATGACCTGAAATAGTTCAGTGAAACTTGAAATATTTCCATAAATCTCAGGAAGCCAAATTCTGCATCTTGCAAGCAATAAAACATTCCACGACTTCGAAAACAAAATGAAGCCAAAATAAATTCTTATCTGCATATCATTAGTTCATACTCATGAAATCTTTCTTTGAATACCATTTACACTTCTTAAAACACATTGTGTAATAGACAGAATTGTCATGAAACTACTTACTCGTCAAGACTAACTGATAAATAATAAATAGTAAATATTGAAAGTAGAACAAAAAATACTAGCAAAATCAACTAAGAAAGAATTTAGTTAGTATTCACTGTAATATTTAAACAGAGTTGCCAAAACAAAAGGCATTACTACAGTGGTAACATTTTTAAACATCAGCAATAAATAAAAGGTATGTCCTTAGCAGTGCCTAAAAAGATATATTTCACATAATTAGGAACAATGGCATCATATACTACCTTCCATTGCCCTTTTAAAGAAGACTTTACAACTTCCACAGGTAAGTACTCCATAGTGGCAACCAGAAGCCTCATCACCGCAGATGAGACAAATCTTCTGGGGTAGCGACTCAAAACCATATTGAGAACTTTGGCTGGTTTCTGCATCTGGCCTTCAAAAGAAAAAAAGATGGAGAGAAATGAAATACCCAGTTTTGCAACAATTGACTACTTACCTGTATTAATTTGGTTTATGCTAAAAAATTTAAATTTGTAATCGAGCTGCAGAAAGATAAGGAAAATATAAAGTAGGACAGCCTCTCTGCTTAAGGGCTTGTCTCTCCGAGGGTAAAAGGCACGTTTGTAACGTCTGCCCAGCCATTAAACAGAGAAGTAGGGGGCAAAACGCACAGTAGTATTTTAATCCGTTTTGGCTGAAAAAGATACAATCTAGGAACTCTTCGTTAAAATGCTCATCTTCCTCAGACCAACAGCTCTTTTGAGTAAAGTCACGCTGACTGATACTCTTTTTTTTCCTGCGCATAGAATTTACAGAGACAGAATCAAAGTGAAGTCAATTGAATTTCAAAAGCCCCTTTCGGACGGGAAAGTTTCACACTAAGTTTCATCTCGGCTAGAAAAATCTTTAATATTTGTCGCTTCCCACTCAGCTGCAGCATTCTCATCAACAACTAGGATTGGAACATTGAGGAAACTGGAAAGTGCTTCCGAACTTGCCTCCAACAAGAGAAACAGACTAACCTACCTAATCGTTAGGCTTACAAAAATCAAGGATTTCCGTTGAAACCGAAGCACTGTATACGCGTGTTTTTGCACGCATTTCTGGGTAATGCACAACATCTCGGCATCACAGTAAAACACTTCATTCCAACAAATCCATATACAAGGCTTTCAGTTCTCTTTGTCGTGTGAAATTAACTGGGCCTTTTTCCCACTCGGGGATAATATTTTGGACAATATTTGGGTATTTACGAATATTGTCTGGCTGCCAGTGAGGACAGTCTGGAGAACACTCTGCTCCCCCGTCCGGAGCCGGTCAGACATCAGCTCTGACATCAGAGCGGTACCAACGGAGCTTCTCCCGCGCGCCACGGAGCCGAGCGGACCCGAGCGGTGCCGGGGGCAGAGCCAGCGCCGTGCGGGCCCCGCACACACCCGGACCGCCCCGCCGCGCACGGACGGCACCGAAAATGGACACGTGGCTGCGGCTGCTGTCTAACAACTCACACGAGGCTTCGCCGAGCCAAACGCCGCCCGTCTTTCTCTGGGCGCCCTCCAAGCGCCCCGCGGAGCGGCCGCCCTTCCCGAGCAGAAAGCGCGGCGCGACCCCTCGGGCCACCCCCGCAGCGAGCGCGCCCGCGCCGAAGCACCCGCCGCCTCCCGCCGCTCTGCCTTACCGGACGTAGCCGAGGTAGGGCGGGCACAGCTGCGGCAAGCCTTCCTTCAGCACCGCCGCGGGGAAGCCCAGGGGCTGGTGCCCGTTGAGACCCAAGGGCGGGTAGAGGCCCGGCGGCGCAGCCGAGGTGGAGGGCAGGCTGTCTGGCGGCGCCGCCGCCGCCGCCGGCCCGTAGGCGCCGGCCAGCAGGGCGGGTTCCGTCTTGTAGAGGACGCACTCCAGCGAGGGCTCCTGCCCGGCCCGCGGGGGCTGCGGGTAGTCGGCGCAGCCCGCCGCGGGGGTGGCCCTGCCGCCCGGGTAAGGGGTGGGGAGGCCGAGACCCTCCTCCTTGATCTTCAGAGCGGGCTGGAAGTCGCCGTAAGCGAAGTGCCCCTCCTTGGTCTCCGCCGGCGGGTAGACGTAGCCCGCCAGCTCCGGGCCGGGGGGCGAGGAGCGCGGCCCCGCGCCGCCGCCGCCGCCGTCGTACTCCGCCCCGTCCAGCAGCTGCCGCGTGCGCGAGGCCAGGTACGCGGAGTTGAGCGGCAGCAGCGGCACGTGCAGGTATTCCTGCCCCGGCTCCGCCGCCGCCTCCGGCCGGGCCCCGCCGCCGGCGAAGCCGCGCTCCCCGCCGGGCAGCGCCGCCAACCCGGGGGCCTCGCCTTTGGGTGCCGCGGCGGGACCCTCCGCACCGCTCGCCGCCCCCGCCGGCCGCGGTTTGGCGGCGGCGGTCAGGGCGTCGCCGGCTGGCCACAGCGGGGCGGGCCGCGGCGGGGGCTGCGGGGGGCCGGGCGGCAGCGGGACGGGTTCGGCCGCCTTCTGCGAGGGGCCGCGGCTCATCGGGGCGTCGGGCGCCTCCGCGGCCTCCGCCCCGAAGAAGGACCAGGGCGCCGCGGCCACGGCGGCGCTGGCATGAGCCGCGGGCGCCAGGAAGGTGTCCAGGACGGTGTCCAGGGAGTCCTTGTCCGAGAGGGAGTCGCTGCCCGGCCGGTAGGAGAGGGCGTCCCGGTCCTCCTCCTCTTCCCCCGGCAGCTGGTGCTGCCGCGGCTCTTCCCCCTCCTCCTCCTCCTCCTCCTCGTCCTCCTCCTCGTCGCTGCTCTTGGGGTACAGCAGCCCCTCCAGGGAGATGTCGATGGCCTCCACTTCCCTGCGGAAGGGGTCTCGACCGGGCTGGCCCTGCAGCAGGACCGCCCCGTCTCTGGCAGGCGGAGGCACTCGGGGCTCCTTGGCCTTCACCTCGGTCATGCTGGCCCGGGGCAGGGCTGGACGCCGGTGAGTCTCCGACCCGGGGGGCGGCCGGGCGGCGGCAGGTGACAGGCGGCCGGGCGGCTCCTCACATCCTGGACGTGCCCGCTGAGGTGGCGGCGCGGGTCCCGCTCACATGGCGCTGCTTTCCGGGGCGGGGGGGAACGGCTCAGCCCCGGCCCCCGCCGGCGGGAGGAGGGTGAAGGGCGGCCGGGGGCGGTGCAGCCTAGAGCGGGGAAACGATCGGAGCGTGTGCGGGAGGCGGAGGAGCGGCGGGCGGGAGAGCGGGGTCCCCGCCAGGTTCCGGCGGCGGGCGGGCTGTGCCCCTCTGCCCCGCGGCTCCCCGCTCTGCTTTTCCCTCGTCTGCTTCCCGCCGTCGCCGCTCGGACTGGGCGGTCTGGCCGCCGCCTCCACGCCCCCTTCGCCCGCCCCTCCCCGCCGCCTCACCGAGGGGCTGCGCTGCCGCCGCGGGGCACGGGCTCGCCCCTCCCGGCCCCCCTGCTCTCCTCCTGCCGCCGCGGGCCGCCCGCCCGCCGCTCCGCTCTGCCTCCGCGGGGCAGCCGGCCCCGGGCACCGCGGCCGCCCCAGCGGTTTTTCCACCGGCTCCTCCTCCGCTCCGCCTGTCCCTGCCCGTCCCTCCCATCGCTCGCCGTGCCCGCATCCCCATCCCTCTTCCTTGGCGTCCGTCTCCGTGTCTCAAGTCTGTGCTTTCTGGCCTCTCCCCGCCGCCTGCCTTTCTCCCTGCCTTCTCATCCCTTTCCCCCATCTCTTCTGCAGGTGTCCCGTCCTTAACGCTTCACCATCCCGAGAAGTGTAACTCTGGATTGGACACAGGCTACAAGCAGTTGAGTAGGTGGCTGTTTTGGAGAGCAGAGAGCAAGATCAGCTTTACTTATTTGCAGCGACAGCAGTATAACCTTCCTTTTGGCTGTTTTTCACTGTCTCCTTCAAATTTTCACTGTAATTTTTCAGGACTAAGCTCTGGCCCAATTTCTCTCCTGATGCAACATCCATTTTCCAATAGCAAAGCAACCAAGGCATTGTAAAGTCCTTTAAATTACATTCAAGAACCTCAAAGCATCCGCTACAACAAGAAAGCACAACATTTTTTTTCTCCAAAATGTTTGGAAAAATGAGCATTCTTTGTTTCTAATACTTCATTTACTTTGTCAAGGTGAATAAGAGGACGTTTCAAATGGACCTGGTTTACAGGAGCTGGCTGACCAGCCTACATGTAACAAGTTATAATCCAGCTCAAGTTAGTTCTGACCAAGAAGCTGGCACCAGCTAATTGCTGCCTGGCATTTTGTGTAAAATGCTGGCTTTGTGGCAGAAACCATTCAGCTCAACAGGACAGTTACTAATTGGAAAAAAAAAACCCACAACCCTTAATATAATTTGCGTTATATGGCAGTGTCAGAAAAGAAACTTCTGATGAAAGGTAGAAAGAATAAATTAGTGTAGGAATAGTCCTCGTGACTTTGAATAGAATCAGTGTGGTTTCGATTCATAGAGAGATGCATGCTGTTACGTGCTTGTTTATGTTCTGTAAGTGTAACATGCTTTTCCGAAAAGACATGTTTCAAAAACTCTGATCACGGTGAAATAGTTGCTTTTGTTACTTTACTTTCAAAATATTTTCTTCTTGGGGAGAAAAACATAACTTTTTGAAATTATTTCAGTGTTCTGAAAGCTAACATCAGAAATACTATAGGGCAAGTTTATAGAAGCAGTGGCTTCACAAAAACCTTATTCAATGTGGTGTGTATTTGCTACATTATACTTGGCAAAACACTGCTGGCTTATAGACTGCTTTGGGAGTCTGCCTTTTCTTCCTTTAAGAAGTAAAAGAAAATCTTAATTTTTTTCATTTTTTGAAAAGAATTATGGCATCGTGATAATAGCTGATATTTTAAAATTTAGATGTCATGCAGGCACCTCTATATACATTCAGGAGGTTCAGTAGAATGATATACATCAAAGTATACTTGTTATGTATAGGAATATTTCTTGAACAGCAGTGTCTCACACTGTTGATGTTGCAGGGGAAAGAACCGTTTGACCAGCAAGTAGCAAGAATTGAAGATGTCTTCATAAAACCTATTAACGGATGTTAAAAGCATGCTTACGAAAGGTACTATCCAGTTCTGTTATGACATGACATTGAAACAAATGATCTGAAGTGCTTCTCTGGCTACTGAGTTTCTGGTTTTCATACTGTGACATTTCTCCCTTCTCCCAGGCCTTCCTTTTCTCAGAAGAGACAGAAGTTATCTCCACCCCTATTCATCTCCATGGTCATTTTGGTTTTCCCCTAATGTTTACATGCTCAGTCAGCTAGTTGTCATTCCTGTTTATTGCCACTGTCTTGCTTTCTGGTTTCCACTTCCTCAAATGCACATAGTATTCATGACCTGCATCTTTACAGAAATGTGCTCCAAAGTC
This sequence comes from Tauraco erythrolophus, assembly GCF_009769465.1. NCBI lineage: Eukaryota > Metazoa > Chordata > Aves > Musophagiformes > Musophagidae > Tauraco > Tauraco erythrolophus. The sequence goes on along the minus strand of NC_141465.1, from coordinate 122,027,592 downwards.
TTGTTTCCTTACACTGACTTGCCTCCTTACTGCTGCTTCAGGACTAGGAGGGGTAAAGAGCCACGGATGGCAGGAGTGGGAGGGATCCTGAAAGGAAAGCAGCCCTGAGTAGTTTCCACAAGACCAACACACTGCTGCTAGTGACTTGTCTGCTAAAATTCTACACTGACAAGACCATGTGACTGTAAATACCTATAAATTCACCAGAAATATAAATGTTTACTACTTGCATTATTTGTTTAAATGTTAGCAGTTAAATATTGTCCAGATTTTCTGTTGTCCTTCCCAATTTCATTTTTTTGATCTGCCAAATACACTCAGTTCTTTAATGGTAAGTGTGCTGAATTGTCATTGTTTAAGGAAAACATTTTGAGTTCTTTACGACTTATATTGGACTTTGATTTACATTGGCTTCACATGATTTCTATGAACTTTCACTATGAACTTTTGCTATTTTCTTCATCTTTTTTCTGTCCATAAGCTTCATGCCCCATCCCTAGAAGTGTTCAAGGCCAGGTTGGATGAGGCTTTGAGCAAGCTAACCTAGTGGAAGGTGTCCCTGCCCACGGCAGGGGGATTGGAACTAGATGATCTTTAAAGATCCTGTCCAACCCGAACCATTCTATGATTCTGTGATTTGTTTGTTTCCTTTTGCTGTCAGATTTTCTCACATCTTTTGGATGCTTTCCCTGATATTGCTATATCACAAGTTTTTCAATCAGAACATTTCAAAGTATGCCTTATCAAATGTATTGACATTCTGGTGTTGTCATTTATTCATTTTGATTACTACATTTTGTTGTTGTGGCAATCACCATTAGAGAAAAACAGGTTTTCTTATGGTATTTCCCCAGTTAATTTTCATTTACAAGCCATTAAAATTGAAACCAACATTTTCAATTCAGATCTAAAAATTACTTTATATTCTGTAAACTTCTACCTATTATAAAAATTTCAAGAAGCAAACAGTATGAATAGATATGTACTTGGGAACAGACTTATTTTGAATGAAACAGTAAAACATTAGAGAGGTTGATTGACACTGTTGCATTTTTTTAAATTTAATCAGAACTTGCAAATACAATATTTGAAAGCTCAAGTTCTTTTTATGTCTGTTTCCTTGCTCTGTTCAAAAATTGTGGATGAGTAAAAGCTGAACTTAACACTACAACAGATTGATTACACTAGAAAACCTGAATTACTGTCTTAATCCATATAAACCTTTCTTATAGTGACCACAACATTATTCTGAAAAAAAAAAAAAAAGCAGTTTGCATAAGGAGAGGCTTAGAGGCTTTTGCTAATATCACAGAAATAACATTTTTTTAAAAAAAATAGACATCTGTAACTGCATTTTGCAATTCCTACACTACGAAAACCCCTCACATTTTCAGCATGTAGTGTAGAAAATAAAAAAAATTTAGTGTCGTGCAAATAATAGCACATTCTTGGTGTGTAAAAGTTCTTGGAGATATGTGCTTCTGTGCTTGCATCCCTATTCTGTAAATATTTAGACTCCTACTTAGCATGCTAAATCTCACTTAAATTAGGATGCCAGCAGACGTTAAATGTGCACCTCTTGGAGATCATCATTTTGAAGTATCAGCTAAGTCCTGAAAGCACTTAGCACTAGGGATGTGGTCTGATCATGAATGTTCACATCGGAGCCAGGTGATTAGGCTTCTGTAGCCAGGTAGAGTCATAGTTGTCTGTGAGGACAGTTCAATTCTTCTTCTGGAGCTCTTCAGAGACACTTCATGCCTTCTCATTAAAGATATAAAGGACTTCTGTGATCTGAAGCACTCTGATTAAGAGCCATGATTTTTTGGCAGTGCAACGTCTAAGATTGATGCCTAAAGTAAGAGGTCCGAATAGAGTCCTAAATCCTTAAAACACAGTATCACTGTGCTCTGCTACAATGATTAAAAACATTACGAGAATCATAGTTTTGGAAACTGCACTGTGGGCATACTTTTTTCCCCCCTAAGTAAGGGCATGCCACAGCATAATTAATCTCTGTGGTCTGTTATCAGGTGTTTTGTTAGCTTAAGGTAAACCAGAAGATTAAATAAAAAGCTATCAAAATTGCTGGCTTACTAAATACAAGGGTATCTGGAAACATATGTAAATGCAAAAGGGATCTGCAAACAGCAAGGTATGCGGCAAAGAAAGTCAGCAATAGACTAATGAAAGGAGATGAGGGAAAGGAAGCTAGTCACAGTGCACGTTAACATTATTTCTTGCTCTCAGGTGCTAAAGTTGCCACAGGGATAATATCAGTACGGGAGGTGAAGTGGGCTCTGAGACACTTTTATCTTTATAAATTGTCCAAAGGGGAGAAATAGATGGGTATTGAGTTATATTCACGAAAGTGATAGCTGCTCCTGGGACAGAAGTCATATATTTTATTTATTGTTCTTTGTCTGTTTATACTTTGGCCAACACTCACTGAACTGCAGAACATAACACGCTTGAAGCTGAGAAAATAAGGAGGACGAGAAATGAGATAAAAAGAGGAGGAGAGAGATGCTTTCTGGTTTCATCCTCTACAGAAAATGTCTGCTTTCTGGATGAGATCCTCAAAAACTTGAATGTTTTGACCTGTGACATTCAATGAATGCATCACCTCGAGGCATCAAAGCGCACATGCTATGCATCCCTCAAGGCCTAGCTGGGACACCTTTACCCAAACCCACCATCTTCCTCAAAGTGGCTTTGTTGCTATGTTGTCTGGCCTCAAGACAAAGAAATAAAAGTAGCTTATATAAAATACGACATTCAATTATCTGTATGTATGAAAAACATATTTCATATCAGTATGTAAAGTGGATGTATATAGACAGTTGAACCCAGTGCTGCTAGGTGGAATGAGATCGCTCCCAGCAGTTTAACATTCACAATAGTCAATGTATCGCAACAAGTCTTTTTTTCTGGCTGGAGAGTAAGAAGTTGCAACCAGTGATACTAAACAGATGTTTGTATCTCTGAAATTCAGAAAGAAGTAGTCATTAATTCTTCGGAAGCATTACAACTAATATCCTGATTAAATTGTGGGTACTAAATAATCATAGGAAAGAAGATAAAAATTGGATAGAACCTCAGGAAATTTAAAGGAAATTTGGAGATCCAAATTGATGTGAAAATGCTATTCAACACAAAAATAAAACAAGGTTGAACCTAACTATGATGCGTTCTGAAGAGTTCATAAGCTAGATCAAGTAGAGCTGACCTTGGAGTTGAGCCACACCGTAAGTGGAAGTAGGCATGATTTTCTTTTACTTTTGCATAGCCTTTGCTGCTGACTTTGATTTCATAAGAAACATCCTTCTTATGCACATTCAGATTGTCTTAGCAAGGGTTAATCTTGCACCTACTTATTTTATTCCCAAGCTTTTCTTCCTGTTTCTACTTACAGTCTAATTTCCCGTCAGGAATTTGGTTGTCCCCCGGAGTCTCAAAGTTGACTCTTCAGCCTTAGAGTATTCACAAACTCCTCTGAATTACCAGTTTTTCTTCATAAGGTGAGGTTAAAGGCATAGATTCATTTTTGTACGAAATACAATATTAATCAGTTGCGTCATACTTAGCTATTCCAAAATTAACTGGAAATGGCTAAATGGCATCATACCAAGCATATAAAAAACAATCTCAGTTTGTCACCTTACTGTGTCCCATCACTGCTAGGTAAAGACTAAAACATTGTCTACTGTATAACAAATTTCCAGAGAGTTTTGATTCTCATGGGGTTCCAGGTAATTTTATTTACTCTTCCTCTCTTGTCCTATATGTTGTTCTGGGTCCAGCTCTGTCTACCTCTGCCTGACAAACCACGCAACTTTGCACAGATGTAATCTAGGGAAGCAGAGAAGCCACATGCTTCTTGCACAAGCATTTCTGCAACAGGAGGCAGGGAATAGTCAACTTTCTGTCTCAAAACAGCAGCACAAGCAGGGTTAGGTTACACTCCAGAGTAGGCTGGTCGAAGCACTTGAGTGCCACATTTGCCTGATTCAGCCTTAGCTGGAATTTAAGTGGTCTGGGTGCCCAGGTGTGGGCACATTGTGTTTTCACATTTCTGTAGATGAACTGGCTTCAATTAGATCACACTTGGGTGACAAAAGAGGGATCAAAACCAAAAGCTCTGTTAAACTTTTATGTTAGAAAAATCATGTGAAGTCAATAACCATAATACTACTTGTAGCAAAAAGCGCAATGCTTTGCATTTATTTCACTTGACATTCAAATCTTGCTTTTCCTTCTTTTGGGGTTGTTTTTGTTTGTTTGGTTTTTTTTATCAGAAAGTTCTTGGGTTATTCCTTTATTTACATCCTTTATAATTTTATTTCCTAATTAGACCTCAGCAATAGAATTATTCTAAGCTTCCAAAATATAACTTTACTTTTCCAAAATACATATGCTCCCTTGGCATGGTGTAACCTATATAATCAATGTAATAGAACAAATCTCAAAAATTGTTCTAGCATTCTGCAAAAGCCAATTTAGTAATAAAATAATAATCTATTACATAATCTGGGAAAGAGAGAAGCACAGATATGTCTTTCAAGGCATTCTTTGTGTGTTCAGTTACACCATATTAGACCTCTGCTGTGAAACTTTGTTGCATGAGATACAAGCCTGCTCAGCCTCCTCAATAAGTGACAGGTTCTACATGAATATTTACTTTTTAAAATGGTGAAAATATTTTCCATCTCTGCTCACGTTTAACAGCTCCTATACCAAAATTGCTTACTTTAAAAAAATCACGGTTTTTTTGTTGGTTGTCCTGCCTACCTAAAGGTCAGACCAAACTGCTTTCTGTACACAAATGAGGTGCATTAATAAAACTTCTGCTTTGAGAACATGAGGCTACATTGACATCAGAAGTCAGACTCGCAGCCCTGCATTGCACATGTCATACTTGCTGTGTATGTAGGCTCTCCGTAGCACACATCAGATCTCAATATGGTGCTTATTTAAACTTCCTGTTGTGACACTAATCTCCATTTAGCTTTTATTTGCTTTTTCTAGGTCTTACTGTTATCTTAAATTTGATCCCAGAATGTAAGGACTGACTCTTAATTCTTGCTGAATTATTCATCATCATTAAATTTTTTAAATTCACAAATTATCCAGTTTTTCTTCATGGCTCCTTCACAAACAGATGCGGGTTTCTCATGATATTTTCTTTGATGAAGTCACCAATTTCCTTAGTTAAAGTACACTAAATTAAATAGCTGCTAAATCAAATTGTGCTATAGTTACTCATTACTATGAGAACTTAAATTTGTTAAGATAGAATATAAGGAATTTGTATTGTGTGATAGTTAATATCTTATCCATGCATGGGTGATTTGCTTGTTGAAAACAGGTATGTCTGTGAAAAATCCATTTTCCTAAACATTTATAAAAAACTGTGCATGTGCAAATATGGAACCTCTTATGGTGGACAGTAATTTTCTAGTTTCAACCAGAAATATAACTTTACATTGCTACCAAGCTTTCATCTAAACATCCTTTTGGGCTTTTTATGTCATCATAAAATATATTACTGTAGCAAAATAGTTTTTCAATTTTTTGTCGGTGTTGAAACAATCATTATCTTTCCCTCTGCTGTGTGTTGACATTCTTGGCTGGGCTTTGCAGATCATGTTTTAGAGTGTTCTGTGTCTTTATATTAAATGGATCCAATTTTCTCACTGTGTGGGATAATTTTAAATAACAACTTTTGATTTAAACAGTGCTATTTGGGGAAAACAGTTATCAAGAGGAAGATTTACTTGCTTGTTTTCTAATTTTAAGAATTTTAGGCAAAACAGTGTTTGTCTTCAATTAATATTTCCAGAAATTAAATTTGTTTATTAATGATTAAACTCTCCTCAATCTTCATCACTGATTGTGTGGAATAAGGGGAATCTGAGGAGGAAGGCAGGAGGCCTGCACTATTGCTGCACAGTAGAGTGTAGTGAACACACAGTAGTGTGTCAAGTGTACTCTTGAAAATGGCTGAGTTACTTGGTGAAATTAAAAGCTAATTATTATCTCATGGTGTGGCAAGGTAGCATTTTTCCATAATTTGTAGAGAACAAGACAGATATGTGTGTGACAAATGTAGCTGCATGGTGAAGAATGGGGTGCAATGTATGAGGGTTAGCTATGAAGGTGCCCATGGGTAAGGCAGTTCTGCAGTAGAAATGCTAAGATGTGAAGGAAGGTGCCCTGCCATGTTAAAATAAAGCAAAGACCAAAGTAGAAGTCCTTCACCTCTTGAGAGGTGCATTATATCCAGATGGTGTATAACAGTAAAATCTACTCAAAGTATTGTCAATTTTTTCTGAATTGGCCAAGTATTAAAGAACTCAAATATTAGATTCTGCATTTTGCATCAGATACTCAAATACCATAAACCAGCACAACTGCATTAGATCCAGTGAAGGAATTCAACTGAAAAACTGTCAAGGGACCAATATTCCTTCATTCTCCCAGTTCTAAAGTTCCCTTAAAGTGTGTCATTTCAGGATAATAAATGCCAGGTCATTGTTTCCCAAGAAGCCCAGAAAACTCTTACATTTGTACCTTTGGGTCTGGATACTTGTCTAAATAGTAAACTTCTCTCAAGATGTCAGGCAAAACCAGCGTTTCACATTTGGCTCATTGAAAAGGGCTAAGTTATTCCAAATTCTTGGGAAAGAGAGCATGGCTCCGAGCTAAGAGCAGTAAAAAGATGATCCAGGAACCCAGGAGTGGAGATTTGCTATGTAAACACTCAATTTAAACCTCAGCGGATTTTATTACTCAATATTCGATAAAAAAAGAGCCGGAGTTAAGCCACAAGCCTGCTAGGCACTGATTTGGGCATGGGATACTAAACAACAGAAAGTGAAGGGAAGATACACCCCTGAGACATGATGGTTACTCAGCTTCTTAACTGAGTCAGAGCAAATTAAATTTAATCACTGAAATTTAACATTACTACATGCCCTTTATAAATTAAATCAATAGTGAAACTTGTATGGAATATGAAAAATAGGAGATCACCACTTAAATTAAATGGGATCTTCTGAAAGATGAGAAGGCTGTCTAAAATAAACTGATATAAATTTTGGGCTGTTTAAGAGGTTGAGAAAACATTATTTTCTACAGAGTAAAACCTTCAAGTTACAAAAACTATTTTTAAGTTCACCTGAAATGACGATTTGAAGATGAGTCCTCCCTTAACTAGACACAGAAAGGCGTAAAAGAGCTGGTTCCTTATGCTTTATACTAACTCCAAGGAAGCAAATTCATTCATGTCAGTAAAGAGCACAGACTTTCTAGTCCTTGATTATGAGAAACTCTGGCTAAAATATTCCTTTGTCAAATAGCCTTGATAGTTCTGTTATTAGTTGTAGCCGCTGGTTTTCATCCCTAGAGGTCTGTGTCATTGCTCAGAGCCCCCAGTTCTATGTTAAGTATTTAACAAAAAGTGTTCTGAAAACTTCTTGTATAAAAAGAGATTCAGTTAATCTCATATAAAACAAAAGATAAATGTTAAGATGATGGTGTAGTGTGTTGTAAAAATATAGATATATGTGAGGAAGATGTTCATTTAATAGCAACCTCAGAAGTCTGCTACAGCTGTTAATCACTTTGCCCTAAAATTAATCTCCAGATATGCTGGCTTTGAAATTCCATCCATAAAGCATCTTTGCAGGGATATTGTAGGGAGTTGTTTTCTCATGACTTCTTCTGTCTTAGGCTAAAAAATAATGGCTACATTTTCACTTTGAGGGGACAGTGCACTCATAGGGAAATGTAAAGGCAAAAAAAAATGCATAGTGAGGTGCTATCTGTAGTGCAGTTTGCCATAAAATTAAAAAAAGATTATCACTGGACATGGTAAAATAGATTAATGAGATAGGATCTAGGTTACCAGAGGTAACCCTGGAGTGGTCACAGCGGGTGGCAGGAGGCATGAAGGAAGTGATGAATAGAAAGGAGAAGGCCTGGCAGTGACACCAATGCCGTGGTTACATTTTGGGCACCGGTGGGAGCCTCAGCTGCAGAGGCAGAAGCCTGGCTGGCTTTGCTTTGTCGTAGTCTTTGTCCTATTCTTCATCATTTATTCACAACAAGTCTTGTGTTAAGCCAGAACTGCTAGATTTCTGTAACATTTCCAATATATAGACCACCAAAAATCTGCTGACCTTAGTGTATGATTCTGAATAAACAGATCAGATATAAACTCTGCCTGAGATAGGGTGTAAGCTTGATTCCTAGTAGAATAAAATTGATAAATGAATAGGCCACTTGTTCGGAGCCATTGGAAGTCAACAGAAAAAAGTAGAGGGGGATAAATAATTTTAATATAAAAATATTCTTAAATTTTACATATTTTTAGAAATTATATATTATAGAAACATGTCTATTATTTAATTGCATATAAAATTTTCTATAAATTATATAAATTTATTAACCCCCCAAAAATTGTTACTTTGCTTCCGAGGAATGTTACTACTCCTCAGACTCTACCCAGTTACATCCAAACTGTATCATTCCTCTCTGAGCTAGGAGAAAGTTTCCCTCCTAGTCCTGAATCCCAAATTCAGAATACATGAGCAATATACACCTATTGACTACATTAAAATCTGCTCACAAAACAGGGAACATTTAAGGTTAAAAAATATAAACCAAGCTTTTCTTATTCGATTTCACATGTATTCTTATAGTTGTACATTTTCCTATCAGTAAATGGCATCTTTTCCTTTAGTCATTGACCCTGGGCTATAGTGCATGACCATTCTGCCAGGAGTTATATTTGCTCAATCTTTTTAGCACTGAGCTCACTCCTCTTTCTCTGGTCTTCTGCAATACAAAGTTCAGTCCTGATTTTTAAGTAAAATGAAAAGTGATCAACAGTGAATTTGTGTGAATGTGCTCTATCACAATGGACAGAAAATAAAAAGCATGATGAGAAGCTGATGTGTTTGATGTGACAGTCATCAAAAAGTCATCTATATTCTGGAAAATGAAGTGCTGCAATTTGCAGGGTAATATATGATGTTGTTTACGAGACACTTTAATTATCATGTGTCTAGTTATATTCCCTCTTTTACAAGCAAATGGGAAAATGAACATGACCAAAGACACCGTGTCTGATCCAAAAGGAAATCTGAACTGAAGCCACAGCTCTGTGCTTTGGGCATCGTTATGAAATCAAAACAAAAGCAGGTTTTGAGTAAACAAAGCATAAATACAAAATCAATCCTAAAGTAGGAAATTATACTGACTTACGTTTAGATGCTTCTTGTAGACTAAGACATTTAACATGCTTACTGTTACTAACGCAGGACTTTGCTTGTCAGAAAAAATTTCTGTCTCTGATATAAACCTCAGTCAGTACATGTTCCAAAGCATTAGCAGACATTCAGAAAGGATATGAAGAATGTTCCATTTCACCAGAACATTAAAACGCTTTCAAAGAGTACAGAATGCAATTACCCAAATAAGAACCAGGTCACAGGACTAGAACTGCTGTCCTGACCCACGCAAAAGCAGCAGTTGTGTTTTTTTTAAACGGTGACTTATATTAGAGATGTGACACAGTGACTCAGTACACTCGTGTACGCTGTGCAGGAGGGAGTTGGAGAAGACGATCAAAAGTCATTTTTAAGGAGAAAATTAAAAATATGAATTAAGGCTTGCCGTTGTTTTTTAATATAAATCTCAGGCCCTGTACAATCAATAATGTAAGAATTATGAAGACAAGGAGTAAGTAATCAAGAGGTAATTTAGTCTATCATAACAGTAAGGAAATGCAACAAAGAGAACAGACTTAAAGTTTTCCCTTGTTTTCCTTTCAGTCTGGTGATGGCTCAGTGTAGACCATAGTCTGAGTTTTGCATTTGTGACAGTCTGTGGCAACTGTGAAGTGACAATAGTTTTTTCTTAGGCTGACCTTGTTGTTTTAAAAAGACAATAAATTCACCTCACTAGAAACTGCACTTTCTTATCGAAGGTAATTGTCTCAAAGTTAATCTGAAAAAACCCACCTAAATCTTTGTTGGAGGCTGTAGTTTCCTTTTCATTTTAAGTGTTTCATGTTGTAAAGCCTTTGTTGCAGCTAATCCACTTTGAGATGTGGGAAAGCAGCCTGCTGGTTATGGAACCGTAACTCGTAGACCAGTGATGATGCAGCTGGGGTCACAATACACGTTGAAAAAATACAGTTACTGTAATGGCCATTATTTTTCTTTCTTTTTGAGTGGTTGTCTGAGTGGATTATTCTAATCATAAAGATTCCCATATGTTTTATTCATCATGAGAAAAAAAGAGAAGAAATAGGGATAAATATTTGATGAAAAAACCAAGATGCATTAATTAAAACCAAACCCAAAGCTACCTCATTAAAAAAACTGTGAATGACATTGTCCTCATGGGAGTTGTTGCCCATTAAGCAAATAAGGCCAACATCATCTTGGGCTGTGTGAGAGTGTAGCCAGCAGGTATAAGGAAATGACCCTTCCCCTTGCCCTGGTGAGACACATCTGGAGTGCCGTGTCCAGTTCTGGCCTCGCTAGTACCAGTAAGACATGGACATGCTGGAATGAGTCTGGTGGAGGTCATCAAACTGGTCAGGGGTCTGGAGCAGATAACATACAAGAAGAGACTGAACAAGCTGGGTTTGTTCAGCCTGGAAAAGAGAAAACAAAGGGGAAACCTTATTGCTGTCTACAACTACCTGATCAGAGGATAGCAAGAAGACAGAGTTAGACTTTTTTTGGAGGTGCATAGCAATTAGGAAGAGAGGCTATGGACACAAACTAGAACACGAAAAATTCCAGGTTTTTTTTTTTTTTTTTTCATACCGGAACAGTTTACTCTGAGAGGCTGTAGGTTCCCCATTCTTGGAGATGTTCAAAACTCAACTGGATAAGTTGAAGGGCTTGGATTAGGTGGCCTCCAGATGTGCCTTCCAACCTGAATTATTCTATGATTCTGTGGTTCTGTGCCTGCCCTAGCACCTAACAGGTGGGGATGACTGCTGGATGCACTTGAATGGAGATAAAACAAAGCTTATGTTTCTTTAAAGAGGTTATACTATGTGTATGTATACCATATTTAGACAGCTTATATTTGTGAACATATAATATGTATATTTAGGCTACATATACAGATATATATATATCCTAGGGTAGTTAGAATTACAATACATTACAAAAGCAATCACCACAGTGTCACTCTGATGGAGAATTTCTTGCTCTGTGCTATGTAAAGTGAGTCTTAATACCGTCAGATTTCTGTTATTTCAGCTGAAGCGTTTCTGTGTCAAGTCCACTGCATAGAGTACAGCATCCCAGTTACCAGGTAGGGGGAAATGTGTCAGGCTATGATGAAAGGTTGATCAGCTGATCAGCCAAGAAACACCTAACCTGTGGGGTCCAGAATAATCTTACAGGTTCTTTTGTGCACTCTAAATACATCCTGAGTCCATGTCAGGATGAGACTGTACCATGACTCACCTGTACTCTTTTTTATATCGGAAAGAAACAGGAATGTGGGCAGAGAGGGAGCCAAAGTATGATTCAGAAACTAGGACTGGGAGGCATACCATGGCACGTTTCGATACAGTGCAGGGAACATGAGTACAAGTGCCAGAAATGCCAGGTCTAAATTGGCACTGATAGATTTTTCTCACTAACATCATGCCTGGGCTTCCTGATGATTTTGGGATTTAAGGATATTGTGAGAAGATGTAAAATAACCCCAGAAACTTGATTTCACTTCAAAGTTTTTTTAGGGTTTCTTATGTTAGGTTTAGTAATGGGACAGAGTTCTAATGTAGAAATCTATTCTCAGTTTTTTTATATTTTCACATTAGTATCTGCTGGTCCAGCCTCATTATTTGCCATTCTGTGTGTCCTGAATTAGCCTAGTGCCTCCTTCACTAATCTGTAGTCAATGATTCTCAGCTGGGCATCTCTCAAAAATATGCCACAGCGTTTACATACATTCATAAATGCTAATTTGTTGTTTGCTTTTGTGTCTTTGAAACTAGCCAGTGGCTATAGGAGTTTTTGACTCCTTTGATTGTCTCACCCTTGAAAAAGTAAGAAATACTGAGTGCTGCTTTTCATTTTAAAAACATCTCCAAGTAAAAAACTGAATCAGATATCCGTTTTCAACAATACATGTTGTATACAGTTTGCTAGAAAAAGCAATATTCTATTTTCTGTCCAGAATCAAAACATAGGGATAGAGGTCTATTTAATAGAGGAACACAAAGATGAGGGAAGATAGAACTCAAATGTCAAAGGGAAATAATTCTATCAATGCAAACCAGAAAGATCCTGTTCTTTCTGACATCCAAATGAGTGGTGCTCAGTCAAATTCTGCTGGCTGTGTCTGGTTATTCAGGTGAAATGCAGTGGTCTGGTTCCACTCTATTGTTCAGAATCTGTGAGCCATCCAGATGTTGAACATTCTTGTTCTGGGAGAATTAGGCCTAATGATAATATTAGTGGAGCTGGTTTTTCCTGCCTTGTTGAATAAGAAAAGGATCAACAACTTTTGACATGGACTAGGAGGAAAGTTCACACCTCTTCCCTTTTCCAGAATGGAAAAGTGCAGGGAAAGTAAGAAATTAAAATTCTGTAATTAAGCTCCTGGGAAGAATTGAGCCACCAAATTAATTAACAACAGTTGTGACTGATGAACCTGGGAGTTTACAGAATTATTTATTACTATAAATCATACAGGATGCTCTTCCTCATATTAATATTTCATTATCGTTTTTCTTTTTAAAAAGCTACACAGAAAATTTGAAGAGGAATCCACTAAAAAGGTCTTTTAAATACTAGATTTAGATATTAGATTGAGAAATAGATGTTTGGGTAAAGAATTGAATACTATTGCTAAATAATAAGCCTTTTTCAGAAATAAGTTCACTGACTTTTTAATGATTATTGCCTTTTTCATTTGATTCTTATAAGTTACTTCCCAAAGTGAAGAAATATTTTATGCATCTTTTGCTTTTTAATGCTTGTATTACAGAGCCTTTTGTGGCTTAACAGGCAGTTTAGTTCTCTTTTCCCTTCTTTTGCCAAAGGAAATAATTGGAATTTTTTTCTTCTTTTGCTTCTTCTTTATACAGATGACCTGGTTTTGCTGTTGCACACTTCTCTAAGTCAAACTGTGCATTAGAGAACTAAAATTCTTTTAGCTTGCAAAAGCACATGGTAGAAGCCACCAGAAAAAACTTTTTCACTGACTGAGACTACACATATAGAAGATCAGTAGACGTATTACCAAACAGGATGTGTTTTCCCCTTTATAAGATCTTGAGTTACCTTTAAGGATTTAAATGCTGACAGTAAAGAAAAGTTCAGAGGAGTATTAAGTTTTATGCAAACTGCTTCACTTCCATCACATGATGTGTCGGTAGACAGCTTAGTTCTGAGAACTACTGTCTGTACCTCAGCTCCCTGTAGCCAAAAAGATCTTTTATTGCTAGACATTTGCAGAAAATATACTCTAAAGTAATGTACCAAATTCTGTCTGCTCTTCAAGATTCCAGAATATGCAATATCAGCTGGTACACATCATCTTCCAAAATTCCTTGGTTGCATATTCATCTTGTGAACTGTAAGATGTTCCAAAGCTTAGAGATGAAATGCTTTTGCAATCTGCTATTTCCTTCATTCTGTTAGCCACTTCAAAAATAACCTGGTTAGAACTGTAGGCACAAATAATAAAACAAATAAACTAAACTATGCTCACAGTAGAAGCTGTGGAGGTCATCAGTTCAACAAATGCTAACCATAGCTGTTTTTGCAGTCTGTCTGCATGTGTGTAATTATGGGAAATATGTAGGTGTTTTGAACACTGAGAAGATAAAACGAGCCTGTTAAGTTTTCCAGTTTTGAATCTAAGAAAGGTACGTTGGGAGTCATTAAAAGTTATTATTTTTTTCCATTTGTACTTCTGACCAAATTAAGGATCTGCTGCTTTCAGCATCTTTTCCGTAAGTCTCGTCTGACTCATATCCTCTCATCTGATAACTGACACAATCCTGGTTAGTAGATCTCTTATTACATGGGCTCAAACCTTAAAAAGACTGCTGTGTGGCAAAACAGTTATATGTGTTCTTGCCCTCATCTCTTGTTAGTCATGAAAGTAAGACTCAAGTATGCCAAAGACTCACTTTTTATGATCGAAATTATATACCCCTGCTTTATTTCCTTTTCTTTATATTGATTTAAGTTTATTATTTAAGGTTGATCTTATACTTTCACTTGATTTTTAAATACGTCATTAGTCTTTTCATATTGTGCAGTGTGCTGCGAGTGTGCTAAAATGTTATACATCCATCCGTCAGATCTTCTAAGGATGGGATGTTCAGCTCGCTTGTTATCCATGGGCAAGGGCAGAGGTTCAATACCGAGCCAGTGAAATTCTCTGCTTCCTGGAGCAGCGTGGTTCTGCAGGAGTACCACCAGTTCTGTCAGCATGAAGGCCAAGGTCATAAGCCCTCCCAGGACTTACCTGGCCCCACACAGGAATTACAGTTTTGGCAACCGAGTAGAAAAAATATGAAACTATCAGAGCCAAGGGAAGGGGACTTAAGGTTTCAGGACATGTAGACATCCCTCTCTCCTGGGTGTCAGTGGCATTAGCTAGAAGGGCTCTGGCCTGTCTGCTCCCATGTTTTAATCCCTCAGACCACTACCAGGCTGTGTGTGAGCCTACACAGCAATTAGTACCACACTGTAAAAAAAAAACAGGCTCCATCTAGTTCTCTTGAGTGTAAACAACATACAAACATTGTAGTAAGCGTATTCAACAGCACCTAGTAACTAACCTTGACTGTCTTGGCAGCCGTCACCCTCTTGTCTTCAGTATTCTTGGCACAAGCTGGATGGGTTGTGCTATTTTGATGAGACCTGCGTAAGCTGTAGTGATACCACCATAAGCATATACACAGTCATATACACAAAGCATAGATAGATGTCCTTGTTCACTTTCACCAACCAGAAAAACAATATCCCCTTGACTCATTCATTTATATGAGGGGAAATAAATGTTTGATTATGTTTAAGTTTACAGTTTGGAGAGCTTGGCAGGCTATATTTTGTGATTTTGGAGACTGGGCTTTGCTGGGGAACCCTTATTCAGTGAAATGTGTGAGGTACTTCTTAAGTTTAAAGATGTGTGTTTTCAACTGCTGTATTAGAGCTGCTGTTTTCACTGTTTCTGATGGTAACTTAGTCTACCAAACTCTTTGGATCTGATAACACTTAATGAGATATTGAATAAGACAGCTAGGTAGGAAATGAAGTTATAAAGTTTTACAACGTACATATTTGCTAGTAAGAGCAATGCTGACTGCTTTGGAGAGGGGTAAGCAATACCCATACAATGAAGCATTCTATTTTCTTAATGGAGCATTGCACAGATAGAAATCAAATCACCCATCCCCACTTTATTATTTTTGCACCAATCATTCCAGGTCACTTACATTTTCACTCCGTTTTGAGAAGCAGAATGAAACAATATGATTGCTGTTAACAAGGTCATGCTTTCATCTGTGTCTACCAGCACATCAGTATTGTTCTGATGCTCTTCTCAGACCTGTGTGATCAAAATCATAGAATCATAAAATCGTTCAGGTCGAAAAAGAGCTTGAAGATCATCAAGTCCAACCATTAACCTAACACTGCCAAGTCCACCATTAAACCATATCCCTAAGTGGCACGTCCACACATCTTTTAAGTACCTTCAGGAATGATGACTCAACCACTTCCCTGGGCAGCCTGTTCCAGTGCTTGACAACCCTTTTGGTGAAGAAAGTTTTCCTGATACCCAATCTAAGCCTCCCCAATCTAAGAGGCCATTTCCTCTTGTCCTATTGCTTGTTACTTCATGGAAGAAACCAACCCCACCTCACTACAACATCCTTTTGAGTAGTTGTACCGAGCGATAAGGTCTTCTCTCAGCCTCCTTTTCTCCAGGCTAAACAATCCCAGTCTCCTCAGCCACTCCTGATAAGACTTGTGCTCTAGACCTTTCACCAGTTTCATTGCTCTACTTTGAACATGCTCCAGCACCTCAAGGTCTTTTATGTAGTGAGAGTCTGAAAATTGAACACAGTATTTGAGGAGTGGCCTCATCAGTGCTGAGTACAGGGAGACAATCACTTCCCTAGATTATTGCTGATACAAGCCAGGAAGCTATTGACCACACTGCTGGCTCATGTTCAGCCAGATGTTGACCAGCACCTCCAGATTTTTTTCTGCTGGACAGCTGTCCAGCCACTCTTCCCCAAGCCTGTAGCATTGCCTGGGGTTGTTGTGACCCAAGTGCAGGACCCGGCACTGAGCTTTGTTGAAACCCATACAATTCGTGTCAGCCCATCGATCCAGCCTGTCCAGATCCCTCTTTAGAGCCTTCCTACCCTCAAGCAGATCAACGCTCCCGCCCAACTTGGTATGGTCTGCAAACTTACTAAGGGTGCACTTGATCCCCTTGTCCAGATCATTGATAAAGATGCTAAACAGAACTGTCCCCCGTGAAGAGCCCTGGAGAACACCACTGGTGACTGGCCACCAACTGAATTTAAGAATACACCTGTCCATGCCATGAGCAGCCAGTTTCTCCAGGAGAATGCTGTGGGAAATGGTGTCAAAGGCTTTACTAATGTCTGGGTA
Source organism: Tauraco erythrolophus (assembly GCF_009769465.1). NCBI lineage: Eukaryota > Metazoa > Chordata > Aves > Musophagiformes > Musophagidae > Tauraco > Tauraco erythrolophus. The sequence goes on along the minus strand of NC_141465.1, from coordinate 122,010,910 downwards.
GACAATGTCTACAGCCTTTCTCTCTGACCCTCTACTAAGAGGGTCAACTTCGCATAGAAGGAGATCAGGTTAGTCAAGCAGGACCTCCATTTCATAAACCCATGCTGACTAGTCCTGATTGCCTGATTATCCTGTAGGTGCTGTGTGATGGCACTCAAGATGATCTGCTCTATAACCTTCCTATATATAAATATATATAAATATTTAGTATCATCAAAATATATATCAATATATTTCTCAAATCTAACTAGTGCTTTTATCTGAAAGAGTCCCCAAAAGCATACTAAAAGCTCAAATATCTACAAATGTGCTTAAGTCCATGTACAGACTCCATTATCACATACTGATTTGCAACATCCTCCTTTTGTGAACATCTCCATATCAGAGTGCCCCCATAATTCCCACCACATTTGCTTGTTTATTTAAGAGTTGCCCTAATATCCCGATTTGAGATGTTGGAGTGTCTTGTACTTGTTTTCTTTTCTTTACGGTGTTGGCCTGAGCAGGGGATCTGATCCTGAGAGGGATCAGATTGTCTGTGCTTATAATGGATTAGGCCTCATTTAAGACAAATTTGCCTTCAGGTATCTCTTTGAAATTGAGAAGAGCTTCCTCATATTACTTTTTTTACTTCACACAGTGCATTTGTTTTTGTGTGTATTGTTTTCTGGTGACAAGTCAGTCCTATGCCATCTGCCATCTCTCGTGGACAAACAATTGTATTCTATTTATTGTTATTCATTCTTTATTTCACTGTTCAATCTTTCTGTGACCTTAGAAAAAGTTCTTCCCTCCTCATTAACTGCTCTAATAAAAATACTGCTTCTATAAAGAACAGTAACAAGTAGCACTTTTACATATTAGTTTTCGTAAACTGATATTTCACATTTGAAAAATGTGAAAATGTGCCCAGATTTTGTAGAAAGGAAAATAGGGACAGGAGAGATTTGCGAGTAGCTTTTTGCCACTAATAGTAGTACCTGCCAAAGGCATAAAAATTCTGCTATAGGCAAGTTTATTGTGGTCACTATACTTTTTGCCTGCTGCTGCCTTCTTCTGAGTGGGTGAAAAGTCTTTTTTTCCTTTCCTTCTTTCTCTTTGACCTGACCTGGCTGGTGCTTTTCCCACCCAGTCAGTCAGCCCTTTGCAGCAGCAATTAGCAGCTGTCCCTGACTGCCTTTGGATTCAGTGGAATTTTTCAGGCACTAATAGTGATTTCCAAAACCTCAGGTATTCTGAGCAGGAAATGATAAGGAAAGTATGTGGGAAGAGAAAAGTATTTGAGAAGGTGGATCATAAATCTGACTGAGCTCTGGATTCTCTTACAGACAGGGAACATACTTTTTTTTATTTTATTTTTCCCATAGAGAAATGAAAGAGAAATGGTGGGAACCAAGGTAAAAACTGCAAGGTTTATGTTGCCTATTATTGGTAAGTACTTTGCTATCTGCCTCTTCTAGATACTTTTTCCCTTTCAGGTCAGTCCTTGGCATACGGCCTTTTGAGGTTGTGTCTGCATGTAAACATGAGGATTATACACACAGCTCACACTTAACGATTTTCTCCATTTCGTAACTGTGATCACATATTATTCCAACTAGTGTTGTGACATAAGCAGACAGTGGCAGCATGGATGTTACTTCTTAACGTGGAATCACAGGATCATAGAATCATAGAACAGTTTAGGTTGGAAGAGACATTTCAAGGTCCTCTAGTCCAACTCTCTTGCAGTGCGCAGGGACATCTTTCACTAGATCAGGTTGCTCAGAGCCCCATCCACCTGACCTTTAATGTCTTCAGGAATGGGGCATCTACCACCTCTCTGGTTAACCTGTTCCAGTGTTTCACTACCCTCATCGTAAAAAATTTCTTCCTTACATGTAGCCTGAACATATGTATTATTTTATCAATAATATTAAAGGAAGTGTCACGTAAAGGACCTCTCTACTGCTGGCTCCTACGATGAATGAGATTGTCTTTATGTACACACACACCGGAGCACAGCAAGCTAAGTGTGGCCTGGCTCCTGGCACCTGCCAGGAACGGAGGAAAAGCTGACAACTGTTACCACATATATAGCACAAAAAAATCAGATCACTTTTTACAGAAAAAAAATATTATTCTAAGCAGTCTTTTGCCACTTTTTGACATCCTCCTTGTCCACAGCTCAGTGGTAACAGGCATCTTGCAACGCACTAAATATAAACCATTCATTTTTGGTGCCATCCAGGTGATATCTTTTGCCTAGCTGATGCTGTCATTTTTCAGAGGGTGAGGGAATTCCAAAACAACTCCCAGAGTAAAGATAAATGCAAACTCTATGCTGATACTATCCTCATGGCCAGCAGTACTCTGCTGTCTGCTCAGAAACCGGAATATAACATTCGGTCTCTATCACTTGTGTACCTTTTCACTTGGCAGAGTGAGCTCAATCACTGGCCAAGTTGGCTTTGTTTCATCTGTGGTCTTGTTTATGCAACAGCAACATTGATAATGTCAACACGGCTTTAAGAATAGTGTTTGCTAACTTGTTCTAGCTCTGAAACAACAGAATATAAAATACTGTTGTGTTTTCATAAGCTTGTATTTCCTCGTTCAGAGATAGAGCAGGTATAGTGCTAACGTTTTAAAAACAAGATGACACTCCTCACTAACCATAGCAGTGTTGAAAAAAGCTTGATTAATTGTCAAAATGAGGATCGATTTGCATCTTTGAATGTGTAACTAGCTTATATATTGATTATTTTTGTGAGTTAGGTCTAGCTGCACAACTTTTGGTCACTCATTCCAGAATGCAAAAAATACCAGCCCAAAAAGAACTGCTTTTTGGTAGGAGAAATGTATATTTATCAATTGCAAGAGTTTGTGGGAAAAGGTGTTATTGAATTGAATTATATTGTTATTATTTAATTGTTATTTGTGAAAAGAGTCAAGATATAATCAAGTTAGAATCATAGAATCATAGAATGGTTTCGGTTGGAAGGGACCTCAAAGATCATCTAGTTCCAACCCCCCTGCCATGGGCAGAGACACCCTTCACTACACCTGGTAGCCCAACACCTCATCCAACCTGGCCTTGAACACTTCCAGGGATGGGGCATCTACAGCTTCTCTGGGCAACCTGTTCCAGTGCCTCACCACCCTCAGAGTGAAGAATTTCTTCCTTATATCTAATCTAAATTTCCCCTCTTTCAGTTTAAAGTCATTTCCCTTTGTCCTGTCACTACACACCCTTGTAAAAAGTCCCTCTCCAGCTTTCTTGTAGGCCCCCTTTAAGTACTGGAAGGCTGTAATAAGATCACCCCGGAGCCTTCTCTTCTCTTCTCTTCTCTTCTCTTCTCTTCTCTTCTCTTCTCTTCTCTTCTCTTCTCTTCTCTTCTCTTCTCTTCTCTTCTCTTCTCTTCTCTTCTCTTCTCTTCTCTTCTCTTCGCTTCGCTTCGCTTCGCTTCGCTTCACTTCTCCAGCCCCAACTCTCTCAGCCTGTCTTCATAGCAGAGGTGCTCCAGCCCTCAGATCATCTAGGCCTCGTGATAGTTAGGCCTCTTGATAGTCTTATTGTTTATGTTTTCACAGGACAATAACATTTGCATACCTATTTCATTATCTTGACCTTGACAATATATTACATATGTAATAACAGTGTAGTAAAACAGTTTTCAGCCAGAAAAGTAGGGAAGCATTCTGTAAATTTAGGCACGCAAAACATCACTAAAATCGGTTTTCCTATTTTTTTCCATTACCAAACTAAAGCAGGACCCTAGGAAGAATTCATAATATCCTAATTTTTGTTGTTGTTGTTGTTTTAAAGTTTTAAGTGTTCTACATTTACGCAGTCGTTTTATGTGCTTTGCCTTTCAATGATTGTACATACATGTCATAAAACACATCAAATGTCCTGATCAGTTTTGCGAATCAACAGCATGAATTAAACCAAAAGACGATGTTACTTGTATAATGCAAAGAAGATCTTAAGGCTAAATGCAGATTTCAAGAGTGTCAAGAGTGTTCAAAACTGCCAATTCCTTTTTGTTATTCTTTCTGTTTAATATCCTGGAGTTTTGGTATGATTTATAAGTAAGGAAAAAAAAAAGAAAAAAAAAAAGAGAAGGACATGCCTTGATTTTTTGGGGAAAAACACCTAGTCAATTTAAAACATTTTGTTGTTTAAGTGTCACCAGCCTATTTAAAGTGGACATTTTGACGTGGAGTCTGATTAACAGAGGCTGTGGGAAATTTTGTCTAAGCACGTATGCTCTGCATAAATTCTTAATGGCTAATGTGTATTTGTTCAAGTGGGAACATGATGAGCTAGTGGAAGAGAATCTGTAAAATAATTTCATAATTTTACTCTAATTTTTTCATCTAATAGAGCTATAGAGATTCTAAGAAACCTTTTGAAAAGGTAAATTTTTAGATGGACAGTAATTTATGGGTGCATTCACTTTAACTGAGCAGTCACTGCTCTGTGTATGTTAATTTTCTCATATGTCTGAGAAAATGAGGTGTTAGGATGTGTCTGCCACACTCAACACAAGCAAGTGCAAATGCTTCATTTCTGTGATAGTATGAGTATTCAGAATTTCTTCTTTCACAGTAATGTAGTTTGTAACCCTCCAATATTCAGTATTGGGTCTTTGAGCACTATTACCAATCAGTATTTTAATAAATCAAAAAGAAGTGACAGCCTGTACTTCTGTACAGTACTCCGAATAAGAGTCCACAAACTCTCCACACAGAAGCGTAAATCACTGCACTCCTGCTCTAGGTTGTTACAAGAAGAAGTCAGTAAAACAGCTGGGAGAGTGGTGTGGACAGAGGTGGTGATGGCGCCCGCGAGCTGGGTGAGCCATGGCCTGAAGGCATCTGAGGGGTGTCCCAGTCTTGTAGGAAGGGACCTGGTGGTGGGGACAGCCTAGTGCAGTGGGGAAGGTGCCATGTCAGGTTTTCATTTGCTGTTTGACCTGCTCTTAGGGAGTGCAGCAACCTGTGGAGCTGCAAACAGGGACCTGGCAGACAGTGTGGCAGTTCACATGGCTGGGCATGTGCGGGGGGTCTGAGACACTGCTTGGGCTGCCATCTGCTGTTGGAGCTTGTAGTTTCCTCAGCAATCAGGGCACTGCTTCTAGATCTTCCTGGTCTTCTGAGAAATTTGGAGAACTTCTGGGAACAGTTCTAGGAACTTTAGGGTGTTGAGAGGAGGCTATGGAGATGGTGGGGCTGGAGCATCTGCTCCTTGAGGAGACATTGGGGAAGATAAGCTTGGTCAGCCTGGAGCAGAGATGGCTTTGGGGACACCTGACAGCAGCCTGACAATACCAAAGAAGAGATTACGAAGACCAAGCCAGCCTCTTTACTCAGATCCACAGTGGGGGAACAAGAGACAATGTTCTTAACGCAGACAGGAGAGGTACAGACTGGACGTAAAGAAACCTTTCACAATGAGAATAGCTAAGCACTGGAACAGTGTGATTGTGCAGTCTGCATCCTCAAACGTTTTCAAGACCTGAGTAGAAAAAGCCCTGAGCAGCCTGGTTTGAACAGAGTGTTAAACCAGCTTGGAGCAGGAGCTCAGACTAGAGCCCTCCTAAGGCCCTTTCCAACTTGAATTATCCTTATGGTCCTAAGAGCATATCTCTTTTGAAATCTCACCAATACTGTTACAGTTTTTCATGTATACGTGGACATAGTCATATTTCAAATGAGGTGGTACCACACCTGGTGTCTTCTAGCCTGAGATCGGGGTGGGGTGGGGAAATGAAGTGACTTTGCAGCTGCAAGTAGGTTCAAAAGGTGAAGCTGACGAAAATTTTACTTTCCGTTCAGAGCAAGGTAATTTCAGACAAACAGGTGCTCAAGTAGTATAATAGATGTAACATGGAAATCTGAATAAAAGTAGGCTGAAGAGATGGAACACAATTAAACCGGCTCAGACCATACCCAGCTCACCAGACTGCAGAGGGACATTGGCAAGCTCAGCCCTGCATCGTCTGGAAAGTGTTTCTATTTCCCTCTCAAAGAGCTGGAGCTATTGTCACACACGGGATTCTGGACTTGATGAACAGGTAGTCTGATCTCTGGGGCAATTACTGAGGCACTGAACAAGGTCTCAGGGACGCAGTCCAATATACTGAAGTAAATATAAGTGATGTTGCGAGACTGTGCCATCCTAGTATCATCTCAGCATGTTTGGATCAATGACTACTATTATAGTGAATAGTAAACAACAGAGAATGTTGTCAGAATGTACAAATTTGCCTCACAATCTCATAAACTGCATTGGCTGGGTTTTCTCCTGGTGTAATCTACTGACTTCAACTTGAAGTGAGCCCTGTTTGCATTCATGGTTTAGCCTTGGGTTTCCACATACTAGTCCTGTGCCTTATCCAACTGTCTCCAAGTCTGGCCACGTTTCTAACATCCTTACATCCTTCCTGTGACCTCCTCGCTTGTATAATTGATGGCTACTCCTTTTTTTTCCAGGTCACTTCTCAAAACTAGCTTTTTCCATGATGCCTTTTCACAAACCAAGAAACATTAATATACTTGGAAGAAACTACATGCATTGTTTGAATATTGTGCCTTTGATCTGTGAACCTTGTGCTTTAGTAGTCTTCTGGGAGCTTAAACACACTAACACGTTGACAGCATCGGTAAATAATTCAGGTGGAAAGCTTCCAATTAATTATTTTACTCAGTGAAACATCAGCTTTGAATTACAATCGGTTTGATTTTGGTCAGTTAAAAACAGACCACATATTAGCAGTTTTCTGACATCAGATGATATTATTTTACTCCAGTCTCTAAATGTCATACTTCAACTATGACCTTGTATTTACTTAAGCATATATGTGAAGGACTGCACACTATGTGCTTGTTGAAGGATTAAGGTAGGAAATTTTTAGTGTACGGAAGGAACCTTTAAGTTTTATGTTGAATTCTGATTAGAAATAATATTTACGTTGCTTGGGAAGTTGCTCCAACTCATTTGTTACATAAAAGCTATCTTGGAAGAGTGTAAACAAGACGTAAAGCACTGAACAAAGCACTTTGTGTTTGTTTTCTTGTTTATAGTTTAAAAGGAGTACATGTAAAGTCATCGTTAGATTACAGGTGGACATTTTAGTTATTAGCGTGTTTTCTATAAACAGAATTAATGTTAGTGATAAAATTACAGGGTTTTTTCACTTACGAAAATGAATACAAAATTTTCAGCAAGCGTGATTCAAATGCGAATTTCCTAGTGCTGTGTAATACGCTGGCACACTATCTTGTACTACAGAATCCTACTTGTCCAACCTTGATTTAATTGTGCTCTGTGCATAAGCAATGACCTTACTTGGGTCATGAATTGCTGAATCAATGGAGCAAAAAGTACCACGTTTGACCTTGCCATTAATGGCAGAGCCTTAAAGAGTGCTGTATTATGTTCTTTTATGTAATATATATATTTTCCTGACGTTATTAGGCAGTTTTCATTTAAAAAAAAAAATTAAAATAAATACAAGTGACATTCTAGGTACTGCCCTCTCCCTCCCCTTTATCCCAACAGCAGTCTCTAAAAAAAAATCAATTTCATTAATTAAAAGCTAGGATTTATAATATTAGTAAGTTTTTGTTGGAGTTTTGATTGCAAAACTGCATGTAATGGGAGTTGTACTAGAAACGGAAGATAATGCCCATATCGCATATCTGAATTTGTAGTTAAATGTTTTTGTCTGTTCAGCAGTTTTACTGGAGTGGGATTATACATATAGTTAATGTGACTATAAAATCCAGTCAACTGACAATAAGTCAGCTTGGGAATATTGCTACTGCTTTGTTTGTCCCTTTAGAAATAAAATTATACTTTAATGTATAATATACCTTACTTATACATTGATAGTTTTCAAATAAACACGTTCAGATAAAAATCCTCTCGTACCTGTCATTTGTTCATTATTCATAATTGATGATCATTATCCTAAAGCTTATCTGTTGAATGCTGCAAATCAGTGGCTCATTGTAGAGTTACATTATACCAAAGGCAAAAGAGATTAAATGGATTTGAAAATCTTAATAAAAATACTAGTTAGCAATTAAAAGAAGATAGTACATGTGTCTGCTTAAGTATTCTAAAATATGGGAGTTTGAGACCTACATTTGGAAAGATGTTACACTATGTAACTGCTAATAGAGTTGTATGTAATGAAAAAAAAATTTTGTGAGGAATTAATGGATTTTTTAATTTAACTTAGTTCCAGTCTGGAAAAAAACTGTCAGATATATAAAGTGTACATAAATGAAATTGCTGAAACATTGAAGAAAAACTAGCTAACAATTTTAGCTTAATGAAAATAGATAACCGACTAAATTGAAATTGGATCATATTGCTTTGGCACTACATTCTGACTAAAATAAAATTTTAAAATAAAACTTTAAATATTTTAAAATAAATTTAAACCTGAACAACATCTATCTCTTTTCCAAAATGTTGGGTATTACTTCAGCAAAATTTTTAATATAAATTGCAGATGGAATTAATACAATGAGTTACATGGAATTAAAGTTTCTGAAGGAATGCTTTTCCTCTGCAGATTATTCCATCACCTTTAATAATTAAGCTTGATCTGATTAGATGGTCCAGAAATTTCAAAGGCTATTTCTTTACTTAGGAAAAAAAAAAACAAAAAACATAGTAGAATGAGAACACTTCTTCTTGTCCTTGAGATTCACAAAACATGATCTGGAAGTGCATGCATAGATGCAATGAGTTTGGGGAAGACAGATAAGCAGAAAGATACTTCATTCAATCAGAAAAAAAATAAACTTTTTCATCTGGTTTTGGTGCATTTTACTCCAGTTACTAATCCCAGATCCAGGGGTGGCAGGAAGGAAATGGAGTATGCTGAGATGTTTCTTTGTCTTCCAGAATTAGTTAGTTAAAAGACACTGGAGCATCAGTCATTTGCAACTCAGATGCTATGGCAATATGCAGAAGCCTAGCAATAACAACGTACCTAAACTCAGAGGAAAAATAATCGAAAAATCAAGATCTATCAAAATGAAGGAAATACAGTATAACATACCAAAAAGTAATGAAAATTCTCAAATGAAGACAGTAGGGTTCCACACTGGTAGGTTCATCACTGACTCATATTTAGACTATAAATGAATGTTTCTCCAGATTTCTTTAATATGCAGGGAAATGTAAGCATTACTGTGAAAGGGAACATCATCGCATCTGGCAGGTAAGGAGAAGCACATCAGTAACTAAGTCCCAGGTCTGGCTGCTGCTAAAGCAGGATCTCATGTCTCTGCTGCTCTGTCACGTCACAAAACCTTCTTACTATCTGTGGAAAATGGTCTGAAGGACCATAGGTTTGATACTTTATTTATAGAATCATAGAATCATTTAGGTTAGAAAAGAGCTTAAAGATCATTGAGTCCAACTGTTAACCCAACACTGCCAATTCTACCGCTAAACCATGTCCCTAAGCACCACATCTACACATCTTTTAAATACCTCCAGGGGTGGTGACTCCACCACTTCTCTCGGCAGCCTGTTCCAGTGCTTGACAACCCTTTTGGTGAAGAAAGTTTTCCTAATATCCAATCTAAACCTCCCCTGGTGCAACTTGAGGCCGTTTCCTCTTGTTCTATCACTTGTTATTTGTTAGAAAAGACTGACAGCCACCTCACTACAACCTCCTTTCAGCTTGTTGAGCGATAAGGTCTCCCCTCAGCCTCCTTTTCTCCAGACTGAACAAACTCAGTTCCCTCAGCCACTCCTCACAGGACTTGTTCTCTAGATCCTTCACCAGCTGTAAACTAGCGTAGGTATAAATGATTGCCTGCAGTGCCAGGCCAGGCATCATAGACTTTATTTGCCCTGCAAAAATATCCACTCCAGGTAGAGATTTGACCTGTGGTCCAGAGGTAGGAAGTGGTGCTTGTCCCCACTGTTCGGGGATATCTGTACTGGAGCAATGTAGCTGTGTCTACACCACATGCCACTTGACCTTCATCACTGGCTTTCCTGTGGCATACCAAGGACTCAAAGACATCATGTTTGTTTGCTTGGTTTTTGCAGTTTAAAGCACTTTGTGTAATCTGACCCCAAGAACATGTCATGTGCCTTGGGATATGGCATAGGAGCACACTGAGGTGTCTGATGTGTTTGGATAGGACTGGAGGACTCTGGAGGGGCAGACAGTGCCAAACCTGGAGCAGTCTGGTGTACACTATTGATAGGGAACAGCTGTCAGAGTGAAGTGCCCCTAAACCACCTCATTTTGCACTGTAGGGAGCTGAGGGTTCACCCTAAAAGAGATCTCTCAGTGTGCACGGTCAAGAGATCCAGCCCCAGAAACCAGCATGGGAGTTAATTACTGATACTGCATCTCCATCCGACATCCATCCTGAGTCATGCTGTGGTATCTTTTACTTCATTTACCAGAGTCAGATTCAGAGCTGGAAGTACTCAAGTAGAGTGTTTTGTTACTGGTCAACATTTATCTGATTGCGGCAAATTGTGTTTGTTATTTTGTTGTTGGATGACGCAGCAGCGTGTTCAGGAGCCGTGAGGACAGTCAGTTTGATGTGACAGTGACGCAGCTGGTAGGCAGACACGCTATGTAAGCACACCATTCCCTACCGAGATGCAGTTGATTAAAATGAATCCCCCTTCTGAGTGTGAGTGGAACTGTTTTTCTTTTGATAACACACAGAGAACGAAACTGTGTGGTTTTTGCACTTCCATTTTGCAAGTGGACAAGGTCAGTGTCAAATGACTCCTAAATGGATACCCAGCCAAGCAGCTCCAGAGACCTTCTCTGATTCTTATGCTGAAGCCCAGTGGGGAAGGTAGATTTAGAGGCTTTCAGTCATTAAGGGAATTCAAAGATCTGTCTTTTGTCTTGCAAGAGTTTGGTCTGTAGGCAGAGTCTTCTGCAGACATCCCAAAGAGCAAAGGGTCTCAGTGCTGGGCATTCCATGGCCTTCCTGTGTGTCATGACTTGAACAATGACTTCTCCTAAATTTTGCTTCCTTGTCACATGGTTGTTTCTAGTACCATTCCACCCTGCTGATTTTATCAGCTGAAGCAGTCATGTTAAAATATTTGGACCAAAAATGGTAATCAAATAGCTCTCTGACTATTTTTCAGGATTTTTAGCCAGAGTGAGATGCCATGTTCTTTTATCTTTGTATCCTTGCAGGACTTGTACAGCATTCTGTGGTGAGCAGCCCATCTGAGAGAAGGTGCTGTCTCAGAATAACATTTTTGTGCCATGCCAAGAGAATGCATAGTTCTGACCCAATCAAAACCTACCGAGCTGAAAATGTACTGCTGAGAGGGAAGAAACAGGAAAGATTTTCTTCCCCCCTTATTATTACAGAATATTAGCTGTTACAAAGAGTTCTTTGTAACATAATACCCCCAGCCCCTCTCTAGTCCATCTTATCACTTTAGGAGAGTGGAAATGAGTAGAATTTTTCTTCAGTAGTTATGGAGAATGGTTCTATTTTGAGGATTTTTACTGCGTTGCAGAGGTCATGCTGGCATTTCGAAGAGCTACTTCAGACTAATCCAAAAATTTTTCATTATGTTGTTTTCTGTTGGGGACTATAATTCTTTAAGCTAAAAACAGGCTGACATTACTGCTCAAGAAATAAAATTATGGGCACAAAATTTGTATTCTTATGATAGGTCCCAGAAATATGCCACAGGAGTGCTCCACTGTTATTATCTGAAATGTGATTTAAAAGTAGTTTACAGATATTCAGTTCAACTTGTGCAAATGTAGCTGTCTTTACTGTAATTTTTTTATTCTGTTGTTCTTGTTAAGTTTGTTGTAATTATGACTAACTACTTGCATCACTAAAACAGAAGTGATTGATAATGGCATTTTTACATTGAGCTGTACATAGTAATTGGGCAATCGTGTTGTGTAGATGGAACATTAAATTCACTGGAAACTGTTTCTTTTTGAGATGAGTTCAGAAATGAAACTTCAGAAATTGCTAAAAACATCATTAAAAATTTACAGACAGTCTGGAACACTAATGCTACTTTCTACAAAAGGAGCAAGTCATTTTCTCTGATCTTCAACCTCTTTTTGCCTAAGAGAATCTGCTATTTCTTCTGGGCTGCCAGGTAAGTGGAAAGTTAAGGCTTCAGGAGTGAAAGGAACTGAGCAACACCGTGTATGTTACAATTGCTGGTATATATTTTGCTAGGAGCAGAACACAGGAGCAGAGGGACTTTTTCAGGTCATCCAATGATCACAAGCACTTGATGATCACAAGTTCATACAATTTAGTGCTATTGATATGTATATTAAATTCCCTCTTTGCTTTAGTTATGCTTGTGTTAAAAAGTTTTCCAGCATCCCACATACAGCTGTTCCGTGTTTATCTAGCAATTTCCAGCAGTGATAGCAAATACACATCAATCCAGTTATACTTTTATTCTTTACATACTAACTATACCTAAACTATATGTAGATATATACCTGTAGTGTGTATCTCTTTTTCAGGAACATATATAAAATCCTCTTGAATCTATACCAACTTTAACAATCTGCTATCTCTTCTGACCTAAGTTCCACAGGCCTATTACTCCTTGTATAAAGAACTACTTCTGTGCATTTTGAACCAGGGTCCTTCTAGCTTCATTTGATGCCCCCCCTTATTCTTGTACTGCAGGAAAAAAATGATGAGTGAATCTCTGTCCCCTTTCCAGGACACTCATTGTTTAATAGACATCTATCATACACCTCTCTTCCCAGGTCATAGTTTTCTCAGTTTTAGTAATTCCTTTGATGAAGTTGTGGCATCCCTTCACAAAAACAGCTGTGGTAAGGGTTATCCAGTTGTATTTTCTATACTGCTCATTTTTTGCCCTTGTCAGCCGGACAAAAACTTTGAATGCTAACTGCCGGCCTTCCAGGTTCCTTGTGCAGATTACCAGCTTCTGATAACTTCTCTGCTTGCATGTGTGTATTCTGATTTATTCTGTTCATAAAAGGAAAGCAGTCAATGCTATATATGTATATATTTTCACCACCGATTAAATCTGGAGTAAACAATAAATCAAAATGAAAATAAACCATAAAATTCAAATCCAAACAAACATTCTCATATGCCCACCTCCATTCCAAAATACCAATTTATTCTTGTGTACTTTTCCTATGAGCATTGGAAGATACAAGGAATAGTAGCTACTAAGAAGACCAACAAATTCAGAAGTTTTCAAACTCAAGAGAAAAACAACTCCGTAGCTATTGCCATGGCACTCTCTATTTGCAAAATTACCATTTAGCTAAATCAATATACAGGAGAAAGAGGAGGATCTGTTCTGAGAGTTTTTCTGACCCAAACCCTGCCCTTACATTCAGAAGTGTAATTTCAGTGTCAGTGAGTAGACTTTCCCTTTTGTGAACTCGAAATCAGCATAAAGAATCATTATCGGAAAGTGCTTAAGACTGGAGTGCGACAGAGGGAAAGAGCAATTTCTTATTTGCCCTTTGTTATTTCAGAACTGAATCCAAATTCTTGAGCAAGTGATCCCCTTGGAAGACTCAGCAGTTGATGAGCCTGGAGTTGAGTTGCAGGCCCCATGTTTTGGGGTCGTTCCCTGTGGCTTTTGCAGAAGCTACGTTCAAGTTGTGCATTAGACGTGCAACCTTGCATTGCCTGAACTCTCGCCTACTCTGCAGAGGCTAAACAAAGAATTTGGAAAATATGAGATGATTCAACATCATTTTCTACAGGCTCGTTTATACTTCAGATTCACTGGCTGGTGGGTGGATTGAACATGTGGTTGTAAAAGCCACATCCCGGCCCAGGGCTGTCCTTTGGCATTCATATTGCAGCAGAGCTGTTACAGCCGTGTATCACTGCAAATGTCCTCGACCTTTGGGACTTACAGCATGCTAAAGCGTGCTTTTTAATCTCATTTGATTAGTCTTTTTAGATAATGTCTCTATTCTCCCCTCCTTTTCTTAGAAAGGAGAATTTAGTGTGATAATTTAAGTACTGCATCTGTGAACTCTGTGTTATGGGAAAAAGTAGGCATTGCCAAGAGGCAACAACAGAGAATCAGAAAAGAAATGATGTGGCAAAGAAAAACAACAGCACAGTCAGAGTTACGCATTTTTGCTTTTTATTTGTGTCTCCTCCAGAAGATTTCCTTAGTCCTGTCACATAAAACTTGCTGCCTTGGCTTTAGGGAAGCAGTGCATATGTCACTGATGAACCACTGAAGTTTCAGTGACAAGGATGTTACGGACCCATAATATTGTTGTTGCTAACAGATTATGATGAGCAGTGATAGTAATATTACTAGCAATAATTATGAACAGATTTTGCCCTGTGAAACCATGGAATGGCACAGGACCTAAATCATGATGGATTTTATTACTTAGGCCTGTACTTAGAGAGGTTCTCTATTGCCTGAACATAGAAATGTTTGGTGTCTGGCCCTGAAGAAGAGTTGCATGTCCTGGAGAAAAAGTAACTCTGTGTTTGGTGTCAGGAGAAGAGAGAGGTGTCTTGGATGCACCTCTCCAAGCGCACAGGCACTTGGATGCACTTGGGATAAAGTGGCACTCAGGACAGAATAGAAAAGATTACATAAATAGCCATAATAATATGAAAATGGAGTGGCATTACGGTTTTCTTATGTTTGCTTTCAATTGCTTTTTTCTTTTCATACTAATGTGTTTTCCCTGAACACTAAAATGTTATCAGAATTAAACTGTGCTCTGTTAATTTCATCGTCTTGCCATGGTGATGGTGAAAGAATCATTTTTGTCCAAAAGACCATCTACTCAAATTAATAATGATTGGGCCAAAAGAATTAGTATATGACTACTTTCCTCTAAATTAATCACTAAATTTAATTAGAGTTGATTAAATCATCTTCTCCTGTTTAGAATGTTTGCTTTTAAAAGCTGTCAGGATTAACACTTGTAAGAGCAACTGGCAGCTCCTGTAACAACTGATTACATGCAGTACATGAAATAATTGTACTAATATCTGAATAACAAGTAGCTCTTTGGGCAAAGAGTGTTCTGGATTTGTACAGTATCCAATAAAGAAAGTCTTATTTTATCTGAGATGTCTATGCATTACTATGATAAAATTCTAAAATACAGTCAGCCTTGCATTATTTTAACATATCCACACTAGAGTGAGAAAGTACAAGGGTAGTATGTACCAATACTATATTTATTGGGCAATGTTGCTAACTTGTAGATGTATACTGACCTACCTTGGTAGCAGCCAGAATCTATGACATAATAAAGTTTTTCTTTTCCCACAATGTAAGCCTGTATGTTTAAAGCAGAGTATATTAAAAGATAATGAGATGATTTGATTCTCTATACCACCTTGCTTGTTGTACCACTCCATCATCTGTTCATTGATAAGAAAAGTGAGAACCAACAGTTCTTTCACACTTTGAGGCTTTGGACTTTCTGGCACCGTACTGACTGTCAGTCAGTTTTTCAATACACAACCAGTTCAATTATAACATGTAGTAAACTCCAAAAATACAGATGTTACCATCCTGTTCTGCTTTTTACAGCCAATGCCAGAGCCTGGCAAGGCTGTTTGTCAGGACTGCAGGTTGTATCAGGACTGCAGTATGGTTACAGCTTTATGCAGCAGGATGATAGTGATCCTTCACCAAATCCTTAACTGGGAAGTCTAGCTATATGAAATATTGATTGCTGCTTATAAGACTTCCAGCATTTTATATGAGTGCTGTAGGCTGCTGAGGTCTTAGTCAAATTAAATTACTTTCTGCCCAGCTGTCCTTGTCCCAGTCAGAAATCTGGGGTTTTGCCATGCTCTCTTTGTGACAAAAATCTATGAACTAGACCTGAATCTCTTCTGAAACATTCAGTTGAATAAAATAAAACATCGCTGACGTCTTCCAGCAGTCTGCAGTGGCAGTGTTTACTGCATCATCTGCTGGGAAACGTAATCGAAATCTCAACAATCATCAAAATCGTGTACATGTAGTGCAGCTGATCTTCTAAATATGAAACTCACATACATTAGTGATTGTTTTTGTTCTGCATGACAGCCTGCAGCAAAAACACTGAGATATATAAATGGTTGCTCTTAACAAGTCACGAACATTTTTTTTCCCTGTGATTTTTAACTGCAGGTTATTTATGAAGAAAACAATATCCTTCTGTGATTTCTTGGTGTAGATGTGAACATAGGGATGGAGTTTTTTGCTTCTGGTGATTCTTAGCTAAAAGTGGAGAAGTAGTTCAGATATAAGGACCATCATATTTCTGGGTAAAAGAATAGGAGCATAGAAAGAGTGTGTATATAAGAAAATATGAAATTTGCAAAAATATTTTGTTTTCCATTGAAAGTTTAAACAATGTATGCCTTGTGCTTCAGGGTTACAGTGGAAACTGTGGTAGAGTATATTTTTGGTAGAAATGATAAGGATCAGTGCTCTGAAGGCACAGTCTTTCTGGAAATACCTCCTCTGCTGTGGTCTGAGGCGGCTCTCCGTGCTGTGCTGCCTGCTTACTGCCAGCCCTAGAACAATATGGAGGGCTCAATTTAAAATGCTTTACAAGGGGATTTAAAAGGAAAAAAATGGATAGCTCAGTTCTTCCCTGGATTGGGTTAAAATAAAGGAAAACTCTGCTACTTGGTCATTCTCTATCAATCTATACAAGATTGAAGTCTGTCCTCAAAGATACTTGCATTTCAAATTCCAATTTCTGAGATTCTAAGCCTATCAGCCAAATTTGAGTCAGGATTGAAAACCAAAAACAAATCAGGATTGGAAACGGAAAACAAAGTGGGTTTTTATTTTACTCTTTTAATTAGTCAAGAGGAAATTGGTTAGAAACTGATGATATGTATTTTCTATAAGTAATACATTCTGAATTCCCAAATAATATTACAAAGTAACAATACTTTGATGGTGATATTTAAATCTACTTATCAGTAACACTCACTTTCCCAAGGCATATTTTAACTACAAATCCAGCTGAACACGGTCACCAGTAATCTTTCAACATTCAGCCATAATACCAGACAGACCATTTTTTGCTCACACAATTACTGAAAGTAAATAATCTGATCTACAGAGAAAGCCGTAGGCCAGAGGTAAGAGAAATTTATGTCTGCCTGTCTGTTCCGATGCAGAACGGCAGCTTCAGGAGCTGAAAGTTGTTCAGACCATCAGTCTTACAATTTCCCTCCTTAGCTGTTTCTGACATTTAATTGCATGTGTTCTGGAATTAGATTACAGGCACAGGTTCCCTTTTCCTCCCTTCTCATCTCAGGCTCTTATTCGTATCTGAGTATTACCAAGGTTACTCCCTTTTAACAAAATTTTCATCCTTAAAGGAATTTGAAGTATTTTCACTACCGTTTTGTCACATGCAGCTCGTTTGTGAGATGAGATCGCTCTGCCTCCCAGTCTGATGAGTGCAAAGAGGTAAACAATTCAGAAGCCCATTTATTTTCTCCTACTCTCTCGTCCATCTAAAGACTCCTCTAAGATTCAGTCAGTACGATTGTTGCTGCCAGATGTTTTTAGAGATTTATTTCAGACCTACAGTCTCTCTTTTTTTTTTTTTGGTGACATTTTCCAAGTCCAGAAAATGTAAGAGTAGGATAATTCATCAAAAGTTTAAAAGCCTTTTTTGAAAGAAATTTCACAGAAGAAGTCACTAGTAATTGCTAAAGGCCGTACAAGGCAGAGACTAGAGACAGGTCCTGCCTGAAAGAGCTCAGTTTACAAGTCAGAGTAAAGAATTTCAGAAAAGCCTGGAAACCTTCTCATTTTAATTTTATATATCAACTGTCCAAGTACAATGCCTTAGAAACATGAAGTGAGGATGGAGTTACACCACAAATGTACATAAAGAGAGAATTAACCTGTTCAAATGCAAATTGCAGCCAGTTTTATCTGAGCTACTGACACTGCGATCTTGCTATGGTTAAAGGAGAGTAATAAGCTCTTTTAGGCCATGAGTCTTCCCATCCTAAAGCAGATATCTGAACCAGGACACTGAATCACCACGCAAGGTGCCAGCTTCTCTGTACTGATTATGGAGTGAACCGGGGGTGACTTCTCAGGTGTCACTTTTTCCACTGCTGCCATTTGAAATTGTGTGAGATGAATCCCACCCCAAATTAATAGCTGGTCCTTGCGGAAAAAGCATGGGAAGAGACACAAAGGCATAGAGCAGTGAGGTGATTTGCCCAAGTCATGAGGGACATCAAAGTCTGAAGGAAAACCAAGCTTTGTTGACCTTCTGTTTAATTCACTGGTAACCAGCCTACCCAGCAGACTCCACGTGTCATTTGTTTCTCCTTTCTTGTAAGTGCTGGAAAATACTCCATTTTTTAAGAAGGTGTTGTTGATGGACAGTGACTAAAACCCCATTGACTCAGACCATGGTCACGGTTCATTTCTTACTCTCCATGTAGCAAGACTCTTGACCTATAGATCTGAAGATGTTCCTCTTGCTATTTTTCATTTTTCACATTGGATTTTAGAAGAGATTTCACATCAGTCTGTACAAAGTAGAAATGTCTATCATCTTAACAGTAATCGGTTATAATTTTCTATACTATTCCATTTGCTTTTTTTTTCCCCATTGCCTAATCTTCTCCTGTGCTTGCCTTCGAATATGCAACTGTTCAGTATAATCTCACCATTAAAAGCCTCCCCTTTATGGCTTGCATTGCCTCCCAGTGAAGATAATGTAGATCTTAATAATGCCTTTAAGAAGAACCTCCATATACTTTGTCCTCAGATAATTTGATACTTTATTTTAAATTGTTTGCCTTTAGATATAAGATTAAGTTTTTGTACCTGAAGGTTTACTGTTTGAAGTAATGATTTTTGGGAATTGCAATTGGATATATTTAATTTCTTGTACCCATACATTGTGTTTAACTGAATTACCTTGTGAGCTTGGTTTCCATGAAATAGTTATAATCCAAATATTCTTTTTAAAAAAGTCCTAATTTGATCTGTAGCCATCTCCTAATTCCACACTAAATAAAACTAAAATATTTGCCTTTGAGTGGAATGTTGAAAATGTACAGTTGGGCAGACGAACAAACCAGAAAAAATGTACTTTGTAATTTACTACTTTGTAGTTTAAGTCCCAATGAGATTTGAATCTGGTCAGTAGTGTAGTTTATGTCAAAAATTATTTTTATTAAAATTTATATTGTTTTAAATAAGGAATTGTTCTGAAAAATGCTCTGTAAGGACCTTAAATTACCTGTTCTACAATGGTTTGTATTGATTCACTTATAAAATATCCAGAAATGGTTTCAACACAGTGTTATTTTTGGTCTTTATCCTTATCAAGTGCTTGCTAAAAACTCTCTGTTCTGTTTTTTTTATCGTTTTTTCACTATCCAAAGGTAACAACTTTGGATAAGCCTTACAGTCATACTCAGTTCTTTGGGGAGTGGAAGAACATGCAGCACGGTCTGGAGGAAGAGTGCAAAGAAAAGGGAAATAATGTAGGAATCTTAGAATCATAGAATAGTTTGGGTTGGAAGGGATCTTTAAAGGAGAAGGGTCCTCGCTTAGTTTTGCAGCTCTATAAGGTAGAGGTCCTTGTGCACACTTCTCAGATTGTCCAGGCACCAGCCACTGCAGCCAGGCAATGAGAAATTATTTTATCTACTCTCCTTTCTATGCTTGCCCCAATGTGAGAGACACTAAGGACTGATCAGGCACTTGGACAGTACACAGGCAGCATGAGCTTCTTCGTAGGTCAGGAGTGGGTTTGTGGAGGAGAAAGAGGTTTTCCCCTTGTTCCACTTATTTCTGCAGATAGGGGCTGTCTGCATGGTGAGATGGGTTTTGTCCTGGACCACCCTCCCCATGAGATGTGAATCCCTCAGGGCAGCAACTGCAAAAGCCATGCATTGCCTCTTAGAGGTGGAGGTGGTGGGAAATGCAGAAGTCTTCTGGGTGGAAGATTCTGGCGTTATCTTACTGTCACAGGTGTCACCTGTAAAGTGCTATGGAGACTGGAAGGAAACATAATGATGTCATGGAGCTTTCATAGGGGGAAGAAACAGCTGCCAATGCCCGGTTCCACTGCCTTCCAGCTGCCTGCTTTTATAGGCAGCTTCTTATATTACATGCACCCTAAGCTGTAATTACATGCAAATACCAACTCATTTACCAGCTACGTGCACCATTTTCTGAGGGATATTAATATAATCCATTTCAGTCCTGTCTATATCAATAATGCTCTGTAAATACAAATGGAAATATTCAATTTTAGAATGGCAACAGGGCTTTTCAGATAGCACATCTTTAGAAGGTTATTGCATGTCTCGAGTGGTTGATATCATACCACCATCAGCTTGAGAGCTCATAAACGCAGCAGCACTATGCTGTAATTATCTAAAACTGCTCCATTGGGAATTTCTTCTCCTTTCCTGACACCTCCACGCACAGGCACCATCGCCGCAGCTTCCTGAGCATCCTGGGCGACTGGTCCAGGGGTTGTGGGCACCTGGAGACCAGAGAGAAGCCTCACCGGTGGTGTCCCACTGCCTAGCAACGGTCACGCTGACCTCCTCAGGTTGCCATGGTGACACCTCCAGCATGAGTGTCATCAGATAGCGGATCCGAAGCAATTTGCTTTTGAGAAATAAAGTTCTGGTAATGTCGACCTCCAGAAATGGGTAATTTTATTGCTGTCATCAAGGAACTGTGCTTTTTAGAGACAAACCAGCTGACTAAATTTCTTGGTAAGAAGTTGTAAGATTTTAAATACATTCAGATTTCAGGGTATCCTTGCTCTGTTGGGGGTGGCCCATGGCTACAGTCCCTCAGGGGTGCCCCTGCCCCAGCATGGGTCACCCACAGCCACAGTCCTTCAGGGATATCCTTGCCCCCTTATCCTGGATGTCCTCAGCAGGGTGTCTGCAGTCCTTCATGGCTGCCCATTTCTTTCTGACATAAGTGTAAGCAGTGGCACTGCGAGTCTTTCTGGCTGGTTAAAGTTCAGCATGTGATGGGGTTTGTTTCTGTAGGGTGCAGACCCAGCTAGAGCAGCTCTGGACTAGCACCCCGTGGATCACGACTTCTCAACCCACATCAAAACTGCAGTTCCTGTCTGCAGTAACTTTTTCATCTTTGCACATCACAAGTACAAGGCTTCGTCTCCCTCCTCACCCCAAGTCTAGCACCAGGCCTTTGCCTTGACCTTGGCTGAGCCTTCACCAGTTCTGAGCCATGACGATCTTGAACAAGTTCTCAGGGGAGATTTCCTTTTGCAGTCCAACCTTTGGTCATCCTCTTTGCAGACCCACTCCAACTGGAGCCCTAGGATTTATCAATCTCCTAACTGTGACCCTAACACTAGTCCAAATCTGACTCTAAAGCTGACGTAATGTACAAAAGCTGCACAGCAAAAGAGAGGGCTCTAAAAAGGATTCTCCCTTGAGAACCAGTTTATGAGGACTGTGGCTGAAGTGTTGGTGCTAAGGCTCAGCTGTCGTCAGAAATTAGGTTTATATATAAGGTTACAGTAACAGGAGCTTCAAAGGGGCTGAAAAGAAAGCAGAGATTTATGAAAAGGTCTCAGGAGAAATGTCCCTTGAGACCTGAGTCAAGAGGGCCATGACTAGGGATCAGCAAAGACCAAGACCTAAGGTGATATTTACTGTCAGGTTGAGGAGAGAGCACACTCCTAGGGTTGCAGTTGGGGTGTCAGTGCAAAGGGGATGCTAAAGAAAGAGATGGGCTGCAAAAACAATCCTCCCAGAGAACCTGTGCAACAGGGCAATGGCTCAGTGGTGTTGGGGTAGGGTTCAGCCCAGGTCAAGACCTGCAGTTAAGCTAAGGGTTAGGATTAAGATAGAGACAAAGCCTTGGACTCCAGTTGCAGTGGGGCTGCAAAGGTGGTTTTGCAAGGAAGGGGTGGAACCCAAAGAGAAACCTGCACTCATAACTTATTCAAGAGGGCCATGGCTGAGGACCTTGGCATATGGCTGAGCCATGGCCAAGATCTTGTGGCCTTGGTTTAGGATTAGTATTATGAGAGAGACAACATGGATGGCTTCAGTTGGAGTGTTGTTTTAAAGGGACTGATCAAGAAAAGGGTAGATTGCAAAGTCCAATTGTTCACGGGAACTTCTTCAACAGTGCCATGGGTGGGACCCTTGAGATTAGGTTCTGCCCAGGCTAAGGTTTTAAGGCTAGAGTTCTATTTAGGATTAAGTAGGAGACAAAGCCTAGGGCTCCAGCTGGAGTGAAGCTGCAAAGGAGTCAAAGGAGTTGCTCAAGGAAAGAGTGTGCAGTAGAAAGAAAAAAAGGTCACCTTAGAACTTTGTTGAAACAATAAAGTCAGGGTTTCTTAAGCTAAATCTCAGCCAAGCCTAAGCCTGGTTTACAGTTAGGTTTAGGGGTGGAGTTAGGAGAAACTCAGAGCCTAGAGCTTAAATGTGGAAGGAGTCTAGGGCTATAGAAGGAGTGAGGCCACAAAGGGGCTGCTGAAGGAGGAGATGGGCTTCAAAAAGAAGGTGTTCTTGGGAATTTGACTGAGGATCTTGGAGTAAGGCCCAGTCACCAACATATCACAGGATTATATTTAGGCTTAGGGTTTAGGTTAGGCTTAGGATTCAGGTTAGGGTTAGGTTTAGGATTCAGGTTAAGATTACGGTTAGTACGGAGACAAAGCCCAGAGCTCCAGTTGTTGCGGTTGGTGCAGGGCTGCAGTAGTGTTGCCAGGGGAAGGAGTGGGTTAAAGACAGAAATCATTATTGACATCTTGTTCAATATTATAGGGCTGGATGTGCTGGTCTACAGGCACGGCTGAGACCAGGAGGCCTCTGGTCTCAACTATGTGCTACTCCATAGCCCACACGATACTGCTCTTGAAAAAGTTCCCAGAAATTATTAATTTTTGGACCCCCTCCTTCTCTTTGGTGACTTCACCCTCACTGAAGTCTCAGGCTTAACCATAGGTCTTCTCCTTGGCTGAGCCTTAGCCAAAGTTGCCCAGCCATGGCCCTGTTTCAGAAAGTTTCAGAGGACTGCTGCAATGCCGTGCAGCAGTATTTTGTTTCTGAAGGCTGTATTCAGGGTATACATGGTATTTTTAATGGTGTATATCTCACCATGCTGTTTTATTTTGGCAAGCTTAACTGAAGTGTCTCTGAACATGTTGGTGACTCCTGCATAACAGTGGTGTAAATATGCACCTTTAGGTGAATTTTTGCCTAGCGCAGTAATAATAAAATACATAGCATTTCCATAGCAGCTGGCAGCTTCACAGAACCCCATAAAGATAGAACAATTGATATATCTTGTGCTAATTTTCCTTTAATGAGACATATTTTAATGATTATTCTGACCAGCACTTTTGTAACCTGCACACTTGCTTTGAAGACAATGGACATAGCCAGAGCCATAATAGCGCAGGACGTGAGCTCAGCCACCCGTCTCGTATGCCAGTAGGTCTCTTCAAGGTACTTCTGTTGCTCTGACATTGAATCTGCAAAAGGATCATAAGTCTGTGGTGGCAGGCAGAGCAGACAGTGGCTGCAGCAGCTGGACCAAGTCTAGGAAATTAGGAAGCAACTAGAAAGGGCGGGAGAAGAATCCCTGTATGAAAGGAGCTTGAGAGTTTGCGGGGGAGAGAAAGGATCTGCGAGAGGCATGCACTCTAAACTATCTCACTGAGGTCTTGGACAGTTACATTACACTCTTATTTCCTCTTGCAGGAAAGTACTGAGTCCAAATGTAGTTGTTTTTCATCTAAATTAGGTATTTGTCTTCTTTCTTGACTAGGAGATAGCAATTTTTAATCATTCAGTTACATTCCCTTTTTTTCTGTTTGTTTTGTGTTTTCTTTTTTCTTTGTGATTGCTTCAAATGTGCAATGAAATATATCTACACCTCTGCGTGGTTCAGTCATTTACTTTTCCCTGAAAGCAGATGATCACTTAGTGAAGCAGTGTGCTTCTACTCACACTTCTGGGGTAATGCCTTGCTTCTACCATGTGTTTCAGGAAAAGTGCCAGTAAAATAGCTTGAAGAAGCCTAGTCGATGGGTAAACATGTGTGCTGAGTTAAAAAAGATTATGAGCCAAGACAGGAAGAAATTAGAGAAAACAATAGTGAGAAAAAAAAAACGTGGCAAATGAACTGAAAAAAATAGGTTCATTCTCTAGGAAAATGAGAACAGCAGAAAAGAATAGTGTGAAAAGATAAAGGTGGGATAAAAAGGACAGTGTCAACGTAGCAAGGGAGTAGGAAGTGAGAAAAGTAGATCTTGACAGAATAATCTAACTACACAAGACCAAGCAACGATTAAGAAATAAGAAGAGATGTAGCCGTAAGAATGATGAAGACATTGCCAGGAAGAAATTATTTAAGTGAGAAAAAGCAATTACAGACAAAAGATGAATAGATTATTATACTGCCAAACACAACTTTCTCTTGACTTGGACTTTTGCATCATCATACCTTTGATGTATTTGGATAAGAACTGGCCTTAGTTTAACTTTTATGCATATCTCAAAAATAGAGTTCTTACCTGGAAGTTTTTATGTTAGACTTTTTATATTTGTAGCAAAGTTATAAGGGAAATCCTGCCTTGCAACTCTGCAGAACCAACGCTTACAGCAGTCTCTTGTTTATGCTTGCCTTGTAAGGGATTTTAATGCCCAAAAGTATCTCGAGTATGAAGCTACATTTTTTTTTCTGGAAATCCATACGTGAAGCAAGGATATTCTTTTCAGCCATTGATTTCCTCTTCCATTTAGCGTGATAGGCAGAATGAAAAAAATAACATTTTCTGTCTCAAAGGCCATTCCTGAGAAACCACAGTGTAGTTCCAGTAAAGCCGACAAGATCAAAGGCTGCCATTTCTAAATGTCTGTGCCCAAAGTCTGCAGATTTAAGTCATTAAAAACTGAAAGATACTGATAATCCTGACAATCTCATCATTTACTGAAGCTGCTAAAAAAGGTGTCCGACTTAGTCGCCAAGTTTAGACATGTCAGTTTTATTCTTTTGTGCTTATCACAATATTATAAGTGTAATGCTGTGGCATGTGCCTGTGTAAATCTAATTTAAATTGAAGCCAACTTCTATACACTGAACTGTGTTTTATGAAGATTACTGCATAGCAAAATAATTAACACACATGTATGCACTATGTTTTATGGACAGACTACTGACACAGATTAATAACTATCATGTCTCGAACCAAATTATTTTTAGATTGATCTTGTGAATCCTTTCTTTTATAGAATACACTGCATTTTGATAATCAGTATTTTCTCTTAATTCTTTCTATTAATCCAAACTCAGGCAGCAGCTAAACCCAATACCCATTTTAAGTCCAATGCAAGATCTTTACAAGTTCCTGTGTGACCGTAGAAATTTTGTGATGAGATGTACCCACAACTTTAGCTCTGATGATACAAATCTGCAAACCAGAGTCTTCAAAGTGTGTGTAATGCTTCTCTCAAATACTTGTACATGGCTTGACAACTTTAGGAAGCAATTGAGTGTTTTCTGTTGGCTGCTGAGGGCTATTCTGGCAGACTTTGCACTCAAAACTGGAAAGTTAAGTCAAACTGTGCACAGCCCAGTGCTGCTGTAGCAATAATGTTTCAAGTACCTGAGCTGGTTTGTTCAAAGCTGTGTCACACGTATCTGCTCTACCCTGCAGCTTACAGGATTAGCGCACTCTTCATGCAGTAGAGGAAGAGGAAAGGAAAGAGAGAATATGTGTGTGAATATGTGTGTGACTTCCTGAGAATGTGACACTGTGGGCAAGGAAAGCCTGGGAACAGTCCCAGCCCAGAGGAGGTTTGAACTAATCTCTCTTCTGTTATCTTCATATGTTTTATTAACAAGCACCAATAAAAATAAAAAACCACAAATGTCAGGAAGTCAATGGGTTGGACTTCAACTTAACGTGTGGTCCGTGCATGTAGGTTGGGAGAAGTGCTTAAATTATTCTTTCTGGGCTTTTCCAAATTCAGCTTTTAAGATGTGAAACTGAAGAGAACCTGACATGGGTGATGGAACAGCGATTGCAAGTTTACTGGAAGTTACCAAGCAGCTGCAAATGTTGGCTTCAGTCCTGTAGAAACAGCAGAAACTGTTCCAGCAACAGATGGTCTAGGGGCTTTCATTTATCCAGGGACTGTTAGTGTGTACCTGCCCATTTCTGTCAGCAGTGGAAGGATGTCGTGAGGACACAAGAACAATTGTACCAGGTCAAAGATACATCCAGCTGCGTATCCTGCCTCTGACAGTGGCCAATGCTATCTGAGAAGAAATGCAGCAAGAGCAATTCCAGGGGAAGAACTTTTTCTCAGTAACCTAAGTTTTGGCTGTACCTCCTGCAACAATTTACCTTGAATATTTGCTGTCAATTCATTCTACCACTACTCCAATTCTTAAAGTAGCTTTTGTGTGCAGAGACGTATTATGTTCCAGTGAAAAGCTAAATGGAAATCTTTATGCTAACTGCTCTTCTACACCAGTGGAGATGGAAGCGCTGAACCCACTTTTGAAATCTGGACCTGTGGATCTTCAGTTGTCATGAAACGCCGTAAGTGCTCTGGGAAGTCCAAGAGTTTGCCCACCTTAGCTATCACCCCGGCCATCTTCCCAGGAGATGTGCAGCTCACAAGCAAGGATGCTGATCTTACCAAGTCCATACATCTGTTCTTGAATTGTACTCAGTTAAGGGTGAGCTGACATAATTTCAGTTGTTCTTACCCTGTAAATACTTCTCTGCAAGAATGAGAATTGTAGAATCAGATCCACGAGCTCCCATTGAGCCAAGTGTTTAAGGATTAAGTCTTGTTGACTTACATGAGAAATAAACATGTTGTTAAGAGTGTTGCTGAACAAGAGATACTGTTATCATTAAGTTGTACTGTACTTTCAAATTTTTAGAAGTGACATCCATTGATGTGAATGGAAATATTGTGGATTGAGCCTGTGCTGAATAGTTTTGATCACTGGTCTGAAAAATATGTAAGATAATCTACTGCTCTTCAAAGTGACTTGTGTACCTCCACCTCAACCAATATTCCTCTACAGCAACCTGCTTCATAATCATAAATTTGGAACATTTTTCAGCAGTTATTATTTTTTTTCGCTTAAATCACAAGAATATTTTGTGTTAGATTATCCTGGTTTAATTTGAAGGCTTTTCTTTAAATAATAGTTATTAGAAATCTTGCTAAATTATAACCCAAAAGAACGCTAGCACTTGAACCACTGAAACTCCTGGCCACGTAACTTTTCATAAGTTCAGTGCCAGTGGCTGGACATATGCCTATTACCAAAAGAACAACATATAGGTAACAGTAATAGATGCCCAGAATAAGATAGATAAGTGGTTTCAAAACCTGCTCACTATTTGAGGCAGAAAGAAAGATAAGAAAAAAATATATACCATCTAAGAGGCTTTCAAACATGGGAGGTGAGTTATAAATATGGCTACATTAAAATGACATTAAAATCATCTTGCTGTATTTACTCATGTTGTTGTAGCTCTGCAAAAAACTCCATTCACTTGACTGAGGAAAATGTAAATTTGTATGGCTAATTGATTACAGCCTTGATAAAACTAAATTTATTAATAATATAATTTAATTTTAATGTTATTAGTATTAATAATTCATTAGATCAGTTGGATAAGCTGTACTCTCCAATTCTTCATGAAACCAACAGTTATCAATTTGACAAGGCAGGCAGGAGATTAGTGATCAATGCCAAATTAGTTTAAGTGACTGACACTGCAGTTTAATTACAGCTGTGAGAAACACCAACATCACATACAGGAGGATTTGAATGTTGTCGAGTCAGAGCATAGTGCATTCAGCTTGACACAGAGTCAGCACTCGTGGGGTTTTCAGCACAAAACCATCCTGAGAAAAGTTTTTACCAAAAGTCCTCATAAAAACTTGAAACAACATTTCATTAAATTTAGGTAAGAAATGATGAAAATCTTTTTCATCATAGAATCATACTTATAGAGTGCTTTGGGTTAGAAGGGACCTTAAAGATCATTCAGTTCCAACCCCGCTGCCACAGGCAGGGACACCTTCCACTAGATCTGGTTGCTCAAAGCCTCATCCAACCTGGCCTTGAACACTTCCAGGGATGGGGCATCCACAACTTCTCTGGGCAGCCTATTCCAGTGCCTCACCACCCTCATTGTAAAAAATTTCTGTGGCTTAGCAGCAAAATATTTTAAAAGCTGGGCAAAGTGCCATGTGTTTGTAGTCAAAACTGAACAATCACCAGGAAGACATACCATGAATCATCACTAACAGCTTTCCTCAGTTTGAGAGCTAAACAGCAGAGGGGGAGGTCGGCAAGCAGCCTAACATATGTAAAGCTGGTAATTTGTCATTCTGTATCAAGAATCAAACATGGGGTGGAACCAATGGTCAATAGACAAATCCCTACAAATTCTGGGCTCTGTTGTCCAGTTAAGCTGTACTGGACACTGTGCTGGAGAATCTGGGCTAGCGTGGCAGAGGGAGAAAAACTAAAAGGGAGCAGTTGCTGTCTCTGTGCTGCTGAGAGGATTTCTAAATTATTGTGATAAGAATAACCCAGACAGTGGTGTGATCCTCACCCCGGCATCAAGGTGGTGAAAGGCATGCAGAAGGAAATAAAAATTATGCAATTATCAAAGGCTGAGACTGTTGAAAACTAAGTAGTTTGTTAATTTGAATGTAGCCACAGTATCAGTGCCACATTATATTGATTTTGAGGTTTACTTGTCAGTCCTGTTATTAAAGGAGCTGAGCAGCTCACAAACCAGCGTGTTGCTATCAGCTCTACATATAGCCCGGCCCAAACCGCTGATTTACTGTAGAATTTAGTGTCTCTTTTTCCTGATGAATCGTCTTATCCCAGGTTGAATCCATTGCAAACAGCTGGTGGACAGTGGTAACTGCTTTTTTTCTTTGAATTTTTGGAGGCTGACAGTTTAAGATACACATCAGCTTGTTAATTCTTCCCTGCCCTGCCTGACGCATATCCTGCACATCCTCGTCTACCTTTCAGAAACGTAACGGCTTTAGACAACTTCTACACCATCCATTTTATCCAAACTTCTTTTGATGTCTTTTGAGGTTATAAGATGACTCTGGTTCTGCTTTAACTGAACTGCTTGGGTGGGGTTCATTTTGCTGTCAAAATACCAAAATACCAAGATGTGAGTGTATGTAAGTAGGTGGCTACAGATAAACTAGGTGGCTAAGTTGCTCCAATAGATGATGGAGATAAGAGTTGAACAGTCTGTGTAACTTAGAGGTAATTCAGTTTACCCAAAAAGTTTGCCCATTGGGTGTTCTTATAGTAGACACACTGTGGTTGATCAGATCGACTGTTCTCAGGAGAAAAGAATGGGCAGGGAGTTAATCCATTAGGTAGGTGCCATCCATAATTTTTGCTGTTCCTGGATAGGATCATGACAGAGCCGTGAACTTTCCTGTTACAGACTTTTTTTTTTTTCCACTAGGGATTATGTCAAACACAGTTTCACCCTCAGGGGGTCCTCTCATCCTCAGTTCTGACAGTGGATTCAGTCGCAGCACCATCCACCGTTCATGCTAACGTTAATACTGCCTCTCGCATCTTCCATGTTTGCTACATAACGTGCTATTCCTGCCATATGGGCCCAGCTGATTCAATGTTTAGATGACTCTAGACAAAGGTTATTTTCTGTGTTAATACAAAACTTTACAAGTGCAATATTTTTCTTGGTCGTACACAAATGCTTTGCCGGTTTTAAGAGTACGTGCTTTAAATGAATCACATCCGAGTAAGAAAAGATTTTAAAACTTTTTCAGTTGTTCTATTATTTCTAACTCATTCTGTTATATTTAATGAAATATTTGATGGGAGAGCAAGGACTCTTGGCTTATGATTAGATGGGATAGCAGATATGTTTTGGGGGAGTAATAATGTGTTTGGAGTAGGTGAGGTCTAAACATGATTTACTGGAACTAGGGCACGATGACAAATGCTGTACTTTGAGGCTGAGCAGTGGTCATTAATTAGCTATACCTACTTATTTTAAGATATCTCTGGTGTATGAATATTGCTAGTTTAGTAAATTTTCCCGTTCTTTTTCAAGGTAGCTTTTTCAATGAAAATAGCAACATGGGGTCAGTACACCCTCATTTATTCTTATATTTTCTCTTAATGTACAATGAATTTTAAAAATATTTGTTCTGATTTCCATTAACTATAAATGTCATACTGCCCCTTAAATTATGCCATAAGCCATTTCTTAACCTCTTTACTCAAATCTGCCTGATACTTGTTCAAGTACAACACAAAGAAATGTTTCACTACACAAAGTTTACATCCGTGAGGGAGTACTGCATCTTCCACTCTGTCCTATATCATTGTAAGTCATTAATTTTTGTACAGCTATTCTTTTATAAAGACTTGCACAGAGTTAAATTGCGGTCTCTTGGCTGCAGAACTGTGTGCTACTGCCTGACAACAGGAATGCGTAGGGTGCTACTAACCCGGGGCATTTAAACAACAGACAAGCTATGCCTTGCTCATCGCCATCAGATGAAGGACAGAGGAAAACAGAAGTACCTCGAGATCTGAGATGTGAGGATGGAATTTTCCCAACCCCTAGACCTAACAACTGGTATAAGTTGTTATATCGATAACCAAAGCTTAGAAACATGTTTTTAACAGGGAGTTTAACAAGCGTTATTTAACCTCAGGTGGCTTGCACACACACTTGTGTGGATGCACATTGGACACATAACTTCATCCAGAAGAGTTTTCTGGAAAAATCTGACCTTTTTTTAAAGATTAAGTGGTGGTAAATTCAGCATCCTGGTCTTACTCTGTATTTCTAGGCTGAATTTCTTATCTTTGTCATCCAGCCACAGCATTTTGTTACACCTCTATTAATTATGTTGAAAAATCCTACACAGTCTATGGGACAATACTTATAGAGTGGGATCCAAGCCATTTCTCAACCTTATTTTCCAGAAGCCAAATAACATTATGGTCTTCAAACCTTGCATTGGTTTCACAGCCGTCCTCTGAATTCACTCAAGCATGTAGATATTGGCTATATGATCTTCAGCTTAAATAGCTTTTCTACATCTGTTGGAAAGGAAAAAAAAAAGACAAATTTACTATTTCAAACATAATTTACTGAAAATAAATCATGGATTATAGATAAGAGATACAGTTTATCTGTACAACAGTGCAAGACATTCCCCAAGAGAAGGGAGGTATTAATGGAGTTTCTACATGATCTCAGTTTGTTTTGGCATTTTAAAGTGTATTTCCAAACATATATTCTTGCTATCATTTGTGTTATTTATTTCTTGCCTTCCAAATTAAAGCAATACTGGAAAAATAATTTTACAATTTAAAATCAAGTTGTTCTTTGAGTCTCTTGAGTGATTAGTTGGAAGTAGTTTTCTGTTTGTTTTCCAATATGAATGTATTACTTTGCTTAGGGAGATTAGAACAAGGTGGTTTATCGTATTTCTCTTGCTTACTTAACACATTTAAAAACTAAAAAATGTACTTGCAAAAGCTTCCCTCCTTTGCCTCTTACAGACTCCTGAGTAAATTGGAAAATTATAGCACCAATAATAAAGTATCTAAATTTACATTATGAGTGGAATGAAACACTATCAAACTATCAAATCTATGTGTTGAGATGAGTCAGACTTTGACGTGAAACCCTGCTGTGTGACCTTTCAGTCTGATCGCAATCTCGTCTAGTGACAGCTTCACTAACGCTGTATACAGCCATTTCCCAAATTCCTGCCTTCCAAAACCAACCCTTTTAAAACTTGGAAATAAGTGGCAAGCTAAGTTTTCAGACATTTTATCTGACCTCTCACACTGAAATGCATTTTTTTGCGTGGTCACTCTTTAGACAGTGACATACCGTGATATCTGCTCTGCTGTCTAGTCATTTCCAACTAATCCCTCCCAGTTTATCATGGTTCTGAGCTGCTGAGCAGATATCTAGTACAACAACATGATAATCTATTTCCTGTGTGGTTTCTGCTTTCGACATTTGAATGTATCAGTATGTGCTGCTGTTGTTTCCCTATGTGTGTGACTTGGGACATATGTACAATGAATTTTTGGGGAGGGTCAGTCTTTCAGGTTTTCATATAGAGGATTCTGACTTTAATATCTAAAGCTGATCTTTCTTGAGATGCGCCTGATTTCCTGGATACTGCTGAGTTCAGAAGCCAGCAAGTGCTGAGTCACAAATGAGAATAACTCCCAGTAGTTATGAAATAAAAAGGTCTGGACACTGACAGTGATGGAAGTCAGCAAAAAAGCTTATTCAGTTCTTAGATACAGCACTCTACATATGCAAATTACATTGAAGCACAGTCATGTTACATTTAGTGTAACTGTGATGTCACTCCTTTGCTTTGCCATTTCCCCAGTCAGAGACGATAGACCTGCATTATCTCAGATTACGATAGTGTATCTAAAGTTGCTTTATCTGTGGAGAAGTGACTCACTGATTTTCTAATTTATGAGACAGCAAAATAAATGCATGCATCGGCTAAGGACAAAG
The DNA here is from genome assembly GCF_009769465.1 of Tauraco erythrolophus. Taxonomy (NCBI): domain Eukaryota; kingdom Metazoa; phylum Chordata; class Aves; order Musophagiformes; family Musophagidae; genus Tauraco; species Tauraco erythrolophus. The sequence goes on along the minus strand of NC_141465.1, from coordinate 121,978,316 downwards.
TGATATCAGACTTTTGCTGTGCAGAGTGAACAAAAACAGGATAATTGTGCTGTTGGGTAATCTCAAAGATTTTTCAAATTCATTCATCATTCATCATTCAAGAGATGCTGCAAAATATTAGAAGGTAAATGATGAAGGAATTTTTTCTCCTTTGTTGGAGCTTTTTTCTTTAATGAAAAAGAAATTGTGGTACTTATCTATTCTAATTGAAGCTGATACAGAAATAAAAAACAAAAACCCCCTAAGTTTCTCCTTCCAAATCTTTACAAGATCATTTTAATGCTTTTAAAGTTCTAAAAATAATCAAAAGCTTTCAGAACTAAACATAAAATTTGGAGGTTAGGTATGCCTCCCAGAACTGAATTCCCCACAAATCCTGTGTTAACAGATGCAGTTAACTACCTGTGCAGTAGCATCTACTTAGCAGTCATTTAGAAATTAGGTTTAGATCGCCTAAAGGTCATTAGGCTGGCAAATCTGATAGCTACATGAAACACAGTGAAAAGACAAAGTACACGTCAGTAGTCAGAAGCTGATGAGTCAAGACAGACATTGAGGTTTTACTGAAAAAGAAAAGAAAGGTACCGTTCTTTCCAAAAATAAGGTGGACATTGCCTGTTCATCCACTTCTGAGGTGAAAACCACGTATACAGTGAATTCTCCAGTCTTACCTTGTGAGAGATCAGGGTGTCGCACACATCGCTGGAAACCATATTTTGCTGGAAGGAGAAGAAATGTGAGGATGGAAGCTGAGTGCAATGTCTCACATAGGAAGACCACTCTGGACACAGACTGAGTAGTGTCATCTCAAAAGGCAGGGCTTTCCGGAGCCCAGCAGGCTCTTCACCATGTTACACCAAAAGGAACCTGATGGGCTCACAAACCGGTAAGTGAGGAGCAGGAGGAAGGCTTGAAAGGACTTGCAAAAGGCCTGTGTGGTAGAGCCATGTCCTGTGTATGGAGAGAAACACAGATTCCCCCTGGGAATCAGTCAGCCAGCCCTAGGAGTGAATTCACGAGGCAATATAGTCAGGGACTTACTAGATGTAATTAAAACGTAATAGCAGTGTGTAAGGAATTCATATTTAAAAGTCAGCAGGACTCAAATGACAAGATAGTTTTCAAAATGATGTGCTTTTCATAGATCTTGTGGTTGGAAAGGCAATGGGAAAACGGACCAGAAATGACTCTTATCTCCCGTGCAAACAAACAGGTTTCTGTCAAAACACAGGCATTGCACTCTGCTTGTAATATATCCAGGTACTCAACTCCTTGAGTGCCTTCACTTTGCATTTACAACCATCTTTACTTTTATAGTATAGGTGCTTATAGTCATATAATTAAAAATAACACATTAAACCAATGAATTACAGTGGCAGCTCAGTTTTCTGAGACCATATAAATTGATCGCTTTTTCATCCTTCTCTGACCTTGCTTCAGTAAGTAGATAGGATGAATTCATTTGACATTTACTCTTTGCCAACTTCACTTCCTGAACGTCCTCCGCAAAGCAGCAGATTAATCCTTCAGGGTTAAAGTGTGATGTAGACAACACAGCTGTGCAAGAGATGAAGAGGATAAGAAACCCTCTTACCACGTACTCTACCATGCACCAAAAAACTAGTGACAAGACCCAGCAAACCTTCTTCCTTCCAGCCCTGGTCGGATGGGAAAGGAAGCGACAGCTGATTTCAGCTTTGTCTCTGAAGTATCATGGCTTATCAAGTGGGTACGTTCAACAGCTCATTGCTGCTTTCCTCCCCATGGCTTACTCTGGGGTGGGGACAGGGTGGCAAGGGAGGGCAGTGCCTTTGAAGGACTGTGTGGTTCTGCACAGATCATTGCTCAGCACTTTCCCTAACCTCAGAACAAACACTTCACATGAGCATGACTTGACTACAACTTGAAATAAGAAAAAAAAAATTGCAAAAGAGGATTAATAGAAACCATTATAAGATAAATGGCAATTGGATGCCACTTTAAAATTGTTGAGACTCATCATTTTGTCTTTCTGTCATTGCCTGGGAGAGGTACTGCAATAGGTAATAAACTATTAGCAACACAGAGAAAAAGAAACAACACCCACTCTGTCTGATGTTTTGCCATGGGGATCTACTGGCTACCAACACAAAGCTTTTCAGGTCACTGTGTTCCATATTTTCCTTGTGAAATGTACTGTGCGCTTCAGTCACTTGAATAAATATGTGTATGCAGTTTCCTAATAAATTTTTTATTTTATTGCCTAATAAAAGGGACTTTAAAGACCATGTGGATCTGTAATTGAAGATTCTAGGCTTAAAGAGAGAACAATTTTATAGGAGCATCAGGGACATGGTATTTGTTATGAGAGCAGAGCTTACCCACATCGTAATTTCTGCACAGCAGATGTGGAACAAAGCGATGCACAGAAATGGTTGGAGGCAGATCCCAGCTGTCCCTGGCTCGGTGCTGACGGAATAGGAACAAAACCAGGTCAAAGGAGCCTTTCCCAAGCTTTGCTCTGTGCGAGGTCAGCTTCCCTCCAGCCCCCTGCTCACCAGGGTCACCCCAACTCACCGACCCCTCTCCTGCAGCATTAACTCTGTTGATGGCTCTTGGCAGCCGTATTGGGGCACCATGGGCATCTCCCTGACCAACAGCAGCCCCAAACAGCTCCTCTCAACCTCAGCTTTGGCCAACAGAGGTGAGCAGCAGCCGAAAGAGGTGTAAGGTGCTTGGCTGAGTGACAATGATGCTCTGCTCTATCTTCTTATAAACAATGGGAGTGATGATCTCTCGCTGCGCCTCATCAAGCCTGAAGTCTTTCTGCGGTGGGTGGTGGGTTTCTCCACATCTCCTGCTGCTGGGCAGAGGCTTTATTCTGGCCTTGGCCTGCCCAAGGCAAATGCCTAAAAAAGGATATATTTCATCATAGTCTGAAAGTGTGTGAACTGCTGAGTTCATGTGATATATTATTTTTAAGAATACATCAAAGCCAGCCCATGCTGGTTCTCTTCCTTTATAGGCTTTCAGGTAGGTGTTTTAAAAGTTCTGCAATCCGCTTGAGGCTGGTTAACTACGAAGAGTAGTTGACTGATGAAGTATTCCTCAAGTAATCCTGTCACTGAATACCTAGTTTTATAAATTAAAGTATATTACACAGGTCTGTGACTACTGTAAGGAGGAGAGTTAATGTTGCTTCCTTTTCAGAAAATGGTTTGGTTTATAATAACTTTTTGTTCTAATATCACACTGTGCCATCTTGTGTCTAATTAAACAAATATGGACACATGGACTTTGGGAAAGGGTTAGATTTATGTCCTTGATCATACATAAACAATACATTTCTTATCAAATCATACTTCGTTAGGTTGTATTTCTCAAAAATTTCCTGATCCAGTCTGCTCTGGAGGAACCCTGACTGATTTGTTCTCATGGGCTAAAAGATTACAAGTTACAATTTCACAGTGACATAAATAAAATGTGTTGAAACAAGAAAATTTCAGCTAGAACTCACTTTGAGTTTTTTATTATTTCAGTCAACAGTTCAAAGGAAACATTGGAAGGGAGAAGACTTGTAATTATCAAAATCTGCTAGCCTGGTAATGTTATCCAAAGTCAAGCTGATACAGTGCCACAAAGACAGCTTCTAATCTGGAAAAGATGGAGATCAGATCACAGATTAGAATGTGATCAAGAACTAACTGACGTGGACACTTTGGACTGAGCATCAAACAGAAATGCAAGATTAAGGAGGACTAAAGGTGAAATTCTTGAAGGAGCTATTTTAGAGTCTTTTTTTTTTCAATGTCTTGAATGATTTGTCAAAATGTAGGAGGATAAACATATGTAGTAGTACCCTGAGGACAGGAAGAAAATTTACTAGCAGAAAAACACAGAGTTGGGCATGAAAAGGTCAAGCACACAGAAATTTGCTGGAAATTGGAAGCACATTGATTGGAAGAGGAGGGATTTCAGAATATTGCACAGTCACATTTTACTAATTCATTAATGTGCTTTGATGGCATAGAAAGCAAAGGGTGTTCTAGAGCACACAAAAAAGTAGACATTTTCAAGCTAAATGGAAGTATTGGCACAGGAATGCATAGGTATAAATTCACCAAAAAGAACTATAGTCTTCAAATTAAAAGAATATTTCTGATCTTAAGACCCATGATGATCTGGAATAACCTGCTATTTGGAGTAGTGGAGACAAAAGAATACATATATATAACCATTCTAATGCTATTTTAATAGATATTGTCCTCTATCACCCTCAGTAAGTGAAAGTACCTTATCGCCTAGGATGGTGTACAGCTGCTTCTTCCAAGGACCAGAGCAAGATTAATTACTGAGAGTTTCCACCTTTTCTTTTGACGTTATTCATTGCTGCCTTTTTCTGACTAATACTAGCATTAGGATTTCTTCTATCCCTTGCACATTTTAAAAATGGGCGTAGGTTGTACTCAGCTCTACCAGCACATTTTTCTACCTGTTGTCTTGTTCCCCTTCATAATTTTAATTTAGAACAATCATGACATCTGTTGTGTCATTATATTTTATGGACTGAGTTCTCCTTTTACTTTGCACTTGGCTGAAAAAAGAATCTCCAAACCTCTATTTTGATGATCCAGTTTACTTCCTAATAAAATAAACCTGCAAAACTGTAACAGTGGGGCAAGCTGGGGTTGGGCAGAGGAGCAGAAGGAGGAGCAAGCACCCAGGGTCTGGAGCGTCTTTTGCTAACATCTCCCTGCAGGTGGCATGTTGTAAAACTATTTGTGGGTATTGGTTGCTTTTACCATGAGTTTTCTCTGCTTCTGTGCTAAGGAGATGAATAAAGACAATAAACTGTCTCACTTTCACCTGCCACTCCATGGCAAATCGTAATGCCTGCCCAACCGCTCAGAAAATTAACATAATTGATCTCAAGTCGGAGTAACAGTTTCCAAACTGTGCTTGGCGTGAAAGTCAGCACTTCTGTTTCAGGCCCGACGGAGTCCTTGAGTGAATGCTTGTCTGAATTTACTGACTGTGGTAATTGTTTAAGTACAAGTATCACCTCTCTACAAGCCTTGTCGTTCTTAAAACTGTCTCTAGGAGCCTTAAGAATGGGAAGGCAGCTAAAGGGAGCAGAAATGTACCTATACGTGACTACGCAAAAAAAGCAGACAAGAATCAGTACTTAAATAAATCAGAACTGAAATAAATCAGCACTGGTGCTCTAACGGTATATACTAGGTCCCTGCTGATATCATGTGCCATCGACAGTGATGTGCCCATCTTCCTCCCTTCGAATGACACCAACACAAGCTACAATGACAATTTTGATGTCATGCATGATGCACAGGCTGAGACTCTGTAGCCTCACACCAGGTTCCGAAAAATGCCTGTTAGGAGGAACTAGCATAGCACAGGTCTCACATATTTAATGTAAGTTGCCAGCTTCCAGATCTCCTGGGGGTTGTCTCTTTAAAAATACTCAAGTTGTTCAGCCCGAGACCATCGACTAGTTTAGAGTCATCCTACAAAATTATTCTCCAAAACCCAGGAAACTTGAAGTGCTGCACATGAAACAGAAGAGCCCTGAAGAATTTCTGCTCAAGGAATCAAACGTAACGAGATGCTTTGTCCAGGCGCTGTAAATGACTTGCCCTCAGTGAAACAAGCAACCCGGTGCTGCTTACGTGACTGGTTTGCCAGCAAGACCATATTATTGTCTCTGCCTAGTGAGCCGTGTGACATGGACACGGTGAGTCAAACGTGAGGGACCCTGCAAAAATGTAACCCCTTCGATTGAATAAGCCGTGAAACTTTCCGTTTGTTCGTCTGTATCTCTGGCATATACCGTAGCTATAACTTACAGTCAATGATCTGTTTGAAGTGTTCAGCTGTACATCCAGGTAATTTGCCATAAGGAAGAGATTGTGCCACTGAGGCAGCATTCCCAGAAGACATCTTGTGTGAAAGAGAGATTAATCAAAGCAATTCCAGCAGTTCCTGGAGGGCAGCAGACTATACTTCATCAAGTATTGCTTAAACCAATACTGGCCTGTGCAGACTCTCAGCTGTGTACACAAGAGCGGCTCTTGTCATTTCTGCAGCTAAGGAAATGGCCGGCTCAAATACAAAGCTGGGGTGCTCTGATAACAAAATTTCCAGTGAATTTCAGTTTGTCAGAGATGTTCTCACTTTTTTCTTCCAGAGGAAGTATTATGTGAAGGCTAAGAAAAATGCTCGAAATCATCACGTTATGTCACATGAGACATAAGAAGGAGAATGTGGAAAACAAACTAGATTTATGGCTCATTAAATGCCACTGACCTTAAAATGCCCATGCTCCTTTCATTCTGGTTTTGCTGGCTGACTGTGTCTCTGTGCATCACTGTCAGCCAGAGAATTGTCTTTCTCAAGCATCCATAAGGCACCCGCTTTGTTACTTGGCAATAATTTCAGATGTTATTGCCCAACAGTAATTTATTGGAGTCAAATACAATAAGCTAAGGAGCAATGAATGATATTTTTATGAGCTAGTTTTTCATTGTCACTTTGTGTTTCTGTGACCTGTTATGCATTTGGCAAGTGAGCATTTAACCTTAAAAACGTTTATCTCTTCCACCCACAGCAGGGCAGAAGGATGAGGTTTATGAACTCCTAAAAATGCTGTCCTGAAAGCTGTGAGGAACCTAAATTTTCCTTATTTACGCTCTCCTTCATCCTTCTGCCATAGTGTGATGGAGACAGGCATTGTTCAATAAAAGCTAACAAGACATGGTTTATCACAGTTCACAACATTGAGATACAGGTGACTTATTCAGCTCTGCTCTTTTTTGCCTTTTCCCGGTTGTTTTCTGCAGGAAAATTCTAAAACTACTTATCACAGAATCACAGAATGTTAGGGATTGGAAGAGACCTCAAAGGATCATCTAGTCCAATCCCCCTGCTGGAGCAGGACCACCTAGATCAGATCCCACAAGAACGCGTCCAGGCAGGTTTTGAACACCTCCAGAGAAGGAGACTCCACAACCTCTCTGGGCAGCCTGTTCCAGTGTTCAGTTACCCTTACTGGGAAGTTCTTCCTCATGTTTAAGTGGAACCTCCTATGTACCAGCTTATATCCATTTCCCCTTGTCCTATCATTGGATGCCACTGAGAAGAGCCTGGCTCCATCCTCATGACAGTCACTCTTTCCATGTTTATAAACATTAATGAGGTCTCCCCTCAGTCTCCTCTTCTCCAAGCTAAAGAGACCCAACTCCCTCAGCCTTTCCTCATAAGGGAGATGCTCCACTCCCTTAATCATCTTTGTGGCCCTGCGCTGGACTCTCTCAACCAGTTCCTTGTCCTTCTTGAACTGAGGGGGCCAGAACTGGACACAATGTTCCAGATGCGGCCTCACCAGGGCAGAGTAGAGGGGGAGGAGAACCTCTCTCGACCTACTAACCACACCCCTTCTAATACACCCCAGGATGCCATTGGCCTTCTTGGCCACAAGGGCACATTGCTGGCTCATGGTCATCCTGCTGTCCACCAGGACCCCCAGGTGTCTTTTCCCTGTGCTGTTCCCCAACAGTTCAGTCCCCAACTTGTACTGGTACATGGGATTGTTCTTACCCAAATGCAAGACTCTACACTTGCCCTTGTTGTATTTGATTAAATTTCTCCCCGCCCAACTCTCCAGCCTGTCCAGGTCATAGAATCATAGAATCATAGAATGGTTAGGGCTGGAAGGGACCTTCAAAGGTCATCTAGTCCAACCCCCCTGCAAGGAACAGGGATATCTCCAACTAGATCAGGTTGCTCAGGGCCTCATCCAACCGGGCCTTGAACGTCTCCAGGGATGGAGCATCCACCACCTCTCTGGGCAACCTGTTCCAGTGTTCTACAACTCTCATGGTAAAAAATTTTTTCCTAATATCCAACCTGAATCTACCTCCCTCTATTTTAAAACCATTACCCCTTGTCCTATCACAACAGGCCCTCCTGAACAGCCTCTCCCCATCTTTCCTGTAGGCCCCCTTGAGGTACTGGAAGACCGCTATAAGGTCACCCCGGAGCCTCCTCTTCTCCAGGCTGAACAGCCCCAACTCTTTCAGCCTGTCCTCATAGGAAAGGTGCTCCAGCCCTCTTATCATCTTCGTGGCCCTCCTCTGGACCCTCTCCAACTGGTCCATGTCCTTCTTATGTTGGGGGCTCCAGAACTGGACGCAGTACTCCAGGTGAGGTCTCACGAGGGCAGAGTAGAGGGGGAGAATCACCTCTCTCGACCTACTGGCCACACTCCTCTTGATGCAGCCCAGGACGCGGTTGGCCTTCTAGGCCGCAAGAGCACATTGCCGGCTCATATTGAGCTTCTCGTCCACCAGTACTCCCAAGTCCTTCTCCTCAGGGCTGCTCTCGATCCATTCTCTGCCCAGTCTGTATTTGTGCCTGGGATTGCCATGACCCAGATGTAGGACCTTGCATTTGGCCTGGTTGAACTTCATGAGGTTGGTACGGGCCCACCTCTCCAGCCTGTCGAGGTCCCTCTGGATGGCATCCCTCCCTTCCAGCGTGTCGACAGCACCACACAGCTTGGTGTCATCGGCGAACTTGCTGAGGGTGCACTCCATGCCACTGTCCACGTCACCGACAAAGATGTTGAAGAGGGCCGGGCCCAACACGGACCCCTGAGGGACGCCACTCGTGACCGGTCTCCACTTGGACATCGAGCCGTTGACCACTACTCTCTGAGTGCGGCCATTGAGCCAATTCCTTATCCACCGAGTGGTCCATCCATCAAACCCATGCCTCTCTAGTTTAGAGAGAAGAATGTCGTGCGGGACAGTGTCAAAAGCTTTGCACAAATCCAGGTAGATGATATCCATTGGTCGACCCTTGTCCACCGATGCTGTCACCCCATCATAAAAGGCCACCAAGTTGGTCAGGCACGATCTGCCTTTGGTGAAGCCATGTTGGCTGTCACCCACCACCTCCTTGCTCTCCATGTGCCTTAGCATGGTTCCCAGGAGAATCTGCTCCATGACCTTGCCAGGCACAGAGGTGAGGCTGACCGGCCTGTAGTTGCCCGGGTCCTCCTTGTTCCCCTTTTTAAAAATGGGGGTTATGTTCCCTCTCTTCCAGTCATCGGGGACCTCGCCAGACCGCCACGACTTCTCAAATACAATAGCCAGTGGCTTGGCAACTTCATCCGCCAGTTCCTTCAGGACCCGCGGATGGATCTCATCAGGTCCCATGGACTTGTGCACCTTCAAGTTCCTCAGATGTTCCCGAACCTGCTCTTCAAGTACAGTGGGCGGTGGTTCATCCTCACAGTCCCTGCGAGTTCTTTCCACAGCTTGGGCAGTAAGACAAGAGGCTTTATCAGTGAAAACTGAGGCGAAAAAGTCATTGAGTACCTCAGCCTTCTCTATGTCCCGGGTAGGTCTCTCTGAATGGCAGCACAGCTTTCAGGCGTGTCAGCCAATCCTCCCAGTTTAGTGTCATCAGCAAACTTGCTGACCATGCACTCCAAGTCATTGATGAATATGTTGAACAATACTGGTCCCAGTACCAACCCTTGAGGGACTTTACTGGATACAGGCCTCCAACTGGACTCTGTCCCATTGACCACTACTCTCTGGCTTCTGTCCTTCAGCCAGTTCACAATTCATCTCATTACCCGATCATCCAGACCACACTTCCTCAGTTTAGCTGTGACGATGCCATGGGAGACTGTGTCAAATGCTTTACTGAAGTCAAGATTGACCACATCCACTGCTCTACCATCATCCACCCACTGGGTGATGTCCTCATAAAAGGCTATCATGTTTGTCAAGCACGACTTCCCCCTAGTGAAGCCATGTTGACTGCCCCTAATGACCCTCTTATCCTTGATATGCCTAGAGACAGCACCAAGGATAAGTTGTTCCATTATCTTTCCAGGGATGGAGGTGAGGCTGACCGTCTATAGTTACCTGGATCTTCCTTCTTGCCCTTTTTGAAGACTGGAGTGACATTTGCTTTCCTCCAGTCCTCAGGCACCTCTCCCGTTCCCCACGATTTAGCAAAGATGATGGCGAGTGGTCTGGCAATGACATCCACCAGCTCCCTCAGCACCCGCGGGTGCATCCCATCAAGACCCACGGATTTATGGATGGCCAGGTTGCTTAACTGGTCCCTAACCAAGTCCTCATCAACCAGGGTAGACTCCTCCTCTATCCTGACTTCCTTAGGAGCCTGGGGGTTCTGGGGCTCATCAGGATAGCCTCCAGCAGTATAGACTGAGGCAAAGAAGGCATTCAGTAACTCTGCCTTCTTCTTATCCTCTGTCACCAGGGCACCCTCCTCATTCACCAGTGGGCCTACATTGCCTCTAGTGTTAGTTTTATCTGCAATGTATTTGAAGAAGCCCTTTCTGTTGTCCTTGACCTTTCTTGCAATGTTTAATTCCAAGGAGGTCTTAGCTTTTCTAGTTGCCTCCCTACATCCTCTGACAGCAGACCTATATTCCTCCCAAGTGGCCTGCCCCTCCTTCCATGATCTGTACGCTCTCTTTTTCCACTTGAATTTGCCCAACAGTTCCCCATTTAACCATGCGGGTCTCTTAGTACCCTTTCTTGTTGGGATGCACTGGTCTTGAGCTTGGAAGAAGAGGTCCTTGAAGGCCAACCTTGGGCCCCTTTACCTTCTAGTACTCTGTCCCATTGGATTTCTCCTAGCAATTGTTTGAAAAGATCAAAGTTGGCCCTACTGAAGTCCAGGGTTCTAGTTCTGCTTGGTATTCTCTTCCTGCCACATGAGATCCTGAACTCCACCGTTTCACAGTCACTACAACCAAGGCTACCCTCGACCTTCAGCGCTTCAACCAGACCCTCCTTTTTTACATCCTGAAATTTGTTTGTTTCCTTGACTTCAGAACACTAAAGTACTCCAACAATTTGATGAAATGTCGGATTAAGATGTATTTCTCTCTTAGGTGGCTAAAAATGTGTCTTTTTCTTTGGTGTCTGATTTGCTTTGTCTGGTTGCTATACCTCACCAGCCATATGGCATGTGTGTGCTGTTTCTTGGGAGTTTTTCAAATTATAATCTCATATCTGGGCCCAAATCAGTTTGCTCATCTGTATTTCATTGAGGCCCTCTAAAATGAGGTACAAAACCAGTGTCATACCAACTTCCAGAGATTGTTTTAAAGCATTTTCAGGCTGAACCGCTGATAACATAACAAGTACTATAAGGTTAATTATTCCTGCTTGGCTGCCTGTTGCTCGGATCTCAAGAATCAAGTAACCCTTGGGATCTTCCTTTTGCCTTCATTTTCACATCTGTGAGGCACAAGTTATGTCCTTATCTAAAGATATTAGTCTGCAGCTTAAATTTTTGAATCCTATATCACTTTTAAAAGAAAAGGGAATTGACTTAAAAGCAATTATATTGTTTCTGAGCCTAATCCATGCAAAAACACTCCTGGCACTTTTTTCTTTCATTCAAATCGGCAAACCCCAGCACTTTTTTCTCAGCATTGTTTTTAAGCCTTTCAAACTCTTAACTAACGTTTGCAGTCATGACAAACGTAGTGCTTCACAGTCCACTTTTGAGATTTCAAGTACCCTGCTGCTTTTTTTGTCAGCCTAACTTTCTTCTAAGAGCCTCCTTAGTATCTTTTATTGTAGCTGATCTGTATATATTTTTCTTTGATTTCCAGAAACCATGTCAAGCTGACCTAATCAAATATGAAACTGGATTCTTCTCAATAGCTCTCTCTGTTAGGAAGGTGTGCTAGAATTTTCAGTCTTTATGGTTTCAACCTTTTTTGCCCTCAAATAAATAACAGCGCTTTTTAACATGTACACAGTGCCCTGTGCTATTGGGGTAGATGGCTACACAGTATCTGCCAGTCTGTCCACTTTTATCTCCATTATTACAGTAACTGAGTTCTTCACAAGCACTGAAGAGTGTTTTGTTCTTCAGAACACCCTGTGCCTTTGAAGTAGAAACTTCATTATGTCTGTGGGGAATGAATGGACAAGACAGATGAAGGGCTAAGCCCTAAAGGTGCTTAAGGCTCGCAACACTGAGATGAACAGCACCTAAGGGCACTGAACCCAGGGTATTCTTGTCTCCAGGTCAGTCAACCCTGGGGACAATAAGGTGCTCATAGAACTGATCCCGGGAAACCTCTGAAGCTACCAAAGACCTAATTTCAGAAGGAAGAGGTGGACCATAAATGCCTCTAAGTTCCTGCTCCGGTGAGTATCTACACTTGGTACAACAAAAATCATAGAGATGACTGGAAGGCACTAATCATAGAATCATAGAATGGCATAGGCTGGAAGGGACCTTAGAGATCATCTAATCCAACCTCCCTGTCATGGGCAGGGACGCCTCTCAACTAGATCAGGCTACTCAAGGCTCTGTCCAACTTGGCCTTGAACACCTCCAGGGAGGGGACATCCACAACGTCTCTGGGCAATGTATTCCAAAGTTTTACCACCCTCGTACTGAAGAATTTCTTCCTAAGATCTAATCTAATACCTGAAATACCTGAAAAGTTAGACTATGTCTAAGGTATAGGAGGGGGAAATCCGGGTTGAAAACACCCAATTAGACATAATAGGGATCTAAACCAGGTTTCCTACATACAACGCACAGGTGTACCCTAGCTACAAGAAGACCCTTGCTCTTCTCCAGTGCTTGCCTAGTTGTACTACTTAGTAGAATTTTCAGTTAAGCATTCTGGAAGTCTGCAGTAGCTCATTGGCTGTGGAATTGTATCAGTGTTTGTAGCACAGTAGCTTTGTACAATCTTAGAAATATGAAATGCTCAGAGACCTAAGGGGTTAGGGGACTTAATCAGTGCTTTCTCAGATCATTCATGACACCTACATGGATTGTGGCCTTTGTTGTATAAAAAACCATATCAGATGCCCCTTGCTTACAAGAACTGAGCTAACTCATCTTAATGTGGCCTGCCTTACCCCTGGGCACATTTACCTCATTATCTGTGCCAGCAGAGATCATGAAAAGGAAAATGCAGTTTTCCTGGAACTTCTGATTATCTTTCTCAGTATTAATTGCTGAGAACTGGTGAAGCCATGATCGCCAGTTGGGTGTTTCTTCATTAAGATCTAGGACAGAAAGCTGAGAATAAGTTAATATTGGTACCTTCGTATAAGCCAGCTGTTTCTCCATGCTCCATAGTCTTCAGCCAAAAATAGTTTCTCTTATCATGAAAGATGATTTTAGAGAATTATTTTTTTAAATAACCATTCATTTTCACCAATATTTTGATACTCTGAATTGTTTCCAAGTTATTCACACTGCTTTCAGTGGCATGTTTGCTGGTTTTCGGTAGTCATAACATGCTGTCGAAGCCAAATTATTTTGCGTCTGCTCTATGAAAGGATGACTTCCAAATCTGTCTTTGTTTTCAGTGAACACTTTTGAACATATCATCATTGCTGTGTCACATGCTCAAGCTAATGCAGCTACAGACAGCCATTTTCTTTTCAGTTTTCTCCTCCTGGTTAAAATACCTGTAGACTTCTATGCTGGAGAGAACCTGTTGATGCTAAGATTTCAGATTAAGTTATCTGGAGTAGCACTGTGTAGAATCTAGCATCCAACTGGGCAAGAAGCAACAACAACTGCAAGGGCTGAGACTGCAGTCAGCAAATGGATTCCCAAATATCTTGTTAGCCTTCTGCCCTAGAAAAATCTGGCAGTGTGCTGGAAGATACTGCTCAGACCAGTGTTCAGAGACCTTAAGCAGCTAGTGATGGTGGAAGGATCACTTGACTAGTATTTCTCCCTAGTTGTTATATTTTTTTATATAATCCTCTTCTTTCACAAGTATTTTTATTAGCATTTTCAACCATATAAAAAGTATTGTTATTGAAAGGAAAAATCCTATGTTATATTTTCTAGTTGTCCACTTTCCCAAATGAGTGGATACAGTGGAAGATAGTATGACTGTGTTGGGACTCTTAGGTTACTTTGTCTATCATCTCTACTAAAATATCCTTCAGTAATAAAGGGACTGTGCAATTAACTTTAAAAAGTCATATTTTTTGATGACTGCATAACAGAGCATAAGCTAATAAGGGAGTTATTAGCTTAGTTAAGGCTGTCCTCTAGATAGTCAAGTGGTTTTCAGTGATGATAAGAATGTATTGGGGAAACAACCCCAAATCCAAGTGATGTGATTTCATGGCACATTTGAACTTAGACTTAGGAGAACAACCGTAGGAAAGGATGCTTAATTCTGGAATAGTGACCAAAGAGTGGAGGAGAAAACCAACAAATCAAAAATTATAAACTGAGTGTATGGAAGCACCAGCTGAATGTTTACTATTTTTTAACATTTCACAATGCAGAAGCTATTCCTCTGCCTACAACTAGGAATGCTCCCTTCACAATATTACGCACTTTACAACAGCCCTTTCGCTGAGATGCATTATTGATGAAGCTGGAGTAAAACTACAAATGGGAAATCAGCATGGAATGAGAGCAAATTCTTTAGAAAAAAGTTGTTACAATGTTTGTGAGATCTAGAGAAGTATCTGCTAAAAGTGCTGGGTTTTATTTGTTTTTTTTTGTTTGTTTCGTTTTGTTTTTCTTTCCTTTAATACAGAAAGAGAACAAGAAGAGACCAAAAACTGTGTTTGGATTTTCTCTGTCATGCAGCAAGGATCTTTTAAACAAATTAGAAATAGCAGCTGAAATAAACAATGTATATTTATTCCATACATCTTCTGGAAAGGCATTTTTGCTGTTCAGATCTAGGAGGTACATTATATCACAAATTAGCATTTCTAGAGCAAACCCCAACAACTCTTATATTCATTTTCTTACCACGATTATGCCCACACATGGTAAAGGGCAATGAGTGATGAGACGATATTTCTGAATCGAAGACAATATTTAATACATGTTACCCTCCCTCTTATGAAAAAAAGCAGAATCCACCATAGAGGGATACATAAAAATCCTTCAACTTCTTTCCCATCAAAACAGAATAGCTCTAATTTAGTCACAGAAGCTAATTATAGTTGTCCTGCATTGAAATATTCTCCAAGATGAAATATCTCCTAGAAGCATTTTGTCTTGGGAGTGGTACCTTTGTTTTCAAAGAATGTAAATGAAATATGTGACTGCCAGGAAGACACCCAGGACCAAAAAGTTGATATCCCAATGAGGGTTGACATGAGAAGTACCTGACACAGGGCAAGTAATGGAAGGCCTCTGTGCAGAATTTCCTCATGACCCCTCCTCATTCAGAGGTTGGATAACAGCTAGAGCTCTCCTATCTTCTGTAGGACATGTTTTTACATTAACAGTAGCGAATCAATCTATATACATGTTATTTCCAATCCCACAGGAACAAAAGGTTTTCACTCCATGTCACAGGGAAGTTGTATCCTAAGAGAATTTTCCTGAGGTGAGTCATCACGTCGTGGGGGTGTTATAGGGAGGAAGTGCTTCCTAAAAGTAGTGTAGCTGGTGTGAAAGAGGCATGAAGTCCAAGGATGTACATAACAGCTGGCACAAGTGATAGCGCCTAAATTGCCAGATCCTCTGCATGCTTACCTTCAGTTCCTTCTGACTTTGCTGAAAGTAAATGAAGGACAAGAAAACAGTGATTTTCTGGAAGGAGGTGACAACAGCAGGGCAGGACCAGGAAGCAGCAGGGTGAATGGTTACTGACACAGGTCCTGACACAGAGAACAGGCTGATGCTGCAAGGAAGATACTGAAAAACAGAGTGATGGGAACACGGGTTCAAAGCATGTGTGAGCAGAATAAGAAAGAGGGTGAAAATTAAAAGAGGATGAGGAAAAATAAGAATGACCATTACTAGAAGATAGAGCAATTAGAATATATAATTAAAACCAGAAATTTGAAGTCTTACCTTTGTCATTAGTAACTGAGAGATACTCTGGCAAAGACCCCTGGGCAGATTCCTGTCTTATTTGGCTCAGGTGCCTTGTTTATCTCTGTCCATGACTTTATGGGTTTCCATGTGCGTATGCGCATCCTGTCATAGCAGTGTTAAAACTTTATGTGATACCAACTAGAAGACTATATACTGGAATTTGTTGTTTGGTTTTTTTGTTTTTTTTTTTTTTTTTCACTCAAGACTAACTTAAAATGCGCGTACAAAGTTGTACAAGAAACTTCAGCTTTGTCAATCACCTTTTGAATACTTGACCCTACAGCTTTAATATTCCTTCAACGGCAAGTTCAACAACTAAATAGGACAGTTAGAGCGGAACGTCCTGTTGTCCTCAGGGCATTTGGTCAGAACCTGAGCAACAGCTTCACTCATCTCTCAAGGTGCTCTGGCACAGACAGGACATGCCAGCAACGGTTCCAGAAAGACGGAGAAATTCAGACACTCTCAAGGCAGTTGCTGAATAAGCATTGACCCTAGAGTCTCAGTGCATTTGGATTGACTAGTTTTAACAATCAAGCATAGTAAAACCTAATCATCTTCTGGTCATAGCCCTGACAGCAAAACATCATATCTATTGCTTGTAGAATTATGCTTTTGGTCCAACAGTTTTTTTCTAGTTTCTTCGAAGTCAGACAAGGTATGAATGAGTGTAGAAACACAGTCAGATGGTCATGTCAGCTTTCCTCTTCTGCAAGTTATACAGTTTTTACATGAGAATAGACGTTCATATCTGTATTCATGACATTCCACTCCCTGATAGTTCTCAGGTATGTTCCTGAGCAGTAAAGCATGACAGTACCACCCCCCGCATTTCTCATATAACTCCAGTATCGTACTTTTCCTATTCATTCTCTCCTCTGTAGCTTCACCTGGTGTCAGCCACAAACATTTTAGCTGGCTGGTTGGTTTCTAAGAAAATTAAATTAACCCCTGAACTCAAAGATCATTATCATGGTTTGCTAATCAAGCTCCTTAAACAAATAACTTATTAATATTTAGAATGTCTTATAGCCAGAACTTATTACTGGCAGTAGTTATGGAAAATTTACACATAATCTTACAAGCTGAACACTTACCAAAGGGTTTGTCCTTTGCAAGCAGAGAGTCAGTTGAAGTTGAATTTCTTGTAATTCATAAAAATAAGTAGAGAAAATAATGTAGAACGTAGTGCTACATGTTCTACACCAAGCTAGCAGATGCCACCACACAAAACCCACACCAAAAGTGACATAAAAATTTGTTGAGGGACCCTGCCAAGCCAACCAACTAAAGCAGAGGGCTACAGAGGCCAGGGTCAGGCCTCCACACCGATAATATACCCAGGTCCCATCACAATAAAAGATGAAAGTCCTAAACGACTTCTGAGAGACTGCTCTACTTCACAGCTGGAAAAAAGTAAGTATTAAAGCAGCACAAATTTATTGCAGAACATCTGCGCAACTGGGTAACAGAAACAGTGAACTATGAAAACTATTTTTGGACTTTCCCCCCTCCAAAATAAGAGGGAATGTGAAGAACACACTTCCTCACATCATCAGAATGATTATAAATATTTTGTCAAGGAATAAGTGCATGGCACTTGGAGAAAGACAAAAAGACAATTGTCACATAGATCACATTCAGCTGTCAAATTGAGAATCCTCAAAGATGGGTTGTAGGTGAATAAACACCTGATTTGCTGCAAAGATTTTTCCTCAACAAATGTATCAGTGTGCTATATTTACCTCTTCTTGAGTGATCTCATGCCTTAAATTACCTTTTTATTTTCTGTAGCAATACTTGTATAGTCTGTTCTGCCAGTAAATGAGTTGGGTTTGTAAAAAGCTAACCAGGCTAGAGTGGTAACAACTTAATAGGGCTTCTGGCCTCAATTCAGAGGCACAGAGGGCAAAGTGATTGAAAAGTATTAGTAGAGACGAGTATCTTGTGCTAATTCCCTTCAAGTCAAGTTGAACAGAGGGCACGGAGAAATAGTCTAGAACAAGATGGAATAATGGCTCTAAATAGTTTCAAGGAGAGGCTAGACTATACTGCAGAAGATTACAAAATGTATTCGAAGGAAGAAAGCAGCTCAGAGAGAAATCCAAGGAGATGGAGCAATACACACAACAGGCTCTGTAGCCCACTACAGAGTTAGTCATGCCAGGATGGGGCAAGTCAGTGGTGCCCATCCTGAAAAATATAGCTGTTACCCTGCAGAAAAGCAATGAGGATCACAGAAGATGAGATGGAAGGATACTGCTCACAACATGATGTGTATGTGCACAAATCACACAACTTCTAGTGAGGAAAATGTTATACTGAACTTGGTACCACTGTTTCTTTTTTGTCATTAACTCATCAGCTAACTGTATTGTATTACATGTTCCCTGGATGGTGAAAGAGAGAGGGTATTGCAATTTTTTATCTGTTTGCAGTACAAGGAAATTGCCTGTCCCAGAAACTGCAGGAAGACAGAGAAAGACAATGTATTAAGTTAATTGGCAATGTCAGTACCAGGGGAATCTCCAGAAGTCCTTCTTCTGGTCATCTGTACTGCCTGGAAGAAGGCTCAGAGGTAGCTGGTTGTGGCTCCCACACTGTTTCAGCATCCCTGTCTTCTTCATATCCCAAAGGAGAAGGCAAACACAGAAGGTTGTCTCCACTCTACCACTGAAGTCATGGAGAGTGGAGACAGCCTTTCCCCTCTTTGTCTAGGCAGCAAATACCCCAACCCAAACATGAGGCTGCCTTAGAAACTGCATGAAACGCTGCATTGCTGCTGCTATCAAGTATGAACTCCACAGGTGAGCTCAGCAGCTGAAAGAAAAGGAAAGGGCTGATCTGGTGACTTTAGGCACCTGGTGAGGTCAGGCAGCAGCTGAGCAAGGATTTATGAGAACAGTTTGGGATTTAGGCATTGATAATTCATCTTAATCCTGCTTTAGTATCTAAGCCTAAGGTCCTCCTAAGGAGGAACCAACGAGGAGAGGTGCTTTGCTGGACCTTGTTCTCACCAACAATGAAAGGCTGGTGGGGAACGTGATGCTCAAGGACAGCCTTGGCTGCAGCGATCATGAAATGGTAGAATTCAAGATACTTAGAGAAGCAAGGAGGGTGCATAGCAGGCTCACTACCCTGGATTTCAGGAGAGCAGACTTTGGTCTCTTCAAGGATCTCCTTGCTAGAGTACAATGGGACAAGGCCCTGGAGGGAAGAGAGGCACAAGAAAGCTGGTTAATATTCAAGGATCACCTCCTCCAAGCTCAGGAGTGGTGCATCCCAACAAAGAGAAAGTCAGGTAGGAACACCAGGAGGCCTGCATGGATGAACAAGGAGCTCCTGGACCAACTCGGACACAAAAAGAAGGCCTATAGGGGATGGAAGCAAGGACAGGTAGCCTGGGAAGAATACAGAACGGTTATCTGAGCAACCAGAGATCACGTTAGGAAAGCTAAAGCCCTGATAGAGTTAAATCTGGACAGGGACATCAAGGGTAACAAGAAAAACTTCTATAGATATGTCAGTGATAAAAAGAGATCTAGAGAAAATGTAGGCCCCCTCCGGAAGGAAACGGGGGACCTGGCTACCCGGGATATGGAGAAGGCTGAAGTTCTCAATGACTTCTTTGCCTCAGTCTTCACTGGCAAGAGCTCCAGCAGCACAGCCCAAGTCACGGAAGGCAAAGGCAGGGACTGCGAGAATGAAGAACCGCCCACTGTAGGAGAAGATCAGGTCTGAGACCATCTTAAGAACCTGAAGGTGGACAAGTCCATGGGACCAGACGAGGTGCATCTGTGGGTCCTGAGGGAACTGGCAGATGAAGTTGCTAAGCCACTATCCATCATATTTCAGAAGTCGTGGCAATCTGGTAATGTTCCCAATGACTTGAAAAGGGGAAACATAGCCTCCATCTTTAAAAAGGAGAAAAAAGAAGACCCAGGGAACTACAGGCCTGTCAGTCTCACCTCTGTGCCCGGCAAGATCATGGAGCAGATCCTCCTGGTGACTATGCTAAGGCACATAGAAAATAAGGAGGTGATTGGTGACAGTGAACATGGCTTCACTAAGGGCAAATCCTGCCTGACTAATTTGGTGGCCTTCTATGATGAGGTTACAGCATTGGTGGATAGTGGAAGAGCAACTGACATCATCTACCTGGACTTGTTCAAAGCATTTGATACTGTCCCACATGAAATCCTTGTCTCTAAACTGGAAAGACATGGTTTTGATGGATGGGCCACTTGGTGGATAAGGAATTGGCTGGGTGGTCGCACTCAAAGAGTTGTGGTCAACGGTTCAATGTCCACGTGGAGGCCTGTGACGAGTGGTGTTCCTCAGGCGTTGGTACTGGGCCCAGTGCTATTTAACATCTTTGTTGGAGACATGGACAGTGGGATCGAGTGCACCCTCAGCAAGTTTGCAGATGACACCAAGTTGTGTGGTGTTGTGGACACGCTGGAGGGAAGGGATGCCATCCAGAGGGACCTTGACAGGATGGAGAGATGGGCCTGTGAGAACCTCATGAAGTTCAACAAGGCCAAGTGCAAGGTCCTGCATGTGGGTTGGGGCAATCCCAAGCACAAGTACAGGCTGGGCAGAGAATGGATTGAGAGCAGCCCTGAGGAAAAGGAGTTGGGAGTGCTGGTGGATGAGAAGCTCAGCATGAGCCAGCAATGTGCGCTGGCAGCCCAGAAAGCAAATCGTATCCTGGGCTGTATCAAAAGAAGTGTGGCCAACAGGTCGAGGGAGGTGATTCTGCCCCTCTACTCTGCTCTTGTGGGACCCCACCTAGAATACTGCGTTCAGCTCTGGAGTCCCCAACACAAGAAGGACATGGAGCTACTGGAGCAGGTCCAGAGGAGGGCCACGAAGATGATCCGAGGGCTGGAGCACCTCTGCTATGAAGACAGGCTGAAAGAGTTGGGGCTGTTCAGCCTGGAGAAGAGAAGGCTCTGGGGTGATCTTATTGCAGCTTTCTAGTACTTAAAGGGGGCCTACAGGAAAGCTGGAGAGGGACTTTTGACAAGGGTGTGTAGTGATAGTACAAAGGGCAATGGATTCAAACTGAAAGAGGGCAGATTTTGATTAGATATAAGGAAGAAATTTTTTATATTGAGGATGGTGAGGTACTGGAGCAGGCTGCCCAGAGAAGTTGTGGATGCCCCATCCCTGGAAGTGTTCAAGGCCAGGTTGGATGAGGCTTTGAGCAACCTGGTGTAGTGGAGAATTTCTCTGCCCATGGCAGAGGGGTTTGAACTAGATGATCTTTGAGATCCCTTCCAACCCTAACCATTCTATGATTTTATGATTCCTAAGAAGGAGCTTTCTGGTGGGCTAAGAAAGAGACCTGCAGATGAGAAAATTCTTGCAGGAAAGTGGATGGAGCTAGATCAGTTTAACAAACGAGAAAGGCTCAGTTGGAGGGTGATGATAAAGTCTATAAGTTTGCCCCTCAATTTCTACTGTACTACTGGGAACGTGAATTTAAGCTGCTTTGTAAAGAAGAGCCTAGAAAAGATTCAAAATTTGTGATGCGTTCCCGCAACATTGCAGCTGACGGGAGACGTGTCATGTGAAACGCTGTGAATTAACAATACAGTTATTAGCAGTGCCTCGAAAGCAGGCAGCGTGGGAAGGGATGGCTGCTATGATAGAACCTGAAGAAAAAAAAGTCCAGCCCTTTTTTTTTTTTCCTTATGTTGCTATTACAAGCAATCCCTAAAACAACTAGCATTGAAACATATGGGGAGGATGAAGGAGAAACTTCTTTCATTTTTCTTTACTTATGTATTTGGCAAGAGTCAGACCTTGCTGCTCCAATCAAGGTGGAATTAGTCAAGAAAAACCCTTCTTTAATTTTAGTGGAGCTACTCCATGTGTAAATAACTACACATCAATGAGATAAAGGGTTCACAATCCATCCCAGGACTTCAGTCGGTCTCCCCAGGAACTGACATGGACTTCCAACACAGCAAACTAAGGCAGGGAAACATTAACTTTAAAGCAGGAAAAACCTCAAGCAGCAGGTGCCAGCATTCAACACCGTGCAAAATTGCTATACGAATGTGTACGAGCTACAGCTGTCAATTTAACTTTGTACCAAACATCTTGCCCACCTCAGATGCCAGAATAGAAGCACAGCCAGCAGCAGATCCTCCTTCAGGCAGCCAGAGCAGCGGTGGCTCGCTCCAGCCTTGTAAGGGAAGAGACGAGTTCCTTGGGCAAGCTGGACAGCAGCATCATAAGACCTCTCACAAAACCTAATTTATAGGCAGCAAGTTCTGAGGCTGACAACATGAGGAATAGCAGGCCCCAGCTGAAGTCAGTGATGTTATATCGAGGAAGAGCTTTGCCCAGGCTCAGGAAGATCTTCAGACATCAACTCTGCAAAAAAGCAGAGCATTCAATTTGAGACGGTCCTTTCCCAGAGTTGGCAGGGACTGCAGAGCTGCTGGGAGGCAGACTAAGTGCAAAATCATGCGGATAAATTAGAGAAAAGATCTGGAGAAAACCCCAAATAGAATGCAATTCAATTAAAATGTAAGCAGAAATCTACATTTATCTACAGAATCATGCTGGGAAGCAACAGACAAGGTAATGGAATTCTGGCAACAAAAAAAATGATCCAGGTGTTACGGTAGATCAGGAATGAAATGAAAGTCACCTGTGACATGCTTTCAAGAAAAAGACAAGTATAAGCTGAAGGTAAGCTTATAAGAGAAAGCTCTGTTTTGTGTTGTCAGGGCCTCATCGGGACAGCCACATTTAGTATGGAACATAAAAAATGTCAGAAGAAAAAATCTTAAATTAAGAGAGTCTAAACCCCATGTTTTTTGAGAAAAAGAATTAAAAAAAAAAGGTGTTTAGTCTAAAAGAAATGACTGAAATGACAATAATCCTCAAATGCATAGGAGACTGCAGCAAAGAGGAAGAGAATAATCTGTTCTCTGTGTGCTGCGATGGTATGGCCTGAAAATATAGCAAGAAAACTTCAGACCACAAGAAAAATCTACCTTTAGGAACAGCAAAGCATGTGTATGGGTTATGGTCGCTGTGGAGTCACCAGCAGTTGAGGTGGTATTGATAAAGCTGATATCTTAGGATGTGGGGTGGACTTCTGAGTCTTTGGGTTTTTAAAATACCAGGATGAGTCTCCACCGCTTTTGTTGACCCATCAGCACAGATAATATTTTAAAATACTTGCAAGTCTTTTTCTGCCAGAATGCACTATTTTAAGGCAGAGCTGATTAGCAACACAGTACAAATGGGTAGGAGCCTGACACCATGGGAACAGCTTTTTTAGTAAATTTCAATATTTTTTACCAGTCATATTCCCGCTGAACTCTACAGGATCTTGTGGATGTCCTTACAGATTTCACAAAAAAGGCAATGCTTACATTCATTCAGAGAGAAACAATAACTGGTAGATCCTAGAGGGGGTGCAATCCCAAGCACAAGTACAGGCTGGGCAGAGAATGGATTGAGAGCAGCATGGAGGAGAAGAACTTGGGAGTGCTGGTGGACGAGAAGCTCAACATGAGCTGGCAATGTGCACTGGCAGCCCAAAAAGCCAACCGTGTCCTGGGCTGCATCCAAAGAAGCATGGCCAGCAGGTCATGGGAGGTAATTCTGCCCCTCTACTCTGCTCTCGTGGGACCCCACCTAGAATACTGCGTTCAGCTCTGGAGTCCCCAACACAAGAAGGACATGGAGCTGCTGGAATGAGTCCAGAGGAGGGCCACGAAGATGATTCGAGGGCTGGAGCACCTCTGCTATGAAGACAGGCTGAGAGAGTTGAGGCTGTTCAGCCTGGAGAAAAGAAGGCTCTGGGGTGATCTTATTGCAGCCTTCCAGTACTTAAAGGGGGCCTACAGGAAAGCTGGAGAGGGACTTTTTACAAGGGCATGTAGTGATAGGACAAGGGGCAATGGCTTTAAACGATTTCAATCAGATCTAAGGAAGAAATTCTTCCCTCAGAGGGTGGTGAGGCACTGGAACAGGTTGCCCAGAGAAGTTGTAGATGCCCCATCCCTGGAAGTGTTCAAGGCCAGGTTGGATGAGGCTTTGAGCAACCTGGTGTAGTGGAGGGTGTCCCTGTCCATTGCAGGTGGGTTGGAACTAGACGATCTTTGAGGTCCCTTCCAACCCAAACCATTCTTTGATTCTATGATTCTATGAGGTCTGGAGTACTGGAAAACAATGTTTCACTTTAAACACTTGCATTCACATCTCCTCCTGTAAAGCCCAAAGAAAATATATGAACAGAAAACAAATTACAGACACGGAAAACAAACCTCCCTCCTCCTGGTTTATGACTTTTTTGACCAGGTCTTGAGAGAAATTGCTGGTGCAGCTGCCATCAATTCTTATCCTAGCCCCAGCAAATAGCTTGGAGGGTCAAAATAACAAGAACAAAAAAACCACAGAAGAATCCTTTTTGGCCAGATGGTTGACTTGTCACTGTGTTGCACTTCATTGTTATTCCTATTTTTGTGATTGTTGCTTGTGTTACTCTGGTCTGATAGACTTTCACTTGTGAGAGACATAAGAAAGCACAGAATAAAACCATCGCTGGAGAATTTACGAGACAAGTTGGGAGCGAGAAACAAACTGCTATTGTTTCTCTCATATCAACAAGAAGCAAGCACAGAAACATTGAAATCTCTGCAATTTTACTAGTGAAACCCTGCTAGTGCTTTCCAGCAAGTAGGGAAACTTCTGCAGCACACAGGGGTGTCCACAGCCGCAACTTCAGGCAAAGCTGGTTGTGGCATTGAGATATTTGCAGCTGGTGTGAGATACATCAGTACCTACACCTGCAGGGGTACAAGGTTTAGTTTACCCTCTCTAGTTTGGAGATTACGATTAACACAGCTGTGGTAGCCGGCATGGCCGGTAACGCTCACCCACAGGCATGCTCAGGGCACCAGTTCATGCTGGCATCTGCAGCAACCCATCTGCCTTCAAATGCATGTTTATTTCTGCTGGATTAGCACAAAACTCTAAATTTGAGCTGCACCAACCAGTGTAGACACGGTCTAATGTGAGCTGGGAGGTTTGTGCCAGAGCTGGAATCAAACTCACCTTTCCCTCCTCCGTGTCTTGCCTTGCAGTCACAAGAGCATCTCTGGCTTTTTTATTTTGCCTTTGCTGCCCTATTAAATCCTGTTTGCTATTATATTATACTGAATACAGTAAGTGTTTGCCAGGCAATCTGAAAGACCCTCAAACAGCTTAAGAACTGAAATATCTTTCCTGCTCGATCTATTTTCATAGCAAATAGTAACAGATCAGCCATCTCTACTTTTTCTCTGTTTTGAAAACAAAGTTTTGAAACTGTTTCCATAAAATCCACCATAGGTAGTTTAATCACTAAATACATTATTTATGCTGTACTGGGAAGAGTTAATTCCCTGCGTGTTTCTTCCCTAAACAGTGATAGCCTTGAAGGTCAATTAAAAAATTTCTTTGGGCATGGCAGAGTGATGCTATGGATGTCATTGTGAGTCAATTGCAGAAAACTTTTAAAGACATTTTAAGAAATTACAAAACTTGAGCTTCGAACCAGAAGCAGCCTGCTCCCACTTGATTTTTCAGTTGCAATGTCTAGCAGTTCTTTTAGAGTGAGCTCAAAGTGTAACCTGTTTAGTCTGCAACCAGGAAAAGAAAAAGATTTATTTTGACTGGAGATTTATTTTGCTCTTAGAATTTGGCCCTTCATTTGTCATTTATAGTGATAGATTGTTAAAAAAAAAAGTTAGAATTCTGTTTTTTGAGTTTTAAACTATATTAATAGCACATGACTGTGGATGAAGTCTGTGCAGCAATGGCAGACAGGTTTAGGAGTGCCAGAATCCTGTGAGTTAAATGGCTTGGTGACATTTCAGATTAAGAAGACAGATATATTTTGCCAAACCCTTTACTCACAAGAGACTGAATTCATAATTCGATTAGCTCATACTAAGAATGGAAAATGCCTTCTTTTCCTGAGTTTGGATTAACCATGAAGTGAAGACTCTGCTAGTTTTGTATTGACAACCATTGAGACAAGTCCAGTGATTTTTAATCAGAGTATTGCACTTCAGTATTTTGAGTACTGCAGACATTTGGTTAAATTCAAAGTGTGTGTTTGTATGTGCATGTGTGCAAGCATGTGTATTTTTATAGAGTTTTATGTATTTTATAAAATGTCTTTATATGATTATAGATGCACGTATACATAAATAAATTACATTGCATAGATACAAACTTTCATAGACTAGGTATAGGATATGTTACATATTCACAATATATTGTATATTTATTGCATATGCAAGTTTCTAAATATACAATGTAAGAATATGAGAAGGTTAAGAAGGAGGTTTGGAAAAAAGTAGATTTTTCCCAAGAAGGATTTTGATCCAGTGTAGTTATAAATTTATAAGAAAGTAGAGTTTCTGACCTTTCCTATATAGAAGCAACAGGAAATGGTGCTGGTCAAGAAGAAGGAAAAAAAAAAAGTTTTCTTCTGATGAAAGAGAGAGATATGAAACCTTCACTCTCCCATTTCAGCCTACTTTGTCCATTTTCAGGGAAAAAACACACTGAAAGCTTCTAGAGCACTGGCAGGTTGTCGCTCCAATCTCTCGCTTGTCATTTTGATGCTTTCTGAGGTCAAACCCTAAGAACTTTACATAAAAGTGTAGTAAATCACTGTGTAGTGAGTAATAACGTGAATGAAAGTAACACTAGTTTTCATGAAAATGTACTGTATTTTTGCCCTCATATCCAATAAATAGGTCCAGAACAAGGAAGTTTGGTGTGAACCTCTAGACTGCTTGGGGGTAGCCTATGGAGAGGCAACTGGAGCTCTGGAGCAGACAGTGATGGGTGGATTCCCACAAGCACAGACTTCTCTGCTGGGGTCCTGTTTGGAGGTAAGGACACACAGAGCCCTTCTCGATGCATTCCTAACCCAAAAGGTGCTCTTTTTTGAGGCTAGAAATCAGGCAGCCACATAAGCACTAATGACAGTAGAAGCTAGTGGCAGTACCACACCTAGGGCTAAACTCCGAGTCAGTAGAGTTTACTATTTCCTTTAAAAGTAGAAGGATTCCTTCTCTGTTCCAGCAAGACAAGCCTTCTAATGCCGCTTATTTTGCCCATGGCAAAGCTCTAGCACCAAATGCACACAAGTCAGCTCTGTCTCTGGGTTAAGAGAGGCTTCAGCCTTGCTCATTATAGCTGGCGGGGGCGGTGATTTAGTGCTTTCTTACTGAGCACCAGCGTTGTGCAGAACATACAATTTCAGGAAAAGAGGAAAGAAGAAATCAAAACATTTCTCATATTTACCAATAACCTATTAAAACTGATCCATGGCAAATAAAATATGAAAACTCCAGCTCATTTAACCTTCTGCTGTAAATCCAGCGTAGGTTCTCTGCTTCTCTCTCTCTTGACTTTTCTCACTCTCACTGAGATCTGCCAGGGTCCTACCTCCACCCAGCTACTCCGACATCCACATCAAACATTGATGAGCGAGGATTTACTGGAAAAAAAAAAATGGTGCAAGATAGGAAACAGGTTTGGACACGTTTCCTAGTAGACTAAGCAGGACTCATTCCATGCTTGCAGTGTTAGCCTTGGGACAGACAGCAGGTGTATTTTAAGACTTAAAAATTTCATTGTTCAGGGATTTGAAACATTTATATTGAGTTATACTTGAGGTATGACTTCTTTTATAGAGCTTCATTTTGATGCTACTATAGAGAATCAATATAATGTCTTTCTAAAGAATTGTTAGACAATTTTCTAGGCAACTTTTAACTCTGCTGAGTCAGGTTAGGATAATAATTCTTTCTGCTACATAAAAACATTACATTCTGCAGTCTCCAGTCTTCCCAAGTAGGGATAGGCCTGTGTTCGTTTGCCTGCATTGGTTTATCTGCTTGGGGCTTTTGCTTGGTTGCTTATTCCTTGGTTATTTTCCTTGGCTGGGAAAATAAAATAAGCAAATACTGGAAAACTGCTGTGTTTAGATGAGAGGGAAGTGATTAATCATAGGTCTAGAAGCCACACATAAAAATTAATAAATTACCCAGACTCACGAAGGGAAAAGAGAAACACTGAAATCTCAGAAGATTTCTTGCATCCCTTCAATTACTGGAACACAAATCAAAGGCTTTACAAATGTGGTTGGTCCAGGATCCCAGAGAGCTGCTTTGGAAAAATACAGATAGCACTTTCAATCACTGAGGCTTGTAAATGTCTGTAAAGGTATAAATACTATAATCAGAGCGTTATAGAATAATTTAGTTTTGAAAGAAGCTGAATAGATCACCTGGACCAGCCTCCTAGTCAAAATGGACTCACTGTGGCAAGGTGGCTCAAGGCTATGTCCAGTCAATTTTTGAAAATCTCCAAGGCTAAGACTATATAACCTCTGTGAGCAGTCTGTGCCAGTCTTTGAGCATAGCCAGATGGAAAAATACATTTCCTAATATCTAACCTGGATTTACCTTCTTGCAACTTGTGTCCATTGGCCCTTATTCTTATCGTGTGATTTTAAGTCTGAAACGTTTTCCACAGCATTTACTGCAGCCTTTGAGCTGTTTCACTGCAGCTGTAATTTCACTTGCCAGTCTGCTTTACAGAAAACGTTGCATGGGAATGCCCAAGGCACCGTAAAAATCAGATAAGAAAGTCTGGTGCATGTGTATGTATACTATATATATGTACATATGATTATGTAATGTGAAAATTCATATGTACATATGCGTGCATGTATAAAGGCAAGTGTGTGTGTGTGTGTGTGTGTGTGTGTGTGTGTGTGAGTGTGATCACGTTTCCCCAGCCCTGCGCAGGGAGATGAGCCGGCAGGGTCTGGAACGGCTGTGCAGTCAGTCCATCACCTGCTTCTTAAGCAAAACCAGGGAATTACTGCCCCACCGTGGTGGATTCTGCTCTTGCAGCTACCTTTAAAATCTCAGGTCTTGAATTCACTGAACAAATTCTTCTCACTTTCATCCTTAAAGCTTTGCCACGTTGATAGAGATTCAAACCAAGTTTGGGTTTGCTTTGTACTTCAGTTTGCCTGAACCTCGAGTAAGAGGTTTGCTTTTCAATTAGGCTGCTCCAACAGCGCCGTAGCTTCCTTCTTGTTTAACAAGTCATACACAAAAAATTACACAGCAGATCATAGAATCATAGAATGGTTAGGGCTGGAAGGGACCTTCAAAGGTCATCTAGTCCAACCCCCCTGCAAGGAACAGGGATATCTCCAACTAGATCAGGTTGCTCAGGGCCTCATCCAACCTGGCCTTGAACGTCTCCAGGGATGGAGCATCCACCACCTCTCTGGGCAACCTGTTCCAGTGTTCTACAACTCTTATGGTAAAAAATTTTTTCCTAATATCCAACCTGAACCTACCTCCCTCTATTTTAAAACCATTACCCCTTTTCCTATCACAACTGGCCCTCCTGAACAGCCTCTCCCCATCTTTCTTGTAGGCCCCCTTGAGGTACTGGAAGACCGCTATAAGGTCACCTCAGAGCCTCCTCTTCTCCAGGCTGAACAGCCCCAACTCTTTCAGCCTGTCCTCATAGGAAAGGTGCTCCAGCCCTCTTATCATCTTCGTGGCCCTCCTCTGGACCCTCTCCAACTGGTCCATGTCCTTCTTATGTTGGGGGCTGCAGAACTGGACGCAATACTCCAAGTGAGGTCTCACGAGGGCAGAGTAGAGGGGGAGAATCACCTCCTTCGACCTGCTGGCCACGCTCCTCTTGATGCAGCCCAGGACGCGGTTGGCCTTCTGGGCCGCAAGAGCACATTGCCGGCTCATATTGAGCTTCTCGTCCACCAGTACTCCCAAGTCCTTCTCCTCAGGGCTGCTCTCGATCCATTCTCCGCCCAGTCTGTATTTGTGCCTGGGATTGCCACGACCCAGATGTAGAACCTTGCACTTGGCCTGGTTAAACTTCACGAGGTTGACACAGGCCCACCTCTCCAGCCTGTCGAGGTCCCTCTGGATGGCATCCCTCCCTTCCAGCATGTCGATGGCACCACACAGCTTGGTGTCATCGGCGAACTTGCTGAGGGTGCACTCCATGCCACTGTCCACGTCACCGACAAAGATGTTGAAGAGGGCCGGGCCCAACACGGACCCCTGAGGGACGCCACTTGTGACTGGTCTCCACTTGGACATCGAGCCGTTGACCACTACTCTCTGAGTGCGGCCATTGAGCCAATTCCTCATCCGAATTGATGACGGAGTGGTCCATCCATCAAACCCATGCCTCTCTAGTTTAGAGAGAAGATGGATATAAATGGTTCAACACAGATTGTTTAGAACATTTGTTGGAAATGATGTCTGTGCTCATGATTTCCTATGGTTTGGTCAGTCAGTTGCCTTGTGCCTGAGAGACCTCACGAAGTCACTCGCTCCAGTCACACTGCGTTTTCCCTTTTTTTCGTACTCCTGGGTGGAAAAGTGGTGCTGCAGGCCCGTATCACCCAAAGCATGTGCACTGATACGCTCTGTGCATCACTGATGCCCTCAGATGGCTGTAATTCTCACGCTTGCCTAACTGATAAGGCCTCATTGTACCTGATTTATTAGATTTTAGGCCAATTTATCTGTGCAGAGTGAGCCATATGGAATGAAACGGCGACATTGTGGGCATTACAACAGTGACCTCAGGCCAAGCGAACATCATGTTCCTACATCAGGTCTGTACACATTGTAGCTGGGAATACTCTTGAACCTGCTTTGAAGGTACCTGTGGGCTCAGCCTCCAAGCCTGGCTTTTTCTTAACACCTTCATCCAAAGAACTCAAATGGAAGGCAGGTTTTATCTTGCATGAAGACTTGTGTTGGTGCCTGGCAGGCAGGTTACATGCACACTCTCAGGAAAATAGAGCTCATGAGTGTAGGAATAGAAAACGAGCCACCAAACCATCAGGGGTTGGTGTGTTTTATTTACTCTGATGTCCAGCCAGGACATCCATTGCATTCACCTGCTGCTACAGCCTGAGGGTGCAGGTGAAATATGAGCCAAGCTATAAGGTTTGAATCTTATAGGGGTGCAACCTGCTGAAGGGGATTTATCTACATTACAGTTGTTTACAGCCACTTGTAATGCTAACGATAACTTCTCCCAGCAGAAACTGGGCTTTTAAGGGTCTGTTTGTAATATTCAAATCCTTTTGAACTGTACACAAGAAGAAATAAGAATGAGGGCAGTGGTTCTGGTTTCCAAAACTGAGTTTACTCAGACAAGGTTTTTGGTTTGTTTTTTTCCCTCCTTTTTAATAGCAAGATTTCTGGAAAGCTGATGCACTTAATGTAATTAGCCATGACCTTGATAAATGTACTGCACAAAGATAAGTGGGTTATACTAGAATCATTACTACCTCAATACATCTATTTCCTAACTGTACTTGTTAATTCAAACCTCTGGCCATGGTATAACGAGTTTATGTTGGCAGGGCCAAGGCACTGCTGTGGGGAATTATTGTTTTCAAACTCATTGTTACTTAGGAAAAGAGTAGATGAAGGAATATGGAAATAAAGTTGGGAAATAAACTTGTTAAAATATTTGCTTTATTGGAAAGAGAATGATACTTCATGTATTTACATATCTGTCATGGTTTAACCTCAGCTGGCAACTAAGGCCCACCCAGCTGCTCGCTCACTCCCCCCCAGTGGAGTGAGGAAGAGAATGAGAAAAGTAAGAAAACTTGTGGGCTGAGATAAAGATAGTTTAAAAAGTTAAGCAAAAGTCGTGCACACAAGCAAAACAAAACAAAGAATTCATTCACCACTTCCCATTGGCAGGCAGGTGTTCAGCCATCCCCAGGAAAGCAGGGCTCCATCACGCGTAATGGTTACTTGGGAAGACAAACACCATCACTCCGAACGTCTCCCCTTTCCTTCTTCTTCCTCCAGCTTCATATTTTGAGCATGATGTCATATGGTATGGAATATCCCGTTGGTCAGTTGGGGTCAGCTGTCCCAACTGTGTCCCCTTCCAACTTCTTGTGGAAGCCTACTCGCTGGTGGGGTGGGGTTAGAAGCAGAAAAGGCCCTGACTCTGTGTGAGCACTGCTCAGCAGTAATGAAAACATCTCTGTGCCATCAGCACTGATTTCAGGACAAATCCAAAACATAGCCCCATACTAGCTACTATGAAGAAAACCCCAGCCAAAACCAGCGCAATACCCAGTTAAGACATTAATGGGGATGGAGTTAGCAGAAGATAGGGTTTAGTGGGACTTATGTAGACAGTGCAGGCACAACAAGGGGGAACGTAATTCTTGCAAACTGGAGAAACTGTGATATACTCCTAGGCTACGTCAAATCTTCTCTTTGATCCAGACAGCAACTGTATTTATTTTGGATAGCACTGCAAAAAATAGTGGTGTTGTGACTTAGCTAATCTGATGATGAGCTGTCAATGTTTTTTTTGCCTGTTGTCCGTATGTGGACATCCACTGCCATGTGGTTTGCGGCAAAGAAGGAATTCTGTGTCTAACTCTACCAAGATGTCTGGTGGACCACACACCTCAGAGGTTGCTAGAAGCCATCAGTCAGTCAGTCACTACTACTTCAGTTATACTGGAACTATCCTTAGGTTTTGCTTTGCAATTTTTAGGACTAGAAATTTACAATTGTTACTGAACTATCATTGGAGATTTCAAAATCATCCTTGCTGGGCTCTGGGAGCCTTCCCACAGTCCTGCAGGGACTTCATCATAACTCAACCCCATTGTAATAGTTCCCTCTAGTTCCCTCTTACCCATCAAGTCACCTGAACTGGGAAACCCCTGAGATATTGCATTTGAAGAATAGTTTTTCCAGGTTTTTGCTGTTAGGCTGAATTTACTTTGGACAAACAACTACAGGTTTGTATCTCACAGAGCAGCAAGCATACAGATAATTTTCAGTCCCATTATAAAGTTAATTTAAATTGTCTGGGTGCAGAGGAAGGCACATCCACTCTTTGCATATTGTCACTGAAATCACTGGGATGGATTAATTTGATTTAAGGCCTGTGAAGTCTGAAGTAGCAGCTCTTTTAAAGTGTGCCCTGTGAATTCAAACATAATTTACCTGCCAGAAAGTCCAGGCTGCCTTTGCTGTAGCCTGTTAAATAAGATGGGTATCTACCACCATCTGTCTTCTGGCGTGCATCCTGTGGTCTGCGGGTACACAGAGAGCTTTGCCTACCATTACACGGCCGGACGTTATTTATCGCGCATGGGAGAAGCTTAGTATGACAAACTGTTGGCTGGCAGCTGCTGACTGTGCTACGACAACACCGTGAGATTTATAGACATTGAAAATGATCGCTTGAAATGTATTTGTTTCAATCAGAGTTGAACTCCTGCCTAAACCGAGTATGTAAACCAATAAACCTAAAAATAAATGGGTAACCTTAATAATTTACTTTTGAAAAGAAGTGTTACAATAACTGAAGGGGTAAGTTTAGCAGAAACAGTTTACTGGAGAGATATGTATATGTCAACTTTGCAGTGACCAAGACTACTTCCAAATTTTTCAAGTCTTTTGTTTGATAAAGTAAGGGAAGAGCTACGATTATTTGTTCCAGACTTACTGCGGTACACTGACTGCAGTCCTTTGGCTCGCATACTGTTCTCTGTATAAAATAAACCAAAAGAAATACATGTATTTCAAGTCAAAAGAAGCGTGGCCAGCAGGTCAAGGGAGGTGATTCTGCCCCTCTACTCTGCTCTTGTGAGACCCCACCTGGAATACTGCATTCAGCTCTGGAGCCCCAACAGAAGAAGGACATGGAGCTGCTGGAGCTGGTCCAGAAGAGGGCCGCGAAGAGGATCCGAGGGCTGGAGCACCTCTGCTATGAAGACAGGCTGAGAGAGTTGGGGCTGTTCAGCCTGGAGAAAAGAAGGCTCTGGGGTGATCTTGTAGCAGCTTTCCAGTACCTAAAGGGGGCCTACAGGAAAGTTGTAGAGGGACTTTTTACAAGGGCGTGTGGTGATAGGACGAGGGGCAATGGCTTTAAACTGAAAGAGGGGAGATTTAGATTAGATGTAAGGAAGAAATTCTTCACTCTGAGGGTGGTGAGGCACTGGAAGAGGTTGCCTAGAGAAGCCATGGATGCCTCATCCCTGGAAGTGTTCAAGGCCAGGTTGGATGAGGCTTTGAGTGACCTGGAGTAGTGGAGAGTGTCCCTGCCCATGGCAGGGGAGTTGGAACTAGATGATCTTTGAGGGCCCTTCCAACCCTAACCATACATCATGGTTTGATGTTGGGGGGGAGGTTCTGGTGGCAGGAGCTGCCCACCAGATCGGACTCACATGCCCCTCAGGGCTTGAGCCAATTGGCGCCTCTGTGAATTGCCCTATTTACGTTGAGACAAAGGAACCGGAAAAGTGTGCCTTTGCCCATGAGCGAGAAGAGGGGAGGGGAGGCGCTGCCCCTGCTCCCCGGCACCCGGCCGGGCAGCGGCTGAGTTCACCCGGAGAGGACTGAGATCTGAGAGAAACGGCCACACAGACACCAGGTCAGTGAAGATGGAATGGGACGAGGTGTCCCGGAGCTGAGTTTTCCCTGCAACCAGTGGTGAGATGGCAAGCGGCCCCCTTGCAGCCATGGCCGTCCTGGGGGAGCAGAGACCCACTTGCAGCCCGTGGAAAACCCACGTCGGAGAAGAGATGCCTGAGCCTGAGCACGGTAGGCATCTAGAGTCCGTGGGATGACCCCCGTCAGTGGGGAGGTGTTTTGTTTAAAGGAGATGCCTGAGCCTGAGGACAGTTGTGAATCATGGGCACAGGTAGAGACGCATTTACGCATTTAGAGTCTGTATGAAGACCCACGCCAGAGCGAGTGGCAACAGCTCCCTAAGAATCTGAGACTGTGGTAAATTCTGTACTGGAGCAATCCGATGGGGAAGGATTGCATCCTGCGGGTAGGACTCACGCTGTAGAAGTTTGTGGATTTTCCTTGTGAGTAGGGGATCCACTGGAGCAAGGGAAAATGGTGTAAGGACTCCTTCTCCTTTAAGAGAGGAGCAGCAGTAACAACATGGATGAACTGACCTGCACTCCCCCATTCCCTGTCCCCCTGCGCTGCTGGGGGGTGGAGGTAGAGCCAGGAACAAAAGAAAAGGGGGGTGAACAGGTGTTGTTTTTAAGATCTGGCCTTGTTTTCTCTTTATCCTCTCAAGTAACTGGTTTTGTTTCCCTTTGTCCTTTTTAAGCAACTGTTAATAAATCGTTTCGTTTTAAGAAAGTTGAGTCTGTTTGCCCGGGACCATGATTGCTGGGTGCTCCCTCTGTTCTTGTCTTGACCCTCAGTCCTTTTATTATATTTTTTTTTTCCTCCTCTCCACTTTACTGGAGTGAGAGAGCAGCTGCATGGAGTTTAGTTGCTGGATCAGCCTAACCCACACCACCATAAAAAAAAAAAAAAGTCCTTCAAGCAAGGCTGACAACAGGACCATCTGTTAAAACCAATTCTTGTTCTTTTAAATTACGTGTAACTGTGTCCTTGCCTACGGAGCTGCTGAGGAAACTTATGAGGACTGTGACATGTCATCATTCCATGAGATAGTGTTGGTGCAGGGAGGTGGAGATCCCTCACCATAGAATCATAGAATGGTTAGGGATCCACCAGGATTATCAACACACACCCTATCCCCACCACAATCTCCTTCATATTAAGTTTTGGCTGGTGACTAGAAAATTCACCTGCATGGAGTGAAAACATTTTGGTGCTTGCTTAATGCAACAATTGAATAATTTGAGGTTGAGTGATCAGCTACTAGATCAACTGCAACTGCTGGACTTCATAGCGTAAAGCTAAGTGTGATGGGGATTAATTTGTAACAGATACAAATTAACTACCTAAAATCTGAGTCTTACTAAAGTACAGTGTTTGAAGCTGTGAAACCATCTGCACAGATGAGCGTTCAACATATTTTGATGTGCACCTGCCAGCAGTTCTTGCTACCTCACTACTTCCATGCAGACCTCATGGGTGACCCAATAAGGAATTCCCATTTTCTCAAGATATTGAACTACAAACAGATTAGGCCAAGGCTGTGTCTCCACTCTAAGCCAAGATTTACATCTGCAGCACCATTCAGGCAACATAAGCCTGTGCCGTGTGAATGCCCTGAAGCAGAAGGTGCTGGTGACCTGTGCATGCTTTCACACAGACATTCACAACCAGGGTTTTGTGACAGTGAATGAGACTTACCCCAGCAGTGGAGAGAAAGGTATTCCAAAAGAAAGTTTTACTGGCATATTTCAGATATATCTAAAATTGTGCCCTATAATTTCTTGTGTTTTCAGAGACTAGAAGAGCAGCCTAAATGGCTTGCTGAGATATCTGTGTTGTGGATATCTAAGCCAGAAGAGACAAAATCACTGAACACGTGGAACATTCATGGGTGGTTACAGGCAAACTTCAGACAGTAAAGGAACCATAGGCTCTTACGCAGTGATTTTCTCTCTATTTTCTAGGAGAAACATTTTCTTTTGAAAAATAGAACCACCATCTCAGGAGAGATCATACATGCTCTCTAGCACAGCCACGCAAAGTTGTCTTGAATCTTTTACTACCAACATGATTGGATAGCAACATGACACCGTACATAATTTTCTGTTCACCAGAAAGATTTGTTCATGGTGTGTTATTTTAAACAATTTACTGTGTCAGTCATTTTTCTCCATTCACAAGTGAGTCTGTCATGAGCCAGCTGCAGAGCCTCAGTTCATCAAAAGGAGATGGGGACTGAGTAATTGGGCTACAGACAGGACAGGCTCGGTGAGTGTCTTAGCAATGTCTTTTGCTGTGAAGACATTAATCTCATGAAATTCCATGATTTTTCTCTATTGAAGTGTATTACACCATTAGAGTTCTGGTAAAGTTAATCAAAATCTTTTCTGGAAGCAAGGGAACACTCCCTTTGAGAAATAATTGAAGTTTCCTCTTCTATAAATTTCTAAAACTACGTATTCAAGCATGTTTACATCCGTTAGTATAATTCTCCCCTGGCATAAATGAAGACGCTGAGGAATACATTGTTGAACTGGATGACAAAGGTCATGGGAAAATAAATTTATTTGTAGGAATCCATTCACTAGCTGAGAGTGAGTAGGTTTTGCCTACAACCAAAATGTTTTTGGACTGGTTGTCATTTTATTTATGCCCTTTTTGACAGATTGTGCAAACCTACCAGAATATAACCCTTGTTGTTTTATAAAGCATGATGAAATATCAAAATGACATAGAATTGTTTCTACATAAAAGTGCAGAAAAATATTGCTATTAATATTGATAATTATTTAGCTGCTGGACTGTACTTTGCATACTATACAGTCTGATCTTTTTCAATTACTTTGATTGGAGGTCCATTGATTAAAGAAGCAAAGAGTAAACTTCAAGGAGCTGAATCACAGAATATTGAAAAGGTTAAAATAAAACCAGATGCTACTAAAATACAGTTGCTTAGACGTACAAAACACTGACAGGTTGTACCTTGTGATCCCTTCTGCATTGTCACAATAAGGATGGTGGCAAGAACAGAAAGAGGAATAGGAAACTTGGATTTTGCAACAATGGAAACAAGAGAACAAACAAAATATTTTGAGCTACTCAAGGTCATACACACCAGGGAAGAGCAGTGTATTATATGGGCTTCCCTGGCCACCTAAGTGCATGGAGTTTAAGGTACACTCCTCAACCTCACCTAATTTCTCTTTTGATATGAGCTCCTGAAGTACAAGTATTTTTCAAAACAGAAACTTTTTAATTTATGAGTTATATTTTCCACAGGCCAAATTAAAATTTAAGCATGACCATAAGTGCTTAGAAACAAGAAGTATTATTCACACCAGGCATTTTCTAATGAATTAAAAAAGGCATTAAATATTTACACGAAAAATAAGCAGTTTTCAACATAAGGACAATTTCTACTGTTCTGCAAATGAGCAGAGTTGCACATTATGTGGTCTATAATGTATTAATTATAATACTCAGCTACAAATTTCAAGCTTGAGAGAAATCTCTGAGAGGCAAACGCAAGATTTCATTGGACCAAACTGCACTTTGGAACACTGCAGTCGTAAGAACATGTTCTTAGTAAATTACTTGATACAGCTGCTAAAGCTGAAGTACTGCCAAGATCAAACTGTATATTGTAAACTTTAAAGACATAATATTGAAAATATATGCTCGCCACAATGTACTAAAACACAGGATATGAACTTCTTTTTAGCATAAAGCTCCTGGTTCATCAACAAGAACTTAGTTGCCATGTGCACAGTTAAGTTACAGTTTTTCTCATGTCTGGGGTAGATGCAGTTAACCGGTATTTCCATTTATGCCTACCCACAGTTACATTAATGAAATAGGAAAAAATGTAGTATTGCTGCAGAGTAAAGAAGAACCATACTCGTTCATCGTCCCTGGGGGATGGGCTGGATTCTTCTGGAGGCAGGTTAGATCCTGCCCCTTTCAATGAGTGGCCTCATCAGTTCAAGCGCTTCCAAGCAGATGAGCATTTGTGATGGTTCACGGCTCTGCAGTGTGCTGCAGTGCTCACTTCTGCTAAGCTGGGAATTCTTCTACTTCTTTATAAGAATTGGTCACAGCTACAGTGGCTTCTTTAGTGTAATTGGAGAGAAATGGTCACTTCTACTATATGACTCACCTGGAATACTTGCCTACCTTAAGATGAAACAAAATCATGCCTTTGACCATTTCTATCCACTGAATATAAAGCAAGCCCAGATGAGCTCAGATGCAGAAGTCTTCATGGCTGACATCTAAAATCAGATGAACTTGTAGATCTTACTTCTAAAACCAGTAGGATTCATTGGTTTGACTTGGCAGTGCTCTAAAATAGGGTGAAATACAGCAGATTTTAACCTGGAATATCTGAATTTATATGCGAAACCCCATAGCTTTTATTCAGGATACTGTTACTGTAAATCTTGAGTACCTTAAGCTTGCATTGCAGTATAACTCCCTAATATCTGCAGTCCTCCACAATGTATAAGGCTGTTTCCCAACAGCTAGGCATGATTTGGTTTCATCTAGAATTCTGAGAGAAACCCTTGGGCAAAGCTTTGTTGATTTGGGAATTTTCTTGCTGCATTTTCTTCTGCTGAGATCTTTTTAAGCCCTTCTATATTTCTTAGTGAAATACGTGTGTATGAACAGAGAGGAGAATGTCTAAGAGATGACAGATTATACTCACCATGTCTCATAACTCAAGCTTAAGAATTCAATATTCTCATAATTCAATTTTAAGAATAAGCTTAATTCAGGGGGAAAAATGATCAAAGTCAATATTTCTTCATAGTAGGTCTGCTTTAGATGTCAAAGCCACTGCTGCAGAAACTGTGAACTGCTGAACTCAAAAAATTAACAAGATTTAAAGAAACAATTGAGCAAGACTATCTTGTTATCTTAATAATTCACAAAAAAATCTGGAAACACTTCCTCATCAAAGTTGTGTCAATCTTTCCTTATTAGAAACCAGAAGGAACTATGTAGGATGTAAATTATGTTACTGACTACAGATGTTCTGAAACATCTAGCATCAGTCACAGTTAGCCACAGCAGACACATACTTGACTTTGAGTCTAATCAAGTATGAAAAGACCTTTGTTTCTTCTGTGAAACTTTTCTTTGTTCTAGTGTTGCTAGCAGATTAAAGTATTCAACCATATATGTCTTGCTGCTGTCTTCCAAACAAGAGCAGCCAAAGGCTCCCAGTGAAGGACCAACACGTTCATACAATGCATGACAAAAGTATTTTGAGTCTGCAATATTTAATTTTTTTATCAGAATAATATATTTGGTATTGTGCTCGTTTTAAATACTACATTGCTTGTCACACTACATTTGGCAATAGACCTCTTCAAATATATTTAACAAATTGTTCCATGAGTAATAACGACATATAAAATATCTTCATTGAATTAAAAAAATCCATATATATTTTCTTCATGAAATACAATATATACATTACGATCTTATAGTTTTAAGGTAAGTTAAAATTTGGGCTTAAACAAATTCACAGTGTCCATTTTACCTCTGTAATAAAAATCTTCACTTTGAAAGTGCCTGGATCTTAAACTGTGTTTATGGATTTCCTTACATTAGGTTTATGGAGATCAAAGATTTTACCATCATCTAGCACTAGACCACAGATCTAAATTGTACATTACAATGACCAAAACCAAAGACTTTTGATTGCTGAAAGAGAACTTTGACCGTCCTTGTTACCTCAAGTTCTGACTAACAGATTTTCCAAAGAGCTCATCAAGGGTGGAAGATGTACTTTGAGCAGTGTGGCCTCTAATGCGGTCATTCAACAGAGCTGCACTAAGTGCTCACGGCTTCAGAAAACCAGGACCAAAATACTCAAGTGGGAACTCAAAACCAGCGGCCAGTCCTGGCCAAGGGAGATGGGCACAACCATCCAGGAGCAGAAAGGCTGTGAAGTCAGCTCGAGATCACCCCAACTGATTTATTTTCCACAGCCATGGCTGACGGGGTGTTTCTGCCAAAAACTAGCTGTTGGGTCATCTCCAAGTCTGCAGCATCCCCTATTGATCATCGCAGGAAATTCTGCAGGTTGTGAGGTAACGCTTTTTCATGATCAAAGGCGACTTACGGAATTGGCTATTCTGTAGCTCATGGTTTTTCAGGCCAGCACGCTGTGGTTTTTAATACAAACTGCTCTACTACCTTTGAAAAACTCACTTTCCTTCTCCTCCCTCAGAGGAAGAAGCCTTAAAAGTTACTAAACCCTGAGTTCATTACACCTGAGGCCCACAGGACACGGATTGTCCCACATGCTCCATTTGTGACTAAACTAATGGGTCAAGCAGAAGGTGAGCAGTTCCCCCAAACCACGGCAAACACCCTCGGGGCAGCCCAACCTCCTCCTTCCACGGCTTTCCAGGCAGGACACAGCCTCTCTCCTCCACCTGTCTCCACATGATTTCAAAACCCATTCTAATACACTCTTTTTTCCCTGAAAATACACAGTGATTTCACTAACAATTTTTAAAAAAAGGACTATCAGTAAATCCAGCTAGAAATGAATCTAAACTCATTAAAAAATAACGTCCAGCCTAAAAGGGAGAGGTGGAAACATTCTGATACATTCCGCAATAAATAAGCTTCACAAGGCTAATTTAAAAGCAATTACTGACAAGCTTATTCAGCCTTGTTTCCTAAGCATCCAAGGCTTTTATGGGTGTGTTACACATCTTGATGTTCCTGTTAGAATTTTTCACAGCCCTTTCACTAATTCCAACCAAGCTTAAAGAGGAGAAGAGACCCTCAACGTAATATATGCTTCTAACAGTCCCAGAATTGGCGACTGTCAGAACAGAGAAACCCAAATTACTGTGTTAACTGAGGGAAAAATTAGATGAAGTTTAGCCTGTATCTATCTGGAGACACAGGGACCAGCTGACTGTCCTGCAGGGACGTATTAGCTGGCCAGTCACACAATTACCAGTCAGACACACCATGGGCTACCTCTTCTCCAGTTTAACAGAAGGAGACATAGAAGCATTGCAGTGGGCAGGGTGGAAGCATTGGGAGGCTTCTGCTGATGACATGGAGTGAAGATTCTTCACTGAAGGAGTCCTAGGGAACACAGCACAGGAGCTGAGCTTTCTCCAGTGGAAAAAGGGACAATGGATGCAAATCCAAAGAAGATGAGATTTCATGAACTTTTGGAACAGCATGTTTT
Source organism: Tauraco erythrolophus (assembly GCF_009769465.1). NCBI lineage: Eukaryota > Metazoa > Chordata > Aves > Musophagiformes > Musophagidae > Tauraco > Tauraco erythrolophus. The sequence goes on along the minus strand of NC_141465.1, from coordinate 121,936,676 downwards.
TGTTTGCTAAGGAAAGATCTGAACAAAAATCAATGATTTAAACAAGTTTAACTGTGGGGAAACATGTGGTCCTCAACACATGACATTCCCGGCATCCAGGGAGAGAACATTTTAGTATCTTCCAACTTAAATAAACATGTTAGCAATTTTACATTCAAAACCCTACCCCACAGTTTGGGAGTTTTAGTACAAGACATAAAAACTGGAGAGCTTGGGAATTCTGGAACACATTAGAACTTCAAGAACTAATTATTTTGGATTAAAGAAGTTTTCTTCAGGCCTCGGCAATTGCTTTTCAATAAACTTGGTGAAACATATTTCTTTCTTAATGCACTAACTCCTATAGGAATCTAGGTATTTTTCAGGATAGTTCAGTAGTGACAGGGATAAGTAGGGAAAAGTATAACACGGTGCTCTGAGTATTCTGATATCTACCTCTTCATGGAAATGTTCAAATAAATTACTTGAACATCTCGCACATTTTTAAGAAAGGCAGTTAGTGTTTGGGGTTTTTTTTTGCTAGTTGGGAATGCTTGAAAAATTAAATAGCTTTTGATATAAACACGTAAACACCTGGAATTTTCCTCTTTTGTGTCACTAAAATATATGTAAGAATGTCTACAAAAGGAAATTTGCAAAAATAACCAGTTAACGTAGGAAAAGTTTAAATTTATGCTTTTAATCTTTCATGACTAGCCTTATCAAGATTCCACTGGAATTCTAAAAGAGGTAAATTGAATATTAAAATGATCTCAAATCAACTCTTCTTCAGCAGGCAAAGAATAAACAAGTATCTTTACTCAAGTGGTATCTCCTCCCTACTGTAGATCCAGAGGATTTGCCACTGTGGTTTTTCAATAAAGAACTGAAATTATTTAATTTCTGAATTTGTTGGAGGAATGTGAGATAGACTTGACAAAAACAGAAATATGGCTTTAAGTGAATTGTTAACGTTCTGTTGCATTTCTTAAACAACTAGGTTATCTCTTGCTTTCTTCTTCCTTAGAGTCAATTGACAGTTTTTCCCCAAGTTTCCTTATAAGTTCTGCCAGATCTTCGGAATTTTGAGATTTTTCCTCAAGGAGTTCATACCGGAGACTTGAGATGTCCTGTTTAATTTCCTTCAGTTCACCTGTAACAGATGTTAGAAGATCACAATATTAAGAAACAAAGGAAAAAAACAGCATATCCAAATTTCTCACAGATATCATGGGTTTTCTCTGGATTTCTTTGTTTAAATAGAAAAAGGAGATGTTCTGCTGCACGTCGGTGAAAGGGACATGAAGATCTAGTTCAGGAATCAAACAAATCTAAAGGTAAAAGTGTGATAGATCACATCAGTTCACAATACTCAAATGGCCCGTTAGATGGCAGCTGCTGTTCTGCTGTAAGAGAGATAATAGACTCATTCAGGTTGGAAAAGACCTTTCAGATCATGAGTCCAACCATTAACCTAGCACTATCAACTGCACCACTAAACTATGCCACTAAGTGCCACATCTACACATCTTTTGATTACCTCCAGGGATGGTGACTCAACCACTTCCTGGGTAGCCTGTTCCAATGCTTGATAACCTTTTTGGTGAAGAAATATTTCCTAATATTCAATTTAAATCTCCCCTGGTGCAACTAGAGGCCATTTGCTCTTGTCCTATCACTTACTACCTGGTAGAAGAGACTGACATCCATCTCCCTACCACCTCTTTTCAAGTAGTTGTGGAGAGCTATAAGGTCTCCTTTCAGCCTCCTTTTCTCCAGGCTAAACAACCCCAGTTTCCTCAGCTGCTCCTCAGAATACTTGTGCTCTAGACCATTCACCAGCTTCGTTGCTTTTCTTTGGACATGCTCCAGCACCTCAATGTCCTTCTTGTAGTGAGGAGCCCCAAACTGAACACACTATTTGAGGTGCAGCCTCACCAGTGCCTAGTACAGGGCGACAGTCACTTCCCTAGTTCTGCTGGCCACGCTATTGCTGATCCAAGCCAGAATGCTATTGGCCTTCTTGGCCTCCTGGGCACACTGCTGGCTCATATTCAGCTGGCTGTCAACCAACACCCTCAGGTCCTTCTCTGCAGATCACGCAGATTGGAGGTGCCTGAGTCCTCCTGGCCAGCAGCAAGGCCTCTCACTGCCCAAAAGAGAGCAGCCCTCTACTTTTCCTGCTGCACTAAGTGTCTTTCCAGCATCAGAGGGGTGCAAACAGACAAGAACACTTCTGTGAGGTGCATTCACTAGCTGTTTCCAGCTAATAAATCACACCAAAAAAAGGATGAAGCATGTGTATCCCCATATATGAATCCCCAATAAGAACACATCCATACAAAGGAGAATTCATATGGGACTGCCCCAAACCAGCTGCTGCATTAAATGCAGCGTCACCATGGGAAATGCACGAGCATTACTAGAAGTAGCAATGCTTTTCACCAGAAGTCATCAGATCAGTGATAGTTTCTGATGCAAGAGCAGAGACAGAAAGCCATATCTCTTCCTTAACTTCAACTTCATGTTAATTTTACATCTTGCACTTGTAAACATGTCAAGTGGATTAAGTATTTTGGAAACATCTTTTTCAAGTGGCATATGTAACCACTTTAATTAGTTTGTTTTGATTCTCTGATTAGAGACAAACATACAATTCATCAACATACTCACCTTCATTGACTTCATCACTTTCCTTATCTATCTGAGCTTTCAGGACGTATCTTTTAATGAGACGCTTCATTATTTTCTGCAGAGAAGAAAGAAAGAAAAAAAAAGAGTTTTCTTAGTTGGACTTTATGGTATTGCTATGACATTTCAAAATACGAGTTCTGATATCTTCTATTGCATTCAGGAATACAATGTAAAAATCTCTGCTTTCATCTACAGTAGATATTTAAACTTTATGATTCTGCACATATATGTACATGAAAGTTAGAAAAACAAACACATCTTATGAATGTTATCATTCATGAAGCTTAGCCTACTACTGGAGTCCATGACAATGATTAATACAGTTGCTGCTTGGATCTCCATGTTGGTGAAACTATCTAGCTTTTATCGCTACCAGAAAATGATAATGACCCTGATTAGCAGTGCTAATTACTAAACCGTTTTGCCATCAGTTTATTTTAATCTATTTTAGATTATATTTGATAAGTTATCTTTTCCCATGTGAAGCTTAGAGAAAATGGGACCCACAATTTTAAGAGTCATTTAAGCATCTCAGCTGGGACTTATTTAATCAAATACAAGTATTTTGTAGTGTAAATACACATATCTGTGGCCGTCACCTTTAATTCCCTCTATGGACAGAAAAAGCAAACCTGAGAGCACAGTTCACCTCAGACAACTAAAACTGATCAAATAAATTACACTGTTAGAACAACTACTCTCTCTGCTAATAATAAGGGGAACCTAGGCCAGCAAATTTAGACATAAATTTTACCTTTCCAGGAAAAATGAATTCCACCTCTGATTCTCTCATTAGTTCAAATTACTTGAATAATAAAAAGATATCTAATTAACTTTGAGGACCTATCTTTCTATCTTTGGGTTTAATATTTTCATATGGTGTAACCCATGACAACACAATAATTCTTGGTTTTCACTACAAGACAGAAAATATACATAGGTTTATGCGTCTGCTTCTGTCTCTACAGTAACAGACCTGACCAGAGGTGGTTGTGAGGTGAATCATCCCAGATTAGCAGTTCCAGACCATCACTACAGTCATGCTTGCAAGGTCAGCAGCTGTACTATTTATTCTAATAATCCAAGAATCTTTCAAATACAAAGCCACACATCCTCATGTTTATGGGATAAATTTGTAATCTAAATATCTATCACTGCATCACAGTGAAATTGGCTGTGAAGAAGTCAGGGATGTTTTGGAACAGACTTGTGCAGACACTGTATAATGTCAGAGTGGAGCAGAGATAGCCTTTCTTCTGTCTTATGGTTAAAAAAGGTATACTTGTTTTCTATACCCTTTTGCATTCAGATGGCCTCGTTCCATTGCCCACGCAGCTCTTGCTTGCTCCTTTCCACCAGCTTTGTAGTATTACAGGAAGGAAAGGAGTACCCTCTGGACCAGAACAGCTGAGCTTTATGTGGACTGTGCTGGGTCTCTTTATGCCTAACTGCCCAAAGGCACACTGCAGCTGTTTAGGAGGCCAAGAATAAACAGACTGTACTGACAGCATAGACGCTGAAAGATACTTGCAGTGCTTGAGGCACAATGAGCTGAGCTGCTTCAGCAGATGGAACGGGAAGATTTTGGATTTCATTTTGGTTTTCTTAATTTGCACTGTACAGTTGAGGATTCAACCTGTCTCTAAGATTAAAAACATTTTTCAGGCACTTCAAAATATTGAACTATAAGGGTAGCACTAAAGGAACAAAGGAGAGAAAAGCACTTTCAGATTGTACTGCAAATACCCAAATAATTGCATTTATTTCTGATATATACAAGGTCTGTGGATCTATTCTTGATTCATGTTGTTTAATATAAATTCAAAACTGTCCTTATGCTGTCAGTCTGCCAGTTCTACTACTTCTTGATTTTGTTTAAAAATAAACTGTTTTTTACCTGGTATTGCCTTGGAGGATTGTTTAAACTATTTAAGTGGATTTCATCTGAGCTTCTTATACTTGATTGCTTCCTTTGACCAAGCTGAAATAGAACCATTATTTATAATACAAAATAAATAGAAGAACGATATGGTTAAATTACCTCATGCATATATCACATGACAGAACGTTAACTGTTAAGCTCAGTTTGGGGAGTATTAAACTACTGTGGTAAAGTCATAGAATCATAAAATGGTTTGGGTTAGAAGAGACCTCAAAGATCATCTAGTTCCAACCCCCCTGCCATGGGCAAGGAAACCCTCCACTATACCAGGTTGCTCAAAGCCTCATCCAACCTGGCCTCGAACACTTCCAGGGATGGGGCATCCATAGTTCCTCCGGGCAACCTGTTCCAGTGCCTCACCACCCTCAGAGTGAAGAAGTACCTGTGCAGAATTTCATCACAAGAATTGAAACAAACCCTTCCAGACTGCGATGTAGTAAAGTGAGAACTGGGAGGTCTTCTCCCTTTACTCCACCTCTCACCTGCTCTAACACTTCCAAGGGATCAGAGCAGAGCAGTCACCTCCCCGTGGGCTTTCCATCACACTTCAGGTGCCCAGGAGGGGGATCCAAGTCAGGAGGAAGGTGTGGCACAGCTTTGTAGGCAATGGATGAGGGAGAGTCAGAGCAGGGTGTGGGAGCAGCCAAGCAAGGAGATGTGGCAGCATTGCCCCCTTCCTGTCTTTCATAGCACTTGCCTGTAACTAATGTGACCTCCACTGCCACAAAATACACAAGGAGTTTGCTTCTCCCCTCACTTGCACTAATGACTGAATGTAATTGGTTATGCAGTTGATGCCAGGGACCACAAAATTACTAGCTGGCATTTCTGAGTTGCATCTTTTTACTACATGTGCTGAAAGGAAAGGGCATCACTCCGTGATGAAACACCAAGAACACAATTTGCAGGCTTCATTACTGATGTACACCTTTGGGAAGGACTAAAGCATCACAAAATCTGAACTGAGACAAGCTGGATGACTAAGCTGCAGTAAGAGTGAACAGCAAATGTCAAAACGAAATGAATGATACTACTTTATCATTTATGATAATGGGGCCAATTCAATGAATGGTGTAATAAATTAAAAAAAAAAGTGAAATAGTAATGATGATTGATTTGGATGAGGAATAAGTGAGACTGTCACTAAAAAGTCAGATCTCTGTAATTATACATGGTCCAATAAAATTTTTACTGTTTTAAAACACGGGGCTATCATTGCAGTGTCTGAGACCCTGCAGGATTGTGTTGTACTTCCAGTGAGACTTGCTCCTTAAGTCTTCTATTTTTCTACAATTCCAAATAACTTTATTTTCACATTAACAGTAAAGCAAATAAATCTTCATGAATCTGCAACAGGGAATAATTTAAATATTTTTAGATTTAGTGTAGTGTTTCATAGAATCATAGAATGGTTTGGATTGGAAGGGACCTTTAAAAATAATGTAGTCTAACCCCTCTGCCATGGGCAGGGACATCTTCTACTAGACAGGTTTGTACTTTGATATTTTTTCTTGAAGAAAAGATTACACTTATTGGTACAATATATTAATTTGTAATTAATATAAAGTTTACGCTGAATTGGAATTTCTTTTTGTTCTTTAGAAAGATTCACAGTATCTATATACATATACTTTCAAAAACATTGTATCTCTGTCCAGACTATATTTATTTGACTGGGGAAAAATAATGATAGGAAATATATAGTAATATATAAATAGATATAGAAATAATTAATATTTCTTTCTAACATATGAACCTGAATTTGGATGAAAATTGAACTAAAGATGTATAAAAAGGGCAAGTTATTGTTGCTTTTTATTGAATAAAGCTACCTTAAATGTTTTGAACATATATTAGAAAACATAAGTTTATCTAAACATTTTAACTTAAACTATGTACTTGATTTATAATAAAAAATAGTGGTTAGTGAGTTTACACGACTGTGTAATCACTATGTCTTTCAGGATTTTAGAACTAATAATACTCTCTTGGGCCTCATCTTTATGGCTAGATTAAAAGAGAAAAAAAATCTGCTTTTTCAGCTCCTGGTTTCCTAGTACACAATTTTTTGAAATAATTAGTAGAATAAGAGGAAGAGTATGCTTCCTCTGCAGTGGCAGAGGAAAGTCACCCTGGCCAAATCTGCTCTAGGGTGTGAGCTTGGGCTCCAGCTGTGTGGCTGGTGTCTCAGCCCTTCTGGATCACTGACTTTTTCTGCAGCTGTGATACCATTCATGATCCTGTTACTTATCAGTTTACATATAATATACAAATGCATTTAATTTTATTACATATTTTAAAATATTTATTATGTATTATATTGTGTATTATAAATGTAATCTGTCATGCTGGTCACCAGTTTCAAATTTGTTACACTGGTTCACTTCAAAAGTTAACCCAATGATTAACTAAAACTTGATTTTCACTTGAAATACCAAAATTGGTAATATGTGGTGAAATGAGTTAAGCGAGACACTGCAAGCCTGTAAAAGCAGACACACTGTAACATCTTTATCTTAACTTTGATGTGTCAGCACTGCATTTTTTTGAACAGAATAATGTACATTAGCTACAGACTACACCTTGAAAGTTGGCAGGTTAAATCCGAAGTGTGTAACTTCAATAAATCTGCTTATCTGTAACAGTAACAGGACAGAACATCTATGGTACGTTGCTGAATCACCACTTGGTGGCAGAGATTGCAAAGATTTTATTATAACTTCATTTTTACACAAAACTTTTAAACTTTCTTTAAGCTTCACGCCTATGGCTTTTTCCTGTCCCAAAGGAAGTTTGGATTGGAAGGGACCTTCAAGATCATCTAGTTCCAACCCTCCCGTCATCAGCAGGAACACTGTCCACTACATCAGGTTGCCCAAAGCCTCATCTAAGCTGGCCTTGAACACTTCCAGGGATGAGGCACTCACGACTTCTTGGAGTAACCTCTTCCAGTGCCTGACCACTCTTAACAGTGAAGAACTTCTTCCTTAGAACCAATCTAAATCTACCCTCTTTCAGTTTAAATCCATTGCCCCTTGTCTTATCACTACATGCCCTTTCAAAAAGTCCCTCTCCAGCTTAGAAGGTCTCCCCGGAGCTTTCTCTTCTCCAGGCTGAACAACCCCAACTCTCTTAGCCTGTGAGAGAGGTGCTGAGGATAGGTGCTCCAGCCCTCAGATCATCTTCATGGCCCTTCTCTGGAGCCGCTCCAACAGGTCCATGTCTTTCTTCTGTTGGGGTCCCCAGAGCTGAATTCAGTATTCCAGGTGGGGTCTCACGAGAGCAGAGTAGAGGGGCAGAATCACCTCCCTCGACCTGCTGGCCACGCTCCTTTTGATGCAGCCCAGGATACAGTTGGCTTTTTGGGCTGCAAGAGCACATTGCTGCCATCTGCCACAATCAATTTTTAGCTCAGGAAGATAAACAAGTTCTGTGACTCTTAAACCATAAACTTTCTCATTCGTGAGGCAATTTTTCAATTTAGAATAAAACTCAAAGTAGATTTATTTAAAACTCTCATTTTTCATTATTTACTTCTCCCTTTTTTTGGTTTGAGTTTCTCGTTCACTTGATGTTGAAAACACCAATTCAAGCCTGAAACAGAAATCTTTGGGTTTTAGTCAACAGCCTAAAAGAAAACATCTTCACAGCTTTTCTTATCATATGTAGATATGTCTCTGGAAATTAGTTTCTGGTGAGCTACACTTTGAACATAGCTATGTAAAGTACTCACCATTTAGCACTGATGGCATCTGGCTTTGTTTTCTGCATATGGTAATCAGGGCAGAGCTGGCTCTAGGGGCTGAACTTCCTCCCTTCCCATCTTAATTCTCATCTTTACACTCACCTTGGTGCTGCTGCTGCTTTTGCACTGAGAAGACGCAGGCTCTGCAGGAGAACGACCCACAGCCTGGGTCTGAATCAGAAATCCCAAGTGTGTGTTAACGTTTCCGGGTACTGCACTACCACATCTTCTATCAATAAACTCTTACATCCTGGAATGGTCCAGGGATAATAGCTTGCAGCAACCCTACTTTGGGAGGAAAACTACTTGAATAGGGGCAAGCCATTCCTGAACCGGCCTCAGTGCCCAGATAAGCTCCCTGTCACATTTAATTTACTAGCATAGGCACAGCCACCAAGTCTTGGGTCTGGTCTTGCCAAATCTCTCTTTATCTTTGCACAGCTCATTGCATTTACAGGAGCTCCTTGCACAAGTAGCTCCTTGCTCAGCAGTCACAGCAGCACCAACCTGCTCAGCACAGGATGAGTCCAAAGTCAAAGCATGCCTTTAAGAAGATGCCGTAAAAGCCTCAGCAATAACAAATCATCAACAGCGGGTCAAAATGTGACACAAAAACACTTCAGTTACTTTTCAGAAGCGTGAGGGATGGCAGTATCTGATAGATTCAGATAAAGTCAGCTCCACGGTATGTGGCGGTCCAAAAGGTACGTAAAAATGTCATCATCTGGCAATATCAGTCACCTGCTAGAAAAGCTGAGGAATGAATAGACGCAACTCAGCTGCTTTACGTTTTTCAACATGGCAACTTTTTTTAAAATTTGATTTGCAGTTTTATAGCTTCTTTGGCTGGGGAGTAAACACATTTCATTTAGCATTAGTTATACTACAATCTGCAATGAGTGGAATGTATTAATATTTGAAGAACGAAAATTAATTCAGAGTTAGGAAAAAATCTGATAAACCATAGCTGCATCCTCACAGATCTCTGTCAGAGGGACTGCTGTAAAAGTAGACACAATTGTTATTGTTTTATCTGAATTGGTAATTATTACAATTTGCACCTTTCTAGCCACCTGAATTGCTAGGTTTGAATATAATTTTGGAAAGGAATGATAAAAATCCAGTTTCTTCCCTTGGGGTGCAAGAATGGGATTTTTAAGAGTACTTGTTTTATGGGAACATAAATTTCGTCTTAAAAAGCTATTAAAAATAAGCTTCTAACTTACGTATTTTTCAAAGTCACAAATGAAGTGATTTAGAAAAAAAATGCTAAAATGCTTTGATTTGTTGTTTCACATCATTGCGCCAGTTGAAGTTTATAGGCATCTCCTTAAAGTCATGATTTTTCAGGGATGACCTTATCACTCATGGAAGTTGTGAAACTAATTTGCATCAAGAAGCTTGATGAAAAGTCTTGCAAATTTTGGAGTCATTAAAAACAGAGCAAATGCAGTATCGTCTCTGATGGGTCTTAAATACCTTGGGAGTACGTTTCCCAAATAAAATGAAGTGAGATCTGTGAAATGTTAGAAAAATTACCCATAGCACACACGAGACATCTGAAGCTAATCTTGACTTTGGTGACAGTGTTTGTAATATCTATGTTTGTTTTTATAAACTATCGTGAACTTAACCAGAGACAGAGGCTTGTCAGCGGCACAGTAATTTTCCCTATAGCTCCATTTTTTCCTTCTAGGACTGCAACCAGTTTCTTTCCTCTTTTACCCTTCAACTGGCAACTGTGATGGAAAAAGTGCTTCTCACATTGGTGACAGAGAGCTGACAGACGCATGTAATTTCTCTGCTTACCCCCAGTCTATTGACTCTTGACTAGAGATGCAGGAACTCCTAACCTTGAAGGCCTCTGCTCAGACTATTGCCTATTAATTTAACAAAGATCCTTCCACATTAAAAAGTTCCATAATTGACACATCTGATTCTGCCACTATGACAAACCTATAATTTCCTTTTTTGTGTAACTGTTACCGTATGCTCACCTTTCTACTCACAAAGTCTGATGAGTTCTGTTGCAAAGCTCTTCTTCCCTAACGTGTTACAACAGTGCTAGACTTTACACTTCCAGTACCACCTAACACCACGTGCTATGCCTCACGTTCTCCTAAAGCAATTAATTTAATTTACACCAAGACACTGCAGGAAAACAGACTGACTATAAATGCTTTAAATAAGCCCATGAGATACAGCAATGAATTAACTCAAGTGCTTTTTGCTCTACTTGTCGTGTAAATAAAACAGATAATAGAATGCTTTACAAGAAAAGCAGGCTGCATGAAGCAGAGACAGTTTACAAAGAGGGAATTTAGAAACTCTGCCCAGGCATGTGAGGGTGGTGGGATGAAAGCCAAAACTCACCTTAAGTTGACATTTGCAAGAGTAACAAGAGCTTCTACTGCTACAGTAGCAGGGTAAGGCTGAACAAGGAAAATGTGGGCCTGTTTCTCAGTGGGACAGGGGATTTAGTGACAGTGGACTCAGGTAAGGTTGAGGGACTCGATGCCTTCTCTGCTTCACCAACGGTTTGCATGGCCTCTATGCTTAGCGAAGGGATTTGAGGAGGAGAACAACCGGTCATGCAGGAAGATTAAGTCAGGGGTTACTTGAAAGAACTTGACCCCAGAAAGTCCATTGGACCCAAAGAGTTGCATCCACGTGTGCTGAGAGAGCAGATGAAGTCCTTGCAAACATGCTATCATCTTTGAAAGATCATGGAGATTGGGAGAGGTCCCCAAAAGCTGAAGAAAGACAAATGTCAAACCCGTTTTCAAAAGAGGCCAAAAATAATGATCTGGAGAACCACAGGCCACTGAAGCTTACTTTGGTACATGGGAAAATAATGGATTGAGCCCTCTTAGAGCACACTTCTGTGCACATAGAAGAGCAAACGGTGACTGGGAACAGTAAGTGTGGGTTTATGAAGAGTAAAACCTGTCTGACCATCCAGACGGCCTTCTGAGACAAAATGACTGGATTTACAGATGAGAGGAGAGCTGGAGATGTCATCTATCTTGGCTTTTGCACGGGTTTTAACAGTGTATCCTAGAACATTCTTGTACCCACATTAGGATGTTACTGCCTGGATGGGTGGACAACCAGACGGGCAAAAACCTGGCTGGATGGTTGTGCTTAGAGGGTAGTACAGGGGCCTTGTCCTGAGACTTGCCCTTTTAAACATCTTCGTCAATCATCAGGTATCAGAGGTGTTGGGGCGCACTCCTGCCAAGTTTGCAGATGAAGCCAAATTTGGCAGGGGACAGCTGATAGATTTGAGGACAGGGATGCCATCCAGGAAGATGAGACTGACAGGAACCCTGTGAGTTTCAATAGGGACAAATGGGAAGGAACAACTCCTTCAACAACAGAGCGAGCAGCTCTGCAGAAAAGGACCTGGGGGACTTGAGGGACAGTGAGAAAGATGTCAAAAAACTGCAGCAAGTTCAGCAGATGGTCACCAAGATGTCTGGGGCTGGAGCACTTGCCCTGTGAGAGACACTGAGGAATCTGGGCTTGTTCAACCTGAAGTGGAGATGGCTTCAGGCATACGTGAGCCCCCAGTGTGTACAGGAAGGTCACTGAGGAGATGCAGCTGGGCTCTTCTCAGTGCTGCACGATAGGAGGATGAGAGGCAATGGACAAATCCAAACAAGAGGTGGAAGAAGCAACTTTTTCCCCATGAGGGACAGTCAGATGGTGGTACATGCTGCCCATAGAGCTTGTGCAGTCTCCGTCCTTGGAGGTTTTCAAGACATGACTGGATGAAGTCCTGAACAACTTGGCCTGATCTCAGAGTTGACCCTCATGAGCAGATTGGACCAGAGACCTCCTGAAGTCCTGACCTAAATTATTGTCTGATTCTGTGACAAGAAGCAGGAGGAACAGTAAATCTAAAACGATATTTTTCAACTTTACTGATTACAGATATAGAATAATATTTCTATTAAAAAATGAAGAAAGAATTTCAGCCTGTACATAGTGACTGACTTCTGTATGGACTAAGTATGCTGGGAAATTCATCAGAAAAACAGGTGAACAAGAAAAATGAAGTTAAAATTGGTTTTACTTTTAAAATTAGCAGTCAATATACACACTATACATCTACCTTGTTCATCTCTGCATCTTCCTGGAAGCTTTTCTTTTGGCACAGAAATGGCTTAGAAATCCATTTTTTGATTCTGAGTAGGAGATACAGCAAAGATTTTGGGCTTGGCACTAAATTGAAGGGTACTGGGAGAGTTCTTCCTTCTTCAAAGTAAGAAAACCAAAGTTTAGCCCTTGCAAATTTCCATTCTACATCAGCATCATCCTGTAAAACAGAAATGGGGCTGTTAATACGCTGTTAACACCACCTTAACTATTGAAGATGCTCTAGTTAAACTTTATTTGTGTGTTGAATGTAATTGCCTGAAGTTAATCTCAAACAGATCAAGAACTTGTTTATAATCTGTGAAAAAAAAAATCCAATGAATGGAACTTTTCTTATTAATCCATTTAAAATAATGCAATTACAGAAGAACAAAGTGGATTTGATTTAAACGTTGGTTACTCCAGTAATAGCCTCGTTTTTATTGCTCTGAACCTGATAGTTTGCTCTGTGGCCTCTTGAGTCAGAAGAATCTGAACCTCCCTAGAGAACGTGTGTTGCTCTTGCTCAAGCTAGACAATGCTACAGCCCCAAATCAGACACCAAAACCTGGGACCAGAGCAGTGTCAAACAACCTGAGTCTTCTGCTTTGTGGCAATGGTGTCACCTGGGAAATGCTGGGATGGCCTAGCTCCTGTAGATCTGCTTCCTTTTTTTCTAAACCACGATAACGATTTAGCCCTTTGTTTTCCATGGCATGCAAAAGTTCATGCTGATTTTCAGTAGCCCTGCTGATTACTTTGTCAAGCAAAGCTGTGTTCACTGCAGAGGACCAGAGCAACAGTTGTTTACATAAAAGAAGAAAACAGCATGTTACAGACTTGCGTGCAAGGTCAAGGCATAGGAACGAGAACATCCTTGCAGCAAGAAGGACACTACTCAAATAATAACTACAAATGAGGCAAATGAAAGATTCACAAAGTCACACAAGGTAGCCCATCCTCTTCTGGAATATAACACAGTTCAACAGCAGTTTCTTAGTCCAGTCTAATTCTTACTCTTGCAAGCACATGCAGCTGAGTAATTTCCAGGTATTTTATAATAAAAATAGAATTAATATTTTGTCCTAATATATTCCAAAAGCCTATGTGTTATTTTTCTTAAATAAGATGTCAAGAAGGAAATTCTCCAGGAGATTTAGACAATTAGTTATAACAGTAAATGTAGTGACATTTGATCACAAATGGAATTTTTACCTCAATTTCCTGGAATGAACTGTTGATCATTGCGATAAGCATGTTCAGTAAAACAATTACCATGGTAACATTATAGACTCCATAAAGGACATAACCAATATTTTCAATAAATTTGTGTTTATAATTGATGACAACTGATTTAACTTCTGAGAGTCCAAATATAGCCCAGAACAATGTCTTGAAACTTTCTTCAACACTAAAAGGAGAAATTGAACACATCCAAATGTTACTGAAGAAAAGCTGCATATTCCTATTGTAAAAATTGCCAGTTACCACTTTATACAGTATACAATTTTTTCCATCATCATAATGTAGAACTCTGCCATAGTGATATTATGCAGAACAAGTAGACTATCTAGTTTCATAGGTACAGGCTGTTTCATAATATAAGATTCCCAATATTTAGGACTGACAATAAAACCATCTGATTCAGTTTAAGAATTATATATACATTCTCCAAAGAATATTACAATGATTCAGTTGTTAACTACTTTAATCTACATGCTACACACTTGGTAAGGTGAATGTAAATAACAAAATAACCTGCAAATACTTTAAGTGCACCATTAGTTCCCTTAGTACTAATTATTTCACCATTAATACGGCTAACATTCTGAAACTGAAGAAGACAAGATATCTGAATGCAAATCAGCATTTTTCCAAAAATGAGTCTCACAGACCATAATCCTCCAGTTGAGTTTTCACTATTCCACAAAGCCAGGGTAAAGATAATAAGCCATGGTGTGGGGATACTGATTTTTTTTTCAGGCTAGTTCATTTAAATATATGTATTTCCTGTTAATCAGTTTAGAGATATATATACACACACACAAACATAAGTCCAAATATCTGAGGTATCTTTTCCTATCTATCTCCACCTGTTTGAAGACATACTCTCTCTTGCTTCGATGAAGAGTTCTCAGTTCCCCATGTCCAAAAATGCAGTAGCATTGCAAAGTATATTTTAGATTTTATTAAGTTATTGTTAAGAAAAAAATTTAAAATAAATTTCTAATTTTTAGCCATGAATTTACTTCTCTGCTTATAATATTTTATCAGTATTCCATCTGAGAGTTTTAGTTTTAGGTACTTTATCTATTGTGTGAACTAATAATACTAAAAAAGTAGTAACAAATCTTTCCCTCTTGGCCAAGTTTGCTTCCTGGCTGAGTACACTTCATAACAGCTACAGCTTGAATATCATGACAGCCAGAAATTAAGTGAGCAAGGGCTACAGAGCATGGAAAAGAATGAGTTTCCACTGAAGTGATTTATCTTAAAATCACAACTAGAAATGAGAGGCATGACAAATGTAGACTAAATAACTCTTGACAGAAAGAATAAATTCAGAATTTCTATTCCTATGGTGGGAGAAGAAAAAAAGAACAGTCAAGGATATAAAGAGTCAAAAAAAAAAGAGTCTACTTTCTCTTCTCAAGATGGAACACATTATTGCCATTGGAAACTGTGGAGAGCCAAAGCTTAAAAGAGGGATTAATTATTTTTTTTTTTTGAGTAGTAAGAATGTATACAATTGTCTGAATTAAATTGCAAATACATTATAATGTGTATCACACTGCAGTGATTAGGCTGCTTCAATTCCAGATGACTGCGGCACTTGATGGCGGAACCAGCCTTGTTCCCACATGCCGCAGGGAGCTGCTCCGCTCTGAAGTACCGGTGCCGACTGCCCGCACAGGCAGGATGCTGTCCTGCACGTCCAGGGTCTGACCCAGCCCATGTCCCGAAACCCCTGAACAAGGGAACAATCCCTGTGCACGCAGCACTTTTACAGGCTGCACTGCCCGGTCATCCGAGGGATGTCCAGCGCTGTGTGAGGGGTCTGAGGTACTTCTGGTTTGTTATGAGTCTCCCCAGCCCAACGTAGTGCAGGAGGCTGTTGGGCTGCTTTGCCACGAGGGCACACTGCTGGCTCATGGTCAACTTGGGGTCCATCAGGACCCAACCCCAGGTCCTCTTCTGCCAAGCTGTCTTCCAGCTGGTCAGCCCCAGCCTGTCCTGGTGCCTGAGGTTATTCCTCCCCAGGGGCAGGACATGGCATTTTCCTCCATTGAACTTCACGAGAACCCTGTCGGCCCATTTCTCCAGCCTGTTGAGGTCCTTCTGAGTGGCATCACAACCAGCTGGCCTCTTCTGTTCACCTATACAGGCCTCCTTTCTTTGATTTCCTGCCCATTGAGATGGACCAACCTTGAGCATTTGAAAGACAATTCTTGAAAATCAAGCAGCTTCCCCAGACTGCCCTTCTCTTTGGGGCCTTATCCTATGAGATTCTTCCCTGAACAGCCCAAAGTTTGCTCTCCTGAAGTCCAGGGTCGTGGTCCAGCTATTCACCTTGTTCCTTCTTCTCAGGAACCTGAACTCCACCATCTCGTGGCCAGCCAAGGCTGCTCTCAGTCTTCGCATACCCAACAAGTTCTTCCTTGTCTGTAAAAGCCAGGTGTCACAAAGCTCCTCTCTGCATCAGCTCCTCCATCATCTATGTCAGGAAGTTATGGGCAATGCCCTCTTGAAACCTCCTGGACTGCTTGTGCCCTAATGTCTTGCTCCTCCAGGAGGTATGAGGGTGGTTAAAAATCCCCATGAGGACTAGGGCCAGCAAGTGTGAGGTTTCTTCCAGCTGTCTGAAGAAGACCTCGTTCACTTAATTTTCCTGATCAGGCATTCCTTAGTGGACATTCACTGCAACATCACCCATGTTGTTCTGTTCTTTAATCCTGACGTATAAGCTCTCACTGGCTCATCATCCATCCCTAGGCAGAGGAACAGGCATTCCTGCTGCTCTCTCACGTAAAAGGCAACTATATCCCACCTTCCTAGCCTGTCTTTCCTGATTTATCATAGTATTGTTGTGATCAAGAGCTCATCCTCTGATTTCAAATACATACTTTAAACACTAGAACATGAGAGAAAATTACTACCTAGTCCAAGACGACGAAATTTTTAAGAGATGCAAGCCTTATAAAACAATTAGCAAACTTAATACATACAATGTAAGCGAGCAATTTTCCATAAAAATAGCCCACAATCATTACAGCTTAATCAGTTTTACTTACGTTGTGAATGCTTCATTTTGTTTTGCCCCCAGATAGTAGGAATAGAGATTAAACATTCCTATCATGAAAGCCACAAACACCATGATAAATATCACCATGAACTTGAAGATGTCTTTCACAGTTCTGCCAAGTGATATTTGCAGTGGTCCAAAGCTTTCATTAGCTGGTAGGATGTAGGCTATTCTGGAGAAACTTAATACTACTGCAATTGCATACAGGCCTTCAGATATGATCTGAGGATCAGACGGATCCCAGTTTATTCTGGCTAGAAACAAAAGATGAGAATTTTGGTCAGTATTTCAAAGTCCACCTTAGGCTGTTCAGTGAAGTACTCTCGGTGAGTAACAATGACCTATTCAGTGTAAACTGGAATTGAATGCAATGGTGCCATGCAAATTTGGAACAGATAAGACGCAGTCTTAATGGTTTTGTTGTTTTTTATTGTACGTTGCATCATGAATTTTCAGCAATTTTCACTCGGAGAAAAATTCTAAGACTTTGTTGCCTAAAAGTAAGAAGCAGTTAATTTTTACCCTTTCGAACTCAAACAAGACACACGGAAAACCAATTTTCTCACTGAGAGCTGTGAATACTTAGTTAATTACTTGGGCTTCCATGTGCCAAGTACGACTGCTCAAATAGAGCCAGCAGTTGCCCACTACTTCACAGCGCTCAGCGAATGTCTTACATGAAGATGCTGCTAGAAATGAAAGTGAAAGAAAGGAAGATATTTTGTTAAGAATGAATCAGAAGTGGGATATTATTCCATCTACTACGCAATGGCTGGGGAAGTGTTTTACTTTTTTACTTATGTTTATGTTTTACTGTTTTCTTTTTACACATTCATCAGAAGTGTAATCTTTAATAAGAAGAAATCATGAGTGGGATTCAGTTTGAGATTAAGATGTCCACAGACAGCTATCCACATGAGAAGTATAGTCACTGCAGCCTAAAGAGCACTTGGGGCTTGCTTCAGACACCTGAACAAAGACATCCATTGCCATTTGAGATGCCTAGATCCATGGGAGCTCTTTTTGGAACAGCAGCTGGAGGAGATGGAGCAAACCCTGGGCGACTCAAACAGCACTAGTCACTTGTGTTTGGCCAATTGAATTGAGCCAGGTAGCACTAAAACCATTTCACAGCTCCATTGACTGTACTGATTGGATCTCCGTTGAGTATAAAAGTGGGCTGTAACATCACTGAAGTAACTTTTTGGGTGTTCAATCCCAGTCTATTAGAGAATTTATGTAAAACACAGCTTACAGGGTCAGGTGATGAAAACCAAATACATTAATTAGAAATGTGATTTGAGATATCCAAAATGAACTGTTTCGATGTGGGGATATGGAACATTAAATGCCATCCCCAACTCCAAAACTGTGGGAACAATAATGTTTCTCTATTTTTTTCTATCTACTCCATCTTTTTACTCATAGTGAAATGGTAAGGCCCCTTTCCTGGCATACACCAAACACTCACTTCCATCACCTTTCCTATCATCATTTCTATCAATCTCTTCTGTTGAAGCTAATCCACTTGTGTGAATTACTTAAACATTCTTTGGATCATGAGCGAACGTGACACCCTGACACTGCTGTTTGACAGGGAACACATTCAACTGAAGAGGGGAGCATTCAGGTTCAAACCTGTACTTAAAGAAATATTTATAGAAAAGTGTCAGAAGGAGAAATCCAAAGCAATACCATTCAGAATACTTTCTAGCTGGAGATTAAGGCATTCTCCCATGAGGTGGGAGGCTTAAATTCAATTCACTGTTTTGCTTCAGGCAAAGAGAAGAGGTTAACGTGGGATAGGTTTCCTACCTCCCAGCAGAGTGTTGTCATCTATGTTTACTCTACTGTAAATGCCAGAAAATGAAACGAATAATTTATACTGCAATGAAGGTAGTCACTGGAATTTGGAAAAATACTAATTTGAGCTGTTAACTAACAAATAACCGTTTAATAAAAAGTCAGTTGTTTGTACAACTTTATAATATATCCATGCCCAGTAATGCTGAGTATTATTCAAAACATCCTTACATACAGCAGAAAATGGTATTTTTCAAGGAACTTGCTGCCACGCCATTATTCATGTAACATGAGAAAGTAATGAACGACTCCGGGTTTAGGCATAACAAGGCTCAGTTATCTCATATCCATGGCCTTGTTAGCTGCTGTGGGTTTCTTGCAGGTATGTACATATTCTTTTGTGTATTGAGCTCCTCACTGTAAAGCCTACTACACACTATGTTCAAACGCCAAAACGTCTGTCTAGCAAAATACCGTGCATTTTGCGTAAGCAGACATATCTGTGTTAACTTTACCTCAGATTTCACAGATAACTAAAATCAAAGACGGCACATGTTTCAGTATGGGCTAATAGCCAGATGTCTTTCAGGTTTCCAGATGAGCTGCATTATCACAGAAAGCTTGAGGTGGGAAGTGACCTCTAGAGGTCATCTGGCCCAACTTCCCTGCTACAGAAGGGCCACCTAGAGCTGGTTGCCCCAGACAATAGAATCATAGAATCATCTGGTTGGAAGAGACCCTCAAGATCATTGAGTCCAACCATTCACCCTGCACTGTCAGGGGCCCTAAACCATGTTGCTCAACACCAAATCCACACGGTTTTTAAACACCTCCAAGGATGGGGACTCTACCACTTACCTGGGCAGCCTGTTCCAATACTTCACAACTCTCTCTGTAAAAAAATTTTTCCTGATATCTAACCTAAATTTCCCCTGGTGTAACTTGAGGCCATTCCCTCTCGTCCTGTCATTCATAATGTGGGAGAAGAGACCAACCCTCATCTCCCTACAACTTCGCTTACGGTAATTGTAGAGAGTCATAGGGTCCCCTCGAGCCTCCTCTTCTCCAGACTAAACCAGCTACCTCAGCCATGTCTAGATGGCTTTTGAATATCTCCATGGATGGAGACTCCACAACCTCCCTGGGCAACCTGTGCCAGTGATTGGTGACATTCACAGTGAAAGTGTTTCCTGATGTTCAGAGGGAATCTCCTGTGTTTCAGCTTGTGCCCATTGCCTCTGGTCCTGGCACTAGGCACTAAAAGGTTCCTGGCTCCATCCTCTTTGCACCTTCCCTTCAGGTATTTATATACATTGATGAGATCCTTCCTGAGCCTTCTCTTCTCAAGGCTGAACAGTTCCAGCTCTCTCAGCCTTCCTTACAGAAGAGATGCTCCAGTCATTTCATTATCTTTCTGGCACTTTGCTGGACTCTCTTCAGTATGTCCATGTCTGTCTTATGCCGGGGAATCTAGAACAGGACACTGTTCCAGGCATGGGCTCACCAGTGCTGAGTAGAGGGGAAGGATCACCTTCCTCGACCTGTTGGCAATACTCTGTCTAATGCAGCCCAGGATTCCATTGTCCTTCTTTGCTACAAGGGCCCATTTTTGGCCCATGTTCAACCTGATGTCCATCAAGTTATGTTTGCTAGCCTATGATAAAACCTGTGGCATTAAATATTCACTATTAATATTATCCATGTTAGTATGACCATACATAGATGTCCTCCAAACAGACTTCGGTGTACACGCATATGCTAAAAAAAGGCTCAACTCTCCTTAAGTGCATAATGAAGTCACAACTCCCAACTGATGTCAACAGAAACTGCCTTGCTAGATCACTATTACATAGCATAAATGAGTTACAAGACTCGTGCTTGTCATACCCAGAAACTGTGAACATAAACAACAGTCCCTATTTGCAAATTGTTCAAGTGGGTGTTACTGAAAACTGAATTAATATTTAACTCATTACTTTTATAACTTCTGTGAATTTCATAACTTTCCAGTAAACTTTAGAAGACTACAATTTAATGGGTTTCAGAATATATACATTAATTGCTCTGCTTTTTCTACAGCCTGGATAATGAAGAAATGCAGCCTTATCAGAAAAAGTATTTTAGGCATAGAATAGAGAGAGAAACTGATGCAATTCAGGACCTAGAAAAAACACTTCTAATAAAGAGAAGAGAGATGTTGTGGTGTTGGGAGTGGACACAAGTAAACAGAGCTCAATTTTTTCTTATTTGCGCAAAATAACTTCTAGTCACTTCTCTTATATGCCAAGCAAGTTCATTAACATTTGTATCTTTTACTGGCAAAGAGAGTGGATTGAGAAATATTAAAGTAATGGAACAGAGTCTCTGAGCAAAGAATATATGAAAGATATGTTGGTTACGCTGGCAAAGCAGGTTTAGGAAGTTCCTGCTTCTCATTGATTAGTTCTGTCCCTGCGTTACAGCTCACAGACGCCCCAACACGACTGTTCGCAGGGCAGCATTGTGTCATTGAACAGATGGAATGACCTGGATTAAAATTATCTTGAAAAGGCGTGCGGTGACAGTGGGGTTATTTTGATCTTAGAACATTTCAGTGCCTGTTGTCTAGAACAGTCCCTGAAGAGATGTATGAGCATAGACAAGGGAACTGTAATCGAATAGTAGAGATGAGAAAGAGGAGTGGGAATTTCTTAAGCAGTGCATTGTAGAACTAAGTATTGAAAACTTATTAATAGAAAATCAATTTGTCTTGGCCCAAGAAGTAAATCTTAATCACATGCAATCAACTCACCCAAGGTGTAATATTTTATGTTAGGCTCCAGTGTTGGACTTGTCAGATCTTTCATATTTGCATCAACGAAGTTCTGGGCTCTGGATGCATGCCAAAATGCCATAAACCTTGCTATGAATGATGCTGCAAAAATTGCTAACATACCAAAATCAAGCATATTCCATAATTCAAATAGGTATTCCTTTGGACCTTGAGACCAAATTTCTTTACATTCAGACCATATCATGCCTGTATAAGACAGAACAGAGAAAACAGTGAGTTCTTTTATTTTAACATTTGTTTTATTTGATATTTTATTATGTAAGATATACGCTCTTGATTGCACAGTCAAACTCAACGCATTTTTGGTCAGTGGGATTTAAAACACAAACCAAAATCCTTGAACCTGCCAATTTGCATACATTCTTTCCCAAGTGAGTAATAATAGCAATCTTTCATACTGCTTTTTCCTGCAAACTACAGAAGCTTTCAAAGAGAAGAACAGTATGCGAGCGTTACCATCTGTTACAGACATGGGAAGAGACTGAAAGAGCAGAAATGCTCTGGCATGATCGTATAGCAGTGGTAGAACCAATAGCAGAACTCACATTTTCTTATTTGCAGAGTTCCCTGCGTTCTCGGTCTATTTTACCAAACTCGCAAATACATATGACAAATAAGCATGAAAGTAAGAATCAGACCTAATGCTTCTTCAACAGGGCAAAGCTATCTGTTTGATTCCTAATTATTCCCCTTAATAATACAACATAGGAGTACAGTAGTAATTTATGGCATCCTTTTAATTGAGTAAATCCCGTTTCCTTCTCAAGACAAAATTTATTTAATCATGAACTACATTTATAGGATTCGAAAGAGAGTTAATAAAAAACTGAATTGGACTAACGTGACTATTTTTTGCACCTATTGAATTGTCTGAAGGGACTTTTCCTCATTTTCAGCTAAGGACAATTATAACGTTAATTACAGTAATTAAACTCAATGCTGTATGCACTAAGTCAATTTTTCATCAACCATCTTATGCATGACACTGAAATAAATATATTAAATTAGCAAACTAGAACTTCAAATTGGGAAATTATTATTTACTCCTGTATTGTCAGATGAAAGTATGGATGTTTAAAAAATATTTGGAAATCTAACTGCCATATTATTCTTACAATACACAATTATATTAATTTACTAACAGCTTTATGACAAAATAAAGATTGTCCATGTCTTTTAAAGCTATAAAAATTATTTGGTGTAAAATGACTCCAATTTCAATCACAGAGAGCTCATAAAAGCAAAATATTTTAAATGCATAAGCTCTTGAATGGAAACAGATTTTACTTAACTTGAATTTAACCCTCCCATATTACTGACTTAACTAACAACCAGAATCCAGATCCTTAAAATATTTGGGCATCTAACCCCCATTAGAATAAATGGTATTTGACTCGTAAATAAGAACCAGACAGCTAAAATATTTTTGAGAGTCTATGCTCAAGTTCTCATGCTGAATAGTACTGCATCACCAAACTGAAAGGGTCAGCTCAGAGCACTATTCATAGTATTGATTTCATCCCTACGTTGGGATGGAAAAATCTACTGCTGAATGTTCAGGGGTGTATTATCTTGCTTCTCTTTAGTCAATAATACATTCAGCTATACACTATTAATTTTGCAGGCATACTTGCAAAATAAAGAAAATCTTAGCAGAAAGAGACAGTTGGACAGTTGGACAGTTGGCCCATGATGTGGAAAACTTTCTTCTTGGGAGCTGACACAGCTTGACTCAAAAAACCCCAGAAAACTGGTAAACACTTTCCTTTGATATTCATAAATCAGAATTTATTCATATTCAGATGATGTAGATTTCATTTAAGTCCTTAACCTGAATGTTTGTGATTAACTGGGTACACGTGAATCCTGCTGACACCCAGTAAGAAACACGAGGCCAATGAGGGAATGCAGTCAGTTGAATAAACTGCCTTTGTTGCAATTTTTACACATAACATTAAGAGCAAAGGACTAAATTGGGTCCAGCCTCACTGAAATCATAGCAAGACAAATTTAAGCAAAAATTAATCTTTACCTATTACCCAAGAAATAATGAGCATCTCCATCCATGAGAAACAGGATGTTTTCATCCTAAATAGCTGTTTTACATTGCCTGTTGTTTCATTAGGTCGGAGTTTGGTGCCATCAAATCTGTCAGCTGCGTTCATGACAAGTAGACCAAGAAAAATGGTGAAAGAGGCTGCATGGGCTACAAACTTCATAAATGGTCCACGCATTATCCTCCCCAGCTGCAACAGAGGTTATGAAACACAAGGATATTGCATTGTCTTCTTCCAAAATAAAAATGTATAAAGATAACAGTAACACAGATAAATATATATTTCAATAACACACGGGAACAAATATTTGGAAAAACTTATATACTATGGTGCCATGCAGACATTCAGCTTTAAAAGTTTCTACTTATTTGCTATTTTCAGAGGGATAATCGATCAGTTTCACCATATATATATTTTTAACTCAGTGTTTTGAAATAATCCTGTAATTATTTTGGGCCATATATGTCTTTTATAGTTACTCAAGAGAAAAATTTATTATAGCTGTTGAATTTCTTACATGCTAGTCATCTTTACGAGGCAACCAAGAAAATGAGATTTTGACAGTTATTAAAAGCATTAGATTATCACCAGGAGTGAATTATGACTAAAGAATTGTTTCCTGATTGACGTGATACTCAATTTAGCACAGGTATTGTGCAGTTTTCCCACCTTGTTTTCTTTTTTAAAAAAAGTCAGGAGGCTTCAAAAGGTTATGTTTATAGTTCTTAGTGTCTTAATTTCCTTCCTCACTCCTTTAATGGAAATGTGCTCAACTTTGTCATGACTAAGAACAACTTTAAAATGGTTTAGTGCAACACTTCAAAAACCTACAAGTTCCATACAAACTCACAGAAGACTGAACTTTTAGTAATTATTTAATTTATTTTTGAGAGATCCTGCAATAATAATAAAAGTCTTGGCTTGTTCACTTAGTTGGCAGTTGCAGAAAAATACTTCTTTATTTTAGATGAAGACAGGCTCTGTATCTGACACAAATTCCTTGGGAAGAATTGAAAGTAAGCATCACAGATCTCAGTTGAAACATAACAATCTGTGGTCTGGAAAAGGGAGGGGAGAGCAGAAAAACAAGCTATTGGTATTCACATTTTTGCTACACTTGTTTCAATATCAAAGTCAGAATTTTGCTGTCCTTCCAGTCAGCTTCTACAGAAACATAGAACAAGAAGATGCAGCCAAGGACGAGATGGTAAGGTCTCAAATACAGATAACATTAAGAAAGGCAGACAAACGTCAGAAGAAGACACTGATAAAGGAACACTGTCAAGATTAGCAGGCGCAAAATTTGATCCTCTCTCCTTCACATTATTTTGCAAACCCATGCCATTCATTGCATTTCTCAGACAACAAAATCAATTTACCTTTTATTAAATAAAATATTCCGTCAGTCGCATAAGATGAGCTTCAACAACCAATTATTTTGCGTGAACTACAAAGAGAGCAGGTAATTGTCATGGGGAAAGATTTTATTTTAAGTTAGGAAGGAACAGGCATAAACAACACACAATAAAGCAGAGCTGGAAAATGATAAAGTATCTTGACGGTGTCTTTTTAAATGCATTTGACAGTGTCCTTTCAAATGCATTATTCTTGTGTTCACAAACTAAGATGGTTTAGGAGATAGATGCCAGAAAAAGACATAGTCAGAAAATGAGAAAAAATACTGATGGAGATAATGTTAATATATCCCTTCATCAAAAAAACATGTAAAATTTAAAAGACTGATCTCCTAGTGCTTCCCCACCCCTTCAAAGGAGACAGAAAAGTATTTTTTACATGTATATAGAAAAATCTCACTTTTACTGAGAAGCAGGACTAACTACAGTTGAATTGATTACAAAAATGGTAGCATTTATTATGACATTGCCATACAACAGTGATCCAATACAATCTTGAAATGATACTTCTAAAATTCTGAATCTCTTTATGGAGAAAATATTGGTCAGAAAACACGAATCAGGGAAAGAAAGAGCAACATGTGAAAACAAGGCCATAATCTTGTAAGCTTGGACTTTTCCATAAGCTAGAGTCCTTCGTTACCACACTTTCACTGGAGAAAAAAGGCACATGGAGAGCAAGGAGGTGGTGGGTGACAGCCAACATGGCTTCACCAAAGGCAGATCGTGCCTGACCAACTTGGTGGCCTTTTACGATGGGGTGACAGCATCGGTGGACAAGGGTCGACCAATGGATGTCATCTACCTGGACTTGTGCAAAGCTTTTGACACTGTCCCGCACGACATTCTTCTCTCTAAATTAGAGAGTCATGGGTTTGATGGATGGACCACTCGGTGGATAAGGAATTGGCTCAATGGCCGCACTCAGAGAGTAGTGGTCAACGGCTCAATGTCCAAGTGGAGACCGGTCACGAGTGGCGTCCCTCAGGGGTCCGTGTTGGGCCCGGCCCTCTTCAACATCTTTGTCGGTGACGTGGACAGTGGCATGGAGTGCACCCTCAGCAAGTTCGCCGATGACACCAAGCTGTGTGGTGCCGTTGACACGCTGGAAGGGAGGGATGCCATCCAGAGGGACCTTGACAGGCTGGAGAGGTGGGCCCGTACCAACCTCATGAAGTTTAACCAGGCCAAATGCAAGGTCCTACATCTGGGTCGTGGCAATCCCAGGCATAAATACAGACTGGGTGGTGATTGGATCGAGAGCAGCCCTGAGGAGAAGGACTTGGGAGTACTGGTGGACGAGAAGCTCAATATGAGCCGGCAATGTGCTCTTGCGGCCCAGAAGGCCAACCGCGTCCTGGGCTGCATCAAGAGGAGTGTGGCCAGCAGGTCGAGGGAGGTGATTCTCCCCCTCTACTCTGCCCTTGTGAGACCTCACTTGGAGTACTGCGTCCAGTTCTGGAGCCCCCAACATAAGAAGGACATGGACCAGTTGGAGAGGGTCCAGAGGAGGGCCACGAAGATGATAAGAGGGCTGGAGCACCTTTCCTATGAGGACAGGCTGAAAGAGTTGGGGCTGTTCAGCCTGGAGAAGAGGAGGCTCCGGGGTGACCTTATAGCGGTCTTCCAGTACCTCAAGGGGGCCTACAGGAAAGATGGGGAGAGGCTGTTCAGGAGGGCCAGTTATGATAGGACAAGGGGTAATGGTTTTAAAATAGAGGGAGGTAGGTTCAGGTTGGATATTAGGAAAAAATTTTTTACTATGAGAGTGGTAGAACACTGGAACAGGTTGCCCAGAGAGGTGGTGGATGCTCCATCCCTGGAGACGTTCAAGGCCAGGTTGGACAAGGCCCTGAGCAACCTGATCTAGTTGGAGATATCCCTGTTCCTTGCAGGGGGGTTGGACTAGATGACCTTTGAAGGTCCCTTCCAGCCCTAACCATTCTATGATTCTATGATTCTATGATTCACTGTGCATTTTGACATAATAAATTCCCTCCCATTGCACAGACCAAGGATGTGATCTTCTGAATACTTGGAAACTCCTTCTGTAATTTAAGTGCGTTCATGTTTTGTTTTGTTTTGTTTTGTTTTTCTGGTTTCTGATCATCTGTGCTATGGTCTTTGGTTTGCTATAGAAATCTGGAGTGTTTTATAGGTTGGTTTGAGTTAGGACAAGATATGCAATAGTTATGCTGTGGTTACTTTGACATGTATTTGCCTGTATATAGGGCCACCTGACATCGCTGGAACTGGAGTCAGTGATTCACATTATTCTGCCTTTGTGACTCTGCAGAAACAATCCGTTTTATAACATTATGGAGTATGGGATTGATAAAGAAATGAAAAATAGGACTCCAGGTAGCACATCTATCACAAAGGAGTAAAGGCCTGATAACAAAAAAGAGATAATGCATATACTTTTTTTAGGAAGAACAATTTCTTAGCTTCTCATATACTGGACATAATGTTCAATTTCTTTTCCTCTACCACAGTGCAAAAGAGGAATGTGTATAACTCTCAGAAGATGCCTCTAGAAAGCATGTAGCGACTTATCAAGCTTCTTCTTTAGAAATGCCAAGCCCAGGTGGCTGGGAACAACGAAAGAAGGCTCAATTTAAAATTCAGATCCCTCATCTTGGCCAGAGGCTGACTGAACTGCTTATGAATTCATAAAGCTAAAAATCTAAATTCTACCATTAATTAGAGTTGAACAGCACAGACATTAGAGATTCTTGGATATAAGGCAGCTTGTCCAGAGAAGTTGTGGATGCCCCATCCCTGGCAGTGTTCAAGGCCAGGTTGGATGAGGCTTTGAGCAGCCTGGTGTAGCGGAAGGTGTCCTTGCCCATGGCAGAGGGGTTGGAACTAGATGATCTTTGAGGTCATTTCCAACCTAAACCATTCTATGATTCTATGATTCTATAACTGAAAAAAGGTTTTACTCTTTCAAAATGTCATGTAATAAAATAGTATTCTAGAAGTCTTGGGTTAATTATGTCAGTAGTAGTTACACTGTATTACCAATTAGAAATGCAGTGCAAACAGTTCACAAAACTTTGAGGAGACTCCAAGTGGATTGCTGACTGAAATTCAAATAAGAGGCAATCTTAATTCCTTTTGGCATCTGACTCCAGTGAATTCCTGGGAAATCAACAGGACTTTGTCCACATATTTCTATGAAATTTCTTCCAGATCTGATAGTCTCAATTCATTATCTGTGATCCAAGCTCAAGTTAACTTTTTCCTAAAGAGGAAACTGGTCAACTATACAAGTAACTGACTGAGATGTTGCAAATGTTATAAAGACATTTTTGCCTTTCTCAGAGCCATGGCATGCAAATATAAAGAAATGTGTCAGAATAACTCCACTGCAAGCTGTTATTTTCACCACAAATACTGTGAGTATTTCCTCTCTCCTCTGTCAGTGTGCTCTATAGTGCCAAGCCTTGAAAAAGAATGGGTACTTTATCTCAGTAGGAGGAGAAAAGATTTATAAAATTCTATCCATTCATACACAGAACAGACTCTCTTGATACAGACTATGTTCTGTATTGGAGCCATCCCACCCTGAATTAAATTAATTAGTGAACAGTGAACATTTTTGGCTTCAAAAAACAGAAGAATCAAATTTTAAAGTATGAGTGAAGCATAGGATAAGAAATGTTAACTGGTGAAAAAGGTGCATTGGATTTTACATTTGCAGAATATAATGAAACGAAAGCATTCAACTTACAAACCACACAATGAGATGATTAAACAGCTACAGAGGAAGTGAAACCTTAAAGAATGTTGTCCCTTGAATCTTGACTTTAAAAAGCTACTCTGAAATAGCTTTTTCAGAATGTACAATGATTCAAAATTACTTCAAGAGCCAATAAATCATTGAAAAAGGAAAACGACAAATAGACAAGTCACTGCTATAGCTGAAAAACAATTACTGAAGTATGTTGAATCTCAAGGTGTGTTTTATGACAAAAGTATTCATAAAAACCCTAGTCACTATATAGAAAAGTGAAAATTATATACCTGATTTTTATTGTCCAGACTGAAAGTAATGAAAAATACGGCAAAATAAGAAAGGTCCACCTTTTTCCTCTCAGAGAACAATAAAACAACCCCACAAAGATCTCAGCTCTCTCTTTCAGCCTTCCTTTTCCTCTGGAATCTTTTATTTACACAGGATTTGACCTGCTGAAATCATGGCTGCTACACTGTAACCTGTTGAATAATTCTTATAGCATCCTGTTTGTTCCCTGTAACATACTCTCAATGGAAATTTTCCGCTAGTGTTCATATAAAGTGGATAGGGACCAACTAAATCAGAAATTCAACACAAAGTTCAGAGAGGTCAGAGATTCAACTCATCTTCAGCGGAAAGGCTTTTTGTAGTATACATCATCCAAAACAGATACAGTGGCAGCATGCAAATCCAAGTGACACATTATAAATGGATGCAGGGAAGGCTACGTGTCTGCTTTAAAAACTTCCTGAAATATAGTGAGTCTTAGCACCCAACACAGTTCACTTTGACTTCTAGAAAACTGATGCTTATTGTTTGTATTTCTGGCATTCAAATTTCAGTGACTTTTATCTATCAATTTTTAAACATCAAAAATAAAATTGCCTTTGAGTTAACCGGAAGCAACCC
Organism: Tauraco erythrolophus; assembly: GCF_009769465.1. NCBI lineage: Eukaryota > Metazoa > Chordata > Aves > Musophagiformes > Musophagidae > Tauraco > Tauraco erythrolophus. The sequence continues at coordinate 121,907,114 of NC_141465.1, read as the reverse complement.
AGAGCTTGAACTTAGTCTAGCTCTAAATCAACGGGAAATGAGGATCCTCTGCATCTGCCTACTAATGCAACAACTAAATGAAGAACAGTTTGACTCAGTGTTTCTAAACTACAATTTCTACAAGGTAACTCTTGCTCAATGATTGTAATTAATTTAATATACATTGCATTTAACACATTTATCTGTTTTAATTAGAATTGTCAGAACATGCACTCCTGCAGCCATTCCATTCTAACTCAGCTTTAAAATAACACTTTTCTGAGGTATTATTTAAGCGTGTCAGCAGTTTATACTTAGCCTTCATCTTTGCCAGGCAGGAATCTACACACAGATGATACAGGAGTTAATTAAGGGCCATTACAAGATTTCATAGACTGACCTTGCTGCAAGGAGCAATCCAGTAAGCCATTGAAAGAAACGGCAGTCCTACTGCAACTGCGAGAACAACCAGAAACTTCACTGCCATGGTCTGCTGCCGTAAACCGGACAGATTCTCATACCAGATTGAGAGAAGTTGTTGCTGGCAGTTTGGATGTGCTACAAACTGTAACAAAGAAAAGGAGCATGACAAAATAATATTGCTATCAGAGTGTCTTTTATTAAAATAGCAGTTATATGAAGCTCATTAAGAATGTAGGAATAGCAACAATTCAGCGTATATTCAAAGGAGTATTAACAAGGGTATAAAAAAAAGTTTTTTGATGAGCATAATCTCCCAGCATGGTGGTATGTTGCTATCAGCAACAACAAATCCTTTCATTTAAAAACCTATTATTTTATTGACACTGTGTTCCATCACAAGCTATTAATTTCGATCTAAGGGTAATTAAACATAAACTTTTTCTGGGCAAACTCTACTTGTTTCTGACATTTATAATTTTCATGTTACTACTTCAGAAATTTCAAAACTTAAAGTCTTTCTGCTCTGCAAAGGATGCTATATAGTTTTCAGTTATGAAAGAAAGAATATGCCGTATTTTCACATGCTAATGTGGAAAATATCACTTTTTTTCATCTGGTATAAGGAAACAGCTGTCACTTTCGCAGGAAATCAGCTAAGGACTATTTATAACTTGGATCTGGAACCTTTTGGACAAACTCTGCAAAATAAAGAAGTTTTGCCTATAACCTTCTTTTCTGTCAAAACCTCTGGAGAATATAAGAAACTTCTTACAAAGGTAGATACTAATGAATAGTGGATTCTTGTCACCGTAAATTTTTACGTCTAGACCTGGAATTATAATTAAAAATTCAACTGAATCCAGTATTTTTTTTCAGGAATAGTTCTCTGTATTTAAAGGATGACTGGCTGAAGGTGCAAAAAAAGTCTTCATTCAGGCAAGAGAAAGTGTTGAAGAAAAGTTCACATTCAAGGAAGGATTGAGACTTAAATACTATGAAGGACAAGGTCAGTGTGATATCTTCTCTTCGGAAGTTGTTTCTGCTCTCTTTAGTGACCATAGCTTGCCAAGTGTTTTGTAGGTTTGTGTTCATATGCTGGTAGATGTTCTTCAGTCAAAATGGTTCTCTTCTTTTCTTTCCTTCATGAACACATATATACTCCTCACATATAAATGTTTAAGGTTTTATAAACGTTTTAAGATTTACCCCAAAGAAATGAACTTGATTTTTGTAAAAAATCTGCAACTCTTCTCCAATAAATTAGATCTGTGTATTCAGTGCCTACTGAATTTTTAAGAATCAGAAATCCCTTTCTACTTTTTTTTCTTTGCTAAAATAAGATATTGTTTATTTTCACAGTGTTGATAGGATCCATTTCATTACATAGAAAAAGTTTTATCAAAGGTCTTGCTGCTCTGTCAGGAGATACAGCTCTACTTTAGGGCAACCTGCTTTTGAAGTGTATTGCTGAGCTGTATCATCTTAACCTTGAGTTATACAAACTCCATCAGACAAATCCTTTCTCCCTGGTTCACACTCATGTCACCCAGAACTTTACAACCTATAATATCCAATAGAAGTTTTCTGGGTAATTCAAGGGTCTTGGTCCAGCCACTAACTCAGCTGGTTTCACTGAGCACTTTTCAGATGCAGATCAGAGTACTAAACTGACAGGAGAAATGGAAGTAAATCAAAGAAGGGACAAAAACTCTGGATGACTGCCTGGAGCCTGCTGTCCCTCAGAAGCGAGAACCACAGTACTAGCATTCCCAGATTGTGTCTCTGATTCTCTATACAGACAAATATACATTTTCTGTGAGACACGCAATTTCACGAAGTTTTCTCGGCTTTCTAAGACACAACAGCTTGACAAAAATGTGTGTCAACATCTGTTATCATGCAGTGCACAGGACTGCTATGCTATCTTCTGGTTTTTATTCAATCTTACACTTTTCCAGGCTGCAGAAGTAGTGCAAATTTCTTCCATCTTTTTTTTTTAAAAATAGATGAAACTAAAAATAAGTATCTACAAATTTTGCATATAGCTGCACATTTGATCTCATATTCAATGTGACCAGTATCCACCTTGAATATTTGCTTCTTTTTCATACTGCAAGCTTTTTGAGGAAAGGATTCTTCTGTTTGTAAAATACACTGTATAGAAGGGCCCAAAAGTTCATTTAAGTGTCAGAGGCCACCAAAACATAAACATTTAATAATAGCACAATTTAATATTGCTATCATGACATGTTTGTTTGATCAACATAATTTCTTACTTTTTTAACTTCGTACTTAATGGCGAGTTTTAAGCGGCTAAGGCTGGGGCGACCACGTTCTCCGTTATTATGGCTCATCTCTACATCACCGTTCAAAATAGCTTCCACTTCTTCTGTATTTCTGCACAAATCAAGGAGGCCAACTACAAAATCCTTGCATTGCATAGACAATTTCTTGTAATCATTCTAGAAAAGAAAAGAAGATAACTTGCTGTTAGACCTAACATGAGAGAAATAGTTCTATATCTCAGCTAAACATTTGTGAGCATAAATAGTTTTTTTTGCATATTGTTAGGCTTTTTTCTGGTAGATTCACAGCTCTTTGTTATCAGGCATCTGCCTCCCCTGAATGTTCACAAGGAGTAGTATTCATCTCACCTTGGTTACCTTGGACGTCTACATTATCAATTTTTAAAGCTCAGTTACTTCTCTGGACTTGCTTTAGAGCCAATTGAAAGTTAAAAACCACTTTCAGAAACATTGTATGACATATTTTAATGACTATTTCAAGTTGAGATGAATAGCCCAGAGGAAATGATTTTTCTGTTCACTGACTGTCACAGAAGTCTAGATAACTAGCTTAGATGTAGAAAGTTACATTGTAGAGATCTCAGTTGGACCAGATGAATATCCTACAGGGAACACGTCTAAACAACTTCTCAACCTTCCTGAGAATTAATAAATATATTGAATTTTCTTAGGCCTTGAATTATTCTTGTAAATCTTACATTTCTCATTTTCCAACATCTCTTTTAGCTTGCAAACAGAACATTTGATTGCTGTTTTCCAGCAACAGTGTCAGCTACAGAAAGCATGGTGATATCTCATCTCTAACTTCAACTCAATGCTCTCTAGCTCAAATATCTCACAACAGACTTTGCTGTGTGAGCCATAATGTTGCTCTACAACTGCAGGTTCAGTTGCTTGTTGCTTTTATTACCAAATATTCTTCTCAGTCACTGTTTTCCAAAAGGCATAAGACAAAACAGAGAAAGATAATTTGATCATTGCAATCCACAGTTCGTTAACCACTGCTTACTTGCAGTTGTGTTTGGGTCATAAAAGATGAATATAGCTAGACAAGGAGGAGTTAGACAGATATAGATATATAGATATAGATGATACCGATATAGATGATATAGATCTAAAGCTAAAAATGTGTACAGATATATTGCCCATGGCCTAGATCTTACAACAGATTTACTCATATCTGTGTCAATTACTTCTGGTATCTTTGTGATCTCTGCTAATTTTAATAAATTTTCAAAAGAAATTACTGTAGAATTTTTCCCAAAGAAAAGAATGAAGAAAACATATAGGACTGCTCATCTAGTCTCTATTTCTTGTTCAAAGTAACTTTCTATGAATGCTTTTATTACAGTGAAACACCTCCCCTTCTTCTGGTCTGTTCTTCATAGCATTCCCCCTTCTCCCACTCTTAGTATCAGTTCAGTCCCTTGTTTTTAATTACTTCCTTCATATGAACTGCCAACTAATGCACATTCTGGAAGAGAAATCATTATTTTGAGTATACAGAATATCCTAATTTATTTGCCGAGGGTGTACTTCATGCATGGTTGTGCTTTATTACCCAAAACACCACAATTCCAGTATATTACTGGGATATATGAAAGAATTGCATCCAAATTTTACACTTCACTTTACTTAGATGGATGTAAACATTCATAGACAAATAGTTATACACACTATTGTATGCCTACATAAAACTGTTAGTGATTTATTTTTTTAATAACGTACTATAAGCAAGAGAGCTCAGATCTGTCATAAAGGAGAAAGGAAGTTTAATGTCATTTCTCTACAAAGACAACAGAAACCAAATACTAAAACTAACCATTTCATGACATGCTGTATATTTTGTTGTTGTATTATTTATTTTCCCTCTCTCCAGAAGAATAACAATAGAGATTAACCCAAATCCCGACTTCTTGGCACTACAGAAAGCAATTTTTTGAGAGCAATGTATCACCTTCTGTTTGGCTTCCATTTTTATAGCAGCAGCTAAGGTAAGACTCAGGATTCGCTCATTTTAATACATAAATGTCCTCTTCAAAATTCAAGGAAAAGTAACCAACTGAGATGCACAGACAAAAGAAAAACATGGAGTCAACCTATGCACCCTTGTACGAATAGGTACGATACACTGTTCCAAACTGATATCTGACCTTTGAGCATCTAATGAAGAAAGAAGTATTTTTCAATAAATTTAGGAACAAAATAATCTGGCCTTCATAAATAACTGTTAGAAAATATTGTATTTGAAATACATTGGTATGTGTATATTTTCTGGTAGGAGATACATATATACATGCGCACTCACGCACACTATGAGTATTTTCCAGCTCTGGTAACTGGGACATGACATGGATTTTTGTGCTGGGTTTGGCTGGGATAGAGTTAATTTTCTTCGTAGTTGCTGGTGTAGTGCTATGGTTTTGGATTTAGTATGAGAACAATACTGATACTACACTGATGTTTTTAGTTGTTGCTAAGGTCTCAAGAACGTTCAGCTTCCCATGCTCTACCAGGTGCACAAGAAGATGGGAGGGAGCATAGCCAGGACAGCTGACCCCAACTGATCCCAAAGGGATATTCCATAACATACAATGTCATGCTCAGCATATATAAAGCTGAGGGAAGAAGCAGGAGGAGGAAGACATCCGGAGTGATGGCATTTGCCTTCTCAAGTAACTGTTACACGTGATGGAGCCCTGCTTTCCTGGAGATGGCTGAACACCTGCCTGATACGGGAAGCAGTGAACAAATTCCTTGTTTTACCTTGCTTGTGTGCAAAGCTTTTGCTTTCCCTATTAAACTGTCTTTATCTTGACCCATGAGTTTTCTCACTTTTACCCTTTTGATTCTGTCCCCCATCTCACTGTGTGGAGTGAAAGAGCTGATGGCTGGGGTTAAACCATTACAATTTTCAAAACTCCACAGTGGAGTCCAATGCCTTTGGGTAGTCTCAAAACAAAAATCATATAAGCTAATTTATTCTAATGAAGAATATAATTATTTTTTCTGAGTGTAGTCCTATTTACCAAAATGAATACTGAATGGGCACTTTTAAGAATAGCCAGATACTCCCACTCCCGCTTTGCAGAATTATCCCTTCTGAATTCAGGTTCTGTACACGGTATCACAGTATATTTTAGCACCCAGTAAACTCATCAATAAACTCCATCATTTTATTTTCTCATTTCTCAATGCAACAAACCAGGTTCCAGCTGTGATTAGTGGCAGCAGCTGAGCTGAAATCTCCTCGGCAGTCAGGTTACAGCAAAAGAGCTTTGGGGAATCAAGCGGTGCCCAGCACCACCGCCTCCACCCCAGCCACAGCACAGGACGGCCGTAACGCTGCACACCCAGCCGAAGGCAACGCACGTCCCTGCTTCAGTTCACAGTCTGCTGTCTTGAGACGTACTCCCTTACGAAGAATTTATCCTCTTAGGGAAAGTCATGGAGGACAGATGGGATGATAATGTCTTAAAGTGCTACAGGAAGATTTGGTCTGAACACAGGGAAGGTAGCTCCAGCAGGGGAACTAGTGTTTAACTTGCAGAGACTACTGCATGGGCGGCCTTTTGCCACTTGCCTCTGTGGTCCACTTAAACATGTAGTGACAGCAAAAGTGATTAATACACTTTTCTCAGCATCTCGATGTCTTCCTCTGTCACACACGCACAGAAACTTCCCCCTCCCGCAGAGTCTCACATGTCTGTTACCATTAACATGAGCCAAGGGAACACGGTAATTTGTTTGGCTTAACTTAGTTTTGCAAACGGCCAAAGGCACATGGATAATTCCACAAGTTCTCCTTTACTGCAAATTGTAAACTTAATGAATTAAAAAAGCAGTCCTGGGAGACTCGAGAAGGTAGTTAGCAATTAAATTACAGCTGGAAGCTCTAAAAAGAATCAGCCCTTAATTCTGCAATAAAGCACGTGCGTACTTCATTCTACACATGTGACAACGTTGGTTCAGGGCTCCTCAGCAGTTTAGAAAAACCCAGTTTTGCCAAATTTTGCCACACCAAGGACGAGGGGGCAGCACTGGCTGCTCCCACCCTGCAAACGGAAGGCGAAGAATTGCGGTGAGTGCTGTGGGAGATGAGGAACTAGAGGAACGAGATGTGGTGGCAGATGAACGGCAGAGGGATGAGGACGGCAGCAGCTGCTGCTGAGTGGGGTCATCTGCCCTTCACGGCAGGAGCAGCTGCAGGCTGTCTTGGTGTCCTGGGTAAGGGGGCAAGCAGGTGATGGCCACTCTGATAACCTCAGCTGACCATAATTTGCCTTATCCTCTACGCAGGAGAGCACGGCCAGGAGAGCAAGAGACCAAGAGAGCATCACCACAGCTGTTTCTCCCAGAAGAAAGGGGCCTTCTCCACGCAACCTCCTGTGACCGGTCAGGCTCCTGCTGTCCCCTAGATTCCGCCCGGGATGGAAACGCTCTCCGGGCTGGCACTGAACCCCACGGACAAGATGGAGCAGTGCTCCAGACCATCTCCTAGCCCTGCTTAGTGAACTGCAGAGGCCACGACCAGAAACATGGATCCTATACAAGGATTTGGGATTTCAAAGCACCTCATAAGTGGGACCTAAATGTTGAATTTAGACATCTTAGTATGTAGATAAACACATTATTCCCTTACAAAGGTGGCCCTTACTCCTTTGATGCCTCAGTTCTTTTCTTTCAGAGAGCTGACAATACCCGTAATGAAGACTGGGACCTGACTTCTGTAATGGGAGTTGTATAAATGAAAACAAACAGAAAATCAGACTTGGAGATGATAAACTGAATTTTGCTTCTCATCAGAAAAACAAACCCAGTCAACCTTATTAGGGGTATAAATTTACAGCAAACAGTAACATATCTACGATTATTTTAAAAAATACATCTTCCATTCCATCCCATTAAACAAAAAAAAAAAGTCTGTTGCCATTATAGCTGCAGTGGACTTTGTCCTAAATGAAAATCTCATCGATTTTGAACAGCATTGGGCCACAGCTGTCCCTCTCAAAACTCCAGGACACATCTCTGCAGGACAACATTTGTCAGATATCATCTACACCCTTACGGACATAGTGAAGATATTAGCTCTAGGGTGGGCAAACAATTTAGGTGACAGAAAACAGGAGAACAATCTCTCCAAATAAAAATATTCTATATAATATTAAACCTTGTACAGCTGCACACTTAGTGGTGTCATAAAAAGATAAATTAAATGGTGTTCAGAAAATCCTGAATGTCTCAGAATCACTCAGGAAATCCGAATTAGCTGTTTGCTTGGTACAGAAATATTCCTACACTGTGCTTGACACATCTGTCCAGTTAGTCTTCCTTCAGAATTCATCTTCTACTCTTTTCTGGTTTTACTCTTAATAGTTAATGATCCTCCAAAACACTTGTAAAAACAATACCTGCAACCAAATGCAACAGGCACGTAATGCCAGATGACACTGCTCCAGAGGTATGAAGCAAAGAAAGGAGTTTATTCTGGAGAATAGTGGTTTCCATTGACTATGGAATTTCCGATTTTGCATGAATCACAGTTTCATGGTCAGTGTTATCTCTAATATTAACTGATGGTGTAAGACAGGAGAGAGAGGTCATTTATAACATAGTCATGAAACAACCAACATCACAGTTCAGCATTAACCCTTTCCATTGCCTCTGAGGAAGACCTGGCAATTATCTGTGCCACTGGCTGATGTAGGCACCCACTAGGAAGCTCCCTTGCAACAACACCCCATCAGCACTATAGAATAAGTGACTTTTAAAAGAGTGTATTAACAGAAAGTTCAACTTTCATTTAGACAAGGTTTGAAATACTTTAAATAGCTCTGGCAAACCCTAGATGGAGCTAAAGATTTGCCTTGTCCAGCTAATCTGTGCACTAAAAATATACTTGTTTTGATTACACTAACGCATGTAAAATATTTTTAAGGAAACCACATTTTTACGCAGGGACTACACTGATCTGGTAACTGTAGCAAACTCCTGAAATAAAGTAAGCGTAACAATTTTTAGATAAATTGCTGCAAGCAGGGATATGAGCTCGCAGCAGCACAAACAAGCCCAGACTCAGTCAAGACGACAGTATCCATTTCCCGCAGCTTGTACACACAACCTTTGTACTGCCTGCACTGAACCTGAGCCAGGCACTTCTCAGTCAAGCCCCCAGCCTGTCTAGATATTGTAAATGTTATCACTTATCGGTAAATGCTATCACTTATCAACAGTGTAAATGTTAACTCTAGGCAATGCACGTACAAATGCATGCCCTTGTCTTTAACATTTATACAGAACCACCACATGAATTTAGTTAGTATCTACAAAATGTTCCCAAAAGACCATGTGTTGCCAGTTGCCTTCTCCTGATGAAACCTTAAATTAACGGAGAGTTAAATTTCTCTGTTGCCTTACGCTCCTAGTCCTCGCTGTTCCTATTCACCTTCACTCTACTCCGACGAGTATGTACGTCCTCAGCAGAGCTTGGCTGATTAACGGCCAGCAGTATGGAGCTGCTCTGTCTCCCGTCTAGCCTCCTGTTTCTGCTGAGGGGAAGTACCTCAAAATCTCTGTTGCAATTCTTCATACAACACTAGAAGTGGAACTCTAATTTTAGAGAAGGCAACTGACACAAAAGAGGAACTAAAAAACCAAAAGTGACTCAGGGATGAACTAGGTCACACCAAGGCAGGATCTCCTGATGGCCTGTCAGGACAGGCTGCAGAGGCGTGCTCTCTGAACCAGCCCACCTCTTCCCACCTGTGTGCTCTGTTCCCTGCCTCAGTGGCACCACGGACAAATACCACACTCCCAGTTCATCTCACCAGTTGTGTACTGCAGCATACATTTGAAGGACACTTCTTGCTGACTGTTCCAGATGATGATTTTATTTGTCTTTATAATAATCTTAGCTTGTGTCACTCCAACTGTGATAAACAGAGCTATACAGTCCCTCCAAATCAGACATGCTATTTATCTCAACATAGCTGTGAACTTAACAGGCTGCACTTATGGTCTATGAAAAATGTTTTTCTGTTCCGTTCTAAATTTACTCTCCTTTAAGTTAATCAAGTCCTTTTGTTCACATCTTCAGCAGCTGCTAAAGAGAAAGAAATGAGAGTATGTGCTTTAAATTCTCTTCTCTGAACTGTACATGAAAACAGTGGATGAAATCTCAGTCCACCGAGGTCCTAAGCACTTCTGCCAGGGACTTCATGGGGCAGAATTTCATCCTCTGCATTAAGCTGAAATGCTCTTCCCAGCATTTTGTCTTATTGATATAAAATAAAAATTCTCCTCTGCTCCTATTCCAGCTGTTTAGCTGCTGATTTTAAGATCCCTTGGCAGATTCTCTTCCTCCTTCTTTTCCCTCTCCAAGAAATATTTCAGATTGGTGCCACAAAGTTACACCTATGAGCAGGAGTCAGGAGTAATCAATTCAGAACCGCAGCATCTCAGCTCAGGTTGGCTGAGCAGAGACAGGTTCATGGCCTTGAGACCTGTGCCAATGAGAAGATTAACATTAAATATTGATCATGGCAACTTCGAACTCTTCCTAACACAATGCTGGAAATATTCTCTTACTGCTTTGGAAGCAGTTTGGTCTCCTGCTAGTGAAGTCTACATACCTTTCTCTGTCACAGTAGTATCATACGTTACTAGCATCTGCTTTCAACTGGGTCCCATAAAGTAAACCCAGTCCAAGGGATTTTGGTTAATCTAAGTCATAATTAACACTGCCTATGTTTGCACAAGGTCTGACTTTGCATTTACATTCTTACTGTCTTAACACAAATAAACTGTGGTAAATATTTTTGTATGTTGTGCACCATTGTACCTACATAATAAAAAAAAATCCAAACTCATGTTTCAAGGATCTAATGGGCCTTGAATCCCTGGGTCTCAACTATTATTTTTTTTTTTCAAAGTCATTCACTTGTGAATCATTAAAAATTCTAAATAACACTGAAAAAGTCTTTAACTTCACAGTGTTCACATATAACTAAGTACAAAAAAGTAAAAAAGATAAATGAGTAGAAATATCAGAGAAAAGCAGCACATTAAAAAAGGAAAAGAAGGACATTTTTTAGAGTCCTTTTTGTGAATAAATGCAAAACATTGCGAGGAGTGAGAAAGCTTTTAGTCCGACAACAACGAAATAATAAGAATGCATGAGGGTTTAATAGAATCGTGCAATTTATCTTGCGTAAGTGATCAAACTGCATCACCTTAGTCTCCTCTTTCCCTTGTCCTGAGCCAGCTTCACCCATGGGTCTGAAGGGCCCCCTTTACTATCCTGCCTGATAGGAAGTGGAAAATGTGTTTACTGGCACATTCTACATAAGATGCATGAATTACAATCAGCACAGAGAAGTAAGACATTGCCAAAGATTTAAATCTTCCATTCATTAAACAATTACATATTTCCCCACATTATCCTGCTGATTTATGAAGATGATACTGATCTCTACCTGCTCAGGGAATGGGAGAAAGACCTTTGATTGAACTGTGTAGTTCTATGTCTGTCAGAATCAGTATCCCTCTACTCACCTTAAACTCTTTTTCAATGTTGGCAAGCACGGCCAGCTCATTGCTGAGCTCTAAGGCAGTCATTACAGGGTCTTCACTGGACAAAGACAGATAAGCAGGGCTGGCCAGACCTTTGTAGGCATTGATTCTGGATCTAGAATGGCTGAAAGAGTCATGCTTTTGTTTCTGATTGCATTCACTGCACTTGCAGAAATAGTCATGTGGCCTATCGATCCGAGCTCCTTTTCTCAGCAGCGTGTGGACGATCTCGTACTCATGGCAGTGAGCGGCCAGAATGATTGGTGTTACATCATGGGAAAACCGTGTGCCATCTTCATCGTATGCATAGAAGTCATCGTGCTGGAGCTCCGACTGGCTAGGACTCAACGCAAGCCTCTTGCCTTCGGCAAATGCGGGATGGTTTAGGATGGCTTCCACTATCCGAACGTAACCTTTGCTAATAGCCAAAAGCAAGGCATCCCCAACCCGAGACAGGTTCTCCTTCTTTAGCAGAAGTTCTGTGATCTCCAGGTGCTCATTGGCAACTGCCAGCTGCAAGGCGTTCTGCCCCATATAGTCCACACAGTTCACATTGAGTGAGGGGCATTCTTCCAGCATTTTGCGAATCACTGGAATATTTCCATATTCTGCTGCATCCAAAAAGCGCTCCTCCTCAAGAGAAAGACTTGTTGAGTGGTCATTAAACATATACGCTGGCCCTCGACTGGCCTGCCTCCTCCCCTTCTCCCGGAGAATGGTCTGCCGCCGTAGCGCTAGTCTATTCTCGCTGCCTCGGCTGTGTGGAAATAGAGAATTATTAGTTCTGTTGTACGCAAGGGCATATCCATTTTAAACAATAATTAATAAAAATGTTTTAATCATTTGTCTGCTGCATATTTTTAATGCAGCAGGGAGACCAGAAATCCTGACTTTGATGCACTTTGTAACCACTGTCACTACACAGCTCTGGAATCAGTAACCAGCGACGTTTTGTTTTGCCAGCACTCTTCTATCAAAACTTCTCATCATCATTGGGTATCCCACACATCCCTCCAATGTATACAGTCACTTCATGAAAAAAGTGCTTCCTATCTTAATCTAGAAAAGAAAAAAGCATTGTAACATTTTTACATGCTAAGATTTCACTTTCTGCTTACAAGAATATTTCAAACAGAAAACGTTCAGTTAAGTTTGAGAATTGCTTCAAGAGTGAAACTACTTTTTCTCTGGATCAATGTACTACTTTCTGACACCTTTGCTAGATCTAGCAGATACTCTGAAGGACTTCACTGGAACAACTGGGTGTGAAAAAAAATAATATCAGATCTCAATTTCCTTGTTTAAATATATATTTTAAATACAAGGATGACCTGGAGAATAGCTATGACATGGAATGACTGCCTCAGTCCAGAGACAGTTCGTATCAACAGCACAAACCAGCGAGAATGGCCCACGTCTGCTCAGTTGGTAGGAGTCCCAGTGACACCACATGAGCCTAGGTGCCCTGAGGCAGTCCTTCTGAAAGCCACCATCCCCTCATGATGCCATTCACCCAAAGCTCTTGGTCTACTTTGGTGCCAAGTCACAGCTCAGATTGAAGACAAGTCACAGTGTGACGGGAATCAGCAGTCCTGGGAAGAGGGACAAGGGATTGCACAGGACAGCAGGGCACATGAACAACGAAATTCTCTGAATTCCCTTCTGCCTCAGCAAAGCAGGCAGGCTGACTTCACTTGCTATTATTATTCTTACCCCCATCACTACTTCAGCAACTATCTAACGTACATTTTGGATCTGTTTTCTCCTCTTTGCCTTACTGATGTTTTTCTGACATCTATAATTGAATGCTTAGTCATAAACGGAATCTGTACAAGATAAAAGCATATCAACTACATTGTATGACATCTGTTAATCCCTACCTCCATCATCCTTTTTGTTATTACAGTTCATAACCTTGATATCTTATTTATTCTTCCACTCAGTGGTTTGCCAACAAATCCTGCCAATTCTTGCTTCATGATAGCTCTGAAATGAATTTTTCTACTTCTACTACTGAAACTCTCATCCATTCCTTACCTCTTATCTTAATTATTAATTACTTACGAATTCTTTAATTATTAAAACATAAAGTGAACCATATCAAAGCTAAGTTATAGAATCACAGAATGGTTTGGGTTGGAAGGGACCTCAAAGATCATCTAGTTTCAGCCCCCCCTACCATGGGCAGGGAAAGCCTCCACTACACCAGGTTGCCCAAAGCCTCATCCAACCTGTTCTTCAACACTTCCAGGGATGGGGCATGGAAGTTCTGAGGAATGCTACAAAATATGCTACATTCTCTTTAACAAGAAAATCTAATTAATGACTCTATTATTTCATTCAACTAAGATCCCAATCCTCTATAGAAATTCAATTGCAAATCATTTTCTTTCCTAGAATTACTCTGCTAAACTATGCAATATTCACTACAACTTCCTATTTTTTCTTTTTGAATGGTAGCTTAATGATTCTTTACATGCATATGCTCAAATACATTTCACTATTTTTAGTATTTCCCACAAAATAATAACCATGAGCAATATTTTGTTCATTAAATACTTACTAATGAATATGAATTTAAGCATTTAAAATGACAGTAAAAAAATCAGTGCATTGTGACTCAAAACATCTTCACAAAAAGTAACATTACAAGATGTTATTTCTTCTAGATTGTTTATATTTAACTTTAGTATAAACTTTCGTTTTGCCTCTTGCTTTCTCAGTTCCAGAGATAGAGTCCTCTGCAGCACTGGAAATGCTTCAAATTGCTAAAATCTTAAATCTCAAAGGACACCTTTTTTTTGCAAGATAATCACAGGGATGTAATGTACAATACATCAAAACTGACAACTATAACATTGTTCAATATGCAGACAGGTCTAACACCATGCTACAATGGCAAGTTTACCATCTTAGTTCGGACTATGTCCATTGTTTCATGATATGGAATAAAGATAGATCCCATTCTCTTCTACTCCTCAAGATCCGTACGAAGGCGTTCCAGTTACTGTGAGTTCAAACCACATGAGAGAGCATGGATATATGCTAATGTCTTAGAGGTTAATATGCTATATACCCGGTTGGAATTTTTACATGTATATTTCCAGATATTTTAAAAGAAAAAAAGAAATGTTTGTTAAAAAGAGAGCCTTTGGAGAGGTTTCATAGAAAACATGAAAAATGAAAGAATAAAAATGTTACTGGCATTGGAGACAATAGTGGTGCCAAAACCTGAAATTCACTAAACAGAAGCCAGTCTTTTGATACACCTACAACTGTTTACCTGGGAATGTATGTGCTAAGTCAGAACAGGGATGAAATGGTAGAAAGGAGAGAACACAGCAGACAAAGTAGATGCCAGACTCCTCAGTTTTGAAAGTTATACCTTAAAGGACTATAACGTGGTCCGAAAAGTTTCTTCAAAGACAGAATATGAGTGTGCATTGGTAGGCTGAAAATCAGCTGGGAGACAGGAAAGAGAAGGAAGTTAAAGACAAGATAAGGGGGGGGAAATGAGAAAGAAAATAATATAAATGGAAATTTTAAAACTTGCTGAGTTTTAGTATTTAGGCACTGAGTAGCTAAGAGATGACCATAGCAAGACCATAGGGAGACAAGTTCACTAACTTCCACAACAGAGTTAGGTCTTAAAAAGTAAAGGACTTCAATACCCCAACAAAGTTAATCCTACGGTTAAGGGTTTTGATTGGGCTATATGGGATTGGACCACTCAGTGGATAAGGAATTGGCTGGATGGTCGCTCTCAAAGAGTTATAGTCAATGGTTCAATGTTCATGTGGAGGCCAGTGACGAGTGGTGTTTCTCAGGGGTCAGTATTGGGACCAGTGCTATTTAACATCTTTGTTGGAGACATGGAGAGTGGGATTGAGTGCACCCTCAGCAAGTCTGCAGATGACACCAAGTTGTGTGGTGTTGTGGACATGCTGGAGGGAAGGGATGCCATCCAGAGGGACCTTGACAGGCTGGAGAGATGGGCCTGTGACAACCTCATGAAGTTCAACAAGGCCAAGTGCAAGGTCCTGCACGTGGGTCAGGGAAATCCCATGCACAAGTACAGGCTGGGTGGAGAATGGATTGAGAGCAGCCCTGAGGAAAAGAACTGGGGAGTGCTGGTGGATAAGAAGCTCAACATGAGCCGGCAATGTGCGCTAGCAGCCGAGAAAGCCAACCGTATCCATGGCTGTATCAAAAGGAGCGTGGCCAGCAGGTCGAGGGAAGTGATTCTGCCCCTCTACTCAGCTCTCGTGAGACCCCACCTGGAATACTGTGTTCAGCTCTGGAGTCCCCAACACAAGAAGGATGTGGAGCTACTGGAACGAGTCCAGAGGAGGGCCACGAACATGATCGAGGGCTGGAGCACCTCTGCTATGAAGACAGGCTGAGAGAGTTGGGGCTGTTCAGCCTGATGAAGGCTCCAGGGTGATCTTATAGCAGCTTTCCAGTACTTAAAGGGGGCCTACAGGAAAGCTGGAGAGGGACTTTTTACAAGGGCGTGTAGTGATAGGAAAAGGGGCAATGGATTCAAACTGAAAGAGGGCAGATTTAGGTTAGATATAAGAAAGAAATTCTTTACATTGAGGGTGGTGAGGTACTGGAACAGGTTGCCCAGAGAAGTTGCGGATGCCCCATCCCTGGAGGTGTTCAAGGCCAGGTTGGATGAGGCTTTGGGCAACCTGGTGTAGTGGAGGATTTCCCTGCCAATGGCAGGGGGGTTGGAACTAGATGATCTTTGAGGTCCCTTCCAACCCTAACCATTCTATGATTCTATGATTCTATGATATGTTTCTTGAGTTTTATAGCTTCCTGGAAAAAAGAGGCTCAGTGTATGCATTTTTATAGTGAAATGAACTGGAGCTAAAGTAAAAACAAACAATACATAGTGTAGTTATGCATCTTCTACACATATGCTTCTACCAAATTTAATTAAACAGGGTTTAATTTAGCACTTAACTGATAAAAATTAAAAGTTTCTCTAATGTAAGAGAATAAGTTTATTAAAAATGGATACAAAAACTGACTACTGCTTTTAAGACTTTCCACATACATGATGTCACAGGCGTTCACTGAATCGTGAATTGCTACTCTTTCTTAGGAGATATTTAGAAAAACATACATATCTGGGTTGGACAGCTGTCAGTAAGATATAGAATTTTTAACTATTTCCCTCTCCATGGCCTCTTCAGACTTCAAGATGTGATGACCATCTTCCAATAAATGTCACTGAAGTATCTGTCACCTTAGAAATCCTCAGAGCAACTGTGCTCCCTCTACCATATTGCACTCCAATTCATTCTAAAGACCCAAACCATAAAGTTTTAAGAAATATTTGTTGTTTTGCTCCAACTGGTATGACGGATCTATCTCCCACAGTCCTTACCCCATCAGTTTCTCTCCCGTTTGTTCCATATGTGCTGCAACTGTGTACGTGAAAGCTCCTCTTGCTAGTACCTACTACCCAAAAAGCCATGCTGCATCTCCTACATAGCATGGGAAGTGCTCACAAAGACTAAGTTCAGTTTAATGAGGTTAATCTCTCCAACTCCTACAGTCAGTAAAGGCAAACAAACACCATGAGACCAGGATTCAGAGCAGGAACTCCACCTCTTTGTAGATTGTGTACTGCATACAGGATGCTTAGCATCATTACCATAACGTTAGCTATGTTATGTTTATGTTAGCCTAAGATAAACAGCCTAAATGCCCCACATCTGCTCAACTCATGAAAACACATCTCTACTGCTTATCCTTATCCTTTGGTAGAAACATTGAGGCAACACATATGCATGCGAAGACGGAGCTACGAAAGCTGAAGTTCAGCTGGAGTTAAAAGTAGCAAAGGATGTGAAGATCAGCAAAAAAAGGTCTTCTGAAAGTACACTAGAAGCAAAAGGAAGGCTAAGGAAATTCATGTGGGCCCACTGTCCAACAGACTAGTGAACCCAGTGACCAAAGACACAGGTGAGACCGAGGTACTCAGTGCTTTCTTTGCCTCAGATTTCACCAGTAAGGTCTGCCCCCAGACCTCAGAGGTCCCCAACCAAGTAGCAGAGTGAAGCACTACCTACACTCAAGGAAGACTGACCTGGGCTACAGTTAAGCCAACCAGATGCACAATCCTGAAACCTTGCATCCAAGGGTGCAGAGGGAGCTGGTAGATGTCATCGCAAGGTTGCTTTCTATGACCTTTTAAAGTGCATAGTGACTGGGGGAATTTTTACTCATAGAAAATAGATTTTCCAACTTTCTTAGCTTCCTATTGGCTTCTCAGTTTAGAAATAACTAATCATTGAACTGCAGTAGCACAACAATCTGAAATGCAGAAACCACCCTATTGGGCAGCACGCTGGCAAACAGTATCTGTCTTGAACTGCTTCTTTCTTCATCATCTGTGCATCAGTCATTTAGTGCTGAACAGTATTTAAATAATGTATACTGAAGTTATCTGAACAGACAATAAATTCAGCCCATAAAAAATATTATAATACTTTAAACTCCTTCAAAAAAATAAAGATGCATTCAGTGTAGATTCAGATCTTATTGAAGCTAAGTGACACTAACAATATAATTGACTTAAAATACGTACATTTATCTGCCCTGCAAAACTAATCCAGTATAAAACTATTTTGCTGACATTTGATCCTTATAAAGTGAAAGGAAACAAACCCTTCAACAGCATCATACTAATTATTCTTTTCCTGACATGTTAACAACTTCTGTTAACCAGCCAAAAAACTGCAGTTCATTAAACACGTTCTCTTTCATTTTTCAAATAACAGAAACCAATCATATTTCTATTCCAGCAATACATGCAGTATGATTTATCAAAACAAAGAGCAGCCATCGCTAGTGAAGAATACTTGGAATTAGCTTGTTTGTCCAGTAGCATTTCCTCTTTCCTTGCCTGTATTTAGAAGAAAATAATTGCTTAAATGGGAGATTAAGTATGTACATTCCCTAGACAGTAGCTTATCTTCTGGAGTAGAACTTATTACAGAATGAAATAGAAGATTTTGGCATTGTTTCCTGGACTGTAGCACGTCTGATGCAGAGCTCTAGAATCTCAGTGTAATCCATTTTCCCTGCACCAATATATTTTATATGTATGAAATAAATTTCCTGCTTTGCCCATTTGCAATTACAGTTCATTAAAGTTAAGGATGTATTATTAAAACTAGTCTTGCAGCACAAGACTATAAAGATGTTTAATTGTAACAAAGAAAGCAAATTATTCTACTTTATTATTTCTGCTTTATTAGATACACAAGGGTGACTGTCATGAGGATGAAGCCAGGTTCTTCTCAGTGGCATCCAATGATAGGACAAGGGGAAATGGATATAAGCTGGAACATAGGAGGTTCCGCTTAAACATGAGGAAGAACTTCTTCCCAGTAAGGGTAACAGAACACTGGAACAGGCTGCCCAGAGAGGTTGTGGAGTCTCCTTCTCTGGAGATGTTCAAAACCCGCCTGGACGTCTTCTGGTGTGATCTGATCTAGGTGGTCCTGCTCAGGCAGGGGGATCGGACTAGATGATCCTTAGAGGTCTCTTCCAATCCCTAACATTCTGTGATTCTGTGATTCAGGAGTTTGTTAAGAACAGCATAAGATACTTGATTGCCTTCAAGAGTAGGGAAAGGAATTTGATGATCCAGAAAGTATGTTCACTCCTGTTATGTTTTGATGTTCTTACATTTATTTTACCATTACTAAGGTCTTTTCAGTTCATTTGTTTTATCAAAAAGATGTCCATGCTAGCGCTTATTGTCACAGGTTCTGGCCACATAAGTCTTAAAACCACTTGAAACCTCATCTTTGCCAGGTTACTGAATAACTGTTGGTTGCAACTGATTATTAATGCACTTTGGAGAAAATACGGTCTAAATGACCACACTTATTCCTACTTATTACTTAAAAGCCGGCACGACCAAGCCTGGAATACTGTCATCATTTTGGATACCATATTACAGGAAGGAGTTCCATGAAATAAGAAATTAAATGCAAGAAAGCAGCAGCAGTCACACAGTTTCTACTGTATTTTCCAATTTAAGCATAATAAAGTCAATTTTGTGAATTATATAGGGTGGTATTCCACTCAGCTCACTTCTACCATAGGAACAGTAGGATTCTAGTATAAATTAGCCATCTTGATCTACTCTGTAGAAAAAGGAGAGACAATTCCCCTGTCTACTTTTAATATTTATTTTAGGATAGCATACATTTTCATGTGGAGCACCTATATTTTTCCATTGTTTAAAAAAGAATCCTAGCTGATTAAATTAAGGCCTTCTGTAATATATATATTTTATTAGGAACATACACCATAGAAGGATGATGGAGTCAAGTCCATTACGAGTACAGATACCACCTCAGATAATTCCCATCGAAATATCAGGCTCTGTCTGAAAGGAAATTGATGCCTTGCTGGAATTTTATTTTCTCTCACTAATCGCACTGAAAGACTAACCCAGAATTTGATTGTTCTAGCAGTTAAGACACATAAATTTATTTTTCAGCCTAAATTTAATAATGGTCAGTTTATAACTATTTGGTTTTGCTTAGGAACCGGAATAGTATTTCAAATTAAGTAGCACTTTCCCCTGACAATGGTTACCTGCAAAACACAAACACATAGCAATCATATCTCCTCCCAGCCTTCATTCTTCTGAGCTAATTCAAGCTCATCTCACTTCCTGCTATGTCCATGCAGTTAACTCTGCCACAGCACAAAAACCTGCTCGAGTTTCTGAACTATACAGTAATCCCATGTGTCAGTGTTTCCAGGAAAATGATTAGCAACCATTTTATGTTAAAACGTGCATCTTTGGCTATCGTTGGGCGTTACGGACTCCTCTGCGAGCCAGAGATGTCTTCTGCCTTTGCTGACTTTCCCTAATAGGTGTCAGACAGTGAGTCTCTGATTTATGAACTGAAAGAACTGTGCTGAAAGATTCGATTTTGACCCTCAACTCCCCTTGAGGACACAGAATTTTGTTACAAAGAGTTATGAAGCTGGGAAAGCTTGGGTGTGGGAAACAATTGTGAGCATTCACAGCATTAAAATCCACAGCAAAAAGCTTTTTAGGAGAGTTTGCAATAGCTGCTAGAGGCTGAACAAGCTTGTAGAGTGACAGGGTGGCCTCCTCCTCTTTTTCCTTTACTCATGCAAAAGTGTTTATTATACTCTAAACTTACTGTGTAAGAGCACTCTGTTAACTCATTTAAACTTGAGGTTTGGCTTACCTTCAAAAATTTATTATGCCTGGAAGAAGACTATACAACTTCTTAGGAAATCAGAAGATATAAACTCACAAAATCCAGTTACACTTCTGTCTTCATGACCACGCTTTAGTTAAGAGACACCACACTGAAGTACCTTACTTGCGTACATTAATGCAAAATCAGGCATAATGACTGTAATTTTCATGAAGAGAAAATAAATATGTACTCATGTATACTGCCAACAATGCAAAACTACATGATGGAAGCTAAACAATTCCATTATTCAATGGCAAGGAAAAAGGGGGCTGAGACTGTTGGCAGCATCCTAAAGAAAAAAATGTTAAAATCATAAAGATAAATACTCTCAGAGCAAAGTAAATGGAGAAAGTAGAGTTACGTCACCACGCTGGCTTAATCACAGGCTCCTCAATCTCCTGAAGTTCAAGAATTTTGAAAATTGGACAATCACTAAGCGTGACAATAGTATACACTGTTTGCTGAAATGCAAATAACTGACTGAAACAATGTTGAAACCATTAGTAATCATCTCTGAATCACCTCTGTGGGTGAGCTTCCAGAAAACTCAAAAGGCCAAGGACCTTTATTTAAAAAAAAAAAAAGAAAAAAGCCAATGTAAACTAAATCAATCAATTTCATATTTAATTCTCATATGTTGTTGGTAAACTCTCAAAAATTGGTAATTATCATAGAATCATAGAACAGTTTAGGCTGGAAGAGACTTTAAAGATCATCTAGTTCCAACCCCCCTGCCAATTAGCTAGGAGATCAGATAAGAAGTAATCCCAAATAAGACCATCAACACCAAACACCCAAGAATAAATTATCTTTAAACAATCTAATCAGAGTCAGGATGTGAGCTGAGACAGTCAAATGGTCTGAACCTCTATGCAGTGCCACACTACGGGGCTGGAAGTGACAGGCTGTAGAAAGGAAAATCAGCTTAAAATTTTAAATGTAAATACAGTGAACAGCTGGACACAAATATCTAAAAAAACCTTGGATTTTCCATCACCAGATATCTCGAAGGACAGCTCAGACAAATATGTGGTAGGAATGGCTATGGGACAGCTGATCTTACTTGGTGGAGAGGAATTGGCTAAGATGTCCATGTCTCTCCTAGCCCTATTGTCTATGATTTGATGCTTCGAATCGTTAACAGTGATGTATCTGTCTTATGAGGGAAGACAAACCCCTCAGACCATCTTATTTAGCACTCACGCTTCTTCTGCACTTCTCCATCATCAGTCAGTCACGAAAACCAATGATGGTCCCACATCCTTTACTAGTACAAAGCCTGTGTATGCAGCTCTCACAAGGTATGTCTCTCTCAGGATACCAGTAACAAACTACAGTAAACTACTACAGAGCACAACAGTTCTCTGCTTGCATCTGATCGTTGAAGTTAGAGCCCGTACAAACTGAAGCAAAGTGCTGAGTGCTGACAAAAGCTCATTTCACAGGCCTGGACAACAAGTCAGGGTGCTGGTTATTACTGTCTCCAGGTCTGAGCTCAGCACAGAGCGGCTGGGAGAGCTTGTGGGGCCACCACCCATACGGCGTCAGAGAGACCTTTTTTCTTCTACAGGTAGCAAGGTGGCTTCTTTTGCTGGTGGTTTCTAACTGGAATGATCTTTGATCATTTCTTGCTCTATTTCATGTTAATAGGAAAGGCCTCTTAAAAATATCCACTTCAGCATAAGGATCCACGGTTTCCTTGTAATCCTTAGAAGTTAGTGCTAAAGTATAAGTGGGCTAGAGCTGAAGTGCTCTAAATAACAAGCTCAAAACAGCTGTGGATATTTACAGTAAAATTTCCAAATAATCAATTACAATGACTGCATTAGAAGTGAGAAAAGCCCATAACGAACATCCCTTAAGTATTTTATTTTGCAGCACTTGAAAGGTACAAATAAGAGTATTTCTACTCCTGTGGGTTTTTTTTTTTTATCAGAGGATGCACATCTAACACCAAGTATGAAATATGTCACCTTTAAGACTCTTTGAAATTATAGTAGGAACTGATGTGTCTTCTGGGACCGCTCTGGAGGCACTTCTGAGACCTGGTCTGTCATAGCTTTTTGTTTACATGCTGCTGAGAAGTGTTTCCTCCAAGCTGATTTATCATGTTGTGCAAATGCTTTTGTATAGAAGCAGATAGAAACAATTTAATTTTAGAGAGTATTTCCTCATTCAACAGCTTGGTGAAAGTTCACATCTGTGATATGAACCTGGAAGGGTAGTGGTCTGACAGACATTGTCTTCAGAGAATAGCAAAAGATTTTTCTCTCTGCCCTGGAAAGTAGTTCAGTAGCTGTTTAATGGTGGATGGAGAGAAAGCACCCAACACAGGGCAAGCAATCACTTCCCAAGGTCTTCATTTCATTTGTCATTCTCCCTACTTTTTACCCTCCTCTTTCACTCCAGCAATAAAACCAGTGGCTTACTGTTGATGAAGCAGCTGCTCAACACTGAAATGGGAATGACAAGTAAATACAAATGTTTAGGGAAATGATTAAGAAAATAGTGTCTGGAGAAAAACGGTCCAAGGTGGAAAGGCAGCCTGCAAAACTGTAACTGAGCCTGGTTAAAGGAGATTTATCACAAAGAACAAATAAAAGGCTAGAGAATTCTGATTGCTTGAAGCTTTCAGAGAAATGGGATTTAAATTCTTTCCTAAGAATAAAAAAGGAGACAAAAGAGTGCTTTACCAGCCCAGAACCTGTTGCATACCATACTTGAAAGGCAAAGAAAACAGAGCAGATTAAACAGCACAGGATGGTAAGGCAGGGCAGATGACACTAAGAAATGGGTTGAGATTGCTTATTATGAAGCTTTTTATTGTTATCATACTTTAGGGATTGGTGTAATTCTAAGCTTTAGAAGACACTATGGAACTGGATTTTGTAGGTCTGAAGATCCTGTTGTACCTGAGCACATGCATAATTTCATGCTGGCTGCTGAAAAATTTTGACAATAAGCCTTAAATATAAGCTTTGAAGTCTAATTTTAGGATCATTACTGAAAAACTGAATTGCTTTTTTCCAGTACTTAATCTTGCTCAGAATGGTGCCCAGCTACGTCTGCAAACCAGGTCCTTTATATCTAATACATACCTGCTTAAATATTTTTCCTCAACTTTAAAGAACCACTGAATGCATTCACCCTTTAAAATACACTTTAATTTAAGTGTAATTGCCTAGTTTCACATATTATTTGATGAATGTGCTACTCTGAAGTTGTTTAAAGCCAGGAACTGTTTCTTTCCAGACTCTTGCACAAGGTGGCAGAGAATACCGGTGTGCACCCACCAGAGGGAACTCCCTGCTAAGCTTGGCACTTAATAATACCAGTACTTCCCTCTATACCCAATTTCTCAATAAAAAATTTATAGCTTCACATTCCTGACATGTTTTGGTGCCCACTGTGTAATTCTGTTACATCTTCTACCCCTCTGGAGACAGACAGTCCAAAGGTTATTGGTTTAAGCAACAGTAAAACAAAGATCAAGAAGCCTTAACAATTGAAACCAAAGCTAGCATTTCAGCTACAAGACTGGGAAAAGAGAAAATCTAGAAGTAAACTAAATACAAAGTATGACTTTGGCACAAATTTAACAGCTGGCTACTTTGCTAATTGGTTTGTGTTTCTTGTATGGAATACATAAACTACAGCACAGCCTTCACTGCCATGTATTTACACAGACATCCCACTTCCAGAATATTCCAAGGGATATGCTAAACTCTGTATCTATTCCTAAAGTCTTAGGCATAGCCATTTTGAGATTAAGTAAATCATTCCCGATTCCAGATGTATCTATATGCCTTTGGAGCTGGGGCTTAAACAATTTGCATATGCCTATCTGAGCATGCACACTTTGCAAAACGAAATGTCCTGTGCCTTCTCCACTCCTCAGTTACCAGGCAGCGTCTAACTTTGTAACTGCAGCTGATGGTTCTTTCTGAGGTCCCTTCTGTTAGTATTCTGGTCAAGTGACTTTTTACAAGGGCATGTGGTGATAGGACAAGGGGCAATGGATTTAAACCGAAAGAGGGCAGATTTAGATTGAATATAAGAAAGAAATTTTTCACTCTGAGAGTGGTGAGGCACTGGAACAGGTTGTCATGTCTTTTACAGAGCTCTCAACACTGTACAGTATATGTGCTATGCAAGCAGTCTGCTGCGCTCACAATCTCTGATGAATTACCAGCTTTCCTTACTCCCCTCATTATGAGATGACCATCAGTAGTTGCTATCGCAGACACTACTATAGATAACAATTGCTAAGTGACTGGTTGCCTCAAGTAAGCTGCTTCCTTCCATTAATTATCACTGAGCTGTCTGCATTAATAAGCTATCGCAGTTAGCAATCTAAAAATTCAAGGACTTTATCCAAGATGGCAATTTAGTTTGTTTACACCCACTGAAAATGTCTATTTCATATTAAATTCAGCACCGAAATTTTCATAACTCTCCTAATGTCACTTCTTTCTATTACTATTCTTTTATTGTTACTATCCTAAGCCTATTCTCAATTTGTAGCCTAAATCACTAAAGCTGACAGGTCATGTTTTTAAAATGAAGCTAAAACATTGTCCAGTTAGAATGGTCACAATCAATATAATGGCTGTATTACAAACACAGCTGGCTGTCTATGACAAACATGACTCTAAAAACAGAATGTTATTACATTAGTAATGAAGTTGCAGACGTCAGCAAGATAGTCCTTGTTATTTTCTTAGAGTTCCTTAGGAACAAAGTGACAAGAAATTCAAATAAAAGCAAACCCCACTTCTCGTATAGATCTCTGGAATGTTGTGCTACCATGTAGTATGTGCTTCAGTGCTGTGTCCCACCGGTTATAAATAAAAGCACTTAAAATAGAGCGTGCATACTTGTACCAAGGCTAAAACTGGATACAAACAAAGCAAACTTCAACTATATACAAGCAACTTGATCTTGGTACGCCCCTGTTGGAAGCTCTAAGATTCCTAAAGAGAAACTGTCTTTCAAACTATAAATTACAGACAAAGTTCAGTGTTTCATCTCTCCAAATCAAATCTGGTGACACAAAAAGTTGATCTCATAGAGATGGAGGGATAAATACAATGTTTTTAGCTTCAGAGGATTAAAATTGGTTTCTATTCAACTAAACAGGTTAATTCGTATATTGTTGTAATTTACATGGTGCAACAGCTTTGCTAACTGCTTAGCAAATTTGGTCAGGATGTTGTTTCATGGGCACTCTTGCAGAAACACTCTCAACACACTGCTCTGTTTCGGCTGCTCATTGCTACCCCGCACCATGCCATTTGTGATTCTGACACAAGTACTGGACATCTCCAAGTTGATTCCAATCAAGGAATTTATCTAAATTAAAATTAGCATTTCTGGAGAAAAAAAAAAAAGGTTACTTTAAGCCCAGCTCCCCAACCCAGTTTATCACACACATGTAAACACCTGTGCTGGTCCATGGTAGGAGGTAATGTGAGGACAGGAATCAGTGCCAGGGAGCAAGGAGAGAGAGATTTGATTCTTGTGGTGACAGTCATTGTTGAGGCTATCCCAAAGTGTATGGAAATATCTAGGCTAATGTTACTTAACAAGAACCAACAGTAACACTGGTGTGTGCCACACAGACTACTGTCTATCATATTACTTCATACAACTGTTGTTGCTTTGTGCTCTCCTTCTACTCATTGCACCAGTCTGTTTTGTTTCACCTTATAGATATATCGTGAGCTTTATCAGTCCCAACAATAGGCTATGATGCAAAAATTAGTGGGGTTTTTCAACTCATCAAGTGAATAGACAGATCATCCAGAAGATGGGTGAAATGTAGAACGGACAATAAAATCTCATGTGGACTCTGTCTCTCAAGCTCTGTGTTGTGGTTGCCCACGTCACAGCCGCACAAATAGGACCTGGACACGTTATTCATAGAATCATAGAATGGCATAGGCTGGAAGGGACCTTAGAGATCATCTAATCCAACCTCCCTGTCATGGGCAGGGACGCCTCTCAACTAGATCAGGCTACTCAAGGCTCCGTCCAACCTGGCCTTGAACACCTCCAGGGGGGGGGCATCCACAACCTCTCTGGGCAATCTATTCCAAAGTCTCACCACCCTCGTACTGAAGAATTTCTTCCTAAAATCTAATCTAAATCTGTTCTCCTTCAACTTAAACCCATTTCCCCTTGTTCTGTCAGGGGACACTCTTGTAAAAAGTCCCTCCCCAGCATTCCTGTAGGTTCCCTTCAGGTATTGGAAGGCAGTTATTAGGTCCCCCAAAGTCTTCTCTTTTCAAGGCTGAACAATCCCAGCTCCCGCAACCTGTCCTCGTAGCAGAGGTGCTCCAGCCCCTGGATCATCTTTGTGGCCCTCCTCTGAACATGCTCCAACAGATCTATGTCTCTCTTATGATGGGGACACCAGAACTGGACACAGTATTCGAGGTGGGGTCTCAAAAGAGCAGAGTAAAGGGGGAGAATCACCTCTCTTGACCTGCTGACCACGCTTCTCTTGATACATCCCAGGATGCGGTTGGCCTTCTGGGCCGCATGAGCGCACTGCCGGCTCATGTTGAGCTTCTCATCTATAAACACCCCCAAATCCTTCTCTTCAGGGCTACTCTCAACCCACTCTGTGCCCAGTTTGTATTTGTGCCTAGGATTGGCCCGACCCAGGTGAAGGACCTTGCATTTTGACTTGTTGAAGCTTATGCAGTTAGCACTGGCCCAATTCTCAAGCCTATCAAAGTCCCTCTGGATGGCATCTCTTCCCTCAAGTGAGTCCACGGCACCACACAACTTGGTGTCATTGGCAAACTTACTGAGGGTGCACTCAGTGCCGTCATCCATGTCGCTGACAAAGATGTTGAACAGCACTGGATCCAGAAAAGACCCCTGAGGAATACCACTTGACACTGGTCTCCATGTAGACATTGAACCATTGACCACAACTCTTTGAGTGCGACCATCCAGCCAGTTCTTTATCCACCAAGTGGTCCATCGGTCAAACCCGTGTCTCTCCATTTTAGAGACAAGGATGTTATGTGGGACAGTGTCAAACGCCTTGCACAGGTCCAGGAAAATGACATCCGTTGCTTTACCCATGTCAACCAGCACTGTAGCTTTGTCGTAGAAAGCCACTAAATTAATCAGGCACGACTTGCCCCCAGTGAAGCCATGTTGGCTGTCACCAACCACTTGGTTATTTTTTATGTGCCGTAGTACAGCTGCCAGGAGAATCTGTTCCATGATTTTACCTGGCACAGAGGTAAAGCTGACTGGTCTGTAGTTTCCCAGGTTGTCCTTGGTCCCTTTTTTAAAGATGGGGGTTATGTTGGCCCTTTTCCAATCTGTAGGAACCTCACCAGACTGCCAGGACCTCTCAAATATGATGGTTAGTGGCCTAGCAACTTCAGCCACCAGTTCCTTCAGGACCCATGGATGTATCTCATCAGGTCCCAAAATTCATACATAAATAACTAATAGTTGTCCCTTATTCATACATAAATAAGTAATAGTTGTCCTTCAGCTGATCTGCATTAAACTTTAAAAGCAACTAACCTCTAGTTTTACTGAATGTTAACTAGAAATGAGGTTGAAACCTCTGGGTCCAGAAGGGCCAGGTTATTTTATCAGCATTTAAGGCTTTACTATTGGCTCACTGTCTATAATTCACAAAGGGGATGCTCACAGTTGGTCCCCTTGTCTGACTCCCTGCCCCCAGGACTGCTCACGCACGGCTCTCTGGCTCAGATCTCTGAGTCATCATAAGGTAACTACCGAACTTCTGCGACTGAGAAGCTAAGAGGACGGTCGAGAGCCCAGAAAGAGCAAAGCCCCATTACACACATCCATACACACGCCCCTTCCCTCTAGAGAGCAGATGCTGATAAACTGACACAACGACATATTTAAAACTCTCTGGCAATGCAACACTGTGATTCTATAGTGTGTATCCTCCTCCTGTCACGTCATCTTTGATTTTGACCACACATAGGTATGTTTTTAAATAGCACTTGGAGGGAGAGCTGATAACTTATACTGTCTTTTCTCCTTTTTTTTTCCCAAAAACAAGTACAAGCAGATCCTGCAACTCTTCCCTACAAAGCAAACTGGAGAAAATAGAGCAGTGAGTAAATCAGAAGGTAACTGGTCCAAAACAAGCAAAAGGAGGTGCTCCTTTACACTATGCAGAGTACGTGGAATTGCCACAGAATGCTACAGGTGCTAAAAGTTAAAAATAGGTTCAAGGGGCAAAATCATGGAACAGATCCTCCTGCAAAACTATACTAAGGCACATAGAAAATAAGGAGGTGATTGGTGACAGCCAACATGGCTTCACCAAGGGCAAATTCTGCCTGACTAATTTGGTGGCCTTCTATGATGAGGTTACAGCATTGATGGATAGGAGAAGAGCAACTGACATCATCTACCTGGACTTATCCAAAGCATTTGATACTGTCCCATACGACATCCTTGTCTCTAAATTGGAGACACATGGATTTGATGGATGGACCATTCGGTCATTCCAGTCAATGGCTTGAAGTCTAAGAGGACATCAGTGAAGAATGATGTTCCTCAGGGGTCAGTACCGGGGCCAGTGCTATTTAACACCTTTGCTGGAGACATGGACAGTGGGATCGAGTGCACCCTCAGCAAGTTTGCAGATGACACCAAGTTGTGTGGTGTTGTGGACACGCTGGAGGGAAGGGATGCCATCCAGAGGGACCTTGACAGGATGGAGAGGTGGGCCTAGAAGACCTTATGAAGTTCGACAAGGCCAAGTGCAACGTCCTGCACATGGGTCGGGGTAATCCCATGCACAAGTACAGGCTGGGCGGAGAACAGATTGAGAGCATCCTTGAAGAGAAGGACTTGGGGATGTTCACTGATGAGAAGCTCCACACGAGCCCTCAGTGTGCGCTTGCTGCCCAGAAAGCCCTGGGCTGCATCAAAAGAAGCATAGCCAGCAGGTCAAGGGAGGTGATTCTGCCCCTCTACTCTGCTCTCGTGAGACCCCATCTGGAGTACTGCATTCAGCTCTGGGGTCCCCAACACAAGAAGTATATGGAACTCTTGGATTGAGTCCAGAGGAGGGCCACGAAGATGATCGGAGGGCTGGAGCACCTCTGCTGTGAAGACAGACTGAGAGAGGTGGGGCTGTTCAGCCTGGAGAAGAGAACACGTCTCTCTCTCCAGGGAGACCTTCTAGCATCCTTCCAGTACTTAAAGGGGGCCTACAAGAAATCTGGAACGGGACTTTTTACAATGGTGTGTAGTGATAGGACAAGGGGCAATGGCTTTAAACTGAAAGAGGGCAGATTTAGATTAGATGTGAGGAAGAAATTCTTCCTTTTGAGGATGGTGAGGCACTGGAATGGGTTGTCCAGAGAAGTTGTGGCTGCCCATCCCTGGAAGTGTTGAAGGCCAGACTGGATGAGGCTTTGAGCAACCTGATGTAGCAGAAGGTGTCCCTGCCCATGGCAGGTGGTTTGGAACTAGATGATCTTTGAGGTCCCTTCCAACTCAAACCATTCTATGATTCAATGGTTATTAAATTAGGCAACAGGAAAGTACATCTGCATACTAGAGACAAAATTACATTTGCATTGCTCCTCTGAGTAAAGCCACAATCTATCACAGAGACATGGAATCTGATTCAGTATAGTGGTAATTTAAACTTAATGGATTCATGTATATAAATTCATTTAACGTCTAAAATAAAAATACACTGAAGAGATTAGTGCAAATAAGTGTAAGGATTAGAAACTGGCTCGAGTTACAATTTTTCTTTAGAATTTGAAGAACTCAATTGTTCAGACAGCTGATCTTGATTTAGGTTCCTTTCTAATAAATATCAATGTCTGAAATTAAACAACTGCTTTAAGAGACACTAACATCTTAGTACAATGTATCAGAAAGACAGGGAGATCAATCATTAATTGATTAATTCTGTGGCAGTTCATTCTTCATGCGTAAATTCCAGAGTTGAAATGTCAAAGTTCAATGGCATGAGCTCTTGACGCTGCAGCAACAGCCCATAAACTCTGCAGCAACACTGATTTACTATACCATCATCTGTCATCCTTGACATCCAACCCTTGTTGCCTTTGCACAACCTTATACAACTATGGCTCACAGCTAGAGAACACTGATGTAAGCCTCATGAGTCTGATGATGAACTTCTACCTACAAGAGTAATTAACTGTAAAAAATAACAGCTGAGGAAAATTTTCCCCTGTGTTCTCCAACTCTGGTTTGAAATTCAAGTCCGTTAAAGTATCTGACAGCACAGCTCAGAACCTTTTTCTAGAAGTAGCTTACCCTCTTCTGAATAGTACACACAATAATGTATGAAACACACTTTGCATAGCATATCTTCAACTTCAGAGAAAAAAAACCACAAGATGCAACTACATGGGGCTTCAGTGAGGTACATTTAATTCTATTTAATAGCACTTTACTGCTTGTAAGGCTTAACGCCGCTGGGACTGGGTGACCTTGAAACAAAGGCAGGGAACCTCAGATATCTAATTTGGTATAACCAGGCAGTTAACACTTTGTGGAGCTACAGTTTCAGGCTGTCTGCGGTCAGGGAAGTGACACCGTTGGTAGCCACCAGCTCGTATCCTCAAAGCAAAGAGTAAGGGCTGAAGAGGGAGGACTCTCGAGTACAGTTATGCATTTATGAGCTCCAGCAAAATCCCAGCTGTGGAACCGCCGGGGCCGTGACTCCAGGTGACCATAGCTGAACACTGTAGGTAGCTGCAGCATTTAAAAGACTGCCTAAATCTGTGAAATGATGAGTAAACCTGATTTAACACCCTTTCGTAACAACATCTCACGGCATATTGTGTTTTGCTTCCTAGAATAGGCAGATCAGTGGAAGATGGCACAGAGGGATGAGAAGAAGTAAATATTTGAATATTTTCAAGAAAACAAAAAGAAAGAAAGAAAGAAAGAAAAGAAATAAAGAAAAGAAAGAAAGAGAGAAAGAAAGGAGAGAAAGAGAGAAAGAGAGAAAGAAAGAAGGAAAGAAAGAAAGAAAGAAAGAAAGAAAGAAAGAAAGAAAGAAAGAAAGAAAGAAAGAAAGAAAGAAAGAAAGAAAGAAAGAAAGAAAGAAAGAAAGAAAGAAAGAAAAAGAAAGAAAGAAAAAGAAAGAAAGAAAGAAAGAAAGAAAGAAAAAGAAAGAAAAGAAAGAAAGAAGGAAAGAAAGAAAGAGAAAGAGAGAAAAAAGGGAAAGAGAAAGAGAGAAACGAAAGAGAAAGAAAGAAAGAAAGAAAGAAAGAAAGAAAGAAAGAAAGAAAGAAAGAAAGAAAGAAAGAAAGAAAGAAAGAAAGAAAAATAAAGAAAAAGAAAGAAAGAAAGAAAGAAAGAAAGAAAGAAAGAAAGAAAGAAAGAAAGAAAGAAAGAAAGAAAGAAAGAAAGAAAGAAAGAAAGAAAGAAAGAAAGAAAGGAAGAAAGGAAGAAAGAAAGAAAGAAAGAAAGAAAGAAAGAAAGAAAGAAAGAAAGAAAGAAAGAAAGAAAGAAAGAAAGAAAGAAAGAAAGATAGAAAGAAAGAAAGAAAAAGAAAGAAAACTGGAGCAATGTTGGGGAAGGATATATTTAAATTATGCCTCAGATACTCAGATATGAAGAGATGTCCTATTATGGTCCTGAGCCATTAGTCTTCCGATAACAGTGGAGTTGCATGTTTAAAAGATTAATTTCACTTCAGCCTGTAAAGCTGCCACATCTAGAGAGACGTTTTAAAAGCACAGAAACTTCACCCTCTTGCCAGTATTGCTCCTCTTCAGTTTATTTTAATTGTACCTTTCTACCCTTCACCACAGTTCTTGTTCATTCTGCTGGTTGGTTTTTTTGGTTTTTTTTTCACAAATTGAGCTCTGCTTACTGACATATGGGATAATTAACCTCATTTGTGAAATGCTTCTCCCCAAGCACTTTCTTAACTCCTTCATTTATTTTCAAAACAACCCTCATTAAAGATCATTTTCTTACCTACTTTATCCATATTTAAAACTTGCCAGTAGATATTAATAAATTGCCTAAAAATAACAATATACAATAAAATTTAAATACTAGAACAAAAATTGAAAAATGATGCACCATTCTTCCCAATCCTTTGGGTTCTCTGCTTTCATGTATAAAATGAAAGCTATTAGGGCAGAGATTGGTTGCACTTTACATAGTTCAAGCTTAAAAGGTAGCTGTTAATAACCAGCAATCAAATCAAAACACGCAGAAAAGGCACCCTACTTTGAAATTCCTCAGGGAATACACACAGGAGAAAACATGCACAAATTTGCATGGAGATACACCAGATTCCAGCAGACAGACAACTATCTATCCAGGTAAATGGTGCTCAAAATCCTCTGTCTTGTAGTTGTAAGAAACAAATGTAAAGGTTTTACCCCTAAAATCAACCAATAATTCCAAACAGACTATATTTTCACCAAAAAAAGCCCATCTACCACTTCCATTTCTGATTCTTTGACATACAGAGGGCACATTTACTTCTGCAGAGTACATGGTATGTTTTTTTCAGGATGCAGGGCAGTGTTTTTCTCTCCTCTCTGCGCTTTTACCACTCTTCAACTGTCTTCCACTGCGGAGAAGGGATTTGGAGAAGTACTGAGACGACTCAATATGAGTTAGCTGCAGGAAGTCTCGTTTATTGCGCAGTTCTTATTGCTTATATAGACAGTATTTGCCAATAATCCTGAGACCACACCTTTTCTACACCATTATTGGATGATACATACGCTTGTCATATTTAACAGCTTATTTCAAACAGGCACCCGCCTAGCGAAGCTCTGCTCTAAGCAAACACTACTCCCTTATCATACTGCATAGTTTTCTTATCCTTAACTTCAAGGGCATTCTGCCCTTGAGGCCTAACTTTAGAGCTCCAGTCTCTATTTACACAGGTTTTTCTTCGTGCAGTCTCTTCAAGGATCTGCACTCCGACAAATCCCCCTTTCTTTTCTTGCACGAAGAAAACCCCGTGCATGAGACTGTCACCCCAGTTACTAGCATGTTGTTTTGGTACAGCCTTGCAAAGCAGTTTCTAGCATACTACTTCCCTTTCTGAGGGCTTTACTATTTCCGTTATATCCAAGATTCCACTGAGCAGGAGGGTGTCAGTCGGCAGGGTCATCGCAGAGAAGAGAGGCAGGCACGGCACCTTCAGGGCGTCCCCTGTTTATCCACACAGTGTGCTCTGCAGCCTCTTTCCGCTCCGCTCTGAGCCATCCCTTTTACACCCTCAGCAGAGTCTATGACAAAGGTACTGACACGGCATTGCCGCACGCGTGGCCAGTGCGTGCAACAAGGCCGCCAGGTATGTGCTCTGCTGGGCAACAGCGGACTTTTTAAGTTGTAACATATTTCTCCTAGCTTCCTTTTTCAAAGTTACGTGCTCACAACTAAGTCTAGTTTGTAATTCTTTGTCATTAATTCGGTACCAGTTAATGCTTCTCCTTCCAGTAGCTCACTTCTGATTGGAAAAAACACACAAAGCATATATACAAGCAATATATACAAACAACTTTCACACACGTAATATACTAAATCATAAGAAACATAAAGACAGTTTACATATCAATATACAATCCTCTACCACAATTCTCCCCGAATGCTCTCCAAGCCATTGCAATTGTTTGTGGATGGACTCACTATGGTCACATAGATTAAAACAACACATGTTTGTGTAACGTGGTTGTTGCTGGCACTACCTACAAATTTTGATCCTAATAAATTTAACTCTTGTGGGGAAATATACGGAAGACTGCCCCCTTTTTTTTTTTTTTTTTTTTTTTTTTAGGTATTTGTTTTGATGTTAAATGAATTCATTCAATAACCACTTGTCCCATAGGTGAATGAGGGATACTGGTAGTGTGCGTCACTCCCCAATCCTGTAAAAAGGCACCATACTGGATCACTGTCTGTCCCAATTTTCTTTGGTACTCCCATGGTTTTCTTCAGTGTGAGCAGTAGCAACAACAAAGGCAGAAAACATATCAACAGTTACATGCACATATATAGATCGATTAAACGATTGACTATAAGTAATATCAGTTTGCCATAATTCATTGGCACATAAACCTGTTGGATTTACTCCTGCTGGAGTATTTGAAGGCACAATACGTTGACGGTCAGGGCAGGCACATACAATCTGCTGAGCTTGATCTGCTGTCTGACCTGACAGAGAGCATCGTCTACCACCAATTGACAAACTGTAGGATTATTCATCATTCCTCGAAGCAGTACAATCCAATGATATTGTTGCATGGGTCGTTCATTCTTAAGCACTGGAATTGAAAAGGCAAATCTAGGACAATCGTTAGGGTGTAAATAAATAAAAAAGGTAAAAAGGTGAAATAACCCAATCTTTTAAATCAATCACCATCAAATGCTAACATTCTGGAATCATAGTAGGATTTGGTACACCCGGTTGTAAAACACCCATTGGTGAAATGATTGCATTAATAGCTCTTAAATCTTTTAACATAAATCTCCACTTTCCTGATTTCTTTGAGATAACAAATTTTGGAGTATTCTATGGGCTAGTGGAGAGAATTATATGTCCTAATTTGAGCTGTTCGTCGACTAATTTTTGAGCTCACTCCAGCCGCTCGCTTTTTAATGGCCACTGATTGACCCAGACCGGCTTGCCAGTCAACCAGTCCAGCTTGAGTCGGGGCTGGACATCAGTGATGTGTGCTAAAAATTTGAGGTTAGCCTCACATTCCAGTGATTCAACAAAGCCCGACCTCATAATGTATATGGGACATCAAAAACATATGGTTTCAAAATAGCTTGTTTGTTACCTGGGCCTACTGCTAACAAGGTCTGTGCACTCTGCTGTGGGATCTGTGTCCAAAATTCTTTTGTGATAGCAGAGTGGCCTTTATTGTTGTTATACAGGCAGCTTTTATAGATTATTACTCTGGCCACGATGTGTCCACGCGGCCCTCACCCAGCTGTGGTTGGGTACAAACAATAGTGCACGCACCTATTTTAACTTTACTATTGGCTATGCCTAAAAAGGAGCTATTTTTCACTTGCTAAAGTAAACATCATTTTCTCACACACTCTATATCAACTTCCCAAACTCCCATGTCAACTTCTCACACTCCCTGCACCAGCTGTTCACACTCCCTTTTCTTTCTCATCCTCTTTATCGGTGTTTCCCAACTTCAGAAAATCAGGCTTAAATCATCAAGGTGAAACCTCAACTGTAGCTGTGTGTATGATGCCACAATTCCCCTTTTTTGTTTTTCTGTGACCATTACTTGATGAACCGTACTCTGTACCGTTCGCTGGGAGCATGACAATAGGCAGGGGATGATTATTACTATGCATAAAAGAACCACTAGCAATATAATGTCTGCTTTACTAAAGATTTTAACCATCCTGTCAATTAAGAGCATTGATAAAGCAGAAGCTGTAGCATTAGTTTGTTTTGCAAGCCAACAACCCAACTTATTCAGTGTAGTTAACACCTGTGCCACTCCAACTCCTGGTGCAAATATTGAAGCTGCAATGATTTTAGCTGGTTCTCAAAATTCTGCTCTGGAATCGCACTAGCTATCATAAGCATGCGTGCTGCAGCTATTCTGGGTGTGTCTATGACTTAGGTTCATGGTGGTGTTAGGGAAATACATTCTTAAAGTCCCTATAGTACATGGATCTCCCCTTATATGCGAAGGAATACCCTGCTAAGCTCTATTATAGCCCTGCAGAAGCAGTTACTAGCATTTTGGTGTTTTGTTTGTTTGTTTGTTTGTTTTTTCTCAGAATCAATTACCCTTGGGAGTACAAACAATCCTAATTTTGTGGTGGATGATCGTCCCAGCAATAGTGCACATAATCCTTGTGATATAAGACCAAAGACACCAGTAGGAATTAAATGCACCAACGTGTCAGTGATTACTGTTGACCAAAACATTTAGCTGCCAATATCTCTGCTTTATAGTGTTCCGAGCCCACATTGTGACACGCCTTTACTAAATCTACAATCGCTTTTTCCCGATTTTCGATAAGATCAAGAGCTTGTTGGCAGTCTGTGTTAGCATTTTCAATGGCTAACTGGAATACCAACACATCTGCAGTAGCTGGATTTTCTGTTTATCTCTGAACTGCCATTTGTAGCTGATCAAAGAAATGCTCATAAGGTTCCTGTGCTCCCTGCCGAATGGAAGCAAAGGAAGCTTCCCCTGTCCCAAAAATCAGGGACACGTCTTAATGCTCTCTTAGCCAATTCAGTCAGTTGTTGGAAAGCCACTTGCTGTAACCCTGCCTGTGCCTGATTTTGACATGTGTGACATTTTATTCATCCCAACATATTTAGCTCTCAATTTAAGAGATTTAACACCTATAACACTTTAGCTATTGTTTCATTGGGAGATTTCCCTGTCATTCTTGTTTTAAAAGCATATTCTCCAAAGTACCATGTGTGTATTCTATGATCGGTTGCCCAGTAGGATTGTAAAGAATACCAGTAACATGCTCAATATCTTATGATGACAAAAATACATATGTCTGATACGAAGTGTATGCCAAAGTTCCTGCGAGCGTAAACCACGAAGATCAACACCATTCACTGGTGGCATGATCATATTTTGACAGGTACTACACAATTGTACGATTGAGCGGGCTTACTCTCTTGTTATACCAAATTGTCACCTAATGGCGTTAGCATTCTGATGGTAGAAGTCATGCAAGATGTTTGCCTGCATGAGCGAGTTTGGTACCAGAGCTGCACTCGTGAGAGGCTCAGCTCACCTGCTCCCTTCTGCTATAGGCCCTGGCAGCGTGGTGTGCGCTCGCAGGTGTACAATGGAATATGCATGTTTACGGTTTTGCAACACTGATATTAACTGTTGAAATTGCTGGAACAGAAGAGGATTAGTTATTTCCCGCGATGCCGATCGAGACGATCCAAGTTAAGATGTGCTGTCTCGCGGTACAACCTGGGCCACAGGCAGCGGCCGGGCGGGGGGGCGGGGTGGCGATGACGACCCAGCGGCCCTGTGCCGGCCCCCCCTTGTTGTTGTTGCTGTTGTTGTTGTTGTTGCCGCAGCTCCGGCCGCTCGCGCTCCGTAACCGCCGCCGACCCCTCCCGCCGAGGGGACCATCAGCTGCGAACGAACCGGCGCAGCGGGGCCCGCCGCGCGTCTCCGTCCCGTCCAGCCGCGGCTCGCTCCGCGCACGGGCAGCAGCGCCGAGACAAACGCCGCCCGCGGCCCCGGCCGGCAGCAGCAGCGGCGTTCCCGGGGCGCCGCCGGGCGCGGTGGGCGGCGCGGCGCGGGGGTGCCGGTGTACCGACTGCGTTGGAAGAGGGGGAAAGAAATAAGTCTCTCTTTCGTTCGGGGCCCTGGATCAAAAGATTCGATGATGACTTTTCCAGGCCAGCAGCATCCCCACAGGTGGCTGCACGCCAAAGTTTAACGTCTATAGTGTCCCAAGTCCTTGTCATGTATATATTTGAAGAGCTTGCCTCCGGTACATGGGCTGATACCCAAACCAGGAGTACCGGGAGTTTTATCAAGTCAGAACTGTTAATAGTGCTGGTTTCTCTAGCACTTTGTCAGCGCTTTAACTACAGACTTATGTTCTGTTAAAGCCATGCTTCCCATTGTTCCCAGTCGCTTACCTCCTCCTGTTGAGGCAGTTGTCGCTTATTTTTTTTCTTCAGTCGCTTACTTCTTCTTTCCTTTGGTTCCTAATTCTTCGTGTTTCACGATAATATCTTTTGCATACCCCCCTGCAATCAGGGGGGGCCAATATCTTTTTCCAAGTTTTAATCCACGCTTCTCTAAGAAGCTTCCCAACAACGACAATGCAACGTCCTGTTCCATCGTCTTACCGCGACAGTGGATCCTACAGATCTTCCGGCTTTCCCCTATAGGCCGCCTGTATGTAGATCTGCACGGCTTTCCCCGATGGGCCGCCTTAATGGATCCTGCGGATCGTCGGCTTTCCTGTATAGGCCGCCTGGGTAGATCCGCCCGGCTTTCCCCGATGGGCCGCCTGAGGTCGCCGTCCCTTCTCCGCTAAAATAACACTCGTTCAAAACAAGTAATAAATGTCCCGAGTGAAACGATGAGTCCAGCTCATTTTTTCCGGTCCCTGTTCGGGCGCCATAATGCGGAGAAGGGATTTGGAGAAGTACTGAGACGACTCAATATGAGTTAGCTGCAGGAAGTCTCGTTTATTGCGCAGTTCTTATTGCTTATATAGACAGTATTTGCCAATAATCCTGAGACCACACCTTTTCTACACCATTATTGGATGATACATACGCTTGTCATATTTAACAGCTTATTTCAAACAGGCACCCGCCTAGCGAAGCTCTGCTCTAAGCAAACACTACTCCCTTATCATACTGCATAGTTTTCTTATCCTTAACTTCAAGGGCATTCTGCCCTTGAGGCCTAACTTTAGAGCTCCAGTCTCTATTTACACAGGTTTTTCTTCGTGCAGTCTCTTCAAGGATCTGCACTCCGACATTCCACCACTGAGACAGCGAGAAGCCCAGCAGTATAATAAAATCCCCTTTCTGACATGAATAGGCTGCTGGATTACTCCATTCCTAGCTCCTTTCCATTATGAAAAGATCCATCTATGGCTCTCCTTTGGTTCCTGGGAATCAGCCAGTATTCCATTTCATCTTTCACTCAACACCCCTTTACCACAGCTCATAATCTCCTGTGAGGAATCTTGTCAAGTGATTTTAGAAAATATAAATATGCTATCTCCAAGGCATATTACTTATCTGATGCAACATTTTAATGTTCGGGGGTTTTTTTATAGTACTTAAAAAGGACTTCAAAAAATTAACAAGTTATGCTACCTTGTTTTCAAACTCTGCTGGCTGTTGATAGATAAATCATCTATTTTCAGGGATTCTCTCATTCCTCAAATGATAGAAACTCCAGAGTGTTCATATAACAAACAATTTATCAAATTAAAATGTTATATATGGCATAGAGCATGTATAGTTGTTTTTTCACAAACCACTCTTTTCCTTTGAACAATCCAGCAACAGAATGAAAGAAGGCCACTGAAGTACAAAAACTGTAAATAACACAGGAGGAACACAAGCTGTATGTCTAGATGGACTTGCATTACACAGCTTGGACTCACTTTCCACTTCCAAGAATGCCAAATTTCCATTCACACATTTTATAGCACCTGTACAAAGAGCAGATCACCTTCTAGCGCTACTGACCATCTTGTAAGTGATAACATGGGTATTGCAGTGAGCCCAGACAATCACTACTTTCTCTGCAGAGTAAAAAGGGGGGAAAAAAGAACCACAATCATTATTTTTCATTAGATTTACTAACCACCTCAAGCAATTAGTTCTGAATTCTGAAGAGTGTTTAATTAAGCTTATAAAAAATACATCCACTCCCTATTCCTTTTAAAGCATTCAATTTTCCTGCTTTTTTTTTTTTTTGACTGAGCTTTCACAGATTATTGGTGATCTAGAGGAATCAGAGCATGGCAGGTCTCTAGCTGGATCTTCCTGATGCAAACTCCTGATTTTACCTACTTTATGAACATGCATTGACATAGAGATGAAGTAGACATATAGAGACTGAAAAGAATAAGTTTGACATCACCTTTGCAGGTAAAAGTACTAAAGTACTTCAGGCTGTGCAAGGTTAAACTGTATTTGAGAACAACTAAACCACTGCTGCTTATCTCCAGCTCCGCTCTGCTTAGTAGATTTTTCTCTGTATTACACTAAAAATCTGTCTCACAACACAAACAACAAATCTACCTAAAATCCATGTGAGTTTTGACCTTCCAAGAATAAACAAAAGAGTGAATTTATGCTTTGGTCAGTTTTGGTGAAAAAAATTCGACAACTTAAAAAAATATAACAGACTTGGATGAAGTAAGGTAATTATGTCCATGAAAGCTGTTAAACCGGGTATCAAATATTTAGAAATCTTCTGTTGAGGAGAAGAGAACCACGAGCCTAGGCCACTCCCCTCAGAAGCCAGTGGAGTAGCCACTCCATCTCCTTGCTGAGCGCTGAGCTTTGCCTTTCATTGGTACATTTGTTTCTGTACGCAGAAAAATCAGTGGATGCAAGAGAGTCTGATATGCAAGTAATAAAGTGGAATATCAACTAGGAGAGAATGAGAAAAAAAATCCTGTCATTATACTCTAGGAGGTTGTGCAATGCTTCCACACTGATAAAGAATATTAAGCAAACATATTGGACAATTTTAGAAGGTATTTAATCAACCTACTCAACTGCTTATTCGACACGAGTCAGGCTGTTCAATAGTCCAGGCTCACCTTGAATTTCTTTTTCTAACAGTAAACAGAGAAAGCAAACCATTCCAAGTCTAAACTTTAGTTTATTATGCCAAAAATCAAAATTCTCTCACATACCACCTGCACGCTGCTCACAGAAAACCTTTCCATAGAGGTGCCTGGTATCTCCACACAAAAGACAAGCAACAGACAATTATCTCTACTCAGAAAACCAAACTGAAAGCATTCCAGTACTTAATACTAAAGGGAAAAAATGTATCAAATTATCTCATTTGTGGAAGCAGAAAAAGTAATTCAGATCACCTTCAGCTTTGCTGAATTTAGCTGAAAGCAGCTGGTGTTTGGTGTAACCGTTACCCTCCCCTTACCTTGCCACAAATCTCACTGCAGCTTGGAAACGCAGCCAGAACTACACTTCCTTATCCAAATTTCATGTATAATAGATAAAATTTCCCGCTTCCTTCTTTTTATGTGACCTAAATAAAGTAGTCTTGTAGGCAAAGAATGAGCTTTTTCTTTTTCTAAAAATACTTCACATTTTACCTATAAATAAGTAATAGTGATATGAAGCATCTGGGCCAAGTTGACTGTACAAAAGTAGTTCAGCTACACAAAAAGTTAATAGATTTAATGCTACCTTTAGTTTCAGAATGGACAAATTTCTTACTGAAGCACTTTTTGTGCCCCCTTAAAGCTGTGCAATTGTTGGCACTAACAGAAGTAACTTAAAAATAAGGTGGATGAACTCAACTCCTTCTTTTTTGGGGCCTGCATATTTTTGGATATTGTGGTTTCTCTTTCTCAAAACAAAAGACAATAATACAAAAAACTACTGGGGAAAAAGGACAGGCATTATGAGAGAGTCTGACAAGAATCATGCAGAAGAGAATAGACTTCTATTACCCATTATGAGAAAATTTACACAAATAGCTAAAGAATTAAGAGTAAATTAAAAATAACTTCAAGATTGAATAAAAGGAATAGAAGAAATAAAGTAGAAACAGCATAAATCATAGACACAAGAGAGGACTACTCAATGTTCCTTATAAAAACTCATTCAATTTTACCTTTCTCCTGATGTATTTTGTATGGGGACAAAATTCACAGTGCCCCAGAATTACTCAGAAATACAAAACGTTGGGACCTTCTTCTCAGGCCTCCATGCGCAAGTGGTACTATTTGTTCCTACTTCCTGTTCATCTGTTTCTATATTGGTCTCTAACCATGAATCCCACAAACCTTCTGAAAATCAGGCCAGGGATTTTAATTGAGTTTGTTGCATTTCTTTTCAATTTATTTTATTCTATAGACAGGTCAGTGACAGCAAAAGTATGCTTTTCTGCTGTGTCAACCTCATCTTTTTGAAGAAAATCAACGTTTTCATTGCTACAGCAGGGAGACAATAAGTTTAACACTTTACATTCCCTTCCTCTGCATCATCAACCACAACAGTCTGTTTAGCAGGGTCGATCTCTTCTGTGCTCCTTTGATTAACTTTTCATGTACCCTGTACCTCTGTGGAAATCATTGCTCACCGTAATTACTACAGCAATCATGACAGCTTTGCAATAGTAATAACGAACTTGTTGAAAGGATGCTAAACTTATGGCAAACTGATTAGAGAAGAAAAACAACACCAAGACAGAGAGCACACATTTCCTTTCACTTCTGCTGCCTCTGAGGTATAATTTTTCAAGTTTTTGACTCACTTCAATTAACAAAAAAAGAAAAGAAAAAGAAGAAAAAAAAAGAAGAAAACTTTAAAATAAGGCAGAGGAAGGAAAAATACTTTTAAATGAGTTAAAATCTGAAATAAATAATGAAAATAAATAACATCAAACAATATCATTGAAACAACATCAACAATATCAGTCTTCATTGGAGATTTCTTCTTAGAGAAAAAAAAAACTGAATTAAGTCTGAGAGAGTTTTCTGAGTAAGACTTGCTGGACTGGCCCATAAAAAATTGGTTGCATGACCTAAAAGGGTTGTGTTATGATTCCATAACTGTATCAGGAAGCACTGCTGACAAGAAGGAAAATAACGTAAGAAATTTGACTTACAAACACACTTCTCATACTGGCACTTGGATTATTTAAGGCACTTAAAAAATGACAAGATGGCAGTCAGTTGATCCTAAAGGGAAAAATGTTCTTTAAATAGGGGAGTGCATGAGAAAATTCAAGGAAAAGTTAACAACTAGAACCTCAGGTCAGGAAATTACTCAAGAATACAAACTCAGTTTCCTGAAGCAATACATGATCTTGGATGTTTCTCTGCAAAACTAAAATCCAGGAGTGTCAGAGGCAGCCTGAATTTGGATCA
Source organism: Tauraco erythrolophus (assembly GCF_009769465.1). Lineage (NCBI taxonomy): Eukaryota > Metazoa > Chordata > Aves > Musophagiformes > Musophagidae > Tauraco > Tauraco erythrolophus. The sequence continues at coordinate 121,863,940 of NC_141465.1, read as the reverse complement.
TACACACTCCAGAGGAGTGCACTGTCAGGCCCTTTCTGGCTGCATTTCCTCCTTCTCCTCTTGCATCATTAAATTAACATTCTTCCACAAAGAAAAAAAAAAAAAAAGAAGAAATAAAAACATGCTGGTCTGCTCTGTTCAAACTGTGTTACTTTAAGAATTCTTGTGCCCTACCAAACATTTAACTGGATTTCAGTGCCAATCAAAGTACCCTGTCCAAACTTGTCACATCTGCATATTCAGAGAGCAGGGAATTCTCATGCTATACCACCGAACAGCTACAGAGATACAAAGAAAAATAAAATCAACTTTTGCATTCTCCATTCCTAGAAGCACAGAGACGAGCAAGGCGGTCTAAATGTGCTTCTTCAGAATAGAGAAAGATTTATAGATCTGTTGATACACATCTTTGAAATACCACTTCCCAATAGCCATGACAAGATTACACCAGTTCTACTCACAGCTGTACTGCTATCATTCAGAGCCTCTGTGTGCAGCACAAAAAAGTCAATGAACTAGCAAGTGGTGAAGCATTTCCATTCCTATTTTCACACGAAATCATGGGCAACATCAATGATATATAAGGAAACAGTCTCAATGTGTCGTTTTCTTAGATTGCCAAAATTCACATTGCCTTGTACCCACGAAAGGCTTCTTACACTTATTAACACTTCCACTAAAATACTTAAAATCCGCAAGCTGGCCTCCCAGGTGAGTTAGCCTTTTATGGAGAAAAAAAAAAAAAGTAAGTAAATTGCAATAAAGAAACTTGCAGATGTCACTACCTGGAACCTGGAACTGACCTGGCATCCATAATCCATAATCCATTTGGATTTATATATGTTAGCTCATTCTGTTTCTCTCCAAAAAGTAACAATGTAAGCTGATTCTGCTTCCCTCAGAACAGCAACAACTCAAATACAAAACCCACAGACGAAAAAGGAAAAGATTCCCATTGATGTTAACACATTTGGGATAGGACCAAAGGAACTCAACAGATGAAGCAGCTGATTTTCTAAGAGAACTACTTTTTTTTGTCCTAAAGCTCATTAGTAAGGAAATGAAAGGTTTCAGTGACTGCAGGCATAGAGCAAAACCTGGATATTAATTTGGCATCTTTGCAGGCCTATCAGTGCAAAGTTTGAAAAAGTCCGAAGTGCTCTGCTCAGCGTCAAAAGGACACATTTAAATCCCGATCTTCAAAGTCACAAGCTAGTTGCCAAATTGCCATTTTTGTGCCTTAAAAGGAAAAATAAACCTTGTGTTAGCTTCTCATACTTGGTGTTAGTGGCCCTGAGATGTAACAATTCATTTCTGTCTGCTTTCACTTCTGGAAACAATATCATCATGTCACCAGATCCCTGAGCAACAGTGTGCTTTCCTTCAGGCTTTGCAAAAGCAAAACTATTAGAAACCGTACAATAAATATCACAAAATAAATTTAGAGAAAAATGCAACCTCATACATCTACATGGCAGTAGGCATTGCTATGTCTAAGGTGGTTTTTGCTGAACACTGTCAGAAGCTAAATAATGTTCCCAAATGACCTGTTTTGCTAGGATTGGATCTCCTAAATGCTGTCCTTGATAAAGGGCTAATAAATGCCCCGTGTTTTGTGAAACACCACTTTTCATGTTCTACTTCCTGAGCTTCTGAAATTGCATCTGTGATGGGCAGCCACAGCTCTTTGCACGAGGCACCCACACCTGTTTATGACTGTGTCCACTGAATTCCCTTTGGACACTACACCAAAATAAAAACTCATATCCATTTCATATGCACTGAATTCAACAATGTGACAAAAGTTACTTGAAAATACTATGCATAACTAAATACATCTCATCCATTTTATGAGAAAGGTTTTTCCCTTACGACCTTTTTATGATGTAGCATCTAACACCTCCTAATTCTTACTCTGCTGGCTGCTCCACAGACACTCAAGAAGCCTCAGAAGAACTTACAGAGGAATCTTGATCTATACCTTTACAATCACCATCTGTCAGGATAACATTTTTTCAAAGACAACAAACCAGCAATCAAAACCAGCCATCAACTGTCACAGCTGTCACTAGGCTCTCTGTATATGCCTCATCGCCTCCATCCATTTTATGGCAAGGCTACGAGCAAGCATGTGTGGAAATACAGGCCTGATATGATCGTTAATTATCTTGCCTCTCTGTAGGTTTTGTTTAGAGATGTTGCACAGAACATTCTCCCATGATAAATTTTGATCATCTCAACTTCCAAAGTAAGTAGCTTAATGTATGGCTCAGTTCATAAAGGGTCCAATTCAAACCGGCTGCCGTATGCATGACGAGTCCTGCTGGGCGCTGGTGGGATGACCTGCCTCACCAAGACCTTCTGCGGTGGCCACTTGCCAAGGCCTTGTGATGCCTCAGGGTGAGTCAAAGCAAGGGAGACATCATCCTCTTTATTTTAATAACATATTTCTATTTTTATTACGTTGGAGGTGTCAGAAAATAAAGCCTGGTTGTGTAGGCGCATTCAAGTGTGAGTACCTGCCAACATAACACAAGGCAACCCCACAAGTATCTCTCTGCTTAAGCTTCTCCAAATACCTCGTCAATCTGTCCATTAGAGCGTATCACAGGCTCCTTGTTAAAACTACCATATACACACATTTTAGGCCATTGGAAATTTCTGTTCACCAGTGGATTCCATTTCATTCCTTAATACTTATATTTGAACCTTTTCACTTTTAGATGGGGGAAATGAGCTGTCCTGGTTTTGGCCAGAAAATGAGAAGCAATATACCATGTTCACTGATGGGTCCTGTCACATTGTGGGAAAGCTTTGGAGGTGGAAGGCTGCTGTATGGAGTCCGATATGACAAGTCGCAGAAACTGCTGAAGGAAAAGATGAATCAAGCCAATTTGCAGAGAGCTATCCAACTGGCTTTAGATATTGCTGATCAAGAAAAGTGACCAGTGCTCTGTCCCTATACTAACTCATGGATGGCGGCAAATGCCCTGTGAGGGGGGTTACAGCAATGGAAGCAGAGCAACTGGCAGCACAGAGGCAAACCCATCTGGGCTGTCCCACTGTTATAAGATATTGCTGGCCAAGTAGAGAATCTGGTTGTAAAAGTACATCATGTAGATGCTCACGTACCCAAGAGTCAGGCCGCTGAAGAACATCAAAGCAATCAGCAACAGGTGGATCAGGCTGCTAAGACTGAAGTGGCTCAAGGGACTTTTGACAAGGACGTGTAGTGACAGGACAAGGAGAAATGGATTTAAACCAAAAGAGGGGAGATTTAGATTAGATACAAGGAAGAAATTTTTCACTCAGAGGGTGGTGAGGCACTGGAACAGGTTGCCCAGAGAAGTTGCAGATATCCCATCCCTGGAAGTGTTCAAGGCCAGGTTGGATGAGGCTTTGGGCAACTTGGTGTAGTGGAAGGTTTCCCTGCCCATGGCAGGGGGCTTGGAACTAGATGATCTTTGAGGTCCCTTTCAACCCTAACCATTCTATGATTCTATGATTCTATAAGTGGATCTGGACTGGCAACATAAGGTGAATTATTCTTAGCTTGGTGGGCCCATGACACCTCAGGCCATTAAGGAAGAGATGCAACATATAGATGGGCTCATGATCAAGGGTGGACTTGACCATGGATACTATTGCATAGGTTATCCATGAATGTGGAACATGCACTGCAAAGCAAGCCAAGCGGTTAAAACCTCTCTGGTACGGAGGATGGTGGCTAAAACATAAATATGGGGAGGCCTGGCAGATTGATTAGCTCACACTCCCACAAATCCATCAAGGCAACACTACATGCTCACAATGGTAGAAGAGACCACTGGATGGCTGGAAACATATCCCATGCCCCACGCTACTGCCCAGAACACTATCCTGGGCCTTGAAAAGCAAATCTTGTGGCAACATGACACCCCAGAAAGAACTGAGTCAAAAAGGACTCATTTCTGCAACAACCTCATTAGACATCTGGGCCAAAAAGCATGGCATGGAGTGGGTATATCACATCCCCTGCTGTGCCCCAGCCTTTGGGAAAATTCAGCAATACAATGGGCTGCTGAAAACTACATTGAGAACAACAGGTGGTGGAACTTTCAAACACTGGGATACACATTTAGCAAGAGCCACCTGGTTAGTCAACACTAGGGGATCTGCCAATTGAGCTGGCTCTGCCTAATCAGAACTTTTACATACTGTAGAGGGGGATAAAGTCCCTGTAGTGCACATGAGGAATATACTGGGGAAGACAGTCTGGCTCATTCCACGCTCAGCAAAGGCAAATCCATCCGCAGGTTTGCTTTTGCTCAAGGACCTGGGTCCACTTGGTGGGTGATGCAGAAGCCCAATGGGTACCTCAAGGGAATTTGATTTTGGGTGACAATAGCTAATTAATTAAATTGTATGACGTGAATTACTATATAACCCTGCCACTGTATGTCACCACTACTATAGCTACTATATGTCATATCAATAATATTACAGTAAGAATCGTTCAGATTAATGAAAAACAAACTTTGATGAAACTGAGCAAAGTGCAGTGGTGATGGAACCAGAATTGGCTTTCGCATGCAACAATTCAACATCACACACCATCTCTCCTGCCTTGAAAGACTGTTGTGACAGATGGAGCCCGAAGTCATGGACTAAATGAACTCCACAGACATCTTAGAGATGGCCCATAGAATAAGAAATGATACCTGTATGTATATATCAAACACAGGAAAAGTAGTGGTGATTAATAGGAATATATTGGAAAGTGTAGAACCTAGGCATGATGTCAATGGTATAGAAGAATGAGTGGATACGGTCCTGATTTCTGCTGGGGGAGAGTTAATTTTTCTTCCTAGTAGCTGGTATAAGTTCTGTGGTTTGGATTTAGCATGAGAATAATGTTGGTAATACACTGATGTTTTGGTTATTGCTAAGTAGTGCTTATACTAAATCAAGGACTTTTCAGCTTCCCATGCTCTACCAGTGAGAAGATGCACATGAAGCTGGGAGGGAGCACAGCCAGGACAGCTGACCCAAACTGGTCAATGGGATATTCCATACGATATGACGTCATGCTCAGTATATAAACTGCAGGGAGTTGGCCAGGGTTGGTGGGATCACTGCTTGGGGACAGTCTGGACATCGGTCAGCAAGTGGTGAGCAATTGCATTGTGAATCATTCATTTTTTATATTGTATTATTATTATTATTATTTTATCTTCCTTTGCTGTCCTATTAAACTGTCTTTCTCTCAATCCACAAGTTTTACTTTTTTTCTGATTCTCCTCCCCATCCCACTAGGAGGTAGGGGAGTAACCAAGCAGCTACGTGGTGCTTAGATGCCAGCTGGGGTTAAACCATGACAGGAGTAAGGAAGGGATGCATACGCATCTGTGTGCTAACAAGCTGTGCAGGAATCAAGATGTGAAAACTTGTGTCTAGGGAACAAGTACCATAATTGTTCCCAACGGTGAAGTCCAGACACTGGGCAATAACTTAGGAGAAATATATAAATATATCCTCAAATTCAAATCGTAGATTTAGTGGAGCTTAGTATGATTAAGTCTATAATGTTATAAATATCATTTCTAAATTAATGCTTTAATTACAACTCAAAGAACAAGTTCCTTATCACCTCTTCTTTCGATTTTATTTGCTAAATATTCTTAACAGAACTTATCAAACTAATCTTTAATCACATTCCTTTGAATGATTGCAGGATTTTTGAAGGATTGTTTTAATGCCAGCAACTCTGCCTAGATGGACCGAATTAGTCTTTGGTCCTCATGCTGTTACATAGATTTCAACAGAGCCGAGCAGAATGCCCCAGGCATTTCCAAATACTCCCTGGAAGGACTTAGGACTATGGCTCATCACGTTTCTACTACTAATGAGAACTGGAGGGAGCCCTCTTGTCAAGCATGCTCTCTCCTGTTGTACAGTCTACATTACTACATTAGATCTTTCTGACTTAAGCTGCACAAGAAATCCACTAGTAAGAAACATATTGTATGTCAATACGGTGTAGTTTTCTACAAAAAAAATTAAACATTAGTCATTCAGCACAGTAGAAAATAATCTGACAGCTTTTCATGGAATATACTCATGTTGACATCAGAACGGACTCGGAAAATGAGATAAAGTCTAATCATACCCATTATGTGTAACACAATCAAATGGGATTGATTTGACTAAATATAGACGTACACAATGCAGACATCTGCAACTGAGCGAGGCACCCCAAACCTCCACCATAGCTGATGGACAGAAATAAGCCCTTCCACACCATGATTCATCACCCCAAGTAAATGTCTAAATTGAATTGCACATTAGAAGTGCCTATTTATCTCCATTGATTATAAAACAAGCTAAGCATACCTGACTGAGATGTAGACACCTACATACATTTCACTAAAGTTATCTGAGAAGATTAAGACTTTTTCACATTCTGACTCAGGTCTACACTAATTAGTCCAAGAAAGGTATCACCTCTATCCACAAACCTTACCTTGCCACCATCCTTAAATCATTCTGACTATAACAAATCGCCTCTGCAACCTGAAGGATATTACTTTCTCAAACTGTGCCTCTCTATATAAAGTATAATACACAGAATTATGCTTGAAGTTGTACCAGAAATAAGACTTGAAGCAGGGATCCCAGAGGATCGATAGTTTTCTGATATTCAATCTCGGCTTTTGCAAAAGGTCAAATAATGTTGTGAAAATTCCCCAGGCAGTTGCATTTGTACCATGTCAGCATAAGCTAGATAAAGACAAACATCTCTTTGGATCTGATCCAAGTGTTACTGACTTGTGAGGGAACTGGTCTGGACCTTTAATGGTCAAAAAGGGTCTGAAAAGTTCTGTGATGAGATGAAGTAATACTATCTGCTTGGAAGAGATGAATCACTATCAAAATAAGCTGCCATCTTACTTTAGTTACCAAACTGTATTAGAACATCAACGCTAAAAACAAACAAACAAACCTCAAACTAAACAAAATAAAACAAAAATAACAGGGATAAAACTCTTACTCCATCAAAGACAAAAGTTCAAAAGTTTTGTTGCTCACTTTAATGAGGCTGGGATTTCACTGTATGACTCGGCAATTATCAAAATTACAACTCTTAAAAGACAAATGTATTCTGTTTTGCTGCACTATGTAAAACATAAGTCAAGCTGAGTAAAGTTAGAAAAATTTTGCATATCACATTTTTGGAAAAGGTGTGCATTTGACTTTAACCCTATAATTAAGATATAAACATTGACAGAAAACTGGAGTTTTAAGTTTTACTGACTTGTAACAACTTACTGGCATATGTTTTACTACATTTCTACAGGAGACAAAGACAACAGATAAATTCTAAGTGATTACTAACACAAATTGGCAAGAGAATAAACTTTGTCAATGAAACAATCAATTAGTATAACTTTTGCACCATTTAAAATAGCCACATTCTATCCCTACTCTATTATCTCCAACGTGAGAAGCCACCCAATACTCTCTTTCGAACCTTGCAGAAGAGATTTTCAAATACTTCATAAAATACTTTGATATCATTTTTAAAATGTTCTTTAATTTCAAACTGCAGATTTCAAAAGTAGGGTGTTTTTTAAGTTTACAATTTTCATAGGCATTTGTGGTTGACTATCTTAGGACTCTGGTTTCAGCAAATAAGTATAAAGAACTTCAATCAGAAAGTGGTTCAAGATTCATCTTTTCATATAAATAACCTCTGTTACATGAGGCTGGATTTGAATGAGCATGTCCAATGTTTCACGGTAATCTCAGAACAAGCAGCACTGTAATGAGGCGATAAGAAAGTTAGGAGCCTTTTCCTCTTCTGGTATATTCACACCAGAAAATTGATGGCAGGTTTCTTGAACTTTCCCCAAAACCAGTCCCTGAGGATTACATAGCATCAGGGAGACTCTGTGGTAACATGATACAAGGATTTATACTTCTGTATAAAAAATTCCAATAAAATAACCAATTCAAATCTACCCTATGCTATCAAAAATGTGTCAAAGATCCTTGCCTAGCTAAAAATGGGAAGTTCCTTCATGGAACTTCAAGAATCTAACTTCACAATTAGTAGTAGCCTCTTGGTCTGTATTCATAAGAAATTATTTGGCATTCTCATTTTAATTCCACAGGTTCTATTGGCATATATGGCCGTAATGTTTTCAGCTGTCTACAAAATTGGTATTTCACATGCATAGTATAGATGGTTTACTGTTCCCACAGAGAACCTCTGCATCAGTATGCATACACAGTCCTTCACACAGGGATGCCGGCTTGGCTTGAACTTGCTCTTAGCTCTGAAGTGCCATTGGTATGGTGCAGCACTTGGGTTACGAGCTCAGCTAGAAGGCAGATGGCTCAAAATGAACTTCTGGGTTAGCTGTGGTTACTCAGCTTTGCAGTTGGTGGAGGTTCACGTCAGGCCAGCTTAGCAAGTCAGCAGAATGAATGTTCACCTGCAGGCAAAGGTTATACAGATGCCAGAGTGTCATTTTTGATGTCCATTAATGTGTCTGCCCAGGAACTTCAATGTGGCTGTTTCCTCTACATGAGGAAAAAGGAGAATCTCCAGTGATTAAAGGTGTATGATCTATTCTTCTTCTATCATTACCTTAGCAATAATTAAGGCACTGAACTGCCATCCATCAATAACATATTGACTACAATATTTTGCCTCCACCAAAACATTCCTCTCCTTACAGTTTCAATTTGATTTCAGGTTTAAGAAAATGCTGAAAGCCTTTGTTTTTAATTACTGCTGTATTTTTCCACTCCGCCAGTGCTTACCTTCATGAACAGGTGAAAGATTGCAAATTACCTACATAGGAGGATTCAAAAGACCCAAAGGACCTTGACATGACCATTAGTCAGGATGAAATTGCTGTGCTGTCCTTTTGGGTGATTTTTCCTCACTTTCATTTTCTAGAAAACATCTTAACATATCATTAACAATTGTAGCCTTAGAGATATCATTGTTGGTTGAAGTTTCAAGTTCTTTAAATTGTTTTAATTTTCAACTCTTCAAACTCCCTCCTATTTACAGAATCTGCAAGTTTCACATACATTACTGCAGACTCCTCCATTTTTTTTTAAGGTTACAAACTATCTTCTGATTGTAAAATAATATTTACATTTTTACATTGCAAAAAGCATGTTCAGAAAAAACAGACAGCTATTTTTTTTCTAGTAGGTGTAAATCTGAATTGATTAAAAAGGAATTAAAGAACACTGGAAAAAAAGCTGCTTCTACTTCTAGTAGAAAAGATTTTTTTTGTTTTAGGAACATTATACATTCGTCATGGCTGTGAGACCTCAGACTTGTCTCCCTCTCCTCTCAAATTCATCAATAGCAGCACAGCATTCTTTCCTCCTCCATTTCATTCCATCACTTGTCTTTGGAAACATATGGGAGGAAAAAAATAATCTTGTCATTCAGCTAGCCATGTTTCCTGGGATATGCAAGGTTTATTATTTGTTTTGGAAACACGGGAGCTTTAATAGGGTTATTCTTGGGCATCTGCTCTCTCCACATTTTTCTTTCAGGACCCAATGTGCCCTTTTCAACTTTTTTTTGTGAGTGCCCAGGAGTTTCATAAAACACCTGCAAATGCAATCAGCAGGTACTGAATATCGAAAAAAAATTTATATTTTTTACTCCCTCATAAACTTGTTGATCACAAAGGTACTGTGCTTTCTTATGTGTCTGGACAGCATCACACACAGGGTTCCTGCTCAATGATTAGAGTCCTTAGACTATGTCTGTACTAATAAATGAGTAAGTGCCAGGGAATGTTCCTGGGCAGCAGAATTCTGTCAGTACAGCTAAATTGTTAGCATGGTCCCTGATATGTTTTTGGGCTTAGCCAAATAGCACTCTCAAATATTCCCACGCACCGCTCAGGAGTTAACCCGAGCCATTGAAAAATTCCGTTAGGTAGTCTGAATGCTGCCACTCTGTTTTGGTAACTAACAGAGTTTAATAAATGGTCATGGGCTACTCAGCACCAGCTTACATCAGCAGCCACAGCACACTTCATTTTTTAGTACAGATACAGCCTTAGAGCTCTTCCCAGTTCCCAGATATGCATCCCACTGATACTCTAACTCCACATCAGAACAAGACCCAAGAACTCATCATTTCCTTCAGCTTTCACACTCATGTAAAAGAATGTAAATGGGAGCCTGCTGGCTGGAAGGCAACCACAGCATACTCCAGATAGGTCCTCAGTCTGGACAAGGACAGGATGCGGATGATGGAGCATGCAGCAAAAGCATCTGAAATTGTTTCTCTATAGACTTACATAATATGTCTCATTCTAAGCATAAAACAATTATTTCAGCTTGTTTCCTGCATTAAAAGGCAGTCTATACTTTCTTCAGAAATCACTGGTATTGCAGGCACTTGAAGACTATCACTCTCTTCAGGATCCACCATGCCAGAGGCAGGTCATCAGCCTTCCGTGTGACTGACAGCTCACTGAACCTGGCATATGAGATCAAGAAGTACAAATGAACAAAACAGTATGGCAATCTGGAAGCAGAGAAATGAATGAGCTTCATCCTCTCTACCTGGCATCCCATTCTGAAAGGAGCTCAAGAAGAATACATACCTTGCACTTGAGCTATATCATGCTCTTTACTTCTTTTCTAGAATACTGTTTATCTGCTGTATGGCTTTTACTAGATATTACCAATTACTGACTTGTATCACCAATTACTGACTTATTTTTAATTTATCTTTCCCTGCTTCCTTCAGAAAAGGTTGCAATTTAAATTCCATGTTTTTCTTCTTCTCTTTTATGCCTCTATTACTGGTCTGAATTTTGATAGTGACATTGGAAGTCAGTGATTTGGGAAGCTGATGATTTTCACTGCAACAGTTCTTTTCTGGTTGTAGCATTAGCCATCAGCCCTCTGCTTTTCAGATTATTTAATCTGGGTAATTTTTGTGTGTTTCAGTTGGCTTAACTCATTGTCTTTGTGGGGCTTTTCAAGACTCACCAGTATTTGTCTAGCAAGTTTTCTATCGTCCAGGATCAATTAAAGTTTAGACTGATGAGCCTTGTTTCTGTTACTGTTTGCAGACTATAGCTATGACCTGTCTCGATATCCCCTTTCAGAATATTTTGTTTTACCTGTTTTTAACAACGGGAATATCCACACCACACACAACAGTAAGAAGATAATCTGTGTTTAACAAGCAAAAATTCCTATAGGAAACTTTTGCACAGCACAAAGAAACAGTTTATGAACCTCATGTACCTTGACCTGTCAATGCTACTTTAAGTCATGACCTGGCTGCTACTCAGATCTTCAGGAAATCTCATTCCTTGATCCTTTGCACAGAAGCAATTTTCATCTTCTGCAAACCAGTATTTCTACAGAGGTAATACAGCCAACCTCCCACTAGCAGCATATCAACGTTCTGAGACTATGAAGATAATGAAAAAGCTGTGACAATATGCATAGTAGGAGCGTGCTGCAGAGACATATAGCTTGCACCACACAAAGCCAGCCTAGAGCTACCATGCTGGCTCAGTAACTGAAGTTACTGAGTCCATAGGACTCCTGCCATGATCCAGCACTCTGTGATACGTGAGAAACGACTGACTCCAGCAATGGAGCAAACATGGGCCAGTACATACATATCACGCCGTATCCAGCTACGATGTCTCTTTGGCAATGCTAACTGGTGCCAAGACGGTCATTCTTCAGGAGCCAGTTTTCATCTGACCTGGCTTACAAACTTGAGTTCAGTACAAGCCATGGCAGAGCAGGATACCTCCAGCCAGACTGAGGTGCCCATTACTGCAGAACTACATCAATACATAGATTTAAACATCAGCATTACAAATGCAAAAACTTCATAAATAGTTTCAATAAACTTACAGAGAGGTTACCATATAGAGAGGTACTATTTAAGAAGTTCCATATAGAGAAGTTAACAGAAGTAAAACATCCACTGGAAATACTGCAAACACTAAAAAAAAAAAAAAAAAAAATTAAAAAAAAAAATCATAAATTCTATGTAGAGCACCGTGAGTAACTTGTCAATGAAATACTATCATACAATAAATTCATAGATGTTCCTCAGGTCAATTTCTCTTTTTTGTTATCGTGACATATTTTGATTTTATTAGCAGGATTCAAGAACACATTTACACTTCTGTCACACAACTAGAAATACATCCCCTTTCAGTGTATTGCCAGAGATGATTTTTTTCAATAGTTACATTGTGGCTACAATGTGCAGCTAAATTGAACTGTCAGAGGAGATGCTTTTATTAAGACTAAGTCAAAATCCAGCACTGAGTAAACTCCAGAGAGTTATGGCTCCCTCCCAATCTGCATATGAAAGTTTCTTTCCTATACAACCAAGTGGAGCCAGAAGGGGTGTGAGGAAGATGGAGGTGGGGGAAAGGACACCATGGCCCTGGAAGCTTCCAGGACTTGCTTAAATGCAGGGCTCTGGAAGTGTGCACAGAATAATTTAGACAGAGTAAGAGAGCATCAGCTACTTCTTCAGGCTCTCCTTCTAGAGTCAGCATGGAGCAAACTTAATTCCAATCGAAAATTTTTGGAGGAAGGAAAACCAGTATAGCAACAGAGGTATTGGGGGATCAGACAGACCACTTGTCTCTTACCAGCAACGAACTCTCTATTTACAACTTTCTCTGGTCAGGACTGGCTGAGTGCTTGCGGGAAAATACACATACACACACAACACTAATTTTTTCTCTCAATTGTTCTGTATCTTTCCCCTTTTTAGAGCTAAAGTAAACCTGCTTTTGTGGAACAAAGAAATGTGTTCTTTCCTTGGCACTAGTGGGGACACTATATTTCACAATTTTAGTCAACTGTTTGCATGGCAGGCTTGTGAGACTAATCCTCAGCTGTGTCTACACTTGTAGATGTATATTTCAGGTCACTAATGCCAGTTGGCATCTAGCAGCCCACAGCTACGACCACTGTGCTCGGTTCCAGTAAACTCTCTCATGTTGAAAACAGAGTGCTGCATGAAAACCAGCAACTGGGAACAGTTCCAGCAACACTCTTAATTCCCAAACTGTGAAGGGAATTGTTTGGGAGACTGTAGATAGCTTAGGCAAAAAGCACACCAGGGAACTTTCCAACTTGTTACTCACGAAGAATTGGTTAGACACCAAAGTCAATGACAGCCTTGTCCGCGGGGACTGTGAGGCTGTGCAGTTCAAAACTCTGAAAGAAGGCAGCAAGACAAACAGCAGAATTAGAGCCTTGGACTTCAGGAGAGCAAACATGAGCTTGTTCAGAGATCTGCTTGGCAGCATCCTGTAGGTAGGCAAATAAGTCGAGGAGAACTTGTTGATCTTCAGGATACCTTTTTTGAAAGTATGAACACAGTTCTTCATGACATACTGAAGTCAAACAAGCACAGTAGAAGACCAGCATGGATGAACAACAAAGTCCTGACTGACCACAGGTGCAAAAAGAAAGCACAGGGACAGCAGAGGAAAGAGCAAGCTATCTGAGTGCAATTCAAAGATATTGCCCAACCACACAGGAATGGAGTCAGGTAAGCCAAAGTTCAAGTAAAGTTAAAATTAGCAAAGGATGTGAAAAGTAACCAGAAAGGTTTTCACAGATACAACAGTGAAAAAGGAAGGCTAAAGAGAACATGAGTCTGTTACTCAATGGGGCAGTGAACTCAGTGGCATGAATAAGTCTGCGGTACTTGGTGTTTTCTTTCCCTCAGTCTTTACCGACAAAGTTTGTCATCAAGCCTCTCAGATCCCTGGGCCAACTATCAGAGTCTGAGGAATGGAGCATTATCTAAATCACGAAAAGATTCAGTTGGGCCAACTGGATATACCTAAATCCAATTGACCACATCAGACACATCCAAAGTTGCTGAGAGTTTGCCAATACCATTGCAAGGTTGCCCTCTACCATCTTTGAAAGGTTTTGGCAATCAGGAAATGTTCCTGATTCTTGATGACTAGAAAAAGGCAAATATCACAACCATTTTCAAAGCAGGGCTTCCTCAGCAGTAGGATATGCAGAGCTGTAGGCAAATCAGCCCAATCTCAGTTCCTCATCAAGGCTATGCAGCAAATTCTCCTGGAAGACATTTCCAGTAAATGAAGGATAACAAAGTGACTAGGAATAGCCAGCATCAATTTACTAAAGGGCAAATCATACCTGGCTGATTTGATTGCCTTCTCTGACAAGATGATGGGCTCACTGCACTGAGGAAGAGCAATGGCTGCCACTTACCTTGATTTTGGCAAGGCCTTCAACACGATCCCACAGAGGGAGAGACAAAGGGCAGGATACGGTTTGGAGAGGGACATGATAACGTGAGCAGAAAATTGACAGGACTTTTGGGCTCAAAGGGTAGTGATAAGCACTACAAAGTCCATCTGCATCCCTCCAGGAATGATACTAGTGCCAAGAGTGTTTAATGTATGATGTGGATGATGAGACAGAGCACACGTTTAGCAAGACGGTGGGAGTGTTTGATACACTGGAGGGCAGGGCTGCTGTTCATAGATTCATAGATTTCTAGGTTGGAAAAGACCTTAGAGATCATTGAGTCCAACCATCCCTAATCCCCATTAAACCATATCCTCAAGTAGCTCATCCACCCTATTCTTAAACACATCCAGGGACGGGGACTCAACCACCTCCCTGGGCAGCCTATTCCAGTGGCTGACAACCCTTTCAGAGAAGAAATACTTCCTAACATCCAACCTGAATCTCCCCTGACTAAGCTTATGCCCATTTCCTCTTGTTCTATCACCTGTCACTAATGTAAAGAGCCCTTCCCCTACCTCCCCACCATCTTTTCTCAAGTATTTATAGGCCGTAATCAGGTCTCCCCTCAGCCTCCTCTTTTCCAGGCTAAACAGCCCCAACTCCCTCAGCCGCTCCTCATAAGTTTTATTTTCCAGCCCCTTGACCAGTTTGGTCGCCCTTCTTTGGACTCGCTCCAGGAGCTCAATATCTCTCTTAAAGCGAGGGGCCCAAAACTGGACACAATATTCCAGGTGCGGCCTCACCAGTGCCGAGTACAGGGGCAGGATCACTTCCCTGCTCCTGCTGGTCACACTATTCTTGATACACGCCAGTATCCCATTGGCCTTTTTGGCCACCTGGGCACACTGCTGGCTCTTATCAAGCCGGTAGTCAACCAGAGGGTAGACTAGAGAAATGGACCAAATAGAACATCATAAACTTCAACAAGGCCATTGTAAAGTCTTACATCTGAGATGGATTAAACCCAGTGCAACAAGCTGGAGGACAAATGGAGAGATTGGAGCTTTCCAGGAAGGATTTGAAGGTCCTTAAGGCGAAGAGGACACAGCAATGTGCTCTTGTGGCAAAGGTAATCGACCATGTACAATGCTATATCAGCAGTGCTACCAGCAGGTCAAAGGAAGGGATCTCCCCCTTTACTGGGCACTGGTGAGACTGTTAGAAACATCTGGAGTGCTGTGCCCAGTTCTGGACTCATCAGGAGAAAAAAAGATATGGACATACTGTGGCAAGTCCAGCAAGTGCTCAAGGGTGGTGGAGCACAAGAAATGAAAGCAGAGATTGAGGAAATTATGCTTAGTCAGCTTGAAGAAGAGAAAGCTGAAGTGGAGATCTTACTGCTTTCTGCAAAGACCTACTGGAAGTATATAAAGACAACTGAGCCAGGCTCATCTCAGAAGTGCACAGTGAAAAGAAAAGATGCAACAGGCAGAAGTTGCAACACAGGGAATTCAGATTTGGAATAAAGAAAGTATTCATTCCTGTGGCACAGACTGGCCAGAGAATTTGTGGAATCTCCACTGCTGGAGACTGAAACTGTTCAAACTGAGCTGAACAATGCCATGAGAAACATGATCTAGTTGGACCTTCACTGAGCAGGGGTTTGGTCTAAATGACCTACACAGGTCCCGTTCTGTCCACAGTGTTCTATGATTTGGTGACTCTGTGAACAACTTAATGCTATAGATGACTGCACTCCAGTACCCAGCAATGTTTCCAGAAGCTGTTTCGTTTACCATTATAAAGGCAGCCTCCCTTTCCACCTAGAAAATTAATAAATAAGTATATTTTGGAAGCATGGAAACATAAGAAACAGGAATTTTTTCTGAGAGGAAACTTTCTTTTGCAAATGATTGAACAGGGACCCAATCATGACAGGGAAATGCGTGGTAATAAATTATTAGAAGTCAAGAAAAGAACTTTTGAGAAAAGATTGAAGGAACTGGACTGTTTATTCTCAATCTGGGACGACTTTCACTATATAAAAAAGTTTTCAGATAGGTAATGCTTCAAAGAGGAAAGGAGTAACTACTCCCTTGGACTAGCCAAGGAGTTACATCAACAAAAACTGTAGAAGTTAAAACATTTGGAAACCAGAACTCAACAATCTATTGCCTTCCAATAAATCAATTTCTTCAATTACGACAATCTTTTCCAACTAAACAAATAATTTCCTATATGACACTATATCAAATGCTTTACTGAGTTCTGGTAAATTAACTCTACTGTCCTTCCTATTTATATGCAATTAAGTCTTGTACTAGCCTGCAATGCATTTTATTTCATTTGTTTAATTATTCTTTCCTTCAATTTTTTTTCTAAAATTTTGTATACTGTTCTTAAAGCAAGGTTAGTACATGCACCATTCACCAGCCATGAAATATCACTCCTATTTGATAGATCTATTAAAAACTGAAATGGCAAAGGAAAGATTGCCTTTAGAAACTGCAAGTTTCTGTTAGCCTTGGAAAAAATGATTGTAATATTTTCCCTATTTCTTTTATAAAATATTTTGAATCAACTCTACCAACATGAAATTTCATTTTAAGAGACTGAATGTAACTTATTTTTTATTGGTCATATTTCATAATCTCATTTCAATCATCTATCCAGTTTTTTTCTTACAAACCAGTTGAAGAGCAACAGGAAATTAATTTTATGTATTTCAGATCAAATTGCCTGAGTCAGGAAAATGAGAACCTCATCAATAAATGGAAAAGGAAATAGTTATAATACAATACGGAAGTATAACAGCAAACAAAAATAGTGGATTACAGCAGAATCTATTTCAAGAAACAGTAAATGGGAAAATCTCTAAAAGGAAAAGGAGTTAATGAGAATTAGGAGAAGATTAAAAATAAAGCCAATATTGTGGGGACAAATACACATTTTTCTATCATGAAAGATAAAAAGGTTAATAGACGATCTTGATCAAACCATGGGCCTTTGTGGGTATATGAGCGGAAGGTACCGGAAACAGGAGTGACAGCTTGCCAAGAAAGAATACATACACAGAAAGAGGATACAGAAGCAGAAAGCATGGGGAAAAAAAGTAAAATTCAAACAGCTTGAAGGTGCCTGAGGAGTACTCAGAGATCATGCCAAAAACAAATTAACAGAAAGCAAGGAACCAAGGCAAGTCTTGGCTCACTACTCCAGCGCAAGGGAGAGCTACAACGGATGAGTCCGAGTCCCAAAAGAGTTAATGTACGGCTGGCATCAGTCTTCACTGACCTGTCATTTAAAAAAGATAATGACAGGATAAAGGGATATTATCACAATGAATAGTACTAAAAAAGAAAAAAGACTAAATTCACCGGCAAAGATTCACAATCAAAATGCAAAGATATAGACAAAAAAAAAAAGCCGTGAAGGGTTTCTTTTGGAACAGACATTGCTCCATATGTCTCATTTTAACTGACACAATGGAGTAAAAAACGGCAGAGCTGAGCCTCTCATCAGTCTTGTTCTACTTGTCGAACATACTTAAGATGTTCAAGCTTGTTTCAAGATAAAAGAGCTAATTTTAACAGGCTCCCTAGCTGGGTGTTCTATGTGACCTTTTGACATTTCAATACCATACGAAAACACCTTACAGAGCCTTTCTATTGTGAAGTGGGAATAAAATCACAGAAGTTCAGATACTCCGTTTAATTTGCCTGAAAGATTAATTCAATCACAACTGATGTATACATTTGAGTGTTACAGCACCACTGAGATACGCTGTGCTCTGCAGTTCTCTACAGTCACCTCAACAACAAACACATAGTCAGCACAATGCGGAAAAGGGCACGTGAGCTAGACCACACACTCACACTGTAACTGACAGCACCAGAAATCCCTGGGGTATAGCTCACCTGTTTTGCACTATTTTGGACCTCTTAGAGTTTTACATTCAGGCTGATGTAAACTGTGCACTAAAAACTACTATTGCTCCCTAGTGATTATGAAGAGACCTTAGGGTAACGCCAGTGGTCTAATTAATTATATCAATGATCAAGTATATGATGTACAACTCACTGCAAGCTGTTTTTTTTTTAAGGAAAGCAATGACAAAAGTGCTGTCCAGTGATGACGAAAGTTCAAATCAGGAAACTATTCTTTGAAGATATCCATCATTGGTTTTACAACGATTTAGCTCTGCTAATTATTACTATATTACCATTTAAACCACTATAACTCTGATATTTTCAGTCTGAATATGTGTCACTCTTCTAAGAGTTTTTTTGGGACTCCTCAGTGTAGCACTTCTTCATCTTTGAGTAGTTCACCAAATGACATAATTAATGTTGTCAGATACACTTCACTCCCTTCCATCTTTCTTCATAGTCAAGTTATTTGACAACTGTTGCAGATCTGTCAAGTTTCATGCACTGTCCATGACATTCATGCCTTGACTCCACTGTCAGGCTTCTCCCAGGCACTGGCCAATGAGGCCACTGACCTCAGAAGTCCATGGGGTCACTGCTTCTTCCAAACCCAAAGTCTCTGAAATGTCAACTGTATTTCTGATGCTTTCCAAGAAGCTCAATAAGAAATACTGTACCTGACATTCTTAACTGGGGAATGAACAAACCTCTTCCCCAAGTACTACACTGAGTAGAGCTGTATGTTGGGTCTGGGTCTTCCCAACATAAGTAAAAGGATCAGAATCAGCCTTGTGAATGAAAAGTAGCACCTATTTTAATTGAAAGTTGCCCTAGTTTCTATGCAATGTGCAATAAATATTGCAAAGTTTAAACGAATGCCATATGTGGATACTTCCACATAGTGTATAATTAACTGTTCCATTTCTAATCATTGTGCCAAGTGAGATGATGCCTTCAGGCCTTAAACAAGAATTTTGGTCATCCTGAAATATATATTTTAAAATAAAAAAAGCACAGATAATATCTGCCTCACTAAACTAACCCTAAGATAAGGATGTCAAGAGTCTCTATTTGCCCTGAGTTGAAAAACTTCACCTATTGAAGAAAAAAAAAAAAAAGACATCTAGCTGGTTCAGAAACCCCCAAAATCAAAATTACATCAACTCACAGTATAGAAATCCTTAGTGAAAGCTCACAGCTTGTAAGCGTACTACTCATCTCGAGATGTAACTTCAAAATAGACAATGTGTGCTGCTGCGTTTATGTGATGGGGTTTTGGTAGCAGGGGAGGGGCGGCAGAGAGAGCCCCTGTAAGGAGATGCGAGACACTTCCCAGGCTCCAAAACCGGTCAGACCAGCCTCTGGCCCAGCTGGACCTCTCTCTCCCCTGGCCAGGGCCGAGCCTGTCAGCGCCTCTGTGAATGCCCTGTTTAAGATGGGGACAAAGGAACGCGAACCGGGATGGATCTGCAGTGAAGAGAGGAAGGAGGTGGGGGGCCGGCCCCTCCGGCCTCTCAGGCAGGATGCTGCCCACACTGGGCCACCACCACTCAACTGGAGATGGCCCTGGCAGCGCGGTTTGGAGAGCTCCAAAGTGCCCCACTCCCAGGGCACCCTCTGGGCAGAGCTCATCCTGCTGGGACTGCAGAGGTTTGTCAGGCTGCAGTGGAGAGAGGACTGAGATCTGAGAGAAAGGGCTACACAGACACCAGGTCAGTGAAGATGGAGCGGGAGGAGGTGTGCCAGAGCTGAGATTCCCCGGCAGCCCGTGGTGAGTTGGGAGGCGGCCCCCCTGCCACCCTTGGAGATTAACAGTGGAGCAGAGACCCACCCACAGCCTGTGGAGAACCCTACGCTGGAGCAGAGATGCCTGTGCCCAACGGAGTTCATAGAGGACTGTCTCTGTGGGAAGGACCCTCCATGCTGCTGGAGACTGACGGTGGAGCAGAGAAGCATCTGCAGTCTGTGAGAAAGGACTCCACACTGGAGCGGGTGACTGCACCCTAAGATGCCGTGAATTTATGGCGAAAGCCCGCGCTGGAGCAATCTGATGGGTAAGGATTGCATCCTGTGGGAAGGACTCACATTGGAGAAGCTCATGGACTATTTCCCATGAGGAGGGGCCCACACATTGGAGCAGAGGAAGAGTGTGAGGAGTCCTCCTCCTGAAGAGGAAGGAGCAAGAGAACCAACGTGTGACAAACAGACCTGTAAACCCCCAATCCCCGTCCCTCTGCACGACTGTGGAGAGGAGGTAGAGCCAGGAAGAAGGGAGAGGTAGGGGAAGGTTTTTAAGATCTGGCTTTTGTTTCTCACTATCTTCTCAAGTAACTCTTAACAAATTAAACTGACTTGTCTGCAAGCTGGGTCTGTTTTGCCCAGGGCCATGGATGGTGGGTGACTCCTCCCTGTTCTTACCTTGACCCTCAGGCCTTTTGTTACGTTTTTCTCCTGTCCACCCACCCAGGGGGAGGAGTGGGTGCGCAGCTGCCTGCTGGCTTAGCTGCCGGCTCAGCTAAACCAGGAGAGAATGTTTCAGTGTTGTTCATACTTGAAGGTCACCATTAGCTTTCCTTGAGATTACACTTGTAACTGAAAAAACATAGCTGAGTACTGAATTTCTAACATATCAGTATGTATAATTTTCAGATTTGGTATAAATTTTGACAGAACACATACTAAAGAAATACTGCCATGATCACATACAGGCAATGTTATCAAACCTTGAGGCTCACTTTAGCAAATTAATCTGTAACTCTCAAAATTAGAAATCTCAGAAATCCAATTATGTCAGATACAAATATCAAAGGCATTTATTTTCACAGTAATTATAGCTGCCAATACAGCATGTTCCGTGTTCTAAAAGTGATGTTACAAAAAGAACATCCATAATCAAAAAGACTAATCTTTGTAATTTTAAAATAAATATACTATTTGAGGGGCTTTACCTGGACGAAAAAAAGTTTTTTTAAAGTTCATAACAATTTGGTTTTCAAATGAAATGTTTTTTAATGCTACCCATCCATATAAAACTTGTTCAAACACTGCTCCCTTCCCACAATCAATGTCGCAAATAAGCGTGATCTCCAAATGGTGTAAGCTGTTAGAAAACCACTGATCTTTCCCCAGTTATGCTGACATGCATAAAGCCCCCATTATCACCATAATATTTATGTCTCACTTAACTGCATTTATGACATTGCCTGTACCACTATCCTAAGGAATTGTTTCTGTAAATTGAAAGGAACTGTAAAGACAACCACGAAGACGTCTGAACTGTCATTAAAGAAAGGGGATTGCAGTAAAGTTATTTTTTTTGTAGTTTTGCAAATTACAAAACATACAGTCACACTTAATTGCTAAAAATGCAAATTGTTAAGGTTCTCAAATCAAAACAAAACACCCCCACAATGTGCACACACAGATAAGGCGGTTTAATCAGTAAGAATGAAAGTCATCCAGGTAATGGGGAATCTACTCAGATTTTCAGCCTACACAATGACAAGGCAACTGGTAAGTATCTGGAGTAGTGCAGAAAACGTCACATGTTTTATAACCAGAAAAGAAAGTCTTACACAAGTACAGCAATTCTTGGTCAAATCCAATTTACCTGCAATAAATAAACTGAAGAGATGTCAGATGGCTAAATTAAGCTGAAATTTACTTCTCTGTAACATAAACTACAAATGTCAGGGTTACTTCAAGAGAGCTATAAAACTACAGCACGGGTTCAGCACCATCTTCGCTGTCTGTCTTCTGTAATAACAGCTGAAGTTCTGGCAGATGATACTTCAACAACTTGACTACAGCCCAGATACACTCTATGGTTTTAAACACTTCCTCAGATATATTAGTGCTTGAGTTTTAGTGCTCCAGTATTCTCATTTGCTCTACTAAATTAAATGAGCTGCCAATTTTTTCCTGTAGTCAGCAGTCCTCATTTTCAAATTCTTCTTCAACTAAGTATGAAACATCGTGATTCTCTCCATTGACCGCTGCCAGTGAACACCACTGCTCAGCGCTGACATGTTTAAATCGTCTCAGGTAGCAAAAAGAAAGCATCTGTGTTAAATTAATTCTCATCCTAATATCTCAGAACCTCTTAGCAGATAAAATGCTGCCAGTCATCTATGCCAAACTGTCTTTCAATCTCTACGCAAATAACTCATGGTTTTATCTCCTTTTAAATTTGCAAAACTGACAAGAGCTTTAAAGCTTTATAACACACTTCATGAAATACAAATGCAGAAACAGATGAGTCAACATATGTATAATACCTCTTTGCCTACTCCTCCTTCTAACATATATGAACATTGCTCACAAATGTTAAATACCAGAACTTAAATTTTTCTGTCTTGCAAAATTTCTAACTCATATTATTATCAACTCGATTAAATGACTGATTAATATTCAAATAAACACTACAGAAAACTTAATGTATTGCTTCTCAAAGCAATAAACCATAAATGAAAAATAAATATCAGCATAATTTAGTTATTTTAAAGCACAGAATCTCAGAATCATGTTCAGGAATGTATTACAAAATACACCCTAGGAAAATTAAAATAGTCATTTTAATATATTTAAATCATTTTCTTTAAGCTCTGTACAATAAAAATACCACACATGTGAAACTATAAAAAAAATTTTTGTAGCAGCATAAGAGTAGTAAAATATCAGAATGGGTTCTTTCCAATTCCTCTTCTGTAGCTGAAGTCTAAGTTCATAAAAGCAGCTCTGTGGTTTTCACCTCAGAATACACTGTAGTTCCATTAAAACCATTAAGACTTAATCACAAGCTCAAGTGCTTTCTGAATTGGAGCAGTCTTAAATGTGTGTTCAATCTTATGGATAGGCTTAGATAATTTACATTTTCATATTACTTCCACTGGTCCCTACACCTTTTGTGTATGGATGAATTCAAAAGCAAAAGCAGGTTCCACAGAGCTGTGGTTTAAGCACATATAATCACATTTGTCAAAACAAACTAATAGTTATTAAGTGCTTTATAGTTCTCTCATATGTTTAAGCCACTAACAACAATTATTTCATGCTTTGCTAGTTAGAAAGTAATCACTATTCTGTTTAAAGGGAGCTGCTGTACTCAGAGAGAGCCTCAGAAGAGGCAGCTGCTTCTGTAACACTGCCTGCTCCTTCCCAGGCCCGGGGTTTTGCATCCCCAGACACAAAAATCCCTCTGGCTGGCATCTGTGATTAAGCAGAACACAGAAACTGGGCAAACCAGATGGACAACTGCGGCCCTCTCCATTTTATCATTTGCAGTATAAAGCTACTGTTGCTCTTGTCGCACTGGATTGTACGGCATTCTGGGAGACTGCATCTTCAGTACTGCAGTCCCACGTTTAGTACGTTTCTCCTTAAAAAGTTTACAAGCTGCATCTCTTATGCTTCAGTTGTCCACTTCTTCAACATATGCTTATTTTCCAATACTTAAGCATTATTTAACTGCTCTCTTTATTAATGTCATGACCTACCAGCAGCAGGTGAGCTCTACAGAGCACAATCTTTCCCTAGCCATAATAACCTGGGGAGTTGTACAGATAACATCTTGTGTTTGGCAACACAAACAAAGTATAAAAATATTAGCTGGTATGCACTGAAACAGAGGAAGTAAAACTGATTTCAGGCTTGCAAAGAAACTGGTCTGTGACAACGCCTGCTAGGACTCAGCCCTTCCCTTCCCAACTTTATGCCTGGCCAACATAAAAATCCAAGAATCTTCTCTTTCCAGACAAAGGATTTAAGCTCAAGCAGTAAATATTTGTGTCTTTAGCTCTGTAGAGCCTTGTTTGAAAATGCCATGTCCTCACTCTACTACTTTGCTTCTGTTGGTAATCAATTGCCAAATGCTAGAGCATGGCACTAGTGCAGCCATATGATTGCAACAACAAGGAGGTGCCCGGCCACCGAGAAGACTTTCTGCTTCAGACCTTCTGTAGGCTTGCGTTTAAAAGGTCTGATGCGAGGACACGCCGACTCCCCCTAAACTCATGCTCCAACTGTCCAAGCCTGTAAATAATGTCAATTGGCATTTAAAAGATATGAATTGGCATGTGTTGGCTAATATAACATTTCAAAAACTAACCCAGATAAAACAGTTTATTTGTGTAAATCTTTATTAATTTCAGCTACTCACATTTTTCACTGCTTGTCCTAAACTGAGACTACTGGGCATCTTTTAAGAAAATACACACAAAACCTAAGTTCCTCAGTAGAATAATTCTTATTCTCTACAGCACAGAGTTGACAGCAAAAGTGCATCAAGTTGCAAAGTATGTATTCTAGACAGGAAACAAAGTGGCAACTAAAATCACCCCAATATTTCCACATGCAATGCAAGTGAAGATAGAAGAGAGTGGAAGAAAATTAAAAAAAAAATGATTAGTTGAATGAGAGGAAATACACCTGCACAGTTTACCTGTAAAACCTGCTGTGTATGACACAAACCAGCGAGTCTGTAAGAGGGGTACAGCAGATCAGCCTCCCCTCCAGTCAGCATCGAACTAACACTCCAACACAGGAATAAATTGTGCTTTAATCATATTTGGCAGCTTTTGGATTGTAACTAAAAACTGAGTAATTATTTTACCCTCAGGAGATCTATTCAGTTTCCATCTATTTCTTGAAAATTTGACTATTAACATCAAATGTAGATGAATTTGACTATTAACATCAAATGTAGCTCAATCTAACCCACTCATCACTGCCATTGAAGATAATTGTGTCTGATTTTCAGAGAACTGCAGACATGAAATACAACAATCCTAAGCTGTCATCAAATCACATCAATTTCTAAGTATAGTCCCTAAATTCAGAGTTCTTCATGCTGAAACATTATTCAGATCTTATTCTTTGTAAAGAAATATAGCATCTTTCTAGATATCCTCTTTCGTATATCTCTCTCTGATCTTGACCTGTCAGGAGTGAGGGCTCTGAACTGAAGAAAATTAACAATAAAATAAGGATGGAAGAAAAACTTGGGACTTTTAACATCATGGATCCTCCATGACAAATACAAATGGCTCACATGACTGACAGAGAACTAGACTAATATGGTAAATTATGAGTGGATGCAAGTGTGGATAAAAGAGATTGACATGAAAAGAAAGCCATGTAAACAACTGGTTAGAAAACGACAACCGACAACCTCCGGACTACTTAGAGTGCGGGAAAAACCATTAAAGGTCTTTTAAACATCTGAAAAGGAGATAGCAATAGGAGAACCTTTTGGAATTAGATGAGTGGCCAGGGTTTGGTGACGGAGAACTCCCTTCTGCAGAAGCAGCACGTACACGTTCTGCTCAGCACCAGAGGAAGACTGGACAGTAAGTTGTTCACGCTTTATAAAAAAGCAGAAGAGGATATAACTACAACTACACTAAAGACAGCAACTCACCCAGAGATAACTGTGTTTCCCATAAAACAGATATGCAATAATATACCAGATAGAATTCCAAAAAGGTATGATTATTCTGGCAGTCACATTTGCCTGATTAAGGACCTTAACATGTTTATCCATTTGTTCATTCATTATACTCTGTAACACAATGAAGTGTGTCCATCAGTTAATATTAATGTTGGTCTAACCAAGTATTCCTACAAAATAAAGATTTCCCAGAAAAGCTTCATTTGTAACTCAACCAAGGATAAAATTCTGACACTAACTAACAACTGTATTTTTTAACGAGTTCAGAGAAAACAGTAAATCTAACCTAATTTTTCCTGCTTGGATAAAATAAAGATTTTCACAATAATTCTAGTTCTGGTACAGGAGACTTTTTTTTTCTCCTTTGCTTGTTGTAAAATAATGAAATGTGCCTAGCTATACTCTTCCTGCATCTATGTTGGGAAGAAGCCATTTTCATTATGTAAATGTGAGGTATTGCTAATTAAATGGAAGAAGCAAGACCATATGATAAAATTTACCTTAAAAGTGCTTAAAAGCAAAAAGAACAGCTGAGTTGTGCTACCCAAAAGAAAACTAAAACCAGATAAAATGCATGAAACTGAATTCCATGAAAACAAGGAGGGAGTAGAGTTATTTCTGTAGATGTTACACACTATCTGCTGCAAAATAGGTTGAAGAAATAGGCATTCTGCAAACAAAACAATAAAAAGAAAATGCCAATAAAAATCAGTGTGATATAAGTCCAGGATAAAGAAGAGTCACTGCAGAAGTGCTTAGCATTTCAATGTGCGCTTCCATAAAAGGGAAAACAATGTAAAAAAAGTAATTACTTTGGTTTACTTCTAATAACCATAATTACTGTTATTAAAAAGTAATTACTTTATAAGAATAAATGACGATGATGTTTATTGTTCCCTGTTATGCATAAATAAAGTACTTGCTATCCTGACCTCAGGGACGCTTTTAGTGAAAACAGAATTGGTGGCAAGTCACACATGGAAATCCAGCAGGAAAAGATCATTTGCCTTTCTTGGACCTGAAATGGCATAACAATTCCAACACATGGCACAATGTACAAGAGAGACCTGATTTGACGGATCAAAGACATAAAATGAGACCTTTAACAGCTACCATTACTTCATAATTGCAGAATGTTTTCCTGTGACATTTGTAAAATTTAAAGAACCTCCTGCCCCCCACCTCCCCACACCACTCAAAAGAGAGTCAAAAGTCATGGCATCCACTGAACACCATGTTGTCTTCAATCCCACAGAACAGAAGAAATCCCTGAGCAAGTATATCGGACAATATCACTAGTTGTTGTAGCTGTCCAGTTAGGTGATAAAAACAGAATAACACAGGGAGGCTTTTGCAACCACTTGACAGAGACTGTTATTAGATCTAAATGGAAATCAAGAGGTTCACTTTCACAGTGGAAAAATAAAGTTTCAAAACACACTGAGAAAATCTCGAGACTTTTATCTTGAAGAAACCCAAGAAACAGACAGAAGAACAAATCCAATTTGTTGACATTTTTCTGGGAGGCAGCAACTGTGGATTGAGATTTCTGTTCTGCCCATGTTGAAACAGGTCTTGCAACTCAGTCTTTGACACCTCACCTTACTGCTAAATAACTTGTTGTGGTGAAATAAAGAAATGAGAAATCTTCCTAAAGGGGTATTTATTCCAACTGGCATGTAAACCAGATATTGGAGCACTGACATTGCGGTGTAATGGTAAATACCAACCAAAAACTTACTTCTACCTATTATCAAGTTATATTATTTTTGCAATATACTCTAGAGAAGAACTATCATTTAATTAATGCTTTCTGTTACATAGAAATGCCATCCGTTATAACTTAACCGTAACATCCAGAGAATTGGGTGAATCAAAGCAGAGTAACAATTCAAGGCACTTTTTAGAGTGAAATTGCATGCACACTAGCAGAGTTAAGACCCATACGATATCAGTTCTTTGGGATGGAAGGAAATTTTTCTGCTGGAGAAATAAACTAAACCAGGAGAAGGGTGAATCATACTGGCCTTTTCATTTATCCAGTGGCGAATACAGGTTCTGAAAAGCAAAAACTTTCAAAAGGTATTTTTCTTGCTTGTCTGTTTAACTTCACCTACCAGATTTTAACCAAATACATTAAAACGGAGAAGGGGAGGTTGTGTTACTTGGACACAAATCATAATATTGTGGAGGAGAAGAAAGCATTTGTATGGTTGCCTTGTAATTCATCCGAAATGCCCCACTTTGCATCAGCTCCACAGAACCATTAACCACATCTTCCTAATGAAGGGAGACAGAATTGCAGTTTTGGTCACAATTGCCTCGCCTGGGCTGATCTCCTGAGAGAACACCATCGGCTGAACGTAACATGCAGATATACTTGGAATGCTGCTTCCTGCCAAGGGAGTCACATCACGTATGCATTACAGGAAAGAGAGTTCAGCAGAGAGCTGAAACTGTCCTCCGTAGAGACAGTCGTGGAGAAAAAACCAAAAGCAGTTAATACTGAACTGACTCACGTATGATTCAGGGTGGCA
This sequence comes from Tauraco erythrolophus, assembly GCF_009769465.1. Lineage (NCBI taxonomy): Eukaryota > Metazoa > Chordata > Aves > Musophagiformes > Musophagidae > Tauraco > Tauraco erythrolophus. The sequence goes on along the minus strand of NC_141465.1, from coordinate 121,835,768 downwards.
TCAACAAACCACAATTAAACATCCTTATTTCAGGCACACTGAAACACTTTGGATCAAAAAGTAAACTGTGACTATTTCTGAGAATAGCATTGTCAAGACTTATTTGGAAACAAAAAAGTTCGAATTGTAACTTTTTTAACAATGAAAACAGATACAAAACCAGTAACATTTCAGGTGAACAGAAATTCCAAACTTACTCAGCTTTCACTTTTACATAGGACTTGGGAAAACTAGAACACAGTGTTTATATATATTCTCTGTTGGAAAAATGAAATTGTTCTGGTTTGCCAAGTCTACAACATGACATCTTAGAACAAGGGGAGGGGGGAAGAAAAACAACGTTCTTGCAGAGTTTTACTTATAAATTTTGTTTACCTGTAAGGGTTTTTTTTCCCCATGATCCTCTTCTAAGTGTTATACTACATGCTCTCTGGAACAGCAGTGAGCGTAGAAGAGTGAGGAATGGAGAGTGATGCTCTCGTGCAGAAATAATGTCCAGGATACAAAGCTAGTCTAGTCAACATATAAGCATAGCAAAGTGTGAACACGCCCAAGAAGCATCACAGAAAAATGTGCTTACTTAGTACACACAGGTGGGATATTATGCTGATGAAGTTGCAACAATCTTGACTGTGTCCTGCCCTCACGTGGCAGGGCAGTACAACCCCAGCAGATCCAGAGGCAGAGTCCCAGCTCAGCCATCCCCAGGCCCCTATGAGCCAAGGCGCAGCAGCGCCCTGCTGCTGAGTCCAGCTGTGAGTTTGCAAAGGATGCACTTGAATTTTCAGGCAGCATTCAGCGCTCCAAATCTTGTTCCATATTTCTTAAAAGAAGCAGCCATCTGTACTCTGTCACTGTCCAGGGGCTGTCTGGTGGGTAATTCATATCTGAGACAACATTCCTCCTCTCCCAATATAGTGTTGATGTATGTATCCCTCTCCCAATATAACATCAATATATTTTAAGAAACTATTCCAGATAAAGTAATAAATATTCAGAAATTACTTCTCACTCAGAAGAGACATTTTGCTGCTGCATCTCCCATGCAATTCTGATTCTCCAAAACTGTCCTCATGTCTCTGACTGAGACTTTTATCTTTGGTGCCTTTCAGCCTTGAGGAGAAAATGGCATGCTATCCTATGATTAGTAGTGGGCAGGATCCTTCCTTAAAACTCCAGGGACAGTTGCTGGCTACCTGGAACAAATACCTATATGTGTAAATAATTTGTGAATGGAGGAAAATAATTTTGGATGAACGTTCAGGACACCAAGATATTGAAAATTAAAACTTACTTTCATTCATTCTTGAACATAAAATGTTCCTGATTTCTATGTAAAACTTATGCAAATTTTATGCAATTAATGTTTTATGATTTTAAATACTTGTAGAGCAAAATCTTGTTTACAACTGAGGTACATTCTCAACTTTGGTCTGTACTAGCCTACATGCTATTTTGAGACAAAGTTACATCACCACTAACAATAATACTTTATCCATGCCAATCAACTGAAAAAAAACAGGAAAGAGGAACTGAAATTCTGAAAAATCTTTTGTAATGCTTATGGAACCTATCATTGCAATGTATTTTAAAAATAATCAGATTTAATACTTTTGCAAATTGCAAGTGAAGCTTTTGATGAAGAGGGCGGATTATGTTCTAATTACTTGGCTCAAATTTTAATTTAAGATTTGAAGCAAAATTCCTTTTGTTAAAAGATAAAGCTGTTAGGGTCTATAAATCATGTTCTTCTTCCTGCATCTGCTCTCTAATGCGGTGCAGACGATTAACATGCAAAATATCCCTTTCAATTGTCTTGAAATTTTCTCTCAAAAAAATTAAGTCGATCTAAATTTTGTATAGTTCAGTAGCCAAAAGTCACAAATTCATCCATATATACACGGCAGAATTTAGTCTTAGTCAAAGAATTACATGCTGGTTTTCACTGTATATCACACATTTCTCATTTCTACAGTCTGTTCCTGAAATACATCATCTCTCTTCCGTACTTAAATTACCAATCATTGATACACACTACAACACAGTGAAACACAGGGCAAAATATACATTCAGGGATACTGAGGACTGAGGATGATATTCTCCATAGGCATATGAACACAAATCCCACTGAAGTCAGTAGCAGCCCATCAGTGTGCTGTGGAATATAGATTTGCTATTCATCAACGACCTTTCTACGATATTTTAATCACCAGTGTGATTCACCCAGTTCTGAAACAGACCTGATGAACTAGTCCCTGAAGGGGCCGGCCTCCTCCGCACACTACAGAAGGAGCCCAGACCACGAGGTCAGGCTGGATGCTTCATTTCAGACAAACCTCTCAGCTTGTCCTACATTTGCTGCCATTCCTGCCACCCCAGCAGCAGTCTTCAACTAAGGGAGTAGCCTGAAGACCACCACAGAGATGAAAGCAGGTACCAGCAGGATTTCCACCTTCCGATCTCAAATCCCATGTCTAATTCAAAAGTAAAAGAAGATGGTAAAGTTCCTGACATTTTTACTAAAGGATATAGGATTTGAAAACAAACCGTGGATAGTTGTGGAGTTTCCGTCAATCCTACTATGCTTGATCCACAATATGCAATACCTAGGACCTGATCTAGAAGTTCTGGACTCATGAAACCCGGAACTCAAACTCAAGAACACGAAGCAATCCGAAGTTGCTCACACATCACCAGCACTAGGAGTGCTCCCAGGTCCATGCACCTTCCTGTACGCATGCACACTGCCTTTGGGGTGCCACTTGGACACACCAGCCTCTCCACTCCCTGCTTGAGTGCTTTCAGTGAAAAAGAAACCCAGATAGGAACCACACCACATTCCCTGTAGTGAGTCCCCATTTCCCCTCCTCCTCACTGTGTACCTCCATGCCTTTTCTGACCCTCTGGAGATATCGAAATGTGCATGCTGGGAGTAAGTCTGTCCTGTCAGAGCCAGAGGTTGGAGAAGGCATACAGACACCCAGCAGTGCTGCTGCCCCTGTACCAGCACCTTCCTCACCGACTCATGGAGACCTGTCACAAATCCTGCACGAACTGAAGGTGGTTAATCCACACAGGATAATCTTTCCCTTTAAGGTGTTATCAGTGTTCTCACTGATGATACACTGATAACTAGGGAAATCTCTGCTATTTTTCAGATTTGATGTAAAAATCAATAACACAGAAACCTCAGCTCATTGAAGATCCTCTGGAAGCTTTTTAAGACTAGCAGCATTAGCCTTGCTGCCTCTGTAAACCCCTGCTTGGATTATTTTTTAAATTTCCCTTCCTGTTATGTATTAAACGCTGTTGCTGATTTTAGGCTGGAAGTAGCTGTGGGGTAAGAAATCCCAGTGTATATTTTATATATCAACTTGTTAGGTAAGATCATTATTATTTTATCACACAAAGCAGTGCTGAAATTTCACTATAACATCAGCTGCTGTTTACCAGTCAACGTGCTCACATCAGATGTTGCTAAATGATTAAATAGCTTTCTGACTTAATCCTCTAAAATTCTCTTCTGAAGAAAACTGGAGAATATTAACTTCTAACACTTCGTTCATTCTGCAGAATGAACCTTCTCGAGATACTGCTATTGCTGACCTTTTTGTTAGCAGCGCTCTACAATATGTTTTAAATAATATAATCGTATCTTCAGAAACTTATGTTCCTCTCTCTCTTTTTGCTTGTTTTATTTGTTGCTTAGATGTCAGTTCAAGACATTGCTATCCTTTCTCCACAGTATTTGCCATGTTGCTGTAACTCCTTAGCCTTTCATGGCCAGCAAGAAGCTGTTAAGAGACTCTCAACCTCATCAGCCACCATGGGGCTCAAACAGTAACACGGATCGCAGCCCAAACTTCCAGCAATTTTGATGTCGCGTGGTCTTAAGATCCTGAAGTAAGAATACTAAAGCGAGGCCATATAAAATATCTAGTATCCTCAGAAAATTCCATCCCATCCCCACTACCTGCAAATTAAGCTGTTTTAACTAGTTTTTGTTAGTATTACTGCACTTGGATCCAATTTTTTGTTAACGGTTGTGGCATTTTTGAGTTTAGATTTCTACACTTGCAAAGAGAGATGAAAAATGAAATAGTACATTGTAAGGGGAGAAGTAAAAATCTAAGTCTCACTTGAGAAAGCTATGAAAGCAGCAGTCTTCAAAAACTGCCTTGAGAAACACATAGGAAACTTGTTCTTGCAGGGAGAGGAAAAGAAGAGCTATAAGAGAGGACAAGTCATTGCTCTCATCCAGCAGCCTGCTCTTTGCATCTGTTTCTTCGGATAAGTTAGTCAGAGCAGAACTTAAATGCCTCAATGGAAATTTTAGAAGTTCTGCAAATGTCCTCAAGTATTCCACTCCACCAGAGTTAATTTAATTTCACCTCCCTGGTACAGTGGAGTATGTTGAGCTTGAACCCTCTGAGCAACCGTCATAGTCCATGTGGTCCTACCAGGACAGAGGAAAGCAAAAGCCAGGCATTGGACTTGGTGCAGGCAGATCCATGAGCATACGGATTCATCCTTCGATTCAGAGCTAACAGAAGCTCGAGAGTTCTCAGAGCACAGGATCTCCCCTTGAGTTAGCGCCATTAGTACTATATACATTTATGTTACCTTCTAAAAGGACTCCTCTCCCACATGTTCCTAAAATAAAACTTCCATAACCTTTAAATTACCATTTCAAAATCTTTCTCTACTTAGTATTAGTGTCATCGGAGGTTTACTGGAGTTAACTGTAAATTAATAATCCAGTAAGGAAAAAAAAACAAATCTTCAACTCAGGTACAATCTAACAAATTTAGCAAGTGCAGTTAAAAAAATCAGAAATGCTCGTACATGTTATAGTTCATTAATAAATTAGAAAAAAAAAAAAAACACCTGAAAATTGAAAGTAATTTTAAATTAGCTTCAGGAAATAATGCATAAAAACAAAGATTAGCAGAGTGGAACTAATATAGAAATTCAATTATTGCACTGAAAAATAGAAATGAAAATTGGTCTTCAATCATAAAAACTGTTGGTTAGCAACAAGTGTCAAAGCGGCTTACTGTGTTTTCTGAAAGGATTGCCAAAAAAAAAAAAAATCACTACAATGGTTCTGAAACTCATGGAATGTGACCATAAACGTTAGCACATATTGCAAACACTTAGGAAAAAAAAAAAAAATACAAACCAGGTACAAAACTAATAACTGGATCTTTGATGGCACTGAGCTCCCTGAGTGGTGGGGCTTGCGAGGCAACACACACCTCTCTCGAGCTCAGTTGTTCCATGTGGGACAGACGTGGCAGCCCACTGCTAAGTGACTGGACGTATCAGACACTTTCCCCATCACAAGCCCCCACGCATGAGTGTGCTCCTGCTATGCGCGAGTCGGCGTGTTTGTGGGCACGCGGAGAAGGGAGGGCACTTCCCCACACCGTGATTAGCAGAGAAACAGTAATCGTGGCTTTCGTAGCATGAGTCCCAACGGCACAGACCTTCCGAGCCTCGTGATGCCAGTTGCCAAAGCGTCCTCCCACAGGCTGCACCTCAGTTAAAAGCATTTCCTGGATTCACACTGGTGGCACCGCTGTTACGTTCTGCTGCAACGTGCTAGGTGCTGTAGAGGTGTTTAATTGATGCAATTTGTGATGTAAAACACCACTGTTGTAAGACCCGCTCTCTCTGCTGCCAAGCACCCAGCAGCTGGAAGGCTGACAGCAGGACCGCGCGCAATGCGTCTGTTCCCAATGCACTTCCAGAGCCTTACAAAAAGCACCAAGTATTGGATTATTACTACTTGGCAGGACTCAGATGTGTACACAGAGTAGGACTAACAAAATTTGGCAATCTGAACTGGCTACCTGTTCTAAAAAAGGGGAGAAAAAATCATGACTAGAACAGCAGAAACATGTACACCACAGAAGAGAAAGAAAAGATAAATCACTCCTCAAAGATAAGGGAAGATTCCCTTTTGAAAGGCTTCCAAGCAATCAGTCATCATTCCTAAATTCAGTCAATGTGCGCGACAGGAGAAACCCAGACTGGGCCAGGAGGAGAATCAGCACAACCAAGTGTCCATGTGAACTAACACCAGTGCTGACAGAACAAGGTGGGAGGCAGACCAGCACTGTAGTCTACCCTGTCAGTCTGCTGGGCACACACTTATCTGCTAATTAAGCTGATCAGGACACATGAAAATAGAATTTCAGGAGGAATTGGGATAGCTGTGGCTGCCAAGTCTTTTCAACACCTCCTCGGTCTCAGGCTAGTTACTGTCCAGCTCCAAGTTAGACGCTGTCTGCTTGCACATGGTGGGCCCCTACCAGTCGTGGTGAAATCCAAGTCCTCTCTTTCCAAAGTAACAACTGGCTCCATAGTAGTTTGCCCTTATTAGCAGCAATTAACCAGCATCTAAAGAGATGGCCTTGCAGCCCAGAAAGCCAACCATGTCGTGGGCTGCATCCAAAGAAGCGTGGCCAGCAGGTCGAGGGAGGGGATTCTGCCCCTCTACTCTGCTCTTGTGAGACCCCACCTGGAATACTGCGTTCAGCTCTGGAGTCCCCAGCACAAGAAGGACATGGAGCTGCTGGAGAGAGTCCAGAGGAGGGCCACGAAGATGATCCAAGGGCTGGAGCACCTCTGCTATGAAGACAGGCGGAGAGAGTTGGGCTGTTCAGCCTGGAGAAGAGAAGGCTCCGGGGTGATCTTATTGCAGCCTTCCAGTACTTAAAGGGGGCCTACGGGAAAGCTGGAGAGGGACTTTTTACAAGGGCATGTAGTGATAGGACAAGGGGAAATGGCTTTAAACTGAAAGAGGGGAGATTTAGATTAGATATAAGGAAGAATTTTTTCACTTAGAGGGTGGTGAGGCACTGGAACAGGTTGCCCAGAGAAGTTGTAGATGCCTCATCCTGGAAGCGTTCAAGGCCAGGTTGGATGAGGCTTTGAGCAACCTGGTGTAGTGGAGGGTTTCCCTGCCCATGGCAGGGGGGTTGGAACTGGATGATCTTTGAGGTCCCTTCCAACCCTAACCATTCTATGATTCTATGATATTTAGGAGGTCTCCTGTGCAGCTCAGGGATTACAGCCGTGGTGTGCACAACTCCCATCATACCACATCAGAGCCGAGCCAAAGTCTGTTGGAACAGCTCTTTGTGCACATGGTCAGGAGGGGCGGCTGCTGCTCCCGGTCATTACAACTGAGGTCAACTTGTAACATGAACCTGCTAAACACCTGGGCTATCTGGCAAAACTCCCACTACCTTCAGTGGACCAGGACTTAACTCAAAAGAATGTGAGGTGCCATTTGTCAGAGACGCATTGTTTCATTCAAGATTTGGTAACAAAGCAGCAAAGTTCCACAGATATTCTCCAGCCTCAATATCGGTGAAATCACCAGTGCTGCATCATACAGACTTTGTGATTGGTACTTAGTTTTCTGAGGTATTTTTAAATCCCATTTGCATCAACCAGGATCTTTTGGTTCATGATCCTTCTTTCTACCTTCATGAGGAGGCCTCACAGATGCTAAACAATTTTTAAAAACCCTCGGTTCTTTAATCTCCTCACTAAGATAAATACTGACATCAAAACCAATATTTAATCAATTTCTAAGGGCAAAAACCAACTCCAGTCACGTTCTTCCGAGCTGGTAGTGGGCAAGGCTGGTTTTGGTTTTAATCAATGATGTGTATGGGAGAACATTAACAGCGGTATGTCTAAGGGCACTACTGAAAGAATGCATGAGCGAAGAGGCAAGCATCACATCTACTTCTTGATGAGTCATGATTACTATTATTATTACTATTTGTCATTTTTATTTCATCACTACTATTCGACATTAAAAGAAAGCAGTCCATCCACACCAAAGGTTTCACCCAGCAAATCCACACCCACAAGGTTTTTTGTTCAAATGAGCAACTTTTTAAAACTAAAGGAAATTACATTCAACTCTTGCAGAAAACAAGCTATCCGCACTTCCCACGTAGCTTTGAACCAAAATGACACTTCTTGATATGCAGTTTCTCTGCCACTCCACTTACTTGGGGTAAGTAATCTTGCATTTCATTCCTAGTGCCAAAGCTTGCTTTTTTAAAAAATATCGACAAATGTTTATCTAGATATATGAAGTTGGGGGGAACAATACAGCTGTGCTGTCAACTGCACTAATGGCATGAAAAAGTGTAGTTGTACAGAAATGGATAGAAAAAATAAACCCAGATTTTAATTAGTCATCTTCACATTATATTCCATAACTTCTATTTCACTATAACTAGTAAAATTAATTATGTATTTAAGTTGTCACTGCTAAACAAATAACCACCATTCTGCTGCAAGATAAAAATCTATTCCAGAGAAAATGGCATGTAATTTAATTACCACTAAGCTTTTTGTCCACATTTAATTACCAAAACTTACATTTAAATACGGCTTATCAAAGCAAAGTCTTTAAGCCTCTTGTTGAGTAGACTCTCTGTGCAAGCATCTACGCTCACAAGCATGTGCACAAACATGTATATAAGACTCATTTCATAAACTTTAAGATTGCTAAGTCATTGCCTTGCACTGCATCACAGTTTGAGGTATGACATCAATTTATAAAGAATTTGATGAATACAGTTTTAACTGCCAAAATTTTCTTTTGCTCATGTCTGCAGAGGTGGAAAGTCTAAACACAGCTTGATGAGGCAGACCCACCGAGTCACCTTTCTTTGGGGATACTGATAGTTGGCAGGAACTCTTCAAGTAGCCATTTATTACAACCTTCAGCTTCTGCGGTGGCAAACGCTGCTGGGAGAGTGGCTGACAAAGAACACACTTGTTATTAACATTTACAGTGAAATGTATGCCATACATATCCCACACATTTCTTAATCACTACTCTACCTTCCTCATGCAAATTTAACAAATGCCTTATATCTACACGGAAAGCTTCCAGTTTTATGAAATTAGGTCCCACAGGGAGGTGACTTTTATTCGTTCAGTAACTACGTAAGAGTGACCCACAAATACACCTTTTTCTTAAGAATGGATATGAATAAACCTACAGAAGTACTGCTACGGGTCAGGCAAAACAGCCTATGAACTGTTATTACAAGAAGCCGCTCAGGTAACGTAGCTGAGCAAAGGAAGCTGGCTGTTAAAGTGGCGAGCACATGCAGTGAACACAAAGTGCCTAACGACTAAACCAAACGAAACCTGCAAGTCAAAACGAACACATACCATTCAATTCACCTTTTAGAGGTAATTTTCAGGCTGTGTACCAGTTTCTGCACAAACTCACAGTTTTTCAAACAGCTTCAAAGCATAAAATGATCTGGTAGAAAACTCCATCTACATAAGACCGAGTCTGCTCCAGGGATGTGCCGGAACGGAGCACGTTGAAGACCATTAAACCAGCACCTATCCCTGACCAGTGCCGTGCACCTTATGGACTGAGCTGCACAGGTAAGCTGGAGTGGCCCTCACTAGCAACAGACCTCAGGTCTCCAAGGTGAAATATTGTCGGTCTGCCTTGCCACTCTTCTAAAAGAAACCTTTCTTGAATGTCTTATCCAAAAAAAAACATGGTTATGGTTTCTTTTTTCCTCATTTCTGATGAAGCAGGAAACATCAGGCCACACGACTGATTTTATTTTTCACTAATTAACCTGTTGGGCTGAAATATCAAAATAAACATATTTCCTTTTGATTTAAAACAAAATATTTGTTTGTTATTCTTCTCTCAGATAAAAAAAAAACGTATTTAAGGGGAAAAAAAAGCAGAACTCAGTATAAAGCATATCTTTTAGTTCAAAGTGAAGCATTATCTTCTAGATACTTGCAGGAAATGTAGAGGGAATTAAAAGCTGGATTTTCTGGGGCTTGGTAATAATGGTGGTATTCTTTTATCCAAGACTTGAGGGATTAAATTCAGTCACTCAGAACATGGGAGATCCAGACATGATTTTTTTGCTGTGCACAGTGGGAAGTAGATCCGTTAGTATCAGTTCATAGGAAAGTGAACCATACCTTAGGCAATAAAAGGAACTGACCGAAACGCGTACTAACTCTTCCACATTTTTTGCTGTCATCAAAACTATTGCAGCGTATTTTCAGAGGATATAGCATCTCAGCAAAGAGACCAGCAATCTGAAACACAGCTGCCACGCTGCACAGAACTCCCTGAAGAGATTATATCTAACGAAGAGCCTGGAAGATAATTTTACAGGTCACTTCAAGCAAGAGAGTTGAGGATGGAGATAGAAATGATGCTATGCCAATAGCAGAACCTGTTATATTGCAAGCAGAAAACAAATTAAGCATACTATTTAACAAAGAAAGGGTTTTAAAGTATGTATCGGGTTTGATAGTGCTAAGAAACTTCATCTGAAAACCACAAACTGAGGAATAATCTACGCCCCAAGGCAGTTACGCACATCAGAACAGTTTTTTCCCGTTTTCATCTGATAATTTGTGTGCCTCATTTACTTTACATCTGACATTTTAATGCATAATTATTCTTCCTCACGTGTATAAGAAAATATATTTATTTTCACGATGTAAAATTCTTCAAAGTATAAATAAGCAATATAACCAGATGCCTGACTGAATTAGTGTATTCTCACTAGCCTAGTACACTGACAATCTGTTCTTCAATAACATTTTTTCAGCAGGGAAGTTTACATACAAGTACTATCTCTTTCAAATCTCACTGCACATCAGCACTCAGACTTGGGCTTGGACCTTAAAATGCACTTTCCGTCCTGTTTTAAATTACAAAACTGGGCTCTTTGCCACTGAAATATTTGCACAAGAGGACAAAAAAAAAGTAACCACATTTTTGTATTTTAAGAGGCAATTTTCTGACATGTATGTCACAATGTATTTTTTGACGCATTAGGGGCCAGGCTTGATGACTAAATGGAAGAGGACTACTAGAAAGAAAGTGTTTACTTGCATATCATTTGTAAGATACAATTTTTAAATTCTTAAAAACTAGCTTTATCTTTTGGAAACCATTTAATTAGAAATTCTGCAGATAGCGTGAAGTATGTTTTTCCTACCAAAGGTTCTGAATTCAAAAGAAAAGCAAGATTTTTCAGCACAAAATCCCACTAGAATTTCGTTTTGCACCACACTGCAAATAGAGGTAAGTGTCTTCTGTCCACTTACTGCCACAAGGCTGCGTGAACCTACTTGGCATGGTTGCTGAGCCCAAGGTGCCTCGCTGAAGTCTTGCCTGTAACTAAGGTAGCAGCCACCTCGGACACAGTAAAGCTGTTCTTCAGAAAAAGCAGGACTGAATTCACACTCATTCGATGGGATGCGCATTGCCAAACACGGGCACTGAAACTCAAAGCAAGCCTCACACATATGAGTAAATCTGTCAGGTCTCTTGCTGCTCACAGTCAGTGAACATGGACAGGTCAGGATTTCACATGTTTTTCCAATTTATAGGTAATATTTAAGCACACTATACTGTCTCAGCCTAAACGTAACAGAATAACTCATTCAGCACTGCTGAACTCATTGACACAACATCAAGTCAACTGTGTTGACCACTGACAATTATTCTGATTTTTAATGTGACCACTCTATTTTACAGTCAATGAATCATCTGAAAAATCATACGGGGGGAGAGAAAAAAGGCAAACCCAATGCGTTTTATTAAACAGACAATTATTTGCTGTTATAAAGGGACTGTACATCAAGGCTCAGAAGTAATACCACTGAACTAAAGTACTAGTTTGATGCATTAGGGCTTTAGCTGCCAAGACAAGAAATAGTTCTCTTAAAACGGTTATTCTAGAATCCAGTCATTACACCACTAAAAGACAGTCACAAAACAACATACGAAAAACATGCTCTATAAACAACACGTGCAATAACGTCAGCATTAGCACCAACTCACCACTTGAGGAAAACTATTCCTTGGTATTATACCACTTTTCAAGTGAATCACATGCCATATTACACCAGTAAGCCTGTTATCCTCTCAGTCATGTTTAAAAGGAGGTACATTTCAGATTTTTTTGGACTTCAGCTGTACTCTGCATTACCGTTCTGCATTAATCACCGTCACATGAGATGTTCTTGAAGCATTTTGCACATGCAAATGATGCTGATCATTCTCCATTTAGTTTGAAAAATTACCCTTAGTGCTTGGATATACCAAGAAATGCTCTAAGTGAAAAGTAAGTAGCTTTAGTTAAAACATTTTAATACATCAACTGATGTAATGTGGAAGGTTATGTTCTTGTGTTCACATTTAAGCTCAAGGGACAAACAGCTCTATCTCAACAGACAGACCCACAGACCCCATTGCTTTAGACTCATAATCAAATGGTCACCAAAGATTCATGCAAGGAGTTTCAAGAAAAAATACAGCACCTGACAGCATGATCAGCTCCCTGAGCTGCCACGTTTCTGCAGAAGCAGCTAAAGAATAAACACTGACAAACCATGTATGGACAGACTTGATAACTTACGCACACTGAGTCCAAGTAGATTCACAGCACATGAAATACTAATTTTACATAATTTATCTGTCAGAGCAATACAGGCCCTTCAGCAGCAGTATCCTCAGGATCTCCAGAGACCTTATGACTCTACAGATACAAAGTAAGATTCATACAATACTCTCTACGATAATAACATCAAGAAATACTGGTCATTTGAGGACTTTCAAATAAAGTAGAGGAAAAAAACCCTGCATGTAGATGACAGAGATGATAAACACTATATCCTGAACAGGGGGCATCTGATTGTGTTCTTGGTCACATGAAGGCCACTAGTAAAACTAATGACTTCTGGCTGAAAAAACAGATTTGCAAAATCTACCTAAAACATGATGCAAGTGGATTCAAAACCTGTGTTTAGTAATCATCATACCCTGGCAGAGCCTATACTCACTGCATTCCCCTCTGCCAGCCAAGGAAGTCTGTGAAGTGGTTGCGTGTAGGCATCGTCTACCCATGCCTGTGAAGTGTCCCCTTTCCACATGCAGAGAAGCCCCAAAGGACAGCTTCCCCATGCCTAACGTACATCTAAAAGACAAGCACTTCCCACTAAAACACCCTTTTTAGTGGCAATTATATAAATTTGAGAAGGGGCACATTCCTCAAATTTATACCCGTCAGGCATATCAGGTAGGTTCTGTCTGTTCTCCCAAAGACTGATGGAAACGTCCTCTTATCAGGGAGACACTCCAGAATCCTGGACCTACCTGTACCACAGAATCAGTCATGTAAGGCTTTGACATGACATAAGTGGAGATAAATTCCTGCATTTAGTGCTACTCTAGCTCTACAAAGCAATTGATTAGGATGTGGGCTTTCCTTATCGCCACTGTGAGATGATGAGAGGCGATCTCCATACCTGTGTGCTGGACCAAGCGCCACTAGCATAGGTTTATACTGCTGAAGTGAAAAAAACAGCACTCCACTGACCTTGCAGACTTTGTTTTAGGAGATGCTTTGAATCACTTATTCATATTATATCGTCTCGTAGCTGCACAACCATTCTGAATGAGAACACAGCAAAGGAACTTCAGAATTGCCATATTAGTTCAAAGCTGAAGTCCACTAGTCAGAACCAATCTCTGAACTAACCATCATGAGGTTTTTCTTTGGAAAGCATTCATTAGACAGATGCATTCATATTTTTTTGAGACAGGGTTTAACTCCAATGTGCAATAATGTGTGCTCTTATAGCTACATCAGCATACTGAATTAGTACTCTAGAAAGATACTTATGAATAGCAATACAGCAGTGAATCCCGAAAACTTTTGTTGCTCTTAGCTGAGTTTGCAAATAATCAAACACTGTGCCAGTTTCGTTGCTGTTACTCCTTTCCTATATCCAGGTAGCTGGTAAGTGGCTGGTAAGTTTCCCGCAGATACAACAGCAAAAACTAGGAGAGGTTGATAACTGGAGCTTACCAGTTAAGCAATAAAATGCAATTTGCACAAAAAAAAAAAAGTACACATCTTCTGGTAATTACCTGAGATGTTAGGACTCATCTTGCATCTCTTAATGCTCATTTCCCCCCTCTGTGGGAGAGCTTCTCCTCAGAAGCGTTAACAAGTGGTAATTACAGAAGTCACGCTGACAACACAGAACCGGAGAGACACTGTCAACGCTGAATGCCAATTGACCTGGATGGTAAAAATCGCGGCTCCTGGAGCCTTTATAATTTATGTCTCGTTAAGTTTTTATTGTGTGTGTTCTTACACCCTACTTTAAATGATAATCATCCAGCAAAACTTAGAGAATCCAATTACACGAGGCTACATGATGTTGACAAAACGCAGTAATGAAAGGATGGGGATTTTACGAACGCGCCTGTAATGTGCACCCTCGCTGTGGGAGCAGCTGACCGTAGGAGTTAAAATTTCTGTAACTGTATTAAACCCTCCAGACACTGCTAGTTTTAAGCAAAACCGACGTCCCTCTCGCCACTCCCCACGCCAAACCGAAGCCATCCTTCGTCTCCCTCGCAGCGCGGCAGGATCACGGTCCGCGCCCGGGAAGGGGACCTCTGCCAGCCGGGCACGGCGGAGCCGCTGCTGCCCCTCCGCCTTTCCCAAACACCATCGCCCCGCTCCTCCACCGGGGAAGACGAGGAAGGACGACCAAGTCCCCACCGCGGCTGCCCCCGAGCGGGTCCCGCCACGGGCCGTGCCCCCGCCGGAGCGCAGCAGCACCTCCCGCCGCCCGGTCCCACGCCGCTGCCGCCTCCCCCCGCCCGCCAGCACCTGTCCCGCCGCCGCCTCTCCCCCTCCGGCGGGACTTAGCGCGGAGCCCGGCGCGCCGGCCCGCTCCGCGCCCGCGCAGGGAGGGAAGGGTGCGCCGGGCCCGGCCCGGCCCGGCCGGCGGGACTCACAGCGGATAGAAGGCGTAGGGCGGCAGGGCGCTCTCCTCGCACGGCTCCGCGTCGAGCAGCAGGTAGTCCTGGCTGTCGTTCCGCCGGGCGCCGGCCGCCGGGGAGCTGCTCTTCCGCGGGGCGTAGGGCTGCGCCTGGCTCATGTTGTCCCGTGGCCGAGGCGCCCGGGCGCGCAGCGGCTCCCTCAGGGGGCCGCGCAAGCCGCGCGGAACCGGCCGGAGCGCGGCACTGCGGCTCCGTCTCCTCACAGCGCCGCGTCCCCCGGCAGAGGGAGGGCAGCGCGGCGCACCGGCTTCCTCCGCGCCCCGCCGAGGGGTTACTATGTCAACCGGTGCCGCCGCCGCCGCCGCCCCGGGAGCCGCTGCCCGCCGCGCCGCGGGCGAGGCGCAGCTCGGCACGGGGGCAGGAAAGTTTGCGGCGCGTCAGCCGGCGCGGCTGCCCCCGGCCGGCGGGAAGGGGCGGGAAGTGGGAGGGCGGCGGGCTGCGCTCGCGTCCCCTGAGGGGCCGCGATGTCCCCTCCGCGCCGCCCCCGCCGTCCCGCCGCCCCCTCCCGGTCCCGCCGGCTCCGAGACGGTCCTGCCCCGCCCCGGGGCCCGCCGCCGGGCCCGCGGCGCCCCAGCACGGCGGAGCCGGCGGTCAGCGGCCACGCCGGGGAGTCGCCCGCCGCGGTGACACCGTCTCACCTGTCTGTAGAAGACCAGCCTCGGCAGGGACAGCGCTCGCCTTCAGCCGCCCTTCATACAGCACGGCCCGCGCTGGGCTGGAAGAAGCCGCCCAAAGCTCTCCCCAGGAGCCTGGCAGGACGGCAAGTGTGCGGCGAGCGGTTAACTCCCGCTGTTCGGAAGCTGGAGCGAGTTTTCCTCGATTTTCGGTTGGAAAATACAGCGTGTGCTGTGCTTGTGTCCTTTTACAAACGGCGTTCATTTGTTTCGCAGCAGAACTTGTTTTTATCACCTCTAATAGTTTCAGGTAAGAGCAGGGGAAATGTATCGCCTGCCTTAGAAAAAAAAAAAAAAGAAAAACAAAAAGAAAAAAATAGTTTTGCAGTAATGACACTTCAGGAAAACTCAGTCCACTTGCATTTCGCTGTTCTGCTTCACTGATACCACTTTGATGATACTCTTATTTTACTTGTGTAGAATGTACTAGCTTAAATCTGATAACTTACAAACATTTCTGGGAAAAAAAAAAGTAAGGTATTAAGGAAACGGCATCTGATCTACGGGCACCTTTCACGTTATTTAACGTAATAGGCTTACTATTTCACAAGGGAATATTTGTAACTAAATGTTCTAAATGTACAGTTAAAATAAGTGCATCCAAATAAAATCTCTCCCTCGTCCCCGGCCATGTTCGCATATTGAACCTACTGCCAGGGTTTGTGTTTGAACAGCACACAGCCCTTTACTCTTCAGGAACGCACACCTTCCCCTAAAGCAGTGATATGCTGAGAAACTAACTGGGCGAACCCCGGCACAAGCCTTTACCAGGCACGCAGGAAGGCTGATGCTGCCCATGGTCTCCACCAGCCTTCGCCAGACCAGGAGTTTAACAACTGCCTGAGCCACTCCGACTCATTTCTTCGGCTGAACTGCAAGAGGAGGAGGTACCTAAAGAGATCCACAGCTCACTGAAGTTATGGCAGTAGTTACGTGGTCTTTAGGTGAGGTTCAGAAATACCTGCAGTCAACGGTAATTCCACAGTTGCTCAAAGTTTCTGAAATTTCCCTTGTCCTCATAATTATGGCCCTTAAAATTAGACTCTAATGAGTTTTAGAAATCTTTTTTTCTTTGCAAAACACTTTTTTTTCTGTTAAAGAATATTATATATTAAATAGGAGGCTTAGTAGCGACATTACCATGTGTATTGTATATTCTCATGATAATTCTCGATATTACTGTAAAAACAGATATTACAAAGTCATGTGCAGGCTTTGTATTTGAGAAATGTGCTGTTGGATAATACCTCATGTTTTTATTGTGAGAAAGTTTTTTGCCAGTGACAGAGCACTTTGTGATGGGGGGAATTTTAACATGTTCTGCTGCTCTTGTGCATAACCATTTCATTTCACTTTTCCTACTCTGTTATGAGTATAGTGCTTCTCCACTTAATCTTTTTTTGAATATTCCCAAAATATTTGCAAATATTTATTTCTCCATTTTATCTCAACTGCTCTATTTGATACTAGACTGATGTCTCAAGACCTCTCTTCTAGGTTCTTTTTTTTTTCCCCTCTCTTCTTTCCTGCTTACCCTCTGATATATTTACTTCTTTTTAAAAACTAGTACCATCCTACTTTGCTGATAGGTTATCAGATCCTTTGACTTCAGAGCCTGCTCAATCACTTTCTCTGTTTTCTTCTGCTGCTTCCTTCAGTCTTCTACTCACTGTTTGAATGCCCCTAGGATTATTTCCCCTCTTCCCCTTGATACTTGTGCATGTCTCAGCTTCCAGCTGACATTTCTCATTTTCTCAGGTGCTTCCCTTCCCTGTCTTCATTCTCATTTCAGCCTTGTAAACTCTGGTATCACTCCAGGCACACTTACTTTCTCACCTTTCCCAAATCTTGCACAAATTCTGAAGCCACACTTGTAAGTTGCAGTTGTGGTTCCTTTCAGAACTAATGGCACTAATGAAAAGTGAAAGAAAACAATATGGTGGTTTTATTTGTGTGTGCTGTAGAACTGATGTACCATGAGCATATTAACCAACTTCAACAGGGAAACCCACATCAGTGTTTTTAGTGACTGCTTGCTGAAAGTTAATGACAAGCAGCTGTTTCTGAGTGTTTGATAGCTCGGAAACATGGTAGCATTGTGAGCTCTTCCAGTTCTTGGTCATCTCAGTACAAGCTTTTTGATGATTTCAGATTAACAGCATGTGATGGTCATGATCATTACTTCCTTGATACAGGTTGGTTGTTTTGGCCCTTTGTGTTTCATAGCACCGCTATCAAAACGAACTATTAAAAGGATTCTTTACAGAGAGACAACTGAACAGGCAGTGGGTAATGCTTTTTCTCTAGAACAGAGAAAGTACCTATTATCTTGGGAACAGTGAAAAAATTGTACTTATATTGTCTTTTTTAATTTGGTCCAATGCTAAATAAAATATCTATGCTTTTCCATCCCTACATGCTCAAGTACAAACTCCCTCTAGGAAAACACCTCAATATGGCTCAGTTTTGTTTCACTTCATCAAAGACTGGTAGGACTTGCTAAGTTAAACAATTATCTGATAGGTCATGATTTTCAGAAACATTGGCCAGATCAGGCCAGAGGAACAAAAAATGTTCATAGTCCTTGAAAAAGAAAAAGATGCTGAGCTGAAACTCTGAATTTTCACAACCTGTTTTTTTTTTTTTTTAAATAATTTATTTCAATGTCATTTAACAGTTGTCTAAGTCTCCGTTGAGTGGTTAAAGAGTCAAATCACGCAGCACCATGGGAGAAGGCCATACTTCTACTGGAGGTTAGATAAGTACACGTCTTTGGAAGTCACTGGATGTTCCAAGAGTCACAGATGATGGAAACCCTGGCCAAACTATGTGTCCTGTTGCACTTATGCAGTTGTGTCTGAACGGTTTGGGTTATAGATGGAGTGAACTTTCTTGTTTCCTTCTCTGAGTAATAGTCTAGGGATGATGATCTGTTCTGCAAGTGAAAGCTCATGAGGTTACAGAGATTTATTTTGGATGGCAAGATGCTGGGATGAAGAAGCAAGGAGTGATCCTTTGCTGCTGTGAAAAAGAAGAAAAGAGATCAGAGAGTATGACTTTAACTGTCAGTTACACTTCTTGGAGGTCTTTCCAACAACAAAATGAAATTTATATATTATTCTGGCTTTGCTAATGCCTTGGTGTTTCTGTTGCAAAGATAAACAGCATATGCTATTTTTAATTAATTACCTGTTATTGATATTTATGCAATGTTTCATTAGACATCTAAATTGCAAATCAAATTACAATGAAATCGCTGTGTGTGTTCTAGAAAAAGTTACCAGATCTTCGCCGCAGTCTTTCCCATCCAGATATATATTTTAAATCAGAGTGAATACAGAACTAGACAAAACTAGACAAAAAAGCTTGTTTTTCTGAGTCATTATCTGACTTGTACATATACTAACCTTTTCTTCTTTTGAAATAAAAAAATCTATAACCCTGACTGATGATGCAAAAATCACAATGTTTCCCTGCTTAATATTTCCTTATGTGCACCTTTGTTTATGACATAATCTGAGTCTGTCTTCTCAGACAAGAAGTGGATTTTAGTGTGAAACTGAAGTGTTAGTTTAGAGCTGGCTTAATTGGTTTTACTACAGACAGCACAGTACAAACCATTCCACTATCATTCACTCAGTCAAGTATTGTGACTGAGAAAGATGAGAAACAGAAACTGAAAGCTATTCCCTGTACGGGGGAAAGGACAAGAGACAGAGTGAACTCGCATGACAAGTGACAGGCGCGTTGCTTAATGCACTGCCAGAAGTCACTTGGGTACCATAGCGATGAAAGCTGCAGAAGAAGCCACGCAGAATAGCAGAGTACCGTGATTCAGCCTCGCTGAGTAACTTATGTAAAGGTTATCTCAATACAGCAAAATATAGTGCAATCGTATTGCTCACTTGCAGACTAATCTAAACCTGTTTAGGAGTAAAAGGAGGTGGCAACATCAAGCTGTACTTGTAGCCAGGAAAATCTCAAGGATTCACAGAATGATGTTTAGTTGCTCGTGTTTAACCAAAGTCTTGTTACGGGAGCTGGCTACATTGCAGTGACACAGGTGCTCCTGCACATGCCACAGTCACAGTTTCCTGGCTCTCTGTTCTGCACGGGGGATCCTGTCAAAGACACGCTTTGGTATAAACCAGGAAAGGGGCAAGTCAGTGTAACTGTACCACGGCTGAGCAGTGTCACTGCTGCGGGTGTGAGCATCACTTGGAAAGAAAAGCAGTATGCTATGCAGTGAAGAAAGGCTGGTTTCTCTGAGGTGTGGGAGATGTGTAACCTGCCCGCTATAATTCCTTCCTGCTGCATAGTACAGGACTCAAGACTTGCTTTTATAAAGCCAGCAGCGTGAACCATTGCTACTCAGTAGTTTTGTTAGTTCTCTCCATAAAAAATTAAATAACCATTGTCAAGAACTATTTCTAATCACAGTTATTCTCTGCCTTTGTCTAAATGTGAGTGAGGACAGAATCTTGTTGTGACACCAGGAAACCTTCTCTACACCTAAAAATCTTCCCTAGTAGAGTCTCTTCTGGTCATGATCCAGCCTACTGCTTCACGTTCGGCTCTCATACCTGTACTTCTTCCCACAGAATGCTGCCTGGATACATTTATGAAACTGAAGTGCAAATTTTAATCCTGTCAAAAATTACAGCTGGGCCTTTTCTTCTGCAAAGGAGAGCTTGATGAGGAAGTGGACTGAGATAGCTCGTGGATATTGGCATCCAGATTAGAGCACTGTAAGTGGATCACAGAAATGTCAGACACATTTTCAAAAGCTGTCGAAACTGTCTTGGCTAAGAAGACTCTGGGGTGTTCAGGGGCCAGAGATACTGAAGGACTTTTGCACTGCAAGAGAGAGGGTAGAGAAGTAGGGTCTGCGATGAGAAGGAATGATTTTAAGGATGTGTTCCTACCTGGACATTTATACTCATGGCTCTAGTTTGGGAGGAGATAGAGATTTCTAGGAGCATCATTATTGCTGGACTGCCAGGGATGTTCCTACCACTATCACGCGTGTGTACACATACATGACTTACAGGATTCCACTTAGCCATTATCCTATTTTTTTGCTATCAGAAACATACAATCCTTCTCTACGCACTTTCACACAAGGTCTATCATGCTACATTTGCCTTGGTTTACATGGTATAATTAATTATTGTCAATTAGTTTTAAAAATCTGAAATGCACTAACACCCACTTGTACTGTATCTACACTGCGAAAGTCAGTGCAACTGAAATATTGTCATTAAATCCATTGCAGTTTCATTACACATAATTTTGTGGGTTTTGAATAAATACTGTGTTTCCAACCCAGCAGTCTGAGGCATGCTGCTTAAAGATAAAGAACATTACTAGTCATCAAGCCCCTATTCCCGTTACAGATAATAAGATACTCCTTCTCTGTTATACGTGAGGAGGAGGATGTTTGAAGTCAAAACTAGATAGTTAAGTGGAAAATATCTTGCTAGTTTCCAAGGAAGTGGAGAAGTATCAACCTTCCAAAAAGAGTGTATATGAAAAGGGATGTTGGACCAGAGACTATATATGTTGTGAAAAGCAACAGTAATCTGACAGAAATCAGTAGAATTACATCATTTTTAAATCAGTGTGAGATCAAAATTAGATTTTTTCCTTTGTCTACCTTCTGTCACTACAAAAAGAAATAAAATATTTTCAATAACCCTATGTCCTGTTAATGACTAACATCAGAGCCTTTCTATGTGGGTTCCATGTTCACTCAGGATACTATATTAACTTCCATGTCCTGCCCAAGTGGTTCAAAACATCTCCTCTTGTCACCTAATTTTATCAAAGAAGTAAAGAAAGTGATACATTGAAGCCTTTCACGTACATACTTAACAGAATCCATATGTGGTACTCTTGGAGATATTTAGACTTACCAATGTATAAAAGATAAACAGTATCATAAATAGTAATGAATAAATTAAAGCTTTAGCAAAAAGAGATTCTTAAAAATTCAAGTAACTATTGCTGACATTCAGCCTTTACTGGCAAAGAAATGTGTTTGTACCAATGAGTTGTTTAGCTTGGCACGATCACATATAGCCATGAGAATGATGTGGTTCATAACAGTCACAAGATTTCTCTATTTCCTTTTCATTTTAGTTTAACTGATCTTTATCAGTTGAAGGTGTGAAGCTTCTAATAATGAGAAAAGAATGGTCATTTTTTTCTAGTGAGTACTAGAAATCTTGAGTTAGCCCTGTTGGTTTAGCATTCAGGTTTGTCTCTATGTCATATTAAGAGATGACACCAGTCGTTAGTCTAGTTCTCAAAGCATATATCATGCATAAAGATATTATTTTATGATTTTGGGAGACGGGTTCCACATCCTTATTGATGATACTCCTATAACAGTTATCAGTTATCTGCCCGGCATAATGCCAGCAATTTTCTGCCTCCTTTGAGAAACAGATGAAAACAGAAAATGTGAAAAATATGTTGACAGGAGACCAGTAGAAGAGATTTGTTATATATAAGATCAAACTAACTATAGTGAGTACCTCCTGAAGAATGTCTCCCTGCTCTGCCAACTTAGTTTAGAGATTCTGAAATGGTGGATATCAGTGTTGCAATGCTGCCTTCAAGGTGGAATTTATAATCGTTGATATCCCACTGATTTCATCCTGCTGTGTGAAAAATAGTAACTCAGAACACTTTATCTGTCAAGGATATCTTTTCTCAGTTATCCACAAATGATCTCTTATTTGTGTTCTCTCTGAATTACGTATGTGCATCATGTTCATTTATAGTAAATCAGTTTCTACCCTAAGCTTCTTGTTAGCAATGTTCTAAGAAATAAAATAATACAGTCTGGAGTTATATTCCATTCTGCATTTGTTTCTTTTGCTACATGTAGATGCTGCATCATCTTATTCAGTGTCTTCAGTAGAAGAGTAGGGAGCTTTAGTGCCTCTCAGCATTAATTTTTTGAGAGGATCCCGCCTTCTAAGATGCTGATTTATTTTTGTCTTGTAATTCTAAGGTCTGAGAGCATCAGTGTTACAGAGAAAATACAGTGCAGTATCAACTGGCATCAAGCTGAGAATGTCTTTGAAGTCAGACGTCCTTCTATTTGTTTGATGCTATACATCTGCCAACTACTGGAGGGACTTTGCCTGCTGGCTCCTGCAGGTAGGCCTCTATTTTGTATATTTGCAGTGTCGTTCTGTCACCCTATCTTCTCTGTGTTCTTGCTGCAGATGATTGGATTGAACCTGTTTTGTCTGGAAATCAGGGAGAAGTGAGTTAGGAAAAGAATGTTATCTTGCCTGGAGGGATGTGCCACCTAAAAACTCCATCTGAGGACCACAGGCTTTCCTCTGTTATGTGGTGCACCATCAGCCTTCTCATCTGAGTGATTCTTTGGTTCCTCTACATACATGACTTTCATTATTTGGCATTGACATGTTTCTAAATTAGTAAGGATTTGTTTGAATAACTGTTTTGAGAGAAAATTCACATCTGTAACCACGCATCAGATGTGACAGTTTGAGCTGTGGTGGCATCTGCCAGGACATGCTTTGACAATCAGTTCTACCTTCAGTTTTTCCTTCAGTCCTCAAAGAGTAGTCCCTCTATGTCATGCCATTGAACGAGACAGTCAGGCGTTTAATTACATTTTACCTGTAGTTTATGAAACTTAAATTGCAGGTGGCATCAGTGTGTGAACTAGTAACTGTGGTATGAAGCACAGAAGATTTTCATGTCATTCCTTCCCTTCAGTTTTATCTCGTAACATTTCTGTTCATAATCCCTTTTGGGAAATTGGTTGGTTGCTGTAGTAATTAGCAAAAGAAGGCAGGGTATTATTCACCTCATTTATTCTTAGATTGCTAGGCTTGCTTTATAAAACCCAGATAAATACAAACTCTGGAATATGAGATGTTAAAACGTATTAGATGCTACTGGCCTCTCCGCAAGTGTTGGACTGTTACAGTATTGGTTTTGGGAAAAAATGGCATGACTTCAGGATAGAAAACATGCAGCATTTCTGTAGATTTTATTTGCTTGGAGTCATCGTGGCTGTTTGGAATATTTCTCTGCTCCTGGGATGACAGATCTAGCAATCAGTGCACCTCTGGGAGGGAAACTCATATGCCTTATTCCATGAGCACCAGCCTCACTGTTTTGGGCATCCCTGAGACAGCGTAAGTGCTGTTGAATGGGCACCATAGGGCTGCCGGGTGGCGAAAGCTCAGTCTTCATGATGAGAACATTGCTATCCTGACAGCTGAGTTTTTAGTTAAATGCATTAATACCAATTTTCACTAAGCAAAAGGATATTAACTCTGACTCCAGAAATGCTTCTGAGGCATGACTCGCTGGACCTTTAGGAAAAAAAAAACAAAACGGAGATATCATTTTATGTATGCCTTATTTTGCACTGCCTTCAGGTGTCTGTTGCTGTCAGATGCAGAACAGAAGCTTTGACAGATTACTTGGTCTTGTCAAACATGATCATTCTTAAAACATTACATTATTTTCCCCTTCAAAGGTTACATCACTGACATACTTATGCAAGATGCTTATACGTTGTGTGTGGCTATGCCACCACAGTGTCACAAAACACTCTATACTGTTGTTGATTACTCTATTTTAGTGATTCACAGGTGTCATAGGCCTCTGGTTTGATATTTCTTTGATCTAAACCAAACCACTTAATTAGAAAAATTACAATGACTCATACTCCTTTGTTAGATCAATGAAGCTACTTCCGCTGTTGTAGCATGTTATATATCCTACACTGGTATTGTTAGCTTCACTGATGGATGGGTTTAAGCTTGCTACTTCTGGTTTTGATATAACTATGATGTTATAAGCAATGATAAAGTCTAAGGGTTTGAAGTTCTTTTCCCATAATATTTCCAAGAAGTGAGGGCAGGGCCGATAAAACAGACTGTGCTTTTAACATGGACTTTTCATTTCCACTTCAGGATACAAGACGCCTTTTTGACTGGATCACTACTGCTTTGGAGTCAGGAAGTTTGCTTTGACAAATTTGCTATTATTTGTTCTGTGAATATTCTAACAGTATTTCAGTATTTAGATAACACTGTAACATGGAACTAAGAAATTTAAGGCAAATACAAAATTTTTGCATTCTGTGTAAAGCTACAAGAAATACATTCATTAAACACAGCATCACGTAAGTAAAATCTAGAAATTTCAATCTAGAAAAGTTAAAATATGAAACAGATCACGCCACATCTGCAGTTTCTCTAAAGAAAACTTTCCTTCTGACAGACTTTACAAAATGTATTTCAGTGTTCATCTGCCTAATCCTTCACCAAACTATCTGCAGTGTCAATGGAGTGATACTGGCTGGGTGTAGAAGAGGGAAGGTATGTTTGGAAGCAAAGATACATCATCCTTGGGCATTTAAGAATATCATATGGGTGAGAAGTAATTTTCACTTACCTTTAGATATTTACAACGTAGACATATAGCTATTTAAGCTTCTTCTATAGATAATTATCTATCCATTAAGGTTGAGACTAATTTCATACTGTGGGCAGAAATTTTCCCCCATTGATCTTCAGGGAAACCTATATAATTACCCCAGAAGTAGATGTTTTTACACTCCAGATGTGTAAAAGTTAAGCAAAATAAATAAATTCTGCTCCACAGTTCAGCATTCACCTGTTACCTTTTAGGTCCATGAACAATAGTCATCACATAAAACTTAGACCATGTTGTAGTACTAGATGTATGTATGTCACATGAAGTCATGATACGTTAACTGTATGCAAACTAAAGCAGTGATCTACCACACACAGCTACACACACATCAGGTATGTGGAACAGTTTGTTCTGCACAGTTCACCTCGATTCTGAGATTTTTTTTAAATGAATTAGATTTTACTGAGATCTAATGGGAGTACATTTGCAATAAAAACTCTGTAACTATCCTGCACAGACTCGGTTAAATTCCATGCCACTTGTATGGAGTCACAGTCGTATGATATATTTTTAATCTTGTCTGGCTCCAAATTACACCATGGATTAATCTCCTCTTTTGAATTAGAAAAAATCCTGCTCGTTGCTATAAATAGATGAACTGCTGTATTTTTAACTCTACATGATGTCTTTGAAAATGTGACTAACAGAACATTCTACTGGTCTCCACAAGATCATTTTAATAGGTCTCTCTTAGCTGACAAATATGTGTATAACAAGGACAAACTAAAAACTTACCTGAAAAAAATAACACCCACAAAACTATCCGTATTGTGCCAAGTAGGCAACACCCTTAGTATTACTTCATAATATTGACTAATAACAATAAACTCATGCAAAAAGAGACACATTTATTCTGTCAAAGCAATTCGTGTCCCTAGCAAGCAGTTCTAAGAAAAAGTCAGAAAGAAAGGATGTTGAAGAATTAAGACGTACATAAATGTTGAATCTTATCCAAGATACACAAGCTAACCTGCGTAACATTAATAATATCCTGAGTAAAGCTGATGAAGCTTTTCACACAAAACTCTTCTCTGTCAATGTTCAACAGATCCAGTGTCTTCAAAATGTTCACTTATTACTTGACAGCTTTTTTTTTGTCTTGGAAAGCAATTAAATCCCCAACTGAAAAACAGCCATTCTTGATCACTTCAAAATGTATCCTCTTGATTACTTTTTTTTCGTGATTAATTTATTTCACTTTTAGTAATCACATTTAAAAATTTGAAATCTGATGAAGTACTTCGAATGCTCTCAGAGTGAAATACTTCAAGGAACCAAATAAACCTGTTTTTTTCCCCCATTAGTTAAGCATTGGAGCATTTTTCTCTTTTCAGACAGTGATAGTTAGCTTGATGTAGTGGTTCTATAATAAAAGGACTGAGGGTCGAGACAAGAACAGAGGGAGCACCCACCGATCATGGTCCCGGGCAAAACAGACTCGATTTTCTTAAAACAAAACAATTTATTAACAGTTGCTTAGAAAGGACAAAGGGAAACATAACTGGTTACTTGAGAGGATAAAAAGAAACAAAGGCAGATCTTAAAAACAACACCTCTCCACCCCTCTTTCCTTTTCTTCCTGGCTCTACCTCCTCCCCGCAGCGGCACAGGGGGAGAGGGAATGGGAGAGTGCAGGTCAGTTCATCCATGTTGTTACTGCCGCTCCTTTCTCAAAGGAGGAGGAGTCCTTACACCATTTTCCCTTGCTCCAGTGGATCCCCTACTCACAAGGCAAATCCACAAACTTCTCCAGCATGAGTCCTACCCGCAGGATGCAATCCTTCCCCATCAGATTGCTCCAGTGCAGGCTTTATCACAGTCTCGGATTCTTAGGGAGTTGTGGCCACTCTCTTCGGCGTGGGTCGTCCCAGGGACTCTAGATGCCTCATGACCTCGTCGTGCATCCCATGCTCCATTATTAACAGTTACTCGTCGTGCATCCCATGCTTCACGACCTCTCTCAGACTCAGGCATCTCTTCCCCGACGTGGGCTTCTCCACGGGCCGTGAGTAGGTCTCTGTTCCACCGAGCCCATCCTGGCTGCAGGGGGCCGCCTGCCATCTCACCACCGGTTGCAGGGGAAACTCAGCTCCGGCACACCTCCTCCCACTTCATCTTCACTGACCTGGTGTCTGTGTGGCCGTTTCTCTCAGATCTCAGTTCTCTCTGGGTGAAATTGGCCCAGCGGGCACCCTGGGAACAGGACGCCCCGAGTTCTACAAGGGGCTCCGTTGCTGCCATCTAGTGCCCTCCTCCCTTCTCCTCGCTCCTGGGCAAAAGCCCCTTTTCCTGTTCCTTTGTCCCAACTTAAATAGGGCAATTCGCAGAGGCGCCGATGATTCGCTCAACCCTGAGGGGGATGGGAGTCTGATCTGGTGGCACAGGGAGCAAATCCCCTCTGCTACCACCAGAACCCCCTCCCCGACATCGAACTATCACACTTGAACTGTTGGAATTACTGATAAAGAAAGAAATTAATGATTGTCACTCTCCATAGATAGTCCACCAGAAAACTGATTTTTGATATGAAATTCTGATCCCACTGTAATCCATGGAAATCTTGCTGTCAACAGACTGCAACAGAACCAAAAGTTTATCCTGAGTATCAGCAATATCAGGACAAAAGCTTGAAGAAAATCTCAGCTGTCTGAATGAGCTAGATCAGCATCTTTGTGTTATCTGTTCATAATAATACTAAAACCTCTCCTACAACTATGAGCCAGTTTAGTGGAAATACATAGAATCATAGAATGGTTAGGGCTGGAAGGGACCTTCAAAGCTCATCTAGTCCAACCCCCCTGCAACAAACAGGGATATCTCCAACTAGATCAGGTTGCCTAGGGCCTCGTCCAACCTGGCCTTGAACGTCTCCAGGGATGGAGCATCCACCACCTCTCTGGGCAACCTGTTCCAGGGTTCTACAACTCTCATGGTAAAAAATTTTTTCCTAATATCCAATCTGAATCTACCTCCCTCTATTTTAAAACCATTACCCCTTGTCTTATCACAACAGGCCCTCCTGAACAGCCTCTCCCCATCTTTCTTGTAGGCCCCCTTGAGGTACTGGAAGACCGCTATAAGGTCACCCCGGAGCCTCCTCTTCTCCAGGCTGAACAGCCCCAACTCTTTCAGCCTGTCCTATAGGAAAGGTGCTCCAGTCCTCTTATCATCTTCGTGGCCCTCCTCTGGACCCTCTCCAACTGGTCCATGTCCTTCTTATGTTGGGGGCTCCAGAACTGGACGCAATACTCCAAGTGAGGTCTCACGAGGGCAGAGTAGAGGGGGAGAATCACCTCTCTCGACCTGCTGGCCACACTCCTCTTGATGCAGCCCAGGATGCAGTTGGCCTTCTGGGCCGCAAGAGCACATTGCCGGCTCATATTGAGCTTCTCGTCCACCAGTACTCCCAAGTCCTTCTCCTCAGGGCTGCTCTCGATCTGTTCTCTGCCCAGTCTGTATTTGTGCCTGGGATTACCACAACCCAGATGAAGGACCTTGCACTTGGCCTGGTTGAGCTTCATGAGGTTGACACAGGCCCACCTCTCCAGCCTGTCGAGGTCCCTCTGGATGTTAATGTTTTGGCCTTTTCTGCTGGGAATAGTTGAAAATTACTTTTAAAATCATCATTGAATGAATGAAGTTATTCATGCTTGCAATATTATGTTCTGTAATATCATGAAAGTTTGATGAATACTGTCAGAATCATCAGTTATAAATCCAGCCAACCAATTCCAGAGGACTTAATATATCATGACATTTTACACCTAGTAATACCTGAAATCCTGCAGGTTGTTTCAAGTCTGTGGAGGTAATCTTGTTCACTGTTGTGGCTCCATGTAAATGCTTAGAGCTGCATACATGATCTTTGCAGGACTGAAGGTCTTTGGAATTGCTCTCCAAATCTCATATTTAATAATGGGTTGTACCCATTTTTTGTGCTAAGATACATACAGTGAATAAATGTTTATAAGTCGTTTTGGCTATGATATTTTTCTGAGTCTATGTTGCTCCATTGTGAAGCAGCATATGAGCTATAAGGCTGGGAATTGGAAATCTGCAAAAAGGAATCCTCAGGTTATGTCCCCTTCGTTTTTTTTCTGAAACAATGAGATTTCTAAGAAGTGCTAAGGTTGCCACAATAACGTTCTAGAGAGGATTTTTTCAGGAAATAGTTTGATTCAGAAGTTTGTTTTCACTGGAAATAATAAAATGTTGTGGTTTAAGTGATTTATTTAATAAATTCTTGGATAAAACTCCCTTGGTACTGCTTTCTGAACCACAAGACTGCTGTTATTTGTCTCTGAGTAAAGTGTTGCGTATTGAAAATCGCTATTTAGAAACATGAATCTTAGAGAATCTGCTCATCTTCACTCATCATCTCTTGGGATCATGTTACTTGCATGAGAGTTCTCACTGGAAAAACCTTCTAGACCTCTGGGTTGCAAAGAGATTTGAAAATAAAAATCCACTTCATATTCCTATTGGCATTAATGTTAAAAATAATTTTCAGGTTTTAATGTTAAAATTAATTTTGCCTTCAAGCAGAGTGGGAACTGTTTCCAGTTAAAAGAGGAAAATAATTGCAGTAGACCTCCAGTTTGGAGACAACAGTTCTGGGAAGTTCGCTGTGCATGTCCTCTGTTCTTACCCACTGATGCAGCAACGAATAGGCCTTTCTAAGCCCTTTCAACAGAGATCTAGAAGCAGCTCTTTTTTCACATGGGTTAAAATTAGGACTAGATTCCACTCAGTTATGAAGTGTTGTGTTCAAAGTGAGA
Source organism: Tauraco erythrolophus (assembly GCF_009769465.1). Lineage (NCBI taxonomy): Eukaryota > Metazoa > Chordata > Aves > Musophagiformes > Musophagidae > Tauraco > Tauraco erythrolophus. Next base: position 121,805,913 of record NC_141465.1, on the reverse strand, counting down.
ATATTTCTTCAAAACCATATCTTGCAACTGAGAAGAGCTGTGATGGTCTTTTGACAGGTTTCAGGATTTAAATCAGAAGAACTGGATCCCCAGTTGTGGAATTGAGGATCCAGTTCCAACTTGGTCTTTGGCAATCAGTTCTAATGGATTTAGAAAATCTATAGAGTTTATCAGTAGTTTACAGTTATGTTTAAAATGGTACATTACACAACATACAGTGCCATCCTGCTGAGAACAGGTAATGACTGCTCAAGGACAGAACAAAGTGTAAATTTCCAAACACAGAGATATTGCTACATTGCATAGCATGCAAGTGGGAAATAAAAGAACAATACACAATATAGTATTGTGTTTGCAATGCTTTATGTCTCTGACAACTGGATAATCCACAATTCATATGTTCCAAATTCTGCTCTTAGCAATACTAGTAAGTATTTTTTCCTACACTCCGGACTTTTGTCCTGATTAAAACAGAACTGTAATAATATAGTTCAGAACTGCTTCCTAGGGGAACTGAGGGTGCAGCAGCCTCTGTGCTTAACGCTGGCTGGTGTCATCAATGCTCTCATGCCAGAGCTGCGAGGCTGCACAGCCTCCCCCAGTGCCTTGTCTTCTCTTGAGTAACCGAGAGCAAAAATCACCTGTTCTAGAAAATGGATATGATCTGTACAACACATAAGCAGCAAGTGACTCAAAAGTCCAAAACAAGTTTGTCCCCAAAGCAAGGAATGAACAGAGCTGTTACAGCTATGAGATATGTTCCTATGGTTATGATTGTTCTGTAACCCACTTTTAGTTGCTTGCTGTCTCACAACAGCTATCTGAAGAACCCTAATAGGACAGGTGTAACAGCTTTAGCCCTGACCCTTTGCCCGGACACTCACAAAAAGTGCTAAACTTGCATTTCAAGCTGACGTGCCTTCTTTGTCTTTCCGGGACACTTCTGTGTCAGGACTCCCCACTCCCAGCCCATCTGCTTTGGGACCCAGTGGCAAGGACAGGTACCTGATGGCATTACAGTAGCTTAAAGGTATCCCCAGGGACAGGTACGAGTTAAATCTCATCACATAAAAGATTTCTAATGCAGCTATTGATTCTTTTGAATCCCATAAGACCTGGTGAAAACCATTTAAACAATTTATATAATTTGCTGCTTCTCTGTTCGTGCCACTCAAAATTATTCTTTGGGATTTGATTGGATGTCTAGATCTCTTCCCTGTACTTCGCTTTTTTTTTTTTTTTTTCTCTGAATGTATGTAGCTTGAGTGTTTGCTGTCTTAATTGTCTTGCAACCAGCAACCCATACGGTCTGGCAAAAAGTATTTCATACCACAGAAAGCCAACAGAGATTCTTTCATCTCTTTTAAGTGATCAGGCTCATCTGTTGATCAAAATCATCTCTAGGTGATTAAGCACATGGTCCTGTTTCTTACACACTTGTCAAGATTCTTGATCTTCATTTAGAAATATATTGTATTTCCAGATAACTCTCTTCAATTTGCAGTAGATTTGAACTGGCTGCTCACTACCTCACCCATGCCTACCACACTCCAGACCATTTTCTTGCTATCTCCAAAGACAAGACCATAAAAGACAACATTAAAAATTGGTTGTGCAACTGACTGGGAATTTTTTGATGAAAAATGGAGATGTTTACCCATTGAAACTAAATTAGGTTTTTTGACTGGATATTAGATTTTTTTTCAAAATGAAACAAAACAAAAAGGAGAAATATATGAAAGAACAGTGAAATAGTCAAACACAAGTCCCTGTTTCAAACAAGGAGTTTGAATCTCATTTTCAGCCAGAAGATGTAAAACTGTTTTCATTCACTTTTTTGCAGGGAAAACTTTTAAAAATTTCCTCCTGAAGCTACAAGAAAATGTTGGAAAACTTGAAAATCCTCAGAAGGCAGGAAAACTACTTCCTATCCATCTTTAAGATAGAAAAGGATAAGAGCACTGGCTCATAAAATCAAATTGAAATTTACAAGCTATACAAATTCTCCAAATTGATGTAATGGATTTTGATAATGCTGAATCATAATCATAATATGCCCATGTTATTGCAGCAAGAAAGGACTATAAATATCAAAAAACCACTAATTAAATTTCACTGTGTAAACTTGAGATGCCCAAATTTCAACATCAAGAGGCAGGTGCAAGAGCAAGTAAAATTTGCATGTAAAAGATAAAGAATTAACATTTTTGTTAACAGTATATCACCACTGATGCTTGTATAGCATGTTAAATACTACTGTGTTTGTTTGAACTGATTCCATTCTTGCACATTAGCAGGACTTACCTGTTGATCTTTTTCTTTTTCATTTGCCAATATGAAGAAAATTATTATTATTCGGCCAGATTACAGCTGTCATGTAGGACAATATCTGTTTATATTGATATTCATTTCGGTTATAGAAGATAAGGAGCTTACAAGCTGGAGAACAAAGAGAACCAAAATATGAGAGCATCTTGTCATCTGTCTCTACAAAAGTATTTTCACATCCATCTACTCTGTGACGGGGGAAATGCAAAGGGTACTGAGTGCCCCGGTAAGAGTGCAGACTTCGGGATAGGCTGAGAATGTAACCTGGTGTCCATCAGTATTTTAATGCTATCTATGATGAAACTCATGATCTTGTCTTACCATCATCAGTATCTATGTTAGCTTGGTTAAATCTAGCTGAGATGCTATGATCCCATAACCCAGCTGCAGTATAGATACACTTTAGCAAGGTGTTTAATGAATTCACCATTCCCAGATTTCTTTTCTCTCTATTTTAAATCTAATCTTACTGCCACTGTAGTCACAGCTCCTTCCCTCTTCTCCTGCTGCTTATTACTTAACGTTTCTCATTTCAGTTTTAGATTTAATGTGTTGCTAAGCTCTGCTTTGCTGAAACAATTGCCCCTTGTGACAAAAACCAATAAGATAGTCATAGGATTTGGATAACACATATCAGGAATTCTCTTTTGTATCTTGTCTCCCTCCCAGATAAATAGACCCTGGAGAGGTTTTCAGAAGTGGTGAGCTGACTTAGACATTCAAGACACAGTTTCAAAAATTATGTATTCATTTTTGAGTCCAAGTCAAACTGAAGGTGAGATAAACTTTTGTGCATAGGCCAATGCATGAAAGCACCGTGGTCTCCTAAGGAATGTCTACAGATCAGACATCTCTTTGATGACAGAGTAGTGAAGAACTACAAGCATTAGCTTTAAGTTATTCAGTTCAGGTACCAATCACGGTACAGTCACAGGCTCGTTTCCTTTGGAGTTTCTGAAACTGTGCCTTAGATGCTTTTGCAAGTTTTACCTGAAGTGAAATTTCCAACATTCCCATTTGGCACTGAAACTTCCACCTGGAAAACCTTCTCTTATAGCAGTTCTTCCTGAAGTGAAGGGGTGAGCTGAACAGGCGTATGGCAGTTCTCCAAGCTATTTTGGTGGCAGTGTTGGTTTTCATATGATTCATTCCAACACCAACACCCTCCTGCCTGGTGATTGTAAACAATGCACTCATGTGGCGAATGACAAGCCATGACAAGGCTAGTGACAGGCTGAATCAAAAGAGAAAAAGGTCATCTTTACATATTAAGATTCAAGTGTGAGTATTGTAATTGCCTCAGTACAAAGAGATCTGCCAATGGATCTTTGACTAAAATATTTATCCTTCTTTTTCATGAGATGCATAGGATCTCATTTACCACCATAGAAACAGAGGGATTACAAAGCCTTCATTGAGGAGAGTGGTGGAAAGGATTCTCGTTCTTATCTTCAGCCCCTCTGAAGCCATTTATTCCGACTTCACAAAACGCACTCGGTAACAGATGAAACAGTCTACTGGGTTGAACACTGGCTTGAGACCTAACTTGGGAGCTGTTCCTAACTCCGCATTAACTGCTGTGATATGTTAGATGGTTTTGTTTCTCCATGCCTTAAATTCTTCATCTGTATGACACAGATAACACTCTCTGGCATGCCAAAAACAAATGCTGAAAAAGAATGAACTGCTTTTTTCTATCTTATTCAAGGAAAGAAAGGCGGTACCAAAGTTTATCTGAATAAAAACCCTTAAAAATTTTAAATACTGCTATCCATTTCATTGTATCATTTAGGCAGAAACCACTGGCAGTTCTGAGGCTGTGAGAAAAGCCTAAAAATGCTGGGGGTATTTCATATCATCGTACCATTTCCCAAGAATGTTGACTGGTTTTTATTAGGCTGTTAGATGTTACTTCTGGTATACAGTAGAGAATGAATTCATTCAACAGTCCTAATTAAGCAAGTTCATGATATATGGTATTTAAGTAAGGCAACCTAAGTTCCTGATTAATCATCCATCAGCAGTAAGTCATCATTATACAATCTGTTTCTAAAGATATTGAAATAGTGTATTAAGCAGTTATTATACACTCCTTCCTCAATGTTTTATGAGTCTGTTCCAGTGTTTTATGACACTGACTTAGTGCTGCATCACAATTTACATATACAGATTAAAGCTGTCATGTTAAACCCTTAATTCTTAATTACTGTTAAGGTATTGAAAGAACAGCCTAGCCAAACTTTAATTTCCCTGTGAAATTCTTAGATCTGAGAAGTTTTAAGAACTTTGTTTCTCCTCTGTTAATCATCAAACCCTAAATAAAAGATAAATATTTTCACCTAAACCTTCTTGAGCTATTGCAAGATCCTCACAGAGTGCTCTAGTGTGAGGATCACTCAAAAAAGTTTACACTAAAAGTTTCCTATGAGAGTTTGGGCTGAGTCAAGGCTAAGCAAAGATCTCAGCACTTGTTCCAGAAGATTTAATAACTCCTGTGTAACACACAACAAGGTTTGTTGTGCATGGCTTTATATTGCTAAAATTGAATAATTCAACCATCTCTGTTAAATAACTAACTTGGGGGAATTAGCATTTCAAAGACATCTTGTATGAAAAAATTTCAAGTCTAGTGTGCTATTATTTTTAACTTTCATCACACACAACTGCTCACTTGATTTTGTATCCATGGTTTTGTACTTTACAGTCCCACTCTCACACAATCCAAATAATAAAACTGCCCACAGTCCCACACTCCTTGTTTTGATATCTGATAAAAAGCGTTATCACTGAAGTTCTCCCCTCAGTTTTTACAGGGTCCAATACATAATTTTTCTTTCATGACAACACTTACAAATTACTTCAGCTAAGGACTTTAATTACTACATGAACACCAATTAATTAATGAATCTTTGAAGCAACTTTGGGAGACAGTAATGAATTATGGATGAATGAAGTCATAGAAGAATTTTGATTTGATAAAATACAATAGCAAATGAGGAGCAAAATGAAGAACAGCACTGTTTGCATCAGGACTCCTAGTTGTCTTTCTTTGCAACTCACTCAAATACATTTTCTCTGTTTCTATTATGAATATTAACTCTTTCCCTTGTTCTTTCCATTTCATGACTTACCACTATTGTCCATGAGATATTAAAATCTTCCCTCTAAGATCTGAGTCTTTTCCTGAAAAGCCTCTCAAAGGCAGAAGTCCCCAGTTGTAGGTAAACACGTTCCTGCTGGGCTTCCTGAAACACACCCCAGTGACAATCTCTTTCATAGTAAGTTCATGACAAAACATTAACAAACATGCCAGCCCTGATTCTCCTACAAAGAACCCTTCCCATCACTTCAGCAATGTAAAACTGTTTGAAAAGGACTGCAAACATCACCTACCTCCTGCATTTGCGTTGCCAAAGCCCAGTTAGTGGGGCAAATGAGAGTGAGGCGAACTAGGTATGGAATAATGATGCACTTTAATGGGATTCTGACAAGATAACTACTTGAAAACCTACAAGGGTAACACTGTCAGTGACCATGGTAGAAATGGGAAGCTTTCTCAGAATTCCATGCAGGTCTGGATTTCATTTCTTTAGCTAGCTTATGCTTCATGCCTATTTAGCGACCCTTTGGCAGTACAATCCATGGGTTTTACACCTTGCAGTCTTTATTGATGCTATCTGGAGTTTGCCTAAGAGCCTATATTATTTCTGAGCTATTTTTTAAGTGAATCCACCACTCTGCTCCCTATGAAGTTTCCACAGTGGAAGGTTGAAACTGTTCAACTTGCTTCCTTTACCAATGTAGTGATAAATACCCATAGAAAGTTTGCAAACAGAAGATACAGGTACTGGCTACTACATTTATAATTATGCTAATTAAAATAAGACACTTCAGTCAATTTTAAACCTATTTTCCCTAAATCTGACAGTCAAGGAATCTATGAAAAGTGTAGTCATCCACATAGCAAAAAGATACATTATAATAACATGATAGTAATTAAATAAATACACTGAAAAAAAGAGATTTAATTTCTTCTTCACAGCTATTTAGGCTTTGGAGCCAAGAAAGCTGCTACACACAAGCATTTTTGCTGGTGCAATGTAGTGTAGCCCATATGTACATATTTAAATCCTTCTTTAGACAAGCAATCAATGCTTTAAAATATCTGGATAAAACTAGTTGCTTAATATTATCACAGTTAAATTCATGAGACCTACTCTGGTTAGCAATTAAATTCTATCTGTTTTCCAACTAAAAAAAAAAAGCTCTTAGAACAAAACAGAATAATTATGCCAAAGCCATCCAAAATTAACTCAATTACCAATCGACTCATCAGCATCTCTTCATCTTTTTAGTGTTGAGGAATAGCACAAATTTAGCTTTGGAGAATGAGACTCTAACCATACTAGAGCCATATCTGGCCTACTGAAGTGAAAGCCTCAGAATTAATCCAACTAAAATAGAGGGGTACTGAATCAGATTCTAAAGTTCAGATTCTACTTTATTCCATGTCCAGATGATTGTGCAGCAGACATCCACTATATGAATATGATCTGAAGCAAGAAGAAAGGGGAAAAAAATGACATTTTGCTCTTTGCTTCATTTAGAACTTTCCACAGACCTGTGGAGACATCCAAATCCATCACAAATCCAGGGCTCTGGGTGTTTCAAACTCATTTATGTGCAGAGAGCTGGGAGACAATTCATCATTCCTGCTTCCCTACCAGAATAACAAAAAAAAAAAAAAAAAAAAAGAGAAGAGTTGAGCTACTTCATTGTAAATCTGTTTTCGTGGTTCCTCTGAAAGGTTTTCAGGAAAACACTGGCGTTCAAATTGCCAACAGGATGGATGAGGGGCTAACAGACAACTTTGTCCTTATGCATGCAGGGCCTGGTGGGAATCAACAGCATCATCACAGACCCCAGAGGTACAAGGAAAACCCTTAGAGAATTTCTCTGTGTTCCTCTCAAGGAAAATAGCCTGTGAAGAATACAGAGAAATTGTCTGAGCAACCAGAGATCAGGTTAGGAAAGCTAAAGCCCTGATGGAGTTAAATCTGGCCAGGGACATCAAGGGCAACAAGAAAAACTTCTATAGGTATGTCAGTGATAAAAGGAAGACTAGGGAAAATGTGAGCCCTCTCTGGAAGGAAACAGGAGACCTGGCTACCTGGGATATGGAGAAGGCTGAGGTACCCAATGAATTCTTTGCCTCAGTCTTCACTGGCAAGAGCTCCAGCTGCACAGCCCAAGTCGCAGAATGCAAAGGCAGGGACTGGGAGAATGAACAACCTCCCACTGTAGGAGAAGATCAGGTCTGAGACCATCTAAGGAACCTGAAGGTGCAAATGTCCATCGAACATGATGATATGCATCCGTGAGTCCTGAGGGAACTGGCAGATTAAGTTGCTAAACCACTATCCATCATATTTGAGAAGTCATGGCAGTCTGGTGAAGTTCCCACCAACTGGAAAACAGGAAACAGAGTCCCAATCTTTTAAAAAGAAAAAAAGGAAGACTCAGAGAACTACAGGCCAGTCAGTCTCACCTCCGTGCCTGGCAAAATTGTGGAGCAGATCCTCCTGCAAAACTATGCTAAAGCACATGGGAAAAAAAGGAGGTGATAGGTGACAGTCAACATGACTTCACTAAGGGCAAATCCTGCCTGACTAATTTGGTGGCCTTCTGTGGTGGGGTTACAGCATTGATGGATAGGAGAAGAGCGACTGGCATCATCGACCTGGACTTATCCAAAGCATTTGATACTGTCCCACATGACATCCTTGTCTCTAAACTGGAGAGACACGGATTTGATGGATGGACCACTCGGTGGATAAGGAATTGGCTGGATGGTCGCACTCAAAGAGTTGTGGTCAATGGTTCAATGTCCACGTGGAGGCCTGTGATGAGTGGCGTTCCTCAGGGGTCAGTACTGGGACCAGTGCAATTTAACATCTTTGTTGGAGACATGGACAGTGGGATTGGGTGCACCCTCAGCAAGTTTGCAGATGACACCAAGTTGTGTGGTGTTGTGGACACGCTGGAGGGAAGGGATGCCATCCAGAGGGACCTTGACAGGCTAGAGAGGTGGGCCTGTGAGAATCTAATAAAGTTCAACAAGACCAAGTGCAAGGTCCTGTACATGGATCAGGGCAATCCCATGCACAAGTACAGGCTGGATGGAGAATGGATTGAGAGCTGGTTGATGAGAAGGTCGACATGAGCCCTCAACAAAAGCCAACTGTCCCTGGGCTGCATCAAAAGAAGCGTGGCCAGCAGGTCGAGGGAGGTGATTCTGCCCCTCTACTCTGCTCTCGTGAGACCCCACCTGGAATACTGCATTCAGCTCTGGAGTCCCTAACATGAGAAGGACAGCAGGCCGAGGGAGGTGATTCTCCCCCTCTACTCTGCCCTCATGAGACCTCACTTGGAGTATTGCGTCCAGTTCTGGAGCCCCCAACATAAGAAGGACATGGACCAGTTGGAGAGGGTCCAGAGGAGGGCCACGAAGATGATAAGAGGGCTGGAGCACCTTTCCTACGAGGACAGGCTGAAAGAGTTGGGGCTGTTCAGCCTGGAGAAGAGGAGGCTCCGGGGTGACCTTATAGCGGTCTTCCAGTACCTCAAGGGGGCCTACAAGAAAGATGGGGAGAGGCTGTTCAGGAGGGCCTGTTGTGACAGGACAAGGGATAATGGTTTTAAAATAGAGGGAGGTAGATTCAGGTTGGATATTAGGAAAAAATTTTTTACCATGAGAGTTGTAGAACCCTGGAACAGGTTGCCCAGAGAGGTGGTGGATGCTCCATCCCTGGAGACGTTCAAGGCCAGGTTGGATGAGGCCCTGAGCAACCTGATCTAGTTGGAGATGTCCCTGTTCCTTGCAGGGGGGTTGGACTAGATGAGCTTTGAAGGTCCCTTCCAGCCCTAACCATTCTATGATTCTATGATTCTATGGAGCTGTTGGAGCGGGTCCAGAGGAGGGCCACGAAGATGATCCGAGGGCTGGAGCACCTCTGCTATGAAGACAGGTGGAGAGAGTTGGGGTTGTTCAGCTGGGGAAAGGGAAGCTTCTGGGGAGACCTTCTAGCAGCCTTCTAGTACCTGAGAAGCTAAGGAGGGACTTTTTACAAGAGTATATGGTGATAAGACAAGGGGCAATGGCTTTAAATTGAAAGAGGATAGATTTAGATTGGATCTAAGGAAGAAATTCTTCACTGTGAGGGTGGTAGGGCACTGGAACAGTTTTTTCAGAGAAGTTGTGGATGCCTTGTCCCTGGAAGGGCTCTAGGCCAGGTTGGATGAGGCTTTGGGCAACCTGATGTAGTGGAAGAAGTCCCTGCTGTGGCAAGGTAGTTGGAACTAGATGATCTTTAAGGTCCCTTCCAACTCAAATCATTCCATGAATCTATAATTCTATGAATTCATCAAAACAGAAATATATGTTTCATTTCTTTTTCTTCTGGGCAATGGATGTGGTCTATCTTGACTTCAGTAAAGCATTTGACACAGTCTTCCATGGCATCCTCACAGCTAAACTGAGGAAGTGTGGTCTGGATGATCAGATAGTGAGGTGGATTGTGAACTGACTGAAGGATAGAAGCCAGAGAGTAGTGGTCAATGGGACAGAGTCCAGTTGGAGGCCTGTATCCAGTGGAGTCCCTCAAGGATCAGTACTGGAACCTGTACTGTTCAACATATTCATCGATGAACAACCTCCTGCAGTGTTACAGGCTTGGGCAAGTGTGGCTGGAAAGCTGCACAGCAGAGAAGGACCTGGGGGTGCTGGTCGACAGCTGATTGAACATGAGCCAGCAGCATGGCCAAGCAGCCAAGAAAGCCAAAGGAACCCTGGCATGTATCAAAAACAGTGTGGCCAGCAGGAGCAGGGAAGTGATTGCACTTCCTGTACTCAGCACTGGTGAGGCAACACCTAGAGTATTGTGTCCAGTTTTGGGCCCCTCACTTCAAGAAGGACGTTGAGGTGCTGGAGTGGGTTCAAAGAAGGGCAAAAAAACTAGTGAAGGGTTTAGAGAACTTGTCCTATGAGGAGTGGCTGAGGGAGCTGGGACTGTTTAGTCTGGAGAAGTGGAGGCTCAGGGGGGACCTTATCGCTCTCTACAATTACCTGAAAGGAAGTTGTAGGGAGATGGGTGTCGGTCTCTTCTCCCACGTTATGCATGACAGGACGATAGGGAATAGCTTCTAGTTGCGCCAGGGAAAATTTAGGTTAGATATCAGGAAAAATTTCTTTACAGAGAGGGTTGTGAAGTATTGGAACAGGCTGCCCAGGGAGGTGGTGGAGTCCACCACACCAATCGCAGGAGTCATTCCACCATGTCTCTGTGATGCCATCAGGTCATAATGCTGCAGGCTCACAAACATCTCCAGCTCCTCTTGTTTATTGCCCAAGCTGCGGGCATTCATATAGAGGCATTTGAGTTGGGTCCCTGATGAGGTACCTGGAGCCCCCTGATGATGCTCAGGTGTTTCCACAGTAACCAACCCCTCAACAACCCCTGTGCTCTGTCTGCAACCTGGTATGACACCTTGATCCCTTGCTAATTCACAAGACTGCGCAATCTTGCTAGTGCATTCCTCCCCCACAAGCACTGGCATACTGCATTCCGGCTCCCTTCCAGTGATCCTGATTTCACCTCCACCCCTTTCATACCTAGTTTAAAGCTCTGTCTTATGAGCCCTGCCAACTCCCTTCCCAAAACCCTTCTCCCTCTGTGGGACAGGCTATTACCATGCCTTTCTAACAGACCTGGTCTCTTGCAGATCCAGCCACTGTCAAAAAACCCAAACCCCTGCCGGACACACCAGGCTCGGAGCCAGGTATTAAGCTGTTGGTACTTCCTGCCTAATCCCTCATCATTGCCCGCAACTGGAGGGATAGAGGAGAACACGACCTGTGCTCCTGATCCCCTGACCAGGCGCCCCAAGGCTCTGAAGTCCTTCTTCATTGTCCTTGGAGTGGTTCTTCCTAATTCCTCACTGCCTACCTGAAACAACAAAAGGGGGTAATAGTCTGAGGGCCGTACTAGGGAAGGAAGCTTCTTCCTGACATCTTTAACTCTGACCCCTGGGAGGCAACAGACCTCCCTGTGCAGTGGGTCCGGTCTGCATATCTGGCATTCTGCTCCCTTAAGCAGTGAGTCACCAATGACAATGACCCATCTTTTATTCCTTACTGATGAGGTTTTAATGCCGACGGCAGTCTGACTAGGCTTTGGTGACACCTCCAAGCAGGGACAATCATCATCTTCACTGTTATCCAGTTCCCCTTGCAGAGCACTGTACCTGTTATGCAAGGACACCTGGGGGGCGGGGGAATTGCCAGGCAGTTACCTTAATATTTTCTTATCATCTCCCTCCAGTCTCTGGCAGAGCGAGCTGTACTGGTTGGAGCTGCACATGATCTTTACAGTTGCAGGAACGGAGAAATCCCTTATGTGGCCAGTGCAGAAGCTCAGCTCTTTTTTTTTTGCATACAAACTTGTGGATGATGCACCAACACAACAGCATCAGTTCAAGCACTGAGTCATAAAAATACATTTGTTTCCACTGATTTTATGCAACAATTCAGCTTTCTGATGACAATGTTTTACAAAACTCTGATTTAACTAACTATTCTTTATCTTTGCTCGTTTTCCCAACTTGATGAAACATTCAGTGTCTTAGAATATTTCTCGCCAGATTTCTTGGAACTATTTCATGCTTTGTGCTTTTTTGCAGATCTGTTACTGGCCTGAAATGTTTATAGTTCTGTGATGTGGATGAGCGTTTTTTGTGGTGTTAAAATCTTTTTTTGAAAAAAAAAAATTATCTTCATCATTTGTTGCTATTTCTTATATTATTTTACACAAGCAAACCATCTTTCAAAATCAGGTGAGACTTACAGATCATTATATTGCAATTGAGTTGGAAAATACGCAATCCATACAAATTCAGTTTTGGTTTTGGCTTATGTATAGTTCAGCATATTGGGGGAGAAAACGTTTCTGGTATAGTTATAGTAAAATTTTTATGTACAGCATTGCAGATATTCCCATAAAAAGAGTTATAAAACTTGAAAAATCTTTGATTTTTTTAAAAAAGATTGTCATTACATGAAAAATTAATGTGAAAAAATCGACTGACTCCATCTGACCTTTATTCTAGATCCATTTTTAAGAAAGGATTACAAGGAGACATTTCTGAGCATGTCAAGTATTTATGAAGTCCAGATTATCTACAGTCTATAACCAAGAATGGAGAAAGAGAAAAGTGCTGTGATTTACCCATGATTAACCAGGAATGTCTCTGGCAGACCTATTCTTCCTCCTTCTGATTGCAGTGGTGCCTTGAAAGAGTAGCAGGCTACACTTACATCTCTTAATCATGTGATATTTTGGAAAATTCGAACACAATATTTCCTCTTTATACAAACGTTCTCAAAATAAGACATCTCACAAGCTGACAGAGGCTTCATTACATTTGAATTTGTTTTTCCAGTACTTCATGAAGTACTGCTAGAAATGTGCAGGCCATCATAAGCGTGAAGTGAACAGAGCCTTTAAACAATGCTTTTGCCTGTAAAGGAAAAGAACAGCAGCTGAGAGATATGAATCAAATTGTTGATCATGGAAATACTGCAGTGAAAGGTGAATCTAACAAGAACAAAGAAACGTATGAGACTGCTTCTACGCTCACCAGGCTCTCTTTGCTTGAAAACCAGACAATAAACAATCTTCTCATAGAGTGAGATGAAAGGCTGTTGCTTTGGGCATTTTACGAGCCAAATTAACCATGCATGTACTCCTATTCAAATCATCAAGTTGCAGAGCACCATAAAATAAAGAAAATTAGTAAAACAGACATTAGTAAAAACTCAGTGTAAATCGATTGCTATTGGCTGCTTGTTTAGGTTGATTTCCCAGAGCCACACCTCAGGAAAAGAAAATCATTTGATAAAGTGCACTTGAAGTTTTGTCTGCATAAACTTCTGTAATTACACGTTCTACAGAGAAGGAAACATAGATGACTGTGTGCTATGCTAAAAGCTAGAAAAATGACACAGAATCCGATTTGGGCTATTTGTGTGGCCCAGAGTAAGTCTCATAATCTCTGGGGATTTCAGGCATTCCACCTGCAAACCCAAAAATACTATACACTCATCTATCCTGAAAATATTGTAATACTCAAATTCTGGATTATTTTCTGTGGCTTGAATTTTATAAACATAATATGATGTAGTGTTTAGAAAGGATTAGAGACAAAAGTCTTTAAGTCTTTATTCTCAATGGTATGTGTGCTGTAAAATATACAAGTGAATAAAAATGTACAGCTGCATGTATAATGCCTCTGTAGTTCAGTGCCCAAACGAAGAGAAAAAAAAAAACAAAACAGCTGAAACAAAGTTGATATGAAATGGGAATATTTTAGCCTTTTTTTTAAACTCTGAAAAACTTAGTTTCAGATTAACCCAAAATGTTTCATTCTCCTGAGAACACTTGATTCCTGTTAAATTTATGCGAAGAAGTCACCCTGTCCTACAGACAGTATGCCACATCCCACCTCACCCAGACAGGGTGAGCCGAGCTGAGAATGCCTGTCTATGCCTCTGGAAGTTCTGACAGATAAATATTTCATTAAAATATTTTGACAAAGAGCTAAGAAAATAGTTGCACAAGGAAAGAAAGTTCTTCAGGCCTGAAACAGGACAATATTTATCCAGCAGTACTTTATCAGGTCCACCACAGCATAATGATTTTGTTCTCCATTTGTAGGAGCAGAGTTTACCTTTAAAAAATGGAAAATTGACATGAAAGTGGTCCAGTCTGTGCTGACATCTGGAAAGTGGAGATTAACTTCCCCGGGGAAAAGCCAGCTCTATATAACCACACAGTCGCCTATACCAAAACATACTTTGAAACTCTGCTCTTCGGCAATAAAAACTCTTTAGAAGCATTAGCACTTCTCCTGCCTCACCTGCCTGTGTTCCCTCACCGTGCACCACTTGCTCCGTCCCCCTGTGCTTGGCTTTTTTATGTTTGTGAAGACTTTGACCTGAACCAAGGGACAGGACCAGTCCCTTTCCACATCCCAGACCCTGCTACAGGGCTGGCAAGACAAGGTGATTCCTGCCTTTGCTCTATGTGTTATGTAAATGCACCTGGATGGAGGACCCTGAGGCTATTTAATTTCATATCTGCATCACACGTCATTACCAGCCACTTTTGTGATGAATTTTCTTGGATTTCTGCTGAGCGCATTTCTAAGACAACGTTACCAAAATCCCCCAACACCACATAAATCAGCAAATGCTTAATGAAGGTTTAAGAATATTATTATTACAGTTTAGTGAAACTGAGCAGCTACTACAAATCTGTACCTGTCATCAAGTTCAGTGTTTCATCTTCAGGTGTGAAGAAAGGGTCGTGTACGCACGTGCCTACATTTTTTCCAGTACTCTCAGTTGAAAAACCCTTTATGACCTTTTCTGCATAAAAATAATTTCTTTAAAAGTCTCCGTGGAATCTCATTTGATCATTAGGGGTTACCTGAAAAGTGATAGTACACACTTATGCATGACTATTTAAAACATAACAATTAATGCTTTCCTGATTTTTAGCAAAATCAAGCCCAAATAATTGTAATTTCTGCCCTTCTTCAGAGCTGAGCCAGAAAGTCTACTTTACAGCATCTGTCAGGTAACTGGATGCTGCTGATCATGTACAGAAGTTATGCCACATGTCTGGACTTTCTTGTTTGGATGCAGACAACCAAAGCTATAAATCCAATTCTGGGCATGCAAAATCCGTGCCACCAAACTCTAGATGCTGTTCGTGAAAGGGGATGTGCTAACCTAAAGACTCACTGCCTCCAAGCAGAAGAGTTTCCATCCCTCATCTCGGCTCCACAGTCCTCCATCCCCTTGACCTTCTACTTGCCTATTGCTGACTCTGGCAACTTGTGCAGATCCCGCTGTGAGCTGATTCACCTCAACAGCCTGACAGAAAACTAACCCACATATAGATTTCTGTTGGGTGAATGAACTGAATCTTGCATCTTGTCATGTGCAACAGAAGTAAAATACCATCTACAGCATTAAATATGCATTTCTTACTGTAAAGGCATAAGTGACATTTCAGAAGACAGAGGACTTTGTTGGTTCACTCAGTTCCTCCATGGCAGAATGCTCCCATCACTAATTCTTAATGCTCACCTCCTAGATCCAAGAGACACAGCTTTCATGCATTGAACTTCATGAAGTTCACATGGGCCCACTTCTCCAGCCTATGAAGGTCTCTCTGAATGGCATCTCTTCCCTCCAGCATGTCGACCACACCACAGAGCTTGGTGTTTTCAGCAAACTTGCTGAGGGTGCACTCAATCGCACTGTCCATGTCACCAACATACATGTTAAAGAGCACCAGCCCCAATACCAATACCCCTGAGGAACACCACTCGTAACTGGCCTCCACTTGGACATTGAGCTATTGACCATAACTCTTTGAGAGTGACCATCCAGTCAATTCCTTATCCACCGAGTGGTCCATCCATCAAACCTGTGTCCTTCCAATTTAGAGACAAGGATGTTGTGTGGGACAGTGTCAAATGCTTTACACAAGTCTACGTAGACGATGTCAATTGCTCTTCCCTTATCCACCAATGCTGTAACCTCATCGTAGGAGGCCATCAAATTTGTCAGGCACAATTTCCCCTTTTTCAAGCCACTGTCTAGCCACTATCTAGCCACTGTCAAGCCACTGTCACGAATCACTTCCTTATTTACCATGTGCCTTAGCACAGTTGCCAGGAGAATCTGCTCCACGATCTTGCTGCACACAGAGGTGAGACTGACTGGCCTCTAGTTCCCTGAGTCTTCTTTTTTTCCCTTTCTAAAAAAATAAATTTTCAAGACCTTATTTTCTACTGAAAATATTCAAATTAACTCCTACAGCTGCTCGTGTTTTATGCACTCCCATGCTTTTGAATCACTTTTTTCTTATTAGTGTCAGTTGTGCCATTTCATAGATTTTGAAGTCATCTGTCATGGAAATATAATTTGATCTTCTCAGTAACTTATGATACGCTGTTTCACTGAATATTTCTTGCACCCACCTTAGTAGGTCATGCTTAAATTAAGCATGTCTTCAAATACATTTAATCTCGATTTAAAGATTCCAGGTGATGAAGAATTGACCATATTCTTGACAATCTGTTATAAAACAGTTATGTGCCGATCTTTCCATTGCTCAACTTATTCTGACTTAAATTGCTAGACACTGTATCTCACAAGTTCTTTGTGAGATTAAAGGCCTTTTTCAGTTTAAATATTTTTGACATACGCAAATTATTATTGGCCATGTTAATTTTTTTTCCTCTTCTTCTGTTTTACCAGAGCATTACTTTGAAAACCTAAATATCAAACCTGAGATTTCTTGAGTATCACCAGAGACACTTCACTCCTGATTGCTACAGGCTGGTATGTGTTGCTGTGGCAATCAAGAAACAGGGATCTCTTTTGCAGAGCTCATTTTTGCAGGCATTTCAGAGCTTCTGTTTTGTCAGTCCACAACCCACAACACACCAATTTCATATCTACATGACTCTATTGTACAAAAGTTTCATGCAGATCCCACCTGCATTTTTATGTCAGTGTATGGCTCTTCTAACTCAGCATTAGTTTGCCATATCCCAAATATGTGTTAAACAAAATTTTTAGAGGCAATCCTCTTTAAATGAAAATCTATTGATTAAAAAAAGTCAAGAATAATGAAAGCAATGAGTGGAGAAGAGTATCCACTCCTTATAATATTCCTGTTTTTTTTTCCTTTTTACCTATCTTTAATCTCCATCAGAGCAGCTATTCAAATATAGCTTAGTATACCAGTGTTCAGGGAGCTTTTGAAAAATCTTTGTTTTATAATATAGCTGCTTGCTAAGAAAAAGCCTATTTTTTGTCATCAACTGTATAAGGCTGAGTTTAGTAAATCCATGAAATCCTACTGTAATAAATGTGAAGACCAGCTAGTATATGTATGTTCAAGTAAAAATCCAATCAGTCCATGCTGATATGCTTCCTTTGTGCTATTCCAGAAGTGTTATGGTCATGATGAAGGAGGAGTATGGTTCTGCTTTATCTTCAGCTCAGTACAGGGACGATGCTGTTGCAGGCTTCTGGACTAAGAAGGGATCAAATCTAGTAGTTATGTCTTTACACATCTGTAGAGACGCATTCTGAAACAAACTCATGTGCTTCCAAATCCCAGAAAGCTTCTCCTAGGAAGTCTGTAACAGAGCATAAAGTTGAATCCAGGACAATGAAGTCCCAAGCTTACTCAACATTGAGACAAGCATTCTTGCTTTAATGGGATGTAAGTACAAATTATGTAATGTATATCAGTTAAATACATTTTAATTTGCTCACAGAAATCTTGGTTGGAATGTATTTCTGAAGGTCATCTAGTCCAGTCTTCTACTCGCAATAAGACTAACACCAAGACTAGATCAGGTCAACAATATCTGCTTTATTTTGCTTGATTTAAAAAATCTGCTTTATTTTGCTTGATTTAAAAAATCAAAAATTTTTTGATTTAAAAAAAAATTATTTTTTGCTTGATTTAAAAAAACCCTCAAAAACACAGTAGAAAATGGTTTTAAATTTTTTTAATCTTGCATTTTTCTTGATTTTGGAACATTGCAACAAATCCTTAAATTTGAGAAAGACCAAAACATATTTCAGACATCTAGAAAAGTTCCTGATATTTCTCTGTGGTGATATCCATGCTGCAGTCTGAGTTCTTGATTGTAAGGTCGTATATATAATACAGTTCTTGATGTTAACAGAGAAAGGAAAGGAAAACACAGATTTTCTCATACTTACACTAGCTCAGTGATCACCAGTTCTAGCTAGATCTTGTAGCTTTAAATCATGTAAGTAATATCGTATTTTAAAATATATTCTATCATATATATATCATACAAATCTAGTAACATGTATCTAATAGCAACATACTTATGAGACATCGGAAGCTCTAAGTGTAATGTTGCAAAGCCAGATGTAACTCTGCAAGTCATGCAAATATTTTCCAAAGTAATTTTGACTATATTACAATGCTACTCCTTCCTCTTTATGCATCCATTAATTCCATATTATATTTTTTAATTATGTATCAGGAAAAATATTACATGCTTTTTACCCATTTTGACAACAGATGAGCAGTGTTACTTTTGATTTCTTACTTATGCAGGCTTTTGCTATGCTGGCTGCATATTTGATGCAGCCTCACTATCCTCAAAACAAGAATATTTACTAAAATTGCTTCTATAAACCAAAGAAGTGTTATAGCATCTCAGATAAAATGTTCTGAATAAACCTTTGCATTTCCACAACTCTATTTCAAAAATTCACCACAAGAACAATCAGAAATCTTGACAATAAAACACGCATCTATGACACCTTTAAACTGCATACCATATGTATCCCATAAGGATGAGATATTTTAGGAGACCAGTGCGAATGAGGATCCCAAATCCCATCTGCACTTTCCATAGCAAAATCATCTGCTCATCAGCTGAGCTAACTTGAACTAGTTCTGGTCCTAAAAGGAGTTGCTGAGCTTCTCATGAGCTAGCGTACCCTGCCAGGATGGACATGCAGCTCCCAGTGTCCCACTAACCCATTTATAGAATTATAGAATGGTTTGGGTAGGAAGGGACCTCAAAGATATTTAGTTCCAAACCCCCTGCCATGGGCAGGGAAACCCTCCACGACACCAGGTTGCCCAAAGCCTCATCCAACCTGTTCTTGAACACTTCCAGGGATGGGGCATCTACAACTTCCAGTGCCTCACAACCCTCAGAGTGAAAAATTTCTTCCTTATGTCTAATCTAAATCTGCCCTCTTTCAGTTTAAAGCCATTGCCCCTTGTCCTATCACTACATGCTCTTGTCAAAAGTCCCTCTGCAGCTTTCCTGTAGGCCCTCTTTAGGTACTGGAAAGCTGCTATAAGATCACCCCGGAGCCTTCTCTTCTCCAGGCTGAACAGCTCCAACTCTCTCAGCCTGTCTTCATAGCAGAGGTGCTCCAGCCCTCTGATCATCTTCATGGCCCTCCTCTGTACTCGCTCCAGCAGCTCCATGTCCTTCTTGTGCTGGAGACTCCAGAACTGAACGCAGTATTCCAGGTGGAGTCTCACAAGAGCAGAGTAGAGGGGCAGAATCACCTCCCTCAACCTGCTGCCATGTTTCTTTGGATGCAGCCCAGGATACGGTTGGCTTTCTGGGCTGCAAGGGCGCATTGCCGGCTCATGTAGCTCCCTTGTGGTACTACTATACACAAAGTTTGAAAAACCCCACTCTAAAGCCTCAGCAAAGAGCTATGCATTTTTGCATTCAGTTGCATTAGCTTGAAACTGCAGAATTAAAACACGTTTTGAGTGCTTCTTTGTCTACAGCCTTTGCAAGTGAAGGTAGTTCAAAGACCCCAGCTTTTGGGTGAGATACTGAGAGAAGTTCAGCAGCACTAGGACTATATATGGCCTCAGCAGCCACTCGCCATTTCATACACACATATCGCGTCTCAAAAAACAGCTAAGCTGCTGCTTGAGTGTCGATTCCTGCAGCTGAGACACACACGAGGAGATAGTATGGATCCTGGGTTACTCTTTTCATGAAGGGGTTAATTTCCAGCAGTAAAACAGAGATTTGAAACATTTAGCTTCAGGCTTTCCATATAGCTTTTCAGTCTTTGAGGAATAATCCAATGATCCAATGCCAAATCCTGAAGATTTGGTTATCTCAGGATATTTGTTCTCATCTATTCCTAACCTTTCTCTTGGTAAACAGTAAGAGTAACCTTATGGGATGAAATTCTCTGCTGTTGCAGCAAGGGCACTACATCGAAAGGTTGCTACAGCATCAGCACATGATAATTAGGCCTTTTTGTCATTTCTGCTAAGCTTAATGAAAATGGCAACATTAACCCTCCTTACTTGAGGCATTTAACTTTGTGCCTAAGGTGAGAGCCCATGTACAATGGAGAGCAGGGAGAGAGGGAGGATCCCAACGCGGCTGTTCTCAATCACTCTCTAAAGGCAGCTGTTGCTGCAAAGGGACTCTGAGATCCCAACAAAAATATCCAAATCAGAGGTCTAAAATGATCTCCTCGCCCCAGTATATCCAACTTTTCTGCATTTCATAATGTCAGGATGTACACAACATTGTGACCAGAGCCACACTGCACAAAGGTGCTCAGAGCTGCAGCCATCAGTTACACATAGTCTGTCCCTCATGGAAAATTCTGCTGCCTTGGTGAAATATGATGACCTATAATTGTGTTTGTGGAGGACTGTAATTAGCAATAAATCAAAGCTTGGGAATCATGTAGGTGAATTACAGTATATAGAATTATAGGGCTTGTTCCTTCTGCCATTGAATTTTTAGGAACAGAGCCACAAACCACTCCTCACACCCCACTGAGTGGGGTAGAAATTGAATCTTACTCCATCTCCACTTGGGAATTGTTGCTGCTCAGCAAGCACAAAACCTGTAGAGGTGGAGAACGTCACAACCTAAGAATAACTTAAAGCTAGTATGTTTCCAGGGACAAAAGAGGCCTCAACACACTTGGGTACGAGAGCGAATTAAACATGAGGATTCTGCATTCTGAGCGAGCGCTAAGATATTGCACAGGAACAGCAGCACAATGCTGAGGATTCAGTTTTAAAAGAAGTAACTGTTCCTGCTTCTGCTTTAGAAAGAAAGAAAGAAAGAAAGAAGAGGTGCCATCCCTGCAGAAAGATTCAGAGGTGAGAGTGTAAAGTGGAGAGAAGCACTTATCTGCCACCCTGCGCAAGGCGTCTCAGCCTTGGGGAGAAAAGACATTTAATACCTGCCCTATTTTCAGTGTTTCCCCACAGGCTGACCTTAGGAGGCTTCCCAGGCAGTGCACTGTGTTTTAGCTGCCCTCAACTTTGGGCTCTCTCTATTTTGGGGCACCATTTTTCCTTCCCAGGCATTTTGTTGGAACTTTAGGCATATATGCAGCTATGGGGGATTTCACCACAACAGCGAAGTCCCTGAACATTTGATTGCACCAGCATGAGAAAAAATTTAAAGTTTTACTGTTTTCCCATCTCATGAAGCAGAACATCATTGTGAGAGTCAGAGCATTAAACATTGTGAGGTGCTCAGAAACCACAATGATTAGAGGCTGTTGAAGAGCACCAAGGTGGGCTCAGTTGCAACTCATTTGATTTAGAAGTGTCTGAACTGGCCGAGGCCTGAAGTCACTTCAGCAGCCATTTTCTGTGTTGATGTTAGCACCGGAGAATTCAAATTAAAGTTAAATGAACAGAGAATACCCTGACAGTTTTCTTGTCCTAGATGTTTAATATTTTTTAATTGTGCATGTTGACCAATAACTTATATTGGATTGTTTTATTTATTAATTGTTTTTCACTACGTCTTAATTTCAATTACAGCCTTCTAAGTCTGGTTCTATGTCATAGCCGTGTTACAGACTGAAAGTAAAATTTTCCCTGTTTGGGAAAAAATAGTATTGTATAACTGACAATTACTCCTCAGGCATGAGGCACAGAGACCTATTAACTTTTTCATTGGAGTTAAAGTGTAGGTCATTTCAATGCATAATTGGAGATATACTGGAGATCTATGGAGAACATGAATTCCTATGATTGAAACCTTGGCCTTTCTTCAAGCTGTGAAGTGCTTATATGAAGGAACATTATTATTATGAATAAATGTGCTTGAATTGTAAGTTCTCGGGGTGTGATCTCAGAGGTTGGTGTGCGTATATGAGACAGTGATACAAAAATGCATATGACTGTTGCCTGAATAAACAGATGATGAAAGTATTGATTTACTTTTCATGGCATTTTTGTCTCTTAGCAACCTCAATTGTTTTCATCATAGGGCTTTTATGTTTGAGTTATGCATCAATTTACAGTACTTGAAAGTGGATATTACTATAATCTTTCAGGTTATAAACTGTTCTTTTGGGCTACAGGCTAATTACAAGAGAGGCTGCCACTTTCTATATCTTTTGAAGGTTAAATCTCATTTAAATGTTTTTAAATGTTATCAGGTTAAATAGTTCTTTTATTGGAGTATTAACAGGGCTGGATAACCTGAGAGACATCTTTCCTGGAGGATTTAGGCTCAGACCTCGAGCCTGTGTAAATGAAAACACATTCTTAACTTTCACATACTCTTTGTGCATCACCTTTGGATCTGAATTACGTATTTTGAGCAAATATATGTTTTTTGGTTCTATTTATTGGACACACTTACTGCTTCTCTGATTTGGCTTTCTAGACATGCTCTTTTCTTTGGAGATTTTTTTATTAAGGTACTTTAGGAAGATCAATCTGACTTAGCCTAAAAGTTGTGCCTGTTTTATAGGAAGCTCAGTCATTAATTTTCTTATGAGATGTCATAGTGATCTGCTCCATCATAAAAATTGCAAGAGAAGAAAAAATAAAAGACAGTGCAGGTAAAGATTCAGATTTACATTTGTGTCCTCTTCAAAGGACATAGGCTCAGATAACATCCATGAATATATACCAGAAATATGGGAACTCTTAGATACATTTCTTAATATTTCTTCGTTCCTCATTTTAAAATCATGTATTACTTTTTAAGTGTGTAAATTATTAAAATCATACAGAAATAACATTTCAGCTTATGGAAATTATTATCTTGGAACAAGTATGGTCTTGCTAAACTGGGAACCAGAAAAGATTGTAATACAGACAATATGAGTAACCTAAAATGGAACATTTCTGACTCCAACAATTATGTTCAGATCACTGAGAAAATATTCTTTCCTTCTTCTCCTATGTCCATAACTACACTTCTTCACCTGTTTCCATGATAAAGACTTTTGAAACATTAAATAAGGACACTGTTCTTAGAGTAAGTGCTCTGGCGTCTAAACTAGACATTCAGCTAATTCCACCTATAACAATCCAAGTTGACAACAAGAGATGAAAAAAAGATAATAAACATTCAGGTAAATAAGAAATATAGACACATTAAAATATAAAAGTCCATGCATTTATCACATGTGAAGAAAATAAAGCCTCCCTCTTTTTTTTTTCTTTTGTAATTTTCCATCTATTGCTTGATGATACAATATATGGATTGTTTTCATTATATTATGAATTAAAACATCCAACATATTGCACTACTTTGAGCTACTTTCTCTTGGGCTGGAAAACTTAACAGAGTTACAGAACCACACAATCACAGACTGGCTGAGGTGAGAAGACACCTCTGGAGATAGAGTTGTCCAACAACATGCTCAGACATGGATCAGCTACGGCAGGCTGCCCAGGAATATGTCCAGTTGAATTTTTAATATCCCCAAGGGTGGAGACTCCACAGCCTCTCTGGGCAACTTGTTTCATTGTGTGACTACCCAAAGCATAAACAAATTTTTTCTTATGTTTAAATAGAATGTCATGTACAACAATTTGTGCCCGTTATCTCTTGTCCTCTCACTGGACACCACCGAGAAGGGTCTGGCTCTGTCTTCTTTATTATGCCCTACCAGATATTTATACACACTGATAGAAGCCCTTTGAGTCTTCTCCAGGCTGAACAGTCCCAGCTCTTGCAGCCTCTCTTCATATGTGTTCTCTGGACTTGTTCCAGTACGTCCATGTCTTGTACTGGGAAGCCCAGCACTGGACCCAACACTCCAGATGTGTCTCACCAGCGCAGAGCAGAGGGGGAGGATCATCTCCATTGACTTGCTGGCAATGTTTTACCTGATGCAGCCCAGAAGGCTGTTGGACTTCTTTGTCTCAAGGGCACATTGCTGGCTCATGGTCAACCTGATGTCAACCAAGGCCTACAGGTCCTTTCCTACAAACTTGCTTTATAGCCAGTTGGCCTCAACCTGTCCTGGTGCCTTAGGTTATTCCTCCTTAGGGGCAAGACTTGATATTTCCCTTTGTTAAACTTTGTGAGATTCCTGTTGGCCCATTTCTCCAGTCTCTCGAGGTTCGAATGGCAGCACACTCATCTGGTTTATCAGTGACTCCTTCCAGTCTTGTATCATCTGCAAACATCCTGAGAGTCCATTCTCCTCATATAACTAAGCCAGTCATCATCTATGATGACAGAAGGCTATCAGGTTGAACAGTCATGATTTCCCCTTTATAAATCCATGTTGGCTACTCCCAATCACCTTTTTGTCCTTAAAATGTTTGGAAATGGTTTCTGATAAGGCGTCTCAGCCGCGGAACATTTCATCAAAGGAATTGCAGACTTGCCACCCCTGTGACATGAGTCACAGTTCAGACTGATGGCCTGTCACAGATGTTCTTGCACCTCAGGTGGGATGTACTTAAGGAGTTCTCCTGGTGCGTGGACTAATCATAAGCACTTCACAACTAGTGCAGGGTACTTGGTTCGAAAAGCATATCTGTGAATATGAAAACAAATGAGCTGTTTATTAGCTAGTGTACATGCATAGAAGAAGTCATATCATCATGGGAGGTCAGTTGTTTTGTAAATTGAGAATATAATTGTAAATTACGATCTAAACTCTTTCAGTAAGGAACTGTTTTCTTGTTTATCTTAATACATACTTTTTCAGAAGTCCTCAAGAGATGTTGCTGGCTAAAATAATTCGTTTAAGCAGTAATGTGGAAAGTGGAATATTTTTTTATATGGAAGAGATTTCAGGTTACTTCGATAAAAAGAATTTTTATTAAGATTTATAAGAGACTGTTTTGGATTGTTTAGAAGCTACTGTTTAAGAGCAGTATTGACAAACCATAACACACAGAACCAAAAGTGTCAACTTCCTGTAAAAAGATTACAGTTTATAGAAGAGGGACCACAGGAAAAAAGAAAAAAATAATCTGCAATTTTAAAGTTAGGCCTGTAGGAAAGAAAACGGTATTCAGTTTTCAGCCACCGTTTCACATAACAACAGCAGGACTTGGACTACTGATGAGGCACAGCTACCAGTAAATGATTAGGGTTGGAAATTCTGAGGTAGTTCTTTCTAGTCAATAGAATCATTAAAAAAGATAAGAATAGCATGTACGCAAATAAAGAAACCCATTAAAATAGCCTAAGTAGCATGTTTATTTAGTTGGAAACAAAACTCGCAAAGAGCAAAAGAAAATCAAAATGATAGGTTAAAAACAGACTGAACTGTCCTGGATAGAAAGAATATAAATTTAAGCAGAAAGCAGAATAAACATCAAAATAAATGTCATTTTGGGAAAATCATAATCAAGTTGTAGAACTCCATTGAGCAAATTTGTTCAGAAAAATGTCATAAATACATGACACCATAGATGGAGATATATAGAGAGTCCTTTGACCCACTCTTTTGTCTCCAATAGTTGTCAGTGGTGGAATATAAAGGAAGAGAACAAGAACAAAATAAGCTTGTTGTGGAGTTAAATATTCTTCATAATGAACTCTCAGGAACTTTCTGATATGTTGCACTTCAGTATGAAATAACGTATTTTGTAGCCCCAAATGCATTCTGACCCGTATTTTTCTCAGTCACTTTATAAGCTAACATAAAACGTTATCATGCACAGTATTACAGGGAAACCTGTTCCAAAGCTTAGCTCTATCCTGGATGGAGAAGTACTTTTGTTCATTTGCTTAAAACTTGCTCCCTAGCTGTTTAACTTGATGCCCTCCACTTCTTGTTTCAGAAGAGCTAGTGCTCGGTCATCTCCTACACCTTCTCTGCTCCACTCATGAGTCTGTATTTCTTCTTTAGTCTCTAATTCTAAGCTTGAAATCTTAGTCTCTATAATCATTCCTTGTATGGAAGTCATTCCTGTCTGCAGAACATCACTCTCACCTTTTCACTTCCGTTCGGCTATGTCCTTCTGGAAATGGAAACGACCAGGACTCAAATAGTTCAGGTTGTAGGTACATCATATCATTAAGCAATGGCATAAAATTACCATTCTAATTTTAATAATTCCTAGTATCATATTTTCTTTTTAGATCATTGTTGAGCTTTGGAATGATGTTTTCATGGGAGTTTATAATTTAAAGCTAAAATGTCACGCCTGAGTGGCAATATTTAGCTTGTCATTTGATACTGAACGTGTGAAGTTAAGGCAAATTCTTCTTAAGTTTATTGCTTTGCCTTTGTCTGCACTGAATCTCATCTGCCATTGTATCTCCTAGTCATTCGTTCCACTGTTTTTCACAGTTCACCATTGTCTTTCTTTCTCTGATTTAATAAGTATCACCAACAAACTTGTTTATCCTCTTCTCCATATCATCTAATTAATATCTGCAAGTCCTAATATTCTCTGAAAACCCTACCAAGTCCATTTTTCTCCGGGTTTTAACCTTTTGAATCCATCATGCGCTATATGAACAATGTCTCAGATGTCTTTTCCCTTCCTACAGAAAACTGACATCTTGGAGAACCTCTGGTGAAGGTTGTTCTTGATTGCCTTGTGGAATAGAATTGTAGAATCATAGAATCATAGAATCGTAGGATCATAGAATCATAGAATGGTTTGGGTTGGAAGGAACCTCAAAGATCATCTAGTTCCAACCCCCCTGCCACAGGCAGGGACACCTTCCACTACACCAGGTTGCTTAAAGCCTCATCCAACCTGGTCTTGAACACCTCCTGGAATGAGGCATCCACAACTCCTCTGGGCAATCTGTTCCAGTGTTTCACCACCTTCATTGTAAAAAATTTCTTCCTTAGATCCAATCTAAATCTGCTCTCTTTCAGTTTAAAGCCATTGCCCCTTGTCCTATCACTACACCCCTTTGTCAAAAGTCCCTCTCCAGCTTTCCTGTAGGCCCCTTTTAGGATACCGGAAGACTGCTAGAAGATTCCCCCAGAGCCTTCTCTTCTCCAGGCTGAACAATTCCAACTCTCTCAGCCTGTCTTCATAGGAGAGGTGCTCCAACTCCCAGAACCCCACTTCAACAGCTCTATGTCCTTCTTGTGTTAAGGACCTCAGAGCTGAATGCAGTATTCCAGGTGGGGTCAAATAAATCTCCCTTGTCCATGAACATGCTCGCTTCTCCAAAAATGTCCAACAGAAAAATGAGGCCATATCTCTCCTTACAAAATCTCAGTTCTCTCTTCCACAGGTCACTGTATTTATCTATGCCAACTAATTCTATTCTTGATTTGATAGGTCTCTGGGTGTCCCCCAAAGTCTTAAAATATGGTGGATTATCAGTCAATTTCTAGACTTATGATATCAAAATTGTCTTAAGCTAACAGTTCACCACCACAATTACATAATTCAGGCATTTCATCTTACCATTCTTCTAGTTCTTTTGGACATGTAACACCTAGCACTGGTTACTGTTCATTTTGGCTGCTTTCTCCATAAGTTTAGCCAATACCTTGATATGAAATGAATCCTCTGAGGTATTTATCTGCAGCAAATGGTAATCATTTTGAGTCCTTGCCCAGGAACATAAATGCTAAGAAAAACACTTTTTTCCTGTTTCAGCTTTATCTTTCTTCTTCACTTTTTTAACACACTGATCATCTATTGATGTGAGATTGAGATGTGTTCTTTACATCTCTCATAAGTTATTCTAAAGCTCACTAATTGATTAATTGTACGTTTCTATTTAGCCAGATTTTCCCTCATTTGGACACAAATTTTAATTTTTGAAAGCTGTGTTCTTGCTTTTAACCATAACTCTTATCTTAAAGTTTAGCCATACAAAAAAATCTTTGTTATTTCAGGAGCACCTTCAGTTATGCATCATTGATTTTTCATCTTCTGTATTATACAGTTGGCAGCATATTTTCTATTAACTTTAATGTAAAATTCATTTATCAGCTCATCCTTCAACTCTGAAGCATCCAAATACTGTGAAACCAAACATTCTTTTTAACTGAGTTACACGACTTTGATGGTAAGACTGCCTTACAGGTTCTCTTCTCATTTGATTGAGAATGAAAACAGAGATACTTTGACTTTATTAGCTAGAAATAGTAGACATATATTTTGCCTACTGATGACAATTTAAGAAAATACATAACACATATTTACTGAAGTCAGCTAGTGAGTTAAGAGAGAGCTATATAGCTCCTCTTCATGAATTTGATCAAAAAATAGTTACTTGGTCAGCTGATCTGCAAACACATATTTTTGACTGGTTAATGAACCAACATGAAGGCCTGAGCACTCATATTGTCCATTTAGACATGAGCAAAATACACACAATCCTCGGCTCTTCAACTGGCTGAAGAAATGATTTCAAGAACTATGCGACCAACCCGTAACAGGAGATGTAAGCCTGCTACAGAGGTGAAGTAGCTCTGTGATGTCCTAACTGTCAGGAGGTTTGTGCCAAAATTAATGGAGCTATCTGGGCAAGAAGGACATATGTTGAAATCATAGACCTATTACTGTAACATAGTTATGTGCAAATACTTGTGGAGAGGAAAGGGAAAGATTTGTTAAAAGAAAATGGGTATGGGAATAATTTTTAATATTTTCACTTTGGCTTAAAAATTGTGCCCTTGAAATTTCCTGATAAGAAAGTTAGATGATGTTGTTAATGGGGAAAAGGACTGATGTAAGAAAACCAGATGCTCTGAATATGAGGGTATTAAGAATGGTATGAAATGTTGCTCTATAACATCCAAATTGAATGAATACCAAATTATAACATCCAAATTAATGAATAGCATTAGCAAGCGCAATTTTAATGCAGCAAGTGCACTCAGACGGAATTGGACAGTCAAAGCAGTAGCAGGATCTAACTGTCTAAATCAAATCTTGGAGCGAAAGTGAGTCACCAGTCTGTACAACCATGACAGAAGAAATGCAATTCTAGACTATTGCAGTAAAAGTGTTTCCTGCAGAGAAACAGAAGTACTGTTAACTGAGTCATCACAGGCTCAATTCAGTTACCTAAACTCAAGCAGTCATTTGCAATGCTCTGACATATCTGAGACATCTTCATGAGGATGACATATTTGATAACAGACCATGCCTGACTATGAATGGCAATGAGAAGCTAAGTAAAACATATCATATTGCACTTCTCACAGATGTTTACACAACTGGGATTTGTATCTGCTTAGGTTCATTGACTATAATAATGAAAAGGAAGAGAATGGAGTCCAACAGGAGAACATGTGTCTTCAACTCGATCTTCCAGAAGAAACAGTGAGACTATTTCTTTAGGAAACTCATTTTTGAGCAGTTCATTTTATTTCCATGCATCAAGCAGTTTTATTTTCCTCAAAGTAAAACTTTCTTCTAAAAACAAAGAAACAATGTTTAATGTGCCCCATCAAAATATTTTTGACTGCACTTAAACGAAACTACAGGAAAGAATACAGATAGGAACAGGAAAACACACCTGATGGCTCAGAGGCTGGTGCCACCAACAGAAGTTTGATTTCTTTGATCACGGGGAGGTTTTCACAGAATCGGATCTGATGGCAACTGATAGATTTCAGCTGTCTCAAAGGGGGAAAAGGATTCTGGCTCATGAGCTGGTGTGGCTCATCAAGAGGGCTTTAAACTAGGTTTGAAGGGGGAGGGGGATATAACTAGGCTCAGTAAACTAGGCTCAGGGAATAAGGCCTCCCACCCCCCTAGGGTGAAATTGGCGTGCTCAGCTGGCTCTTTGAAATGCCTGTACACTAATGCACGCAGCATGAGGAACAAACAGGAGGAGTTAGAAATCTGTGTTCGATCAGGGGGTTATGATCTTGTAGCAATTATTGAGACTTGGTGGCACAGCTCGCATGACTGGAATGTGGTCATGGATGGCTATGTCCTCTTCAGGAAAGACAGGCCAGCAAGGCAAGGTAGGGGAGTTGCTCTTTACGTGAGGGAGCAACTAGGGTGCATTTAGTTCTGTCCAGGGGCGGATCAGGAGCAAGTTGTGAGCTTGTGGGTGTGAATTAAAGGACAATCTAGAATGTGTGATACTGTTATTGGTGTCTATTACAGACCACTGGATCAGGATGAGGAGGTTGATGAGGCGTTCTACAGGCAGCTGACAGCGGTATCGTAAATGCAGGCCCTGGTTGTCATGGGGGACTTCAACTATCCTGATATCTGCTGGAAGGCCTACTCAGCCAGCCATCCACAGTCCAGGAGGTTCCTTCAGTGCATTGATGATAACTTCCTGATGCAAATGGTAGATAAGCCTACTAGGAGAGGAGCGCTGCTGGATCTTATTCTCACTAATAAGGAGGGTCTGGTTGAAGCACTGAAGGTCGAGGGTAGCCTTGGTTGTAGTGACCATGAAACAGTGGAGTTCAGGATCTCATGCGGCAGGAAGAGAATACCAAGCAGAACTAGAACCCTGGACTTCAGTAGGGCCAACTCTGATCTTTTTAAACAATTGCTAGGAGAAATCCCATGGGACAGAGTATTAGAAGGTAAAGGGACCCAAGATAGTTGGTTAGCCTTCAAGAACCGCTTCTTCCAAGCTCAAGACCAGTGCATCCCAACAGGTAGGAAGTCAAGAAAGGGCACCAAGAGACCTGCATGGTTAAATGGGGAACTGTTGGGCAAACTCAAGTGGAAAAAGAGAGTGTACAGATCATGGAAGGAGGGGCAGGCCACTTGGGAGGAATATAGGTCTGCTGTCAGAGGATGTAGGGAGGCAACTAGGAAAGCTAAGACCTCCTTGGAATTAAACCTTGCAAGAAAGGTCAAGGACAACAGAAAGGGCTTCTTCAAATACATTGCAGATAAAACTAACACTAGAGACAATGTAGGCCCACTGGTGAATGAGGAGGGTGCCCTGGTGTGATAGTTTGATGTGGGAGGGTGTTCTGGTGGCAGGAGAGGGGATTTGCTCCCTGACCACCAGATCTGAGTCCCATCCCCTTCGGGGGGTTGAGCCAAATCGGCGCCTCTGCGGATTGCCCTATTTAAGTTGAGACAAAGGGACAGGAAAGGGTCTTTTGCCCAGGAACGAGGAGCTCCCGGCTCCCGGCCGGGCAGCCGCTCGGGCCCGGGCCGGCACCACGTGCTCAAGATGGCGCCAGGGGAGCCGCATGGGGGACTCGGGAAGCACCCCGCTCCCGGGGTGCCCGCCGGGCCGAGCTCCTCTAGAGGGGATTAAGATCTAAGAGAAAACAACCACAACGACCAGGTCAGTCAAGATGGAGCAGGAGGAGGTGTGCTGGAGCTGAGGTTTCCCTTGCAATCGGTGTGAAGATGGCAGGCGGCCCCCCTGCAGCCAGGGTGTACTCGGCGGACCAGAGACCCACTCGTGGCCCGTGGAGAAACCCACGTTGGGGAAGAGATGCCTGAGCACAGGAGAGGTCGTGGAGCATGGGAGTGCACGACGAGGTGCTGTTAATAATGGGCATGGAATGCACGACGAGGTCGTGGAGGCATCTGGAGTCCATGGGACGACCCACGCCGGCGCGAGTGGCAGCAGCTCCCTAAGAGGCCGAGACTGGTAAAGCCCGAACTGGTGCGATCCATGGGGAAGGATTGCAATCCTGCGGGTAGGACTTACGCTGGAAAAGTTTGGGGATTTTTCCTCGTGAGTAGGGGATCCACTGAATCAAGAGAAAAATGGTGTAAGGACTCCTCCTCCTTTGAGAAAGGAGCGGCAGTTAACGTCATGGATGAACTGACCTGCACTCCCCCATTCCCTGTCCCCCTGCGCTGCTGGGGGGGAGGTAGAGCCAGGAACAAAAGGAAAGGGGGGTGGGGAGGTTGTTGTGTTTAAGATCTGGCCTTGTTTTCTCTTTCTCTTCTCAAGTAACCGGTTTTGTTCCCTTGTGTCTCTTGTTAAGTAACTGTTAATAAATTGTTTTGGTTTTAAGAAAAGTCGAGTTATGTTTTGCCTGAGACCATGGTTGGTGGGGGTTCTCTCTGTTCTTGTCTCGACCCTCAGTACAAAACCACGACACCTGATGACAGAGGATAAGAAGAAGGCAGAGTTACTGAATGCCTTCTTTTTCTCAGTCTATACTGCTGGAGGCTATCCTGATGAGTCCCGGAACCCTGAGGCTCCTGAGGAAGTCAGGATAGAGGAGGAGTCTACCCTGGTTGATGAGGAGTTGCTTAGGGACCAGTTAAGCAACCTGGCCATCCATAAATCCATGGGTCCTCATGGGATGCACTCGCAGGTGCTGAGGGAGCTGGCAGATGTCATTGCCAGACCACTCGCCATCATCTTTGCTAAATCGTGGAGAATGAGAGAGGTGCCTGAGGACTGGAGGAAAGCAAATGTCACTCCTGTCTTCAAAAAGAGCAAGAAGGAAGATCCAGGTAACTATAGACCGGCCAGCCTCACCTCCATCCCAGGAAAGATAATGGAACAACTTATCCTTGGTGCTGTCTCTAGGCATGTCAAGGATAAGGGGGTGTCGTGGGTTTAGGCCGATCCGGCAACTAAACTCCACACAGCCGCTCTCTCACTCCAGTAAAGTGAGAGAGGAGAAAAATATAATAAAAGGACTGAGGGTCGAGACAAGAATAGAGGGAGCACCCACCAACCATGGTCCTGGGCAAAACAGACTCACCTTTCTTAAAGCAAAGCAATTTATTAACAGTTACTTAAAAGAATAAAGACAAGCAAAACCAGTTACTTAAAAGGATAAAAAGAAAACAAGGCCAGATCTTAAAAACAACACCTCTCCACCCCCCTTTCCTTTTCTTCCTGGCTCTACCTCCTCCCCCCAGCAGCGCAGGGGGACAGGGAATGGGGGAGTGCAGGTCAGTTCATTCCATGTTGTTACTGCTGCTCCTTTCTTAAAGGAGGAGTTGTCCTTACACCATTTCCCGGTGCCCTAGTGGATCCCCTACTCACAAGGAAAATCCACAAAGTTCTCCAGCGTGAGTCCTACCTGCAGGATGCAATCCTTCCCAAATAGATTGCTCCAGTGCGGGCTTTACCACAGTCACGGATTCTTAGGGAGTTGTTGCCACTCGCTGCAGCGTGGGTTGTCATACAGACTTTAAATGCATAAATGTGTCTCTATCTGTGCCCATGCTTCACAACTGTCCTCGGGCTCAGGCATCTCCTTTAAACAAAACACCTCCCCACCGACGGGGGTTGTCCCACGGACTCTAGATGCCTACTGTCCTCAGGCCCAGGCATCTCTTCTCGACGTGGGTTTTCCACAGGCTGCGAGTGGGTCTCTGCTCCACCAAAGACTGCCATGGCTGCAGGGGGGCCGCTTGCTGTCTTGCCACCGGTTGCAGAGGAAACTCAGCTCCGGCACACCTCGTCCCGTTCCATCTTCACCGACCTGGTGTCTGTGTGGCCGTTTCTCTCAGATCTTAGTCCTCTCTGGGTGAACTCGGCCCAGCGGGCACCCTGGGAGCGGGGCTCTCCCCGAGTTCCCCAAGCGGCTCCGCCACCGCCATCCTCAGCGGGTGGCACTGGCCCAGCCTGGGCCACCACCCGGCCAGGTGCCAGGGAGCGGGGACAGTGCCCCCCTCCCCTCTCTCCTCGCTCCTGGGCAAAGGCACAATTTTCCAGTTCCTTTGTCCCAACATAAATAGGGCAATTCGCAGAGGCGCCGATTGGCTCAAACCCCGAGGAGGAGTCCGATCTGACGGGCAGCTTCTGCCACCAGAACCTCCCCTCCCACATCAAACCATGACAGAGTGTCATTAAGGGCAGTCAACATGGCTTCACTAAGGGGAAGTCGTGCTTGACAAACCTGATAGCCTTTTATGAGGACGTCACCCAGTGGGTGGATGACGGTACAGCAGTGCATGTGGTCTATCTTGACTTCAGTAAAGCATTTGACACAGTCTCCCATGGCATTCTCACAGCTAAACTGAGGAAGTGCAGTCTGGATGGTCAGGTAGTGAGGTGGATTGTGAACTGGCTGAAGGATAGAAGCCAGAGAGTAGTGGTCAATGGGACAGAGTCCAGTTGGAGGCCTGTATCCAGTGGAGTCCCTCAAGGGTTGGTTCTGGGACCTGTATTGTGCGACATATTCATCAATGACTTGGATGAGGGAATAGAGTACATGGTCAGCAAGTTTGCCGATAACACTAAACTGGAAGGAGTGGCTGACACACCTGAAGGCTGTGCTGCCATTCATAGGGACCTGGACAAGCTGGAGAGTTGGGCGTGGAGAAATTTAATGAAATACAACAAGGGCAAGTGTAGAGTCTTGCATTTGGGTAAGAACAACCCCATGTACCAGTACAAGTTGGGGACTGAACTGTTGGGGAACAGCACAAGGGAAAGGGACCTGGGGGTCCTCATGGACAGCAGGATGACCATGAGCCAGCAATGTGTCCTTGTGGCCAAGAAGGCCAATGGCATCCTGGGGTGTATTAGAAGGGGTGTGGTTAGTAGGTCGAGAGAGGTTCTCCTCCCCCTCTTCTCCGCCCTGGTGAGGCCACATCTGGAACATTGTGTCCAGTTCTGGGCCCCTCAGTTCAAGAAGGACAGGGAACTGCTTGAGAGAGTCCAGCGCAGGGCCACAAAGATGATGAAGGGAGTGGAGCATCTCCCTTATGAGGAAAGGCTGAGGGAGCTGGGTCTCTTTAGCTTGGAGAAGAGGAGACTGAGGGGAGACCTCATTAATGTTTATAAACATGGAAAGAGTGACTGTCATGAGGATGGAGTCAGACTCTTCTCAGTGGCATCCAATGATAGGACAAGGGGAAATGGATACAAGCTGAAACATAGGAGGTTCCGCTTAAACATGAGGAAGAACTTTTTCCCAGTAAGGGTACCAGAACACTGGAACAGGCTTTCCAGAGAGGTTGTGGAGTCTCCTTCTCTGGAGATGTTCCAAACCCGCCCGGACGTGTTCTTGTGTGATCTGATGTAGGTGGTCCTGCTCCGGCAGAGGGATTGGACTAGATGATCCTTTGAGGTCCCTTCCAATCCCTCACTTTCTGTGATTCTGTAATACATCCTCTCAGGGGCACTCTCCGTCCTATTAGGAAGTGAAAGCATTTAAAGCGCATTAATGCTGCTTTGATGTTTCTTTTAATAAATGGAGATATGCCAAGATGAACTGAAATACAATTCATATTGTGCTTCATGAGCTGGTCACAACTACACTGAAAGCTTCACCCAGACTTTTGCAAGAGCATGGGAAAGAGAACACGAACCTCCTAAACTTTCCCAAGACTTAACTTTTCAAATGCTAGTAGTGTCCACCATACATGCTCATGCTCAACAACAACAGACACAGGCCGTTTATTTGCATACCCAAATGAAGGCTCCCCTCATGAGGATATTGTCTTCTCCTTTGTCAAGTCTTTTCTCATGCAAAATGTGAAACTCGGTTAATTTATATTGTTATGTTTCTAATATCATTTCTTGGAAGAAGATAAAAAAAAGAACACCCACAGAACAGCCATCTTTCCACTTAGATACGTGCTGATGTTTGGCAGTCCAAGTCAGCCTTATTTAGGTGTTCTACAGGAAGGGCAGCCTGTATTGTGGGCCTTTGATGACACATCTACTAAGATCAGAAATATTTTTTATTGTCAGAGAATCTCATGCTTGCTATACGTAAGGCCATGAGGTGGAAAGAGAAGACAGATAGTGCCCATATTCAGTGTACACATTGTTTCATATATTTGAGTGCTTGCTTTGGAGCAGCTGCTATACTTCCATTCATTTTCAAACTTAGTAGAATGTCATTCTACAGGTGAACTGCAAAGGTCAACTGACTGCAGTTGGCCTGTGAAAATGCCAATCCTTGTTCCACTATATAAGTGATTTCTCCACAGTTTTTATCTCACCTTTGCCAGAGCTAGCCCAAACCTGCGTATGAGTTCATGAGCTCCTTCCAGACTCCTGCTGCTTCTGGAGAAAATGTTCCTCACCCTAAGAATCACATTATAATCGTGAGAATGTTGAAAATGGAAAATATGGAAGACAAGAAAAAAGGTTGTAAAAGTATTGTTTGCAATACAAACCTAATGCCCCAAATTAACAATGAAATCTGGTCATCACAAAGTTTACAAAGCCACCACAAACTTCTAGTGCTTTAGCAGATGAACTTCCAGAAAAGAGGATACACAAGCTGGTGAGAGAAAAAGTGCTACCATTCTTTCCATGAAGTTCATAGATTTTTATAGCCCAGTTCTTGGCTTTGATTGATGCAATTTGAATGGCCATGTTTTTTCACTTATTAATGATATTGGTTTTGTGGTTATGCCTCAAAGTAAACAGAACGAAAGCTTACTGTGCTGGAGGCTATATAAAAGAAAGCCTGGAAGGCTGTGGAAGGACGCTGACGTCAAGAAGGTGAACAGAAGGAAGGCTGAAGACAGAGATGTCAGTAAGGAAAGTCTAGCTATTACTGCAGAAAATCTTCTAAATGTTCAAAGACCCCTATAATGACTCCTGCATCTAATTCCACCACTTGATGTTGCTCACCGATTTATTTTCATGACAAAAGCCCATCCAAACAAAACCCAAAAAATCCACCACACTCTGACAGCCAAGGGTGAAAGGCAATAAGAAAACGTTTCTCCAAGCGCAAAAAGGGCTCCCTTGTGCAGTTATTTGTCTCAGGAAGTCTCGAAGTAATTGCATTTTAATTGGATGTAATCTTATTGGAACAGGAAATAGCGAATGTAGCAAATTCAATGAATAAAATCAAAGTGCTTTCTAATTACCTTCTTACAATCTCAACAAGGAATTCAGTCAGATTAGAGTGTTTCAGGCAACTACATTAAAGACTTCCCAATTTAGAAGAGAACCCAGCTAGCACTTGAAAAGCAATAGTGTCTTTGTATTGCAAAATGTAACATGCTCCTGGTTTTGTTATGCCTTTTTTTTTTTTTTTTTTTTTAAGAGGGAGTAAGGAAGGAAGTGTTAGATCCTACACCAGTACATCAGTACTTCCTGGTGGAGATTCCAACCCACAGCACATGGCAAAGAAGTAACAGCGTGAATGCAGAACCAGTATAGCTGTATCTGCTCTGTGTCCAGGCAGAAACTACATACAGGCAGCATATGATAAAATGGAAGTAATTTTTTTACACATTCTCTTTTCAGTCTATAACTACAGATTAGACTGAGCGGAGTAGAAGAGATGCATCCTTGACAACTGACAGCCTAGGATACTAAGAACTGGTTAAAGCAGCCTCAGAGGAAGTGGCTACTCTATCCGGGAAGCTGTGGAAGATAGAGAAAGAGGGCAACACAATATCTGTCTTTGAAAAGAAACGCTTAAGGACTTATAAACTAATCTACCCAGTTTATCACAAAAATTCTGCTAAAAATAATCAAATAAGTACTTAAATGAAGACATACAAACACAAACTTGATATGAACAAATACCATGAAACCAGCAAGGTTTTTCCTACAAGCTCGTAACAGGCAGAAATGACTTTTTGACACAAGTCCTTGATGTGTTTGTCAAATATTGCATAGAATTTCGTAAGCCAAGCAAGGATTAGCCTTTCCTTTTCTAAAATATTGTAAAACTACCATGGGCTGGGTGTAACATTAGTTAGAAAACTTCATTCAGATAGTAGTTATTTCTTGTTGATTATCAAAATGGAAGGATGTACTATTCAGAAGGGATATGTCCTGGATCCAGTGCTACTCAATAATCTCTTTTACCACCTGGACAACTGAGCAGAAAGTACATGCTATTAAATTTGTCCCCATCTGCCTTGGGGACAGAATTACAATACAAAATGGGTTACTGTGAAGAGGTTTGGAAAACAAGGACAAATTTGACAAGGATATATACAAGGTATTTATTAAAGATACTGAATTTTACCAACACCTAGGGAAGTAACTCATTAGGAATATTTTGTTAGAGACTCAAGAAGTCATGGGAGATCACAAACTGAAAAGCGGTTAGGAACATCTTACTGTTAAAAAGAGTGTGCATGTATTAGACTATGGCCTGCAAGACACATGAAGCAATCCTTGCTCTCTGCACCCCACTGGTAAAGTCTTTGCTCTAATACTGTGCCCAGTTTTGGAAACTGAACTTTAAGGAAAACCACTGAATATTAAGGATATTTTAGAGAAGAAAACAACAAATGGTTTATGAAAAAGGAAGGAAAAAATTGCTCTCCGTGCCCATGCCCAATGATTCCCGTAATAACATGTTGAAAGTTTCGTGTTAGACAAACTGGAAAGATTCATGGTAGATACTATAAAAACCTTGTTAATAATGTGACTCTCAATACTGCCTGGCAAATTTGATTGGAATAACTGATTCTGGTATGGAGCGAGGGACCAGGCAAGACAGTTTCATTACATCTCTTTCAACTGTATTTCTATATTCTGATTAGTGAAACAAGCTGTTAGGAAAAATGTTTAGATGCATAACATGTCCTCATGCATACACCAGTCTGGGCAGTCTAATTAGAGGGCTATGGCGTTTTTATTCTCCTAGCCATTCCTCACTTGAGGAGATAAATGGAAGTCCAGTAAGGTTGAAACGTAAATCACACTGATGATAACAGTGTGAAGCTGAACCAAAGTCTAACTTCAAAGATGAGATTAAATAACATATACCAGAATGCGATACCTGTACAATGAAAGAGAGTGTGGAAATTCTTTACAGTGATTTATTCTCAGAACTAAATAACCAGTTTGACATCTCATCAGAAATGTAATCTATTGTGCATCATATCTCCAGCTAGCAGATAACACCGCCGTATGATGAAACATGCAGATTTTACAAAAGCTTTCTTTTTTTCTTTGTTAATAGCCTTGGTCCTTATGCATAGACTTCTCATATTCCATGTAAAGTATCTATGCTCTTTCAAAGGGACAAAAAAAGGTACTTAAGTTTATTTGGTGTAGCAAGAGCCAGAGTAGAGGCATGGCTAAATATCAATACTTTTTCTTAGAACTGCTCTCCCACAATTTTGAGGCAGAGTTCTTCCAAACGCCTTCATTCTCTGCACACTGCCATGAAGTGTATAATATTATAAATTTTTGAGCAACTATTTAAAACTGTTTAAAATCAAATGGACATTAAGACCTGCAGAAATCTGTCTCTTAACTTACTTGGTAGTGTAAATAAGTATGTGATGATATGGAGAGTTGGTGCTTTATCATAATAAACCTTACAGTTTATGAGAGCTCTTTTTAGGCTTGTAAATTACCAATTTTTATAACTGTATTTCCTATCTATCTGAGTTCACTAAAACTGACAAATCCAGTTCACTCTCATCTTGGTCATTATTTATAGCAAATTATAATTAAGACTAGTTTACAGACTGAATTACCAGAATTAGCTAAAAGCTGTTAATTTCAGCTGCCTGAAGAGAAGACCAGTGAAAATACTCAGGTTTCCTTGCAAGAAACTCAAAGTGAGAGAAGTGGCATGATAGCTTCATGTGCTGCTCCAGTAAGTGGAAAAAAAAACATGTCATGGTATAAACAAGGTGCTATAATGGACGGAAGAGCAGTAGTGAAGCTTATAATAAATTATGAAGTACCATAGGGCAGTATACAGATTTCACAAAAGGAGAATTACTGCTTGTCCTCTTACAGCTGTAAAAAGAGCAAGCAGGGCTATGAGATCCTTCTAAAACCTCTTTGAACACAGAAGATAAATGTGGACTTAAATTAGGAGAAATACAAAATAATTTATGGGAACAATGTCAACTGTTTTAAAATTTTGACCTCAATTTTAAACAGGAATTACTTTCAAGTCACCATTTATCTCTGATTTATTGCACCACGAGAACAAGATGGAAGAAGTCATGCTTGTGGCATTAAGTAGAGACATGGGAGACCTCATTTCCATTTCTGTTTATGGCAGCATCTCCTTATATCAATACCAGCAAATTTTAATCTCTCTAGACTTCTGCTTACCATATCTTTTACTAAGAATATGAACTCTTCCATTTCTGAAAGTGGATATGAGAATAACTCTATAATAATGACAAGTAAATAAAGTAATTCAGAAAAAAAATGAGATTCTAATAATCATCGAAGCACACAGAATTTTGATACCAGACTGAAATTTACTCCGGACCCTTCACTACTACCTACATAAAATAAAAAGTTACCTCAGTATAAGACCCAAGAGGAGACTAGGTGTGTTACATACTACTTGTCTTATAATCAATTATCATAGATAAAAGTGAACAAGTTGGAATAATTGGACGGAAGACAATTATTCACATATCAATTAATCCCTTGCATAATGCTAGAAGAATTTTCTACTACCATGAGGCTGCAGTGCTCTTGGGACAAGACTAACCAGAGTAAAAACACTGCTAGCTAGTTCTACTAGCAAATAAATAAACCTTTGAAATGCGAGACCAAGAAAATAAGATTATTCTCATGCACCAAGGTGAGCCTGTGTCAGAAGACAAATTAAAAATCTTTAGTAGCATTTAAAACAGTCTGTATCCATTTTGCTCTCCTCTGAAGAAGTTAAATGAAAAAGTAGACTCCAGAATCACTGCCAGACCACAGCAGCTAACATTCACACTAGACAGATGGCAAGCAACACCTTAAAAAATCCAGAAAATTAGTAGGAAATACATAGAAGGTAAAAATGTCTCCCTTATTGTCCAAGTAATTCAAGATATGATAATGAACCAGAAAGGCCAAATGTACAGCTGGGCTCGCTCACTATGCCAATTCCTTTTGGCAAAAGCCTGACTGACATTTTGAGAGTAAAAAAAAAGAAACATTTTAGATCTGAACTGTAAGTTGTCTTACAGAGCTGAAAACATTATAAAAAAAACATTGTGAAAGTCATTCTCCCTCCATTAAACCACTTGAATCAAATTTGTCCACATGTACAGTTTTTGTAACACAAAATTCTGGCTAATCATTATCTGTGGGAATGAAAACAGACGATTTGCTCAGTTGTGAACTTGCATCACTGGGACCCGACTTTGAGATTAAAAGAATCTTTTTTAAACCAACGCAGGGAAGAATGCGAACATGCCTGGGTAGCTCAGCTGAAACTGAAGCCTCCTGGATTGGAAATACTTACAATATTTTATACTGTGGAATTGAGCTCCATGAGATTCTCTTGTTACATCCCTATTCCCAGGGCCTTGCCTTCTGCGTAGTCATCTGCAGCAGTGAGGTGTATGTCTGTGTTGAAGCATTTTTTCTGGATCAAGACAGTAGCTTTTTATTTTGGACTTTTTTTTAACTTTTCTGGCACTTTATGTTGTTTCATAGTTCTTACATTAAAACAGAATGGCTAATAGTTTATAAATTATAATTAGAGTTGTATCTGTAGTCTGACAAGCCAATATCAGCTCTTTATTAAGGAGTTAGTTTAATTAAGAATGAATGTCTTTCCTTCACTGTGCAAACTTCTCTAAGCCTATAATTTGCAACACTTGGATTTTTCATCGAAATAAACTGCAGGTATGCTACATAAGCAATGCAAATCAGTTTTACCACACATGAAATGATTTTTTTTAATGAGGTAAGCTTCTCTTGCCTCAATATGTAATGATCCTGATGAAGCTGCATTCATCAGGAGAGTAGCATTTAAGCTGCTGCTGTGACTCCAGCAAAAGCACATTCACGGTGCAGAAGAAATCCTCCAGTTGGTGTTAAAAGAATTTTGTGCAATGTGCAGCAGCGTCAGCCCGTTCCTTTTGCTGAGGAGGATAAAGTTGTGCCTTAGGTGAGAGCCGTAGTCATTCCCCCCATGCCACCCAGCATACGTACGTATCTACATATGTACATAGGTGTTGTGCCGGGCTGCCAGAAGGGGCTCAGGGGCAGCCAGGGCAAACCCCACACCAAGGGCACTTCTGCAGGAACCACTTTCCTCCTCTGCACTGCCTCCATCCTGCCTCTCTCCAACAGACACCGAGTGCGTATCTGGGCGTTAGGGTAAAGAGAAACATAGAAGCAACATGAGATGGAGAGAGATGAGTGATATGTCTAACATATACCTTTACACATAGGCCTCTGTCCAGCTGGCATGTTTTCTGGCAAGGCTACACCTGGAAGGGTGAATAGTAATCCAGATTTATTTTATTTTAATAATTTTTGGAGGTGGGGTGTTATTCCTATCAGTTTTCTCCCCAGCCTGCTTTGCTCCAGCCACGCAACTCCTGAGATATTAAAGATACTTGACCACTTCTTTGATACAGTTGAGACTGATGCAAGACTAAAACACAGACTTTCCTTCCACGGTTTTTACAATTCGCACATGACATTTACCTCTTCTATTTAAGATGTTAGACAAAAGTATTAAAAGTTTCTGTCCTGTAACTTTTAAACAGAATACCAGTATTGGCTGACATACAGAGATAAAATATTTCATTATGTTGTGCTAAGTGCCTGAATCTTTTCTATGAGGTAACTAGAGACATCAGAACCCCCATTTTGTCCAAAGGTCTTTCTACAATACTGTGACCAGATGCTAGAGGCAGAACTCATTTTCCTAACCACAGGTACCTCGTGCCATCTGAGGTGCTCTAGTGATATCAAAAAAACCCCACAAAGGACTGGCAAATTGATACAGAACCCACTAGAAATCCATACCTTGCTGGTATGACCACTGGAGGCCAGGCAAAATAAGCCATTGCACCTACAATGACATTAAATATTCATGGTTAGGCAAACGTATCCTGCCCAATGTATATCTCCTTTGGGTATTGGAGACATCCACATGGGGTTTGCAGCTATGAAACACAACCTGTAAGTAATCCCTGTCTCACTGCAGATGGCTAAATGCTTATATATGAGTAACCAAGTTAAACTCCAAACCTCTGTTGGCTCTAATAGCTTAGATAACTTCTGCATAAGCAAACATTTACAGACTTCTTAACTGAGGTATTCTAATTGCAGCCAGAATCCCATCCTCGATGTCTTGTGCTGCTCTAGGGAAACGTTAGTATTCCTAGAGGTCTTACCTTGGGCTATGGAGCTTTTCAGCTTTAGTTTGTACAGGTTTGTGTCCTGTCTACTGCACCGTCCTCAGTATCTTCCTCAGTCACTTTAATGCCCTGCCAGTGGCTGCACTTTAGATGAAACGAAGAGCTTCACCTTTATCTAATCTACTTTTTTTCCTAGCACTGTTACAGAACAGATTCTTTCCCAGCTGGTATTTACCTGCATAATCACATCCTCTATTGTAAGATCAATGTTATGCAGCCCAGCTTTTAGCCATTTATCTTCTTCGCAGTGCTAATATCACTGTTTCTGGCACAACTATTGCCTGTTGGCCTTTCCTTATCCAGCTCAAAGTTCACA
This sequence comes from Tauraco erythrolophus, assembly GCF_009769465.1. Lineage (NCBI taxonomy): Eukaryota > Metazoa > Chordata > Aves > Musophagiformes > Musophagidae > Tauraco > Tauraco erythrolophus. Next base: position 121,762,449 of record NC_141465.1, on the reverse strand, counting down.
GATGTGTGCGCTTTCAGGCTGCTAGTTCGTCTTTTGCTGCAGCATAACCTTTTGCCTCTAGGCCTGATTCTTTTGAATTAAGGGCACTGCTTCAGTCTCTAATCCATGCTGTGCACGCTGCTGTCATTTGCAAAGCCCAGCCAAATAATATAATCCATTGCTGATATTATCTTCTCTCCTTTCCGATCTGATCTCCCTACTCAAAAAAATGCTAAACTAGTTCTGGAGCTACACATGGCAAATCCACACTGGCTCTGAGTTCTTTTTTACCTTGGGCCATTTTTCTTCTATTTCATATTTTCTGTCATACCTACAGTGTCAGAGCCCTCCCAACACCTCATCAGCTTCAGTCTGAAGGGAGAGGTGGTGGTGTCTGAATTTTCTTGGCAAATTCCAATGACTCTGAAGGGTTAATTCTATTTCTGAGTGTGTCTGCACATCTGCCTCTCCTGCCGGCATCCAAACCAAATCTAATTATTTAACCACAACGCTGTCCTGATGACTGAGAGCTGTTAAAAATCCACCACCAGAAGCGTAGCTGTCTTCAGATTTCTTGTTTTCATGCTGCGAACTGCTGATGGCAGATTCAGAGTGATGTGTGAGTAAATCTTCTCCACATTTCACGAATGTCAAAGCTAGCAGAGCTTTTACCCTCACCAGTCTTTCTCTCAGGGTGCTGTTTTCATCACCATAAAACTGACTCCCTATTACTTCTTATTGAGCAACTGTAGAAAGGCATTTCACTGCAGGAGCATGACTCATTTCCATCTAAAATAATTTATCCTGAACATAGGGTATTATGTTGCAAAAAACTTCCAGGCTGTTGATTCCACAAAGTACAGACAGAACTGCTTAAAAACTTCACTGTGGCAGGGTTACATATCCTGTGAAACAAAGCACAGGTGTCATCCTGTTTACATTTCTTTAAAGCTGGTACAGTTATGAGTTGGACTTCACCTACAATTGATTATTTCTCAGTTAATAGCAGAGTTAAACTATCTAACCATTTGACAATGGTGTTCTGATTAGCCTCCGCAAAGGCGCTTACCCCTCTCCCATGACTACACATCAAACTTCTGATTTTGATCCTCTGACGAGGATGTAATAGAAGATGTGTCATTCTCTTGCATCCCTCATTTATTATGCAAGTCCTGGTCCACAGACAGCCATCTGTTTGCAAAAAGTATCTCTGTGTTGCGGCATCATGTTGCCAGTTTGTGCTATGAGTACAGGAGGCAATAATTTGCCACAAGACCATAGAATCATAGAATCATAGAATGGTTAGGGCTGGAAGGGACCTTCAAAGGTCATCTAGTGCAACCCCTCTGCAAGGAACAGGGATATCTCCAACTAGATCAGGTTGCCCAGGGCCTCGTCCAACCGGGCCTTGAACGTCTCCAGGGATGGAGCATCCACCACCTCTCTGGGCAACCTGTTCCAGTGCTCTACAACTCTCATGGTAAAAAATTTTTTCCTAATATCCAATCTGAATCTACCTCCCTCTATTTTAAAACCATTACCCCTTGTCCTATCACAACAGGACCTCCTGAACAGCCTCTCCCCAGCTTTCCTGTAGGCCCCCTTGAGGTACTGGAAGACCGCTAAAAGGTCACCCCGGAGCCTCCTCTTCTCCAGGCTGAACAGCCCCAACTCTTTCAGCCTGTCCTCAGAGGAAAGGTGCTCCAGCCCTCTTATCATCTTCGTGGCCCTCCTCTGGACCCTCTCCAACTGGTCCATGTCCTTCTTGTGTTGGGGGCTCCAGAACTGGACGCAATACTCCAGGTGAGGTCTCATGAGGGCAGAGTAGAGGGGGAGAATCACCTCTCTCGACCTGCTGGCCACGCTCCTCTTGATGCAGCCCAGGATGCAGTTGGCCTTCTGGGCCGCAAGAGCACATTGCCGGCTCATATTGAGCTTCTCGTGCACCAGTACTCCCAAGTCCTTCTCCTCAGGGCTGCTCTCAATCCATTCTCTGCCCAGTCTGTATTTGTGCCTGGGATTGCCATGACCCAGATGTAGGACCTTGCACTTGGCCTGGTTGAACTTCATGAGGTTGGTACGGGCCCACCTCTCCAGCCTGTCGAGGTCCCTCTGGATAGCATTCCTGTCTTCCAGCATGTCAATGGCACCACACAGCTTGGTGTCATCAGCGAACCTGCTGAGGGTGCACTCCATGCCACTGTCCACGTCACCGACAAAGATGGTGAAGAGGGCCGGGCCCGACATGGACCCCTGAGAGACGCCACTCGTGACCGGTCTCCACTGGGACATCGAGCCGTTGACCACTACTCTCTGAGTGCGGCCATTGAGCCAATTCCTTATCCACCGAGTGGTCCATCCATCAAACCCATGCCTCTCTAGTTTAGAGAGAAGAATGTCGTGCGGGACAGTGTCAAAAGCTTTGCACAAGTCCAGGTAGATGATATCCGTTGGTCGACCCTTGTCCACCGATGCTGTCACCCCTTTTATGATGGGGTGACATAAGACGATCCACAGTGAAGTCTTATTAAAAGATGTTTCTCATATTTATTACACAATATAGTGACAGACATTAAAAATCCCATTTTAAACCCCTTTCGGTATTATACTCCGCCTAGGGCAGTTGTTAGCCAATTTTAGCCAAAATTTAGCCATTATCAGCTTATTCTTATCTGGTTTTATAAATCTGTTCACTTACTCTCACCTTGCAGCATGTCACTTGGAGGTATTTATAAACATTCACAAGAGACTCATTTTCCTGGAGGTTACAGATGGAGTGCGAATACTTAGAGTGTAAGAGGCTGTTTTTCCTTTAATGCACACACACAATTCATGGACAAACATGAAATAGTTTGCCACTGATTTTCAAAAATGACTGACAGTCTTAGAAACTTCGTATAAAAAATTCTCTAAGCATCGAATGCTCTTTTTTTGCTGGCTTTTTCTCTTATATCTTGAGTGCTTTCTCTTGGTCTGTAAATAACCCCTGAAACTGGAAGGTGATTCTGCCCATCTACTCTGCTCTTGTGAGACCCCACTTGGAATACTGCATTCAGCTCTGGAGTCCCCCAACATAAGAAGGACATGGAGCTGCTGGAGTGAGTCCAGAGGAGGGCCATGAAGATGATCCGAGGGCTGGAGCACCTCTCCTATGAAGACAGGCTGAGAGAGTTGGGGCTGTTCAGCCTGGAGAAGAGAAGGCTCTGGGGTGATCTTATTGCAGCCTTCCAGTACTTAAAGGGGGCCTACAGGAAAGCTGGAGAGGGACTTTTTACAAGGGTGTGTAGTGATAGGACAAGGGGCAATGGCTTTAAACTGAAAAAGGGTAGATTTAAATTAGATATAAGGAAGAAATTTTTCACTCAGAGGGTGGTGAGGCAGTGGAACAGGTTGCCCAGAGAAGTTGTAGATGTCCCATCCCTGGCAGTGTTCAAGGCCAGGTTGGATGAGGCTTTGGGCAACCTGGTGTAGTGGAGGGTTTCCCTGCCCATGGCAGGGGGGTTGAAACTAAATGATCTTTGAGGTCCCTTCCAACCCAAACCATTCCATGATTCTATGATTCTATGATTCTATGATAAAGATGTAGGCCAATATGGCTATTTTAATACTTTCTAAAACACTCAAGCCAGCAGGTGAACATTTCCAAGAAAAGAAAACACATGTTTAATGGAAACATTTGCTATTCTCCTTTTGTCAGTTACAGGGATGCCTGTGTAGCTACATCTGGTTTTCAGTACAGGCATGTGTTGATTGACACTTGTTTGGGATTCTTTGTGGACCTGACTATCATCTGTCTAATTGTAGAGGGGAAGATTTACGAGAGAGTGAAATTGCAGCAGGCCAGGAAATCCATCAGTTCAGTTCCCTCAGGACCCATATATGCAGAAGCCTTTTGGCTGAGACCTAAAGCAATGGCAAGACCCCACGTCTCCCTCTCAACCCTGAACCCAGATGTCCGAGGAGCCCTCAGGAGGAGGTGAACTCTGATGATATCAGATGGATCAAAGGGAAAAGAAATGAAAGACATTGATGGACAGGCCTAAAGCTCATGAATTTTGCACATGCTGTGCTTGTTACGAAGGCAACCCAGCTGCACTGCAGAGCAACTCGTGTTACAGCACTGTAGGAGCTCAGCGTAATGCTCCCTTGTGGGGCACTGCATTAGGACAATGGCACCAGACAACAGCATCAGAGACAGTCACTGCAGAGCAAAGTAAGGAGGCCTTCCAGAAGAGAAATGGAAGAAGGAATTCAAAATTCTTGCAGTGGACTTCTGTGTTTTGTTGGTGACGCTAAGGAGCAGGCCTGTCAACGACATCTCTGTGATGAATGAGGACGGTTATGAGAGCGAGGAGGAAGAGGGAGTGTGGAGCAGGGGGAGTAACACCACCAACAACCAGCTGAACAAGCTATGCTGCAAGACAAGCTACGAGATCAGTTACTTTGTTTCTCCATCTCTTCAGACTTCTCTTTTTCTCTTCAATAAAAATATTTGTTAAACCAATTTTTAGGACTTATAAGTAAGGAAAACCAGCTCATTTAGTATCCAAATGTTAATTTTCCTTTTCTCATTTTGCTGGGAGGCACAAATCAGTATGTTAGCAGTGACCCCTCTAACTCTAAACCTGTCTCATTTTGCTTCCAGTCAGGTGCTGACAGAAGGGTTGTACACAGTATAATGAATCGTGGCTTTCAAGATTAAACACATTCGTCTTCAAACTTACTCTTCAAGTCATCTTGAACAGCAGTCCTCCCTGGAAACTAGCTTCAAACACATCTGCTTGTTCAGTCAGCAGTGATTTTTCATTGAAAGTATTACTGTGTGATGACCAGATTTTCCTATAATTTTATTCCAAACTGCCTCAATAAATAGTCTAGGAAACAAATTAAGGGCACAAATAAGTCTTTAGGAATATTAAGACCACTCTTTATACCAACATCCAGCATGGGTACCTTTTCATTGTCCAAAATGAGGTTTACTTGTCCTGATTTCAGCTGGGATAGAGTTAGGTTTCTTCTTAGTAGTTAGAATAGTGCTGTATTAACACCAGGAGTCTTGAAGCACCTCTTCAAAAAGCATGGATCCAGCACAACAGTGCTAGAAATATTAGTCACTGCAATTACAGCCCATTTCATATGCAGAGATGTCAAGTGGGAGCTGAATTTTTCCTACTTACTGCAGTGGTAGATAATTAATTCTCACCCAATTACTTATTGCAGCATATATTTTTGGTCTCCAAAGATCAGAAAAAAATCCGATACTGGATTCAACGTTGTAGTTTCCCAGGCATCAATGTTACTAGGCACACAGCAAAGAAAAATGGATAAAGTCTCTCATCCATCTCATATAGCTTACAGAAGGCCTGTAATACTGGCCCCCTTCAGCTTTTATTGGTGCAGTTTACCCCCTCCTTTGGTTACTCCATTTCACTCTTCCTTCAGAGCTGTCTACAAGCATCATCTGGTCTGAAATTGGCTTGGAAAACAGCCTCCCAGCCCTGAACTGCTTGCACCTGGGCATTCTCTAATCTTTTTTCACCACTTCACTAGCAATTATGTTTTGAATTGCAGTAGCTGGCACAGAGAAGAGTCACCAGAAGCAAAAGATTAACAGCTAATATATTAAAGAGTAGCTTAACGAATATATGTAAGCAGGATGTTACTGTGTTTTACTCTCAGAGAATGCAGCTTCTGTTTTGGTCCACTTAAACAGATACTTACTGTCCATTGTCTTGAGGCTGATGCCTGGCTGCTCTCTAGTGCCAGGCTTAGCTGAGCAAGAGCTGCTGGATTCAGGTACTCTCTTAGCCAGTGGAGTAAATAGAAATTAAAGTTCTGTTCACTACACAATTGCATAGTGATTTTATTTCTTACTGCTTCCTAGATTGATGTTGTATCTAGTATTTCCAGAAAAACCAACGCCTCCTTACCTCCACCAAGTATTTGCAAAATTGTCTGAAATATCCCCAATCTGCTCTGGGAAATTACTAGAAGAGTTTATGGAAGCATCATCAAAAATGCTGCAAGGATCAAGGCTGTCTCTAGGATCTCAAGGATCTCTAGGATAACAGCTTTTAGGCTGTCCCATGCTCTCTGACTTAAATCTTCCTTATGAATTATTTTTTAGGCAAAAGTGCTCGTGCCCTCCAAAAGGTACTTAGATTGGTTGTACTGGCCTCCTGCAGGAATCTAGTGCTTTGTGGGATGCAGAGTGAGTAGCCCAGAACTCCAGAGGGTTGGGCACCACCTTTGTCCTCATATATTTAAGCAGCAGAGAGTTGATGGAGTACAGAGATGTGATGGTGCAAGTGCTCTCAAGCTTTTCTCGGATCACCTGCCATGAAGCTTGTGTTTTGGGAACTACTGTAATGCAAGACAAGAGACAGAACCCCCAAAGTTGGTTTTAAGTTGAAATTTCCCTTTCCAGGAACATGGAGAAGGGGCAAGCTGAGGAGAGGTACCCTTATGTTGTTCTATCCCAGCCAGTCATGGGGGTCTTGCGGACGCTGCCTGGGTTGGTCACCTGGGAACCCCTACAACTGGCAGGGCAAGCTTGGGAAGCCCTCTGGGGTTTACAGCTCTCAGCATGTCCATACAGCAAATAGAGGGGAAGAGAGGTTATTTGGAGCACACACTGTGTGCCCATTTCATAGGAATCTGGGACAATTAAAATGTTTATGTGTCTCCAATCTCAACCTCCTACTGGAACAAAACCACTCTGGAAAAACAGCCATTACAAATACTTTTACATGAAAGTTAAACTTCTAAAAGGAAGCATATTTGAGGTTAAAAGAAAAAAACAAGCAAACAAATTATTGTAACCCCACAACGTAATGAATCTGATTGACAGTATGAAGGCCAGTACTGTACAACAACATAATAAGTTACAACAGGACCTACATCTTCATTTATTTCCACAGAAATACGTGATATATACTGATTTTTTAATTTCTTTCTTATGTACTCTATCAGATTCAGCAAGGGGAAACTTCTCCTTGCGTCTTCCCTCCCTGCAATTTATTGTGCTGATTTACAAGGACCCTTCCATAAGTCCCGGTCTAGGCACAGCTGGTTGTCAGAAGCTAGATATAAGCCATCATAATTTAGACAGCTGCTTAAGCCTGTTCGAATTCAAGATTTCACCGTGTCTCTGCTACAAGACAGAAATAAGAGGTAAAAAGGTAATTTACAGTGACCTTAGTCCTTTCTCAAGACCCCAAGGTTTGAATTTTGTGTTGCTTCAATGAAGAGTAAAGGAAAATCACATCATCCGTATTGAACATCTGTTAGGTTAATTGACCTCCATCATGGCATTTCAGAAAACTGATGTTTTGTGCTGATTTCAGCTGATGAAAATCAAGTTGTCTTAATAATTACAGAAATGCAGACTACAATTTCAGAACATTGCTCTTTTATTTAGGTATTTCCAAAACTTTGAAGTGTATTTTATGAGTAGATAGGAGTCCAGTAGCACAATCATAACGTACTGAAAGTATCTTAGAGTTTTCTTGGAAGTAATGAATTGAAAATTGGTTGATTATATTAGCTACCTGGTAATGATTTTTGCATGAGTGTCTGTGTCTTATCAAATTGATCTTCATACCTTTTCTACAGTGGTTGTGTGATAACTATACATATACAAGTTGGTACAAAAATTGTACGGACTGTAGTTAAGAAGGGCCTTGCACCAAGGTTGGATCAGCTTACACAGGGATGAAAACTCACAGATTATTCTTCATGTGTTTGCTCTCAGACCATGCGAGTAGGTTGTAAACAAAACAGCATTGCAAAACCAGCTTGTGGTCACTTCAAAGGACTAAGATTTTTAGCTGTAATTGTTACTACCAGTGCTATGCCTACTGCTGTCTGAGAAGCAGAAGAAAGCTTGAATCCACCTTCTTGTTTTCTGAGACTGTCATATTCCCTCCTTCTCTTTCTGCACAAATATTATTTATATTATATGAGAAAACACTGAGCAATTCCAGATGTTCTGAAGTCTGATAGCAAATCCTATAGGATATGACTACTTCTTTATTTGTTTACCTTTTGTGCATAAATGGTTTTAAATTAGCCATTTTATCATTATGTTTATTTACTGTTAACTATTATTTATGATAATTTACTTTTGGCTAATTAAAAGCTGAGTGTTTCAAGTGTTTGCTTGGAGACACTGAAGTTTAATCAGCAAGTAACAGTTCTAGCAATAGTTTATGATTTTTCTGTCAATGCAAAATAAATATCACTGTCATTATGGCAGCATTTTCAGTACTCCTTTTTGCTGGTGCTAAACTTAGCCATTTTACTGAAGAAAAAAAAATGCACATTACTTGAAATTGCAGAAACTTCTTCATGGCGCCATTAACATCAGTTAAAATCTCTTTTAAGGACACACACCCGAGTCACTAAAGACTGTAGCTATGTATGGAGTTAGGTGCATAACTGGGCTAGGGAAGGCTTCAATCTCTTGTGCCAGGGACTGGGAATGTCAACCAGCTCTGCAAAATTAGAAGCAGGTGAAAGGCAGCAGAAAGGGGACAACTTTAGTTGAAAACGGATTTTAAACATGGTTAGGGAGAAAGAATATGCTCTAAAATGAGTTCTGCGTTTAGTATATCATATTGTTGAGCTGAGTTTAGCCCTCAGTTTCTATCTCATATCGGAATTTCTTAACATGTCTCTTCCTGTATCCTAATAGAATGGTGCGTTCTCTTTTTGTGCAGCTCCCAAAGAGATAACAGTATTGAGGGCTGCATGGACTGCAGAATTCCTTTCCTGTATCTCTCTACTTAGTTTTCTCTTTTGCAGAATCATGCACAGCACGCAAACATACAAAATTCATACACTTGACATGAAACCTGACCTCTTGAGTATCACCTGGCTAGTGGAGCAATTGACACGACATAACTACAATTTATGTGTAATTTGCTACACATGTCAGCCAAGTGGTAGGAACTAGATACAGCCTCCCTAAACAGAGGTATCACTCACAAGTCATCCACTCTTTCACCAAAAACTAAACATCACAGTTATTGGAGTGATATGCCAAAAGCAAAGCTGTATTTTCTAGATGAATAGAAGTTTTAGCAAAGAAGTACACAGATTTTTGCAGCTATGTCATCAATATTCCCCAAGGGTTTAGAGACTGCCAGAAGACTTCTAAAACTGTGACTGCTTAGGAAGTTCCATCACCCCAGTCACCACACTCAATTCAGTCAGAGATTTGGCTGAACTGTGGTTCTCTCTTTTTTTTTCTTTGTAAGCATGAACAAGTATTAGAGGGTCTAGATCTTTTCATTTATGAAGCTCACAGGCCCAAGAAGTAAGTTCATCATTATTTCGAATATTGTTTCAAATAATATTTGTGATAAAAACTCAGGCTGATATGATGATAAGCAGCATCAGTGCAGTGCACTTTGAACACGAGTTCCGAGAGGTGATGACATTCACTTTTCTGTGATGGTATTTGAAAACAGCCCTCCTGGAACCTAACTGTCACTGTCTGTTTGGAGCTCAAATTTACAGGACAACATACTCCATAAATTAAACTTGATTTTATGAGCTTATTGGGAAAGAAAACAAACAATCATGACAAACAAGAGCTCAATGCCCTTTGTACAGACTAGTCTAGCAAGTGAATTCACTAATTCATTGCTTAATTCATGAGATTTCTAACTCATAAGTGCTCTAATTCATAACTTGCAACTCGTAACTTGTGCACCTACAAGAAAGTTACCAGTTGTCCTCTGTCACAGTGCAGGCATCCCCCTGTATCACACCAGCAAGCACGAAAGCCTCAGCAGTCCAGTTGCTTCTGGATCTGTTTCAAAAACTTTTTGGGTAAGCTAGACCTATTTATACCTTCCAGCTTGGAAGTTTGGTCTATACCATTTCCACTAGTTAGCAGACTCTGAAGAAACTGCCAGACAATCAATATGCAAGGATTATGGCTGCAGGAGAAGCAAACTGCAGGTGATAGTGGCTGCACCTTTAGCCTTTTCTGGTCACCGTGTCCAGCCTGTGTGTAGTCCTTGCTTTGACCTAATGGCACTGCTCCCAGCAGATATCAGGCCTTAGCATGAGCTGTGTGTTAGTCAAAATCTGAGCAGGACTTGAGTGAAAAATCACATCCAACTCATTTGCCCATTACAGGTAAAAGCCTTTGGCAGTTAAGTAACCTATTTTGTTCAAATTCCTTCTATTTAAATTCTAGGTGTCTAGGATATTCTCTTTTTTTTTTCTCATACTCTCTTGATTTGCCGAACTGTATACAGAAGTAAAATGTTTGATTAAAAATATGGACTTACATATCTGTTACTGTCTGAGAAGAGATTTAAGTGTTATTTGCACACAAAACATTTTGCAGAATACATTAGCCATCTCAGTGAGAGCTGCAGAATAAGAAAGGGACTATTTTCTTTCAATAAGCTCAGGGGAGTTTCAGAACTGTCACTCAAGTCTCTATATATTCTATTTACCCTTGTTTTAGATGTAAATAATGAGTTTACAAAATAAATGTGGAAAAGTCCAATAGTTTTCAATAAACTGATATAGCAGAATTTATACCATATAATTACTAGACCTGATCCTAAAATCCTCATTCAACTAGTATTTACAAATATGAGAAAGCTCACTACATTCACAGGAATAAAATTTGCAATACTTTATATCCCCTCCTTGAAACAATTTACAATTAAATGCTATTTAGTTCATTCACTGAAGATGGATACGTATTTTAAAGTCAAGTGTAATATACCGGTGAGAAAAGTAAAAAAGTCTAAACATGTTCTGTCCCGATTCTGTCTCCCACTGAACAGACACATGCCTTAGGCTTATGTGCCTTATGTCTGCTCACATACTTACTTGCTAGAGCTTGGCTTTTGTCTCGTATACAAAATAATTCAACATCAGCCTCAGGTTTTTCTTTTGAGGTTGTCCCTGTAGCTTTTTGTAAGACACCCTAACTTGAACTCTCTTGTTCTTGCTACCTTCAGGGCTGCTCCTGTCTCACTTTCATTACAGGAGTTGACTGGTGCTCAGCTATGTCAGCTCCTGCAGAAAAGACTCCAGCACTCTGTCCCAGCCACTGTCCCTGTCTTCCCTCCATGAATTTTCTGACCTAGAACTTCAGCATATTAAGCTATCTCAGCTTACATCTTAATTGTTTTTCTGCCTTTATTCATATTCCCGTAAAGATAGGCCTTTTTGGTAGAATTTGCCAGACACTAATTAATTCTTTGCCCTCGTTCCAGGCAAAAAAGAAGTCACTTCTTCTTCTGAATTTCTTGTCTGCACTTCTCTTTTATATTTTAGCTATAATATTGCATGTTAGGCAAAGCCATATTTTGCCTTATATTAACATGTACTGCCTTCTTAGTGCCTAAACTTCCTAGGTAAACAGGACTGCCATTAAAATGGATGACGAATGGAAGTCATTCTTCACACATTCCAGACAGGGAACTGTCTCAGGGACAGTGTGCTGAGTTTGAAGTTTCACAAGAGGACTGAGCAGATCTAACAGCTATTCCCAAAAGGTAAAGCCTTCCTTCTCTTCCCCTTCTTTCTCCTTCCTTTCCAGTTCAGCTCTCCTGAGCTCACATCCCGGCCTCTCCCTTGAAACCACTCTGGTCACCATCTGGATGAACCGATTCAGCTCACTAAAACAGCAAAGAACTAACCCAGCAGAAACAACTTCATTATTTTCTGCCAGTTTAAGGAGCTGAATCAACTCATCACAGGGTCTGATAAGTGCCAGCACCATGCAAGCGAAACATGGCCAAGACAGAGGAAAGTAGTAGGACTGTCCCTTTTGGCAGCTGCAGGCTGTCACATTGCTCTTTGAGCGGAAATTACTTAATCAAGGTAAGTCCGTGGCAGAGGGGAAATGTAGGTTTTGGATCCTTCATCACCTCTAGACCACCTTTGCTCTCAGCCATTGTCAGCAGTTTCTTAAAAAGTAAATAGAAGCGTTACTCCGAGCACAGTCACTCTCATTTTGCATCCCTGCTGAAGTTCCCAGTAGCGAAACATCAGGTAATAATTCCACTAAAGTTGGTGCTTAAGAGCCTTTTAGGGCTCAAGTCAGTAGGAAGCCTATTTTTCTTTATATAGCTAGATAGTACTCGGGCAAATAACACAATCATGTTACCAGGTTTAGCTTTACTGGTATCTTTGCAAGAAAGTAAATATGTCAACAGGACCACCACTACCTTTGTATAAATACAGAAAATGTCTGTCATATGATGATGAACAATTACTAGAGCAAGACATTAGTTATCTGTCACTTAAAGCATCAGCATCACTACATACCGAGCGAATGAAGTCAATAGCTGACTGTATCCAATTGCTCAGTTTTTATTTTAAAGCCAACTTTATCACCTATTAACCACATTTAAGTCTCTTATTAAAAACCCTTCTTTGTTAGCAACTGCTCACCAATGGTTAAGGTGGATTAAGCTAATCTCTAAATGAAGGGAAGATTCCACTACCCACCCCTTCCACTTGCCTGGCAATAATGGAATGGGAGGCTTGTTATCTTGAGTTCTTTGTCCAATCCTGCTTTGGTAAAGTAAAAGGGCTTATAGTTCTGCAACAATAAGACTGTGATGGCAGTACAAATACAATTCAATCTGAGAAAATAGGAGCCATTCCTACCACAAGGCTGCTCAGCATATCCTCACGGGCTAATGGAAGGCTAGGAATTTTGTCAGTCGGACTCTCAAGGAGGCTGCACTTGTGTACTCATGTGACCCTCTTTAGATGTGCTCAGGATGCCAGCTGCTGAGCCTCTCGGTTCACAGCTTTCTCTGCTAGAAATTACATAGCTTTATGTTGCTATTGTTACCAAGCATATGTGCAAAATGGCACATGGCAGAGAATCGTAGAATGGTTTGGGTTGGAAGGGACCTTTCAAGGTCACATAGTCCTGCCCTGTTGCAGTGAGCAGGGACATTTTCAGCTAGAACAGGTTGCTCAGAGCCCCGATCAACATGACCTTGAGCGTTTCCAGGGATAGGGCAGCTACCACATCTCTGGGCAACCTGTTCCAGTGCCTCACTACTCTCATTGTAAAAAATTTCTTCCTTATATCTACTCTGAATCTGCCCTCTTTTAATTTAAAACCGTTACCCCTTGTCCTATCAATACATGCCCTATAGAGGCAATACAGGAGAAGGCAGAGCTGGGAAATAAGAGATGAAACTTTTGACTCCTGTTCTGTCCCAGCCCCTCACTGATTTATAGTGTGCCAGCACTCAAAATCCATTTCTCGGCAGTCAAGGTTATCCCTGAATAAATAGCAAATTATGCTGAGGTTTTCATATAAACAATTCATGTGGGAAATTGCAAAATACTATTTATTTTAAAGCCCTTGAGATCATGAAATGTGTATTGCATCTCTTTCTCATGTAATTTTATCAGACATCTTCAAATACTGGTAAGAATCTTCTGAAAGGTTGCATAAAATAAAGATTTGAGTTTTGGACTCAACTCCGGAAGTTTCATAAAATTATGGTGTTCTCTCTCATCAAAGTTGTTTCAATACAGCACAGTACAAAAAAAGTGAGAAAAAAACAATTATTTCCCATTAAAATATAGCTACACTTTTTGAAATCAAATGAACAGTTATAGTTTAATCTGATCATTTTAGTGGTTGCTAAATAACCTCAGTAATTTGCAAAATTTAATTGTAACTGCTTTTTTAGAAAGTCACTTTTCAATTAGATGTTTCATAGCAGATAGGCTTTTGGAGCTATTACTATTTCATACACCAATGCAGGCTAACATAATACCTGTAGGTTTTAATTATGCCAACTATGAAGATAACTAATGAGAATTGTCTTTATTCTTGCTAGGAAAAATGATGAGATTTTTGAGATGACTTCATGTTTCAAAATTGAGTAAAAGATCATGTGGAAATTGGTAGATTATTTTTCACACTGGAAGAGAAAACACATAAAATTCCAGACCTAAACTAAACCATAGAATTTATTTCTAGCTAAGTACTATGGCTTAAAAGAAATTTAGAAAGAAATGTTCAATCTTGGCTCACTATTATAGATACATTACAAAAATCGTGAGATAACGATGAAGTGTTGAAGGAAGCAGTGTATTACTTTAGAAGTCAGCTTGCTAAAATTGTAATTCAGAAGTTTCTCTTTTGTTAAGAATGAGGTATGTGACCACTGAGGTCACATAAAAATTAGGTAAACATTAAATGATCAAAGTTTTTTGACTCTCTGTCTAAGTTTAGCCTGTATCTGTGGCTAAACACTAGCCAGCCGTTCTGTTACCAAATGACCCCGCCCCACTCAAGAAAGGGAATCAGGAAAAAGAAAGAAGACCTATGGATTGAGATAAGAACTATTTAATAATTGAAATAAAATAAAACAAAAAATAGTAATGATAACAATAATAATATATCCAGACAAGTGATGTACAGTGCAGCTGCTCACCACCTCTTGGGCAATGTCCAGCCTGTTCCTGGCCAGCGATCCCAAAGCAGGAAAGTCCCAAAACCACAATCCCAAAGAGAGAGAGAGCAGGGCTTGGGAGCAGAATGATGAGTGAGATCCTCCAGGGACAGTGGCCCTTGAGGAGGCAAGAGTGAGAGAGACAAGAGGAGTGAAGAGACCTCATCCCCGAAAAAACTTTCTAATTTACAGTGAGCATGACATTACATGGTACAGAATACCCATTTGCCAATTTAGGTGTCAATCTCCCTGGCCATGCTCCCCCTAGGTTCTTGGACGTCTGAGTTGTTGGCAAAAAAATAGCTGAAAAGTCCTTAAGCACTATAGGTACCTGCACGCCATGGCTGGCTACAAACTAAACCAAAGTGCCTTATTAACTTTGTTCTCACCAAATCAGGTGCTGCAGTCTTTTTAAAAATGCAGTTTGCTTTAGAAATGTACCTTCTCTGAACACAAAATTGATCTGATGATTCCATCCCAGCGAAACCAGGACGCTCTCTAAAGTTGCTGCTGTGGCAGATGATATAGCACTGCTCTAACCAGAAATTAGCGCTCCTTCCTAGTACCTATGCCACCCGTTCTTAGTATTTTACTCAAAGATCCATATGGACACAGAAGCTTCCACAGGCAGATTAATTTACAGGGAAAAAAGGCTGAGTTTATAGTCTGTTCCTCAAGAACAGCTACCTCAACAGTCGGAGCTCAACTCAGTTTCCTAAACAGAAGGAAGTTAGAAGTTTCCTAAACAGAAGAAGAATAGTTAGAAGCTATTTGAGACACCACAACTTCCTGACAGAGCCTCGCAGAGCAGGCTGGTATGACACAGGACCTGTGAGAGCCCAGTGCCCTTCAGGAGCGGCATCTGGAGGTCAAGTAGAAGGCCAACTCAAATGGTAAGGGATGCCTACGCTTAGACAACAGTGTTGCACCATCTACATCAAAACATTGACTGCTGTTCATGCAGATAAACCTGAGTTCAACTAAAACAAGCTGGCTCTGTAATGCTGGCAGTTGTAAGGCTGCAGCAACAACTACCTCAGCAGAGGCTAAATGTTCTACCATACTCCTAACAGCTACCTGGCCAGGTGTTGCAGCCTACAGTGAGCAATGTGTAGCTGAAATTACACTAGCAAATTTAAGGCTAGGTCAGACATGCATAAGCAGCAATCACAGAGAATGCTGTAACCACAGGAAAAGGGGATCAAAATAATCTGAAGAAAAAATTCAGTGGTTTTGCAGTTTCCTGAAGTTTCCTGATTGGAGAGGCTGAGCCCATGGAATTCTCACTGATGCAATTCAAAAATAACAAACCATCTTTCCTGGCAAAGAAGATGACCAGATATAGATCCAGTGATCCTTTGGCTCTTTTAGTCTTCCTGTAATACTTTGTCCTCTAAAGGCCTTACTTAATGGTTCACATTCTCCAGAGTTTGCTCTGCATCAATTTAAATAATCTTTAATTAAAAATGAGCTGATCTCACAAAAGCTGTGGATATTATCATTAAAGTTTGCAACACTGATTTAGCAAAGCTTATTGCTTGCCTTTGATTGCATAGTTCATGTGATTTAAGGAACTGGTGGCAATTTGTAAACATTAATATGAGTGACCTTGCCAGTAGACAAGCAATTCTTTATAGTCTATAAAGTTTCAACTCAAACGTAACTGCAGGAGAGGTTCTCACACCATCCTTGACATGCTCTTTGTTCTCCACCTTTTAAATGGATGACAGTGATTCATCTTCTTATTTAGCTAGATGTCTGAAAGCCTTGGAGATACATAATAGTGCCTAAGGAGAGAGCCACATTTGACACTTCCAATTCTGGCACTGACAGTGCCTAGAGGGTTCATGAGAGAGTGGATTTGAAACTCTCTTCATATTTGTTTCCCAAACCAAACACAAGTAAAAGATGTAGAGGAGATACTGCTACTCTGACATCTCTGAGCAGTGTATGATTTCCCCGCGAGTGTCCCAGGCTCAGCTGCACATCTTGCTGAAGAAAGTAAATCAGCTCAAGACATGCAGCGGGATTTAGCAGAATAAAACTTCTAGTGTTTTTTAAATAGACCCTACATGCCCTGATGCAGATGCATTGGGCAGCGTTTGAAGACAAAGTCCATTATTACCTCCTTACCTCTTCCAAAAAAAAAACACTCTCCAAGCTATGCTTTCTGCTTGCTACAGTAAAATTGCCCCCATTCATAATGAATTAAATTTTCATACACTCCTCAGAGCACAAGTCTTTGCAAGTTTAAACCTTGGCCTTCAAATAATCAAATATCCTCCCAACAGTTCCTTCTCCCATCCCACAGAGAAACAGAGAGAACGACAGGAAGGTATGTTCAGATCACAGTGCTGTTCTCAGTTAACACGTTAAAGATTACCCACATGGCTGGTGATGTCAAATGTTAACAGACCATAATTACAGCCCAATTTGCTTGAATTCTTTCATATTTTGTTCAAAAGGAGTGGAAAATTCCTTATTTTTTGACCAGTTCTGCTGACAGCAAAACATGCCATGCTATGAGGAGCTAGTGAAATTGCACTTGAGTTTCCAGACATTTCTGTCCTGGGGCTTCCTGAGAAGCGATGACAATGGACCTCAAGGGCTACTTGCTATCCTGTGGAATAAGAACCTCTACTGATATATGATTCAGGTTTTGTTGGTGGCATATCTTTGTAGTCTCCTGATGTAACAATTTTACAGTCAAATATTAGTTACCAGAACCCAAAGTCATTAATTTTTGAGAGATCACATTATTCTCTTGCTTATATCTTCCAGGGTTTTTAATGACAATGGCTCATTCAGGAGAGGCAGTGACTATATATGGACATGTTTCACTTGATGATCAGGAACTATCGAAATTTAGGAAAGACTTATCTATAAACTAGAACTGCCAACTCCAAAAATGTGTAGGGGCAAGCTAAGCAATGATAACTTGTACAAACTGTCACCATTTAATCTTTGGTTTGTGTGTTGTTAATTCACTAAGTGGTTTTAACTGAGCCCACGTTTGACAGAAATGTTATTTGTGCACTTTTGAAAAATCCATTAGTCCAATATAGAAACGTAATTATTTTGCAGAGATCTGGATTTTACTGAGCCATCAACTCTGTGCTATTAAACAAGAGATCAAGACTTCTTTGGGGATCCATTTGGAGCTGGTTCTCATTGAGAACATGAGAGAAAAGCTAGGTACCTTTTGAGCTAAATTCTGAAATAAGAAATGAAATAAGTCCAATGGAGATTATAACCAATATTCACCAACATTTTGTGAAAATAGTATTTTGATTTGAGTACTGGATTTAATTAGCTTATTAGTTCTGATAAAATTTAATAATAGACAATTTAAATAACTAGGAATCAATTTCAATAACCTCTAGTAAACTTACTTAAAGAATTAATTCCACATGAGATTAAACAAAAGAATCCAAAAGCAACATAGTTACAGAGGTGTTTTTCTATATTCTTGTCATTTTCTCTTTTATGTTGCTGGCAACTTTGTTTGTCTTAGCCTGAGGCTTTGTTTATTATTGTGGCCAACAGAAGGACAAACATGAAACAAAATGAGGAGGCAAACTAAACTCTGTCTGCAGATGAAGGTCAAATCACACCATCTGATCTCAGGAACACAAATTTCCCGGTATCTCTGAAACGAAATACCACAGACACTTAGGCTGAAATACTGGAAATCTATTAACCGATTTAGAATCTATTAACCTAATCTTTTCTGTAGAATCATATTAATTTCAGAAGGTCAGTGCAATTAGCAAATCAAAAAATAAACTCAATCCAGTTCTGTCCAGCAAAACCCAAGGCAATTGAAAATACCAGATTGGACACAGAGGGAAAAGAGCATCCAAATGAAACACCGTACTGATCCGCCCCAGAGCCCACAAGAGGATGCCCATCTTGTGACTAGTCAAGTCAGACACAGGTGGATTTTACAGCAACAGCAATAGCCCATATGACACTTTGCAATACTGAGAGAGGTCTGAAGTCTATTTAGTCAAAGATTTGCAAAGAAAATTCATTTTAACAAAGAGATTTCAATAAATTTATAAAGAAACTACTACATTACATACTCCTGTATCTCTGGTTATGAGATTGAGTTTTCTCCTGGGATACATGCTCAGACTGACAACCTATATGCAATTTATTTGGAAGGGGTGTTGATTTTGCAGGGGTTTTAACGTTTACAGGGTCACATTTTTCAGTGACAGCCCTGTTTGGCCTCGATGTTTTCCCACTGAATTTTGTGGAGCTTTTACAACAGATATTAGCCTGATTTTGTGCTGCATTTATACCAGTAGTAAAACTTCATCTGATTTCAGTATAAGCCAAAGCTGAGGTGCTTTGTAAATGCTATTTATCTGTATACATTAGAGAGGATGAAACAGCCTGCAGTGAACCATATGGATGGAAGCTAATCTATGGTTTTTGTTCTAGTGTCCAGCTGAAGTATGTAGCACAGAACAGTCTCTGGCAACATCCTCAACTCATTTCAGGGAGAGAGAGATGCCAGTCTTGCAGTTCGTGCTGAAACATCCTTAGCGCTGTCAGACGCTCGTGGCTGCAGGGTTTGGGGCTAGGCATGTCTTTAATTACAGCGATGTAAAATGATACCTTCAGTCAACTTGATGAGCATTTTTCTTCCAGATTTTAGCCTTCAAACCCACAAATCTCAGCAGCAAGTACCACACAAATCTTTGATGCAAAATTGGGCAGCAGGTAAGACCTGCTGCTTTTAATTCTCTTTTAATCGTTGTTGAGCTGCTTTTCTTTAAATTGCTGCTACAGCTACTTAATTTCCCTCACCAGAATTACTAGTTGTTGGGGTTTGTGGTGGCTTTTTTTTAACTTAATTGTTTCTTCTTGCTTGAATGGTGGAAGATAATAGCTACCCTGTGGCTAGCTGGAACAGCTTCTCCAAAATGGATCAGATCACAGCTTCTGAACAGGTCTTATTTCTTTAAACTGCTTTGCAGTAGTCTTACAGAAACCTGAAAGTCTTCCAAGTCAGGATTAATGTGCCATGAGTGTGGAGTGAGCAGAGGTCAGGTAGTAATAACTCAGCATGAGCATAGTCGTGGATTGCCGTAGTTTGGATTCCTTTCTTCTGAGTACTAAGAAGGTCTCAGGTCCAGAAGAACCAAGAGAAGGCATTGGGTAATAGAGATCAAAGGGCTATAGCTCTCTAGATTAAATTCTTTAACTGAACTTCTGGATCCAAAGGCCAGAACTGCCTTTGTTTAGTGCCTTGCTAACCCTGAAAGCACCAAAGTTTGCTTGGTGCCCTTCGCTGAACTTTAAGGATCCTAAACTGTCATTCCACATCAACACACTCTGAACTAGGTTTCTGCACTCTGAACTCCTGCCTAATAACAATCATTAGCCAAGAACAAGGGTCTTCAGGCACCTGTAATTGGTTTTGGTCTCTCACAAAATCTAGTCATTGCTGCTTTCTTTTCAAAATGCATTCATTCATAGCACTTATAACAGCTTAATGGCCAGTACACTCGGTAAGGAAAAAGGAGCCTTGAATTTTAGATCCTTGTTAGCCTGAGGATTTCCAAACCTTCAGATCCACAGTCTTGAAGAAGAGTGCTACTGTTGGCTACTTGATACTTTTGGGCTTTCTTGATTTTTTTATATCACTCAAAAATACTTTTTATCCCCTTACAAAAAAAAAAAAAAGGATCATAATCGTCTTGTGGGTTTGGTTGGTTAATTGGCTTTGTTTTTCTTGGTTTTGGTTGATTGGTTGGTTTTGCTCTTGTGGAAGTGAAAGCAGGATCAACAAAATGTGAAAGAACAGAGAAAATGCTAGAGAATTTGCTACAAAATGCAAATAGCATCAGGAGCTATGAGTTATGTAGGGAGAGTGGTTTCTAACTAATGCAAATCTCTACAGTTCTGGAAAGAAAAGAAAGCAAGAAAAAAGATAAAGTTGAAAAATACAGGCAAAAGAAAACAAATCTTGCAGTGGAGGTTATTTTAGTCTTTTTTCACAGAATTAATTGCAGCACTGCTGGAAGTTAGAACTTAATCACACAGTAAAAGGGGAGATGAACTATGACAGGAAGCTGTCTTTAAGCACACCACTGTATAAAGCATATAAACACTGAATAACACAAAGGTTACAGAAAAAAATGTCTTTGGGAACTAAGTCCAGAGTCCCAGTATTAGCCTCTTAGGATTCCCTAGACCCAGGCTAGAATCAGACTCCCTGTGTCTGTTTTTCGCTTGACCCCATGACTCACATCCCTGGATCTTCGTCTCTCTCACTCCATGAGGAGCCGCAGGAAGCATTCCCACTCCACCATCCCACATTGCTATGGCTAGGGCATTTTCTAAGAGGTGAGAGAATGAAAGTTTAAGGTGCCAGTGAGTGCTTTAACCACTAACAGTCAGTGCAAAAACACCTGTAGTACTTCTTCTTCCAGGAGTCTGCCTACACCTGGATTATGATGGAAGTATAGCCTGGAGATACACGCTCATCCTCCTAGAGCAGGCACTTTGGAGCATGTTTGAAGAACTAAAGCTAGATACCCAAAAAACTTTCAGGCTAAGTAGGTAAGTGCCTACAGGACTAGGCAGGATTTGAAAGCTGCAAGTCTAGATTCCTGTCTAGGAGAAACACACACAGCTTTGATATAGGTGTCTATGTCTCAAATTAGATGGGATTTTGGCAGCCTGGTTCCTATCCAGAGTGAATGTAAAAAAATATTTTTTTCCACCTGTTGATGTGAAAAATTTTGTCAATACACACTTTCTACAGTAGGTTAAAGCTAAATTATTTCCTGCATTTATAGCTAAGCGTAAGATTATAAACAAGGAGAGATAAGTACATGATAAATAAATGTAATGCAGGTCCTTAATAGTCTTTGATCTTCTGTGCCCAACAGACTAAAAGGGCAGGAACAGTTGGAGGTATGAGTAAATGAGGAGCCAGGAGACTCACAATTGCATCACAAGACTCAGACTTGTCACATAGGTCAAGCCTTGTAATTCCTTTTGAGAAATCTGTGTCTATATGCGCTCATAGAATTATTCTGGATCTCTCTAACCTAAATTACATTTCTAAGCCTTCCCAATGCACCATACAAATTGTTTCATATTTTAGAATCTGTCTAAATTCTACTGCAAGTTAAATGTAATGCATTTATTCTCTGAGTAAAGGTACAGTAGCTCTGAAAACAAAAATTTGTATTAAGAAGTAAATACACGGACATAATGAGCAGGAAAGGAAGCAGTAGCTATTAGAACTAGACCTGTCTTCTCCTCAGACATCTCGGCAGGAAATATTAAAACTATTATTTCCAGTCTTCAAGATTTAGACTCCGTCTGACGCAAACATGGAATTTTCATTAATGTTAATGGAACTTATGCAGATGCATCAAGCAAAAAATAGCCAGTGAGTAATGAAAGCTCTAGCAGAGTGAAAACAGGTGGCACCACACAGAGATGGCTCAGCAAAGCCAATATTTAAATATGGATCTTCCATCTTCCCCCAAATTACAATATCCTAATCAATTATAGAAAATGCTAGGAATGCTATTTATCTGTAAAAATGCAAAAGGACACGAATAGTTGGACAACTTATCAATTGTTTGGTCTGTCTCTTAACACCCATGTTTCAAACTGTCCCTCAAAAGAAAAAATGTCCTGCTTTTTTTTATATGTTGCACTGTTTCTTTAACAAGAAAGGATCTATAAGATGTTATTTCTCCCTTTCCCAATAAGAAAATTAATTCCTACCTAGGAGAATCTTTTTTTTAATATATATCCACTAATTTTCTGGATGTCTCTCTCTATATATATGGTTTACACATATGTACAGTGGATTTTTATCTGTCAAACCAAATTTAACTTCTTTAGCTCTTTGAAAAGCTGAATTGGCAAATGCTTAACACAAGCAAGCTTTTTTTGAGCTTGGTGTCTTAAGTACTAAATAAGCTCAGTTTTTGAGGCTGGAGAGATTCTGTCTGAGATATTAGTAATTCAAAAGTCTCAAGATTCCTCTGCACACTTTCAAAGGGAAATCAAATGGCGAATTGTACATAGAAGGAACCATTTGGTATTCTGGTTGCTCTTTGTATCTACCAACTCAGTATTTTTATTTGTAAATTAATACTGCACTTAACAACATTCCAGAATGGAAAGAATGGAACCAAACCCAATCTTGTTTCTATGAACTAGACATATTATTTTCTTTCTGTTTTTGTTCCAACTTTTCTGAAATGCCCCTGTGTTTATTAACGTTGCCTCTTTAGGCTGCAAAGTCATAATACAGAATTGAGTAGCCTGGAATAAAGTGACGTTCTTCAGAGGAAGGTGAATAAAGAACTGTAAAAACTGAGTCTTTATGCCTGAGTCAGATAAGGCTTTAAACTCTAATCCAATTAGCAGTTAAAGTGGTAAAGTCCCAAACCTGCGTCCTGGCTCTCCTAACCTTGTGTTTCAAAACCCACTGCTCCCCTGGGGTTAATAACCCACCTGCATAGTGAGACAAGCGTTGCCTAGTTTAATTCAGGCATTTTCTCTGTTTTCTACATTAATCTTTCCAGAGCTATCCAGTCCACATTTAGGCTGTAGATTAAGCCTACAGTGTGTTTGATAGAGATGATGGTATAAGATACCGCATCTCCCTCTCTCCCTCCTGGTTGCTCGTTCCCACCCTGTGCCCGGGACAGGCTTTAAAGAAAACCTTGAAAAACATGTTAAGAAAAAGAAAAAAAGAAAAAAAAAAAAAAACACAACAAACGAGATTTATTCCTGCTCTGATTGACAGAGCAGGCATACAAGTGCTGGTGCTAACACCCTGGGCAGTCACAGCAAGGAGGGAAGGACAGCAGAAGGGAGCCCGGTAAGTCCTGTTTCACTGAACCATTTGTTCTGTAAACAGAGACCTGCTTTCCCCTTTCACAGGCACTCATCCATCCTTTCACAAATTTGCAGGTGACTGCACAAACACTGAAAAAAATAAAAAGGGGTCGTAGATGTTTAAATGGTCTTTTAGCAGGTAAGAGGCAGATGGACTCTGCCTACCGCTGGCAGTGAAGGTCAGCATGTCAGTGAGAACAGCTGGCTGGGAAGCTTTATACTTCCCCGCTCCTTCCCTGCTCTACGCCACCACTGGCTGCATGACCGCCTGTACATTAAAACAGCAATTAGCTGAGGAACATCAGTTATTTGGAACACTAATAGTTTCAGCCGGTAAATGATTAGCAGCATTCACAATAAACTGGAATTTCTTTTTTTTGCAACTAAGTTACAAATGCTGTCTTGGATAAGCATGCCTGAATCACCTATCTTGGCAAGCTAGGGCTCTGATTCACATTGCAGAAGTAAAAAGTGGAGTATTTTCCCCAAATGACAGTCATATAGCCTTGACATTTTCTTCTTATTTTTCGTAATACACTTGATAGCTTGTCTTTGCACACCATTATACCAACCACTTCAGTGTTCTATTTTCAAGCCCATGTTTTCAAGAATAGCAAAAAATATGACTCAATCACTTTATAGTACAGGGAATAATAATTAAAAAGGACATTTAAGTAGATCCATGGAATGTCTGATCTGATGTTACTGTTCAAAAGTTGTGTGATCTGTTATTTTTGCGTGGATACATGCTATGGTTTGGAAAGGTTGTAAGGTAATATGGACGATAATACTTGGAGCTTGTGATTCACATCACTTGAATCAGTGAAGCCAGACGAATACCAGGTAACATTGAGAGAATTTCTGAAAATCGCTTAACTTTTTGTGTGCTCTTATGGCCATAACACTGTAAATCTTTGTGTAATCTCAAATATCATTAGACACAGAACATCTGGGCACCAGGAGAGCTATAGCAATGCAAATAAAAAACTTCATGTTACTGAAAACCCTTTTCTTATATTCTGCAAAATCTTTAAATAAATAGATAAAACCATAAATAAACCATAAATAATTGCTCGCCATATGTGGCAAAGTCCTAATGCCCTCTCATTGGTGAGTGGGATCTTTCTGAGCCCTAAAAAACAAGTTGAACTTATGCAAGCCTTGTTGGTTCTTCAATTGTAATGGAGAAGGACAGGCACTTCCAAAAGGTATTTGATGTCACCTGTTTTAAACACTCAACTGAGGATGTGACTAATCAACCTACAGAAATGCCTTTTTATGGTCAGGGCCTGTGGAGGAGCCCAGGCAGATAACTTAGACTAGACCTCTCAAGTTTAGAGAGCTTATTCAGGTGGAGAAAGCCTTACCCGTTAAACTGGTTTTCTGAGATGACTTTTCGTTTAGAGAAATATTTTTTTGATAGTTTTTCAATAGAATCATAGAATAACTTTGATTGAAATCATAGAATCATAGAATCATAGAATGGTTAGGGCTGGAAGGGACCTTCAAAGGTCATCTAGTCCAACCCCCCTGCAAGGAACAGGGATATCTCCAACTAGATCAGGTTGCTCAGGTTGAAATATATCTCCAGAGTTCATCTAGCACAAATCCCTGCTCAAAGCAGGTCAAATCAGGTCAGGCTGCTCAATGCCCTGTCCAGCTAGTCTTGAACAACTCCAAGGATGGAGATCCCTCAACCTCTCTGGGACACTGTTCCAGTACTTCATAAACCTCATGGTAAAAAGAAAAATCCTAGTATTAATTGGAATTTCCCATGTCCCAACTTGTGTCCATTGCCTTCTATCATATCATCATATACCTTCAAAAGGTCACGCTCCATCTTCTCTGTATACTCCAATCAGTTGAAAACAGCAATGAAGTCTTTAACTTCCCCAGGCTGAACAAACCCAGGTCTCTCAGTCTGTCCTCATATCTTGCACTACAGCTCCCCGACCATCTTGGTTATCTCTGTTGGACTCACTACTGTATGTCTGTGTTTTTCATGTACCAGGGAGCCCAAAACTAGATGCAGAACTCTGGATGTGTCTCACAGATGCGATCAGAGGGGAAAGATCACTGGACCTGCTGGCTGCAGGCTTACTAACACAGACTTCACCCTTGCTAGTATGCTTTTGATGATAACGATATGACAGGCAAGCTAGAGGTGTACAAAGTTAGATCATGGGAGATAATTTAGTCATGAGATGATCATAAAGGTCTTGGTATCTATGGCATCTCTCTAGAAGGTTGTGTGAAGGCTGCTAAAAGGGCAATTCCTGGAAACAAAGGGAAATTCAAGGAGGCAAAAGAGTGAAAAAATAATAAGCAAAGAAAGAAAACCATTTTTCGGCTGCTAGGTTTATTTCTTAGCCATGTCATTTTTTTGACTCAACAATCTGCTATATAAACAAAGCTGAGGAGCATGAATAGCTGTGGTATAGCATAGAAACAAGAAGCAGTTGTCGGGGAGGTACAGGTTTTCTTTAACGTTTTTCCTATTGGAAAAAATATCAATGCAACTACATTCAGGGAAAATCAGTCTGTACTATTATGGCCTGAATTTGTTAATTCAGGGTCCATCACTCTCTTGGAATATATTTATTATTCCACAAATGAAAACAGATTGCAAACCACAGATTTAATAAAGAAGGACAAGAGAAGACAATTTATTCCAGTGAACTGGTTAAAGAAGAATCAGCTATTCTGGTTAAGTCAAATAGAGAATACAAAAAGACAATGCACCATATGCTTGGCAAGGTGCTTTTCATCAGAGTCTATTAGATTTATCAAATTTCATTGGCTTACAATTCCTCTGAGATACAGACAAACCAGTTTAGCATTCAAATAGAAGCTAAATCCTAATAGATATTCCTTTATCTAACCTAACTGTAGGGATTGCATTTGCAGCTGTGACTGAAGTACTTCTGATGAAAGAAGAATGAGGTTCCCACTATATACTAAATTGTATAACTGTCAATTATTTTATGATGACCTTTAGCTGGAATGTGGAGTCCTGAGCTTTGGATGGAACTTTAGCCTGATTTATAGATACAATTATATTTAAATATAAAAGTATAAAATAAGATTTTTATAATAGTTACAACTACTACATTATAAAATGCTTGATGATTATAGCTGCTAGTGGCATGAACTATATGCTTTTTGAATTCCTGAAAATCAAGTCCATATTTGTACTTCTAAAAAAATACCAACTTTCCAATACAACTCTAAAGATTTTACTCGTAACATAGATCCGGAATAGCATTGTCATGCAGCAAACCAACAAACTCCTTTATCTACACATTTCTTCCTTCCTTCCTTCCTTCCTTCCTTCCTTCCTTCCTTCCTTCCTTCCTTCCTTCCTTCCTTCCTTCCTTCCTTCCTTCCTTCCTTCCTTCCTTCTTCAGGTATTGGAAGGCAGCTATTAGGTCTCCCCGAAGTCTTCTCTTTTCAAGGCTGAACAATCCCAGCTCTTGCAACCTGCCCTCGTAGCAGAGGTGCTCCAGCCCTTGGATCATCTTTGTGGCCCTCCTCTGAACGCGCACCAACAAATCTATGTCTCTCTTATGGTGGGGACACCAGAACTGGACACAGTATTCGAGGTGGGGTCTCACAAGAAGACAGAATCTGTGGAATGCGTCCTTGTATGGAGAGGCTCAACCATTAATCCACTAGAGGAAGAATCAAGACATCTTCTCCAGTAATAAAAGAGCTATCAGCTTCATCATGGCACACAGCTCCACAGAAATGGAGCTGGGGAGAAGCAAGATTGGGAGGGCAAGTCTATTCTCTCTCACTCCACAACATTATGGGAAAGATTTCATGCCTCTGCTAGTGACATACTGGAAGAGAACAAAGACAGTTGCCCAGACTGATAACTTAAAAATGTATAGGTTAAGACTAAAAACTTCAGGATTTATATGGCTTTGCAAGTCCAAAACTTCTGATAGGCAAGGTCAGGCCAAAGGCTGACAGCAAACACATCATCTTGTCTCCAACAGTGAAAAGCAGCAAATTTTGAAGGAAAGACTAAAAGCAACAGGATAAATATAAAACAACCATTTCCTTCATATGACTTCCCAGTTAGGAAAATCTCACTGAAGAATATAACTCATAGAGAAAACAGTACATCTGAAACTGGAAGTTCTCCAGGGTTTAGATTATTTCCCTAATCAGTCTGGGAAGGAGAGAACTTGTAACGCAAGGTAAAAGCACTCATGTATTTCTGATGAAACAAACATTTCCAGAAAACAAAAATTCAGAGCTCTAAATGTTCCCTAGCTCTTTCCTCCCACAATACAGAATATATTAAGGGAAATGATAAACCCAAATAAAAAATGTTTCCATTTTGTACCTGAGAACTTCAACAATCCATCTGGAAAAGAGAGACAACTCAAGACCCTACACCTTATCTCCCTCTGCAAGGCCAAAGCAAAAAAAGAGAGACAAGGAAGACAAAAACGTCTTTTCCTCAGTGTTGATTGAAAAGAATGGGTAGAGAACAATGATTATAAAGGAAAATCATGAAGAGATATCAAACGCCATTCAAGTCTCTCTGCCGTCTGTGTATTATTCACACACTAGAGAGCGAAGTTTGTTTTCTTCGAGTGAAATGTCCAGACTCAGGTCATACTCTTCCTTCACTAGAACTCTAATAAGAAATCTTTTCATCTAAGTGTTTTATACTTGGAATGGAAACAGTAGTCACTTGATACTGAGACAAAATTAAATTAGTTGCATCTTACCATCTTAACATTTTTCCCCTGTAAACTTGTTTGTAAAGAAACTAAATTAGACAATGGGACCTCCGGTATTGCTCACTCTTGGAAAATTAACACTGAAAAGGTAATTTAGCCTACAGAAAGTCCTTATTCACAGTAATTAAAAATTTAAATTATGTGATATTACAGAAAAGTAAATCTGCGTTTACAGAATTATAGTATTTCTAAGTTGTTTTCACTTGTTTTTAGTATTGTGGCATAAAAATATGATTCTACTCAAAAAAAAATACAAAATATTCACTGTTTTTACCACTTGTGAATTTATTTACCATTTCATGTTGCATTATATTTAGGCAATTTGAATATTACATAAAATACGAGCAATCATATGCAATGTTGGTAGGTCTTAGCCCATGTAACATTGCACTCACTGCACTCTAGACTGCTTAAAATTTTTACAGTATTAGGTGTCTACTTGTAAGAACTTACTGCCAGAGTTGTCCATCAAAGGAGGGAGGGAATTAGGATCAGGATATGCAAGTTTGATGAGCTGCAAGCAATAGAATACCAACCGACTGAGCTACTTCTTTTCAGGGACTCGTGACAACCTTGTTATTTCCAGTGCTAGAAGGTCACTGGTTATTTTGAAGCATTGAACTTTTCAAATAAATTTCATTTTGGCCTTTACCTCTTTCTTGTTACTGATGTATATGAGAATTTCCTTTCCCCAGTGTAACTTTTCATTGTGTGCTGAATTACATGTGTATTTATATCCTCTTCTCATGCCCCTGTCATTTGTGAGACTTGAAGAAAGGCTAAGCGAAACAGGTCTGTCTAACACCGCAGGTCTGATGTTCAGTGAATGAACAGTATTTTCCAAGATTTAAGTCATAAGACCTTGGTTAGTCCTTTCAGCACAAAGTCTCTGACATACTTGCGGAGGTCACTAATGCGACACCTTGCCGTGTCAATTCAGAGTGAAGAGATCACTGTGACAGCGGATTTAGCTTGTTCTGAGTCTGTAACTGAAATCTTACATCCTCCTGTTGTTATGTGTGAGCCTGATCAACAATGTAGACTCTAAAGGACTTGTCTGACAGCCAGGGTCGCTAAAAAAATGTAATCCTGATGAATTCAGTCTGCTTTTTTAAAGTTGTTCTCTGTAGCCAGCTCTACTCAGTCGTTGTTCAAAGCACTCATTTCAGTAAGTTAGAGTCAGCTTCTTCGAAAACAACAATCCATTAGACTCAAGTCTCAACTTTAGACTTCTATTCCCACTAAGGTTTTTGAATATAGATTATTTAAATGGTCTGTCCTTGCCTTAAATATTTTTCTTAACTCTTCCTCTCTCAAAATCCAGCCTTTTATTAAATCAAAATCATGCTACACAATTGTACTAATATCAATGCAGTTTCTCTGCTACTGCCAAAAATCCTCTTCCCTCTGTGCAACATGAAACTTGCTGTCAGTTCTCCCACTGATTTTTCCTCACTTATTTCACTGTGAGTTTTAATTGTTGGACACTATCGGAGAAGAAATAAAAATCTCTTAATATGCCCCAAAACTGCCTGAAAATGTATGTGCTTCATAGCAACATCATCTTACTGCCATAACCCCTCATCTTCCATTCTTCACCAGATTCTCTCTCACTGTCATTTCACATCTCAAATGATGCTGCAAGTTTTAGGAATGGAAACTTTGTTCTTTATCCATTTTTTGCAAACAGTTACTATAACAAAAATAAGACAAGCATGGGACCTCTCTGCCTAGTAATGCTCTGTTCGTAGAGACAACCTCTGGCCTTTTGTTTAAGCAGTTTTTCCCTGATTGCAGAGGTGAGGGAAGCTAACGTGCATTCCCTCACACTCCTAGTCCCCTCAGCAGTTTGCTGGAGCTGAGAGGCAATGGGAGAAGCTTTAGATGTCT
This sequence comes from Tauraco erythrolophus, assembly GCF_009769465.1. Lineage (NCBI taxonomy): Eukaryota > Metazoa > Chordata > Aves > Musophagiformes > Musophagidae > Tauraco > Tauraco erythrolophus. The sequence goes on along the minus strand of NC_141465.1, from coordinate 121,732,469 downwards.
GCAGAGATCACATCCAAACAGCAAATTCAGTGCTGGGATCATAGTCCGATTTCCCTGAGTCTAATTCCATCAAAATGTGATGTTTTCAAGTTCTTCAGAGTGCTTAAGGTACTGCTGCTCAGCATGTTAAGTCAGGACTAACCTATTATTTCTATGTAGATGTGGTCAGTGTCTTAGGCTTTGTTAAAAGCTTATTGGGAGACTGGTTTATTTTCAGGATTCCTCACATTAAACATTGGGAAAATCACTGATGAGAACCCAGGGCACCATGACCATATTAGGAGACCATTGGAGCACGGCCAGACCCCCTTATTCCTCTTCCCCCACTTAAAAAACTTTGCCCACTCCTAGAGAGAGGGACTTCATGTGCTTTAGGGAAAAAAGAAAAAAAAAAAAAAAAAAAAAGAAAAAGCAAGCAGGAAAGTGAAAACTGGAAAGTGGCATTGAAAGAAATTCTATTTCCTTTGTGACATACCGGGGAGATTTATATTTCCTCTGTGGGATGAGGGAGATAAGAGAGTGGTGTATTGTGTGAAGTTAATATAAGCACTCTCATATCTGTGGGCCTGACTCTGCTTTATTTGTGAGTCAAAATGCTCATACACACACAGCAGCAACCTGGGGAACCTCAGGCTCAATCTAAGGTTCACGTGGAATCAGTGAGGCAACGGAAATACCATTTAGCCAGCCTTAACGAACCATCTTCTGCATGAGAAAAGGTTTACAGAGCAAATGCAGCATATGTTGAGCTATAATTAGTTCCTCAACTGTTGGGCAGTTTTTTGAAAGAATTGCTACAATCTATAGTGCAATAGAGTACAGAGCATAATGTAATCACAGATTATTCTTTAATTTACACGATTCTCCGTATCAGGGCAAACAAGTTGAACATCTGGTAGCAGAGACAGCTACCAATGAACTTAGAGCTATATTTTAATTCATGCAGCTGTCCTAGCTAGCCAGATGAAAGGCTTTTGTTACTCTTGATGTCTGCAACACATGTGTAAGAGTCTGTGGGAAAAAAATAAGTCTCACATCATTTCCAAGCTCTTTTTTGTGAAGGAAACTCTTCCTCTCATAAAATATGTATTCAGTCCAGCTAAAAATACAGCTTTGTAAGTCATGTTCACATGACCTATGTACTAAGAATGTGCCTATGACATCAGAATAGTAAATGTACTACAAGGACTGACAAAACAGTGATACCTGGCTCTGCATTGACAAAAGGGTTTTGTCCCCTTGTGAGCTTTTTCAGTATTTTTCCCAAGGAATCAAAGCATCATGTTTCTTTCTATTCCTTGAAAATGTAGTGTTTTTCAACTTGATCCAGATTATGTGCTTCCTGCTGCCCCATTAAAAGTTAATGACCTTGCACAGTCTGTGTGTCAGCAAATAATTTGGAGGACAAATATAGCATGATTTATGTGCATTGGACCCTGCACTGGTTTTGTATGGGAGGACAAGATGATAGAGTAATCATACGAGAATTTTTCTTCTTCCTCAGGCAATGGGGAATGTGTAACATGGTCCTGAATATACTGATAAGAGGAAAATGAGTTGTTGTGTCTGCTGTCACTGTGATCCGGGACCTCTTGGTAGGACCAAGCAGTACAGAATGGGTTTTATCTCGTCCATTGCCTAGTGCAATGATTTTGCAGGAACATGTGGTTGGACATCTGGGAAGCCCATTCCTGATATACTGAAAAACTGCTCTAATTTTGTCTCTTTAAATTTCAAACAAGAAACATGAACAAACCAATATTAGAAGTCTGGCATTTTGAGCTTTCATCTCCCTACCGATATGGGATTGCTTCTAACTGCAGGATATTTTGTCCAGCCTGGCTGTAAATGAGACACTTCACTGGGTTGGAGACGTTTGACCAGTGTTCTGATTACATTGTTCTTCAACGCGACTTAAACGATTCCTCTTTCTAGAGTTAGTAGTCTCCAAAAATTGTCTGCTATCCTGAACTACCTTATTACCAATATATTATTTGTGCTGTAGTATGCATCAGCAGCTCCAAATCATTGTTATCATTGTATCATCATAGTTGTAGAAATTATATAGACCCATAAAGGCAAAAATTGATCCTCAGATTTGTATTCTAAATCTAGGAAAACTGTAAGTAGTGATATACCTAGTTACAGAGACTGTCAGGCAAAATAAGTGTGATTGATAGGATTTTTTAAAAATCTTGACAAAGAGCCGGTCAGACACCCTGCCAGCGTGAAAACACTCTACACTTCTCCTAGGACATGCCTTAATAATATGGGCTCTTATGTTATTCAGACACTACATTGATTTCCAGGCAAGATGGGGTCTTCAGTAATCAAGCTTTACACCTGAAATTTAAAATGCATGAAATTTTACTTGGGAGTGGGGTGGTAATGACCTTGTTTAATAAATGCCTCTCTTGTGTTTATGGCAGTGTAATTACATATTAAAAAAATGGAAAATTACTTTTTTGGGCTACCATTACTGTGTTAAAGATCCTTCAAAATCAGTATGAATTTGTGCTTAGTGCGTGCCATTCTGAACTGCATGATACTTATGTTCCTGGGAAAAAGATTTTAATATCAACAAACCGGGAAATTGTCACAAAGGCAAGACTCGAGCAGCACGTAGCCTTATTTCAGGAAACTTAGTAACGGATGAGAGTTGCTGTATGTAGCTGGGTTGCTAATTGGGTACTAAGTTAAAGACAGTGTGTTTAATTAACAAAACCAATATTAATTTCCTATTTACTAATAGGCAAGATAAAGCAAAATGCAATTGCCAAGCATTTGTATAATCCTAAAGAAAAAAAACAGCTGGAAGTCAACCAGGCTCATGGAGGCAAACAATGCTGGGTATTTCAGTAATGCCTATGAATTGCTCGGTCAGACCCACGGGCACTCTCTTGGAACCATTTGGTAACCTGACTTCTCTATGGGCACAAGGGTGATTATGCCAACAGCCAAAGCTACACACAGTACCAGAATGGAGGCAGTTTTCTTTGCGAGGTTTTATCACCTCTTGGAGAGGCAGTTGTCATTGTATTTATAGCACAGCTCAGAGCAGGGTTCTGGGATACTATATTTGAAAACAGGCATTACACGACCTTGTACTATGGTTTCCTGCCAATTATGCTTCAAGGCATATTATACACTGCTGTGAAATATGCTCCAAAACACAAAGAAAGTTAAGACACTTGAATCAAAACTATTTGTAAATAATTACTGTGCTGCTCTGCTTTTTAGGTCTTTCTTGGCTTCAGGTTGTTTTCCTGTTTACCTGAGAATTCACACTTCTGTTTTACCATACATGTCTTAATTCCCTGTAATGCTGCACTTTTACAAAGCATCATCATAAACATTTTTGTATCCTTTTACCTCTACTGAGTAGTCAGTTCCTTGTTGTAATTTAAATCAGAATTACAGAAGACCACTTTCATTTGAACTATTTATCTGAAACCTTTAATCCTTAACTCTGCCACTCACTAACAGTGCATTAATCTTTACCAGGTTCAAGAATCCATCTAAGTTAGCATAGAAAATTATGGAAACTGAGAAAAATGTGGGTAATTCTGAGGTAACCCAAAGAAATTGCTTTATTAAGTTTCTTCTCAAATTAAAAAACAAACATAAATTATAAGCTTAATCTACAGAATCTGAAAGGTAGAAAAAATATTAAGAAGAAAAATCATGGTAACAAAACTAAAACATTTCTAAACACTCATTCTGTTTGGTCTGATAGTGTCAGTTCTATCCTTTTACTTTTCCTATTTGACAGTCTCTTCTGTGTTAATAGTCTGTGGGACGGATTGCATAGGTGTAAAGATGGGAATGAGACAGAAGAAATGTGAGAGACTAGGATGTGTGGAGCTCCTGGATGATGCAAGCTGGTTCTTCAAGTGAATGAATAAAATGCAAGACAAAAATTATTATAAATTAACTCAGAAACTATGGACAAAGTGGGACTCATAGATGAGCCTAATCTTAAAATGGATATGCGGATGAAAAGGAAGGGTATACCAGTGGTCAAATTTGGGAATGTGAATGATACTGCTTGATAAACATAACAATGCACAGAAGACTCTCCATGAAGACACTCCCATAGTCTCCCCAAACATAGGGGAACAAAGAATGTTTCAGCAGCATACGCTTCACAGTGATACAAACTGACATCTTGAATTAGTAATTTATTAATATCAGTTCTGATTCACAATTGTTGTGGTTTTAGGCTGATTCAGCAACTAAAACTCACACAGTCTCTCCTTCTCCAGTAAAGTGGAGAGGAGAAAAATATAATAAAGGGACTGAGGGATGAGACAAGAACAGAGGGAGCACCCACCAACCATGGTCCCGGGCAAAACAGACTCAGATTTCTTAAAGCAAAACAATTTATTGACGGTTACTTAAAAGGACAAAGGGAAACAAAACCGGTTACTTGAGAGGATAAAAAGAAACAAAGCCAGATCTTAAAACTGACACCTTCCTTCCCCCCTCCCACCCCTTTCCTTTTCCTCCCGGCTCTACCTCCTCCCCCCAGAGGCGCAGGGGGCAGGGACTGGGGGAGTGCAGGTCAGTTCATTCTGTGCTGTTACTGCTGCTTCTTTCTTAGAGGAGGAGGAGTCCTTACACCCTTTTCCCCTGCTCCAATGGATCCCCTACTCACAAGGAAAAACCCACAAACTTCTCCGGCGTGAGTCCAGCCCACAGGAAGCAATCCTTCCCCATTGGATTGCCCCAGTGTGGGCTTTACCACAGTCTCGGATTCTTAGGGAGTTGTAGCCACTCGCTCCAGCGTGGGTCGTCATGCAGACCCAGATGCCTCTCTACCTTGTCGTGTGTCCCAACACGACCGTTCTCAGGCTCAGGCATCTTCTCTCCATGGGCTGCGAGTGGATCTCTACTCCACCGAGGCCGTCCTGGCTGCAGGGGGGCCACCTGCCATCTCACCACCAGCTGCAGGGGAAACTCAGCTCCGGCACACCTCCTCCCACTCCATCCTCACTGACCTGGTGTCGATGCGGCTGTTTCTCTCAGATCTCAGTCCTCTCCAGGTGAACTCAGCCCAGTGGGCACCCCGGGAGTGGGGTGCCCCCGAGTTCCTCAGCTGGCTCCGCCGCCACCATTCTCCATGGGCAGCGCCAGCCTGACACAGGCAGCCGCCCGGCCAGGAGCCAGGGAGCGGGGGCAGTGCCCTCCTCCCTTCTCTCCTCGCTCCAGGGCAAAGCACCTTTTCCGATTCCTTTGTCTCGACTTAAATAGGGCAATTCACAGAGGCGCCGATTGGCTCAACCCTGAGGGGGATGGGAGTCCGATCTGGTGGCCAGAACCGGGTCTGACCCGGTTCCAAAACTAGGGAGGTCACAGGGAGCAAATCCCCTCTCCTGCCACCAGAACCCCCACCTCCCCACACATCAAACCATGACAATAATCAAGTATATCAGTGGAAGAGGCAAATAACTGTAAGAGGTATCCAGCTAGATAACATGACACCAAACATTCCCCATGCAATAAACCAATGGAAACAAACACTATATAACTGTTCCTCTATAAAATCAAGTGCACGTGCTCATATATGTTAACATGTATGTGTGCGACTACGGCAAGCAGAGTTTTAAGCATAACTTGATATCATATGTTGGAACAAATAAGAAAAAGGTTTGCAGACTGAAAAAGCTGCTTGAGAACCTTCAGTATACGCAAAGTCATACTTATTTTGAGTAATGTTATTTTAATTCTGCTTATTAGTTAACATAATGATCACAGTTTTTAACCTCAGAAAATTCACCCATATTAGGAAATCTATTTAGTGTCCTGTTGGATGACATCTGGGAACTAAATCCCAGCAAAGTGTAGTTCGGACATTAATGTATTGGCTGAACTGTTGGGTTGAAAAATTTGTTGTGGATGAAGAACACTGCTGAATAAATGTTTAGCACTGTATTTACAATATCACAACATCACATGTACGTTATTACCTTATCATATTTGATGATAATAGCTCAAAAGAAAAAAATGATGAGTCAGTATGCTGTGAAAGCAAATTTCAGATTTAAAACTTCAGGAGATACTTCTCACAATTTACCATAGTCTACCTATTCAATTTAAGTTGAGTGCTGAATGTTTGAAGTAACCCATGCAGTCATAAACAGTGAATCACTAGCATAAGTCAAACCCCTGACGTTTCTGACATTTCTAGCTGGATACCTCTTACACTCCTTACTTTTGACTAGAGTATTCACTGGCTTTCAAACAATCAACACATCTTAACAATGTATTGTTATTGGTTACCAACGAAAATAGAACTATATTTGTTGCAATAATTATTAGGATTACCAGTTCTAATCAGGAACATGTTTGATCCTTTCTTCTATAAGCAAAGCTAAGTTCTCCGGCAATTTCTGATGGCTTTGGCTGCCAGGTGGGTCAGGAGCACCATGAGAACAGCTCCTCAAGTTGCATTTTGAACCTTCCCTTTCTGTTTTGTCTAACAAACAACAAGCACAGAGGTAAGCAAAACAAGTCACAGAAAAGTACACGAGAGTTTTTTCAAGACTTAAAAAAAGTTTCAGTCTCAGTTTGATGTGAAAGTCCATGGGACTTGCCCAAAACATTTCCACCCTATTAATAGCCTTGGTTTAATATAGGCACAGAGCAAAGGCACTGTGAAAACTTCCCCACATAAATCTCTCCATGCACTTCAGGTTTGAGTTACATAATTGCTTTTCCACTTCTAGAAGCCCTTCAGAAGCCAAAATGTATTGTGCAAAGTTTAAGTCTTCTGTACATGGTTCAGGGAAGTGCTGGATAAGACGTTTCCAAGTTAGCAATGTGTGTTGGGCTCGTGTAGCAGAGTTTTGCTAGGGGGGAAGGGGCTACAGGGATGGTCCCTCTGAGAAGCTGCTGGAAGCTTCCCTGGCTCCACGTCGGACCCAGGGCTGAGTCAATCAGCACCTCTGTGAATAACATATTTAAGAAGGGACAAAGAAACCAAGTGGAGAAGAGCGGAAGGCGCAGGCGACTGTCTGTGCTGGGCTGCTCTCCCCACCCTGCCCTGGCAGGGGAGCTTGAGGTGCTCCAAAGCTCCCCGCTCCTGGAGCGCCCACTGAGCAGAACTTGTCAGGCCGGTCGGTCCTGGTGCTGCTGCAGCAGAGAGAGAGGAATGAGATCTGACAGAAATGGCCACGCAGACACCAGCTCAGTGAAGATGGAGTGGGAGGAGGTGTGCCGGAGCTGGGATTCCCCTGCAGCCCATGGTGAGACAGCAGGCTGTGCCTCTGCAGCCCATGAGAGAGGCAGTAGAGCAGTCCATGAAGACCTGTGACTGCGGAGGATCCCATGCTGGAGCGGGTGCCTGTGCCTGAAGAAGGCCATAACTCCGTGGGAAGCCCACACTGGAGCAGTCTGTTCCTGAAGGACTGAACTCCACAGGAGGGATCCACGCTGCAGCAGTTCATTAAGAACTGTAGCCCATGGGAAGGACTCACCTTGGAGAATTTCATGGAGAACTGTCTCCTGTGGGAAGGGAGCCCACGCTGGAGCTGGGGAAGAATGTGACGAGTCCTTCCCCTCCCAGGAAGGAGCAGCAGAAAAAACATGTGATGAACTGATCGCAACCCCCATTCCTCTTCCCCCTGCACCACTGGCAGGGAGGAGGTAGAGCTGGGAAGGAGGAAGGACGGGGGAAGGTGTTTTTAAGATTTGGCTTTGTTTCTCATTATCCTCTCCGATGTGATTGGTAACAAATTAAATTGATTTTTCCCCAAGCCGAGTCTGTTTCGTCCATGACCATAATTGGTGAGTGATCCCTCCTTGTCCTTATCTCAACCTTTGAGACTTTTGTTATATTTTCTCCTCTCCACACTCCGGGGCAGGGAGGAGGGAGCGAGCACCTGCCCTCCATGGGCTTAGTTGCTGGCTGGGCTAGACCACAGCACAATGAGAAAGCTAAGATACCAACTAGATCTCCATCAGGTTATTATTCTGGTGTTTGTCAATTCACATAGGTACAGTACTAGTGAGTTTTTTCACAACTTTAGGAGAAACTGTCCATGGGGAGGTAGTTTTTCAAGCCTGACCTTAGCTTTTGGAGCTGCAGATGGTGCTACTGAGCTATGAACTCTTTTAAAAATCTGGCTCTTAATGGAAGAATCAAATTTAAAAAAATCATCAGGCATCACCCATCGTGCAGCTGCCTTGTGAGTGATGTCACTCTTGATCTCAGTTTACCAGACACAGTCACTTGAAGATCATTGCACTGTCATACTTTGTAGTGGAAGTTGCTGGTTTCAGCAACAGCAAAGAAAATATTCTGTGTTTTTTAGCACCAGAGTATGCTTGTGAAGTATTTTGAGGTTTTGATATCTTCTTCTGAATGAGGATGAAATGTTATAAAATTTCTGAATTTTAACTCTTATGTTCCCAAATTAGTAACAGTTGTCAAGCATTGGAACAGCTGCCCAGGGAAGTGGTTAAGCACCATCCCTGGAGGTGTTTAACAGATATGTAGATGTGGCACTTAGGGACATGATTTAGTGGTGGACTTGGCAGTGTTAGGTTAACTGTTGGCCTCAATGATCTTAAAGGTCTCTTCCAATCTAAACGATTCTATGAATTCTATGAATTTTTACTCCGAAATTTTATTTATCCAAGTGTTTGATTTTGTAAAAGGGTAAATAAGCTCATTAGCTTTCAGCTTCTATTAAAATAAGTGAGATTCTCATTTATTTCAACATTTGTGTTCAAAGAGAAATGCAAATTCACCCCTGTAGGCTTTTGTTCCAGCCTCCTACCTACTAGAGGAAATAAAATGGAATTTCAGTTTGCATTCACAAATGTAGGAAGGTGATACTCTTGGGTGGGCACCAGGGTATCTATGGGACAGGGAGGGTGGCCAAGATAGGAGAAGTCCTCAGGCACCCACTCTCCTGGGGATGGGGAGAAAGGAGACCCAAGGAGTCAGCCACAACATAGGAAGGGTGTGGGGAGGTACTATGTAGTAATAATTCTGTTTTGGGCATGAACTGAATTGTAGGATGATCTGGTAATGGCTTTTTCAATGATTAACTTTCTGGCTTAACTTCCTGACTACTGTTGGAAATGATAATGGAATTTTTTTGCAGTTGTTACAGAGAAATAAATGATAGTGCCAAAAAGCAAGGGATGCATAATAAACTTAACATCTGTGAGGCTCTCGGTGACAGATGCTCAAAACGTGTCTCCTGGGGAGATATGATTCCAGTGACCTTGACCCACAGTAGTCATCTCTTAGAGATGCCCGGTAAAATGTTGTTATTCACAGAAAAGGGACGTATCTGAAACACACTGTCATGACATAAAAATAATATTGTGTTACGAAGGGTCTCATGAGGGGAGAGGAACCCAGAATTTGTTTTCATTCCAGGCAGGACCATACTTCATGATCTCAATTGGAAAATAACTTAGTATATAACTAAGAAGATGAATTAAGCCCCTGATTCCAGCATGTGCTGAAATACTATTAATCCTGGGATTAATCTTATGTGATAAATCACTTCAAATTAGTGTTAACTCATACTGCATTTGAATCTGGGTGACAAATGCTCAAGTATGCTTTATTTTTTACTATGTAAAATATATTTTCTATAAGCAAAAAGAATATCATTTTCATTTCGTTTTGCATAACAACAGTAGTGATATTCAATAAGAACTTTTAGAAATGAAAGAAGACAACACTTCTTCCATAAATTTCTCTCATTATCTCACGGTAAAAATATAATCAAGAAATGTGAGAAAGTTAAACAAGTCACTTTTGACTTTGGGGATAAGGCATTAAAAAAAGCCGTCAAAGCAATAGAGATACAAACAGCCTTTTTCCTGCTATCCTGACTAAAAATAGGCAGAATACTAAGAACACTAAATAAATCAAGGCCATAAATACATTCAATAGATTTAAAATTAACATTAGAACAGGATAAAAGAAATTTAAAATTTGTAATTGTGTAGTATTTTTTTAAATGTTGGTACATCACTAAATCCTAAATTCTGCCACTACTATCATCTGGGCATCCCAGTTGAAAATAACATCTTACTCAGCAGTTCAATATAAGACAAAATCTATAAGCAAAATAAAGTATTTGTGAGGTCAGCCTAGATTAGTCTGTCTTTATGTAGCCTGTCCTTTGGTGCTGACACCCTCACTCGGCGATGTACCAACTGATTAGATGGTTGGAAGGGGAGGTGGGCTAGCACCAGCCAGGCCAACTAGGCACCACTCATTCAATAACCCACTGGTGCTATGGGAAACTTTAGTCGGTCACTTTACTTTGTCTTCATGCTACTTTGTAAGACGAAAGCTCATACAATGCTGGTGGACCTCCGTTGGACCTGGAGGGCTTGAATAAGCGACCATTTGAAAGGCTGCAGAGATGTAACACATTGTTTTAAAACCTAACACATTGCAGTGGAAAAGAAACCTTCAGCTAACAGAAAAATAAAGGCCAGTGACGGCTACTGCATTAAAAAGCAAAGTGTCTGCCCTTTTCCCTGTTACTTTTTGGAAGCTGTGGCATGGAAACATAAAAACTACCTGTAGGCAGTTAATTCAGACATCCACACTGCAAATTGATCCTAAGTGCTCTGTCGAAAAAGCTAGGTGTGCATACAAACGAAGGCACCCCAACTTTGAAATGTAAATTCTTTCTCTTGTTTTCTCTTAAGAAGCTCCATAAAGGCTGTTGAGTCTTTATTGGCCCCTAAGCTCCCATCATGTTTGCTTAATAAAAGATCATAGAATCATAGGATGATTTGGTTGGAAGGGACCTTAAAGATTATCTAGTTCCATCCTCTGATGATTCCAACCCCCCTCAAAAGATGATTAAGGCCTCATAAAGAACCCCTTTAGAGAAATCACAGAAAGAAAATTCCCAAGGATTAGGAATCTGTTCAGTACTAAAATTTAGCTCTTTCCCTAACACAGACCTTCATATCAACTTTTTCTACAGGGTGGGAGGATGCATTTGAAATGATAACTTCTCAGAGATGTGGTTGTTTATTTTAAGGCTGCACTAGAAAGCAGTGATATGAGAGGCTTGATAGAGGAAGAAACAAGGAGGTGGAAAGAGCCTTCATATTCAAACCTACCTATTCCAGTGACATTTCTGAGAGGCAATAATTAGGAAAAGACAAAGAAATTTCAGAGAAAATCTTGTGTTTATTTGTATAGTCCTTGACTCTAGATTTAGATCAGAGAATCTGCTATAAGCTGATATGATAGCAATTAAATATTGTATTTCTCACATCTAATTCTACTTTCATGGGCCTGTCACACTAGAGCAGGTATAAACACTCTTTACAGTGTGTTTGGGGATTTTTTAATTCTTTAACCTTTAAATAGGAAAATATTTTCAAATGAAAGAGTCATGACTTCCAAGAAAGAATCTTTTAAAGAAGGTAGCTATTGCAAGAGCAGAGCAGAAATTATTTTCTGCAAAACAGAACAATTAGTGGAGTTGCCAAATTGAGCCCTCTGCTTGAGTAATCCATATTCCCTGGCTAGCACCAGTTCATAGAATTTAATTCATTTTCTTTGGAACATAGTTCTGTTTGCTCCAGTTTTTTGATTGTTTCATGGTCAAGAGTAACAGAAAATAGGTTCACTCTAATTAATTGTTCTTCCGAAAGGAGAAAACATTGAATTTATTAGACATAAAAGCATTTAAACTATTAGTTTCTCAGTGACAACACTCATCCTGTTTCCTAAAGCAATTCAATCTTCATAAGAGACCACAGAGAAAATCTGCACATTTATGTAGCGATGCTGCTCAAACACAGCAACCATGAAAGATGCAACCAGAAATGGAAGCAACTCTGCAAACACAGACTTCTTGTTCCCACATGAAACTCTTCACAGCACACACTGAAATATACTTGCCCAGTACCAATTTTACTACTAAAACGTAACTTGCTAAGAGACTTGAAATGAATGGGATAGGCAGAAGAAGAAAGAAACTCTGCAATCTCTATCTCAAAGCATGTCACAGGTGGCCAAATTATGAAATTTCTATTCTATGTGGCCATTTAGTTCTTCAACATTTCCTTTTGACAGAAATTGGAATAAAATGTCAAAACTTCCCATGAGTCAAAATTTCTAGAAAAGCTCACTTCATAAATATCAATATTGTCTGGATATTCATTTCAAAAAATCTAAAAGATTCTTTTCACTAAAGCTTTCCATGATAAATCATAATAGAAAAGTCAACATGATAAAGGCAGAACAAAGCATTTCAGCTTTATCACAACGCTCCATTAAGAAGCTCCTCACAGCAACTGACAGTTCCTGCAACAGCATAACTTAATCTGATCTTTGCTTTTCAAAGAGAAAAGTTTTCAGAGGTCTTTAGTACAATAATACACTCATATATCAAGATGCTCAAACATTCTGAGAAATTTCAAGGACTGATAAGACCTTTAAAAGTATTTTTAGAAGTGTGTATTATTGTCCATAGAAGAATAATTTGTCTTCCTCTGTTTGTGGTTAGTTTTCCTTGATGCTTAAAAGTTTTCTTTTTTTCTCAAAAAACATTGCATTATGGGAGCTGCTTTCCTCCAGTCCCACTGAGCCCCACAGCACAGCTGGCAGAAGCAGCCAACAGACACCACAGTTCATGCAGCAGTTTCTGGGCTCTGCTTTGAGATCCGGTACGTCTTCTGGGAACTTTTACTGAGACTGTCAAGGGACTCCTGGGAACCCTCTGAGGAACGCCAGGGTGCCTGTTGCTGCTGGGAAAGGTCAGCTGCGACCACCCACAAGGTCTCGCAGCAGGAGAAGGCCAGGAGCCTGTGCAGCGTCGGGATGACAAGGGAGCGAAGTGGCTTGATCCTCTCTGAGACCTGCAGCTTCAGAAGCCCCAAAGCCAGCTGCACCAAGGGAGGGGCCAGGAGCACCTCTGCTTATCGGGTTGGGAAATGAAGATTCTTACAATGGAAGCTGGTGAGTTGACCAACCAGAGGCCAACTAACTGGAAAGAAGCTTTGCAGAGAAATCCCTGGAGGTCCTGATGGAGAACAAGTCGACCATGAGCCAGCAATGGGCCCCTGCAGCAAAGAAGGCCACTAACCTCCTGGGCTGCATCAGGCAGAGCATTTTCAGCAGGTCAAGGGAGGTGATCCTTCCCCTCTGCTCAGCACTGCTGAGAAACATCTGGAGTGCTAGGTCCAGTGCTGGGCTGCCCAGTACAAGAGAGACAGGGATGTACTGGAGTGAGTCTAGTGAAGGGCCATGAAGGTGATTAAGGTTTTGGTGCATCTGCTGTACAAGGAGAGACTGAAAGAGCTGAGTCTGTTCAGCCTGGAGACTCAGGGGGATCTTAGCAATGGATATAAATACCTGATGGTGGGAGCAAAGAAGACAGAGCCAGACTCTTCCCAGTGGTGCCCAGTGGCAGTACAAGAGGTAATGGGCACAAACTGAAATATAGGAAATTTCATTTAGACAGAAGAAAAAAAAAATTTTACTGTGAGAGCAGTCAGATACTGAAATAGATTGCCTAGAGAGTCTCTGAAACTCTCTTCTTGGAGATATTCAAAACTCAACTGGACATGGCCCTGGGCAACCTTCTCCAGGTGACCCTGCTCTGAGTGAGGTGCTTAAACAAGACAATCTCTTGAGATTGGGGAGAGGCTGTTCAGGAGGGCCTGTTGTGATAGGACAAGGGGTAATGGTTTTAAAATAGAGGGAGGTAGATTCAGGTTGGATATTAGGAAAAAATTTTTTACCATGAGAGTTGTAGAACCCTGGAACAGGTTGCCCAGAGAGGTGGTGGATGCTCCATCCCTGGAGACGTTCAAGGCCAGGTTGGACGAGGCCCTGAGCAACCTGATCTAGTTGGAGATATCCCTGTTCCTTGCAGGGGGGTTGGTCCCTTCCAGCCCTAACCATTCTATGATTCTACGATTCTATGTCTTCCAACTTCAGCCATTCTGTGTGTCTGATAAAACTACTTTCAGGCTATAATCATGCCTTTGTCATTGTCATATTATTACTTGTGGGCCTGTGCAAACATCATGAAGTTCAACAAGGCCAAGTGCAAGGTCTTGCACGTGAGCCAGGGCAATCCCAAAGGCAAATACAGGCTGGACAGAGAATGGAGGAGGACTTGGAGGTGTTGTTTGATGAGAAGCTCAACATGAGCCGGCAATGTGCGCTTGCAGCCCAGAAAGCCAACCATATCCTGGGCTGCATCGAAAGAAGCGTGGCCAGCAGGTTGAGGGAAGTGATTGTCCCCCTCTTCTCTCATGAGACCCCACCTGCAGTACTGCGTTCAGCTTTGTGGTTCCCAACATAACAAGGACATGGAGCTGTTGGAGACGGTCCAGAAAAGGACCACAAAGATAATCAGAGGGCTGGAACACTTCTATGAAGACAGGCTGAGAGTTAGGGTTGTTCAGCCTGAAGAAGAGAAGGCTCCAGGGAGACCTTCTAGCAGCCTTCCATTACCTAAAGGGGGCCTACAAGAAATCTGGAAAGGGACTTTTACAAGGTTATGTAGTGCTAGGACAAGGGGCAATGGCTTTAAACTGAAAGTAGATTTTTATTAGATCTCAGGGAAAAAGGTGATGAGGAACTGGAAGATGTTGCCCAGAGCAGCTGTGGATGCCTCATCTCTGGAAGTGTTCAAAGCCAGTTTGGATGAGGCTTTGAACAACCTAGTGTAGTGGAAGGTGTCTCTGCCCATGGCAGTGGGGTTGGAAGTAGGTTATCTTTAAGGTCCCTTCTGACCTTCTACAATTCTTTGATTTGTGTGAAAGAAATCACATATGATGTCAAATCCTTCCTCAGTGATCTTCTTTTATTAGCTTTCGATAACTCATCTCCATATGAGTGCTGTCTCATTTTCTTTGTTATCTCCACTCTATTCACTGCAGACAAAATATACTTGATTTTTCTGAATTGTTGAATTTTAAATGAGTTGAAAATAGAATCCAACTTGAATAAAATACAAAAACTATCATAGTTTTTTAAGAAGATCTAAAGTGATTTGAGTACATTCTAAGATCAATGCATATTTCACTCCTTTCATGAAATTAATCTGATATCAACCTGTTTGGCCTGGTTTTTATTTGGTTGATACTTTCATGGTTTTAAGAGAAGAGGAAATGTCTTGACTAATATTTGCTTAATTCCTGTAGTTTTTTTCTCTTTTTTTCATTTCTTGTACGTTACATATATTATGGGTCATTTATGTTAAAAAAAATCCTACATTTTAAAAATGGGATTAATATAATACCTGTACTTTTATTTAAGATATTTTTGGATGTCCTGCTCAATGCTGGAGGTGAAGAAGTAACACCAAACAGTGGCAAAGTTGTCACAGCAGAATGAAAGTCTAAAACAATGTAAGAAAAGACCAAAGAAAAAAAGACTCTTCCCTCTCAGCAGGAAGGATGAAGCAGAGGGTTTTTGTGACACTTTTTCCTTCTGAGCAGTGTGCTGACACTGCAAATTAAAGCTCATCCTTTGATCTTTTAATTTAGACCACTGCAGCCACTTTTCCAGATGCACACTGCAAATGCAATTGTACGCACAAAAGGTGAGGAGTTTCCTCCAGAACATGGGAATGGCTGTACTGGGTCTAACAAAAAGCCCATCTAGGCAAGGAATCTCATGCCGTTTGCTAGTTGTCTTCTGCTGTTAGAAAAAGAGCAGGATATTCATGTATGATACTTCACTGTAACACTCTCCTGATTCAGTTCTCATCTAAATCTAAACATAAACAACAAAGATGTCTAAATTTGAGAAAATCACTTTGGGGCTCCATCATACGGAACATGCATTTGGTGAAACTTACCTGACCTACTTTAAGCATCACTATCAGGATGAGATGAATCATGCTATAAAAGTAGTTACTTCTCCTTTAACTGTAGAGGGAACCAAACAAGATTAGCTCAGACATTAGAGTCCTTGTAAGAGACAGATGTAGTTATCTGAGGTTGATCCCATTCAGAATGCCTGTAGTCAAACTTGGATTTGGGATTTTAAAGTCAAGAGGTATGGACTAGGGCTCAGTCCTGTGCCGTGACCAGGACCTGATCCAGCTGTACGTACCCCAAGGGAACAGAAATTTTGCTGTGCCAATATGTGTTCAGCAAAGCAGGAATGGAAACAGCAAAGCAGTGACAAGAACCAGCAACAGCAACAGTGGCCAGAGGCAGTAAAAGGAGCAGCCAGAGAACAGCAGGCAAAACAAACAGCAGTTTTTGAACAAGACAGTGAGCAGACTAGGAGCTAGACAATGAGCACCAGGGGTGACATAATCGGGGAAGAAGGGTTGTGGCTTTAACTGCATCAGTAAATCTCAGTTGGAGGAGTACTCATTTGAGGAGTTTCACCACCATTTCTTCAAGAATGCCGGTCCTTCCCACTTTTAACTCCATCAGCTCTTTTTTCAACATTATAGAACAACTCTGCTCTCCTTACCCCAGATAAAGGAGGACCTTCATCTTCCTTAAGGCCTTTCTTTACAAACATTATGTGTGTGTGAGTGCTGTTCTTTCAGAAGCACCCAGAAGGTGTAATTTAGTGTCTGGAATGAGGCATGAGCTGCAGTTGTTTTAACTTTTTTTTTAGTGGAAAGCCTTAGAAATTAAACTCAACCTTTTTTTGACTATTTCAACATCTGTGACAGAAGGGTTAGATCAGGCTGAGATTTACCAGTGGTTCCAGAATGGAAATTGTGCAGAACAGCAGCTTCACTCTGTACAGCATCTTTCACGCAGAAATATCTTCAAAACCAAGAAAGGATGATAGAATTATTTCTCCTAATGAAACCAAACAAAACTGTAATAAAAAGCAAAACTAAACAAGGAAAAAGGTAAAGAAAGAATTCTAAGAATCAAAACAAATTAAGAACAGGAAGAAACAAGAAATCCTGGTGAGTTAGTTCAAAACACACAAAAAGCAAAAAATACATCTAGACAGCCATAGCACCAATATTTCACTTTAATTTACTTAGCAAAATGAGTCTACAGCCTCTAGACTTTTTTCCCAGATAGTATTTGAAATTCAAGCTGCCTTGCAGCAAAACAGATAGGGTGAAAGAAAACTAATAAGAACAGAACACAACTTGGTTATCTCAAGAATTTGTAGTGTTGCCAACACCATAAAGGTGGTTCTTTTTTAAGCTTGATAAGCATAAACTTAGTGTATGAATGAGAACATTAAAACAAAACATAACTTTAAAGCCATTCTCTTGAGTAAGGTCCTGTCTCATCGTTGTTCACTATTTGAGACTGGAAATATTGGTAATCATAAGTCACAAAATGGCTGTAGGTCAAACTTCCTTCTGACATAACTGAGGGTTTCTAATCACTCTTCCTACTGTTCTGTTTTCCAGGCTTAGACCTTTCTGCTGGTCTTAGGGAAAAAACACTTTCACATGTTTGAATCCCAGACTCTTTTTCAGAGATGTCTTGTTATTTGCCAAAAAGATAACTGCATTTTTCCTTCCAGCAGTTCTCATCCCACAATCAGCCCTTCTGCTGTCACACTAGTTTACTCTACAATGACTCTTGAGGTTACTTTTCACTCAAGAAAGAAAAAACATTGTGAGACTTGTTTCCCAGCTTTCATCCTTCTAAGACTGGTTACTACCATGTCTCTGCTGATTTCCCTGTGCAATGGAACATCAGTGGTCCTGCACCAAAGGACTACCTAGGGTTTAGCTTTGATATTACTTCGACTAAGCCTGGCTGTAAAGGTTTTGGGGTTTAATGATGCAGAATCAGGCTCTTGATCTTCTTTGCCATTCAGAATGAAATTCCCTGTGCAAAACCACACTGGAATGCAAAGTGCTAGCAGAGCGGAGCCTACCACAGTACTTACGGAGTAATGAATATCAGGTGGAAAAAAAAAGGATTTGTACATATTTTTTGTGCTGTAAGTATACAAGAGCCTTAATTTTGGAAAATGAAATATTGCACATAGGCTCTGTTACCATTTTTAGAATCAAAACAACTTCAAAGTCCATCAAGTTCATCTGCAATGATAATATTTATCATGGGTTTTCAAGAGAGGCCATGAACAAGCGCTCTGAACTTTAAAAGCAATCACAACAAATTACTCAAAGCAGAGATGCCAAGTGTTTTGACATCCAGGCCACATGGCATTTACAAATAGAGACTGTGAGTCAGAGTGGAATTGCTCCCTTGGGCTATATGGTCTTTGTTTCCACGACCTACTGCGATCCTCTTGTTCAAGTGTACTGTACAGTTTCCATTCTATACGAAACACTACTGTTTCCAGTTCATAGAATGATTTAAAAATTCACTATCAAAGCATGTTCTAAAATTCACAAGCTTAGTCAGATTCTCTTGAAATTTTCTGTGGCCTATGACATAAGGCTAATGATCCTGAAGTGGGGTCATTTGAACAAATTACCTCCAAAGAATATGCTCTCCATCTGCTCTCAAAGCAGGCCAGTATAAGTTCTGCAAGTTCTCTTGACTATTTTCCTTTACATGGAGCTTGAAAAATGGCCCAGATCAACAGTCCTCCATGTTTTTCAGGGAATAAAATGTACAATAACTGTTAAGCAGAATCTAACATTTTCTTAACAAAGACCACACTTGTGTTTGGAAGAACTGTACTAAACAGGCCTGATACTTGCCTAATTTCAAACCCAGAGTTTCCTCCAGAGGAATACCTGCACGTTTTACAGTCTCTTCACCTCCCACGGGTACTTCTAACCCATGGACTTAAGAGACCACAGAGCAGAGCACTCTGCCCTAAAGCCACCTCAGTATCATTTTAGCATATTCAACAAAAGTCCGTACTGAAATAAATCAAATCCCCTCCCCCACGCTGTACACAGATTCCTACCCTTTAAATCAAATACTTGAGGAAGGGCAGGGACCACTGGTAAGACACCTCATCTTGAAGGACTCTCACCAGCAACTACCTCCTATCTAAAGCCTGGGCCACAGGAAAGATTTCTCCAGTTTCATAAACTGTCGTTCATCAGTTGAGCCACAGTCATGAATCGTGTTTATATGCTCCGTTTTGGGAAAAAAAAGATAATACATATTGATGAAGCAGATTGTAGCTATTCTACATTATCTCACATTTGCAGGGAGGTAAGAGCACGCATGCAGTCAGATATTGCTACTCTGTGATGCGCAGTGATATGTTAAATAAAAAAAAACATGAGTCACAGCTTAGGCAATCTTCTCCAAGCTACCACGCCCTATTTTCTACAGCCACCTGGGAAAATTCAATGCAACCACACTACATACAGATTATTCCCAATGACTCCAGTGGCTCTGTAACTCAAGGGCTTTAGCAAGTATCTGAACTCTCTCTTATGTAAATCATAAGGCTGTTTACTAAAGGTTTCTGGTTTGCCTTGTGTCTACATTCAGCCAGTTTTCCAAATAATTTATGTATATTTAATACTCAAAAAATGAACTAAGAGGTTTCTGAAAGAGGAAATCTCTAGCTATCAACATTACAAGGATCACAGTTCTCCCCAAAATTTAGTTTTTTCCTATGTCTTTTCACTCTTGTTTTTACCGCAGTTATTTTACATGAGAAACATTAAATGGTTATTCAGTGATTAAATGAAAGAATCATAGAATCATAGAATCATCTGGTTGGAAGAGACCTTCAAGATCATCGAGCCTAACCATTCACCCTGCACTGTCAGGGTCCCTAAACCATGTTCCTCAACACCAAATTCACACGGTTTTTAAACACCTTCAGGGATGGGGACTCCACCACCTCCCTGGGCAGCCTGTTCCAATACTTCACAACCCTCTCTGTAAAGAAATTTTTCCGGATATGTAACCTAAATTTCTCCTGGCACAACTTGAGGCCATTCCCTCTCGTCCTGTCATTCATAACATGGGGGAAGAGACCAACCCTCATGTCCCTACAACTTGCTTTCAGCTAATTGTAGAGAGTGATAAGGTCCCCCCTGAGCCTCCTCTTCTCCAGACTAAACAGTCCCAGCTCCCTCAGCCACTCTTCATAGGACAAGTTCTCTAAATCCTTCACTAGTTTCGTTGCTCTTCATCGAGCAAGAAGGTGGCTCTTCATCTATGATGGAACAAACTAAGCAATAGAATTTAGTTTTACAGGGCATGTGGTAAGGCCTGTCAGCACTGCCTAAATATCAAAGTCTATATATCTGCCCTGGTTTTAGTTGGGACAGAGTTAGCTCTTCTTTTTAGCAGCTAGAAGAGCTCCGTGTTTTGGTTTTACTCAGAGGCTCACTCTGAGAAGAATGTTGATAGCGCACTGATGTTTGTAGTTGGCCAAGGACTTTTCAGCGTGTCATGTCCTGGCCGGAGTGCAGAAGCACAGCGGGATAAGGGGGGAGCACAGCCGGGACAAGGGGGACACAATTCCCCTTGTGATTTGTGGTGGAACTTAAGATTGAGGGCCAAACTGGCCAATTAGTATTCCATATCATGCAGCGTCATGCCCAGTATAAAAGTGAGGGACAGCCGGGAAGAAGGGCTTTGGCGCTTTGGCTCTTTCGCCGCTTTTGCTCTTTTGCGCTTGCTGCACTTTTGCTCTATTGCCTTTTTTTTCCCCTCTCTCTCCCAGTACTCCCACTCTCGAAGTACTGTCTCTCTCTCTCTGCCCCTCTCTATTTCGGAGCCTCACGTTCGTCCGGGATTGCAGCTTCGGACGAGACAGGCTTCACATAAGAGAGGGTGGTGAGCATCTACACTGTGTATTAAATCATCTGTATTAAAATCATTCTTATCTCAACCCAGGGGTTTCCCGTTTCTCCTTTAATTCTTTCGCTCATCCCCAGGGCTGGGGAAGGGTGAGTGAACAACTGTGGGGGGGTTTGGTTGCCGGAGCGGCCTAACCAATGACAATATCAAATATCCCAGTCACACTGAAACACCTCCCAAAAACCTTAGAAAATTCAGGAGGCCAAGATGATAGCTTTTGAGTTACTATATCTCTCTCTATTTGTTATTTATGGAACATCTAAGATGAGTAACTAAGATGGTATGTTGCCTAATGGGAAGTCATCACTTAACAAATCACATACAAATCATTAAAATGAAAAAAATGACACTAAGGAGTATTCAGAAAGATATCTGGCTTGTATTTCATAGAATCATAGAATCGTTAGGGTTGGAAGGGACCTTAAAGATCATCTAGTTCCAACCCCCCTGCCATGGGCAGGGAAACCCTCCACTACACCAGGTTGCCCAAAACCTCATCCAACCTGGCCTTGAACACTTCCAGGGTTGGGGCATCCACAACTTCTCTGGGCAACCTGTTCCACTGCAATTTCACTGGCTCTTGTTACATTCTGTAAAGACAAGTCTTGTATTGGACAGAAGCCCTTCTCTGACCTTTTCCCAAACTAGCAAGGTTTTCACAGAGAGGTAATGGCAGTTGTTTTCTGTTACATGAGAACCCGTTATATCATACCATAGACTATTATTCTTCCTACGTGAAGCTGGAATGAAATCAGAGGAAAAGAAACCTCATCCACTTAAAGGGGACTTGACAAAGTAAAGTCCTGTGTTTGATAAAAATAAACATGTATTGAGTGGTAGGAACACCATGTCTGTCTTCAACTTCACATTTAGCTGCAGACTGAGCAGTGAAAGATCTGATGATTCAGCCAGAACTGACATACAAAATGGGTCAGAGAGAAATGAGTCAGAGGAAATACTTATTTATAAAAAGCTTTTATGGCTCTTACGCTAATACCAAGAAGACATCTCATGTTGTCAGGCCACTTGCCCCAAAGACCAAGGATGTTTTGTTCAGAGGTATTGGCATAGTATTAATTTTTGCTGGGCTACATCCTAGTCATAGGAGTTTTGCTGTTGACCACAGGGCCCTCAGGAGATAACCTGCCAATATCAATATGGTTGACTTCTATCTCTACGCTCTTGTCCTCACAAATTTCCCTTTGAGAGATACGTTCAAAGCAAGCACTGTGGTTTCCTTCTAGCACGCAGATTCTAAGAACTACAAGATTTCTGTCTGCATTTTTTTTTCCAGAGGAACAGTTAAATGTTTCCACATGCACAAACAGTGTTTTTAATGCAAGCGTACAAGTTTTACTCAACAGCTATGTGGAGTGATTGCTCCACAACTTTATACTGGATGCTTCAGAACTGGCATCTGGGCTAAATCGTACTAAATGGAAGAGGCAAAGACTGACTGGAAAACCACCCCAAAAGATCAAAAGTTAGCACTTGATTGTGACCTTGAAAAAAATACATACTGCAGACTTGCCCATTGCTCCTAGTCTCTTTTAATAGAAGACAAGACAATTCTGACTGTTTATCCTCTTGCTCCCCCAACAGCATTGCCTCTGCACAAAGACACTTATACGGTAATTCACAGTGGTCATTCAAGTCTTTAGATAATGTAAGTCATGCACATTCATACTTCGGAAGAGTAGAACCAACAAAATAAAAACATAGAATGTGAAATGAGATTCTGGAATATAACTGGATTTGTGCTTCAAACTGACTCATCAAGTGGTTAATATTCTAAAAGTGGAATGTATACACCAGAATTGATTAGGAAATTTTCAAAGACTGCTTTTTGTCAAAAAATACCTCTTTATTTTAGTCATGAATTTAATGGAAAAACTGATGGAAATAAAATTATGCTGTTCTTCTTTTGCCTAATCATTTTATAATTGTCACAGTGACCTGTTTTCCATATGAAGCATTCTGCTTCTAAGTCAAAACATTTTCATTACAAAATCTAGTATATTCTAAGCTAAAAAGTTAAAGTTTTAAAAGAAGTATTAAATTCAAAGCAAAAGTTTCTACTGTCCAAAACAGACTACATTTTTAAATCTAACTCATGAATATATGGAGAATTTTAAGGATAGTTTCAGACAGGATTAAATTATTTCAAAATTTGCTGTGACGTAGGAAAGTAATTTGGTCCCCATTCTTAATATGTAACCTGATTCATGTTATTCATGCTGCATCCTACAATTACTCCATTAACTGCAGGACCTTGATTTGCTTTTCATGCTGCTTTTTGTAACAGATGATTTGAAAGCGTGCACTTAATGGAGCTGGTTTGTTTTCATTTACATTTCTGTAAAGGTAACCATCAGTTTCTGGGAACATATTTTATTCACTGCTACAAACAAGGTCAAAACCAGACTTCCTTCCAAGTCATAGTCTAACAAGTTACTTGAAAGTGGTTTAATCAAACATTTTCTAAATCACAGTAACTAATTTGAAGCCACTTTAACAATGTTATGGTATTTGAAATTAGAGCAGCTGGCTATAGCCCACACCAGTGTAGTGAAAAACTCAGCCTTTACAGTCTGCAAAGGTTTTTATTAACAAGTATTTTTTATTTTACATTGTCCGAAGTTTCACATTTGAATTTACATTTAAGTTAAGTTAAGGGTTTTCCAATGTTAGATTGGTCAGTAGTGAATGAATTGAAACTTGTTTAAAACACAGTTACTACAAATCCTTAAAACAAGTCTCTTTAAGCTTTGTATAAATCATGTTGGACGGAAAAATCTAGATTTTTTGGTTTAGACAAACTTTAGTTCTGCCTCTGCACATCTGTAAAAAGCATTAGATTCTGTTGTCATGTCACTGCTATTTTTTTTTCCTCATATAATGAAATTATTGATTAAACTGATATGAGAAACTCAGCTCTGGCTTTTGAGTTTTGTTATAAAACCTCTTTGAAGAGGGAGTTTTGCTATTCTTCAGACAACAAGAGGAGAAAAAGATGTTCTACTCGCTTTCCAGCTAGAGAAATAGAATATAGTTGTAAACCTATTGTCTTTAATACTCTGATGTGTAAGTCCTGTGTCTGAGAAGAAAACTGGACTGGAAAAATACTGAGGAGGTCATAGCACACTGGCCTGTTATTGTTTTAAGATTTTATGCATTGCAAAGGGATTTCTTCTTCCATTGAAACTGCAAATAGCCTGTTTGTTCAAATCTTTCAAAAAGTAATTTCAAAAAACCACTGTAAATGGGTTACTGTAGAATAACCAGCTCTCAGAAACAGATCATGAAGCAGCATGTACCAGCATCCCCTTCTGAGAATCCTGTATTCTGCAAGGCCAAAATGACGCTTTTCCATTTTCAGAGCACTTTGTCAACATTTTTTTCAGATTGACTCTAAAGTGGTAGATTATTTTCACTTTCTATAATGGAGATTCCAAAGATAAGTAGAAAATTTGGAAGGACACTCTCTAAGTTCAATGTACTATAAAGACAGGTCATGGGAAGCAAAGCTATATTCCTATCTAATGAGTCACTCAGCTCTTCGAACTACATTTTTAGGCTTTTACCAAAATGAAGATGTCCCTAAATACATTTTCAGGCAATGATGTTACAATGTTAAAGTAATGAATTAGTAGTAAGAGTATAGAATGAATTTGTGTAATAATTGAATGTGCGGCATTACTAATTTTAATATGTTTATTGCTGGATAAGGGAAGAGCAACTCACATCATCTACCTAGACTCGTGTAAAGCATTTGACACTGTCCTGCACAACATCCTTGTCTCTAAATTGGAGAGACATGAATTTGACAGATGAACCACTCGGTGGATAAGGAATTAGCCAGATGGCTGCACTCAAAAAGTTGTGGTCAACGACTTGACATCCAAGTGGAGGCCAGTGACGAGGGCTGTTCCTCAGGGGTCAGTACTGGAATCAGTGCTATTTAACATCTTTGTTGGCAACATGGACAGTGGGATTGAGTGCACCCTCAGCAAGTTTGCAGGTGACACCAAGCTGTGTGGTGTTGTGGACGCGCTGGAGGGAAGGGATGCCATCCAGAGGGACCTTGACAGGCTGGAGAGGTGGGCCTGTGAGAACCTCATGAAGTTCAACAAGACCAAGGGCAAGGCCCTGCACAAGAGTCAGAGGAATTCCAAGCACAGCTACAGGCTGGGCGGAGAATGGATTGAGAGCAGCCGTGAGGAAAAGGACTTGGGAGTGCTGGTGGATGAGAAGCTCCACATGAGCCACCAATGTCTGCTGGCAGCCCAGAAAGCCAACCGTGTCCTGGGCTGCATCCAAAGAAGTGTGGCCAGCAGGTCGAGGGAGGTGATTCTGCCCCTCTACTCTACTCTCGTGAGACTCCACCTGGAATACTGCATTCAGCTTTGGAGAAGAGGACATGAAGCTGCTGGAGCGAGTCCAGAAGAGGGTCACGAGGATGATCCGAGGGCTGGAGCACCTCTCCTATGAAGACAGGCTGAGAGAGTTGGAGTTGTTCAGCCTGAAGAAGAGAAGGCTCTGGGGAGACAGTCTAGCAGTCCTCCAGCATTTACAGGGGACCTACAAGAAATCCGGAAAGAGACTTTTGACAAGGGTGTGTAGGGATAAGACAAGGGATAATGGTTTTAAACTGAAAGAGGGTAGATTTAGATTATATGTGAGGAAGAAATTCTTTCCTCTGAGTCTGGTGAGGCACTGGAAGAGGTTGCCCAAAGAAATTGTGGATGTCCCATCCCTGGAAGTGTTCCAGGCCAGGTTGGATGAGACTGAGCAACCTAATGTAGTGGAAGCTCTCCCTGCCCATCGCAGAGGGCTTGGAACTAGGTGATCTTTGAGGTCTCTTCCAACTCAAACCATTCTATGATTCTGTGATTCTATGTTTAATATCGTTTGATATCTCTACTGTGTGTTTCAGCAGAGATAAAAGATATATGCAATGCAGGCACACAGGAAAGCAAGTGGTCTGTCCATGGAGCTTTATTACAAAAGTACACCCAAGAAACTTGACTTTCAAATGCAAAAATGAAAATTTTCAACTCCCACCTTAAAAATCTTCTGAAAGACAAGCATATTTTCTAACCTCCTAGCTGCTGAAGAAAAAGGGTATTAACAAAGACCCATCACCCAGTTTTTGTTTTGCTTTCTGGTAAGAAAACTGACCCTTCTTCTGGTTTTTAAAAGAAAAAAAAATATGGGCACTTATTTCTGGAGAAAGTCTTGGCCTGCAGTTCTCTGGCAGATGGAGGCTCTTGGGCAGGGCACGGCTGACTGCTCGCTCCTGTCCTCCCCATCGTCTCTGCTTTGAGCCCTCTCCCTGGTAGGCTTGGGAACCAGGGCTGCTTCATGCCCTGGATCCTGTCCTTGCAGCCTTCCAGGCTTCCCCTACGTTAAAAAGCACTGCAGTGCAATGGAAGTGGGTTGGTATCAAGGGCTCGGTGTGCACAATAGGTGCACACTGGGAGATTTAACTTCAGACTAGAGCTGGTCTGGCCCTGATAATTTAACACCTCTTAATGGGCAGAGTGCATTGGATGAGGTCTTGGAGCATATCTCCCAGCTTAAGTTTCTCCAGAAAGAATCGAGTTTGTGTGTTGTGAGATCAAACCACTATATAAACTGAAGCACAGCAAGTGTGTTAAGATTGGCATTCATTTCTGAAGTGCACTTCTAACATAAATTAAGATGCTAGCAGAGATGCATTCAAAGGTGCATCACCCTCCTGCCCTGGAGAGAGACTTCATGATGAGTATAACACTACAAATTGAAAGACAGAGAGTCCAGCAGCACAAAATCAGTTGTATATGGGAATAAAAAGTCTGACAACAACCAGCTCAGCAGAAGTTTATCAAAACCATGTTGCCTTTGGCCTTAAGATTTTATTCTAGTCAAAACGGCCCAGTGTATTTATTAGACTGCCACGCCAGCCAGTCACAGTGGTGGCTCCCAACCTTACATGCTGCTAACTGTGGATTATACACTTTATGGGCCAGGCACAGTCCATTTGGCAGAAACAAAATAATATCAACAAAAATAATTCAGCTCAGTGTTTATCAAAAGCTTTTAGTGTTCAACATCACCATGCAGCTAATGAGTGCTTGACACAACTTGCTGACACTGCCCTACTTTTTTTCTCTTTCCTGTGTTACCTCTACTTTCAAAGCCAGTTTCCAAGCAGTGTTCACCAGTAAATGCCATGGCTTGCTATTACCATTTAGAAATTAAATCTTTCTCTGATGACTCAGCCTGCTGCAAAAGGCCAGCTTTGGCTTTCCTACTGCATCATCAAATGAACTAATTAACTTCCAGAAAGGACACAGGCCTCACTCTCCTGCATATTTCAGCTGCTGACTGTCAACTGGGACTTGGAAGTGCTCAATTAAAAGATGTCAGATAATTTGGACTTCTCAGGAACCTGAAAATAAACATCTTTTTAAAAAGCTATATAGTACCTCCTCTCCAAAAGGAGCCTGTGGCAGATATCTTTGACCTAGCACAGCACTGCCAGGAGGGCTGATCAGTGAAGATCCAGCTATAGGTTTGCTGTGCTCAGGAAGCACTTACTATTAATAGTGGCCATTGGCATTTGTGTTTAGCTTGATTGCTAATGCTGCACGACTGTGGCTATACTACACCAAATCTGTACCAGCTCATACTAACTCAGCTTGGGTGCCTCCACACCCTGCTCTTCCATCCTGCTGGCTCCAGGGTGAGCCCAAAGGAAGCTCTGACTGCTCTCACCAATGGAGATATACTCCAGCCATTCCCAGCCCAAGAGGCACAGAGCTGGCACAGCTCCTGACAAGGTTCACACTCAGCATTGACTGCAATGACTGCAAGCAGTCCTCTGCTGAGCTACAACCCACTTGGGCTGTGTCTCATACACATTCATCAACTAGCAAAAGATATGCAATCATGCATCTCCGCTTTGAGAGAACAGAGAGAGAGAGCACCAACCCACTTTGTTGCAGTATAGCCCTATATACTGTCACCAGCTTGACTTTGACCATGGGGCCTCTAGAATTACTCTTGGTCCCTGATGCAAAGATCTCACATCAGCAGTGCTCACATGAAGGTGGAATTTTCAGCTGCCCACAGGACACCCCTTTTCACTGCCAAACCTAGCAATATGTGATATGTGCTAGATGCATACATGTGCAAATGCAGTCATTAGGAGCCCGCTCCCCTCAAAACCAATGAAAGTTAACATAATTTGCATCAGTGGAGGCCATACTGAGTTCCTTATCAGAGAAAATAGAAGGAGCAAACACAAAAGAGACACAATACACTTGCTAATGTACCTAGTACTGGCAGTAATACTAAAGCACAACTCATACAATACCACTTATAGCTAGACAATCGCTACGCACTGGGAACCCCAAAACTCCACATAGCATTACAGCCCTCATTAGCAGCAATAAGATTTCATGCACACCCCCTGCGAGTCCCATTTGACGTACTGACAGTAAATATCGAGCCAATACGCTCATGCATGTATCCATTAATGCAGTTAAAATGCTTTGGAATGAACGCCTGATGACAGGTTTAGTACTTTAAATTAGCTTAGAGGAAACACCAGCTGGTAAAGCCAAGGCATTATTTCAGGCTTGTTATTTTAAATAAAGTTGATAATAATTATGTTTGCTTTTGGCCAGTCTATTCAAGGCTACAGATTTGCTGCACGCCAGTCTCCGGTACTCTTGTTCATGCAGCAATCGATTCACTTCTGTTGGTGTTAAAAATGGAGTTAGAGACAAACGGAGAGACCTCATATCAGGGGGAAGCCTTTAGCCCTTGGGGCATTGAGATGCATAGCAATAGTAACGCTGACCTGAGAGGGTCAGGGTGACGGCTGAAGCAGCTAAGAACAGAGCTGGGACTCAGTAATACCGAATCACGGCTTGCAGCCTTTCTCTAAGTATCAATTCTGCATCAAATCCACTTTCAGTTACGGATCCAGTTCAACCAGTTGTAGGAATCCACCCTCAGAAAGATCCCATCCAGATGAACGCGGGTTGATCGTCCCAGAGTTTTTATACTGGTGTGAAATAAAGCAGGCAGCTCTTTCCCAGTTCCAGCTGTGACACTGATGGCTTGGTGGTGTCCAGGTCCCTGTTGTCTCCTCCTTGCTGAAGGTGACTGTCTCTACAGCTTCCATCAAAGAAGTGGTTCATGTGAGTGCTCCCTCATCTATTCAATCAGAACAATCCAGATCCTTTGTTACACTGTTTAAAATAATTTTGCTTAAAGCAGAGTGCAAGGCAGGGGGATGAACAACTTGTCAGGAAAAGCTGGAGGGGCAGTAACCTTCAGCAGAAGGACAGACATGCCATCAACCCATGAAGCTGTTTGCTGAATGAACATCTCCCAACAGCCCTGTATTCTCTCCCTGTAGGCGTTACTGTTCCAGTATAAAATGCTTTCACTTACAGGCTTATAATTTCCAGATGTGCAAAGATTACTACGTTAGATTTGATTGTATAGTTCAAGTGACAAATAATTGAATTGCAGACAAGTTCTTAGCAACCACTGTCCCTTCTTCAAATGACAAATAAACATCAGAGATATGTGCTCTCCAGCTTCCTAGGGCTAGGTCATCAATGATCGGAGACACATTAAAATGGAGTACCTGTAATGCAGCAGCTCTTTAAGGTTCACATGCTCTCGCCATTTATTTTTTAGTACTTGGCAGGCACAAATTACTTCTTCTGTGTATGAATATCTTAATTTTAATTTCCAATTATTTACAACAAAATGTTGGATATGAAATATGAGGGTATAGAAAATGGAAGGCTAAATAAAATTTTCTTCTGCATTTTTCCTGCTTTATGTTCACCTTTCAATTCTCAGGATACTAAGGCAGCTTTTAGTGGAGCATGTTTTGAAAGAGTTGTAAAATATGGAGCAAGTAATTTCCAACTGAGATGAGTTAATAACAGTAATAAAACAACAACCTACATATTTCTCAGCTGAAGATCTCAAAGCACTCAGATTAACACATAAAGGGTCACAGATCTTTAGGAAGAAAAGTTACAGCTAGGGAAATCAAAGTATGAAAATGTAGTATGATTAAAGAACAGCATTAGCGAAACTGGGAAAGTCCTGATTCCTGTCAACTTTTACAGTTTTCAAGGGCAAGACTCTGTATGGAGCTATGCTTGAGAGGTGCAAGCCAAAGGTAAGAAAACTCTTTAACCAAAAATATCATAAGTAATTCCATCATTTCCATCATTTCCATCATCTGGAAACAATCTTGATCAAATTTCATCAATCTTGATGGAAACATCCCCATTAGCTACTCAGAAAATATAATATTGAGACAATGCATGTCATTTGTCTAATTCAATAGGTATCTCTGAAAGGTAGGGTATGCCTCTAAAATACCTAATATTGTTACGAACAAATACGCTGAGCGTTTTTTTCTGCCAATGAATTCAGTGACAGGTTATGCTCTTCAAGTTCGCTATCGGGAGGAACGTTAAAGACTGGGAGCCTGTCTTTATGCATTACAGCTCCTGTCAAGGAAGGGTTTTGTTGCAATTCTTAGTCACAGAATCATAGAATCACAGAATACTTCAGATTGGAAAAGACCTTTAAGATCATTGAGTCCAACTATAAACCTAACACTGCCTAGTCCACCACTAAACCACGTCTCTAAGCACCACATCTACACATTTGTTGAACACCTCCAGGGATGGTGACTCCACCACTTCCCTGGACAGACTGTTCCAATGTCTGACAACCCTTTCGGTGAAGGAGCTGTTCCTAATATCCAGTCTAAACCTCCTCTGGTGCAACTTGAGGCTGTTTCCTCTCATGCTGTCAATTGTTACTTGCAAAAAGGGACCAACACTCATCTTGCTACAACCTCCCTTCAGGTAGCTGTAGAGAATTATAAAGTCTTCCCTCAGTTTCCGTTTCTCCAGGCTAAACAACCCCAGTTCCCTCAGCCACTCCTCATAAGGCTTGTGCTGTAGACCCTTCACCAGCTTTGTTGCTCTTCTTTGCACATGCTCCAGCACCTCGATGTCTTTCTTGTAGTGATGGGCCCAAAACTGAACACAGTATTTGAGGTGCAGCCTCAGCAGTGCTGAGTACAGGGAGTGCTAGTGCTTCCCTAGTCCTGCTGGCCACACTATTGCTGATACAAACCAGGATGCTATCGGCCTTCTTGGCCACCTGGGCATTCTGATGGCTCATGTTCAGCCAGCTGTTGACCAACACCCTCAGGTCCTTTCCACCAGGCAGCTTTCCAGCCACTCTTCCCCAAGCCTGTAGCGTTGCACAGGGTTGTTGTGATCCAAGTGCAGAACCCGGCACTTGGCCTTGTTGAAACTCATACAGTTGGTCTCGGCCCATCAATCCAGTCTGTCCAGACCCCTCTGTAGAGCCTTCCTACCCTCAAACAGATCAACACTCCTGCTAAACTTGATGTCGTCTGCAAACTTACTGAGGGCGCACTCGATCCCCTTGTCCAGATCATTGATAGAGATATTAACCAGAACTGGCCCCAGTACTGAGCCCTGGAAAACACCACTTCTGACCAGCTACCAACTGGCTTTAACTCCATTCAAAACAACCCTTTGGGTCTGGCCATCCAGTTAGTTTTTTACCCAGTGAAGAGTATGGCTGTCCATGCCATGAGCAGCTCGTTTCTCCAGGAGAATGCTGTGGTATCAAAGGCTTTACTAAAGTTCAGTTAAACAACACCCACAGACTTTCCCTTATCTGCTAAGCAGGTCATCTTGTCATAGAAGGAGATCAGGTCAACCAAGCAGGACCTGCCTTTCATAAACTCATGCTGACTGGGCCTGATCACCTGGTTGTCCTGTACGTGCCATGTGATGGCACTCAAGATGATCTGCTCTGTAATATTCCCTGGCACCAAGGTCAGACTGACAGGCCTGTAGTTCCCCAGATCCTCCTTCTGGCCCTTCTTGGAGATGGGCATTTGATAACCTCCAGTCTACTGGGACCTCCCTGGTCAGCCAAGACTGCTGACAAATGATTGAAAGTGTCATCAATGTATTAGCCTGAACTGCAGATCAGTGTCAGTTTTCCACCCCTGATGACCAACCATTTGGCTGAGTCCTGTTTGACCATGTACTCTACTGCCTCTCTTTCTATAATACAGATATTGTAGGAATTGTCTGCCTCAAAGCTGTAGGTTTGAGCTCATTACATTGTGGGAATAATTAGAATGGATTGAAACTAAAGGATTCTTTGGAATTCCATCAACTTTTTTTCATATTGCTCACAAAGAGTAAAATGTTACAGACATCACAGAAAGACAGAGGTCTAGAGGAGATTTCTCTTTCACAGAGGTTTCTGAGATGTTTTGTTTCTAACTGTGAGATCAGATCTTTTCTCTAAGATCTTCAGTGTTCTTCCTCAGACTGAGAACATACTTTTTGGTTAACAATGAAAAATACTGCCAGTCCTTACATGTTTCCTAATCAGATGCGTTCTTTTCCCTGTCCACGTTTTGTGAACGTGCAGGCTTTACAACAGTCTTCAAGGAAGAATCGTGGGGGAGATGTGTATAATTAAACTCTACTTACAATCTGGAAAAGTAGAGCAGAGTAATTAGTAATAAAATGGTTATTTCAGGGATCCAGCTGCTTGACAGTCCTGGATGTAGAGTCAGTCCTAAAAAGGTTTTCCGGGGAAAATGTCTTATAGAAGGTGCAATGAGAAGATTAATAAGAACTAGCTAATCAAGGGATAAAGTGTATGTGCCTGTTTGTGTCTATGCAAGTACATATATGTATAGCACAGGTATACTGCAGGGAAAAAAAAAAAGAAAGATATGGTGTTGCACAAAGGATGTCAAGACAAGTTCACATCCATAAATAATTTTTGGTGGGATCTGTATCTCATGGCTTACATAGACTCTGGTAGTGCAAGTTATTTGTTGGGGGAAAACAAAAAAACAGAGGGAAGAAATAAAGAGAGGGAATGGAAAGGGAAATGGATATGGAAAAGGAAAGGGAAAGGGCACGAGAACAGTAGTATTGCTGACAGTATCCAAACTAATAAGCAGACGATCTTCAGGGCAGGAGTTGACTTCAAACCTGCACTCCAGGAAGCGCATTAGAAATGGGAAGGGTCACACTAGACAACGTCAAACAGCCACTGTTTGTGCTGATGCAATTCTCTTTTTTGCCCAAATCCAAATTGTTTTCAAACATGCTTACTTTTTCTTATTACCAAATAAAAACAATTTACTTTGGAGCACAAGAATTTCCTTGAGAAAAAAACTATTAAAGCAATTTTATAGTCTTCCTAGCTCTTTAAATTCCTGGTTAATGACGACACTGGTTGTTATTGCGCTTGCTCATTTGTTTGTTAGTTCAAGTATTGTGCAACTGTTAGTTCAAAACATTTTCCTCTAGGAATTAATCCTTGTTCTAGGGAAATGGTACCAGTTCATTTCTCACCGCCTGAAGATGAAGTGACAAGTTTCCTTCTCACCCTTGCAGGCTCCAGAGAGCCAAGCAGGTTACAAGAGCCATTCTGGTGTTTCTCACTTCTGTAATGCATCGGGGGACACAGGATGGAGCTTTTTCATATACTTCACATATAAGGAGCTGCACACTAAACACTCTGTGTGCACTCTTGGATTGCCTCTATGGATCTGAAAGAGTATTTGAGACCTTCTGTGTAGTGCTGAATATGTAGAGAATTAATTAAATTGTCAAAAATCAACACTGATTTAAGTTACTGAATCACTACTCATGCAAGCAATTCCGCCAGCGATGTGAAGTGTGTAGAGCGTCAAATAACCAAACATGTTTCTATCTCCATCTGGCTCCCATCTAAAGAGCTGCCCTGTAGGGTGTATTCATGCAAGCTACTGGCTTCCAGGAAGAATTTTACATCACCACATGGTTCAAAAATTAGAAAAATTATCAATAAGGACGAGAAGATTTTAGATTCTGAATTACACAGTGTACGTTTTTCTGTCTGTGAAAACTTCCTTAGAGCAACAAGAAAAAAGTTTTGCCCCTGTGTTACTTATGATGTCCTACACATTGCTAATAGGGAAAGGATTTCAAAGAAACTGGATACATTCATCTTCTGGTAGCTTTCTCTGTTATATTTTGTTTTACACAACAATAGGAAGAGATGCATAAAAGTGGAAACAATAAAGCTGCAATATGGACATAATTTTGTGATAGACACTGAGTTCTGCTAACTGTAGGGAACAGTGGAAACAACTTGAAGTTGCATCAGACTCTGGGTTTCTCTGAAG
This sequence comes from Tauraco erythrolophus, assembly GCF_009769465.1. NCBI lineage: Eukaryota > Metazoa > Chordata > Aves > Musophagiformes > Musophagidae > Tauraco > Tauraco erythrolophus. The sequence goes on along the minus strand of NC_141465.1, from coordinate 121,698,484 downwards.
CAACTAATACATCATCTAGTGTCTGTCTTCAACTATAGAAGCTGATTTATTGAGATTTACATTTCAGTATAATAAGCTGATGTAAATCTTACTCAGAGTTTTTGTAGTCTTAAAAGAGATTTCATAATGGCTGACAAATCAAATAATTTCTTTTCTTCACGCATCTGAGGTCTGAAACACTGACATTTACCTGATTCTCTAGCACATCGATCCTCCATGAGTTCTTCACTAGTGTGCAGAGATTTTCATTATGATCTTGCAAGGACTGTTCTGGAAGGTGGTAACACAGAAAGACAGACTCCTCCAACAAGCAGATGAGAAGGGAGAAGGCCTGAGACTCATGATTGTCCTCAGACTGAGACATCAATACTCAGGGCTGTCCCCTACCTCCTCTTTTCTCATTTTCTTTCTAGTTGAGAGGCGTCCCTGCCCATGAGAGGGAGGTTGGATTAGATGATCTCTAAGGTCCCTTCCAGCCTGTGCCATTCTATGATTCTATGATCTGCAATCAGTCTCCATTTTTGACAATCCAAATGTTGTGTGCCCAAGTCATGAATCATAATATTAAAGAAACCAATCACAAAAAAACTTTTTCAGGAACTCCAGTAGTAAAATCCCTCAAGGCTGATTCCTGTCCTTTTAGCTCTCCATATTATCATCTTGTGCTTAGTCAATTACTTGGAGTACTGCATTCAGCTCTGGGGTCCCCAACACAGTAAGGACATGGAGCTGTTGGAGCGGGTCCAGAGGAGGGCCATGAAGATGACCCAAGGGCTGGAGCACCTCTCCTATGAAGACAGGCTGAGAGAGTTGGGGCTGTTCAGTCTGGAGGCTCCGGAGACGTCTTATAGCAGCCGTCCAGTACCTGAAGGGGGCCTACAGGAAAGCTGGAGAGGGACTTTTGACAAGGGTGTGTAGTGATAGGACAAGGGGCAACGGATTTAAACTGAAAGAGGGGGGATGTAAATTAGATATAAGGAAGACATTTTTTACAATGAGCATAGTGAGGCACTGGAACTCTGGAACTGAAGGCACTGGAGGCACTGGAACCCTTTCCTTGACCTCAGTAAAGCCTTTGATACAGTTTCTCATAGTGTTCTGGTTGAGAAACTGGTAACTGCTGGTCTGGATAGGCACACCCTCCTTTGGGTTAAAAACTGGCTGGATGGCCGGGACCAAAGAGTGGTGTTAAATGGGACTAAATCCAGCTGGAGGCCGGTCACCAGTGGGGTTCCTCAGGGCTCAGTGCTGGGTCCGGTTCTGTTTAACATCTTTATCAATGACCTGGATGAGGGGATTGAATGTACCCTCAGTAAATTTGCGGATGACACCAAGTTGGGAGGCTGTGTCGATCTGCTCGAGGGTAGGGAGGCCCTTCAGAGGGATTTGAACAGACTGGATCGTTGGGCTGAGGCCAATGGCATGAGCTTTAATAAGGCCAAGTGCAGAGTCCTTCACTTGGGGTGTAAAAACCCCAAGCATCGCTATAGGCTCGGGGAAGAGTGGCTGGAGAGCTGCCTGGCGGAGAAGGACCTGGGGGTGTTGGTTGACTACCGGCTTGATATGAGCCAGCAGTGTGCCCAGGTGGCCAAAAAGGCCAATGGGATACTGGCATGTATCAAGAATAGTGTGACCAGCAGGAGCAGGGAAGTGATCCTGCCCCTGTACTCGTGTGGGAAAACGACTAAAATCGATGGGGAATGGGAGAACATTGTTCCCTAGAATTCAGCTAATATTAGAGCAGCTCTGACATGAAACACAGCTGCTGCTTCCAGGAATGAACAAGGCCTCAATATCCTTGAGATGGGGAGGAGAGTGATACGAAGGTATCATGGCTCATCCCTGTTATCAGGGATGAGGCGCCTGGTAAAGATAACCATAAAAATACCATCGAGGAAGTGAACCACAACCGCTGTCTCAGCAGTGATGGCGAAATTGTGTCCTTCAGCTACTAAATCACACCCCCATTCGCCTCTGAGCTGCGACCACCCCTCAAACGAGCAATTTACACCAATCCCAATTAGTGAACACCCCTCACGAGAGGAATTTACACCAATCCTAATAAAAGTTATGTATGACTAGAGTCACTCGAGCTCCACCTAAAAGATACGAAAAAGGTATAAAATGGCAGCAAACAAAGGGGATGTTAGGGAGAAGCCCCCCCCACCGGAACGTCTCGGATCAGTCGACGGGCTGAACCTCTCTTCTCCCCCCCATAGGGACGCCTATTGGGTAAGAACTCTGGGTTATGCGCATTTATTTAATTACTTACTAACATCTTGCTAGCTATTTAATATTATCACTGATCAGTAATCGTTTTATATTATCACTGCAGTATTTCAATTAAAGTTGTTTTTGCAGTCAGTCACTATCACCGGCTATCCTCGAACCTGTATTCTGTCACAAATAAAATATATATGCATGTTTCTGGAAACTTTTGAATTATTATAAGGAGTTGGCCCATAGTATTACTAGTGACGATCCCTAATAAGTGGGCGAATCACCCTCCGACTCACTGAGCTGCCAAGAGAGGGCAGGGGGAGTCGGGCCCAAGGGTCTCGCCTAACTTGGGAGCTGGTATACTGGCCCAATTACCTCCTGTTTGTCTATTAGTGACGGATCCCACGATAAGTCAGACGAATCACCCTCCGACCTACTGAGCTGCCAAGAGAGGGCAGGGGGAGTCGGACCCAAGGGTCTCGCCTGACTTGGGAGCTGATAGACTGGTCGTTTTGACCTCAAAATGTGACAACTCGGCACTGGTGAGGCCGCACCTGGAATATTGTGCCCAGTTTTTGGCCCCTCGCTTTAAGAGAGATATTGAGCTCCTGGAGCGGGTCCAGAGAAGGGCAACTGCGGGAAAATGAGGACACCTGACACGATCAATGTGATCAAACAAGTGAACCTCTCTTTATTTACATTCAGCGTGTTTTATAACCTTGCAAGCAAATAGCCCGCCTCTTAGTGTGATTGGTTGTACTGAAGGAAGCAGCGTCACTATAGTGTCCATTTTCCGTTCCGCATCCGGGGGTTGTCCACGTCTCTGCAGCTCTTCCGCATTCCAGCATACGTCATCAAGAAAGGCTGGATTGTTCACCTGTCCGTTAACCCTTAGATGTCCTCCGACACATCCCCCTTCTTGTTTTTGAACAATCCAGACTTATTTTACAACCCATTCAGTCATTTTCGTGAGCAAGTGTAACAGACAAAAGTTATTAAGAGAAACATTGTGTTAGCTACTAAAACTAATAGAAGGCTTTTCACTCTGGTGGAAATGTCGAAGCCTAAATTCTACTCTGGAATACACTAGCTATTACAAACATGCATGCTTTACCTATTCTGGGTGTACACATAATTCTTCCCTTATATGTGAAAGAAAAAAGGAAAAATACCTTGTCAAACTCTATCATAACCTTACAGAAACACTTACTGACAAATCTTTTTGGTACAGCCTTGCAGAAGCAGTTGCTGACATTTCTTTTCGGTACAGCCTTGCAGAAGCAGTTACTAGCATATTGTTTCCCTTCCTGGGAGCCTTACCATTTCAACTATGCCCAAGATTCCGCTGAGCAGGAGGGTATCAATCAGCAGGGTCATTGCAGAGAAGGGAGGCAGGCGCTGCACCTTCAGGGCGTCCCCTGATTATCCACACAGTGTGCTCTGCAGCCTCCTTCCGCTCCGCTCTGAGCCATCCCTTTTACACCCTCAGCAGAGTCTATGACAAAGGTACTGACACGGCGTTGCCGCACGCGTGGCCAGTGCGTGCAACAAGGCTGCCCAGTATGTGCTCTGCCGGCTAACAGCGGTTTTTGCGAATCGCAACATGTTGTTCAATAACAATCCTCCTAGCTTCTCTTTTCAAAGTTACGTGCTCACAATTAGGTCCAGTCAGTAATTCTTTGTCATTAATTTGGTACCAGTCAATTCTTTTCCTTCCAGTAGCTACGGGTGGAATCCATACACCTTCCGATCGGAGAAAACACACAAAGCATATATACAAGCAACTTTCACACACATACTATACCTAACAATGAGAAACATAAGAACAGTTGATATATTAACATGAAATCTTCTATTACGAATCTTGTGAGCCATTCTCCTCATCTGGTATCTCTGTCATTTCTGCTTGATCTGTAAAATCTTGGATCTCCCTATCTCTATCTGTAGTTTCAGAAGTCCTAGCTGGTCTTACATTTCCTGTCAGTAACAAGTGGTTTGCTTCGGGTATATATGGTTTTACCCACTTCGCCGGAACCCACAGTGGTCCGTTTCCAGTAAGTAAACACATATATCCCCTGCCTGTTACTTTTAATTCTACTGGTCCTTCCCATTTCCCTGTTTTTAAATCTTTATAGATTACCAGGCCTTGTGTTTTTTCTTTCCAGAATGAGCTCATTCCTTTACTATGTACCAGCATAGGCGGCTCATCACTGTTTCCCGCCAGTCGTAAAAAGTTCAGGACATACAGCGCTTTCATTAATCGATCGCCGGGCAGCCAGCCCTGAGTTCCCCCTTTTTGTTTTAACAACATGGTCTTTAAAGTGTGGTGGGAGCGCTCAACAATGGCTTGACCAGTGGGAGAATGCGGTATCCCAGTGCGGTGAGTGATACCCCAGCGATTGCAAAAACGAGCAAAGCGAAGTGAAGCATAAGCAGGTCCGTTATCTGTCTTAATTTCATGCGGAACCCCTAGAACTGCAAAGCAAGCATATAAATGCCGTTCGACATGTCGTGTGGTCTCTCCAGTTTGCGCTGTGGCCCAAACTGCCATAGAATAGGTGTCTATGCAGACATGCACGTATTTCCAGCGTCCAAACTCTGTTATATGAGTAACATCCATCTGCCATAGCTGGAGCGCATGCAATCCTCGCGGATTAATACCTTGACCAAGACCAAAACCTAGTTTCTGACAGGAAGCACAGGACTTTACTATGCCTTGTGCATCCGCTAAGGGGATATGAAACTGTCTCTGGAGCACTTTGGCTGACTGGTGGAAAAAGTCATGAGATATACGAGCCTGTTGGAAGGCATCTATAGGTGGTCCCGTCCATGCAGGTGCCACTAATTGATCAGCACGGTTATTGCCAATTGCTAAGCCCTGTTGAGTTAGATGACTACGTATATGCGTGATAAAATATGGAACAGAGCGCATATTCAGTAAGTGTAACAGCTGACCTAGCAACTTGCTTAAAACTGGGTTAGATATTGCCTTTATCATAGCCCGTTCTAATCGACGTACTATACCTACCACATATAATGAATCTGAAACAATATTGATAGGTTGTTGAGTCCAGTTTGAAAATGTCCATACCACTGCTTGCAGTTCGAGAGTCTGTAATGAGTCCTTCGGGCCTCCTACGATAACATGTTCCTCCCAGGCACCTGATAAAGATTGCCACGTACTAACAGCTTTTTTTGATTTCCGTCCTGCATCAGTGAATATTGTAAGTCCTTCTACAGGAACCTCTGACAATTGTGGAGTTGAAACAAAATCTTGGTCAGTCAAAAACGTTAACATTTTGTGAGCAGGAAACTGATTACATAGTTGACCTGAAAATTCACATAGTGCCGTCTGTAATTCTAAAGAGTGTCGCAAATTCCATTCCAGCCAGACAGATGCGATTGGCAATACCATTATTTCTGGATCTTTCCCTGCTATTTCTAATAGACGCGTCCGTCCCTTCATTATCAGAAGGGCAAGCAATTCTATTCTTGTTGTGACAGTTTTGTGCGGTTGCATGGGTAGGAAAACCCATTCCAAAATTGATAAAGGGTCCTTTTTTGATTTGTCCCATTGCATAAAAAGAGCAAATGGATACTTTCTCTTTTGACTAGAATTGACAACTACTAATGTTATTGGTTCATCCTTGACGAACCTTGATCCATATTGAGAAGTTAATTTCGCTGAAATTGTTTGCAAAGCTATTTTTTGGGTTGGTCCAATTTCTCTAGATTCATTTGCATGGCTGCTTGTCCCCAATAACTGAATTAGAGGACTTAGGTCATCATTTGTAATTCCACAAATATTACATATCCACTGAATTTCACCGACCAGCCTTTGCACATCCGACAATGTTTTAATGTTTGTTTTCAGTTCAATCTTTTGTGGTCTTATCTGAGATTCTGTGATAATCCATCCCAGATAATGCCACGGTGCCTTTTCTTGGACTTTCTCCGGAGCAATTTTTAGTCCCTTTCCTTCCAGCTGTGAAATAAGTTCAGGTATAAGCGTTTTGGCTTCAAGTTTTTCCCCAGCAATCAATATATCATCCATATAATGATATATTAAGTACTGCGGGTATCTATTCCGAATTGGATCTAAGGCCCATGCAACGAACATCTGGCATATTGCAGGTGAATTTTTCATGCCTTGTGGCAACACAACCCAATGATATCTTTTTGCTGGCTCGGCTCTATTTACAGCAGGTACCGTAAATGCAAAACGTTCCGCATCATCTGGATGTAATGGTATTGTGAAAAAACAATCTTTTAAGTCAATCACTAACAACTTCCACTTTTCTGGAATCATTGATGGGGACGGCAAACCTGGTTGTAAGGTTCCCATGTCCTCCATAATTGCATTGACTGCACGTAGATCGTGCAACAATCTCCACTTTCCGCTCTTTTTTGGTATTATGAAAATTGGGGTGTTCCAGGGACTTGTTGATGGCACAATATGGCCTGCACATAACTGTTCGTATACTAATTCCTGAACTTTGAGCAGCTTTTCTTGGGAGAGCGGCCACTGATCAATCCACACTGGGTCGTTCGTTTTCCAATGTAATTTGAGGACAGGCTGCTCCCCAGTGGCCGCAGCTAAAAAGGCCGGGTCACGATCTGTGCTTTCATCTGGCTCAACAAGTCTCTACCAACCAATGTGATGGATGTATTCATGACATATGGCTTAGTAGACACCTGCGCACCATCTGGAAAAATGAATGAAATCACATATTGGCTGATTCTGGTGGATTGAGTTCCCCCAATACCAAATACTCCTAATTGTGAATCTAGGGTCGGCCAATGGGCCGGCCAATTGTGTGCAGCTATGATTGTGACATCAGCACCTGGATCAATTAACATCTTCCTCGTTATTTTAACACCGTCTGGCCCTAACATTGTTACCATCATTTCGGGTTTCGTCCTTTTCAAATCCAAAGCAAAATATACCTCTGGTTGCCCAGTGGAGCCGAATCCTCCTTCTCCTCGTTCAACATCATCAGACAAAGGCACGCAGCTACGGAAAGGCACTAATTGAGCAATTTTACTGCCCTTTGGAATAAAAACAGGTGGAGTTAACGTGTAAACCATGATCTTAATAATCCCTGTGTAGTCTGCATCAATAACTCCTGGTAGAACAAAAATGCCTTGACGCGATGTAGATGAACGACCAACTAGTAAAGCTGATAACCCCTCCCCTAGTGGTCCCTTTACGTTTGTGTCTATTACTACTACCTTGTCAGATACGAGTGTTGAATCTACTGCGGTTTCCACATCCACTCCGGCACTTCCTGCGGTGGCGGCACGGAGGGAACAAATTCCTGACTTTGGCTCTGGCTTAAATTCAGACTTGACAATGGTGTCGCCCCCTGATTTACTATCATCGCGCGCGGGGCTGGCGCGCTCGGTTTCCAGTTTCCCTGCACCCGGCACTCGTAGGTATTATGATTATCCATTTTGCAATTTTTGCACCATTTCCTGCTACCCCGTTGCTGCTGTTGTTGTGGCTGTTTACATTGGTTTCTGTAGTGGCCTAATTTCCCACAATTGAAGCATTTCTTTTGCTTGGATCCTCCCCCTTTTTTCTCTAACAGAGGACGAACAGCACCATATACTGCAGCAGCAACTAGAGATGCAGGACCAGTGGTGCGTTCTATAACTTCTAACATATCTGCCACTTGGGCATCTCTAGGTAATGTGCTTAAGACCCTTTTTGCTTTATCATTGGCATTCTCAAAGGCAAACATTTTAAAGACTTGTTCCTTCATTGTGTCGTCCAAATCAGGATGACTTCGAACAGCCTGATGTAAACGATCAATAAAGGAAGGAAAACTTTCCTGGGGGCCTTGTTTAATATTTGCAAAGGAATATACTTTCCCCGGTTCTCTAATTGAAATCATTGCTTGGTAAGCTAATTGCTGTGACAACTGCAATACTTCTGCCAGAAAGCCTTGTTGTAAATTCGTGTTTGCAAAAGGACCTTGGCCCATCAGCATTTGCGCTTGAATACCATATAGAGGGTCTCCCTGCTGCCGAGGTCGTGCAGCTTCACGGTCACATAGTTGCTGCCAGGCCCTGGAGAACAAAAGCTGCTGAGAAGGGGACAAAAGAATGTTAGCAACTTGTTGTGAGTCATGTGGTATCAGCACATCTGCTGTGAAAATAAATTGTAACAGTTGTTGAGTATAACCGGATTGAAGCCCATATTGTGATATCGCAGAACGCGCCTTTTCTAAAATTTTCCAGTCAAAAGGTTCCCACCTTCTAATTCCCCCATGGTCTGTGATAATGGGAAAGGCACATGGCAAAAAATTTCCTTCGATTAAGGCTTCACGAATAACTCCCTTCCATCTCCTGCTTCTCTCTTGTTCGTCTGGTGGCGCAAAGGGCGGTGGGGCAGTCGGCACAGATAGATGTTGCATAGGCATCGGTGGTGACAAAGGTGTAGCAAAAGGATTAGGTGTATTGTGGACTGTAGTATCTGAAGAATATTGTGGATTATTGTTGTCATCGGCATCTGATGTCTTCAATTGCGACAGCTTGTCCATAACTTGTCGCAAAACTTCTTCAAAAAGTTCTTTTTTCTGTTGTTCTCCCAATGAAATCAGCGGGGGCATGGGTTCCTCCCCTGGGTGAAGCTCTGAACGGAGCCCAGGTCGGGGCTCTGGGCGGGGATCTGGTCGGGGCTGTGGGGGGGGCTCTGGGCAGAGCTCTGGGCGGGGCTCTGGGCAGAGCTGTGGGCGGAGCTGGGGGGGCTCTGGGCGGGGCTCTGTGAGGTCAGGATAGAGGCGGGACTTAGGTCGACAAGACGGTCCACCTATTTCCACACCCCTTTGTAGCTCTTCTGCCTTCTCTTCCGGGACCCTTTGTTGAACAAACGTGCTGTCGCCATTTTGGCTGCCGCCATTGTGGCGCAGTTCCTTTTTTAGGGGTGTGGTCCCTATAGGGTCCCTTTTTTCTCCTGAATCCGCGGTTTCTACCTTGGTAGCAGAAGGCAAGGGTGGTGCTAGAGGCACAGAAATTCGCATAGAAAAGATAAAGGAAGTGTTCGTCATGAGAGTGAAGAGGAGGAAGAAAGCATGGTGTCCGAGGAGGAAGAGGAGGAGGAGGAGGACAACGACGACTCTGACTACCCCAAAGAGATGGAGGATGAAGACGATGCCAGTTATTGTACTGAGAGCAGCTTCAGGAGCCACAGCACCTACAGCAGTAGCAACAGTTCGTTCGGCTTTCATGCTATGTAACGCTTCTTTAATTGACTTCCACGGGGTAGCATATTTATTGGCCTCCTTCGCACCCGCTCCCCCCGAGCTGATATCATCCCATAGCTCTCTGCCTATGGTTTCCCACGTAGAGAGTTCAAAAGCGACTCCTACTGCGGGGATCAAGTCTGTGTTCCAAGCCCACAATAGCTGCCCTTTAAGAGCCAAGGATTCATATTTAAATTTTCTCACAGAGAGCATATGCTGGAGCAGATTTAGGATAGCCTCTTGTTGCTTATCTAACCCCATCTGTCTCCCCGGCCGCTCACCTATCCTCCTAGGCGAGATTCCAGCGTCGATCCAGCGACTAGAACAAGGTGCACCTTTTTCCACTCAGTGACTACGCAGGTCACTGCTCATTCCGCCGGGGCAGCGGATCATTCGACCGGTCTTCCACCCTCTTCCTCGCCAAGTCTCGCAACTTTGCCGTGAGGAATCTGAGGGTCCCTACTCTGGGCGCCAATTGCGGGAAAATGAGGACACCTGACACGATCAATGTGATCAAACAAGTGAACCTCTCTTTATTTACATTCAGCGTGTTTTATAACCTTGCAAGCAAATAGCCCGCCTCTTAGTGTGATTGGTTGTACTGAAGGAAGCAGCGTCACTATAGTGTCCATTTTCCGTTCCGCATCCGGGGGTTGTCCACGTCTCTGCAGCTCTTCCGCATTCCAGCATACGTCATCAAGAAAGGCTGGATTGTTCACCTGTCCGTTAACCCTTAGATGTCCTCCGACAGGCAACTAAACTGGTCAAGGGGCTGGAAAATAAAACTTATGGGGAGCGGCTGAGGGAATTGGGGCTGTTTAGCCTGAAGAAGAGGAGGCTGAGGGGAGACCTGATTATAGCCTACAGGTACCTGAGAAGGGATGGTGGGGAGGTAGGGGAAGGGCTCTTTGCATTAGTGATGAGTGATAGAACAAGAGGAAACGGGTATAAGCTTAGCCAGGGGAGCTTCAGGTTGGATGTTAGAAAGAATTTCTTCTCTGAAAGGGTTGTCAGCCACTGGAATAGGCTGCTCAAGGAGGTGGTTGAGTCCCCATCCCTGGATGTCTTTAAGAATAGGGTGGATGAACTACTTAGGGATATGGTTTAATGGGGATTAGGGACGGTTGGACTCGATGATCTCTAAGGTCTTTTCCAACCTAGAAATCTATGAAACGAAATCTATGAAGTGTTCAAGGCCAGGTTAGATGAGGCTTTGAGCAACCTGGTGTAGTGGAGGGTGTCCCTGCCCATGGCAGGGAGGTTGAAACTGCATGATCTTTAAGGTCCCTTCCAATCCAAACCATTCTATGATTCTATGATTCTAAGTCTTAAGAACCAAAGAGACAGTAGATGGAAATGGCAGTCTATATAGAATGCAAAAAAAGGGATTGTGAAAGAAATCAGTGATAAAAGATAATTAAAGAAGCGAGAGAGTGCAAGCATAAAGGAAGAGAAAAAAGGGAAAAATGGGTTTTCTGAGGAATGAGGATGAGCAGATAATAAATAAGCTCCGCATGATCCTACTACTTTACCTGAACATATAGTTAAAAAATTGAGCTTGGATGTAAAGCCAGAAAACAAGAAGAAGAAAACAAAAATTACCAAACCTAAGGTGGAAACAATTTTTGGCATTCCCTTGATGGATTTTTAACTATATAAACAGAGCCATCTTTATCTCAGCATGCTGAAGGAACATGAAACTAGAAATCTGACAGCAAGGACTGAACAGAGATATTAACTCACTAATGGAAAATAAAAAATTTACTTCTTATCCTCAAGAAAAGTGGCAGCAGGATGTCCAAGAGACAGGGTAACAACATACCTCACCAGGGATGTGCAGCCAGCACCACCATGATAACTGCTGTGGAAACGGGCCGCTCAGGACCGGTGCTGGCTGCAAAACATGATATAATCCCCATCATCAACTCAGTACTGGGACGTGGTGTCCTTTGGCTAATCCCAACAGAATCTATAAAGTTCTTGAACTTTGATTTTGAAGATGATGTGGAAGCCTTCCTCCTTTCCTCTTAACAAGCTGTGACGGCAGACAATTGGCTGTCTGCACCTGTACAGAATCCTATTAGCAAGGGCAACTCCCTAAGCTTGAGCTGGAACCCTGCAACGACTCCATCCCAGGTTAAGTAACCAAATCCCCAAGGAAGAGCAATGAGGAACGGAACCTGTTGGATCCGATCACTTGTTCGGAGGGTTTGCTGTTTACAATTAATCTGAAGATGTTTGTTTCCCACCTCTTCCCTCCCCAGTGCCATAGCTTGCAGCCCCATTAGCTGTGTTGAGATAGCTGTTTGCAGACAAGCTCTGTAAAAGTGATCACTGAAAGAAGTGGGCTACATCATTGCTACTGAGAGCAACGCAAAAATCCTGGAGACTGAAAAAAAGCACATAGTAGGAATTGAATGCAGAAGCATACTGGGATGAAAAATCCCTAAAATACATCCCTTCTCCTCAATCTGCTGAGGCATTTTCCCTGGAGAGTCAGCAGTAAGAGACAGGATGAAAACCAGGATTCCTCCTCTCTCTGGGGAACACCCATCCCACCAGGCCTGGGAGTCAAACTTCCTGTCGGTTCTGTCTGTCTCTGGCCACTTGAATCTTTCTTTCCTCTCTGAACAGTGGCCCAGTCATACCAGATTAAGCGATTTTGCCAAAAGAATGAAGGATATGCAGCAGTGGGGCTAGACATCCTTCAGGGTGACTCAGGAGTTCATCAGAATATTATTCTATGCAGCAACCTTATGAAGAATGTGAATAAATAATAGCAGGAGATAGTGCACATCCACATGATCTTTACTGAGGGAACAGCTACTTAATGAGAAGAATCATAGTAACAGATAGACGTAAGAACCACAAATTAAACAATTAAATTGTTATCTTAACAGATGCTGAATTTGTATCGTTGATGCACACATACACCAAGAGTTTACTTCTAATTCCTTTGTGTGCAGTTGTTTTTGCACTATGTCAGTATTATTCAAACATTTACACTAGAGATTTTTCCCACAGCACGCCTCCAGTTCCTGTTTGAAATCCAGTGACCTTAAATACTGAGAAACTCTTTAAATAGCTTGTAGTGGGTGACACAAGCTCATGTTTTTATTTTAATGAGAAAAGATGCATATCTAATGAAGACCATCTACTCAAGCAATATGAATCACTGAAGCAAAAATGTTCCAATTTACCAACAATACAAAATAAAGTGAGTCAGGTCTCACATTAAGAAAGTAAATCTCTTTTTTATTGTGATGGAAAATGTCAAAATCTAACCTTGATTTTCTTCATCTACTCTCTGTTAGCTACTAGAGCTCAAGATCTCTTGGTAGTACATATGAAGGTTTGCTTTTTTGTTATTTATTTATTCCAATTGAAAAATCATTTCTATTTTTCCAGCATTCTTTCCTTTATGCATAAAATTAATAATTATTTCTTCAGTCTTCGCTAGTGTCTACTTATAGCATTGTGTTCTTATATCTGACATTCTTACGAAATAAACGGAAAGCAGGATCCCAATTTGCCAGTGAACCACACCAATCTTACATCAATGTCTCTCCTTTGAAATTGGTGATGTGACATCAGTGTGAGATCATGACCAGATTCTTTCACTTCATCTGCTGAAAGTTAGTAGCAACAGAAAATCACAGCAACAATCAACTCCATTCCCACCACTAAGTGTGTGCTATGGAGCCACCACAACATGTGGAAAGTGAGAAACGGCTACAAAACTGTCTTTTTGCTAGTGAATTCAGCAAATCTCTGGCCTGATTCTCTACTGCTCAAGCAATGACAAAATCATAACAGTAGAGATTGGTTTATAAAAATACCCGTGGCCAGACGAACTAGACACCCATATTGTCCTCACCATGCACCCACTGGTATCAGACATTGAGCTGAAGTTTCAATAGAGAAAGCGATGGGAGTATGGGGCCAGCATTTGTTAAATGATGCTGCACTTTGCCTGAAGAGGACCATTGTCCCCAAAAGAGCAAAAGGGAATAGGAAGTCCTTTATTCAGACATGAAATGTTTGCCCTAAGTTTGGCACTGGTTAAGGTACATCAGTATGCCAACAAGGGGGAGATGCTGTGACCAGAAAAAAGGAAAAACGTGCTGTGTGTAGCAAAATCATAGCAAAATTCTTCACAATCCTCCTGCACTGGCCCCGTCCCTCTTTCTTCTTCCTTCCAAGGCCTTCTCCCTTCCTTCATGTTCGACAGATCATCCTCTTAACTCCTGTCTGGCTTTTTGGCCTCAGAAGTGGTGTCGTTATTACGTGGTTCACATGGCTTTTGTTTTACAGCCTTTTCTCCTCCTCTGGGTAGAGCTGTCCACCCAGACAACTGATGCCACCACTCCACCTTCCCTGCCCAAGACCCGCATTGGCAAGTCCATACACTCAAGTGATTAAATTCTCTCATTCTCTGCTCTTTATTTTACACAAAGGGCCAAGCTCTTTTTCTGTTTTCTGTCAAAAGCGTGTTAAATGATATTACATCAGATGGAAAGAGGCCATGTCAGCCTCAATGAGTGTGACACCCTGTGGTGTTTACATAAGATAGTCCTACTAATGCCATAGACATGAGACATCGTAACAAGGCTTAATGCAGTGGTATCTCACTGTTAACTCATATGTAGCTTGTTAGGTCTCAGGCTGCAGGGAGTGCCAGAGCCAGTCACTGGTCAGGGATGGCAGTGGTGAGAACAGCTGTGTGTGACCAGGTGGACAATCTGTTCAGCGTGGTGGCAGAGCTGCGAGAATAGAAAGGTTAAGGAGCACCTGGGAGCCTGTGAAAGAGATAGATGGTGGAACCATGCTCTGCCCTCCCTGAGACAGAAACAGGAACAGCGTCCAGAAAAAAAAAAAACAAAAAAAACCAAAAACCCACACAAGATCAAGAGGATCCTGTATCCTCCTCCCACCAGGCAGAAGGCAAAAGCTTAAAGGAAAGGAGTGAATGGAGGCAAGTCCATGCTCAGGGTGAATCCCCCCCCCTCACCTTCCCAGGTGCAACAGGTACAACAGGTATGGATATGGAACAACAGGCACTAGATATTGAAGATCAATCAATGGATGATGAGGATGACAGTCCATCTATACGAGAGGTGTTGCCAGTGTCAGAAAGGCCTACCCCTGTATCATGACCACCTCCACGAGGAAGAAAAGATGGGTTATAGTTGCAGATGATTCCATTCCGAAGGGAAGAGAGGGTCCGATACACCAGATAGACCCTCCTCTTAGAGAAGTCTGCTGCTTCCCTGAGGCTCAGGTTAAGGACATCGCTAGGAAACTTCCTAGCCTGGTATGGCCCTCGGGCTATGACCCATTACTGCTCTTCCATGTGGGTGGCAATGAAGCCACAAAACACAGTTCAAGCGCGATCAAAACTGACTTCAGGGTCCTGAGACGGTTGGTAAGGGAATCTGGAGCACAGGTTATTTTCATTTCTCTCTTTCCAGTTGTGAGAAGCAACATTGGAAGAAACAGATGTGCCCAGTCTATTAATACATGGGAAGAGAGTCTTTGCTCATAAGCTAACAGGGCTCATTGATAGGCCATTATACTAGACTTGAAGAGGGAGAGGGATAAGATCAGGCTTGCCCACTACGAGCTGAGAGCACCTGAAGAGCAGCAGAAGGGAACTCCAACCACTTCAGCTAGTAAGGCAGATTCATCTAGGGCCCAACTTAAATGCCTCTATGCAAACACATGTGGCATGGGGAATAAACAAGAGGAGTTAAGAGATGTGTGCATGCCTGCGGGGTGTGAACTTATTGGCGTCATGGAGACATGGTGGGATGAATCCTGTGACTGGAGTGTTGGAATGGAAGGATGCAGGCTCTTAGGAAGAACAGGCAGGGGAGACACGGAGGTGTCACCTTCTATGTCAATGACCAACCAGAGTGAATGGAGCTCTGCCTGGGGATGGACGAGGAGCCAACAATGAGCTTATGAATCAAGATTAAAGGGATGGCAGGGACAGGTGACATTATAGTGGGAATATGCTACAGGCCACCCAACCAGGAAGACCAAGCAGATGAGGCTTTTTATAGACAGTTAGGAGACCTGGTTACCCAGGATATCGAGAAGGCTGAGATACTCAATGGCTTTTGACGATCACACTCAAAGTGTTGTGGTCAACAGTTCAACGTTCAAGTGGAGCCAGTGACAAGGGCTGTTCCTCAGAAGTCGATACTGGGACCGGTGTTGTTTAACATCTCTTTTGGCAACATGGACAGTGGGACTGAGTGCACCCTCAGCAAGTTTGCTGACAACACCAAGCTGTGTGGTGTGGTCAACACGCTGGAGGGAAGGGATGCCATCCAGAGGGACCTTGACAGGATGGAGAGATGGCCTGTGAGAACTTCATGAAGTTCAACAAGGCCAAGTGCAAGGTCCTGCACGTGGGTCGGGGAAATCCCAAGCACAAGTACAGTCTGGGCAGAGAATGGATTGAGAGCAGCACGGAGGAGAAGGACTTGGGGGTGTTGACTGATGAGAAGCTCAACATGAGCTGCCAATGTGTGCTTGCAACCCAGAAAGCCAACTGCATCCTGGGCTGCATTCAAAGAAGCATGGCCAGCAGATCGAGGGAGGTGATTCTGCCCCTCTACTCTGCTCTCATGAGACCTCACCTGGAATACTGAATTCAGCTCTGGGGAGGAGGACATGGAGCTATTGGAGCGAGTCCAGAGAAGGGTCACAAAGATGATCCGAGGGCTGGAGCACCTCTCCTATGAAGATAGGCTGAGAGAGTTGGAGTTGTCCAGTTGGGAGAAGAGAAGGCTCTGGGGAGACAGTCTAGCAGCCTTCCAGTACATAAAGAGAGCCTACAAGAAATCTGGAAAGAGACTTTTGACAAGGACGTGTAGTGATAGGACAACGGGTCAATGGCTTGAAACTGACAGGAGATTTAGACTAGATCTGAGGAAGACATTCTTCCCTCTGAGGACAGTGAGTCACTGGAACAGGTTGCCCCGAGAAGCTGTGGCTGCCCATCTCTGGAAGTGTTGAAGATTGAATGAGGCTTTGAGCAACCTGGTGTAGTGGAAGGTGCCCCTGTCCATGACAGGAGGGTTGAAACTAGATGATCTTTAAAGTCTCTTCCAACCCTAACCATTCTATGATTGTACAATTAGTTCTTCTAAACATGCATTCTGTTCTGCAGTGTTTGTGCACAGTTCTTCTTTAAGCACAATATTTAACTGTCTAGACCTCTTTCATTTTGTCAGTCTTCTTCCTCTTTCTTCTCTCTCTGTCCTCCGAAAATTTTTAAACCCATTGGTAAATTCAGTCAGATTCAACAGCAGTAAGAATCTCACAGATATAACAAGTCTAAGCAGCCAGGGAGATAAATTGTATCAAAACTCTCACTTCAGAAGAAAAAGTTCTAATCAAAACTTATTTGAATATTTTAGGACTTATTACAGCTTACTATAACTCCTATTTCCCTCTATTGAGGGAACTGCTACAGGGTCAGCCCTTCTTACAAATCTGAGGACTCACACAGGAGCTCAGCCTCCAAGCATCATTCTTCATCTGTTCCAGCATTCATGGAAGGATCTTTTTGTTAAAATCTAAGTGTATAAACCAAAATCTGCAAGTAAGCTGGATAAGGAACCTGGATCCAATGATACTGTGCGAGTATCACATTCTATGCGGCAAAATTAGGTCTGATCATCCAGTGATAAAGGCGTGACAGTGAATCTGGAAAACAAAACTCCTGAGTCCTTATTGTTACCGAAAGTTTTTTATGAGGTGGTAGATGAGGTCCATAGTCAAACAGCTTCAATTCCCTATGACTAATTTCTAGTTATTGTGCTCTATCTGGCTTGACGGCCTTCACAGACATCCAGTAGATGATATTAAGATCAGGAATTTAGGAGAAATTTAAGCCTTCTAAACCCCTATGTTTGCTTTTTTTTTTGTTTCAACTTTCCAGTTTGTAAATTGTAGACAACAGCATTTCTCTGTTTTACAGGTAATGAAGAACATATTAAAAACTGCGAGGCGCTCAGATGTTACCCTAGCGAGGAGGGCCGTATAAATATCTATAAAACACAAGTAGTATTCCCAATACTAACACTGAATTAGTAGTTTGATTCACTGTTTTGTTCTTCTGCATTAAAATCTCCCACTCTTCCCCAAGAAAGAAAAAAAGCAGTGTTTAAAAATATTAGATACCAAACACTAATATGTTTGTTGTTGTTTTAACATCAGTATTTTTCTATTTGTGATGGAAATGCTGCTATCGACTTGTTATACTTTGTATAGTATAGCCACTGTGTGCTTGCATATATATATACATGCACACATACATATTGCAAAGATTTCTGTCTTCAAGAGTCAAAGAAATGTTACATAGGAGTTTACTCAGTTTAAACTCACTGGTAGTATAGTCTTAAAGAATAACAAGACATGGCTACAAATAAATTAAAGATGTCCTTCTGGAGCAATTATTTCTTAAAAACTGAATTACTGTCCAGCATTCACTCAGGAGGAATCAATGACATCTGTTAAGAACCACTATTTTTGTGTTGCTTCCAGCCTTATGTGCCACTACTGTTCTGGGTGAAAACAAGAGAAAGTATGATACTTGCATAAATCATAAAGTAATTCACTGTAAATCAGAGTAGATATTACTATGCAGAGTTAGAAATTATCCAGTTTACTGGATATCAGTCTTTAAAAAATTACACTATTGCTACTCTTGTCAGGAAGTGAAAGCAAAGAATAATGCTCTGTAGCACTAATTCGGTATATTCAGGAACTACTTAGCAAGAAATGGGGCCTCATTAAGGCATTGACCAAATTTGAAAATGCAGTTTTTCATAATTATGATGAAATAAGACAGTGGTCAATCCAATATTGTTGATTGGTTAAGTAAAATTTATTAAAGTGTGAGATCGCCAGAGTTACTCAAGAGAAGTATTTAGAACATGAATCTGACAAAGGTGACCTTGTAAAAGCTAAGAGCAGGTAAACAGTAGGGTGAACACAACGGATATTGTTGGAGAGAAAATCAAATTTCAGCAGAGCACAAAAAAATTCTCAAGACATTACCAGTAATCAAATCTTACGATTTCCAGAGGTCCAGTAAATCTTTTGCAAATCTTCGGCAGCTTAGCCAGTAACACTTAAGAACACCAAGAGTTGATCTTTACTCTTCATTTTTTGAAGTTTTAAACTCATCTCTTTTTTAACTTCCTTTTACAGTAAGAATAAATAAGGAAAGGATAGGATCCCCGAAGTATTATTAATTCTGTTTTCTTATTCACACCATAGGAAAACTGTGGCAGCAACACTAAGAACTGTGGACTTAAATTACTGTAAACCCAACAAAATTCAGAATCATGCCCTGTGTATTTCCATTTGCACATTAGTAAACCATTATAGTAGGAGATCTATCCAGTATAGGTTACCCTCAGATGTTTCCTTCGCCTAGTACAATATTAGGCAGGTCAAAAGCTGGATATCTCGCATTTATTTTCATGGAAATTTTACTTAAAGCCTTCTCATTGAACATCTTACTGGTCTAAATGTGCTAGTGATGTATTTACGGGAGAGTTGGTACTCTGTCTTTACAAGAACTGGCTTAGATTCTTACATAAGGAATTGGTATGTCATTTTCAGTTGGGCCAATTCAGCTGACCACACACCAATTTCAAATTTACATATATGTTTATCACCGATCTTCCTTTAAATAGGTTATTAGGCTGAGTGAAATCACTCATAGAGAAAGCAACCAAAAGCTAAATACTGCCTGTCACCACTGAATATCATCTATGTCGTCCCATTCTGCAGCAACAGAAAAGCAATTAAATGATGTAACAAGTTGTTCCCACAACTATTTAAATGGCAAGGTCCACGCAGAGTTGATCATCCAGGATCTGACAAAGATCTGTGCTCTTGTCGCAGGTGGTAAAGATGTGAGGCCCTAAGTAACTTGGAGCCGTGAGAACCTGGACAACCTCTGCCTCTGGACGCATCCCACAGTGTTCCTGAATGGTGTCACCCATGTTTAGTGATGCTTATTAGTGCATCGCTAATTACTACATTAGCGCATTACTACAGTAACTTGGGTTGATTTGATGACAAAGTCTCCCTGCACAGAGAGTGGAAGAGGGAAACAATTGCATCCCTCCATCAATTTACTCCTATGAGCAGAATTAAAGACCTGCACAGTTGAATCCTTTTACAGGTTCCAGATACAATGAACTGAACATTATTGAACATTATTAAAGCAACCAGTCAGCAGCATCATTCCTAGACTGAAAGCATGTGGATCTGCAGTCTGACTTACACAGTTATCATGAGGCTGAAGCAGTTTACATAAATTGTTTATGTTTAGATTAACTTAAAGAGCCCTTTTCTGCATTCCTTCTCTAAGTCTCTGTAGATAGCTTAGTTTGGCTAAGATACTGTCTCTCCTTACAAAAACTGTCTCATATTGGTGCAATTTTAAATGAAGCTTCTCCTGTGACTACCACGTCCCAGCTCATCTTATGACTGTACTCATTCCTGGCGTTTGCTTGGAAGCCACATGGCTGCCATAGCCTCACTGCAAAACTTGGCCTAGAGGACTTTGTGTTCCTCCCATCTTCTACAGAAATCCCATTGCCGTTCAACATTTTTGTTGCAAATACTATCTTTAGCGAAGCAGGATCCAGTATGAATAAATAATGTGTCATAAATGTCTTCAGGTCATTTGCAATCATCTCTCCTATTCTTTCTCGCTTTTCTGCATTTATTTCTTCTGGTGCGTGACCCCACTCACCTCTCCCTACTTGTCTAGTCTGGTCTCTGTTGTCTGATTCACCATACTTCCAGATTTTGTGTGGAAGAATAGTGATCGCTTACTTTTCCAAACACGCAGACCTACATCAGCCTCAACTGGAGAATCACAATCATTATTATTATCACTGCCATGCGCACCAGATATTTAAAGTAGGAGCAATCTCTTGGGTGACTGAGTCCAAGCTGAAACAGAAGCTTTAATGAAATATGAAATGTTGCCTTTGGGTGCATCAGCAATCTTAATCATGCACCTAGTGGAAACCATAAGCTTGATTCCTCTCAGGCTGGAGAGCACAGTCTAATTTCTGGAGGTCTCCAATCATTTGTTCCATCCTGCCATACAGAAAACAAAGTACGAACTAGTTGTCTACAGTTCAGATGGCAATTAAAGCACCCAAACCAGGGATAGAGTTTCAAGCTGTGACTCCCAGTCAATTTCACACGGCAGAAGGAGAAATACTCAAGTCCTCCCCTTTCCACCTCAGCAACCCTTCCTCCTGGATGCTCTAGGTATACTCTAGAGAAGGGATACCCTCTTTAGATGCACAGGAGGGCGATGGCACCAAGACTGGGCCAGGGATGTGTAGCAAGAACCCCTCCTGTCTCTAAGAGCTCGTCTCTCTCGCTGCAGATGCTGAGTGAGGAAAGGTAAAACTGGTCAGAGATCAGCTCAATGATTGGTCTAAAAGACCAGTTTATTCCTGGATCTGCCTCTGAATGGCAATTTGATTATGCATAACTACCTGAAGACAAGATTTTCACGAGGTGTAACTAAACTGCATGTTTCTTGTTTGCTGGATACCTGACAAGCAGCCCTGGGGTCTATTTTTCTGAAGCACTGAGCGTTCCCATGTGTGTTACGTAACACAAAGTATTCAGAAAAGACTTCGTAGTTAGTAGACATCTCCATGTGCCTCAGTTCCCAAGATACACAATGGGGATAAAAACAGCCCTTCATCTCGCAGTATTTTTGTGAAACTAAATTAGTGTGTTAGAAAGTCTTATATTCCACATTATGATTGCCATGGAAACACCAAAAGGAAATTATTAGTTTTATTTTCAGAGAGGCATATAGTAAACAAAGGACAAGGCCATAGATTGAACAATGACTATAAAACAAAATACTGGCCAGTGTAACACAGTCAGTCCATCTTGAGCACTGAGTGAGATAGCGTACCTCTGCAAAGAGAATATGCGATCACGTCATGAAATGTTTAGTCATGCACACGTGTATTTTCAAGTGTTTTGCTCTATGACTTTCCCACTCTTTGATCATTCAGTAAAAATATTTATCTGTATACACACTCATGCATAACTATAGAGAAATGTGTACCTATGTATAGACACACACACACACATCTATCTATACATAGAACCATAGAATTTCTAGGTTGGAAAAAACCTTAGAGATCATCCAGTCCAACTGTCCCTAATCCCCCATTAAACCATGTCCCTAAGCAGTTCATAATATAGGAAGCAGTTCACATATATAGGAACACTTCATTAAATCTTTGCATTAAAGACTTCTAACATTAAAAACTACCTTTTTTTTTACTGTCCTATAACATTGCTATTGGTGTATCAAAAGCTTCCTCTGCTGGAGCTCTGGTACATGAAGTGGCATTTCTGGGTTTTGCATCAGCCCTGTTTCTTTTCAGGGGAGTTCTGAAAACATTTCTTTTATTTTTTCCTATAACATTTTAACAGTCAAATGGTGAAAAATGAACCTCACAATTTTGCTGTTTAATGACACATACCATATTGAGGTAATCTTTTATTAAAGCACTGTTGGAAACAAAGGTGAATTATATGTATTTGTGTACTAATTTTTAAATGCAATAAAAATTAAATTCAATTTTTTAAGTTCTTTGCTTCAGGGACCTGCTGCTTTTAAATTTCATCAATCTTTCTGTTGACGTTACATTACTTGTTTGAGTTAGGAATGACTCACATAAGGTACAGGTATCTTCAAGTTATCACTGGCATTTCAACAAACCAGCATTAGTTGGCAAGTCTTTAAAAAGATCTTCTGTTCACATGATCTTACTGTCTGGGGCCTTCTGGGATTTGACAACAGGTTTTGTTCAAGTGAATGAGTGAATATATAACAGCCTTTATTCACAGCAGGCACAAATCTGGTGGACCGGGCAGAACAATCCCTCAGTGGAAAACAACAGCAGCAGTAAACTCTCTCCCATTTGTGCAAAGTCAAACAAGAACTCATGAGGAATATTTCCCACCCTCAATGGTTTTCAAAATGGCCATTTGTTTATCATGCACTATAAGAAAAGCATAACAGGATATCATTTAACTCAGAGTGTGTATAGCTGACACTGCTGTATTGTTTAACCATTTCATGGTGATGCATTCTTGCTAGCTAAGCTTTGTTGTCAAAGACAAAATTTGGTTCTGTCTTTTCTGAAGCTCTGTGAAAACTTGAGTTTAGAAGCCAAAACAACATCCTGCACCTATCTAACCACAGCTACAAAAAAAATACATCTCTGGCCCTTTTCCATGCCTGCACTAACATCCATTTTTGCAACAGATTCAAACTTATTGACCTCTCCTTCTTAATTCTTCAAGGATGGTGCTGCCCATAGTCTAGTCTCCAGATCTGTCTCATCCTCCGCCTCTCTCCATCTCTACCTCCTGCTCAGTCCTCATCTTGACTACCTCAGTGCCTTTTCCTAACCTTTGTACCTGTTTTATGCCAAGACATGGAACAGATTCCTAGCCCCTCTCCATTAGGTAAATTTCTGTTTCTCTATATTAGTTCCTTAATAATTCACTGTCTTGCCTTCATGACTCTCCTTGGATTCCCAGGTTCATGATAAGCCCCTTATGAGAGTCTGACTTCTATCTGTTCAAATAAGATCATCATCAGCTCAGGGCAGGGATTTCTGTGTCATGACATTAATCCTAAAGTGGACATCATCCAGAATTAGCTAATTTCTGGCTAGTCAGGAGAGTATCTGAGAATTGAGAGTGGGGTCAGGTCAACAATCTTGGAAGAAAAAGCCTACCTTACCTCACTGACATAAACACAGACATTTCTTCTGCGCCTTGTTTCTCCAGACACCACTTCCATGCTCTCCCTTGGGCAGGGACTGGCTTCGGGAGTCAGGCTGAGATCAGAGATGAACTAGAAAGACTCAACAAGATAGTAAAGGCAAGAAGCAAAGCCAGCTACAAGCAAATGATTCTCCTGATGTGGATCAGATGGTTTCGACATTTGGCAGAGCACTGGGGAGACAGAGAGATGAAGAGGGGTCCTCCTGGGACAGAGATGTGCTAGGTATCTAGAGAAAACATTTAGTTTCGTGCCAATGCAAACATTTCAAGGGAGTATGCTTGGCCAAAGATAAATATGACATATGTGAGAAAGCAGGATTCCCTAACCCTGTCTGAATCAACAAATTGCATCAGTTTTCCTTCCTTTTGCCCATCCAGATATCTCCATGTCAAGCTCTAGCAAATCTTATCCTGCCTTGATGCAGCCTCTCCTCCCCAAATCCTCTTCCACAGGAAATGCTGGTGTTGGGAGGGACGTGGGGTCAAATTCATTTGGAAAACAACTGCAAAGACAGCATTTCCGAATATCCTGTCAGGGAAAGCTATTTCTGCAGCAGGGACTGGGAAGGCTTGGAGGAGTGCTGGCTCCCTGAGCCCCCAGCCCCGGTGCTGCCAGGGCACTGGGACACAAGGGATGGGCTTGGCACAGGGCAGCAGGGCCACGCACAGAGAGCGGGGCTTTTGCTCGGTGTCAGCCAATTGCTCCTTGGTTACAGCTGATTTCCTTGGAGCAAAAGAGATGTTGCAGGGCCTGCTCACTACTGCTCTGCTTTTGCCACCATTCAAGTAACTGCAGGCTCCCGCTCCGCATGCCAAAGGAGATTTTTAGATTTCCTGTGGGGTCCCAGACCTCAGGTCGCAGTGAGTTTCTGAAGAGCAACTGAAGAACCCAGTTGAAAAAGTAGCACATAAATAGAAACTGAGATAGCAAACAAACTTCTGACAGGTTCTAAAGATGGCATTTTTCAAAAGAAAACTGTTGGCCAGAAAAACTTCTGATCGGCTCCATTAAATTTACTTATTTATGTTTCCCCAGGTGTAAAAGAGATACTTCATATATTTATTTCTCTAAGAAAAATGTACAGAGGTTCAGCTAACAAACGAACATCTTAAAATGCTTCTAGTATTTCTGGAGAAAATCGTTGCACAGGTGTGCAAATTCAGAAACAAGGAAACATCCTTCTACCTCAAGAATTTAATGAACTCATTATACTCACTGCTGTAAAGAACTCAAATGATGGATATTTCATAGAAGTACCTTCAAAAACTTACATAAACTTTTTGGTGTTTTCTTTGTATTTAACAAACTTGAAATTTTCTAAAGATCAACCTCTTCAAAAAAGCCTTATATGATTTACAAATATACCTGGTCCAAATGGATCAGCTGAGGTCTTCCTATCTAGCAACAGGAATAATTGCACATTTCTAAAGCAGTCTTGATTCTACAATAATCCTGACTATTATGAACTACAGAAAAACACACTCTAGTACAAGTTAAAACGTTTTTTGAAGATTATCTTTAAAAAAAAAAAAAAAAACCAAAACATTTCTTAATCTAAGGTTACACCCCTCAGTGCACTGCAAGGCTCTCTACTTTTCCATTTAGGATGCATAACTTTTTTCCTTCTTCTCTCTTCCCCAAGAGGATATTCAGAAGGACATCTGCATTGCTCTGCTTCTCTTGTCCATAATTACAAATCTTCAGGTGTATGCTGTAAGATGAGAGCTTTAAACCAAGGAGAAGGAAGATGACAAACCACTATCAAGTGAGAGCATGGTGGCCTGGCTTGGCAAGTAAAGGGGGCAGGTTGACATGGACAAGAGATACCTCATAATTGGCAAAACAGGGCTGAAGCGGGTCTACCTCAAGCATATGTACACAAATACAGAAGTGGTGAGAGGACAGGATGGTGGAGGAAGCTCACATGCTTTCTGAGAAATCAGGAAGACTGGGCACCTCTCCAAAATGCATGGATTTACGAAGGGAAAACCATTCTTAACCAAGCTGGTAGCCTTCTACAAGGAGATTACTGGTTCAGTGGATGAAGGGAGAGCCATGGATGTTGTTTATCTTGACTTCAGCAAGGCTTTGGACAATCTTTCCCATTGCTATCTCCTTCAAGACAAGCTGAGGAATTACAGACTAGATAAATGGACAACAGTGAGGTAGATTGAAAGTTGGCTGAACCATCAGGTTCACAGGGCTGTCAACAACCTGTTCCTGGCCTTGCTGAACACATATGGTGGAATTACACATACATACATTGTACAAATACGGTATACCATAAACACATATATTACACATACACATGTAGACATGGAAAGTCCTGTCCTTCCGATTTCCCAGTGCGGACACAACTAAGCATCTGGAATACAATGCAGCTGGCTCCAGGTAAACCCAATAGGTGTATCCCAGGAGGATGGCAAATCAAGTTCTAACATTATTAACTGGAGAGATAAAACAGCGTTTATCAGGCAGAAGCACTTTAAATCAACAAGATTCATTAATTTGCCTCCACATACCATAAACAGTTTTGATGAGGAGAAATATGACTTACTGGTATTAAATTTTAATACATCTTGAAATATAAGTGGATTAAAGGTCTGCGAAATTTGTACCAATACTAAAAAAGACAAGCAGGGTGTCTGACAGAATTAGATGACTGTTCGCCTGATGTTAATTCTAGGTTGAAAAAAGTAAGGAATCTGATTAATACAGAAGAACAAGAATAGCAAAATACCAGTCTGCATGGCTTTAAAGGAACCAGATCTCATCAAATGAACTAGATTTTCTTTCATGATCAGACTATGAACCAGGCAGAAGCAAAAATATAAGAGTTTATAAGGCATCCACTTTGCTACTATTTAATATTGCTAAATAAAAACCAGTACTCTAACACGTCAATTAAACAGAGTCTAGCTAAACAATGAGTGCAAAACGTGCTAGCTGACAACTGGAGAATCGTTCCCAAATGTACATGTTTCTGTAGAGCTTCCCTAGTAATTAATATTCATTCACAGATGTTCTTCATACCCAATGAAAGGACAAGCACAAGCCTCACTTTATTCTTCGCAAATATCTGTCTGGGGAGGGTCCAGTCCGTGGCTCAAAGCAGGTAATATGCCCTTGCCCTTCACTGTGCTTCCAGGAAAGGCTGTGATTTTAGGTTTTCCTCCTGTCTAAGATCACACCAGCTATTTCTGTTTCTTTTCTGAGGTGCCAATCTCTTCCCTAAACTATAATCTTCGCAGATCTGTCTATTAATACAGCTTCACAAAAGGAATTTATTTTTTATGAACTTGATTTTTTGCACTGACTTCAAAAGGCTGTGGATCGATATCCAGTGGATTTCCTGGACGTATACTCTCCTTTCTTGTCCTACTTCTTTAACGCCCAGGTCATTGATATCTGCAGCTGCACTTGCTGGCTGCACTTCTGTAGCAGGTCATGTCAAACAGCATCTCTGCTCTCAGCAGGTGTAAACTCAGGACAGTACCCTAAGAGAGTCTGTCACAGTGTCATCTGACTGACACACAGTCCCAGATAACTCAAATACTTGGCAGGTCAAAAGAAATGTGGTGTCAAAATATCTTCATCCACTCCATACACTTCTCCATATACAGCTCATCCAAACCAGTGCAAGACCTGTCTCATAAATACAGAAATCGTTTGGGTATAACATATTCCTCTTTCTCTGTTTCTAACTCGCAGTAAAGCAAACATCAGGAAATAGAGTTGGTTATATTAGAGTTGAGAGGAGTTTCTGAAAACAATTTTGGGTTCAAATTTGAGGACAGTATTAGACGTATTACATCAGCATGACTGAAACTCAAATAATAACATCTCCTTTGTATTGGCTACACAATTCACTGTTGTTTAAGCAACAGTTTACAGGCAACTTTTCTGCCACCAAAGAGGCATTAGCAGGATGCCTTAAACCATGACAGAAGCATACAGTGTGCTATAGACAGTGGACGTGTTTTGTACAGTATTCATTGGTCTTTGAGAAAAGAAATACCTCAAATTAGTCATGCCATTACATATTGTGCCATCAGTTTACTGCAAGTTCACTATGCATTGGGAGTCTGTCCCAACCCAGAACTGCTACCAGGAGCTCAGGGCAGGTAAACCCCAGCAGGAGCAGGGAAAGCACCAGCTGATGCACCATCCAGCTCCCAAATCCAGCGTGTGATGGTGGGTGAAGGTTTGGGGTGGCAGAGGAAGAGGTGGTTATCGCCACTGGATCGTACCCAGCTGTACGCACAGCCCCAGCCCCCAGCATGGCTGGTGTGGGGTGCTCTGGTGCATTCCTGAAGAAATTCAGATGCAGCTCTGAAGTTATTTAAAGAGCAAAACAAAGCTCTGCAGCAAGGCTTTGGACAGTGAGTCGTGTTTTCCTTCCATCATCCCACCAACGCATTGCTCCATGGGTCTCTTCCCTTCTCTGCCCTGGTGCCAGCCTGCAGCTGCTGAACAAAACCACCTGCCCACCCAGTCCGTCCAGCATCAAGTCCAGCCAGCTTCTGGGTGGCTCCTAAAAAAGCTGAATCTAGAATTTGAGCACTTCCTTTGCTGATGTAATTTAAGAAAGCAAGTTTGTAAATAATTGGACTATAGCTGCTGGTGGTGACATTAACTACATCTGTTAGTGTAGTCATACATACAATGCAATGACTGTCTTCAGTAACTCTGTTAAGTAGTGATGTAGGAAAAGACAAAGGTTTTATAATGAACAGCATCAGCTAGTCAATAAAAGAATATTTGTTTGTCTCTGCATTAACTGTGGAATTTTCCTATCCTTTTAAATGGTCTTTTGCTATAGCCCAGAAAAAAAAACTAACTCAAGGCTTTCTCCAAGAAACACTTTAAAAGTTATCCACAAACTCACCAAATCAAAGCTCGTCATATACATTCTTCAAAGTCAACGGAAACATATAGCCTTTTAGGTTTTAAATTATTTTAGAGTTACTTCTGTGAAGGAGCTTAATCTCAATTAATTCGATTCAATAGAGACTTCACTTTATCACAAAGCTGAAGTGCACTCTACAAACGCAACCCAAAGGAACACCTTGCACCAATATGTCTGATACTAAATTTAATAAAAGATTTCAGCTAAAGATCTTTTGCCTTGATTGACTGATCTTGGATTCTAAACTGAGACTTCAACTTCCAGAAAAACATCAGACACTGATTCTGGTAAATATATCATTAACTCAACCTGCAGCTTGTTCAGGTAGGGGTGCCCAAGCTGCAGGAGGACAAGGAGCCCTTGGAGGGTGCAGGTGCTCCCACCCTCTGGTCCCAGCAGGGCCCTGCTGTACAGAGAGAAGGTCCATTCCTCAGGCTCAAATAAGGAAAACCAGGATACATAAGTCCAGGTGTCCTCAAATTCCCAATACGGATGTATCCAGTGCAAGGAAAGAGCATCTCCTCAGGCACCCATCTTCATGACTGTCAGATCCTAGAAGACATACCAGAAGCCTGGTGTCATGGTTTAGGCGGATCCAGCAACCAAACTCCACACAGACGCTCTCTCACTCCTTCTCCAGTGAAATGAAGAGAAGAAAAATATAATAAAAGGACTGAGGGTCGAGACAAGAACAGAGAAGGAGCACCCACCAACCATGGTCCCGGGCAAAACAGACTCGGCTTTCTTAAAGCAAAACAATTTATTAACAGTTACTTAAAAAGAACAAAGGGAAACAAAACCGGTTACTTGAGAGGATAAAGAGAAAACAAAGCCAGATCTTAAAAACAAAACACACACACACCCTCTTTCCTTTTCTTCCCGGCTCTACCTCCTCCCCAGTGGCACAGGGGGACAGGGAATGGGGGAGTGAAGGTCAGTTCATCCCATGTTGTTACTGCCGCTCCTTTCTTAAAGGAAGAGAAGTCCTTACAGCCTTTTCCCTTGCTCCAATGGATCCCCTACTCACAAGGAAAATCCACAAACTTCTCCAGCATGAGTCCTACCCGCAGGATGCAATGCTTCCCCATTGGATTGCTGCAGTGCGGGCTTTAACACAGTCACGGATTCTTAGGGAGTTGTTGCCACTCGCTCCAGCGCGGGTCGTCCCACGGACTCTAGATGCATCTCTACCTTGCCGTGCCAATGCTTCACGACCATCCTCAAGCTCAGGCATCTCTTCTTCGACGTGGGCTTCTCCATGGGCTGCGAGTGGGTCTCTGCTCCACTGAGTCTGTCCTGGCTGCAGGGGGCCACTTGCTGTCTTGCCACCGATTGCAAGGGAAACTCAGCTCCGGCACACCTCGTCCCGTTCCATCTTCACTGACCTGGTGTCGATGTGGCCGTTTCTCTCAGATCTCAGTCCTCTCTGGGTGAACTCGGCTCAGCGGGCATCCCAGGAGCGGGGCACTCCCCAAGTTCCCCAAGCGGCTCCGCCGCTGCCATCCTCAGTGGGTGGCGCCAGCCGGGCGCGGGCAGCCGCCCAGCTGGGAGCCGGGGAGCTGGGAGCAGCCGGAGTGCCCTCCTCCCCTCTCCTTGCTCCTGGGCAAAGGCACACCTTTCCGGTTCCTTTGTCCCAACTTAAATAGGGCAATTCGCAGAGGTGCCGATTGGCTCAACCCCGAGGGTGATGGGAGTCTGATCTGGTGGCCAGAACCGGGTCTGACCTGGTTCCAAAACTAGGGAGGTCACAGGGAGCAAATCCCCTCTCCTGCCACCAGACGTCCCCCTCCCCGCCCCCATCAAACCATCACACCTGGCTCTGCCTTACTGGTTGTGTTTAACCTCTTAATTTCATTCAGGTTTCTATTTCATTTTAGGAGATTGGGGCTGTAACTGCAATATGGCAAAAAGACTCAACAATTGCCACACCACAAATTTACGCCCCCTATTTTTTTGCCACACTAAAGACAAAGAGGAAAGCTTAGCTCAATCAGAGAAATTAACAGTGAGCAGGATAGATTAAAATCTGAAAGTATAGGTATTCTGTGTCAAGACAATAACATAAAAAAGTATATTTATAGAGCTCTCCAATGAATTTTTATATGTGTAATTCAAGGAGTTACATTCCCAATGTAACTGGCTGCAGGCTTTGACTGTATTATATGGCTAAATCACATTTGCCACAGAAATTAAACTGAGAGACAACATGACTAAATTTTCACCTGCAGTTATAGCAACATAAATACAAGGCAAAGTTTTTTGGACTAGCTCTTTTTAACTGTTTATCTGTCACTTCCAATGCATTTCATATTCATATCCAGTTTTCCATAGTGGTATGGAAAACAAGTCCTGAGCCTGAAGCTATTTCTTTTGTTCTCTTCAAAAAACATAACTTACATTAGGTATTAATACCCTATCAATCTGTACTCTAATCCCCTCCATCTCCCCCAGCTTGACATCTTAAAACTTAGCCCAGGAATGATTATTTGTTGCTGGGCCTGACGATGCTGCAGGTGCTGCTCAGCCCACCGCAGCAGAGGACAATCGCTTTTCAGGTCAGAGACAGACTCCCCTTTGAAAGCCTCTACCCCAGGTGTGTGTCAGGGATGAACACTACTGACAAAAAAAGAATTCAACAGAGACAGTTTTATATAACCTGTTTGCCTCATTGTGCTGCCTCTTTCTTTGATGATCAGAAAAAGCACTGCATCAGAAAACAAACTGATGGAATCCTCTTCCCTCGTGCCAGCACAAAATGGCCATAAATCCTGTCCATAAACACAAGGTACTGAGAAAGATGCTAAGAGGCTAACTGGGAACACTTCTGAGAAAACCTCTTGTTAAAAAAACATCTATCACTGGGAAAAAATGGACTTACCAGGCATTTAAACATATAATATCTAAAATCAATTAGTATTTCTCTGGTTCCTCTCAGTTTTGTGTTTTCAATAGCATTTTAAAATCCTATTATGGTTAAGAACGGATTGTCACTTCTTGAACTTACCCAGTCTAGTCCAATGGACAATCTGAAAGCAAACATTTCTCTCTAGTTCTTACTAGCACTTACAAAATCCTCCCTAAATTTTCTGACCATAGTAACCTTTCATTTGAAGCCAGAGAGATAGTATTAAATAGGAGAATGGCATAAGGTTAATGATTTTTACTCCTTTCAGTTGGCTGGTGAACCCCCTCACCCTTCTCTTTAAAGTCCCCAAAAAACATCGCGTGTCCGCCCTACAGAAGGGACCTTGGTGGTCTGCAGGGGCAGCTTGGCATGTGGTGCTGGGGCACCATCTCACTAAGCTTTTGTACAGATGTGAGAGTGAGAGAAAGCACCAAAGGAAAAAAAAAAATGTCTTGAGAAGACAACAAAGTGATAAAGACATGTAGATTTAGATTGGATATAAGGAAGAAATTCTTCACTCTGAGGGTGGTGAGGCACTGGAACAGGTTGCCCAGAGAAGTTGTAGATGCCCCATCCCTGGAAGTGTTGAAGGCCAGGTTGGATGAGGCTTTGGGCAACCTGGTGTAGTGGAGGGTTTCCCTGCCCATGGCAGGGGGGTTGGAACTAGATGATCTATGAGGTCCCTTCCAACCCAAACCATTCTATGATTCTATGATTAAATTCATGCTGATTTTTCAAGAGTTACAAACTAAAAACATTATAAATGAAAGAGCTCAAGCATTTCCTGTGTTTGGAGGTGGATTAAGCACAGCCTACCCCAACATGCCCATCGTTACCATCTGGGTGTGGAGAGACCATGGGGAATTTCTCAGCTGGGAGGGTCTGTAAGTCCTTCCACATAGCCAGACCTGACAGCAAAGCCACCCCCAGACTCATGGCAGTTGGTCAGCAGCCGGCCAGGGCTCAGCATCCCGATGGCTCAGAGACCGCAGGTTGCATGGCAGCCATGGCCTCACTCGGTACCCACTCACATCCTTCTGGAGCCTGGGCTGGGATACAGCTGTAAATGCCTATTTACTTTCTCCTACCCATCCCCGCGTACACGGCACTGACCGACAGCCATCTTTCAGATCCAGTCAGACACTTTGGCATGAGCAAAGCTGAAAATGCTGGTGGTTTTTCATTAAACCCCGCACTTCTGCTAGTAAAGGGCAATTCACAGTATTCTTACTTGGTCTTACTTACCGCCTGCTCGGCTCTTTAACCAACTGAGATTCAGATGACGCAGCTGATGCACTCACATTACTTGTTACACTACATATCACTTACCTACACTTCTACAAACTCCAGACACCCAGACTGCTACTCCTCACTCCTGTAACCTCGGGCTCCCCTGGGTCTCTGCCCAAGCTGCAGCACTGGTGCACCTCTGCCTGGTCTTGTACTTCCTTTTACTGAAATAAATAAGTTAAAAGAGACTGAAATTTTATGATAGTAGTGAACAAACTCCTGAAGATAAGAAACAGGGAACTTTGCAAAACTGTGCCCAAGCCCACCAAGCCAGCAGGGAGACAGCAGGGTAGGAGGGCAGCAGGCTTGTGGGGCTCTGCAGGCTCCTGCGATGCTCACCTCCTCAAACATGTGTGAGGAGCACAGGAGGAATATGCTTCCCCGAAAATAAAACTGTGACTTTTTGTTCAAAAAAAAAGGAAAATCTGAAAATCTTGGCTGAAGCCTTGGAGTCTACATTTTCTTTCACATGCCAATTTTGATACATATTTCCTGCCAGGCCTATAGACAGACAAACTCCCATCTGTTTGCTGCCCTTAAAAATGTACCTGATAATTTTAGATTAATTTAAGCACTAACCTCAAAGTCCAGCAAGGGAGGGTAGAAGCGCTCACCTACTCAAAGCCCCAGTGTTTTGTGCCTTATATGCCAGAGACATCCCATCACAGGACTGACAGCTTCCACTTAGCCCATGAAGTACTCCCAAATTGCAGTGCCAGATTTCCTATTTCCAGCACCTCCTAGACCACTAAGCACCAGTATTCCACTGGTGTGAATCCCAAGCACAAGTACAGGCTGGATGGAGAATGGATTGAGAGCAGACCTGAGGAAAAGGACTTGGGAGTGCCGGTGGATGAGAAGCTCAACATGAGCCGGCAATGTGCGCTGGCAGCCCAGAAAGCCAACCATATCCTGGGCTGTATCGAAAGGAGTGTGGCCAGCAGGTCGAGGGAGGTGATTCTGCCCCTCTACTCTGCTCTCGTGAGACCCCACCTGGAATACTGTGTTCAGCTCTGGAGTCTCCAACACAAGAAGGATATGATTCTGCTGGAGCGAGTCCAGAGAAGGGTCACAATGATAATCCGAGGGCTGGAGCACCCCTCCTATAAAAACAGGTTGAGAGAGTTGGGGTTGTTCAGCCAGGAGAAGGCTTCAGGGAGACCTTCTAGCAGCCTTCCAATACCTAAAGGGGGCCTACAAGAAATCTGGAAAGGGACTTTTTACAAGGGTGTGTAGTGATAGGACAAGGGACAATGGCTTTACACTGAAAGAGGGTGGATATCGATTAGGTATAAGGAAGAAATTTTTTTACATTGAGGGTGGTGAGGCACTGGAACAGGTTGCCCAGAGAAGTTGTGGATGCACCACCCCTGGAAGTGTTCCAGGTCAGGTTGGATGAGGCTTTGAGCAATCTGATCTAGTGGAAGATGTTCCTGCCTATGGTAGGGGGGTTGGAACTAGATCTAGGTCCCTTCCAACCCAAACCATTCTATAATTCTATGATTCATCACACCAGCTTAGTACTCTCACCAAACAAAATGTTATTATTTGTATATAGAGGCTATGCCATTGCAGAGGAGTTTGTGCACACCATCATTCCTAAAGCAATGAGAGCATAAAGATGACCCAGAAGGTGCTCTCTCTTACAGGATGGATCCCTGCTGAACACGTTTGTAAGCCCATACTATTTGCTAATCCTCATGGCCAGAGCCGAGGTGCTGTGAAATGCGCTGTGTGCTGTCAGGTGCACATCAAGTGCTGCCTTCCTTGAATTACTACCAAAGTCAGGATCCAGCTACTGAGCAGACAGATTTATTTCACCTCAATGGTATCTGTACCTCTCAGAGAATTAAACTGCTTGTTTGATATACACCGTGGCAAAGCAGTGATTTGTACAATAGGTCACAGCTGAATTTTTTTTTTTTAATCCCCTAAATAAAAGGTGGTTTGAAATGATAAGTACTAATCAATTGTTCATTTTCATTAGAATGAAGGAGTTCTTTCTGCTTCTGTCTTTTAATTATTAATTAAAAAAGACAGAAAGGAAGTGGAGATAAATTGTTTAAGCATCTAAAAAGATATTAGCAAAAGAATGTAAAGCAAAATCTGATTAATTACATAGCTGGATTCTTTCAAATATTTCACCAGAAAATTGAGTGCGCTTTTTCTTCCAATTGCAATTTTCTAATAAGAAAAAAGTTATTAAAATTGTAATATCTAACAGGCTTTGTATCAAAATATTATTTTATATCACTTGGACCTTCTCAGCTTCTGTACTCTGGTCTGCTGAATTCTGTTCTGTTCATTTTCATTTATCAGCATTTTAGTGGACTGTCAAGCTACGTGGTTGGATCAGAATTAAATTAGAGCACTAGAAAGTTTTGCAAAATACTTAACCTTACAATCACACAGGGCCATATTGAATATTATGAGACAAAAATAGCTGCAAATATACAAACGAATCTATTGTGATAGGCCGGAGACATACAAAATGAAGCTTTATTTTTTAAATACTTAGTTTTTTACTTGTGTGTCTGTGTCAAATTCTAAGTTTCATAACTCATGTAATTACTCTGCAACCAAGAAAAAATAGAAGAAAAAATAACTTCTATTATATATCTACTCATTGTAGAAAAGTAATTGGGTTTTGACATTTTTTATCTGCAGCTGCATACCACAAAGTAGCTGAGACTTGGAAACAACTACTGCATTTTCCAGTATATCTCATAGTTTCCCCACCTCGGGTTCACTTTAACAACTTTGTCAGAAGTTTGTTGTCAACTGAGTGTTGAAAGAAAATACGAAATTACTATCTGCAAAAAAGGTTAAGGGGAAAGTAGGAAAATAAGTTGGGAAGAAATTATTTTATAAAGAAAACGTTTTCTTGTTCATTTATAAATTCATATTTACCAGATTCAGAACAGTCATGAAACAACTTCCTAAAAGAGATCTGTGCTGGCACTGGCAATTAATTGTTTTCTGATTTGCAGTTCAAAGGCAAAAAAACCACCCGCATTAGCTGTTTCCTAAATTCCTAGCCAGTGAAAAATTACAAAAGGTTTCGCATAAGCCTAGTGCTGGCGGCCTGAATTGTGCTATAATATTAACTGAGATTCAGGGACTGTTGTGTCACAATAATGTGTCCATCTGTTAGTTTATGGGAAATGACACAGTTAAATACATAGAATCACAATCATAGAATGGTTCGGGTTGAAAAGGACCTTAAAGATCATCTAGTTCTAACCCCCTTGCCATAGGCAGGGACACCTTCCACTAGACCAAGTTGCTTAAAGCCTCATCCAACCTGGCCTTGAACACCTCCAGGGATGGGGCGTCCACAACTCCTCTGGGCAACCTGTTCCAGTGTTTCACATCAGAAACAGAGGTGACTCTCTGAAGTGCCAACTAATCTGATGACCGCAGCAGCTACCAGTGTCCAACCAGCCGTAAGGCTGGCCTGCAGGGAGAAGACAGCAGGCACAAAAAGGTGCATCCTCACCCACAGCACACCAGCTGCTCCTTGCACCTCATGTGCCGGCTTGAACCAGAGCACCGAGGCACAAACTTACATTTTTGCACATGGTCCAGGAAAAGAGGCGCAAGGAGGGAGAGGGTGACATCTTTTCTCTCTGCACTTACGTGTGTGTGTACATAGAACTCTGAAGTCCTGGTCCACCGACTGCTCTGACCGGCACCCAGTTCAAGCATGCTGTAACGCCTGCCCAGGAAATCCCACGTGCTACTTTTGCATGAAAACTCGGGTGCATAAGAGGAAGAAGGGTCAGGCATGCACCCAAGCACACCTGCAGTCAAGCGCAAGAGGCATTAAGCCACTGCCAAAGCCTACCCATCCCACCTTAGGAACTAGGAAGTGCTTCCCATATCTATACTATAAATGCAACTTCTGAGCACTTACGGAAAGAGATTATCCACCCCACACATTCCCATTGCACAATCTTCATCCAAAGGTCCACCTAAGCAAGCCCCACATTGAATGAGAGCCAATGGCAGATGCCTGTGGAAGCTATAAAGATAAAGCAAAACTCAGTCTCCAAAAACCTCTGGTGCAGAGGTTTCCCGATCTAGTGCCAATGTCTGTGAATGTAATAGTCTTCATACGTTTGTCTTCCATAAATCTGTCCAAGACCTTTTTGAATACATGAAAACTTTCATGGTGTTTTTTAGCAGACTCCAAAGATTAACTATAAATTGTGTGCAGACAGCTGCTTTTTGCTGATTTTGAACTTGCCAACTGCTGATTTTATTTGCTAGGTCTTGGTTTGGAAAACACACAACAGCTGCTCACTCTTCACCCTTTTCATGTCATAGATCTCTTTTATACCCTCCCCAAGAGGGTCAACTTATTTAAGAGCCTTATTCTATTTGCTTGCTCCCACATGGAAGCCATTCCCTGGGAGCCTGAATCATCTTTGTCTTCTTTCTTTGTATCTTCTTTACTTGTAGCTCGTATCAGCTCAGATCCCACTACATAAACGAGATGAACATTGAGACTACTCTACCGCGCTGCTTCCTATCCTTCCCTCTGCCTTATCACCAGGTGTTCTGCTTGGGTTCCAAAAAAGTTTGGGAGCGACTTTATTTTTTTATTTGTGGGGTTTTTTTCCCAATTTCATGAAGGTGAAGGTGCCCCAGTGACTTTGGTTGCTGCAGTTTAGGCACCCTGGAAATGTCCAGTGCAATTAGACTTGTACCTTCCACTTAACTGTTTAACATCCAGTGCCTGGGCTACACGAGAGTCACAGAGAGCCCAGTGCATTTGCCTTTATGTGTGAAGATTCACTGCCATAAGCCCCTGTTCCCTAGTACTAAATATCAAACACCCCCTAAAGCACTGCATGGCACTGCACAGAGTAAGTACAAAAACACACAATATAAAAAAAACCCGAGATTTGTGAAAAAACGCAGTGCATGGAAGCTCTGACAGGCAGTGCACGCTCCAGGTTTTCTCACTGAAAGCAAACACCAGTGACTGCAGTCCTCGGCTGCACGAGGAGTCCAGCACAGACTGTGCCTCCTGCCACTGCGCATCCTGCGCTGATGCAATGCAGGTGGGTAATGAGTGACATCAGAACTGGAGAATCCTGTGTGCCAAATACGCTAAGGATAAAAATAAATAAATAAAATAAAATAAAATAAAATAAAATAAAATAAAATAAAATACACCAAAGCAAAATAAAGTAAAATAAAATAAAATAAAATAAAATAAAATAAAATAAAATAAAATAAAATAAAATAAAATAAAATAAAATAAAATAAAATAAAATAAAATAAAATAAAATAAAATAAAATAAAATAAAATAAAATAAACAAAACAAAACAAATAAAATGGGATAAGTGGATAAGTGGATAAGGGATAAGTGGATAAGGAATTGGCTGGATGGTCACACTCAAAGAGTTGTGGTCAACGGTTCAATGTCCACGTGGAGGCCAGTGACGAGTGGTGTTCCTCAGGGGTCGGTACTGGGACCAGTGCTATTTAACATCTTTGTCGGACACATGGACAGTGGGATTGAGTGCACCCTCAGCAAGTTTGCAGATGACACCAAGTTGTGTGGTGTTGTGGACACGCTGGAGGGAAGGGATGTCATCCAGAGGGACCTTGACAGGCTGGAGAGATGGGCCTGTGAGAACTTCACGAAGTTCAACAAGGCCAAGTGTAAGGTCCTGCACGTGGGTCGGGGCAATCCCATGCACAAGTACAGTCTGGGCGGAGAATGGATTGAGAGCAGCCCTGAGGAAAAGGACTTGGGTGTGATGGTGGATGAGAAGCTCAACATGAGCCGGCAATGTGTGCTGGCAGCCCAGAAAGCCAACTGTATCCTGGGCTGCATCAAAAGGAGCATGGCCAGCAGGTCGAGGGAAGTGATTCTGCCCCTCTACTCAGGTCTTGTGAGACCCCACCTGGAATACTGTGTTCAGCTCTGGAGTCCCCAACACAAGAAGGACATGGAGCTACTGGAACGAGTCCAGAGGAGGCCCACAAAGATGATCAGAGGGCTGGAGCACCTCTCCTATGAAGACAGGCTGAGAGAGTTGGGGCTGTTGAGCCTGCAGAAGAGAAGGCTCCGGGGTGATCTTATTGCAGCTTTCCAGTACTTAAAGGGGGCCTACAGGAAAGCTGGAGAGGGACTTTTTACAAGGGTGTGTAGTGATAGGACAAGGGGCAATGGATTTAAACAGAAAGAGGGCAGATTTAGGTTAGATATAAGAAAGAAATTTTTCACTCTGAGAGTGGTGAGGCAGTGGAACAGGTTGCCCAGAGAAGTTGTGGATGCTGCATTCCTGGAAGTGTTCAAGGCCAGGTTGGATGAGGCTTTGGGCAACCCGCTGTAGTGGAGAGTGTCCCTGCCCATGGCAGGGGGGTTGGAACTAGATGATCTTTGAGGTCCCTTCCAACCCAAACCATTCTATGATTCTATGATTCTAAAATAAAATAAAATAAAATAAAATAAAATAAACATTTCTTGGAAAGCAGAACCAGGGAGTCTGGGAAATACAACTCTGTCCCTGCTTCCCCGAGAAAGCCCCCCGAGGGAGGGGGCTCCCCAGGCAGACGTCAGGGCCGGGGAGACCCGGCCGGGTGAGGCAGGCGCCGGCGGAGCGGCCGCCGTCCCGGGGCCGCAGCGCGGACGAGGACCTGGCGCGGCCGCCGCCGCCGCCGCCGCGGTCTGCCCGTCGCTTTGGCGCCCCCTGCCGGCCGGCTCCGCGCAACCGCGTGGGCCCCGGGGCACGCGCGTTACCGGGGGGCGCGGCGGCGGCGCCCGGCGGGGCCGGGTCAGGGCCTCACGCCGGGCGGGACCGCCACCCCACCGTGCCCCGTGAGGCCCCCGCGGCCTGCCGGGGACCGAGAATCCCGGGTTTCGCAGGCGTTCAGCGCCGGAGGCCGATCGGCGCGGCGGGGAAGAGCCGCGCAGCCCGGCCCCGCTCCGCCCGGCCGCCGCCGGCCGAGCCGGGCCGTCCCGCCTGTTTGACTGAGACCTGAAGCCGCTGGGTCAAAACCAGACGGGCCTTCCCTCCCGTCGCACTCCTGGGATTGGAAACCGAGTGGAATTCAGGCACTTGGCAGTGCTTCGTAGTTGACAGAAGGAAGAGAGGTACCTGGAAAAAGTTTTGAGTGTTTTTTGTAACAGAGCTTTGCTGGCCTCAAAGCTGAGCCCGGTATTCGCTTTTGAGGGCTTGTTTTTGTTACACTGTCTTGTCTGCAAGCCACCTGCCAAGGAGAGTCTTCTGCAAAAATCAAAACCCAAAAATGTCAGACCACATAAGGCCGGGGGAAAGCTGAGGCAATGGAGAAAAGCTCGTGGAAAATAAATAAATGTGTGCAAGCCTGTTTCATCCTGGTTTTACCAGAGTTCTCTGTCGTTGAGAGCTGCATTAGAAATACGTACCTGCGTATGTGTGCACGTGTGTGATCTCTACACACACGTGTGTGATCTCTACACACACGTGCACGCACACACGGACACAGCTAAAACGGGAAATCATGAGCAAAAACTTTTCTTTCATGAAGGGACCCTTCCCTTCATTACATTAGTTACATCGTTATAAAACACTGTCCAATGCAGTGATGTTTGCACTGTTCGTCAGAGCATGTCACAACTTTATTTCTGGTCAATGAACATAGAACACGTCAGCAAAACCTGCCTCCACTGAAAGCCAAGGATGCCTTTTCTCCTCAGTTTTAACTCGTTTTACAATGAGCTGCAAAATGGTGTGCTGCCTGTCTTTACAGATTAGAACACATGGCAGATCAATACCCAGCCTGGAAATGGGCGCGCATCGTTCCAGCACCCTTTTGTAAATAACTTCCATTCTTTGTACAGCCACGCAAACAGAAATCCTGCAAAGCAGCTCTCCCGTCCCGATGGATTATCTCTGCTGGCTTCTGTATCAGTAGTGGGGCTCCTGCAGGGTGTGCTCCAGAGGGAGTAGTGCGAAAGAAAACTAAAGTCACCAGGAAGGTTTCTGATTCGCTGATTGTCCTATTGTTCGGGTTTAGGTGTGGTAAATATGAACCTGGTTGCAGTGGCTGCATTTAGAAAGGCCCTAAGTCAGAAGCAGAATTGGTGTACGTGCAACATCTTGGTAACTCCCTGATTATGTGTGGCTCAATGCAGTCTGCCAGCTGGAAGCTCATTTCCAGTCGCAACACCAAATACATCTATGGCAGCATTTCTGGTATGAGCCACCACTGGGGAGATT
Organism: Tauraco erythrolophus; assembly: GCF_009769465.1. Classification (NCBI taxonomy): domain Eukaryota; kingdom Metazoa; phylum Chordata; class Aves; order Musophagiformes; family Musophagidae; genus Tauraco; species Tauraco erythrolophus. Next base: position 121,657,808 of record NC_141465.1, on the reverse strand, counting down.
AAGAGACAACAGATAGCGTCAGTATGTGTCTCGTAAGACCTCAGGGGGAGGCACAGTTTCACTCCCATGGAGACCTGTTTCATAGTGGCCTGCCCTGCCAAAACGTCACTGTCAAAGTTATTTCTAACCTCTTTTCTGTCATTGCAGACAGCCAGACCTCTCCTGTTGAGAAGGGTTCAGTCATCTCAAGCCATCTGAGGTGTCCTTCTGTATCCTGTCTGGCCTCTACTGCAGCTCCAGAGCTGCCAGTGTCTCCCACGGGACCTGTATGAGACACCTTGGATGTGCCAGGACATTTCCAAGGACTCTAATGCCTCTGTGTAGGCAAATCAATCTCTTCCTAAAGGTTTCCATGCACTTAGGACTTGATTTGTCCTGCCAAGCTCCAGGCACACCCCAGGGGAGCTCAGGTAAGTGCAGGTTTCCTTTGCTGCCTGTGTAATCAACAGAGGCAATTCAGCTTTCCTCGAAGCCATTTAAGGTCTGGCTCCAGCTCTTGATGTTCGTGCCTTTCACTGATGAGATGGGGAGCACTGAGTTATTACACTCCCAAGGTAAAGGACTCAGCATGTCAGAATTTAAACCTTTTTTTTTTTCCAGTGATGAGGCCAGCATAAAATTCCAGCTGCTCAGATGGTTATTTGTTAAGCCTGAGCATTGTTCACAAATTCAGAAAGTAAGCTCCAAGGACTTCGGGGCTCCTGCAGATGGAAGCCTCTGCATACGCACAGGTTCAGTGCTGGAGGAGCACCACTCCCATGCAGGTTTCTTATTTTGCTGACTTACCCCTAACACAAAATAATGTGGTTCTATACAGAGTCACAAGTTATAAGCAGCATTATCCTGTCCTGAGGTATGCAAGTTTGGAAAACTTAAGGCTAGCTTTCTGACCTTTGCATGTGGAAAGTATTGGCTTGTTTCTCTCCTGCAACTTCTTATCTGCAGTGTTTTCATGTCATCTTATTTCCTACTAACCTAATAAAAGCCAAGTGTAAAAGTGCTGCCGGTTGTTATTTTTATTGGAGGAGCAGCTGATGAAAAGATAACAATCTTACTATTTCCTGTATCATTTCTATGCAGTAAAAGACTACGATTAAGTTATAGGTCTAACCTGGTCAGAACACTGCTTTGAGAAAAAAAGTAATTATTTTGTTCTGGTTTAATATTGGAAAAATTCTAATGTAAGTAATGTGTGTTTATTTTATCTCACTGCTTCTTGCCCCCAAGGAAAAGGACCCAGACATCGAAACTTCCGTGCTCACTGCAGTCACCTGTCGGTGCTGAATGCCAGCTTTACACAGTGGCTTTATTTTTATTTCTATCAGACAAGGGCCTTCCACTGTAGCCTTCACATGTCTCTTTCAGTCAAGCCCCAAAATGTGGTGATTAACTTACTTTGGTCACTTAACTTTGTGTTTCGTTTTGAAGTGCACAGTGTGCACAGTCACGCTTGCCACACGCTCTATCTTCATTGGATTCAGAGCAAAAAAAGCCATCAGTTTTCTCTTCCTCTGCCTTCTCCCTCACAGTATGTGTTCTTCTTCTGTCTGCAGTATCTTACTTATTCTTGATACTTTCAGGTCAGGAATTCCACTTATTCCAAAGAAGTGCTTCACAGCATTGCTACCTACTTCTCCTTTCAGAGTTTGACTCTTCTATGTTACACAGAGGTCTTTCCCTCACTGCAAGACAGAAAATCATAGAATGGTTTGGGTTGGAAGGGACCTCAAAGATCACCTAGTTCCAACCCCACTGCCATGGGCAGGGAAACCCTCCACTACACCAGGTTGCCCAAAGCCTCATCCAACCTGGCCTTGAACGCTTCCAGGGATGGGACATCTACAACTTCTCTGGGCAACCTGTTCCAGTGCCTCACCACCCTCTGAGTGAAAAATTTCTTCCTTATATCTAATCTAAATCTGCCCTCTTTCAGTTTAAAGCCATTGCCCTTGTCCTGTCACTACATGCCCTTGTAAAAAGTCCCTCTCCAGCTTTCCTGTAGGCCCCCTTTAAGTACTGGAAGGCTGCAATAAGATCACCCCGGAGCCTTCTCTTCTGCAGGCTCAACAGCCCCAACTCTCTCAGCCTGTCTTCATAGGAGAGGTGCTCCAGCCCTTGGATCATGTTTGTGGGCCTCCTCTGGACTCGCTCCAGCAGCTCCATGTCCTTCTTGTGTCTCTCTTATTATGCACTGAGCACCAGACCCCAAGCACAGCTCAGAGTTGTACCCAGCCGCATACCACATTTTTGACTTAGCCTGCAGTGAATGTTTCAGGTGCTCCAGGAATCCACGTGAGATGGGAGCAGTTTAAGAGTGACTTCTCTCTCATACTTTCCCACCTTCTGGAATTTTGATGTTTAAGAACTTCCTGAACTAGATCTTATGTTTGGAGCTTTCATCATCTTTAACAGTGCCTAAAGAGTCATGATTATATCTTGTCCCTTGTTGAACACACTTGAATTTTTGGCCTTCACGAATGGCCCTCACCCATTCATCAACTTTCTTGTTTGACATTCCAACTACCACCATGGGAATGGTGCATACTAGAAATTTCTATGCACATAAATCTCTCTTCATGTTTGAACAGTGATTCAGCAACTGGTTCATTATTAGGCTTAGTCCAGTAATGCTCTTGTCTTGCTATCAGAAGCAAATTATACTTTATAGCACTAGAAGTTGCTCTGGAGGACTTCAGAGGGTGGATCTCTGGAAAATGGAAACCACTTTTTTGCTGTGATGGTGGTTGAACACTGGAGTAGGTTGCCCAGAGAGTTTATGGAGTCTCCATCTGCGGAGCTACTCAGAACACAACAGGACATCATCCTGGACAGCCTGTTCTAGGTGACCCTGCTTGCGTACATTATCTTAAGAGCTCCCTTCTAACCTCAATGATTCTGTAATTCTGTGATCTCTCTCCATTGATTTTATCAGAAGTTGAAACAGTACCCCAAAAAAAATGTCATTGCTCAGGACTAGGCAGCTGAATTTCAAGCGCATCTGGGCCTACACTGTGGACACTGGATCCCACTTTAAGTTCCTATTTAGGCAAAGGTTCGGGAAAAAAAATCACCACTCTGCCATTTTTTTAGTTATTTGAAAAGCCTAACTTCTACGGCGTGGATATTTTGTATGCTAAAGCCTTTTTTTTTTTCCATTGTCACTATACTCCTCAGTCACCTTTCAACTCTGGAAGTAGGGAAGAGTAAAATTATATGAAGAAGTTCTAAGCATTTTTTAGTTTAAGTTTGAAGAGAACAATCCTATCCTTCTGTTTCATTCTTGGCAAAGTCATTCAATTTACTATTATAACAGGAAGACCTCACATGTATTTCCTCGTGCATTAGAGAGTTGTTGCAAAAACTTGGCTTTACAAAGGAAAATTATGTTATTGTTTGCTCTTGGTCTGTACTCCTGTAATCAGGATGATGTCACCACTTCTGTAACAAATAATTGCGCTGCAATGAACTTGGAGGGATTTTTTCATCAAAGACTTAGTTTATGCTATGCGGAGCCAGATTTCTTTCCAGAAAGGGGAGTAATCAATTCTTAGAAAAATAGAGTTCTTGTAGGTGAAATGTAGTCATGCCCTCAGGCGCTGCTCCCTGCTCTGTTGTAATAATTGCTGGAAAAAAACACACAATAAGAAAGATGATCACCAGAGAGCTTTAGAATCTCGATAAACACCCCAAAATGCATACATGTGCTTACCCATTCCAAAGCACAGGAAGTCAGGCATGCATGGCAGGCAGCCAGCATGGATGAACATGGAGCTCCTGAGTGAGCTCAAACACAAAGGACCCAGAGGTGGAAGCAGCAGCTATTTGAGAGGAACGCAAAGATGTTGCCTGCACATGCCGGAGTGAAGTTGCAAAGCCAAAGCTCGGCTGGAGACAAAACTAGCAAGGGAGGTGAAGGTCAACTAGAAACAGTTCTAGAATGATATTTGACAGCAACAGCAAAGGTAAGGAGAAGGTGGGCACATTGCTCAAGGGGGCAGGGGACCTTTTACTGGGGTAAACAACAAGGTACAACAAGAAGAACAAGGTACTCGGTGCCTATTTTATCTCAGTTTTCACTGATAAAACTTGTCTTTAGGCTTCCCTAGCCCCCAAGTCTACTAGCAAAGTCTGTGGGAGTCAAGCAGGATCCACAGTAGAGGAAGAGAGAGTTAGTGATCACTTAACCCAGTCCAGAAATTAGAGTCAGTATAGGGCAATACGTAGTAGACACAAGATGGAACATGGGAAATTCCAATCAGATATCAGGAAAAAAAAAATCACCATGAGGCTAGCCAAGTACTGGAAATGCAGCCCAGAGAGGTGGTGGGACCTTCATATTTGGAGGTGTTCAAGGCTCAAATAGAAGAGTCTCTGAGCAACTTGATCTAATCAGATGTGCGGTTAGCAAGGAGCTGGACTGGATGAGCTCTGGAGGCCATCTATGATTCCATGAACTTCGCGTTGGTTTATAACCCCATATAACAAATATTTGTGTCTCTACATTTTTTACAGACACCATGACAAATGTAACTGGCACAGCTAGAACAGATAAGAGAGAATAAGGGCTATAGTGCAGGTTCCCAGAAAATCTGTGTTAAAGCATCAAAATATATGCAATACTATGAGCGCACACACACACACAAGTCTTCTACAGGCCATAAGCTTTTTCTCCTGGCTTTATATAAGCCTGAATAGAGGCTGGTCCCTCAAACAGACCCAGCAGGATTGTCTGACCACAGGAGTCACAAGGAGCTACTGGTATCCCTTTAGGTTTCTATTAAAGGTAAAGGCTGATAAAAGACAGTACCTGTTGGGACTGATATTTCTGGATGACTTGTACAAAACAGGATCCCAATTTGCTCTAAAGATCAGGACAAGTCAAACTGTCTCTATTTTATTGGACATCTAGCAAGCTTGGCCTGGAAGAATGAGAGCCCATGCTTATTAGACTACCTGTGGGCTTAGGTAGTAAGTAAGCAGGAAAACTAACCAGCTCTACTGAATAGTTTCCTGATGAAGCTCTGGGCATTTACATGATGAACTACATGTAACTGGTAGGTAGAACCTTCATGGAACTAATTGTGGGCTTGGACATTCAAAACAAGCAGCCATGGAGAGATCTTGAATTCTAATCATCTGCTTTTACTTCTTCTTTCTTGTCTTCAAAATGCAGTCAGGTACAAGTTAAGCTTGTCTTATTTCCCCTTTCGTTCTTCCTTCCTTGCTAACTACAGTATTTGTTGCTCACCAGCCTGGGCTGCGGCACCAAGGATGCTGTTGCATCTTCCACAGCCAGGAGGAAATGGCCTGCCTCTTGTAGGCAGGGTCGGAACCTTGAGTTGATTAGTAATTAGTTCATTATCTCAACTCAGTCCAGCTGGGTAATAATGACTGGTTGCCATAATTCCCCCTTTTTGTTTTACCATTTTTTGTTTTCATGAAGGCTTTATGGTGAGCAGAGACCCAGCCCATTCATCCAACTCCAGCACGCTTCCCTCCTGCAAATACCACGTCGGGGCTTGCGGCTTTACCTTCTTCTCCAAAGGACTCTCGCTCAGGCTCCCGGCTCGGGCAAGGGAGTCGGGGCTTCCCAGGGTCTCATGGATGTATCACGTCGGGGTCACCAGTTGTTGCTCACCAGCCTGGGCTGCAGCACCAAGGACGCTGTTGCATCTTTCACAGCCAGGAGGAAATGGCCTACCTCTTGTAGGCAGGGTCGGTACCTTGAGTTGATTACTTAATTAGTTCATTATCTTCAACTCAATCCAGCTGGGTAATAATGACTGGTTGCCATAAGTATTGAGTTCATGTTGAGCTCTGCATCCCAACAAGCTAGTATTTCCATTAAAGCCACCCCTAATGGGCCACCCTAGTGGACACAGGGGGTACGTTAGTCACTAGGGATGAGGACAAGGCTGAGGTCCTTAATGCCTTCTTTGCCTCAGTCTTTAATAATAAGGTCAGCAGTTCCCAGGTGAGCCGGCCTATGGTGTCTGAGGGCAGGGAGGGAGAGCAGATCAAAACTCCTGTGATCCAAGAGGAACGGGTCAAGGATCTGCTTCACCAGCTGGATGCCCAGAAGTCTATGGGGCCTGATGGTATCCACCCGAGAGTCCTGAGAGAGCTGGCGGATGTCATTGCCAACCCCCTGTCCATTATCTTTGGGCAGTCTTGGCTCACTGGGGAAGTTCCGCTGGACTGGAGGCTGGCGGATGTTACCCCCATTTACAAAAAAGGGTGGAAGGAAGATCTGGGGAACTACAGGCCTGTCAGTCTGACCTCGGTGACGGGCAAAGTCATGGAACAGGTTATCTTCAGTGCTATTAATGAGCACATACAGGTTAACCGGGTGATCAGGCCCAGTCAACATGGGTTTATGAAAGGCAGGTCTTGCCAATCAAACCTGATCACCTTCTATGATGGGGTGACCTGGCTGGTTGATGAAGGAAGGGCTGTGGATGTAGTTTTCCTTGACCTTAGAAAAGCCTTTGATACAGTCTCTCATAGTGTTCTGGTTTCGAAACTGGTAACTGCTGGCCTGGATAGGCACACCCTCCTTTGGGTTAAAAACTGGCTGGATGGCCGGGACCAAAGAGTGGTGGTAAATGGGACTAAATCCGGCTGGAGGCCGGTCACCAGTGGGGTTCCCCAGGGCTCAGTGCTGGGTCCAGTTCTGTTTAACATCTTTATCAATGACCTGGATGAGGGGATTGAATGTACCCTCAGTAAATTTGCGGACGACACTAAGCTGGGAGGCTGTGTCGATCTGCTCGAGGGTAGGGAGGCCCTTCAGAGGGATTTGAACAGACTGGATCGTTGGGCTGAGGCCAATGGCATGAGCTTTAATAAGGCCAAGTGCAGAGTCCTTCACTTGGGATGTAAAAACCCCAAGCATCGCTATAGGCTCGGGGAAGAGTGGCTGGAGAGCTGCTGGCGGAGAAGGACCTGGGGGTCTTGGTTGACTACCAGCTTGATATGAGCCAGCAGTGTGCCCAGGTGGCCAAAAAGGCCAATGGGATACTGGCGTGTATCAAGAATAGTGTGACCAGCAGGAACAGGGAAGTGATCCTGCCCCTGTACTCGGCACTGGTGAGGCCGCACCTGGAATATTGTGTCCAGTTTTGGGCCCCTCGCTTTAAGAGAGATATTGAGCTCCTGGAGCAAGTCCAGAGAAGGGCGACTAAACTGGTCAAGGGGCTGGAAAATAAAACTTATGGGGAGCGGCTGAGGGAATTGGGGCTGTTTAGCCTGGAGAAGAGGAGGCTGAGGGGAGACCTGATTACAGCCTACAGGTACTTGAGAAGGGATGGTGGGGAAGTAGGGGAAGGGCTCTTTGCATTAGTGATGGGTGATAGGACAAGAGGAAATGGGTATAAGCTTAGTCAGGGAGATTCAGGTTGGATGTTAGAAAGAATTTCTTCTCTGAAAGGGTTGTCAGCCACTGGAATAGGCTGCCCAGGGAGGTGGTTGAGTCCCCATCCCTGGATGTGTTTAAGAATAGGGTGGATGAACCGCTTAGGGACATGGCTTAATGAGGGATTAGGGACGGTTGGACTGGATGATCTCTAAGGTCTTTTCCAACCTAGAAATTCTATGATTCTATGATTCTAATTCTGTTCAAGGGACCTACAGAGACTAGGGTGAGGCTAAAGGGAACTTTACCATGTTACTGCATTTAGTGTTTTAGCATTTTACCTTTTGTGTATCTGGGAGGAGGGAAAAACAGATATTCCTTCAGTCTCAGAAACTTCTTCATATAGCTTTGTACTTCCTGTCACATTGTGCACGGGCTGTGGAGCAGTGTGCCCTGCTTTAACCCGCTGGAGGCAGGCATCAGCATTCCTTGGTGTCATGCTCTTCAGGATGCAGCATCTTCGTGTAGATTTCAAGCAAGAGTTCTTGAAACGGTAGTTTAAGTAATTGCATGTTAATTGCCCATTACATTAGTGTTCCTTAAATAGTTGGGAAGACTTATGGAAACTCTTGCATGCGACCGAGTAAAATTTCAAGTCAAGCTACACGTCAAAGTGTCCTACTTGCAACTTGGAGTACTGTACGATGCACATAAACATGCTATGTATTTTGTAGTGAAGCATCAGTACAATGTAGCATTAAAGTATTTTTTCATAATTGTGTTCCATAACAGAGACCACTAATGAAGCCAAAATGTTTCTTCATGTTAATGAAACATGACTGATTATAAAGTTTTAAATACATGCCAGAATTTACGGTTAAAAAAAAAAAAAGTAATCTGAGTAGTTTAGACGATCTTTTACTGTCCAGTTAAGGATTTTCCAAGTGGAAAGTAAAATGCCTTTGGTTGTGCTGTTTTGTTACTTCCAGATGTCTAATACACTGAACCCTGCACTGCCACGTCAGTAGTACTCAGGCTGTGGAAACCATGTTGTCATTTATTTATATTACTGTAGCATCATAAACTGGGGCACGTAATTTGAGTTCACCAAACTGAGATTTAGAAATTGAAGACATACACTCGCAAAAAAAAAAAAAAAAAAAAAGAAAGAAATGCAGTTTCATATCATCAGAGATTGTATGTCCTTTAAAGACAACTCCTCATAGTCTGGAGTATCATTCCTGGAATAGATATTTAGCGTAGTTTAACAAAGCTACGTTTTATTTGGAATACTCGATTAGTTTCTGTTATGATGCTACACTCTACATGTTCCTTTTTGTTTAGTCGAAACAAGACTGTTTGGGCAATAACCAGCTGATTACCAGTCCTAAATACATGGCCACAAGAATCTTACATATTGTGGTTGGGAATCATCAGCTATAAATATGGAACACAGACCACTGGAATCATTTTAATGACCTTGTAAACTCTCTGTGTTTAACTAAGAAATTGTTTCACCGTTGTTTTATTCTTAGAGAGGAAATGGAACGAACCTTTGAAGACAGTAGCTATCTATCGCATGGAAAATGTTCTATTGCTATTTCTGCATTTCAGATTTGCACCAGGCAAGCTGCCAACTAATCTCTAGCACTCTGTTTTTTCTAAGCATATGCTAACTTTTAAAATAAAAATAGTGTATACCAATACATTTCAGCACACTCAAATGATGATAGACTATGAGATTGCCATGGTCAAAAGCTTTTCATAGAAACCTTACTCAGATCCTCTTAGCTGCTAGACTCCATGAAAGGAAATAAAATCATTTAATTATATTAATTATTATCTAATTACTTGTTTTGGTGCCACAGAAGCACCAAGTGTGATCATGACTAGCAGATTATATGGCAAATAAAAGAGGATAAATTCATAACAATCTCTATGCTCATATATGGTTTCTAATCTGAAAAAGGAATAAAGCATTGTCCATCTCTTGCTTAAGAACACCATATTGGAAGTTCATGCCCAAATGATATAAAGGAGTTAAAACCTGACTAGTATTTGCAATTTGGGCTTCATCCTGTTTGCAGTTTCCATTGCAGATCCAGCTCACAGCACAACTAAGACACAAGTCAAGCCTGGGGTGAAATGAATTCATTTTATCTACAAAAAGAAGGAACTCTAAGCTACAGAGGTCACAGTGTCTACCTGTGACCTTGCCAGTAGAGCAGTACTTAATGGTATTAACGCATATGTATTGAGTTCAAAGTAGTGTCTGCAAATAGTCTTGGAAATGTCTTTGTCTTCCAAGGAACAGTAAACATTCCCATGTCCCCCCAGTACTGATATTGAGAATTTTTTTTTTTTTTTGTATAGGTTTACAATTTGAATTGAATTTAAGATCCAGTGTCTATTTGCAAGAATGATCCTTCAAGCTTTAATTGCCTTTTCAGGCCCATTTCCTCTGTGATTTGTTACTGCCAGCTAATCTAACCAATGCTAACAAAGGAGAAATTAAACCTGGTAATTAGATGTGGTAATATCTGCCAGCACAGATCTACAGTCTTCATTTGCCACCTTAATTTTTAAGCAGGGATTCTAATAAAGCCAAAAGGAGCCTCAGGGTGTCAGTAGACTGGAGCTCTCACTCAGCATCCAGATTCCCTCACAGGCTTTAACTTGGTTGTCAGAGCAGAGGTCCCACCGTCAAAGTTTGAGGCTTTCATCAAAACCATTAAATTTCTGTGAAATTTAGCCACTGGCATTCTCCAGTAGGATTGTTGTACTGCGTCCTGAGGACTCTCTCTGGCATAATAGCCTTAATACGAGTCTTGCAGTCAGAATTAACACTCTTTAAACAACCACGTACTGCTCTAATACTTGTTAATCTTATTGCAGAAGCTTTTTCATCTTAGTATCTACCTTTATAGGTCTGCTGGGTCCACATTGCTGTTAGAAGGGATTGCATTCTTAGTAAATCTGGAGAGGGAGGGCTGAAGAGGGTGTTCATACTATCTCTCCACCTCTATTTCCAACAGCTACAGGGTTTGACAACAGAATCTCCCTGCTCTTAGTGAATTCAGTCTCCCCAGGAAGCGAGAGCTACCCTCCTCTCACAATCCCTCTACAGGACCTGTGATATTTTTCCTCAAGCTACTTCCTACCATGCTTCTGCCATAGGCCCCAAATTCTCTCTTTAGCAGAGAGAAACCCTCTGCTTTTAGCAACTTTTTACCTCCAATTGTAAAAGGACTAGTCAAGCATAGAAGAAAAGAGGAAATTTTTCTCTCCCTTAACCTTGTAACAGTATACATACCCTATCAAAAGCTTAATTTCCTCCTAGAACTGCATGTAACTTTGCAAAGAAGTTCTAAAACATGGTGGTTCTGAACTGATGATGGTTTCTTCTCGCTATATTAATGCTTGGTCAAAATACGAGACAGCAGAGGAAACCCAGAGAGTTTTCAATTGATTTCATTCCACGTGTTACTGCAGAGCTGATCTACTGAAACTGAATAGAGATGAGAAATACCGTGTCTAGTTGCTACAGAATAAATGCCAGAAACACTACTGCACTAACAATATTCATATTTTTATTGATATTACTCTATTTTTACTGACAGAAATTCAAACAATTCACACTACTTAATTTAAAATGTACTTATACAACTTAAAATTTTTTGTTCATTACCTCATGATTGTTCGCAAAGTGAATGCCAATAAGAATGAAAACGGTAAGATCAGGGCCTATATATCCAAAAATTAAAACTCCAAAGGTTATATTAAATGTTTTACATTTTCTTTGAAGAAAAGTGTTCATTCATAGTGAATTGTGAAATAGACAATGGTAGAGTAAAAATCTGATTATGAAACCCCTTGACTGTGAAACTTATATAGAAAACAGACCATAGTTCTTGCATGTCAGTATCTACCTTACTTGTATAAAAATCAGGCCCTCGGAGTATGCAGAACCTTATGTATGTGTTGAAATAAGTCAGTGTTATCTTGACTGATAAGGAATATAAAAAGAAGAGCTGGTTCTGGAAAATTAACCTAAGGTGAAGAAAAGGTATTTTTCCAAAGTATAATGATGGAAATGGCAGGTATACATTTTTTTAAAAGAAAATTTGCTGAAATTTCTTTGTAATTCAGATATGCAGAGAGCATAGAAAAAACATACTCAAAAGTCAGCATTACTCTCCTTTTTATAATTTTCCACTAGTTTCGAGATTGTATAAGAGGCAGTTGAATAAAAGTTGACAAACACTAAGCTTCATCCGTTTTCTGAAAACTCTGTCTTAAGACCTTCTTACTCAAGTGGTAGCACTACAAATGCTGACATTTCATAGTTAAAAGGAATAACTGCATTATGGAAATATCTAATAAAGTTTTAAGACTGAACTGTTCAACTGAAAATGAAAGGTATTTATGATGCAGTGATACGTTAGCCCACATAATTGCAAGAAGAGAGATATTTCTGGTTTTGTAGGTTAATGGAAATATGGATTATAAGTTCTCCGAATTTTCATTGAAACTGATTTAATTTTGACTAGTTTATTGTTCATTGTCCATGTATCCCAGTGAATCCCAGTTGCAAGAAATCTACCTGTATAGCGATGAACGCCGTTAAGATTTGCAAGGCCACACTGGTTGAACCACCACCCAGTGTTATCACTGAAGTTACTGCAGCTCTTTACAGGTTGTTCATTAATAGTGCACATTGGCCTGCATCCATCATTATCAACATCAAACGTGCTGAAAGGCATGGAATTCTGGTTATCTTCTTTTCTATATCCTCTAAATGCATCACCTACGTACAATAGATAAAACAGAAGGATGAAAGAGTTACTTATGGAGAAACATAACATTTCTTACTTGTTGAATACCTCACAAACTTTTCCTCTGAATTTATTAGAAAAATAAATTAGAAAAATAAAATAACTATTTCTTCAAAAGCAGTTCAAGAATGAGCTGGCAATGTGTTAAAGACGTAGGAAAGAAAAAGTATAAATTACTTGAGAAGGGATGGTGGGGAGGTAGCGGAAGGGCTCTTTACATTAGTGATGGGTGATAGAACAAGAGGAAATGGGTATAAGCTTAGTCAGGGAGATTCAGGTTGGATGTTAGGAAGTATTTCTTCTCTGAAAGGGTTGTCAGCCACTGGAATAGGCTGCCCAGGGAGGTGGTTGAGTCCCCATCCCTGGATGTGTTTAAGAATAGGGTGGATGATCTACTTAGGGATATGGTTTAATGGGGATTAGGGACGGTTGGACTGGATGATCTCTAAGGTCTTTTCCAACCTAGAAATCTATGAATCTATGAATCTATGAAATACTGAGAAGTATGGAAGAAGTTGGAATTTCATGAAACATCTTTATATTCTTGTTGCTTTTAGTGACACACACCGGCTACGAACATAAGGCTTCTGACCTCAAAGACAGTGCTAGAAAAGGTAAAAGAAACAAAAAGAGTTGTTAACTTCAGATTTTCCAGTAATGTGCCCAAAGCTCCAGAGTGAGTCATGAGACAAAATGGAATTGTTAAAACACAGAGGCCAGTGATTACTGATTCTGTGCTCTTACCAGAGAAATATTGTTCCTTACAAATACAGGTAGAGTAAAGCACCACCACATTTAAAGAATAACTATTACGAGGGTAAGGAACTTTCTTGCACATTAGTGAATATGAGGTGTGATAGTTTGATGTGGGGTTCTCGTGGCAGGAGAGGGGATTTGCTCCCTGTGCCACCAGATCAGACTCCCATCCCCCTTGGGGTTGAGCCAATCATCGGCGCCTCTGCGAATTGCCCTATTTAAGCTGGGACAAAGGAACAGGAAAAGGTGCTTTGCCCAGGAGCGAGGAGAGGGGAGAAGGGCACTGCCCCCGCTCCCTGGCTCCCGGCCGGGTGGCTGCCTGTGCCGGGCCGGCGCCACCTGCTCAAGATGGCGGTGACAGAGCCGCTTGGGGAACTCAGGGAGCACCCTGCTCCCGGGGTGCCCACCGGGCTGAGTTCACCCAGAGAGGACTGAGATCTGAGAGAAACGGCCACACCGACACCAGGTCAGTGAAGATGGAGCAGGAGGAGGTGTGCCGGAGCTGAGTTTCCCCTGCAACCAGTGGCGAGATGGCAGGCGGCCCCCCTGCAGCCAGGGATGGGCTCGGTGGAGCAGAGACCCACTCACGGCCCGTGGAGAAGCCCACGTCGGGGAAGAGATCCCTGAGCCGGAGAGAGGTCGTGGAGCATGGGATGCACGACGAGTAACTGTTAATAATGGAGCTTGGGATGCACGACAAGGTAGAGAGGCATCTAGAGTCCGTGGGACGACCCACGCCGAAGCGAGTGGCCACAACTCCCTAAGAATCCGAGACTGTGATAAAGCCTGCACTGGAGCAATCCGATGGGGAAGCATTGCATCCTGTGGGTAGGACTCATGCTGGAGAAGCTTGTGGATTTTCCTCGTGAGTAGGCGATCCACTGGAGCAAGGGAAAATGGTGTAAGGACTCCTCCTCTTTTAAGAAAGGAGCGGCAGTAACAACATGGATGAACTGACCTGCACTCCCCCATTCCCTGTCCCCCTGCGCCACTTGGGGGGAGGTAGAGCCGGGAACAAAAGGAAAGGGGGGTGGGGAGGTGTTGTTTTTAAGATCTGGCCTTGTTTTCTCTTTATCCTCTCAAGTAACCGGTTTTGTTTCCCTTTGTGTTTTTTTTTTTAAGCAACTGTTAATAAATTGTTTTGTTTTAAGAAAGCCGAGTCTGTTTTGCCTGGGACCATGGTTGGTGGGTGCTCCCTCTGTTCTTGTCTCGACTCTCAGTTCTTTTATTATAAAACCACAACATGAGGCAAAAAAAAAAAAATTAGAAGAAAAAAGTAATACATGTTGTAATACTTAACATAAATCTTTACACATTTGGTATAGCTATGATATAGAGGGAGGTCTGGAATAGTAAATTAATCGGTATCTGTATATCAGCCAGTAACTGTTGTACACTGCAGGCCTAATTTGTTCCAGTCAGTTTCTTTCTCCATCCTTTCTACGCCACTGTCTGGGCACTTCTGAACTAACCAAAGCAACAACATCAGGAAAACTTCCGCTACCATCAGCAAATTTGGGAGGGAATAATGGACATCTGAAGAACTGGACCACAGGATAGATATACACACACACACTAAATCCCTTATGTATTATATATATATTCTGTGGACTTGAATCCATTAAGTTCCTGTATTCTTTTTATTCATTTTAGTTTATTAAAGGAGCATTTGTTCAATTATTATTCCATTGAAGACCTTGAAGCAATAGAATAAAACGATGTCTCATTATGTAAAGATTCGCGTTGGCATAACCAATCACTACATCATTAACCATTTATCTGTGTACATTATGCACCAAATAGAGAAAAAATTATTAGAAGTAAGATCCTAAGTATTACTCTTTCGAGTGCATCTTTTCACATTAAGAAAGGGAGTAGCTCTCTTTAAATACTTCTTCTGAAGGAGGTTCTTACCAGCGTTTCCTGAATAACGCCCCAAATGGATCTTAAAAGAACATGCTTCATCCTCTATCCAAAATCCATCATATGATGCATAGGCATGCTTGTCATTTTCTGATTCCAAATCCACATAAAGACTGAAACTAGTAGCTTTTTGATTTACTATGTGAAAAATCTTCCTCAGTCCAAGCCAAAATTCCCCTAAAACACAAATACAATACACAGTCAATAAACTTCTAGAAAAGGAAAGTGTAAGAGAAAAAATGTTTTCTTCTAGTTTTTCTACTGTCCTTCCTGAAACAAGTATAATAAAAGTCTGATAGGCTTATTTTCCTTTGAAAGACTAATTAAGGTGCAGAGTAATCTTCCTACTTAATTGGGAAATCCATGGAAAGAATTCCTATGCTGGCGTCTTTTTTCTCTATGACATTTTTGAAAATTGCCCACATGATTAATTTCACACGTTTATCTTCAGTGCACCTTGGAAGAACACAAAACCTGGATGTGCTAAAGATCCACTTGATTAAACAGAATTCAGCAGTGTTCCTAAGGAGAATACTGAGAAATGATAGATGTTAGCATTGTATGAAACACAACAAAACTCACACCCTGTTCTTGAGATTTGCTGCCTCTGTAGATTGCTCTTTTTTCCCTGAAAAGTTGCCCCATATGAGCTGTGCTTTTTTGTATAATTGAAAAGTTGTGTGCTTTTATTGCAATCCCAGGTAAACTCCTGAAAAAGCAACTGGTTTTAGACTTGCTGCATGAAAGGTGGCAGTAAAGGTAATATCACAGTTGTGTTGGTATTAGATACTGAAATATTTCCATTCTATTTCTGATTTGCGTTCCCTATGGTGAAATGTTACTTTTTTTCTCTGCTTTAAGGACATATTTTGCAAATGTGATTAAAACCAACTAAGGCTTTTTTAAATCTGAAAAAAAAAAAAAAAAAAAACCCAGAGGGAAATGCAATTTATACATTATTTCAGGAAGAAAACATCACAACATTTTAAACATCCCTTTTGAGACTGAAGATCATAGAAGATGAGCAATGGCTAAAGAGTCTAGTAGGGTGATAGTCATTATTGAGAGGATCACACCATAGATTTGATGAAAAAAACCTCTTAAGTAGAAATAAAACTTTTAAGAAACAAGAATTTAGTCTATATACTACTAAAAATCCCACACAATTTAGTGGAACGTAGCTCACATAAAGACAGCAGAAACGTTGGGCCCAAAGCACTTTAGAGTATTTAAAATTAATACCAGAAAGGTCACCAAATCCATCCAGATATTCAGACCATGTTCTCTGAAATGGAATGATTCCATCAGTTCTTTTCTGAACCACAGTCCATCCACCTCCTTGAAAGTCCATGTCACATAAAACCTAAAATAGACACAGATATGATTAAGCATTCTTGAAGCAGCTGTTATGAAGAAAACATTTTAATTAAAGGTGACTAGTCAGAGTTTTGCGAAGGAACATACCTTTCAAATATCTTAACAAAATCTCAAAGAAAATAAAAAATGAAGCTGCAGTATTTTCTTGTATGTTCTTTTCAACTGCTTGATTTGGATATTTCCTCAACCAGTAGAAACTGTTGTGTACAAATGTCTGCTCATATCAGATACAATAAATAAGCTTTGATAAATGTTGCTGTGTATTAATAATAGAAAGAAATGGAAACAACATACAATGTCATGTATTAATCATGCAAAATATTACAGATACAGGCACAGACACTGAATAGACCCTTATTTCAGCAAAGCAAAATAGACACAACTCCTTATGTGCTTTCTCTCCCCATCTTACCTTCTTCCCCAAAAATACTGTGTTTGTAATGCCTGGGAAATGTAGAACCCTTAATAAAGGTGTGGGAATGGAAAAAGTGGTAGCAATAACCCAGTATATAATAATTTATGATAGATTAGCAAAAAAGCTCTAAACAAGAAGGGGATCCAATCCAGGAAAGTCCCAATGTGAACGTTTAACAGCCTGCAACTGAGCAGTCCCACTGAATACTGGAAAAGGGGAAACATAGCCCCCATCTTTAAAAAGGAAAAAAAGAAGACCCAGGGAACTACAGGCCAGTCAGCCTCACCTCTGTGCCCAGCAAGATCACGGAGCAGATCCTCCTGGCGACTATGCTAAGGCACAAAGAAAATAAGGAGGTGATTGTTGACAGCCAACACGGCTTCACTAAGGGCAAATCGTGCCTGACTAATTTGGTGGCCTTCTATGATGAGGTTACAGCATTGGTGGATAGGGGAAGAGCGACTGGCATCGTCTACCTGGACTTATCCAAGGCATTTGATACTGTCCCACATGACATCCTTGTCTCTAAACTGGAGAAACATGGATTTGACAGATGGACCATTCGTTGGATAAGGAATTGGCTGGATAGTTGCACTCAAAGAGTTGTGGCCAACGGTTCAATGTCCACGTGGAGGCCTGTGACGAGTGGTGTTCCTCAGGGGTCGGTACTGGGACCAGTGCTATTTAACATCTTTGTTGGCAACATGGACAGTGGGATCGAGTGCACCCTCAGCAAGTTTGCAGATGACACCAAGTTGTGTGATGTTGTGGACACGCTGGAGGGAAGGGATGCCATCCAGAGAGACCTTGACAGGCTGGAGAGGTGGGCCTGTGAGAACTTCATGAAGTTCAACAAGGTCAAGTGCAAGGTCCTGCACATGGGTCAGGGCAATCCAAAGCATAAGTACAGTCTGGGCAGAGAATGGATTGAGAGCAGCCCTGAGGAAAAGGACTTGGGAGTGCTGGTGGATGAGAAGCTCAACATGAGCCAGCAATGTGCGCTTGCAGCCCAGAAAGCCAACTGTATCCTGGGCTGCATCCAAAGAAGCATTTTTCACTCTCAGGGTGGTGAGGCACTGGAACAGGTTGCCCAGAGAAGTTGTAGATGCCCCATCCCTGGAGGTGTTCAAAGTCAGGTTGGATGAGGCTTTGGGCAACCTGGTGTAGTGAAGTGTCCCTGCCCATGGCAGTGGGTGTTGGAACTAGATGATCTTTGAGGTCCCTTCCAACCCAAACCGTTCTATGATTCTGTGATTCCATGATAATACATAAGATCAACTCTGAAATTTATGAATCTTTATGGGTCAAATTGGTGCCCAACAACATGTCAAATGGCAGTGGTCCAGCTGCTCTCTGTTCTGCTGTGGAATACCACATTGTGTCGTACATTTTCTCCTCAGCCCATTGAACTTTAGACACATAATTGAGTTCCCAAAGTTAGGCATCTTATTGCCCTTGTCTCCCCTGTAATCGTCCTTATACAGAGAAATGTGCATTCATAGCATATCTCTGGGAAATCAAGATCTAAATCACCCTCTGCATATGTCAGTCACCTCCACTTTCTACACAAAGTGCCCCTAGACCCCTGGCTGCTCTGTACGGACTTCAGCTAAATGCCTAAAGTTAGTTGGAATGCATCCAGGTCACTCTGGGTATTTTTCAAGTATGTCCCCAGTGCCAGTGTTTGACCAGTTCTGAGAGGGATTAGAAAGTCTGGGCATCCTAGTGTAGAAAGGTGCATAATGCACATTTAGACACTGCACCAGCTAAGCTGTTCAAAGTACTTCTAGGGGATACTATGCTTAACTAGTGTTTAAAAACAGAGGCTCATTTGTGTCTCCCAATGTTACTAAAATCAGGAGAATTAACCTGGAAAATGCTTACAGCGACGGAGCCATTAAGCTACTTGTGATAACAAAAGTAACTTCAGAATATAATGTTGCTTATCAGTAAATAACAACAATAAGCAGATGCACAAGTGATGGAGTAAAGTAGGAATTTTTTGTTCATGTTATAGGAAACGTACATAATGGAATATGTTTCAGAAAAGAGAGATTTGCAATCTTAGCCAGTTGTTAAAAGTAGAGTCTAGGTGAAAGTCAGTCTAACTCTCAAAAAAATTATGGCAGTCTGAGCTTTATGTGTTGCACCTCCATTGCCTGTACCACCCAAACATTTTCCGTAAGACCAAAGACTTTTCCTTGGCAGAAACACACCAACATCATATTCAGAACCTCTGTGACTTAACATCTTCTCTGTGAAAGATAAGAAAACAACAGTACAGAGCTGCAATGTGATCTGATACAACTGGGGCAATCTGGGATCCTCAAGTCAAGGCCATGGGATGCTTTGAGCTACCTTTGCAACTGAAATACTGCAGGAATTATTGTAAGGGTTATGTGCATGAAAGAAAATTATGGGCTTTATTGCTTGGGGAATCATATGATTTCAGTCACCCAAGGAGACCGGAACTGAAATAAAAAGAAATACGAAAGATTCCAAAATGAATACTTAGATACAAATACCTAAAACTCATTAAAAATAATCCCATTGCCTCAGCCACTGTCTTGAGAGGATGACTGCGTGCTTGGCTACGCCTCTCACTGTGAGTCAGAAATACAAAGAAGAGCCCACTTGGTCACAACAGCAATCTTCAGTCCAATATAAATCAGTGGGAGTGTTGATAATTCTCAGAAGGAGCAGATTTGGCTGTATATGAAAGGTCATCAGCCAATTACTTTGATATGACACCAAAACGTACACAGCTAAGTAAAAATATGAGATATACACAAAAAAACAATCATTGCTGTGTCATTTCTTTAATCCTTTATATGCTGGAAATCATGCAGTTTTCTTTCTTCAAGCCTTATAATAGTTAATCCACTTTAGAGCTTGTTCTGTGTCTCATATTGTGTAAGGTATGAGGGCCATGACTGTGCCAGGTGCAATTTAAATTAAATGAGGAGGAGGGTGCTTCTGCTGAATATTTCTTCCCTTTCCATCTTTAGTGTGTATAAGAAGTATATTCCAAACAGTTGTTTAGTTTGTCTGACTCTCCTTAGAAATATCATGGATCTACATTTACTGATTGAAAAATGTATTAGAAAGCAATCATGATTCAATTTTCCAGAAGTGAAATTGGTTTTAATTACCTCATGTTTGAATGCTCAGACAAAAGCCCATTTGAGACTAATTTTCTGAGATGACAAGAACCTGCCACTGCCACTGAAACTGGATATTCTTAGAGCTCCTGGAATTCAGGTTTCAGTCAGCCCAAATTAAGCATCAAGACCTATACTCACTTTTGAAAACATGAGGATTTCCCTGCCCATGGCAGGGGGGTTGGAACTAGATGATCTTTGAGATCCCTTCCAACCGTAACCATTCTATGATTCTATGATTCTATGGAAACATGAAAGCATGAGAACAGGGTCAAGTTGTCTAAATAGAATCATAGAATCATAGAATGGCTAGGGTTGGAAGGGACCTCAAATAGCTTTCTTCATTTATCTGGTATAATCATGCAAATGATTCTGAAGACATTTTGGTTTCATTTCAGGTACGTTTAAAGAGCAGCTTATTGCTGAAAAGGCCCTCATTGAAATAAATTGTTTCATGCTGGCTTTGCTTTCTGTTTTTTAGCTTCTTGCTATGGTTTTCTGCTTCTTTGTACTTTTCTTATTTTGCTAGTCTGCAGAACTTCCAGAACTCTTGGCTATTAGTCCCTTAAAATGCATTACAATTTCTTGTTTATGTTTTAATGTCTTGATATTTTTGTTCATCTATCATTTCTCTTGTACCCTTTTTACTTCAACACATGCACTAATTTGCATTAAACAGTTTTCCTTAAAATAACATTCTTTACGGAACACACATATTTTAGATATTTTTCTCTGAGAACTTTTTGGCACTATCTTTTCCGTTCTGTGTAACATCTACCAGACAAGAAATGAGACACTCATTTCATGAGTGCAGACGGTTCTTCTCATTATTTATTGTTACCTTGTGTTTTTAATCAAATTATTATGATTTTTCCTTTTGTTTCTTGTTCTCCTTAAGGAACCTTTCCACTCATATATCTGATTTGCAGATTCTGGCAGTACCTTTAAATGTGGAAAAGTGTCAAAAATACTTTTGAAGTGAAAGGAACTTTATCATTTCAGATTTATTTTCCAAAAGCTGTAAGTGAACTGAGAAATCACTTTTCTCACATAGATTAGTCATACCATCTCTCAGGAAAAGTAATTTGGGTGAGGTATGAATATTTCCTCAGTGGAATCCCCCTCAATCCATAAGAAATTGTGAAAGAGATTCACTTTGTGCTATGCTTCATCCTGGGGTGAGGCAGACAGCATTTCCTTCATACTATAAATGTGGTTGTTCTGTCATGTCTACCTGTCTTTGCCTTTCTTTTACCTGGAAGGAACTTGCCGATGAGTTACACGTCTTTGCCCTGAGCTCGCTGCATTGTATAGAGAGAATGACAGGATTTTCTATCAGGGGTTTGCAGAATCAAGTTCATTTTCTTTTCAGATCCCAGCATACTTCTGAAGCCTTTTCATAATTGGTTTGAGCAATTTTTTTTTGTTGTTTTTCGTGGGGTTCCAATTGGCTAGAGATAAAGGGATTCATCTTTCCTTTGTTATAGGAAGACTATAAAGTCAGATATTAGGTTTTGCTATTTATTAGCTGGCTTAAACTCCACAATTTTTCTCCAAAAACTAATGACCTCAGCTTGTACTGCAAAACCAAAGGTTTGAAAGTGCCATATCTGTCTTTCCACTATGCATAAGGACTTTCCTAAGTAGAACACCCTGACATGGAAGTAAACAGAATAAACAAAGTATTCCTTGTGTTTGCATGGATCTGAATGTCCTAAGCCTGAGGAAATTAACCCAAAACTCTCTTCTCCTAGATGAGCACTATAACTGAGCAATTACAGAAAATGCAGGTGCTGATAGGAAGCATGACTGCTGCAGTTCATGCTGAATTTCATCCTTTTCTCTGCCTTAAGAATGTGTATCCTGCAAACTGGATATGAAAACTGAACGTTCAGATGCCTTTCTGCCTCAAGACTGACTTATAATGATGCTCAGACAAGACCTAAGCACCTGCTCCTCAAACCAATGTACATCTGCACCTTTATTTAGATGCCTATGCCATATCATGGTCCAAGCCGTAGGCATTAGCGGAGTCACATCTCAAAAGAAGGTAACGCTATACAGTCCTCCAGCAGAGTAATTCAGAAAGCCAAAGGTCCCACTTTAGGAGCCAAATGGATCAGTCACTTGGCTCCTCAGTTTTCCATCTCCAAAGTAAAAAAGAATGGGACTTCTCAATGTCCAAAAGGGGTTCTGGAAAATACCTTGGGTTTTCCTCTTAGGTACATTTTTTACTGTATATTAAAACAGATGAAGGGATCTTATGATGGGATCTTATGACAGAGATTAAATTTCTTTGTAGAAAATGAGAAACTTGTCAAAATGATAGTAATGGCAGACACATTTGGATGATTTAATACATTTCTTATTCATCTGTCGAGAAATTGTCAAGGAAAACGGTTTAAATCTACTAAATATATTCTAAGTGCATATTCTCAAGCAAATCGTGACTATCCTGAGAGTTACGTTTATTACCTCAAAAGGATAATTTGATCCTTCTGGATGGATAATGTACAGACCAGTTGGAGTTTTTGAAACTGAACCAACGGTATCTTTAATATCAGTGCAATCCAACCCTAGAGAACAAAGTATTTGATCACGTTCATTAGCAAAATATGTTAAAAAGAAAAAAACAAATATAGCTTAAGCACAGAATATTACCTTTCTTGGTAACTTATGAATGACTTAAAATAGCATTTTCTTGTCAGGCAAACTTTAAAATCATGTTTTGTCATGGATTTACTTTATAAATGAAAATTCTCTGAACTCTATTAAGCTCAGAAAGAAGCATAAATTATACTGTATAGAGAAAGTTCTTTCTAATCTTAACGGATATGATACAGAAATTAAAGATTATGTATCTGGGTCATTTTGCAGATTTTATTTGGGTATCACTTGTACTGAGTAAAAAGACACATTATCTGGGGAAGAATATCTTTTTCCTGCAGATATTTCTATTTATACTTGCAAAGACTTTACATCATAATATATACATAAAAACCCCTTTTCTTCTAAGAGTTAAGCTAGGTCTGTGTTACACACACTCGAACAAGCAATTTCTACAGCCAGTAGAACTGCTGAGACGTAACATTTCACATTCAGTCTTGTGAGTATAAAAATCAACAAGATTCTAAACAGGATGCCCAGAATTAGCATTTGCAAATGATTTAAAGTAGTCTTTATGATGACATTCTTAAACAGTTCACAAATTTTCCAGAGTTTATATGTTACTTACACAGAATAAATACTGGAAATGTTAAAATTGCTTACCTTTGCTTTAATTAGTTCTCTGTCAAGATAGAAAGATAAAATGAGGTCAAGACTAAATGCAAAAAACACTTACCATGAGATTGAACTGCTTTGTAAGGAAGTGGATCCAAATGCTTTCTCAAAACTTCGGCGTTCAAAAGAAGAAGTCTGTTCATGAGTTCGTTCACCTGCAAATTCAAATAAAAGATCTTCAATTAGGTTGCAACTAGGAATTTTACATTTAAAGATGTTATTTCTGACTCCCAGTAAACATAATCTGAACTTCATTTTTGTGATGTGTTAGTAATTTTTACCTTCAATAGGGGAATTGGTCTGATTTTTTAATTTTTTCATCCAAAATAATTTTTAGGCACAATTCTGGTTAATTCAAAAAAAGCCATTCAGTTTGATTACGACATTTTATCTGTACTGAAGCACAGTGTTTGTAACTCTGTACTATCAGAGTTAATGATAATATAACACATCATCTGCAGAAATATGACAGGACGGGAGATAGCAATCAACGTGGAGGAACCAAGTGGTGCTTATCGCTTTTTGTAGAAATGGAACTCGCACCCTACCTGAGATATAAGGAATGGTGATAGAGACTCTAATTCTACTGTTTTAATGACAATATAAATGGCTGACTTTCCTCAGCTGGACAATTCTTGTGGTGATAAATAATAAATAAAAATCTTTACGACAAAGAAAAAAGTACCTGATTAGAAAGGTAATCCAAAGAAGACTGTTGATCATCCATCATGTTTCTTACCAGTTTTTTTGTACTTCTTGCATATTCAACAAGAGAGTTCTGCAAATTTCCTTTAAAAGAAATATATTCATCCACTTTGTTATCATAAATCTAGAAATACTCTTGTCTGAATTACACTTATTTGTGATATCGAAGTGAATATTAAAGGTGTTTAACCTTAGGGTACCTAAAAGTGAAACCAAAGTAGGGCAGATACCACAGATTAAAGCCAAAGATGCTTAGAACCTCCGTCTTGCTGGCTGCAGTGAAGACATCTTAAGAAGTGATGTTTCTTCTTAAGATTTGAAGAAGAATGTAATCTTATCATTGGGCAACATGGATGACCAGTTAATGGATATCACAGAAATGCAAATGAAAATAATAAAAGACAGACATATAAGGATTCCTGTCATCCTACTTTACTTATTCACTCTGCTACTCCTTTTTTTTTTAGCCCTGATGCTAAAAATAAATTAAAGAAAAAAGTAAACCTGTCAGATAATTAGTAATACATGTTAAAAAATCATATGGGAAAGACAAGAATTTTGACAATTTCTTTCTGAGGCTGATTACATCATTTCCTATAGTTTGTCCAGGCAGTGAATAGAGAATGTCCTGTATAAGTATCTATAAAAAGCAAGCTGAAGTATAGATTTCCTCTCACTTTAACTAACTAACTAATTCCCACTTAACTCCCCCCCACCTAACTATGTGTTTAAATGAGGGACAGACACCCTATGCTTCCTTTCTAAGGGAGAGAACTACTGACATTCAGAGGGTAAAAGAGATCTAGATGGGCTGAGCTGCAGCCTGGATTTGCCTGTCCTCACCAGTGATTCTAGAGACTAACATGATTAACTTTATCCCACCAGCTGCGCCCCAAAAAGACAGCACCTCAGATTTTCTGAGCAATACTCAGCCTGAGCAGCAGGGTGAAAGGCTCCCACTTGTGCTCAAGAAGAGTAAAAAATCAATTAGCACAGCATAGCACAGCATAGCAGAGGATCACACAGCGTGGCATTGCATAGCTCGTTGCTGACAGTATTCTTTATGAATACATACTGCACATGTAATGTCTTTCCCCTCGTAAAATTTTAGCTTGAACATCACATGGTATGAGGCATTGTTCTTTTTGTTTTGAAATATCTGCAGATTTATTTTTCTCTTCTGCCTTGCGTGGTTCCTCCACAGCTCCAACATTCCTTGTGTCCTGTTGTACCAAACAATGGAGGGGGAAATAAAGTGATCATAAAGCACATACAAAATAGCTCAGTCTGCCAAAATGAAGTAGATCACTCCATGGATCTTCCTCCAAAACTTGTTTTTTTAAAGCTTTATCTAGTGTTAGTTGACAGAGCTGAGACCGAGATGTTAGGTGTCTTCTGCTTAGCTGTACCTCACAAGAGAGTGTCAGAGGTAAAGAATAACCCCTATAAATTTAAAAAACACCACCAACATTTCTAGCATTCTGCCTGCGAGCACTGTGGACTGGAGGCAAGAACTTGCAAATCTTGCATTTAAGAAGCTCACATTTAGGAATCACCACACCCAACAGACATCTCAAATGCTAGCAAAGTTATTGTCACCAGAAAGGAACAGGCTTTTGGATTTACCACTTATTAGCAAAACACTTTCACTCGTGAAAGTCCCTAAATTAATTACTTAGATGCTGATCATAGAAATGCTTGCACAAGTTATTAATCTATGCACAGAAGCACTCCCAAGCAGATTTGCAGATAAACTCAGCATTAAAAGAATATTTTAAATGCTCTTACAGAGGAAAGAATAAAGGGACACTGTTCACAGGCATACAATTCTCTGAAATAGTAACAATAAAACCACTGGTAAAAGTAGTTACACTTAGTAACATTCTTTTAAAATAGTATTTTCATATTTAATATTTTTTCTTCCATGGTGCCATGTTACATAAAATAAGGGAATGCCTCTGACTCATCACTTAAAGAAATGCTAAAAGTAATTCCCGAAATATGTGTCATTGTAAAAACACTGAGACACATTTTCATTTGAGTATTTGTTTGCTGATTCCATAATCTCAGCAAAGCATGGCAATATGTTCATATGCTGTATTTTCAAATGTAAATAGGATCCTTAGAAACAAAGAATGTAATGAAAAAGAAACCTTATTTAGACTTGAATATATCTTCAACAAAATTGTTCTCTTGTTTCTCTTTCTGGTATGAGCATTACACTGGCAAAGCACTGAATGTTTTTTTTCCTGATTTTTGCTTTTTAAAAGTGAAAGTGAAAATTACATAAAACTGTTAACGAGGAGATTTTACCAAGAAAAGGTTTCTGGATTATTAATGTAATGTAATGTAATTCATTTTGTATCTGGAGATAAATGCTAAAGAACTAAAAGAATATGTTTCTTTAATTTTGAAATAAGCATAAAATAAAGGAATAAAAATTCTGTCAGAGTTTTAAACAGATTACTTGAAACTTATAGATAGATCACTTGAAACTACGGTTTGTTCCAGGGCTTTATCGCAGCTACTCACCAGATGTTCAATTAAATACTGTCAAGCAAATATTTTTAATCAATATTTATTTGTAACAAAAGCCAATATAAAACAGGCAATTAAATCTGACCGCAGCAATTCAAGTAAAAACAGTGACTCTGCCGCAAGCAACAGTTACTCTGTGTTTACAGTCATGCAGATGAGATTAAAAATATGGCCTAACAACTGAGCTGTGATGAAGAACATTAAAAGTAAAATGTTCTGAATATACTGAATTCCTACAGTTTCAATGTAGTTTCTTCCCTCTATCTGAAAATATCTGATTCTTCTGTGGTTTTGTATCTATCCTGAATAAAGCCATCTACATTTTAAAAACGTGTCACTTTTCTGAGAAATCATTCATTCAGTTACATTCATCCTTATCTAAGCAAAGTAATTGAAAATCTTACCTTAGATGAACAAGGCTTGACATTACTTATGACAGTCTCTCCCCAGCTGAACAAAAAAATATTAAGACAAATCAATAAAGTTACCCCAAAGCAGTTCATCTTTTACTTGAAGAAATGCAAAGGTTTTGACAGGTTTCAAATTTCCGTGGAAAGGACTGTGCACTATGAAGTCCTGAGCTAACTACTGGAGAATGTCTACAGCAAAAGGAGCAGCCAACACATCATTCCTTTAATGCCTGGATTTAATAAAGCACATTTCAATTGCACAGTAGATGTTACATGCTACTGCTTGTATCCTGAGCGCAACTACTGCTTATTACCTTTACATGACACACCATACATATCTTCATTCTGATAAAGCTGCAACGATTTTCTTATATGCTATTTTTGACTACTAGTATATATGTGGTATTGATTAGTCCGGACTACTTGAAAGAAAAACAAGAATTAACTGAGTTTTACAAAAGTTTTTGTCGTTAAATTTTGTCGTTAAATTCACATTGGTGTGGTGGTGGTGCACTAGAACAGGCTGTGGAGGCAATTTTAGAGTACGTCCTAAAAGCAAATTCAAAACAGAGAAATGAAAAATAGTACTTTAAAATAATACTTTGTGTTACATTGAAAATTGTTTACCAGGAGGACAATAGCGCTCTCTCAGTCTCACTGGTAGCCCATCCTTAGGAACACAGATATTGAGAGTGGAACAATCATTCGAATACAATGATTTTTACTCCTGAAAAATGCCAAAGTACAACAGAATGTCCTGAAAAAGACGACGATTAAATGCAGTCCACAGAAACATAAATAAAACTATATAGCAGGCACTTAAAATTTTCACACTCAGATACACTATTTTTGTATTTTTGAAACTGGATATGACATTTTAACCAAAAAACAAATTATTTGGAAAGTTTATTTGGAAAGTTCATAAAGGTCCGACAGATTTTCAACTCCCCATGCACATTAGAGAATTTAAATTGCTGGTGATCTGGCCGAAGGAATGACACCTCAGCTTCTAACATACCTCTGGGAGACAGACCTCCTAAAGGATCGTCAGAACACACTGTTCGACATCACCTTACACTGGTACAGCCAATGTTCCGGATTTGTCTCGATACTGTGGTTCATCTCCATCCCTGTCTGAAGCTGGAATACACCGGAAATAGCTTTTGCTACAAGGAGATTTGAAAGCAGTTGGGAGAGGGGGGTTGATACATTTTTAAACCCAGATTTTAATCCAGTTTTTAATCCAATGTTTTCTTTCAAAATTAAAAATAGCTAAAGGGCACTAAGCACCTGTAACTGGCCGTTTCTTGAGAGGAGCACATTCAGCTGCCTGTGAAATTTTTAACAACTTCAGTTCTTCAGTATATCTCAGAATCAAATTTTTAGCTTGTTCTAAAGTACTGCATGGCACATTACAGTTTTCTAAGACATTTAACTAGTGCACTAGTTGACATTGTCTTAAAGAGATGCAGGTTGTGATCCATAGTACAGGCTCAGGAAAGTAAGCAGGTGGAAAGATTTTCATAGCTACCCATATATGTCATTAAGAGGGAACGAACAGTTTTTATTGCTTTTCCTATGCACAGAAATAGGAAAAGGAGACAAACTTCTGGAAGGAATGGTTAAAATGGTCAGAACCTTGACTGAACTCCTTCTCCTGTGCAGCTACCTACACAGTTAAACTGAAGCTTGAAGGAAAGCTAAAGGGCATTAGCAGATTAATCCCCGCTGGAACAAGAAGGAAAGAAAAATGTGATTCTGCAGCAGCATAGCTCAAGCCTTCAAATAAGTTTTGCAATAAATTCAGAACCCATCCCACAAAGATTTAAGAGCTGATCTTTATCCTTCACTGGAATATCAGTCTCTAGCCCGCAGTAAAATTTATGAAACTTCTTTGAAAGCAGCTGCCAGAGTGGGACCTTCCATTTTGCAGCCACTTGAGGTCAGGCTGCCTGCTGCCTCAGAATAATCATACAGTTCTGCAATACGTGGTCCTCAGCTAGCCATCCTCATCGCGCAGTCTGAAAGATGTGGGGTTACTCAGAAGGAGAAACACCGAAACACCTAGGAGGTGCTATGCAAAAGTAAAAAGGCTATGCAAAAGTAAAAAAAAAAAAAAAAAAAGGTAAAAAGGAGAAAAGAAGATTATTTTTAATTCTAAATTTCAGAAGATATCTAAGGTGAAGCTGCAAGTTGTACTGGAAGTCTAAAGAAGCTCCAATTCTGTAGGCATGAATTGACCATGAACTTGAATTTTCGTAGGTGTGACACGGGCTCAAATTCTGCAGTTGTTTCCCAGCTCTGATTCAGTCCTGTTTGGGTAACTTAGTCCTCCATATCGATAAAGTCTTCTACTGTATCCTAAATGAAACACAGCATTTTATCAGGCAAATTGGAATTTTAAAAGCGTATGTGGGTTGAAAAGTACATGGAAGGTTGTAGAGTGACAACCAGTCTTCTACCTGCAGCGTGGAAGAGTTCAGACTGGACAGAGATGAATTTGGGGCTGGTACTCTGAACTACAGGTGAAAGACTTCCATGTTAGAGTCTTCTTCTCAACTAAGGTAAATGGGATGTTATAAATACTAAGCACGTTTCACAACCTGAGCATCAGTGGTCTAGACTGTAAAATGGTACTAATAACACCTACATCACAAGCTGTGCTACAAATATGTGGGGGGTTCTGTGAGGAAAAGTATTTTACAAATGCCGAGCACTATTTTTACCCTCCTAGTCAAAGACATAGAACAGCTGCACACTGAAAGAGAGAAGAATTGGTTTAAACTCAAATACAACAGCCAAGAAATGTCTCGCCAGGAAAACACCAAGGCATTTAGCCTTTCGCTGACAGCTCATCCAAGGCATGGCAATATCCCAAGACAACACACCCTGCTTTGCCTGAAATAAAAAAAATTTCAGTCTTAAGAACAAGTTACTTGTTGGGGTTTTTTTTACTTTGTGTAATTTTATTTACTTTTTAACATATTTTTTATAATTTTGTATAAAGTTTCATACAATTTTACATATTTCACGTTTTTATTTTTTGCATTGCGATTTCTGCACCCTGCGGTTAAAAGGAAATGTTTTATCCTGTTAACTCCAGGTCTTTACCGTACACACATTTAACAGACATCCGCGGGGAGCTCTGCAAACCCGCAAGCACCAACGGGCTCACGGAGGCGTTTCCTTTGCTCTGCAAAACTAAGGAGAAACGCATTTGCTCGGATGCCAGTTTTTTACATTAAAAAAAAAAGCACCCTGTTGTTTATAAAAGTGCAGCGAGGATGCAAAGCCCGGTGAGAGCCAAGCACCGCGCCCGGGCACGGAGTCCGGCAGCGCTGGCCCTGAAGAGGCGGGCAGACGCGGAGCGCGCCCGGCGGCGGAGCGCGGTGCCGACACCCGGCTCCGACCCTGGGCCGGCGACCTCCGGCTCCCTGCGCCTCTCACCCGCCCGGCCCCTCGAGCCTGCTCTGAACGCCAGTAAAGCAGCGCCAGCCAAACCGCCGCCGCCGCTCCCTCAGCCGCTCCCCGCCGTCCCCTCAGTCGCTCCCTCAGTCGCTCCCCCGCCATCGCCTCACCCGCTCCCCCCCGTCCCCTCAGCCTCTCCCTCAACCGCTCCCCCGCCATTCCCTCAGCCGCTCCCTGAGCCGCTCCCCCGCCGTCCCCTCGGCCGCTCCCTCAGCCGCTCCCCCTCCGTCTCCTCACGGCAGCCCCGCCCCGCCCCGTTGCGAAGGAAGCGGCGTCTCCGGTTGCTACGATGGCAGCAGCGCGGCCGGACCGTGCTGAGGCGCGGGCCGGCGCCCGGCGCTGACGGCGGCGCGCTCCAGTATGGGGGCGGTGGGTCCGGAGCCCTGAATGGCGCCCAGCGAGAAGGTCGGCAGAGCCGCACGGGGGCAAAACCTCCCCGGCGGCCCCCAGGACGGCGCGGGCGGGAGGCGGGCTCCTTCCGTGTATCCTTCCGCGTATCCGTCGGCGGGCTCGGCCGACCGCGAGGGCTCGGGCGGGCGGTGGAGCGGTCCGTGAGGGCGGGTCAGGCGGCCTGACTGGGGAGGGCCTCCCTGCGAGAGGGGCAGGGCCGGCGGGGCGGAGGGGTCGTTCTGCGCCCGGTGAAGGGGGGAACGGGGCTGCGTGGGGTCCGTGCGGGGCGGCGGTGGGGAAGGGGCCGTGATGGGGAAGGGGCCGTGATGGGGAAGGAGCGGCGGTGGCTCAGCGCCCGCCCTGCCCTGCCGTCAGGGATTGCCTCAGGGGTGGCTTGCAATGAAAGTCGTGCGTTGGGTTTTTTAAACTGCTGTAGAAAAGTCGACTTCTCGGGCAACTTCAGAACTTTCTTGTTTTCCCTCTTCTAAGACATACTGCCATTGGGAACTGTGTTTTCCATCCTAACTTAGGGATCCTTATTTTCTTGAATTTAAGTAATAAGAAATACAATCATAGAAACATAGAATGGTTAGGGTTGGAAGGGACCTCAAAGATTATCTAGTTCCAACCCCCCTGCCATGGGCAGGGAAAGCCTCCACTACACCAGGTTGCCCAAAGCCTCATCCAACCTGGCCTTGAACACTTCCAGGGATGGGGCATCCACAACTTCTCTGGGCAACCTGTTCCAGTGCTTCATCACCCTCGGAGTGAAAAATTTCTTCCTTATATCCAATCTAAATCTCCCCTCTGTCAGTTTAAAGCCATTAGCCCTTGTCCTATCACTACATGCCCTTGTAAAAAGTCCCTCTCCAGCTTTCCTGTAGGCCCCTTTAAGTACTGGAAGGCTGCTATAAGATCACCCCGGAGCCTTCTCTTCTCCAGGCTGAACAGCCCCAACTCTCTCAGCCTGTCTTCATAGCAGAGGTGTTCCAGCCCTCAGATCATCTTCGTGGCCCTCCTCTGGATCCACTCCAGCAGCTCCATATCCTTCTTGTGCTAGGTACTCCAGAGCTGAACACAGTATTCCAGGTGGGGTCTCACAAGAGCAGTATAGAGGGGGAGAATAACCTCCCTTGACCTGCTGGCCACGCTCCTTTGGATGCAGCCCAGGATACGGTTGGCTTTCTGGGCTGCCAGCGCACATTGCTGGCTCATGTTGAGCTTCTCGTCCACCAGCACTCCCAAGTAATACCGACACAAGTTCTGAACTCCGCCTGTAGAGTGCTGCTTAAATCATCACTGAAGTGAGGCAGGACTGATCTTGCTCTGTGGAGAGCTTTTATCCAGTGATATTAATGAATTTCAGTATAAGCAACTAATCCTTTAGATGGAGAGGGGGCTGTTTTTACTAATGAAACATTTTCCCTGTGATAAATGTGTCCATACATTACAGATTTAGATAATAACAAAGATGTACATTCAAATAGACATAATAAAGGTGAGATTTTACATTTGCTGATACCCTGAAAGCTGAGTGCAAAGCCTCTGTCAAAATCACTGTAAATAGGAAAATGCAATTACATTTTTTTCTGGATAAACATAAACTTAGGCATGACCATGACAGGCATTTGTGGGACCAACTGTTGTCTACTTAGTCAAAAGGCATATTGTATATGCCATATGTACAGTGTTTTGTATCTCATGGATAAAGTTTCCCCTTTTCTAAAAAGGTATGTAAAGTCAATCATACAGGTTTTTAATCTTTTAATGAGCTGTTTCATACAGTTTCCATTGTCCTTAACACAATGCTAGGGACAGAGCTTTAACATTTCATTTTGAAAGGGATTTAGAAGAAGAGCGTCAGGCTTTGAAAAAAGATCAAAAAATATGTCGGAGTAGGGCACAGAAATATTTGATAGAGACAAACAGAAGAAGAAGGTAAGTAACTCAAATTCCTCTAATGGGAGATTGTAAAAAAAAAAGAGTCAAAGCCTTGAAACAGCTCAATATATTTCTACTATTCACATGTTCACATTGTTAAATAGCCTCACTGCTTTGTTCTAGAGGAATCTAGGCTGAAAAGTTTCACCAGCTCAGTTCTTGTTATAGTACAAATAAAATATAAAAAGAACAAATTCTGAGTTACTTGCTACTTTTTGAAAACTCATTGTGGTCACCTTTTGCTCTGTAAAGTAAAGGTAAGTAGTGCTTTCATTTCATGCATCTCCATTTCTAGCGTTATTCTGGTTTTTATTAGCTTCAATGGATATGTGGAAAATGCATTCAGATGTACAGTACGGGTCAGCAGGCAGGCAGTTGTCACCTTCTGAAGTGTGTGCTTTTCT
Source organism: Tauraco erythrolophus (assembly GCF_009769465.1). NCBI lineage: Eukaryota > Metazoa > Chordata > Aves > Musophagiformes > Musophagidae > Tauraco > Tauraco erythrolophus. The sequence continues at coordinate 121,624,849 of NC_141465.1, read as the reverse complement.
TCTGCTTGGCGTAACAGCTGCACAGCATGCCCTACGTGGCAGGCTTTCTGCTCCCACTTCCCAATAAACACAAAGCAAAGTCTTTCTAGTATGGGATTGTATTTATAATTAAATTATTCTGCTTTGACATCTTAAACAGAGCTTTGCATATTTGGCCGTTCTGCATATTTGATAATGGGAAGTCATGAAGTATTCTGCGACAAATGGATTAAGTAAATTATACACCGAGATCTTTCAGTGCAATGCTGTAAGTAGTTTAATAGGCATAGAGGGCTTTTCCTAGCATTGAGATCAATTGTACTTACACATGCAGGAGACTCGACTGTGTGTACTGTAGAGGCAGATGGGTTCTTCCTTGCAAGTCTCCAGTCTCTAACCAGTTTCCTCTGCCGGGTGTTAAGTCACTAATGCTCATCACCCGTAGTTCCTGTATCAAATGATTTCTGTTGTACAGTGTTTACTTATTGGAATATGTTGATAACTCACAAGTAGAAAGTGTTTATACTGCCATTTTAGCTTGACAGTATGTGTTGTCAGCATATGTTTTGAAATACAAAGAAAAATGGAAGTATAATCACCTGGGAGTGATTAAAGACAGTGTGCGACCCACAACCTTTGCAAATAATAAACTGAGTCTCAGCCCAAAGATTAAATAGCTTACTTAGTTTTCTGGAACAGTACTGCTGTAACACTATGCATCTCAGATGAACACTGTTTATTGTATTACTGGTCTTGAAATATTATACTCTAATGCAAAAGCAAATACCAGACAGTCTGCGTACTTTCGATAGACTGGTATAGTTAAGCTAATGCTCGTTGATGTATAAATACATTTCCATATGAATTTCATTGCAGCCTTAAGAAACAGAGCATAAATCCAAGTTACTCAGGTAAGCTAGTTAGAAATTTAGGTATGGTATTCATAAAATGAAATTGTTTCTGTTTGTGAAAATTGAGAATGACATAATTACAAGCCTAATAAGCAGTTCAAATGGAAGTCTGTGGTGACAAGTCTTCCCCTAATAACTGAAAAGGAGTTAGTTGTCTAATGTTAGAAAGGTAGTAAGTGCATACAGTATTAATAAGCTGTGAAATATAATTCAAAATCAAAGGTCATTGCATATATGGAGGAAAGTAGTTTGGAAATAAAAAAATCCCTTGAAATGGAATATTTTTTGCCTGACAGTTATGCAGGTAGGAAGTGATTTATCTGCTAATGGATCAGCCATCAGGTCGTGTCTCAAATCTGTGTATGAGCCAAGATCCATTAGCTTTGTAACATATGTAAAGGTGTTAGCTGTGATGATGGTTTCTCAAGGGTAGAATGACTTCCTTAAGCTCCACCTGGCAGGACCCTAAATTCTCACCTGGCAGCACCCTAAATTCTTCCTGACAAGGCATGTATCAGAAGTTATTCTTGGCACTGCTGGTTTATAATTTCAAAACTGAAATTGTTTCTTTCATATTTTTTTCTACCAATATATGGAGAGTAGACATGAGTGCACTGTGAAGTGTGACAGTCTGTTTTCTACTTCTAACCGTTCCCAACAGAATGGTTGGAAAGAGACCTCTTGAGGTCATCTGGTCCAAGGCCTGTGCTACAAAAGGGCCATCTAGAGCTGGTTGCCCAGGACCATGTCCAGATGGCTTTTGAGTATCTCCAAGGATGGAGACTCCACAACTTCTCTGGGCAATCTGTGCCAGTGGTTGATCACTTTCACAGTAAAAAAAAGTGTTTCCTGATGTTCAGAGGGAACCTCCTGTGTTTCAGTTTGTGCCCATTGCCTCTGGTCCTGTGCCTGGGCACCACTGAAAGGAGCCTGGTTCTGTTCGCCTTGCACCCTCCGTTCAAGTATTTATATACATTAATAAGATCCCCCATGAGCCTAATCTTCTTCAGGCTGAACGGTCCCAGCTCTCTCAGCATTTCCTCACAGGAGATGTGCTCCAGTCGCTTCATCATCTTCATGGTCCTTTGTCAGACTCTCTCCAGTATGCCCATGTCTCTCTTGTACTGGGGAGCCCAGCACTGGACACAGCACTCCAGGTGTGGCCTTACCACACCAGGGCCACCACATCTCACCCACCACACCACCTCACTCACCAGGGCTGAGTAGAGAAGGATCACTTCCCTTGACCTGCTGGCAATGCTTTATCTAATGCAGCCCAAGATATCGTTTGCTTTTTTTGCGGCAAGATCTTGTTGCTGCCTCATGTTCAACTTGGTGTCCAGCAGGACTCCCAGGTCCTTTTCTGCACGGCTGCCTTCCAGCAAGGTGGCCCTCAACAAATGTTGGTGCCTGGGGTTGTTCCTCCCCATTTGCAGAACCTTGCACTTCTCCTTGTTGAACTTCATGAGGTTCCGGCCAGCCCACTTCTCCAGCCCGTTGAGGTCTCTGTGGGTGGCAGCCTGACCTTCTGGTGTATCAGCCACTCCTCCTGGCTTTGTGTCACCTGCAAACTTACTGAGGGTACACTCTGCCCTGTCATCCATGATCATTTATGAAGATGTTAAATAGGACTGGGCCCAGTATTGACCCCTGGGCTACACTGCTAGTTACTTGGCTCCAACGAGGCTTCGTGTCTCTAATCACCACCCTCTGGGCCTGGCCATTCAGACAGTTTCCAGTTCACCTCCCTGTCTGCTCATCCAGCCTGCACTTTAACAGCTTGTCTGTGAGGATCTTATGGGAGACTGTGAATGGCCTGAGTGAAGTCCAGGCAGACAATACCCACTGCTCTCCCCTCATCTACCAGGCCAGTCATTTCTTTGAAGAAGTTTATCAAGCTGGTCAAACATGACCTAATTTCATAGAATCATAGAATCATAGAATGGCATAGGCTGGAAGGGACCTTAGAGATCATCTAATCCAACCTCCCTGTCATGGGCAGGGACGCCTCTCAACTAGATCAGGCTACTCAAGGCTCCGTCCAACCTGGCCTTGAACACCTCCAGGGAGGGGGCATCCACAACCTCTCTGGGCAATCTATTCCAAAGTCTCACCACCCTCGTACTGAAGAATTTCTTCCTAAGATCTAATCTAAATCTTTTCTCCTTCAACTTAAACCCATTTCCCCTTGTCCTATCAGTGGACACTCTTGTAAAAAGTAAGTCCCTCCCCAGCCTTCCTGTAGGTTCCCTTCAGGTATTGGAAGGCAGTTATTAGGTCCCCCAAAGTCTTCTCTTTTCCAGGCTGAACAATCCCAGCTCCCGCAACCTGTCCTCGTAGCAGAGATGCTCCAGCCCCTGGATCATCTTTGTGGCCCTCCTCTGAACACGCTCCAACAAATCTATGTCTCTCTTATGGTGGGGACACCAGAACTGGACACAGTATTCGAGGTGGGGTCTCACAAGAGCAGAGTAAAGGGGGAGAATCACCTCTCTTAACCTGCTGACCACGCTTCTCTTGATACATCCCAGGATGCGGTTGGCCTTCTGGGCCGCGTGAGCGCACTGCCGACTCATGCTGAGCTTCTCGTCTATCAACACCCCCAAATCCTTCTCTTCAGGGCTACTCTCAGCCCACTCTGTGCCCAGTTTGTATTTGTGCCTAGGACTGGCCCGACCCAGGTGAAGGACGTTGCATTTTGACTTGTTGAAGCTCATGCAGTTTGCACTGGCCATTTCTCAAGCCTATCAAGGTCCCTCTGGATGGCATCTCTTCCCTCAAGTGAGTCAATGGCACCACATAGCTTCGTGTCATCGGCAAACTTACTGAGGGTACACTCAATGCCGTCATCCATGTCGCTGACAAAGATGTTGAACAGCACTGGACCCAGAACAGACCCCTGAGGGACACTGCTTGACACTGGTCTCCATGTAGACATCACGCCATTGACCACAACTCTTTGAGGTGACCATCCAGCCAGTTCTTTATCCACCAAGTGGTCCATCTGTCAAATCCGTGTCTCTCCATTTTAGAGACAAGGATGTCATGTGGGACAGTGTCAAAGGCCTTGCACAAGTCCAGGAAAATGACATCCGTTGCTTTACCCATGTCAACCAGCACTGTAGCTTTGTCGTAGAAGGCCACTAAATTAGTCAGGCACGACTTGCCCCTAGTGAATTTAATGTCAACCTTAAATTTATAAAGTCTCTGCTGAAGAGTAATAGCAGTGAATTTCTTTTAGCAAACAGGTCTACGGAAGATAGACAGAGCTTCTGCTCTGTTCTCAATCTTGTGTCATTTAGGTTCATTCTTTTTGTGTTGCATTGTGGAGGAAAACCTTTCTGTGGGTTTATTTTTTTGTGGTTTTTTGAAGAACCACTGCCAGCCTACCTTTAACCAAGGTTACACCAAGGCTGACTGCGGGTCCAATAGCCCCTAGTGCTAACGAGAACGGCATGTGCTGAGAGCTTGCAGATTGAGATCTTCCGTTTTCAAGCTTCCTAAATGTACTAGTAATGACATTTTCACAGATGGTGTTGATCTGTTGTCAATACCTCTCAAATACAGCAGCTTCAGCCTATGGTTAAAAATACTCAACTTCTGACAAGATATTCTCAGTTAATTGGTAAATTAGAAAAAAACTAAAAACATCACTTGCACAGAAAAGAGAAGTATAGCTTTGGAAAGCAAAGTCTCGGTAGCTTAAGTCACAGATCTTTTTCAAAGTGAGTACTTAGAGGAACCCATATTCCTGTCTAATGCCATTAGTTTCTTTGCATCTCTTGTACTGACCGAGCTCCTTAGTTTTGTGTCAACAGCGGTACTTCAACACAGTAAAACACCGGCCTGCTGATTATCTTTACACACGTTGCCTGAGTGTCAAGAAAGTAATTCTGTTATCATCTCACTGACACGTGAAGTCGCAACTTCAAGATTGGTTTAAGAATTAAATATGCTCTGGGGCAGTAGTTGACAGATATTTCGTATAAATAACAGTACTCTGGAAATAAGAGTTACTGACTAAGCACATACTTGATGTGAATGAATAGGATATCAGATTTTGTGTTTATATTCCACAATACTTTCTAAGTACCAGCTGCAGGTTTGCTGGGGACTGTAGCCTTCCTGCTGTTACTGCTCAATGCAAAATGTGCTTCCCATTATGCTGTGGTGTTACTGGCTTCAGGTAGTTGGTTCATTCTGGAAATGCGATTGTCTATGTGCATTTTTAAATAAACCTTACAGTCAGCTATCTTGGTTCAGCGTTTTGAGTTACCTTGAAATCTGAATAGCTGATCCATCTGTTTTAACTGGGGAAGGAAATGCTTTCCCAATTTATATCAGTTTCCAATCTATTCCCATTACTGTTGTTTTTTCAAAAATACTTTATTTTCAACATATGCACAAGGTTTGTGCTCCATCTACTGGCTGATTATCATTGATTATTTAATAAAAGCTCTTTAAATTATTCATCAGTGTTGTTGATGGAGAATGAAAAGCAGTCTAGTGCCAGAAATAGGAGAAGAATGTTAGCATTTGGTAAAGAGAGAGGGCAAAATGTTGCAAATTTCTTACTGCTTTCTGCGTAAGAATGAAACCATGAAAAGTAGTAATAACTGTAACCGTGTGGACCTGAAGTGCAGTACTGCCATTTCTGGTAACGGGCCACAGGGTTGTGCCGAGTTTGAAAGGCCTCAGGACGGAGGCGTGCCAAGCTTGCTCTCTCTGAACTTTTCTTGACCTGCCCACAGCTTTGTTTTGCTTGGTTTAGCTGTGACAGCAATTTCTCTAACTGACCAGGTGCCTGTAGCTAATTTATTTTGCCTTTGTATATCTTTTTATGGTATGACTGTAGTTTTATATAGATAGCAGTAACAAGCAGTTATTCTACATGGAGAATTAGATATTTATGACTCTAACGTGATGCAGTACAGGGAAATACAGGCTCCGTGCGTGGCACACAGGCTTGGCACTGGAGACCCCAGGGCTGTAAACAACTCACCGACAGTCGGTTAAAGAAATGCAGATCTGACACAAATCCTAGATCTGGCAAAACTGGCTTTAGGGGTAGCAAAGAGAACAAAAGAATGGTATGTAGTATGTGTAAAAGGCATTGTGTGTGGAATATTTGGAGGTACTGGGGAGCGTCAGATTGATGAAGAAAAATCAAAGGTGTAAAAGCGTGTTAGCAAATACAAAAATTACTGCAAGTGGATCCCATGGTGAGGAAGAAGAAAGCATTAACATAAACATCATATTGTTCTGGTGAAGGAACTCCCAATGCTGACAGCTCACTGTAACGCCCCAGCACCACCAGAATGAAACTACCGGTCCTGGGATGCAGAAGAGCACTGGAAGCACGAGCATCAGCAAAAGGGGTAGAAAATCAATGTGCAAATAACAGTTCAAAATGTTATCACTATTATTGAGGCTTTCTCTGTATAGAAGTATTCTAATGGTATTATTATTTTTCAGTAACAATTATATCTGGATTAATAATGATTAGACTCTTAAGATTTGAATTACACTAAAGTAAAAAGTCATGGCTTTGTATAAGGTATGCTTACTCTTTGCCTATAAAAATATTTGGAGTGAAACAACTGTCGGGTAGTGTGGGCAGCCCTCCTGTGAACCTTCGGGGCACTTTGGAGGACAGACCTCTGTGAGCCCTTATGGCATTGTAAGGGTCAGTTCTTCTGAAGCCCTTGCAGCAATTTGGGGCTTTGGTATGGAGCATGCAATAATCAAAGAAGACGAGGGAATGGAGTTAATATATGTTCCTATTGTCCTAGTAAGTATCTCACTTAAAAAAAATAAATTGATTTATGGGCAACATCTGCAGATCTTTTTAAGGATGTAAGGTGTGTTTCCTGTTTGCCTATGAAGGGGATTTTGAGAGACACCCCGTTCTAGCTTTTTCTTGATCTTGCTGTAGTCGTTAGGTATACCAATATCTTTCTACCTCAATTTTAAAATTACTGTGCACTGGTTTGCAAACGTGATATGGCAATGGATGAATAATATCAACTCAGCATCCAAAGGTTTGTTTCATAGCATTCCATATGCACTGTATATATTCCTTTATTTAATTTTCAGCCAAGGTAGTAGTAAGCATTGAGTCCACCTGGGGATGTAGCATCCATTACTTCACTGTAATGATAATTTAATAAAATTAACCAGGAAATAGTTCCACCATCTGGCCATACTGGTTTTAACATAGAAGTACCTCCCACATAATGTCTGTATATGTGAAACTAGTGCTAGATATTTTAAGTTTCATATTCCAAATTCACTATATGCATTTTGGCAGCTGGTTCAAAAATTGCTGCACCACTGGGTTGTTTATAGTAGACAGAAAAACTGGGTTAAAAAAACACCAGTCAGGAAATTCTTCTGCTAACTCTCCATCTTAAAGCCATACTCTTTTGCCAATGTTACATCTGTGATACGAACCGAAGCTGGTGGTTTAAGGAGAGTGGATGAACAAACATTTGCTTTGACTGTTTTTCTGTAAGATGTCAAATGTGCATTTGTAAAATTATTTATTTTACATAATGCACCTGGGTGTCAGAATTTACATTCTGTGAGGTCAAGAAGTTAATGATGCAGGCTTCACTGAATATCTTTAATGCATTTCCTTGCATTTAAATAAGATCGTTTTTCTCCTTCATGTCTTAATCCAAACCAAATAGTGATCATGATGAGCTGTGATGAAAAAGACCTCTTGCATCAGCATTTGGACTTACCCATTTCCAGCTATATGGAACAACAGTCTGTTTTTTATGCCAGTTATTAGGAATGTGGATGAGTGCAGCTAAGTCATACTCCAAAATCGTTTAAAAAATAAATAATAAAGACATTGTCAGAATTTGCTTTCTTTTTTTGGACTTATACACTGGAATTACTCCAGGTGCAAAGTTGTAGAATTTCCCACATGTCTGAATTTAACAACTACAGTTCAACTAAAGGCCTTCTTGAGCAGCTTCTAGAAATATTAAGGACATCAAGAAGAATGTGTTTAAAGTACTTACTAGGGTGTCAGTCTGTTTCCTCTGCTGTGATTTTCCTCTTCTTTAGTCAGGATAAAGATGTAAAATATTGCAGATTTCTGTATCCATTTGTAATGTGAGTGAAATACAGGAATACTCAAAGTTGACAATGAACTCTAGTTCTACTTTTTTAGTTCTAACTCCTGGATTGTATGACCAATTAAAGTTCCTGTGAAATTTTAAACAAACTGCAATAAGACATTTTATGTGGATAGAGTTCTCTGCTGATATTTTCTGGTTTTGGATAACTACTTGTCTGGCTTCACCTCATGCCTCAAGTCAAGCCGTTCCTCTTTGCTGACAAACTGAAGTTTGCAAATGAAACTTGCAGTGTTGGGATCATGCTTTAATTTTTTCTCTTTGTGTAAGTCATTCTTCATTTAAAGCTGTAGAGTTTTATCACTTCTTCTCTAGAAGAAAAGTTACCTTGAATTGTAGAAATTCACCTGGATTTTTGAAAGTGTGGCTATAAAGTGTCATTTGCAATAAACTGGTTGTTAAAATCAAATGTAAGCTACCATCTGTATACACTGCGGGATGTAGTCTCAGCAGTTCTTGTGATCCAAGGCAATTGTGAGGAATACTGCTGCTGGGAGATCTGGAGCTTTCTGAGGGGAATGTACTTCCAAAGTAGAAGCACTAATTGCTTATGTTGTTCACTGGCATTTTGGTTCCTGACCTTGGAGAACATTAATCCAGAGTGCTACGTGCATTAGCAAAAGTCATGCATCCTTTTGCACATTTTGTCTCTTTTCTTGCTTTTGGCTTTTCATATGCTCCACCACTGCCTTTCTGGAGCTTAACATTGGTAGTACTGGGGGTGGAGTATTGAAAGGAAGATCAGATGTTACACCACTTCCAGTTTCCCCTTACAATACGGGGAGGACTTTTAAGGTGCCCTCATGATGATGACAGGGATGCAAGTATGTAGTCTTTGTGATTTAAGGTTTGAATAGCTGCATGGAATCTGTTTACAGTGCATTTCCACTTTAAAAAAAAAAATCGAATCTATTTTGTCTTCAGTTTCTATTAATGAAATGCAATAATTTGTCCATAAAATTGGGAAATATCAGTCATTAGTTTCAGTATGTTTTGATAACCATGCATATATGAGTTTTCAAAATAGCGAAAGTTCCTTATATCTCTCTCTGCTACGCTTTGGCTTCCAAGTGGATTAAAGTGGATATTTCTGTAAGAGTGTACATGGGAATTAGTTGGCAGTTTTCCGATTTTCTACTATTGTGCAATTACAGCCTTCAGACTTAAAATAAAAAGTACCTATTTCAAATTATATTTCTGTTTGTTTTCACAGGTGATCAGTCAGCACTTTGAAGGGGTACTAGGGAGAGTCAAATTGAATATTTCAGTTTGAACTTTTTCCTTGGAAAGCAAAGGGAAGAGTAATTAAAATAGCTTGAGTTAAGGGGTAGCTCTGTTAAGCAGCAGCTTTGCTCCATTAAGCAAGAAGATCTACGAAACAACTGCAAGTGATTAAAGTTATGGGAAGGTACCTTATTGTGACGAGAGAAACAAAGAACATATGGCTAAATATTACTACCTTTCTTTCCACTCATGCTGGCTGGGAGTGAGAATCTACTTAGTGTACTAGTGACCTGTCAGATCACGTTTCTAACACATAGAGAACTTTAAAGATGAGAAGCTCCCAGTTGTAGTGATCCTTGCATGACAGGCTTTAGAAGTAAAATTTTTTTCCTTTTATCTAGTCTAAATCTACCCTCTTTTAGTTAAAAACCATTATTTAAATATGACATGCCTACGTAGGCACTGTGCCAATAAATTTAATGGGTTTATTTCACTCAGGGAGCTAGCTTAAATTTTTCAGTAGAAGTTGATGATTTTGTCAGCAGAAATAAAAATTCTGCGTAGCTCCATCAAGCTCGTGCATACCAAAGGAAAGCTTTGTGATGATGGTTGTTTTTGATTACAGCCTGCTTTGTTTTCCAGCCAGCAGCAGGACACATTTAACACATTTGATATTGTTGTGGTTTAATCCAGCTGACCACTAAACCATGCAGCTGCTCGCTCACCCTCCTCCACCCCTGGGGAATGGGGAAGAGAATTAAAGGGGAAAAGAGAAGGAGACTCGTGGGTTGAGATATGAACAACTGATTCTGTGAATCATAGTTTCACATAACTGTTTTATTTTATCTCATTTTGTGCTGCTAATCTGATTGTCTTTCAGGAAGCCTCTCAACAACTAGAAGTTGATACTAACTCTTACATATTTATAGGTGAAAGCTGTAGTTCCTTTGTGTTATTTATGAATAACCACTTTTAAACTGTTACTGTTTCCCCACCAGTTCGTGAAAGGCACACACAGAGAGCGTTTGCAGTTCACCTTCCTATTGATCTGCCCCCTGTGATGCATTTACATGGCAATGTAAAGAAAGTCACATTGGCGACAAGAACTGGTTGAGTCTGCATGTTAATTCACGTGTAAGAATCAAATCTCTGGTTGAGGCTGAAAAATAAAAAGCTTATGGTTTGTCTCTTCTTCACCATCCCCTGTCCCATTTACATTCAGACAAAACATAAAAATCTGGCTGTGCTGAAGTTTGTAGCGTTTAATTTATGGACAAGCAAGCTTTTGTACCAAAATTGCAAACTGATAAGCAAGTAAGTTACTAACATTTTAGTAAATGTCATTAGAAAACATAGGGATCATCTACTTTTGCTTCTTAAATGCAGAGCCTTCGAAGAAAGATGGAAGCAAGAGGAAGAAAAAGAAAAAAGATTTAGAGAAAAAGTTCTGCAGCAGAGGAAAATTAAACTTCAGGAAGCAACTGAAAAGTTCCAGCGTGCTCATCTGCCTTTTTCTCAGCACAAACAAATAGGTTTGTAAATTAAAATTTAACAATTATTCACAATACAAGTCTTTTTGTATTAATAGAATATAATTGAGGCAAACACAATTAACTTCACTCAAATTAATAGAATTCATATAAGCAAAACTTAACTGGCAGGAAGCTCAGATCTGATACATACAACAAAATTGGGTTGAGGGAATTTAAAAAAAGACTGTTTTTTTTTTTTCTAAATTATGTTGTGAGGTATTTCATTGTATTCCAGCCACAGTAAGTCCATCACCTCCTTGGGAGATAGTGGCTTCCTGGGTTTTCCCTGATTTTTTCGCTGCAGTGTGCTTATTGCTTACAGTACTGTGCTTTTACAGCTGGGTATGAGGTGTTACAAGGCCACTTAAAGTTACTAGAGTAGTATAATGATCTGCTATTTGAAGCCCAAGTATGAAATATTCAAAAATGTGCATTTTGTTTATCATCAAGTAAAAGCAGTCCTAGCATCTATTAATGTGTTGCATAACTTTTGCTGAATTAGTCAGCTTTTTAGGCTGTTCTTTCGCTGCTGGGAAGTAATGATCACTTCGACTCAGTTCCTGCTTTCTTGGAATCAGTGCAGATGGGCAGCAGTTTTTAACAGCATCAGCCAAGTCTGATTTCCAGTCAACTTTCCAGTGTTGAAACTCTGAAGATATGGTATATTACTTAGGTATTCTTTAACAGATTTACTCTCCCAACTGCAGTTGCGCCAGCTGTGAGGTAATGTCTCTGACTTCAAGATCAAATGTCAGATTGCAATAACAAAATAGGACGGTACTGGTTTCGGGCTTCTTCAGAGCTCTACTGACAGCCCAGACTGTGTAGCAATATAATGAATCACAATTTTTTTTTCTTGGTTTTCCTTTATAGCAATTCTGCCTCTGCTTTCTACCGTACTTTTACTTGCTTGAAAGAGGCACCAACATGTGCCTGTCTGGACTCTCTTTCTCCACTGATTTCTTCGCTTTCTCTCCACAATTTTGCCTCTGTAAAATATCTGCAAGCCATAACTTTGACTTAGTCCATAAGCAGGATAATCATGATGTAAAAACAAAGTTAGTGCTGGAATTTTAACCTCCTACTTTTTCAACAGTACAATCTAAAAACAAATAGCAAAACTGCTGAATAGGTGTGTTACTGTAAACAAATAGACTGGGGTTTTGTTTCAGAGGAGCTAGAGATGCCCCAGCATGTCTGATGATGCTAAACCACTCAGTTTATTGTAACAGTCTGGATTTAGGCTTCCAAACTTCAGAAACTTAACCAAACCATTTATGGTCAAATACTCCAATTTTTAAAATCTTTTTTTCCATTGTGTTTTTCACTCTAATCCCTCCAGTCCAGGCAAAAGCAGCTTTTCAGTTAGAAGAAGCTCTTGAACAAATTAAAGGATCAGTTTTAACACCAGGACTGTGCTTGCCTAGCAGAAGCAAGACCAACTTCAGGTAAACATTTCTTTTTACTCTGATGATCAAAGGAAGTAAATTGCTTAGAATATTCAATAAACAACAGACAATTGCTCTTTAAGAAATTGTAGGCCATTTGTCTTGTGGCAAAGAAAGCATTCCTGTGAACTGTTCCAACGAAACGTTATGAAACAGCCTTGAGTTGTTTGTGTCCATTTGGTGAAACAGCGGAGGAGATGACACAAACCTTTTCCCTTCAGCAGAATTCTGGGAAAAGTCAGAGCTAACCTAGTCCCCATTCTATTATAGCCTGACTCAGATTGCCGTGGTTATCAAACCATCTGCTGTTCTATGAATTATAAAGTATTCTGTCTAGATGATTCCGTATTTTCATCCAGATATTCTCGTTTTGACATTCAAGGATAGTTTAGTTTATATATTCATCCCATGATCTTATCTTCTTTCCAGCTGTCATTCCTTTAAGTTTCTTATCCTCTATGTATATCTTGAGCATCCTGATAACAATTTTCACCTGCAATTTCATTTTGTATCATATATAATATGAATTGCATACTTTTCGCTCTACTTAAGCACATTTTCTAAGATACCTTGACTTGTTACAGATTGTTTCTTCATGCATAGTTTATCTATCTGCTGTATCTGGTACTCCTTCCTGATTATCCCCTTCCTAATCTCTCATTTCTTTAACATTTCGGTTCAGGGTTTTATTTTTGTTGTTGCTGCTTTTGTTGTTACTGCTTTTATTACTATTATATTTTTTTCTGCATACTGTAAATTGTGCAGATGTTCAGAATAGAGATAAATTCTGTCTAAAACGGTTCTCTTTTGAGCTTCAGTGTGTTCTTCATTGTGATGTTAATATTCAGTTTGATTACATATCTGCTGTTGACTAACCTATGGGCAATTGAGAAAAAAATTCATACCTTTTTGAGCTAAATACTCATACCATCTGCTGGTCAACATTCAGCTACTGTGCTGGATTGACACAATAAGGGAGGATTGCAGCCATAAAAACAAACAAAAAATCTACCTGCTAAACATAACTTGAAATTATGACCAAAAAATGTAGACGTTTCTGAATCTCGTCTCAGGGCTCGTGCTTGTTTGTCTTATTTCACTCATAGGCTTGATTAGGGACATCAGCTCAGAGCCTCTTCCCTCTGCTATTATAATTTGTTTCTTTTTTTTCATCTTTCTTCAAACTGCTCCTTGTGCCTCAGGGGCTCACATTTTTCTCTCAGGACCTCTTCAAACCACTTACCATTTCTTACAGTATAACATTGCTGTCATTCCATATTATATTTGTATAATTTTAAAAATCAACTATGCTGTAATAATGACAGTATGTTCTTTTCCTGGTTTTAATTTTTAGAACCTGATTTCCTAAGGAAGTTAAATTTATATGTTCATTTTACAGTTTATGTTCCTCTAGTAACCAAATTTGTGAGAGAGCAAAGAATCTCAAAGATAATTATATTTCTACAAATTTGAAATCAGCAATTCGGCAAGGAAGAAATTGTTCAAACAAGTGACCCCAGCATGGAAAAGCTTTAAAGGTTGAGTCCACATTGACCTGTTGGCAGGTCACCAACCAGTTAGTACCAATAAGTCAGCACACAAACATCTTAGAACCTGTCACAGAATGTGCTACCTCTTCCTCAGCTGGTAACTAGAAGGCCTGGGTAGAAGTCATATGGGGTGGGTGAAGGAGGATGTAGAGAATATTTGGGCTGTGGTAATAACGGAAAATAATTAAGATATTGCAGGACAGGCTTGTATATAGGGGCACCGTATATGAATTACTATGAAATAAAGCTTTGCTTATTGTAATACTAACAATTTGTCTTCCTTCCTTGTGACAGAAAATAGTCTTTTGTATTTTTTGTCTGCATCTCAGACAGTTTCTTACTAAGCACAGAAATTCAAACTGGACACATACTATGTAGCATAGATTCTTCTGGTCTGCTGCAGGAGATATTAGTGTGCAGGGTTGTTCCTTTTAGTTTTGGTCTGAGAGTCATAGTTTGTGTGGGTCATAAAAGTGGCATTTCTGTGTTTTCAGACTTAGTTCCAAAAACTGTGCAAAATTCTCCTAGAGGGCAAATACATTTCTTGCAAATCAGTACAGCAAAGTAAGCTTTGTTGCAGAAAAGCATTTTCTGTACTTCTGTCTCTTCTTACGCTTCTAGATACACTCAAACCAAAAATCTTGTATCATTAAAATGTACCCTCCCTCAGAAATAGAATTTATAGAATTCATTGACAGTCCCCTTTTAAAGGATGAAATGAATACTGTATTAAGTATTCAAGAAAAATATGGCTGAAGACCCAACTGGATATAGGTGAATTTTAGAAGACTCCAGAGTTCTCAATGTCTATGTTTAAAAAGTTGTTAAAAATTAAATTAAGCAATGGAGACATATTACCTCCTCTTGGAGAAAGGCAAAAAATTCTCGAACACCTAATGAGTGAGAGATTGTATTCTGTGCTTGCAGGAGAGCTACTCTGCTTCTAGTAAGGTTTAGTTATTAAATGCTGAAGCAAATATTTTTGTCAACTCATTAGCCGACAGAGACTGGGATGTGTGCACGTTAGGTGTGTAAATGGTGTGCTGCTCTTTGTACAAGATGTATTTCCCTGTTTGTGTTTAAAAACAGTTGTGTTTGATTAGCTTCAATCTTGGGATAGAAACTTAACTATGACAAATCAAAAATGGTCTCTGAAAAAAGTTGGAATGTAGAAACTTTTATAAATATAAATGGTCCAACCAGCCAAACAGATACCAAGAAACTTCCCTCCCCCCAAAAAAAACAACCTACCAATCGATTTTGGGGGAGGGTAGCAGGTGTATATCAGTCTGGTTCACAGTAAGAAAGTCTTTAAAAGTGGATAGGTACAGAAAGCTTTTGGATAGAGAAGGTATCTCTCATTCAAAAGAATACAGAATGCAGTTTTCTGAGTTCTGTAAATAAATGTGAGAAGTTGTTCTCCCTTTTTGCTATTGGCCATCTCATCAGAAATAATACATTCATTGTTAGACTCTGCCAAATATATATCTCTGCTTAGGTCAGTGCAATTAAGCTAACCTTTTTGGAGTATTATATAAAACCTTCTGAAATATAACAATAATCTTGATGAGATGAAAGTTCCTGTTTTCCGTTGTCCTAAAATGATGTTATAATAAGTTCAGAAAAGGTCTCAGCCTATTTACTCATTCGACACAGAAGTACTAAAAAGAAAAGGGATTGATTTTAACAGGGAATATAATTTTAGATACAGAAAGAGGATGAAACTGATGAAGGCTCAGAAGAACTGTGGAAACTTAAGCTGAAGAAATGGAGAGACAGGAAGGAAAGGAGTTATTGAGTTTCTGTACACATATTAGGCATATGATGGCCATCTCCAGCTAGGAACACTACATGTTTCCTAATAATGCATCTCTGCTAAATGAGCAGCAGAGGAGGATGAGATCTGTGTACGTATTGTGGGACGGCACTGTTCAAATTTACTCAATAGGGATGCCAACAGTTAAGAAAGATGGCTTTGTGTGGCATGAAATATTGAAGTTCCTACACTGCATGTTGCCTATATCTGAAAGGAACCATGATCTTCACCACCACCTTCACTGAAAATCAGGAAGAGTAAAATGCGAGTGGTGGATCATCTTGTCAGGCCAGATTCTAGTTTAAAAATATGTGGAAGTATGATTTTCATCTTTAGTTGCATACGGATTAAAAGTTCACTTTTGCCACAAATGTAGCTAAACACCTTCACCCAATTTAGCAATATTTAAGGGATTGTGTTGATGCTGCTAAGGAACTATGTATAAGAAATGCATCCTGGGAATGTTGCATATTGAGTGGACAATAAGGCTTGGTTTATTACTCAAGATGCCGTAACTGCTGAAACAAAGCATTATTTCAAATATTGGACCTGATCCACCTGGTAAAATAAAAGCTGGATCTCCCCTTTTTGGTGAAGGTATACCCATTTTACAAATAACTTCACTGAAATTTTATACTGATAACCTGTTTCCAAGATCCATTCTCCTTCTACCACCATTTGTAATCGTGGAGGGGTACAACAAATACTTGATCCTAAAACAGCAAGACACAAGCTTGGCTTTTTAATCAATTTTAAGGGTTATGGCTCTGCTGAACAGATGTAAGGACCCAAAGCATGGATCTGGTGAGAGCTTTCTGAAAATGCCACTTTGGATATACCAGACTAAGGGCATTTAGTGCCCTTGAACCAGGTTGGAGCCAAAACACAGGATCAGTGTCCTTTGCTAAACTGTTCCACCTAGGCATTCACACATATCTGGCAAGCTGGTAATAGATGTACTTCCAAGACTAAAGCTTGATCTACTTATGAGCTGGTGGGTTTTGGTGTGGGGAAAATTTCTGGGTTTTTTTAAGGCCTGCCTTTCTCATTGGTTAAAGCTACTTGTTTCTTGTTTTCGTCATCCTTGATATCTAGCTAGTTCTTGCTTCTTGTTTTCCAAAGCTTGGTTCCTGTTCCTAGTGGTATTACCCACCTTTGTCCAGTTCTGTCTGCTTTTTCTTCTTGAACATATCTTGTTACACACTCCCTGCCTTCCTAGGCTCTGCACATTTTCCTTGTTGTTTGGCTTCACATGCTTCTTGGCTTCTTTGATTCCTGGGTGCCAACCAGCTACGTGGTTCTTGCTAATTCTCATCCTGTAAAAACCTGTGGTTTCCTCTATATCTTAATTTGGGCTCAGCCTGACCACAGTAACCAGCTACACTAGCTACTCCAAAGATTTTTTTTTTTTTCGGGTAGCAAATACAAATTCTTTCATGCACCACATTACTGACATTACACATCATCGCTACAGTTGGGCTCTAGATACTGCAAAGCCTTCTTGCTATTTAAAGTAAGGGAATATCTGACAGCATCAGTATAGAGTTATCCTCTATATAAGCCAACCTTGTGGAAAAATAAAGGCCATTTTGCTTGTTTGTTTTTTTTTATTATTAAAAAAAAAAAAAAACCCTCTGTGTTCCATTTCTGTAAATGACCAAACTGTTGGCTGACATTTTCCAGATTAATTCAGCCTGAGGCAGTCACCCAATAACCCAATCAGAAAAGTCTGACTATTTGTAAATAACAGAAGACAAGATTTAAAATGGAAATTGTTGGGCAGTTTTAGATAGCACTAACAGCACCACCTGTAGTTACAAATAGTACAGCTGTCCTTCCCTTGCAAGGCATTTATTGATAATGTATACTTTTGGAAAAAAACATGTTTAAAAATGTACAGTTGACGCATAGAAATAAGCCAAAGTAATAAGTTATTTGCTTGCATCAAGAACCACAGATGACACTCCATCCTCATCAGCATCTAGAAACAGTTCTTTCCATCAGAAGCAGATTTCAGCAATGGTTGGCTGGGATAAAACAGTACAAGAGAGCAGTAGAACAAACATGGATAGTGTCCAACTTCTCTTCCAGAAAACTCTGAAAGAAATGCAACAGCTCCTTGAAAAACAGCATCTCAGCAACTTGGAGGTATGATATTTCTATGTGATTCATTACATGATGCTTCTTCAATGTAATAGAAAGTTTCTTGAATGTCATAAAAATGAAAGTTCTGTTAAGCACTCTTTACCAAGTAGACCACACCTGAGGACACACTGCACTATGCCTTACCAATAGGCTATTTCTAGTAAAATTACACATATTTTCCAGTAAGAAATCAGAAGTCTTTAAAAATGCTTATAGGAATATTTTCACAAATTCTTCAAAGATATCTGTCATATTGTCTTTCTTTCTGTGAATGTAAGACTTGTATGTCAGACTTCTTGGCTCTGAGGTAGCTAGCCATGAGTCTATCACAGGAGTCTTGTGCTGCCTCCACACTTCGACTGGTGGCTTGCAATTCGCACTTAGGTTCTGCTTTGCCGATTGCTGCACCTCAGCACAAAATGCTGTAGCCGTATAATTACGGTAAGTCAAATGTTGGGGTTTTTTTTTGTTTCTTGATTTTTTTCCCAGTGCGTGGTGGTTGCTTAGGGATTGACTTCAAGTCTCTTGAGATCCTTTTTGATACTTTTGGAATGGTTGCAGGTGTTTCAGTAACAAGCCCATTAACTTTCTGCCTAAACTAATTTTTAGACCCAAAATCAGTTTCAAAAGTTACCTCAGAAACAAAGCAAAAATCAAGAAGAACTGAGTTCCAAAGTGATTTCTTCTAACTGCACTTTTAAGTGTGATTTCAGGTCTGCTAGTGTTGTCTTTGATTTTGGAAATACTGTCTTCATATTACATTTTTTGGAAACAAAAGGACATAACTTTGGACTCATTCTTTTATTTCTATAATATTATCTACTAGTATCTGGACTTGTGGTGTCTGCAATGACCTTGACTCTGTGAAGCACTGTCCCTTTGAGTTGGTGATGGCTAGAGGCATAGGATCATTGGTGGCAACAGAGCAAGGGCTTTTCCTTTTGATAAATGTGTATGGATAACTTTTGGAAGATTGTATACAGTTCAGATATATTTCAAGTTCTTTGATATTGATGTCTTCAGGCACATTCATCTCTGTCTTTGTACCTTTGTTCGGGTGGGTATTCATAAGAATCTTGAGCAGTTGATAGCTAACACAGAAAATCTCACTCAACTGGAGTAAATTTCAAAATGTTTGAGAAGACAGAAATTACAGTTTGTACTGGCAAGGTTGTTGACTAGTGTTCGTTCTTATTTCCAAGCATAAAAGAAGGAAAAGCAGATGGCAATTCATAGAAGAGAGCTGATAAAACTGAATCCTAGATAACCACTTTCAAACAAAATATAGAAAGGATTAAGCTTTTTTTTTTTTTTTAAATATGACATTGTGTGTTTCATTGGTGTAGTATTCATAAATCCCTCCCGAAATGATGATGCTGAATTTGGCAGTAACTGCATTAGGACATCTTAGAATTAGTGAAAAAAAAAGCAATCTCTTTGAGAAAAATGCATTAAAAAAATTCTTAATATATTGTAAGACAACTATATTGTAGTGTATTTTATCAAACAATTATCACATTCTAATTGAATTCTAGGTAAAAGCTGCTGTGAGTCATGCATGATTTTTAATAACATTTTTTTCTAAACGATATCATCAGCTTTGGACACTGCATGTAATATAGGAATTTGTGTTTACAAATTAATGTATTTTTGAAAATGCTTTGGTCCTGTAAAAAATTTGGTTTTTTTTTATTCCAGAATGTATTTTTCTGCTACCACTAGGGGTTGCTCAGCTTCTTCCCTCTGATAAATACTTTCAAATTGTAAATATTTATACTTCAAACATTTGGACTATCTTTCTTGAAATTGCCTGCTTTGGACTCGGATTAGAAAAATAGTCAAGAACACTATTGTCATTGTGCTAAGGCCTGAGTTTTGGAAGTTTAACACTCGAGCTGGTGTGCGTGTGCAGTGTGACTTCCTGTGATGTGAAATAGTATTTATAAGAGTCTTACTAATAAAATTTATCATTTATAATTATTTATAATACCCTTAGTGACATGAATAGGCTTCAGTAGTCTTGTTACTGTCTGTTGTCCAAAGTCATTTCAACAGTGCTTGCCTTTCTGAAACTAATGTCAAAGTGTTTCACTGAGATCCTTTGACCGCTCTTCGTTTCTGTTTTTATAGGCCCGGCAGGATTATAAAGATTCCTAAAATTCTTTTCTTTCCTACAGGGCAATGAAATCCTATGTAGACCCTTACCAGTAGATTTGATGTGTTCCCGGCTTTCCATCCCTAAAAATTTGTATAGTTTCAGCAGTAAGCCAAGGTTTTCACTGACCCTTCTACCATTCTGCAAAACGATTTTGTTTAAAATATTGAGAGCAGTAGATTTTATTTTGTGCAACACTTACGGCTGAGCCAGTACATCAGACTATTATTTTTTATATGTCCATAAGTATGTTCCATTTTGAAGAAATTAATATTGTGAACTTCATTCACAATCAAAGGTTTTGTTGCACAGTCCTCTCCTGGTTTTGTTGCAGGCATAAATAAAATCTTTAAGGTGGAGCTGATAGCACGGTCTTTAGCTAAAGCTGAATGCAGCTTTTGACCAAAAGACATTACTCCTAAGTGCTTATCTTTTCTCCAAACGTTAAATGTTTATGTTGAAATTTTCCGTTTCTGGCACTTGCCTGGAACTGAATAATTTAGAAAATTTCCATTCAAATGGCTCAACTGTGACAAGGAATAGTATTATTCAGATATATTTTGTCTTTTTCTTTTCTCATCACCTCTTTAATTTGATGGTCATACAAAATTGCTTTGGTCAGTACAATATTTTACTGCTCTTCCAGAAAAATACATTGTGTTTGAATTAAACTGTTTGATTGATATAAAGTTTTACCTCTATTGTTTCACTTTTTAAACAAAATACTTGGAAGTAAGAGCTAATTCACTGACAAAATAGGTATAGATTACAACATGGAGACTGTATTTTCCTCTTTCCTCCTTTGTATGACCATAATTATGTTATTCAAGTGGTATCATGAAATCCAAATTTAAACTGCTTTCTGATTGATTTGAAGCAGGAATTTTACCTTGGCTCTCCTTTTTTGTCAAGCATATTATGCAGTCATTGAAGTACTCAGTATCAGTCTTTGTATGGATACTGTTCCCCTTGGCATAAAATACTTCAATATTTGTTGAAATAGGGACTGGAACACAGGTATCATTTCTCAGAAATTGCAACCCAAACCACGAGGCCCGAAGATTATTCTTATGTCACCTCTAATAGAATAAAATCTGTATCCTATTATACTCTGTGTGTGTTTATGTATGTTACGTATAGATTTAAATAAGTCTCTGAGAAATAGTGAAGGATATTTTCCAAGTGACGTTCCACTGAATGACAGCAACAGATGCCACCAGCACGTAGGTGCCTTACATTGCCTTACTCGTTTGAGTGAGTTGACCTGCATGACAGTTAGCTGTTTGTGTCACTCTGCTTTTGAGGCTGGACTACGTCTATGAAATGGACATTTCGGGTAACTGATGGAAAAACTGGATTATTTTCAAGTGCGTTTGTAGTATGTCTGGAATGAGTTAAACAAGGGTGTCTTCTGCAAGGTATCTTGTATCAGTCTAACTCTTCAGAGGCATAGACAAGACCAGCATGGAAAAAAAGGAGTGCCTGTGTACAGAGTCTCTCCCAAGTGTCAAGAACTTGTAGAATGCTGAGGGCTAGTTGGTGGGAAAACAGACTTTTAAGGGGAGGGTTAGGATAAAATGGCATTGGGACTGAAGTCAAACTGCTGATTTTGAAGAGACTATTCAAAGCCTTGAAATAGGTTTCTGTGGTCACTTTAAATCTAGAAACGTTGGCCATTTTTTACTTATAACCATGAATGTTAACATATTTTATGTTTATTACTTAAATTATGTGACAAACTCGAGTGATTTCCCTACTCATTTTCCTCTTGACAATGATCCCCTGACAGAGGGGTTCAGTTTTTATTGGCTTTCAACCAATATTGCAACGTACCACTATCTTCCACATTATTTCACTAATCCAAAATTCACAGTTGCTACAAATGCAAATTGAAATGTATTTCCAGACTAAATTGTTTTATGCAAATATGGCACCAATCATTCTTATCCAGCTGGACTGAGTTGAGATAATGAACTACTAATTAACCACTCAACTCAAGGTACCTATCCTGCCCACAAGAGGCAGGCCATTTCCTCCTGGCTGTGGAAGATGCAACAGCGTCCCTGGTGCCGCAGCCCAAGCTGGTGAGCAACAACTGGTGACCCCGACGTGATACATCGATGAGACCCTGGAAAGCCCTGGGAAGCCCTGACTCCCTCGCCGAGCCGAGAGCCCGAGCCAAAAGAGCCGGAGCCAGCACCAGAGCCGGGAGCTCGAGCGAGAGTCCTTCGGAGAAGAAGGTAAAGCCGCAAGCCCCGACGTGGTATTCGCGGAAGGGAAGCGTGCTGGAGTTGGATGAATGGGCCGGGTCTCTGCTCACCATAAAGCCTTTGTGAAAACAAAAAATACTAAAACAAAAAGGGGGAATTATGGCACTAATCATTCTTATCCAGCTGGACTGAGTTGAGCTAATGAACTACTAATTAACCACTCAACTCAAGGTACCTATCCTGCCCACAAGAGGCAGGCCATTTCCTCCTGGCTGCGGAAGATGCAACAGCGTCCCTGGTGCCGCAGCCCAGGCTGGTGAGCAACATGCAAATACTCAAACTTGTTTTGATTGTGTATTCCTCTGGAGTAGGGTTTTTTTTTAAGTAAAATAATGGTTTATTCCAAGCCTGTGCTGTATAAAAATGACATTACAGTCTTCATATGCGACAATCTGGATGTTTGGTTATTTGAAGAGGGTCTTGCCTCAATTCAAAGCCCTGCTTGAACAGGTGATAATGTAGGATTGAAGCTGAAACAGCATTTTTGGTACAAAATTGTTTATTTCATAGGTAGATGAATACATGAATAAGACTTTGCTTGTGGATAAGCATGTTATACATACAGCATAGCTCACAAACCACAGAAACAGAGGAACTGAGAACTGTCATCTAATATATACCTGCTCCTCCTTTACAAGCATATACCTTTTTCATAAGAATTTCCCTGCATATTAGCATGACTCCGTTTTTGGTTTTACAGTCATATCCATATTTCTCTCTCTCCCTCTCTCTGAAATATTTATATATACCTATGCACTAAATTATTTCTACCATACTTCATAGCTATTTTTGTTTTGTTTTGCTGCAAAAGAGTAAAATGTTTCTAAATGTAGCTAAAGGAGAGAACAGAGGAAAAAATGGCAATATCTGATCTTTAGTTTACTGCGATTATGGTAATAATAAAATGTTTGCTTGCAGGGAGTGGAAGATAAAAAGTTTGTGCATACTGGTCTGCCAGGATGCTCTGTTACATTATATTATGATAACTTGGTATTGTCAGAGATAGTATATACTAATGTCGCAAGAGGATGCTGGGAAATCTATTGCTTTCTCATCAAGATTAAGGTATCACTGTCCAGAGTAATTCTACCCCTTTGAAGATGGCAGAGGTGTGTTTTGGGGTTTTTTAAAGAGAGAAACATTTTGTGAATTGGAAAGCAAAACAAAATTTAACTACTTTTTTCTTCCAGTATTCCGCTCCTGTCCTAGTAGGCTCATGGTGGCCTGGGTACATGGAAACCTAATTAGTTCTTTCAAATTTTTTTTAGTGTTAATTATTATAAACCCGCAGCAGCACTCCTGTGGTATTTAGTAGCTTGAGCTTTGCTGTGCAGTTTATGCCCGATACTGGCATAACTCTGTAAGGAAGCATGGCTCACTAATTGAGAAATAAAGCACTAAACCAAACACCCAGAATTCAGAGGACAGGAGTAAGCAGAGAATAACTGGGACTCAGGAGACTGAAAGATCTTGTAACAAACAACTTAAGGAATTACACTGCTTCAAACAGTGGCAAGAAAAAAAATAAAAATCAGCCTTTAAATTCAGACGGCTGTATGGGGGAAGACAGATCCTGGAATCTTGTACATGTTCTTATAAATCATATCTGTAAAGTTCTTAAGAGGAATGTATGTGGTGAAAAATATCTGATCGAAAAAACGGAATTTGTAAAACAGATAACATGTAACACTCACTAATTTTTTTTTTCCAAGATAATTGATTATATTAATGAAACATGCAGTGAATGTTGGTAATTACATGAAACTTTATCTCCTTAGATAAACTTATTTCTAGAGAGGTACAAATATACAATATTAGAAAACCCTCTTAGGTACATGGTTTAACTTTTAGATTACCCTGTGCAGAGTCAGGCTTTGAACTCAGTGATCCTTGTGGGTGCCTTCCAACTCAGGATATTCTATTATTCTAGAAATATTTCTGTATCTGACCTTCAGGATTTCCTAATATAAATCCACCTTCTGCCGTGCAGTGCACAAGATAGAGTGGAAACATGTTAAAAACTGTTCCATCTTTGCGATGTGTTTACACTGGTAAAAGAAAAAGTAATGCTTTTTATAGACTGCAAAAACGTATACTCATTTTTTAGCAAGTCAGAGAGATCTGATAGGGTAGTCCCCCAGCTGAACTAGGAATTTTTTTTTAAATTATGTTCACACACTATATGGTTGTGAGTCTTTTAGGAGATGTGGTCTGATCAAATATTATTAATAATCTTTTTCTGATGCTACATCTTCAGTTCATTCGAGTCTGTCAACTCTAACGCTTTGCCTTATTTGTGTATTTGTGAGTAACAATACACTAGGAAGACTGATTCTGAGTTTTTTAAAAGATGAAGAAATGCTTTCCTCCATCAGTTATTCTTCTTTTCTTTCCCATAAATCAGACTTTGTTGGAAAGCTTTTCTGAAAATAATAATTTCAGGGCTTTGAATCTCATCATTAAGACCTTAACCATCAGCGAGAGAGAGGGTTATTTCTTTGCTTTTCAATGAAAAAAAAAATCTGAGAATAGTTTCCCTTTCAGTTCTGTCTCTAAAGTATTGTCTAGAAATACCTTGAAATATTTTTTAAAACATCATTTCTCCTACAACTTGCAAATTCCAAAGAAGTAAAAATGGATAAGTTTTAGCTGATCTCCATTCTCCTTTTTTGAGATAACCAAAATGCTGATATTGAATATAACAGATCATAAATAATTATGAATTTTCTCATTAAATTATGCCATTGCATTTTATATGTAACATCGAAATTGTTATTAGTTAAGCAGTTAAGAAGTTCTAGAATTCCATTGGATGTGCGTGCCCAGTTTTTCTCCGTCTCTGTTTGTTTCATGATGGTTTTCAATTATGCAGTCCCACACTACTTTTACATTACTCTGTCTCTTAAATTTGTGGGGTAGATTGTGCCTGATCAAAATAAATTTATTAATGGGCTAGAAACAAAAAAGAGACTAGCGCATTGTGATGCTCAGTGCCCTAACATGTATTCATTTAATAATTTTATTAGTATTTAAGAACTGGAATTATGAATTGCACTCTGGAGCTGAATGACCAGGTTAGTGTGTGAGGGTTAGGCACCTGGAACAGGGATTCTGAGAAGCAGCACTCTAAGTATTGAGAAACTAAATTATTTAATAGAAAGCATTAATCAAAGATGATTAAGGGAGTGGAGCATCTCCCTTATGAGGAAAGGCTGAGGGAGCTGGGTCTCTTTAGCTTGGAGAAGAGGAGACTGAGGGGGGGCCTCATTAATGTTTATAAATATGGAAAGGGTGACTGTCATGAGGATGGAGCCAGGCTCTTCTCACTGGCATCCAATGATAGGACAAGGGGAAATGGATATAAGCTAGAACATAGGAGGTTCCGCTTAAACATGAGGAAGAATTTCTTCCCAGTAAGGGTACCAGAACACTGGAACAGGCTGCCCAGAGAGGTTGTGGAGTCTCCTTCTCTGGAGATGTTCCAAACCCACCTGGACGCGTTCTTGTGTGATCTAATCTAGGTGGTTCTGCAGGACTAGATGATTGGACTAGATGATCCTTTGAGGTCCCTTCCAATCCCTAACATTTTGTGATTCTGTGAAAGCAACAGAGAGAAACATTTAGCTGAAAACCTGTTTCCTATACAGTTCTATACATTTACCTCAGGACTTCATTAAAACTGGAAGTCAGAACTTGAAACCCTGAGATTCAGTGTTCAGATCACTTTTCCTTAAAAATCCTTCGATATTGTATGGCTTCCTGAGGTGCCTGAGGGCCTACGAAATTGGAAACTTGAGTTCTTTTCATCTCAAGAAGTTTGAACCTGTATTTCTAGCATCATCTGATGATTTTCCAAGCACAGAATATCAGGTCCTTTTAAATACTCAGGTTCATAGATAGCTAGGTTCTGTATCCTAGATAGCTTGAGGTGAAATTAGGCACCTAGGAGTTAGCCCAGGAAAGAAAAGGGTGCTGACAGGAAGCTTTTCTCTGGTCATCCTACACCTCCATAGCTTCTTCGGTGGGTTTGGCACAGTATAATGGATCTCTTGTGTAACGTAAGCACCAAAATCCTTTCTCAGTGGCGTTTGCTTTCTGGGGTCTGCCCACATCTTCTGTGAAATCAGTATTGTGTAGTGCCATGTACATTATGTTTTCCAAACTTGCATAGAAAAGAGATCATTAATTTTCTAACAGACTTACCCATTCCATAGTTGGTAAACTCAAAACCAGTAAAGGTGTTTAGGTACCTCACTGGTTTTGAGAGGTAGCTTTATGTCTGTATGACCATTAGTGTTTTCTACTCCACAACGAATGTGAAGTATAACATTATGTATACACACATATCACACACAAAGAACTCCTGTAAATAAACCAGTTAGAATCATAAAAAAAATAGCAAGTACTGTGAGAGGTGAGGGGCCTGAGTTTTCAGAGTAGGCAGCATTTTTCCAGCATTTATCTGCAGAATAGTGTTCCCATTCACCTCGTGGAATTGTGAACAGTCAGCAGTTCTTTTGCAGAAGGCGTCAAATACACACATAGCAGCTCTTTAGCATAAAGGCGTTCTGACAGAATCCTCTGGCAGAAAATTCACTTGTCAGGTTCTCTTAAAATTTTACTTGTTGCAATGTTGTTGTTTCATTGGCCTCATGAAAGATTTCTGAGGTGCATGTTTTCTCTTTGTTTTAGTGTTTTACTGAAG
Source organism: Tauraco erythrolophus (assembly GCF_009769465.1). NCBI lineage: Eukaryota > Metazoa > Chordata > Aves > Musophagiformes > Musophagidae > Tauraco > Tauraco erythrolophus. Next base: position 121,597,966 of record NC_141465.1, on the reverse strand, counting down.
TGAAATTGCTTGACACAGCTGTTCTAAGTCTTAAGACCTACAAGTGACCTCTTTAAATCCTCATAAGTGTTCCCTTTCCTAGAATACCGAGTATGTGGACAGGCTGGGTTTAAATTTCATTAATTAGGACATAAGACAATGCAGGCAACAGGCATTACAATTAATTGTACTTATATAACATGGACAATATGCAAATTTGGAAAATAAAAAGATAGTACACTCTATGAACATTTTTGTTTCCTTGTCATCCTATAATATTCTCACAGGTTAAGTCAAATTAAATCATCAGGATTTCCAGGTTTATTTCCCTGTAGCTATTGACCACTAAAAAAGAATGATTGTTGAATGCTTTTTTAGGACTGCAGAAGTACTTCTAGTTATGCATTTTTTACAAGAAAACTTGACATTCGTTTTCATTATATAGGCTAGAGAGTGAAATTAAATATGTAAATATTTTAATGAGAATGATAAGCATTTTTAATGTGTGAAATTATGATATTGTATGATGCAACAAAATAAATGAAAATTAACTAAATTTTCATGAACTAAGTAAAAGTGAATATGTGTTTAAATGAGGAATCCTTTATTCTTTCCTTCCTAACTTAATTCTGGAGGTTGCCTCAACTGAGATTTTGGGTTCTCATGAGGTTTTGTTTTACAAGAAGAGTAAAATTATATATAATGCAGGATCAAGTCTATTTTCAACCCCTGGAGCACAACTGGGCAGAATTTTTTTAATCTTAATTTTTAAAAGTTGCAACTTTTCTTGCAGCCTCCAGATTTACCAGTTTAAGCTAACCTGCTATCGGAACAGGTTTTTTGAAATCAATCCTTACAAAATTTTTCCTCTGTTTAACGTAGTCTTTTTAGAGACACGTTTAGCTCTACAGGTGTAGTTTCCAAATTAGACAAGAAGTAAGCCTAACACCTATGATTTCATTTTACTGTATTTTTCCCACCTGAAAATTTCAAAGTTAGTTCTTAAATTTGGCCTGGTACAGAAAACTCTGTATGAGCATATGCCTTTTCCTTGTTTGGTGAAGTTCAAGCAGCAGTTAACAATATAATTTAGCCAAACATAAAGGTTAATAAATAACTAACAAAGTGTTATTTATTCTTTTCTATTAAAAAGACACTGGTCTGTATAGCTTTAGTTTGAAAATGTTCGCTAAAGGGATCTTTTCATAGGATGATAGAATCATAGGTTCATAGAATGTTTAGGGTTGGAAGGGACCTCAAAGATCATCTAGTTCCAACCCCTCTGCCATGGGCAGGGAAACCCTCCACTACACCAGGTTGCCCAAAGCCTCATCCAACCTGGCCTTGAACACTGCCAGGGATGGGGCATCTACAACTTCTCTGGGCAACCAGTGCCTCACCACCCTCTGAGTGAAAAATTTCTTCCTTATATCTAATCTAAATCTGCCCTCTTTCACTTTAAAGCCATTGCCCCTTGTCCTATCACTACACGCCCTTGTCAAAAGTCCCTCTCCAGCTTTTCTGTAGGCCCCCTTTAGGTACTGGAAAGCTGCAATAAGATCACCCCGGAGCCTTCTCTTCTCCAGGCTGAACAACCCCAACTCTCTCCGCCTGTCTTCATAGCAGAGGTGCTCCAACCCTCGGATCATCTTCGTGGCCCTCCTCTGGACTCGTTCAGGCAGCTCCATGTCCTTCTTATGTTGGGGACTCCAGAGCTGAACAACTACACTTGGTTGTTTGTTCTTATATGTAGTTTCTTTATCTCAAATCATAACTATAATGGAAGACTGCACCAACCTCTGAACATTTAGTGCAAGATAAGATTTAATTCAATCATAAAAAGTCTTTCAGGACTCACTAACCTTTTTATTCTGCAACTTAAAATATTTGTACAGCTGTAAACTCTGCAACATTACGGTATAACAATTTTATTAGAATAAAAAAAATGTTCTTATTCACTAATGATATTTATGGATTCTTTGGTAAGTGTTCAAAACGTTAATTCTATTGTAATTGCCAGGGGATATGTAATCACTTACCTAGGTTAACAGATTTTGCTACTTGAAACATTTTCCATTTAAAGTCACTAATGAAAAAAAAAATCTTCATTGCGAAAGATTGCATACCTAATGCAGCTTCTGCAGTTTTTCATGGCAATTTTTTTCCAACATATGGTTTAAAATCACTTAGCTGCTGAGTTGAGTGGAAGTGAACTTCTACTTCCACATGAGAGAGCGTACAAGATTGTGAAAATAGTTTATATGCTTGTCTTCCTTTATGTTTATGTGTGTTTCCAAATCATATACTTAAAAAACGTATTTTTAACCATGTCAGGCATCTCAGTGTTTGGATGGAGAAGTAATAGCGAAGAAAATGCCTGTGTAATACATACATAAAGTTGTCTCATTGATGATTCAATCACTGAGGGTTTCCCTGCCCATGGCAGGGAGGTTGGAACTAGATGATCTTTGAGGTCCCTTCCAACCCTAACCATTCTGTGATTCTGTGATTCATATGGTGCCAGTTGCTCTTATCCATCACTACAGTACACTTTGACAGAGAAGTTGGTGAAATGGATGGGACTCCCATAGGCCCTTAGGCCTGATCTGTCCTCATAGATCAGATGCTATTTTCTTCTTTCTGAAAGATGAGAAGAAGGGGTTTCACTGGGAGGAGGTGTTAATCACTGTGATTGTAATAGCTGAGAGATGTTTTCTGTGTTTGCCATGACAAGGCTTAAATCTTCGCCACTTGTGGCACTTCATATGAAAATAAACATATTCAGTCTGGTATTATGGAAAAATTCCACTTTGGGGCAAACCCACTGCCAAATCTGCATTTTCGTGGATTCTCTTTCATTTTGTTAAACTCCCTTACATATTACAATATGAAAACCATCCTGTGTCATAGGGCAATCCAGAAATAGCAGTGTTGTTTAGACAAATGTTGTTCCTTTTTTGATATTGTAGGATTTATGTAAAACTTAGGATTAAATTTGTTGAACTATGTAGCTCTTTCCTTTGAATTCCATACCCAGACTACATCATTTTCTTTTGCTATTGAACACAGATAAATTTGGACTTGATGGAAACACTTATGGTGTTATGACCCCAAATTGTAAAAACACCAGGCTCATTATTCATTGTATTTTAGCCTCTCATTAATTAAAAACTAGTATCAGCAAAAAAACATTTCTGATAAATGCAACAGTCTGGTTTTATGCCTGTATTTCAGAATTTTCATCAAGAAGTCAAGAAAACAGATGATTCAGGAAGCCTGTCAAGCCTTGACAGTCTTGAGACTGGAGAACAAAATGGAAATTACACAACACCGAGTGAATCATCTTTGAATACACAGTGTGACTGTGCCCTGTACAATCCAGAAAAATCACAGACTGCGAATAACGGTTTGCTTTATACAGCTCAAAGTACTTCTTCTAAAAATATACATCTGAATAATTGTCTGAGAAATGCAGATTCACAATACTACCACAACTCACCTGTTCATGATCTTTTAGCTAAACATAATGTTTTAACTCCTGCTGAACATGTAAACAACTCAGAAGAGGAATCATCTGCTTCTCACAGATCTGGAAAAAAACCTGCAGAGTTCTCCACCTCTGGTAAGCAAGAAAGCTCTGTAAGTAATGCATTTAGTTTTCTGCAAACTATAAAAGAAGAAAGAAGCAAGCCATTTTCTGAAACGGCTAGCGCATTAGCCACTGGTCATCCTGTTTTCAATCCTAGCAAAGTCTGGGCCAGCCCTGATTCTATTCCAAGAGAAAGAGTTCAGGACCTGATGCAAGATCAGAGTTTTAAAATGACCCCACAAAAAAGAACTATATCTGTGCAAACCTCCAGTCAACCTATTGCAACATCTATAATCGTTACCTCAGGAAAAACGGCTGAAACAAAAGAAAATATTAAATGTATTGAAGACATTAACCTAGGATCATCTTTATTTCAGGACATACCAAATGCCTCTGTTCTGGGCAATGTTAAACACCAGAATAACAGAGAGGAGGAAAAGGTAAATATGGTTGAAACTGTGTCACTGATGTCTGATACAGAGTTCGGTTCTGGCACTCATGCACAGCACAAAACCCTGAAAAACAATGTGCTTGAGAGAAAAAGAGCGAAGTTATTCAGAAATATCTTAAAGAAGGATTCTAAATATGAACCCAGTCATTTCAAAGCTGTGGTTATGACCCACGGGATCAATTTTGGAACTCAACCCATGTCTTCTATCAGAGACAGTTTAGAACTGGCAAAAATAAAAAAGAAAAGTGCAGAAAATGAAAAATACAATAGAAAGCTAAGATGGTATGATCAAATTAACCAGATAATAATAGAAAATAATGAAAAATGTGATGAAAAAAACACTAGTGAAATATCTTCTGCACAGCTGCAGTGTGTTCAAACTACAAATAATGCTCCTAAGACCAATTTCAGTATTGTTGCTCAGCCTTCAAACCCCATGTTCATAAAAAGTCATCAGGAAAACTTTCAGGTATCAAACCCAAATGTTAATACTGAAGAATCAAATAAAGAGTGCATGTCTCTAAATACATTTATATCTACTGGGTCCTTTTCTGCTAAAAAAGCTTGGATGGTATCAAACGATGAAGAAAGTCAATCTCCAGTGTATAGTAATAATTCTGGAACTAATGAAGGTAATCAACTCAAAAATAATGCAAAAATAACTAGAAGAACATCTGTAAAAGCCCAGTCAAGCTTTATGCCCAAGAAGAGAACAGGCAACGTAACCCAACCGCAGTTGGCCACTGAAGCCAACAAAACTCAGAAAGCTCCAGGGAAGTTGCTGGCACCTCACCCACCATCTGCGCCTCTGCCGGGAAACAGACGTGTGAAGAGCACGGCCAGCCCTGGGTGTCAGCCACTGCTGCCTTCCAGTCTTCGAGCCACCAGTGCGAGCAGGAACGGTTTAATTGAAAGGCACATTGTGCTGGCAGGTCGGGTTTTAAACGGGAACGGTGCAGGAAACATTGAAAGAATCACTTGCAGGGTGGACGTGGCCACTGCCACAGCTACACCTGGCCACAGCATGGCCAAGTACAAACCTTGGGCAAAAAATACTTGTTCTGCGAATAGTGTTCAGACGAGCACCTGTCGAGATCGTTCAGTGAGCTGCACTGAAAGAAGACCTGCTCACACAGAAAATGGATTACATCTCCATCGCGTGCCAGCAGCTGGGAAAACATGTACCTCCTGGCAAGGAGCACGTACTGCCCGAGCTCCAGAAGACTCTGCTACTGGTAAGAGTCATGTTTCTGGGTTTGGGGTGGGGGAATGTTCAGGCGAAAATCTTTTTCAATTACATCACAAGTTTGTTTTCAGTTGAAACATCCAGCCTTTCATCCGTTCACACAATACCGCCAGTTTTAGCAAGTTCTCACCATTTGTCATTGTCATTTCTATTCTAGTGGTGCCCAGAGGCCTCTCAGACGTCGATCCCCATTTTTAATAGCTCTCTACAATATTAAATGAAAAGGAAGTATTTTCCCTGAGATTATATTCCTGACTAATGAGCAGATGTGACAGGTGGTCTAAATAATGATGTAAGAGGAAGTGACTAAGCTTATACGAGCAAGTTTTACAAGGTAACTGGGAGTCATAGCTTGTTGTCCAACAGTCACTGCCACCTGAGAATGAAAGAAATGTAGATCTACCCTGTTTTCAAAATGCTGTCACTGTAAATGCCTAAAATTATTAATTTTTAGTCCCAGTAATACAATTAATACTCAAAAAAAAAAAAGTAAGTTAAAAAATAAGAACTTCTACTGGACAAGTTTAGCTGTGCTGCAAAGTATGTCTGATTTATAAAGAATTTTAAGAAAATTTAGGACCAATCCTGTATTTTATTGAAAATTAACCTTGGGAACAATATGATGCACCGATTGACTGATAAGACAGAGGAAAGGTGCATAAGAAATTCTAGGAGAATAAACTTTAATCTCCTGGTTTTTACATTTCAAAACAGGTTTCATGCTTTTTGGTTTGCCTTGTCTCTCTGCAGCCTGGCTGTGTTCTGTGCCCTGTTCACTGAGGGCACTGATGTGTGCAATGTGTGGGTTTGCTTCCTATGGAGGGTTGCAGCTGGAGGCAGAGCTCCTCAAGCTGTAGACCCTGCTTGGTACCAGGAGTATCCAAAGTACTTCCCATACTGGGATCACCCCGAGGATCAGGGCCATGCAGCTCAGAGACACTTGCTGCCAAACTTAAAAACCCTAAATTTCTAGTTTTGTCTACAGTAATACATAGTGTTAACTATGGAGTGATTCAGAACAGCTCTGTTATGTAAGAGCAGAGGTCGGTGAATATTCCTGGCCTAAAGCAGGGGTGGGAAATGAGATGTGTTGTCTGCTTGTCCATTCCAGTTCAAAGTCAAACAGATGAGCTTAAGCTATGTGTGACTTATTTGCTTTTACATTTTACATTAAGCTATGTGTGACAATTTGCTTTTACATTGGAAATGAATGAAGTCTTGCATTACCATGCCTTGCCTCCAGCAGAAGTGTTTGCCTCTTCATGTCCTTATTTGCACATCAGATCAAGAATCAGGAAATTTACTGGGTCAAAGTCGTGTGCACTGCTGATACTGTCTTCACTGCACTCCAAATGCTACTTCTCCAGTGTCACATTGGTCCAGCCCTTTTAGGGGAAGAGCTGAGTAACCTCTGCTTAAAAGCTGGGTGGGTTGCCCTCTCTCAGTATCTGCTTAGATTTTGTGTTTTGAAAGTCTTCCTTATTTTAAATACTCTAGATAACTCCTAAGGACTTGCTATCATTTGTTCTATTGCCTGCAAATGCACACAGATCATCATGGTCTTTGTCCTGAAGTGCTCGCTGGGACAGACTGAATACTGCATTGTTCTTCAGTAAGATATCTGCCGTGGCACTGTTGCAGAACTCAGTAGGGTCTGTGAGGACACTGTAGAAAACATGGTCTGTTGCAATGCTTGGCCAAATGTATGCTACAGAAAGAACGAATGAGAACAAGATTAATAAATAAAATTGTTGTCCATGAAGATCTTCATTTAATTGGCTTCCAGGCTTGAAGTGGTATGTCTTCTGGCTGACACATATTCTCTGTAGCTGGATATTAGCTGGATATTAGAATTATTTTACATCCTTTGAGGTTCAGTCAGTAAACTGCTTTAAACATTTGTGTAACATTTAGCCTGTGACAAATACAGGGCTCTGTCACGGGTTTATGGTTAAACAGGGGCAGACTGCTCAGTGTTTCATGCCCTTAAAAAGACTATTGCTTAGTACATTTTTGTCTTAAATTTCACAAAGGAGTCTTTTCCTTGGCATAGGTCTAGGATCTCTTGCAAACTAATTAAATTAAATGTTGATGCACATCAATAGAGCAACTTTGGATTTATTTTTCAGAAAAAAACATTATGTGATTACTAATACAAAAAGGTGTTTCTTCTTCACTTCTTTTTACATTTTCCCCCATATTCAGTATAACATGATCACATTTCCTTTTCTTTTCAGGTGCTATTCAGCACCATGTGTCACTTCACAATAACTCACCTCTAGCTAAATGGCAAACTTTTAAAGCTAGTGTGTCCCTTGTTACTGTTGATGGCAGCAGCCAGATAAGTAGTTTCAAATCTGCATCTAGGTTCAATTAATTGTTTTGGTTTTCTGCAAATGGAAAGAATTCTGCTTTGTTAAATATCACTGTAATAACAACTAAAGAAATATAATTCCTTTAAAATCACTAAAAGACCTCTTGATCTAATCATGAACTATACATTAAACTGCACGTGTAAATACTTATGTAAATAAATAGGTAATATATCTTCCCAACTATAATAACTGCATTTACAAATAAGAATATAATATCTCCTTGGACATATAGATTCCTGACTTGCACATGAAAATGCCGATTTGCTTCTCCAGTTTGTATGCATGAAAGTTTAATTAAGAACTTAATTTATTTAATTTCAAAAATGTATTATTACACCAGATAAAACTGAGATAAATTTGAGGTACAGTGTCTAGGTTTCCCTCTAGCCACGGGAAAATACTACACAGCAGTACGTCTTCACTAAAATTAGTATAAAGTTGCAGAAATTAGTAAGATTAACTACAAAATCCCAAGCTATAGAACTAAGGTTTAACTCGTAACTTTACATTCGAATCACACCTGTGAGCCACACCTGGAGTGCTGTGTCTCATTCTGGGTTCCTCAGTACAAGAGAGACATGGACATACTGGAGAGAGTCTGACAAAGGACCATGAAGATGATGAAGTGACTGGAGCACATCTCCTGTGAGGAAATGCTGAGAGAGCTGGGACCGTTCAGCCTGGAGAAGACAAGGCTCAGGGGAATCTCATCAATGTATATAAATACCTGAACAGAGAGTGCAAAGAGGATGGAGCCAGGCTCCTTTCACTGGTGCCCAGGAACAGGACCAGAGGCAATGGGCACAAACTGAAACACAGAAGGTTTTCTTTGAACATCAGGAAACGCTTCTTTTTTTTTACTGTGAGGGTGGCAGAGCACTGGAACAGGTTGCTCAAGGAGGTTGTAGAGTCTCTCTCTCCTTGGAGATATTCAAAAGCCATCTGGACGTCATTCTGGGTAACCAGCTCTAGATGGCCCTGCTTGAGCAGAATGGTTGGACCAGGTGACTTCAAGAGGTCCCTTCCAACCTCAGCCGTTCTGTGAATCAAATAAACTGTGTGAACTATTCCATGTTTTCTGCATGGCACTATGTACTCTTCAAGGTCAGAGTGGACAGGGCTCTGAGCAGCTTAATCTAGTTGAAGATGTCCCTGCTCATTACAGGGGGGTCAGACTGGATGACCTCTAAAAGTCCTTTCCAACTCAAACTATTCTACAATTCTGTGATTCTATGATACTCTTAAAAAATGTTGAACCCATTGAGACATAAGATACAGGATCTTGGCAATAGACATACACTGTGTTAGACAATGAGAGTTCGGGATTATTCTCTAAACGCAACTGATTTTCTAAAACGCTACTTTTTGGCACATTATTTGGTATTTGTTTTATCATGGTTCACTGTCTATTCATTCTCCCTCTTACTGTGCAAGAACACCTTGTATCTCTGTATGGACCACCTTTATTAACTGGGATTCAAAGTGGGGCTTCACTTAACCTGCTTATAAACATCTACGTGCAATCCACATCTGGATTTTGTAGTCCTGTCCTCACATGAAATTAAATATGCCTTAGAAATCCCTGTTCCGCTCTTTTTACTACATGAAAATACATTTAGAGAGATAAAAGTAAAGGTAAAAGGTAAACATTTAAATTTGGACAGAGAAATTTACTCACCATTACTAGTTTTGCTTCTAGTAGCTTTATAATGTTTTCACACATTTTTGGTTTATTTTTGTATGCATCTCATTTAAGGTGTTGTTCCTGTTACAAGAAAAACGCAGGTTTTTGAAAATGAACACATTTCAGAACACCGAAGGCAAATTGTAGCCTCTAAAAGATGGAAGCCTGCTCATCCTGCACAGGTAAACATTAAATATTTTTTAAAAAAAATCTTATTTATCCTCAAAATGGAAAGAGTTTCAAGAATGTAAAAAATGTGTTCAGTGTGACCAAATTTTGAATCAATGTGCTTAATCACCTTGTCACTGCTAATGAAAATAATAAAACCAACTGGACTACACCTACCATATTAGTATGCATTAATATTTTTGCACTTGAAATATGAAATAATATTATGAAGATGTTCAGGAAGTAGTATAGTTACTTTAAATTACACTTAAAATATTCTTATAATCTTTTTGGTAGAATTTGTTATGTACTGTCCAGCTGAGTCCTATTCAATCTGCATTTGATCCAGCACAAAATATGAACACCACCTGTAAATCTGATGAAGGTACAGTAACACATTTCACTTCAATTCTTAGTTATACATAAAGAAGTGACCTAATAAATCCACGATATAACATAGCTTGTCTCTTTTGGCATCAGCAATTCTAAGTAAGAAAGCGTGGTTTGTTGTGTAGACCTAATTTTTTTCAGGAAAATGTAAGGTATAGCATCATGTGTCGTGATATTGATGGTTTTGTAAAGGCATTGCAACATACAGTCGAGTTTCATTCCATCCCTGTCTGCATTTGACTGTGTGATAGCTGTATGTGTCGTGCATAACTGCGTGGCAGGGACAGGTATTGCTTGCTGCCATTATATATTTCCGAAGTCAGTAGAACTTGCTCTGGTGCCAGTTGTAAGACACATTAGTGATCTTAATTATGTCGTTTTCTAACATATCATGCTTCGTGACTTTGCCACTTTTTTTAACTTTTAATGTGAATTTTGTGTATGTTTTGTGTCTGTATACAGACTTACAGTAATGAAAGCAAGCAGCATATTTAAATGTCATGAGCTCTTCTTATTTGAAGTCACCCCTGTAATCTCTTCAGTTTCAGACAGCACTGTTCAGTTTCTTATGGCAGAAAAACTAGCAAGTACACCCCTTGCAGAAGATGCAATCCTGGCAGCTATGGAAAGTGTGCAACCAGCCAGACAGCCCTTCCTGCTTAACAGGGCTCCGTGTCCAGGCATGAGTGCACTTTCAATAGAAGAACAGAAGATTTTCCAGTCTCTTGAACGCCTTAATCAAAGGCTACAAAGTAAGTTTGATAATAAATAGGATCCTACATCGAGTGATTAAGTAACCTTGTATTTTGTTGTCATGGATTAATTTGAATTAAAAACATGAATCCTGCGATAGAAATATGTTTCTTCTTATTTTCTTCTTATTATTCTTTACTAAATGTAGCAAACAGATCAAAATCCTGAAACCTTTCTTATAGTCAATGAAATTAATTTCAAATAATGACGACTTTGCCTTGGTCAAAAAATAATTGAAAATATGACTGCAGGAAACCTTCAGAAGCTGTCTCAGTCCAACAGTAGCTGCTATTTTTGCACATGTAACCTTTTATAATGAATGCCTTTTCATTTCATTTCTTCTGGTCTTTTAGGATGTTCCTCTTCTCCATGAATTCTTAAAGATCACAAACACGGTTCTGAGATAGGTGCAGCTGAATCTGAATGTTTATGTGAATATCACTCGCGCAACCATTTTAACAATCCCAAACTTACCCGAGCGTTCTCTAACCTGACCTCTTCTATGCCAGGCTGAGTTCTTACCTGCTTTGTATGGGTGCTTTTCATGTGAGCTGTCCCGTCACAGCTGACATTTTATTGAAGACTGTTGGGAAAAAGTCTGTACTCGTTCTTGACAATTTTTTCTCTCGAATGATTAGTAAGCCAACACTTTCATTCATCATCCTGTTCTAACATACTCATAGAACAAACTTACTTTTTGGGTCTCTTGCTACTGTATCTAGTGGTTCATATTTGCTTTGACCTACATGATCATAGAGGTCTGTCATAAAAATTCTCATTAGTTTGACATCGTTTCTGCATTTTGTGTGCTCCATCCTGTGTTTGAAATCAACGGGGACCTTGTGCTTTAATCCGCGTGGTCTCTCCACTGGCTGCCTGGCTTTCCGTATCATTGGAGTAACTTCTGCTTGCCATTTTTGCTGTTTATGGAACTGCCAGCTCTTCTGAATTTTATGTTTTCCTTGGACTTTTTCATATAAAACTTTACATGCCAATTATTTGAGATTATAAGAGTCTGCTTTCTTGAAGTCCATTGATTTTATTTTACTATTCTACTTCTTTTCCTTGTGGACTGCACCATTTCATGGTCAGGTTACCCACATTTACCTCCCTGCTGACTGGAATCAGACTAAACCAAGGCTTATTAAGCTCCTGCACACTATCCATATGTTTCTCCATCAAATGGTGGATTACTTGACTTTGAGGAAAAAGGCTTCAGTTTCCTGTAAACTGCAACAGCAGAAGAAAAAATTTTTGCAACTGCTTAGAAACTTTCTGCAGCTGTAGCTTACAATTCCTGCTCCCATCAAACAGTGGTTCAGAATTTCATTATATCATACCTCACGGTTATTGCTTCCAGGCAAATGGAAGTGAAGGATTCTGTCTTTTGTCAGCGAGGAGTTTTAGTATGATGTGCTTAGGTTAAGAAAGCATATATGAAAAAGAAATACAAGAAAATAGAAAATAAATTGCTGTATAAATAACAGAGAAATAAACAGAAGCAAAGGTAAATGCAGCAAAGGAGCTGGGAGCAAGAAAACTGAAGTCTGCGAAGTGTGAAAAGGAAAACTATGAAAACTACATGAGGAATACGACAGAAACAATGAAAGAGTCATAGGAGTTAACTGATTGTAAATGAAGTAACTGTGAAAAAGAATATAATATATATATGTATCTTGCCTAATTAATTAGCATGCCTAATTATTTGTGGATTAAAATTGTTAATAAGAAGCTGTGAAATTTTACAGGTAGACTTATAGGACATGTAAGTATGTACCTGTAAGTAAGTAAGTAAAGTTTTGTAAGTACTTACATGCCATGTAAGTACTTTTTTTTTTTTAAACCACAACCTTTCTGAACCTCTTTTTTCGGCTTTGCTTTCACATGTCACCAGATTAAGTGACTAAAACTGTGTACCTCCATAGCAGTCTTTTTCATGAATAACAGTTAGTCACTAACCAATCTAAGTCTGGAATTTTTGTTGCCAGCTTAGAGTAGCTGGCATTCTTTTCTCTAGCTTTAGATTTAATTATTGACACTAAATTTTTTGTTCAGATAATAGTATCTAGCTGCAAATTTTAAAAATACAGATATGGCATATACTTCAGCAGCTTTTGGTAGGGGGAAAAAAGAGCAGTACTATTAAACTAGATTTCCACAATATTGGGAAGTTTTGTGTTGAATATTTAGCTGTGAATCATATTTGTTGTAGTATTTGGTTTGCATAATATTTATGATACACTTTTATGCTGTTTTCAGCTGTTCAAGAAGCCATTACCAGAAACCCATCTGCTTCAAATGTTTTGCAGATAATCACCCCTTTAGTAAGTACTTAATTGAAATATGTTCAGCTTTAATTCTTACAAACTGACCTTATGGCTTATTTTATAGTAAAAATATAATGAAAATATTTACATCAATCTGTTCAACTGGCTTGCCAGATTTTCAGATTTCAATTTATGTAAAAAGAAATACACAAATGAACTTTATAGTACTCTGAACAGGCTTTAACAGTTTATGCCAGGCTGCCTCATCCTCTGGCTTCATTTTCCTTTTGGAAGCTGAAGACACTTGCAAAGTCCAGGAAGTTCCGAGAACTTTTAAGGAACAGTAATTTAGCAGGGTACATTTGAACTATATATATACCTCATAATTAATTTCTATTTCTTAATAACATAGAGATGAAAGGGGAGATGAGGCATGGTAGTGCATAAAATAATTGGTAATAAAATGAATGAATTCTTACGTTGACCTGCAGATATGCCATGTTCTGTAAGTGACAGGTATTACCATTTTTCAGTAAGTGTTTGCATTTTGTTTCATATATTCTAGATCTTGTCATTTTGAAATAAAAATAATCATGATACCTGGAATATAAAGAACCGAATACACAGATGTGTGTGTGAAGTACAAATTTTACATGTTCAATTTGTAATGCAGGAGTTAGTATTTATAATTCTATATTATCAGTCTCCTCCTTTATTACATATTTGTAATGGGGGAAAAATACAGACAGATGACTGTATATTTCACGTATTTTATATACTTTCATATATTTCATATACTGTACTGGATAAACTGTTACCAAAAATGTTAGAGAAAATACTCTTCATTCAGAAGGCTTTTACCACTTATTGAGTTTGAGTCTGAAAAACCCCAGAAAGTATCCAGGCTCCCAAATTCAAAGTGATTGCTGGTTTTGGAGTGGGACTGTGAAAAGTACACAGAGCTAATCGTTACCACTTTTCTTGTGAATCCTAGTAATAGGTGTGACTTGGAACATCAGCTTCCTGTCTTCTGCTTCCTGTCTTAAAAATTTAATTCTGTATGGCTAAACAGCTTGCAGATTTTGTATTTTTCAGCAATTAATGTAGCATAGCAACCTTTATTGGATTTAACTGTGTTTTACTAAAGCATTTTTGAGCTTGTATATTTTCTGGGGGCTTTCTTTATAGCCTGTCTTGCCTAAAAAAAAAAAAAAACAACAACCCACACCTAAAATCTTGTTCCCACCACCAATGTATTTTCCTGGCTTTCAGTAGTCAGACTTCTTGGCTGGCTGGTCTGTGACAAAGCTTTCTCCTACTAATTTTTCATCTATGAGACTTTTTGTTTCATGAATAACACTAGACATTACTCAGGCTGTCCAGTCTCTGGAACTGTAAGTTCTCTGATGGACATTTAAGATTCCTCTTTCCCTACAAGTATCACTTGGAACAGGTTGCCCAGAGAAGTTGTGGATGCCCCATCCCTGGAAGTGTTCAAGGCCAGGTTGGATGAGGCTTCGAGCAACCTGGTGTAGTGGAGGGTGTCCCTGCCCATGGCAGGGGGGTTGGAACTAGATGATCTTTAAGGTCCCTTCCAACCCTAACCATTCCATGATTCTATGATTCTAAGTATATACTTCAGCATTTAAACAGGTATCCAGCTGTAGATATATTCAGATCTCAGACACTGGCTTGGAATACTTCTTGATGAGAAGAGGGAACAACATTCATACAAGTTCCCAGCTACAGAAAAAGTAGAGATGACTGAGATTTCATCAAATCTTCTGCCATGAGAAGTGACAGGATTTTAAATTTTTACTTCACCAAGAGAACAACCTGCTTCAGGTCTCCTAGTTTCAGAGCATCCAAATAAAGTACAGATATTCACTCACTAATTCATGTGAATGATATTGTACCCTGTAATACCAACCTCTAAATCCAGATAAAGATGCACAGTTGTTTATATAATGGAAAACAGATCACACAATATCATCAAATGGTGTTTCTTGAATGTTACACTATGCATAATCAAGTTTCTGTTTACATACATGTTTATCTCATTATTCCTCATTTTGTTATAGGGTATTCAGCAATGTATGTCCTCCCCTTTGGAGAACACTACAGTAGCCTCACAGCAGTACCGGAATGCCCCAGATAGCAATCCATTGCAATTGTGCGGGAGATGCTGACGTTATCTGCTCCGGGATATTGCAGCTTTATGAACTTTATATGTGATGTGTATACTATTTGACACTAGAAAATTAGCAACAAAATAAAGATGAAAGCAATAGCTCAAATAATGAACGTCAATTGACTGGTAAGCATTTTTAGGATAATAAGTCTATTTTCTTGTGCATTGCACTGTAAAATTTAAAAAGTGAAAATATTTCACATTAAAAATGTGTTTGTGTTAGATGTGTAAATTTCCTGTACCCATAATTAAAGTGAAAGGAAAACAAACGTTTTGCTACTTAGATTAGGTGTGAACCACTTCCCCCACTTCTTGGGTTTTTAAGATTCACTAGTAGATTCTATTACAATTGTAAAATATGTATTTTAAAAGTGATTTGATTATCAGTAAATAATACATGGAGTTACACTTTCTATCTTTATATTGGTGGCTGTATTACAAATTACTGCAGACTTTATGTTGCTCTTATTCAGCAGCTACATCTGATGGCTCTAAAACCGACTGTGCTCCCAACATCGTACTTCTCCTGCAGGTCTTGTTCAGTTTGTTGGAGATTCCTGTTCTCCAGATTTTCCCAACAATGTTTATCAATACTTGCACTTAAAGAGCAATTCTTCCTCAGCTCCTCATGTAAAGAACCCCAGGCCAAAACTGTCAGGAGACTAGAAAGAAAGGTGCTTTGAAAGGAAACTGTACAGCTGTTGGTACGTAGATGTACTTTCACTGAAGCACCTAGGGAAACCTCTCTACATCAGTGTTAGCTTTAGGCTAAAACAATTGTTCTTGAAACACAAAACCATAAGTACCCAGATAGCTCATCAGCAAAAGCTGGTTTTTGGTTTTCCTGATTGGCTTTACCTTTGAAATCCATATTACAGAATCTCTACATAAAAGAAAGCAAAGTGGGGACAACAGGCCTGGAGATGAGGACTCCATTCCTGTGTTTAAGGTACCCAGATGGAGCCAAAGATTAATATATTCTGCATAAGGGCATATATAGTTTAAGAACATGTCCAAGTGTCTTTCTGCAGAGATAGATGCACTTGCAGTTGTCTTTCCGAGTGTTTATTTTGGAGAGACAGCTAGGTTTTGGCAGTCTTGGATTGGCAGATTATACATTGGTCCCTCAACTTTAAATTCGTCTGTAGCATGACAGATTTGACATGTTTGGTGAAAAACCTGTCTGCATTGTTATGTCAGTTCCAGATGAAAGGGCTTTTCTTAGTTAATTAGCATGATACCTAAATCTATGGAGTTAGTTATTGCTGAGGAGTGGTAACTTTGTAACTTCCCCGCTTTTCCTTTTCCTCTGCTGTTCCTGTGTGAAGTAAACAAGCTGTAAAAGGTATATACAATGCACAGAATGTCAACAAATCTCAGCTGATAATTAGCTGCAAGAATTAATAAAAACAGTTTACTAAATCCCTGGATTTTTAACTCCATATTAAATGCCTGAATTTCTGTTTGTAGCTATACAGTAAGAACTGTGGGGTTAGTCTGGGGACTTAAGCATTACTGTATTTCCATCAGAGATGCCCCTGAATCCCACACAGTGTTATTCCTAGTCTTTCTTAAAGTGTATAGGAGCTCAGAAAAGTTGTATCTCAGGAGCGGGCTCAGTGCTGTACCAGTCCAACCATGGGAACGTGCACCCAGAGGGAGATGGGCATTTCTCTGAATAGAATGCATCTTCCCAAAAGAAGCAACCAAATTATTACTTGGTAAAAGCGTTTTTAACATGTTGTTATTTCCCATCATACCATGATCATCTTACTATTATCTTTAGTAAGTGCTGTCATTGCTTAGGAGGGAAGCAGCCTATGGAAAGGAGAGATGAGGAAAATGTGCCCATAATAACAATGGACAGTTTCTCAGGGGATTGGAGCTACCTGCTGGTGTGTGATGTCAGCCAAGATTAAGGCAAGCTACATATGTAGTGAATAGTCAGGAACTGAAATTTTACAAAGGAGGTTTAAGGAAATATTAATTTTTTCGAAACAATATTTTGAAGAATGGAATAATGCTGCCTTTCTTCTCTAGCTAGGCAGTGCAGCATCTTTGGAGGAATAATCTGGTAAGCTCAAAGAGGCTGACTTCAGTCTGGAGCCTGTTAAGACAAATTGTATCTAAACATCAAAACTGCAGAAACTTGATGTTTTAGGATTGCTCTTGCCATCTGTCCTGACAGTGCTGCCAGAGGGGGGAAGGTATAGCTGCAGTTTTCACTTAAAGGATTCTGATGTGTGTCAGTACTTACGGGGTCTTCGGTGCTAAAATACGTGCAAAATTCCCAGCAAAAGGCATGTGTGTATCCTCAGAGCAAATGAACAAAGGCCTTCTGAGCTGGAACTCAAAACTGGTTTGCGCTGAAAATCCTGAGCCTTAACATCTCTGTTTGTATGCAGTACACTGCGACATTCCAGTATGGCGAGGATTTAATATTTAAATAGCGAGGGAGAGTTTCCCCACAGAGATTAAGAGAGGGGAAAGCAAATAATCCAAATACCAGAGGCCATAGATCAAAACTCACCCTGCTTGTCAGCAAGACAGAGCACCAGCTTAACCAGGTTTCTTCTCCTGTTAATCGGTTTAGGTGGCAAAAGCAAAGCCCATGAGTCAGCTTCCTCTATTAATTACATGGAGAGGGTTTTTTCAAAAACAGGTGCCTGCATTTAAGTTTCTAGGAAAACATTTTCAAATGGGTTATTTGATTTAGGGTTACAGGCTTCAACTCGAAGACAATGACTTTGTTTCCTTGATAACTTTGACTCTTAACAGTACTAGAGCGTAGTTTTTGTTTAGGTGTCTAAACAGCGTGACTCTCAGACATCAGGAATGTGCACTGCAAGAGTGGACCCAGAGGCAGCTGCTGGATTCCGAGTACTTGTGAAGAGCCAACAAGTTCTTTTGTTTCCATTAGTTGATGGGTTTTCTTCGATTGATGTTTCCAGGCTTTCCTATTCATCATGTAGAAATTTGGAACAATTTTTTTTTTTAATGGCTTAATCTTATTTTTCAAATATGAAGAAAAGTAACTATGTTAAAATCAACAAGCCTGGTTTAGACACGAGCATCTTAAAATTTGGGTACCTTCGATTTCTTTCAAAAATTCTTCATTCTGCCTACAAATTTGCTGCTTTTAAAAGAAATTAGTCCATATTCTTTCTACGATAGAATTTCAGTATGGAAAGAAAACCCGAAAACCAGGTTAAAATTATGGTTTCTGATACAAGCCTAAATGCAAAAACCCCACAAAGCTTCTTTAAATATGCACCTATGTGCCTGCCAAAGGTCTGCTTTCTCCTCCATCTCCTATGCTGCAGCCTCCAATGCCAGCAAGAATATTATCTACCTCTACATTTGGGAGAGCACCACAGACTAATAGCCACCACCCACAGCACGTGCAGCTAGGTCGTAGAGTGTCAAGAGGCAATGGTCTCCTGATCAGACTGGAAAGGGCTCCTGCCTGCTGTTGGCACTGGACGCAGTGGTGACAGTCATGAAGGTGCTGTGGATGTGATGGGTAGGTGAAGCTGCAGCCACATGGGGACTATGCCATGTCCTCAGTGCTGGTGGGAATAAGCAGGAAGACAGGGCCTTGCTGGGCTGCACTTGGAGCTGCCACAGCAGTCCAGGGTTTCTTAACAAGACTCTGATTCTCCATCCTCTTCTGGAGCGTTCTACCAGCCAGGGACAGCAGGGAGCAGGGTCCTTGCCTGTGCTGGTTGATGAAGTCTTGGTGGTGGCAAAAACTGCAGTGGTAATGGGAGGGAAGAGGGGAACTAGGAGAGGCCAGAGACCTCCCTCCTCCAGCCACTGTTCCTGGCCAATTTGCTTTCATGGGGAAAGAATATTTTCTGTAGCTACCAGATTCACAGGATAACAATGATAAAGCTCCTGCTGTGGAGGAGAACCTGACTGATGCTGTTGAATTCTGCAGACAAAACAGGAATGACAATGCACATCAGAAAAGAAATCAGCAAAATATGGGCAGCGTGAATACAAGGAGCGACATCTAAAACGTGGCTGTTGGTTTGTGGGAATAATGAGACTCACTTGTCATCAAATACACTGAAACACTTAAATCTGCTCGATCAAGTAGACAGGAAGCTCCATATTCTTTAATCATCCTCATCATAATATTCGTAATAGTCTGGCTCATAATGACTCCTGCTCTAACTGCATTGCTTTTATAAGAGAGAATTCACCCAGAGTTAATTTGACCCCATATAACTAGAGATGACTCCACAATGTTTTTAGAATTATATTTCAAATCGTAGCCGCAGGATTCTTTCAATCCTGAATATAAACCCCAAGCCAGCAACAATGGTGGCAATGATCCAGGTGACAGAAGTGGCTGTGGGTGACACGAATCTACATGTAAAGTCTCCGTTATTGTATATATTAACTTTGTGTTGGTTTTGAGAAGGAAGGAATTGTTCAACACTTTTCTTTAATCTGTATCCAATAGTTCATGCTCTTTCAGAATGGCAGAAAAAGAAAAAGAAAAGAAGATGGAGAAGAAAAAGAAGAAGAAAGAAAAAGAAAAAAGAAAAAAGAAAAAACGAAAAAGAAAAAAGAAAAAAAATAAAGAGAAAGGAAAAAGAAAAAGAAGAAATGGAGAGGAGAGGAGAGGAGAGGAGAGGAGAGGAGAGGAGAGGAGAGGAGAGGAGAGGAGAGGAGAGGAGAGGAGAGGAGAGGAGAGGAGAGGAGAGGAGAGGAGAGGAGAGGAGAGGAGAGGAGAGGAGAGGAGAGGAGAGGAGAAAAACCACTTTCCTATGCCTTTTGTCCAATTTTCAGAAATGTCTTTTCATATTTAATCGTTCCTACTGGTGCTGGGATGAGACTCTCAAAAATGCTGAATCTGTTTAAGGTTGTGCCATCATGCAGTTAGGTAAAAATGCCGGTTGAATGGACCATTGTCTGTCATTTGATGGTCATTGAAGAACTGTGGCATTAAGCAAACTGAAATAAATGGAAACATTTCTTTCTAAAGAAGGAAATGCTCCTGAAATACTTCATATTCAGCAAAGAGTTTTGATCAAAGAAAAAAAATCACTGAAGCTGAAATATTTCTGGTTTAATATATTTAAAAGTCTGACATTTCACTTCAATATAAGGTTTTGAGACTAAATTTAGGTCAGATTAGTTGAAAGCTATGTGAAATGTTTCGTTTCAGGTCTGTTTACATATTTTGGTAATTTCTTGCCACTGGAGATTATTTCCCTTTCTGATTTCTCAGTTTGGCCATCTAATAAAGAGCAAAAATTATTGGCATGATCTATTCAAGAGGTCTGAACTCTGTTCTCAGCCGTAGGCAAAGAGTTTGGCACTAGTGAACATGGCCTTCAGAGACCGTATGTTCAGTTTGCTGGAGTTATTTTCTCTTACTCACGTTGCAACACTGATCTCTTGTGTTTTCTGGCCAGCCCATGCCCATGGTCTTCTTTGGAGAACAGAGCTGTACAGCAGTGCTTTGCACAGCTGCTGTGGCAGTACCAACACAGGCGTTCCCGGTTGTTGAGAACAGCCCAGGGAGGTTTCAGCTACCAGGGATGTGGGGGGAAGGAAGAGCATTTACACGTATCTTACATGATATTGCTCTTAGCAGCCGACAGAACCAGGGAGACAGACTACGGGTTGCTAAGGGTGAACCTCTTTCCCTTCCTGGAGAGCCTTCCCACAGGCTGAGTCCTACCAAAACCAAAAGGTGACTTGGCTGAGCAGAAAGACTGTACGTTTAGGTTAAGTGTATAATGGCTGACGTTTGGTAGAGCTGAAGAGTGAATTGAAGAGGGATTTCCAAGGCAGCTCCTAAGCCAGTAACAAACACAGTAAGTCTTTCCCCTTTTTCTTAGATTGTTAGAAAGCTGGATGAAAATGTGAAAGCAATTTTGTCTCAAAATTACTGCACCACCTGCACCCTGTGATTAAGTCCTTGGCTGGCTGAGATGGTTGGAAGGGATCTGCTTTCTGAAGCAAAATGGGCTGTACAGTCTTGTGGGACAGCAGAGGCCTTGCGCACACAATGTGCCTTTGTAGGCACAACTAAACCTTCCAATTCAATGATCTTATTGCACATATGTGTGTTTGTTTTCTAGGGGGATGGACACACACAGGGCATATGGAAACAAATTCTTAATCCTTAGTAATTAGCACTGCTTCTGAGAGTGGTAGACATCACAACTTTTTTCTTTTGTTTTTAGATTCAGGATGTGGCACGCTACAATGGATGCTTCTGCGTTGCTACAAAAATACCTCGCTGCAAGGGGCGGGGGGGGGTGTCTTCATTTGGGGAGGGGGTGTAGACCAAATATGGCTCAATCCTGTTTGATAGCTCTCTCGTAAATGAAATGATGACAATCCTCTTGTGACTAGGAAACATTCCAGAGCCGGGGTGTAGGGTTACACAATGGTACAGTGTCTTGCCCCTGATTTATAATTTGAGAAGCAGATTGCGTTCAGACAGAATGTGAGCTGAACAATGAGGGTTCTAGTCCTGATCTCATTAACAGAGATTTATACCAAGAGGCTATTGTCTCTTGTTCTTTTGGTTTGCCATGCCAGCAAACATTCATAAAGTTATTTAAAAAAGAAAGCTTCTGTCACACACTTAGGTCAGAAAGTTCTCAGGAAAATAGCTAGTCAAATACAGAGTAGTTTCAATCTGCACTTACTATGGCTTGTGTTTCTGGACTTAATAAGTCTCAGAGAGATTACTGGACCAAACGTCACGCTCAAGCTTATTACATGTAAAGATTTGTGGAGACACGGCTTAAAATGCCTTTTTACATATTTATGTTTGTTCACGGTTGAGTCACTCTAAGATAGCTTATTATTTGCAAATCATACATAATCACTGAAAGAATGTTCTTCCAGCACAGAACCATTAGTAGTGGAATAACAATAATATCCCAAGAGCTGCTTTCCCTCCTGCTGCCCCCAGAGCCTCCGTGCTAAATGGAAGGTCATAAAGACATGGCCTTGAACCTTCTCTTCACTGCCAGTCGAGCAGTCCTTGGCCACGCGGAGGAGGATGCACATTACGTTAACTAATGTTTCAGCAATGCTGCCAGGCGATTTGGCCTGACCACCAGTAAAAAGAAAATGGGCATCCTTTTCCAGTCTCACCGTGCTAGAGAACAGCCTGGCCCAGCCGCGCGTGTTGACAAGGCAGCTCTGAAGCCTGCAGACCAATTCCGCGACCTCAGCGGGAGGCTGTCTCGGAGCGCCACGGCAAGAGATGAAGTCACACACACATGGCACGGCAAAATCCAGCACGGCTCTTAGGAGATTAAAGGACAGTGTATCTGGAATACAGGAGGCATCTGGCTTCAAAGTAAGCAAGTGCCACCCAGCTGTCATCACCACTTTTTCATACTCCTGTGAAACATGGGCAGTTTGTCATTATCAAGGCACATGACTTCCCAATTCCACCTGCCATGATTTTTGTGCTGTTGCTGGTATAAATAATCACACAGTGCAATCAGCCCATTATTCCCAGTCCTGTCACATGTGGAGTGCTGTAGTAACACTCCCGCAAGCTGTGTTCTCCCGGGCAGCTGATGCACGTCAGATGAGAGGCCACTCCAACCCGAACTCAATGGCCGGTTTACATACACTAAACAGCTGAGAGTAGGTGAGGAGACAGGGCAGCAGCAAAATGTCAGGCAAACCTTCAGATGGTGGCCAGCTCCGTATCATGGAAACCTGCTGCTAAAAAGCATCTGCTGTTGCAGAGAACCCGCACCAGCCACATCGCACATAGAAAGAAAGAGAGTAACACGCTGCGGCGCAGGGGCGTGGGGGAAGGTGGGTGTTGTGCAGATGGACAGCGATGTTTTGGTATGTGCAATTCGTGCTGTGAGAATAGGATGCATTTCTCCTCAGGGAAGGTACAACTGCTGAGTCTTTGCATGCTGATCATGAGACCATCCCTACATGCTGCTGTGGGACTGTACCTAGGCCTTCCTTTTGGTCTCTGCCTGAACTCCTAGTAAAGACTAAAAGAAGTAACGCGACGTTGTGATAGGACAAGGGGTAATGGTTTTAAAATAGAGGGAGGTAGATTCAGATTGGATATTAGGAAAAAATTTTTTACCATGAGAGTTGTAGAACACTGGAACAGGTTGCCCAGAGAGGTGGTGGATGCTCCATCCCTGGAGACGTTCAAGGCCAGGTTGGACGAGGCCCTGAGCAACCTGATCTAGTTGGAGATATCCCTGTTCCTTGCAGGGGGGTTGGACTAGATGACCTTTGAAGGTCCCTTCCAGCCCTAACCATTCTATGATTCTGTGACATCCTCTCAATCAGCTCCTGGCCTCACTGCTATAGAAGAGAGTTGCAGAGTACATTTAACTTGCATTTTTAAAAACAGATTTTGAAATGGATTCAGGTTCTCTCAGTTTCATATCAGGTACCTTTGCTCTCTGGTGAGCCTGGGGAAATAAGAACATCTTGCTCACTTTTTCTGTGCTAGTCAGTGTTTTGCAAGCTTTTTCCAGAAGAGTTCAGACTGCGCTGCAATAGCAGCTTTTCTATCTTGCTAATGACTTGTCGCTGAATGCCAGACAGCCCAAATATGGAATAATTAGGATGGTAATGGATGACGTTTTCTAGGCAATATGTGAATGATAAGCTTTAACTAACTTTGGCAGTCTTTGGCTTAATCCGTACCTTTTTTCCTTTGGCAGAACGTTTGGTGTTAAGTGACAGAAAAATGTGAACTGTTCCTTCTTTATTTTCCCAAAATGTATTAGCTATTCTTTGTCTCCCACACTTCCCATAAATCTTATTTTCCATCAGGGAAGTTCTCCTTTACAAGTTTCCTATCCAAGTGCGATTGATTTCTAGCATTTCATGTTTCCTTTAGTATGAAGAGCTGCAAGAGACAATCCAGAGAGTTTGTTCTACTCCAGCTACTAAAGCTCTGACAAAGTGCAATGATCTGACAAGGCAATGCTCAAACCAATGGATCCTTTGCTAAATCTTTACAACCAAAAACGATTTTCAAGAGCCACCTGTGTTTCTCTCCTTAGAAAGCTCTCTCAGCACCATTCATGATTTTTTTTCACAGTACCTACAGCAGGATCACTCAGCCTTCCCTCAGAAAACTGCACTTTTCATGTTTCTAAGGACCCAGCCTCAGAGTGGGAAAAGCAGGGCTGGATTTATACAGGAGGACACTATGCAAAGGCTTCTGGCCTTATCTTTGGAATCACATGGTGGATTCTTAAATCATATTTTGTATTCACACACTCCATCAAAATAGTAAGAGCCACATCATTAGATCCACACACTTTGGTTTTGGAAAAGATAACTTGACAGAAAGGTTCCTATGGGCAAGAGCAAATCATTCTGGCAAACTCTCTGAGGGACTGCTCTGACCATTAGGCCCCTACACGCAAGGCAATAAGGCCACCTCCTCCACTCATTACTTTGCTCTGATGTGTGCTCCATGTTACCTGCATCTGTTAGGTATGATTTAAGGGTACCTCATTTTTTAGAGTACATATAGTCAAGGACATGTAGATTTGGCTCTTAAATGCCTTAGACCTGAGACTGATGCCCAGATAATCTGTTAACCTGAGGTAATGGCATTGCTCTGCATGGGCAGGAACATAACCTTGGGTATGGATTAAGCACTGGACCATTGTCCTGATCTTATTTATCCATTTAGATATGCACATATCATTCTGAAACTTCCCAGAGGTTAATATCCTTCAGAACTTCTAGTCACTCTGAGATATATACCAGTAATCATAGCAGTTGTGCTGTCTCATTATTTCAATGAATTAGGACAAAGAAGAGGAATATCAGAGACTTCTCAAACTTCACAGAGGTGACATCCTACTCTAATAAGCATACAGCTGTCTCCAGAGTCTTCCTTTGCCATGGTCCAACCCCAGTGCTGTTGAACCCCTATTAGGCCCTTTGCTCACAAGCTCTGATAACTCATGCTGGGCCACTTAAGGAGTCACAGCCCTCATCCGTCCATCCTCTCCATTTCCAGAGGTTTGCATCCCCATGGCTCAGCTCCACTTCACAGCCCAGAACACATCAGTTAACACCCAGGGCTGGGACCTGGGGCACCTCGGGGCTCTGATGCACAAGTCTCATCATGGGTAGCACTGGAAGTAAAACCACTTACACCAGTGCTGTTGGTCAAGCTATCCTCAAGTGACAGGGGACATTTAAAGAAGAAGTAATTGGATAAAAAGTGCACACTTGCAAAAGAGAGAGCCCCTGCATGTTCACAATACCCACCCGCCTTCCCCTCTCTTCAGGGACCTGGTAGATATTTCATCATTTTTCTGTCTATGAGTGCATGACAGGAAAGGAGAGGAGATGGCACTATAATAAACAGTGCACAGAGACCTTTCCCGAACAGAAAACTGTGCCTGACACTGCATGTTATGCCACCTGACCAGGAAGACCTCATGTAGAGGATGAAGCCCTCTACATGATGAGTAGGGAACTTGAAAAGTGCTTTCCTGAAGCAGCCTGTTTGTGTAAATGCTATGAGATGAAAAGGTCACTTGCAAAGAGAGGTGAAAGAACCTTAATATTTACTGCTCTTTTTGGAATAACCGGGCTCAGATCGGACCTTAGGAAACAGACCCTTGAGGCCTCTGTCCTGGTTTTAGCTGGTACCGGGTTAGCTCTTCTTTTTAGCAGCTAGAAGAGCTCTGTGTTTTGGTTTTACTCAGAGGCTCACTCTGAGAAGAATGCTGATAGCAAGTTGATGTTTGTGGTTGGATGTGTGACTCCAAGGACTTTTCAGTGTGCCGGAGTGCAGAAACACGGCAGGATAAGGGGGGAGCATAGCCAGGACAAGGGGGACACGATTCCCCTTGTGATTTGTGGTAGAACTTAAGATTGAGGGCCAAACTGGCCAACTAGTATTCCATATCATGCAGCGTCATGCCCAGTATAAAGGTGAGGGTCAGCCGGACAGAAGGGCTTTTGCGCTTTGGCTCTTTCGCCGCTTTCACTCTTTTGTGCTTGCTGCGCTCTTGCTCTATTGCCTTTTTTTTTCTCTCTCTCCCAGTACTCCCACTCTCGGAGTACTCTCTCTCTCTCTCTCTGCCCCTCTCTATTTCGGGGCCTCACGTTCGTCCGGGATTGCAGCTTCAGGACGAGACGGGCTTCACATACGAGGGGGTGGTGAGCATCTGCACTGTGTATTAAATCATCTGTATTAAATTGTTCTTATCTCAACCCACGGGTATCCCATTTATCCTTTAATTGTCTCCCTCATCCCTGGGGCTGGGGGACAGTGAGTCAACGACTTGGGGGGGGGGGGGGGTGGTTTGGTTGCCGGAGCGGTCTAACCCACAACACCTCCTGTACAGAGATGGTACTGACGTTCTCTCATGCTCTTCTGGCACTGAGTTGAAAGTACAAGGGGTTTCTTCTGTACAGGGTCCCTGTTGCTCCACTAACAAGAGATGCAGAACAACTTAGAACTAGTCTCAAAGTTTCTTTTTGTACTGGATGAAGAATGGAGATGAGCCACTCTTGAAACAATTTCAGCATAACTTTCTGTACGTGATTCAGGCAGTTTGCCCTGGTGATCTTCTCATTTGGGTTGCTGTAGTGCAAAACCATGCGTTCATGTTTGTGCAGAATCTCTCAAGCAATTGTGTACCCCATAGCATTCTCAGGAGTCAGGTGAAAGAAGAGATGAGACTGAGCCTGCCATAAATGCCAATAAAAAGTAACGCAAAGCTAGGGACAATACGCTCTCTCCATGCAGAAGGACATGTTACATCGGACCCTACATGGTGAATAAAGTGATACATTTAGACCACAGCTGTGCTGGACGCAGATCAATAGATCTGGCTGTTGAAATTACCATGTGTTCTCAAATGGCTTTCAGCAAGCTCTGCACCTTGCTGCAGGGTCTCCCAGCCCATACTTAGCTCAGTTTGCAGCTCCTCCTCCTTCCCTCTTCTTCCCTGCCTGATGAAGCTTGGATCTAAAAGTCTCTGCCTCCAGCCCTGCAACCATTTTCCTTAGGTGTTGATCAGGCAATGGATTTAAAGACAGTAACAGAGAAAGGGCAAAACAAGGAACAGACCTAAACTGAGAAGAAAAATAGCTTGTTTTAATTACAGTAACAAATCCTCAAGATATTAATCTATGTATCTGTGTAGCCACTGTCTTGACATAGAATCATAGAATGTTTGGGTTGGAAGGGACCTCAAAGATCATCTAGTTCCAACTCCCCCTGCCATGGGCAGGGAAACTCCTCCACTACACCAGGTTGCCCAAAGCTTCATCCAACCTGGCCTTGAACACTTCCAGGGATGGGACATCTACAACTTCTCTGGGCAACCTGTTCCACTGCCTCACCACCCTCTAAGTGAAAAATTTCTTCCTTAAATCTAATCCAAATCTCTCCTCTTTCAGTTTAAAGCCATTAGCCCTTGTCCTATCACTACATAGTTTTGTAAAAAGCCCCTTTCCAGATTTCTTGTAGGCCCCCTTTAGGTATTGGAAGGGTCCTAGAAAGTCTCCCTGAAGCCTTCTCCAGGCTGAACAGCCCCAACTCTCTCAGCCTGTCTTCATAGCAGAGGTGCTCCAGCCCTCAGATCATCTTCGTGACCCTCCTCTGGACTCGCTCCAGCAGTTCCTTGTCCTTCTTATGTTGGGTACCCCAGAGTCGAACACAGTACTGCAGATCCAGCATACTGAAATGAATATTTTTTTGGGTAACATTATAATAGTTCAAGGCTTTAAAAGGTCATTTCAGAAGCTTTTAGGGATACCTGAAGGGCCAGGGTTCAAAGTTCCCATTCATTTTAATGGAAATCAGGTGTCCACATTTTTGTAGAAGATTTGAAAATCTCAGGTATGATATAAACCAAGTACAAGCATAGCGTTTGAACAGGACCTTTCCCCAAAACGAGAGATAAAGGTACAGAGCACACTGCAGCAGATCAGGTGAATCCAATGGAAACATCTAGTTCAGTTCCTGAATACCAAAGTGTAAATCCTTTCCAGGAGTCATATAGAAGAGACTTTAAAAATGAAATAATTCTTAAAATCATGCAGATTCATCCTGTCTGCCTGGGTCCAGGTTTTCTTTCAGTGGTACGTAGCTGCCAGCCATGTTACCCTTCCCCTGAGGGCTGACTACAAACACATAACTTGGGTGCACAGCACTTACAGTCCTACCGATTTAGTTTGGCACCGCATCCAACATCTGGCCCATAACTAATATAGCATTTTAAGATCCTTCTGGTACCATTAAATGCAAGGTATATTAAACCCAATGAGTCTAAAAGTTACTCTTATTTTTTTTCTGGGGAAGATCAAAACTGAATGGCTAAGGAAGACGGGGTTATTAACATATTTTAAAAAGCAGGCATACTAGATTTCACGTCTCTGCCTGTTCCTCAGATCTCTTTGTCCTTAATAAGACAGCACTCACCCATAAGCGTGTGGGGTATCAGATGGCCCTTTTGTGCTTACTCATTTCCTATAAAGAACGTAAGTAGCGTGGCCGCTCATGTTTCCTTTGGCAGTGAGTAGCCGGAGGCTTAACATGCTGTAAACCTGCAGCTGTAGCAGAGCCCAAGCCCCACAGTGTCCATGGCCACTGCACTTGCCACGTGCTGAAGAGGGCCCCCGAGCTGCCACCCCCGACCACTGTGTATCACCCACATCCCACTGAGGTCTGCGTCTTTACCCTTCCCTGCCTGCCCCAGGGACTGGGCGTAAGCCAAAAGTTGCTCCTTGGTTCTCCACTGCTGCTGTGAATGGATTTGTTCAGAAAGTTGAAGAAAACATTAAAAGTAATTGTGTGGTACCATTGAAGATTGAGGAATTAGAAGTTTTGTATGTCTTCTGTAGATGTGTAGAAATCATGCGTGAGAAAATTGCCACGTGTTTCCCTTATAACAACTGGAGAGAAACAGACAATTTCAAGGAACGATTCATCTGTCCCCATGTATCTAAAGCAAATCAGATGAATCAGTCCCTCAAAGTGCCTATTTGTCTCCAATGGCTTGAAAGAGAGCTTAGAGACTAGCTCAGAAGTAAGCACTGCGTAGAACGTAGATAATGTGAATGTCAGTGTAGACAGACCCAGAAGAGGTCTATTGACTTCTTTTCCTCATTTTTTCTCTTGGCATACTGTTTTCAGGTTGCGTTTTTTTTAGCCAGATCTCAAGCTGAGATTACTAAAGTTAGCTACAAAAGGATGTATGACATCAGAATTTGATCATCCCCAATGCACCCTGTGACATGTCCTGCCCAAACTTGTCGTGTCCCTGTCGATATAACTTTGCTCACTTGCAGTCAATTCTCCTTTATCCAAATAACTGAAGAGTTGGGATTCCACAAGTAAATGACAAAATTTTTTTCCAAACATAAACCAAGGAAGTTAGAAATCCCATGCACAAGTACAGGCTGGGCGGAGAAGGGATTGAGAGCAGCCCTGAGGAAAAGGACGTGGGAGTGCTGGTGGATGAGAAGCTCAACATGAGCCAGCAATGTGCGCTGGCAGCCCAGAAAGCCAACCATGTCCTGGGCTGCATCAAAAGGAGCGTGGGCAGCAGGTCGAGGGAAGTGATTCTGCCCCTCTACTCAGCTCTCATGAGACCCCACCTGGAATACTGTGTTCAGCTCTGGAGTCCCCAACACAAGAAGGACATGGAGCTGCTGGAGCGGGTCCAGAGGAGGGCCACAAAGATGATCCGAGGGCTGGAGCACCTCTGCTATGAAGACAGGCTGAGAGAGTTGGGGCTGTTCAGCCTGGAGAAGAGAAGGCTCCGGGATGATCTTATAGCAGCTTTCCAGTACCTAAAAGGGCCTACAGGAAAGCTGGAGAGGGACTTTTTACAAGGGTGTGTAGTGATAGGACAAGGGGCAATGGATTTAAACTGAAAGGGGGGAGATTTTGAGTAGATGTAAGGAATAAATTCTTCACTCTGAGGGCGGTGAAACACTGGAACAGGCTGCCCAGAGAAGTTGTGGATGCTGCATTCCTGGAAGTGTTCAAGGCCAGGTTGGATGAGGTTTTGAGCAACTTGATGTAGTGGAGGGTTTCCCTGCCCATGGCAGGGGGGCTGGAACTAGATGATATTTAAGATCCCTTTCAACCCAAACATTCTATGACTCCATGAAACCGGAGAAGAGTTTTGATCTTACACCTTTCCAGTCTCGACTCAATCTTTCAAGGCAGAATTTTCAATGTTACCTAAATAATTTCCCCAGTTCAATCTGACCAACTCTGCTGTAAAGGTTGGAGTTAATATAGACGGAAGATTTAACACATAGGATAAAAGCAATTTCAAATTTAGTAAACAAAAAGCACGTCTACGCTGTCTTGTTGGTGTCTGCTAGAGTTTTGTGCCCAAGTCCTATCTCCTGAGTGTCCGTGCTGCCTCAGTGTTAGTTTACCCTCAAGCTCCATTCTGGAGCAAGCTTGGTTGTTTCTGGGCTGGGAAAAGCTAGGCAGAGACTAAGAGATGGTGTGTGCCAGTGTCCCACCCCCACACTTTGTGAAGATACAGTATGAGTGTGACTCATGCTGGATTTGGCTTCTCCCAGACTAACCAGTATTTCAGTAGGCCTCTCGATGGCCTCATGTCCTAAGCCACCCTTGGTGTTACACAACAAACAGACATATCTGGCAGCTTGTGAAGCAGCTTCCCAACAGGGAAACAACCCAGGGCAACATCTTAAAAGGACCATACTCAAATCAATGGCTCCATTGTCGGGAAGATGTCTTAGCAGCAATTGAAAATTATACTCTGTCACAGCTCAAGCTGGTTTAACGCAAACTGGAGAGCAGTGCTGGTTCTATTTCATCTATCTGTCTGTATATCTATGTATATGCCTATGAATTTTGTCTCCCATACGTACGTGTGTGTGTGTGTGTAAGTACATGCAGGAGGAGTAACCAGCCCCTGGGTGCAGGCAGGCATAGCTGCCTAGCTTATACCAAGGTATCCTTGGAAGCATGGCTGCAGCAGAATTCTTCATGATCCATGATTGCTGTCACCATGACCTTGAGAAGCAGGTCTCTGCTTTGTTTCTCCAGACACAAATATTATCGAGAATCCCAGGGAGGAGCCCTCTTCCCAGGCTGCGACACGTACCCCTGTAGACTCACACATCTAATGGATTCATTGTCATTGTCGATCTGGTCGCTTCTTTTTAAGCTTTCACAGCAACTGGGTGTTTTTTCTTTAGGGTGTATCTATACAGCTAAACCAAAGAGGACCAGGTAAGGAGCTCAGGCGTTCACGCTTATTGTTACATTGCATCATCCTTAGTGCTCTCCTTAACGCTGCTTTGGACCACTTCAGTTGTCACTAGGAGAAGTCAGCTGTAGAGGGAGTTGACCCTGTGTAGTGTGGACACAAGCCAGTCAGTGCTATTCAGCCTGAAGGCTTGAATCAGCTCAGCAGTTCAAACACAGCCAAACAGTCTGTATGTTCAATGAGAGGAAAAGGAGCAAACCATTCTGGTTCCATTTAATGCCAATTTAGGGCTCTTCACACCGCCTTTCCCACAAATCAAGCTGTTGTATTGTCTAGCTAAGGGCTTTTGTGCAACGAGAGGATGAGAGTCTGAGAAATCTGTCTGTCTGATGATGTTGCGAGAAGTGTCCAAGTTTACTATCACTGCTTCACTCCGACATAGTCAACACATTGATTTGGTAAAATGAAAGTCTAGAATAAGGAGGACATTCAAAATGAACAGGATCCTAGGAAGGGCATCCACTTTAATTTTATGTTTGTTTTTCCCCAGAGGGGAAGAGGTAGAGTTTGCCAACCTCCTAAGTTGCTCACTGTGTAGTGAATCGGGATAAGTTAACTCTGACTATGTTTTCAATCTCCTCAGAGACCTAGATGCCAATGCATTTGAAGCTTTTCTGTTAACATCTGAACACTTCTGTGCAGGGGCCACCTTACATACCTAACATGACCTTCAGTGCTCCCAACTTAATCAAATTTATCTTACAGCCAGATGATTTGGCAGAGTTACAGTTCACAGGATATTTGGCATCATTGATCTAATTTATGACAAATAAGAGGATATAAACATCTAGGTATAAAAATTACTTCCTGAGACCCCTCGTTTATTCCTTGAATACTCTGCTGTTCCCTTATTAGCTCTCAATGTATGTTGTAAATCTAACTTTTAAAAGTATGTTCTTTAAAATTATGTATTAAGATTGAAAACCTAATTATCCACCAAGAGTGATATGTTTGCATCTTGAGATATTCACATATGAATAATATGTGTGACGTCAGTCCTTCTGCAGTTGAATGAAAAGGTAGAACTCAGTAATCGTAGTGCGAATAGCTTCTGAAACATTTCCAGGGACTTAAAGTGGAGAACACAAATGACTAGCAAGGAAAGAAAAGGATAGAAAAAGCATCCTCAAAAAAAACCCAACACAACCAAAACCAAACAAACAAAAAAAACACAGTAGCAAAGCTTGTTTACAAATTAAATTTACCTTTAAAAAAAAAAAAAATCCTTACAGGCAATTCCAGGCTTATCAAGCATAGTAAGTTCTGTTAGAACAGTCTTTCGGAAAAATCTTTTCTCTCTTTGTGCTTATGGAATAAGGAAAGGCTTACAAGCTCTCTAGAAAACTAAGTAATGTTTTCTGAAATGTATGGAGATCTCTACGCAGAGCTGTAAAGTGCCAGCTTGTGTGCCATTCTGAATATATTCAGGAGATGACTTTGTAAACGCTGAAGGAAGGCATGGGTTTATTCAGAGCACTTTATCCTTCCTCACTTGTGTCTTGGGCACAGGTTTGACAACCCTTAACACCTCTCCTTCAGATTACAGATTCTGTCATTGCACTCACCTGTCTGCCACAACAACCAGTCTATATTCTGGCAAGGATCTCTTGGTCTATTGTTATATAAATAATTTCTCTAAATGTTGCTTTCCTGATCCTTTTTTTTTCTTTTTTTTTTTTCTTTTATTTGCCCTAAGAGGGTCTTAATACCCAAACATTTACCATTCTAGTCTAGATATGCCTCAGCTGAACTACAACATGATTAGGAAGACAACTGCAACTTTAGAGAAAAGGGCAATGATCCCATTGCTCCCTCTGGGAGCCAGACCAGGCCCAGCACAGAAGAAAAATGCCGCACATTCTCCTGTCAGGACTTCTGATTTTGAAGTTTGTACGTTGAAACCTTTAGCAATCACTTCTTAGCTCAAGCTCTAGCAGGGAGAATTTTAAGTTAAACACTAAAATACAGAAAGTCTTAAAATCAAAAGTAAAATGTGGCCACTTCTCCTTCAGACTCATTGCTAAGGAATAAAAGCAGATTATCCACTCTTCATCATGTCAGCTGAAGAGGAAGGACAATCCAGTTTCTTTTGCAGGGGATGGAACTGACTGGTTTCAATGAATTTTCATCGTTTGTGACTCAACTTGGCTTCTTGTTATTCTGAGGAAAAGGTATATATTTCCGGAAACACTTTGAAGACGCATTTGCATATCGTTATTTTATAAAGGTCAAAGAACAAATATTGCTGTTCAGCAAAGACCTCATCATTTTAGTAAACAAATTGGAAATCAGAGCAATTTCTCCACCCTCCCAGACGGGTTCAGTGTTTAGACTGCCAGCCTCTCAGATGGCCTGCGTTAAGATTCATGATTATGCAATGAAGGATGCTTGTCAGACCAAATGGAAGATGACATTTGGGTACCTTATTTTATAACTCTTCACGAACTTTGTTGAAACAGTGTAAACAGCAGACAAAGGAAACTCGATTTTGCAATAAAAGCTATTTTTATGAAAGCAAAAGTCACATGACCTCTTACTCAGCTTTTAAGAGAGCAATAGAACTTGCTTTGCCTGCCAGCCCTGAAAAAAGACTGAATTTAATGTCAAAGGCAGAAGTCTTGTTAGGCAACACTGCTACATTCCAAATCTTACATGTTTATAGCTTCCCCCATTGCCTTAACCCCACCCTCTTGATGAGAAAAAAAAACGTAGTTAGGCTTAACCCTTCATAGCCTTTGACTTCCAGCAGCTGAGACCACTCTCATTTTTCACTAGGTAAATTTTTCGAGGCAAAGTGTACTGATGGGTAGCTTGCATGCATGAGATGTGTTTGTAAACACTCAGCTCACATGTAATGCAGGAGAGAAATCACGATCTCTGTCAGGTCTAAATATCCTAAACTTCAAACCACTCACGTCGAGCTACCTTGAGATTTGTCACTGATGTGTCCCTTCCAGTGTAATACCAATACTGTAGGCAAGCCCTGGTTTGCTCCTTACTAATTTCAACACACACACATTTCTCCAAAGTCACCTTAACAATATTTTTTGTACCTATCTCCTCTTGGATAACCACACTCAAGTTTCCTTTTGAAAGGAAGCTTTCCTTTTTCCTCATCAAAACCTTATATAAACTCCTCAAATGCAGTATCACTGCCTGCAAGGCCCTCAGTACTGACCCAATTTTGTATTTGATAACCCAAAAATGGAAACCCTATGAAAGCCCATTGGATAAGAAGGAGACTCAAGGAATACGCAGGTGAATAAGTAACAAGATAAGTACCCAAGAAGCGAGCATTAATGCTATGCGTTAGTAATAGTATTATGTAGCCCTTTCAGAGAAGAAAAAAAGGCGAGAAAGATAGCGGTGATATTTCTGCCCACTATTTTTAATGAACGTCAACATCTGGCTGGCTTTGGTGTGTATGGTGAAGGAGCTGTGAGTGAGACACGAACGCTGTGGCACAGAGAGTGACATAGGATGCAAAGATCCCTGAGGGTCAGTGGGAGGAGAAGGGATAGAATAACCCACAGTTGGGTACAATGTGCCAAAGGTGGGAGGGAGTGAGGGAAGGTGCACAGGAACTGGGATCCTGGAGGTTGCGGTAATTTGTGCCAGCACTTTTACAGCTGGAATTAATCCTTGAATCCTAACTTCAGGTGCTTGCTGGGTAGATGTACACATGTAACATGTACAGTAGGTATCCATACTATCATACATTCAATAGAGTTCAAGTATAGAGTTTAGGATGTTTTTCAGCTCACCTTATGGTAGACATCTCAGAAGCTGAATAAATCTGTTGGCTCTAAGGATAGTACTGACTTGAGACTTAAGTCAGATGCCTGCACATGTCCACCTAGTCCCATCTGAGACAAAACAGAGTATCGCCTTTATGGAGCTGGCAGACACATCATTACTGAGAGTGGACTCTAGGGGCCATTCCAGAAAATCAGAAAAGGGGTATCTGGGGCAATCTGAAAGGAACCTTGGGCATTTGAAATGCCTCTAAGCAATTAAATTGAGATCTTGATCTCCCCTGATGATAATGGAAGCTTAGCTGACCTACAAACATCTACAAGTAGACATCTAAAATTAAGTCTCTGAAGCTGAAACACACTCCCAGGTCTCACCTCTCACCTCTAGGTCTAGCGCCATTTGAAATGTCCACTTGACCTCTAGCCACCAGTCTAGAGGAGCATAGGTCTCCTCTAGGTCTTCTGTCATATCTGACAGCCCCATGAAGATGTTTCAGTCCCATGAGGGATCTTAAATGGTAGCAAGCACCAAGTTCAAGCATCTAGAACTTTAGTCACTCCTACAAATACCCTGACCACTGTCTATAGAAAAACAGCACATCCAGTAGCCTGGTACTGCTCTACTCACGCACATAGAAGGCAGGGGAACTGTTACACTTCAAAGGAATTTGTTTTCAATATAAGAGATGTGAGCATCAAAAATCAATGAAGATAAAAGCATGTCTATAGGCAAAATTTAGATCTTAATATGTGTGTAAAAACTGTGCTGGATAACTAACAGACCACCTTACAGTACAGCTACACAATTCTCTATAAATAATAAGAAAAAAACCTCAACGAGTCAGAATCAGTAAAAAGCATTCAAAATAGGCTTGCTGAAGAATTTGCATACCTAAATCCAAGATTACTTCTATATTTCCTGGCAGTCACTGGATAGAAGTAATAAACAGTCTTTGGCATTACAACAGACCCAAGAGTTGCCCCTCCCTCCTAAAGGCCCTAACAAGAAGTTATAGAGACAAATTCCTGTTTATGTTCTCCAACTACTACAATAAAACATTATTTTCCACACAGGGAGACAGTTTCTGAGATACAGTTACCCAGATGCCTCATAAGCTTTTGTATGTAAACTGCATACGAGAAGGACATGTGTGAGCTGGGTGGTTTTGGCTTGCAGTCCGAGAAGGAAGGGAGCATAGGATCATAGAGTCATAGAATAGTTATAATATATATACAATATATATAAGGATATAATATATCCTTAATTTTAAGTACTGGAAAGCTGCAATAAGATCACCCTGGAGCCTTCTCTTCTCCAGGCTGAACAGCCCCAACTCTCTCAGCCTGTCTTCATAGCAGAGGTGCTCCAGCCCTCGGATCATCTTCGTGGCCCTCCTCTGGACCCGCTCCAGCAGCTCCATGTCCTTCTTGTGTTGGGGACTCCAGAGCTGAACACAGTACTCCAGGTGGGGTCACAGTGTTCCAGGTGGGGTCATTCCAGCATGGTGCGGAACTCTCAAAGCACAGGGGGAATTTGAAACGGTGCATCTCAGTTGCTGCTTCCATACATGAGCAACTCATGTATTGCTTGAAAAGAGGAACAGCAGCTCAGGAACCCTTTACTCTTCTGCTGGGTTTAAAAGAAACAGCAACCCATATGTGACTTAGAGAAAGGGTGTTTGGACATCAGCCTTCAAAGGAGAGCTTTCAGGCAGTGAATCTCTGGGGGAGTACACAAACGGTAAAAGAGGGACGAGACTTAAATGCACGAATCCTCTTTGTTTCCTTCTTAGATAGGCCTGGCTGGTGTCGCACGCGCTGCGTTGAGTTTCCAGGGACTCACTCCAATTCTTACTGCGCATCTCCAGGCATCTCATGTTTCTTTTTCAAGGGCCAAAGAAAATCCAGGCGTTGCAACACTTGTTGTTTTGATGCCTAAACTCACTTTTGGTGTTTAGCCTCACGTATTTTCTTTACTACTTATCTCCAAATACTTTTTATGATGCAAATTATAAATTATCTATTTTTGCATTGTTTTTTGAATGAAGTCTCATAATAGGCTGCAGTGTGTGTATAAAGCAATATACCACATGTACTCTGGAAGCAGAAGTTATTAATGGAACGGTCACTGGGATGCACCGAGTTGATTAAACTGAAACAGGCAACATGGACAAATCTAGCACAAACACAAACATCTTTTTACCACGTACTGCGTGCCAGGCAGCAGCAAGAGGGGCTGCTCTGTAAAACGGGAATGGGCTGAACTGGGAGCCAAGGGTGCAGCGAGGCTGGTGGGGCAGTGCCCTTCCCAACACAGCCCCATCCCACAGCACCTCGACCAGAACAGCAAAGCAGGTCTGATGGCAGTGACCACATTCAACCACCAGTCCAGATCACCAGACCAGTCTGTAGTGATGAGACTGGTTGAGTCTGAGGTCAGGCTCAGGATCGGTGGGGTTCATGGCCAGGTACAGGCACGCTGTCCACACAGCTCCAGCGAGAACAGGGGCAACAGCCAGGGCTGAAACGCAGCTCCCAAGCCAAGAGGACGATGCTCCCATCGAGTTGCCTTGCAGCTCTGTCCCACCCAGCTAGTCTCTCAGGTGTCTGATCCAAGGTCACAGCAGAGCTGGCCTCGAGCGCAGACAGCCACATGGTGCGGAAAAGTGGTTGCTGAGTCTCTGCAGAGTCCTGACGCTGAGATCCAAAAATAAGCTTGCGAGGACAGTGGCAGGTGAACTCAGGGGACATGACACCAGACCTAGTAGTTGAGGCACTTTAGATGTAAAAGTGGTGAGCTTGGGTTTCCTCATGCCAAAAGAGGCTAAAATCCAGACCTCCCTCTTCCAGGGTGAGGGCTCTAGTTGCATGGTGTGAAGGTGGCCACCATGAGCCCTTTGGTTGTGTTTTAAAAGAAAACCTCTGGCAATTCTCCGCAAGCAGAGGTGTTGTTGCCTGCCTTCATCTGAGGATCCAGAGCCTGGCTTCAATGCAAACAAGGACTCCTGCCTTGCAGCCTCAGATTACTGAAGGGCAACACTCCATGTGGTGTTGGAGGAAAGAGGGAATTCAGATATACCACAGCCTGCTCTACTTGCTAATTTAGAGATATTTTTAATTGGCTTCTAATTGGCTTCTCTCTCTCACAGACTTGAACCTGGAGACTTTTATCAGTACAAGTGCCTAGAATTGGACATCGATATCCTGTAAATCTTTAGTGGGAGCTGAGCTTCACCATGGAGGACAGTGCTTTCAAATCTGGGGGGTTCTAGCCCTCATTACAGACAAGACTTTAATTTACTCTCCATCAGACTTTTCCTACAGTATTTTAAGACTGGAAAGACTAATTTACTTCACGGATGTATACCGATAATTATCCCTTTCCTCCTCCATTCGGCTAATTCATGTGGCTTAACTATCCCTCATCGATGCTGAAGATTTCTGCAGGAGGAAGGGAGGAGCTGCTGTTCAGGTTCTGTGCTGCCTCCCCGACCGGAATGTGCTGCTGCTCTGTCACCAGCTGACCTTTGCCTTAAAGACTGATGCACTTCACAAAGGCGCAACAGGGCTGGTCCTCTGTAATTTGATTTTTGTTTGCCATGGAAAGGCTGGTTTGTTTGCTTTGCACTTAAGGCCCACAGTTTATTCAGGACTGTAAAACTCTTCAAAATCACGTATAAGTAAATATGGGAAAAACAAACAATGTTGAAAATTAGTCTGGTCAAAAATGAGGGACTACTATTGGTTAATAATATATACTCACAAGACTTCATTCTGCATCAGAAGAATATATTTTCCACCCTCCAAATACTTTCTGTGAGACCATAAAATCCATAAATTTTAAAAAAACAAGTTAAATTTTTGTGTTTAAAAGGGTACTGCACCTGACTTTCTACTTCAGGCTGTTGTGAATGACATCAGAGGATACTGAGATCAGTGTTTAAACTGAAAGTGTCAGTTTAAATTTTATTATTGTAAACTGCTTAAGACTGGAAATGTTGAATTATAAAACTACGATAGGTAGATGGCACAACATTAAAGAAATTAATTCCGTAGTTTAGAGCTTCCTCTCCTGATCCTCGTGAGCCAGTCCTGAAGTCCTTACTCATTTCCTTACCCCTGATTCATCAAAGCATTAAACGCTCCAGATTTCAGTAGGATTTAAGCATATGCGTGTTGATTCAACACTTTAATCAGAGAAAATCCTCACTAAAGTCAGTAGGAATTTTTGCCCTAAAAGACCTAAAGTTTCACTCTTTCTTTTTTAATCCTGTATTTGAGTCTGCACAACTTGAAATTGAGAATTTACGTGTTTGGTAGTTGTTGCTACGCATCACTCCCTGCCCAAACCAGTTCTTTCACTTTGGCTATTTAATCTCTGGCTAGCAATATTAGTGGCAAGAGGAATTTAACAGATGGGGTAGCGCTGGAGTAGGTGGAGACGTGTTGAGAATAAAGTTATAATAATTTGTTTCAGGTGCCTCCTGTTCAGATCATATTTAAATACTAAGAAGAAAGTCACACTTTTTCTTATTCCCTCTTGAACTGTCTCTACCATCTAAACATCTTGAAGTATAGTG
The DNA here is from genome assembly GCF_009769465.1 of Tauraco erythrolophus. Classification (NCBI taxonomy): domain Eukaryota; kingdom Metazoa; phylum Chordata; class Aves; order Musophagiformes; family Musophagidae; genus Tauraco; species Tauraco erythrolophus. The sequence continues at coordinate 121,558,261 of NC_141465.1, read as the reverse complement.
TAGCTTTATTTTCTATCGTTGTTTATCATAGAATCATAGAATGGTTAGGGTTGGAAGGGACGTTAAAGATCATCTAGTTCCAACCCCCCTGCCATGGAGGGAAATCCTCCACTACACCAGGTTGCCCAAAGCCTCATCCAACCTGGCCTTGAACACCTCCAGGGATGGGGCATCCACAACTTCTCTGGGCAACCTGTTCCAGTACCTCACCACCCTCAATGTAAAGAATTTCTTTCTTATATCTAACCTAAATCTGACCTCTTTCAGTTTAAATCCATTATCCCTTGTCCTATCACTACATACCCTTGTAAAAAGTCCCTCTCCAGCTTTCCTGTAGGCCCCCTTTAGGTACTGGAAAGCTGCTATAAGATCACCCCGGAGCCTTCTCTTCTGCAGGCTGAACAGCCCCAACTCTCTCAGCCTGTCTTCATAGCAGAGGTGCTCCAGCCCTCTGATCATGTTCGTGGCCCTCCTCTGGACTCGTTCCAGTAGCTCCATGTCCTTCTTGTGTTGGGGACTCCAGAGCTGAACACAGTATTCCAGGTGGGGTCTTATGAGAGCTGAGTAGAGGGGCAGAATCACTTCCCTCAACCTGCTGGCCACGCTCCTTTTGATACAGCCCAGGATACGGTTGGCTTTCTGGGCTGCCAGCGCACATTGCCGGCTCATGTTGAGCTTCTTATGTATAAATAAAATTTCTTGAAAAAAAAAAAGGAAGCAAGGAGGGAAATATTTGGAGAAAACAGAATGGAGAAGATATAGGGGAATGGCTCCTTAAATGTCACATAGCTGCTACACAATAACTCGATCTGCTGAACTGCAGCCCAAGTGATGTAAGCACTCTTTTACAAAATTTATTGAGCGTGTATGTAGTGAGCAACCAATTCTACTGAAACTATGTTAAAAAAGGGTTTCTTAACAGGCTTACAATATCTATTTCTTCTGGATTCTTTTGGTACAAGCCTGTTTGACTAACATGTCTTACAAATTAAATGTATAGGACGCCTTTGAGAGGCCGATAAGACACAGGAGCACAGGTTGGCAGTTCCAGCTCCGCTCCCCGCCGTCACGGCACGCTGCACCTTTCTCTTCTGCTTGTTAATCCAATTAAACATGATCCGAGTTTGTTTGGTTTTTTTTAATTAGAAACAAACAAAACCTCTGCTAAACTTATTAGAAACGGGTCTGCTGATTAGCCCGAGCAGCAGATTAGTAGGAAAACGACATTTTTTTGAGATTTGCAGCGAAGTGAGAGCTGGTTTTGGAGGGGGGTGTGTTGCTGAAGGGTAGAGCGTGAGATGTGCAGCAGCCTTAAACTCTCACTGCTTCCCCTCCAAAGGGCAGGAAATTCCCCAAATTTTGCAAGGTGTCTCTTGCTTTACTGGACTTTGAAAAATAACTTCCTCAAGTAGCAATGTACTTTCCTTAAATTTTCCACTGGGAAAAGCTTGAAAGCACAGCCTCGCTACTTCCAAATGGCTCAAATCCTAGGAAGTAGGAAGCAGCCCTGATTCATTAGAGCTTCATCATTCATAACTTTGCGCTTTTCATAATTCGTTTTGGCATTACGTGATTGTGGGTGGCGTTGATTAAGCCAGCGCGACAGTAGTCCCTGCCTTTGCCTGCCGGTCTGCTGGGCTCTCCATCGGCAACCGTGAGAGAGTATTCCCGGTGCACAAACCAGAGCAGAGGGGAGGGAAGGCTGATGTCTAATTAGGGGATTTTATAGGTGAAAATCAAAGAAATCCTGTCAGAAGGGACACGGCGGTGTCTCGCCGCCCTCCCGCGGAACCGGTGCGCCGCGGCCGCGCCAGGCGGCGGAACGCCCGTGCGCGAGGCCGGCGCCGAGCCCGCGGCGGGAGCGCGCCGGCGGCGCCCCGCCTGCGCGGCGCCGTTTCCACGGCGACCGCCGAGCCCTGGAAAATGTCCGCCGGCGGCCGGCGCGGCGCGGCGGGCTTCGTTTTCCGCTCGCTGCCCCAGAAAGTTTTCCCCTGCCTGGAGGACAGGGACATCGGGGACCGACTCCTCAAATGGTGGGAGGGGGAAGCCCGCGGCGAGAGGCGCCTCGCCGGGGCGGCGGGGAGCCATGAGAGGCGGGCGGGAGGGGAAGGGCGGGCGGCGCTGACTGAGGGCTGGGGCCGCCACCGCGCCCTCAGGGCTCCCGCGCTGGAGCGGCGACGGGTCCGTGTCTCTCTCTCTTTTTTCTTCTTTTCTTTCTTTTTTTTTTTTTTTTTCCACTTTCCTTGGGAGGCTCCTCGTTATTTTTCAGGCAGGTAAAACGCTTGTTCTGAGGTGCGAGGTATTTACCCGTGTTTTCCAGAGTTAACCAGGATCTACCTCAGCTTCTCAGCGCTGCTCTGATGGTGCTTGAGGAGCGGTTGTGCTTCCCCCACCCCTCCTCGGGGGCTTGGGAGGCGGTTTTAAGTGAGAATGAAAAAAAGAAAAAAGTATAATTATTTGTCAGAATAAGACTTTATGTGCAGTATCCTAGGTAAATTTGCAGAGGGAATAAGTACCTAGTATGCCTGCAGAATGTTTCATCTCATTTTTCTGTTTCAGGTCCATGCAAGGCAGGATCACAGCACAAGCGTTCAGTTTTGATCAGCAGTTTAAGCCCTATCAAAAGGATGAATTCGTTATGGTAGTTCTAAGTACTTTATATTTTAAGTTGCCTTTTTTTTTTTTTCCATTAAATTATAGCTATTGGAAAACTGCATAATGGCAAGCATTGTAGCATTGCTGACATGCTATTTGCCTGCTCACTGTCTCCTTGGAAGTAGGTGATTTAGGTGTGGTGCTCAAGTCTTTGTGGGTTAACTGTATTGTCCAGTAAAAATATTTGGTCTGTACTAATGTTGCTCTGTTTCGAGACGGAACAGTTTAGTCATTCAAGATTCCCAAGAATGGGAATCTGAACTGGATGCTGATCTTGGCACCACATTTAATGCTGGGAAGTCCACCCAAAGGGAGACTTTAAACAGTGTACATGCAGTTGGTACCCTTGCTCACAGCTAGTATTGCTTTGTCACAGTAAATACACCATGCAATTAGATGTGCATGTGCACCATATAGCTGAAAATGCAAGATTTTAAAATTTATTGGATATCATTGCTTTATACCAGAATTTTGGGCTCTCTGCTTTTTGAGATTCAAGTCTCTTGCTGATTTTGTGTCCTCCACTTTTGTTGTCTGCAAAGTCAAATCTATTAATCTATTTGCAGACAGAAAAAAAAAACAATAGCTGGTTTTAAAAACAGGGTGGGTTTTACATCTGTTGTTTTCAAAACAGCTCTTTGATTTGTTGTATGTCTACTTTATATTGTTATCCTAGATAAAGAATTCAGCCACTTTGTATTTTAAAGAAATTCATACAGAAACACATCAATGCTTCATCTCCCACTGATACACATTTCAAATGATTGAAGTTTACAAAATATGCATTTACCTTCTCAATGCTAGTATCTTTTGAATTAAAAATGTAAAATTATCACTATGAAATGATGAGCTCTGAGTAGCTGTGAATTAATTGAGAACAAAGGGACCATTACATTATATATTCTGATCTTTCTGTATCCCAGAGAGTTGGTAAAGAGATTCGGTGATGCAAAGACTGAAAAAAACATAATTGTCTTAGGAACTTCTTCAAAGATTATTTGCTCTGCTTGTATGCATATACATAAGGGTGGGTTTTCTTAATTGGCTTATCTATCATTTAAAGTTGTCAGCTACCAATGTTACTATGCATGTCTCCTTTTTTTTTAATTCACGAATCAATAAGATTGAGTACTTCAAATCTTACTTTGGAACATCTTCTCTATCCCTTCAATAACTTACGGATTTCTTCTGTATGTGTTTAATAATTTTTGTGTGTCTCTACACTTCTCCAAGCTTCAAATTTATTTACAAAATGTAAATTTTACGATCATACTTAACATTTCGTTTTTTACTTCAACAACATTGCATGCAGAGATGGAATTGTTTCATCTCGTCTTCTTTTTTCTGTACCGCCAAGGATTTCACACAACCTTTTTGTGTGTTCTTGGACTGAAAGTGCTTTACTGTAAAACCTTAATACTACATATATAAATATGTACATGAGAGTATCTTACATATATAAAAGACACTGGCTACACAAGGTTTCAAAAACATGTATTCGAAGGTGTGACATTTAGTATCCAAACTGAAAGATCACGCAGAATCTACTTACTAATTGGATCCTTATAATTTGCTTTGCAAGTATCCAAGGCATTATCAACGATTATTTTATGTTTCACTTCATTAACTTGTATTCTGTTATTTGAATATTGTAGGCATTTTTTAATGATCAAAATGTGAACTCCAGTTTAAAGGTGCTCTCGTCTTCCGGACAATGGACTACACTGGGTAAATTTAGAATAAATTAATCTTTAATTAAAAAATCTGTGTTGTAACTATTTTCCTCTAATTTATCATTTTGTAATAATGACAGTTCATATATGTGTATCTTCACTTGGTTGAAATATCTTTAAAAATGACTTCTTTTACTAAATAATAAGAAAAGAGTCTTCCCTAGTTTGTTACTAAATTACCAGATTTTACACTTTTTTTTTCATTGACTCCTGCATTGATCCACAAACCAAGCTATTAGAACTGTTTTTACATGGTCTGTGACATGTAGTTGACCTGATCATGTATCCAGACATAATCAGCTGCATTAATTGTGGAATTACAGCAGTAACCTTAGTCAGGTAATATTTGGAGAAAGACGCTCTTCTATAGATGCAACCGCCTGACTTAGGACAGATCTGGGATTATTGCTCTGTTACAAATTAAAGTTGAGAGAGTAGGAGATTAGACAGAGCAGCGCCCCGAGCGTGTGTAAGTATGCTGTCTGTGCAACAAAAGTGATCTGGGCGCAGAAGGAGAGACGTGTGATAGATTGCTCTGGTTGCCATCGTGGCATTAAGGTGACTTCTGGTTCGTTGTCGTGTCATTGGCTGCTTAGAACACCTGATTGTGCCTGTAGATGGAGATGAGACACTAAAGGAGACAGACCAAAAGCAAAGAGCACGTGATTTTATGGCGCCACTCTGAAATTGTAATTTTGATTATGCAATTGACACGCAAAATTTCGTGGAATTTACATGTGATAATGTAACGGGATTTTCTGCATAATGTGAACTCTGATAACACCGAAGTGATTTTCCTCAATAGGGGTATTTTAAAAGGAGGTAGTAAGAAGTCCTCAGTTCTTCTGGTTTGTCTGCAAATACTTTACTGTGTGTAAATATTTAATGGAGCTTTGGGAATTTTCTAACTTTTCCGTTCGAACTCTGAAATTGGCATAGGTTTCCCCTACTATATACAATGACACTAGACAGTGCCACCTTTTTGTGAGCGAAATCCATTTTCCAAACACTGTATCCGGCTGTTAAAACAATTGAAATACATAAGATGCAAAAAATATTTCAAGTTCCCCTTCAGGTACCTCTTTTTCACTCTGGCAAGCAAAAAGAAAATAAGTATATTTCAAACCGTGTGTAAACCTTTTCCTGCTTTAGGCAAGAATTTTTTTAGGCTGTCTGTCTAGCCTGTGACTTGCCAGTCCCGGTAGTGAAGGTCGGTAGGTTACATACCTCGTGTGGAGAGCGGGGGGTCACTTGCCAAGTGTCCCCTCTTAGCGCCTGGTTCTGCTCAGTCCTCCTCAGCACAGAAGTAATGCGTTTGGTTCTGAGGACTGGAAGGGTTCCCTTTCTAAATCCTGAACAGCTGGTGTACCCCATTTGCTCTTAAAATTTCATCTTCCCATTCTTTGCCTATTTTTGGTGAGGAATGTTGGCACATTTTTCTATGCTTAGTCTTCATGTGCATTTTTTGAAAATATAGTAAGAATTAGCGTTGAGTGGGAGGAGGTAAAAAAATCATCTTCTAGTCCTTTCTTCTTCAGACACGCCGATATATTCGTCCAGATATACCATTTACTTATCACTGTGGAATAACTCTGTTAAAAACAAGTTCCTGTTCTTGAAATAAAATACTAGAAATGGGCTTATTTTGCATTTTAGAAAATTTGAAGAATATGACATAATCTGGGATGATTCAAATACTGTAGTTATTCCCTTGCAAACAAAAATGTCAGGGTTTTTTTTGCAGGGGTGAGATATTTTAAATGCATAATGTAGGTGGGATTGGATAGGTTCTTAGAAACCTCCCTCCCTCCGTGAGCTTGGGCAGAAAGTATTTATGGACTCACAGAAAGATGTCAGCATTATATAAAACATCAACATAATATTACTTTACGAGAGTGTTTGTTTTCATAATTATTTTCTCTTTTTCAGGCTGTGATCCTCTTTTACTTTCTCACTGAGAATTTGGGTTTAATTCAGTGGGTGTGGTTTCACTTTCATGTTTATTCCTGCCTCCTCTCTGTTACTTGTCCGTCTTCTTTTCCTAAAATCTGTTTCTAAAAGTTCTTTATTACCGTTTTCCTGTGTCTAATCTCATTTTTTTGTTCTCTTGACTGCTTTTCATCCTCACCTTAATATCATCAGACCATAATATCCTCAGTCTCCATCTGTTAGATCAAAAGGTGGCATCAAACATGGAGTCCCCAAGGAATGCAACATGTACCTCTTTCCAGCTCCCCCATGTGTTGGGATTCCTGGGGGAATGCCACAAATAGTACATTGTCTCAAGGACTCCAGCTTTAACATTACTTGAAATACAAGATTTTAGGTAAACAATACACGAGGATATTCTCTAGTCCGCTTCATTTGATCAGACCGATACCAGACTGATACTTAATTACTTATTCTCACACACACTTCTTTTGCCTATTGCAGTAGGGATATTTTCCCCCTCTTCCTCGCTGCATGGCAGAGTACCTGATAGTTCTGTGATGTGCTTTAAGCCCCTCCTTCATCCCTTAATCTCATATTTCTGAAATAGAAGCAGCAAAAGGAACAAATTTGATGCATAGCAACTTATGTCTTGAGTCTTGTGTTTTTAAATAGTTGCAATGAAAACTAAGGAGTAGTTTTTCTTTGGACACATTAGTGGTCTTGTACCTGTCAGCAGTCTTGGGGAGGCAGGACTGTATCTGCTTAAGCTCAATTAACACTTGAAAAGTTATCTTCAAAGGCATAGGGTTACTGTCTTTTTTGGTGAATAAAAATTTAGTATTTGCCTAAGAAAGAGTCTTGAGTTGTCTGCAATTGAAGCTCTAACGATTGCTGCCTTTGGAATGGGGTTTTAAAATCTGGAATGTAATCTTTAATCAGCAATTTTTTAGACTACTGTTACAGGTTATAATTTGCAAAAATTTTAGAGGTCATTTGAACCAATAGATCATCAACCTGCAGCTTTTACTTTTGAAATACCGTCTTTTTAGTACAGAGCACTGAACTTGCGTTACATGTGTTCTATATAAACTGTTTTGTAAATAGCTTTGTAAACAAATCGATTTGTCCCTGAGGTACAAATCATTCTTAAACTTTGGAGGAATTCTAAATATACCTAATCTGAGGTTTATCTGCCCCATAATAGATATGCAAGGTGTTCATTTAAAAGTATATTGGCAGCACTTCATAGATACTCCAGAGCTGGCTGTTATAAAAAGCTTTATCTGCTTCAGTACTTCTCAGCTCTTTGTTTTCCACTTGCAGAGTTGTTAAGAAAGCATTTCTTCTTCCTATTTTATTGCTCACTTTTACAGTGTTATTAAAACTGGTCACTCTTTTCCAGGAAATTCTGAATCTCCAATTTCAAATCTCACCTCTCAAATGGAGAATAGGAGCTTCTAGTATATTTAAACTTTTCCATTTATAGTTTGGTTTTCTGAACTACTGAATAGATTACAAAGCTCTTGATTTCTTTTTCCTGATGAAGGTTTTCATAAAAACTTGTTTCAGACCAGAAGTGTGTCTCCTTTCCTCCTCCTTCTCCCCCAGTAAAATCCTAACAATTTGAAGGCCTATAAATAGCTCAATTCCTTATACTTTGAGCTCAATAACTGGCAAAATGTAAGATGTCTCTTTTTTCTCAAGTCATTTAACATCTGATTTTTGTTAGTCTTGACTCAGTTTTTGCTTCATAGGTCTTTACAAAGTAATTTCTATGTTAGAGGCTGATTTAGCTCTCATTAAATCTCTTACAAAATAAAAATTCTATCTCTGTGAAAGAAAGCTGGAGAATTAGAAGGTAGAGGAGTCTGGAGGTGAGGGAGGAAGCATAAATAAAAAAATAAATAAAAATACATTTGTTTTTTTTTTCCTTAGGTTGTGAGGCTGTAGGTCATGTTTTTTTCTGACTTGTGATTTTGGTTACATAATTTGATTATTTTTTAATATTCACTTTGTGGACAGGTAGGAGAATGTCCTAAACGTTTTATCTGATGTACCCTTTTTCACAAGCATATCTGTAGATGTGAAGCCCAGCAATTAAATGCCACGCTTTTCTCTATAGACAATTTTCTTTATGTCACATTGGCCCAATAAAATAATTACAAAATTTCAAGCCAGTATTTTTAGCTTAAGTAGACACATTTTCAAGCCATCAACTTGTAACTTCTCTTTAGTTTTTTTCTTAGTGTTGATCAGGTAGGTGGTACAGTTTATCTGGGTTTAGGTACCAAAATGCCAGTCCTACTTAAATTAAATAAATAATCTCCATGTAATAATACATGGGAGAAATCTCAAGGACTTTCTGGAAGTGTAGGGGCAAGAGAAGTTTTAGGTTACGCCACGCTTGCAAAGATTAGGATCAGAATGAAATAATAGGTGCTCTTGGAAGCATCATGGTTCATACGTCCCTTTTGGCATCTTTCTGTTCCTGAAATAGTGTCATCTAGAGTGAAATTTGGACATTTCCTAAACACTAGTCTTTAGTGATTCTTTAGGTCAGTTTGTCAGGACACCATTTGATTTTGCCTTTAATTGTGTGTGGTCAAAAGCCTTTTGATATTGTGATGTGGTTGACCGGTCTCCCATCAAGGGAACTTACAGAGGAGAAGAGATAAGAGTAAACTCGTGAAAAGCTGGAAGGCTGCGAATATTATCTCTGCTGAGACACATTGCCTTTGGTTCATACTCGTGCTCACGGTCACTTGTGCTCTCCTCCTCTCTCCTGTGCAGAAGCACTTTGAAGGGTGTTCAGGGGAACTTCGAGATGAGTAGAGAATATGTTCTAACATTTGGTCTGAACACTTGGATCACAGAAAGCAGATGGAACTGGACTGAATCCAAAGCTTCTTAAACATGGAGTCTGATGCTGTTTGAGATGCCTTAAGTTATCCAACACCATGCATAGAGATTTGTAGCTGTAACACTGTATGTAGAGAACATATATGCCCTTATGGAGTGAAAACTCATTGAGGAAAATACTGTAGGGCAACTCAAATGGCACTAGATGTCTATGAGCTACACAATCAAGCCTCGGATGACTTGCAAGCACAGAAAACAGAAAAATTATAGAAAAATGTACTCTACAGTTAATGGTTACAGAAATTATACTCCTGATTCATATGTGAAGTGGTTGTAGCACCTTTTTCATCTTCTGAAATAGCTGGTTAGTAAAGCTTACAGTAGCCATGAAGTAACTTTTCAAAGAGTTCAGATATAATACTTACCAAAAATTCATCAGGGCTGTGTTAATTTTGGTTTTCTCTTTGTGGGGTGCTGTTAGCAGCTGTTGACTTTTGTACTTCATCATGCCCAATTTGGGATTTGTCCTCAGATCCTTCAAGGATTAATCTGTGGAATATGTTTTTCTAAGGGTGTGATCTAATGTGATGTTGAGTTCCCATGGTGTTTCATCTATGACTTGTTTCGGTTGATAGTATTGCCAACAGGGGAGCAGACGTGATCCTTAGTGGAAGATAACATTCAGATGAATTTAATGTTTTCTCTACACTTGTTTCTTTCTTAGTTTGCTTTGTTTTTTGAGGGACTGTGTGATCAAGTCATACTTATGTGATCTGTACTTTTTTTTAAATATGCCACACATATTCATTTACAGAAGTTGATTATTTCCACACTGCGTTGAATTAAGAATTACTGTAAAACCACTAGTCCATGGAAATTTTCCTATTTTATTTATTGCAATGAACATAGAGTGAAGCCTTCCTATATATTCCAGGTTCCAAAGTGACAAAAATTGAAGCTACAGTGGTGCCCTGTACACAGATTTCCATGTCATTTTTTGATCGGCTGTACTCTGAAGGAGTTGTTAGAGAAACTGGAGATATTGTGAAATGTTACGATGACTATTATAATGATATTCTCATCTCTGATGAACTAAGGAAGGTCAGTACAACATTGAATAATTTCTTATGATTTTCCATACTCAGGTACTGTAAGAACGTATTTTTCAGTATTTGTTTTTTTCTGACAATACATACTTTCCATGGTAAAAATGAGCATCAATATCCATGTGATAGAAATGACAGAGGCACTAGAGTGCCTGAATGTGTGAAAGCAATGGATGTTTTCCAGGTGGGCCATCTTTCCTTTTCAGGTGGGAGAAAAAGGTAAAACCTTCTTCTACTCACCCTTGTGTCAAGTAGTCAGTGCTTGTGGGGGGGCAGGAAATGCAGCTACTCATTTGTCAAGGAGGGGAAAACAAGTGGTGCTAAAGGAAAGGTCCCATGATACCCAGAGCTGTGGGTTCGCCTAACCTTCCAGGTAGCTGATGAAATTGAATGTACTCAATAGTTACACCCTGAAGCATTCCTGGCCAGGAATACTGACCATATCATGTGTGAAGGCATTTAAGGAAAGGTATCTTCATGTATTTTCACTGAAACAAAGAAGAGGAGTCTATGAAAAAGGAAATTATTTTTCAGTGTAACACTGGAAAAGGACTAAACTCCTAAACAGACCTGCAAGGTAAAAACCATTTGCTATACTCCAGCGGAGGTGTTAGAGAGCAGATCATTGTGAAAAACAATCTCTCTTAACAGTGGCACCTTCTTGATCAACATATGTCTTCACTGTGTTTCTTTTGACTTCATAAGCTAAACTGATTTTTTTAACTTATGTTTGTTTAGCATTAGCAAAGCATAGTGTGGGAGAACTGGATTTTGCTCTTCCTTGTATGTATAATCATCATAAGTACTTAATAATTACAGAGTTGCACTCATTTGCGCTTGGCAAATGCTTTGAAGGCAATGTATTTGAACCAGTGACACTGGTTACAGGATGTGGCCTGAAATACTGGTCTGTCTTGTAAAGTTCTGGGAAAAGGAGAGAACTCAAGCTCATGTTTGAATTTCAGATGTGACTTGTAGCCTGGCAGTTGAGAATGCTGTGTATTTATTTGTAAGTCGGGTACGTGTGAAGTGTTTTCTGAAAATTAAGTATATTGGATGTAGGAAAGTTACAGGCAACATTTAAAATAAGAAATCATTGGAATTTCAGTCTTTTTCAATTTTCCTTCCCTTGGAAGGGATGTGTGTATCTTCATTTGCAAGCTAAAGGATTCACATTTGTTTGAAATGAACGTGACTCTTACTCATAAGACGTAAGACGGCAGAAAAAATTAAGAGTCAAAATCTTCCAGGATCGACATCAAAGCTTCAGACTAAATTAGTCAGTGCCTGGGACAGTAGACCATAGAGGGCAGCAAACTGTCTGTCTCCTGGTGTCAGAGGGTGGCTCTCATCTGCAAAACTCCATGTTTCTCTCCTACCTGCCATGTCTTCTCTTGCTTCAACCAAGAAGGGGGTTGGGATATGTAGGAAGTGGCCATCAAGGACAGCTGCTTCCCAGATCCTTCTTCACTCAGGTTGTGTAGTGACATTGTAAAGAGGGCCAGAGTTTAAAACTACCATGCCTAGTTTTAAGCGGTTTGCCAGAGTTTGCTTCTGCAAACTGATGTGACTCAGACATCCCGTTGGCATACTGAGTTACAATTCCCATCCACCCTTACAGTGGACAGTGTTGGGACTGATCCAGTGCGTCTTCTGTGTTCGCATAATATTGCAGCAAAAGGGAGGTGGGACACATGGAGGCAGCTGAATAGTGTGTCTGGTTTATCCAGGCTACAGATAAAAGCTCACTAGAGTCTGCAGTAAAGAATTATGGGAGTTTGAGTGATCTCCTTTGGGACATCCTTGAGATTCCTGTACAAATGTGAGACAACTATGTAAACTTAGAGTAAAAAAGCAAATGTAGGCAACATTACCAAAGACAAGCTAATTGGCAGTGATCAACATACCAGGCTGGAGAGTTGGGCGAGGAAAATTTAATGAAATACAACAAGGGCAAGTGTAGAGTCTTGCATTTGGGTAAGAACAACCCCATGTACCAGTACAAGTTGGGGACTGAACTGTTGGGGAACAGCACAAGGGAAAGGGACCTGGGGGTCCTGGTGGACAGCAGGATGACCATGAGCCAGCAATATGTCCTTGTGGCCAAGAAGGCCAATGGCATCCTGGGGTGTATTAGAAGGGGTGTGGTTAGTAGGTCGAGAGAGGTTCTCCTCCCCCTCTACTCTGCCCTGGTGAGGCCGCATCTGGAATATTGTGTCCAGTTCTGGGCCCCTCAGTTCAAGAAGGACAAGGAACTGCTTGAGAGAGTCAAGTGTAGGGCCACAAAGATGATGAAGGGAGTGGAGCATCTCCCTTATGAGGAAAGGCTGAGGGAGCTGGGTCTCTTTAGCTTGCAGAAGAGGAGACTGAGGTGGGACCTCATTAATGTTTATAAATATGTAAAGGGTGACTGTCATGAGGATGGAGCCAGGCTCTTCTCAGTGGCATCCAATGATAGGACAAGGGGAAGTGGATATAAGCTGGAAGGTAGGAGGTTCCGCTTAAACATGAGGAAGAACTTCTTCCCAGTAAGGGTAACAGAACACTGGAACAAGCTGCCCAGAGAGGTTGTGGAGTCTCCTTCTCTGGAGATGTTCCAAACCCGCCTGGACGCGTTCTTGTGTGATCTGATCTAGGTGGTCCTGCTCCGGCAGGGGGATTGGACTAGATGATCCTTTGAGGTCACTTCCAATCCCTAACATTCTGTGATTCTGTGAAATATAGCTAGATTATTTTCAGATTATTCATTGTTTCATTAGCATAATGAGTAATTAACTAGTGAATAACAAGACTCTTGAAAAATCTTCCTGTATGTCTGTGGGCACAGATCTGACAGTGATTCTGCTTTATATTGTATCTCTAAATTTTGAACGTAATTGCATCCTTGGAAGAAGGATTTAGAGAGAAGAACTAATTTGTTTGCATCCCTAGTTCATATATTTTATATGCACATAAACTCTGTGTGACATACAGCAAAGTAGATGCATTGTTTATAAATTAATTTCAAATAAGAAATTTTCATCTATTTGACTTCTTTGTTTTTTCTCTTGTGCCACAAGGTCTTGCTCCTGGAAGATTCAGACCATTATGACTTATTCAGTCAGTCGGATCGGAAGGAATTTCTGTTCTGTCTTTTTAAGCATCTTTGCATTGGAGGAGCTCTTTGCCAGTTTGAAGATGTAGTTGGCCCATACTTGGAAACTACAAAAGCTTTATATAAAGACTTGGTGAGGTAAATATTTTCTGTTTTATACAATCGTGTTTGCACCTGCAGTACATAGATACTTTGTGTCAATTTCTGTAAATTTATAGTACATTACTGCTTAAAAAAAGGGGCTGTTATTTACTCAATCTGCGAGCTGATTTGTGTTCGACTATCAAAATACTGTGTAGCAGTGGTAGTAATTCAACAGCAAAATATATGCATCTGTCCCTCATAAATTTTTTTTTATATTACATATATGGACATTGATGTTTTATAATTCACACCCATTTTAAAGATTTTTGTTTCTGTAACTGTCTACTGAAAACATGGCATGGCACTAGAACCAGAATCTGTTCCCCCTGTCATTGATAAAATATGAACAATTAAGCGTCGGATGTATTGTCTTGGACTAGTTTCAACCTGGTTTTGGCTTAGGATTTAAAAATTGAAATATTTTAGTTGAAATTTTTAGTTCTATATTTTTATATATATATATATTAAATACAGTTGGATTTTGGCATTCTTAATCCCACAAATAAACTTCTTGCAGCTAAGAGTGATAGAATCTGGATGTTAACATGACACAGTGGACTAACATAGGTTTTTCACCAGGTCTGGGCTATGGAATTGTTTGGAATTTTATGTATTTATTGTCGTGCGATTAGAGGTGATTGATCAGAGGTTCCAATGCAGAAAAAAAAAGGCTTTTTTTCCCCCTGTTTCGATGTATCTATATGCTGATTTCTCTGTTTAATAAAATGTACTATTTCCTGGCTAGTGGGAAATAAAATGCAGTTATCGGTTATGCAAAGACTCATTCCTAGCTAAGCTGATGGGAATATGGAAGTCATAGATTCATAGATTCATAGATTTCTAGGTTGGAAAAGACCTTAGAGATCATCGAGTCCAACCGTCCCAAGTCATCGATGATATTACTAAAGTTTTATATTATATTGTACTTTGCCACTCATAATAAGTATTTGTGGGATAGTATAAAGACCAATGTTAGCCTGAACAATGGAAAACAGTTGCAAACCTCTGAAATGTGAGATAGTACAAGATAGCACTGATAGCACTGATATACCTCATTATCCTCTGATAGTGAAGATACTCAATAATGCACTGGAACATACACTACAAAGGCTTCAAATTGCTTAAAGCAGGACTTGGTATTTTTCTTCCTTCTCAGCTCTATCTGGAATGGTATGATGACCAATTCTTATTTCATCTCCTATTTCAAGATCACACTGAAGCACATTAGGAAAAAAATTGTGTAAGATGTATTCGTCTTTAAGCCCATTCTTAAAATGTCTTTGGATAAACTGAATAATAAAACTTATATGTCTGAAAAAAAGATATAATGAAAAGATTGGACCCAGTGACTCTTAATCACCTGAATATTTCTTTACTTCTGCAGCACTTGCGCATAGCTTGCTGTTATCAAACAAAATATATAAAACAAAATATTTGGCTGGTTTTTTGAATTTTTTGTGATATTTATCCAAAGAAGCTTACAAAACTTTAATAACTTCTAAGCAGCTTTTAGATTTTCTAGTGGTCAGTACTTTTCAGGGTACAAGTTGATTTAGTCGTAGGCTGTTTCCCAGGGTCATCTAAAATAAATTATTTAAGTGGAAGTAGAATAGTTGATACTTCTAGAGAAACCACTGAAACAGAGAAATCGAACATTGTCAATATTCCAGAAAGATATTTTAGGAATAACTAACTTGGATTGCTGCATTTATTAATTTGAATATTGTGATTGGTCACTGAAGCTTTCTTACTAGTGTGATTAGTTTTGATATTTTCAAATCATAAGTAGACAGAAATCAAGTGGATTTTTCAGAAATATAGAATATGACATAAATGACCTATCAGTGCTTCAGCTCCACCCTCCCTTTTTTGTGAATCGTTCACTCTGCACTTGAAACAAGCTGTTTGTTCCTCTAATCCTTGGCCTGAGTTGACTCCGCATTGGCAACAGTTGTTTCTGCTCCTGTGTTATTGCACTGACCTGGCAAACCCAGCCAGTTCCTTCACTTTGTTGCTTCCCTTTGCTGTTGAGTTGTTTTCTCCTAGCAGGTTCAAGTTTTGTTATAAGCCACTCCTTTTCTCTACCTTCCTATCTGCTTAAACCTTTCCCCCTTCTTTTCCCTTTTCCTGCTGTAAAATCGGATAAGTATGTCAAGTAGTTCTTGTTACTTAAAAAAAAAAAGCATCTGCCAAAATCCTCTCTGCAGTTTCATCCTTGTTTCTAGGTTTGCTTTTTCTATACTCTCAGCCTGCTCCCTATTGGCCCTTTATGTATTTCTGTGATTTTTCTCGTGTGCTACGTCTTTCCTCTATGCGATATCGGGAGAAAACCTTTCAAGGTCCATTCCTCTGTTTTTTTGGTGTTTGAGTGTTCAAGGTGGTTTTTTTCAGTTGACAGCTTGCTTTCTATCCTCCAAAGTTTTAAAGTACATCTACTCAGTTCATGTGACGTAACTGTTCCTCAATATTCATCTACCATGTGTGTCTCCATTTCCGTGTCTTTAAACATCTGCTGGTTTCTCACTGCCAGTGGAGCTGGCATTAACACCGACTAGCAGTTGAAAAAGAAATTCACAATTTAACTAAATCTGTTATCTTGCTCCTCGAATATTAAGTTCTCTGTCAGACCCATGGAAAAGCTTTTGATCTTGACATTTCAGACTTTCTCTCCCCCTTCACAATCAGAGTTGTCTCCTGCTTTGTCTTATTTCCCCCTGCCCCCAGTTTATCCAAAATGATGTTGCTCTTTTGTTACCACCTTCTGAAAAGAGAAAAAGCCAGTGAAAGGAAAAGCTGTGCAGCTCTGAAGAGGGACGCTCACATCACAGTCTTAACTTAATTTCTAATTTCTAGACCATGCTGTGCACTGTGTTACTTCATTTTTGCACAAATTACACCAGAAAACAAAGCCATTAAAATTGCTTTCTTATGGCCTCTTATTGTCAGTAAACAGTTGCTAATGACAGTAGTGGTCTCTTAAATTCTGTTTACCACACAGTTCACTTTCAAATTCCTGTTGAAAACCAACTATCCTTTAAATTATTATTTTCTAGACTACTGTCTTCTGTCTGGTTTTATCTTGGACTGTGGTCACATTCGATCCTTTCTACTCTTTGTAAAGTGATATTAAAAACTTTTCAAGGTATTAAAAAATTCTGTAAACTGTACTCTTAGGCTTTAATTTTTGTGCCTTGAGGGCTCAGAAGGCTTGATGAAAAACAAATGGCTAATACAACAAATATTAACTGCTAGCTGATGTGCGCTGAAAAATTGGTCCCCACAGATGAAGTTAGTCTAATCACAATATGCTTACAGAGGCATAAACCATCAGTGTTTGGTCCTGTAACAGTTTCTCTTATGGAAAAGAGCCCTGGCGTGAAAAGTTCCACAAAGTGTCTCTAGTGTCAGGAGTGGCAAACCTATTACGAGCTTTTTTCCCGCTTCTCTTTCTTACAGCCTTTCTTCTAGCCTTTCCTGAGTTCCAACCCCAAGCATTCAAAATAGAGCCAAAAGGTTTTAGATTTCATTTTATTAGAGCATTTCCATGTATGTTGCGTTATTATGAGAGAATGGAAGAATCTTTTGAAATTAACCGCTCTAGGTATTTTGCAAGCACAGTTGTATTTTCCAAATACAACTATTAAATGGCAGACGTTTTCTCCTTTGTAAAAAGATTAATAATTACTTCCTAATGAATTCATACACAACTTGTTGTCTGTTACTAATCCAGCAGTAATTTGTCTGTGACCAGTTGAATCCATCCAAAATTTTAGTGTTGTCATTCTGTGTAACCTAACTAATTTCAAAATCCTTGTTGTAGTATTTTTGGTTTAGTTAAAGAATACATTTACATGAAAAAATCGTGTTAGTTAAAATATAATCTGTGAATCTTTGTTGATAAATCTTGTCTTCTATACTTAACCTCTCATTTTTTCTGACAGTGTCTCTCTATGGTGGCAGCTGCTGTAGTTTCTTCTAGTCATTCTTCTCCTTCCTTCTGTGCCATCTCCATGCCTGTTCCCCCATAATAAATGAACTGATGTGAAAGCATTGATTTGTTCTTTTAATGTTTGGAAAGCCTAATAAAATATTGCCAGTAAGGTTAGGATGTAAATAAAACCCAAAGTGAGGTTTCCTCTTCATAAAAAGAGAACAGATGCACATTAAAACGATGAAGGAACGACCATATTCAATCAATAGTTTAGAAATTAACAACTTGAAAGAACAACAGCAAGTATTAAGACTATTTTTAAGGAAATGCTACGCTCTTCAAGAAGACAAGGTAGTTTTTTCTGAAACCTTTTAGGGGAAAAAAAAGAAATGGAGCGAACAAGCTTGTCAAAGGCAACCTCCTGGTTTCTTTCAAGTCAGCAAGGGAAGAATCCTATCTGATTTTGGGAGATACATTTTTTTGCCTTTAAAAATTAACCAAAGTACTAGAAATAAACACTTTATCTGAAAAATGATTTACAGGAAGCTAACCACAAGGGGAAAATTTCTGAAGGCAGTGGAATAAATTGAAAGCCTTATTCTCTGTCACCCTTTACTTTGGTATCCCAGATATATATAACATAAAAATTAAGAAACCGGAAATGGAAAGTCATTGTTTTCAGACACAAAAATGTGAGTCCAGAGTAACTGAAATACAACTGTAGCTTTTGGGGGTGTTGATATATGGTAGAAAGTGCTGATCCCACTAATCTTCTGTATCTTGCTCTGAAAGTTGTCACTCTTTCAGCAGAGATGGTTAAGCAGTTTCTGAGCTGCTGCGGTTTACAGCCTGGTGCGTTAGCATAAACTGACATCCACTTTAGTTTATCTCAATGCGCTGGTCTGCAAACTGCACTGGTTCAGAAGCTGAGTCACCAACCAGCTGAGCTGTCCCTGCTGGGAAGGCAGTAATCTCTAGAGGGGTGGAAAGGCAGGCAACTGGGGCCACTACCAGCTTCAGCAATGCTGTCTTAATCCACTGTTGAGTATATCAGCATGCCAGTTGCAACAAAAAATTCTGGGAAAGCCTCCTTACTGACTCCCCACAGGAAAGATCAACTTCACAGTATAGGCTTAGTTCATACATGACTGTGTCATTTCAGACGAAACCAGTTAACCAGAGAGTCAATTCCTTTTATTGGTTGGAGAGACTGAATCAACAAAGACGATGTTGGTTGCTTTGGGTTTGGTTTGTTCTTATAAAAAGGAGCTTTGTGAAAGCAGTGGGAATAGGTGGCTGTTGTCTCAGACAGCTTGGAGCTGGGGGCGGTGTACAACCGGGCTGTGTTTGACACACATCCTCTGGCAACTTGGCTGAACGGGGACCTTTCCCCAGACTGAACCTGTTTGTGACAAGGCAGGTTTTGAGCTATGCATTTCTTGGAACTGTGTAAGTATGGAATTTAGAAGGCTCAACTGCTCCATAGTGAGTTAATGTACATAGAAATTTGTGAAATTAGATAAATTAATAGAAGTTCCATGATCTAATTTATGAAGAAATGTAAACATCGCTTAGAGCAGACCTGAGAAAAAATGACACATTTTAAAATACTTAAGTTTAAAATATGTTGAGATGCCTGGATGCTTTGCAACAATATCTTAGTGTTATTAGTAATTGTGATGGAAGAAATGGCAGTCTTCACAACAAACACAGTCTAGAAACACAAAAGTTCAGAACTAATACCACCATTTTAAGTTGCATAGCTCTCTATATATACAACATTCCAAAAGAGAAAAAAGGAACATAAACTATAATTATACATTACTTAAAAATGAGATAAAGTCTGCATTCTTCACCAGTACTACTGCTTCTTCTTGGAGTCTGTATTAAGTTGCAGTTCCCTTCGTAGAGATTTTTTCTCAAAGAATATGTGAAAAGATTTTTACAAAATGTTTAGGTGAATAACTTGTCGTGGCTATCAAAATGCAAACGTTATATTGGAGTCACCTAGCCTGGGTAATGTTGCTGTTATTTAGCAGATGGAAACAGTGAAACCAACTCAGATAACTAGATATGTCCAATAGTTTTCAGTAAAATGTCATAATATCCATGTTCTGTAACAATGGTCAAAATACCTTTTCGTGGTCAATGTGATGTAAGTTGACTTTTAACTATTAATTTGAATTTGATCAATTCTGACCAAGAACACAGTGCATATGTCAAAAATGTATTTATTAAATTAAGGATTCTAATAATTAGTGCTTACTGTACATATTAAGTATGCATTATTCCCCTGTATTTCAGCGTTCGAAAGAATCCTGAAACAAAAGAAATATGTATTATTTCTACAGTCTTCAGAGTGTCTGCATATGTAAGTATTAGTAACTTTTTCGTACAGGATTTTACTGGAAGTAACATGCATAACATGAAAATAATGAGTTGACATTTACACAAAGAAGGCATAACATTCCATTTTAAAGAGTTATTTTTCCATAGTTGTTGTCATTTCTTATTCATGAACTCTTTCCCTGATCTCATCCTGCTATCTCATCCTCTTTACTAACTCTTCATCAATAACCACCAACTAAAGCTTTATTTGGTAGCTCACTAAAAATAGGTTTACTGGATTACACTTGAAGTCAGTCATAATAGTCACCCAGAAACTAGTTTATGAAAAAAACGTGTCTTTGAGTAATTCTGGTTTTAGATCTACTTAAGATAGCAGCAAGGATTAAGAATCCACTCTTGACTTTGTACAGCTCTGTTTCTGGAGATGTTGCTAGAGCTTTCTGAGTAGCTTGTATTGCATCTGGTTCTGTAAAGACTGCAAGGAAGTTCAGTATACAAAAAGTCCAGGGTGGTGAGGTGACTGCTAACCTCTTTTCCCCTCCCTTGTCAAGTCTCATTCCTGTCTGTTTCTCTTGCAAAATCATACCTTTACAATCGAGATAAGTTTGAGAACGGGTGCATGTTTGCTAGATTCAGCATATCTGCTGTTTAATTGCTACATCAGGACGAACTACTCCAAATTCTTCTCCGTTAACCAAAATATGTAATAATTAAATGTCAGATAATGTACCCACTTTCAAAAGAACTAGCTGATGTCGCTTCAGATGGCACAAACTTCCCTGTAAGCTGCCAATAGCCCAGTTGTTCATCCGTGAGTCATCACCTTTTAAGTACTATGTGTGATTTATAAAAGGCTTTTGAAAGGTTTTTGAAATTAAGCACTTTATGGGTGTATCAATATTTACCTTTCTACTAGGCAGACTGTAATAAAAATAAAATTAAAAAAGCAAAACGCTGATAACTTGATGTTCTTCTGTTATTATTGTTTCCTCCCTGTCTCTGAATCAAACGTATTGATGTGAACCTTGCAGATTTCTGTGTTTAGACAGATGCATGGTATTTAAGAGCTCCCCTAACTGTCTTTGCCATACCTTAACTATCGTCAGTATTAAAACAAAAGAAAAGAAAAAAAGACAAACTTTGGCAACTTTTGAAAACAAAAAAGTGGATGGACAAAAGCAAATCCAATGTAAATACAGAGCATGCTATCCTCGCTGTAGCCTTGGGGAAAAATTGGGCTTTACTGCACATTCTGAAAATTTGTGAGGTGAAGGAGAATTCTGGAATTCTGGTTTGCATTCAAGAACATCCTGAAGAATTTTCTCCCAGAACAGAGAAAGGCTTAAATGGGTATGGCTAGATCGTTTGATGGCTATGTGGATCAAAACTCTTTAAACTCTACTTGGAAATTACGGGACGGGCACTTACCAGCGCACAAATATCTTGTGCTTGTGATGAAGGAGATAACTACACTTCTGCAGTAGTCAAATACTACTGAGTATTTGGTGAATAACTGTGGAGTGCATTATTATAATCTAAATGTTGAGCTGACAATTTTTAAGGCATGTTTTCTTGGTTTATATCTGAAAGAAGTGGACATACCCTCTTAGGCTAATAGAAATCATTAATTAAAAAAAAGCTGTTCTGGTAAAAGTGACTTGAAGAGCAGCTGAGAAGTTAGAACAACACATGTTTTTGCAAGCTGGATTAATAAATGGACAAATAGATATACTTGTATATTTGCACAAGTACAAATGGAATCAGGAATTGAGAACTTTATGTAACACCATCCTGACACCATCCTTTCGTTTCTATTTGTTTTTTAAGCTGTGGCTAAGAAGCCTTTGTTTGGAAAAAAATACCTAAAAAAGCACACTATTAGAGATGTAAGTATTTCAAGGTATTCAGGTGTAGTTATAAATGTCTGTAGATCTGTTTAGCATCAAAACTCGATAGACCTGGGCACGGCAAGAGAAATAATTTTAAATCTTATGTCCAAGTACTCCGTTGAACTCCAAATACCCTTGAGAACTGTAACATTGTTACAGCTGAAGTATTTGGATGCTAACTGCTGGTGTAGAACTTTCTTTACCTGAACCCCGACTATGGCAGTGTTAGAAATCAGTGTAATACATAGTTAATTCAAAAAGGCTTTTTTTTTTTTTAAATTGTTAATTAAATGATGCCGTTTTGAGAGATGTTGAGCAGTATCTTTATTTCTGTATTATGCTATGCATTATGCTGTGCATATATACTCTTAAATCATCAGCTGATTATCTGTATGCCTACAAAGAAAAAATAAGATTATTCTACTCTAACATCAGTAGATCAATCATTACACCCCCTGCACATCTGGACCAAAGTCCACACTGCAGATGGAATTTTTAATTCATGTACATGGACCCTATTGCTCTTAAAACCAGAGTAAGTCTGTGTTAATTCCAGAGCCTTTATGCTCAAGTATTTTAGGGGTTTTATGACCTCTTATACCAAATAAAACAAATTTAAGAACCCTTTTCATTTAATTAGATTATATTTGTTATTTTCCTGATACCAGGTTTGGTGTATTCTGGAGTTTCTTGAAATACCTCCTCACCAGAACTTAACTCACTTTCGTTCTTGAGTTGTTGAGCAAAAATTTTAGTGTGCTAACACTGCCTTTAAACAGTCAAAACCTTAACTGACATCGATCTATTCCATAAGGACTGCAGGAGTGGGAACTCAAGCAGCAATAAGAAAAAAGTATAACTAGCAATCACATCTCGATGTTGGTCTTCCCTCGCCTTTTTTTGGTTTTGTGCATGAGCTTAGGTTATTTTTGGATTAAACTCCAAAGGCATTGTGATGCTGAGTACTGTGAAATCTTAAAGCTTGCTCTCCTTTCTGCAATTGACAATCCAGTGTTTGTTACACCTGTACCCGTAAAAAACACCTGAAGAGAGCTAGACATCTGAAAATTGGAGCTATGGAACTTGTACGTGGCATTGCTTAAAAATAAAACACTATTTTTAGCTTGTAGCATTTGACTACCATTGGAAAATGCTGAAAAAAACCCCACATTATCAAATCTCTACCTGTCTTAAACAATGCTTTTTTTTTATGGTGGTGCTTATCTTAATTGAAGATTTATGGTCTTGAATAATCCCTCAAAGGAAGACACCAGAAAGTAGGGGGTTCATCCTCTTGGAAATAACAGGAGTAAATGGGGTGCCAGTAACAGCTACTGGATAAAATTCACAAATGGTCCTTGGAGTAGAAACTGGAACTTAGTTTCTTTCTAAGCTGACTGCTTTACCACTCAGAGGTTTACAGTTTTCATGTTTCCTTGGTTCAAAAAAAGGTGGATTATTTTGTGCAAAGAAAGACAGATTCAACAACAGAATGTGAGAGATGTGCCTCTAATCTGGAATAGTCTGTAGTCTGGGAGTTTAAAATTCTCCTGGAGAAAATGGACAATATATGCAACATAGCAATTTCCTTCAGGCAAAACGTGGAACAGAACCTGCATCTCCAACTGTTGTACAAAGGTGTTGGGAAGCAGGAGAAAACTGTTACATGTTTTAAAAGAAAGGAGGTGTCAGCTACGTGCTTGTTGGTCTTGTAGGTGTTCAATTACCAGACTGAATGAATAAAAAAAAAAACCCAACCCCCCAAAAATCCCCCCATCTGGTTTCTGGATCCCTCCTGGATTTGAAGCGTGTGTCAAGCTGTGCTGCTCTGTCAACGCTGAGGCTTCCGTTGACATACGCAGACGTAGGATGTTAAATGGAAAAGCCCAGATCTTGTGTTGGTTGTCAGCTGAACGTGTCTGTTCAGAATGAGGATTTTGGAGCTGGGTGCCTAGATTCCCTTCCAATCCTTTCTGAGGATTGACACACAAACTGTATTCAGTAACAGTTCACAGTTGTTAGTTAATAAGAGCTGAAATGAGGGTTTTCCTTAAACGCAAGTATTTGGAAGTGAACAGCCGCATTAGCAAACCTTAAGCAAAAAAGAATTACTGATACAACAGCTTCATGGATTAAACCAGAGTCTCTAAATGTTTTTCTGTTCCAGAGGAACCATGATTGGACCCCTGCATATTTAATCATCTGTATTTTAGGCTCTAAGTGTGTAAGCACATGCTTACATGTTTAACTTTACATTTTATATCATTATTACATTTACCTCAAGGTTAGCGGAGCTATTCAAACAGAATTCTGTGCATGTTGTAGTGTCAGGATCCTCACGGAGATGTAATGCTGCTTAAATACAACTATGGTGCATTTGTTTTATCTGCCGTGAGGTAAAACGTTACAATTGGAACAAAACGATACACTTCATTCGGATTTTATCCATTCTCTCGTGGGTATCCATGTTGCCACTAATACTGTTGGGTTTTTTTCCTTCCTCTCAGGACGATGGCGGCCTGTGTTACCCTTCAAGCAAAAGCCACGACCAGACGTTCGCCTACTTGGCTGTGGATCCCTGCAAGCGACACGTGCACGCTCTGTATCACTGTTTTGGAGGGAGCTTGTTTGCCACCTAGTTAGAAACCTTGCAGTTCTCTGGGTTTATGATGGACGAATCCAGGTAGGAATTGCCTAGTTTTCTTAGGAGGAAGGACTGAGTGCATGCTCAGAATGGCTACACTGTCACGTAGATGTTACTCTGTGGTTACTGACAAAAGTCTTGTGTAACTTTTCTGTATTTAAAAGGCATACATCTTCAAGCTGTTTTCTTGGCAGTTCTGTCCCCTCTTCCCTCACTCGTTTTATCCAATAAAAGGTTATTTCTCAGACGTCTCGTCCCTTTTGAGCCAGCTTTTCACATCCACGACGCATAAATACAGGGGGAGGCTCCAGAGTCGGTGAAATCTCTGCGGAATTGGCAGAAAGTGCGTCAGGCGGCCCGGCCCGGCCCGCGCCGACCGACCTCCATCCCTCCCTCCCACCCCTCCGTCCCACCTCGCCGTCCCACCTCGCCCCCAGCCCCCGCCTCGTCCCGAGCGGTAACAGCCCCGGGAGCCGGTGTCGCCTGGGGCGCGGCCGCCCCGCCACCGCCAGGTGAAGCGGGGGCCGAGGGCCGGCGCGCCGGGCCCGGCGTCCTCCTCACCCCGAGAAGGGCCGGCTCCCCCCGCCTCAGCCCCGCGCTGCCCCGGCTGCGGGAAGGGGCTGGCCGGAGGCACAGGGGGTCCCGGGCCGAGCCTCCCTCACGCCCCGCGGGGGGGACGCGCACCCCGTTCCCAGCGGCGGCTCCGCGGCAGGCCCGGGGGCGGCAGGGGCACTGCCCCCCCTCCGGGCCAGCGGGGGAGGGGAACGCAGCCGCCCCTCCCCACCCCCTCGCGAAGCAGCCGCCTGGAAGTCGGCATAGAAGTTCGGGGAGGGGAAAAAAGTTTTGGTTGGCGACTCCGCTCTGTGGCAGCCGAGGGCGGGCGGGCAGGAGTCGAGAGAGGTGCGGGCGGGCGCGCAAGGAAGGGCAGCGGGCGAGCCCGGCCGTGAGGCGGCTGCGGACCGCGCGGTGGGCGGTCCGGGGGGGTCGGGCGGCGCCCCCCGGGCCGGGCGCCCCCCGAGCGGGAGGCGGTGCGGGCGGGCGCGCGCAGGAGAGCTGCGCGGCACAGGCTGCCTCGGTCGGATACGGTGCGGGCGGGCTCAGGAGGGGCGGAGCCGGCGGCAGAGAGTGATTCGGGCGGGCGTAACTCCGAACTTTTGTTTGGTGTGAGTGTGAGTTAGTTTCCGCCGCTGGGACAGAGGCGCCGGCCGGGCTGGGCCGGCCTTGGGGAAGCGCCGCACGGTCAGAGTTGTTTTGCCAGTTGCTGCGGCCGGGTAGGTTTCCCTGCCGAGGGGTGAGAAGCACCGGCGACAGCAGGACGAGCCGCGGCCCGGGGAGCGGGGCATGCGGCGCTGGGAATCCGGGCTCTGAGCCGCCGAGCCCCGCCAGGGAAGCGCCGGGGGTCCCGACGGAACCATGGATCCTGGGCAGCCTCAACCGCAGCAGCCGTCGCAGGCGACGCAGCCCCCGGCCTCGCAGCAGCAGCCGCCGCCGCAGCCCCCGGGCACGGTGTCGGGGGCCCCGGCCGGCGCGGCGCAGCCCCCGGGCGCGGGGCCCCCTCCGGCGGGGCACCAGATCGTCCATGTGCGGGGCGACTCGGAGACCGACTTAGAGGCGCTGTTCAACGCCGTGATGAACCCCAAGGGCGCCAACGTGCCGCACACGCTGCCCATGCGGCTTCGGAAGCTGCCCGACTCCTTCTTCAAGCCGCCCGAGCCCAAGGCCCACTCCCGCCAGGTGAGGGGGGGGGGGGGGGCGGCCGCGCCGCGGGCGGGCGGGGGGGAGGGGGAGAGGCGGGGGGCGGCCTGGCCCGGCCGTGCGCTCCCCCTCCTTCCCCGCTGCCGCCGAGCTCCTCCCGGGGGAGGCGTGTGGGGGAGGGGGCCGGGGCGGGAATCCGCCCTCCGCGGGGCTGAGCGGGGCGGGGGGCGCCCGGCCGGGGCTGCCGGGGTGCTGGCTGCCTTTCTTCCTCCCCCGCAAGGCGGGGGAGTCCGCCCTCCTCCTCCCCCTCCTCCTCCTTTATTCGTTCTTCGCCAGAGGCGGGGGCGCCGCGCGGCCCCTCTCCTCCCGCGCCGCAGGGCGCTGAGGGGAGCCGGCGCCGCGGCGGGAGGCTGTCGGCCGCGGCCCGGTCTCCGGCGGGGCCTCGGACTCCACATCCGCTCCTTGGCGAGACCCGCGGCCGCTTTCTCGCCCGCGCCGGGAAGGCAGCGGTGGCGAGGGGGGAGTCCCTAAAACTTAAATGAAAACGCTTTGCTTGGAAAACGGGGCGGGTTCCACTTTGGGATCCAACCCTCCCGGGGAGTAACGAGGTTGTGCTGAGCTTCCCCCCCCCCGCCGTCAAACAATATGGATGTAGCTTTTCCACCATTTCGTTACTGCGCCGGGTTGAGTAGGCTGACCCCCGACCCCCTCCCCCCCCCCCCCCACACACACACATACACACGCTCCAGCAGTTCATTCCCGAGCCGCCCTTCAGGTCTGACGGCGTCGAGGGTCCGCCGAGTTAACCGCCCGCAGCCGGGGCGGGAGGGCTTCCACGTGTGGAATCCCGGGGCCTGGACGCGGGGCTGGGGGCTGCCGAGGCCTCGGCGGTGCCGGCGCGGGGGGATGCGGGGCCGGGCCGGCGCTCGGCCGCCGCCAGCGTGCGGTCTTCAAACCGAGCGACTTTGGTGCTGAGACCGAAGTGTCGGTGCGAAAACGACGGAAAGTTAATGTTTAGGCGGCTGTTACCGACTTTTTGGAAGGAGGCTGTGCCTGCTTGAGTGCTTTATTAAGTAATGGACTTTGTTGCTGAGCTATAAAATGGGTTTTATTATTGGCCATTGCTGCTTTATCTGTGTAGCCAGTGGGAGTGAAACTTGCTGTGTGTGCGCTGGTGCCTGGTACTCTTGTTGTTAAGGGTCTGTCAACATTTCCATTATTAAACTTCTGTTCCGAAGGATTTATAACTTGGCTTCAGAAGTTCACTCCAGGCTGAACCTTGGCGCGTACTCTCGCAGCCGAGGAGTTAATTCATTTTCCAAATACTCGAGAAATCGGTCTGGCCTTCGTATTGCGAGACTGAAAAGAAAATAGAAAGGGGTGGGGCCGAGTTGCTTCTGTAGTTTTGCGTGCTCCTGACTTGCAGACCTTTAATAACATTCTTTAATCCAGCGAGGAATAGTGTTATTACGTATAGGTTTTTTTTCCCTAAGTTGTGCAAATCTTATCGCAGTTCCGTTGTGCACAAATGTGAACTGGTGTAGCTCAGCTAACACTTGGTACTGTGTCTCGTTAAATACTGTTAAATACTGTGCTTAAATAGCTATCGCGTTTGAAATGCACTTAACGTGTGTGACGTTCGTAGAACTTGTACTTTCAAGCTTTGCGTTGTCTTGCTTGTGTATGTTACTCTTCGTCTGTAATGCATTTTTAGTTGGGTCACTGTTCCTTATGCCAGTCGGCGGTTCATAAACTTGAAGTCCATCTAAAGCCAGAGAATCATTTGCTTCTTCGCGGACTGCCTTTTAAAATAAAACTTTTCATTTTCCTTTTTTGTTTAGTTGTACCACAAAAGTATTCTGTTAAATAGAAAAGGTCTTTTAAGTTTCTGTAATTCTCCCCCTTTCTCAAGAATTAAAATGCCTTAAATTCAATTGACTTGCAACTTGTGTATTTTGTTTAAATGTAAGCTGATTCGTTTCTAATTTAATATATGAAACTCTGCATGTGCTTGCATACAGATGCAGTGAAACAGAATTGTTAGTTTCCATAAGAGTATACAAGCAGGGCCTCTTATGTGGTGCAATACCTTCTGTAGAGAGGGTGTGGCGAGGGCTGATACATGCATCTTATTACAGGTGTCCCTGTTGTTCTGGTGTATCTACAAAACCAATTTATTGATAAATATATATATAAAAAAAGGTCAATATTACTTTAATCCAGTTTTCAGAGCTGCTTTTTCTGTTTCATGGCGGACACGTATTTACTACTGGCAAAGAAGTTCTGTGAACTTATGACTGGTAACTCTGGCGAATGGTTTTGTGAGTCATTTCTGATTGACTGGTTCAACAGTTTGCTGAAGCTTTGCGTTGGATAAAGCACGGGCAGACTCTTTATAAGCTCCCGATACCCTTGAAGTGCAGTTTGTGTGTGGGTTAGGAAATTTTGTGTTCAGTCTTGTTGTAAAGGTGTGGGTTTGGTTTTTTCCAATGGTGGAGTTCAGGAGGCTTCCTCAGTTGGAACCCACTGCTCTTGGTTGACATTTCTTTGTTGCTTTTCTCCTTGTGTAATCATTTAAAACCCTGCAGAGGGTGTATATGTGGGTGTCCTTAAACCCCCACACCCCCATTCAAAAGGAGAGTGGGAAATTAACTCCTCCAGCAGAAAGTGGGTGCAATGGTAATGGGTGGGTGCAGTCCAGTAATCAACCATGCGATACACTGTATGAGGTCTGCTGACTGCGGGCATGTTTTTTTCCTTAACCCTGTACCAAGGAGCAAGAGCTTTAGTTTTTAAAGTAAAACTGAAGGCACTTAGTACATGCTTATAGTTGATATTTCTTGACTTACACAAGGGCTTTCGTGATGCTAATTAACCAACCTACTTGGAGGCTCTCTTGAGCAGGGGCAACTGGAAAATAAACAGAACTTTAGAATTACTAACTTATAGATTTCTTCTGAAAGATTCATTTAAAGTGAAATGTCTTCTGACAGCTGCATTTCTGCTGAAATATGAGAAACAATGAAAACAATTTCACTCTTGACAGGCCAGCACTGATGCAGGGACAGCAGGAGCCCTGACCCCTCAGCATGTCCGAGCTCATTCCTCTCCAGCATCACTGCAGCTGGGAGCTGTTTCCCCAGGGACGCTTACACCCTCTGGAGTAGTGACTGGACCCGGAGCTCCATCTTCTCAACATCTCCGCCAGTCTTCATTTGAGATCCCTGATGATGTACCTTTGCCACCAGGTTGGGAGATGGCTAAGACACCATCTGGACAGAGATACTTTCTTAAGTAAGTAAAACTTGTTTTCAGTTATCTGTATCTCTGGTGTTGTTTTTGTTGTTGTGGTGGTGGGTTTTTTTACAGTCTTTGAGTTTTAGTTAATTTAATTGTGTTTAAAAGATACATTGTTAAAAACATGATCACGATTTTAAGTAGGAGGTCCTACCACTTGAGTATTTCTCCCATATCAACTCTCTGCTGTTTCTGAAAACTGTGTGATAGTCTGTGAGTGTTGATCCTGTCTTCATCTTAGCTGAAGAATGT
This sequence comes from Tauraco erythrolophus, assembly GCF_009769465.1. Classification (NCBI taxonomy): domain Eukaryota; kingdom Metazoa; phylum Chordata; class Aves; order Musophagiformes; family Musophagidae; genus Tauraco; species Tauraco erythrolophus. Next base: position 121,528,681 of record NC_141465.1, on the reverse strand, counting down.
TATCCATTATATTATACGCTGAAAATCAGTGAAATGTGCATAGTGATTTTTAAACAATATGACTTCTGGATTTGCTGTATCTTGCCAGAGCTCTCATGCAGGTCAAAATGCATTTTACCTTATTTTTATGATACAGCTGTAAAAATATAGAATAACTTTAAAAACTGTTGTAGTGAGAATATATCAGGGCTTCTTTGAATGAGGACAATGGTGTAAGTACACAACCAAAACATTTTTGCCTATTCTCTTGAGGAAATGGATGTATGTGTGCGATTGCAGTATTTGGGTCTGTAACTCCTAACTCATCTACATTCCCTGCAGTGAAAGGGAAATTGCAGAACTTCTTACAGTTGTTTCTTGTTCCTACAGCTGTAGCTTTTTCACACAGTGAAATTAGTATCACCTTTTCTGTAACTGAAGAGAGGTTACACATGCCAGCCATCTGACACCTAATCCATCAGGGACCATTTTCTTGTACACTGGGTCGTTTTCTAAAACAGCAGGAGCGTGTCCTTCTTTTTGAAAGTGTGCCCACCAAGACAGTAATTGGCCCTCAAATATATTTACTATATTTTGAACATTTTATTTAACTGCAAGTCTCTAAATAACCCATTATATGTTATTTTCTGGGCTGGGAGAGGGGAGGGGCAGCACAGTGTGTTATTTATGTAAAACTTGTTTCAGCCAAGAAAAACATCTTTATCCCTACCTTTCTTGCTAAAACGTTGTCATTAATATGTGCATTTGATTGAAGTAGTTGAGTTTGTAGCTTCAAAAACAAATTTACGTTTTTGTCTGCAATGAAAATGAAACTTGCAGAACTGTTTCTTGTTCCTATAGTGATGGTGTTTCCATACAGAGAAATTTTTTAAACTTTTTTAACCGAAAGAGGGTACAGCAGTTGTCTGACATTATTTTAACCTGAAGGTTACTTTTTGGAAACAATCATTCTGTATTAGGAATGTGAAAATGAGCTTTAGCTATAGATCTTGAAGATGTGATATTTTCTTTGGTGAAGTTTAACAAATCAGCGTATTCTAGAATGTGAGCTCTTCAGTGGGCACAAATAGATTTTTTTTTTTTTTTGAACTGTGTAAGTTTATGCTCTTTGAGAACTGTAGTTCATTGGACCTTGAGGAAAGCACAGACAGTTTTGAAATGAAAAGCAAATTTTGTTTTGACTGTGCTAGTGAAACCTCTTAAAAGAGCAGCTTATGAAGCATGAAAAATCGATACTTGATTTTTAAGTTTTACTGTCACAAGTGTTTGTGTTTTTTTAATACTGTCAATTTTACAGAAAATAGAACAGTTTAAGAGATGCAGAATTTCTTTGTGCTCTTACAATTGTTTTTTTTTTTTAAATTATGCATGTTCAAGTGAAACGAGAGTGAAAGATTTGTTCTTGGAAGGATTTTATGTAGTTTCATTATTATCACGAAAAATCTTTTCCTTTTTTTTCTGCAAGTTTTTTTTGTCCTTTCTTGGTGTCCTGGTATCCATTTCAAAGGGTCAGGTTTCAGCAAGAACAATAAAGGGCCTGAGACTGGAAAGTACACACAAGTCTGGCAAACTCATCTGCATGAGCAAGATCGTTTGTTCTCAAGCAGACATCCAAAGTAAATGATTGAAAGAGCTGCTAGCTGTGAAGGATGTGTCTTGAAGGGGAAAGGAGTGGAAACAAACCAGGTTGTTAGGAAGAAAAATAAAGGCTGTACTTTTTGAACCTCTCCCTGCTGGGTCACATGCTGACCTTGGGAGATTTTAAACAGCTTAATGGGCTGTTTTCTTTTGGCTTTCCTTGGATGATGCTGTGGTATGGGAGAGTCTAATGAGGACAGTTCTGAAGGCTGTTCACACTTGAAGAATGTTTGTTGTTCCTAAAAGGTTGTTTAATACTATCTACAGGTGAGATCCACCAACCTCCTCGGAGTTCACGAAGATTCATAAAAAACATTTGCAGTACTAGCAAAATGTTTGCTTTGTATGTTTATGAAATCCAAAGAAATGTAAGAATTATTTCTGAGCGGCAAGTTTGTACTTCAGAAGCTTTTTTCAGCGTGGAGTGATAAGTTCTATCTCACACCTACAAGCCCGTTGAAACTCACGTTTTGTGTGTTATACCATAAACATTTGCTTGAAGCCTGAGTACTAAGATTCCCGATGCTAAATTCATTTAATGTGGTTCCTTTTACCATATGCAGATTTTAGACTTCTCTTCCAAGTATTGAGCTTTTTTGTTGGATTGGTCACATTGCTCTCTGTTTCCATTTGCTCTGTTCTATAGCCGTACTGTGAACAGTCTGGTAATCGGGCTCTAGAAAGATCTTTGCAGAATAGGTAACAGTATGAGATTTTTTCCAGATGTCAGTAAGCCTTATGGTTGTAGTTATCATAATATACTACAGTGCAAACAGACTCACATAAAATTGGGTTCCGTACTTAATACAGCCTGGAATATAGTCTCTTCCTAATCAACGGGTCAAGCACTGCAAGCATACCAGTTTGCATGAAGAAATAAAAACAGCGTCTATGGGAGAGAAAATGCTTCTCTGTATATATAGGTACATGCACAGAGTTACTTGGCCACGTATTTCATATGCACTCCATGCATATATCCTTACATACTAAAAGAGGATGAGAGAGGTAGTGTAGGATCTGAAGCAGAATTACTCTTGTAAATCAGTCTGTCTAGATAAATGGACTCCTTTATATATGAATGCCCAACATATGTGTGATTTGCCAGAATTCCACTCATCAGCGTTCATCTCACTGTTCGGACTTCCGAGTGTAATCTTCCGCTAGTGAAAACGCAGACGACTTTGGCTGGTGAGTTAAGGCACGCTTGCTCTACAGCTGGTAAAACTCATCCTGTTTTTCACTGAAACTGCTACTTAAATAAAACTCATGAGTTAAGACTTGCCTGGTTAGTAAGTGGTCACGTCTGAGTCATCTCAGCATCGCTGTGCGGTGCGCTTTAGCCCATTCTTAAACATGCAGTGAAAGAGACCGGCTTGGTTTGTGTGGCCATGTCAACTGCATTGCTTTTTAACCACTTCCTGTGAGCCAGCTGCTGGTTGACATTTCGGTGAACTGTGGGGAAAGATAGGGGATCGCTCTCTAGGCAAAAGATAATGCGCCGTGGGAGGAGCAGGCAGCAATGTGTAGAAAGGAAAAATAAGTTCCACTCAATTTTAAGATGACTCTTATATTGTTTTAACTTAATGTTACGTTCTTAATTCTTACAAAGCTTGTGTAATACCTCTTCTCGTTCTGTCATGTGAGGAAAAGTTAGCTGATTGTCCAGCAAACAAGACTTGTAATTATTTTTCCTACAGGAAGTAGTTCTTGCAAGCAGTTTATCAACAACTTCCTATTTTTTTTCTGTGAAGTGTTGAATGACTTCCTGAAGGAGGCCAAGGTGGTTTTCATTAGTATCTGTGGGTGTGTTTGAGGTGTTTACCCATCTGGCAGAAACCTGAAAAATAGATTACTGTTACACATCTCTTATGTGCTTTATACAGAGGTATGGCTTTGGATGTTACAAAATCAAATTGTTTTAAGATAACAGGGAATTTTAGTGCTGTGTGGTTTTTTTCCCCCTCATGTCACACATGAAAAATGTCGAGCAATGCTGTTAAATTTCTCTTGTGTCCCATTTCTGCCCCTGACTGGAACCACGCACTATACCAATATTGTCTGCTCTCCTCCTCCTCCTCTCCTCCCCACCCTGCCAAAGTAATCTTAGTCGTCCAGGGCAGAAGACGTTTATTGGAAAAACTACTGCCACAGTTGCATGTTTTATCGAGTACCTTAATTTACTGGGGAAATGCATATTCAGAATCATCAGTTCTGTGATATTCAGAATCGTCATCAGTTAATGTGAGTTCTTGTGTTTATAGTTCTATAGTTCAGGCTAGCATGTCATTAGAAGAGCTGTATTGTTGAAACCAAAACTGCAACCGCTACTTTTGGTGAGTTTGTCACTTTTTCATGCTTTTTGTACTAAAAGCAGTTGATGATTTTTGTTTACTAAACTTTATTTGTAATATATAAAATTATTTTAATTTTTATATTGATGATTTCTGACTGTTTATGAAAATATTCATAAGATCAACAATCTACAAAAAAAAAAAAAAAGCCATGAGATGTGTACAGGGGTAAAGGAGCACTGTCAGTTTCAGAACATAGCTGGAGGAAAGAAATATTAGTTAAAATGCTTTTAGAGTAAAACATGCTGTGGTCTGTTTTTAGCAACTTAAGATTTATTTTTTTTGTCTCAGAAGACAGTCATAGTGTCTGTCTGTCTTTCTACCTCTTACTTGAAGAGTCCTGTGAAAGAGCAATGATGCAAACTATTTTGAGTTTGCAGTTGTATTAAAGACTTCCGTAACTTTAAAAGGGCAGAGGAAGAATAAGACCAAAACCTGCCTTATTTGTGTTAGCACTGAGACGAGGATGAAAGTACGTATTTGGCCCTCCGAATTCACAGAACTTGCAGCCAGCTTAGTGGGTGGGCGTCAGTGAAAGCAATGGTTCACGGTGCTTTGCTTGTGTTTGGTTTTGTTTTGCTTAAGGAAAATTGCAAATGAGGATATTCATGCATTCGATACCTTGCCATACAAGGTAATTTTATAATACTATTCCAAAAAACAGTTTAAAAGATATGAGTTCAGATAAAGCAAAACCATATCTTGTGGTTTTAACTAATGTGTTTTTCCTTTTATTTATAAGCATGTTGGCATTTATTATCTTCAAAAGAAAATAGAACTGAGGAAAAGTATAGAATCTGTGGCTGTTAAAGTTAATAATTAAATTATCTCTGAGGATTTTCTTTTTTAAAAAAAAAAAAAATCAGCTGTTGATCTATACCTTTTTTCCTCCCCTAGGTTTTGCCTTTCAGTATATCTCTGATAAAAGAAACTTTGTGCTTTATAGTGTCTGATTTGGTGCCTGTTGACATCTTTCCATAAACTCCAAAAAGCACTGGATTAAACCTCTTCTGAGAGCTTCTAACACTGTAGGGGAGTGTGCGCCAGCTGTAGAAAATAGAATGTGAACATAATTCTTACAAATCTAAGTAGAATCTGAATATACGTGCAATGGAGGGAGAAGGCAGTGGCATACTAGGAAAAATAAGGTTGTATTAATGCAATGTTCATTAAAGAGGAAAAATACTCTCGTTTCAAGTAGCAAACGTATAAAACTAAACCTTTCAACTTCCCTTATGGAATTGGTAAGAAAAACTTCTGGTTTAGCTACTGAGAACACTGGTATACTTGTGGTTTATATGCTTTAAATGCCTAATGCAGTTCTGTAGTGATGCTTTCTCATCTCCTGACTAAGTTTGAGATTGGTTTTATCTTACTGTGGTCTGAAAACTTTGTATTACGTTGAAAGTCATAGTTGTGACTGAGATCTTTATTTACTAGTCGTTTACAATGAGAACTCTTAGAATCTCTCCAATCAATAATAATAAGAGTCTTCTGGTACAGGCTTAATCAGAATTTCATGTTTTAAAAAGATGCTTCTGCAATTCTGCTTATGAAACACTTTGTCAGGTTGTGTTTGGTTAAAAGTAGTAGCATCAAGCTCTGTGGGAGCAATTACACCATTATGGAATCACTTCTGTTTTCTTAGGTCTTGACCTCTTCTAAAGACAAACAAGAATTTGATATAAATCAAGATGAGTGTCTTCTGGACTCTCTTATCCTTTTGCCTTTCTTCTTGTGTAAGATGGCAAAGAATTATAGTTGTGGGTTTTTTTAGGAGTCATCTGGTTCGTAGCATAGGGTAATCTGTAACCCATCAGTCACATCATGGAAATTCCCACTTGATAGAAAGCAGCAAAATAATAAAAGGATGTTAATTTGAAAGTTCCCATGAAAGTAAGACAGGCGCTACCCCACCAGTTTTTGCGAAAAATACTTCTAATGCAATTGCACTTACCAGTGGCATGTGTGGGCAAAATCATGCCTATTTTTACCAGATTCGTCTCTTACTCTTCTCTGTCCTCTTCTGGAAATGAAAAAAATCAGTAGCTTTAGAATTTCAGATATAAAACTTCCATTTATAGTTTGCTTAGTTTTCCTCTGCAATTGTGGTACAACAGCTGGAAACTTTTAAAAGCTGACACAGAGCAAGCAAAGTGAATTTTTCACTCAGTTTATCCGTTTCCACAGTTGACTTTCAGAGAAGGTAACTTATTAGCATTGTGAATGCTGAAATATTTAACTGCAGAATCTGAATTGAGTCACATGAGTGACTAGTTTACTCCCGAAGAAACATCTTCACAACTCGGACATAAGCAGTTGCTGGATGATGCCCAGGAGAACAAGACGTGTTACTGAGGGTTGAGATGCAAGATCAACTGTTAAAACTAGTCTGATATTAACTACAAGCAATTTCTGTTGAGCTCCAGATTAAGACTAGACACTTCTCCCTACAGCCAACCAAAGGAAAAAAAAAGAAACCAAAAATGAGTTAAACAGCTATAGAGGACTGTCAGCCAAAACTAGAGATGTTTCTCTTCTTTTTATATGTGGCCAGACCACTGCATGTGTTTATCTTCATAGCTGGGAACAAATTCAGATGATGTAATTAGATTTAGTTTAACCTTTTGAAACTGATCGCTACTCAGTTCTCCTATTAATTTTCTATCCTTGTATTTTTATAATTTCCAACATCTTTGCATTTATTGTTTGTGCAATCCAAACATACGTATGCAGTAAAACTCATTAATGGTGGAACTAACTGTCTTCCACTATTTGTGTAAAGATTGTCTCCTCTATTAGCATATTTTTGTTGTCATGGGTTTTTTTTCCCCTTTTCTTTCCCTCTAACAAGCTGTGCATGATTATTTAAACCCTAATATTTAAATGAGTCAGTTTCTTTTGTAAATTCTGAAGAAAATTTCACTTGGTTGAATGCAGGAAACTTACAGGAGATTTCAGTGAGTAGCAGTCCTCTGGCAGATGTCCCCAGGATTTGATCAGGATACCATGTAGTTGACCCAAGAGAAAGACAGAATTGTCTGTAGGGGAAATTTGACAGCTTGGGGGTCAGCATAAGGTGAAACAAAATTCCTGGGACGAGGCTGAGTATTGGAATGTTAACAGATAGGTGCCGTGTAATGGCAGGACATACTCTGACAGCTTGCTAAACCTCATTTTGAAGTAAGGCTATGTTGGGAAATTTACCAGATAAACTGTATTTTTTGTTAAGCATTCAAATAGGAATCTAGAGCATGGGGGAAGTTTGTCTTTATTATGAAAGTGATACCTAATAGCTACTTTTTGATAAATAGGTAAAAACCCTGGAGTTTTATTTGGAGAGCAGAAGTTTTTGAGAGGCGTGACTAAGCTGCATACTGTTTGACAGCCTCCTGAAGTGCTTCTTGGAATCTGTTTTCTGGTGTTCACTGTGCTGATGTTTTATTTGGCTTTTAACTGGGTGACTTCAGGCTGTGTTTCAGGCGAGTGTCGCTAGGTTTTCTAAATTGCTGGTTAAGTCAAACTAATAATATAAAGCTGCCTTGTAAAGTAAGACTTTTACCAGTCTGCTGCCTGTCAGTCATGCCAGTTGCTATGGAAACAAAGCTGTCTTGAAAAGAGTCTTGGACTTTGCTTTGGTTTCACTAACGAGACGTTGCTGTGTCATAGTGAAAGACCAGGTCCTTTTTGTTGCGTCTCTGACGTGCTATTTGGTAACTTAGATCAGTGTTAGTGGTTAAGTTTAGTTATTGATTATTACATTGAGGTTACAAAGCCAATTTTTTTCTGCTGATCTGTTCTACAGGAAAGTCAAGTAAAGGTCATTTACTATTGCCGGTTGATCTCTAACGGGTTCTGATTTATGGAGAGCCTTGTTAAAAGTCTGTCTGCACTACTATTTAAAGAGTGTTACTGCTTTAAGGGTGTCTTTTCCTTTCTAATGACCTATTGTAACTGAAATTTAAAAAAAAAAGTTTACTCAGCGTAAACTTTTTGCCGTTTCTGGATCTGTTGTAAAATTAGACGTTTGTGATGTAACAAAACATTATCTGAAAGCAAACAAGCATAGGTTGTGTAGGTGAAATGGAATTCTTTGGGTGAAGGAAAGAAATGCAACTCATTGGTAATTAGGTATGTTTTCTCATAGGATCTCGCTTTCCAAAATTGGTACGCATGAGCCTGGCTAAGCTAAAACTGCCTGCGTTCTAGTTCATGTATGGACAGATTTTTCAGAGCTGCTTGTTACGCTGCTGTTGCCATAATTATACATGTGTTATCTTCAGAGTAGAGCCATGTTTCGTCTTCTTACCTTCTGTCCTCAAACACATGCACGGTTGATTTCCATCTATGTCCCTTAAACTCACTGGCTAGAAGAGCTTAAGATTTGGACTGAGGTAAGTGTTCCCTTTCCTAACTGGTCTTTCAGGTTTTCACTTTTTACAGGAATCTGATTGTGGAACTATTCTAAAGCAGACATAAGACATTGGGACCAAATAATTACTAGCAGTAGAGGAACTTTCAGATCTGTAGTATTAGGAGAACTGTTACAATCTACATGCTTGTGGACTTTTGTTTTGTCTGTTTTTTATTTTTTTCTTTACCATAATGACGAATAACTGGAAAAATTCTATTGGCTCTTTCACAATATCCTGATAATTTAGTCACTGGCCAGGCATAAGGAAGAGAAAATGTGAAACAGACCTTAGCATAAACAATTAGTTAAGAATTAACATTTTAGCATCCCTGTTAACAAGGTCAAAGGAAGTCTTAATTATATTCTTGTGAAAAATAGTTTGCAATTCAAATTTGTGTCCATTTTTTTATTACACTGTTAGATGGATCTTGACATGATCAGCTTTGTATTATGGGGATTTGTTGAGGAACTTGGACAGTTCATTGTCTTCGTAATGAATTAAGTGTCAGTTGTACGTGGTAATGTCTCCAGGAAAAATGAACTTTAATTCAGTTTCATAATTGTGGTGCCCCATTATCCAACTTCTGCTCTTAAGATTGCATTCGAATAGGGAGGGGGAAGGCAGAAGGGGGACTTTTTTTTGCTTCTGGTGCAGCTATTTGTGTGGCTTTTGCTCAGGGCTACAGTTTGAGTCCTGTTTATGCTGTGATGGGGAGCAGCTCAAAGATTGCCTGTGAACTTTAGTTGATCGCCTGGAGTACTGCGTCCAGTTCTGGAGCACCCAACATAAGAAGGACATGGACCAGTTGGAGAGGGTCCAGAGGAGGGCCACGAAGATGATAAGAGGGCTGGAGCACCTTTCCTATGAGGACAGGCTGAAAGAGTTGGGGCTGTTCAGCCTGGAGAAGAGGAGGCTCCAGAGTGACCTTATAGCGGTCTTCCAGTACCTCAAGGGGGCCTACGGGAAAGATGGGGAGAGGCTATTCAGGAGGGCCAGTTGTGACAGGACAAGGGGTAATGGTTTTAAAATAGAGGGAGGTAGATTCAGATTGGATATTAGGAAAAAATTTTTTACCATGAGAGTTGTAGAACACTGGAACAGGTTGCCCAGAGAGGTGGTGGATGCTCCATCCCTGGAGATGTTCAAGGCCAGGTTGGACGAGGCCCTGAGCAACCTGATCTAGTTGGAGATATCCCTGTTCCTTGCAGGGGGGTTGGACTAGATGACCTTTGAAGGTCCCTTCCAGCCCTAACCATGCTATGATTCTATGATTCCTCCACTCTGCAGTTGTACTGGAGTAGGAGCGTAGACTCTGGTCTATGCCAAGTGTTGCCCTTTCGAAATGGCCTCAAATGCTTGCTCTGTGACACCAAAGGGGGAGGATTTTAAGTGCTTTCTAAGGCAAGGTATCAGCTAACTTACCAAATAGTGGAGAAAGTTGTAATAAATTGAAAATTTATGGCTTTTGTAATGGATAAATTTTATGTGAATAAATCTATGAGAAATTTTAAATTTTATCTTTTATCCTCACAGGAAGCCATTAAGCTCTTGTTCTGTGCATGCAGAACAAGTTTGTTAGCATGGAAAGTGGAAATGTTTGAAATACACGAGATTCTGGTACTGATACTTCTTGATTTTTCCAGAATCTGCACATAATTTGCCTCACTTTGTAAAATTCTTTATATGAAAGATGTAAGCAAACCTATGATTTTGCTAATACATGATGCTTTGACTTCATAGGTAGCTGAAATAACTAGCGTCTATCCAATTTCTACAGATAAATATACTTGATCTGTGTTGCCCTTACCTGCAGTTGATAGGAAGTTATGAGAGCTGGGATTACGAACCATTCAGTTGCATACCCACTGTTAAGATATTCCAGCCCCACCTGCCACGTGTAGGTGGATATGCGTATACTTTGTCTCTCTATTTAGTCAAGCTGCAAGATAAACCTTCTGTAAAAGAAGTAGGTGCACATGTTCTTTTATTGTATGCATGCTGCTCAGTTCTTGACTTCCAGCTAGAAATCTTTTGCAAGCTGCAGAGAAATAAGATGCAAATTCTTGTAAGCATGTGCTTCATCAAACTTATGAGTCCAAAAAGAAAAAAATTTATTAAATGAAAATATACAGACTGTACTGCAATAGCAACTGGTGCTGTCAATTTGTGCTTCGTAGAACAGTCTTTTCATTTGCACTGCATTAGGACTAGTAGCTTTTCATTTATGTTAGTGTATTACTTGCATGCCATTCGAAGCAATATTTCTGCTAAAGAAAGAACATTTATTTGTCAAAGCTGTTAAGCTGTGTAGCTCATGCTCCTGCCCGGTGTTTTAGATAAGCTGTAGTGGATCCTCCTGAGCCAATACATTGGGCTTTTGGGGGACATAGCAATGATGAACTGTGGAATCAGATGATAGCGTTGGGTGGTTTCATGTCGGTACCTTTTTGTGTGATACCTCTAAGGTATACTTAAAATATTTGGGTGAAGGAGAAAATTCAGAAGATGATGTGTGTTTGAAGTGAAGATAAATAGGAATACTGGCAGTAGGGCGGCAGTAGAAGTAGCTATATTGTTCTCCCTAAGTCTTCAGCTGCTGTTATTGATGATATTCGGTTTTAAAACCTAGCAGCTGCTGGGCCCTGCCAGCTTTGCTGCTGCAAGAGAGATCATTAGCAGCATCTCTTTAAACTGTCTATATTGATTCAAACCAAGTGCCTGTCCAGACCAGTATCTTGTTGCCATTAGTGGTCATGAGCAGATTTCTTGGAAAGACTGAGGAACAGGGCAAGCATATGTGTTACTTTGAGAACTCTCCCAGCTTCCAACTGTCTTCCAGAAGTTGTGCTGTCTCCCCTTGAGGTTATAGAAACTTTTAGCATCTGCTCCATGCTTTGATGAGGAGTCTCACTGGTTGTCACTGTATGAAGAAACGTCTTCGTTCTGCTTTAAGCTTGGCTTCCATCAGCTTCATTCAGTGGTGCCCAGTTCTTTTTTTGAAAGTGACAATGAACAGCTGATGCATATTTGTTCTGCTCAAGATAGAGATGTTTTCCTCTGGAAATGTGTATGTCATTAAAAAAAATAATTAATTTCTAGAGTAATATATCTGTCTTGTGGCTGATACTGCACACATATGTAGGTTTTCAATTGAACGAACGCTGGAGAAGTAGGCAATGCCAAGATATTAGGAAGACAAGTTATAGTTCTTCATATACTCAGTTCCAGCAATGCTGAAAGAATATCTATCATAGAATCACAGAATGGTTTGGGTTGGAAGGGACCTCAAAGATCATCTAGTTCCAACCCCCCTGCCATGGGCAGGGAAACCCTCCACTACACCAGGTTGCCCAAAGCGTCATCCAACCTGGCCTTGAGCACTTCAAGGGATGGGGCATCCACAACTTCTCTGGGCAACCAGTGCCTCACCACCCTCTGAGTGAAAAATTTCTTCCTTATATCTGATCTAAATCTGTCCTCTTTCGCTTGAATCCATTGCCCCTTGTCCTATCACTACACGCCCTTGTAAAAAGTCCCTCTCCAGCTTTCCTGTAGGCCCCCTTTAAGTATTGGAAAGCTGCTATAAGATCACCCCGGAGCCTTCTCTTCTCCAGGCTGAACAGCCCCAACTCTCTCAGCCTATCTTCAGAGCAGAGGTGCTCCAGCCCTTGGATCATCTTCGTGGCCCTCCTCTGGACTCGCTCCAGCAGCTCCATGTCCTTCTTGTACTGGGGACTCCAGAGCTGAATGCAGTATTCTAGGTGGGGAATCCATCTCAAACTTGTTTTGGAACTGTCATTTTATATTCTACTTTTAAGTTTATTTACGTAATAACTTCTATCAGTACCATACCTTACTTCTTAGTATCTCAGTATCAGACGCTTAGCCACATTTTTCTGTTGTGCAGTATGTCTACATATTGTGACAGTTCAGTAAACAAAAGAAAAGTATTTGGCTCTCCAAATTTATGAGTTTAAGGTTGTTGACCAGCTATAATGGGTTTGTGATATTGAATACATTGTTTCAAATGTGGCAATCAGTAAATAATTTGCTAATAAGAGACAATTGTCTGAGTCTGAAAAAAAATCTTGAGTGGTTCAGATGGAAGCTTTCTTCTCCCAGCAGTGTAGGTTGGTTAGTTCTGCATAGGAACTTCAGGATTGTTAGGATCTTAAGTTGACTGGAAGATTTGAAGAGCCATGAATTTACTAGATGATCTAGACATGCGTTTTTTTTCAAGTTCACAGAGCCATTAGTGTATTTATTCTTATCTAGCCAACCTAGTATTTAGTGAAGGTTGGTCATCCGTCCAACCTTCTGCTGAAAGCACAAACGTTGCTAAAGCTAAATTGGGTTGAACGTGACTGTTTAGCCAAGTCGGGAAAGCCTCCAGGGATGGAGATCCCACAGCATCCCTTCCTCCTAGTAATGTCCTTCAGAAAATGGTCCTCTGTAGCAGAGCAAGATATCTAGTGTAGCTCCTGATGGACAGCTCACACCTCATGACGTTTGAAATTACATGCTTTAGGCAGGATTTTCATAAGATGAGAAAAAAAGAAAAGCAATTAAGAAACTTGCTTAGTCCGTTCCATATACATAAGGTAGTCATGTGTGGTGACATCCCACTTCCCATCTCACATCGAATAAGTTGTCCGAATGGCTGTGCTGTACTCTATAGCCTTGTATGTGTTCGGTAGTTCATACAGGGATTTGCCTTCCTGGAATGCTTGGTTAACCTGTATCAGTTTTCCAGGTTATTGCTTACTATTGTGATCACATTTATGCGATTCCTTTTAACTTGCTTGAAGCTCTGACAGGTTACTGGATATGTAATAATAGTAATCATATTTCAACTAGCACATAAAATGGCTTCTTAAATCATCTGTATGCTGTGTGTTAAGTCGTAAGAGCAGGGATTTCTATTCAAAATAGAAGAAATTGCTGCTTTTCTATGAAATCATCCTCCTTGTTTGTACTCTTGGTGTTCTGTAATGATGGGTTTCTGAACAAGATAGTACAGAGAAGAGAAAACTAGATAGAACAGAGGAAAAAATATCTCCATTGGGAAAGTTTGTCTTTTATTTTTAGTGTATTTTTATTTTGAAAAAAGTTTTACAATGCTAACTTCACATTCGATTCCAGTGGTAGGCCTGTAATGCAAGGCAGCCACGTTTATACCCAGGTACGGTCGTTTCATCAGCAACGATACTTGGTCTGTTTTGGGTCCTACTCCCGGGTTCTTATTGCTACAGTTACTTGTGATTTTTCCCTGCAACACGGCAGTTGTTGGAGAACTTGTCATGGCACACGGAATGGAAATGAGGAAACTTGACAGGAGAGCGTAATGAGGTTAAAGATGCTCTTATGTTGAGATAGGTTGGATTTGGAGAGTAAAAGCAAGCTTGGTTTGTAGACTTTGAGGCAGCCTCTCCAAGTTTTGTAGTTGTTGCTCTGCTGGCAGTAGTTACTTGTGTAGTTATGTCGTAAGACATATAGTAGTTTTTTTCTGTGATGATATTTTTTTCAGCTGAATGAGTTCTCTGACCCAGTTCATGTTGCAATTTGCTTAGAGGAGGAAGTAGACAGACACTGCATGAGAGTGTATTAAGCCTTAAATCAATGATGCCACTGAAGAGGGATGCATGTGGAGTCATTCTATCTGACACAGGAATCCAGTTTTACTTTTTAGTCAAAACAAGCCACTACTCTGAAGTATTCATGATGGATTTTAGTATTGTTAATCCAGTATTCAATATAATCATAAACCAAATATTTTATGTTCTTGGACCTTTTAAAATAATTTGTACAGCGTTGGTGACTTTTATCAAAACTGTAGTAAATGATACGATCGATTAAAAAAATATTTATTCCTCCATCCTCCATGTTTATAGTGCTATTTTCCTAGAAGACCAAGTGCAATTTTGGAGCCAGTAAAATGGTTTTGATTTACTCTTTGGGATGTACTGAATGGGTTTGGAGGTTTAGAGGGGCTTGTTGGTGTTGCGTGTGGTGATGTTTGGTGGTGGTGTGTTTTTTGTTGTGTTTGGTTTTTTCCTTTGTTTGCCTTTTTATCCTCTGCAATGTGAAAACATGTTACCATTTCCTATGGACAAATAGGTAGATTCTACATTGCTTTATCCTGGGCAGCTTCAGACAGGATTTGATCCATTTCTGTTGTCTGCAATAAATACATTTTGGATTTAACTGAAGCTTGTTTTTCACACTGTTTTATCCTATGACTTAATATTTTCATCAGCCTTACAACGACTGAGCTGAGTGATAAAACTACATGTACAGGAGAGATGATGTAAGTATTTTTAAAAAGCTTTATTGAAATATTACTTTTTAATTCTTGACTCAAGTTTCTAAGCAGTATTCTTCTGTTGCAAGTTGCGAACAAATTCATTATGAGTATTAAACACAGTCATTCCAAGAGTAAGCCAGTAATAAGGCATAACTTTTATTTTTGTCTTCCTTGAATTCAGAATGTATTACGAATCTCTCCGGAAAAGAGATTCTTTTGGTGTTTCAGTTAAGCTCTACCTGCGTCCTAGCAGCTGTGGCAATGCTCAACAAAATTATAGAATCATAGAATCATAGAACAGTTTGGGTTGGAAGAGACCTCAAAGATCATCTAGTTCCAACCCCCCTGCCATGGGCAGAGAAATCCTCCACTACACCAGGTTGCCCAAAGACTCATCCAACCTGGCCTTGAACACTTCCAGGGATGGGGCATCCACAACTTCTCTGGGCAACCTGTTCCAGTGCCTCACCACCCTCTGAGTGAAAAATTTCTTCCTTATGTCTAATCTAAATCTACCCTCTTTCAGCTTAAATCCATTGCCCCTTGTCCTATCACTACATGCCCTTGTAAAAGGTCCCTCTCCAGCTTTCCTGTAGGCCCCCTTTAAGTACTGGAAAGCTGCTATAGGATCATCCCGGAGCCTTCTCTTCTGCAGGCTGAACAGCCCCAACTCTCTCAGCCTGTCTTCATAGCAGAGGTGCTCCAGCCCTCTGATCATCTTCGTGGCCCTCCTCTGGACTCGCTCCAGCAGCTCCATGTCCTTCTTGTACTGGGGACTCCAGAGCTGAACGCAATACTGCAGGTGGGATCTCACAAGAGCAGAGTAGAGGGGCAGAATCACCTCCGTCGACCTGCTGGCCACACTTCTTTTGATACAGCCCAGGATACAATTTGCTTTCTGGGCTGCCAGCGCACATTGCTGGCTCATGTTGAGCTTCTCATCCACCAGCACTCCCACGTCCTTTTCCTCAGGGCTGCTCTCAATCCATTCTCCACCCAGCTTGTACTTGGGATTGCCCTGACCCACGTGCAGGACCTTGCACTTGGCCTTGTTGAACTTCATGAGGTTCTCACAGGCCCACCTCTCCAGCCTGTCAAGGTCCCTCTGGATGGCATCCCTTCCCTCCAGCGTGTCCACAACACCACACAACTTTATCTATTCTTAATATAAAATTCAGAGAGGTGATTGAGTGCAATCCTCAAGAAAATTAACTTTAAAAATCTACAAAATTTCACTCTTAAAATTGAATTTTGAGATATTTGTTTAAAAACAAAAAAATCTACAGGAGCTCAAACACAAGTTATGTCAATATGTCATCAGCATCGTCTTCTGTTGTGGAATTTGCATTCCCATGCTGTTTACAGAAGCATAGATTGCATTGAATGGAGTAATATGAAACATGGTGTAAGAGGATCCGTTTCAGTGTCTGTAATGGAAAATTTCTGTCTTCTGCTAGGAATGTGTGGTGTATCACTGAGGGGACAGTGGAAATCATACAAATAAGTTGGTGTGACAAATCATGGAATCATAGAATGGCATAGGCTGGAAGGGACCTTAGACATCATCTAATCCAACCTCCCTGTCATGAGCAGAGATGCCTCTCAACTAGACCAGGCTACTCAAGGCTCTGTCCAACCTGGCCTTGAACACCTCCAGGGAGGGGGCATCCTTCTCTGGACAATTTATTCCAATGTCTTACCACCCTCGTACTGAAGAATTTCTTCCTAAAATCTAATCTAAATCTGTTCTCCTTCAACTTAAACCCATTTCCCCTTGTCCTATCAGTGGACACTCTTGTAAAAAGTTCCTCCCCAGGTTTGGATGGGTTTTTTGCGGTGGATGGTGATCGTTGAAGTTGTTTGGTGGGTTTATTTTTTATTAAATAAAACCATGCATGTAGCTTAATAGGAGCTTGAAAACCAGCAAATAAAATAATGGGGTAAAGCAATTTGTAATGAGCCATATGGAGGAAAAAAGTATTAAAAAGCGTTGGTGTTTGACTTGTAAATCGAAATTGAAGAAGTTTTATTGCAGACGTCTGTGTAGGGTTACCTGCTGCACAGAAACTGAACTAGTGACACATTTGTTCTTCCAGCCCTGCCAATGCACATCTCAGTTACTTAGGACTGGCAATTAAAAAATACAGAAAAAATATCTGTTTCAATGCTGGATAAGTGTAATACTCGGCTGTGGTCTCGTGTGCATCTGTGGCTGATACTCTGAGGTCTGAGCTTGGTTTTAAAAAGTTTTAACAATATGTGTAAACTTGGCTTTGCTGCAGTTACAAATCCGATGTATGAACCACATTCAGCAGAAGTCTGCAAGGTGTGCATGTGTGCGTGGTGGTTTTGTGGTTGGTTTTCTTGGGGTTGGTTTTTTGGTTGTGGTGGTAGATTTTTTTGTTTGTTTGGGGTTTTGTTTTTTGGGGGGTTGTTTTGGGTTTTTTTGTGTTTTTTTTTTTTTTTTTTTTTTTTTTTAATTAAAAAACTATCTTAGGCATTGAATTGAGCTCTTAGCCAGTGTGACGTGTTATGCTATCATGAATAATAAGCTAATAAAGCTGTTTTGGAACCAAATTTTGTTACCTTTTTATAGAATCGTTTTTTCCTTGTAATTTATGAGAGCAAAAATTACTCTAACTGAACTGGAATACCTGAAATTCTGTGGATTTTGGGAAGAGTGTTGAGAGGAAGGCAGCTTGGATTTTTGTCATTGCACCTAAGTGTTTAATTTTTATGCCTACAAGGGCTCAACAGAGTTTCAGCCTGTTTACGCCTTTAACAGGGTTTAAAATCTGCACAAAATCAACATGTTAGTATAGATAACTTTTAATGAGGGATCAGAATATTAACTTTAGTTTATTAACTGTAAATTTTGTTCACCTGGTATTCAAAAGTTACTACAAGTAAAACATAACTGAGCTCAACTAATGACTGACCTGTGAGTGACTTTTAATATTCCCACGAAACAATTCTCAGGAATAATTTGATTAAAGCATGCTAAAAATCAAAGGGAGGAAAAAAAAGGCTTTTACAAAACCAGAGTGGTTTAGATCTAAAGTGAGATATTGATAAATATGCTGAGTTGTTCTATTTTTAAGTGGGATATTTAACATTGAAACTAGTGTACTTATGCAGCACGACTCCAAAGTAGTAGATCTGTTGTGACTCTCACCATTACTGGGCCAGGTAAAATCAGAATAAGTACTTGTCTGTCCTCAAAAGTTTTTTAAGTACACTTGTGCAAGCAAAAATCTCAGCTGTTCTGATGATCTGTGTCAGTAAAATAAATAATTAAAAGTGCAAGCTTTATTAAGGAGAGAGTAATCACCTAACTTTGTTCATAACTGTATCCACACCAGTTTTACTTTTCTGGGGGCTTTCTGGGTGCTGCTGTTGTTCTTGTTGAACAATTTGCAAGTTCTTGAAGCACAACTACCAGCAAAATTGAAGTGTAGAGCAAGGTACAAATTGATACAGCAGGTAATGTGAAGAGGGCTTACAGAGAGACTGAAGTAGAAAGGAACTGAAAAATAACACAGAATTGGCATTTCTTCATTTCCCTCTTGTGTTGGAGCAAAGCTGTTCCACAATAGCAATTAAAAAGGTGATGATTTAGCTTAGTTTTAAGTAGTAATGAGAGTTTGAAGTGGTAATTGCATGGCTGTACGATAGAGAGTACTGTTCTTTTCAGTGACAAAACTAGTATGCTTGTGCTCCATTTCCTACAGTCAAGTCAGGCGTGATATAGAAGCCTAAGAGGAGGGATGGGCTTGTTTTGTGCTGTGCCTTTTGCTCAGGAAGTACAGGTGGCTGTTTTGTTTGCCGTAGGCAAAGCAGGATGATGAAGAATACTGAGTCTCTAACCAACAGGAGTTGATGTGGGGAAACAAGAAAACAAGAAACATGTAGGTGCAGGTCTGCTAGTAAAGGAATTTGTCATGGTTTATTCTTGGAGCTGATACTAACAAAGAATTAAAGCCTGTACCATTGTCTGTCTGCAGATACTCTACTAGACATTTAAAAGTGTGAATAAACTGTAGCATTTTACAAACTTTAGAAAGTTCAGTGGTTTTTTTTAGTATCTTGTTCTCTGTTCCTTATGTAAATAGTTAGTGCAGTTATAGTTCATCTCCAACACCAGAATAAAAAATAAGTTGTTCCATGCTACACACAGCTCCTTTTTTATTTATGACTTGTTCTTCCAGTTGACCAGCTTGGTTTAACTGCTGTGCTGTGTAAAACTAAGGTAAACTTTGAATGCTTTAATTAACTTTCCAACTGTATGATGATAGAGCAAATGGTTTCAGCATATATGTTCGTTACAGAAAGTTGTATTCAACTTGTTTGTGAACCTTTCATTTGCCTATATGTATACAATCAGATACATGAATAAAATCATATACCTTTTGATTTTATTCAAAAGTCAGAATTATAACACAAACACGTTTTAAGAAATAAATGCCATTAAAATTCTCAGTGTTCAGTATTGAATTTCAATGGTTGACGCATCCTTGGAATGCAGAAGTGTAGCAGTGTTAGACTTAGATGTTTTGTGTAAACCCAGTCAAGGACTTTGTATAACATGAGATTTCTGTTCTTCCAAAGTAGAAATTATCAGATGGGCCTGAAATCTAAAGGTTGTAGTTCGGATTCTGGAAAGTTTTGTATTTAAAGTTATTTCATGTGTTTTTTAATAGTCTTTACAGAGTAACTTTATGCAGCTTAGCCAGTGTGACAAAACACATAGAGAGGCAAGAATCTTGATCATAAGAGTTACGTGCTTTTTTAAATGCTCTATGTTATGACCTGTTTTTCATTCCAGTAGCACTAGATATGCCATTGGTGGTAATGTCACTCAGAAGCAACAGGAGAGAGACTGTAAAAATTAATGACTTCAGTTTCCTTTTTTAATACTGCTCTGTATCAAGGTACAAGGTTTTCGATTGTACGGTTAATTGAAGCTGATTTACAGTTTTTTAGAGACTGAATACTTCCTTCTTTAGTGAATGATTTGGTGTTAATAGTATTAAGATTAATTACCAGAAGTCTAATATCTTAACTCTTTATTCAGTCTGCTTCTGTTTGATGAATAAATTTTCAGTCCAAGGTTTTGTTCTGCTTCATTCTGAGAAACATATTGGGAACTAATAACACAGTCAGGCTTCTCTTTAAAGAAAAGGGGGAAGGGTCAAAAGGATAATTTCTTTAATCAATGCTTATAGCATGCTGTTCAGAGGCAAACAGTGGATTTCTATTGATTGTGACAATTCAGCCACTTGTAAGGAAAGCCTGTGTGCTTAACATCTTTATTTTTGGTTTGGCTTTGACCTTTCTCATTAAGTCCATCAGTAGTTATTTGCTGGGCAAGTACGTCAGTGGCGTAGAAGAAACCAGCAGTTAAGATTGCATAAGCTCAAAGTTGTGATAGGTTTGATTCTAAAAATAATTACATATACACAGTTCCATTTTTTGTGTGTATATGTGAGTGGTCTTACATCTATTAAGCTGTTTAAATAGAGTTCATACTAAATAACTTCATTTTTTGTCATGTTGCAAGCCTTAGAACTCTTCAGCTGTTGGCTTTTGCAAATCAAACTCATACAACTTTTAGAGTTCAAGCTGCTGTTGTTTTTACTGGTTCATCAGATTTTAGGCTGCACGAATAAGTCCAACCTGGCTAAAAAATTCAAATGGTGCCTTTCTAGACAGATGCACCTTCCAGTAACAGCAAGAGAATTTGGAAACAGTATATGTGGCTGTCACCTGGTTTGACCTTCTTGATAAAGGCCAGATAGTGTAATCCATGAATTTTGCTGTTGAAAATATGTATGTTTGTTCTTATCAAGTACTGTTTCATTTAAAAGTTTACTTTCAGTGAAGTCATGCAAAGATCATACAGGAGAAACTGAAGATTGTTTCTGCATGAAATGGGGATCAGATTCTGAAATTAATTTCTCTTTTGAGAGATCAGGGAGAATATTGGGTTCATTTTATTAGAGAAATAAAAAAGTATTGGAAAATAAATGGAAATAATGTTTAACATAAACTCCTCTGTTGAAGGTATAAACTTACTATTGCTTTTAGTGATCGTACATTTTGGGGAACTGAGTCTACTAAATAGACACCACTTTAATTAAAAGAGAAAAAAAGAAAGCTTGAGTGTCCTAATTGGAAGTGAGATTTAAAATTTTAATTTCTGTTCTTGAACATGGTCAGAGTACATGCGGCAGATAAAAATGGGTTCCTGCAGTCTGTAAAGGCAGCAGCTTGCATATTGACTTTACTTTTCAAAGTCAATGCAATCTATCCAAACACATTGTAAAGCCAATTTTAATTTGCATATAAGAATTGGTATGAAACTTCCCACCTTCTTGTGGAGTTAATTAGACAGTCATGTTTTATTAATTAATAGCATTTAAACCAAAAGCAAGTTAGTTACTTCACAGCTGTTTGTGGTAGAGAGAAGCAGTGGATTAAATTTGAGGCCTGGTTTTCTTGACAGGGATTTCATAACATTTCCCACACAGTACTTGACTTGTCTCGAGCTTCGGGTAAATGTGTGTCTGGATTTTCTGCGGCTTCGGTAATTACCTGTTTGTTTGCTGAAGCTCTGGTTCGTAACTTCCTTTAGCAAGACTTATCGAATTTGAGAGGTGGATTATACACTGGATTGTAAGAATAAAAGCTGCACTTGTAAATTTTTTTTTTTTTTTGTACTCAAGTTTAGTGATCAGTAAAGGTAGTTGAAGATCACCACCTTACGGCACTTCCGCAATGTTTATAACTCTATTTAACAGATAATACATTGAAAGCATGTATCAGTTATTTGAGAAGAAGATAGATGTGTGTGCCAGTTCCTGAAAGTGAAACTGGGACTGATGTTTGAAAGGAAATTTGGTTCTTTTGTGGTTGTGCCAGCCTGATAGGCACGTAATGTTCCTTTCTTCTCGAGGGAAGAAGAGGAAAACAATCATACAAAGACATGTTTTAACAGTGTCTTGCTAGGCACAACAGTGTTTAGCCATGTTTTGAAGAATTCTGGGAAGTAAGGATTGGGCATTATCTATGAGGCCAAATGATGAGAAATTTTGAATAAATGGTGTGGGGAAATACATGCTACATACTGAAATTATTATAAAAGTTATTACTGCCTGAGGGTACAATTCACAACAAAAGCGTTAATTAAAAGCAGTATTATCCTGGCAAGACATGGAGAACAAGATCTGTTCTTGTAACAGAAGCATAATTGCAGTCTTGTCAAAATATCATTTGACCCTGTGGCAATCGCAAGAACATCTTTCCAACATGGCTTGGCTTTTTGGAGTCCATTTTTTATGCTTTAAGTAATTTAGCAGTTTTCTATCTACAACTTTTAATTTTTGCGCTCAGGCTGCATAATGGTGTTCTTGTGGAGATCAGAAAAAAGTGAAACAAATGGGACCAGATGACCCTCAGCATATTATTAAAGGGAGTAATACACTGGTTTTGCAAAGCTGTTTTATCCTCCTACAATATAAACCTGACGGCTGCTTGGTATGGAAAATTAAAAGGGAGAGATGCATTACAGAGGAAAGACATGATGGTTGTTAATTTAACCCTCCGTTTTTTTAAAGGTTGTTTTCAGCTTGAGTTAATGAAGCACGAGATATGGCAGACTGTCTGAAACAGGTTTTATCAGCGGTGTGCTGGGTGCACACCGTTCAGCACTGTCGTTCGTGACTGCGGTGTTCAGGAAATGCAGCGTGTGCTTGAAGCGTCCTTTGGAAGGCTGTCTTTGCAGCCAGGCATTGCTGTTTAGTCGGGGAGGACTGATTTTTGTTGTTGAGTGCTACCTTGTTGAGATACTAGCAACAAAAAGAGTGAGTTCAAATACAGTCTTCATTATTTTGATTATAATAATGTGAAGCATAAACTCCTTAAACAGCCAGTCTGAACAGAAAAACATGTACATCTGTACATGGATGTCTTTAGTTTTTAGCCTGACTTTCAGACTCTGTATTTTCAGTAACTGTTCGGTGTATCTCATTGTGTGGCTTATAAGCTTTTAGACCAGCTGATCACAACTGGCTTTTGGCTTAAAGAACTCAAGTGCCCTTACCAGAGTAGCTTGGTGGTATTATGAAGACTACAGTTCTGCTAGTTGCTTCGATCTGGCAATAGTTTGAGAAGGCATAGCTTTTTGTTTTGGTGGTTGTTGGGGTTTTTTTGTTTGGTTGGTTGGTTTGGTTTGGTTTTTTACTTTCTTATTTTGTCCTAAAGCTTCTCAAGAGCTTTTGAGATTTAATTGTGTTGTTCTCTAAAGTGTTTATTTTCATCAGTTTTGAGGGAAGCAGGAGGAATATTAAACCAAAATTGCTTTGGTGCATCCTAAGATACTGAACTTCAGCGTTCTGAAGCCAATTATAGAAAAGATTGAACTAGTGTGCTGTTTTAAAATAAATAGTAATTGAGTCATTTCCATTCCTAAAATGCAGCAGTTATTTCGATAGTTAATATACAAATGTTAAAAACAACTTAAGTTCCATTTTACTGTTGAATTACTTCATGAAACTTGTTTACTGTGCAAAACTTTGTATCTCCTGATCTTTGTTTTTTTCCCCTAAATGTGCTTTTTTTCCTGGAAGCATTTTTCATCAATATGAATAAAAAGTAGCCTGCAGGAGTTGGCAATTCAGTCTGTCTGCAGCATTCAAGGTAATCTTTGTTTAAATGAGTTCTTAATTGACAACTTCTCAGACTTTAAACTAATTAGAAGTAGGTTTCTTTCTTCCCCAAAATCTTACTCTTGGGAAGTAACTTGAAACAAAGACTGTATAAGGTGGCTTAGTGAAAATCTAGTGTGATGTGAGAGCTGCTGCTCCATGCATCACATGGTGTATATTGGTGACATGGATTTGTTGGCAGGCTTTTTCTTCCGTAGTCCCTTCTTTTTTGGATGTCTGAAATAGAAACTCGCTGACTCTCATGTTCTTTAAAATACTTGGACTTTCTGATGACTCAGTTTGTATATGGATATGTGAATTTTAGTGGTAGTCAATACAGGATCTACCCAAATAACATACTCTGTATGTATTTTGAAGTTTTCTGGGTTTGGAACTGCTGAGAAAATTAAAATGTATAAAAGCTTTCATGGTTTAGAAGCTGTAGTCTGTAGGAACAGATTAGTCTTGACAATGCAGCATTGTCTATTGAGTCAATTAAGCATGTAGGTTTAGCTCGCTTGGGAACAAGTTCCAGCATGTGACATTATAAATAGCACTCTCACATAACAAATGCAGGCTTAGTAAGTGGACCATAACTTCCCCTGACACTTCACTAGTTTTTTTTGAGTCAACTGTACTGATGCAAAATTTGTCTTTTCAATGACTGTCTTGAGGTGCTACTGCTACGTGTGTGGAGAGCGTTGGGTCAAAATAAGGCTAAGTTGGTCAAAGTGTTGTCTCTCTTGGTTCCCTAGGCACATGGCTGCTTTTTTTTTTTTTTCTTTTCTGTTTAACCATATGTAGAAATGGAACCTTATGGCCCAACGACTCAAAAATCCTTACAAGTAGTGCTAAACCTCCAACCTGTTCCACTTGTTATTAGCTCGGATATGCTCTGAACACCAATCATTTGATCTAGCAGAAAGTAGTAACATGCAGAATAAATACCTGTGTAGATTGTCATACCTCCGATTTCTTAACAGAGCATCCTTCGGGCTAACGTCAGTGTCCTCTGAGGTAGTAGTTTTGAAAAGGCAATCAATGACTAGCTGGTTGCCCTTTGGATGAGAGTTGGCAATATTAAAATTGTGGCAAACTTAAAGATTCCTTCTCTGCAGCAAATGGGGGAAACTTTGTGTAGTTTGTGGCTTTTATGTCAGGCCTGACTTCATTGCTGGCTATGATTTTGTTTTGTCTTCTGGATTTGGACTTGGCTTTGTACTAAAACAACCTTTTTTTTACCTCCTTTCACCCCTTCTCCCAATCCTCTTGTATTTGGTGGAGAATTACTAGGACTGAATCTCCTTCAGCATAGACTCCAGGTCAGATTTCTCTTTATGTTTATGAAAAAAGAAAGGTAACAAATTCCAGTAGCTTTCAGTGTAAGACTTCTAATTTCAGGTAGTATTTGTACTGTGCCTAAACAGATTTCCTAGTTGGAAAAATGAAACTGTGTAACCTCTTGTAAAATAATATTTTGCAATGTTAAGTGCTGCCAGCTTTGCCTTGTTTCCTCCCCACACCATTAGAAGAAGTCTCAACAACTTTTGGTGGAAAGAAACAAATATGATCCCTGTTAAAAATGAGTCTGTTACAAACAAAACATGTATGTTTTTAGCCTTGATTTAAAGCATAGGTCTCATCAGCCGTTCCAGTAGTTGTACAGCAAACATATAAGAGCAGTATGGTCAACCAGCATAATTTACTGTAAAAACAATGTAATTATATTTTTGACTACTTTAGGAGAAATCATATTCCAAGTTCTGAAATTGAATGTATTTCAGAAGGATGACATTCACCTTTTAGACAGTCTAAACCAGTGGTCACCCATGTGGAGTGCATGCATCCCAGGCAGTGCACAAGACAGTCCATTGGAGTTGGGGAATAAAATGTTTTTCATACTATTAATAAAATAAAGTGTTTAGTTCATCTTTAGCTCATCCTTTTCTGCTTTGTATTTGTGTGTATGCATTATAGTGTACATAATATATTAGGTAGTACATGTTTATAATTTATAAATATATATATTGGGGGTGCATACTTAAAAAAAAATTTTACTGGTAGGGTTCGTTGTCAAAAAAGTTTGGAGACCACCGGTCTAAGCTACCTTACAACAAGCGTTTTGGTATGTGTGGTTTTTTTGGGGTTCGTTGTCCTATTTCCCTTTCCTATTGAAAAACCTCTGTATTCTCATATAACATTATATTTAAAACATCAGGAACAAAACATTTTGCAGTTTTGTTTTTAGTTCATCGGATTATCTGCATGGGTGTATGTGAGGTTGTCTGGTGTGAACAATTAAATTGTGGTAAGATTGCTTTGATTCAGTTGTTCTGGTACAAAAATTCTAGGAGTTGCATTTTTGTGTTTTATGTACATAATATATAATGGAAATTTCCAAGAAATACTGGCTGCTGCAATTTGTGAGGTTTACTGGTGTTTATAGGCTGAATACAAAAAATAAAGCCTGCTTTAGTTTAAGCTAGAACCCCAACTTTGGAGATCAGATGTGATATTTGATGGGTTGAGGCGTCCATATTGATGAAATAGAAAGTGAGAAACTACCTGATTTTGATCTGCATCATTCTAGTCCTTATTCGTCTCCTTTCATGTTCCGTGTGATCAGTTTATGTAATCTTTTGTTAATTTAGAAATTCTGAGTTTATTGATCTGTTGCTTACATGGTAAGTTATAAAACTGAAAGATACTGAGGTACCTAATGAAATATTTAAGCTTTTTGCCATACACAAAACTCTCTTCAGTTTTTGAGAAAGATACGTGTTCAGGCTGTCTTTAGTAATTTTCCTGTAATTTTAACTTGCTTAAAAAAGGCAGTAGCTCTGGACATCACTTTTTGTCTGTAGAGTTCCAGGATTGATGTAGAGCACTTGGTACTACATCCACTTGACAGATTCTTTTGTTTCTTGAGTCTTGTATTGGGGAAGTAATCAGTGTTTTCTTAAAAATGTCTTTTTGAAGGGGATTGCTTTCCAAAGCTATCTTGGAAGTTCCTCCTGCATTACATACAGCAGAAAGAAGAGACTGGTTACAGTGTGTTTGTTCCTTGGCCCAGTTGTGTCATCTTTAAAGAATTACAGCAATCTGAACCTTTACATAAAAACTTACAAAACTGTAGCCCTAAACTTTAGCCTTCTCTCATGTTACAGGTTTGGGTGGGGTCTTGGTCTTGTTGCTTATGCAGGGTTACTTGGTTCATTTATTAGTGTCTTCCATAGGTTTTGATATTCTTGGATATTTCAAGTATTTTGTTTTTTTGTTTTTGTTTTTTTCCCTTCATCTTAGCCATGGTGTCTGAATTTTACTGCAGGAGTTGCAGTAAGGTGATGTTGCCCCACCTTTTCCAGATAAAGAGTTTAATTCCTTAGGTAGAAGTAGTTTAATGTAGTCATGAAGTAAGTAACTCTCAGAAAATGTGACTACATCAGCAGAGCCCCTCCTAGTGTGGATCAGGAGGTGATGGCAAAAGGAGTTTTTTTTTTTTTCCTTGTACTTCTGTCATCTCAATATCAAAGGCGGGGCCAGAAGTGCCTTAATCTTGGGACAGTTTATACCATGGGAGATTTTTTGCCTGCATAGCAACATCAGCCAGAAGGGTAAGAATTTTTGTCCCATACTAGTGTGGTCAAAGATGGGCCTGCTAGCAAAGCAGCATGTGATACTGACTCTTGAGTCAATTCCTTTTCCTCTTGTGTTTTATTGTCATGGCAAGTTTGAAAGACAAGTGATCTGTTGGCATTGTAAATGTTTGAGGTAATCTGGTGACTGTGTCTTCTGCTGGCCAGTACATTGCATACCCAGCATTTGCATGGGGGGAGGGCTTGGGTTTGGTGTGCTGGCCTTTGTAGGCACCCCTGAGGAGGTTTAAGAAGTTTGGTAAGGTTTTCAGGCAGAAGGGCTCTTACTACACTAGCTTAAAAAAAAAAAAGTCATAAAAGCTCCCCTGCAAAAGAAGAAAAGAGGAATTTGGTATTGTGTTTTTTGGTATTGTCCTTTTTAAAAAAACGTTTCTCCAATAAATATTAAAAATGATCAGGTGCAGTTCTTTCCTATATATGCCTTTCGCTTTTTGTTATGGTACGGCTATTGTGGGGATTTCTCCATCTTCTGATGCTTCTGAATTTGAATCTCTAGATGAAGCAGTTCTGGAGACTCCTTGGCGTGTCTGTACTTTTTGCTATATATTTTAACAAGTGAATAGATCAAACTAACTGGGTCAAAATCCCACTTACACTTCTATGCTTTTATACGAACTATGGTATTCCTTCTTTAATGATGTATGTTATTGTTTTCAGCTTAGTTCCCTTAGGATTCTGGCATTGTCAGTCATTTATTACTGTCTCCTAATACAGAGGGTTTGTTTTCCTAGACGTTTTTTGAACAGAGGTGACTTAGCAGGAAGAGGAAGCCTGTTGATTCCTGCTAGGAAGAAAAGGCTGTAGTATGAGTCTCTCTGTTACTGGGTATTGTTGAATCTTGAGAGTACTTAACAGATTGATATACCTGGTTAGTGGGGCTGTACAGCTTGAATACTTCTGGAAGTACTTTTGACTCCTGGTAACGTAATTAACTCAAAACAGCTGCAGAGGTGGGTTCAGCATCACACGCACTGGTGACTGAGTTTTAATTAGCTTCCCCTGTCCAAACATACGGGTGATAGAACTGGAGGCAGAACTTGACACGTACAGTTACAGAGGGAGGAAGGAGCCTGGCTTGACTTTCAGGGTGGTAAGAAAGCTTCTTGAGTAATGCTGAGAATCAAAGTTTTATTTGTAAGGTGATAAGAAATTGTGCTCTCAAAATATGAAGTCTCAAAAAGCTCCTTCTTCAATATAGAAAATTTATGCTGCTTTCCCCTACTTAGACCAACATTGAATCTGTTTCGTAGTAGTAGATGCTTTGAAGTGGCTGGAGCTTTCTTTGTATACAGTACAGGTTAGATTTTTTTTCTATGTTTAAGAAAATCCTAAACAGTTGTGGCTGCCTATGGATTGGGAGGTTTGAATTTATAGAAAATGGGGAGTGTATGTAATCATCTGAAATGTAATGATTGTTTTGCTGAGTATTCCAAGGTATCTTCATTACTTAACTTTAGGACCTAAAAGTATTTGGGATTTGATGCCTCTAAATACGCTTTGATATATTCTGTAAGATTTTAAAAATGTTTCTGGTGTGGTGGTACTCAGGAGCTGGAAGGTGCTACAAATCTGAATTCTGATTAGTTGGCTTCATTTCAGTCTTCGTTAAGAGGGTGTGACCTGTGGGTTCCAGTTGATTAAATCCAGGGATGGGGCAAGTAAACATCGTAAGAACTTTTTCCAGAGCATGGCAGAGCAGTATGCATTTGTATTCTTAAGAAAAAGCAAGCTCTTTCTTTTTTTTTCATTTTTTTTCTTTCAAATTGTTGTTAAGCAGGGGGGAGATGTGCATGCTGAAATTTTTAGAGTTTTCCAGAAAGCAATTACGTGTTTTGAAGTGCTAGATTTTCAGGCTGCTCGAACAAGTAGAACTTTGGAGTGTTTTCGACTGTGTCTCCATAGAAATTCTTTCCTCCCCCACCATGTTCTTTCATATTTAGTTTCCATAACCAGTGCACTATTGTGAAGGAGGGGAAATGCAGGGTAACTGCAGGGAAGCCAGCCAATCGCTCCAGCATCAGTGCAGACTCCAGGGCTTGTGGAGCTAACCTTTGTGACCTTCACAAGGGGCCTCTCCGAGGAGAGCCGTTTTTCCTGCCTTGTAATGGTAAAGAAAAAACTTGGCAACTCCTTTGATCAGCTAAGCAAAAACAAGGAGAGCAAGGAGCAAATGGGCAGCTTTGTGCAGGAAACTGCTAAGTCAGTGCGGACTTTCTCTGCACGGAGAACAGTGTTACCACCTTACGTAGAATGCATGGACATTTCTCTAGGATCTTGGGATGTCTGCTGCATAGTTTTAGAAAATATTTCTGTTCAAAAATAAAGGAAAATACTGGTTGTTACCAGTTATGATGAAGTGAAAGTATTTCATGTAGTGATTTCCAGTGTGGGAGTGAGGGAGCTTTTCCTTTCCTTTTTTTTTTTTGTAGGGGGCAAGGTTTTCAAAAGAGGGGAAGGAATTGCACAACACTTTAAAAATAATTCTAACACTGAGAAGTGGACATTCTTTGTATGTAGCTGGCGTATATTTTTTACTGTAAAACTTACTGCTTTGCGGCTTTTGATGATATTTTTCTGTTTCTCAGTTGATGCCTACAACGTTTCAGATGCTTAATAGAAGGAAAAGTGGTTTTAATTTGCAAGTATGTAGTTTTATTTTGACTTGTGCAAATTCAAAACCAAACAGAACCTGTTCTTATATTGGGAGAAATTTGTATCACTTTTTAGCTTCTCCTTCATTATATTCCTTTTGCTGTTCTTCAGCTGCAGATCTTTAAATGCAGGTGTATCCTTCTGGTACAGCTGTGAGTCTCTGTTCAGTTCCTGTTCTTTCTGGTAAGTTGTGTTGCTCCTCGTGATGCTTTCTGCTCCACAAATTTAGTTAATTCTTCTGCTTGAGCTGAAGTGCTTTGTATGTCCTCCTCTGCCTGAGGTAGGAGAGTTTTCATACTGTTTTTGTTCAATACTTCCTTCCATTCCAGTGAGAGTCTGCCTTCCAGTTTAATCTCCCAGAACAATATATTTCTTCCCAGTGAACTCAGTTTGTTCATTCTTGGCAAGAATTCTTCCTGTGGTTCGTAAATTTGCAGATTTCAACCTCCTTCCTTGGCTACTTCAGCTTCTCTTCATGAAGTTTGGCTCCTTAGGAGATGTTGATATTACTAGATTGCCAGATGCCTCTGCAAGTCATGTTTCCTCTTTTAGAATTCCACTATTCACTTTCTTTTGATGTTTCATCCTTTCCTCTGCCACTCCCTAATTAATCACCCCTAGTACTGTGCTGAAGTGGTTCACAGTGATTTTATTCTTTCTTACATGGCTGAAAGTAAATAATCGCTCCATAGTTACGGAGCCAGATAAACCATGTTTTCAGATCCGCATTGTTTTGGAGTAGTGCCCTTCACTTTTATGGAAGTGCGGCAATTTAAATGAGTTTCATTGTCTTACAAAATAGCTACAAGTTTTCAGTAATTAAGCAGTTTATTAGATCCTTGCATGGTTCTGGATAGGATGCAAATTAGTTTTCCATGGACATGATTAATTCTTGTGCAAACTGTTCTTCAGCAGCTTTCACCTGCACGACATCTGTTACTTCAACATACACAGTGATTTTCAGGTAAGGTACTTAGCGTCTGATGAAGATATCCAGGAAACTGATTTGCTTGACGTCCCTCTAAGTGAATTGTATCAGAGTGACTCCATCGGCAGATTTATTTGTCTTGTGTGTACTGATGGTGTGATATGGCCTTACTGTAGTTACTGTATTTAAGGGACAAATCCAACATCTGCCTGCTACCTCCCCTGTTGATTGCATTGACAAAATCAGCAAAGAGCAGTTCCTGGCCTGCTCTGTGAGCAGGAGCAATGTGCCTTCAGGCCCTCCTCCTCCTCCTTCTCTCTCATGTGGAAGCAGTGTTGGCAGCAGCAGCTTCCAGCCAGCTCTGTGCATGCTCCAGCACAGAAGGTGGTATTTGGCTGCTTGGATGATGCTTGCTGTCCAAGCAGCTGTTCCCTGTAGTACAGTACGTGAGTTACCAGATAGGCTGCTGTATTATGGGACTAGTGCAGTCAAGGTCTGTTTAGTTTAGTCAAGTAAGATTGCAGTCCTGAAGAGCTCAGAATATAAGTAGTCCAAGTCGGGCACGAGGAGAAATGGGGACTCTGAAATGGAGCCACTCAACTCCAGGGCCTTGTCCATTTTCTAAGTTTCATACTGGGTATTTTGTCTGTCTGCTGCAGCATATTCTTTGCCCTTGTTATGCTGTTATATTTTGTTGTTCTTGCTACACATGAAAATGCAAGGTGTCTTGTGGAGAAGAACATGATGTTGTCAGATCTGTAACAGTCCTCTTCGGTTCTCATTTGAGCATAAATATTTTGTAACAATTTTCTGAAGAAGTAGATTTCTGAAAATGTATTTAAAGGATAACAAGGTAGCAGACAAGAGTGACTGAAAGGTGTAATGGGCCAATTTATAGACCTAGAGTCATGGTATCTAGAAATAGCTTTATTTCTCTTTAATGTACAGTTTACTTGTAAAAGGTTTTGAGATAAAGTTTAAAATTATGACCTGTGTAGTGATATAGAGTGATTGTAGAATAAATTTTAAAGATAACACTAAACAGTGCATGTTTGCTACTGAGCTTTGAGTGATAAATTCTGGAAGGAAGTTTACTGGGTAAGTACTTGAAGCTATAAAGTGTTAAACCACAGCTCAGAAGGCATTAGCCAAGTGAATGTTTACTTTTGTTGGTTTATTCAAGCCTCAGTTCAAAACTAAGAAACTGAGAGCTGAAGAGCAGGGTGGTTTGTTTCCTTCTTCCATAATTCCGAATACAAACTTGATATGAAAAAATGACATCCATTTAAAAAGCTTTCAGTACATGGTGACTTAGAAGCAATTGATTGAGATCACTGAATATAGACCTGATGTTTTGTGAGAACGCTGAAATTACTGGAGCAGGGCAGACCAAAGGTATTATGTTTGCGCAGTGTTAGGTTTTAGCAGGCTAACTGTGGATTACTGTGAAGGAATATTGATTTTAAAAGATAGTGGGAATTTCATTGTCCTCTCGATATATCCTCCTTTTTTTTGCCTGCCAGGTACTAGTTTACATCTTCTGATCTGAAGATTGCACTCTAGATCACTGAGTTTGAAGGGCAGGAGTGGATGTATTCTGCAGTTTGCAGCGGCAGTGGGTCCATGTGATGGAGCTGTCTTATAACCGTGTGTTCGTTTGTGGTTCACACAGCTTGTCGCAGCAGGTGTGTATTGAGTAGCCTGTAGAAAGGCTTGCATTGTGAGAAGTCGACATGGAATTGGGATGAATATTGTTCCATTAACTGTGTTCTCTAACTTACTGCTCAAAATTCAGAAAAGTTGTGTCCTATTACTTAGCTGTTGAAAT
Organism: Tauraco erythrolophus; assembly: GCF_009769465.1. Taxonomy (NCBI): domain Eukaryota; kingdom Metazoa; phylum Chordata; class Aves; order Musophagiformes; family Musophagidae; genus Tauraco; species Tauraco erythrolophus. The sequence goes on along the minus strand of NC_141465.1, from coordinate 121,496,204 downwards.
TACTGGCATGTGATAGTACATATTGGCTCTTCTGAGATCAGTAGCAGTATATCTTCCAAACACAGGTTATGAAAAAAATATGCTTTGTCTACGGAATTTTGTATGCTAGCTGCTAAATGAGACAAACCCAAGCAAACAGACAAAACCTAAACAACCTTCAGAGCTTGCACTTAAAATTTTGTTTGAATTCAAGGGTTTAAAATGATTCTGGCTGCCTGGTTGGTGGGTGAAAGTAGCCCTGTAGAACGGTGATAGGAAGAATTTTGGCTATAGAAAGCCTATTTTACAGAAGAGATTAAAGAAACTCAGTTTGTCCAAGAGTTCAAAGTGGCTTAATACTGATTGGAAAAAAGCCTCTTCACTGTCAAGGGAGTTTCTGAAGCAGTTTGTGAATTCCACAGGCAAGAAAGGGAAAAGCTGGAAGTTGATAATGGAGGCATTTGGAACTGAAAGGGAGTGGAGGAAAGGGATGGGTCATAGGGAAGTGCTGACTAATGGTCAGCAAACACTGTAAGGGAGTTCTTGTATTAAGAGCTGGCCTCACTTCCTAAAAGGAAAAGAAACCCCATACTGTTCAAGCATAAAGTTTGGGTTGGAGACGTCTCTAAGCTGGACTATTAGAAAGTGGGAGGGGACAACGCTGAAAGGAGAGCTTGATTATGATGACATTCTCAGCCACTGGAAAGACACACAACTAACTTCTGCTGTGACCTGTATTCTGATCTCTTGTGTGGGCAGGATGTATTCCTATCTTTGTTGTATTAAGGAGGCCTGTTCCTCATAAGCATGATTTTAAATGCTAGACATACATTTAATGAGTATGTGTTTTTTTTTTAAAATGTATGCCAATAAGTAAATACAATGTTCTTCCTCCTCCCACTGCAGAAGCACACCCCTCCCTCCACCCCCCAGTGTCTGAATGCTGATTTTTCGTAGCTAGTAGATGAAGACTACAGGGATTCTGAATTTGGAATTAACATATACTAAGTTAAGGTGATAATGTAAAGTTATTTAGGATTTATTGGGAACTTCAACTCTTATTATAAATCTCCTGCTGAAATTTAGTGAAAGTTGGAGATCTGTGATTTTTTATTTTGTGATCTGTTTTGCGTCTAAGGGTAGGGGTGAACAGTTGCTAAATAAGAACTTCACTATGTTTATTGATAAAACGTGGTAGTTGCTAATTTTGGCAAAGACTAAACTTGTTACATATCTTTCAATGAAATTTGTACTTTAAGAACTGTTAGTCATTTAAGTGATGTGCTTTCAAATAAAGTCTTGTGCTTAACACATTTTATAATCACTACTTTTAATTCCCTCTATACCAAAAGATACTCAGAAAGTATATCAAACTACTGCAAATCAAATACGTAAAAGCTGAAGTATTGGTATTTATTATGTTGATTTAACGGAATAAATGAAAACTTAAGACCTCTTAAAAAATACATGTCTGCCTTCTTTCTAGAAACAAAAAATAGAGTGTTTGAATTGTTGATGATGATTTCACTGCGAACGTTTCTCTGTTACTTCCCCAAACTCTTAATAATAAAACAAAATAAGAATGAAAATTTCTGTTTGATAACTTCTGAAACTTGCAATGAAATCTGAGTTCAAAATTAGTTTTACTTTGCGTTATTTAACAATAGGCTTCTGAAATTCTTTTTAAAGTTATGCTCTTTAAACTGTTACTGGTGAAGGGAAATGTAGAACCTGGAACTTGAAAATCCTCAGGTTGAAAACGTTTTTAGGTCACTTTAAAAAGAAATATAATAGTTATTATATTTAAGTATACTATGCATTTAATCATTACAGCTATCATTCTAAATAATATAATCTAAGCTTAATTTCTTCTCATGCTTTTGCTCTGTATTGTCTTTGCCACTCTAGGTTAAATGGGTAAATAAAAATAAGTTTTCAAAGCATAGCCTTTAGACAATGTGTTGTATCTGAGTGCCCAGAAATCTGTTGCTTCTGGTGTATTGCAGCTTGGGAAATCTGTCTCCAGGGGGCTGAAGTGTGGGGGATGAAAAAGAATAATCTGCTGGTGAAAAATAGAGTATAGAGGATTGGGTAGAGTTGGCTGAGCAGGTATCTCACAAGCATTGAGTCAGGCAGCAACTTGCTGTTGGAAGATTTTCTTCTTTGTTTTACGGGGCAATCTGCAAAGTCTTCAAGGACAAGAATAATTGCCTCCAACCTCAGCAGTACATAGCGTTTGTCTGAATTGTAAAAGTAATAGCTCCCCTTGAGACATGGTCATAAGGAGAAGTCAAAAAGGAATGACAAAAGCCTGTAATACAGGAAGTGGAAGTGAAAAAGGAAAAAGAAAAAAAAACCACATAAAACCCACATAAGTATAGAGAAAGGAGATGGAGAAGTTTTTTCACTAAGCTGCAGTCTCAAGTGAGGGAAAAGATAGTCCATAAGACTATTTGTATGACTAAAACTGAGAACATCTAAACAACGGATTGTTTTAAGGTGTGAAGTGTCAGTTCTGAAGCATACATTAAAAATAGTTGTCAATGATTTCAATGGCAAGCAAAACAGATTCACTTGTCCTTTGCACCAGAAAGCTCTGCATTCATTTCCAGCAGGTCCTGCCTAATGGTTTCTTAGAGTCAGTTCATCCTGCCAAGGCCATCTGGGAGTGATCATTGTCTGAACACTCAAGCAACCAGTTTGAACTGCCCTCTGAGACTTCCTCCTTAGAGCAATAAGGAAACAACCTAAGGAATCTTTTTATCTTAATTTTTTTTTTTCCTTGGTGGTGTTTAGCCTCAGGGTTATTCAACAGGATTGCTAGGAACCCCCTTTAGATACTAAGGCAGCTGGCTATCGCAGCTTTTATTGCAGCATGCTTAGGCAAGCCTCTCTGACTTGAAAACCTTCAGGCAACCAAAACTAGGGTGTATAGAAAGGGACATAAAATTGCCTGGCTCCTGTATGTGCAAAGAGGCATTTGATTTTCCTCGTTTGCTTTGTCTCCTTTTTAAGAGCTAACTAGGGAGAGAAAAATGAGATAGAATCTCAGAGGTAAAAGGACAAGAAAGTGATAAAGGATTCCATGGCCCCTCATTTCTGAAAATCATCTGCCCTTCCTTTAATAATGTGAAAGTTAGTGGTTATGTAATTTTATCTTTGGTGTTACAGAAGACAAAATGGTTGTCTCTTGAGAAGGCCTTCTCCATTTTCTAAGGAGAGGTGTGAGAAGGTATGTGTAAAGTTAAACGAATCCAGGAATTTCACTTCAAATAGCAGCAGAGACAGTTTTTCCTTCAGATTTGCCCTCTTTGATGATATATCTTTATCTCTTTCATTTAAAATTAAAGAGAGAAGGAAAGTTGAATTCTGAGTGGACTGAGTGACTTAGCCATAGGAAGCAAACTTCTTAACTTTGGAGGCAGGGTGGAGAGAGGGGGGAGGTTTTCTTTAGATATAGCCTCTTTCTGCTGTGGAACTGAGAAGGCACGTTTGAAATTAAATTAATGTGGTGATACAGAATGCGCTGACAGCATTGAGTCCCTTACAGGGTTTGGGAAAGCACTGAACTGATACAAGGACTGCAAAAGCAAGGATTTTTGTTCATAGTCTCTGTAATAGTGCTGTTTCTTATGGTTTTCAGAGTAATGGAAAACCATAGTGTTCTGCACCTCCAGAACAGCAAGATGTTTGTAATGGGAACAGTAAGCTTCATACTGAGTCCTTGGTGTGTGTATGGTGCATTGTCTGCGTGCAGGCCAGTGCTGATGAAGGCTACCTTTGAACGCCTTCATCTTACATACCGTCTTTTGTTTATCTGTAAAACCTCTCTATTTCATGTATCAGTGTCCGCAGCTTTATGGTCCATGCTTTCAGGAATTTCTGGTAGCTCTTAGCATCTTGCAAGATGCAACCGCTTTAAGAATAAATCCAAGAGGGATTTGTAGAAGAACTTGCCTGACTTTTAGTCACTGTGTGCGAAAATCTATTTGTGCATCAGTTATGCTTTTGTTAGAGGCATTTAAGTTCCCCCTTACTGCTTTGTTCTAGTTCAGATTTAAACCCTTAATTTGCTGAATGAATTTCTGCTGCCTAAGACTGTAATTATATAGGACAGCATATGTGGTTCTGTTTCATACTTTGATTAAGGGGCTAGAGCTCTGCCAGGCACTTTTCCCACACGGTCAATAGGATGTTTGTGCCCACCGTTCTTATACGTTTTGCTTGTGTTTTTTCTCAAAGTTAATGAAATCACAGCTGTGGCTCAACACACGATTACACACTGAAAAATTCCATGTTGATTTTAAGGTATGCTTTTGCAAGCTGAGAGTGAGACAGAACTGTCTGTTGTCATTTCACCATATGCTCTCTGTCATCATATGCCTGTTGTATGGTTTGGTGAGGACACCATCAGTAGTGCAGATGGAGTAGTCCAACACAAGCTTTGTTTATTTGATATATAAAGATGTGTCAAGCAGAAGAAAGAATATGGAGACTTCAAAAATACAACCATATATGTATTGCAGCAATATTCAGAAATTTTATCTATATTTTTATTTCTTTGAACCAATTAGGAAATGGCTGGAAAAGTTACTGTCCTTAAGAGACAAACTGTGTTATGAATTTTAGGGTTTTTTTTCTGATGTTTTTGGGAAACAGGCAGATTAAGAGGCTATGAATTTTACTGCTGTGCGCTTTTAGAATCATAGAATCATAGAATCGTTAGGGCTGGAAGGGACCTTCAAAGGCCATCTAGTCCAACCCCCCTGCAAGGAACAGGGATATCTCCCAACTAGATCAGGTTGCTCAGGGCCTCATCCAACTGGGCCTTGAACGTCTCCAGGGATGGAGCATCCACCACCTCTCTGGGCAACCTGTTCCAGTGTTCTACAACTCTCATGGTAAAAAATTTTTTCCTAATATCCAACCTGAATCTACCTCCCTCTATTTTAAAACCATTACCCCTTGTCCTATCACAACAGGCCCTCCTGAACAGCCTCTCCCCATCTTTCTTGTAGGCCCTCTTGAGGTACTGGAAGACCGCTATAAGGTCACCCCGGAGCCTCCTCTTCTCCAGGCTGAACAGCCCCAACTCTTTCAGCCTGTCCTCATAGGAAAGGTGCTCCAGCCCTCTTATCATCTTCGTGGCCCTCCTCTGGACCCTCTCCAACTGGTCCATGTCCAGTTGGGGGCTCCAGAGCTGGACGCAATACTCCAAGTGAGGTCTCATGAGGGCAGAGTAGAGGGGGAGAATCACCTCTCTCGACCTGCTGGCCACGCTCCTCTTGATGCAGCCCAGGACGCGGTTGGCCTTCTGGGCAGCAAGAGCACATTGCCGGCTCATATTGAGCTTCTCATCTACCAGCACTCCCAAGTCCTTTTCCTCAGGGCTGCTCTCAATCCATTCTCCACCCAGACTGTATTTGTGCTTGGGATTGCCCTGACCCACGTGCAGGACCTTGCTCTTGGCCTGGTTAAACTTCATAAGGTTGGTATGAGCCCACCTCTCCAGCCTGTCGAGGTCCCTCTGGATGGCATCCCTCCCTTCCAGCGTGTCGACGGCACCACACAGCTTGGTGTCATCGGTGAACTTGCTGAGGGTGCACTCCATGCCACTGTCCACGTCACCGACAAATATGTTGAAGAGGGCCGGGCCCAACACGGACCCCTGAGGGATGCCACTCGTGACCGGTCTCCACTTGGACATCGAGCCGTTGACCACTACTCTCTGAGTGTGGCCATTGAGCCAATTCCTTATCCACCGAGTGGTCCATCCATCAAACCCATGCCTCTCTAGTTTAGAGAGAAGAATGTCGTGTGGGACAGTGTCAAAAGCTTTGCACAAGTCCAGGTAGATGACATCCGTTGGTCGACCCTTGTCCACCGATGCTGTCACCCCATCGTAAAAGGCCACCAAGTTGGTCAGGCACGATCTGCCTTTGGTGAAGCCATGTTGGCTGTCACCCACCACCTCCTTGCTCTCCATGTGCCTTAGCATGGTTCCCAGGAGAATCTGCTCCATGACCTTGCCAGGCACAGAGGTGAGGCTGACCGGCCTGTAGTTGCCCAGGTCCTCCTTGTTCCCCTTTTTAAAAATGGGGGTTATGTTCCCTCTCTTCCAGTCATCGGGGACCTCACCAGACCGCCACGACTTCTCAAATACAATGGCCAGTGGCTTGGCAACTTCATCTGCCAGTTCCTTCAGGACCCGCGGATGGATCTCATCAGGTCCCATGGACTTGTGCACCTTGAAGTTCCTCAGATGTTCCTGAACCTGCTCTTCAAGTACAGTGGGCAGTGGTTCATCCTCACAGTCCCTGCTAGTTCTTTCCACAGCTTGGGTGGTAAGACAAGAGGCTTTATCAGTGAAGACTGAGGCAAAAAATTCATTGAGTACCTCAGCCTTCTCTATGTCCCGGGTAACCAGAGCACCAGTATCCTTCCGGAGGGGGCCTACATTCTCCTTGGACTTCCTTTTTTATATATATTAGGCTGACCAGTTGTGAAACCTAAGGAAATACTACAAGTTAATATGGGGGTGACAAGTGGAAACACAATGCTTTCCTAGGCAGTGGTGGAATATCATCTCTCGGCAGATGACTTTCATTCCTGTGTGACCAACAGCTTTTCCTTTTGTTGGTTTGGTTATTTATAAAGACAGTTGAAAAGTCCTTAAAGGCTCTTGAGCCATTTTAAGTGTGTCTCCTTGCCTAATAGTTGTGCAAATTTAGGGAAGTGTTTATGGAGGACTGAATTGATTGGGGGTAGAGGCAGTTGCTAACAGAGGCCTCTCATTTCACCTTCAGGCTTTTCTCTTTGCTGTTGCTGCTTGGAATTGAAAGTGTGTCATCTCAGTCCATGTATTTATGCTACTTAAGATACAAATCTGTAACTTTGTTACACCATTTGCGAAGAAACTACTTAACTTTGAAGTCAGCAATGTGTAATTAAAATGACCCATATAACTGAAGACTTAGTTTCATGTTTTATTCTTTTCCAATTCTTGAAATCCCCTGAATAGGGTAGAAAAACAGGGTACACAAATAATGTCACAGCTTCTACCCCTGGGCAAAGCTGAATCCACTTCATTGTGTGTAATAATTCTAAGAGCATCATCAGCCATAACCCAAAAGTCTCTGCATGCTACACTTCAGTTTTTGAGAGTGGTAATCAGAGCAGTTCATAGAATCATAGAGTCACAGAATGGTTAGGGTTGGAAGGGACCTCAAAGATCATCCAGTTCCAACCCCCTGCCATGGGCAGGGACACCCTCCACTACACCAGGTTGCCCAAAGACTCATCCAACCTGGCCTTGAACACTTCCACGGATGGGGCATCCACAACTTCTCTGGGCAACCTGTTCCACTGCCTCACCACCCTCAATGTAAAAAATTTCTTCCTTATATCTAATCTAAATCTACCCTCTTTCAGTTTAAATCCTTGTCCTATCACTACACACCCTTGTAAAAAGTCTCTCTCCAGCTTTCCTGTAGGCCCCCTTTAGGTACTGGGAAGCTGTTATAAGATCACCCCGGAGCCTTCTCTTGCAGGCTGAACGGCCCCAACTCTCTCAGCCTGTCTTCATAGGAGGGATGCTCCAGCCCTCGGATCATCTTCATGGCCCTCCTCTGGACTCGTTCCAGTAGCTCCATGTACTTTTTATGTTGGGGACTCCAGAGCTGAACACAGTATTCCAGGTGGGGTCTCACGAGGGCAGAGTAGAGGGGCAGAATCACTTCCCTCAAGCTGCTGGCCACATTTCTTTTGATACAGCCCTGGATACAATTTGCTTTCTGGGCTGCCAGTGCATGGTGCTGGCTCATGTTGAGCTTCTCATCTACCAGCACTCCCAAGTCCTTTTCCTCAGGGCTGCTCTCAATCCATTCTCCACCCAGACTGTATTTGTGCTTGGGATTGCCCTGACCCACGTGCAGGACCTTGCACTTGGCCTTGTTGAACTTCATGAGATTCTCACAGGCCCACCTCTCCAGCCTGTCAAGGTCCCTCTAGATGGCATCCCTTCCCTCCAGCGTGTCCACAACACCACACAACTTGGTGTCATCTGCAAACTTGCTGAGGGTGCACTCGATCCCACTGTCCATGTCACTGACAAAGATGTTAAATAGCACTGGCCCCAGTACTGACCCCTGAGGAGCACCACTCGTCACAGGCCTCCACGTGGACATTGAACCATTGACCACAACTCTTTGAGAGCGACCATCAGCGAATTCCTTATCCACTGAGTGGTCCATCCATCAAAACCATGTTTCTCCAGTTTAGAGACAAGGATGTTGTGTGGGACAGTATCAAATGCTTTGGATAAGTCCAGGTAGATGATGTCAGTTGCTCTTCCCCTATCCATCAATGCTGTAACCTCATCATAGAAGGCCGCCAAATTAGTCAGGCACGATTTGCCCTTAGTGAAGCTGTGTTGGCTGTCACCAATCACCTCCTTATTTTCTGTGTGTCTTAGCATAGTTGCCAGGAGGATCTGCTCCATGATCTTGCTGGGCACGGAGGTGAGACTGACTGGCCTGTAGTTCCCCGGGCCGAAGCTGCTTCTACTCAGGTTTTTTTCTTTCATCCCATGTCTAAACTGAGCTGTGGAAAATTCACCTGTGGGATCCCCTAGCCCATTTGCCATGTCAGACTGATCTTGACCTTCTAGCTATTGCCATCCTTCTGAAGGATTTGCATCCAGCTCTGTTCTTGAATTAGTAGGTACTGTCACTTTCACAGCTGCCCTGCAGTCAGACCATCGCTTTTGTGATTGCCCTGCAGGGGTTCGGTGTTCGCAGAAGTAGATATTCTGGTTTCTTCTCTGCCTGCTAGAATGAAATGTAGGTGGTAACTTGCAGGAATTCTGCGCTGCTTAGGCGCAGGACGAGTTTCTATAAAAATGGCAAAGGGGTTAATGTGAAGTCAGTTTTGGGTTTTTTTTGAGACAGTTTTTGGTAGTTTCAAGAGCAGAAATAACTCAGTTTCTCCTCGCATCATCAGGAGAACTGACTTTCAGTATATACATAAAGTCCTGATGTACTAAAATGTACTAGTGATAGCTCTGAAATAATTCAGTAATGGCATTTATGAGAAGAAACTTACTCTGGTTATGATTCATCTAATCTTTGAAGTTCTCAGATTAAAAGGGAAAACTTAGAAGAGTCGTGCATTACATGGATTGAGGAAACCAGCTCGTTAGGAAGACAAAGGAAAGAGTATGAAAGAATAGAATCTGTAGCTCAGTTATTTAAGGTAAAACACAATCATAGGTGACATGCTTGTCAATGGAGCAGTTCACATTTGGGATATAATGAAAAACTGAAATTTCACACCATGTTTAGAAAAGAATTAGGTTTAGCTTAATTTCTGCACTTGCTTTTGTTACACAGAGACTTTCCTATCCACCCCTAATACAAAAAGAAGGCGATGCCAAGTCCACAGTTTTGGTAGGTCTGTCAAGACGTGATGAGTGCGGTGTGCTTGTATTTTACTTTTATTAAAATAGGCTTTCTAGTGAATTCCTAAAACGGTCCCAAAAATTTGCAAACCAAAATCCACATTAGGCATCTCAACTTCACTAGAGACTGGCAATAGTTTTCTCACAGATGTGAAGTATAAGTCTTGTCTACATTGTAAAACACAAGCATTACTTCATTGAGAGATGCTCACGTAGTTTTTCATGGGATGCTTTTATACTGAAGAACAACTTATCTTTCTGAATATTTGTGACTTTTTTTTTGAAATGTCCTTTTATGAAGAGTCATGTCCAAACGCAAAGAGAAGTGATTGATTTATTCTGCCTCGTTTGTATTATTTTAAGCATAGATCAGACCTCTTCAGTTTTTTTGCTGTTGCAGAAATTTCAGGCAGTATGTTCATCTGGTACCCAAGATCAAAATATCTGTTCACTGTCTTTTGCTTTTCTTCCTAATGGCATATTTATATTATACATTATAGTAAAATAATCTGGCAATTTCTGACCTGATTATGTTGATACTATCTTTTCTGAGAAGATCCTGTCTTGTGAGAGAAAAGTTCTTGCTACAAATGACACAGACATGCATGCACTGTAAATAAGGTGACTTTATGCTAATAAAGGCAAAAAAAGAGGAAGAAAATCATGGTTTTGTAATGGCTGAGAATTCTGTTACATGGATGAAGTCCTCAATATAACTTGAAAACTCTAGCTATCAACAAGGACGCTGTAGTTGCAATAAATACTATGGAATATCGAAACTGAAGGCCTCTTAGATATTCTCGAAGAATTTAAGTGATTTTTTGAGTGTCTTTTGTGTGTTAGTTCATTTCTGACATGGCTTTCAGTAATACGGTTCTTGTCTTTTCAGTGCAGCAGCTGGAGTACAAATGTGAAGATACAAAGGCAGATCAGTTCTGTTTTTAGGAAGGGCGTTATTTTATTAGTCTATTAGTATCTAAAGGTTATTTTCAATAAAAAGTAACAAATATGGGTTTTTTTGTCTTTGGATCTCCTACTACTTTTCCATTGTACTTAAAAAAAAAAAACAAACTCAAACAAGAACAAAACACCATAAAAAACCAAAACCCAACAAACCAACCAACCCCCCAAATCCAAACCACCAATTCTTTAAAATTAGGTTAGAAACTGAATCTGACAAATCTTCACGCATGTGTTAGTGTTTAATGCCAATAAAGATTTCTTTAGATTAGAAATTCTGATTCTCAGTAACTGCAGAGATGCCTTTTGCGTGTGTAAAATGAGAACATTTTTCTTTCCTTTGGAGTCGTTCTTATCAATGTGTAAATAATTTGTATATGACTCTAAAACTTGGGGATAGGTGGAGAAAGGCAGCTTGATTCTCTTCATAATGCATAGCACTTTGAAAGTGCTTTTTGATTGAGTGGCTTGGAACAGTCACTCTTCTTGAAACCAGGATTGACATGTTTGCTAACAAATATTTAACATGTTCTGGGTGTTTTAGCTTTATTTTTCTAAGGCTTGTTACCACAGACCTACGTTTATGGTGCAGTTGAAGTGGATTTCCTTAGTTTCTACCACATTCGTCTGATTTAACATGGATTTACTTCACCTAGACACAAATGAACAATAATAGATAGTGTCAGGTTGCTAGGTGTTGGACTTGAGAATTTATTCAATCAAGTAAAACATCTTATGTTCCTTGATTTGTCCTAGAGATAATTGATTTTAGTTCCAAGACTACTTATTGTGTTCTGTGCACACAGTACAGAGCTGTGGTTCTGGTTCATGAGTAGGTAGAATTTAAGTTTAATTTGATACCGTACTAAATTTTTTAAAATGTTGAAGTTGACAGTAGTGCTTTATCAAGATATGGCTCTGGTCATGTAAAATAGAAGATATTGAATGTAAGGATTAGGGCAGTTGCCTTGTAATGCAGCTCCTGTGGAAAAATCTGTTTAGTGCAGTGAAAGATAATGTAATGTTGGTGTCAGAGTTCTTGTTATGTCTATTTAGACCTTTTCGGTGCTGCTATTGAAAACAGAGGAAAATATCTTTACCTGTGGAGAGCATCCTGTTTCCATACTTAAATCGATAATGAGAAGCAAACAGGGTTTGTAGTAAGTGACTCTTGTGCACATGCTGCAAGTGCCAAACAAAACGAAGGCCTCTATTCCTTCCTGTAGTATTCGGATTGGTTGAAACATTCCATGCATGTGAGTGGGGGGATTGCCTGCTTTGTAAGTTGATGAGCACGATTGGGAAGTGGTGGGAAAGAACTGATCTGTTGTGGTGCGTTTTGGGTGGTTTCTTGGTATCTCGCATTTGAACGCTCAGGATATGGAGCAGGTGAGATACACGTAAGACTGTGGTTTGATGGAGGTCGAAGAGAAAGGTTTTGAGGGAAGGTGTAGGGGGAAATGGATATGTAGGTCAGGAAGCACAGAGCTGAGTGGGAGGACAAAGAGTTTGCCTTATTGAACCAGCCTTATGATTAGTGTGACATAATCGACTTAAATATTTTGAGACTTCTCTTCTGTGGCTCTTTGCTGTAAGACGACTCCTGTTTGGAGTTTAGTTGGTAAAACAAGGAACATGCTGACTTTTCTCACGTGATACTCAGCTAGGGAAAAGTTGGAAGCTGCTGCTGCCTAAACTAGCTGTCCCTGTTAACAACTCCGTGTGAATGTCAGCTATACTTTGCGTGGTGTGCTTAAGCAGTCTTGAGGAATCAATAATGCTGTCCTTATGCTCAAAATTGGATGTGTTTTTAAAATTGCTTCTTCCATAGTCCATTCATCTATCCCGTATTCAGATATGTTTGGAAAAGCTGGTGAATGTTGTTTCATTGTGTTCCTACAGTTAACTGCAAAAATGATTCTGTGATGCAGTGAGACAACTTTTTTCCTTCTGTTTCTTACGCTACACTCAAATAGCGTATAAAAACAAAGGCTATAAAATATGTACCTTAAGTAGGCGTTTTGTAAGTTCATAATATTACTTTTTTTTTTTTTTCGTAGGAGTTAAATGCAAATAAACAAAGGTGTAATCATGGATACTGTGGTGTTTTCCCAGTTTCCACTGTTCCCAGAACTGAGTTAAGCAAATACAACAAATCAGAAATAGAGGGGAGGGGTAGCTCATGCAGGTACTGTATTTTAAACACAGTCTCTGAAGCATTACTGTGCAGTGTTTTTACATCTGTGTTCTCTTTACTGGCTCTCATTGCTTTACAAAATTGGCTAGCAGAAAAGTGAAGAAAATGTTCTCCAGTGTGAAAGTTTATGTATAGTCCAGTAAATATAAGGCAGTCTTTACAATGTTGTGCCCTGTTTAGTAAGTAAATAGGCTAAAAAGGAAGTAAAGAAGTCTTGCTGTGTGTGGCATGTTTCTCAGTGGAGCTGGATATTGGAAAACACATGCAACCAAAGACACGGTGTGCTTAATATGTTGTACTTGTATTAAATGAGCTGCATCGAGGAACGTAACGTGGCAGTGACACCATTTTAAGTAATGCTGCAGTAAGGGGGGGGAGGTTCCTGTACACAAGGGAAAACTGACAGTAGTTGCCACATGCAGGCAAAGTAGAGCTTTGTGTATTGGGATATTTTTGTACAAATAACATTCCTGCCTATTTTGTGACCCTGACCCTTTTGTATATCTGTAACTCTGGAATTGTTTGTGTGCATGTTTACAGATGATAAAATATACATATCTTAAACCAAAACTTTTTTTAAAGCCACTTTGTGATACCTTCTACCTTATAACAGAAAGTCCTTTCGATTATTAGAATGTGATAAATAATTCTACGTAAGTAATTATTTTGACTACTGCCCCATTTTATGGTCTTCTGAATTTCTATCTATTGATTCTCACTCATTTGAAATGATGAAGTACTTACAAAATATAGTGGTTTTGAGGGGAAAATACCAACTTTTTGAACATCAAAGAACATGTTAAAAACACTAATTCAGTGGAGCACATTTTTATTAATTGGAGTCAAGGGTTTCATTACTAAGTTTCTAGGCATAGCAATTAGTTGCTTAGAGCAGTGAGAAAATAATATTATGTTTTGTTTGTCCAGTTTGACCTATGATGAAGTCTTAATTTATGACCAGAGTTCTTGGGTGTTGTCATCATGCAAATACACAAACGATGTTTGGGATTCAACTCTTCTAATACCAATGTATGTGACCTATTTAACTTAGGTTCCTTTCTTGAAGGAGAAAATAGGTCTGACTCACCTTCAATATGTTCCTTAAATTGACCAAATGAATTACATCCTAATAGTGCTTATTTAGGTTCCTTTCTCGTTGGTGGAGAGAAGGTCAGTTGTCAGTGTCCCCAGAGGTGCTGGTGTTGAGGTGACCAAATCTGAATTATTTATCCCTTGAGAATGTCTAAAATAATACAGTACCAGCTCCTAAACTTGAATATGCCTTAAAAAAGAGAAACTGTGAATTGGAGACAGTTGCTGCACAGTTATTATTAAATCCCAACAAAAGGTGGAAAATTTACAGCCTAATTGATATTTCAGTACAAATGCATATAGATCCACCAAGATACATACAAAACACAATGCAAGATACAGATACAAAGCAGAGGTATGAGTTGGAGTACCTAGTTTTGAACTCAGATCACCAATAAAACGTATATTAATTTCTCTTATATGGGCATTCCATGTATTCAGAAAAAAAGTAACTTTAAGGATTATTAACATAAGGAAAGAATGGTGCCAAGTTAATCATGCATTGGATTCTAATTAATAACAATACTATTGGAATATGAGTTTTGTTACTAGTTGTAAATGAATCGATAACAACCTTTGTTGTCAGTGCTCAGTGTGTATTGGTAGTTTTATTTGTGTCCACGTGTACTTCTGGAAGCAATGTTACTTAGTGGCATCGAGAGAACAATGATGCTTGTTACGAATTTGTTATTCCTTAGCAAAACACGCTAATCACGTATTCAAAAGGTGAAGTAATCATTCATTACTTTTGTATTTTGATTAAATTGAATACTTTTGTGAATGACAGTGCTGAATGTACTTTCCAGTTTTTTCAAAACAGATAAATCTAAGCTCCCCAAGTTTTGTGATTAGGTTCTGCAAAGGACAAGTTGGGTTACCTGACAGTCCAGCTGTCCTCATCTTTTCACGTGAAGTTGAAAGGCAGCTGCATATCCCTCTGGCATTACTGCTGTAGTGTGACTGGTTTCTTAAATTACCACGGAGAGATTGTTCGATTGTCAGTGGTGAGGGGAGCAGTCCATCAGATAATCTGAGGATGTGGTCTATGCACAGAAAGTTTGGGAACACGAACGATTACTCACTAGCCAGTTCATTACAACTCCCTAGGCACTGAATATGAATTCCTCATGCCCAGTTACTCGACTGCACTTGAGATGCCAGACATGACTGGCTTGGATTGAAAGTCTCTGAAGTCACCTTTAAAAATGACAAGTAACTGATCAATGAGAAAAAGAGGAGAGTATTTAGTTCAAGGGTACGACATCTAGTTATGCTGCAACAGTCTAGATCACGATATTCACACTGAGCCTTATCCCATTACTGCTCTAGCTCTGATCGCCACAGCTGGTTGTTGAAGAAGCGATGGTGGCGAGAGTAAGGGTTTGAGAATCTAACATACTGTGAGGCTTGGAAAGAGTCCAAACAGCTCTTGCTTCATTTTGAACGTGGCTGTTGTTGGCAGGCTTAACCTGTTGTTGTTAAACTTTCTTGCTAGCAGGTCATTGTTGTGAATGCTTGACTGTCCTAACTCTCGCTTTGTTTTGTCTTAGTCACATTGATCAGACAACAACATGGCAAGATCCTAGGAAGGCCATGCTTTCCCAGATGAATGTTACAGCTCCCACCAGTCCTTCCGTGCAGCAGAACATCATGAACTCGGCATCAGGTAAGCAAAACTTGTATTTATGAAAAAGGTCATGCAAATGGAAATACCACTAGCTATTTTAATTGGCAGGGAGGGAGTTCAAATCTCACAATTGTCCTCCTAGTTTTCCTGGCTTTAAACTTTAAATTTGTTGATGCTTGATGTATCAAGTAAGAAGCTGATACTTGAGGTAAGAGGATTTTTATAATATTTATGATGTCAACAGAAAGTATCCTATGGTTTGTGGTTTTATTTTTAAAATTGATGATTCAGACACTTAAAGAAGCAGAATTTTTGTCTAATTTCTTCTGACTGAAAATGCTGTTAAATTGATGAAGACCAGAATTTCCATTAAATTAATGTCAATTTACATTAAAGCTATTGCTCTTCTGCAGTGTTGTTCTGCCTCCCCTTGCTTACTTACTGGACTCGGTAAACTCCCTTTGATTTACACTTCCTACATTTGTTATGAACATCTCATTTTTTCTGTCTTCATTACTGAACAAAGGAAACACTTAGAAAATCTTGTTTAGAAGCAGAGATGTGTTAGTTTTCCTCTTGTTTTCCTATAATTTCCAAAATCCTGTATTATGATGATTGTTCCTCTAACTGAGGAAGTCCAGTATCTTTTCCTGGAATGTAGAATTGTTTTTCAGCTAGTCTGGGAGTGCCATCACTAGACAGCAGTAAAGTCTGCTTGATCCTGCTATATAACGTGCTGTATGTCTTCAGAGCTCTCTTGTCCTGATGGTGCAAAGAGCAGGCAGATGAATTTGGTGCTGTGCTAGTTGACTGCTGTGCTGTTCTCTGTGCTTTGTCACCTTCTGTCTGTCCCTGAGGTTCATGTTTTATTTCTTTTCTCACAGTCCCATTGTATTTTGTGTATGTCTGCTGTTCCAGTATTTCAAAAAGGTTATTCTCTGGTGCTGCTTTTTGTTGTCCGTTTAGACAGCTTTGTTTCATGCTGCAGTTCACATGCTGCAGACAATACCAAAAGATTAACAGTCATGACCAAGCTGTGCTGTTCATGACTGAATATCAGAGGGGAAGCTAATCAGAGTTTTTGCTGGCTAGGCCAGGAGGTTGGATTATCCTGAAACAAGGGAGAGCCCTGTTCAAGTTCAGGAAGTCATGATTCAGAGCAATTAAGGTCTCAAGCTCTGATGTGAAAATACAATATATGTGATTGTTTTTTCTGTAAATATATCGCAGGAAACCTGCAGCAATAGACATGACGTGTTTTTGCAGGGACACTTCTGAAGAACAGGGAATAGAGGAAACAATTCCCTTGGTCTGTCTTGCCTTTTGGCATATCTGATTTGTGCTAAAACTAGATGTTTGCTATTTGAATATTGACATAAATTCTGTTTTAAGATAACTCCTCAAACCTTCTGCTGTATCAACAATTAACAGGAAAAAATATTGATAGTGGAGTAGGATTCATGTTATGTACTTAGAAAGAAATGAAAGGTCCTTAGTAAAAAAATAAACTGGTTAACTGGACAGTGTAAAAATCTAAAAGAGAATCGAGCAATCAGTACATGAGGATTATTTTAAAAAGAAAATTAAGAACTTACGTGTAATTGACTGATGTAAGCGCGTGAGCAAGTGATCCTGCATAGATCTTGTTGCTCATGCAATGAAGAAGAGTTGAGATGTTTAACTGGGTTGTCTTTTGACTTGAGAAAGCACTTAATTGGATACAAGTTCACTGAACATTTATTTTTAATTTCACAGACGATACTGTATTGAATATGAACTGAAAGTCTTATAAAATTTTTTCCCCAGTGCTCTGAATTTGATTAAGTGTGTGAAGAAATCAGAACTTCTGTGTATATAAAGTTCTGTGTTTACGAGGTGTTGCTTTTTTTAAGCTTGAATCAATTGAGATGGCATGACTTGGAACTGACTCTTTGGATGCACCTGCCTACTCTTACTTGCATTTAACAAAAGTCTGTTTTGAATTAAATAATATTGAACCGGCATTAATTGTATATTATTCTGTTTCTGATACCTGATTTGGCACATCTTTATGTGTTAACTTTAAATTGTGACTGTATATTTGATTTTACTAGAGGTCCTTATATCTGGTTCTGTTACTTTTTACTGCTGAGCTCATGGAAACTTAGATTTCCTTGGTGGTCTCATAAAGAATGAGAAAAATGGAAAAATCAAGTTGCTATGTACCACTTCAGCACAGTGGAACTTCAGTCTGAGTGCTAACATCATAAATATAAGACTACTTAATGTTCTAATTTGGATATTCATCCTCAAGAACTGGGAAATAAAGTTGAGACCTATAAGACGGAAGTTTCCTGTTATGAAATATTGTCGGCAATGAAACATACCCTCGTGCTTTGACAACCTTTCATGAAAGATATTGGGAAAAAACAAGTGTAAGTATTGTGACAGCTGGAGGTCACTGACTTGCAAAAAAATGTTGGAAGTGCCACAAGGGAGAATGTTTTCCTTTCTGTACGGTTAATCCTTGTATAGCGCTCAGTAATTGTAGCCCTTAATCAGAAGTTACTGTCCCAAGTTTTAGTATGTTTAATTACAGACTGCCATAGAAGCTTCCGAGTGTAAAGTTGCTGCAGTAAAGTGTAAGAGAGAAGATTTTTAGGAGCTGTCTTGAAAGCCATTGGAAGCTTGCATTAGCTAGAAGTAAGGAACAGGAAAACAAACTGAAGAGGGAGAGAGAACAGAAAGCTGCTGTCTACATGTGGAATATAACCTGTTGTCTTTTATGGATAAATAGGATAAATGGAGCTCAGGGGAAATGGAAGAAAGCAAAACCAGGTGTGGTAAGGTGAAGGCAAGTCAAAAGAGTGTTTAAATTCAAAACTGGCTTAGGGAAGATGTAGCTTAGCATGAGGTTGAGGTTTTTAGATTGTTTTTCTTAAGAAATATCACCTGAGGCAGCTAAGACTGGATGAGAATCCAGGTATCTTGCTGCAAGTTATGTTTCTTTGAGGAAATTAATAGACACCTGAACCAGCTTCATCACTTCCCAGCATGACTTTGTGAATGAACTATTTTGAGTGATAGTAAGCATACATACTTTACAGGAGGACATCAGTATGTGAAAAGTGAGGATTCCTCCCACCTCCTGCTTGTTTCAGTTCTTTGATAA
Source organism: Tauraco erythrolophus (assembly GCF_009769465.1). Classification (NCBI taxonomy): domain Eukaryota; kingdom Metazoa; phylum Chordata; class Aves; order Musophagiformes; family Musophagidae; genus Tauraco; species Tauraco erythrolophus. The sequence goes on along the minus strand of NC_141465.1, from coordinate 121,477,741 downwards.
TTTTTTTTTTTTGTCTCAGTCTTGCTGAACTTAGCTTGCTACATGTAATCAACTAAAATGGTTTGGGCCATATGTATGCAAAGAAACGCAGTGCTCTTCTAGATGACATTTGTTGGTTAATCTCCTTTGAAATAGGATTGCATCTTCACATCAGTAATGGAAAGAAAAGAAGCTAGTTACTTCTAAACCAGTCTTGACTGTTGTGATTTTTTTTGTATGTGTGTTTTTCTAACCATTTTTTCCCTAAAGGTATTGCAGGAAAAGATCTGTTGTTCTGTCTTTTTTTTTTTTTTTTCCTAATTAAAAAAAAAAAAGTAATAAGGGTACATTGTTCTTCTGAGGAAGCTGTCCTATATATTTCTTACTGAGGTAAAGTTATAAATTTGAAAGTAAATAATGCCTGTTTATTATACAATTACAGTTGATATAACAGAGGTGGGATAGTAATTGTACTTATATACTTCCATTCTTCAGATACTTTTATTTCCTGAATCATGCTTGACAGCGCTGCTTACTTTAGCCTTGTCTGCTTGCGCATAGACATTAGATAACTGGCTTTGAAGCAGAGTACCTGTCTTTGTCCTCTTTTGTCTAACTTCTTGCATTGTGGTTTTGGATAGGGCTTCCTGGTGAAAGTTTGTAAACCTAGTGTAATTGCATTGCCTCTTAGGGGAAGGCTGTAGTGCCATGCTAAAGGTTGGTAGGAAAATGGACACTTGAATTCATAACTTGTGAGTCTTTTTCCTCTCCTTGGATGGTAAGGAGGAATACACCAATAGTTAAAACAAGTTCTAGCTCCTCTCTTAGATTCCTCCTCTGTTCAGTTGCAGATTTCACTTCTGTGTAACCAGTCATACTAAAAATTCTGCTTTGTGTACAGTCAACACTACATACAATCTGTTGTGAAACTCGAGTTTCTAAGTATCTGCATGATGGTAATGTTCATGTCTTCTTTCATCTGCAAAAACATGCCCCCTTTTTAATCGTGTTTTTTTGTAAATTTTACTGATTCAACAGGGTAAAGATGGACTTCAGGTAAATTTTGTAGACTTAGATATTTTAAAAAGTTTTAGAATTACAGTGACAGTGATTGAAGGGAAAAATTTCAGCTTTCACAGAGAAAGATTAGGAAGGTTCTTAGAGATCAGTGTTTGTACTGGGTGAAGGTGATTCTTGCTGTTGAACACAGGTATTCTAGCTCCGAAGATGTCCATGCATATTCTTTTAATACATAGATACAGATGCCCTCTAATATGCATTAACCTTGTGATAAAAATACAGCTTTATTTACGTTTACTTTACAGTTATGGATCAGAAACTGTAGGGACTTGGAAGATTTAGTTTGTGTCCCAGCAGAGCTTGAATCTATACTGCATTTTTGCTTTTGTTACTCTTTCCATTGTTTTCTATCTGCCAGCAGTGAGCTGTGCTGTGCATTCAAGACTCTTACATAAGTTTCATGGCAAAAATGGTATATTAAGAAAGTAAACTCACAAAAAACGGAGACATGTACCAGACACATGCACACAGACTGTTAAAATCACATGTATTTATGTTAAGTTGCAGCATTATATAAATATTTAGCTACGGAAGTATGCCTTATCAGTAGTTCTGTAAGGATGGCTTACATTTGGAAATTGGAATCCAATTTTTTGGATAACCTCATCTTTAAAAGTATCCCATTAAATGGTGAGTTCCCTAGAAGGGTTGTCTCTCTGTGCAAATAATTTCATAGAATTGTAAGCTTATGATTGATTGTATTCAATTGACATAGGAGGTATCAAACAGCACTAGTAGGAGACCATGCCACAGGGATATTGTTGGTGCTAAATGTTTACAAAGGTTCAAGGTGAGACTGGAAAATGAGAGAGATCTCCTTTGGTACCTACTAAGTGGACAGAATGTGACTTGAGAAATCACCTGAGGTAGCTGGAAGCCAAGTGACTATTCATAGCCACTATATTTTTGGGGTCTGTATGTGTATTCAGTGCTTTATTTAAAAGTTTATGGAGTCTTGACAGTGACTAAATGGGCTGCTTTCAGCAATAAGATTTGTCTGTCCTCCAAGGCTAGGTGCCTGGGCTAAGTGGACTTTTGGTTAGACCCAGCATGGCAGTTTATGTACAACTTGGGCTACAGTAACAATGAAAATTTTAGTGAGAAGGTCTGAAGAGCAGCAATGTAGACTTTATAGAATCATAGAATGGTTAGGGTTGGAAGGGACCTCAAAGATCATAGAATCATAGATCATAGAATTCTATGATCTTTGAGGTCCCTTCCAACCCTAACCATAAAGCACTGAATACATCATCTAGTTCAACCCCCCTGCCATGGGCAGGGACACCCTCCACTACACCATGTTGCCCAAAGCCTCATCCAACCTGGCCTTGAACACTTCCAGGGATGGGGCATCCACAACTTCTCTGGGCAACCTGTTCCACTGCCTCACCACCCTCTGAGTGAAAAATTTCTTCCTTATATCTAATCTAAATCTGCCCTCTTTCAGTTTAAAGCCATTAGCGCTTGTCCTATCACCATATACCCTTGTAAAAAGTCCCTCTCCAGCTTTCTTGTAGGCCTCTTTCAGGCACTGGAAGACTGCTATAAGATCATATAACTTATACAACTGAAGTCACTCAAAAACATAACCTAATGCTGGGAATTCTCTTCCTCTTGAGCCATTTGGGGGAAAAAGGACATGTAATTGCACAGGAATTTTCCTAGATGCTCTGAGTGAATGTGTCTGCTATTCTTCACCGTGGTTTTCCATTTTTCTTCTGTCACTTGCCTCTAATACAGAGTTTGTCAGACAGCCATTTACAAAATGAGATTTGACTGTCTTCTGGTTTCGCAACTACTCACAAAACCAAGTAGGAATTACAGAAAACAGAACTAATCAATTTTTGAACTACCATTTCAACATATAGAGACGACAGCAGAAACATAAGAGCAGCTTACTGGCCAAGGAAGAAAACAACATTATGATTAATGCCAAAAGTTTCTAGAGAGAAAAGTTCTGTTTCTGCAGCTGCTGATGGCACTCAGCAATGATGACTTGCTACTGTAACAGCCAGGTGAGCAGACAGACCTTTCCTGTCCTGTCCACAGCTGTGCATTTTATTTAGAAAGAGAACCTTGCCCCGGTTTGTCTCTAGTAAGCTTGTAGTCATCAGATCACTGAATCTAATAAGCAGTATTCTTCCATCATGTAGGTGGACCGATCAGTTCCTGGCATCCTGCTTCAAAGGTATTTTGTTCTTATTTACTATAAAGGAACATGCTGGACCAGTATACACTTTACTCAGTGTTCAGCAGGTCTGACACCCCAAGGCTGGTTTGGTTTTTCCTAGAGCCAGCTGGATTTTTTGGCTTTGCAGGCCAGAAGATAATTTCTTGCTGAGTTTCATCTCGAAGGGATGTGTGGTTTATAAGGACTCTGAGAAGAATAATTGCAAGAAGGTCTGCCCACAAGGCTAGAGTGTTTTGACTTAGCAGCCAGGGATCATTTTTGGTTCCTCGTTGGCTTTTACACTTGGATGATGTGGGGCATGTCACCGTGCTCCTGTGCCCCAGTTTTATGAAACAGCATCTCACTGATGAGCTGGCTGGTCTTTGGTTATGGTAGCAAAGTACAGGGTTTTTGTCATTGAGCTTTCAATTCCGCATCAAAGTCCTGTTATGCTGTGAATATGTTAGGATTTATGAATGCTTTGCAACATCGTCACTCTTTCTTGCCTGTTCTGTTCACTAGCCTCTGATAAAAGCTCAAGTACTCTTGATACTTGTATGCTGCATTTAAAGCTTGTGAACATTAAGGATGGAAAGGAAATGTCCAATGCCCAACAAATCACTGTTTTTCCTCACTCAAAAACCTGTAGCTCTAATGGTAGAGTAGTGAGGTTGCTCAAAAAAGGCATAGTTTTCTGAGCCAAAATGAAAGAGTTTAAATTAGAAATGTAGTTTGCAGAGGATCATCAAAGACCACAGTAAGAAATTCTTGTCCTGGTTATGCCTTGGGATATTACTGGAATGGCATTGAATTATTATTTTACTCTCTTCGACGTTTCTTCAATAACATCTTTTGAGATTAAGCAAACAAATCTATCTTCCCCACCCTCCAGCTTTAGACAATGAATTCTTCACCCGGAGCGTTAACATTAGGACAAAATGACAGGCAAAGAGCTAACGTAGTTTTAGCATGGGTGTAGTAGACACTTCAGGGCATTTATCAAATACACACATTTTTTGTATGTGTATATCTGAATCGCGTGTGAAATTATGGTGTTCGTGCGTACTAAATGTATCTGACGTTTTACAAGATAGTCTGTTAGTCCCAGTCTAACAGCTAGGTGACTGTTTGCTATAGTGTATTACACTGAGGAAGAGTGGAAGGAGAGGCTGAAACATGATGGCTTCCAGCAGCAGGTCTTGTTCTAATTTCTTTTATATTCTTAACGTTTGTAGTGGATCTTTTGCTATATCATTTTAGAATTGTGCTTAAATCTAAAGAAATACAGGCAAGACGTTCTTGTATCTAATTTAGGTATTTTTGAAAGCCCATATCTATGTGAGTAAAAGAATTGAAAAACATTACATTTACATTTGTAAAGCACCTGCAAGATGAGATGAATGTAACTTGAAGAGTAGTTTTCAGTCGAAGCAAAGAAATGATCATATAGAGATGGGAAAGAGCTGTTTATGAACTGTGTAGTGATGAAGAGTGGTTTTCTTGAATGCTGCTGTTCGGAACATGAGGGAAACACACAAGACTGTATTCAGACATTAGCACTGGGCTCCAGAACACCATCACCTACCTCCCTTTTACCATTTCCTAAACGTAGGTTTCCCTGTCTGCGCCTTCCTGCTTGTAGCAGCGTAGCCCTGTCTCTGTCTGCTCCTGGTGTTTTCCAACCTTTACTTTTTCATTGCTTGTTTGCCTCCTGTTCTTCATGTTTGTGGTTTTGCTTACTTAAGCCTTTAACGCTTTCGCAGGTGGTTATGGTATGAAGTAAAGAGAAAATGAGTTTTGTCACTTTTTTTAATTGTTTGTGAAAGATGGAGGATTTCAGGATCTTGTCAGTGTTACCTTGTTGCTTCTGCTGGGCCTTAATCGCTAGATGAACTTTCCCATGAAAAGCAGAATGTCTCTATGCTTATTCTTTTTCCTGGTGCTCATGCTGGTTTCATTCTGGCAGGCTTGACTTATTGCTGGTTTTGTACTATAGTGCTGTAGCAAAAGGAAGCGTCAAAAGCACATGAAAGGATGCAAACAAGTTACAAAATTAAACTCCAAATCGAAATGATAGAAGTGCTTTATGTTCTTTGATTTCCCACCCGCCACTTCTTTGCCCTTATCCCAGAAATGTAAGATACGAGCTTGAAACTCTTCCATTTCATGTACTGTTATATATGTAAAATGTTGGAATTTTTTTTAGATCAATTTCAACTGGAGCAAACGAGCTCGCCATCAATTCCTTCCTTCTATATTGCAGGCCCACTCCCCGATGGATGGGAACAAGCTATGACCCAGGATGGAGAAATTTACTACATAAACCATAAGAACAAGACCACATCTTGGCTAGACCCAAGGCTTGACCCACGCTTTGGTAAAAGTTCATCTCACTTGAGAATTTTTGATTCGCTTCAGTTCACTCAGCTTTAATTTTGCAGGCATATTTTGAGAACTTTTTATAGTAAAATTAAAATATATTTTTATTTGAATTATAGGTGCCTTATTTAAATCATCTTTTTTAAAAAAATAATAAAAAATATTAGCATACTTCCTGTAGGAGTGTACGCCACCAAAGTTTCTAACGCTAAGGGCTGAGATTTTGCCATATGATCCATATAGTTCCTAAAATTGATCACATTCAGAAATTACTTACCTATAGGCAGTTTCAGCGAACCTCAGTCTTCCCTTTTAAAACTGCAAAACTTTACCACAGAAGAATCTTTTAATTCCTAAACAAACACTTACTTTCCTTTGCTCTATCCGAAAGAAGGCATTGTCATATAATAACTTATGCTGTTTAAATAACGTGAAACATATACCAGCTTATAATTCCAGCTTGTCACAGTGACGATCATGACAAAACTTTCTGTTTTAAACAATAGAGAGAAATGATTAGTTTTGTTGTTCCTACTGTAATACTCTTTTTGTGGAGTAAAAATGATGTAATACTGGAAATAGAAAAGTAGGGGTCACAAGGTCTAGATATAAAAATTTAACAAAATAGAACTGGTATCTCGGTTTTTGTAATATTTTTGATCTACTTGGAAAGCAGAACTGCAAATATTAAATAAAATATTGGCACTGATGACTATGCAGAGCAACAGCATATAATATTAAGAGAATTTAAACTAGTGTCTTAGATTGTCTGAGTGATTGTTCTGATGTATTTAAGGTGCTATTACAATTTTAGGGTTTATTTATAAAGCCATGACCTGTGTGTGTAAGCTTTATTAGCTGAATTAATTTACCCTTGATTTGTTTTCCTAATAACTTACTATTTTCAACTCCTTTGGATTTTAGCTATTTTTCCAGAGCCATGGAAAAAACAGTAGGGGTAAAAAAAAGAAGACATCATTGTGGTTTCCAGGCTTTAGTTTTGGACTCGGTGCAACTAAATGAAAACAGTGTGCAGATCACTGAGTAGGTCAGGCTGAGGGGATGCAAAGCCTTTGAAGCTTTACAGGGGTTGACCTAACAACAACTGTGGGCCCCTTTTGGGAGAGGCATTAACTCCATGAATGCCATATAAACACAGAGCTGCAAAACTCAGCAGTCGCTCTTCTGTTTTGTTTTTCTGAAATGGCTGTTAGAAATTTCAGTATTTTTGTTTTGTAGGCTTGAACACACTTACTCTAAACATCCGTTTGCTCTTGTGGAGGACACCAGATTGTCACACTTTGTTTATAAACTGCTCACCAGTTTGTAGACAGGTTGAACCACTGTGCAACTTACGCCCAAAGGTGGGGCGTATGTTGAAGGCTGTCGGCTTTGGCAAATGTCCATGCTGGCTTTACCAGCAGCCAGAGCTGCAGACCTGTTTGCACGTAGCAAGAGGAGTGTGTAGGTAATTTGCAGCTTCACAATTACTTAATATGTGAATAAGTCTGAAAAGGAAGCAGTTGTTTTGAAAATCATTGTTGCCTTTTGCAGTTAAAAGAGACAGGTCAATTATATTTACTTAAGTAATCTTGCAGGGTATGTATTTTGCTTTTCTTTGTATTACTTTGTAGTTTCTAGTGATGAGCTGGAATTAAAAAGGAGTGTGGAAAAGGCTTAAATTGACAGAGGTCATGAGTGATCCAGATCTTGTTTCTCAGAACTCTTTGGTGCTTCTGTAAATAGTACGGTCTGACTGTAAGGGCAAAAGCTACTTGTCTTGTGCATATTGAAACTCCATCAAAGTTAAGGCTGTGCAGTTAAACTGAAAGAAGTTAGAAATGTCCAAAAGACTACATAAGGGTTTCTTGCTGCATAGCTTCCCTTTTTGGGCCCACTGTGTATGTGTATCCCAGACAGGCTTGAGTACATGCCAAGACTCTTTATTTTGTGGTCAGACTTTTAATCTGTTCCAGACCTTTTCAGTCAAAGAGCTCAAGTGTAACTGAAAGGGGCAGGAAAGAAAAAAAAAAAAAAAAAGCCTGTAGGCTCTTCTGATCTAGAGTGACGGCAAATAGAGACAAGCTGCTAGCTGCTGCTGAGCTCGAAGGAGTTTTCCTTGAAATCTTTAGTTGTACGCATTGTATTGTGGTTTATGTTTTTATCATTTGAGCCAAGAAAATACAAAATCTTATTCCTGTTGCTTTCTCACTTGTGACCTCCTTAAGTCACTCCAGTAAAGAAGAAAAAAAATCTGTTTGACATAGCTAACTTACTGAGTCTTGCATTTATTTATCATGTGGAGATCCTCCACAAATACGTGCTGTGACCCTAAATAGCATGTGAATGAATCAGAAGTTTACCTTTCTGTGCTTAATATAGGTTGAAAATCCTGTTGGGTTTTTCCCCCCTCCGAGGATCACCACACTCTTTTGTATCACTGTGTTTTAATACAAGGGCTTGTTTTCCACTTCTTTTTGACCACTAACACTTTCAGAGGCAATCTTAGTTGAATTCATGTTTATAATGTTGAAGCTTTTGATTATTACAGTCATACTAATGTTGATTGAAAATGAAGGAGAAATTAATTTCTTCCATGATACTGCCACTTTCACCAGTCTGAAGAACCATTGAAAACAATAAAGCTGTTGAATGGTATGTGCAAACATACTCCTCTGTTCCAGTATTCAGAAACAGAAGGTTTGGAGAGTTTTTGCCCTTGTTGCTTCTGAATTCCCAGCTTCCAGGGAGACAGCTCTTATGTCCCTGTACGTTCCTCATCAGATGGAAGCTTTGCATTCATCTTTATTTTCTCTGGTAGGTTTTTTTTTGTGTTGGTTTTTCTTTTTTTAGGTAGTGCTGGGAATTTTCCATTAATGTGTCTAGAAAAGAGAGAGGAAAGGGGATCAGTTTGAAGAAATTGTTTTAGGTGGACACACCTATTGACTGACTTGGTAAGGGGAATTTGGGTATTGCATTTTGTGCTTTTGAACAGGAAATAAAAGGATGCAGTTAATATGAGTTCTTCCTTAGAGCAGGCTTTTAAGACTAATGCATCAGATAAGAGTTCCTGTCATAATACCTGGCTGTGGAGTAGGCTGAGTCTAAAACCCGAGTGCTCCAAGTTGAAGATAAGAACTTTGCTCCAAGACTCAGATCTAACATCTTTGAAGTGGGCTTGAGGTCTTCAGCTGCACCACTTAAATGGCAGTGAAATCTTGTTGTGGCTCAGCTTCAGAGCAGTTTCGTGTTAGGAGAATTCACAGACTTTAAAATCTAGGAAAGAAATAAGTATGAAAGGAGGGTCTTCTCATGCCAAGCACAGGCAATCATAAAAGATGACACGAGATCAAAAGAATGGGGGTAGGAGGAGGGGTCCTTAGGCCTGTGTCAGCAGGATTCTTGTCTAGGGGAGCATCTGGTACAAACATGCTGTCTGACTTTCTCAGTGCCTTCACAGGCCTCGTAGTAAGGGTCTTCAAATTATTGAGGGAGGGGGGTGTTGGGTCATGGTTTGTTTGTTTTGTTTTAAGAAGATTGTTTCTTTATATTGAATTGGATAATCGGACTGTCATGTTGAGCTTGTGTTTTGCACTGTTTTGTTTTTTACAGCTACTGCTATTGTCCATTGGTCATTTTTCACAGTTCCTACAGTTTTTCTTAAGCCTTCCGGATAAGTTAGTATGTTTTCGTGATAGTCAAAGAACGTCTGGGTAGGAAGCAGGTCATTCTGAGTGGATGGAGTTGGTGAAGTACAACGCCTGCTTGGTTCGTTACTAGTGATCGTACCAGCGTTACACACACACAGACTTTTTCCTTCTGTTGTTTCAAATATTGGAGCTGCCGTATGGGGTATTAAGCAAAAGATGTGACCTCAGACTGAAATCGTTGCTACAACTTTATTTTTATCACTGTCACTTAGAGATTATGTTAATGTTTTTTTAAGTTCTGCATGAATTTTGGATGAGGGGGAAAGCAAGGTAAGACAGTGTTTAATATCGTTATGGAAAGTGCCATAGGAGCTCTGTGTATAGCAGCTGCTTGAACTACACAAGTAGGAAAAGGAAGAAAAGTAATTACAGCAGTAGGCGTATAGAGGATGCACATCAGGATTTTCTGCTTCCTTTTTTTTTTTTTTGTAATGCAAGAACTTTGTACCTTTGGAACAATGTAAAGGGCTTCCTCAGAAATACTGAGGTAAACTGCACCTGTAGATTTCATTGAAACATGTATTTATCATTTCCATTAAAACAAAAAGACAGCCACACAACGAACTTGAAATGCACTTAAAAGCTTAAGCTTCAGAGCATCAGCTTGTTTTTAAGTATTGGAAATTAGAAGGAAGTAATCTATAATGTTGCTTTCATATACCTTACCTGTATAGCACTTTAAGATGTGTTTCCGCAAATTAGTTTGTAGGAGCCTTGCCAGAGGCAGGTTTGTGGACAAGATAGAACTAGAACCCTAGACTGGAGAACTTTTTTTTGGCCTTTAGTCAAAAAAAAGCCCAGACCTTAAGTCTGGTCACAGTGGCATTTCAGGTTTTTTTAAGTTCCAGATCTGTCTTCCATTTTTGCAGAAAAGCAGAGCATTAGCCGTAGTTGGTTTTGATCTGTAAATTCAGTGGCATATTCTTTACATTCTGTCTAAACCAAAGTGGATTTGACTCATCTAAAAGCTCTATTGGCATTAGATTTTTCACTTCCCTGTCTCCGTTTTAAGAGGAGAACAATTTTAGGAGATCACTTAAGATGGGGAGAAAACTTCTGTATTTTGGTACGTGTGTCAGGGAATGTGTACAGATGGAGCAGCATCAGTTTGCAGTGAACCAGTGACTTGTCAAAGAAAGCTCATTGCAAATCTGCAGATGCCGATGAAATTTCCCTGGTAAGCATCCCTTTGTAAATAGGGGATGCCACCCTTATGGCAGTGACATTAAATGCTTGTTAGCTGTTCATCATCGTATCAGAAAGTGAAATCTTGTTTCGTTTGAAAGCAGGATGTATTTAGACCTCTTTACTGAACAGAGTTCAATGAAGAAATCATTAAATTTGTCCTCAGATTGTTTAAGGATGCAGTCATCTACTTTATGTAGAGTATTCATTTACTAATAAAAAGGGGGGAAAAAAACACACTTTTGTCAAGTGTTTGTCAGGGCAGTAGGCTTATATAAGTTTATACCTAGTTTGAGTTTGGTTTGATTTTGAATAATTTAATCCTTTTTGAGATAGGATGTTTGTTGGTAGTGATATCTCTCTATGCCAGTAAAAACAATGCATACTTCCAGTTTTTTGCTAGAACAGCTGTGACTGAAAGAAAACTGCCCACCTAATAGGGCCGTTTTTTCCACCATATCCTTCTAACACCACATTTGGTCTCTCTTAATGAGCATGCTGCGTTAAAAATTGAAGGTGCATCATTTCAAACATATCGTTCATAATCTGTAATCTAAATATACACACAATGATTATATATTCTATATCTAATCACATATGATCTGAAATTCAAAGAAGCGTTAGCTTTTTTCCTCTCTGAATTCAATCATGTTGAAACATGGTTTTAGTTTCTTATATACAGGAAAAAATATTGCTGTTTCTTGACAGTATACTGGTGATTTTTATTTTTCTTAATTACAGTATTTTTAACTGGATTTTGTAATTCCTATTTAAGCATTTCTAATGGACTTATGACAGAGATTTCAAAAAATATGCAAATAACTTGAAGGAAACATGCATTAAAAAAAAAGTTTTCATATTATTTTCTAAGAAATTAATTTTTGGTCTCATTAATCCAGGAAGTATTGCGTGGTGATTAAGCAGTGAAACTGTTTGCAACTAATACCCTTATGTAGACTCTGCTGATTAAACTTTGGTCTAAAATGCAGACTGGCTTTGATTAAATATATTTTGCCAGATATTTGGTGGACAGACATGGGGCCTTGATGACCTTGAAGTCCTGCATTTGCTGTAGTCTTCAGTGTTTCATACATAAAATTTAAACCTAAATGATGTTAGTTGAGGTTTTTTCTCATAATCTGTCCTGTGCAGTGTGTTCTGCGTAGCTCTCCTGTAGTACTAATACTTACACTGTCAGTTCTATTCTGTATGAAGATATAAAAGTAGTGAAATATTTTAGAAATCTTTTAGAATTCCAAAACTTTATCGTTTTCGTTTTAAAGAAGGGAGCATGTTTTGGTTTATATGCATACACTGAGCAGAAGCATCTTATAGCTATTTATGTTACTGCTGAATCTCATTTATGTTTGCTTTTCTGGCTGGCCAGGATATTTCAGTTCTTCTGAAACTGGCATACCTTGAGTGGAAGGTGTTTCTCAATACTGCTATTGACTTCTGTGGGGGAAAAAGTTAGATCCGTGAACAATTGCAACAGCATTTTACTCCGGTTTAGTTTCCAGTGTGTTAAGAGTCGGTCTGTGGATGTTATCGAGTCGTAGTGGTGGTCAGTCAATCCAGCTGCTGCACCTCTGCTTTTAAGGATACAGAAAGACTTTTATAAACAATGGCAGCTTTATCAAAGAAAAGAACTATTTAATTTATATTGTTTTAATCGGCAGGTGCCATAGTGATAGAATAACAAAAGAAAAATATTAATTTCATTTAAACACGGTAATTGATAACTGCAGAGTAATCTATCTGTAGTTTGGACACACTTCTGTAATAAGTAGTATTTTATTTGTATATATCTTGTTTTAACCAAGAGTCCAGCTCAAGAGTGTGTGAATATTTCTTTTTACCTAAGACACTAAGATTTGTTTGTACACTTAAGACAGCGAAATGAGCCTGGAGAACTGTCTGTTTTGGATTTCTCCCTGACTCTAAGTTCCAGGGTTCTCAAATTAATCAGAGACTGAAAAAAATTGAATATTTTATTGTGCTAATTTTTAGGGGTTTTTATAACAGCAGCATTATGAAACTGCAACTGGGATTTCCTTAAAGTAATATAGGAATGCATTATAAGGAATGCAATCCAGAAACATGACTTCTATCCTGATTAAACAACAAATTGTTGTACCAAGTCTCTCTAAAAAAGCCACTTGGAACAAGTTTTTATTATTTCCGATACTCATTCTTTCAAATCCTGCTGATAATTTTTGCAGTGCTGCAAACTAGCACCATTCAAAAACCTGGCCATAGCCAAAAATGATGCACAAAAACTGTCTGATTTCCAAATGAAGCTAAAGGGGACAAGTACTCTTTTTCAGTTCCCTCAGCAAAAGCATTGATTCTTATTATTAAGAACAGTAAGTTGTAGAGTATGCTCAGATCCTGAGCTTTTTTGTCGTTGTTTGTTCAAATAAAAACCATCTTTAAATTTGCAGGTTAAAATTAGTTTTAGTTTTGAAAGCTGAAATTATAAATACAAAAGAAAAACCATCGAACATTCAGCTGTGCCTGTTAATCATTTAGGGTGCTCTACAGCAATCTTTGCCTGTAATTCTGGAAGGGGAAAGGTGTTCTTGTTTGGAACTATCAGTGCCCTGGGACCTGTGATTTAAATTGGCATAGGATCTTGGGAGAGAATTAGCCTTTTATGTTTGAGTTGTTAACAATCTGCTGGCCTTTTCTCTCTAGCACCAATGGCTGGTAACTGTTTCTCTCTTGGTTTTGTTTGCTTGTTGGTTTGTTTTTGTTTGTTTGTTTGTTTTCTATTAAGGATGTAGATAGCAGCCTAAACTTTTTTTCAGTAACTGTCAAGTGTTATCTGCTACAGTAAAGAACAGGCATATTGCAGCTATTACAATTGACTGTATTCTACTGATTGTGAAGCCAAGCCATATTATAGGATGGCAAGATCTCTTTTTATTGTCTTAAGTTGCCTGTGTTTTTTAACTTGTCTGCCCCTCCTCCTCCTCCCTCAAATCCCCCTCTTTTAGAAACAAAGACTTGTTTGTTCCTTCTCTGCTTGTGAGGTCTTTGCAGCCACCACTGTGTGGGTGCAGAGCCCCTTATTTAAATGTTTTACATACCCATAGAAGGTAAGGAACAGGATGCATCAGAAAACTGGTAAGTCCTAACTCTGATAGATAAATGAAGCTCTTTACCTTTGAATTCAGAGTACTTAAAAAGAGCTGTGCGTGTCAGGATCATCACAAACCCATGAGGTGTGGGGAAAAAATAAAATGCTTATCTGAGATCACATTGATAAGCGTATTCTTTAGAGTGCAGATTTCTGCAGTCATGTCCTCAGTAAGTAATGGATAATTGAGAATTTTTAAAAAACCAAACCACAAAACAACCTAAAACCAAAACAAACCAAAAAAACCACCCCTACAACAACAACAAAAAAACCCTTTAAAACCCTCTGGTTTTTCTTGTCACTTGAAACAAGATGTGTTTTCCCTCTTTTCATTAAATATTTTGTTGGAAAATTACATTCTTCTGTTTCCCTTGAAGATAGCACACTTGTGTAATCAACCAAGACGGTGGAAAAATCATTCAGTGGTATTACTGTTGCTTTTTTTGCACCGACTCTTCACTTGGATGTGTTGTTAAGTCAGTAAAATTCATTTAGCAATGTCTTCTTTTAATGTCCAAACTTTAAGTTTAATTTCACAGTTAAAAGTAATTCCCTTACATGAAAAATATCTCCACCGTCTGTTCTGAGGACAGTTTAAAACCTTGTCAGTTTGAAGTCTTTTGCACTTGCATTCTTGAAATAGTAAAAATGCTCAGAAAAATCCTTTCAATGGATTCCTGAATAGGAATTTAGAAACTAGATTTTTAGGTTCAGTTTCTGAAGAGTTACCAAATCATATAATTAAATTTCCCTCCCGTATTTATTGGTGAATATTGAGTACCTGAAGTGTCAATATCTTACAATATTCCTGTTTTAGATACACTTTTAGTTAGAAATGTTACTTTCAAAATGGACATTAGAAGGTATTTCAGGGTTCTAAGATGAAATTAAAAACATCAGATAAACATAATTTGTTTCTTATAGTTTTAATTGCTGAGTCAGTAAATGGGAAGAATGGAGCAAACCGTGATCAGAGAGAACAGGAATAATAAAAGCAGCTGTCAGAAAGATACAGGTATACAAAGTATGAAGAACTTGGCATGAGAGAAATTATTTTGAAAGCTGCGTATTGGTGGAAAAGAGAGGTAGGGAAGCAATACTCGTATGGTGCCTGCAGGAAAAACAAATTCCTAACATACTGAAGGGATGTTAGTGATATCATGCTTAAGTGTTTAACTAAGGTTAGAAACTGTTAAATTTGTATGAGGTTATCTGTAACATGACTTGGCTCTCATGAGGCATGAGGCAGGGGCTCTGAAACTGTGGTTACAGAATTGGAGACTGGACCACAAAGGCAGCCTCTTTAACTAAAGAAAATTGACATTCCTCAGTTTTGGATGCTTAATTTTTACAAGCTGGATAGTTCGCTTTCAACTTAAAAGTGCTTCTTTCAGGTGATTGTAATTTTCTAACCTTTGTCCCTCTTTACTTTCCACTGTAATTGACCTTCTGTCGTGTTTAATAACGGGGTTTGAATCAAGGAACTTCTGAAGGATAGCACAGACTTCTGTTAACAGCAGGAAAAGGCTGTTGTTTTCTGTTGTCCCCTGCTAACGCCTTCATTGCCCACCTTTAAGGTGAAAGAGGGTAAGATATAAAAAGCAAAAGGCATGGTCCTGGTTCCAGGCTCCATAGGATTCTGGGTGAAAAGAGAGAAAGGAGGAGATATGTTCCCCACTCCAGTAGTATTGTGTCTAGCTTGCTAGTCTAGAGGCGCTAGGTGAGCTGCCTTTCTTTTTGCGTTGCTCTCTCTAGCTTTAACTTTGCCCTAATTCTGAAAATATAGGTAGTCTAATTGTTGTCAGTCTTCCAGCAGAGATTGCCCAGTGGAGGTCCTGGAGCTTGTAATTACAGTTCCCTGCTCACATCCTTGCAGGACAGCTGTGGTGCTGTTGAAACTTTTGCTTAACAGTTTCTGGTGTCTTGGGGTGTATGAACCTTCTGTGTGCATTCAGCAGAGGAAGGACCTGTCCTGTCTCTCCCTGTTGCTGGCCCAGGGACCACAGCTCCCAGCGCAAAGCTGGTTGATGGTCTCATCATGGCTGCCTTCTTCCTGAAGTTCAGTTTTGATAGTGAAGCGGTGCTGGATATTTCGTAAGATCAACTGCTTGATTTTAAGCTTTAATGCATGGCAACGTCATCTTCCCACTATGTTTTTTTTCCCCAGCTGGGTCAGCATGGGGCTTGCAGGTTGGAGTGGAGCCTCCAGCCCTCTGTTGTTTCTATTTGGTATTGGGATTCAGTTTCTATTGCTATTCCTACTTCACCTATTGACTTACCTTTACAGGAAGTTTTATCATGTTTGTGATCATATGTATGAAGCTCTCTCACAAGTAACTCCATAAAAGATTATTTCAAATTATTTCAAGCTCTTTAACACTTCATTTTAATTGGACTTGACTCATAAAAATGTGACCCACCTGTCTATTACGCTATTGACTTTGCTGGGCCTATGGAGCTGTTGAAAGTGTAGACTGGAGAGTTGAGTCTGTAACTGGTTTTGACTTTTTTTCTTTTCTGTTCTCGTTGCAGCAAGCATGTGGCATTTCTTCTTCATATGTTATCTCTCAATGGAAAGATGAGCTGTGGCAAGGGGAAGAGGGAGCAAGGCTGTGAAGCAACAGCCATTTTTACTGCTTTTATGAAATAAATATATTTAGGCTTTTTTAGAATAGAAGAAAAGCACTACTGTAGCTTAAGTTGAACACTCAAAAGACAGTGGAGACTGAAGTGCTTTTCAGAGAAAATATTGTATCGATTCTTTATGAGATAATTCACCTTTCTTATGATAGTTAGAATTGTTAGTGTTCCAGGAATCCTCTGTATATGATGAAAACATTAATTCAAACTAATACAACAGATGGTTTTCTTTGCACTAAATCAGCCTGTCATCCTTAAAGAAGCTTGCTCCCTTTTTTTTTTCTTTGGTTCCCATAAACCATAATCCTCATTCCTAGGAAAAATAAAATTCCTACCACTCTCCCATCACTGCTTCAGCAAACACATTCTGCAGCATATTGTGAATGTTTACAGATTCAGGCTGTCCCAGAGAAGATGGAGAGCTAATTCCAAAACTGAAAGCCCCTAGAAATAGTGCCTTTGTAATACATTCAGCCTTTCCCAGCCCTCTCTTTCGCTATGGGAACTCCAGTGCCTCTGTTGACTTTAACCATGCTGGTCTCATGTCAGGGAAAAATCAGGCCTGTCAAGTAGATGCATCCCAGTCATGCATTATTTTATAAAATAAAATTGTCTTAGGTCTTGCTTTTATGGGAGAAGGGAAGACGGGTTCTCGCTGTGCATTAGACGTACAAGATGACACTTTTTCTTTTCCGCATCCCAGAAAAGATGCATCACATGCTTCTGTGGGTTAAAAGAAAATGAAGCACTAGCAAAATGTTTCTTATGTTGATGGCAGTATTTTTGACTGTGTAATTCATCTGCCATTTCTATACCAGTTCTAATTTTCCATGTCAAGATGCCCTAAATGGAGTCTGTAGCACTCAAAACTTGATGTGAGAAGGATGTGAATGATTGTTGCATGACCTGCACTGCGTTGGGAAGAATGGTAGTCTTTAAGTGAATGTAGTTTGATACAAGTGAGATGATCTGTTTTGTCATTCTATGGGTTCTTGAGTTTAATGATTCTAAGATTTCGCATGAATACGAGAAGTGATTTTGTATTATTTGTGTCTAAATTGAGAATAGTTTAGTAGGAAGAGAGAGGTCCTTCTAATTAAACTTGAAATATTTTACTACCACTTTTGAATTTTTCACCAACTTACACATTTAAATGTTTTCAGAAGCTTTTAGAAGTAGTATGTACTCTTAAATATGAGACCGTTGCATTGATTTCACAGGAATAGCACATGTGAGCATACATTTCACACTGAACATCAGTGTAGCTGCATGTTTTGTACTGTCATGGCTTGTAATTTTATAAAGTCTTTAATATATGCCTTCTAAGGATAATACTTTCCTTGCATGTATTTGTCTGAATTTCGTTTTTAAATGTTTATTGTTTTGGTCTCTCAGCCATGAATCAGCGAATCAGCCAAAGTGCCCCAGTGAAACAGCCACCCCCTCTGGCTCCTCAGAGTCCCCAGGGTGGTGTGATGGGTGGGAGTAGCTCCAATCAGCAACAACAGATGAGACTTCAGCAGCTGCAGATGGAGAAGGAAAGGCTGAGACTGAAGCATCAAGAACTGCTGCGGCAGGTGAGGCCACAGGTTAGACACCTACTTCCACTATTTCTTTTGTACGTTGTGTTTTGCTTTGGCTGAGTTGTTTCAGTGAGTGTTAAAGACACTGTACAAAAAGCTTTGAGATCTGAAAATGTCTGAATTCATTCTGTTAGTTATATCAGCTTGGTAGTGAAAGCATCTGCCTTACCAGACTGAAGGATTTTGCTTTCCTCCCTCATTCCTCTCTCTAACAAAACTCTCCGAGAACAGGCTTCTTCACTGTTAGGATGACATCATGGACTGTTGATCTGATTGGATATTCCTCTAGAGAACATATTTCGTATTCATTGAGTTCTGAGTCGTGCAAAAAGGCAAGAAGCTGGATCCCACAGCTGCTTTAGTTGTCCCTTTTATGTGGAGGAAAGTTTCATTTTTAGAACCTGTTGCGGTCTGCAGGATTTCCAAGTACTTCTATGTAAGATACATTGAGGAGACACCTTGTTGCTAAAATCTTACCTGTTAAATAGTGGAGCGGAGCATGGAACAACTGAATCACTCATGATGCATTTTGAATCTATGGTTTTCTTATGCTGAAGAATTTCAAACCTCAGAATCAGGCTGCAGTCTATTCCTTTCAGTATTTTTCTACTTACATGAATAAAGCAAGTTAAATTGTAGGTCTGGACATTGGAATCTCTGGATTTTGAATTCGGACTTGACTTCCTTTTGAATCTAAGTCTTCTGCTTCAGTTTTTCCATCTGAATGTTTTAAGAGTTAATTCCGTCTGTGCTAGATACTTAGGATTTTCTTTCGGTTTTCGACACTGCCAGAGAAAGCACTAATCTTTTCTTGGAGGGAAGCCTTCTAAAATCTTATCTTGTTCCCTTTTCACTTTGGGTGATGGGCATTGTATCAGGAGAAGATATCTTCATGTCCTTAAAGGCAGCTTTTCTCTTTCTTCATCACCTGTGGTATTCTGTCCTGGAATCTGACTCCCATTGCCCCTTTGTAGTCACGGCCTGTTTTGTAGGAATCTTATGCATCTCTTGGTGTAAGATGGGTCATCTTTATAGCCATTACTTTTTATAGTACTCTAGGTAAGGATACATTGCAAAGGTGGCATCAGGACTTTCTCTCTGCTTAAGCACCTGGGCTTCTACTGTTCCTGCTTTGCAATTAATCCACCAACAAACATTTTACCCTGTGCTAGCATGCTTTTAGGGTAGGCCTTCTAATCGTTGTCTTGCCTCAGTTGTCATTGAGAACCTGACTAACTTTGGACCAGATGACAGCCAGTTCCCTTCATGTTGTTCTCCCTGGTCGTTAAGCTTATCTGTCAAATACGCATCCTTGGTAAATCTGTGAGTTTTGTTTCACTGTGTTGTGATTTTCATAGTTTCTTAACTCCCTTATCCTGTCTCATCTGGCCTGTCTTGGGGGCTCGATACTACGAGATGGTGTTTATAAGACAGCCTGCATAGGCAAACCGTGCAGCTAAAGTAATTTTTATCCATCTTATTTTTACTCTTAGGCATTGCGGAATATCAATCCCAGCACAGCAAATTCTCCAAAACATCAGGTAGGCTCTTAACTGATGTTTCAGCATAATTAGAAAAATGAAAGCATTAAATTAGGCTAGCAGGGGAACTTTTTGCTAAATGAAGGCATTTTAAAAAAGAAAAACAAAGTAACCAAGCTCTACCATACACATTTTTGAACCACTTCTCTGGTCACGACCCTAATGTTGTGTTTAAGAGTGCTGCATTGCCACAACTTCATATCAATATTTGAAAGCAAATGAGGAGTTCATTGCACATTTTTCTGCATTGAAAACAACCTTCTTGTTTAGCATTCTTGAGGATATTGCTGTTCCAGTCCTGATGTCATCAAGATGTGTATTTAAAGCAAACCTCCCATTATATCTAAGGTAGTAGTTTGTGACTTAAGTACTGTTCATATGAATGCTCTTATCAGTTTGTTCAAACAGGTATGATCTTAAAGAAGGATATCTGTAATCAGTTAATAAAATGTCACTCAAAATATTTATGATTTTTAAGTGTGTACAGTGTAACAGAATTATTTAATAGATTAGACTAACAAAACAATCGTTATGGGGATATAATATGTAATTATTACATTTTGACATTTAACAGGCTCCTGCACAGATATGTTTTCTGTATAGGAAGCAATAATTCCAAAAAGCCTCTCAAGCTCAGACCAAAAGAAAATTGGTCAAAAATGTGAAGCATAACAAACAGTTTAATGCCGACTTCTTTTAGGCTTTTAAGAAGTTGAATATGGAATGAATCTCTGAAAGGATGGATTTATGGATATATTCAGAGAGCTTCTTGCTTGCTTTTGCTAACGGAATTCTTAATCTCCCAGTTCTTAGGACAATATTTATATTGGCTTGCATTGTACTTTGTTTTTCTAAGAAAAAACACTCTACGCACTAGGCAAGAAAAGCAGAATAAAAGAAAGTATCCTGTGCTTGGAAGCCATGAGTATTGGTGTACTGTTACATTCTGGAGTACCACTAAATTTGTACAGTACTAGTTCTCCTAGGAAGATCGTCTTCAAAATAGGAACCTCAGACCTTAAAAACAGTACTGACACTCTGCAAAAAGTACTTTATTGTTTGGCAATATCAGTGCAGCTGTAAAACTGAAACATTTTAATAGAGATGTGATAGTTTGATTCATTTACAGAGCATTAACCACATGAAGATCTCATTGATCAATATTAGATCCTATTACGGAGGAGAAAAATATCCTTTAAGAAATGTTGATACACAAGGGAATAAACAGAAGCACACTTCTCCATACCAGTTAGAAACACGTTATCTTCTGCCACAATTAGGTCATTCAGAAGAGATGTTTTTCTTACTGAATGCCAAAAATGTATTCTAGGCTTTCTTGTATGCCTGAAGCCCTGTCATACAATAGTTCACTCTTCCACATGAACTTCTCTCTGTTGTCAACTCGGAATTATGCACCAAATGGAGAACTTCGGGGTTGGGAGAACCAAATTTCAGAACTTCTTGAAATTCTGTCTTAAAGCACTAAAAAGCTGCAAAAACTCAAAGGGACCTTGTTGATAATTCATGAAGTGTATATGTAGTGGTCAGTCTGCTTTGTTTGGGATGGGAACTGATGAAAGGATTTACGCAAAAATCAAGACTCCAGTTACATTTAAGCTGGCTTCGTACCAGGCTCACCTATATGCTCACCTGCCTGGGATCAGTTCTATTAGTCTGCACTTGCTAATGAATCAAGTTGTGTTTGAGTGATGGATAGAAAAGTAGGCAATCGTATCAACTTAAAAGATCTGTAATACTAGATTATTCATATTGTATCATCTAAATGCTTTTTTTGTTTCATTTGTCACTTCAGTAATGTAGTGAGCAGCCACATGTGGCAGAAGGTGCTTAGAGAACTGCTTCTGGAAATTGTTCTATAGGTGCTTCTTGAGGCCTTGTACTATAGAAGCAAAGGTTGTCCATCTTCTCCAGTGATGTTGCTATGGAAGTCTCAATCTGTGCATTGTATCAGGTCATAGTCAACCTAGTGAATCTGTGAAAAAATGAATGTTTCTTCAGTCATCTTGTTCTTTTTGACAGATCCTTTCTTTCCTTTGTGAATAAAATTAGTGAAGTTTATAGGAATTATATGCTTTCGTGATGATAAAGCTGTGCTCGGAGGAAGAATAATGGCTTCTTTAGCTAAAGTTTAGGTGTTCTTCTAAGGAATACTGAAAATAAAGTCTTTATATGTTCAGTACTCTTAATTCTGGGAAGAGTAAGTCTATTTTAGAGAGAGATTATCAAGGTCTTCTGTTTGTAAAGAAAACTAGCATTCTTGAAGGTTGCCTCTAATGAAGTATCTCTTTTATATGGATTAACGAAACTCGAGAAATGTTCCTTAACTTTTAACTGGCTCTCTGAGCTTTTCTTAATCGCAGAATCAAATAGATTGGAAGGGACTGGTTGAGGTCATCTAGTCCAGCATCCTGCATCCATCCCAACCTCCTCTTCCTTGTCATTTTTGTCCACGTAACCTGGATACAGTGCCATGGTTGGTCATGTTGGTTTTGGTACTGAGTGAACATTGTGTCCTTGCCAGTTTTTATCTCTCTGCCATGATACTGTAGTATCCTGTAGTGATGCTAACACTCAGTGTTGTGTATGGTGGCCTTGGCACTTAAATACCTCCTGGAAAGATTAAACAATTGCTCAGCTTCATCTTTTGCAGCAAGTACTGTAAAAGACTCTTCTCGTTCGAATGAGGATGTATTGTATTATAATTCTAAAAATGTCTAAGTCAAAGGTATTTGAAGCAAAAATTATAACTTCCATATTTACTGTGTATAAACCAGAGCTATTGATAAATCCAGGGAATTTGAAAACATCAAGCATCTGTCCAGTTACTTACGCTCATCATCATAATCAATTATCTGTGAATACCTTAAAGATGCCTACCTGTCTTGGTTAAGAGATTGAGTGACTTGACTTTCTCTCCATCCCTAGTAGCTCTCCTTCCATTTTCCTTCAGTTAGCATCTGATTGTCTCAGCTAAAGTAGATGTCAGTTAACTTTAGTATAAATCATAAAATTGGCTGGATGTTAGGTAACAGATTTCTTGCTTTCCAGTGTACTGTGAAAACAGAGACAAATATTGTTGAGATACCTGTGGCACTATTTTTGGATGTTCTGCAGACTGCATCTTGTGCGAAGACTGGAAGATTTTTTATTTGTCTGCCGTTAACATTAGGGTATTTGCTAGTAAGATCAGCATCCTGTACAGCCATTTATGTGATGAACGTTCCTCTGTATATGCTTGCTCATTCCGTACCTGCTGCTTGTTTCTAGCACTGAGTGGAGATCCCTGTCTTGAGAAGCAGATACAGCCCTGCTTCCTTGCTGTTCTGCTCAGTTGTGCTTTCCAACTTACCTTTCTGTTACTTCTGTGCTGCTTTGTTGGTAGTTTTGCATACCTGGAACATGCTCTCTGTTCATTGTCTCCATTCTTTTGTCTTTTATATTTTATGAAGTACCTCTCATATTCTCTGTCCTGTTGCCCCAGACTTATTTCTTATCAACTTTTGAGTGACATTTTGGAAATTCCCTTACTCAGTGAAGAATATGCAAAGACATATGGCCAGTCTGTCACTGTTTGCTGAATTACTTGGGTTTGTTTCATGGTTTTTTTCATATTTGTTCTTACTCCATAAAATAAAACCACTTATAGTACTGAATGGTTACTGGGTTTGAAATATTATTTTAGTTTCCTATAATTCCTTTTTTGTTTTTAAGAGTTCATCTTAGTTGGTGCTTGACATGTTTCATCAGCTTAGCTGAGAAGATTTCCAGTAGTCCAGGAAAGTGTTAATTTCTTAGGATCCTCTTACTATTTTTCAATAAAAGATTTTTTTTTTTTCCCAGTCACTTTGTGTGTACACCATGTTACTGTCTGATTTGTGACATTTTATAGAAAGGAAGGAAGACATCATTAAAAACAAGTACAGTCTTGAGTTCTGTATTCTTGAACTTCCATGATGTTAGTGAAGCTGGAAATTTTACTGAGGACTTAGGTTTTGGCCTGGTTTTGGTGGTTTTTTTCCCCTCTTCCCTGTAATATGTCTTTAAATAATAAGATATACTTGTGTTCAAATCTTAGTGGAAATGGTGGGCAATAGTTATTTTAGTTTCTTAGTGAATCCCAAATAGTATTGTCCCTTGAGTTTCATGTGTCCCGTCCCTCTGTGTGTTATCTGAAGCTGGCCAGGTAAACAAGATAAATTACTTATTTTGGTTTCAACAGGGTGTTCATGTTGGGGGGTGGGGTGGTAGTGAAGGTGGATTTTGGTTGTTTTTTGTTGGTGGGACTTTTTTTTAGACAAATACAAGGTACTGAAGCCAACCATTTGGTCTTTGAACATGGCGTTTTTGACCAGTGAAGATACTACTACTGGTATACAGAAACATTTTTGAAAATTACATTTACAAGATGCGAGAAGAAAAGTAGTCGTCACTTGTGGAAAGTTCATAGCTGTATTGCGTCCCTCTGTAGTAATTTGCCTTATTGCTTGATACTTGATAGAGAAAAGGGTCTGTGATATGTCTTATTCTGAAGAAATCCATTATGTGAAAAGTTTTGAGGAGAGCTAGCTGACACAGTAAAAAGTCTTTCCAACATTGCTTTTTTCTCATTTAAAATTTTTGCTTCTGATTGAACTTTTTAAAATCAATAGTCACACATAATGCCTGAAACTTCTCATTTTATTGGAAGTAAATATTATATCCCTCATTTTGTTCTGTTTTACTCACTTTATGGCTCTTTTTACTAGTACTAAGTTTTGCTTTGTCGCTCATTGAGCGACAGCTCTGTGAAATGTTTCTTTTGCACAACGAACAGAAATTGTTACTGATTTCTTACTCTCCCAAATCAGTAACAAAATATTACTGAAGAACTGTCACACAGGTAAGGGAGCTGAGCAGCATGGACGATACTGTAAGTAACTTGAAGATTCCAAGTAGGCAGAAATCAATTTTGTATGTGTTAATCTCCATTTTCATTGAGCTGTTGATACATTATTGTTAGCAGGAATATTTTACTTCTATTAGGTAACAAACTATTGTTATTCACTGAACTACCTTCCAAAAATCTTTATAATTAATGGACTGACTTCATTCAGCATGTGGTAACAAATCCTAGCATATTGCCCCTGTTTATATCGGCATCCGTCTCTAGAAAAGCTCTCGTATTTTAGGTAGCTAAAGGTTAGTTCAGGTAATCTGTCAAGTACATGTCATCTACTCAGCATCAGTTGCCCAGAGCTTTGTGATAGACTACTATGAGGCTTACAGGTAAGGCAGCACACCTATGCATGTGCTTACCCAGGACTTCAGGAATTAATTCAGGAGTAGAGACAACCTAGACTGGGGCTGAAGACTGCAGCTGGGTAGTTGTCTGGTATTTTTTTTTAAGCAAAACAAGTCTGGTAGACAAGCTCTGGCAAACTGAACTGCACCAGTTAAAGACATTAAAGTCCTGACTCTGCCAGAGATTGCCTTAATAATGAGGCAGCAGAACAGGATGTGTCTGACATTGTGTTTTCATAATCCAGTAGCTGAAGCATTAGTGTGGCTACACTGCAAGACAGATCAGACACCTGATCTATCACAAAAATTATTTTTCAGCTAGGTTTGTTTTCTAACTTAGTGTATGGCCATACAAATGCTAATTCCAGCTGAAGGGAGGGGTAAGAATATGCAATCAAAGGCCATGTGTAACTATCAGTAAAAAGTCACTTTGGAATTGCCCCTGGGTTGTGACCCACAGTAATTAAGAAATCAAGGTGCACGTCTTCCTCTGCCCTGACTGATGAACTCTGTCTTCTAAACCCTAGTAAATAAAACAAAGTTTTGTCAAAGCATCAGAAATTTCAGCTTGGAGTTGGATGTCCTGTAGGAATTATGGAGATGTTTCTTGACCTAATTCTTATTTAAGTCTTTGGTATTTCTGATGAGCCGTACACCAAGGTACTACTTTCAAGACTGCCTAGAAAATGCAAGCATCATTAGACGTAAGTATGCATGTGTTACTGAAAGGGAGTCCTGTGTGGCTGGATTTAGGGGGGAAGGTTATGTTGGCTGCCATCAAAATACACAAAAACATGGAATTCAACTAGTTTTACTGCAAAAGCAACATTGTTGTTCAGCCCTTTTGGGAACTATTTGCTTTAGATGTTCTTCAGCTTCTGAAGTAGGACAGTTTCATTCCTTATTGAAAACCATAGAACTGAGTGAGAATTTGTTTATGGCTTTGTGTGGCAAGAGCTGTAGAATTTGAGTTTGACACTGTTGGTTTCAGTGGAAAGTGCTGAGCATCAGTAAGTTAGAGGTTACATAGTAGGAAAGTTACTAGTATTATACAAGTAACTTGAAAATTCAGAAGCTCTGATTCCCCTTACAGCACCTAAGCTTTACAGATCAACAAAGTTTTATTCTTTGCTTGTGAGTGTAGATCTTTATGGATAAATACCCTGTCTAAAAGTCTATAGAGTAAACCAGATCTGCATTTGTTGCCTTTGTCTGGTTTTTATGCCCCTGATTGCTTCAGGACACGGTTTGTGTCTGTATAAGAATTGCAGCTGACTGTGATGGATTTCTTGGAGTCCCTGGTGCTGCTTCCAGTTGCAAAACTTAATCACAGAAGTACTGCTAAAGCAATTGATTGGCAGAAGACGAGAGTTATGTTGGCCTGAGTGAGATGGCCGTGAATAACAGCTTTTGCTAGGAGCAAACAAAAATTGATAGAGGGAGGCTATCCAGCTCTGCATGGCCTTCATGATTGCTGACTCCTGCTGGCACGTACCCACCTTACTGGGTGCTCTGAGACACCTCGGCTGGGCAAGTGCGGTGCCGGAGCCATGGGTGGATAGGTAGCAAGAGCAGTATGAAACAGTGGCACAGCAAAGGGCTGCAAAACCAGACAAGAAGCCAGAGTTTATTTACAAGTGTCTGTTCCAAAATTATGCTGTCTTATCTACACTTGCAATGCTCTGTGTAGCATTGAGTTCTTTGCCAAGTGTGTACAATACAATTAATTATCACTCTATCAGTATCACCTCTTAAATTAATTTTGCTGGTTTTCATGATTGCAACACTGAATGATTTATGTTTTCCCCGTACTTTTCACTAATTGCATAACTCCTCATTACTGAGTTCATTTGTCTTCATCTGTCCATATGTTTTCCCTGTTTCTTGTGAACATATAGTGTAACTTTGTAGCCCTCAAAGAAGAATGTAAATACTTAGTCTGCAGAAATAACTGGTGCTATAAGTCTGCCCGTAAGTGTCGTGATCTCTCTCCCCTGATGTTCTGTCCCATCCCGGTGAAGCCTGTGGATTGTTTGAGAGCTGAGCAGTGTTTAGGGGCAGAAATGTTACAACTGGCCCTTTTAAAGTGAATTTACCAAAGAAAACCCCAATTATAAAGATATATCAATTTGAGTAGCATATCACGTGTTTAAAACAGTAAGAATATGATAAGTGAGTTGAACACAGGAGTTTTTTACCTTTCCTCAAAAGCACGATGAAGATAAAAATGGTCTGAAAAGAGTAATTTTATAAAGCTAATTTGGACATGGTGTGAATGACCTGGGACTTCATGTAAAACATAATCTGTATGCAGTTGCAAAAAAAAAAAATTGATAAGATCAGCCAGATAAATTACACAATGTTGACCTTATTTTTAAAATTACTTTGCTTAAGGAGATGACAGATCATTTTGGTCTTTATGTAATAACCAAAATTCAGCTTTCTTGTTAACAATAGGAATGCTAAGCTTTTATTTTCCCAGGGGTACTTAAAAAAGTTTGACATACTTACAAAAATAGGATGAGATCAACTTATAGAAATCTAAGCCAGGATTTTGTCATGGTTTTATTTTTGCCTCCAGACTTTAAATACTTCTAATAAAGGATATATTTTAAAGCTTGAACTAAAAGCCTAGAGTTCACATTGCTCTGTTTGGATCTGGGAGAGGCTCATATGCTCCTACACATTTTTTTAAGTATAGGAAACACATAACATTCTTGTAAATCAGTTTTGTAAGGAAGAAGAATGAAAAGACCATTCTTCAAGCAACACAACTTTAGCTTCTATTTTTTTTGCATGCACCTTTTAGGAAAAGTAGTCTTAATACACTCTTTTAGGGCTTGTAGAAAACTTTGCTTATCTTACACAGAGCATTTTTTAATCATTCTGTTTGTTTCTGACTAGCTTATCTTTTTTGGTAATTCTTTTCTCTTTTGGACTCCCAGATTGACTTAAATTTATTACTTGAATGAGTAATGGAATAAGATTCTTTCTAGGGGGAAGTGCTGTAGCTGTGCTTCTGAATAAGTAGCATTACTGCTACTTATAAATAGTTACAAATAGCTGTAGTTTTGCACTTTTAGCAATGTTGTTGAAACAAGGATAAAAGTAGTACTGATGTTAAAAGCACTTACTTCACTATGTTGTACATGCCAAAGAATGGGCAAAATACAGTTCTCTCTCCTGGTTTAATACATCTTTTTAGTGTGCCTTCAGTGAAATAGGATTTTTCTTTTTTAGCTGGCTAGTATCTTGAGCTACATTCATATTTACCATATTATTTAAGTTCATATATTGGTGAATCGTCAATCTTTCCTACCCTCTAAGGATTTAGAAAATACAAAGGTAACTTTCCCATTTTCCCAAACTGTTTATTCCTTTGTACTGACTTTTTTCTTAAGATACAGAAGAGAAATTTGTGGGTTTTTTCTTCCCTGGTGTCAGTAGCTCTTGAAAAGGGGACTATGGATTTCTCTTTGCTCTCACACTCTTTTTTTTTTTTTTTTTTAATTTTTAATGGGGGGAAAAAAAAAAAAAAGCTATTGCATCAGGAGGCAGTGCTGATTGGAAAGACCAGACCTACCACATAATGAGATATAATGGCACTTTAGTGCTTTATATACAGAAACGACTCCATGTTGGGTTTGGTTTTGCTTTGTCATTACTCTCTGGGGCACTGGTGTGTGATTAAGCTTCTTCTGCAGGCTACTGGAGAAGGAAGTTGTGCTGTATTCCAGGTATGAACCCAAGCCTGAAAAGTTTCTAGCATAATGGTGCAAAATCCAGCGATTCTATTTATTTATCTATTTTTCCTTCCTCATTTTTTCTTTGGACAAATTGCAAGGTAGAATTAGTTAAAAGTAGCTACATCATATTATTACTGTTCATTAGAACAGTGACCAAGTCAGTGGTGATGAGCAGAGGACTGGGTTTACTCAGAGTAGGCAACTGGGTGTGACGAACACAAAAACCTATGGTATGTTTGTACACTTTCTGCAAAGGTCTTATCAACTGAAGCGAGAAAACCTTCCTAGTACAAGACAGGAAACTTGATATTAAAGGAATATGTAAAATAATAATCTACAGGAATGGGAGTGAATCATATGTTGATAAGAAAAGAAAAAAAAACACAGGTGGTAGGGAAGCATCGAATATTTGGCACAATCTGCTGGAAAATAAAATAGCCTTAGACTTTTTTAGAAGAAATAAATTTGAAGAATAACTGCAGGAAGATTATTTTTGTATATTAGAAGCCCACAGTAGTCTTTAGGGTCATAATGGAGAATGGATGAAGACCTCTCATTTTACAAGTGAGAAATACTGAGTATTGTCAAGACTGGCAAGATTGGTTTTGCCTGAGATTAGCTTCCCAAGCACAGCTACTATTAATGGTAACAAGATACTCAATAGATTTCTTTACCAGTCTGTACATTAACAAAGCACAGGCTTGGAGCCATCGATGTTTTAGGAGAGCTGCTTGAAGAAAAGTATTGTATTTTTCATATGTGTAACTCATGGATTACCTGTTTAAAAAGGGAGAGAGGGGGCACTGGAAATTATATAAAATGCGGCTTATCTCCACCCACCTTGAATTTTGTGTATTTTGTGTTAAAACTTATTTTCATTAAATACTAATAACAAGCTTTATGGATGGATTGATTCAAGTTGGTGCACAGTCAGATGCATAAAAATATGTATGTAGTCTAGATTCATAACTTCAGAAGTGCAGTGTCTTAGTTTTACTAACAAATTGCTAGGGATTTAAAGAGCTCTAAAATTTACATATGGGACAAATCACTGATTTGATCAATCAGAAATTTCAAAATACATGCCTTAAACAGTAGAAGTGAATGGGAACTTCTAGAGAAAGACTTTAGACTTCGTTGAATGAAACAAGTAAGATAAAAAGGAAACCGGGAACTAAATCAGAACTTAAAAGAAATGGGGAAAAAGTGCTAGTCAGCAGAGCCAGACAGACGTATCTTAGGGGTCAGATAGCATTAACAAGTTTGGGGTTTTTTTAATCTTAAGAACAGACTTAACAAAAGGATATTGAAGTGAACTAGAAAAGATTTATGTAAACATACGGATATTTATATCCATAAATACATTTACAGTGAAGTCTCTAATATTGGGCTTGACTGGTGGAACTTTCATTATCATTGAAGCCAGGAAAAATTCTTACATTGTCTTCAGAAACTTAATTTTGTTTAAATCTTGTAACTTGGAAACAATAAAAGCATCAGTTACCTATAATTTCATGTGTTTATGTATCTGAAAAGTGCATTCAAATCTCTAACATGATCTTTCTTTCTCCCCCTGCCCCTGTTCTAGGAATTGGCTCTCCGAAGCCAGCTTCCAACGATGGAACAAGACAGCGGATCTCAAAATCCCGTGTCATCTCCTGGAATGTCTCAGGAACTAAGAACAATGACTACAAATAGTTCTGATCCCTTTCTTAACAGGTTTGTAAGCGTAGCTACTAGAGGGGAAGAAAATTGATTTAAAATTCTGTTTGGTACATGTAATAGTTTATTTTGAACATCTGTCTGTGCCAAAAGCCACAGCTGTAAATGAATCTTTCCTTAAATGGCAAGTCTAGTAAAAGTTGAGGATTAAAAGCTGTCTCCTGTGGGAGGAAGTAGTCTGTTCAGACTTGTAGGAAGGTTTTTTATTCAAAGTCATAACATGTTTGCCTCTGCATAATCTGTTGACTAACAGTCATTTCAAATTACTGACTCAGAAGAATTTCGAATAGGTTGCTATGAGATCAAATGAACTGTGAGGCACATTTAGGACTACACCTTGAGGTTCATGTTTTCTCCATTCACCCCTCCCCTCCACTTCAGGTATTTAATTTAGCAGTATTTTTACTCTGTTAATGTTAGGTCTGCAAATAGTGGCATGTTTCATTTTAAATGCTGTATTATTTTGAAGTGGGTCTTTTATTTCAATATTTAGAATTTTGCAGTATAGACTAGTCTCTTTCACATAATTTTTCCTTAATCCCTCTGAGTTAGTGTGTGTGTTTTGTTGGAAATACTGTTCTAATTACAGCTTGCAAATGCTTCTTTTTAACCATTACAACTTTGGAGAAACTGCTGCAGCTTGACATAAGTCATATCTGTATTTTTTGCTTAGCATGCTTGAAAGAAAAGATAAAAACGGTAGAACAGTCAAATCTCCAAGCCACATAAATTCTTAATTAATGGAGTAAAAATCTACTAGCACTTGAGCAGTATCAAGTAGTTGATCTAAAGTTGGAGTAGTTGATTTTGTAGTTCTTCATTAGACTATATTTTGTCAGCATTCTAAACTGATATCAACTCAGTATCTGTTACCATAAAAGAGAAAAATTGTGTATTCTGACAGAATTCATCCCTGCTTTTCTGCATTACATTGAAATGTTAGCCTAACTTTAGGATGCTTACTGAAAGTGCTCGTGAAGTATAACAACATGCTGATCCTACTCTTAACTGATACATTATTAGACTCGTACAAAACCCCATAAAATTCATCTTTATTGTTTCAATGTAAGTCGTAACTTCCCTGGTGTGGGCCATCAATACAGTTTCAAACCTGCTCACATCATGCTAGAACTGGCATGATTTTGGAGTAAGGCAAGCTTAAATACCTGCTGTAATTTAGATACTGAAAACTGTTAAAATCTTTGTAAACCTTTGCTGCTTCACTTATTTAAAAGAATATGGGAAGAGATTTATAACTTAATGTTGCTGATATCTCACACTGAAGTTCTTCATTCCTAAAGAGGTACTGTCATTGTAACTTTTCCAGTTACTGATACTCCATCAGCTTACCTTAAGTTTGTTTAATTTTCTGCCTATTCTAGGAGACTTCTCCGTCATTTTCGTATACTCTGTCCTCACTCTAATTCTCAAAATTAGTAAAGTTGGGAGGAGTTAAGGCAAGAACCTACCCTCCATATCGCCAGTGGAATCTGTTGTCATTTGTGTCGTTTAGTTTATGTAAATAACATCTGTTGCTCTTAAGCTTTTTCTCCTGCTGCATGAAGTGTTGTCTGTGCTAGTGTGGTGTGTGCTGCTGTGAGAGTGGGAGAAAAGTTTCTGTCTCAAAGGGCACAGTGCTTTGTATATATGGGAGAAAACCAAATTAAAAAAAAAAAAAAAGGCCTTGCATGTGGAAAAGAACATAGTGGTGTTCTGTTATTAAACTCCCTAAGGAAGTAAGTGGTATTTCCAAGTTTTGGGTAAGCCCTTCAGGAAGACTTATCTCCTAGACAGACAAGTCTGAGTAGCAAACTTCATTTTTTGTTAGAGAAGGATTGTCCTCCATGGTATTCATCCTGGGATCTGATATGCTGGCCCTGTCCTGATGAATAAAAAAGTCAATAAATTTTAAAATCGACCTGCTCTCCTATGAGAAGCCTCTGTATATAGACGATAGCCTTGATGTCTTATAGTACCATACTAGCTTGAATTTCTGGAACGCCATTGCTGTCATACGTTGAGCCCAGGTATATTTTGAAATTTGCTCTTAAATGACGTAGAATCCTCACATCTCCAAAACCTGTTTTCTGACCTGAAAGAAACACATCTTCAGGTTTCAAATGGCCATGGCAGTGGACTAATGCAGTTTATCCATCATGAGTCTACATACATGAAATACAAAATGATGGATCTTTACCTTTAGTTAGAAACAGGAAAAAAGCTAGAAAGGGCAAATTCATGTTGTTTGTAATTTTTTGGCAGGTTGATAATTAGCAAGGACTGTTCACTGCAAAGTGCAAAAAGGTACTATACTACATGCCTAGTTGCAAATATGTTTAACTGTGCTTTTTTTGAAGCCTTTACCCCACGCAAAGTACTGAAAAATCTGTACCTGTCTAGAGTTCAGAATATCTTAATTTTGCATTTTGGTCTGAGCATTGACCCCTTCCAGGTAGCTTTATGTACATCACTTCACTTAATTCTGGCATATGGGTATGGTAAAGGGATTTTTAAAAAGGACATTTGTGGATATGCGTTGCTATCTCTGGATTAGATGCAGCAGTCCAATCGTTTTTGCCCTAAAGGTCTCTTTGATGTCCCTTATGTTAACGTTCAGAGTTAGAGAAATGCTTTTCTGTCTTTATAGGGTATATAGAGAGTTCCTGGTGAGACAGTCCTCTTAACTTTAGGTACCAAAGTTGGATAACCAAAGTTTAGGTAGTTGAATGTTTTTCACTGCCTACATAATCAGAACATCCAAAAAAAATCTCCGAGAATAATTACTACATTGAAGCAATTTGAGAAAATGTATAGTAGTGTTTTCATTTATGTAGTTAATCTTCTGCCTACTGCCTTCAGTGCTTACTGTTATTATGGTATATTTTTTTATTCGAATGGGACATCCAGCAATGCAGACTTTATTAGCCTATTTCACCTTTTGGTTTGCCACTCTGTTTACGTATTTTTGTGTAGTAGATTTATATTGATAATGACAGTAATTCTCTGTTTAATTCCTAAATTGGGATTTCTTCTTTTCTATACACAAATTTTAACAAGTATTAGTTGAAGAAGCATCCACTTTATTTTGTGTAATGCAGTTTAGTTGCATGCAGTAATCTTGGGTGGTATGACTACTAAATGAAGAAATCCTTGTTGAAGAAAGAGGAAATGTGTGTTAGGGAGTGATTTGAAGAGAAGGGTTGGACATTGCAAGTATGAGAACAGCAGCCAAAAAGCCTTCTCAGCTAGAGAAGAGTTCAGCATAGTCTCAGTTCTGGTTTTAGTATTTTGTCCCACAAAGTAAACCAGGTTTTTTTCACAGAAGTTTTAAATAACTTAATTATTAGGATTGATATCAAATGTGTGGTGATGCTATTTTTTAAATCAATATAAAAATATTTATGATTTAATATAAAGAAATGTTAGGTTTCTTTCTTGTATGGCAAAGATGTCACCATGAAATCTTGCATATATATATTCATGGCTGATGACGTACCTGCATCTGAAGTTGAATAGCTGTTCAACCATCATCTGGTTCTTCATACTTGACAAAAAGGCATACTCTCTATATGAGCACATTATGAGAAAGATCAGTATGTCTTCAAATGCTAATTTGAACAGTAAGTCAGTCAAGTTGATCTTCATGTAGTATTCAAGCTGGAAAATCAGTAATGTTTCTTAGTGAATGCTACCACAACCTGAAGAAATAGAGATTTTGAAAATATTTTGTGAAGCTTGGATATTAGGAGATGCAGAGGGAGGGAGGTAATGGTATATTTCTACAGCTGCTTATGCAGACCACACCTCCTGCCAGAAAACCTGCTCCTGCTTGGACTCCTCTCCACGGGTCACAGTTCCTGCCAGGAACTTGCTCCAGCATGGGCTGTCCATGGACTGCAGCTTCCTTCAGAGCATGTCCACCTACTACAGCATGGGGTCCTCCACATGCTGCAGGGTGGATATCTGCTCCCTCCGTAGGCTGCAGGGAGACAACCTGTATCACCATGATCTTCTCAATGGGCTGCAGGGGAATCTCTACTCTGGCACCTGGAGCACCTCCTCCCCCTCCTTCTTTACTGACCTGTGGATATGCGTTGCTATCTCTGGATTAGATGCAGCAGTCCAATCGTTTTTGCCCTAAAGGTCTCCTTGATGTCCCTTATGTTAACGTTCAGACTTGGAGAAATGCTTAGAGTCTGCAGGGCTGTTTCTCTCACATTTTCCTACTCTTCTCTCCTAGCTGCTGCACAGCTTTTGTTTTTTTTTTTTTTTATTTACCCTTTCTTAAATATGTTATCACAAAGGTACCACCACTGTTGCTGATAGGCTCACGTTTGGGCAGCAGCAATACTGTTTTGGAGCCAGCAGGAATTAGTTGTGTCTGCCATGGGGTCAGCTCCTCGTATCTTCTCTCAGAGACCATCCCTGCAGCCCCCCTGCTACAAAAACCCTGCTGTGTAGTCAATACACTGGCCTACTTCCACTCCTGCCCCATCCCAAATTTCCCACTGCAGCCTTGTTGGTCTTGCTCACTCCACAGGCAGCAAGATGGCAGACAGAGAGAGAATGCATGTAAGGCCTCATGCCATCACTGTTTTGTTAACCGTTCTGTCAACGAGATCATTCTAACAGGGTTTGTTTACAGGATGGCTCCTGTACCAGTATTTGATTTATAATAGGGCGCTCTCTTGCCATGACTTGTGTGACTGAACTAGTAGAAATGCAACAATGGAGGTAATTGAAGAATCACTAAAGGAGTTCCAACTATAGCTCCTATTTATAACAACAGTGACCTAAAAATACACTTCTACACTTCAGAGGTTGGTTAAACATGAGGACATTAGTAGTTAGAGATTATTTTTTTTTCCTCCTTACAGAAGTGTGAAAGGATATGCCGTTATTATTTTTATAATCATTAGGGACTATCTGTGATATGCTTCCAAAGGTTTTTAGCTGTGAGTAGGTGTGAAAAGTTTAAAGCTATGCAGAACACAGGTAGGCAGGTTTTTTTAAAGCTGCTTAAGTATGCTCTCATCAAGTCAAACTGAACCTAAATAATATGATTTTAATTGGAAAAGGTGTACATAAAAAGCCCAGGTGTCTCGCACAGACAAAAGCTTCAGGTTTTTGTTAGACTAGAGCATCTCTCATGACAGTAATGTTTTTAAAGCCCTTGAATTGGTTAAAAACCAAGCATTTGTTTTAATTTCTTCAGTACTCTACTCTCAGGTTTTTATTCCCTTTCTTCTGTTACAGTGGAACATATCACTCCAGAGATGAAAGCACAGACAGTGGACTTAGCATGAGCAGTTACAGCGTACCCAGAACCCCCGATGACTTCCTGAACAGTGTTGATGAGATGGATACAGGTCTGTTTTTCTGTGCATTCTTAATGCGTGTTTTCCAAATATGCTTTTGTCCATTTGCAATGAAAACAAGCAACTCTGAGAAGCTGTGATAATTTTTGCATTGTTTTTTACCTTCTTCTATTTCTGTAATAGAAATATTATAGTTAGATTTGTGAAAAACATACTTGTTAGTCAGCTCTAGTGGGATGATGGGGGATTGCTCATAAATAATGCCACTCCTGTTGTTATATGGAATTTGAATGTCCATTTGCTTTTAAAAATAATATTATTTGTTCAGAGCTAAGAATAGTACTTCGTCCAGTGTTGCTAATACTGCTCCAAAACAATATTTGACTCAGTATTGCCTTTTTCCTTTAAGTGTAAGAATTAAAATATGCTAAACGACGTCAAAGATCTGTAGAGATTTGGGTCAGTAGGTGAAAAGGTTGAAACAAAGGCATGTTGGGTTGTTGTGATGGATTTCTATGAATCACGTTGCCTGTATGATGCAAGAGTTACGGGATTAACCTTTAACCAGTTGTCCTGATAAATTGCGGGTTTGGTACTTCCACTATATTTAATATCTGTCTTGCTTTGCGTTACAACTAGGTGACAGTATCAGCCAAAGCAACATACCATCCCATCAGAACCGTTTCCCAGACTACCTTGAAGCCATTCCAGGGACAAATGTGGACCTTGGGACACTGGAAGGAGATGGGATGAATATAGAAGGAGAAGAACTGATGCCAAGTCTGCAAGAGGCTTTGAGCTCTGACATCCTTAATGACATGGAATCTGTCTTGGCAGCCACCAAGCTAGATAAAGAGAGTTTTCTTACTTGGTTATAGGAGCCTCAGGGAGACTGAATTCTAAATCTGTGAAGGATCTAAGGAGAATAGGACATTTGTATCTGAAGTTCAGAACAAGCCAGTGTGGCACACTTTGGCTTATGTTCAGAAAAAGTAAATGAACAAATACTCAACAAGATTCTTTTGTTTTGCTCTTCCTTGTCCATCGCTGCTGTTATATATTGCTGACTTTTTTCCACAGTTGACTCTGAAGAACAGACATCTTCTTGATCTTTTTCTATTGCTGTTGCAACTACTGTTCAAGGGGGGTGGGGAGGGATGATGAACCTATTTGGATGACGAATGCCATTCCTTTTGTCCTAGTGTGCGCTTGCATATCGTTTTATCTTAAGTACTCAGATTTGAGAGTTAATTTCTGCATGTCACTGCTCGTAGTTCGCTCAGCTAGTTGTCTCCTGCTGCCTGTGGCAAGTGGTAAAACATGACGTATTGGAGTGACAAGCCAAAAATGATGTATCTGGTCAAAAGAAGTCAATACTGATTTGGAGATATGACTTAAAGGAGGGCTGAAGACTGTATGGCATTAAGTGTTTCTACTAGTAGCTCTTTCATTAGTCACACAGTGCTCTTGTTCATATTTTATGTTATAGTAAATCATGAGTCATTTTACATAGAAACATATATGAACTTTGATTGTTGCCACATATTCTAGCCTAACTTTTGTTTGTCAAAAATAGTTTGATTATTTTTGTTAGTTGGTTTAACTGTAGCTGTAGGATGGGAAGTAATTATAGGTGTTCTTTTTTTTTTTTAATAGTGAAATCTAAGAGTTTTTTCTGATTTCACATAGTCTTATTTAAATCTGAATTGTCTGCTTTTTTTATACTTAAAACATGCCTATTGTATCCTGATAAGCTAGTGAGTACATAAATCAGTATGTTTTGCCTGTAACTTTTTTTATTTTTTTAAAGGCTAGCTTTGAATGTAATCATTAGATTTCATGACCAGTGGCTTATTTTTCATGTTTATTTGCAAGATTTTTAATTAGAATCTGATTGCAGCAATGTAAAAGTTAGAATCCTAAGTGTCGTATGTACAATTTTTAATGCATTTTAAAGTAGCAGAAACCATTTTAAAATGACAGATGCATCTAATCTCTCTTCTGGTTTCCAGTTTTGATATCTAAGTGAGTTTAGATTTTAAAATCTTTAATGGGAAAAAAACTTTTCAAAAAGTTTCTCTTAAGTTAACATGGGAAAAGGCTGAACTGGTAATATCACTCTTAAGTTGCAATGAAAAGGCTAGAACACCAAAAAAAAGATAAAAATCCTCAAGAAAAACTCCGAAGTCTAACAGTTATCAAATTCTGTTTGGTGAAAAATAAGCCCTGGACACTATATGTAGAAGAATGTAAAGATATGTGTTAGATGGTGACATGAGCAGGTAATGAAGTGTATATTAGTAGTAGAGCTTAGTGTGAGGTAGAGGTGAATATGAATTATCTTTATTTTAACAGGAAAAGATGTATCACTAAGTTGTCTGCAGGAGTTGACACAGTTTCCAAAGAGTATTTTTAAATGAACAAAATGAGCATGAATCAAACTTTCAGTATAAGCTATGAAGTTTTGTGTGGCTTTGTTTTTTTTCTGATGAAAAATAGTGTCACCACTTAACACCTCTATAATTAAGGGCCTGTCACCATTCTTAACATGAGCCTTTATTTTCAAGGGTGTATAAGACGACTATGTAAAGATACCATAAGTGTGAAACTTGGTTTTGAAAAAAAATCTCAGCTAGCAGGGACTTCTCCTGGGGAGAGATTTTTTTGGGGTTTTTTGTTTTGTGCTTTTTTAAAATACATTAATTATTTTTCAAAGTTAGGAATGAATCAGCAAAACAAAACAAAAAAAACCCTCATATTATTTTTAGGATTTTTTTTTTACGCTTCAGAAACAGTTCTGCTTTAGGGTTATGTAAAGAATGAAAACTGAATCAAGTCTCATTTTAAAAACTGAAGCAGCAGAGGCAGAGATTTGAAATTTGCCGCTATAAATGTACATTTACTACTTTATGTAAGGATATTAGTGTTTGAAATACACAAAATTGTTTGTGGCTTGTTATGGAATAAAGGCAGGTTTTAAAATACCAATTTTCAAAACACATCCACAATGACAAATATATTCTGCTACACCAATATTGAGCGATTAATAGGCCACTTATATTGTGCAATGACGCAGTAGCTCCTAAAGCAGCATACTGTGTCCAAGATAGGGATTTTAGTAGCATTTTTACAATTTCATTATGGATTCTTCTCTCTTCTTCCCTTCAGGAAAGACAGACACTAAATTGTTATAACTTGAATGGTCTGACATAAAACCACAACAGCAAGGAAACTTGGAGTTTATTCCATTTCAGTGGTCTTCCGCAGTTGTATCCAGGTATAGTAGGACATACGATGCACTGAGTGCAAACTTCTGACATGCTGTACCTTGCTACAACAGGGAGGAGTACAAAACAAATTTTCTTTCCTTGCTTTTCTGTGTTTGTCACAGCTTTAATATTTGAATGTTTTCTTCTCATTGTAGAAACACTAAATGGCTTATACTGTATTTGGGTAACACTGCTTAGGGTAGATAGTGACAAACTGGGAATCCTTGAACTGCTCTAACATTAGTTCTGTTTTGTGATACTTATTTTAATTGATTTTAATACATTTCCGTTCTCTCATTTATTAGGAAACATACCATAGAGATACTGTACTGTTGGCAATCAACATTAATTTGGAATTTCTT
Source organism: Tauraco erythrolophus (assembly GCF_009769465.1). NCBI lineage: Eukaryota > Metazoa > Chordata > Aves > Musophagiformes > Musophagidae > Tauraco > Tauraco erythrolophus. The sequence goes on along the minus strand of NC_141465.1, from coordinate 121,438,614 downwards.
TTTTTTAATTCTGCAAATGCATTGTTTGATGAAGTGGTTAAAATTGTTTGAAATGCAAAAGTGTTTTGGGTAGTATTTTATACTGATGTATATATTGAAACAGAAACCATTGTAATAATTGTAATAGCTTTTAGTTATAAATACACTACATGCAGACAGATGGGGCTGTACAGTACTGTGCTGTTCAACACCTGGGCAGGGCTACTGCTTGGAAACAGGTTGCAGTGTCAGTAAACCATATGGATCAAATATTGTACCGTTCAGTGTTGGCGCTCACCAATGCAAAAGGAGAAGAGATGATTTCAACGTGATTAACACTACGTAGCTTTCACACATCTGGTAAACTAGTACTAAAGTGACCTTTTCACTTACAAGCATGTTTTTTATACAAATTAACAGGTGTGCCTGTGTAAAACAAATTGTTTTCTGTATCTTCGAAAAAATACTCTCCACATTTAGAATGTTGTATGTTAGAGAACTCTTAAATGCACCCTTGTCAAAAATTATATATATTAGTTACCAATGTTACTTTTAGATATGAGCATGACTGTAAGTTAGGTACTTAAGTACATTCTGTTACATTATTTTTCTTTATGTAATACTTTTTCAGTTGTTTTATTTGGTATAAATATATACTTTGTGCTTAAACATCTTTGTTTGTTTTTAACATTCAATAGTATGTAAAGATAGTGATTTCCTTCAGTAAGATGGATGCATTGAATTGTTGGAATTTCTATTGTATGTCTGTTCTCATCCCCCTTGTCACAGCTTTTGTAGTGATAAACTCCAGTCCTGCAAACATTGTGTACAAGCTCACCTAAGAGACAAAGGAGTCCCAGTGGAGTCAGTGAAGGCTTAACATTAACATATATATCTCTGTGATATATATATATGACACATGAAGAGACAGTGACTTTACTGAGCCTCATACAGTTTGTGTAAAACAATACTTTAATTGGATGTTGCACTACAGTGAGAGCTAGTAACAGAGCATTGTTACCTGCTGTGAGAAAGCATCCACTTTTTGCAGACATGCTTGCAATGTTCAGGATCTTCCCATGTAGCAGGTACATTTTTGGCTAACTCTTAAGTTTATACAATAATTTGTGGCAGACTATCAATAAAGACACACTATTTTCATTTCCAAGTTTTGACTTATGAATTGTGAAATATGTAATGCCATACATAGAAAGTGTCTGAAGATTTTAGTTTAAAAAGATCTTGACAGGATTCATTAACTTTGACCTTCTGTAAAACAAATACTGAGAGATGTTTTTTTTAATGTAATGCAGTTTGTGATGGCTGAAGTCATATGCTGTTTGCATTTTAGCAGTTCCAGAGTTAACTACTGGTCAGCACTGAAATGCCTCGACCCTGTGAAATTCAGTGCAGTTGTGTGTTTTCTTAGTTAAAAGTCCAGGGCTTGATGCTTTTATTAGTTTGTCTTTTACTCCTGAGTTCATAGCTAGGTTTAGTCACTCAGATGCTTTAAATTTAAACTGAACCCATCACACCTTGCACCTGGGAGTAGAAAGCCAGTGCCAGGGCATGACAAGATACCAATTTTATTTGCTGATATCACTCTCTCCCATTTATAAGGTGGTGACATATGGCAGTAGTTGAAGTATGAGTGACCTTCTCAGGCAGCCCTAAATAGACTATATTGCAGCAGAGCAGGATATCTGGTCCAGGTGTTTCAGGCTTTCTTGGCAATTTCTGGAAATATTTTCAACGCTTAGTTAAAAATAAAAAGTATTGGTTTCAATAAGCCAGAAATAGTATGCTTCCAAGGAAGCTTTGAGTCTTCCCTATGCTCATGTGCAAATTGTCCACAAAAGGAGTATTTTTCACCTAGAGTCATTAACAAAATAATTATCTGAGATGGGACTATGATCTGTCTAGCACCTCCTGTTCTGGAGGTTCCTTCGGAGGTAAAGTGGAGCCATCGAATTTATTTACAGCATTAACATCCATAGTTTCCATGTTTCTGTTGAAGAGTAAAGGTGTGCTTCTTGCCCCTTGCTGTCACCACTGATTATTGCTAACAATAGTTATCCGCACCCTCTAAATTTAGGTGGTGTCAAAGTAGAAAGATGCGTACAGCATGAAAAATCTTGGCTGGCACAAAATGGTAAAACCAACACTTAACTGAAAAACCAAACTGTCTTTGGAATACTGGGTAGAGCTTTGTACCAGCTATCATATCCAGTATTTAATGTCTCTTAAACAAAAAAGCCAGTGTGTTTTTCTCTAAAGGAAAAAAAAAATTAAAAGAGGAAGCACATTAAGTAAGAAATGTATAAATACCAAGACATCTGACAAAGCTGCCTAATGGTTTATTTGTGGAAAACTCAATGATTTTTACTTTTGCTGACATACTCCTCTCTTTAATGCAGAGAATGTCACAGTGAATGCTACAGATGCAGGCTGTTGCTGACTGGTGTTATTTTCTCTATATGAGAATGAAGTCGGTCACTGACTATAGTATTTTCTATATTAAACTGGCTTGTATTAGAGCGAGAGGCAAAGTAATTTTATTGGATTTTCCTGTCTTTTTATTAGCAAGTAAACAAAAAAAGAAAGGAGGCGGGAGAGAAGTCAGGAGCAGCCCAAGAGGCTTTTTCTTCAATATTATACAACAACAAAATAGAGCTCAATAAAAATGTTATGTTAGATCTCACCTGAAAAGCTCTTTCTTCTCCCATATATGTTATTACTGAGCTACTCTAGTGTGGTTTAAATTCTTATTGTGTTTACCATCTGCGAGTTTTGCTTGCCTAACACCTAAAGACTGGGACTGTAGCACCAGGTGCTGTTTGTCCCCAGAGGAGGACAGAGTTCCTCCTCTCCAGAATTCAGCTCTCATCCTGTTTGAAATCTGTAATACAAAGCAGAAATTACAATCTGACTCCAAACATGCTGCCCGACTGCTGTTACAAGATGGTTATTGGCAAGCGTGATTTTTGGGAATGATGGTGGATTCCTGTTCTGGTTTATCTTCTTAAAAACTGGAAAAGTTCAGCTTTCCCATTTCATTACTTAGATTGTCATAGGAGGGGCACGGAGTCCTCCCCGTGCCAGTGCCACCATGTCTGCAGGAGGACTCCTAACCAGCACGTCAACCTGATGTTAACTGATTTAATTTTTTTTTTTTTTTAAGCTGACAGTTTTATTCAGTCTTTCATTCATAGTTTCATTGTTAGGCATGCAAATAAAAATTGTCTGAGCTCTCTTGACTGCCAAGTGACCCTTCTCAGACTTCACCAAGCGATGTAATCCTTTCATACCCATCATCTGCTCTTGAAGAGTGTGACCTGGAGGCCTCTGAGAGGTCCAGCTGTAATTCTGGACTTTCAAAGTCTACAGTTAAAACCAGATACTGGTTATGTGGGTGTATAACAAAATCCCAAACCCACACTTGTAAGAAACTGCATGATTTAGGTGGTCATATCTCACAGCAAACGGCTGTGACTGTGAGATGCCTTCTAGTTAGACCAGAGTCCTTCCGTCTGTGGTCTGCAGGCAGCAATGGGCTCTGGATGTCTGTTCAGGCCAAGAAGTGGCTAGCAAAAGCCAAGCCTGTTGGGCAGCCTTACACTTTCTGAGCAGGAGAGACTCGGACTGCTGCTGAGAAAAGTTTCAGTGCCTCCAGAAGGTGACAACTGCTGGACTTGGTAAAGCTTCGCTGCTGCTGCTGCAGCCCGCACCTGCCGCCACCTTCATCCCTGCCCATGGGTGACTTAACTGCTTTAAAGCCCTGGCTTTTGGAATTACATACACCAGTATGTAAAACTGTGTGACTTCCTTTATTTCTTAATTTTGGGTTTTTGCTTAAGAAATTGCTCTCCTTTCAAAGGTCTTTCCTCCTGCAAAGAGCCTTTCAGGGTCCTTCTCGAATGTGAGATTCAAGTGGCTTTTTGAGCGTGAAATAACGTTCCAGGGAAGCAGAGCTTACAATGAGAAATACCCTAGAGTTTTCCCTAAAAGCATGTTTATTGTTAGGTGCTGAAACACGTACCTGGTTCCAGTATGAAATAGCAAGAGACAAAGATTATTGCTCTTGGCATTCCCTGCATTCTTAATCAGTAGCAAGGAGTTTGTCCCACAGGCATTTAACTCAGTCCTTTGAGGCACTTGACAGACGGATTAAATTTGCTAATCTTTAGATGGATATAGATTCCTCTAAGAATTAACACGAATGTAGTAAGCACCAATAGATCACCGGGAAATAAAAATTTCTCTTTGCAACTTGTGGCAAGAATGCTAGAAAACCCATCAGCCAAACAGCAATATCAGTATCCAGGTTCCTCTTATCCGTATGCTAGCCCTAGCTTGGAAAATAAGCTGGTTTTACATGAAGATCCATGATTGCAGTAAGGCTCAGGCTCCTTACAACTGTGATCTCTGCAGTGAAGTTTACTGTTGTGATACATGGATTTTACTTTTTTGGTCACCTTAAAATTAAAGTAGTGAAATCTGATGAGATCCATGAAAATAGGGAAGAAGCACATCTGTACAGCTGCATGAGGCCAGAGTTTCTCAGCTGCTTTTAGAAATGTCCTGCTTCTAATGAAGTGAAGGCATCTGGTGGACTTGTCTCTTCATGGCAACGGGCTTCACATTTGCTTGCACTTTGTTTTTAATGTCACTAACCTCTAACAGATGGCCACATTGCTGAAGTGAGTGCGTTGGTGACAACTGAAACAGGATAAAGATGTTTTTTAAAATGCAATCAGGTATGCTCTAGCTGGATACGTGTTGTCCTAGATAAAGAGGACTCCCACCTTGTAGTAGTATATCTGACTTCCTGCCTAGCCTTTAAGCAAGGCATTTTACCATTTCCCAGGAAAGCTGTGTGGCATGGGTTTACTTGTTTCCTGGAAGCACTGAAATGTTAATGTTTGCAAGCTGCTTTGAGGGTAAAGCAGCATTTAAGAGTTTCCTCTTCATTTATTCCCCAAACCGCTATTTTGGAGGTCTCCTACTGAGTGGCGTCACCCAGAAGTACAATTTTTGCAACGTAGTATAAGGCGTGCATCTGATTCTACTAGCTTAAACCCACAAATACGGATATCAAATGATAGTGTCCACATGCCAGCGGAAACTCAGTAGGAAGGGCGAGCTGATTCGGGTTAGCAGGTTAGCCCTCCTCTGCTGCTCACCAAAATTAACCTGAATTACCTTTTCTTTGCTGGAAGACGAGCATACATACAGTTACCACTGACAGATTAACGTGCACCAGTTCTTTCTTATCTGGAAGCTTTTGTGCCCGAGTCCTTAGGTGTTAGCTGGTTTTCAGATTCAGCTTTCCTGTTGAGCTTTATCTGTTCTTTTTTCTGGGAAGTCTAATCTTTCAGGTGTAAAAGTACATTTACTAATTATGAGCGGGGGGGGGAATCTTGCATCATTATGCATATGTACGCATAGAGTAATGCTGCATGCATTTGTGTCTCTATCTATATAGGCACACTATATATAAACACTGATTTCCTGCCTAAAGACAACTCAGGTTCTCATGAGCATTATGATAGTTGGTCTAGGCTGATAAGGAAAAAAAACAATAAAAGTGCCATCCCAGTTATAAAGTCTGCATGGTTTTTGATTATTTTTAAATCTTCAGGTTTTTAGGTGTGATGTAGGAGCATTTCGATCAGAAAACCAAAATGAATTATGAGAGAGAATGGGAATGCACATGTCATTCAGCTGTGCTGCCTCTCAAGAAACCAGTTTTGATTAGTTGTAGCATGCCATATGCAAGTTGGTTTAGCTTTTGGGAACTTAAAGGTACTTTTCACACAAAAATAAAACCAAAGGGGTACGCTGAGACAAAATGGGTCACCTGTCACTCCCCTCCTGCAAGAGTACATCTGTTGCTTTTGATCTGGGACAGAAAAGCAGTTGGCTTCAGATGAGATTTGTCTACGCTGAAGTTTACCCTCCAGTTTCATGTGTTATCCACGCTGTGCATCGTAGGATATGCACATTCTGTAACTGCACAGTCATATTCCTGCATACACAAACACAGGGATGTGTATGTGTGGCTAAGGAGTTAGAGAACTGGTACGTTACAGAGCTAAATGTTTACTCATGGCAGGGATTAACCCCCTAATGGGTGCCTAATACAACCGAGTGCCATGTTCCACTGATGCATAGCACATACTATGCTTCTTGCTTGAGTCTTTCCTTTTAAATAAAGGTTAAGATGTTTCTGGACTACTTCCCCATCCCCAAGATCCTAAGACAGTTGCTGGGGTTTCTTTTGTTTTTGAAGATTCAAGCTGCCTCCATGGGTGGGCCTAGACTGTTTTAAAACTTATTAATGTGGATTTATTCCACACTTGACTGTAACTATTTGTGTGCTGCAACTTTTGTTGCTGGGTATGTTTTTGGTAGAACAGTAGCACTGGAATATAAGATGACAAGCTGATGTCTAGGCATTTGAAGCTGATTCAGGGCGCTTTGAAGTCAGAAATCTTTGACCTTAAGAGTTCAATCAGCACTTTGGACTGCATGCTGTGTGTGCTACTGGAACAAAGAGGAGATTTTTATATCCCATAATAGGCAAACAGTGTTATAACTGCTTCTAGCACTGACTCCAGTAGCCACTCTCTTAGGCTTTTCTTTTTTTTTTTTTTTTTTTTTATTTTCCATTGTGTCATCTGTAAAAACACGATACGCTTTCCATGTTATTCAAATACTCGGATCTGAGCAGGGATGTTTGCATGTTATGCGTTTATATGTATTAGCATATTTACATATATTTGTGAATTGTATTTAGAATAAATACACAAAATTTGGAGGGACTCTGAGCGTGCTAGAAGACAAGACCAGACAGTGAAGTGTTTGGAGGAAAAATGGAGGCAAACCAATATACAGATGCACAAGTATGCACTCAGACAGAAATAGTCAACTATGGGAATTGAAGATTAGGAGCTGGTAGCTCAGTAGATAAAATTGCTTTTGTGACTCAAGAGAACATAAAGTTGATTTATCTGACAGGTTTTTTTCTGTTTTAAAAATTCGTACGCTCATGAGATGCACCATTGCAAATACAACAGACAACAAAGCGATTCTGTGCTGGTTCGTATCAGTGGACAACTGGAGCACTGGTCAGCTTTTTGGGTACAGCAATTGACAAAAGACATGGACTGAAGATGGTGCAGAGGAGAGCAGCGATGATGAGGAAAGCATGAGAGGAAGAGTACAGTAGCTGGGCCGTTTATCAAGGGAAAAGCTGATTAAATAGTTAAAGATGATCTTCAAGTAAAAAGCAACTGCTACTAGGAATGTATTATCCATGGTGCACAGGGTGAGAAGTCATCAGGCTACACTGCAGTAAGGTAAACTTAGGAAAATCTTCTTTTAGTCTTCTGGGTGCCTTGTTGGGGTGCCTGAGGAGGTTGTGGTAGCTTTATCATGGGAGAATTCAAACGAGTTAGATGAGTATCTCGTAAATGGGATAGAGCTGACCCAGCCTCGGGGTGGCTGGGCGGTCTAGCTGACTGCTAAGGTCCGCTCCTGGGCACTGTCTCAAAGAATTGAGGCCACTGATAGACCTCAAGAACTAGTTAGGAAATGCAGGTTCCTAGAGTTTTCAGATGAGAGGACCCCTTCCATCTTTGGTTCAACTTGTAACCCCTGTTGCTCCTGGAATTCATTGTTAGCCAAGGTAAACACCTCAGAAAGGTGCAGGTTTGACTCTACCACTTCATCTGGTAATTCCTCACAACTGATGATCGCACTGCCGGTGTAAAAGTGGAAAAAAAAATTCTTGCTATTTGCATTTGTCCAGTTTTCATTTCCAAACATTGGTTCTTTCCCTGCTGAAGGAGTCCTTTAGTACCTGCTCTTTTCTTCTGTTGAAAATATTTACATGCTTTAATTAAACTCGACAAATTTACATGCTTTAATGAACTGGACAAAATGTTTCCACTGTGGTAAAGGGCACTTTAGTGCTATCTGTCTTCTCACTAAATGTACTGCATGTGTTCAATTTGTCTGTGAATTAACCCAGCTAGTCGAGTCTGAGTGTGGCCAAGATACACTAGATTGAGCACAGCTCCCACTTAGTAGGAGAAAAACCTCCTGCGGAGAAGTAAAATCATCCTGAAAGTCATCCAGCCTTTGTGGAAAAGATGTATTTTTGGCTGAAACTCCAAGGGAACTACTGATGAGCTTGAAGCTAAGCCCAGATACCAGTCTTGGCAAAAACAAAAGCATCAAACTGGGTAAGAGGGGAAAAAATCCAGCAGAAGTAGTGTGTGGTCTTTTCTAATGGAACAGTCTTTTGCACGTTCTCTGGTGCAGAGCAGTATGGTAAAAATGATGGCCTGCAGACTTATACATCATTTGTTTACTGGTATATATTTCCCTTAAGGGAGTGGCATATTTCCCGCCCCCCTTCACCTCAAAACTCTCTCTTTACAATATCTTTTTTTCTTTTTTTCCTACTGAGGAAGGTCTTCCTTGTGGTTGGCTTTCTACTGTTTGCAATTCTGCCCTGGAATAAACAAGCATCCTGAGACTTGAAAGAGAATTTTTTGGAATATAAACCTGTTTGGGACTCTGGAGCAATTTCAGTACGTTAAGATGAAATGCTCTGTGTTTGGCTCGGGGTCATTAAAGAATTCACTGTACTTATTGCCAAGCAAGGACTATTTCATAGGCTGCTTTCCTGGCTAAATTCCAACCTGGCTAATTCATGTGCCCACCTAAATTCCTCCTGCATGTTCCAGTAGAGGAGATGATAGTCTTCACTTGCCTCTTTGCAAGGCTCGTGGCCCACCTGGCCGGCGCAGCGTGCCTGCCGCAGGTGCCCGTTTCAGGGGTGGGTGGGCGAGAACTCCTGTTACGTTAAATACTTGAGGCTCTCTTGGGATGAAAGGTGCTAAATGTATGCGAGTCGGTTATTATTTTGCTCAGAGCCTGCCAGTTCTGCCCGCGCTGGAGACACGCACGACCTGTTCTGACTTTTCCAAAACAGGTTTTAATGTGCACTAAAGCCATTTGCCAGCGCTGCTGCGCTGCCTTTCGTTTCTAAATTTACCCTGTTGCACAGCTGATGAGGGAGACAGGAAGCTATATATCTTGAAGCTCTCTTGGGAGACAGCCCCTCCCTGAAGATGTACTTTAGTGAACTAAATGTACAGGGAACAACGTGCAAGAGGTGGAGTTTCAAGCCCAGGCTTGCCAGTTTAGGTGATACTGTCAAAGAGTTTGTCCCTTCCTTCAGAGGTTGGCTAGCATTTTTCTTTCCCCCTCAGATGATTTTCTTTGAAAATGCAGTCAAGATAACATTACTGCTCCTCTCTGCCCCTTGTTGAAGGGCTGGGATTTTCAGGAGTTTGGGATCAGCAACATCAGCACTGGAGTAGGTGAAGAGGCATTTCGGTGAGCGTAGACTAGAGCTTTGGAGCCGGGAGTGGTTTTTGTTCGGCTCCCTTATCGTTTTGGCAGATGCCTGAAGAAGTATTGTCTCTCCCTTTTCTATTTTTGAATAGACGGATGGGAACACTTTGTTCCCTTCAATTTGAGTCCAGTTAGCAGAGAATTCCTTAGCACGTGCCTGCTTTCGCCTTGCACAAAAGACAACGCACCGTCTTTCTGAGGTTAATTGTGTGATACCCAGCCTGCACCCGATGCCAGCCATCGGGATGCCCATCTACAAAATGCACTGAGTGCCTTCACTCCTTGATATGGAAAAACAAGAGATTAAAAACACAGTCATTTCATACAAGCAAGCTTTTCTCGTTTGCCTTGCGTGGAAAGGCAGAGCGCGAAACCAGTAATTTGATAGTTCTGACTAGTGAAGGAGTCACTGGTGACTGGCTGGGGAGGGGTGTTGCACAGGATCACACTGCGATAGAGCACAGACTTCTGGCAAACCTCCCTTCACATGCCTCACCTGTGAAATGCGTAGAGTCAATTTGCCGCTATGAAGATAACTTGCTTTACCAAGTAATTTCAAGGTGTCTTTCCCTTTGCAAGCTAACAAGTCATTCGTGGAAGGCATCCACAAAAAAAAATGTAGGGTTAAGAACTACACAAATATTTTCTGAAAGTGTGAAAACCTGGCTCAGAAAGGCTTCCTTGGGAGCCAAGGTGCACTTGGCCTGCTGTTTTCCAGAGGTATTTTGAGTGCCTTCTCTTGGAGCCTAGGTTGTCGATGGTGGCACCTTCATAGGCTTGGCAACGCTTGCGTCTGCCGTGAAGCTCTGGCATGCCAGGAAACTGCCCTGGTAAGCCTGGCATCTCTTGTTTGTACCAGAGGGTGCCTGGACTCTCTGGTGCTTTAGATACTGCACAGCTTTTTCTATGAAAAGCAGGAGCAAAATGCTACTAAGTCAAATTACAGATGCTTTAATTACATAGATGATTCTATGATTCTATGTGGAAATGAATTATCAGAAGTAGTACAGACCCTGGAAAATTCTCCCTAAGGTGTTCCTCAGCTGCGTTCACTGTTCAGCATAAACCTGTTAATGCTGTTCTGTCTAGCAAGACGAGGGAGACTAGTCTGTAGTCAGTGTCAGTACTGAAAAAAATGGTTGCAAACGTGTAAGCAGGCAGCCATGCCCAGTGCAATTACTTCAATGAGAGCAGTCATTCATCTGTTATTTCCCATGAATTTTACTAATCCTGTCAAGCTGCCTTAAAATGGTTTTGCTGAAAGGTAAGTTGCTTGATTCATCCATTCAGCAGGTAGGTGGAGTCTCTACATCATTTACAAAAAAATCATTATGTCACCTTTGCCGTCATTCTTTAGTGGAGGGTGTGCTGGCCAGGTGTCAGAAATGTATATACATCCCATTCCCAGGGTGTAGTTCAATTATCAAAGCATGACTTTAGTTAAAACTTAAGGAACACTGAATTAAGTGCATCTTTCTAGAATATGGATAGATAAAAGCAAATATAGAGCCAGCTAATCCACCTTCCTTTTGGATAGCTGTTGCTATGCCATAAAATTAAAATTAATAATGCAATTGTTGGTTTAGGTCTTATTTTATTTTTCTGTCTGGGAAAAAAAAAATTTACTTGGAAGCACAGCTGCAGGGGCAATAAGAGGTGTCTCTAAAAGCAATTTCTCCATTTAGCTGGATTTTTTTCCCCTGATCTATAGTAGTTATTAATTTACATCTGTTACTTTCAAATTGCTCCTTGTTTTTGGCTTTAAATAACGTAAGAGAGTGGGTGAAGTTGATACCAGCAGAGCCCCCTCTCAGCAGACCTTGAGCTGTCCCCCTGCCAATGCAGGCCATGGGTTTCCGTGTGGCTGAGTGAACCACCCTGACCCTAAATGCGCAAATTACACTTGTCTGCTATTATTTAACTTGTCTGCTGTGATTTTAAATAAACTTGGAGCTCTGCACAACGTAATGAAGAGCCGTGACAGGGAACTCTAAACGTTGCTTCCAGCCTAAAGTAAATCACAGATCTGTGTACAGGACCTCCAACAAACTGAATCCAGTTTTGCTTGATGAATACCGCTGTGTTTTTAACCTTCCCTTTGCAGTGTAAATTCCACCTTTTTGTTAAAAGGTCTGGGAGGAATGGAAGAGTAATCTGAACACTACAATGCTGATCTGCTTTGAACCATCCGCGTTCCTGCCAGAGTGCCACATGCTCCAACAGCCCTCCATGCATTGTGCTCCTCTCAGCAGAGACTCCTCAAAACACAGGGGACCATATATAAAAGGCTGGGATCTCCTGTCCCACCAGTGACTCACGCCTCAGCGTCCTTGCCTGAGAAAGTCCTCAGAAACCCACACATCTGGAAGATCCTGTGCCGATGGGTTTAACCCATTAAATCCAGTAACAACAGGGATCCCTCAAAAAACCTGGTCTTCTGTGGGAGTGCTATATCTGGGCAGGGGAATTTGGGGGTTTTGAGATAGCCATATAGCTTTAGGAAGATCTGAAAAGAAGCATGTGCTGAGAGATTTGGCTTGATGGGTTTGGAGAAGCCACCAACTAGCTTCTGCTGGTGAGATGGTCCTTGTGACACTAGTGCTGTTGAAACTGGCTACGAGAGTGGTTGCTCCCCAGCTGAAGCTGACTTTTGTTATTTTGTGGCATTTGTGTGAATAGCAGCTTTTAAGTCCATAGCTGTCTGGAGGAGAGACAGCTCATAAACATCAGACTTAGGGTGAATTTTGCTGTGTTACCAGCTGGGATAATCTCAATTACTCACTGATGGACAGAAAAGGCTAAGACTTCATCTCGTCTTCTCCTCCACATTAAATAAACAGTCTACAAATTACAACTGGGGTGGTTTTTTGCACTTTTGGCCCTCCCCATTTTTCTTCTGGCCTAACACAGGTACTTTTTCCACATCAAAGGAATTTGAAATGAATGCAGCCAGTCCTATCTGAAGCAGTAGTCTTTCCCCTCCTGTCCCAAACAGAAGAAAATACTTGACACATAATTTTTAAAGGGATGGACTTTGCACCAGCTGCTTACATAAAAAAGGTAAAGGAAACATACCCTACATAGCAGTGTTAGCTAATGCATCCATCAAACCACAGAACCCCGGGTGAATAAGACAACCCCAACAGCAGTTCAGAAACTTCAGGGCTTTTCAGAGGAGTATTGGTAGCAACCACACTAATTTTGAAAAGATAATACATCAGTATGGACCCAAATGTACAGCCTGAATACCCTCTTGCTGATGTTTTGAAAACTAGAGGAAATTCTCATCAAAGATGGCATTTAATTGCGTGCTTGAATGATATTTTTACCAACTGTGAAGTAAATGGCTGTATATGTTTCTTGGTTTTGTTTAAAAATTTCATTATTCAAACAAAATTCACTTATTCAGAGCAGTGCTCAACTTTTGACCAGGGATCAAGTGAGGAAGGCTAAAGCCTTGAAGGAATTGAATTTGGCAAGGGATATAAAAAGCAATAAGAAATGCTTCTATAGGTATGTAGGGGACAAAAGGAAGTCCAAGGAGAATGTAGGCCCCCTCCGGAAGGATACTGGTGCTCTGGCTACCCGGGACATAGAGAAGGCTGAGGTACTCAATGAATTTTTTGCCTCAGTCTTCAATGATAAAGCCTCTTGTCTTACCACCCAAGCTGTGGAAAGAACTCGCAGGGACTGTGAGGATGAACCACCGCCCACTGTACTTGAAGAGCAGGTTCGGGAACATCTGAGGAACTTGAAGGTGCACAAGTCCATGGGACCTGATGAGATCCATCCGCGGGTCCTGAAGTAACTGGCAGATGAAGTTGCCAAGCCACTGGCCATTGTATTTGAGAAGTCGTGGCGGTCTGGCGAGGTCCCCAATGACTGGAAGAGAGGGAACATAACCCCCATTTTTAAAAAGGGGAACAAGGAGGACCCGGGCAACTACAGGCCGGTCAGCCTCACCTCTGTGCCTGGCAAGGTCATGGAGCAGATTCTCCTGGGAACCATGCTAAGGTACATGGAGAGCAAGGAGGTGGTGGGTGACAGCCAACATGGCTTCACCAAAGGCAGATCGTGCCTGACCAACTTGGTGGCCTTTTACGATGGGGTGACAGCATCGGTGGACAAGGGTCGACCAACGGATGTCATCTACCTGGACTTGTGCAAAGCTTTTGACACTGTCCCGCACGACATTCTTCTCTCTAAACTAGAGAGGCATGGGTTTGATGGATGGACCACTCGGTGGATAAGGAATTGGCTCAATGGCCACACTCAGAGAGTAGTGGTCAACGGCTCGATGTCCAAGTGGAGACCGGTCACGAGTGGCGTCCCTCAGGGGTCCGTGTTGGGCCCGGCCCTCTTCAACATCTTTGTCGGTGACGTGGACAGTGGCATGGAGTGCACCCTCAGCAAGTTCGCCGATGACACCAAGCTGTGTGATGCCGTCGACACGCTGGAAGGGAGGGATGCCATCCAGAGGGACCTCGACAGGCTGGAGAGGTGGGCCCGTACCAACCTCATGAAGTTTAACCAGGCCAAGTGCAAGGTCCTACATCTGGGTCATGGCAATCCCAGGCACAAATACAGACTGGGCGGAGAATGGATCGAGAGCAGCCCTGAGGAGAAGGACTTGGGAGTACTGGTGGACGAGAAGCTCAATATGAGCCGGCAATGTGCTCTTGCGGCCCAGAAGGCCAACCGCGTCCTGGGCTGCATCAAGAGGAGCGTGGCCAGCAGGTCGAGGGAGGTGATTCTCCCCCTCTACTCTGCCCTCGTGAGACCTCACTTGGAGTACTGCGTCCAGTTCTGGAGTCCCCAACATAAGAAGGACATGGACCAGCTGGAGAGGGTCCAGAGGAGGGCCACGAAGATGATAAGAGGGCTGGAGCACCTTTCCTATGAGGACAGGCTGAAAGAGTTGGGGCTGTTCAGCCTGGAGAAGAGGAGGCTCGGGGGTGACCTTATAGCGGTCTTCCAGTACCTCAAGGGGGCCTACAAGAAAGATGGGAAGAGGCTGTTCAGGAAGGCCTATTGTGATAGGACAAGGGGTAATGGTTTTAAAATAGAGGGAGGTAGATTCAGGTTGGATATTAGGAAAAAATTTTTTACCATGAGAGTTGTAGAACACTGGAACAGGTTGCCCAGAGAGGTGGTGGATGCTCCATCCCTGGAGACGTTCAAGGCCCGGTTGGATGAGGCCCTGAGCAACCTGATCTAGTTGGAGATATCCCTTTTCCTTGCAGGGGGGTTGGACTAGATGGCCTTTGAAGGTCCCTTCCAGCCCTAACGATTCTATGATTCTATGATTCTATGATTCTATGTCTTAAATTGAAGAGCTTCCTTTGTCCTCAATCCTTTTCCTCCTAAAAAATAATCTAGCCAATAGTCAGTTGGGAATGTCCATTTCTAAATGCTTAATTGCTTCATGAATGCCCAATATTAAACACTGGCAAAGGCCAGAATCCCAAACAGAACAAAATATATAGATAAGACATTAAAAAAAAAAAATTATCCCAGGTCAGTATAAATCCAAATAGTGTTTATGTTCCTGAAATAACTTTTTAAAGAGTCAGAACAAAGTGGAGGGTTTTTTTAGCTTAAGATTTGCTGGATCTTAATATATTTGATTTCTGTGAAATTTAACTTTAGCTTCATTATTTTTAGGCTGTGTTTGATTTGGAAGGCTTCTAGCATCCTAAGCTACTTGTATTTTGTTCACGGTGCATACTTGCAAATTTAGTGTGGTTACTTGAGCTTTTTTTAAAATTGTTAAAACTTTCATGCCACCAGTATTGAAAGAGCAAAAGGACGTGTCAGTTGTAATGCTATAAAGAAGCACATCTACGTCAATCGATTTTTTTTAATGATAGATTAACCAAATCCGTGGTAATTGTATTTTGTTCTGCAGTTGTAAATAAAGAAGAAACCTCTCTCGAAGCTTAAACTGGCTCTTCAGCTGCTGCATCGCCAGAAGTGGGCTCAGACTCCTCCTTCCCTCCCTCTCTTCACTTGTAGATGAAGGAGGGAATGAATTGCTGGAGAACGTTAGAAGATCTGCTCCCCTCCCAGCTCCCAGGCAAACCACTGCCTGCCCATATACAAAGGGGAGAAAAAGCCTTTGAAAACACCTTGGAAGTTGGGTCGTGTGCATTAAGGAGTAATATTCTGCCGTCACAATGAGTCGATGCTGAGATGCCATGAAGAGTTACGGTGCTTGGTGTTGCTGAAGATGCGAACAGAGGGGAACCTGCAGAGCCCTTGTTTTCAGGTGATGCTTCTGCACACGGATCTTCAGGCTCTTGGCCTTGGCTCTTGACTGGCTCGCTGCAGCTCTTGTTGGGCACCATGTCACCTACTAAATCACCAGACTGGAAGAGAAAGGCTCGAGAGATGGAAAGGTTCTCTGTCAGCCTCCAGAGAGGCTGTGCTGGATGTGACTCAGTGCACCTCAACAGCCTCATCTCCCTCTGGAAATTTTCAGGAGACCTTGAAAAGTTTCAATAGTTTTGGGTATCTTTGTAAAAACCATTGCTCCAGTCATCATGAGAGATGTGACACCTCCATCTTAAACTAAACAAAGAAGATTCGCAGTATGAAAAATCATATTGACTGGAGCTTTGGCACTCTGACAGCACGTGGGACTTGAAAGGAATTGAAAAATAAATACATTCAGTACTGTGTAGGCAACGGAAGCCTTACCTCAGGATTATTTGCTTTATAATTTGTCCCACACAAAGAGCTATATTAAAATCACCAAGTTAGCAGTCACAGGAATGACAGATTGAAGGCTGCCAGGCAATCCTGCTCTGCCTTCTCATATACATTATTTATGCTTATTCCTTCTAATATAGTCTTCAAATAAATATGGCTACAAATTACCTTCCCTACAGAAGCAAATAATGAAAAGATTCAGTGAATGAGCAACCAACCTATATTATGTAAAGAGAGCTTGGAGCCAAGATTAATTTTTGAAAGACGATGTTACTTCAGATTTTCTTGTTTCAATGCACAATAAAAAATCACGTTTAGCTTTTCTGTTGTAGGACTTGGAAAATAACTGTCCAAGATCAACTGAAAAAAAATCTTAGATATATTTATCTGCATCTTTGCACACTGTGGTTTTGTTTATGAATTTTGTTTCAAACTTAAACCACAATTTTTTTTCCCTTGGAACATCTCCTTGGCAAAGCTGTGCCAAGGCAGGTACTCCATTGCCAGCCATGGCCAACAGCAGAGAAAGCACAGGAAGACGCACATGCATACGTATCTGTTCGAAGTCCAGAGTATAGAAGTATTATCACAGACTGTGTGCTGGGAGTATGGTGTAGAAGCCCTGAATGCTCTCATGGCAGATGTTAAGCATTTCTGTATTCACTACATCACGCGGCAAAGAGTTACACAGTTCTTTTCCTAATCAACTGCTGCGCAAGCAGCCATTGCATCTCACTGGTCTTGAACCTGGGCCCTGCTAATTTCATTTAATGCTGTCTGATTTTTGTAACAGAAGAAAGGGTGAATAATTTCCTGTTCACTTTCTTCCTACTTATATTTAATCTTTTTCTCCTTAGTCCTCTGTTTTCGAGATGAAATACTGTAGCTGGTTCAAGTAGTTCCTGTATGAAATTGATCCCAAGCCTCCGTGCCCTTGTAGTCCTTCTTGGAGCCTTTCCATTTCTACACTACCATTTTCAACAGAAAAAACTGCCTACAGATTTCCACACATGAGCCCACTCTGGATTTCTCCAGTGTGTAATGTTGTCATCTCCTCTGTTCTCTGGTCTCTATAACTTTCTAGTCGAGCTGATCAAACCCGAACATACTGATCTTAACAAAAGGTACCACTTCAATGTACTCTAAACAATGCGTAGCTCAGAGAAGTGCTTTCTAGGAACAAGGATGGAAGTACTGGGAAAATCATTCCTGGAACTTTCCCTTATTCCTGCTTTTCAATAACACTTACCGCCCTGGCGTTTCTGTGCGCAACTGTGTTATGAATTTTTTTCTACACCATGCTTTGAGTACACCAAGGTCTTACCACTAGGTGGTGTGGTGTAGTATGGTATGGTACGGTATGGTATGGTACGGTATGGTACGGTACGGTATGGTATGGTAGTGCTGATGGCATCAGCCAAGAGTGCTGCTGCTGAGCCACCCCTCGCTGCGCAGGCTCACGGCACGGGACACTCCCCTGGAAACTTGAAATGCTGTTTTGAAGGAAAACAAAGATCATTGCTTGAGCATGAATTAAGAAATAAGTGTGAACATGCAATGTTGTTTGGGGTGCAATCATTTCAAAAAACTTTATAAGTCAATAAGAGGCGTATCTAAATTGAGCAAATCCTTATCTCCGCTTACAGTAGTTAGAGAGATAACAGTGCTTTTGGGGCAGCCAAAGTAAATATCTACACTGAGTTAGACCAACGGTGCCCTAAAAGTGTCCACTTATCTCCATGCCATGTATAAGGAAACTGATGCTCACATGGTTGGATACAAGTGTCTAAGGTTAGCTGGGAGGAACCCGAGCACTTAGGACCAAGTTGACTGTATCCAGAATGGACAAGAAAGTGTTGAGATGTTTTTCTGGTGAGGTCTCAGTGTCCAGCTCCCCTTGCATGGAGAGGAGGAGGCAGCTGGAGAAGGTGTTCAGGATGACACTGGGAACTTGACCATGGAGACTTGGCCAGCACCAGGGATGAAGGAGTTGTTGTAGGAACAGTCATTTGGGATGATATGGATGAATCTGAAGGTGAGCAGGGCCCTTGGAGATGGGGGGACGACTGGGGCGTGAGGGTGTAGAGGCTACAGAATAACAGGGTTTAATGCAAGAGCTAGAATGGCTCCAGGGTGCTGACACAGGGGTTGAGTTATCGGGAGGATGCTGGGATATTTGGATGATGCTGAGGCTGAGAGGCCTGAGGGATAACAGTCACTGAGGACAATGGTATTGGGAAGATGCTGAGGTGCAGAATGAGGACATGCTGGCATGACTGAGGCAGAGGTTTAGTTTTATGGGGATTGAAAACATTGGGGTGAGGAGCTGGTGGAGGTGTGAGGAGAGACTGGCTGTTGACTTGGCTGGGGAAGAAAGACATCATTAGGACATATGAGTAAGGATATTGTTAATGGCCATTGCTTCTCACCTTTCTTCAAGTTCTTCCTCCATAACTGCTCTGTGTGACGCTTCAGGGCCTGCAGCAACACGTGGTATTCAGGCCTTATATCATCTCTGTGCAGCCCAACCTGGTGACAGCTGCTCTTTCTTCTGGCTCTGCGCCACCTCGCACTTCTCATCTCCCCTACAGCATTAGGGGAGAGCACGCATGGCAGATGGCAGCCTGCCCTGACCCCAAGCTGGGTGCTCCACCAAGGAGAAGCGTTAATGCATCTCCCTGGTGGAGAACTGAAGCTTTAGACCTCACCAAGGGACAGGAGTAACAGTTTTCAGCCAGGGCAGGAAGCCCCTGCAAGCAGGAAGGACCGCACCTACCAGTTGACTTCCAGATTTCTGCTGGTAAAAGAGGAAGGGGGTGACCTCAGCTCTCCTCTGGAAAGGACGTGGTAGCTATCACCAAGGTGTTTTTCTTCCCTTTCTCTTCTGTTCTCCTTCTTCTTCCTCCTGACCACCCTGCTCCCGTTGTCCCACCAGTCACCCTGCTTCAGGTCCTGGGTTTCTTGCTAGGCTAGGGCACCGGTATTTCCCTTTCCAGTTCCTTATGTCATCACAGTTTTATTCTCACTGGTTTGCAATCAAGTACCTTTTCCCCTCGCTCACTCACTCAGCCCCACTTCCCCGCTCACACCCACCTCCAGCCTGGAGTGCCCCAGCACAGCTGCAGCCGAGGTTGCGCAGAGCGGGTGGCTGTCCCTTCTCGGGCCGGTGGCAGCCCTGGCTGCAGGCAGCAGAGCTGGGCAGGGGACACAGCATGCCCTGTGCTGGCACAACCCTCTGCAAATCCATCTTGCCAAGCCGACAAGTCTCTGCTGAAGTACGTGAGCTGAGACTTTTTAAAAACGCATTTATAACTTGGCTACATCGAGGTGACCTCCCTCCTCTTTTGCCAAATTTCAAGCCCTTGCTCAAATAAACAGTTGCCTAATCTTGCCCTGAAAACCACAGAACCATTTTTACTGAAACTGCCCTCCCCTTTCCTCCTCCTCCTCCTAAAAGAAAATGGAGGGGAAAGAATCAGCCCGAGGCCAAGCATTGGCAGAAGACATTTCAGCCTGGATGAGTAACATCTAACAAAGTTACCGGCAACCGAAAGCAGGAGCTTTTAACGAGAACTGTCAGGAGGTGGTAATTACAAGCAATTCCACCAACTCTGTCTTCGATGTGGATCACCCAGAAAATCAAGGAAGTGCATAAATGGTAAAGATAATTTTACGTAACCTAGAATCATAGAATCATAGAATGGTTAGGGCTGGAAGGGACCTTCAAAGGTCATCTAGTCCAACCCCCCTGCAAGGAACAGGGATATCTCCAACTAGATCAGGTTGCTCAGGGCCTTGTCCAACCTGGCCTTGAACGTCTCCAGGGATGGAGCACCCACCACCTCTCTGGGCAACCTGTTCCAGTGTTCTACCACTCTCATGGTAAAAAATTTTTTCCTAATATCCAACCTGAACCTACCTCCCTCTATTTTAAAACCGTTACCCCTTGTCCTATCATAACTGGCCCTCCTGAACAGCCTCTCCCCATCTTTCCTGTAGGCCCCCTTGAGGTACTGGAAGACCGCTATAAGGTCACCCCGGAGCCTCCTCTTCTCCAGGCTGAACAGCCCCAACTCTTTCAGCCTGTCCTCATAGGAAAGGTGCTCCAGCCCTCTTATCATCTTCGTGGCCCTCCTCTGGACCCTCTCCAACTGGTCCATGTCCTTCTTATGTTGGGGACTCCAGAACTGGACGCAGTACTCCAAGTGAGGTCTCACGAGGGCAGAGTAGAGGGGGAGAATCACCTCCCTCGACCTGCTGGCCACGCTCCTCTTGATGCAGCCCAGGACGCGGTTGGCCTTCTGGGCCGCAAGAGCACATTGCCGGCTCATATTGAGCTTCTCGTCCACCAGTACTCCCAAGTCCTTCTCCTCAGGGCTGCTGTCGATCCATTCACCACCCAGTCTGTATTTATGCCTGGGATTGCCACGACCCAGATGTAGGACCTTGCATTTGGCCTGGTTAAACTTCATGAGGTTGGTACGGGCCCACCTCTCCAGCCTGTCGAGGTCCCTCTGGATGGCATCCCTCCCTTCCAGCGTGTCGACGGCACCACACAGCTTGGTGTCATCGGCGAACTTGCTGAGGGTGCACTCCATGCCACTGTCCACGTCACCGACAAAGATGTTGAAGAGGGCCGGGCCCAACACGGACCCCTGAGGGACGCCACTCGTGACCGGTCTCCACTTGGACATTGAGCCGTTGACCACTACTCTCTGAGTGCGGCCATTGAGCCAATTCCTTATCCACCGAGTGGTCCATCCATCAAACCCATGACTCTCTAGTTTAGAGAGAAGAATGTCGTGCGGGACAGTGTCAAAAGCTTTGCACAAGTCCAAGTAGATGACATCCGTTGGTCGACCCTTGTCCACCGATGTTGTCACCCCATCGTAAAAGGCCACCAAGTTGGTCAGGCACGATCTGCCTTTGGTGAAGCCATGTTGGCTGTCACCCACCACCTCCTTGCTCTCCATGTGCCTTAGCATGGTTCCCAGGAGAATCTGCTCCATGACCTTGCCAGGCACAGAGGTGAGGCTGACCGGTCTGTAGTTGCCCGGGTCCTCCTTGTTCCCCTTTTTAAAAATGGGGGTTATGTTCCCTCTCTTCTAGTCATCGGGGACCTCGCCAGACCGCCACGACTTCTCGAATACAATAGCCAGTGGCTTGGCAACTTCATCCGCCAGTTCCTTCAGGACCCGCGGATGGATCTCATCAGGTCCCATGGACTTGTGCACCTTCAAGTTCCTCAGATGTTCTCGAACCTGGTCTTCAAGTACAGTGGGCGGTGGTTCATCCTCACAGTCCCTGCTAGTTCTTTCCACAGCTTGGGTGGTAAGACAAGAGGCTTTACCAGTGAAGACTGAGGCAAAAAATTCATTGAGTACCTCAGCCTTCTCTATGTCCCGGGTAACCAGAGCACCAGTATCCTTCCGGAGGGGGCCTATGTTCTCCTTGGACTTCCTTTTGTCCCCTACATACCTATAGAAGCATTTCTTGTTGCTTTTTATATCCCTTGCCAAATTCAATTCCTTTAGGGCTTTAGCCTTCCTCACTTGATCCCTGGTCACTCTTACAGCTTCTCTGTATTCCTCCCAGGCTATCTGTCTCCGCTTCCACCCTCTGTAGGCTAACCTCTTCATTTTCAGTTGGTCCAGGAGCTCCTTGCTCATCCACGCCGGCCTCCTGGTCTTTTTGCCCGACTTGTTCTTCGTCGGGATGCACCTCTGCTGAGCTTGGAGAAGGTGCTCCTTGAATGTGGACCAACTTTCCTGGGCCCCTTGTCCCTCCAGGGCCGCCTCCCACGGCACTTTGCCCATCAGGTGCTTCAAGAGGCCGAAGTCCGCCTTCTTGAAGTCTAGGGTACAGAGCTTGCTGAATGGTTTCCTTGCTGCCCCATGGATCTTGAACTCCACTGTGTCGTGGTCACTGCAGCCAAGGCTATCCTTAAGTTTCACATCGCCCACCAGTCCCTCCCTGTTGGTGAGCACAAGGTCAAGCATGGCACCCCTCCTTGTCGGCTCCTCTATCACCTGCAGGAGGAAGTTGTCATCCACGCATTCCAGGAACCTCCTGGACTGCCTGTGCCCTGCCTATTGTCTCTCCAAACCTGAAGAATTGGATGCATGCCTTGGAGTGTCTGTTTCTCATCCTACTTCATCTGACTATCTATCGTTAGCCTCCCTTTGTTGCTTCTCACAGTCCTGCTCTTCCTTCTCTGCAGTTCCTGCCGTCTGGAACAACGTTCTTGTATTCTTCTATCAACTCTAATGTCAGCTTTCAGTTATATAGATACCTGGGATCCCTTCTCTTCTGCTCTTACTTTTCTCCTCATTCTGCTAATATTTGTCTCTGAAACGGTTTACTCAAGTCAGCTGAGAATATTTGGGGTTTGTTTTAAAAAGGATTATAAAAAGGAGGGAAATCTACTAATACATGTGATCCTGACTACATTAACATTTATGACACTGGGTTTCACTGGGCAATTTATGTAAAGCTATTTCTTGATCATGAACCATGATTTAAATTAGAAGAAGACAAAAAATCAGTAGGGGAAATCCATGGACATCTTAGATTAGACCGGCTCCATCTTAAAAAGACACCTTTAGTAAAATCTAGTCTGTTCCTAAAATGAGAAATACTAATAGATGCTTCATTTCACTCACTACCTATTTTTTAATTACTTTTTTCAACTGCTGATGCTGCAAAAAATCTCCATATGAGAAGTAAGGAAGAAGCATTAACTTACCATTTAGCATGGGAATGAGCTTCAGATAAAGCCAACTAAAAACCCTGAGTCTAGAGCCCGCATCTGTGGGCACTGTTTGAATCTCATTTATATAATCTTCAGATATGAGCTTAAAAATAAGCTAACAGACACTAGTGGCATACCTAGCAGAGTAAATTGCTCACCAACCACACATGATAAACTATCCACAGGTCAACTTGCTCAGCCAGCTCTTGCTTGGATTCACAGAGGGTTAAAATTCTGCCCAGTCAGTTGTTGGAAGGATTCAGCCTTTTCCCAGCTGTAAATCCGGGAGATAGGTTTGTTATCTGATCCGGTATCTTGCATGATACAAGCTGTGGGGCTTCCCTGGATTGATGTTTACTCAATTAAACCATAATCTTCCTGAAAAAGCAATACCCAGGCACAGTTTTGTGGTAGCTCTAGGTACTTCGCACACCGATCCCCCAGTTACAAGCCCCCAGGTTTTGCATCTGTAATGCTTTCAGAATCTGTAACGCCCTAACGAAGGGCGTAACTTGTGAGCACTTACAGTTACCTAAATAGTTGGCGCCTTCTTAATGGTGATGAACCCCTGTGATGTGGAGTTACCCAACTGCTAGGTAACACCAGCAGTTTAATCACGGTCATACTAATGGCCATCTCTGTTACCCAGCAGGAAAACTTTTTCCTCTTTGCTGGGATAAGAACTGTTCCACAGCTGCAGATGTTAAAAAGGAACATTTGTTTTGAAAATAGTCTGTTACACTTCAATAGCAGGCTCGTTTACGTAACTTGCTGTTGAACTAATTTACAATCTACTAATCGATGCAATTACCTGGGTTTTTTATTAGTGAAAATCTCTTTTCCCACTTAACTTGGAGCAAAGGGAGCAGACTGCACAGAGGAGGTGTTTGCCTTTGCACAGCTGTTGAGTCCGGCTCTGGAGATGTTTGCAGACATCATCGGAAAGGCAACTAAGAACAATCAGAATTGCAAGAAATTCCCATTTTTCTTTATTTATGGGTCTTATGACTCAAAACTGTCTTTCCATGCTTTACCTTTCTGGTTCTTTCATTCCCTGTCTTCTGGAGAAGGCACATGTAATCGGGTGGTTTGGTAGGTGGCCCTGCGGATCAGAGGGACACGGTGTGGTAGGACGATGTGATTCATGTGGGGTGTAGGGAGCTGTCGGCTGGGTCTTGTCCTCTTTCCTTTCCATGTCTGTTTTCTGTTACCCAATTACTGGGTGGTGCTTGGTGAGAAACAAACTCTGAAGGAGAACGGTTAATTGCTTGTTGGTGCCTCCTGGGGAGGATCGAGCCCAGAGAGGGTCAGGAGGGGACAGGGTGAGAAGCTGCTCCCCAGGGGCAGGGATGAGGCAGGGGGATGGTGGGTGCTGCTGAGCCAGCTGGGTTTAGCTCTCCAGGCTGTACTTCCATCGAAGTTCTGCTGGGAGATAAACCCCATTGCTACATCTCTGAAAAGCAGTGCAGTAGGTAAGTCAGCCTGAGGGCTTGAGCCAGCCTTGCGGCAAGAGGGCTAAGAGAGACTCGAGTAATACACTGTATCTGCGATTTTTAAAGCTTTCATACTCCTAGTATGAAAATCACAGCACAAACTCTTTAATTTCCTTAATGTCATTGCCACAGCAGGGCGAGCTGGAACAATATCTTCATTGTATTCAAATACATACGTGGTCCTAGGTTTCTGTATCCCTTTTCCCACTGCTGTGAGGAACTGGGACAGCTGTGGGGTAGTACAAGCTCTCCTTTAATCAGCCTTGCTCCAAGGAAGGCCTGGGAATTGCAAGGTCACAGATGCTGGCTTGTGGAACTGCTGAATGAATCGGGCAAGAGCAGGGTTGTTTACACAGAAAGCTGGTACCCAAACAGCTGGGCGACACAGAATGCGGAGAGACAAAATGCAGGCTCTCTGCTCCAGCCAGAACCCAGATCAAATATACTTTCTAAACAAGCTCAGTAATAGATCTCCCAGATGTTGAGAACCAGATGTCAAAGATGATTTACGTGCTTACAAACTGGATGTTGCAAAGCTGGACTTTAAGGAGCGTCCCATGTGGAATGGAAGCTGGACCTCGCATAAGGCACCCATCTTCCCTGCATGCAACATTTAGGACGACTCAGATGATCTCAAAGGGATCCAAAATGCCAACATGTAGAGCAAAAGCCACTTGATAGTAAGCTGTTTTGTGGGAAGCTATTTGGGATGAACCAGGAAGAAGTTCCAGGGACAGGTATAGATTAAAATTTTGCCTTTCAGGGTTTTCATTACCTCACTTTAGATAGAGTTCACGGTTCAGAGGCTTCCCTTGAGCCCAGCTGTCTCTGCAATTCACTTCTTTTTCTGGAAGAAAGGCTCAAGCTTATTTAGAAGAGAGAGTGTGGTTGAGGTTGTTGTGATAGGGCATATTGCATGGGATATAACAAGTTATTCCATATCCCTGCTGATTTTGAGTAATTTCTGTGCTCCCATGCGTTCAGATCTCCAGTCCCACGCATTGAGCCATGCCTACAAGCAAGTAAGAAATTGTGCTCCTGTGATTGCAAATCGGTGCCATTAGCTGAAGGTGACCCAGCCCTGGCATCTGAGCCATCATGCTGGCCCACCTGACCTAGTAGACTGCTGCACAGCTCAGACTTCCAGGATGTGAAGGATCTGTTGTGAATTCCCTCCATACTTCGAAGGGTTAAACGAGTACAAACAACACGTCTGAGTTGTAGATAACTTGGAATAACACCATGATTTGCATTCTTCCTACAGATGCTTGGACTATCAAGCAGCTGAGGATTATAGAGAGCTGGGTCTGAAGACACGAGTGCCTCCTCTGGTGCGGGAGAGTGGCAGGAAGGCAGGAGGTGGATTTTCCTCCACCAAACCAGCTTAACAAGCGAAATAGTAGAAAGGCTCCTTCTTGCTTCCTTTAGACCCATGACTAGTTGTTTTTGGCTGTGTTACTTTGGACTTAAGTGCTTTAATGTCTTATAAACAGCTGAGAAATCTAGTGCCAGATCTGACACTGAGCACTCAGAGGTGTATGGGTGGGATGAAGGAGAAGTATGTGACACAGGTTAGCAATAACTAGAATTTGTAGCCTTTGAACCTCTGAAGAGGATTTTTTTTTTCTCCTTAATTCAAAGCTGAGAGGACCTGAGATGTCAGCTGTCTCTCAGACGCTTCTATTTCAAGCAGGCTGCATGTGATAAGCAGCAAGCATGCTGTTAAGGGTGGGAATTCGCAGGAAAGGTGTGTATGGTCTGCCCTGTGCTCGTTCCAGGAGAGCTCTGTTAGCTGCAGCAGTGCGGTTAGGTATCCCAAAGGATACCTGCCAGTCGTCCAAGTGTTAACCTTTTATAGGATGCATTTCAGGACTGCTACCTCTCCTTGTCTCCCAGCTCCCCTCTTGGAAAGGAGCCATCTCTGCCTGCTTTCCAGCAGCTCGGTGAGGGAGGACACCGAGATCCCCTGCACGGCACCGGCCATCGCGGCCGTTCTGCTGCAGAGCTGCTGCGACAGCAGAAGTGGCCCGTGCTTTCGCTTTCTCCCTGACTTATCTCAGCCAACCGTAAATGCTTCGGTAAATAGACAGTGCGTGCGTTTGTGCAGTAGCACAAAGGGCTCTCCAGGCTGTAGCGTAATCCAAAGAACAGATCCATAACAGATAAGTCACCGGAGACAGAGCTGGACTAAGCTTTAGGCAGAAGTGTGCCAGTAAAGTATAGAGAATATAGGTGTGGGCTGAGTGTGTTTTTATCTAATTCAACAAACTATCTTATCTGGTGCCAGGGGAAAGCAGTGCTTACACAGCTACAGCTGCTACATGTCTTCATATATCTTCTGTGAACAGCACGAAAAGCCATCCAAGGCCGGCCACCCACAGGAGTTCCTGTCCAAACACCCCGCAGAACAGTTGGGGTATAAGAAACACTTTGAAACATTACATCAAGGGTTTTTTTCCTGTGATTTAAGGAACGACCCACTCATTCACCTAATGGGGCATTGATTTCAAGGGAGGCACAGAACTGGCAGAAAATACTAAGAAGTGTCTGAGCTATCTCTGAGGTGACTGAAATTCTGTATTACAAATTACAGATTTTATAGAATCATAGAATGGTTTGGTTTGGAAGGGACATCAAAGATCATCTAGTTCCAACGCCCCTGCCATGGGCAGGGACACCCTCCACTACACCATGTTGCTCAAAGTCTCATCCAACCTGGCCTTGAACACCTCCAGGGATGGGGCATCCACATTTTGTTTGGATTTCTGTTATATTTATTACAGATATTATGTTTCTATTTACAGATCTAATGTTTTCCAGAGTGATTTTCCAGACTCCGGGACCATGTGCAGTGCAACAAAAAAGCTTGATTTGGTGATGAGGTGTATGAAAGCTTCCCGAGATACTTGTTGATAAGAAGAACACGGGTCAGGGTGGGGCACTGCTCGGGGCTCCAGCCCCACGGTGGGACCATTGCCCGCCCGGGGCCTGCCCAGGACACCCACACATCCAGTCACAAAAGGAACTTTTTTTTTTTCCCATATTTGTCCACTCGGTGGTGCTAAACCAACACCAGCCCTTTTTTTTGGCACTTTCTCACTGCCGTGTGTCAGGCAGAGAGTGTCTGCACCCTTCAGGAGTGTCCAAGCCACCACTTTAAAAAAACTACCTCTGCAAACCCAATAGCCAGGAAACCTCATCAGCTCCCTGGGTCACTGCTTCATAGCCTGGTGTTTCGTTTCCAATGCAATAGAGATAAGCAACACAAAAGACTCGTCATGCCTAATTACATATGAAGCGATTAGTAAAACCACAGTCTTTTTACCTAATGTCGATTATAATTTAATTAATTTGGGATTCTGTGCTGGTTTTAGAGAAACAGTGAATGGGGTAACATCACTACCAAAACTACTTTTGTTTTCAAAATAGCTGACAGAGAAGAATTGACGCTGCTAGGCAAAGTTTGTGGGGAAAATATTTTTTTCTGTTAATCAAATGATACAAGAAAGATGGATTAAAAAACCCAAAGTTTCGGCTGCAACATACAACTCTCTTCAGGTTCAATTACTTTTAAACTAGTGTGTGAGATGAGCCTGAGCCTCGGCATCCAGCACGGAGCATGTCCCGCGCCGGAGCAGCACACAGCGAGAAGGATCAGGATTTATTTGAACAGCCAGAAATGTTTCCTTACCCTAATTCTCAGAGTCAACACTCACAAAATGGCAAGTGGCTCGGTATGTCTGAAGGGGGGGATTCTCTGAAGTTAAAATCAGCGAGAAAAACCTATATAGCATGGGATTTGATTACATTTATTGTATTAATTCTTCTAATGTAACTCTGTGTGGACAATTGCAATAGTATCTCTGAACTCTGGTTTGATGAAAAAGCTCCAGGCATCCCCAGCACTCGCCGGCACACAGGCAGTTAAATCCTTGCAGACAACACTGTACTTTGTTCTCCCTCTTCATACCAGTTTTACCTTTATCAACTTCCTGCGACCAGAAGCAGTGTTGGGGGTTAATGGCCCAATTCATAGTTTGTGACCTGCTGATGTGCACAGATCTCTGCATGAAGAGCCCAAGAACTGGCTCATGCTCCAGGAGTGTGACCACATGCCAGGGACATGACCAGGTTGTCCTCTGCACTGGGTACCATGCCGGATGTGTGTGGGTGACACTGAGTCAGGCAGTGCCTGTGCTCTGCCAGGGCTGGACCTCTTCCAGCTCACAGGCTGCCCAGGAAACATGAATTTACCTGAATGCTGGCTTCTCCTGTGCTGCAAGTCAACACAACTCCATAACTTCTGCTCTCTCAGGGAGAGAGATGGCTGTTTGTGGCCCCTTTTTGGGGCACAGATGGGGGAAGCATGGACTGATGGGCTCTGCAGTGGCTGGATGCAGGAGGTGAAGGGGTGAGAGGTCTTCAAGCATGAGGGGAATGCCAAGGGGAAGGCAAAGAAGCGAGTGTCTGGCTGTGTTGCTGTCCTCTCTTCACAGCAGTTTTCTGTAGAGGTGTGAGGTCTGTAGCACTTACGATGACTGTAGCTACCACAAGGAACCCCAGGGATGGACTTTCCTTGCCAAATACACTTCTGCTGGAAAAGCAGATGTTCACCACAGAAACACTGTGGCTCTGCAGCAGTGGTGTGCTCCTCTCCTCCGAGTCCTTGGCTCCATGGGCTGGGGAGATCCATCTTGAGAAATACTTGAGAAGGGATGGTGGGGAGGTAGGGGAAGGGCTCTTTACATTAGTGTTGGGTGACAGAACAAGAGGAAATGGGTATAAGCTTAGTCAGGGGAGATTCAGGTTGGACGTTAGAAAGTATTTCTTCTCTGAAAGGGTTGTCAGCCACTGGAATAGGCTGCCCAGGGAGGTGGTTGAGTCCTCATCCCTGGATGTGTTTAAGAATAGGGTGGATGATCTACTTAGGGATATGGTTTAATGGGGATTAGGGACGGTTGGACTCGATGACCTCTAAGGTCTTTTCCAACCTAGAAATCTATGAATCTATGAATCTTGAGTCCATGAACTTTCACATCCCTTCAGCCTCAAAGATGATTCTGACAAACTTTGAGAGTAATCCTGCAAAATTTCCTGCCCCAACAGAAAGCTCATTCCCCAGAAACAAACCTGAAACCTCATTGAAGATTCCACTGAAGCCTCTTTCCCACTGTCACGCTGTATGATAGATTGCACTCTGGAAAATGCTGTAGGAATAGCCAGATCATTTTGATAAGCTTGATTATTCCTCTTGTGAAATTTGGCACTGTGCCACACTTCGTAAGTATGTCGAAAGTTAAAAGTTCCTATGTGTCTGAATGTGCCCGTAGACTCCTCAGCTTTCCAAAATCCTGATGTGTGAAACATGCTGTTGTGCTCTTCTTCAGGACCACCCTCCCGATCAGCAGTTTATCCCTATGCCTTCTCTTCCCATCTGGCCACCCAAACAGCAGTCACCTACTGCGTTTTACTCGCTGGACATACAGAACGAGGAGAGATGGCAGAACTGCTGCTAACGTGTGAGATGCAGCTGCCATGACTGGTGAGTTACCTGGATTTTCACTCTCAGAAGTGGCAGTGGAGACACTGGTGCCCTGAGCCACAGGGAGGAGCAGACCAAGCCAAGAGAAGGTGCTTGCTGCTGAGAAGAGGTTCTCTGGGACCACTGCACGTTGCTACCCAGCCTGGGCCTTCTGGGCTGGTGTTTTATGAGCTCAGGCCTGCCAAGAGGACAACTGCAGATAGTTCTTAGTGTACAACTAGGAATATGTGATTGTCATAGCTCATTCTGTGTAATTATTCCAGTAAAACCATGACTCTTTCCTGAATATTTTCGAAAATAAAACACCCCAAAGCAGTGCATTTTTAAAAAAAAAAAACAGCTCATGTGTTCTGATCCCGTGCCCAGAAGGGAATGTTTCAGTTTCATTTCTCTGCAGTTCTATCAAATCTCGTCCTCAATGAAACAAAAGTGAAAATGGATTGAAATAAAAAAACACCAAACAAAGGGATATACAGATCTGCTGTGTTTACCTGTAATTTCCTGCCATAAAATTTCTTGTACCTTCTGCTGCTCCTAGAAATGGCAGCAGAGTTCTCCAGCCAGACCACAGGTCCAGTTCATGAGAACAGCTGTTGGGTTCCTGCCTTTTATACATAAACCACACACTGGAAAGCATGTAGATCTGGAGCAACCATTGACTTAACTGTCATTTTCCCTCGTCCACTGATTTGAGTTACATTAGCCTCGTATGATGTTACAGAAATGAGAGATTAAAAACAGATTTGGTTTTTGTTATGTCCTAACAGCCTCGAAACAGGCTCGCTAGTGACTTAACGCTTTCATCTCCTTAGCAATTAACAGAGAGAAAAAGGCACTTCAGCGTGGTGCATGTAATCAATTTTAAACGTCTATTTCAGGATTTAATAAAAAACACATCCTAAAAGCACCTTTTTCTTTTCAGTCGACTATAAAGACTGAGCAGCTCAGATATATACATCTATCCTACAGCTCTTCTACATTTTACTAGATGATTCTCTCTTGCTAATTGCATCACTGTAACCTTTGTCCTTCTCTTGCCTGACATTCAAATTCTTTTTTGGTGTTTCCTAAGAGTTTTGCTGGTCAGCAGCTCCTTTTGTTTTCAGAGCTGCCGTAGCATGCCTGCCTTCTATAGCTTTCCATAGTGCCTGTCATAGTGTTGCATTACAGAAGGCAAACACGCATTGCTTTGCAGAGGCTTGTCTTTTGTTCTACTATTTATTGAGCAGAAGAAGCCGGTTCACAATGAACTTTGTAGCTTATCTTTGTCTATGAAAAAGCCATAGTCTTTTCTTGCTGGGGCTGGGCAAATACACTGTAATGTGGGAGGCCTGACGACCTGCAAACTATGTAGTTGACAACTTGTCAGCTGAAGAGTACTTGTGTGTAATAACTAAAGGGACAAAACGATGTTTGAAAAACAGGATATTGCACAAATGTGCTCATTTTCTGTGTGCGGAACATTAGTGCTGGCTAGGAGGGAACTGACTGGAGGGGGAGAGAGAGATGTGAAAGGCCAGAAACACAAGAATAGCACTCACAATGTATACGTATTTCAGTCTACAAAGCCTTGGGCCGTAGGTCTACATGTCTGGAGGACTGAGCAGCTTCGTATGTGCATGCAACGTTTTGATTCAAAACAAATTAATTTTTTATTTACTCCACAGGAGCCAGCAGAGGGGAAATCACTGTGGTGACGCCGAACGTGCTAAGGTCTGCAGTATGCTGCATCTTTTCTAGCGATTGCTGTATATTGAGAAACGCAGCTTCAGGAGCGGTAACCTCCTGAACTGCCTAGGCATGAATACCACTATTGTTCCCAAGTAAGAAAAACAGACCTGCAGAAAACAGAAACTCCTACAGTCCTGGGCCGATGCCCAACTCTTGTATATTCTTTCAGAGGAAGATAACCTGCTTCATTTTGGGTATGTTCTCACAGTAGCTTATTTTATGCTTATAACTGAGCAGACAAGTGAAGGAGACAGCGTTCTGGGGACCTACAGCACGTGTTTGACAAAGCTCAGACACAAACCAGGTTCATACTTAAATATCCATTCAAAACTGTATTAGGAAGAGCTTCGAGATAGGATAAAAGTTAACTTTCTCTAAAATAAAACCAAGGAAGTCATAAGGAAGTGGCAAGAAGGCCAGTATCAAACCTCAAGACGTTGGTACTTTATTCAGACCTTTGCATTAGTGCCTATCAAGGCGTACGTGGTGCTAAAAATGATACTGTGTGCTTAAGGCTTCGAAACCTTTGATACTGAGACACGCGGACTTCTTCTGTGCCAGCCTTTAGATGGTAATTGAATCTCCACTATTACCAGAGCCTGAAGAGAGCACAGCACCTCGAATCTCTGAACTGGTGGTCTTGTCTTTTTTAAATGTGCCTTACTCTCAGAGCAGGATAAAATCCATCTCATGTCTACTTATGACATTAATATTTTCTAAAGTAATGACTTCTTAAAGCCTCAGAGGCTGAGGCTTCGTTTTCCAGATGCTGTACAAACATATTTTACCAGTTCATTTTTTGTTGAAAAAGTTTTTGTTGAAAACATGCTCTCATTGCTTTTGTGTGTCAGCAACAGGGCGTTTTATTTTGTTTCTTTAATCTCACATAATGGAAGGACAGGAAAATCTCACTTCGTCCCTTCTCTTCACGTTCTTTGATCCCAGTGATCTTTAGGACAGTGCTTTTCCAGATAAAAATGGTCTCTCTCTGACTCAACGCAGCAACAAAGGACCTTTTGCTCTTCCAAGGCTGCTGTGTGTCCTCTGTCTCGGTGGCACCGTGGGGTAACAAAATCTGCATCTAGCTCCCGCTCTCCAAGCCAGCTGCACTTGCTGGAACTCTGGATTTCTGGCCCAAAAATGTTTCTATTTGGATGCAAACTTTTTTTTACCCAGAAAGCTTTGTTCATAAAATAAGGACTTGAGTGACCTTTTGAATTATCACAATTAGTAACACTGAACTTCAGATAACAGGCCCAGATTATTGTATTAGAAGCCCAGATGGTTTCTATTGCATAAACAGCTGATCTGCTATCTGGGATGGCTGGTACTGGGATAGATGGATTTTAGGTCAGTGCAACCACTGGACGATGTTGATGCTAAATTAAGCCCCGTCAGTATGTTCTTTGTTTCCTGAGTCTGAGGTGGTCCTGCTGAATGAGCGCACCAGGAATGGAGCAAGTTTCCTTCCTACTCTACTAAAAAAACCCCAAAGCAAGTATTCAGCATGACATCTAATGCATGTTTTTTAGCCTGATTTTGGCATCTCATTTATGCAACCATTTTTTTG
Source organism: Tauraco erythrolophus (assembly GCF_009769465.1). Classification (NCBI taxonomy): domain Eukaryota; kingdom Metazoa; phylum Chordata; class Aves; order Musophagiformes; family Musophagidae; genus Tauraco; species Tauraco erythrolophus. Next base: position 121,405,408 of record NC_141465.1, on the reverse strand, counting down.
TATAAGAATGTATCTGTACGTCCGCTCCACCCCAATAACTTTTCAATTGTTTGACCGATTTAACAGCAAATTTGTCAAAATTTGACAGCAAACTCCAGCTGCTGGAAACACGATTTTCCAACCTTTTCACTAAATAGTTATTTACATTCACTGAATTAGCACTTGTTGTCTCCCCCACCTCCCCCACCAGTAGGTGTATCCTATGCTAATTGTTATCTGGGTTAATATTCAATTTGTAGCTGCCTGCCAAAACATACTGGCTTAACCCCTTATCAAAGGCTCATCACCCTCCTTTCTGTTTTCATTGTTTCTCCTTCTAATATATTCTCATGAAAATATTACAAATTTAACATAAAGTCTAAAGGAAACCTTTTTTTTTTTTTTCAGTAGCACACATTAGATGACTTTTCATTTATTTACTCCCGTAAGTGCTAAAAAGACATACGGTTTTCAGTACAACTATGATTCCTCTTATTTCTCAAAATATTCTTAAGAAACACAGTATTGCGCAGCAGAACACAAAAGGGAAAAGCCCAGCCTGTCTCAGGCTGCAGTTTTACTACCATTTGGCAGCAGGATTAACCTAAACTGCCCCCGCTCCTGTCATTGAATCCCGCATCTGCTACAAATGTTTGTGCCATCGTTGTTCAAGTGGAGTTGATTTATGGCGTGTTCAGTTTGCGCATAGGAGTTTTTAGGGTTTTTTTTGGTTCTCCTGTAAACCACAGATTGGTTCCCCATTAGCTGCGTGCAGAACTCAGGCCCAGAGCTCAGATTTCTGGTTTTGCCTCCTGAATTAGGGCCTCATTTTGCATGTGGCAACATAAGACTTAAGCTCCTCTTTGCACGCAGGTTTTTGGAAGTTGGTGAATTCCCATGTGCTTATGTGCCATTTGAAACCGTGATATGAACACTTTGGGAAACTTCACCTTGTATCTGTAACCTTTGAATGAATAATTTAATTTCGGAGGTAGTTGGCCTTTTAAACAGAACTATTCAACACGGCAATGCTGCAGTTCTTAAGTAAAGTGTGATGCAATCACTTTCAGCGTGATTCACAAACCACTTGTATCTTCCTGAACCTAATAGTAGCCTTAGCAGTAAACCTCCAGTGTAATGCTCAGGAAATCAAACGATGTCACGTTTAGTTTTCTTTCAACTGAAGGAGTATCGACATTACAGATCCCTCAAGAACGTGAATAGCAACAGCTAGTTCAACTAAAGCAAATTAAACATTAAACACCTTAGGAAGGATATAAAGTTTGCAGAGGTAATAGGGAATAAATAAGGGAAATAAGATCTAGAGAAATTTTCTCACTATGACAGCACAAAGTAACTTGGAGTCTAAGTAGACCACGTGCTATTTAGAAAACAACTCCTTTGGAAGAACCAGGGATGTGGAGCTCTGAAATTACACAATTTGATGCAGCTGAATAGCAGCCTTTTGATTTCTTTGATATACAGGTGGTCCTCTTCCCACCTGGATGTGGCTTATTTTAGTCCAATCATCTCTGTTTTGGCATTCTTCATGTTCCTATCTCCTGCTGAATGTAATGTTTATTATACCATCAGAAGAACAAATCTGTCTTCCTAGAAGCAGAGAATAAAACTTAGAAAAGTGAGCAGATTCTCAAATCCAAAAAAGGAATTGAACTCAACCATTTACCAAGATCTTCCTGCAACTCATTCCAACTCTTTTTTATCCTCCAAGTAAACAACAATGAAAGAGAGTTTCTAAATGATTTAAAAGCCTCAGCTTATTCAGCGTGGCTTCGGTATGTTCTTGAGACTATTTATGGCTTATGGGAGAATTTATCTGAGCACTAAATGTGAGAAAAGAAAACCCACAACTGATTTAGGTAAACTTTAACATTTGTAGTTGTGATCCTTCATGTAGGAGGATGTGGAAAACAAAACTCTGTCTGGGTGCAAAAGCAATGGAAACTTTCCAGATTGTGAATGTACTGACCTTCAGTAAGGGAGCAGCAAGAGGTACACTCTGGGGTTTGGGGTTTTTTTTCTTGAACATTTGAGGTTATTACAATGAGTCACGGATGCCCTTAATGTCTAGATATGATATTTGTCCCTCGTGAGCTTTTTACCCATTTTTTTGCTATATGCTCAAATGCAATTAAAAGAAGTCTAATTAAAAAAACAACAAATGAAGTAGGAGTTGTTGCTCATCAAGAGTAGGTGCCTTGTTGCTGTGTTTAGCCAAAGCAAAGGGGGCAGCTTGCATCCACCTAGATTATCAAAACATAGTTTGTCTGATCTCATGTTTGCAGGATGTCAGAACTACTCTGCTCCGAGGACTTGGCTTCATTCGTAAATTAAATAGATAGTGCAACTTTATCTACAGTCAGTATTTTGTGTCTCAAATTGGCTTTTCCTAACTTTTCCTTAATATCTATTTTTTTTCTATTTCTCTCATCCTTATCCTCCTCACGTCCTGGAGAAGTTGGTCAGCCACATCTTCCAAAGAAAACTTGGTCAGTAGTTTTTTGTGGCATGCTAATTGCCATCTTAGATCAGTTTAACAGATTAATCCTACCTCTTTTACTGCTGGAAAGGGGGTTGATGCTCACAATGAAGCTAATGCTCCAAAGTTCAATGTAAGTGAATCGTTCCATGGAGGTACTGGACACCTTTGGGAAGCTGAAAGATGTGAGTACTAGCCAGTGATAAGTGCTCTTATTTTTATAATACAGGTTTTATAGGTGGGTTTAGATTTGTGGGAGAGTGAGTACAGGAGTCTCCTTCCATCTCTCAGTTCACTAGCCGAGTTGCATGGCTCCCCCATGAAGCCTACTGAGGCCTTGGAGAAAGGCCTTGTTTCTCCCTCCTAAAAGCGGCTTGGAATTAAGATAGTTTCTGTTATTTCTATATATCAACAGCCAGGCAGGCTATAGATACAGTTGAAGTAACACATTTAATATTCTAAGGAGTACTTTTTCTTCATTTAACTGAATGCTTACCCCCCAAGACAAAAAGCACCTACGAGTTATGTTTTTGGCTAGGATTAAAGACCAGAGTAGTGTTACTGAAATTGTAGATTATGTCGTATCTTATCCTCGGTAGCACTGACACGATGAATTTGCTACTTTGAGCTGGTTGTATCTCCAGAAAACATCTAAGATAAAAACCATGGTTAATATTTGTGTGTGTCAGGTTGCTAAGGTTGTGCGTGTGTCATCATGGTGGTGAGAAACGAGGTAAGAGTATTTTTTCTGTAATTTAAGGGAGAGAAGAGCAGTAGCAGTGGAAAGGCAAGTAACTGCCTTTTCTCCCTCTCTCCCCTTACAAGGATGTTTAGGAGTGTTACAGAGGCATCATTCAAGTCAGATGTTTTAACGCTGTGAAGGTGGTAAACAGGAGAAGGCTCCAGAGAAGGATGACAGCACGGGGAGACTGACATTCATCAGGCCTCTCGGCGAAGACTGCTGGACACGCGGTTACATCAGATACTTCAGGGGCTGTCTGTGTTTTACTTGCTGTTGGCATTGATAATGCACTCGTGCTGCAGGGTCACTGCGTTCCACCTCCAGAAATTTGCTGTATCTTCTTTGCTGTTTCAGTCAACACTGCCATTAGGTTTATTTTCACCAACACTGGTAATGTGGCAGACACACTTTTATTAGCACCTCGACCGCTGTGATCAGGTGGGGCTCCTTAAGAAAGCAGTTTCCCTTGGTTGAGGACAGCTTTATCTGAATGCTGCTTTCTGCCTTCCTCTCCGGAGCCAAGTGTCTGCAAAGTAGAGTGCCTTGTGTCAGTTTAACAATCTGACTGTTTTTTTAGATCAAGATTGTGATCTTGGAAGCTTGCTGCAGCAGGTAAAAAGGCTGGAATAAGGATCAGCGCCACTGTGATGTGCCACAGCCTGAGAACCAAAGCCAAAGCCTGCATTTAGCTTGGGCAGGACTTAAGCTCTCCTCTCTGCCTCTGCCTCTGGAGAGTTACCATGGTCTCAGGTTGACGCCAGACTCGGGATGCTGATGATAATGCAGAGTTCCTCAGGAATTTCAGTCATAAGAAGAAACTTTTAGTTATTTTCTTACTTCATATCCTTTGGGGAAATGACTATCCATCATCACAGCTAAGTTGGTGGGGAAATTTCACTCTTATCTCTTTCACTGAAAAGCAAAGGAATTGCTGGGAATGGAGAACTGGGGGAGCTGCTGCTACGCTTGAAGAGACAAAGCAAGCAGAAAAAGCCTAGGAGCTGAGGGCAGCTACACCTCTTTTTCTGCTAATACAAGCATTTTAGCCTGCTTTTTTGTTCCTCCCCCTCCCTTCCTCCTCATTGTGACATGCGGCTTGCCGAGCAGAAAGGCAGGGCCTCAAACTGCTTGCCTTGAGGCCTGGGAGGGGAGGAAGGAGCAGCTCGTATTGCCAGATTGGAAGGAGGCTGAAGGGTACAGAGGGGCAAAGGGCAGATATGCGGCTGGGGGTGGAGTGGCACAAGGGAGGAAGGGATGCAGGCTGCAGAGAGTTAAGGAGGAACACTGGATTAATTAGCCTTGGGAGAATGTATGGTAAAAAGTCAAGAATGTGTTACAATAGGTTAAATGTAATTTCATCTGGGGGAGTCCTGCTTAAAGGCCCCAAACTGGGAGCATCCCCTGCTTGCTCCGTGAAAGCAAAGCTTTAAGCAGTTGCAATTAAAGCCACACACACATACACATCCAAAGCTCAGTTCCTTATGTGACGTTAAACAGTTCCCTATGTCCAATAAAACTCTAAATCCCACACCCCATCACTCTTCAGATATGGGATTTGGAGAGCTGACTCCATTTTTGAACCTATAGCCTTGTCTTCTCTTTGTCAGCAGCTTCCTTAAAATGACACATCAGTGATCTGATAACCATTTTGAACTTATAAAAGGAGTTTTAAACTGGGGTGCTTTTTGTGCAACTGCTGAAACAGCAAACATTTCCATTTCTATAATTAAGCAAAGTTAAATAAATGGTGTTACAGCAGTAGCTATACTGTACTAGCTGTCACTGCAGCTAGATGTTTGACAGATAGTAGTTATCTGTGATAAACGTCATCACGTATGACAGGAAATTCGAAAATTTTAGAAAAGATATGAATGAGTCTCTTGCAAAGTCATCTTACTGGAACTCTGTTACAGAAAATTACCCGCTAGTGTCATAATGCTCTGTGCAGTTACGCTTCCTTTATTTTTACTGTTCAGTTTTCAGTTGTGTAAACATCCTACCACCATTCTGTCATCACAAAAATGGGGCTTTTTTAATCTTGTATCTGCTGCTTCTTTATAGGAAATGTCAGACCACGACTGTGCTGGGAGATTTTGAGCTTCGGTCAGTGTTCCAGCACCTACTGTGGAAGTTTTTCAATTCCTATATGCAGAGATACTGTTTCAAACCCCTCCAGTGGAAATTTATATTGTTTTGTCTTCCTCTTGTTCTTCCCCTGTGACTTTCAATGACTGAAGTCTTTCAGCGGTCATATTGTTTCCCCTCTTACAGTCTGCAGAGCTGTCTATATTAGGAAATGTGGCCCGAGCAACTGTGTTTTACCCTGGTGTCAAGGAGAAAAGGTTAAACCTGCGGGGGTTCGCAGCGCATCCCGCCCTCGCCGCCCCCTCGGGACAGCGAAGCTGCACCGGCGGGCTGTGTCTGCAGCCCATCGCCGCGGGAAGAGCAGCGCCAGGGAGAGCCGTGCGGCGACCCGAGGCACCCGAGACGGCGCTCCGCGCAGCAGCCGTGCTCGCTTCCGACACTGCCGGTACGCGGGCCCGCGGCAAGGCCGCGGGCCTGGGCCGCTGCCCCTCTGGCCCTTCCCCTTCCTTCCCCTTCCCGGGGAGCACGGGCCGCCCGCCAGCTCCGCATGGCGCCGCTGCCGCCAGGCTGGAAATCCCCGCCCTGAGCCGCGCCGGGGAAACACGCTCTGCTGGCGGGTTTCCCCGGCCGGGAGGAAAGTACCTAACGTCCCTGCTGACGGGGCCGGGCCGGGGCCTCCGTCCTCCCCTCAGTGCAGCTACCGGAACGAGCGAGAGGGCGGCGAGGCCGCACGACGGAGCCGGCTGGCCGGAGCCCCCAGGGCTGCGGGGCACGAATCGCCCCTGCGAACCTTCCGCCCGCCGGCGGCTGCCGCAGGAAGGCGCTCGCCGGAGCGGGAGCCGGCACGGCCGAGCCGGCCGGCCCCTCAGCCCGGCGGGAGGGAGGGACCGACCGAGCGCAGGCCCCGCCCGCCCCCTCGGACCGCGCATGCACCCGGCGGCCGCCGGGGCTTTCCCGGCGCGGCGCCGGCACGGGGAGTTTCCCGGGCAGGGGTGGTGCCGGCCGGGGGCACCGCTTCTCCCCCGCCCCCTGGCCGGGCACCGTATATAGACCGGGGCGTGCGGCAGGCCCGCCCGCGGCGGGGGGCCTGACCGGAGACCGTGAGTAAGGGGGAGGGTGGGTGGGGGCCAGGCCGCGGCCTGGTGGGGCCCTGCCGGAGGGCGCCGCCGCTGTGGGCCGCGTCGGGTCTCGGCGCCCGGCTGAGGAGGGCGGTGGCGCGTCGTGTCAGGGAGCGGCCGTCCCCGGCCTCGCCGCGCCGGCCAGCACCGCTGGGCTGCACCGGCGGCAGAGGAGTCCTGGGGCGGGCTGAGGGGCCCGCGGTGCCCCCGGCTGCGGTCTCTGGCGCCGGAAGAGAGCGCGGCGGTCTCGCTGGATGGCCGCACGGGGAGCGGGGCTTGGGCCCTGCGGGAGGCCCGGGTGGCTCCCAGCAACCCGCGGTCGGTGTTGCGAGGGTCGGGGAGCGGCGAGCGGGCCCCCGCGGTGCTGCGGAGGGAGGCGCGGGGCTGTCGCTGAGGGCGTGCGGCGTCCGGCGCTCACGGTCGGTACGCGGAGCCGAAGGGTGCTTCGGTAAACGTGTGTTGCCTGCTTTATGACACAAGAGCGGAAGGACGTTAAATCGAGTTTTGAGCTTGCTGTACTCTAAGTGTCGCTACTCTGGGCTTAAATTACTTCTTGGTGGCACTGCGGGGTAGTGGAAGGAGAAAAACCATGAGATTGAGGGACCCTGGAAATCAAGGATATTCGGGGCTATCGTGGAGGATAGTGTAGAAGAAGAGTCTTCAGCAGAAGACAGCCACAGGATCTCAGGTTTAAGTGATTCTGAATGTTGTAGGACTACCAGGGTCGCAGTTTGCTCTGATATTTCTGGCGTTTACTCTGAGGTGTCTGACTTTCTCCAGTGCAAAAACTGGCTGAATTTCTTGGACTAGCATCGTTCATGTGTGTTGATGGCTTAGTGCCAGCGTCTGTGTTAAAGGAGTGGACTGGTGTAAGGCATTTGTAACTCATCTCCTCAGTGATTAAGAACCTAGTAGTAGTAGAAGTGTGACCATACTAAGAACAAATCTACTAAGAGCTATTGAGATGGAAATGCCCTGCTGTTTTCCAGTAGGTGATTTTTCTAGGGCTGTGTCATCATGACAAGTATATCAGTGTTGAGTCTTTCCTGGAGGAACTTTTTAGGAACTGATACTGTAGAACAGACTGCTATGTATGTGTAGATGAATAAATATAAAATTATATATTTAAAAACTCTTGAACTTTGTCTTTACTCTTACCTGAAATTTTTAAAGTTTAGTTTTACTGGTGTCCTACGTTCCAAATAAGAAATTCCAGTACTCTTAATTTAAGTCAGTGTAATAAAACTGGCTCTTTATTGTTTGAGAATCTATAGGCTTAAACCAATTTAAATGGATGCAACTTCTTTAGTACAAGATCTTGCCTTTAGTTATACAGCTTATGATCAAGCAGCCTGATTCATCCACCTGCCAAAAAAGTGCTGCTTGTGGATTAAACAGTCTTGCTTGTGTCAGTAACTGGGAAATGAAGTGTGTAAAATCCATTCCATGTGACAGTATGTTGACTTGAAACTTTCTAGCTAACACTACAAAAAAGCTTACCTCGAGATTTTAGTGTTTCAATTTGTGTAGTTTCTGTTTGTGTAGATGTTACACGCACCTCATTTTTTATATTTTGAAACACTTCTCTCTTTCTTCTTTACAGGTTTTGTTCCACCCAAAAGAATTGAATGATTGAAACTAGAGATACTTACAGTTTTTTCTTGGGAACAGTCAGTATCACTATGGAGGCGTAGGCACCTTAGAAGGGACTTCAGTCTGAACTCTGGGAGGTAGTTCTGTGCACAAATAAAGAAACTAAGGCTTCAATTTTTTTTCCGATCTGAGGATTCTGTTTGTTTCTGTATGCCATAAACATGGCATACAGAAAAAACTCAATTCAACAGTATAAAGCATTAGAATGTCTCAATACAAGGCTATTCATTTATGTTAAATTTGATAACTCTATACTTGTAACTAAGGCACCAGGTTAAAACTGAAATGCTCTGTTCAGTCTCTGCTGGCAATGTTATAGACAGAAAAGCCTGAGGGTATTCCAGGCTCGTTAATTAAGGCAGCTCATCCTTTTCAGAGGCAGCATATAGGATTTGTTTATCTCATAGCTGAATATTCGATATATGTGAAGTTGAGTATAAACTAATATCTTTAGTCTTAATAATTATTACACTAGTATGCAGAAGTTGAGGGTTTCTTTTGGAAGTCTAGTAGTAGCAAATACACCAGATCAGTTCAGTAATGTCAGTTCACGGACTCTTTCTTTGTATGTCTTTTGAGCTTGATAGACCATTATTTTCAGCCTCCTAATGAGGTTTACAGGCTAAAACCTTTACATGTGTATAAGCTGCATATTTATCAGCTGTCTAGGGCGAAATATTTCTTAAATCACTTGACGTGTGTTCTGGTTGAAAATTATGTCATTTTAGTTGCCCCCTGTTTTAGTTTCTTTATTGATAAAGGATTTTGATAAACTCATTTGAGGTTTTTCCCCCTCTGGATCCCACCTCCACTAGCCTGACAAATTGATACTGCTCTCCCACATACACAGTGCAAGGAAAGCATGGGATGCCTATATGATTCCAGGGAAAGTCCTTTCTGACATGCTTTCTTCAATTGTTAAAATGGGATGGGGCAGCTTTTGCACTGAAAGCAGTTGTATAAACTAAAGTACAAGACCTTCCTAAATGTTGAAAGGCTGAGTTTAATTCTATTCACGTACGCATTCGAAGTTGCACATTAAAGTATTTCATTTTCAGGTTCTTACTTTTGTACAGGCAGGGGTTATTCCAAATTGCCTTTCATGCACACAACTACCTCCCAGAGGAAGACTTGTCCCATTCTTCCAAAAACAGTCCATTATGAACATAATGGAAAATAGCCCTTTCTTGGCTAGCATCATGAAGCAGAGTGCTTTGTGTGGCGAACTGAAGTATGACTTATCCTGTGAACTCTACAGAATGTCGACGTTTTCTACGTTCCCCATTAACGTGCCGGTGTCAGAACGGAGTCTTGCCCGGGCTGGGTTTTATTACACTGGCGTGCAAGATAAAGTTAAGTGCTTCAGTTGTGGCTTAACATTGGACAACTGGCAACCAGGAGATAATGCTATGGAAAAACACAAGCAGCTGTATCCTAGCTGCAGTTTTGTTCAAAACATGCTTTCAGTTAACAACCTTGGACTGTCCTCTCGTTCTGCCTTTTTGCCTCTGGTCACAAACAACCTCTCACCATCTCTACATTCCGTAGCAGCTTCTCCAAGTTTAGAACAAGTTGGATATTTCAGTGGCTCTTTTTCCAGTTTTCCTCAAGACCCGATAACTACCAGGGCAGTTGAAGACCTTTCATTCTTGAGACCTAAACTTCACAATCCTTCTATGAGTACAGAAGACGCTAGACTACGCACTTTTCACTCATGGCCACTGACGTTTCTCTCACCTACCGATCTGGCAAAGGCTGGACTTTATTACTTGGGGACAGCAGACAAAGTTGCTTGTTTCACCTGCGGGGGTCAGCTTAGTAACTGGGAGCCAAAAGATAATGCTATGTCAGAGCATCGGAGACACTTTCCTAATTGCCCTTTTGTGGGAAGCCTTAGTCGAGACCAGCCAAATTTCAATGTTTCGAATGTGAGCATGCAAACCCATGAAGCACGTGTTAAAACTTTCATAAATTGGCCGACTAGAATTCCAGTTCAGCCTGAACAGCTTGCGAATGCTGGCTTTTACTATGTAGGTAAGAAAAACTGATGTCTCTGGTTTCATTCGTACCACTATGTCAGCGTTTACTTTCAAGTAAATTGTGTGAATATTTGCTAGATGTTTTGCCTTTTTGTTTTTTAAAGGCCGCAACGATGATGTCAAGTGTTTTTGCTGTGATGGTGGGTTAAGGTGCTGGGAATCTGGAGATGATCCATGGGTTGAGCATGCAAAGTGGTTTCCAAGGTAACTTGCAAAATCTTGATCATAATTTGTTCGCATCTTTAAATACTTCTAATTTTAGTAATTATGTCCTGCGCTTAATAGTTCTGTTTAACTTCACCGTATGATGTACAAACTCACTCTTTCATTTGGATGTATTTCAGGTACCTCTGTTTAAAAGCTCTGAAGTGCTAAGGTGGCGTTAATTAAAACATTTCTTCATTAAGCATGATATTTAGTGCTTTCCACTTTGAAATTAAAAGCTGTGTGCATCCCCAGGTCACTATTAGCAAGTGAGACTACATTGTTAATGAGAATACTTGTCTAAGAGAAGCAGTCAGATAGCAGACTGAGGAGAGCAAAAGCTGCTGAGAAATGAAGTGGAAGGAACATCTAACCCCCCTCGGTCTAGTTCTGCGCTCTTGCGGAATGCTCTTGAACCAGTCTTTCAGCTCAGGTGGTGTAGTTTCTTAGGTGTGGAAAGGCTTGTGAAGAAGGTTTCAGTGGCTATTTAATGTGTCTCTATTGGAAAAATGACAGTAATAACTTTTTACTGTCCCCTATAATTAAATGGCAGTTGCATACCTAATTGCTGTCTGTGCCTGTGGAAACCTGCGCCTACATTAATAGCTGTGCTTAATTTCAGGAAAGCTAATAATAATTCCTCACATCGTAGATCTCCAGTTAGTCTTTCATGGTCAATGTACCAGGCACTGTTGGGCTATATGATGTACGTAGAGTTAAGTGACACCTTTGTTTCCTTCTGAGTTATGCCTGTCAGCAAATGTACTTAAGATACAACACTGCTTTAGTGAAGCAGATTTGGCTTTGATAGTGGTGTTAACTATTTAACTTCTTTTGAATGATTTAAGAGAAGAGTGGTGAGATGTGAGATAGAAACACTTTATTGCTGCACTTTGTAGTTGCGCTGACACAGTATCATTTCACATGACGGGCCGTTTTGATTAAAAGTGGTAGCAGAATGTAAAGCTGTTGTGTTTATGTACGTAAGCCTGCAGACTGCTGAACATCGTGGAAAAGCTTTATCAAAGTGTCACCAGACATGAAGCTACATCGAGCTTCCAGTTAAGAGAACTCTTTCCCTTCTGAAGGAAGCAAAACACCTATTTAAGTTATGCTGTGTTATTGTAAACTGTTTCATTCTTCTGTAATTTCTTTTCCTTTGGCAAATAAAAAGTATAATTTAGTACACTTTTGTCAATGTTTCAGGTGTGAGTATCTGCTTCGTGTAAAAGGAGGAGAGTTTGTAAGTCAAATTCAGGCCAGGTTCCCCCATCTTCTTGAACAGGTAGGCTTTACTGGGCTATATCTTTGGCTTTCCCTTGTTGAAGAGTGCTGTGTTCTTTTTGGGAGTCCAGTGCATCCTTCTGCCTCACCTCACTTCTGCATGTATTTCTATTAGGTTTCTAACATGAAAAATGCTCTTCATGAGCACAAAAATGAAACCAGTGCTGAACCATGGCTCATGGACTTGTACTAGTAGAGTTTAACCTGTACAGATTACTTATGGAAAGTGTTAGGAGACAGTGAGCTCCTTCATGTCAGGAGAGGGAAATTCTGATTACATAAGTTTCAGTGGATAATGTGGATCAGTAATTTTTACTGCAGAAATCAGTCATGGACAGCCTGAATTATTTCTATCCATAACTCTTCTGGCAAGAGTAAGCCAAACTTCTCTTCATGGAAGTGGTCAGCACTAATGTTGCGTTGATTATATAGCTGCACAAATTTGCTGACTTGTGTAACCACGTGTAAAATGCTTAACGGGCACCATTCAGATACAAAGCTTAGTATGGTTGATAAGGGAAGAACATGTTGGGTATGTAGGGGGGAAAAAGCAATACTTTGATACTAATGTAGTTCTGTCGTGTTCCCACAGCTCTTGTCAACCTCTGATACATCTGTAGATGAAAACATTGATCCTCCAAGTACGTATATTAAAGCATGTTTTTAAACTTCCTCTCAGCATTTTGCAAACTTAACGATTGGGTATCCAAAGCTAACTTGCTTAGCAATTCTTAGATTTTCTTGCAACTACAATATTATAAGGATTTTCCAACTAATGATAAAAGTTAGGTAGCTGTCACTTTATGTGGACAAACTTCAAGGAAGCACCTTTAAGACATCTTTTATTTCATCTTCCTTATTTTCATACTAACAGCTCATATTAGGATTTTGGTTTTGAATGCTTGGCATCTGCTGAATTTGTGGCTTTCAGTTTCATGGCTGGGTTAAACAAAACAAGTCAATTGGCATTTGTTAAATCAATGTATGGTATTGAACGTGGTGGAACAGATGCCAGAGGGTCTCATGACTATGCAGTTATGCAACTCCATTTTTAGGCATATAGCTAGGCAAAATCTGAGTTGAGCAGCAGTGGTCAAGGAGAGGGTAGGACAAGCTGATGAAGTGAAGTCTTTCTGAGCTGGACTCTCATTATGGTGGAAATAAACTCCTCTCAGAGGATGTGTTATGCTGTCATAGTTCCTGCTGGTTGAGGACAATGAGTCAGAATCCCACGTGTCTGGTGTTTAGTAAGTTGAATGGAAAGTACTGATCAAGAGCTGGAATAGAGAAATTGTTTGTACCATAAACTATGAATTTTGATTCTTCCCCCTCCCAACGTTTTTCAAGACTGAAGTTAGAAATGACTAAGTATAAAAAAAGCTGCTAAGACACAATGGAATTCTGTGGTTTCCCTGGATTATCCTGGATTTTAGTGAAGGCTTGACATGGATTGAAGTTTAGAATGGATTCAATCCAACTGCATCTGAGTAACTGGCTTCCATTTTAAAAAGTCACTACTTAAAAAAGTCCATTTAACCTTTGAAACTTAAGGCTAGTTATTCATGTATGTATGCATGGGTGTAGGTGATATTGATGTGTCTGACTTCTGGGTTGTATAGGTATTTTATTTTTTATGTTACACACAGTGATTTTCCTCTTTGATTAGTTATTCATTTTGAACCTGGAGAGAGTCATTCAGAAGATGCAATCATGATGAACACGCCTGTGGTTAAAGCTGCCTTGGAGATGGGATTCAGTAGAAGGCTGATAAAGCAAACAGTGCAAAGTAAAATCTTGGCCACTGGAGAAAACTACAAGACTGTTAATGATCTTGTGTCTGATCTACTCACTGCTGAAGATGAGAAGAGGGAAGAGGAGAAAGAGAGACAATTTGAAGAAGTGGCATCAGGTACGCATGAGGCATGAATAAAAGTGAAAGTGGTTGGTGTTATGTATAGTTTTTATAATTGTTCTTATTTGCTAAGTGATTTAATTGAGTTGCTATCACAGGATCAGCTTCAGTAAAAGTATTGTCAGGGTGTCTGTATGGAACGAGCAGTCTGGCAGTTGGTTCATTCCCTTTCAGTAGGATGGGTCATAGAGGTGCCAGGGGTTTAGAATCATCTGATTCTCTCCACAGGAACAAAGCCGTATTTTTTTTTTTTTTTTTTAATTTGTGTGCCTTTATGTTGCTGTTAATAAAATAAATGGAACCAAAATACTTTACTTGGCACACTCTACTAATTTTTTTTTTCCAAATTTGCCTGCTTTTTAAGCCACTTGAATTGGTGAGCCACCATATCTGCGTCCTAGAAGAGGCCATAAACTTTTACAAAAGTAAGATGGCCAAAGGTCTGCTTGTCTGTGTCTGACTCATCTGTGTAGGTCAACTATTTAACAGTGTTTATTTATTGTGTCTTTAACATTCCCTATTGTTTTAATACCATATGAGTTCTGAAGCCTAAAAAAGCCCCTACTATTTTTGTTTGTGAAGCAGTTATGAAACTTCTCAATTACCAATTGATTAAGACTGCTTCAGCCATTAAATCTTAATGCAAATGATTTTTTGTTATTTCTGATAGACTATTCAAAAAAAAAATCTCCCAAGTCTGTTTGTGTAGTATGTCTGGTTCTCTTGCACATAAAAATGTTGGACACCTCTTAGAAAAGCTTTATTCTGTCTACATCTCAGTCATGATTTTAACTGCAACTGGCTAAAGCCAGCCTGTCGGCTCTTGGTGAGTTAATGTTGGTGTTACGCAGAGGGGTTGCTTTTTCTTTGCAATTCTGCAGAGGAAGTAAGTTTTGCTGGTGTGAAGTTACATGAGATTCCCTCAGATAATTAACCTAGAGATGGGAGCAGCAGGCTTCATTGATGCAAAGGCTTCAGCTCAGAAGCTGCTTGTACGTGGTTTTCTTAAGTCTGTTCTTACATGAATGCCACTAAAACTTACTGAAGTCTTTATTAATGATGTGTAGTAAGTGAACATTTCAAGTGGAGTTTAAAGACTGTATTAGTTATTGTTAAGCAGAAGTGCAACTTGGAGTAGTGTTTTCCTAACAGACATCTCATCCCCTTTGTATTCCAGATGATTTGTCCTTAATCCGGAAGAATCGAATGGCTTTATTCCAGCGTTTAACATGTGTACTTCCAATCCTCGGGAGTTTACTATCAGCCAAAGTGATAACGGAACTTGAGCATGATGTTATTAAACAAAAGACTCAGACACCACTGCAAGCAAGGGAACTGATAGATACAGTTTTAGTGAAAGGAAACGAAGCAGCCAGCATATTCAGAAACTGTCTACGAGATTGTGACCCTGTACTGTACAAAGATTTATTTGGTATGTGTTTTTTTTTTAAAGGATGTAAGTTTAGAGAAGTCTGACCAGTGCTGTCATAGTAACTTAAAGAATAAAAAAAAAACTAAATTCAGGTGCTCTTTGAATATAGATTAGTCAAGTCAAATGACAAGGTTTTCTTTTTTTTCCCCTCTTATTTTAGTGGAGAAGAACATGAAGTATGTTCCCACAGAAGATGTTTCAGGTATCTTAAACTCTTTCTTACTTCAAAAGCTATTGTGTGACAAAGAGCTAATATAAAAAAGAAAATTACTTTGGTTAAGAAACAGGTTTTATGCTTTATCCTCTCCCTAATTTTGCTTTGGTAAGATGGACTTACCTGAAAAAATCAAGTGCATGTGCAGACTTGCAAGCAAGTCTATCTGCTATGACCTGTATGCTGTGCCTTACACGTGCTTCTGTACCTAAGGAGGTAGAGCTTTCTGGAGCTCAGCAGTTCAGGCATGTGCTGGACTTGATCATGGTACAAGCACTCACTCGGGCTTTTGGCAAAGTCCAGACAGTAAATAGTAGGTTAGCATTTCACAGCAGATACCATCACCTCTGCTTTTCCAGATTGGATTATAGGTGTCCTAAGGTGTAGCTGGACTAAGAGCTGGGTTGATAAAAACTTATCAGACATGGGATGGAGCTTGCTCTGGTTCTTAGTCCTATAGTTTAATATGTTTATAATAGACTGCAGAAGAGTATACAAGGCTGAATATAGGTCACTTCCACCAGTCGGGCTGTGCTCTGTGCTTCTAATAACCAAGCAAGAACAGTATAGTATTTGCTAAAATATAAACATTGGTTGGTCTGAAGAACTACAGTTGGCCTCCAGTCTCTGAGCTGTTTGTTGTCTGACAAAGGTGGAAAGCACATAGTTCCTTGCGTGCCACTTTGAGCTCTGGAAATTGTGCTTATTTTCTCACTGCCATCTGTGTTTAGTGAATAAGATGCAATCACAACTGGGAGATAAAGGGCGAAATGAAACATGGCCGTATTTTAAGTAGAATGCAGATATATGCAGGCTTCTAAAAAAGTTAAATAATTTTTTACAGGTTTACCTATGGAAGAACAATTAAGAAGACTGCAAGAGGAAAGAACATGTAAAGTTTGCATGGACAAAGAAGTTTCTATTGTTTTTATTCCGTGTGGTCACTTAGTGGTTTGCAAAGAATGTGCACCGTCCCTTAGAAAATGCCCGATTTGCAGGGGGACAATAAAGGGCACGGTTCGTACCTTTCTTTCGTAAGGAGGGAAACTTGCACATTGTCTGTGCCTGTCATCCTCCAACTGCTGAAGCTTAAGCCAGCAGTGTCTGAAGAATGGAAAGTGTGGTACAAAAGATGATTAATCAACTACTGAACACCGTTGTGTAATAGTGAACCGTATCGTCGTTATGAATACCCTTGATCTTCCTTGCCAAAGGCTATTTCTGTTCATGAAACTAACTCAGTACTGAGGTGAGGTTTTTGTAGCTTTCCTTTCTGAGGAAGGAAAGCAGTTTCACGAGTATGCCCTTGTGCATGTTTGAATAAAAAACTTTCTAGTTGAGTTTCTAAAATGGAGCTTGGCATAACTCTTCTCATGAGTTTCCTCCGTGTGGATGTGAGAAAATACATTAAGATTGCTGTTTATTAATAATTAATATTAATTAACTTCAGCTACTGTTTTGATTCTGTTTTGGCTTTCTTGTGGACTTCAGGAGAAAAGAAGCTAACTGTTGCAGGAACAGCAGGACTTTTTTTAAGTTTTATTCATGCCTGGATACTTGTGTAATGTGTATTAATAATAGTTTATATGAAGATTAAATTAAAATATTTCTACTTCTCAAATGAGTGTTTGTTTCCTCTGTTCCTGTTGTTGGCTTTTCTCTAGGCTGTGGCGACTAGAATGCTGTCTTTTCCTGATAAAAGTTTGAGGTTGTTTATTTGCCTGCAAAAGTACAATAAAACTTAATTCCGTGTGTCTTTCATTCATTTTTTGAACAGGGAAGTGAGCTTCTGTGCTGCTTGGTCATTCCTTCTGGTGAAGTAAGGGATTCAGATTTTTATCCCCATTTAAAAAGAAACAAACACACAGAACCCCTAACAGCATCTGGTACTTGCTTCTGTCTTGATTTTTCAAAGAACAGAAATGCTGGCTGGAAATGGTCCTCATGACCTTAGAAATGAGGCAGGAGGGTAGCTGTGCAGCCATACAGCCTTTATGCTAGGGTTTAAAACGTCAAAGCTGCTTTTCTGTGTTTGGAACTTTATAGTGATTGTGCAATTAAATAGTGTGGGATCTTCCACTCCCCCTCTGAAGTGTTGGATCTTGTTTTGTAAGCTGGTAGTCCAGGGACTCCTGTTTCCTTACTGGTTGACGCTTGCTTTACCCTTCTCAGCTTTGTATCACTAGACTTGCATAGTAGATACCTGCAGAGGGAAGGTGTTCATAGGTATTTTGCAAGGATTTCATGCCAGACAGTGGAAAAATACTACCAGGATAACAGCGTCAGATCTTGCAGTGGTGGTGTCAGTTTGGCTCTAATTGTTCAGTCAGTAGTCTTCAGTCATTCTTACTGCCCAAGTGTGGACCTCTCAATTATCAGACCTGCCTGCAATAAGATGTTTTTAACAGTATTTTACTGTATTACACTCTGTAGTGTGAGTTGAAAATACTGTTTCTTGACGTTTCAGGATGCCAGTGTTTGCAAGTTGTGTGCATGTGGACTGGCTTTTATCGCTTCAGATATGGCTCTTGGCTGTACATGTGTTATCCCTTCTGAAAAGGGGGCACCCCATCTGTATGACAGTATTGAAGTGTGTATGTGGAAAAGAACTTGGCTGGGCTGTGTAACTTGTGACTTTCCCTGTGGAAAGATTGCCCAGTGCTTAGAGCAAGGCTTGTGTTGGGGAGTGAGTGTCACCAGCAAATAAATGTCCCTTCATACTTACAGGTGCTGTATATTTGGCATTTGTATGCACCTTTCTTGGTGCATGTCTGAGTTACAATTTAATGAGAGTGCCCCTCTAAGCCTGTGCAAGAAACCTCTGGGTCTCCTGCTATAATCACCTGCCATGTTGGGAAATCTGTCAACCGAGTTTGGAATTTAGACGGTGCGTGGTGTTAACTGTATATTTCTAGCATAATTGCAGCTGCAGCATTGAATCAAAGTTTTGGCCAAACAATGTACTTTTATTTGTTAATTATGTGATCAAGGCTGATTTGTTAGTGGATTCAGGATGTTTCTGATCACTACTTAGTAAGGACAATTGTGCAGAGGAAGATGCAAATACATTCTAGTTGTCATCTGAGTGCCTTTGCCCTGTACCTATAAGCAGTACCTCCTGAGCTTTCAAAATAATACTGGAGATACTAATTTTGAAGAAGACTTGCTTTGGAGGTGTTAGGGAAGGGGAGTAAGAATCTGGACTGGTTTGTCCCTAAACATTTTTAGGGTAAATTCAGCAAAACTGATGTTTGGTTTCATCCATTCTTCCATAATTTCTGTAACACTGTTTAATGCTGTGCATTAGCTGGCACCATAATTGTTTAAACGCTTTGGCATGTGTTCCTTGCAGTACATAGGATTCTTTAAGTAGTTTATCTTGCTGTAATTCTTTTAAATGCAGACTTTTGTTTTACTTTATTACATGTGCCTATCTTCCCTTTAATTTTGATGTTAAAAATGCAAACATTTCAAACCTAGCATGTAGTTTTAAACAGCTTTGAATGTACTTCTGCTTTTCTGGCTTTGAAATGTTTCGAAAGGCTCTTTTGTCATGTGTAACAATGCAAAAAGTTGTTTAAGATTATGAAAGCTTGTTAAGGAATAAAGCACATGACTTGAAATTTTATGTGCAGACCCAGAAATCAGTATTATTAGAACAAAGTATATTTTCTGTGGATTAAGGTGAGTCTGCAGAGGGAGCTGGAGAGGTCAGGCACTGAAGAGTGTGGAATTGTTAGTATGTAAGCCCTATTTCTGAACAGGGAAAACGATAGGGAAAAACATAGTAGCAGGCAGACTTTTTAAGCAATGTATTTTTCTATAGAACCATACGGGGTTAGAGTTGACAGGATATACAGGGCTGTAAAAACTTGTTCAGGTGTTGAATGTCACTTGTGATGCCTGAGTGTACCTCAGGACCTGGAACGTACCTGCCCGCCCTGCTTGGTGAGTATCGAGTGTTCTGTGCAGCTCCAGACAGTGTTGGCTGCCTGCATCAAGGCACCTGAACCGCTTTCTGAAAAGTAGAACAACTTGATCTGGAAACTACTGCGTAAACTTTGACGGAGTTTTGGCAGGAAGACTGATCTAGGTTATGGCTTTCCACTCCTCCCCACCACGATGAGTGTGGTTGCCCTGATCTATATCACTGAACATGGGAGCAGTTACACTCGCCTCAGTACTGTTCCAAGGCAGCTATAGTAAATCTAGTTGTCTGTGGCACATCCCAAACAGAACCCTAGCAAAATGTTAAAGCATGGAGAAGACTGCATAGTGTTATGTTCGGAGAGGATCAGGTGACTCCTGTCACTTGTGAACCAGCTGACCATATTCACATTTTGTTCTGTGACTCCTGTCACTTGTGAACCAGCTGACCATATTCACATTTTGTTCTGTGCCCACTTCCTTCTTTGAAAGCAGAGCTTTGACTGGGTCAAGCAGCAATAAACAGCCCTCCCTGCCCACAGCTTCCTCTGCAGCTCTGCTGACCAAGAAGCTCAAGTTCTCAGACATCAGCGTTCCAGGTCCATAGTTTGTCTTGAGCTGGCAGAGTGTGTCTGTGTGACTTAGGGAGTGTAGAGGGTGGGAACTTTGGTATCATTGGAGTTCAGAGGTCAGACTTGCTGCAAGATGAAGATAGGAGACAATATTCTCAGCTTCTATAAACAAGCAATTTCGTTGCTGGAATAAAGCTTATCGTACCTGCAAAGGACCTGGCCTGGAGCAGGTGCAGATTCTGATACTGGTTTGAGATACTGCAAGATACAGTGGCTTCCCGAGTAGCAGCTGTATGTTTTGTGAAGCAAGTGACATGAAGCTTTATTGTAATTATTTTTGGTGTGTTCTTTTTTTAACTGCATGCGTATGTTCTTCTGTTTGCATTTAAGCTTTGCCCAGGAAGCCTAGAGGCCTTCAAATTGAAGGCAGCATGCAGTCCTGGTATGCACAAGTGTTCAGACTGCCTCCAGGCATTCTACCAGAGCACTGCTCTTGTGTGCTAAAATGAATGGCCCTATATGCTGTATTGGTCACAAGATGGGAAGCACATGAAACTGAACAGTGCGTTCATCTGCCTCTGGTTCTGCACTGTGGCAGTTGTGGTGTAGAGAGGCTGGGGTACGCAGTATCGTGGTTAATTTTGTGGATGGACTGACCTTGCAAATTTGATTTTCTTGCTGTTAGTTATTTCTGAAGTGACCCACCTCAGGTATGTGAATTCAGGCAGGAGACGTATTCTGGACACAAAAAAGTGTTCTCTGCTCTGTTGAACTACTTAACATGCAATTGTTGTTACTCTTGCTCTGGAGGTTACTAGTGCAGGGAGTAAACTTCCTGAGACAATACTAAATCACCAGTCCTTTTTTTCTGTTTTTAATTGAGCATGTGATCACAACGGTTACTGATGCTCCAGCCCAACTTCCCCACCGATGGCTGCTGGCATGGGACCCTTCAAGCCTCAGAGTCCGGGGTATTGCGCATATCCTGTGCAAGGAAGAACAGAACTCCAAACAGCAGATCCTGCTGTGCTATTTTCAAAAAAGAAACAGGTACTATTTTTTTTTTCTTTGAAGAGATCAAAATATGCTGGAACCTAGCAGGAAATTGTTTGCACAATAAGCAATGTCCTAGCAGTGGCCTTCATGTTTAGTTTTGTCCTGATGAAATTTTTTTAGGGAAAAGCCAGAGAACTTGCCAAAGGTTTCTAAGCTCACATATTAGAGGGTGTACACTTGGTCAGAATAAAGATCTTTTTCTTTTGGATCTGAATAGCTTGATTTACTGATGCTCTATTCTTCTAGCAGATGGAGAAGTGAAATACTCAGTACTTACGGAGTATAGGATATTAATTAGGATTGTGATTTACCCAATGGAAGACAGCTTCAATTCTAAGGGAAGAATAAAGTCTTTGGAAAAGATGAAGTTGTATATGCAACAACCAAAAGAAGAAAGCACCGTATTTGTACAGACACTCGTTGCTTTTCTTTATGAACCCTGTCAAGGAAACTGAGTTACAGAGTTTTTCTTCTAACGCTGTAGAAACACCCTTCACCTCAGTGCCAGCCAGGTGCAACACCTTGGTTTCCAAACTGCTTTAAACCTGAAGTAGAGAAGGTCAGAACAAACAACAGGCAAACTTAAAATTTTGATTATCTAAGTGAGAATGTATTTCCTCTTGGTCTTCTAAAAGGACACTTAAGAGCCTCCAGAACTTAGTCTCTTTTATTTGTTCAGTTTTCAGAGTTACTGATGCAGATATTTTCAAGTATAGGGATGACCTGACACTGAAGAATAAAATTAATCACTGATCCTGTCTTCAAAGTAGTGTTTTTGTAGTGAAGCAAACACTAAATTCTAATGCAAGCTAAAGCTTAGCCACTGCAGGATCAACACCAGGAATTGGCAGTCCCTGTGTCTGTACTGTTTGTGAGAACTGTCAAAGGCAAATTCCTAAATTCATTTAACTTTCCCATTTCCTAAGACTGTGCTCTTGGCTGTACACCAGTCAGGAGTCCTTTAGTGTTGTCTAGAGAACGTGTTTACATGCGGCACAGGTCCATTCTCATTCTGTTTCCATATCACAGCTAAATTCTTAACCTCTTGAATTATTTTCAGCCTCTGATGCCGTTTCACCTTGCTTGTGGCAATATTGTCATCTTATTGCTTATATCTTTTTCAATAAAGCATGTTAAGAATGCTAGGTGTGTCTTCAGGGCAAAAACAGTGACATGAGTATGTAAGACAGAGCTTTAACAGTCTGAAACAAAAAGGATAAGTATGAAAGTTGATTTACAGAGGGATGATGTTCAAGTGACTGAATATTATCACAGTAACATGACCTTGCTTCAATAGTTTGTGTTTGTTTTTTTTTTTTTAATAAAAAAAGCAAATATAGCACTGCAGCATTTCTGGACTGCTTTGAAGCATTTAATGCAGGGCCCCATCAAAACAATTAAGCTGGAAGGGCCACGACTTGGTACTGGAATATAAGCTGAAGGACAGCTGCATAAAAAGGGATGAGCTGTGGGAGGAACGTAGATCACCACAGCCCTGAGATTTGGTCATAGGTGTTGATCTTGACAAAAGGGCAAAGCAGCATTCATGCTGCCTGACCTGAGGTGGCTGTATGTTCTGTAGCCATGGGATGACCTCCCAAGCTTGCAGTACTAAGTGACATACATTTTAATATGAAGCACAAAAGCACTAATATTAAGGATTAAAAATGAGTATAGGGTTGTGTGAAGGAGCTGCAATAATCAGTTGAATGCTGGTGCCATGAAACTGTAAATGCAGTTCTGTGATGTGTCACCAGGGGGGTTCCTAATCAAGACAGAACTACGAACTGCATTGCTCGGCCATCAGTACTAGTAAGAAAACAGATATGCAGGCCTGTTGAGTGGATGAACTATAAACAGTTGAATCATCTTTGTGATATTAATTAATTCAGTTAAGGAACAGCTGAAAGACTCACTGTGGCATAAATACAGCTAGAGGAGGAAATATTTATGCTTAAAATTTGTTGCATAAAATGAATATAAACAGATCTTAAAACTTATGATTGGAGTGGGAAGACTTCCATGACAAAGTAATACCTTATAAAAGGGATTATGTTTAGGAGACATTTCTTTACTTAGGAAGCATTTCTTTACCAAGAGGATGGTCAACCACTGGAATAAGCTTCCGAGAGAGGTGATGCCCCAAGCCTGTGAGTGTTTAAGAGGCATTTGGACAATGCCCTTAATAACACACTTTTAACTTTTTGGTCAGCCCTGAAGCGGTCAGGCAGTTGGACTAGATGATCATTGTAGGTCCCTCCCAACTGGAACTATTCTATAATATTCCATTCCCAGTTGCCTGGGATGGTGCTGGATCTCAGTCTATGAGACAAAAGACTTTTTTCTGTCTTTTGCTCCTACCTCAGTTTTATACCTCATCTTGGTCTAAAATTTGGTAGCAAAATCCTGTGACAAACTCTTTCAAATACTCCTTCCTTACAGAAACTAACTGCCAATGTTTAGTTAACATAATCAGGATTTTTGAATGCTAAACTATTGCAGTTATTTAATGCAGTCTCTACATGTGTAGAGCATGGCTAAATTTAGGTCTGCTGCTTGTTCCAATGCTGTAGAGCGACCTAAATATGTACTTAGTGGTGGTATAACACACTGAAGAGCTGTCCTGTTCATCCCACTTCGTATGTGTGCAACTTAAAGCTGAGTTTTCACTTACTGTTGGAATGCAAATGTGAAGATAAAGGTAAGATTTATCAATTGTACTTCACTTTGTCTAGTATCCAAACACATGAAACGAAGTCAGGTTTTATATTTGCACTGACACCTCTAAAAT
The DNA here is from genome assembly GCF_009769465.1 of Tauraco erythrolophus. Classification (NCBI taxonomy): domain Eukaryota; kingdom Metazoa; phylum Chordata; class Aves; order Musophagiformes; family Musophagidae; genus Tauraco; species Tauraco erythrolophus. The sequence goes on along the minus strand of NC_141465.1, from coordinate 121,381,900 downwards.
CTCAGAGCACAGAGTTTTGCTTTATTGTAGTAGAAATATTACAAAAAAATACATTACAAATGACTGAGCTGGGCAAAAATGCCCTGGGTTCGATATTCTATAATTTAAAAGTATATATAATGAACACTTTTTATTCAATGGTTGTGATTGTGGAAAGGGTTGAGGGAATTATGAAACCATTTAATAAAATAAAAATCCAACTGAAATCGATACAGTAACTCCAAAGATTTAATTTTATTTATTCATCTGTACAACAGAGGTGAGACAATCCCTGTAATTGACTTGCACATAATTGTCTTAATTTCTACAAAATAAGGAAGTGCAGCTCTATGGAAGAATTGTTTCCAAACTCTTCAAGTAAAAAACAGAAGTTATCCACTAAGCAATGCATTTAAAAAAAAAAAATCACAAAAGTTACTTCAACTCACTCTTCCCCCTGTATCTCAATCTCATTAAAAAATGGAAGAGCCCTGCTACCCCTGTTTCAGGTGCATGGCTGGTGCTACCAAGACTACTCATCAGACATGGTTTGCTGGTCAGCTGTGCCTTGGGCATGTGTGAAAAAGGAAAGAAACCATCCATACGGCCACTTTAACACTGCAACTTGGAATAAACCACTGCTCAGCAAAACAAATTAACCTGTGCCAGAGCTGCAGTCTTATTTCCCCTGGCGTGCTGTACCCCAGACCTGTATGCAGTTCCCCGTGACCTTCTTCAGCTGCCACCACCACCCACCTGCGCCCTGCATGATGGACTAGTGCTGGCAGTAAGCAGGACAGTCAAGTCCCACCACATCAACCCTCTTCACCAGGGAGAGGTCTACAAGTGGAGGATCCAGCGATTGCTCAGTGACACAAAGGAGATGCAGGGCTGTGTTACTCCCTCCTTGCTCTAGGTTTCCTTGCACCAGTGTAAATCAGTAGCCCATCCTCCGAAGTCGGCAGGTTTATCTCAGTGTAAATGCAGAAGCAGCATCAGCCACCTTGCACAGGACCCCCAGCGTACCTGGGCTGTAATCTGAAAGCCTTCTGAGATGCCCTGTTGCCTTCAGTGGGATTTAACTGGGCCTCTCTACATGTGTGCAGCAGTAGTAAAAAGTTCTGAAAATAGTTGTAAAAATGCAGATTACATTCCTCTAAAATGATACCTTACAGATTGTTCGCTTCTCCGTAACTTTCAATGCTTATGGAATGCTGCTAAAATGTTGCATACAGCTTCATAATAATAAAAACTTAGTGAGCTGATTGCTACATTCAACTTAAAAGCAATTTTGAAATTTTATCAGATTTATGATGGGGCAATTACTTTTTTCCATTTTATCTTCAATTGCACATGCTTCATCAGGACATGCTAGAAAAAAAAAGCTATGGATTTCATAGTCTGTTTTTTTTTTTTTTTCTCTCCCTTTAGAGAAAAGGGTTGTGGATGGCTGTCTCCAGTCTGTCCACACTTTCTGAAGCTAGTCTCATTGTATAGCCTGTTAAGGAATGTCTCTGCAGGTCACTGGTGAGCTAATGACTGAAGTTTGAAGTACTCATTATCATCTTCCGTACAGTTAGCAAACCATGTCCCTTTATAGCCTAATAAAAATCAACTGAATTGTTCAAATCCAAAATTTCTAAACTGAAGTTCACAAATTTCAAAATAAATACAACTTAATAAAAAACATTAAAAACCCCCACTTTACTTGCAAAAACCTATGCTTGGTCTCAAAGGTATCCTATTTAACCTACCATATCCATTATGGAACACTGGATTTATGCACTATGTCAGAAATAACTGAATTTACTTAGAATTGCAATGATGCGATCCACTGTGCTAGTAATTAGCTATTTCAGAGACTTGTGTGTGTACCTTAAAAAGAATCAATGTGTTTCTTTAAATTTGGTTGCAAATACTGGAAAAATAAAATACTGTCTCTACAAAGCGCCGAATTCCTCTTGTTCTTATGTAAGTCAATGCAAAAAAATGAGGGTGTTTAGAGAGCTTCTCAACATTTTGCAGGATGACATCCAAGACAGGTTTAGAGACTGATCATCATTATGAAAGGAACTCTTTCAGAAGTAAGTTCTAACAGCTGTGATTGGATGGGTTTCCAACACCGTCTTCCCTGAAGTCTCTTTAAATGATGGCATCATGTTCATCACTGTAATAGAAACACAGTAATTAATGTTCTGCAGTACAAGCAACAGGCAACATGAGAAACAGCCACCCAGCTGCTGCTAAGGTGATTATTTTGTGAACAGAGGCCATCTTGCTGGGAAGGGCTAAGGGCACATGGACCTGGGGGGTTACAGTCCTCTCTGAGCCAAGCCTGAGGTTAACAGAACAATTTAATTTTGTCAACACTCCTCCAGCATTACTAGCCTTATTATCATTTGGCTTTCACATTTCATTCAAGTAAATATTTTTAGATCAGCTGCTGCTCAGGAATTTTTATCCTATCTATCTTACCTATGTGCACTAGTAACAGCTAATCAAAGTTTACACACTCAGCAACAGGTTTCCTTTGTTTAAAAGATACTGTTGATCTGAATTCTACAATATCCATTCAAACAGTACTGTGGGTAAACATGTGCAGCAGGGACTGGTTGAATTCCATGACCAGCAAGGAGGAGTCAAGATGGACAAAAAACACAAGCACCCCAACAAGTCTAATGACATCACCTCACTTAAGCTTCTCAACTGAGATGGATGATAATGAATACTGAGTAGAGCTGAGTATAAATGGCAAATGAGATGGTACAATTTTGATTGTGAGATAAAAGATGAAGTCAAAATCATAGACCTCTGACTCTCAGAAATGAATGCTGCAAAGGAGAGGAAAAGAGTAGGTCCACAAAGAAGAATCACACCCAAGACAAGACTGGACCTACTACCTCCTGTCCCCTAATCGCATATCACAGTGGAGAGAAACCAGTTGCCTGGAAGAAGTTGGTGGCAAAGAATCTGTTTAAATCAGTGTTTTTCAACTTGTAGTCTACAGACTATCTGAAGCCCACAGACAACTTCTAAAACATCTTGAAAAGATAATTAAGAAAAGCAAGCTTACTCTCAATAGGTTTGTATTTGCTCTACAGTGCCTACACTCTACAGGCAAAAAACCAACACCCTGCAGCTCAAATGAGGTTGAAAGTCACTGGTGTACACAGAGTAAATGAGTGACTTTAGGTGAGATCCAGCCTATATCTTTCAATATCCACAGCACAGACTTCTTTATCTAAGACTTTCAGCTGCCCTCACAGTAAGTGAATACAGAAATGTATGGATAGGCTGATTCACCTGATGGATTTACCCTACTTTAGGGTAATATGAATGATATGAAATGACAAGTTCAGACACCAGTATTCAGTTAAATGAATTCTAGCTCTTATTTCATGGACTTGTAAAAAGTCCTTAAAGCAGGTTCAGTGCATCCAATTTCATGAACCGGTTTCTGGACTTGAGAACAAGGTAACAGAAAACTAAACATCATAAATCAACAAGTTGGCCTGCCTATATTGCAAGGTGGGGCAAAAGTTTGAGCTCATATATTGAGAATCAAAACTGTGCTTTTAAGCAAGTGAATAGTGGCCATATCTCCTTTGAATGTTTTCTGTCACAATAAATAAATGAATTGATTCAACAATGGTGGCTTAAAAATGTGTAATATTAGATATCTGGCTTTAAAACTGGCTCCTCAAACTGGACTTGAAAGTACCTAAAAGGTGATACGAAAGAGAGATGGTAACAGAGTTCCAAGGAGATGTCATACAGGTAGTCGAAAATAGTGCTACTACAAAAAATTAATGGCAAGGGGGAGGAAAATGCCAAAGAGTGGACAGACAAATAAAGTCTAGGAGAAAGTGTCAGGAAGAACTAGAAGCCTTGCAAATGTAACCAACATTTCCTTGAAATGTTAGCTATACATGGAGTATCTAAAGAACAAGGATCCTTTAAAAAAACCAAAATTTTATATAATAGATCAGAGAAAAAACCCACACAGAAGAGAGGAATAATAATAATAATAATAATAATAATAATAATAATAATAATGAATAGCTGAAGTGGTGAAAGACAAAAATATCAGTTAATTCTCTTAATGATATTAATTTAATGTACATTAAACGAATGTATTAATTATAGTTCACTCTCCCTGTTTTGTTTGCCCTTGTTCTTCTCAAGAAAGTAATAAGCTGACAAGGGAAAATCCCTTGGGAACTTACATGGTTCTGTACTGAATGCCTCTTCTAGAGTGATAGGCTTTGCATCCAATGTAGAGAATAACTAGGACTCCAAGTGTCAGCACAATGCCACCTACAAAACTGCCCACATCAAATCTGGAGGTTTTCGCTATGACAGCCTCAGATTTTGATGTGGCTGAAAAGAAGAAAACAAAAGGCTGTTTTTACAATGACTGCAAAATTGTCTTTCGAGGGTCTCCTCTATATCCTGCCCTCCCCAATGACATGTCAGCTAAAGACCCAACTAGACAAACCTAATGTAGATCAACTGGCAAGATATCAGCCAAGTACACTGAAACCTAGAGCTCCATGTTCAAGTGCCAGATGCTGGTAATGCAGGAGGAGCTGATCCAACTGTTTGCTGTCTCTGAAAGACTGCTTGCCCTTCTCCTCTCCACCTCCCTCTTTCCCCTGCCTTTTTTGTCCCCTGCTCTCTCTTCCACACATGCAGCCCCTGTACTTCTTAGGCCAGTTCTAGTGTTTTTCATACCCTCCCTGAGCCAATCTAACTCAATAAGCTGGCCTGGAATTAAGCCAAGCAGAAAAGGAAGTTGCTTTTAGTCAGAGGAGCATCCTGAGTCAGCTTGCAGAGGGGTCCAACAACCACCAAGTCAGTCAGTACAGTTACATGGTGAGTGTAAAATACTTTTGGTGGCAATGAACTGTTGGATTGCTTTACCTTGTCTCATGGAATTGTACCCTCACTCTCCAAGACAGATTAGCTCTGCAGCCCAACAAAAATATTGACATAGATAACATGACCTCAGATAAGCCATAGCAGTTTCCATGCAAAAACTGGTTTTATCTGCTACAAACTCACACCAAAAGACCCAGTCTGTGCCCATCCCTATTTGTACTTGCCACAGGGAGCATTACGTGGCCAACTGAAAATTCTGCTGATGACAGTTCCACCTACCCAACAACACTTCACTGACATGTGAGCAACCTTGATCTGTTTCGAAGTGTAAGCATCAAGTGGTGTGAACAAGCAGCTAACCCAACCTCAAAGAAATACTGAATTCTACACTCACGGTTTTTGTATTAAAGGGTACTGTCAAACTGTATTTGACAACTTTTACATGAAATGTGACTCATTCATAGTCACACTCTATCCAACATTAGGGATAAAATTCATTACATTGCTACCAATGTGGCTAACAGAACCCAGTCTTTCTACCAAGCCAGTAAACTTATTTGAGCCACAGGTCAGCTGTGAAAAAAGAAGTATTAGAGATGAGTTCAAGTAAGCTGTAGAAGGGAGAGCTGAACAAATACAGAAGTTGCATTCAAAAGCCAGGCTTTCTCCTAACATTGCTCACCTCCTTGCTGGTGGCTGCTAGTTCAGACCACTTGCTTTTTTTTTTTTTTCCTGAATATGTCAGGTCTTTCAGGTTAAGTGAAGCCTTGTTAAGTAAGTGGAGGGCTCAGAGCAACATGATTATAGCCAAGTTAATTAAAAAAACCCCACCTTACTCTCGTTTTTCAGCATGCAAATACCTTCTTTCTTTGTTATACTACTGTAAAACTAACAATTCTCCAATTATACATGTCAACATGTATACAAGCCTTTATGAGCTGCTTGAAGTGTGAACTCACCTGTTACAGATGTGAAAGAAACCTTGGAAGTGGTCACCACCGTAATATTGAGTTGTGATGGTGTGACTGATGAAGTTATGGCAGAGCTGGATGTCTGGCTGGTTTTGGTGGGCTGAGTCGTTGGGGTGACAGACTTAGTGGTGTTGGCGGGCTGACTGGTACTGGTCAGATGAGTAGTACTGGTGGGCATACCTGGGAAATTTTTATTTGCCATATCACACAGAAAAATACATAAAAATAATAAACTGTATAGTCACTGAATAAGATAGCATTTATCATGCCCAAATAGAATGACAGAGTAGCAATGAAAATGCCACTGCATGGATATCCAGGCTTGCATACAGACGCTTCCCCTATGCATTTCCTCTGGAAAGACCTAACTTCCGATTTCTGGGGCTCAAGGTCAGGAATGGTTAAAAGGAAAGGCTGTCAAGAAAACCTGGATAATAATAACCTTTAGAAGGGTAAAATTTTTTTGGGTAACACTATCCAATTCCATAAAATCAGGCCTGACTTACAGTATTTTAAAATGTGGTAAAATTCTGGATCAAGAGTAACTTTCCACTTGAAGCATCCAACTTCTCAGATAAGAAAAGATTTTGCACGAAAAGGCACCCCCCTCGCCACCCCCACCCCCTCCAATTTTGTTATGATTTAATCTTTTACTTTTGAATGAAATACTGGCTTTACTAAGGCTGCATGTATATTAAGGTTCAAAACACTTTCCACATGTGGTACAAGTTCAACTAAAGTAAATCTGCTGGCTTGTATCATTTATTTAGTAGTGGGCTGTCATGCCAAGGTCAAAACAAAGACTGGAATGCTGTTTCACAAGCTTGGTTGACACCTAACATCATTAACTTTTACTGGGATTTTACCTAACACTTCCCCTTCCCACCTCAGAAAGCAGTAATGAACTGTTCAGAATAAAGACACCATGAACCAAAATTCAAGAATAATAGATTGATATTTATAGTAAAATCCTTATAATCTCAGTAGAAAGCAGCCAGGTAGAATCATCTTAAATATAATTACTTATTTTTCTAAGATGGAACTAACAAGAAACATGAGCCTGTTATGCAACTAACATTTCTCTAAGCAGACAATATGAGGCAAATAGCTTTTATGTATGAAGCAATTCTAGGGAGAAAAAGCTCCCTTCGTAGCTGTCTACTTCTGTATTATTTCTATAACCTCAAACAAGCTGGGTTAACTTTAAACACCACAAAAGCTTTTCATTATGGACATTCAAGTGTCTAATTATACTCATGTCTTCTTGAAATAGTCTAAAACTAGAACAACTGAAGAATAGGTAATTTCATCTCAATTCCACAGAAAACTTGATATTCGATTTCTGGGTTTTGGTTTGGTTTTATACAGCATCTAAAATGCTTCTATAGAATAACCATCTTGTAAGTGTGGTTTAAAACGTGAGTAGCCACACACAGAACGATGTCTTTGCTAAGACTTAAGTAACACTGCTTCCAGTACAGACATGAACATTAAAAACTTAAAACCACCAAACAATATGACAATGTAAGCATTCAGAAAGCAACTGGCCTACACAACACTTTTCTGAGACATTTAACATAAAAACTACTGACACAGCCCAATGCAGGCCCCATAGTAAATGTTATTTATTTTCCTGTTCTTTGATGTCGTAATTGCATTTTGCCATAATCCTAGGAAACACTTTGAAATGAGCATTCATTGAGATGGAACAGTTGGAGTACCATATTCATGTGCTTACCTTGTTACAATTAGAAAATTCAGTTCCTCTAAGAAGCATGTGTAAAAAACATCAGATAAAATTCAGGGCACATTTTAATACTGACAGGTAAACTCCCCAAAGGCACGAGGATCTATATATCAAATGGTTCCTCATTGCAGGAAATAAGTAAGGAAATGTCTACATGCAAAGCATCTACAGTTACATGATATGAAACCACACCTGGTAACAGTGTTCATAATATAAAAGATACCAAAAGACAGACAAATCTGAATGCAATTATCAACCAGTCAGTTTTCTGTAGGTTTTTTTTTTGAGCCACGATTTCTAAGTGTCAAACTGACTGATATTTCTGAGCAATATAATGGCTAATTTTTCCATGTGTAACGTTATTAAGCAATGTTACACAAAGATGGTGCTTATTCCATGGGCATTAAATTACCCTACAGAAAACCTGGCTCAGCACAAAAAATATCCAAGCGGTTATCATGAGGAATTTCAGTAAATTTGTACATTACTTTTCCCCCCTCTCTTTCCTACTAGTGATCGTTTTTTCGTACTTTATCAAGATTACAGCACTTGGTGAGGTAACATTTATATTTAGAGTAAAATCTGGTTAATCTCCTATAGACTTATCTTTCATGATGTATTTAGCATCAGTCATTTCAAAATATCTGTGGGAGGCTACCTGAGGCAGCAGGAGAATTTGGGAAGCTGACACGAACTGGGCACTAATCTGTTCTTCTGTATCTCTGAAAAATCTCACCCATACTATTTTACCAACAGAGTTAAGACGAAAGAACATTTGCTAACAAGATCTGTCCTTTTATTTCTCTAATTACTTTCCTCCCAAAAGACCAGCTGGGCTTCATTGAACATCACGCTAAACAAACTCAGACTGCCCGAGTTAATTTGTATTATTTAAAAAAATTTAATATTTTATTTATTGCATGCCAGCAATATAGTTCAGGTTTATGATGCTTTATTTTTAAAAGAGACAAATGCTTTACTTTATATGCTACCTGTGTTTAAACATTAAATAGCTATGCTACATTCATCAATCAAAGTGTATATATGTAGCGTAAAGGTAAGAATTCTTAGCAGCATGCACTACTCCCTTAGTGTTCTAACTCAACAAGAACGAACACAACTCAAATTGCATAAGCATCATGCTAATATACAGAATAATCAATAAGGAATGTTTTTTCTAAAATAAATACATACTCTCCTTTGCATGAAAAATGATTGAACAAAACAGATCTTTGCTTCTGTCATGAAAAGCTTCCAAAAAAACCCAACCCAAACAGGAAAAGACTTTAAGCAAAATTAAGCACATATATCCAGTAGTCTTTATTCCGAAGAGGTCGAGACAGATAATCAAAATAGATGCATGTTGTCTTAAAAACTATGAAGTTTCTAACCAAAAAAAAAAAGAAAAAAAAGAAAAAAAAAGAAAAGAAGGATGTGAAGCAAGGCATAGCTGTCTGTAAGGTTTGTACTGTGCCTAACGGTAAAGGGCTCAAGCCCCTTTTCACTGTTATTACCCAGACATAGCAAAGCTCAGACCTCTGCAAGAAACCCACAGTGAGGGCTGAACAAAGGGCAGAAGGGCTGGAGTGCAGGGTGGGTGAAACACCTGTGGTTAACAATGGCTTTACACATGGGGAAGGCCCTAAGGCAACACGAGGATTACAGAAATCTCTCCACTTTCCAAGTTAGACATGCTTAAACTGGTACTTGGCAGGCAATGGAATGAGAAACTGCACCACTTCCTTGCTAGCAGAAGGTCTTTGCAGAGATTGTTTTTTTCCCCTGGTATTTTATTCTTCAGTGAATAACAAGCAACTTCTGAGTGTGGTAGCTCGGACGTTATCTGGACACTACAGAGACACAAAGTGAGAGTTGTACTGGAAATGGAATGACATAGCTGGGACCTTATGATGACCATGAAACTCCACAAAGTATCGTAGGGTAGGCACAGTATTTCTGCCCTGCTTTCACATGGCTCTTAGCACAACGAGGACATAGCTCATGCATGGAACTAGCTTTTCTTCTCTTCTCTCAGATACAACCTTTTATTTGTGCATCACTGACTGAACAACGGCATTACACTAATTCTCATCCAGTCTTTACAGACATGGTGAAATACACCTGTGCAAATTATTCCAGAATATAATTTTTTTTTAATTTCCTTTTTTAATAATCTCACATTGACATAGCCAACAGTTGGAACACTGCAAATACAAGTGGACAAGCTGTTTGTTTGAGTCCCAGGTTAAATATCTGCTTTCAAACTCTACTAGTTGATCTAATACAGCTATTTCTTCTTTCTACAAAGATATGTTTTGTAAACACATTACTTATGTTGGAGCATCAGGACTGCAACACTGTTGCTTTGGGAAATATTTCTTACCTACAGTTCTTTTGCCAAGTTGTGAAGGAAAGATGGTAGTGCTAGAACAATGCAAAAGTACCTGTGACAGATTGTCCCAGATCTGCCACTCATGTCTCACTTAACTCCTCTGTTTTGTGCTATGAGCTCTGTAAGGACCATTTTCTACGGTATAAGGTGTCATGAGTCCTACCTAAAAGGAAATGGAGCCTTACTCTTGAAACTCAAGTCCCTAGGACTTCATTATACCCCAAATCTATTTACTGTGAAATAACAGTAAACAGATACGCACTGTTTGCACAACAATCTCTTCATAATAATCTTTACTCCATGAAAATAGAAGTAGTTTACTCTGTGAAAATGGAAGAGGTTTCCTTAGAGACAAAGAAAGAACATTAAAAAGACTAACTTCTTTCAATTCTTCCTTGAAGTTTTATTTTGATTTCTGTTTTTCAATGGCACCACAAATGTCATTGCTTCTACTGATGAAGCATGCTACTTAAACTTGAAAAACAGTATAGCTGCATTTCAGAGTTGTTTCATGTGTGGCCGCCCAGCCCTAAAATGCTAATACCTCTCTCAAACACCCGCTTTTGATGGATATTGCTTTAGAATTTGGTATAGTATGGCATAGGTTTGGAGCTAGCTTGTAGGTTCACAGTAACGGACAAATGAATAGATACGTACCTGCTGTAGATTGTGTGGATGATATAACAGAAAGATTGGATGAACTGTTATGGCCTTCATGGAAAAAAGAAAACAAGAAAAGAAATATTACTCATTGTCATTTCAACATACTATAATTAAAGTACCCACAACACAATACTCTCCTCAGGGCATCCCTGTTTGCAGGCTACAAGAGAGAATAGAGCAGAGTATTTCATCCCAAAGCAGATGGTTTTATCCCTCTGCAAAATTCTTCCAGACCTCAGTGCAGCAGGAACACTGCTACCTACACTGTATGTGCAGCAGTGCCTAAATGGTCTGCATCCAAATTCTTTACATCTCCTTTTTTTGCTCTCTTCCACTTCTATGTCTCGCTCTACTCCAGTTGCTGTATCAGCCATACTGTCACTGACTTTCTTGACCTACTTAAGCACTGTGGGAGTTTCCTAGTTTTTGTTCCTGTCATGGTTTTAGGCTGATACAGCAACTAAAACTCACACAGTCTCTCCTTCTCCAGTAAAGTAGAGAGGAGAGAAAAAAAAAACCAAAGGGACTGAGGGTTGAGACAAGAACAGAGGGAGCACCCACCAACCATGGTCCTGGGCAAAACAGGCAGAGCTTTTCTCAAAGCAAAACAGTTTATTAATGATTACTTAGAAGGACAAAGGGAAACAAAAACCGATTACTTGAGAGGACAGAAAGAAACAAAACCAGATCTTAAAACCGACACCTTCCCCCCCAGCTTCCTTTTCCTCCCGGCTCTACCTCCTCCCCCCAGCAGCACAGGGGGCAGGGACTGGGGGAGTGTAGGTCAGTTCATTCCGTGCTGTTACTGCTGCTTCTTTCTTAAAGGAGGAGTCCTTACACCCTTTTCCCCTGCTCCAACGGATCCCCTACCCACGAGGAAAAATCCACAAACTTCTCCAGCGTGAGTCCAGCCCACTGGAAACAATCCTTCCCCACAGATTGCTCCGGTGTGGGCTTTACCACAGTCTCGGGTACTTAGGGAGCTGTAGCCACTCGCTCCGGCGTGGGTCATCACACAGACTCCAGATGCCGCTCTGCCTTGTCGTGCACCCCAACACGACCATCCTCAGGCTCAGGCATCTTCTCCCCACGGGCTGCGAGTGGGTCTCTGCTCCACTGAGGCCGTCCTGGTTGCAGGGGGGCCGCCTGCCATCTCACCATCAGCCGCAGGGGAAACTCGGCTCCGGCACACCTCCTCCCGCTCCGTCCTCACTGACCTGGTGTCGATGCAGCTGTTTCTCTCAGATCTCAGTCCTCTCCAGGTGAACTCAGCCCAGTGGGCACCCTGGGAGTGGGGTGCCCCCGAGTTCCCCAGCTGGCTCCGCCGCTGCCATTCTCCGTAGGCGGCGCCGGCCCGACACAGGCAGCTGCCCGGCCGGGAGCCAGGGAGCGGGGGCAGTGCCCTCCTCCCTTCTCTGCTCGATCCTGGGCGAAGCACCTTTTCCGGTCCCTTTGTCCTGACTTAAATAGGACAATTCGCAGAGGCGCCCTCTTGGCTCAACCCCGAGGGGGATGGCAGTCTGATCTGGTGGCCAGAACTAAGCCTAACCCGGTTCCAAAACCGGGGAGGTCGCAGGGAGCAAAATCCCTCTCCTGCCACCAGAACTACCCCCCCTCCACATCAAACCATGACAGTTCCTCTATTTCATTTCCATTTCCTGTCCCTCCATCTTTTCTTTCATTTTGCTGCATCTCTGTTACAAACTGGGCTCATGCTAGGAAAATACTGTAGTCATGTCAAATAGGTACAGACCAATACCCCGTCAAACATCTTTCTGTGAGCTTATGCTCTCTCTACACAAAAGGTCCTAAGAATATACCTGCTTCCAAAGACTTAAAATATAAATCATGTTTCAGTATCAATGGTTTTGTCCCTCTCTCCTTTTTTTTCACCTCTACTTTTCCAGTTCTCTTTTCTTCCCCCTTCCTACTCATGTTACTTCTAGGTTCTCAGGCATAGATTTCATAGATTTCATAGATTTCTAGGTTGGAAAAGACCTTAGAGATCATCGAGTCCAACCATCCCTAATCCCCATTAAACCATATCCTCAAGTAGCTCATCCACCCTATTCTTAAACACATCCAGGGATGGGGACTCAACCACCTCCCTGGGCAGCCTATTCCAGTGGCTGACAACCCTTTCAGAGAAGAAATACTTCCTAACATCCAACCTGAATCTCCCCGACTAAGCTTATGCCCATTTCCTCTTGTTCTATCACCCGTCACTAATGTAAAGAGCCCTTCCCCTACCTCCCCACCATCTTTTCTCAAGTATTTATAGGCCGTAATCAGGTCTCCCCTCAGCCTCCTCTTTTCCAGGCTAAACAGCCCCAACTCCCTCAGCCGCTCCTCATAAGTTTTATTTTCCAGCCCCTTGACCAGTTTAGTTGCCCTTCTTTGGACTCGCTCCAGGAGCTCAATATCTCTCTTAAAGCGAGGGGCCCAAAACTGGACACAATATTCCAGGTGCGGCCTCACCAGTGCCGAGTACAGGGGCAGGATCACTTCCCTGCTCCTGCTGGTCACACTATGCTTGATACATCCTCCCACTTTGACTTCTGTCCTCGTTGATGCATCTTTCTTCAATGTTTCTTACAGGTTAATGGTCTCTTCCTCCTGGCAAAGATCTACTGGGCTGTTTGGTACCTCCTGTTCCTGGAAGCATCACTGCCTATGCTTTCCTCCCTTTGTTCTGCACTGTTGCCTATGCCCATTCTGGGATTATTCTTTTCTCTGAAGTAACTGATCTTTTACAGCACCCTCCCACATTGCTAGTGCTATGTGCCTTGCAGCAGCTCTACTGCTTTTCAGCATGGCTGGAGAACAAAGTGCAAAACCTCAGGGGTAACAAGAACAGCAACACAGCTACCAGAATCAAGAAGCAGACGTATTTCCTTTGAATGGATCTGCTGATCACAGCACTGGAAACGTCTAGTTTAAAACAGTTTTGTGAACTCTCTTTGCAACTGCATACATGTTAAGAGCAAGCTCAGGTTTAAGAACAAATGCAACAAATTTACACCTTCATACCACATACTGAGGGGAAAAAAAATTACAGAGGTAATTATTTGCCTTTTCTTTGGTGTAATCATAGCCAACTAGCCCCACCACCGAGTACTGCACACAACCCTTATACTGATATACCTGGGATATTAAGTTGCAGATTTAACTGCCTTTGAGAAACAGTCTATGATTGTACAATTACAAACACATTCTTTCTTGGATATATTGACTTTTATACCAGTGTAACCCATGGATACGCCTAGGGCTAAACCTTTCCCATACTGGCCCAATACTGTAACCAGAACATAGCTTTGGGTTTCCCCCAAGTTCTAAGTGCTTACTTCTGCAACCCTGGGAACACATCTGGATGTGGATTGCATGCTCATGCAGGTAAAATGAAGCCACGTACACTGCCTGGAATTTGGGTGCGAGTCAGTGATGCAATTAACACAACACAGATTGAGCCAGTGAGCAAAGTATTGGCTATACATCCTACCTGTTGGCCAATAGCAAATGAGGTAAGTGAAGTAGTACAGGGCAAAAATGACTCAAGAAATATGCCTTTTGCATGGCACATGCTCAAAGGCGTACAGCTTAAGGCAGTCAAAATGAGGTGACACTATGAAATAAACGTGTATTTTAGCAATGAGCTCAAGCATGGTGGACCTAGAATGCATTTTGATGTTAAAAATCAAATGAAAAAGTGCCTTGTCTTTTTCTCAAGAGCACTGAATTCAAGCCTAGCAGATTTCCTGAGCTGGTGGTTCTCTTTTTAACTGTAAATTGATGTTAGCAGGTATTTCTAGTTCTATACATAAAATTTTCCCATTTTATTTCTCCTTTCTCTGTTGCTCTGGAGTACCTAAGGATATGAGGATTGAGTTGTGTTCTACTGTTTATCAGTTCTTCTTAAATATCTTTAGTTGTCCTGAAACAGATGTGACAGGACAGTTTAAGACAGACAATGCCACATATTGCATTTCTCAATGCTACTGAGGAACAGTAACAGAAATGCCAAGAGTATTACCTTGCGAATTATCATGTGGAATCGTAGTAAAGTCTGTAGTACTGTTGGAGCTGTTTGCCTCTTCATTTCCTACATAAAAAACAAGAAGAATAAGATAGTTTTAGGTGCTTTATAACTAAGAAGTGAAAAACAAAAGTTAGTAAAGCATCTGTCACTTGTTTTGGGCATCTAAATGACTAAATTACCATAGACAGGAGTTAGATATAATGTCGATATACAAGCACAGTACCACAACAGCCTGCTCGTAGCACACTAAAAACCACAACATTTGCACTGCCAACCATTAAACGAACTGGAACTCCATCCCATCCTCAGTTTTATCTTCCCCATCATTACTGTCCCAAGGTCTCTTCCTTGAGATTAAAGGAGACTGAAAGAAGAGGTAGAAAAGCAGGCACATTCCTCCAGTAATAACACGTGACCCACATCACCTACAGCAGAAGGAAAAGAATGTCTCACATAAATCTTTTCCTCTGAAGTCTGCAAGGCCTTTGCAGGCAGATGAGCGCTCGCTCTGTCACTACATGGACAGCATGATAAGACAACAAACTCCACTAAGATGGATTGCTTAGTTTGGGAATAGCAGCATGTTAATGCATCCACTGAGTATTTGGCAGGTGGGGAGCTGGACAGAGAAGGATCACACTTCTGGTAAAATATCATCATGCCCTAAAGACTAACTGAGGCCTCGTCTACAAACGAGTGGTAAAATTCAAAGATAAATCACACAGAATGAAAAGTCTGGCATTCACATCCATGCAAGAGGATCACTTGTGGATTCTGCCTTTGCCAAGCAGAGTTTAGTTTCGATCACTTGTAACTATATTCTAAAGGCAAGCAAATAACCTGAATGAAACATCACAGAACTGAGGCATTTTCTTAGCAGTTACAAAACTTTAGTGAAGATCTCAGAACGGTGAAGTTTACAAATACAAATGACAAACCACTCACTGTATCTTACCCCTGCAATATCAAGATTGAGGGCAGCACTGCAAGATAGTTAGGCTGTTTAATTAGGGCTCTTTGGAAAAACAAACAAAAAAGGGAGGATGGGACACAGCTAAACTAAGCTTCCCCAGGAAGGATCTGATCCTGCAGAAAGTGGTCTACTTCAGAGGTAGTCCCCCCACATTTAACAATGATCTTATTGAGGAAGCTAAACCAACAGAAAACTGACATTACCTCCTTCCTCAACAGCACACAATGTTTTTGCTGCCTCAACCAGCAGAATGGGCTCTCTGTAGGATTAGATGAAAGAGGGGGGCAGGAACCAGAGGTGGATGGAAAGACAGAACAGTATTAGTCCTAGTTCAGATCATCTTGGACTGCACATCTTGAAAGACATTGAGGACTTAATCCAGCTTAAAAGACAACTTTTTTTTTTCTTCCCTCCTCAAAAAAAACCCAACATTGATAAGTTTCTTAACTTGGATCACAAATAGTTGCTCCAGAATATAAATACATCCTTATATGGGGTACTCCATAAGCATATGCCACATCGGAACACATGACAGTGAATGGGACAGACAAGAAAGATAAAAACTTAAAACAACACTATTCCCAAACCGTTCTCTATCCTCAGACTGTGGTTTTGGATTTGAAGGTATGTGTATCACTGCAGGGACAGCAGAAGATCTCAGTCAGGAAGGACTCCTGGGTTCAGGCAAAGGGAAAAGCAGAGAAAAACACATTTTTACACAGCGATGGCTCTGACAACAACTGGAGATTCTCATTGAAGACCACAGACTGCACAGTGTAACCAGCCCAAAGCTCTGTGGGCTGCAGGATTAGCTGCGATGCTGGCCCTACAAATCTTAAGCCGAGAAACCCTGTGCTGATGCGGGCTCCCACCATGATCCTGAGGAGAGAAGAAGTGTAAAAAAAAAAAATCTCATGTTCATTTTTCATGATGAAACAGAACCAAACCAAGGAAATACTCACTTAAAACGATGCACCAAAGCACCATATACTGGAAAAGGTCAGGGAAAGGGGATCAACAACATTTTTGTCAAACAACTCTGTTTTCCTCTGTTTCAGGTCAGGCACAAATGCAGCTAAAAACATAACTGCTTGTGGCTGGCTGGGGTGTATCTGAAGGCAAGCGTGTTTCCTGTGAAACACTACGGCACGGTTTGGTACACTGAGAGCTTCCAGGACCTCTTGTGGTTTTGTTGTCTAATGCGTAAGAAGTCACAAGTTGGAGATAATTTGGATAAGCCAAAAGGGCAAAATCAGGCCAGTTCTAAAGGCTTTATAGCTGGAATTTGGCTTCCAGAAGCAGCGTTCAGACACAGGAGCCGAAGATAACACTTGCGTTAAACACATAGATAGAAGCACGGTAAGTGACTGGGGTAGCTTCCATACTTGTTGAAAATGAGAAGGGTAAGATTTTAAATGGACTTGATTTTGCCAGATCCTGCAAAAATCAACACAGTGGATAAGACCCGTGAACCTGTAACACTAGGAATCTGTAGTCTCTAGCTTAGGCATGTACCAAGTTACTACTCTCCGTAGACGAAGTCTGGTAGAAGAACCATACACTTACGAGTGGCACTACTCACTCAATTCCCTGCATGTGACAAAGGCCAGTTCGTCTGCTCCCACATTCACATTTAAGATAAACACATTTCTAAGGACTCGCTGACTTTATGTCGAGTCTAACTAAACCTCATGCTGCAGAAAGACGTTGGTATATAAACTCACATTTTTACTAAGCATAATTTTATACATTCATTTTGGGGACATTGCAAAAGTCATATCCCCTCATCCCAAATCTGTTGTAACATTTGCCAGGCAATTTTGACAAAATATAAATTCAAACCCCTGCTGTCTAGAAACTTTGTATTTCTTTTCCCTTTGACTCAACAAGTTCTTTTGTTACCATCTATTTTTGAAGTGGCATTCTTGAGCTACCAAGAAGGTTATTGCTTCATCCTGAGACAGAGGTCAGGCAGGATTATCTCAGCAACTTTTTGGACAGGTCCTCACGCCTTAACATTGCAAAATCACCTCACAGCCTTGCAAAGGAAAGCGTAAACACCACGGCATAGACACTTAAGGAATTAACACTGACCCAAGTAACCGATTCTCAACCCTGTTCAATCTGAGAATGGAAAACTACTACACCTTTTGCCACCATCCAAGAATCGAAAAGAACTAAGGAGATACTGAAATCAAAATGACATGCCTGTTTTCAGGTCTGGAGGCTGCTGCTGCGCATTTTTTTTGTACTGTGAGTAGTTTCGTATACAGGTAAGCTCTTAGAAGATGTTGCCAGCTGTCTTTTCTGAACAGAGAAGGAAGCAGGGGAGGGGATGACACAGCTTCCTCCCAGGGAATGTGGATTCTTCTTACTCGCTCAGGTATCAGTAAGCCAGCTGGATTTTACATAATAGTGGGAACAATTTTTCCCAAACCATAACATTTTAGTGATGTTTCTTCCATTGACTTGACCGACACATAGAAATAAACTTTTCAGCAGAGTAAAAGAACAACACTATATTGAAATAATCAGCCTGCCCAAAAAATCTTAACTAGAGGACAAATCTACTGCCACTGTCACTTTTTGCAGCAGATCACAGTATTTGATGGGTTTTGCACTTTCTCCTGTAGCATTGATTAGTAAATCACAAACTTTTGCTGAAACCAACACAAAAGGCAGCAGTATTTTCTGGAAGTTTCTGCATAAGTGGGCAGAAAAAAAAAGATACTTCAATGGATACGTTAGACTGAGCCTTAAAAGGGCACAACTTCTCTCAACACATCATAAATAGAGCCTATACAACAAATTCGCATATAGAGGAAGATATTTGACTGTCAAAAGTTAGATGAAATCATGACTGCCCCAGGAGACAGCACTGACTGTACGCTGAGTTAAACCAGCATGTACACTCAGGAAGCAGCATGATAAAAGACAGATCAGTCCAATTTTACATCAAATGAAATGGCAGTCTATTGTTGTAAAATGGAGGCCATAATATCTTAACAAAGCAGTAAACGGGTTACTGGCAAACTTCTTCAAGAAAAGCTGGCAATTTTTTTTGAAGGGCAATTATAAAGCTGTTTATGTTCCTCATTTTACTTTTTTTTTTTATATCAATTTATATTATAGCTTCACTAGATTAAACAACAGCATATTAATGCTGCTGGATTGACTGATATTCCTCAACATTATTTATGGCAGGTTGGTACCTTTATGGCAGGTTAATTTTTGTACCTATCTTTCAACTTCTTTACTTTGGAAATTGTGGGGCACTGTATGAGGCCTTTCAGTCTTCTGAAAAGGCAACTCTGGCAGCTCAGACTTTTGTATTGCTCACTCCATTTGAGTGCACGTCAAGGATTACCCCCAGAACCTGGTCTCCTACCACCTGAGGTAAAGCACAAGAAAACAGGAGGCTGGGTATGTACTAACACTAGACATTAAAAAGAGGCATTGCTGCAAGCGCCTGACAGAAACGCAACAAAGCACTATCTGTCCCAACACCAAAGCCACGATGACCCCAAAGCTGTTAAAAGCCACTTGCCACAACCACAGCACACCTCAGAGAACATCATCAGGGAGCGTTAGGAGAGCATTTCCTTCCACTCCAGCCCTGTCCGGAGCACTGTGGCTTCCCCGGCTCCTCCAGGACCCACTCATCCGGACACCTACCACGGGAAGGTCCTTGCTCCACTCCCCGGGACACTCGCAGGGTTTGGGGAACATCCCCCGTCGTGCCCCCGCCTCCTCCCCGGGTCCCGCTCCCGCTCGCAGGCACGCAGGGAGGCGGAGAGGAGCCGCGGGTGGACTTCGGGGAGCGCAGGAGCGGCACCGGGTGTGTTTGTGCATCCCTGTTGCGTGCGAGCATTGACCCCCCCCCAAAAAAAAAAAAACCAAAACGCTCCTTGTTTGTTGTTTTTTGTTGTTTGATTTTTTTTTTTAATCCTTGTTTCTAATTCAAAAGCCTCCTGAATATTAACCCTCTCACCCCGTTTCGGTTACAGGTCTGCTCTGGAGAAACCACCCGCGCACACGGTGCAACCTCAGCCCTTGTTTGAGCAGGGGGAGAGAAAAACTCCGCAAACCACCGAACCTCCTCGCAGCCGGACACCCGAGCGAAGGGCACCGGGCGGCGAGGCAGCAGCCCGCACCCCCGGCCCCGCTCCCGGCCGCCAGCGACACGGCGAGGCCCGGGTCCGCCGGGCGGAGGTGCCGCGGCGGGCACCGTGCGGCAGCGGGGCCGACACGGGGTCGCGGGGGCAGCTGGCGCCGCGGCTGCCGCCTCCGTGCCGGCGGAGAGGAGCAGTGCCACCGCCCGCTGTGCCCTTCCCCCCGCGGCCGCTACTCACGGGAGCCGGAGGCGAACAGCAGCAGCGCTGCCGCCTGCACCGCGACGGAAGCACCGGTGAGGAGCCGCATGGCCGCCGCGCTCGGAGCCGCCACGGGACGCGAGGCGCTGCCTGCCCGGCGCGGCGGGGCGGGGCGGGGCGGGGGCGCGTCCTGCGCGAGAGGCGGCCGCCGCCGCCGGTCCCGCCCGCCCCCGCGGCCCCCGCCCTTCCCGCCCTCCCGACCGCGCGCGGTGCTGCCGCCGCGGGCCGGTGCGCTACGCGGGATGTCCCGCCGGGGTCCGCGCTCTCCGTCCCGGCGGTGTGACGGCAGGCGGGGCGGCAGGGTGGTGTGGAACCCGTACGGAGAGGCTGGCAAGCGGAGGGGAGCGGGTCCTGCGCAACGAGCGCGCAGAGGAGACACCCGAGCGGCGCTCCGGTGGGTCCGCGGGCACCGTGGAAACGGGGTGGAGCAGTAGGAGTGCTGCCCGCAGAGAGCGCTCACCGGTATCGATGTAAGCCTGTCTGTTTGCTGAATAGGGTTTTAATATCTCCCACCGCGGGCTCACCACTGAGGATTTATTCTCCTTGTTAACATCTGGATAATACCCGGTATCAGTGTTGTCCCTTTGACTGCAGCTCACTGTGCGTGTCTTCGTAAGATGCTGGAGGCTGTAAATGTACAGTTCACAGTCTAAGTGGTGCTGATTATCATAGAATCACAGAATGGTTTGGGTTGGAAGGGACCTTCAAGATCATCTAGTTCCAAGCCCCTGCCATGGGCAGGGAAACCCTCCACTAGACCAGGTTGCCCAAAGCCTCATGCAACATGACCTTGAGCACCTCCAGGGATGGGGCAGCCGGAACTTCTCTGGGCAACCTGTTCCAGTGCCTCACCACCCTCATTGTAAGAAATTTGTTCCTTATATGTAATCAAAATCTGCCCTCTTTCAATTTAAAGCCATTGCCCCTTGTCCTGTCACTACATGCCCTTGTCAAAAGTCCCTCTCCAGCTTTCTTGTAGGCCCTCTTTAGCTATTGGAAGACTGCTATAAGATCACCCCGGAGCCTTCTCTTTTCCAGGCTGAACAGCCCCAATTCTTTCAGCCTGTCTTCATAGGAGAGATGTTCCAGCCCTCAGATCATCTTTGTGGCCCTCCTCTGGACGCGCTCCAGCAGCTCCATGTCCTTCTTGTGTTGGAGACTCCAGAGCTGAAAACA
The DNA here is from genome assembly GCF_009769465.1 of Tauraco erythrolophus. NCBI lineage: Eukaryota > Metazoa > Chordata > Aves > Musophagiformes > Musophagidae > Tauraco > Tauraco erythrolophus. The sequence continues at coordinate 121,360,709 of NC_141465.1, read as the reverse complement.
GTACTGCAGGTAGAGCAGAGGGGCAGAATCACCTCCCTTGACCTGCTGGTCACACTTCTTTGGATGCAGCACAGGATACGGTTGGCTTTCTGGGCTGCTGATCCTACAGTCGCTGGTTGTGTTTTATACTGTTAAGTCACCAGAGCTAATGCTGTAGAGGTATTCTGAAATTTCCCCACGTACTTAGAAAAAGGTTTATGTGTCATTCATTTTGAAACCAACTACAAAGGTGATAAGGTAACAACTGTAGTCAGTTCTTCAAATTTTTCTCGTGTACTTCTAACATAATGTTAGAAATTTATTTTTCAAAGGGAATTTATTCATATGTTCTTAAGAGTGACGACAACTGGAAAGAAGGAAAACTACATGCTACTACAAATTGCTTTCTAATAAGTTAGAGAAAAATACTTTTAATATGGATAATTGTAGGATCATCACCAGCGCCGCAGTAGAATGTTTAACACACATCACTACATTTACGTTCACTGCAGCACAATGATGTTTCCATGACAAGTGATGCATCTGAGCCAAAGAGGGAAAGTGACTGCCTGGGAGCACACAGGCAGGCGGCGAAACTGTGCTCAGGTCCTGTGTGAAACCTGGTTCCCTTCCCTGCTGACAGAATTATCCTTTACATGCATTTGCTCTGTGAGTCTCAGCAAGCGAGTGGTAAACTAAAATGCTGAATAAAGATTTTATTTTTTTTTTGTCCTAGCCTAATTAGGCCCCATAGTTTGCATTCAGTGAAAACAGGTGTGGGTGTTACGCTTCCGGCATTTTCTTACGCCTTTGTTCTGCATTGCTTCCTGTGGGGTTCTTGTGACTAAGGTACCTGAAGACCAAAGTGCATCTTTTTCCTGTGAATTCTCTGAGATGATCCTCCAAAGCTTTTCTTTATGATAGCAGTAGGAGTAATATCTGCAGCTAGCCTAATTCCAGTAAAGCTTAGGAATGCTAGGAATCCATATGTTATTAAGTTTAAGGGCCTCTGGTTATAGAGGCAAAGTTTATAGTGTGAAAGAATATTTTTTTATTAAACTAACATATCTTTAGAGGATAACGATATTAATTATGTAAGTCCTTCATCTCTTGCACAACTCCAGTAAACATCAGGCTTAGAACAGACTGGAAGCAATTTATTTTGGAACAGCCTAATTAACATTGCTCAACTTGTCTATCTGCAAGAATAGAGTAGTTAAGGTACACAGAACAAAGAGAAGTCATAGGCTTGTGGGGGACGGCTACGTAACTCCCGTAGAAGTGATGAGTTAGCAGGAACTGAGACGTGTTGCAAAACAGTACAGGCTCTTTTCTGCGTAAAGGCAGAGGTGTTGGAAGGTCTTGTGTTGATTGCTTTGGCATGGTCTTGTTTCATGTGGTGTTTGTTGTTCTGTGGGAGGTGAATTCCTGACAATGTGTCTGGGAGTTGTTCGTATGTTGAGAAGGAAACATTCTGGGAAAATTTAGTGGAAGTTATCATCTCCTTTTGGTACATGGTGTAATTAATGATTTCCCATATAGATTCCTGCATAAAAATAGGATTGGTGATTTTTTTTTTTTTTTTTCCTAATTTTTGTATGCAATATTTAGTGTCAGGGAGCAGCAAGAATGGGGCTGCCCCACAATGCAGATGAGCTGGGTGCTGAGGGTGAGCACAGGAGCTCACCAGCCAGGGTGCAGTCCTACAAGACCTGAGCAGGGCAGGATGGTGATAGTGGCAGGGTCCACCAGCAGTCTCAGACAGGTCAAGGTGATGAGCCTGATCCAGGGAGTCCAGCTGGGAGGGAACAGCAGGAGATGGCTCAGAAACAAGGCTATGGCGTAGATCCAGGGTCATGCAGGGGATAGAGTATAAGGCTACCACCTTTGTCAGTCTGGAGTCCCTCTAGGAAAACCAGTCACTAAGTTAGGGCAGCTGGAGAGAGGGCTGGGGACAGGCACATCTGTGATGCAGCTCAGACAGGGACCAAAGGCTCAGGGAAGAACTGAAACAGAGCTCCTGGATCAGTGAGCAGAGGGTGTGTGGATGGAGGTCCCGGGTGAGGTTGGTCAGGGCTTATTATTATTATTATCAGCTAAGGCTCACTAGCATGCTTATGGCCCTGACGTTCAGGCAGTTCATTCAAAGGTACACTCTGACCTCTCAGAGGAATGTCTTTGATGTGTGAAAGTTCTTATGTTGGTGAGGTAGACGTACAACTGCTAGGACATTCACACAAGTATTACAAATGAAAGTCCCACACGGAATCATCAAAATCCATGGATGTTAAACATAATCATCTCAGATCCATTTTGTCCATGAGACATTAAAATGGCAGGTGCAGGTGAGACCAAACAACAGCTCCAGAGCAAGGTTAACTCACAAAGATAATCAACAAGAAACAGAAACATCCTGTTGGAACAAGAAAAACTCTTCTTATTGAACAGCTCCAGGGCAGGGTTAACTCACAAAGACGATCAACAAAACCCAGAAACACATAGCTGGAACAAGAAAAACTCTTTTTTATTCACATCTGAAACCTGATCCTCAGGAAAGACTGCTACAAACACAAACCTGGGAACCAGAAGTACCAATTCCACTCAGTATTGAAAACTGTGGACTCAGTATTTACTCACTAAAAGTTTTATGAGTGCTGTAGTTTTTCGTACATCTCATCAACTATTAACTCATTGTTGTTCCACAGAAATTCACTTCTATAAGCTGTCATCTCTCCTAGTTGACATACTTGATCGGCTGTTTTCCTCTCTTAAGGTGTTTGAGGAATATTAATTTAGATTACACCAGAACAGTCATTCCCAGCCTGTACTTAGCTTGATGTCTACTATGTATGGATCCAACTTGTAAAAGAGATTTTATTCCCCACCCTAAAATATCTTATTCAAACATAATAGATGACACCTTGCTTTACAAATCATGTAATTTTTATATCCTTAGACATCAGAGTTAAAGCAACAGTGCCAGCTAACAGCAAAGTATTTCTAATGACGAAAAGACAGGAACATGCAGCGTGTTTTGCTGAAATGCTGGCAAGATTAGATTTCATTCATGCTTTTTGGCAATGCAAAGTTAACACTTGAGCTCTATAGAAGGGGAGATAAGAACCAAGATTGACCAAATTGGCAATCTCCTTCATTGGGGGTGTTAGCAAATCTGCATTTTTTTTGTTTCTTCATGCATACTTTTTAAAGAGTAAGGAATTAAGTTCTAAATTATATTGACACTACTAGGATTGGCCATATTTTGTTAAGCAGCAGTGCCCTCTCGAAGCATCAGCATGCTATGAATGAATACTGGCATTTCCTTGAGCTCTATGTTGGCCCAGAAGTGAACAACTGTAATGAAAATCAACCATAATTCAAGAAGTTCAGTCAGAAAGATCTGTGTACATGGTTGTTTGAAACACCTTTAACTCTATGAACTTTCTGTTCCTCGATAGCTTTAAATGTTCCAATCCATACACCAGGCTTTTTATCACTGTATTGTATTTGCTGTAAGTGTGACCCTCCTGATGACTTTTCTGTTCTAGAAACTCTGTGATACTAGCTCCTATAGTGAATTCTGTACTAAAACTACATAGTCTTGTATTTCTGTGGATGCTCTGCCTGGCACATAGTTTTGCATGCAGGGGTCTACTAAAGCATGGAGCCTGCTACAGAGGGTGCTCAGGAGCCTGGAGTATGTATGGTCAGGAATGTGGGGAGCGTACCTGCTTAGTCCTTAGCTGCTTTTTCCTGTTGTCTTGCACTCTCATAAGGAACTGAATGCAACAACTACCTGCTTCTCGTATAGTGTAATGGTTATCAGAAGGAAAAAACTTCCAATCATAATTAACTTGATTTGAATGGGTAATTTAAATGGTAAAAATAGAATGCCTTCCTCTTACGCAGGAGTTTTTCCACATGAATCAAAACGCTTTATGAAAATTAAGTGTAGTGGACTTTTTGACTATTCAGTTTCCAGTGAAAGCGCAGATACTTTAGTGAGTGGGAGTTTAAGATGCTCAGCAAGATAGCTAACTTCTCACTGTTGTGCTGTAACAGAAAGAGGAGGCCGAGTGTAATGCAGCCACCTTTCAGAGGCGACACCACAAATATTTGTAATGGTGTAAACCAGGAAATTGTAAAAAAACCCAACCCAAACCACACAACAAAACAACCTAGTTGGAACTTCAGGTGAATTTCGGTGGTGCAGAAGTGACTAATTCATTCTGGAACCTGACCAGTTTGATGAGATGAAGAAACACCTATTCTGACAAAATTCATTACAGGACCTTAATGACGCAACCCTTTGTGCAGCTGTCCATCGTTTTCACATTGTCCTGGACAGTGGGATTTATGTATTGGACATGGACAATGTTGCTTCCTTCAGCATTTGGCAGGTACCACTTGGGCATGTCTGTCCTTGTGCTTGTTAAGCTGGCTTCTGCGATCTGATTCAGGGTTGGATATAGATGTATGTCTACGCAGACAGAAAGAGAAAGAACTCATAACAATAGATACACGAACACAGCTGCAGTCTGCTATATTAATTCAGACCTCCATTTTCATAATTAATTCTCAGTACTAGAGAAAACTCTCCCTATTGCAGAAGATTCTCTGAGATGAACCTGGAAATACGCTTTTTTAAAAGACGAACATGCATATTTTCATGCAAATATAATGGTATCAGAGGAATGAATTTCCCACTTTCTCAAACACATCAGACAGGGTGCCTGGCAGTAGTGGTTGTATGAGACAATGTTCTGCTCTGCATGGCATTCCTTAATATGAAAATCTAGAAGTCTTGTATTTACAAAATCTTACGCTTACGAAATACTCTGTTAATCAAAACAGAGGATGTTAATAGTGATCTCATTTTTAAAGAAGAAAAAAATGAAAAAATAAACACAGAGGGCAAGGAAAGAACACCATAAATGTCAAATTGCGAACAAATGTAAGGCTCTGAGTCTCCCCTAGACAGTGTTCTCTTCCTGTATATTAGTTGCTTCATATTGTCTGATTAGGAATCTCATTGATTCAAATCATAATAAAAAGAATCCTGGAAAGACAGCAAATGAGATTCCGCTAGACAGGAATTAAAAGAGCACTGCACCAGCTCTTGTGATATAGTCTACCCCAGAGCCATCTGAATCATTAAAAATTGGCTTACATACTTTGGCAAAACTTAGATTCTACCATGACTTGAGGAAGTTACTGAGATGTTGGTGCATCTACAACTAGGTGTGTGTTTTTGTATTCCTATATATGTTTTATGTCCATGTTTATGTATATCTATCATGCCTACGTGCGTACATGATGAGACTGAGATTTTTTTGGTAGCTGTCAATGGGCAGAATAGAAACTGAAAATATCATAGCTTTTGAAGTCCCTCATTACAACATACTTCCCAAAAGCTATCAACAGTTCACGATCCTGAGCCAGTGCATGTGGTCTACTTATAGCATGCTCTTTTCTAGGCATACAAACAGGAGAGACAGACCCAGAATTTCAGATATTCTACCTCCAACCCTGACTTCTCTTCAGCACTGTACAGGAAGGCAACCAGCACCTTTTTATTGCTTTATCTAGCTAAACACCACCATAAGGGGTTTTTAAGAGGCACAGATGCAAAAATAACTCCTGCTGAAAATAGGACATTACCATGAAACATAGAACCAAAGAATCGTTTAGGTTGGAAAAGATCCTTAAGATCATCGAGTCCAACCGTAATCCGAACACTGCCAAGTCCATCACTAAACCATGTCCCTAAGCACCACATCTACACATCTTTTAAATACCTCCAGGAATGGTGACTCAGCCACTTCCCTGGGCAGCCTGTTCCAGTGCTTGACAGCCCTTTTGGTGAAGGAATTAACCTAATTCGGTGAAGGAATCTAAACCTCCTTATCTCAGGGCAGTATGTTTAAACATCACAACGCTGGTCTTATTGCTGCGTGTTATTGACAGTCTGAGAAAATTATTTAGTTCAGAGAAAATTATTTAGCTCTGAGAATATTCTGCTAGATTTTATCTTTTAGACAAGAAACATACCGTGAAAGAAATCACTTGGTTAGAGAACCTGACAGCTGGTATAACAGATTGTTCTAGGGCACTGAACCTTTCTGTTTCTGTTTTGGAAGCACAGCTAACAGATGACCTTTTGACCTCCAGCTGGAAAAAAGGACAAGGGAAGTGAGAGCCTGGGGCATATTGTTTGCTTTACTCCATAATTTTATAATAAAAAGCAAATCATAAGTAGTTGCTTTAATTACAACCCTCTATATGTGAGAAAAACCTTAATTTCTCATGATAGTTCCAGAATATACAGTATGTAACAAAATGCTTGATCACATTACAGTATCAACATTTCCTTCTAAAGCATACAAAGCTGGACAGTTTTAAATACTCTAAATGAAAGATGAGAACAAGCTGAAGTGGGAAAAGAAATCAGAATGGAGCTAGTCATCCTTTCATTTTTAAAAATGTCCCTGATCATCCTGTAATGCAGCCTAAGTTGGGCATTGCTTTGCTCTGAAAGCATCACAGACATTGCTACATCAGTCAAGAAGAGCTACAGCTACAATAGCGATTTGTCCCGTAAAAGTTTTGGATTATTTTCTGCATAATTCCAAGTTGCAGTCTGGGGGAAATGCATGCTTAAGATACACCTGCAAACCAGGTGTACATGTGAGGAAAAGTTCGTTGTATGTAGGACAGCTTGCATTTTATTGATAAATAGTTTATTAATTGAAGAATATCATTCAGTGAACCTGAGATGAATATGAATTTGTGTCACACTCCATGAGTAGTTTCAGCGAAACGAAGACTGAGGATGTTGTGTTATCTTACGGAAGGAAGTGATCTGACTGCTGATTTGGATGTGGAGGCTCTGCTTCCTATCTCGTCAGCTATTTATAAGTGAGATCTTTCTTAGAAAACAAGATCTCAAAGTTAAGGTCTTGTCTTTAATGAATGTAGGACTTGAATCAAACCCCTGAGCCAGAATTTCCCATGTAAAGTTTCCAACCCCTTGCACATCTCTGCTTTGCCATTCTGCAAATTTAACCCTTTCTTATGTTAAAAGAAACAGAAGGATTTTTAAACTGGAAAATATGTATTTTTTTAAACTTGAAAATGGTGAAAAAACAAAGCTTTGAGTCTAATTGTAACTTTTTCTTTAATTTCAGCTTTGGAAAAATCAAGTTATTTGAACGTTAGCCATAGTGGTAATTATTTTGTTGTTTATAGAAACTTTCAGCTTACACAACTAGGTTCAGTCATACAAGATGCTAATAACTTTGGCCTTAGTCTAACATAATATTTAATCTTAAACTATTTGCATGGTCTTTTTGAAGTTCTGTAGGGGTGATGTACATGCTTAAAACTAAGCACACGCTTAAACTCTTTGTTGTTGTTAAGTATGAGGATTTCTAAAGCAAGAGTTGAAACAGTCTGTGTGGATTTCTTAACCATAGTGTTACTGTGACAGACACTTAATAGGTTTAATTAAGCCTTCTGCCATTCATGTCTTGATCCTTTCTTTCTTAAAGTGAATAAATAGCTTAGAATAATGAACTTTATGCTTTAAAAATAGCCTTATGGGAGTCAAGTGTATTCAGGAGTGATATCCATGGAAAAGCTTTGGGAAAAAAAATACGCACCCTGTCTCCTGGAACGCCCCTTCCACACGAAGCGTGCACCATGTCTTCAGAAATGGTCTCCAGACCCTCTCTACAGTGACTTGCCTATAATAGCGTTAAGACCAGCTAAGACCTCCAGTAGACTTACTATGTGTATTTCTCTCCCTTCAGTTTGGCTTTTGAAGCTGTCTGAGAATTACAGTGTTTCTATTTCTCCAGTGCTCTATCAGCATTTAAAGACCAACCACCTCACCCTTGTATTAGATCCCTTACAGAGGAGAGGAAAGCTGATTCTTTCCTGTCTATAAAAGCAAAAGCTTTCTTTCCTGTCTATAAAAGCAAAAGCTTTCTTTCCTTGAAGACAAACGGAGAATGAGTGAATTCTCTTACTTATCTTCTCTCTGCTGCCTTGAATCAGTATCTTGTCGTTTCCAAATGGGATTCCATGGCTGTGCTAGGACATTGAACATAAGTTCTCTTCTAGCTCTTCAATTGTTGAAATGGAGTTACAAGAAAATCTTCAGACGACGAAGCTAAGGCTACAGATTGATATTTTGTTGCAGTGCTACTTAGTCTGCCTTAATCTAAACTCCTCTTTCTTCCACCCCAAGCTCTTTCATACAGCTTCTCCTTAAATTACCTCATCCACAGCCAATAAATCATCCTTGTTCAGTGTACCCACCTGATAACAAAGGCACGCACATTCTGCCTGGTCTCCTAGACCTAAAGTGAGACTTACAGCCCAGAAGCTTACCTTTATTTGCTGTTGTGTCATATAGGCTCCTAAATGTGTGACATATGTCGGTAGCTTGTGTACGTATCTGGCCCTGGGGAAAATATTTACATAGAAGAGGGAGTAAAAGAGATGAGAAAAGGAAGATGCACTGGGAAAACTATCCTGATCCAAAATCTGTGGATTCTTCAGCTGATTTAAATGAACTTTGTACATTCATGTTTGTGAAATCTTCTGTTAGTCAAAACAGAGATTGTTAACGGTGCTCTCATTTTTAAAGAAGAAAAAACTGACAAAACGAACACAGTTCTAGAAAGTGACATACATCTTTATGCCTAATTAGCCAGAAGCAATGCAGTTTGTCAAAAACCCTGTGTTATCATAACAGTGGGATTTTAAAATGGAATGTCTAAAATTCAGTCTGAGTCTTGGAGCCTTAGTTTAAAATGCTTTCTATGCAAAAAGTAAGGAAAAAGACCTTGAGAGATTATAGTTAAGTCGCAGTTCCTGTTCACATGGGAAAGAAAGTTCTATGTGGAAGTTTGCTTTTTCCCCCACTGACGTAGAGTTATTTATGGTATATTAATCTTTAGAAAAAATGGGATAGAGAATATGACACATTTGATTGTACTGAGATATGTTTGAATGGACAAAAAAAATTCCACGTAAACACTTTAAAAAATATGGAACAGAATCCTCAGGAAGTGTTTTTTCTCATCAGAAGGATGGGGTAAATTTTACTCTATGTTATCTGGGTTAAATCCAGGGTGACTTTTATAGATGTTGTTGGAAGCTTTCTGGATTTACGCTGATGTGAATGGAAGATTAATTTGTCTGTCTCTGGTTCAGATGCCTTCTACTTGCTACTTCCATGAAATAGATTTTTTTTTTTTTTTCTCCTTGTAGACTCATCTCCTGATACAAGGATCACAGAATGGTAGAATAATAGAATGTTTTGGATTGGAAGGGAGCTTTGAAGGTCTTCTAGTCCAACCCCCTGCCCATGGAATCTTCCACTAGATCGGATTGCTCAGAGTACACTTCTAGGTAAACCTTTAAGAACTCTATTTCCTATCACATCTTCTGAGAAATTTGCCTTATTCCCTCACAGGATTTAGTGTTGTAGGATATTTGATAAGGGACTAATATGTCCAAAGGCTTTTTATTCTAATTCCTGGAGGTGGAATTCTGGACTAGAAGTATTTTTGCATTGACTATTAAGGGAATCCATTCTACCTTTGGAGGGGATGCATGAAATATATGTATGGAAATAGAGAGGTGCCACAAAACAACTTTTAAAATCCCCTTAGTTTGATGCAATTCAAGCAGATGCCAAGAGGAATCTTTTATTAAAGGAGGGACTGTAGCAGGGAAGCGTGCAATCGAGTGGAGTGACTCTGGTAGCAATGGGTGTCTGTTGCTAGAAGTGTCCTTATTTTGTTATCAACCTGTTGGTTTGCCTTTGCATTATTACAGAACCATCAGATCAAAAGTGCCTGAGCCCTAATTCTGACCTTTGCAAGTTGTGTCTGACTGCTCCTGCTGCAAGGAGTATTTCCCTCTTTTGTAGTTGTACTGGGGCTGAGGCTGCAGCCCTCAGGGGGGTCTGCTTGTCTTCACCTACTCATTTTTTGCTTCTTCTCTTGTGTTCAGGAAGGAAGAGGATCCTAGTGTTCTCCTTGTTTCCGTTACACATTCATCTAGGCTCGTTATGACACGTTGTTGTGGTGTTCATTTTTGTGAAACAAGCGTTCCAGAAAGTTAGGTATGATCACCATGTAAAATTAAACATGTGAAGAGATGCTGGTTCCAGAGACACTGATCAGACCTCACAGCAAATGTACTAGAAAATGAATGTCATCAAGGACGTTTACTGAGTAGAAATTACAGAATTAAAAATGAAACAGAAAATAGTTTGAAGTAGAGACAGGAAGAGAGTACAGAAGACACTTAAAGAAAAAGGACGCTTGCTTTATATTTTTGTATGTGGCATATTCTAGAAAACAAGACTTGTCCTTTTTGCCCCCAACTGAATATTGTATTGATCATGGTAAGGATTTCTACTTTTTTTGAGCAGTCAGATACATAAGTTGAAGAAATAGTAAATATAATAACAAAACATTATAATAAATAATAATAATAAAGTAATATGATGATATGTAAAGTAAACATGATGAAAAGTAATATGATGAATATGGTGATAGTGATTAAGTTTAATAAAAAGAAGTGAGGCAAGCAGCATTTGCTGATGTTGTAGGAGTCCAAAGGAGTTGGATACTGCAAATGGGTGCGCTGGGCTGGCAGGTTTTTCATGGCAACTATTTGCTTTGGGATGCTCTTTGTCGATTATGGTGAAGTCTCCCTGCTGCTGCTTCTGGCCTCTTTTTACGTTGATCCTAATGATATAAATCCTGATCCTAGGCTAATGAGATCCGGTGCACTTGTTAGCTCAAGCTTACTGGGAGCTGCAGTATGTGTCATCTCACAAGTTGGCATGCCCTTCCAATAAAAAAAAGTAAAAAAGTATTTCAGAGTACAATTTGGAAACATGACTAATATTTATCATGACAGATATTGTTATAACACTTCTCCTACATTAAGCCAATCTCTTTTCTCAATACTTTGAGTAACTTGAGGATGTCACATTTGGCTTTGCAAAACATGACTTTTATGCACTTGCTTTCTGTGCACTGACATTTTTGGGAGAGGCGTGACTTGAAAAATCAGAGCAGAAGGCAAGGAAAAAAACAGCATAGATGTTAAATTTCCAATGAAGTAAGGCTCTGAGTCTCCTCACTCAGTATATCAGCTCTGTTAGATCCCTTCCTACGGCCAAGATGAAGACCCCTAGCATTTTCTGTTTTTCTGATGTGGTTTGGCTTCCATATTTTCCTATATCCCTGAGCAGGCTGCTGCTTTTCTCTATGCTGCTTGTTTTATTGCCTGTGAACTGTATTTTTAGGGCTGACAGAAAACAGTAACAATTTCCACCTCCAAATATTTTCCTCAGTCTTTTCCAACAAACAATTATTATCTGTAGTTCTCTGGCTTGTGGTGGTTCCTGCTGTAACAATAATCAAAACAGATAATATTTTCTCTAGTCTTTTGCTAACGTTTTTACTCTTATAGATAAATCCAAAATAATTCCATTGACGTCAGTGGAGCTGCTTCAGATTGACATTGCTCAAACTGAAAAATATTATTATGATACCATTAAGAACATCCTGTTTGAGGTGGGTTTTGTTGAAGGTATAATTTTATAAAAACAGACAAAAAAAAAGCATCTTGAAATTGAATTAAATTTCCAGTTAACACTATCAAGGAAAAGCCAGAGAACAGTACTGTGACAGGCCATACTTCATACTTTTGCAGCTCATCAGCTCTTTCCCATTATATGTGTGAACTTTTTACCTGTGGCAGCTATAGTGTTTATTGCTAAGGCTGGAATTGCTGCTGATGTAATTAATTTTTTTCTCCAGAGATCTTATTCCCCTGTTAATACCAGGTATCACTGGCGCTCACCCAGAGCATGTAGCAATTAAGCCTCATTAAAGAATTAAAAGCTGAAACAACAGGAGCCTTTGTGTGAAGCCAAGTTCCTGCACAGAGCTGGAGCGGGAGCTCAGCTGCCTGATGGCAGGTTTTTCCCTGGATCTGAATGCATCACAGGTGACAGGGTGGCAAGGGCAGTACCTTTATTTCTCTTAGGAACAGCAGCCAGTAAAGGCAAATATATATTTTTGTTATTCATCTGAGAAGGAAGAAGGGCCCTGGATGGAACTGTATATAAATGAGGAAGAAAATGGAGAAATATTCAGAAAACAGTGAGATAGGCAGTAATTAAATAGCCAGATGAAGATAGGGTTGGCAAAATAACCTGGTAAAAGAAGTGGAAGAGGGCCCTTGGATGGATTGCAGAGGTTGGAAAAGCAGGATGGATTTATATATATATATCCTATAGAAAGGAAAAAAAAAAGTCGAACATAAGGATAACTATACTGGATCCAAAAAATACCTGTGTAGTTCAGTGTTTGGTCTTCCATAAGGGCCGCCTAGACAAGAATATCATATTAGAGCAAACATACAGTAGTAATTCCCAAGAAAAACATATTAGCTTTTAGTAATTTGTAGGTCAGGAAGTCCATGCGGTAGGGACTAATGAGGAATCATTTAATCGATTTTTTTTCTCCATGAATTTGTACAGACAGTATTTGAACTGTATAAACTTTAAGTATTCAGATTATAAAATAAAAGAAATTTCCTCAAGAACGATGGCCCTTTTGGAAGTGAAGAGTTATGAATATTACAGCACCAGGAGTGGATTCTCATGTGTTGAAATCAGACAAGCTCCACTGAATGTCACTGTTGACACTGTGCAGAAATACCTCACTGCAAAACAAAACAAAGCTCTGGGAGCAGGTACGGTTCATGACATGACTTCTATTTTTTATTTCTTTGATTTCAGACATGGAGATACAGAAAATGATGGGTTACAGGCTGCCATATAAAATTTAGAGCTGGGCTTACTGTCACTTCATGTGTCAGAGGACCGTTTTCTTGTAGCTGAGAACTTGAAATAAAGGTGTAATTCTTACCTTGAAATGTTTTATCTAGTACTCTTTGTCCATCCTCGTGATGTCAAAATGGCCATCTCACTTCGCTCCTGATGCACTGTCTTGGTATTTTTTTACTATTGTTTGGTTTTTTGGTGGGCTGTCGTTGGGGAAATGAATAAATTAAAAGATAAATGAAAATGTCTTATGCCCAGTATAACCTTCTTCCTGGCTTTCTTTGAGTAATTAGATGTTTCAATTTCCAGGATTTCAGAAGAAACTAATCCCAAGGACATCGTGCCATGCATTTCACAGAGAAGCTTTGCATTAAAGATGATTCTCCCTTGTTTGATAGGAGAAATGGTAGATTGCAAGAAAGGACTGAGGTCATGTTTGAACGTGCATTACACTGTAGCCAAACACTGTTACAATCACCAAGGAGACAGTAATTTAAAAAATATCTAAAAAGATCTGAAAATGAGAGATGTTATATAAAGAGATTAACATGAAAGGAAAAAACAGTGACTTAATACTAGGAAAGGAGAATTGGTAAGTCCCCCCTACTCACCTTGAAATAGTGTGCATTTAAACTGTAGAAATTGCTAGTGCTTTGAGTAAAATGCTGTTTCTACTGTATTTGGCAAAGGCAGATGAGAAGAGACAGGGACTGTTCTTGTGGTATTTCTGATGGCTTAGGAAATGACAAGCTTCATCACTTTTTTGATGTCTTCAGATATAAAAATTGTTTCAAAACCTTATAGAATAATAAATATTTAAAATCTGGATAATGAAAAGACTTGCACTGTGCTTTTAGTCAGAAGAGTAAGATAACTAACCTGTGATAATGTTTCAGTTTATACTATTCGAATCTAATTTGTATGTACATAGTTATGGACAGATGAATTTATGTAAGACAATTATATTTAAAAGTATTTTTTAAAAGAAATGAAAAAAAATGAATGGTACAATTAAAATTTTCCAAACGTGTATTTTGTCTTAAAATTTTATTAGACAGCAAATGGAGTAGAATCAATAGTGTAGTGTGAATTAAAGCTAAATATTTTCCTACAGGTCCTGTGCACCTCTTGTGCACAATTCTATCACATGTACATCAACTTTGCACCCTCAGAATATCACTCCATGTTTGATGGAGTAGACTCGGGATACCTGAATAACTGGGTAAGTCCCAATAATAGCTTCTCTAGGGCAGTAACCATGACTTTTTTAAAACAGGAGTAAAGCTTATCCTTTATGTGTGGATGGTCAAAAGACCCAGCAGAAATGTGAACACATTTGAGAGTTCATTTGCTGCTCATTGTACTATCTGGAACAACAAAGCTGCATTTAAATATATTTTTATTTCAAAGAACAGTAGTAAAAGAAAACAAAAATTCAAAGGCTTACTAAAACAAAATACTATGTGATTATCCATTTCTACTTCTGTATGGAAGAGGAGGGAGCAGATGCTATCTAAACGACATAATCCACTTAGGTGTCCTCAGATATGTACTAGAGAGAACATGTAAAAACTTACACAGAATGCAGTGGAATAAAGTGAAGAAGGAAGAGGCAGCAGCACCCTTGCTGAATTTGCTCTTGTCCCTAATTTCCCCTGATGGTGGGATGTATAGTAGTAACTGCTGTGGGCTTGTAGACAGGTAAGATGCACTTTACAACAGGGTGTAAAGCCAGTGCAGTTTCCCCAGCTGTACCACTAGATGGAGACAGATATTGCGTCATTCGCGTTTAGTAAACTGGGTTTCCCCAAAGCAGGGGTCCTGTATGCGAGTGGCAGTACAACAGGAGCTGGGCAAGAAATAAGATGCTGCTGACAGGTCATCAGTGGTACTTTCTCCCTCTCTGAGGACAAAAATCCTGGCTCCTGCTTTATTTCACATGCTGTGGAGATGATAGCTGAGCGCTGCTGCCTCTCAGAGATGCCTTCTTCAAGACACAAGTGTGCTTCACTCCCACCTCGTGCTGGCCCCACTGCAGGCCAGTCAGCTGGTGTGCTCGCTGGAAGCTGTCTCCCAGATGCGTCCCATTGTCAGGACAGTCTTCCTAGGAATACACCTCTGGAGTTTTGCTCCATTCGTCCCAGTTCATATGGAAATTAACTGTACACTGGAAAACAGATCTGCTACTTCCAGTCAAGTATTTGTTCTCATGCCTTCCTCATTTGTCAGCACAGTGCCTCCTCCCGTGTGGTGCAAGGATTGTCTCATGCATCCTTACGAACGGTTCTTTCTGCACAGTCTTTCCTCTGATGATGTCTGTCTTCTCTTTAAGAAGCACTAGCGAGTAACTTGAGCTCAATAAAGAGCATGATGTGTCTCAGCTTTGTGCTATGTTCCCTGTGGGTACTTTGGTCAAGAGAATAGGGTACTTTCTGCCAACATTGCATCTTTCCAGGAACTGCCAGGTTGACCCAAGTTGGTTGAGAATCCACACAGACTGTGGAGCTCACTAGTCCCATTCTTCATAGTCTTTAATGCAGTCTGATGCTCTATTCTGGGACTTCCTTTTTTTCTCATACCTCAAGACACCTGTGCCCTCAGAATAATATTCCCTTAGCTCTAGATACTTCATCTTTGAGCTTCATGTGGAAGAAATGGCTAGTATCTGATAGGCATGTTTTCAAACTGCTGTCCTGTCAGAGGTGAGAAGCCTTTCTGAGGGGGATGCACTTGAAGGAACCATGCTTCGTACCCTATCCTCATTATCCATAACACTCTAGATGTCTCAGTCAGTAATTTATTTCAGCCATCCCACCATCTGTTGCTGCTTCTTGCAGCAGATACTAGGTTAGATGGACTGAACTAACAGGAATTATTTATGGAATAAATGATTGTCCATCTGACAGGTCAAGAGTTCTAGTTTCTCTCTTTCCCTCTTCAGCTGTTTGCTCCCTCTCCTTATGAAGGAGGTAGCTGTAGGGTTGCTGTCTTCCCATTGCTGGAGGCACTTCCAAGGCAATCACAGAGCAGTGGTGATCCTGTGGATGATGAAGATCCTTCTTCTGCTGCAGTACCTTGAAGGGAATGTGTCAGCTAGGAAGGGAAGGATCAGAAGGGAAGGATTAAAAGTGGTCAGAAGGAAAGCATGAAAAGGTAGTTTCTCAATGTGACAGAGATGAATTGACTTTCTTTCCTTACAGCTTGTTTCACATCCCTTCCAGCTCTAGGAAGCCAGGAGGAGCAAACCCCAGAGATCACTTGGTACCCAGAAACTTGGCTGGGAGTTAAGCCTACCTCGGGAACTGCATTAGTGTTTAGATGCTATCCTAGGAAATGTAGATGTCTGGTGACTGAGAGGGCAGGACATGAGTCTTCTGAGTATAGGAAGATTAAAAGTGCCTCTCCTTCTTTCCACCCAGCCCTTGAATTCCAAAAGATGCCACTGCTTTCTTGTGTTCCACATTGCCCATCAGCAGACTTCTTTCTCTCAGGTGTCCTGCACCAAACCTGGGTCTGGGCAAAACTTTTTCCCAGTTGTATGTGGACTCAGAGCCCTTGCATCACGAAGCAGCAGCACTTGAACTGGAAAAGGTTTTTGAATGAAGCCTGTGAAATGCTGCCAAGCTTTTGAGAGATTAGACCTTAATGCACATTTGGTAAATGTGTTCAGGTAGAAGAAGCCTTCTTTCCCCATCAGGGAGCATAAAAAACTCCTAATGGAGTAACCATTGGTCCCATAAGAGTTTATCCTGTTAAATATGCAAATAAGCTCCAATGTTTGTGGACCAGTACCTGTGTGCAAATTAAACTATTCTCATGACATCCTTCCCAACCTTTCCAAGGACTAAGCTGAGTGGAGTCTTTGAAGTTTCTCAGGTGATGCTTTGCTCAGGAAGCCAAGAAGGCACGGCCATTTTCTCCTGGCACTGAGAGCCATTGATGCATTTTCCGGTTTCACTTCAGCTCTTCAAGTATGGCACGAAGACAGGCATCCCACCCTGCAGCAGAGAGCAGCTCAAGCCACCGGGTCAACTGACCAGCTTCAGCAAGCAGGAGGTCAACCTGATTTTTCCAGGGTTATGCCTGTCTGTGCCTGATTTTGTTTTCTGATAATGTGGGATTAGTCTTCCAAAGGAGGAAAGGAGAATTCCTGTTTTTGTTTTTGTTTTTGTTTTTGGTTTTGGTTTTTTAAATTTCAAAATACCTGAGAGGTGTTTGAATATCACAGTGGACAATGGGACTCCTAGTCCACTACTTCTTGAAACTGCCTCTCTGGCAAACTGGGGAGGACACAGAGTTGAAAAGCTGTTCCCTTTGGGAAAGCATCCCAGCCCCTGCTGAAGGAAGTGCTGTGGAGACCTTCTCCTCTATGTATGAACTGTATGGGAAGCACACTGTGATACTGAGGAGGCAGCAGTAGGTACTGTGAAGGGCCAGGACGTGCACGGGGACTGAAAGCAAGCCAGGAGCAGGGTTTGCAACTCCAACTGTAAATGCACATAGGCTCTTTAGTTACCTGTGCCTCTATTTGGAAAGTTATTTGTCTGTCTGTCTATCACACATGCAGGAGTTATTTAATCCCCCAGTGAAATGCCAGAAGAAAAAGATCCAACATTAGACAACAGAGTATACAGGTTTGGGTATTTTTTAATTGTTAAGTGAAATTGTATAAAGTGCAAATTAATCAATATAAAAGTTCAGGGAGAGAAAGTGAAGCCCATGAGTTTACCACTTTAATTAGCTAGAGGATTAAAATTGTTTTGGAACACCAAAACAACTAGATGTGAATTCTTTGGTCTTTTTGAAGAACTTTCTTCAAGAGTTTGACGACTTTTTCCCTGTGGGAAAGAATCACAAAACATAGTGACTGTGCTGGAAATGGACCATGCAGAAAACCATGTTTTATTCCTAGTGTTCTTCTAGGATGCCCTGAGGAAGGTGATGCCTAAAGAAAAGCTAACCTGGCAAAGTTTACCCCATGACGTCAATTCTGATTAGGCTGCACTCCTACTGCTGAGTAGTTTCTGCCTTTCCTGAACTGTCACATTGACTTGGTAAGCAACATAGTATCTCTCATTTCCCTACCAGTAGTCCCACTCGCTGAAACAGCTCATTTGCACCGCAATGTCCACAGAATTTGGCTGGCAATACGTAGGTGTGCAGGAAGACAGTGTGCCAAACTGCTGCACTGCTGCTCTGTCACCTCTTGTTTGCAGTGGGGACATGCTACAGAAGGAATATAGTGGATGGAGTATACAGTTATGTGTTTTTCCCAGATTTGTTCCCCTTCTTTCTTTTTGATAATATGACAAAGCCCTTGCAATCACAGAGAGTAGTGAAACCTGTACTCCTGTAGGTTTTATCTTGAAAATCAAATCTTGTCATGAATTTACCGTATAACTTCTGAATTCCTCGCTTATCGTCCTCTGAAAGTTTGAAGGTTGCTGGGTTCACGTAAGAGTAGAGAGGGTACATCAGAGCTCCACGGACATTGGAATGAGCAAGTCCCAAAGAATGACCAAATTCATGAGCAGCAACAAGGAACAAATTAACTTCTGCAGCACAGAAGCATAGAAAAGTATGTTAAAGGTATGGCATTTTTTTAGTATACAAAGAGTTGAAGTAGCAGGAGAATTTGTATCTTTTATTTCCTTGGAATGAAACCTTCAAGTTCTGATCAGTTATTACTGACCTCTCATATGTAACTGTAATAGTTTAGTAAAAACATTACTGGTTCCTTGCATATGCATCTAGAGACCTTGAGTCTCTTTCCAACTCTGCTTTTAGTCAGCCTTATTCCTACAAGCAAGTAATTTTACTTTTTCATAATTTATGTAGAAAACAGAAGCTCATAGTCCTTGTTTAACATGTGAAAAGTGCTTTAAAATCTGGACGGAACAGGCATTATGTAGCTGCTAATGATAATGAAGCACAAGTACATAGAAAAGCAGTTGAAAAGAACAGGAATGTTGGTACTGAAATGGTACTGAAGCTTGAAGAGCTATGGCTGTGTTCTTCTAACATATACAATATTTACCTTTCCCCTTCATACACACATGTGGGTTTTACCTCGATTGAACTCTGACCACCTTTCATCATCATCAAAATGAGCATCTCCACCAATCCCTTCTCCAGGTGCAAACGCATGAGCTAGTGTGTTACCTCTTCCATCAAAAGGATATCCATCACCATGCTCTGCATTTGAAAGAAATAAATGTCATCAGATGACATCAGCTGTAATGTTTAAATTCAGCAAATTAAAGCATGTTGCTTGTTTGTTTGTTAGCAGTCCTTAAAAAAAAAAATCCTACGATAGCAGCAAGGTTGTAAAAATGAGGAGCAAGATTTAGGAAACACTCTCCAAATTCATGACTCAAGTTCAAAACTTATGTTTGATAATTCAGGCTGCTGCATGTTTCAGAAAGAGCTGAACATTTTTTATGAGCCTTTGTCAGAAATGTTTCTGAGGCAGCAATCAGGGATTATTTTGGAATAAATACTTAATGCTTGACAACATTATGTGCACCTCAGTGTTTTCAATGTTGGAAAGTGCTGGGCAACATTAGTGGTAGACATTCTCACTTATACTGATTTTAGTGGAAGACAATGATTTGGGATAGATAACCATGCTCCTGAAGAGCTGAGTTTGTTTGTCCCCAGCCGTGAGGTACAATCTATTAGCTACTTCTATCACAGTGCATGTGGAATGTTACCATTTCCTACCTCAAGTGCAAGTGCTGGCAGAATGGTATGTTTGTACCAGCTCTGAAAATTTACCCCTACCCCTTAGTAAACCTCTGACTTGCCTGAGGAGTATTTGGGGACTCAAATGTCACTCTGTGTCCTTTCCCCCAGACCATGTGGCTGGACCTTGGGGCAGGGCTAACACAGGCAGAAGAATCACAGAATCATAGTATGGTTCGGATTGGAGAGGACCTTAGAGATCATCTAGTTCCAACCCCCCTGCCATGGGCAGGGACACTTTCCCCTAGATCAGGTTTCTCAAAGCCTCATCTGACCTGGCCTTGAAAGAGACCTAGTCCTAGTGCGTGACAAGCCATTAAAACCCATTCCAGTCTCACTTTGACCGGCACACTGGTCACTTTTCATGGCAATGTAATATGCTTCCTATCAGTGAAGCATGAGCTTGGGACATTTTGGTGCTTATATGCAGTCATCAGCTTGTAAGCCAGGTGTCCAGTCTTCACTTATAGTCAATGGAGAGCCAGTAAATACTATCAATGGATCTAGAGAACAAGCCAGCTAACCTTAAAGTAGGCATTTAGTGTGGCTAAATTGAGTCAGTTTAGGTTCCAGACACAAGGAAAAGCTATGTCTACATTCAAGTAAAAGTCTGAATCAGAAGTGAGCTTCTGAAGTGATTCTACTGGTCATCTGCATTTACCATGCTTTGGCTTGCGCCTTGGTGCAATCTTGGAGTGCACCAATGGAATTCCTTCTAGAAGAAAATCAACCAGAAGATGCTCTCTGTGGCCAAACCTAATGCACTCCAGCTGCCAAAGACTGTTCAGTCCAGAGAACCAGACTAGATCTAGACCAAAGTAAATCTGTCTGAACCTGCCTGAATCCAGCCTGTGGGATCTGGATCTTCAGAACCAGCTGTTTTGCTCTGCAGACCTGTTCCCGTTAGTTTGAACTATTTGTCAAGGCAGAAAGAGCCTTGAACATCTAAGTGTAGGTGTCATTCTGGAGCCGAATTTTCCCTCCTTTTCACAGTTGTAACTGAAAGGATTTTTTAATGGCTTCATAGGAGTAAAACTGAATCACAATATATACATTTGGTGGCATGATAAAGAGAAGATAAAATTTATACAGACTTCAGAGTAATTCCAAACTCTTTGTTCTTTCTTAAAGCTGTTGCTATAAAAATATATACTTTGAGTCAAATATGGACTATTGCATTTTAAAAATGACTGGTATTCTCACCACGACGTCCGAATCCAATCACAATGTCTGCATATCCCCTGGTTACTCTATGGAACTGCAGTGGAGTCACATCACTCCATACCATAAAAGCCCTTCTAATTGCATCATCCACTTTTTTTTCAGGTAGATCAGGTGTATAATTGACAATCCTGGCAGCAAAAGGGAAAGAGAGTAATGTTTAGGATATGAAGGAAACTCACATCGTAGTTAAATATAAAGCAACCCCTTTCCCCGTAAAACCTGAAACAGCACTAACTTGTAAGTCAGATGTGTCTTTTTCCATCTTGGACTTCCAGCAAATGTATTGTATTCTGCCATATCGGGGACTCCACATCTGGGCTTTTTCATTGTTTCTTCTGTTTCTGCATTTATTTTTCCAGTTACAGTCAGGTGGAAAAACTTCTGCATTTCTTTAATCCTGTCTTCTAAGCTTAGGCTTTGTGTTTTTGTAAGAAGAGGAAAGAATTTATCAAGATATTCCTGGAGGAAGAAAGGGAAAATAAAAATTAATATTTATGATCTTTTGGTAACTGCATTTTTAATC
Organism: Tauraco erythrolophus; assembly: GCF_009769465.1. Classification (NCBI taxonomy): domain Eukaryota; kingdom Metazoa; phylum Chordata; class Aves; order Musophagiformes; family Musophagidae; genus Tauraco; species Tauraco erythrolophus. Next base: position 121,339,356 of record NC_141465.1, on the reverse strand, counting down.
TGATTGAATTATTTCATCATCCTGCAGTCGTGACTAGTTTTCAGTGTATTTTATCTTTCCATTTCAGTTTACCAAATGCTGTTCTCTCTGTAGTATAGAGTAGCATATATAAAAAGAATTGCAATAGCAGCAAAACACTGTAAGCAAGCAATCCTTTAAGGAAATACAATTTACTGAGCATTCAAGTCTGCAACCTTCCAACATACTATACATAATATTTTTGAGATGTTTAAAAAATTACATGCTCCCCTTTATCTACCAGTTGGAACTTGGTCTCTTTCGTAAGTTAGGCTCAGAGTGCCTTAGCTAGTCAGCAAGTTTATTTTTTTTATGTCACCGCTGCAAAAACTGTTGTGGTAATGTAAGATAAGAGAATATAAACAGAGAAAAAAGAAATCTAGAAGCTGTATCAAAAATCGGGTTATTCATAATACAGTTATGTTGTCCCCCTGGTAACATACCTTTGCATTATCTAAGTCTGTGTTGCTCCGTGGTTCTGGTTTAAGTTGTACTGGAAAAGCAAGACTCTCAGGTAGAAGGATGGCAACACAAAGTAGGAGGTACTGCATAGTGCCCAGCTTGCTGAGGAGCTTTGCTACAGCAGAAAGAGTTTGACCTTCTGTCTTCCAAGATCACAGCTGAAATACTTATATAGATCCCGACAGCTCCAAGCAGCAATTACGCATGTGACTCACTTTTTGGTGGTGTTAACGTAATGTCATCACTATTCTAAGAAGTAAATGAAAGCATGATAAACAAATCTTTCCTTTGACTTCCCTGTTGATGTCATGTCACAGCTAGCAGCCAGCTTTGGCTCTCTTTTTTCATGTTATTCCAGTAGTGAAACCACAGGGTCATAGGGAAGTTCACGTTCTGTAACTTCATCAGTACAGTTACTGTATAATCACGTCTTACTGCGCTTCCCCCAAGTTCCTTATACACAAAGGCATTTTGCAAGAGCCTTTTGGTCAGACAACCTGCCTGTATTGGGTGATGCAGAGGCAGAGATGAGATGAATGGAAGCACTGTCTCGCTGAAATTACTGGCATTTCCAAGGGAGCATGCACAACACCGTGTAGGTAATTTTTCTAATTCAAATTCTCTTGTGAGGTATCCTATGCTACAGGAAATCCAGTTCAGTAAAGTTAGAGGTTTCTGCTGTTTTTATGGAGACCAGAGGAGAGCTCTTTAAATGTGCCCTCTAGAAATAGGAGGCTTTGGGAAGCCTTTGTACTTTTCCTCCCAAATGAGATGACCTTTCAGGAGAGTCTCTTTACATTGGAGAAGTAGATATAAAACATAATGACACCAAGCTGTGTGGTGTTATGGGCACGCTGGAGGGAAGGGATGCCATCCAGAGGGACCTTGACGGGCTGGAGAGGTGGGCCTGTGAGAACCTCATGAAGTTCAACAAGGCCAAGTGCAAAGTTCTGCACGTGGGTTGGGGCAATCCCAAGCACAAGTACAGACTGGGTGGAGAATGGATTGAGAGCAGCCCTGAGGAAAAGGACTTGGGAGTGCTGGTGGATGAGAAGCTCAACATGAGCCGGCAATGTGCGCTTGCAGACCAGAAGCCAACCATGTCTTGGGCTGCATCCAAAGAAGCGTGGCCAGCAGGTCGAGGGAGGTGATTCTGCCCCTCTACTCTGCTCTTGTGAGACCTCACCTGGAATACTGCATTCAGCTCTGGAGTCCCCAACATAAGAAGGACTTGGAGCTGCTGGAGTGAGCCTAGAGGAGGGCCATGAAGATGATCTGAGGGCTGGAACACCTCTGCTATGAAGACAGGCTGCGAGAGTTGGGGTTGTTCAGTCTGGAAAAGAGAAGGCTCCAGGGTGATCTTACAACAGTCTTCCAGTGCTTAAAGGGGGCCTACAAGAAAGCTGTAGAGGAACTTTTTACAAGGGCATGTAGTGATAGGACAAGGGGCAATGGCTTTAAACTGAAAGAGGGTAGATTTAGATTAGATATAAGGAGGAAATTTTTCACTCAGAGGGTGGTGAGGCAGTGGAACAGGTTGCCCAGAGAAGTTGTAGATGCCCCATCCCTGGAAGTGTTGAAGGCCAGGTTGGATCAGGTTTTGAGCAACCTGGTGTAGTGGAGGGTGTCCCTGCCCATGGCAGGGGGCTTGGAACTAGATGATCTTTGAGGTCGCTTCCAACCCAAACCATTCTGTGATTCTATGATTCTATAATTTACAAGAATGGGTGAAAGGAAAAAAGAAAGGAGCTTACCCTAACAAACGTGAAGCTATCTTTTACCTCCAGCTGTACCAGTGCAACCTGACAGAGGTCCATGAAGCACTGGCAGGGAAAACTGAAGCTGAGCAGGGCAGCCACAACCTTCCTGGTCTCCTGAGACCAAGACTGGTCTCAGCTCCTCTCCGCCAAATGCCACTAGAAATTATAGTTTTTGAGGACTGGAAACACCAGTCCGCAGACTGGTTTGTGTGGGTTTTTTTAGTCTGTGAAGATATTACCTCTAATCCAAAAGGAAAGGCACATAAATGGGATAAGATTGTAGCTGTTTCTCACAGTAGGACAGCTCATATCGGTATAGCTGAACATGTATGGAAAAGTTTGTGGGTTACTGGCGTAAGTCCAATGTACTTCTGACTGATGTGAGGAGAAAGACTTTTTATTTCAGAGAAAGATAGTCTATATCAAAACATTGCTGAATTTTGCTGGTGAGGAGTACGTTACACAATAATGTCTGAAACAGTTGCTAAAGGAACGAGGCTTCCACCTGATATTAAAAGCAACCCAGGTACTCCTCATGTCATAATTTCTGTACATTTTGGTAAACTTGCAGGGAATCTATCAACTCACGAATTTTAAAGATCGATGAGAAAAAGGCTGTTTTATTGTTAGGAGCAGGTTCATCTTTTTCTTCCTCAAGAACTGACTTTATGTCTGGCTGTGGCAGTAAAGTAGGAACTAGACCAGGGTCTGGGTGGTAGGAGATGAGGATGTGTTTAAACCACTTTGAACTCCATGAGTCTAGCATGTGGTACTGATTATTTCCTCATACACACAAGAGGAATTAGAAAGCCTCGAGAGCCCCATGCCAGTAGACAAACTATTGAGCAGCTCACACATATTTAAGAGTTTGAACATGAGAACTTGGCTGAGAAAAGACAGGCATCATGTTCCATTTTATTGTCTGCTGGAAATTTGTCAACTCCCTTCCTTTTTTTTTTCTTTTTTTTTTTTTTCCCCAAAAAAAGAGTGTTTCGATGAACATTGGGCTTGAATTAAATAAAAAACTTTATGTGAAGTAATTTTCATTTCTTTGGGCTCAAAATCCCAGCATCTAATTCTAACAAGATCAATATCAAAAGGAAAGAGATGCTGATTTTTAGATTCAGGTATGTGAATTTTGCAGACTATATCTTTTTGTCTTGATCTTAAATGACAAAAACTGTTGTGGGTCAGGAAATTAATTTCCTGCCCAAACATCATAGTCATATCATTTACATTCAGCAGAGAACCCGTGAATATGCCAGAGAGTTTGGCCTGTGTAGAGAATGTTCAAGGAGGTCAGAAGAAATGCTGTTAGAGACATTCAATAATATAAGTTGTTGTAGCCACACAGTAAAAATAAAAGTGCTCCATGATGTAAAATTCTGTTAAGAAGACTCACAATATTGCCACTGAAATGTTTACACTGTGACATTTTCCGAAGTGAGTAACCCTACTGTGAACAAGGATGCTTCACGAAACCATGTCCTATGCGGAACTCATTGATGGGCATCAGAGCTTTTGTGGTATAGAGAAAAATATGTATATAGAAACTAAGACCTGAACCTCCTTTGAACATGCGTAGGATGAAAAAGTGAAGTAGGACTAAATGATTCAGTGGTGAATGACCACTGTTTCTTGGTCATTTGACTTGGACAGGAGGCTCAGCTGAATTCTGCCCAACCTGAATGCAGCCAACAGTGGAGTTAATGACAGTCAAGAGCTGCTCAAATGTCTTTGTGAATGTACTGGGTCTAGCTGGGATGGAGTTAACTTTCTTCATAGCAACCCTATGGTGCTCTCTTTGGATTTGTGGCTAAACCAGTGTTGATAACAGACCAGTGTTTTGGGTATTGGTGAACAGTGTTTGCACAGCGTCAAGGCTTTCTCCATTTCACACTCTTCCTTCATGGTGTATGGAAGAGGCTGGGTGAGCAGGAGGCTGGGAGGGGACACAGCCAGGACAGCTGACTCAAATTCTCCAAAGGGATATTCCGTATGGTATAATGTCATACTCATCTATAAAACTGGGCTAGCAGAAGCAGGTGGAGTGAGGATTGTCTTCCAAGTTAGTTGTTGCCTGGAGACTGGCTGGGCATCAATCTGCTTGCAGGAGGTGGTGAGCCTTTGCATCACTTCCTCTCCCACTTTCTTTCACTTATTAAACTGTATCTTAATCCATGAGTTTTCTCTCTTTCGCACTTCCTAATCTCTCAATGCCTCCCACTGTGGATGGGGAGTAAATAGGTGGCTATGTGAGTGATTAGCTGCTGGCTGTGTGATGTACCTACTACAGTGAATATCAAGCAAAAAGAACAGCCAAAAATTTCTGGGAAATGTTTTGTTTTGGTCACTTGCGAATGATGCAATATTGTACTTAAGGTTCTACCAGACTGGGTAGACCTGAATTCTTATGGTCCCCAGGACACCTGATTTGTTTCGTTCTGTTATCAGGTTATTCAATTTGACTAACAAAAAATAAAATTCAAACATGGCAATTATTTCTCCATTCTGAGGATGATGAGGCACTGGAACAGCTTGCCCAGAGAAGTTGTGGATACCTCATCCCTGGAAGTGTTCAAGGCCAGGTTGGATGAGGCTTTGAGCAAGCTGATGGTGTGCCCATGGCAGGGAGATTGGAACTAGATGATCTTTAAGGTCCCCTCCAACTCAAACTATTCTATGATTCTATGTTTCTATGTACAGGACATGGGGAAGGCAAGAGGGCAGGAGGTAAGTCAGCTGCATTTCACTGCAGCGTGGATGCAAAACTTGTCGGGCAGGAGCAGTGGCATAGCCTCTTATAGTCAACTTTCATTTGTGAATGCCCTTTTTGTTGCTGGCTGTCCCCATCCATTTATAAGTCTGGCTCAACACTGTCTTTAAAGGACTGAATCAAGATGCAATCTAAAGCCCTGCATACATCTTGTCTTGACAAAACCATATCCCTTCATGTAGGAAACCTTTAACTTAGTACTTGGACTAAGGCAACCTCAGACCGCTATAATCCTGCAGCAAATCTCTGTAATAAGCAGCAGAGTCCCATCTAAAACAGGCTGATCATGTAATGGTGTTGCAAGGGCAGGCAGGGTATGCTGGTAGCATGGGCAGGTGTGCTGCACTTGATCTGTTCACACTAAATGCAACCCAAACTAAGGAGAAGTCAATGTCTGAAACTTTTCCTGACTCATCCTGAGGATCTGCACATGTCTATACATGCTGGGACAGCACAGTGAGTTTGGGCTTTGGTGATGACGGAGGCCAGGGTTTGAAAGGCAGGGAAGGCACAGCAAGACTTTACCTTTGTGTGCCTTTACCTGTGCTGAGCCTCATGGGCTTGGATAGATCTTTAGAAAAAGTGCTGAGAGTGTATGCAACATTAACCAAAATTTTTCATTTATCCTGATTTGCAAAATCCTATTTCTAACAAAAAATTAAAAAGCCCTGAAAGACCAGAAGGTTGATAGACTTCATTGTGAACTGACATGCAGTAAAGCAATTCCAGAGGCATTACAGACTTACCACCAGGGTTTTATGGCTTTGTTTTTATCTAGTGTAAAAGATGTGATATTGAATTTGAAAGCAGTCAAGTTGGACCTTGGTTTACCTCATATGTATTAGATAAAGCTGAGATTCAGCTAGCATGATTGCAAAAAACTAAAAAAAGTCATACATGAACACATGGGTAAAAAAAATTTTTTACACCCTTTTTTTATTCCCTGGAAGTTGTCAGGTATGATCATGTTATTATCTCTATTCAAATGATTCCTGATTCACAGCACTGATTCATGGCTGGAAGCTGATAGCCTATTGGTCAGACAGGTTCTCTGGGAGTGGGAGAGAATTCCTCTGATTTCCAGTAACTGAGTATAAAGACAATAACATCACCTTGTTGGTAAACTTGGTTATACCACTGAGATGTTCTTGCACCAAAAACTTCCTTCCCTGAGCAGAGTTGCAGCCTCTGTTTCACGCAAAGCAAGTTACGCTGAGTTTTCCAACATGGTACCTTTTGACTTTGGCACCATTAAAAATCAGCACAACCATTAAAAATCAGCACAACCAAATAAGGACCGCTTGCACTCGGGTGGTGAAGCGTGAGTCACAAAGAAGCCTCGCTAACTTTAGAACAGTTATTCGCGTAGCTGCTCGCCAGCTGGAGGGGTTGCTTAATCAAACCCCACGTGCATAACTACTCTTCACTCCATTTCTTTGAAACTTTAGGATAACGCTGGGCTTCATTGCATGTAGCTAGATGCCTAAAATTGCCTGATTTTAGTTACTCAGATGTTACTACTTACGTTACAGACACCTGAAGTGTGTTATTTCCTACTCCACAGACTGTCGTCCTTAGTTATAAAAAACCTCTTATTGTTACTGCATGTTTTAATAGTACTCCTGACTCCATCTGTGGTGCATTTGTCTCAGATTTTTCCACAAAACTGCAAGAAGAAATACAATCAGATGTAGCCACAAAACCTCTTAGTTGTTCTTCTTGCTCTGTTATGATGAATGTGTAATTTAAAGGCAATAAATTTGCCATTAGGAAATTTGCCATCATGTTTACCTTATGAAAATATAAAAATTCTTGCATCATTGCCTCAAAGAGATCCATAGAGCATGAGAGCGTCCTCTCACATTTCTTTGATTTTTATTTGCCATATCTTTTATGGTCTAATATTTTGGTTTTCCATCCTGTCTGCTCTTCTACGTTTCACTTTGGTTTTTTCTCTCAGAGAGTTTGTTCTCTAAATTGTATAAAATTTACTAAACTATTAGAGCTGCTTCCAAACAAACAATATTTGTCAAATGAGTACGTTGCAATAGTGTACAAAATTTACATAATAGATACAGACTTGATGGGGGTGCAACTGATTATAGCAGGAGTTTGACAGTGTCTAATTTGTAAAAAGCTTAGTAAATACATTAATACACAAGCTAAAAAAGAACTTTGGTGTTCCTCTAAAAATATTAACGTCTAAATATAATTTCATTTCCTGTAAATACAACTTCCTGCCTTTGGTAAGACAAAATTCAACCTCAGGCAAAGCATTACTCAAGTGAAGTCTTGTCCTTGTTCCCTTCTCATTTGAATTTGTTCCAAGAAATGAATTTTCCATTGTTCTCACTCTCCCAAGCAGACTACAGGCCAGAACCAGAAAGCATGTAGGACATCTAAAACAGGAGATAGGCAGATGTTAGTGTATTGAATTTATGTGGCAAGGTTTTGGTAGCAAGGGCACTGCAAGGCTGGCTTCTGCAAGAAGACACCAGGAGCTGCCCCATGTAAGACACAGCTGGTTCCAGCAGGCTCCAATAGACCTGCTAATGTCCAAAGCTGTGATGCCTCTGTGATAAGATCTTTAAGAAAGGATGAAAAACGCTACACAGCAGCTGGGAGAGTGGAGTGAGAAAATGTGAGAGAAACAGCCCTGCAGACACCAAGGTCAGTGACGAAGGAGGAGGAGGAAGAGGAGGTGCTTCAGGCGCCGGAGCAGAGATTCTCCTGTAACCTGTGGTGAAGACCAGGGTGAGGCAGGCTGTCTCCCTGAAGCCCATGGAGGTCCATGGTGGAGCAAATATCCACCTGTCATCCTGTAGAGGACCCCATGCTGGAGCAGGTGGACATGCCCTGAAGGAAGCTGTGACCCTGTGGAGAGCCCATGCAGGAGCAGGCTCCTGGCAGGAACTGGAGCCTGTGGAGAGAAGCTCACACGGGAGCAGATTTGCTGGCAGGACCTGGGAGCCTGTGGGGGACCCTTGTAGGAACAGTCTGTTCCTTAAGAACTGTACAATGTGAAAAGGACCTATGCTGAAGCACCTTCTGAAGAACTGCAGCTGTGGGAAGGGCCCATGCTGGAGAAGTTCATGAAGGACTCTATGCTGTGAGAAGGACCCCGCACTGGAGCAAGGGAAGAGCATGAGGAGTAAAGAGCGGCAGAGACTGTTATGAACTCACTCCAACCCTCATCCCTCTGGTCCCACTTGGGGGATGCAAGGGAGGGGTTAGAGGAGTTGAGAATGAAGGAGTGAAATTCAGCCTAGAAAGAAGGGGATGTAGGAGGAAGATTTTTTTAGTTTTGTTCATGATTCTCACTATCCTACTCTGTTATTAACTAGCAAAAAATTAAAATAATTTTCCCCAAGTCGAGTCTGTTTTGACCATGACGGTCATTGGTAAGCAATCTGCCTGTCCTTATCTCGACCCACAAGCTTTTTAATCTTTTTCCCCTGTCCTGCTGAGGAGGGGGAGTGAGAGAGCAGCTGGGTGGGCACCTAGCAGCCAACCCACTAAAGTTAGAGAGCTTTCAGGGCAAAAAAAAAGAGAAGGGGGAATTTCACATCACAATTTTGTAACTGCCAAAATTATGCTTAGACTCTTCTCCAGGCACCAAACTCTATGTCTATATTGAGGAGTATAGTGGATGTAGAGGGTGAAACAGCAGGTGCTGAGGCGTAGACACCCATGTGGAAGGAGGCTGCTCCAGACCAACTCAGGTCTGGTCCAGCAGGCTGAGTGTCCGCCAGGGGGGTGGTGTGTTTTTTGGCTCAGCATCATCTGAGAGGAACACAGTTTGCTCATGTCGAGCTGATCGCGGACTGAATACAAGTGCAGATGGCTGGGAGACTGGTTTTGGAAACACACGCCTGGTCTAGAGTGAAACACTCCCAAAGGCACACCCAGCTCCCCGGCCCTTTGAAATCAACTTGACGTCATGATGTTTTCTCCAGAGGCAATTGTCACTGCCAGGTGATTATGGCTGATCACAGGTCAGGAACAACAGGCTTTTGTATATTTTAAGCCTTTGTGATATGTTACATTAATGTGTAACAAAAGAAGATTACACATTAAAGGAAGACTCTCCTCAGTCCTGACTCTGTGTCCTAAAACTTTACTGTAGGTAACAATGCGAGTTTAAATTTTTATGGAAACTAAGGAGGAAACTAGCCTTTCTGCATCCCAGAAAGCCAACCCTATCCTGGACTGCATCAAAACAACCATAGCCAGCAGGTCGAGGGAGGTGATTCTGCCTCTCTACTCTGCTCTTGTGAGTATCCCAGTACTGCATTCTGCTTTGATGCCCCCAACATAAGAAGGACATGGAGCTGTTGGAGCGAGTCCAGAGGAGGGCCACAAAGATGATCTGAGGGCTGGAACACCTCTGCTATGAAGACAGGCTGAGAGAGTTGGGGTTGTTCAGTCTGGAGAAGAGAAGGCTCTGAGGAGACATTCTAGCAGTTTTCCAGTACATAAAGAGGGCCTTCAAGAAAGCTGGAGAGGGACTTTTTGCAAGAGCATATGGTGATAGGACAAGGGGCAATATCTTTAAACTGAAAGAGGGTAGATTTAGATTAGATATAAGGAAGAAATTCTTCCCTCTGAGGGTGGTGAAGCACTGGAAGAGGTTGCCCAGAGAAGTTGTAGATGCCCCATCCCTGGAAGTGTTGAAGGCCAGGTTGGATGAGGCTTCAAGCAACCTGGTGTAGTGGAGGGTGTCTCTGCCTATAGCAGAGGGGCTGGAACTAGATGCTCTTTGAGGTCCCTTCCAACCCGAACCATTCTATGATTCTATGATTCTATGATTCTATGATTCTATGATTCTATGATTATAGAAGCTTTTCTTTCCATGATTAACCTTGAAATTTTTGATGTCAAATGGAGGCTCAAATCTTTTCTCTCAATAATTTTTGCTCCTATGTATCTCCAACTGTTAAAGTCTCGCTATTTATGTAGCATACATAATATTCCCTTAGCTGCGTAGTGTATTCATTTACTGCTTGTTCACCATATGAAAAAGTGCGTTGCCATCTTGAGGTACACTCATGTCACACTTTGTTCCATTCATAGCATTGGTCTCTATCCATTTCACTTACCTGTGTGTATGCAGTCCCAAATGATATATCTTTCTATGTTCTTCCATGATACATACTTTGCACCTTAATGTTATGCTACTACAAATATTACATGAGGTGAACAGCCTGCTAGTATGTATGTATGTACTCTGTATAAAAAATAAGTAATCATGCCTTCTGATTTCACATGTTTCTCTGCAGTTTCAGTTCATATTACAAGACAAAGTTGCAATGAAATAAGACTCAAACAAATTCATAAAAATAATATGTAGAAATAAAAGAATCGTGGGAAATGTCTTACTGTAACAGAGTCAAATTCTATAGAGGTATAAAAGATGCTAGAAGCTATGTAACAACCCAGCTATATGTTGAGTCCAACAGAGTAATGCCTACAAATTTGGCTTGGTGGGCAGCTATGGAGCTGTTTTATGATCTGCTGCAGTTTTTTATTGGGCAGGTATGGGCTCGGGTTTTATGAACCCTGGGGACAGCTATGGCAAACCAGGGCAGAGTTTCCCAGAAGCTAACTCCCCCGCGTATTATTGCAATTAATGTAACCACCCTCAGCAGTTTACATCAGACATCCCGCGTGAAATTAGAACAATATGAAGTTTTTATTTCTTCACAAGGAACTATGATAATAAGGCAAGAAATGAAGACTACTAATTCTACAAATACTGGTGTCACCAAGAGCATGATGCATTTGCTCTTTTAAGATCTGACGCCATTGTCTGTATCAACCGCAGGAAAAGCCACCCTTGCTTGACAAGAACATTCACATTATTGAAGTGACTACTTTTTTTTCTCAGGATTTAGGAAGCTGTCACAATCCACAGCGCAACACCTATGACAGCCAATACAGGCTAAGGTGCTGCTGTGACCTAGATAGAGAGTACATCCCTAGTGCAACATCCCTAGTTTTGCTGAACGCAAGTGATGAATTTAAACTAATTGTAAACTTCAGAAAAATAGCTGTATTGGAATCACAGAAAACATAGTGGGCTTCCTTTTTTTTTTCCCCTTGTCTTGGTATAGTCACTGGTCTGTTGCCAGTGCAATGAAGTCCCTCTGCCCTTTGCAGGGCAATAAATGGCAACTACCTCCAGAGCAAGCCAGAGTAACAGCAGGCTGGGGCAGGTCATGCTCAGCCAGGATGCTGTGACAAATTAAGTCTAACTGTAAAGGGCTGTTTGTTTGTAGCAAAAAAAGCCCTTAGAATCGTAGAATCACAGAACAGTTTGGGTTGGAAAGAACTTTAAAGGTCATCTAGTTCCAACTCCCCTGCCACAGGCCAGGGACACCTTCCACTACACGAGGTTGCTTGAAGCCTCATCCAACCTGGCCTTCAACACTTCCAGGGGTGGGGCATCTACAACTTCTCTGGGCAACCTCTTCCAGTGCTTCACCACCCTCAGAGGGAAGAATTTCTTCCTTATATCTAATCTAAATCTACCCTCTTTCAGTTTAAAGATATTGCCCCTTGTCCTATCACCATATGCTCTTGCAAAAAGTCCCTCTCCAGCTTTCTTGAAGGCCCTCTTTAGGTACTGGAAAACTGCTGGAATGTCTCCTCAGAGCCTTCTCTTCTCCAGACTGAACAACCCCAACTCTCTCAGCCTGTCTTCATAGCAGAGGTGTTCCAGCCCTCAGATCATCTTTGTGGCCCTCCTCTGGACTCGCTCCAACAGCTCCCTGTCCTTCTTATGTTGGGGACTCCAGAGCTGAACACAGTATTCCAGGTGGGGTCTCACGAGAGCAGAGTAGAGAGGCAGAATCACCTCCCTCGACTTGCTGGCCATGCTTTTTTGGATGCAGCCCAGGATACAGCTGGCACATTGCTGGCTCATGCTGAGCTTCTCATCAACCAGCACTCCCAAGTCCTTTTTCTCGGGGCTGCTCTCAACCCATTCTCTTATTTATTTATGCCCAGCTTTTATTTATGCTTGGTATTGTCCCGACTCATGTGCAGGACCTTGCACTTGGCCTTGTTGAACTTCATGAGTTTTGCATCAGTCCACCTCTCCAGCCTGTCAAGGTCCCTCTGGATGGCATCCCTTCCCTCCAGCGTGTCCACAACACCATACAGTTTGGTGTCATCTGCAAACTTGCTAAGGATGCACTCGATCCCACTGTCCATGTCACCAACAAAGATTTTAAATAGCACCAGTCCCAGTACTGACCCCTGAGGAACACAACTCATCACTGGCCTCCACTTGGGCATTGAACCGTTGACCACAACTCTTTGACTACGACCATTCATCCAATTCCTTATCCACTGAGTGGTCCATCTGTCAAATCCGTGCCTCTTCAGTTTAGAGACAAGGATGTCATGTGGGACAGTATCAAATGTTTTGGACAAGTTCAGGTAGATGATGTCAGTTGCTCTTCCCTTATCCATCAATGCTGTAACCTCATTATAGAAGGCCACCAAATTCATCAGGCAGGATTTGCCCTTAGTGAAGCCATGTTGGCTGTCACCAATCACCTCCTTATTTTCCATGTACCTTAGCATAGTTACTGGGAGGATCTGCTCCATGATCTTGCTGGGCACGGAGGTGAGACTGACTGGCCTGTAGTTCCCTGGGTCTTCTTTTTTCCCCTTTTTAAAGATGGGGGCTATATTTCCCCTTTTCCAGTCAGTGGGAACTTCACCAGACTGCCACGACTTCTCAAATATGATGGAATAATAATGATGAATCTGCTTGAAACATGCAAGTTTCCATTTTAGGGATGCAATCTCATGCAACTTTACTGACTTCGCAATTGAACTGTGTTCTGAATCAGCAATAGTGTGGCCAGCAGGACTAGGGAAGTGATTGTCTCCCTGTACTCGGCACTAGTGAGGCCACACCTCAAATACTGAACTGAACCACACAGTTCAGTTTTAGGCCCCTCACTACAAGAAAGACTTTGAGGTGCTGGAACATGTTCAAAGAAGGGCAACGAAGCTAGTGAAGGGTCTAGAGAACAAGCCTTATGAGGAGTGGCTGATGAAACTGATATTGTTCAGCCTGGAGAAAAGTAGGCTCAAGGGAGACTTCTTCCAAGTAACAAACAATAGGACAAGAGGAAATGGCTTCAAGTTTTGCCAGAGGAGGTTTAGATTGGATATTAGCAAAAATTTCTTCACCAAAAGGGTTGTCAAGCACTGAAACAGGCTGCCCAGGATGGTTGAGTCACCATCTCTGGAGATACTTAAAAGATGTGTAGGTGTGGTGCTTAGGGACATGGTTTAGTGGTGGGCTTGGCAGTGTTAGGTTTATGGTTGGGCTTGATGATCTGAAAAGTCTTTTCCAATCTAAATGATTCTGTGATTCTATTCAATGATGCTATGAGACCTCACTTGGTTCAGCTGTTATGTGATGTGAGAGCATCCTCGCAGAGATCAGGAAGCTATTCCCACTTCCTCAGTGAGCTGAGAAACCAACCCACTTGAATATGAGTGTATCTTTTTCAGCAATTTTCTAGCCAACATCACACGCTGAAACTACAGTATATTTTTGTTGTGAGGGAAGGAGAGATTTGCTTACTTTACCTGTACTAGCCAAAGCTACAGCTTTTAAACAGTACCAAAGAAAATAAAATTCAGCTTTCATTTCACCATCATGGGTGGGAGAAGTTTTGGGTTAATGCTAGTAACTAGGGATCAGATTAATCTCTCAGACAGCTAAAGCTGCTCTCGAATGCATGACTGACATAGCTGGATATTCAGAAAAAGTCTCTGGATTCGTAGAAGCAGGAACTGAGAGGACTGCATTCTCAAAGCCACATATCTGCTCTAGTTTGACAAGGTGCATAATTGAGGTCTTGTCATAAGACAGCACCAAAGCTGGCACATTTTCCCAGAACTAGATTTTTTTTTTTTGAAAAATACAACATTATGAATATTTATAGCTATTTATTCTCATATTGTGCTTACCTTGCAAACAGAGCATACTTATAGCATCATTAGTGTGCTCTAGAGTGGATGAGGATGAACAAGTAATCCACATAGCTTAGCTGGGCTAGATCAGATATAGACAACATACTAAAATCTGGCTTAGGACTTCAGCCTTGTCTTCTCTAAGCAGCACATTGTGTCAGTAATCCTGTCCACATCAATGCTCTTCTACAGGATTTTTTTTTTTAAAAAAAAACTACTACTCTACTAATCACTTGACTAAGATGCCTACTACAGCAGCTCAGTTCCTTCAGTTTTGGAGTTCTCCCCTCAAGATCTCATATCAGCCTTTCAACTTTCACAGTCTGGCAATCTCATCTGGTAGACAGCTGAAGTTGCACAGATGAAGGTGGGCTCAATTACCTCTAAAAGGGCAATCACAGAAGTGGAAGGCATACTGTATATCCACGTAGTTCAGGGTTTCTGAGGTGCTTGAAAAGATCAAGTATTATTAAATCCAAAATTATAGTGATAAATGAACCTATGATTGCTGTAGAGAGATGAAAATGGCAGATAAGCATTATAGCAAACATCCTTAAAAAGAGCTGCTGGAGTCATGTGAGGCGTGTGGAAGTTTGGTAGGAGTGACTAAACGCTTTGAACTTGGCATAATGAGGGAAGAGATCACAAAAGAACAATATATGAGAGATCCAATTTTAGCAAATTGGGTAATCAACATGAAACAGCAAATTGAGTAAACAACATGAAATGTGGCAATATGGCTTGGAAACAGAGGCTGGCGAAACCTAAAATTATGATAAAAACTACCATTGTCCACGTCCTTCTTGGGGATCACATTATCCTGCACAGGGTTATCCCCGACGTGTGCCTCTCTTGCCGATGACCAGAGCACAGGTGGAGTCCCCAGCTGAGGAGCAGTTCAGCAGCTGGCCCGGAGGGTGTATGTAGGAAGCTGGTGAAGGGACAAGGGCTGACTGCCCACCAGCAGCTTGTGCTCATCTGCAGAGCACACAGCGCTGGGCTTGCAAACCCACTGCTTTACCAGACCTGAGCCTGGTCTTGAGAAGAACTCTCCAAAAGGCAACACTGCTGCAGCTGATGACTAATGCTAGTCTAGCTGCTTCTGCAGTTCTGGTTGCTGCATGTGGGCTGTCAGCTCGTCCTGGGCTGGAAAAGACACAAACGCACCTCTGTAAAGATAGTCTGTGTTGGCTTGTGCTGATCTGACCAAAGGACATCCCTGAAATTTTCAAGCCCTGAAAGAAGACAATCAGAGTTCATGATTAGGTTTGTTAAGGCTTATTAAGCCCAGCTCCAGAACATGTAAAGTTTGGCCCAGTGCAATGAAAAATGATTGTGTTCAGGAGTAAGCAAAAGATACCATTCACAGGTGCCCTGCATGAAGGAATTTGCATGAATAGACATTGTGTTCCACCAGCAAAAGCACATTGCTCTGTCTCTAGAAACCATTAATTTAACTGAGTTACTGTTACGAAGTCAGTGTAGTACCACTTTGGCTCAGTGCTTTGGCTGAGTTTGGTGCTGTGAATTTAAATGCTGCTCTTTTCTGATGCTGAAGTCCTGTTGTGAGGGTTACGGGAAATGCTTAAAATGAGCAGGTGTGATACTAGACCTACCTATGCTATCAAATTTTAACAAAACAGACCTAACCAAGTTCCATCTGGCCATGTTAAAAATTGGAATGATTTGTATTAGCGTCTCATTCAAAGTGTTGGGTTTTATTTTCTTAGAAAACTTGAATTCTCCAGCTTTTCTTCTATATGGAGTGGAGAATAGGGTTTTCATATCAGCATCCTATGTGAGATAATCCAAGGGAAGCTGAAAACCATGGAGTTTTTTAAGTCCCTATTTGGAATAAACTCAAGGATATACCAGTTCCTAGTGGGCTAAGTAAATGATTAATATCAGACATAAAGATTCACAGACATAAAAGAAAAAAAGATCATAAAAACTGGTTTTAAATACTAGGGTTAGGAAACAAAATCAACTAGAGACTTTTTAAATGAAGCATTTCATGTGAAGTACAGGTATCTAGGACAGAAGCAGTGAGGCCTTCTGGAATTTGCAGGTGCACATTGAACCAGACTGTGATACACATTTAAGTTGGAAACATATCATTTGACCTCCAAAACCTAGCAAAACAGGGTGCAGTTTTAAAAAGAATTGAAATCATGTGCTGTGGTTGTGGTTAAATATTGCACATCGTGCAGGATGAGGAACTAGTTAATAGTTGATCACAAGCTGAATGGGAGTAAAAAAATGTTTTGTTCTTTTGAAAAAGGCAAACATCATCTCGGAAGTAAAACAAATGAAATCATCACCCTGGTCCAACAAGTGCTGATATGTCCCTGAGGAGAGTTTTGCATCGTTTTGTGCACCATGCATCTAGGAAGGTGGGGAGCAGCTGAAGGGAGCACAGAGGTGAGCCACAGGAGTGGTATTTAAAACATGACTTCTGTGGAAAGCTGAAGGCAATGGGGTTGCTAAGTCTAGGGAAGAGAGGGTTGAAGAAAGACGTGACACCACTCCACAGCTACATGGGTCTTAGTGGCAGAGGGGAAGGAAGTGTCTGCTGTGAGTAGATTTAACTTGGGTAGGGATAATGCTCTAACACCGGGATAGCTGAGGGTGCAGCAGATTGCTTGATGAGACTTCAGAACCTCCATTGCAGTAAACCTTTAGAGGTTTACTAACCTTTAGAGGTTAAAGAGAATCCCAAAAATAACAGCTCAGGTAATAAAACTTCCCCCGCTAGGGGTGCCGTGGGGTCGAAAGCCCAACTTACGTGCTTCTATACAAACGCACGTAGTATGGGCAATAAACAAGAGGAACTGGAAGCTCTTGCTATCCGGGGAAACTACGACATAGTTGCCATCACTGAAACATGGTGGGATGACTCGTATAACTGGAGTGCTACCATGGATGGCTACAAACTCTTCAGGAGGGATAGGAGAGGTAGAAGGGGTGGTGGGGTTGCCCTGTATGTAAGGGAAGATCTAAACTGTTTAGAGTTAAATGTTGGGGATGACCTAGTAGAATGTCTGTGGGTGAAAATCAAAGAGGGGCCTATGAAGGCGGATATTGTAGTGGGTATCTGCTACAGGCCACCCTATCAGGACAGTGAGACTGATGAGCTATTCTTTAAACAACTGGGGGAAGTCTCGCGCTCACTAGCCCTTGTCCTTATGGGTGACTTTAACCTGCCTGATGTCTGTTGGAAGTATAACATGGCAGTCAGGAAACAGTCTAGGCGGTTCCTGCAGAGTGTGGAGGACAACTTCCTCTCACAACTGGTTAGTGAACCGACTAGAGAAGGAGCTCCCCTAGACCTGCTGTTTGTGAACAGAGAAGGTCTTGTGGGAGATGTGAAGGTTGGAGGACGCCTGGGGCTTAGTGACCACGAGATAATAGAATTCTCAATTCTAGGGGAAGTTAGGAGGGGGAACACTAAAACGGCCAAGCTGGACTTTGGGAGAGCTGACTTTGGGCTGTTTAGAAGTCTGGTTAACAAAGTCCAATGGGAGACAGCTCTCAAGGGTAAGGGGGCGCAGGAGGGATGGTTACTATTCAAAAAGGAAATTCTGGAGGCACAGGAGCGAGCTGTCCCTGTGTGCCGGAAGTCGAGCCGCCGGGGTAGAAAACCAGCTTGGATAACAAAGGAGATTTGGGAACATCTCAAAAGAAAAAGGGATGTCTACAAGTCTTGGAAGAATGGGCAGGCATCCAGGAATCAATACAGGGAGGAAGTTAGGGCATGTAGGGAGATAATCAGGGAGGCAAAAGCCCAATTGGAACTTAGACTAGCCTGCTCCGTAAGGGACAACAAAAAGTCTTTCTATAAATATATTAATAACAAAAGGAGGGCTAAAGATCACCTCCAGCCCCTACTGGACTCAGGGGGTACGTTAGTCACTAGGGATGAAGACAAGGCTGAGGTCCTTAATGCCTTCTTTGCCTCAGTCTTTAATAATAAGGTCAGCAGTTCCCAGGTGAGCTGGCCTTCGGTGTCTGAGTGCAGGGAGGGAGAGCAGATCGAAGCTCCTGTGATCCAAGAGGAACGGGTCAAGGATCTGCTCCTTCGGCTGGATGCCCACAAGTCTATGGGGCCTGATGGTATCCACCCGAGAGTCCTGAGAGAGCTGGCGGATGTCATTGCCAAACCCCTGTCCATTATCTTTGGGCAGTCTTGGCTCACTGGGGAAGTTCCGCTGGACTGGAGGCTGGCGGATGTTACTCCCATTTACAAAAAAGGGCGGAAGGAGGATCCGGGGAACTACAGGCCTGTCAGTCTGACCTCGGTGACGGGCAAAGTCATGGAACAGGTTATCTTGAGTGCTATTAATGAGCACTTACAGGTTAACCGGGTGATCAGGCCCAGTCAACATGGGTTTATGAAAGGCAGGTCTTGCCAATCAAACCTGATCACCTTCTATGACAGGGTGACCCGCCTGGTTGACGAGGGAAGGGCTGTGGATGTAGTTTTCCTGGACCTCAGTAAAGCCTTTGATACAGTTTCTCATAGTGTTCTGGTGGAGAAACTGGTAACTGCTGGCCTGGATAGGCACACCCTCCTTTGGGTTAAAAACTGGCTGGATGGCCGGGCCCAAAGAGTGGTGGTAAATGGGGCTAAATCCGGCTGGAGGCCGGTCACCAGTGGGGTTCCCCAGGGCTCAGTGCTGGGTCCAGTTCTGTTTAACATCTTTATCAATGACCTGGATGAGGGGATTGAATGTACCCTCAGTAAATTTGCGGACGACACCAAGCTGGGAGGCTGTGTCGATCTGCTTGAGGGTAGGGAGGCCCTTCAGAGGGATTTGAACAGACTGGATCGTTGGGCTGAGGCCAATGGCATGAGCTTTAATAAGGCCAAGTGCAGAGTCCTTCACTTGGGGTATAAAAACCCCAAGCATCGCTATAGGCTTGGGGAGGAGTGGCTGGAGAGCTGCCTGGCGGAAAAGGACCTGGGGGTGTTGGTTGACTACCGGCTTGATATGAGCCAGCAGTGTGCCCAGGTGGCCAAAAAGGCCAATGGGATACTGGCATGTATCAAGAATAGTGTGACCAGCAGGAGCAGGGAGGTGATCCTGCCCCTGTACTCGGCACTGGTGAGGCCGCACCTGGAATATTGTGTCCAGTTTTGGGCCCCTCGCTTTAAGAGAGATATTGAGCTCCTGGAGCGAGTCCAAAGAAGGGCAACTAAACTGGTCAAGGGGCTGGAAAATAAAACTTATGAGGAGTGGCTGAGGGAGTTGGGGCTGTTTAGCCTGGAGAAGAGGAGGCTGAGGGGAGACCTGATTACGGCCTATAAATACTTGAGAAAATATGGTGGGGAGTTAGGGGAAGGGCTCTTTACATTAGTGATGGGTGATAGAACAAGAGGAAATGGGCATAAGCTTAGTCAGGGGAGATTCAGGTTGGATGTTAGGAAGTATTTCTTCTCTGAAAGGGTTGTCAGCCACTGGAATAGGCTGCCCAGGGAAGTGGTTGAGTCCCCATCCCTGGATGTGTTTAAGAATAGGGTGGATGAGCTACTTGAGGATATGGTTTAATGGGGATTAGGGATGGTTGGACTCGATGATCTCTAAGGTCTTTTCCAACCTAGAAATCTATGAATCTATGAATCTATGAAACTTTTAAGAACAGCAGGTTAAAATGACATCACTCCTTTATCTACCACTCTCCTTGGAGAGCTGGAGCTGCATTTCTAAGTCCCAGATGGGTTTTAGGAAGACAGGAGCAGGATAACCAGAATACCAGTATCTGAGTTTTAAACCTGTGGCACAAAAGCATGTGAGGAATTTTTCAGGTACTATCTTGTTTGACCAAATATACATTGCATGCATCATTTTCTTGCAGTGCCACAGGTGCTAGTATACTGAAAGATCCCATGTAAAATACACACATGCTCAAAGCTGTTCACACAAAGGAGTGCTCAGTATTCAGATCAACATCTGCAGGCTGACAGTGTCCTTTTGATGCCTCTGAACACTAATATCCAGGCAGGAATTTTTCCTATTTATAGTTATTTGCATGTTCTTGAGAGTCAGAAAAAAGGTAAATGAAATCTAGAGCAAAAATCACCTTTATTTAATTTTACTTGCTCATAGATCTTATGAGCTGTGTGTAGGACTATAAACATTGTTGAGGTTAAGAAAATAGTGGTTATGCTGGACCAGAGCCAGCATTGATTTTCTGGACCTCATACTAATGCGAAGGCAATGTAAATGGCTGAGGAACATCTGTTTTTCCTTCTCTATGCTCTATAGTAATGACTGCAGCATGTTAGTGGTGTCAGCAGGCTCTGCATGTCATGTTATGACTCTACAGCCATTGTAAAATAACCATGATTTTGTTTCAAGCATAATGGAAGTAATTTACAGGCAGTATTGATGGCTGACTGATGGAGTCAGTTAGAATGCACTGCAAAGTGAAGTGTACATGTGAAAAAATACTACATGTAAACCTTTTCCTTTGGCTCAACATTACATTTGCTACCCACCTCCTCTTTCAAATCCTGCATTTTCTGCATTTTTAATTCCAGTAATTTACAGGACTTTGTGAGTTTCATCAAAATTGAATGAAAATGTGTATATCTATTTTTGCTTGAAAGAACTGGATCAAAATCTCATGGAAGCAGCTGATTCAAATAACTGATTCCGTAACTATTTCCACACCATTCTTATTAGCAATTCAGCAAAGGGGTCTTGATATCATTCACTTCATTTTTGTCTTAAAACTCTATCTAAAACTAAATGGACTCTTTAGTTTGGATTGTTCACATATCGCTGGGAAGGTTCCTGCAGTGTTAAAGAGAGTCTGGAAGTGCTGGGAGCTTGCAGGAAAAGTTTATGCACAGGTGGCCTGCAGAGTCAGATCCCAGAGGTGTGAAAAACTATGAAACAGGGATGAAAACCCACTGACAAAACACTGATTTATCTTAAAAATAATAAAAAAAGAATAGGCCAGGGCTCACACATCTTTTTATAAGCCTGAAGCAGTTGGACCAAGTGCAGAATATGTTTTTATTCTTTTAGATCTTGTTATATTTCAGTACTTTCAGCTTATAGAGATGACACATCGCTTATCACAGTTTATTGAACTATCCCTTCCCAACAGTATATGGTAAAGATTCTCAACTAAAAGGGATGTAGAGGGAAGGAATATTGTAAAAGGGAGTATGAACTTAATTGAAAGGATTTCAATAAGGTCCCTGTGCAAGTAGTAATAATAACAGGATATATTTATTTTTTTTGGCTGGAGCAAAAGTAGCTATATATAAATTCTTCATTCTTCTGCATTCTGGATTTTTGTTCAATATGTTAAATATATTCCAAAATACTAAATGTGCTCTTTTTGAGCCAATTTTCCAGAGAACATGTATGTTTTTCTTTCAACTTAAGCATACTTTTATGATATTTTTGAAAATGTGAACTAATATTACTAAAGGACGCTGATCTATTCCATTTACCTATAATTATACTATTCCCTCCAGGCTTCAGCAAATTGTTCATCCATCTTTGGACTAGAATTAATGTTGCTATGCTATGAGGTATTACAGGGGACGAGTGAAGCTTAGCCATTCAGTGCAACTTGCTGTACAAGGGCTATATGGCTCTCAGATCATCATGGGGAAGGTAGAACTCCCTTAAGCTGAAAAATTTCTATATTATAAACACGAGAGAGTCTGCATCCTTGGAGTGCTGTTGTCCAAGAGAATGGTCAAATTCCTGAGCTATCCTACCCTGCTGGACAAATCATGTCCTAACACAAGAAAAAGAAATCTGTTAGGCTTAACATCAGAATTGAAAGTACAATTTGGCTTTCATAAGAAACTTCCATTGTTTGACAGATGACTAATTTCTGCTTTCCTTGATACATTATAATAAATGAAACATATGGAACTTAGGATTTTAAGACTAGGAGATGCAGTTGTCATCATCTATTTTAAATTTCTTCATAGCACAAAAAAAATATTTTTTCAACTTTTGTCTTTGAATTCAGTTATGTTTTTGACTGCAGTTTCCTGGGGTACCAGCTCTGCAGTCATTTCCTTGGGGAAAGTCAGATTTGACCTGAGATTAGGAACACATCTGGAAAAGGGTTTGAGAGGAGGGATACGTTTCAATGGTGAGCACTTCAAAGAAAATGCGTATTTTTGGTCAGATGCAGCAGCACTCTGAATGGGGAACTGAGAGGGGCTAATAAGTAACTACTGAGAATACATGCAATAACCCTAAACCTTCCATGCAGATAAATCTGCTCCTGGCCTGAGCTAGGAGATGGAAGGAAGCAGTAAAAATCCTTCCTAAAAATATTCTTGCAAACTGATTGTCCTTCAACTGTTTGGCACATATCACAATACAAAATCCTTGGTGAAAAAAAAAACAGTTTTGACTGAAGGTCAATGTGAACGTGCCTGCTGAGTGTCAATGTTGCTAGCTACTGCACACAAGCGGGTTTGAATTTTCACACTTCCTCGTTTGCCACATCATTGCTCTGGGCAGGATCCAAAGCTCATGGAAATCAGCAGAAAGATATCACTGGTAGGAGGTAGATGACTAAGCTGTGAGATGTAGTCCGTTGTCCAAAATTCCTCTTAATTTCAGTGAGTATCACCTCCTATTTCCTCTCCTTCACATCCTTACACATGACCTAGCACAAAATGACATCCATCAAATGGGAAAAAGTTCCCATGTTGTAGCAAAATGCATATTGGATTTTAGCTGGCAGTTTTTGTACTCAGATAAACAGTTCAACCACAAACTACTGTAATTTGAACCCAGAGGATAATATTTTCCTTCCCTGTT
The DNA here is from genome assembly GCF_009769465.1 of Tauraco erythrolophus. Taxonomy (NCBI): domain Eukaryota; kingdom Metazoa; phylum Chordata; class Aves; order Musophagiformes; family Musophagidae; genus Tauraco; species Tauraco erythrolophus. Next base: position 121,316,533 of record NC_141465.1, on the reverse strand, counting down.
AAATTGGCTTTCTTTCAAATCCCTCATACGCGTTAAGTCAACAGGTATTATGTTCCCAGCTATGACATGAGCAACATCTAGGCTTACAGGGAATTAAAATTATATGAACTAATTAAAAACTTCTTTCCCCCAACATAGAGAGCTGCTAGGGGTTAGTTTCTAAGGGCAGTGGTCAAAAGATTCTCCTAAGGTGTCTGTCTCTTGGCAAATAGTGCAAGAATGCATCATGATTTAGCGTGCTCGTGCCATGTCCCTCTCTCATTCCCACTTACCTCTTTATGCCTAATAATATTTACAAAGGAAACTCTATTTTTTTCCTTAACGCACAGTTTGATTGCCTTGTGCCATTCAAACCAATGCAATTGGTTCTAGAGAAGGGAAGAAACCAGAAATATGTAATTTAAATATTTTGGCCATCAGAGTTTAGTCATCTGAAATCCATCATATCTCATTCATCAGGTTCTTTATACAGTGAAATATAAAGGGATAGTCACTTCCAAGAAACATAATCCTGTCACACAATAGGAGGCACAACAGGTGGGATGAAAGACCCTCTGAATCTCTTGTTCTCTCACAAGTGGCCATTGATGGAGTCTAGACTAGACACCGAAGTCTAACATGAAGTGAGATGACTAAGACTGAGGTTAGGTAAGAATTTAATCCTTTAAAGGTTTTGGTTCATAGATATTGCATGCATGTGATTCTAAAGATTAAAAACATTTTGTGTGAGTTCCAAGACTTGGGTAACATATTTAAAGGTCTTCCTATTAAAATAGTCCTTTGTGTGAAGATTCCTTTCCATCCTGGTAGAACTGCACTTTTAAGGTCATACTGTCACACAAAGCCCAAATTATTCTTTTACCCTGTTGTAGGTGGAAGATGAGCTGTGTATCGGAAGGACTTGAGGACAGAGAGCATCACCTGCCTGGTTCTGAGAGCCTTCCTTCCCTGTAGGACGCAGCAGGAGACATGACAGCAGCTGGAGGGAGAAGAGAAGCAGTGTCCAAGCTGGCATGCTGGAGACGCTGCTTTGGAAGTGGAAACTGCTTGGTTCAGATGTACTATCTGTTTACTATGCCACAAAGACTCACAGATGAAATTCATGCTGAACATTAGGCACCTTTAGGTACCTGTGTAACTGAAACATACTGTGTACAATGAAGGACCTTTGTGCACCATTTTTTCTTAGATCACTTAGATTTGGGCTTTGGTATTTTACTGCAGGTGGCACCTGAATTTCTTTTGGAGCTTATGCCCTGTATGACTGAAAGAAGTTCTCCTTCCTCAGCAGTGCTTGCACGAGAAGGTGACGTAGCATGAAGATACTCATCACTTTTCTTAGAAGGAAACATCTCACTTCAAAATGTCTTTTGGACAGTTGATTTACAAAAACACTTAGGAAAAGCAAACACCTTTAGAAACAGTGGTTATTCTGGTATCAGCATCTCCACTTTGCAGTTGCACAAGGTTCAGAGGTATGGCATCACTTGAGTTCCTTAGAGATGTTTTGACTATTTGATTCACCTCTTCCTGGTGGAGGTCTGTGTCATTGCATAGAAGGAAAGTTCAAAAAATATCAGTATTAGTATGGAAATATTTTATTGTCTGGTCTAGCAAGTTCTGCTTTTTTTATAGCCTCATACAAGTAGTACTAAGTGCTTCCAAACCAATGAGAGATTGACACTGGAAATTCCCTTTGCATAGGGGAAATTCTCTGAAGGCACAAGGAAGCTGCAAGCATTTTCTTTCCTTCATCAGAGTTACTGTAATCTACTTTTAGTTATTGTTTAAACAGAATGACAGAATTTCTTCTTTACCTTTCCATTAATATGAATTCATTGTGGTCTGAAGGTAATGGTGCATTTCAGTCTAAAATCAAGGTGACAAAGATATGGATCACTGCTCCAAGTCTACTCATATCATAGAGAAAAGGTTACACTCTGCTTAATAGAGTGCAAAAAAAAATCAGCTTTTGGCCACATGCTTTAAAACCCTGCTCCTGTTCTGTAGTGAAACTGCCTATTCTAAAACAGGATTGCCTAATGGTCTAATTGCTGTGATCAATGAAGGTTGACCCAGTGTCCTGGTTTTGGCTGGAATAGTTATTTTTCTTCCTCGTAGCTGTGTTTTGGATCTCAGATAAGAATGATGTTGATAACACACTGATGTTTTAGTTGTTGCTGAACAGTACACTGAGCCGAGGACTTTTTGGATTCTCATACTGTCCTGCCAGTGAGCAGGCTGGGGGTGCACAAGAAGCTGGGAGGGGACACAGCCAGGACAGCTGACCCAAACTGGCCAAAGGGATATTCCATACTGTATGACGTCATGCTGAACAATAACTCTGGGGGAAGGAGTTGGCAGGAGGGTGGTAGCATCTGCTCAGGGACTGGCTGGGCATTGGTCAGCGGGTGGTAGCAATTGCATTGTGCATCACTTGGTTTGTATATTCTTTTATCGTTATTATAGTGATTATTTTCCCTTTTCTGTCCTATTAAATTGACTTTCTCTCAGCCCACGAGTTTTACCTTTTTTCCAGTTCTCTCCCCATCCCACTGCAGGGCCGGGGAGTGAGCGAATGGCTGCGTGGTGTTTAACTGACTGCCGGGTTAAACCACAACACCCAAAAAAGATTTTGACTGCCTATGTGGCTTCTGGAAATAATTTTTAAGACTGGCTTGTCAGAAACATTTTTTTTTCTCTAAAAATGCTCAGCATCCATATTTCTTATTTTTCTATCTGTAGAAGCAAAATGCTTAGGCAGATTTATTTTGTATACTTACTCCAGATGATAATAATAGTAATGCAGTAATTAATAGACCAAAAGGGTCCTTGCTTTTGAACTACGTCCAGTGCTATTTTATTGTTCAGTATATTCTAAAAATAAAATTCTAGCTGTGACTTTATGGATATTTTGAATGACATCATCATATTATGTCTTCACAATGACAAAGTAAACAGAGACATTGTTAGAGCTTCTTCATCTCTCTTCTGACCAGCAATTCTGAAAGTCAAAACGTCCATTCAAATATTATGTGCTAAAAGAAACTTGTGCCTTCACAATGCAGGACCAGGAAGTGATGCTCAGGTTGATTCCTGAGAACATAATGTGAGTAGAACCAAATGCAGGGGGAATGAGAGATGCCCAAGCAGAGAGCTATACTGGCTACACCAGTGTAGTGATGGTGTGACAGCATCAAATTGCTGTCATGCTAGAACAGGTACATGTTACATAGTGCACGTCTGTGCACTGTGGTTATTCCTTTTTTCTCCTTTCAAGTTATTATTTTGCAAGTATATTTTGAATTTGTATTAATGTTTTTTTAAGATTTAGAAAGATGTGAAGTTGTGTATGACTATGGCAATCACAGTAACAGTGCAGAAGTATGATACCATATTCAATTTGCTGAATAGATGTTATATTTCTTAAATTAATTTTTCATTGGAGTGAATTATTTTAGTGTTGTGGGTTAGGCTGACCCCCTCCCCCCCCCCCCCCGCCCCCAGCCAGTCACTCCCCCTCCCCCACCCCCAGGAATGAGCGAGAGAATTAAAGGAGAAACGGGAAACCCGTGGGTTGAGATAAGAACAATTTAATATGGATGATTTAATACACAGTGTGGATGCTCACCACCCCCTCGTATGCGAAGCCCGTCTAGTCCCGAAGCTGCAATCCCGGACGAACGCGAGGCCCCGAAATAGAGAGGGGCAGAGAGAGAGAGAGAGAGTACTCCGAGAGCGGGAGTACTGGGAGAGAGAGAAAAAAAAAAAAAAAAAAGCAATAGAGCAAAAGAGCAGCAAGTGCAAAAGAGCAAAAGTGCAAAAGAGCCAAAGCGCAAAAGCCCTTCTGTCCGGCTGACCCTCACTTTTATACTGGGCATGACACTGCATGATATGGAATACTAATTGGCCAGTTTGGCCCTCAATCTTAAGTTCCACCACAAATCACAAGGGGAATTGTGTCCCCCTTGTCCCAGCTATGCTCCCCCCCTTATCCCGACGTGTTTCTGCACTCCGGCACACTGAAAAGTCCTTGGAGTCTCAAACATCAACTTGCTATCAGCATTCTTCTCAGAGCGAGCCTCTGAGTAAAAGCAAAACACGGAGCTCTTCTAGCTGTTAAAAAAGAAGAGCTAACACTGTCCCAGTTAAACTAGGACATTTAGGTATTATCAAAAATAGGATACCTTTATACTGTGTTACCATTCTACATCTCTAAAGCAATGGAGTCAGTTCAGCAGCCAGTGTGTAAGGATGACAAACAGCAAGGCCTTACATTCATATGAAACCAAGAGGAAGGAGAGAACTGCTATGTCTTCACATCAGGGACTCTACATTGAGACTGTTCATCTTTGTCACTTTCTGAGCATCCAACTTTCCAGCAATATGAAAACCTGTCATGGTTTAACCCTGGTTGGCAGCTGAGTCCCACCCAGCTGCACATTCTGTTCCCCTAGTGAGACGGGGAAGTGAATCAAAAGAGTAAAAGTGAGAAAACTCATGGGTTGAGATAGATAGTTTAATAAGTAAAGTAAAAGCCAGGCACACAAGCAAAGCAAAACAAGGAATTGATTCACTACTTCCGATTGGCAGGCAGGTGTTCAGCCATCTCTAGGAAAGCAGGGCTCCATCACACATAACCGTTACTTGGGATGACAAACGCCATCACTCTGAATGTCCCTCCTTCCTTCTTCTTCCCTCAGCTTTATATGCTGAGCATGACATCACATGGTACAGAATATCCCTTTGGTCAGTTGGGATCAGCTGTCTCAACTGTGTCCCTTCCCAACTCTTTGTGCGCCCTCAGCCTACTCGCTGCTGTGATGGTGTGAGAAGCAGAAAAGGCCATGACTCTGTGTAAGCACTGCTCAGCAGTAACAAAAACATCTCTGCATTATCAACACTGTTTTCAGCACAAATCCAAAACGTAACCCCCTACTAGCTACTATGAAGAAAATTAACTATCCCAGCCAAAACCAGCACAAATCCAAAGAAAGTTTGCATTTCTTTAATCTTCTTCCTGACACATTGAATGTATCAGCTGGTGTCCCTGAACAACTGTGGTTCATGCTATAAACCTGCTGCAGATATTTCTACATGAAAGTGGCAGGTTCAGAGGTTGTTCATGTTAGGAACAAGATAGTCAAAACAGGAGGTAATATGTCTAGCATCTGAAAAAAACCCTAAGAATATTGACATTTTAGGCAAAAAATTCAAATGCAAACTCAGAAGCAAATACATGCTTTATAATTTCTGTTTTTCATTGGCACTAACTGAGGAGAGGAGAGTAAGGAACACAACACGCAGGAAACTGTTAACATGTGTTAACATGTGCTGGAGAACAGAGGAAACCTCATGCCCAGACTGCACGTGCGCCACTCCAACCCACATCTTGAACTTTCTCTTGTTGAAAGACACAATGCCATTTCTGGATGTGAGTCATTGCTCAATATGAGCGTTGGAGGGAGTTGGAGGACATTGCAAGTACGGGAGGGAACAAGCAAGACCTTATCTGCCCCTAAGTAGGCATTTGTTCATGTCAGAAGACACAGAAGCCAGTCTGGTAGAGATTAAGAGAAAATCCATCTCTAACGTGTTAATAAGGCCCGGTTACTTATATACTACTGTAGTATCTAAGGTTAATTGTGAAAATAATAATAATAAAAAATTACATAGTGCTTATCGATGGTTATTCCAAAATCAGGCTATGACATTTAAAAGGATGACCAGAAATACTCATCATACTGTCGCGGGGGTTCAGTCTGAAGCTGACACACTTGGTACTTGTTCTGCTTCTTAATTTCTGTAACCCAACCATAGCCTTTGGCTTATGTGGGCTTCAACTGTATTTTAAGTCAACTCAAATGACCTCCTGGAGTCAGATCAATTCCTGGGAGCTAGTTCAGACTCCACTGTTTGCTGCAGGCAAATTCTCCTTCCGTCTGGTAGGTCTGAGTAACGACTATAGGCATTGCTCCACAGGTATCATCAACTCTCCCTGATAATAAACAGCTGCTTGCTCCACCCTTTCCCACTAACTTGACTAGCACTATTTGTAGAGTCCTGCAGCTTAGTCAGGGGGATGAGATCAGAATCTGGCCCACAAAGTCTTCATTCCTCGAAGCCTGACATCACACCTGTGGGACCCAGAGATCCTGTAACCTTTTCTTCAGTGCCTCCCATGCTGTGAAAAGGTTTGCACCTTCTTTGGCCAAGGGAAAATCGTGAATCTTTTAGGCCTGTGTTGCAATGTTAAGCAAAAATACAGTCCAGAATCTAACAAAATGAAGAAAACTGACCTATTAACTTTGTATCTTCTAACAGAAAATCCCTTTCACAACCAGTTTCCCCTACTGCCTTTCTCCGGCAGTATGGATGTGATCCAATCTTCCTGTAAGTTATTTATACCAACTTATATTTTGTTTAGGCTTGAGTCTAGTCCTGAGCCTAAGATTATTTTGGAGATGACATGCCAATAGATGGATCAAATATTTTAGGAAGAATGTTGTTGTGAATGTACTTTAAGGTTCATGAAAAAAACACTTGCACATAATGGGCAAATTTTCCCCTTTTGTCTCTTGCCACTAAAAACTGATGATATGTGGATACACCTTGTGCAAATGTAGGTTTAATGCAGAAACAGAGAAAAGTGCATTTTTCTAATACATTCCAAACAGCCACAGAAATAGAGTGGAGTGAACTTTCCCAGGGAAATAGTTAATCTGTTAAAATAATGCCATTTCGTGTTGAATAGATTGATTTGTGAGCTCAGCCTGAATTCATTAAATAATTTCAGCCATTCCCAAAAGTTTGGCTCTTTTACAACTTTTAGGTAAAATATTTTCATGCTTTGTTACAAAATGATGTTTCAAAACTACATGTAACTAAAGTTTTTAAAAAAGACAATGAAACATTTCTGGTTAGAAAAAATATTTTGTTTGACTAAAACAACAGGACACTGATAAACTGTTTGATTGACTTGAGTATTGAAGAAAATCAGTTTATTCATAACCTGATGTCCAAATAAAAATTTCTATTACTGTGAGACTTTAGGTGAGGTATATTCCTCCAAACACATAGTGCTTATCACCTTATGCAGTAATCTTACCACTAACGCCCTGATCGGAGGTATTTGTAGGATTAGATTCTTGGATATTTGAACATTTTTCTTGGAATAAAACTGTACCTTCAAGTGTGTTCTTTATGCTTTGAAAAGAAAGATACCTCATTTTTCTAAAGGGATCTGACTGGGAAAACAATCCTGGGACTTCAAATATATTTTGACTGGGAAATTGAGGTTTGTATAACTAGTTCCTTGTCTTTGACTTGAGTTGACACGAATGTCAAAACTTTAAGAGGCTATGTCAACACATAGCTTGAGTGCTTAACTCCTTGTGGTCTTACAGGCTCATCCCCGTGCATTGACTTAAACCAACCCAGGAAGGATAACATATATGAGAATAACACCACACAAAAGGACAACTTTAAGTTGTATCCTGACAGTTTGCCCTAATTTATAGCCTTCAGTTCAGCATATTGGATGTACTGACCCACTTTCTCTTGTATAGCAATTTCTGTTATAATATTTTCATTTACCACTTGTGCCGGATGAACTTACTGTGGCCAAATGTGTTTTGTGATAAACAAAATGTTTTTGTTTGACCCATCCTCTTCTCAGTAGACCCAGAACAACCTTATTCCCTACCTTCTGGATTGTCTCCAGAAGAACGTAATCTACAGAAATTAGGACACATCAATTTAGTAAGTTTTAACTGAAATTTAGTGGAAGAAGATGAACAGTACTTTCTTCTTCTATCCTCCCTAAAAAAAAAACAGAAAGGAGGAAACAAAAAAGAAATTAAATGACAATGAACTGTTCATTAAAATTCAGTCCAGGAAATTCAATAGATGTGCAGCTATGTTATATGAAACAGTGAATCGAGCACTTCCTCCAATTAAGACCTAATCATGCAAAGCCCCAGTTCCCTTCTGAGAAATTGCAGGACTTCTTAAGTAAACCAGCATTTAATGAGGATGCCAGCCTTCTGTGTTCAAAAGAAAAGATATCTGGGTTGAATTTCCCGCTGTGACTCTTAGTCATGTTCTCAAATCAAATTTTCCAGCCCAGTTCCTCAGCTCTAGATTTGACAAGAGTTACACAAATATGCCCAGACTAAAGATTTCTAAATGACCTTGTTACGGAAATGATCTGTGTACAGACCTGCAATGTACTTAGATTTGACCATTAGATTGCTAATGAGCGCGTTCATTCTTCACGGACTTATTGAAGATGCGGTTCCAAACTATATTTGCTTCCACACTGTTTACTTTCACTAATCTCAGTTTGTCAAGTGTGATTTGTCACACCACTCAAAGTGCATGAGTGGAGCTTCCTGTCTGGGCAGTGAAACTTTTGAATGACACGGTGAACAAATGTTGAGTTTTTTGTTAAAAGATGCACAAGCATAATATGTGCAGTGTTTGATAAGAACTTTGCTGAACTCAGATAATGATGAAAGATACTCTTTTGTGTTCTCTGCTTCACAGAACATTTCATAAAACATCTCATTTTATTAGTTTTATTCTTCAGATGTGCATGCTTGTTTGCATGTGAATTTGGGTAGTCTTTTGCACAATGAACAATAAATAAATAGTAATTGGGTACTTATTTATTTACATCAAGCAAAAGGAGGAATCAAGCTGCTATTAAGGAACAGGGGTCTGCGTTGGGTCTGGCACTGTTTAACATCTTTGTCGGCATCATGGACTGACTGCACCCTCAGCAAGTTTGTCAAAGACACCAAGCTGTGTGGTGTGGTCAACACACTGGAGGAAAGGGATGCCATCCAGAGGGACCTTGACAGGCTGGAGAGGTGGACTGATGCAAACCTCATGAAGTTCAACAAGGCCAAGTGCAAGGTCCTGCACATGAGTCGGGACAATACCAAGCATAAATAAAAGCTGGGCAGAGAATGGGTTGAGAGCAGCCCCAAGAAAAAGGACTTGGTAGTGCTGGTTGATGAGAAGCTCAACATGAGCCGGCAATGTGCATTTGCAGCCCAAAAAGCCAACCGTATCCTGGGCTGCATCCAAAGAAGCGTGGCCAGCAGGTCAAGAGAGGTGATTCTGCACCTCTGCTCTCATGAGACCCCCCTGCAGTATTGTGTGCAGCTATCAAGCCCCCAACATAAGAAGGACATGGAGGTGTTGGAGCGAGTTTGGAGGAGGGCCAGGAAGATGATCTGATGGCTGGAGCATGTTTCCTGTGAAGACAGGCTGAGAGAGTTGGGCTTGTTTAGCCTGGAGAAAAGAAGGCTCTGGAGAGTCCTTCTAAGCAGTCTTCCAGCACCTAAAGGGGGCCTAAAAGAAAGGGGGAAAGGGACTTTCTACAAGGACATGTAATGATCGGATAAGGGGCAATATCTTTAAACTGAAAGAGGGTAGATTTAGATTAGATATAAGGAGGAAATTCTTCACTCTGAAGGTGGTGAGGCACTGGAAGAGATTGCCCAGAAAAGTTGTGGATGCCCCATCCCTGGAAGTGTTCAAGGCCAAGTTGGATGAGGTTTTGAGCAACCTGATGTAGTGGAAGGTGTCCCTGGCCCATGGCAGGGGGGTTGGAACTAGATGATCTTTAAGGTCCCTTCCAACCCATATCAGTCTATGATTCTATGATTCTATGAATGCTAATTATAGTTAAAATGTGTACCTTTTGAGAGATTTATAACAATGAACTGGAAATGACCATTTGCTCTCTAAACATGTAGTTGCTCGTTTATGACAAATTGTCATGACTTCAACTCAGATCTACAGGGTCACTGATCTTCAAATTCTGCCTTCTTGCTAAGCCTACTGACAAAGCAATATGGAAATTTCGTTCTTGCCACCCTTTATACTCTTCAGTGAAGTGAGCGACCAAGAGTAACCCCTACATCCTGTGTCATATGATGATACAGCTCATTTCAGTCTCTTCTCCTAGAACCTTATTTCAGTTGCTCATGGGCAGTCTGAGATCCTTACAAGATGCAACCTCAAGAATGGCTACAATGTTTAAATTTTCCCAATGGCCCCTGTTCAATGTTGTACTATTCCTCCATATTTATTCTTCAAAACATAGTTTTATTCTTCTCTATGTTTTGACCCCATCCATTCAGCATTATGCCAGTTAAATTTATACACCTTTATGATTTTTTTTGTTTTCCTTTATGATTTTTTTTGTTTGTTTTCCTTTGTAGATACATCAGAGGAGGAGTGGGCAGATGAGCATGAATCAGTTAGATGAGGAACTAGAGCAGTGTCTGCAAGCTCATGAGTAAGGTACTCCTCTAATGTTAGCCGGTCACGTGTGCTTTCTCTATTGGCAAGAATGACAAACAAATATCACTAGGAAATTATTTATCCTATCCTAGAGTAGACAATAGAAAATGCTTCATTCTCTTGAAACAAAAAGTAGAAAATGTTAAGTCATGGGTCATACCTTCCTCCATGACAGGGATTGTATCATCCATTTCTGATCCTTAGTTCAGAACGTTTTACAAGATTGAGATTCCTTTCAGCTGCTACTACTGAAGCCACACTTTGAGAGAGGAAAGAGGACAAGCTGGGTACAATTGTGTGTCCAAGAGATTACTTCATGTGCTAGGTGAAAGGAGACCTAGAAGAGCTAGCCAGAGAAATAATTAACTGGGAGACCCTTTGGACTCAGAACATGGTAGAGCACCTAGCTGCTGGACATAGTCAACAGTGAGATGCTGATGGACATACTCAGAAGCCAAACTTTAACTGAGGTGTGAGTTTCACCTAGACATCTACGCTTGAGGTGTCTAATTTAAAATAATTATTGAATCTCTTTTTGTAGTCAATGGGAAGAGAAAGGCACCTCCTACTTGCTTGCTCAGCTCAGAGTAAGAAAAAATATCTCTGCATCCGTTCCCATAGACACCATTAGTTTCCTGTAGCCTTTCTGTGCCTGAACCACCAGGCAACAAAATATCAGGATCAAGGAGAGAAGAAAGGTTCCACAATGTTATTTTCAGACAGAATCAGTAGCTGTCCCCAAAAATGCTAGGAAACACAACAGTTCACAACCAGCATAGGACTTAACAGGCCCTCACTTCTGCTGCTTAGCAGGTCCTGGACTGAATGCATGTGATGATGAGTGGCAGAGCTCTTTGCTTGCCTACTTTGCTCCAAAATGGCCTCACCTGACCTTCAACAAATTGGAAGTATTACTTCAGTCCTTTTTGCTTTAGGAAACCCCTTGTATCTTGACAATAGCAACTTGAAGATGTTTGAAGTCTGCAGCTTATTCATCTGGTGTTTTTGATCCCATACCCCTTCACTAGAAGCTACTGTCAGATGTCGCTTCACTGACCTTCTTTCATCTCACATGAATCTCTTCCTTTTTTTGGCTCACCTTCCACCCCTTCACCTCTCTTTCTAGGAGTTCTTTAGCAATTGTCGCACTAGCCACAGGCTCCTTAAACAAATATACATTCTCCTGATGTTTCCCATCCTCTGTATCGTGCCTGTTCTGATAGCCTAATTTTTAACATTGCTAATGGGCAATGGAGTAAATGAGAAGGTAGAAGGTATAGTGATTTGACATGCCTTCAGGTGCAACACTCTGTTGTTAAAACATTTCTCCATGGAAATGAAAACTAACCATAGTAGTCATGCTATTAAATTGACCTAATGCTTGAATTTTTACGTTTTTGATTTTTTCATATTAACAGAGTAAAACACACATGAAATTCTTAAACACATTTTATTTCGATAATATTTTTTCTCTAACAAGGCATTTTGAATACTTTCACATTGATATTTTCTGTGCTGCAGGGGTTATAAAACGTGATAGAATCCTTATATTCAGAAAAAAAGTACTTTACTATGTTGCGTGCAGTTTAAATTTCTCAACACAGCACGCTGAAGATCACTCTTAACAGACAATTGTTTGCCATTCAAAAAATAGACAGATTATATCTGTTCATCTAAAGTCTCAGAAAAGAAGGAACAAAACCACATCCTTTTTCTTCTGTCTGTTTTGAAAACACAAATTTGAAAACCTTCAGTAGCTGCTGAAAGTCATAGAGCAAACTATATAAAGACCAGAAAAACATAGGTTAGTTTCTTTTCATTCTTAAAAACCTTCATCAGATAGAAATGTGCATTAATTAGCATTGATGAGGCATCCTGTAGCCTTCTCCTGGCTGTAGGATTCTGGGTTCAAGGGAAAGTGCAAGGCAGGAGAAGGAAATAACTTCTCCCATAAAGCATGCTCAAGTAGAGATTACCTTTTCTGCCTCACTGCTGATAAGAATGAATGAGAAAGTCCTGTTTCTGGGGGAATTACAGAATCTGTTCTTCTCTCTGTTTCTCAGAATGAATATGATACAGTATTTACTGTACCCATTTCTGAAGAATTTTCTCCCAAACTCACTTTTCTCCCAAATTACTAACAAGATGAAATGATAGGTTATTTTCACCTGAGGATTTGGATTGATCATTCCTAGGTGATATGAAATGAATGAAATCATGAACATATTTGTCCAAACACTAAAGATAGTTCCCGGGGCAAGACCTATTGTCTACATGCTTTGCCTTGTACTTTCTAAGCACCTGCACTGACTGTTGTGGAGACCTTGAATCTCATCTAGTAAGGTGTTATCAAACACTTCTTAAAATCAGCGGCAGCTTTGCTGGAGATTTTCAATGGGGCTAGGATTTCGACCCAGGATGGATTTGATTCCTCATGAGATCTATTAAGAAAAGAGAAAAAAAAATCTTGATTACACATTTGCTGTTGACTTTGCACAGCAGCCAGGAAGGGCAGAGAGTGTCTCTCATGCTAATGTTAAATAAAGTGTGTTATGTTTGCAGCCTGAGGTGCCATGCAGAGAATCTATGGTGGTGAGGATCTTGAAAAGAAACTATGTCTCTTGAATATGACATTTGTTCCCACTGAACATTATTTCCTTTTATCTGGTGGGTTTTATTCTTCTGGTCACTTCCACTTGTTTTATTTAAAGTCTAGTGGGGCTGCATGAGATTTACAGCACCATAAACAAAGGGAGAATCAAGATATCTTTTTAAAAGAAGATCCGTGTTCTTTGCATTCCTTCATGCTTACTTAGCTTTGCACACTAAAGCGTTTTCAGGGAAAAGCAATGCTGCTCTGCAGAAACATTTTTACCTCAGTATGAGCGTTCCCAGAACTGGTGTCTAAGAACACTCCTCTACTTGCGAGTGCAGGTGTGAAGAGGTATGTACGAGAGGGGATTTGCCGGATTTGGCACTCTTTATTGTTTCCGCAAACTTCATGTTTGCTTTCAGAATTAAATCCTTGGGTTCACAAACATCAGCTTTGTATTAGTGTTCCTTTCACCCCTTAACTCATCTTTGTATTTCCATGTTGAACCTGATGATGCTCTTGGCAGCAAGGCCTGTTGGGTAACATAAAACGTGCTTTGATGCACTGAGTACTGAACTGTAAAACACAGCTCCTATCGTTCACTGTCACTCATTCATGCGCATCCTCAAGGCAAAGCGGTGGCCCAAGAATGCGGTGGTTTTGGTCTGTGGGTGCTTCAGATATGCTTGGTTTTTGAATGGGGAAGTCAGAGTAGTCAAACTCATGAGCAGCAACAAAATGCAAGTTAACACCTTTAAAGGACAACACAGTTAATGAAGAGAAGAAACAGCAGTTTCAAAAGCTGAAGTAGGAGTGTGTCACAGGGAAGTAGAACACGGCTATGGTCAGGGAGAAATATGAAGCAACAGCTGGGGAATTTTTGCTTTGATACAGGATGTCTCTTTGAACAAAATAGGATCCAGGCTTGTTCTAACCAGGCTCAAGCACCAAAGTAGAGTTCCCTCCCATCCCTGTTTTTTTTCTCCCCTGTTTTCACACTACACACCAGAAGACTTCATTCTTCATTCTCATCATAGTGTATGTCTACTTCAGGTGCAGGTCCACACACACGAGGCAGTTGCCTCCCTGACCATCAAAAGTCTCCAAGAGCTGCAAAGGTATGTATGAAAACAGGCTCTCCTTTATGCTGCGTAATAACTATGCTCTTGAATCAGCAGAGTAATCTACCACCGAGTTGTCTGCAGCATGTGGTAAGGAAGTACCGAACGTAAGTCCGTAAGTTTACAGAGCGAGGACAAATATATGTCCTCCCTTTAAACACCTTTCTTTGCAAAGCTCAACACTGCAGCAGTTTTTTTGCTTTGTGTTCAAAAATATCTGTGGGGTAATATCACTCAAGACCCTCAAAGCTGATGAAATGAAGCATACAGCATATATATTGATACTCTGTAGAAAATAAGACAAAGAAATTCTCAGAAGACAAAGAAGTCTAGAAGTGAAAAACAAAGTGAACAAAGTGAAAAAATCAGAAAAAAGTTGATGATTTGGCTAAAGAGAGACATGGCACTGATAATAGTGGTATCTAAATACACATTAGCAATAGCTAAAATACACATTGTAAATAAAAAACGTCGCTTACAAGTATTTTTATAAGGCCAAGTTTCTTAGTAATTAAAGGTGATTATTCTACAACGTGTTGCAAAGTAATTAATAACTGCATTGTTTTAACGTAACTATGGTTTAATTCCACAGATGTTCATCATATATTAGGCTCAATTTCTATTTCTCTTTACTGTCATTCTTACTGGTGTCAGCTGAGCCAAATCTGCTGATTTTTTATGGAACGGGTTCTTTGCTTTCTGCTTTGGAGCCATTTTGTATGTCTGTGTAATGGGAGAGCAGCTGCTAATTTCACTACTAAAGTTCAAACACCACTCGTAGGCAGCAGTGATTCGCATTGCTGCAATGAAGAGGAGACATGATTATTTTTTTCAAGTACATCCCAGAAATTAAACCAGAACAAAGACAACCAAATTTATAGAACATAGAAAATGATGTGGAAAAAAAATATAAGAGAAACAACAAGCAGGTTTCTAATCACCAGAGGAATGAGAAGGGCAATAATCGAAGTGGCTTCAAAACAGGACTTGGTAAGTTAATGTGGGGGACTATGCGATGTGTTTGCCTGACAGCTCTGAACTCAGTTAACCAGAATGTCTTTTACAGCCTGGTTCTATAGGTTTAATTGATGAACATTTTACAGCTACTTTGCATTCATTTTGCATAAAACCAAGGGGTTTAGGTAGGTATAAGTCCAGTTTCAGGAGGTAAGGGACCATCAGTGTCATTAAAACAGGATGCTATAAAGAAAGAATTACCAGTAGGAAGGGTTGGCAAAGGAGAGGTGAAATGGAAAGTTCCTATAGTTCATCTTTAAGCTAAAAAATATTTATAGAAATCAAAATATGAAGTACACTAAAGAAGAGATTCATCTAAAAGACAGTTCCCTAAAAGGTCTAGGTTCCCCAATCTCTTTCTGGAGAAGAGTAGGCATCTTCAGAGGTTGACCTGAACCACGTACCTAAGAATTCAACAATTTATGTTGCTTTGCCCCAGGGATCCACAGCTGCTCCCAGCAAAACACTTCAGATTTGAGCTCTACAGCCAAAGACCCAGAATTTTGACAAGGACCAGAACCCATGTGAAGGGGCAGCATGTCCATATAAGACCATTCTCATCTTGATTAGTGCCCAGGCTTGGGACAGGGCATTTCAAAAGAAAGCCGCTCTCCCTAACCGAGACTCCAAGCGAACGTTTTGAAGGACATTTATGAAGATGTCTTTCTTGCCAAAAGTTCTTTCACCATGCTTTCCATGAATGGGAGTGCTGCCTCCTTTAGGTGTGCTCAGGTTACACTAGAAATTATTTGTTCTCAGTAGTTATCCTCAGAGTTTAAGATGAGGTACAACAGCAACGGAAAAATGAGATATGGCAACAGTGACAAATGTTCCTCTCTCCGTTCACTGGTATGTGGCAACAGGAACTTGACTGAACATGCCTTCACTTTCAAGATATGAGTGTGCTGCGCTGCAATACCTGCCTGTGGGTTCTCTAGAGAGAAAGAAAAAATTTAAGAAAGAGCTAATACCAAGTATCAGCACCCAGTTGGGCACAGTGCAGAGCCTTTCTGCAGTATCTAAGTCGAGCTAGATCACACAGTGTGTTCTTAATTTTCTCTGAGTTATACAACTTTGTACTATGCAAGAGTAACACAAGAGCCATTATTATAAACCACAGGGTATGATAAACTTCAAAACAAGGAAAATACATACATAATGGATTTATTGTGCAGTATTTTGGTTATATAAGCATAGTACCACACGCTTCAAATTACTATAAATTACATGTGGGATCCTGGCTTCCAAAAGTCTTGTCTCAGGGTGAAGCCTCCAACCTCGTGAGGCCAGTGATGAAAATCACTGATTTCAATAAGCCCTGCATTTCCCTTCAGATCTCTTCACCTCACTCTCACCAGCTGCCACTCTGTCTCAATCTATAGAGAAAAAATATTAAGAACTATTTCATTTTAACCTATCTGTGCATCAACCTTCAGTAAGAGAAAAATGTTAGTGAAGAAGACTGTCATGGTTTCTTTTTTAACCTTATAGAAATGAGGACAAGTTGAAAAGCAGATACACTATGTCTCTTCAAAGAGAAAATTAAGAACAACACAAATATTTTTTTCAATAAGCAAAAAAATATTGTCTTCCTGAAAATAGTTACTGGAAGTAGATAGGAAACTTTTTCACACTGAAACTGAAAAACATTAATTTTTGTAGACAGTTTAGCTAATACTTGAAAAGATTTTCACTGATGACACGAAATACGCTTGTTGTTAATTTCATAGATCATGTATATTAAAAAAAAAATACCCTTCTCTGTGCATAGTCACAAAACAAAATATTAGGGAAAGATTCCATTACTTCCAATGGTAAATCTGAATCTGAATTTCACCTTTTGCAATCTTTTCTTTGGTTCAAAAATTTTGGCATGAAAATACCTGAAAAATAATGGGATCTGGATGGCTCAGATATACAATGTTATGCTAAAATTCTCAAAATCACACTGAAAATCCCCCGAATAAAAATTGCATAAGAAAAAATAGATAGCTTCTAACATCCTATTTAATTTTAAATTAGAAAATAACCATTGTTGAGGGAACATCAGTGCACAGCGTCTTCCTAGATATATTAAAATCCAGTTAGCTCATCAGGTTCTTGACATATTTACAAGTCCATGCAAAAATTTTTAAATATAAGAATTACACATATGAATTAATTGTCAACTTATAAGTCCACAAATAAAAATCTTTTCTACTGTGACAGTAGTGTCACTTGGAATCTGTATTTTGATAATTTATAATTATAACACATATTTTCTTTATTTTTATTTAGTTATTTATTTTAGTGTTTTAAAATGTTTTTATTCAATAACCTAGAATTTGTAAAAAAATCAATGCAATCAATTGCTTAGTGCATATGATCCCAGAAATAGTTTCATTATCCCCACAGAGTAATTATTCCTCTCCTTTCTCTATCCATAAGGCCAAAGTCTGATTAAGTGTTCTGTTTTCCTTGTATGAGGGGATTCTGTTCCAGTGGAGAGGTGGTGGTATGGCTTCTCCAAATTTGCATCCAGGAGGTGTATTACTGAAAAAATCAGACTCTTAATCCAAGACTTTGATGATATGGAGAATTCATCTGTTAAAATGGCACTTGCATGTCTTACTTTGCGAAAAGTAATCTGCCTTTATGGCCATTGTCGCAAAGAGCTGCTGTGTTTTCTCATAGCTTTGTGGCTTTGAACAAGTCTCTTAAATTCTCGATGACTCTTTCCTTGTGTGTTTATACTTGTTTTCAGGACTGCTCAAAAATGTTTCCTAAATTCAATAACAGCAATAAATAGCTGTTGGCTTTTATCAGCATGTTTGACAAATCTTGCTTGCACTTTTTTGCTCAAAGAGCTGGAGACGAAAAAAGTTTTTCACTGATGACAGTGGAAAACAAAGGGATATGTACGCAGGACTCTCAGTTGGATGTGGAAAACTGGAGGCTGTTTGTAGTAGTCTCACTCAGGGACAAATTTGTGCCAGTTTTGGATCATATTTTTTTTTCCCACTTAGCTTTGTTCGGAAGTAGATAAAAAGGAAGATCCACCCACAAGAAGTGGAACAGAAGACTAAAAATAATTCAATAAATTGCAGGTACTCGAAATGAAATATATTTGTTTTCTGCATAAGTTCCACAGTTCTGAGGTGAGGAATAACAGATTTGTGGCCCACTAATACCTTGGTCCCAGGCTCTTCTGTGGGTTAAAATGACTTTTTCTGTCATTTAAGTAAATGAAAAAGCAGCAGAGAAGCTCTTGCTTAAATTGCTTTGAGTGCAAGTGGTTTACACATTTGCAGTTTCTCTGTAAGCCTGATCCATTGGCTAGACTTTTGGCCGTCATCTAAAGAGTGCTGCCTGGAACAGTTTCCAGTGGAGAAAATTTAGGGTCGGCATACAAAGGCACAAAGGGTAGAATACGAAAGGTACATATGTTCAAATACCAATTTTCTTTGGTTTAATGCAAACAACTGTGACAACAGGATTACAACAGAAAGTACCAGACTTCATGCATTTGCCTACTTTAAACTATGCTTCCTGAGTATTTTAATGAGTGATATGCAAATCCTCTACTATTGTTTCCAACTAAATAATTGTATAGTTACTGTCAGGCCTCATTCATAAAATCACACAACAAGTTCTTTCAAACTAAAATGGGGAAAAGGTGATTAGCATCTGCTCTGTCATCACCTTTTCCTTGAAAACAGATTGTGCTGATGAAAGTTCAGACTGGAGAGGCTGTAGACTGAACTCCAATAATTAGACACTGGATAGATGTAAATATTTGCTGCTCTGCTCATCCATCTTGCACAGGACCACTTGAACCACAAGAGCGGTTCTTCCTCCAGAGAGCGGCTCTCTCTGGAATATTTTTCCTGGTTCCGTTGGAAAGAGTCTGGTTAGTCACAGCTTCTGCAATGGTTTCCCTTTATGTCACCCTGTTCCCTGGAAACGCGGCTCTTTAGGAAGCAGTCAGAAAGAATTTCTCATTGAATTGCATTAGAATTGATTCTAGATAGGAGAAAAGTAACAATATTCTGAGTCCAGGAGTTTCTGCGGTGAGACTGAAGCTCTTCAAAATGCTATAACTGATCTATTTAATGGAATAGTTTTATATTGCTGGGCTAAGTTGTAGCATTCCTTGTGATCTGTGTTTACATAAAAGGGAAAACTTAGAAAAAGAGCAAGCTTGTTTCTGGTCCTGATGGTCCAGTTTTCACTTTCTTCTGCTTCCATCTGATGATCTACTGAGGACTGTTAAAGCAACCAATCAAGGAACTGATTTTAACAATATTAATCACATTTTCCTTCTCTCTGTCATATTCATAGACTTTTGGACCAGAAACGAAGTAAATAAATGCTTAAAAATGAAAGAAAGGAAAAAAGGAAAGAGTTCATTAGAGGAATTAGCTCATTCCAAGGGCTCAGTTGCAATAGTTTGTAGCTCCATATGCATGTTACATAGTGATGCTAAAATCTGAGTGACTTAGTACAAGTCCATATTTCCAGGCTTGTTTTCTAGCAGCTTTTTACATTATAGAGCTGTAACAGGTCTCATAGAGTTTTAAAACACAGAATTAGAGTATGATGCTAAATTACTAGTGATCAGTTTTAGGTCTGGGGATGCTAAGTTTGGGGAGTCAAGTTCAAGTGGAAGTTTACACCCACACATTCGATTATTTTTTTTTACAGCAGGGTCTTGTATAAGATTCTCAAATTTGGGGTTGCAGCCCCAAAAGCTCAGGGGAATTAGATATTGAAATCTAGAAGTAAGCTTTTGTCTGCCAAGTGAAAAGTTTCATGAGTGGAAAAGTCCAGGTTTGGAAGCTCAGGCAGAATGGAGAATTGTTTTGGATACCCTCAGGCCTCTCATATGGCAATTGAATTTCTAAAGTTAGACAAGATAAACTTACCCTTCATGATCAAACCAGTTTCTAATCTAATTTGAGACAGCTATATAGTCTTCTTTGAAAGCAGTGTAGTTCAATGACAGCCAAGTTAGCTTTAAGCTGAATTGCTTGGGTGCAATTCAAAGTGTGAGTGAGTAGCCTGAAGTTTGTTGTAGCTAAGGATTTACCCTTATCCTATGTACAAGCTGGGCTCTGTGCTGCTGTAAATCTAGGTACTTTATCTAAACTTAGCCTGAATGTCAATGATATGTTTCAGGCAGAAGAGAAACATTTACTCTCATCCATCTTTAACTTGATGTCATGAAGAAAAATCTTGGTGAAGAATTTCTGAGATGGAACCTCGTGCCTGCCACATCCTGTCTGCACTCGTGAAACGCCCCTACTTCTGTCTTTAGGCTAAAATGGCTGTTGGTAA
Source organism: Tauraco erythrolophus (assembly GCF_009769465.1). Classification (NCBI taxonomy): domain Eukaryota; kingdom Metazoa; phylum Chordata; class Aves; order Musophagiformes; family Musophagidae; genus Tauraco; species Tauraco erythrolophus. The sequence continues at coordinate 121,296,169 of NC_141465.1, read as the reverse complement.
ACCCACATGTATGTATTTATTGCTGAGTTAGTGAGAAGAGTTTTGCAATCATCTCTAGATAGAGCTTCCAGAAGCAGTTCCTAGTGTTGGAGAGGGTGAGACAAGAGCCCCAGTGAGCACCATCTGCTGTTGACTGATGCCTCTGACCATCTGCAGACCACGTTTTGTGTTGAATGCATGTCAGTAGCTATTGCTACCTGCCACAGCAAAAACTGTTTGCCTGGCTGTTATCAATCATCTCTTCAGTTTTCTCATGCTCTAGACAAGTTATTTATATCTTGAAAAAAAAGTTCTTTCTGCTCTTAAATGTTTAACATTGAAATTCCTTTTTATTTTTTTTTCTGAAAAAAGGGTTGCTTATTTTATAGACTTTCAGTTCAGGACTTCCTTACCTATTTCTTCTTTGCAGTGGTGACTACCACCCCACTACCATGCCTCAGCTTACACCGTTAGCCAACATGGAAATCTGTGTCACCCCAACTCTGCTGTTAGTGATGGAACTGTTGACACGTAGATTCCTTAGTTGCTCCTCATAGAACGTGCCTCCCAGCCCTTTCACCAGCTTTGTTATTTTCCTTGGACCTCCTCTTGCTATTAACGTACTTAAAAAAGACTTTTTTGTTGTCTGACATGACATTGGTGATTTTCAACTCTAGCTGAGCTTTGACTTTTCATGTCTTCTCCTTGCATATGCAAATCACAGGTCTGTAATCTTCCTATGAAGCCTGACCACACTTTAAGAGATCATATTATTTCTTTTTCCTCCTGAGTTCCTAGAGAAGTTCCCTGTTCAGCCAAGCTGATCTTCTGCCCCGCTTTCTTGACTCATGACACAATGGGATTGCAAACTCATGTGCTGACCAGCACTCATCGACCCCTAAACCCTCAAAAACCAATTCCCAGTGGACATTGCTATGTAGCTCCCTAAGCAGCTGAAAGTTTGCTCTCTTGAAATCCAGGGTAACAACTCTGCTGAGCTTTTTTCCCATTACACCAAAAATTTTAAACTCAACCATTTTATGATCACTTTGGCCAAGACAGCCATCACACCTACCATCACATCTCCCTTGATTCCTTCTCTATTCACAAATAACAAGTCTAGGAGGGTATCTTTCCTGGTTCGCTCATTGAGCGCTTGTAACAAGAAGTTATCTTCCACAAACTTCAGGAATCTCCCAGTCTTGCTTGTCACAGCAGTAAGGTATTCCTATAAAGTCTAGTATTTGGCATTCGAAGCTTTCCTGTTGGAGCTGTAGTTGTATGAGATTTTCAAGCCACTTTTCAAGTCTCAAAAATGTATTTTTTTACTTGTGTAGTAAACACGTATGCAACTTTTTCCTAATTGAAACCTCATAGTTTTTATGCGTAGTGGCTTTTTGAGCAGAAAACTGAAGAGAGAGAGTTTAAAACTAACATGTAGAAAAATGATAAACTAAATGTAGATTGAAGTCTTGGGATTTGAAATCTTCTGATCATTTCATGGCTCAGATGTGAAGCTGCTGCTTTCCAGAGTCTTTGTTAAAGCAGCTGGACAGGAAGTCTCATTGAGCTTCATCACAGAAATAAATCAATAAAAATGCTATTTTTGGAAACAGACATTGTGCTTATATTAACTTCCTTACTCCCACAGAGGACAGACTGGCAGGATCAGGCCTGTTTTCTGTGTAGTTAAATATGCACCATTCACTTCCAGTGGTGTGTCTACTTTGACAGTGATTCCTTTGAACTCCTTATGAATACCTTTGGAATGTTTTTTTCCCATCTGTCCTCCCCTCCCCAGATCAAAATCCATCTTCTTGCAGTTTAAAGCCATTGCCCCTTGTCCTATTACTACACGCCCTTGTAAAAAGTCCCTCTCCAGCTTTCCTGTAGACCCCCGTTAGATACTGGAAGGCTGTAATAAAATCACCCTGGAGCCTTCTCTTCTCCAGGCTGAACAGCCCCAACTCTCTCAGCCTGTCTTCATAGCAGAGGTGCTCCAGCCCTCGGATCATCTTTGTGACCCTTCTCTGGACTCGCTCCAGTAGCTCTATGTCCTTCTTGGGATCCCCAGAGCTAAATGCAGTACTGAGGGAGGGGTTTCATGAGAGCAGAGTAGAGGGGCAGAATCACCTCCCTCGACCTGTTGACTATGCTAAAGTAATGCCTTTGATAGGCAACTAATAATAGAGAATATCTCTTTGATAGAGAACTAAAATAATGCCTTTGATGGCAAAATAATGCCTTTGATAGAGAACTTTGAATATACAATATCAGAAAGTGGGCAGAGGCAGCTCTTTTCAGTCTATTGGTGGTATATAAGGAGCAATAAGATAATAAACCCCCTCTTCCTGCCTCTTTCTGCTGTCACTCACTCAGGAAAGCATGCAACCCTTACACTTGCTCACTCTCAGTAGCCCTGCTATGGCTAACTAACTTTTACTCCTCATCTGTGCGTTTGATTTCCGACATTTTCACTTGGGTTATGGAGTTTATGTAATATAGTCTGCATGGATGCAGTCAGACATTCTCATACTTTAAAAAAAAAACAAACTACATAGGCCAGAAAAGGAAATGTTTGAAGATTTTGGTTAAATGTGCTAAGTAGAAAATCTTTAGGGAGCCATGGGAAACTGCTCAGTCTAAAATATATATAGAAACTGCAAGTAAGAAATATCATGAATTTAGGATAATGGAAATTTCCTAGGACTGGTAGAAAAGGCTCATGAAAACCCAACTCAATGTTTATTTCTCTCAGATGAGTATCCCACTGCCAAGTCAATAAAATGAAGAATCAGATTAAAAGTTTTGATGTTACTTTTAATGTTAGTCTTTATGGAAAGTCCATAGCAACTTTGCTAAGTACTAATTACAGTAGCACAGACATTTGGTTTAATTTCATCCTTCTTTATTTTATTACTCATGCCTATGCCAGAAAATACATATGCTCTGTATTCACCAAGTCAAATGAATGTAATGCCTCCTATGAAGATTTTACAGCTTTTCTGAATGTGGTTTCTTTAGAATGAATCAATGTGTTTTCTCAGTGGTTTGAACAGCTGTAATAATATTGCATTCACTCTGCATCCTTATTTCATTTGCTTAGTAAGTGGGAACTGATTTTAAGATAGATGGGCCAGAATTTTCCAGAAAACTTTTCTCGGAAAAGTTGTGGATTTTTTTAACTTTTTTTTGGTGTAACTGCCTCTCTCTTCAATTTTCAGTTACCATTTTTTCTTCCCATTTCATTAAAAAAAGCAAAGAAACGGAATTAAAATTGTTTAGATAGGTCAGAAAAAAAGCAATATCTTAGAGATAAATAATCAAAATTGTTTAGGAAGGCAAAGATACAAAAATATTTCTTTTTTTTTTCACTGGTTATCTTATCGTTTTACCAATTTTAAGATATTTTTACTTGTTATTTCTTTAACTATTGAAGTGTTTCAATTTGCATTTCTACTCAGACGGAGTATCTGCATATCTACTCAGATGGAAAATTTTAAGGATGATTGATTCTATTCTAAATGCAAGTTTGATTACACTGGCATTTGGGCTGTACATATTCTCCCAGCATGTTCCTGGAGGGAGAACGAGCAGTAGTGAGGGTGGAAAAGGTGCTCATGGTAAGAAGGGATCTACTACACTTATCTAACATATTCTCTACTGTTAAGGGCCTGGGACTTAGGATATCTCCGTGGCCTCTCTTGCTGTTTTCCTCTGGTGCAATTTGGTGTTTACAGCAGATCTTTAGCTGAACAGTTTATTTCAGGACTATTTTGTGCCTTGTACTGTTTGGAAGAATATGGGACAAGTATATTGTTGATTTTCTAAACATACATTCCTCTGAAACTGGAGGAGGCAAGATGTGATGAACCATGCTTGTGCTTTGTGTTTAACCATGGCATGAGAGTGTATCCCACTCTGCTTATGAATTCGGCAGCCCTGGGGAAGCTGGAGAGACGGCAGAGAATCTCTATTTGCCTTTAGCTCTGTTCAGTGGAGACACCCTCCAAATTATTATTCAGAGATTGAAGTAAATCACAGGTCCAGATTGAGTATAAAGGGAGTCTTGCCTGAAATTCTCATATGCAGCCATATACATTGCAGACATCTACATTTTTTCAGACATATCCCACCTTTCCAATGTTTTTAGTTTCTCTGCATTTCCTTAGTGAAAAACAAAATCTTTGTTTTCACATAGAAGTACAGTCCAAAAGGGTCAGATGGTAATAAATGTGTGTGTAATATTCATCTCCTATAAAGAAGAGCATCTCCTTTTCCTCCTTTAGGCAATCCAATGTGCTGCACTTTTTTGGAAAACACTAAGTCAAAGATGGTGTAACAGGGACTCAGTGTTTGAAATCCTTGAGTTACCCAGTAATGAGGGCCTGAAAAAGAAAAGGTATTATACAAAAATTGTCAGTATACCCACAGTGCAGTTGCAGATACAGTTCTTGAGTCTGAATTTGAAGGAAAAAGCTGCCACTGCTATGATTCAGCACAAGAGAAAATAAAACTGCTGCATGGTACAACTGGTGATGTATTTTCCATGGGATCTTGTGACACCAGTGCAGACCAAGTTGAGCACTGGTCTTCCTATATAGCTTTAAGATCTAACTGATATCTAAAGCCTTAAAGGATCTTGAATCTGATTAAAGACGTTTCACTTTTCTATGCAAATTAATAGGAAATATTTCAAATGCTAAAACATCTCATTTAAAGAACTGGGAAATTCTTCATCAAATGATGTCTTTACATAAAGATTGAATCTGTTTCTTTAAAAAAGTACACAAATGTAAGGCCTCTTGGATGAAGATAAGAAATGCTGGAGAAGTTTCTGGTCTCCGCGTTGAGAAAGGGAAAATGAAATGGTGGAATAGATCCTTTCAGATGTAAATATGCTTGTAAATGGCTCCTTCCTTATTAAACCTTTTAGTACACTAACATTCACTTAGTGTTCAGTAGTGTTCACTTACCTTCACTAAGTTTTCTCCTCTGCAGGAATGACTTCTCTGTACAAAGCGTATAATTCTTCCTGTGGCTCTTTAGGAAACTAGTATATCGCTATAAATTGGCAAAGTGTGGGCAATAAGGCTAAAAAGTAACTTCTGAGAAGGCAGAATTTGGTTTAATTTTGATTGCTAAAGATAACCTTAACTGTTACATCTTTCTTGATCTCCAGCTTACTGATCCACACAAAAAGACATTGAATTCATAATAAGCTTTAGAGATTCTCACTGTCAGTGCTGGATCTGTACTCTAGTGACCCAAACAAACTAAGTTATGGTCAGTTGTATTCATCTTTCAAGAGACTAGTAGGCTTTTTCTATCCTAAAGAACTATACTCTCTTTTTTTTGTCTGGTTTCCCCCCCATCCCTGAAATAGACGACCTTTGAAAAAAATAAACCAAACCTCTCTCAGGATCTTCATAAATAGCATCAGCATTTAACACGAGCTGAGGGAAGGAAGGAATGGTCAGTGGGCCTTGCAGTGTTGTAGATGGCTCTGCTTTGATAAATGGCACAAGGCACAAGTGATTTGCTTGCCAGCTTGAACTTTGTGTTCTCTTCAAATGAAGAGATTCAAAAAACCTGTCCGAGATGTACTACAGGGCTAGCAAGGAGAACATTGATGTAGATGCACATCGGTCTTTGTCATACTGTCAGAAGTAGGTTTTGATGACAAGTATGGATTCATCTCTCCTGACTTCATCTTCCCACCCCTGAAATTGTTCAAGGCCAGGTTGGATGAGGCTTTGAGCAAGCTGACCTAGTGGAAGGTGTCCCTGCCCATGGCAGGGGGTTTGGAATTGGATAATCTTTAAGTTCCCTTCCAACCCAAATCGTTCTATGATTCTATGACTTTAGCTGTCTCCTTTAGAATGAAAGAGCTCATTTCCCAAAAGTGCTTGTTACTTTGCACTGGCACTGCGGATTAACTTTCATGTAATCATCTGCATAATAGATACCTATGGTTAAGTGAAAGGATTGTCACCCTCTGATGTCCTACCTGTTCTTCATCTGCTGCTAGGATGCTGCTAGCCCAAGACTCTTCATGACAGGTAGCCTGCGGGCAGCACAAAGTTTTGGACAAGAAAGTGTCCTCCTCTATGCTTATATCAAAACAGGTAATGCAAGTGGAACATATGTAAAAGATTGATTTTTCAGGGCTTTCATCTAACAGGTGGAAAACACATTTACACTGTAGAGAATCTGTTGAGAGGAAAACATAGAAATGGGCACTGAATTTACTGCAACCAGGTCTGCTGCCTTGGTTACAGTAAACTCATAGCTACCTTGATGAAGCCTGCATGAGTTGGGAGGAGGAGCAGAAAAGAGTCAAAGGGTTACAAATTTGCCCAGTGCAGCTTGCCCATGTGCAGCTACCACATGCACACAGCGCCTCTGCAGTATCTTGGCTGGATCCTCCTCAAAGTTATAGAAATATATGCACACGTATATATATATATATATGTATATATATATATATGCTCATGCGTGTGTGTGTAAAAAGATTCTGTACAATTTTACTGGGCCAGCTCTCAAAGCTAATCTTGTGTTTGTTCATCCTTCCACTAGACCAATGTGTTTCACATCTATTTTGAATAAGCAGTAGGAGTCTCCAAAGTATATCCTGCTTTATAACTTCTTCCCTTTTTTACTGTGGTGTTGTGGCTTTCTATAAGCCACTGTTATGTAGCTTCTTGTGAAATGGTTGCAGCAGCTGCAACTATAATTCAAGTCCTTGTCAAAGTCATCTAAATTCTCTTGTCAGACTGCCAGGCATAAAATTAAATGGGAACTAACTAAATGGGCATGAAATTAAAAGGAAGGAGATGAGATGAGAAGAGCAGAAAGCATTTTGCCATGTGTGCCTCACTGGAAGCTGCTGCACTGCATCTATGAGCTTGGTGTTTGACTGAGTTTGGGAGAGGTGGATGGATGCTCAGGCTATGGCTGGTATTAGCAAATATTGTGTACCAAAAAACATTCCCAGGCACTAGATCTCAATCTTTGGTACCGCTAAATTGCTGGAGTGGCTCTTGGGTGGTTTCATTTCAGATCAGCTCTCTGAACGGTTCCCAGGCACTATTCAGCACATGTCATAGATCAGCGATGATTCTCAATAACCAGCTTGGGTGTAGCCAACCTATCTTGGAGATCAAGAGAGTTTCATAATGTGGGCATGAGCTGTTTCATGCCTCTTGGTCTCCAAGTCAGACAATGGTCCCAAGTGTATTTTATTTCCTGCTACAGATGTAGCTTTAGGTTTTAGACTCCATCTGGAATGCCATCTATACACTTCAGCCTAGTAACCTCATCATATCAATCTTATGATTTCTCTTTGATCTGGTCATATTGTTTATATCTACAGCTGCAATTCAGTCTCCAGCACTGATTCATGCATTAGTCTATCTACAGTCATGTTACCTCTGGTTTGTCAGGAGTTTTTGCAGGCGCTATCTCCTCCATGAGCTTCAGAATGGGAGACTGAGTGATAATAAAAAACTTTTTTATAAAACTTCCTGCCACAGATCTAGATGATTCACAGGCCACAAAGGATATGGCAACCAATTTATGAAATCTGGGGCATTTTTCAGTTCCTGATGAAAAATGAAAATTACATAAATTAAATTTTATTTTAGGAAGTTTTCTTTGTTTTCCAAGGTGTTTTGCTCGCAATCATTATTTTTAGCAAGGTGCTATTAAGGCACAAGTCCCACGAAATCCTGCCTGACTCTCTACCAGTTCATGGTACACTATGCTGAAGTGTGGCTGCAGCATAGGGGATTTCAGTGTACTGTTGCTCTGAAAAGGTACAAACATGCTGACTGCTTTGAGTCTGGAAAGCCCAAGGAAAACAGTGATTGTCACAGATCTAAGGAGATTGCTGACCGATTGTTATCTGAAAGAACTTTAAATTTTTCAAAGAAGAGGTTCTCTATCCCCTTGGTCCCAGGTTTCGCAGTAGAAGTGGCAGGTCAGCAAAGAGAGAGAAGTCCCAATTCAGCAGAGGAATTTGGCAATTCTGCTGCAAACTTTAGCTGAAATGGATCCAAACAATCATTGGCTGCCCGATTCTAAGTGATAATTTGATTGATGTTCTCACAAAAAGGGAATGCATGCATCTTCACCCTCCCCAGTCTCTGAACTGTCTGCTCAAGAGGGAACAAGTCCGAGTCAAGCTGTGGCTTTGCTTTCACAGGACTCCTTGTGACGGGGAATGATCACAGATCAGACACCATTATCTCTCAGAGTGTTTTTTCAGTCAAGATATTGTAAGGTATTTGAAGGCAGAGTCTTCCCCCAAATATGAAGGAATTTATTAATTATTTCAGTGCAGTCATGATTTAACTTCTTTATATGAAAAAAGGTGTTCATCTCCTTTATCACAGCTAGACAACAAAGTCTTAAGAACATACACAGTTCTTCTTTCTTCCAAAAGCTTATTCCCAACAAAGAAACTCAGGTTTCAGCTATTCCAAAATGAAGCTGTATAAAACATTGAGAAACTGTACGAAACAAAGAAACTGTGCAAAACATCTAGAAATATTTTGTGAGTCAGGAGGAGCACATTGGATGACAGAGGGAGTGTCAACTTTATCTGTCCCTAAAGAAGAGAATTACTTTTCCCAGCACTGTAACAGCGTCAAAAGAGGCAGAAATTGCCTGCAATTATTTTCATGTCATGTTAGGTAGATTGTTCTTTAAGAGGTATAAATAATATACCATACAATACTTAGATCCCTTTTATGTTGTCCTTTGGCAAAGAAAACCCAAATGGAGACTGGTATTTGTAAGTAGGATACATCAAAGTAGATGGATCAGCAGGATGACCAAGGCCCAGAGCATGTACAAATTCATGGGCAGCAACAGTGAATAGATTAAATCCTAAATAATTAAAAAACCCCACAGGTATTTCCATCACAAGCAGATGATTGTATTTCTTACCACCTGAGGGTTAGAGGTCAGGACTCTCAGTTTACACTGTTTTTTGGAAAGGTAAAATTTTCCCATATCTCAGAAGATCAAGTGTGGTGAACATTCGCAGAAACTCAGAGAAGATAGTGGCAATCTGTGCAAGTGGTGATTTTTGTGTCCTTGGGAATACTTTCACTTGGGTCAGTGAAGTTGGCTGGTGTTGGACCTATCTGGTAAACTGAAGGACTGGAGAAATAACATGGGATTGGTTTTCTAAATTCTTCAGATGAGACTATCTATATGGATGCTGAAATTAGGCAGATGAAAGCTGAACTCTGAGACAGATTAGAAAAAAGACAGACTAGAGCTTTGAAGAGCCTGAGGCTTGGCAGAGTAGTCTGCAGCCAGCGGCTTGTCAGATGCCTTGGATATGTTTTAAGTTGATGGTTGTTCTGACTAGAGACCAAGTGACATAGTAATCAAAGACATTAGTTTAGGTTTGAGATAAGTTTTCCGTCTCACTTCCTCATGTCTTCTCCGTGATTGCCCAGATAAAAACACCTGTGGTGTATACCCTCTATATTCTCTCTCTTGAACAGGATGACACTTACTTCTAATAGCTGATATATGGGTCTGCACAGCTGAGGAGCAGGACATATCTTCTTTGAAGTGCAGGAACTCCCAGGACAGTTTCTCCACAACTGCAACACAGGCCTGTAAGTAGGAAGAGAGACTTCCTTCTTATTGTCAGCGTTGACCAGCCAATTCATCCACTGTTTGTCCTTCGCCTTCTCTCCGGGACATTACTGCCAATGAGTCGGCATACGACGCTGCTACACTCCATAGTAACTTCTGCCACGTTGGTTGATTGCATTGGACTTCACCTGGATCTGTGGGTAGTTGCTCTTTACTCGGATCATTATAAATCACCTCCAGCTTGGCTAATTCTCTCAAGTACTGGATACCTCTTTCCATGGTGGCCTCTTGCCTGGATGACATCATCCTTGAAGAGGTACCTTTCCTTCATGCCTGACAGAATTCACTGAGGGCTCGTGGTTTTCTTCCAATCACCTTGTCAATGCCTCCTTCCCTAGACAGGGAACCCAGCTGCTTATCTTCCCTACCCTCTGGAGCTACCAGCTCCGTTATCACAGCATGGGAGCAGCCATGTAACAATGTTCTTGTTTGGATGGTGACTGAAATCCTTTTGGTTATCTTGCAGTTCACTCAGGGACAGGGATCAGGTGGTTACCGTCTCATCTATGGGTGCTGCCTCTTCCTTCTCCTGTTCTCATGATGACCCTGGTTCACTTTTATCCCTCACTAAGTGAACTGATTTCTTTGTGTAATTCTTCTTTTCTATAGGAGTGACTGATGCTGGAACAGGTGGATTCTCTGGCTCAGCTGCAGTGTCTGTCATGGGGGTTGGAGCATACACAGGGCCTATCATTTTGTTGTTAGATACAGAGACTTTCTCTTCCCTTTGAGGGTGCTGAATAGTGTTAAAGAAGGCATCTCAGGAGGCATGGGCCAGGCCTCAGCACACTGCAGTGACCTGCATTTCCCTGGAATTGCCAGGGCACAACATACTTTTTTTTTGAAACATTCTACTATTTTCTCAGGATTTTGCAGTTGTTCAGGGGTGAAGTTCTAAAACTCTGGTGGTGCCCACCATTCTAGGCATTTGCTCGTGCTCTCCCACACTCACTGCCACTTATAACTCCATCCTTGGAGCAGATCTCTGTGTGATATTTTTAAATACTTGTTTAACCCACAACAAGCCCTGAAACACCTTCAGGTGTGACACAGCAATAAGAGCGTGCTGGCTAGAACACTCCTAGAATATGTGAAATTCTCAAGGACTGCTGAAATGTGCCTGAAGGAGAAAGGGAGGGTCAAAAAATGGGGGAAAGTATTCCCCGCTGGCATCGTCCCATAGATTGGGCGCGATTACTAACAAATCCCGAGAGGTGGCGCCCGAGGTTCGGGCATGACGACGATGTTGCGTGTAAACAGCTTAACCTCGTGGCCAACGGTGATGTTGTATAGTAAGTCGATATTACACGGAACAGCAAGATGAGAGTCCTGATCCCACTCCCAGAGGAGATAAACAGCACCGCAGGGAATGCATAGAGCACATAAGGATTTATGTAACACAACCATGTGAACAACTAAAACATTATGACCAGCGACTGTTTAACTGACACAATAAACGTGTATAGCAAGTGTGTTTTAACACCCTGTAGTCAGATTTGTCATTATCTCAACCCTTCGTGCCCCACATTGGGTGCCTAAAAGGACTGTCGTGGTTTAGCCCAGCTGGCAGCTGAGCTACCACACCGCCACTCGCTTACTCCTTTCTCCTCAGTGCGATGGGGAGAAGAAACCAGAACAAAAAGATAAAACACGTGGGTTGGGATAAGAACAGTTTAATAGGACAGCACAAAAAGCAAGAAGGGATAATAACAACAATAATGCTCATAAAAGAACAGTACGAATCCAAGTGATACAATTGCTCACCACCTGGAACCTGATGCTCAACCCACTCTTGGTCTGTGATGCCCCTTCCCTGGCTAGCTCCCTCGATATATATACTGAGCATGATGTCATATGGTATTGACTATCCCCCTGGCTAGTTTGGGTCAGCTGTCCTAGCTGTGTCCCCTCCCAGCTTCCTATGAAAATTAACTGTGTCCCAGCTGAACTCACAACAACCTCAAATTTATCTCCTAATGTAGGATTTCACATTTCGCATTTCCACATTTTTAATCTGTTCTGACATCGCACATCGTTATGCTATTTCTCCCAGGTAGCTCAGGAATAGACCGATTTCTGGTTGTAAATGTCAATGATTGTTTCATAGGAAGTCCTTGAATCTGCAAAATTTGTAAGCTATTTCTGTGTACCATTTGTTTCCATGGTCCAGTTCTCTGTGCTGTCAAAATGACTGTTGCTTCCTTCACTGGGGCAAAAACATGTGCCAGGGTCCTGTATGGGCCATCAAAGGGATAGAAGTCATGATGATGTAGCAAATAATACCAGAAGAGAGAGAAAGAAAACCACATCGTGAGGTTTCAGAAATGATATCCTTAATGAATACTAGGGTGCTTCTTTCTTGGAAGAAAAGATAACCTAGCATCAACCTGGGTTGATAGTGAGGGAAGATGCCTTTTCAAAGCTGAGACCATGAACAGCGACTGAAAGACTCTGATGAAAAGGAATAATTTAGACACTTTGAGGAGGAAACTGAGAATCAGATTTAGAAAAGAGGTCATACGCCCAGTAGTGCAAACGTAATTATTCACACACATTTAGAGCATTCAACAGAAAGGGTAAGTCTGTGCAGTGCCATGAAATAGTGTTACAGCATGATTCTGATGCAATTTAAAGTCTTTTTCTCATCCTAAGTAATTAACTCATAATTTCAATGTTTTATGCATTCTGTCCTATGGCTTTCTCTCCATAGGTAGGAAGGGATAAGTCTGACATCAACTTTGGTTTTAGTATCTTTCACTGTGATCAAAAATAATTTACAACATTCCACTTTACACAAGGTACTAGAAGAGAATGAAGTTCTCTGAAGTAGTTTTTTTTTTCTATAAATATGGATAGAGTAACTAGATTAAACTGGTGTAATCACAGAGTATAGAGCTTGTCCTGTGCGCTGATGAGAGTGGGAAGCTTTTTTGTCTTGTACTTCTACACAGAACATTATCTTTTTCCGATCCCTCCCCTTTCTAGCTCTTGTCCTGGGAAGTTGTGACCATGATGACAGAGAAGCAGGATTCACGGTCCCAGGCTGGTCCTTCTGTTGGGTACCAGGAGGCGGTCCAGGGCTGTATTCCTAGCTCTGATCTTTGCACAAAGTCCCTTAACCTGCTACGGAGGCTATTCATCAACTCCATGGCATGACATGGGGGATATATCAAGTCTCCTTTTCTTTATAGTGTCCAGTTTGCCAGCTTGCTTAGATGTAAACATGGCATGATATTTTATCACCAAACCCCATAGTTAGTGTAATCTATCTGTGAGCACGGGGCTGAAAGGTAAGACTGAGCCTGCTGAGCTGTAGATACAGGCACAAGTCTATAATGACTGAAGGAACTAGGCCTGATAATTTATTTTTTCTTTATATGATTTTAATTTGCATTGAGTGTGTCTCAGTTTTCTAACGTTATTTAGTGTTAGCATTGTGGTAATGCTTAAAAGTTCCTGTAATGAATCAGGATTTGTTTAGAAAGATGCTTTTAAAAACAGGGTAAAAGCCCAAAAGAAGAAGGTGGCTTCAGGAGCTTTCCTGTATTCTTATGTGTCACAACAGCGTGATTCTTCCTAGAAGACCAGTAATTTAATACTACCGAAAGCTAAAGATCAATAAAGGTACTTTTTTTTTTTTTTTTTCCTGGCCATTCCCCTTATCCTGTGCAATACTTTTCTGTAATCGTCTGTTAACCCGATCCACGCGTTTGTGGGGACTATCAGGGCCCTTTCAGAATCTGACATCTAGTGGCGGCGCTGTGTAATAGGAACGAGATAAAGCCAGAGAAAGCCAGAAATCTCATACCATGGGAAGATTTTAGCCATTAACGTATCATGAGATCGTTTCATTTTGTAATAGCCAACCTATGTTTTTAAATATGTGGTCTTCTTAATGCAATGCAATGCACTTAGTGGTGCAGTAACAAGCATGTGCTTCTCACTAAAATAGACGAAGAATTGTGCATTTGGACTTACATCGTCACAAGACAAGGATATGGCAAAGAGGTTACAAAGAAACAGCATGTGACATATTTGAGGATAGCTGGACCACAACACTAGCACATCCTTGATGATGAGCAGTCCTGTAGATGTCTTTCTTTAGATGTCTAAGTCTGATCCAAAGAATGAGGCAAGTATCTTCCTGAAGTAGCTTCCTGAAGTAGCTTCAAAGTGTGACAGGTTACAATCCTCATATCTCCTTCCAGGTCTGTAGTGGAAAAAGGCTGTGAAAACAACACAAGAGTGTGGGATCTCATTGCTCTGTGAGGACTGGGACGGAGCTGGTATTTGTCATCGTAATGCAGTAGGGGTGTGCTAAGGGTGAAAGGATATTCTGAATATCACTAGTGGCTGAATTTCAGAGAGAGAAGTGCTGCTTGTGTGTGCAAATCTAAATCAGTAAATGCACAGCTGAATACAAACATTACATGAAATCCAGTTAAACCACTTGGAACTTGGCCAGCTGTAGTGTTCACTGGTATAGCAAGTTCTGTAACTAGAAATTAGTTGTGCCATAACATACCCTGTGACTTACAAAGGCTCTTATCTAGCAGTAGTACAGGAAAGATTCTGTTATTTCTACCACATATTCTCTCAAAAGAGTGAGATAAACTTGCTACTGTGTGTGCAGATAAACTTACTGCACATGGCAATAAAACCTTAGTCTCTTTATCAGGTAGCATATGATGCTGGCAATTCCAGCTTCCAGTCAGACAATTTTACAGATAAATGGCTTGCTATTACTGCTGGAGGATGACCAACCTAGTCTAAGAGAGAGGATTAGGAACTGCTCTGTCTTACACGCTATGTATCTTGGCATGTAGCTGTGCTGTGTTATAGAACATTCACATTACAACCATTTTCTTCAGAGTGCAAAAAGAAGCAGCCTGATATTTCTCTCACAATGTTACGTTGCTTTAGTGACTAGCAGTAGATGCAGAGATGGGATTCTGAGCAGTCCATGCCTCCCTGAGGACCATTCCTGGCTGCCTGTGCCAAAGGAGAGAAAGACTCCCAGCAGAGGTGACTGCAGGAGATAACTATGTGCTGGTTTTTGCTTGATGTTGCAGAAGCAGATCAAAACGGATGCCCTTGATCAGCAAATACATTTCACTTAGGGAATTGTATAAATCATCTTAATGAATTGCCCATGAGTGTAATGAGTAGATGCTGCGTTCACAAAGCACTGTGTTCTGTGCAGATGCAAACAAATGAATGACTTGCCTGAAAAGATCTTTGTAATGAATAATATAGAGGGGATGAATCCATTTCCACCGTGGAACTGAAGTGGATGCTCTAAAGAGGAGCTCTAGACTTTGCTTTGGTGAATTTTTCTGTCAAACTTCACTGAAGACCAAACCACTTTGTTACAGGACCTCACAGACTGTGAACTATTTAAAGTGCGTAGTCACAGATAGTTTCCTTTTTTTGGTCTGTTTTAGGGGAATTTTCAGTGATTTCTCTTTTTCTCTTCACTTTGACTCCTTAACAGCAGGTGTCTGTCATGCGTGGTAACTGTAGTACTGTGAAATTTTAGACTGTTGTATGTTTTATGTCATTTGTCTGTATCTTGCTCCCAGGAATGTTCTATGTTTCATATTCTATGACAACACATTTCCTTTATTACAAGCATGTACATAATTACAATGCTGAATCATGGAACTAAGAATATAAAAATGAATTTAAATGAAATCGATCTACATTTCTTAGCCATCTCCCTTCATTTTATCTTACAGCATTACAGCTGCCTTTTAAAAGTTGTATGGCAAATATCCCTCTTCTGGACTGAGAACAGTGGTTACCACTTGTTTAGCCGCATTTAGCTGTAAACATAACACTGCTTTGCTCCACTGCTGGCACAGACAAGAACTCTGCAATCCTGCTGAGGAATGAAAAGAGATTTTATGGCCATGTAGGAAATGTAATTCTGTTGTAGGTACCTACGGGGTTTGATTGGAGTTTTATGGTCCTACTGTGGCCTAACTGTTGGGTTTAGATCCATGAAAACCAAGTTTCTGAGTAACTGCTTATGGAACATGCAGCAAAACAGCTCAGTTTCTGGGGTTGTCATATTTCTAGGAGGATGCATTGGCAGTTATTATTTCAGTCAAATGGCAGACTTCCAACATTGTTTCATAGAATCATAGAATGGTTAGGGTTGGAAGGGACCTCAAAGATCACCTAGTTCCAATCCCCCTGCCATGGGCAGGGAAACCCTCCACTACACCAGGTTGCCCAAAGCCTCATCCAGCCTGGCCTTGAACACCTCCAGGGATGGGGCATCTACAACTTCTCTGGGCAACCTGTTCCAGTGCCTCACCACCATCAGAGTGAAAAATTTCTTCCTTATATCTAATGTAAATCTCCCCTCTTTCAGTTTAAAACCATTGCCCCTTGTCTTATCACTACATACTCTTGTAAAAAGTCCCTCTCCAGCTTTCCTGTAGGCCCCCTTCAAGTACTGGAGGGCTGCTGTAAGATCACCCTGGAGCCTTCTTTTCTCCAGGCTGAACAGCCCCAACTCTCTCAGCCTGTCTTCATAGCAGAGGTGCTCCAGCCCTCAGATCATCTTCATGGCCCTCCTCTAGACTCGCTCCAGCAGCTCCATATCCTTCTTGTGTTGGGGACTCCAGAGCCGAACGCAGTATTCCAGGTGTGGTCTCATGAGAGCAGAGTATAACAATGAAAAGACATCTTTAATAAGTAGAATGAAAAAGATATCTTTAATAATAGTCATTCTCCTTCTGTATTCTGTGGTTAAAATACAGATGTCCAGGTGATGTTTCTGTACAGCTCTGTAAACACTCATTAACTCGCAGAATTTTGCTCCAGAACACTCCTGTAGCAGTTTGGTCTTCTCCTGAGGTAAGTGCAACCTTTTCTTACTTCCTTAAACAAAGTGTATTTCTTTTGCACTGAGAACCTGATTTGTTCAGAATAATCCTGTTTGCAGTAGTATAAAGTGATAAATGCACTGTTCAGCTGCTTGGAAAAATATAATAACTTATGCTAAATTACGTCATGATTTAAAGAAAAGAGTTTGTATATTTATTTTGTATAACACTTCCTCTAATCTTGGGTGAAAATCAAAAGCAGTGCTTATAGAAGTAATGATGGTAGTATGAAACATAGCTAGAGGTAAATATGCATATGTATTTGTATTATATACTTGCACAAACATTTGAAAAATGTTTTCCAGTGCTTTTTGTAAACTATATATTTTTCAACTTTATTACTAAGTTCTTCTGTTTATTAATGATATTTACCATGTGTCTATTTAAAAAAAAAACCCTCTTCATTTTTAAATATGGATCTTTCATCTAAACCAGTGTAACCTTCTCAATCTAAGGTAAACCAGCTTTTAGCAGTTCCCATAATAGTTGCTGACAATACAGGGGACTCAGTCCTTCGGAACATGATTTCTAGTATTCTATCGAAGTTTTTCTATGTGTTTTCTCTTTTATGATTTTGAATCACCAATAATATGGTAAACACATGGCTGAGTTTATTGAATTTAAATTACACTATTAATGGATTTAATGAAGCATTTTTCATTTTCCAATCTGATTGCTTCCCCTTGCATATATTCCTCTCTTTAAAATACCTTTATGTGAACTATTATTCAGAAAACTGTGAGCTGCATAACCACACAACCAAAATTAAGCGTCTGAGGAGCCGAGCTGTGGGGAGCTAACCCGGACAGATGTCACTCTGGGTGGCAGCTGTCCCCCTCTGCCCCTCGCCCGGCAGTCCCCACTGCGCAGGGTGGCAGGGAGCTCTGGCCGGTCCCCGTGGGCTGTCACTGCGGGATGTGTACGCTGCGCTCTGCGATGTCAGGATTGTAACTCCAGCCCATAGCAAGAACCAGTGATTTCTTTGTTGGTCTGTGCTCATCTTCTGTACCCTCAGCAACTGCTCCAACAGTAAACACCACCCCCATCAGTCCAAGGTCAAACAGACACCCCACAGTCAATACACCAAAAGCCCGAGTTACCCACCCTGTACCTAGTCTTTCAGAGCTCATGACAGCTTTTTATCTGACAATTTAAAACCTTGTGTTGCTCAGGTAGGAGGAGGCTGTATTGCCCTCAGTCCTACAAGCAGCAGTGTTGGTAAAACACACAAAGCATGTTTCCATGTGACTGGGGAGATCCCCTACACCTGTAGCCCTGAAGCCTGGAGAGCCCTGCGGAGGCTGCACAGACCCACGTGCACCCGTGGGCAGGGCACTTCTATGGGAGCAGACGTACACACCTAGACATCCATCTATGTCTGTTCACTTACTGAAAGGTAGAAAGACCCAGTGCTTACAGACTATAAAAACACATGAAGCACATGATTCATGAGGAAAAATCCCAACAGACAACCTGCCGCCCCCAAGCTGATTTAATTAAGGAATGCGGGCAGTCCATGAAAAACTCTGATTCACAGCCAGAATCACAGAACCCACAACTCAAACCTTGGGGTTTGGTCTACAGAGTATGTGTACAAGGTACACTCAATAACGTTGCTGAGATGGCTGTCACTAAGAGGGCTCACCCTGCAAGGATCTCTGCCTGTGTTTGTAGCCGTCAGAGAAGCGCTCTCTCCTGTTTTAGCCAGGCACGTTCTGCGTTTCTTGCCGGGCTCCTGTCTCAATACCTGCAGTGGCTGTACTGGGTTTCAGTCCTATGCCAGTTTCTGGCATGTCTGGAGGTTCAGAATTCAAAAAGGTTCAACCTTCATAAGCTGTTCAAAGAGTATGTTGTCTATCAACACTTAAATACCAGCCTTGTGGCTTCTCTTTCTGTTACCAGGATTTGGGCAATTAGCAGCAAGAGGCATGAAGTTATGAGCGAGTGCAGGAAGAGTGGTTATATAAATCCAGGTAATGACAAGCTCTTCCTCTATATGTTGAGTTCCTATGCTTGTCTTTTTTCTTTCTTTTAGGTACCAAACCCTTAGAAAGATTAAGTATTAGTTTTCTCAAGGCTTTTGGGGTATTTATCTGTCACCCAAGAGCACAGGGGATAGGTTGCTCACCTGAAAGAGTAAAGGGAAGAGGTGAGTTTTAATCTCTGCTCCAGCAAGTGTTTGATTATACACGGCTCCTGCCCTACTCTGGTAGCTAAAGCACTCCCATGCCAGTGCTGGGAGACCAGGTTCTTGCAGGCAGACAAGTAAGCAGGACTTTTCAGGACAATCTCTCTGGGATGCTGTACTTTGCGTGCCTGAGCAATACATTACATTAGGATGCATAATTTCCACATTTCCTAATCCAGTCTCATCATCACAATCTTATGATCTGTGTGAAATGCAGCTATTAAAAAACCATTAACTGGCTGAGAAACAAATGACCATTTTTTCTTTGTGATATGAAACAACTGGAAAGACAAGCATGGATTAGCTTTCTCCTTATTTTTATATGTCTTTTCTGCCTTGCTTTGCCTGTCCTTCCAAACTCCTCTGGTCAACAGTAGGGGGAATAGGACATTACAAAAATAAATGGAAATGTGCACTGGGAAGAGAAAATTATTTCAACTTGACTACATGGGATCCTGTTTTCTGTGTATCTGTTCATGTGTCCATCTGGTCCCGCAGTAACTGAAGATACTGGCCAACTTCAGCCAAGCTGAAATAAGACACTCTAGTTCCTACAGGTTTTATGGAAAATAGCAGCTGGCTAGAGGAGAAAAAACGTATGAATGGGAAGGTGGATAATTCATCCCTTGAATGAGCTGTGGGGCCAGCAGCAGATCAGCCCATGGATAACTGCACAGCATTGCTCAGCTGATAACCTAAATGTTATATGGGGACAGGCATTATGAGGAGCTATAGGTGGCATAAGAGAGTGCTGAGGAGGTGGCATTGGAAACTTTCTAGGGCTGTGGGAGGATATGGCGAGGTGCAAGACATGATCTCATGCTAGCCAGGCTCCTGGCAGAGATGGAGGGAAAGGACCACCACTAAGGACTCATCACTTACTGGATTTCTGCTGTGATGCTCCTATTCTGGTTCCTAGTCCTCCAAAGAAACAAGTTAAGAGGGAAAACTGAGTGATCAAGCTGTTTTTGCTAATCAAAAGTCAAGTCTTTTCATGCTGTGAATGACTTTTCAGACATTCTTCACAAATAAAGGAAAGCAGTACTCATTGATACATTTATTTTTGCAGGTGACCTGTGAACACACACCCCATGCTGGTTTAACGGAATGCCAAAACTGCCAGTCAGAAAACTTCATTAACAGCATTTCACAGTTAAAGATTAACTTTCCTCAAGACAAGGGATTCATACAAGTTCTGAAACAATGTTTCACTTAAGAAAAGGAGCGCAGAGTAGTTATGACGTTTGTTTATGTATTTGAAGATAGAGGAACTTGCCCATGTATTACAAAGAACTGAATAATCTCCTCGGTGACTCAATGATTATGCTTTTGTTGCAGCTAAAATTACAACGGTATTACACACTGGGCAGAGTGTGTGTGTAAGAGTAGTCTTGCCTGTGAGTATAAACACTTGGGTGAAACTTGGCAGCTTCTGTGATTGTGCTGTTAAACTGTGCTTTCTACACAGTCATCAATTGAACTGAATACTGAAGAAAAGTTTAAGCAGGCTGGAAATACTGAACTATATCAGGAATTGTCTCTATCCTACCTGCCTCCAGTGTATTCTGCTCTTGTCTCATGGGATATCATGGTCACATCATCAGTGGACAGTGTTTATCCAAGCAGGTGCCTTCAGATAACTTTATTAATGGCTTGTAGTGATATTAAAAGCCTTTTTTTGGCATATCTTGCCAAAAAGTGAACACCAGAGAGGACAAAAATAGGATGTCCTTCTATTTTGGATCACATAAACCTGAAAAGATACCCAGCTGTCATGGTTTGATGTGGGGGGGAGGAAGTCCGGGTGGCAGAAGCTGCCCATCAGACTGGACTCCCATCCCCCTTGGGGCTTGAGCCAATTGGCACCTCTGCAAATTGCCCTATTTACATCGGGACAAAGGAACTGGAAAGGTGTGTACCTTTGCCCAGGAGCGAGGAGAAGGGAGGGGGCGCTGCCCCTGCTCCCGGCGCCCGGCCGGGCCGGCGGCCCGGGCCCGGGCCGGTGCTCCGGCCGGTGCCCCCCGCTGAGGATGGTGGCAGTGGAGCT
Organism: Tauraco erythrolophus; assembly: GCF_009769465.1. Classification (NCBI taxonomy): domain Eukaryota; kingdom Metazoa; phylum Chordata; class Aves; order Musophagiformes; family Musophagidae; genus Tauraco; species Tauraco erythrolophus. The sequence goes on along the minus strand of NC_141465.1, from coordinate 121,275,381 downwards.
GCTTGGGGAACTCGGGAGAGCCCTGCTCCCGGGGTGCCCACCGGGCTGAGTTCACCCAGAAAAGACTGAGATCTGAGAGAAACGGCCACACAGATCATCCAGGTCAGTGAAGATGCAACGGGACAACATGTGCTGCGGTTGAGTCCCCCTTGCAAGTGGCCCCTTTGCAACCAGCCCTCGGTGCAGCAAACAGAGACCCACTCGAGCCCGTGGAGGATCCACGTTGAGAAGAGATGCCAGAGCCTGAGTACGGTACGCATGTAGAGTCCGTGGGATGACCCCCGCCGATGGGGAGGTGTTTTGTTTAAAGGAGATGCCTGAGCCTGAGACTGTTGTGAATCATGGGCACAGGTCGAGGCGCATTTACGCATTTTAAGTCTGTACGGAGACGCATTTAAGGTCAATACGACGACCCACGCCGGAGCGCATTTAAATTCTGTATGATGACCCACGCCAGAGCGAGTGGCTACGACTCCCTAAGAATCCGAGACTGTGGTAAAGCCCGCACTTGGGGCAATCCGATGGGGGTAAGGATTTGCCTCCTTCGGGTAGGACCTCACGCTTTCGCCGTGAGTAGGGGATCCACTGGAGCAAGGGACAATGGTGTAAGTACTCCTTCTCCTTTAAGAGAAGCGGCAGTAACAACATGGAATGAACTGGCTGCAGTGATCATGAAATGGTAGAATTCTTGTTTACACCAAGTTGGGTAGGTGAGGTTCAGGTCTGGATCAATGCATTGTTGTATCTAGTACGGTAAAAGCACATGGCAAAAAGAAACTTTTTACTCAAACATGCAACACGTATGTAAAAGAGACAGCTGTATGAGAACCAGGGAGCAGGAGGACAAGCCGCTAATGAGATCGTGTTCTCAGATACACCCAGCTGTGCATGCAGTGTGGCTCAGAACTTGTGTTCTGAGCCTGTTTCCAGAATTAAATGTAAAGGAAATACTTGGAGAAGATATGACTGTAACTGTACAGATTTTGCCTGATTTTGTGAGGCATTTTCTCCATGTGTGATGGCAGCATGTAATAAATCTCAGATATATGTGCACTTGAACCATGTGCTTTGTGGTAGCGGAACAAAAGGTGAGCTCAACAATGTGGTAAATCTATTTCTTGAGTAAGACAGGGCTGATTTGTGAAGGATGTCATTCACGGATTCACAAAAAATGGCCACTGATGAAATGCTAACTGTTACCCTGGAAAGACAGATCAGGGTGAGATAATGTGCTCAGACACTGAGGCAGGAGGGTGATTTTGGTGGCAAAATAATGATATGATGTGAAAGGGATGAGGTTTCAAAAGTCAAAGAAGAGCAAGAGAAGATGACAGGAGAGTGGACAGAAAAACAAGTGATTAATGAAAAGCCTGGCTCTTGAACATGTTTGGAGAGGAAAGAAGCAAAATACAAACATTGTATGTTGGAAGGATATTAGCATATTAATGTGAAGTCTTGCACACCTCAAGAAATATAGAGGGACTTTAATAGATAAAGCAGAAAATAGTTGCCATCAACTTGAAAATGTTTATTGTCAAAATATTGGAAAACTTATCCAGAGTATAAAATAATAAATTATGTATTTTGCACTTAATCAGGGGGAAAAAAAAGCAGTTTTGTTCTAGCCTTTGGTGACACAATTAGAGCTGACATGATGATTTATTAAAATAATATACATATATTAAACCAATCCTATTGTCTCTTCTGCATAGTAGTGTATACATGAACAACCTTTGAGAAATCCAAAATGATTTTTATTCTCATTTACTGTATGTAAGTTTAATGATATTAACAGTTCAACCAGCTGTTACTCTTTATTTCGCGGATAACTTTTTTAGTGGTAGGGTCAAACTCCCACTGCTTCGATCCATGGAAGAAGTAGAAGAATCCTGTAAATAGAAAAGTAAAGCATTATGTTATGGATACAAGAAATAGCTTCATTCTGACAAAGCAGTGAACATCTTTGTACCCACAGGAGAGCATCTCTTCAGTCTTATCTTTTGCAGGAGACAGCAATAACGACATTCATCATAACTCCAGAACTTATGTTCTTTACAAGTTAGCTCATTTTACTGAAATGCTCATTTAATTTACCTTTCTGCTGGAAAACAGCATCGACCTTCGGGCTAATTCCTGGAAAGTCATCAACTGTCCGTCTAGGATAACCCTTCTCCAGGGACTGGCTGTTTTCATCAAACCTATGTTGTTGAAGGGAGACATGTAATTTTACAGAGTTTAGACATCAATTCTGCAAAGAATTAAGCAGTTGCTGAGAAATGTCCACCATCTGTGGTTCGACTGATTTCACTGGGGTTACAGAGAGTAAAGTCTTCTGCTCACACGAATGTCTGCAGGATGCTGGCCATCATGTTTTCCATGAGGTGGCTACTTATTTACTGATAAAGGCAGGCACAGCTCCAAAGAAGCTTCTGGAGTGAGGCAAATTGAAGGAAGACCCACAAGGATGGGATTTACCTCCTTTAACAATAGCAGTATGATAGGCAGTTTATGGAAACTGGCCGGTTGATTCCACTATAGCAACTGCTCACATTTATTGCATGAATTCTAACCTCCTCTTAGACTTTGATATAACATTGCACGTATTCCTCTATCAGCTGACAGATTTAGATGGAGGAAAGGAAGCTGACTTACTCCTAATACAATCAAGCTGTTCTTAACTGAGCCAGGCCAATTTTTGTAAGATGGGGCTGAATTTGGGGGCTGAGCGGAGGACCTGAAAGGTTCTTGAAGATTTGAGGAATCCTCTCAGGAAAAAAGCAAGCAAACAAACAAGCCTTTGTTTTACTTCTCCTGGGTTACAAGAAATACTTTTCATAGGGACAAGAGACTGAGAGAATGAGTTACTAGCTAAAAAATCCATGCTGTGGTTTTCTTACATGCCTTTGTCTTGTGACCAAGGCAGTAAAATAGCAATGCAAGAAATTGTAAATACTCTTTCCAAAAGCATCAAAACAAAGGACAGGAAACGACAAGCAGCTGAAAATCCAGCTGACACTGTATGTCTCACTGAGGAACCCCAGAATTAGTCACGATAAAATCTATTTTGACCCACGCATGCTACTGGTTGTCTGCAGAAGGCCTTTGCAGCGGTTGTTCTTGCACACAGGAGGAATCTACCAGCTTCCCAAAGCCGACTTTTTGCTTCTGTTTGCCTGGTATTTGGGTATCAGAAATCACTCATGCCACCTTGGGAGCAGGATTTAAAAGAAACATTTTAAGGCACATGGAGAGCAAGGAGGTGGTGGGTGACAGCCAACATGGCTTCACCAAAGGCAGATCGTGCCTGACCAACTTGGTGGCCTTTTACGATGGGGTGACAGCATCGGTGGACAAGGGTCGACCAATGGATGTCATCTACCTGGACTTGTGCAAAGCTTTTGACACTGTCCCGCACGACATTCTTCTCTCTAAATTAGAGAGTCATGGGTTTGATGGATGGACCACTCGGTGGATAAGGAATTGGCTCAATGGCCGCACTCAGAGAGTAGTGGTCAACGGCTCAATGTCCAAGTGGAGACCGGTCACGAGTGGCGTCCCTCAGGGGTCCGTGTTGGGCCCGACCCTCTTCAACATCTTTGTCGGTGACGTGGACAGTGGCATGGAGTGCACCCTCAGCAAGTTCGCCGATGACACCAAGCTGTGTGGTGCCGTTGACACGCTGGAAGGGAGGGATGCCATCCAGAGGGACCTCGACAGGCTGGAGAGGTGGGCCCGTACCAACCTCATGAAGTTTAACCAGGCCAAATGCAAGGTCCTACATCTGGGTCGTGGCAATCCCAGGCATAAATACAGACTGGGTGGTGATTGGATCGAGAGCAGCCCTGAGGAGAAGGACTTGGGAGTACTGGTGGACGAGAAGCTCAATATGAGCCGGCAATGTGCTCTTGCGGCCCAGAAGGCCAACCGCGTCCTGGGCTGCATCAAGAGGAGTGTGGCCAGCAGGTCGAGGGAGGTGATTCTCCCCCTCTACTCTGCCCTTGTGAGACCTCACTTGGAGTACTGCGTCCAGTTCTGGAGCCCCCAACATAAGAAGGACATGGACCAGTTGGAGAGGGTCCAGAGGAGGGCCACGAAGATGATAAGAGGGCTGGAGCACCTTTCCTATGAGGACAGGCTGAAAGAGTTGGGGCTGTTCAGCCTGGAGAAGAGGAGGCTCCGGGGTGACCTTATAGCGGTCTTCCAGTACCTCAAGGGGGCCTACAGGAAAGATGGGGAGAGGCTGTTCAGGAGGGCCAGTTATGATAGGACAAGGGGTAATGGTTTTAAAATAGAGGGAGGTAGGTTCAGGTTGGATATTAGGAAAAAATTTTTTACTATGAGAGTGGTAGAACACTGGAACAGGTTGCCCAGAGAGGTGGTGGATGCTCCATCCCTGGAGACGTTCAAGGCCAGGTTGGACAAGGCCCTGAGCAACCTGATCTAGTTGGAGATATCCCTGTTCCTTGCAGGGGGGTTGGACTAGATGACCTTTGAAGGTCCCTTCCAGCCCTAACCATTCTATGATTCTATGTTGCAAATCCAATGCTAACCAGCCAAAGAAAGGAAAATGAACTATCACTTCTATCTGTCTAAAAGCGATAAAATAATCCAAGACTTTTCAGAAATCAGAGAAAACCTGCACAAGCCATCCCAGCCAACCTTCTGCTGAAGTAGGTTAGCTTTCAAATCTTTGTTTTCTAGAGATATTTTTGTCTATTGTGTTTGTAAAAATACTCTACATGCTGGATTTTTTTCATCTTCCAGATATAATGCATCAAAACAGATCCATATCTTGCATGCCTATTTCAGGACACCCTTAAGCTCTTAAAAGTCAAAGTTAGACTCTTCTCCCTGTACAGGAGTCAAAGAAACAATTCTTTGAAAAGCAGGATTACTATAGTTACTAGCTACATATAGTTACCTGAAGTTCTACTTTCTCTCTTATCACATGGACAATTTTAACTGTATTCAGATTATATTGGAGTCAATCATAAGAAAACTTTTGTCAGTTTTTCTTACCTCCAGTACTTGTCACCTATAAAAAAGTCTGTCTTCCCTGTATTTTTATTACAAACTGCTGCATCAATTTTCTTGACACCTTTAGGGAAGCCCAGTGTGTGGATGTTCTTCGGATAACCAAGCAACACCTGATACCCACTGATAACCCAGAATTTATTGCCTGTTAAAAAAAAAAAATTGTTTAGTTTCACTGGTGATTTTGAGACACTAAAATAAAAAATCCGCTCCCTTAGTGTAGGTTGTAGGAAAACTAGATGAAATATGCTAAGGGTTTTTTTTATTTATTTATTTATTAAAAAAGTGAATTTTGTGCACATATAGCTACTCTTCCTTCCTCCCATCTTCCCACAAAATTAAAAGTAAGAAAAAAATAAAGAAAATCTCATACTTCACCTTTGAAAAATAGGATCTGATCTTTCATGTTCTCATACACAGCTTGAATACCAGATGAGAGTGTTGGCCAGAAGGTAGAAATTAATTCAAGTTCAACTTCTGAGTTATCAGGATAAACTCGCCATAAGTGCCTGATTTAAATATGAAACAGCTTTTGTAGTAAATAATAAACCATAGAGATTTCTATTTATTCACAAGGATGTGAACAATGTTGTGACTTACAAGCTATATCTTGCCAGTGGAGCTACCTGGGTCGGTGTATCAGAAAAGAAAACACTCCCCTTGGTGGAAACTGAGGCTTTTAAAATTCTGGTTTCTTTCTAGAATTACTCTTCTCATTGTATTGATTGATTAATGGTATCAGTTACAAGTAGCTGAAAAAATCTGGTTGATCCTGTACCATATAATAAGATAGTTATAGGATTCCAGATGAGCCTGACTGTAAGCTATTCTCTGTATACGCAGATGACTTTGGGCTTACATAGGTGACTGGAGAAGAGATTGGTCCAACTAAATGGTAGAAAATACTAATTTCTTAGGAAATAGTTGCAGCATTTATTTGTGTCACTGTTTGGTGTGAGCATCTATACATGTGGGAATAAAGCCTTATTAGAACTAAAAGGTTTTCTGGAAAAAAAGTAAAGCATGCTTTTTCAGAGGATCCTGAAAAATATTAATATAACTCATATCTGCTAACAGTTTTTCTTTTCCCGTGAACCAAAATCTATTCATTTGTCTCATTATAAATCCCGTAGTCATAATCATATGAACCGCCAAAGTATTCCGTCTTTGTAGAAATCATGAAAAAATAAACCTCACAGAGACAAATGTCATATCAATATTTACCTGCCCTTTAGAAAAATGACTTCTCGTCGGAGTGTAGTTATAGCATCAAAAGACATCTGGGAGCCACAGGTTCTAGGTGAGGTAGGGGTGGCTGGCCTTTTATCTGGGGCATTTGGTCGAGATCCTAAGGGGGACATTTTAGAAAGAATACAACACATTTGCAGAAACATTAAGGTTTTCACACATAAATTCATTTTTTATATTATGAGAATACAATGATTTTCATAGAGAAACTTTGTGAAATATCTTATTTCTCTCCTGCTTGCTTCTTTTTTTAAGCCATGGATTTTACTCACCATAAATAGACTGAATGCCACTTATATCATCTGGAGAGAGGGGAAATTCACTGGGACTGACATAGGCGTAATTGGGGAACATCAAGGCCCTCTGGTCATTAGAATGGGAGAGACCCAGGGCATGGCCAAACTCATGAGCAGCAACAAGGAACAGGTTGAACCCTTAAAAAACGGATAGAGAGAAGAGATCAGTCTAATTTTGGTCTGCAGATGGCTAATACACTGTGAACACAGCAGGGCTAATGCTCAGTGACAGTTTTCATATGATATGTTGAAATTCAGTAGGTTATTTTGTATAGAATCATAGAATCATAGAATCATAAAATGGTTAGGGTTGGAAAGGACCTTAAGGATCATCTAGTTCCAAAGATCATCTAGTATAGGGTAAGGTTGTATTCTTTCCCCACTAGAAGGGAGTGTCTTTTGGCCCTCTTTCCTGCTGTTCTTTCTGTTAGCTACTGAAGTACGTGTGTGGCATGAGTAGATGTCTGGGGGTGAATGTGGGTGCAGCTCTGAGGAATGTTCTGGCAGGGTTTCCTGGCTGAGCTAGAACAGATTAGATGATAGTGAGTCAGGTCAAACTAACAGCTTTCCAGGGCAAGAATAAGACAATGCACTCCGTGCTCACTTGAAGTACCAAAGTGTGACTCTGTGTGTCACCTTCCCTCCTACAAACCTGAGAAAGAAAGATGAGATCATGAATAGACAAGGCAAAACATAATGTTGGCAGAATGATTTAGCTTGTTTTCGTTAGGACTTTCAAGCGTATGAGTTCTTTATAGCCTTGTCAAATAAAATATCAGTTTAAAATTTATTATGCTTATGCATGCTTATTCCCAGTGAAATATGTCAACATAGTAAATAAATAAAAATGAGATTTCCTGCCACATGCATCCTTTCAAGTAACACGTCTTTCTGAATTAAGGAAGAATGATTATCTGCCCTGCAGACGAAGAGCCAGCAATATCAAGAGACTTAGTGAAGATCACAAGTCTGTGGCAGAGCAGAGGAAGGGTCATTGTTTGCCCAAAAAAGGCTGGCTGAAGCCAAGATTTTCATTTCTCAAAAAAGCAAACAAAGCCTCAATTTTTCCACACGTATTTCCAATCCTCCCCTCTCACGAGCCCTTTGAGCTCTCCAACAAGTTCTGCAATGCCTGGCCACTGGAGGCGTGCTGTTGAGGAACAGCAGCAAAACTGGTGTCAGCCCATTCAGTCCCAGTGTGGGGGAAACATTACATTTTATCAGCATGACATGTCCACCCCTCATCCTTCATTTTTTTTTCCACCACAGTAAACTCATCTCTCCTCCTCGTACAGTGCTTTTACAGCACCTTCCAGTTAGTTCTGTGCTTTTCCTGCAGTGTGACCTGGATTCTCCTACTGCAGTTATCCTCAGCCATTTTCCATCCCAAAAATTGGATGAGAAAAGGGTCTAAAATACAACAGGGTAATGTGCCCATGTACTGATGGATCTGTTAGAAGCAGTATATGTCGTATGGCCAGCGCAAGGCTTGAGGGGAGCAGATGGATACCAGCTAGATCATTGAGCACTTGGTGCTCCTCTCTCTTCTGGCCTGGTGGCACACATCTGCAGTCAGCTCTACATGCTTCAGCTCAGCCTGTGGGTGGCCTGAGCACGTTCAGACTCACAGCTTCTGGCAGGCAGCTGAAATTGCTTGAGGAACCCTTTCATGTGTAAGCCTATCCTAACTTGAATGTAGAGTAAAGCTGTAACAGCCTATAGCTGGACCTATCACCTATCTTGGTACTATTAGTGAAAACTCTTCATTATCACTGTTGACTGCAATGTTTTTCAGATTAGGGGGATCTCTGAGGGCTACTGCAAGGCATGGTATTCTTCCTCTGCAGGGTGTGCTAGTGCCAGGCTTGGTGCCAATGTGTGCACCAGGAGGGGAAAAAGTCAGAAAGCTTTTACCACGGGTTGTGAAACTCTGGTGGTCATGGGCCCTACCAACCACCAGGTAAGAGCAGCTTGTGTCTGTAGTGTCCATATCTGAAAAGGATTGTCTTATTGGTATCTTTACCAGTGTTAAATAGGAACTATAGTAGATTGGGCTGATTTTACGTCAACGTCATTGTAAGTATCCCAGCTGGAGGATGGCCTGTAATATCCTCCAACTGCTCTTACAGTTAATGCTGTGTTTCATCTCAGTCTGTTCCTTCACCTAAATAAAATCGAAAAGGAATTTACCTATCTGCATAACACTTTAGAAACCTTTTTTTTACCTACCAGCTGAGCCTGTGGTCCAATCTTCATCCTCATCAAAGTGCACATCACCACCAAAACCATTGCCAGGTGGAAAGGCATGAGCGAGGACACCAAGGGGGCCATCAAAATAACGAGGGCAATGTCCATGAGCTGAATAATATGATGTTGAAACAACACTGAGTTTTTGTCATGACTATCAGAAAATCTTTAAATTAATCTTACCATTGGTGTGCTGTCAGGGTATTACCTTTGGTCCCAAAAGCAATCATTATATCTGCTATTCCCTCATGAATTTGGGTGAAAATCAGCGGGGTGACAGTGCTCCACACTTTAAATGCCTTCTGGATTGCTTTATCCACATCCTCTTTGCTCATATCTGGTGTGTGGTTCACAATTCTACAGTGATGAGGGTTCAAGTAATATTACTTCGTGTTTGCTGAAAAAATTTCTCTAACATTGTCAAGATGATGAACAGAGATGTATAAGAAGCAATTTAACTTGTAATCCAATAGCTCCCAAGATTCATGTTGGATCGAGTGAGTCTGAGGAATGTAATAACTGTCCAACATGTCTTTTAAATAACAGCAACAACAACAACAACAACAACAACAACAACAACAACAACAACAATAATAATAATAATAATAATAATAATAATAATAATAATAATAATAATAATAATAATGTACATGGTATCAGTTTTTCTCTAATTGGCCCTGAGCAGGGAGATTGTCTCTTGAGTATGAGGAAAATCATCTCCTCGGGTTTCTGTGACTACTAAACTGTCAGTCTCAGCAAATTTTGAAGATAAGGGGGCTTGTACAGGGTGCAATTGCTATTTCTGTTTGGCTCAGAGAATATTTGTCAGGAGTGACACATGACAGGCAAAATACTATGGTTGATTCAGAAAATGTAAAATACCCAACTTGACTCTCAGAAATTCTTCTCAGGAAGACGCATAGCTAACAGCTGGAGAAAGAGAAACATTTTTGTATTCCCAACTGGAAACAATTGCTATAGAAGTTATATTTAAATATAACAAACATGGATATCCACAAAACTAAAATTTTAAACTCAAAAAGTAATTATCAAAATACTACCTGTATGTCAGCTTGGTTTTTTTCCATCCTGGCAAAGTAACACCATAGAGACCTACATCGGGAACTCCACACCTGGGTTTCTTCATCATTTCCAATGTCTCTGAATCTGGTTTTCCCGTCACTTTCAAACCAAAAAATTGTTGCATTTTCTGAAGTTTTTCAGCTGTGGATTCAGCATTTATTTTCCATCCAAGTTGATTTGGATCTGGCTCAACAGTATAGTATTTATTTAAATAGTCCTAGTGAAAAAATAAAGCAAACACATTTCACATTTTGATCTGTTTCTTAAATAAATACCTTAGGACTGATATTGTTTGTGTACTTTGCTGGCAAAACCATCTGCATGTGATTTTGGAGCACAACAGATTCTTTCCTAAGGATTGCAGCTAAACAGAAACAGACTACATTGTCCCTGACTCTTATTTACTTGACATTTCCAGTTTTTACAGATTTATCCTACTTTAGTAAAGTCTGGGCAACAGAGATATGTGTAATAGCATTGTGTCAGAAAAACAGCAAACTTCTGTGTAGCTGGAACATGCAGATTATATCTAAAAGGAAAGGGCTCAATAGGTCTCAGATAGCCACAATGTAGTTACCTGTACAAGCTTTGCATCTTCTTCGTTGTCGTCTCTCTCTGGGCGGACGGGAAGAGCATTAGAAACAGCTACACATGTTAAAAGCAAAAGTGAAAGATCCTTCATTCTTCCTCTCGTCTCTGTCCTGGTAGGAGAGCAGTCTGCTTTCTGCTCTGTGTGCATCCTCACTCTCATCCTGGCTCGTACAGTTATGGGGTGCTGTGTAGAGGCAGCTGTAGACTGACTCAGAGTTTATCATGCTCTGATTATCTCCACATGTCCTATAACACTATGTTGGCTGACACAATAAAACTTAATTAAACCCATCCGATCTCACAGACATCTGAAGTCAGTTAGTATTTGAATACTCTTAAGCTGCTTGGCTATCATTTCAAAACTGGCACTGAATTTTACACTGAATTTTAGTGAATCCGAGTGATTTCACCCAGATGAAACGGTAGAAATATGCAAAACCCTTTAAGTTGTCCCGACCCAGCTGTGTGAAATGAAATCACCAAATGTACAGGGACTCTTAACCATTCTCAGCCCAGAAAATGGGAGTCATGCACCAGATATGAATCTGATCCAAAAAAATTAACACTTTGGCAGAAATTACTGTAAGCGGAAAGTTTTCTTTTGAAATTGATCCATAAAGTGAGACTGGATGTTTTGGAAAATGGATGAAAACCCCAAATCATTCCCTACCTTTTCCCTGCAACTATTTGAAAATGTGTGTTTCCTTTAAATTTCCACCTTCCTGGTGGAATCCAGGATGTACATAAATGAAAAATATTTTACCTTATAAATCCAGCCTAAAGGATATGAATAATCTTATGTTTCTGTCTACATTTATCTAATCTATCCATCCATCTATTTATCTATCTATCTATCTATCTATCTATCTACTTGCCTATATACCTATCATCTATTTATCTGTCATTTCATCACGAGCAGTTTCTTCAGTTTAACCACATTAGCCACAAGGGAAATGATTATTTCCTGTCTTAAGTAATTCAAAATAAAGGAAATTTCAAGAGTCACACAAGCTGTGACAAATTATGGGATTTTACCCTGTGCTGTCCAAGCACCCTCCTCTTCCAGTGGAGCTGAAGGTGTTCAGCACATCAGAGGAGCTCTGACAGCATGTACTCAACATTTGCAAAACAGTTATAAGAAATATCCTCATGTTGGACTGTGGCTTTCTCAGGAAATCCTTACTTCCGTGTTTTTAGCTTTTTTGGTGTCACTAGCAGCCAACTTTTATTCAGATGGAGGCATTAATGACGAATTTTCTAGCCCAAATTTCACAATGTAGCCGTGTTAGTTAAACTTGGGTTTTGAATGTCATTTCTCAGCTACCATTAAACCCCCCCCTGTCAAAACACCTTCCATTAATTTATTGTTATTATTATTGTACTTTAAGGTAAGAGACCTGTGAGGCTTGGATCCCATTCAGATCTGTAACTGAGGTACAAACTGTGACAACAAATTTTCTGAGAGGGGGAGCTTGACTGAACCAGTACTGGAAATGACATGGATGTTTATCCAGAAGTACAGAAAGTATTTTTTGAGATCTGTCTTATGATTTTAAATGGATATATTTGTTTGTTTCAAAGTTTTTAAAGCTAGAAGGAATGACCACGGTGCTATCATCTGACTATGTACATGACGTAAGTCACAAAAGAGAAACCCCTGTTCAGTGGTTTTTGCACAAAGCAGATTTTCCAATGAAACTAGAACTCCTTTATGGAAAACACGTTTTGGCTGACAAGAATTTAATTTTGTAAAAAATCAAAGCAGCACTATGAGCAGATTTGATATGAACTGGGAGAAGCGGTTATCTTTTTTCCCACTGTAATTGGCCATCAGATCCTCACAACCGTCTGCTGTGTACCAGTGGAAGGATAGAGTGAAAGCATCTAGGTTAAGATTAGTTGCACCTAACTTTATATATTTATTAATTAAGCATTCTTCTATAGAAATTGCAGAAATACATATCTCTGGAGAGTGATTCAATCAGCTATCTTAGAAGAGAATGAACTGTTCTCTACAGGTGCACTCTCTTTCTTTATTGATGGCAAAGAAGCTTAAACAACTAATTTAGACTACATTTTTAGTTTCAGTTAACAGTTGAAGCTACATTAGTGTTTGCTCAGAAGATATTTGAGTGACAGATGAGGGAGGCCTATGTCACTCAAAGCACTGTTAGGGTTTTGCAATTTGGCTACCCACGCAACATAGCAACCAGTTCCCACTGCTCGTGGGAAAAAGGCCTGAGCATATTTTTTCGCAAGCGTTGTTTCACAAATACGCCTCTAGCTGGCCTTGAGATCTGGGAAAAAAAGAAGCTGTATAAGCAGCTGCTCGTTATGGTTTCCTAATGCTTGTCTTTGACATTGGTTAGAGTTGGTGAATGCTGGTCTACCTTGTGACTTCTTTTCTCCTCCTAGAATTGGTTTTACCCATACTGCAGTAATGTGACCTATGTTTTAACCCAGAAAGGTCACTGCTTATCCTCATCACATTGGTAGTACCAAGTGACACTACACAAAGCATCACAGGAATCATCACTACTGCTGCATCATGGTGAACTTAACACAATACCAGCAGGGATTCAGCTTTCCTAAGTGTTCACGATGTGGGTGTCTACATATAAGTTAACTGTCTAAGCTTGTGTCAGATAAACAGAAATCTAATCAATATGGCCAGATGACATCTAGAGAGCATTTTATCTGACCACATGTAGGAGGTAAACTTAGGAAGATTTGTGCATCTCTCAGGAGCTCACCAAATGTTTTGAGCAACACCATTGATGATGATGAGAGCTTAAGCCTGAAATGGTATAAAAACACTTAGATTTCATTTCATAGATTTCATAGATTTCTAGGTTGGAAAAGACCTTAGAGATCATCGAGTCCAACCATCCCTAATCCCCATTAAACCATATCCTCAAGTAGCTCATCCACCCTATTCTTAAACACATCCAGGGATGGGGACTCAACCACCTCCCTGGGCAGCCTATTCCAGTGGCTGACAACCCTTTCAGAGAAGAAATACTTCCTAACATCCAACCTGAATCTCCCCTGACTAAGCTTATGCCCATTTCCTCTTGTTCTATCACCCATCACTAATGTAAAGAGCCCTTCCCCTACCTCCCCACCATCTTTTCTCAAGTATTTATAGGCCGTAATCAGGTCTCCCCTCAGCCTCCTCTTCTCCAGGCTAAACAGCCCCAACTCCCTCAGCCGCTCCTCATAAGTTTTATTTTCCAGCCCCTTGACCAGTTTAGTTGCCCTTCTTTGGACTCGCTCCAGGAGCTCAATATCTCTCTTAAAGCGAGGGGCCCAAAACTGGACACAATATTCCAGGTGCGGCCTCACCAGTGCCGAGTACAGGGGCAGGATCACTTCCCTGCTCCTGCTGGTCACACTATTCTTGATACATACCAGTATCCCATTGGCCTTTTTGGCCACCTGGGCACACTGCTGGCTCATATCAAGCCGGTAGTCAACCAACACCCCCAGGTCCTTCTCCGCCAGGCAGCTCTCCAGCCACTCCTCCCCGAGCCTATAGCGATGCTTGGGGTTTTTATACCCCAAGTGAAGGACTCTGCACTTGGCCTTATTAAAGCTCATGCCATTGGCCTCAGCCCAACGATCCAGTCTGTTCAAATCCCTCTGAAGAGCCTCCCTACCCTCCAGCAGATCGACACAGCCTCCCAGCTTGGTGTCGTCTGCAAATTTACTGAGGGTACATTCAATCCCCTCATCCAGGTCATTGATAAAGATGTTAAACAGAACTGGACCCAGCACTGAGCCCTGGGGAACCCCACTGGTGACCGGCCTCCAGCCGGATTTAGCCCCATTTACCACCACTCTTTGGGCCCGGCCATCCAGCCAGTTTTTAACCCAAAGGAGGGTGTGCCTATCCAGGCCAGCAGTTACCAGTTTCTCCACCAGAACACTATGAGAAACTGTATCAAAGGCTTTACTGAGGTCCAGGAAAACTACATCCACAGCCCTTCCCTCGTCAACCAGGCGGGTCACCCTGTCATAGAAGGTGATCAGGTTTGATTGGCAAGACCTGCCTTTCATAAACCCATGTTGACTGGGCCTGATCACCCGGTTAACCTGTAAGTGCTCATTAATAGCACTCAAGATAACCTGTTCCATGACTTTGCCCGTCACCGAGGTCAGACTGACAGGCCTGTAGTTCCCCGGATCCTCCTTCCGCCCTTTTTTGTAAATGGGAGTAACATCCGCCAGCCTCCAGTCCAGCGGAACTTCCCCAGTGAGCCAAGACTGCCCAAAGATAATGGACAGGGGTTTGGCAATGACATCCGCCAGCTCTCTCAGGACTCTCGGGTGGATACCATCAGGCCCCTGTAGTTCCCCGGATCCTCCTTCCGCCCTTTTTTGTAAATGGGAGTAACATCCGCCAGCCTCCAGTCCAGCGGAACTTCCCCAGTGAGCCAAGACTGCCCAAAGATAATGGACAGGGGTTTGGCAATGACATCCGCCAGCTCTCTCAGGACTCTCGGGTGGATACCATCAGGCCCCATAGACTTGTGGGCATCCAGCCGAAGGAGCAGATCCTTGACCCGTTCCTCTTGGATCACAGGAGCTTCGATTTACTCTCCCTCCCTGCACTCAGACACCGAAGGCCAGCTCACCTGGGAACTGCTGACCTTATTATTAAAGACTGAGGCAAAGAAGGCATTAAGGACCTCAGCCTTGTCTTCATCCCTAGTGACTAACGTACCCCCTGAGTCCAGTAGGGGCTGGAGGTGATCTTTAGCCCTCCTTTTGTTATTAATATATTTATAGAAAGACTTTTTGTTGTCCCTTACGGAGCAGGCTAGTCTAAGTTCCAATTGGGCTTTTGCCTCCCTGATTATCTCCCTACATGCCCTAACTTCCTCCCTGTATTGATTCCTGGATGCCTGCCCATTCTTCCAAGACTTGTAGACATCCCTTTTTCTTTTGAGATGTTCCCAAATCTCCTTTGTTATCCAAGCTGGTTTTCTACCCTGGCGGCTCGACTTCCGGCACACAGGGACAGCTCGCTCCTGTGCCTCCAGAATTTCCTTTTTGAATAGTAACCATCCCTCCTGCGCCCCCTTACCCTTGAGAGCTGTCTCCCATTGGACTTTGTTAACCAGACTTCTAAACAGCCCAAAGTCAGCTCTCCCAAAGTCCAGCTTGGCCGTTTTAGTGTTCCCCCTCCTAACTTCCCCTAGAATTGAGAATTCTATTATCTCGTGGTCACTAAGCCCCAGGCGTCCTCCAACCTTCACATCTCCCACAAGACCTTCTCTGTTCACAAACAGCAGGTCTAGGGGAGCTCCTTCTCTAGTCGGTTCACTAACCAGTTGTGAGAGGAAGTTGTCCTCCACACTCTGCAGGAACCGCCTAGACTGTTTCCTGACTGCCATGTTATACTTCCAACAGACATCAGGCAGGTTAAAGTCACCCATAAGGACAAGGGCTAGTGAGCGCGAGACTTCCCCCAGTTGTTTAAAGAATAGCTCATCAGTCTCACTGTCCTGATAGGGTGGCCTGTAGCAGATACCCACTACAATATCCGCCTTCATAGGCCCCTCTTTGATTTTCACCCACAGACATTCTACTAGGTCATCCCCAACATTTAACTCTAAACAGTTTAGATCTTTCCTTACATACAGGGCAACCCCACCACCCCTTCTACCTCTCCTATCCCTCCTGAAGAGTTTGTAGCCATCCATGGTAGCACTCCAGTTATACGAGTCATCCCACCATGTTTCAGTGATGGCAACTATGTCGTAGTTTCCCCGGATAGCAAGAGCTTCCAGTTCCTCTTGTTTATTGCCCATACTACGTGCGTTCGTATAGAAGCACGTAAGTTGGGCTTTCAACCCCAAAGGCTGCAGTTAAGCTGCCTAAAGAGTGATTTGTCGTGCTTCTGAGACAGTCTAGTGAACTTGAGACATTGACACAGGCCTGGTGATTGTGACCTAGGACCTAGAGGGGACATGTGGCTTCCAGACTGGTGGTTGGAGGCCAACTGGAAATCTTCAGGCACCTTAATGACACTAGATACCTATTCAGGCAGCTGAATTGAGCGACTACTTTGCAGGCTCAATCTTACCATAGAGTCAACAAAGTTGAATCATTACTCAGCTTGAATGAAAAATAGGGACAATGGTGAATGGTTCAAATAATGTATCTGACCATTGGCGAACCTTTAGTAAGGACTGCAGCCTTTAAGGGCAGGACTCAACCGCCTGAACATAGATGCTTAGAGACAGTGTAAGCCCTGTGGGGCTTTGGAGAGTGCTGATCTCCCAGAAGTCCTGTTTCATACCCGCATGGGTGACTTGGATACCCTACACCATCTCAAATGCACTAGACAAGTTTAGGAAGTAGATCCCTGTTTGGGCAAATCTGTCTCAGTTAATAACGATATGGGCTACGACTACACAAAAACCAGTAACGAGACTCTAGGGAGTGTTACACTACTCTAACATAGTACCGTAGTTACAAATAGGACTGTAAACTTATTAAAAGGGAGTAAGAAAATGGCAGGTGATTGTGTGGAGTGAGCTGGAAACAACATTCAAATTCCAAATTACTGAAAGTACTGCTTGTGCCTGCAGGCAGGCGAGAGCTGCTGGCACCAGATGTACCCTGCTTCTAATGGTGTGGCTGGAATGGAGGGATCACCACGCTCATGCAGGCAAAGGAAATATTCACTCACATAAGCATGGGGAATATTTCTTAAAAAGAAATCACTTCATTTTGAGCTCTCAGTCTTCCTGCTTAAGGGAAATCCACAAAACAAAATTAAAAAAAAATGCTCCTGGCAACTGCAAATCAGAACTTCTTAGAAAGGCATGGACTGAAAAGAGGCCATTATAAACTTCATCCTCTCTTTAACTTATTCATCTTCCATGGTTTGTAAATTACCATCTATCTCTCTCTTTCCTCCAAAACATAACCACCTCCTTACCTCTCATCTCCCATTTAACATTTTCTCTGCTCCATGAGTGCCCACAACTTTTTTCTTCTAGAGAAAAATTAGTCTTCTGCTCTAAATCTGAGGAGCCGTTCTGGCATTGCCTTGAGATCTTCTGCTTCTACTTCATATCTGAAGGGAACATGTGTCCCCAGTTTTGTTTTTTTAATGTGTAATTGGCCTAGTAAGAAATATTTCCCTATAAATCTTGTGTTATGTTTGTAGACCATCTCTGCTAAAACAACATAATTTAGATTTATATACTTCTAAAACAATTTTTGGTTTAATTGCCATTGATAGTTCAGCAGCACTGGCTTACAGAGGAAAATATGATTAAACAGCATTGCTACTAAGTTTTTGAATTAAAGAACCAGTACCTAAATCATCTTGTGCAAACAGGATTCATGCAAATTAATGTCTTCATTAAAGCTTTTGATTTACTGTAATTTATTTTTCTTTCTATTGATTTATTTTTTTAGGCTTTGTAAAGAATATAATATATTCAAGTTAATTTTCAGTTAGACAATTTCTTATCTTTGATTAGTATTTAGACTAATTTTTACTCTTGAATTTAACAAATGTAAGAACTACCAAGTCTGTTCCTTATTTATGAATACACAATATAATAAGCTTCTAATACGGACAGCTAAGTAATGAAACAATTGAACAGATACATTTTTATAAGTTTACACATTCTTTTCCCAAAATGCAATTACTTCTGTTATAGTAACCTGAAACCTTCCTCTGAAGTATGTCGAATAATACAGATGTTATATGAGATAATATATTTTGTTGTGGTCATATGGCTTTGTCATGGTTCGAAGAGTGGGGGGAGGTCCGGATGGCAGAAGCTGCCCATCACACTGGACTCCCATCCCTTCGGGGCTTGAGCCAATCGGCACCTCTGCGAATTGCCCTATTTACGTTGGGACAAAGGAACCGGAAAGGTGTGTACCTTTGCCCAGGAGCGAGGAGAAGGGAGGGGGTCATGGCCTCGCTCCCCGGTGCCCGCTCTGTTGAGGATGGCCCTGACAGAGCCGCTTGGGGAACTCAGGGAGAGCCCTGCTCCCGGGGTGCCCACCGGGCCGATTTCACCCAGAAAAGACTGAGATCTGAGAGAAACGGCCACACCGACACCAGGTCAGTGAAGATGGAACGGGACAACGTGTGCCGCAGCTGAGTCCCCCTTGCAAGCGGCCCCTTTGTAACCAGTCCTCAGTGGAGCAAGCAGAGATCCACTCACAGCCCGTGGAGGATCCATGTCAAGAAGAGATGCCAGAGCCTGAGCACGGTACGCATCTAGAGTCCGTGGGACAACCCCCGCCGATGGGGAGGTGTTTCGTTAAAGGAGATGCCTGAGCCTGAGGCTATTGTGAATCATGGGCACAGGTCGAGGCGCATTTACGCATCTAGGTCTGTACAGAGACGCATTTAAGGTCGATATGACGACCCACGCCAGAGCGAGTGGCTACAGCTCCTTAAAAGTCCAAGACTGGTAAAGCCCGCACTTGGGGCAATACAGTGGGGTAAGAATTTGCCTCCCAGCGGGCAGGATTCACGCTTTCGCCGTGAGCAGGGGATCCACTGGAGCAAGGGACAATGGTGTAAGGACTCCTTCTCCTTTAAGAGAAGCGGCAGTAACAATATGGAATGAACTGACCTGCATTCCCCCAGTCCCTGCCCCCCTGCACCGCTGGGGGGAGGAGGTAGAGCCGGGAAGAAAAGGCAAAGGCGGGAGTGGTGTTGATTTTAAGATCTGGCCTTGTTTTCTTGTTATCCTCTCAAGTAACCGTTTTTGTGTGCTTTTCTCTTTGTAGGTAGCTGTTAATAAACTGTTTTGCTTTAAGAAAACAGCCTCTTTTGCCCGGGACTGTGGTTGGTGGGTGCTCCTCTGTTCCTGTCTCGACCCTCAGCTCTTTTATTACATTTTTCTCCTCTCCATTTTCCTGGAGTGGGAGAGCTGCATGGAATTTAATGCCAGATCGGCCTAACCCACGACAGGCTTCTGACGTTATCAGCTGAGCTACAAAGACTAAAGAGTGGGTAATCCTTCAAACATCATTTTAATTGAAGATATTTGAAAAAAAATGCAGTTAAACAGGAAGTCAAGCTGTTTTTTTTATGAACTTTTTGTGTAAAAAATATTTCTGGCCAAGAATTTTCATTTTTTAGGCAAACTTCTTTTAGGCTCTTGAGTATCAGCACAAATAAGACTTCAAGGACACAATGGTATGACAAACAGAGTTTATCTGGAAAATTTAATGTAGCAAGTGAAATTGTGACAAATTATACAAATGTATTTATTTTACAACAAATAATACTAAGACTATACTCCCACAGAATTTTGGCAGAAATCCATTCTGACTCGATAGTCATGAAATGCTGAAAAAATCAGCACATAAAAACATACAGTGTGCATATGGAAAAACACAGCAATTAACAATTAAACCAGCTGATGCTCTTCATTTGTCTGACAATCCGTTTGGTATGAGGATCAAACTGGAACTGAGTTGTTCCACGGAAGAAGTAGACATAGCCTAGAAATAAAATTTAATCCAATTATATTTCATAGGTGACTTCTTTTCAGTATTTTGGAAAAAGTCTCCAACATGCGCAGTCCATGTATACTTGCTATTTTTCATTTCCATCTCGTTAAGGTTATTAACAGGTTTTTGAAAACAAATGCTTCTATATAAGCCCAAATATTCAAGAAAACTCAAAATAAAGGTATGTTTTACTCACCATCTTTCTGGAAAGCAGCATCGACTCGGCCAATTTTTCCAAATTTGGAGACTATTTTTTTGGGATATCCATGATCCATGGATTTTTTGTTTTCATCATATCTTAACACAAGAAACACCATTACAATTTGTGAGGAAGAAGACAATATTTTGGAATTCCAAAACAAATTCATACACATATGCAACTCTGCTGTCATTAAGAAGTCTTACAAAAATTAGCTAAATTGGATTTTTGATTCTCCCTATTATGTGTTAAGGTTTTCATACTATGAATGTCTTGAGATTCAAAAAGCCTGCCTTTGGTGAAGTTTGTAACAAGGCTCTCAAGGGCCTCGGGAATGCAGCCCAGGAATCTATTAATGCATTTCTGGCCTTTCCAGAGCCTTGGCCATCCCTTTCACATAAAATGAGTTTTTATTTCAGGGCACTGGATATCCAGTTCAGTATAAAAATAAAACATAAATCTTGGGAATAGAAGTCGGTAGTACAGTCCTGAAACATACTTGTATTAGTGTTAACCATGTACTTCTTAAATCAAACTACTCTCTGAAATTTGTCATGAGCTACACTTAAATTATACGTACAACCTACTGTACAATAGAAGAATGTTTATAGTTTACTCACAGAGAAATTCAATTAAAACACTTTTTATTAGCAGTTCATTTTGTTTGAAATGTGAATGAAAAGTGGACACTATCACAACATTGCACAGAAAAGCAAGACTGTTGTAGAGAAAAAGTGAATAATTTACTAGAAAGTCAGTCTTTTATTGGGCAGATGTTTCATTTGGTTGCAGGTAATTACATTCCTGCTACAGGAATCTAATAAATGGCAAAAAAATCCTATGAAAATTTGACATTTCCTAGTAAATACTTAAAATTGTTAAACTTCCAGAGAGCATTGTTTAAATTTCTGGAATACACTTGATTTAAACATCATTTATTGCACTTGAATTTTATAGTAATACATCAATCTTCAGAGACAAGCGAAAATATGCCTTCTAGTAAACGAACTTTAAATCTTACCTCCAGTATCTGTCCGCTGTAAAGAAGTATGTTTTTCCTGTGGTTTCGTCATTGTAAGCTGCATTAACTCTTTTAACAGTCTTCGGGAACCCCAAACGATAGATTGGTTTAGGATAGCCAGGTGCAATGTCATATCCTCTGAGAACCCAATATTTATCCTCTGAAAAATATAAGCACATTTCGTTTGTTTTTGCTATTTATAAGCAACCTTTAATTGTATTTTAGATGGGTAGCAAACAATGTGTCTTAGATATCAGTATTATTCCTTTCAGTTTATTACTCTAGAAAATGGTTCTAATTCTCACACTGGGACTACATCATGAAGACAGTGGAAATGTCTTTTGTTTTTATGAGTAAAATATTAGAATCATAAGGTGTATGGATAGTACTTCCCCAGATTTTTTTAAAATGAATATAAAGCATTTGTCTTGGTAACAACCTGGAGAGTGCTGGAAGTTGATGGGTTAATCCACTGACATTGGATTGGGATATTGATTTTATTAAATTCCTGCAGTATGCTGTTCAAGTATAGAGCCCTATAATATTTTGAAGACTAGACGATTTACATTAAATTAAACTATTAAGAAGGATATATGTCTAATCAAAGTGCTTTGGTAATTTTAGATGCAGTGAACATTTCATCTAGATATATGCATGTGAATATATGATAATGTACAATATACTGTAATACGTGCATAATGAAGTTGTTTGAGACCTTTAAAGAAAAGGACTGATTGTTTTTTCGGTGAACAATTTTCCTCTCACAGTATGCTTTTCCATCGACATTTTTTTGTTGTTTTTTTTTCCAAAATATCACAAGATACTAATAAGCATATCAATAACAGTAGTGTACAAATGCCTGTATTGCCAATTGAATTCATCAAAAATCCTTCTGCATAAAGCAAAATGCTGTTACCTGAAGTGAACTAGACCTGAAGAAGGGAAGCTATTTTCATGTCTTGTGTTTCAGAGCATTAATATAACAGAGGAGCAAGTTTTCAGGATTATGACCTTTGCAGATCCCTTACAGCAGTATAACTATGATCCTCTGGTTAAATCATTTGCAGATTTGTAAGATTCTCTGTTCCATGATCTTCCCTAAAAAGCACTTTGACTTCCATAATTGTACGGTTTGCAAAGGATCAGGGAGTAACTGGTCAGAAAAAGTAGAGAATTTCAGGTTCCATTACCTTTAAAAAGTAAAACTTCATCCCTCTCAACATTTTCATAAGCAGCTTGAATTCCTGATGGTAACTTTGGCCAGAACAGTGAGATAAAATTGAGCTCTGTCTCTGTCCTCGCAGGATGTTTGCGCAGCATATATCTGGTTTAAACAAAAAATATGTGATAAAATAGTTCCACTCCTATCACAAGCGCAAAATAATAATTATAGCTCCTGGAATATAACAAGGAGGACGATGTGTACCTGGGCATGAAAATCCCCCTCTACTGAATGTAAAGGAAATCTAGAGTGACTGCACTCTTAACTCTAGCACCTCAGTTACATGCTAAAAATCAGGCAAGATGAATATAAGCTGTTCTGTTTCTCTGTAGGACAAAAAGACTAAGAGCTGGCTTCAGTAACCACCTAACAGACATCTTTCTACTTACAAGTGTTTTCATCTCTGCCCCTGCTCTTGTATTGAGGAGTAGCAGGAAGGTTACGGTGTGGGTCCCATGGACACATTGCTAAGAGGTGCATGAATGCTCTTGCTTTGCTAGTAGTTGAATCAAGTTCAGAGACAAGTCTGTTGCAGTACTGGCCACAGCAGCAGAGTAGTTGGAAAACAACCTACAAACCCTCATCTCCTTCATTGCTCTTGTCAGCTAGGTCTCTTGGGATTAATGATTTGAGAACTATCACTCATGAAGATACATGGTGTTCTTCCAGTGCTTCTCTTTGTACTACATTTCAAAAGGGCAGTTTTACCTCATGGATTACATAGTTTTTTAAAACTACTGAATATTTCAAAGAGATAATATATATGCTTATTGTTGTTACCTGCCCTTGAAGAATATTTTTTCTCCACGTAGGGTAGTAATAGCATCAAATGTCAAATTTGGGTCACAAGCTTGTGGAGTTATAGGTCCTGTTGGCTGCACAGCATCATTGGACTGTCCTATAGGAAGAATATTTTATCTTTTAGTATGGAGAAATATAAAGACAGTGTTCAGAAGGTCTCTGAGGACACCAAGAATTTTACAGGAAATGAAAATGCATATGGTTTTAAACTAAGGGTTTGTCATTAAAAGCAGACTTTTAATGTTGATAAAACTGATTGTGTTCATCTTTTTCAAAATAAGATTTTTTGCAGAGCTGGACTTCAGCTGAACTTAGCTTTCAGGAATTTTCTCTCTTTTGTTATCCATTGTTGAACAACAGTTAAACTTCACATTTAAGTGGAATAAGCATGTTTTAAATATATTCTTATTACTTTTACTACCTTCTCAAGTAGAAATATTAAATAAAAATATTTTTACTTACCATAGATGGCTTGAATGCCATCAATGTCATCCTGAGGAAGAAGGAATTCATTTGGGTCTGTGTAGGAGTAAGTTGGATACATCAGTGCTCCAGGATCATTTGAATGAGACAGACCCAGCGAATGTCCAAGCTCATGGGCAATAACAATGAACAAATTGTACCCTGCAGGATAAAATCATATGAAACAAGGTAAAATCTTTTTCAGTATTCAGCACAGTTGACTACTGAGAAATACTTAGGCCTCCTCCCAAAATACAGTACAGATGCAAGAGAGACTGTAAATAATGCTATCAACATTAAAACTCAAAAAATATTGTAACAGAAGAGCTATATGTTCAGCCTTAATTGTGGTCTCTTTGTCCTGTCTCTTGTCCTTGTGTCTTAAATACAAACCTTGTTTCTCCTGCTGTTGCATAAACTGCTTAGATCAAGGATCACACCAACAAGAAGTGATTCAACAGAAAAAAATAACTTCAAAACAAACACTGAGATGACAGTTCTGGTGATACTCAAATATCTTAGTTAGAACCAAACTTTGAAGTGCTAGGTTAACAAAGATAAAGGATTCGGCTTAAGAAATTTACCACCAGATCTTCCTGTATCCAAGTTGTAGGTTTCATCTGAACACGAAAAAGTATTTTTAAGTGCTGACTTAGTTGCCATTATAAAAAACTATGACCTAAAAATCTCTTTTCTGTGAATTGATTCCTATAAATGGCAAAAAAAGAAAAGAGCAAAGCAATTTAAAAGAACATTTTCAGCCACTTCTATGCACTTTTTGCCTGTAATCAAACTCAAAATCTAAGCATCACATGAGCTAAAATTGTACAAGGTAAAACTGTATAAATGGATCCAGTTACAAAGTCCTTACCTCTTCCATCTTTTGTCCAGGCTTCCTCCTCATCAAGATGCACATCTCCACCAATACCTTCGCCAGGCTGGAAAGCATGAGCCAGCTGCCCATTGGGACCGTCAAAAGGAGAGTTGTCTTGGTGATCTACAATGAAGAGTTAGAATCAGTTAGAATCCTAAATTATTTCTATGATTGTAGATGGCTGTTTGATACATAAAGAAATCAGTGTTACCTCTATAAGCAAAAGAGATCATTATATCTGCTTCTTTGTCCTCAACTTTTCGGAATGTCAATGGTGTCACGTTGCTCCAGACACTGAGAGCTTTTTGGATTGCTTTGTCTACATCAGCTTGTCTCATCTTTGGGGTGTAATTCAAAATCCTTCAAGGCAAAGCCAACACATTATATACTGTTAAGAATACAGCATTTCAGCTGAAAACAATAACTTGTGCAAAAGCCAGAATTCTTAGACGTATCTTTCATGAATGAAAATTAGTAATGGCTTCATTTTAGATACTGCCTTCTAAAGTGCCTGTCTTCTTCCAGAAATCAATTAATCAATCTGGATGTCCATATATGACATCATGTACTTACTTCAGACCCCCCAAAGTTAGGATACCAGATTTATATCTTTTTGAACCAGATTAGGAAAGATTACCTGTATGTCAGATTATTTCTTTTCCATTTGGGATTCCCTGCTGTGAACACATATTGCCCTATATCAGGAATACCACATCTGGGTTTTTTCATGATCTCCAAAGTGTCAAGATCAGGTTTTCCAGTCACTTCTAGTCCAAAGAATGCCTGCATTTCCTTGAGCTTTGCAGCAAGGGGATTTTCATCCTTGTTTCTTAAATGAGGTTGATGATCCTTTTGAAGATTGTAGAAATTCTGTAGATAATTCTGAACAAGAGTTTAAAAAAAAAAGAACATTGTGGCATATTAGTACTGTCTTCAGTCACACTTAAATTTTCTCAGTAATCTTGAGCTGTTCCCATATCTACATTCCCTGTGTTTACCAGGTGTAAAACCAACATATTTTCTCCAGGAATCGGTGTGAAGAGTCAGAAATAACTTATGGTTTTTATATAGCTTTCTGAATTTCTTGTTTCACTGATGGAATGTATGAAGAAATGCCTTTAAAAATCTAATATTTACTATTAATAATTAATTCCACATTATTTATGGTGTCTGACTACTGTGACAGAAAAACTTATGAGGAAGTTTATAACTGGTCTCATTCTCCACACAGCCAGGACTTCCAATGAAACAGGTGATTACTGCTAGAGAATCAGTTCTTGGCGAATCACATCATTTATTTTCAGCAATAAAATATGCTATTAGGAACCCAGGTTTTCCTACTAAATTTCAATAATTTTGTCTCCAATACTATGGTGTCTATGCAAGAGTTGTGTTTCTTAGAGAAGTTCTTTTTTTTTCCAAAGTATTCCATAAAAGATCCATTCAGCAAAACATTGACATACATGTCTGCTTCAAGGAAGTTTCCTCTCTTATGTTATTGAGACCAGTCATATCACAAATTTCAAAGCACATTCTGAAATGTAAGTTGTAGCAGAGTGTGACTATTTCTGCACAGCCACAGAGCCTTGCTGCTAATACTCATAGTTTTAGTATTACTTTATTGACAACATCAAAAGTGAAGTTAAAAAATATTAAGATGACTTTGGAGTAAATAAGTTCCATCTAATTTTTACGCGTTTTCTAGATTGATAGTAGAGCTTTCTCTTGAAACCTCTGCAAAATGGTACATCTTTAATTTCAAGTCATATTCTGTGAAAAGAATTGCAGTTATAGTTATCTCCCAGACTACCTTATGTCACTTAGAAATGCACTGAAAAATATTTACCTCCACAAGCTGTAGAGTTTTTCCTTCATCTTCTGCTTCTTCTGGAGCCACAGGAAAAGCAAAGGAGACAGCCACACATAGCAACAGGAGAAGCAAAAGGGTCTTCATCCTCATCTAAGGTTGTCTGCCTCAGTTTCACTCTTGAGTGACTGAACACACTTCACAGCTCTGTTTATATAGCTAATTTGTCAATCAGCAACAGGCTGACTCATGCTGTATAATATCCTCTGATTAGTAAAAATGATGCATAGCAGCTTCATCATCAGGTAGTTACGCAATGTGTTTAATGTTACTGTCCTTATTTTGCCTGAGCCTTCTGTTTTGGCCAATTTTGTAGTGTATTTAATAAATAAGGAAATGCTTTTCAGGTAAAATGAGGTACCTTTCATAATTTTTGTGAAATAATTAATTTAGACTATTTATGGCATAAGGTCTTGACGGATTGGCGAAATAGTAGGAAATAACATGTAACAGTAGCATAATATATTATAATGAATAACATTATGTTATTTATATGATACATATGTTTTAACATTTAACAAAATATAGCATATTATGTCATAATATATAATAATAATACAATATAAACAACAGTGCAAAGAACCAATCTCATCTGGGAAAAATAAGCATCGTAACTCCAGGAGAGTTGTCATGAGCTAAGTAAAAATTCTATCTAAAACAATCTTGTGATGCTAGCAAAACTGAGTGCTAAAATGATTCGACATTTTTTGACTGATATTAACAAAAATCAGCCATGTTACTGGAATGCATAAACTGGGTTCCCATATGTACGGTAAGTAAAGTAATGTTTATACTCTTGCCAGCACAAATAAGGTCTCAGCTGCAATAGCATGTTTCAATCCAGGCAGAGGGATGATCAGAAAGACTCCATGAAGCCCAACAGGAATTTTTGCGAGTGTGGAAAAGGAAGATTGAAGTAACTATTTTGAGACTCTGTGTTCACTGTTTCATGGAGAGAAGACCAAGGGGAGCTGTGAAAAAAGCTGTTAAATATATGAAATGTTTTTCCTGAGAGGGAAGCAGTGACTGTTCTCCAAAACTCTAGAATGGTCTTAAACAACAGTGATTAAGTTTAGACATGAAGTTTGGGATTCGGCTGCCTGAGCATTAGTGCTACTCAAGACACTGTAGGGAATCCCACCTGCCCTGGAAGGATGTAGGTCTCCATAGCTCCTGTGTCATGGCAGCCAGCCTCAGGTGGGTGTCTCAAGTACAGGCAACTGAATAATGAGGTGGAATTAGCTTTAAGTTTTTCGTCATGTAGATATCCACAAGTTATTTAGGTGTCTGAGCTCTCGTCTTGGACAACAGATTCTAGAGAGTGATTCAACTGACCTTATGACATGGAATTTAAGATAAGATGAATTTCTCAGTATACTTCATTGACTGTATTCACTAGGTCTCTATCAATGATAAGAGAAGTTCAAATACCCAGGACACATGTGGAAACCTACAGTGTAGACCTCTAAATTCAGGGAAACATTTCTAACTTCAAGGACAGCTAAGCACCAGAGTATATGACCTGAAGTGGCTGCATGTTTGCTAACTCTGAAAGCCATCAAATACAGGCTGGACATCTTTCAGAATGGTTTTGGTGTTGCTGTCCTTGTTGAAGAACCTCTTTGGAAACCTCGAGAGGGTTTTTTGTGTATCTTAAAATGGAAACAGTAGATGTTAGTGTGAAAGGGAGAAATGCAAATACGTACCATTATAATTTTTTTCTGATATATGAGCAAGTTTTAGCCTGAAGGAGCTCAATATAGGATGAAAATTTTAATTGTGCTGGGAAGCACTTCATTTAGTTTCCCAAACCTCAGGGAAAAATAATGTACTTAGTATATGATTCTACACTCACTGTAGTGTAGCACCCCCTAATTATATCTAGGTTCAGCAAAGCGGACACCATTCCTGGGAAAAGCAAATTACTTTACACCTTCCAGTGGAAGTCAAATTGTTTGTCTGGAGTGACTGACTAATACAGGACAGTTCAAAAGCAGAAGCAACAGTCTAGTGTTGGTATTTGAAATGACTAGTGCAATAATTTTTCAAATGGTACAGCTTTTGTAGATGTAAAGAGATTGAGCTTCATGGTTCATAGTCCAAGGAAACGTCATTGTTGATTATTCTTAATCCATCTTGATTTTCAGACAGGAACAAAAAGAATTGTGTATGTTGAATATTTCTCCAAAGTCTTTCCTACAAGTCACATGATCCTGGGTTTTGTGAAATGCTGCTTAACTTCTCTAACTCTGTTTCTAAACTAGCATTTTCTCCCTGTAAATATTTCTTCTTCATGTGTTTCTATAGGCTGGTTTATGTAGTTCCTGATTCAATACCTTCCTTTCTTGCTTTTTTTTTTTTTTTCCTAAGACTCCTTATTAACTCCTTATTTCTTCTATCCTTTTTTCTTTTATTTTTTGAAGGCATCATAGACATGTTTGAACACATATAAGCAAAGAAGAGATGTAGATTAATCAGATGCGTCTGGTGACTGAGAAGGGAATGTTAGGAAATCTTGCATGGCGGCTTACACACGCAGGTTCTGCTGCCTTGAACGTTTCTGCAAAGGGTCTATGGCCAAATTTTAATGTGATCGAGAGGATATTGAGTCAGGCAGAGAGTGAGAAGGGACATCTGGTTGTTTTCCAGGAAATTTTAAATAAATGACTTCCCAAAGCAGCCAGTGGCATGACTTGAGCGTCCTGGATTCCAGCACTAGCTGTGGGAACTGTTTATGTATTTGAAGAGTCATCCAGTGTAAAACCTTAAGCAGCATCAGGAAGAGGAAGCAGAAGCAGTGGCTTCCCTCTGTCTTGGGAATTTCCACAGTGTTGGGCTACGAAGTCATGTCCCAGTTCACTGTCTGCATGGGCTTCCTACTGCGTGTCCTTCAGCACATCTCTCTTGAATGAGGGAAGGAGAGGTTTCAGTCATCTGCTCTTCCCATGGTATGACAGCTACCACATTGCCACCTTCTCCTTTGCAAGCACTTGCCTTCAAACAAAAAAACCCACACAACTCAACAGAAGGAGACATGAATACGCCAAAATGAAACTGGGACCCCTCGAAATACAGGAGAATTTTTTTCTGAGTGTCAACTGGTGTCTACACAGTCTCTCACTTTGCTTGTAAGACTGTTGTGTTGCACCTGAACCTGACTGGCACAGTCTGACATGGTCTCTCACTAAACCCCATTTCTAGCTATTTTTCCAGGTCAGTGGCTCTGCCCTGTGTGCAGGGGGCTGTCAGGGGTCTCAGTGACAGTCTCTGGGGTGGGACCAGGGATTGGAGATCGCTGTGTCTGTGGTGCTGTGACTGGAGAGACCAGGGTGCATGCATGTAAATTGAGTACATATGTATGTGTGTGAGCACTAGCGAATATCCAGCTGGATGAGCCATTGAGTAGGGTAAGAGGTTGGGAGCTGGGTGTCAAAGTGGCCAAAAGACAGGCCTGGATAGTGGAGAGACCAGGGTTCTGTGAGTTGGCTACTGGAGGGACCAGTAGCCCAAGCCAGCAACTGGGGAGTCTGTGGGATGTGGACTTGACAGGTAGACCTGTTTGTGTGTGTGCATGAGGTGTCAGGGGACACTTGTACATCCCAGTGCAGCTGCTGGATGGACAGGGTGTCTGAGACCAGCTGCTGGAGGATCCGTAGTGTCTTTCCGTGTGTGTACCTGGGTGCACATATGTGTATGTGTGTGTGTGTGTGTGTGCATGTGCATGTGCCTACTGGGAATACATGCTCAGCCTCACTGCTGACTGGACCTGGGGGCAGGAATGTGCAGCAGCTTCACCTTTGTCAGGGTACCAGATTTGGACAACTCCTAACACATTGGCCCTGCCTGAAGTTTGCCTAAAATCTCCATGTAACCAATGGAGAGATGTAAACTTTGCCCTTTCCTACCCCTAATTGTTCTTCAGAGACAGCTTTTGCCTGGACCACGGGTATTCAGGTCACCCTGAATCACCCTGCCAGGTCTGAGACCGATCTGCTAAATCACTGCTAAACCCAAACTGGTTGCCTAAGGAAGACACAGTTGACACTGGTGCTGAGGGCCAGCGTTTTCAAGAGTTTTTCCATTGTATACCCAGGCAGTACAGGCTTGTGTGTCCCTGTACTAGCAATCATCCTGCTTTATTTGCACACTTCTTCCTCAGTAAAACTGCACTCTTGTTGTTTGTGTTGAGATAAGAGGCCTCTAATTGTCCTTTTCCTAGGAACTCTGCTCACTGTTCCTTCTTCATTAAGTCTGCATGCGAATGTAAGCACTGTCAAAGGTCTCTCAGCATGTTTCCCCTTCCCAGCATTAACTGAAAAGGACATTTAGACAGAAGCGTAAGAGGAGACATATTTCTCTAGAAGAGTTTCCCAGCCTCAGACAATTTTCTGCCTCAGTGATTTCCATTTACTTTGTACCTCACTTACCTAGGGCTTGCATTTGACTCTTCAAGCTATTTACCTTTTCCTCTAGTTCTTTCTGAGAATGTTTTAAAATTTTTCAATGGCTTTCGTCCTTCTATCCCCAAGGAGAAACTTCCACCCACACCTCTGACTAAAGAATGAAAAAATAAATTCACAGTATGAATCATGGTGGGATTTTTCTAAATCAAAGTCTTCCTACAGAATTACTGTAGAAAAGGGAACTTTGATTGGTAGTTCTGTAATTTTAATATTACAAAAATTAAAAATGGTACTTCATAATTCTATGAATTGTTTACTGTTATAATTTGTCACAGTGATGTTTGCAATTGCTTTCTCAGTAGCAGGTGACACTACAAAGTACAGCCATCATTCTTGCAAGAAGTACTTCTGTGTCCATTCTGTGCTCTTATGCATATCCCAATCTTAATGTGTTTCCAAACTATTTTGAAGCAACAAAATAAAAATCTTTCTGCAAATCCAGCATATTATCCTGAAACAAGTTATTTTCCTTGAAGGATATCACTTTTCATGTAAAGACTGAAGTATCAAAGACATAAATCATGTCACTGTGCGGCAACGTTCAGCTGGTTGCAAATATTCACATGAAGTTAGAGAATTCATTAAGAATTTTCTCTTAATGAGCCAAGTACATTTTGACACCAAGATGAAAAAGTCAAAGGCAACCCTACAAGTCAGATATCTTAAAGTTTGCACAACCTTGTGGCTTAACGTCACTCGATGTTAAACATTTCCTTTAAAGAAGTGCTGTTGATTCTGCTCCAAGAGAATGATCAGTCACTCTGTTTATGAGTGTCCCAGTTTTAGCTGGGACAGAGTTTTTTTTTTAACAGCCAGAAGAGCTCCCTGTTTTGGTTTCACTCAGAGGCTCACTCTGAGAAGAATGTTGATAGCAAGCTGATGTTTGTGGTTGGAAGTGAAACTCCAAGGACTTTTCAGTGTGCGGAGTACAGAAACACGGCAGGATAAGGGGGGAGCATAGCTGGGACAAGGGGGACACGATTCCCCTTGTCATTTGTGTGGAACTTAAGACTGAGGGCCAAACTGGCCAATTAGTATTCCATATCATGCAGCGTCATGCCCAGTATAAAAACGAGGGTCAGCCGGGAAGAAGGGCTTTTGCGCTTTTGCTCTTTTTGCACTTTTGCTCTTTTGCGCTTGCTGCGCTGTTGCTCTGCTGTTTTTTTTTCTTTCTCTCTCTCTCTTTCTCTCCCTCTCTGCCCCTCTCTATTTCGGGGCCTCGCGTTCGTCCGGGATTTGCAGTTTTCGGGACGAGACGGGCTTCGCATACGAGGGGTGGTGAGCACCTACATTGTATTAAATCATCTGTATTAAATCACTCTTATCTCAACCCACGGGTTTCACGTTTATCCTTTAATTCTCTCCCTCATTCCTGGGGGTGGGGGAGGGGGAGTGACCGGCTGTGTGTGGGGCGGTTCAACATAACCCACGACAATGAGCCAAGGTGCTGTGCTGGGCAGTGTTAGGAGCACAGTGGTAGAGTTCAAACCAGATTGAAGTCCAAAGGCCACTGCGATAGGGCTCAGGATGTCAGGTGCTGAATCAGTCCTTATTATTTTATTGTACAAGGGCAATTCAACGTGACAAGTCACAGACTGGGGCAGTGCCAGAGTTACACCTCAGTGACTTGCACAGTCTCAGACATAACATCATCAATGAAGAGAAAGGAAGGAGTGCCACTTTCCATGCCAACCACCTGTAACACAGAGGAAAATCAAATCACATTCTTCGTCCCCACAGTTAACCTGTTACCTGGGCTGGGAACCTGCTCTGTTGTGTCCCACGCAGGACTTTGCTGATGGCAGACAGGCCCTGGGATGCCTTGCAGAGCCAACCTTGCTAACTTGAAGGCCTTTGCCTCTGAACCTGCCTGTTGTTACACAGTTGTGCAGATGTAAAACTTGCCCTGAAAGAGGCAGTAAGAAGAGATCGATGTTTCTGCACTGATCTGCAAAATAAATGTGCATATGCCCTGGGGCTCTGGGCCATTTGGGACATACTGGAATTGCTACAGGTTCATAGACCCCTAGTGGGATGCACGGCACCAACACCAAAACATCCTGTGAGACAGCTACTGCTTGTGACCTTGCAAGAGCAATTGTCTTGCTGGCAAGGAGCAAACGTAGAATCATAGAATCATAGAATGGTTAGGGCTGGAAGGGACCTTCAAAGGTCATCTAGTCCAACCCCCCTGCAAGGAACAGGGACATCTCCAACTAGATCAGGTTGCTCAGGGCCTCGTCCAACCTGGCCTTGAACGTCTCCAGGGATGGAGCATCCACCACCTCTCTGGGCAACCTGTTCCAGTGTTCTACAACTCTCATGGTAAAAAAATTTTTCCTAATATCCAATCTGAATCTACCTCCCTCTATTTTAAAACCATTACCCCTTGTCCTATCACAACAGGCCCTCCTGAACAGCCTCTCCACATCTTTCCTGTAGGCCCCCTTGAGGTACTGGAAGACCGCTATAAGGTCACCCTGGAGCCTCCTCTTCTCCAGGCTGAACAGTCCCAACTCTTTCAGCCTGTCCTCATAGGAAAGGTGCTCCAGCCCTCTTATCATCTTCGCGGCCCTCCTCTGGACCCTCTCCAACTGGTCCATGTCCTTCTTATGTTGGGGGCTCCAGAACTGGACGCAGTACTCCAGGTGAGGTCTCACGAGGGCAGAGTAGAGGGGAAGAATCACCTCTCTCGACCTGCTGGCCACGCTCCTCTTGATGCAGCCCAGGATGCAGTTGGCCTTCTGGGCTGCAAGAGCACATTGCCGGCTCATATTGAGCTTCTCGTCCACCAGTACTCCCAAGTCCTTCTCCTCAGGGCTGCTCTCGATCCATTCACCACCCAGTCTGTATTTGTGCCTGGGATTGCCACGACCCAGATGTAGGACCTTACATTTGGCCTGGTTGAACTTCATGAGGTTGGTACGGGCCCACCTCTCCAGCCTGTCGAGGTCCCTCTGGATGGCATCCCTCCCTTCCAGTGTGTTGACAGCACCACACAGCTTGATGTCATCGGCGAACTTGCTGAGGGTGCACTCCATGCCACTGTCCACGTCACCGACAAAGATGTTGAAGAGGGCCGGGCCCAACACGGACCCCTGAGGGACGCCACTCATGACTGGTCTCCACTTGGACATCGAGCTGTTGACCACTACTCTCTGAGTGCGGCCATTGAGCCAATTCCTTATCCACCGAGTGGTCCATCCATCAAACCCATGCCTCTCTAGTTTAGAGAGAAGAATGTCGTGCGGGACAGTGTCTGGTTGGAGACCAGCCAGACAACAGTTCAGAGGCTGCCAGGGAATCATCTGGTAACAAAGTCTGCACCTTGATAGCTTTTAACTCTTTTCTCTGGAATACCAATGGCAACTGAAAGATGAGTCTTTTTAGTTCTGAGTTGCCTTCAGCACTTCTGAACCACCAATCTGCTGCCTCTGTCATCAAGAAAGGGCTTTTTTTCTCCATGTTTCCTTAAACCCAAGCCAACTTTTTACTGGGAACAACTTCCTGCAAACAGTATGAAATGGGCTCATTTTAATTTTGTTCTTTTCTGCCAGAATGTATCAGGTACCTCTGTCTATTTTACTTAGGTGGAAAGCTCTCTGGGGTCTTTTAGTTCTAGATGTCCAAATGATTACACAATAGCTTTTTGGTTCACTACCACGGCCCTACCTATTGTGATAATACATACGTAACCATGCCAAGAGCAATATGAAAGGGCATTTGTCGCTTCCAGGCAGGGCAAGGGTGTGAAACCAAGAAAACAAATAAATGGTAAGAAAAAGAACATCCAAACCAAACTGTTGGTTTTTGTTTTTGTTTTTGTTTTTGTTTTTGTTTTTCCTGAGGTAGACAATGTTGGGCCTTCCATGTTGGACCTCCTAGATTATGTCTGATGGACACACTATGGAGTACTTGGCAAACAAAAGGCTAACAGACACATCCAGATGTAGGCAAAATGCCCTAACTCAGAGGCAGTTAGAAATTTCCTTAAAGAGCTAAAAATCTATAAATTGTGAGCCAAACAGTTCATACATCTTTTTTGGCTTTTAGTGTTATAGCATGGACTGATTAAGCCTTGCAGTTGTGATACCACTCAGAAAGCCGTATAAGAAACATGAAGGAAAACCAGAATTAGAAAACAAGAACAGCATGAGGTGAATAATAAGGAACAAATTGACAGCACTGAAATATTTCCTACTAAATTCAGTAGAAACATTCAAGTTAGAAGACTTGAATCTGCTTCCCTGACCTTGACAATATCAGACACCAATCAGACTTACTAATTTCCTTTTCTGGAAGTGCTGTAATTAGAACTAATCATTTTTACTCCCTGGTCAGCAGAGTGTGGTTTGGCACCTCCACAGCAGGGTGCAGCAGCAGT
The DNA here is from genome assembly GCF_009769465.1 of Tauraco erythrolophus. Lineage (NCBI taxonomy): Eukaryota > Metazoa > Chordata > Aves > Musophagiformes > Musophagidae > Tauraco > Tauraco erythrolophus. The sequence continues at coordinate 121,240,085 of NC_141465.1, read as the reverse complement.
ATTTGTCTTGCGAGACTGAGAGTGCCATAATATATTTTGGACCTTGACGGAGTTCAGATAAAGTTTGCTCAGAGTCTAAATCCATGATGGCGTGCCCCATTAGAGTAGTTCTGCTACTACTGGTTTTAAAAATACAACAGAAGAAATATTCCATATGTATTGCATTCATACAATACAATTGTATGTATAAAACCAACGCAACTGCCTTGTCCTGATGTGGCCAGAGGCAATGGACACAAACTGAAACACAGGAGGTGCCCTCTGAACATCAGGGAACACTTTTTTACTATGAGGGTGACCAAGCGCTGACACAGGTTGCCCAGTAAGGTGTTTGAGTCTTCCTCTTTGGATATATGCAAAAACAGTATCTCCAAAGACCACCTAGAGCTTGGGTGACCCACTCTGTGTGGTCTTCCTTGAGCAGCAGTGTTGGACTAGATGACCTCCAAAGGCCTACCCAACCTCAATCATTCTGCGATTCTGTGATTCACGGAGAAGAGAAATCAAATAGAAGAACTATATCTTCCATGTTTTTTTTTTTCTTTTTTTTCTTTTTTTTTTTTTTTTTTTAGGGAAGTTTTCTGATGAGGAGGAGACAGTGGCTACTGGGAGAGATTTTTTTACATGTGTAAAAGAAAAGATACCTTCTCTAATACCTTAGATCTTGCTAGCTGTCTATCTGCCTACTTATGGGCCCCTGTGGAGCATTTAGCAAGTGATTCCTATCTTCAGCAGCAGGGAGATTATTGTCAGCAGTGCTGAACTGGCAGCCTCTGCATGTCTGTCCCCCGGGTCCACAGAGCTGTGAGGCTGACCACAGAGATCCTCACAGACAGAAAGTATGGAGCACTCCGACAAATATGAAAAGGATAGGTGGCTCCATCCCATTCCTCCTCTCTGGCTCATGACGACTTCCATCCACTGGTGAAACATCGACATGGAAATTCAAACAGTGTGGATGTCCTCAGCAGCCAGGCTCAGACATGCAGTCCTCCCAGTAGCTGCCCCACACCTCCTGTATGCCTAGTTATAGATTTCATAGATTTCATAGATTTCTAGGTTGGAAAAGACCTTAGAGATCATCGAGTCCAACTGTCCCTAATCCCCATTAAACCATATCCCTAAGTAGTTCATCCAATATATGTGAATCCCCACAGCTTGCAGCCATTCTCCAGCTGCTAGTACTCAGACCTCTTAACCTACTTGATAGCCAGGCTGGTTGAAGTTCACCCAAACACATGTAGAAAGAACTCATCCACACATAAGGTGGGATTTACTGAGAAGACAGGATTGAATGTGTAGGGCATGGCCAAAACAGCACACTGATCTGCAGCCTGTTTGCACACAACCAGCACTCTTCATCATCTTATCCCTCTATTCTTCCAAACCTGTTCCTCCCCAATCTACCTTGAGCCTTCCATTTCCCCACCTTTGGTCTTTCCCCTAATTATCCCATAATAAATTTTGCACAATTCCCACAGTCTCTTTCAAACATGGCATAATAAATTCTATAAAATGCCCAAATGCTCTTCCCCTGACTGATCCCTGTCACCCTGGCAGTGATCCCTCAGCCTGTGAGATGATGGGGACCCTCTCCAGTCGACAGATGGTGATGAATGTCCTCCAGCCCATGGGTGCTCCCCCAGGAGCGTGGAGAGAAGTGGAGGCAGATCGGGGACAACAGAGGCTCCCCTACATGCTAATGTGCCCCTCTGCTCCTGTGTTTGTGAAAATGAGTCTTTCATCACGTATATATCAATACATATCTTGGGTAGGATTCATCACACTTTAAGCTGAGCCTTCTATAGTCAGATGTCTAACATAAACTGCTCAAACAGGCTGCATCTCCAGTCAGTAATGAAAAGGAGCACTTCCATCCCTAGGCACTCGCCTCAGGCTGGGAGGAATTGCTCTCTGGAGCTCCTGTCTTTCTCTCCATAATTATGAGCGGTAACTTTGATTAGCCTGCTCGCTTAATTTTGAAATATCTAAGACTGGTTGAAAGCAATCCTAGCTCTAGGAAGAGAAATCCTCTTTGACGTGGACTCCTGGCTAGTGGGGGTCTGTGTAGGGCGATGTACAGCATGACTAGCAAAAAGAAAATGGTGGTAAAAATAAAACAGGACACAATTTTGTATCAAAAGTAAAATCTGCTTTATTCTTTGGCAAGCTAGCAATCCTGATGTTAATTATGTACATATATTCACATCAGTATGTTTAATACTGTTTTTCTCTTATTTACAGAAACACAAATTGTGCAGGGCCCGAAGTTTGATGACTGATGCTTAAGTACTTCCATGTTCCATATATTTATAAACCAAAAAGTGTTTCTAGTGTAGTAACACTGCATTCTTTCCAAGACTATTACAGGTTTCATTTTCTTAACACGGAAACCAGAAGTTTGTCTTTAGGAGGCGTGTAATTCTCTTCTTATCAGGGTCAAATTCAAATTGCTTTCTTCCATGGAAGAAATAAAAGTAGTCTGGGGAAAAAACAAACAGATGAATTATACTATTGCAGGTGTAAAGATTAATATGCTTGAACAACATCCAGAAAGCTCAAAAAAACTTTGGACGCACTTATGCTACCAACAGCATCTGCTCCCAGATGTAACCTCTGCAAAATGGTGCGCAGTGACATGGAGACACCTTCCATAGGAAACCAGCCATGCATGCACTGAATAACATACTTAATGAATCCCATGAGGTGACTCTACAAAAAATTTATCCTGTGTGCTTCTGCAGTTCAAAACTTTTGCTGTTACTCAACGGCTATGTTACGCAACACTTCCAGAAGGGTGTGTTTCTAGCCACCTGTGGGTATCGCAGAGCCTGAAGTGTGCACAGGGCATGGCAAGGTGTGAGCAGGCACAAGCTTGCCAGGTGCGGCCAGAGACCGTGCAGGGAAGGAGAGATCCAACCTGGGGCAGCTGTGTCCACACTGCCCTCCAGGAGCGAGGGCTGAAGTTAAGTATCCCCAGCACCACATGTAAGACTCATTTTGAAGGAAGCTGATGATAGATTTACTGGGAAGCAATTAAGATGCATAGGTTTTGATGATCAAGAAATGAGGAGCCGGGAGACAACTGGGCAGTTGGATGTACTCTTGAGTCTGTTCCAGCATCTCCCTGTCTAAGTAACATTCTCCCTCATGCAGGAGAAGCTAGTGCCAATCTGTGTTCTCAAAGCAGTGGCATTTTATGTCAGAGGGTCAGGCTGTGATAGCCTTGCTCACAGCAGGTAGACCTTATGTTGTTGAGATGTCACTGTCTTGAGTGGTGCTCTTCATGGTGTGAGGTGTACATCAACATGAATACATATCAATCTGTTCCTTAGAGCTGGCCTTTCCAGTTGTGAAGTGATTTTCAGCCTGTCATTAAAGGTATATCATCAATATTTTTTAAGAGGGCAAAGTGAAGCGTGGGAGTGTTACATGACTATTTCAGGGTCTTGTGGGTCATCCTGAGGACTATAATCAGCATTTAGAAATGCCTCTTTCTGTCCAAGCACTCTCAGCCCTATGATCCTGAGTATTTCATACAGATTTTATTACGAACAGTTACTCACTTTCATGTTGAAAAGCAGCGTCGATCTTCCCATTAATTCCTGGAAATGCATCTCTTATCAGTATGGGCTTCCTGTCCATAGACTGACTTCTTTTATCGTAACTGAGAAAAATGACAAACAATCTGGTGTCAATAAAAACTGCAAACAACTCATGATTAATTCAGCTCTCCTCATTACCTTCTACCTGCCAACAGATAACTAAGTTCATTGAAGACTTTCAATATCATTTAGGTAGTGTCGAGACAGACACGATGTGCCATAAATAATTATTACTCTATTAATAGCTGCACTGGAAGAATTGCTTCTGTTTACATCAGCTCAAGATACCTCTAAGAATACCTACTATTCTAATTATCATCATAAATATGCTAAATATTTTTTCTAAGAGACTGGACGTAAAGGAGAGATGCATAATCTTACGTCAAACATAAAATGGATTTGTGAGATTATAAAAAGATTTTTTTCATGTTTACATTATGTAAGAAATATTAATCAGGAAAAATCTGATTTTTTCTCAAGTTACAAATTATTTTAAGTCTCTTTACTTAAGTTACATTTAGCAGACTGTTACATTTTTAGTGAAATGCAGTTTATCCATCAGTGCAGGAATAAGAAGGCTTATGAAAGCATTTTCTTTTGCTTAGTAAGAGATTTAATGATCAGACAAACTGCTCAGCTGAAGCCCTTCAAGCTGTGAGAGTTTGAAATAAAATGTGGAAGTCTGATCTTCTGCTTAAACTACAAACATGTGGCTGACTAGTTACTCCAGGATGATCTCTGTATGCGCAGTGACTTCGGCACTGTGGTGGCAAGAAAGAGAGAAGTTGTATCATTCATCCGTGAAAGTTACAGCTTCTGTTATAGGAGCATCTCCTTTGGTTCTTAGAAATATATGTCCTGTAACACAAACCTGAGCAGTAGGAATTGGATTGAGAAGAGGAAATAATAACCATGCACAGCAGATAATTCTTTGTAGTACGTGGCATTTATCAGTAACTTTTTGAAACTGTTGGTAACTGGAAAAAGGCTGGGATACTCCTTCTTACTCCACAGAAATGTCTTTGATATAAATCGTGAGGTTCTGACTGATTTCCTGAGCTGACTTGTGGAGCTGTAGGATGGCTTTTTTCCCCCAAGGCAATTAAATGAAAAGAACAAACAAATAAAAAACTAAGCTGCTAAATATTTACATCAATTAAAAGCAAAGCTAAAAGCACTGTTTCTCCTCCTTTTCAAATATTTTTCCATAGCGAGTTGTGACACTGAAAGAGATTACCCAAAGTGTGTGACTAATGCATCCTAGATCATGACAGGATATTGATCATATGAATATGTTTGCTCTATTTAGGAAAATAGTACAGGAAGTATTACCTCCAAAATTTGTCCGCTGTGAAGTAATATGTTTTTCCCTCATTTCCATTATAAAAAGCAGCATCGATTTTAGTAACGTCCTTTGAAAAGCCCAGGGTGTAGATTTTTTTGGGGTATCCAAGAAGTACGGTATCTCCTCTCACAACCCAGAATTCATTCCCTATCAAGCAAAGTTCATGAAAACATGTTATCAGAATCTTCTTCTAGGAATGACACAATCCTTTTCATGAAAGTTAAACTTTTAATGGAAAAATGCAGAGGTAAAATAATTCTTACTTGAAAATATTCTACATTCTAGTTCTAGAGTCCAAAAAAAAAAGGCAAGAATAGTTCTTCGTACCACATGTTATGAAAAACAAAATTTCAGTTTTCCTTCATACTCATGTTAGCGTTCCACAAGCTAGGGAGAAGCATGTATTATCATTTTTAAATTCAGTAGATAATTCTCCATAAAAGAAGGAAAAAAATGACATTTGTTTTGGCAGAGAAGATTTTCTATATTGTTATAGATTTCAGAGAAGTTGTGGATGCTTCATCCCTGGAGGTGTTCAAGGCCAGGTTGGATGAGGCTTTAAGCAACGTGATGTAGTGGAGGGTGTCTCTGCCTATGGCAGGGGGGTTGGAACTAGATGATCTTTAAGATCCCTTGCAACCCAAACCATTGTATGATTCTATGACATTAAAAAATAAGTTACATGTTCCTTATCTTGGATAATATTTTTGTTATCTCTGTCATTGAAATACACTGACTTATTGGACTAAACTAAAGCTCATGGAATCCTACAGAAGGAGCTCAAGTGTTTATTAAGCCAGACACAAACTCTCAAGGCTACTTGGAAAGACAACACAGGAAAATAACAAGACAATATTTTACCTTTAAAAATGACAGTTTCGTCTTTTTCAGGAATTTCATACGCAGCATCAACACCAGGTGGCAGCCGTGGCCAGAATGAAGATATTAAATTAAATTCAGCTGTTCTGACTGCAGGATGCTTGCGCCAAAAATGCCTTACATAAATACAGAACAGGTTTGAAATAAAATCAGATGTTCACACACATTAATGCATGAAACCACATCATGGCAACCAGGGCAGGATTTATCTGACTAAACCCACTCTGAGTTAGCCACCCTAAGCTCCCTGTAATATCAACAGAAAGTTATTTCCATGGTGGGATTCCTCTCATCTTGATGCAGACATCTAAAATAGGTCAGATGCACTGTTTTGTCAAAACAGTTATAATTTTCCCTTATGCAGAAAGGAAGCCTAGACAGACTTGGCTCACATGGCTGGTATGGGATAAGATTTTGGGAATGAAACCCCACCCTGGAGTTACCAACACCAGCTTAGAGAAATGGTCCATGTGCGTAAGCATCTTCTGCAAAAAACAGTTGGCTTTGTGGACTCAAAACTCTGAGGTCAAACCTTGTGTTAATGTGGATGTTGGGTACGGTCTGAAGCAGAGAAGCACAGCCTTACCATGTGGAAAGGAGGAGAATTAGCTCTTTTACCCTTTCTCCTCAAGTCTTTGGGCTGTCATGCCCTGGAGAGAGAGAGTTTGTCTGAGTTTAGCACTGAATCAATTATCCTTTCCTTTTTTAATTATACTAAATCATTGACTGCAAGGGCTCTTCAAGCAGGTATGGCATCAAGACTGGTAAACCCTCTGCTCTCTCAAGGCAAGGACAGCAATGAAGGTGTCAAGCATCCCAGGGCTGATGGTGCCTTTTACCTAAGCTAACTCTCCCATATACCAAACACTTGGAACTTTCTTACAGCCTAACGTGAAAACAGATCATGTTTTCAGAGGAGCCATCTTTCCCCATCATATTCATAGCATGACCTGGTCAAAGGTGATCTTCCTCCTTATACCTTTCTCTCCTCATTTCTCCACCACCATCTTTGTTTTTTCCTCCCACCTCTTATCCTGATTCCCTGTCTCACCTTCCTGCCTAGAATGGCTGATATTCAGTGCAAAGTTATTTTTCCATTCTGTGAGGCATAATTTAACAATGATATCCAGCTATTTTACTTTCAGAAGTCTGACTGACTTGTCTTTGAAGAACATTATTTCTCCACGGAAAGTGGTGACAGCATCAAAAGTCAAATTGAGGCCACAGGCATTTGGCAGTGCAGGATCTTTTGACTCGGTTGGGTCTGCTATCTCAGTAGATTCCCTTTGGTCATTGTAGATGTCAGAAGATGGTCCTAAAAGAAGCAGTTTATAGAAGAAATTAAAGTGAGAACTCATTCAGGTATATCCAGTATACAAAAAAAGTCACTGAAAGGTATTCCAAAGTCTTTGAAATTATAATTGCTACTTGATTAATAATTGTGAATTACCATAGAGGTACTGAATGCCATTAATATCATCCTGATGAAGAGGGAATACTGAAGGATCAAATTTCCTATAAACTGGGTACATCAGAGCATTGGGGTCTTTGGAATGGAAAAGTCCCAGTGAATGGCCAAACTCGTGGGCAGCAACATAAAACAGGTTCGTACCTGAAAACAACAAGCAAAACACAAAATAGGAGAGCTGTGTCTTTTCATTTGTGCTGAAAATGTGAAGGACATAATGTAGGTCAGAAGTTTCAGAACTACTTGCCTAAGCAAGGGAAGCTGTTATGGGAAATTCTCTCAGAGATTAAATTCTGGTCAGAAAGAAAAATAATGAAATCATGACAGTAGAGTACAAGGAAATAGTCTGTATATCCTGCAGAAGTCAGTGTGGGAGAAGGACTCTGGACTAGTGCAGTTGATGTAAATGTGCGGGGAGAGACAAGCAGGTTGGAGGAGTGGAGAGAAGGGTCTGCCAGGACCTTCAGCTCCCTCCCAAATAAATCTCTACTCATTCTATGGCAGAAGTTCAGCTGAGGTCTTAACTTTTTAAACCAGAGGGCTCAGAGGCTTTTTATAGCTATGGAAACCAATTGCCCAATGCTCCTTCAAATCAGCCCCATTTTTAAGCAGTTCTTAAGCAACAAAGGAATCAGACAGTGCACCCTTGATTTCATGCACAACCTGCTTCAGAAAAAGCTTGAAGAACTTAATTTCCTACCCTCTGTGCTTTTGGTCCAGGTTTCGTCCTCATCGAAGTGAGCATCTCCACCAAAGTCCTTGCCAGGCGCGTAGGCATGAGCAATAGACCCTCCTGGGCCATCAAAGGGGATGAAGTCGTTGTGACCTAAGAAGCAAGTCCCATACACAGCTGGCTGGGGCTTCTGGAGGTAACAGATTTCAGCCATGCACAAAGCACTCTGTTCTGCTGATTCTGTAAACTTTCAAGTTTCCCTTCCATGCAGATTTGCCAAAAACTTTATTTTCCACAGGGAAAACTTTGCAAAATTTGAAGTGATGCATCAGAAGTGAATTCTTGGTTTCCTCAAGAAATGAGTGGACATTTACATACTGCTGCCGCAAGGGAATAGGAGGATGTGGTTTAAATTGAAATAAATTTCCTTTTTTTTTTAATAAGGCAAAATTTTCATGAATTTTTCTGTGTCAGCAGCTATCGGGTGGTTACCTGAACCTGACCGGTAATTTAAGTATTGATGGCAGAAGCAAGATCCTAGGAAGACTGTAATCCTTTGAATGTAGTTTCCAGAAAAGGATTTAAGGACATAGAGGTTACGTGCGGTGCCTGCACACTCTGCATAGCTCAGATGAGTGGGTATGTTTGGGTGGGAACAGGGGAGCTGAGTAGAAGAGAGCGTATGTGCCTGACTACTAACAAAAGAGAGAATGCTGCTGGTAAGTTTACCCTTAGGGCAATGCCAAAAATATAAGCCTTGGGTCTGTCTAGAACTTATTTAGCCCACACAAAGCACATGACTAATTCCAGGAGTGTAACTAGAGCTACCCACTCCATAATGCTCTGAGCCTGGGTCTATCCCACAAGCTCTAAGCCTCTCGTGGTCAAGAATTACAGCCATAGCACCTTAAGCAGGAACTGTATTTTTCTGTCTGCTTGTTCAACCTGACACTATCAAAGATAGCACTGACACGTGCTATCTTTGAGAAGAAATCGTTAGCGTTTCAAGTCAGCTGCTCCACATATGTGGTAACTTGGCAGTAACTCATAATGGTTACGTAGAGTATTACCTCCGGCTGCAAAGGAGATCATTATGTCTGCATCACCTCTGTCCTTCTTGATGAATTTCAGTGGGGTCACACTGCTCCAAACACTTAATGCTTTCTTGATAGCTGCATTGACATGTGTTGGACGCAAGTCTGGTGTGTAGTTTAATATCCTTTAAAATATGAGGTAGAGAGAGAGTTGTGTTCTTACAACTTACACTGTGTAGCACACCGTCTTGCATTAAGAATTTCTCTATAATTACCTGTATGTCAGAACTTGTTTTGCCCATTTTGGCTCTCCTGCAAAGGTGGAGAACCCGGCTACATCAGGGAACCCACAGCGACGTTTCTGTACTAGGTCCAAAGTGCCAGAATCCAGTTTCCCCGTCACCTCTAGACCAAAGAATTCCTGCATTTCTTTTATTTTCTTAGTCATTGGACTATTACTTTTCCAAACGAAAGGTTCCCCATCTTTCTTAAAGCCGTAATAATTTTCCAGGTACTTCTATATGAAAAAAAATAATTTAGGACAGTCAATGGTGCTTACTTTGAAGCTCATAAAAATTATACCAATACCATCTCTGATATGTACCTTTACTATTTTTTTTTTCTGCTCCTTAGGAGCACTGGTAATAAAGTTTGTTAAAGACTGAGTGAATATTTTCTCTTAATGACGGGTCTTTGTATTATCTTATCACTACAAATGTTTTTCAGTTTATTCAGATTACATTCAGAATTAGCATTTGTCTAATAAATTGATTATTTTCTGGTATTACATGCTCCACTTACCCTGTGCTCTAGGATTACCCAGAGTCCTTTAGAGCAGGCAGTGCAGAAACTGTTTGAAATATATGACTGAATACAAAATTTCAACAGTAATATCTCACTTTCCTACATTTTTTGAAAGTAATAATTCAGACAAAATAATACCCTCATTTTATGAAGAGTTATGTCTCATAATATTAGAAATCACATAAATAACCACATTTCCATCTTACTATAAATCAAACCTAGACTCACTTGGCTGTTTAATAATTTGTAGAATCAACACATAACTGAATATATCATTAGTTTTAATTGTTCTCTACAAAAAAATAAACCAAGAATGAATCAAGGTTAAAGAAGCCTTTGTCATCATGGTACAGAATGCAGCCCCCTCTATTTTGAGCAGTACTCAATCATGTTATTCATTCTACTGGAATTCGCAGGACTAGCTCCTGAAGTACTATATACTAACTCCAGAGACTACAATGGCTGCTCAACAGTTGCTAAATATCTCCTCCCCAGAGGTCTACCTTCCTTACCTGGATAAGCTCCACGCCTTCTTTATTCTGTCTTGTATCTGCAGGAAAAGCACGAGCAAGTGCTGCACATAATAATAGGACAAATAGAAGGTTCTCCATTCTCATTTTCACTTGCTTTCAGAAAAGTCTTCTTTGTAGTCTGCCACACACTTGCTTCACCTTTATGTAGTACATGTTTGCTTTATAAAGCTTTCCAATCCCTGACTCACGGATTCTCACAATTTCTAGTTAGCAACAGAATCCATGCAAAACAATGGTTTTATCATAAATAAGATTAGTGCTGTCTTTCATCCGGTTCCACCCTTGTGCAGGTTTTGCAACACAGAAATATGATTAATGAGGTGATAATAGACCTGTAGTTAATTTTTAATTTTTAATTTCATTAACCTTGTAGTTATTAAAATGTAGCTTTACTCAAACAAACATAAAACATCTCTCTTTAGTGTTTTCCATTCAAAGTTCCTATTGATTTCAAATGTGTTGTTAAAGTACCTAAAGTTAAAAATATCCACAGAAGGTTGCAGGACTGTAGACTACAAGTAGAAAAAATTTTTCTAGTTTTTTTTTTGTAGTTGTCTGTGCAGGAGCATTTACTTTTGGAGATTATAGTGCCATCATTTCTCCCTTTAGTAGAGTCCTTAAAAATTAGAAGCTTAATGCTGAAACGCCCTGCTTGCTGAAGTAGTGCTTTGTTTATGCAGTTTTTCACTGATACAGTTCTTACCTGGGTGAAACTTGCTTTCGTCTGCAGGAAAACGTAGAAGTCATAGAATCATTGAATCATAGAATGGTTAGGATTTGGAAGGGACCTCAAAGATCATCTAGTTCCAAACCCCCTGCCATGCAAGGACATAAACCCACATTTCTCAGTGTAGCTAAACTCATTATAAAAATTGAGCCAAGGTGTTTGCATACCACTTCTATTCACCAGTTTCCAAGGTTTTAAAAAGCATCAAAGCTTCTGGATGAAACTCTTTGTTGGCTTTCCCTTTCAGAGGAGAGAGACCTCTGTTCTCCATGTCTGTTGATGGTGGTAAGAACTGCTGAGACTCAATATCAGGTCTATTCTAGCACTGTGTTCACTTTTGCTCCAGCCCCATTGCACCCTCCAGGCACTGCCACAAATGAGGACACAACAGAAGTGACAATGAAGGTTCTGGGAATCCTAAAGAGAGATTTCTACAGCTGTTGGAGATAGATTTCTGTATTTGAGACTTCTGGTGGGGCTGACACAGGATTTAGGGTACACCTGCAGCACTGCAGGGCAGGTGGGACGTTAAGTGTTCAGAGAAATATACTCCCACAGAGCTGGCAGGATAATAGAGTTGTGAAAGAAGAAATTACAAATATATTGTACACTTGAGATATTTGCTGAAATTGTTTCTTGCTGAAGAGCACTGTGTTGGTACCAGAAGGATCCCCAGAGCACAGCATGTCTTGTGGCCATCCACAGCGGGAATCGGGAACTGCTGTGGTCTGAGCAGCTGAAACAGGGCCGGATCCTGGCAAAGCTGGTGGGACTCTGCAGAGGTTGTCTAGTCACAGAGGACTGAATTCCTGCTCTGAGAGCAGACACTTAACCAAGGCATTCACGTTAGGGCAGAGGCCCCTCCCTGGTCCTGGAAGGAGATGGACAGGGTCAGGGAATGACCCAGAAATAGGGCAGCTGGGCCAAGGGGAAGCAATTCCCTGGGGGAGCTTTTGATAATGACTCTACTCGCATAGCTATTTTAGATGACTCTAACCAAGTGGGTAAATTTAATCTAAAAATTAGGTGCAGAGTTCTTCAGTGAAGCTTACACACACACAATACCACTCTGCAGAAATAGCTTCTGATACTTACAGACTCACTATAACTATCCAACTTTTTTCTCTTGCCACACAGTGTCTCTATGTTTACAGCATCTCCACGGTTCTAGAGGTAAGAAGTAACTTAGCAGCCTGTAGGACTTGCTAAATTTTCCTCACTCATCTTCCTCTCTAATGAAAGGGCCATTAGAGGCAATCAAAACCATTGAGGAAGCTGTTGATAAAATTTATACAGTTTTCTGATTAGCAGCCTTGTCAAATACATCCTTTTGCTACCCTGTCAACTCCTTTACCACTTTTCTTCATATATGGGTTTATGTGATGGGGTTTTGGTAGCACAGGAGGGGCTGCAGAGAGAGCCCCTGTAAGTAGCAGTTAAAAAACTTCCTGGGCTCCAAAACTGGTCAGACCAGTCTCTGGCCAGGTCGAACCTCTCCATCCTCCTCAGGCCAGGGCCAAGACAATCAGCACCTCTGTCAATGCCCTGTTTAAGATGGGGACAAAGAAATCCGAACCAGGCTCAGACCTGCAGTGAGAAGAGGATGGAGGTGGGGGGCTACCCCTTGCCTCCTGGGATGGTGGCTGCCCATGCTGGGCCACCACCACTCGACTAGGGATGGCCACAGCAGTGCAGTTTAGAGAGCTCCAAAGCGCCCTGTTCCTGGGGCACCTGCTGGGCAGAGTTTGTCCTATTGGGACTGTCGAGGTTCATCAGGCCCAGCACAGCTGCACTGGAGAGAGGAGCAAGATCTGAGATAAGCAGCCATGCAGACACCAAGGTCAGTGAAGATGGAGTGGGAGGAGGTGTGCTGGAGCTGAGACTCCCCTGCAGCTTGTTGCCGCCTGTGGAGATTAACGGTGGAGCAGAGATTCATTTGCAGCTCATGGACAACCCCACGCTGGAGCAGAGATGCCTGTGCCTAAAGGGAGTCGTTGAGAATGTTTTCCATTTGCTGCTGTAGACTGATGATGAAGCAGAGATGCATCTGAAGTCCATGGAGAACACCACGCCAGAGCAGAGGGCAGCTCCCTAAGAAGCCATGACTCTGTGGGGAAAAAGCCTACACTGGAGCAATCTGATGGGTAAGGATTGCATCCTATGGGAAGGACTCACGTTGGAGAAGTCTGTGGACTGTCTTGTGAGGAGGGGATCCATTGGAGCAGGGAAAAGAGTGTAAGGAGTCCTCCTCCTTTAAGGACGGAGCAGCAGAAAGAACGTGTGACGAACTGACCTGCAAGCCCCCATTCCCTGTTGCCCTGCGCTGCTGGAGGAGAAGGTGGAGCCAGGAAGAAGGGAGGGATAGGGGGAGACAGATGTTTTTAAGATCTGGATTTGTTTCTTGTTATCCTCTCAAGTAACTATTAAGGAATTAAATTGATTTGTCCCCAGGTGGAGTTCATTTTGCCCAGGCCATGGTTGGTGGGCGATCCCTCCCTGTTCTTACCTCCACCTTCAGGCCTTTGGTTACATTTTTCTCCTTTCCACCTCACTGAGGTGGAGGAGTGAGCGAGCGGCTGAGCTGTTGGCTGAACAATACTATTCACCATTGCCCTCAACAGATCAATCACCTCCTCAAACATTTTTCAGTCACCTACAATCTGCTTTATGAAGAAAATTCCTTAACCACAGAGATCTTCTGTGGTGTCGTCCTTTGAGGTGACATCCAAAAGTAGTACAATATATAATGACAATCTCTTGTTTTGGCTTAAAGAAGTGAGTATGAAAATTGCTATGGTCTCCTTTCAACCTCTAAAAGTGCCTAGATAATCTCTTAAGATTGCCCTTGTCTTTCCCTCTTTCAGAGTCAATGGATGGATTCCTGTAGCCTCAGCCCCTGCTAGCTGTACGAGAGAAAGATGTAACACTGACAAGAAGTGTTAAAATGTGCTCCTTTTCTGGCAAGGTTATTGCTAACGGACAGTTTATATATTTAAAAACTAATGCATACTGAAGTATAGAGAAAAGTGAAAGACCATCTCATAGACCCTCAACAGGATGTAATTAAGTCATTTTGTTCTGCGAAGGGCAAGGGCTCAATTACGTGGAGCTTGAAAATGCCCCACTCCGCTGTCTTGTGCACCCGCAGCATCCTGGCCAGGCTGGACTCTGGTAGCAGTGCAGGACCCCTGGTCAAAGCCTGGGAGAGCAGGTCCATGTACGGGAATCTTCTGAGCTGCAAAGCTGTAGCTTCAGCCTGTGTCGTGATAAGCAGTATGTAACTCAGCGCCTTCGGCATGTCCGTCCTGGCTGCGCTGCAAACCCTCGGACCTGGCTGCACAGACTTACCCTCATAAATGTCATGTTGCTGATGAAGACAAGTGTGTGACCTACTTCTGCCTTTTATAAAACAGTCATCTGTCTCCAGCATGGCAGTGACGATTTACTGACAAGGTCCCTCTTGTTTCAGTCAGCTGGCACACAGGTCACTCTCGCTCTCCAGTGCTGAGTATGTGGGGCTTCCTGGCAGCTTAATTCTTCATTTTCTCCACATTTGTGGCAGTGCTGTCTGTTCCTGTGAGTCGAGTCTTGCTCTGTGCACAAAACCTAACCAGGAAGAGCCTAAATCCCAGGCACAGAGAACAGCATTAGACATATATTTCCAAATTTCCTCTGCAACTACAGCAACTGTCTTGAAAATCAGTACAAACAGAGGAAATACAGAAGATCCTTGTTACAGCATCTCCAAAGAATTCTGTGTAACACAGTTCCAAAAAGCAACATATGACAACTGCTGCTAGTGGGACTAAACCTGTCTTCCAGTTACAGAGCGAGTGCTTGTGACTGAACCTTCTGATGCCCAGGTCTGGAGCCCGTTGTTCTGTCACAGCATTTAGAAGCTCCCGGTATATGTAACTGAAGTTTCAGGAGAGCAGACACTCCACAGAATATTTTTGTTTCCTGTGCTCCTGGCATCTTTGTGTTAGAACGTACTATTACAAGCTCACACAGCTAATACTCCATAAGGGTCCTATTAAACTGCCAGTGAAGACATAAGGACATTTTTGCCCAAGTTTTCATGTGCAAGACATTGGATCTGGGACAACAGTTGTGCAGTCAAGAATTTCAGATGTAACTGTGTTTTTGTGTGTGTGTGTCTATTTTTTCATGCCTGCTCACACTCTAGAATTTTGTATTCATAGAGGTTGAGTGCTTGAAATTACTTTTATGGACAAATTTTCCCTACTGGTACCCAAGAGGCCTTTAATTCCAGCAATCTTTCTGAGTTATAACAAAATCATAGCTACAAGAAATCTTCTCTTGTTTGCTGAGTGTAGACAGACAGCTCCAGCACTCCTGTTTCCAAATGCATTTGAATTAGGTATTATAATAACATTTGCCAGGAATTTCAGTGCCTTTCCTAAAACAAAAGTACTGTTTTTTTGTTGCTAAAGTTTAAAACATCATCAATGTTCTGCTTAACCATTGCTGAAATGTTCTTTTCGATTCCTCCTTAAACACTTTGAAGTCTCAGCCAACAACCAGAGCCTAAAGGCCTGATTCCTGAAGGCAGCCTTCACATACAAGCAGGTATCTAGTTAGGATATCAGAGTGTGTAGACACTTTTCAAATCAAAGGGAATTAACTACATTCTTTGTGTACAAGCAGTACTCACAAGCGCCCTGCCTAGCCCTGGAGGCAGATGAAGTCCTTGGACTGAAGTTTCTTCTGGACAGACTGTGTACATAGCACAAGCTATTGAGAAAGATACTCTGAGACGTTGGGGCAACACCAGTTTTCCTGTGTCTCTGCCCTGCCTGGACTGCTGCCAGGTGAGCTCACCCACTTGTCAGTCCATGACTTCACTGTGGTACACCACTGCCCTTGTGGCAATGCTGAGCTGTTCAGTCCCTACATGACTTTTGAGCCCTGCTGAGATTCACAGCTTAATTTCTCATCTGGGTTGGTTTTAGGCGTTGCTTTAGCAGAGCTCAGTAAGCACTTAGCTTGGCACAAAGCATGCATGAGGAGCAGAACATGGCAGAGAAGAGGTTTTCCAAGATCAGGCATGACAGCATCTCAGCTGCCTGTCATTGGTCTTGTCTGCTAGCATAGTGGAACAGTGGGTCTGTGGGTACATTGAGAGACATATGGCTTCCCCTGGCCCTGATAGATGGTGTGATGGATGTTAGTATCTGTTTCGATCAGACATCTGAGGGATCTGCCCCGTGCAGAAGATCAGGAGCAAATCTCACCTCTGCCCTGAGGTAGTGCTGGTTGATGAGAAGTGAGGGAGTGCTGGTTGATGAGAAGCTCAACATGAGCCGGCAATGTTCGTTTACAGCTCAGAAAGCCAACCATATCCTGGGCTGCATCAAAAGAAGCATGGCCAGCAGATCAAGGGAGGTGATTCTGCCCCTCTACTCAGCTCTTGTGAGACTCTACCTGCAGTACTGTGTTCAGCTCTGGAGTCCCCAACACAAGAAGGACATGGAGCTGCTGGAGCAAGTCCACAGGAGGGCCACAAAGATGATCTGAGGGCTCGAGCTCCTCTCCTATGAAGACAGGTTGAGGGAGCTGGGGTTGTTCAGCCTGGAGAAGAGAAGGCTCCGGGGAGATCTAGCAGCCTTCCAGTACCTGAAGGACGCCTACAAGAAAGCTGGAGAGAGACTTTTGACAAGGGCAGGTAGTGATAAGACAAGAGGCAATGGCTTTAAACTGAAACAGGGTAGATTTACATTAGATGTAAGGAAGAAATTCCTATCTGTGAGGATGGCGAGGCACTGGAAGAGGCTGGCCTGAGAAGTTATGGCTGTCCCATCTCTGGAAGCATTGAAAGTCAGGTTGGATAAGACTTTGAGCAATCTGATGTAGTGGAAAGTGTCCCTGCCCATGGCAGCGGGGTGGGAACTAGGTGATTTTTAAGGTCTCTTCCAACCCAAACCATTCTGTGATTCTATGATAATGGGATTTGAGCCATGGTAACTGGAAGACTGTCCTCATCAGCCATTCCCATCCCCTCTTGCTGCCTTTGCCAATTTTTCTAGGAAAGAGGAATAAGAAAGAGGACTTCTATTGAAGTTGACAAAGGTCGACTTCCTTGTATAATCACATCATCAGAGTAGTGTTGTGAAAGATGGGATCAAATCCCTTCAAGGATAGGATAGACTTCAATCAATCTTTGTTACAGCCCAAGGAGTGTTTTAGTCACTGAGCTATTGCCCTGTGAGGGCAACCCAAACGAGGCAGATGGAGGAAGCGCATGTACTTTTCTCTGTGTCTCACGACTCTTCCACTGGAGGATTCATCTCTGGTATTTACATGAAAATCCTGGTTTTTCTTCTAATCCTTTGGCTTATTTGCTCCAGGAAGTGGTTCTTACCAGTGATTTCTTGTCTAGCATTGTGAGCTGGACCACCAGCCCTGACTCCATTATCGTGGAACATGGTCATGGCTCAGCAGGGGTAATCCCCTGACTCCCTGGGATCCCATGACCTTATCTCCATAACTTCCCATCCTGCCTGCATGCAGCCTCCATCTTCAAATAGGACACTTATCCTTATCTCTGGTAGCTCATGTCCCCCTCTATCAACAACTCTGCCCACCTCTAGTGGTTTAGCCCAGCCTGCAGAAAAGCCACAAAGAGGTCCCTCGCTCTCTCCTCCCCCTGGGTCAGGTGGAGAGAAGAAAAATGTAACAAAAGGCTTGAGAGTCGAGATAAGAAAAGGGAGGGGTCACCCACCAGCCATGGCCCCGGGCAAAACAGACTCAGCTTGGAGACAAATCAATTTAATTCCTTAATGGTTCATCCAGAGAGGACAAGCAGAAAAAAGGCCAGATCTTAAAACACCTCCCCATCACCCCTCCCTTCTTCCCAGCTCCGCCTCCTCCCCCAGCTGCACAGAGGGACGTTTGTTTTTTTAAGGGGGGGGTTTGCAGGTCAATTTGTCACACGCTGGTTTTGCAGCTTCTTTCTTAAGGGAGGAGGACTTCTTACACTCTTTTCCTCTGCTCCAGTGGATCCTCTCCTAACGGGACAGTCCACAGACCTCTCCAATGTGAGTCCTTCCAGCATGATGCAATCCTTACCCATCAGATTGCTCCAGCGTGGGGTTTTCCCCACAGAGTCATGGCTTCTTAAGGAGCTGCCACCTGCTCCAGCATGGGCTCCACCACGGACTGCAGATGCACCTCTGTTTCATTGTCAGTATCCAGCAGCGTCGGGGGGCTTTTCCACAGAGACAATCTACAACCTCCCTTAGGCACAGGCATCTCTGCTCCAGCGTGGGGCTCTCCATGGGCTGTGGGTGGATTTCTGCTTCAGCATTAATCTCCAGGGGCGGCAGGGGGGCCGCTGCCATCTCACCATGGTCTGCAGGAGAGTCTCAGCTCCGGCACACCTCCTCCTGCTCCATCTTCACTGACCTGGTGTCTGCATGGCCTCAGTCCTATCTCCACTGCAGCCATGCCGGGCCCGATGAACCTCAGCAGTCCCAGCAGGATGAGCTCCGCTCAGCGGGTGCCCCAGGACCAGGGAGGTTTGGAGCTCTCCAAGCCGTGCCGCCACAGCCATCTCCAGTTGAGTGGTGGTGGCCCAGCATGGGCATTAGCCCACCTGTGAGGCCGGGGGGGGTCAGCTTTCCATTTCCCCCCTCTCCTCACTGCAGGTCCAGCCCTGATTCAGGTCTCTTTGTCCCCATCCTTAATATGGCATTGGCAGAGGTGCTGATTGGCTCGGTGCTGGCCAGATGGGATGAAGGGTCCGACCTGGCCCAGAGACAGGTCTGACTGGTTTTGGAGCCCGAGAAGCTTCTCACAGGCCTCCTGCCTCCCCCACATTGTTCCTGACTGTCTTCATTTCCCTCATCTGTTCCCCAGGTCATTTCTTATTGCCTGTTGAAACTGCCTCCCTGCTTCTACTTCTCTTGAACTTCCCTGCTATGGACACCGAGCCCTGCTAAAAATGGCAGTGGGGTCCTGACGCCGTTCGGGCTTGTGTGCAGTTATACCAGATGCCCTGTCTCCAGCGGACTGAATCAGAACACAGAATGCTCTTATACTCGAGCAAAATGCTTTATTACTCAAAAACAACTTGATTAATAAATAGTTGGAAAACAAAATAAATTAAAACTATACATTAAGTTTTACATTTTTAAGGTTTTAAATTAGATTTATCAAAGGCCATCATTTCAGACTCAGATGCACAGTAAAAGCTGAATGATATTGTTTATAACCATGGAAGATGAAAAAACATTTCTGGTACAAATACAGCCCTTCACCATCACTTAATATTTCTAGCAATTAAACCAGCTGTTGCTCTTCATTATACGGATGAGTTTCTTGTTCTTGATGTCAACCTCATACTGGTTTGATCCATGGAAAAAGTAGAAATGTCCTAGAATTGGAAGGATAAAATATTGGTAAATTAATATTTCCTTGTAGTATACATATTGATATACAGTTGCTATTGACTTGGGTGATTTAAAAAAAAATCAGAAGAAACATTTCATATATATAAATATGTGTTTGAAACATACTTTTTTGGCTTTGGTTGGTGGTCTTTTGTTTTGGTTTTAATTACGTTTTAGTTTATTTACCATTTTTCTGAAAGGCAGCATCAACTGTGTGGCCGATTCCTTGGAAGTCAGCTGCTATTTTTCTTGGATATCCCCTTTCCATTGATTGGGTATTTTCGTTGAAACTAAATAAAGAAATTGCATGAAAAGAAGAAACAAGTATGTTATGTTCAATGTTGAAACTAGATTGAATTTTTACTAAACAAGCCTACTCTCAGCTGAAAATCCAGTAAATGCGAGCATCTGTGATCTTAGAGAACTGTATAAAACCAGCTGTGTGAATATTCACATCTTTAGTGGCTTATGCAAGGCCATCAGACTTAATAGTTGCCTTCAATTCCCTGGGACTGATAATAAGGCTGGATGAGACTTATACTGAGTAATAAACAATTATTCAAACTGGATATTTTACTTTTACAGCATTCAGTCTATGAAGTGACCCCATGAGTGGAGTGTAAGCTTCTGGTATGCTAATATTCTTTCAGGAAAATATTACAGGTTAATTGTTAGGGTTAACATTACAGCTTAGCTGAACTGTTTTTTAAAAAGTAAATATTTTCATCTCCTTTCATAGCTTTCTTGAAAGATTTGTCATTTATAAATTTCAGAGAGCACTTGTATCCTAAATAGCTACTCATGTTATCTTTTTATACTAATTCCCTGTAACACTGATTCCTAATGAGTAAACAAAGCTCATTTACTTTTGTCTGTTAATTATAGACTGGTAATAGTAAATGGATGTTGTCTTTACCTCAGGTGTTACAGACTTAGATCTACAAAAAGACATGAGGAATTGTTTCCGAGTTTCAGCTTTATAACGGCTGAGAAGGCTGACAACAAGAAGCCATGAACTTACTGTACAAATTCTAATATAACTTGACATTTTGAAAATTATTTTGAGTATCTGCTGTGCAAAGGAAGAATGAGCCTTACCTCCAGTACTTGTTGCCTACAAAGAAATACGTTTTCTTGGTTTTTTGATCATGAACAGCTGCATCAATTTTCCTGACACTTGTGGGGAAGCCCAGGTTCTGAATAGGCTTGGGGAAGCCCGGCTGTACACTGTAGCCACTGACAGCCCAGTACTGGTCATCTACAGGAAAACAGAAAAATTTAGCAGGGATTTCTGAGGAGGCTGAGCTCCTTTTCAACAAGCCCTGGAGTTTTCTGTGTAGTAAATGCACAGTAAATAGCACAGATGTCCAGCTGAAAGCATGACTCTCTAGGACATACGTAAGTTTGAATGTTTCAGAGCTGTCGGATATTCCACGTTTTATAGTTGTTGGAGTGTTATATACTCAATAGCTAACACTCAACATATTTTCGGGGTGTGTTTGGCACCTTTAGAAATGTATTTAAATAACTTAACACAGGCAATCAATTTTGTCTCAGCTGTGATCTTCTGTTTCACTGACAAAAGAAGTGTAATATCATATCATACAGAGCTGTTGAGAAACAGCATTAGTTAATGACAATAACGGCATTTTGAAAATGAAAATGATAATTTTTTTATTATTACTATTATTATAATTATTATTATGTTACTGCTATTATTATTACATAAGATATAGAGTATATAAAAACTGGCAGCACTACTATAAATTTATTCACTCATAAAAAGTACTGATGGAAACATAAGAGAAATACCTTTAAAAAATATTACTTGATCCTTCTTGTCAATCTCATAAGCAGCATCAAAGCCAGCTGCCAGTGATGGCCAGAACGAGGAGATGGTGTCGTGCTCAATGCCTGAGAAATATGGACTTTTGCGCCAGACATAGCTGATGGATAGAAATGAAAACAGCAGTGTTTCACTGTTTGTGTTTCACTAGGATATCAGTAGCACAGAAATGTACTTTAAAACCTACTGTCTGGGTGCAACAACCAGTCCTCCCTATGAGGCAGAAGTATCACCCCTTTTGGGATGTAGTGCTTCACTTTGCCCTGCTCTTTCATAGTCATGTGCCCTTTACTACTGGTTGTTCTGAGGTCACAGAATGGCTAAGGTTGGAAGGGACCTCTGGAGGTCATCTTGTCCAACCCTTCTCTTCAGGCAGGTGCACCTAGAGCTGGTGGCCCTGTAGACCTCTCCAATAACACCCTGATGGCTTGCCCAAGACAGCATGTGATGTCTATGGTAGTGCTGACAATTGAAGCTTTGTCTTCACTATGTCCTATGCAGGTAGGCACAGCTACATTCTTAATTTCAAATGTTCATTAAATATTCACCCAACCTGGAATACTGTGTTCAGCTCTGGAGTCCCCAACACAAGAAGGACATGGAGCTACTGGAATGAGTCCAGAGGAGGGCCACGAAGATGATCCGAGGGCTGGAACACCTCTGCTATGAAGACAGGCTGAGAGAGTTGGGGCTATTCAGCCTGGAGAAGAGAAGGCTCCGGGGTGACCTTATAGCAGCTTTCCAGTACCTAAAGGGGGCCTACAGGAAAGCTGGAGAGGGACTTTTTACAAGGGTGTGTAGTGCTAGGACAACGGGCAATGGATTTAAACTGAAAGAGGGCAGATTTAGGTTAGATACAAGAAAGAAATTTTTCACTCTGAGGGTGGTGAGGCAGTGGAACAGGTTGCCCAGAGAAGTTGTGGATGCCCCATCCCTGGAAGTGTTCAAGGCCAGGTTGGATGAGACTTTGGGCAACCTGGTGTAGTGGAGGGTTTCCCTGCCCATGGCAGGGGGGTTGGAACTAGATGATCTTTGAGGTCCCTTCCAACCCTAACCATTCTATGATTCTATGATTCTATGATTCTTGGGAAGCTTGTTAAAACCCAATTTAAGCAGGAAATGCTCCTTCCTCCCTTTCCCTGAAAACTATTACATTTCTAAGTTACAGTTCTTCATCATGTGTTCTAGAGGGGAAATCACACCCACACCATCAAAGGAAGCTTGTTCAATCAAAACATAACTGCCAACTCAAGAAGTGGAAGACACTCTGGGCCTGACATACTGTTCTCCCTCCCCAGGGTGGACATGCCCAACCAACAACCCGCTACAGTGCCTAGTGTCAGAGCATGTCCAAAAAGTGGACACCTGTTACAGGAGGGGCTTCCTAGAGACAGTACTGGGCACTGGTCCAGTGCAGTCTCCTAGGTCAGAATGCCACCCAAAGTCACCTGTGACATTTTCCACAGCTCCCTGACCCACACGTGGGGTGGTGTGACAAGGATGGTGCTGCATGTGAAGCAGCTGCAGGCTGAGGAGTGACTCTGGGATTATTCAGCCTTGCACAGTTTTAACAGACTTGGGTGATGATTGACAATGGCTTAAAACATTTTACTCACCTGTCAGTAAACCGTGTTACTCAGCCCCCCTGGGCTAGTAAAATTTTGCAAAGTTGCCTTGACGCTTTCAGAAAGAAATATCTTCCTTTGTAACCAAGGGAAGATAAATTCCTTGAACTGGCCTTTATGCTTTGCCTTTGTGAGCCTCTCAAAAAGGTATTGCTAGAAATGAAAGCCCTTACCTGCCTTTGAAGAACAGTATTTCCCCACGGAGAGTGGTGATAGCATCAAAAGTCAAATGAGGGTCACAGTCCTCTGGTCTTGTGGGTGTTTTGGGGGGTGTCGTTTCTGTTGGTTCTTCCGGGGATGACATTTCAGTTGGTGGTTCTGCAGGTGTTGTTTCAGTCGGTTCTTGTGGGGGAAAAGCTTTTGTTGAAAGTGCAGGAGATTCCCTGGGAGGTCCTTCAGGAAATAGATAAGTGTGGAGAGTGTGGAGTTGGAAGGTGAATTAGTGTGTTTCATGTTGCAGAGCTTCAGGATATATCACATGGAGCCAAATGCATAGGTTTCTTAAGGTTAAAACTCAACAAGTAAATTAATGCCAGGAAAATTTCGGGTCAGTTTAATATGGCTACCTGCGTTGCTGACTGTTAAAATGATCTCTGGCATTGTTTTGCCTTGACAAGCCATTGGTGTCTCAGACTGTGTGTGCTCAGGAGTTAATGTAGAGCAAACATCATTTCCAAAGGGCAATTGTACATGTGACCACCCTTTTGTGGAAGGTAAGAGAGTTTAATACTACAGACATGGGCTGTTCCTCTCCGTTCTTTAGAGAATGGCTCTTGGACTTTTTGACTTACTGACAAGGAAGCAGCCCACAGATTCGATTTTGCAGATATGGACTCTTAGCCACAAATAAACCAAGAGATTTGCCCAAAATAATATAAGGAAATTAAACCTTAGTATCCTTCTCGCAGTAGAAAGTTTAGTTCTTTTTAGCTGTTAGGTAACCAAAAAATGATGCTTCTTACTTACCATAGAGGGCCTGAATGCCATCAATATCATCCTGAGGAAGTCTATAGTCCCTTGTATCCTTGGCCATATATATAGGATACATCAAAGCACCGAAGACATTAGAATGACCGAGACCTAGTGAGTGGCCCAACTCATGAGCAGCAACAAGAAATAAGTTGTATCCTAAAAAAAAAAAATCCAGCACAAAGAACAAACACTAAATACATTTTCTTGCATGGCAATGGGATACAGATGTCATCCTCTCAAATATGATACATCGTTCACAGCGTTAATAAAACAGCAAAATCTAACTATGTCCCAAGTAAGAGAGTCTCTGGAATCCTAGCAAAGAAGCGAGATTCCAATTATAAACATTTATTTCTCACAGGGAAACCAATCTGAGGACAGTTTTTGCTCACGTTGCAGAAATTCTCCTGCCAACAATGAAAGAGTTTCTTTAATGTTAATAATGACTGAAAACTGGGTGAGAACAGTCTAGTCATTTGGTCAAATTTTGGGAATCATAAATGACATGGAATTCACCTGGTAACTAACCACGAAGACCAGTAACGTGGGCTATCATCCCTGGAGATTGCTGGAAATCAGAACATTTCACTATTGTATTTGGCAACAAACTCCAGATATTTTTTTTTCCTTTGCAGAAGTTAAAGATTTCCATCACTTTAAATCATAAAGAAAAATAAATAGTGAGAGCTCAATATTACAACTTTTAAGGTCATTACGTGAGGGTGAAAATTCCCTGCCTTACAATGTCACGATTATCTAGTATTGCTGTTTCATGCTAATCTCATTTCCTTCACTGGAGCTGCAATTGCAGTTTGTGCCTTAAGTTCAGAGGACTGCAATGAGCAGCCCAGGTCAAAATATGCAGAATCATTTTACTGAATCACACTGACATTTTACATCTCAGTCAGTACTGGAACTACGGCTGTGGGATCTGTGACTTTACAGTTTTTTTAAGGAAACATTGTCGAATGAAAAACAGGCAATGTAGTATCCAAGGTTACTTACCATCGTAGGTAGTAAATTTGGTCCAGTTTTCATCTTCGTCAAAGTGAGCATCTCCTCCTATCCCACTGCTAGGGGGGTAGGCATGAGCCAAAGTTCCTCCTGGACCATCAAAAGAATAGAAGTCACCATGAACTAAAAAAAAAAAGGAAAGAAAAAGTGATGCTTTTCATCATCTCTGTAAAAAAAAGTGACAAACACTTATAATTCCCAAGCCAGGTCGTCCCCTTACATCCAGCTGCAAAGGAGATCATTATATCTGCTTCACCACTGTAAAGCCTGGTGAATCTCAAAGGGGTGACACTGCTCCAGAGCTGGAAGGCTTTTGCAATTGCGTCCTCTACATCAGCTTGTAGCATGTCTGGAGTGTAGTTCAAAATCCTGTGAAATAAGGAGAAAGGAATTAGAAGCAATCAAATCACATGTGGCTGGAGCACGTAGTATCAAGGTCAAATATTTTAATCGTTGTTATTTATGTGTCTCAAGTTGTTTATTTTCAAATTATTTGCTCACATAACAGAGGATTTTTTCAAAGTTTTCTTTCACGTCTTCCAGAAATCCCAACATATATGGTCTCAGTTTTATCCCTTCTATCCACTATATATAATATATATATCTACAGTATATATCATAGAATCATCGAATCATATATCCACGGTATATTATTTAGTAGGCTGTTAAATAACTAATGTAAACTCGTATTTTGGTATTTTCATCACTATTTAGAAGCCTAAAGCAAAGCATGTGAATAGTCCTCACATTTGTGGCCCTTTCATCCTGAATGGGGCTTTTATATGGAGAAATACAGAAATAAACAGTAAAGAACCCACAGGCATTACTTCTGCCTAGCATTCACAAAGCTTCCCTGTGGTGTACAGTGAAATATGCTTTAATATATGTTACCGGTATGTCACATCTTCTTTCTTCCACCTAGGACTCTGTGGGAAGGTGCTGTACGAACGGACGTCTGGTATTCCACATCTGGGCTGCTTCATCATGTCCAGTGTCTTACGATTCAGCTCCCCAGTCACCTCTAGCCCAAAGAATGACTGCATTTGTCGGATTTTGTCAGCCATGTGATTGAGGTTCTTTGATCTAAAGAGAGAATTTTTCTCTTCTTTAAAATCATAAAAATTTTCCAGATATTTCTGTCGGGGAAGAAAAAGCAACAGTTTAAATCATAAATGTTTCTTTCCAAATGCAGAGAAGTGTTAAAAAAATATTCTATATCACTAATACATCATTACATCCATTTTCTCAGTAAACTGCTTCTTAAGTTCTGTCTGTAGTCCTTACCTTAGCAAATTGCATGTCTTCTTTTTCCTTTTCTGGAACCACGGGGAAAGCACAAGAACATGCAACATATAGTAACCCAAGGAAAGGAAGGATCTTTGTCTTCATCTTTGCCTCCTTGTCCTATCAGCCCTTGCCACAAGACCTCTCAATCTCTTCTTCTGTCCAAGGCTCACCAGTGTTTCCCTATTTATATCAGTTGTGTGCTTGCTAAAGTAAATAACTGCATGACTCAGTTTATAACATCCTCTGATCTCCCACAGCAGCACAGAAAATAAATTTGGTTTTAGGAGCAAGCTAACACATGACCGTTTACCTTGCCCGAAAACCCTTGATTTCACAATCATATTATTGGACAGTATTTTTTTTCTTCATTCCTAAACTGGACCAGTATTTTAAACTTACAATTATCTAAATCTATAATCAGTCATGTGGATAAAAGCACCTCATTTTTCAGAGACGTTAAAGGGACCTGGCTCTTTGTGAAAGACAACAATCTCCAATTCCTTGTAGCACATGATAAGTGACCTCCAGAAACTGCCCCTCAGTTTTCTCAGTGTGGCACCCATGCAGGACCTCAGCATGTCAGGAATGAACCTCTTCCTTTAGCCCATCTTGTCCCTGACAATTTTAGTGACGTAGCTGATTATACAAATTATAATCTCTTCTCTCGAACCTGATAGCCCAGCATGATTACAGAACCATCACCTGTGCTGCTACCTGGCCCGTGTAATCACAAGGCTGCATCCTCTTGTTCTCCCATACTCGCCCCAGGCAACCCCACACCACAATGTAAAGGTCTCAGTAGAGCACCCCAGATCATATATGCTGGTCTGCATCGCCTATCAGCCAAGGGCATTTTCACAACTAAAGAAAAGACAGAAATTGCCCTAGAGAACTAAAAGCACCTTGGAAATGTAGGGGTCTTCAGAGGAACTTTTTAAGTCATATTTCCAAAGTCAGATGGAAGATGACGAGGACTTGAGCTGTAGGTTCCAAGTATCCCAATTTGCCGAAAGTCCTACTTTCAGTTTCAATGTCCTTTTCTGAACATGGTGCATTGCACTTTATGCAGGGCTTGCAGAACCACTGTCACTCAGTTCCCTCTTTCTTGCCTGTCATTTCTGAGACATCCATCTTTTGAAGCAGAGTTCTCCTGTGTTGTCTTAGTGCCCAGATGCAAGTTCAAAGGGAGAAATGTGAACTAAAAATAGTCTGCTTCTTTTTGAACATGAGAAAAAGAAGGAAAATAAACCACTTTTCCAGTTAGAGCAAACATATTGGGAACTTCAAAAAAAACCAACCCCAGCACCACAGCAGCTGAGCTCTGCAGTCTGCAAGGTGGCCTGGGGAAAAGGCATGGACTCCTTCCAAAGGAAACTGGAGTTGGACTGGCCGGCTGGAGTAGGGTCACACTGCATGCATGACCCAGGTCAGAGCCCAGGTCCCTGAACTGCTGAGTTAAGTGGCACAAATGTTTACGTCTAAGGCTGCAGTGGGATGAGAGTGGCTTTGCCAGTAGCTCAGTGCTGCTGTAAAGGGGTGCTCCTCCTCTGCCCTTCCTGGCCAGTGCTCCTGCTGTTTCCCTGTGCCCTTCTGGTACCAAGCGTGCCCTCAAGCGAACTGACTCAGAGGGCTGAAGCTGTGGGAAAGCAGCCCAGAAAAATAACCCCAGCCCCCTCCAAAGATAATTTTCTGCTCAGACTGGCAACTGCACTGGCTCCCAAAGGGTGGGAAGAGCTCCTGAGCCAGCATGAAGGTGTGGGATATCACAGATGGGAATGGGATGAACAGAGGCAGCCAGACACAAGACTGGAACACAAGAACCTCTCCTTTTGGCAGCAGCAAGGTAGAAGATCGTCTCTGCTGGGCATGGAACAGCCCCCAAACTTCACATTTCCACAAAGAGATTCAGACACAAAGCAGGGCCGTTTTAAATACTGCGTGTGTATCTCCGCGCCTAGCAGCAGCAGTTAGCGTAGGGCATCCTCTTCGCTTTCAGCTAAGTGCTTTGTAAACACTCCGCTCCCTGTGTCCAGGGGTCTGGGGCAAAGCAGTCAGAGCAGTGAGATGCAGCACAACCACTTGGCGAACTTTTTAGCAATCTCTTTTAATGTTTAGGAAGCTGTTATTTCTGATAGACTTCTGCGTGGCTGCCGATAGGCGTTACAGCTCCCTCGTAGCTGTTGGCTTCCCCTTCCAGAGTCCGTTGCCTGCATGCTTGAGTTGACATTTATGGAGTGGTTGGTGAGTGCTGGGGGGAAGAGCTGGGTCTTGCCTTCTGAACGTGTTTGGCAGCACAAGTGGGGAAAATTCACAGCCGAGGCAGCCTGCACGGCTCCGAGATGCATGAGTGAGTCTGTGCTTTTTCCCTGCATGCAGATCCAAGAGAGGACTTGCCTCCTTGTTCTGACCCCGAAGACATTAGCAGCTTTCAGGGTTCAAACTAATACAGGTACTCAGTCCTGGTTTTAGGTATTACAGGATGCAAACAGGAACCATATTATGGCTTTAATCAGAGGTTTAAAATCCTTGGAAATTATGTTGTCAGTGGACAGGGTGGAGATTTATCAGCAAAGGCACAGCTCTGATTCAAATGGGATGAAGCTGAACTGAAGAAATGACCTCACATGCCACTTTGGCCTAACCTATAGGTCTACTGGTTCATCAATTCTGCTTCAGGGGTGCCCAGAAGCACTTCATTCTTGCAAGGCTGAGCAGGTTGGGTGACCGTTTCATGCTTGGGCCCCATGGGTAACCCCAACAGGATGTTGATCTTCCCATCTGCCCTGGGAGGCTGCTCTCTTCTGTGCCCTGACGGAATGAGGAATACTGCTCATTTCTTCCCTCAGCTCATCAGCACTCAGAATCAGTCATCCCACATCACTGGCCAGCGCCTTAATCACTGCACTTGGGGAGAAGAGTGGGTGCTTTCCCAGGAAGACCCCTGCAGTAGAACAGGGCATTTCACTGAAAGCCTGCCAATATCTAGGCTAATACTGCCCCACCGCAGAACTGTTTGTCCTCTGACAGTGTAATTTGTGTTGTTCTGTGAGGTCTAGCACAAGTTCCAGGCTTTTTAGCAGATTTGTGAAAATTCTGGCTGGGAATTTTGCCATTTCTTATTTTTATATGGTTGAAATTCCATCCAGAAATGTCATGCCAGTTCTGTTTGGCAGTTTTGACTTATGGAAAGAAGAAGTGGAAAGATACTTAACACAGTCATATAAACAATTGTCATTAACTCTATAAACAACTGCAAATTATGTCAAAGGAAGCTTGAACTAACTAAATATACACACACTATGACTTCACCTCCTAAATTTATAGAAGGATCTGTAGATGTCTTCTTTCCCACCTCTTCTTTGCTCATACTGTTTCTAAACTCTCCCCTGCTCTGACCTGTCTGTGCCAAAGAAGCAGGATGGGATGTGAATGTCTTGGTCATACTCAGACATGGAAGAAGCTGCTGGTTTTTCCTACTTGAACTGGACAGAGAGATAAATCCATACAAGCAGATTCTGGGACTGGAGGAGCAATTACCGAACAGAAAAAGACACAAGCCCTTTACAACTTTGTATGGACTAGTCTTTGTTAGATAACAGCTGGATAACAGCAAAGAAGTGGTTGAGGGAGGTAGGCGAGCAGAAAATTTGCCACATGGAAAAGAAGTAGGTCTGCTATTAAAACACGCAGGGAAATCAGAAAATATTTACTGAAAATTAAACACTTTTAATCTATTTCTGCAAGACAGTATTTTGAGAGTACTGAAACTGAGCCTGAAATAGATATTGACGTGAATTCTACAATTTTGCCTGTATATCATATATCCATTCATCAGTATCTAGTTTTATAATACGGAGCTGCTGCTAATAATTATGTTAGTCATTTTTCTACTTCATTGGAGCATTTTATCCAGGTTCCATTGCAAACTGAGAGATGGCACGTAGAGATAGCTTCAATGGCTGATTTTAATTAAACAGGAATTCAGATCTTTTTGATGTCTATATCCTCTCCTAGAGTATTATCAACAATAACAAAGCTGAAATCACTTCCGCACTTCTATTTAGTGTATAAACAAGTTTCATAAGTTGCATGTCATTTCCTCCCAGCAATGTCTGACTTAGTAGCTTCTTACAAAGGCATGATCACAGAGTGATTGCAGTCCATTGGTGTTATATCATGCATCATTGAACACGACGTAGGCCAGAATCCAATGCCCAAGAATTTTGAGGTTTGCAAGAATTAAACTGGAATAAAAAATGTTGAAATTTTGACACCCTACAGATGACTCCTTATTTCATAAGTGGCAACGTATCGGGGCCATACTCTGAATTTAGACATGACTCTGAGCAATGAGTGAGACAGGAAGCACTGTGGTTTTGAGACACAATTAATTTACTGTTTCTTCTTTACCATCCTGACCCCTACTAGATTTAGACTATGCTGCTGTCCCAACACACAAAACCATCAAAGAAACTGAAATGGGTATGATCTCACCTCTCTTTCTGAAGGAAAATGGTCAGTAAAATATTGCTTCTCTCTCTCCTCCCATGCACAAACTTTAATGGGTGTCAACAAGCTTCCAAATCTCTGGGTTGCAGTTAAGGTGATGGTCATTTAACCTCAAGAAGATTTATTGTAGTTTCTTTGTTTTGTAGGACAGAAAACAACTCCACAGAAAATGCTTTTCCATGTGCAGTTGGTCATCCCATCTTTTAACAACTGCTTAAGCATTTGACTTAGATATTTCCATAACCCATATAGAATCATAGAATCATAGAATCATAGAATCATAGAATGGTTAGGGCTGGAAGGGACCTTCAAAGGTCATCTAGTCCAACCCCCCTGCAAGGAACAGGGATATCTCCAACTAGATCAGGTTGCTCAGGGCCTCGTCCAACCTGGCCTTGAACGTCTCCAGGGATGGAGCATCCACCACCTCTCTGGGCAACCTGTTCCAGTGTTCTACAACTCTCATGGTAAAAAATTTTTTCCTAATATCCAATCTGAATCTACCTCCCTCTATTTTAAAACCATTACCCCTTGTCCTATCACAACTGGCCCTCCTGAATAGCCTCCCCCCATCTTTCCTGTAGGCCCCCTTGAGGACCTGGAAGACCGCTATAAGGTCACCCCGGAGCCTCCTCTTCTCCAGGCTGAACAGCCCCAACTCTTTCAGCCTGTCCTCATAGGAAAGGTGCTCCAGCCCTCTTATCATCTTCGTGGCCCTCCTCTGGACCCTCTCCAACTGGTCCATGTCCTTCGTATGTTGGGGGCTCCAGAACTGGACGCAGTACTCCAGGTGAGGTCTCACGAGGGCAGAGTAGAGGGGAAGAATCACCTCTCTCGACCTCTCGACAATATTCTATGATATTGTTAATATCATAGAATCATAGAATCATAGAAAGGTTTGGTTTGGAAGGGACCTCAAAGAGCATCTAGTTCCAAGCCCCCTGCCATGGACAGGGAAACCCTGCACTACACCAGGTTGCCCAAAGCCTCATCCAACCTGGCCTTGAACACTTCCAGGGATGGGGCATCCACAACTTCTCTGGGCAACCCGTTCCAGCACCTCACCACCCTCTGAGTGAAAAATTTCTTCCTTATATCTAATCTAAATCTACCCTCTCGCAGTTTAAAGCCATTGACCCTTGTCCTATCACTACATGTCCTTGCAAAAAGTCCCTCTCCAGCTTTCCTGTAGGCCCACTTTAAGTACTGGAAAGCTGCTATAAGATCACCCCGGAGCCTTCTCTTCTCCGGGCTGAACAGCCCCAACTCTCTCAGCCTGTCTTCATAGCAGAGGTGTTCCAGCCCTCGGATCATCTTTGTGGCCCTCCTCTGGACCCTCTCCAGCAGCTCCATGTCTTTCTTGTGCTGGGGACTCCAGAGCTGAACACAGTATTCCAGGTGGGGTCTCACGAGAGCTCAGTAGAGGGGCAGAATCACCTCCCTTGACCTCCTGGCCATGCTTCTTTTGATGCAGCCCAGGATACAGTTGGCTTTCTGGGCTGCCAGCACACATTGCCAGCTCATGTGGAGCTTCTCATCAACCAGCACTCCCAAGTCCTTTTCCTCAGGGCTGCTCTCACTCCATTCTCCGCCCAGCCTGTACTTGTGCTTGGGATTGCCCCGACCCACATGCAGGACCTTGCACTTGGCCTTGTTGAACTTCATGAGGTTCTCACAGGCCCACCTCTCCAGCCTGTCAAGGTCCTCTGGATGGCATCCCTTCCCTCCAGCGTGTCCACAACACCATACAACTTGGTGTCATCTGCAAACTTGCTGAGGGTGCACTCAATCCCACTGTCCATGTCTCCAACAAAGATGTTAAATAACACTGGCCCCAGTACTGACCCCTGAGGAACACCACTCATCACTGGCCTCCACTTGGACATTGAACCGTTGACCACAACTCTTTGAGAGTGACCATCCAGCCAATTCCTTATCCACCGAGTGGTCCATCCATCAAAACCATGTCTTTCCAGTTTAGAGACAAGGATGTCGTTCAGGACAGTATCAAATGCTTTGGATAAGTCCAGGTAGATGATGTCAGTTGCTCTTTCCCTATCCACCAATGCTGTAACCTCATCATAGAAGGCCACCAAACCAGTCAGGCAGGATTTGCCCTTAGCGAAGCCATGTTGGCTGTCACCAATCACCTCCTTATTTTCCATGTGCCTCAGCATAGTCGCCAGGAGGATCTGCTCCATGATCTTGCCGGGCCAGAGACTGGCCTGTAGTTCCCTGGGTCTTCTTTTTTCCCCTTTTTAAAGATGGGGGTTATGTTTCCCCTTTTCCAGTCGGTGGGAACTTCACCAGATTGCCACGACTTCTGAAATATGATGGATAGTGGCTTAGCAACTTCATCTGCCAGTTCCCTCAGGACCTGCGGATGCACCTCGTCAGGTCCCATGGACTTGTGCAGCTTCAGGTTCTTTAGATGGTCTCGAACCTGATCTTCTCCTACAGTGGGTGGTTCTTCACTCTCCTAGTCCCTGCCTTTGCAGGGATGTTATACGTTATATGTTAATGGTGTATGAACTCGATTGTAATTTCAGAGTATTAGGAAAGGATAGGGAACTTTATCATTTAAAGAGTCTCCAAACTTCTTCTAGAATTCCTTTTAGTGTGAGCTGGAAAAAGTTTATATCTTTGATAATTTGACATTGAAGGCTCAATTAAGATATTCAAGATGCTGTAACTACCTGAAACTCAAGATGTCTCCTTAAGAAGACTGAGTTCTCTGTTTCTTTCAGACATGAGAAGGACTTGGGAGTACTGGTGGATGAGAAGCTCAATATGAGCCGGCAATGTGCTCTTGCGGCCCAGAAGGCCAACCGCGTCCTGGGCTGCATCAAGAGGAGTGTGGCCAGCAGGTCGAGAGAGGTGATTCTTCCCCTCTACTCTGCCCTCGTGAGACCTCACCTGGAGTACTGCGTCCAGTTCTGGAGCCCCCAACATACGAAGGACATGGACCAGTTGGAGAGGGTCCAGAGGAGGGCCACGAAGATGATAAGAGGGCTGGAGCACCTTTCCTATGAGGACAGGCTGAAAGAGTTGGGGCTGTTCAGCCTGGAGAAGAGGAGGCTCCGGGGTGACCTTATAGCGGTCTTCCAGTACCTCAAGGGGGCCTACAGGAAAGATGGGGAGAGGCTGTTCAGGAGGACCAGTTGTGATAGGACAAGGGGTAATGGTTTTAAAATAGAGGGAGGTAGATTCAGATTGGATATTAGAAAAAAATTTTTTACCATGAGAGTTGTAGAACACTGGAACAGGTTGCCCAGAGAGGTGGTGGATGCTCCATCCCTGGAGACGTTCAAGGCCAGGTTGGATGAGGCCCTGAGCAACCTGATCTAGTTGGAGATATCCCTGTTCCTTGCAGGGGGGTTGGACTAGATGACCTTTGAAGGTCCCTTCCAGCCCTAACCATTCTATGATTCTATGATTCTATGAGCAGGGAGACCAGGGTAGCACTCTAGGAAACTGTTTGTCTGTAATCCTGCTGTTATATGTAATGATCATCATTTGAAAACGTAGGCAATCAACTACTGGCAACTTTGGTCTTCTGTTCATGTTGTATATTTTAATATTGGAAACTCATACCAAAGCTGCCATCTTTCATGTGTTCTTCTTAAGTGGAAAGTCTTCTGAATAGAAATGACTTGTGGTAGATGCAATGTATTTGTTTATTCAGGTGTAGAGACTGGAACAACCATTTTAAATATTGAGAACAAACTTGATCAGTGATTGGCGCAGTCTTAAGCTCTGTGTGACTGTGCTAGCAGGGGTCCATTTTTTGAGGTAGACTTGTATGTTAATAAATTTGGAATTCTTTGATGTCTTCATATTTCCTTCACCCTTATTTGGTAGGGATATGATCACCACCTTGTGTAGTGGTCTACAACGATCCTCAAATAGCTGCCTGTCGACCATGAGTACCAAACATGAGTTTTACCTTCATCACTTATCATCTTTAGCTGGAGATCAACATCATTTGTGTAATCAATCATTTCTTTACTCTGAAGAATTTCTGTTAGAAAGTATACAGTATTCTAACTCTCCCCCTGTAAAAATGTATGTGTGACCACCAGATGCATTGGAGACATTTGGAAGTTATTGGTATGCATGTAACAGCCACTAAGGTCTTTATTGCGTCCTCACTGTACATATCTCATGCATTGACCCTGCCTTCTGAGACAACAGCCCTTGGCCAAAGAACTGGAGGTCGTAGGGAAACACAAGACGTTGGAAGACACCATGATTTGGTTCAAAATTTTTGGTGCCTCCACCATTGACAAAAATACATATTTTTCAAATGGCCCATACTTCTGAATCAAATGGCTTCTTTCCTTTCAGATGGTACAAAAATCACAAGGACATGGTATCTTCTGCAGAGTCATTCACCTGATCAGAAATGCCGATAGCCATCTTAAAGTGCTGTCTGCCCCAAGTAATCCTGCATCCACAAAGGTTTCACTTAGCAAAAGGATGTCTTTGAACAAAGTGATGAAGAGGGAAACCTTTAGATGCTACCACAGGCAGCTAAGGGTATAATTTGTCAGCTTTGTAATAATATTGTCAATTGAATGGGTTTACAGATGTACTTCTTAGACATGAAGCCACAGACCACAGGACAATTTCCAGATATAAGCAATGTAGCTAAAAAAATTATATACTCTTCGTATGTCTAAAAGCAGGAAAATATTGATTTAGTTTAAACTCTTGTGAAAAAAAAGGCTGGACAATTTTTCAAACCACTTCTTTAAAGATGCTCACTACGGTGAAGGCTTTGTCCTTCTGCATTTGTGCCAAAGATAAGCTAAAAGAAAACAATCAGCTTTTCATTTCTCTATTAAACCTGAATACCAAGAAAAATGCTTATTTTGAATACCAGTTCAAATAATCAAACATCACAGTTA
Source organism: Tauraco erythrolophus (assembly GCF_009769465.1). Classification (NCBI taxonomy): domain Eukaryota; kingdom Metazoa; phylum Chordata; class Aves; order Musophagiformes; family Musophagidae; genus Tauraco; species Tauraco erythrolophus. Next base: position 121,204,443 of record NC_141465.1, on the reverse strand, counting down.
ACACAATATAACACCTTGGAACACAATTCCAGAATGTTTCTTGACTAAACAAAAGGATTAATTTTAATAAATACTGCAAATATGAAGTTCATGATCTATTTAATTTGTATAAAAATTGCTTTGAGCACATGATTCTTGTCATCAACAGAGAACCACCTGTGGTCTCTGGAATGCAGACTCAGGCTGAAGCAAAGAGATGAGAAGACCTTATTAATATATCACTTTCCAACAGTGGCTTCCTCCAGCTCACCACTAGCTGCCGGAACAGAGGTTACTGTCCTCTCAGAACATCCAGCTGAGATATTCAAATGAATTCACATCAACTCACCCAAAATAAGCTGGTCTATTAAATCTTTATAACTTTGATTGTTTAATCAGATTCAAGTTATTTGAGTGAAGCATGGCAGGGAGACATCAGCTCTGCTGTACAGCAGAGGGAGGGACTGGTGAGCAGCAGTTTCTCCAGCTGTCACTGCTGAGGATGGCGCAGGAGCCAAGCTTGTATGTGGAGTCATGAGCAAGGACAGGGATTAGGTTTCAGATGTTAAATTAAATTGTTTTTTTTCCCTCTCACAATGTTCTCAAGGAATTCGACTCAAATGACTTGATTGGAAATTAATTATCCAGTGGTCTCCAGCTAATTAAAAAAGCACAAGGCAGGCTCATCAGGATGTTGCTTCACTATAGTTTTGTAAGGCTTGATCACAGTCTTTTCTCTCCAATGTCCCTTAGGATAATGCTTCACATACTACAGAGCCAGCAAAATTTTCCCAGAGCTATAAGAAGTAGTTTAGGTGAATGTGAACAAACGAAAGTGCTGTTGATTGCCATGGAGTTTGAGGAATGAAGTAATAGGCAGCTGTGTAATTCACAATGACTGATATTTCCCTAGATCTTGCATTTGCAAGACACATAGAGCTTGTCAATGCATCTCTTCTGTCCTTACTGTAAACATCTCATCATGAAACCATTATAATCTCCAGATGGTACATGAACTTCTTGCAGTGAAAAACACTTCATCCAGTGCACCATGTACTCTCTTGGTAGCTATGCAGAGTGAACTAAGAGAGACTTACACAATGCTCTTCAACAATGAGCTAGAAACTAAATCACATGGCTCTGCTGGATTCCAAAAACCACAGCATCAACACACACACGATTATGGCACATCATGATCTCCCTCCAAGTCACTAATCTATCTACTGTCGGCAGGTCAAAACTTGTCTTTCTCTTCTTTCCAGAGATAGCTAAGCAATTTTTTATTTCCCCTGGGAAATTTTTGTTAGTCTTACCTGTCTTCTGAGTCAGAAGCTTCTTACAGCTTCTGAGCCCCACACATGCCAGCTATCTTTTCCCACAGAGATGATTGCTTGATATACCTGTAATTAAACTCTAAATCAGTAATCTCATATTGTATTTCATTCTGAAGCTGTCTGCTTCCCTTTCTACCCAAAGAAAAGTTTTTTAGCATGAAAATTTATCTAGTAACAGAGTTTGTTTTATCTATGCTATTTAGTAAATGGATACCTACAACATAAAAAATAGTAATCGGATTCTGTTGAGTTAGTGTTAAAAACATCAAAAAGCTGCAGGGAATAGGTTGTGTTTTTTTTCATATTTTACATAATTTTTTCATATTCTAGTGTTTCTTGAAGTGGTCACTGGTCTTTGGACTTGCACTGCAAATACAGGGTTAGAATTGCCTCAGGTGACACAGGAATATTTTTTCAGACACTAGTATTCGCAAAGGATCCACACTATGGGGATTTTATATCTTTGCAGCATCCAAATTTTGTTCTGTTAGAGTCGGGATGCTGTGTAAAATGGATCATTGGTTCATTCCTCTAACATCTATGTCACATATTCTCTCCTGAGAATACAAAAAGTATTTGTGAAGCAACAACATAGAGAAAGGTATTATCATTCTATTCACACTATATAGAAGAAGAATAAAGTGACTAATTTATTTGTTGTCTGAGTATTATTGTTAGTTCAAGACGTGCCATGAAAGGAGAGCAGGATCATTAAAAGGCTTGATTTCTTTCTGTTTTTCATTTGAAAAGTCTCATTCTTTTGACAAGGCAAAATCCTGCAAGAAACAAGTTTTCTTCCCTTATATTCTGGAAAAATGTTTTCTTCAAAAAATGATTTGTTCAAAGAATAATTCATCCCAATGCATCTGAATCCAACTTCCAATACAACATCTAACAATTATTTTCATGGTTTATTTTTTTCTGAAAACAGGTATTGTAGAGTAAAATTAAGAAAAGCTTAACTGACATGAAAGATTGATCATTTAATGTAAAGTAAGTGAGAATCTGATCTGAATTCCAATTGGTGTTAACAGGAATTTCACAGCTGGAAGACTGCAAAAATTCCCCTAAGTTTTATTGATGCAATAATATTTCAAACATGACTCAATTTTAATAAAAAATATAGTTGGGCAGATAATGAAATAAATTGCTACCCACTTGAGAAAGTCCACATAATGTGAATTAGTCACCGAATATGTGTTTAAAGTAGTCATACAAGGCTGTTAAATTGTTAATAGAGAATTTTTCATTATTTCTCAAACGCAACATTCTTGGCAACTGCTTGTTTTTCTTTCCTCCACAAAGAAAGTTTCTCTTTCCTTTAGAAAATATACTAGTCAAATACGCTCAATATTCCCCAGATTATATTTTAGCTCTTCCAAACTTCTACATCACCTCTTACTTCATATATTTAGAAAATAATTTCCTGCCCAAAGCTGACAAACAAAGGGAAAGAGCTTATTTGCAACAATTTTTTAAACCACATTAAATTCAGGGGGCGTTGAGTGCCAAGAGCACTGAAAATATTTGGGGTTAGTTTTTCTCCTGAACATGGCAAGTTTTGATTTCTGGTTTACACTTTTTTTTTTCTTTCTTTTTTTTTTTCACACTGTTAGAAGTAAGAAGTAAGACATGAGGTCCTATCGAGTACATATTGCCTGTAAAACACATTTTGCATTGAACAGGAAAAAACAATTTTAATTTTTATTTTTTCTCTTAAAATACAGTACATAAGAGAGTACCTGATTTTCAGGTAAGTGCACAGAAGCGGAGAGACCTAGTCATTAAACTTATGGTGGTGACACAGATGGTACATGCACCCATCCATGTTGTTTACTTATGAACCTGCTTCATGTACAGAGCAATGCAGTGATGTTAACACAGGTATATAGACGGATAATTTTGATGAAGGAAAAAAATGCAAAGCTCAGATGCTTCTCTTTCACAGGCTGTCTTAGTCAGAGCTCATCAGATGGTGGAGAGAGGACGGTTTCAGAAGACATACATTGCATGTACCTGTTTTTTCACTGCTTTTCAGCAGTCTGTGGGACACACTGGAGATGGAGAATGGGCTGAAATAGTCTTGCTCTTATTCAGTGTCTCACCTTTTATTTTCCTACCAAGAAGCTTCGTTCCTTCCACTTTATTCATTAACTCTTGAAGTTCTTGCCTTTTCACATTACTTTTCTTATTTTCATGTCTTTATTTTGTGAGGAGGTTAAATGTGGTTTCCTACGGACTATTAACTTGAACTTCCGAGAACCACCGACTTCACTTGACCAACTCAGAGAAGGTCTCTGGAGAGTTATGTGATACATTCCCTTACTGGTACATCATCTTACTACCAAAGCATCATAACACAGATGAATAATCATGCACATACATAAAAAATTGAAACACAGTTCTAACTAAAAGAAAATTAAAGCGGTCATCTTTGACAAAAACTACCTTGTAATATCCAGACTGAAATAATCACGTCCACCAGATCAGGGAGAGACCAACACTAAAAGCAGTACTTGTGATTAATCTAGAATAGCTAGTGGGGAAAACTTAAACACAATCTGTATGCCCAAAGGTAGACTGAGAGTAAGAAGAGCTGAACAAATAGAGAAGTTACTTATATACCTTAACTTGTCCTATCTGCCCTAAACCTTTCTTAAAAAATATTAATAAAATTGCTGGATACATAGTTGACCTTGGACAGGAGAAAATTTACAGGTAGAGGGATTCGAGGGAGGAGATTTCTCCACCGCACTAGCAGAGCCTGAAAGAGGAAGGACATGAAGGGAGGGCTTTGTATACGCAGACAAATTTTTTCCAGTCCTCCTGCTTTAGAGGACTGGAAAAAATTATTGCAGCCATGCTGTTCATTAGTACTAAAACCCCAGTCTATTAAGGATGGGGTTCACCTAAACTACTTTTGTCTGTGTAGGGTCAGGGATCCAGTTTATTAGTAGTGTAGCTTTCATTACTCTCAAGGTTGTTTAAGAGGCATCTGGAGAACATAATTCGCTCAAACTGTCTGAAATAACTCCTTTAGGATGGGCTGAAGCAACTCTTAGACAGTTTCTTCTATTTCTCCATCAACCATAAAAAAGCTCTTATAACAGTGAGATAAATCCTTCCACAAAAGACATTCCACATTTTGGTGCAGCTGTACAAATAATTTTGTATTTTTCCTTTTAGTTAAAAAGATAGTGCCAAAACCAGCTGGCTGACATGTTAACTACTGAATCATTAGCACAGAGGATGGCAAACATAGACAAGAATGTGTTTGGCTCACAGGCAATTTATAGGAGACTTGATCTGGTCAATTAAAGATAGCAGTGTTTGTTATTGGTACAGGAAGGATAATGAAAAGGTAAAACCATCATGTTCACTGCTAAACAAAGAATAATACGGTAAGTGCAACAGGATTTTCATCATCCTACAGCATCTTGACCCCATGGCAATAAAAGAAACATATTTAGTTAATTTCTCTGAAGAGTTTTCTAGGAAAAAATCTTCAGTGCAATCATTGTTACCGTACTCCAGTTGTGGAATTAAGCACAATACGCCAATATGTCTCAATTCCTTCAGGAAAGGAGCATTTAACCTAAGTTGTATTGCTGGAACATTATTTTGACTCAATAATCCATATCAGTTTTCTTGAAGCTAATTCTTTCTTAAGAGCATTAAAATCATGCTTGACTCAGGTGCTTACAATTTATTTAGCAGAGTGATTCAATTGTTAGTATTTGCTTGAGGCTCTGTTCTTGAGCAAAGACTACTGGAAAGCATTTGCATGTTGCTGCAACAGTCACGTACCCATTTCCATACCTGGCAGAACTATTTTGATGGGGGCTGAACAAATACACAGAAGACACAGGTCTATGGGAATGAGGAAACACAACTAGGACAGGGGATTATTCTGAAAATCATGTGTGCTTTAATGAAGGTCTAGGCACTGTTCCTCCCCAAGCAGTGGCTAAGGCCATTAGTTGTTTCGAGAATGTCCTTGAGAGAATACATTCAATGACAGAGTTGAATGCATTGCCTCAAGTCTGAGGCACATCTACATCTTTAAGTAACGACATTGGTACCAACGCAGGTGAGGCAGCACAAGCCTTACTACAGAAGTCTATGCTGTGTGTCCTGTAGGTAAACTCTGTGCACCCACAAGGAGAGAGTGATGGCAGCCTCCTGATGACACCCACCCAGACAAATAAAGAGGATCACGTACTGGTTCTGGAAAGCATGATATGCCTCATGCCCTCCTGTGGCCAAGTTCTCTTATCCTCCCTGTTCCAGAACAGGCACCTTTCATTGATGTTGTCAATTGGGGTGCCTGGATGGGCGCAGAGGCATTGCCTGCAGACTGCTAACTGGCACTGGGAATGGACAGAAAAATGAGTAGCGTGGTCAATCATCCACTGCTGCTGGATCCCTGTCGCTATCAGCTTAGCAGTGTAGGTGTAGTCTCTACTGACTGTCACAGGTAATACTTCCCTACAAGCCATGGTAGCTGCCAGGGCTGGGTACCAAATGAAGTCAGAAGCAGGTGCCTTCCCTCCTTTTCCCAGTGTGGTGCCAGAGGCCATGCAACTCGGTCCTCATCCCAGGAGGAGAGCCTGTCCACTGAGCAGCTGCCACCCCATATGTGGTCTCCTTGCACTTGGCAAAGACGCCACCACCCTCCTCTTTTCCCTAGAACCTGCCAGAACGTAGGAGATGATAGACACAGAAGCTAAGTTGGAGTCTGCTGATGTTTCTCTTTAGAATGGTTAACTGGTGGATTTGGGCACCTTTTTGTTTACCAGACACCTCTGCAGAAGAAATACCAAGCCTAAAGCTAATTGGTGTAACAAACACAGGTAAAAGCTGCCACTTACCTATCCGTAAATCTGAATTTATTACTTGTACAATATTGATTGGTCTGGTTGGTCTGATTGCTTTGTAGTAGCAAAAGCTATGTGAGAAAAGACAGAAACCTGAAAGAGGTGGAATCCAGTAATCCCTCTCCAGAGATATATGTTTCCTCATTCCCTTCCCTGTTATCAACAACTGATTTGGCTTCTTTCTGTCTTTTCCCACACTTCTACATTATTTGTTCAAGAGTATCATTGACCACAGAGGCTTCCTGAATCTTTCTGCATCATCAGTTTTGTATGTCCTCAGGCGTAGTTTGAAAACATACGTACAACGGAGATTAACTTTTTCAAAACAATTGCTTACATGCAAATATATCACTTTTCTTCCTTTTTGTTATTTTATGTTGTTTATTTTATACTTTCTCACCAATTCTTATTAATTTCTTTTCTTTGCAGAATATTCCTGAATTTTAACTCTGATTTTTTTAACTCAATAGTCTTTAATTTTTTACTGTAAACAGAGACACCAAATATTTAAATGCTGAAGACTTCCAAACATTTTAGACTGTATCTTAGAACAAGAATCCAAGGACAGAGTTAGCAATAACTTGACAGAGCAACAAGTGTGAGTGGAACATAATTACTGTTGTGTGCACATTGTGCGCAGAGGTGAGATGGAAGAAAGGGAAGATCAATTAGCCTTAAGCATTACGATGTGATGGAATAAAACCAAGCAAGTCATTTCAAAGGAAAAGCAATCTATCTGGATTGAAATTATGTGCAGTTGAGTCTCTGATTGAGATCCCTGGGTAGATTCTGACCATATTGTTTGAAATGCTTTTAGAAAAATAAAAGCTATGAAAATCATCTTTTAGGGTGAAATTCATCTACATGGACTTATCCAAAGCATTTGATACTGTCCCACACAACATCCTTATCTCTAAACTGGAAAGACGTGGTTTTGATGGATGGACCACTCGGTGGATAAGGAATTGACTGGATGGCCGCTCTCAAAGAGTTGTGATCAACGGTTCAATGTCCACGTGGAGGCCAGTGACGAGTGGTGTTCCTCAGGGGTCAGTACTGGGACCAGTGCTATTTAACATCTTTGTTGGAGACATGAACAGTGGGATCGAGTGCACCCTCAGCAAGTTTGCAGATGACACCAAGTTGTGTGATGTTGTGGACACGCTGGAGGGAAGGGATGCCATCCAGAGGGACCTTGACAGGCTGGAGAGGTGGACACAATATTCCAGGTGCGGCCTCACCAGTGCCGAGTACAGGGGCAGGATCACTTCCCTATTCCTGCTGGTCACACTATTCTTGATACACGCCAGTATCCCATTGGCCTTTTTGGCCACCTGGGCACACTGCTGGCTCATATCAAGCCGGTAGTCAACCAACACCCTCAGGTCCTTCTCCGCCAGGCAGCTCTCCAGCCACTCTTCTCCGAGCCTATAGCGATGCTTGGGGGTTTTATACCCCAAGTGAAGGACTCTGCACTTGGCCTTATTAAAGCTCATGCCATTGGCCTCAGCCCAACGATCCAGTCTGTTCAAATCCCTCTGAAGGGCCTCCCTACCCTCGAGCAGATCGACACAGCCTCCCAGCTTGGTGTCATCCGCAAATTTACTGAGGGTACATTCAATCCCCTCGTCCAGGTCATTGATAAAGATGTTAAACAGAACCAGCCCCAGCACTGAGCCCTGGGGAACCCCACTGGTGACCGGCCTCCAGCCGGATTTAGCCCCATTTACCACCACTCTTTGGGCCCGGCCATCCAGCCAGTTTTTAACCCAAAGGAGGGTGTGCCTATCCAGGCCAGCAGTTACCAGTTTCGAAACCAGAACACTATGAGAGACTGTATCAAAGGCTTTACTGAGGTCAAGGAAAACTACATCCACAGCCCCTCCCTCGTCAACCAGGCGGGTCACCCTGTCATAGAAGGTGATCAGGTTTGATTGGCAAGATCTGCCTTTCATAAACCCATGTTGACTGGGCCTGATCACCCGGTTAACCTGTATGTGCTCATTAATAGCACTCAAGATAACCTGTTCCATGACTTTGCCCGTCACCGAGGTCAGACTGACAGGCCTGTAGTTCCCTGGATCCTCCTTCCGCCCGTTTTTGTAAATGGGGGTAACATCCGCCAGCCTCCAGTCCAGCGGAACTTCTCCAGTGAGCCAAGACTGCCCAAAGATAATGGACAGGGGTTTGGCAATGACATCCGCCAGCTCTTTCAGGACTCTCGGGTGGATGCCATCAGGCCCCATAGACTTGTGGGCATCCAGCCGATGAAGCAGACAGATTCTGCCCCTCTACTCAACTCTCGTGAGACCCCACCTGGAACACTGTGTTCAGCTCTGGAGTCCCCAACATAAGAAGGACATAGAGCTACTGGAACGAGTCCAGAGGAGGGCCACAAAGATGATCCGAGGGCTGGAGCACCTCTGCTATGAAGACAGACTGAGAGAGTTGGGGCTGTTCAGCCTGGAGAAGAGAAGGCTCTGGGGTGATCTTATTGCAGCTTTCCAGTACCTAAAGGGGGCCTACAGGAAAGCTGGAGAGGGACTTTTTACAAGGGCATGTAGTGATAGGACAAGGGGCAATGGATTTAAACTGAAAGAGGGCAGATTTAGGTTAGATATAAGAAGAAATTTTTCACTCAGAGGGTGGTGAGACACTGGCACAGGTTGCCCAGAGAGGTTGTGGATGCCCCATCCCTGGAAGTGTTCAAGGCCAGGTTGGATGAGGCTTTGGGCAACCTGGTGTAGTGAAGGGTTTCCCTGCCCATGGCAGGGGGGTTGGAACTAGATGATCTTTGAGGTCCCTTCCAACCCAAACCATTCTATGATTCTATGATTCTATGATTCTATGATTCTATGATTCTAAATTAATTTCCCTTAACGTTGGATCTCTCACTTTGAAAGATATGCATATCAAGACTGTGATTCCTCTCACCTTAAAGTACACGAATAGAGCTTTATAAGAAGAGTCTATTGCTTTGCTTTAACTGTAACATGAGACTAAAGGTGATTAGCATGGGTTTAAATATTTATTTTTCACCAGAAGACTCTCACCCTAGCTTCCTAACAAATAACATTAACAGATGCAGGGTCCAGATGAACCTTGGTATTGTAGTTAATAGAGCATTTACCAATAATCATTGCCCCCATTATGAAGTATTTCTCTTTTGGCTTGGACTTTCATAAGTACCAAAGATATTACAGAAGAGCTGACTACAAAATATGTAATTCCATTGACTGACTAGTAATAGCATCTTGACTTTCATTGGACAAAATCAAGGGATCAATCAGAAGTCAACTGGAGTAAAAAGTTCACTTTTCCATGAGAGGAGATCTCAATTTTCTGTGAGTCAAAGGTGAAAAGAAACTGGATCTACAAAACATACAATCTTAGAAAAGTACTTCAGCATATCAGAATATTAATAATTCAATTTTTTTTTTAAAAAAAAAGCAGAGGTGATATATGTAAGGGACAGAAAACTGGCTAAATCTAAGATATATCTCCTATAAATGTAGGTGCTTCATAGATCTGTCTAAGTTGTGCACATAGTCTTCCAGTTTCCTCATTACAGTCAATAAAGAAAAACAGATGTCTTCGGACAGAAGCTGAGCTACTAGTGGGTTAAATCACTTTCTGTCTATCTCTCTCCATTGAGTATATGGGAAGCAGAGAATAGTTTTACATTTGGCTAAACATTTGGCCTGAAGTTAAGTGGAAGAATGCAGGCATTCAAAGATGGCTCTAATTTAGAGGTTAGGAAATGTAGGGATAAAGTGAAAGCTGTCAAAACCAAATTGGGCCTTGAAACAAAATTTAAGTAGCAAGAAAAATGTCAATCATGTACAGATAAAAAAAAAATCATGTACAGATTAAAAAAAGAGAGCAAGAAGAAATAAAGATGATATGTGAAAAATGGGGTAGAAATTTAACATATTCTAGGTATGGCTTGAAAGCAAAATTTGTCATTTCACTTTCCAGTAGGAATACTGGCACTAAACACAAGACCAAACACCAGATGAGTAAGAGGATGTGGGCATGGAGTAGAATGCAACATTTTTAGGCTGAAGCATAATTCAGAGCAAAATGTATGAATGGAAAACTGAAAAAAAGTTAGTAAGCAAATGTTGGAAGAAGTTTGTTGAAAAGGAGTCACATAGCATTACTAGAATCTAGTAAATATAACACCCATATTGGATATGGTGGAACAGCAATCCAGACAAAAGAAAGCCTATTAATCCAACCATAGTAGTTGCATTAAATTAATTTGACTAAATATGGAAGCTAACAGAATATGAGTTAAGTAGGGCATGAACTTAAGGAAAGAATGTGATAAATGAACTTCATATCTTCCTTTGACAAATGAAATGTTTTAACAGACAATGTAAATGTGTTAGATCATATTTTCTTGGGCTTCAGCAAAGCATTTGAAGCAATACCAAAGGAAAATTGTTTAAAACAGATAATATGACGATTAGAAGTAGGACTGCAGGGAAAACAAGGCACTAACTATAAAGAAGGTGACTACAGGGTATGCTAAATGAAGAACTGAAGAGCTTCAGGCACTGGCTGAGTCATGGGATCTTCTTTAGTAATTTATCTAAAGACTTAGACACAAAAAAATAATTTGGAGGCACTGTCAATACACAGGAGGGTGATGCAGGATGATCCTGAGAAGTTGTATAAAAGAGAGAGAAAATTCAAAATTGAAGACTGTCAGGAGACTGATATGATTCCTTAGTCATAGTCCTTCTAATACCCCTCAGACACCTTGCCAAAAAGGTGTTTTCATTACCCATCAGTTTTGAGATTTCCCAATGCAGCAGATGCAGCACAACACAAAATATGTATTGGAGCTCTAGAAATCTTCCACGTTACACTAGGTGCAAGACACCTGCTTTGTTCTTTTGAGAATAGAGCTTGTGTGGTACAAGTCAACTCTACTTAGACAACACATTTGTGGTCCAGACAGCTGAAAGCTTCATATTAATCATAAGAAAAAAATCAACTAACAAACAAACTTATGAAAGATGCAGTAGTAAACCATACCACTCTTTTCTAGCTGATATTTTGAGCCTATTGCTCAGAGTCTCTTCTGAATCTTTGATTCATTATCTGTTCCTTTAGGCAAACCAAACAGAGAATTCAGTATCCTGATGGGCATCCTGTCAGTCAGTGCTCGCTAGAAGTGATCATTAAAATATTATATATTTATAATATATATATATATATGGTCTTGTTCCCACAGTATCCCTTATCCCCTAGGCAAGCATGTTAAAAAATGAACAGAGAGTTTTATTATGTATCAATTAGAAAACGTCAGGGATATGCATGAGAAAATTACTATCTTCATCATCTTTCATTTTGCTTATTATGTTCAGCTAATTTTATTGTCTTTTTACCTATGTCAGGATGGGCTGAATCACCTCTGGATGAATGAATTTATCTCCCTTGACTATAGAGAATGTCTTGACAATTTGACCTTCAGATGATTAAAGTCAAATAAAAACTAGTCCTAGCCTAAAGGTCCCAAAAGTAATAATCTAAAATGTATGTTATTTTGGAGGCTATTTCAAACAGTCTAACTTCAGTTTCATCTCTCCAGTCAGTCAAGATTCTCACTCAAAATTTTTAATACAATTTAACTTAGTCTTTCCCTCCATTTTTAACCCTTCTCCTTATTATTTCAGCTTTTTACAAAATAAAAAAAAAAAAAAAAGAAACAAAAGTGAATAATAAGATTAAAGTCACAAGTAAAACACAAAATTAAAAAAGTCCTCTAGCATACCTTTAATGCAACCACATGCAGTAGCATTGTATATTTTTTACTGTACTTTGTTATCAAAAAGCTAATATGACTATTAAAATGGTAGATAATGTGTTGGCTAGACTGACCTGTCTTTAATAGATAAGATTATATTTGTGAGATAAGATACTAAGGCAGAATATTAGGCAATCCCTGGATCTAAATCAGCCTGGAGTGCACTATGCAGCTGCGCAAAGGACTTGGTTTACAACTCCTAAATAAACTTTCTTTGGGAGGTTTATTATAGAAATTTGCAGTGATACAAATGTCTGCTGGTGTTTTGGTAGGAGGATAAATTTGCCCAGGGCTTCCAGCAGACTACAGGTGGAAGTGGACGGCAAGTGGGGCAGAGCTGGGTGGGAGTTCCAGCAGGTTGGGACCCATGATGCAGGGTGGTGACAGAGCTGGAGGGTGACAGCAGGACAGGCTGCTGAGAAGGGTCCCGAGTCATGACCCACAGCAGCCTGGGCTGAAATCCTATGCAAGGCTCTGCAAGCCCTCTATCAGGCATGAACATGAAGATGTGAGGAGCCGCCTTGTTGCAGATAGAATCTGAGCTTACAGTTGGTGATTTCAGTAAGGAAATAAACACCAAACACTTATGTCTTGAACCTATGCTTTCCTCTAATAACAGTTTCTCAGCTGAGTTACTTCTACAATTTCAGAATAGTCATGAAAAAAGCACTATTTTTTTAATGCTATAAAATCACGCTCAGTAAAGAATCTGAGTTATCAGTCTCAACAAAGCTCATAAACAGACGTCTCCTTATGGTGTTCTACACAGGTCAGAGAGCACGAGGAAGTCCTGACCAAATCTGGCTACAGAAAACAGCTCCACAAGCATCCCTAAAATGAATATAATTTCCTATTATTTTGTACATTATGTCTTGCACTTTGGTGCAGCAATATTTTGTAACTCCCACATAGTTATTCTGAACAAGCTTCCTGAAGAAATACTTTAATGGAGAGTTATGATTATACAAAGTGAATATATACCATTGTAATCAATACATTCAAAGTAGTAGATTTTGAATTCTCTTACTGTGACAAAATTTTTAGCAGTGTGTAGCTCCGTAAAGCAAGTTTTTGCCACTAGAAAAAGTCCTTAATCTTTGTACTGACCTGCCAGGATTTTTCTGGACTTGTTTCAGCCTGAACAGATTCTAGCTCATTTCAACTGTGATAGCAATTGTCTAGACAACTGTTATTGCCTAAATTGGTTTTAGTTTAGCTTTTGTTTGTAGCAACAGTGAGCAGTTATTCTGCATGGACTAAACTGTGGTGTGGAAAAGTGCAGATGTAGGTCCCAGACTGCAACACGAAAGGGTAGATGCTCAGAAAGCTGTTTTTCAGTGTAACAACTTCAACGGCACAATTCAAACTTTTTTTTTTTTTTGTATCAAATTGGACTATGAATGAATATCGCTGCAAGTAGTCTAGTAACTTTGTCTGCCACACTGGCAAAATGTCATGTGTGTTAGGTTATATGGTAAGAAGTTGGTCTCCATGCACAGAGGAGCCCCAAGATCAGCGGAGGGGGCCCTAAAAACACCCTGACCCAGCTGCTCCCATGGCGTTGCAGGAGCACAACCAGCCTCACAAAGACTGGCGTATGCTTACCGGGAACACGTGCCCAGCCTTGTTACTAGTTGGACCTGGGCACATGGAGCTGCAGCTCCAGGCTTCTGGATTTGGTCCCTCTCCTAACAAAGGGGACTAACAAAAGATCTGTATAGGCAGTATGTTCCACTTTTGCCCGTAATAAGGTTTTGGGTGCAACTGTCAAAATTTATCTAGAGTAATATTTACTAGTGTCGAGTCCGTTACCATGGCTAATGCAAAATACAGGAAACACATTCATCGTCACTCCTTGCCCCAGCCACTGCTGCTCACCAGCCACCACCGTTTGCACTAAGCTTACTACTCAGTTGTGTGTCAGCTCTGCGCTCAGTTTCATTCTGCAATCTACTTTGATTACAAACTACATAATGCATTTAGTGGCAAAGGAAGATGCTTTATTGGCCTGCTGTTTGTGGTGGAAAGTAGCATGGACACTCTCAGTTTCAAGGCTAAAAATTTCACCGAAGTTAGCAGGACTAGTCTGAACGATACTTTCTTGAATACAGAAGGGAAAATTGTTTGGTTCTGAAAATGGTGGTTGTAAGGCACTACTACTGCGTAAGATATTAAAAAGAAGATGTGAGGAAGATCCCGCTTCTTAATACCACATTCAGTAGGTCATGATGGCTTTAGCATTTTACCTATGCTATGGCTCGATCCTTAATTTGCTCAAAAGGAGATAACACTGAAAAGTGAGCCAAGATGAAGAAATCTGTTGATCAATGGAGATAATTAGGCAAATTGTACAACTGCAGGGATGCCCTGGGATGAGGCAGAAAGACAAGACTGAAAAATATCCAGAGTCACTTAGGTAATATAAATTAGGTTTAGCTTATGAGATGGAGAGTTCTGCATTTTGCATAACACACAAGTACCTCAATGTGTTGTCCTTATTTGGACCTTCAAAAAAAACCCAAAGCTTTCTTCTTTGTTTATGCATTTGGCCATGAAATGAATCTTTTTCCTTTTTTTTTTCCCCCCTATGCTAAAGGTGAAAATTGTTTCATTTCCATAACTCATGGTAATAGTATGACCAGTAATAGGACATGATCTGTGAATCAAATATATTTTATTGCTATTTTCCGAGTTATCCATTGAACAGAAATATCAGTTAATTCAGTAGTTCTAGTCAAACTGTTCTCATAAGGAAACTGCATAGAACTCAAAATGGTATGTCTGGGGTGAGTGGAAGGTGAACATCCCTTCTTAACAATCCAGCTAGCCTCTATGTCTGGAAACTAATTGTGAAGCCACCGGATTTTTCCCCCAGATCGACAAATAATTACTATAAACCTACTCATTCTTTAACCAAAATAATTTCTATCTTTCCAAAAGAGGAATTTATTTTTCTCCCACAGTCAATCAGTTCCATTTGCAAGACAATCACCTCTTCCTTAAGCTCAAATCAAAATTAGGTGCATGATGTCTCAGTTATTTGACTTTAAGCGAACCCTGGTCAATGAATGCAAAGAAAAGAAATTACATTAACTCAGAACTGATTACATTGACAGAAAAAGTATTCACTATTAATAAAGAAGCAATTAAAACAGTGTGCTGCCTCTGCCATTTCTGTCTCACAGCTAAGAATGAAAAGAGGAGTTTTACAATTCATCCTGTAGTTCTGTGGCACAAACTGATTTGCTTATTTCTTTTATATACCTAGCTTATTTTCTTCATTTTTCTGTAACACCATGGAAGCATTTCATCTGATCTGCTGAAACAAATCTTTTTGCAAGTGCATGTTGTTTTCTGGGTTTATACTTTCTTTCACAGCCCTGAAGGTTCTCTTGTACCTTCCTTTGCTGAATAACTCTGTTTTGCAATCGTTTGTTCTAAGAATTAAGTCTCTTATGCTCCATCATCTGCCATCATGTGTTATAACCTGTTCACTGCCAGGTGGTTTGCGGATAGAACTGTAACTGAGAAGTGTTTGATAAAATCCCAAGACATTTGTACTTCATCTCCTTACCTGCAGGGTGTTTTCCGCTGGATAATACTCGAAATCTGTACCCTTTGAAACTGAATGACTTGAAAGATTTTAAGGCATCTGGGGACTGAGGAAGGAGATGCCTAATGAGGTGTTTAGTTCATGTCATTTATGTGACAGCAGTGCCCGGAGGATCCAATCAGGATGGGGGTCCTGCTTGCTTCGATGATATCCAAATGCAGACACTGCTACAGAAGTTGCTTATAAGCACACTAACAGGTCAGAGACTAACATTGCTGTTTCAACACTAATCCAAACTATATTAATCTTTGTGCAAGTCCTAGCAAGCATTATTTCCTGTTACATGATACACCATAGCCTCACACATTGGTTCTTTTGCCGGGTGCAGAAAGGCCCTCCAGGTCTTCACTGTTTACTCCACGCCACCTGAAGTAGGAATGCCTCACACAGCAAATAAGAAGAGATTTGTGGGACCTGAGAGCTGAAAGAAAATTAAAGCGAGCTGCTTGATGGAAATATCTAATGATTCAAAGTGAGGAAGCAGACTAGTCAACTGGATCATTCTAGACAAGTACTACACCCACACATTAAATCTGGGATGTTCCCAAGAAAAAAAAAGACCGTTGTTTATGATGAGCTCTGGTATCAGAAACAACTGAAAATACTGCCGAGCAGCAGAGAACAAAAAGTCACTTTCTCATATCTCTCAAGAAAAATTGTATGAATTTGAATTAGTTCAGTGCAACTAAGAATGGGACCACAGTCCCCTTCTGTCAGGTGATCTCCCTAAACGTGGGCTCCAGTATCACTATCTTCTTGCTTGTTTAATAAGGTTATCTATACAAGAACAGCTTCAGTGGAAGGGCCTAAGAAAATGCCTTTGAGAAGCTCAGTAATTTGATGATTACAGCTCTCTCTAGGAAGTAGATGTCAGAATTCGGATCTCTTAGGAAAAGCAGGATTTTGAACCTGCATGTCTTGTATTCTGCATAAGTGATTTAACAAGAATCAAGTAAGACAAATGGCTCTGCCTCTTCATCAACCTTCAAGGGTTTTCTGTGGGGACTGAATTGTTTAGACCACAACTACTATGTAAGGTGACTGAGACAATTAGGTTGAAGAATGTATAGTTCAGTGGCTGTGCTTCATAATGTGCTTCAAACTGGTTGGATGTCTAACCTGTTATACAGTTCTGGCCATGCTTGGCATCAGAAATATCAGGTGCCTTATGGACAGAGTTAGTGGTGAGTTTCGCAAATGCATAACTAGACCACTGAAAGAGTCACGTAGCTGTGTGACACTTAGACGTAGTCCCAGTTACTTTAGAAATGTAGCATTTATTGTTAAAAACTGCAGGAGTGACCGCAGTGACTCTGTCCGTGAAGGCACACCTCTGGCATTATCACTCTACAACCAACGTGTGTGTTCACTCTTTGTTCTCTTATCATCATAACAGGAAGGAATTAAGGCAACATGACAACCCAAAGCTTCTTCTCCATTAATCTCACACATGGGGTTAGAAGGCATTCCTTGGCATTATTTGTGTTGAGAAGCAACACAAATTTCTTGCAGAAAGATACATCATTTCAAACTTAACACAAAGTCCCAGCAAAGCTCTCCTTTTCTTGAGTCAGGGAATGCAGGATCTGATAAACCAGCTCATGGAAAATGTTTACTGTTTACATAAAAATAACTCATCCTTCTTCCTCTAACTTCAAATGGGAAGAGTTCAGCCTGACCCTGAAAACAATCCTAAGACAATAAACAGGTGGGCTTGGAAATCTTTTGTCTATCTGACTCTGCTATTTTCTTAGCAAAAGATGCAGTATAGATCATAATCAAAAAACAAAGCTCAGTTACCAAGCACCATTAATATGAAAGTCAGAAGATACAATGTTGAATCACGCCATTTAATTTGACCTATAAGAAAGCCAGGGCACTTAAGTATCTTCCCTACATCTAGGTAAAGGGATTTGGGAGCAGTCCCCATCTCACAGGTCCCTGGCTGTGTTTCAGTTCGATCTGGGATTCAAATCAAGCACAAACTATTCCCCCACAGAAAGGAAATTGAGCAGCAAAGGACTTGCTCTAGTGTTTCCCCGTTGTTGCTGACTGTAGGAACAGGCTGCATTTATAGCATTGACTTGCCCTGCGATCCAAGGGTAGTCTGGAGACAATCACCTATCTTTCTCACATCCCCTACCCATCTCTCACTTCCTTCCCTTCCCTGCTCCCTGCCAGGTCCTTCTTCATGGTGGTTCTTTTCTCTATCTTTGTTATCCTGCCTTGGGGCCTTTCCATCCAACCGAACGTCATCCAAACGTGGGGGAAACACATAAATCATGGATGGGCTCTGACTCCTGCAGGCTGGAGCTCTGCTCGCGGGCTACTGTGGTTATACCTGCCAGCTCACTGTGTGTTACATCTACCTGGAGCGTAAACTCTTTGGAGGAGAAATTGACTCATCCCAAACTGGAGTTATGAAGACTGCTTTTGCCTGGTCCACAAGAAACAGCATGTCTGTGCCAAAACAGAAAGCATTTTACCTTGAGTTGCATGGTCCCTAAAGCTTGCTTCTGTTTTTGCCACGTTTCTTCTGAATAAGTGAGTGTCCCTTTTGGTCATTCTCAGTGTGAGTTGTTAATGATACAGTAATTATCATATCATATAGGCTTGCAGCTTCTATCTTGACTACGCAGACATACAGAATGTTGTTGTTTAATTATCAAACACAGAGGAAGTGGGGCTAATTATGTCATTGTGATATTTTTAAAAATAGATATTTTACATGTGCACTGCTTTCAGCAACAAATTGCATTGCTGGAAATACTGAGAATTGTTTTGATTATATCATCTCACCAAAACTTAGCCTACCCATTCCGAGTCTAAACACATCTGTGCCACCTACACAGCCACAGTTGTTGTAAGGTGTGTATGTGGGAGTGGTGGAATTACAGCTCCATAACCTTGTAGCCTAGTCTGCAATGATGGATGATTTAATCTGCCTGTGTATTTCCTTCTGTGTAGGATCAAACCTCTGGGTCTCGTATATTTGTCCAAGTTGGCTTGCCATTTCTTACTCCTGGGAGTTTTGCTTTTCTATATGCTCCCTTTTAAGGATAACAGCACTGGTAGAGTTTACTGGTAATGACAAACTTCTCCCTTCTCCTGTTGCCACAGTTTGTTCCTATCCTGACCCTCAAAGTTTGCATTCCATACATTCATTAAACTTCTACCCTGTCATAAAATAGCTTGTTTTCTCAAATCCTTTACTTTGGAAAGTGTATTTTCAGGCTGGATTTCTTTCCTTCTGGTTGTTTTCTAGACTCGTTCTGTCAAACCTGGCATCATAAAATTGGCACAGTAATCTGAGCGGTAAGTACCCTGTAGTAAGTTACATTAGAGAAAGTAAAACAAGTCATAGTTTCACACAGCCCTCTGTCTTTGTCTAATGCTAGTATCTGTTACTTTAGTCCTGAGTGGTTCCATTATAACAGGACGGTGAGGCTTTTTTCATTCAGTATTGGCAATTACCATCGACATATACTGAGAGTGTAAATCTCTGACCTTTAATAAACACAGAGAAAATGGTAAATTGCAGATAACTAATCACTGAGGTAATACTGATGATGTCCTTGGATCCTGCTTACTTGTAATTTTGGAGGAATTCTGAGATTTGTGTTCCCTTGGCTTGTCTTCCCTTATTAGGTGGTATTTCTGACAACAGAGGTTAAAGTAAACCTCTTATAATACAGCTGTCTATAAATAATAAGTTTATAAGGTATAGAGAAAGAGACTGCTGATAATTCTAGAAACATAATGACCTGATTCAGTCTGACCTGAATACTGTATCTAGTTCTGGTCACATAGTCTTACGAAGCAAATAGCAAGAATAAAAGACTGCCAAAATTGTCAGGAGGATTAAAGAATACTGCTCACATCAAAGGGCAAAACATCGTAACATCAGTTTTAAAGTTAAAACAAATAAGAGATCTGCTAAAGATACATAAACATTCAACTTACAAAAAGTAAGCATTCTTATTTACTCTGTTTCTCGATATAAGAACAATGACACATTCAGTGAAGTAGGACAATAGTTTAAAAATAGATAATAGGGAAGTACTTTTTCATCAAGAGCATAAAAAATCTGCAGAGTTTACTGTATTATTTTAAATTTACTGTATTTATTTTAAATCTGATATTCAAGTGAGAATGTGGACATTAAGGACTCCTGTATCTATGTAAGAAAGAACTAAAGAGAAACAAGGCAAAATTCAGCAGCTCTTGAAACATTCCATTACAGTATTTTGTTTACTCCTCACTTCCATTAAGGACAGAGAGGAATAGAACAGTTTGAGACCGTCTCTGATATGAACAGCTGGACAATTCTAATGTTCTGCAACTGTAATTGTTAGTTCCAAGGAAAATCTTCACACTTGAAACACGTGTCAATATGATGTAAGTAGTTTCTTGGAAGGCCATGAAATATCCAAGGCAGAGCTGCGAATGGAGCAAGAGGAACCATAAAAATTAAAATTTCCAGTGTTTAGTTAAGGCTGCATACACAGTACCAGTTGTTTGAGCCTGAAAGTTCAACAAAGTATTTTCCCTCCGGAGTTGACGCTTGTGCAGCCTCACACAGGGATAGTGAGCCCACATCCGACGTTTACTTTCTGCCTCAAGTGACTCAGTTTCAGAGCGTGTAACTCATACGCTAAGTCTCATGAACATAACGCAGAAAATTCCCAAACGCGAAGCTATGAGCTGTGTGCTTCCTCCTTGGCACCCAGCAGAAAGCTGCCGAAGGGCTTCTGCTGTCGTTTGGTGGAAACACTTGAATGGTACCAGATCCAGGTGCTCTTCCAAAACAATGCACATGTGTTGTTAGCATCTTCTCTCAAGTTATTATTAAACTTGAGACTGCTTGTACGGCAGGAATAAGTTTCCCAAGCAGCCTGCAAAGCAGCTGTTATCTGGGTAACTACTCCCTGAACCAAAGCCAAGTGAAGTCAATGTTGAGATTTCTATTTTGTCCAAATTTTGGTTCAGAGCTTACAGGGCTTCTTATTGATTACGTCCTTCTTACTTCTCACACCTTAGATGCTCAAAATAGCTACACAACTCAGGTAATAGGAAACAATCTGATGCTATCACTTTATGTTTCCCACTACATCCTGATTCTCCTGTTACAGCTCTGTTTCTCTGTTATATTACTACACAGTCATTTCACTGGTTTGTGTCACTGTGGATAGAGCTGGGTGCATTTTATTTCCAAGAAATGCTGAGATCCCATCTTTTCCTTATCACAGAATCACAGAATCACAGAATGTTAGGGGTTTGAAGGGACCTCAAAGGATCATCTAGTCCAATCCCCCTGCCTGAGCAGGACCACCTAGATCAGATCACACAAGAACGCGTCCAGGTGGGTTTTGAACATCTCCAGAGAAGGAGACTCCACAACCTCTCTGGGCAGCCTGTTCCAGTGTTCTGTTACCCTTACTGGGAACAAGTTCTTCCTCATGTTTAAGTGGAACCTCCGATGTTCCAGCTTATATCCATTTCCCCTTGTCCTATCATAGGATGCCACTGAGAAGAGCCTGGCTCCATCCTCATGACAGTCACCCATTACATATTTATAAACATTAATGAGGTCCCCCCTCAGTCTCCTCTTCTCCAAGCTAAAAAGACCCAGCTCCCTCATGGCTGAAGTTTATTTGCACCATGATTTCCAACAGAGTTGTACACAGGACACTTCTGCGATACTTATGAGAGCCTCATTTAATTTTTGTTTCTCTTAATTTGGAACTGAACTCATTTGGAAATCTTTTCTCATATGCAAACTAATATTTAGACTGATGACCATATTGGAGCTTCTTTCCCTTTGTTTTGGAGCAGAACAGTTCCATATTGGAACTACAAAATGTTCACAGAGCATTTTAGCAATAAAGTGCTCTGCCAAATTCTTAGTGCGACATCCTCAACTTTTCCACTAGAAAGGTTCTTTGGATGATTCCTGGAAACTACAGCTGGATAGCCCAGCTGTCACCTAAGTCTCTGATACAGGCTACTTTGGGGCACAAACCAACCTTGTGTCTAGGCTCTGTCAGAAGTTTAAAAATTGTTTTCCTTTATGGCTTTTGCCTGTGGGTTCTAATTTAATGAACTGAGACTAGTAGATCAAGATACGTGGCTAGAAGGAGAGCGTGCTTTTCACCAAGCTATTATTCCAGTTGCCTGGCCACATCCCCATTGCCCTGGTGAGCCACTTCGTTGGGCTGTCCTTTGTTGAAGCTGCACCCCATGGCACTTCAGGCATCTCCTAATTGTCCTGAGGTACCCACACTGGAGTTTGCCTCGGGAGACCTCGAACATGGCATCTCATCCCATGGGTCTTTACAACTTCCCGTGACCAAATTTTTCTGGCATTTGTCTTACCCTGACTTCTCTGCTCTGCACCACTGATGTCTTTTGACTCCATCATGCAGCTCTGCATGATTTACTTCACGTTATCCATCCATGTGCTATAGGAAAAGAACATGTAACTTAGATGGGTAAGATTTACTGGTTATCAACTTTCTACAGCCAAGACACATCCATGCAAGAACCTGGAGGCCAGATGTGAAGGGTTTTATATCTGGCTTCAAATCTCACAGGCTTGGCCCCTGTGAGTGGTGACATCTTCTCCTTCCCAGTACTCTGTGGCCAAGGCTTCACAGCATGTCTCAAGGCTCCTGTGATATCTGCTTATAGGCCTGCATACCTTCTTTTATTGAGGTACCCTACAGATCCAGGCCAGAATTAACAGATCTCAGCAGTACCCAGAGCCATAATCAGGGTTAAATGTGGAGGGAGAGATAATTCTCTGGATAGTGTGAATGGAGAAGAAGAAAGTCTTTTAGAGCTAAGTCCTTCCCTGAATCAGTAGTCAATGCAAGAAGCGCACGTCAAATGATCTTCATTTCAGCCCTGACAACAACAAAACTGTATCAGTTCAATGAGTTTTACCATTAACAATTTAGAATAATATTTTCATATTAATAACCTTCAGTCAGCCCTAAGGAGGGACACTTTCTGAACCTTCATGTCCCCCACAGCAGCAGGGACCATAGTCAGGAAGAATTTCATAGATTTCATAGATTTCATAGATTTCTAGGTTGGAAAAGACCTTAGAGATCATCGAGTCCAACCATCCCTAATCCCCATTAAACCATATCCCCAAGTAGATCATCCACCCTATTCTTAAACACAGCCAGGGATGGGGACTCAACCACCTCCCTGGGCAGCCTATTCCAGTGGCTGACAACCCTTTCAGAGAAGAAATACTTCCTAACATCCAACCTGAATCTCCCCTGACTAAGCTTATACCCATTTCCTCTTGTTCTATCACCCAATACTTGGAGAGAATTTGATCAGGAGATTAATCAGGAGAATTTCATCTCCTGATTCACCTGGAAACAGTCTGAAACCATTAATTTAATGGTATGCCTTGACTGCTGGGGCCCTGAAGTCATGGTTGTCTACCGAGTCCACCTGAATTGTCTTGGTTCCTCTACAAACAGCACTTACTCCACCAGCCAAAGCCACAGTCACCCATGTTCTTCCCACCTGAGACTGTAGACTTTATGTGGACCACTCAGGGGAGACTAGCAAACAGCCCAGCCAAAAGCACCCTCTAAAGTGGACCCCTCATCCTAACTGCACTCACTCCCATGTGCTCCCTCCTTAGTGCTTGCTAGGTTAGTGCAGGGATGCTCCTGTGTAGGTGGCAGTTACAGTGCTTGAACTACTCACCTCTCTCAGGATGGGGCACAATGGGGGACATGACTTTGGAGACAGCCTAAGTCGAATCTAAAAAGAATGTTTGTTAGATAAACAGGTAGTGGGAAGGGCACTGTGAACTCCAGACCCTTCAGAAACAGTTGGTTCCCAACAGACTCCCCCAGGTTCCTCTTAGGATGACAGGCTCTGAAGATGACTGGGTCATAGTCATGAAGATATAAAAAGGAATTTGCATCATCTTGTGTTATTATGGCAGTAGGAAATTTGTTATGTGACATGTAAATAAGAAAGCAATGCCTCGTTTTCTGCTGCCTGGAAAGTTTTTTCTTAGAGCAAAATGCTCCCTCATCCATTTTCTATGTGGAAAGCAGAGGCAGAGCACATGCTCTGTAGCACAGTGCACGGGAGATCATGGTGTATGAAGCTGAGGGGACAGCTGAAGTGAGCGGCAGAGATACCCCTGAACAGCACTGGCTGGAAATTCAAACCGCAGTATGTAATCAAAAGGCTGTGACTAAGACAGATGTGTCAACCACATGAAGACTGTGTTAGGAAGGAAAGAGGAAGGTCCCAGGGCAGATACAGTCTCTGTGGGTTTTGTACCTCTGCACCATGTTAGGGAGAACTGGTGAGGTCTTCTCTGGAAACGTTTTTCATCAGAAACAGCAAAATCATCAAAATGAAAAATCGGTGTGGACTCATAGTCTGAGTAGACATCCCACTTTGTACAAAAAAAACCTAAGCATAATTTACAGAAAGGCTTGATCCCACATCCCAAATGAGCTTTCTGATTAGTGGGTAGTTAGTTTTTCCAAAGAGTACTGTTTAATTGTATTTGTGTAAAGAGGAAACATCTCCAGCAGGCCCGATGGAAAGAAACATACCACAACATAAAGGAATGTACAGTTCTTTCACCTATAAAACCAAAGATTAAAGTCTAGACCATCATTTAAATCAGTTGAGTAAAGAACTGAAACAGTATACTCTTCCCTCCAGACTCAGTAAGTATGCTGATTGACAATATAGCTACAGACTATCGCAGAAATTTATCCATTATCCATTTGTCCATTAAAAATTTCCAAATTTTCTAATTTATTTCTATTTCAAACAGTAAAGATGTTTGAAAGTCTCAAAAGTATTTTCAAGACTGGAAAATCAGTTTCCGCGTGGCTCAAAATGCTCGTAGTCTTACTGATCTGGGCGGTATCAGGGATTCAAAGATCAAGACCATATTCTTCATCTGTAAAATATTCACAAGCCCGGAAATACTAGCTTAGAATGAACTGTAAAAGGCTTAGAAATTGTCCTTAGCTCTTCCAAGCAGATGTGATCATATGCTTGGTACTTCATACACTTTTGATTATATTTGTACTGTTTTACTTGGGTTCTTTGCAACTGATATTTATCTCTGCTTTTGCCTTACCTCCCTATTCTGCAGTGTCATTTTTTCAGAAATCAAGTTGTATCCTGAAAGGCTCTCATGTTCTCAAGCAGTTGGAATAAGTCTATGTATATGTCTGTGTAATCTTCCAATGAATAGAGTCAAACTAAGGGATTGCTTTATTCCTAAGACTATTGATGGAGTATAATGTTTTAAGTGTATTGCATTGATGTTGAGAAAACAACCATGAATAGACTGAAAAATTAGTGGCCCTGAGAGTCAATATATCTAGAAGTTGTTTCCTAAACATTTCAATATCCTAACTTCTTACTCAGAGATCCACATTTCCACAGAGTATAATCATTAAATTCTACTTATTAGTGTTGGGTTTTTTATATCTTCACCAAATGTAAAAATTTGCTATAATTAGCTGCAGCTTCCTCACCTACCATATAATTTCTGATTCTGTGCAGGTCCTCTAAGGAGCAAAGCTGTCACTGCCATCTAGCGTCCTCAGAGCAGGTTTCTGCGGTTTATGCTAAGAAAAAAGCGTTTTCATGGTAAGATTGATTCTTTCTCCGTTTCTCAGCTAGTAGTAAATTTCATGTAGCTCATGGTACCTCTTACGGTGTTTGTTGCCTTTCCAAAGTATTAATGAATTTAGAGGACAGCTGTCTAGTTCCTCACTTTGGAAAATTTAAATGATGTTTGCTCACTTCTTTCTCTCTTCTGGAGGACATAGTTGCATCCTGTTAAGTCCTGCTTGTTCAGGATCATGTAACCAGCACAGAAACTAGTCCTGTGGAGCATCTGACAGATTCCTTTCCCTGCCTTTTCCTTTGTCCTCCTCCAGATGATCATTCCTAGCAGAGATCAGAATGGATATAAAAGGCATATTAATCAGCATCAGTTCATGTACTATTAGGTGGATTTGTGAAGTTACGCATAAAAACTAACAACCTGAGGGGAAGTTACTAATTATACCTGGATTACATCCCAGGGCACAGCTGTCTCAGCCTCTCGTGGTCCTTTCCTCATTCAGGACATCTCATGGAAAGCAATCAGTTCAGTCTCTGTCTCAAGAAAAGGACTCATTTCTTTTCAATATTGATCATCTTGTTCAATGTCCCATATGGGTCCCCACCAGGGACTCGCGCAATGTTATTCTCATGAGATGGCAGTGGGTCGCAGGGCACCAGGTCCTGCAGAAAGTTTTGCTTTCTGGCTGACGGCAGCATCAGGGCCTCTCTGACCTCAGCCTTCCACTTTCATAGCACAAGCATTTTTGTTTTCCATTTTTTCCTAACAAAATGCCAGGAACTGACAGCCTGGTACTTTTCTCAGCCGAGGTAGAGCTAACCGCAAAGCCGCGCACGTCTCTCGCTGCGAATGCGGATGCATGAGCTGGAGCCGTGCTTGGACTTGTGCCGAAGGCTGCTTCCAGTCAGCCGAGTGGCGAACGGGAATCTGACTGTTTGGGCTGGGGAGCAGCTGGATATGATCACGCTGAAGCCTCTTGAAGATCCAGCTTCCTATGCAGTACCTTTTTCCCCTGCCAAACGTTCAGTGTTAACAGAAATTTGTGAAGATATGAAAGACATTCACTGACATCTCCTTGCTTCCCTGTACAACCTTTGCATTCCCTGCTTTGCTGAGGCTCAAACAGTTTTTCTGTTTGTAAAGAGTGTTTTTCAGCTCTATTTCCTTGCATTTCCTTTGAGTCTATTAAGGTCTGGAATTCATTCATTCATTAATTCATTCATTAATTCACAATTTTACAGTCAGAATAGACCACTAAATCTGTTAGATTACCTTGTTTGACCATCTATGTCATGTAAGATATAGAATTAAACTCACCTAGCCCATTGATGGTTAAGCCTGGCAGTCAGGTATTCAGTGTTGATGGGCTTTGCTTGGCAGGCCTGGCTGATTGATTGACTTAGGGATTGGTTTTGAGGAGGCAGAAGAGGGCAGTGTAGTTAATTTCAAATAGTTATTTATGTTTAGCATTCAAGTTAATATGGCACTTAATTTCACAGTATTTCTTCATAATGTCTGATAGTCTCTGTAATGATAAGGACTAATTCCAACTTCATTCTTATTCTGCAGATTTGGCAGTTCTTTCCTATTTCCTCTCTTTCTCTCTTTCTGCCTTCCTCTTTGCTACAAAATTGATTTCCTTAGAGGAAAAAAAAAAACCACCAAAAACAAATCAAATGGATTTTTAACTAGAAGTGAGAATAATGAATAAGATGCACATCTTAGGGTTCCTGTTTTTTTTTTTTTATCCAATAGCTCTGTCTTGCTTTTGTCATAGAATCATTTAGATTGGAAAAGACCTTTAAGATCTTTTCTTAAAGATCTTAAAGGTTGAGTTCAATCATTAACCTAAAGCTGCCAAGTCCACCGATAAACCATGTACCCAGGTGACTCAACCACTTCCCTGGGCAGCCTATTCCAAATCTTGACAACTCTTTCGGTGAAGAAATTTTTCTTAATATCCAATCTAAACCTCCCCTGGCACAACTTGAGGCCGTTTCCTCTTGTTCTATAGCTTGTTACTTGGGAGAAGAGACCAACACTGCCCTCGCTACAACCTCCTTTCAGATAGCTGTAAAGAGCCATAAGGTCTCCCCTCAGTCTCCTTTTCTTCAGGCTAAACAACCCCAGTTTCCTCAGCTGCTCTTCATAAGACTTGTGCTCTAGACCCTTCACCAGCTTCATTGCTCTTCTTTGGACATGCTCCAAAGAAGGACATGCAGCGTAGGATAATTTAAGTCATTTCACAATTTCATTACTCCAGTTTATTTAATACTATATTTTTAACTGCGAAATAATCACAGTCCCATATAGTTTGCATGTATTAAAAAAAAAACAACAAAAAACCCCAAAAACTTACATTGTACTGAAATAATTGCTATACATATTAAAAGAGTGAACAACATGAAAAAGGGTATTTTTTTTAATATTTTGATTTGAATGTTCAGGTTCTCTGCTGGCACAACTAGGCATAATCTCTATAAATGTCACTTGAACTTCTTCAGTTTACACCAGCTGAGAACATGGGCTGCGTTACCAGATGCAGCTTCATGCATGGTTTTAATCTGCATGATTCTTTTGTTGTTGCTACTTCTTTTTGGTTTCCCAGTATCACATAGGCTGATGATTTCTGTAGGGAACACTCTTCCATTTTCTTGCTTTTCTGTCTGCTTTGGAATGACACTTCACTGCTTCTATACCTTCTGCTCATTCCAAAGATGACAGGGACATCCGTTTCCAGGGGGACATTCTCATTCAAATGGGGATACATTCAAATACCTTTTAATTCTCTAACTTCAGTGTTGCAGTCTGGTGTTATCCTGCTCTGGGAGTCACCATGCAGTCCGGACTCAGTCATTACATATCTGAATTCCCAGTACGTTAACAGGAATTTCAAAAAGAGCTGAAGGGTTAGTTTAAAAATACAACACTCCTGGGTTTATCAGATCTGTTTCTTGGGACATGCTAGGAGATCCTTGAAAGATGCTAGACATGCTCAGATTACTGGTAATTAATAATGCTTATCATCATGTAGGATGTATCGAGCATCTCCCTTTAATACTAGACAAACTTTAAATGGTGTAATGCCCCTCGAAATGCTAATAATTTCTTTTCTCCTTTCCTATTAAGTTAATTCAGTCCCAGACTGACATACAGCTATAAAGTTCCATATATACAATATATATTTGATGGTAGGTAGCCAGTGCTTGTTCACAGAACCTTGCTGTCCTCTAATAAATCTATATGCTCATATTATTATTTCCATGTACTGCAAGCTGCTCTGCAGCCTGGGACATGGCACTCAACTGTAATTAGCACCAAAATATGGAGTTAGTGTGCAGGACACGGACGATTCGTTTGCCCCAGATGCTATATTCAAACTGCAGTGGTCCGTTGAAGAAGTAGAGATAACCTAAGGAACAGGAAAGTTAAAACAAATTAACACTGAGAAAACTGTGTTGTCACATTAAAAATATCCTTCAAATGAGAATTATCCTGTTTGGTTCAGCTTTTTTATAACTCTTTTAAATGCAATATTTTAGTGTTTAGAATGCTGAGCTAAATTTTCAAAGGTCCTCATTCCATTTTCCAGGCCTAGATCAATGTTTAAAATAACTGATATTTTAATCTAGTGTCAAGCTCTGCGCTTGCTTAGGAAAATATAGGGTTTGCCTGTTAATGTTTAAGACTCTGACTTGGAAACACTCTTTAAAAAGTTGGATAGGAATGGGCTCCATTTGAAGGAACAGACACATTATAATATGTCTATATTAAGCATATCGCTTTAGGTTCCATAAGCAGGGAAGCAGGTCTTTTTTGGCTCCTCAAGTACGTATTTAAATAGTTTGTAAAGAACCTTGGCCAGAGGGCAATTTACATCAGAAACCTGATTCAGTCGAGAACCAAAACGTTGATTCAAAAGAATGAAAATTACAAATGACCATTTCCCACAGGATACTAATCTCAGTGTCAGTGACAACTAATAGTAACAAAGCTTCATTAAGAGATTGATACCATTTCTTTGATAGACTGCATCCACTCTATCACCAATTCCTGCGAATTCTTCCTCTATCAGCCTGGGGTAGCCTGCTTCCATAACGTCCGCCTCTTCATCATAACTATGTTAAACACAAAAGAAAACAAAAATTCGGTAGATTTAAACAGCCTGGGAGTTTGGTGTGTGTTCTTTATATGCTTTGAAGTTACCCACATCAGAAGTAACCAGCAGCCTTCAGGTACCTTATGTCTAGTGCCATAACGAAACTCAGGGCAATAAACCAGGGCACTCTTCCACTAGAAGTACAAGCTCAACAAACATGTAAAACTAATAAAGCTACATTTTCAGAACTGATCCAGAAAGTACATATCATATGAAGGCAATAATACCGGGATGTATTGGCACTGCAAGCCTATCCCGAGGCTGCTTGGCACAGGGATACTGGGAAGGGATGGTAATGTCTTAATTATGCATCAGACCTGGCTGTAAGCTCTACTGCTGAACAGCAAAACCCAGCCATCCTAGAGTGGGATAGATTTCCTACTCTCACAGCACTGATCCCATTTTACATCACACAAGAAACTCCACGAAGCAAAACAGGATTTTTGTCTAGGAGACATGAACACATCACAAACTCTCCTAGATTAGGGCACTTTATTCTCCTTTCCTTTCTTTCACTCTTTCAGCTTTTAAAGGCTGTGCCCATATGTTTATAAAAGTCTTGCATACACCTTTTTGACATATTCTACACAGCTATAGCACCAATGAAAATCACAGACCAGAAACACGTGAGCCAAAATCAAGTGCCTGGTTTGAAACAACCTGCTGATCTTTTGTTACTTCTGGACAGGTTACGACTAGGGACACACCAATATGTCTCCACCTTACCTCCAGTACTTATTTCCAGTAAAAAAGAGAGTCTTGCCAGTGTCTTTTATATGAACGGCTGCATCTATTCTTTTCATTTCTTTCGGGAATCCCATTTCATAGATCTTTTTAGGAAAGTCTTCAACTATGTCATAGCCATTCAAAGCCCAGACTTTCTTTCCTGAAAAGAAGAACAAAGTATGCATGAGTCTTTTGTAAAAACTCAGCTTTGAGAGCAGAATAAAAGGAGGATGCCACGATCCCCGTTTTCATGCAATTAACGACAGCAGGTATTAAACTATTTATGCTAACTATGATCCTAGGCTTAATTCTACATCTCCTAGTGCACTGAAAATTGTACAGATGTCTATGGGGTGAAACCAACAGAGTTTGATTTTTGAGCAAGATGGTAGGATGTTTTGTTCTTCTATTGATTATTTTTACATCGTTTACTGAGGTTGACTAAATATGGATATTTTTCTGCCAACAACAACGAAATTGAAAACTCACCTTTAAACATGAAAACAAGATCTTTGATGGGGTTTTCATAAGCTGCATCTATTTTATTTGGAAGCTCTGGCCAAAAGGACTTAAGTAACACCAGTTCTGCCTCAACCATCTGAGGGTGCAGTCGCCAGAAAAACCTAGTTCGGAAAAAGAAAATATATTTTTGTAGTGGGTCTGGTTGAGATGGAGTTAACTTTCCCCATAGCAGCCCTCATAGTGCTGTGCTTTGTATCGGTAGCTAGAAAGGTGTTGATAACACACCAGTGTTTTGGCTACTGCTGAGCAGTGCTCATGCAGCATCAAGGCTGTTTCTCCAACATTTCTCCCTCTCCAGTAGGTTGGGGGTGGGCAAGATCTTGGGCAGGACAGCTGACCCAAACTGACCAAAGGAATATTCCATACCATATGACATCTTCTCAGCAATAAAAGCTAAGAGAAAGAAGGAGTGGGGGAGAGGGATTCATTATTATGATGCTTGTCTTCTGGAGCAACCGCTACACCTACTGAAGCCCTACTTCCTAGGATATGGCTGGACATTGCTTGTTGACGGTGAGTAGAGAATAAATTTTTTCTTTTCCTTTGCTTCTGCATGTGGCCTTTGCTTTTGTTTTATTCAACTGCCTTTATCTTGACCGACAAGTTTTTTCCATCTTAATTTTCCCCCTCTGTCCTGCTGCTATGTATTTTCAATACATAGAGCCCCTTGTAGACCTTTCTTTTCCTCATAGTCACCCAACTGCAGACCATTTCTGTTACTCACACAGTGATCATCTCAAACAACAATGAACTTGAATCTTTTGTCTTTTAGAATAAGAGAAACACTGCTGTCCCTTGAAAGGCTTCTGAATATAGTACAATTTCATTCAAATAAACATTAGCAGATTTGTGCATATTGAAGAAATCTCTGTGAAATGAAAAATGTGTACAAACGATGTCAGCCTTCAGTCATATCATCCTCACTTCATATTACTGGGCAGTTAAGTCTGTAATTGTATTATAAATCCTACCTAAAAAGACACATGATGTAGTTTCTTAGAAGTATCTATATTAATTTGTGATTTTTTAAATTTATGTTTACTCAAATCTTCAGTAAAAACCTGAAATGGTGATTTCGTTTGCTCAAATTTTATCCAGTACCCATCATGCGTGATATAGCAGTCTCTTTACCTGTCCTTGAAGATCAGCATTTCTCCACGAAGTTCTGTTATTGCATCAAGTGATAAATCTGCATCACATTTCTCTGGTGTTTTGGGATGTTTTGGGTTTGGATCTTTGTCTCCAGCACCTGGAATCATATGGTATGATCTAAGTTTGGCAACGTTCATTTCCTTTCTGTGGATCATGATATTGAATAGGACGTGGAAGAGTTCCCAAACTCTTATTATACAAGCATAATGGGCAAACCATTTTTACTGGGGAAAGTCTGTCTCTCTTTCTCTCCTTTACCCAAATGCATTCATTGACTTTGCAGTTCAGCTGTTCTGCAAAGATGTTAAATGGACTTTCTTTCTTTATCTCAAGTTTTGAAGGTCCCCCAAAAGTTTCATTCTTTCTGCAATGAAACACAGATATTTCTATTTCTTTCTTTAGTCTCTTTTTACCTTCTCTTTGAGGCAGGTCAAAAAGTATAGAGATTCTGCTCCCCTCCACTAAAGGAGACAGCACAGTGACCAACTGTCCTCTGCAGTGTTACTTCCTTTTTTCTTTTTTCACTCTGTACTATTAAATTTAAGGATCTTCTGTTCCTGAAGTCTGGTTGCCAAGAATCCGGTGAACTAGTCTTAATCAGTCATGACTGTTGCTATTGAACATCTGCAGCTATTTAGCGACCGTGCAGTGCATCTGTAACAGGCTATAATGACCCAGGAAATATATTTTATACATTATATAGACTTACCATAGAGCTCTTGGATCCCTTGCACATCATCATCAGGAAGCACAAAACCAGTTTTTCCAGTGTATGTGTAAATTGGAAACATCAGAGCTCCAGGGTCTCTAGAGTGTTCAAGTCCCAGTGAATGACCAAATTCATGGGCAGCAACAAGAAACAAGTTGTACCCTATAACAAACCACAGTGAAAGTAAATGTGTAGCTCCTTGTACCACCAAAGTGAACTTGGACTAACCAACTACCCTGAACATTGTGCTTTAAATATGAGACAATGAAGAGGACAAATGGATTAATGGAAAAAATGATGTATCATTGCTTGTCTTTTTCAAAGAATCATGGGGTTTGTTTTAATAAGGGCCTAACTGATTAAGTATCTCATAGCTCGTGTTCAACCTAAATCACATTTGACAATGTTGTGTAGGCAGATATAGATTTCTTGAAATTTTTTAACAACACTGGAAAGCTCTAGAGTGTCTGAACATTTTTGTCAGGAATTCACCTCTGGTAGAGTCCATATTGTTTTCAGTATTGCAGCAATTAGCTTTAATGCCAGCATGGTGAAAAAAAATAGTGTTTTGTTCTATTAAAGCTCTGTCCTGAATAAGCAAGGTGAAGAATTTTCACATTAGATATAAGTAGTTGATCTCCAGCTGAATTAAGCATATGCATTTTCTGTAGGCTTCAGTAAAGTAATGCCCATTAGTCTGTGCTCAGAACTAACTACCCTTGAGCTCAATGAAATGCCAAGCTGACAAAATAACTTGCTTGTGGCATTTTTTTTAATCACTGTACTTAAGAGGTGTATATCTCAAAATTTATGCTAGGTGTATATTATACTTTCATTTAAGACTGGAGATTAAACTCAGCTTCCTATGAGTAACAATAAACATAATGACTAATGAACAGTAAACAGGCAAAATAAACTGTTTACAGATAACAAACAGGACAACATCGTCCATCCACCACCATTTCCAATAATCTCAGGAACTTCTGTTACCTCTAGAATCATCTGACCAAGCTTCATCATCATCAAAATGGGCATCTCCTCCATAGTCCGGACCAGGGGGAAAAGCATGAGCTAGTAATCCAGAGGGTCCATCGAAGGGGTAAAAGTCACCATGTTCTATAAAACAACATTCAAAACAATGAAATCAACTATCTCATTTTATTGGCAGCAATATAACTGTAACATAAAAATAATTGGTTCAGTGTTACCTTTAGTGCCAAAGGAGATCATGATATCAGCTACGCCACTTCGTATTCTGGTGAAGTTAAGTGGTGTCACATCAGACCAAACTTTGAATGCTTTTTTGAAAGCTCTGTCTACTTCAGCACGTCTTAGATCTGAAGTGTAATTCATAATTCTATCAAACAGATTAAGATCTCCAATCAAATGTGGGAATTGAAGAAATAATGTAATACAATTTTATCTGACTGTACATCTCATTAAAAAGTTTATGCAGCTGCATATAGTATCCAAAAAAATAAAAATAATCATTTCCAATTTCATTAAAGTCATTCAGAGACATCTGAAATGATCCAACAGCTTTCTATAATTAGTTTTATATGTACCAGAAGATTTAGAAAATGACAGATATATTGTGTATT
Source organism: Tauraco erythrolophus (assembly GCF_009769465.1). Classification (NCBI taxonomy): domain Eukaryota; kingdom Metazoa; phylum Chordata; class Aves; order Musophagiformes; family Musophagidae; genus Tauraco; species Tauraco erythrolophus. Next base: position 121,170,313 of record NC_141465.1, on the reverse strand, counting down.
AAGTCAAATCATATCAGTAACTTAAAATTTTTTTATCCCACATAAAATATGTCATGACCCTTCCTTCCTGGAGGAGTAAAACATGATTCAAAGAGCTTTTTGGACGCTAGAATCATCCACATTAAAGTAATATTTATCACCAGATACTGAACTGATATATCAGAAAGAGTTCAGTGATTTCATATTCAGAATCTGCTAAAGAAATTCGAGTTGCAGCTGGTCAAAACACCTGTCGACAGCCTTGCTGTATTAAAGGAGAAGGAGCTACTGTGAGACATTTCAGCACCGTAGCTTTCCAAGGCCAGCTTCCTGAGGTCATGGTCAGGGACTTCTCTGACCAAGCATAGATATCTACATCTGGACTGTGAAATAGAAGAGGGACAAGGATCAGTCCCCTGCTCTCACAGTCACATTGCACAGGCTGTTTTGCATCTACACTGCTTTGGGATAATCCCCTCTCCAGAAGATCTGTCCAGGACAAGACCTAGGTGGAGCAGACACCAAACCAGGTCCAAAACAGAGCCAAAGAGCAACCTAAAGATTAAGCACTGTGTGAATCATTGGTGAGGTGCAGGAGCTTAGTCCCTACCACTCTTTCATTTGGCACCATGGATGTGCCCAGGGTGTCTACATGGAGGCCAGATGAGGAGTAACCAGCTTACACCACACCAGCATTCTTACATGACAAAGTACAATAGAAGAAACTCATATTTACTTCATTGGGCTGTAAAGTGGGTCTGGGAGACCTTTCCAAAAGTAAGACTGTAAGGATTTTAAGCTGCAACATGAATTTTTTCAGACTCAAACACACTCTTCTCCCATCAACCTCAGATACTGAGCAACCTATTGGACAAGGCACCTGGAAAGAAGGAACAGCAATAACACTGAAAATGCTATGTATTTACCTGTATGTCAAATTAGTTTTTGACCATTTGAGTTTTCTAGGGAAAAAGTTATATTCCCCCACATCTGGGACACCACATCTCGGTTTCTGCATCAGCTCATATGTTTCTTCATCTAATTTGCCTGTCACCTCCAAGCCAAAAAAAGCCTGCATTTCTCGAAGTTTAGATGCCACTGTGTTGGCACTCTTCCTCATCATGCCAGCAGGATTCGGACGGAGATCATAGTGAGTCCTGAGATAGCGCTAAGAAGGGGAAAAGAAGTAATAAGCCTAGTTCCAAACAGTTATAACTACATAACTTACTATTTTTAAAGCATGCAAACGAATGATTTTATAACGTACCTCTGCAAACTGAAGGTCTTTCTCTGTGAATTCATGGCTATCTTCAATGGGAATAGGGATTGCCAGGCAAAATGACAAACCCAACAAGGAAAAGAAGACAACTGAGAGTCTTGATTGCATCATGTTGGATTCGTGAAGTCTGAAGCCCTGATGTTTTTGAGAGCAGTTACCTTTACTTTTATAGTCCCAACCCAGTGAGTCACCACTTAGGGACAAGTTAGAACTTCCTTGTTGCTGGAAGTAAACATGCTTAGACGGCTACTTTTTCTCTCCCCTCCACCACTGTGGTTTAGGCATCCGTTGTCCCACTGAGGGCTCTGAAACTGTATCGTCATATAAACATGGTCTCTGAATATTGACATAGGTTGTGGGAAGAAATGGGCAGAAGCAAACCGCACTTCGTGATTATTTTGCAGTAACTTATACTGGCAATAACTTTGCAATAACTTACTTTTCTCTGCTAGAAAAATTGCCTTTCTACTCTTTGATAGAAAATAAAAATATATAGCAAGTTTCATGATTTTTAAATAAATCCTGCAACTGTTACGGTAGTTCAATAGCAATTTTTAACAGCTGGAATAGATCATACACACTTCAATTATCAATAAACGTTGTTTTTCCTGATAAGAAATAACATTTTGGAGTATATAATAGAATATTACATCTCCTTGTTTCTGTAAAGAAATATAATTCTAAAGCATTAGTACCAATTCTACTTCAGAGATCCTTAAAGTGACTTCCTACGTATCTTTCAGATAATTTACTTCTTGAGATGTACCTAAAACCAGAAACGCCAAATATAAAAAAAATGCTTTTGAATATTTAAAATATTTAAATTTCAAAAATAATATTTTATTATTAGTAAAGTAGGATATGTAAAGTGACCAGTTCATACAATTTGTCTTCCTTAAAAAACATGAATTTAATTTATTTTATGAAGGGAGCACAGCCACAGATCAATGAGACAGCTACTCCTTTGAGAGAGCTAATCTACCAGCTATAGGCAGGCAATGTATCTGTGTGTTTAGAATGACAGAAAAATGTAGTTTTGAGTTACAAGGTGGAAAATAGGCTAAATCTGGCATTATGACAGACATGGGCATTATTATACTACAAAGCTTAAAGACGATTTCTGTCTACACAGAGTCACTCCAATCTCAGCCACTGCTAAAACTTTTATTGTATCGTGTGCCCACAAGCGTGGGTCCAAGGGGAGGTGCTGTTTTGGCTGAATCCACCTTCCTCTTTCAGGAGGCTATTCCTGTACGGAAAACCTCAGGCAGCTTTCTGGCAGTCACTGATACACGCTTTCTGGAACACACTACTCTGTCAGGGATGTTGCTTTGTTGACAAAACAGGAAAAGGACAAAAATCAGTGAAGCTGAATGTATAAAAGCTCAATTTTTTCCTCAAACTGTATTAGGCTTCTATCTTATGATGACAAAGAGCAAAAGCAAATAAAGCTGGGAGGATTTTGTTATGTAGGCTATTTCTACCTCACTGTCCGTTTCAGCCAGTGCTAAATACATTTACACCAATTATGGATAGGCAAGGTCTGTTCAGACAGTTTGTGTATTGTCCGCTACGTTGTCAATCACCAGCACTGAGACTTTTTGATTCAGCAATGGTGGCATAAAGAGTGTTAAATAATCCACCTTTTTGAGAAATGCTCTCCCCTGAAATACGTCAGGACCAAAACTGAATCCCTCTTGCTGATGTTCTCACTGTGCTGCACTCCTTGCTAATGCAGACTGCCAGATTATGTGTATGTCTTATTTCTTTCCTTCCAACATTTCTGTACGGATACTAGCAGCACTGCTTTCATTAATGTCGGGGTACTCAGTTGTGGTAAGCAGAGTTTACAGTGAATTTTGCTTGCTTTATCTGGAGCTTAGGAGCAGTGATTCTGCCCTGTCAAGGTTTTTGTGGCTGTGAGGAATACTTTCTTGAGATCATGAAGCTGTGAATGATAGCACCAGACATATCTCAGAAGTCTGTGAGTAAAATGACAGCTTAAAACTCCACAAGTAATATTCCCGTAGATTTCAAATTCTCTGAAATTAGCTTTCCTGTACCTAGGGGAGAAAATTGTACACCATCATTTGTATATCACTACCCTTTGTCAGATGCAACTAAAAGTTTTTTATTCTGTGTCAGGCTCTTATATCACTGTTCTTTCACAGCTTCGATGTTGGAATCTTTGCTTCTGAAATAGGAGAAATTAATTGCCTAACCAACTGTTACTGCAAAAACGTGATCAGTCCATCACACTTTATAAAATAATGATCTCAAATTATTCCTAAGTGGTTTCAGGGTTGCCTTAATAAACACAGTTTAGCTAACTGGTAATTAGAGATGAAAATAAGGTATCAGAGACAATGTTTGAAGGATATAAATGTAGAACAGAAAAAAAAATTATTTAGCTAGACACAAGAGCAAAATTTAAAAACAGTGTTAGCCTATTGAACGATGCTCCAAGGAGATGTGGCGTCCTGTTCTTCAAAACATTTAAGCTGCAGTAGTCAAAGCAGTAGTAAATAACAGAATTTTCTTGCATGAAGAGAATGATAGATTAGGCAGAGAAGAATGATTTTTCCATTTCTACTCTCTGTGATTTTTTCACACAGATGTTCTGAAGACCTTTGAAGTTCACAACGAAAACGCTTTCAAAGACTTTGCCTTTGGTACCCTTTACAGAGCTGTCCTGAGGCATTTCCAAGGAATATTTGAAAAATTTGGCAAACATATTATAGGAAAAATCTAAACCAGGCAGCTTTTCTGAAATGAACTTCTCTTATTAGATTTGTATATGAAGAAATGCATAAAGCTGGGTCTTTTACCATTATAAGACAATGAAATGAACAAGTGAAAAGACAGTCCACTGTTTTGAACGAATTCTGCAAGTGAGTAGAAAAACATACAAAGAGAAAAAAAGACAGAGAGTCTGTAACTATTTTGTCACAGGGAGTAAATCAAACCACCAAAACAGATATTGATTTCTGAAAGACTGTGTAATGAGCCATCTGAGAGTAGACTGTTGCTGAACTGTGTTTTCTGCACATTTAGCTGATTCCATGGGGACCCCTGGCCATGTATATATGCACAATCCAGTATGTTTTCTCATAAATTTTATTGCTATTTATATTACACCAGTGGCTAGGAGCCTAGATTGAGGCATGGATTTTTATGTCCTCTGTAAACAAACTGAAGCAGCACTGGTGAAGGACTGTACAAAGAAGCACATTAAAGGGCCAATGAAAATGAGCAGTACTCCTCTTTTTCCGAAACAGCATCACAGATGTAGCACGTGATTATTTTTTTTAAGGGCAGACAAATAGTCTTGACAGAGCTGGGAACTAAGTATAGACCTCTGAAGTTGCTGTCTATTACCTTAACACATCAAATCTTTAAAGCCTCAAGCAAGCGAAGTTTTTAAACTTGGCAATGATAAATGACAACTTCAAAGCCTGCCAGTGTTGGACAATGTAAGATACAAAATCATAGAATCATAGAATGGTTTGGGTTGGAAGGGACCTCAAAGATCATCTAGTTCCAACCCCCCTGCCATGGGCAGAGAAGTCCTCCACTACACCAGGTTGCCCAAAGCCTCATCCAACCTGGCCTTGAACACTTCCAGGGATGGGACATCTACAACTTCTCTGGGCAACCTGTTCGAGTGCCTCACCACCCTCAGAGTGAAAAATTTCTTCCTTATATCTAATCTAAATCTGCCCTCTTTCAGCTTAAATCCATTGCCCCTCAGTGTGTGGCTCAGGCTCAAGTAAGCCCACTGTCTGAGGGTTTTTTTGGTGTTTTTGGTGTTTTTGTTTTTTTTTTTTTTAAGTGTTAAAAATTGTGAAGGGACATGTAAATGAAGGTAAAAGCAGGCAGCTGTGGTTCATGGACCTTGTGCTGACCCCAGTGCAAACAAAACAAGCAAGCATGGAAAGTTTCCTTTTAAAAGCATTGAAACCCACAAAACTGCTGAGTAGTAAGATTTTAACAAGCACTGCAAAATTTCTGCAGTTCTGGCATCTTGTGGGTGTGGGTAGAGTTATCTGGACTGATGGTAATTTTCACAGGCACAGCAGAGACTGGAACAATCACGCCAGTTTTTCCCCCACGAAAAATGGATAAAGAGGGATAGGACATGTGGCGAGAAGAAATGAAGTGCCTTAAAACACCATTTACGTACTAATTACTTGAAAACAAGAATCATGCCAACCGTATGGTTTCACCATACATTTTGCTAGGTGTTGTGTTTTGATTTACACTCTGTTTGGTGCCCCAAATAGCACTATACAGTGACCATGGTGAATGCTCTGTGACCCTGAAACAGCAGACACTTCACTTAAGGTAAATAAACAAAAGTCAATGGGTCAGTTTGTTAATGTTTCTTACCACAAGTTGCATTTCAAGTGGAACGTCTCCAGTGCCTAGGGTTACATCATCACATTTAGATCAGCTTCCTCTGCGAAGAAGGACGGGATTCTGAGGCCTATTGTGCAGCTAGGTAAATGGAGTTGCAGAGTAATTAAAAACACACACTCTGGCTCTGCCTGTCCAAGTAGGACTTCATCTGTGGGACCTCTTACAAGATGGAGGTCAAACACAAGCCACTGTTCAACTGGGATGGCAAGGGACATTACACCATTCTGCCTCCTTTTTACATTAAACAGCAGCATCCCTGTGCCATTTGCTGGCAAAAAGGATGCAATTGAGGTGCCCAGAGGTGTTCAGCAGGGTCCAGTGTCAGAGGTAAGAAACATATAAATATGTTTCCAAGAGGCAATGGCGCTTGTTTGAATGAGTCCCTGAAGATTCTGTGGGCCACTAGGTCAGACAGAGGCAAAGGGCACTGTGGATCAGTTGCCTTTCTGTCTGCCTACGACATAAGACAGCTTGAGTTTGGCAGGACCTGGGGGCTGCTGCCACACTCGGAGCTGCTGATGAGCAGTACCTTTCTTCTATATTCATTGAGCTTTAAAGTGAGATTCAGCTGTAGATTAAAAGAACTAAATCTGAGCACTTTCCTAGGTGTGGTGTGTCTAAATCCTCACCATAAACAGTGAAGTCAATACACTCACTAAGCCCTAGACAGAAGTTCAGCTTACACTGAGGTAGACGCCTTGGAACTATTTCAGTTGCCCACATATAGATACCTAATGTTGTTTGAAGGACAGAGAGCTCGCATCAGTCCTATGTCATATCTGACAGTCTCATGCAGATGTCTTGGGTTCCCTCCTGCATCTCAAATGGCTCTAGATGCCTTTCCTCAGGCTGCTGAGATGAGTCCTTCATAGCTGGGCTCTGCTGACTGTAATGGGGATGACTGGAGCAGAGCTGACAGGAGTGGAGCCCCATCTGGTACACACAGAGGTACTTCAATTTAGGTGACCTATTCTAGAGCTGAACTTCAGGCCCATTTTGTGCTGATGCCTGAACAATCCAGGAGCCATCATGATGCAGAGGTTTATTGTGTTGCTGTGCAAGGTGGCAGCTCTGCAGCTGGAAGGCAGCCAGATGCTGTGCACCTCCCCACCAGGACAGTGCTACTGCTCACAGCTACATCTGACCTCGGAGGAACAGGGGCTCCCACCTCGTGCTGACGGCCAAAGTGAAAGAGAGAAAAGGCCTCAAGAGGTGCAAGAATCCAAGTTTTATTGTCCAAACAACTCCTGCACAGGTAGAAACTCATGAGATTCAGGAAAACTGCCCCAAAGAAGTGAGGGTGCCCCAGTCAGCTGCTTCATGCAAGGCAGCAGCCACAAACTCCCATGGAGGTCAGACCATGCTCTGCTCCTTCTTACCACTCAACACTCTCCAGGACCGGAACTGGCTTTTGTTCTAATCATTCTATATGAGCTACCCACAACTTTCTCTGCTTCAGGATAAGTGTAGGATGCTAAACTATCTGCTATAACTTGGCAGTTGTCCCTTCTTAACAGCAATTTTTTCGCACATGCAGTGGTATGTCACTAGATACTAATCTGTTCAAGACTTGGCTCATTTGTTGCGCTGCTTAGTGCAATCACGATAGTGCTCCTATATCCAGGAAGCACTAACTGTTTGAGGAAGATACTTATAGCAGTTGCTGTAATTGAATTTTATTGATTCTTGAAATAGATGGATCCTGTAAAAAAAAAAAAAAATTATTTGAAGAATGACTGCAGCCATTATGTTCTGAGATTGCAGAAGTATTTTATTCTTTCATTACCTTTACTTTATTACTTTGAAAAATGTGGTACCCAATTGTAAGAGTCCAATATGCCCTGACTGGGCTTTTTTAGATATTCCATACATGCAGGGTTTAATGATTAAGACAAAGTTTACATACTTGAAATTATTTGAAGTTATATGGAATTTTGATTTAGCACAGTGATGCAGCAATGTACTTAAATCACAATGTAAGTACAAATTACAACAAGCAGAGTACAGCAATTGCACCGTACAGCTGAATCACAATACAAATGTGATTACCAGTCTCTATTATATCCTCACTGTAATGACACCGAGGGTCCACAGTCCCTGGAAAGTAACACACTTGTTGAACCCAGCCTAAGACTCTTGCTCTCTTCAAAGTCTCTTTGTTTGATTTTTATACTCAGTGTGTGGCTGCGCCACATATACACTGCCCCCACACATACACCCCCCCACCCCCCCCTGCTGCTCTGGCTAACTCAGGAATGTATTTTGCACTCTTGATTAACTCGAGGATGAACATTTACACAGCTGGCTGACCCACTCAGCAGATGTAGCCTCCAGTCCTGTTTGTGTTGAGACGAGTTCAGCTTTCTTTGCAACACCTGTGGCCAGTCCCTCTTTATATTCTTCCCTGAGATTCAGGAGTGCATCTACTTTACCCATTTTCTCAGAGCCTTCTTCCATTGTAAGGCTTCATTGATTGTTCACGTCAAGGACAAAATATCCAGTTGTCTCTGTTGCTAGCAATCTGTAGGCAAACAATGAGTTTGTGTCTAGCCAACATAATTTTGCTCCTAATGGGAGGGAGCTGGTAAACAGTACAAAAAATGGAAAACGAAACCCCAGGAATCCAGTTCAAAGATAAAAGCTTAATTTTCTAAATTTCTTTTTTGAGACATCCACCACCTTACATTTCTATTTTTTAAATCCTGATGTTTGTGTTTGCAAATACTTACAAAAATATATTTAAAGACTACCTCAGTAGCACTGTGACTCCCTGGCATTCATAATTAGGTCTTGGTATGTTTTGATGAACGTTATTTCTTGTGTCAACTCAGAAATATATATAATATGTCTTTAAAACATTTTAATTTTAGCTCTTCCATCATGGCAAAATATGTTCCCTGTCTGTTCATTTACTGTTTTATTAATATGCTATAGCAACTTTATTCTCAAGTCTTAAGACCTCCACTATGAATGGGCAGTCATTGTTCATAGAAAGAAATAGTTCATTGTAAATGTAGCAAAAATCAGCATTAGGAAGAAAAAATTATTTGACAATTTATTTGTATAGCAAGTCAAAATTTCTTTCCAAATGTTTGGACACAAGGACTTAAATTGTTTGGGTGAAACAGAAATTTTGCATATTAAATGCCTAAGTGGAGTTTGAACTTCAAATTTCTGGATTCTACACCTTCAGAAAGGACAAACGGCACCTTTAGGAATGTGAAATAAAAAGTAATGTAAAGTCTTCTGAAACGTTTTGGTTCAGACTGCATAATATTTATCAAAATTGGAGCTAGGAGCCTAACAGAAACACACACATCCTCCTCATTCTCTTTTCTCTGATGTATGTTAACACATATACTCTTAGTGTTGAAGTAGTATTGAATAGTACTGAAGTAATGAAGACTCATCATTTCTGACTCAGCTTTCTACTGATCACTATTTAAGAGCACTATATCTTCTATACATCTCAAGTAATAACAAATCAGAACAATTACTATCATTACTGAATCCAGACATTTCAAACCAGTGCTGGCTCTAGTACCTAACCCCATGAAAGCCTTTGTCATCCTAGGTACTGTAAGAAGAAACACAGCAAAAGAAGAGGGCAGGTTAATGATGTGGATTTTGAGGAGGGGAGAGAAAACCTGTCTTCAGCATCAGTGAAAAATATGAGAGCTGTGGCCACTGTTCACAAGATAATGATCTATACTGAATGAGGTATTACCAGTCACTTCCCAGATGCATCAATCATTAAAAGTACACAGCCTAACTGAACTATATTCCTGATGTCTTTTATTTTTCCAAGTCAATTCCTACTGGAATTTCCATCTGGATCTCTGCTCTAGAATTCTTTTCAGGATCAAAGCTTCCCACATACTCACACAAATAAATAGTTCAGAATCACGTTAAATGAATGAAATAAGTTGTACTGAAATTAACCAAAACTTACAGAATCACAAACCCTAAGGACAGGTGCTTGTCCCTCACAGAAATGCACAGAAGAAGGACACTTTAAGTGAAGCTTACTGTAAATTTTTGATTTGTAAGGAGATTTAGGAGTAAAACCATATATTTTAAAAACATTTAGGAAAGGAAGTATGATTTTTAAAGCCCTGGGTTTTGCTTGCCAACCATATTCATGTTGTTTATACAGCTGGGCTTTTTAAAAAGCAGTTTCTCAACCCTATCGCAACAGGTTTTGAGAATAAGGGGGGAAAAACTAAATGTCTGGTGCATACAGTTTTATAGGAAGAACTACGAGCAAGTGGTAAGCTTAAAATTAAGGTTTGCATTACTGCTAAGAGATTACTAAAGGAGGATTTTAGAAAATTCCTAGTGCTACCTAGCACAGTGCGTATTTTCTACTATAAAGGTACGTGGCACAGAAATAAATCTTATCTTTTTCTGTTACAAAGAAATATAATATAAAGGTGGCTGTATATTTAAGTAAATATTTCACTCCCCCATATGGATAAAATTCAAGGGAGGCCACGGAAATGATGGGGGCTGGAGCACCTGCCCTGCTGAGGGGCACGTCACTGTAGAGGATGTTGAGAGACAGTGGGCATTAACTGAAAGAAGAGAGGTTCAGCCCAGATAGAAGGAGGAACATTTTCCCTGTGAAGACAGCCAGGTAGTGGCACAGGGTGCCCAGAGAGGTGGTGCAGTCTGTGTCTCTGGAGGTTTCCAATCCCAGCTGAGTGAAGCCCTGAGCTTCAGGTCAGACTAGCCTGGTCTGACCTCAGAGCTGACCCTGCTGTGAGCAGGAGGTTGGACCAGAGACCTTCTGAGATCTCTTCCAGGCTGAGTTGTTCTGTGATTCTATACCTTTGTATCAGTAATCAGATATCAAAATCAGGTATTTTGAAAACATTTTAGTGAGTATGCTTATGTATGACACTTAAGACATAGTCAAGTTCTGTACAGTAAAGATTTTTGAGTATGAATTACTCTTGGTATAGAAAAAAAAAAAGGTTTCCAAATGTTGGCTGTCACTTGAAATCTCTCTTTAGTGGATTCTGATGTGTTTACCTTGGGATTTCTCAATCATGTTCAAATTTATTGATTAATGTCTTCGTGATATTAGTGGATCTTCGGTTACTGTAAAATACCGGTCAGAAACTGATATAGAAAAATTAACCAGCCAATGCAGTTGGAAATGCAAATTAACTTAAATGTGATTCAGACTTAAGTTCTCCAGATATGTAATTTCAAGATTTTGAACATCTTCTAGCTTACCTAATGCCATAACATACTTGTACACTAACTGTTCTATATGAATAATGTTATCAGAGCACTTTCAGCCATTACTACAGACTTCCTCATTTCTTTTTCTGACATTCTCCCCTTTTCACACTGCCTCTGCTGTATAGATGCCCTTCCGTATTCACTTTCAGAAAAAGATATCAGCTTTCATTCCTCTATTTCGTAAGAACTAGCACACAATGACCAGTATTCAATCGCAAATTCATGGGATAGGGAAAAGATGATGAAGTTTTCTCCCACAGAGTCTCTGGTAAAGGGTACTCAGTCTCCCTGTCATGTGGCTTTAAACACTGAATATTTGGAACACAGTAGCTGTGGGATGAAATGAGAATGAAAGGGAGGAATTTCTGCAGCTTTTTTAACAAGTCCTTAGAAATTAATCTCTCATCACAATATCGTCTGCTGAAAAGTTCCAATCATGTGTTTCCTAGCCTTGGCATTCAACATTTTCTTTTCTGTACCAGCAAATACCAAGAATTGGCAACTTTCAGTTATTCCTCTTTCTTCAGCAGGCAGTGTGCTCTGATACACTGCAGTGATAAATATCTTCTGCTAGTAATTCAAACCAATTAGTAGGGTTAAAGGATTATGGACAAGTGAAATAAGAAATATTATCAGTTATCAGAAGATGACTTGCCAAGACTGTGATGTTTGTTAGAAATGCTTGTTCATATTAATGCTGAAAAACTAAACTTCAATATCTTAGAGGTTGGAAAGGACCTCTGGAGGTCATCTTACCCAACTTCCCTGCTCAAGCAGGGCCACCTAAAGCCAGTTGCCCAGATCAAAAATGATCAGAGGGATGGGACACCTCTCTTATGAAGACAGGCTGAGAGAGTTGGGGTTGTTCAGCCTGGAGAAGAGAAGGATCCAGGGAGACATTCTAGGAGCCTTCCAGTACTTAAAAAGGGCTTATAAGAAAGATGGGGACAAACTTTTTAGCAGGTTCTGTTGTGACAGGACAAGAGGTAATGGTTTTAAACTAAAAGAGAGTAGATTTAGAGTAGCTATAAGGAAGACATTTTTTACAAGGATGGTGGTGAAACACTGGAACAGGTTGCCCAGGGAGATGGTAGAGGCTCCATCCCTGGAAAAAATTCAAGGTCAGATTGGATGGGGCTGTGAGCAACCTGATCTAGTTGAAGACATCTCAGCTTATTGCAGGAGGTGTTGGACTAGATGACCTTTAAAGGTCCCTTCCGACCCAAACTAATCTATGATTCTATGATGACTCTATGACCATGTCCAGACATCTTTTAAATATCTCCAAGGATGGAGACTCCACCACCTCCTTGGACAACCTGTGCCAGTGCTCAGTCATTCTGACAGTAAAAAAGTCTTTCATGAAGCTCAGAGGGAACCTCTTATATTTAGTTTGTGCCTGTTGCCTCTGGTCCTGCCCCTGGGAACCTCTGAAAAGAGCCTGGCTCCATCATCTTCAGACCCTCCCTTCAGGTATTTGTAGACATTGACAAGATCACCTCTGAGTCTTCTCTTCTCCAGGCTGAACAGTCCCAGCTCTCTCAACCTTTCCACATGGGAGAGATGCTCCACTGCATTCATCATCTTCATGGCCTTTTGTTGGGCTCTCTCCATTATGTCTATGACCCTCTTGTACTGGGGAGCCCAGTACTGGACACAATACAAACAGGCGTGGTCTCACCAGTGCTGAGTAAGGAATCATACAGGAGTTTATATCTGTAAAATACATCAGGAAGATACAGTGGAGAAGTCACTGCTTTAGCTAGTTTAGCTAGATTTAAAATATCACAACAAAAAATTGCTTGTTACAGATAATAGACAGCCATTTTCTGTGGCCCATTGCTGTTAATTTCCATGTAGATTTTAGCCATCCAAAGACTGCATATACTGGCTTATTGAGTTTATTTCATGATCTTAATGAATATTATCTCAAAGTAGTCATACTTGTTACCTAAGGATTGGGATAAGTCAATAAGAATTTTTGTCTAAAATCCAATATAGACGTCTACCTTTTGCCCATCTCTACAGTTTACTGCATTCAGCTATTTCACAAACACTAGGCATATTAAGCAGCTGCTTCAAACCACTCCCACTGTGATAACTGTGTATACATCTTAGAAGGTGGTTACCATTCCATGACTTATACCGCTGATTAACCTCCCAATAAAGGCCCAGAGTTGTTTAATCACCCTACATTTCCTACTGTCTTTCCCAGCAATTGAGGGTGCACTAGTGGGAGACTAGAGGCTACTGGGAGTCATTGGCACATATTTCCACTAGGTGAGCAAGCATGGTTCAGTTTATTGGAAGAACTACAAAAAGAAAGAAACGTTATCTGTGTAAAAGAATACATACAAAATGCAAGCAATATTCATGTGTCTCATAAATGAGAATTACTGTGTGACGGTTCATACTTGCAGATTCATAGCCATTAAACTCACTAAAATGACTTAAGGCTTAAGTCAGAATAGATTCTGATTATTTTTAAATTGTTAGAGCATCTTAAATTGTTAGAGCATCTTCTCTTTGCCAGCTTTTGTGCTGAAAGTGATCATGATATCAGCACAGCCATGAGACAGTCAGACCAAGGTCTTGGGAAGATTTCAAGTCACATAGTCCTAGAGTTTCAGTGTCCTCCAGTTTGTTTAGTCCACTTTTCACTAGCCAGATGTGAAGCGTAATTTTTTATATAAACAGGTTAGAAAATATCTACCCATAATTGTGTTGAAATCTTTCAAGTTAATAAAAAACTTGGTGCTGTATGTTCTTTGTTTCCCTTAGCATATAAAATGGAAATTCCTGACTGAAAGGAAACTATGACAAATGTTCACTGGAAGTTTCACAGAGCTAATACACGTCAAATTTTGCTATTGCTTTATTTCTTTTCAATGCAAAATAATTTATAAAACCTGTTCAAAACTGACATGGAAAACTCTGACTATGAAAAATACTTCTATTACTATCAAATAACAACACTATTTAAATTTCAAGATTAGACAAATGGTTAGAAACAAGGTTTGTGTATTTTTATTTTCCTTTAGTCTTGGATGAAGAAAGAGGAACATTGAAGCAATATCTTTTAGTTTTGTCTAAAACACTTAGCAAAATACATGAAACATCAAGGTTTTCACTGAAGGTTGCTTTTCTATAAAGAATTATTGAAATTATTCAAATAACTCTGAAGTAAACATTTTTTACCACTTCTGTTTAGGAAACATCACATATATCAACTTCTGACTTACATCTGGACAAAAGGAATAAGTGTTTCAATGTAGTATTAATTCAGCTTCTGGAAGTCTTCAGACTGAAAAGAATGTTACAACATGACAGATCTACCTTTGTTTATTAAGGAATTTGATTAGGAGACAAAATTTCACATCCATGCAGCTAGCAAAGTAGGAACTTGAGGTTCACCCACATCCCAGAGGAATGTCCTTGTTGCTGTACTAAAGGGCTGAATCAGTTCCTCCTGCTTTTGTGTGAGAAGGGATCAATTCAGTTTTTAATCCTGTCTCATGGAGTACCTAATTCCCACAGCACAAAACTCTAAGTGTACCATTAAATACAAATACTTTCATTCGGTTTTGCTGAATTGCTTGTTTCTCCATTTAACATACAAATGATTAAATGATCCACCTAGCTCAGTATTCTATCTCTTAGCAATGGTAATAGATGATATTTAGGGAGAACATGAGTCTGATGAGTTTTTGACTGATGCTCTTTTCACAATCTTCTGCAATAGCAAGTTCCACTTATCACTTTGTAAGAAATGTTTTCATTTCTCTGTCTTAAATCAGACTCCTGCAAGACTCATTCAATGTCCCCTGGTTCTAATACTGTAGAATTTGGTAAATAACAGCTTTACATTCAGCTTATGATTCACCTTCATGATTTTACAAATCTTAGTTATACCAAGTTCTTGATCGTCTCTTCTCCAGACTCCTAATTTGGTATCTGGTCCATTCATTTACTAATTTTAATTGCCTTTCTGGGTACTTTCTTTGCTGTCATTATATCCTTTCTGAGATTTGGAGACCAAAATTGTGCAAAGTACTCAAGAAGAGGACACAGGAAGGTTTATACAGTGGCAAAATTATGCTCTCCATCATTCCTGTTCTCAGCACTTATCCTGATGATGCCCAGCACTTTCCTGACTTCTTTCAGCTGCCATGGCATATTGAGCCATTGATTTCCAAGTGAATATTTATTACTGTAGAGTTCACTCTTGCTCTTATACAATAGGCTGTTTACCTTCCAAATCCAAAAGGCAGAAAGAATGCGAACTAACTTAACATAATCAAAGCTGACACGATTGTAGATTTTTGCTACTACTGCCTTAGTGGTAGCAAAAAACCAACTCTGAAAGTGCATACTGTCCTCTAACATCAAAACACAAGGATTGTTTTACCTTATTGTGCAATTTTAGCTGCATTGCTTCATTATCTTTTACAGGAAAAGAATAAATAACAGGAAGAAAAGATCAATTTCCCATTCAAAGCTGACATGACAAAAAAAAACCCATGTGGCTAAACAAACTGTAAGTTAAATTATAGGATATACAATGTGCTGTGCACCAGATAAATGTGTGGTTTTTTTCCAAAGCTGTATGAATAACACATATATTCTTTCAGTCAGAACAAGAAAAATGAGGAAAAAGAATGATTTGATCTGAAGTTTTTTGTGGTTTTGTGGACTCCCTAGTATATGGAAGACACTACCAAGAGGTCACAGGCTGGTGCACAGGTCATAGGATGAGAGGCTGAGAAATACATACATCTTTGGTAGGTTTCTCCCTCTAAATTCTATGCCAGGCACTCCACAGATTCATATGCTTAGCACATTCAATTGAGAAGGAAAAAAAACGACAAAGTGACTTGCTAAAAATTTCTTGAAAATGCTGTCTACAAAGCCTTTGTAAGAGGACAAAGTGTTCAAAATGGGCTGTTCCTAATTCTTTCATTATGGAATTTAGATGTGTGAGTGAGCATCGTGTATATGAGAGTTATAAAATGTCTGGGAACATAAAATGAGTAGTTAGGTTGCCAAAGCTAAAATGCTGTTGTGCAGGATTAATTATTTTTGTGCCCACTTTAACCTAAGAGAATTAAAACTGTTCTCCTGTGATTTGATAAGACTTGGTTGATGGTTATTTGAGTCACATTAAGCCATGACTCAAGTCTGAGTCTGAGACTCAGACAGTATTTTTAGATTATTAGAAAATGGAGAGACAATTGAGGCAGGGAACTCCTCAGTTTTGTTTACCTGAGGAATGAAGAGTAAGAAATTTCAGAGACATTTGAAAGCAGAGGTCTTTTCAGTGAGTCACTAGCGGATTTTCCACAACTGCTATTAAATAATAACTAGAAGCACAACAACAAACGGCTGAATTCTTAAATGAGCTACATGTTAAAGGCAGCTCAAATTAATCTGTTTTAAAAACTAAGTCTTTCTGTTGGAAGAAATACAGAGTTAAACTTTGCCCAGGCACAAAAGTGTACTGTCGTTTTCTCAAATCCTATAGCCAAGTGATCCATTTGACATGATATTACTTTATGTTAGCATCCTCTTCCTCAAGTCTATGGCTGTAGGTATGTATGACACTGCTCTGAACAATTTCTAAATCTCATTTCAAACAGTTAAAAAACAATGTTAATAATGCCTGAAAGATATAGTTAATTTATTCACACTAGTATTTTCAAACAGCCAATATTGGATATATACGGTAAAAGGCAACCAACTTTCTTATTATTTATCACAATTGCTCCAGAGTGCCAAGACTCTGATTCAAAGTTGAAGATTTTTCTGATTAAATAAAAGATGTGTTTTCAAATACAGTTCTATGTGGACAGTAATACTAATATGATGTTTATTCAGATATTTAGATATTCAGCTATTTATTCAGAATTATCTTGTTAAGAACTTGGATCTCTCTCAATGTCTTTGGACCAGGCTATGCAGACATTGAAAATATGTCATAGGGAAAATCCTGCTCAGTTGGCCCCAAATACCCTTTTTCTTGGAATATTCTGTTTAGAGTAAGCATTTTCTGTTTCTACAACAGAATCTGGTTATTCAGCTCTGATGCTACTGATCACAGAAGCTGCAGAATACTTTAATCTGGACATTCTTTGCTGATAGCAATGAAGCTACAGAGATGTTGATTTCTCTGAGCAGGTTCTAAGTATCAGACACTCTTTGTTAAAAAAGTTTGAGTATTGTCTGACTCAGACTGAAACCAAACCAAACCAAACAAAGTCATCACAAGGGGTAATCTTACTTGTCAGACATCCTTATAGAGTAGGTGGTTAAATTCCAGTGTAATGACCCTTATCTTGATTAATAAGGGGCAGACTTCCAGTGGTAAAATGTTGAATCCCTACAGCTCTAGGCTAAATCCCAAACCTGAGATGCTAGAACAGATCCACGTACTATTAGAATGGGCGTGGCACAGAGAAGAATGCATAATATCCACTGAAATGATTTACTTCTACTCAACCTGAGTTAATGAAATTTTCAACAGTAGTATTGGAGAGAGAGGTCAGTCATGCATTCATCTTAATAAAAGCCAACAGTTATAAATAAAACAATGATTACTCTCCTTGGACAGCAACATCGGATTAAATGGTTAGTTGGGGTGACAAGGAGCTTTTCCTAATATATATTTGTCTGCCTTACACACCATATTTATAAATACATGAAATCGTCTAATGCAGAACAACTGTTTTCAAGATTACCCCTTTTTACATAAACTTGGATTCTAGACAGACCTGAGGTCTGAAAAATGTACAGAGGTGCAACAAAAGAGACCATGTTTGCAAACTAGACAATATCCTATGATTTAAGCCTTAAGTGCACAGAGCATTCAGATGAAGCAGTGAAGAAACGATAGGATAACAGTGCTGACTGTTCAACAACGAGATTAGACAAATTCATTTGGGAGGGTGATTGTCATGAGACCAAGGGGAAAAGATTTGAGGAACTACTTCTTTATCCTCCTCATGTGAAAGATGCTATAAGTTGTCCCAAGTACAGTCCCAGACTCAAGCAGAGTTAATCAAGCAGCAGTCTTGCTAGTGGATATATTTATTTTTCCCACAAAAAAGAGACATAAAAGAAAAGCTGATTTATGGGTTGAAACATTTTCCTCACATATTCATGTTTTCCTCTCTCCATTTCTCTCGAAGGACTAGCTCTAATTATCTGAAATTATATACATCCTAGTTATAATTTACTGCACAGGAACATGTTAAAAATTAGACTTTCTTTGAGAAAGATATGGCTCAAGAAATTTTGCTTTGTTAGATATCTGGAGGTAGCTTCATAATTAACCAATTCTTGATTAAAAAAACCTTTCCTAAATAGACATAAATAAATCAATCATAACAAAATACAGTGTAATTGTGTTCTTCATGTGAAGCCTCTGTCAAGAACAACTAACAATCTTCTTAGCAGGAAACTCTTAAAATTCAAGAGAAAGCAAAGTGAAGGGGGATGGAAACTACACCGCAAAGTTTGGAAAGGTGAAATATTTGTAATCCCAGATGTCGTGGAGCCGATGGTCTACATTATGTCATAGAATGAAATAAAAAGTTTGGTAAACACAACACATGATTCATATCCTGGTACCAAATTCAAAACACCTAGAAATAAGTAGAAATGAGAAATACAGCAAAAATATTTAATGAAACATCAGACCTTGCTTTCTGAGGAACCTTGAACTTGCTTTGTTTTGTCCTCCATCGGAATGAGGGTTTACATTCCAAGGAGGAAATATCTATTGCCTATTACAAAATAAAGATATTTAAAAACATCGGACGTGAAAACCCCATATCTCACATACAGCACTAGTCATCACAAATTAATGATAAAGAAAGAAAGGAAGTATAACAGCAGCTGTTAAACACCACATGGCAGTTCCTACATTGTCAAGCTGGAGATGTACTTACTGAAACAACTGTTTTATAAATGGCTGTAAGTGCACGAAGTGCTCTCTCCAGATCTCTAGCATATGAAGAAGCTTGAAAAACATCAGCAGCAGGGATTCGAGTTTAGTACGTTAAGCCCACAGTTAAAATCCAAGTGTGCAAGATTAAATGTCTGTTGAAAAAAATTTACCTATAAATATAGAGATTTCAGCAGCGTAAATACTGACATCAAGGATGAGCTTTTGTGGCCGAAGGAAATATAAAACTACTGAGTCAGGGTGGTGTGCTGTCCCTAGCCTGTGGTAGCTGGGCCACAAATTTAGGTTAATCATCCCGCAGCCACTTTGGCTATTAGAAGTGTACATTTTAGCTACGTCAGAAGTCCTTGCCAGAAGTTACAAATGTTCCAGGACAGATCCTCATGGCCATTCACCAAATCGAGAGAACTATGTCTCAAACATCTGCTCTGTAATATAGAAGGTGAAATGTGACAGAGTTGAAAAACTGCATTAAATACTAATAACTTTGACAATGCTTTCAAACTAATGATACGAGCAATAACAGAAATGTCAAAAATTTCTTTTTTTCTATTTGATTACCAGATGATTTAGAAAATATAGCTTATAATTTGAGTCCATGGGCTTAATTAATGATGATTATGGAGGACATTTAATTGTTCTAGACATCAGAGGTGATATTTCTTTTCATCAAAAGATAATACCTGCATATACTATTACTGATATTTGTGTTGTTCTAAACCAGTTATGAACAGAAGGCCATAAAGAATTTAAGACACCCAGTGTTAACACTGATGTCCCTATACATGTGAGTTATAGGATGGATGGTTTCAATAGATATCATGTGAAAACTTGGAAGTGGAAAAAGGTAATAGTTTGAAATAGGAGGGAGATTTTTAAGAGTGATGAAATTCTACAGAGAATCAGAGTCAACAGCTGCACAAGAGAGCCTTTATTGAGCATTAAATAATTCCTCTTTAAATCAGTAGTTTGTCTGTTGGCCTTCAATAAAAACATATTTTGTACTTACATAATCCTATATTTCTGTCATATCACAGCTCACTCTGTAAGGAACCAACAAAAAGTTATTAGATACATAGAATCTTTATTGACTAACATGGTATATTAATCTTTTTCTCTTTAATCTCCCATTTGCAATTACAGTATTTGAAGTGGGATTGAGAACTCTGCAGAACTGCAGAACGGCACCACTGTGGGTTTTTTCCCATCTGCTGATGATTTTGCTACGTGCAGTTGTGGAGTGTTACGAGAACAAGAAGTCAATTTGTGGCTTTCCCATTAACTCCGTTTTCTTTTTGTGAAGTAAAGAATCAGCAAACTTTATCTTGTTTCCTAGCAGAGCCTAAGGAGGAAGGAGATGTCATTAGGCACTTTGGTAAATTCTTCCTTTATTCTAGCTCAATTTTTTTCTAGTGAATTGCTACATTGGTATTGGCAAAACTATCCAGGATGAACTGAAATGCTTGAGAAAGCCATCGTCACTGAACATCCTGGCATTTTCCTTACATTGTCTTCAGGAAGTGGAAATTACAGAAGCTTTAAAAATTCAGTTGTAAATAAAATATTTGCCTTGAAATAATTCAGCCAGTTAAATAAAAATTATTCATCTCGTGACAGGAGGGAGACAATTTGGCAGCTATGTAATCTTAGCAGAAAACAAGGATAAAGCTGTGGCCGGTTGTAGGGAAACAGCCCCACAGTGAGGGGGGTTGGGGTGGTTCGGACCCTATGGTAAGGAGGGTGAGGGTGGCTCAGCCCCCAGTGGGCCCAGCACGGTCCGGCAGAAGCGTCCAGAAGGTGCTGCAGTCCCCAGGGCACGCCGTGGAGTGTCTGCAAACCTGAGCCAAACCACAGCTATTGGGATGGCCTCCTGGCTGGGCTGCGCAGAACGCTGTGACCTACTTCTTGCAACACGCGGGTGCTTAAACGTACCTTCCCACCTGAGCTTTAAATTAATTTCCAAGAATCATTTCTTACTACTTTTATCTTGATTTCCCGTTTCCTTTCCTGTCTCCTGCTGGCCAGACCGAGGACCAGCCTGCAGCAGCTGCCCTCCCCAGCCCTGCTTCTCCCCAGCCAGCCCGAACTCCGTCTCAAACACAGTGTAAGTAGAAAAGTCAGTTTTCCCACAATTAAAGGTGAGAGTAATATGTTCCTATCACTCATCCAAACGCACTTTAATATTTATATTCATACCTTTCTGTCCACGGCACTGTCCCCCAGACAGTAAAAAGCCTTTCGAAATGACCCAGCTTCCCGCAGCAGGGCCCGGCAGGATTTCTTTATGGGCGGCCTCAGAGATTTTCTTCTTGTACCCAGCAGAGTGAGAGACAGCCCTGATCCCGCAGAGCCTGTGACAGAGAGAAACGTGGAGATGGTTGCCCAGAGAAATTATGACCGCCCCATCCCTGGGAGTGTTCAAGGCCAGGTTGGATGAGGCTTTGGGCAACCTGGTGTAGTGGAGGGTTTTGCTGCCCAAGGCAGGGGGTTTGGAACTAGATGATCTTTGAGGTCCCTTCCAACCCAAACCATTCCATGATTCTGTGATTCTGTGGGAGGACAGTGCCAGGGGCTGAGGCAAAACCCCGTGTCCTGACAGGTGCCTCCGTCACGGCCGCTGAGCTGAGTGCTCCTGAGGCGGAGCTCAGCAAGGGGAGCACACAGGAAGCTCACTCTTGTTTTATTACTAAGATGTTGTCTTAGAAGGAAATCAGCAAATACAGATTTCTACAATGACAGCGAATTTAGAGTCATTGCACTAGTTACAGGTGAATCTCGAAATGAAGCGTTATCAGCTATATTGTCTGCAGGTTTGATCATGTGGTGTGACAAAACACAAGCTCTGCTACCCGAGTGCAGTGAAAGCCATGCAAAAGAAAAACATAAAACCATAAACATCAATTTTTCCTGTAAAGAACCACAGAAAATGTACTAAACAAGGGAAGTAAATTTCCCGTGGAGCCTTTGTATGTTCTTTTCTACTTTATCTCCATGGTTTTTTTTTACTTATCTTCTACTGTTGAACATAGGCTGATTTCTCCACTCTCCTCTGAGGGTATCCTATTTGTAACAAGACTTCTGCTCCAGTTTATGGCTTCCAAGAACAATTTGTTTCTCAGCAGCAGTATCTGGACTTCCAGTAATACATTTTACCAGACAATTGACTTGAATAAACCAGTCATAAAAATTGCCTTGGAGGGCCTTCACAGCCCCAGAATCACAGTTACAGCCCTGCATGATGTGGACGAACACTTAGCGAAGGCCTAAACATAATCATGTGGAAGTGAAGTGAAGCGAAGTGAAGTGAAGTGAAGATACTGGAGTACATGAGGGATAGGACAGGTGAAGCTGCATTGCCTCATGGGCACACCCGTGTTGTGTGCTGCTCAGTGCAGAGCAGCAGACACACCATTCTAGGCTGTGTTAATGGAGGAGTATGGCTCTCCTGTATTTTCAGAGCCTTTTGGGAACAGTCTTGCATATAAGGCTGCACAGCCGACATAGAACAGAGGTATAGTCTAGTGTTGTGTTTTCTGGAGAGACCTTTGGGGGTACATCACAAAAGACTGGGAGAAGCAAAGGAAACAGTCATGATTGCAAGTTCGAGAAGGCTGCCTTGGAGACAAGAACATGGGATGGGAGGGAATGCAATGTCAGCATACTTTGGCCTGACACCAGTAAATTGAAATCTTTTGTGGTCTGCGCTCTCTCTGGAGCTGCACGTCCTGCTGTAACTCACCTGGCAGCCCTGAGGCAGGGTCGTACCTCTCCAGGACTCAAACTGCGAGAATCCCTTCACATGCTCTTCCCTTTCTCACTACTGACTGACATCTCAAAATCTCAACTACTCTCTGTAGTTAGTACTATAGCTCGCAGCAAAATCAATTTCTAATCTGTAGAGAGTAGCTAAAATCTCAGTTTGCATGCTGTGCTGGCAGAAGGGAACGGAGCAGAGACCTGACATTAAATCCCGTAAATCTTTTTCTCCCTGTCCATACAGTATGGCTGTTGTAAAACAAACTTCTGAGTGGCTCTCACTGTTTTTTCCTGTTTTCCAAGCAAAGTGGTTTTTGTTCCCAGGAACACGACTTCTGCCAAGAACGGTAACCACAAAAATTGCTGTTTACATCACAGATTCAGAGGGCACAGACAGCAAGTCTCCCTCCTGTTAGGGTAGAGAAGAAAAGAGGCTTCAGGCCTTGGGTTACCTTAGTGGGGAGGTGACCAGTCGTCTGAGCTAATGTGGGAAGAGCCCACCACAAGGAACATGACACTAGCAGTGGTTTTGCTGCTGCCAGGAAGAACCTCAGAGTGCCACAGAACAGAGCATTTCTTGGCTTTCTTTTGTTGTTACACACTAAGGTTCAACTGAAAAATACACCTCACCCCTCCAAATAAACTTTGTCCAGTTTGAGAATCATAGTGATTATAAACAGCAGAACTGACAGTAGCTACTGACAGTAATCTGAACCAATAACACAGAAATCAGCTTTGTGGGAAAGAGGAAAACATGACAACACACAAAGCATTAAAAGGCAGGAGGAACCAATGCACGCTTCTAAATATTTCTTTAAATCTGTGTAATTTTCTGTCTTGTTTAAGATACACAGTACTGCTGGGGAGAAAGCAGGTTTTACAAATATTTTGTTATGGACTCAATCCTGTCATGGTGCTGAGTAGCAGAGCTTGCAGGGTGCCAGTGGACCTCCTGCAGATGCTGACTCCTGTGCTTGGAATAACTCTGCCCATGCTGGAAAGACCGATTTCAAGTCAACTGTAATTTCTTCCTTCATCCATTGTATTAAAGCCAAAAGATCCAGCACCTTTATATTCCTTAATCAGCAAAGCACATTTTAGCCCTTTAACATTCCATGACATATAAGTTGCATCCCCTCAATTTCTTCCTGAAGTTGAGATCTTCAGGACTGAATTTATCTCTGATCCTTAAAAATCCTGTGAAAGCCTCATGAAAATACAGGTTACTTTTGGTTTTCTTTCCCAAAGTATTTCCTTCCTATGTTTTTAGTGTGTATCACTCAGACACTTCATCCTACTACTAAATTTCTACAAGTTCCTGGTGTATAGACTTCATTCCTTTCATACTTTTAATCTGATATTTAGTGTCCTATAGAAGCATTAGCATTCTATAAAAGGAATTCAATTATTTTATATAAATCACCAATTGTTTTTCAAATGAGGTAGACAGCATTCCTCTGTTGTTTTTCATACAGACCTGAGTAAATAAACATTTATCTATATCTCAGATGTATTAATTTCATAGAAATCTAATGGTTTCATCCCTACTAAATTTTACAAGGTTCTTCTGTATACCTTTAAATGTTTTAGAGATCCTTGGAAGTGAAAATAAAATACCATGATTATAACTGTCAAGAGAAATTGATTATAATATACTGTTTCATCCACTTATACGTAGCTGAAAACAAATATGAAACAAAAGCTTCAGATTAAAATAAGCCTAAAAAATTACTCACAGATCTTATCACTCATCTAGGTCATTACCTAGCAACTGTAGCTACTCTGTATTGTTTGCCACAGCTTTCTTTTCTCTTTGCTATATAAATAATAAGTTTGCTTTTAAGAAGAAAGAAGGGATGAAAGCAGTTGGAATAAGAATAATTGGTTTCAGGAAAGCAGACCACAACAAAATTAGGGAAGTGGTAGGTGCAATCTTTTTAGAAAATATTCTTAGTCTAAGAAAATAATCTAAAGGTGTAGGACAGAGTAGCCTCTAAGACAAGCAAATAAAATACATAAACTGTGTAAACGCAAACTCTTCTGAAGCAAGAGAAAGGTCAAAAGAAGATACCTTATACTCAAAAGAGAATAAGAAGGAATTGAATAAAAAGTGGAAACACTGTTAAGTACGAACATAAAGTAATAGCAGCAGCATTTGGGCACCCAATGAGAAAGATTAAGAATGAAATCACTCTGGATTTTTAAGGGTCGCATAAAGCAACAAGTGTAGACCATACAGTTAATGAAAAGTTGAAGACAGACAAAGGAAACTTGGCTCTGTTGCTTAGCAGGTGAAGGAGCCAGGTGGGGAAGTGGGTCATTGATGTATGAACATCATCAGGTGGGAGCACAAGGAGTCCCCAGTGTGATTATGAATTTCATGTAGTAGCCTACCTCCTGGCTCCGGTTTTATTCAACATTTTCTCCAAAAGCTGGATGAAGGAACACAGAGTATGACAGAATGTGTTACCACACATGCTTATTCCTGCATGGCTTTCTCTGTCAAGGAACTTGACTGTCATTTTATTTTCTGGTTTGGTTTGTGGGTTGGGTTTTTTTTTCACTTTTATTTTTAGAAATGTTTCTTTGCTCTGAAAGGTTCAGAAGCCAATGTATAGTCAATACTTGAGGTGCTGCAGAATTTGGCAAACTGATGATAACATTTGTGTCTAAGCTTCTACATTTGGTAACAAATAATAACCAAGCAAAGACAAACAGGCTACAGCCAATAAATGGCATCACATAACTGAGAAAAGCAATCATCAAACAAGTTTTAATTTTACCAGTGACTGTATGCTTCAAACACCAGTTACTCCCAGTCAGGCTCATAGAATGTGCATTCAGACAAGACAGAATGAGCTACATACATAGTATAGACCTGTTGAACTGCAAGCAGGTCTGTAGGAGGTGACCCACATTAGTGACATACTGCAATACTGGAAGGGTGACCACAGGCATCCGGACACTGCTCCCACCACAGACCTGAAGCCAAAGTTGGAGTCACAGGCAAAGGAGAGATTTGCTGTGTGTCTTCTTGCTGGGAGGACTTTTGTTTCACTTGTGAGCAGCTGCTGCTCCCCCTCCTTCTTTATATTACAGATGGTGAAAATTCCCTTATTTTGCAATTTATGAATATTTCAAAAAGCATATTGAGAGGGGTGTTATGAAATAATATACAGATGGACTTTGATTTATTGGATTTCTTACATCTTTACCAGTTCAGATTGCTGTACACCACCTCTGAGATCACAAGCTCTCACTTCACTCAGCAACATGCAGTTACTTACTGCGCCAGAATAAACTAATGACTATATGAAATGATTGCTCTCAGAAATTCCCAGTTATAGTGAAGTGAAGCCATTTTGGATCCAGCACCTTCGTAAAAACAGCTACTGGCTTCTGTCTTCTGGCATGCTGAGTAGTGCTTGTAAGTCAACTCTACTTAACGATGATTTCCTCATTCTCTCAGTGTGCTATGGAAATCTCTTAGTTTTCTTTTTTAGTTATACAGATGCTGCATCATAACTAATATATCAACAAGTAATGGTGATACTTCATTTAAGGATCTGAGGGCCGGAGCACCTCTCCTATGAAAACAGGCTGAGAGAGTTTGGGGCTGTTCAGCCTGGAGAAGAGAAGGCTCCAGGGTGATCTTATAGCAGCTTTCTAGTACTTATGGGGGCCTACAGGAAAGCTGGAGAGGGACTTTTTACGAGTGTGTGTAGTGATAGGACAAGGGGCAATGGATTTAAACTGAAAGAGGGCAGATTTAGATTGGATATAAGGAAGAAATTTTTTACAATGAGGGTGGTGAGGCTCTGGAACAGGTTGCCCAGAGAAGTTGTGGATGACCTATCCCTGGAAGTGTTCAAGGCCAGGTTGGATGGGGCTTTGGGCAACCTGATGTAGTGGAGGATTTCTCTGCCCATGGCAGGGGGGTTGGAACTAGATGATCTTTGGGGTCTTTTTCAACCCAAATTGTTCTATGATTCTATGATAAATTTCTTTGCCCAAGTGGCACAGAAAATGCAAATACTTACATGAATCAAACTAGTAACATGCACAATCTGATCTTCTCAATGGTTTTAGGTCAAAAATATATCAGTAATAAAAAGAATTAATCGTTGGTCTCCCTAAGTTTTCAGAGAATTTGCCCCTCATAATACATGGACACTGATTCAAGTTGAGAGATAATGAAGCTGACAGCTGTGCTGCTCAGAGGAAGGACTGCTATGGCACATAGTTTTGTGCAGCAGCTTTGCCTTTTATCTTTATGGTGTATTTTATGAATAGTGCACGTAGGATACAATGTGGGTCCAATGGTCAACCCTTAATTCATCTTCTTAAATGTAATGTTATTCAATGTAATTAATACAAAGGGCAGAAGCTGAAAGCTTCCTTTGTTCTGCTCTTTCCCTGGAATCCTTTCTCATCATATACTTACTTTTGAAGAAAGTTCAGGCATTTTGTTAAAAAAAAATTCACTAAATTCTGATCTAGGAATGACTGTAAAAAATACATGTTCACCATGTGAACTTATATGTTTACCATGTGTCTTTAGAGCTGGCCCATGCTTCTGCTATTAATTAAGTCTGCTCTGCTTTGGGAAAAAATCATAGGGAGCCCAGAAGGATTTAATGTGTTATTCTATTTGCAGGATCCACTTCTTTGGCTGCAATATTTCTAGATGGAAACAAAGAACACAATTTTGGTCTCAGCTGTTCCCAGAATTAGCCTCTTTTGGGTAAGGTTGGTAATGCTTGACACAATGCCAACACCTGAAAAATAACAAATACCATGAATGTGTTTCTAGGAGCAATTGGAGTGTCATCATAGCTATAGAGTCATGGAAGAGGGTGGGATCCCTCTCTATGAACTTCGCAAATTCAAGATCTGATCCTGTCCTTCACAGTACTTGGTGTACCCACATTGATAACATTTGCACTTCCAGGTCCCAAAAGGACAAACAGGTAAAGGATGAGGAGACAGGGTATAACACAAAGTAGTAGAAGTGATAATAGTAGTAGTTACTTTATATATTCGATTCAGGTAATAAGAAAAGTGATGATATTTCCCACAAAAAAGGGAATGAGGAGAAAAAACGAGCAGTAAATCTTGAATTCTGACTGTTTATCCCTAAACAGAGAGCTGTGACTTTGCTACTCCTTGGAATTCAGAAAAGAAGTATTTTTCCAATTAGAGATGGAGAGCCAAACGAGTTATTAAACACTGCTATAAAAGTTCTGGAACAGGCTGTCAAGCACCATCTGACATTGAAACTGAGGGATTGTCACACGGTTGTGTGCTGAATTGAACAATACACAGCAGGAATTATTTTAACCTGGCGCATTGATTGGTGCCCGGTACCTGACACAGAAATGTAGCAGAATAATGTAACTGTAGTCTGCTTGCAATGCAGAGCTAATTTCGTCTGTTCCTCGCTCTGATTTGTGCTCCAGATTTGTGCTCCCTGGCTCTCAAAGCAAAAAGAAAACGTGAACTGCAGTGGTTGCAATTTAGGAGAGCTCTTGCTTGAGTGACTGTGAACAGTAAACACAGGGCTAGACAGAAACTCCCTGGCTGCTAATCAGAGCCCAGCCCAGCTGCCTGCCAAGAGTGGGCGAGCCGTTTTACTTCTCTTTGCTTTTGCCAATCCATTCCGCTCATAAAGAGTACCTGGAGATACTGAAACTTGGATGTGATATGCTGCACTTGAGCCAAGGCTCTTCTCTGCCAGCAGAGAGGTAGCCCTCTGCTAGAATCACAATGGAGACCATAAAAATAAGAGATGGGGAGGACTATTGTCACAAGTCATCCGATCATCCTCCCTTCCAACACAGGATTATTACCTACCGTGCCCAAATTAGAGTTTTGTGCCAAGTAGTTTTTAGGAAGCCTGAGCTTTGTAGAATTTTCTCTGGAAAAATATCATATGTTTTCCTTTTGAGCTTAAATTTTCAAATGTGTAATGTCACTGTCAATTACACCTACTCTGATCACTTACAAAATGTCCAAATATCCTCATTCTTCTCAACGGCATGGAAATAAGCTGATTACCCAGCTCTGACCAAAACTCGTGCTTTTGGTTG
This sequence comes from Tauraco erythrolophus, assembly GCF_009769465.1. NCBI lineage: Eukaryota > Metazoa > Chordata > Aves > Musophagiformes > Musophagidae > Tauraco > Tauraco erythrolophus. The sequence continues at coordinate 121,141,578 of NC_141465.1, read as the reverse complement.
GATGCTCCAGGCCCCAAGAAACAGAGACAATAAGGACAACTGAGCAGTGATGTATGTGAAAAGAACTTGGGCTTGCTGGGAATTACAGGACTTCATGGACACAGATAAATTTCCTACTTTTTTTTTTTATTTATTTCCAATACAGGATAATGAGCCACTTTGTCAAAGGTATCTAACAATTCAGACACGCATCTGACTGGATTTTAAAAAATGTGGAGGCAGCAATGGGAGCTGGGTACTCAGGTTTTCTACGTGTTTGACAACAAGCTGCAAGGTAAGCACTGGAATATTTTTAAGACCAGTCATGTTCAACAATTCAATTACCAAGTTAAGTCAAATACTAAATGGAAACTTCCAGGAAAGACTGATGTTTATGGCTGGAATGTCTATATGGAATTTCAACAGCTTTGAAAGTCTGTACTAATATTTCTTACATCTGAAAGACTATCCTAACAGCTAGTGACTTCAGCAGGAACCAACTCTGCGTTATGTGCTTTTTGCTACCTGAATATCCTGTTAGTCTAAGAGTCTCCTGGTATACTCACCTGAAACTTTCCATGGTCTTTATACTTAGCTGATGTAGTTGTCTACTTTTTGTAAGAATACATTTCCCAGACAATATTGTCGTATTGTTATGACAGTAACAGAGAAAATACGATTGATATGAAAATACATTCTTTTAGAAATTTGTTTTTAAATAAAATAAATATTATAGGGGTAAGAGTGCAAATAAGTAAGTAGGCATGACAGGTGCCTGACTTAGCAGCTAGTTATCTATGAAGACAGAATAGAGCAAGAGTTGTAATCAGAGAAATTAGACTTAAAATCACATTATTAAATTTCTGTTTCCTTTTATTGCCAAGTTATTAAGATTTCTTAGTGTTTGGGTTTTTTTTTTTTATTATACTTTATTCAGTTTATTTAAAATATTTCAAAGTTGCTTTCATGACTCCCCTTGGGAGACTATTGCCCAGTGAAATAAATCTCACATTTGGAACATTTTTGCTAATATGCCTTAAAATAATACAATTCTAATTTTTGGATCTTCATAATAATAAAGAATGTTTCATTACAGTTGTTTTTGCACTTTAGGCTTATTAATGGAATATTAATCCTCTACACTAAGGACTTAAATCACCTAAACTCTTGTAAAAGTGTTCTGTCTTTTCTTAAGCCTCGAGTCTGCAAACACTTTATAAACATATAGTGAGGCTATACGTATATAAAGCTATGCCCATGATGAAATCTTCAGTGGATCAAATCTGGAATCCTCAGGAAAATACATTATTATTGTATTGTTATTCTATTATACTATATATATATATGTTATCAGAACGCTTTATAAACATATACATACATATAAATATAAAGTGTTTATATACTATAGCTAGGGAAAGGTAATTATGTTGAAGAAAGCCAACATCAGGATTAATAAACTCTGGGGTTCAGTTCCAGGTCTAATCAACTGCATTGCTCTTGTCTTCCTGATGAGAGCCCTCCCTGAAGAATGAATCTGTGGGTCTTACCACAGTTTGATCATGAACAGTTGTACCAGTATGTTCTTTGAGATCTTACGCGAGTCTCATCTCATAAGTAACCAAGGTGAGGGTCAGATTTTTAGATGACAGTAGACATGGATGGTTGCTGAGGAAAAAGAGAAAAAAAGTGCCTGATGATAAAATCCACTTTACCAGCTTTACACATATGAGCTATTCTGTATCTGTACAGGCTGTTCAGTTCCTAACATACCAATCCCCAGTGCCATCTGGGAGGTCATGGGGTGTCTGAGACCCTCAGGCAGAGCAGACCAGCACAGTGCTGTGCTCACAACAGCCCTGCCCTGTCCTGCAGTGACACTGCGGAGCCTGTTTCCAGACACCTGAACCCCGCTCCGTGCAGCCAGGTATGAGCTAACTGTCCATGCATGGAGCCAGCAGACTTCTAGGTGTTACAACCGGGATTAAAATAAGCATTGAGTGCATTTTTCCAAGGTCCGGTGTCCTATCTACCAGTTTCATGTATATCCACAGGATACTGGGCTGTAAGACAGTCCAAGTGGCACTAGGTCAGTATGTTAAACACCTGAATTGCTCCTTGGTGTTTAGACATCACATTTGTTTGTCTGCACCCTCACGCCGAGCTTCACCTCGCTATGCCCTGTCCCTGACAGCAGGGAGGACACCCAGCGGAGGTGGGGTGGGACAGGATAGTGAGGGGCTGTGAGGTGACCACAGCCCCAAGTGAGAGGCGGTCCCCACACAGATAGGGGTGACAGCAGCCTCTCCTTGTTGGCTGTCTTCCCCATGGGCCTGAGTTATGGGGTTCGTTCATCCCACTGCATTTGAACAAAGTTGAAGAGCGGCACCCTGTTGACCCAGGCAGCCAAGGGCTGGGCTGTCCATCAGCCCTGGATCCTCCCAGTGATGTGGTGGCCATGTCACAGCAGGCAGAACATTGGTGGTGGCCATATCACAGGAGGTTGGTGACACGGTGTCGTGGGTTAGGCTGATACGGCAACTAAACTCCACGCAGCTGGTCTCTCACTCCAGTGAAATGGAGAGAAGAAAAATATAATAAAAGGACTGAGGGTCGAGACAAGAACAGAGAAGGAGCATCCACCAACCATGGTCCCGGGCAAAACAGATTCAGCTTTCTGAAAGCAAAAAATTTATTAACAGTTACTTAGAAGAATAAAGACAAGCAAAACCAGTTACTTAAAAGGACAAAAAGAAAACAAGGCCAGATCTTAAAACCAACACCTCTCCACCCCCCTTTGCCTTTTTTTCCCGGCTCTACCTCCTCCCCCCAGTGGCACACGGGGGCAGGGAATGGGGGAGTGCAGGTCAGTTCATTCCATGTTGTACTGCCGCTTCTCTTAAAGGAGGAGGAGTCCTTACACCATTGTCTCTTGCTTCAGTGGATCCCCTACTCACGGGGAAAATCCACAAACTTCTCCAGTGTGAGTCCTACCCGCAGGATGCAATCCTTACCCCGTCGGATTGCTCCAGTGCAGGCTTTACCACAGTCTCAGATTCTTAGGGAGTTGTTGCCACTCGCTCTGGCGTGGGTCGTCATACAGACTTTAAATGCATAAATGTGTCTCGACCTGTGCCCATTATTCGCAATAGTCTTCAGGCTCAGGAGTCTCCTTTAAACAAAACACCTCCCCATCAACGGGGGTTGTCCCACGGACTCTAGATGCGTACCGTGCTCAGGCTCAGGAATCTCTTCTCGACGTGGGTTTTCCACAGGCTGCAAGTGGGTCTCTGCTCCCCCCGGACCACCTTGCTTCAGGGGGGCTGCCTGCCATCTCGCCACCACTTGCAAGGGAAACTCAGCTCCGGCACACCTCATCCTGTTCCATCTTGACTGACCTGGTGTCGGTGTGGCCGTTTCTCTCACATCTCAGTCCTCTCTGGGTGAACTTGGCCCAGTGAGAACCCTGGGAGCGGGGCTCTCCCCGAGTTCCCCAAGTGGCTCCACTGCCGCCATCCTCAGCAGGTGGCACCGGCCCGGCCCGGGCCACCGTCCAGTCAGGCGCCAGGGACTGGGGGCAGCGCCTCCCTCCCTTCTCCTCGCTCCTGGGCAAAGGCACACACCTTTCCAGTTCCTTTGTCCCGACATAAATAGGGCAATTCGCAGAGGCGCCGATTGGCTCAAGCCCCAAGGAAGATGGGAGTCCGACCTGATGGGCAGCTCCTGCCACCAAAACCTCCCCCCCTACATCAAACCATGACACACAGCTGCCCAGGACAGGTAGAGAAAGGGCTGTGTGGTGAGCAGGTGGGTGAGTGAGGGCTGGGGCGGGAGGGCAGACAGAGTAGGGCAGGGATGCTGGGCCTGGGCAGGGAGGCAGAGGGTGCAGGTGTGGTGCGACAGACAACGGCTTGTAAGAGCCGAAGGCAAAAACAATACAGAAATCCACGTGATCCATATCCTTGAGTAACTCAAAGAAACCATAAAGCTGGTTTAGCCTAATGAGGTTTATCAGAATCATAGAATGGTTAGGGTTGGAAGGGATCTCAAAGATCATCTAGTTCCAAACCCCCCTGCCATGGGCAGGGACATCCTCCACTGCACCAGGTTGCCCAAAGCCTCATCCAACCTGGCCTTGAACACTGCCAGGGATGGGGCATCCACAACTTCTCTGGGCAACCTGTTCCAGAGCCTCACCACCCTCTGAGTGAAAAATTTCTTTCTTATATCTAATCTAAATCTCCCCTCTTTCAGTTTAAATCCATTGCCCCTTGTCCTCTCGCTACATGCCCTTGTAAATGCCCCTCTCCAGCTTTCCTGTAGCCCCCTTTAAGTACTGGAAGGCTGCTGTAAGATCACACTGGAGCTTTCTCTTCTCCAGGCTGAACAGCCCCAATCATATGCTTTTCACATGGTTCCGAATTCCACCTGTCTAGATCACATTTCAAAATGAGATTTAATCCAGTAACTCAAATATTTAAGTGTTGTAGTGATGCTTGTCCTACACATACACATTATTTAAAAGGCTGTTTTCATTCATTTCATCCTTGTGCTGAAACAAACGTCACAACAAGCAGAGACGGAGCATATGGACGCACAGCCTTGCCACGCCTGGCTCTGCTCCCTGTGCAAGGCTTGTTTCCTGTTTAGGCTGGAACTGAAAAGGGGAAAACCAGCGGCTTGCCAAGAAGCGAGGTGCTGGTTGGCGGCTCCCCGTGACGCCCTCTGCGGGCACGCCGGGAGCGCAGCTGTCACCGCGGGACGTCAGCCACAGCGCGGAGCGCTGAGGCCGAGGCGACCCCTGGCGGCGGCGTCTCGTCATCTCGGGACTGCGGCTCACGAGCCTCGTTCAAACGTGACGTTAACACAACCCCCTGCACGCCCGGGCTCCCCGCACGCCGCTACTCGCTGGTTTGGGGAGGGAGGAGGCGCCTTCGGTTTCTTTCCACTGTTGTTATAGTTCTACTGTTTTTACAATGGAAAAATGAATTTATTGAAAACGTCCACAGCACTTCAACGCTGCTCCAATGTAAAAAATATATTTAGTGTTAGATAATGCTCTTGGAAAACAAGGCAAAAGAATATCTACCGCCATAGTTGGAATCACTAGGTAAAACTCTATTGCCAGTGTCATCCAGAGGTTAAAACTAGGTAGTCGTTTTGGCTGCTCCTGTCCTTAGCGTTTATGTGACCCACTCACAGAAGCGAATTACATGCACAAGTGAAGAAACAATAATAAAAGTGCATGAAGGTCATGGCTTTCAGGTAGATAATATTTAGCAAAGGACTGTATAGTTTCAGTTTTTCCCAGTGTCGTAGACAAAGTATGGCTATTTTTAAGGTTACACAAGGTTCTGAAGGTGTATGAGCTTACTAACTCACTACAGCAGTCTGGATTCTTTGGGACTAAAGGAAAAATTTCATGCAAGGGCACCACCAATAGATGAACTTCCGTGGATCTCAGCTGCAGGACTCAAAGTAAGTCTTGATTAAAAGAGGGATGGAATAGCAGACAAAAGTTGGACGGGAAGGAGGCGCAGACACCTGGCTGGTGGAAAAACGGGTCAGAGCAGAAAACATTAAGATCAAAGTTCAGTGGCATAGAGTGTGGTATATTAACTATTTACTTTGAAACAGAACCACCAAATGGATACAAAATATTTCTATATTCGTTTAGGCTTGCAACTATATTCATTCTTAAAACAACAAAAATACTTAAAATCTGGGAAGGGATAATGCTGAATTACAGATCACAGCCTTGTTACTGATAGTAATTTGACAAACGTAACTGGGCTTTGGTAAAACAACACTCTTGTAACCAAGTTGTACATAGACAGCACCTACTCCTGAAGTGGAAAAACTTGGCAGCTACCACAAGAATACTTAATAAAACCGTGCAGGACCCAAACGGTTCAAAACTGCGGCACTACGGCGCTCATAGATACGGCGTTTTCTAAGACAGGGTGGGACAAATGCGATTCCAGTTTACGTCTAAATTGCATGGGCCACATGATGTTGCTCTGCGACTTCTAAATCAAAGCCTCCATTACAGAACAAGCAATAGAACAGAGTGTCTTTCTCACAGGAAATATGCATATTAGGTAATAAAGAACACACATTAGAAAATTAATGGAGTGCCCTGTAAATTATACCCATTTTGCAGCATTTGCTGTAGAAGTCTCCTTTCAAAAATTCCTGAGGAATCACAGCTTTCTGAGTTTTCTGGGCTTGCCTATCACAGGCCTGATGCACTAGAAACAACACCTACCATTACGTAATGCTTAGTCAAAACAAAGACTGATGCAGTGCATCAGTGACGCATCAAGGCTGGAAAAAAATGTTAAACATTTGTCAGCAAGCATCTCTAAACAAGTTACGAATTTCAAAAGGAACTGCATTTCTTACTTAAAATCTAATAGAAAACTGGTAACTTTTATGACCTTTTGGCATCAAGTCCACTTCAGATGGGGTTGTGAAGGTGGTTTCCTCAGGAACATGCCATAAACCTCAAGAACAAAACTTTCATGGTCTCTCTTTACCCTATAGCTGGAACAATAACTCTGACCCAAATGGCCTGTGCAGGGATGCTGACCTACCTGGTCCATGTCCAATGGTCCCTTTAACAATGGAAAAACTCACCTCCTGAACAGAAAAGGACGGACCTTTCTAATAACGAGGTTACTTTAGAAACAATAATCTGCATGAGATAAAGGAACATACTATTACTTCAGAGGGCAAACTATTTGTATTTTTTATTTATTGGGAAGCTTCACAAGTGAGATGCTCCTTAGATTTTTCAAATTGTATAGTGAAGCAATCAAGTGAAGTTAGGATTTTTCTTTAAAATCAGCTCTTTTTGAAGATATCAGATGAAGCCATAGGAGCATTTAACGCTGTCCTACACAGATAGTAAGTAAAATTCATGCTTGAGCAACATTCACTCTGCAGCAAAGTATTAAGAAACCCAACCTAGGCCAAAATAGGTTAGTCTGAGTAGCTGACGTGGGCTGTGTAGATGTGATTCTTCATGTGAAGTAATTTATCCCACTTTTGTTTTACTTTATTTTTCTATAAACCATGGGAAAAAAAAGTTTTTAAAAGTTTTTCTATGCTTGTATGTCTCCTAAAATAGAAAAAAATTACAAGAGATGATACAAAAATGATGAATGGAAAAGGAAATATATTTGATCACACTCTTTGTAGTGTTGTCAAAAACATCATGTCTTTCTCCTTGATGACCTACCTTTTCAGTTCATTCTCTTACCTGTGACAGTTCCTTTAATCTGTTAATGCCTTTTTCACTACAGTTTCCAAATTTCTGCAGACCTTGGGCATTTGTTTCATGAAAAACATCAAATTGAGATGGACTGAGCTAGATATCCAAGGAAATTCCAAGTGCTGAACAATATAGTTTCAGTAGCTCTTTCTTCTGTACCAGAGCTGATCCTGTATCCCCTGCTTAGGTTTGGTTGCAGGGTAGCTAGTGATCCCATCTCCCACAGGAAACAGCCAGTGACCCATCTGCTGTAGCTTTCAACAGTCTGATGAACTTATTCAGTGTCTCTGATTCACATCCAACCTGTTTACTCAGCTGACAGACTATGCTGAAGATGTTCAGTTATAAACCTTCTGTTGAATCAGAATTACTCGTCAGAGTCAAAAGTGATCTTAAGAGAATTTGGAAAAAGTCAGTTTAGACTGTGCTACACTCCCTTTGGTACAGAGGGCACTCATCAGAAATCCAAACCCTACTAAAATGAATATTTAGGGTTATAATTTTTATCTGAATTTTCCTAAAAGTCATGTAAGCTACGGGACAAAAGGAAGACTAGTATCTCTGTTCCTGACAGTCTTTTGTGTGTGGCTCAAACAATTAGGTATAATCTGGGATTCCTCCCATATTTTGCCCAGAAGCGATAGGTGCCAGCTCTTTGAACACCATAGAGCTTAGACAAGATCCAGGCATCTACTTGCTCAGAAACGTCAAACAGCAGTTCTGGGGACACCTATCAGCAGATATTTGGACACCTTGGCAACCAGCAGAAACCTGGGCCGGTTAGACCTATAGTCACCTCTATGGTTAGATACTGCACAGAGATATCCGAAGTATGCCTAAAGGCTTTGGCGGATCTGGATGTTGGCTAAGGGATCCTACAACGTCAGCTGAAAGAATTGTGTTCTGGGACCTCCCTGACATACTTTGCACACCAATTACTATAGGAAGAATCAAGGAGCTTCATTTCATGAATATACAGAGTTCCAAGGTCCAAATTTTGGGCAAAAGAAACTAGACTGCTTTTACACTGTTGTGGTTTAGGCTGACCCAGCAACTAAACTCCACACAGCCGCTCTCTCACTCCTTCCCCAGTGAAGTGGAGAGGAGAAAAATATAATAAAAGGACTGAGGGTCGAGACAAGAACAGAGAAGGAGCATCCACCAACCATGGTCCCGGGCAAAACAGACTCAGATTTCTTAAAGCAAAACAATTTATTAACAGTTACTTAAAAGGACAAAGGGAAACAAAACCAATTACTTGAGAGGATAAAAAGAAACAAAGCCAGATCTTAAAAACAACAGCTCCCCAACCCCCTTTCCTTTTCTTCCCGGCTCTACCTCCTCCCCCCAACGGCACAGGGGGACAGGGAATGGGGGAGTGCAGGTGAGTTCATCCCATGATGTTACTGCCGCTCCTTTCTTAAAGGAAGAGGAGTCCTTACACCCTTTTCCCTTGCTCCAGTGGATCCCCTACTCACAAGGAAAATCCACAAACTTCTCCAGCATGAGTCCTACCCACAGGATGCAATCCTTCCCCATCGGATTGCTCCAGTGTGGGCTTTACCACAGTCACGGATTCTTAGGGAGTTGTTGCCACTCGCTCCGGTGTGGGTTGTCCCACGGACTCTGGATGCGTCTCTGCCTTGTTGTGTGTCCCGTGCTCCACGACCGTCCTCAGGCTTAGGCATCTCTTCTCCAGCGTGGGCTTCTCCACGGGCTGCGAGTGGGTCTCTGCTCCACCAAGACTGTCCTGGCTGCAGGGGAGCCACCTGCTGTTTCACCACCGGTTGCAGGGGAAACTCAGCTCCAGCACATCTTGTCCCGTTCCATCTTCACTGACCTGGTGTCTGTGTGGCTGTTTCTCTCAGATCTCAGTCCTCTCTGGGTGAACTCGGCCCAGCGGGCACCCCAGGAGCAGGGCGCTCCCCAAGTTCCCCAAGTGGCTCCGCTGCCACCATCCTCAGCAGGTGGTGCCAGCCCAGCGTGGGCAGCCACCCGGCCAGAAGCTGGGGAGCAGGGGCAGCGCCCTCCTCCCTTCTCTCCTCACTCTCGGGCAAAGTGCACCTTTCTGGTTCCTTTTGTCCCAACTTAAATAGGGCAATTCGCAGAGGCGCCGATTGGCTCAACCCCGAGGGGGATGGGAGCCCGATCTGGTGACCAGAACCGGGTCTGACCCGGTTCCAAAACCAGGGAAGTCACAGGGAGCAAATCCCCTCTCCTGCCACCAGAACCACCCCCCCCCCACCATCAAACCACCACACACTCCCACAGCGCTCTGCAAATCTGCCTCCATCCATTACATCGAGTTCTATAGGACTCTGTAACAACATAAATGTACCCATTTAAAGAGCTAGAGAGGTATTAAAAAAATCTCATGCTTGTGAATACTGTGAAGTAGTATTGCTTCCTCTTTTTTTTAAAGGACTTCTACATGGGTACAGCCCAACATCTATGCAATGCTACTCTTTCTCAATAGCAACCTCACTCTGCAGAACCTCTCTCAGCCTCTACATTTCCCATATTAATTACAGTTACCTGTGCCTTGTGCACGTGTTGCATTAATACATTTAGAAGTGGACTTCGAGAATATTGTCCCAAGTGTATTCCTGTATCTGTGATTTTAGGTATACCTGCATGTCCATGACAGCCCAAAGGCAGCATTCCCAGATCTCTTTTGAAAATAACATTTTAAAATCTTAGCCCTGCTAAGTCTCTGACATCGGCTTCTTGGAGCATGTAGCAGGACTCTTGTTAGTCATCACTCATTTTCTAGGATGTATTTTGCAAGGAGACAGGCCTAAAGACAGATGGGGTCTTGTCCCATGAAAAGATTCTGTGGACCTTAGGTGTGAATCTAGCTGCTAATTAAATTAATCTGTGTTTTTCAAACAACAGGCAAATCGTGCTGTTCTACTGCAGCATGTGCAAGATGATTGTTAAGCGCAAATTCTTTAATCAGCAGATCAGTGTTCACTGCAACTTTTCTGGTTAGATTTACCTAAAAGTCAGCTTGCTAAGCTGCACTGTTTGAAGTTCCAAATCCTCCCTCTGGGTTAAAACTGAAAATAACCTGTTTTATTTTAGCATTATAGAACACAGCACATCCTCCTTGAAGTCAAAAATAGTAGAAAGTAGGGAGATGATAATTTCTAATTTAGTCACAACAGCAGGTTGCACTGATGGCAGACATAATAAAGGTCCATTGTAGAAGGCAACATAGTTGTATTAAATCTAATTAGTGTCTTTTTTAATACACTCTGATAAAAAAAATATTCTTTGCACAATTTTTGAATTCATAGATTTCAAATATGGAAAGACATTATCTCAAACAAAAAACTTCCATTTGCTTTTAGCTTAACATGTCTCATTTCATTTTTTAAAATTAATTTTGAAATGTTCAAAGTCAAATCAATGCCACTGGTGGAAGCCTGAAATACTTTCAGTCTCTTGCATCAGACAACTTTGCCTGAACTGTATCTAGCAGATTTTAACAGGTAGATTTAAGCATGTTACCTAGGAGAGAAATTGTTTCTTTGTTCCTGTTTTCTACAACCTTTTTTCCATTGGATTCTTTATGCAGAGAAAGATCAAAAAAATTACATCCAAGGTTTAATTCTGAGGAAACAGAAACATTTGGCTTTGATAGCAGTCGAATTTAAATATTTTCTTGAAAGATGATTGATCCTCTAATGTCTTATATTGAAAGTATGAAAACATTACTTTACAAACATAACTTCTCCAAGATGTTTACAACACTCATCAGCACTACGCATTGCAATACTGTAGCTTTAGTTCATTGCACTTTTGTTTCTGAAGCTTAGCTTCCAACTACGTAATTTTAAAATCAAATTATTCAGTAAAACAATAATTAAAATAAAATTCTCTTGCCCCTAGCCATAGTTTCTCTTTTCTTTATTTTGTTCTTCTGAAATGTTTCTTCAGAATTTTTCCATTCATATACTGGAAAGATATACAAATTACAGAGGAAGGAAGCAGGGTAGGAAGAGACAGAAGGATGACAAATTTCTGGTTTGTGGGTCCATTGCTACCCTTTCTCTACAAATCTGTGTAAAATTGTGCTTGTATAAAATTGTAAATTTACTTTTTTTTATATACTGCTAATTCACTACAGTTTGGCCATAAACTGGAAACACTGGCAATGTTTGTGTCAATAAGGAGCATTTAGGAACAAGAGCATTTAGAACAACAAGCCTGTACAACTTGGGGGCAAAATGTACTGGCAAATATGTAAGGTGTAAAACTTTCCTCTGCTTGTTGAAGAGGTAAGCCAATAAACATAAATCCCTAGCCAAAACTGCTGCTTTGTCCTTAGGTATAATCATGTCAAATGGTGACGAGGGCTATAGAACAGTAGATATATGTGCAGCACTAATTCTACCCATACAGCTGGATCAAAGTCCATTAATTTCTCCTCCCTGCGGGCATAAAACCCATAGAAACTTTGGGAAGACTGTAAGGGTTAGTAAAGCAGGTAAGCAGTACAGGCTCCTGTTATGCCTGTAACCTATGACTTTCCCTGTAACCTCTGCCATATCAGTCTGTTACATGGAAAATAAATTTGTAGCTACAGTACAGCGCACAGTGAAGTTTTCACTCATTAATAAAGTGCTTTTAGATCAGTACATGAGAGGCATTCTGTAAGCGCTCATCTAAGTCCAAAACATAGTAACCTTCAGCACAAATCGGTTTATTTTCTTGTGTGCCTATAAAGTTCTATCTTGCACAAACAGAAAACAGGCATTTAGATGACGAAACACATCTTACCTCACAGTGCGTCACAGATTTATCAGATTTCTCTTTTGCGTATATTTAGCAAGTTAGTTTGTTTAGTGCCTTCGAACCAAGTATCTTCGAGTATTGATGTGCTTAGCACTTGTATTAACATTCAAAAACATTCAGAACATCTATGTAGTATCTTTGGAACATGGACAAAACAGTGAGACAACATTTCTAATCATGTTTTAACAAAACCCAATACATAAATCCTTTCAAAACGGAAACCACGTGCAGCATCTCCGGGCTGCACTCACTGTGACTGAGGTATAGCACAGACAAAACTAAATTATCTTCCATGACATGGCTCAGACATCTCCAGCTGTTTGGCTCCGATAGTCTGCACCTCTGTGCACGCTGCAAAGGCTGTGCAAGCGGCTAGGAGAACAACGCCGGTGCACGTCCGGCAGTGAGCCTTCCACTGCTGCTGGCGTCAGTGGTCCTGCCAGCTTTACCGTTAACAGTGGAAGAGCAGAAGAAAACAGTTACGTGGGGATTTCTATGTCCATTTTTATACTGCTGCTCTAAAATTTTGGTTAATATCATTAATTCCTTACTCCAGATCAGATCTGTCAGAAGGTGATTGTCTCTAGGGGGTCACATGTGGCTGGGGACAGGCAAAGTGCACCTACTCCTGATGTCCAGCACAACACTGCTAACAAACGTGAAAGAGAGGAACAGGAGTCCACTGCTCCTGGGTCTCCTGTGGACTCCCTTACAGTAGGGAAGCTTCCGGGAATTAGTTTCCTCTTTCTAGCCTCCACCAGAACACCATCAAGGAGTTATATCGTGGCAAAGGAAAACTGTCAACATTTTCAGATATTCAAATCTCATTAAAAACAGGCCCCCTGTGTAGCACCTTAGGCACCTGCATAAGGAAATATCCAAAATCTGAACATTCAGATCAGATAATTTTGTTTCATAATGCACTATACCAGCCAAAAGCTGAGTATCTTTCACACCGCCGGACACTTCCTTCTATTCCTCTGTGCCTTACTATGCCCCACCATTTCTAAAATCTATGTAGATGTTCATAGAATCATAGAATCGTTAGGGCTGGAAGGGACCTTCAAAGGTCATCAAGTCCAACCCCCCTGCAACAAACAGGGATATCTCCAACTAGATCAGGTTGCTCAGGGCCTCATCCAACTGGGCCTTGAACGTCTCCAGGGATGGAGCATCCACCACCTCTCTGGGCAACCTGTTCCAGTGTTCTACAACTCTCATGGTAAAAAATTTTTTCCTAATATCCAACCTGAATCTACCTCCCTCTATTTTAAAACCATTACCCCTTGTCCTATCACAACTGGCCCTCCTGAACAGCCTCTCCCCATCTTTCTTGTAGGCCCCCTTGAGGTACTGGAAGACCGCTATAAGGTCACCCCGGAGCCTCCTCTTCTCCAGGCTGAACAGCCCCAACTCTTTCAGCCTGTCCTCATAGGAAAGGTGCTCCAGCCCTCGGATCATCTTCGTGGCCCTCCTCTGGACCCTCTCCAACTGGTCCATGTCCTTCTTATGTTGGGGACTCCAGAACTGGACGCAATACTCCAAGTGAGGTCTCACGAGGGCAGAGTAGAGGGGGAGAATCACCTCCCTTGACCTGCTGGCCACGCTCCTCTTGATGCAGCCCAGGATGCGGTTGGCCTTCTGGGCCGCAAGAGCACATTGCCGGCTCATATTGAGCTTCTCGTCCACCAGTACTCCCAAGTACATTATGTACATTATGTTGCATAATGTAGTGTGGCAATCTTTATTTCTCACTGCATCGTAGCAAAAACAACTTAAAAGAAATACAACCAACTTCAGACCTGTTTCCAACTCTAGGCAATCCAACCTCAACGTGAGCGCTTCCTCTGTCTTCCACCTGGTATTTCAAAGCAGCAGCAGCTTGGCAATTAGTACTTACTGCTTCTCTTGTAGTTAAGACAGCCACTATTTGAAGGATGGCAAAAAATTCAGGGATGAACCATTTCAAAATCTAAGCTGGAAGGACCTAAAATAATGATTGACAAAAGATTCAGGAACTTAATTCTGTAAGGACGAAATCTTAAGCATATTTGGAGAACTGGGCCCCTATTACTTACTTCCAAAGGGCAGAATTCAACTAAAATATTCGTACAACTTGACTGGAATCATCATTGGTGAACTTGGAAGTATGCTAACAAATCAAATCTTTGAGGCAAAGGCGGCCAAAACATTCAAGAAACGTATAAAGTAATAAAAGTATTTTCTCACTTGCATGGATAATATTAATACCAGAAAACAAGTTCTTGGTTTAACTACATTTTTAAGGAATATTGAGCAACTATAGATTATGTACTTAAATGGAAAAATATTTAATATTATGATTGCAGGAATGTTCTAGTTAAAAGACACAAAACATAAGCACAGTATTTATTTGTAAGACAGTAACGTCATTAGGTTGGGACAAAAAGTTTTATTAACGCCACAGTACCCAGTACAATGAAACTGAAGCCTGACTCGCTAGTACACTAGCTGCTTCACTAAACTCTCAAATTAAAAGAAAAATAATACTCTTTCTGTTATTAAACAAGGACTACGCACATGTCCTCTGACAAACGGTGATCCTTTAGGAAATTAAAATTAGTATAAAAAAAAGCAAATGAAACTGTGTTTTGAAGCTTATTCACTGCTTACAAATAGCTACCCACACTTAAGATGCTTCCCCAGAAATCAGAAATCAGTGATTTTCCATGGATACTATGTTGCAAAAATATATGAAGCTCCACAAACTGTAACACCCTACACCGTTAATGTCATAAGCATTTCATTTAAGAATTACACATTCAAGTGTACAACTGAGTATATGCTGTACTGAAGTTCAGCATAAGCACAGAAATATCCTTGTGTGACTTAATACACGACCTAAAATCACAGTTCCATAAACGCTTTTTAAAAAAATAAAATTGTTAGAAACACTGGCAAAGGTTGGTCTTGGCACATAAGTATCCTGGTGGTTCACTCAAGCGTCAGTAATAATTATTGTCTTCTGTGAACATTGTTAGGTTCCGCGGCATCTCCAATTCTGCGAAGACATTTTTCCACAGAATACATTTTTCCATTCACCATCCCAGGGGAAAAAAAAAAACCCACAAAACTCAAAACATATAATTAAAGTCAATCTTGAATAAGCCTACTGAAGATTCAGGAAGGGAAGAGCATTTCACTATCAAACCTTTAAACTGGCTCCTAGGGCAGAACCATTCAAATGCAGAAAAGCCACCACTGAGGGAGATTTGCATAGGACAGAAAGGTGACCAGCCACTTCCACAGCCCCAAAACTGTACAAATGCTATGGGAAAGCTGAGGAGAACTGAATCTCCTTTCCAATTCTCCTTTCACCTTCAAACTCTTTATGGGCAGCTACCACCAGCAGGTTGAACACTCGATGGGAAACGTTTATATATTTATTTCTATATATAAAAACGTGTGCATGTATACATTGCCCTGGTTAAACAAATAAGCATGGAAATAAAGGGAAAAATGGTAGGATATAACTGTACTTTATTTTCAGATATATTTCCTATTCTTTCCCTTCCCTATGTGCCATGAATATTTCTGTTTCACATCACAGCAAAAATCACAGCGTCACGAGCCGTGCCCAGTCTTTGAGACTCCACCTCTGGTCTTTCCTTTGTATTACTACTCAGCCCTGATGCAAAAATCAAACACACACGAGAGAATAAACTGTTTTCTTTGTTTTGTAGATCCATGCAAGTAGAACGAATTCCTCAAACTGCTACACAAAAGCATAACTCAGAAGCAAGTGCAAAGTACACAGAGGACCTACTTGCTATATAACTAATGTTCCTCTTCCTGTTGCTGCTGTAATCTGAAAAAAAATTGAAGTGATTATATTTCTCATCCTTATTAATGATTTATTTCAGATGTGTCCTGAATCATTCATTCACGTGTCCTGATTAACATTTTTTCCATGTTCATATTGAAGTATGTTGAGCAGCTAGATGAGGATGTAACATTAGCTGTTGACGTTTATCATATTTCTTTATAAGTTTTAATTATTGAGAGGCATTACATCTTAGGATAGTATTTCCTCTTTCATTAGAAAAACTGATCTAGAGTTAACGGATTTTGAATGCAAAAATAATTTCACTTTAAGCCTATTGTAGTCAGCAGGCTACAGGTCACATCTACCATTTCATTTTATTGTAATTTAAATTACTGCAATAACCACAGTAAACCTTCCTGAAATATTTTAATATTTAAAAAATTAAGAATCACTAAAATGCTATTATCAAAAAAAACCTTAAAACTAGCTGGCAATACTATGTTCTAGCCCTTTAATTCACTAACATAAAATGAACAGTGAAAATAAAAATCAAATAATTATGAAAAAACCTAAATTATATATTAGCTAGAATTTAAATCAGCTGAAAATACCTTTAAATTATTTTATAATCAGCACTAATTCACTACTGAGCTGATAAAAATACATGAACAAAACCCCTGAAACACGTAGTAATTTTTTTCTTAAACTGTCAAAATTAGGAAAGAAATTTAATTTAAGAAGGTGAAAAATTTTATGTGTCTAAAGCATCTTTATCAATAGGCATAGCTTCTAGAGGAACAGGCCACAATCATAACATTTTAATAACTTACAAAGTAGTAAGTCATTCATAGATATACACTGGAACCAACTTGGAGTAAAAAATAGTACTTGGTTCATTAAAATAAAAATCTGTCCACCGTAAGACCTATAAAACAAACAATTTAAGTAACTTACACCTTCTGTCATTGTTATTATTGTCAGTTACTATTCAAGGGGAAAAAAGCTTACTATTACAAGGGGAAAAAAGCTAAGGAGATCCCAATACTTAAGGAATGCCATACTCTGATTAGCTAAAATAAAAACAGGAGCAAGATTAAAGTCCACAGTGTGAAGGAAGTGATATATGAAACTGAGAAGCTAATTTAGTTCTGGTGACAAATCTGGCAACGGTTTAAGAATAAAAGTTATTCTTAAATAATAAGAATATGGGCAACATCATCCTGCAGTACACGTTCAGTCTTTAATACGCCTACCTTAACACTACAGTGTCCTTTCCCCCAGAGACAGAAAGAAATGCAGAAGGCAAGAGTAAGGAGAAGGAACAGAACTGTTGCCATCGCTTGCAGACACAGACATGAGATGCCTGGTTGGCCTACATCTGAACATCCTACTGACTCAGGAAGGCATCCGGAACTTTGGTATCAAAAAGAAGACAAAGTGGAACTGTGGAGACAACAAACAGGCATTGCCTTAGGTCTGAGAGAGACTGACGATTTTAGGAAGGAAGAGTGTCCTGAAGCAGGTATGACATGGGACTTCACCAACTAGAAAGTGTAAAGTAGTGGAACCAGCTGTACCTGCAAGGAAAACAGTGTGACTAACTCAGATGCTGGCTTTGACACTTTCTTAACGGGCTCTGAAAGACCCTACAGAAGAGCACACCAGAAAACACCAAGTCCTCTCCTAAAAACAGATGAGTGAACCAAGAGATACACTGGGGGGTGGGAGAGGAAGGGGGGTGGCTGGGGAAGAGAGGAAAAGCTCATTCACATGCACTGCAATAGGTTGTTGGAACAGTGCTCATCCAATGAATAATTCATAACAGTTAATTACCAGGACCACTATGTTCTATCAGCAGTTTTCCAGTACCTAAAGGGGGCCTACAGGAAAGCCAGAGAGGGACTTTTTACAAGGGCGTGTAGCGATAGGACAAGGGGCAGTGGATTTAAACTGAAAGAGGGGAGATTTACGTTAGATATAAGGAAGAAATTCTTTACATTGAGGGTGGTGAGGCACTGGAACAGGTTGCCCAGAGAAGTTGTGGATGCCCCATCCCTGAGAGTGTTCAAGGCCAGGTTGGATGAGGCTTTGAGCAACCTGGTGTAGTGGAGGATTTCTCTGCCCATGGCAGGGGGGTTGGAACTAGATGATCTTTAAGGTCCCTTTCCAACCCAAACCATTCTATGATTCTAATAACATGGGATAAAATCAAGAATGGTGTTTGCCATTGCTCCCAGTAGAGATCAGAGTCTATTCTGTATATGTGCACACAGGAGCAAAGGAATTATTCAGTAAGGTTAAGTTAGATATTAGACTGACCCATTTGCTGGAATTAAATCTCTGCTTAAGAACAATTACACATACACAAAAGAAAAAACTAAAAGAGGCAGCATGACCAAAACACAAGTCTTCTGCCCTATTACACACAGAACCATAGAATGGTTTGGGTTGGAAGGGACCTCAAGGATCATCTAGTTCCAATATATCATTTTATTTGCCACATGAAGCTAAACCTGTACAAGTCTGTACGTACTGCACTGAAAGAACTATTCTCTAGCTCAAATGATGAACAAAACATGAGAAATGTTAAAGTTATGGCCCCTTTTGCAATGTTTGTGCAGTCATTATCAACGTTATCAGTTCAGAGCTTCAGAGAGACAGAAACACCCGTCACCTGCGACTGGTGCCGAACTTGCACCTGTACCACTCAAACGCAAAATTCAAATTCTGCTACACAGAAACGTGAAATTACAGCCTTTAGTAAAGAATTAGACGTTTAAACAGGAATGAGAAATTGGACCAAAACTACATATATAGTTAAAGACACAAGTAAACATACATGACTTTTAATTCAAGATCACATTTTTACATAGAAGTAGTATTACATTCCAATCTAACAGTATGGCTTTTTCCATGAACAAGTGGGTGTTTTCAGATTTAAAACCCGAAACTGTTAGTTGTCTAAGAAAAACCAGAAAAATTTAGTTACGTTAGAAAGAATTAATATCGAGAAATTAAAGCGAGATTAAAGTAAAGTTTATGACATCAAGATAGACACCACTATGATTTAATTTTGGAAGACATTTCACCTTCGATTTTATTATTCATCATAACTGTGGCAGCACATTTCACCTGTGAACTTTCATCTTAGAATACTGAAAAATATGGCGTCACTTTTTTTTTTTTAATTCAATAGACTGAAACGCACCTGAGCAAAGCAAAATTAAACTTCAAAGACTAAAGAAAGCATTTAGCTGAACTCAGTTTTGCCTTGTGGACATGCACAAAATAAAGAAAAAAAGTAAAATAAATAAACAGCTTTTAGCACTTATCCACAGTAAGATGTAAGGTGATTTAATAAAAGACAGCTAATAAAAGTGATCAGCTCACAATGAAACTGTACAAGTCATTAGTTCACATTTAAACAATAAATCTGATTGCAGTTTTGAACACAAAAACATAACTTAAAATCCTATTTTATTCAAATTTGAAAAACTATATTGATTTTAAGTAGTTTAAATACATTCATTCCCAGTCAAAGTTTTACAGTAACTGATGATTTTTCAATCACACACACAACCAAGTTATAAATCCCTGAAACATGGATTTATTATAGGAATACTGATAAAACCTTAACAGAGATACAAATGATACATCACATAGTGTCTTTCACCTTAACAGTAAGTACTTGACCCTCTTGGATTGACAGATGCATCACCTCCTACTGTTAGACTCTAATACCATCCCCTAGGACCAAGTGGTTTAAACTGAATTCACAACAGTTTGCGGTTACCTAAAAAAGATGATTTTTTTTTTTTTTTTTTTAAATCACACTATAAAATATTCATCTTCTAACCAGTATTTCAAAATTTCTGGAAAGAGAATTTCCCAGTTATAGTGGTGACTAAACACACTAAACAAGGACAGCCACTGCAGTGAATTTGAGAAAATAATTTGAGAATCAGTGCCCCTGCAGAGATTTCATATACAGCAGTACCGCCCTTGACATAAGCTAATTGGTGCATGTTTATCTGTGCATCTTAGGACCTTACTTACTCTACCAGTAGATCTTGGGACTCTTAGGTTAATCTCATTCTGGCACTAACTTTCTGTGGGGTAGGGCAATTTCCAAATGAAAGGCACTCTGTTATCAGTGAAATCAGAATTACCAGTAACGCAAATGGACAACTTGTAGACTACAGCAGTTCTCTTCAATATGTTACGTGAGGTCTAAAATTAAGTACTTCCCTTAAAAAAGGGTGGAAAAATACTTAGAACAGCTGTAATGCACGTGTTTGCATGCACACAGAGATTAGCCACTGTATAAGCAGAGATCTTCCAAGTAGCTCAGCTGTTGTTGGTTCCCCCTCAATGCTTTTTTTCACTTCGGCAGAACCAAGCTTCTAAAGGTTCAATTCTAAAGGTTCAACCGTGCTGTCAGATGAATTGCAGAACAGCCCATGGACCACCACTGCATTGCTTCCTGCAGTGCACAGCAAGCAGGTCTGCAGAGAAAGTTGCAGGAATCATCCTCTCTAGTAGAACAAGAGCACAGGCACACAGTACTACTTTGTCCCACTTACTATTTTTCCTCAGATCTTTTCTATTCCCCCCCCCCCCCCCCCCCCCCTTTGCAAGAAAAAGAAAATTTAATCTTGGGAATACAGCTTTCCTTAAAGACAGGAAAACTCATGCTTGTTAGTCTGAATAAGGGATGTGCAAAACAGAAGTAATTTCCCTGAGGCAAAGATCTTCAAGTCATGCCTAGCTTACATTGTCTATTCTCATTTCAAGAAATATTTGGCACAATGAGGCCTTGATCACCGACTGAGTCTCATGGCGTTATCACAGTCTACATAATATATTTATAAAACAAAGTAGAAGTTACAAATGCTTCATTCTCTCACTCTGTTTTGGTTTCTCACACTTACTCGTTATAATTCCTTTCCCTCTCAAGGGTGGCATTGGACCTCCTGGGCAGGAAGGCAGAGTGACAAACTTCTACTGTATTTAAAGGCTGCCACGAATACTGAGCGCCTAAAATGGCAACCGCAGTAGTTATTGGACTCAATACATGGAGTAACAGGGTAAAAATTAATAGCCTGTTATATATAGATCAAAGGTAGGTGATTTGATAGTCTCTTCTTCATTTACATTATGAAAAGCATCCAGGGAGATAAAAAAAGTGTCATGTTGTGAATGCTTCCAGTCTAAAACACATAAGAAGCAAAGCTTGCGACCAAGTCTTTCCAGCTTTCCCTTTTAAAATATAAATTGCACTTCTTATACAAAGCAATCCAAAGTCTAAGTTGTACTAAAAATTTGAAGCTGCCTTACTGTACCAAAGAGTATCTGTGTTCACCATCTGAAGAACAGGCAACTAGTTTTCAGCCATTCTGCATATAGAGGCATATGCTCTATACTTTTCTGCTTTAAAAGGGCCTGACAACAAATGCCATGCCACTGGGTGGGTACTAAACAAAGAACAAAAAAGAAAAAGAGAAGAGTTTAAGGCCTTTATCTCCACAAGGAGCTGAAAACTGTGGCACAACCCATAACCAATACTTAACATGGAAATTAGCACACTCCCACCCAGGGCTCCAAAAATCAGTCATTCTTTCTAATGTTTGTCACACAAGACAGTCATACCATCAGCAAGCAACAGTGCCAGATAAGCATTTTTAAGGTCTTCAAAAATTCATAGCAAAGGGCACTTCTGAGAAAGATAATCTTAAAGATTTGGTTTTAAAAATAGACACCACACTCACATTCAAGGGACATTCTTCACTTTTAGGCCTTTGTCACAAATCTGAATCTTTATTGTTCTGAAATAAACGCTATAAACATAAGACTCAAAACAAGAACTCCAACTTTCAGTCTCAGAAGAGGTGTGGTTCAATGCCCATATCACATGTAACAAGAAAATTTCCTTAAAAAAGGAAAAAAATTACTGTAAAGTCTTTCATAAGAATGAAAATGCAATCCATTTTTTTCCTCATTAGTTTGTGTACAGGCGGGCACCAAAAAAACTTTTGCATTTTCTTTTCAATTCTTGCTATGATGCTTGACGAACTTTTTGCCATTCAACAAATTCATCCAGAAGTACAGGCCCTGTAAATGGATGAAACTTGGAGTTATATTTGCCAGTGTCTTTCGAACATCTTCTCTTAAAGTATGAAGGTTAGAACAACAGGTCTAGGCAACATTCATGTCAATCCTATGGTCAATTACTTATTAAGACTCAAAGATGTCTACAATCATTTCAACCCAAGGGTGGCAAAAAGTACATGAATAACGCTACACAGAACTATGGAAAAAAGTGTTCCTGACATCTGACAGGTGCGCTGAACTGAAAGCATAAAACAAGGCTATACTGTAAATTAAGATAACTAACTCCTTCTTGCTAGAGCTTTCAAAATTGCACATAATTAGAATGTGGAACAAAATGGGATGCCTAACGCAACTCAGTCATAGTCTGACTGACTATCAGCCAGGTATAGAGTTCAGTCCCAAGCACCTGCAGTTAGGCTACTTTATAGTTAAACTACAGTTTATTATATATTAGTACAAAATGAGAGTTTGCTGCTTGTAATTCTATTTGCAAGTCTATAGTTGCATGTAGCAAGCAGCTTCACAAGATCCTCAGTGGAAATATAAGCTGGCTCAAGTACTCCACCATACCTCTGACATACTACTACAATTAGTATCTTCAGTTTGAAGATAGATGGTTATCAGAGCAGTTTTTCTATGCATTGTTGGAGAAGAAATATTTTAACCTTAAAGTATTCTTTCTGTTAAAGAAATTTGTTTCATGCAGATTGAAAATACTGAAATACTAGCTGAATAAGCAAAATGTTATGAATACTTACATGCACCATCTTCATCATAGTTGCTAAGATCTGCATGGACAGTTCTGCTGAACTCTAGCACATTGTACCACTGATCCTTGTTCATAACTCTATACTTCGATTGCTAGGGAAAATAATTTCAGAACATTAAAATATCATGTGACATTTGGTAATGCTGCGTCTTCTTTCTCATTTCTTTCACTTGATCTTCAATCAGTTCCTAACAATTCAATGAGTAACAATGGCTACTATTTCCTTGGCTTTTAGAATACTATACATGTACACATTTCATAGTTCTGAAACTACATAAAATAATTTCTCGAAAGATCAGAGCAAAATCAAAATATCAGGGAATCAGGAAGTCACCACTCTTAAGCTTCAAAAACTGGTAAATTTTCATCTTCACCTGAAGCAGGGCATACCTAGCTCTGATATATTTCCAGAATAATTACAAAAATCATCTTTTCTCCAGGGTACAACACAGTATATTCATAAGGACATCTACTTTGCAATGTTAGTACTGATTTGAAGTCAGGGAATAGTGTCAAGCCTACCATGCTCCACAACCTACACACGTCCACATTACTGATTAAGTCACTTGAACCTGAGCTGATCAAAACCTTCCTGAGACAGCCAGAGCTCAAGGGACTTACATGCTGTATCTATACAAAGCAAACTTGAAATTCAGCACAGATGCAGCTGGAGAGATTACTGAGGCGCTACTATTAAATTTTAAAATTATCTTTATAATCTAATTAAGATGGAATTTTAGTTGCCTTTGCTAAGAGAAGGGAGAGTGGGGCACAGGGAAAGAGAAAACGATCTGTGATGCACACAAGAACATCAGTGTTTCATAAGCACATCGAGCAAGGCAAAAGGAGCAATACGGATACAATCTTGAGCAAAACAGCACAAACCCTTAAATCTTTTCACAGAACAGCCCAACTACTATGCCGTCATTCAGAAAGTCAAGGAAACTTGTACCTCCAGGTATTGATAAAATACTGAAAACAGTGGCCAAGTTCTTCCAAGCAGAAGAGCTAACATGGATTTTGCAGTATCGATATCAAGACTTCGCTGGTCTTTATCCTAAGGTTGAATAAAGAAAGCACAAAACCCACTCAAGTACAAGCTTGCCAAATAATTAAAATAAGAACTTCCTCAACATTCCAGTAGTCTTACCCTTGCAAAATCAAAGGCATATCTGTAGATATTCTTAAAGGATGAAATGTCATTCAATTGTGACCGCAAGAAGTCAAATTTACTCTGTAATTTTTCTGTACAGTCGCACCTTAAAATAAAGAAAACAAAATGACATTAGGAGTTCAAAACAACGCATTTGGACAAAGAAAAAACTTCCAGCAAACCAAAACTTAAAATCACCAGAATGCAATTATCAGATATACAAGAGTAATTCTATGAAAGTGACTTAAAGAACACTGAACATGCTCACATTTGCAGCTTACTGAAATCATGAATGCCTGCCTTCTGTAAGCAAATTTTTTTTAAAATGTATCAGCAACGTAACACATAGTCTCTGCTTTACTCCTCAAATAGCAGTCTTTTATGCCATACTGTGCAATTGATATTCATACCCACCACTATCTTATCTTTCAATCACTATGAAAGTTTGGAGAGAACAGTATTCAGTGTGCCTTAAGGTGGTAAAATCCAGCTGTAAGTAAGGACTTTATGCCGTATCTGTTTGGAAAAAAACAACTCTAAACATACACTTAAAGACTACGTATTTATGAGTGGCATGATTGAGCAGGCACTCTGCAAAACATACCAGTCTGGTCGTGTTTTACGACCAATAAATGCAAGCTCTGATAAGCCTATCGCCTGGATTAGTCAGTACCTATTCAACTGAAAACCCACAGGCTGTATGAGAATGTACAGGTCTGCTAGTTGACAGGGTGACCCTTTGGCAAAAATAACTCTTTGGCAGAAAAGAAGATTGCCACATATTTTACTTAGAAAGGACTTCTGTTTCCAAATAGAAAATGGGTCAGATTCACCAACAATGGCAGAGGAGAATGTGATTTACACATGCTAATTCTCCAGGAAAGATTCACTCAAAAGAATAGTTGTTATGTTATATCATATTTTATTCTTATAAAACAATAGCTGCCCATGATCAAAAAAATAAATAAATTCTACCTTGCCCTGTATCTGGCATGACAGAAGCAATACTTTCAGAAATGCAGATGTACCCAAATACTTTCTTTGGTTACATGCCCCCCTTCTGGCAGCTTGTCTCTCAGGAAAGCCATGTGCATCTTTAACATCTCCTTACGGACTTGGCACAGGAGCCCATGGCAAGGGCCCTCCGCAGGTACCGCAGCAGGTTGCTGAGATTTTGTACTTTTCCCACAGCTGATGCTTCCCATTCCTCAAGTCTGACAGCCTGTGCGTGCATGGCTATCCGTCTGTCCCTCCCAGGCTTCGACAAGAAGAACGTAGCAGTACAGGCTGATGGTGTCTTTTGTTATTTCTTGCCTCTAGCAGCACCTACTTAAAGCAGCACTGAGTCCCAGCCAAAATCAGTGCTAAATAAATGAAACTATTAGCTAATTAGACTGCATATTCAGATGACAAGAACTAATATATTTTGCAATAAAGCATGCATTAAGTTGAAAAGCAATCTTTTTAAAAAGCTTTGGTAAATTTAACTGAAGATAAAATTACTTTTTTTGTCTTCAGCCATCTAATTAGTCTCTGTATTCTATCGTTTAACCCTTAAAACAGTATTATGCTATGCTACAAAGGCATCTCATTTTATATTCATGTCTCTTATTTCTATGTTCAAACCTTCATACTGCAATAATATTGTCTTCTGAATTTGAGGACAAATCTACCTATTTGACACCTAACTAAACGCTCAAGTTGTTAGCATACTAAAGACATATATAAACTACTTAAAGCAGGTTTACCACACATTTTGTCAATATAATTTGACTTAGATTATTTACCATACCACAGATAAACACAAATCTCAGTGTGTTTATATTTCTTACAAAATATTTTGTTAAAATAGTTCAAATTATAAATTTAAGTACAAAGTAAAATTCCTGTTACTGTCTACCGTACTATCGCTATATGCATTTTAATTAGAAGTGACACTCTTGAAAAAGTTGATACGAAAATGTGCAGTTATTAAGCCTCAAGACTCTAAGCTACTGTCAACCTATTTAACACCAAACAGTCAAACAGATCACACTCAAACAGACAGGCACTGCGCTCTGAAGCCCGATGCAGGGACAACTCTCTGCTAAATTCATTTAAGGCACTTCCACACCTGGCCACTGACAGTCTTCACACTAGTGAGGTAAGGGTTGTCAAACTCCTGTTTTATGGAGCTACAGCTGCCTGTGTGGCTGCACCATAAACACCAAGACTGAGGTCACCCATACTTAGAATAATCTCCACAACAGTATTTTTCTCCCTTTTAGTCAGAACAATCTTCTAATTAGCACAAGTGAATTAACACTAAGCTGCAGTACAGAGACTAGAAAAAGATGTGATTTCTTAAACTGTCTTTACTGAAAGCATTAGATAAGGTTACCTCAAGATCAACGTAACTAGACATCAACTCAGTACATTCTCTTCACATCCATACATCATATTAATAACAAAACTTAAATTAGCACCACAAAGCGGTCCTAGTTCAATTTCTGTTGAGGTAGAGAGTTCATCTGAGGCATAGCTAACATGGACAGAGTGATGATTCAGTAACTCCTACTCAGATATTCTGATGTTTCATATTTCATAATTATTCACACATGCTTTTCTTTCACTAAGAAAAATCAGTAAGATGTATACAAACAGTAAACCAAAAGCATTTAACGGTAGTATATAATGTAGTTTAGAGGTTTTTCAATCTACAAAAGAGCTCCCCTGCTATCATCCAGCCCTCCGGATGGACAAAAGGAAATTATATCCATCCACTCTCTTCAAGCATTGAAATAGGATCTTCTGAAATTTAGGTTTCATGTTATAACTGGAGCATAAGGAGGTTAAAGGAAGCAATGGCTTAAGAGAGCAAAGGAACATCTTTTCTGTACCCTAACAATGCTATAGTTTCACTGTGTCATTAAAACCAACCCAAATACCTTGTGTTTACTAATAATTCTGCAAGCAGCGAGAAGTTACAAACCTGACTTTCCTGCCTCTCTCATGCAGCTTCTCTTGTATCTTAAAATGCACAATCATGACCTTATCTTTCTCTCAGTTGGAATCTAATTTGACTCTCTCCCCTTTACCTGACCACTCATTTTCAAAAGCTCACCTTTAAAGTAAAATTTGGCTTAAATTCTAAGGTTAAAAAATAATAGCCAGAGGGAAGTACTCAGACAATACA
The DNA here is from genome assembly GCF_009769465.1 of Tauraco erythrolophus. Lineage (NCBI taxonomy): Eukaryota > Metazoa > Chordata > Aves > Musophagiformes > Musophagidae > Tauraco > Tauraco erythrolophus. The sequence continues at coordinate 121,114,513 of NC_141465.1, read as the reverse complement.
GCTGTTTACGCCTCATTTCCTTACAGATGAAATTCTTTGTATTCACCTAGTTCAAACAATGACTTCTGTGGAGTTCAATAAAATTATGAATTGTAATCCTTTTTCCTTCACCTTCATTTTGTAACCAGATTTTTTTTTTCATTGTGGCTCTGTAAAGCCTACAATTGACAGATACGTGATTATGCTTCTCCTTTAACTCAGATACATAAAGTTAAACACTCAACTGTAAGTTATTCACCCTCCAATGGCTTTAAAGTAAATGTAGATAAACACTCACTTCCTGAGGGCTATTCATTTCATCCTAAGGAGGTGTTTAAAATTGCTGAAATAAATTGCCCAGCAGAGGTACTTGTTGCTCTCTGCTGACTATGAAAAGAGCTTTAGGTGATTAATTCAGCTTCAGACATTCAGCCTTCATATATTCATACACACACACACATATATCCGTATGTATCTAGGGCAGAATTCACCCAACAACACGATATACTAAGTCAAACCTCGCTTTCACATCTTAGGTTGTTCAAGTTTCATAAGCTGCTACTTAGTGCTTGGCTCACCTTAATTTTGACAGTGTGTACCTTACCACACATTTATTTTTCTCCTCCTCTCTCAAGAACAAATTTCATCAGCATATCACAAAACCACACACAAAAAGAATGTCACTTCAAGATTCAGGCACCCAAATGTTGGCATCTCACTGTAGACTAGATTTAAGTGTCTAAGCTTTCGGTGTTGCCATTCATAGCGGTCTAGTCAACCAACCCGTAGGAGCAATTCAGGTGACCAGCCACTAGCTCTTAGGGCAAACTGCATACCTTCTTAGGCTCCACTACATTGACTAGATCTCCAAAGACTGCAGTAACAGTTTAAGAAATCCAGCTCCTGCATATAAACCACACATTTAGGTGTCTTACTATGGAGCTGAATTCCACCCAACTCTTTTCATGCAATTACCTTACGTGATATTTCACATATTTTGAAATAAGGATTCTGTAATATAACTCTTGACTAAGAATACATTCTGGGCTTTTAATACATTTTAATGTCCATTCTTCATGCAAAAATTAAAAAAAAACCCACCCCGCTATGCAAGAATGTAATAATACTCTATTGCTTGAAGAGCATAAAATCCTTCTCCTTCAAAACTTCTGTCAAACCTTTCAAGAGAAACTAGATTCCACCATTCCAGATGGAATCCCATAATATGATCCTCCCTTCCCAGTAGGCACAAACAACACAAGTCTACAGATTTATATTCTCTTTCTAAGTCAACGAATCTTGAATTCCTTTACGTGAGTGTCACTGCTTCATCCAGCTGCTTAGTTTACAGCCTGCTATTAGAGCACACCCAGGGGAAGCAAAACACACAGGTTAACTGGTTTAGGCTTAGGCAAGTGCTCCAATCACAAGTCTGTTTATACAAAAATGCACAGCAGTACCATTTTTTTTGTCTTAAACATATTTAGCCTATGGCATGGTCAGCTCTGTTCTTCAAAGAACCAGAAGATTCCTAATCACAGCAGATTTTCAGAAACAAAGTCTGCAATATTGGCTCTGAAGAGCTGCTGATTCCATACATCTTTGTTCTCGCATTCTCTGCTCTGCTGGCTAACTCTTGAGATATTCCATTTAGGCATAAAAATTAAGTACTGCAGAGAAGTGATCAAATTATACCCATTCACTGCATCTAAAAATTTATGCACTCAGTGTTTCATCTCTGTTGGCCTGAATTTTAGGCAATTTAATTATTCCAGCTCTTACTAAATTTGAGAGCTTCTTATAGTCACAACGCAATCAAGCCTGATCCCAAATCAAGTAAGATTTGCACAGGACGGTCAGGCCAGAGTCTCTTCCTCCATAGTCTCGAATAACCAGAGGTATCTGCCCAATATTATTTCCCAAACCAATTCACAATTGATAGGGCAATCGTGCCCACTCCAAGGGTCGAATCAGCCCCTTTCCCATCACGCTGTAGCTGCAACAGTAGCTCCCTGACATTTTTAATATTGAATGCATTGTCATAATAAATAAGTCATCCTTAAAACATTCATGTACCATTAAGTAGTTTCAAGCAGAACAAACAAAGAGTGACAACTGAACTAAACCTTACCAAAAACTGGTTAGTTTCATGAAAGAAACAACCTCTTTAGGCAGACCTTTATCTCACCAAAAATTCTTACATACAGAAGGAGTGAGAAGGTTATTTATAAATAGAAAAAATGTTATTTAACCCAAGCATTAAGCATGGCTTCTGACCTGCATCTATTAAATAATACTAATAATTGAAATTATCAACGAAGTCCTCATCTATGAAGCTTTGAAGTCAGTGAAAGCTTTCTACAATACCAGTGCTGAGATATGCTTATGAGTATCTCCAGACCTACTTATTTGTGTCTGATAACTAGAATGATATTTTAAAATATTTTCTGTAAGAAAAAGAAGCCACCAAAACCTGACTTATTAGGGTTAGACAAAACTTTATCATTTGAGTGAACTCAGATTCACAAGTTGGTGAACAACAGTAGCTACTTTCAGTTGTTGACTGAGACCAGACCTAAAAGCCAGATGTTTCTGTGCCTTATTGTCAATGCACAAGCAACTGAGGGCAAGAATAATTAAGCTACTGTTACAAACATAAAATTAGAACATCTTATTATATATACAAAAACACTCTTACTGTAATGAGGTCATTCCTTTTAACCATTCTTCCTTGGTAAAAAATCCCATGCTTTCAGCCTCTAGTTTCCAGGCTAAAACTAACATAATAATCTAGGGTGGGGTAAAAACAAGAGAGGAAAAAGGAGTCAGTATGTAAGAAAAGGCTGATTTCTAGATGTCCCAGAATAAAACTCTAAGCATTCAAACATTCTAGCAATTCTTGTACATGTTTGCACTTTATATTTGTTGCCATTTAATAATTCAGCTATGTGCAATCTTTCCCTCGATTTCAATTTCTGAAAGTGAAGTATTACTATAATAAACCAAACAAAAAGTCCTCACACACCAGCCACACATAATTGATGTACTCAGCTGAAATATCTTAGAATAGCTCCTAAAAGTAGGAAGATAAACAGCTCTCTGCTTACTGAAATTAAGAATTTTACACAGAACTTAATCTTATCCAATACTTTCTTTTACAGTGTTATTAGTATTGTGCAAGAAACCTACATTTTCAGGCTCAACACCAATGTCTTCACAGAACTTTTCCATTCCTTCAGGCCCCACAACTTCATCGGGACCTTCAAAACCAAAAAGAAAACAGACTTAAATCTAGGTAGCATTTGCTTCTCACAAGGGTTACACACAACAATAATTAGACTCTATTGCAAACAAGCTGCCTTTAAAAAGACTGAATTACACTCTTAAGTAACTTTTATGTTAGAACCATTCTATCAGCTGCAATGTGGAAACGTGTATGACATACGAAGTAAGACTATGAACTAAAAGCAAAGCTAAAGCAGAACTTTAATGTTGTGTGCTGCCTCCTAACAACAGGAGACAAGCTATTTTAGTTTGTGCATGCGAAGTTTCAAAAGACTCTACTGAGTTTCCCGTTGCAATAGCTCAACTCCACCAACTGTGGCAGTCAATTGTTTTTAAGGCAACTTGGGGACTGCTACTCTGTGCCGAAGTTACTCTATCAATAATGCTCTTCGAAGAGTTAGTTTATCAACAATAAAAAAAAATAATTCTGTCTGAGCTACTATTACAGATATTACTCTTTCAATGGTGTTAACATTACAGGTTTGCCCTAACACAGAGGAGGATGAATCTTCCAGTAATGTCAGGCTAGTTTTATGATACTAAGTAACATGAGGAGAGTGGTAACAACAAATCGGAAAAATGCTAAGCATTTTAGCCATGTACAAAGTAGAAAAAGGCTTATGACTGCAAGGAAAATAACTTGATTATTACCACAATAGTTAATGTTATGCTGTCTCTTTTCCATTTTAAGACAAAGAAAACCTCCAAAAAGCAGAAAAATAATGTATTTAAAGAGCCCATACAGATACACTCTACAATACTTTGTTTCTCTGAACCTCTCTCTGGTTTCAGTTATTTCTGCTAAGCCTGTTCCAAAAATGGAATTTACTCCTACTGGGCAATCAAATATTACTAAAAGGCCTGTTGACATACTATTTTGATGCATCTTGGATTAATACGTTAACATTATTTTAGTGAATATGAACCCACATAAAAGGTAAAGGCTACATCTTCCAAAACAACATGCCATTTTATGACTTTTTGGCAAATTTTGCTATTTATACATAGACAGAACAGTCTTTTTTTTTTTTTTTTACCCCCTGATGACACCTGTCTCCATTTCATCTGTCTCCACTGCTGTTATTGTAAGCAGAATTCTTTTAAAGAGTTTGGATAATGTACTTTGAATAATTACTCACCATGACATAAGAACATAATCAATAAAAAATATTGAGAATAACTACTTTTACAGGCAAATAAAATGCAACTGGTATTTAAGATCACAAACTCCTACCTCTTGAAAAGTGTTGCAAAGAGAATTTTGCCTAGGTAAGTAAGGCAAAACACTGCCATCTGGTTTGAGACGGCCTTACAGAATGCGTTAGAAAAACTTCAAGTTTAAGTTATGAAGAGAAACACATACAAGGGTTCACTGTAATAAGTATAAACTTGAATCAGGTTTTGGCCCAGAAATCATTTACAATTACAATACAATTCATATATATAAATGTATGTGTGTGTTTCTGTGTGTGCATAATTTCCTCTTTTAATGAAAACATTTAATCTCCTATGGTGTACAATTTCACTGGAATTCTATTTTACGCTAGAAATGTGGCATGTTTTGATTACTGGTTAACTAACAAAGTATAACTGCCTACATTCAGTTCTTCACTCAACAAAAACAAAATTTACAGACCTTAAAAAAGTTAAAAGTATGTGCAGATACATTTATAAGAAGAAAATTAACTGAAGATTATTATTTTCCTCAGAAAAGACTCTTTACTCCAAAAGAGTATGCCTCAAACCTAAATGAGAAAGCAGATTACTAGAATCCAGAGTCGTTCACTACTGTGGAAAGACTGCAAGGAAAACATCAGTTCTCACAGTAACACTCAGACCAATTGCTGGCAGATAAATCACCAGTTTATTTCATACGGAGAACTGGACATGAACGAGTTTTATCCATCCAACTAGTTATGATGGATTTCAAGTAGTGACTAGACATGAAATCAATAACAGTTTACAGATCCTGAATTCCTAACCATATAATTGGTAGATAAATGGCAGTAGTAGTCTAAAATTCTGCAAAAGACACTGCATAATCACTGAAAGCAGCTATTACTTAGATAGCATTTCTGATTTATTTGAAAGAGGCTACTTCCAACACTCTTGAATGAAACATTTATTTTTTTAGCATATCATAAACATTAGGACAGATTCTCAGATAGGAAAAACGGTATACGCATCTATTATTTTATTTTGTAAAATAGAAATCCGAGAGACTTAAATCATGAACTATTTCCTTATCCTTCCAATTTGATTATAAACAAGATCTAGTCAGACAAATAAACTTCTATCTCTCAGTGTCCTGACTTCTACTTGTCCATTTCAAATCAAGAAGTAGAATCATTCCTTATATCCTGGTTCAACATAGTACTGTTCAACATTGGTTATTTCATTTTAAAGAACATCATGGTAAGTTACAAAACACAGACTAAAGAAAAAGTCAAAAAGAACAAATACTGAAAAGGAGATAGTAAAAGCTACTCTAATTCAAGTGCACGTTATAAGGAAGCGAATACGGACATATTTTTATGTCTACATCAGCATAAAAAAAGCAAAATGCAAGTATTTGATGTATTTGTTTTAAATAAAAGCATATAGTTTTAAATATGAATCCATTGCATATTACCTGCATATTCGTAAAACCAAGCCAGGCACTTTTTGCTTGAAAAATGTTCCTCTCCACTTATTACTTTACCAGAGGCTTGTGATCTGCAATAGCTTATAGAAACACAAGGATGATAAGTGTTATTGCAATACGAAAAAAGGGAAATAATTTAAAATTGAAATCCAAATTGGTTATTATTAGTTCAAACTATTTAAACTGTTTCGCGAAGTCAATATACATCAACGACGAAGCCAAATTTGTTAAAGGGCAACTGTCATCCTATTACTTGTCAGAACATAAAATTACCTTGAAATACAACCCTCTCATAGCCCAATTTGTTGCAACTATTACTTTTTCTGAAATGCAAAAGTACTGTTACCTTGTAGGTATTAAACCAAAAATCCCCCACGCAGATGGTCAAAATATCACTACTTAGTAATTCAAATGTCTTATTATCTGCTTATATTCATACATGCAGGCGTTCAAAGTTAGGTCTCTAACAAGCAGCATGATCTTCCAGAGCGCTGAATATGCACAGATCCCATTTAGGTCAACAGGAGCTGCAGAGTTTGACATATTTAAAAGTCAGGCTATTTATAGTTAAGCATCCAAATTTGGGAAGAAAACTCGGTCAATTTGTTTACATTAAACATGGAACTAAATCTCTGTAAATTCTATAGATGTTTGGTACCTATACTAGAATAGTAATAGGCAATCTGTGGTAAGCACTAAAACTGCTCAGCACAGACAGCTTCCCCCCTTTATTGTCTTCATTATGCCACCTACAACTCAGTCTGCCTACGAGGCAAATTTTCATAATTATCATTCTTTAGAAGAATACATAGAATAACTGATTTTTTTCCAGTAAAAACACTGACCACATGAAAGCACCTTTAGTCAGTTGGGAGTTACAGCACCTTTTCAATGCACACTCCTTTCAAATACAAGTTACAGACTTTTAGAACGAGTTAAGATTATTTCTAAGAATGAGGTGAAAGTTAATCATATAAGAGGATTTAAAGTTTTGCAGCTCCAATTGAAATTGCAATTTTAAAATGGAAACAGCAAGCAGGAAAAGAATGCTTCAGTTCTAAGAGGTGGCAAACAACTTCGCCTCCCATGTGTTGCTTTAAGCTCCAGTGGAAAAGAAAGCAATGTTCTCCAAGATACAGTCTGATGTGCTGAAAGCCAGAATTAGAGATGTACTATGTACTACAGACAGGCATCCATTAAACTGCCATTAAAAACACAAGTCACCAGAAAGAAACAGAGCCATAGGCTATGTTATTGCTTATTGGTTTTATCCAGTTTAGCGTGTATCCATTTGTAATCACTGGCTTTATTAAAGAATATTACCAACGTATTGCTATGTTAAAAACACTTGTGTATCTAACATTTTGTGATCAGCTAGTATGAACTCTCATTTACAACAAAGTTTTTGCCTAGTGACTGCTAGCTTCCTGTAGAGCCTTTTTTTTTTTCCTCCAAAGGACCTTTCAAAAGATTTTTTTTTTTTTTAAGTAAAAAAAATTAAGATCTTAAAATTTTGGTTGGCAGTGTTCAGGAAAGATGAACTGAAACTGGAACAGATGTAGAGAAGAGCTATGATAAGCAAGGAAACTGAAAATCTGTATTACAAAACAGAAGAATTTAGCTTGTGTAATTGAACAAAATAAAGTACAAGAAAAAACAAGCACTCACTCCAAATAGACTGTGAGGCAGAACCATGAGGGAGAAGTGTTATATAAAGGATAATGCAGGCACACAAACGATTATTAACTACCTATGAATAAATTTAGACTGAAACCAAAATATCATTGATGACTACAGAAAGCGAGCTCTGTAACACTCATCCAAAATGAACAGTCATAACGAAATAAAAACCTGGGCACTTCTAAGCTCAAGCTTGGTCAGCCTATGGCAAAGGCCTTATGACACAGTTTCTTGCAATAGCCATTCCCATAGTGCTGATTTCGTAAGTCCTTTGTATTCTTATGTCCCCAGGACGTTTGTCGTAACTACTGGTTTAGTGACATACCTAACAAGTTCTAATAGACGAAGGCATACAGTTACTTGAGAGAAGCCACGCTGAAAGCTCCTGCTACACCATACTAGCGGTTTATCATTCTAATGGTAATTTTTAGGTACCGCGGCATAAGGTCTCTTTTTACAGTAGTTAACAAGCAAGATGCTCCAGACTCCTTTATTTATTATAAAAACCTTTCCTGATTCTGTTTTGCAGCGTGCTGATTTCTCCTTCCATTTCACCGCAAAATAAGAGATGGTTTAACGTAGACACTCTCGAGTACTGACAGCCTCAAGAAGAGGAGAACTGCCTACCTCAGGCAAAAGGTGAGAACAAGTACGGGGACAAATGCTGGAATGAGCCTTACTCTTGGAGCGAAAGGCAGAACTAGCACGCGAGGAGAGCGTTTTCCCCCCCGAGTGCGAACAAGCCAAACGCAGGCGCCGCAAGCCGGCCGGGGCGCGCCCGGCACCAGCGCTGCCCGCCACCGGGACGCGCCCGTCAAGCGCCCCAGCACGGGCCCGCCGGCGCGACCGAGGCGCTGCGCGGAGCCGGCCGGGGCCCGCACCGCCTCACGGCGCCCACCGGGGCCCGCACGGCCTCACGGCGCCCACCGGGGCCCGGCGCGAACCCCGGCCGCCGCGGCCGCCGCACAAAGGGCCGCCGCAGCCCAGGGACACGCGGTGCGGAGCGGAGCCGCCGCTCGGCCGAGGCCAGAAGAGCCCCGCGCCCGCGGAGGAGCGGCCCATCCCGGCCGCCGCTCGCCCGGGACGTGACAGCCGGCAAGAGCCGCCACCGCAGGCCCGGCCCGGCCCGGCTGCCGCTGCCCACCGGGCGGCGCCGCGCCGCGAGACGGTACCTGCCGAGTTTACACTTCTTGAGGCCAGCGTCGTCCGCCGCGGCAGCCGCCGACCCCGAGGACTTCCTCTTCTTCTTCACCGGCATCGTCCTGCCGCGGGGTGGGGGCCGCCCCGCTGCCGGGGCCCGCGGCCGAGGCCCCCCCCGGGGCTCACCGTCCCCCGGCCGCCGCCGCCGCCTCCCGAGACCGGCGGTGAGGAGACGAGAGGAGCCCCGTCCCGCCTTCCTCTTCCCCGCCCCCGCCGGGCCCAACCGCCCCTCCGCTCGCCGCGCGAGCAGGCCCCGCCGCCGCAGCGGTGCCACAGGCGGGTGTCGCGCCCGGGGCGGGAGCCGGAACCGGGCGGCAGCGGCTGCTCAGGGAACGGCGGGCGACCCGGACACAGACACGGCTGAGCAGGAAGTGACAGCGCCGGCGGGGCGGGACACCCGCCGAGGCCCCGCCCCCGAGCGGGTGGAGCCAGGCTGGCGCCCTTCCCGCCGCGGGACGGCGGGCGGCCTGCCCTCGGCTCCGCCTACGCGCCCCTCCCCGGCACGTCCGCGGCAGGAGCCGTCCCGGGCCGCCGGTGGGGCGGGGGCTGTCCTCCCTCGGCCGCGCCGGCCCTGCGTGGGGACGCCTCTCGGGGCCGTTCGCTTGGGCGGGTGGCTCTAAAGGCGGCGAATGGTGGCGGGGGGGACGCGAACACGAAGAACGCTGTGAGCGATCCAGCGCGTGTGGACAGTGGAATAAAACGGGAAACGCGAACCCTGAGCGCTGCCCGCGGAACGCCGCGAGGAAACGCCGGGAGCGGGCGGGCCGTGTCCCGCGGCGGCGGCGCGGGGCGGGTGGTGGCGCCGGAGGCTGGCGTGAGGCTGGGGCTGCCTGTGGAGAGCCGCGGGCGGTGGCGGCGCGGCGGGTGCCCGGGTTAGAGGAGCTGCTGGGAGGAGAAACATGTTTTCACCGTAAAGCCCCTCGCGGCTGGAGCACCGGCGGGGAGCGCCGGAAGGCGCTGGGCGAGGCGCGGGAAAAAACCCGCGCTGGCCGGCGGCACCGCCGGAAACGGCAGGCACGCGCTGCCGGTGGCGGATCTGCCGTCGGCAGCAGCGGCCAGCCCAACGCGGGGCTCCTGGCGCGAAGCATAAACGCGATCGCGGTTTATCGCGACTCAGGTTTATTCTACAACACTAGTCGCTGCCGCGGCTCCCGGCCCGCTGTCCCAAGCAGACAGCCGCTGCCCTTGAAGCCCCGTCCAGCTGGAGCAGCCGGCGGCTGCGGGACGGTGTCCCGGCGGCGGGAACGCGTTCCTCCGCGGCTCCCTCCTGCTGCCCGTCGTGTCCGGGAGCGCTGAACGCCCCTCCACCGCCGCCGGGGCAGCCGTCCCTCTACGCCTTGCGGCACCGAAGCAGCGCAAGCCCGGGAACCGCTGGCTCGTTAGTGGAAACTGATCGCTAACGGAGCGGCGGGGCGGAGAGGGAAGCGCCCCAAGTACCGCGGTGCCCGTGACACCGTAATGCGGCTGACGGCAGGAGAGACGCTTCGGCGGCCCCGAGAGGAAAACCGTGCAGCCGAGCGGGACGTCGCCGGGGACCGCCCCGCCGCCGGCCCGCGCACGGGAGCGCGCGCCTCGCCTCGGGCGGCCTGCGGAGGGCGCGCGCCGCCGGAGCACCGCCCCGCCCGGCTCGCTCAGCCCGGCGGGCCTGTCGAATGCCGAGCGCGTCGATCGCTGCTTCTCTCCCACCGGCGGCGGCGCGGCGCTCGCCCGTCGCCACCCGGAACCAGCTCGCGAGCGCGCCGGGGCCGCCATTTTCCGTCACCATAGCGACGGGGGCTGGCGACGCAGCGACGCCGGGAGGCCTCGGGCTGTGCCGCGGCGGGAGCCGCCGTCCTTCCCGCCGCCCGCGCTTTGGGTCTTCTCCAGCCAACGCTTCATGTAGTCCTGTGGGATTCTGGATCCACCCCCGCCTTGATCCTGCCTGGCCGGGTTACCTCCTGCCAGCATGGCCGGGGAGGGAGACAAGAGGAAGCGCTTTATTTCAGCCACGGCTGCTAACTACTTCGGGCTGGATCCAGCTGCGGGTCCCGCCGCCCTGGCCGCGGGGCTCCATTCCCGCCCCGAGCTGACCAACTTCCTCGACGACGGCAATGAGTTCCTCCTCGTTGTGCAGCACTCGGGCACCCAGCTCACCGCATCCAACAAGGTACGGGAGTGTGTGCAGGCACCTATGGATCCAGCGTGTCCACCGCATCCCAGTGTGCGAGTGCGGATGCTGAGCCTTGGGTCCAGCCCAGGTTTAGTGGTCATAAAAGACTGGTGTCTGATTTGGGAGACATTTTCCTGCTGCAAATATCTGTGCTGGTCCCAGTGTCTGCTCCGGAGAGCCTGTGGAGGCCATATGGTCAGCTGTGTGGTGTATTTGTTAGTGGATTGTGCTCGTGCTGATACGTAGTTTTGGTGCGCTGTATGTGGTCACTGTGCGAATGTAATGTGGCCTTGATAACGCCATGTTGCTGCAAATGCCATGTGGAGTCCGATGTATGGGTTATTCCTGGGCAACGGTGCTTGCTGGTGACTGGAAGGATTGCATTGCCAACATCAATGCAGGAAATATGGCCCAATATGTAGCATATTGGCTGATATTTGACAAGTCCCAAGGTGGGTGTTTCTCGAAATTGTGCATTTTGCAGATTGGTGTGTCCCGCTGTGAGTGAATCTGAGGTTCATTGGATGAAATGCCCTGCTCTGAGTGTTTGTGTTCAGCAAGTGACTCATCTGAGTGATACTGCGGGGTGTGATGTGCAGGGAATGTCACCAGGTACTCAAGACACGGTGTGGTGGCTGCCACGTGGAGTGTACAGGCGAAGCGTGAGTCTTGACGTGCATCCCATCATTCTGCTGTGAGACCAGGGACGTACGTGGTGTCTTTTACCTCAATAACATTTTTATTCTGCACTGAAGGCTGGTGTAATGGGTCGTTAACATGTGAACTGCTGTGTGGACCAGTAACTTAAATACCTCCTGGTGTAATCGTCTGTGTAGTCCGTGAAGTCTAGTACATGCTGTGTTCATACAAGAATCCGTTTTTGGGGTGTGCTGCTGAGCCGTTGTCTTGTACAAAGCCACCGTCAGGAGCTGTGGAAGATCAGATGCGTGTTGGGGCTATAATGTATACTCATTGTCTCAGTGAAATGATGTCTGTAGGTGTTGGGCTAAAGACTGGATAAGAAAGTAAAACTGTTGCTATCCAGTAAAATGGAAAGCTGTTCTTGCTAGCGCTCTGTTTCTTTTAACAGGAAAAAAGTTCACAGATGTTTGCAATTGCACAGGATTTGGGATTTCGGCTAGTGTATCTTTTTGCTATTGTTTTATGAAATGTTTAATAATGTTCTTCTGTTTTATGAATTCTTCTCATCCACAAATAGTTTCAATAATTGATTTTATGGCGAATTTTGGAACTTTACCCATAAGTTTGACTGAAGGGAACAAGAGTCATTTTGCAGCTTACGATTTTACTGATGAAGGATCATGCCTTTTTCTGTCCGTGAGAAATCCATGAATTGCAATAGAGCTATATATTACAGACTTAGGAGAAAAATACTGAATATTTAGAAAAATATTCCCAAAGTTATGTAGCATAAAAATGCAATAAAAAGATAGATTTCTTGCTTAGTTTTCTCTAGGCACAAGATGGAGTTTCTGGTTTGTCCCTAGAAAGTGGTTAAGTGGAGCTTTCAAAACCAAAGTAGAGTAAGTAATTATGATATTTAAAGCTATTTTATAATGAAAAAGGCATTTACCTATTTGATGTTGGAATTCAGGTTCCTATGAGCTCAGGAATGAGTGTAATTAAAGTTTTCATTTTCTGTGAAAATCAGATACTACCAGAATGTTATCAGTAATATGGTACTTTATAATTTTTTCTTGATGTAAATCATTTGTGTAAATGGTGTACGTAATTTAGTGTAACAGGCAGTCAGTGACAGTTTTCTAAACAAACCCTGTCTTCTTGATTATTACAGATTGAAGCTACTGATTCAAAGAATAATGTATTGGTGTTCTTTAAGCTGCGACCTGATGTAATTACAGAAGATAATCTTCATAGTAATATTCTTGTGTCATCTATGCTAGATTCACCAATTAACACACTTTATCAAGCTGTACGACAAGTTTTTGCACCAGTATTACTGAAGGTGAGCGATACACCAATTTATATGTTCTGTAGATGTATATTGAAACATTGAAATTCCATAAGATGTTAACTATTGTGAGATAAATATTTTATGTTTTAAAAATAAAATATTTTAAGAGTTTAAATAATGGTTGATAGTTCTAATTTCTAAGTCAAAGAAGGTACTTCACCTCCTATCAGTAAGGATGAGAGGAAGATTCTAGTCATATCTATGAATGGCTAGGGATGTGAAATACACTGGTAGTGGTGGTTAATGGAGACAACAGCTCCTTACCTCTTTTCCACTGGTAATTCTGGTCTTGTGTCATTTTCTTGTTTTAGATATTCTTATATTTTGTATGAAACGCGTAGGACTGTATCATGCAAACTATGACTCTATTCCTTCTGTTTCATTAAAGAGTATATTTCCTTTGTGGACTTTTTGTCAAAAATGATGACCATGGCTGTATTTCATGAGCTGAACAAGAAGAGTTTCAGCATTTAAATGTTTTTAATTTCTTTTATGTCATAGTATTAATAAAGTAATTTTAGAAAAACACAATAACTTTTAATATTTGGTTCTAGCAATTTCAAGATTCTACTATAGAAGTAGATTACAAATTTATTTAACTTAAGAGAATTCAGTAACAGAATTTTGAACTCATTTTCAGAGCGCTTTTATAAATCAAGCAACTGACTTTCAATTTTGTGATAAGATTTTTTTCACAATATTATTGTGAATTGTTAACTGAAAAGAATGAGGTACTTTTCCTTGACTTTAAGGAAAATAAATTATTACATTGTCCTAGCAATGAGAGGTGCTTTGCTGGACCTTGTTTTCACCAACAAAGAGGGGCTGGTGGGGAACGTGATGAAATGGTGGAATTCCAGATTCTTAGGGAAGCAAGGAGGGTGCACAGCAAGCTCACTACCCTGGATTTCAGGAGAGCAGACTTCAGCCTCTTCAGTGATCTCCTCGGTAGAGTCCAATGGGACGAAGCCCTGGAGGGAAGAGAAGCCCAAGAAAGCTGGTTACTATTCAAGGATCACCTCCTCCAAGCTCAGGAGTGGTGCATCCCAACAAAGAAAAAGTCAGGTAGGAACACCAGGAGGCCTGCATGGATGAACAAGGAGCTCCTGGACCCACTTGGACACAAAAAGAAGGCCTACAGAGGATGTAAGCAAGGACAAGTAGCCTGGGAAGAATACAGAGCAATTGTCTGAGCAACCAGAGATCAGGTTAGGAAAGCTAAAGCACTGATAGAGTTAAATCTGGCCAGGGTCATCAAGAAAAACTTGTATAGATATGTCAGTGATAAAAAGAGATCTAGGGAAAATGTAGGCCTCCTCCGGAAAGAAATGGGGGACCTGGCTACCCGGGATATGGAGAAGGCTGAGGTTCTCAATGACTTCTTTGCCTCAGTCTTCACTGGCAAGAGCTCCAGCGGCACAGCCCAAGTCGCAGAAAGCAAAGGCAGGCACTGGGAGAATGAAGAACCGCCCACTGTAGGATCAGGTCCGAGACCATCTTAAGAACCTGAAGGTGCACAAGTCCATGGGACCAGACGAGGTGCATCCGCGGGTCCTGAGGGAACTGGCAGATGAAGTTGCTAAGCCACTATCCATCATATTTCAGAAGACGTGGCAGTCTGGTGAAGTTCCTATTGACTGGAAAAGAGGAAACATAGCCCCATCTTTAAAAAGGGGAAAAAAGAAGACCCAGGGAACTACAGGCCAGTCAGACTCACCTCTGTGCCCGGCAAGATCATGGAGCAGATCCTCCTGGTGACTATGCTAAGGCACATAGAAAATAAGGAGGTGATTGGTGACAGCTAAGATGGCTTCACTAAGGGCAAATCCTACCCGACTAATTTGGTGGCCTTCTGTGATGAGGTTACAGCATTGATGCATAGGGGAAGAGCAACTGACATCATCTACCTGGACTTGTCCAAAGCATTTGATACTGTCCCACTACTCTGCTCTTGTGAGACCTCACCTGGAATCCTGCATTCAGCTCTGGAGTCCCCAACACAGGAAGGACATGGAGCTGCTGGAGCGGGTCCAGAGGAGGACCACGAAGATGATCCGAGGGCTGGAGCACCTCTGCTATGAAGACAGGCTGAGAGTTGGGGCTGTTCAGCCTGGAGAAGAGAAGGCTCTGGGGTGACCTTATAGCAGCCTTCCAGTACTTAAAGGGGGCCTACAGGAAAGCTGGAGAGGGACTTTTTACATGGGCATGTAGTGGTAGGACCAGGGGCAATGGCTTTAAACTGAAAGAGGGCAGATTTAGATTAGATATAAGGAAGAAATTTTTCACTCTGAGGGTGGTGAGGCTCTGGAACAAGTTGCCCAGAGAAGTTATGGATGCCCCATCCCTGGAAGTGTTCAAGGCCAGGTTGGATGATGCTTTGGGCAACCTGGTGTAGTGGAGGGTTTCCTTGCCCATGGCAGGGGTTTGGAACTAGATGATCTTTGAGATCCCTCCAACCCAAACCATTCTATGATTCTATGATTCTGTTAATTTGAATAATTTCTTTCTTTAAGATTAATGGGAGGAAAATAGTTATTGTTCTATCATGTGAGTTCACAAATTTTTGACTTTTCATTGCAGGATGAGAGATGGAGTAAAACGTTTGATCCCAAACTTCAGAAACTTCTAAGTGAGCTTGAAGCTGGCTTGAGTACTGTTCTCAGAAGGTCAGATCCTAATTACACAGGAACAAAATTCAATGAAGATGACGTGCGAGGTTTGTTTTGCAGTTATGTCTTTTGTAGTTAATATTAACTTAGGAGTAAATAATTTATTTACAGGTTGAGTCTCTCAGTCTTCATTATTCCAGTGGCTCCGGAGTGTGAAATATAACCGGCTGTGCTGAGTAGATTGGAATTAGTGATGATCAACTCTGGTCACTTGGTATGAACTTGATGCTGCACCTAGTCAGAGTCAGAAGCTGAAGGATAATTACATAACTATATAGTAAAAATTTGCTTTAGAAAGTATATTCAGACTGAAAATATTTTGTGACCATTTGTGTATTTCATATTTAAACATTCTCCATTATTATTTGCAGCTATACTTACACCAACAGATGAATTTCAGCTCTGGATAGAATGTGCTCATCATGGAAGTAAATGGTGTAGTAAAGAGAGAGCTTCTCATTTTAGAGACCTATTTGAGGACATTGCAAAAGTATGTTTTCTTTTGTGTGATCAGTGATATATTTATAGACTTTGTAAAAACCCACTGTTATGAAATATATGTCAGTATGTGTACACTCTTTTCAAATACATGAATATATAACTATTTAGTTACTTTTTCTGAGGCAAAAATTGGCTTTAGGTGGTGTTCATGTAGTTTCTAGTGACAGTGGCGCAGAGGAATGCCAGCATTTAATTGGTAGTAGATTTACTATTGAATAATAGTAAATCTTCTGTCCGGGCAATGCTCCCGGATTTACAGAGGTGCTGTGGAAGTACAACAGTATGCTGCAGTTTGTGAACTGCATATTGACTCAGGAAATTATAAAAAGCAAAACTGAAAATGCAGACGATGATAATGAATGCTGTCGTGCAAAGTTTTTGGCACCTGTGAAGCACTTGCTTGGATTGTGCTTCAGATGTTAGTGCGTTCTTCACATGAATGAACTTACACAAATGCATGTGTTTTGAGGAGATTATGCCATATTCTGTTAAGCAATAAAACCCAGGAAACATAGCAGTTGCCAGCTTCAGAAAAGTGTAAATGTTTCTACAATACTTGTTGCAAAGTGATTGTATTAAGTATATTTTTTTTCCTAGGATTATTACAACTTGGATAGTCTCTCATTATTCGAAGTTGTGGATTTGGTGGAGACTACTAAGGATACTGTTGATGCTGTGTGGAGACAAACAGAACATGATCCTTATCCACAGCCACGCATGCATAATCTCTTGGATGTAATAGGTAAACCTTTATGCAGTCTTTTTTAAGTGAACAGTTGTGAAAATTTGAAATCAATCTTGAGGAGAGACCTTCTTCCTCATAATGGCATGAGTGATGGCCTGCAGCATTACAGTGCTTTCTTCTTGTAATTACGATCCATGAATATTATTTGCCTTGTAGTATCCAGTAATTCAGGCAGTTCTGGTAGATGCCTTCACACATACTTGGAAAGAGGATAGATAATAACAAGATGGAATTGAATACTTTTCAGCCTGTGGACTGGATTTGTCTTTCTTCTGTTTGACTCCTTGTCTTTCTCTCTGTGGTGGTTTTGCTCAGCCATCAACTAAGTGCCACACAGCCTCTTGCTCACCCTCCCGCATCCCCAGGGAATAGGGAAGAGAATTCAAGGGGAAAAGGGAAGGAGGTGTTTGGGTTGCAATAAGAACAATTTAGTAATAATAATAATATAAAACTAAAAGTAATAATGACAATAATAATACATTAATGATAATAATATATACAAACAAGTGATGCACGGTGTAGTTGCTGACCACCTGGTAACCAATGCCCGTCCCGTCCTGGCAAGCGATCCCGAAACAGATAAGTCCCGACACCACAATCCTGGATGAGCAAGAGGCCTGAAAAAGAGAGCAAGAGAGAGAGATACCACTCTGAGAGTCAGAGAGAGAGAAAGAGCCTCCAGAAGAGCAAGAGCCCTTCTTTCCGGTCAACCCTCATCTATGTGTTGGGCGCGATGTTGCATGATATGGAATACTTAATTGACCAATTTAGCCCTCAATCCTAAGTCTAATCAAATCACAAGTTCTAGTTCAAATCATAAGGGCAGTTGTGGATCCTCTGTGCGGGCGATGCTCCCCCCCAGCCTGATGTGCTCCTGCACACTGGCAAAAACATGGCATGCTGAATAGTCCTTGAGGTCTCAATGCCAACTGTAAACATCAGCGCTCTGTCAACGTTCTTCTCATAACGAATCTCAGACTAAATCCAAAATACAGAGCTCTTCCAGCTGCTAAAAAGAAGAACTAAATCTGTCCCAGTCAAAACCAGAACACTCTCAGAGGAGAAAAATTATTTACAGAAACCTCCATTTGAAGGTTAATTCAGTCTGTGTGAAAGTGAGAGCAGAGTGTGTGCAGAGAGATTGCTTCTCTCGTTCTCCTGACAGCAGTCCCCTGATCTAGGGCAGGCCTAAGACAGTGAGCTGCTGCCAGATGTGTGTGTGCATGAGGGGGAGGGTTGCGGGGGGCAGCCAGCTACTGCCATTACTGCTGATACAAGGCAGATGCTTGTGTGTGGATTCCAGAATCCAAATCCATCAACTTCTGATGTTGGACCAACCTCTGTTTAACTTGGAGGTGTTTAAGAGGTTTATTGAATCTGAAACAAAATAATCAGCTATTAATACATTGATGTGGTATGAAATTAAGACAGTACACTTTTTTTAAAAACAAGATTGGAATGTCATGTAGCATTTAAAGGAATTATTTTAAACAAACAAACATATTGCTTTTGTATACCTTTTTGTGTTCCAGGTGGCTCGCTAGGTAGATATGTTCAGAGAAAATTAGCAGCTTTGGATTTGTGGAAGGATGTTTTTCACAGTGTGAAAGAAAATCTAAAGGCTGGCATCTTGATTTGTGAGCAGTGGGTGTCAGCTTGTGAGTACCTAACTGGGCAACTGTGGCAACATTATACTCCACATCCATGGAAAAATGAGAAATATTTCCCTGAATCCTTAGCCAAACTTGGCAAACGTCTTGATGAGGTAGAGATTTAAATTATACACATTTATTTAATTAGACATAGAATTAAACAATGTTTTTTAAGTTAAAAAAGGGAATAAAACACTTTTATAGCCTTTTTAGAGTCAGATAGCATTCCATAGTTTGTGTTTGCCTGAGCTTTTCAGAAGTTTCTTTTAAAAAGGAGAGGGATGGGATGCGCTGCTTGTGCTTTTTGCTTCTAAATGTAAGTTTTATGTAAAAATGTGTTGAATATATCAAATATTTTTTTCTGTTATAGGTGCTAAGTGTTAGAACACTGCAGGAAAAACTTTCATTCTTTTTGTCAGCTGGAGAACAAAATGCTTTACATCTTGCCCAAGTGTTGGAACCCTTTGCTGGCCTAAATCCTGTACACTATAATCCTTATACAGAGGTATAATGCTTATTTTTAATTTATTCACATTCTTTCTGTGACATTTGATGATGTATATGGATAGTCCTATACTAACATATGAACTCATTGTCTCTAGCCATTATGGAAAGCAGCAGTCTCTCAGTATGAAAGAATTATTGCACCAGCAGAACAAAAAATAGCCAGCAAATTGAAGAAATTTATTTCAGAAATTCAGGACAGTCCTCAGCAGGTATGTGTATTGTTATAGTCTGAAAACTTTCCTAAAGATAAAGTTACTGAAGCGTGGTGTGGTTGACACGCTGGAGGGAAGGGAAGTCATCCAGAGGGACCTTGACAGGCTGGAGAGGTGGGCCTGTGAGAACCTCATGAAGTTCAGCAAGGCCAAGTGCAAGGTCCTGCACATGGGTCAGGGTAATCCCAAGCACAAGTACAGGCTGGGTGGAGAATGGATTGAGAGCAGCCCTGAGGAAAAGGACTTGGGAGTGCTGGTGGATGAGAAGCTCAACATGAGCCGGCAATGTGCACTGGCAGCCCAGAAAGCCAACCACATCCTGGGCTGCATCAAAAGAAGCGTGGCCAGCAGGTCGAGGGAAGTGATTCTGCCCCTCTACTCAGCTCTTGTGAGACCCCACCTGGAATACTGTGTTCAGCTCTGGAGTCCCCAACACAAGAAGGACATGGAGCTGCTGGAGTGAGTCCAGAGGAGGACCACGAAGATGATCTGAGGGCTGGAGCACCTCTCCTATGAAGCCTGGTTGAGAGAGTTGAGGTTGTTCAACCTGGAGAAGAGAAGGCTCTGGGAAGACCTTCTAGCATTCTTCCAGTACTTAAAGGGGGCCTACAGGAAAGCTGGAGAGGGACTTTTTACAAGGGCGTGTAGTGATATGACAAGGGACAATGGATTTAAACTGAAAGAGGGCAGATTTCGATTAGATATAAGGAGGAAATTTTTTACAATTAGAGTGATGAAGGACTGGAACAGGTTGCCCAGAGAAGTTGTAGATGCCCCATCCCTGGAAGTGTTCAAGGCCAGGTTGGATGAGGCTTTGAGCAACCTGGTCTAGTGAAAAGTGTCCCTGCCCATGGCACGGGGATTGGAACTAGCTGATCTTTAAGGTCCCTTCCAACCCAAACCATTCTATAATTCTATGAATTCTTAAGTAGTCGGTTTAAAGCACAGGAATAAGTATTTAGAGCCAAAGACAGTATTTATGAACAGCACTAATGTGTAGTGTCAGAATGTTTAATTTTTTTCAGGAGAAAGAGATAACTTTTTTAAACTTCATATTCCAGCTTCTTCAAACATTTCAGAAATACAAGGACTTGATAAAGCATCCAAATATAAGCAAAGAATTGCTATTTGAAAGGGAAACATTGCTAGCAAGACTTCAAGATTACGTCAAAGGTAAAAATGTATTTAAAGGTATTTAATTGCATTAGTTATTTTTGCAAATACTAGAATTCTTTATTTGCTTTTGGAATTATGTCAGTATCCTTAGTGTATTTTTTGATGACTACAGTAATAATTTTAAGCTTGTTCTGTTATGTTTCTGGTCTAACATGAATCTTTTGCTTATGTTAGACTATGAGACAGACTTTGTAACTCGATGTCATGGTGTTCCTGGTGATGTTTCTGGACCACTGTCAGGCAAAAACCTCTCTGAAGTTGTCAATAATATTGTATGGGTACGGCAGTTGGAGCTGAAGGTAACAGATTCCGTTCCTGTTTAGTCACGATATTATTGTAGAATGTAAAACATGATATTTGAGATTTCTGTGGGGAATTCCCCACAGAAAAATTGTGGATGTCCAAGATTTATAGAATCAAGATTTCTTATTAGTGATGCTGGTTGCCACATTGAATTTTATTAATGGACCCGGAAGACTTGTCTTTTTGTAATACGCTGAACTGCTTGCTTTTATGTCTTATTTTTTTTTTGGCAAAAAAAGACCAAAATTCTGAGAGGAGGCATCTTTGTTAAATTTTACCCTCCAGTTTGCATTTTAAAATTGTATTTAAGATCTAGAGAGCGCCAGATTCTGACATCCTAATTCTCGCTTGTTGTTACTAACTTGTGTACTATCTGCTTGAAATCAAAGGGGTTTCTTGGTAGTACTTTTTTGAGGCCGTGCCTGCCAGGAATTTACTACAGAGGCTGTAGTAGCAGTAAATGTCAAATGATTCTATGCTGTCTTACAGCAGAATTAGTTTAAAACCTATTTGACTCTGTTTTAACTTACATTATTTTCATTTTATTTTTATTTTTTTTACTTATCCTGGGATAACTATTAGCCTATTTTTTTGGCATTCACCTGTGATTTGTAGAAATCCTAAGGGCCCATTTCAGCTGATGTTACTTTGTTATTTGTCCTACAGAGAGAACAGCAGCAGTTCAGGTTTCACAATTATTTCTTCTTCTTGACCTGTTAAAGACCTACAGAGCAGTTCAGCTGATGTGTGTCAAGTGTGTGTCTGCTTCAGGCTGTGCTAAATTTTTTAATTGCTCTCGAATCTCTGCTGATTGTATTGACTAGGGTTTTGATTAATTTGTCCGCACATAGATGTCAAATCCTGTTTGAAATACCTTTAAGTATGGGATGGACCTTATAGACACAACAAAGGATGCATGGGAGATCTGTGCCTTTATGGAGAATTAACTAAAGACCAGGTGGGATACTCTGGGGTATCTTAACAGTGGTAGGCACCTGTGGTGGACAACTTATTCAGACCCAATTTACTGTAATGTTCCCACGTTTGAACATCTGGAACACAATTTAGGATTCACTTTTTTTTTTCCTAATTGGTTTTTGAATCCCACTTAGATGTTTTGTAATACTAATTTGTGTTGTGGTGGTTTATCTTTTCTGGTTGAATACTGGTAAGTTAAGCTTCTTTTCTTCGTGGTTGTGTTTAAGGTGGATGATGCTATCAAGCTGGCAGACGCTCTTCTGTCTGACTTATCTGGATTTCAGACTTTTCATCGGAGTGCAGATTCTTTTCTGGAACAGTTAAAAGTATATGAACAAGAACAATTTGATGATTGGTCTAGGAATATCCAGTCAGAATTATCAAATCCCAAGTCAGGACTTTGGTAAATAGATCCTTGTTTAAATAATGTATATGCTGAAATCTGTAGTGTGGTGTAATTCAGGAGAACTTGATGAAGGAAATAAAAAAATATACAGAAATCAGAATAAGTGGAGAAACAAAATAGAAGAGTATTATCATTTTGTCATCCTGCTGTGCATGGTTGGTAAGGTAACATATACAAAACAGTGTTACTAACTAATCTTGCAGTTTCTGTTAACACTGGAAATGAAAGACATGTTTAGTGTTCTTGTTGTTACTACTTGTTATCCATTGTAATCCATATACTGATAATGTCTAGAAACCAGAGGAGATTAGAATGTAGCTGTGATACACAGATGACATGTAGTGTAACAAATGAATTGTTATTCATGAGAAATTCTGCAGTCTAGGTAGAGCAGATGAAAGAAGGGTAAGAAAATAAATTTAAACCTTGAGTTGTGTTCCCCAAAATAATGAAATTAATTTATGAGATATTATAATATATTTTAACATTTTTTTTAAATTGATTTGCCACATAGCTTCTGTCTGCATCTCTGAGTGTTGTGAACTTTCTTTGAAAAAAGAGTTTGTCCACAGTTTCAGAGGATACAGGAATTGATACTTATGTGTGAACTTTTATTTTATCAAAAACACTCAAATATAACAAATAAACAGATATAGCACACCAATATATAACAGCCATCTAATTTATTAGTACCATAAAATTTTGGTTTTATGAGATTTTAAAAGATGTGAAGAGATTAATTAGAAAAGAAAAGAGATGTAAATGAGAATAAAATGGATATGGGAAGTAGAAAAGATGAGAAAAAAAGTGAAAAAAATTAGTAAGACTGAAGTTTTTATGAAAGAAGCCTAGAAAGATCGTGATAGAAGCATTACTACAGTTAAAAAAAAAATAAAAGTGAAATCTAAAGATAGCTGATGTTCTTATTAGTATCTGATTGTGTATGTCAAAATGTTCCACTGATCCAAGTCCTGGTTCTTGGATTGATTCCCTCAGGGAGTTTCTTCCTCTTTGCAGTGCTAAAGGCTGGGGCCTGTAAAGTCCCTGCTTGAGTGAGTATGATGGATCCAGTGTATATGAGAAATAGTGTCTAGCTGTGAGTTACATGTTAACTGGTGTAACAAGCCAGAAAACTTTGTGAGCAAAACCAATAGGCATTGTTCATTTCTTCCCGTCTTCTTCTTTGAATTAAGAAAGAGGTTACTGGAGTAATTTCTGAGTAAATTAAAATGTCAATAAACATAGAGATAGTGATAGAACGGCATCAAGCTTTTTACAATTGTTTATTATGTAATTATAAATTTCACCTAAGAAAGGATCCATATAAAATTACATTCAATAATATGTTTAATTTGCTTTTTGTTTAGCATCCAAGCTAATAGTCCTGTAATGGAGTTGGATCATGTTTCTGGAACGTTAAACATACTTTATTCAGATCGTTTGGTGACTCTCCTAAGAGAAGTACGTCAGCTGTCAGCACTTGGTTTTGCTATACCAGCTAAAATACAGCGTGTTGCAAACACTGCACAGAAGTTCTGTAAGCAGGCGGTCATCCTCAAGCAGGTAAAAGATTAAATGCCATAATAACTTCCTGCTCTGACTTCTCAGCTTTAGGAGTAGAACTTTTCTAGACTGCTATCTTTTCTGACTGTGTGGTTAAGCTTTTTGCTGTATTTGTATGAAAGTGACTTGTTTCTTGAGCAAATTAGCTAAGTCCTTAAAAGAAAAAAAAATAAAGAATTGCTTTACAATTTCAGAATGTGTCTTCTTTTGAAGCCAAATGAATTATAGTATTAAAGCTATGTGAAGTTACTGTATGAATACACAAAAATAAGACAAGTAATTAATTGATCTCCTGGTTTTAGTCTTGATGTCTGATTTTTATAACTGAAGGAAGATGTCATAAATGAACCAGCTTGTTCTCACCATTGTTAGTTTTCAACTGAAAAAATATATTAATGTGTTTTAATGGAAATATTTGGGTTTTTTTGAGGGGGATTGTTTTTGGTTGTACTCAGTGCTACATGTATTTGGCTTACATTTCAATTGAAAGCCCATGTCAAGTTTTCTTCTGTTACTGTAAGATGCAAGAATAAATGTGTATGTATTGGTAAAAATTCTTATGTAAATACGCAGGCTCAATTCAGTTTCACATGAGGTGTGATTGGTATCTGAGATACCTGCACAGCTAAAGCAGAGATGACACAAGACCTATAAGATACCCCTGCATCTGGATCATTGATGAGTTCCCAAGCGGAAACCGTAGTCGTCTCAAAAGGCACTAGATGTCTATGTGTGGACAACTAAACCGAGTTGTTCCTCTTACTCCAGCTGCCAATCTGGAAGTAAATAGATGTTTTTTAGGTCTTGTGTCATATACTGGAGGATGTCATGGATACTTGAAGGCCTCTGAAATGGCACTAGATGCCTACACTTGTGTAAAATACTGGAATTGTTCCATTTACAATAAATCAGAGACTGAATATATTTCACTTAAGGTGAAGTATAATCACCTCAGATGTGTAAGTAGCAGTCTTTTTTGCTATTAGATTTTATCACTAGAAGAAGATAGGATCACATTAGCATTGCATATGTACTTTATTTTTGTAAATATTTTACTAATATAGTTAATTTTCATTGCTTAATGGTATTGATTGGGCAATACTTTCAGAAATATCCTGCATTACACTTGTTGACATATAAGTATTTTTATCTATTCTTGTATATTTAATCTCTCCATTTGCACAGGTGGCGCATTTTTATAATTCTATTGATCAACAAATGATTGAGAGTCAGAAGCCAATGATGTTACAATCTGCTCTAGCATTTGAACAGATAATTAAGGTGAAAGAATTCCCCCCTCTTTATATTTTTAATTTCAATGGAATCTGTGCATGTTCTGTGCTGCTTTTTCTATGTTTATTGCTGGACTTTTTAACTGCAGCCTTCCCATGCAAACAACACTATGTGTTTCATTAGCATTTATTGAAATCAATGGGCCTTTTTTTTATATTGTCATTTAAATAACTGCTTACTTGTTTTTACTTTGGATATTAGTTTAATATGCTCTCTCAGGAATTATTTTTAGTGTTTAAATTTACACACGAACCACAATGTGGTCAATTCCTTAATAGCCGGGAATGTAACTCCTATTTTAACGGTTCTAAATAATATTATTTTGGTCTATTTTAGTATAAATAGTATTAGTATAGGTCTATTTTAGTATAAATTAGTATTAAGGAATGGTTTCACTGTTTTGACTGTTATTAAATTTCTGTGGATTTTGTAATTCTCTTCAATATTTCTAATTCATGTTTTGGGCAGGTTGAAAGTGGATAGTTTCTGGTTTAGATTAAGAACAAAGAATCCGTGGATCTACCTGATTATTGATTTATGCACGCAGTTCGTTACAGTGGTTTGATATTCAGACATAATACAGTTGCTCTGAGCTCGGGGTTTTCTTTTTGTAATTGCCAGGAAGTTCACTTTACTTAAAGAAGTTTTAGATTCTCTTTAAGAATTTGGAGAAATTTGGAGGAATTTATTTATTTATTATTTTGGAGGAATTTATTTATTTATTTATTTTCATTTTTCTGCTTTGAAGAGACCATAGGGTTGTCAGCCACTGGAATAGGCTGCCCAGGGAGATGGTTGAGTCCCCATCCCTGGATGTGTTTAAGAAAAGGGTGGATGTACTGCTTAGGGACATGGTTTAATGGGGGATTAGGGATGGTTGGACTGGATGATCTCTAAGGTCTTTTCCAACCTAGAAATTCTATGATTCTATGATATGAACTTAAAAATTACACTACAATCTACAGTTTTTTAACACCATATCTCTATTTTATGTCTGCAGAAACATGTTGTATATCATGAATTTCAATTTACTGTTTTTTGACAGTTTGAAACACTCCGCTTTCTTCTAAAACTCTTAATGTGAGAACAGCTAGAGAATTATGACATGCCCATAAACTCTGTATTGGGCAAGCGAGTAATACCTCCAGAGCAAACATTACAGAAACAATTGGAAACTCACTCGTCAGGACAATTTTGCAAGTCAGAGTATAAGAGTGAGGGTGAAAGTAGAAGGGATGTTTGGGATTGGGATTACTTCACACAAAATGATGGAGAGTCCAGACCAAACTGTAGGTGCAGAAGTGTCCTGAAAAAAGTTCCCCAGCTGTCTCTTAAATTTTCCTTGGGCTAGCTGCAGATTATGCCAGATTCCTTTAGTATGCAAACCCTAAGACAGTGATGGTGCAGAAGTGTTCAAAGCCACAACATGTTCTCCTATTTGACATGAT
This sequence comes from Tauraco erythrolophus, assembly GCF_009769465.1. Taxonomy (NCBI): domain Eukaryota; kingdom Metazoa; phylum Chordata; class Aves; order Musophagiformes; family Musophagidae; genus Tauraco; species Tauraco erythrolophus. Next base: position 121,088,127 of record NC_141465.1, on the reverse strand, counting down.
TACTGCCTTACATCTTTTAGGAATAAGTCCAGCTGTGGAACTTCAGATGCTTTTATCTTCTGATTTTCTACTGTAAACTTAGCAAAATGCATAAACCCCCCAGAATCTTCATAAAAATCCCAGAGAAATGGAAATCCCCAAAGCTGCTTATGAGTCAGTGGAATTTTACAGTGTAATTTAAAAAAAATATTTCATGATAAAGAGTTGAAGTTGGATAGCAATTGTTAGTGTCACATTTTGATTTTTAGTCTGGGCAGAACAAAGAGAAAGGGAGGAGTTTAAGGTGTCCTTTCAGTTTAAGATGTCTGGTTATGTGTGTGGGGCAGGTGTCTCAGCGTCAAGCTCTGTTAAGGGTCTGGCATTAATCTTTCCTTAGTGAGTTGGTGTAGCTATAATGATATGCCCATGTGGCTGTGGTCTGCCAGATTATGATGTCTAGTGCAGTAGTGAGAGTTGTCCATTTTTTGCTAGGAGTAAACCCATCTTTCTCATATTATCACTTCCTGTATGCTAGCTGGTGAACTGTATTTGTCATTAAATCTTACAAAGTTTGTATGTTTTTCAAGCATTCAAAATCTGGTTCTGGAGGAGAAGCTCAAATAACATGGGATAATCCTAGAGAACTGGAAGCTTATATACAAAAACTCCAAGCTGCTGCTGAACGGCTTTCCACGGAAAACAGAAAACTGAGAAAGTGGCACACAAACTTCGTTGAAAAGGTATATTTTCCACGTGAAGTTGAAATCATGTTTCTTATAGCTTACTTTACCCTTCTTTCATTTACGTTGGGATGCATATGTTCATCATCCTTTAAAATTCTTTTAACAGGTTATATCACTTATGAATATTGATCTACTTCGGCAGCAGCAGCGTTGGAAAGATGGACTCCAGGAGCTCAGAACTGGTTTTGCCAGCCTCGAGTCACAGGCAGGGCTGCATTATCATATTGCAAACTGTGAATAGTTGACTTTCAACAGTAATCAAGACTTAAGACTTAAACATAGCATGATTGAATTAATTTTGATTAAGGAGTTACTAGCTAGCTCAGGAAAACTGTGTATTAGTTCATGCCAGATGTGAGGTAAAATCTCAGATGAGGAGGATGAGAATAATCTTTTTTATGTTATACTAGTAATGGGAGAAGAACAATACCTGATTAGATGACAAGTGTTAGATGAAGAAATTGGAAAACCTTAAGTCATGTAGATCAGTTGTGTCTGAGCCATTAACACGAAGTGAAATAAAGAAATTGGTACAGATATGAGTGATCCCCAGGCAGAATAGAACAAATGTATAAAATTTGGAATTAAAATGCATTTCTGCCTGAAATAATGAAAAAGTCACATTTTTATTTGTTCACTTATCAACTGTCAACTTTTAGAATAGAATCATGGAATCGTTTAGGTTGGAAATGGTCCTTAAGATCGTTGAGTAATATGATTAAGATTTTGATTAAGAATATCATTTTATCAAAGTAACTGGATTATATTACTATCACCTAAGCTATTTTGAGGTATCATTCAAGTCAGTTTAATTTTTCCTATAACCTTCAGGAACAGTGGGACTACATTCTTAGATGGATGTGGTGTTCTTAGCCTTTATAATGCAAACCCAGATTTTTTTAGTTGGTATTTGCCAGCTGAATAAATGCAGTATTTTTGCTGTATTTTTCTTATAATTTTTTTCATCTTCTCAAGATAATATGAATAATAAATAAGGCCATTGATTCAGATTTTGGTTTGTAATTTCTTTTGAAATTTAGTTTGCAAATTTTTGTCTTGAAGTAAGTATATTTTGTGAAAATTAATAGTCTATATTTGCTTTAAGATCTGTTTGAAAATCATTTTAGTATTATAGAATATTTTATGTGTTCTGTTGGAACTAGATGATCTTTGAGGTCCCTTCCAACACTAACCATTCTATGATTCTATGATTCTATGTGGAAAATTAACTGAACTGTATTCAGTCACTTTTTTTTTATCCTTGACTAGATAAATAAAACTTAAACAGATAGATAACTTACATAAATATAGATCTGAGTAATCTAAGATAAATTAGATAAATAAAACTTAACCAAACGTATCCTGTTTTCACCATCCAATACGCTGGAAGGGAGGGATGCCATCCAGAGGGACCTTGACAGGCTGGAGAGGTGGGCCCGTACCAACCTCATGAAGTTTAACCAGGCCAAATGCAAGGTCCTACATCTGGGTCGTGGCAATCCCAGGCATAAATACAGACTGGGTGGTGATTGGATCGAGAGCAGCCCTGAGGAGAAGGACTTGGGAGTACTGGTGGACGAGAAGCTCAATATGAGCCGGCAGTGTGCTCTTGCGGCCCAGAAGGCCAACCGCATCCTGGGCTGCATCAAGAGGAGCGTGGCCAGCAGGTCGAGGGAGGTGATTCTCCCCCTCTACTCTGCCCTCGTGAGGCCTCACTTGGAGTACTGCGTCCAGTTCTGGAGTCCCCAACATAAGAAGGACATGGACCAGTTGGAGAGGGTCCAGAGGAGGGCCACGAAGATGATAAGAGGGCTGGAGCACCTTTCCTATGAGGACAGGCTGAAAGAGTTGGGGCTGTTCAGCCTGGAGAAGAGGAGGCTCCGGGGTGACCTTATAGCGGTCTTCCAGTACCTCAAGGGGGCCTACAGGAAAGATGGGGAGAGGCTGTTCAGGAGGGCCAGTTATGATAGGACAAGGGGTAATGGTTTTAAAATAGAGGGAGGTAGGTTCAGGTTGGATATTAGGAAAAAATTTTTTACTATGAGAGTGGTAGAACACTGGAACAGGTTGCCCAGAGAGGTGGTGGATGCTCCATCCCTGGAGACGTTCAAGGCCAGGTTGGACAAGGCCCTGAGCAACCTGATCTAGTTGGAGATATCCCTGTTCCTTGCAGGGGGGTTGGACTAGATGACCTTTGAAGGTCCCTTCCAGCCCTAACCATTCTATGATTCTATGATTCTATGAATATTACAAGATGGCTTACAAGTCGTACTGCTGTTGTCATCAAGATTTTACATATTTATTTAAAAACGCTATTTATAGTTGTTCTGAGGCTTAATTGAGATAATTTCAGGTTTTCTTATTTTCTGGAATCTTTCTGTTGGAGGAGTTTCTCTGGGCAGCCTTGAATCCTAGGGCAAACCTCAACTGTGTAGTTTCCTGCAGTAACCTTGGACTGCCTCGAAAGCCCTCTCTATCCAATTAACAAAGAAGAGTACTTGTTATGCTGGAAGAAATTTCAACTTGTGTTGCCCTTATGAAAATCCTTGGATGGCTTACAAGTGACCATTTACAGACCTGAGTGTATGATACTGTTTTACACATTCTTACAGTGCAGTGTAGCAGATTCCAACGAAAGTCTAAATTCTTTAAGATAAAATCTGGTATCTACTTATTAGTTAATGTTGATCTGTGGAAACACACAAGAATTTTCTGAAATACTGTTTAAAAGATAGCTTACGTATCATAAGAAAATAAAAGGTGTGACACAGGTTTAGATCTCTCATTCAGCCAGCTCTGTATCTTATTTCTAGCAGAGTCCAGTGCGTTTTAACGTAGCCTTGAAGAATCTTATAGTAAACCAATGGGTGAGGAACCTCAGTGAAGTTGTTATGCTGAACTCCCGTAGAGACTGGTTTGATCTGAATATTTTTTTTATTCCTATATTAATTTTAAATAAATGTAATTGCTCTAGATCTTCTTAATATTCAAGCTGGTCATAGAGTCATAGAATCATAGAATATCTTGAGTTGGAACGGACCCACAAGGATCATTAAGTCCATCTCCCTGCTCCTAAACTAAACCCTATGACTAGGAGCATTGTTCAGATGCTCCTTGAACTCTGACAGGTTTGGTGCTGTGACCACTGCCCTGGGTAGCCTGTTCCAGTGGTGTAATACTTCTTTGAATTTTATTGAGATCCTGGTTTTCAGGCATTGTACTGTGCTCAGTTTCATCTTATGGTTTGAGGAATAAAATAAAAATAAATATTGTTAAATTTTAGGGTTTCAAATCATGTGATATGAAAGCTTGGAGACAGCACTGGAATCATCAACTTTACAAAGCTCTGGAGCATCAGTATCAAATGGGCTTAGAAGCACTCAATGAGAATTTAACAGAAATAAATATTGATCTAACATTCAAGTAAGATATTTTCTTTTTTCCTATTAAGAAAGTATTCTGGCTCAGATTACATTCAAATATTAGGTTTTGTGTGATTTGTTTTGCTTTTTAGGCAAGGCCGGTTGCAATTCAGACCTCCTTTTGAAGAAGTACGAGCTAGATATTATAGAGAAATGAAGAGGTTCATCGCCATTCCGAATCAGTTCAGGGGAGTAAGTGAAGCAGAAGAAGAGTCCATATTCACTGTTATGACCGAAAGAAATGCAGATGGATTTCTGACTGCTTTCAGTAAAGCAGAGGATTTGTTCAGAAGGCTGACAGACATTTCTAATCAATTCAAGGTATTTTCAATATTTGACTGACTCATGCATTTTTTTTTTTTTTAGTTTTGTATCGTTCTGGGCTTCAGACATTCTAGAAGTAACTGAGCAATGACATTTGTGCATTATTGTCCTTTTTTGCAAGGTGTGTAAGCAAAAAGCCTTGTAAGTCCATCCATGTTAAGCCAACCACTTCAGCACATGCCTAACTTTAAGTATATGTAAAGTTCCCATTGAAACCTCAGTATTATAGATGTCTTTTTAATTTTGTTCAAAATCTGTTTTGATTATCCTTAAATGGGTGAATATGTCAAGCCGTTTCATACCTCCTTATTTTTGCACTAAGACAATCTGTAGGTAATTGAAGGAGCACAAAGGTTAAAGAGAATGTATCTTGAAAACATTATTCAAGTATTTTATTATTATCGAGAAATAGAGTTTTTCAGTTTGGAAATTATTTCTTTTCCATGAAATAAAAAATAATGTTGAAAAGGAATGGGTTGTAATTGGCCAAGTAGATATGGAAACTCTGGTGAAGACACATCTTTCAAGCAAACAGGACTGGGAAAAAAACTTCAAAGCATTAAAAGTGAGAGGAAAAGAAGCAGAACGCCTTCCAAGGTATAAGTGTAACTCTGTTCTTTTGTTTGAATGATGTACTTTATTGGATACTTTAAAGGTAATAGTAAAATAGAAATATTGTTTTTACGTGAAGATATAGGTAGAATTTAGAGTGTTTTTAAAATATTGATGTACTTTTTAAATGTTGGGGTTTTTGTTTCTGAGTTTTATTTTTAGACATTTATTCCCTTTTATCTGTGCAGCCTTCTCTGAAAACTTTTAATATCTTCCTTTGGTATTATGGGAAGCCCCTTCAAAATTTGGGGCTGATTCTGAAATACCGCAAAACACGGTGATGTTTTAGCACTTCTTTTAGCTAAGTCTTGTACAATTGGAATATGTGTGGCAGTCAGGAACAGACTTAGTAAATGTTTATACATGAAATAATTCCTGTATTGAAACACTCAATTATCTCTTGTAATTTAATAGATGAAGATATGCTAGTGTAGGCGTTTATTCTTATACATACTCACATGGAATTGAATGTATTGCATGGTTGGAGTTCTCAAGTGAAACTGGTGGGAATCATGTTCAGAACGAGGAAAAAGAGGTGTCATTTTATGCAGGAGAATGGACTGATTGAACTTGTTGGCTAAGTGATATTCTGAGCAGTAATGATTTTAATGAATTCAGGGACAGACTGGGATGAATGAAAAGAAATTGACTGACATGTCTTTATCATCAGAAACCACATGTGGCTATTAAGTGCCATGAGTTGAAAAGCTCCTGGACCAACTGAAAATGAAGAGGTTAGCCTACAGAGGGTGGAAGCGGAGACAGATAGCCTGGGAGGAATACAGAGAAGCTGTAAGAGTGACCAGGGATCAAGTGAGGAAGGCTAAAGCCCTGAAGGAATTGAATTTGGCAAGGGATATAAAAAGCAACAAGAAATGCTTCTATAGGTATGTAGGGGACAAAAGGAAGTCCAAAGAGAATGTAGGCCCCCTCCGGAAGGATACTGGTGCTCTAGTTACCCGGGACATAGAGAAGGCTGAGGTACTTAATGAATTTTTTGCCTCAGTCTTCAATGGTAAAGCCTCTTGTCTTACCACCCAAGCTGTGGAAAGAACTAGCAGGGACTGTGAGGATGAACCACCGCCCACTGTACTTGAAGACCAGGTTCGAGAACATCTGAGGAACTTGAAGGTGCACAAGTCCATGGGACCTGATGAGATCCATCCGCGGGTCCTGAAGGAACTGGTGGATGAAGTTGCCAAGCCACTGGCTATTGTATTCGAGAAGTCGTGGCGGTCTGGCGAGGTCCCCGATGACTGGAAGAGAGGGAACATAACCCCCATTTTTAAAAAGGGGAACAAGGAGGACCCGGGCAACTACAGGCCGGTCAGCCTCACCTCTGTGCCTGGCAAGGTCATGGAGCAGATTCTCCTGGGAACCATGCTAAGGCACATGGAGAGCAAGGAGGTGGTGGGTGACAGCCAACATGGCTTCACCAAAGGCAGATCGTGCCTGACCAACTTGGTGGCCTTTTACGATGGGGTGACAGCATCGGTGGACAAGGGTCGACCAATGGATGTCATCTACCTGGACTTGTGCAAAGCTTTTGACACTGTCCCGCACGACATTCTTCTCTCTAAATTAGAGAGTCATGGGTTTGATGGATGGACCACTCGGTGGATAAGGAATTGGCTCAATGGCCGCACTCAGAGAGTAGTGGTCAACGGCTCAATGTCCAAGTGGAGACCGGTCACGAGTGGCGTCCCTCAGGGGTCCGTGTTGGGCCCGGCCCTCTTCAACATCTTTGTCGGTGACGTGGACAGTGGCATGGAGTGCACCCTCAGCAAGTTCGCCGATGACACCAAGCTGTGTGGTGCCGTTGACACGCTGGAAGGGAGGGATGCCATCCAGAGGGACCTTGACAGGCTGGAGAGGTGGGCCCGTACCAACCTCATGAAGTTTAACCAGGCCAAATGCAAGGTCCTACATCTGGGTCGTGGCAATCCCAGGCATAAATACAGACTGGGTGGTGATTGGATCGAGAGCAGCCCTGAGGAGAAGGACTTGGGAGTACTGGTGGACGAGAAGCTCAATATGAGCCGGCAATGTGCTCTTGCGGCCCAGAAGGCCAACCGCGTCCTGGGCTGCATCAAGAGGAGCGTGGCCAGCAGGTCGAGGGAGGTGATTCTCCCCCTCTACTCTGCCCTTGTGAGACCTCACTTGGAGTACTGCGTTCAGTTCTGGAGCCCCCAACATAAGAAGGACATGGACCAGTTGGAGAGGGTCCAGAGGAGGGCCACGAAGATGATAAGAGGGCTGGAGCACCTTTCCTATGAGGACAGGCTGAAAGAGTTGGGGCTGTTCAGCCTGGAGAAGAGGAGGCTCCGGGGTGACCTTATAGCGGTCTTCCAGTACCTCAAGGGGGCCTACAGGAAAGATGGGGAGAGGCTGTTCAGGAGGGCCAGTTATGATAGGACAAGGGGTAATGGTTTTAAAATAGAGGGAGGTAGGTTCAGGTTGGATATTAGGAAAAAATTTTTTACTATGAGAGTGGTAGAACACTGGAACAGGTTGCCCAGAGAGGTGGTGGATGCTCCATCCCTGGAGACGTTCAAGGCCAGGTTGGACAAGGCCCTGAGCAACCTGATCTAGTTGGAGATATCCCTGTTCCTTGCAGGGGGGTTGGACTAGATGACCTTCGAAGGTCCCTTCCAGCCCTAACCATTCTATGATTCTATGATTCTATGAAAATAATTGCTATTGAGGGAGGATATTCAGGAAGGTATCAAATAAGGTAGCCCTTTTTCTTAGTGTTGTTTAGGCATCTACTTATGGCCACTGTGAGATATTAGATATGAGGCCTTGAACTGACTCACTATGGCTTTTCTTATGTTCTTAGGGCTATTGAAGCCTGGTTTAGTAAATTCTAATGGAAATTAGAGATTTAAAGACATGACTGTGCAAATAATTAAGATACTTTTCTTTTTGAGTGTATAAATAATCCTGTTGAATTTAGTGACATTGGTTATATAAAATGAAGCAATTTTCTAACTGTTTGGAAGAGCAGAGCATTAGACCTTAGTCCCCATAAAACTGCATATTTCAATACTATGAGTAATTTTCCCAATAAGCTATGACTTTCATTCGTAGAATTATGAGGGAAATTTTTTATTAGGCCACCAAAGCAGGGTAAACTATAGGCGTGCATAGATCTTAGAGATATTGACATGTAAGTATACTACTGAATATTTGCTATTTTTTAATCTTTTGTCTTGAAGCACCATCAAGATAGATTGTTTAACTGTTAACTGCAACCCTGTGAAAACTGTGATTGATGATTTCATCCAGAAGCTGTATGATGTTCTTGTCATTTCTTTGAGAAAATCTATTCAAGGTAAATAACTTCAATGAATAGTATTTTTTTTGTTTGTTTGTGTTGTACTTGTGGACATTTATGTTAATGTAAATACTCTTTTTAAGAAATATTTTACTTTTGGGCACAGTAAGCTGCAGAAATTACAGTGCAGAGAAAGGAATGTGTTAATAATTTTTTGCTGCAAGCCTAACCTAAAATCCCTTGGTGTCCTTGTGCATCTTTCCCATTCACTTGTTTTAGCCGCATCTGTTCCAGATGTAAAAGGATACATATGAACAGTATTTGATGTGTTTCTTTTGTCTGAAGGAAAATTTCTTTGATGTTTGAGGGAGGAAAATTTCTTAGGTATTTGAGAGTAATTTGAGGAAGCATCATGAAATGTTGTGATTTAAGATTTTTCTTTCACAAATGGAAATACTTCATGAAGAGTCTTAAATAATCTAGACTTATTCCACAGAGTTACTTGTCACTTAGATTGTCAAAATGCAAAGTGTTAAAAAGTGCAACCTTTTTTGCTGGTTTTGGGTGTTCTATCTGTATCTGGAACAGGTAGACAAAATGGAATAAGGTGTTGATGGTGAGAAGTACCAGTCCTTTATGCTTTAAATGTTAACAATCAGCACAGGAAACACAGAACAGGGGTTGTGCTGAAAGTGAATTATTTTCATGGCCTGAAAGATGAATTGTTTTCTGGAAGATGTATTATTCCCTGGAATTGTACAGCTCCTTTCTCAGTACTAAAAAGATCTACCTTGGTAGGAAAATACAACATAATAGCTTAATCAGACTTTTGTTTGTGAATCTTTTCAATATTTAGAGCAAAGTGACTTTAGTTAGCTAGTTTCTTTAAAAAAAACAAAACAACTCTCCCCAAAAAAACCCAGAGCAATTTTAATATCTGTTTTTCTCCCATTACCCAAAAAAAGACCGATACAGATTTTAAAAGTGTGTAAATAAATGCCTTCCGTATTTGTCTTTAATTCTCAGAAGGAATGCTGATAAATTATGGTATAAATTGTACACTGTGTACAGTGGATTACATTTAAATAGCTGTGTGTGAACACAAACATGCAAATTTTGTTGAAGCAGCATATAAGGTTGGGGTCTGCAATTTTTTTAAGCAAATACTTTGTGTGCATTTTCATATCTTATGACAATATTGTATCACGGTACATTTGTCTGACTTGAGTATTTATTATAACAAATATTTTCTCCATGATAACTTTATTTTCCACCTTTATCTAGCTCACCTGTGTGATGTTTCTTCATTTCTCACTGATGCCATGGAAACATTAGTGATTAGGCCTCAGACAATAGAAGAAATAGCAGAAGACAATTTAAAATATTTAAACCTACATGAACAAAAAGAAGGGGTAAGATACTATTTTATTATATTCAGAACAACAGCTATCAAAAACCGTAATTACTTTCTAGTATGGAAGCTTATATTTAGTTATATAACTAAATATAACTAGTTTAGAACAGGCAGTGGCCATACAGGGTCAGGGCAGTGGTCCATGTAACACAGTATTTTGTCTCCAGAAGTAGAATAAAGTGGATGTCTAGGGGAAATATAAAATCAGGGTAGCATATCTGATGTTTTCCCACACTTCTGGACTCCAACCAGAACTTTTTTGAATTTTCTATGGTTCCTTAGCATATAGTTACACTCAGTGAATTTCTCTTCCGTAAACTTACCTCATTTCCTCTTGAAAGCAAATACACCTCTGATATCCAAAATATCCTCTGGTGAAGTGTAGGTCGATTACCCATTACATGAAGAACCCCTTCTTTTCTTTTATTTTTTTCCCACCTGCTATCTGTTAACTTCATACCATTTAAATCTTACATTGGAAGAGATACAGACCAATCATCCCTAGTCTTCCTTTTCATAGATTCATAGATTCATAGATTTCTAGGTTGGAAAAGACCTTAGAGATCATCGAGTCCAACCGTCCCTAATCCCCATTAAACCATATCCTCAAGTAGATCATCCACCCTATTCTTAAACACATCCAGGGATGGGGACTCAACCACCTCCCTGGGCAGCCTATTCCAGTGGCTGACAACCCTTTCAGAGAAGAAATACTTCCTAACATCCAACCTGAATCTCCCCTGGCTAAGCTTATACCCATTTCCTCTTGTTCTATCACCCATCACTAATGTAAAGAGCCCTTCCCCCACATCCCCACCATCTTTTCTCAAGTATTTATAGGCCGTAATCAGGTCTCCCCTCAGCCTCCTCTTCTCCAGGCTAAACAGCCCCAACTCCCTCAGCCGCTCCTCATAAGTTTTATTTTCCAGCCCCTTGACCAGTTTAGTCGCCCTTCTTTGGACCCGCTCCAGGAGCTCAATATCTCTCTTAAAGCGAGGGGCCCAAAACTGGACACAATATTCCAGGTGCGGCCTCACCAGTGCTGAGTACAGGGGCAGGATCACTTCCCTGCTCCTGCTGGTCACACTATTCTTGATACACGCCAGTATCCCATTGGCCTTTTTGGCCACCTGGGCACACTGCTGGCTCATATCAAGCCGGTAGTCAACCAACACCCCCAGGTCCTTCTCCGCCAGGCAGCTCTCCAGCCACTCTTCCCCGAGCCTATAGCGATGCTTGGGGTTTTTATACCCCAAGTGAAGGACTCCGCACTTGGCCTTATTAAAGCTCATGCCATTGGCCTCAGCCCAACGATCCAGTCTGTTCAAATCCCTCTGAAGGGCCTCCCTACCCTCCAGCAGATCGACACAGTCTCCCAGCTTGGTGTCGTCCGCAAATTTACTGAGGGTACATTCAATCCCCTCATCCAGGACATTGATAAAGATGTTAAACAGAACTGGACCCAGCACTGAGCCCTGGGGAACCCCACTGGTGACCGGCCTCCAGCCGGATTTAGCCCCATTTACCACCACTCTTTGGGCCTGGCCATCCAGCCAGTTTTTAACCCAAAGGAGGGTGTGCCTATCCAGGCCAGCAGTTACCAGTTTCGAAACCAGAACACTATGAGAAACTGTATCAAAGGCTTTACTGAGGTCCAGGAAAACTACATCCACAGCCCTTCCCTCGTCAACCAGGCGGGTCACCCTGTCATAGAAGGTGATCAGGTTTGATTGGCAAGACCTGCCTTTCATAAACCCATGTTGACTGGGCCTGATCACCCGGTTAACCTGTATGTGCTCATTAATAGCACTGAAGATAACCTGTTCCATGACTTTGCCCGTCACCGAGGTCAAACTGACAGGCCTGTAGTTCCCCGGATCCTCCTTCCGCCCTTTTTTGTAAATGGGGGTAACATCCGCCAGCCTCCAGTCCAGCGGAACTTCCCCAGTGAGCCAAGACTGCCCAAAGATAATGGACAGGGGTTTGGCAATGACATCCGCCAGCTCTCTCAGGACTCTCGGGTGGATACCGTCAGGCCCCATAGACTTGTGGGCATCCAGCCGAAGGAGCAGATCCTTGACCCGTTCCTCCTGGATCACAGGAGCTTCGATTTACTCTCCCTCCCTGCACTCAGACACCGAAGGCCAGCTCACCTGGGAACTGCTGACCTTATTATTAAAGACTGAGGCAAAGAAGGCACTAAGGACCTCAGCCTTGTCCTCATCCCTAGTGACTAACGTACCCCCTGAGTCCAGTAGGGGCTGGAGGTGATCTTTAGCCCTCCTTTTGTTATTAATATATTTATAGAAAGACTTTTTGTTGTCCCTTACAGAGCTGGCTAGTCTAAGTTCCAATTGGGCTTTTGCCCCCCTGATTATCTCCCTACATGTCCTAACTTCCTTCCTGTATTGATTCCTGGATGCCTGCCCATTCTTCCAAGACTTATAGACATCCCTTTTTCTTTTGAGATGTTCCCAAATCTCCTTTGTCATCCAAGCTGGTTTTCTACCCCAGCGGCTCGACTTCCGGCACACAGGGACAGCTCGCTCCTGTGCCTCCAGAATTTCCTTTTTGAATAGTAACCATCCCTCCTGCGCCCCCTTACCCTTGAGAGCTGTCTCCCATTGGACTTTGTTAACCAGACTTCTAAACAGCCCAAAGTCAGCTCTCCCAAAGTCCAGCTTGGCCGTTTTAGTGTTCCCCCTCCTAACTTCCCCTAGAATTGAGAATTCTATTATCTCGTGGTCACTATGCCCCAGGCGTCCTCCAACCTTCACATCTCCCACAAGACCTTCTCTGTTCACAAACAGCAGGTCTAGGGGAGCACCTTCTCTAGTTGGTTCACTGACCAGTTGTGATAGGAAGTTGTCCTCCACACTCTGCAGGAACCGCCTAGACTGTTTCCTGACTGCCATGTTATACTTCCAACAGACATCAGGTAGGTTAAAGTCACCCATAAGGACAAGGGCTAGTGAGCGCGAGACTTCCCCCAGTTGTTTAAAGAATAGCTCATCAGTCTCACTGTCCTGATAGGGTGGCCTGTAGCAGATTCCCACTACAATATCCGCCTTCATAGGCCCCCCTTTGATTTTCACCCACAGACATTCTACCAAGTCATCCCCAACATTTAACTCTAAACAGTTTAGACCTTCCCTTACATACAGGGCAACCCCACCACCCCTTCTACCTCTTCTATCCCTCCTGAAGAGCTTGTAGCCATCCATGGTAGCACTCCAGTTATATGAGTCATCCCACCATGTTTCAGTGATGGCAACTATGTCATAGTTTCCCCGGATAACAAGAGCTTCCAGTTCCTCTTGTTTATTGCCCATACTGCGTGCGTTCGTATAGAAGCACGTAAGTTGGGCTTTCGACCCCACTGCACCCCTAGGGGGGGAATTTTTATTACCTGAGCTGTTATTTTTGGGATTCTCTTTTACCTCTGGACAACTTGTGTGTTGCTCCTGACTACACATATCACCCCCTACTATCACTGAGGCAGCAGGCCGAAGGCACCTGCCTACACTCCTTTCATCAGACAATGGAGGGCCGTCCTCGGCTGTTAATCCTCTAAGTCTGACAATACCCCCCACCCCCTTGACATCTAATTTCATGACATACGATTGTATTCTTCTTTATTGTGTCATGTGTCAGCCATCTCTTCTAGATTGAAGAGTTGTAGTTTATCTAAGCTTTTCTTGTACGTAAGCCCACTCATAACTTTGATCATCCTTCTTGCCCTTTGGTGAGGCTTTTGTAGTTTTGCAACAGTCTTTTTGTGTGGGACCAACAATTTTGTACAATTTTTTAGATATGAACAAACTATAGATTTATATGATGAAATAGTAATATTATCTCTTTTATTCTGTTTTTGATCCTTGTGACTCTTGACATTTGATTTACTTCCTACTGCTCAGATTAAACTGGCGTTTTTGTAAAACTGTCATAACCTCAAGATACCAATCCTGAACTACAGTCGTTAGCTCAGAACTCAACTTGTGCATGTGAAATTTATTTTTTCACATATATGTCACATCATGGTTATCTACTTGAATTTTGTTAGTCATCAGTATCGTCAGTCACTATTTCTTCTAAGTTCATTCTGCAGTCTTCACAAGTGAACTATTTTAGTGCCTGCAATAACATAGTATCATCAGTAAACTTTGTCATCTTACAGGTTAGTCTCCTTTTCCAACTCTTTTATAAAACACCTTGAACAGTCTAGCACAAGTACCTACAGAACTCCATGGGTGACTTTTTTCTCCTGCAATAACTAGCCATTTCCTCCTGTCTCTGTTTTCTGTCTTTTACCCGATTAATTATCTCTGCAAGGACCTTTGGTCTTGTGTCAAGGTTACCAGGTTTCCTGAAATGCCTTTGGTGAGGGTTCGTGTTAAAAGCTTTTTGGAAACCCAACTAGAATATATAATTTTAATTTGCTTCATCCCTTAGTGATGCTTTTAAAGAACTCTAATTCTACAAAATTGTGGAATTCTACATAAACACATTAACTCTCCCCAACCGGACAATATTTATCCAGAAAACATTCAATTCTAAGTGAATGCGTCTGAATTAGATGTGTATATGCAGATGTCTGCAGTGTGTGTTGTTAATACATGCAGCAGGAGCCTCGTTCAGTTGCCCACAAGTGCAGTTCTGGAGCTACTGAGATGCATATCCAATGTCCACACAAGACTAGCCGGCATGACAGAGGAGTTCTGGGAGGCCTCTACCTTTCTGTAGTTGCATTTAATTTGTTTCATAGTAAATATTTGCTTCTGTATATGTCATGTCAGGATCAAGATTTAGAATTTCTCTAAATACCTCAGACACTATTTTTTCCAGTGTTTCAATATTATTCCATAAACAGTATTAAAAAAACAGCTGTATATAACCATATAATCTGTGCATACACAGTTGATGACTTCTACGTATTTGCTTTTAGTTTGGATAAACAGGATTTGCTGAATTTTTACATAAACACATATTTTTTAATTTGTTTGATTTAGATTTTTCTCCTGTTACAAGAGGCTGATGATAAAAACAAACTTTTGCGAACTGTGGCTGGTGCAGGTTTGGACACTATCAGTAACCTAAGAGCTACATGGGACAAATTTGAATTAATGATGGAAAGCCACCAGCTTATGATTACAGAACAGGTAACAGTGCAAGATTAATATTTTACCTAAAAATGTTGCAATTATTTTGAATAAGTCTGGAGAAATTTTTTTTTTCAGATTAAATCCATGAATGTTCTCAGTTTAGTGTGAACACCAACATTATTAAGTTGAGGGAGAGCTTTTAAAGGAAGAATACTTAAACTGTTCAAACAATGACTAGGTGAAACTTCTGTTCAACTGATCCTGAAATGAATGTTACATTGTTGTACTTCTGTCTCAAACAACATTCTGATGACAGAGATGACTTAGTAAATGCAATGATTAACTGAGGAAAACCAGATAATAGTTAAAAGATAGCATTGCTATTACTTTTTCATGTTTACTGATGCTTGTTTTCTTTTCACACAACTTTGCTAGACTATGCGCAGTCCTGTAATTCCAGTCCATAGGCAAATTGCTGAACTGATTTGAAGTTCTACTGAAGATATCAATGTGCCATACAAATATAGCAATTTTTCTCTGTGCTGTAAGGTGCAACTGAATAAGTAGCATGGTCCAAATAAATAGGTCTCAAATACCAGCATAAAAAAAAAAATTGGTGCCCCGTTTTTAAAAAAAACAGAATAAAGATGAACCGTTCCTTAGGGTGTTATACAAGAAGCTTTTTGAGTTTGATTTTAATCAAGTTGTAGTTACCAAGTTGATCGTGTTTTGAAGTTGATACTTTGATTTTGATCATAGTTGTAGTTGCAAACCATTGAAAGATTTTCATTTTAACTCCTGCTTTACAGATTGAAATGATGAAAGGAAATGTGATTTCACATATTAATGTATATCTTCAAGACATGGAAAAGTTTAAAGCTCGTTGGGATCAGCTAAAGCCAGGTGATGATGTCATTGAAACAGGTGATCAAGATGTGCTTGAGAAAAGTGCTCAGATCATAAAGGAAAAGAAAAAAGAATTTGATGAACTTGAAACCGTGAAAGAAAAGCTCATGTATGTATGTTTGCCTGTATACCTCATTCATTAATGTATGGATCTTTTGCAGCAATAGTACCTCAGAAAATCTTAACTAATTTTTATCACAACAAATAATACAAGGGATTTCATTTTATTTGTATTCCATGTTTTTCATTAGTTTTTCAGAGTCCTTTTTGTCGGTTTTACATAACATTAATTTCTTAAGCTATGTTTTTCTGGAGTTCTTTGGAATGAAAAATTCAAGAAGTCTCTTAGGCTTTCACGTAAGGGAGTCTGTACACTGAAGACTTGATTCTAATTTCTGAAATTCTCACTAAGAGAAGGTTTGGGATATTGTCCCAAGAAGGGGGAGTTATTACTTCAGTCCCCTTGTAACTTAAGTGGGGAAGAACTCACCTCTTCTGTTTCTTAAGTGTCCTATCTGATAGACTGTTGTGCAAAAGGAAAAGATTTTTGCTGTGAGTGCCTACTTTCAGTAAGCTCATTATTGCACATCTTGAGTGGACAAAGTTTTTGATTTAAATTCTTAGCTTGACACTTAAATATGATAGTAAATAAAATTAGCATATTCTTTCTACCTAACAGAATGAAACAATCAATTAAAAATTATTTTCTTTCAAGCTTTGTTTTTGGGGGCACAAAGTAATTAACTTTCCTCATAAATGAGAAAGAAGTGGAAGTTTATGGAAAATAATTATGAATATGGGAGAAGATTGCTATGTTATCCCTTGTATTCCTTTATGATTTGTATTCAAGAAGGAGACTATAAGGAATTTGCAGTTGGCAGCAATGTTCTTCAAAGAAGCCAATGGCTTTTCTTAAAAAAGTATAATTATTTCCATATGGTATAATCTCTTAAACCATAAATGTATAATGGAATAACGTAATGTATAATGCAATGATCTTTTTATTCAGTGAAGAGTGCCATCATTTTAAATTGGAAGAGCCTGACTTCTCATTGTCGAAAGTTGTATGTCAAGATATTAAGAGCTGTGCAGAAGTCTGGGCATTGTATGAAGAGTTTTATCAAGGTTTTCAGGAAAAAGCCAAAGAAGACTGGATTACTTTTAGGTATGATTTTGTTACTTTGTTTTTCATGGACATATATGTGTGGTTGTAGTACTGTGTTGTTATGACCTTTTAATATTTGATTTTTACACAGGAGTAAAACATACCTATTTGAAGAATTTTTGTTTAACTGGCATGATAAAATGAGGAAGATGGAAGAACATACTGTAATGACTGTAAAGTTGCAAAAAGAAGTGGACAAATATAAAGTAAGATGCTAATTACAAAAAGGGGTATAAACCAAAAAATTTTTTGGTATTACTGGTTAATATACTTCATTCCGTAGCTCATTTTTTAGTTCTTACAATAAAATCCGTAACAATTTAACAAAATATCTTCTGATATTGATTTGAACATTTCAGTTACTTTGAGAAACTTTTAGTTCCTTACAGTGAACAGGAGGGTCATTACAGTTTACATAAAGACATATTTAGCAATAAATTTTCCCTAGAGTTATACTCCTAAACATTAAATTCAGGAACTGAAAAAAATGTACTTCAGTTTAAGAATGTAAATTTTTGTTTTGTTTGAATAACGTGTCACTCTGTAATCAAACAGATACAGTTTTCAAAAAGACTAGATGAATTTACATATGCTTCTTTCCTATAGATGATAATTCCACTCCTAAAATATGTAAGAGGAGAACATCTTTCTCCAGACCATTGGCTGGATCTCTTTCGTCTTCTGGGTCTTCCCCGAGGCACTACACTTGAGGGTTTGTTATTTGGAGATCTGCTAAAAGTGACGGATGCCATTATAGAAAAAGCAACAGAACTTAAGGTATGAATAATTTCAAATAACGGTACTATGTTTTATGTCTTATTTTATGTACTATATCTTGTCCTGTATGCATATTTATATTTTTATTACTATTGAAATAGAATTTACATTATATTTTTAAATGGGAAGTTTATTGCAAGCTCTGTATTTTCAAATGAAATTGATTTATGCTTTTAAATAGGATTTGAATTGTCGGGCCCAAGGTGAAGTCACAATCAGAGAAGCGTTACGTGAGCTTGAACTCTGGGGTGTAGGAGCTGTCTTTACGTTAACAGACTATGAAGGTAGCCAAGGAAAGACTATCAGGCTTATTAAAGACTGGAAGGACTTAGTCAACCAAGTTGGAGATCATCGTTGTCTTCTACAGTCCCTCAAGGACTCTCCATATTACAAAGGTTTTGAAGATAAAGTGTCCATCTGGGAAAAAAAGCTGGCTGAGTTGGATGAGTATCTGCAGAATTTAAACCAAATTCAAAGGAAATGGGTCTATTTGGAACCGATATTTGGTCGTGGAGCTCTGCCCAAAGAACAGGCTCGTTTTAACAGAGTTGATGAAGACTTTAGGTTAGTGTTATGGAGTGCAACTTATTTTTCATAGTATCTTTGACATGTGTTGGCTAGAATATTCTTCATGGTGAAAATTTATGGAACAATTAGAATATGTACGGAGATGAAGGTCAGCAACAGGAATTCATTAGATTTAGATGTGTGGCAATGACATAGATCTGAATAAAGGGAGTAACGCAGATTTTATGTAATGAGGTGCATGTGAAGAAGGGAATGATATGAAGCATCAAAGATCATGAACAAGGCAGGCAAACACAAGATAAGATCAGTGTTCTTATTGCACAAGATCTTCTTGCCAACAGAAGCAGAGGTGATGTAACTGTTTTTTCAAGAATCCTTTCTTGTTGAAGACAAGCACTAAGAAAGTACACAGATGGACTTTTGGGAGAAACAGATGGTTTATTTGTTTCAGACAAGTCAAGGAGATAAAAAGGGAGGTGATTTTAGAAATGTAGAAAGATATGTACTGCTATCTCTCTTGATTTGAGTTAAAATAACTTCTTAGAAGGAAATAAAAGTCGAGAATTGAATTTTTTTGGTTTTGGGTAGAGAAATTTTAGCATGAAAGAGGTGTTATTAAGTTACATTGGAGAGACATTGATGTAAATTCTGAAAGATTTTATCATTAATTCTGAAAACTGAAAATGATATATCAGCTATTTGTATGCTTATGTATGCTTTAATTTTTATTTACATAACTACTTGTGTCTCATATTTGTAATTTAAACTGTAAATTTTTATGAATTACTCATTTTTTTTCTGCCAAGATCCATTATGTCAGATATCAAGAGCGACAATAGGATAACATCACTGAATGCCCGGACAGGAATAAAAAATACCTTAATTACCATACTTGACCAGCTTCAGAGATGTCAGAGATCTTTGAATGAGTTTTTGGAGGTACTGCTGTCGTTAATGTAGTTTTCTATAAAGAAAGTCAGTAAGTTTGAATTTAAATCAACAAAACTGTTTTATTTTGTTTTTATATAGGAAAAACGCTCAGCATTTCCAAGATTCTATTTCATTGGAGACGATGACTTATTAGAAATTTTAGGGCAGTCCACAAATCCTCTGGTTATCCAGTCTCATCTGAAGAAACTTTTTGCTGGTAATGCATTAATCTTCATTTGTGAAATGTATTTATTTAGAAGTAAGGTTCTTCAAAGCTAAATAATCTGTTGCAGACTTTTTTTTCTCTCTTTTCAGTACTAGACACTAAGGAGTTAATGTTTGACTTTAAGAATATATAACTTCATTACTGTTTTCTGATTAATAGGCATTAATAGTGTGAGCTTTGATGAAGAATTTAAATACATAGTTGCCATGAAGTCTGTAGAAGGAGAAACTGTGCCATTTAAAAATAAAGTTCTTCTGTCAAATGATGTGGAGGTAGGAAAAATCATGTCCAAGTACAATTCAAGTGTCTTTGAGAAATTATTTTGTAATGTAACTTCTGAGGCTTTTTCATCGTTTCAACAGGTGTGGCTAAACAGTTTGGCTTTGGAGATGAAGGAGACCCTGGAAAAAATGTTAATTGACTGTCTTGACGCTGGAAAAAAATCACAAGGTTCAATTGATCCGTCGCTCTTTCCTTCCCAGGTAGTAGTTGGTCCAGTAATGCCACTGTGTAATCTTAGATTTACCAAATAAGTTATGTTTTGAAGTCTCATAAAGAAGTATACATATGGATTTGGAAGAAAATAGAATCATAGAATCATAGAATGGTTAGGGTTGGAAGGGACCTTAAAGATCATCTAGTTCCAACCCCCCTGACATGGGCAGAGAAGTCCTCCACTACACCAGTTTGCCCAAAGCCTCATCCAACCTGGCCTTGAACACTTCCAGGGATGGGGCATCCACAACTTTTCTGGGCAACCTGTTCCAGTGCCTCACCACCTTCAATGTAAAAAATTTCTTCCTTCTATCTAATCTAAATCTGCCCTCTTTCAGTTTAAATCCATTGCCCCTTGTCCTATCACTACACGCCCTTGTAAAAAGTCCCTCTCCAGCTTTCCTGTAGGCCCCCTTTAAGTACTAGAAAGCTGCAATAAGATCACCCCGGAGCCTTCTCTTCTCCAGGCTGAACAGCCCCAACTCTCTCAGCCTGTCTTCATAGCAGGAGAAAATAACCCCAAACAAATCTGTTTGATTAATTTGTAGTATAGAGAAATTCTTAAAGATATGTGTTCTTATAATTGTTTTGTAAACATTTGAAGTACTCAAGTCTTTTACATGGCACCTGATCTAACATCCATCTGTTTATTAAACTTGGTGTAAATCTTGATCTTAGTTGGTAGTTCATGTTACATACAGGGCTGCTAAGACTTAATAACATAGAAAAGCCTTTTTTGAATCTGATTAAAATATGGTTTCTAAAGCTTAGCTGTATAAGCAGAAATAGTCATGAACATGAAATTCTTGTATGCACTTTTGTCCAGTAGCACAGAGAATCACATAGAATCACAGAATGGTTGTGGTGGGAAGGGACCTCTAGAAGTCATCTGATCCAATATTGGCAGGTATTGGGGTGGTAGAAGTCCCCCATGAGGGCCAGGGCCTGTGATCGTGAGGCTTTCCTTCCTGTTCTTCCTAATGAACCTGTATCCCTCCCTTGCAACGGTCCAGTCATGGGAGCCGTTCCACCATGTCTCCATGATCCCAACAAGATCATAGTTCAGTCACTGCACACAGATCTCTAATTCATTATGTTTATTCTCCATACTGTGTGCACTATCATACAGACAATTTTAGAGAGGTCCCCCAGCATGTTGAGTTTCTGGAGAGGGTGAAGGGAATTTCTCCATAATGATGCCTTGTAGGTACTTCCTTACTGACATGAAAGTGCTGGAGATGACTCCACTTAAGCCCCATTTTGTTGGTTTTTGTGATCCTTTCCTGTCACATCACCCCATGCCCTTTGCTCAGTGATCCTGTCTGTCACCTCCTTGCAGGACAGCTGGTTACTCCCTCCCCCAGAATGTAGTCGCTGTTACTCATCTTCAGATTGCCATAATTGGTGTAAGTTCTGAGTTGGGCTCAACTTTCATAGCTCAGACAGGGCTTTTCCAGAGGACATGAAGTAATGAGAACGCAAGTGGAGTGTTAGAAACCGGAATGCAAGATACTGTATTAGCAGATCAGTGACACAAAAAGTCAGAGGTGCTCCTAAGCCTGTTAAATATGGGCTCAGCATGCCTACAATGTGGTGGTTTTCATCTGACATGTCATTTCATGGGAAAAGATACTTTAAAAATTTTTCTGTCACATGCTCTAGAACAGCTAAGGGACTTGTCGGTTTGAAGATGTTATATTTGTCCTTAAGAGCCTAGCAAATGTGTGGCTTTGTTTAAAAATGATACAGTAACATACTTTAAATATCAGACATAATAAGCAATGACAAATGAATTGAAAAACTTTTTCTCTTTATGTCTTGTGTATTTATAAAATGTAATTTCAACTTTCTCTTCCAAAGATTCTATCCTTGGCAGAACAAATCCAGTTCACTGAAGATGTTGAAAGTGCTATCAAAAACCATAATCTGCAACAATTGGAGTTAGAACTCATGGCTAAACTGGAACATTATACTAGCATTGATACTGGTATAGAAGATACTGGGAGTACAGGTATAAAAATGATGATTAATATATAATTCTTTAGATGATTAGTATATAATTCTTTATAATGACTATGTAGTTGTATAGTATTTAACATTCTGTTTATTTAAACAGGAAATTACATAAATCTGTCTCAAGTTCATAAAGTTGAGTTACATAAAGTTATCCACCTATTACTGCAAAGATTAGTGTATTTTATATTTCAGAGCGAACAATAGATTTTTACTTAGATTAAAAGTGATCTTGGAGTGTTTATATATTTGCAAACCTCTAATTATTTTTTAATATATTTTTACATTTTTTTGTTTATATATTTCCTGATAATTTGTCCTCACCTGCTGAACTGTGCTCTAGTGTTATGTTTTGTGGGAACTGGCCAAACAGCAGTTGAGGTACATTATGTCATGCCAATATGTTCTGTACAACTGTGTAGATGATTCTCTTTTTCTATCTTAGATGTATACATCTGCAGCTGAACTAATAATTCCTGAGTACCTCTGTAGCAAAACTAATAAACTAGTTATTCTCAAGACACGATTGTTCTGAATCTTACACAGTCCAAATGAGTTAGAATAAGTACGCCTTTGAGTGCTTATTCCTCTCATTTGACCAGAAGGGTGGCTTTGAATGACTACCTGAGATGTAAGATTCTATAGTGTAGGTTAGATGAGATGACTTTTACCCTATACATATAAAAAGACTCAGTTTGTCATGTAGTTAACAATCTTCCACCACATTTGAATTTAATACAGTAACCAGCTATACTAGTTTAGACTTTATGAGCTGTTAACATCTGATGTATTAACTGAGCATGAGATTCATATCACCTACCTTCAGCAGCCTGGAAGTGTGACTGTTTATCTAAGCTCCCTTTCTGTGCTCTTTCTATAGCCATTGGAGAAATGTCATCACTTACAGAAGAGTGTTTATTCCATCTATTGTATAACATATTTACAGCAACTTTTTAGTTTGGGTAATAGGTGTGATTTTGAAGTGAGTTGGCTGCTTATCCCCACTTTAATTCCCGTCATAGAATGGTATAGGAACACACAGACTGGATTTCTCTCAAATGAAACTAAGCAATTATGTTCTCAGAGTATGCTTGATGCACCCAACCTGCTAATGAACATTTGTTCCACATCACCCTCGTTAGTCTGAAAAATCTCCAGAGTGCATGTAGTATGGTTTTCAGCTCCTCAGCAGATAAATTAACAGATTGTGCCACACTGATTACTGAAGTGGACATCGCTGTAAATACTCAGAATAAATTGCGTTCCAGAAAAAACTCCGTCTCTCTCTGTGGAGTGTAGAGGCACACAAAATCACTTCTGAATGACTGAAGTTATATGATAATTCACATTCTCTGTCAGGATCTCATTTTATGCTGCTTGATTTAGATAAAGATATTTTTATATGTAATTGAAAAGAGATATGAATAAAATCTGCTGATAATAGGAAGCAGCGTGATGAACTTGAGAACGGGTGACGTGTATCTTCCTTACTGCACTGTTGTGATGTTTGATTTCTTTTGTGTGTGATTATTTGCAGAATCAGGAATCCTTGAGCTCAAGCTTAAAGCTCTGATTCTTGATGTCATTCATAACATTGATGTGGTGAAGCAGCTGAATCAAGCTCAGGTTCACAATGTTGAAGACTGGGCTTGGAAGAAGCAGCTGAGATTTTATATGAAAGACCAAAAATGTTATGTTCAGATGGTAGATGCTGAACTCCAATATACTTATGAATATCAGGTGTGATATTTTTAATTTTTACCTAGTGGCTTTTATATATGTCAAACACTTCCTCATTTCACACATGCTGCTGATTGCCTCCCAACTGTTGCCATTCTTTTCTCCTTTGTTGTGTCCTTAGCACGCTGTTTCATGGAAATACTAAAAGATAGGGTAATCATTTTTGTTCTTGATATTGATGGGGTAAATTTAAGTTGTATGAAAAGCAGCTACATTATCATATAAATATTTTCTAATATGCTTCCTACTTTTATATATCACAGTGCAATTTCATTTGTGTTGGCCCTTTCTCTGTAATTCTAAAAAAAATTGCACAATGCTTTGACATTTGATACAAAATCAGGAAAACTTCATAACTGTAAACAAATTCATATACTAATGAGGCAGTAATCTTGACTGTTAAGTTGTATTTTCAAATTAATGACTTAGGAATTAGATCAATGAAATTACATTGTCAGTAATTTCTGTCTAATAATCAATATAATTTGTTTTGCTTCTGCAGGGTAATTCCCCTAAACTTGTTTATACACCTTTGACAGATAAGTGTTACCTAACACTTACTCAGGCTATGAAGATGGGCCTTGGAGGAAATCCCTATGGTCCAGCTGGAACTGGAAAGACGGAATCAGTAAAGGCTTTGGGTGGACTTCTTGGAAGACAAGTATTAGTCTTTAATTGCGATGAGGTGAATATGGTTCTGTATAATTTAGGAAATGGATATCTATGCCCATACTTCATAAAGCAATATTATATTCTAGAAATACTTTTGATAATTTGTCAGTTTCCATTAGAAATTTGTGGATATTTCCAATGACATATTTTTTAATAGATTGGAAGACAGTCTTTCATTATTTTCTTGTTGTTTGAATTTTGATAGTATTCTTTTTAATTTTAAGGGCATTGATGTGAAGTCGATGGGACGCATATTTGTGGGCTTAGTGAAGTGTGGTGCCTGGGGCTGTTTTGATGAATTCAATAGACTTGAGGAAGCTGTATTGTCTGCAGTATCCATGCAGATTCAGACAATTCAACATGCATTGAAGAAACATAGTCCTGTGTGTGAGATGCTTGGCAAAAAGGTACAACAAAACTTACTTAATTTCTTCTTATAAAAATAGTCTGTAAACAACTGGGTAAAACTCAAAAAAGTGACTACTGTAACTAAACATAGCCCACCCAACATTTCTCAGTACTGTTTCATATGACAATATGCTATTACAATGTGCTTCTAATGCTAGGTTGAAATGGATCACAATTCTGGAATTTTTATCACTCTGAATCCTGCTGGCAAAGGTTATGGAGGAAGACAAAAACTACCTGATAACCTCAAACAGCTTTTCAGGCCAGTTGCTATGACTCATCCAGACAATGAACTCATTGCAGAAGTGATTTTGTATTCAGAAGGCTTTAAGGATGCTAAAATACTCGGCAGAAAATTAGTGGCTATTTTTAATCTAGCCAGGTAATCTGCTTTTTTTTTTTTTTCTCCCCACCCTCATCACATTACCTTTCTAGTTCTCTTCCCTCCTGCTTTTATTTTAGCATTGATCTTTGTGGTTATCTCACTGCCATCTTGTTTCTTCTCCGTCTAATCTATGCCAAAGCATGACTGTAGGATACAATCTACACATACTTTCTGTTAATTTTCTGTAGTATTTTATGACTTGGATATTGCAGAAAGCTGTGCATCAGAACCAAAACTAGACATAAAACCGCAGGTTTGGAGTTATCTAAAGTTTTCCATTCAATACAGCTCTTAAATCTGAATGATATACCATGCAAATCTCTGTAGATACTAATTTAACTTGTAAAATAAAAATATTGCAATGTATTGGGACATTCAGGTGTGAAAACACCAGGGATGCAGTTGTAATGTGAAGGTTCAAAATACTGCTCCTCTATTACGCTCACCGCTCACTAAACGCAAATGTGAGCATATGAATGCTCACAAGCTTTGTGTTGAGTTTAGATTCTTGCAGTTATTGAAATGCAAGTGACTATTTGGTTATCAGTATGCATATTAGAGAGAACAAAGTTCAAAGATTTTCATTAATGCTGTTAGGGACAATAATAAATACATTAGCTGTTGAATATACTCCCTCTGGAAATTTCAGTGTCATTGCTTATATCTCTGAAATGCATTTCAAATGGTACTACAGATTGTCATCAGTTTCTTTTTTGCACAAAACCTTATTATGAGCATATTCATTCGTCAAACAAAAATTTCAGGCACTGTCGCCTGAAGCTTATTACAGTGTTGCTGTTTTTAAATTTAGGGAGCTTCTGACACCACAGCAGCACTATGATTGGGGTTTACGAGCACTGAAGACTGTTTTGAGAGGCTGTGGCAGTCTTCGTCATCAGCTGAAGAAGAGTGAAGCAAAACAGGAAAGTAAGGTTGACTATGCCAAACTTTTGATTATTTAGGATATCGTACAGATATCATTCACTACAGCTTTCTTGTTCACTGGAGTTTTGAGAAGCCATTGCGCAATTTAGAAAAGAAAAAAATATCTGTGAAAGTCCTTCTTCATTAGGATGTCACAAAAGACTGTTGCTGTGTTCTAGATTGAGCTTTAATATAAGAACATAGATATAGATAGGACTTCATTCTGGGATGATTTTGAGTGATTCTCAGAGAGTCTTGTTTTCACTTGGCTTAGGACAAGAAAGTTGATCCCCTGATGCTGTCATTATTCATTGATCATCAGACCACTTTGATTCTATTTGAGGTTTGCTAAAGTTGTCACATGGATTTAGATACAGATTGGTAGACAGAGACAAATATAAGGACGAGTAGAAATGATAGAAATGTATTGGACTAGACTGAGTCACTATATTTTTAAAAGATTTTTTTAAATTATTGTCTTCTGCTGTTTAGATGTTTAATGAGTGGGAATTAAGAGTGTGGGATGAATGAGCATTTCACATCTTTACTAGTAGTAGGACAGTAAACTACTGTAGGACACAGTAGGACACAACTACTGCTTCTTGTTCGCTTGAATAGCATATATCTGAAAGTTTTTAGAGATAGTCTTGCTTTACAAATCTTGGCTTACAAATGGTCTGACAACTTTGAAGAACTTGTGATTGACTTTAGTTAAGATCTGCCAAAGAAGCATTACCAGCAATGTGTTTTAGGGCACATTCTTATCACTGTTCCTTGCTGTGACGTATTAGCTTTGTGTTTAGATATGTGAAATTTTCTGAAATGTGTTTGATCTGCTTTAAAATATAATTTCAGTAACTCTGCAAAAGGCAAGGTGGATAGATTTAGCTTATGATTTAAACCCCAAAATTTTTCTTTTTTTTTTTGTTTTGTTTTGTTTTTGTTTTTTATCTCTTAGCTTGAGAAGATGAAGATATTTCCAACAAATGCAGTTTCCTGTTTCTTTATGTTTGCTCTTAGTGTTGAGTCAAAATCCTTTGCCATGTGAAAATATTGGCCATGTTCTTAAATGTTGCTTAAATTTTTTATTACTTCCTTTAGTAGCACAGTTCAACCTTCCTAAATCAAGTTCCTTAATGTTAGCTGTTTATCATACTTTTTAGAAAATTTACCTTTAGAAGCATTTGCATTTAAGACACTGTTCAGGATGAAAAACTTTGTATTTTTTCCAAATTCTGGAAGGGTATGCTAATCCTTAACCTCTGGAACATTTTGGAAAAAGCTACAGGAAGAAGGGAACTTAGGAAATGGACACTTTCCATCCCTTGTGTTGAACTTGGGGCAATCATGCATTCAGAAGGAGGGCAGAAACACAGGATGATTTTCACCTGTGGTTCCTAGTCCTACTCTCTGAAAATGTACGTTTTACATAAGAAAGTAGTTTGAATTAAAAAGAAAAAAAACAACAGAGATCAGAGCCGTGTGCCTTTCCTATCATGAGTATCTCTTGTTTTTCGGGTAAAGTTTTCTTGTGGATGTTTTTGTTCTAGTCTCAAAACACATTTCCATGGCACTTCAAATTCAAAAGGAGTCCTGGAGAGTGTTTACTTTTGGAATATTCATAGTTAATTAGGACATACTTGATCGATGTGACTTCAAACTGCTTCTGGCAGAGTACGGTCTAGAATCTAGGTCCTTAATTTCTTTTATGAGTGCTTTAACAAGTAAGCTATCATGCACTGCTACTTTTAGTCCCACTTCAATCATTAGACTATTATGTACTATCTGGCCAACATCATAACCATCTCATACCTGTATAGAATCATCTGTAAGCATATATGATACTTGGCATTCATCTAACTTCCAAGTAGAGTGGTACATGAACTGCATTTAGTCTGCACTGTGATTCCATGTGCCACATCTTATCAGTATGGGTTCAGATGCTGATGTATTCCAAGGAAAAAAAAAAACAACAAGAAGCAGCTTAAACTGATCTGGCTTCTTTGTTTTTTATTTCCAGTTAATGAAAGTCATATGGTGGTTCAAGCTCTACGGCTTAATACCATGTCAAAGCTTACATTTGCAGACTGTGCACGTTTTGATGCACTGGTTGAAGATGTATTTCCTGGCATTGACTTTAAAGATGTAGAGTATGCTGAGTTAACTACAGCTTTACAACAAGTCTTTGAAGAAGCAAACTTGGAAATTATAAACACTCAGGTAAACATCAACCACAGCAACAAAACGAGTTATTCTGAATTAGAAATGATTAATATTACATTCATTTGACTAATTTCTGTTTACTTCTGAAAGAAATCTTTCATAAAAAAGTGAGAATAACTGATAGATTTGAATTATACGTATATAAAAAGAGATGTGTGTGTTTGAAGCATGGTAGATCAGTTGTGTAACTGAAAGAAAAATATTGCAACAAAAATTAAGATATGAACATGCGGCACAATTACATTCAAGCCATGTATGAATGCCAATGAATGTTTTGGACAGTGAAAGAATTAAAATATGTGAACATTTGATTTTATCAAGCAGTTCTGTGTCTCATAGTTATTTATCGTAGGACTGGATGAAATTTTGTGACTAAAGGTTCATTAATTTCTCAGTAAAAAGGTGCTCAAAGAGGACTGATATTTTTTATATTAGTAATTTAGTGAAATGCTTCTAACATGCAAAATAAGTTTCTTGATAATCTTTAGTATCATAATTTTAATTACTTCTGCAAACACCTGTTGTTTCAAAAAATAAAATTATAGAAACAAAGTGACTGCATGCCAAGTAAATTGGAAAAACATTAAAAAGGAACATGATTGATTTAGCTTTACAACTTCAAGTAGCCATTGTCTGTTCTGTTATCTAGATCAAGAAGGCTTTGGAATTATATGAACAACTACGTCAAAGAATGGGTGTAGTCATTGTAGGTCCAAGTGGTGGAGGTAAATCAACACTTTGGCGGATGTTAAAGACAGCGCTTGGTAAAACTGGCAAAGTAGTGAAACAGTATACTATGAATCCCAAAGCTATGCCTCGACACCAGTTGCTAGGCCATATTGACATGGATACCAGAGAATGGTCTGATGGTGTACTTACAAATAGTGCTCGACAAGTGGTACGAGAACCCCAAGGTATGTTTGTGAGGGATTTATACGTCATTATGCTTAAATTGCTGAAATTGTTTATTTTTAGTTACATTTTTATGTTACGTTATTATTTGTGGATAGCATAAAGTAAGAAGAACTTTTGGTGACAGTCATGGTCGAGAACACTGATACATAGTTTCCGAATTTTATGGTAAGAAAGCAAAAATAGACAGCAGAAGGTAAAGTATGTAAGGAATATTTTCATAGACCTTGTATTTAAGTTATAATGAAACAAGAGTATTAAAGAGTGTTAAAATAGCACGGGGTGATTTAAGTGTTTTTCTTGGGTTTGATATTTTATTTTTGTGTCTGGAAACAGATGTTACTTCGTGGATAATTTGTGACGGTGATATTGATCCTGAATGGATTGAATCTTTGAATTCCGTTTTGGATGACAACAGATTGTTGACTATGCCCAGTGGAGAAAGAATTCAGTTTGGCTCAAATGTCAACTTTATATTTGAAACTCATGACCTTAGCTGTGCCTCTCCTGCTACCATATCTCGAATGGGAATGATCTTTCTGAGGTAAGTCACAGGAGTATTGCATACTTTTAAAGTAAGCAAATACACTTACTTTTTGTGAAAGACAGTCTAAAGTGGATGGAGCAATTTAATTACTGACTTAAACTTATTAAGAAAATCACTGGGGAAGTTTGCTTTAGATTGCATGTCCCTTCTATGTTTTCATGTTATAATCTTTTGGCTAATATATCTCAGACTTTTTGAAACAGGCATGGTGGATTCTTTTTTTTGTGTGACCCTTAGAGAGCCCAAACATTGGTTAGAAATTCTTGTTAAAGTATTTCCCTGAACTTTTCCTGGAATTTTATTGTTCCTTTAAACCTGTCTATATGAAGATGTGGATGCCTTGTATTTGTCTGAATCTTGGGTTTTTGTTTTTGTTTGACTTAGTGATGAAGATACAGATCTTAATTCCCTGATAAAGTCTTGGCTAAGAAGTCAACCTGAAGAATGCAGATACAACCTTGAAAATTGGATTGGGGACTATTTTGAAAAGGCTTTAAACTGGGTTGTGAAGAAGGTTGGTAACTGAATACTTAATAAAATTTCAGCTTCTGTTAAGGGTAATCCATTTTCTAGTTTATCACCGAAGAGATCATTCATATTAATTTTTAGATTTTAGGGGGAAAAAAATCTCAATGCTTTTTTGATAGCTGATTGCTGTACTTAAAGTTTTGAAACATTTAATACAATTTTAGCTAATGAAATGCATGTATTTATGTCAATTTCTTATAGATTCTCAAAATCTGTAAGGAAAGTTCTGATTGCTTATCCTAAATTATGTCAATACGTAGTCTGGAATTAAAACTCCCAAAACAACACTTAAAAAGATTATTTTTATTCATGTCAAGTGAATTTTCTGGAAAAACAGCAGTGTTGAGATCTTTCTTCATTTGTGGAAGTGTCAAAGAGCAATGAGTAATAGTCTGCTAGCAATGCATCACATTTATTTTTAGAATTATATTTAAATCTACTACAACTTACAATTTACAGAATGACCCTGTGGTAGAAACAAGTTTAGTTGGAACTGTGATGAACGGACTGTCTCATCTTCATGGGTGCACTGATCATGGACAGTTTATTATTAACTTGTTACGCGGTCTTGGTGGCAATCTCAACATGAAATCGCGACAAGAATTTGCCAAAGAGGTAATAATAAAAATTTTCAGCAGTTTTATTAAAAATTTCTCAATATATGTATTAGGAATAGTGATTTTCTGTCTTCTAACAATCTTAAATTTTTAGTAAAAGAATATCTGTGCTCTAATTTGTTTGCAATCTGTGTTGTCTATAGGGAAATAGCTGACAAGTAAAGGATAGTTTCATATGTCACTGATACATTGCTAAGTGCATCTGGCCCAGATAGCAATCCTTCGGTGCTGCACCAAGAGATACAGAGTTGCCTCTGTCCATACTGCTTTATGCAAGGACCCACTATGAAAGACTGTGTGTGTACATGTGTTGTGTATATGTAATACAGGTCTATTTTGTGGATTTTTTTCTGTTCAGAGTGCTTGAAATGATAATGTGAGTGCTTTGTTGCACCTCACCAGGGAGGTGTTCTTACAGCATTATTTTAAGGTTATGTATTGTATGCGATGGGATGTGGTTCTGTGTTTGTGTAGATACTTGAGGACACAAAGACTAAGGACTAGCGTTGGAAAACTGTGTGGATATACTGGTCCATTGTGTCTACAGAAGGCTGTCCCTGGAGATAGTTATCTCCACAATCACACTTAGTTTTTGTGTTGAAGAAAAGGAAACAATTCCTTCCAAAAGACAGCCTGGAGCTGTAAGATATCTACATGGCAGATAGTAAAGGTTTAGACTCAGCTTGTGGAATTGGCCATTGATGCATGTGAAGGAGTTATCTTGTTCTTATGATTGTTATTAAGTATATTGCCTAATATGAAAAAAAAAGTTTATATAAAGCTTTACTAAATACAGTTCATTTTATGTTCTTTGCATTATGAAAAAGTAATATGTGGAAGAGTAATATGTTACTGTTTTATTAAGGACTTAACCATAAAGTATGTACATAACATGATTGAATTTTCAAAGGCAGCCTTAAAACTATCAAATCAAGTAATTAAATGTTTGATTTTACAGAAATATTCTTTGAACTTTCTTTAGATTAGATTGAAATTGTGGATCTTGACATTAGGAGTATGGATTTAACAGAAGCTTTATTTTTATTTTTTTAAAGATCTTCAGTTGGGCACAAGAATCTCCACCGGATCCAAGGAAGCCTCTGGACACATATTATGACACTGACACTGGACAGCTAATGCTGTATCAGCTGAAAAAACCTGAAAATCTAACAGCTGATGACTTCAGTAATCTCCAAACACTTCCCGTCATCCAAACCCCTGACATGCAGAAAAGTTTAGATTACTTTAGGCCCTGGCTAGACTTTTACAATAAGCAGCCATTTCTTCTTGTAGGTCCTGAAGGATGTGGAAAGGGGTAAAAAATGTTTCTAGCTATTTGACAAAGTTTGTATTATTTTATTGTAATCGTTTTACACGTGACTTTCTACTAGAATATCACTTCTGTAGGCTACTAGTGAAACAAACATTCTATAGAGGCAAGTAGGTGAATTCTTCTGAACATATACAGGGAAAGTTCAGGCTGCCACTATGAATCTAAGACTTCTGAATGAGGCTTTTAAATATGAAACAGGACCTTTGGAAAACCTGTGCTGTAATGGAGCAACAGCTGAAAGGTACATGAGGTATCTGGTCTCATCTCAAGAAACACTGTGTCGGTGCAGCGTCTGTGCAGGCAACTGAGTTTAGCTCATCCTGTCACCCGTCTTAGATTCTTTATTTAGATGGGTTGGATCACTATATACAAGATACTTAGGCTCAGTATTTTTTTTGTGTAGCTGTATACTACACTTGCTGAATTTCTGGAATGGAAAATATTACGATTTTTAAGGCTAGAATGTTTAATTCAGCAAACTTCATACTTCACCTATTACATTAATACAGTGAGTAGTATATGCATTTTAATCAAAAACCTGTACAATATACTTGAATACACAGTATTTTAATGCATTTATGTATTACTTATACATATGTACACATTTTCTTTTTTAGGATGCTACTTCGTTATGCATTTTCTCAACTCCGATCCACTCAGATTGCCACCATTCACTGCAGCGCACAAACTACTTCTCAACATCTGCTACAAAAATTAAGTCAAACTTGCATTTTAATCAGTACAAACACTGGGCGAGTGTACAGACCAAAGGACTGTGAAAGGCTTGTTTTGTACTTAAAGGATATCAATCTACCCAAACCTGATAAATGGGGAACAAGCACTCTCGTGGCTTTTTTACAGCAGGTGAACAATTATGTCTGTTATTTTTATAAAAAGACTTAAGTATACTGGAAATAGTTTCGTGTATGTAGTAAATGCCTACATTAATTATTTTCAGAGTTAACATTCTGCATCTGTATTGACATTAATTTTGTTTGTAATTTGATAGAATATGTAGATGTCAGCCAGAAATAAGATACCCTATCTCTTTGTCTTATATGCATGTGTAAATAAAGACAATGCTCACCTCAAAGAGTTATAATGCAGTAGGCCTATGAATGAAAAAATTGTCAGGAGAAATCAGCATGGATTCGCCAAGGGCGTGTCATGCTTGACCAACTTGATAAACTTCTATGATGAAGTGACAAACCTGGTAGATGAGGGGAAAGCAGTGGATATAGTCTACCTGGGCTTCACTAAGGCCGTTGATGCTGTGTCTCAAAAGATCCTCACAGAAAAGCTGTTTATCTATGGGCTGGATAAGCAGGTAGTGAGGTGGGTTGAAAACTGGTTCAACAACCAGGCCCATACGGTGGTGATCAGGGACACAAAGTCTAGTTGGAAGCCAGTACCTGTTTATCATTAATGATCTGGACAATGGGACAGAGCATACCCTCAGCAAGTTCGCAGCTGACACCAGACTGGGAGGAATAGTATACCTCTGGCAATTAAGAAAACAGCAATAGTGGTATACTTCTCACTAATTTAGTTTAATTTTTTTTTGTATGATACTCTGTTGGCTTTTTTTAAAATGAAATGTTTATTTAATTATTGAAGGTTCTTACATATCAAGGATTTTATGATGAAAATCTGGAATGGGTTGGTTTAGAAAACATCCAAATTGTGGCTTCCATGTCTGCTGGAGGAACATTAGGAAGACATAAACTTAGCTCCAGATTTACTTCTATTGTTCGTCTCTGTGCAATTGAGTAAGTATGTGGAAATTAGTTGGACTCTCAGAACTCAGATGCAGCCTCTGTTTATAGGGCTCTTGCTCAATTTAGTCTTTATGAAGATGTGGCTGTTGTAGTCTTTCATCTTTTCTAACAGTTTGGGATCTTCAGATTTGGTGTTGTTTGGTGCCTTTTGGCACTAGAAACCAGCTAAAGAGCAGTCTGTTGATGATCAGAACCTGTTGATAATGAAGTGTTGGAAATATGCTTCCTGTTGGATGACTTTGCTTTCAGTAAACTGCTTTCTGCAGCTTTATATTAAGGTGCTGTTTGGTTACAAAATTAGAGAAATTGAAAAGAAGTTTGTTTGTTCGTTTTAAAGTTTGAACACATTTACAGATGTGTTTAGAAAATTTATGAGGGTGGCCTATTGCAATAAAATGATAATTTTACTTAGCTGCTAGGTGGAGATGCTATTCATTGAAATTTCTCAGTAATTGTGTATATAACTGTGAATCTTTTAAATCAAAAATTAACAATGATAATCCATAATAATTACTTTATTTTTTTCCTATGTAGCTATCCAGAAAGAGACCAACTGCAGACTATTTATAGTGCCTACTTGGAACCTGTATTACAAAAAAAACTAAAGAATCACCCTGTTTGGGATTCTTTACCAAAAATACATCAGCTAGCAGGATCTATGGTTCAAGTATATGAACAGGTATGGACATCTAATTTCTTTTTTCAAGGAGATGGAGAATTCAGATTTTTTTTTAAATAATCAAGTTTTGATATTAACAGGAGAATAAAAATGTTTATCAGTATTAAAATCCAAGTTTATATCTTTTTCATAATGTTGATATCAATTTTAGAGCCTACTTATTTGCGGAGAATCCTAGGTATTAGAGTCAAACTGAGTAAGTGGTAAGTGCTCTTGCTTTCCCACAGGTTTATTGTATGGTTTTGTTAAGCATCTTAACCTATCTGTGCTTTCAGTTCCTGATTTATAAAATGTGGGTAGTAGTGTTTTCCTACTTAATGGATGAGACAGTGTACTTCAAAGGCTGTTATGTGCTCAGATGTTACGGATGCTGTTATGAATAGAGAAGAGAGATATGAGGGTGGAGTCCTTTACACACATCAAGGACTACCTCTTAAAATTTTACACTGTTAAAAACAGGTATTTAGACACACAGTTCATTTCATCCTCCCACTTAAAATCTTACAGACTTCTATCCAGCAAAACACGTAAGTACTTACTTTTCTTAATCATGTACATAACCTTACTGGGGTAGGTACTGTGGGTATGTAGGTGCTTACTGTATGTTCCAAGAATGTATATATGCATGTTCCCATCTAGACAGAGCGATGATATAAAACCTTTCTTTATGACTGGAATGTTGGTATAGTCACCCGCTAGCATGCACCACTTAGCACGAGTTTCATACGGTACTATCAATGTATTCTAAGAAATCTCAGTTTAAATCTCATCACACTAAGACCAAATAACTGATGAAGGCAGTTATTCTTTGAATTAAAGATGTAGTTGTAAATTCAAATATCCTCTCTGGGGGCAGAGTTAGCATTTCTATACAAAGTCTTTTGTAGTGACTAAGTGTTACTGATTTAGGTAGTTTTTTATTACACTTTTATATTTCCTTTGCATTTTATATTTGGTATTGCTTTAAAAAAATTATGTGTTTTGTCTAATAATACTGCACTACCAGTCCTAGGTGACATGTGCAGTTGTTTGCATCAAAAACAGTACAGAAGAAATGTTCTAATTATGAAAAAATCTTTTGTGGTCAGCAAACAAGATTTAAAAAATTCATCTCTGCCCTTTTCAAAAAAAATAAAGAGTGAATTAATAAAATATCTAAATATATAGACC
Organism: Tauraco erythrolophus; assembly: GCF_009769465.1. Classification (NCBI taxonomy): domain Eukaryota; kingdom Metazoa; phylum Chordata; class Aves; order Musophagiformes; family Musophagidae; genus Tauraco; species Tauraco erythrolophus. Next base: position 121,052,298 of record NC_141465.1, on the reverse strand, counting down.
AAATAGAAAACTAATTTATCTAGTATTTTTAAAAAACGAGAAGCTACATTTCCAAGTGCTTTACATTTTAAAACATCACTTTTTTTTTTCTCCTCTTAACTTCCGTTTTTAGGTACGAGCGAAATTCACAGTTGATGATCACAGTCATTACCTTTTTACACCATGTATTCTTACTCAGTGGATTCTTGGTTTGTTCAGATATGATTTAGCAGGTGGTAAGTTACTTATTTGGTTTTCATTGATAAAGCAGTTCTAAACAGCCTGAATTATTATTGATGTCAGTCTTACTGTTGACAACACGTGCAACTTGTTCACCTGTGGTACTCTTTCTAAACTGTGAACTGTCTGTAACTCAATAGAGGGGGAAAAAATGCCCAACAGTTCATTCCATAACATACAGTAAACAAGTTTAAAAAACTCCAGTAATGTTTTAAAATATGTGGGAACTGTTTAGAGATAAAGGGAAGTTAGTAGTTTGAGGCTACATTCTCTACTATGGGAACTTGAAATGTACCCTCTACTCCTTACCATTTTTTTCTGATTTTTTTTTTTTTAATTTGGGTTGGGTTTTTTTGAGCATATATCTTGTCTTCTAGATTCCCAGAGACTTACCTCTTCTGCTTGTCTTTTTATACCTCGTTGTATAAACCTGGTGAGGTGACCGTGGAACTACAACTGATACACATCACCTATGACCTGCTTAACAAAAGAAGAATAAAACCACCCTTAAACATATAGAAAACATCTAGAAAACTCTCTCATCTGTGTAAAAGATATCTGCCTTAATATTCTCTCAGTTTCAGAATGCTTGATAATTAGAGTCTGGTCTGAAAGTTCTTCTTTCCTTGACTTAGGAAATGGTGAAATTTGTAAAAGTATTCAGTTTTGTGTGCTTTTCCAAATAGACAGCATAAGCTTTCTAATCTTGTTTTTGTGTCTGAAATTGCTATTATTACCAGATCTTGAGCAATTACTCCTTATTGTCTTTTAGTTTTTACATTAATTAAAGGATTACATAGAGGGCTGCTTAAGGAGTATAAAAGTGATAATGTTGTTGTGTTCACTTGCCTATAATTTTCTGGGATCATCAAATGTTATAAATGTAGCTTGAAGGGTGTCCCTGCCCATGGCAGGAGGGTTGGAACTAGATGATCTTTAAGGTCCCTTCCAACCCAAACCATTCTATGATTCTGTGAATGAGGTCAGAAGAGCTACACTGACAATCAATGAATGGGTAATCTCAGCCCATTTAAGAACTGCTTTGTTATATCTGCAGGTGACATATGCATATGCTTTTTCAATGATGAACAATATGACATGTCATTTACTCATCTCACCTTCCTTCTTTTGTGGAGAATGTTGAAGCTTTGTATTCTCTACTGGTATTTTATAATACAGGCTGGTTTGGGTATTTATTGTTATTTTAGTATTTGTTATCAGTCTTTCTCTGTTTAAAACAGTCTCCTATATTTTCTTCTTTTCATTGCCTGGAATTTTGTCCTTTAATTTTTACTTTGTGTGCAACACCTTGTTTGCTTTCATTAGAATGCTGGCACTAAACTGGGGAACTTGTTTTAATAGAATATGTTTCATTTTATGTTGTAATGATCCATAAAGATATTAAAGCACTTCATAATGTTTACTTTTTCTCTTATTTCTTCCTTACTGGTATTCTTCCTGTTGGTATGTAATTTCACTTACTCATTTTCAGTCTCATATTTTGAAATGGAAAATTTGAGAAATGTAACATTTGTTATAAATATATAAAGTTAAATCTCTGCTTAAATCTCTCCTAAAAATAGGATCATCGGCACAAACTGCAGACTGTGTGTTGGAAATTGTTCTTTACGAAGCACGTCGTTTGTTCCGTGACAAAATTGTTGGCATGAAAGAACTTCATGTATTCGATAACATTTTGATGAAAGTGTTTCAAGGTGATTGGGGCTCAGCTATTCTGGACAATATGGCAGGTAAACCATTTGAGGCATGGTACACAAACTTGAAATATTTGTTTAGGAATTGCTGAATCAAATCAGCCTGATAAGTCCAATAGCGTATGAGCTGAGCTCCTAAACTTTTGAATACTTCCTTTTATTTTCACAGATATCTTCTATGTAACTTGGGGAGTCTGTCAAGAGGCATTCATCACACCAGGACAGGCACTACCACCACATGGAAGGCCACTTGGCAGGCTAAACTCAACAGACTTGAAAGATATTATTCAAAAAGTGAGACAAGAGTAAAGAACATACACAGCAAGGATTCATAGCAATTATTCTAGACATTTTTTACAGGAAGTAACATGCAAGCACCAGGTTTAGGGTGGGGTCCGTTGCTTCTTTGCTGAATCATCTTTTGCATTTGGTCGAGGGAGGAGGAGGTTTGTGATGCTCTGTGGCAGGCAGTAGGAAGTATCATGCAGCAAGGCTATTTTAATGAAAAGGGCATCACTCGTATTTGCTGGTGATGTACAACAGTTTGATGAACAACATTTTGAGAAACATGGACATGCGTATATGTTTGTGTATTGTTTGAGTACCAAAATGTTTTATTAAATGTTTGCTTTCTGAATTTTTGATTTTCTAATGTAGTTTTTATTTGAAGAAATTATACATGGATTGTTTGGAGATTTGGCATGCTTTCAAACAGAAAAGTACGAAAAATGGGCTTGATGAGGAAATGCAAACATGTTAACTCTGCTAGGCTGACAGATTTTCAGGATGAGAGCTTTGAGGTCATCTCCCCTTATTAGTAGTGTTGGATGGACTGCTCTTGTAGATGGGAAACTACTCCCTCACCTTATTTGCCAACTTGTGACCAATAGACTATGGGAAACGATGAAGTTCAGTAGCTTCAGTAACCAGATAGTGTGTTTTTTTTTTCTGACTACACAATTACATTGGGCTTCTAAAATGAGGTTTTATTAAGTATAACAAGGCCAGAATTTAATCTTAGGATCTGTTGTTATGTGTGTTTCATTAGGAAATTCCATAATCTGCAATTATGCAGCAATTAGCTGCCTAAAACACTATTCTCAGTTATGTATTAACTAATCTGTAGTCAGAGACGCAGCTCAGACTTTGTTCTAGTCCATTATTTGATTTTAATTAATTCAATGGTAGACTTCTATTTCATAGTATCAAAGACTTCTGATATCCTGGTACTGGGGGTAATGGGATCTATTCATTACTGTTAAAGGGTGTGCCAGGTAACTAATACTGTCACATAAATAATTTATTTGTAATGAATACCAGCGTAGTGTCTTAAGCTTTCAAGCCCTTCTTTTCTAAACTTTTAAATGTTGAATGCTTTCAGATCTTGCTGCTTTTATTTATTATTAGTGAACACATTTCTTTTTTTCTTTTTTGATAGGGTATTATTCATTATGGGCGAGACAAAAAAGAAATAGAGATTTTACTGTTCCAAGAAGTCCTCAGTTATATGTCTAAAGTGGACAGAGTGCTAAGTTTTCCTGGCGGATCACTTCTTTTGGCAGGACGAAGTGGTGTAGGTCGTCGAACAGTTACCTCTTTAGTTAGTCATATGCACGGAGCTGTTCTGATTACTCCAAAAATTTCCAGAAGCTATGAGCTGAAGCAATTCAAAAATGATCTTAAATATGTAAGTCACTCAGTATCTTCCATTTTGTAGTGTTGTAGGTGTGTATTAAAAAAAAATACAGGAATTTTGAAGTACACAAAAGTGTCATTTGAAGAGATATTTTAAGAAAAGCAAAATGTCAACTGTCTAAATGAAACAAGTAGATTTTCAAAAGTTCTCAGTGTCTAGATGTGTATACTGTAATTACCTGAAACCTCTGCTTTTTGGAATACCAGAGCTGTTTTTATGAATTTTGTAGACTTCCTAAATTCTAAGTTTATGCGAATATTGGAAAGGTTTTTTTCATGGATATATTTTCATATTTGTATATGTTTTTATTTTCTGTCTCTACTATGGTCTGCCAGTTAATAGGATAGTAGCTGAGTCAAGTAAAATTTTAGTGATTGGTGAAAGTGTACCTATTATTTAAAAACAAAAAGAAACCTTGAATCAGCAGTTTCCCAGTACCTTCAGCAATGCTAGAGAAAATTCAAGACCTAAGCTCTCACAACAGAGTGGTACAACTCTGTAATTGACTCACATCTGGAACAGAAATATACTCTATGAAAGAGTCTGTTTTAATTATGTTTTCATTACTAAGCTGTACATCTACGTAGAATGTTTTTTATATTTGATATATATCTGAATCACCTAGTATTCTTTTGTAAGTATATAATAGTGTAGATGCTGTGGAGAAAACATATATGTGCCATATAATCAAGGAAAGATTATCATTCTCTTATGAACAATACATATATTCTCCATACTGAGATTTAAATGTCTTCCCGGCTTCTAGGTGATGGAGCTTGCGGGCATTGAAGCACAGCAGGTGGTATTGCTGCTTGAAGACTATCAGTTTGTTCATTCCACATTCCTTGAGATGATCAACAGTTTACTGTCTTCAGGTGAGACAAATCCAAAAAGATGGTACTACTTTTGCCACATCGAGGTAGCTCAATGAGGCAGAATTAGAGGATGTTTTTTAACTTTATGCCTATACAAAAGTAACTTTATTTTGTTAACTAGCTTTGTTCCACAGGCAGAGAGATCTTTCAAGGAGTGTCTAACTTGCTGAATGTTTTTTTTGAGCTGCAGTAGTTTAAGAGCTGATCAATAAGAGCACCAGATTTTCCTGTCTCCCACGTGCAAATCCAACTCTCGTTACAGCATCAGATTCTCATCAGCCAGTGTTAAACCTCTATGTCTGAGGTCGTAGATAACCACTCTCATGTTTCTGCTTCCTGGTGTATGACAAAGTCTGGTTTGATTTGTTTTGTATGCAGTATTGGATCACTGTCTTTGGGTAGATTTGAATGAGTTTTTGAAGTCTATTTCAGTAACATAAACAAAGTAGGCTGTTTAAGTTAAATGGGATCACTATAATTTGGCTTGTTGTTTCCATGATACCATGAAAAGAATGGTGAAGTACATGGGATGATACTCATGAAAGTATGGAGGTGAGTACTGCCATGTTTGAATTCTCTATGCAGAGAATTCAAGGGAATCCTTCAAAGGAGTTTGAAGAATTATTGTATGTTTGATCTGACATTTTATATTCATTCTTGAAATAGGAGAAGTTCCTGGGCTATATAAAATAGAAGAATTAGAACCATTGCTATCTCCTCTGAAGGATCAAGCTTCGCAAGATGGATTTACAGGACCAATTTTCAACTATTTTACATACCGTATGTGAACAGAATTAGAAGTTATACTTTATTACAAAGTTGCAAATGTGGGATATTACTAGACAATTTCTAATGTGGTCCTTGCTTTGTGTACATTTTTAACTTTCAGTTAGTTATTAAAAACTAGACGGAAATAATGATTGCAGTGTGATATTTGAGGACACAGAACTCAGCTTAAACTTCATTCTTCTGTCTGAAATTTTGTATCCATGAATGTTCTACAAAACTGTTAGGAAATGTGCTGTTGAAAGCAATTAGAAGGAAGAAAGCTCTTGTCCCCACCATTTTCTGGTTTGTTTAGCTTGTGTATCTAGTAACAGAATTTTCTTCTATTTGTCAGTTATACCTACAAATCAGTTTGGGTTCTGAGTAATCATAAGCAAGTTTACAGATAGGTTTCTTAATTATTTGTGTTTCTTCCTTGGACCAACAAGAAAATTAAATAGTTTATAAATAAATAGAAGAATGTGACTGAAAGAATACAGATGTTGGCAGTCATACTCAGGGGTCCTGGAACTACTTCTAATTCTGACCCTATGGGTCTATATTGACTGGAATGACAGCTAGTGGTATCTATTTAAATACTGTCAGCTCTTCTAAATTAAAAAAAAATGTAATATACATAATAAGAATCCACGATATTAATTTAAGTTCTGTTTCTAAACATTCCTGCCCTAGTTTGATGTGGTGTAATAATATCTTTTTTCGGAAATTACCTAATGCTGAGTATTTGAAGGAAAGTAAATTTTGTTGTATTTGCAATAAATCTACCATCATGTAGTCAGATTGTTATCTACTAAATATTTCATATGTTGCATTTTCTTAGGGATCCAACAAAATCTGCATGTTGTTTTGATCATGGATTCTACCAATTTAAATTTCACAATAAACTGTGAAAGTAATCCAGCACTGTACAAGAAATGTCAGGTTTTGTGGATGGAAACCTGGTCAGAAAACAGTATGAAGAAGGTAAATTGCATTAATTGAAACCTGTGACTTGTTTAAATTAATATCTCCAAAAATAACTGAGCTGTTGTGAATAGGGTCAAAATATTTAAATTGTGAAGGAGTTATTGTCACTGTGCTTATTTAATCAATTTCTGCAGTCCTACAAAGAGAATTCTACAGAACAGTTAAGTAATATTAGCGTTGTTATTTTACCAGTAACATTATGTTTGTTCTCTCTGTGGGCTGCCTTGAGGAAAATGCTGACTGCTATGACTCTGATCAAACAGCATTTAAGAACAAAATACAAATAGACTGCAAGCAAAATGTTAAAGCCAACTATGCTGATGATATCTGCTGTTGCTAGTATGCTTAACAGCTATTTTTAAAATAGTTTTGTTAAGTGTATATGAGCTGCTATAGATCTCAGATTGCACTGTAAACCTTATGTTATTCTTGAACCTTTGCCAAGTGTTTTGATTGATGGAACAGAGTCAGCGTGTTTTTTTTAGGATCAAAATCTGCACATTTCAGGATGTTTACAGTGTAAGTTTGAGAAAGAGATATATTACTTCTATATATTAAGAGATTTCTAAATCCAGTACTCTGATAGGGACAAGGCTGCCTACCCTTCATGGCTCCAACTTGAACCAGAGGTGAAGCTGAGCATGGATTCGCAGTAGGCACACACACACAGACACACCGTACATATGTACGTGTGATTGGCGACCCAGAACAACACAAACAGAAAAGCGTAGCACAAACATAAACAACGCTGTTGGCATCATCCTGTTCCCCTCTCTGAGTGATCACAATGAAGGTCCATTAGTAGGAAATATGTACATGTGCAGAATATGAATCCCCTGCCTCCGGATCCCCTGGTCTCCCCAGTTGCTGGCATCTGGATGTACAAGCTCTTGAGGCCACAGCTGCACTCCAGCTGCTGGTACAGACTGCCTCACTGTGTACACACACACACACACACACAGAGGCACAGTGAACCCTTCCAGTAACTGTGCTTAAACAATCAGTCCATCCGGTAGCCTTGGATGTAGGATCTCCCCATTGCATCCCGTGCAGGCACATACAGGTACAGACATACTGGGTCTCGTTTGACTCCCAGACTCCACAGTCTCTCGGGCAGTTGGCCTGAACCTTCTAGTCCCTTGTGACAGCCAGCTCCTGTGGGTGCCTCACCAATCCATAGTAAGTCTTGTGCGATCTGAAATGCTCTTCCACTGCATTCCATAATGTATCCCAAGACTCCTATGCAATAACACCCTCAGTCTTGTCTGTAAGGTGATCTGGACTCTCCCATTGACTCATCATGGTGGATTTCACACCTGGACCATGAGGTTCATTGCTTTCCTGGAAAAGCCATGGGAGCAAATGGTGCAGTGACCATTTCTGCCTGGGTTACTGGGGCTTGTCCAAACAACAGTTTGTACTGAAAGGTCTTTTTGGCAAGAAAGTTTGAGCCTGCTCTGTCCATAGTTAAAAAGTGTTTCTCAGAGTATTTTCACTTTCACTTCAGTAGGGATTTTTTTTTTTTTTAATGTGGAATCTTAATGCTAGAACCATTTAATCATATGCTATAACCTATGAATTTGCCACTGTATGTTGTATAGTTGATAACACAGGAAGGTAAGCCCACTCTTTGACCATGAAAAAGACCTCAAAGACCCTGACATAGGCATTGTTTAATTCCGGTATTGTATCCACGACAGTTGTACTTAAGACTGTCTGACCTCCTGTTGAGTTGTAGATCTTTTTACATCTTTGACATTTGTGTTATTGTAAGAGTCCTTTCAGGATTAGTTGCTCTTTCTTGCAGCCAGCAAAAGCTCCTCTGCTTGAGAGAACAAGAAGTTATCAGTGAGAGGGAAAGGCAGAATTAATCTTTTTAATGCTATATCCTTAAATACCTTATTCTGAATAAGGCTATCATATTCAGTCTTTTCAAATGAGAAACTAGATTGAAGGTTTGGTGGGTTAAATTTTAACTCAAATTCTCATTGTTCATACTTTTCATAAAAAAACATGTTAATTTTTTTAGATACCTGAAATGCTTTTGTGTGATTCAGATGAACAAGAAAAGACTGGAAAAACACATAAGGAAGTTAAGAAAAAACATTCAGGTAATATTGAGGTGGACCCATTAGTTATGATTACTTATTATTAAACGCTTATTCAGTCCTGTGTTGGGCATAGATAGTGGCACAGATACTTTGAGGATGTTTTTGTCAGAAAATTCCTAGACTTTAGTATTGTTTACATGGCAAGCATTTTACACAAGGGAACATTAATCTGGAACATACATCCTGGCTGATCAAATCCAGTCTCTTCTGTCACAAGCAATCACTATGTATATTCAATTTTGTAAACTAATTAAGCTGCATCTTGTTTTGTTTTGTTCTTTGTCTTCCTTCTATATGGAAGTTATTTCACAGCCTCAAAATCTGATATTTTGAGAGTTTGTGAATCTATATATTTTCATTATTCTTGTCCTAGACCCACTCATTTTACTTTAATAATTCTTTATTTCCAGTAACTAATTTCTTCTAAGTAATGCCCCTTTTCTGAGTAATTTGTTTTTATAATCAAACTTCAAATTTAACCATGTTAAAAATAGAGTGTTAAACATAATCTAGGAGACCAGTGCCAGCACTCATTTGCATAATCATAGAATCATAGAATGTTTTGGGTTGAAAGGGACCTTAAAGATCATCTAGTTCCAAACCCTCTGCTGTGGGCAGGGACACCTTCCATTAGATCAGGTTGCTCAAAGCCTCATCCAACCTGGCCTTGAACACCTCCAAGGATGGGGCAACCTATTCCAGTGTTTTACCACCCTCAATGTAAAAAATTTCTTCTTTATATCTAATTGAAATCTACCCTCTTTCAGTTAAAAACTGTTGCCTCTTGTCCTGTCACTACCATGCCCTTGCAAAAAGTCCCTTTCCAGCTTTCTTGTAGGCCCCCTTTAGGTACTGGAAGGCTTCTAGAAGGTCTCCCTGGAGCCTTCTCTTCTCCAGGCTGAACAGCCCCAACTCTCTCAGCCTGTCCACATAGGAGAGGTGTTCCAGCCCTCTGATCATCTTTGTGGCCCTCCTCTGGACCCGCTTCAACAGCTCTGTGTCCTTCTTGTGTTGGGAACCTCAGAGCTGAACACAGTATTCCAGGTGGGGTCTCACGAGAGCAGAGTAGAGGGGCAGAATCACCTCCCTTGACCTGCTGGCCACGCTCCTTTTGATGCAGCCCAGGATATGGTTGGCTTTCTGGGCTGCCAGTGCACATTGCCGGCTCATGTTGAGCTTCTCATCCACCAGCACTCCCAAGTCCTTCTCCTCAGGGTTGCTCTCAATCTATTCTCCACTTAGCCTGTACTTATGCTTGGGATCGTCCCAGCCCATGTACAGGACCTTGCACTTGGCCTTGTTGAACTGAGGTTCACATGGGCCCACCTCTCAAGCCTGTCAAGATCTTTCATTTATATTATATTATGTTATGTTATGTTATGTTATGTTATGTTACATTACGTTACGTTACATTATATTGTATTGTATTGTATTATAATACATTTTTAGGCATTTCTAATAAAAGCATTAGTCTGAGTAGCAGACTCTGGAGCCAAGAGAGTATAAAGTAGTAAGTGATTCACTTGATGCTTCTTGTTCTGTATTGCTTTTTAATAGGCACTGGAATAATGGCCAAATTTAGGATTTAGTGTTCATGCTACCATCCATCTTTTTCCTAGATCCTGGTACTTAATCTGTGCCTCAGTACTTATTCAAGGCGTTCATTTATATGTAGATATGTTTCAGCAATTTTTTCTTTTGTAGGGTAATACAATTTATTTTATGGTATCTTTGGGCTTCTTTTGAGAAACTGTTGAACAACCTGGAATGTTTAGAAAAACCTTTTAGTCTACCCGTAATCAAAGACAAGGGAGAAGAGAAAAACACATGGGCTCCCTTTCTAAAAAATCCATGTATTTTCAAATTCAATTTCTATGGAAATAAAGTTTCTTTTATGATTAGCCCTCCATAATCAGCAATTAATTTTACCTTCTTTTACAAACATCAATGAAATATTTTGTAGCTTTCGATCAATTTCAGTATATTTCTTTCTGAGGGCTATGTATTTCAAATGTAATGACATGTTATTTAGGTACTTTGAAAGAAATTATAGTCTTTACGATATTTTGAATGTCCTTAATTCACATTTTAAAAAACATATTCTGTTGCTCGTCCTTAGTTATTTTAATGTGAGATAAGAAGCAGTATATTATTATCTGTGTAACAAATTATGTTGTACAGGTGATTCTGATTTTCTGAACTCATTTCTGGCAATCCATGAATCATGTAAAATGTATGGAGCAACACCTAGCAGATACATGACATTCCTTCATATATATAGTACCATCAATAACAGTAAAAGAAGAGAGCTAATAAAAAGGCAGAACCACTTGCAGGTATGTATTTAAAACATTTTTAACATATGGATTTTCAAAATACTCTCACATTTGGAAATGCCTTGTGTATTAATGGGCTGTAACTGCTGGCAAGATCATGCGAGGTGTCCTCTGTTGACATATGCTCATGCTGTGGTTTCAGGAAAGGGATAGTATCGATCTTAATGCGCATCTCTTTTCAAATGCCTCAAAGAGTGTAGAGTGGTTTCTTGTTTTCGTTAATATTTACAGTTATATCAGACTGGGTATATTTTCTTGGAAAACTAAAAAGTACTTGAGAGCACTTCAGATTTTTTGACCCATATGTGTTGAAATTGTGTTGCAAACAATCCATCAATGTTCCATCAATTTAAGTCCTACTTCTGCTTGTATAAATTTTCCCAATGTAGTTTCATATTCTGTCCCTGTCTATATATCTCTACAGCAACTTCCTGCTTTGTGTGATTCTTGCGTCCCTGTGATTCAACAAATCGTTATCTTTAACCTCATGGTACTTTTGTATTGCTTTGTCCAAGATTCCTTATGTTGGGATTTTCTCTAATTTTGTGATTTGAAATTGTTTTCATATTCCTTTCCATGTATCAAACCTTTAGACAGTTGTAGACCAAATGCATTTCATCTCACAACTACTGCTTTACTCCTGTTCTGTATGCATAACATACTTATTTTTGAAACTCATTTGTTCTCTTCCTGGTATACTTCCTTCCCTTCCCCCAGTAAGATTCTGGAAAGATGATCCTTTAAAACATGTAACTTTTGTCTTTACCCTTCTTCCTTCCTTTTCAGCTCCTTTTCCCAGTGAGCCTTGCTGCTGTTATGAAACCTGACTTGCAAAGCTCTATTTCTTCTTAAAGCATCTGTTAAAAACAAGTGACTTCTTTGCCTTGTGTTCTACACTGTTTTTAATCTGCCTGCCAATATTTTTCCATCACTGTAGTAAGGAATTTAGGAAGATTTATGTTTGTAATGATAGAAATTGCTTTTTTATTTATTTAGAAAGTAACTGTGATTTATTTGTGACAAACACTTATTTACTTCTTAAGTGCTCTGGTTAAATAAAAGTAATAATTTACATGAAAATTAGATATGTGTATCCTAAATCAAAACATCTTCCAGGTGATTTTTTTTTTAATATATCTTGAAATAATTCTAATGTCTGATTACTATAGAGTAAATAATTTAGAAAATGTGAATAAAGAAAATAGTTAAGCATAGTCGAGTCTTTGTTTTATGTACATCTATGTTCTTTAGAGAATGTAAAATATGTAGAAATAGGATAATCTAATTTGTTTTGATTTGTTTAATTTTTGTAGTTTTGCTTTTAGAAGACATAAAATTACATGGAGTTAATATCAGTTAACTGAAATGCTGTTGAGTTAATGAGAAAAAGATTATGTACTAGTTGCTGTTCCATTAAAAGTTTGTTATTTTGAGAATTTTGTTTCCAGCTTTTTGATATAGTAATAGATCTTACAGTGACACATATGTAAGTGTCAAATCTCATTTTGGAATTAAATAATACAAAGAAAATGTAAATAATATCAAGAAAATGTGGAACATACATAAATAAAAAAATTAAGAATACTAGTCTACATCACTCTTAGTTTATGCATACTGTTTGTAACCCACCTTCATTTAAATCTGTTTAAAATTCATTGCTAAATAACTGCCTCTTATAAACTTTTATAGGCAGGTGTTTCGAAGTTGAATGAAGCTAAAGCCCTGGTAGATGAACTGAACAGAAAAGCTGGAGAACAAAGCATTTTGCTCAAAACGAAGCAGGATGAGGCTGATGCTGCCCTTCAAGAAATTACAGTATCTATGCAGGTGTTGTATAGAATCATATCAAAAGTAAAGAAAAAAATATATATATTTTTCTGTTTTGCTCTCCTTAACTGCCTGTGCTTTGTATTGTTTTCAAAGGTTACAAAACCTGGTGCTTTTACAAGAATTTGCCTAAGGGAATGCACGACCCCTGAGGCTTAAACAAACTTGCAACAGGACAGAGAATTATGTAATTTAGATCATATTTGAACTGATTGAGTAAGAAGAGATCACTGCAAGTTTTGCACTTGGATTGTATTTACTGCTGTAGTTTAGTCTGAAAGTTTTCCTAGAACTTCATAAATCCAAACTGATTCATTTTAAAATGTTTATTATAGATAGGAACTGTAAACAAAATACTGACAAGTAGCACTATTTTAGGTAACAAATACCAGGAATTAAATTTGTTGACTGTTAGAAAGTATGGATTTCATAAGGCCCAGTCTCTGAAGTTAACCTTAAAGAAAGTTAATGGTACCTTTGTGTTCATCACTCCTTGAATTTTTATTCTTCAGCTCAGAGGTTGACCTGGGCTTTTTAGGAGGTCATTTTCTTTAGTAGCATTTTCTCAGTTAAGTAAAATAATTATGCAGAAAATAGATCTCTACGTTGCTCCTTCCAGGAATCATCAGTGTAGGAAAAGCCATAATGAATCTGCTGTCACTGCACTATTTGTTTTGTCACTGGTTTAGTCTGATCGGCCTGAAACAAACTTAAATAAAGAAGCTCAAAGACAAAGACATTCTCTGTATGCAGTAAAGTAGGTGCCTGCTTTTCCAAACCATTTAGTTCACCATGCTTTAAAGGTGCATTACTTCCCATTTTTATGTCTACTTCTGTTGGCAATTTTTAATACTTTTAGGCTCTATCTGCCTATTGTACATAAATTTGAATAATGATGATTGGCTTGATATGTTCACTGCTGGCCTCAAAGAACTTGTTACACCGTTTCCCCTTATTTCTGTTTTATATCTGTGTCTGCTGTGGTCCAGTAGAGTTACAGGTTGTGTGGGTAGCACATACTACATTGTAGGACATAATCAAAGAATAGGCAAAACGCAATGAAACATGATGAGCCCACTGACTCAGAAAAATCAGAGTAGAATTCTGATTATTTAGATTAGCATAAAGTATAGGTGCCCTCTGACATTTTAATGTCACTTCAAATGTTCTGGTTTATGTAAAAGAGAAGGCTTTAATACATGCAGACTCTTTTACTTCTTTCAGAGCCATCCTCTTGACCTACAACTGAATTTTAAGGTTTTCTTACTCAGAGCTATCATTCAGTACATTTACATTTGCATGAAATGTCTAATCTGGTTTTATGTAGTTAATGTTTTATGGATTTGAATGTAATCTTCAATGACATGCTGGTCTATAGCTTGGGTTAAGTGCTCAGAAAGATTGTTATTAATCTCAAGGTTTTCTTTGCTTATTTACATCTATTACTTTCTGCTACAAGTTCAACTCAGCTTGACAATTGCTGGTTATAATAATGTGTTATATCCTGGAAAAATGTAATCTCTGGGCTTTGTTGTCTTGTATCTTTTAGGTGAACTTAGCCTAGAATATTAGTCTTTTATTTTATGCATTGTATGCATTTATCTTCAATTATCTGTTTTGTAACTGGTATTCCCTGTTTTGTGGGGTTTTTTTTTGTTAGTTTCAGGATATGTAAGGTCCTTTTTATTGTAGTTTTATATAGTAGGTATTTATTGTTATATTGAAGTGCTTAGGAGTCCTGGAGATGGCTAATAGCTACTGTCTGCTGTATGGTAGGCACAGTACAAATCCAGGAAAAAAAAAAGATGTAAACCTAAACAGCCTACAATATGTGGCCAGGACATAGGACAGGTATCCTTACAGACAGATGGGTGCAAATTTACAAGTAATGTATTAGTGTTTTTAGGCTATTAGGCTGTAGTTCTAACACAACTACTGCTTTTATGAATGTTATAGAAAAGGAGAGTTTTAGTGGTGCCATGAAAAAAATAGAAAGCAGCTACAAAAACAATGGCAGGAAGATATTTCAAGTGTAGCAAGGATGTTACAGATGCTGTCACTCTCATCCTTTTAGAGGAGGACTAACATCTGGATAAGGTATGGAAAATCAGAGGGAAGGAGAAAAACGGTGAAAATGAGCCTCAAAAATAGAGTTTCAGATTTTGCCTACGATGAAGAAAGGGAACGAGACAGTAAAAAAGATGCTTATTCCATGTCTCAAATATTTTATGTAGTTAGCATGGTGCAAATTATATTATAATCAAGACTAAAACAAATAAGAGACCTACAGGGATAAAATCTGTATGAATTTGAAAACTTAAGGTATTCTTTTTTACAGAGTGCTAGTGAGCAAAAAACAGAAATGGAAAAAATAAAACACCGGATAGCAGAAGAAGCTGCAGAAATAGAAGAAAGAAAAAGAAAAATTGAAGATGAGCTAAAAGAGGTTCAGGTAAAAGCTGATAAGGAAAAGTAATATTTTGCAGTCTGACTTTATTTACTTACTCAAGTCCTGCTATGCAAAATAGTTCTGCGAAATTTATCCCTGCATTTCTTAAATTTTGCTGTAAATTATTTTGATGTTAAAACTTTTATGCATTAGAAAACAGTATTCTATTTACCAGATTTAGATTGTCATTTTAGCATTTGTATTTTATTAGATCTTAAATATAGAAAGAATTTTCAGGCCAAATCTTTCCTCTTATTGCTAATTCTATGCTGCTGTGATCTGCAACAGAGTTCTGCAGATTTTATGAAATGCTTTTCAATTGCTAATGTTTTATATAGACCAACTACATTATTCTGCCTTGGTCAAGCTGGTAATATCATAGGGCTTGGTACTTGGTCAAGCTGGTAATATCATAGGGCTTGGTACTATCAGCTGAATGGAAATAACTTACTGAGAGATAATTTCCAGGTATTACTATATTCCAAAAATTGTAAATCCTAATGGCACTAGAGCAAACAGCTTGTTCAAGAGACCTTACAGCTGTTAAGTATCAGGTGTTTTGCGAGGCATGTATGTTCAGTCATTGCTTTTAGTCTCTATTTTTCATCCCATCCATTCAAAAATTGTACTAAAGAGCAGAGGAAAAGTACAGCAACTTAACTTTTTCCTTTTAAATGTCATAGGTGCCAAGAAATTACATCCCTGTATTGAAAGTGACATAGAACTACAGGATTAGGGTAAATCCCTTCCTGTGGTCTTTGATAAATATGAAGGATAAATATGAATGGAAATATATTTGTTATCATTTCAATACATGGCAATTTTTTAATGACTTGTGCACAGGAATATGCATCAGTGGCAGTTGATTAGGTAATAAAATGTATAAAAAGAACAAGAAATTATGTGAAAACTGAATGGCAAATGTTCAGTTTCTTGTATCTTCATCTCTTTTTTGGTGTGTTTTTATGTTTTAAGCCACTGGTTAATGAAGCTAAATTAGCAGTTGGAAATATAAAGCCAGAGTCTTTGTCAGAAATCCGGTCGCTACGGATGCCCCCTGACATAATCAGAGACATACTTGAAGGAGTTTTACGGCTGATGGGGATTTTTGATACATCATGGGTGAGCATGAAGAGGTGAGGATTTTATTTAAGCTTTGAACTTAACCAGTACTTTACAATATAAATACTTTGATTTATATTCAGGAATAATGTGTGTGCAGGATTCTTTGGATTCATAGAGAAATAACCTCTTTAACGTTTCTTTCTTCTTCACTTACTTATTTAATTCTTTTTATAGTTTCTTGGCCAAAAGAGGCGTGAGGGAGGACATAGCAACATTTGATGCCCGCAATATTCCAAAAGAAATACGAGAGAGTGTTGAAGAACTTCTTTCTAAAAACAGAACATCTTTTGATCCAAAGGTAATTTGTGATTGCATTACATAAAATGAAAAAAGATGAAAAAATAAAAGCCATGATTGTCTGATTTGCCAACATAATTTTTAGAATGAACTTAGAGAAAAAGTTATGAATTCTGCTTACAGAATTGGTCAGTATAAAGAGGTAAAAGTGTAGCAGAGGTTACTCCGTTGCAGACTGCCTCCAACAGTGAGAATTTTGTTGGTGACTGAGGAGTGGTGGGATGAGAAGTCATTATGAAGTCAAGTCCTCAGATATTTTTGTCACTGGTATAAATTAGAACTCAGATCAAGGAATTGTAACTGAATCCTTCTAGCCTTCATGTAGCAGTAAGAGTGTTAACAATACACTTAATTAAAAAAAGAGGGACTAATGATGATTAAATGTATGAATGATTTTTGAGAATTGGTTTGGCAGTAGCTATAAAAAGGAATTCTTAAATACTAGTTCCTTATTATTAAAAGGAAAGTTGTAGTTACATGAGAAGGAAAACACTGATAAATTATGCATTAATTTAAAACTTCTTAAATTCAGTGAAGTTTCATAGTTGTGAAGATACCTATTATTTTTATTTTACACAGATTGATGGCCTACAATATAATCTCTCAGTAACACTTTAAAAGATTAGTTCAGTAGAGGAGCTAGCTGATTGGCATATTTGAGTTGATAAGTTGTAAATCTGTTGCAGTTATTTATCCTGTGTTTATCTCATCTACATTACACTTCAAGGACTTTCTTGTAACGGTTGCTGATTTTTTTCAGAATGCTAAACGAGCCAGCGCTGCAGCTGCTCCATTAGCAGCTTGGGTGAATGCCAATGTCCAGTATTCCCATGTCCTAGAAAGAATTCAGCCTTTGGAAAAAGAAAAGGCTGGCTTGGAAGCGTAAGTTAGACACTGTTATAAAATAAATGTTTTTAATTCCAATGTTGGTGGGTGAAACTAAAGCCTCCAAGGAGGAATTGAAGTTTATTAAAAACCAAAGATGTAAGAAAGCATACCTCATCCATAGGTAATAAAGCGTTCATGCTGAGACAGAACAAGTAAGAATGCAATATTTTGTTTTTCCTGGAAGCCATGCCTTGGGTGTTTTTCGGCCAATTAGAAGTTACCTGTCTCAGCTGAAATGCGTCAGGGAAAAATGAACATCACAGATATGGAATCTATACTGATTGATTTGCCGGGTCTTAAAGTTCTCTATTGGAAGAATTTGTTTTGATCTTTAAGAACACATTTGAATGGGGTGTTTAGTTCCATTTTTAAAACTATGTGATGAGAAGTAGTCAAAACTTTTACATGTGAAAACAGAGTTTTGTTAATATAAATCACAAGAAAGAACCATCTCTGAACTATTTCTGTGTAAATGACTTTCCTGTTACTTTTACTCTTTTTTTTTTTTCCCTTTGGATCCTTAGTCTTAAAATAAATGTTACATTTTTGTAGTAATCTCAAGAAAACTGAAGGCAGAAAGCAGAAGTTAGAAGATCTTCTGAACTCTGTTGGTCAAAAAGTATCGGAACTGAAAGATAAGTAAGTTTATTTCAAGATATAAATAAAAACATTGGTGATTTTACACTATGAAAATTAAATTTAGCTAACCAAATGTAAATCCCTTCTCTGCAAGATATTTACATCAGAAGTAGCAATAATTAGGCTGTCTACACACTCCGCGGAGATAAATGAATACTGTTAGAATGCAGTTCATCTCATCGATCAGATGAGATGGTCCTCAAAAGTACTGACTGCTTCTCACTACTGAATGTGTTGGAAGCCTTCGCTGTAGACATTGTAGATGTGAAAGATAAGCAGTATGTCTCTCACTTTTTAAATCTAAATGGACTTTAATGTTTCCTTAGGACTTCGGAAACATATCTATACGAGACTTCTACTGATCACAGCTTGAATAAAGGCACTTCTAGTTCTTTTAGGATGGTTTACTTTTCTGACAGTTAGCTAGTTAGCCGTCTCTTTTTTTCTTACCATCTCATCAAATATGTGACTTACAGTGCCATAAAAATTGCTGTGGTGAACTTTTATACTTTCTCCAAATTCGGTTTAATCCAAGTTTTTTAGTTCAATGTTTCCATTATGTAGTTAGGATGGGAGATACTTTACAACTTGACATATATGTGTATTACTAAAAGTCATGTTTTGTAGTCTGCAAAAAGGAGTAAATTGGAGAATTCTTCTTGTCACTCAGCTATATAGCGATGTCTGAGATTAACTAGACACTATATACTATATGATATAAATATATAAGTGTATTACTAAATATAAAATATAATTACTAAATTTACTAACGTACCTTTTATGTTAAATAAATTACTTTAAAAGGTGGATTATTAAATACATTAATTACGTTAATTAAATAGTAATTAGTCTGATTAGGTATTAAAAATTACAAACTAATACCTAAACCTTGCCTGTTGTTTAGAGTATGTTCTTATTTCATAGTAGTTTACAAGATAGATTACTGTGCATTGAACTGGGGTCATCCATATCAATTAGCAATATCTCCTTTACAGGTTTTGTAGATTAAATTTACCAAAAAGTTACAAATCATGGAATCATAGAATGGTTTGAGTTGGAAGGGACCTCAAAGATCATCTAGTTCCAACCCCCCTGCCATATGCAGGGACAGTATGTATAGTATGGCATTGAGTCTGCTATTGTCCTGGCTAAGTGCAGAACAAAAATTAACACAATCACTAAAATCAAGTCAGGCTGTCTAAGTAGAAGAAGAAATGATTTTCAGACGTTATAGTCTATATTGAAAATGTATTTTTAAATCTCACCTTGTGCATCTATCTAAATTTTGTTAGTTAAAAGTCTGACAAGCTCATCTGCCAGTTAGAAGCAGAAGATATAAAAAAGAATTGTAGTTGTGTTCTTCATAAAGAATAAGGGAGAAATTAATTACAAATTCAGTCAATTAAACTGCTTTGAAAATAACTGTCCATAAGTTTAGTAGTTCATGATAGCAGTTACAAACAGTAGTTGTTTTGCAGGTTCCAGAGCAGAACAACAGAAGCAGCAAAACTTGAAGCAGAACTAAGTAAGGCTCAGAAAACATTGAAAGCTGCAGAGGTATTGATAAATCAACTCGATAGGGAACATGAAAGATGGAGCACCCAGGTTAGTGAAAATTTGCATAGGTATATTTTATAGCTGATAATTTGAAAATACAACTTTTGCACTGTTTAGAGAACGTGAGTTATTGCTAGTCTGCATGTCTCCTAAGTGTACATATTATTTGATTTCTCATTAGGAATAAAAGTTGTTTTTCCTTCTAAAACTTACTTTTATTTCACTGTAGAAGTTACCTTACCTATATCACATAGCTATAGAATGTGTAAAAAAAGCCCTTGGTATTTAATATAGAACTTAAAACGTTCTTTAATGTTTTTCAATCGCAATATCAATGTACTTGTTATGGTGGCTAAAAATGTCAGCAGTCGGACCCTCCAAGTTGAGGTACAATCAAAGGTACAGATTTTGGGAAAGCGTTAAACAATCACAGTCTTAAAACATACCTCCTTTATGGCATTGATGCAGGAAATGCAAATGTAGACCTACCCAAAACGTTGGGTTACTTTTGAAGTCTTCACTTACATGTTTGAAACTTTTCTACTTCTGAAGTAGGGAAAGTGAGCATATCTTACTTGCTGAAGTGATACATTTGGGAGAAAGTGGCAAGCCTTTGGACACACAGGCCCTTCTTCAGTCTGAAACAGAATGGGAAATTTCAAGATATAAACAAGCTGAAAATAGCTGTCACCTCCAGAAGCGATACCAAGCTTTCTTGTGTATCTTAAAATGGAGAAAATCTGTCTGCTGAGACACATGATCCTGCATCTCCATAGACACCAAAAAGAAGTCTGAACATGCAGACTAAATGTCTGCATTCTGAAGTACCAAAGTTAAGATTAGATGAATCCTTCTTGTAGGTTGACCAGCATAATGGAAAGAAATGGAAGATTTTCCTCTTAAAGTAGCTTTACAGTTATTCCATCTACTATAGTAAGAGTTGGGTGTATTTCAACCCCAGAGTTTAAATGCTTCTAGAAGTGATTCGTTGCAGTTTTTCACTCTGATATATTACCCCTGTCTTAGAAAGTTCAGACTATCTGTTAATAGTATGCTGTAGACCAAACTGGAAGATATATTAGGCAGGAACTCCTTCTGTACTAAGGAAGGTGAACAAGCAGTATTCATCTCCCTTTAAAGTAAGGAGGAAGTAATAAAAAGTTGCTTTTTTTGTTTGCATATCAACTTTCTTTTAGTGTCAGTTTGATTAAAGTAAAAAATTGACAGTACTTTCAAAGCAATTATGGTAGTTGTGTATTATTTTGATACACTGTATTTTTCTCCAAAATACTGAAATATTTCAAAGCAGAGGTGATGTAGTGCAGATGAATTATTTGAAGATACATGACAAATGGATTTTATTATGTAAGTCTGCAGTGAATCACATTTTTAAGTATAATAGATACATATAGTATTTAGTATCTGTATACATATTGTAAGTGGTACTTACTAGCTGACCCTGTGACTAGGGTCATATATTTTTTTTTTTTCTTACTATAATACTATTTACCCAGTTGCTTATAAGTGACAAGGCGAACTGTTCATCAGATTCATAGATTTTTAGTAGGTAAATTCTCAAAAACATCTGTCCTTGCTCTAACCCAGAGATAAAAAGTACTTCTCCCGTACTTCCCTGTGTGTGTTACTGTGGGTACAGACACCTGAAATGCAAGAAGAGAGGCTGTCTTAGCTGTATTCTCACTGGCAGGCAAATTTAATTCTGATTTTTTAGTAACTGATGAGAAATATTAACATAATTTTTTGTTTGCAATACACCTCTACATTCTGTACTTTGTTTTTGAAGGTGTCAGAGATAACAGCTGAACTGGCT
Source organism: Tauraco erythrolophus (assembly GCF_009769465.1). NCBI lineage: Eukaryota > Metazoa > Chordata > Aves > Musophagiformes > Musophagidae > Tauraco > Tauraco erythrolophus. Next base: position 121,030,981 of record NC_141465.1, on the reverse strand, counting down.
ACATTGCCTAAAAAAGCTCAGTTAGCAGCTGCGTTTATTACCTATCTTTCTGCTGCACATGAGGATCAGAGGAAAACCAGCTTGGATGAATGGACCAAATCAGCAGGCCTTGAAAGTAATTTTGTGTGTCTATGTGTGTCTGTGTCTGTGTCTATGTGTAAGTAAGTAAGCTTGATCATCGTTTTCCTGGACTTGTGCAAGGCGTTTGACACTGTCCCACATGACATCCTTGTCTCTAAAATGGAGAGACACGGATTTGACAGATGGACCACTCGGTGGATAAAGAACTGGCTGGATGGTTGCACTCAAAGAGTTGTGGTCAATGGCTCAATGTCTACATGGAGACCAGTGTCAAGTGGTGTTCCTCAGGGGTCTGTTCTGGGTCCAGTGCTGTTCAACATCTTTGTCAGTGACATGGATTTTACAAGGGCGTGTAGTGATAGGACAAGGGGCAATGGATTTAAACTGAAAGAGGGCAGATTTAGATTAGATAGAAGGAAGAAATTTTTTACATTGAGGGTGGTGAGGCAGTGGAACAGGTTGCCCAGAGAAGTTGTGGATGCCCCATCCCTGGAGGTGTTCAAGGCCAGGTTGGATGGAGCCTTGAGTAGCCTGATCTAGTTGAGAGGTGTCCCTGCCCATGACAGGGAGGTTGGATTAGATGATCTCTAAGGTCCCTTCCAGCCTATGCCATTCTATGATTCTATGATTGGGGAAGTGGGAATGCCAGTGAGTTCTAATGAACGGTCTCAATTGTCTTGGTGTTCCCAAATGAAATTGACAACATTGTCTTACTCAATAAATACTTGTATATACAGACTATTTCTTACAATTATTCTATTAATTATTAAGATTATAAATATAAATTCTTAAGATTTAACTCTATAGTCCTTGCTTAAAAAGAACAGTTTACGTAAATGAATGTATTCACATTAACTGTTGTAAATTTGCCAATGCATTCTGAATACTTCTGCTTTTTCACTAATCATTTTTATCTATGTGTGTTAATAACACCATTAAATATTTTTAGTAACATCAACTAGTTAATAGTAATAAATTCAAGCAATAATATAATAAATTTAAAGGAAATCTACAGACCTGCACTGTGTTAGACAGTCTCCGCTGTGTATAGAGTGATAAATGCTTAAAAATTATGCAGACTATAAGTACTATCACTAAGTTACACTCTTTCATTTATCAGAGTTCAATTTACGGCGGTTCCTGTGTACAGAAAGTGACGAGTTAGTCTGGAAAAGTGAAGGTTTACCTTCAGATGACCTTTCAATAGAAAATGCTCTTGTCATCTTGCAGGTAAATTTGTTTTTTTGTCTTGTCTTGGAAGTATTTCAATTTCTACAAATTTCAGTAACGTGGCATATTCTGGAATTCTGAACTGTTTTGTTTGTGTTATTTTATTAGCACCACAGAATACACACAGAGAAACAAATACTTATGTAACTCTGGGTATTCTGTAGCAAAGGAAAAAAACAAGTAAAGAAAACACATGTTTTTCTTTTTGGTTTTTACAATTTTCTTCCAGATGTCTAACAGACAAAACCTGGTATCAGTCCATTCAGGCTCAAAGTGTGAATAATCATTAACACCAATACAATCAGTGGAAGATTATGTCCCATATATTTTCACTTTGGCATAGTATTTCTAATACTTTGGCATAGTATTTCTAGTATTTTTTTTTCAGAAAAAGGAAAAGGCTATTTGCAGATACTTTTCAAAATATCTGTATTTGAAATGCTGAGATTTCGTCAGATTAGCCATGTGATGTAGGATACAAAATGCCATTCACTTAAGGCCAGTAGCTAATAATACTTGAGAAAAGAATGACAATACTATGCTTATACTCACGATTCACTTTTATCATATAGTTTTATATATATACTCTAAAGCAATTGCACAATTAGGTACATAATATTGTAGTTATAATGTAGTAATTTATTAGAACTGCTGGAAAGTAAGGATTTAATGCCATGAGGAGAATCTGCATTTGCTACAGGTAGTTTGCTTGGATGATTCTCTCAAATTAGTTACAGCTTTTTCTCCAATTGAAATTTATCAGGCTTTATCATCTTGTTATTAGATCTAGTTAATTCTTTTCTCAGTTTGAGTAAAAAGCTCTTTAATAGATACCATTTTGTACCCTTAAAGCTACTTACATGCTATAATCAAATCTTTTTTTCATCTTTTTGTTTACTTGAATAGGTTGAGCTCTTAAAAATCTCACTGTGCATGAAAAGCTTTTTCAAGCCCTCCCTCAGCTCAAATGATTTTCTTTGTGTACAGTTTTTTTCAGCATCCTTTTAAAACTGAAATTAAACATAGTATTTTACCAATGTCATCTACAGTACAGTTCTCAAGCATTGTGCTCATCATCTTTTGATACTTGGATATTGTCCATATTTCTCTATCTTTCAGTTTGAGATCTGAGTAGTTGCTCAGTTTGGAATAGTAGGACTCAGAATCTAAAAAAAAACCCACCCTGAAAGTGTTCTTCTATCAGACTGAATCAGAGACTTGCTGAGAAGACGTGTTTAAACCCTCAGCAAGTTTGCTGATGACACAAATCTGAGAGGAGTGGCTGATACACCAGAGGGTCAAGCTGCCACCCAGAGGGTCCTTGACAGGCTGGAGAAAGGGGCTGACAGGAAGAAGGGAAATTGCAAAGTCCTGCAGCTGGGAAAGAGCAAACCCATATACCCACATGTGCTGGGGGCCACCCAGCTGCAAAGCTGCTTTTCAGAAAAGGACCTGGGGGTCCTGGTGGACCCCAGGTTGTACATAGGCCAGTAATGGGCCCTTGCTGAAAAGAATGGTATCCTGGGCTGCTTTAGGCAAAGTATTGGCAGCAGGCCAAAGGAGGTGATCCTTCCCCTCTGCTCAGCACTGGTGAGGCCACACCTGGAGTCCTGTATCCAGTTATGTACTCCTCAGTACAAGAGAAACAGGGATTTGCTGGAGAGAGTCCAGTGAAAGGCCGCAAAGATGATAAGGCAGTGGAGCATCTCTCCTGTATGGAAAGGCTGGGAGAGCTGGGACTGTTCAGCCTGGAGAAGAGAAGGCTCAGGGGGATCTTATCAATGTCTATAAATACTTGAAGGGAGAGTGCAAAGAGGACAGAACCAAGCTCTTTTCAGTGGTGCCCAGGGACAGGGTCAGAGGCAATGGGCACAAACTGAAACACAGGAAGCTCTGTCTGAACATCAGGAAACACAGTAGTGAGAGTGACCAACCACTGGCACAGGTGAAGTGGTGGAGTCTCCACCCCTGGGGGTACTCAGAAGCCATCTGGAAATGGTCCTGGGCCATCAGCTATAGGTGGCCCTGCTCAGACAGGGGTTTGGACAAGACGATCTCCAGAGGTCCCTTCCAATCTCAACCATTCTGTGATTCCGTGAAATCTTAAATGTACATGTCATCTGTGAATAGGTCTCTTTTCACTTGCTGGACTTACTATCATCTCTGTGGTCACTCTGTGTTGTGACCATTGTGTAAATTCTGAGCACTTAATTAGTAATAATTAGTGCATCAGTGGTTAAAGTCTTAATATTTAGAAAGCAATGTGTATAGCATAACATATCTTTATATAGTACAATAAAATAGTAAAGCTTTGCACAGTATTGGTATGGGAACCACACATTAATAAGGGTTTTATTAAAATGAAAAGCTGCCATCTCATCAATATGCATGTTGTTAGCCAACATCACCAAAATATTCTACGTTGTAGTGTTTGCAAGTTTGAGATCTGGATTTGTTTGTGATTATAAGTAAAACACTAGTTCTATCTTTATGCTTGTGAAATACTTATATTCATTATTCTGTCTGAAATTAATTGAGGTCCAAAACCAGAAGTACTGTATTATTGCTCACTACAGAAAGAAAAAGGAAAAATAATACCTCTTCTTCTAAGTTTCAAAGAAGTCGTGAGTAACGAAAGCCATAGATTATACTCATTGAATAGAGACTCCTGTTTTTAAGAGAAGGTGAAGAACTGCCTAGCTTTAATGGGACAAACACCTGAGAATTTTGATTTTGGGTGCTTTATTTAAAAAAAACAAAAAACAAAAAACAAAAAAACCCCATAAAATTCCTTCTGCTGTTTTTTGTTGTTATTTTGTTATTCGACTGTTACTGTTTCTTTAAACAGTTTGTTGATGAAAAGATTTCGAAATGATGATACCATTATTTTGGGAAATTAAAAAAGGACTCTATTCAATTTTATTCTTAAACAAAACAGATTTCAGTAAAAAAAATATTTTTTTTTTTTCTCCTCTAGAGTAAAGTTTGTCCATTTTTGATAGACCCTTCTTTCCGGGCTACTGAATGGTTGAAGACACATTTGAAGGAATCACGTTTGGAAGTTATTAACCAACAGGTGCAGTATTTATTCTTCATCTTAAAATTCTGTTCTGCTTGAGCTCACTCTGTTCCAGAGTTTAGAGAGCAGTTTTTAAAAGGGTGTGATAGCAATCACTAAAAATGTGATTATATTCCATGAAGCATATAATTTCTTGTAGAGTTCTAGGTTACAATATTCTTATACAGTGCTGAAAATATGCTCAAGGAGGAGATCGGAGTATTTAAAACTAGAGGGTCAGCATTTGGTATTGCTTCTACAAGGTTGCCTTTTTGTGCTGCCCTCTCCAAGAGAATCAGTATTTCCTGCTGAGAGGGAGATAGTAAAAGATTTGTACACAGAGAGGTCTCCAGTATTCTTGGTTGCAGTTCACTGGATTTGAGGAGTATGTATACACTGCTTCCCTATGAGTTTTGTGTTGTGTTATCTACATTGGAAACAGTAGGTTTGATTTCGGTTTGAGGTTAAGGTACCTCAGATCATTTGTCTACATGTCACTGTTTACATGGGTGTCGAGGCTTGGCTCAGTTGCACCCACATAGAGGCGGGCATCTAGTGCCATTCAAAAGTCCCTTATTGAACCCCACCTGGCCTCAAGATACTGCTTGAACAGAATGTAGGTCTTCATAGATCCCTGCTGGCTCTGTGCAGGCCTTTTAGATACTCTCTGGTGGTACTGGATACATATCTTTGGGTAACTGAATGCTTCCTCTGCTAGCTAATTGACTTGATTACCTTTTAGGCTCTGTTGTCTGCATTGTCTAGGATCTCCATTGACTGTAATGGAATCTTAAGCACCATGTGGATGTTTAGACATCTACACGTAAAAGACTACGTTTAGAAATCTTAACATCAATGTGAATCCTGTCCTTAGATCTTGATTTGGTTTTGAGACATAGCTACTTGAGTGTTAACTAGCCAAGACTTCCAGATGCACCTGACAGATGTGACACAAGACCTGTGGTAGACTTGTACTCTTCTGGTGCAGCACTTCAAGAGCTAGGCATGTTCAATAGGTTGCCTGTATGTCAGTGGCTGAATAGATCAAACTTATTTAAATTAAACACTTGTGGCTAAACCCTGAAATATCATATGATGCTTGTAATAGAATTTTTCAGCTATGCTACTGATTTTTAGATTTTGGTTTCTGGTATAATGCCTTCCTCTTCATTCCAAAGTGTTAATATTTCAAAAAATCTGAATCAAAGGAATTTATTTTTATTTGCCCAGGACACCAACTTCCTAACCGTTCTTGAGCTGGCAGTGAGATTTGGGAAAACACTTATTATACAGGAAATGGATGGAGTGGAGCCTGTACTTTACCCGTTGCTAAGAAAAGATCTTGTTGCTCAAGGTAAATAACCAAGATCTTTACAAATGCTTGCTTAAAGCTTTTGTAGCTTAGATCTATATATATATATCATAAAAAAATGGATTTTTCTAAAAACATGAGTATTGTGTAGTTTTTTCCTCTTTAACCTGCTGCTAGCACTTCAGTGCATGAAATACATTGGGGATATGTTCTTGTTTAGTAAGTGGAAAAATATTGAAAAGTATTTAAAGATTTTTTGACTGGAATTAGAGTAAAATGTTTTTATCAACTCTTCACAATTTAAATTTTAAGTTAATTTCTAGTGATAATTTCAAACACAGTTTTGCTTAGGAACTTGAGCCTTAACTAGACCAGAAATTACACAACTGGTTATGCAGCTAGAATTTTAGAATGTTGGTGTTGCTGTTTCTCTTTCATTTGTCTGAAACTAAAGAAGGCACAAAGATCTGATGTGACTTTGGAATGGGAGTCATAGAGATCACCAAAATGGTGCAATTTGATGAAAGGAGTTTCCCTAATTGATGCAATTGGAAAGGAAAAAAAAAAATTACATTTTACAATATCTCTGCTTTGGAGAGATAATGTACTCTAAATATAACTGCTTTGGATTTAGTTGCTTTAAAAAGGCTGATATGAAAAATTTTGTTGAAAAGTTTAGCAAAGATAAATAGTAATAGTTTAAGTATCTCAGCATGAATTGTGTTGAATTATGTTGCATATTTTGAAATTATATCAAAAGGACTGAGTGGATTAAAAAAATACAGCCATGTATGTTTTAAATACTTTCTAAATTATTGTAATTAAAGTATATTTCCGTTATCCTTAGTGAGTGTATTTCTACTTCACGTGTTCATTCCTCAGTGCATACCACAGCCTGCGCGTGTAATTTACAGTGTGAACTTTGGGGACTGAAAATAGCTCCGGCCGCCTCCTTTTTGCTGTCATTTCATCTCATACTGAGATCTAATAGGGGATGAGGTAGCAGTAATTCTTTAAATGTAAATACATGTTAAAAATAAATTCAAATGCTGTAGAGTTCTTAGGTACGTTTTTCTCCTATATCAGAAAGGTCTGCTTAGTGAAAAGAAAATGTTTAAATCATTCTTCCATTACACCTGTGATTGCTTTTTTATCCTTGGTAAAAGTTGAGAGCACCACCAAAGTGGTGACTTCAGGGATCTGTAGGAGGCTAGGCAGAACTTCTTTACAACTTCTTTTTTTTCACTAGCTTCTGCTGAACTTTGGAAAGCAGAAATACAGTATTACAGGCATCTTAAGTGATTCTACTCCATCAAATTAAGAGATGAATGTCTGCAAAACTGTGGAGAAAGCAGATTAAATTGCAATATACTAGTTTATTAAGGGGAATTGCTCACAATGCTCAGGTATCCTCTTTTGTATGTTAATGAGCTGTGTTAATGCCTGTGCGAGTCCGCCCTAGGGAGCTGTTTTCTGAGAAGGGAGAATGGGTCACTACTGGAGTCTTTTCGGTCATTTCACAAGCAGGCATGTGTTCCTTCTTTTTGTCAAACTGTGGAGGTGGGGACCTGTCTGCATTATTTTGCTTGTGATGACTGCACATCTTTTCATTACTTGGAATGAAACGTTAAGAAAAATGTGAATATATATACTGCAATAAACAGCTTTCATTTTCTGTTTGGCGTTTTTACAGCATGGGCCTAAAATTTATTCTGATCCTTGGCACAGAAGCAAAATTGATATGTGATTTTCATCTCTAGCCATGTTTTAGCAAGAGATTTATACTTAGAGTTTTTCAGATCTGCTCCTAGTGCTAAAAATAGAGAAGCACCTAACTGTTCCACTTCAGAAATTTCTCTGGAAAGGAAATTTTCACTTTGAAACTTTTCATCTTATAATTTTGTTCTTCCTTCTTAGTATCAGGAGGCAAAATCTTACTCTAGTCATGTGATTGTTTGAGTCTATTCTTTTCTGACCCTGTTATAGTGGAAACGTGGTGGAAGGAGGGTGAGGAGAGGCCATACATACTAGTTTAATTGTGTGAAAGGCATACTGAGAAATGTCAAAATATTAGGAGTATAAACAGAGATTGAAACCATGAAAGCAGAAATGTAATAGTTTGTTTGTTTCATACTGTGATTCAATTAAGTATATTTATGATAAGACAAATGTATGGGATATTTCTTAATAGAATATTTTTCTTTCAATCTAATGACTAGATATTCCAACATCTTTAGTTTCATAGACATTCTCTCTAACAATTATCACAGAAAGTAATATTTTAATAGAATTATGATTGTACAACAATATGAACCTTCTACAAACAAATGTAACAGATCCAGAGATGAAATCTAATGGTTTTGGATTACATTCAGAAAGTGTGGAACCATCTTAGTTAGCCAATATGCAATTATGGTTAGTGTGTTTTGATAGAGTGGTGTACCTGTGTGGAAATGTAAATGAATATGTTTGAATTATGACAGGATTCTTACACAAAAGGAGGCTTCTCCAGTGTATCATGTGTGGTGTTTTGTCTCCTATTCGTTGTTTGAAGATTTCAAAGATTCTTTAGTATTAGTTTTACTTCAAGTACATTTTTTGCCATTCATGCTACTCTGGTGTATTAAATATTCTCACTATGTAACTTTCTTACACTGGTGCTATGTTATTTCATTTTTTTTTTGTCTAAGAATGCAGGAGAGATTATGTTCCTTAAATTTTCTAAATTTATTTTTCTTTCTGAACAATTTATAAATAAATTTTATGAAATATATCTGCAGCTATTGGTCATAAAGTAGTATACAAATACAATTTCAGATAATTCTAGAACGTTCCAATCAGAGTGAGCATAGCATCTATTTATTATTTGCAGGATCCCGTTACGCTATACAAATAGGTGAAAAAATGATAGATTATAATGAAGAGTTCCGTCTTTTTCTCTCAACAAGGAACCCACATCCCTTCATTCCACCTGATGCTTCTTCTATTGTTACAGAAGTAAACTTTACCACAACAGGAAGTGGCTTAAGAGGACAGGTAGGCATTTGAAATAAAACAATGTGTGTGTGGCGGACATTCGTAGCTACACACAGCTTCTGGAAGAAGCCCTATGGTGCAGTTTGCATTACTGGTCACGGAAATATTTTCTAGCACACAAATATAAGTGGTAAAATTGATGCTGAAACTAAATTTAAATTTTAAAATTTTGGTTTTATGCACTTTGGAACAAAGTGAGTCCAATAGAGAAAATGGGAACCGTCTCATGACTTCAGTTGCAACAGATTAATTGCTTCTGTTTTCTGTTCAAGATGCATTTATGGTACTGTGGAAACATTTCTGTTACTGCTCTCCAGTGTCCTAGTTAGAGAGTAATGCTAGCATCAAGATACTTTTGTACAGGAAAAATGTAATGAAATCAAAAAGCTGTATATTTTACTTCCTCCAAAATTCTAGTAGCTTTTGAGGGTTTTTTTCTGTAACATTTAGGAAGCAAAATGTAGCATACAGATGGAAGAGAGAAAAAAAAGAAAAGAAGGAAATTAAGGGAAGAAAAAACCTTCTTTGTTTGGTATGAAACAAGATTTTGAAACTAACAAGTGGCTTAGAATGGGATGTAAATAAGATGTTGATAAGTAAGATATAATTCAAAATGTGAAACGTGGATAAGCATATGGATTTCCTCCCTGCACTGGAAGTAGGGAATTGACATCATACAATGGAACCAAGTGAATTGACCCCCTCTTTAAGTGGAAATACGGAAAAAAATACTTTGTTTTGTGTTTTCTCTCTTCGTTGGCAAGAGAGGGATTTGGCTTTTGATAGACTTGCTGGAAAGAAATCTCTGCTATTCTTTCCAGTTTGTGGTTTCTCTCACCTACTTCTTTTTATATCTGATAACGGTTTATACACTAATGAAGACTGCCAGTCATTTAAACACAGATGTGATTCAGATTGAGGTGCGAAGGTTTAGGTCTCAGTATAAAAGGATGTGAATCAGTGATACGGTGCCTTTTGAGATGTTGTTGAGTATCTCACCTGGCTTGCATCTGATGTTACCCATAAGGGCATGGCTTACAGTTGTTCCTGGGTTGTACTTGCTACTGCAGGATATCCTGGATATCTGCATAGATTTAAAGCTGTTGGATGCCTGGTGCAAGTGACTAAATCCTCAGAAGTCTACTTTCAAAAATATAGACTGTATACTGCTGTGTAATTAGTGATCATATATTATGCTATGTAATTAATGACTATATGTTATGAAATATTAAAATGGTTTTTATCCTGTTGAATAATCTCCTGTCTTTTTAGCTTTTGGCTTTAACAATTCAGCATGAAAAGCCGGACTTGGAAGAGCAGAAGACAAAACTGTTACAACAAGAAGAAGATAAGAAGATACAGTTAGCTAAGCTTGAAGAATCTCTTTTGGAGGTAAAATAAATTTACCTCTCTTATGTCTGTTAGATCAGTAAGATAGCCTTCATATTGTTATGTGTTTGAATGAAGAAGGTGGACGTGTTGGAATAATGAGCCCTCAGAATTTTTGATTTGAGAAAATAAAAGCATGATTTGCCTGTGGCTGTGGGAGCATAAAGTAGATAAAATATGTGCATCTGACATGAAACTGTAGTATTTCAATACATTAAGCATTGACAAAGTTAAATGTATGAATTGTTGGGCTATGTGTAGGCTGGTTTAGATTGATTAGAAATTTCATTAATTTTAATACATTAAGAAAGAGAAAACTTGGTTTAAAATTATACTAATTTTTTCAAATTATGAGTTTTTTAAAAAGCTGCATTTTTAAGCTTGTGTATCATGTCAAATGATACTTTATCAAGTTGAGAAATTATTCTATGTTGTGAAAGCAAAAATGCTGAAAGAAAAATTCCCAGTAGAAGATGGAAAGATTTGTTGAGAGACATGTAAAACTTTAAACCTCCACAATTGCTTCTTATTAGCAATGAACTGTAATGTTCTTTATAGTTAGCATTTTTCTTTCTCATATTTAAAATTAATAATCTCAATTTTCAATTTACCTTTTTAATGAAAGTAGTTGTTCTCAGAAACAGTTGTACAGCTCTATAAGAAAAGGTAGCTTCCGAGGAAGAGAACTATTTTCTTTTTTGTTTGCGTCTTGTCATGGATTTCACAAAAACTGTACCTCATGCCCATAGGAATGAATCCTCAAATCTGCCTTCTAAAAGAAGGAAGATTGACCTGCTGCCTCCAAACCCTCAGTCTGAGGATGAGTCCCAGAACTCTGCAGTATGCAGCACATTGGACTTGAGCATCTGCTAGTTGTTTTTACAGATTCCTCAAAAAGTGATAAACTGAATTTTATTAGACTGGCCCTTAATAGCTCGAATTTAGAATTTTGCACATAATTATCTAATGTGATATGAATTTCCACATTTACTGTCCCTATTAATCTCCCTATTAAGTCTCAAATACTAACCTCAAACCTTTTCAAAAACTGTGATGGGCAGATTTCTCTTACAGGCAGAGGGAAACTTGTTCTCTAAAAAAATTTCGGTATTTAAATTTGATCATTGTTTAACATCTAAAATTTCTACCAGAAGTTGAGAGTTCAGAGTTGCAACAAAAAAATGTCCACTTTTTCGAACAGACTTCTTGTGTGGTTTTGGAACTCCAAAATCTTTCACATTTTTCCAATCTGAATTATCAAGTGCAAGATTTCAAGTAATTGATGCCTAATATATCTGCAACAAAAAGTGGCCAAGTATTAACACCAAAGTTGATTTCAACTTTGGCATTTTTGTTAGCACTGAAGTCAGAATACTCTTTCACCCTGAAGAAAGAAACCTAAAGCTCAGTGGAAACTGGCGGGTGCTACAAGTGACTTTCTCCACGAAGTCAGTGCTGGAGGTGATCTAGCTAAGTTCAAGTTAATTCTAAAACAACATTAGCATTCCATCTGAAGTACTATAATGGTTTTCTTCTGAAGGTCATGGAGTGAAGACATACATGCTGTGGCTACCTCATAATTCACACTATGATTCCTCATAGCAGAATCGGACTCCCTTGAAAAAACAGATGATCTTGCCCTAAACTCTTTTCAGCTAGAGAACTAAGTGCTTTCTACTGTTCTAACTTGTGAATCTCTGCCTCCAAAATATCCTGAAATGCTGTCCTACAGGTAGTTGTTCAGAACTGACTTAGCTGACAAGAAGCCAATTTTGTGTTGTTGTCTGACTAAAAAAATTGTATTGAAGTGTATTTACCGAAAGTTGGTGAAAAACCTTAATAATAGTGAATCACTCAAGCTTTTCCCACTTCTTATTGGAAGTGAAATTAGAAGAGAACTCAGGAAAAATATGGAGTGATCTCAAGGGTTTTGAAGGGATTTGAAATTGTTGTAATTGTAAATATTCATCTCAGCTGGAAATAAGAACTAAATTGTATAGGGGATATTGGAATGTTTTTGAAGGAAAATGAATGACTGGGTACAGGAAGTCATTACAAGTAGCCAATTTCAGCTTAAATTGGTAGGTAAATAGAAGAAAAAATACTCTAATTTGAATTTACCATGGGGATATTAGTATGTAAGACTCTGATCATAGAAATCATTCTCAAAAGCTTGCTGACGACTGGAATTTCAGAACCTGATGATCTGCATTTCTTTTAAAACATCTCAGTTTTTTGAATAACCACCTGCTTTCTAGTACTTTCAAGTGCATTCTTGATGCATTCAAGGATTCAGAAATATTTACAGGTCAGTAAGGACAGCTTCCAAAATGGTTCCTTTAGAGGTAACATAGATGACTTTTTTTTTTTCCAGACACTTGCAACATCACAAGGCAATATACTAGAAAATAAGGATCTGATTGAATCTTTGAATCAGACTAAAGCAAGTAGTGCACTCATCCAAGAATCACTTGCTGAATCTCTCAGACTTCAGAGTTTCCTTGATAAGGTAGAAGACTATTTTAATCTTCTAGTGCTGTTTTTTTTTCCTGCTAAAAATAATCATCTTCTATATAGAGAGGATATATACATCCACAGGAGTACAAGATCAGTAACATACTAAATTAATTTTTTGGAGTAAAAGATAATTGAGATATGCAAGTACAGAAACTATTTTCAGTAATTAAATTCCTTTTTTTTACACATGGTGAATAGCTATATGATTTAAAGTCTGACAGTTTGAATTAAAGGAATTTTCCTCAAGGACTTATTGGCAAATAATGTGTTTTGACTTTGTTTACGCCACCTGCTATGGCAAATGGTATGGCTCATATGGATGTTCTTACTTAATACATCTCTTGCTATTGTAAAAAATTAGATAATTGGTGATGCTATTCATCTAGAAGGCTGTTTTTGTAACAATTACAGAGTTTTCCCTCTGTGTTCTTATTTGTTTAGTTTACAATTTTCTGTTGAATTTTGCGACGTTTGGCGGTGGGGAGAGGCCTCAGTACCCTAGAGATTGATTTCCGAATTGTTTTTCATAAGTTAAACAATTTTTGCTAGAAATGCTTTCTTCCAATTTAGAAATCTAAAGATAGTGTTGAAGTCTTGAGTGCATGTCCCTAAATTTGAAGAATCGGAAAGGATTCGGTTTTCTAGAGCAGTGGGAGTCATCCGGATGTTTTTCCGTGGGCTGAATATGGGATGCAAAAACCAGTAGATGGCAGTAATGTATTGGCTTTTTATATATGTGTGTGTGTTTTTTAACCACAGGAGAGGGACGCCTATCTCCCTTTAGCTGAGAGTGCTAGCAAGATGTACTTTATTATCTCTGACTTGTCCAAAATTAATAATATGTACCGCTTCAGTTTGGCGGCTTTCCTGCGACTTTTCCAAAGGGCTCTGCAAAGCGAGCAGGTATGTTGTCTTCCTGGAGCTGTTAATGCTGCAGAAGAATCAATCTGCTTTGATCCTTAGAATTTGTTAGCTGTTCTGGACATTTTTAAAAAATAATGTATAATAATGTATAAGGACTGATGATGCTTTACATATTCAGAATACATGCACATGGAATTTTTAATGATCTTACATTACATATGTATCGCAAAATTGCTGTACTGTCTGAAAACAAAGTAACTCTTACTTGTAATTTCAGACTTGCTCTTTACATAAGGTGATTTAGGAAAAAAAAGGTTGATTTTAACTTTACTAAAGGGTTTATTTAAATAAGTTAATGATCTAATCTGCAAGTAACGATAATTCTATCAACAAGGGGTAACATAAGAAAAGACCTATATTTCTACATGGTTCAGTTACCTGACAGAAGATCAAATATCTACTTTTATACAGTTTGTAAACATGCATGCAGCCTGTCTTGTTGAAAATAAAATTTTTACTTTTCAGTATGCTAATGGCCAGTATATTCTTCTTACTGAATCACTGGGTTGTGGATTTATCCCTTGTTGCCTCACTCTTTAGGTCTAAAAAGCCACACTGAGTAACGATGCATTTCCTTTTTATTCAGTATCTCCAAAATTCATCTTCTTTCTCTTTGCTTCTGCTTTAAAATGGCACTCACCAGCCTTTTTTCATGTCACTTTTGGATTACCCTTTATTCTGGCATCTGTGCTTACAGCTGTCCTTCCAGGACCATAGTTCTGACTATGCAAACTTGCCCTCTTGGAAGCTCTTTACCCATTGCTTGTTTTCCACAACATGAGCTTCTAACTTCTTGTTCTTACTTTGACACTCTTTCATAATTTTTTTTCTTCCTGCCTATTATGTTACCTATTTAAAGCTCAACTTCTGGTTTTACCTTCTTTGCTTTCTTCATTTTTTCTTCTCCTCTATCCGGTTATTCATTTTCCAAAGCAATTTTTTAGACATGGAGAGGTATTAGTCAAATCAGCTTGTGAATCCAAATTGTCCCCCTTTATAAACTCATCTCTTCAAATTCCAGCATGGTAGAAAGGAAATTATTTCTGATAAATAATAACTACCAGTTACCTCCCTCACCTTCCCCCCCCCTCTTTTTTTCTTTTTTTTTCCATTTTTTTTTTTCTTTTCTTCTTTTGTCTCATCTTTCTTTCAGTTTTCTCCTCTTACAATTACAGCTTCTAGTCTCTAAGCTTTGAAGGACAAGATATATTTACTATTTTCTTTAATATTTACTTCTGTTGGGCCAAATTTGTCTGGAAGTTTAGTAACTACAGTTAGCATCAACATACCTGTTTAATAACATTAAATATCATCTTTCAATACATAAGCAGTTTTTTCCAAGTGAAAGCTATGAGATTTCAAAGATATTAACGTTAGGAGAAGAAACCGTTATTCTTTATGTATTTACCTTATATATCATGTGATATAATGTTCCTAATCAAAATATTCAAGACCAAAATACTCATTTCTTAATGCTTCAGCATGAACTTCTCATTTTATCATCTGCTCCTTGATAGCTGTAACAGAGTTCATTAGTATGTTTTTAGAACTAGTGTCATCAAGAGTCCAAACTATTTGTGTCATTCTGCTGAAATTTACAGATTACATAAAAGATTTTTAGTTCCACATGAATTTGTGAAATCCAAATTTTCTTTTTAGGATTCAAGTAATACTGAGGAAAGAATCAATTCGCTTATTGGCTCATTGAAACTCACAGTGTATGAATATGTTTGTCGTTGTTTGTTTAAGGTAAGATTGTATTTTTTCTGGCTTTTATACAGTGCATTGGGTTTGAAAGAATTCTTTCAGCAACCAACACTTGATCTACTTCACATAAGCAGTATCATATCAGTAGGTACATAATGCATGCAAAAAAATTATGTTTGCAATATTTAACATGCAAAATGGGGAGGACTAAAAATTAAAATATGATATGCACATGTCTCCACAGAGAAGTTTTCTAATGGACAAGTCTATTCTGTCTAGTCCTGCTTCTGCTTTACCTCTGGCTCCTCATATCTCCCTCATTCTGGCTTCATAGCCAGCCCCAGGCTTCACAGTCTTCTGAGCACTCTTATTATGTTCGCTCTTATTTCTAGCATTCCCAAGTGTGAGTATTTGACCTAGCTGTCATGATGAGGTTTTGTGTGATTATTTGTTCTTTTTTTTAAAAAAAAAAAAGAAAGAGAAAAGCCCCATTGTAATATTCTCTTTTCTCTTTTCACATCCTGCCCCAAATCTCTACCTGCTAGCTTGTTTGTTTCTATCTGTTCCCCTGTTCCTATGTATAATGTTCTTAATGTATTTCTTGTTTGCTCTGTATTTGAATCAGGTGGCTTTCCTCTTCTTGCTTTCTTGGTGAAAACTTAGGATAGATATGCCTTTCACTTTTAATTTTTACTTCATAGAATCATAGAATCATAGAATGATTAGGATTGGAAGGGACCTCAAAGATCATCTAGTTCCAACCCCCCTGCCATGGGCAGGGAAATCCTCCACTACACCAGGTTGCCCAAAGCCTCATCCAACCTGGCCTTGAACACTTCCAGGGATGGGGCATCCACAACTTCTCTGGGCAACCTGTTCCACTGCCTCACCACCCTCAATGTAAAGAATTTCTTTCTTATATCTAACCTAAATCTGCCCTCTTTCAGTTTAAATCCGTTGCCCCTTGTCCTATCACTACACACCCTTGTAAAAAGTCCCTCTCCAGCTTTCCTGTAGGCCCCCTTTAGGTACTGGAAAGCTGCTATAAGATCACCTCGGAGCCTTCTCTTCTCCAGGCTGAACAGCCCCAACTCTCTCAGCCTGTCTTCATAGCAGAGGTGCTGCAGCCCTCTGATCATCTCCGTGGCCCTCCTCTGGACTCGTTCCAGTAGCTCCATGTCCTTCTTGTGTTGGGGACTCCAGAGCTGAATGCAGTATTCCAGGTGGGGTCTCAGGAGAGCTGAGTAGAGGGGCAGAATCACTTCCCTCGACCTGCTGGCCACGCTCCTTTTGATACAGCCCAGGATATGGTTGGCTTTCTGGGCTGCCAGTGCACATTGCCGGCTCATGTTGAGCTTCTCATCCACCAGCACTCCCAAGTCCTTTTCCTCAGGGCTGCTGCCAATCCATTCTCCACCCAGCCTGTACTTGTGCATGGGATTGCCCCAACCCACGTGCAGGACCTTGCACTTGGCCTTGCTGAACTTCATGAGGTTCTCACAGGCCCACCTCTCCAGCCTGTCAAGGTCCCTCTGGATGGCATCCCTTTCCTCCAGCATGTCCACAACACCACACAACTTGGTGTCATCTGCAAACTTGCTGAGGATGCACTCAATCCCACTGTCCATGTCTCCAACAAAGATGTTAAATAGCACTGGTCCCAGTACCGACCCCTGAGGAACACCACTCGTCACAGGCCTCCACGTGGACATTGAACCATTGACCACAACTCTTTGAGAGCGACCATCCAGCCAATTCCTTATCCACCGAGTGGTCCATCCATCAAGACCATGTCTTTCCAGTTTAGAGACAAGGAACAGTCTTAACAGGAGGTGTTTGTCTCATAGTACCAGACTGAAGAATGCAGAGTAGATCTGCATAGATGATTTGAGCAGTACTACAAGTCATCTAAGTCTGGAGTTTGATCAGTGAGAACGGAGACATCTTAGAAAATTTTACACCACCTCCTCTCCTCTCCTATCAACCCAGTCTATCAACACCAGATTGGGGATGCAGAGATAGCAGTTATTTCTAAGGATTTTGGTTTATCAAAGTCCAAGTAGATTCTCATTAAATATTTTCATAATAATTTAAAGTCTGTATTTGAAGTCATGAGTATGTGAAGCCTTCCAATAGATCATCACATCTTTTGAATATTGGAAGGCAGCTATTTTTATATATCAGAAAAGATTAAAGATTTCAAAAGCAAGGCACAGAGAGGAGATTTCTGGTAGGAAAAATTTTCACTGTGAGTGATCAGGTTGGAGTTTAGAAAATACTGAGAGTGTAAGAGTTAACTATCTTCTTCACTTGAATTTACATGGAGTTAGATACAGGGTTTGGGTTAGTGTTTGTCTCTAAGTTGCAGAGGTGTGTAGCAATTTTGAATTAGGATATGTGTCATTAACTCACTACTATGGAATTAGAGGTCTTTAAGGAAATTAAGGAAATTTTTTTACTTATAAAAAAGGTGGAAAGGTGACTTGTGATGAACATATGAACACATTTTTATTGCTTTTATTTCAGGCTGATCAGCTAATGTTTGCTCTACATTTTGTACGAGGAATGCACCCTGAACATTTTCAAGAGAATGTAAGTGTTAAAAGAGAAAATCTGCAAGTGATTTACTCACAATATGAACTGTAGATAAGTAAATAAAAAGTTTTTGTCAGTAACTGTAGAAGTAAGGATTTAAAATTTATATGCTACTATTTTCCTATGATAGTTACTTTTGGATATCAGCATTTTATTTATTAGGTTCAAAGTGAAGATTACCACGACAAAGGCAGGTAAATGGTTATCTTTTAAATAGGGATCTGAAAAAGATGTTTATGGAGGGTTCTTGCAGTGTTTTGCAGGCTCAACTAGATTGATGGGTGCAAAAGCTATACTGTGGTCTGTATCAGAGTAGTACTAGTTGATTGACTTTTCCATTTGGAGTGTTACTGTTGTCTTTAGCTAGTAAGAAATGAATCTTTTTCATAGAATTTTAGATACTGATTATGTAAAATTTCAATACTTATGAAGATTTTTTTAGTGTATTTCTTACCGCTTCCAAATATAGGATTGTGTCATTTCTAATATGTTTTTAAATACTTATCTAATCTGTCTTAAAATGGTTAAAAACTGTCTTCCTGGATACAAATTCCAAGTCTAAAAAATTTAATCATACGTAAATTTAACTTACGTTTCCTTTTCTTAACACAACCAGTGTATTCATAATACCAATCTATTATATTAAGTATTCTTCCTGTTCTGATAACTGCATCCTTGGGATACTATAACATGAAGCAGTATTGAAACATGGATTCTGTAGTTATCTGTTCTATGTGGGCTGCTGATGCCCTATCAGGCAGTGTGTGTGTGTTCTTGCCAGCTACGAATGTGACTTCTTGCTAGTCTATAGTTAGGCAATCTGGGTGGGAGCTGTGGGTGCTGAGAAAGGACAGGGCTTCTCCTGTGTTTCTTTTTCTTACAAGGAACCGTAGTCAGTTAGCTTGGATTCTGCAAAAGGAATTACGTACTGGTAGTATTACCTACAGTTTTAAAAATGTCTTGTAGCTCTTTCAGAATCTAGGCTTTAATTTGTTTATCTTCCTGTTTTGCCTACATATTAATCTTTATTCTTAATGATCTTATGACTTATCTGAGTTGTTTTATTCCTCCTAGGAATGGGAGACTTTTACAGGTGTGATCATTGGAGAAACCATAAGAAAATCAGTAAGCTACATTTATTTGTGTATTTTGAAATAAGGAACATTTACTTAAATCCTGACAAGTTAAAGTTGTATTCTTACTATATTGTTTAATTAATTGTATTCATAGATTAAAGGAACAAATGACTTCTCACATAGTAATATAAAAATTTAAACACTTTTTGAACTTTTTGAGCATGGCAACTCATTTTCTAATTTGCATAACTTTTCTCCATTGTTTTTTTTTTTTTCTTTTTTCTGTTACCAGGATTACAATTTAGTTTTTCAGTGGTATGTTTGAGAAGGTTTTAAGCCCTCTTCTGTAACTGAAACCAGTGTTTCTAAATCCCTCTTTCTCCCGGTATCATAATATGAGTTGTATTTTTTTTTTATGGATTGATGGAATTGTCCACACACTTTGCTAACTTTGACATACTTTTTTCCCAGCCTCAGAGTTCTACATCTGGAGATGTATTTATATCTTTTACTAGGTGACAGAGCTAGCTGAAGAAGCTGCTGTTGCATGCCTGATCAATCATGCTGTAGTTTACTAAGTGTCCCTTAATTCTATTGAATCTGTATGCTTTCAAAATAACTTTCCAGTAGAAAAGAGTACAGAAAAAGCTAAGCTTTCTGTAGTCTTATCCATTATAACCCTTCTTTGGACCAAATATTTTAACAAAGGTTTTGAAAGGTGTTTTTACGAAACACAAGCCCGATCACGCATCTCAAGCTCAGTCTTTGTCTCTTCTTTTGCTGATTTCCTCTTCTTCATTCATGGTCAGGCTAGGTCATTTCCATCTAGCTGCAGTTTTCATCATTCACAATTACTTTTAACTTTTAGCCTTGTTTAGACATCTGTTAGGGTATTTCTACATCCAGTGCTGCAAGACAATGACCAGTGTGAGTACTTTGTTTTTAGAATATCTGTGACACCAACTGTGTTCATATGTATGCTGGCAGAAGTGGCAAGTCACTTAAAACACAATGTAGTACTCAGGTTTTTTTTTATTTAAACAACTGGTTGCTAAAAAGATCCTTAAATTCCCAGTTTCTCTAGCCCTTAGATGACTCTACAGATTTTGCATTTCAATGTGAATATAGAAGTCCCTCTTCATCTTTATGGAGTCTTTATAATTCAATTAAACGTCAGTGAACTTGGTGATAGTCAAGTATTTTCTTACTGTAGGTCATTTTCAAGCTGTGTGAGATCTGATTGTACAGTGGAGTTTAACACCAGTCCTACCTCTACACCACCTAACGCACAACCCATAGATGGACATACGTGATTCAACCTCGATTCTAACTGGAATGTATATTGCAGACTCATCTCAATTTTATTCCTACAACTGCTTCTGAGTTTCCTATTTTTGCAGGAAACTACTTTTGTAGTTTTTTTCTCAGACTTCATAACTCCTGACTGAGACATCCTTTCACAAGAAAGCTTTCGTTTTTTCTGCTGGACATTTAAAATTACTCTTGAAGTTGCCCAGTGGTTGAGAGATGTGATTTCCATGCAGATACTGTTAGACAAGTTAACGGATACTGTAAGATTTTTTTGTAAAAAATAATACAGCAAATACAGAGATTCCACTGGAGCTTAAGCTATGTTGTTCATCCGTAGAATTTCTTCCATCCACAACATCTAAGAAGCAGAATAATAGAGCTGTGGCCAAACTTTACCAGTGCAGAAATGTCCTGAAGTGTTGCATTGCCTAGTGAATTACCCCAGAATTACAACTGTGAAAGAACCATCTTCTTCATGACTGTGAATATGTGCAACGGATTTATTTTTTTGAAGTCAGTTGCTCAGAGTGCATATGCAGATAGTCAGTCATTTTGATCACTTGTTTTTAATGGAAAAGAGAACTACTTAGAGTTGAATGGGTCATACAGATACTCTAAACGATAAAATATTTGTACACTCAAGAGTTTAAGCAAATGTTAATGTGAAGTGTACCTCAAATTTGGATCATGGATAGCTTTTGTTTTGTTATGCCACTTATGAACCTAGCAAAAGACCACAGGAAAATTCTTGTCGTGAATACTATTTTTATGAAAAATATGGATTTTGCAATCCTAATACTGAATATAGCAGTTCACAAAAATTTGTGTAACTTATGTGTGTCATGTAACTTGCTTCAATAAGGATTCACAAAGAAGTGTTCGTGACCAGATCCCGTCTTGGATAGAACAGGACCGAGCCTGGGCAGTAGCATCTTTGAAGGTATAAATCATGTAGTGGATTGAATTTAACTTAAAAGGTCTTTGCTTTTAGTAAATAGTAATTTGGATTTGAATACTCAAATATGTGTTTTTCAGATGGAAAAATTTTGTTATTTTGAACTGTTCATTCTATCTTCCAGAAACCATGGCTTAATATATGCTCATTTGAAAACAAAACTCTGGGTTTTTTTTAAATTTCATCTCGTTTTTCTGAACCTTTTCATGTACACCTCTTCCTCATCTAACAATAAATTCCAATGCATATGAATGAACCCGTCATTTTACTGAGATTAGAAAATACTATAAGCCTACCCAAGGTACTACAATTTCTATAGATAGAAAAATATATGGAGGAAGCATTGCAAAGAATATTTAAGTTGCAGGTTTCCGTTATGTAATGACTTTCAGAAACCACTTCATATTGTATTAAAACCCATATACAGTTAATTGGGAAAGTAGTTTTCTACTTATCAGATTTCCATGCACATCTTTAAAGATATTTCAGAGTTTGTTATTGCTCAGATCAAGGGATTCCAAACTGAAACAAAAATCACTTTCTAGTTGGATTTATCCTGCAACAGTCCGTGTGAAAGTCCTCTGAGCCTGAACAGAACTAAATGAAAATACTAGTTCTTGAAATTTTGACTGAGGCTCTTCTCCTGCATGTAGCTCAGGAGCAAGAAGAAAAACTTTCATTGGTCTTTTGCTGCTAAATCCGGAGTTTGTTGTTTTTCATTTCCCTTCACCAGGGATCAGGAACAATTGCAATAGTGATGTGGCAAGCATGGTTGCTAAGAGTTTAATCAAACCAACAAAAGTGAGCAACTAGGTGAATCACTAGCATGTCCTGATAGAAAAAGAACCTGGTCATGATTAAAGGAAAAGACTAAAATTTAGAGCCCAAAGTTTAAAAACAAAGAAACTTGAAATTTAGAAACAAAAATATAGAGCAAATTCAGACTTAACATTTCCAGGGAATAGGTAAACAAATGATTAATTTTAAAACCTACCCTTTTCTTCTTTAGCTCTGAGGATAAAATTGAATTGAGTTATGTGATATGCACAAGTATTTACAGGTTTAGGGTTATAGTGGTATTTGGAAATTAATTAAAATAGGCAGTGTCCAAATGGGTATTCTTCTTGATTGTTAAATATGCATCATTTGTTTTGTAGATTTCTCTCCCAGGTCTCTATCAGACACTTTACTTTGAAGATGAAGGTCTGTGGCACAATTTTTCTCAGAGCTCTGTGTGTGAACAAGACTTTCCATCTACTATTGTGAAAAGAATATCCTTATTTCAGCAGGTAATTTTTTCAAATTAAATTATTTAAAAATAATTATGAGTTCAACATTGAAAGTAAGTTTTATATCTTGGGAGTTAAGGCTTCAGACCTAGTTAAATCATAAGTAGTGACATTGTCTTACAGCTTAACTAGTTTATTTAGTCTAAGGATTTTTTTGTGTGTGTGTAGTACACACTCGGTTCTCTCTTATCTGAGTCTTTTTTGTGTTGATGTATTGGCTTCAACTGAGCGTACCCTGTGAAGTAACAGGCTCTTATGAATAGATATTAAAATTCTTTCATGGTTGCTTTGTTACTGCAGAATTTGTCAGCTTGTTGAGCATCATTAATTTTAGTTCATCATTAAATGTACAAACTCACACAACTGACTGAAAACCACAAAACACAGTCGCAGATCCTGCTTTTTAGAATAGTAGTCATGAAATACTGCTCTTCCTGAAAGCTTGGTGATTGAAGAACTCACCAAAAATGCTGGAGAGGCAAGTTCCTTCCTCTACCTGGGGATCCTTCTCCTCTGGAAGAGAAAAATGTCATCCCTCCTGTGTTTATGGAAGAAAGGTTGTTGTTATTTACTTGCAAATGATGCTGTGATTTTTCATTTGAAGTAATTTCATATAAAATGGAGGTCCATCCAAAGAAGGGATGGGGTGTAAGACAATGTAGTTTCACACTGGTTGGCTCTTAGGGCCCCTCTATTTGGAGTTTTTGTGGAGGAGGAGAATTTCTAAAATAGCATGCATGGAATTTAGGAACAAACCATTTTAGAAAGGAATTTGTCTGTCTTGTTTGATTTGATGAAATGCAAAAGAGTCATTCTTATGTGTGCAATGTGTTGTCATAAAAATATTGCATTTATAGGAAAATAAATCTGGAATGATCAGCATATTATATATCTAGTTCCTTGCATAGAAATTAGTAAGAATGTTTCTGTTGATGAAATATACTGAAACTACCTGGTTAGATTTTTATGCCACTCATAAGTGTGTTTCTTTCAAATTGTACGTTAAACTTAAGAATAGTGCAATAGCACTTAATGTAATCTCAAGCTTAAAAAGTAGTACTTTCTTATAAATGTAATGAAGATAAATTTTTCCTCCAAAACTAACAACAGGTATTCAAGACTTGGAAATTGGAATGTGATGGTAGATTCAGAATTGTGGTTTACGGGTCTGCAAGTAAGGGGATAGGAGAAGGGCTGGTGATTTTAACAAATAATTTCTAGTGAAGTTGCATTAGTTGCTTGCAGTTGCCTGCACTGAACATTTGCAGGAAGTTACCTGAAAAAGAGGTAGCTGGTAGGGAAACTGCTAATTTGATTTCTGTCCTAATTGATTAGCTGTTCAGGTTCTTTAGTCTTTTGAAGATCAGTAGAAGCATCTGCAGAACTAGGAGGTTTGAAAGTCAGAATGTCTCAGTAAAAGAAGTTAGATGTAAAGCTCTAAAGATGTGCTTAAACAAAGGAAATTCTTTCAAATCTTATTATTTTACTGTGTTACTGCACTGAAATCAGAAACATTAGTATTCCAGTTAGGAAGTTACTGCCTAAATACATGTATAGAATTTAGATTACCAGTATAAAGCTAAGTTTCCTTTCTGTCATTCTAGCTACCCACGTAGCTACCTTTTTTCTAAGACATTGTAGAAAAAGTTCCAGCTTACAAATAGACGTTAGGTGTAGATCTGTCTTCTGTTTCTATCAATAGGACAAGCTACTTGCAAAAGAACAATTACATTCGATTGTCTGGGAAGGGAATGATCAGATAGCTCTATATATTCAGAGAAAATAACTTTGTTCTAAAGAGAAGTTTAAAGAATTCAGCCTTTTTAGGAGAGTCTTACTTTTTAAATTGTCACAATATACTTTTATAAACTCGTCTCCCCTTAATATATTCTATTTTAAGGTACTTGTGGTCCAGGCTGTCCGACCAGACAGGCTACAGAGTGCCATGTCTCTTTTTGCATGTAAAACCCTAGGTAAGTTATTTTTTCACCAGGGTATTTCCACACAAGAAGTAAATATTTGTGTCCTATGTTTCTCTTTTATTTTATAGTTCTTAGGGAATCCCTAAGTTTTAGGATTTAAAAGTGGCTTTAAATGGATTTGCAGATTTTGTTCTTTTAAAGTACTGTTTAAATGTGCTTTTAAATTTGTTTAGTTTATGCTACATAGTGATTTAAAATATAATAAAAGATCTATTAGATTTTTTTAATGAATTCTTGAACACTGGAGTAGTTAAGAAAGGAGGATAGCTGGTTTTCTGTAAGTTTTACACTGCAACATTTTCCTTTAGACATAAATTTTCCAAGAAGATTTTTTCATTTAATGTCACTTGCCATTTAAAAAACATTAGATTTGAGAATTCGTAAATTGGATCTCAAAAGATTCTTTCATGTTTTCAGTCATTTTTGTCTGTCTCTTGATTTGTGATACAAGTTTTACTATGTATTTAGAAATGCACATGATTTAATGTGATTCAATACTATGATTGCCTATTGTTCTAGTCTGTCTGTTTCCTGTCTGAAGTCTATTTTATCCAAAGTTTGGGACTTGCATTCCAAATAATCTTAACATTACAATACAGCACACCAAAGCCTTCCTTCAGTTTTTAGCAGTTAATGACAGTATGCATATGGAAGATGAGTTACGAGCGTCTCGTTGGGGTGGACACTGTAGTTTTGAAAGTCACCTTCTGCATTACGTAGGGACAAGGCAGAATTTATTGGTTTTAACATGGTACAGTGTCAGGATGGAAGTGGGATTAACAGAAGGGAAAGTATGTAGATCGTGAAGACCTTAAATGTAAGTGGCAAAGGCTCCTTTTAGTGTGGTAGAAAATGAACCTGGAAAATTGGCTCATAGGCTGCCAAGGTAATATGGCTGGATTTAACATTTCCAGTACTTGTGAAGGGTTGAAGTTTGAATGATCTCATGCATTTTGCATGACAATGCAGTACATGAGTTATATACAAAAAACGACTGTGGTAATTTTAAGTTCTGAACATAGGTGTCATTTCTTGTTAGTATAAGATTAGGTAGAAGTTTAGATCTCTGATTCTTACATTTTTAATGACACTTGTGTGAGAGTTTATCTTACTCTCTATGCTCTGTTTGTGGCCATTATTTGTTGGTCAAAATTGGTTCCCTGTCTGCCACCAAGGCCGGTATTTTCAGGAGTAAGTTTAGCCTGCGCTGTCAGACATTAGTGCTAGATCGAGAGGGTACTTTCGTCATGGTGAGTGAACAGGTCCCACACTGACAACGTCCCTGCCTGCTGCAATCAAATGGCAAGCGTGATCTGCAGTATGTGCGGCTCAAAGCCCAGCAGAGACCGGAATGCAGAGTAAGTTTGTTCACCCACTTACTGCCTTCCAGATCTTAATGAATTACATAAATTGGTTAGGTCTAGCTTGATACCAGTTACTTGGAGGTATTCCTCAGTGGAGTGGGTTTTGGTGCATGAAACTACAGCCTGACTGAGGAAGGCAGAATACCATTGACTTCATTTGTAGGCAAGGTTTAATCCACAGATATTTCTTGCATATCAGTGAGATTTTATTTTGAGATCCCATTATCAATCATGAACAGTGCTTTCCAACCAGTATAAGGGGTCACACTTGTGCGAATATCTTTTTCATATTTTTTTCTACCATGTCTTTTTCAGGGTCCTTGCCCCGAAACTTCTTAAACAAACTATTTCACTTAGTTCAAAAGGGAACTATTAAGTTTCCAATCTCCTTTGGCTGTTTTCCTGTGAGAAAAATGAGTTCTAAAAGAGCTGTAATGGCCTACAAGAAAGCTTTCCACTTCTGTTGTATCCAGATACGTGTTTTTTTTTCCTTTTTTCAACTTTTACATATATTTTTAAATTATGCATGAAGAGGGATTAAAATAATTTCTTTTGAAGATAAAGTTCATAAGAATTTTCTATAAATGCATTTTGTGGGCACCCAAAGTATACTTCTTTCTTTATTTTACATGCTGTACTGAAATGCACCATGTTAGCAAAAATGATGGTGTACTCCCAAATCATTCCATATCTCTCAATGAGTCAGGTTTTTTTCATATCTGCTTTAACTTAGTTTTTTGAGTCTGGCTACATCAGAAATAGTATTATAGTTGATTTTAATTACTTACATTTTCAACTTCTTCAAAAAAGCAGTAGAGATGCACGGAAAGAAAACCAGTGCAGACTGAACAAATCTATGTTTTATTCTCGTAGACCATTTTCTCTAAAGTGGACCAGAGCTCTCATGGTCACATTGCATCTAGGTCCAAATAAAATTACTTGCCAAAATAAAAAAAAAATATTGCCTCTCCCGCTTTCTGTATTGGAATTCTTAATAGTAATAATAAATTTACTGATAAATTTGTACATTGTTTCTCCATGTACAGATCACCAACAGAAGGAATTTTAACAAGCACTGGAGTTCAAGTTCTAGCTACTGTGAATTAGTTTAATTGCATTGACTTTGGTAGAGAAGTTTTGTGAGTTCATTGATTTTATGGAAGCTTCATCAGTTTATTAAAAAATGTGAAGTTTGCATCCTGTGCCTAACTTTGTATTTATATGTCAGGTCTTTCTTTTTTTCCCTTTTGATCGGAAAAGTTATTTGCTCTCACATATGCTTTTTCTTCTCATGTCAGGGTGTCAGTTTGGATAGTAAGATTTAAAAAGTCCTGTCAGAATGGAGCATGGAGGTAGAAAAGTATGTCAGGAATTCCCACTCTGACTGCATAGTTATTATCTGGAATATGAGTGCTTATGGATTTACCCTGAAAACACTGGAGTCCTTTTTTACAGTTCTCTAAATGTAATCCTGGCTGTAATGGCCAGGTATAGACAGGGCTGTGTTGTAGGTTTTCTGTATTTCACTGCTGTTGAGCTTCCTTGGAACAAAAAGCAGCTCAGTACAGCTGTGCTTTTTCTAAACATTGTGTCCAAGTTTCTAAAATCCCAAACTGTTTTTTGGAAGTAAACTTACACCATATTTATTTTCTAAATGATGCATCTCAAGGGTGCAGCAATATATTTGGCTAGACAGTTGCTCATTTGCAGTTGCACCTCTTTTAAGTTAGCATCATTACCACAAATATGTCATTATAATAACTTAAGTTGCAGGTGTACACACATTCATCTATTGCGGAATCGTGGCTTTTTATTCTATTCCCCAGTTAAGGCAAGACCAAGCAGCAGTCCCCAGTTAACACTGAGTTATGTAGGATATCAAAACTCTTAATCAATTAATCTTCTCGGGAATCTGTGTGCCTTCTGCTTACAGTGCTAAAAATAACAATACAGCCAACAGTCTCTGGTTTATCTTGGTTGCGGTATGTTCCGTGCAGCTGTTTGTAGCAGCAAAGCAGTCTTAGGAACAGGGACTTAAGAGTGGTTGAAGAGGTGAAGAAGAGACGTCTGTCTAGCGTGTTTCTGCCTTTGTCCATGACAAATAATAAATGTCAAGGCGAGTGTATAAGAACCTCACAAGCCTATAGTGAAACCTTTTTCAGTGATCAGTGTTTTATGTCTCCAGGGTTTCTCAACTGGAAGTAAGAACACTGTACTTAAAAGACTCAACGAATTTGCCTTATATGACCTTGTACATCTGCTCTGCATTTCCATGTAACAGTGAATATCTGCAGTATTCCATGACACCCGGTCCACAATGTTAATCAGTGTTCAGAAAGACCTCAGTTTGTTTTTTGTATCCATGCTGCCTGTTGACTTCAACAGATATTTTTAGTCCTATATCTTTCACAGGATTTGAAACAGTAGTGAAGATTTTCAAAATTATTTTCTTCACTGAAATTAAAGTTAATAAAATTTACCTTTCCAAAACCTTACTTTTAATCAAATTTTGATCTAAAATTTCATGTTAAGATTTTCAATATATGCTAATTGCTTATGTAGGTAGTGATTAAGTTCTAATAATGCTTTGTGTAATGTTTTAATACCTCTCTTGAATTAATATGGAAACATTTATATTTTGATACTTCAACAGTGAAATATACTCACAGTGAATACAACTTAGTAGAGAGGGATTTGATGAGATAAAACTTGCTTAAGGTGAAAGAAAGTGGTTTATAGCCCTAATACCAGAACACATTACAAGTACCTCTTCCGTATGGTCCTCATCCACAAAAAGAAACATTTGATGTTGAATTTTCTAATCGTAGGCATAATACCATCTTCCATTTTCAGCATTGTAAATACTCTTTCTTAAAAACTAACTAAAATAAACATTCTTACTCTAGAGAATGTGATCATGTTCTACTTCCTGATATTTTTCTTTTATTACTTTTTCAGGTAGCTTGAATCATGACTGTGGTTGAAAAAAAAGCAAACCAGTCTGTAATTATATATTGTTTCACTTTTTTTCTTACTTAATTTTTTTTCTTTTCTTTCTTTCTTTCACCCCTCCCCGACAATAGCTTAGCTATTTCCATTTATTATGTTAGTGAAGGGAATGTTAAATCTGGAGTAGCTTGTATTTGTGAAAAATGTTACTATAAGCTCAGTTTGGAGAAATGACTAGAAAGCTGCTGGGCAGCTTTCATTCGAAGTGTAAACTTTTGTCAGGCCTTCTGAAAATGTGTCCGAGTTTGGCCTGTACAGGATTCATTGACAAACAACTTGCAGATGCTTGTCAGACATTTTTGCAAACCTGACAGTAAAGAGTCTCTAGAGTCTTCTCCCAGAGCATGCTTCAGTTCAGCACTGAACAGCCCTACTTTAATTTAATTGTCATTTTATGGATCTTCTAGGGTTTAGGACTTATTGGCAATGAGCAGCATCAAGAAAGCTGCCTATATCAATTGCCTTATGGCCTCAGTATGTGTATTAATCTCTGCTTATATTACCTCTGCACGCCTAATGAATACAAAATGAAAATATTTTCCAGTATTAGTCTTGTTTAATTCAAATTTTTTAAAGTATTTTGATTGATAGTGATTTTATCTGTTTAGTTGCATCAGTTAGAGTCTCTGTACAGATACATGCAGAGAACCCAGACCGCATACTAACCTTTGTCAACCTGACCTGCTATATTCAAATTATAGAGTATTGTTCTATGTGGAGATAATAGCTCAAGTCTGAAAGCAGACTATGCCCTCAATTAAATGTGTATTGCATCTTTTATTAGGTGTGGCATAGATGTGTTTGATTTGGGCTCTTCAGTCTTGCGTTAAGTTGTGATTTCTCATTGCACCTAACACTTCACTACTTAAGGACCAGTCTAAAGATGCATTGAAAATATGTGGTTAACACTGTTTATGATACCCTTATACACATAGCTTTGGACTTGTATATAAATGCCTTGCCTATGCAAGGTCAACATTCTAAATATTTAAATAGTATATTAAAGCAAATAATAGACCAAATTAATTGTAATACTAAGAACTGTGTAACATCCAAGTCTAATAATTAAGGTTCTCAGGACAATACAGGAGAGAAGTTCTGCATGTGGACATACACACTGCAATTAGTTTTAGCAAATAGCACAGCTTCTCATAGTCTTATAATCCAACTCTTCTCTTTCTGTAAATTTCCCTGAAGACTACACTCTAAATGAAAACTACAGTTTATATTTGTCAAGCTGGAAGTTCAGGCACCATTTTGGTGCTTGTGTCTTTTCCTTATCAATACAGAGAGTGCCTTCTGCCTGCTTATTGTAAGAATTTTTTTCCTCATTTTAGAACCAGTTTTATGGTCTCCATTGAACAGAACTTTGACAGCAGATGACCTCTGAAGTGGTTGATGAAGGACTTCATTCTGTGTAGTCACTTTATTTCCCTGAAAATTCTAATTCTAATTATAGGAATAAAAGACTTATCTCCATCGCCTCTGAATTTGAAACGTCTGTATCAAGAGACTCTGGAAATCGAGCCCATCTTGATAATTATTTCTCCTGGTGCTGACCCTTCTCAAGAGTTGCAAGAACTTGCCAGTGTTGAAAGAAACACTGAGTGCTACCATCAGGTCAGTCTTAGATGAGCATGATGATTAAAAACTACAATGTGTAAAATTTTACAGTAGTAATATCTGTTTTACCTTGGTTTTTAAGGAATTTAGTATGTGAAAACATAGTCTATGTGTTTGTTGTTCCCACCTGTCTCGCCACTAACTTCTGATTTTATTGGCAAAGTGGGTTAGAGAAGAGAGATACAATTACTGAGTAGACCCCCTTTAGGTACTGGAAGGCTGCTAGAAGGTCTCCCCAGAGCCTTCTGTTCTCCATGCTGAACAACTCCAACTCTCTCAGCCTCTCTTCATTGGAGAAGTGCTTCCACCCTCAGATCATCTTCATGGCCCTCCTCTGGACTTGCTCCAACAGCTCCATGTCCTTCTTATGTTGGAGGCTCCAGAGCTGAATGCAGTACTGCAGGTGGAGTCTCACGAGAGCAGAGAACTAGATGATCTTTGAGGTCCCTTCCAACCCTAACCATTCTATGATTCTATGATTTTTGTTTTTCATCAGCAAACACTCCAGATCAACATAACCTTTTGAAGATGATAGCAAGAAGTGATATTAGCTCACCTCCCAGAACTCTTGGGTGCATCCCATCTCATCCTGTGGATTTTTTTATTTCTAAGTGTGTTGATTGATTTCTAAATCTCTCTGTCTCTATTATGGCTATTGCTTCACTCCTGCTTGTGGGTTTGGGAGATCTGGGAGGCCCGAAAACAAGCCTCAGCAGTGAAACCTCACACTAAAAGGGCATTGAGTATACCTCAACCTTTTCCATGTGCCTTGTCACTATATGCCCTGCCCCACCAAGCAAGTGGCTCACCACTCTCCTTGGCTTTCCGTGGCTGACAGGAACCTTTCATAACTCAAGAAATGCAAAGTCCTGCCCCTGGGAAAGAAGAAACCCTTGCAATGATACAAGTAATAGATTGACTGGCTGGGGAGGACCTCTGCTGAAAAGTACTGGAGGATTTTTGTAGACAACAAGCTGGATATAAGCCAGCACTGTGCCCTGCCACCAATAAGTCTTTGTGAAGACCTAATAACAGCCTTTCAATACCTACAAGAAAGTCACTGAGAAAATGGACCCAGAGTCCTTGCAATCAGGCATGATGGAAAGAAGCAATGGGCATAAATGGTAATGAGAGGAGAAACTTTTTCGCCAGGAGAACAGTCAAACAGATTTCCTGGTGCAGTCTCCATCCTTGAAGGTTCCCAAGAGTCCTCTGGACAGAGCCCTCAGATCCTGGTCTGATCTTTCATGGCTGGCCCTACTTTGAGCAGGAAGTTGAACTAGAGACATTCCAGGATCCATTCCAACTCAAATTATTCTGTGATCTGAGTGGTTTCCTAATATTCCTCATACACAGTACCAATATGCTTTATACCTTTCTGTAAAACATTATCTCCTTCTGTCATTTGAAATATTCAGGGAAGGGGAGTTGTTATCTAGCTGATCACTGGTTAGCATAGAAATGGAAAATGTCAAGTTTAATGTTGCTTTTAAATAGTCCTTGAAATTGTTCTTTTCCTGGAATTACACTGGTGTAATACATTTTTCCCATCAAATTATAAAGATTTAGATCCTACTGCCAGCTTATCTAGCTGTGAATGTTTCAGAATGTATATTTCTTACTCTGCTGCATAACTTTTTCTGTTTATCTCTAAATATCCTTTATACATTGGACTTTTAAAATGTAACATGGTATGGTGTTTGATTCAGGAGTGTTACTCAAAGCTCAATCATCTGAAAGTTGTACTACTAATGAGAATATTTTGTTGTTGTTTTTTCTCACAATTTCTCATTCAATTTATGTAGAACATAGAAGATCAGATTTTTCTTCTCTGTTGAATTATTTCTCATATGGGATAAAGAACAGAACGCTGAATTTGTGTGGTGGACTACCATATTGTCTGGTGACTTTCAGTTACCTTCTTTTAGCTATTTTAAATTATTTCAAGATATTATATTCAGTTCTATTTAGGCGGAAAATATCTCTGTAACGTCACGTAAAGCTAAGGCCCCAAGTTTCTTTGATTCAATGCAGTTTTAGGATAAAAAGATAGGATGGATTTCCTCTTAAGAGGTATCTGATGAAGTCATAATAATCGTAATAGTTGTATTTTGCTACAGCAGTAATGCCAAGATAAGACTTTTCAGTTTGGCTAAGACCACTTTCTTTTCAACTTGTTTGGTTCAGGTGTTTTTGTTATGTGTAGCTTCCAGTTAGATTCTAAGGGACAACTAAAGTGAATGTACTCTACATAGTCTAACATCAATTGTTGCAGTAATTGCACCACAGAACAAGTCCATCCTTTATTTTCAATTTTGACTAATTTATCTGAAAATTCAGTTTTGGATCTTTGTATTTCCATTGGAAGATCCAAATTTATTTTAGAAGCAGTATGGTACTATAAAAAATGAAGAAAATCCCTTAAGTTATTCATATTTCCCAGTTGGAAAGAAAGCAGCCTTAATTTTTCACTCTTCTTGATAGGAAATTGAGTGTTTCTCTTCAAAGGAAGTACTCTTAACTTTGTCCTCATTTATCTCTTGTTTTTATTGTATCAGCAGTTCTGCAGTAATACAGTATAGTCACTGATATTTAAATTGCTTTTTGAATTCCCAGGGAATACCATCACTGTCACCAAGTGATGTATGTTTTTTCCATAAAAAGACTAGGTAATGTTGTTTCTTAAGAAACTCTGGTTAGATAGGTTGCAAAGGAAAAACTTATGTTTTCTTTAATATTTTCCCTGCTTCAATAGTCTATTGCATTCGAGAAAATTCTGGTTATCTTTAGCACAGCTTCTTTTTTACATACGCACTCTAACTTGGAAATACAATTGTGTATTCAGCTGTTAAATGAGGTATGATAAATTCTTGATACAACTGTGTCTGTCATTTCAGATTGCAATGGGCCAAGGCCAAGCTGACCTGGCCATTCAGACTTTAAAAGAATGTGCACGCAACGGAGAATGGCTGTGTTTAAAGAACCTGCATCTTGTTACATCTTGGCTTCCTGTATTGGAAAAGGTGAGGATAACTAGAGGAGAATGTAATGGAAACCAGGCAAAATTAGTATGCAACATCTCTGAAGCATTTCAGGCATTTCCATAGTGATGTTTAAAATTCCAACAATTTAAAAATAGACCTTTGCAGTTTTCTCGGTTGTGAAAAAGGTGAAATGCTTCAGATCTAAGCAGCTCCTTCCTTTGTGGAAGCGCTTTAATCTTCATACAATGTAGAGTATTTCTGCCACAATGAGTGAACAAATGCTCCTGTTAGGATTTCTGGTACTTTATGGGATACTGCCTATGTTTGCTGAACTCTGAATTTATGTATGCTTAAATTTATTCTTTTTCTTTTTGGTTCTCAGACTTTCCTTTTAGTAGCTCTTTTTTGTTAACTGTAACTTGTGTCTGAGTCACTAAGAGTTTTTGCTAATTTGAAATTATAATGTCTAATGTTCTATAGAAACACTCTTACTTATAGTGTATAAAATCATTAACTTGCTAACTAAATCAAAGTGACTTTACATGTGTAGCACTGTGAAATCCACAACACAAACTAACTCAAAAATAGAAAGATAGGGAATTCCTATCAACAGTTACTACAATCTTAATTTTCAAGTTTCTAATGATTGTCCGTAAAGTGTACTCCATGCACATGAGCTTAGAGTCTGTCTTCTGCCTACCAATGACCATGTGGCGTGCGTGTGCCTTTAACATTCTTAGAATCATAGAATCATAGAATGGTTAGAGTTGGAAGGGATCTCAAAGATCATCTAGTTCCAACCCCCCTGCCATGGGCAGGGAAACCCTCCACTACACCAGGTTGCCCAAAGCCTCATCCAACCTGGCCTTGAACATTTCCAGGGATGGGGCATCTACAACTTCTCTGGGCAACCTGTTCCAGTGCCTCACCACCCTCAGAGTGAAAAATTTCTTCCTTATATCCAATCTAAATCTCCTGTCTTTCAGTTTAAAGCCATTGCCCCTTGTCCTATCACTACATGCCCTTGTAAAAAGTCCCTCTCCAGCTTTCCTGTAGGCGCTCCCTTTAAGTACTAGAAGGCTGCTATAAGATCACCCCGGAGCCTTTTCTTCTCCAGGCTGCATAGTTCCAACTCTCTCAGCCTGTCTTCATAGCAGAGGTGTTCCAGCCCTCAGATCATCTTCGTGGCCCTCCTCTGGACCATCTCCAGCAGCTCCCTATCCTTCTTGTACTGGGGACTCCAGAGCTGAACACAGTATTCCAGGTGGGGTCTCACAAGAGCAGAGTAGAGGGGCAGAATCACCTCCCTCGACCTGCTGGCTGTGCTTCTTTGGATGCAGCCCAGGATACGGTTGGCTTTCTGGGCTGCCAGCACACATTGCTGGCTCATGTTGAGCTTCTCATCCACCAGCACTCCCAAGTCCTTTTCCTCAGGGCTGCTCTCAATCCATTCTCCACCCAGCCTGTACTTGTGCTTGGGATTGCTCCGACCCTCCATTCTGAAAAAACAGAAAGGCATGATGTGTGTTGTCTAGTCTGAATATGATAGTGAACAGTAAGGAAGTGTTTGTAAGACTCTTAGTAATTATAAAATTTCAGATCTTTTAAGTATTAAAATATGGATACTTACCAGAAGTTTCTTATTTTTTCCATAAGAACATAATGCTGAATGTGCTAAACTTTCTGCTGAGCTTAATACAGACAGAGATTTGCTGATGTTTGACCCCTTGTCTGTTTTACATAACATTAGCAAGTGTGAGGCTATGTAACTCATATATCTGAACATCCTCTTAAGAGAGATCTGCCTATTTATAATTCAATTCCATCCAGATATATAAATTCAGTTCTCACAATCTTTCCATTTGAGAGGAAATACATCTTCTGGTCAATGTGAACTTTATCAATATGAAGATGATGCCTTCACAGCTTACAACTGACTGCCCTTAGCTATCTTCTAGCCAAACCCGATGTATCAGAGAATGCATGCTGCAGATGATTGCACTTGAACCATCATGTAAATTCCCTTGTTTTCTTTTCTTAAATCTGCTTCCAAAGCTGTGAATCATTTTCATATCCTAGTTTGTGTCCCATAACATCCTCGTAGATGAAATACAGACCTGATTGTACCACAGTGAGGTAGATTGAAAACTGGCCTAACTGCATGACTCAAAGGGTTGTTGTCAGCAGCAAAAAATCCAGCTGGAGGCCAGTCATCAGTGGTGTGCTCCAGACATTGATACTGTGGCCGACATTGTTTAACGTCTAAATTAATGATGTTAGTAATGGGACAAAGCACATCCTCAGCAAGCACAGATGATACAAAACTGGGAGAAATGATTGATACAGCACATGAGTGTGCTTTCATTCAGAAGAACCTTGATAGGCTCAGGAAGTAGGCTGGGGGCCAACTGGCTGAAATGCATCTTGGCAGAAAAGACCTGAGAGTCCTGGTGGGTAAGAAGCTGAGTCTAAGGCAGCAGTGTGCCCTTACGGCAAAGGCGGCCACTGGCCTCCTGGGCTGCTTTAGGCAGAGCGTTGCCAGCAGATCAAGGGAGGTGATCCTTCTCCTCTGGTCAGCCCTGGTGAGACACATCTGGAGTGCTGTAGGCAGTGCTGGGCTACCCAGTACAAGAGGGGCAAT
This sequence comes from Tauraco erythrolophus, assembly GCF_009769465.1. Lineage (NCBI taxonomy): Eukaryota > Metazoa > Chordata > Aves > Musophagiformes > Musophagidae > Tauraco > Tauraco erythrolophus. The sequence goes on along the minus strand of NC_141465.1, from coordinate 120,994,898 downwards.
GGGCATACTGGAGCCAGTCCAGTAAAGGGCCACAAAGGTGATGAAGGGACTGGAGCATGTGTGTGACACAGGGAGAGACTGAGATAACTGAGACTGTTCAGCCTGGGGAAGAGAAGCCTTGGAGGGATTCTTATTATTTAGTGTGTATTGGCTGATGGGAAGGAGTAAAGGAGACAGAGCCAAACTCTTCGCAGTGGTGTCCCATGGCAGGACAAGAGGCCAAGGGCACAAACTGAAATACAAGAAATGCCATTTAAGCATTAGACAATTTTTTTTTTTACTGTGAGGATTGTCAAACACTGAAGCAGGTTGCCCAGAGAGGCTGTGGGGTCTCCATCCTTAGAGATATTGAAAACCTGACTGGACGCAGTTCTGGGCAACCTGCTGTAGCTGTCTCTGCTTTGAGCATGGAGTTGGACTAGACAGTCTCCAGAGGTTCCTTTCAACTTCAACAATTCGGTGATTCTAGGTCACAGTTGTAGTTGTCATTTTGCCTGAAGAGCAGAACAATTAATGGGCTGACAGAATTTTCTTCTTTACTGAAAACACTGAAAATAAAATGATTATGATTATGTTTTAGAGATTGTCAAAATGAATGGATTGTGAGAAAATTTAAGAGTTCTTTGAGCTATGTTTCTTCCAAGAGACATACACAAAACTGTTGACATTGTTCTAAAGTCAATTGTCAAACAACTGTGATATCTTCAGTGGAAAATATGTCTGTTTTGGTTGCACATAGAGCACGAGCAGTATGTTTTCATGCATTCAGTAATTACATATTTTTTGTGAAGCTTTTACACAGGCTGAAAGAGTTGGGGCTCTTCAGCCTGGAGAAGAGGAGGCTCCGGGGTGACCTTATAGCGGTCTTCCAGTACCTCAAGGGGGCCTACAGGAAAGATGGGGAGAGGCTGTTCAGGAGGGCCTGTTGTGATAGGACAAGGGGTAATGGTTTTAAAATAGAGGGAGGTAGATTCAGATTGGATATTAGGAAAAAATTTTTTACCATGAGAGTTGTAGAACACTGGAACAGGTTGCCCAGAGAGGTGGTGGATGCTCCATCCCTGGAGACGTTCAAGGCCAGGTTGGACGAGGCCCTGAGCAACCTGATCTAGTTGGAGATATCCCTGTTCCTTGCAGGGGGGTTGGACTAGATGACCTTTGAAGGTTCCTTCCAGCCCTAACCATTCTATGATTCTATGATTTGACAGCTCTCAAGGGTAAGGGGGCGCAGGAGGGCTGGTTACTCCTCAAAAAGGAAATTCTGGAGGCACAGGAGCGAGCTGTCCCTGTGTGCTGGAAATTGAGTCGCTGGGATAAAAAACCAGCTTGGATGACAAAGGAGATTTGGGAACACCTCAAAAGAAAAAGGGAAGTCTATAAGTCTTGGAAGAATGGGCAGGAATCCAGGGAGGACTACAGGGAGAAAGTTAGGGCATGTAGGGAGATAATCAGAGGGGCAAAAGCCCAACTGGAACTTAGACTAGCCTGCTCCGTAAAGGACAACAAAAAGTCCTTCTATAAATACATTAACAACGAAAGGAGGGCTAAAGATCACCTCCAGCCCCTACTGGACACGGGGGTACGTTAGTCACTAGGGATGAGGACAAGGCTGAGGTCCTTAATGCCTTCTTTGCCTCAGTCTTTAATAACAAGGTTAGTAGTTCCCAGGTGAGCTGGCCTATGGTGTCTGAGAGCAGGGAGGGAGAGCAAATCGAAGCTCCTGTGATCCAAGAGGAACGGGTCAAGGATCTGCTTCGCCAGCTGGATGCCCACAAGTCTATGGGGCCTGATGGTATCCACCCAAGAGTCCTGAGAGAGCTGGCGGATGTCATTGCCAAACCCCTGTCCATTATCTTTGGGCAGTCTTGGCTCACTGGGGAAGTTCCGCTGGACTGGAGGCTGGCGGATGTTACCCCCGTTTACAAAAAAGGGCGGAAGGAGGATCCGAGGAACTACAGGCCTGTCAGTCTGACCTCGGTGACGGGCAAAGTCATGGAACAGGTTATCTTCAGTGCTATTAATGAGCACATACAGGTTAACCAGGTGATCAGGCCCAGTCAACATGGGTTTATGAAAGGCAGGTCTTGCCAATCAAACCTGATCACCTTCTATGACAGGGTGACCTGCCTGGTTGACGAGGGAAGGGCTGTGGATGTAGTTTTCCTTGACCTCAGTAAAGCCTTTGATACAGTCTCTCATAGTGTTCTGGTTGAGAAACTGGTAACTGCTGGCCTGGATAGGCACACCCTCCTTTGGGTTAAAAACTGGCTGGATGGCCGGGCCCAAAGAGTCGTGGTAAATGGGCTAAATCCGTCTGGAGGCCGGTCACCAGTGGGGTTCCCCAGGGCTCAGTGCTGGGTCCAGTTCTGTTTAACATCTTTGTCAATGACCTGGATGAGGGGATTGAATGTACCCTCAGTAAGTTTGCAGACAGCACTAAGCTGGGAGGCTGTGTTGATCTGCTGGAGGGTAGGGAGGCCCTTCAGAGGGATTTGAACAGACTGGATCGTTGGGCTGAGGCCAATGGCATGAGCTTTAATAAGGCCAAGTGCAGAGTCCTTCACTTGGGGTGTAAAAACCCCAAGCATCGCTATAGGCTCGGGGAAGAGTGGCTGGAGAGCTGCCTGGCAGAGAAGGACCTGGAGATGTTGGTTGACTACCGGCTTGCTATGAGCCAGCAGTGTGCCCAGGTGGCCAAGAAGGCCAATGGGATACTGGCGTGTTTCAAGAATAGTGTGACCAGCAGGAGCAGGGAAGTGATCCTGCCCCTGTACTCGGCACTGGTGAGGCTGCACCTGGAATATTGTGTCCAGTTTTGGGCCCCTCGCTTTAAGAGAGATATTGAGCTCCTGGAGCGAGTCCAAAGAAGGGCGACTAAACTGGTCAAGGGGCTGGAAAATAAAACTTATGGGGAGCGGCTGAGGGAGTTGGGGCTGTTTAGCCTGGAGAAGAGGAGGCTGAGAGGAGACCTGATTACAGCCTATAAATGCTTGAGAAGGGATGGTGGGGAGGTGGGGCAAGGGCTCTTTACATTAGCGATGGGTGATAGGACGAGGAAATGGGTATAAGCTTAGTCAGGGGAGATTCAGGTTGGATGTTAGAAAGAATTTCTTCTCTGAAAGGGTTGTCAGCCACTGGAATAGGCTGCCGAGGGAGGTGGTTGAGTCCCCATCCCTGGATGTGTTTAAGAAAAGGGTGGGTGAACTACTTAGGGATATGGTTTAATGGGAGACTAGGGATGGTTGGACTGGATGATCTTTAAGGTCTTTTCCAACCTAGAAAATCTATGAAATCTATGAAATATCATCTCACAATATTTATTCTCTTAGAACTCCATTTTCCTATCTTCAGGTTTATGTGACTCATGATACATGAAGTATGCATACAACAAACACTTGAAGAAAAAGAAATTTATGTAGCTATACAGTTGTTGAATTCATTGAGATCTGTTGTTGATATGTAGCCTGCATTCCAAGGCTTCATCTTTTGAGATGTAACCTTCTGGTGTTTTTTGACATAAGAGTAAAGAACTGCCATATATTTTTATGCTCTGAATTTAGGATCTGAGGGGGAGGTGCAAATGTTTTGACACAGCTAGGATGAACTTCAAACTTGAGCACAGCCAGCGTATAGCTTGTATGGAGACAACACATCTTGAACTATAGTCTTTTCAATAACCTTACTCATAAAAACAGCTAAAGAATTTTGAGATAAACCTAGCTTTCTAATTTAGGATATTATAATTTTATAAATACTGTTCTGTATATCAAAAAACCCAACCCAAAACCTGCTTCAATATGTAACATCTCTTTAATAGGAACTGAATACATTGCAGCCTCAACCAAACTTTCGCCTTTGGCTTACTACTGAGGTTCATACGAAATTTACTCCGATTTTGCTTCAATCAAGTCTGAAAATAACTTATGAAGTAAGATCTCTTTGGAAAGCTTTTTTTACATGTTTACAATGAATGAACTTGAGTGTATAGTAAACTATATATTTAGATAGAATAAAGTTTGGATAATGTGGACTATTTACATAACTGGTTTTGCTTTATATTTCAATTAGATGTAATACAAAAATGGTATGAATTTACCTTGAAAGATTTTTGATGATCATTTGCAGTATATATGTGGAAAATTGCAGAAGCTGTGCTTTAAAGAGAAGTTTTGTAAAATGTCTTTCCAGATATTTTTTTCCAATTGAAAGTCTGAGCTGAAAATAAATTTACCTGTGGGAAGTATTTGCTCTGATTTGTGCTGCAAATTCTTTTATGCATTTAATCACGGTTTCGCAAAAACAAAAACCTACAGAGGTGCTGGAACAGGGATGAAAAACAAGGAATTCCTCCTTCTTGATGAATGTCTTCATCTGAAGATCACAGAATCACACTTTTTCTCTTTTTTTTTTTTTTTTTTGGCCTCACAGCTTTGTATTCACGGGACCTTTTCAACAAAAACAGCTCTCCTCCCATACACCAGAACATACTGTTAAAGGCCTCTACAAAAAACTGAGAGCTTTGCTTTCAAAATGGCTCAACCTAAGAAATAACTGAGACCATTGTCCTCCATCTTGTTGGAAAGTGCTCTAATTATTAATGCACTTATGCAGAACACGGATAGGGGTGCTTCTAACTCTTCCATTGGTTATGGAGTGTGTAGGTTTTGCCTACAGCTAAACCAGGAAGCTCTGGCCTTTTAGAGTCCAATGCTGCTGACTTTCAAGAAGCCAAAGTTGTTACACTTTTATATTGACTGCAGGTATTTTTAAAGTTCTGGGGTACCTTCTTGCTTATATTGTGGTCTTCAATGGTACAGAAACTACAGGACTGTGTAGGATTGTCTCGTTTCTTTACATCTAGCTTCTTGAAGTTACTGATCCTACTATCTTTGGAATAGTTGGAACTTTGCACTGATGCAACAGTCTAAATCCTTTTATTACCTCTTCATTGGTAGTAAATACAATGATAGCCAATGACTTGACTAATAATATTTGATTATTATGTGTTTGCGGTATGTCCCTTAACTGTTACCAATCAAGATGTAGGTATTTAAAAAAACAATCATCAATTGACTACATTATTTTGCAATTATTTGCCACATGTGCAATTCAACATACGCAACTATGATAATCTTATGGAAACACTAACAACAATTATTTTTCAAAAGAAAGAACTTTCTTATAAATATGAAAATGTGATTCAAATATCTTTAAAATTTATGTTTACCTTCACACTTGCAATTAATTTGAAAATGGCTAAGTATCTAATAAGTTGTTTTTACTTTTGAGCACTGTAATCTTTGTTATTATATATACTTTAACTGCAGTTATTTCTACTGGTTGTGAATGTTACCTACCACTAAATTAGAGAACTGGCGTTTTATCACACGTATACACTGTATCTATGTGCTAGCTAGTAGAGTGGGATGATGGCGGAAGGCAAGCTGACTCCGATCACAGAAACAGTAATTGGTAGTTGAACTTGTAAAATCAGAAGAAAGGTTCTTTTTCTTGAAAAAGTTGAATATATTTTTATGCTTACGTATTTTGATAGAGCGCTATTCTTTCACAAAGTTCTTTTAGTGTAGTTCAGTCCTCCTGTAAGTCCTGGTTACAATTTCCTTCAGTATGTTTAAGTTATTTTCAGTATCAGATCATTATGTTGTTTGGCTACTTATTACAAGCAGAATTTTTTCTTGTTCCATTTTGTTTTATTAAGTACTGTCTCTCATTTTATCGAGTTATAAATCATAAGTTAGAATTTAAGAAAACAGTAAATGAAAGAATCAGGATTTCTGTCTAGAACAGTGGTTTTCCTTCCAATGCAGGCACCTCCAGGCCTCAAAAAGAATCTCTTGCGGACCTATGAATCTTGGACACCAGAGCAAATTAATAAAAAGGGAAATTTGTCTAGAGCGCATTCTCTCTTTTGTTTAGCATGGTTTCATGCTGTATGCCAAGAAAGAAGAAATTATATTCCTCAGGTAATAATTTTTTTGCTACCTTTTTAAAAATTTACCCCATTTATTAGCTTTTATACTTGGAAGTATTTTTCATCAGGTATATTTTGGGTCATATTCAGAGATGAGAAAAACTTGGATGCTTCTGGTGCCTGGCTTCATTATTGTCTCTCAAGTCATTGCAAAATAAGATCTTGGTAGCCTATATTTCTGTCCCTCTGAAAATTGCTACTGCCTGCATGGGGTTATTTTGTGCTTTGTGTACTAACTGATACTAATGCAGGAGTGAAATCTCATGAAAAAGATTCTGTGAATCCTGTTTACTTGGGACAGGAGAAAATAGTTTGGAAACATGCATGATTGCATAGAAAATATGATAAAAGTGAGACTTTGGTGGGAAGGAGGAGATGACTGACTACTTTTTTTGCACACAAACCCTGTTCAAGGAGAAGGAAGAACACGGGAATTTACTCATTACTAGTGAGGATCGTAATGGTTTCCAGAGACTGTGATGTCTTTTTTCCTTAGATAAATTTTTGTTTAAAGCAAACATTTATTTCTGGCTGCAGATGCTTAAATTAAACAGAAAAAAAAAAAAAACAACCAACAAACTATTCTATGTCTTGTTTATTTTATTTAGACTAAGGGTGAAATTAACCTGTCATCTGAAAGATTCGATCTGGCAGAACCTATAATTTTTGAGAGTTTTTTGCTCCTTCTGACTTCGTGATTTATAAGGTTGTTTTCCTCTTGCCTTGCGGTAACAGACTTTGAATATGGTGTCCAAGAAGTAGAATAGGTGAAAATATTTAAAGTTCTGATCTGACACATGAACTCTCATTTGGCTTTGTTAAAATTCATGTTCATTTACCACCAGCTTTCCAAGTGACACAAAGCAGGATTACTGCTTTCTCCTTAATTCCACTGTAACTGTGTGTGTCTCATGTGCAGACTTAGTGATGGTTTTATATTTTGCTTAAGATTACCAGTTTCTAACAGTGCTGGACTGCAATTAATCCCAGTTAGAAGCTCTTGTATTTTATAATGAATTTCAGGTTGTTTTGAGTCTGCGTCAAAAAATATAGATGAACACTGTTGAGAGACACCAGTTTATGACCTTCAGGGTGACTGGCTGATAGTTTGATTGCGATCTATGGAGCAGCTACAGTCTTGACCTGAGACTGTATCCATCTCATTGGAAATGTGTATGTTATCTGATGCATTTGTATGTTTCTCATCATGAGTCATGTGCATCTGTTCCCATGATGTGATCCATGTGCAAAGTTACAGCCATAAGAAGATAGAGCAGCTGGAGATACCTTTGAGATCTGGATTTCCCAAGTTCTGTGTCATTTATGAATATTTATATATACTTACCCATTTATATTGAAAGTTTTTTATGAGAATTGCATACGCATTGCACATGAATGCTGCATAAAGAATAATGTCACCATGAACAGAAAGGAGGTACAAACTGAGAATGATTAAAATATGCATATGACCATCAGCATTTTCTCTGTAGTAGCGGCAGTAATTGCTTTTCTCGTTATAATTTTTTCAGTCAGTAGAGAAGTGACATGAATTAAGGAGTAAGATGATGAAAGTATAATGTAGACTGTGTTTGAAGACTCAGACCTATTTATGAGAATCCAAAGGAAACTGAAATACAAAAGCCCCAGAAATAAAATGATAATTCAATGTGTGACCTAGTCACAGACATTAGTAAGTTTTAGTTGAAGTAAATACTGTTAGGAAATAAAATAATCTTAAGCTTGCATTTCTCATACTCAATGGATTCGAGTTTGTATAAGTATGTAAAATTAAATACACTGGTAGATCTGATTTTTTTTTTTATACTACCTCCACTGACTGTTTCCAAAGACGCATTTTAGAGGACATACATAGGTTGTCTCTTTTTTCAGTCAGTATTAAGTATTATACAATATTCAGTAGCCACATAATATTTGTATTTTACTTCAGTATCATAATTGTGTAATTACAACTAATTTTGTATTTCTTTTAATGGTAGGGTTGGACCAAGTTCTATGAATTTTCTTTATCCGATCTCCGTGCTGGTTTTGACATTATTGATAGACTCTTTGAGGGTAAGTCACTTCTCAAGGAAAGATTTCTCACCTCTGTATCATAACCCTTCTGAATGTCTCATTTAAATTTTTCAGAATATTAAAAACTTTCACAGTAATTTTTATAAAATAGTTACTTTGTGTGATTGTTTTGTTTGGATTTTGGAGTGGGGCCATTCTGTTTAAAGGCTGCTTTGAAGGTATTTAAAGTTTGCATTTGAATCTTCACTGGAACATTTTTGTGAATATAAACAGATGATCAGGTAGTTAGGTAACTACATCAGTATGGGAAGCAGTCTGACCCTGAATCAGCTGTGCTCAGGCTTATTAGGCTTTTGTGGATGTAGATCCAGACTCTGAGGATATGTCTGTGTTAGTAAACTGGTAAGGGCTGGACACAGGCTTAAAACTATTCCATGATCAGGTTTATTTTTTCTCATATTTGGCTTATACTGGCATTCTCATAGGCAGTGACAAGGCATGGTTTGTCAGATAGCAGAGCCTGGAGACTCTTTCCAATAGGCAGCAGGTAGGAGATTACCTTATTTTAGGGCAAAAGAGTTTAGCTGTATGGATGCAAAGCACCTTGTGCCATCTAACCTTGAGTTCAAATGGGTCGTGTCTTGTTTTATCATTAGTAGAAATGTTGCATGAAGAGCTTTATCTTTCTACAACACTGAGATAGGAGTGGAGATACTGCAGGGCTCATCACCAGTAAGCAAAGCTAGAAACACAGAGTGAATCATAATTCCATTTTTGGGAGGTTGAGTAAACCAACAATTTTTTTATGCCAAGAGCTATTCTGTTCAACTTCTTGAGTCCAGAGGAATAAATAGGAGATATAGGAGTGCTTGGAAGACGAAGTCTTCTGTCTCTGTTCCTTCCTAGTGTGAGCTTCCCTATATATTGAATAAATGAATTGAATACGCATTGAATATGAATGAATACTTCATATTGAAATTCAGTGTTAGATGGAGCCCACTTCTGTTAATTAGCATAGTAATTAGCATAGGATTAGTTATTATGAAAAAAGTAATGTTTAAAAAAGTCTTTGTATTTTATGTAATTCTAAAGTGAAGTTAGGAACTGATAATTAGAAATAATTTATGATCATTGATTTAAATGAGATTTATGGATCATTAGTACTGCTGGAATTGGACCTTAGTTATACAGACTTGAAACATAGAGTGTTGTGAAGAGATTGAATCATTAATTATCAATGATAATCATTAATCTAATCATCAACTATTACTGTGAAGATAACTTTTCTTATGAAGGAATGATTGAAGTGTTTGGAAACAACAGTTACCACCAATAAAACCCCCCTGAAAGTAGTTGCTCCTTCCTTTTTTCAAGGGACTTTGAGAAGTATCTTTCTGATCAAGCTTTTACCTGCACGTGAAAGCTATAGGTTAAAAGCAGATCATTGTCCCATGTTGTTCTTTTGGACAACTGTGATAGAAAGGAGAGAAAATAATTTATTTTGAATTTGTGGGATATAGCTAAGCCAGAGTAATCTAATTGCAGCATTAATCTGGTCAGGAAACTAATCGTAACACGCTTAGTTTTATGTGCTGTGTTGTGTGATTTATAATCATTTACAAAGTACCTATGCTGGACCTCTTTGTCTTTGAAAGATGACATTTCCAGTAATGTTACTTATTTTGAGCATTATCTAGTTTTGGCTCAATCAATCAGTTTATTTTATGAGATCAGATGGTACTGTGATACAAAATAGTGTTATTTATGACAAAGGAGCACATAATTAAAATTTTAATAGCATCATTTCTGAAATGCATATTACCTATTGATTTATCTACAATAAAAAGCACTTTAAGACTTAAGTAATATTTCTAATAACTCATTTTGAAACACAGTAAGTGTTCGTGTTATCAATGACAAATATTTACAATGTTTAAAGTTTCTGCAACTTTCATTATTTCGTAATACAGAAGAAAAACAATTAGAAATTAGTTGGTGTGTTTGTATTTTTTATTTCACTGAAGAACTGCAATGACAAGAAGAAATGCTTATAATGCAATGGTATCCATTGATGTACAACTAATATCAATTAATTTTTAGGTTCCAAAGATTTTCAGTGGGAATTTGTGCATGGCTTGTTTGAAAACGCAATTTATGGAGGCCGTGTAGATAATTACTTCGACATGAGGGTTCTTCGGTCCTACTTGGAACAGCTTTTCAATTCACGAGTCATTGGCAGTTTAAATGCTAGAGGCAAGATGACTAGTTTCCCGCATTCAATATCTTTACCAAATTCCTGCAGTATTTTGGTAGGTATACATCTTCTGTCACCTAATATAGAAACTAAAATCAGTTATTTTCAAGAATTATTCTTGGAAACAATTCCACAAAGAAAACCAGAGTTACAGTCCAAAGGATACCTCCATTTCTTTAGGACTTCTTTTGTGTGGAGCACTAATTCTTAAGTGGTCAGAACTATTCTCCTAGTCTGTTTGGTTAGTCTCCTTTTTAATGATATCTGATTGGACTATAGTGAAGAGCAGCGTAGCTATGAAGAGCTGGGTAAAAGAAATTGGGTCAATTTCTGAGAAAGAAGGATATCATTACATTTTTATATGACAGTATATTAACATAGTAACACTTTTGTACAGACTGCTAAACATTATTGAAACTTCTGGATGAAATAGGAGAATCTAAATATATCTCCTTATTTACAAAATATATCAACATTCTGACATAATCTGCTAAAATGCCATGGAGGATTTATGACATTTTATTTGGAGATAAATGTGGATTCTGATTCTCCTTTAATATTCCTTTAGTATAAACAAGAGGGAATTCAACAGAATCTAAAGAACTCATCTGTCCCTATCCTTTCACATACTATTGTTGTTACTATTATTAAGATTCATTCGCATTTTAATGTAGGGCTCCATATGAGCCCTACATTACCTCTAATATGAGTTTATGTAAAGAGGGAAGGAATAAACAAACCAGGCTGGTCTCTGTTCTGGTAGATAATATGGTCAAATAGATGAACCTTTCTTCTTGCCTGCACTGCATTTAATATGTCACAATTTCTTACATGATTATTCATGTGAGAGTTTATACTTTTATATCTTACATATTTTTCTGCAAATTATTTTGATTAGTAGAACATTAATAATAAAGCTAAGTTTGATTACTAAAGTTAATTGGAATAATGTCTCTTACTAAATAGTGTTCCCTTGGTGTTTGGTGTAAAAGTCTGCTACTGTTCTTATCTCTGAAGTGAGATTCCGTGCACACCTAGGGCATACTCTTGCAAGTGGAGGACAAAATGCACGTGATATAACACAATAGGGTGCAGCCAGACTTTGAAATAGTAATTATTTTTACCTTTAAAGCCATGATGATAAGAGGTATTCAGCACCGTTAGGCCTCTTTCTGTTTTGTACAAGAGCAGCATCACTAGTGACTATTACACTATAACCACTATTAGATGCTATTGTGCATCTTCAGTGATCATGCAAACCTGGTTTTCCCTAAACGATTTCACTTTCTTTGAGTGATAATGTCTTCATATATTTAAATAGAAATGGGTGCTCTTCATTTTATAAATATGTATTATACACTATTACTCAAATTCCAAATGCCAAAATCTTTTTTATATTGTCATTAATCTCACTTCTAAGGTTTCAACAGAAGTATTGTAACTACTTTTCAGAGACAGTCTTAGCATATTTTTCTTTTCAGTTGATAGCATCACCATAGTAAGAATGGTGCTATACAAAAGAAGATAGTTTTTTATAAATAAAATTAAGAAATTTATAAATAAGATTACTAAGATATGTCTTGTGTTATATACTTATATTAATCTTTGTGTTATCCAGTGCACTTAATGAAATTCTTTTCAGCAAGCACTGTTAACTTCATAAGCTGAACAAAAAATTTCCCTCAGTTATGTTTATTCTTTTCTTCTAATGCAGGATTATCGTAATATTATTGAAAGACTTCCAGAAGATGATAAACCTGACTTTTTTGGCCTGCCTGCTAATATTGCTCGTTCATCACAACGTATGATCAGTTCCCAGGTAAAGTTACATTTTTCATTGACCTCTGAATCTTTTCTGCATCCAGTATAAGCTAGAGAACCCAACTACCTGTTCATAAGTAAGAATTTCCATAAGAAAGTCAGAGTCTAAGTGGAGGGATTTTTGTAATATGTTGACTTTTATCTGTAGAATATTTAAATATAATATTTAATATAATAACAATTATATTTAGTTTCAAAGATATTTATTTAGGACATAAATAAACAAAGAATTTTTGAGAAAGTTTACAATAATATCATTCAGTTCATGTTGAACAGTATCCACGTATATAAGTAGTTTCACTGGTTCTCTTTATACTGTTAATTTAACTCCCATCAACGGGGATAGCTGTTACAGCTGCTGTTTGTTCTCTGCAAGTTAAGGTTTTGGTTTTGGTCACTGAATTCTATTACAATAGTTTGCCAGATAGAATATGGGTAACATTTGATACTTTTTCTGAAAGAGAAATTCTGAATAATTCTCCCAGTAGTCAGAATTCTATCTTTACTATTAGAATGTGAAATTTTGAAAAAAAATGTTGTTCTCACTGGAGAATAGCATGTAACTACTTCGACATGTCATAATAAAATTGTCAACATAATGAAAAGTAAGTTCCAGAGTTTTCGTAGGTCTTGTTTAAAAATTTACTGATTTTAAATATTTCCGTTCTTGCTTTAGCTGTAAGATATGGCAGATGGCTGTATCGTAGTCAAGAGTTCTCAGGTATCATTTAATTGCAGTTTAGTCCGGATTTGAATAGATGTTAAATATTTGAGAATGCAGCTGCAATAGTAGGCAATGATCAAACGTTTTTCACCTAATAGTTTTAGAGTTGTATGTAGAAGCCTCAGCTTGAGTGAGTGACCTGGGTCATCCATTATGCTGGGAACTATTAATGACACAGCTGGGGCAACTATTCTCACCCTTTGTGGAGCCGAAAATACTGACTGTCTGTGTCGTTCTCCTCATAACTTCGTTAGTCTAAGAAGGGAAATGATGGAGTGATTTGAACTCTGGGTGTTTTCATCTTCAGTGCATTGTTTGGTCTGTTGGACAAAGCTTTTCATCGCTAATATTTTATCACTTCCCTTAGGTGTCAATTCACTTGCCTAAAAATTGGTATCTTGTATCATCTGGAGATGTCCTAGTGTATTTAATACATCTACTAGGAGCTGCCAAGTATGACACAGGACCCAAGTGAATGCATTTTCATGTTGGGCCAGCAATTGGAAGTCAGGCAAAATGGCACTAGAAGACAGTGTTTAAACAACTGATTCCCAGTACAGTGTACCCTGATCCAGTAGAGCATGGATCTGGAGGTCCTGTGTCATATCTGCCTATCCATAACGTTTTATTGGATAACATACAGAGTCTTAAATGGCATTATATGTAACAACTGAATTGAGCCACTAAGGCCTAGATTCTTCTTCTTCTGAGGTAGAAGGTGACACCTCCTCCTTGTATCCCCAACCCATCTTTCCTAAAAAGCCTGTATCCTTCCATTCCAAGACTCCAGTCATAGGATTCATCCCACCATGTCTCCATGATGCCAATAAGTTCATAGCCCCGCAGGCGTGCACACATCTCTTAACTCCTCTTGTTTATTCTCTCTGCTACGTGTGTTTGCATAGAGGCATTTAAGTTGGGCTCCCGATGAAGCTCACTTATGGGCTGGAGTGCCTGGAGTTCCTTTCTGCAGCTCTTCAGGTACTCTCACCTTGTCTTGATCAAGCCTGATCTTATCCCTTTTCCCCTTCAGATCTAGTTTAAAGCCCCGTCAATGAGCCCTGCTAGCTCATGAGCAAAGACTCTCTTCTCCCTTTGAGAAAGATGAATCCTATCTGGTGCCAGCAAGCCTGTGCCGTGCAGGCCATCCTGTTATCGAAAACCCAAAATTGTGGTGGTGACACCAGCCACAGAGCCATGTATTTAATAGACATGTGTATTTCTTCTGCTCGTAGGCAGGCAAAATTCTACCTTCTGTTTGTTCAAGTTTGCTGGGCATTCTAATACCTTTTAGGTAAAATATGGAGCAAGTTTAGGAATTTTAGGCAAAGCTGAAATGCTTCAGTCTATTTTTTTTTCGTTGCTTTTTTTTTTAAGTCTAGATGAATGCATATGATTACTGTATAAGCACAATTAAACACTACAGATCTTTGACTAATGATTTGTATAGTTTATTTGACTGGTAAATTAATTGCTTCAGATAAATCGAATGTTGATTGAATTGAGAGTCTTGTGTCAGAGCTGTGAAGTGATCTGGTCTGTATGTCAAGGCTCACTTTAATTTTCTGCACAGCCCTAGCATACTGTCCTGTATAAGGACAAGTTATAGGGAAAAAAAGATAATCAAATCAAAAAATACCAGGTTGGAAGGGATCTCAAGGATTATCTGATGCAACCTTTCTTGGCAAAATGAATTGGAAGTTCCCTATAACTGGAATTCCCTTCAATTTCAAGACTTAGAGTTACATTTTTTAAAAAAAATATCTGATTGTTTGCTCACACTCACCTAAAAAGGGCTCCATGCGGAAACTTCTTATTGATATAAGACCTTTGATCTGTTTAAAAAAAAAAAAAAAGTCGCATTTGAGTATTGCATTTATTGAATATCAGGTATAAATATATCTGTTCACTTAAATCCATAGCTGTGTTTTCAAATTATTTGTTTTATTATTAGCACATGAAACTATAAAGCTATATAAAGACAAATTAGTGGGATGAGAGTGCATAGGGTAATATGCTGAGCTCAAGAACTCCTCTGTTACGAAGCCTAAAAACACCCAAGAATCAATATAGCTCTGTTCATTTTTGTCTTAAAATCAACTTTAAATGCTTTTGTTTCTGTCAGATAAACTGTAGACTGCTGATTATTTTATTTATTTCAGCTATGCTTACATAGCTTGTTAAGAGCTGCATTGCTAAAAATGCCAGGTTTTGGAAATAAGTCCTTAGTTAACCTCCACAACGTCAGAATAGAATCAGAGTTCCTGTGTGAAGGGAAGTAGGTGATGAACACATTTGCATGCAGACTCACACTCTATTGAACTGGTCTGTCATAGCATTGATTATAAACTACGGGTTATAATCTTGAAAATATGAGATTTGTAGTTACAATTCTGTGAGATGCTCCTTTGTCATATGAGAGATTTCCTCATCCCTCAAATAATAGTTTGTGGTTCTTCTTTAACTTTTGGGGAATTTAAGTAACAGAAATGGTAGATTTTTCTTAAATTGTGTTCCTACCTAACTACGAATTCTACTCTCATTCCATTTCTGACAGTTTGGCAGCTTTGATCTATAGGTAGTCCCATGGTTCACAATCTGAAATTGAATGATTGCCTTCTAACAGGAGTGTTTTGCATAAATCCATTACCAAGCTATAGCAGAGAAAAGCTGAATGACTAAGGTAGTGAGAAATAAGTTGCTATGAGCTCTGTAGCCTCATCACTAGCACCAGAAAGGTGAAATTTAATGCCGTGTCCACTATGTCACTGATTCTGTGCTAAGTACGTGATATATTCTCTTACAATTTATGTCTACTATCCCATATAGTTTCTCATCTACTAGCCATTATCATTTCTCAGTCTGTATTTTTACTAACATGTCGTCCTTATGCAGAAATGCACAGAATTATTCCATCTACACCACTGAACCCGGGATTAGGGGCGTTAGTTATTTTTGAAACATACATACTTGGAAGTTACTTGTTTAAACCAACTGACAGCAATTTCGACTTTAGTCATATGTTTAGGCTCAGAGATTTAAAGTAATCATTCAGATATACATTGATTTTAAGTAAATTGTAATTAGCAATTATTATCTGTTCAAAATCTTTTAAAATAAGTATTAAAACAGGTAACACTGTGATCTATTCTATTAACCATGAAGTTAAACTGCCGTAATTCTATTACAAGAAACCTGATATCATTTTGTGACATCATTTCACTACACAAGATGGAAGACTTATGTAACAGAAATGTAGATTTGATAGAGACTTTTTATGAATATTATTGATTTTTCATGTATAGGAATGGTAGTCTGTATTGCTGCAGCAACACACTTTGCTGTAGCAGAAGTTTGCTGCATCACAGTGCAGCATTTTGCCGTCGTGCAGAGATCTCTTCTGTAACCTACTGCATTGCTAATGTTTGGGTAAGCCTAAAACAGCACTGAAAAGAAACGGACATTTTTCAGTAACCTTGAAAATATTGATTATATTCACAGCTTTTATTTTTTCCAGCAGAGAACTTAAGTTCTTATTTAAGAGCTGAATATCGCTAGCTATATTATTTTAATATTGGTAATTACTAATTGAATTGCTAGAAATTATGTCTTATGATGTTCTGCAGTGCAGTTCAGAGAGTATTAATATTGCATGCATACTGGTAAGAGCCAGTTTGGTTTTAAGAATATATTTGACTTAAATAGATATTATTTATTCAGCAACATGATTGAATTTTTTTTCTAGATTTTGTCCTCAGTTGCTTTATGTAGGTAGAGCTAGGTAAATTTTTAGAGGCTGGATTTCTAGAGTTCACCATGGATCTTCAGTTCTGCCTTACGTTCTGTTACAAGTCTTTGACACAACATCCCTTAGGATGAATATGGTTGTGAATAATCTTACATCACTTGCTATGTTCTCTCTGCAGAACAGTGCGGTTAAAATAGAAAAGAACTCAGCTGACAGTACAGCTGCAGGAATCAGCATAGCTCGTCCTGTCTGTTTTACACCAGGTAGAGATTTTCTGTACAACTGCGACTCAAGTTTCCTCACACTCAGCTTTAAGAGTGCTCAGCACTCAGTTACAGTCATGCTCTGTTCTTCTGATCTGATAAACACTGTGTTTTTTGCCTGCCTGTTGGCCTGTATTCAGGTCATTTAATCTCCCATCTAACCTATAACCAATGATTAGAGCAGTCAGTATGTGGAGGTTTGCTTTAGGTTTCCTGTGGATGAAAAGGGTCTGTAATTTAGATCTCTCTCCAGTTGCCTTCTTGCGAAGTGGGCTTTTAACTCCAGTGTACTTGTCTCTTACTCTTGAAACTGTATTTTTTTTCTTTTATAAATTCCTAAGAACCAATGTCACCCTTTAGTATAATTTTTAATAGAACCATACATAAAATGTCTTAGTCAAAATAACATTTACCATATGTGATAAATAGAATTTTTACAGACTGAACAGAAAGGCCCGCGTGTGTATTTTTACACCTTAGAATAACAGTAAGAGCTATCTTTTTCTGTGCTGGATTTAGCATACCTGCAACTAATATGAATTATTGCCAGTAACCACCCTAGGAAAATGAAATGAAAGCGCAGAGCCATTGTTTTGTTTCCTGCCTTTCTTTGCACAGCACATTTAGTATGACAGTCACTCCCTAGAGAGCGTAACATTTAAAACCTTCTGTTAGTGTTGCATGATCCCATCAAATCCTGTCGAATGGCTCTGCCTGCAAGCGACTACAGCCTGTAACTAGTAGCTGTGTATGATCCGTCGACTGGTTAATCTAAACACTCTCCAATAATATAGTAAAGCATTTTGTGAAATAAGCCATTCAGTATCTGGCAAGTTATCCAAGACTCTTTGAATATGACTGCCGATGATAATCAGTATGGCTAACATTTAGTTTGCTTAATGCTAATTTCTATATAGAATATTGTGTATAATAATTCTGATAATATCTTGCATCAGGAAATCAGCATTCTTTTACACCTACAGATTCATGATACTTCACAGAGACTATCGTATGAGACAGGTAAGTCTCATAAGGTTGAAGAATAGGTTGGTTTTGATATTTTCATGAACAAATTAGTACACTTTCTCACACATATCATGCAAAGATAAAGGATAGTTACAGTCTTTCTGTATATCAGTACAGCATCTTGATTTTTCTGTGTCCACCGTCCCAGTAATGACAAGTGAAAGACAAGCCTGTGGACTTACAGTTCACTTTTTTAGGACCTCTCGAGGGTGATTGTGCATGCATAACTGAAACTTACTCTTTAAAGTTCATGGACAACTGTCTCATGTGAGTGGGACCCCACGCTGGAGAAGGGGAAGAGAGGGAAGAGGAAGGAGCGGCAGAGACAGTACATAACGAACTGACTGCAACCCCCATTCCTCATCCCCTTGTGCTGCTTGGGGAAAGAAGTAGAGAAGTTGGGAATGAAATTGAGCTGGGGAAGAAAGGAGGGGTGAGGGGAAAGTGTTTTAAGATTTATTTTTATTTCTCATTATCCTACTCTGATTTGACTGGCAGTAAATTAAATTGATTTCTCCAAATCGAGTCTGTTTTACCCATGACAGTAATTGCTGAGCGATCTGCCTGTCCTTATCTTGACCCACGAGCCTTTTATTATATTTTCTTCTCGTCCTGCTGAGGAGGAGAGTGATAGAGTGGCTTTGGTGGGCACCTGGCATCCATCCAGGGTCAACCCACCACATCTTCAAAGTGCTTAAGGGCATCACAAATATAAAATACTCTTTGAGCTTCAGATTGTTGAAGAGTCCACAGACTGTAGCTTCTTACCAATTTTTCAATGAAATACTGTAAAATTATTTAATTGTAGATTTTATATCCCAATTAAAAATGCTGAGCTGTGGATACTTACAACTTCAAATAAGTGGGTTCCAATTCGCTTCAACTGAAGTTGCTGGGAGTATTTCTACTCCTATATTTTGTCCTTTGTAATTTTATTTGCTTTTGAACCAGGCCACTGATACACTGCAGTTCTGGTGGTTCAGATTTTGCAACAAAATTACCTGCTTTTTGAACCAATCAGGCTCAAAAAAGGTGTCATAGCCATAAAAGCCAAAGTCATGTCTGCAGCATCCCAGCTCTGCAACCAAGTGTTGTGACCTTGTTGCATGGTCACATGCATCTGTTCCTGTCCCATTCCCTTCACCAGCAGAATCCAGGAGAACACCACCTGGGTCGCCATGTTCTTGTTCACCTCCCACTTCCTCTGAATGGCACTCATTCTGATCCATGAGTCAGGCTCAGTTAGCACACATGCCCCTTCAATAGAACTTTTCCTTCACAGTTGCTTCTACTTATTCTGCAATTGCACATCTGCAGGTGGAGAAGGAGCCTTTTCCTACTTGCTGGAAGTCACAAACTTCCCCTTTTATTTACCAGTATGTACATAATCTTTTGGGTAGTCATTATAGGATGGCAGATAAACTAAAATAACAGAAAAAAAAGTTTGCTATACTAAGGTTGATATTGATCTAACAAAACCTTATTTTTCTGAGTTAGGAGCCTAATCTGATGGTTATCTAGGCTTTCTGTATGTTGCAGTCTGTCTCTGAAGAATAACATGTTCCTACCTGCCATAGAGTGAATTATGTAGATGTATGAAGTCCTGTTTCCTTCATTAATATTATCTTCAGTTAGTACTTCTTAAAGTACCTCCTGTGTTAATACCAAATATTTTGTTTAGATGTTATTCTTTAATGCATTTCCTACAAGTCAATGATATTGTAAAAGTAGATTTTGTGGAATAAAAGTGTATCTTTGAAATACACAGAGAGGTTCTGTCAGAGGTTCTGCAGCGTTACAGGCTTGGGGAAGTGTGGCTGGAAAGCTGCACAGCAGAGAAGGACCTGGGGGTGCTGGTCGACAGCCGATTGAACATGAGCCAGCAGTGTGCCCTAGCAGCCAAGAAAGCCAATGGAATCCTGGCATGTATCAAAAACAGTGTGGCCAGCAGGAACAGGGAAGTGATTGTCCCCCTGTACTCAGCACTGGTGAGGCCACACCTTGAGTACTGTGTCCAGTTTTGGGCCCCTCACTTCAAGAAGGACATTGAGGTGCTGGAGCGGGTTCAGAAAAGGGCAACAAAACTAGTGAAGGGTTTAGAGAACTTGTCCTATGAGGAGCGGCTGAGGGAGCTGGCACTGTTTATTCTGGAGAAGAGGAGGCTCAGGGGGGGACCTTATCGCTCTCTACAGTTACCTGAAAGGAAGTTGTAGGGAGATGGGGGTCGGTCTCTTCTCCCACGTTATGAATGACAGGACGAGAGGGAATGGCCTCAAGTTGCTCCAGGGGAAATTTAGGTTAGATATTAGGAAAAATTTCTTTACAGAGAGGGCTGTGAAGTATTGGAACAGGCTGCCCAGGGAGGTGGTGGAGTCCCCATCCCTGGAGGTGTTTAAAAACCGTGTGGATTTGGTGTTGAGCAACATGGTTTAGGGACCCTGACAGTGCAGGATGGATGGTTGGACTCGATGATCCTGAAGGTCTCTTGCAACCAGATGATTCTATGATTCTATTTTTAATTCAATTCTTAGAGGATATTTTGTTAAAATCCTACTAGAAAAGACTTGTGATGTATTTATTGATTCAAGCCACTTCAATTTCCCCTGATCGATATTGGAATAATTTCATGTGAGTTTGTTTTTCTTTTAAATGCCTAGGTACTGTGATAGAAAAATATGATAAGCCTAATTCAAAGATAATTGAAGTGAAAAAAAAGAAGCTCCAGTGTAATTCATCTTGTCTAACTTGACTCATATGAATATTAGCCACGTAATTTTAACTAGTTATCCATTTCTTTGTTACTAAGCAGCTATAGGGAATAATTTGTGCCATTCTTAAATGGGCATCTAAAATAAAGGGGTGAATCACCTTTTGGAAGTACCTATTTCTTTCTCTTGAACGTCATATCAAGCTCTGTCATAATGTCAACAGCATTTCTAAAAATTGTATAATGAACATTTTAATGACCACTTAAGAGATGAAAGAAAACTACCATAACTACATCTGGATTTCATTGATTTGAGTAGAATCATAGAATCATTTATGTTGGAAAAGACCCTTAAGGTCATGAAGTCCAACTGTAAACCTAATGCCGCCAAGTCCACCACTAAACCATGTCCTTAAGTGCGACATCTGCACAGGTCCTGCACGTGGGTCGGGGCAATCCCATGCACAAGTACAGGCTGGGCAGAGAATGGACTGAGAGCAGCCCTGAGGAAAAGGACTTGGGAGTGCTGGTGGATGAGAAGCTCAACATGAGCCAGCAATGTGCACTGGCAGCCCAGAAAGCAAATCGTATCCTGGGCTGTATCAAAAGAAGCATGGCCAGCAGGTCGAGGGAAGTGATTCTGCCCCTCTACTCTGCTCTCATGAGACCCCACCTGGAATACTGTGTTCAGCTCTGGAGTCCCCAACACAAGAAGGACATGGAGCTACTGGAACGAGTCCAGAGGAGGGCCACGAAGATGATCAGAGGGCTGGAGCACCTCTGCTATGAAGATAGGCTGAGAGAGTTGGGGCTGTTCAGCCTGGAGAAGAGGAGGCTCCGAGGTGATCTTATAGCAGGTTTCCAGTACCTAAAGGGGGCCTACAGGAAAGCTGGAGAGGGACTTTTTACAAGGGTGTGTAGTGATAGGACAAGGGGCAACGGATTTAAACTGAAAGAGGGCAGATTTAGGTTAGATATAAGAAAGAAATTCTTTACATTGAGGGTGGTGAGGCAGTGGAACAGGTTGCCCAGAGAAGTTGTGGATGCCCCATCCCTGGAAGTGTTCAAGGCCAGGTTGGATGAGGCTTTGGGCAACCTGGTGTAGTGGAGGATTTCCCTGCCCATGGCAGGGGGGTTGGAACTAGATGATCTTTGAGGTCCCTTCCAATCCTAATCATTCTATGATTCTATGATTCTACTTCCAGGGATGGTGACTCCACCACTTTCGTGAGCAACCTCTCCCAGTGCTTGACAACCCTTTTGGTGAAGACTTTTTTCTTAATATCCAATCTAAACCTCTCTTGGTGCAACTTGAGGCTGTTTCCTCTTGTCCTATCACTTGTTACCTGGGAAAAGAGACTTACACCCACCTCACTGCATCTTCCTTTCAGGTGGATGTAGAGATTAATGAGGTTTCCCTTCAGCCTCCTTTTCTACAGGCTGAACAACCTGAGTTCTCTCAGCCTCTCCTCATAAGACTTGCACTCCAGACCCTTCACCAGCTTCGTAACCCTTCTTTGCACATGCTCCAGCACCTCAATGCCTTTTTGTAGTGAGGGTCCCAAAGCTGAACACAGTATTTGAGGTGGAGCCTCACCAGTGCCGAGTACAGGGGGACAATCACTTCCCTAGTCCTGCTGGCCACACTATTTGCTGATACAAGCCAGGATGCTATTGACCTTCTTGGCCACACTGCTGGCTTCTGTTCAGCTGTCTGTTGACCAATATCCCCAGGTCATTTTCCACTGGACAGCTTTCTAGCCATTCTTCGCCAAGCCTGTAGAGTTGCAGGGGGTTGTTGTGACCCAAGTTCAGGACCAGTACTTGGCCTTGTTGAACCTTATACAGTTGGCCTCAGCCCATAAAGCCAGCCTGTCCAGATCCCTCTGTAGAGCCTTCCTTCCCTCAAAACAGATCAACACTCGCACCCAGCTTGGTGTCATCTGCAAACTTACTGAGAGTGCACTTGATCCCCTTATGCATATCATTGATAAAGATGTTAAACAGAACTGGTCCCAGTACTCAGCCCTAGGGAACACCACTGCTGACTGGCTGCCAACTGTATTTCACTCCATGTTCGTGTGTGAGTATATTCATGTTCTCTAAACAGACTATTTCTCTCCCATTATTAGTTGCTCCTTTCCTTCCTAAACCGTGCGCAGAGGCCACTGAATACTTATTTTCATGTATTCCTACAGTGACATTTCCTACTTGTCATGAATGGCAGCTGAAGCATTTGAAAACTTTAGAGTTTGTTCTAGCAGAAACTCAACATAAAGAAATAATATTCACACTTTACATCAGGATGACTTAAGTAAATTATGGTATCTGAACAAAGATGGGTTTACAAAATCAGGCAAAAAGCACGTTGCCTAACTGTATACTCCCCAGAAATGATACTAGCACAGAAATCTCACGCTGAATGCATTCTTTTTACAGATGTGGTTGCTTAAGAGAAACTATTTCTTTAATGAAATCCATTAGAAGTCAAAAGGAGTAGCTCATCATACCTTAGTGTAGCTGCTAAATATAGTACTCATTTAAAATCATTAATGTTACTCTTCCAGTGCCTGAAGCTTAGAAATTTTGTAGAAAAAAAAAAAATCTTTTTAATAGCTATGGATAATGGAAAACAATGTAAGGCAATATAGTCAGGCAAACAAAGTAAGAATCAGGGTCAGGAAACATGAAGTGAATTTTACCTCATAAAATGTAATTGCAATGATCTCATTGACTTCAGTAAAACAACATTTTCTCCTTGATTTCTTTTTTTTTACCTTAGTTGCTGACCTGTTCTTATTTTCAGCAAGTCCCATCTGATTCTGTACGACTTCCCACCATTCCTTGCACATCTTGTTTACTTAGATTTAAACTGCTCTCTGTAGTCAGATGTGTGATCGTAGTACAGTTCCAGTACTGGTTTTCATAGAATCATAGAATGGTTTGGGTTGGAAGGGACATCAAAGATCATCTAGTTCCAACCCCCCTTTTCACCTTGTTAATGACAGCAACAGAGAATGTGTTTAGGAAAGGGTATACCAGGACATTTAGAACTCTCAGATTGCTGGGTCATGCTTGAGGTTACATACCAAGTCTCCACTGCAGTTATTACCCGAGTCAGCTAAAGAAAATTTAGGGTGAGTGTGTCTACCCACTATTACAGCCATACATCTGACTGCAGTGTTTCTACCGTATGTAGAGTAGTGGGGCTGTAGTGTGTGGTTATTTTTCAAGGTGAAATTATAATATACAAGTAACTGTAGTTTCTTCTCTGTTCATCAGCAGACTAAATTTTCTCTTTCAAAATTTGGCTCAACAGGACTCTCAGCACTGGTACTGCTCCTCTGTAATTCTAATCATGGTACATAGAGTAATATGGGTATAATTGTTGAAAGCATGCAATTGAAATAGTTCTTGAACTTGTGTTATTGCTATAGATGTAAGGATGAACATAAATCTATTTTCTTAAAATAATTTAGCATTTATGTAACCCTTGTGTCAGCTGTGCAGAGCACATAATTAGACATTTATTAAGTGCATCCCACATCACAAATACATGACTATGGCCGGGCCCAAAGAGTGGTGGTAAATGGGGCTAAATCCGGCTGGAGGCCGGTCACCAGTGGGGTTCCCCAGGGCTCAGTGCTGGGTCCAGTTCTGTTTAACATCTTTATCAATGACCTGGATGAGGGGATTGAATGTACCCTCAGTAAATTTGCGGACGACACCAAGCTGGGAGGCTGTGTCGATCTGCTTGAGGGTAGGGAGGCCCTTCAGAGGGATTTGAACAGACTGGATCGTTGGGCTGAGGCCAATGGCATGAGCTTTAATAAGGCCAAGTGCAGAGTCCTTCACTTGGGGTATAAAAACCCCAAGCATCGCTATAGGCTTGGGGAGGAGTGGCTGGAGAGCTGCCTGGCGGAAAAGGACCTGGGGGTGTTGGTTGACTACCGGCTTGATATGAGCCAGCAGTGTGTCCAGGTGGCCAAAAAGGCCAATGGGATACTGGCATGTATCAAGAATAGTGTGACCAGCAGGAGCAGGGAGGTGATCCTGCCCCTGTACTCGGCACTGGTGAGGCCGCACCTGGAATATTGTGTCCAGTTTTGGGCCCCTCGCTTTAAGAGAGATATTGAGCTCCCAGAGCGAGTCCAAAGAAGGGCAACTAAACTGGTCAAGGGGCTGGAAAATAAAACTTATGAGGAGCGGCTGAGGGAGTTGGGGCTGTTTAGCCTGGAGAAGAGGAGGCTGAGGGGAGACCTGATTACGGCCTATAAATACTTGAGAAAAGATGGTGGGGAGTTAGGGGAAGGGCTCTTTACATTAGTGATGGGAGATAGAACAAGAGGAAATGGGCATAAGCTTAGTCAGGGGAGATTCAGGTTGGATGTTAGGAAGTATTTCTTCTCTGAAAGGGTTGTCAGCCACTGGAATAGGCTGCCCAGGGAAGTGGTTGAGTCCCCATCCCTGGATGTGTTTAAGAATAGGGTGGATGAGCTACTTGAGGATATGGTTTAATGGGGATTAGGGATGGTTGGACTCGATGATCTCTAAGGTCTTTTCCAACCTAGAAATCTATGAATCTATGAATCTATGACTAATAAGCTCTAGCAGAAATTGATGAGTAATGCCGAACTGTATTTATTGTTACCCTGCAACAGAGTGATCTGAGTACTTAATAAGAATTTTTAAAACATGGAGAGTGTTTTGTATGTATCTGTGGTGCTGCATGAAAGAAATGTGCTGTGCCACATAACGAAGTCGAACTCACAATACTGTGCTCTAATGGAAAATACAACTCTTTACCACTGCAGTGAATTAATGCAGTTCTTCCTGTAGCCTTATTAATTCCCATAGGATTGGTGCTATGTATGTGATAATATATTGGTGCTCTGCATATGAGAATTTTGTTGTCTTCCAAGAACAGGCTGCAATTTTCTGGTTTTCTTAAATTTTGTCAGGGTGTGTAATTAGCTAAGATCAGCCACCTCTTCTGGTCTTTCTTTTTAGCATCATGTTCTCCAGGTAATGTGTATCCTGGGAACTTCTACAAAGTGAAACCCTTACTTATTCTTTGGGAGAAGGTGCAACTAGAATACTGGCTGGATCAGTAGTAGGCTTGTGCTGTCCATCTGCAGCATCCTGCTGATGTTCTTTCCTATTCCACTGAACCCTACAGGGTGTCTTCCTGCCATGAACGGTATATGATCCTCTTCTGCATAAAGGAAGATGTAGGTGGCGTCAGTGTCTTTCCCTGTTTTGCTTTGTCTTTTGATTAAGAAGACATGCTTCTCTGTGTTGAGTCCCATCCTACTTGGCATCCTTATTGAGTGAAAGTGAAGCTTTGAGGTGGCCTTGAGGGAACAATGAAAGAGCAAGCGTAGACCTGCACAGTTCCTTATGCATCCACATGCGGTATGAGTGATTTGGTTAGGAATGCCATTAATGTACCTTTGTCCTAACAACCTCCATGGACCCTGTTCTTAGAGAGAGGGTAAGGGACACAGCGAGACTGAAAGCCAGAGAGGTTTCATTGGCAGCTCGGTCTTAGACTGCCCTGACAACCATGTGGCTAACTGCAGCCAAACTCTGAGGAACAGTATGTGTAGTTCTGCCAGAAGGCTTGTCAAACTGAAACCCATTCCCTCTCTTGACACAATGAAGACATAGCTGCATTGCACTGAGTTACTACTTGCCCAATATTTACCAAAATGACTGTGTTATAACTTCGTATTTTACTTTGAACTATGAAGTCTTAAAAACAAAAGTATCTCCTTGAACAGCTGTGTAAAGGGATATATTGTTTCATTCACAGAAATGAAACATGGAAGTGGTTTCTGTGTTGAGACTACATCCTTTTAAAACTGGTAGATGGCAGTAGAGTCTCTGCTTTGTCATTGTCTATAGATTTACTGAGAGGAGTTTGTTAGCTTCTTGTGCAAAAATAAAAATCCTTTTATCTGTTCCATAGTCTTGAAAAAAATAGCTGTTATCTGACTAGCAAATCTTTTCTGTTTTGTATTCTTAGAACAGAGTTGTATTTTGTTCAGTAATGATTGATCCTAGATTTTTATTTTTATTTTTAATTTAGTGACAGAATTTCACAGTATAGTTTTGAATTTATTACTTTCTCTTTTTCAAATTTTAAGGCTGTGTGTAAAATTTAATTTTGTTGTATAATTTGTAGGATACATTGCTTATGAAATTAATACTAGACTTAGATATAAGCCTGTGTTTATTATGTATTGTATTTGTGAAGTAGCGGTTTTTGCAGTAGCTGTGAATTACTGAAAGCAAGACTTTTTCCTCATCTTGTGCATGAGTGAAGTACAAAAATAGATTTTACATTCCTAGAAAGCTGATTTTATCTAGTTCCAGGAAAGTAAAAGTTAAAATCTTGACATTTCCTTTTTTTTTTTTTTTTTCCCATGAATTATTTTAGTTTTCAGGTCAAACATGACTTTCTAGTAGTTCCCTGTGAAGCCACATGGGATCTTCCATGTCTTTATTACTTTGCATTTTGTTCATTGTCTCTCTTAATTTCTCTAAATGTGTGGATTTTTTACTATAATGTGTTGGTCAATATTGTAGCAGCATATATCCACAAAACCCCATAAAGTATGCCATAGATAAAAAGCTGAGATGCAGAATTAATTTAGTAACTAGGTAAATAAATATTGACATTTTAAGTTTGACTACCCCACCTTTATTAATATATGCAATTTCTATTTTTCTGTGCTGACAATGCAAAAAACCCATGTATGAATTTTCCATTAAGAATGGAGAAAATGTTCAGTAGCAGTTTGTGTACGCTGTTCGTAGTTACTAGATGCACTGTTCACAAATAAATTACTCTACTGAAATTTTTATATAAATAGCGTTATGATTAGTTGACCTTACTTAAAACAGGCAGCTTCTACAAAGACTCGTGGTTCTGAATAATATTCTCACACCTCTTTAAACAGACAATGATTGGTGATTGCTTTTAAATTTTGATTACCTTTCTTTCCATCCCTCTTATATTTTCAGTGATGGTACTGTTTTCTTGGTTTATGGTAGATTTTTTCACTCTTGTCATTATTCAAAATATTTAGGTGTGCTTTTGGCTGGACTAGCACAACATAGAAGAGCTTTTAGAGTATAATATATTAAAGGAATATGTTGTGACAACAAAGGTGAGCATTCAAAGGTTAAGTATTGTAAATGTACTCTTGAGTGACCTGAATTATACAACTACGATTAGATTTTCAGTTTCCTTAGTATTATAAGTACATACCTTGATACTTTTCCAAACTAGAGTGCAAAGAATATGATTCAATGGACCTATCAGATGTCTGCATCTGTGCTAGTCACTTCTAGTCTCTCTTTGTGGTTACAGAAGTATCATGTTTAAGGCACAATTAGTATCATCCTAGAGTAAGTATCTGAAGTTCATTATAAGTTGACCTGATGGTAACATATATATAGCACAGTGAGAGAACCTGAATTCTTGAGTTTTGAAGTTAGGATTCCAGCAAATTAAAATCCTCATTCTAATTTCCATGTTGACTTGTCTATCTGAGGTACATATGTAAGGAATTTAGTTTTCCTATGTACTGAAATGGGAGGGCCTTTGAAGTGACAAATTAGCCCACTTAAGATCTGTCTCTTGTTTATGTAGGGAGGCTAAACTGGTAATCTTTGTGTTTTAAGTAAGTTTTAAGTAAGTGCCTAAGGATAGGTGGGGTGAATTTGTGCTTGTCTGTTTTAAGTTTGATTTAAGTGACTATGTACAGTGCTTTCTCTCAACCCAAGAGTTATTTTGTCTCCTTAATTATTAATTATTAAAGTTTAAAATTAATTTAGGAGAATGAGAAAATGAAACGGTATTTTCCATAAAAGAAGCTATGAGCAATGGCTCATATTTTCTTTTCCTCTCTTTAGCTACCAGAATACTTGCAGAAGACTTTCTTGTAGGCCTTCTCATCTATTGCTGGTTTCAAACCCATCTGAGATTTGGCTTTCCTAACTCCATCCTAACACAATTGGGCAATGTCTTTATATCCCTGTGTGTGGTTTAACCCCAGCTGGCAACTAAGTACCACACAGTGCTTGCTCGCTGCCCCCTGGTGGAGTAGAGACAATCAGAAGAGTAAAAGTGAGAAGACTTGTGGACTGAGATAAAATAGTTTAATAGGTAAAGCAAAAGCCATGCACGCAAGCGAAGCAAAACAAGGAATTAATTCGCTACTTCCCATCAGCAGGCAGGTGTTCAGCCATCTCCAGGAAAGTAGGTCTCTATCAGACCTTGGGAAGACAAACGCCATCACTCCAAAAGTCTTCCTTTCCTTCTTCTTCCCCCAGCTTTTAATTGCTGAGCATGATGTCATATGGTGTGGAATATCCTTTTGGTCAGTTGGGGTCAGCTGTGTTCGCTCCCCACTTCTTGTGCCCCCCAAGCCTGCTCACTGGTGGGGTGGGGTGAGAAGCAGAAAAGGCCATGACTCTGTGTAAGCACTGCTCAGCAGTAACAAAAACATTATCAATACTGTTTTCAGCACAAATCCACAACATAGCCTCATACAAGCTGCTATGGAAAAAATTAACTCTGTCCCAGTCAAAACCAGCACACTCTGCTGGGTAGTCCATCCCTGCTCCCATCTTCTGTGGATTAACTTTTTACACTTGAGATCACTATCTTCCTCTTCATCCATATTGTTCTTCTGCCATGCTTATTCTTTGGCTTGTATTGTGCTTGCTTCCTGCACATCAGAAAGGACTGTTCTTCTTCTCTGAGGAATTTGAGAAGATCCCTGACTAAGCTAAAATCTGCTCTCCTGAGGTTCGGGGTTGTGATTTTACTCCTTGCCTGGCTCCCTTCTCTCAGGTTTTTAAACTCCACAATCTCACGCTTAGTGCAGCCAAGGCTGACCTCGATCTTCACATCTTCTACTAGTTCTTCGTTGTTTATTAGTGACAGATTCAGTAGAGTGTCTCCCCTGGTTGGGTGATTGATTGCCCGTATAAAGAAGTTGTTTTAATGAATTCTAGAATTCTGCATTCTTTCATATTACCCTCATGGCACATACTGGGTTGGTTGAAGTCTCCCATGAGTATAAAGACCTGTGATTGTTGGGCTCCTTTAAGCTGTTAGAAGAAGACTTCTCTACTTTTCTTGATCAAAGAGTCTGTAGCACACACCTACTAAAGCACCACCCATGTTGGTTTGTCCTCCGATTTCTGCCTGTACGCTCTCAGCTGGCTCGTAACCTGTTCCTAGGCAAAGCTCTGTTCACTCCAGCTACTCTTTTGCCTTGGCTGCAACTTTTCCTTGCCTTCCTTTCTGCCATCTTACTTCAGACTAGACAAAAGTAAGATTTTAGTACAGTGAGATGTTTCTTCTAGATAT
Organism: Tauraco erythrolophus; assembly: GCF_009769465.1. NCBI lineage: Eukaryota > Metazoa > Chordata > Aves > Musophagiformes > Musophagidae > Tauraco > Tauraco erythrolophus. The sequence goes on along the minus strand of NC_141465.1, from coordinate 120,964,941 downwards.
TCATTAGGAATGCATGTTGTTCTCTTGGCAAACCAAGCTGCAGGGTCATGACTAAGGTACTTCATTATCATAGACTATGTCTTTCGTCAACTAATAGTGGTTTTTAAGACTTGGAATGAATTTCACTTTTAATTCCTTAAATATAACAGAGAAATAAAAATCCTATTTTCATAATTTCTGAGATCAGGAATTAAAAAGTATGCATAATTCTCTAGGATAACAGAGTATATTATCATTTTTAAGGGAACTAAAAAAGATTTTTTTCAAAATTAACATTATATTAAGTGAGCTTTTCATGAAAAAAACTATTTTAGCTTAATTAAAAGTATTTTTAAACTTGTTTTTCTAAATACAGGTTTGTCTGTTATATTTTAAATATTTATACTTTATATTTATCTTTTGGTTTATGTCTTGTAAGATATCTAATATATTAAGACTGTTTAATGTATTAAGTTCAGTATACTAGCGTCTTGTAGTGCTTCCTAGTCCCTATCAAAGCTGATAAATAAGAAGTTGCTGTTTGCTTCAGCAAATGAAAATGAAAAACAAAAGAGAATACTACATCATTGCACATCTTTCAAAAATAGAAAAGAAGTCAAAATCCAGAAGAAGCAACTTGGCTTCCTGACTCATTCTAACAATTAAACAGTCCAGTCCTTCTGAACCATTAATAAAATTTTTATTATCAAGTTTAATTCTTTGAAGTCAAGCAAAAGAGGAGAGAATTAGTAAGTTGTTCTCTAAAACGTCTTGCAAAAAATGCACTGTGAAAAATAACTAAATTTTAGCTAAAATGCCTAAAAATATCAGGGGTTTTATATGCAGTTTAAGGGATAGACTGCAATATCACTGAAGAATTTTAATTTCAGTATTCTTTCTTTATAAATGTATACATATATTTGATTAGTTTATGTGTGGAGTTACCAGAATTGCTAACAATAAAAGGCAATTGGACCTGATGTACTGGAAGCTCCCCTGCTTTTTGAAAGTTTTGCAGTTATTCTTCAAATTGCTCGCTTTATTTCTTTAAACTAATAAGTGTACATTTAAATAATTTAAGGTAACATGAATATCTAAATAAGTAAGAGATCTGTGGGAGATCAGAATGAATTGATTATAATTGTCGTGGAGCTTTGATGCCTGATAGGTAGAATATGTATTCAGTAACAAATTCTGATTTTTTATTTCTCTTTTCTTAGTTACAGATGAAGCCTAGATAAAGGCAGAGCTTGAGTTTTGAGTTTTGTCTATAGATTTTGTGAAAAGAGGCTTTTTAATTAATTATACACCTCATTAGTTTTTAAATTGTAGTTGAAAAAAGACAATGACTGTGATATGCAAAATACAGATTTTGTTTGTTTTGGGCTTAATATGAATGAGGCTCAAGTATGCTCTATATTTGGATATGGGTATTGTTTGTGTTTTGAATAGATTATGATTAGTAATTAATTATGCAGGAAAGTATACTCCATCAATAAATTAAAGAGTATTTGCTAGTGTATCTCATTCTTGTACTAAAAGAGGTTTGTTTATCCTTCTTCAAGATTTACATTTGTATTCTCGTCACTCAGGTCATTTCACAGCTTCGGATCCTGAGCAGGTCAGTAACTGCAGGCTGCAAATTTGACAGAGAAATATGGTCTACTGAACTTTCTCCTGTTCTCAACCTATGGAAAAAACTTAATCAGGTAGGAAAGTAGATAATTTGAAATAAAAACTTTTTTTTTCCCCTGGTAACTGCATTAAAAGTAATGTCTAAGGACTTATCTTGAATATTGAAACATAAGAAATGAAGAAGTTAATTAATTCACAAGACATGAGACTGACATCTTGTATGTGTTTCAAAGAAGAACACTAATACATTTTAGTTTTGCAGACTTAGTCTCTTCATTTCTTTACTATTCAGAAGGCAATATTTATTTTAAATATTAAATAAAGTCTTTCCTGTATAATATTGAAATATGGTGCTAGCTTTAAATTTAGGTTCATTAAAATCCTTGCTACAATGCTTGCAATATCCAATATAACTTCCTTTTTGTTCCTTCGTTGTTCTGGGTTGGTTCGGTTGGGTTGGGTTTTTTTACATGTATTGTAAAGCTTGATTTCCAACCATTGAATTTTTACTATGGGTGTCCGTTTAGCTGTAATGTGTGTGAGTTCTCTTTGAAATGCAGATACTACACAACTACACACACTTGGGGAGGTTCCTTCTCACTTCATGCTAGGTGCTTACCTAGACATTTGGCCATTATTTTTCTCCTCATCAATAAGTAATAGATCATAGACACTGTTGCCTAAAAACATCTTGTACACAACATTGGAATGAGAAAAACCTTTCCTTTACTCAAGTAACCACATACAAAGAAGTGACATGAGATGCACATTAGAATTTACCATTTCATTTTGAAATCTCTCATTAAATTCTCATTTAATCCATGCTAAGTGTATGATACATCATGTTTTGTCAAAATAATCTTTTGGTACTAAATCATAGAATCATAGAAACATTATGGTTGCAAGGGACCTCAAAGAATATCAAGTTCCAACCCCCTGCCATGGGCAGGGACACCGTCCACTACACCAGGCTGCTTAAAGCCTCATCCAACCTGGCCTTGAACACTCCCAGGGATGGGGCATCCACAACTTCTCTGGGCAACCTGTTCCAGTGCCTCACCACCCTCAATGTAAGAACTCTCTTCATGTTGAAATCTGTGGCCTCTGAACATGGACTGCTGTTAACCAGGTCCGTGATCCTGTAAGAAAAAGCAGTATATTTCAATGTGACATCTTCTGTTATATCTTACTGACTAGAGTTAAATGTACCTTTAGACCTGCAAACTTTCCTTGCAAGAGCTCAGATGAATCTGTTATGTATGTGCATACACATACAATCAGAAAGTTAGAGATTTTGATTGTAGTGTTTGAAAGACTGATAAATGAGGCCAGTAAAAACACAACTGCACTACATTAATACTCATTAACAGCACACATTGCTAATGGCTAGTTCTTTATCATTATTAATCATTAGCACTGCAAATTCAAAGCACTTGTTCTTTAAAACTTGTGTCATATAAGTTACCTGTGAGCATGCAGTACCATGAAGCTGAAGCCACATAGTCCCTGCTGGTGGCTATGGGCCTTGATGGTCTTAGTCACCTCAGTGAAGCTAATCAAGCCAGAGAGCTCTTTGACAAGGGAAGCTGGACCAGATGCAGGCCTTGTCTTTATTCCGTACCGTTGCCCTCAAATCTGATTTCTCCTTTCATATGAGTTTTCAGCCCTTTACCTCTGTTCCTGAACATCCTGGGTGATGCTTGGCTGGGGTTATTCTTCAAACTGTAGCAGGTACCTTATTGTGTCACTTGGCTGTTTTTCTTTCCTGCTTAATTGCATCTTCTTGTCTTAAAGCAAAAGCAGTCTAGCCAGTTCTTAATGTTGCCCTTCCTCAAGGACCAGTAGCTGACCATAAGCTTGTTGTTCGTGGTTCTTGGTCCTCTCTTTTCCACCTGTGCCCATACTTTCAAAACTTTTGCTGTTATCCCACGCTTCAACTTCACATCATAACTAGAGATATGTGGTACTGAATTCCACTTCAGACAGCAAGCTCTCATAACAAGTTGATAACAAGTCTAAAAGGTCAGTACTGGAGCCTTGCAGTTATCATAAGACCTAGTTACTGTCTAGTGATGTGTTCCTAGCAAGAGCATTTTTTTTTACAGAACCATTGGATACAAACAATATACATATTGTTTGCTCTGCTTACTGTGTTATGTTTGAGTTAAAAAATTAAATTTTGTGTTTAGTGTGTGGTACTTCTACGGATGCAGGAGGTCTCTGGTTAACTACAAAACCAATCTGTACACTAAGGATTAGCATCAGACTGACTTATTTATAATGTCTGGGTCATCTCTGGCTAATCCCTGGCGACTGACCATCCTGCCGTTCACAGTTTCCTCCTTGTGAGTTACCCTGTAGCTTGTCTGGTTCACAGAACTGAGCAGCGAGTTTCTTTCTGACTTTTGGTTTTGTTGATTTGAATATAACCATTTTTTACCGCACTGTATCTGAGAACTTTCTTTAGAGATGTAAAATGCTCTCTTCAATCGATGCTGTCATAGGGGCTCAATTTGATTACGTAAAATTAGGCTTTTATCACTATTCAAGAAATAATAAATCAATCATCAAATATTCATGGCCTGGCAGATATAACAATGAATCTGCAGGAGACCTGTGGTCTGCTGGAGTAGCATCTAGAGACAGAATGAGACATCTCAAATGTAACTAGATTCCTGCCTGAATCAAGCCTGTGGTGCCTATCTATTCTTCTGCTTTATTTTAAATACAAGAAAATGAATTATGCAATATTTCTGTGTTCTCTTCTGTCCCAGTATTTGTAGAGTCACTGTATGCATCTGTGTTTGACCTACATTTTTACTGTTCATAGTATCTTAAAAAAAGACACCTATATTACCTTGAACATTCTTGGATTTTACTAATGCTTTTACACTGTTAGCATATGAACTTCTTTATCTTTTGAAGATTTCTTTCCGAATAGGATGCCCTATCACCTTGTGCACTTTTGGGGGGGGAGACATTTGCTTGAATGTTTCAAAAACTTCAAATAATAATGTCCTTTATCAAATATAATTTTCATAGTCTGTTCAACCAGTACTTGCTTTAAGCTTTGCAAAAGTCTATGCATCTTTAAAAAATCCGTATACATTACATGCACTTCTATATTGTAATTCTTTATTGATAGCTCAATGAAGGCATCGTGTTTGTTTTCAGAAGGTTTAAATAAAGACCTGGGATGAATGAAGAAAATAGTTGAATTGCTGCTTAAGTTAACAACCATGCATTATTTTATTTATGAATGAATGGGCACAGAATATGAGCTAAAAAGAGCATATTCAGCTATGAAGAGATAAAATGACAAAAACTATCTATTCCTGAAGTCTGTAAAAAAAAATTTCCCCCTCAATTTTGGAAGCATTTACATTTAGCTGCAGACTTTTCATTATAAAGTCACAGAATGGTTTGGATGGGAAGGGACCTTTAAAGCTATCTAGTCTAACCCCCTGCCATGGGCAGGGACATCTTGCACTAGATCAGGTTGCTCAAAGCCCCATCCAGCCTGACCTTGAACAATTCCAGGAATGGGGCATCCATGACTTCTCTGGACAACCTGTCTCATTGTCTCACCACCCTCATTGCAAAAAATTTCTTCCTTATATCCAGTCTAAATCTACCCTCTTTCAGTTTAAAACCATTGTCCCTTTTCCTGTCACTACATGCCCTTGTAAAAAGTCTTTTTTCATCTTTCTTGTAAGCCCCTTTACATATTGAAAGGCTGCAATAAGGTGTCCCTGGAGCCTTCTCTTCTCCAGGCTGATCAACCCTAACTCTCTGTCTTTCTTTATAGGAGAGGTGTTCCAGCCCTCTCACCATTTTCATGACCCTCCTCTGGACCATCTGGGATACAGGACTCCAGGTGGAGTCTCACCAGAGTGGAGTAGAAGGGTAGAATCTCCTCCCTCAACCTGATGGCCACACTTCTTTTAATCCAGCCCAGGGTACGATTGGCTTTCTGGCTGCAAGCGCATGTCACTGACTCGTGTCCAGTTTTTCTTCCACCAGTATCCCCGAGTCCTCCACAGGGCTGTTCTCAATCCCTTCATCCCCCAGCCTGTATTAATATGGGCAATTTCCCTTACCCATGTGCAGGACCTTGCATTTGACCTTATTGATCTTCATGGAGTCGGTGGTGGTGGTGGTTTTATTATTATCCTCTTCTATCTATTGGATACAGATAGTAGTAGAGAGATGGGATAGATTCTGACAGTACATTCCATTTTATTTAAAAGAAGCAAATACTTGTCTTCTACCTGTCAGATGTACTCATTACTAAGGGTAGTTGGAAATAGTGGTGAAATATCTGTTTCAAACTACTGAAACTTGAGAAGTGTCCAGTATGGGTCCGAAGTGAATCTAGCTAATGCTATTTGTAAATCAAAGCTATTTTTAAAATCAACTACTTTTTATTCCAGAGGCAAAAAACACTTTGAAGCTTGTTAATATATAGACAAAGATTAAGTATGTTTCTAAACATTTTTATTCCTATGCTGAGTATGTAAATCAAGAATTAACTCAAAAAGCATTACCTTACAAATACCTTGAAAATAATTATTGTACTCTTAAGTGCTGATGATTCTGAAGCATAACAAAATATACCATTTGACATAGGTTTATGCAGAATTTATACTGGAATAATTAATCATAATCTTTAAGTGTGGACATGTTTTTATCTTTACACTGTCAATACCATATGGTGATCACTTTTGTATTCTGTAATCTAATGTCCGAGTTTATGTAAAATAACAGACGGCATTTGACTGGGTATTTCTCTGGACTGAACATCAGTGTTTCATCCTACAAAAATCAGTCTAAATAATTTAGAGAATATAATACAGCTAAATTGGCAGAATGTCTATAGGATTTGTGTAGTCAGTGAATTTCAGAAATCAGTGATAAAACCAAAATTTTACCTAATATTGGCCAACATTTCACAAATCTGTGAATGGACTATTTAACTTCTGAGTAATGTGCTCACTGAAGAATTATACCACATTGAAATGTGTAAAATAGTATTTGTATTTTTTCATGAGTTCAAATTATAATCTCTCAATCAATAGTTTTGCTAACAGAGGCAGCAAACGCACGCAACAGTTGGCACTGCATCTCCTTCATCCACGGTTTATTAATCCAGCCAAAATGCAGACTTTGGAATTTTTCATTGAATTTTACTTGAAATTAAATAGATACTTAAAATCTGGCTCAAATCAGTGCACTCTTGTGTTGAAAGTTACACAAACAAACTTCCTCTTTCTGTTTAGCTGATCTGGACTAATACAGAATGTCTTGATATTTTGATCTATATTAGTTTCATTTGAAAACATACATTTTAATTCTTGCCATTTGAAAACACCCCTGTAATGAATACTCTCCTGAAACTGCTTCTGCAGTGTCTTTCAGTGTGATTTAATAACAGCTTAACACTAATTAAATTAATTAAACACTCTTAAACCTGCCATGAAGTTAAAAAAATCCCAAATACTTACATGCTCAGTATAAGTTTGCACAAAAGACTCTTTACTGAAAAAAAATGAAGCCATCACTGAATAACTTGTCAAACAAATGTTGCAAAAATTAAAAAAAAAGAATTATCATCTTCCTTAATGTGAAATGATGGCCCACCACGGCCTGTTGGCCAGGGCTGGGCCAGCAGAGTAGTTCAACCAGCTTGTGTCCTGGTGTCCATTCTCTTCCCACATAGCCTTCTGCCATGACGGAGTGTAGATCAGGACCTATATAAGCACTGCATTGTCACATAACTGGATCGGTCACAATCACTGTCCAAGGGAACTCAGGCATTGCCTATCATATGACAGTTTTCAGGGAAGCGCAAAAACATCAGGACACAATGGGGCTGCATAACCATTTCACCATGTCCAAATGGCTATCTGTCATGAGTAGAGAGAGACAGGAATCAGTGCTACATCTTCGTTGCAAGGTGGATACATTTTCTGCCTTGTTTCAGGGAGACCCTTTAGTACCTCCAGGAAAGTCAGAAGATCCACCCATAATAAAAATTTGGAAGCAACTGCTTCAAAATTATTTTTGCTAAACATATGATCGTAAGCTGTCATGATGTATTCGGCCTTAAAAATTGTAGTGTGCTCTACCTTGTGTTTTGTTGTGTTTGTAAAGTGAAGGCTGACTAATTGTTTTCATAAAGTTGCGTAATACTGCAAGACAATTGCAAAAGTAGCTTTGAAAATTAATGGGTTGTTGGTTTTTTATCTAAAACATTAGAAACCTCGGCTTTAGCAAAATAACAATGTTTTTTTCACCAAAGCAAATCAGTGAAGCAGAAATGTAGAGTCATGCTTTCTTGTATTTTCAACAATGAAAAATTTGTGTAATAAGCAGTGAGAGGCTAATATCTAAAAGAATAGGCAGAGAGACTTGAGGAAGGAGGCAGAATAAGTACATCAAAAGGTCAATGAATGTTTCTAAAACCCAGCACCACCACCAAAATTGAATTTTGACTCAAATGCAGAGCTAGTGGAGGTATAGAAGTTTATTTTCATTATATTTGTTATTTCTGAGGGAGTAATTTTCAGAGCATACTGGAGTTTGAGCAAGCTTGAGTTTAGGAAGGTAATGAAGAAAAACTCTGGACCAGCTTTAAGTGAGTCTATATGAGGTCATGTACTGAGATAGTAGTAAGTACAAAAGTGAAAGAGGGAAAATGTTCAAAGTCTCAAAATACACCTAACTTAATATTGGTAATATAATATAGTATTTAATGTTAAAGATTAGAACCATCTTCAGTTTCTTGCGATTAGGAAAAGCACTCAGTACTTCAGCAGTTCTTCATCTTAATTCCCAAGCAGGTCATGAGGATATTTTTAAAGCTGATGTGAGTTATATACATAATGGATTTTAAGGGAATGTAATAGAACGTTAAATGTATAAGCTAATATCAGTATTCATGTTTAATTTTCCTATAAAAATGACAGATGGGTTGTTTTAACAAATTCTCAGGAGAAAGCATTAAAAGAGTGATGAAATGAATATGCAGTTCATAGGAGACTGTTATGTAAAGGGCAGTATTGAGGAACTTAGAGGCCTTCTCTTTCAGTAAGTTTTTCATGAATTAAGACAGTATATATGACAGAGTGAGCAATGCCTGCAAGTTGCCATGTCTTTGTTCTTCCTTTTTTGTACAATTAAATACTTCAATAAGAAATCATCAACTAGCTTGTACTAATTTTACATTACATTTCCTATATACTGAACAAACTATGTGGGGCGAAAAGAGACTCAGCTACAAGGTTGAAGCCAATGATTTATTTCAACTACACTTGCAGATTCAATATGCCACTATTGCAGGTTTTATGGATATAATGGAGGAATGTACTATCACAACTTAAAAACAAGAATACACTATTACAATACACTATTACAGCACACAAGAGATTCACAGAACACGCTCTTACAACACAAAAGCGTGCTAGATATTTCCCCCTATACTTAGCACTGGTGAGGCCACACCTTGAGTACTGTGTCCAGTTTTGGGCCCCTCACTTCAAGAAGGACATTGAGGTGCTGGAGCGGGTTCAGAGAAGAGCAATGAAACTAGTGAAGGGTTTAGAGAACTTGTCCTGTGAGGAGCGGCTGAGGGAGCTGGCACTGTTTAGTCTGGAGAAGAGGAGACTCAGGGGGGACCTTATCGCTCTCTACAGTTACCTGAAAGGAAGTTGTAGGGAGATGGGGGTCTGTCTCTTCTCCCATGTTATGAATGACAGGACGAGGGGGAATGGCCTCAAGTTACACTAGGGGAAATTTAGGTTAGATATCAGGAAGAATTTCTTTACAGAGAGGGTTGTGAAGTATTGGAACAGGCTGCCCATGGAGGTGGTGGAGTCCCCATCCCTGGAGGTGTTTAAAAACCGTGTGGATTTGGTGTTGAGCAACATGGTTTAGGGACCCTGACAGTGCAGGGTGAATGGTTGGACTCGATGATCTGTAAGGTGTCTTCCAACCAGACAATTCTATGATTCTATGATATTACACGAGTATTAGTTAATCATCTGTGGTTAAAAATTTAAAGCACACTAAATATTCATTTACGTCTCCAGATAAGGGCTCTCAATCAAGGGGGAAGGGCCTCCTCACAGGCCAGCTGTGTAGTTGGAGAAGTGACTCCCAATTCCCAATCCAAATCTTAGGGTTTTATCCCCTGATTTATGTAACTGTGTGTAGGACTATGCCTAAGTGGATTCTACGTTTTTTTTGGCAGTGTGGCGAAGTCTCCCCTTATCTTTCTTTATTCATCCATGGGTGAAGTTCAATTTTGCATACTCTACTTTTTACTTGTCTTCTGATCTGTGATTTCTGAGTACACAAGGTCGTTAGCTGAAACTGAAACCCTCCAGCTTCTCTTTATCTTTCTTCATCAGGCAACTGAATAATGGTTGGATTGAGACTCAGGGAATATTATTTGTTGAAGGATTTCAATGCTCAACTCAAGTTTTGGTCCTTTGAATGATGCAGCACTGCTCTGTTCAGTCTAGGGCTTATTGGACAGCTCAAGTCTGAGCTATCTTCACAGCTCTGCATGGGTTGTCTCTGCAGAGATAGGACCTCAAGGTGATCCAAGGCTGGGTCGCTTTTGCAACCTCCCGTGAGTCACCTGCGTGCACTAGACATTGCTGAAACTTGTTTATGATCTATGAGCCAGAAGATCCATACACTATGGTCTCAGAAAAATTGAAGTGAAACTGATACTGTGATTTCAGGATGCATGCAAACACAAAAAACAAAACATGACATTTCTAAATGCTGTATGTTTCTTACACTTTGAACAGTAAATGACTTTGTTGTATACCTTTTTAATAATGTGAGAGGCAAGACCTTAGCCTTCATTTTTCTGTCAGTCATAAACTATACTGTCTGTATTACTCTTTCACGTAGCTTTTCTCATGTTTTTGCTTGATAGTTGACTGCAGTATGAGCTTGAAATGAAAAACACATGAAAGTTCTGACAAATTTACGGTGCTTGGGAATTATTGTGGAGACAGACATCCTATGTGTTCTGGAAAGCAAGATGCCATATGACAATTCAGAAGTGTATTTAATCAAATAGTCAAAACTAGTTGTTATTTTAAGAAGAGATACCTGGGAGAAAGTAAAATTTCATTTTACCTTTAATAAATTACTGGTAATTGAAATAGCAAAATATTTTTTTTCTCAAAGTCTAGAGTTTTCTTTGAGCATTTGTGCCTTGTAGAATTTTCCAATAAAGATTTAAATTCCATAACTAGAATTCAGTGTAGCATCTTGTCACATGTCAGGTTGGTAGTTTCAGAACACATGCTAAAATATGTTTATGTAATAAGCTGCATATGAATTAAGATTTGCAAAATGTTACCATCTCTGGACATTATTGAATAAATTTGTTTTTTCAGTGGCTGTAAAGGAATGGAAGTAAGTAATAAAAATGTCAATGGGAAAGCAGCAGTACCCTTCAGAGTTGGATACTCAGGATTTACACATATTATTCTGTATTTAGTATTTATTTGTATTTGATTTGCTTCTAGGTTGAACCAGTCTTACCAAAGCGAGAGCTGCGTCTGGCAGCATGGTTTACAGTACCCTATACAATCTTGTTATGCTGAGTACACTACTGCTTTTTATATTGACACATTAACACCAATACTAAAAGCAGTGATTCAGCTAAATGAAGATTTTTCAGAAATCTAGGACTTTTGAAGTAATTGGGTAGACAGAGTTGTCTCAGAAGAGTGATGCCTATATTGAACATCTCAGGGACAATACTGAAAGTATCATTATAGTTTTAATCCAGTGTCAGAAAAGGGGGCATATCTGAATTACCTCAGAGCTAACAAGGTCATACGAAGTACTGTGAATTAAACGAATAATACATTGTATAACATAATAGTCTCCTTGAGTTTATTAACTGGACATCATGTGTTCTTTTTTAGAATTCTAACCTGATTCATCAGAAGGTGTCTCCTCCTGTGGAGCAACAGGGATCTCCGATCTTATCATTCATTACTCTGGAACAATTCAATGCCATTCGCCTGGTGCAAAATGTCCATCAGTCACTTGCTTCTTTAAGTAAAGTCATCAGAGGTACCTCATTACTGAGTTCTGAAGTACAAAGACTAGCAAGCGCTCTGCTAAATCAAAAGGTAAGTCATTTTGTCATGAATTTACCTTGTAAGCAAAGAAAAAAACTAAAGAAACTGAACAAAATTCTGATATATATTTTCATGTATTTAATTTTCAGCATTTGCTCTATGTTATTTTATTGATAGAGACCCTAAAATGGAGTTATTTTATTGGTAATAACTCTAAAACAGAACCATATTTTTTTCTGGAATGAAAACCCAGAGAAATATTGCTTCAAGTACTTGCAGAGGCTTCTGAGTATATTATACTTTCATCAAGCTTTCTCTTAAGGACAAATCCACTCAGATTAGAAGTTGTGGAATAGTATTTCCATTTCAAATACCAAATCATGCAAGATCAGTCAAATATATTAGCCAGTAAAACATGTAAATCTGTTCCTTTTTTTCATTTTTACAGTTTCTTAAAATTTAAGCTTTACTACAGTTGTAATCACAATTCGCTCTCTGCATTTATTCATTGTGGATTATTGCCATATCACACCAGACTAGCTGTACCTATCATATCAACCTGTCATCTCACCCTATATTCTTGCTAAACAAGAAAAGCCACTAAAATTTTAAATGTACTTTCTCCGTGTTTTCTGGCATCAGACTAGGCATGTTTATAAACTGGTACAATTAGTGACTGCAAATTTACATGCTCTGTCATTAATAGCTAGGTAATTGGATTCCAAAGAAACTCTGTGGGTTTTTTTCACCTGCAGCAATTGATAAATTGTGTTGACGCTAATTCATAGATACTGAGACTGGCTCTACAATGAATGATAATTCCTATTTATATCTTGTTTATCTTCATGTGACGAACAAGTACTGTTAAAAAGGTTGTTATGCATTTATTGATCTATCAAATTTCTAATTAAAACAATAATTAAATTCTTTGTCTTTTCAGATTCACAAGACATTTGTTAGCAAAATTGCTATAGAATTAGAATAAATTAACGTTTTTGTGTTAGCAATCTCATTGCCTTTTTAAACACGTTTTGACTGTTGTAGAAATTGGTGCTAAGTACAAGTCATAGTGAATGCAAATTGCACATGTAATGGCTGTTTTTTAGTATTTATAGTTATGTTTCTTGTTACTGAGCAAGAAGGTGTGGCTTGCTTGTGTGCTTAAGCTGCACACTTAAATTGGAAACAGCAGGGGCTATGATGCTGGTCACTGTTACAAAAATGTACTTAAAGACTCTATGCATTTTTGTCTCTCACCAACATCAGTTCAGTCCTTCCCAATATATTGAACAAATGTTTCTGGCATTTCATCTGCTTACTTATCCACTTACCGTGACACAGATGACTCTACTGGATTGTGACCATAAAGCAATCTTTCCAGTGGCCCTCCAGAGAGGTTAATGCTACGCTCTTGGCATGACAGATAAACCTCCTGGCAGCTAAACCTCGGCATATTTACCATCTTAAGTGATTTGTTTCATGTATTTTCTATACACTGTTCTTGTTTAGTTTAGTGTGGTCATGCATTATGTAACAAAGGACTATTTTAAAAAACTTATATTTTAAAAGCACCAAGAATGTAGTTCTTTTAAGATTATAGAACCTGAAGAAGCTGCTAGATTACTAATAGAAATATGAAGCTCAATAAATGACTTCTAATGGTTTCAGCTATGTGCCTTGTTTGTGCAAAGATGATATGTTAGTGTACATCTGAAATACGCTTCCATACTAACAATTAGCTAAGCTATTATAGAATCGTAGAATGGTTAGGATTGGAAGGGACCTCAAAGATCATCTCGTTCCAACCCCCCTGCCATGGGCAGGGACACCTTGTACTAAACCAGGTTGCTTAAAGCCTCATCCAACCTGGCCTTGAACACTTCCAGGGATGGGGCATCCACAACTTCTCTGGACAACCTGTTCCAGTGCCTTGCCACCCTCCGAATGAAGAATTTCTTCCTCATATCTGATCTAAATCTTCCCTCTTTCACTTTAAAGCCATTACCCCTTGTCCTATTGCTACATGCCCTTGCAAATGTACCTCCCCAGCTTTCTTGTAGCCCCCTTTAAGTACTGGAAGGCTGCTTAATAGGTGTCCCTGGAGCCTTCTCTTCTCCAGGCTGAACAACCTGAACTCTCTCAGCCTGTCTTCATAGGAGAAGTGCTCCAGCCCTCAGATCATCTTCATGGCCATCCTCTGGACCCATTCCAACAGATCCATGTCCTTCTTGTGTTGGAAGCCCTAGACCTGAACACAGTACTCTAGGTGGGGGTCTCACAAGAGCAGAATAGAGGGGCAGAATCACCTCCCTTGACCTGCTGGCCACTCTTCTTTTGATATAGCCCAGGGACAGCTGGCTTTCTGGGCTGGAAGCTCACATGTATGGCTCCTGTTGAGCTTCTCATCAACCAACACCTGCAAGTCCTTCTCCTCAGGGCTGCTCTGAATCCATTCTCTGCCCAGCTTGTATTGTGCCTGGGATTGCCCCAACCCATGTGCAGGACCTTGCACTTGGCCTTGTTGAACTTCATGAGGTTCACACAGGTTCACCCCTCAAAGGTGTCAAGGTCCCTCTGGATGTCATCTCTTCCTTCCAGTGTGTCAACCGCACCACACAGCTTGGTGTTGTCAGTAAGCCTGCTGAGGGTGCACTCGATCCCACTGTCCATGTCGCCAACAAAGATGTTAAATAGCACTGGCCTCAATACTGATCCCTGAGGAACACCACTTGTCACTGGCCTCCACTTGGACATTGCGCTGTTGACTGCAACTCTTTGAGTGCGACCATCCAGCTAATTCCTTATATGCGAAGGATAAGTTTTTTTTAAACTTAGAGTAATTTAGAGTGATAAATGAGCAGCATTAGGTGAATGCCTTCTAAATGATAGATCAGTGAGCAACCTATAAAAGCATCTAGCAAAAGTGTCTGCAAAAATGCAAGAATAGTTTTAAATACAAAAAGTTTTCAAAGAATCATAATTATGCAAAAAGCATTCAGTTAACTGTGCTTTATTGTCTTGTATATATTCTAATTTATTCAATTAATTATTAGTGTCCACAGATGCATATATTTCCTGTTTTTTATCTATAAACGATAAATTTGGACTATTTACTTTGAAAGATACTTTTTATTACAAACTTCTGTGATCAGATTTTGAAAATCTGTTCAGCTCATGTGCTATTAGTTCATGAACCTTCTTGAAAATGCAACTCTAAGTGTTAAACAGTATAAACTGTTTATTCTGCTCAGCGTCTTCAGTGTTGTGCAATATTCCTCAAGGAATGATTTACATCAATTCTTTTTCACTTAAGTAAGAGAATCTTGCAGAGTCCATTTCAGTATGCTTTACAGGTTCCTGTGGAGTAGGTATGATTAATGTTTTTATCCTTATTTTAAAAGGAGGAAATCTAACAGAAGGGTCATTTAAACCTTTCTTTTTGAAGTCAATGGGAGATTTATATGGGAAGGTTTTACGGGATTTTGTCCTCAGATGTTGTTCTGCAAACGCTTCAAGAAAAGAAAACCATGTGGAGGAATTGCACTAGATTCACTTCACCACAGAGCCACTCAACTGCATGTTCAAGGCTGAGGAGACAGCAGCAAAGGATTGGGAACCTGGGACTGCAGTTGAAAAGATGGCATTGTGGCTTTCAGAGAAAGGATCGACTGAGGCCTCTCTGAAATATTTGTGGAACCTACTGATGTTTCTTTATTGAATAGCAGAGGTGCTTGTAAGTTCTCCATCAGCACTGTGTCTTTGTGGGCCACATGAAGAATTAGCAGGAATATGACCTTCCTATTAGTGATTGTATGCTTTGATCATTATGTTACCTGTATTACCTTTTTTCTTTGGAGATATACTTGCTCTCTGGATTATTTAATTTCATTCAAATTGCTATCTTAAAATGTAATGATGATAGTTTTGAAATGGATAATTTCAGTAAATATATTTTCATTTCAGTGTCCTCTTTCATGGCAAAACAAGTGGGAAGGTCCGGAAGATCCTTTACAGTATCTTAGAAGTCTTGTAGCTCGAGCACTTGCTATACAGGTAATTTTAAAGAGTCATTTTGCCTCAGTACGCTGGTGTTCAGTGACATGGTATATTGTGCGAATTGCACTGCAATAGGCCTTTCCAAATTCCAAGTCCCAAAGATTTTTAGTAGATATGTAAAAAGGCATGTAAAAATGTAAAGATAGATGAGAAATGTGAAGACAGCAGACTGAGCAGTTTGAAGTCAGTACAGTAATGTTCTTAGTTATTTCACAATAGATTTACATCTTAGATTTTAGTCTTTCTGATGAAGTGTGGGGGAAGAGACAAATTTATTTACTCAGATGAACATCTAAGTCGACACACTCTTTAATCTGGTAGAGAGACATAACGTAAAGAGGTAAAGTGAAGCAACTCTAATAGTATAAAAATTAATAGAAAACTAGTCTTTGAAGCAAATAAAGAAAACATCTGCATTCTTCAGGTTAATAAGGGGCCATAATAGAAGGTGCAGAGTCTGACAACAGCTCTGTCAATCTACAGTCTGACAGTGAAGAAGAAAATTTTTAGTTAAGGTAAATCTATCTGTACTTTGATTAACAGAAGAGGTATATTTAAGATAATAGGCAGACAAATAAAAAAGTTGATCTAAATTAATTAGTATTTAAGGGAACAGATTTCATCATGCTGGATACATAGAGAGGAAACTGAGAGAACCCTCCAGGGAGGAAGTTTCGTTTAGGAGGGACAGATCTTCTGTTACCTCCAGGCAAGAAATAGAAAGCTGCTGGATTTGACCTTCATTAACAGTCTTGTCCAGTGGGATATGAAGAAGATTTCTGTGAACATTAGTGCTGAATCTTTCAGATTCAGAAGGAATGTTTTAGAGGAAAATGATTTCTCCTTTTTCTAAACGAACCATCAAATGGTTGTTTCCGAAGTATTTATGAGATTCTTGTTATGCAAACCTTTTCTTTTGGCTAATGCTTAATTTTTCTTTATCCTTTCCTTCACAAAAGGCTGAAATTATAAACAAAGTGTAAATATATATAGCAACAAATGATAATGCACGTTCAGATGATACATTGGTCATATGACTAGAGTTGAACCTAGTCATAGATTTCATAGATTTCTAGGTTGGAAAAGACCTCAGAGATCATCGAGTCCAACCGTCCCTAATCCCCATTAAACCATATCCCTAAGTAGATCATCCACCCTATTCTTAAACACATCCAGGGATGGGGACTCAACCACCTCCCTCGGCAGCCTATTCCAGTGGCTGACAACCCTTTCAGAGAAGAAATACTTCCTAACATCCAACCTGAATCTCCCCTGACTAAGCTTGTACCCATTTCCTCTTGTCCTATCACCCATCACTAATGTAAAGAGCCCTTCCCCTACCTCCCCACTATCCCTTCTCAAGTATTTATAGGCCGTAATGAGGTCTCCCCTCAGCCTCCTCTTCTCCAGGCTAAACAGCCCCAACTCCCTCAGCCGCTCCTCATAAGTTTTATTTTCCAGCCCCTTGACCAGTTTAGTCGCCTTTTTTTTTTTTAGTCCTTTCTGAATGACTATTATAGTCATTATTATTAAAAAAGCATCACTTGTGGCTGAGTCAGCAGTGTTTATAATCTTCAAGTATGCCTTGCAGTTTGTGATTTCTACCTGTATTTGTTTCTGACCAAAGTGCGTGTGATTTTCCTTGCTTATATGAATTTTGTTAAATGGAAGCCTGAGATTAGAGTTCAAGCTTCTGTGTGGAGTATACTTCCCGGAGTGACCGGCTGTGTGTGGGGGGGGCGGTTCAACCTAACCCACGACAAAAGTGAAGATAATGTAGCGGAGTGTAACAGGATGAAATTGCTGTTAACAGTAGTAGGTGATTTTCAGTCAGGCATATTCAAAAAGTTTTTATTTACATCTATTATTCCAGTCAACTATTGAAAAATGTGCTGCATTATGTTACCATGATAATAATTGTCCTTTTTCATTGTTCAAACTGCTGACAATATCGTATATTTGCATTACTTGCTTTTATTTAAAGCTATTATGAAGAAATCATGTATAGTTTTAAATACCTACTTACTGTAAGAGAGGGACAAATTATTAAGGCAGAGCTTTACAGTAGATATTTAATTGTATCCATAAGCACTAAATTGTGTTCATTTTTTTTTGTTAGTGACAATAGAAAATAGAGACAGATGACCAGATACTGGTTATGATATTTTTATGTGATATTTTTTTAAATGTCAAATATGTAATACAGTTGTATTTGAAGCAATCCCTAATAATACATTATCAGTGTACGTGGCTTCCCAAGCTTCTAGTCAGATCACGTCTTAAATACAATTTATGGGGGGTTTTTTTTGTATGTATTTTACCAGAAAATGTTGATTATTTCTAATTATGTATTTCAGTTGAATCATCTTTTTCAGTAAATGTGATTCTAATTTATGGTTTTACATATTACACCAAGATTTTGATTAGCCTTCATTATGTTTTAATTAACTTTCCTTTCTCGTGACTTTTCATTATTGATTTTATAAATGTGATTTCATTATAAATTTAGTATTCAGAAATTCAATAAAGCCATCAGTAAAAATGTTCTCACAACTCAAAATTATCTTCAGATTTGTGTTTCAATGAAGGCCATATTTTGGATTGGTTTAGTTTTATATGACCAACTCCATCATCAAGGTTTTTTGATAGTTACTCATACCTCCCTTTGTTTCATTCACTTTAAGATATTAAATTCCACCTTCACTACTTGAAGCAGGTTTGATTTAGGTATTTTTCAAGAGGCAAGTAGGAGCCATTGAAGCATCAAAGTTGTACTGAAAAATTGCATCTACTAAGGATGCAGTAAGTCTCTACTTAGGTTATTAGTTAAAGGCTGCCTTGTCAAGCTATTTCCTGCCAGTGCAGAAAATAATAAAAGCAACTGCTTTTTTACAAACGTTTAATGGGGATGGGGAGAAATCCAAAATATATGCCAGATGGTAGAATAATTATAGCAGAATTTATAGAATTGTGAAGATGTTCTCAGAGCATTACACAACAACAGACAGAAAAACAACAGGTGTTTCATTTTCTCAGATCTGAATTATCTCAGTAAAAACAAAATAAAAAAAAAGAAATCTGCCTACTTCCAGTGTGAACAAATCAGTATATGCACAATGCAATAGAGCCGTGTTTTGCTCTGTATTATGTTGTGGTGATGGAGGTGATAGAAATACGTGATTTCTTGCCAGGTGGAAGTTCTTATATTTGGGTGATAGCTTTTGCTTTAAATTAAAAAAAAAATTCTGTATACTGAACATTCTTCTAAGATGAAGAGTTCTGAATAGTTTCAGTTAGCAATGCTGACATTGAACTTTACAATGTCATTTTTCAGCTTGTCTGGTTACAGTGATTTATTTTCTATCAACATTAGGATATGAAGCTTATAAATCATCATGGATGTTTGTGTTGGTTGTAGTTCTTGATTCTTATGCTCCCAGTTTTCTCATGGTGGCATCATAATGTATTCTGTGGTTTCCCTCTCTCATGATACATGATTATAACTCATCAATGTTACACATCAGTGTATAATGGAGTTAAAGTCCATCCCAGTCTGTAGATAAGTATCTTCTCATGACTGTGAGTACCAGCAGAAGAGAAAGAGAGAGACGCAGAACTACAGCTATTAAGAGGCAAATTTCAGATGAATATCAACATTGAAAAAATGTTTGAGTCAATAAGTTGGCAAGTATTTCTTGTTTCCACAAGAACTAAATAATGAGCTTAGTTTAACTTCTTAAAAAAAAAAACACCACAAAAACTCTAATTCCAGCAAGACCTTATATTTTAAATGAAAATATTTCTTTCATTATTTTGTACTGAGCTACCTTGAAGTCATCTGTAAAAACAGTTCTTCCTTTGGGTGGCTATTTGGTCACACAACTGCTAAAAGGCTTACAATGTACACTGAAAAGGAAGACTGTTTAACCTCAGAATCATAAACACTACTTTCAAAGTTCTAATCAAGGAAATGTTTATGAACACTGAAAGTTTTTATTTGCATAAGTTATGAAATTTTTTGTTGAAAATGTATGTGTATTCATAAAGTACTAATATTATAGAAAAAAGTTATATTTCATATTTTATCAAGAGACTTGTATGTATCTCTCTGGGATGCTGTTATCTCTTGTCCCCTCCCATCCTGAGTGAAATCTAGGATAGTAATATTTATTTTCAATACCAATTTGACCCCTTAGTGTAAGATTTGTGCTTTTACTAGACTTACTGTTTGAGGTAGAATGACCGTTTCTGTTTTGGAACCTTTACTATTCCACTGTTTCAACAATTAGGTCCCCAGAGAGGTAGATTGGACACCCAAGGTATATGAGGTTTGAACTCTTGGAAATTGCAAGCTAAAGCTACTAGGAAACCTTCTGGGAATAGGAGACACAAGATTCTTCCTTCACACCCAAGGCATCTAGGCAAAGAGGTTCAATTTTGATTTCACTGATAACAAGCAGAAAGTCTGCTCTTAGAAAGCCAAGGAAGTCAAGTCCTTAATTTTCACTGAGTTAAAGAACTCTGAGGACCAGCATATAAATCAGTCTTAATGCGACAGTAGATGATATGCACGTGAAATCTGAGAAATAGGGGCTGAGTGTGAATCCCAAAATAGGACTGCACACATCCTCTGTGCAGACACAGCCAGCCACACACAGGCCAATGGAGAGAGGAGGACAGTACCTTTACAGGCAGCTGCTAAACACAGACAGCATGAACAGCCCTGTCCTATTTCGGTGGTTCTTCACTGCTGAGGGAAAGCACCCTTCACAAGTCTCACTGATGTTTGGTCTCTCCACTCTCTTGCTTCCAGTCCCTCGGTCTGCAGCATGCAGCTCCCAGCCCTCTCATCCTCTTGCTGGCTGATACTGCTAGAAGCTTGCTAGTGGATTCCCTTCCCCCACATAGAGAACACTCTTGCACACAAAAATAAGTAAAAACAGAGTTTAAGAGGAGGATAGGACAGACTCTGGTGATCAGGTACAAGGTTGGCCAAAGTGTACTGACCAGCAACCTCCCTACATGCGACCTACCCTTTTATAACTCTCTGTTTTCCCGTTCTTGTTCATCCCCCATCCACCTTTCCCCACCTTTGATCCTTCTCCTAAATATCCTCTTTTATCCAATTCCTGAAACGTTACGTTCAGTCCCCAGATTGACCGGCTTGGGTACTCCGTAAGAAGTCCTATGCCCCTCTAAGTAGTAATCTCACAGCATTGATTTTTCTCTTTAAGCTGCAAGATACATTTTCACAATACAGGAAGAAATATGAAAAGATTCAATAATGAAATATTAATAAACTGTATGCATTTAAATTGTTAAAATTTGAAGTGCATATTGCTCAGTTTCTAATAACTTGTTTTTCATTGTATCTCTTTCCTTCATCATGGACAAAGCTGTCTGCAGAAGAGAAAGCAGAGTAAAATGGATAGCCTTGACTGACAAGAGCTCAAGCAAAAAAAGATTAATTATAGTACAAGTAGTAGAAAAAGATGTTATTATCATTTGCATATGAAAATGAGTCTTCTTACGTTATGCTGTCAAATACACTGGTAATTTTAAATCCCAGTCACTAGTAAATGAGAAGACTGCAACACATGCTAATACACCAGTTTGCAGGTACATTCCATCAATCTGCTCTGCTTTTTTCTAGACAACTCAGTTGCAGGAACTTGCTCTTCTGGTCACCACTATATTGGCACAAGTATTGTGTCTACTAATAATAAGCAATCCATCCTACATCTTTTATTGTTTAATTTATAATTGTGATTTCATGGTCATACATGCATACATAGGAATAAATTTCTTAGAGCAATAAGACAGCTTTGTAACTAAAAAGTAAGTAGGTATGATCATGGTTCTGTTTTGAAAAGTAGATGTTTTGGTGGAAACTGGCTTGGTGAAACAGTTGACAAAATATTTCATGTCTTAATTTGAGACTTTAATTGGTCAAGATCCATGGTAACATCCTATAACTATTGCTCAAATAGCATTTGCAGGTATATATTAAAAAGGAAGCCCATTTTCTAATAGAAACAGATTGCCATTCCACCAGCAAGCATCATCCCTAATTAGCATTTCTTTAGGGGGAGGCAAAAATGTTGACCTATCTTTCTCTCTTGGAAGGAGATTCCATATAGCTGAATTTGAAATTATAACATAGTTTCATATTGTACTCCTGTAGAAAAAATTTAAAAAATGTTTAAAGTTTCAGAGCTGTCATCTCAAATTTAGTTTGGGAAGGAAAAGCTTCGTAAGAGTAATTCTTGACTAAATTCTTGTTTATCTGTTGTGTGTGCCGTAGTTTTACTCTTGGGAATTCATATTCAAATAAAGCAACTAGTGCAGGCTGCAAGTGCACTCAGCAACTCTGTTGTCGTGACTGTATTTTAAAACTGGAATAAACACAGAGGCATTCTGATTTGGGGCTTTGTTTTTTGTTTTAGTTTTTTTTGGTCTTAGTAGAGCTCTTGTTGTGGTCATTGTCTCTAAACATTCAGAAAACTACTTAATTGAGGAAAAAAAACCACAACAAAACCTTGAGTCAAAGGAAAAGACTTCTTATGAATGATAGGATGCTTAGATCCCTATTTTAGGCATATAAGTGATGCTTAAAGGGAGGAAAGGTAAATACCCTCCTGCTCTGTAGTCTATTTCCCAGTGTACTCAACTAAATAATATAAATAGCAACTTAATTAAAATGTATATCCCTACATGGAAGAGAATGTGTTAGAACATATTTACAAGCAGTGATATTTTAATGTTGTTAATTCCACGTAGTCCCTCTCAACTAAGAGAGTTGTGATCCAATGAGGAATCTATTCTCTTCATCTAAGCTCGAGTTTCAAAATTCCCATCAGGTTTGTACTCTTATACAGTGTTGTATATGCTTTTCCTTATGCATACAATGTATTTTCTTATAAGTTCTATGTAATTATCATTTTCAGTGTCATTTTGTGATCCCATATGATAAATTTAATCAACTGAAATTATATACGTATCAGGCAAAATGCAGTAAATAATTTAGAACTAAACCAAATATTGTTCATTATTCAGATACGTAGATTATCAAGCTAGAAAAAAGATTTATTCAGTCGTGTGTATTCATGTATTTTATTCTCATCAGACTGAGAAAGTCAAAATTGATGGTTTGAATGTATCAAGAGAAGAATCCATCAAGTGAAAAATACAGGCCACATCTGAAGCACTTGTACAGTTTTTGACTGTTCAGTCAAAAAAAAAATGTTGCCCAGGATGCCCAGAATGGTTTGTGGAATCTCCACTTACAGAGATATACAGAACTGGAGTAGACAATGCCCTGGCCCTGAGCAACCTGAACTGTCATTGAGTTTGGCCCTACTTTCAGCTGCAATTAGATCAGATGACTTTCAGAGATCCCTTCCAACCTAAATTCTATAATTTTGTGATTTAGAACTTCTCCACTGTACCTTTTGGATCAGATCTGCTCTCATGAATATGTACTTGATTTGTACCACTTCATTGTAGTACTTCTCTCTTAAATGTTAAATACTCAACAGTGATGTACCGAGTTATAAGCCCTGAAAATTTCAAATGTTTCATGTGTTGCTTAGACATATCTAATGGCACTTCCTAAGATCAGCCAAGAGAAAACAGACACAAGTTGCAACAAAGGAAAATCTGATTAGACATTTGGAAGGAAGAAATTTTGTTGAGGATGGTCAGAGATTGGAACAGGTGGCCCGGAGAAGGTTGTGGAATCTCTATCATTTGAGATATTTAAAATACCATTGAACAAGCCTCTGAGCAACCTACTGTAATCTGGCCCTTCGTTGAGGTGGGGAGTTCAACTAGAAGATCTCCAGAGGTCTTCCAGCTCTAATTATTCTATGATTCCATGATACTGTAGAATACTTTAAAATTTCATGCAATAGGTATCAAAATGACACAGATGATATTGCTGCCAAATGTTTAATTTTATGAATAAATTATTTGGATATCAGAAATAATTTTAAAACTAAAACCATTGTATCTAAACAAAAATGCATTTAAAAATAATACCAAAAAAGTGTGCTTTTTAACAAAATGTAGACTATTTTTTCCCTAAATTACTCCATAACGTCTGTTTCACTGGATTACTTCCTGAGAACAAGTTTGAATGAAGCTTCATGCCATGCTACTGGTCTCCAGTATTCTCTTAGCCCTGAACTCTGACAGGACATCTGAAAGACACCTACAGCCTTGATGATAAGCTGTTCAGTTGGGGCTGGCCACAATAAAAAATTTCCCTTTCTGGTTTAAAGAAAGGCTTTATGGGCTACAATTAGTTCTTATACTGTACTTGAGGTACCTTCACTCTAAATGCCTTGGCTTTACTGTGTAGGAACAAACAACAATCCATACCAGCTTATTACAGCACTTAAAAAAAAATCTTAATTAATTCCTGTGACTACACGAAGTTATGCTTGGTTGAACAAACCATTTAAGAGTCTGAGCAGTAATCCCATGTTGCGGTGTTCTGTTCAATGGAGTGTAAATAGCTTTAGCACGAGCCAGTGTGGTGTGTCCCAGGATGCCGTGTCTACAGATGTGGCCAGGCGATCGTATAGTTCCTTTGTTTAGACTGGGATTGCATCAGCCACTATTCCCATTCAGTGATCTCTTTTTCCTTGTGGAAAAATATATTTACTTCTTTGCCTTTTCATTCTGGTATGTTTTGGGATATATACCCCACAGAGTTAAACAATTTCTGATTAGATTGCTTTAGTTAGTGTGTTTGATAAACATTGCATACATATCTGAGAGGTAGGTTGAGCCTTAATAGTTGCTAACAGAGTTCTGTGACACAGGCATAGCTGAGAGATTTTATCTGTATTTTGACAGCCTCGAGAGAGGGTATTAACAGGAAATAAATGACTGGTAAACAGTTTAAAAAAAAAAAAGAAAAGAAAGAGAGAGAGAGACTGATGACTGCAGTCCAAAGGGTCATTGTTTCAGAAGAGGAACAAGGACTGTGAGGGAGATGCTTAATGGAAAATCTGTATCTCATGGGATGTTGACCAGAGAAAATGAACCGTAGTAAAGTAAGCAGTTCTCTGTTGGCTCTCTTTATTGTAACATAGCCTTCAAGCTGGTGCTATAAAACAAATTACTGCGGTGCATCCCGGTCATTCCTAGTGGCTAACATATTGACTCTTCTGTACCCTTGTTTACTCACACCAGCACCATCACAATGTACATTTCAGCATCCCTGCTCCAGAGCTCTGCAAAGGAATTTTGTCTGATGTAGTCCTGACTTTGTTCAAGGATTGCAGTAGGCAATGGTGTGCCACCATTTTCCCTGCCCTGCAACCTACCAGTGGACATGGGAAGTAGGATCATAATCTCTTTCAGAAGGACAGGATGCTGAAGTTTCTTTGAATGTTTGTCCCGTTTGCTTTGCACATTTTGTAGTTTCTGGTTCTACCAAGGAATGGTTGCAGCTCTTACACTTCCTTACCCAGTTATACTCTGTGTAACTGCAAATGCAATCTATCACCTAGTGACTGATGGGGTTAGTTGTGGAGAAAGAAGAGACTAGAAGACGTAAAACATAAGAGTATTGTCCAACTGGAATCTTTGTTAAGTGATCATACAGAAATATCTGGAAGTAGACATTTTTGGCATATATCAATCATGAACCTGTCAGTATGATGTTACAGTTCTTACTCAGCATCATTCTGGTATCCTTATTAAATGTAGGAAACAGCAATTCATGGAAAGTTAAGTTCCTGTTTTGATAAAAATAAATTAATTCATTAACTGGAATGAGATCACATTTGCTAATACTTCCCTCAGCTATTCCTTGCTGCACATCTGCTTCTGGCACATTGTTAGCTACCGTGTTGATGCTAATGAACTCAGAATTTTTATGCTCTGACACTGTGGTATTGTGTTGATATTCAGACTTCCTGAACAAACAGGGGTTTCTGAGGCATGTCAAACTGAAATAAAGAAGTAATAGTATTTTATTTAAAGCACTAGCCAGCAGTTTTGGTCTGAGTACTCAAAAAAGGAAAAGGAAAAGAAAAAGAAAAAGTAGAAAAGAAAATAAAGAAAAGGAAAAGAAAGGAAAAGATTACTTTAAAATAAAAGTAATAGTTCAAATCAAATTCCTATATGATTTACCGTTTGAAAGATAGTTTGTGCCAACACCTGAAATACTGCAATATTCACATGTTCATTTAGTAAAGGGTAACTAGCTCAAGAATAATAGCTCAAGAATTTCACATAGAAAAAAAATTGCCACAAGGGAGCAAATTGTTGTATGCCAGTTGCCCCTGAGAAGCTACACGTTACCCTCTCTGTTCTAAATGCTGGAAAAAATACCTCTATTTCATTTCTTAGCAATGTAACACAATTACTGCTGCTGGCATTTACCACTGAATGCCAACACTTAGGAGCACATCTATGGAACAGCTGCTGCATTCCGAGGAAAACAGGACTGTAGCATAACTGCGTGATTGACCTTTGCTTCATCTCAACTCTGGTTGACTGAATACTTAATCCCTTAGCAGTGCTACTCATTGTTTGCTCTCAGACTTATCCAAGGTCCTGCATTTTTTTCCCTAGTAAGTTTGAATCCCTCCAAAACTAGCGAAAAAGCAGAATTATGCTCTCTGGTTTCTGGCTATGCATATACATGTAACATTGAATACAACTCTCCGTCTAGACACAGAAATTAAATTGCTTCTGTAGTGATTTATATGATTTTCTCTTTCAAGAAAAGTTCTCTTCTGGGACCACACCAATGGAAAACACTGTAAAAGAGAATACATTTGGAATGAATTAAAACAAGTGAAGGAAAGGTACTTGATTGATTGTAGAAGAGTTCTGTGAGCCTGAAGTTGTATAAATGATAATGTGAAAATCTGGCTGCCTCTTTATTCCTTCCACTGTTTAACATGAGGTGCTCAGTTTGCTTTGAGATTACAGAAGATAAGGAAGGCTTCTCCCTGAAAATGGAGTAGATGCTTCTTGGATGTTAAGATACATGAAAAAATATTATTTGAACCACCTGAGACCACACTTAAGATTTTGTGAAATAAAAAAAAAATAATCTTTTATTGTACCAAACAGAACCTCCCATTGACGTTTTGAACTATCCTGCTAGGAATTGCTTTGCAAGTATTTTCAGTGTTGCTGATAAGTTTTAGTATTTATAATCATCGTATGCTAAATTAATCTATCATGGGCAGTTCAAACTTAAAATTCTAGTTTCATTGTAATAAAGATTCAGCAAAGATTGAAATAATGAAATATTGAAATAAACAGTTACAAAGAAGAGTGTATGATAGATTTTTAATTTTATTTTGCAATATAAATCTTTTCAGGGTGATGATATTTGGACTTGTAGACCACGTTATTGGTATAATAGAAATTATTGATATAATTTTAATTTATTTTTAAAAATAAGTTATACACCATTTCAGCTTTCATATGCCTTTTTCCAGATATTACAGCTGTCATATCTAACCAAAGATGTATCTTAATTCATAGACTGAAAGCTGCTTTTAGCGAGTTTACATCTTGACTGTTAGCCGTTTTCAAAGAAAACAAATCCCGAACTGCAGCAAACCTGTTAAAGACGATATTACGGGAGGTGGAAGTGAGGGGGCGGTTGGGAGAGCAAGAGCATTGGCCTGAGCCACAACGAGACAAGTAGCTAAATTTTACACCATCTTGGAGCTGATGGTAGTCTGCTTACTGCAATCCAGCTGGCAAGCAACAAATGCATGGGTTATTTTGGCCTACCTGGCAGGAGAAGCAGAGTTTCCTACCAAGTTGGTGATAGAAGAATGACCTTCAGACCGAAATGCTGTGTGGACATCCAAGGTCAATAAGAAGTCAAACAACTTTGCATCACTTTGACAAATGAAGTCAATGTATGTTTTTATTGGAGTCAGGATAGAAGAGGGAAATTAAGATATTATAGCTGATCTGTTACAGGATTTCTCCTTCTCAAGAAACATCAGTTCTTTCTGCAGCTTTGTTTAAGCGTTCTTCCATCAAGACCTGATCCCTTCCTTCCATGCACTGTGGCAGTGGCAGTGGAGACACTAGTGACAAATAATCCATTTAAGAACGTTGCTGTGTTTTGAGACTGTAGCACTTCACATGCTTCCATGTGGTCATATAAGACGAAAAGAAGAATAAGCATAAGGATATTTTTCACACTTGTGTTGTAAAATACGTTTTCTTATAATTTTTATTGCTTTTAAATCTTAAATTATTTGTTGAACGTCTGTGCATGAGCGATGTCTTCAGCTTTATGTATAACAGCACAAGCAATTACAAACTTTGCTTTTGTGATCTAATGAAAGTTTTTGTTGTTATTATGTGTTTCCCAGTGCTACTTAATTGTGTGAGTTCAGAAATAATATCACTCATACTGGTCTTTTAATTGTGTGAAATATACACATCTATGTTCCTGACAGCGTTTCTCTTTAGCATTTAGATTAAAAGGCTATTTGATGGCAGCAATAGAATGATTATATTAAATACAAATTGAAATGATTGCACCTGCTTTTGTTATACAAAACAACGTACAAAACCTGTCCTAACCAGAATGCAGAGTTACTGCTATATGATAAAAGAGGTTGTTATATAAAGTCATTAAAAGAATCAGGCAGACAGGAGTCATTAACTGTTTACATTTAGCTAATGAAAACGGAAAGCAAAATCTCCTAAAAGATTCATAATCATTTGGATTGAGGGCTCGTAATCGGTGATGTGACAGGTAAAAAGATCACCAATAAAATGTTTGAACATGATGGAAACATTATGGAGATGTGTCTGATGCACTGACAAAGTAAAATAAAATTCCCTGAGGGATATTTACTTGTATTTTGGATTATTTTGTCGCTTCTAAGATGCTTCTATGGAATTATTTGTCTGTCAGCAGTTCAAAGAATACAGTAAAGCAGTTTTTAAACAAGATATGAATGCCTGGCAGGTGCATTGTATAATGAGAATGTTGCTTCCAAGATTTTTTATTCAGTGTCTAGAGTAATTTTGTAATCTCCTAGTAGTTGATATTCAGAAAGGAGCGTGGTTTATCTTTCTATTTAGTTATAGCATGTGGAATCTTCGTTTCTAATTATTTTCTGGCTTAGTATTAAGCATAAATCTTTCTATGCAGAAGCATATGACTTGCACCTACTTATGAGTAGGTTATACAGTAGGTTAACGTTCATACTACAGTACCACAGTCAGGACTGTGACTATACCATGTAAAGAAATTGTACCAAAGATGTATAGTATGAAATGTAGGATTTTCAGTGTGTACTGTTGCAAAACCACTCAGGTACCTAACTAACTTGTCTGAAGATAACAAATTCTTTCGTCTGAGATTGTGTTTTGAGGATCAAACTCAGATTTCATTACTTAAGACACATGGTTTATCAAGATCACAAGGTGCAATGTGTGTCTCTCTTCTCATGTTGGCACAGAATGCATTGCATTGGTGGGAAATTCCAAGCTTGCTGCTCCTAGTAACAGGCTTCATAGCTGCATGTAAGACAGGGTGAAAGAAGTAGGTTGGAGTAGGTGTCATAGAATCATAGAATGACATAGGCTGGAAGGGACCTTAGAGATCATCTAATCCAACCTCCCTGTCATGGGCAGGGACGCCTCTCAATTAGATCAGGCTACTCAAGGCTCCGTCCAACCTGGCCTTGAACACCTCCAGGGAGGGGGCATCCACAACTTCTCTGGGCAATTTATTCCAAAGTCTTACCACCCTCGTACTGAAGAATTTCTAACCTAATTTAAATCTGTTCTCCTTCAACTTAAACCCATTTCCCCTTGTCCTACTAGTGGACACTCTTGTAAAAAGTCCCTCCCCAGCCTTCCTGTAGGTTCCCTTCAGGTATTGGAAGGCAGCTATTAGGTCCCCCCAAAGTCTTCTCTTTTCAGGGCTGAACATTCCCAGCTCCCGCAACCTGTCCTCGTAGCAGAGGTGCTCCAGCCCTTGGATCATCTTTGTGGCCCTCCTCTGAACACGCTCCAACAGATCTATGTCTCTCTTATGGTGGGGACACCAGAACTGGACGTAGTATTCGAGGTGGGGTCTCACAAGAGCAGAGTAGAGGGGGAGAATCACCTCTCTTGACCTGCTGACCACACTTCTCTTAATACATCCCAGGATGCGGTTGGCCTTCTGGGCTGCATGAGCGCACTGCCGGCTCATGTTGAGCTTGTCATCTATAAACACCCCCAAATCCTTCTCTTCAGGGCTACTCTCAACCCACTCTGTGCCCAGTTTGTATTTGTGCCTAGGATTGGCCCGACCCAGGTGAAGGACCTTGCATTTTGACTTGTTGAAGCTCATGCAGTTAGCACTGGCCCATTTCTCAAGCCTATCAGGGTCCCTCTGGATGGCATCTCTTCCCTCAAGTGAATCCACGGCACCACACAACTTGGTGTCATCGGCAGACTTACTGAGGGTACACTCAGTGCCGTCATCCATGTCACTGACAAAGATGTTGAGCAGCCCTGGACCCAGAACAGACCCCTGAGGAACACCACTTGACACTGGTCTCCATGTAGAGATTGAACCATTGACCACAACTCTTTGAGTGCGACCATCCAGCCAGTTCTTTATCCACCGAGTGGTCCATCTGTCAAATCCATGTCTCTCCATTTTAGAGACAAGGATTTCATGTGGGACAGTGTCAAATGCCTTGCACAAGTCCAGGAAAATGACATCCGTTGCTTTACCCATATCAACCAGTGCTGTAGCTTTGTCGTAGAAGGCCACTAAATTAGTCAGGCACGACTTGCCCCTAGTGAAGCCAAGTTGGCTGTCACCAACCACTTGGTTATTTTTTATGTGCCGTAGTACAGCTACCAGGAGAATTGTCCTGTGATGATAATTGAGGCCAGTTGTTCCTTCCCCCTCTACAAAATATGACAGAAGCCAATTTTTATCTTAACAGAAATTCTGTGATTTCATGTGTCAAACTAATACATCTGAAACATCTCTTGAAACTCTGCACACTAAAAATGACAGCATCAACCTCATACTAAGAGGTATTTTCAAAGAAATTGTTGGTAAGTACTTAGGAAAACTCTTACGGCAGATCGAAAGTCAAGTGTTTCTTGAATTTAATATGCAGTTTACCCAAAAGAATGATCTTGAAGCATACTTGAACACAGTTTTTGCCTGAACTTAGTAAAGCAAAGACAATAATGACAACCATTTTGACGGAAAACATAAACTCTTCTGTTAGTAAAGGTGAGATAGAGTTTCAACAGAATGTAACAAACTCGGTAAACGTTTCATTGTACAAAGTGAGCTGCACTGTTCAAACAACAAAACAGAAGTTTGTTTAGAATGGATGAGTCATTGCATATGAACTACTGGTTTTCTTTACACTTTTAAATGGTGTTAATTTTCTGTTTACTACTTTGAAAAAAATGAAATTAATATTAATCTTTGAGGTTATTGCACTAACATTTTTCATTAATCATAATAATTGAGAAACAGACGTTAACTCAAAATGTTGAAAAATCAGGCAATGATTTCAGAATTCTTTGTTTTCCTTTTTTTTCCTTTTTTAGAATTGGGTAGGAAAAGCAGAGAAACAGCAACTACTGTCTGACACCCTTGACCTTTCAGAGCTATTTCATCCAGACACATTTCTCAATGCCTTACGCCAGGAGACTGCAAGGTGAGGGGAAAATAATCCACCTGTTTACGTATGCTAATGTGCCATTGTTCCCTATGCGTGAAGATACGGGACACAGATGGAACAAATTATGTCAACTCCTGTCATTTGTAGTCTTATTTTTGTTACTTGCACTGAAATAGAATAGCTGTGAGTTATTTGTTTAAATGCTGATTTTTTAATTTTTTTTTAGATTAAAAGTGTATTTTTCTTCAAAGTAAGACTTAGTATGATATGGTAGACATTGAAAATGCATTGGTTTTGATTTTGTATTTAATTTCCTGTTGTTGTATGTCTCTAAGATTTACTGTATATATGTTTTGCTTGCAGAGTAATGAGCTGTTCAGTGGACAGCCTTAAATTTACAGCATCATGGAAAGGGCGAATACACGAAGGCAAACTCCAAGTTAAGGTATTTTACTAGGATGTTTTACTAGAATTTTACAGGGCTGTTTTATTAGCATAGACTCAGTCATCTGTCCATAAACTTCCTTGAAAACTGAGCTGTAAGTACACTAGTCTACCTGAGATGTTGGTGACGTTTAGGGTTACAGCCAGCAGCCATAAAGTCACTAATGATTGCTTAGACAGCAAAGTAGAGAGGAATCCTCAAATGGTTTAGTTTAGCTTCTTAACATTTCAGGTGGCACTGCCACTTTGACTGAATCCAGATCTCTTTGCACCTATTTTATACTTAATTTTGTAGGGAATTCCCAAAATAAGTTTTCTACGCTACATCTTCCAGCAGGTATGTTGGCCCCATGATAATACTGCCCAGCTAAAAGTGCTGCGTTCAGCACAGAACACGACACTTAAAACTGCTTTCTTACGGAACCACGAGTGAATAATGCAGGGCGCTCACCACGCGCCTATGTACTGATGTGCAGCTAAAGCAAAGAGATTCCTAGACTAGGAGAGAGAAAGCAAGTGGCAGGGCACCTTCTCTAGTTTGATAATGCAGGCAGACACAAGGCTGTGGGAGATAGTAGGGTTCTGGATTGGCTGCTGGCACTATCTAAGATTAATAATACAGAATGTATAAGAATTCATATTCCTAAAATATTAATAGATTGTAAGGCCAAAAGACTATGTACAATATAGTCTTTTTAACTTTGTTGAATTAATTCCTGTGGGAACTAGAGAATATAATTTAGAGAATTATTTAATCTTGGTATTTAAATAAGAGTAATGGTTGTTTACTTCATATAATGAGAAGATGGGAGTCTAGAACCTGGAGATAAATAAACCAAGGGACTTTTAGGGCAATTTGGTTCCCTGGGATAAACCTGTCATATGATAAACCTCAAAGCCTGCAAGTCACATGTTCTGAGGTTCCAGATTCAGCCAAGACTTCTAAGTCCATAGCAGTGAGCCAAAATTGAGTTTCAAATCTCAGACCACTCATTCCAGTAGGCTAACTATCAGCTGCAGATCCTGGAAGCCTGGTCTTCTTCAAAACCATCCTACTGTCTTTGAAAAATGTCAGAAGTCAATGTCAAATACCTGAACACCATGCATGAATAATATTATCAAAGTATTTTCATATGCTAAAAATATTACAATATTTTACAGTTGCTAGATTAAAATAGCTGATTGGAAACTAAAGAATTAAAAGATAATTAGAGGAAAGAATTTTATAACACTCCAGTTAGGTACATTGAAGCTTATAATTCTTTGTTATGTGCAAATTTATGTGATAGATTTTTGGTAATATTAGTTGGGATACACTGAGTCGCTGTTATATGTAGGGAAAAGATTAACATATATTCTCCACTGCCTTACAAGAATGAGTCTTATGTTCTTAGAGGAATCAAAAAATAAAAAGATAATTTTCTTAAAGATCAAATTCTCTGCCTCAGGAATACTAGAAACAGTTAGCCAAGTGGTTATTTTTGGCAAAAGGTAAGAATCATGTCAAGTTCACTCACTTGATTTGAATATTAGCCTTTCCTCAGTAAAAGCAATATTCAGTGAATCTGATTAGTAAGTATTCAAATGTGTTTTCACTGCTTTTTTGAATCTTTTATGTACAGAAAGACTTTGTAACCCTTTGCCACGCCAGAATATTTAGATTCCTTCCCATGACTCCTTCCTTGTGCTCTTGGAGAACTGGGGAGAAATTTTCATATTAGTAAACCTAAATAACACATGGAGTGTAACTAAGGCATAAAAATGTCAATGATTCAGAGAAATTATCCTCTAAAATGTGTCTTGTATGATAGGGATCCTCTGGATTGCACGTTAAGCTTGGTTCCCATGAGCAATATGAATTTTAATACTGGTAAAGTTAACATCGTATCTGCAGTGTCAAGAATTCAGGCTAACCTTATAGAATAGGGAGCTATTTTCAGTGGGAACTCAAAAACATTCGATCAGCGGAACAGGTAAGTCCTCGAAGACATGCTGTGGTGAGATAGCTAGGACCCTATTTTATCCCACTTGATTTTAGATACCTAAATCAGAAATTGGAGTTTACCAGCCTCATTTTATCAATGAAGAAAGACATGCACCAATTCAGATCTTAAATGAGTTAAGCAACTATCAGGAGACACCTGTCTTTCTCCAGTGACAGGAGACAACTGCTATGGTCCTGTCACATTACGACGCAACATTAGGTCAATAGAGAGGTTCGAGGTAGTCCCCCTCTCTATCCTCTATTGACCTAATGTTGCGTTGTAATGTGACAGGACCATAGAAATTGTCTCCTGTCAATTTGACCAGTCTACCAGTTTCCCAATAAAAACGAGACCCTTGTACTCAACCCGCCTGCCACACTCCATTTTAAGGAAAAGGGGCATTACCTCGAACCCTTTACAATTTGACTGGTCTGTCAGGCTTACAGTGACAGCATCACTGGGACAAATCCCTCTGGACAGCCCGCTAGGTCAGAGGGTGGTTGTCTGACTTATTCGGGGACCCTCATGGGCAGCGACACAGGGCCAAATCCCATATATCCCCTGTATCAATTCTTGAAGTTTCTGGAAACTTACGTTTATAGATGACAAATTTTATTACATATGCTTGTGACAGGATACAGATTTGAAGATAGCTGGTGACAGATACTGACTGCAAAAACAGATTTGGAACAGTGTAAAACACAACTAATCAGTGATAATTTTCAATAGCTAGCAAGATGTTAGTACCTAAGTGCACATAACACAGAGCTCTTACCAAACAGGCATCCCCGTGGCAAGAAGAGAGTCCAGCCCATGGACTGATCCCAGACGTTCCAATAGAGGTCTTCCCCAACGCCCCCTTCTCTTAAGCCATTTTTATACTCTTTCTTTACTTTCAGGTGAAGCTTGAATGACTCTAGTCATACATACCTTTGTTAGGATTGGTGTAAATTTTCCTTGCTTTGATTTAAAGGTACAGACTAGAAGAATTTCAAGGCGCATTCTCGGTGAGGGGTGATTGCAGCCCGGAGGCGGGTAGCTTTTGAGGTGGAGGTGTGTTTTGGTATTATAATGACATTATAATGAGCAAAGTTCAGCTTCAGGACACGATTTCTCAATCATTGCTGAGGCAGCAGTTACGATCCATCTTCATAGATTTCATAGATTTCATAGATTTTCTAGGTTGGAAAAGACCTTAGAGATCATCCAGTCCAACCGTCCCTAATCTCCCATCAAACAATATCCCTAAGTAGTTCATCCACCCTATTCTTAAACACATCCAGGGATGGGGACTCAACCACCTCCCTCGGCAGCCTATTCCAGTGGCTGACAGCCCTTTCAGAGAAGAAATACTTTCTAACACTCAACCTGAATCTCCCCTGACTAAGCTTATACCCATTTCCTCTTGTCCTATCACCCATCACTAATGTAAAGAGCCCTTCCCCCACCTCCCCACCATCCCTTCTCAAGTATTTGTAGGCTGTAATCAGGTCTCCCCTCAGCCTCCTCTTCTCCAGGCTAAACAGCCCCAACTCCCTCAGCCGCTCCTCATAAGTTTTATTTTCCAGCCCCTTGACCAGTTTAGTCGCCCTTCTCTGGACCTGCTCCAGGAGCTCAATATCTCTCTTAAAGCGAGGGGCCCAAAACTGGACACAATATTCCAGGTGCAGCCTCACCAGTGCCGAGTACAGTGGCAGGATCACTTCCCTGTTCCTGCTGGTTACACTATTCTTGATACACGCCAGTATCCCATTGGCCTTTTTGGCCACCTGGGCACACTGCTGGCTCATAGCAAGCCGGTAGTCAACCAACACCCCCAAGTCCTTCTCCGCCAGGCAGCTCTCCAGCCACTCTTCCCCGAGCCTATAGCGATGCTTGGAGTTTTTACACCCCAAGTGAAGGATTCTGCACTTGGCCTTATTAAAGCTCATGCCATTGGCCTCAGCCCAACGATCCAGTCTGTTCAAATCCCTCTGAAGGGCCTCCCTACCCTCGAGCAGATCGACACAGCCTCCCAGCTTGGTGTCGTCCGCAAACTTACTGAGGGTACATTCAATCCCCTCGTCCAGGTCATTGATAAAGATGTTAAACAGAACTGGACACAGCACTGAGCCCTGGGGAACCCCACTGGTGACCGGCCTCCAGCTGGATTTAGCCCCATTTACCACCACTCTTTGGGCCCGGCCATCCAGCCAGTTTTTAACCCAAAGGAGGGTGTGCCTATCCAGGCCAGCAGTTACCAGTTTCTCAACCAGAACACTATGAGAAACTGTATCAAAGGCTTTACTGAGGTCTAGGAAAACTACATCCACAGCCCTTCCCTCGTCAACCAGGCGGGTCACCCCATCATAGAAGGTGATCAGGTTTGACTGGCAAGACCTGCCTTTCATAAACCCATGTTGACTGGGCCTGATCACCCGGTTAACCTGTATGTGCTCATTAATAGCACTGAAGATAACCTGTTCCATGACTTTGCCCGTCACCGAGGTCAAACTGACAGGCCTGTAGTTCCCCGGATCCTCCTTCCGCCCTTTTTTGTAAATGGGGGTAACATCCGCCAGCCTCCAGTCCAGTGGAACTTCCCCAGTGAGCCAAGACTGCCCAAAGATAATGGACAGGGGTTTGGCAATGACATCCGCCAGCTCTCTCAGGACTCTTGGGTGGATCTTCCTTGATAGCAGCTATGCGGTTATCTTCCGCCAGTCACTCTCTATCCTTGACAACAGGGATGAACTGTGGTACCTCCATACCACTCTACTCCCCATTCCAAGGATATTATGCATTCCACTCGACCAGAGCAGGTCTTGTCCTTGCCAACCACATTCTGTTCCTGGGAGCAGCAAATGTATCTTGCCTCAAAGCTGCTCTAATATTACAGCTATGTTAAGACGTGAACTTTGGGGAACAATGTTCTCCCAATCCTCTCAATTTCTGTTATTTTTCCACAGGTCCTACCACAGTAGTTTTGGTCAATTGCCTTAAGATAAAAGGTGGGTTTTTTTAAAAAACCTGTCACATTTTAGAAGTTTAATCATGGTATCATGGAGACATAGGGTTCAGGAAAGAGTTATTTAAAGTTTTCAAGACACTGTGCAAAAAATATGTTAAGTTTATACAATGCTGTTATGAATAACACCATTTATCTACTTGATTAAAGATGATATCTTCATTGTATAAGAGCACCAGTGCTGATAGGAAGATTTCTTTTATATAAAATGTAATACATGAACAGAAAATCTTACATAGGGGTGAAATAGAAGAAAGGAAATTGTAATCACAATAGGATGTTGTGAAAACAAGGTGGAAAGTCTTAGCAAAAAAATAACGTGTCTACTTTTGCTGGCTTAGGCTACACATGATCCATGTAAATACATGGGATCCTTGGTGGCCTGAGCCACTATAAGTTTGATACTGTGTATCTCAGTCTGATGGTTAGCTGTTACTTCCTCACTGGCTGTGTTTCTTTCTGCAGATAAGGTTACTAAGAAATTTTTACCCATTTAAGAATGCAGTTCATAAGCAAAAGGAGATCTGTTTCCATTTCAGTTGTGTGCAGAATAAGATAACTGAAATAAATGTAAAATGTTTCTTGGCATCCTATTGTGTATGCATCTATGAATGTATTTTTTTAGTAGTATTATGCATAGACATACTTTTGTGTCTGCACAATATTCTTATTATGATTTGTTGTGTTTCAGTTTAGAACCTACATGATCATACACCTCTTCATCTATAAGATGAACTCAGATATACTCAATCCTGCTGTTTTCCTCCCCCCTTGGTGACTTTCAGGTCTTCAGATTGTGAAATCTAAGTGAAATTCTAAGTGACATGAACCTGTGTTCATTTCTGATTGCTAAGCCACTCTTTTCTTACATAAGACAGATCTTAAAACTCTTAGAAAGTTTGCGATAAAATAATTGGTAGAATTGGTAAATATGATTTGTTTTTGTCAGAAGATTTGAGTTTTTGATACTACATGTTCCTTCTTTGCATGGTTCAGATTGCAGGCTTAAAATTGGATCTCTCACATCCCCTGCAAGAACGTGATCATGTTATAGGCTATTCTGAGGTTTATCAATCTCAATTTGTGCTAATTGTGCAATTTCACTTTGTGTGACTATTTCCACTGAGAGACTTGATTCTGTATTCACATGGTTGGGCAGCTCTGTTTTGGGATATGAGAGAGTCATGCTCAAGTCCCCCAGTCAATAGATATTTCATTATTCTAATAGAATATCTTTGTTGAAGGATTGGAACAATTAGGAATGTGGATGAACTTTGAATTTAAACCTAAGATTCACACATATTTTGTATAACCTTCTTATATAGGTTACTTAGTCACACTCAGTAACCGTTCTGAAGACATGTTCTTTGAGATTTTTTTTTCTTGCCTTTAATTTTAAAAGTTTTTGATGACATAGAGTTTGTTCTTATAAGGAAAAGAAGGTGGAAATCTCATGATCTGTATGATGAAAATCCTTTTTCAGTCTTCCTGCACTGTTAAAAAATGGCATCCTACTTGAGCAATTGTAGACATTTGGTATGATCTTTGTGTGCCAAAAATTTTAAATAATATACCCTGTGATCGTTGTAAGATCAGAAGAATTAAGAGCTGTAACTGTTAGTGTAACTACAAAGTAGGCAGAAGAACACTCCATAAGGCCAAGAATACACATGAATCTGGATGGATTATCAAATTCCATGTTAAATTAGCAGAGTTAATTCAGGTGGTGATTTAGATTTATAATGTGGAGTAGATCTCTTCTTGTAGGATGTGATGAATATTTGATTTAGAATCAATCTGTATAAAATTACGCCTTCTGTAACATCACTTTGGACTGCTTTAACAAAAGGTACTGAAAACGTGTGGCTATTGGAGTATAATCACGTATTGATATGCAAAGCACCTCTTCTCTTTGCTTTATGCACCAGTTGTGCTCTCAGACAAAAGCAGGTAGTCATTCATTTTGGCCTTCCTTTTTCTGTTATTGTACAAACATAGTAAAAGACTTTTTGGGTAGTAAGTACTATGAGCTTGAGTAGAGTTTAATATAACTAGTGAAAACTAAAAATGAATTGCGAGACTATAATATTCAAATACATAATATCAGCATTAATATCAAAAATATGTTTTAGCAGTTGACAGAAACACCGTTATAAGGCATCCTAAGAGGTCTTTTTTTTACAGTATATCTCCATCCTGAAATAATAAGAAATCAATGATGGAGGCCTGTAGAGGTCGTGAAGTGAAAATGTGACTTCTTTATGTCTGCTGTAGTTTGTATCATTTCATGGGAAATTTTGAAATTAAACAGTAAGGAAAAATTAATTGCAGAGAATTTGAAATTCTGGAAACAGAGATGCTTTGAACCATTATATCAGCACACTTTCTACAAGTGTGTTTTAAAGAAATGTAATCAGTAATGTGTAACAGTAGCTTTTTTGAAACTAAAGTAGTACCAGTAGTTACAAAATGCCAAATACTTTGTCAGAATTAAAATTTTAAAAATGATAGTAAACTTCAGCCTTTACTCTGAGCTGAGTTGCAAAAATACTGTGCATGTTAATTATAGATACTGTGAAATCCCTGTCCTTCATAGTGGTTGTAATTTCTTTACATTGTTCATCGTAGGAATGAGAACGTGGCTATGGGAGTACTCAGCCAAACAGTATCTGAAAGTACATTGTTCTGGTGTTTTATTTTTTCTGTGTCTTTTAATATTGAATCAAAGTCAAAATTTTGGTCTTCATCTTCAAAGGAGTTTCTATGATTGGTTGAAGTTTTCCAAGAGATCAAATGATGTGATTTTCTATAACTATAATGTCAAAGGAACTGCTGATATCAAAAGAAGAAATGTGTGTGCAGTAGAAAGAGACTTTTCAATAGGTGACCCACTTCTATAGAAACTTCTTTTAGAGGTGTTCAGGATGGCCAGACCTTTGAACAGTCTAACAACAAATTTTAAAACCTCTTTATCAGATCAGTTTTCACTCAATTACTTTCCCAAACTCACATATTTATCAAACTAAAGTCCATAACAAAATTCCCTGCAGAATGCAGGAAGGCCAGAAGGAAGAACATATGAGATGAATCTTTCTAATATTTGTGTAATAGGGATAAATAAGAGCTTTGAAAGTCAGAAGTGTAGTTAGATAAAGTGTAATCTACGACCTTTGCATGTAATAAAGTGACATCTTAAGTGTCAGTGTTAACAATAGAGAACAGTAAGATGGAGTCTGTGGGAAAGCCTCAGCGTAATCATTAGTAATACTTTGTTGCTTTTGTGCCTTTTGTGATACTTTTCTTCATATTCTTTGTTCTTGCAAGACAGAAGTGGCACTGTATATACGCTAGATTATTGACACTCAGACTTCTCTTTTACTGGATAAAGCCACTGTTTTCCAAAATCTCTGTGTGGAGAGATTTTGAGTTTGAAAAGAAATGGTATAAAATATCAAATATTAACACTGTGCCTTAAAAGCAGCAGACCTGAAAATCTCAGGGAAGATTCAAAGGAAGGATCACAATAAACTTGGCAGGAGAAGGAAGAGGAATGTCACACTTCCATAACGAGAAAAAGACCTTGAGCTACTGACAACAGGTTGAAGGAGAAAAAAAGTTTTTGCAGTTCCAAATAGAGTCTGTAAAATTTAACTCATTTCACCCAGGCCTTGTTATAATAATTTGTGGAAATTAAAGTTAGACAAAAAATCATGCTACTCTGAGCTTTCCATTTGGGGTTGGTTTAGTTCAGGTTATCCTCAGTTTGGGAGGCTTTACTGTGCGTCCTGTTCCATATGGAGCACAGAGTGCTTCAAAGAATGTTGCCACTTTTCAGGTCACTGTCTGTCCAAGGTGAAACACAGCTTTTTTCTACAGCTTTTTTAAATGCCATCTTTTATAATCTTTTTTTCACATTAGAATATATGTATATGCATCTTGCACATTGTAAGGAAGAGTCCTCAGCTAAGAGTTAGAACAGAAATATGACTTAAAATAAGCAAATTTTTGAAGGCTGCAATGTCTGTCTACAGTCAAAAGAATAATTAGTTATTAGAAAAGCAAAACGTGATCTTAGCTAATATGCAGTTAGTAGAATATTAACAAAAAAACCCGAACACTTGGGAGGAAAACATTTTCAAGCATGACAGAAACCCCCATTGTGTTATGGTTTAATTGCAACTTTTCTTGTCAAATAAATAATTTTAGAATACTGTAATTACCCAAGCAAATTATTTCCATTACATCTACTATGATACAACTCTTCATTGTAACTACTCATATTTTAGCTACTTTTTAAAATTTAGTGCACTTTTAAAAATTTCTTGCAAGAGAAAATGTATTAGAAAATGATACTTTTCTCTATTTTGGTTATGTGGTCACTCACCTGTTTTCCAAAAGCATTGTATTTCCTAGTTCCAGCACTGCTTTATGAATCTTGTATTTGGTGAAAGCCTACATCAGTATTACGTATTTAATTCAGGGCATTAGTATGGTAGTGTAAGAGACAGATGATTTTCGAATTCTAGCTTCTGTTGAACATCTTCTCCAGCTTAAGATTTACCCTTTTGAAAAGCTGCATGACAGTTATTACTGAGTTGAATTTTATTATTGCTAAAATTGAAGTTCTCACTTCAACAGGCTGAACTGACTACTACTATTATTTATACTGGCAAACTTATTATTTGAACTGGGAAATAAAATTATAAACAGATAATGAAAATTTTATTTGGAAGAAATCCAGAATAGATACCATTGTCATTAATTTATGCAGGACTTCAGTGAAGAAAAAAAGATAATGTTTAGTTCAGAGGCTGAAAGTACTTATTAAGTAAAAGAAAGCACTGAGAACATATTACATACAAAGCATTGCATAGTTATTTATTGAAGCGTATATGGTTCTTATTTAATTTTTCCAAACAATAGTTCATCTACAAAATCCTGAATTATGTTAAATAACATTTTCTATCGTATTATTTCCATATATTTTGTTTGCCTCTAGAGAAGCTGTGTAATCACACATTCCATTCTTTGAAAGCTGTGCTCAGACTTCGAAGCAGAAAGTCATCTATATTTCAGTGATTGTTTTTCTCTTCTTCTTGACATTGTAATGATTGTGTACTTGGCTGTTGCTATCATATTTCCATTAATCTAATGCCAGGCAACTGCAGTTTCATAAACGATGACATTTACAGGTATTTTTCCTCTAACATTTCAAAGAATGTGAATCCAAATCAGAGGAAGTTCACTCTGAAGCGTGGTCTAGATCTTCCTTTTAAATCATGTTTCCTGTTCTGACACAGAGCACAATTCCTGTTATTTAAAAATTCAGTCACAGTAAAAAGGATTGTCATTTATTAAAGCACAGTGTAATCATTACTGACATTTTAAGTCTGTTATATATGTTTGAATATTTTCTATTTCCATGGCAGATCAGTGGCTTGCAACTGGAAGGCTGCAGTTTTGATGGAAATCGACTTTCACAAAATCTGCATGATTCTCCCAGTGTGTCATCTGTTCTCCCTTGTTACATGGCCTGGATTCCACAGGTACTAAATTATTAAAAGCCATAAACTTTCAAGACCCATGATTTGCTTTTTTCTGTGTAGTAGCTTTTCAGTATGGTGCTGCTGACTTGTTTTCCCCCTTATTTCAAAATAAAAATCCCTGTCTTTAATAGGAAAAGCAGTTACTTCTTTTATATAAAAGAAGAACTTATTATCATTTTGTAAGTATTTTTTAGCTTTTATTGTTTAGGTTAAGACGAGGGCTTTATTTCAATCATACCTTTTTTTTTCCTTATTTTAAAAAAAAAAAACAACATATATTTGAAAAGTGTATTTAGTAAACGTATACATGAGTTTGGGAGTTCATTCCTAGAATATGTTTTCTTCATGTTTTAAACATTAAATTAAAATATAGCAGCAATAAAAAGATACAGAACATGATATGATCTGTAAGCAAGGAAAACCTTTCCCCTACTTACACTAATTTAAAAAAATGCCAATGCTTGCAGAACTATGAAGATGAAAGTGAAGTAATCCTAACAGTAAAAATTGTTACTGCTTCTGCTCTCCAATTATAATAGCAATCTCTGATAAATAAAGCAAAATGTTACTTAGAACTTATTCAAGGATGTGTAGGAATTGCAAATTCATATACTTAGTCTTATAATTAAAAGAAAACTTATTGTAGAATTCATCTCATCTAAAGTTATCTGTCAAAAAGTTAATTGCCCAGTATGACTTAGTTGCCTTAGCTCCTTCTTTGATCTCAGTAAAAGACAGGCATCTCAGGAAGTCCATCCTATCACAAGGTAACTGAGATAAATCTCTGCCTAGATGTGACTCTAGAGACAGCCTAGACCGCTAACTCTGGGAGAGATAGGTGAGAAGAATCCCACAGACACATCTAAAAGAAAATATATTAAAACTTTTACATCAAAAATCAAATGTAAATGTAAAAAGTGAGAAATAGGGATGGGTGCAGGTTTTTTCCACTTCTTTATCACAATAAATAAAATTAGACTATATACAAAATGAACAATAATGTCACCTTTTATCCTGTCCTGGAGACATTAACTCATCAAGCAATTTATTAACTGGAGAAGTTTGTTATTTGGCAATTTAGCAAATAAACAATCAGTCAGTTATTTGAGAATGCTAGGATTGGTTAGAAGAATGTCAAAGAAAAAAGTTCACTGGACCTAAGTAGATGAGACCTGTAGTATATTGTGATAGATATCGTGCAAGGAGCTCCATTACTAACACACTACTGTTTGTTATTTCCAGCACTGAAAATATAGCATTATATTATAGTACAGCATTAGAAGTATAATGGTCAAGATTTAGACTTTGAATACACAAGTAAAGAAAATATTAAAAATGCCAAACCACCACAAACCCATTACAAAGTTGACCAGTGAAAGATTTTTTTAGTTCTTTAGTAGTTTACAAGGTTTGTTTTGTTCAGACAAGTAAACAGATTTCCAATTTACTTGAAAGGTGATGTATGGAGTAAATACAGAATTGCCAGATATCTTTATATATAGACTCAGTGGTGGGTGGAGGAGGATCATAGAATCATAGAATCATTTGGTTGGAAGAGACCCTCAAGATCATCGAGTCCAACCATTCACCCTGCACTGTCAGGGTCCCTAAACCATGTTACTCAACACCAAATCCACACGGTTTTTAAACACCTCCGGGGATGGGGACTCCACCACCTCCCTGGGCAGCCTGTTCTAATACTTCACAACCCTCTCTGGAAAGAAATTCTTCCTGATGTCTAACGTAAATTTCCCCTGGCGTAACTTGAGGCCATTCCCTCTCGTCCTGTCATTCATAACGTGGGAGAAGAGACAGACCCCCATCTCCCTACAACTTCCTTTCAGGTAATTGTAGAGAGCGA
Source organism: Tauraco erythrolophus (assembly GCF_009769465.1). NCBI lineage: Eukaryota > Metazoa > Chordata > Aves > Musophagiformes > Musophagidae > Tauraco > Tauraco erythrolophus. The sequence continues at coordinate 120,920,657 of NC_141465.1, read as the reverse complement.
TAAGGTCCCCCCTGAGCCTCCTCTTCTCCAGACTAAACAGCCTCAGCTCCCTCAGCCGTTCCTCATAGGACAAGTTCTCTAAACCCTTCACTAGTTTTGTTGCTCTGGGTGGTAACATACATGGTTTTACATGGTAACACCAACTGTTTATCTTATGTACACTGCAGATGAGGATTGCAAGTAACCCTCTCTCTGTTCTGAAAAACATTAATCTTGTTTTAGACATAAAACAGATTCTTAAGTGTTTTTCTGAATAACAGTCTGTGTTCTTTAAACTTCAAAGATAAGATTCAGAAGTTATATCTGACATCAGCAGAGAGCTTTATCTATAAAACAGAGAAGTGAGTTCAATAATCAATGAATTAAACTTCTTCCAATGTACTTCACATTTGAAATGAAGAGCAACTGAAGTCTTTGTGTTGGAAAAAAATACAATTCTTTTAAAACACAAGCCAACACTTGTCAACTGCCCAGATTTTGCATATAAAGTGTCTCTAAGGAGAGCATTTCTGAATTGCTCAGCCCTTAAGTTGTTTTGCTATGGGCTTCACTGTAAAAACTGACCATAATCAAACACTGTGCTTAGAAAACAAGGCAGAATCAGGACATTATGCACTTCCCCTTATCTCATTATCCTCTCCTTAGGAGAAGAGTGCATGAAGTAGAACATATTATCTTAGGATTCTTAGGTTTTGAATTTTTTTTCTTTTCCTCATAAATATCTCTTACAAAATCTAATGAGCAAAAGTCTGTTTATTATGCAATTCCTAATATAAAGTGAACTTACTGAAAAAAAAAAAAATAAAGTAGCCTACAGGATTTCTCTGAGACATCACCCTCAAAGTGCTGCAATGCTCAAAATGGAGCATTTCGAGCTACTAACATGATGATTGTTCTCATTAAACTGTGAGGATCCTTGCCAGTTTTAGTTCACTAACAGACCCCAAGCTGCAAAGGGTGTTGCCGAGGGGGATAGAACCGTGCGTGAGGCAATCTAAACAGAGGATTTTTGGACCGTGCATAAGCCAAGGACGTAAGAATCTGTGGTTCAGAAAGACTGTCACAGAATGACTTTAACCTTTAAGTAATGCGATTCCTTAAAACATCAGTGGGATTGAGAAAGGCACAAGAACAACTATTTTAACCCCCAAAAAAGTGTAAAAAGAGATCGTTGAAGGCAAACTGGCCAACTTTTGGCCTCCCAGCTTTGGGAAAACTTAAGTTCTCTGATTAACATTTTACTTGCAGACTGGCCAGCATTTTGTCTTCTTCAGTAGTGTGAACCAAGGGGTAAATATTGTAAGAATAACCCTTCTGAGAACAGCTGAGTTCTTTTGACAAACTTCTGATTATTAAGATATTTTGTACAACTCTTGCAGTGCACAGACCTTGTGTAAAGATTTAAACATTAATATTCAAAAGACATGGGAAGTTGATTTTTGAAAGGAAACAATGAAATTCTTCAGAAATGGCTTCCACTTGACATGCAAGGCAAAGTGCTTGAAACAGTTATTGTTTGCATGTTTCCTTTTTCCTGTTTTTGCTTATTTTCTAATATTGGATCTTCACTAACTCATGTTTTATGTGGTTTGCATTAAAAAGACCCTCAATTTTGTTTTAAATTCCTTTCTGGCAAGTGTGCTGCTTTGTTATTTGATTCTTGAACATCTTCTGACATTTTCCTGTTGACAGGAAGGGAGATTTTGAGTGTGACGGAAAACACGCTTAGTATCTATCAGTTGAATCAAACCCTGAATTATTTACACTGAATAAATATATCATGGCTTGAAACCCAAATTACATGCCGTAGAAAGTCTAAACTGAGCCTTTGAGCTTGGTTCTGTAATCATGTGTAGGGACAATGCCCGGTGCAAAGCCCTAGGAGAAAGCTATGTCCAAGGTGCATGGAGTTTGTAGTACAGAAAGCGGAGAGGAGCTGTCACTGTTCTCAGATTAGAGCATTTTTGCTCATCAGGACACAGACTGAGAGGTAAAGACCTGGCTCTGACTAAGATTCTTCCCTAAGTAGTGTCTACAACATAATTGCAATCTGTGTAGTAGCAGTACTGCTAATGCTGTACAGTAGGAAAGTACATGTATAGAAGAATACAAATTATAAATTAATTTAGCCTAAAATTCAAAGCACTCAGTTCAAATCTGAATGCTTAAAGTTAACTCAATAATTTCCTATTTAGGCACTTAATGGAAATGGCCTGTTTTCCAGAAGTGCCAAAGAACCCCACTGTGACTTTGATCAGTATTAGTATGAAAGGAATTAAAAAAAAAAAAAAAAAAGTAATCAAAAAGTCATCAAACCTGCACTGTTTTTACTGATAATGTAACTTTTTACATATGCTTGCATGTCTTGAAGTGCTCAAAGTATATGGAAAGGACTGGGGAATTTAGGCTTTTTGTTTGTTTAAGTTCTGGTCTAACTAAATTGCGGGTTCCTCTTAGTATCCTGCATGAAGTGGGGGCCCTGTGAGGCTGTAATGTAAAGGTGTAGTAGTGCTCTCTGAATCATATAACAATCTGTATATTTGAATTCACTGACTGTAGAAATCATTGTTTAAATCCATGAGGTAGCCTGGAAAATGTGGGGTAAGACTTTTTTTGGCAGGTCCCTGCAGCACCACGCTGGTGCTCCCGAGGGGCCTTCTCTCCTCTGGGATCTGTTCAGCACTTCCCGTGTCCCTGATTTGCAGAATCTTTTGACGTGTAATTTTTTTGATTTTTTAGCTGAATGAAGATTTTGGTATGTAGATCACCCCTGTTACATACTTTTTTGTGTTTTCAGTTTAATAAACTGGAGCGAAACAGTAGAGGCTTAGTTATGGAGTAGTCTAGCGAATTTTCCGAAGTCTCTGCGTTGTTAGTAATCCTTCTGCTTTGTAGCCTGGACCAAGGGTTGCCTGTCCAAGGCTGCAGTGCCTAAACTGTATCTTAGGATCCACCTTTAGATACCGTATCGTTGGAGATTATGCCTTTCTCATGTTTTGTTGTCTGTTTAAGTGATACCTAAGCACTTGTTTGTTGACAGGATGCATGTGGTCCATATTCTCCAGAGGAATGCATATCTTTACCAGTCTACACTAGTGTGGAGAGAGACCGTGTGGTGACAAATATTGATGTACCTTGTGGAGGAAGCCAAGACCAGTGGATTCAATGTGGCGCTGCTTTATTTTTAAAAAATCAGTAATCTGAAACTGCATTAAATTAACTGTTGAAGTTCAGAATAATTTAAAGATCTCAGTTGTTTCTTATTAAAAGAAAACTTAAATTCCTTGCCGATAGATTTTTAAAGCAGTGATTTATAAATTCTTCTGTTTATTTTTTTAGATATATAAAATTATTTCTACTTGAATAGAACCTTGTTGAATCTTTGTGGGATATTGTAAACCTTGACATAGCACTATTCAGCAAACTGCTAATTTGAGTTGTCTCTCCAGAGACAATGTTATGTGCTGTATTTCTTCCTCAGACTTGCTAAAATCTCTTCTGTTTTACCCATAAATATTGACTATAAATTCAAAGACAACATTTTTTCTTTTATCAGCTTTTTTTCGTTATCCTTTTTGAACTGTTATTCTTATGGCTCCATTATTTAATAAAAAAAAAATGATAACACTTACCTGTTGTAATGGAAATTGAATCTTTTACTTGAATATAAAAATCAAGACAAATGTTTCAGTCTGTTTTAATGACGTTTTGCTTGTAATCCTATTTCTTTGTGTTGGTAGTAAATAGCAGGAGCTTCATAAACTTCATGTGGAGTTACAAATTCCGTTAGACTACCAACATTGTTATCTAGGAGCTACTGAAAAAAAACGTTTTTATGAAAGTGTACTAAATTCTGGTAAGAATGTGCATATAAGTGCCCAAGATAGACAAACAATTCCTTAGACAAACAAAAGAGGTTTTCACCCAATTGTTAAGTGATTAACAGAGGGATGTAATAATGCTTTTGATCTCTGATGTGAGAAACCCCTGGGGTCCTGTTCTAAGTGCAGAATATTCAAGTTTGATGTCACTGTTTCGTGAGGTATCATGTTGGGATGCTGCCATAGCTTTGGTGGGCAGTTACACAAAATCTCAAAAGAAGCAGGAAACCCGAAACCCAGCAGGAAGCAGCATTACTGGAGAATGATGAAGTCTGAACATAAGAGTTGGAAGTGTCTCATTGTTTACTGCAATTACAGTCACCTTATAAAGATGTTTTTAAAAGCCAAAACTACAAAAACTATCTAAGTTATCTAAGCTATCTTGGTTTACTTAGAAAACAAAACAGATGTCTTGACTCTGATATATTTTATATTTATTTTAAAGTAGCATTTAAATTAAGACTGTATTTCACTTGCTCAATATTTTTCATTGATCATTCAAGGGAAGGAGAAAGAAAGCAGAGAAAAGATTGGTCTCATCTCCAGTTCAGCTTCCTGAAGAAAGTATTTTTCTCTGTTCTACTGTATTGTTCATCTCTTAAACTTGGTCTTTTGTCTTCTTTTTGGAAAGTTTCACTATTTAGTACTTCTTCTAATAAAAAGATGTCCTAAAATAATTTGATAGAAGTGCACATACATTTTTTAAATTGAATCCTATCTAAAAACAGAGTAGATTTACTTGATACTTTTCAGATAATTGCCTCATCTTCCTTTATACATTTGATTCTTATTCACCGGAGAATAAAAATGTAGAAAATTTGGAAAATGGTTGTCTGTGAAGAAAATTTTGGAAGAAAATGACGAAGTTTCCAACAGATCAGAAAGCACTCGTATAAATGCGTGTACAAGCTCTGTGAGGATTTAGAGGTTGGCTTGTCTAGAGAAAGTATTCTGTCATACTAGGCTTTCTTAGTAAAACATCACTGGGAGAGGAAACAAGTTTGGCTGAGAATGACTGTGTTTCAGTTCCCTTAGGCACATGTAAAGATCATGTTGCAACCTTCCTTTTTGGATCCAGCATAAGACCTTCCCACAGGATGCAATCCTTACCCATCAGATTGCTCCAGCGCAGGCTTCTTCCCCACAGAGTCATGGTTTCTGAGGGAGCTGCCACCTGCTCCTACGTGGGGTTCTCCACAGGCTTCAGATGCCTCTCTGCCTCATCATCAGACTCCAGCAGCTCATTAAGACCATTCTCTACAACCTCCTTCAGGCACAGGCATCTCTGCTCCAGCATGGGCTTCTCCATGAGCTGTGAGTGGATCTCTGCTCCACTGTTAATCTCCACGGGTGGCAGGGGAGCCACTGCCATCTCACCACAGTCTGCAAGGGAACCTCAGTTCCGTCACACCTCCTCCCACTCCATCTTCACTGTCCTTGGTGTCTACGTGGCTGTTTCTCTCAGGTCTCAGACCTCTCAACGAACCTCGGCAGTCCTGGCAGGACAAACTCCGCCCAGTGGGTATCCTGGGAGCAGGGTGCTTCGGAGCTCTCCAAGACACACTGCCGCGGCCATCTCCAGTCAGATATCAGCAGCCCAGCGTGGGCAGCTGCCTGCCCGGGAGGCCAGGGAGCCAGCCCCTCATCTCTCCCCTCTCATCACTGCAGGTCCAGCCTCCGTTGGGGCTCCTTTGTCCCCATCTTAAATAGGGCATTCACAGAGGCGCTGACTGTCTCAGCCCTGGCCTGAGTGAATTGGAGGTCCAAGCTGGCCAGAGACCAGTCCAACCAGTTTTGGAGTTGGGGAAGCTTTTCACAGCTACTTACATGGGCTCTCTCTGCAGCCTCTCTCATGCTACCAAAACCTCGTTACGTAAACCCAACATAAAGGTGTAAATGCTAATATTATTAAAGCCTCTGATTTCAAGTCTCCTCTTTTTATATATTTAGTCAGGAAGTCTTTACTGATTCTATTAATATACAGATATTGACTCTATCAGAAAAAAAAACAAAACACAGATATAAAAGAGACTCCTGCAGACCTACCACACTCTCTTTATGTCTATTTCAGGGTCAGGAACTGATTCAATTTTTTACCAATAACTCATCTGTGTCCTAACCCCTCAGAACTAGCCCATCTCTGCTGTGGAGGCTCATTACCTCTTGTATCTATCATCTCCTGCTGCCTCAGATTTAGAACTGCCAAATATTTCTCAGCTCACGCTGTCAAGAGTTTTGTTTTCAGGACAGGCATTCGTGCATTTCTGTCAGAGAGCCTTCTTTCTGTGAGTAGAAAGTGCTGTTAGCCAGATGGATTTTAAATCTCCTTTTGTTTGGTTCACCTCTTGGTTTAGAGCCCTTCCACATTACCAAAGCTGCTTGCTTCTGCACTCTCTGAATTCTTCCATGAATTATATGGAAAAAAAACTTCTTTATGTTTAACTATAACTAGAGCATTGAGTTATATTCATATTTGGGCAGGAGTCCTTTGGGAGCTCATCTAGACTGATCTACATCACAAATGTAAAAGTCGCACTCTTTCTAGATGTCTTTGATGAGTTTATTTTTTTAGGACACAACAAAAAAACTTAAGTAAATCTCAAGCTAGTTTGGCAGCTTGAAATCTAGTAGATTTTTTAATGATGTAATATTATCATCACAAAAAAATTGAGAGTTGTGTATTATATTCACAGTGTATTAAGCGGTTTCTTTGATACTTATTTTGACTAAGTGATGCACTAATCTTTCCTTCTCATGACTCTAGTCATAACCCTGATGTTTTGGAAGGCTCCCAGGTGACCTAAAGAGGAAAAAGAGATGATTACTTCTTATGTGTTTCCTTGATATTGATTGTCTGAGTGCATTGTATGATGTGCTTTCTTTCTACACAATGTTGTAATCTGAATGAAAGATACTGTAGATAACTACTACTGTATATCATAGGAATGATACTTTAGGTAGTGAAAGACAGAACTGTAGAGTGTTTATTGCCACCAAAGTGTGGCTGTATCACAAGCCCAGGTCATTCAGAAGTAGGAATCAGTATGAAACATAACAAATAAAGCCATCAGAAGTGCCTTAATAGTCTGACTCATGTTTCAATGAGTCTGTTCTGTTATTCAGTTTCAAGGGTATAGCAACTTGTAAGACTAAAATATATAAAGAGATCTTAGAAAACACACATTAGTACTCTATAAACATCTTTTTTTTGAAGACTGGAGAAAGAGATGTATCTTCACCAAGCGCAAATTATCAATAGAGTTCAAAGTGACAAAGCATGAAGTGAAAAAACCTTTAAAGAGTAACAAAACCTTTGAAAATAATGATTGTGCAGTAATATCTGTGTGTTTAAAATACAAACTTTTTTTTTTTTTTTACAAATGCATTTATTTTTAATTTAAAAAGGAACAGTTTCTTCCTTTTACATTTTATAGCAGTCAAGTATTCGTCAGGTATTTCTGCTGTCATCCATTGGAAGACATGCTCTTTGGTGCATTTAACAATTCCACAGCAAATCTATTGCCACAGATCATGCTATGTTCCCAAACAGAAGAATACATGTTTGCTGAAGAGTGTAACTTCCTTTTTGTTTTTTTCTGTCTCATTCTTTTCATAGTCTGTAAGTCTTAACGTTGGCTACTGAATTGCCAGTTAAAACGTTCCAGAACAGAAAACTCATGAGTGGATTGCCTGACTAAAGCTGTGTGTACTCATTTTATAAACTGAGTGACCTATGATTGTGATAGAATACCTCAAATTGTTGTAGTGATAAGGGAAAACTCTACAGAGTTGATTTAAGATTTTTTATCAGACCATTTTTAGAATTTCACTAAAATCTGAATGCTGCAGTGAAAGGGAAGTTATGCAAGTTGTGCAGAGTACAAATAGAACTGGTTGTGCCAATTAGTCTTTCCCCCTTTGTTTCTTTATTTCAACTTTCAGAGAACAGTACTCAAAAGAGCAGTAATTTCTCCCCAAACATCTATATAATTGTTAGAGCCGAAGGAGGAAAAACCCCTGAACTCCATGCTCAAAAGCATCAAATATGAATTGTTATACAACCTCTTAAACTGATAGACTTTCATCAACCAAAAAGGGTTTCCATAAATTATGCTTAATATTGGTTATCATATTAAAAATGTGCAAGCTTGACTGGGGCTAGAAATTCTCGTACAAAGTTTTACATATACATTTTTTAACCTTTTCATTTTTAATCCGTTGGAAATGAAAGGTGTGAATAAGAGACTAGATGTAGAAGAGTCTGAAGACAAATAAAGAGTGGGTCACACCTGAGAAAACAAGTTCACCCTCTGTGAGCATCCTCCTTTGAAGGTGTGCAACGTCGTGAGTGTGCTGGAGTTCTTCACATATTAGAAGCTTCCTTGGAAACTCTGCCATTTGAGAGGCCATCGTCCTTCACCTCAGCCCGTGGCCTCTCGCGCGTGAGGCTGCATCACCCAGCTCTGTTTCCTGCATCTTCTTTTCATTTCAGCCACTGAAGCTGCTTATAGCAGAGCTCACTAAGTCAATGTGTTTCAAAAAATGTCTCTCTTTAAGGTCTGGATTTCTTATTTCTAGTTGTCATGACCTCTATGTAAGATGCCTAGAAAGGAATAGAACAGGATTTTTTCACTTTCAGTAGGTTTGGCACAAACAGAAAGGCTTTTCACTAATTTGTTTTAGAAAATCAAAGAATAAGGTTGGTGTTAAGTATTTGAACAGCTTCACAACAATAATTACTGTTAATGTGGACTGTAGTTTGCCTGAGGAATAGTTCTTAGGGTATGATCCTTCTGGAAATAGAGATTTTTTTCCCCCTTTTTTTAAATTCGATTGAAAACATTTTGTTTTAATTTATTTGAACACTTTATAATGCGTGAAGAATCACTATAGAATATCCAGAAAGCTCTGCACAACCTGATTCTAGAATGGCATTGTAGGTATGAGAGGCTAGTCAATGCAAGAATTTGGGTATTTATGCTGTGTTACAATACATTGCTGTTCTACTTTTTTGTTATCAAAACCATTCGCATTACTGTGTTCTTTTTCAACACATAAATCAGAGCACATATAATTTGAGTATGGTGTAAATATGCTGACCAGTGTTCATTCTAGCTTGATGACCCTGTAAAGGAAGTTACTTACACAGCAGTAACCAGATGCCCAAGTTGAACGTCAGATATGTGTACTCTATCAGGGAGCTGTTCCTAAAGAACAGTGAGAATTACTACAGGCTTTGCATCTCAGGAGAAAGCAAGCTCCTCTGGTTGTCTTCAAAAGAAGCCTCAGAGATATTCTTCATATCTTCATCCAGTGTTAGATTATTTTTTTTCAGAGCAGCAAACAAGGATCTTCTAACGGGTCATCTTTGGGAAAAGTAATTAGTAATCATGCTGATGAAGTGTACCAGGTACGCAATTTCATCGTCATAGCTGTCTGACTCATCTTAGTCCTTAACAAGGTGAGTTTTTCTCATGCACTCCCACATGGCACTATTTCCAAGCATAAGAGGATGTTTCATACACTTTTATCTCTCTAGGAGATAGATGGCTAAGGAACGTCGATGCGTTAGTTTTGTGATGGGCATGGTCATATCAAGTTCTGCCACTAGATGGTACTGTGGACTAGTCCTTCGTGAGAGACTGGCGCAGGAAAGTTAGGAGGGTTTGGAAGGTGAAAACAATTTATAGCATATATAACATTACATCAACAGTCTGTTCCGAAGGATATTTTCTTATCAGCAGTGCTGAATAAGCAGATATGTCTTAAAAAAATGCTTATAGTTAGTCGTGATGGAGTTCTTTTTAGAAGTAAGTGATTCACCAAGTGAATTTCTCAGTACTTAGAAATGCCTTGGTGTGGAAGTGGATAAAGCACTGACTGACCACTCTGGCCTGCTGCAGCTGTTTCTGTACATCTTCAGTATCTGCATGGGAAGAAGAAACAGTGAGGAGAAGTATGCCCCTGCAGCATGGAAGGCCAACAGCTTCCTGGGCTGCATCAGGTGGAGTGTGGCCAGCAAGTCAAGCGAGGTGATCCTTCTCTGCTCAGGATTGGTGAGACACATCTGGAGTTCTGGGTCCAGTGCTGGGCTGTCCAGTGCAAGAGAGATGTGGACATACTGAAGCAAGTCCAGAGAAGAGCCACAAAGGTGATTAATGGACTGGAGCATCTGACATACAAGGAGAGGCTGCGAGAGCTGGGACTGTTCAGCCTGGAGAAGAGAAGGTTCAGGGGGGCTTATATCAGTATGTATAAATATCTGATGGGAGGGGGAGTAAAGAAGACAGAGCCAGAATCTTCTCAGTGATGCCCAGTGAAAGAAAAAGAGGCAATTGGCACAAACTGAGATGTATGAAACTTCATTTAAATATAATACATTTTTTCTTTTTTCTTAAGGATGACAAAGCACTGGCACACGTTGCCTGGAGAGGTTGTGGAGTCTCATCCTTGGAGATACTCAAAGCGCAACAGGACACAGTCCTTAGCAACCTGCTCTAGATGACCATGCTTTGAGAAGCAGGGTAAGATTAGGTGATCTCCAGAGGTGGTTTCCAACCTCAGCTGTTCTGTGATTGTATAATCCTGTGAAATGACTGGAAATGAAGAGGAGCCATTTAAACTACCAGTATCAGGAACACTGTGACGTGAGAACATGAAACTCATTTTAGGGAAGACAAGTGTCCAGCAAATATTGAGCCTCACAGTTCATTGTAGGTAGGTCTCCGAAGTGATGTTTCTATCCTTTGGGATGAAATGAGTTATCCAATAGGGATGAAATGAGTTAACATCCCAATATCATTTACTGATACTACCCTGTCCAGTCCATCTTGTTCTTAGTCCATTTGCTTTGAAATATTTTCTTTACGATTTCTGTAAGAAAATTGCATATCAAAAATGAGAAGAAAACTTAGTAAATTGGAATTTAAAAGGGTGTTTGGACTCCAGTACATTTCCAACATAATAAACATACAGCAAATACCTCTCTGATACTATGAAAACAACACTTTAGTTATATATAATGATTATATAACTCTTTCTAATAGTTAACATCTATAAAAATAACTTCTGCAAATCACAAGGAGACTGCATGTCAGAGAAAAAAAAAAAAAAAAACAAAAAACACAAAAATACCCCAGAACGCTGGAAGTAAAGAGCCAGCCTATATTTTCTCTAATTTCAGCATTTTCAAAGTATACTGGAGAAAAAAATGTTTGTAGTTGCCATTTTTTCAATGCGAATTCTCTTCATTGAAAGGAACTATCAGGCTTTGGGAAAACATAAAACATCCCTTGTAAGAGCATACTTGATTTTCATCTATCCAGAAACAGTTTTCATTCATCGCTTTGAACATAGTGTAACACATTGGGACATCTAGCTTATGTCCCCTGAAAGAGGAGTTTCACTCATGTTTACATCAATGCTGGGAATAATTCTGAGGAGTTAAGGAGGGGATGGGATGCAAAGACATATCAAGGAGTAGAAGTAACATCTATCATAAAAAGCACTGTGGTCTGTTACTGTTTCAATGGATTTCAAATGAAAACAAACATTGGCCAATTGTGTTCTGGTATCATCCACATGAAAACACCTCTTATTCTTTTCTAACCTTTTGCTTCCAGTTTTTCTTTCTCCTCTTTGTAGAGGATCAGAAACTTTTCCCTCAAGCCCTTTCTCTAGCAGTAACTTCACTGGACCTCCTGAAGCACCGTCCTCACAGGCTCTCTGTGGAGACGAGAGATTATACATTTCCTTTTGGCATTTGAGGTTAAATGCCATTATTTGTTCTTTGTTGTTGAAAATAACATTTGCACTAAAGAAAGATCCTCTCGCACAAATTATTCCTCTTGTAGTCGGAGTTCCATGAAGAATCAGTAACAGGAACAAGTGAGACCCTAAGGAAATGTGATCATTGCTTTCGTGCCCTTCATAATAAAAGGGAAACAAACTCATCAGTAGGATTGCCCAGGGAAGGCACTTCATTTTTGGTAGTCACACCTTAAAGCTATGATTAAAATTTTGAAATAAAAACGGGAAACAATGCCATGACTGCCTCTCAAAGTGTTACAAGGGTATTAGTAAGTAGCTAACGTCCTGTTTTGACTTCTTCATTAGACCTTTGGAGTTGTAGTTTCAGCAGCTGCACATAGTGGGGATAACAGGCCCCCCTCCTTTTCACATCATATGGGTAGTACCTGCACTTACCCACTAAGCTACATCATATGTCAACCCACTTTCCAGGTTCCTCGCTCTTTTCTGTGGAAAACAGGATGCAAGAGAGTGCCTGATGCACAACCTGTGTCTCTCATTGCAAGGGAGTGTTGACAAGGTAACTTGGGCACGCTTCTACCTCCCCTAGTTTAGACATAGCCATAGATTCCATGGATGTTTTTGACTAAGGTTGTGAAATAGTTAGAAGCTGCATTGGGAGAAAGGGGATAGCATTCAGACACCAAAAATTGTGGTTGACTGTTGAGATCTCAAGAGTGGCACAAGCCAGCAGTTTGCAGAGGCAAGAGAGGAATGCTTAGCTCATGAATGACCGGGCAGTTCTGAGTCCTCCAATACAAGAAGGACGTTGGAAAACTTGAGACAGTTCAGTGGAGGCCACTGAGATGCTCAAGGGGCTGGAGTACAGGCTTTATGGGGAGAGGCTTAAAGAACTGGACTTGTTCAGCCTGGAAATGAGACAGCTTTGCTGGGAGGGACTTATAAGCACCTTGCCATTGCCTACAAGATGTTTATCAAGTTCCATGGCAGGAGGACAGGGCACTGGGAATGTTATAACTATATAGGGAAAAATATTTTCATCATGAGGACAGTCGAGCAGAGGCATGGGTCGCCCAGAGAGGTTGTGCAGTCATCACACTTGGAGGTTTTGAAAACTTGATAAACCCCTGAGTAATCTGTTCTGACCTCAGAGGTAAACCTGGTATTGGAGACCTCTCAGGATCCCCTCCAACCCAAATTATACTATGCTTCTATCTCTGAACAAAGGAATGGTGAATTAGTTGCATGTTCATCATTCCAAGCAAAGTGTATAAATTACAGTAAGAAAATAATGTCACTCTGCTCTTTCTACTTCGTGCTCTGTATAGAAATGACCTGCAAGTCCTTCAGTTTTAGTGCTGCCTCATAAACTATCAACAAGTTCAGGGGTAAGTCAATGGAAAATGAAGAAGTTCACAGAATAAACGGATGAACGAAATGTAAAACCATAATAGGGCAGGCCAAAAACAATTTAGAGGAACCTCACTTAAGGCATAAAACCAAAAATAAACATTCTGAACACATCAGAAGCAGGAAGTCTGCCAAGGAGAGTATTGGGTTATTTAATGACTGAAGTGTAAAAGGAGTACTCAGGGAAGATAAGACCACATACTTTACATCAGTATTCATTTCAGAAAAGCTGATGGAGATTCCCATACTGATTTCTCTCTCTCTCTTGCCTTTTTTAAAAAAAAAATAAGGGGTGAGCCTTAGGGACCATCTTAAATTGACCTGTCAAAATAAGAAGTTTTAGAAGAAATTGAGAAAATGACTAGCAAGTAACAAGTTGTCAGGGCCAGATGATCCTCATCCAAGAGTCCTAAAGACACTCAAGGAACTCAACCATGATGTTGTCTCCTTACTAACCCATCATTTAAGCGAGTTGTGGTTCTAGAGGAATGAAAGAGTCACTTTTTTTAACAGTCCTCCATAAAGCCTTTTTTCTATGTTTGCAAAACCTACTGAAATTGTAAACCAATAAAATTTGATACTCAACTATTTTAAAATCAAGAAAGGTCAGCATGGATTTTTAAGTCATATTTCAGAGGAAACATTTGCTAACTTTTAAAAAAGCTTTAAACTTATTGATGGAGTCAGGAAAATAATTTGATACAGTGTGCAGGGATTTGCATAATGTGGGAGAAGCTGGGAAAAAGGGACTAAGCTGTAAACCAAAAAACCTGAGAGAGGTAGAGGGAGAAAGTGAGTACTGTTGTTCCATTTTACAACAACCGAGGATCTCAGTTTCCAACTTGATCTTTACCAGAGCAGGAATCCCAAGCCAGGACATTTGCTGGCACTCTTCAATATGACAGCATACTTCTTCAAGGAAAGGTCTGCATTAATTCTACTGCTTTTGTTGCATTCAGGTATGCTGTCCCCAAGAGTAGGTTATCTCTTAACCTGTGTACCCTCTGTGCCTCTCTCTCAAATACTGAATAAGTGATCATCCTGAAAGGTGACTGTTGTGGTTTAACCCAGCTGGCAAATAAATGCCATGAAGCCACTCACACCCGGGGAACAAGGAAGAGGATTAAAGGGGAAAAGGGAAGGAAACTTGTGGGTTGAGATAAGAACAACTTAATAATAATTGTTATTTAAAAATCAATAATAAAAATATAATTATTATATAGTTATTCTTATTGAATAATTTTAAGATGATAATATATGAATAGGTATATTTAATTATAATAATATATGAACAAGTGATGCATGGTATAATTACTCACCACCTGGTGACGAACGTCTGTCCCATCCTGGCAAACAATCCAGAAACAGATAAGTCCTGACACCATAAGTGAGAGGCCCAAAAAGAGAATGAGAGAACTCCAAGAGACTGAAAGAGCCCTCAGAAGTAGAGTTCCCAGAAGAGCAAGAGCTTCTTCTCAGTCCACTCTCATCTATATACTGGGCATGACGTTGCATGATAGGGAATACTCCATTGGCCAATTTAGCCCTCAATCTGAAGTCTAAGTACAAATCATAAGGGGAGTTGTGGACCCTCTGTCCCAGCCATGCTGCCCCCCAGCCTGTTGTGCTCCTGCACACTGGCAAAACATGGGAGGCTGAAAAGTCCTTGTGGTCTCAGTGCCAACTATAAGCATCAGTGTGCTATCAGCATTCTTTCATAAGAAATCCCAGACTAAAAACAAAACACAGAGCTCTTCTAGCTGCTAAAAAGAAAAACTAACTCTGTCCCAGTCAAAACCAAGGCAATGACAAAGAGATAAACAACTAATCTTTGCTTTGCAGATACTGCTGCTTTGTCAAATAATTGGTGCAAAGACATATTAAGAGTAACAAAGGAGATCCATGTCTTCCTTCCTTCCTTCCTTCCTTCCTTCCTTCCTTCCTTCCTTCCTTCCTTCCTTCCTTCCTTCCTTCCTTCCTTTCTTCCTTCCTTCCTTCCTTCCTTCCTTCCTTCCTTCCTTCCTTCCTTCCTTCCTTCCTTCCTTCTTTCTTTCCTTCCTTCCTTCCTTCCTTCCTTCCTTCCTTCCTTCCTTCCTTCCTTCCTTCCTTCCTTCCTTCCTTCCTTCCTTCCTTCCTTCCTTCCTTCCTTCCTTCCTTCCTCCCTCCCTCCCTCCCTCCCTCCCTCCCTCCCTTCCTTCCTTCCTTCCTTCCTTCCTTCCTTCCTTCCTTCCTTCCTTCCTTCCTTCCTTCCTTCCTTCCTTCCTTCCTTCCTTCCTTCCTTCCTTCCTTCCTTTAACTAGTATGATATCTAGTTGGCCATTAAAGTAATTTAAAATGAAGGAAAACTTATTCGAAATAAGTATTAGGAGAAAATGAAGAGTCTTTTATCTTGGCAGTTATGATTCAGTTCATATAAAAGAATAGACTATATCACACCTGCTTCTAGGGATCGCCTGGAGCAGTAACAACATAATCATAGGAATTAATAACAATAAAAGTATCTTGATTGCACTTCCTGATAGACTCCTGAAGTAACAAGGAACAGACCTGAAAGTTTCAAGCTGATCACTTCCTAGCGCAAAGCTGCTCCTAGGAGTGAGCTGATGAGATGTAAAATTTGTATTGCCACAGGCAAGTCAAAATTACCCTGTCGTGTCTGTGGTGCCAATGTAATTAATCCCTGTAAAGATCGTTTTTAAATAGCTTAAACTAGATGTTTGAAATGTATTTTCACTGGAGGCTGGCGGATGTTACCCCCATTTACAAAAAACGGCAGAAGGAGGATCCGGGGAACTACAGGCCTGTCAGTCTGACCTCGGTGACGGGCAAAGTCATGGAACAGGTTATCTTGAGTGCTATTAATGAGCACATACAGGTTAACCGGGTGATCAGGCCCAGTCAACATGGGTTTATGAAAGGCAGGTCTTGCCAATCAAACCTGATCACCTTCTATGACAGGGTGACCCGCCTGGTTGACGAGGGAAGGGCTGTGGATGTAGTTTTCCTAGACCTCAGTAAAGCCTTTGATACAGTCTCTCATAGTGTTCTGGTTGAGAAACTGGTAACTGCTGGCCTGGATAGGCACACCCTCCTTTGGGTTAAAAACTGGCTGGATGGCCGAGCCCAAAGAGTGGTGGTAAATGGGGCTAAATCCGGCTGGAGGCCGGTCACCAGTGGGGTTCCCCAGGGCTCAGTGCTGAGTCCGGTTCTGTTTAACATCTTTATCAATGACCTGGATGAGGGGATTGAATGTACCCTCAGTAAGTTTGCAGACAGCACCAAGCTGGGAGGCTGTGTCGATCTGCTGGAGGGTAGGGAGGCCCTTCAGAGGGATTTGAACAGACTGGATCGTTGGGCTGAGGCCAATGGCATGAGCTTTAATAAGGCCAAGTGCGGAGTCCTTCACTTGGGGTATAAAAACCCCAAGCATCGCTATAGGCTCGGGAAGAGTGGCTGGAGAGCTGCCTGGCAGAGAAGGACCTGGGGGTCTTGGTTGACTACCGGCTTGATATGAGCCAGCAGTGTGTCCGGGTGGCCAAAAAGGCCAATGGGATACTGGCGTGTATCAAGAATAGTGTAACCAGCAGGAATAGGGAAGTGATCCTGCCCCTGTACTCGGCACTGGTGAGGCTGCACCTGGAATATTGTGTCCAGTATTGGGCCCCTCGCTTTAAGAGAGATATTGAGCTCCTGGAGCGAGTCCAAAGAAGGGCAACTAAACTGGTCAAGGGGCTGGAAAATAAAACTTATGGGGAGCAGCTGAGGGAGTTGAGGCTGTTTAGCCTGGAGAAGAGGAGGCTGAGGGGAGACCTGATTACGGCCTATAAATACTTGAGAAGGGATAGTGGGGAGGTGGGGGAAGGGCTCTTTGCATTAGTGATGGGTGATAGAATAAGAGGAAATGGATATAAGCTTAGTCAGGGGAGATTCAGGTTGGATGTTAGGAAGTATTTCTTCTCTGAAAGGGTTGTCAGCCACTGGAATAGGCTGCCGAGGGAAGTGGTTGAGTCCCCATCCCTGGATGTGTTTAAGAATAGGGTGGATGAACTACTTAGGGTTATGGTTTAATGGGGATTAGGGACGGTTGGTCTGGATGATCTCTAAGGTCTTTTCCAACCTAGAAAATCTATGAAATCTATGAAATCTATTTTATTCTACTATTCATTGAATTCATTCTCTTTCATCAGATGGAAATGAAAAGGTCCAAACTGATGAAAATGGAAACCAGCCTAAACTGAAGTACAAGAAAGCTGATGCAGACTTCAAAAAAGCAAGTGAAACATGGCAATTAACAAACCAATAAAAAATTGATGGTAAAATAGAATAAAATTAAACAAAAAGAAAGCTAGAAATGAAATGAAAAAAAAAAAAAAAAAGAAGAATCCCAAATAATGAATTAGCCATGCTTGTTGAGGAATGGTCGAGCGTGCTTCACTACTCAAATCTGATGCAATTGCAGTCTGAAGACCTGGTCAGCCACTGCCATCATGTCAGTTGCCCTGAAGAGTAGAATTTAATCTACAGTATAAAAATATCAACTTGGTAAAGAATTGTATGCCTTCCAGTATAGAAAATACTTGTGCAGTGGAATAAGGCAAAGATGAGTCAAACTTAGGAAACACCTGATCATGTCTTGAATGGGAGGTGAAAATTGCTGGTTTAGATCAGGACTATGTGCCAACTGATCCAGTGTGCCACCACTATTAGTCAGTGGCCACTATCAAATATTGCCAAAAATATTATCGATAGTATAGCCAGTAATAGGTAAAAGCAGTACAGTAAAGCTGTTCAAGTTTCCTTCTCTTTCCTGCAAACTAAAGGTTGTCTTAGTCTTTTCAAAGAGTAGATTTCATTCCTTTGCCAGGGGACCGTGTGTTGTCTAACATATCCTCAAATATTCCTGTAATGCATATATATGTGTGTACAAACCTTCTTTGAGTTGTCTGAAATTTTGAGCCCGAGACACTTGTGAGAGTGTCTTTCTAGATTTTTCAGATTTTTCAGATTTTTCTTTCTAGATTCTTTACTTTATAAATGTTTATGATATCCTCTTTTAATAATTTCCTCCTGAACAAAACAATCATAGTCTTTCAGAGTCTTTTGATAGAAAAAAAAGTTATTTTCCGTCTTATTATCTTCGACTCATTTGAGTTGAACTCAAAATTTTTCTGAGTTCTGAATTATTGCTTTCCTTTTTTTATGATCAAGTGGTCACAATGTTTCAGGTATCATCATATCATCTTTTTATCTAATTTGATGTCTGCATACTCAAGTAAATTACTTCCCTGAAAGGTTCACATGCTGCTGAACAGCACTATCTCAGTGGTTCTTCATTGACAAGGTAAGCCAAATATCATAACATTAGAGATTGCCAATCACCTTTCAACAGATGAGAGGAGTTATCCAAGTTCCATTATGCCAATACTTTCTATTTTTGCAATTTTACTTTAAAGCAACATTGGCTTTAAATTTATCTTTAAAATACCATTTCAATTTTAAGTTATTTTTAAATAGATCACATTTCATTTCCACTTACACGTGGAACTGCTTCAGAGGTAGGTGTTTTGCAGAGAAATTCTTCTTTTCTCTGCAAAAATACTCAGAATAAAAGAAACTTTGAATTCCTAATTATTTTGCACAGTGCAGTATTCTCTGGACTTCTCAATAAAATTGGTTTTCCTTCAAATCCAGAAGCCTGAGCTTTGCTCTTTGCTCTTTACAGAGGCTGCCCAGTTTCTGGTGGTGTAGCAGGATTCCTGCCCTCTGTCTGCTTTCTCTGGCCCGTTCTCCAGAAGGTTCCTTCAACCACAAAGGTCTGATTGTTTCCAAGGCGGAAGGTCCCCTCTGTTTCCCAGTGGTTCCAGCTGCCCTAGAGCAGGTAGACAGCTTTTCCCACTGCTGTCAGGCTCCAGTCTTTTAACAGAATAGAAATGAGCCAGGAGAGAATACCAATGGGCAGGAGATACACTTTCTGTCAGAACTGCAAAAACATTTTATCCATTTTCTCAGCATGTTATGCATTATCTGGTTTTGATATTATGGAAGGCATTTCTAAAGCATAGAAAAACCCTTGTGGCGGTTTTCTTGGAAGGCCAAGAAGGGAGAGATACATCTGTTGAAGGGCAGATCTCAACTCAAAGTGTTGATGCTGATTGTTGCTGGAGACAGGAGAGGACGGGGAGGTGGATCTTTGGTCTGACACCTTGTGTGCATTGTTTAATCCATGTGAGATTTTACAGTAGATCTCATATCACAGAAATTATTTGTTAGCTGTATTCCATTTTGACCACCTTGAAGACCTGTCTAAAGGAGTATCATTCAAATAAATCATCAGAAGGGGTGGATCTAGTAAAGTGCCGTGGAAAACTTACATGGACACTCCCAGCAAGAGTAAATCAATGTGCCTCTGTTGTCTTCAAGGAGACTGTGCTGGTTCACACCAGGTGATGAAATGTCTCACTGAATTAACTTGACCTTAAACAGCTCTGTGCAGTGGGAACCCATGGCTGTGGTGAATAGTAAAACTTACTGTCTGAGGAGTTTTTTCATAGGGCTGATTAAGAAATTTATGCTGATTTTTTTTTCCTTTGGAAAATGATGATTCATTAGAATCAAAATGCTCCTGAGAAGGAAAGTACATTGAAACTAGTCCTAAATAAAAGATTGAAAAAGTATTTGAACACTTTAGAGTGTCCCTCTAAGGTAGCTGCAATACAAAAGATTTTATTCATAGATTCAAAGGAATTTTCTGTTTTGAAATCTAAACATATCTCTTCACACCTAAAAGGGTATCAAAATAAATTAAATGAAACATCTAGGATCAGCTTAATTCCATTTCTTTTACATATTATCCAGTCACAAAATGAAGTGTGTTCAAGCAGTTAATACTAAAATTATAGGTAAAGAGAATTAATTTGCTTCTTATAGAAAGATCTGACTTAACCCAAGATAGATGAGTACATTTTTTGTGGACTTCAGGGACCCATTTCTGTCATTAGAGAATTTGGTTTTCAGAGTCTGGACAATTTGAATGTAATTGTCGTAGCTTTTTGTCCAAAATATGACTGCAGTTTTAGATCTCTTGTGGATAAATTGTCTACCTGCTTATGACTTCAAAGTATATGATTCTTTCAACTCTTTGCCCAGACTATACTAGCATGAGTAGTACAGTGCAACAAAACAAGCCCGTGATAGGAGATAGGATAGGATGTTTGTTAGGGCATGTTCTCTGTTTTTATCATAATATTTTGTTCCTAGAGATTGCTACCATATTTGGGGCTTGCTATGGGTGCTGGTATAGAAATATAAATTTTTTTTTTTTTTTTTTCAGATAAACAAGAGACTATTAAGAATTTCAAAGTCAGTTAGTAAAATGGCTGTGTCCCACAGTACAAGGTACAAAAAACAATCCTGACACCACAGACACTAATATTTCCCTTCAGAATTCAGAACATGGGATATGATATTTTGATAATTATGAACAGGGCTTCAGAATTGCCTCAGGCTCACTAATCCTTTGGAGTTATGAACCTTATGAAAAATCTCATCTTGTGCTTTTAAGGATTTCATGAGGATTTGGTACTAAGCAAACCCCAGATCTCCTGTGGTTTTGCTGGAGTGTTGACACAAGTTTTTACTTGGAAGTAATACCAGGGTATTTTTCTCCCCACAAAATTGTTCTCATCTATATTTGAGTGTTTTCCAGCTAAGTTAGCTGGTCTAAACTGGGATCAGATATGTCTTTCACTTGGCCTGGCAAGTCAGCCTCAGCTATCAAGATGTGACCTAAAATCCTGGTGTAGCTGTCAGTCCTGAGAGCCTTGCCCTGCTTCCCCTGGCCACCTGGGAGCGGTGGCAGGGCAGCTTGCTTTGGCATCAGCTATCGTAAAACACTCCCGTTGGGTTTCACTCACCTTTATTTTGCAGACATATTTTTGTAGTGAAGGCATAGCAGTGCTTTCATCCTACACAAGGTAGGTGAAATGAACCATCTCTTGAACCTATAAATGTTTTCCTCCATGAGGTCTGAAGGCCTTTTTCAAAATCTGAAAAAGAGGTGCCTCCTTCTCTGCAGGTGCTTTGTGATGTCTTGATACCTTACTTTCAGGTCAAAAATTTATATAAAATGCTTCACAACCATGGTGATCAATGTTATTTACTAATTCGATTGAGACACTTGTGATTGAATTGATTGGACTGCTGCTCCAAGAAAGTGAGTGTTTATGAAAACTGGCCTCTTAAAAGTGTGTTGAGCAAAGTAACCAAAGTACTGGGAACTGTAGAAAATTTAGTCTTCCAATGTTTTTTTTTCTTTTTAAAATAGAAAATTAGAGTATAAAATCACAGTTAAGTAGACAAAAAGTGAAATTATTTAAAACTCTTTAAAAAGGGACAAAGTTTCAAGTACAAATCTAAGTTGTAGATGGTACAACTTAGAATGAGTAAGGTAGGAAAGGGCAATCACCAGCTAAGAAAGTTATTACCAGAGCTCAAGGTCCCCAAGTGCGGGAGGGTGCACCTTGAAATATACTCTTTGAAATACACTTTGAAATGCAACTTAAAAATCACTGAAGACTGGTGTACTGGAAATATTAGTTTGTGTTCAAAAGCAGCAAACTAGAGCCTTTGTTAGCTCAAAGTGTGTGAGATATTTCCTCTATTTCCTTTTTCACTATCCTTCCTGTACCGTTTAATGGTTTACGCACCTTTTGGTAAAGACAGGCTGATTGTTAAAAGCAAATGTATCGTGCGTATCAAGCTTTCGTAGCAGGAGACATAGACCTTTTAATGTCTTTTTAATCCCAACACAGATGAAATGAGCTAGCTTTGGAATGTATATTCTTTAATTCTTCATGTCTAACTCAAAACTTGGGAAATCCTCATTGCAATAAAGGAAAGATTTCAGCCACACTTCATTGTTTTTTCTTGGTTTTGTTGGGCACAGCAGGGCATTCTGCCAGAATTAGTTGTAAATGACACCATCCCTATAAAGGACAGTGGAAATTGTATTTTCAAAACCCTTGAGTTGTGACCAATTCTTCCTAAAGATCTCTTGGGAATTTCTGCAGAAAGAACAGCTGATGGGATGTACAGAGGCTGTAAACACTCACGTTTAAGCATTGTCAATACATCAGGCTGCAGAACCGCAGTAGCAGCAAACCCCCAGTAGCATACTTAGACCATAAATTTTGACTGGAGTCCTGCATGGCTTAGAAACAGTGAAGGGTACAGGAAAGGGTGGAGGCAATAAGTGCTACCATCACCCATCATAATGAAAAAGACTGAAAAGAGGCTGAGAGGCTTCTCTGAATCGTGTGCACTGAGGAATGCAAAACATGGCAGGTAAACCCCAGAGCATGCTATTCCCCTCTCGTCTCTTCCTTTCCAGGAGTATCATACCGTGAAGATGACTTGCCTTAACAAATTGCTCTATTGTGATGTTTTATGTTGTATTGAGTTAGATTTTATGCTCTGTTTAACTGAACTAAAATAATAGATTAGAGGATTCCTGTACACAAATAGTAATTTAAAGAGATGACATTCCTACAAATAGAATATCCCTGACACCAACAGACAGAGAAGGCTCAAGACAGAGCAGTAAGACACTATATCACAATTATTGAATAATTGTAATAGACAATAATTATTAAACAACACATACGGCTGGGTTAATGCTCCGTAGTGATTTTATTGGAGAAAACGGATAGTAGCTAGGGAGACTATACATAGGAATGCAGCAGATGAGGCCATACAGCTCTCCACCAGACAAATGTTTCACTGCAATCATAGGGACAAGCTGAGGTCAAGTATAAAGAGGTACAAGCTAATGAGTTAGAGGTAGGGCACCATCTCACCTGCATGGTTGTAAACTGGATTATCATGAAAACATGGACAATAAGAACAGGTCCAACATTTAGGATCACAAAACCGCAAACCGCAAACCACAAAATGAAAATATAAAACCTAGCAAGGCGTCTTGGAGCCATATTTGCACTTTGCAGTGTTGACTGTTTCTGTCTTATATGTCTGTTCTCATTCTTAAAGCCTCACTTTGCAGGCAAAGAAAAAAAGCAATTTTATAACCTGTTATGTTTGTCCATGATCAGGATAACGGTTCCCCATTTTGGTGACTGTCTAGACACTGCTTTAGTAAACAGCATTATTACAATAAGAGCAGGATGTGCTGTTTCTCTGATCTTATAGGTTTGGGAATACATAATTTGCTGTGTATTGGTTTGCCTTGCTCAGGATGCATCTATTAATCTTTGCATGTTGTGATCTAAATTCTGATCTTCCTAGCGATCGTTAAGTCTTCATCTGTGTCTGGATGATTCAATTACATTCAAGTTGCCCTTTAAAAAGCAGAAGTTAACTTCTTTTTTGCAGAAATTGAGGAACTTGATACCTGGGACAAAAATATTCATGAACACAACTCCATATGGATGTGCTCAGTGGAGAAATATTTTTATCTTGTTAAGGAAAATGCATTAATGCAAATGTGGATACAAGAAGTTATAAACATTAAAGGTAATTCCATCTCTAAGCTACTTACAGAGACAGAAAATATTACACAGTCTTTATAATGCTGTAAATTATGTCTGATTTGAACTTCATTTTAAACTCCATGGTGAAAGAGAAATCAGAATTTCCAGTTAAATACAAAAGCTTAAATGAGAATTCAGCACACAGGAGACAGCGGGCTGACAATATACAATCTTACTGAAGCTTGAGTGTGCATAGACTAGTATAGTTAATCAAAAACTCCACTCATCTGCCAACTCTTTATGCATTCATCAAAGCTCAGCAGAGAGTTATCAGCACAGAAGAATCATACATCAAGGCTTCAGCTCCAGCTTCCTTGACATCCCAAGCAGATTAGTCTGTGACAGATTTCTGTAGCCCAGCAAGCATCCCAAAGTGAAGCTACAATGGAGATGACAAGCAAATCCTTGGCATCTGATGTCTCGTCCACTTGTTCCATCAAAGCCAACAAGGCTCCACTAAGGTTATTGAAGTCATGCAGATTTAGGAGGTGTGTTTTGATTTAGACAATGTGACAGGACAAGTCCTCAGTGGCTTGATGCAGGAGATACCTAGTGATCCCCTCAGACACCATATGAATAAATAAATCCTGTTGAGACTCCTTTGAAAACAGCGATATGTCTCCCATGCAAACAGACCAAAGGAGGACTGGCTCACAAATAACTGTTCAAAAATGCTCTTTCTGTCCTAACAAGGTATCCTGAAGGGAATCACTGTGCACTTCTCAGTGCCACAAGGAAGCAACAGCAGAGCAATCATCTTCCCACGTGTTTGTGTGCCTCATGTAGCTGATGCTGGGCACATTCTGGATAGATGCGGATCTTTTGATCTGGGTTTGTAGCCAGCCATTAAGGGGCACGTTGCCTGGGACAATCCCACGGTCTGTCTGCATAGGAGGTCAGGCAGTCTTTTTCAGTGTAGGACGAGGGTATGAGTTGTATGACCACAACTCAAGTGTTTGGTCTTGCATCCTGACTTGTCTCAAACTTGCTTCAGAGTTTTTTCTCTTTTCATACCCGTACAGACCTCTGAGTTTTTAACTCTGCCATCAAAAAGCCACATAACAACTTTCTCTAAATAGACAGCAAGAGCATAGTACCACTATGACTTCCTGAGGCTTACAGGACTTCTTTTTTGACATCTGTAGGCTGCAACTTCTTGATGTTCTAGGGGCCTTGTTGGACTTTCTATTTCCACTTTTGGGACCACGTAATTCTAGTAATTCTACTTAATTAGTTTTCCAAACAAATAAATATTTTTCTTCTGCATTTCAAACACCATGTTAAAGAAAAGGGAAATTTAATAAACAAATAGTGCACTAATACTCGTGGCCTTATCTAATCTTACCTCTCCCTGCCAGATACAAAAGCCAGGTCAGCTTAGGCAGGCTTTGCTCTTCAGTTACAACAGCAAAGCCAGCCTGAATCTGTTCAGACAGTGACTATTCCTCTTTGTGATTGTGTTTGAATTTTCTTGTTGCACTGGTTTGGACTGGGATAGAGTTAATGTTGTTCATAGTAGCTTGTATGGGGCTATGCTTTCGATTTGTGATGAAAACAGTGTTGATAACACAGGAATATTTTAGTTATTGCTGAGCAGTGCTTACGCAGAGTCAAGGACTCTTCCGTTTCTCACACTGCCCCACTAGAAAGTGGTCTGGGGTGCACAAGAAGTGGGGAAGGGACACAGCTGGGACAGCTGACTCCAGCTGACCAAAGGGATGTCCTATACTATGTGACTTCATGCTCAGCAATAAGAGCTGGGAGAAGAAGGAGGAAGAGAGGGATATTCGGAGTGATGGTGTTATCCATGATGTAGCCCTGCTTTCCTGGAGATGGTTGAACATTTGCACGTCGACGGGAAGCAGTGAATGAATTCCTTATTTTGCTTTGTTTGTGTATGCAGCTTTTGCTTTATCTATTAAACTGTCTTTATCTTACCCTACAAGATTTTTCACTTTTACCTTTCCGATTCTCTTCCCCATCCAACTGGGTGGGGGAAGAGTGAGTGAGCGGCTACCTGGGGCTTAGCTGCCTACTGGGGTTGAACTACAAGACTTGTTCATAGTGGTCTGGATGCTGTTTGAAGGATGAGACTGCAGCCATACTCATTTTTGTATTGCCTTGTAAGGCCCATTAAGTGTAAACTGTCAGACAGCTATTAGAAAGGGATGATAGATCAATGTACTGTAAAAATCTATAAAACAATAACTTTCCTGTACAGCTAACTGACCAAGCATCTCCACATACAGAAAGGAGAGATTTCTATACCCTGTTGCTTCCTGCAACACAGCAAGGGAGAAGTCTGGATCCCATGAGTTTTATCAGCCACATCAATCAGTCACCTCACTTAAAAGAACGGTACAAGCAAATTCTCTGGAACTGATAGACATCTCATACTAAAAACACAGTGCACAAAAAAATACTTTAGATATAGTTCTGCAGTTAGAGTTCTGCATTATCTTTTGGTAAAAACAAAACAGTCGATACCTGATCAATGAACTTAGCAATGCTTTTTTACATAAACTCAGATTTACTTTAAATGCTAAAATTGTAGAGACATGCTTCTCTTTTAGAAAGCAGTCAGAGCAGATAAGCTGAAACCTCCAGGTTGCCATGGAATATTTTTTTATATACAGCCTTAGAAAATGTCAATTCAAAATAGACATAAATATCCTATAAAAATTCTTGCAACAACAAGCATAAACCCTCAAGGCTCTCAACAGAATTTTCTTCCCTATCAATACTCTGCAATGGACTGAATAGTTTTTATGGGTGGTTTCTCCTCAGAGGTAGCTGCGCTTCAGTGGTCTCAGAATGGTGAAGCCCATTCAAAATGGAATTTAAATGCACATGTAATTAATGTAGAGAAAATGGTTTCCTGATAGTGATGAGGATAGATATATTAAAAAAAGATTTCTTCTGGAGCCATCTCTATCTGCAAAGAAAAGTCTAATTGCTGCACATATTAACAGGCTCACTAATTCAGTTAAAAATGGAAATGTAACAAGGTCTAGGATTACTTCAATCCCCTTTAGGAATGCAAAGTGCTTAAAGAACATATTTTGCTTCCCCAGCTCACAAGAACATGATCGTAAGAAGAGTGGCAGCTGTTAAAACTAGTAATAAATTACAGAAGCCGAGAATCTGAATCGACTGGGCTGATAATCCGATTATCAGAAACTGGCTTTTAATAGTCTGAAAATTCAGGTAAATTTTTTCTTCCTTTGTATTTTGTTTCATACACACATGCACATACAGGCACGCACATACACATTTCACTTGCAAGGGAACTGCTGTAATGAATTTCCTTCATCCACCTGAAGGCTGCAAACATCCTAGCATGCTCGACCTGCAGGTAGTCTCTGGAAGGACCAGAGACTCTTTAAGATTATTACAAATGCCCCGATGAGCAAATGTGGACCCCAACAGACACTGCACAAAGTGGGGTACATAGCCAGTAGCCATATCCAGGCCTTTCTGAGCCTGGGAGCAGGGAACTGCCATCAGCTGGCTCCAGGTGATGTTCTGGCTGAAAGAAAATGGGAGTTTCTAATTTAAGCAGCTCTTGCTCTGAAGATATGCTCATATTCTCACATCTGCATGAGCGCACAGCTCGGTTTATGTGAACTTAGCTCACATCTCTCACAAGGCAAGTTAACTCCCAGGTGTAGGTGCTAGTGGGATCTGGGTCCCTGACTAAAGCAAAGGGCAGCCAGGCTGAACCTGGAGGAGAGCAGCAACCCTGGCAGACACAAAGAGGAGCCCCATGTACCTCTGACATGTTCAGATAAACCAAACAGGAGGTGTTGTTGCACCCGCTGTGCCTGCTTTGCCTTGGCTGCTGCTCACGAGGGAGAGGTTAGATGGAGCTGGGCTGGGGAAGCCTTCTGCAGAGCTTGTATCCCACCTTTGGGCAGCAACTTATGTGTTCCTAGCACTCCAGTAACATATGTCAGCATCTGCCCTGGGCTCTTCAGGCAACCGTTGGGGAGGTAAATTCTTGCCTTACACCCCCGAGGTGATCAGCTGGTGCCCTCAAGCAAGGAATTTGATTACCCATATCTCTTCTTCACCTGTGCTCTTGCAAATGCTTAAGTGATAAGATATTCCAGTCTTTCTAAAAATCCAGTCACGAGTTTTGCCTCGGTGAGCTCCTGCAGCTATGAAGAGACAAAGCAGCTCCCTCCCTCCCTCCCTCCCTCCCTCCGCTTCGTGTAGCTCATAGCCAGGCTGCCCTTTCAGACGGGAGGAGAGGGTCACGCTGCATGGCCAGGGTTTGCTATAAGGGCAGCTCTCTGAAAAAGGAGTGATCTATTTTTTATAACCATAAAATACTTCAGCGCTGAACAATTCTGTCACTGGGAATATTAAAATACGATCAGAGATATTTTATGCAGCTGTTATTAAATAGTCATTAAACATTTCTGGAAATTATACTCCTAGGGGATTTGACATTGAAGAATAGTCTCTAAAGGCCCAGTTTGAGCCATGACTTATAAAAATATAAGCCTACCAAATGCACTAAACTTGTCTTCATCATCAATTATCTCTGGATTCAATGATTTTCTACATACTGTGCAGAGTTTTGTCCAGGGCATCCATTTCTGTCCCCACCT
The DNA here is from genome assembly GCF_009769465.1 of Tauraco erythrolophus. Lineage (NCBI taxonomy): Eukaryota > Metazoa > Chordata > Aves > Musophagiformes > Musophagidae > Tauraco > Tauraco erythrolophus. Next base: position 120,892,436 of record NC_141465.1, on the reverse strand, counting down.
CACCCAGGGAACATTGTGTCCAACAGGCATGCGTAGCACATGGGTTGTATCAGAAGAGGCTGCAAGAAGAGCACAAGAAGTCCATTTGTCTGAGGATCTCAAAGCTCATTTTTGGACTTAAGGATAAAGTGGTGTTTAACTCACGTGTTTTCAGATCTCTACAAAGCAGAGCCCCACGCCAGTGCTAGGAGGCAGCATTCAGAGCTAGGGGTGGGGGAGAGGCACAGACTGATTTGGGGCACAGCTCATCTGACGTGTCAAACATTTACTTTATGATAGTTTGACCTGTGCTTTGATAATGACTGTTCCTTGGCTGATGATGAAGGCAACTATCACAGGCAGCTGGTTCAGATGTCCAGACTTTCTGTTTACCAGGCTCTCTCTAATTAGAGACTTGACTTCCCTTCTTCTGCCCCTAAACTCAACCACAAATTCCCAGCAGCAACTTAAAGTTTCTTCTCTGAACGTCAGTGTTTTAACCTGGAGATTGATAAAGATGATAAGGGGGTTTCGTGCCTCTTTCAGATTTATTGTCTTCATATGCAGAGGTAATGGTCTCTCATGTCTCAGCTGAGGGGAGCACACAGTAGATTGTACTGTTTCTACCTAACTTCTATATGGCTTCAGGAGAAAAGGTAGTGATTCCTGCTGTCCCTTTGAACTCTGCAGGGATTTCGTCTGTAAGGAAAATCCTCTTTTATTTACAGACTAGTCCAGATTCCCAGGGTGCTCAAACTCTCATTCACACTGCTGGAGATGTGGCTCTGTTGCAAGCAGGCTGTTCGCCTGACTCCACGGGAAGTTTTGGTCCTCTGCTCTCATGCAGATCGCTCTGCTAAGGGAGAACATTTCTCCTTCTTAATGAATATGCAAAAAACAATTTCCACACTCATAAGTCTCTCAGCTGGTTAGTTAAAAGCCTCCACTGGAGGTATACAACAGCAAGAATAACAGCTTGATTAATCCCCATCTACCGGTCTAAACTAAAAACCATGCCATTTTGTCACATTGCAGTGACAGAGTCATCATAAAACAATACAGCTTGAAATGGCTCTTGCGGATCCAGGTTAGAGTGGTATCCCCACTGACTCAAAATGTCTGGAGGTATGCTAATTTTTCCTTTGCTGAAACGAACAGGAGACTGATGTTGAGATTTCATTGTTATGGAAATATATTCTGCTCAGGACAATTACGCTTGTCTTTTCCCACCCCCACAGAAGCATCAAGAATATTTAATATGCTATCTTGATTAACAGTGTCTCCTGTTTCTGGGGTAATTTATCTAGGCAATATATGCATAGAGGATATGGCAGAAAAGAAACTATTCACTATTTCACTATTGATTCTATTATTAAATTCACATGAGAAAACCCTGCTTTTCTGTTGGGAGGATCTAAAAGCATAAGTAATGGTAGCCTTATCACTCTTTTTTGGGCTCTGCTTAATGAAATTGATGCTTCTTAGTTACCCTAGCCTGTGGAGATATCCATGCTAAGAGTAGACCTTGAACTGCATGGTGGGACGTAGGCCTGGACACAACTTATCTGTGGAAAGCTTCAGAGATACCCTCCCAACCTGTAAATGTTCTTAGGTCTTTGTATTCATACAAAAAAACAAAGCCACTTTCGAATTATCCACATGGAGATAACAACAAAATAGCATAAAATAAAACTTGCAGTAATACAGCATGCCACAGAAAGATTTTTTCAGAAAACTATCTTAGGGCTGATAGTTCTTAGGGGCAGTAGAAGGGAAGGATAAACAAGAGCAGAGATGATCTGTATGAACAAACAGGCAACATACATGGCTGTGAGCAAGATCAGACAGATTAAGTGGAGGGTTTCTGACTGCAAGAGCAAGAGGTCTCTGGGACATCTTTTCTCTCCAACGTGAGCATCCTTTAGCACTTCAGGATGGAGTGTGATCACATAAGGTTTGGGATTACATGGTGTAGCCCTCAAGGACTGTTGCCAACTAGATCCAGTGACCCAGAAGATCACTGCAAGTCCTGTGCTACCATATATTTCACCTTTCCTTTGATGATCCTCTGCCATCTACTATCCATCTCCATCCTGTAGCCTGGATATTGTGCTACTTTTTCTCAAAGTATGTAATTTTCAGATAGGTTGGTCACTTCCATTGTCTAGAGAAAATGGCAGAGAAAAAGAAATTTTTTACAGTTCCCCATCCCATTCAGTTCTTTGTACCTGTATCTCCAGTTCTTTTGTCTTGACTAGACCACAGAGGCTGACGAGATGATGGGAGAACAAGCCAGACTAGGTTTGGATTGGGCTCATTAGTTGAGGAGTTTTAAAATTATCCATGCCTAGTGGGGCATCATGTATCCAGTCACCCTTCCCTGGGACTTCTTATGTTACTGTGATATGGGAACTCAATACTAAGTAGGTGTGTATGAAGTGTTTCAACTTAGAAAGACCAGAAAGCTTAGTGTGACCAGACACAGAAGCTGTGTAACCATTGCCCTCACTCTTTCATAGATTTCATAGATTTCTAGGTTGGAAAAGACCTTAGAGATCATCGAGTCCAACCGTCCCTAATCCCCATTAAACCATATTGCTAAGTAGATCATCCACCCTATTCTTAAACACATCCAGGGATGGGGACTCAACCACCTCCCTGGGCAGCCTATTCCAGTGGTTGACAACCCTTTCAGAGAAGAAATACTTCCTAACATCCAACCTGAATCTCCCCTGACTAAGCTTATACCCATTTCCTCTTGTTCTATCACCCATCACTAAGGTAAAGAGCCCTTCCCCCACCTCCCCACCATCTTTTCTCAAGTATTTATAGGCCGTAATCAGGTCTCCCCTCAGCCTCCTCTTCTCCAGGCTAAACAGCCCCAACTCCCTCAGCCACTCCTCATAAGTTTTATTTTCCAGCCCCTTGACCAGTTTAGTCGCCCTTCTTTGGACTCGCTCCAGGAGCTCAATATCTCTCTTAAAGCGAGGGGCCCAAAACTGGACACAATATTCCAGGTGCGGCCTCACCAGTGCCGAGTACAGGGGCAGGATCACTTCCCTGTTCCTGCTGGTTACACTATTCTTGATACATGCCAGTATCCCATTGGCCTTTTTGGCCACCTGGGCACACTGCTGGCTCATATCAAGCCGGTAGTCAACCAACACCCCCAGGTCCTTCTCCGCCAGGCAGCTCTCCAGCCACTCTTCCCCGAGCCTATAGCGACGCTTGGGGTTTTTACACCCCAAGTGAAGGACTCTGCACTTGGCCTTATTAAAGCTCATGCCATTGGCCTCAGCCCAACGATCCAGCCTGTTCAAATCCCTCTGAAGGGCCTCCCTACCCTCGAGCAGATCGACACAGCCTCCCAGCTTGGTGTCGTCCGCAAATTTACTGAGGGTACATTCAATTCCCTCATCCAGGTCATTGATAAAGATGTTAAACAGAACTGGATCCAGCACTGAGCCCTGGGGAACCCCACTGGTGACCGGCCTCCAGCCGGATTTAGCCCCATTTACCACCACTCTTTGGGCTCGGCCATCCAGCCAGTTTTTAACCCAAAGGAGGGTGTGCCTATCCAGGTCAGCAGTTATCAGTTTCTCAACCAGAACACTATGAGAAACTGTATCGAAGGCTTTACTGAGGTCTAGGAAAACTACATCCACAGCCCTTCCCTCGTCAACCAGGCGGGTCACCCTGTCATAGAAGGTGATCAGGTTTGATTGGCAAGACCTGCCTTTCATAAACCCATGTTGACTGGGCCTGATCACCCGGTTAACCTGTATGTGCTCATTAATAGCACTCAAGATAACCTGTTCCATGACTTTGCCCGTCACCGAGGTCAAACTGACAGGCCTGTAGTTCCCCGGATCCTCCTTCCGCCCTTTTTTGTAAATGGGGGTAACATCCACCAGCCTCCAGTCCAGTGGAACTTCCCCAGTGAGCCAAGACTGTCCAAAGATAATGGACAGGGGTTTGGCAATGACATCCGCCAGCTCTCTCAGGACTCTCGGGTGGATACCATCAGGCCCCATAGACTTGTGGGCATCCAGCCGAAGGAGCAGATCCTTGACCCGTTCCTCTTGGATCACAGGAGCTTCGATTTACTCTCCCTCCCTGCACTCAGACACCGAAGGCCAGCTCACCTGGGAACTACTAACCTTATTATTAAAGACTGAGGCAAAGAAGGCATTAAGGACCTCAGCCTTGTCCTCATCCCTAGTGACTAACGTACCCCCTGAGTCCAGTAGAGGCTGGAGGTGATCTTTAGCCCTCCTTTTGTTATTAATATATTTATAGAAAGACTTTTTGTTGTCCCTTACGGAGCAGGCTAGTCTAAGTTCCAATTGGGCTTTTGCCCCCCTGATTATCTCCCTACATGTCCTAACTTCCTCCCTGTATTGATTCCTGGATGCCTGCCCATTCTTCCAAGACTTATAGACATCCCTTTTTCTTTTGAGATGTTCCCAAATCTCCTTCGTCATCCAAGCTGGTTTTCTACCCCGGCGGCTCGACTTCCGGCACACAGGGACAGCTCGCTCCTGTGCCTCCAGAATTTCCTTTTTGAATAGGAACCATCCCTCCTGCGCCCCCTTACCCTTGAGAGCTGACTCCCATTGGACTTTGTTAACCAGACTTCTAAACAGCCCAAAGTCAGCTCTCCCAAAGTCCAGCTTGGCCGTTTTAGTGTTCCCCCTTCTAACTTCCCCTAGAATTGAGAATTCTATTATCTCGTGGTCACTATGCCCCAGGCGTCCTCCAACCTTCACATCTCCCACAAGACCTTCTCTGTTCACAAACAGCAGGTCTAGGGGAGCACCTTCTCTAGTCAGTTCACTGACCAGTTCTGATAGGAAGTTGTCCTCCACACTCTGCAGGAACCGCCTAGACTGTTTCCTGACTGCCATGTTATACTTCCAACAGACATCAGGTAGGTTAAAGTCACCCATAAGGACAAGGGCTAGTGAGCGCGAGACTTCCCCCAGTTGTTTAAAGAATAGCTCATCAGTCTCACTGTCCTGACAGGGTGGCCTGTAGCAGATTCCCACTACAATATCCGCCTTCATAGGCCCCCCTTTGATTTTCACCCACAGACATTCTACCAAGTCATCCCCAACATTTAACTCTAAACAGTTTAGACCTTCCCTTACATACAGGGCAACCCCACCACCCCTTCTACCTCTCCTATCCCTCCTGAAGAGCTTGTAGCCATCCATGGTAGCACTCCAGTTATATGAGTCATCCCACCATGTTTCAGTGACGGCAACTATGTCATAGTTTCCCTGGATGACAAGAGCTTCCAGTTCCTCTTGTTTATTGCCCATACTGCATGCGTTCGTATAGAAGCACGTAAGTTGGGCTTTCGACCCCACTGCACCCCTAGGGGGGGAAGTTTTATTACCTGAGCTGTTATTTTTGGGATTCTCTTTTACCTCAAGGCAACTTGTGTGTTGCTCCTGACTACACATATCACCCCCTACCATCACTGAGGCAGCAGGCCGAAGGCACCTGCCTACACTCCTTTCATCAGACAATGGAGGGCCATCCTCTGCTGTTAATCCTCTAAGTCTGGCAATACCCCCCAAAGGTATTTCAAAGGCATTGTCACTTCCCAGGAGAGGACTGTTTTAATTGCAGTGTAATGGTTCGTGTTTCTTCCTCCCTATTTTGATACAGATGTAGAGTAGATAGCTGGAATGGAAAATATGTAATTGATTACTTCCTGTGTAGCTTGAAATTTTTTGAAATGCATAGTCCTGGAAGTCCGCAGTTTTTACTCAAAAACTGAAAACACCTATGCTGTAGTGCAATGTTTCCTATCTAAAATACCTTCACAATGAAAGACTAAAGATCACGTTCTAATGTACATACATCACTACACTGACAGTAATCCAGAAAAACACATTTAATTTTCACTTTCAAACACTACAGAGCTGTTTGAATTTTCCATGAACACATTTCCCCCACCTACATTTCTACATTCCATGATAATTTGTTGCTGTTTTGGCCTCATTGTCTCCTGGGGAAAATGCAAGCTAATAAGGGCTAAAAGCACCATCATTGGATACTATTTCCATCAGAGACCAGGTGAAATTGCTGTTGGTTCTCCCAGTGTGATGACAGGAGGCCCATGATGTTCCAATGGGTTTATTCTGTTTGGTGGTGAAGCACACACAACTTTGGCCTATTTTTTCCTGCTCTGTTCTTCTGCCTCAACAGTGCCAATAAGTTTTAAGTGTGATGAAGAAACAAAACACTCTGGTGCATAAGGGTGTATAGATAGACAGGCTGTTTATTTAAAGCAGCTGTGAAATACCAACCAGGTGCCTGCAGATGTATATCAGGTTACCCTGTAGTCATAGCACTAACTGCAAAGTGTTAGCTGTTTTCTTAACACCAAGGAAGGGACATTTTCTGCTCTGAGAGCTCCACGGCCTTAGGAATAGACAGAGGAGGAGGCAGCAGCTCCCAGAAGTTTATAATTTAGTCTCCCTTCCTTTGTAGAAGGGGATGGTGATGGCTCTTTGAAGCCAGCTCTGGTCTCAGCTGTAGCTCTGGCTCACCGTGCTCCCCTTCCTCTGCCCTTTTGTCTTCCCGTTGCTCTATTTAGATGACAAGAGGTTGTGGCTTTGTGGCTGCACAGCCAAATGGTACCATGGTCACTCTGCAGGCTCTGGGAATTTTTGCAGGATGAGCAATAACTTCCACAAAATTAAACTCGCTTGGAGTGGCCTGCCCAGAAAGGGCAGAAAGCTGAAAGAAGGGCTTTCATGTGGGACGGCATGACAGTGTGTGGGAGGCGCTCCTGTTCTTCTGGGAAGCATGGGAAGAGTCCTGGCCATGGTGGTGTGAGGGGATGCTGCAAGAAGAGCAGCGCAGGGAATGGGGGTCTGCATAGGTACCAGTTTGGGACTGGAGGAGGTAATATATGCACATGGCTGCGGGTGCAGAGCAGACCTGTCCTACAAAGCTGCCCCTTGCTGCCTTGATGGATAGGAATCCCTGCTAGCCGATGCATAGGGATTATTCTCTGCAGGACTCAAAGAGTCCAATTTATTATAGCAAGGCCTATTTTTTTTCCTTTTTCCACTCCAGTGGAGCATAAATGACCTGAATAAATCCTACTCCTTTGGCACATGTAATGCACGGAATGTGTTCCTGGTGCTGTATCAGGATTTATCTTTCAGTGCATGTTGTGAACACACATTTCTTTCCAGTCAGTAGAATTGTTATAGCTATAGAGCTTGATTATTGAAAGGGGAGCTGGTTGGTGGAAGGAAGATATATAAATGTGATATACACAGCACACGTCAGCCACACCAGCTGGAAAAATCCATTTATTTCCAGTGACTGAATAATTCACTTTTGATTCCAGTTTATACAGGTAGGAACATGATTACTCAGTGCTTGTCTCCAATAACTCAGCTAGTATTGAGCTTTGTTTAGCCTTTGTGGCCACAGCCAACTCCTCTCCAGAGCCTTATGCCTGCGGTCCCACTGGTGTTCAGGTGTGGGAAGTAATACAGTCCTGCCCTGTTCCAGCTCTGACACACATCCCAGGGCAGGTCGCAAGACCTTGTGTCCACTGGTGCAATGAACATGTGTGTAAAGGTAAAAAGAACTGGACAGGGGCATAAATTGACTTGTCTTGCTCTTCCAGCCATATAAACCCATCAGATGTGTGGTGCGATGGAAGTTGTGCCACAGAAAGAGAGAAACATTTTTCAAGGTATCAGAAATGGCCACTCAGTTTTACAAATGTCCATCACGAGGTCTCTTGCTTGAACAGGGGCTATGAACAAAAAGGACTGGGAATCACTAAGAAACCAGAAACCTCCACCCTAAGGCTTCAGTACAGCCAGCTATCTTGGAGGAAGAGCTCTGCTCTTTGCACATGGATTTCTGTGAGGGTTTGGCTCAGTGCTGTGACTGCCTCAAGCAGTGACGGACCACTCAGATGGCTGTAGGACACCAGGCTGGATTCTCACCTCTGAACAAGGATGATGATAGCTGAAGTCTTGTGAATCCCATCGCCCACTGCTGTTGTGCCTATATCCAGACTGTGACATGTCTGAAGTTATTTCCTCTTCATTTCTTCTTTTACCCACTCTACCTTTCCTCCCTGGCCAAAAAGTGACCTCCGGCTGCCTTTCTCAGCCAAGGCAGACATGCCTTCGAAATGCTAATAACTCCAATCACGGTAATTTCCAGACAGCCAGTCCTCTGTCAAGCCCCAGAAAGTGGTCAGGGTAGAGCATCTATTCTTACCAATAGAAAAGCATGCACACAGCAGGTGAAAATCCTCCTAGGGCTTTTCAGCTCAGCAATCACCAGGCCAGGTGTCTCATTACTGTGTATAATGAAATAGTATCCCAAGGAGGTGGAAAGGATAAACATATGTCATTCAAAGCTCCCCTGATTACGGGAAGTGTCCACCAACAGGGCGCCCAATTAGTCTATGTAGCGTTATGTTTTGCCCATCTGTTTTTACTAATCTGGCCTCAAGTGTGCAGTTTAGTGCTGTAAACCTTGGGTCAGGACTGTTTTATTAAACTCTGTGGCTTGCGGCATCTGCCTCTAGCTAGGAGAATGGTTTTGAAAGCCTTCCAAATCGCAACACTGGTAGTTATATTTTCTGTGCTCCAAATAAACACACTTCTAGCCTGGTCTGTGCCTCAATTTCAGGGAAATATATGCATATATTTGCATGATCTCTTGGAAAGAGGGAGTCTGCTCTGCAGTTTTCATGCACTAGGCTCTCCACCTGGCTGGGTCCCCCTGCTTGGCTTTTCCCTCCATGCTAGTGAGCACCTGGGAGACCAGAGCCACCACCTCCTCGTGCCACACATGGTCTGCTCCAGGCACTACCACTCACCCTCCTGTACAAGTTTTGACTGCAGACAGAGGAGCTTCCTGAAAGCACCTCTTCCTGCTTGTTCTTCAGTGACCTCCCAGTTGTCACCATGACCAGAATGGCCTCTACTCCCAAGCAACTGGCTAGTCTTGGTCTCTCTGTGAATACTCACTTGTGAGTCTCCTCTCAGTTTTTCCCCTTCCACTTCTACCAAGTGAATTCAAATAACTTCTCAGTTCCTTCTTTTCCTTTATTATCCAAGGTTGTAGGCTGAGATCAGGGCATGAAGTTGGGCAGTGATCTGCTTGGCAGGGTAGAAGAATGGCTGAAAACTAAGCCAAGGATCAGGAAACCAATATGGCAATGAAGAATGAGAGAAATAAGAAGCACATCAAGATGTTGAGGAAGAGACCGCGGCTGAGACAGCACAAGGAATAAGATCTACAATATGCTCATGAGCGCTATGCTGTGAAACACTGGCCTTTACATGCTTGTCAAGTCCAACTGGAGAGCTGGCCATGTGCTGCCTCTTTGTGGCCCCAACAGCCATACAAGCCGCAGCACCCTGCTGTTGAATCCTCATCTGGCAAGATTTTGTGAGATAATTTATCATTTTGCTAAGTGCTGCACACAAACCCAGAAGGCAATGATGATCTGCATGTACAATCAAAGTGGAATGTGCAATAGTGTTGTATACAGCTAAGGAGCATGACGAAGCCGCGAGAGAATATCGATCATAACGAACCTTGCGTAGGCACGGCCCGTGTATTTATCTTCTGTAGTCATTCATCCATGGAAAGCTTGTGGGAAGTCGATGTCGCAGGGTGTTCATGACTGGTTAAGGGAACTTTTTCATAATTTTGAGAACATGTTTGGAGAAAGCTTGAAGGTTATTAGAAAATCTAGCAGTCGATAGACAGAGGCTGTTAACTTGATCTCTCAGATGCGGAAACCAATCTTATGACATGAAGGATGTTTTCTTATGCTTTTCGTTTCTTACTGAGTTTGTGTCCTATAGCAATAGTAGTTCTTTTTGCTGTGAAAGTATCTGAGACAGACATCCTCATAGACTTGTTAATTTGGCCAGCTGGGAAGAAAATACTGTACTCCTTCAGATAGACAGGGTTCCTTGCTTTGTAGTGGAAAACTCATCTAGCAGGAGCTGCGCAGTTGCTGCTTTGAGACAGCTTGCTTTCAGGCGCAATTGGGATATGAGCTTTGACACATTCATCACAGTTAGCTGTGTTGCAGACATGCAGCTGAAATCAGTGTCCACTGCTGGAGCCTTTCTGAGGTAGAAGAGCTCTTCTTTGGGAGACAGGAAGCAATTGCCTAAGTGAAAAGTCTGCTGAAGAGTAACATTTGTACAAGCTCTCAGTAAGCTTTATAGCACTTGCATGTCTTCTCTCCTCCTCTTAAGTAATTTAAATTTTTATGATCTACTTGGTGAAACATAGTGTCACATGAAAGATTTAAAATGGAATGTATCCTTCCTATCAGGGAGCATATTAGAAGGTGTTTGTGCATCTCTTTTTACAGCATTGGAAAAGAAATCGGACACAAATGCTGAAACCTACTTGGTGGTTTACTGCGTAGGTGCTCCATTTGCGATTTGCTTCAGAAAATAGCCCAGAGGAACGATTTCTGTCTCCTGGACTATAGCTTTGCACCAGGAAGGGGCATCAGCCTTTGTCTGTGCCATTTGTTGGTCCTAGCTCAGTGCCAGGGACCAGCAGCAGCTTCTGCGACAGCTGGCAGGAGAGCAACATGTGTTAGTGAATTGTCTTTATATGGCTCATATTGTCAATAGACGGCAGGAACTGAATAACCTCTAAATGGATGTTTGTGAATAATACTCTGCAATATTTGCTTGTTTCCAGCCTGGACACAGATGTTACGGACATAATTGTCCATGCTGAAAAACTTCCCAGCACTCACAATAATCAGGGCAATAGGAAATATTTCTGCGTGGAGCAAAGAGGATTATGCCTTATGGCATATATGCATAACACATGTTCATATGCTTTTATTAGCTGTCACCCATGCTTAAGGCCAAATGAGGCATGCCGTTTTGCTAATGGACACCTGTCTTGTGAGGGAATTGTTCATTCAGTGCTCACGGATGTGAATAAACGTCTTAGACCAGCATCTAGGAATGTAAGGAACGAGTTGTGATAGTGCACCCAGACAGATGTCAGCTTGGATTATTCAGCTGTACTTGTCTCAGAGACTACTGCAGTCTTGGTGTATTACACACACAACAGAATTTCCAACTGATAACTTTTGTGATCAGTATCTACTGGAGAATGGATATAATGTACATCATCTCTTCTGTCAATTCATAATTATTAAATTATTTTTGCTTTACCGAACTCTTGATTATACAGTAAAAAAGATTTAGTTTTCTTCAATAGTTTCCATGCTATTTTATGATACTACCTCATTTATTGGATAATAACATACTGGCAGTGCTGTCCTAGAGGGAAGAAAGGCTTTCACAGTAAGACAGATGTCTTTAACAAGCACCCCAGCTATTTAACTACAAAGGCAACCACTCTACAAGTTCAACATGCTGCCATAACGAAAGTTCACCAACCATGTCGAGTTTATGGTAACAGTTGGTTGGCAGGATTTGCAAATCCACAGAATCTGAAAGCAATAACAATCTGCACAATATGGGATGGCGTCCCTTCTACTCAGGGCATTGACACTTTGAACACACAGCTGCGGAACGAATTTAAAATACCTCTGAATGCCCAAGAAGTATCCTTTCAGGGAGCAAAGAGGACTAAACTCATGATATTTCCCACCAGAAGTTAGATGACCAAAAGAATCTCCAGGAAATGTTGTTAAGACATGTTACCAATTGTGGAAACTTAGCTACTACAGCAAGAGACAAATAGGAATGAAAGGACACATTATGAAATGTACTGATTTTTTTCAACTTGGGAGAGAGATGTAATAGTGGAGATCTACACAGGGCAATGAATCTGGACACACCATGAGCTCAGGTACGTGAAAGCATATTGCTCATAGAATCAGAATTGTTTGGGTTGGAAGGGACCTTAAAGATCATCTAGTTCCAATCCCCCTGCCACGGGCAGGGACGCGTTCCACTAGACCAGATTGCTTAAAGCCTCATCCAACCCTGCCTTGAACACCTCCAGGGATGGGACATACACAATTTTTCTGGGCAACCCGTTCCAGTGCCTCACCATCCTCATTGTAAAAAATTTCTTCCTTATATCTAGTTGAAATCTGCCCTCTTTCAGTTTAAAGCCATTGCCCCTTGTCCTATCACTACATGCCCTTGTATAAAGTCCTTCTTCAGCTTTCCTGTAGGCCCCCTTTGTTGTGATAGAAAGATGAGCCAAAAAAAAGATACAGTGAGCACCGTGATCATATTAATGACAAGAAGCTCAATACACCTCTCTGAGGTGCATACCTTCTGGTAGGCTTCCAGTCTGCATCCGAAAGGCTGCTTGTCTTTGTGATTTGTGTCAAGCAAGCCCTGCAACAAAAAGTAACTTCCACACTCACCACTAAGTGCTTCTGTAACACTTGCAAATTTAGTGGCTGTTTAGCAAAGTCTGAAAGAACTGTATAGATCTTTTAGCTTTTTACTTCTCAGGCATTGTGTTCTGTTTGAGAAAAAGATTCAGTTTGTGATCACACAAATGTACTTTCCTACTGCCAATTTTAGTAAAAGCTATTGTTCAGTAAAAAAGAATAGTTTGACTGGTCCTGCCTGGGATATTGCAATGTTTGTTTTAAGAGAAGATCATGTTAAAATGGCCATTTCTTTCTTATGAAATAGAAGTCCTGATGAAAGGGAGACTCAGAAATGAACACGGAAAACTGGAATTTATCACAATCCTGCACTGCTTTTCCTTCCAGGTCCAAGTTCCCTGCAAGATCCTCTCCTTCCCTGTTAAGACTCCTGAGAATGACCAAGAGGAAGAGCATCTATCCCAGGTGCCCCATGACATTGTCATGCTCTGCAATCAGAAATCAAAATGCAGTTCAAAGGTGTCTTTAAGGCAAGTGACAAAGGATCCACTTTAAAAAGTATTCTCACACAGCCAAATTTCAGGAAGGAATGAAGAAAATTCCTTGGAACATATATGAGTCTCACTAAACTCAAAATGGGGTACAATAAACAAAATTTATGCTGAATTTTAGGTTTTTGACTGATGCCTATATACTAATGGAATGGGCTCATCAAATGTGCATAGCTAGGTAGTTAAACTGGAGTTCTTGGAGGAGGAACTTTTTCAAAGTAGAAAGGATATTTTGTTCAGAAATATTTGTATGCTAAGGTATTTTCTCCCAGCCAAATAAGATGTGACTGAGAATTTGCTTTTAATTAATACAACTAAAACTAGTGAACAGGGAAATTAAATTCCTCCAGAAGTAATTTTGCAGATTTGTTTAGCCTTACTTGTGGAAATGGGAGGAAGAGAGGATCCATTACTGTCTGTGCTCTGCTAGAGCTTGGTGGAATCTGTATTTACCCTTTTATAATAAATGATCTATGTCTAGTTAGCCACAGACTGGAGCATGAGTCGGGATATTGCATGGGAGACCTGGTCTGAGCAGCAAGGCAGAAACCAGAAAGTCTTCAGACCATGCTTGAAATAGTTCTATGTGGATCAGCAGCAGCCCTGTCACAGTTTGTGTTCAGAAAGATATTCCAGAACTTCAAAATTAATTGTTTCATTCAATGCAAAATTTGCATCAGTGTTGCAACCATTGGCTGTGTTTATGCCGTTGGTTTGGACTGTTCCTCAGTTCACTCCAGGGCCCTGTTTTCCTGATTGGCCATGGCCTGCATGCTGCTTTACTCAAAAAATTTATTTGAGAATGGAAAAAACAGGAAGGTAAAAGCTATGAGTGGTTTGGTAGTTGGGCTGGTCCAGAGACTGCTCTACCTGTCAAAAGGGTGGGACTGCACCCCAACCTGGTGCCTTGACTCAGGCTGGTCCTTGAAGAGTGTCTCAGAAAGCCTTTCTTTTTCATTTCTGTATGCTCCCTTGCTGTGATGTCTTTTCACTCACATGTTATGTTACAGGGGTAACAAACACAGCAGGCTGCCACAGAGTCAGTCCTCTCACTGTTTCATAACACAATATGAACTCCAAAAGCACTTTAAATGACAACTTGTTTGTGACTCAAAAAAGGGCCTGGAAAGGGGTGAAACATGCCTACAGTTATTGCTGGTGAGAGGAAGGGTTTGTGGTGGCTGGGACTCCCAAGGCCATGTTGGGACACAAGGCAGGTATTGTCCCACTGAGAGGTTCAAGCACAGCCCCAGGCTATGCTGCTTGACATGTAAAATGAACTGTCCAAAATCCCCTGGTCAGGTAAAGCAACATGCTTTTCACAGGCTTGTGTATGATGTGTTAAGCATCAATCAGCTGCACTGCAGGATGGTGCAGCCATTGACCTTTCATGGCAATGTGGACACAAGCCTCCTCATGCCACTGGAGCCCAAAAGCAGGGACTACCCTGGAGGCAAATCAGTGACAGCATAGAAGGAGACATATAGATTCCTGTCCATCCTTATGTTGTCATTTAAATGTGACTCTGGAGCTCTTCGTAAGCCTGGACTATCCACACTGCTTTCTTGTGCTCCAAGGCAGGGTTAGGAGAGCTCAAGGGCTCCTGCTTGGAGAAGCTCAAGCTTTAGCACAGCCCAGTGCATCAGGGCATCTGGTCTGCACCAAGAATGCCAAAGTGAAGCCTTCCTCAGCTCTTCCTAAACATTGCATGGATAAGCTTTAAGCCTGACCTGCACAATGTAAAATTGAGTAAATGAACAGAGCATGTATAGACCCAGTGTGTGTAAGGTCACACTTCAGCCCAAGGATAGTCTAGTGATGCTTGTCATAGTATGGTGAAGGGAGGGTACCCAGGAGTCATCGGGAGCAAGAAGTCGTCTTGCACAGCCACAGACAGAGACTTGTCACTAGTGGATGAGGCTGTCCCGTGCACTGTGCAGGTTAGCCAAGCACATGCACGATGTCTGAGACAGATACGCTGACGTGAATGTGTACTTCATACTGACCTGTGTTCCCAGTGGTCACTCAGCAGAGATTTCCAAACAGCTGGCAGCTTGGGTTGTTGGTCATCAAATGTAGGAGGAATGTAGCTAAATAGTGCTAAAGATGACAAACTACTAAGAAAAGCAGTGGAGCAGAGAGGTGTGCCAATGGAGAGCCACCTGACCCTTCCCATTTTATGGGAAGGTCATTCCCTCTATGTGCTACCACTTAGGGTAGCCCCTGGCCAACGCACCCATCATCCTAGTCTGTAGATTACTCTGTGACAATATTCAAGCCTTGTTTTTCTTCTGCAATTATAGAATCACAAATCATACAGGTTGAAAGATAACACAGACAATCTGTAGTCCTACCTCCTGCTTGGTGTTATATTAAACTGAGAGGCTGTGGATTCTTTCTTCTGACATATTTTCGGATAGCTTTGGAGTATAATTATAGTTTGTTTGTTTGCTTGTTTTCATAAATGTTTGCATTTTACTTAAATACTTAATTATCTCATAGACCATTAGAATTCAGGTCTGATGTTGACATTTTTCTTTCAGAATTGGTCTATCTTAAGGAAAAAATAGAACAGTGAAGGAATTCTATCATACAACAAAGTATGTAAACTGTCAAACACCACTGCTAAAGTTTGAACTTTGGCAATTAAAAAGTACAATCATCTAAATATATTGGAATCCATCATTTTTGAGTGGGTAATTGTTATTTCTTTTGTAATTCAATATTTACTTTTACCTTAGAAGATGCAATAATGCAATAAGCAGTACTGCGTTTCAGTTAAGGCTCAAATGTATTGAAAGCTTCAACTGGAAAAAACCTTGTGTACGAGGTAAACACCGCTGTCCTTTGCTCCAAGGGGTTAAAAGCATTGGAGAAGCACATCTGTGGCCTCTGTTTTGTACAGAGATGCCATTTGTGTTTTAGAAAGGGTTTGGGAGGGAAGTGAACTTTTTTCTTCAGGGAGGAGACCAGTCAGAGGAAATATATAGAAAGCAAGGAAAAATTATAGGAAAGGGAGAGGGAACACAACTCAGTTACTTTTCTCCAAGGACCACATTCCTGAGGACATTGTTCCTAGAAATACAGTATTGTCTGTGCAAGGGTGTCTGCCATGTAAATGTTTTCCAGGGCAGGTACTCCACCGCTCCCCTCTCTGCCTTTTCCTCCCATACAGGCCTGGCAGCCCTGCCTCCAGCCCAGCTGCTGACCCCTGTGAGCCACAGCCTCAGTCCTATCTGGGTGACTCTGCCACATCCAGCCCTTGGTGCCACTCACCCTCCTTTCGGGAAACAAACCAACTTTGTGCTTATTGTCGTATCAGCCCCAAGCCAAAGTTCATACAATCCCAAGCTGAAGTCAGGGACCCCTTGGCAGGTCCCAAATCTCATTTGGTCAGGTGTTTCCCACATTGTTAGCTGCAGTCTTCCCCTTGCCCAGCCCTCAAGGCATCTTCTTCATCACCATCTGAGCCTGCTCGATAACCACATCTAAATCAATTGGTTGCATCATTTAGCTCTGAGCGTTGATCCAGAAGGAGCCACTACTAGACTGAACCCATTGCACTGTTTGACTTGAGAGGAATTACTTAAATAACAGTCTGCTACAGAAGGGATGTTTTAGCTGTTTTCATTCATTCCGTCTTACAAGATTGGCTGATGCAGATATATCACTTGAAGGTTAATTGCTGATGAAATCCTATATTAATACTTTTTTTTTGACTCAAACATTGTTTTGAGATGTAGAATCATTTACCAATGAGTAAGACAGAAGGAACATGCATTTCATTATTTAATCTATGTTATGTAGTGCTTTAAACAAAAGGATTTTTTTCTGAAAGTTTCTTGCTATTGACACTTTGAAAACTTAACTAAGACCTTCATCTGCCTTTATCCAAGGCAGATCATGTGGTACACTTCTCCCTTTATTTCAAAAAGATGCATGCCTGAGGATATTTCTTTTTACAGACTTAGTAAAAGCCTTTTCAAGGACTGATTCTTTCTTTGATATAGTAAGCAAAACGTTGGAGTCCTCAGCAGGTGTAAAATAATGAGGCAGTGCATGCAAATGAGCCTTTGATGTGCTTGTTCTCGCTGGGTTGGAAGAAAAAAACATGTGACTGTAGATGCTTAAATTGTAAAGTGAAGCATCGTTCTACGTCAACAGATTGCATGAAACTTATTAGTACCAGAACACTGTGCTCTGCTAGAAAAGTCAGTTAATATTTTCTTGCAAGCCCAGCAGTCTCACAGGTGACTTATGCTGTTTGTTTTCATGAAGATCTCACCAAGATAAAATACTTATGCTTTGAATTTTTTCTGCTGAAAAGATGTTTTCAAATGTAAATGATTTGTTTTAGTCTGTTCACATTCCCATGTGCATTCGTCTTGTTTGCTCAAAACTATAAACCTAGAAAACGACAGACTCCAAAGTCCAATTCATTTCACTTTGGCTTCAGTTATTGTTGAAACCATGACGAGGATCCCTGGTTCACGTGGAGGGTTGCAGAGGAGCTTGAAATTTTTATATCACTGAAGGCTGCACCTGAAATAGGCCTGATTATTGACAATGCCCTTGCCAGTCCCAGTGCCGGTTGCTGGCAGGGCTTCAGGGGATTGCCTCATTTAGCTGAGAGTATCCCTGAAAATTTTAGAGGACATGAAAGATGGTGGTGAGACAGGGAGCCAGGTGGACTTGGCAGTTTCAGCACTTCTCAGCCGCCATTACATCATTGCCATGGAACACCTAATCTTAACAAATTCCCGAATTCTGGTATTTTGTCAGATCTTTTGCCTAAGCAATCCTGCAAAGTTTGTCTCTTTTAATAGACGTGTAGCACTGACCAGTGGAAATTCAGGACAATTTTTATTTTTGTAGGTAACTGTGGGGCGTAAGTCAGCTTTAACTTGTGAGTCAAGGCCTTTGCTATGCAGCAAATCCTACTGGCTAGTCAGATCTCTCTTGTGACCTCTAAACTATACAGAAATCATGACAACTAATTTGAAATTTGTTAAAATAATCATTTTCAGGCTGTTGCTTCTTACAATATACGTTCTTCCCATAAATCTGTCTTTTGTAGGAAACGGGCACACCATTAAGAGCCTCAGAATTATAACAGACCTTACAAAGGTCAATGTTTAAACTGCAAGGGACAAGAAAATCGTATTTTGCAGGTGGTCAGACCTTATCTTCAGAGGTAGAGTACACAAAAAAGAGATTTTTGCATTACACAGAGGTTTCTCTTGTATCATACAATAAAATCTGCATATTCCTACCATCCAAATATTTTGCTTTCCTACATCATTAACTGTTGTACACAAAACTTCTACAGAAAATAAAGATATGCTATTTCACATAGACTGTATTGTTTCAAAGGAAAGTAATTACATTAGCATTTTTCCTGCCGTTACTCTCAATGGAAATCAGTCTCTGCTAGTCATAGATTAAACCAGCATTATCTCCCTGTTCCATGGCTTTCCTGGTTTCATTGAATCACAATCACAGTACGGTTATGCTGAAAAATGTTCATTTTTTCCCCTAAGTACAAATATTCTGCCAGCAGTGCAAAATCGGGTATTGTTAACCTTCATGCTCTTCAATATTTCTAATGTCTACCTCCTACTTCGCCTGCAAATGTAATGTAAGTAAAAATTACTTTCTTTTTTATATTATCTTGATTGTTCAATTCATTTGGAAAAATATGCTGATTGTCACCTAAAAGCTGCCACTTTTAATGCTGAGTGGCTGATAGCAATTTGTCAGGAAAGTGAATTTGCTCAAATGCACCTTAGGAAAAGAAAAGAGAAATGTAAAGAGAGATAAATCAATATTCACAAAATACAGCTGTTCTGGATGTATAGAAATAGTGCTCAGTAGCTCTCTTTTACATCACAGCCTGCAGCAGGACCTGAGCACAGACCTACTGAGAAACTCAATAGACAGCAAGGTGGGGACACAGGGTGCACACTCAGGTGCCAGCTGCTCCCTGTCTCAGCTGAACCGATGCTCGGGAGACCGGGGAACACGCGATGCCGGTGCACAGCGCTTAGCGCTATTTCAGCACATCTTCCCACTCTTTGGTAGTGGTGACAACTGAAGGTCTTGAGATCTTCAGGTGATGGCATTGGACTCAAAGCATCGTGCACACTGAGTCATTTCTGGATGTATCCCTTTCATACAGAGGCTTTTCCTCCAGCAGTGTCTTTTCAGGTGATGCACAAGTATAGGAGATGTGTGGTAGGTTTTTGTTTGTTTGTTCACTTGCTTGCTTTATTTTTTTCTCAGGATCTGGTCTCAAATTGGGAGTTTTTCCAGGAATGAGTGGTGTACCTGAGTGTCCTGAGTGGTCAGTAGGGTGCAGGGCAGGTCTGCCATTCAGAAGGACCTGGGGAGGCTGGAGAAATGGACTGAAAGGAACTTTAAGAATCTCAGCAAGAGTAAATGTCAAGTCCTGCTCCTGGGGAGGAAAAACCTCGTGCACCAGGACAGGCTGGGGCTGACCAGCTGGGAAACAGCTCTGCAGAGAAGGACCTGAGGGACTGCAAACAGAACAGGAATCAGCAATGTGCTCTGGCATCTTCCATGTACTGAGCTGTATCAGCAAGAGTGTTGCCAGCAGGTTAAAGGAGGTGATCCTCCCCCTCTGCTCAGCTCTGGTGAGACACATCTGGGGTGCTGTGTTCAGTGCCGGGCTGCCCAGTACAAGAGAGACATCGGTATACTGGAGCGCATCTAGTGAGGGGCCGTGAAGATGATGAAGGGAGCATATTCCATATGAGGAGAGGCTGTGAGAGCTGGAACTGTTTAGCCTGAAGAAAAAAAGGCTCAGGGGAATCTTATTTAGTGTCTACAACTAGAGGATGCACAGAAGCCAGACTCTTCATGAAGGTGCTCCGTGAAACACAATGGGCAACAGAGATAAGTTGCATTAAGGAAAAAAGAAAATCTTTACAGCAGTAGTGGCAAAGCACTTACACAGGTTGCACAGAGAGGTTGTGAATCTCCATCCTTGGAGGTACTCAGATCTTGTCTGACCAAGACCCCAGGCAACCTACTCTGCATTGGAGTTACCCCTTCTTTGGACAGGAAGTTTGGGCCAGGTGACTTCCAAGCTTCCTTTCTATCTGCGCAACTCTGATTTTAGGATTCTGGGAGGTCAGTTGTCATTGTGAAGCTCTGAATATTGAGGTATTTAAAAGCTGAGTGGTTTGTTTTTCCTTAAAAGATTTTTCAAACCAATGAACCTTGTTTATCATGTCAGGAGGCTGAGTGAGCAAACTTGAATTAATCAATATGTTTAGCAGTATGCTCCCTAGAAAGACGGCTTTAGTCTGAAAATTTAAGCAATCTAAAGTCATAATGAATACTCTTTATTAATCATTCTTAGATCCCCAGCATTGACCAGAGACATACTTCATGGGATCCATCTTATAATTTGTGCCAAAGCTACATCTATGAACTTTTGTAATTATCTTGTGTAAAGAGATATACTTCATCAGTGACCTTTGACATGCTCTCTCCTGCTGATGTGACCTAAGAATGTCTGGTTTTAGTACAACTTAAGTTAGTCTTATTTTGTTAATGATACTATTCTTTTCATGCTGGACTCATCCCATCATACGTACATGACAGCACTGAGTGATTTCTGTGGGTCTGAGACGGCTCCAGTATTTTTTTCTTTCTTCCAGCTTCATAATGTGGTGTCTGTTCAGTGGTAAGTAGCACATTGTACACTTGAGACAGTATTGACAATAATCAATATGATCTCCTCTATACCTGCACAACAGGTATGAGGCTCTGGAGGTGGAAGGCCCATCAGTGGGTGGTGTAGCTGAGGAACCATCTGCACTGGAGGTGTCACCAGGGTCAGAGAGGACTACCCATTGTATCAAGACCACCTCCACAGGGAAGAAAAGAAGGGTAGTAGTTATAGGCGACTCCCATGTGAAGGGGACAGAAGGTGTCATATGCAGGGCTGACCCTGCTCTGAGGGAAGTCTGCTGCCTCTCTGGAGCACGGGTTAAAGACGTCACTAGGAAACCTCCTAGCCTGGTACGGTCCACGGACTACTATCCTTTACTGCTCTTCCATGTGGGTGGAGATGAAACTGAAACACGGAGTCCACGGTCAATCAAGAGGGATTTCAGGACCCTGGGACAGGAGGCAAAAGGATCTGGGGCACAGGTAATCTTTTCATCCATCCTCCCAGTTGCAAGCAGTGACACTGGAAGAAGCAAGTGCATTCAGTTGATTAACAAGTGGCTCCGTGGCTGGTGTCATCGTCACAATTTTGGCTTTTTTGATAATGGCATGGGCCACATGGCACCAGGCCTACTGGCACCAGATAGGACTTGCCTTTCTCAGAGGGGAACCAGGGTCTTAGCGCAAAAGCTAGCAGGGCTCATTGACAGGGCTTTAAACTAGATTCGAAGGGGGAAGGGGGTAATATCAAGAATGACAAAGATATGCTGGCAGTACCTGAAGAACAGAAGAAAGGAATTCCAGCTGCTCCAACCAGGAAGACAGGTTCATCTGGGGTCCAACTTAAATGCCTTTATGTCAATGCACGCAGCATGGGGAATAAGCAAGATGAGTTAGAAGTGTGTGCCTGCCTGTTGGAATATGACCTTATTGGCATCACAGAGAAGTGGTGGGATGAATCCTATGACTGGAGTGTCAGAACAGAAGAGTACAGGCTCTTTAGGAAGGATAGGCAGGGGAGAAGAGGAGGAGGGGCAGCTAGAGTGCATGGAGCTGCACTTGGGGACGGATGAGGTCCCAACTGAGAGTTTATGGGTTAGGATTAAAGGGAGAGCAGGGATAGGGGACATAGTAGTAGGGATCTACTACAGACCACCTGACCAGGAGGACTGGGTGGATGAGGCCCTCTACAGACAGGTAGGAGCTGCCTCACGTTCACGAGCCCTGGTCCTTATGGAGAGCTTCAGCCACCCCGATGTCTGTTGGAAAGACAACACAGCAGGGCATAGGCAATCCAGGAGGTTCCTGGAATGCATGGATGATAACTTCCTTCTCCAAGTGGCAGAGGAACCAACGAGGAGAGGTACTTTGCTGGACCTTGTTCTCACCAACAATGAAGGGCTGGTGGGGAACGTGACGCTCAAGGAGAGCCTTGGCTGCAGTGATCATGAAATGGTGGAATTCCAGATTCTTAGGGAAGCAAGAAGGGTGCACAGCAAGCTCACTACCCTGGATTTCAGGAAAGCAGACTTTGGCCTCTTCAAGGATCTCCTTGCTAGAGTACAATGGGATGAAGTCCTGAAGGGAAGAGGGGCCCAAGAAAGCTGGTTAATATTCAAGGATCACCTCCTCCAAGCTCAGGAGTGGTGCATCCCAACAAAAAGAAAGTCAGGTAGGAACACCAGGAGGCCTGCATGGATGAATGAGGAGCTCGTGGACCAACTTGGACACAAAAAAAAGGCCTACAGAGGGTGGAAGCAAGGACAGGTAGCCTGGGAAGAATACAGAGTGATTGTCTGAGCAACCAGAGATCAGGTTAGGAAAGCTAAAGCCCTGACAGAGTTAAATCTGGCCAGGGGCATCAAGGGCAACAAGAAAAACTTGTATAGATATGTCAGTGATAAAAAGAGATCTAGGGAAAATGTAGGCCCTCTCCGGAAGGAAACGGGGGACCTGGTTACCTGGGATATGGAGAAGGCTGAGGTTCTCAATGACTTCTTTGCCTCAGTCTTCACTGGCAAGAGCTCTAGCTGCACAGCCCAAGTCACAGAAGGCAAAGGCAGGGACTGGGAGAATAAAGAACCACCCACTGTAGGAGAAGATCAGGTTCAAGACCATCTAAAGAACCTGAAGGTGGACAAGTCCATGGGACCTGATGAGGTACATCCGCGGGTCCTGAGGGAACTGGCAGATGAAGTTGCTAAGCCACTATCCATCATATTTCAGAAGTCGTGGCAATCTGGTGAAGTTCCCAATGACTGGAAAAGTGGAAACACAGCCCCCATTTTTAAAAAGGGAAAAAAAGAAGACCCAGGGAACTACAGGCCAGTCAGTCTCACCTCTGTGCCCAGCAAGATCATGGAGCAGATCCTCCTGGTGACTATGCTAAGGCACATAGAAAATAAGGAGGTGATTGGTGACAGCCAACATGGCTTCACTAAGGGCAAATCCTGCCTGACTAATTTGGTGGCCTTCTATGACGAGGTTACAGCATTGATGGATAAGGGAAGAGCAACTGACATCGTCTACCTGGACTTATCCAAAGCATTTGATACTGTCCCACACGACATCCTTGTCTCTGAACTGGAAAGACATGGTTTTGATGGATGGACCACTCGGTGGATAAGGAATTGGCTGGATGGTCACACTCAAAGAGTTGTGTTCAATGGTTCAATGTCCACATGGAGGCCAGTGACGAGTGGTGTTCCTCAGGGATTAGTACTGGGACCAGTGCTATTTAACATCTTTGTTGGTGACATGGACAGTGGGATTGAGTGCACCCTCAGCAAGTTTGCAGATGGCACCAAGCTGTGTGGTGCTGTGGACACGCTGGAGGGAAGGGATGCTATCCAGAGGGACCTTGACAGGCTGGAGAGGTGGGCCTGTGAGAACCTCATGAAGTTCAACAAGGCCTAGTGCAAGGTCCTGAACATGGGTCGGGGCAATCCCAAGCACAAGTACAGGCTGGGTGGAGAATGGATTGAGAGCAGCCCTGAGGAAAAGGACTTGGGAGTGCTGGTGGATGAGAAGCTCAACAGGAGCTGGCAATGTGTGCTGGCAGCCCAGAAAGCAAACCATATCCTGGGCTGTATCAAAAGGAGCGTGGCCAGCAGGTCGAGGGAAGTGCTTCTGCCCCTCTACTCAGCTCTCGTGAGACCCCACCTGGAATACTGCGTTCAGCTCTGGAGTTCCCAACACAAGAAGGACATGGAGCTGCTGGAGCAGGTCCAGAGGAGGGCCACGAAGATGATCCGAGGGCTGGAGCACCTCTGCTATGAGGACAGGCTGAGAGAGTTGGGGCTGTTCAGCCTGGAGAAGAGAAGGCTCTGGGGTGATCTTGTTGCAGCTTTCCAGTACCTAAAGGGGTCCTACAGGAAAGCTGGAGAGGGACTTTTTACAAAGGCGTGTAGTGATAGGACAAGGAGCCATGGCTTTAAATTGAAAGAGGGCAGATTTAGATTAGATATAAGAAAGAAATTTTTCACTCAGAGGGTGGTGAGGCAGTGGAACAGGTTGCCCAGAGAAGTTGTAGATGCCCCATCCCTGGAAGTGTTCAAGGCCAGGTTGGATGAGGCTTTGGGCAACCTGGTGTAGTGGAGGGTTTCCCTGCCCGTGGCAGGTGGCTTGGAACTAGATGATCTTTGAGATCCCTTCCAACCCAAACAGTTCTATGATTCTATAATATTCTGCCTTCTCATGGCTCTTGACAAACCTCTATCACTTTCTGCTCAGATGCTGTCTCTGAAAAAAACAATGTGTTCCTCTGTCACTCCTGGGATGTGCATTTGAGACATACCGTACCTTGGAGCTGACGCTACTCAGCAGCACAGCTGGTCAGTCTGGAGGAGGAGAACAGGCATGCATTAAACATTTTTGCTGTCTTGCCGTGGGACTCCAGGCTGTTCTCACCTACTTCCTAGTTCACTGATCGATTCACTCGACTTAAGCCAATGACGTATTATAAACTATTGTACTTGAACACTGTGAGCCTTATTGACAAGCGTTACCTCGAAAATAACCACTAGCCTTGCTGCATGCGGTCAGCATGCTCTTACACTTCCAAAGCCTGGAGGTTAAATATAGCACACTGCAGTGCTAGCCTGTCTCTCATGCAGCTGATGCAATTCTCCATAGCTTATTAATCTCAGGCTTTCATTCTGTTTTCACGTTATGAGATGATAGAAAAACTGTTGCCCGTATCAGATTTTTAAAAAGGAACCTAATCAAATCACTCATATGTTCTGCATCCCGTGCCACAGTCAAGATGCTTTAAGAACATGGTGACTCAGGGTAAAGGCTGACATCTGAAAAATATGCACATCATGTTAATGACAAGTGGGTAGTTTGTGCAAACAAAAGACAACTAACTATTGAGGGGTATGAAGGGAATTTAAATTGACAAAATTTTGTTTGAAAAAAATGAGGACAAATCTGAATCCAAGGTGCTTCCTGTAGCTTTTGAGTTTAGAGGAAAGCAGGTTTCTTTCTTTTATTTTGGTTGTTTTTTTTTTTTTTTCTGGAGGCAGGAGAGAGTTGGTATCTTGGGAAGGCTGTGCTTGCTAGTTTTTTCCAAAGAACAAGTTAGGAAAATAATTATCTTGATTGCAATAACCCTCCACCTGGAGACTAAGATAAAGTAATGTTTTGCCTTTGCTTTTTATTTCACAGTCGAACTTTACAGTTACTTAGATTTTATTTTGCTTATGGTCTTAGCCTTACACAAACAACAAGTCAAATAAAATAAATCCCAAAGCATATAGCGTTACATCTCCTAGGCAGATGTAATTTAAAGAAACAGTAGGCACACTTCAGGAGTTCACTGTGGTTTCAGAAGCATTTCCAATTCCAGCTATATTTCCCATGGTTAAATTAGGGCTCCAGTAGTATCTCAGTAGCCAGAATTAACTTTGCAAGTGCATACATACTGCAGAGCAGCAAAGCTTGATACAAGCAGTAAATCTGCTGCAGTGAGGCGGAGAGACCCTGCAGAGAGCCTGACATAACAGAAGCTGAAGTCTGTTTTTCTAAGAATCAGAGATTTTATATGGGTTCTCCAGGAAAGAATGGGGTGCATCTGTGTGGAGGTACGCATGTGCTCTCCAAGCACGTGCCACATGCTGTGGTCAAGGCTTCTGAAAGAGTACAATTCCCATTATTTTGCAACATAGGTAAATTTCTCTGGCCAAATCTTAATTTCTTTCATTTTTTTAAAAAAACACAACCTGATGGTGAAAACAGAAATGGAAAAATTGGAACCAACATTTCAAAAACAAGTAAGTCACAGGAGCACATCATCCATTTGTCAGGTTCAAATTGATTTTCTTTCAGCAAGTGGGATACTTTAATTTGTATTGAAAATGCCAACATATTTAGTTTTGGCATTTCCTATTATTAACAGAGGCATTCTTCTTTCCATAGATTTTAACATTCTTCATAAATAATCTAATTCAGAGCAGAAACTCATTTCAAAATGCTGCCATTTCTCACACAATGAAAATGTTATTTCTCTGAACCATCTCCAGTGCTAAATATTTTTTCCTGGGTTTCGATAGCATAAGAATTATTTTCCCATGGTGACAGATCAGAAGTGCTTTGTCTGGTGAAGGCTTAAGTGTCCTTCCTAAGAAGACCCCCCAGAATCACTTATCACCGTTCCTTTCTGGAAATTCCTGACGATTTACTGAAGATAGGGAGCTTGAAATTCTTACAAGGTACAAACTGAGTTAAGAAAACCATAATCTCTTTCCTGCTGTTTGCATTGAACCAGTGTCCTGTGGTCCATTTTCAATTTTCCTGCACCAAGGAGAAACACCAGCCAGTTGCCCTGTACAAGTGTGGAGGATGTCCCAGGTCAAAGATGAGAGGGAAAAGGCCCTGGTTGAGACAAATGAAAGACCAGCTTTGGGCAGCTTGCAATACAGGAAAGGTAGGTGGGAACATAGATGACACGACGTGTGTAATGGTGCACACCTTCCAGTAAGCATAGGAACAGCTGGCAAACCAAACATTGGAGGTATAGAATGATTTGGTTTGCAAGGGACCTTAAAGATTATCTAGTTCCAACCCCTGTGGCATGGGTAGGGACACCCTCCACTAGACCAGGCTGCTCAAAGCCTCATCCAATCTGGCCTTGATCCCCTCCAGGAATGGGACATCCACAATTTCTCTGGGTAACCTCTTCCAGTGTTTCATCACGCTTACACGGAAGAATTTATTCCTTAGATCTAATCGAAATCTACCCTCTTGCAGCTAAAATTCTTTTTCCCTTGTCCTGTCACTACATGTCCTTGCAAAAAGTCCCTCTCCAGCTTTCTTGTAGGCCCCCTTTAGGTACTGGAAGACTGCTAGAAGGTCTCCGCGGAGCCTTCTCTTCTCCAGGCTGAAAAACCTGAACTCTCTCAGCCTGTCTTCATAGGAGAGGTGCTCCAGCCCTCAGATTATTTTCATGATGAAACGCTTGTGTCGTGGGTTAGGCCGATCCGGCAACTAAACCCCACGCAGCTCTCCCACTCCAGTAAAATGGAGAGGAGAAAAATATAATAAAAGAGCTGAGGGTCAAAACAGGAACAGAGGAGCACCCACCAACCACGGTCCCGGGCAAAAGAGGCTCAGTTTCCTTAAAGTAAAAGTGTTTATTAACAGCTACCTACAAAGAGAAAAGCAAACAAAAATGGTTACTTGAGAGGATAACAAGAAAACAAGGCCAGATCTTAAAAACAACACCACTCCCCGCCTTTGCCTTTTCTTCCCGGCTCTACCTCCTCCCCCCAGCGGCGCAGGGGGGCAGGGAATGGGGGAGTGCAGGTCAGTTCATTCCGTGCTGTTACTGCTGCTTCTCTTAAAGGAGAAGGAGTCCTTACACCATTGTCCCTTGCTCCAGTGAATCCCCTACTCACAGGAAAGTGTAAATCCTACCCGCTGGGAGGCAATCCTTACCCCATCAGATTGCCCCAAGTGAGGGCTTTACCAGTCTTGGACTTTTAAGGAGTTGTTGCCACTCGCTCTGGCGTGGGTCATCATACAGACTTTAAATGCACCTCCGTACAGACTTAGATGCGTAAATGCGCCTCAACCTGTGCCCATGATTCACAATAGTCTCAGGCTCAGGCATCTCCTTTAACAAAACACCTCCCCATCGGCGGGGGTCATCCCACGGACTCTAGATGTGTACTATACTCAGGCTCTGGCATCTCTTCTCGACGTGGATCCTCCACGGGCTGCGAGTGGGTCTCTGTTTGCTCCACTGAGGACTGGCTGCAAGGGGGCTGCTTGCAAGGGGGACTCAGCTGCGGCACACGTTGTTCCGTTCCATCTTCACTCACCTGGATGATCTGTGTGGCCGTTTGTCTCAGATCTCAGCCTTTTCTGGGTCAACTTGGCCCGGTGGGCACCCCAGGAGCGGAGGTCTCCCCGAGTTCCCCAAGCGGCCGGGCGCCGGGAGCAGGGGCCATGCCCCCCTCCCTTCTCCTCGCTCCTGGGCAAAGGCACACCTTTCTGGTTCCTTTGTCCGACGTAAATAGGGCAATTCGCAGAGGTGCCGATTGACTCAAGCCCTGAGGGGGATGGGAGTGGGGTCTGATGGGCAGCTTCTGCCACCCGGACCTCCCCCCCACACTTCAAACCATGACAGCTTGGCAAGAAATGTCTGCAATATCTGCTGTTTCCAAAACAGGTCAACAGAACCACATGGATCTAAAACAGATTTTATCCCATAGTTGCATGTCTTGTAAACATGCTACAGGCTTTACATTCACTTTTGCTTGTTTGAGCAAGAGTTAAACCATTCAGAAGAAATGCAGTTAGAAGATGAATGAAGCAAGCAATTCAGATGAATGGAAATTTAGTTACTAAGTCTATGCTATGCAATCTGGTCCCAGTAGAAATGACTGTGGACATTCTGCAAAATGTAGAAGTGCAAACATGGTCACAATAGAATGAACAAAAAGACCAACTCACAATGAAGTTTTACCCCATGAAACTGAATATATGACAAAGCTTATGTTGTTTATTCTGCTAATTTTGAATTTAAAATCCACATTCTCATGAAAAACAAAAGAATAGCAGAAGACAATATTGTCCAGAGTCAAATGCAGTTTTGAAATCATTCCAGACTTACTATTGCCCCCAAACAACGTTCTTTTTAACAACACTACATGATG
This sequence comes from Tauraco erythrolophus, assembly GCF_009769465.1. NCBI lineage: Eukaryota > Metazoa > Chordata > Aves > Musophagiformes > Musophagidae > Tauraco > Tauraco erythrolophus. The sequence goes on along the minus strand of NC_141465.1, from coordinate 120,863,685 downwards.
GAAATGGTTAGTGTTTTATAACTCTTTTTCTCTCTATCAAGGATCACACCTGACACCTGAAACAGCAGCCAACCTTCTATAAGAGTGTTAAAACAATAAATTCATACCAAATCAGGAAACGTATGGTGGCTTTGTCTGTGCTGGGCAGCATGCAGTGTCACAGTACAATAATTTTGCCTTCCAGTCCTCATCTTTGGACAATGATTGCCTTCATGCAACTGAGGAAAGAGTGTCGTGTGAATAGCAACCTTAGTCGCCTGCAGAGGCTGGTTCTGTTTTTCTATATATGATATTTTTAAACCTCCTCGAATAAGTTCCTCGGTTAACCATCATGGCTATTCATTCTGATTGTTCATCTCTGCTTCATGCAGTTTATAGTAGGGAGGGCTAGCCTATCAATGGATCAGCAGACTGGTGGGACTCCATAGCGTGAGCTCTTCCTGTTTGACTGTAGGGAATGCTATTGAGCTGGCTGAAGTCATACTCCCTCTTTCCAGACATTAACACTGTGAACAACATTTACTCTTCAGCTATATCACAAAACACCACTATTGCCTTTACTGGGGAAGCGGAAGATTCTACTCACTGGGTTGTTAAAATTCCCTCCTTGTTGCTCAAGTCCTTTTGACACTGTTGGGATCTTTCAGAAGTGTTTAATACAGTAAAAATGTATGCTTTGAAGCAATAAGTGGGAAAATCTACGTGACAGTGTTTGTTGGATGAAGGAACACTCAGGCTGTCTCCGCAAGTGCAAATGCATTGTCAAGATGCACCAGTATCTTGTGCTCTGGTGATCCATACTACACATACGTGTTAGTTAGTTATGGACTGGATGAGGTAGCTTCTGTTAGAGGAGAAATCTGGGCTCAGACACTGCACACATTATGAACTTGAGGAACTCAATGCTGCTTACCTGAAAATCATGACATACTCTCCACCATTGGTGATGGAGGGAGTAGAAATGGACACACTGTTTATCAGTCAACTAGACTTTCAAGACAACTGAAGTACATGAAGTGCATGAAGTACAAAATGTAGAGCAGGACTTGGTTTAACAAAGGTGGAACAGTTTAATTCCACTGTAAAAAGAATGGCTGCTCAATGATTATCATAGTTACTTGTTTTTCACTAGTTAGGGTTTGGTTCTTGGTTTGATCATGGATATCCACTAATCTGAAACAGAATATGGATTTACTTTGTATGATAGTGGTCAGATCACCTAGCAACTAACCACAGTGGAACTCAGTGTTCAAGGTGATAGCAAGGTCAGCAACTTCCCTCTGAAAATCAAGGTCTTTTTATGGTTTCTGAAATAAAGCACTTCCATAATGAAGGAAATAAGAATAATTTGCTATGTTTGAAAGTCTTGTGCAGCGTTTACTTAGAGACTGGAGTCAGAAATTTAAGAGAATGACAATGTTTTAAAGTTCTTCTAATATCCGGTGCATAGCTCTGAGTGTATCCCAGTGCTAAGTGGAAGCAGGATCAGAAAGCTCTGTGGCAGGTGAACATGATGGTTTTAGGAAAATCATGTTAAGAAATCGCTGGGTTAATGTAACAGTTCCTGAAGCTCCAACATTATCAACACGCAAAGGCACAGACATTTTTCTTCCAAATGGGCAGACAACACAAATTGATCTTAAAGCTTTCAAGAAGAAAAATGGTAAAAATAGCTAATTTACCTGATTTATGTGAGCCATTAACAACGTACTACTATGCTCTGGTTCAACTTGGGTTGTAAATTTCACATGACAAAGAAGACAATTAAGGAAAAACAGGTAAGAAAATGAACAAATCGTTATTTTACTAATTTCTACTTAGCAAAGATTTCACCACCACCACCATGGCTTTTGACCGAAGACTCTCTCAAGACATCTCAAATTGCTATCTGAATGTCTATGTCTTCGTATCTCTTGCTTCAGCTGATAGAATCCAGATCATTAGCCTCTGGAAGTGATTTTAAGTTCCCTTTTTATGAAATAAAATATCCTTCCTTGGTTTATCTAACTATTTCTGTACCAGATCAGCCTGACTTGCAAAAATTAAGCTAGTTTCTTGTTACAATTTGGAAAAATGTGGTTTTTCTTCCTCTATTTTTAGATGCTGGTCCTGCATTAATCAGAAGCTGCATTATGTTATGTCTTAGGGGAGGCACCATATATCTTTTGCAGTGCTATGAAGGAAAGAGCAAGGAAGAAGATCAAAGCAGAGGAAAGTCTGCTATTCTGACTTACATTCAATCTGTGCAGGTAAACAGTGTTGGGATTTGAGATCCAAAATATGAGTAGGCTCCTCCAATGACAAGGGGAGGTGTGGTGCTCAACTGAAGCAATGGTGCTGTTCTGCCTTCTTCTGAGACCCAGTGAGAAGTACCAACACCAGCAAGAAGAGCAGTAGGCAAGGACCACAGCAATTTGGTTATTCTGCATAGGTGAAATGAATTCTAGCTCAGTGAATCAGTGATTCAGCTCAATGTGAGCCGGCAACGTGCGCTTGCAGCCCAGAAAGCCAACTGTATCCTGGGCTGCATCAAAAGAAGTGTGGCCAGCAGGTCAAGGGAGGTTATTCTGCCCCTCTACTCTGCTGTCATGAGACCCCACCTGCAGTACTGTGTTCAGCTCTGAGGCCCCCAACAGAAGAAGGATATGGAGCTGCTGGAACGGGCCCAGAGGAGGGCTATGAAGATGATCCGAGGGCTGAAGTATCTCTCCCATGAAGAGAGGCTGAGAGAATTGAGATTGTTCAGCCTGGAGAAGAGAAGGCTCCACAAAGACCTGCTAGCAGCATTTCAGTACTTAAAGGGGGCCTACGGGAAAGCTAGAGAGGGATTTTTCACAAGGGCACGTAGTCATAGGACACAGGGCAAGGGTTTAAACTGAAAGAGGGTAGATTTAGATTAGATAGCAGGAAGAAATTCTTCATTCTGAGGGTGGTGAGGCACTGGCACAAGTTGCCCAGAGAAGTTGTAGATGCCCCATCCCTGGAAGCGTTCAAGGCCAGGTTGGATGAGGCTTCGAGCAACCTGGTGTAGTGGAGGGTTTCCCTGCCCATGGCAGGGGGGTTGGAACTAGATGATCTTTGAGGTCCTTTCCAACCCTAACCATTCTATGATTCTATGATTCTGATGTTTGTTACATTCACCAACATTGAGTACTTCTGTGCCTAAGCAATAGGAACATTTACAACACTCCAGTTGCAGATGTAGAAGCTCATCACTGCAGTATGGAGAGATTGCTGACTCCCCTTGCAGATCCCACAAGCACCATGCGTGAACATGGCATGCCAAGGAGGCATAGCCTCTGTCTGCTGTCTTCCATCTGCCTGTGCAGCCTCCTCCTCAGTGTGGCCATGAAGAACAAGTCAGGAATGGGAATTCATACATGGCTGCACTTTCAAGCCATGCCTGGATCTTAAGTGAGATTTGATACTTTCCTAAAATCAAAGTTTTAATGAAAGACAACTCTCTGTCTTTACTCCTTCTCTTTACACCAAAAACAAGTGCATGTTTGCATTTGTCAGTGTATGCCTTGCCTGGATCTCTAAATGATTTGTACTCCAGGAACGTAAAGATGGTAACTGTGTACTAGCTGCTTAGTTTTGGGGCAGAATTATCATTGCTAGTCCTCATTCACTTCTTAGGCAGATAATCCTTAATATCTCCAAAGGAAACCTGATTAAGACCATGTCCTTCTTGCTTGTTATTCTTACAGACTTTCCAGCATGTATTTTATTCTGACTATCAACATTCCCTGACAGAATTTATGAGTTGGTAGGGGCAAGGGCAATACCTTGTTTTTCTTTTGTACAGTAGCCAATATTTCAACAACCTTCATGGGAGAAAGTCTTCTATGTAATAACATTCCTGCAGTGATTACCAAAACCTTTTGTTCAGGCTCAGGAGCAGCCCTTGAGTATGCAGAGTTGAAGCTGGGAGAAGAGTTAAATTCATTCTGAACAAGGTGGACCATTAAACTATATGTTTCTTTTTATGTTATTTATTTGCGATTTTTCCCTTTGTCTTATTCTTGTAGAACTCTGAAAGGGATTTCTCTGCAGACACCAGACCTTTCGTCCACAAACCTTCCCTTCAGCTATGGCTTCTGTTTAAATCACGGTACATGTGAAGTGACAAGGGACAACAGAAGGTATGATATTCTTTTCCAAGAGAAGCTTTAAAGGATGATAAATATTTGTCTAAGCAGAGCATTCAAGCCATATGCAAATTTGCATAATGGCACTCCAGGTGATGTGACGCATGGTAATTACTTGTAACATGATAAAACTGAGAAATTCATGAGTATGCTGATGACTGCAAACATTCGTCTGAGAAAAACAACACTACCTCTTCATTCGTTAATATGGGTATTATGGGGAAAAGACATGTCTTTAAGGAAGGACATGAAGGACATGTCCAGATGCACATAAAGGACATCTACTTGCCACCTCCCAGGAGTGTGATCCTTCCTCTTCCTGACCGTAGCCATGCCTTTCAGCTTTTCAACTTACATTGATTCCTGAAAAACTTAAAGATGCTCATCACCCACCAGGATTGCACATATTGGCCCGACTTTTCCAGCTCCCACTGCAACCTGCCTCGTGTTGTAGTCAGCTACTCTCAATTAACAGCACTTGCATCATCAAGGCGAAGAGGAACACATTGGACTCACTTGCCCATAGGCAATTAAATTGAACAAACAGCACCTTGATGCTTGAGACAGGGCAAGGGAAGCTCAATAGTTCAGAGCAAATAAATAGTGGATTGTAGCGGTGCAAAAACGGTATAATTGAATTTCCATTTAACATGCATTTGAAGTGCAGAATAGAACCACGTGTCTGATTGAATGTGATGAGATATTGCCATTGGCATTGCTTGGGCCAGAATTTCACTCTGGAACAGATTTTTGCCTACTGGGATACATTTTTCTACATCCATCTTAGCAAACGAGGGGAGGATTTAAAATGAGTAACACAATTGTCTTCACTTAAAAGTGTATTTACAAGGGCAAAACAGATCTGGGAAAAAAGAATCATGCAAGTAGTTATGGTAGAAGTTACCACTCAGTTTAAGTGTGGAGTGAGAAAAGAGAAGTTAGGGAAGTAGAAAGAGGCAGATCAGTAGAAGCTCAGAGTGAATCGTCCAAAATGTAGACTTCAAAGCAGAGAATTTCTAATGTACTCTGGTCTACATCATTTGCACAGGCAGATCCATTCTTGTATTCATGGCACCTGGGATTCTTACATATCAGAGCATAGGTGTGTCATGCTACTGGTTCACTCCTGGGAGGCTCTGATAAACAAACACAACACTGAAGGTGAAATCCTGGATTCTATATTGGAACAAAAATTTTTTATACTGAACCTTTTGTTAGGAGAGTCTTACTCTCCTGTCTGATTCATCTGTCTTTTCACATCCTCCCAGCAAGTGAGGAGCAATGGGGCTATCTTCAGGATAGTGACAGGCAGTTCTGCTTTCCTTATTCCTCAAAAAATTAGTATCATTATTAGAAAAAAATCAAATGTAAATATTTCATTCTTAACCAGGGTTGCCCCAGGCAGAGCTTTAACTCATGCCTCTATCTGCCTTTTAAGAATATAATTTGATTAATATGCATTATTGTTAGGGAAAAGATTGTCATATTTTATTATACCATGGGAAAAACAGCATTTTGTTTATACACAAAGAACATAATTATAAAAGAAATAATTCAAACAACAAATCCCCCATGAGGGTGAGAAACAGTGAGTGTGAAGTTATGAAGAAGTTTTCAAATATCTGTGAAGGAAAACCACAGCTATAGCAAAACACAAATATGCTAACATTGATAATATGAAAATATGATCTGAAAGCACAGAAGATGCTATCTGGCCATAACTGTGGAAGATTAACTAAAGTTTTTACTGCAGTGTACAGCCAGAAGCTGATGGACTCCATGGCTTTTAAAACTCAAGAAAATCACTGAGAACAGAGAAGGAAACATCAGAAAATGAAACAACAAAGTGAATAATTTTGAAAAACTACCATACTAGAGAAAGTAGGCTGAAATCCAGATAATCAGTAGGAATGACAAGGGTAAAAATATATGTAAATTATAAATAATAAAGAGTATTTTTATTACATTAATGTAAGGAGGTCTGACAGTGATTGCTTTAACTTACCTAAAAATTCCTATTTTAAAACATTCATTAAAAATTTTGTAAGAATCTTTTATGACTAATTTTTTGTAATGAAGAGCAGACGTAAGACAGGGAATGTTCTGGGGGCTAAGGATGTGTCTTTTGTTGCTTATTATTTGCATTTTGGTCTTACATTTCCATTTTTTTTTCTTTTTCTCTCTGCTATTTGTTTGCCCCAGGGTGAGGAGGACTCCCTCCTGCATTGTTATAAGCACAACAAGTAGAGAACTTCATTTGAAACTGTGGTTTGCTACAAATTAAGCCAAAATTAAATTCACCAAGTCAGAGTTGCAGTTATGTGGGATTTGACAGAGGAGGACGTGTTCTGGAAAGTAGAGTCTTGTAGCCATTCTTTGACTTCTTTGGCAATAAGAACATTGTTGGTATACTTAAAAATGCCTAGGAGGCAGCAGGAGATTTGATGTCCAGATATGATACCAGTTTCTCCAGATATCAGGTTGTGCTACCAGAGCAGCAAGAACCCTTCACACCTTCCTCTTCTAGTGGTAATAACAATCATTTTATTGAAAAGAAGTTTGACACTTTCCTCTTAGTTTTGCTTTCCCAAATTTATGTTGGTTCTTTTCTTTTTTTTTTTTTTTCTTTATATTGAATGAGAAGAGCGTATCTGCTCAATAAAGGGCTTACTCGTTTGATACCGACTGGGAACTTTATCCGGCTAAGTACATCAACTAGTGGATGTCACTAAATACACTACAGAATTGTACTCTCTTCTGTGCAAGACCAGTAAAGAGCTAGTCTCAGGCTCTGGTTGAAATATATATTTATTCTTCTCATACAACAGGAATCTGAAAGAATATTTAAAATGGTTAAAGTAAGTGATTAAAATTTTCAAAAAGTGACAGGAAAAAAATTCAATATCAGGGATTGCTTGAGGGATAGTCATGAAAGGGAAATGACGGGAATCCCATCACTTTGCTGTCAGTGACTGGGTGTTATGCTTCCTTAAAAGGCCTTACATAAAGGCCTGACATGAGCACTGAAAAAGCAGATCCTGCTGATCTTTCTGCTTCCTGTTTCCTTGCAGCTGCCGGGCATACGCTGTAGAAATTCTGACTGTGAAGCAGAAATAATATTTTAAAAATTTTAATCATTTATTGGTCCCTGTAAAAGATTAAAATCTGAGATTTTCAAAGAGAAATGGTTTGCTTTCCTTTGAGTTTCTAACTGTCTGACTCGCCTACTCCTGAAACAGCCATAACTGACATCTGCTGTGCAATTACCCAGGTGGCTCTGTCTGAGTATGCTATTTCTTGCTGATCCAGTAATTGATGGATAACAGGAAGCATCTGAACATGGATGTTAAATTATATTCACTGTAGGAATAGATTGCATTGTCATCACTGTTGCTATATTTATTTAAACCAGTAATCATTGTTGCCATTTTCTGTGCCCTCGGGAACTGGATTCTGCCACGCTTGCCCAGCATGTCTCTTTTTTCCGGAGACATAACACATGGACAGGACAATGGATCGAGGCAATCACACAAAGAGAGGACTTCAAGATTTGCCCGTCGTTTACATAGCATAAGGTGTGAATAGACTGGTCAAACATGAAAATGTATACTTCAACAAGAATGGAAATGGGACCAAGCCTTTCAGCAAATTAGTACTGACCTCTGCTTACAAACAGAGAGTGCACCTCGCCAGCAGTTGCCAAAACCAACAGCAGGCAGAGCTCACAGCAGTGCCTTTTGCTCATGCTGTTGATCTCATAAGATTGTTTCTCAGGCCTTGTAATTTTGGCAATTCTGACCATTAGGAATAAAATTTTCCATAGCTGGACATCTTGGATGGGTGGAGAGGTCAAGGACTTGACATGATCATGGATCTTAGATATGTCTTTTTGGGAGGGAAAAACTTAGCAAGAATGAATCTAAGGACTTATTTTTCTGTTGTTCTTACACAAGTCTCTGTAAATCTCTGCCTGGGAAGCCAGGTACAGTCTGTGAGGTGTGGAGAGGAGTTGGTTTCTCAGTTGTGAACATCCTTAGCAGAGTGTGCTGGTCACAAGGCTATCAAAAGCCTGATTTGCTTCCACATACGCCATTGTAAGCTAATCAGGGAAGGATTGCAAGTGTGATCAGGGCTTTGAAACACCATGGCTATAAAGAGGGATTGAATTGACAAGGACTCTTTGGTCTGGAAAAAAGGCAACTGGTGTATATACATGAAAATATAATGGCATTAAAAAAGCAAGAGATAATTTGAATTCAAATTAAACCATCCTTGGGAATGAAAGAAGGATCCCTCCACTGCTCTGAAGCACTAAAAAGGTATTTAGGTAACTAGGTATTTATCCTGCTCTCATATTCTTCTTGTGCCCGCTACTAGCCTGTCTCAAAGGCACGGTGCCAGGCTGGGCAGCCTTTTCTGTACGGACCTTGCTGCGATTTAAGAGGCAGTACATTTTTATAGCATCTCTTGCAAGTACAAATAGTGTTAGAAATAACTAGGCCAGTCTTCTCCATATCATTTTGCGTACTGTCAGGATTTCAAACACATGTATTTAGAGTATATTCTGCGGTACTCCTACCTTGTATGCATTATAGGTGTGCAACTGCCATGCTAGTCCTGCTCAGATTCTGAGAGAAGAGCAGGCTGCATTTCAAGGTGAGTGTATGCACAGGCATACTACTTAAATTATTTCAGTATAGGAAACGACATAATTAAAAGTTATTACCTCAGGTGTGGGAACAGGATAGAAATAGCTTGTATTATTAAATCCTTCTGTTTTGTGAGAGTGAATTGTGTTAAGAATGTTTGTTTGTAAACTGATTAGAGAGCTAATGACATAAAAACTATGCATAAAACATAAACAGAGTCTCTCATAAGACTTTCTTGTATGCACGAAGGGTTCATAATCTGTTTCTTTCTTGCCTTGCTACTGCGTAGAAGGCTTAGAATATAATATTAACCCTGAAATGACCTTTAGTTCGGACAGGACTGTCTTGTCTCTGTTATAGTGACAGATCCTATGGGTGATTAGTAGCTATCGTTGAAAAATACCTCATCTATATTTCTAAAGCCTTTAGATTTCCAGCTGAACACTTTGACTGAAGGTATCATTGCAGGGAGATCAGCCTGAGTAAGAAAACTGGGACTACATCTCATTCTTCTGAAATTCTCAGGGACTTTTACCATGGAGTTTTCAGATCTTTCTGTCGTTAATAAAATCAGTTGCCAGCAGTTATTCAACTTGATAAACTTAAATTGCTGTACTAATTCACTTCATTATTGTGTACATTGCTATTGATATTTCTCTGCAAATCTTCCCCATTGACTTTTTGTTTACAGTAGTGCAGGTTAAAATGTCTTGTCTGCTTCTTTCCCAAATTAAATTAAACTAAACCAAGATAAAAATAAAGATAAAGGTAAAAGTAAAAGTAAAAGTAAAAGTAAAAGTGAAAATAAGAATAAATTGTTGCCTGACTGTGATTCCATGAGCAGACTCTGGTGATGATGTCGACTTTTGTATAGGAGGACGTGTTCTCAATCAATGATATGTCTATTTGCTCTCAGTTCTGCTGTCTGTTATATGTCTGCCTTCAGCAGATGCAATGTGTAGGAGTACCTTAGTGTAGGAGGTTTCATAGTTGGTCACCTGCTGACTACATAATGAAGTGTTGCATTGAATCTCCTCTACACTATTTCTTTCCTAAACTCACCCATGTGTATGTCTGTCCATGAAAAAGAAGTGGCAAAACTGAATTTGTGTCTGGGGACCCCTGGCAGCCATCCCACAGTGCCTCAGCTCCCAGAAAGCTGGATTCTCTGATGTTTCCAGAATATGGGAAATTTTCTAGATACTTTTAAAAGATGTTTTAAAATAATTTTTTAAATATTTAAAAGGTGAACGCCTAGGACTCTAAGGCTTTTTCTGCAAGTTATTTGTCTTTGCTGGACCTTACATTTTTTCTTAGATTAAAACCTCCATGGTATTTTTGAGTGGTGCACTCTGCTTTCTGACCTTCACACTGCATTGCATAACTAGGAACTGGAGTGTCAGAGCTTGTGCCAGGGTCATCACAAACCAAGCTTGGATAGAAAGTGCTTTCCAGTACAGAAGCATGTGAGCCTCTGGAAGTAAGGGTGCAGGAAACACAAGAATCTGTAAAAGCTTTATCTTTGGCAATGGATGAAACTGATGCTGGGTGATCACATTTGAGATGTCCATAGCTACCTATATAATCAGTGTATAAGAATATTTGCCAATATTTCAATTAAATTACTAAAATTATAGTGAGATTTCAATCTGTTGTCTGCTTTCATTATTCCTCAAATCCCTGTCGTGATTTAGCCCAGCCGATAGCCACGCAGCCGCTTGCTCACTCCTCCCCCTAGAGGAGAAAAATGTAACAAAAAGTCTGAGGATTGAGATAAAAACAGGCAGGGATCACCTACCAACCATGGCTCCGGGCAAAACAGACTTGACTTGGAGACAAATCAATTTAACTCCTTAACAGTTCATTCAGAACCCACAACGAGGAACAAGATCGAATCTCAAAAACACCTTCCTCCACCTCTCCCTTCTTCCCAGCTCTACCTTCTCCCCCAGCAGCCCAGGGGGATGGAGAAATGAGAGGGTTGCAGGTCAGTTCATCGCACATTGTTTCTGTCATTCCTTTCTTAAAGGAGGAGGACTCTTTACTCTCTTTTCCCCTGCTCCAGTGAATTCTCTCCTCATGGGGAATAGTCCAAAGACTTCTCCAATGTAAGTCCTTCCTGCAGGATGCCATCCTTATCCATCAGATTGCTCCAGCATGGGCTTTTCCTGTACAGTCATGGCTTCTTAGAGTGCAGCCACCCACTCCAGCATGGGGTCCTCCACGTCTGTCAGATGTGTCTCTGCCTCGTCATCAGTCTCCAGCAGCATAGGGAGTCCTTCTCACGGAGACAATCCTCTAAGAACTCCCTTAGGCACAGGCATGACTGCTCCAGAGTGGAGTTCTCCACAGGCTGCAGGTGGATCTCTGCTCGACCGTTAATCTCCACGAGTGGCAGGGGGGCTGCCTGCTGTCTCACCACGGGCTGCAGGGGAATCTCAGCTCCAGCACACCTCCTCCCGCACCGTCTTCCCTGACCTTGGTGTCTGCATAGTCATTTATCTCAGATCTCAGTCCTCTCTTCACTGCAGCAGTGCTGGGCCCAACAAACCCTGGCAGTCCCGGCAGGACTAACTCCACCCAGCGCGTGCCCTGGGAGCCGGGAGCTTTGGAGCTCCAGTCAAGTGGTGGTGACCCAGTGTGGGCAGCCACTTCCCCAGGAGGCTGGGAGGCCAGCCCCTGCCTTCCCCCTCTCTTTACTGTAGATCCAGCCTGGTTTGGGTTCCTTTGCCCCCTTCTTAAATACGACATCCACAGATGTGCTGGTTGACTCAGGCCTGGCCAGAGGGGAGGGGGGGTCCAACCTGGCCAGAGATCAGTCCGACTGGTTTTGGAGTTAGGGAAGTTTTTCATATATCCTACAAGGGCTATCTTAGCAGCTCCCTCCCCTGCTACCAAAACTCCATCACACAAACCCAGCACAATCCCGATTGGTTAATTCAAAGCCTGTTTCCCTCTAAATTCATTCACAGTCCCTGAAACTTGGTTTTATACCTTATTGAATTGATCCAAACTTTAAAAATTACATTTGCCTTGTCCTGAAATGAATGGCATCTTGTTATAGAAAATAATTTGGTTTAGTAACTGAGTTTCAGCCACAGTCCTGGAATCCCTTTTCCATGAATGAAGCTCAGTCCACTGGAACATCTATAAATCTACTGAAAAGGAGAAGGCAGAAAGCACAGAAACGACATGCCGCTGAGAAACTTGTCTGTGGCCAAGGCTATTCCTGCAGTATTCAGATCCAGCTTAAACAGGATGCCAATGGACTAATATTGCCTGCCACATGAACCTGAAGATTTTTCTAAGGTCTCCAGGCAGTTATGCCCGTGCCTGAATGTTGAAGTGGTGCTGGTGAACGTAGGAAAGAAATGAACAGTAAGTGTCCCTGTACTGGTGACACATGCTGTGCTGTGCTGGGTTATCTCACCTGTTAATTACACCCTGTGGACAGCTAGAAGTAATCAGAGGATTGTAGTAAGAATCAGAGGTAACCGGGGTAGGAAGAAAATAAGGAAAACACTGGAATAAGGAAAGGACTGAATCTTGTCCTCTTATTTCTTTCTTCCTTTTTCTTTGCTTTTCATAATAATTCCTTCCAGAAAGGATTTCCCTGTGTCCTTGTTTCTCTGCTGGTTCCACACCTCCCGTCTCTACAGAGCTGCCTGACACCAACGCAGGGCATTTCAGCCTCCCGTGCCGCAAACAGGCAGCCTGAATCACCCCCGGACTCCAACTAGCTATTTGTGACACACTGAGCTGGGCAACTGGATCAAGCCCCTAAAATCTGGCAAAATGGATTGTGCCCGTGGTGTGTGTGCTGTGTGGAGATGAAAGTTAGACCTACACTTGTGTCTGGATGCATGTACTCAAAATGTTCACAGGTACTACACATATTCAGTGGGGCCAGGACTAGTTTGTGGTTACAACAAAGATTAGCTGAGTTCTTGAATCTCTGTTTACCTCTTGAAGGCATCTACATTAACTCTGTCGCTCCCAGAAGTCTGCTCATGTTAAAAGTATGAGAATCCTCTCCCTCTTGGACCAGAATGTGTCAGTAAATTGTCTATTAACATGAAATTATTTTTCTGTTTTGGTATATTTTCCTGGAATTTGCTACTAGAAATATAAAATTGCAGTTTTCTTTAAATTATGTCATATTTATCTCAAAGATTTCCTTGGTTACGCAGGGCAGAATTGCACAAAGTGCTTACAGATGAGACTATCTGGTCGTGCCTGAAGTGACTTTTGCAGGGTTTCTCGTTGCAAAACAGGTTAACCAAATCCATGACAGTGCTCTTCAGGCATTTGTATCAGATTTCCTTGTCCCTAACATGACATTTTGAGACCCCTGTTTATCTGGCAAGGATCTGAGCGGATGCTGTTGGTCTACAGCCTTCTGATCCCTCAGCTATGGAGGCAGAGCCTTGTCGTGTTTTGTGCTGTGGAAATACTTGTCTCAGACCCATCTCTTCAGCAGGCAGTGAGTGGGACCGTGGGGGTGAGCTCTGCCCAGACACATGGCTTGGGAGCTGCTGGTTCTGTGAACCACCTCCAGGACTTGAGGCTCTGGGACGGGTCATTTGACAAAGCAGGAGGAACATTTTTATTTTGAAAACGTGTGATCGACACAAAAGGTTTCAGGGGCGACAGTACTCCTGCCTTTCCAGGCAACTAGTACTACCTAGTGCAGTATGTGCTATTTTAGATGTTTTCTTTCTGGAAAGAATTTGGAAAAAAGTGTTATCTGAATTGGACTGAACCCAATTTCTGAAAGACTGAAATTTTCAGTGAACTGTAAAACTTTGTCTAGATTTATTTGTTAAGCTAATAAACCTATCTAGAAGTAGGGCACAAATAATTTTTAGATGCACATAAGATTATCCAGTAATACAGATACTTACAGTCCTATTTGGTCACAGAGTCAGAATCTATTAGTATAATACTTTTGGTAAATGGCTTGGAAGGTGATGTAAATTACATTAAAGCCTGTCTCTAGATTCAGCAGACCTATGTCTGAATTTAACATATTTTGTCTACAGCATTTCATCTCCCTTTTAATTTCAAGGGTAACAAGAAGCTGGGTAATCATTAATACATGTCATATTCATTGTTCCAGCTAAACTGATGGTTTAGCTCTAAGAGACTTGCCTGTTTGCATGACATTGTAGCCATGTAAAAAAATTATTCTGCTTCATTTTTCCTGGAACGTCTCTTAGGCTTTCCTTATCCTTTGTTGCACTTCATTAAACCAGCTACATCCCTGCATTAAATCAACCATAGACCAATCGTTGTCAACAAAGGGAACTCTACCCTTTGCTATTAAAGCATATGGACCATAATCTGTTAGCATTATTATATTTGACAAATAAAAATTTGTTAAATCAAAGGGCATGAGTCTTTGCCTTCCTGAATCATCTTGTAGTCTCTTTCTTGCTGCTTTCCATTCTTTCCAATAGCAGTCAAATTATCCTTGCCTTGCAATAAAATATGACATTTGTCTAAAATACTAATTTATTCTCCATATTACTTTTCATCTGAAGATCATGAAGTGCTTTACATCATGATCGTCAGAAATAAGGAGAACTAGAAGGAATGTAAGAAGTGATTATTTGACTTGCCCAAAACATCTTTTATTTTGACACAGAACTAAGGTAATATAGTGAGAACAGTGCCACATCAGTTAGTCATTTCTGCCTTTGATGTTTTAAAATGCAGTCATTAGCCATACGTGGTTACATCAGCTTAGGCTAAAGTTATTCTTGATCAGTTGTTTTGGATGAGACAACTTCAACCACAATTTTGTCCCTAGATAGTTGGGTTAGCAAGAATAACAGAAATGCAATTATGACTTGCTTTTCATTTTGCTTTTTGGAAGAAATCACTATCCTTTTGACTAAAATTTGCTCTCGTTAACACACCAAGCTTGTTTGCTGTAGCCAGAGGTGTGATAGGGAATATGGCTAAAAGCAGAACTTCATTTCTTATGTTCACAGCAGCAAATATTTGTGAAGAGAAGATGCATAGCTGTTCCTGGTCTCATCCATGAGAGTAAGCAAACAGCTTTCAGAGAATGTGTTGCTTCAGACTTTCTCCGAAATTTTTCTGCCTGAAATGCGCAGAGCTCTGCCTGTTGTGTTTGCAAAGCCTGGGCTGAAAAATATGTCTTTTAGCATTAACTTTTTACTGCTTATTCGGTTTTATGCTACAGCTGTAAACTCTGTTGTTGTTTTATTTGCTGATCTGTTTTATTAAGTGTCTTCTGATGAACAACAAGAAGTGTGTAATAAAAAACATCCGTGGTATGGTGATGACTTCCTTCTCTCAGTCACAGATCTTAAACTAGTCCCTAGTGTGCTGCTATACACAACCCTGCCTTGTTTCTAATATTTGTTACTGAAATGTTCACTTGGGTCCTGGCTGGTGTTTTTGGCTGAATTTGCATTCTGTTGCTATTAAAGGAGATCCTCCTCTGGAAATCTCCTTCTGGTTCATTTGTCGTTTCTTCCTCATCAGACTGTACTGGATAGATCCTCACTGGAGTAAATTTAATGGTCAGATAAGTGCACGAAAGAATAAAACAATTTGCATTTGGTAAGAATCTGCCCCTTATCCGATAGCAGCAGAAGTTGAAGTTCTGGTTTTATTTTTCCTCATTCAGCACCTGTGTACCATACATAGTATTTTATAACACAATCAAGACCCATTTAGTCATAACTCTTCAACTTGCTGCAGAATTAGCTGCTCTAGTGTAGTATGCAGTCAAAGCTTAAATACTAGAGTGTTTCTACGACTTCCATGGAAACTCCTACCTCATGTAATCTAAGAGGACCTGGTGTCTCCCCTCACCTTACACTACTCAAGAAAAAAACCCAGAAGTTCCTGTTCATCCCTTTGGAAAAGGTGTGTTGGCATGTTGTGCATTCATCCAGGCTGCCCAAAGTCCTGCTGCTCCATGTGACATGGTCTTCTGGGAAAGCAGTTGTATTTTCGTGGTACACTGTTGGTGAAGTGTTGTACAGGACTTCAATGGGGCAGTGTTTAGGTTTCTTGAAGATCACTGTGGGTCTCCTACCATTGATGGCACAGCAGACAACGCCTTCCTCGATACTCCCACGTAACACACACCTCTTGTCAGTGCAGAATGTGCCCATGAAGACATCATTAACATTGATGGAGCCAATCTCTTAGGGAACAGGATGGAAGATGCAGAAGCCATTTGTGAGAACCTTCAGCAGGAGATGTTTAAGGTAAGTGGTAGAATTTAAATTCAGCTCGGTAAGATTTTTTTAGAGAGGCTGAGTGCCAAACTTTACAAAGGTTTCACATTTTGATGAAAACTTAGTGGCTGATATAAATGATCTATTTGTTACTGCATCTTCACAAGCTTGACCTTGCTTTCTGTTTCAAACTTTATTTATAAGTATTGGGATAATGAATGAGGTGGTAGTCTATCACAGTCCAAAATTATCTTAATTTATATTGGTGGTGTATAGAGTTAGCTCTTAGCCTACTTTTTTTGCTACATTTTTCAGAAACTTTGAGAAGCCTCCAGTGGTCTGTAACATAAATAGTGAATGATGACATTTAAAGTTTGGAAGAAAAAGAAATATACTGCTGCTTGCCATAAAGGTTCATTAATTGCCCTGTTCTTTCACATTTCATAGCTCTTTATTCCCTGTAAGCCACTCACAAGGGCTGGATTCAGGCTTGCCATTGCTTAAGTGTGGAATTCGAACCATTAGAAAATTAATAAAAAATAATTTTGCTTATATAATGACTACTGGCAGCAGTAGCCAAGTCCTCTTTGTTGTGACCTCAAAGCATCCTAAAATATGTAATGCAATTACAACTTTTTAGGACCGACTCCTTTTCTCTTAATTTAACGTTAGCACTAAATCAAATTAATCTTCTTTAACGTTTCAGTGTTGCAACATCTGGATCAGTTTTTATTTTTATGTTTGCATCTCTTATAATTGCATTAATTTACTGCTGTAAACTTCAGTGAAAAGAGATATAAATCAGAAACTTTCTATCATTCATAAACATCTTTAAACATAACAGAGTATTTCATCATAATGGAAGTCTATTTTAGAATTGGTAGCTCAGACCTGAGTTGGAACCTGCTTCTTTTCTTCTGTGAACGAAAAGCAATGAAGTTTAATGATTTCTACGAGTGTACCTTTGTTCATACATTCGCAAGGCAATATCCACTAGGAAGGATGACAATGTTAATTCTATTTCTTGAAAATACTGGACATATCTATACCATGCAACCCAGATTATTTTGAGCTCGGCATACTTGCATTGATCCCAGAAGTGATGTCACAACAAACAGGGAAAATTGGGAAGGATGGACGTCACTTCAAATGCAGGGACGTGCATTAACATAGTAATAACTAAACTAACGTGGCTAGACTTCCTCAAGGCTAAAACAACAGTGACTCACATCTCAGTCGGTTTGAGCATCCCTGTGTTGGAGTTAGCTTTAAAACCAGAGCTCTCCACAATTGCTTCTCATCTGTGACTATTAACTGGAGAGATTGTAGGCAGCTTTTTAAGTTCTTTGAGTTCTTAGTTCTCTTAAAAGCTGTGCATTTGAGGGAAGGACAATAAATTTAGACTCCAATTAGTGATTTAAAAGCCTTCTAAGTGATCTTAATAATTTTTTCACCCTTCATCAGTCTGAAAAAAAAAAAACTGAGAATTGCCTTTTCTCCTCTTCAAAGTTTTAGTATATTGAAATTTATGAATATTTCAAAATCCTTCTGCCTTTCACCCAAATGGAAATGCCTATTCAGAGCTGACTTTAACTTTCATTTTGAATTTCTAAGCCTATAATGTTGATAGAATGATCTTTTTTTCTTGCTATTGTCATCTCAGTGGATGTTCCTACTCTTTCACAACACTGCTGTACTGTTAGCAATTTATCTTTTGGCTTCTCCAAAGTAAAAGAGAATCCACCTACTCTTGTTTTTGATTATGAACTGTAACTCTGTAATTGGTTTAGAGCAACATGAAAATTGTTGCTGTAATAAAATCAGCACTGTAAGAAATATCTGTTTGCAAATTACATCCAGCATCACGTCCTTAGAAGGTCCTTAACAGCTCTTAACAGGTTCCAATGCCTTCTGCTTACCAGCAATTAACTCCTGTCAACTCTGATGTGGACTGTGCTCAGCACTATGGCTACTGCAACCACACATAGCACAAGTCTTGAAGTCCTTACACACCTTGTCAGCTCTGTCTGCTTCAACTAGGGAATGGAAAGAGCTTTGAACATATGATGGCCAACAGAAATCATAAGATACAGGATCTTCCCATTTTTTAAGACCTTATTTACTTCAGACCAATGGACTCCCTACATTTTGCTCAAGGCTACTGGTGTGAACCTGTGGGGTTCCTTTTACAAGTCGAGTTCAGAGGTGCAGATGGAAACACAGAACTCTTCTGGTATTAACTGGAAGGGACTTCAGTGGTCATCTCATCCCTCCTCCCACTCAAAGTGAGACTGTCACCAGCACTAGACCAGGTCAGTAGAGCCCGTAATAAGGATCCACCACTGCTCTGGACAACATGCTGCACCATCCACCAGTGAAAGTTTTCCTTAAAGTAGAAGATGAACCTCTCAAGCCACAACATGTGGCTGTCACTCCCTGTATATGTATAACATATACCATGGCCAAGAAGAGTTTGACTGACACCTTCATAGTTTCCATGCACACACTTGCAGACTGGTGTAGACCTCCTATTTACCAGACTAAATGTGCTCATGTCTCTCAACATTTTCTCATAGACTGTGTGCTCCAGACCTCCTTACCTGTGCTGAATAGTAAAATGCAATGCAAATAAGAGATTATAGGTATATTAAACAAACAGAGAAAAAAAGATGGGGGCTGAAAAATTGTAGGAGAAGTTGGAATTGGAGATAATTTAATATGTATGCTCCATGAACCGCATAATCTTTATTATGAGTTTGTAATATGTACAAAGGCTGTGAAAAGATTCAGAAAGGGTTTTAGAAATATATTTAAAACTTACATTGTTTCACTACTCATTGCCCAAATTAAACTATGTAATGGAAATTTTACTTTCCAGAATTGAGTATGTAGTTTCATCTATCATTGGCCCATGAAAGATTTCCTTTTCTTGGTGCTTTGTGTACTGAATTTCTTCTTAGATGTCTGTTGGTTCCTTAAAGCTATGAGAATGATTGCATAATATAATATTAGCCTATGTATAGCATAACTAATCTGATAAAAAGTGAAAGCACAAAGTGGTAACAATGAGAGGTATTTCAACATCAAAAGCTGTAGTTATTTATGATTTACTCACCTTACAAATATTCTCTTCACAAATGTTTCTCTCTAAGTTTTTTAAGTATGTTCTGCTGCTGCAAGCAAAATTTACACATTTTGAACTTCAAACAAAATATTGTGGAGCCATATTCTGTGCTATCTTATCTAGCCCAGGTAGAATGAAGTAGCTTCAATGTCATCTGAAGCTTTATCTCTCCCTGCTCCTGGGCCATATGGAGATTTGGCTGCAGCTGCACTGTCATATACATGACTCAGAAGAGCCTCTCTGGAGGGATGACTTTTTTTCCACTCTCTAACTAGTTCCACTTATTTCATACTTTTCTTAAAATTGTCTAGCTCTGCCTTAAAAGTAGGATTTTTTTAGTCCTGCATTGCTCCCATAAAAATTCTGATTCAGATCCTCAGTGCTGTAATGCTTAATTATTTTTTTCCCTTATTTCCAGGCTAAATTTATTCATAGCTAATTTATACCCATTTGTTCTTGTGTCATCATGGCCTTTAGTTTAAACAGTTGTTTACCCTGCCTGATATTTACATCCCTGAAATGCTTACAAAAAATGGAAGTGAGGACAGAAGCTGACAGATGGCTATCGTTTAACCTGTAATTTGTATTAATTATAAAATTAATCAGTTTTTCGAAGTTCAAGACGGTGTGATTGAGCCGGATTTGGTGTCCAGCTAAAATTCCTTAGCAGAAAAGTTGTTGATGGAAGACTTTCAGTTAGTAAATAAATCACCAATCCTAGTAGTACGTGTTTATTAATAATTGTTATTACTGAGCTTAACCAAAACAATTGTACCAAGAGAAAGAAGTGATACACACAGTCAGTGCCTGTAATACTTAACAGTCTCTCATAAGGAGACCCAAATGGGCCACAGAGGGTGCTGATAAGCAGTTACTGCTTGAGTGCCCTTTTTGTCCGGGGCACCATTGTGGTTTAGCCAAGCTGGCAATCAAATGCCACGCAGTCACTTACTCACCGTCCCCCACCCCTGGGGAATGGGGAAGAGAATTAGAGGGGAAAAGGGAAGGAGACTTGTTGGTTGAGATAAGAACAATTTAATAATGATAATAATATAAAATGAAAAGTAATAATTGTATATGAATATATACATACAGATAATAATATACACAAACAAGTGATGCACTGTGTAATTGCTCACTGCCTGGTGACCAACGCCTGTCCCATCCCTGCAAACAATCCCGAACCAGATAAGTCCTGACACCACAATCCCAGATGGATGAAAGGCATGAAAATAGAGCAAGAGAGTGGCAGAACTCCAAGAGTCCAAGAGTCTCAGAGAGTCTGAGAGAATCCCAAACTTCCTGGTTGTCGTGGTTTTAGGCTGATCCAGCAACTAAAACTCACACAGTCTCTCCTTCTCCAGTAGAGAGGAGAGAAAAAAAAACACAAAGGGACTGAGGGTTGAGACAAGAACAGAGGGAGCACCCACCAACCATGGTCCTGGGAAAAACAGGCAGAGCTTTTCTCAAAGCAAAACAGTTTATTAATGATTACTTAGAAGGACAAAGGGAAACAAAAACCGATTACTTGAGAGGACAGAAAGAAACAAAACCAGATCTTAAAACTGACACCTTCCCCCCCCCCCCCCCTTCCTTTTCCTCCCGGCTCTACCTCCTCCCCCCAGCAGCACAGGGGGCAGGGACTGGGGGAGTGCAGGTCAGTTCATTCCGTGCTGTTACTGCTGCTTCTTTCTTAAAGGAGAAGGAGTCCTTACACCCTTTTCCCCTGCTCCAATGGATCCCCTACCCACGAGGAAAAATCCACAAACTTCTCCAGCGTGAGTCCAGCCCACTGGAAACAATCCTTCCCCACAGATTGCTCCAGTGTGGGCTTTACCACAGTCTCGGGTACTTAGGGAGCTGTAGCCACTCGCTCCGGCATGGGTCGTCACGCAGACTCTAGATGCCTCTCTGCCTTGTCATGCACCCCAACACGACCATCCTCAGGCTCAGGCATCTTCTCCCCACGGGCTGTGAGTGGGTCTCTGCTCCACCGAGGCCGTCCTGGTTGCAGGGGGGCCACCTGCTATCTCACCATCAGCCGCAGGGGAAACTCGGCTCCGGCACACCTCCTCCCGCTCCATCCTCACTGACCTGCTGTCGATGCGGCTGTTTCTCTCAGATCTCAGTCCTCTCCAGGTGAACTCAGCCCAGTGGGCACCCCGGGAGTGGGGTGCCCCTGAGTTCCCCAGCTGGCTCCGCCGCCGCCATTCTCCGTGGGCGGCGCCGGCCCGACGCAGGCAGCTGCCCGGCCGGGAGCCAGGGAGCGGGGGCAGTGCCCTCCTCCCTTCTCTGCTCGATCCTGGGCGAAGCACCTTTTCCAATTCCTTTGTCCTGACTTAAATAGGGCAATTCGCAGAGGCGCCCTATTGGCTCAACCCCGAGGGGGATGGCAGTCTGATCTGGTGGCCAGAACTAAGCCTAACCCGGTTCCAAAACCGGGGAGGTCGCAGGGAGCAAAACCCCTCTCCTGCCACCAGCACCACCCCCCCCTCCACATCAAACCATGACACTGGTCAACCCTCATCTATATACTGGGCATGACGTTGCATGATATGGAATGCTCCATTGGCCAATTTAGCCCTCAATCCTAAATCTAAGGTCAAATCATAAGGGAAGTGGCGGACCCTTTGTACCGGCCATGCTCCCCCTCAGCCTGTTGTGCTGCTTGTTGGCAGAAACACAGGAAGCTGAAAAGTCCTTGATGTCTCAGCACCAAATATGAACATCAGCGCTCTGTCAATGTTCTTCTCATAACAAATCCCAGAACAAATCCAAAACACAGAGCTCTTCTAGATGCTAAAAAGAAAAACTAACTCTGTCCCGACCGAAACCAGGACGGGAACTGAGCAGGTCCTTTAAGGGTATGCCTGTTGGCCATGTCAGTTTCAATCAGGAGCGTAGTTCTGCAGTAAAAACCTGCATGGAAACAGCATTTTGTGTATCTTTACACAGCTTCATTAACAAGCAAATAAAAGGTAATAAGTCCTTGCAGTTCCCTGTCTACAGCTATTATCCAAAGAACTGTCCCAGGTATTCCTCCTAGTCCTCAGCAACCTGGAGATACCACCCAAGGCTGACTGTGTGTTTATTGTCCTTAAACCTTTTATAGCCATTCCAGTTAAACACTTTTACATCCTAGTTTTGTTGATTCATTTATTAAATTACTTCTGCTTTATGTCGTCTTTGTTTCAGATACACTACACAATGTTTTTAACTTCTGCTCTTAAATGTTCAGAAGGAAGACAGCAGATCACTAGATCATCACCTTCCCTCCCATCTAGTGCTGTCACGGGAGCATGGAATTCCTCTGCATGCCCTTTACAGCAGAGTTGTATTCTGGTATCTGCCTAGGTAAGATCAAAAAGCTTCAGTGTGTTGGGAGTTTAATATTAATTTCTACTCTTATAATGATCTGGGAATTTTTTGATTGTGGGAGATTAATCTCCTTGTGACCTTTGGAATTTGTAAAATTTTGTGCCTGAAGGAAGTTTTGTACTTACAAATTGTACGCTCAGTTGCTGAATGAAAGCACTCTTCCCTTGCCCCATTTCTGTTCTCTTGCCTCACTCAGCTTTAGTGTTACATGCAGCTTTCTATGTGCTACAGTTTAAGATACTGTAGAAATAGCCCCACCGTAGGTATATTTTTGGGTAGTTCCACAGTAAAGACTTCAGTGCACCACTTCCCGAGGAAGCATGCAATAAATTATGAATAGTTACTATTCAGGCAGCACTGTTCATTCCAGGCACTGAGGCAGTTCGGGATATTGGATGGGAAACTGTAGTGATTATGAAACCTGCAACTCTCTTCTGTCTGAATGCTTGCATGAGGATTGAGCTTAGGTTTTACATTTGAATGACTCTCTTTGCAATGCTTTCATGTTTTGTTGTTTGGGTTTTTTTGAAATGTAATTACCTTTACAAAGGAAAAAAAAAAAGAAGGAAAAAAAACATAATAAGAATAAAAAAATTTCATGAGGGACCATAAATGAGATATCAACGAGTTTGACTTCGGCAGATCAAAATAACCTCCTACGATTTCCTATTTTTTTGGCTGTCTGCCACGAAGGCACATTAGCTGCAAAACTGCTGACAATCTTCTAGCACAGAAGAGAGTGTGGAGATTTGAAAATTACAAGTTCAAGTTGCAAATTTTGCAGTAGTTAAGTACTTTTGCATCTTTCCTCCCTGCTTCTGCCTACGTTTTCTTCTACCTCCTCAGTTCCTACCCAGAAGTTCTCATTCTTCTCATCTACGCTTTCAGTTCCTCTCCAAATTTTTAGCTCCATTATCTTCCAGGCTCTTTGTGTGAGTCAAGTGGCTCCATCATCTCCTTGGGCCAAGTGAAAGGGCTGGAATTTGACTGAAGAAGGGACAGTGGGGAACAGGCAGAGACTCCACCTCACCCAAATGCATTAATAACCAGAGAGTGATACTGAGGGACCATCCCTGAGCTGAGGTGCCCTTGGGCTGAAGCACACTCAGTCACTGTGCATCCATAGAAAGGCCACAACAGGGTCCGTGGACAGAAGTTGGAGGGGTGAAGCATATTTAGGGCAGGGTTTCAGAAAAAGAATAATGCTGCACTGGTTGTGATTTTTTTTCTTCACCACCTTATGCATGGGTCTTTACATCTTCCTTTACATTCCCAAATCTGTAAAGTATGCATTCTTAAAACTGAGCCAACTCTTCCTGTCCTATCTGACATATTATGAGTTCAAAAGATCTGTTGCAAAATGACAAAATATCAAAATCTTGCATTGATACTGCATTGATTAGAACAAGACTTTGACTTTATCCTCTAAGAAATGACAATGCTTTGTGAACACTGACAGATCCATTCACTCTGAAACAGAAAATATCAATCTGAATCTTTAAAGCTTGATAAAGCTGTTATCAGGTGAAAACGTGAAGCTACTTGTACCCGTGTCTGGCTAAAAAGAAAATCTCCTACTAGTTATAAGGCTAATTATAAGGTATTTGAAATGCATGTTTTAAAGCATGCAGAACTAGAGTGGTCCACTGTATCCTAAGAGAAGCAGAACATTTTACCTGAGCTGTAACTATGAAAGTAATTTTTTTGAGAAACTGACTTTTAAATCAAAAGGTTTTTGAAGGGAGGAACCATTTGTGTTGTCTGTGTTGTCCTTTGTGAGAGCAGAAGCTTCAGTTTTTGAAGCTGACTTGCATTCAAGGAAAAGTCCTCAAAATTCATCAATATATGTCATTTTGGTAGCACAAGGTGAAATAAATGGGAAGAGGTGGTGTGAGGAAGCTGAGCTGCAGAGAAAGCTTAGTTCTACAGCAAGTGGACACTAGGACACTTCTGTCAGGATAATATAGTCAATTTGCATGACTCTGAGCAGCAACGGTGGAGGGAGAAACACAGTCTTCAAAGTCTAGCCCTTGTCTGGTAAGGTAGAAATCAAGACTCTGAAAGGCTACATTGCTTTTTTTTTTTTTCCTTTGCCTTTATTTTTTATTTCATTAAATGATGAAGGAACATAATTCAAAATACTGTTTATGAGGATTTATATATGACAGGCTATGTAGTCTCTCTGGCACTCTGGAAGTATACTCTGCCATCATCTTCATCTAAGTGACCAGGAGCAGATCTGCCTGAAATGGCTGGATTCACCAAAGTGCTTGCCTAAGAGGGAAGAGAGAACACAACAGTTTAGAAAAGCGCTTCAAGGGCCAAGTCTGCCATTTGTGTTATTAATATTCAATCTGTGATCTCTATGAGAAGTCTTTATCAAGATGGCAATTATAAACTGAATAAGATTAAAGTACATTGGTATTTATTCTAATATGTTGACTATAAATTATTATAATGGTCCTGCATAAGTTGTTATCTAGATAAAAGCCAGTCAAGCCAGAAGGACTTATGAGTCCTCTATAAGCACTACGATAGGCATGTAAACTTGAACTCCCATGGAGGAGAAAGGAACTCAGCAAAGAGCTAGGGATTTGGGAAGCATGAATCATCGCAGCTGGAGTCAGTGCTGTTCCTCGAGTTGGATTCGTTAAATGAAAGAAAAGGAAAGTAGGTAGAAGAGCAAACCAAGTGAGAGAACAAGTTCTGTTCTCTTCAAAGTCACCAAAAGAGACACAAGGTAAAATTTACCCGGACGAGACAATCAGAGGATGGAGAGGACCACTCCACCAGCTGCCAAGGAGGTTGCAGGTCTACTCTGGAAAGAAGACTGCTGAGGCATGGCTCTCCGCATATGCAGCTGTGCAGTGTCTCAAGTTGCTTTTATGTGACAACCTGGTGAAAACCTTGGGTTTGGGTTCATCTGAAGTTTTGCATAAGTGGCATACCTTCTTAATTGTTTCTGGTCCCATGAAAGAATATGCCATGTTATGGAACCTACTTTTACAACTATACTGCACATGCAACTTGGAAAAAAAAAATCTGGCAGAGGCAGACCAAGGGCCAGATAAACCAGTGTCACAGACAATATCCAATCCGTAGGCAAACTTTCTCTGCCTTGTCTTATATACATCTAAATAATGCTCAGGGCAGGACAATTCAAGTCCCAGATGAGACTACATGATATCATCATGTAAATTAAGACTATCATCTTCACTGTTTGCTTATTTACTTTCAATTCTCTTAGGTAAGTGGTAAACAGATGTTAGTGTTTAGGAAAGAACTTCCCATTTGAATTAACCTGAGTAGCTGAGCACACAAAGAAGAAAGATTCCTCCCACTCTACTGCTTTTTTTTTTTTCTGGCAGTGATGTCGGTTTAAAGACCAATCCAGAAATAATTTAACTTTAGTTTAGTGGTAAATGCTTATCAGGTAACACACAGTCTCTGTTTTGGTGGCATAATACTCCTCCTTACCGAAATGCACAGTAATGTCTCACAGAGCTCCTCTCAGAGAGTCGAAAACTCACTGCTGGGTTTAGTCAGACTAGGTGCACAGAGCAGTAATGAGCAGTGCATCCTGTTTTGAAAGGGATAGTTATTAAACTGTCACAGTAGGAAAAAATGCGGGTTTCACTGCAAAGTACTAGGTCATTCTGTCACATAAGGAGTGGGCATGAAACCAAGGAATGGATAACTTTTTCCTAAGTCTGACCACTCTTTAAAGATGTCAAGAAAGGGGAAGAAATCCTAATGTAATAAACATGTCAAATGTTTACTTGTTGCACAATGGGAGGGAAAGATGTACTTTCCTAAGAAGTGGAGACTGTCTTGCTGACCTTGGCTACTTGTACCTCCATGTGACCTTGGGAGTATGTCCCTTTCCACATTTCATTTTGATGTTCACTTTGATGGTAACACAAGCCATATGATTTTTTATTAATACATCAGCTGATCCTGTGGGAACTCCTTCAAAAACTAGAAGCATTTGTCTGGTTTACTCTGGCAAAGTAAAAAAAGGTGAAAACAAGCTGATCTATAAGCAACTCATCAAATATTTTGTTTTCTGCATGCTAATTATTGTTGTTTGATAACAATGATCTGCAAAGAAAATGGTGTGAATGAATGTGAATGATCAAATGAGAATGCCACTGGATTTTTAATGTGGGATGTTAATGTATGTAGATAAGTGAGTTAAGATTCATGACAATTTTAACCCAAATTTAGTCATAAAGCTGCCCAGGGACTGTCGTTGTGGCTGAGATCTCCTTTAGGTGTTTAAAATACAGTCCTCTAAATCTAAAGTCACCTGCAGGAGTGGTTCCTTTTATAGTCAGTGGAAAGAAGTAGGTCAGATGAACCATTTTTCAGATTTGCCTACATTAAATCCTTTGGTTAGAGTGACACGATCTCTTGGGGTGTCTCTTCCTCTCTTCTGGCTGCAGAGAGAGCACCGAGTAATGGGCTCAAATGGAGACATCTCCATTGCATGTATTGAATATTGAGTGAGATGAATTCCCCACTAACTCCAATCTCCAGTCCTAACTCAGTACCAGAACATTTTTTCCCTTGTCTTCTTGTCCACTTTTCTATATATTCCACTATGTAATTATTGATTATATTACAGCAGCTGCCAAAATTAGTTAGGAGCAATATACAGAGACAAATCTTATCCTAAAAAAATCACACCTGAGAGATAGATGGAAAGGAAGGGACTTGTGTATGCATTTCAGGTTTCATATATTAATCTTTGAAATTAATTAGATATTAATTATATATAGTAACAGTCCCCAGTATCTCCTCTGTTAGTAGCTATGAGCTAGCTTTCCCAACTGCAAGTTATTTTGCTTTACAGAATAAAATCTCTCCTATAAAACTCATTTTGGGAAATTACAGCCCTGTGTCCTAAACAATGTTCCTGTCTTTTTTCACTTCAGACATAAAGATAATGATTTCTAAAACTCTGATCTGAGTTAAATACTGGAAAGTTCGGTTGAGCAATGTTTTATTGAAAGTTTTGTTCAGTTACAGATAAAGTCTTTGGATCTTAAAGTATACCAAAGAAAATATTTTCTGAAAGACAGAGACAATCTAACACTCCTACAGTCCTGTGCAGGAGCACTTGGAGAGAAAAGGAAGCAGACACTTTATTTTCCAGAGAAAATCTTTCACTATGAACAGTAAATAGTCAAATTCTTCAGCAAACACTGGCTTCTTTGTTTAAGGTGTCTGCCTGGCTGATGTCAGTGTGGGAGGTTAGCTTCAAAAACATAAAGAGGGGAACTTTGATGAGAAAACCTTTGGGTGGGCATCTTTGGTGTTACCTTTATGTAGTTTAATACCTGTCTCTAGACAGCTTTTTTCCCTCTCTTCTACCACTTCATTCCTCTCTTTTTGTATGTTTGCCTGTCTTCTCTCCTGTGCCTTTGTCTCCAAAGTTTCCAGAGCTTTTTCTGTCCAACAGCCGATCCCCGCAATAGCTGTTCTGTTCCTCACTGGTTAGCTCTCTGCTCCTCCATGTATTTACTGCTCAGAATAGAATTTCTCTACTCTCTCACTTCTAAAAAAGATTTTGCTTATTTTCTGTTTCATTGTGTTCTTTCACTTCTGGCTTCTTAAGGTTGGGAGTTGTCTCAGGAGGATGCACTCCCATCACCCAAAGGCTGGCTTGCACTGGGAGGCTTAGGAGTGATCTGGCTGCAGCAGCAATGAGTACCCCATAGGTCTTCACAGTTGTGGACTTGGGATGAAGCCCTTAACTCAGAGTCATGTCGGTGGTCACTAAATTGTTTGCCCCAGGACACAGAAGTTTTCCTTGACTGCAGCTTGGGTGAGAGGACAAGCGGGAGCACAGCGTGGAGCAGGGCGGGACAGACTCTGACTCAGCTGTAGCTGGCTCAAGTCCTCACCCTTCCTGTTATTAGCAAAGGAAGTAATCTGACACAGATCTTTCGGCAACTTCTTTCCTTTACACTGGTCTGCTGTGTGAGGTAATGGGATGGGAGGAAACCTCCAAGGGGGAGGTAAGGACTGCTTACCTCCACAGGGTACTTCACTGGGACAGGTAACCCACATGGCTTCTTGTGCCTCTTACACAGTTGTGCAACGGAACACACTATTCACACAAAGTAAGTTTTGATTTTTCCTCTTGAATAATAAAAGGCCTTAGCCTAGCCATATAGTGTTGTCATGCTCTACTTGTAACTAAACAGCCTCATTTTTGGATGACTGATGCAACGATAAAGCCTGAGGTAAACGGTCAGCAAGGACCACTTAGCAGAATGTGGCTTTGCAAAGAGAGGCAAGTAAGGTAATGTTTGTCATATCACATAGGCTTCCTGCAGAAATTGGTCTCTGAACAATTGGTTTTGTGGTCCTTCCCAGTAGACTTGTTTGGTTAAGATTGTTCTTAGCCCAAAGAATGTGCCAACAGTGATAGCACAAACTGGATAATTGCCACGAGTAAGGTCTTGTTCCTACCCTACTCCCAACAGTAAAACACCACCAAACTTAAGTAACTTTACCAGCAACCACTGACTAACTTTTAGGGTTTTTTGTTTGTTTTTTTTAATTTTTTTTTCTGCTGCATATCATAGACATATCTCAAGAAATCAGATCCTATGTCAGTCATGCTTCCCACTGCTGAAAACTTGGCTACATGATACCTTTGCCACCTGTGTCCCAAGTTGCTAACCTGCACAGTCCATGGTCCATCACACAGCAAAATATGACTATATAGGGAAAGAAATTGAAAAAATAATGAAGTTTACTTATGGAAATAAGTTTCCCATAAAGATGGTATGGTGGGTTGACCTTGGCTGGATGTCAGGTGTCCACCAAGCCACTCTCTCTCTACCCCTCCTCAGCAGGACAGGGGGAGAAAATAAGATTAAAAAGTCATGGGTCAAGATAAAGGCAGTTTAAAAAAGAAAAGCAAAGGCTGCATGTAGAAGCAAAGGAAAACCAAAAGTTTTATTCTCTACTTCCTATCAGCAGGCAAAGTCCAGCCACTTTCTGGAAAGCACAGCCTCAACGTGTGTAGTGGTGGCTTTGGGAGACAAATGCCTTAATAACAAATGCTCCCCTTCTCTTTCACTTATCTTTTATTGTTAAGCATAACGTCATATGGTATGTAATATCCCTTTGATCAGTTTGAGTCAGCTGTCCCAACCATGTTCCCTCCCAACACTTGCCAACCCCCGGTGCACTGGCCTTTGGTGTAGTGGGTGTTGGAGATAGAGCCTTGATGTTATGTGAGTATTGCTCAGCAGTAGCCAAAACATTGGTGTGTTGACAACACCGTTCCACCTAAAAAGCACAGCACTATGAGGGCTTCTATATGGAATATTAACTCCATCCCAGCCAGACCCAATACAGATGGATCTACAAACAATGTTTTTTTCTGAAATAATGATAATATGTCACGGAGACATCAACAGTAAATGCCACATAAAGTGTCAACGTTTTCTCAGGTCTTGCCTGATCACTATTTCTGTACAATGCAGCTTAGCAAACATGATAACACATCAATGGAGTTCTCATGATAAACTTGAATGCTACCTTATGTATATTCAAGAAAGATTTTATACACCTGAAAATCACAGTACAAGGGAGAGATGTTTATCTATTGCTTGCTCTGTGTAACAGAGGACTCTATTTGCTCTGAGAGTGATGTTAGCAGACACTGGGGCAAGATGCTATTCCCAACCGTGGAAACCCATGTCTTTCCAATTGAGGTGCTCTATGGTGTCTGAGACCTCTTCATAGGCCTGACTGGTGTGCTGTGGCCATAATGTAGGGCATGCAGGCAGTGTCTGGAGGCCATAGTGCACTAGGGCAACTCAGATGGTGGTTAAGCCTATGTTAGGCATCAGAAAGACTCCCTTAGTGTTTACAGATCCATTTCAAGTAAGGGAAATGACAAGTATTTTCCGTAAGTAAAAAGAATGGTGAAAATTTTTTAGTCAAGTGAAACTTTTATCTATTAACAATCACTCATTGACGTACAAAGTTGCACCTCATTGCGCAGAATGTATCTTTTTATCATTTTTTGTTGTCAATGCATTGGAAGTGCTGTGGCTTCCTGTCCCAGTGCGTGTGCAGTACAAGACAAACAAGAACGCCTATTGAGCATGACTACTGAGGAAATCTATGTTTGTAGTTTTGGGAAAAAAAGGCACTACGCAAGCTGAAAGAGCTGATATCCTGAGCAAGGAAATACGCTGCACCAGGAGAATTTGGTTTCAGTTCTTGACTGCGCCTCTGGGGATAATGGTGAGACTTTATGGAGGAGTGCAGAGCTGGCTGCAAGCTGCCTTTGCAATGCCTGGTTTCAGGTTTAGCTGCTCCCCAGGTTGGCCCTCAGCACAGGTCTGCGCAGCCCGACTTTGCTCCATCCTCCTTCGCCGCTGCCAGCAGCCGCAGTGACGTGAGCACTTTCTGACACAGGGCTGCCTTGTCCTTGACTTTCTGTCTGATATTAACAGCCAGAGCACAATGTGAGAGACGTTGGGCTGGCATTGAGCCATGGGAGAAGTCCCTCTGCTCTTGGCTGCCCACCAGCTGTTGTGTTCTCTTGGCACAGTGAGACGGCCTCAGTGTTAATGTATTCTCCATGGGACAAGTGGAGATATTTTACTGAATTCCTTTGTCTGACTTCATAGGCTTTAATGGAACAATATATCAGATGTTTCAGTGAGTCAATTGCCTTCATGAAGGCAAAGTACTTGCTTGTTGGTAAACAGAACTACATCACGCTGTTTTTTATAAAATTATAAACTGATTAAATTAAAACTTTAGTGACCTTTTTTGTCACGAAGCACACTATGGAAATGCTTGGGGAAGGGCCAGGTTGGTATACTTTTTTTCCCCCAAACTTTACAAGAAATTGAAGGTTTCAGGTTGCAGAATTCTGAGTTATTTTTTCAACAAACATTAAAAACTATGTTACTGTATTCACAATGTTTTTCAATATTTCATAACTTGCAAACATTAAAAAATATCTACAGGAGTTAAGGGAATATTTTGAAAAGCATCTGTTTTTGTTCCTGCTTCAGTTTCATACATTTTGAAGGGAAAAGATGGAAAGGAGAAGAAGAGGATGAAATCTGAATTTCAGAGGGAAAGCAAGTTGTCCAAAATGAAGCCTGTTACGCTGAAAATTTTAATGAGGAATAAGCTTTCTGGGTGGAGTCAGGAACTCATCATGAGTCTAATTAAAATCTGAACAGTCTAACTAAAGTTACTGGTTCAGTTACAATAATGCTGACACTCACCCTTAATAATACAGTTAGGGCGGATGTATGTAAACTTTCTGGTACCTACCCCTTGGCCCTGTTGTTCTGCTCACCCATCCTCTGCCACCCTCTGGCCACAGCCCCCTCAAGAGTATGGAGAAAGTATTCAAGAAGTCAGAAATGTCCTGAGCTCTTTGCAGGAAGGAGTGTAACACTGGCATTCCTCAACCTGGGATCTACCTGGATTATTTTTATACACTATCTAAAACAATACACTTACTTCCTTTATCTCCAGTGAGACCCAGTTCTGTATTTTGCTTGCTTTCCTATTCTCTTTTATTGTCCTTAAAAAACATTTTGCCAGATACATACAGTTTCACTCCTACAGTGCCCAGTAATTGACCACTGCCATTTGTGTTTACAGTCCTGGGGGTTTTGGTATCCGTTTGTTGCTATACTATACTACATTTTTATTCTAGGATCACAGGCAGTTCACTCTACACAGAATAACTACTTGTTATGATTATCTATTAGTTAGCAGTAGGTGTTGCACTGCAAAATTGCACATGCCTAAGCTAAAGCTAAAACAATTTAGGATATAGCTATCTGACCTCTAGACAATTGCTGTCACAGCCGTGACATGCTGAAATCAGCTCGAGTCAAGAGAATTGCGGAAAGTCCAGAGAATCTCTATTGTTGGGTTAATGCAAAGTCAGTGGCCTCTTACCAGTAGTGGCAAACTCATTTTTACTCAGCTATAGGGCTCAAATTTTGCTTAGGATGTTCATGTGAAGGTTTTCTGAAAGTCAAGGATTTTTCTGAAAGTACTAATTATGGAAACACAAAATGAGTCAAAACATGTAAACCTTGAAACTATGTAAATATACAGAGCTTTAATAATGTTATTTCTATAAGATTCAAATATTAAGAAACAATTATGAGTGATCTGTTTATGAAGGCTTGATCTTGTTCAAGCTTCAGCTGTTAAACCATAAGAAAGTATCTCATTACAACTGCAGATTAGAATCTTTATGGTCTAATCACTGTCAGAAAACTTCATTATTACAAATGTAAAGAGTGAATGTACTAATCAACTGTCTCTTGACAAACTAAATTTAACCTTTAACTTAAATTTTATCTTCAGCGGTTCTCTAGCCCGTTTCATCTTATTTTGTGGTTTACTCCAGATGTGCAAGCACAAATTCAACTCTTTACCGTATATGGCCATTTCCTTTGATGCTTCCTCTCTTGGCATCCTTTTTTTTTTCTTTTTTGAGGAGGAGTTAGGACATAATTTTGGCAGTTTATCTTAACTTTGGCAGTCTTTTATAAAAATTTTAAGTGCATTAGCATTTCCACAATCTCTTTAGCATGCTTCATATGCATTTTATGCTTTTTGTATTAGCAACAGTCTTTTGACTCTCTAGTCTAACAGAATTTAGATTTCTGAGATACTGATTAAGGACTACAGTGTGCTTAGTATTTGTACCCATTAGTATGAAAAACATAAAACACTAAAAGCTCTGCTAGAGTCATTGGATATCTAAAATAGTGTGCCTTAACTTGAGGAACTGTTGTCAGGCTGATGCTGCTGAGGCCAGAATGAGTGTCCATGCAGGGCCACCTAGCCCATGACATGCAGTTACAACTGAACTGCCCATCAAGCTACCCTAAGCAATTAATTTGGCACCCAGAGCCCACCTTGCAGCCTTAAGATTCTGAAATGGTGGGTTTGCGGGTGGATTCGGTTTCAATACACTTATAAAAATGTCAGTAGAGACAACATTCTTCTGAGGTCTCGGGAGTCCTCTAGAAAGTGTCTATATGTAAACGCAGCACTGTTGCTTGAAAGGGTGTCAGGAAATTACATTTTAATGGATTTGTATTGTTCCAGTTCTCTTGTTTCTATGAGACCTGTGGGAACACTCCTTCAAAGTGCTTCAGAGTGTAATTGTCCTTAAGCTTTTATGAATTGTTTTAAGAGACCATCAAGTATCCAGCACCAACACTTTTACACAATGTGAGAAACTTTACTGAGCAAAGTTGCTTATCCTGATAAATGTTACTCTCTCTTGTAAAAATGCTGCTCTGAGCCTGGCTGGTTGATCACTTTAGGACTAATTGCTTGACTATTCTTTGGTGGAGAGAGGGCATGAATGAAACATGATGCTACTTGATTTCAGCATATTTTTTTTTTAATGTCTCAATTGCATTTAATGAGATAGGACAGAGCAGATTCTTTGAAGTTTTCAAAACTGGAGATTTATAGTACAATAAAATCACTCATGGATATGCTTGTACCAAGCACAGGTAAAGCTTTGTCTCTGATACTGCTTTAAAGTTTTTATGTCTTGTGTCGGTGGGATAAATTTGAATGAATAATTATCATCACTTTTATTTGATGACCTGCAGAGCTACATACACTTGGCTTGTACCTGTTACTGCTACTGCTCAGGATACTAATGCTTTACTACAGAAGAATTGAAGGAAAATTATAAAGAAAATAATGTTTTGTTTTCTCTGCTTATGTACACATACATAGCATTTTCTGGATTTGAGCAGTAGCCTCTATTTCTCTCAGTTTTCAGAAATGATTTATCTGTATAATCACACTACCTGCACTATTTATGCTGATCTTTAACTTGCACCTGCCCATTACATGTGGTCTTATTTCTATTGCAGTTATCAAAGACATATCAGTTTATAGAAGAAAAACAGTTTGTAGGAGATAAACCTGAAAAAATAGAGTGCATTTTAAATGGGCCATAGTCATTGCCAGAGGACAGGATCTTACTGTCAACCAGTCATGGAATAGTCTTTATTTTATTCTTAATGTTAAGTTTTCTCAAAGTAGCACTTGTGAATAAATTTCTTTTTATCACTTGTAGCTAACTAAATAAATAACACCATTACGTGCTACTCAATAACGATCCAGCATAGAGCACTTGAGAACATCTCTCAATGATATCTAGTCTCCTTATAATATATAGGATCATAGAAATATAGAATTATAGAACAATTTGGGTTGGAAGGGACCTTTAAAGGTCATCTAGTTCAACCCCCCTGCAATAAGCAGGGACATCTTCAACTAGACTAGGTTGCACAAAGCCCTGTCTAACCTGACCCTAAACGTTTCCAGGGATGGGGCATTTATGACCTCTCTGGGCAACCTGTTCCGGTGTTTCTCCACCCTCATCGTAATTTTTTTTTTCCTTTTATCTAGTCTGAATCTACTCTCTTTGAGTTTAAAACCATTACCCATTGTTCTCTTGCAACAGGCCCTGCTAAAAATTCTGTCCTCATCTTTCTTATAAGCCCCCTATAAGTATTGAAAGGCTGCAATAAGATCTCCCCAGAGCCTTCTCTTCTCCAGTCTAAACAATTCCAAATCTCTCAGTCTTTCTTCATAGAAGAAGTGTTCCATCTCTCTGATCATTTTCATTTGTCATCTCTGGACCCACTCTGACAG
This sequence comes from Tauraco erythrolophus, assembly GCF_009769465.1. Classification (NCBI taxonomy): domain Eukaryota; kingdom Metazoa; phylum Chordata; class Aves; order Musophagiformes; family Musophagidae; genus Tauraco; species Tauraco erythrolophus. Next base: position 120,828,458 of record NC_141465.1, on the reverse strand, counting down.
GTCCACATCTTCCAAATATAGTTGGAAGGGACCATTAGAGGTCATCTAGTCCAATGCCCTACTCAAAGAAAGGCTATTGCAACACTAGATCATATATTATCTCAGAATTGGCTTCTGGTGGAGTTGGTAGTCTGTGGGTTAAAGTAAAAGAGAGTCGAAGGACAGAGATGATGACTGCAGCCTATAGTTAAATTTTTCTGGCACAATGGAGAATAATAGGAAAGACTGCCTGATGAGAGGAGTAGGCATTGGTGCTATGAGGTATTCTGCATGAACTATCAGAAATGTTATTGTCTTTTTGCATCAGAATAAACCTGTATATCTTTTGCTTTGTCTGCTGATACAGTAACGCATTGGAATACCTTCCTCTTCAACAAACTAGCAGCAGCCTAATCACCAACCGAGAAAATTACAAGTACTTTTTAGAAGAGGAGAATATGAATAACAAATCAAATGTAATGACATAACAAATGGAAGACACTGAGGATCTGTGGTGATAAACACAAGAAAAGAAAGTGAAAAATGACATAGGAATATATTAACATCATAATAATTAAATGACAGGCCTATGAGAGAAAAGTTCTCCTGAATACCATTAATAAAACTTAACTTATTTTTTTAATGAAATAAGAGGACTTTGTTGTTATTAATTTTTTTCCTGCACCCTCAAATTAATTTCAACATGCCACCTGTGTGCCTTCAAGAAAAAACAAACAAACAAACAAAAACTGCCTTAGAACTTTGTGATGGGTTGATGTGGGGTTCTGGTGGCAGGAGAGGGGATTTACTCCCTGTGACTTCCCTGGATTTGGAACCGGGTCAGACCTGGTTCTGGTCACCAGGTCGAACTGCCATCCCCCTCAGGGTTGAGACAATCGGCGCCTCTGCGAATTGCCCTATTTAATTTGGGACAAAGGAACCGGAAAAGATGCTTTGCCCAGGAGTGAGGAGAGAAGGGAGGAGGGCACTGCCCCCGTTCCTCAGCTCCTGGCTGGGCAGCTGCCCCCACCGGGCAGGCTCCACCCGCTGAAGATGGCGGCAGTGGAGCCACTTGGGGAACTCGGGGAGTGCCCCTCTCCTGGGGTGCCCACTGGGCCGAGTTCACCCAGAGAGGACTGAGATCTGAGAGAAACGGCCACACAGACACCAGGTCAGTGAAGATGGAACGGGACAAGGTGTGCCGGAGCTGAGTTTCCCCTGCAACCGGTGGCGAGATGGCAGGCGGCCCCCCTGCAGCCAGGATAGACTCGGTGGAGCAGAGACCCACTCGCAGCCTGTGGAAAAGCCCATGTTAGAGAAAAGATGCCTGAGCCTGAGGGCGGTCGTGGAGCATGGGATGCATGAAAAGGTAGAGATGCATCCAGAGTCTGTGGGACGACCCACGCTGAAGCGAGTGGCCACAACTCCCTAAGAATCCATGACTGTGGTAAAGCCCGCACTGGAGCAATCCGATGGGAAAGGATTGCATCCTGTGGGTAGGACTCACGTTGGAGAAGTCTGTGGATTTTCCTTGTGAGTAGAGGATTCACTGGAGCAAGGGAAAAAGGGTGTAAGGACTCTTCCTCCTTTAAGAAAAGGAGCAGCAGCATCAACATAGGATGAACTGACCTGCACTCCCCCATTCCCTGTCCCCCTGCGCCGCTGGGGGAGGAGGTAGAGCCGGGAAGAAAAGGAAAGGTGCGAGGGGGAAGTGTTCTTTTTAAGATGTGGCTTTGTTTCTTTTTATCCTCTCAAGTAACTGGTTTTGTTTCTCTGTATCCTTTCAAGTAACTGTTAACAAAATTAATTGCTTTACACCCCGGACCATGGTTGATGGGTGCTCCCTCCGATCTTGTCTTGACCCTCAGTCCTTTTTTTACATATTTCTCCTCTCCACTTCGTTGAGGGGAGAAGTGAGAGAGCAGCTGTGTGGAGTTTAGTTGCCAGATAGGCCTAAACCACAACAAACTTCAGTTATGATTTACCCATCAAAGTAACTGCTTCAACTAGAGATCTAGGGAAAAGGTAGGCACTCTCTGGAAGGAAATGGGGGACATGGCTACCCGGGATATGGAGAAGGCTGAGATTCTCAATGACTTCTTTGCCTCAATCTTCACTGGCAAGAGCTCCAGCAGCACAGCCCAAGCCACAGAAGGCAAAGGCAGGGACTGGGAGAATGAAGAACCACCCACTGTAGGAGAAGATCAGGTTTGAGACCATCTAAAGAACCTGAAGGTGGACAAGTCCATGGGACCAGACGAGGTGCATCCACGGGTCCTGAGGGAACTGGCAGATGAAGTTGCTAATCCACTATCCATCATATTTCAGAAGCCATTGCAATCTGGTGAAGTTCCCACTGACTGGACAAGGGGAAACATAGCCCCCACCTTTAAAAAGAAGAAAAAAGAAGACCCAGGGAACTACAGGCCAGTCAGTCTGTCCCAGTTTTAGCTGGGACAGAGTTTTTTTTAACAGCCAGAAGAGCTCCCTGTTTTGGTTTCACTCAGAGGCTCACTCTGAGAAGAATGTTGATAGCAAGCTGATGTTTGTGGTTGGAAGTGAAACTCCAAGGACTTTTCAGTGTGCGGAGTACAGAAACACGGCAGGATAAGGGGGGAGCATAGCTGGGACAAGGGGGACACGATTCCCCTTGTCATTTGTGTGGAACTTAAGACTGAGGGCCAAACTGGCCAATTAGTATTCCATATCATGCAGCGTCATGCCCAGTATAAAAACGAGGGTCAGCCGGGAAGAGGGGCTTTTGCGCTTTTGCTCTTTTTTGCACTTTTGCTCTTTTGCGCTTGCTGCGCTGTTGCTCTGCTGTTTTTTTTCTTTCTCTCTCTCTCTCTCTTTCTCTCCCTCTCTGCCCCTCTCTATTTCGGGGCCTCGCGTTCGTCCGGGATTTGCAGTTTTCGGGACGAGACGGGCTTCGCATACGAGGGGTGGTGAGCACCTACATTGTATTAAATCATCTGTATTAAATCATTCTTATCTCAACCCACGGGTTTCACGTTTATCCTTTAATTCTCTCCCTCATTCCTGGGGGTGGGGGAGGGGGAGTGACCGGCTGTGTGTGGGGTGGTTCAACATAACCCACGACACAGTCTCACCTCTGTGCCCAGCAAGATCATGGAGCAGATCCTCCTGGCGACTATGCTAAAGGAACATGGAAAATAAGGAGGTGATTGGTGACAGCCAACATGGCTTCACTAAGGGCAAATCCTGCCTGACTAATTTGGTGGCCTTCTATGATGAGGTTACAGCATTGATGGATAGGGGAAAAGCAACTGACATCATCTACCTGGAATTATCCAAAGCATTTGATACTGTCCCACACGACATCCTTGTCTCTAAACTGGAAAGACATGGTTTTGATGGGTGGATCACTCGGTGGATAAGGAATTGGCTGAATGGTCACACTCAAAGAGTTGTGGTCAACGGTTCAATGTCCACGTGGAGAACAGTCTTGAGCGGTGTTCCTCAAGGATTAGTACTGGGACCAGTGCTATTTAAGATCTTTGTTGGTGACATGGACAGTGGGATTGAGTGCACCCTCAGCAAGTTTGCAGATGACACCAAGCTGTATGGTGCTGTGGACATGCTGGAGGGAAGGGATGCCATCCAGAGGGACCTTGACAGGCTGGAGAGATGAGCCTGTGAGAACCTCATGAAGTTCAACAAGGCCAAGTGCAAGGTCCTGCACGTGGGTCGGGGCAATTCCAAGCACAAGTACAGGCTGGGCGCAGAATGGATTGAGAGCAGCCCTGAGGAAAAGGGCTTGGGAGTGCTGGTGGATGAGAAGCTCCACATGAGCCGGCAATGTGCACTGGCAGCCCAGAAAGCCAACCGTATCCTGGGCTACATCAAAAGAAGCATGGCCAGCTGGTTGAGGGAAGTGATTCTGTCCCTCTACTCTGCTCTCATGAGATCTCACCTAGAATACTGCGTTCAGCTGTGGAGTTCCCAACATAAGAAGGACATGGAGCTGCTGGAGCACCTCTGCTATGAAGACAAGCTGAGAGAGTTGGGGCTGTTCAGCCTGTAGAAGAGAAGGCTCTGGGGTGATCTTATAGCAGCCTTCCAGTACTTAAAGGGGGCCTACTGGAAAGCTGGGGAGGGAATTTTCACAAGGGCATGTAGTGATAGGACAAGGGGCAATGGCTTTAAACTGCAAGAGGGGAGATTTAGATTAGATATAAGGAAGAAATTTTTCACTCAGAGGGTGGTGAGGCAGTGAAACAGGTTGCCCAGAGAAGTTGTAGATGCCTCATCCCTGGAAGTGTTCAAGGCCAGGTTGGATAAGGCTTTGACAACCTGGTTTAGTGGGGGGTGTTCCTGCCCATGGCCGGGGGGTTGGAACTAGATGATGTTTGAGGTCGCTTCCAACCCTAACTATTCTATGATTCAATGATTCTATGAACTTGCCTGGTGGCTCTGAGAAAGCACAAAGTCATTTGTTTATACAGTAAAAACTATAAATGAGTTAGTTTAACGTAAGATGTAATGTATTATTTTTAGACTTTAGGTGGATAGTAAATCCAGGTAACAAAACCAAAGAATGGCAGTTCTACACATGATTCTGTAGGAGCTCCAGGAATGAAACTTGGAAGAATGGCATCATTTTTCTCAATACAGTTGGAGTAATTTGTCAGTTTAGGGGAATGTTGTGTTAAAACCTTCCTACTAACAGATGAGTTAAACACTTCACAACCGATTAAGTATTAAATCACACAGCAGATGCTTAGTTGATCCATCTGTGTTCTTTCCTCCGCTTGCTCCTACATGCCCAACAATACGATAAGCAATAGTTAGGATTAACTGTGGTTTGAAATCAGATTATCACGTCAACTTGTATTTACTTTGGGAAATGTGTTTCTAAATTCAGTGTTTTGAGGAAAATGTGTATTTTTAATCCTATTCTTGTAAGACAAGGTCAAATTTCTAAGACATAACCACAATTTTTTCCCTTGAAGTTTTCAGATGTATCCTAGGTCAATATGAAATCAAAACAATCTCCTTATGTAACAGAGTTTGTAAAATTACAGCTCTCTAAAATGAAACTTGGAGCTAAATTATACTAGAGCTTGAATTTTCTTACTATCTGAAGAGTAATATTTGGGGGGGGGGGGTATGTTGTGTCATAGCAATCTAAAAATATAATGAATTCAAAAGTGTTTCTGCTTCTGTTTTTGTGAAGAACTGGGAAACATCTTAATCTCGTAAAGGTTAACTGTCCCTTTTACAAATTTTTAGATCATGCTGCTAGTATTAATTTTTTCCAAAGATCAGTATGATGTTTGCACTATGCAGGAAAGTTCTTTGTTTATTTACATGTTCTTTCAGTCTAGCTGTCTGGTATAACGAAAGCATTTTATTCATTTAGAGCTGATAATCAGAAGTAAAAAGACCAAGCAGTAACTGAAAAAAAAATCACTTTACATTTTTTTCTACCTTATGGGGGAAAAAAAACGTTAGAAATGTTGTGAAGTTCTCGTTGTAAAGATTGAAAGGTTATAGGGTTATGTTTTCAAACTTATTTAGACATCTAAACATATAGTTAGCTGTCTAGTGAGACTACATGAATGCATATATCCATATCTGAGCATCTAACTATCTTGAAACGTTGGCCAAGGATTACTTTGGCCAAAACTTACTAAATTCTGTTAATTCTGGTAATTGTTTTTCAAGAAGAGATATATGTGATATTCTAAACATGTTTTCACATGTAATGGGTATGCCAGGGGAAAAAAAAAAAAGTAAATTAATTTTTAAAAAATACAATAATTCTGTCTTGGTTGATTTCAGTTCAGTTGCAGCTTTTTGTCTAATACAGTCTGAGACAACTCTCAAACTAAGTCATGAACAAGGAATGTGCCTTTCTTCAGTCTCAAAAATATCAATAGAAAAATGAAGCTTCTAACATTGTATGCCAACTTACTCTCTCAGATACATATATATGAAGACAATATACCATTTTACTGAGTAAAAAATATCAAGTATGCCATTAATGTTACACTAGATGGCAAATAAATATATTTTAGAGGCTATGCTGAAGAGGTAAACTCTGATTAAAATGATGGCTTAGATCAATTGACCTGAGTCAGTCTTCCCTGGTGATAGAAAACAGCTTTTTATAATTACCTATAAATATTAAACATGACCTGATGTCTCATGCTTCCATGTTTGGGGAAAAAAAATCAACACAAGACATTTAGTAGCATGTGGGAAAAGTGGTATCGAGTACCTTGGTGCAATTCTCACTCACACTGAAGTTAAAGCTCTGCCTGTGCCTAGTACATGGCTAGATCTTAAATGACATTTTAGGACAGATATTTGGATTTTGGGGAGGCAGGGGTTGTGTGATTCTGCAGTAAATCAAGCGTTGATAAAGGGGACTAGTCTCAATGTAATTAGTGCCTATCAGATTCTAATTTTAGCTGTTGCTACTACAGTGTTCATAGGAGGAAAGTATGTCCCCCTCCCTTGCTTCGTGTTCTTCACCTGATGCAAAATGACAATGCCATATGCCAGTAAAATATGCTGAGACACATTTCAATATGTTGAAAAATATATGAGACTTCAAGACTATTTCCAGATTCCATTAATATATTACAATTTCACTGCATAGTATTAATGGGCTGAAAATTACATATGGAGGCAAGAGTCACTGCTTCTTTCAGAGTATGAAAAAGTGTGCAGTTTGCTCAATACTCATGTTGCTCTTTCTGGAGAAAAACTTTGGCTGAAGAACTCCAGCATGGAATATAACCTGACCTCATTGCAACAACCTTACAAATGAAGCTCAAAGGAAACCAGTTAGAATGAGATTCAACTCTTACCCAAGGCTGACCTGCATATAATGGCCATACTTGTTTTCTCTCTCTTCATGAAGTTTTTAGATCCGAAGAGGGTGAAAATGTGCACATAAAATGCTTGTGCTCTTTTCTTTAAAAGCACCCGTTAACGGTTGATGTGCTCCATAAGTTTCCCCAAAGATCTGAATATTGATGTTCAGTTCAGACTGGGATTTATTATGCTGAGCATCAACTTGCCAAAGTCTATTATAGTGAAAACCTCAAGATAATGTTTAATGGCATGAAGTGAGACTGCTGTAGTGAAGTTAGATGATATGTGACTGAAGAAAATAAGTGCATTAACAAAAATCTTGAAATCTTTAATCGTACACATAGTGTCTCAAAGGTGTGTTTATAGATAAAAAAAAGCTTTTCAGCTCTAAGAGAAAAAATAAACAAAAACAATATCAAAATGAAACAACCATTTTTAGTTTGAAATTTTTGTTTTCTCCAAAAGATAAAATCTGCAATGAGTCATTTCAGCAGCTGGTGCTAAAGCTGGTTTAGTCACATGACTATGATCTTCTTAACATGGACGAAAACACCAACAGGTTCCTGAAGGAACTAAAACCAGAAGTTCATAACATACATGAAGGTACATGACCAGTACATATCATCTATTCAAGTCACCTCAACCTTGTTACCTTTTATATATGTGCCTGTAGTTTTAACCAGTGTTTCCTGCATCTGCATTGTTAGCTGGGTTTTGCATCAAGCTGAATTAAGGTTAGCTTACTAGCAACAGCTTTAACTAGTGCTTACACCTAGCAAAATATATTATCCTGTAAGCTATATGTGTCACTGATCCCAGCAAGTATAGCAGTATCCATCTTTTCTGCACATCTTCAACGTGCAGTGATCCTCTTTGGCATTATATTGCAAAGCCATTTTTCCTTTCCAGGAAAGGAAATTCAGTTGGTCTTCTAATGAGCTCAGGAAACGGAAAATATTATGGATTGCTCCTTAGAAGTGCTTCCAGACTACTTATAGAAGCTAAGGGAAGCAGGCTGATTGCAAAGAGCTTACTGTGCATGGGTGGCTGAGAAGTCAAACCCCTGATGTGGGGAGTCAGATTCTGTCCTTCCAACCAAATGACTGAAATAAAGTACAATCGTTGGATGCTAAGTGAGATTTTTAGCCTTCTTCAATAGCTTTGACAGCACTTTTTGCATTCAACCGAGGCCCAGTGCCTGGCCAGGAAAGATCAGGACTGTTACGATTTGCACCGCACTGCCCCAGGTTAATTGATGTGGGGCAGCCTGATCCACAGCAGAGAGCCCTGAGTACTCTCATGTATGTCGTGTGCGTGGCTGAGCTTGCACTGCTGGCAGCTGAACACCCCAACGGCCAGGGTTTAGTTACAAATAATTGCAAACTCAAGAAACTCAACAGTTGGTTATGTTTATTTAAAATGTTGAAATCATTGCAAATGATGATAGATCGCAGCCAGGCAATGATGTGTGATGCCTCAGTGACCCTGCTTCACAGGAAAAACATGAAATCATTGGGGAAATAATTTTAATTTTAGCAACAAGAGGAGTGGCTATTTACAGGACTGCAGTCAGCCAGGCTTTCCATTAGATAGCTCTAAAAGGGAAAAAAAATATAATAGCCAAGTATTCATTATTTGCAAGTGTTTCATCTTTTCAGTTCAGTAAATTTTGTTATTTTTATGAGGATATGCTTGTTAGAACAAGTCTAAAAGAACCTAGTTCATTAAGCTATGGAGGGCAGTAAAGCACTAAACAAAATGCATTCATATGTCAAAATGAAAGACAATTTCATCAGTATTTTTCTCCACTAGTCCATGCTTTATCTTATCCATGTGAAAGTTTTGTTTCACTTGAAAAGTGTGATTATACTTTCTGATAAAACCAATAGAGATACTTCTGGCACACATTTTTACCATAAACTTAGTTGACTTGAATTCTGGTTAATGCCATCAATTTCTTCTGAGGGTACACAAGTTTCCACTGACCCAACTTTCCACAAGAACTTAATCTCCTTTTTTTTTTTTTTTTTTTTTAATGAGCTCACTTACAAGTATCTGGATGCAGAAGAGTTGGTGAGATGATTACATTCTGACACTGAAATAAGAATCACTGAAATAATTCTTTGCATACATTTCAGATACCACTCATATACTCTCTTTTATATAGAAATTAAGAAAGTGTATTCGACCTTGCTACTGTGGCAGGGTGCACATGCTCAGTTGCTGAAACTCACTTGACAGGTGATGACTTGTTAAGCCTTTAACAGTTATTCATGAGTGATGTGTCAGAGTACAAAACGTCTGAGTGGCTCTTAGATTTGACAGTGACAAAAACAGTGGTTCTGAGTTGGCCAGAAACCTGTCAAGCTTAGGTGAGTTGTTTTTCTGCTCTTTCTAAACTGTGTTCTTTCCCATACTGTATTTTCCCATTTTCTATCCAAACAAATACCGCTCCAGTGAGGAAAACTCACTTTATATGTTACAATGTTACATTTCTACATCCCTGAAGACTTCATTATCTTCAGTAACACCTCCCAGGTTTACGTTAAGCTATTTGAGTACTGAGAAGAAGGTATTAGGAGCGTATGTTCGTGATTGTCATTGGTCCTACTCTATCCAGGCATGTCAACATTTCTTACAACACTGGAAATTGGCACACATACAGTTATGCATAAGCATACTTTCTTCTCATATATGTAATTTGGAAATGAAATTCACCTTTGTTATGTGCTACAGGTCATCTGTACAGTTAAAGTGTCAAACTGCTGTATCAGTATATCAGTTAAAGTGTAAAACTGCTATTATATACATGTAATCTTGCTCGCCTTCTACGTGCAATCCTGCTGGTTCTTCATAACAGCTTTGCACCATCTAGTACTATTCAGTCAAAAGACAACCAGACTCCAGAATGTGTATGAAATCAAGGATGGTATAACATAGTAGTCTGATCTGTTCAACAGCTGTTAATAACAGTTTCCAAATTAGATTGTCTGCTCTTGATGCTTCTGTTGATTACTTGTGTTAGTGTAAGTTAAAGCAGAATGGGTCGACAATACCACACCATCTTTCAAATAAGCCATTGCCAGATTGATGACAGCATACAGCAAAATCTGTAGTCATTAGTGATCGGCTGTAGCTCTAACACAGCCTGTCAATTCAGAACCAGTGTTACTGACATGCAGGATACAGTAGTGTGGTGGGTTGAGCCTGGCCAGCAGCTAAGCACCTACACAGCTGCTCGATGACTTCGCACCCAGTCATGGGATGGAGGAGAGAATAGGAAGAGCAAGAGTGAGAGAACTTGTAGGTCGAGATAAAGACAGGTTAAAAGTGAAGGAAAGAGGAGAAACAAACCAACAAACCAGTAAATGATTCAAAGACGATCACTCACCACCTCCCACAAGCAGACCAATGCCCAGCCCGTCTCTGAGAAATAGCTACCATGGAAGACAACCCACACATCCCTTTTTTTATTTATTGCTGACCATGACATCATATGATATGGAATACCAATTTGGTCAATTTGAGTCAGCTGTCCCAGCTGTGTCCTATCCCAGATTCTTGCCCACCCTCAACTTCATTGCTGGTGGAGGCAAAATGACAAACAGAGAAGGCCTTAATGCTGTGCAAGTACAGTTCAGCAACAGCTAAAGCATCGGTGTGCTATCAACACTGGTTTAGTCACAGATCCAAAATACAGCTCCATATGGGCTGCAATAAAGAAAGTTAACTCCATCCCAGCCAGATCCAGCAAAAGTAAACAGAGTGCTTAGTGCCTGATCTTTTGGAAATAGACTTAAAATCAGCTAGTGAATGGACTGTAGAACTTAATCTCAGAAAGGAAGTGCAACTCATTTCTTGGAGACCATGACTCTAGTTTGCTGTTTTTCTGCTATTCATGTAGACCAGCAGCTGCTCAGTGCCTGGTGCCTCCTGGCAGTCTCCTCACACTTGGAGAATATCATGTTTGTCCTGGGGAGTGGGAGAGAAGCAGCAGGAGCTGGTTTGTGCTCAAGTCTCCACATGTGACATTAGGAGACAGCTGTGTTGTGCAGTTGGTTCCAGGAACTAAAATCCATTTCTGGGTTTTGTGGTACAGATGTAGTCCCAAAAAACCACTTTATTTCCTGTAAGACTGGCAGTGAATCAACATCCTGTGGTGGACTCAGAGCTGGAGGACAGTCTCATCTACAGCTGAACTTGAATGGGACGCCTTATTCCACAAGGCATTTAACCACCCAAATACTCTCACTGACCGGAAGTCAGGTGTTAACACTAGCTTCTAGCTGAAACAAAGTGTAATTCCAAGTTTTTAAATAGGAAAAGGAGATTCACAGTCTTGAAGAATCAATATATTGTGCTAAGATCTTGTTTAATACCTTCCCTGTACCTTGACACAGCCCTACCTTTCAGCAGCAGCTCCGCAGATCTGTATTCACTTGCATCGACCTTCATTTCAAGAAGGATGAGCTGCTCCTGCGCAACTGCGATATGACTGTTATAAATGTGGGGTGTACAATGCATTTTGTTAACAGGGAGAGGAATTATGTTTTAATGGAAGCGTTGGAGTAGCTCTGCCTGATCCCTTTGTACGACTTCTACACGGCGTTCGGCGGAGAACCACGCTTTGTGTTCATGAAAAGCACTGCGTGCCTTCTGGAATTGCTTCTTACGTGCATAATCTGAATGCAAATTGCAGCTCTGTGTTCATTATAGGTACTATAAAATAGCAGTAAGTGCTAAAATTTATAACTGCCTGAATTTGCTATAAATGATGTGTGCTTTATTGCCTGTTAATGCACAGTTGCTGCAGTAAACTTTGCAGTCTTGTTATTTCATAAGGTTTTACCGTGCATATTGGAACAGCATGCTCACACTGGCACTGTTAAGAATGAGTTGCAGTTTCCATTACAAACCTCTGTTTCCAGTCGTAAAGACCCACTCGCTGCTGTAACATAGCACATGAATTTTAGATCTGCATTTTTTCGTTTGAAGCAGCCAGATTGGCTAATTCCAAATAATTTGTGTACGAATACGAGTGGGGCATTTGCTGGAATTTGGATTAATTTTCAATCTTGTATATAAAAATGCAAGTGGCTTTAATTTAAACAAGGAAAACAGTTGTTTACAGGAGCTGTTCCGGTTTAGTTAAGTGATTTATTTTCCACTCTCTTTTCCCAGAGAGTAATAGAGGGCCTACATGATGTAAACTCACAATGACCTGATGTAGACCTGTGTTTTAAACCCAGTTTGTCAGCAGGGCTTCTGTCTTGGTGAAGAGTGCAGGATCAGTTTTATTAAGAGTGGTAGTCCATGCAGACAGATGTTTCCCAGAAGTTAGATAGGTTTTTACGAATGTTTAATAAGGAAGAAATTCAGATAATCTTTTTTAACAATCATGTTGTGTTTTGCCTCTGGAGACTTCTATTGCACTGTACAAACATGGGTATTTGAGGTAGTGCTCCTGCACTTAATCTCTAGAATGGAGGATATAGGTACTAAGCAGGCAGAATACATGATATTAGCTAGTGACTCAATATCAGAAGAAGGATGAATGTAGGCTGCTGGTTAGTTACTGGGCAATATTGGGTTTTAGGCTAGCCTCTCTGTTTTAGTTGTTTGGTGGCTTTTTTTTTTTTTTACTTTCCTACCTTGGGCTCAAGTACTTCTCAAGAAGCTGTAAAAGTCAGAATTTCTTAATCAGTAAATCTGAACATGGTTGCTATAGCTCTGGAACACTATAGAGATGTGTATCTGTGTGACATTCTTCACATTCATGAAAAAATTCATGGAAAGCATGTTGGAAAAAGAAGAGGACGGGGCAAGAGTGGAGTTCCATGATCAAAGACATCTTCAAATGAAAGATTTTTGGGAGGGTTTAGGCTTGCACAAATCTCTCTTTGAGAGTTAGAAACTCTCTCACTTCCCGGCTGTGTGTTGTTCAGAGATATGGGATTTATTTTGGCAAACTGGAACCACTCCGTGAGATTCCTTGGCAATCTGTTGGAGTTACAGGTTCACTGTGGGCAGCATCAAGGTAAAATAGTGATGGGAACTGAGGGGAAAAATGGAAAATAAGTAACTTAATGTACTTGTCCATGAAGTTACGTACTAACTGACTGGGTAGAAGTTCATGTGCTCAGCTGCAGCATCTTCCCAAAATTTTAGTGGCTCTTAAGGAAGACCAATCAGGCACTAGTCCATGTGCGCCTCTGGGCACATTCCTCTGGACAGCTCTGTTTGAGTATGTTAAGAAATGGTGGAAGTGATTAACCTATAAAAATATTTGCTCTCTGAGAACATTTCAGACAAAAATGAGGTACCAATCACATTCCCCATGCTTGCTGCCAAGCTGCTGTGTCACAACAAGGACTTTCATTTCCTCTGAAAATACCTGGAAAGCAACATATAGAGGTGAAATTCCTTGATTGCTCAAAAGACAGTGGGACATATGGATGCACAAGAATTGAAAAAAACTCATGTAAAAGCCATTATTTCAAAGCCCAAATGTTTCCTGAGCTGAGAGAGACAGGGGTGGTATGGCCCTGGCAGATCTTCTCCACCCATGCCTAAGGCCTGCAAGGCGACCCTTCATCTGCATCCTCATCCTGCACCGGTAAGTGCTCATTAAAGAGGACATGTTTTATTTCAAGAGAAAATCTCCTGCCTCATCTTCTCTGTAAGTCAGCTTCCCTTGGACTTCCCTTGATTTACAGCATTACATTTCTGGGAGCTGCTGTCAGTCCCTGGGGCAGAGTTAAGCTGAGCTGAGGACAGCTGAAAAAAGAGGCCGTTTCCATCTGCACAGGATTTTTATTGCACTTCAACTTTGCTCTAAATACTTTTCCCTTTCAAAAGGATGAATTTAGCAATGCTTTGCAGTGACAGGGCTATCTTCAAAATAGGCATTTGCTGACAAAGGCAAATCTTTCAGCATCCACATCACGGGGTCACCCGCAGAAGGAGGTTTGGATGGTATCAAAGGAGGCTACAATTTGTATCCTAACTTAACCTCTTCACCCAGTGTTTAACACCCGTCGCTGGAGGGGGTGGATCAAGTGAGCCTGGAGAAAGCCCTGTGGTGGGTGCAGTTAGCTGAGTGAGCACAGGGTAGGCAGCTGCGTTGGGAGCAGAGCTGAGCAGCAGCCACCGAGCCCTCCCCGTGCCACCACTCCTGCTCCCCCAGTACCAAGCGGTACCCAGAAACAGCTCACCCAGAGCCACTGAGCCATGTGGACATTTTCCATTAGACATCGCTCCCTGTCAGGAAAGGTAGAAAGAGCCAATATATTTAGCATTTAGAATTCTTTGTTCATCTACCTACACAGCTCATCTGCTTTTAGTGACACTTTGGGTAATCAAAGGTGGCACACAAGCCATGAGATTAGTACAATTTCTTGCCCTTTCCAGTTGTTTCACATGATTAGGTGTGGTAATAGTCTTCACGGAGGTTCAGATCCATGTGGGACTTACATTCCAGTTACCTCAACTGTGATCCAGCAACTACAATAATAACATTGCTGATGTGGCAGCAGTACTATAGCTGTGAAGGTCTAAGGATGTAAACAGTGCAAGGTCTGGTGAGAGTGGTTATAGCTTTTATCAAACTTATTAAATGCAGCTAAAAATACAGATAAGCTTCCAGGCATGCAAGACTGATACCACATCCAGACATCTGTTTTCTCCATCTATGAGTAAGCCTAATAAAAAGAAAACAGGAGGGCTCACTGTGTAACCTTTCTCCTTTCTGTCAGAGGTTAATGGCTTATAAGGATGCTGCAGTTTGGCTCAGATGGACTGCAAGCTAGAGACAAAAAATCTTGAGGATGAATGTGTTTTCCTCTGTGCACTGTGGGGCAAACCCTCAGTGACTGCGACTCCCTCTGCACAGAAATCATCAGACTCAGATGTGGTCCTGTGTGGAAATCCCATGCTTAAATCTTATTTCTAATGAAAGAAAAAATAAAAAAAATGAAGCAAGTTGAACATCAGCATGAACAAAAATTCTTGTGGTTACTTAATGCACCAGAGAAATATTATTTCATCATGGGTCTTATGACATCTGTTTGCAGAGAAGCAATGTAAAAATTATGCTGTTATAGAAAAGCACCCTTTGGAAATGTTGTACAAATCCTTTGGACGCAAACTATCTCTTCCTAAAAGCACAAATGAGTTAAACTTACTTTAACTTCTCTACCCAAGATAAATTATTGCAATGATTAAACACAACTCAGGAGCTACTTTGTACATGGTGCTACTAAACTATCAGTTACAGACAAGTCAGCATGGACTAAAGGGAAGGTAAGATCCAAATATCAGAAAAAGGGTGAAAAAAATAGCAAGGGAGTATTATCACAGTGGCAGAGGAAGAAAAGTGAGTAAATCAAAAGTGATGAGGGAAGTTGCAAAGAGGAACTGGTGCATAATGCCTGCTTTTTTAAAGCATCTGAATTTTAGCTCTAGCTGAATGCAATCTTGCACTTCTAGGCTGACAGGACATGGCTTTCCAAGAACATTTGAAAAGTAAAAGCTTGAGGAAAACGTGGTCCTTGATCTGGGACTAAGTAAAACCTTTATTCAGGCTGGGCACACGCAAGGTGGGAAGCAGCACCTGCAATTATGAGAGGTCTAGGGTAACATAACACTCAGGTACCAGTTTGTTCGTTTGTTTGTTTCCTTTTATTTCACTTTTTGAGGCATCAGTGTTATTTTTGTTTGATTTGACTTTTCTCATATATTTTATAAATACATATATACACATACAGGAATGCAGATATATTTTTATATTTTTTCCTGCCCTGTTGGCTTAAAACACATACTCTGCTGGAGAATATCACACAATGAATTTTGCCCAAAGTGGAAGGGCTTGTCCCCACTCACTCCTACCCTTATCTACCATTTCTAGCGTGCCAGGTCTGAAGTGACAGAGCTACTGTAGGTGAGAGTTTAATACATACAGAGGCTTCCTCACTTAAAATATAGACAAAGTATAAAACTTTTCTCTAGCTTTACAGATAAATATGAATGAAAATCCTAGATCCAAACACTCTTCAATTTTGAGAAAATTCAGACCTCAAATTAAATTGGCAGATCTACTTTAAGATTTTCTTGGGCAGGAAAAGACATTTTAAGCTCGAAGAGATATTGCTGCAAAGATTGTGGCCTCAGATTTACACAGCAGCTGAGCCAGAAGCTTTCAGGATTTCCATTTAGGATTTTCCTGAGTGCATTCTCCCTAAATGCTACTTTAGGTGCCTGAGTTGGGGCTTTTTTTGAGTTTCTGGCCATTAGGTAGATATGAAAAACTTATACATTCTCCTTTTGGCCAAAAGAATTGCACAAAAAATGCTGGTAACAGTAGATTCTTATCTTTTATATAGGCCAGCCACTGAAAAGAAAAATGTAATTTTTGGCAAGTTTGTGGCAGGAGGAAACATGCTGTTTATCCAATTTGGAATGCTTTCCACATTTAGTAAGAGTATAATTTAGGTAAACTTTTCAATTAGTTAAGGGAGGCATATCATAAACAGACATTACAAAAAAAGGAAAGAAAACCTACAAGGCTGAATGTCTGGAAAAATACTTCCTAAATGTGAAGTTCATTAAGCTGCGGTAAAATGTCCCAAGAGTAGCTGTGGTCAGCTGCTCAGCTCTTCAGTCAAATAAAAGTAGTCTGGACAAAGTATTGCCAAATACGCTTTAGGGAACAATTTTGTAGTGGCCAGGAAAATGGAGTAGGAGAACTAATAAGTCTTTTTCATCTCCATGTTCTATTACAATATGGTTGAAGCAAATTTGTGTATTTAACCTCCAGCTCACGAGTCTGAGAAAGCTGTTGCAAAATCTATGTAGCTGTTAAAATATATACAAGTGTATAACGGAATCTAAATTTAAATGCAAAGGAAACCCCAAAAGACTTAAGTACAAAATGTATCTGTACATAATGTTAGAGTCCTGGTCTTCTACGACTTATTTAATAATTTCATGAAGTTTCTGGCGTTTTGTTGGGGAATCAGTTCCAGCAGCCATTTGGAAAGCTTTAATAACTAATAGCAAATTCTCACTGCAACCAGCCTAGCCCAACATCTTTTCAATGCCCTGCTATCTTTTTAATTGGCACCTTTAGAGCTGTGAACTGAACAGAAGCAAATAGCTTGAATGCGACCCAGGTTTACACCTTTTTCAGGGCACCCAGTGTAACGAATTGACCAGTGCCTGTGCAAATGAGGTGAAGATTTGTTAGTGTGGGCATGACAGTGGTAAGGGTGAGAATGACCCTGAATTGCACACATGCTGGTGTGAGTAGGGCTGTGAGTTGGCTGCAGGTCTGGCCAGCAGGTTGTCTGTCCCTTTTACAACCATCCTGTTTCATCAAAGCTCCTCCATTAGGCTCTGTTTGTATCTGATGCCTTAAATCAACTGTGTTTGTCCTGCATGGCAATAGCTGACTTACAGAGGTTATCACCAGATTACACCAGCAAAGCGTGATGTCCTTGCTTACACTTGATGCTTTTCTCCAAAGACTTTTGGAAATGATGTTCTGAAGTGCTTTGAGGCCCCCTCAGCTGTACCAATTGCTCCTCTGCTTTCTGTAACAGTGTGCATGCCTCTGCAGGGCAAACATCTCATCCAGACATCTAATCCTGGTGACTGCATTTTGCATCAAGTCTCAATGTTATCGTGCATCAGTTTCACATCGACAGTGCTCAGGTTAAGTGCCTCCCTGGCTGCAAACCAGGCAGACAGAGCTGAGCAAGGCTTCCTCCTTCTGGTGGTCCCTCCTCGGGGACTGAAATTCAGCGGCTCAGGCTGTGCTTTCTGCAACACTTCCTGCCATCAGTAAGTCTTACAGGTATGAGTGGCAGATTCATTACCTTCCAGTTACAGGATCTCGTAGAGCTTCTCTCAGTGATGCATAAGGAGGAACAGGAGCCACAACATACATATTCATAGAGGTTCAGACTCCGTAGGGCTCTTGGGGGTAAGAAGAGACAAACATACCTTTTTGTGCTGATGTCAGCAATAGCTATCCAGTAACCCAGAGATTTTTTACAATAATGAGGTCAAGAAAGAGCTGAGTTACCTGATAGCTCAGTCAGAGATGTCACATAGTTAATTAAAACAATGGTCTCCAACTTTCCCTACACGCTAAATGGAGGGAAAACAACTGAACTCGCCCCTGCTACGCCTTGCTCTGACATGCTGACATGGTACATATGCCCTGCTCGAGAGTGAAACACATTACTGTCATTCTTACAAGAAGCTTTACCCCATGTAATTTGGACCAGTGGGGCACTAAGAAGGTCTAAAGTTTTCTCTCTTTTAGGTCCAGTTTTGACAGAGTTCAGTTTCTGTTTCATTTTGAGTACATTTAATGACATTCAGAGTCGCTTGGTGCCTCTGAGCAGCTGCCATGGAAGTGCCAGCTGCGGCTCCTGCAGTCTATCTTTGCTTTCCATTCAGGCTTTTCATGCAGCTCAAGATTCAACTCTTTTACTCCTTTTGTCAAATGCTATATATTTTCTTCTCACTTTCACTTCCTCGGGTGCCTCTGGACAGTAGTGTAATTCTGACACCAATAGTTGTTATACATAATGTGGTTCCGGCTCTGGGGAATGAAGGCTCGATGAAGGCAGGCATTGTGCATTGAGAACAGCAGGAGTGCAGCAGGGCTGTCATGCAAGACCACCAGCTCTAGGTGAACTACAGTGGAAATTCACTCGACTTCAGTTTGCCTTTGGCTCCTGTGCTTCAGTTGGGAAAAGATAATGGATTTTATATTATTCTTCAGACTTTAGGACATATCAGACTTGAGTACTTTGTGATATATGTCCATGATAAACCTATATATGTACCATAGATCTTGACAAAAAGACTCTTGCCTACCACTTGGGGCCCTTTTGTCTTATAAAACATGCAAGGACACACAAAGGGAGACATTCCTTAAAATCTGAACTGCAAGTCTGGCTTCTTAATTTTTAGGTTTAATTGTCAGTGTCAGGGAACTTTTGGGGCTCAGTTTGTGCTTACATCCTGTCATATATCAGTGAGAAAAACTCATCTGTCCTTCTTTATGTTACCTAAAACAGAAGTTTGGTAACATTACGATTCCCACTTTATTCTGAGAACTAGGCTTTAGCTCTCAGTTTCTCCCATTTTTATACTTGACCTCTGACTTGAGGAGTCAGTAGCAGGACACATCTCCTTTTGTGTTGCAGTTTATTAGATTAACTATTTTCGTGTATTCGTTCTATGTACTTGTTCCCAGAGAGACTGTGGTGGGTGTAACTATTTCTAGAAGTAAACAGTGACAAATATTTCCATCTGGAGAATAATAAAAAAGTTGCTTCAGTGGAACCTAAAGTTTGACTCACAAGGAAACAGACTTTTGCCATACTTTGACCTTCTAAAGTGGCGAATCAGAAGACAATTTAAGACAGGACTGAAGAGGATTTTCAACGGTTGCTGTGTCTGTCATACATTTAATTGTCAATGACTTTTCTCTGGGAAAGTTTCAGGCCCCTGGCTGGTCTTTAGTGCCCTTGAAATCTCTTTTTGCCTAGCCTTGTATTGTACATGCCGTGCGGAAACAATTCCGATTATCCCAGAGATGCTTTCCTTAGGATAGCCTAAATGCAGCCATTTAAAAGGCACACAGCTTCAATGAGCACTCCCTGGTAGCCCATTTCTGTAAAGCCTTAAAGGCAGGGATGAATCCCACATGAAAACCCATATAAGACAGAGCACTGCTGTTTGAATAACAAAACCGGTAAGGTTATTACTTTGAGGAAGCAATGCAAGTTGGCAGTGCAGTGTGTCAGAGTAAGGTTAAGTGAGCTAAAGACTGCAGGCCTATTTAATTAAGAAAATAGACTATCCATCACGAAGAATAACAGTCCTAAATAATAGGTTTTTAAACCTTGCAATCTTGTTTCACGATTCTAGTGCTGTCTTATTTTCATTATGCAGAACTGGAGATTTTCCCTCAGGAATCAGTTCTCAGCAGGATAGCGGTTACAAGCTCCTGCCAATATAGGAGAAAAATGGCCAGATGCTCAGAATAGATTTGACACTTAAAATGAAGAGATATATACAGTGTCACTAGTCCCAAGTGTGACAAGCTCATGGGTGACTTCAGAGTTTTAAGTTTTTAGAAGATAATAAATAACCTCTGCTGTTTTTCCAACCTTAAGTTCTTATTAAAGACAAGATAAGTCCTCATGGGGGACTTCAACCACCCCGATATCTGTTGGAAGGACAACACAGCAGGGCATAGGCAATCCAGGAGGTTCCTGGAATGCATGGATGATAACTTCCTTCTCCAAGTGGTAGAGGAATCAACAAGGAGAGGTGTTTTGCTGGAATTTGTTCAGCAATCAGAGATCAGGTTAGGAAAGCTAAAGCCCTGATAGAGTTAAATCTGGCCAGGGACATCAAGGGCAGCAAGAAAAACTTCTATAGATATGTCAGTGATAAAAAGAAATCTAGGGAAAATGTAAGCCTTCTTCGGAAGGAAATGGGAGACCTGGCTACTCGGAATATGGAGAAGGCTGAGGTTCTCAATGACTTCTTTGCCTCAGTCTTCACTAGCAAGAGCTCCAGCAGCACAGCCCAAGCCACAGAAGGCAAAGGCAGGGACTGGGAGAATGAAGAACCACCCACTGTAGGAGAAGATCAGGTTCGAGACCATCTAAAGAACCTGAAGGTGAACAAGTCCATGGGACCAGACGAGGTGCATCCACGGGTCCTGAGGGAACTGGCAGATGAAGTTGCTAAGCCACTATCCATCATATTTCAGAACTCGTGGCAATCTGGTGAAGTTCCCACTGACTGGACAAGGGGAAACATAGCCCCCATCTTTAAAAAGGGAAAAAAAGAAGACCCAGGGAACTACAGGCCAGTCAGTCTCACCTCTGTACCCGGCAAGATCATGGAGCAGATCCTCCTGGCAACTATGCTAAGGCACATAGAAAATAAGGAGGTGATTGGTGACAGCCAACATGGCTTCACTAAGGGCAAATCCTGCCTGACTAATTTGGTGGCCTTCTATGATGAGGTTACAGCATTGCTGGATAGGGGAAGAGCAACGGACATCATCTACCTGGACTTATCCAAAGCATTTGATACTATCCCACACGACATCCTTGTCTCTGAACTGGAAAAACGTGGTTTTGATGGATGGACCACTGAGTGGATAAGGAATTGGCTGGATGGTCACACTCAAAGAGTTGTAGTCAATGTCCACGTGGAGAACAGTCTTGAGTGGTGTTCCTCAGGGATTAGTACTGGGACCAGTGCTATTTAACATCTTTGTTGGAGACATGGACAGTGGGATTGAGTGCACCCTCAGCAAGTTTGCAGATGACACCAAGTTGTGTGGTGTTGTGGACACGCTGGAGGAAAGGGATGCCATCCAGAGGGACCTTGACAGGCTGGAGAGGTGGGCCTGTGTGAACCTCATGAAGTTCAACCAGGTCAAGTGCAAGGTCCTGCACATGGGTCGGGGCAATCCCAAGCACAAGCACAGGCTGGGCGCAGAATGGATTGAGAGCAGCCCTGAGGAAAAGGACTTGGGAGTGCTGGTGGATGAGAAGCTCAACATGAGCCAGCAATGTGCACTGGCAGCCCAGAAAGCCAATCGTATCCTGGGCTGTATCAAAAGAAGTGTGGCCAGCAGGCCGAGGGAGGTGATTCTGCCCCTCTACTCTGCTTTCATGAGACCCCGCTTGGAATACTGTGTTTAGCTCTGGAATCCCCAGCGCAAGAAGGATATGGAGCTACTGGAACGGGTCCAGAAGAGGGCCACAAAGGTTATCCGAGGGCTGGAACACCTCTGCTATGAAGACAGGCTGAGAGAGTTGGGGCTGTTCAGCCTGCAGAAGAGAACCGTGGTGATCTTGCAGCAGCCTTTCAATACTAAAAGGGGGCCTACAGGAAAGCTGGAGAGGAACTTTTTACAAGGGCAGGTAGTGACAGGACAAGGGGTAATGGCTTTAAACTGCAAGAGGGGAGATTTCAATTAGATATAAGGAAGAAATTTTTTACAATGAGGGTGGTGAGGCAGTGGAACAGGTTGCCCAGAGAAGTTGTAGGTGCCCCATCCCTGGAAGTGTTCAAGGCCAGGTTGGATGAGGCTTTGGGCAACCTGGTGTAGTGGAGGGTTTCCCTGCCCATGGCAGGTGGGTTGGAACTAGATGATAGAATCATAGAATCATAGAATGGTTAGAGTTGGAAGGGACCTCAAAGATCATCTAGTTCCAACCTCCCTGCCATGGGGTAGAGTCTTTGATGTGCCTTCCAACCCTAACCATTTTATGATTCTATGATTCTATTTTGCTTTTACCCTGAAGTTACCAATACCTGATGTTGAAAGGTCTTACTGCTTAGATTAGCTGTCAAGCCTGAGTATCTCCTAGAGCAGGACATTTACAGGTAATCAAGAAATTAAATAGAATACTATTAGGGAAACATTCTAACTCTAACTTCTTTGCCAAGGTTATGAATAAAAGTTTTAGAACCCTTTTTTAGAATGTAATTAAGAGAAAATGTAATAGAAAAGTGGGTGGCAACAAGAAGACAAAACTTTATAAATCTTTGTTCAGTTTTTCCTCTGTCTTTTTAAAGTTTTGCTTGTCTTCCTGCATTTTGGGTACCTAGTAGTCTAGGATGAGCTATTTTTGGACTTGAACCTTGGGGAAAAAGAAGGTTGCATTTTTTGTCTGCCGATCCAACCCCACAGCCACTGTGTTGTTTCTGAGCTGAATCCCAAGAAGGAAGAAGGACCACAGCTTGGACACTGCTAAAAGCTTATGGGAACTCAGTTCTCATGTCATTTCAGCAATTGGTAGAGGCAATTTTCCAAGTTCCATGTCTTGGAGGTTCCTGACACTCAGGACAATGTACATGTGATAGTTTTTTCTGCTTCTGTGATAATCTAATTATTTGAGATCAAATCTCATGTGAGCTGGTGCAGAGAATGAGGAACTGAAAATAATTTCTGCTCTAGTTTATACTTAATGACAGTCCAAATGCCAGCTCTTCTACAGGGCTCTTTTAGTGTCTTTCCCATGATACGGGTTATTCACAAGCAGACAGCAGCAGACCACGTGATTTTAATTCCCAATTTATTCAATCAGCCCCTAAGTTTTCCAACTTTTGTTTTTAAAAACCTTGAACACTCTCACTAATTAGGTCTCCCTTCTTCCTCCAGCTGTTAATGGTCACAAACATGGCCAATTTGAAATACGTCTAATCAGAGCACTGCCTGATTCTGTCTTCATATAACAGCTATTAACCTAAGGGACAAATTATGCCTTCAACGGCACACACTCGTTCCATTCACCAAAGACCTGACAATCCATCCCTCAGAGGGAAAATATATACTGCAATTAACTTCACAGGTTACATATTTATTTATTTTTAAAAAACTTTTATTTATTTAGCATATATGAATATACATGTGCATATATTTATTTATTTATTTATTATGGATTTGGTTTCTAGTTTATTTTTTACTCTAGAAGTGTTGTTTTCTTTAAGACACTCTCCTTTACCTCTGTGCACAAGTCTACAAGAAACCTTGAAAAAATCCACTCTTTTTGAATATGTTTCACAGAACATGTTCACATGAACCCAAGCTACCCTGTAGTTGCATATTAATCTCAGAATAACTGTGTTTATTGACTGTTAAAACTTGATAATCTCTCTGGTATGATCGTAGGCTGCAGGTCCTCTGCCACAAAATTGTGTACCATCTCTTGTGGAGGCACAGACTAAGCTTCATAGTCAACTTAAACTAAGAGGACAGAGATAGCATCCAAGGCGATTTGTGGATTATCCTCAGTCCATGACTCCTGCATGCATTGTGGTTAAATGGCACTTTGCAGCAGTAGGATATATTTTAGAGGAAGGAGCAGGGAGAAGAAAGGAAAGCACCAGAGGTCAACTGTGAATGGAGATAGAGAAGGAGGGCTTGGAGTACATGTGGCCTGAGAAAGGTGGACTGGAGGCACGAGTCATCATCCCTAAGGTTAGGGAGTGGAGAAGGACAGGCAGGGCTGTTTCAAGAGTGGTTTTGAATTATATTCATGCAGGAAACTCCTTTTTGTCTCTGTTCTCAGTGTCTCCTGCTACTGCTTCACTTGTTATGGACCATTGATAGGTGAAATTTCTAGTGCCTTTGCAGGGGAAGGTAATGGGAAAACCAGTGTTTGGAATTTGAATTTCACACAAGTCTGAAGTTGATTTCAAAACACCTTGCATTAGGGTGACAGAGGCTGCTGAAAATGAGGGGAAACTGCCTACCAGTCAACTTAAATCCTATATTCAGTGAGAGCTAGAAAGCTGAATGCAAACCCCTCACCCAAAAAAGGTGAAAAATAACTAACAGTTCACAACCATTTAATTGCCATTCTCATTTTTGTCTAGTTTTTTTCCTAAAATTTTCCTAATACTAACGTACTCCTTACATCACCAAATTCAGCTTCTAAGTCAGTGTGTTATGCTCTATCTTCAGTGCTGGACCCACAGATAATTTGAGGGTAACAGCCCCCAGTGGTGCAGATAAAAACAGTCGTATTTCAGCTGTGAAGGTATTGGTATATCAGGTGAGGTAGCAACCATACAAACACCTGCTTCCAGAGATATCTGCAACTGGACCCAAGAGGCAGTCTCCCCAAGATAATATGTGTCTAGTGGTATAATGGTCCAGAGCCTCTCTGGATATCAAACTGCATCTGGGTACCTCCTTCTATGAGTGTTAGCTAAGGGTATAAAATGCCCTGACAAATCACAGCTGAAGAACCAATAGTTTGTGGAATTAGGTGGGAGAAAGGGGGAGACATGTGCATGAATATTAGGTAATCCTGCTCTCCCCTATGTTAATATTCCTGGATTTCTAAACATTCCCAGTCCACGACGATCTTTTCCAAACTAATAGCATTACCAAGAATTTCACAGAAGTCTCACTGGCACTGTGAAAACTGTTAAAAACATAAGTCTTCTGGTGATCTGCATGCTAGACAAAAGGTTTGCGTTGTCTGACAAGCATGTAAAATTGATTCTGCAACTTCAGCCATCTGACTGCTTTCAACACTAATTAAAAAGTAAAATAATCCATTGCTCTGGTTTCTGCTGACATGATCTATCAGTGCAAAGATGGCCTGGGATGTAGGCAGGACTTCTGCTACCTAGGTGGATCAATCAGTGACAGGTTAAATACAATCCAGAAGAAACTATTCATGGTCTCCAGATGAAGATGAAGACAGCAGCTGCTCTCTGCTACATGCCTGTAGGAAAGAAATGGATTCGAATTGTTAACTGAGGAACGACTGTGGTCTGAGCTGGTCTGAGCATCTCAGCTCAGTTTTTGGAAGAGCTTTCTTAAGATGGCTTTCTGTGGGCCATAGCCTTTATCATCACCGTCACTTGTCAGGAAAAGTTACCTGCATCCTGACAGGGAGGGGAGAAGGGCAGGCAAGCAGCAACAACATTTAAATGCAAAGTTTATATTAGCATAAACTGTCAGATAGTGAAATACTGCTCTGTTGTTGCTCCTGACTGTAATCGCAGTTGCCATGAATTTGTAGTCTAGCTTGTAAGTTAATGTATTAGTTATATTTCTGCCAACACAAGAACACAGCTAATGGTCATTGTAACTAGCATATACTATAGCTTTATTTCCTCTTTATGCATTACAGAAGTTTCAGTGATTTCAACCAATTTTTGTTTGATCTTTTTACCCCCATGACTTCAACAGGTGACCCTAATCCTTCACAAACCAATGTAAAAGCACGTTAATATTTGCACATAGCAAAAGCTCTGCTGAGGATTTTTCGTTAAGACAACATTTTCTTACTAGGAAAGAAATAATGTAAGTTACTTTTTTCAAATAGACTGCCTCTGAATAGGAGTTATTTACAGAATATCAAGAACGGTTTGGCTAGTAATCAGTTTTCATTTACTTGCAGATAGAGCAGCTCAGATGAAAATGCCCGAACCTTTGTCCTAATCCAAAATTTAAAGAAAATCCCAGGTAACTTTTTATTCAGTTTTGCAGTTTCTGCTGGTTCCAGATGGGCAGTTAAGCTTGCATTTTGCAGCTCTTTTCAAAACTCATTAACTGGAATCCATGAATCTCCAGTCCTGGGCAGGGCACACAGCAGTCGCAGTGGGTTCCTGCTCCCACTGAAACCTCTGCGAATCCTTCTGTTTATTGTGACCCAGACCAGCCAAGGTGAAAAGTGCTTTGTTCCATTTACTGACAGTCCTAGGCTTCTGTACAACGTGGAAAAATCCGGCGGAAAGTGTTTGCACCGTGTGCACGTGGCAGCCGTCTTAATCAGAAGCTCAGCTCAAAGATCAAGTTTCTCTTTCTGAGTGTTCTTCTCTTTAGTCAGGTCTTACTTCTCGCTGAGCTGGCAACCCTAAGATTTCTCATGGTGCTTCGTGACTGCTGTTAAAGTGCCCTGCATTTTTATTGGAATGTATAAGTGAGCAGAAATAGGCTTTTAATTTCATTATCTAAGACAGTTTTGATGTGGGGTTGAAACTAGAAATACTGAAAACTTATGAGAGAGCCTGCTTTTCAAAGATTTCAAACCAATTTCCATGAATGTGCAAAGCCTAGAAATTCTAGGGAATTATGTATATTAGGCACGGATTCCACCTTGCCCAATCTCTAAAAAAGTTAAATGTCTAGTCTGAACTCATTATGTGGCCTCTCTTGATAGCTAATGCAGACAAAGACACCTTCATGTTAGAACAGAGACCTTTGCCTATATGAGACAGTTTTCTTAGTGTAGAACAAAATGCTATATGAAAGTTCTTATTTCTCTTTGCTGATCTAGGTTAGATGATAACTCCCATTAGACCTTTAACTCTTAACCAAAATAAATTAATTCTGATTAATCCAATCATGGATATTTGCATGGTTAAGTTTTTTTTTTAAACTCATAGATTCATAGATTTTCTAGGTTGGAAAAGACCTTAGAGATCATCCAGTCCAACCATCCCTAATCTCCCATTAAACCGTATCCCTAAGTAGTTCATCCACCCTATTCTTAAACACATCCAGGGATGGGGACTCAACCACCCCCCTGGGCAGCCTATTCCAGTGGCTGACAACCCTTTCAGAGAAGAAATACTTTCTAACATCCAACCTGAAGCTCCCCTGACTAAGCTTATACCCATTTCCTCTTGTCCTATCACCCATCGTTAATGTAAAGAGCCCTTCCCCCACCTCCCCACCATCCCTTCTCAAGTATTTGTAGGCTGTAATCAGGTCTCCCCTCAGCCTCCTCTTCTTCAGGCTAAACAGCCCCAACTCCCTCACCTGCTCCTCATAAGTTTTATTTTACAGCCCCTTGACCAGTTTAGTTGCCCTTCTTTGGACCTGCTCCAGGAGCTCAATATCTCTCTTAAAGCGAGGGGCCCAAAACTGGACACAATATTCCAGGTGCGGCCTCACCAGTGCCGAGTACAGGGGCAGGATCACTTCCCTATTCCTGCTGGTTACACTATTCTTGATACACGCCAGTATCCCATTGGCCTTCTTGGCCACCTGGGCACACTGCTGGCTCATATCAAGCCGATAGTCAACCAACACCCCCAGGTCCTTCTCCGCCAGGAAGCTCTCCAGCCACTCTTCCCCAAGCCTATAGCAATGCTTGGAGTTTTTACACCCCAAGTGAAGGACTCTGCACTTGGCCTTATTAAAGCTCATGCCATTGGCCTCAGCCCAACGATCCAGTCTGTTCAAATCCCTCTGAAGGGCCTCCCTACCCTCGAGCAGATCGACACAGCCTCCCAGCTTGGTGTTGTCCGCAAACTTACTGAGGGTACATTCAATCCCCTCATCCAGGTCATTGATAAAGATGTTAAACAGAACTGGATCCAGCACTGAGCCCTGGGGAACCCCACTGGTGACCGAGCCCCATTTACCACCACTCTTTGGGCTCGGCCATCCAGCCAGTTTTTAACCCAAAGGAGGGTGTGCCTATCCAGGCCAGCAGTTACCAGTTTCGTAACCAGAACACTATGAGAGACTGTATTGAAGGCTTTACTGAGGTAAAGTAGTAAACAAAATGATTTGATATTAATTCCTGATTAGTTAGATATGATCTCTTTTTCTGAGGATAAAACTTTCCATTTCTGGCATATGAGAATGGAGGCTTTGAAACAAAACGAAGGAGAGTGAAAAATTATTGCCTAGCTTCATGTTTTGGTTTTTGTTTTTTTTTGTTGATCATCCTTATTACAATTTGGAATGAAAAAAACCACAAAAAATCTTTTCCTTTTTATGGGTTTAATAGCTAAATAATAAAAAAAATAAAAATCTATAAGAATGAGATTAAAATTCTGTCACTGTAATTAAACTACCTAAATTTGAACAATGCAGTCTTCCAGACTAAGATAACTGAAGTCCAATCAATGAACTGATGTATTAATGATAGCATGAAATTAAGTCAATAATTATTCATCAGCGTTGGACAACAGTTAAGATCCACTTAATGAAAATCTACTACATACAAGTGGCTCTAACAAATTATTAATTACAGAAATAAAAAATTATGTAACCTGCTTCCTTTACTCTGTGTTATGTGGGAAGAAGGAGTCTCAAGGTTCCTATTCAATAAAGGATTTACACAGTTAACCCTTGCTCCTTGCTTCTATATAACACAATGCTTAACTTAATTTTAAGGGTTTCTGGCAGATTTCTTGTTTCCATAATTACTTTATTAAGTTAAAGTGATACATGGAGTTTGCCAAAAATAAGGATGTTCATGTGCATTTGCTGAATATGTAAACATATACATTTGCATCACTACAGATACTTTGGAGAATGCACAATGCTTGTAGGCAGAGGTAAAATTTTTATTAGACTATCTTGTATAGCTGGAAGAATGTGACGGACTTTCAGATAGACAAGCCCTTTTTCAGATCTGCAGAAGAAATAGGGAATTTAAAAACTAATGCTCAGAGTTTACTGAGATATGCATTAGATGACTAGTATGTGAATGA
Source organism: Tauraco erythrolophus (assembly GCF_009769465.1). Classification (NCBI taxonomy): domain Eukaryota; kingdom Metazoa; phylum Chordata; class Aves; order Musophagiformes; family Musophagidae; genus Tauraco; species Tauraco erythrolophus. The sequence continues at coordinate 120,799,613 of NC_141465.1, read as the reverse complement.
GAGAGCAGTTGGTAGTTGTCGAGTTGGAATGAGGGGAGAATGGGAGAGAGTAGAAAGGTAGTTACTGCCTGAGGTAGAGACATCCATAACTCAAGATCCTATCATTTCCCATATTCTTAAACCATACTCAGTGTAATCTCTAGTGACTTTTTCCCTGTGCTTGTAATTCTTGTGCATTTTTATTCTCTCAGAATGACTTTATATATTCACTTCAACAGAAACAACAAAGATACTCTTGCTTATGGTGATCAGATAAAGCATTGTTTTTATTGGTAAACAGATTTTACAGGAACAGTATTCAACAAAATGCCAAGTAAACTGCTAAGAATTTTCAAAAGAAAATTTTGAAACTCATATGCACTAGTTCTTACCCAATATATCTTGCTCCCCCTCCTCCCCACACCAAGTTAACAATAATGGGATAAGCTTAGGACACATATTTAAGACAATAAGAAAGTTATTACTAATTTAAATAGGAGCATGACTGCAGATTACTCAATAAAGTCCAATGTACTTTACAGATATCCATATGCTACATTTCTTCTCAGCTTAATGGATGAACTTGGTCTTAAAGTTCTTTTCCAACCTAAACTACCCTTGATTCTATGATTCTGTGATTCAGCTGTTTGAATACTACGAGAAGAATGCTATCAAATGGAAAAAAACCCCAAACATTAAAAGATAATGCGATTTATTTTTCATGCATTTTAAGATGGAAAATCTGTGACTAACATGTAAAAATGATGGATGATTGTTCTGGGATGGTTGTTCTGGTATAGTCTTTGTCAAGGGTACTTAGACTATAGTATTATTTGAAGCTTGCAAGTGAAAGTTTATTTATCTTCTAATGTCAATGCAAGAATTACTCAGGTTTACATTCAGCAGAATTTATTCCCTGAATAACTCTACCAAAATTGGGTCAGGAATGAATTTCACTCATTACGTTTTGTAAAGAAGTCATTCTAATTTGCAGTTACACAGTGCTTGGTATCAAAGGATCTCAAAACATGTAAATGTTAATTAAGTTTCATGACCTAACCCTGTGGAACACACGCCTAATATTATCATTTAAACTTTTGTTGTATTCTTTAAACTCTTGGCATCCCTTTTCACCATTGCCTTCCCATGGAAAATGCTGCACTGAATTTGGTATGAAGTTTGTTTTCAGTAGTTGTATCTCAGTGAAGTGACTACATGACAGCCCATAAAGACCAATAAACTTTTTAGATGTTGTGATCCTTGTAATAGAATCCCAAATCATATTTTAGGACTCAGTAAAAACATCCTGAATATGAAACAACCTAGAATAGTTTCAGAAAGTATGGAGGCAAAGAGTGAGTCTTGAGATCTTGCTTCTTAAGCCCCTTGTTTAAAGACGCATATTCTCTCCGTATGAGATTCATAGTTCTAAGTTTGTCCTGGAAAATAGTTCTGCACCTTTATTTGAAAATTACTTCTAAATGCAGGCATTCTAGAGGCAGATAATGCTGCCCTTCTTTTCATTGTTAGTTCTCTAGGTAGTTAAAGGTCACCCTCATCCCACTTACAGTATTACCAGCATTTTCTGAATCTGGCTTGTTAAAACTAACTAAATGGTATAAATCAAATCTTCCACTTTTAGGAAATCATAGGAAAACATTTTTATTAGGAAGATAGCACAACACTGCAACATATAACCCAGGCTGCACAATTTCTGTCCTTGGAGGTTTTCAAGAGTAGGCTAGATGTAGTCATGATTGACTTGATCTCACATTGACCTCACAGACCTACTTCGAGTGAGACAACAGAATAAGTGACCTCAGGATATTCCTTCCAAATGACATGACTATGATTCTATGAAATCTTCCCATTGTGGATATCAGTTATGGGTGATCTGGAAGAAACCAGTATTACACAGTTAGTGTCTTATGTGATTATGATTGCATGATGTCAAGCCAGCAACCCATCTGTGAATAGCTAGGTTGATTTTGGGGATTCTTGTTGCTCTAAGTCATTTGAGTTTATCTTGTATTCAGCTTCTTGCTAGTTTTTGTTTGCTGAGAATTTTCTTCTGGGCTCTGCCTTCTCATTTATACACAGCTAGAGAGGATAAATTAGGAAATGGTGATTCATGAGACACTCAATGACATAGTCATAAATACAAATCAGAAAATTCAACTAGCTCTCAGTCCCTGTCATACTGTCTGCACTGAACAGCAGCATTTCCAAAAAAGCCTGTTCTGGACTGCACAAGCAAAATGGAGTGGAGCAGAGTCATGGGAATTAAAGCTCTGCTTCTCGGCACTGTATCTAACCCCAAGGCTTCTATGCAGTGATCAATATTTAGTTGTCAGTACTAGTCACAGCCATCACTCACAAATGATAGGGTAGTTTTTTCTTCTAAGCATTTAAGAGGGAGAAAAATCATATATAATGCTTCCACTTCGACTACAACTAGACGACAAATATTTTTTTGGCTTTCTCTTTACATTTTTGGGAACCCTCATTTGAATCCGTATATCAAATAAGAAGCAGAAATTGATCTCTGTTGTCAGAACTCTTCTCATAATCAGTGAAGAAATTATCATCTCTAGTGTTTCTGTGATGGATTTTGTCCTGAGTAGATGTCCAGAATGGACCAGCTGATGAACATCAGAAATTGCCATTATGAACACACTAGAGAGACCCAACTCAGCTATAGCTGTTAATAGTAAGGATGTCTACTGCTAGGTAAGATGAATCCCTCCTGTGCTTCTGATGAATGATGTAGAAAAGCCCAAGCAGCTCTCCTACAATGAATCAAAGCCTTACAAGAAGGATCTCAGTTGTCTAAGAAGGAGTTCCTTTGATCTTCTGCCTTTTAATAGGTAGCAATGAATATTCCTATAAAAGAAGGCAGAAGACTCTATGTATAATCATGTCGTAGAATCTTAGAATCACAGAGTCATAGAATCATAGAATCGTAGAATCATAGAATAGTTAGGGTTAGAAGAGATCTCAAAGATCATCTATTTCCGAGCCCCTTGCCACGGGCAGGGACACCTAGTACTAAACTAGGTTGCTCAAAGGCCCATCCAACCTGGCCTTAAACACTTCCAGGGATGGGGCATCTACAACTTCTCTGGGCAACTTGTGCCAGTGCCTCACCACCCTCAGAATGAAGAATTTTTTCCTTAGATCTAATTGAAATCTACCCTCTTTCAGTTTAAAGCCATTGCCCCTTGTCCTATCACTACACGTCCTTGCAAAAAGTCCCTCTCCAGCCTTCTTGTAGGTGCCCTTTGAATACTGGAAGGCTGCTAGGAAGTCTCTGTGGAGCCTTCTCTTCTCCAGGCTGAGCAGCCCCAACTCTCTCAGCCTGTCTTCATAGCAGAGGTGCTCCAGCCCTCGGATTATCTTCATGGCCCTCCTCTGGACTCATTCCAGCAGCTCCATTTTCTTCTTGTGTTGGGGGCCCCAGAGCTGAACACAGTACTCCAGGTGGGGTCTCACGAGAGCAGAGTAGAGGGGCAGAATCACCTGCCTCGACCTGCTGGCCACGCTTCTGTTGATGGTATATATATATTCAATCTATATTAACTAAGAAATTAAATATTGATGAGTTCAAAATCAATGCAAACATTAAGGAACAACACATTTTGCTATGCACCAAAACAGGAAGTGAAAATAGAAGTTTCTCCCTGTTATATGTGCAGCTATCACTGAAACTCACTATGTCTGTGTGCGTTTAAAGGCAAAAGCTGATCAGTTGTGCCTTGCTACTTATACTGATCACCATATTCATATTTCTGTATTGATGGATCTGATTTGGTCCTCCTAACTGAATTAATGAGTCATTTTACTTACTTTTCTAAATGAAAATTTTAAAGAAGAGATGAAAATAGTACCATAGAAAAAGAAAAAATGGTACTTCTCTCCTGCAAAGTCAGCAGTAAATTCACTGTTGTGAATTAGGATTGAGTGAAGCATCATGACTGAAAAGATGTTATTTCCAGGACCTATTATTGACCATTACTCATGAGCTGAAAAAACATAGATAGTTTCAGCTGATTTCAGCTAGTCGGGAAATATTAATATGCTTCAGATGTGTAATAATACTAAATATTTCCTAATAATATATATTCATGTGTGGGCTTTACAATTACTTTTTGATTTATTTTCTTTATTCATTTTTGTACATCTATACTTTCGGGGACTTCACTTACTGGAAAAAAATATCATAATCATGAATGAAATACAATTATGGGAACTATGACTCATGGGAAAATTTACTTAGCAAGATAAACATGACTAGAAACATACTGTGAGAAGAATTTGGCAAAGTTAAAGCAAAATTAGAGCAAAGTTATATTCTAACCATTCTGTCCAAAATTTTCTGATTCATCCAAGACAAGCAGTTGCTACAACTCAGCAAAAATGCATCAGTCCTCTTATGTTTAGATCTTCACCCATTCCTTGGAATTAGCCCTGTTGTTTGGGAGAAAAGATTTCACATTTGTCAGAAACAGCATTTATGCTAGAGATGACTATTTTGCTCCTGTGGAAATTGCTTCAGTGGTAGCAGAATTACATGCCTTCACAAAATCTTCAGTTCCCACACACTCCCCAGTGAGCTGATGCCTTTTTGCAGCTGTACTCTCAGTATATTCCAGACAACTTCTATCATTCTTCATCCACTTCATTTCTCTAGATGAAGAAGCTGTTGTCACCCCTAAATATACTTCAGGAGCAAAGCTGGACCTTCTCATTATTGCTGCTTCCTTTTGCTCTGTGCCAGGGTGCTGCTACATACCGCAGCAACTCAAGAAACTCTCTTTTCTATATTTTTCTGCTAAATAAAAGTCTCAGAGAGCGAATTTGAGCCCTAGAGCTTTGATTGTCCACAGTACTTTATTGTAAATTCTCCTGGCTCTGTTTTGGACTGCTCCATTTTGCTTATTCCAAGGTAATACCTTAGGAGATTCAATGGGCAGTTCATTTCAGGGGCTGTTTCTATTAGGCAGTAGGAATGGGTCTATACCAGATCTTCCTGTCAAGAATGTCCTGAAAGACTTTGCACTCTGAAATACCATGAGGAATACCTTCACCCAGTGAATGTTATATATATACTCTCAAATTCAAGGAAAATCCCCCCACTGTTATGTACAGAGCTCACATTATTTCAGATTATTTGAATTGGGAAAGAAAAAAAGAAACTAAGCTTAAACACAAAGCAATAATTCTGCTGTACAGCCACAGGAGGTCCAGAGGAGATCCCAAACCAAGTACTATGTAGTATGGATGTGACAGTTCTGTGCTGTCAGCGGAAGAGTCTGAAGACAGTCTCTTTCCTTAAAGCCTCTTTCCTCCATCCTGGTCAGCAGGAAAAGAGGCAGGCACTGCAGGAGGTCAGCTTGGCTGAACAGGGATTCCTGATGGAGTTCAAATGCAAAAAGGAAGTTCAGGTAGAAGCTTTGCCAGTGGGTGGAAATGGGGACAGGCTACCAAAGCAGCCAAGAGTTTGCAGTGATTCTTGCAGTAATGAATGTCAGGTCCATATTTAGCTCCTTTAGCAACAACAAAGGTGAAGAGAAAATAATCATCAGATATCTTTCTGCCCTCTATTTCATATATGTCCAGTTTGGGTACCATATTACATGTTCAGGGACGTGGACCACAAGATGTGTGAAAAGAGCTAGCAGGGTTTGTTCAGTATGGAGCAAAGACTAGGGAGGGGATTTGATTACTCTTTTCATCTACCAGAAAGGATGGAGCCAGACTCTTCTCAGTGGTGCATGCTGAAAAGACAAGAACCAACAGCTGAAAGTCATAATAAAAGAAATTCCCACTAGGCACAAGAGAAAAAATATTCAGACTCAATGTGACAAAGCCCACAGAGGCTGGGAAATCTCCATCTCTGGAAATGTACAAAACTGGTCTGGAGAAAACCCCGAGCAGTATAATCTGACTTTGAAGTTGGCCCTGCCTTGAACAGGAGTTTGGGTCATGTGTTCTCCACAAATCCCCCCCCCCAACTTAATTTTTTCTCATTCTATGCTGTCCAGCTCCAGATCAAGAAATTACTTCCTATCAATTTTTTACCTACTCCTATAAATGTGGAGTTAGTGACTTCCAGCTTGTGTTTGGGTGGTGTGAAAGAAGAATTCATCAGTCTGAAAAGGAGCAAGGACAGAAGCCAGACTGTGAGAGAAGAAAAAGAATACTTTGATGCATGAAACCTCAAACTTCACCAGTGAAAACAAATCTTATGTGTGAAGCTTAAGCTGTGCATCATATAATTGAGATGGATTTTTGTTTACTCAATGGATACAAAAATGGTGCATGAGGGTGGTCACCACTGGGGTACTGACCCATGGTCACAGAAACCCTGCAGCACTAAGTCTTCACCGGAGAAAAAGTCAGTAGCGGCACAGGGACCTGGGACCAAACAGAAAAAAAATGGTATCATTTCCAGTGTGTAAAACATGGCTGCTTTGATTGTGAAAAAAACAGGCAGGCAAGGCCTGGTGCATATGGAGCTTGTTGAGCATCAGTGGGAATGGAGAAATTGAAATGGGTTAGCAGTAGCTGGAATTGACCAGGCAAAGAGCCAAACTGAGGATGGGTAGCCTGAGAAGTGAAACCTAGTACAGGCTTGTCAAGGGAGGAAATTGGAATGGGGATGTGGAAGAAATGAAAATAAGAGAGTCAGTCTTAATGTGAAAGGCTCCACTTCTAGCCTACGCTAGATCAACAGACCTAGTGAATATGCCAATCCTCCACCAGCTACAGAAGTGTATGAAACCTACTAGGAAGCACGTTTCTCATCCCTCTCGTACACTTTTTGATACAGGTTGTGTTTAAATTATGCTTCTATACCCTGCAGCATGCTGAGGATCTGTTTTTCTGTTTCTCAGGTTGGTGAAAGCACGGTGCATCTACTGAGTGCCTCATTTGCCTTTCTGTGGAGACCAGGATATGGGGACATGAGGATGGGAAACCATTGAGTATCTGATGCCTGGCCAAAGTTTGAAGGAGAGATGCAGCCAGTGTGTTCAGCTGGATGTGGGTGCTTGAAATCAATCTCACAGTACATACTAGACTGCAGAAACTATACCTCAGAGTACTGCTAGCAGCCACTTCAGCAGCTGAGGCATCTGAAGTCTGCAGGGGAAACTTGCAGATGTCATGCTTGCTGTGTCTGAGGGTTTCTGCAATATAGTGTGATGGAATTAAGGGAAATAACAACAAAATGGCTCCTATTTCTTTTATAAAAGCTCACACTCTGAACTTCAATAAGCTAGCTTACAGACCTTTCTGCATTTGCAAATCATTATTCTTAAGCCACATCTGCCTCCAATACAGCCAGGGAGGGGAGAGCAGCCTATGGCAATATTAATGGTGATGCCTACTTTATTAAATGTTGAAATGCCTCATAGTATTTCTGAAAAGATTGATAAGATTTTTATTTCTGTTACTGTGGGTGCCCCAGGCATGTGCAAGTAGTGTAAAGTAACATTCCCTACTGCAGCATTTCCTGATTTATAAGATCTGCCTCATCCTCTCCCACCTGAGATGCTGAAGGGTTTCATGGAAACAACAGAGGATGAGAAACTTACAGAGAAGATGTTATGGCGTGTGCCACGGTAGGTCAGTGAGTGCTAACAATGTTTGGGAAAGGGTTCATGAATACTCACAGGTATTTGGGCTGGAAGACATGAAGTAAAATAATTTCTTCCTTTCATTGCCAGTGGCCAGACCCAGATACTTCACAGGAAGCCACAAGCCCATAATAAAGAATAATAGGATAGTCATTGCACAGAGATTCCTATCTTTTCTAACCTGAGATAGTTTATATTTTATATTTGAATTATGGAAGTTTATGTCCCCTCATAAATTTTACACTATCCTAGTGCAACTGAGGGATTTTTATTTTTTTTTAATTCATTCTATCTGCTATTAAAAAAAAAAAAAAAGAAAACTCTTGAACTTTTGATTTTGGTAATTTTTCATGGCTATTCCTCAGATTAGTTTGATGCCACAGAAGCACTATTATGTCCTAAAATTCCCGCATTTGACACTTTTCTGTCATTCTTTCTGTGCATCTTGCTCATAATACTAGAGAAAAGTGTCATAGGTGCTGCTCCTACTTGAGAGGAGGGAGACTTGTTCTGTGCAGTTGCTTTTTAGTCTTGGTTCTTGCACTTCCTAGTTCACAATGCATGGATGCAAAAGGGGAAATTCTTCACAAAGACAAAACTGTCATGAAATGTTTCTTGTTTTGGGATATGGAAAGTAGCCACAGGCTACCTTTGTTTTATCACTGTTTCCTCTTTTCTTTTTTAAATCGAATTTCAAAAGAGACCTGAAACTGTAAAATCACTTCTTTGGTTTGTTTCCTGGTTTCCTGTGTCTGAATAAACATGTCAATCATCCTCAAATCCTCTATTTCTATCTTTCATATGCCTGGGAAAAGAACAAATAAGTTTCTCTCCTCTCTTATCCACTTCCTCTGTTTTCTGGAGTCCTAGTTCATAGGGTCTGATTGGAAAGAAATTGAGTTCTGTCATCTGCTTTTAAAGGATATGAACCTGTTTAAACTAACATTCCCCAGGTCTCATGCAAAAAGTATTTCACATTAGCACAAAACTAACAGAGATCAGTGCCTGGCATCATAATGGTTCGGTTTACTAAGTGATGTTGAAATTAAATTCAGTAGAGTTAATTTTGATTTCTCATGTGCAGAGAAGTAAGCTAAAATAAAGGAAAATGAGAGGCAAATCAGGTAGGTAAACAATTATGATCTGGCTTACTGGAGGGGGGATTTCTGCATGCATTTTTGATGTTCAAATGGAGCATTCTGATCAATGCCATTCTTTCATTCAGCAACATACTTTGCTATGAATTATATATTTGTACAAAGTACCTATGAGTCATGAATGGTGTGCTTAGTAGTCTTACAAGCTGCTTTGTCCTATAAACTGGATAATAAGTAAATGAATCAAAGACTGCAAAATTTCATCATCAATCTGTTTGGCTGTAGCTTATGCAGCCTCCGCTATTCATGTGTATTTGCTCTGTGCTGTTCTGCACGTTTGCTTGTATGCAGATTTTGTTATACAAAGGTCCCTTCCAAGATCCCCCTGAAGCACTGTCAAGGTTTCAGTTCAGAACTGCTTACGCAGGCAAAACTTGACTTTACCAAGAGATTTCCTTGAGTAAAATGCACTCAGAGTATTTGTTTTGCTTCTACAAGAAGTTAGAGGGGGAATTGCAGAATTGTATTTATTTCAAGAGAAGCAACTCTAAACCAATGTAATTAACAAGTGCTTACAAAATACATTTAATGCTGTAATACAATGTTTTTACACCAAGAGGTACCTGTTTCTATGAACAATTGTGAGCTGACAACTCGTTCTCTTCCCAGACCTATATGCTCGTTTTGTACTTCTAATCTGTTAATTTTGTTTCCACTGTGAGTCACAGAAATATATTTGTGTTGTAGAAGCTCCATTTGGCACCTGATGTTGAGAATAGAGGCTTTTTGTCTTTTCTTCAATCTCCTTGAGCTTTGACTGTAATTTCAGGTTACTATGCCTTATTTGCTTCTGCTGAAACTACCTATAAAACTGACTTTATGTTACATTATATATATATAAAAAACTGAAAGAGACAGCATAAAAGCTGAAAGAAGAAACTTTGAAGACAACACGAGATAAAAGCAGGTGAGACAAAGAGGATCTTTTCATTTAGGTGCCTATAACCTGAGGAACTGCAAGGAAGTTGCAAACCTCCATTTCCAAGTCCACGTTTGCATGTTCAGTATGGTCCTGGCAATAGACTGGAAACAGCAGGCGTTCCAGAGCCTAGTCTGAAAAATCTTTTCGTTATCGACTGAGGTTAAACCACAACACTTTAACGGAGGGATACAAGACAGGTAACATAAAGGATAAAGTCTCATTCTAGCCTCTGAAGTGTGGAAATCCATGTGTTCTGATAAGTCATTGGTCTTCATAATTGGCTGATTCTTGGCAATAGCAATAAATTCTGCAATGTGTATAGATATGTTATGGGAAACAAAACTAGTCTTTTTTACCAGCTTTGAATTTCTCACGCTATAAATATGTTACCTTGTGCCACAAGACAAGGTGAAGAAGCAGCTGAAGCTCCTTTGGTATTCCATGTAAATCCACTGCCTTTACACACGGCTCTCTGCTGTTGGTGCAGAAATGAATAGTTTTAGTAAATAGATACAGGAAAGGCTAACTGCAAAGTGAAAGACTCTCCCAAAGTAACTATCCTTGTTACTAAAATATACCCAAACAAGTTGCCCAGAGAATTTGTGGATTCCCCATCACTAGAAGTGTTCAAGGCCAGGTTGGATGAGACTTTGAGCAACCTGGTATAGTGGAGGGTGTCCCTGCCCATGGCAGGGGGGGTGGAACTAGGCGATCTTTGGGGTCCCTTCCAATCCAAACCATTCCATGATTCTATGATTCTATGATTGTTTTGGTGTGTTTTGTTTACATTTTGTCTTCTGAACTTACTATCCTGCTGGTAAACCTGAATCAAACTATCAAATTGAATTTTCCTCTGATTCAGTGGGGACAAGTGATTACTGAAGAGTGCAGGTCATCCAGCCAGAGGAGGTGTATACCCCGAAGATTTTGTGTCGCAGAGGGACAACAGTGCTTTCCCTTCCTACGCTCCCTTCTCAGAAAAACAGCAAAGCATTGCCTCCCCTTGCCCAAAGAACAAACAAATGTTATTTTGCGTCTTTTATTCTTATTTGTACATGGATTAAAAATCATTTGAAGTTGCTTGACTGGCAGCAGTGGAAAAATAAGACCATCTTGCTGGCTACAAAACAGCATGGGAAGTACTGGTGGAAATCCCTCCCCTCTGCTATGAGCCTTTCTGAGAAGCTCCTTGTTTCTGGTTCTCTCTGGTAAGATTAACAGTTAATTTTCCAATAAAGGCTAGTTTTAGTGGTAGCTTCTGTAAAGTGAAGCCATGAAACTCCTTTCAATGAACTACTGAGCAGCTTTTGCACATCTTTTCAGCTCTGTCACTGTCAACAGGAATTGACACCAGTAATCGCCAAACTTGCTGTCATTCAGACATTACTGTCTGTGTCCCACTCACTCTTAACGGTTACTTGGGTGTCATTCAGTTCCAAAGGAACCTATAACTCATCTATCACTTTAAAATTGCTCAGCTGTTATAATTGCATAGCTGACTCAGCAGGCAGTGTAGCAAAGTCTACAAAGACAGTTAATGGGGACGAGTATGGACTAAAAGAGATTGTCTGCTGGCCACTCAGTGTTAGACTTTCTCTCTGTGGGACTGGACACTGGGTTCTGACTGCCCCCTGTTCTGGGTGTGAAAGTTTAGGTATGCAACCAGAACCGACCAATACACTGGGACTGGGGAGGATCTCAGACCTGAAATCCAGAAATGTGTTCCAAGAAAAATTTGCCCATGATCCACCTCGACTTACTAAATATCTTACTTTGAATCTGCTTCTTAATCACTACATATTTGCATACAGGCAGACATCGTAAGTCCTACCTCCTGCCAGTTATGTTTACAAAATTGTGGGAGCCATTAAACTATCCAAATACGATGTGCAAGTGCTTAACACAGGAATGAGTTTTGGATACTGGACCCTATAGGAAGAGATACTTGCCTTGTAGCCCTAAAGAAATAGGGAAATTCAGATACATTCCTGTGTGAAGCAATTTCTATTGCTTAATATATGGCTTCTGCTGACTACCTGGGTTCTGCAGACTATTTTTCTGAGATATTCTCTTCATAATCATGACTTTTCAGTTTCCTATTGATATCAGTCATCTAAAACACTTATGCTCTGATATCCAACTTAAAGGCAAGTAAATCCATGTTGAAACCTGCTCTGAAGTCTATTTCTCTTCCCGAACCAAGTGAGCCAGTACAGCAACAAGAAATGGGTTGGAACCTCACCCCGTCTCTTCAGTGGAACAGAAATAGTGGTAGGTAGAATTATGGCATAATCTGTATAATCTCTGTGAGCCCTGAACAATTAAAAATATCAATTGAACTAATTAGGTTCTTACCCCTGAGACAGACTATCATTTTTTCTTCCATTTATGTGACTACTTTACTTTAGGCTGATGGTTGAGGTCAGAAAACCTGAAGAGATAACACAGGAATGGCTGTCTGGCTCACTCTTCAGTCAGTCTTTCAGGATGGCTGAACAAAGTCTTGTCACACAGAAAATGAAACCTTTCAACAGCTCTTGCTATTTGAAAATCTGAGGATAAAATTAAACCTGAGGCTAAAAAACAGTTTCTTAATTAACTGTAGATGCACCAACTTAAATTTTCCCCATATTACATGTTTGAAAATGACCAAAGAGTTAACATACCTTTTTCAAAGCAGCTATTGCAGGCAAGATTTTAACACATTTTTCTTATCCATTCTCCTAAAGATATTCACCTGGAACTCATTCTTCCAGCAAGTTATAACCCCCTGCCTTGCAGAATGTTCAATACATTTTTTTCTCTGCTAATTTGGTATCATCCCTCTTTGCTGAAATGCGAAAGAGACCTATCAGCAGAAACAATTATTTTAGCTTTCCTCTCAGACTTCAGAAAATAATTATTATTCTTTTGTTTTGTTTGGATGCTATGGAAACTTTTAATTGACTTTTAATTAATAGCCAAGATAGCTACAACTGAATGTTCTTTAACTGGCATATATACCTTTAGGATTTACTCACCACCACTAACCCACTTTAAACTGTGCTTGAGCATGGTAAGATTATGCAGAGGTATTCACAGAAAGGAAAGCTAAGAAGGGCAAAAGTTGTAGCCATATGCTTTCTGGGAACTTATCACACAGAAACAAAGTCTATTAAAAAAATAACAAGGTTATTTCTTTGCCCAGGCTAATCTGTTGTGCTCTGACAGCTCAAAACTTGCAGGTATAAACACAGGTTTGGAACAGAGAATTGCCTTAAGCCATGAATTTGCAAAGTGGAGCTGGCAAAGCAGGAAAGGTGAGCAGGCTGGGCTTAGCTTTAGAAGCGTGTTTTTAGACTACCTTCTTCACGTTCAGTTTCTTATTTTAAAATGTACTTGTAGCCATGGAATTTTTACATGAAAGGACATTACTTCAAAGTTTTCATAATTTGTGTTCCTCTCCCTCTGATCTTTATGTTGGCTGCTTACAAAGGAAACCATAATAAATTATCACTGGACTAATCAGGAAAAGGCAAGAATGCCAATGTTGCATTTTGACATTTATAGTACCTCTTATATATTTCATTCTTATATCCACTGATCTCCAATAATTTCAAACATTTTCATATAGAGAACCCACAAAACTGTACCCACAAAGCCGTTGTTGAAACAATTAGTGTGTATAGGAACTGTCAACCTCTGTTCAGGATACTGGATCCAGCCTTCCAGAAAAATTCATCTGCATAAATCTGTTCCCTCATGTCTTTTTTTTTCAGAAGCCTTCAGACATGGGTAAAGTGTGAGCTCTCATGTTTTGGCCATGTGATGAACACTTAACCTGTTATGTGGTGGGTTTGGGTTGAAGTACCCGACCAGCTTGATAGAAAGAGCTTAGTCAGCTTGATGCAAAGAGCCTATTTATGGTTAATGGCAATGAAAAGTTTGTACACCTACAACACAACCCCACACTATTTATTGTTAAGATTCAAAATTCAATGCTTCTGAATAGTGTTTGTCACAGGTAAATGCTCTCCATTTGTACCGTTACTCAGCCAAAGCAATCCGAATTTTCAAGAGAGATTAGTGAGAGCTCTACTCCTATTAAAAGAAGCTCAGTGGATGACTAGCTGCTCTTTGTGTTTGTGAACCTCTCTCTCTAAGTTGCACAATGGCCATACACCAGCTCAACAGCACAATATAGGACCAAGATATCTACTCCACACACTCCCTATATCCTCCTTTTCTCATCCACACAGCTTCTCCATCACTTTTAACTCTTCTATAACTTCATCAGGAATGATTCCCTTCTGTAGCTTTTTTGAAAATAAGACTGTATATATGTATAAAAACATATAAATCATAGAATCATAGAATGGCATAGGCTGGAAGGGACCTTAAAGATCATCTAATCCAACCTCCCTGTCATGGGCAGGGACGCCTCTCAACTAGATCAGACTACTCGAGGCTCTGTCCAACTTGGCCTTGAACACCTCCAGGGAGGGGGCATCCACAACTTCTCTGGGCAATTTATTCCAAAGTCTTACCACCCTCGTACTGAAGAATTTCTTCCTAAGATCTAATCTAAATCTGTTCTCCTTAATACGTTAGTGTAGCCCAGTATCTCAACTGCATTTTGGTTCATAAAACTCTCAGGAATTCAAAGAGTCTGGGCAATACTTGTAGAATCCGATGTACCGTATATAAAATAGACCTGAACGGTTGATCATGCCTTGGAAAGTCTTTCTGCTGACTTTAGAAGTGTCTTTTGAGCCTCCGTGGAAAGGGGACTCAGATGTATTAGCTTTTATGAAATGATCAGAGTTTCTTTGATGTTAACACTTCAGAAATGTTTGTTATTATTAAAAAGCCTGAATAGCCTTCCTATGCCCATTAGTTTCTACACTATTTTAATTGTTTTCTTTACCTGGGTCAGTTTAATCTGCCAGTGAATGATTTTTAATAGAGCTTGACAGGTCTTTTAGGCTGTGAATTCTGATTTCATGACATGCTGATTTCACTGGATTTACTCTCAATTTAAACTGGTTAAAAATGAGATCAGAATCAGCAAAAAGTTTTTATGAACCAAAGAGATTTTCTTCGATTTTGATGGGACATGCTTATATATTCATAGGCAGAATTGGCTGTGCAGCAATCATCTGGTATTTTGCAGCTCTCACACTACCTGAATACAGAAAATGAGAAAGAAGTTTCTGCAACCCAAATAGGTCTAGTTACTAAGTGATGCATGAATACTCTCGTGTGCACAGTCTACAGCACCTAGGAGATATGAAAAATTAAGAATGGCATAAAATTAACACAGAGCTTGCTGTTCCCGTATCTCTTAGGATGTAATTTAATGATTAATTCTCCTGAGAACAGACTCTGTCAACTGATCAATGCAAATGAAGGCTGTTGACTGGCTAATACCTGCAGTGATGGTTTGAGAGGAGGAGGCTATGGCTAGAAAGTCTTAAGCATCAGAACTAAAACTTGTATTCCATTAACACAGACCCTTTCATCCTCCTTTATCCTTCACTCAGAGGAAGCCTAGTGTGCCTGTGGAAAGTAGGAAATGCACTCAGTGCTGATAGGCATCCTCTGCAACCCAGGTTAAGTCAATAGGGTTTGATGGGACATCAACCTGTGTTGAGTATGCCCCTATATCTTCTGTAAACTGTCTCATCCATTATCTCTTGTGTGCCTATAATTTTCTGTACCTGTTCAAAAATATTCACTCTCTACCTTTTTTCTGAGAGTCTGGAAGTGTTAAATTGAATTTAAAGCAGGAAATCATAAGGATTTTGGTATTAAATCTCATTCAGTGATACGTTGAGAAACACATAGCAAGTAATTCAGCTTTCCTGTCTGAAAATATCTGTGTGTTGTTTTCTGTTTGTACTGCACAGTGGTGTTTTAAGAATTTTTTCATCAGTAAACTTTCATATACAATATTATCATTTTGCATATTGCCTTGAAATCCTTAAAATATAAACATAGCATTGGACCTTATTTAAAAAAAAATAAAAAAATAGAACAACAAAATAAGGGGAAGTTCATACTTGACAGGAGAAATAATTTCTTTACAGAGAGGATGGTCAAACAATGGAATAGGTTTCCTAGAGATGTGGTCAATGCCCCAAGCCTGTCAGTGTTTAAGAGGCATTGGGACAATGCCCTTAATGACATGCTTTAACTTCTGGTCAGCCCTGAAATGGTCCGGCAGTTGGACTAGATGATTGTTGTAGGTTCCTCCCAACTGAAAATTCAGTTCTATTCTATTCTATTCTATTCTATTCTATTCTATTCTATTCTATTCTATTCTAAAATATCATGCAAGGTCAGCTACTGACTCTTTGTCCCCCACTACTGATTTTAAGTTGATCTGAGAACTCTTGGTGAATCTTCATTAGGAAATATTCTTGATTAACACTGCATTATTGGTCACTACTGCTCTTATTTCTTATTAGTTTGTCTCTAACAGCTGATGCTATTCTGAATCTCCAGCTGCTTATTTCTCATTCTACTGTTTTCTATTTTTCTTCTGTGATCTTTAGTCTTAAATTTAATTGATAAACATTTTGCAATTTTACTTTATTTTTGCTAAGTTTATTTCATGAACTATCACTTGCAAAAATTTTTACATGACTGCATGGATAAAATCTGTCTTGGCTGAAGATGCAGTACAGAAAGTCATTGTCAGATATCCATACAGATATTCATACATACAATACACATTCAGAAAGTCTTGTCAGATATTATCAACCTATATATGTCCCATTTTTTTTTCTGAAAAAGCTTCCTTGCTTTTAGACCTTTAATAAGAAGCTGCATTCCCTATTTTTTATGCTTAGAAGAATAAGGGATAATTTAAAATGAACTGTAAAGATTCAATAGAATTGAGAGAAGAAAATGTATAGGAACTTTTGACTTACTGTACATATGTAAAAGGGCAAAATGTAGAGTACAATATGATGTGGAGTAGTGTGGTGTGATAGTTTGATGCGGGGGGATGTTCTGGTGGCAGGAGAGGGGATTTTCTCCCTGTGCCACCAGATCTGAGTCCCATCCCCCCCAGGAGGAGGTTGTGCCAAATCGGCGCCTCTGCGAATTGCCCTATTTAAGTTGGGACAAAGGGGCGGGAAAGGGTCTTTTTGCTCAGGAGCGAGGAGAGAGCAGGAGGGCGCTGCCCTCGCTCCCGGCTCCCGGCCGAGCGGCCGCTCGGGCCCGGGCCGGCGCCACGTGCTCAAGATGGCGCCGGGGGAGCCGCATGGGGGACTCGGGAAGCACCTCGCTCCCGGGGTGCCCGCCGGGCCGAGCTCCCGCAGAGGGGATTAAGATCTAAGAGAAAACAACCATAACGACCAGGTCAGTCAAGATGGAGCAGGAGGAGGTGTGCTGGAGCTGAGGTTTCCCTTGCAATCAGTGTGAAGATGGCAGGTGGCCCCCCTGCAGCCAGGGTGTACTCGGCGGAGCAGAGACCCACTCGCGGCCCGTGGAGAAACCCACGTCGAGGAAGAGATGCCTGAGCCCAGGAGAGGTCATGGAGCAGGGGATGCACGACAAGGTGCTGTTAATAATGGGGCATGGAATGCACGACGAGGTCGTGGAGGCATCTGGAGTCCATGGGACGACCCACGCCGAAGCGAGTGGCAGCAGCTCCCTAAGAGGCCACGACTGGTAAAGCCCGAACTGGTGCAATCCATGGGGAAGGACTGCAAACCTGCGGGCAGGACTTACGCTGGAAAAGTTTGGGGACTTTTTTTCCTCGTGAGTAGGGGATCCACCAAAGCAAGATGGTATGAAGATTCAAGATCTATGAATCTATGAATCTATGAAAGGGAAAAATGGTGTAAAGACTCCTCCTCCTTTAAGAAAGGAGCGGCAGTTAACAACATGGATGAACTGACCTGCACTCCCCATTCCCTGTCCCCCTGAGACACTGGGGGGGCGGTAGAGCCAGGAACGAAAGGAAATAGGGGGTGGGGAGGTGTTGTCTTAAGATCTGGCCTTGTTTTTCTCTTTCTCCTCTCAAGTAACCGCTTTCGTTCCCTTGTGTCTCTTGTTAAGTAACTGTTAATAAATTGTTTTGTTTTAAGAAGAAAGCCTGAGTCATGTTTTGCCCGGGACCATGGTTGGTGGGTGCTCCCTCTCGGTTCTTGTCTCGACCCTCAGTCCAAAAACCACGGCAGGTGGTATATAACTATCACATAAAAATCTGTTCTGCTGAGAAATGGCATCCAGTTGATGTTAGCTTTGTCATACATGCTGAGATTCTTACTAAAATGGGCAACCTACTGAGAAGCAGAAATAATTGCCTGATGCGTACGTTTCCCTTTTCTACAAGCACATTGTGTGACCATCATAAGCATTTAGATGTCATCTATGACGGACTTCTCAGAGGAAATCAAAAGCTACTACCCTGAGCTCAGTGACTTCATCAGCTGTATCCTGAAAGCTTGTTAGACTTTTATATTTGGATGCACCTATAGGTCAGGATACAACTCCCTGATCTCATGGGATGGACAGTACCAACAGCAGCACTATATGGCCCTTTGTGAACTTGGTTGTGTTTTCCAACAGCTGAACACCAGAAAGGGATCTTAAATGTATCTAAGGTTTTTTCAAAACTACCTTAGTCGTATAAGCTATGTGAGAATAACCTCTGACATGTGTGATTATTACTGTTGGATGGGTTACTGCGGGACTTAATACAAAGCCACATCCAAAAGTCAACCCAAATATTGCCTAACAGCTGCAAAGCAAATGTTGAGGCTAGTTTTGGAAAAAATTACATAGCAGGAAATCATAAAGAGCTGGTCTGAAGATGACAGCTGCTGCATCTGCTTCTGAAACTCTTTCCAAGAATGATTATACTAGGAAGAACAACAAATTTTATATGATGTTCTGCTTTTCCCTGATCAAATTCCTAGTTTAAGTGACACAAAAGTTGTTTTGGTTAGCAGTTGCTTGAATAAGAAGCATAGATTGTGTTAGATATCTTAGACTCAGTGAAAAGATGGCTTTTACAGAAGTTTATTGCTGAGCCCAAATCAGGTTACTTTGTATGAAAAGCTGGTAAATTAAGTGCATAGCCTGGCCATAATCATATATGCATGGGTGGAGGCAGCTTCTGGAAAGGCATTGGTTATAGGGAATTAGTCAAGACCACAGATCAAAGACTGTAAAGATACACGTCAATTCTTAGATTTACATGCTCAGTATCTTTGTGTTGATGTTGTTGTCATACAGGTGCATCGTTTGAGGAGCCTCTTGCCATTTTAGACAAGATAGGACCAAGACAGATCAGCATCTCCTTGATAACCTGGAATGATGGCTAGATATTTGATCCAGGCAATAGCTTCCTAACTACATGACTGCATTATCTTCACTATCTGATTGAAGCTGATGAATGTCCCTTCTCTGAACTTTATATGCTGTAAGTTGCATCAAAGGCTTTAAGGGAAAGGAGAACCTGTGAGTAGCTGGCTTGGTCTTCTCTTAGATGTCCTGGGCTGAGTGGTGCTCTTGTGGAAAAGAAAATTCTGGAATTGTAATGTCACACTAGATAAAGTGCAGAAAACCAAACACCATTTTTTACAGTTTGAAAAGTCCTGGAAGTGTACCCAAGGCAATATCTAAAGATCTGAGCATTTTTTATGGATTTGAGTATAGCATTTGACACAGTGAGTCCACCAGGATTTTAAAGCGTCATGGTAAGACTGTCCTAGCCAAGAAAATTTTGTTCAGTCTTGAGACAGACTACTCTGTGGTGATATAGAAGGAACAGACCTTTCCAGTATAATAATAACCCAACAGTTAATTACTTAATGATGTGAAGATATAGAAATTATTGTGGATTGTTTTCTAGTATTAAATCCAGTTTGAGAGTGTTCAAAATCCTTTCTATATTTTCTTGTCTTTCATTATAACTGTTTTGAGTCCACATTTGTTATTGCACAACAACGGCAAGGTTTTTTGAAGCTCCAGATCAGCAGATAGTTTTGATTATTTCAGCAAGACACATAGGCACTCTAAGCAAAGACTCTAAAGTGCACTCAGCTTTGAAATTCTTTTTTATTGCCCTTGTTTCAGGTCACTAGAAGTGAGTAAACTCTGTATATCTGAGGAATTTTTTCAAGCAAGGCCTACTTAGAATGTATAGAGATTATATATTTGGGAACCGATGGTATAAGCTTCATACACATTAATGGATAGCATATTCCCAAATATTCTCTCCATCATAAATATTGGCAAGACCTAACCAGTTTATTATATAAAAGTTTCATTTGCAGGTACACATTTGCATTATGTTTACTTGTATCATATTGCCAAATATATTAAAATCCTACTGTAGTCATAACAAGGCAAAGGCTAGTTTTTCAGATGTCTTCAAAATCTACGGAATGTTCTCATTTTGCCATCGGCTGTTACTTCATTGATCAAGTTTCCCGTCAGCGTCAAAATAAACAAAACAAGTCCTTATATTGCACAGAGAGGTTGTGGCCACCGAAAAATAACGTTTGTATGAATACAGTGAAAAAGTTCATGCCAAAATTTCTTATACGCTTCCTGACTTGGCTGCTCTCATAGTGTTGGATGTGTTACATTTATGATCTTATAGCACGAAAAACCATATTAGATGATTTCCAAAATGCCTGAGATCACAGTCTTTCTGATTCCAAGACAAAAAAAAAAGTGGTTCAGCTATTTAGACCTCAAGATTTGAAGTAATTCTGCATTGTTGTAAAAGGAAATGGGCCACAAAGACGATCTGAGGGTTGGACCACCTCTCCTATGAAGACAGGCCAAGAGAGTTGGGGCTGTTCAGCCTGCAGAAGAGAAGGCTCCGGGGTGATCTTATTGCAGTCTTTCAGTACTTAAAAGAGGCCTACAGGAAAGCTGGGGAGGGACTTTTTACAAGGGTATGCAGTGATAGGACAAGGGGCAATGGCTTTAAACTGAAAGAGGGTAGATTTAGATTGGATATAAGAAAGAAATTTTTCACTCTGAGGGTGGTGAGGCAGTGGAACAGGTTGCCCAGAGAAGTTGTGGATGACCCATCCCTGGAAGTGTTCAAGGCCAGGTTGGATGAGGCTTCGAGCAACCTGGTGTAGTGTAGGGTTTCCCGGCTCATGGCAGAGGGGTTGGAACTAGATGATCTTTGAGGTCCCTTCTAACCCTAACCATTCTATGTTTCTGTGATTCTATGATTCTATGGCATGATTATGCATGGAGTCTTCTGCCTTCTTTTATAGGAATATTCATTGCTACCTATTAAAAGGCAGAAGATCAAAGGAACTCCTTCTTAGACAACTGAGATCCTTCTTGTAAGGCTTTGATTCATTGTAGGAGAGCTGCTTGGGCTTTTCTACATCATTCATCAGATGCACAGGAGGGATTCATCTTACCTAGCAGTAGACATCCTTACTATTAACAGCTATAGCTGAGTTGGGTCTCTCTAGTGTGTTCATAATGGTAATTTCTGATGTTCATCAGCTGGCCCATTCTAGACATCTACTCAGGACAAAATCCATCACAGAAACACTAGAGATGATAATTTCTTCACTGATTATGAGAAGAGTCTAAGGCCACTACATATCTGAATTCAATATATTGGTGTTTACTCAGATGAGTTATTAGTCTCTCAGTGTATATAGTCCACAGAGAATTTGTCCTGCTGCTTAGTGTAGAGCAAAGTGGTACTCAGTATGAATGTCTCCAGCAGATAGGCAAGCCTCCTACACAGTGTACAACACCGGTCTTTCAGAGTGGTGGATGGATTGGGTTTGATTGACAAAGAAGGCTATGAGAAGGATTTTATGTTGGAAGAGTGGTTCAGGAAAAGATGCAAATGTATTTTACCTATATGAATGAGAAAACTGTCTGTTAGCCATACTTTTTGTTTGTCTTTGGATAGTCTTCAATAACTCAAAATTAGGATGACCATATTTTTGAGAGTGCTGTGAGTCTCAGTTATTTAGTCTGAAATATCTGATTAGTATTTAGGTAAAAGCAGTCTGACATTGTGAAACATGCTGAGCACCTAAAGCTCTTTTACAATTCAGTAGGACTTACTAGCCAGAGTCTCTAACAACCAAGCAAAGGAGAGGTTTAAGAACTAATTTTAGGAACCGAAGACAGAATCTGGGCCACAAGAATCTGTAGCTTTTCTAAATTAATATAGATACCTGAGATGAGAGATATTGTGGCCATAATCAGAACTGATGCAGAAGTCTAGGGCTTTCAAAGAGATTTGGACAGCTTACTGGCTTTTTGACAATAGAAACTGTTATTCAACTGTTTCAGCATGTACATATCTAAGAGCAGAACTAACAATCCATGAGAGGTGTAATGTTGGAACTACAAAGGATACAGTGCCTGTAGTATCCTACAGTAACATAATTTCAAAATAAAAAAATCTAATAAATAGTAACATTAACCTGAAGTTTGACAAAAATAATTTAAGAGCTTTCCTGGACTAAAACTTTTAAAAAATGCAAATGATTGACATCTGTCTTTCATCCGCATTTTGCAGACTCATTATCTTGCACAGAATCTAGAATAGAATCTTGTACCAGTCTGGAATATAGGTTTACTTAAAAGATTATAAATATCTCAATGCATCACTCATAAGCATTGCTTTAATATAGATTGAATCATAAACATGTATTTTATGAGCTGTTTTTATGAGCTTACATGAGAATTTTTGAATCCCTTCTGACCAGTGTCCTATTCACAATGAGTACAACGTGCTTTAACATGCCCTCAGGGAGGTGTCTATTTATGGGTCATTAATAAGGGCTGTTTTCCAAAGAGCTATCTGTTAGATAATTATAAAGATGTCTGAAAAATGACCTCCTAGTTTCTGTGATGGGGTTGTTCAATGTTTTCTGATGCCATGAGAACAGATGAAAACATCTGCGCAGCCCTAGCTTCTTGCCTAATTAAGAAGGTCTTGCGTATTTGCTTTTTCTTAAACCCTGCAAACACATTTTAAAATTACATTATCTTATTTGTAGTCTGTTGGGGTGAAATGTAAATTACAGTAGTTAACTGTCTGTTTGTCTACAGACATGTAGTGTTTCTCCGTCTTTTGTGTGGCTGTGAGTGGCATGCCAGGTGCTGTCTGGGGACCTCAGGATGTAACTGTGCCTGACATATCATTAAGGGGAATAATATGCAGCAGGAACAGCAGCTGAGAGATGAAACTGCTTTCTTTTGACATCTGCATCACATCTGAGAAAAGAAGGAGGCATTGCAGTCCTGAGGCTGGGCAGGAGCCTGCTCGGCAGGCTCAGCAAGCGAGAGTGCGTCTTGCTCATCTCCATCGGCACGAAGCACGTTCGGCAACTGAAGCATCTAGCGAGGCTTTGCTCTGAATCACTGCTCAAAACACCTAAGGTGGCCCTGCTGTCTCAACTATCTGTGTGACTGGTGCTGATTTCCTTTGCCAGTCTGAAACACTCTCGCCAATATATAATTATCCAGCCGGCTGTGAAAGGGTAGTTCTGTTTGTTTGCAACGGGCTTTGAGCTTCTGGAATAAAAGCTGCCTAGTAAACACAAAATATTATGATGGCTCTAAAGTTGAATGGTATATAAAAACACGTAAGGGAAAGCACTCTGCTGGAGACTGCATAGTGCCTTCAAATACACGTTTCTATTTGTGTTTTCCAGGAGTTTTTTATTGCTTTAAAGTTCCTTGTACAGGTCTGAGGAACAACGGGGAGACCAGACCTTGTGTTATTTCTGCTAGTAAGTGATAGAATTACCCATAAAGGAGAAAGTCTCTCATTTCTTTTTCCTAGTTTTCCTCTGATCGCCCAGTGTAGTTCTTAGTAATGAAAAATCAACGTGAATACCACCCTATTGTGTTTTCCTTTCCAGCTCTGCCAAACAAATACTCAACATTATGTTCTTTTTAGATTATCTCATAACATGTACTACACTGCTCCATAGTAAAAGTTATTAAATAACATTGCAAGCTGTGTTCTGAATCATTACTGCACGAGTAGGAAAGAAGGAATTTTTTCATACTTTTTATTAAACCTTCACATACAGATTGCTGTATAAGGGTTTAATGGTTGATTAATAGATAGTTAAATAAGTAATGAATTATTATAGACTTCATCAGGTCAATTGTTTGCCAAGTATCATGGTACTTATGTACATGATGTACTTAAAACAATCTAGTACATGTACTGCTTAGACCTGTAGCGTGCTCTTGACATCTATTACTAATTTTAAATAATTTATAAATGTAATATTTGAATTATGTGCCACTTTTAGCACACGAAAAATAGAGATTTCAGGTTTCTTAAAAAGAATGAACCTTTTAGTTCTTGGTTGTGTGTTCAATATGCTCAGCATCTAATTTGATTTGTAGCTTCTCTCGGTTTATGACGACGTGATCTTTCCCTGACAGCTTTCCTTTGACAGTGCCAATATTTGCAGTTGCTTGTTCATGTGTGAATACTATTTGATAAGTCTCCATATTCATATGGTGTCATTCTGCAGCAGTGAAATAAAAACCACCATCTTTTTCAGACATGGGTAGAATCAGATCAGAGTTTTTCTTTTCGGAGAAAGATAAAATGCTGAAGGATACTATTGCTGTGTTTTTGGAGCATAGTGAACTGAGCTGATGAGGAAGTAATTAAAGACAGGAAAAAACAATCCCACTGAATCCATCTCATACAAATTACAGAAATCAGAAAAGCTTTTCATATGTAGAAGCCTGATTTGAAAGCTCTGAGGGGAGAGGGGCAAAAAGAGGTTTTATTTATCAGCAATGCACAAAATCAATGAATTAGTCTGCACAGGCATTAGCTCCTGGAGACCGGAAGCTGTGATTCACCCTTATTGTGTCGCAAGTGTTTTGGGGAGTTAGATCCTCAAGTCCTTCCAGATTTGTTCACAGAACTGAACAATAAAGAAGAATTCTATTATGATTGCAAAATGTTAAATATTCCCTACTTACATTTCCTTCAGGGATTAAAGGCTAGCATGGCACCTTTCCAGACTGAAACAGAGGGCAAAAAGGTGGGACTGACACAGGTTTAAAAGGAAAGTCTCATTCCCTGTGCACTGGAAGCAAATAGAAAGGGATAATGCTACTGATTAAAGACTAGATACATTTCTTGCCTTCAAAACGACTTTTAGGGACACATTCATGATTTGCTGTGAGTCAAAGTCAGGCAGCTGCCTCTGAAAGTGAGTATTGCCCAACCGGTTCTGGGCTCAGACAAACTCACACCACCAGAGCATGCTGCTGTTGAGAACATCATGTGTCTCGTGTACGGGTTTGCAGGGTTCTGCACAGACACATGGAGGACTAAGGCAGCACTGGCTGACACACGGGGTGTGATTTAACTCAGAGGACTGAGAGACGGGGTAGGTGGGGATGGAAATTGCTTTCAGCATTTGTCAGTGTAGCCAAGCTATGTGTAGGAGCCCACTTCTCCCTAACAGCTTCCACAGGAAAATATCTGTTGCAAAGACACCGCAAATCTTGCTTCCAGGGTAAAGGAAGCTCCTACATAACACGATGCACAAAAATTTGGAAGATGCTTCTTCACTTCCCTTCCTCCACCACAGATGACTGTGGATTAAACAGCCATGAAAAAATGATTGTGGGCAAAGGAACTTAATTGACTTGTTAGTATGGTCCCCGATAGAGTTTCACACATGCCAGTTTACCCTCACCCCCGCTATTCCTCTGCATGGCACAAGGGCTATTTCCAAGGGGCTGCCTGGATACCACCACCCGATGTTGGAAGCTTTGAGGGGTTGCTCTATGGACACAGACAAGTCCAGGTCTGTTGGTCTCGGGGCCAAAGAAAGACCCTGGGGACACATTTCATTCACTGACATACATGCACACTCTTGTGTTTACCTGGTACATTAATGAGTTGAGTCCCTCCATAACCTCTCAAAGTGGGGTGGATGTCACCCTGGTTCTTTCAGCTCCAGCTGGCTTTGACGATGAGGAGCGCTGTGCACAGCTGCGTAACTGGGATCCTCGTATGCCTCTTCACGTTCTCATTAGGGACTGTTGTTTCTGTCAGTCTCCCTGTTAAGACGTGATTGTGTAAGAGTAATGAAAGCAAAGGAGCGAACAAAGCTCCTGAGCATCACCAAGCTAACACAGTCAATGAAAAGCTGGTGAGCAAAATATTGTGTGAAAAATTACATTAAGTCGAGTGCATTAATTTTGTTAAAGGGGCAATGAGATGCAAATTTGTTTGAAAGTAGTGCAAAGCCAGGCATACATGAGGTGACTCCAGCTGAGGGAAGTCAAAGGGCAAAATGCCACACTGTCATGCAAAGATACCCATATGGCATCGAAATCACATAGCTGGGGAAGTGCAGAAGTGAACGCAGCTGTGACGTTGATGAAGCACCACGTGACAGCACGGCATTGCACCAGGCTGGGAGGATGGAGGTGGACAACACTGCAACTACTGCTGTCCCCTCCTGCGGAGCCAGAGTGTGGGTAGCAGAGATGATCCACCATGGGAGGTGGTGGGGAAACAAGGGCAGGGGAAAGTGTGTAGTAAAAGGGTTTATTTATGTAGTCCATGCAGAAAGGTCTGACTTGTAGTCTACCACCGCTGCGACAGGTAGGCACTGAGAAAGTCCATGAAGTCTAACATACCATTGCTATTGCAATTGCTGTTACTGCAGTAGCATCCCACAGTGCCAGGTTTTGTACTAAGACAGGCCAGAGGATGATCCTTCCAACAGAATTTTACCATTCAAAAGCAGAATAAAATATTCTTTGTGCTAACACTTGCTGATCCATGTTGATCTGAATTGCAATACGAGTGCATCTGAAACAAGCCAATCCTTTGTGATTCAGTCATGTGAATACTAGCTGAATCTTAATTTTTGATTTATCTTTGCTCACTCCTCTTCCAGCTTATGTGGCTGTTAGGGAGCTGCAAGGTAGTTTCTGCATGCTGCTGCTGGACCTATCCATTCTCAGTCATCTGCACTTTCTTCCATGTTGTTTGTTTGTCTTTTTAATGTGTCCTTCTGATCACTCCCCTTCCTCCCAGATGAGTTTCATTCTCTCCATTGAAACAGTTTCTCCAGGATCTGGATGTTTCTGGTAACTGGGAACTGGCAAAAACGGAGAGTTTTTAAAAAATTCATGTAGTTGTCTATTATATTATAAAGGAATGTCAACTCTGAAGGCCTTTTTTCTAG
Source organism: Tauraco erythrolophus (assembly GCF_009769465.1). Taxonomy (NCBI): domain Eukaryota; kingdom Metazoa; phylum Chordata; class Aves; order Musophagiformes; family Musophagidae; genus Tauraco; species Tauraco erythrolophus. The sequence continues at coordinate 120,772,723 of NC_141465.1, read as the reverse complement.
ATAATCAGTGTTGAGAGAATTTATATTGCCTGTAATTAACAGGGTATGTTTCATGGAGCTAAGGCTGGGCACCCGAAATGAACACACTAGCAGTGATTCTGCTTGCTCTGGAATGGGCACATCTAGTGCTCGGAATGCCATTTACCTAGGAAAAGAACAGGTATGTAGAAGGACATGAAAGGCCAGTGATGTAAAATATGTAGAAAAACATTCTGAGTTCAGTTCAGGGGTAACAAAGCAGTAAACTAAAACAGGTAAACAGAACAGTTTGTGCAAACAAAATATATTGCTTCGAATTAATAACAGTGCAGACACAGCCGACGACAAGCACAGCCGTGTCTTTGTCTGTGTCATAACTGTGCGTTGAATGCTAAATTAACTTAAAAACCAAAACAAGTAGAGGATGTAGAAATCTGTGTCTAAATCGTCAGCACAGAAGTGCTGGTGTAGAGCCAGAGTAACACAGTAAGAACCAGGAGCTGTGATAAAATCAATTGTTCTAAGCTGCTGCAGTTCTCAGGGAGAAAATAATTTATTACTTTTTTGTGGGTCTCTGAGTAAAGAAATTAGATGGAGCGGTAAGTGAAGAAGCTTTGATACAGCAAAATTGAGGCCTGATCCTATAGCATTAATTAGAAAAAAGAATTATAAAGTCTCCCAAGTGTTTAAAGATACAAAATCCCCGATATCTGATTCCCTCACTTGTTTTCCCTGTTCAGTTCTGATCATATTCATGTTTACTTTACATATAAATGGAGATAAGGTGAAGATAGTCTGCTCAGGTCATAGACAGTCCTGCCTCAGCTCCATTTATGTAAGCACAATCTAGACCTCTGATGGCAGAAAGGAAGAAGCTGTCTGAGGGGGAATGATAAAACACAAAGAAAGACTTTGTAATTTTCCAAAGGTGGAACTAGACTTCATCTGTGAAGAGCTGTGCTCTTGACATAGTGTGGTCAGCTGCTTTTGCCTGTGGATTAATCTAACTAGAGGTCAGGGGACAGAGATAAGGATTCAAAATTATAATAGTGAAATACATTTATTTTCTCCCTCATCCTTCAGAAATGAACTGGAACACCTTCAAAAACCTGACCAAATTGGACAGGATCCTTCCTGACTCAAATGCAGTAAGCAAGCTTCAGCATGAGTGGTTGTGGGGCAATGAACCAAACATGGTACAGGAACCAAGTGCCCTCATCCTGTTCAGAAATATTTGAATTTTGAGGATTTGTTCTGAAAAAGCAAAATAAGGTGGGAAATGCAAGGATCTTTCTCAGCCTAAATCTGGTAACAAGCAAAGAGTTGGGCAGGAATGAATGAATTGCACTGGCAGTCAGCTAGGTGGGTGGAAGTTAACTCCTTTAGCTCCAGCTGTCCAAAACATCTTGTTTCAGGTAATCTGTTTCCTCTGAAGTCACTATAGAGCCAGAGAGGAAGGATCATTCAAAAGACCACAAATTGCTCTCTACGTGCATGTATCTTTTTCCACTGACTATAAAGGAGCACAACCAGCTTGGTCTAGACACCCAAGTCAAGATGCATGAAAACAGTCAAGTCCTGCCTCTAGTAACAAATAACATGCTAGAAGCTTGCCAAGTCAAAGAGATATTATCATTTGTCATCAAAATACAAGTATGGGCAGAATAGGCTTTTTTTATTTGCTATATTGTTTGTAGAAATTATCCCTCACATAGTTACACAGGGACATATCCCAGGATGAGCCAGACAGGTAAACAGAAAGGCAGTTTACGGTATACTGTGAGTGTTCGGTACTTAACCCTGACTTGTCTAAACTGATGATATTTGAGATTTAACGGCAAAAAAAAAAAAAAAGAACTTGAGGTAGATCTTGGAGCTCAACACAGAAAACAATATTAGGCCAGGGTATGCAGTATGTTTGAAGTTGAAATGTGGTGTATTCATTCACTGAAAAGTTCAGTTTAGAAACTGTACTTTGAGAAGTGCTTTAGCCTGACCCAGGCAGAACTGTTCACACTTGCAAGCCACACACTGCTCAAACTCTTTGCAATCACCTTCACGCTTGCAATCTTCTCGAAACATGAGTTGCTAGGACTTCTGGGCATGGGAGCACCACCTCAGGCATACCCTTCAGTGAATTGTCCTGCTTTGAATCATAAAAGCTTTCACAAGCCCTGAGCCAGAGTGTGCTCAAACCACTCAAAGACAGAAATGTTTTTTTCATCACTGTTTCCATCACAACCAACAGCACATCCAGGTATCAGTAGCAAGGAAAACTGTGTACCAGCAGTAGAATTTAAATTCAGGGTTTCTAATGAAGTGAAGGGAGTGTTTACAGCAGCTCATGGTCCTCAGATTCTGCAGTGTAGCCAGCTACATGTAACCTGTCATCTTTATGTACAAAGTTCTTGACTGAAGTTATGATGGTTGTGGGTTCCCCTGTACTCACCAGAGGGCTGGAGTCACAGAGCAGCAGGGCCACACCAGGTTTCCAGCTATCATCATGACCTCCAGGATTTCTGTGTGAGAAAGATGAGGGACAAGCTAGCTCCCATTGTTAGCCTGCAGTGAGACAGATTTACCAGTTCAGAAGTAGGTTTCCACAGCCACCTGGAAGCTGATCAGCCCACACTCCTACCAGCTGGTTGGTGCTCAAACTTACTGAGTCGGTTTTATCTCAAGTGGGGAAGGTAAAGTCATTGTGGTTATAGCTTACCAGAGCTAGTGGAAATTGCTAATTCCTGGAAAAGGAGATCTGAAAAATAGATCCTAAATACAAAATCTGTTTTCGCGTGAGCAACTTTTCCACAAGGACCCACAGTATACCCTCTTCACATCCCCCACACATCACAGAATAGTCTATGTGTTTGTTTCTGCATTTTAAATTGTGAATTTCTGATACCTCCTTTGTAAAACACTTTAGGCTCTGTGTACAAAACATGCTATGTAAAATCCAGGTATGATTATCTTCACCATTATTGTTTAATCCCCCAAAAGGTTTGCTGAAATTACTCTGTAGATTATTTTTTAATGTTTCTGACTTAATTTTCCTGTGTGTACATGAGAATAGGCAGGTGCCAGATGTTCACCACAATACTTGAATGATGAAAATTAGAAACCATTGTGCATTATTCGGTTCATTCGTCCCCTGGAATGTATAAATCAGAAGCTGAATGGTGAGCGCTGGCTGCCATGATCCCACACGTGGGAAGAGCAAGCACAGCAAAGATTTACTTAGGAGTCCAACACCTAATTAAATGAGGGGCTGGAGAGAAGAAGAATAAAACAGCTACAAGGGTGAAAATAAAGAGTTTTACAAGTTTGCCAGTACTCTAGGGAATAGCTCTAGTTCAAAACATGAAAGGGATACTTTGGCTTACAAGCATATGGCATGCTTGTTCAACTTAGAGGCATTAAATCTGCAAAAATTAAGTAAATATTCTGGCAGCTTTATTAAGCATTCTGCTTTCTCTAGAAAGGCGTAGCCTGGATTGGACTCAGTTCAGAGACAGTTTCTCAGGCTTTACCAAGGACACAAAATGCAGCAATTATATTACTCAATCGATGGAGCTACCATCACTTCCCTTGTGTGGATTTTCAGTTTGGTAGACCTCACTACAAGGAAAATCACGCTAAAATATCAGATTGAGATTCAGTCTACTTTTCCCTTTCTTTTTTTTTTCTCTTCCTCCCCCTCCAAATTAATGCAAAATATTCTTACCATCATCAGTACTAAGGTATAAGCTCTTGCACTTTTGATGCTTAGTTGTCTTCTTCTTGATTTTTGAGTCTTTGGGGTTAAATTATGATAGTTTCTAGTGCATTTCCTTTGACAGAATCAATTAGGATCTTAGCTGCTGCATTGACCAGCTATTACTGCCAGCCAGGAAAACCCTCTGCCTTCAGTACAGCATGTGGACTCCTCTGTGCAATTCAGAGAGATATATAGGCAGGTAAGGAGGGAATTTTCAGACAAAACATTTAGTTAAAGGTGATATGACTAACGGGAGAGGACTCCTCACCGATGGAATCCCTGCCATTTAAAAGTACTGGATACCTAGCTGCACAGTCAATGCATCCTCCTTGGCTGCTGGACCTTGATCCAGGTCAACCTATTACCATGGAGAACCTCAAAGGCTATTGCCAGTGTGGCCCATAGATGTGGTCTGTGCCATCCCTCCTTTCTCATCATCTCTGCTGGGGCATACTTGAATAATCCACAGCTTGCTCTCTGCCTGTGTTCCCACTTTCTTCAGAGAGAAGAAAGTATCCCCACCAATCATTGCCTCAAGTCACTGAGCTCTTGGATTGAACCTGCTCCAAGAGATTTATCTGGCTGTGTTTTGTGAGGACAGGAAGGGCACTGACAATGTTTGCCCTCAAATGGGGTTGATAAGGGGGCATTGAGCCTGTGACATGCTTTGAGCAGCTCAGCAGGAACACATCATTGGTGGGTTGGAACAACTGCACGGATATGAACATAAGCACCTCATGGGTGTTGCTGTCAGTTTAGGCTTTAGGCTACAGTAAAGTTAGGCTGTAGCTGGGCAGCAGGCTTGAAGACTGAACTGGTACTTAGACAGTCCAACGTGTCTCCAGAGACCTGAAACCTGTCTCTGACATGGGATGGGTATCTGGTTTCCCAGAGCTGAGACGAACTTTTCTAGAGCAGAAAGAAAAAAATGTCATTTGAAGAAGAAGTAGGATTTACATTGATGCAAGAAATAGAAATTACCTCCTGTTTTTTCAAAAGCACTGAAACACAATAGCCAAGCAGGTCCTGCAAAGAACTTTGGTGGTGGTGTGGACATTGCATGACTCGATATGTTACAGGTTTATTCTTAGAGGTGGGTTCTACAGCAAAGCAGCACTGTCTGTGGTGACACCTATTCACTGTGAGGCCAGTGGGAAAGCTCCAGTGACTCCAGAGGGTGAGCAGCTTTGAATGTGGGAACCGGTGAATGGGATCAAGTCTGCTGGCTGTTCTGTCTGCTACTGAATCTCTGGAAGTGCTGAGTTACAGGTACTTTGGAAGAAAATGCTAACTGTAAAATATTCAATTCCTAAGACAGTGTTTTGTAGCCAAGATATTAAGTTATTGCTTTTTGTCCTTAACCATGGTTTTAGATTTTTTAGATATGTTTATCTCATTATATGATATATTACATGGGTTCTTCAGACATGGAAAAGCCATGCCCTCAGGTTTGGAGGCAAAACAGTTTCACGTTTCAGTCTCTTTCACTGGGATTCAGGTGATAATTTGAGATCTCTTTGGAGGAGAATACATTTTTTTCATGGTCCAGACTACAGTCTTGTCATATACCTCCTGAGCTAAACCACTTTTGCCTTCCAAACCCCAATGACTCATGACCAAAACCCATGGGAGTTTTGTGCTGTGAAGTTTGCTTCTTTCCTTTTAGTGTTTAGCATTTAGCATATGAGTTGGAATGGCAAACACAGAGGATGTGGAGCTCCAAGCCAGCCTGGCACGGTCACTGAAACGCCTGTCAAGTGCACTGACATGTGTCGACCTGCACCAGGTTTTCCATAGGACCTGACACAGGCTGGGAAGCAAGGCATTCTCGGCCCTGGTCATCCTCCCTCCCCAGGGAATTCTGCACATGCTTGTGAAATGCCACCAAGGGGATGTCACTTGCTGGGAGGGTGTAAGAACACGGCAATGGACACAGCTGTTTCCCTCATCCCATGTGCAGAATGTTTTCCTTTCTTGTTTACAGCACTATGAATTGTTTTGTGGTTGAGTCTTTGTTCTGGGCGAAGCTCAGCCTTGAGCTGGACTTTCTTGTTTGTTTCTGTAGCTGCTCCATTTCCTCCACCTGCCTCCCAGCATGACTAACACCGTCTGCGCTGCTTCCCTTGTCTCCACAGCTTCCCCTCCACGCTCTGCCACGGACGCGGGCCACCACTGTGTCGTTCCTCCGTGTGCTGTTGGAGTGACCTGCTGGTTGTGGAGGCATGTGGGACAGTGCTGGCACTGACTGAAAGGTGATCGCTTTGTGGTATAGACGCAACGGACCCTTATTTTCAGTTGGGCAAATGAAAGGCTCTCCTCTTTTGCTCCTGCACTTACTTACATGAGCAAAACAAGATGCGCGTGTGATGAAGGGAAGGAGATTTTGTTAGCTACACTACCTGAGCTAATTTCTGATGGATTAGTATGAGTCCAGGAGATGTAAATTGGCAGCTGTCTTCATTTGATCACTCATATTCCTTTGAACCAGATATGTGTTTTCCTTCTTTCACTTGGTCTTATATTTTGCTGGTCTGGGCCAAGCTTTTTGCTCTGCTAGAATTTATATGATACACCTCCCTAAATGACAGCTCACTTTATCATTTCAAGCCTGTTAAGCCTCCTGGTAGACCTCTGCCGCAGTGCTCCTGACTCTGCAGTGACTTCGCTGCCCCTGCAGCTGCCGGCAGCCCCTTGGCTTCACTCCAGTTCATGGGTTCTCTCTCGCTTCTCAGGAAGTGCAGACTGCCCCCTTAGAGCAGGAACACCTTCATGTGCTAGTGGATGTCCACACACTGCGAGCATGGACCTTCTGAGTTGACTGGCTTGATCAAAAAGGGGTGAATTATTTCGCTTGTTTACTAATGCTTGTACTTCATGTCTTTTGCAAGTTAAGTTAATATGAACTTGAACGGAATCCCACTGCAGTCGGTGAGCAGATTCCTGTCGATTTCAGTGGATGTTGGAGGGTGACACTGAAACCTATAGCTCCTCAGGGTACTTCACCTTGACCAGCTTTGCACTTCAAGTTATCCCACTGACTTCAGGCAAGTACTTGAGGGCTTTCCTGAATCCATTCTGGGTTCACAGAAACCGCACTTCAAAGCTTGCGTGGCAGCAGAGCAGTTCAGAGCAGCTCAAAATGCAGGCAAGCAATGGGAAAGGCAAGAGTTCTGTTCTTTAACAAGAATAATTCAGCAAAATCAAAATAAATTTGCAAGTGGATTTAATGCAAGTTTTAGGAAGCCTAATACATGTCTTGCCGTGTACAGGCTTTGCCAAAAGAGAGTTGCTAGATGAATTTATCTCTGTTTTGCTTCTTGCTCTGATATAAATTAAGATGCTGATAGCAGTATTTTTCGCTCTGGACTGTTCCCTGTATCCTCACAAGAGTGGACAATGTAGTGCTGATGGAGTGAGTGTTCCTAGGGCCTGGGACAACAGTTGGAATTCAGAGGACCTGGACCATTTTTCAGCTCATCATGGACATCCTAAGTGGCCCATGTCAGCTACTGCACCTCAGTTCCTCATTTATAAAATACTGATAGCAGTGCCTCTCTGTTTTAGGGAATGCTGTCAGGATAAAGCTGTTTAATGACTATGAGACACCATAGGCATGACAGAGGCTGAAATACATACCTAGATGTAACTTGTTGAGAGACTCGGGTTGGGAATTGGTCTTGACAAAAATAAACAGGGAGGATCTAAATACAGAGAATGGTTTCCTACTGAATTACACTGTAACAAATCTGATATTACGCACATCACCTCAACACACAGATGCATACGTTGTGTACATCTTTTATAGGAATTGCTCTGAACATGCACATCTTCACGATAAACAAGGGAAACTAACTCAGGATATTCTCCTTGCAGAATCTCAACCATTACTCATTAGCAAAAAGTGAGCGAGCTGAGCTGAGCATTTTCCCAACTTGTCAGCTTTCTGGGAAGCTCAAGCCAGGCCCCATCTCTGGGCAGGGCTGGCAGATGCAGGTTGCTCCCTGGGAAAGCTTTCGCACCACACCAGCCTCAGCATGCCCCTGCTGTGCTCCTGCTCCGGGAACCCGTGTGCAGCCGTGTCTGGCATGAAGGGTGGTGGGAGGGAAACAGAAGTAATGTTGCCATAGTGGAGATTTGTGAGACCCAGAAGGGGATCATGAAAAGGCAGGCATGTGTGTGAGTCTGACCTGACCGTATCTACTAATACATTTATTCTTTTGTGGAGCAGAATAATGAAATAAGGTTTTCAACTCTGTTAAGTGGTTAGAGGCTGCTATTTATTCAAATGTAAGAGGAATCAAACTCTCTGGCTGTCCCTATGCTAGTAGAACCACTTGTTCTCTGGGTATACAACCCCCTGAGCTGGGAGACAGGGATAAGGTGCAGAATGAAGCCCCCATAATCCAAGGGGAAATGGTTAGTGACCTGATACATCACTTAGGCACATAGAAGTCTATGGGGCCAAATGAGATCCTTCCAAGGGTACTGAGGGAGCTGGTGAAAGCTGCTTAACAATCCAGTTTCAATCATTTAGCAGCAGTCCTGGCTAACCAGGGAAGTTCCAGTTGACTGGAGGTTAGCAAATGTGACATCCATCTACAAGAAGGGCTGGAAGGAGGATCTGGGGAATTACAGGCCTGTCAGTCTGACCTCAGTGCCAGGGAAGGTTATGGAGCGGATCACCTTGAGTCTGTCATGGTTTAGGCTGATCCAGCAACTAAACTCCACACAGCTGCTCTCTCACTCCTTCCCCAGTGAAGTGGAGAGGAGAAAAATATAATAAAAGGACTGAGGGTCGAGACAAGAACAGAGAAGGAGCACCCGCCAACCATGGTCCCGGGCAAAACAGACTCAGATTGGGAATAAAGCAATTCATGTTATTAACAGCTACTTAAAAGAATAAAGAGAAACAAAACCAGTTACTTGAGAAGAGAAACAAAACCAGTTACTTGAGAGGATAAAAAGAAACAAAACCAGATCTTAAAAACACCTCCTCCCCTATTCCTTTTCTTCCCGGCTCTACCTCCTTCCCCAGCAGTGCAGGGGGACAGGGAATGGGTGAGTGCAGGTCAGTTCATCCCATGTTGTAACTGCTGCTCCTTTTCTTAAAGGAAGAGGAGTCCTTACACCCTTTTCCCTTGCTCCAGTGGATCCCTACTCACAAGGAAAAATCCACAGACTTCTCCAGTGTGAGTCCCACCTGCAGGATGCAATCCTTCCCCATCAGATTGCTCCAGTGCAGGCTTTACCACAGTCACAGATTCTTAGGGACTTGTTGCCACTCCCTCCAGTGTGGGTCGTCCCATGGACTCTGGATTCGTCTCTAGCTTGTCATTCGTCCCATTCTCTACGACTGGACTCTGGATTCATCTCTACCTTGTCATTCATCCCATTCTCCACGACCAGACTCAGGCTCAGGCATCTCTTCTCCAACATGGCTTTTCCACGGGCTGCGAGTGGGTCTCTACTCCACTGAGTCCGTCCTCACTGCAGGGGGGCCGCTGCTGTCTCGCCACCAGTTGCAGGGGAAACTCAGGTCTGGCACACCTCGTCCCATTCCATCTTCACTGACCCGGTGTCGGTGTGACCGTTTCTCTCAGATCTTAGTCCTCTCTCGGTGAACTTGGACCAGCGGGCACACCGGGAGTGGGGTGCTCCCTGAGCACCCCTGGCGACTCTGCTGCCGCCATCCTCAGTGGGTGGTGCTGGTCTGGTGCGGGCAGCCGCCTGGCTGGGAGCCGGGGTGCAGGGGCAGTACCCTCCTCCCTTCTCCTCACAACAGGGCAAAAGCACCTTTTCCAGTTCCTTTGTCCCAACTTAAATAGGGCAATTCGCAGAGGCGTCGATTGGCTCAACCCCGAAGGGGATGGGAGTCTGATCTGGTGGCCAGAACCAGGTCTAACCCAGTTCCAAAACCAGGGAAGTCACAGAGAGTAAATCCCCTCTCCTGTCACCAGCACCCCTTTACATCAACCCATCACAAGTCCCATCACACGACACATACAGGACAACCAGGTGATCAGTCCCACTCAGGATGGGTTTATGAAAGGCAGGTCCTGCTTGACTAACCTGCTCTTCTTCTATGGCAAGGTGACCCACTTAGTGGATGAGGGAAAGGCTGTGGATGTTGTTTACCTAGATTTAGTAAAGCTTTTGACACCATTTTCCACAGCATCCCCTGAACAAACTGGCTGCTCATGGCATGGACGAGCACACACTTCTCTGAGTAAAAAACTGGCTGGCTGACTGTGCCCAAATAGTTGTGGTGAATGGAGTTAAATCCAGTTGGCAGCTGGTCACAAGGGGATCAAGTGCACCCTCAGTAAGTTTGCAGATGGCACCAACTTGGGCAGCAGTGTTGATCTGTTTGAGGGTAAGAAGGCTCTACAAAGGGATCTAGACAGGCTGGATTGATGGGCTGAGGCCAACTGTATGAGTTCCGACAAGGCCAAGTGCCAGGTTCTGCATTTGGATCACCACCACCCCATGCAATGCTACAGGCTTGGGGAAGAGTGGCTGGAAAGCTGCCCAGTGGAAAAGGACCTGGGGTATTGTCTGACAGCTGGCTAAGCATGAGTCAGCAGTGTGTCCAGGTGACCAGCAGGACTAGAGGAGTGATTGTCCTCCTGTACGTGGCACTGGTGAGGCCACACCTCAAATACTGTATTCAGTTTGGGGTCTCTCACTACAGGAAAAGACATTGAGATGCTAAAGTGTGTCTAAAGAAGAGCAACAAAGCTGGTGAAGGGTCTAGAGACCAAGACTTACAAGGAGCAGCTGAGGGAATTGGAGTTCTTTAGCCTGGAGAAAAGGAGGCTGAGGGGAGACCTTATTGCTCTCTACATCTACCTGAAAAGAAGTTGTAGTGAAGTGGGTGTTGGTCTCTTCTCCTAGGTAGTAGTAGATAGGATGAGAGGAAATGTCCTCAATTTGCGCCAGGAGAGGTTTTGACTTCACCAAAAGGGTTGTCAAGCATTGGAACAGGCTGTCCAGGGAAGTGAGTGAGTCACCATCCCTGGAGGTATTTAAAAGACATGTAGATGTGGTGCTCAGGGACATGGTTTAGTGGTGGACTTAGCAGTGTTAAGTTCACATTGGGCTCAATGATCTTAAAGGTCGTTTTTCAACCTAAATAATTCTATGATTCTATGGTTTTATGATTCTATGTTTCTAGGATCAAAGCGTAAGGCAAAAGAAATTCCAATGGGAAAAAAACTACCAAACCTCAAAAAAAAAAGAAAATGAAGAAAAGGTGAAGTATGTGAAGGTAATGTTATTCTTTATATCTGTGCTAAGGACATTTCATTAGCTAAACAAGCTCCTAAGACCGAGTGGATTTTTTAAGTCATACTGCCTTATCAAATTGTGGTTTCTCATCTGTGACTTAGACCAGTAACTTTTCAGAATTATTCTTTACATTATAAATAATGTATCTTAGTTTCTAAAAATAGCCTAGCTGTTCATCAAAGCAACTGAAGTTCCTCAGACCATAGGGAGCCTATCACTTTTTATAGGATCAATTCACATATCGCAATCATTCTTCCTCACAAGGGTAAGATACGTTTTATTTCTCTCTGGTGGCATTATGTACTATGGTATAAGCTTTGGAGTACAGCATTTCAGTTTAAGTAAAAAGCTTTATTCACTGGATCGTTGTAATAAAGCTTTTTCTTTAACTAAATTATGATTCTGCTAGAAGCTCCCTGTTCTATTTTATTATTATAAAATGAATAACTTTTTATTAACGTGAGCTTAAAATGTATAAAAATATGGTTTACTTAGGAGTTCAGCTGCATCAGAATGGATTAGTTTTTGCCAGCTTGCTCTCAAACAGTTAGTTTGTCTTTTGAAAGTGCTAATGAATAGGTGAAGTTTGTACTTGCCTGGGTACTTCATATCGGTCCTGTAGGTAGAAACACTCAGGATATCAGAGGAAATACACTTCCTCTGGAGTAGCATTTTTATAAAGAAACACACTTAAACATGAGAGTACTTTTTAGGAAATGAGTACTTAAATGACTTTCTTCAGATGAGTATTTTCAAATCTAGATTTTGTCAATCAAGATTTTGGTCACTAAAAATAGGGTAAGTTTTCAAAAACACTTAAACACCAAAACGCTTTCAGTGAAGTAATTGCAGGTGTGCCTTCTGGGAACACCGTTTCAGCCTCGCTACTGGCTGGACCTGAGAGTATGAAGATGTGGCAGACTTGCCTCTGTTGGGCTGCAGGATTCGGCAACCCTCTAACATCATGTATGTCTTCACCTGCTTGTAAACTCCACTAACAAGGCAGCACCCTGCTCCCCTGACATAAAATCGAAGTTTAAATTAAAGAAGTTGTCCTTCAACAATTTTTTACTGAGAGCAAAAATCTGGTATTCAGAGGACTCAAACTGGTCTGTGATCTGAGCTGAGAGGTGAGGCCAGGCAGCTTAGGTGAATAAGGAAATTAGTTGCCTGTTTTCCAGGAGCAGGAGCGCAGAGCCATTCTCAGTGAAGTCCCTGGGAACCCCAAGTAGAGGAGGGGCATCTGCAGGAGGCTGTGCTGGCAGTCCTCGCACTGAATCGTGAGAAAACTATGGCTATTTGACTCCAGCCTTTTGCATACAAATCAAAAGCCCAAGTCATGGTAATTTCCTTATCTGTGTTCTGCTTTTGTTTCGTGAGCCAGAGCAAATAATCGTTTTGAGAATGACAGTAATTACTGGAAAACAAAGCTGAAATCCTAGAGGGTGGCTCCTGGGTCAAGCCCTTTATGCAGCTTTGACATTTATCAAAGATTTTTTTCTATCCTGTACCTTAGCTGTACAGATGTGACAACTTCCCCTACACCAGACAATAGGGAATGGTTCCTGGGACTGAAAACACCAGACTTACACAATGACCAATTTTCAGTTTCTTTTTAAATTGAGAGAAGAGGATCATTTTATATTTCAAATTTCTATCCGTGTCTTGCTGACTGAATGGCAACAACACTAATGACATGTGAGATGGAGAGCTGTGATGGATTTCTTCAGCGACAGAGTCAATGTGGGGAGAATACGATCAATCTACGCAGAGAGAGAAAACAAATAAAGCAGGAACCAGTGGACAGATAGGATGCCCCTCTGTAAGAAACCTTTGTCAAGCACCAAATATAAGCTCAAGAGGGTCATTTTATACACACATTTTATACATTGTTTGACCCTTATTCAAAGACTCAACACATCTCCTTTCCAGTGAGGCCAGACTGCAGAAAAAGCAAGCGGTTACATGTGAGACTTGGCCTGTGGATTCTAGTTTACTTTCGTAATTGGTGTCTAATGGGCAGTGGACATTCAGTGATGTGACAATAAGTGTTAAAAATAAAGATCACCAGGTTTCCTGTTTCTCTGGGTCTCACAATGCAGTGGGGGTATTTCCCTATCTCTGCATTCCTCAGGTTTCCCATAGGAAGAACACAGCGATAATTTTTTATTTCCCGCAAGAAGAAAATCCTGACCTTACAGCATCTCTTTGACATTTCATATTCACAATTACTGCTCTGTATCTCTTCTGGGTGCTATTTTTCAAACTTATAACAATACCCTTAGACATTCTGTTTGATTATTCTGTTGTGGTTTGCCTTATTTAATTACAGAGTCTGCAGAAATCCAGACCTTTTGTTCTTCAGTCCAAACTAAAGCAAGTTGAAGGGGCTGATTGATAGATCCTCCTGAAGACAAATGCAGCAAGGGTTAAGTAAGCAATACATTCAGCTTATTGGTAAGTAGAATTTCGCACCTGGGAGAGGCACTCCAGCTTTCAGAGCAGCACAGAAAATATGGGACTGACTTTCCTGCCTGAGGAAGATGCCGCATGCTGCTCGGACAAGCAAAGAAATAGAAAAGATGTGAGGGGCGGGGGTCTTTTATGCCCTTAGTGACCTTAACATATAATGGTGCAGTACTTCAGTGCTCAGTAATGTGCATAGCCAAGGGAACGCTCAGGAGCCAAGTATCCACATGGAGTCATCATGCTTTATAAGATGGACTTTAACATTTACAAGTTAGAATAATTTATTACCACCCTGCAGGTTTTTGACGCAATGTCTTTAAGAACGAGCGCTTTGCTGCAGAGCACAGTCCTGCTCGCAGTCCTTGCCCTGACTTCCCGGGATCTGCACATCCCATGGGATCAGCTCACCAAAGCTTTCTCTGCTTTGGCAGCATAGTGTCTATCCTCTCTCCTGGCATCAGCTACTCAAGCCTAAGAACAATATACAGATTATAGCACCTAAAGTAAAGGCCCTGGATATTTGCATTCACACAGAACTGTGTTAAAAGATAAGGGTTTGGGTCCAAAATGTTGCTCACAAAAACTCCAATAAAATACATCAGTCTCAGAGGTTTTAGGCAATTTTTTTCTTTTTTCAAAGGAGAATGTGAATTGAATTTCAGCACTTTCTTTCCTCATGATAATTGCTCATGTCTGCCAGATTTTTGAGAGTTTAGAAGGTTAGAATGGGTTAGCAAAAGTGGCACAAGGTTAATCTCCCAATCCTCATCCTGCAGTAGAGTAATGGGAACTAACTATGCTGAGTACTGATGACTGCTGCAACTTGTGCCAGTCTGTGTGCATTTCTGATTTTTTTTTACAGAATCATAGAATGGTTTGGTTGGAAGGGACCTTAAAGATCATTTAGTTTCAACTCCCCTGCCATGGGCAGGGACACCTTGCACTAAACCAGGTTTCCCAAAGCCTCATCCAACCTGGTCTTCAACACCTCCAGGGATGGGGCAGCCACAACTTCTCTGGGCAACCTGTTCCAGTACTTCACCACCCTCAGAGTGAAAAATTTCTTCCTTATATCTAGTCTAAATTCACCTTCTTGCAGTTTAAAGCCATTGCCCCTTGTCCTATCACTACATGTCCTTGCAAAAAGTCCCTCTCCAGCTTTCTTGTAACCCCTTTTTAAGTACTTGAAGGCTGCTAGAAGGTCTCCCTGCAGCCTTCTATTCTGCAGGCTAAACAACCTCTACCCTCTCAGCCTGTCTTCATAGGAGAGGTGCTCAAGGCCTCGGATCATCTTCGTGACCCTCCTCTGGACTCGCTCCAACAGCTGCATGCCCTTCTTATGTTGGAGGCCCCAGAGAGCTGCATGCAGTACTCCAGGTAGGCTGTCACAAGAGCAGAGGGGCAGAATCACCTTCCTTGACCGACTCGTCACACTTCTTTTGATGCAGCCCAGGATACGGTTGGCTTTCCGGGCTGCCAGCTCACATTGCCGACTCATATTGAACTTGTCATCAACCAACACCCCCAAGTCCTTTACATTGGGGCTGCTTTCAATGCATTCTGCACCCAATCTGTATTTGTTCTTGGGATCGCCTCTACTCATGTGCAGGACCTTGCACTTGGCCTTGTTGAACTTGACGAGGTTCACACAGGCCCACCTCTCAAGGCTGTCAAGGTCCCTCTGGATGACATCCCTTCCCTCCAGCATGTTGACCACACCACACAGCTTGGTGTCGTCAGCAAACTTGCTGAGGGTGCACTCAATCCCACTGTCCATCTCACCGACAAAGATGTTAAACTGTGTCGACCCCTGAGGGACGCCACTCATCACTGATCTCCACTTGGACATGGAGCCATGGACTGCAACTCTGAGTGTGACCATCCAGCCAATTCCTTATCCACTGGGTGGTCCATCTGTCAAATTGCTGTCTCTATTTTAGAGACAGAGTGGTTGTGTCAAATGCTTTGGACAAGTCCAGGTAGATGATGTCAGTTACTTTTCCCATATCCATCAGATCTGTAACTGCATTGCAGAAGGCCACCAAATTTGTCAGGCAGGATTTGCCCTTAGTGAAGCCATGTTGGCTGTCATCAATCATCTCCTCATTTTTCATGTGCCTTAGCTGTGTTTCCATGAGGATCTACTCCATGAGTTTGCCGGGCACAGAGGTTATATATAGAATCATAGAATCATAGAATGGTTAGGGCTGGAAGGGACCTTCAAAGGTCATCTAGTCCAACCCCCCTGCAAGGAACAGGGATATCTCCAACTACATCAGGTTGCTCAGGGCCTCGTCCAACCTGGCCTTGAACGTCTCCAGGGATGGAGCATTCACCACCTCTCTGGGCAACCTGTTCCAGTGTTCTACAACTCTCATGGTAAAAAATCTTTTCCTAATATCCAATCTGAATCTACCTCCCTCTATTTTAAAACCATTACCCCTTGTCCTATCACAACAGGCCCTCCTGAACAGCCTCTCCCCATCTTTCCTGTAGGCCCCCTTGAGGTACTGGAAGACCGCTATAAGGTCACCCCGGAGCCTCCTCTTCTCCAGGCTGAACAGCCCCAACTCTTTCAGCCTGTCCTCATAGGAAAGGTGCTCTGGCCCTCTTATCATCTTCGTGGCCCTCCTCTGGACCCTCTCCAACTGGTCCATGCCCTTCTTGTGTTGGGGGCTCCAGAACTGGACGCAGTACTCCAGGTGAGGTCTCACGAGGGCAGAGTAGAGGGGGAGAATCACCTCTCTCGACCTGCTGGCCATGTTCCTCTTGATGCAGCCCAGGATGCGGTTGGCCTTCTGGGCCGCAAGAGCACATTGCCGGCTCATATTGAGCTTCTCGTCCACCAGTACTCCCAAGTCCTTCTCCTCAGGGCTGCTCTTGATCCATTCTCCGCCCAGTCTGTATTTGTGCCTGGGATTGCCATACACATGTACAGTTTGGCAATGACAGGGTGATTTTTTAATGCTGCATCTTTGCTAATCTGGGGAGTTTCCATGATGATCTCAGTATTTCAGATTAGGAGGGCCCTTCTTTGTTGCTCCTGGCCAGCCCCTCCAACCACCACTATGCTGCCTCCAGCCCCATGGTTTGGCCACCCACACCAGCAGCCAGGGCAGGTGCTCTGCTGGCACAGACGAGGCCTCCACGGCTGAGCTGGCACAGGCACAGCCAAACTGGTGGCTGATCAAGAGCAGGGCAAGCTAAACAAATGAAAATTGTGATGTTCTAGGTTTTTGCTCATCTTTTATGGAGAGGCAGGAGCTGCTTCACAGCAGTGGCTGATGGGGACAAGGTTTATGTAGTCACAAAACCTTAGCTCATAGTACTGATATTACCGTGATGGGCATGATCAAATTCATTATTGGATGATGGTATATGACCCTTACAGACAGAGAGACTATTTAGTGACAGTGATTTAGTATCTTGGTGTCCAGATGCGTAGTGCTTCTTGAAATCAATATCTGTTAGTTATCTGAGATCTCTGAAGATCTGGGCCAATGTACTCTAATGCTTCATCAGCTCAGCAAGTGGAGCTTTTCCTCTGAAAAACAAGGACAGAGGTTCCTGCTGAGTGTCTAATAATGCCTCATTATGCCTGCTGGTTTTACGTAAAAGGTGCTCAGACCATCTGCAGATGGACAGCAGCACAAATCTTCCAGGAGCTGCCTAGCAAACGCAGTGTTGGTTTTCAGCCGGCTGGATGCTGCTGTTTTACATCGACGCTGCTTTCGTTTCTCCTTATTACAGCAGTGATAAACTGTCAGGCTTATCAGCAAGTTCTTCTGGAAGGTGTGACTTGCATGTGCATTTAAAAATCTCTGTTTTCAATCCTACCCTGAAGTTATCTATCATCAGCATAAATTTGAATCACTGTTATCTCAAGAGGAAATGCTATACTCCAATTAATGGCTCAAATAATTGTGCTCAGTATGCAATTTGGCTGACAGTCACAGCTTTTGTTAACTATATGATCGCTGTTGTGGCTCGTACTGGAAAATCATGTTATTGCCATTTCAAGGTAATCAGCATTTACTCTGTGAATTCCGAGGCTGAGCAGGGCAGAGTCACCTACACCAGAGTAACTCTGTGTAACATACTGCATTGCAGCAAGACAGCTAATAACAGTGCAGCAAAGCACATGAGCTGTCAGGCAATACACTAGGCTGTGCAGAACAGACTAATACTGTGTCATATTTTGTAATCATGCATATGTTGGGGGATTTTTTAAGAGTTGAGGCATATTTCTAGCAGAGTTGCTAATATAATGAGCAGTCAAATGCATTTCTTTCACTCCAGTTATTTGTAAAATATTATCGCTCTGTAATTTGTAGATGTTGGTGAGACAATTCTCTACCTGTAAGAGTGTACTGTTTGATGGCACATCCCATAGGGGACAGAGAATAATGTGACAAGTCTGTTGCAGTAACTATACCCTGGTTTAAAAGAAAAATCTAGCAGCAAGAGTTATAGAGCCACAACATTTTAGGACGATGATACCTGTTCTTTGAGGATATTTTCAGTCGCACAAATCAGAGTTGGACATTTGTTTTCCAGTGAATTACAGAATAATATCAACTGTGCCTTTGGAACAAATGGTAATTTCACTGGATAGTTGTCATTATTGTAATGGTTGTCACTGTTTTGCCTCATAATTGAGGATCCAAGAAGCATAGAAAGTATCAGACCTAGAACTTCTCCTGCGAGTAAAAAAATGAAGACCACACTATACTTCCCTGTCTCTTTGCAGGTGTCTCAGGAACAATCTGTTAACTTGGCTCCACTTGAGCTGACCTGGACTTTCCTACTGGCCAGTGCATAATAAAGGGGGTGGTGGGAAGAAAGATAAGTCAGGTCTGATGGATGTTCAAGTGTCCGTGCATACCTATGCACAGTAATCACAGTTTGCAGCACTCTCCAGGCTTTGAGTTGATCTGCACCTGCACCTTTTACTTTGCACTGTTTCCTTACCCAGCAATGTGTGCCAATCCCAAGAACTGAAGTTTTTCCCTCCCTAGGGAATGTCATGGCTGCCTGTTAGCAGCTATGAGTACAAAAGGACTGGCTAATACATTGCTCTCAGCTGAAATAGCCCTTAGTCTGTCCTTAAAAATCTGTCCTGAACAACTGCCCTTCCACTTTCTACATACAAGCTACTTGAAGAAGCACCTGCAATCCATCCAAATCATCTAGGTAAGATTAAATAAAGGCTGAACACTGCTTGACTATATAGCTGTATAGTAACATGCTTGGTATTACTACTAGTTTTCTATAAATACATAGATAAAAATGTTCAAAATATCTTCAGAAATATAATAGAAGATGTCATTTTTTCAAATGGGAAATGAATTTGGTTGTAGATTTTAATCGATTTTATTTTATTATTGTAAATAAACAAAACAGCTTTCAGAATTTGCACTGAAATTCTGAAACTGCTTTTAAAGAGCTCATGTGAACTACACAGTGATCCAAAGGAAAAGAATCAGAAAAGTTCAGCAGGAATGGTGCAACCAAGGATTAGCAAATTCACAAAGACATAGATAACAAAACCACTCTCATTTATTGGACACAAGACAAGAACTAACCAAGAAAACCAAGAAAGGAAAGCATCTTTCTGTATTATATATACCAATCTATTGTTACGTTATATATACAAATTAATTATGTATACCAAGTTTCAGTGGAAACATAGAAAAGAGACAGTATCTGTCTGGTGGGCTAATGAATTTACTGCTGACTCAAAAGTATTATCACAGAGAGGAATTGAACTGATCTACAATTTTTAAACTTTATCATGAAACAAATTAAGCATCATGCATAGAAAGTTTAATCTCTTTAAACTTGGTCCATATGAATGGAAAACATTAGTATTTAACAAAAGAAAGAGCAACAGCAAACCACAAAGTTTTTATTTTACCATTTAATGATCTTGAAGGGATTTAGTTCAAACTCTTTCCAAATTCTCCTTGTCAGAGATAAATACAGGAAACTCCAGGTTCAAAGACAGCTTTTTGAGAAAAATAAGTAGTATATGATAATCATTTGCCCAAATTCATAACCTTAAATTGCAGTTTGTTCTTTTTCAAGAAATTGGAATTTTTTATTTCAGGAATACAGATTTGGCTTTGTGTTCATAATTTAATAATAATAATCATATTTTTATTAAGGTGTTTCATTAAGTTGATTAGTTTTTTTCCAAGAAGATTTTAGGTTATGAGTCATTCATGAGCAGTTGTCTTCATTACTTCTTCAACTATGTGACAGTTATAAGCCAACATGATGCTTGTTTTGAATTTACTTTTGCTTTACTGAAGAAGACAGAAGGTGAAATTAATCCCATACAAAGAATCAGTGCAAATTATTTATACCTGCCATGAATAAATTGAGAATGATTTCCCCAGCAATATATCTCAAATTATGTTCTGGGAGAGGTTTAAACTTGCTTTTTATTCTACTATTGCCATTTACATTTTTGCAATGGGCTTCTGTAGCATCTGTGAATATTCATCTCTAATCATTTCATTTTGTTAACATGTCAATATGTTAATCAAAATATATTCTGCCCCATGTTCAGGAAGTTTATCTTCAGGATCCCAATTGCCAACCAGTTCAAAAATCTGCTGCAAAGTATGCAGATTGGCAAAGTATGTGGTTTAGCAACACTTAAACAACTGAAAAACCTGAAGATGAACAAATTAGCCCTTATGTAACATTATTGATTTCCTGCAGCACTGAGCTGTAGAGATCGGTACTCCTTATTTCAGTCTCACAGTGAGGCTGGGGGTTTTTTTCTTTTAACGAATCTTTAGGATTTTAGTTTAGAGAGGAAACAATATCACTCAGCTAGGAAATACCACTTTCCCACCAGTAGCCTTGAACACTTTTTCACCAAGTAGGTAACAAAATGAAAAAATTCTGAGACAACAACATCTTTCTTCAAAGCCATTTGGCCAAAGGGATGGCATCAAAGAAACATTTTCTGCAGAGGATGGTGGGCTTCTGGGGTGGTTATTTGCTAGTAGAGCTTTTTGTGCTGTTTTAGTGTTAGTTTTGGCTCAGGCTTAACCAGCTCATGTCTATCTGGACTCTGAAATACCATGCTGGTTTGACAACAGTCTAGCTCCATTTTCTCTGTAACATCACATCAGGTAACTGCAGATAACAGTAACTGCAGAACAGTTTCAGCTCACTCCACCTCTCCTTGTATGACAGATACTTCAAACCATAAATCAGTTTTATGGCCCTTTGCTGGACTCACTCCAGTATGCCCTTCCCTTCCCTTCCCTTCCCTTCCCTTCCCTTCCCTTCCCTTCCCTTCCCTTCCCTTCCCTTCCCTTCCCTTCCCTTCCCTTCCCTTCCCTTCCCTTCCCTTCCCTTCCCTTCCCTTCCCTTCCCTTCCCTTCCCTTCCCTTCCCTTCCCTTCCCTTCCCTTCCCTTCCCTTCCCTTCCCTTCCCTTCCCTTCCCTTCCCTTCCCTTCCCTTCCCTTCCCTTCCCTTCCCTTCCCTTCCCTTCCCTTCTTTGCCATAGGCTGAGGTCACTTGTGATCTGTGGGAACAGAAATGAGTAGAGAACTCATTTGTTTTGCATTTCCCCTCACTTTCAAGACTTGCAATCTGCAAAGCATAGTAAAAGCTATCACACCAATGGATCACATCTAAACATTGGCTGAAAAAGTGAAGGATTTGTGTGTTCAGCATTGATTGATCTCTGCTGTCATTGGCCTGAGCAGTGAGATTTTCAGCAAATACAAGATAATTAACATAATTCGTTTTTTAAAAAAAATCTCATGCAATTATTTTTGGAAATGGTCCTGGCTTTTACTCTTTCGGTCACAGAGAAAGTATGTGTGGTTTTGAGTCAGTTGGCCATTCTGGTGAACTACGAATTTCATGTGTTCTTGTCTACACAGAGCCCTGACATGGTTCACTTTCTGTCTGCTCTGGTTTGCAACAGATGCTGAATAGTCATCTTACAACAGAAGCAATGCATGTCCCCTCTCTACTTCCGCAAGTTGCTTTTCTGGGCACAGGTGTAATAAAGCATCCACAGATTAATTTGTTCTGTGCTCAGTAAAAGAGTGTTAATCATGATGAACTAATGTGATTTTAATGGGAATGTCATAAGTACCCCTATGCAAATTCTATTTTAATGTAGCAATTAATCGTACTGTGATTTCACACAGCATTACAGCTGATGCCCAAAAATATTGTGACCTTTGATGCAGACCTGTGCTATGGACAGGATCTTCCTTCACAAACCTTGGAAATCAAGTGAGGGACAGGCAGCTGAGAATGCAGATGTATAGACCAAACTTGATTCTTTATTCTTGTTGTCTATTTGGTAACTAATCTGACTGAAGGAATCAAAAGAAGATGAGTAGAGTATGACTGGCTAATATTTGTAGTGGATAAACCTAATTTATAGAGCATTCAAGACAAGAATTCATATTTCCCACAAGCAAAAGGACCTCTGCCTCCTCTGACCAGCATGACTTATTCCTTTGAACTCACTTATCTCTACTCGCATCTTTTTCCCATTACTTGTAGTATTTCCAAAAGGCAGAGGCAGAAGAATAGAAGAATAGTTCATTCTCGTATTTTGCTATTGTTTAGCAAGGAACTAACATGGGAATAAATAATAAAAAGAAACTCACTGCTCATCTGAGTGAGACAAAATATTCTAATGAACTCAAGACGGGTAACACTGTAGGTGCAATGATGCACAAACCTATCAGTAATGAGGAGTTAAAGTGCAGTTCTCAGCTTGGCCAACTGGAAGCTTCACTTCTGTTCCATTGATATTATGGGCTTTTTGGTGCAGATGTCTTCATTCATAAGTCAGCCTTCCCCAAGCACAGGGCCATAATGGTTTGGCAGTACTTGACGAAGGACGGCCAGTGTGAGTCCTCTGCATATTCTAGCATCTAACATATTTGATCAGTCTAGTACATTACTTCATCACTGATTCATCAAATGTTTATTTCTAGTTTCTGAAAAGGATAAGCCCTTATAACTTTGGGTATCCATAAAGAACAGGCTTACCTTAAGGGCAGGCCATTTTTTCTCACTGTAACCTGTCTCAGCCATGCTGAGCACTGTGGAGAGGTAGGGCATAGCAAACATGTCTTCTCTACCACTAACAACCAGTAGAGCCACTGAAGTTTTTTTCAAATCCACCTCCTTCCTGAACGTAGATCGTCATATCTAAAGTACTAGATTCAGTAAGACAAACTGACAGTTTTCCTACTTGGAAATGAGGTTGACAGCAGACATATATGAAGAAGATATCCAGAAAAAAGTCATTTGTTAAGGGCTGGGACTTTGAAGGAGGATATAACAAATCCTTCTCCAATTGCTTCACTGGAGTGTGCAGTGCACAGAAAAGGCAGCCATTGTTTGTGATAAACTTTAACTAGTCAAAATAATGGTTTAAAGGTAGATTGGAAATAAATGGGACTGATGCTAGCTTATTGTAAAAACGTGATATTTCTTCAAGGTGGGTAAGAGTCATTTGAACTCTAAGACTTTTCTGGTAGGAAATCAAATTGGTATAAATCAGTTATAAATAAAAATAGGTGAGAATTTACAAGAAATTTTCTAAACATACAAAGATCAAAACTTTGCTAGAGCTTTCCAAAGCTCCTCCAACCGGGAAGAGAAACTCAACCGTGTTTATGGTACAGTTTGTTAAAGATAGTGAAGAAACTTATGACATGGCTGAACATAATATCAAGAGACTGGGCTGAGTGATTCAGGAAGGCCTTTTTTGTTTATATTCTTATAGTCATCATCTTAGAAAGTGACTTTGGGGCAAGATTTGGCAGCCTACATCAAAAGATTATGAGGAAATTGCTATTTTTCATCCAGTCTATCTTACCTCTTGTTTCTGCCATTTCATTTCCACTTCGCATCCAAAGTGATACCTGTGATATGGTTTTGTTGTTCTTGTTTTCAATCAGGATGAACACTGGCAATAAACACCTGAGATAATCCCACAGCTGTTAGCAATTGGATTTCTTTTTTTCTTCAGGAAAGCACTTACAGCTACTGAGTTGGAATCAGAAATGCATTTGGAAGTCAAACAGTTTCCTGACTGATGCACATTCCTGTTTTCTAGATGAGACTCCCATCCCCCAGAGCAATGAGAACTGCATGCAGCTCATACAAAAATTGAGCCTTCACTTGTGGCTGTTTCCTGCATAATGTTTTCAGAGTAAATTCACTTTGCAGCATAAATCTCGATTACACATTTATTCCAATTGTTAGATGCATTGTCAGGAGGATAATAAGGATAGTGGGGATGGGGAAGATTTATCTGGCTAGAAAAATCACATTGTGTTCAGACTCCCTGTAGAGCTTTTATTGACTCTGCTGCCAGCAGAGATTAGCGCCACGCAAAACCGTTAAATACGCGGCCCAGCGCTTCCCACTATTTAAGTGGTTGAAATAATTAGCAGTTCTCAGCCTCTCCATTTACATCTTTTTTTCCAGCTGGCAGACTCATTTTTAAAAATATATCTACATGGATTTGTGTGTCACTTTAACACTTCTGAATTCAGTGTCTTCCACTGGGCAGTTGATCATTTTGGAAACATCTTACCTAGTGCAACATCTTCGGCAGACTATTAAAGGTATCATGTTAGAGTCTCTTCATAAAATTACAGAAGCCACATTTCATATGTAAATTAATGTATTCATTTATATTCAGGAACATTACTGCTGCATATACGGTGGTTTACATCATATGGTAGCAAGAATACAAGATATTGCTTCCCAATTCTCTTTCAATAGAACTTCTTTCCACTGACCATAGAGAAACTCTGAAGATATTTAGTCCTCTCTTGACTTCACCACCTAAAAGTATATTAAAAGGTCTCACTGTTTGCTATCAGACGTGAGGCAACGCACCTCTTCAGATAGCCTGGTACACAGCACAGGATGGAAAACAAGTGAAGGAATGATGGGGCTAAATTTCCAAAGTGTATTACAGTAATCATGTTCTCAGCTTTACATCAAACCCAAAGGGTTATGCTTCAAGACAGGGGTGTTATTGGAGTAATCTGCTTCTGTGTGTTCTTGGTGTTTCATTAAATGTGTATGAGCAGCACTTCCTCTGCATTGATTTGTGTAGTGCAATATAAGATTTTTCTTCTGCTATCTTCTTCTTGACTGGCTGAATGGTACTCTAGGATCACAGTAGAACAGGCTCAGAATTTCGAAGATGTGAGGGAAAAATGGTGGTGAAGAGAAGGCACATGGTATATTTAAACTGACTATCTAAGAGCAAGAGTTGCTTCAGACAGTGTGGGACTCGGAGAAAAAATGAGAAATGGGACTCTAAATTATTCTTAGAAAAAAGAAATACAACTAGGTGACCTCTGAAAGCCCATCCATTAGCCAGTTCACTTTCTTTTCCTCCTTTGCATAAGCCCACTGTCCCCAAAAAGCATCAGTATTAGGAACAAAGAGAACAGCACATACTTTGGCTGTACCATGCAAAGACTGCAGATCCAGCACTAAATGCACAGGTAATTCATTATTAGCTTGGATTGATGTATTGCCTCTGCCAGACTCTTTTGAGTCTGATACTTCACTTTAGAGAACTGCCCCCATGAGCTTGAGGGGACCACTTTGCTTAATCTGTTTTGAAACTGCAGGTGACTCTCGGGTATAAAATGATGGACATTAACCGGTAGTTGTAAACACCACTGTTGCAGCCCAAGTGTTAACAGTAAGGAATGTGTATCAGCGAATATAAAAAGAACACTGTCCTTGAGATAAGAAGGTAGGTTGAAGCTGTGAAAAACACACTGTCCCTGGGAAAAAAACAAGAAGGATGAAACTATGAAAAACAAGATTCTGAGCAAAACATACTAACTGCAAAAATATTAAAATATTGTAACAAATATAGAAATCTGTATCCAATCACAGTGTGTATCATACTCGTGCTTGTCGCGTGAACAGTAGTGCTAGACCAATTAGCTTGCTAAGTACAGCGCATGAAAGCGTGCACAGAACCGAGCTATGCTATAAAAAGAGCAGTATCACAGAATAAAGCTGAAGCCTTTTTACTCATCATATTGATGCGTCTTGCTTCCCCGTCCTCGGCCGCAACACACCACACAGTTGAAGTCTAACCCTGTAAAAGTTGCTGCCTTCAAATCCTCTGACCTTGGTATCATTGTTCACTCCCAGGCAAAAGGTCTTTACACTGGTAGCTGTGGAAAATCAATCTCAATTCCCTAAAGATGGGAGTGTTGTCGCTAAAGGTCACTGAAAGTTAGCAACTGCTTTTCACTGCCGGAGTTTTGAAGAGAAGTTTTAAAAAAGCAAACCCAGGTTTGGCAGTCATACGCAGGTGCAAGTGTTTAAGTTGCTGTTTCAAACGTGATGTTTAATTTTTCATATCCCTATCTGAGATCTTCTCTCTTTGTACACTATCATTGTCTTTACCTTTTCTAAGATTTTTAATGTTGTTGGGAGTCATCCATACAGTCGTGAGTTTTGTGGGTTCTTGTTCCAGAGTCCAGGCAATGAAACTGAATGGGACTGATGTTCACATTATTTTGGTCCAACAGATTACTCTGTGAAGACTTGGTCAAACCAAAGACCAGTGAGAATATCTTCTTTGATTTAATTGAACCAAATCAGACTCAGAATCGGAACGACCTGGGAAAAAAAAAGGATAAATAAGTACAACTGACAACTAGGTAGAACACGTGTACCCGTGTATCTGTGTTTGTGCTTCCTGCTGGGTATAATAAGCAATGATTGAGTTAAATCTTTATGTCTTTGTTGGTCTCTGGATGATTCATATTTTAGAAAAATTAAAAAACAACCAAAGGAAGAAAAAACAGTAAAAATATTTAAACATGGAATTAATCATGAAAAATTCCATCAGTCCCTATGTCTTAGCTAAATCTCTCTTTCCTCAGTGCCTTTGGCAACTCTTGAATCTCTTTTCCCTCTGGAGTGTGAGCATAATAACAGCTATTTGTCTAATTCATCATAAATTTGAGGTTTTCATAATGGATATTTTCTTTATGTCTTAACTGTTGCAATTCCAGTCTTACTAACACTCAAAACTGCCAAAGCACACTGTCTACGCGATATCTTGAAAACAAAAAGTCTGTTTTTCTTTGGCTGTTTAATTTCTCCTTTGAATTCTGTGAGTTGCTCACCAGAAAATTATAACCCTGCCCAGATGATCCTGTATCTTCCTCTTCTTCCCAAATATGTAGTATTACAATTATTAATTTCGATGACTGTTGTTTATAATCACTGATGTCAGTCTTGAATACACAGATTATAGGGTTAAAGGAAAATAGTAGTTAAAATGTAGTAGTGCTCTCCAGGATATTCATAAATCCTTTTCAGTCTGTGTTTGATGACAAATAGTTGAAGGAAGTGTCCTAAGACCCTGCAAATGGTTTTAAATGAGATATTACAGTTTTATGGTTTAATCAGCAGTAGCAAATTATTGCTAGCATTAAATATTTGTCACAACTGACACATTTAAACAAAAAAGCTTGACTGAAATGTTATTCTGGCCATTCTGGCACTGTGCTTCCTCAGATTTGCAATAAATTATTTGGCTAACAGGGTGCGATGCAATCTTCTAAGTATAGGTTTCAAGCTGCCTCCCAGTAGGGCTTGAGACTCTGTAGACCTTGTTTCACATCTGCTGGTCCCAGCTGGGTGTCTCGAATACCACAGAGCATCTGAGAAATGTGGTCCTGAATGTCAGTGTTCAGGCAACTGAACTTCACTCGTTGTATGTGTCTTATCTATCAATTGATTTGTCGTGGGGGAAGGAAGGTAGAAAAAAAGGAACAGAATGAAAATATCATTTTCATAACTAGTATGTTTTTAAAAGGTTTTGAAATTACTTAACTTCTGAAAATTAAGTCCTCAATCATTCTTACATTTCTTATGCATCAGGACTACATGCAAGTCTTAGAGAGTGACTTACATGGTTGGGAGGAAGTTCTGGAGTCCTCTTGTCCAACCTCTGGCTCAAAGTAGAACTGTTGCTGACTCTAGATGATGACTGCACAGCTTTACTGAGCTGAGTTTTGAAAGCCTCCAAGGATAGAGATTTGACAGCCTCTCTGAGTAACCTGTGCCAGCACTGCACTGCTGTAATAGTGAAAGAGATTTTCCTCACGTCCAGGCAGAATGTCTCAAGCTAGGAACTGTGACTGTTGCTCCGTGTTACACCATCTGTTGTTACCAAGAAGAGTTTCACTCTGCTGCTTCTGTAAGTCTCCTTTGAGCAGCTGCTGACACCTATTAGGTTTTCACTCAGTCTCCTCTTCACCAGACTAAACAAGCCTATTTTCCTCAGCCTTTCTCTATGGGCCACGAGCTCCAGGTCCCTCATCATCTTCGTAGTCCTCCACTGGAATCTCTTCAGTTTCTCAATATTTATCTTGAACTGGAGGAGTTAAAACTGGACACAGGATTCTTGGTGTTGCCTCATCAGTGGTAAATGTAGGGGGACATCACCTTTTCTTCTGCTAATGACAGTCACCCTAGGGTATCCCAGAATTAAGTTTGCACTATTTGCACCAAGAGCACATAGCTGGCTGATGTTCAGCCTGGTGCCAACAGTAACTCCCTGTCCTTTTAGGCACGGCTGCAAGTCAGCCAGTCATTTCCCAGCTTGTACTGGTGGACGGGGTTAGTCCACTTGGGCACAGAGATTCGCACTTGCCATTGCTGAATTCCATGTGATTTCTGCTGGCCCAGTCCTCAAACCTGTCAAGGTACTTCTGGGCTGAGTCTCTTTATAACTCTACAAGACTATGTCTTACAGTCTTACTGTGTCTTCTTTCCCCCCTCCTCCAGTTTAGCATCGTTCACCAGATTTGCTAAGGTTTTACATTTTGTCCCTATACAGATGTCTTGATTTCTGCTGGGACAGAGTTAGTTCTTTTTAGCAACTAGAAGAACTCTGTATTTTGGTTTTAGTCTGTGACTTGTTATGAGAAGAATGTTGATAACACACTGATGTTTATAGTTGGCACTAACACCTCAAGGAATTTTCAGCTTCTCATGTTTTGCCAGTGTGCAGGAGCACGACAGGCTGGGGGGAAGCATGGCTGGGACAGAGGGTACACGACTCACCTTGTGATTTGAACTTAGACTTAGGATTGAGGGCTGAATTGACCAATGGAATATTCCATATTGTGCAATGTCATGCCCAGTATATAGATGAGGGTTGACTGGAAAGGATGGCTTTTGCTCTTCCGGAGGCTCTCGCTCTCAGTCTCTTGGAATGCTCTCTCTCTCTCGTTCTCTTTTTGGGCCTCTCACTCATGTGGGATTGCAATTTTGGGACTTATTTGTTTCAGAATTGTTAGACAGGACAGGACAGGCATTGTTGACCGGGTGGTGAGCAACTACTCTGTGCATCACTTGTTTGTATATATAATTGTCATTATGCATATATACATTCATATATTGTTATTATTATTAAATTGTTCATATCTCAACCCACGGATCTCGTTCCTTTTTTCCTTTAATTCTCTTCCCCATCCCCTGGGGGTAGGGGAGGGTGAGTGAACAAGACAGTGTGACATTTAGTTGCTGGCCACGCTAAACCATGACGACAGATCAACAATGAAGTCATCAAGCAAGACTGCCTTAGTACCGACCTCTGCATGTTTACAGTCTTGCAGAGAATTCACTACTGTATCTGTTTACATTATTCTCCTTTCAATAGTTTGTTGTTTGTTCACATGTATCGGATTACATTGGCACTGTATATTCTTAACCTTATAGACCTCTTAAAAATAAAATAAAGATAGTTTAGGTATAAGTGCAGGGAATATATGCTTGTAACAAAGACAGCTGGGTGAACTCAGTAACTTTGAAAGAATAGAGAAAACAATAATTTACATATGGACTTAGGTACTAAGTAAATGTCATATTATTTATGAAATGTATGTCTTTTACAGCCTCCAAAGAATGCACTAATTTCTAAAGTCAGACACTTGACATAAGTGTCTAAGGCAGAAGCAGTATTTTACTACTAAATTCAGTAAAGGAAGATAGGAACAGAGAAACACAACTCCAGCCACACACACACACCTTTCTCCAGTGGGTACTTCATCCCCTGTCAGAAGCACCTTTGACTCTTATAGTGGGATTCATCTCACCTGTTGTTAGAGGTCTACGGTGCAGATACTAAGGATCCTGTTAAAATTGATGTAGGGAAATAAGCACATTTAGGGCATAGCTCTTCTGAATAAATATAGAAATCCACTTTAGGTTGCTTGTTTCTCTTCCTTGGTTATATATGGGATGTCCTGATCATTGATTTAATTGTGGATGCTTACATTATGGACATCTACACCTGGTCAACTGAATCTCACTCTTGTTGATTATAGAGGGATCCTGTGGTTTACACAAATTCCAAACTTCCATGCCTGAATGTGATTTGAATAAATATGTCCTTTCTTTGTGCTCTGCAATGGAATGCAGAAATGGAAACTGTCTTTTACTAATTTTCTTGACATCAGATCAAGTAAACTTCATATGCTGCTGTCAAATTTCTCATATTGCTTTGCAGCCATTTAGAAGATCCATCTTTGCTGCACTCATCTCTGTTCTTCATTTTGGTCATTGTAAGAATGAGAGTGTCTGCAAACATCAGAGCTATCCCTCCTCCTGTACAGCCACGATGAGAGGACACCTCAGGAGACTATCAAAATGCAGCCTAGAAAGACAAGCAGTGCTGTTATCCAAACTATAAAATAAAGAGAGAGCTAATAGTAGTTGAAACTGCAGATGACAAGAAGAAAAATCTTTGATAGAATCAGAGATGAAAAGAGTCAAGAGGCACATTTAGAGAGATGACAGAACTTCAATAAAATACAGCCTTCATATAGAAAATTAAATTAACTTAGCTTCTACTCAGCTGGGCAAGACACACATCACAGTAAATAAGCCACTTACATAGCTGTCATTTTAGTATTAGAACATACACACAGTATTTTAATTATGGATTCTACAGAACTGAATAAAGAGTCTGAGTCACTGATATTAACAGGATTTAGGTAGTTACCTACTGGTATTGCATCAAATATACCATATGGGAAGAACAATGGAGCTCATATAAAAATAATACAGCATAATACCATTAGTAACATTGACTAACTACAGTCTCTTACTTTTTTCTCAGGGAGTATGCGCAGAAGAGAGATTTCCTGTTACTTGGAATCTGCTATCCTGAAAATTTCCCTTCTGCTCAACGTGAAACTTTTGCAATCCTCAGCATCGTTCTGGGGTGGAAGAGTCCTGAGACACTCCTGAGAGCACGCAGGGGCCTTTTCAGGCTATGGAACTATGATTCAGTGGGAAAACAGGATCCTTCACAAGGTAATGCCAGACACTAGCTGGAAATCATAATTTGTTTGAAATACAACTATTTTCTGCTGTTTCATATTCTGTTTATCACAGATAATCCCTAGTCTAGGAATTGGACACTTGCCCAATTGATCTCAATGGGAATTTGTGCAGTGAAAAAAAAAGATAGTTTATGTAATGTTGCATATGATAAAGCTCCTTAATGAAGTCATGTTTTTATTGGCAATAAAACACACCCCTCCTGCGTGTAGTAAAGTTCTGTAGGTTCTGTGGAGGGCTCTGGCATGGGTTGCTCAGATAGTATTTTTTCTCTGGCAAGCTATTCAGAGCCCTGCCTCAAAATCCAAAGTGGTAATGTACACATTTGGCAATTAATAAGGTGGTTAAAGTTTCTACCTCTTTTAAAAACTGTGCAAAACTCACAGCATATTTCTTCTGACTGCAGAGCCTTGTTTGCTGACTGCAGCACAGCATTACTCACAGAAAACTTGTTGAGGAATTGACACTGTTTACAGTGCAGCCAGCAGGGGTGGCAGGTAACATTTAATTACATATTTAAATGCCTACGTGGTTTGCTATGAACTCTCAAACAAGAAAAAATACCACATTTTCTTGGTAACACTAATGCCTGGTCTGGCTGTTGTTCCTCATGGCAGGTGGTATTGCTGGGATCACAAAGCTGTAATCAAAAGGGTATTAAAGCTAGATTGATCATTTTCTGAACACTTACTTTTTTCAACTTGCTGGATTTTTACAGTTGTTCAAAATTGTCTCACTTTGTGCCATTGCAATTCCGTGCAATTGCATAATTTCAGGCAGTTGCAGCTCTTTTCTTAGGCACTGGATTGTTTTTTTCTGGATATGTGTGTCCATCTCCCGATAAACAACTTTCCTCTCTCCCTCCCTTCATTCTGTGAACAGTAAACAATAACCTTGACTTTAGTTAGCTAAACCAATTAATTGTCAAAATTAACGAATTTGTGATAAAGAATTTACTTTCAAATGCAAGAATATAAAGTTGAAAAAGCTCAGCACTATGCTGTCAGGGAACAGGGTGGTCCTGCCTTCCCACAGCCAACTATTCCTACCAGCTCAGAGAACTGATTCTGATTTTTTTTTTTTTTTTGATTAATTTTCATCCTGATACTTCCATGGTTTAGCTCATTGCATGACTGCAACACTACAACACTGCAAATGTTAACAACAGTGGAGGTGAAGGAGAAGAAACTAATGTCCACTAGAGTGATATCAAATATACTAGAGCTTAGCATTTTGGATGAAGCACAGACTGTCCTAAGATGAAGTGAAAACATTACCAAACCTCATTACCTTCAAGAAATTAACTTAAGCATGCACACACAAGCTTTGCTGAATTTCAGTCATAAACAAGTCTTTTTGAGATTCAGAGATTGAAGCTGTAGTCTCTAGACATGCTCAGTTCTGTGAAACCAAACCAGAATGAACAGCACCCAAATTAACTTGTTTTCCAGCTTATGATGAATTTTCTTCTCAGCTTCCAGCTTTTGGACCCTTATATTCCTCTGGCACTTCTCTTTTTCTTTAAAACTACACCTTAAATCCAGAACCTTTTTAACATCAAAGCCTTGATGTTTTATATATTCTGTATATAAATAGTGCACTGCTATTTCTACCTCATTGTGGAAGAGTTCTTGCAAGTGCTCTTTCTGGCTAATGTTTTCTGTCTCAAAAATTGCACAGGTAATATTTTTTCAGCTTACTTATGATACTTAATGTGTATAACTAAAAATAGTTTTGAGAAATAAACTACACCACGAACTGGTTGTAGGGTTTAGAAACTCTCTTTGTTTACTAGATCAAAACAGAATTAATCTAGAGTTTCTCTACAGTTTGAAGGCAGCACTAAATTAAATGCTATCTTTTCTATCATTCTGCCAGTGCTGCTAAGAAATACAGTATTAGAAATAAGATGCCACAGTAACTCTCTTGCACTTTAATTTCTGCAAGGCTTCTAGCATTTGTTTCTCTGCAATCTAAGAAGGACAGAGAAGATTTTTGAGAGGGCAAAAGGATAATTTACAACATGCTACTTGACCCATTCCTCAACTAATAAGATCAATTCTACCCTCTGTGATACCCGAATGTCATGGGGAGTCAATCATCACAGCTTTCAGTCTTTACACAGTTACCATCAGGCTTACCGCACCATGGGTTCCCTCAGCCTAATATTTCTTCTCAAATTCATGTTGCTCATCCTCTCCCTGTTATCCCACTGAATTATTGCTTTGAGATTTTTAATGATGCATCACACACTCCAGTGAGCCCAACATTGAGTAAATTAGCATATTAGGAGTCTGAAAATTCAGATTTTCAAAGGTGACTTTCAATATCCATTTTGTCCATTAATGTGACTGGGAATTTGTGTATAGAATCATAGAATCATAGAATCATAGAATGGTTAGGGCTGGAAGGGACCTTCAAAGGTCATCTAGTCCCACCCCCCTGCAAGGAACAGGGATATCTCCAACTAGATCACGTTGCTCAGGGCCTCGTCCAACCTGGCCTTGAATGTCTCCAGGGATGGAGCATCCACCACCTCTCTGGGCAACCTGTTCCAGTGTTCTACAACTCTCATGGTAAAAAATTTTTTCCTAATATCCAATCTGAATCTACCTCCCTCTATTTTAAAACCATTACCCCTTGTCCTATCACAACAGGCCCTCCTGAACAGCCTCTCCCCATCTTTCCTGTAGGCCCCCTTGAGGTACTGGAAGACCGCTATAAGGTCACCCCGGAGCCTTCTCTTCTCCAGGCTGAACAGCCCCAACTCTTTCAGCCTGTTATAGTTACTCTATAACTAGAGTAAATAGCTTCCAGATAAATAAATAAATATATTTTTTTAAATTTTTCTGAAATCAGAATCAGGACTTCTATGTCACTTAAAAAAAATAATAAATTGAAATCTTATGAGTGCTAGCTTTCCGTCATTACACCTGCAGTACCTACAGTTTCCCTGAGTGCTCCACAGTTCAGCCTTTTCCAGTAGTTTTATTGGCACTCATTGCTCATGAGTGAGCACTGGCCAATGCCAATGAAGTTTGACTGAGCAAGGTCATTGCAGGGACAGAAGGTGTGATCAGGGCTTGTAAATCTCCTGCCATACATATTTTGGAAATGAACCTGTTTAAAATTCAGCTGTTTTTATCAGACAAATGGTTTTGGATGAGATTTTATCTTCATCCTCTCAGGAAAACCTCTACAGAATGTAAATATTTGTGGGGAGAGTATCACAACAGTTACTAAGTTTCACTATTTTTCCAACTAGTATCACACATCAGGAAAGATGGGGAAAGTGAAACCCAGATTTGTATTCATTTTTGGTTGCAGACACTGAGAATGTTTTTCTAACTTGCGGTGATATCACATTGATGCATGTAAATAAATACTCAGGGCAAACCAAAAACTTTGGCTTAGGTGGAGCATGGCTGTCCTGAATTAGAGAGGTTTGCCTTGTCATTTCTCCAAAATATCTTTCTTGCATTCAAGATCTAATGTAAACTAATCAGCAGGACTACAACAGAAAGAACAGTTGTTTCCTTGTGGACCAGCATCAGTTAACTTGTGAATCCAACAGAACAAAAATATAAAAATGTAGATGGGGGTGAAATGAAATCTTGCTTCTGAACATTGCCTGATATGGAGGGACCTGAAAAAAAGTGGAGCAGAACAGTTGTGTTAGATTAGAACTAACAGTTAGAAATATGAAGCTGTGAGTTGTGTGCTTATACTCTAAGCTTGGGAGCTGGGATTTTTCTGTAGAATGATCTCTGGAAACACTTATAATGATCCATGCCATGAATGACATGATATATCACATTGTATGCCTGAAAGAATTAGTACTCTATAAGCGTGATAAATCCATCTGCCATCCATCCCAAAGAGGAACTCGTACAGTTTCCTCTGCAACACTCCATCCATTGCAGCTGAATTTCAAACGAGGTTTGGGAATAGTAGGTTTCCCAGCCACTTGTACATTCTCTTGTAATAATTCTTTTATGGGAACTTAGTCTTCCTGTTATTAGTTGGAATGTACTTCATAACTGTCTGTTGCTTCAACCTGTCCTAACAGTTCAGAATTAATAGACGGGAAGTTTACATTTTCTGCAGTTTTCATGACTTTTTTGTTATGCTACATCCTGCCATTCAGTCATCATTGGGAAGTGAACGGAGAGTATTGTTTGTCAATAGACAGGGGTCAGGACTTTACAGTGACCTATCGTTTGTTTATAATTTCACCACATTTTAGCATGAAGTAACAGATGATGTAATCATTGTAGTTAGTATAGCTGACAAACACTGCCTTGGAATAGGCAGTGTGAATAAATAGTGGTGTATCACTCATTTTCTTCAATGAGGAAAATTATTCATTTGCAATTCAATAGTGTGGCTCTATTTATATATACACAGATATATTAGCAAGATGCACTTTACCAGAGGATTGTTCCATTTTGGATCAAATGGAGGAGGAGCAACTACTTGGGATCAAGTGCAGCTAAAGAAATTACTCAGAAAACTTTCTGAGACTAGGAAAAAATCCCACAACTTCAGTATAATATATCATACAATATTTTACAGTAAGGTTCTCAGTTTTTCATTACTGAATCAGGTGCTCTGCACTCAGGAAAGTTCATCAGGTCCTTGGAAGTTTTTGAGGGCCACTCCGACAATTTGCTTTTCCTGGAGCATGCAGTCTCCATGGGTTTTCTCCAAGTTAAAGGTTTTAAGTCTTTCTTTAAATTTCCAGCATTTATCTATAGGCAACTTTTGCCTATTTTATGCTTCACCCATGTAATCATTTATAGAGAATAAATAATAATATTGTGTGTCAGCCTTCACTTTGATAAGGTAAACAAATGTCAGGTTGCTTCTTTGGTCAGGCCAATTGTAGAGTGTCTACTTGTATGCCCCTGAAGGCCAGTGTCACTGAGTATCAGACACTGTAGTTTAGGGGGTCATAATGCAGTCAAAAGGCAGGAGGTGTCAATGGGAGTAACAGTTCACTTGTCAGATGTCTCACAAACATATTTTATAGGTGGGTTATCACTTTGCCAACTTGTAGTCACTGTTGATTATTCAGTAGCGTCCTACATTAATATATAACATCATATTTTGGAGTCTGAAAGCAAATTGTTGTCTCTAAACATGTGCCAGAAACAAGAAAACTCTCTCAGCACATATACAAATCATTCTAAATGTGGTTTGTTCTGTTTTGTTTTGTTTTGTTTTTAAAATGTAGAAATTTGCATGTTCATGTAAGCTCTGCTCTATGCAAGGAGTACTCTTTGGTCTCTGTTTTTCAATAAACACTGCTGTGAAGGGCAAAGAACAACAGTTTAGTATTTGATAAAAGTTGCATAGTTTGTTAAAATGCTTGTCAGACAAAAAAAAAAACATAAACTCAGATAAAATAAAAAGCACTTGGTGCTGGCCAGAGCTCAGTGCAATCAGCTAGTGATATTAAAATCAAGGACTAGTTTTCATTTGCTCCTTGAATTAGCTTTATGTAGAAGTACCTTTTAAGGAATACTTCCATTCTGATTATTAAAATTGCTGACCTAACATGCATTGTTCAATCCTGAAGATTTCAGGTATGCAGTAGCTGCATTTCTCAGTGAAACTAATTTGCTTACCTTTTCTTGTCAAGGTCTTAATTTGGACCCAAGTGTTTTCATTTTAATTGAAAAAAGCAATTAGTCTTCTTCATGGAAGCCTACATGGCTTATCTTCATTTAATAATCACTTGTGTAATTGGTGTTCAGATACGGTTTAAAGGGGAAAATTGCAGCATTTTGCCTACGTGGGGTTATTTGAATACTGAAACTGCAGCTTCCTATAAAGCAATCGATTCCTTGAGGGCACACAAATCCTTGCCTGACCTTTTGAAATAAATTAGCAACAGAATTCAAGGGTTGGTATTTTGATGTAAAGGTTGCAATGAATGCCATCTGTCGGGTATCAGAATGGTTTAATGAAGGCCTCTTCTACACCAGGTGCTCCCTGAGTTCAGAAGGATGCTCTGGGGGCTGTGTTGCAGCCCAGCCTGTATATTCCAGTAAAGCTGGACAATTTGCCTTCCTATGACTTAATGAGAAAATCTATGGGGAAGCTGTGAAATACTGCAGTCTCTGATCTTTTCACAATTTATGAAAGATTCCCCTGTGATGGCTTGCTGAATGGTGTCAGTGGCTGCCGAGTCCGGTGCCTGCTGGAGGCGAGGCTGCCACAGCTCTGTGCACCTACGCCCTGCCAGCAGCACAGCCGAGCACGTGTGCCCCCAGACACACACGTGTGTGCAGGGAGGTCTCTTGCCCCCAGACCCCACAGTCTCTCAGGCAGTTGGCTCGGTCCCTCTAGCAGTATTTCCATTCACTGACACCACGGCCACATGATCCCACCCCAAAGCCTGTCACTGAGACTCCCCCATGCACACCTCTGCACACAGGACAAGAGCCCCTTGCATGGGAAAAAGTGACCAGAAATGGGGTTTAGTGAGAGGCCAGGACAGACGGCACTGGTCATGCACAAGGCATGGCCAGACAGGTGCATTGACCAGCCCTTTTTGTCCCTTCAGCCCGCTGTTTTCCCACTTGCTTCTCCTCAAAACACCTTGATCCTCTGTTTCCCCATCCTTCCTGGAATATCCCATAATAAGTCCTGTGCAATCTCGACATACCCTTCCCCTGCCCTCCCATGATGGTCCCCACACCCCTGGCAGTGACAACTCCTCGGTTTGTGGGGTGATGGAGACCCTCTCCTGTTGCCTCATCATGATGAGTGTCCCCTGGCCCGTGGGCTGAGACTCCCCAGGGCAACCTGGGGGTGAGGGGGGTGGGGGCTCCATTGGTCTGATGAGGTGTCTGGGGCTTCCTCCAGTGACAGTGTGCCCTTCTGCTCCTTCTTGTATGTGGGGACAAGCCTTTAGTCATGTAAGCTAACAAGTTGTGTTGGTGTTATTAATGAACCAGACTACACCTTGGAGGAAAGATCCTCCCACAGGGATGTTTGACCCTTTCCCCACACCACCTAAGATATATGGCTCTGACTGGTCCTTGAATTATCATACTGCTGATACTGTTGGGTAAGTGTGGAGCTAGGAGCTCAAAATCCTGTCTACCTTGGCAGGAAGAAGGACCTGGTCACCAAGGACTAGAAAGTCTTCCCTGAGCCGCAGCCCTCAGTGGAGGTCCAAGACGTTGTCAGACTTTTCTCTGTCTCTTGTTTCCACAGTTTGTCAAAAGTAATGCCTCCTCCTTGCTCTACATAAAGTCTAGTAATAAGAGTGGAGTCTCTGTCCTTGCAGAAATTCAAAACCCAACAGGACGTGAATGAGCAACATGCCGTAGGTGACTGTGCTTTGAGCAGAGGATTGGACAAGACCATCTCCAGAGGTTCCTTCCCTCCTCAGCCAGTCTGTGATTCTTCGATGCATAATAGTTTTTTCATTTTTGGAGCGGGAATCCTCTTTCTTCCTATGCTAGGTACAAGCGGCAATACCGCATTACCAAACCAAACTGATGTCTTTATTCTTTGTTCGGTAAAAGGCTAGGACTATGACAGTGGATAGAAAGATTTGACAGAATTGTATTGATACAAAGGGTGTTATCTCCAGACCACCTTCATCTTGGAGAGGGTAAACTGATTTCAGACTGAGCTGAGAGAGCTCGTCTCAGTGCACCCGCTCTTTGAGATGATACTCTCCAAACGCAAACACAGAACAAAAAGGTTAAGATGTCTGCTCTTATTACTTGTCTAATAAAATGCAATGAATAAAAGTTAAGGGTTTTTACTGATGTCATCACCCCTCATATAAAAATATTTGAAAGGTATCCAGCTTTTTTTATCCTGTTCTCTTAATACTGGTGCTAAAACTGAAATTCTTTCAACTGAAGTACAAATCCTTTGTCAGCTTCAAATTGGAGCACCTAATATAGTAACTTACTAAGTAACTAGTTCCATTTTTATTAAAGCATGTCTGTACCACAGCAACTTTCTATAAGCAATAGATAAATGAGGTTTTGAAACTCAGTTTCAAAAATCAAGTTTTATAAATTCAGGTTTGAAACACTATTTTTGCTACCTATAAAGACATTTCAGACCAAGTCTTAAATCAAATTGATTTTAGAAGATAGTCTAAAACCTATAATACTTCCTTCCTATTATTCATGGCAGAGTATTTGCTGATTTGGAAATCCCGTTTCTTGAAGAAGTCTCTGAAAAGAAATGCAAAATTGAATTTACACTTTAAACACTTAAGACAGGTTTTCAAGGCCTGTCAATGAATGACAAAATACATTATGAATGTTGTGTATTTCAGCATATTTGACCAAGACTATCAATAAACAAAGTTAAAGTTCCTAGAATGAGTGACCAGAATACTAATTTCTGCATTTTCATTAGCTGCCGCACTGGAGTCCCTGGGAGAATAAGCAGAAATTGGACATCTGTTGAATTCACATTGCAGCAGTGTGCCTGGGCAATGCACTCCAGAAAAGAGCAAGGGAAATCTTAAACGAATTTGCAGAGAAGTATTTTTACAGCTGTTGCAGATCTTAAAATCAGCTAGAAGATTCTGCGTTCTTCAAAAATGGGAAGGAGAATATTTAAAAAATACATTATTTTTCAATAAAGGCAAGGGTGAGCTCCTGAATGACCTCAGGAACCATATATCGTTTCAGCTGAAGAGACGCAGAGCTACTTTTCATGTTTCAGATTTATAAAAGCTTTCACTCCTGTGAGCACAAGGACAAACTGATAATGTTAGCTAGCCATTAGTTACACAGGCACATAGCAATGCCGGATGGGAGGAGCTTTATGCCATGCTTGAACACTTAGCAATTGCTGAGCTGCTGTCTACACAGTGTATTCCGAACATCTCTGAAGGGCAAAAAATGTCTCGTCCACCCATTAAGTATGTCCTTGCTCACAGTATACAAAAGAACTGGTGCCTTTGTTAGAAAATGTCTGTTCTGTCTGCCTTTTTTTTAAAAAAAAAGAAGAAAAAATTAGAGATATAAATTCTTTCTCTGAGTAACAAGGACCAGACCAAAGGGGATAAATATGGTCATCTGAACAGCTGACTGTTCCAGGTCGGTGACGTTACCATACAGAACAAAGTTCACATGCAAGAGGACATTTTAAACAAAATTGTAGATTGCTAAAACATACTGGCTTGAAAGCTCTCAATATTGCATTATAGCACATGCTGGTTTCCACTGATTATAACCCACTGTTGTCAAAACACTTCACTCTTTCAACGAGACAGACAGGATGCAAAGTTGGGTCCCCAGACTGTATGCTATCCGTATTTCCCTTATCAGACAGGGTGTCTAGCTAGTGAATAATTAGTTTGGGAAAAATTTCATGTCCTCGTTCAGTCCAAGATCCAGTGAAGGCCTAAGGCAGCTTTAGCTTAACACAAGAATCTTAAATGTAAAGTTAGCTATCAAAGCTATGAAAGTTATATTCCAGATGCAATACAACAAAATTTGCTTCTGCCAAAGCTGGGGAAAAGCCCAAGCTCACAAGGGTAGATTAAATTTCCACATTTCGAGAGGCTTTAGGTTCTTCCAACTGCCCTGCACACAGCAATGGGATGCTTAGTGCTACCCCGGTTCAGGTGAGACGTGAAGCTTCAGCAGGAGCTTCCTTTGCCACTAAAGAGCAG
Source organism: Tauraco erythrolophus (assembly GCF_009769465.1). Taxonomy (NCBI): domain Eukaryota; kingdom Metazoa; phylum Chordata; class Aves; order Musophagiformes; family Musophagidae; genus Tauraco; species Tauraco erythrolophus. The sequence continues at coordinate 120,732,158 of NC_141465.1, read as the reverse complement.
ATTCAGTAGGACAAGTGAGGACATCTCTTCTGGAGCCAAGCCATGCCCATGGGGGCTGAGACTAGCACCAAGTCTGGGGGAGCACCCTAATCCGGCTATCAGAACTGCTGCACTTCTGTCAACGCTGTTGTTGCTTCACAAGGAAGCTGTCAGCTCTTCCAGCTCGGAGGTTCAAACTCAATTATCCAAAAATTACACTTTGGTACTTCCCTGATACTCCTGGGAATGACCGCAAAAATTCACAAGGAGGCCTAGCATGGATGGTGTCATGTTGTGGAAACGTCTTCCAGTAAATCACGGCTTTTAGTTCATCTGCATTCTGAATAATCACTCGGAGGATCTTCTTTCAAAAGCAGTATTTATTTTTTCATCAAGATAAGACACATTACATACTGCATAAAGTTAGAAATACTGCTAAGAAAGCTGCATTTAACTGAGATAACAAAAATATATATATATATATAGATTGCACTTGAGAAGGTAGACTCTATCCCAGAAGAATATCGTAAATAAAAAGCTAGCAAGTGGTTTGAAATTGGGAATCTTTTTGAATTGCTTTTGAAAATGTATTTATTTTGGGGGGGTTCCAATTCCACCAGTAAAAATGAACCAGATGATTAGGTTTTTTAATAGCTTTGCTTTTTAAGTTAAAATAGTATGTAAACAACATAACAATTATTACATAGACAAAAGAGAGAATAAATGTATGGAAAAACATCCCTGCAATTTCTGCTAATAAATTAAAAGGAAAAGTTTTGCCGGTATTTAGTTTCACCAGGGTCACTGCAGCTCAGGGCTTGGGTTTTGGGGAGTTTTCCTTAGTTTGCACATATGTTATCATCCCCACACCGCAACATAAAGCCCATCCTTGACTCCCCTGCACTGGCCAGGAGAGTTCTGTCTCTATGGCAAACGGCAGCACGAAGCAGATAACGGTTCCACTCATTACTAAGTGTTCCAGGAGTAATACTTTAAACTTTGTGACAAGTTTAGCCTATATTTAAGAAAGTAAACTCAACATTAAGCAAGAGGATAATCCCTATTGTATCAATCTCTTTTTACTTTAGAGCCAAATTTTTCTGCTAGATGCTGGACACTGCTGCCTGTATCTAATTCAGTTAGCTAAACTATTAGCTTTTCAGTCTTTAAAATGAGTATTCATACCATCTGCCTTTGTATATCTCACTTAGATGCACAAATTTGATTTCTGATCTTTCTACATAGCCAAAAGAGAGAAAGAAAAGGTCCCACATTGGGCGATTTCAACCTGGGGGCTAAGGCACTCTTCGGAAGAGCCTCTCTTTCCCAGCTCCCTGTAGCGGTAACTCAGGCTCCCAGACAAGGCTGGATCCCCCAAATAAAGAGGCATAAAGACGTAAATTCCCACCTGGAGGGTGAGAATTAAAGGACCACTTAAAGCACAAAGCCACATGAAACTGATGTTTCCTACAAGCAATGCTAACTATGAGGTCAGTGCTTAGGCATAATTTGGGCATAATTCAGTTAGGAATATACATGGGAGTGCATTGACTCGAAAACAATTAGTACTGCCAAGGTCTCACATGAAAATTTATTCCAAAATTAGCTAAAAATTATGGAAAGGTTGGGTCAATCTTGCTATTAAGTTAGAGACAGAAAAAGAATGAAGTCGTCTTTAAACAGTCCTGAACTATGAAACAAAGCTGGCAACCTTTGGTTACAGTCCTGCTCTTTTAATGTGAATTGCTTTGAAAAATGATGAATCACTTCCCAAAGTCAGCATTCAGGACCATTTTTAAATAGACATCTGGGAGCCAGAGTGGAAAAATTAATATAAATAATAAACTCTCCACAATTTTTGAATCTCAAAGGTTAAAGTACAGGAAAGAAAGTAATACAATACAATTCTAAGGGATATTTCAGCAAAGTTTAGCTAAAATCATAAAAGGGCACTTATAAAATACTTGAGTTGATAAAGAGGATAAGTCAGAACATTAGGACACTTTTTTTTAACAAAATTGTAGATTGCTAAAACATACTGGCTTGAAGGCTCTCAGTACTATATTGTAGCACATGCCAGTTTCTGCTGATTGTAACGCATTACTGTCAAACTACTTCACTCTTTCAGAGAGACAGAAACACAACAGGCAACACAAACAAGATGAATCGATGCAGCCTATGTCTGCTATTAAATATAAAACCTTGGCCATTAAATGTGGCGCCCCATTCCCTCTGTTACATTCATGATCAAAAATCGAATTCTTTGCCAGACTTAAATCTGCCTGTATTTTAAACTTTTGGAGCAGCATTTTAAAGCCTTTAAAGCTAGTTTGGAAAGATTATTTTCTCCTTTTCAACTAGAGCACTTTCACAATATTTTAAAAGGCATAGGAAGATATGCCGTAGCTTCTAAAGTGCTTATTTATTATGAGGTGATGTTTAATAATATTCTTCTGGAAGTTAATAAATGATGCACATTTTCCAAGACAGACAGACATTGCTTAATGAGTTAATATGCCTCAGCAAAACGCAATCAAAAAGAAATTCACTGTCAATGGTTTAATCATGGCAATACACAGAGCTGAAATGAGACAACTAACCTCAGATAACTAAGATTAATGCATATATGACAAAGTTATAATAATCCATATTTAAAACAAACAAACAAACAAACAAACCCCAAACCAAATAACGATAATTAAATCTCAAGCACAGTTTTGTTTCCCAGTAACGCAACTGCAAACCAAATCAATATTTTCAACAAACAAGTGCCGTATCGCCATCACTTGCATGGAGAAACACGGTGCTCCTCGAACTGCAGCGAGGAGGACACAAGAAGGGGACTGTCTCTCCCATTTTGTGTAGAGGAGGCTCCTCCTGGGCAACTGTGGGCAGTTCTGGGCAAGGGACAGGAGTCCAGTCCAGGTAGGTAGAGACCAGAATCAGCCCCAGCCCACAGGGATTTACCTGGAGACCTGGTGGGAGCCCCCTGTTGCAGAAGCGCCTGGGCGATGGCTCCTGTGGAGTCACCAAGGCAAAAGTACCAGCCTCTACATCCCCCTACTGCCAGCAGTGTCCTGGCTTATGCAAAGCATCTACTTCTTTCAGCACATGATTTGCTCGAGTACCAACAGTGAGATTTGACTTTACTGGCGTGTTATTTCATGTAGCGAGAGATCTTCCTCATTGTATCTCACTCTGTTGGGCTGGAACTCTGGGAAGTTCCCTCTCAGAGCAGGACAAACCATTTCACACTCATACAGGCTCAAATTCTCTCTTCATTTATACCCACAAAACCCTACTGATTGTCAGGAGGGCTAAGCATTTAGAAATGGCAGCAGAATTTGAGTGTAGGAACTGGCGAGTGAGAAACAGAAACACAATGCTATTTCATTGCCAGCTGCCACAAATACCTACACGACTGCTGTTTAATTTCATTGGGCATTGTGTGCCTAAGGACTATAGGTGAGCTTTGAAAACCTCAACCCTCAGAATCTAGCTACAGACAACCATAATCGTATATTCTCGGATGCTGATGCATAAACCTATGCTATATATCAGTTTATCTGCCACGGCACTAATCAGCACAGCTATGCTGAAACACAGCGATCATTTTTGCTAATTGCAAAGGCAGGCTAGTAGCAAAGTTCAAATGATTAGTGAGTAAAGGTCCTCAGAGCAATCCTGCTTAAAAGTAAATGTCCAGTAAGCTGCAATTAGTGTATACTGGTTTTTTTTTCTTTTGTTTATTTTTTATCGAGGTGGTCTCGAACTGCAGATACAATCACAACGCTCATGGTGATCCAGCTGTATATCTACTAAGGCCATGTTGTTCCTGGTTCTGCCTTTTCTTCTGGGATGCCCAGCCTCAGGGATGAATTTCAGCACCTGGGAGGATCAACAGAAATGCATTGATTAGAAAACATTGTTAGAAATTTGAGGATGAGAGTGTTGGGGCCCTGAGGGCACCAACAGCCCTTAATGGCCCTGACTAGCATTAATTCGGACACATTTTTGTTTCACTTCCAGCTTTTTCTTTCCACTCTGTGACATTCTGCTGTACTGTTTGTACTGGAGCCTTGACAGATTGGATTATTTCCTACATCAGGTATCTTTATATCGCGCAGTTCCCTAACCATGTCCAGAGTTGCTCCTTTGCATGTGAATTTTCAAGCATGTTTCCTTTGGCTGGTCTTTGCAGACCCACACATATTTGAATTGCTCTGCCCCTTCTCTCACTTGTATAATATTTCTGCTCTAAAGAACCAGGAACATCTTTTTATGCAATTTGAAATTTCTGAAGCACACATCATTAGAACCGGTCCAAAAATGAAATGCCTGTAGGAGGCAGAAGGAGATGAATGGAGCTTGTGCAAAATATGTGCCAGATCCCATTGAGTTTTTCTGGAACCTGACTTTTGTTGGCTTATCTTGAAAAACTCTGTCTCAATCTAAAAAATTTCTTAAGAATTTACTGTGAATAATTTGAAAAAAAAAAAAACAACCAAACAAAAAGATATTTCCTAGGGAGGTATACTTCAAATAAGAGGCTTCTGAAAAAATTATATCTAGGCAAGATAATTCCAAGATCTCTAAAAAAGAGAGTTGTAGGTTATAAATAAAATGAAAAAGAGGCAACGAACACGAGTTGCAACAAGATAAATCCTACTTGGGTAATGGAAGAAAATACTGAGAGTGGTTAAACACTGAAGCAGGTTGCCCAGCGAGGTTGGAGAAACCTTGAAAGTAGTAAAAATTAACAGGATGAGGCCCTGAGCAACCTCATCTAACTTCAAAATTCTCCCTGCTTTGAATGAGAGATTGGGCTGGATGACCACCAGAGCTGCCTTCAAACCCATATTATTATATGAATCTACAATTCCCTGAAAATGATCCCTGAAGATGATATGTGGAAAACAGCCATAATGTCGCATCCTATCTAATCTTCTGTGCTAGTGTAAGTAGGTAAGCCATGGACTGGGAAAAGCTGAGGCTGATGGTGGTTTGTGGGTACATGCTTTGCGAGCCCACCCTCGGAGGCTGAGCTGCTGTGTAGGACCTCATACCCCCACTGGCACAGTGGCGTAGGCTGAGGGGAGGAAATCCTCTGTTTTGTTTCATTAGTTTGCTGTTGATCGGTCTACAGCAGTTTAACAAAAAGAGATATTCATTTCCAATTTCTGCCTTGAAGCTCAAATACGAGTTTGGATTAGGTACAACAAATGAGTTAACACTTTAACTCTCCTACAACATTTTTCTTCCCAAATCTCACAGCACATCGCACAGAAAGATATGCATCATTGTCAAACTCTTAGAGATGGAGAATCTGAAACTGATTTGCTCAAGGCCCTGCAACACATCAGTAGAAAAACTATCAGCGGCATTATAGGGTCCTTTCCATTTTGAAATCACTGATTTACTGATGGGGAACGGGACAAGGAGAAAGCAAGGCTGCAGCTCCACAGCTGGCAGTAGGCAGGTGGGCCAGTTCTGCTCTCTGTGGCCTAAAGACCATGAGTCCAGAAACCATGCACTGGTATGGTACTAGAGCTCACACATCTCACTTCTTGGCAGGCTGCTGTGACTTCTGCTAGCTTGGCCAAGAGACTGCTAGATCAGCTGGATTTGTCTTGCTTCGAACAATGGAGAGAGGTCTGTCTTGTCTATGACCTGCCAAAGCCCCTGGTCAAGTGGGAAGTGGGTCCTAAACATCTTTAGCCTCTCAACTACAGAAACACCTAAATTTCTGCCCTGAATAACAGGTCCCCTAACTAACAGATCGTACTTTTATTCAATTAATAATCCTCTTTTTTATAAAGTACTTTCTGTACTTTGACATTGCAGCACCAAGCAAGCATTGAGACGGTCTCAGAAAGGAGAGGGAATAAGGGGCTGCGTACCAGATCAACAAACATTAGCAATTTTAATGGAATTAGAAAATCCCCTAAAGTAAGTGTGAATGACTCGCCAAAGGTTAACCACAGATGCTGTGCAGAGCAGGTGGGGAAGAGCTGGTGGGTGAGCAGCCTTTGGGATGAGACCATTTGTTCCCTATCATTAATGCCTGGAGGGTAGGAAGGCCATGGGATGTAACAAAAGCGATAAGCACTGAACACAGTCTGTAATTTTGTCCTCCCTTTTGTGATAAAATTTACGTTTAACCTACGCAATACTGAGGGGAAGGACTGTGCCTAAGTAAGGTACAGACATGCTGCTTTAACGTGTTTGGAAGATACAATTACTTTTCCCTGTTAGAAATGCAGACACGTCATTTTATTTTTTTTTTTTTAAAGCAACAAGATTATAAAGGATTTGAATTGATTTCAAACATCGACTGCCTCAATATACACACTAAATCCTGATGGACACCAGGACAATTCACTGTACCATGCTATCATCCAAAATGCAGAGGAACTGAACCCGATCAGGTTGTTGAGATTGTTAGAGTTGAAAACAGACCACATCCTGGAATTTGCTTTTTTTAAGAAAACATACTTTTAAAATCAAGTACAGCTGCTGACGCTGAACCCACGATGAAATTCCTTATTTAAAGAAGCCTTTCATCAAAATTTGAAAAATTCAGATGGTTGGCACTTCGCAAGATCATGGGTAGGCAAATCTGCTTTTTTCAATTGAGAACAAATGAAAGTATGCAATGGGATGAGAGCAAAGACGTGGGCTGTATTTAAGCTAACAGACCTCCTGACAGCTTAGGGATTTTCCTTGTGTTTTATATTAAGAAACATGAGCACAGTATATGGGCTTTGCTGATAAGAGCAGAAAAATGAATTGGCAGGCACTTCCCCAGACAAGACAGGAAAGCAGTGTTTGAACACAGCTGAAACCGGACTGCTTTAATAGCTGATCACAGAACCGATGTTCAAAGCTCTCTGTCTAGCTTCCATCTAATAGTTTTAGTTTCAGCTAAATACAAGGGAATTGAAAGGAATCAGGAAGTAAGGTGATTTCTGGTGACCACAGTACTTGAAAGAAAACTCTTTATTCTGAAAATAGCTGCTGTTTACTCATTACATGATCAGGTCCTTAAAGGCGAGGAACTACTGAATTAATGAAAACAATTTGAAGAAATTATGTTCAGGACACTTTATCGCTCCTTTTTTGATGGGACCAGTAGCTGTAAGAAAATATGGATGTGAGGAAAGTCTAGAGCACTCAAAAGGTTTGTTTTGTGTGAGTGAAAAAGAAGAATAACCTCACAGTTTTCAAATTAAGGGAGCAATGTCTGTCACTACTAATCAAAACCTGGTGCCTCACAAAGAGTACATAACTACAGCCATATCCCCCTCATCAAACACCAAGTTAATTATGGTCGTTAAGCTATTAAACCAATTAAGAAAAAAAAATCAAGACAGAGGACTTAGCTTCTGAACTGGATTTGGTGTTTATAGGTTATACTAAACAGGGTATCAGGGTCTTGTGGCACTTCTTGTGCAGACAGCTCCGCAGGAGCACACTGATATGCCAGATGGCATTTTACTTTGCAGATACGCCTCAGCACCTGAGAGGTTTTGAGGTGAGGTGACTGTGGCCACTGAGTAATTTCCCTTGAGGGCAGCGGTGAAGGAAACATAAAGAAAACGCTGACATGCATTTCCCTACCAGGAACCTTGCTCATTGATCGTGTATTGAATTTGGATGCCAGCTTCTCAAAGAATCTCTAAATGAGAGAGCAAAGCCATCACAAAAAAACAGTATCTGGAAGCTGAAGCCAGAAAAATTCCAACTGGAATTAGAGCACACTCATTTAAGTCAGGCTGGCTCCTCGCTTGGACAGCCCTCTGAGGAAACGTGGGGTTCCCAGCCTGGTTGAGGACATCGGAAAATGGCTGCCTTTGCAGAAGGCACACGGTACCAGTTTGGGTCTTGCTCCGGGGGCAGCAGGGTGCTCTCCAGGGGCCTGTGGAGCACAGGAGGTCGGGGCTGATGGCCCTCTAATCCCAGCAGATCTGTAAGAGCACTGCGTGATCGGGGGCTGCAGAGAGCAGAGCGGTGATGGCTGCTGGAGACGAGCTGTTCACGCCCTGCATGTCACCGGGAGAAGCAGGAGCAAAGAGGTGACTCCGGAGAACGATTCACCTGAAACATCCACCTCTGCTGGAGCCAGCTCCAATAACCAGCAAAGGAGCCTAAAGGCCGGACTGGCAGTTGTAGATGAGCCAGACGAAGCGAATGGCTCCTTCCAGCATCTGCTGGTGGCCCCAGCCATGTATCACTAACCTCTGAAGTCACGCAACATTTAGCCATGACAGTGCATGATGGCCAATTTCCATTTTAACAAAAAGTAATGAGCAATAGGAAACTCAGTCAACACTTCTTAAAAATAATAAAGGGGCATCCAGTTGCTCATAGCCATTTTTTACTTATTATAATTTATTTTATTTATTAGGAACAATAGTAGCATTCTTCCTTAAATTCTTGACCAGTAGTTTAAAAGAAATCTAAAGCCTCACTCAAAAATCAGCTCTTTTTTTTTCTTCTGATTAGCTTAAGACCACAGATAATCAATAACATGACTATGGCTTACCAAATATCTGGTTAGCTTCGTATTCCAGTATAGAGGATGGAGAGCAACTCTGGATGCTATTTTAGATAATGAAGTTTGTACTTTGCAGAATTTATTCTAAAATATTGCTATGCTGCATTATCTAATCTCCTCCTGCTCATCTAAAAATACCACCATTCTAGCATGCAACCCAAATTATATTTGCCTGAGATTCATGAAAGAGGAAGTATCAAAAGTGCAAAATATTCAACACAGATCCAAGTTCTGATAGATGAAAAATCTTACTCTGCAATTTTTGAAAGTTACCTAATCCAAAGGTCACACACAGTTTAGCTGTACTCAGAGCACAAGAAACCAAGTATTGTGGGAATGTGGTTCATAATTTGGCATAAGAACCTTTATTCTAGTAGGAACATAGCTTAAAATAAGACACAGACCCAAAGCTGTATTCTTTCTTACCAGAGATAATTACAGGATATCAGGAACACGAAAAAAGAGTTCTTTTGCTGATCAGTGGTAGCATTCAAACTGAGGGATTATTAAATGTAAATGGGATTACTGATTTTATTTTTTTTTTATTTGTATGAATAAGAAACACCTGGTTTTAACACAACAAACATGGGGAAAAAATTAATTGGCTTAAATCTCAGGCATCTGAAACAGTCACTAAAGCTACGATGTTTTTGACACACATGACGCCAACAAGACCCTCACTTGCGGTGATCTTGTCACACACCATGGCTCCAGCTATTGCTTTTTCACTGACCAGATACAGGTGTTCCCCCTTCACAAATTGCCTCTGCCCAGACATGTATCACAGAGTATCACACTTGCTTAACTTCCAGATGTCATCCCAAGAACTTTCATTTTCATCTAGTAAAAAACGAACCTTTTTTCTCTCACTACACCTCCATGCTCTCTCTCTCTGCTCATCTTGTGACCTAACAGTCATTTCTGACTCATTCTGTTTCCTTATATTTGCATTCCAAATAAATCCCATTGCTGCTGCTTGTATAATATTTCTATGCGTTAACTCTTTTGTCAGGTTAATTCTGTGCCTTTATTACCATAACAACCTTTTATCTCCTTTAAACATGTGCTATCCACTCCAGGACATACAACAATCAGACTATATTCCTTGCACACTGGTTTGATGATGCTAGCTTTTTAATCCCTTAGCAAATTTCCTTTGTTGTATCAGCAAAATTTGTATCATTTTTGTCCAGTTACGTTTCCCTGTGTAAAGACAGGGTGAGAATTATTGTCTGTTCTCTAAAGTGCCTCCTTAAGGCTCGCTTCTAATTCCTTTGAAAAAAAAGGAAAGAAAAAAAAACCGCAACAAACCCACAATGCTAAATTGTATTAGTTAGATTTCTTAACTCCATTGCAACAACTCCTCTATCTTACTGAAGACCCACATCACCCTTTTATTTTGCCCCCTGTTCTTTTTCCCCAGTAATATTCTCTACTGTCTTGTTTTCCCTTTACAATGTTGGGTTCAGTTAAAGCCGTTTCTACGCCCCAGCAACTTGTGCAAAGAGTTAGTGTTGTGTAGGTACTCCGAGGTGTCTGCTGCCTCTCTCAGGGCAGCACGAGGTGATGAAGCAGCCACCCTAACACTAATCTAAGCCTTGCTGTTGACAATTAATTGCATGTATGTCCTGTGAAGGTACCAGATGAGCTCCAGTCAATGTGAAACTTGAATGGAGGTATAAGGCTGCAAAAAGGGGGAGAATGTGGGGTGGGGAAGAAGCACCATATAGACAGTGAAAAATGCCTCAGTCTTTACAGGAGAGACAAGTAAGTAGGCAAAAGATGCAATCAGCTTTCACCACTTGGCTTTTTTTCGTATACGCCTTTTAGCTGTGGTGCTCAGCACTGTGTTTGTGGAGGTTTACACACGCTGACAAAGTCTGGTTACTACCTTAAGAGCATTTATTCCTCATGGAAACTCATTTCACATCTCATCAGTTACAGCAATGAGATGGGGAAACTGATTTCTTGTTTCTCTGAGGAATGTGCACGCTGGGCGGATGGCACAGCTGCAGCCCGAGCTGAACAGAGTTCCCCCACATATCCTACGGGCTGGATGATCTCTGGGTTTAGAGCTCCCCTCTCTTTAAAGAGCAGCTCCAGGCATTTCCAAAGAAATGCACTGCAACGGAAAACACGCTTTCATTTCATCTCCCCTTTAGCAAGTTAGAGAGCAGTAGATGTGAGCATTTGATTAAGGTGTGCTGCATCCATTTCCATGTATTGCTTGTCTTTCCCTTGCACAGAGTCCTGCGACACAACTCAGTATCACTTATGGCAGATCGTGTCTGAGAGACGCTTTGAGACGCTGCCAGCACTTGGCCTGTTTGGTGTGCAGGGTTTGTGACACTATGTGGTAAGTCATGAGTATTTGTCCATGAGCTCTGGTCTCAAGCAAGCGCAGAAGCTGTGGAAAACCACAGAGCATCACAAGACTCCTGCAAAAAACCTCCACCCTTAACACTATCTGTTTACTCAAGTTATGACCTCATTTACTTCTGGAAACTGCTGAGTATTTTGGTAAAGTTATGGCAAACTTCCACGTTATAAAAAAGATCCGAGATCTCATTATTAGCATTTCCCAGGGCAATAACGAAAAAGATACCCCTTACCGTGGCATTCTCATTTTCCTGTTTTCCCTGCTGTTGCATTGCTTCTTACAATTGAATGTGATAGGAAAGAGCTGTACAGTCTGTTCAGGGAACCGGAGCAGCACTCACAGCTTGGGGAAATTAAAGGCTACACGTGATAGCTATTAGTCCTGCGATACGAGCAGGGAGCGCTCGGCAGCGAGTACAGCGTGAGGCTTTGAATGGGAACTAAGGGGGAATGAAAAAACATTCAGAGCAAAAGGAAAAGATAACCTTGAAATCTCTCTGGACTAGAAGCCTCTCTCTCAACAAACACTGGGCATTAGCGTCCCCGCAGCTGCCAGTATACAGCTACTCCAGCACTGCACGGCACTGGCTACAAAGCCAAAAAGGAGTCCATTTGCCTGCCTGTCCTTCTCTCTCAGAAATACTGAGTAGCTTGGAAGTGCCAGACAACTTTTAAGTGATTTCCAGTTGCATTTTTACTGTTGCGGACAAGCATATCCACATGCAGGACAAATAGCTCTGGTGGGTCCATAACCTCAGCAGATGAAGCTCTAGGGTAGTGGTCAGGCAAAATCAGCCTGGTAAGAGAATGGTCTGGGGTCTGCAGGACTCAGTTTCAGCTGCTACGAACACCTTCTTTGCTCCACTACCTTATACTTCCTTTCAATGTCTTTTGCAAGTAAATCAAAATAATCGAGACTTGTGTTTGAATCCGGGCTACATTGTCCTGCAGCAGAAGGCTGAGACTTTTAACCGAATTAACAACGCTGGGGATTTCATAAAGTGCGAAGCTCTGTCCTTCGTTATGCAACTAAAAGCTTTTTGGTTAAGTTTAGTGGGTTTCAAATTGGCTTGGAAAAGAGTAAACCAGCTCCACGGTTCTAAAACTGAGAGGCCCCTCCTCATTGCCTTTACTGCCAGGCATTTAAATAAAATTAGAGTTAAGTGTTGAAGGAGAATAAAGAATAAAACTGATTAGTTGTGCGTGGCTAATAATAATAAAGTGGAAAACATTTTGGACTAAAATTAATGGACACATCTTTAGTATGTCATACGTGAATTTATCTGCATGACTTCCACTCATGTTAATGGGAGCCACTTGGCTAAATTTCTGCTCAGTGAGCTGTTAATGCATCCCTAAGGGATTAAGTTTAAATTTAAACTTACAAAAGCCATTTAATGTTAAAGCTGAAACACTGTCTTGAATTCATACGGTTTTCAGAGAACAAAGGAGTAGTGAAATAAATTAGCAGTGATATATTAGTGTGAATATTGAATTTCCTGGACTTAGTGATTAATTTACGGTGGTCATAAGTTGTGACATCCTGGTTCTGACCAATACCTGGTTAGTGTGATGTTTAGGTGTTCCAGTACCAGCTGCTCCCAAACACCTCATAAAAAACACATGCTTGATAACATGTTTATAATCAGCATTTTTTTGCTAGCTACTGTCTATAGTTGGCTTAAGTTCTGATACAGATGTGATCCAGGATATTTTAGTTTATATTTTACTTCTAGTTCTCTCAGAATCCTTCTGAATTATGCACGAATCATATTTAAGAGTTAAAATTCCATATAGATTTACTGCGCAAAACAATCAAATTCCTTTTTATCATTTTAAATTAACTCCCTTTCAATCTCTCTTGTTCTTTTCTTAAGGAAAAGATTATTTAGGGAGACCTCATTTTCCTTTAGATACTATTCACTACTTTCTGTCTTTCATTGTGTCCTCTCTTATTTCCATTTTTTTCTAAATGAAATTATACAAAACTTTTAGACCACTTTCTTTACAAATCATAGAATCATAGAATGGTTAGGGCTGGAAGGGACCTTCAAAGGTCATCTAGTCCAACCCCTCTGCAAGGAACAGGGATATCTCCAACTACATCAGGTTCCTCAGGGCCTCGTCCAACCTGGCCTTGAACGTCTCCAGGGATGGAGTATCCACCACCTCTCTGGGCAACCTGTTCCAGTGTTCTACAACTCTCATGGTAAAAAATTTTTTCCTAATATCCAATCTGAATCTACCTCCCTCTATTTTAAAACCATTACCCCTTGTCCTATCACAACAGGCCCTCCTGAACAGCCTCTCCCCATCTTTCCTGTAGGCCCCCTTGAGGTACTGGAAGACCGCTATAAGGTCACCCCGGAGCCTCCTCTTCTCCAGGCTGAACAGCCCCAACTCTTTCAGCCTGTCCTCATAGGAAAGGTGCTCCAGCCCTCTTATCATCTTTGTGGCCCTCCTCTGGACCCTCTCCAACTGGTCCATGTCCTTCTTATGGTGGGGGCTCCAGAACTGGACGCAGTACTCCAGGTGAGGTCTCACGAGGGCAGAGTAGAGGGGAAGAACCACCTCTCTCGACCTGCTGGCCACGCTCCTCTTGATGCAGCCCAGGATGCGGTTGGCCTTCTGGGCCACAAGAGCACATTGCCGGCTCATATTGAGCTTCTCGAAAAAATGTTTTTGATGTGTATCTTCTTCTGTATCTTTCTTGATGTATGTTTTCTGCTTCCACATATCTTTTCTACTCCTGCCTGTATCCTTCTAAGCACCAAGGGTCAAAACTCAGTATAAGTACCCCATCAATTTATCCAGGCCATAACATTTGCTCTGTTATGACCTGTTCACCTCTATTCCTGCAGAAGACTGTCACTTGTTTTTTTCCTATCCCCACTGCACTAAATAACTGTTTTCCTGAAGCTCTTCATGATGATTCACTACTCAATCTTTAGTCCAACTTCCACCCCTCGTTTCTCCCTCCTTCCCTCACACACACAGCGTTATATGAATAAATAGCTGAGACTATTCATCCTAATGCTTGCTGCTTTTCTAAACTGCATTTATAAGTAGCTACATAGGCCTTCTGAAATCCCTCACAGCCTTCTCTACTGTTAAAGTATGTTATCTCCTCTGCTAGCTGTCATTTTTGCCACCTCTCTGTTCACCTTCCTCCAGAATGACCATACATGAAATAAAACTTAATCCGCGTGCTGGGGTCACCCGCTGATAGCCACTTCCGACGCAGAAAATTGCTCAGCTCTTCCACCTCTTTGCTCTTTATCTCTTAACCAGCTTCTAATCCATGTCTGATCTTGTCTGGTCGACTGTTCGCTCTCTGAATGAGATTCCAGGTCTTTTAACATTCTTGTACAATGTTGTGATGCTGTATAAATATTTATTCATACATAAGGCATTCCAAGTTCATTTTATCAGCTCATAGTCATCTAGGTGTTTTATACCTATTAATTTTTTTCCAATTAACTTTTCCACCACTGAGATAAGGCTTTCTGTTCTGTAATTACCAGGGTCATCTCTCGCATCTTTTTTAAAATTAGATAAAATATTAACTATTCTCTAGTCCTTGCGGACATGGAGTATGCTGTAGTCTGCAATTAATTGTGAGAAAAAAAATCTCTTTCCTTGGAAAACAGTAACGACACTGCTCACAGCAACGCAAAGGTCTGGCCTTCAATCGCCTTCTGCTATTGTAGCCCTAGGGTCTCCCAAGTTAATGCCATTATGGTATAAGCCCACATCACATCCAGATTTAAAATCCACAAAACAAGGGTAAGTACAGTCAAATGCCTCAAGGAACACATGTCTCTGTGCTACTAAAAAGAACATTTCCAGTGGTATATACATTCATGTTGTATCAGTCCTTCGCTGGGAAAAATCAGTCCAACATAAGTTTCGTTATTGCAACAAAGTTCACTAGGATGCTGTGGTACCATCCACACAGTAAGGTGGCAAAAGTTCTCTCCAACTTCTAAATTAACTTACCCATAAATACCTGTTGACACCCCCTTTCTAACACATATATAACCTCCTTTCACTCTGCCCATTCACCATTTCCAAATGCAAATCGCTGGGCAATGTTGTGTCATTAAAGACATTAATATTAAACTTATTTAAAATCAGGTCTTCCTGCAGACTTGACTGCGTGGGTGGGTGTGTGTCTCTATGGCTTAGTTCAGTGGAAGGTACGAATGTGACTCCACGAGGTACCAAGCTGGTATCTGCCATGGACAGCAAGAGCAATGCCATTATCTAAGTCCAGGCTCCACTCTAAGGCTACCTGAATCTATCTGGAAGGCTATGGAGATCCTTCACCTCAGGATGAGTGGTGACCACAGGAGGCATTCACTTAAACACTTTGGTCTCTCTCAAATGATGGCATCTTTGCCTATGACACTTCACTGCTTTTGGTGATTTTTGCCCATTGACTTTTGCACTGCAGATCCAACATGATAATCAATATAAGCATGATAATATAACATGATAATATAACATGAAACAGCATGATCAATATAACATGATAATCAATAAAAGCAGAACACATGGCTCTGAGAAAAGCCTTCAGAATCCATGTAAGCAACAAATACACAAAAGAAGTACGAAAGAAAAGAAAAAAAGTGAAAATACCTCATGATATTTTTTCACTGTTTTCCCTGACATGCACGTGCAGGATTTCCAGTTCGAAGTCCCGCAGCCACAGTTTCCTCCACAGCGCTGGACAAGGAGGCAGCGGGGGAAGAAAACTACATTTGTCAGCTTCAGTTCCTCCCTTAAATTGACAGAGTAGTTTCTTGGAGTGCAGCTGTAACGCTTCACATCATCATTCAACCTGTCCAGGTCAACTGCCATGCAAAAGAAGTTTCATTAGTAAGGTTTGAGTGGGACATTCCTCTGGTTTATACCGCTCCCCAGGCAGCCAATAACATAAAGTGATGTGACACTGGTTGGAAAACGTGAAGTACAGCAGTGATTTCTGAACAGATAAACATAAACCCACCAATTTTAAATCATTACAAGTGGCCATCCAGGCTCTCATCCTGCTCCCACTGACTCTCATAGCAGAGCTCACATTGACTATAAAAGTGAAGGGAAGGCTTGCAGCAAAATATTGGCCTGAAGACCGAAGACTGGTTATTCTATTTGCTTTGTCACTGATCTATTTGATCCTTGGGTAAAAGATTCCATCTTTGCTACTCTCTTCCTTCTTTTGCTTACACCTGTTTTACTTAGATGATGAGCTCTTTTTTGTTACTATGGGTATAACTCCTTTTGCCTAACTGCATACAAAAGGCAAACACTATTTAAACAAGGCTCTTCGTGTGGTCAGTAGCAAATTGCCTTTGGAGAGTGATTCATGCTTTCCTCACAAGGGCATTTAGGACAGATGGCATGGCTTGCTTTCTCAAGTTGCCTGTCTGTATTGTTTACGGATAAACTCTAGATAACTCGCTTTTAGATGGAGAAATCAATTAAAGCAATATTAATTTCAGCTGGCAAATGCTACCATAATAGACATACAAATAAATACAATTAAAACTAATAAGCTTCATGGAATGCCAGTAGTTGGTTGATGTTTAAATGCCTGGTATCTCTGTGAGATGTGTCATGTAAATAAGTAGTAAAGCCAACTATAAAAATAACTTATAGACTATCAACTGTGAGTTTAAGCGCTGTTTCTAGCTTTAGCTTGTAAAGCTAAAACGAAACTAAAAAACTCTTCCATAAATACATTTTCCACAAATGTAACACAGATAAAAGTAACAAATTTAATGAGTTTTATTTCTATAGAAGCTTTCTGATTTCTTTTTCTCTCCTTTTCTGCTTTCTTCTTTTCCTTATGATTCTGTCCACCAGCTAAGTGTTTAAAAGTTCAATAATTCATTCATGACTGGAAGACATGTGAACTTAGTGTTGAGTTCCCACCCCAAATAGTATTTACTAATAGAAACATCAACAGGGAAACAGGAACAGCTCAAATGAAAACGGAGATAACAGTGTAGCGTTTGTGAACATATCAGATTTTCATGGGCATGTTTAATAGCTCAACACCATCTCTGCTCCTGAATGCATCTTTGCTTGTGCTTTACTATAAACATGTGAAAACCTCCAACAAAGACACTTCATATCTTCTGTGACTCAGTCCTTGTCAACATCACAAAGTAAATTGTGGAAAAAGCTGTGATTTGTAAATACCATGAACCTTTACATTCTGGCCTAGAGATATTCACAAGGCAGATATGCAAGAGGCAAGGGTACGTAAATGTCACGAGTGCTATTACAGAAAATCATAGCAGCTTCACTTTTCTGGCAAGGTGTTATCTCAGTCAATGGGAATTTAGCAGATAAATTGTGATTTTATAGCAATTGTGATACATCTCACCATGAAATCTCAGTGGTTCTCTCCAGAGAGCTAGCATCTCTCCAAAAGAGGTATAGATCATCCTCCTGATATAAACACAAAATCAATGGGGTTGCTGGTATACTCATGCACTGGGAGAAAAATACACTCCAAATGTCCACAGTCAGGACTTAGAAGTCCAGAGAATATTGATTTCTTTGCTTTAACAGATGATATTTTCTTCTCCGCTGTCACTCTCCAAAGCCACCCCTTCTCATTGCAGGCTCTCAGGCTAATTCTTCTCGCAGGGAAGTGTTTCCCACTCCTCTAAACATTCTCAACAGGACCTTTGCCATCAGCTTTCCTTACCAATAAAGCAAAGAGGTTTCTGGCTACTATTCGTTTCAGCCAATTGATGTGAAGGAAAAATTAACTAAAGGAAGAAGAGGGCAGAAAATACTTTGTCTTCGTGATTAATGAGATGTCTTGAGGGGAAGGCCTGGATCATCCACTCTCTGGCACTGCAGCAAGCCAGGGGAATAGCTACCGATACGAGCGGGCTCCTGTTGGGAACGACTGGTTGGGGACTGGGATGGCATCTGCTGATGGTACATCTCCAGATAGAGTTAGAATAAAATGCTCAAAGGCTTAATTCAGCCTTAATTCAGCCGAGGTAACATAGGAAATGAGGCTTCTGGTAACAAACTGGTCATCAAAGAGGGCCCAGACCCAGGTCACATGAACTGACATCTGTGTCCAGGAGCAAATGCCTGGGGGATGGAACAAAATTCGCCCTATCATAGACGAAATTTCCCCTCAGGCTCCACAGTTCTCCTTCCTGCATTGAGCTGTCACCTATTATCACTGCTGCATTATCAACCCAGAAATGAGTCTTCGTAACGAGACTGGCAGAGAGGGAAAGCACCGGCATTTGAAGGACCAGAGTAGGGGGGCTTTCCTGCAGAGAGCATATTATATCCATCACAGTGTTACACACATTAAGCTTCAGTACTTAAGCTGCTCAATTTAAATGGCAAGGGGTGACCTGGCAAAGGGCTTTCACTGGAGGGAAGACTTTGCTCACCAGCCTTCAAAAGCCTAGTTTTGGTGACTTTCAGAAGTCTTTGCCAGGTCTCTTAGGCTGTAGCTGAGTCATCACTGTGGAGAGCTGTTGACTTGCTCGAAGCATAGGAGGGAATAACCAGATAATCAGGATATTTTTTTTTCTCTATGCAGTATGAAGGAATCAGCTGTTCTCAATGAGGGCTCAAAACTTTCTCTGGGTGCATTCTTCAGGAATTATGAAATCAACCAGTAGTAAAATACATTTTATTTAGTGTATTTTTCTATGATAAACTATATTTGAAAAACCTACGGGATAATTTCCAATGAGAAATAGCATTAATTCTCCTTGGTATCACACTCAAGGCATTCTGATTCTGACTTACTGGCAGTTTTTGGGACTCCAAATCCCAGAGTTATTTAAGATGTGAATTCTCTGCACTTTGCCATATCTTAGGTATCAGAGTCTAGGTTGAAATGGACAAATACAACAGCAGAAAGGTCTTATTTTAATGATGCTGAAATAATGAAAACAAATAACTTCAAGCAGAGAAGGAAAGACTAAATGAAGGGTTTAAGAGATACACAGGTCATCTTCCATAAAAATTCTTCTGGAGGTAAACCCCTAAGTTCTTTTTGACTCTGTTCTATAGAAATCCAGTGCCTGCTGGGATAAGGTGAGCACGCGATGTCTTCTGTGAGCAGCATACACTGTACTCTAGTAGTATCACACTGACACCCAAGAATGGTTCCCACTGTCTAATTAGCTTTAGACCATGGTTTGCAGCCCCCTAACAAAAGGATACATTTTGTTCTGAACAACTCTCTCCGCTGAAAGCTTCAATATGCATTTTTCCCTGTTTTAGGATTGTTTTACTGTCTGGAGCCAGTCCACTTCCTCATTCATATAACAATGAGATTTTACAGTACAGTCAGTTTCATGCATCACTTCACTGCTGTGACTAAAATGTAACTGAGCCTTGGTGTGATTGGTGTGAAATCCTGCTGCTTTACTTATCAAGAACTGAAACCACTGGAGTCCTTAATTTAAAACTAGAACTAAAAGGTTCTGTAGACTGGATGCAAATAACTTCAAAGTATTATTACAGAATGTCTGCATCATTCAATTTAAAGGCAAGGGAGACATAAAAAGATGCACTGGAGCAGTAAGCTGAATACTTGGGGTACAGTGTTTGCCCTCTCCTCCCCCTTAAACCCTATGCTTAAATGAAATCTCATTTCAAATAGTGCTATGACGTGCTTACCTTGAAACACTGATCTTAATCAGAGGTAAGTAGTGAAATCAGGGGCTGCAGCTAATACCATGTTTTATCCAGAAGGGACAGCCTTAAAGATTGGTGAGAAAATCTGTGCTGCTGGTCACTGATTAATTTTAAAATGACAAGCGGTCTTTTAGGGTTTCTTTTAATACTTTATCTGTTCCAAATTCATACATGGTCCTAACATTGTCATATCTGAACATTTTACACTTTTTTTCATGCATTGACCACAGACCAGAACTGAGGTGTAAGAGACAGTAGCCACCTTACCATGGTGGCATTCCTATACCACATGTCAAGGCCACCTACAAGCGAGGCAAGAAGGATTCAGGCAGCTGCACACCTGTCAATCTAACCTCAGTCCATGGTGAAATTAACAGGTAAATCCTCCTGGAAGCAACATCCAGGCATATGAAAGACAAGAGTGTGACTGGGAACAGCCGGAACAGATTTACCAAGGGCAAATTGTGATGCGCCAACCTCAGAGTCTGTTATGATGAGACAACTGTCTTGCTGGATGAAGTGAAAGCAGTAGAGGCATCTGCTGATTTTTGACAGTGACCCATACCGTCTTTGCCCCCAAACTGCTGAGATATAATGGGATAGGTGAACTATAAATTCATTAGATAATCACAAGGTCCAAGAGGCTTGAGCAAAATGGTCAGCAATTCTAAGTACCACCGGTGGCTGGTTACTGGCAGTGTTCCCCAGGGGGTAACGCTGGGGTCAATGCTGCCAAAGTTCAGATCTTCATTAATTGATCTGAACAATGGAATGATGTGAACCATCAGCAAGTTTGTCAGTGATATCTCATTAGGGAAATTTGTCCACATGCTGCAGGGCTGCCTTTCAGAAGGACCTCAGCAGGCTGGTAAGAACCTCATGAAGTTCAGGGATGACAAACGGAAATTCCTCTGCCTGACATGGAATAACCCCATGCATCAGCCCAGAGTGGGGACACACTGACTAAGCAGAAGCTTTGCAGAAAAAGCACTGGCCTCCTGGTAGGCAGAAGGTTGAACATGAGTCAGCTGTCTGCCTTGCAGGGACACAGGTTGCATGCTGAGTGGCATTAGGAAGAATGTGGCAGCAGAGTGACGGAGATGAATGCTCCCCTTCATTCAGCTCTTGTGACCCTGAATCTGGAGTAGCATGTCCAGTTTTGAGGCCCCTCCAGCAGAAAAGAAGGATGAACAAACTAGGAGTTCAGTGAAAGGTGACCATGATGGTTAAGGTGCTGGTCTAAAACAGGTGCAGCGAGGCTGAGGGAACCAGATTTGTTTAGTCTGGAAAGAAGACTAAAGGGAGTTCTAATAAATGTCTTCAGCTACCTAAAAGGGCTACAGGGAGGATGGAGCCAGTCTCTTCTTGTCTTTGCACAGCAAAAATACAAGGAGGAACAATCACAAGTTGCAGTAAGGGACATTTCAGTGAGCTCTAAAGAAAAACTAATCACCATGAGGGTGGTCAAACACTGGGACAAGATATCTAAAAGCTTGTGGAGGGAAATATTCAAAAATTAACTAGAGAAGACCGTAAGTAACCTAATTTAACTTTGAGGTTGCTCCTGCACTGAGCAGAGGTTTAGATGAGATGATCCACAGAGTGCCCTTGTAACCAAAATTATTCTATTAATCTATGATTGATACTAAACTGCCATGATGCCTATATGTCTGCTGGCCTTCCTGAAAGGCTATTGACATCACTATCCATATGGATAGATAAGGTTTAAAAGTCTGATTTTGGTCTGTTACAAAGGCAATGTGGATGTGTGGAACCAGATTTCAGCATGACATTCAGCACTAGACTATGCTGACGACAGGCCACGTCGTCAGAATCACCTGTATGTAGACAGACTATCTCAAGACTTAGATCCTCAAAGATGTTAAAATACCTAATTCTCACTGAAGGGACTTGCTCACATTATACAGTGATCAGATGCAGAGACTTCCCAGCCACTGACCATCCTCCCCTGGACGTCAAGCAGAAATCTATGTCTCCTTGGGCCTCCTGCCAAAGGAATGCAAACTAGTGCCAATTCTGCTAAAATTTCTAACTCTTGTGCCCTTTTTAGTGGATAAAGAAATGAACTCATGAAAGGGGCCTGCACTTGTTAGCTTGCCCCTGTTCATACTTTGTGCATCATCAGCAGTATTGTGTGTCACGTGAGGATCCAGTGCCCAGTTCTAGTTGTTTGACTCTCATCCCTTTTCATGTGTGGCTTACAGTTCATAACAAAGTTTGTTGAGCTGCTGTTTTTATTTTGCCTCTTGGCTTTAACAAATTCCTCCTGTAGAGTATGGAATTTCTCGGAGACCTGTGAATGTATCGAACCCTCCCTCTCCAGCATTCATGCTCCACTAGCATTAAGGTGTGTGCCAGGGCTGTCAGGTGGAGTGGAGTTACTGTACAAGCAGTCAAAGACATTCAGAGTAGTGCTGTAGCTGACTGAAGCTATGGTGGGGTTAAACTTGAGTTGGAAAATGCAGTCCCATACATATGATAAATAATCCCTTCTTCCTCTGGTTAAATCACCTAAATGCACTGACACTGATGAAATTATTCTTCTCCACACCGAATGTTGACAAAACCCTGTGGCTTTTAGTCTTCAACACATATGTCTGAGGGTTTTCACTGTTCCACTGCACATGCTTAATGATACCACAATAAGCACTTTGTTAAATACACCTGAAAACTTTGGGAGCTGTCCAAGGCTTTCTCGTGAGACCTGGGGAGAAGATGCTGTGATTTGGATTTACCACAGAATCACAATGCCAAGGCAAACCTCCTCAATACAGCAACTATTATTTTAGAGGAATGAAAGATGAGAATTTCAGTGGGATTACAACTGTCCGCATGAAACAAGGTTCACAATATACAGGCCCATTATAGACTGGCAAACCAATTATCGGCTGTTGTATGGGTCAACTAGCAAAAGCAGGCCAATTGATCCGTGTCATATATGGATATAGCTTCATTGAAATCAGTGGAATCGAATGGCTTATTCCAGTGATAAATAATATGCTGCAAGTTTCACTAGCATTTTAAAAAAAGAGTTTAATAAGAAAAGCTTTCACTGCAGCGACTGACAATAATGTCACGTAAAGCATGAAGGAAAATCTCATTTGTCACAGAGAGGGAAGAGTACAGATGTAGATCTGAATTAGATTGTGAAATGAATGAATGAATGTGTATAGTTTGCGTGTAACAGACAACTTGGTTCTCTACTGAAGGAGGGTTTTTAAGCACAGGGAATACTTGAAATTAGCAGCTATATATCTACTATAGTTGGGGCTGTTCAGTCTGGAGAAGAGAAGGCTCTGGGGTGATCTTATAGCAGCCTTCCAGTACCTAAAGGGGGCCGACAGGAAAGCTGGAGAGGGACTTTTGACAATGGCATATAGTGACAGGACAAGGGGAAATGGCTTTAAACTGAAAGAGGGTAGATTTAGATTAGATATAAGGAAGAAATTTTTCACTCAGAGGGGGTGAGACACTGGAACAGGTTGCCCAGAGAAGTTGCAGATGCGCCATCCCTGGAAGTGTTCAAGGCCAGGTTGGATGAGGCTTTGGGCAACCTGGTATAGTGGAGGGTTTCCCTGCCCATGGCAGGTGGGTTGGAACTAGATAATCTTTGAGGTCCCTTCCAACCCTAACCATTGTATGATTCTATGATTCTATAAGATATTCCATCTACTTGGAATATCCACATTTGCCACGAATGAGCAGTCATTCAGCATTTGTGATGCCTGCACTCCCTGTCTGGTGTACTGAAGCTTGCTGGCAGCCATCCCAGAACCTTTCAAGGAAGAGCACATGGACATTTGCAGTAATTTATTGGCCACTGTTTGCAAACCCCTAAGAAATTACATTTCTGAGTGAAATTTTGCTAGACTATTGTAAGTAGTGACAATTAAAAACTATTGTTAAGGACATGGCAAAACTTGCCTAATCTTGGGAACCTGTTTGGCAATGGACAGCAGAAACATTTCATGAAGACTTGTGGTCTCATCTCGCTACTCCCCTTCTAGATAGCAGTGTGGCTATGCCAGCAAGTGTTTATTTATTTAACTTGTACAGCTGTCATTGCAGACAGATGTTAATGCAAGGATGTCCCACCTGGTTAATGTCTTCTGATAGCCAAAGGCTTCTTGCATACTACGTCCAAAAAAGAAAATGAGCTCAGAGGCTTGTGTAGTCTTGTTAATTACCAGAATGTATCTATCTACATGTGTTCCTGCTTCTCAGGTTTGTTTGTGAAAAAAATCATAACAATTTTTTTTTGAAGATAACCCCTTTCTCTAGGAATCATCCCCTAGACATTTGGATCTACTTCTATGACGAGAAACAGTGAACTTTTTCTTTCTCCTTTCTTTATTTCTTCATTTGTACACAAGCCATTTTACAGGCAGAGGTCTTTTTTAAATTACAAAGACTTTTTCAAGGGGATGTAAAACTTCAGAGTGAATTACAAAAGATAAATGCAAACAATCATGTGGGAAAAGTTAAATAATGTTTAATTGATGGTTGGAACTGTTTACAACAGTCTCTCTGAGGAGCTTTTCTAACATTATCAATCAAATACATTTATGCTTTCAAAAATTTAAACTGTAGGATGAAGACGTTTCCTTCCAACATATCTGAATGCTCCTTATGACTCTCTAAAAGAATAGAAACCTATTTGTCTAGAAGTTCAACACAATTGAAGAGCACAGCTGTTTTCTTTTTTATATCTACCTGTGTTCTTGCTAAGAATAGTATTAAATAACCCAAGAGCCAGTGATATCCTTTTAGAGATGCTGTATATTTGTAATAGCCAAATTACTATGACACTGAGATCAGCTACAACATATTACAGCAATGCAAAAGGAATTACTTTAGAGGATATACTTTATTTGGTATGACCTGCTTTTTTCCTAAGAGTCTAAGGTGAGCTTAAGGCTGAATATTCATATACTTTCCGAGTTTCTAAAATGCATCAAGGGCTAGCAAACCTTTTTGAGTATGTTTACAACTGCTTCAAAGGTTATTTGAAACATATACTTGTCATATTTTCATGCAAGAGGAGTACGCTGTAGTTTGTAGCTTATACAAGGCCTTTCATTTAAGGATTTTGAAAATGCGAATGTGTATCTTCCCCTTTATTTTCTGTCCTTTCTTTTCTGCCAGTCTGGGTTTCACTGCCATTCCATACTTAACTGTTTAACAGCAAACCTCACTGAACATATGTAGAATTAAACCTCAAACTTCATGTGGTTATTAGTGAGACAGACATGATACCAATATCTCACTTGAACAGTATAAATAGAAAGAAACGCATTTAACTCAGTAGAGTTGCATCAGTATTGTAGAGGTGTGAGATCAGGTTTTGCAGATGGAATGGAGTTATACATTTAGATTTAATCAATGCATTCTTCATGTTTAAGGTTCTTGCAGGAGGTATACAGGGAGGGATCGATCTGTGTATGTGTATATCTCCAGGTCATATATATGACGGGAGAGAGTAAAGAAGATGGAGCCAGAGTCGTCTTTGAAAGGACAGAGGTACTGCACTTAAATTGCAACAAACGAAAACCTATTTAATTTTTTTAAAAAAACAAACTTCTTTTTGTTTGTTTGTTCAAAGGGTGGTCAGACACAGGTTGTCCAGAGAGGCTGTGTAGTCACCATCCTGTGGAGAACATCGTTAGTCACCATCTCTTGCAACCTGCTAATGGTGACCCTGCCTTGAGCAGGAGAGTTGGACTTCACAGGCTCCTGAAGTGCCATCCTACTTCATCTATTCTGTGATTCTGTGAGTTTCAGCTATGCTAGAATACTGTACTTCTTATTTCCTTGACCCTGATTCTTATCTTCATAGATTATTCATTGCCAAATTAAGAAAACAATACCATATAAACATCATCTATCATCACACATCCCTGTTATAAGAATTGGTGTTCAGCAACACCACCTCTTAAGCTCAATTTTGTGGCACAATTTGGTATGGGCAGAGAGTTAGATAGGAGCTAAATCATTAGTGATTAATTTATACGTTTATATGACATGTTCTGAAAATGCTGTGAAAGATAGGCAGACATTACATCAAATTGTTCTTATCTGCCTCAGGGCTGTTCTAACTAAGGATAAAAAATAAAACCCAAGCTGGAAGTAGAAACAGATAGATATCTGAACTAAATGATGATATAATCTATTGCTCTCTTTGCTGCAAGGTTATACCAGTGCCTATAAACATTCCTCAGAGATCCACAGTGTCTACGTTTAAAAGTCACCAAGTATTTCTAATTTAAGGAACTGTTAAAGCTATTCCCTACTCCTGACATGATCCAAGAACAAGCCTTTAATCTTGACAGAATTTTATGACTAAATAAAAATTCTTAACTGAATTTTTTTAAGGATTTGATCGTGGTGAGGTACTTTTGTCCAGAGGGCTGCTAAGAGTCAAGGAATTTGGCTTTTAGTTTGAAGACAAAAGAAAAACTGTTATAAAACTTTTTTTCTTATTCCTGTAATCAAAGCAACAACAATAAAATCTTATTAAAATATATCGAGTGTTAAAATAATAACTGGAAAACTCTTCATTTTTTTTACAATGCTTTATTATGCAAGAAGCTGAATTACATTTCTACTAAATGGAGAAACCTTTATGCATTGGGATTTTCCGAGCACTACCAGATCAGACTGATACCTCTAGTCTATATGATCAGCATCAATAAAGCCACAAATGCTATGGAGTACTAGGCTAAATATGATCTGAGAATGAAATGAAATCTGCAGAGCAGAACCAGTACAGGATCCAGGTTTCTAATTATCTTCTATTAAAATCAAAACACATCCTTTATTTCTTTTCTATTCGTGTCTATCAGTGCCAAATCCAGCCTGCGAATAAGGGACACACAGCTCATGTTTCACAGACTTCTAAATGAGATCAAACTGATCCTGGAAGTGATGCAGTGGCAGTTGGGTGACGTCTTTCACAAAACGTAAGCTGTTGTGGTTGCCTGAAATTTCTGACTTGCCAAAAGGGAACAAAGTGAATAAGTTCAGTTTTTGCTGGATGAGTACTCAGGGCTTTATCTAAGCAGAGACCAGACTGACAATTTAGCAACATGGTGATTGGATTTCAAGGCCTGGGAACAATCCTTGACACTATTCTCCCTAATACTGATGCAGCCTTTATATACTTGTCATGGTTTGATGTGGAGGGGGGGGTGGTTCTGGAGGCAGGAGAGGGGTTTTGCTCCCTGCGACCTCCCCGGTTTTGGAACCGGGTTAGGCTTAGTTCTGGCCACCAGAGCAGACTGCCATCCCCCTCGGGATTGAGCCAAGAGGGCACCTCTGCGAATTGCCCTATTTAAGTCAGGACAAAGGGACCGGAAAAGGTGCTTCGCCCAGGATCGAGCAGAGAAGGGAGGAGGGCACTGCCCCCGCTCCCTGGCTCCCGGCCGGGCAGCTGCCTGCGTCGGGCCGGCGCCGCCCACGGAGAATGGCGGCGGCGGAGCCAGCTGGGGAACTCGGGGGCACCCCACTCCCGGGGTGCCCACTGGGCTGAGTTCACCTGGAGAGGACTGAGATCTGAGAGAAACAGCGGCATCGACAGCAGGTCAGTGAGGATGGAGCAGGAGGAGGTGTGCCGGAGCCGAGTTTCCCCTGCGGCTGATGGTGAGATGGCAGGCGGCCCCCCTGCAACCAGGACGGCCTCGGTGGAGCAGAGACCCACTCGCAGCCCGTGGGGAGAAGATGCCTGAGCCTGAGGATGGTCGTGTTGGGGTGCACGGCAAGGCAGAGAGGCATCTGGAGTCTGCGTGACGACCCACGCCGGAGCGAGTGGCTACAGCTCCCTACGTACCCGAGACTGTGGTAAAGCCCACACTGGAGCAATCTGTGGGGAAGGATTGTTTCCAGTGGGCTGGACTCACGCTGGAGAAGTTTGTGGATTTTTCCTCGTGGGTAGGGGATCCATTGGAGCAGGGGAAAAGGGTGTAAGGACTCCTTCTCCTTTAAGAAAGAAGCAGCAGTAACAGCACGGAATGAACTGACCTGCACTCCCCCAGTCCCTGCCCCCTGTGCTGCTGGGGGGGGGGGGGCGGAAGGTGTCGGTTTTAAGATCTGGTTTTGTTTCTTTCTGTCCTCTCAAGTGATCGGTTTTTGTTTCCCTTTGTCCTTCTAAGTAATCATTAATAAACTGTTTTGCTTTGAGAAAAGCTCTGCCTGTTTTGCCCGGGACCATGGTTGGTGGGTGCTCCCTCTGTTCTTGTCTCAACCCTCAGTTCCTTGGGGTTTTTTTTCTCTCCTCTCTACTTTACTGGAGAAGGAGAGACTGTGTGAGTTTTAGTTGCTGGATCAGCCTAAAACCACGACAATCCTTTTTAAGATCAAAGCCTCATAATTTGATAGCAAGTAAGTTACAAACATATAATTAAAATCCTCTCTCCCTGCTTAGCACATGTTCAACATAGAGGGGATGGGATCTGAGATGTAAACAAATGGTAGACTGCACAGAATCAGAACTGTGATTATAATTTTAAAGTTATAAAGAAGAATGTATATGAATACGCAACTGGGAAATGGAAGATAATATTAACAAGAGAACTCAAATAATATATTTCACTCCAGATCTTCTGTGAAAACTATAGCAATTGTCATCTTGGAGAACCTTAACAGACCTCCTAGATCTGTACTTGCAAATAAAGGGCAATTTTATCAGGCCCTTCAGTGCATGGTTACCCCAGAGCACAACTGTCTCTGCTAAACAGCGTTTCTTTATCATTATGGGTTTGCACTGTTAGCTTAACATTCCTTTCCTTTACCATTTGGTGGATGATTTGAACTAACAGAAGGAAACAAGAAACATAACCCAGAAATGTGTGCTTTGCTCAATTACAGACAAAGATGTTAAACCATAATGTTCCCCACCAACATAATGAAAAACAGTGAGATGTTTGCATCCTAAAAACCCAGCTGCACATACAGGTGTCTGTACCAGATGCTTCCCTAAGCACAATGTGATAAAAGTAATTATTCCTCACTCAACAGAGAACAATCCCTAAGCAGGGTATTTAAAGAAGGATGATAGTGCAGGTAATTAGGAGCCCCCATGCCTTACACATAAAGCAATGTTTAAGAGGGTGAAGCTGAGAACCATCTGTCCTTTACGCATGGGCCTATGCTTTTATTTGTGAATTTATCATAATGATGGGCAGTTTTCAGCCTGATTTCTCAGGTGAGATTCTACTCAGTCAGAAAATGATAAAGGATTAAATGACTTATCCCTGGTTTTAATAGGTGGTACCTTGCCCTGTGACTCCCAATAGGAATCTAATATCTGATATTTCTATGAGGAGTGAAGGAATATCCTGGTCTTGCCCCAAAGTATGTATATAGTGTCTTTTCCTACCTTTGGACTTCCTGTCATGATAGCTCCTGCCTCGATAATGGTGGCCACTGTCCGTGTACAAATTCTCTAGATCTTCTTGCCAGGACTCTGGGTTGAAGTGTTTGAGCAGATCCTCCACTGTGTCAAATGCAGCAATGGTCTGATCCAGTGCTTCCGCTGTGAGCGTAGGGTCAGTCACTGATGGAGAGGGATAGGATACCCCCTAAGAGTGACATACATCTCAGTGTACTTGGAATAAATTACAGCACCACTTAAAACAACTGAAACAGTTACTGATAAACTTGTTTTATTAGTGACTGAAACAGCTACTTCAGGCCATCTTTTGAAGTCCCTAGCTGGGCCAGGCTTTGTTATGCCTGTGTTTTCTTTTTGCAAGGGGAAGAGATACCAAGGAACTCCCAAGCAAATCCCAGAGAAGATGCAGGGAGCAGAAGTACTGCCACTGCTGGACTGTCAACATGCACATCCGCTCCTTGAAGGGGACGATGGTTTGCACATACACGAAGATATAATGGAAATGTCTTTTGATACCACTGTGGTGGCCATGACCACAGAACAGAGGTGCCTTGTAGTGCTGGGGTGGTGCCTTCACAGCTCGGCCAGCTCTGTTGATAAAGCCATAGGCAGAGCAGAAAACACAGCAGAGAAAGGCAAAGGCAACAAGTTTTCTTTCCCTGGTCAATTTGGACAACAGGTTTGGCTTGGTTAAAGACTTGAAAAGATGGCCCTTTATTCCCAAGAATTAAATGTACTACGGAACACTGATGAATGCCAATCCCCGCCCCCTCCTTTTACCAAAAATACAAGTTACTAAGCAAACAAGAAACAATGTGATACTTGGATCTCAGCAATGTAACAATGAATATTGGGATTATCAACATAGTGATATCCTCACAATTACCTCATAATACCACATGGAATACTATTTCCCACCAGGAATGGCCAAGTCCCATTCTCTGAGTGTATTTGGTTCTCACTGAACTTGTGGCAAAATGTGACTTTGACAGAAAGATCGCAGCAATTTCATTTTTACTTTAAATGTTTTTAATAATTGTTATTTAGAATCACAATATTCATTACCCTGATATCACTCTTCCCTTGACCAAGCACAAAGCCCAATAACGTGTAAAACGTACGCAAGAAAAACTATTAATGCAGATCTGATACTTTCCGAAGGAACACAATCAAAATACCCAATTTTGTCCAACAAGAAGCATAATATAGCACAAGAGTTGTTTGGATTTGGGTCTTGTAAATTAAAACATTGGGAAAATACCCTAGAAACCTCCTTCTCTCATGAAAACACAGCTCTGAAGTAATATAGCAGAAATATGCCATTTTAAAATTAATGACTCCCAAAATAATTTTTTGCCTCATCTCCCAAGTAAATGCATACGTTAAACTACTTATCCTTGTGATTAACTTCACTCAGTTGGGTAGTAATGGAAAGGTCAACTCATTTGAGTAAAGTTACTCACTTATTTGCAGGATGTGTCCTTCAATGCTTACTAAAATAGTTTTAAAGTATATATGTCTTTTAAAATAAAACATTTGCCTTTAATGGTAAGTTATAACACAAAACTAACAAGCCTTGATATTTTATGGCATATGTTTGCTGAAAGTATGGACAGTCCAAATTATTAAAACCAAGAAAGAGAAGAAATAGAAAACATTACAATAGTGTAGTCAAGAAAGCATAGCTGCCCTTTACTGCTCATCACCAACAGCACAAGAAGTTTCAGAGGGCCCACTTGTGACTGCAATGCCTCTACAACGCAGTGCTAAATAAGACATAGTGCAGACGGCTGTAAAAATTCATGACCCACTAAAGGGGAAGGCATACCTCAAAGCACCTCTCCTGACTTCTAAGTGGCTTGGAATAGAGACCGTCAGAGGGACAGGAGCCCCAGGAGCTGAAAAGCTCACACCAGCAAAGTGAACGCAGCGCTGTTCTCCAAAACAATGCTGCAGGAGGGACCGTGCTGTGTGCTAGTGCAGTCTTTGAGGTTAAAAAAGAAAAACGTGCCCAAATACTACTTGCTTACTGAGGAGAGCTCAGTGCAGCTGATGGCTCAGCTGTGACTGCAGCCCAGCAGGGAAACATCAGTCCCTGATCGCCTTTCAAAAGTGAGGGAGATGCTGCAGGGATGCTGAACAAACAGCAGCATCAAAATCAGGCCACAGGTGTGGAGCTTGGACCATACAAGAGTTTCTTTTGCGTGTCCAGCTGTGCACTTCATTACAGAACTGCAGGTCAGGCTGTGAATTTGCAGGGCGTTTCACACTCATGCAGGCCGCAGGGATTCCCCATTTTCTTTTCATATAAAATCTCCTACTCGAGCGATTTGTGCAACCTTGTTCACACACAGAAGAAAGCTTAACTTTTTCTCAGTAACAGCCAAGTCAAGAGGAATTATTTCAACAGCTCAGATAACCTACTGGCAGCGACATCATGTGACAGGCCCAAAAGCAACTTCAAAGCTGCCAACCCAACTGCCTCTCTTTTGTCCTGCCAAGAACGAGGTACTAGCTTTAGAAGAGCTTGTGCGCCTCGTAATCTGGTTTCTCAGATCCTATCCAAAGAGAGGGCAAGAGGAAGAGTGAAATGCAAGAAACAATGAAGAATAGAAACTGTCCATATTAGGTACCTCTTTTATGGTTCTTAAAAGCACTGAATGCATTTTTAATTTCATGGGACGCAAAGGTATCTTTTTTCTCAGTGCTCTTTCTTACTCTTAATTTCTGTTCCCCCATGCTTTTCTATTTTCTAGCTGTATTGTGAAGCTGAAAGGCTGTTCAATGTTCATCACAGTTGGTCATAACCTTACTTCACAAATAATGGAAACTAACCAAATAAGAGTAAATTTTTTTCCCTTTTTTTTTTTCTGAGTTTGCCATGCTGGGTTAAAGGCAGAAGTATTTGGTTTAGCTTTCCGAGAAAAAAAAAACAACCCAAAACATGACTCTGTGATATGACCTCAGACAAGGAAGAAAGAATTTGCTCACTCTCAAATTTTCATTCTGAGAGTTGCAATGTATCCACATCCTAAAATGAGTCTTTGGGTTGCCTGTGGGTTTGAGGAGCAAAACTCAGATCTGCCATGCTAACTGAGTATCAGTAGAACTTGTCGGCAACTGACAGGTCTGAGTTTGTTCTTCTGCTCCTCAGGACTACAGCAGAATCCCTGAACCTTTCTCTCGTGAAGAATTCAGATGTCCTCAGACTTTCTCCTTGGTGCCTTTTGGAAAAATTACTCAACCTCTCTACATTATTTTTCCAGAGGATAGGAAAGGGGTAGTGGGTGCACTGCATGCCCAGTGGACGAAGGTATGTTTTATTAGATAGGGAATGGCACGGGAAAACCAATGAAACTGGGGTTCTGCTTCTGGTTTAGCTGTAGATTTCCAAGTAACCTTGGGCATCAGCTTGCTGCCTCTAATATTTGTACTGAACTTCCCTACCTATAACACATTAGCAACGACTTTTCAGAAACAAATAGATGTGAAAGATAAATAAACTTTATATTTTCCAATATAAAACAAATACTGGATTATTTGGCATACTGTGCGCAGTACAATGTTAAGGAGAACTAACATGGTGTTTACCATACACTCGATCTCATTTTCATAATTACCTGATGAGGGAGTCCTAGACTTACGTTTTCAAACATCAGCCTACCATATTTTTAAACAAAATATTGTGTCACATATATTTTTTTCCAACCCTATATTAGAATGAAACTCATGAAAAATAAGTTTATGCCTTTCAGTAAAACAGTCTTTTAACATCTGCTGCTGGACACATCCAACGGATCTC
Organism: Tauraco erythrolophus; assembly: GCF_009769465.1. Lineage (NCBI taxonomy): Eukaryota > Metazoa > Chordata > Aves > Musophagiformes > Musophagidae > Tauraco > Tauraco erythrolophus. The sequence goes on along the minus strand of NC_141465.1, from coordinate 120,699,335 downwards.
AGCCTTGCTAACATTACTACTCAGGACTTCCAGCACAATTAGTTCAAGGCTATCGATGCATCGTATCATGAAGGGCAAGTGTCATTTGCAAACTCAAGGGTAAACACAAGTCAGATTGATTTAAGGCCTTCTAATTTTGGCAATACAGAATTTTCTCTCTACTCCCTGCCTGGCTTGGACACTAATCAGTAGAATTTACCTATATTTTATTTACTGCTCCTCCACTGGCAACTTCTGGCAGCTATTGTAACAAAGGTGCCATCACTAAACTCTCATCCATGAATGCTCCAAACATTGATCTCAAATCTGCTTTGAGCACTTATCCTTGTTTCATGTGTTTTAAGAGGAGTTTGCAAGAGCTGTGACATTGTGCTGACCAGCCAGAAGAGCACACAGAAGAGGACTGCCTGTATTACCAATTCTGATGCTACACTGCCATTCCCGAGCATTTAACTTCACCTGGGAAATGAAAGAGGAGAGAGATTTCTGGCCAATGACACAAATAAAATGTAATGAAGAGAAAAATAAAATTTTATACAGGATTATTTTTTTTCCTTTTTTTTTTCCCTCAAGTTGCATTTCACTGCTAAATACATAGACTTTAGATATAATATTTTATTACATACACTTAAAAAAAATCTCAGTATTGTTAATGAAGAGCCGAATCTATTTTCCTGCCGCCCTGTTTTGAGTATAGCCTTCTGCTTAGGTCAAGACATTTTACAATTGAAAATTGTAAGGACTTTATATCTTGTATTTTCATCTTGGGAGGATGAGTTTGAAAGCAAGAAATGTTTCCCAATGGCTATCTATCTCATGTGATTACAACACCTGATGACATACCCTGAATCTCTTCTTCTTAAAAACACACTGGTTGACTTCAGTATGAGTCGGATAAAGACTTGTTTCATCCTCTGCCAAAGGTGAATACACAGTTCTTCTGTGCAGGTGCCATTTTAGTGAGTTGGATTCAAGTCATCCTATCAATCCATCCATCGGCAAAATAGTAACAAATTACTTACTGAGACAGAGCTTGTGACTGACTCCCAGTTGGTTTCTGAGGCTGCATGCTGGAAATCATCCTAAGGGGAAAAACCCACAGGAAAAATCACCATTAAGGCAATGTTCTAACTTAACTGCAGAAACTAAAAAATGTCTCAGCATTCAACATCTGTCGCCTTTTTCAACCCTCTTTAATGCAAGAGACCCTTGCCATGTGTCATTCCTAAATAATGCTACTTCCATTCAGGTTCTGTCCTTTTCATTGTTTATAACCTAGCTCCTTGTGAGCTTGCTGGGTCAAAACCAGGTATTGTTATGATCTGAAATATGATACATGCTGCTTTGCAAAGCAGCGCCTAATCTGGTCAAGGCTTTACGTTTTATCTTCCAATATAAATATTAAGCATCACCTCTGTATGTCTACAATCAGAGTATTAATGCTGTTCCCCAAACTGATCTGTTCTGGAAAGAATGTGGACATGCTAACACCCTGGTACTACTTATCCAAGGTGAAAAGCAGGGTAATGTAATCCATTTGAAATGTAGCTCTAACATGACTCTACTGCTTTTGGTGCTTGTGCTGAACAGGACTTGCTCATCTATGCAGAACACTGACTGGCACTATGTCCTTTACATCAAAAAACAAAGCCACAGTACATGCACATTAGAAATGTCATGACACAAAACCTCTAGGAATTTATGATTAATTTGAGCACAGGGATGGGATTCATCTCATCTACCTTTGGACACCTACAAAGCAAACATCTAAGCTAGTCGTTCTTGTTTTCATTCACTATCAACTAAACCTAGAATTCTGAGGGTGCAAATCATCTGATCTATTTTAGAAGCTTAATTTGGGATGACACTGCATCCTAAAAATGCTTTTTTCTCTCCATTTCTATAAAGGGAGCCTGGCAGGACTATCTTAGATATAGATGTCAAAATTGACATGTGGTCACCTGAATCCCAATTCACTTGTCTGACTGGTGATGGGCAATCATTACTTAAATAATGAAGAAGCCCATTTCTTTAATCTTTTGGCAGTTTTACTCATTTCAAACTGGAATACATGAAAAATGGAAAAAAAAAAGGCAGCATTACAGGTACATGCAGTGAATAGCTAATGATTGGCATGAACAGGCAGGTAAGGAAAGCGGACTGAAGTAACAGCATACCAAGATTTTAATTTCTAATAACAGAATTTATAATGGAAGGATTTAAAGAAGATGGATCAATGCCTGGGCTCACCATTTTACACTGACTCAGTATCTGCTAAGTATTTTTTAATTTGGCAACTGAAAAGGAAACTGGAAGGGCAGCTGCTCAGCTGACGCTCTCTAGAATCAATGCTGCATTTTACCATAAATATATGCATATATTCAATTATTTCTTAGGAATGGAAAAGAGAAAATTGATCACACAATCTGCTAATTCATCAATAAAATTCTTCTGTAGTCAAGAAGGATCAGAGCTGTTTTCAGATCCAGACTTATATACATGGTTTTTAATGTTTTCATTTGCTGTAGAAAAATATTCAAATGTCTCAAAAGTCACAAGATTGTTTATTCAATATCGTTACTGTTTCTTCTTCCTTAAAATGTTCTTTTCTCTCAAATTTGAGGCAGCAAAACTGTAGTGGTTTCTTCAGTACATAAGACTAGCAGAAGTTAAGAAACCCCATCATGCTATGGTGTCAGTAAGTGATCACTGAAACTGCAAGGCTATTAAAATGTTAGTAATTAAAGTGGTCATTTTCTCCTAGGAATACCGAAGCAAAACGTTATCAGTGAAATTTTTAATGCAGATTTTTTTTTTTTATAAAGAGATCTGTAAATACTATTATGAGGTCATAAATAATTCAGGAGCAGTGCGCTACTTTGGCCACATTCTCTACACATTTGGTTGCCCAGTTCTTGACAAGCCACGATTTAAAGTACATAAAAATCGCTTTGAAAAGCTCATGGATCCTCTGGTAATGGTTGCCAGTTTCAAAACTTGGAAATCATTTCCTCTCTCTCATTAGCTTCCATTTAGCACTTCCAAAAAAAAAGTGGCATTGAGTTCTGAGGCATTATTTTAAAACAGGAACAATCTGCCTCATTGAATGTCTGGAGAACACTGTAGACAAGGAGTAATTTTGTGTTTGAAGTGACGATCCTCTTGTGTTATCTAATTGTAGATATCAAAACTGTTTCTTTAGTCTATGATCACTTTGAGACGGTTGATGTCAGGGATCTCCTCCAAACCCCTGAGACAGACATGTGTACCACCTGCTTCTTGGATCTCAAACCTGATGAATGCACATTTTGACTCTGTGATTATATTTCATCTGCATAAACTATTCACAACTGTATGGCTGTGTTCCACCATCACTCAAGGCAGCTGCAGTCCTTCTTGGCTTCTCAGAGCTTTCAACCTCTACGGTTTGAAGATTATTATTATCTATGGCTTCTGCTTGCAGCTATTTCAAGCAATAATATCAAAGCGGTTCTCATCATTACAAAAGCCTCTCCTCCTTTCTCACCATTGTCCCTAGCGGAACCTGAAGGACAAATCTATTTTCAGTGCTATCTATTCAATTCATACTACCCTGTTTACGTGAATTTGCAAATGATCACTAGTCTATTGTTTTCTTCATTATTTAAAATGGCATTAAAACCTTTAGTTAAATCATTAAAAATACAACTTCTTTAATTGAATATTGGAAAACCAGGGTGGTAATAATTTGGCTACACCACCCTGACAACAGTGCTTTTATTTTTGTATGCATGTGTGTCATGGTAACATAACATTACATGAGACTTCAGCAAAGCATTGGATTAACTGTTCTACAAGTAGCAAAACTACAGGCAAAGCATCAGGGCTACCAATCACCTTCTGATCGCAGCTACTTTCATTGAAGAAAAACGACTTCCATACCTCAACTTACAAAAATTACTCTTCAGCAAGACAAATCCTGAGTCAGTCCTTAGAGTTAAATACATATGGACATTGACACATTGTTCTTGGCTCCGTTTCAGACAAAGATAAGGTACTCTCTCCTTCATAGACTGACTTTGTCTATAGTCTGTCTCCCACCACTGATCTCCAATAAGTGACAAGGAGTCATGGGGAATACTGTTTGTTTCACCTAAATCTTTCACAAGTGGAGATCATCAGGCCAAATCAGTGCTACTAAGGACATATGAGACTGCAGAGCCAGACAGCGCTGGTTGCTGAAGAAGATGGTTTGCAGCCTGGGGGTCCACGACCTGCAGCACCACAGGCTCTGCCAGGCTCAAGCCATGGGGTTTGGCAGGGTCAGTAGGAACAGGGAGGCATCAGGAAGACATCAGAGATGCGGCTGAGAAGCTCGCCAGTTTGAGAAGCATGCTGTCCATGACTCGCTTTGCTGTACCACAAATACGGCAAAACATGTGAGTCGGGGTCCTGCCATGCTGAATTACTGCCTGGTCCTCAAATGAAAAGTAAGATGCACTTTTTAGTATTTCTGTGATTCTTCATTTTTTATATGCTTTATCACTGTAATCGAGTCTTTTGTCATCTTGGTGCTTGACAGCTATGAGGCACGATACCTGGGATAGGCAATAACCACCACAGAACAGGCACAACACAGCAGCAACTCTCTCCAGAGAGAAGCGGCAGCCCCATATCTCTATGAGCTCCTCTCTGAAGTCTTTCTCCTAATCTTCAGGTCCCTGGGGTGACTGGATTACATTTGGTAAAAGTGTGTTTATCTGCCAAAACCAACTGCAAAATAAAAGCTGAGGTGATGCTCTCCACTTCAGGGAGCAGGAAAGGTTCACAAAAGAGTTGTGGTTAAGAAGAGCCCAGACAGCATCCTAGACTGATATTTAGGGCCTACCAAGTTTAATAAAGTACTCCTGAAGGAGTAACCTTCTCTACTATCACCTTGCCATGGGAGTGGAAGAGAAGTGAGGGGGGAAAGGTAAAAATGTAGGTATGATCTTGGGGTAAGTACACATGAGAAAGAGGAAGAAAGAAACAAACAAAGGAAAAATGAGCATAGAGAAGATGAATGTGTTGGGTTCTCTCTGTAGTCATCTCATTTGTGGTATTTAGATGCTGTAGCTATAAGCTATATAACAGAGAAGCAGCTTCTAGAAGTTTGCAGAGGAACAGGGCTAAAGGATGTACTGAGGCACAAAGGAGAGTCTGCAAAACCAAATCAGAGGTGAAATGGGGCACATTCAAAGAAGTCCAGTGCAGAAACAAAAAGAAGTCGTAATCTCTCACTGGAACATACAAATTAGCGACTAGGACAGAGGAAGGTCTGTAAGGTAAACTTAGGGTATTACTTCAGAAAAAGAGATGAAACTATCCTAACAGGTAAATTAATAAAAGGAAACTCAATAGCTATTTTTGAATAGTAGTCAACATGCATCTATGGCATTCAGAGATGTTTGTGGACTGGTAGCTAATAAGCAGAAAAACTTGTAGTTAGTAATAAGACATTATAACAATCTAGAAATGAGGTCTTTCTTTTTTTCCCTGTAACAAGCAACAGTACCAATATTTTCTAGGAACATTGAATTTATAGGTATTGCATTTTATATACAAAGAAACAGGCATTTCAAGCAAATTAAAACCAAGCTCAGAACACACTGTGTAACAGTAACAGTGTGAGGTAAGTAAGAGGCAGAAGAGAAGTCATAGTTCCACTGAAAAAAATGCTGTGATAAATACTCAAGTCTGTACACGTCCACTGATTAATTATAATTTCTCATGTGACATTTTAGTACACTTCAATTTCTGTTCTTAAAGATAAAAAACCATATAGAGTTGTACTCTTTGAAATACCTTTTTCTTTTCCCATACTTTCAATCCATCGCATTGCTAGGTTTCATTTTCATATGTGAATGATATTTATTACCACTTGTCCTAAGGATGCTGTAAGATACTTATTTTTCTACAGCAGGCTACTCACTGTGAAGACAGAGGCTGCATTTTTCTTACCTAAAGTAGTGGCCAAACCACTGCTCTGCTCAGTTCTGGTGACCAGGCTTTAAAATAAAAGATGCTGAACTTGGAAACCATGCAACAATGATTATTTGTAATCTGGAAATCATGCTTTGCAATAAAACACTAAATGGAGGCCAATGTCTTTCAAAAAGGTCAGAGGTAACTTAATCTTGTCTCTCCAGATAACAAACTGTAGTTAGCTACAAGAGCCACTACCGATGTTAACAAGCTTTTATCCAGCAGTGCAAGCATTTAACAAAATCAGGTGGCTGTAATCGGAAAGCAGTAGTATTCAAATGGGAAGTATGAGCATGTTTTACCACTAACGACAACTATTACTGGAACAGATAAGAAATGAACAAATAACTTCAACCATATTGAATTTTCCTTCCTATTTTTTGGTGTAGCCCCATAAGGGCAGGCCATCCTTGACACCACTGTTTTGAAGTCAGTAACAAAAGGTCAGCCAGCCACCAAAGAGTGTCTGATCCCAAATGTGATAGCATGATTCTTGCCCTCTAAAGAAAGACACAAATTGAGTTTCTGAAGCCCAGTTGCCACTACGTATCAGTAGCCGCAACCTTATCAGTTATGACTAAGTTAATACTAGTGCAAAATGACATATAAAATCACTCTTGATTTGTTCTGACAGATTTACTAGCTATAACTCAGCAGAAAGCACAAGATACTTAAAATTTCAAAAGTTTAAGGCTGTAATAGTGATTTAGGTTAACTGCAGTTTGATACATTTATTTATGAAAAGTCAAAGTGAAACTGAAGCAGAAAAATATATTTAGTAACAGTTATGTTTGGTCAATACTCCTCTTCATCCTTCACCTCGTTTTGGAATTGGGTGCATATTATAACAGTTCCCAAGGCACTGACATTTAAATGATCTCTCTAAAAGGTCAGATAATACTTGCTCAAATGAGAGGATAGCTATGCCTTTGAAAAATCAGACATCATCTAACACTAAACTGCCTGTGAGCACCCTGTTTGATGCACATACCCACATGAGAGTGCAGAGGACTTTGCTGCTGTGCTGTGCTGAGCAAATTGTGCATTGCCTTTAATTCTTCTATCACAGAGGCCCGTCCTTGTATCTCCATGTACAAGGGATTTCATTTGCTAACAGCAACTCTGTTACACACTACAGTTAAGAAATTGTAAACAAAGTATAAATCAACTAACATTCATTGTAAATATTCTGCAATCCTTCCTTTGTCATTTTTACCTGAACGGCAAATTTACCTCTGCATTTAAACACTGGGACACAAAACTTTGAAAGGCTCTTCCAGGTCATCACTTCCAAAACCCTCAGACTGGTTGGCTGTTTTCAAGCTAAAATCATCTTTATTGCACTTATCTAAGTGCCAGCTTTGTAATTTTCTTTGTCTCCTGACTTTGCTTCCTGCAGTACTTCTGAAGAGATGTTATATCTCCTCTCAGCATCCGTTTTATTACACTAAGCAAGCCAAGTTGTCTTGGCCCTCAGTAAGAAACATCCTCTTCCCCCGACTGTCCTGTAGCTGTTCCCTGAACACAGTCCAAGAAAGATGTGGTCGCTCTGTACTGTGGGAACCAAAACTGTACAAAGTATTCCAGAAAAGATGTATCTACCGCCTCATTGGTCCTATGCCTAGTACACCCAGAAACTTTCTTCTCCCCTCTTTGCTAACCAGTGAGATGCCATTTAACAGCAAATGTTTTTGTTATTAATCTCTACATGAGTGACCTCTTTGCTCTTTTTGGGCTGTTGCATTTCACTGCAAATCGATTCACCGGTGCTCAAGGTCACTCAGTTCTCCTCTCTGATATTTTGATTTTCCCATTCATGAGCAGTGCACTTCAGCTCTGTGCGTGCTGCAAAAGTCATTAAAATGCTACTCTGACAGGCTGTGCTCTGGACCCTAAAAAAGACCAAAAATAAAACCAATCATAAGACCAGCCCTTTACAAACCCCCATTAGCGAGCTCTCCCTGTGGATACTCCCTTTTGCATTACAGCACACTGTGTCCCCTTCCATAGCCTCGTGGCTCTTTTATCAATTGCCATCTCCTCCAGTGTGATAGTTTCCTGCGTGGCACCGGGTGAGATGCTCCTCTGAAGTCCAGTTAAATTTGCTATACAGCATTTCCTTCCTTTCCAGGCTATCCTCCAGTCTGGCATGAGACATGGAGGTTTTCTCTAGTTTCCTATATCTTTAACCACCTCCTCTGCTGACAAGAGCCCCGTAAGTTTTCTAGGTCAGACTAACGAGCGTGCCATTGCTCCTGACGTTGATGGAATAGACTGACACTGGATTTGTCGTTTCCATGTGAGCACTGGGATGCAGCCAGGTGCATTAAGTTAAGACTGCAGCTGCTCCCTGCTCCCTTTATATTATTATCTTATAGAAAGGGAAACTTCTTTCAGCAGGGACTCTTCGTGCCTTACAGTCTCTTGTAAGACATGGTGTGTAACAGCACCCATCTCTTGGCAGTGGCAGTGGAGGGTGCTGAAGGTCATCGGGCTCCTTGTTCACCTTGGTTCAGTGTCTACGCACACCCGGGCCACGGTGCAGAGCTTGCCAGGCCCTCGTGATGCCCCGTGCTGGCTTTGCCAGGGTAGAAGGGAGTGGATATCGAGAGGGGTCCTGGTCAGTGCGATGCTGCACATCGAAACAGTGTCAGGGAGCTGAGAGGTGGAAAAGAGCGTGGGAGGAGTGACCCCAGGAGCCAAAAACTCACTCCCAGGTCAGAGTCCAGTGCCCTTGAGAGGACTTTGGTGAACTTCTGCCACAGTGATTGACAGATTTTTGGAAGCAGCTTGCCTGGTATTAGGCGAATCTGCCCTGAGCAAAACTGAAAAAGCTGACACTTCACTTGCCCGGCAGTGTCCAGGTGGGCAAAAAAGTCTTTCAGAGTTAACAGAAGGTAGTGACAGCTGGTTATTTCAGGTCCTCCTTCTTGGTGTGACTCATACGAAACGGGAACGAAATGAGAGGCCCCAGTAATAGGGGCAGAAGGAAAAATATTAATAAAAGAAAACCTCTAGGAGCTAGCTATTAATTTTCTGTCTTCTTTCTACTTGGGTTTCTACCTTTTTTTTTTTTTTATAGATTTAAGCTCTGTAATCAGTGGAAAATAATCATTAACAAATACAGCCTAATTTCATTTAATATTCCAAGTTTTCCGTTGTTCTGCTAGGAGGATCTGCTAAGTGCTCTGACATGCACGCTCACATTTTCAGACGTGACTTGGGAGAAACATGGGAGGAATAATAATCATAATGAAAAACTCTAATGGAGCTAAGCAAATTTAATTCCAAAGCTGAGGACACAATGTAAAAAGGCACCAGTAAGGGACATTAGCTGTCCTAGTAGCAATCCCAGTCTATTGATTTTCTGTGAAGGATCCATTTGTTTTTGAGCTCTCTCCCGGAGGATGCTGTTTAATTCTGCAGTAAGCATGCAGCAGAAGCATGTGTTATGTTTCACAGATAATGCAAAGCAAAACAATTTGTTCACCCTCCTGCTTTGACTGGAGGCATTGCGTTTTCTAGGACAACAAAAAAGGACTGCTATACAAACTTTCTAGGATGATAACAATAATCATTAAAATAGCAAGAACATATAATCTCCGCAGAATACAAGAACCATTGCCTCTCACTTTTCCAGGTTTTTGATGGGATCAAAAGCAGCTGATATATTGCAAACAGCATGGGATACTTCTTATTGGGAATTCTTTTAACTTGAGTTTCATCAAACAGCTAGAGTAAGAAAAAGAAAATTATTCAGACTGGACTTCCAGTCCCAGATGTATTCCTACAAATGCCACTGCTGTTAAAGCTAAATACAAGTACCTTAGGAACAGTTATGCTTACCATTTCTCGTATGCATTATTCTTACAAATATAAGTAACACTGTGAATGAAGAAAAGAACAAAGAAAACGTCTTGCATTTGCCACCTTTTTATAAACAACTGAAAAAATTTTATCAGGTTTGGATCAGGTTACCAAAAGCCAGCCTGGGAAACCCTTCTAAACACCAGAGACCATGATCTCAGGACCAGGAAGGTGTGTACTGGGTAAGAATTAGTGTGTGACACATTTTATTTAAATTCTGACTAAATACAAGCATAACCAAATAGACTAAGGATGGCTGTAGAATTATAATAGGCTAAATATTTTTCAAGCAATGAAAATAAAGAGGAACAGTTTATTTCAGTTTGTGCTAATGACCTGGAAAATGTCACAGGAGTTGAAGCTGGAAAAAAATTATAAATTAAAGTTGTGGGGAAAAAAAAAAAAAGAAGGTGTAAACACCATTTAATACAAAGCAATATGCTGAGACTACCAGAGGTCAGAAGCAGAGGCAGGAAAGAAAAACAAGCTTTCATTTAGAAGAATGTAAATGGAGAAAAAGGTACAAGCCACAACCGCTATTTGATGGCACACATGGACTCAGAAAGGAACTCGTGCCAAGAGCCTGGGCTGACCAAAGAAGGAAAATATGAAACTAATCTGCAACGTGACCTGGTGGCACAGCACGCAGGGTAACTTACGCCTGCACGCCCAGAGATCTCCCCCAGGGCATGGGGAGATGCTCTCCCCATAGCAAGGGCACACCACACCACCACAGGTCACCACCTCTCAGGGGACCACGGGCAGTGGTGGGGCCTCTCCTCCCTGGTGGGGATGTGTGAACATCTGCACATCTTCACCACCTTCCCATGGGTGCAGGACAGGGTTGTGCTCAGAGGAGAGTGAGGTCTGTGGTGCAAGCAGCTTCTCTGGAAGCTGAAGATGGGTATTACCCAGACAACAGGGTTAGTTTTAACCTACTTGAGTGTAATATCAGTATCGATAAAAATTGCAGAGGGTAGCTTCATACCTCACCTATGAAGACGCCAAGGTGGCACCAAACCCATGCCACTCTATTCTTGCAGTGCTGGTCAGAGCAGGCCAGGTTTTTAGGCTGTCCACCTCCATCAGCAATGCAGGCTTATGGGGAGAAAACACGGCGAGAGCGCTCTTGCATCCTCCGACAGAAAGACTTTGCTCTGTGGTTCAAAAACTCTGAGTCTTTCCTGAACACCAGACAGCATTTTTAATGTACCAAACCTACAATCTGCTGAGTTTTTACTGCTGGTTTTAATGCAGTCCTCCTGGCCACCCAATCCATCTTCGTCCAGGTTAACAAACCCTCCTGGACATCCACTGCACCACCAGAAGACCAGCAGCCATGCAAGCCTCCAGATTTCAGTTGCTGGCATTACAAGCATTTTTTTCTGCTTTTAATCTATTTCTTTATGCACCTGGAAAATGCACCTGAACCAGCACTGAGCCAGCAATGTCAGCGCACAAAGTTGCTACTAAGGTGGGAAAGCAGAGTATTTACTCTCACATATTTCTGATGGAAATAAATTACATATACAGGGAGAAGAGTGTCCTATTTTCTGACTGCTCTCTCTTTTTTTTTTCCCCCTTCAGAACTTATTAATAGCAATTCTGTATAAACTCATGTGTATGCAGAAAAGGGGTGGAAGGCCTTAATAAGAATATGGCCAATACATCTAGGCTCTTCGCTAACCACGAGCACAAGACAAGCCCATAGAATCACAGAATCATAGAATGGTTTGGGTTGGAAGGGACCTCAAAGATCATCTAGTTCCAACCCCCCTGCCATGGGCAGGGACACCCTCCACTACACCAGGTTGCTCAAAGCCTCATCCAACCTGGCCTTGAACACTTTCAGGGATGGGTCATCCACAACTTCTCTGGGCAACCTGTTCCAGTGCCATAAGACCTTCTGTTCATCATGCCTGCCTAAGGACAGGCGGCTTGGAGCTAATATGGACATGTAGTACAATGCATGTTTTGAAATAAGGATCTCATTTCCAGTCAGGTGCAAAAGTTTCACCTTATCTGTAAGACAGCAATTGCTTTATATTTGCTTTAGGTACTCATACCTGCAGATTATTCCCAATTTCTGTTCACTTCTAGAGAAAGCAAAGTTTTCAGCAGCCTATTTCCATCACTAGCAGCCTCTTTAGCATGCCACACAAATCATATGAAGCAATCAGACCACCTGTCCTCACAGTGTCCAGGTTCTTCCAAACATTTTTTCATTTCAAGTTTATTGGCCAGACCTTGGTGTGAGATAAATTTTTGTGGCCTGAAGGTGGATTTTTTACCCCGCCTTACTGCAGTTGAACAATTAGTCTCATTCTTTCTAGGTCGTTTTCCCAAGTTTAAGGGTTTTGTTTGTTCTTTTTATTATTTTTTTCTTCTCAAATACAAGATTATCTTTTAAAATTACCCTTAAGTCTGCAAACATTGAACTCCAGGGCTCACAGATGCCGCTACCTCTGTCACACACCGTGCTGTCAAGCAGTGACAAGAAAATGAAAGAAAAGACCAACCTCTATATAAAAACTTTTGGGCTACATCTGTACCAGTAAATAAAATGAGGTAGTGATTGATCAGATACGGTACAACTCATGTCCTGGGACATAACTACTATCCTGCCAAACAGAGTGGCCACAACAAACTGCGTATCGGAAAGGCCCATGCTGGCCCCAAACTAGCCGTGCTAAAAACTTGGGAGTGCAAACAACTTTGTGTCTGTGCTCCGGCTCACACCCAGCCCGCTCAATAGTCTTTTCTGAGAAGTTGGGATACTTTAAAAGTACATAGTTTTTTGCTGATAATTTGGTGTACAGAGACTTCTTTATCAGAAGATCTGATCCTGCAAGAGCTTGTATTTATGCTTCATTACATGACTGATAGTTGGATGACAACAGTGCCTAGAATCAAAAGTATACAGTGAGAAAACACAGTGCCTGATTCCTACAGTCTGAGGGAAACTTTCATTGCAGACTATTTTTTACCATTCATCACCTAAGAAATATATCAGGACACAAATATTAACTAAAAAGATGCACTTCTACAGCTGCCAAGATGAGAAGTATTATTAAAAGAAACGCTTCTGCAGGTTAAGAGAAGAAGAGGACCTGGAAAATAAGTTTTGCCTGCCACAAAATATCAATTTGTGCAATTAAAATATTTCGGCAAACAAAAACTATTAAAATGAAAAAAAAAACTGCAGCCAAGGGTCACAGAAAAATTGCACGTCATTTGATTCTGCTGAAAATGATCTGACATCAAGATACACAAATCCCACAGATCTAAAAATTATTTTTAGCTTCCAGTGCTGCAAATGAATTGCAAAATCTGACCCTATGTAGTTACAGGCCCTGACCTTCTCTAATTAAGCATTGATTGGTCATCAAATTGACAATCAAGGAAAACAGAACTGCATTTTTCTTGGTATTACAAGAGATAGGAAACGTGATAAATCTTTTTCTTCTTTTTCTTTTTTCTTTTTTTTTTTTTTGCAAAGCATGTATGTTTAAAATCAGTTCACTTTGGAGAGAAATGTCTGGATTAAAAATAGAGAGTGGGTTGTAGGCAAAGGACTATGGTCACGACCCGGGCACTGGGTTTTAGGAGGTGTTTAGTTCAGCAGCTTAAGAGTTCAGCACCAGGCAGGGGCTTATTTTATGTAACAGTGGCATTTAGCCAAAAATTTTCTAGTAAGATTTATCCTATCAAGTCTAAAGTGACAGGAACCCTGCAACTAATAAAAGATGTGTGTGTGAATATGCATGTGTAAGGGAAAAAACCACAGTGACGTATCTGTCATCTGTGTTATTATGAAGACATGCATGGACTTTATCAAGTGCTCAGAGCAAAACAGAAGGTTGTAAATTTAATAAAGATGTATGCATAGAAAATACAAATCAGATTTATACAGTGCTGTGACTGTCTTTGGAAATGTGGTATATATAGCATGAAGGTCATTGAAGCTAGGAGCAATGTGCTGAGCAAAGAAGAGTGCCAGTCTGCAAGCATGCCAGCTTCTCCAGCATGGAGGAAGGACCTTCTCTGATGACCTGTGCTTGGAACTGCAGAGCCAGAAGAAGACTAAGAATTGTTGGAAGTATAGAGGTCCCTAGAGCTACAGCTATGATGCAGCCTGAGGAGGAGAGGAGGCATGAGAATAGCTACCAGCCTTCTTGCACCAACCAAACCAGTTGCAAATGGCTCAGTGTGGTCTGAAAACGATTTTTGCTGTTTCACTTTCCTGGTTTGGAATCTGGGATTGCTGTTCTCCATTTTGTAGTCATACAAAAGAGCCGCGGCTGCAAGGCCAGCACCCTCCCTAAGGCCAGGATGGCGCGTCCAAACCTGCAGGAAACGCCACAGCAGGCACTGCCATCTCCACTGAGGACACGGAAAGATCACAAATATTATCACAACCCAGCAAGGGCAAAGTCCACCCCAGAAAAATGTAACCTCATGTGTTCCTAAACTGTACACTGAGTGGAAGGAGGAACCTAGGAAGCTTGGGACCTCAAGGACTGACTGAGCTAACAGGGGAAAACACATTAGAAGACACATTTCCAACATTAGGGCAGCCAAGCTGGCCACTGCCATATAGAGTTGCCTGAGCAGGGTACTGTGGCAGGTGACACTCCACCACCCATAACACAGCCCTGGTGATGCTTGAACCACCAGATTCAGCTCCCTTCACTACCACAGAAACATTGCAAAAAGCTGGGAAAATTTTTTTTTGGGAGGGAGGTTGTTGAAAAGAACATCACAAACTCTGAGGCGATTGGACAGCCTGAATTTTTGGGAAAGATTAAAAGCTAAATATGGACATTGTTGCTTGACTAAGCAATAAACAAAGAAGTGTAAGAGCACTCTGCAAATATCTGAAGCAGATAGACACTCATGCCAAAGAGAACAGATATCTTTGTCATAAATTAGGAAGGAACATAATTGCAGGCAACGGTATGGCATTAAAAAAAAGAAAACTAAAACTGATTATCAAAGAAAAAATGTCTTTCCAACAGTGATTTATTAGTCTATAGTTTAATCTCCCATGAGGTATGCTCCTATGCTTATTATATTTAAAAATGATACTAGATGAACAATCAATGAGTTTACAATACAAAAAATTCTTGCCCTTAGAGAAAAATGGGCTGAATGACCTCTCATCTATCATTCTCAGTTTGGCTGCATGACATATTACTGAAGAACAACAAAAAAAAGCCTACAACCCCCTAAATATAGACTCAGAAATCTTAAACCAATCAGTACCATTTGATCCAGGGCTGTAAGTATTTTCCAGCAGTTACAGCTGTTGCAACAAACAAGGCAAAGATTTATTCTGCAAACAATTAAACACACATTATACACAACACATCGTTTTCCCCAGCTTGCCAAGAATGATAAAACCACATTGCACAGTGCTAAGGTTGAAACAGACTCTGCAGCCCAAACCTGGGCTAGAACAGTACAAGAGCAGGACTGTGCTGCTGGGCTTTGTAAGATAATGTCAACGCATAGCCAAATAACTGTATTGGCAGAATACTAAGCATGGAGCTGAGCCTAGGAGCACACTTCCCCACAAGACTGTGAAGACATGCAGTTCTCGTTTTGATTTAAAAGACAATTTGCAACCAACACCTGCTGTGATGGGTTTTCACAAGTTCCTCAGCACAGGTTGGAGGTCTAGCATGTTTCAATTCATCAGTCACTTCCTCTGGAAGTCTGTCAGAAAAAAATCCTGAAAGTAGATTGACTTCCTACTCCTCTCCAGCACAGTTCACAAACATTAAAGTGAAGCTGCACCTTCTGCTTTTGGGGAAAATCTCGTGCAGAGGCTGCTCAAGAAGAACAGGGCCACTTCCTCTTCCCTTGTGGCCACAGTCATAGGAAGGACCAGCTTTGCCACACGGAAGCACCAGGAGTTAATTAACGCCTCCTTGAAGCACTGTAATACAACCTCAGTGCCTAATTAACCTTTTTACAGAATGAAACATGACATCTCTGCTCTCCCTACAAATCTGTCGTCTATTCCCTGCCCATGGCAGGGGGGTTGGAACTAGATGATCTTTGAGGTCCCTTCCAACTCTAACCATTCTATGATTCTATGATTCTATAACCAGACTTCTATAAAACACCCTCCAGAGTCACCAAACAAAAATAAAAGGTAAGTTCATATATTATCATCATTTCACATGCTAACATTCTTCAACTGTTGCTGAAATGGAATTAAAGGACAGAATAGGGATTTGCAGAGACAGCATTTTGTCCTCAAGTCAACATTCTAAAATAGTCCCGTTTTTAAACCAAACAGCTAATGTGATGGACAGGTTAATGAGTACTGTTAAAGAAGTTTGACAGAGTAAACTCACTTCATGTTCATACAAACTGATTTGTGGTTTGGGGTAAACTTAGGTGAGAATGGTTGGATTTAACCTTCCTCTTTCATGTAGACAGAGAGAGACCCACGCATCTACCAGCAGCACTGACGGGGTATTTGTGGCATGTCCAGTCTGCTACTGTATTTCCCATCCCTCCTTCTGGTGCCCTCCTAATGGTCAACTCTAAGCAGACAAATTAGCTACAAGATCTTTCCATGTCTTCTAACAGGAGCTTTATTAAGACTGACATTGGTCCGTCTCTATTGCGGTGTCGGAACACCATGTCCAAGCTATTGATATTTTCTGTTTGGTTACATAGACATGGGAAGCAAAGTCAGAGAACAGGATGGCCTTTGCCCTCTTCCACGTCACCCTCATCACGGCACAGAAAATGTACCCCTTCATTTCATGCATTACAATTTTCAGTGCTGGATTCATTCTAACTTTTTGCTACCTATAAATGTTTAATGTTAATTAGGAATATAGCTTTATAAATATCCTGAAAAAGCTGTTCAACACACGTGGTAAGTAGCATTACTGATTTTAAGACTGGCAAGCTCAAAAAAAAGCCTGGAATAATGAATCTTTTTACAAACTAGTTGATTTGACCATAGCAGTTTTAATACAAAAATATATTGAATACCCTCCATCCTTTTTTAACCACCACTCATTCACAAGACTTCCAGACTGCTAAGAATCATTATTTCTCTAATTATCAATGGTTACTTAGGACTTTGCAACAAGTTTGGGGATGGGATTGCTTGACTCAAACTGACATTTGAAGAACAGAGAAAAGATTAGTTTTCATATACAATTATGAATTTATCCAGCTATGTTAGGACTATAAACTGTGAACTGGGAAGCAAAATGGGCATGCAAGCTGAAGGGACAGACAACTTACCATGGATCTTCACACATCCCCTCACTTAGCCAAGTACAGTGGCAAGATCATGGCCAGTTGCTATAAGATTTCATAGATTTCATAGATTTCTAGGTTGGAAAAGACCTTAGAGATCATCGAGTCCAACCATCCCTAATCCCCATTAAACCATATCCTCAAGTAGCTCATCCACCCTATTCTTAAACACATCCAGGGATGGGGACTCAACCACCTCCCTGGGCAGCCTATTCCAGTGGCTGACAACCCTTTCAGAGAAGAAATACTTCCTAACATCCAACCTGAATCTCCCCTGACTAAGCTTATGCCCATTTCCTCTTGTTCTATCTCCCATCACTAATGTAAAGAGCCCTTCCCCTACCTCCCCACCATCTTTTCTCAAGTATTTATAGGCCGTAATCAGGTCTCCCCTCAGCCTCCTCTTCTCCAGGCTAAACAGCCCCAACTCCCTCAGCCGCTCCTCATAAGTTTTATTTTCCAGCCCCTTGAGACTGGGGTTCCCTTCATTCATTTGATTAAAAAAACAGACTCACTAGTCTGCCAGTATCACGCACTTCCCAACAACTGCAACATTCCTGTGGCCCTCATCCGCTATTCTTGCAGGCTATGTTGTTGTTTGATTTCATTACTAATATGGTTGTGTGCTTCTTGGAATTTGCATCTTCCGATTTGCTTCTGCTGTACTTTGCAAGGAATCACATTGATGCTGAATAAGGCTTTTGAGGTTCTACAAAGAATAGACTATACTTTTTTTTGTCTAACATGGATAATCCTCTTGTATTGCACAAAGGTCTTTTTCTGGTTTTGTCTTTGTATCTCTAACTTACCTTGGAAAAGCAGGAATTTCTTCTGGGTCATCGACTTCCTCAGTAATTTTTAAAACAGGTAAATACTGCCAGCAGGAAATGTAGTCCTTCAAAATATAAAGCTGTCCTAAATGAACAATGCCTCTAATTCAACTATTTGGGACAGGATACTGGATTTGAAAACAACACTCTTGTGTTTTTACAATCCTTTTAAGATGTAACATGCTACATTTTCTTGTCCTTGGCCACGGCCACAGGTTTGGTGAATTCTCCAACAGTGCAGAACATGCTACTGGATTAAAGATGTAGTGTTTTCAACAGGAACTGGACACCAACAAGACTGCTGTTAAGACAGATGGAAGACAACGTCCTGCAAAGAAGCCACACTTAACTGAGCTGTCAACGAATCAGAGACAGAGAAGAGCAAATGGTCAGTTCTCCACCATGCTGTTCAAACAACGAAACTGCCAGGCACACATGCTTGCAGCTGGGAAAACACAGACACTAAGGCCTATTTTCCTTTCCTATTAAAACAATTGTTTTATCAGTTGAAGTCTGACAGCTTCCAGGAGCTTCTATGTGCTTACTGGGTCCTGCTGCTTCTGATTTTGGTATCTTCCTTGCCAGAAGGTCTGTATTTGTCTGGCCATAACTCAGTTCCTTGCCCATGTTCCCAGCTGACTATTTTCACTTTTGAAACATCCTCAAAAACAGCCCTACTACTCCTCATGTTCACAGTCAGAGGTTTTGCCAAAAGAGGCTGATTGTGAAATGGTCCTACTTTTACCCTGCTTTCTACCCAATCCACACCTACCCTCCCTCCTCTCCTATTTCAGATCCACTGCCTGTTTAAAATCTCCAGTTCATTTGTCTCCTTTCCTTCCTAACCATGCCACCATAGCTCCGCTAGTGTATACAAATCCCTCCTGGCCTTCATCCCCTTGTTAAAAATGTTTCCTTAATTGCCATTCATTCTTCTTCAGTCCAGTTGAAACTGCTTTCACGTTACTGTAATGAACAAGCGACACGTGGACATCTTCCTGGTAAACAGAGAAGGCTTCTTCTTCCTCATCTTTCATGACACATTTGCTAAGTTGGATATTGTCAGTAACATCCTCTCTATCCTTCATCTTTTTCATTTTCCCTTTCAGCTTTCAAGAATCTTTGCTGTTTGGGGCTTCTTCTGCCTCTCTGACCATTGTGTTTTGGCATTTCTGCTGCCTTCTCTCTCTCTGTGGAATTGCTTCTTCCACTGCGTATTCATGCCTTACCCACAGTTACCTTTATTTTTGAACTTGGACTATACCTAACTCTCCTCCCTTGTCTTTGCTGCGGCCGCTGTTTCATTGCCATTCCTGGATGATCCTGTATGAGTCCTTCCCTCTAGTACTCATAGCATCCTCTGATTTCAAGCTGGTAGGTGACTTCTCTTCTCCCTGAAACCTGCTTTTGTTCACCACTCTCTTATCAATGTCATCTCCGACTTAAAAATGGCTTTAGAAATTAGGACACAAGACAAGGAGACTCCTAATGAAATTTAAGATTCAGAGAGTCACATAGTAGAAAGATGGGGACCAATCTTTGTGTCTGAGACAACAAGAGTAAATATGGAAGGAGCACCAGACCTTCAGAAGAGATCTTCTAAGAGAAGGACTACATTAGACCGCAATCTAAGGAAAACTGGGAGAAGATGTAGTCTGGGACAACTGTCTGTG
Organism: Tauraco erythrolophus; assembly: GCF_009769465.1. Classification (NCBI taxonomy): domain Eukaryota; kingdom Metazoa; phylum Chordata; class Aves; order Musophagiformes; family Musophagidae; genus Tauraco; species Tauraco erythrolophus. The sequence continues at coordinate 120,679,672 of NC_141465.1, read as the reverse complement.
AAGCATTGGGCCAGGTCAGGTCATAGCTTTGGCTGCAGCCCCCAGGCTCTCTCTGACTCATACGCTGCATTCAGCTGGTGGGTCTCAGGCTTCATAACCTGCAAGGTTTTTCACCTGAGGAGATGGTGCAGACAAGACTTAGGAGTTAGGCAGTAAAGGCTTAGGGTTTTGGAAGGCGTGATAGGATGTTGGAGGGAGAAATAGCTCTTGGTTAGATGCAAATGCTGGAATAAATCTTTCAGTTAGGAACTTTGGCTGCCCCTGGAGCCGCCAATGCTGCCTGTGAAACTGCTCGTCCAGACGTGCCTCCTCAACCCAAGTATGCTCTTTCCCTATTGCCAAGCTATCTGACTCCTAGTTTCGCTTCTTTTGTATCCTTCACTATCTTTTGTTCTGCTCTGAGTGCTGGGAGAACTGGAAGCTTGCCTACCAGCTGCTTGGCTTGCCTACCACTCCACCTTCCTTTCTTCACTATACCCTGCCGGAGGACAGGTTAGGTCCTGTGGGATGAATTAAGCAGCAGATTGATGCTTGCTGGATTCTCAGGAACCTTCATTAAATGGAAAGTATTCCTCCTACCCATATAAAACTACCCTGAGATGCTCCATGTCTCAAGCTGCACTGAGATACAATCTCTCTTTTTAACATGCTGTCATTTTATGTTGCTTTTAAAAATGTTCTAACATGTTCCAAAGCAAAACAAACAAACACAAAAATTGTGCACAGATAATCTCTTAAATCCTCTGCCTATGTACAGTTGGGGATGGAATGTTAAATATTTTGAGCAAGTTTTATCTAATTAGAAAGCACTTAATTACTTTTCTCCTGAAAGATGAGGCTCTGTTTGATAATTTCATGAGGATGGTATATCTTCAGCAAAAACATAGAAAATAGTTTTCTGCCAGAATGTAAGAAAATAGAAGTTTCATCATACAGATTGTTACGAGTTTTGCACATGGGTTGCATTTATAAAAAATCTTTGCTGTCTAGCATAGACAGACAATCAAAACTGAAATCAGAGGAAGAGTAGCAGAAGAACAACTGATAAAGCTTCCACGTGTAAGTTCTTGCTTCTTCAACACGAGATCTGCTTCATGTTCAATCACTTTATTAACCAAGACATTTCCCCCCACCTCATTCCTCTCCTTTTCTACCCCCAGCAATATACTGGGATTCCTTCTGTGGATTATCTAAAAGCAGGGAAGGTATTAATGCACCATTATCATGCCTGTTGTCACATGAGATATATTATATGGGTTTTCAGGCAGACTATTTTGTCTTGGAGACAGAAATGAAATGTCTATTCTGTGAAAGAAGTGACAAGCTAAACCAGAAGCACAGCAGCAAAGACTCATGCAGCTTCTGGGCTGGATTCAGCTCTGCAGATGGTGATAAAGAATTAATCATCTTTTATAGTCTTTATGGATCTGTATTAACATTGGTGGATGAATCTTATTGTGATCATGCTAACTATTACAAGGAAGTTTATTTATTTACTTATTTAAAAAACTGCAGACTGATGCTGCCTTACTTGTGCAAATCTGTTAAAATACAGACAGCCAGTCACTTAATACAGAGTGATTGTCTGTGAGTACAAGTATCAGGATCAGGTTCTTATTCTGCACATTTTAATTTTCTGTTTGTGCTTTGAATTTTTGTTGGTTTGTTGTGAGCTTAACATGCAAGTATCAAAGAGTTTAAGTCTAGTATTTGAACTAACTTTGCAATTTTTACATGGGAAAGTCATCAAATTTTATTAGACTGTCTGTGATGTCTTACTCCATTTTGTGACCAATGCTCTTTTCTTGATCATATGAGTGGTAACCTATAGCCTCGGTGTTTAGCAGAAAGCTACTTCTCCGTAAAATTCCACATGATGAATCAAAATCCAAAGCTCCCCCCTCACCTTGTGGCTCCTTCATTCAAGAAATATCATTTCAAACAGGCAAAAATTATTCAGGATCTAGCAAATTGCTATATACTTTGACACGTAAGTTTATCCTGAGACAAATGCACGTATGATCTCCTGTTTAGCACCACCTGTCCACCATTGTTGGTTTACAATTCCCAAAGAAGTAAAGATTTCTCTTATTGTCATGTGATGTTTCCTAGTCATGAATTATATTAAAAAAAAAAGAAAGGTAAGAGCACATATATATGTATTCATGTAAAAATATTTACACGTAAATATATTTTTTAACCTTACATCTTTGTATATATGCATGTTTGTACATCTACATCTACATATGTTCCTAGCTTTTTTTAAGCCCTTGTTTCCAACAATGATTTTAATCGAAGTTCCAAAATATGGATTTCATTTAGGATTAACAAAATAATTAGTAAGGCAATAACAATTTACTGGTATAAATGTGTAACAAATATGTGTCTTTAACAAGAAACTTAAAACAGTGGTTTTAATTAGTAAATGGAATCCACCATTTTCTAGTTGTCTCATTAAAATGAAATTAGATGTAGGGTTTGGAATTTTAATTCAAAACATTCACCTTTATTTTTGGAACACGTTCCTGAATGAGTTCCTAGATTATTTTAGCAAATGTCTGTGCTAATGTACTTAAACGTAGAGTCCAATCTCATTAACATTACCTTCCAGAACGAGGACATCGGAAGAATTTTACTTGAGAAGGAAACAGGGGACTGTACGAAATGACTTCACTCAAAGCAAAGATTATTTCCATGTGTAACAGTGCAACTTAATTTACATTCCTACATCTCAAAATAACTGGCACGGTATTTTCAGTAATTACTGAGTACCTACCTGCTACATTCAGGGTCCCTCAGTTGAGGTAACTGCGCTGCAAGCAGCGGTGGAATGAAATTTTACATTTGTGGCCATATGGAATACTCACATCACCTACTTTAAGGTGTGCAACCCAGGGGCCTGTCTCATGACAGTGCCTAACTCATCTCTAGCAACTGTGTAAGTAATCTAAGATTACTTATTTTCCTCTGTATCAGTGTGTGTTGTGAAACACTATGTCCTTAGAGTAACAAATTATATAAAGTGAGACAAAAAGACTGGAATACCTCAATGCTTTCTATACTGCAAATTAATGTTTCTAAGAAAAATCAATTGAGAAAAGAAAAAAAAAAAATTTGAGAAATAAGCACTTTAAGTGATAATGGCAGGGAGGAATTTCAAACAAATTTTCAGCTAAACGAGGCTCATGCCTAATAGCTGTCCAGGGCTTGCTCCAGACCATTTTTGCTCTAGGTCTGTGAGGCTTGACAGAAAAGACAATTTTTAAAGAGCTTCGAGGGAGTCATTTCTGTGTGTGGATACCCAGGCTAAGCCAACAAACTGCAGAGCTACAACTGGGAGCTTTGAATGTGAAGTGTCCGTAGACACCAGCTACCAGCTGCGCACACTTACCTACTTCTGCACCGTCGCAGACAGCACAGAGTAGGAGTGACTTTTTCCACATACGTTAGGACACTTTTGACTCTTATTCAACTTGGGATACAAGGGGGACACTCAACTCATTATGAGCTCCTGGAGTCAGGTCCACCCCGCAGCTCCCACTCCAGGGAGTTCTATGGCTTCATGGGGAAAGAGCGGATGAGGGACAGGACACGTGTTGGATCTGCCCCTGCCCTCCAAAACCACCCTCACTGCTTCCCCTCCAGCCTTCCTAGTTCCTCCGACCCCCAGAGGGGCAGGCAGAGGCAGAGGTGCCAAGAGGCAGAGGATGTGGCAAGAGGAGGAGGAGGAGGGTGGAAGGAGCCAGCCTTGGCAAGTAAAAGTTGCTAAATGCTGTATTTAGATAGTCAGACTTTACTTCACAGATCTGCTCCCTTGGCCATTGTCCCTTATATTGGGACGGTTAATTACCCTCATGCATCCATACAGCTTTCAACCTTGTCGTGTTAAAGATCACCCTTGTATTTTTTTCAGTCTAATTTTCCAGAGTCACTTTGAATTCTAATCCTTCTGTCCTGAGGGACCGAGTCCCTTCGTCTTACATGGGTTGCTTACTTTGTACGCCTTGTTTTACAAGGACAAATGTGATTTTCATGGATACAAGTCTAATTCATGTCTTCTCTAGAAAAATAATCCCTTTTTTTTTTTCTCTAGATGGTACTAAAATGTGAAGCTAATGCAAAAACACAAGTACATGACAATAATGAAGTATGTTTCTGCTAAGCTCTGCGGTGCCTCATTTGTGCCTCACGCAGAGTGCTGAACTAAGTAAAAACTTGATCTGCATCAAATGAAGTGAACTTAACTGACTTCCTTGAAGATTCATAAACAAGGATGCCAGAGAGCGAGGCTGCGAGGCTGCCCAGCTGCCTGCGTAATGGGGAGAATCTCACCCAGCCGTTCTGGGACCACGCGCGGGAGATGCGGCTGATCAACAAACTCAAATGAACTCTCCAAAGCGCTTGCTTCAATTTTCTCTGGAAAATTATCAGTCAGAGTCTGGTATACAAATAAACAACTTCCATGCAGATCCGAACTCCAAATATATGAAAAAAACCAAGGGAGTTAAAGATTTGCGTGTATCTTGTGCACCATTTTCCAAGAAAGTCCCAAGAAGTAGCCCTGTCTCTTAGAAGGTTACAGAGGAACAAGCCAATGCAAAGGTCTTTCATTTCATCTGATACGAAATACCATATGTTTTTGCACGCTTCATTAATGCTCCCTGGTTTGCTGCCTAAAAGTGCACGACGAGCTCAACCTTCAGGGGTCAGCAGTGCTCAGCATATCTATGAATTGAGCTCTAAGCGACCGCGGGGACTATCGAACGAGGGCTGACTCTGCTGAATATTAATCCTGCAGTTTTACGTTGGATGGTTCGGAATCTGAAAACCAGCTAAGTACATATCATCCCCCTTCTCGCAAATGCCACTAATCACCTGTACAGTTCTCTTCCCAGAAATAAAATAGCATTTTATTCAGAGGGTGCACTTGGAGAATATTCTTCTGAACAGATTTGCTAAACTGTAAAATTCTCTGTTTACTCATAGTTTTGAAATTAGATAAATATAGTAGCTTTTTTTGGTTTGAGCTTTCCAGTGCAGAGAGTCTTGTGTTTTGAGTGATAACATTCATTTTTGGAAAGCCTAATACTATCAGGCTAGCTGTACGTGGTCTGGAATAAAGATTGCTAAATGCAGCCGAGTTTTTGTGGCTGCACTGAAATACGAGCAGTGTAAAGAGAGGCTGCTTCACTGTCTCGTTTTTATGCCCAGTGGTCTTTCATAGACTGTTCTGCCTAAATTTTAGTTTTAGTAGATTACCTTCAAATTAGAGTAAATTAGAGCTCAGGATTTACTCACAGTGCAATGCCTTGCTCCACCAAAAGCCTACCAATTTAAATGCAAGGGAGCACAGTCTTTATAGCTTTAGAGTGGTCTTGACAGTGTGCTGTTTATGGACTCTTTTTAGCATACACAGGCATATATGCATGCGAAGCAGAGAGGCTGAAGCGAAATGACTCAAACTGTGGCGCTCTCCTGTTACAACATTAACATTATAGTTATTCCAGGGTTTCTTAGTCTTGTTAAATAACAGTGGATTGAATAAAAAAGGAGTAAGAAGTGTGATGGATATGAAAATATAATGTATACAGTATAATAAATTAATGCTTAGCATTTTCTGCGTGTTTACAAAACCTGCCTCTTTTGAGCTACACTGCACCAAAAGTATTATCATATTAATCAGGACAATGCAAAGGAATATATATTTCTATCAAAATCTAATCAGAGCATTGAGCATTCCTGCTCCCTAAAGACAAAAACAAAATAAAAAAGAGGAGGTTTTCATCTCATTGAAACAATGCATGATATACTGCTAATGCCGCTGCATATACAAAAAGGCATGTTTATACGTGGTTAAAAACACAGCCTGAGCCTTAGCACAGTCTTGCATGTGGAATTTTATTGCATGTAGAATAAACAACTCTGCATCTGACTCAGAATCACAGCCATAACCCCTCAAGGTATTTTTATTTGACCTCAAACGAACATAGAAAAGGAGTTCATAGAGTAGCCATTTCTTTGCTATTTTTGCAGCATCTGTCAAGGCACTGGCAGTGCAGCCTCAGCGTAGAAAGTGTTAGTGCTTCTGAAACCTGTTATTAGTGTAAATCTTGGCTTGGACTTGACTTTATTTTATATTTAATGACAGGATGTCAAGAATACTTTGATCGGTATTAATGTAGTTGCTGGAATGAAAATACTTTCAGTCAATTAGTGTTTTGATTCCAGGCAGTTAGCTATACCATCCACCATCAAGTAGTGATGCTCTTTTAGACTACAATCTGTCCCTCACCCGTGACACAGATAGAAGACTTACCACAAGGGAGTAACAAATCTTGAATCCAGGTTTAGCCACAAAGTAGTCATCAGATTTGAAGGTTATCTTTATCTGATTTGTTCTTGATGTTATTCTTGGAGGTACTTCCTTGTGCCCACACCACCGTCCTCGTATAACTGTGCTGGTCTCTGATACATCTTCCACTTCCACAAAGTCATACCTGGGAACAAGTTTGAAGGATCAGTTTTTGCTGACTCTGGTCAAAGAAGATGGTTGCAAATAGCCAGGAGCACAGCTGAAGACCCAAAGACAACTGTCTCCCATTCCCCACTGCAAAACATCAGACTAAATATTATAAATGGTGGACATGTCATGTAGCACAAAATACACTAAGCTGCAAGCTACTGCCCAAATGCTCAAATGGCTGATTATCAGGCTCCTGGAACATGACAGACAGTATTTTCCACCCTATTAAAATAGCAATGAGAGGCACTTGCACGTGACTAGTGCATAATGAGCATAAGTATTGTGTTTCATGTGGTGGATAAATAATTCAGAGACCTTACAAAATAATATTTAAGAGAGGCTGCCCAGGCTGAGCAGCTGCAAGCACTTGTGAATTTTCTGGTGGTCCCTCAACTCCCTGCAGCAGCAGCCATCGGCTCCCGCCTGCTGCGCCTGTCAGAGGGCTGGAGCCCGGCCAGGGGCAAAGAGGGGATGCTGGAGGGACATGGGGCAGTGCGTGCTGCCAAAAGGTGCTTTTTTGGACCTTCTGTGTAGGTGGCACAGTGTTCCTGGTAGATGGTTTGGAAAGACGAGGTTTAGATTGAATATTAGGAAAAATTTCTTCACTGAAAGGGTCGCCAAGCACTGGAACAGGCTGCCCAGGGAAGCGGTTGAGTCACCATCCCTGGAGGTATTTAAAAGACGCGTAGATGTGGTGCTTAGGGACATGGTTTAGTGGTGGACTTGGCAATGCTAGGTTAAGGGTTGGACTTGATGATCTTAAAGGTCTTTTTCAACCTAAATGATTCTGCGATTCTATGATTCTAAGCTTTGAAGTAGAAAAGGGCAGGCTGGCACCCCGTGTGCTGTGCGAGGACTCCGCTGTTTGCAAGGGTGCTGTCACCAGGGGAAAAGCAAAGCACGTCTTGCCCTGTGCAAGGCCAAACCTTGGCCAGGCATCTGTGCCACAATCATGGTGCCATGAGCCCAAAGAAGGCTCCGCCAGGAGCAGCTGACATTAAAACCCAGCACTCACTGCACAGCCTCAGTATTCATAGAATCATAGAATGGTTTGGGTTGGAAGGGACCTCAAAGATCATCCAGTTCCAACCCCCCTGCCATGGGCAGGGACACCCTCCACCATATCAGGTTGCTCAAAGCCTCATCCAACCTGGCCTTGAACACTTCCAGGGATGGGGCAGCCACAACTTCACTGTTCCAGTGCCTCACCTCATCCTCACTCATCCTCAGAGTGAAAAATTTCTTCCTTACATCTCATCTAAATCTGCCCTCTTTCAGTTTAAAGCCATTGCCCCTTGTCCTATCACTACATGCCCTTGCAAAAAGTCCCTCTCCAACTTTCTTGTAGCTTGTTTAGGTCATTTATTGAGTTCATTTATGGAGCTGGAGAATAAGGAAGGCAGAGAGTGAAGTCCTGATCTTACTATATCTATGAGAAAAACAGTCCCTTGACATCTGTGGAGTCATAATTAGGCCCCACACATTGCGGCTGGCGAGGCAGAGGTGATGACAAGAGGGGCAGGTTGAGTGCAGCCAACAAGATGGGGAGAGTTGCCATCCTCACGGTACAGTTAAGCCTTAAAACTCTGGAGGTCTTTACCAGGAAAAGTTTATATTATCAAAGTATGTGCTCCCTCCAAAGAGAAAGTTTAAGACTGTGAACTGATTCTCACTAGCAGCTCCCCAGCCCCAGGTCTGCAGGCCAAGCATCCACCTCCCTGCCCAGCTATGGGAGCTGAACAGCTCTGTAAATAATGGACCTGTTTGTTTTTTTCTGCTGAGAGCCCATGTGAAAAAAATGCAAGTACTATGCGGCTTGAGAATATCAGCACTGCTGCTTTTATATTCACCAACCTCAAATTGTACAGAACAGAAAATAACAGATTCACTGTAACCAAATCACTTAAATCTGCCCAAACTGCTGAAACATACATTTTTTTGTAACATGACAAAGTTTACTTCCAGATGGAGTTAAGCTTGTCTCAGGCTCTCTCCCCCATCCTCTGCTCCTGCTCCACGGTGATGGACGTGGTACCCGGCAGAGCTCTGCGGTACCACCATTGCCCCTGGCAGCACGACAGCCACCAAACACTGCAACACGAGGGGCTGCAGAGTTTTCAGCATAAAACAACCTTGTAGGCTTTGGTGAAAAGTGTCCTGACTGGTCTCCCCACTTTTTGAGGCCAGGAGTCAGACTGATAGTAAAAACGGGGCAAATCTACGGGCTTTCAGGGAATATTACTGCTTTCAACAACAGAGGCTTTGTTGCAAGAAGGTGCAATCTCAGTTGTTTCTGTGCATCCAGGGAGCCTCAGAAGCTGGGTAATTTAATTGCTTTTCAGCATCATCTCTTATCAGGTGCCTGTAGAAAAGCTAACAGCACTTCTAGAAAATTCTGTAAAACCTTGACTATTTCCCCTCCTTCTGAAACAGCTCTGCTAAAGTATACCTTTTCATTCCTCAGCCTGAATGAATTTCAATCAGTTCAGTCTTAATAGTATGCAAATTACAATAATTAGCATTAATGAAAAATTGAAAGAAAACACTAGGAAGTTTCTGAAGAAAAAGCATAAGGTCAAAAACAAGTACAAAAGGAAGGTGAGGTGCAGAGGTCCCGAATTACTTGTCCGATATGCACAGCAGGTGCCGAAGTATGCATACACAGGTACTGAAGTTGGAGAAAAAAACCCTAGTTTTGAAAAACATATTGAGCAGCAGCAAAAAATCTAACTATGCACATAGTACTTAACAGGCTTAAAGGCATCACGAGCTGTTTGCCTGAGGAATTCCTCACTCTGGAAGAAATACTACACAAATAAAGGTCTTCCAGGAATACCAGGGAAGGCTTTATTGCAGGAAAGAATGTGATATTTCTCCAGCTCTATAGACACTATGGATGATGGAAGGTCTTTGCTTCTCTCTGCATCCTAAATTAGCTGCTCTGGAAAAAACAGATAGACTGTCTTCCAAGATGGTCCTCAAACCCATAATGCCAGTAACAGCTTGACTCTCCCTCACCATGCCACCACCTTTAATGGCTCTTGGCAGAGAATACTTCATCTTTTTTCCCACAGTAAATTAGCCCTCCACTTCGAAGTTGCGATGCTTTAAGGTCAGCCATGGTTTACCCACTATGTAAATATTAACAGGCTGCTGCTGTATGCATTAGGCTCTGAATCTGGGAAAGCATTCGCAGTGCTAGGAGGTAACTGTCCTCACTGACTCCTGCTCATCTTGGACCAGCAGTACCAGAGCAGAGCACCAGCTGCCAAGACCATCAAGGCGCAGGGGAGGAGAGTCAGTGCCAGGCTGCACTTTTTTATCACTAAACGGAAAGCAAAGCTGCAGAAATGGTTCTCTCTATCGGTAATGCAGAAAATTAACAAAGCAAAACAAGAAAAAAAAAATCTACCCTGTAAAATCCGCAGAGCCAAACCCTATAAATGCAAATTAATTGACAAAGAAGATAAGATAAGCAGAGGCTGGGTGTGCAGAAATCCTAACAATCCAGTTCTTTGCATAGATAAGGTGTAAGTAACAACATGATCAGGCAGAGAGCTGGAAGCTGAGACTTGAGCATTTTATGTAAGTAGCATCACAGCAATCTGCCTTTCGGAGCACAGGAGCATATGGGAATCCTGAGCCTGCTCTCTCCCACAAAACAGAGATCTGAATAAAAGAAATATAAACAAAAAACTCAATGGATTTATACTGCTTTAGTGAAAGCTGGCAAGACTCACCCCCGTGCTCTGCTAATGCAGAGCAGTTTATCTACCTGGGTTAATCAGCCAGATCAACGGAGCTTATAGTCACTTTTGCTTAAAAAGGGAAACCAAAACAAGTGGGATACAGTAGAGTATACTTTATTAGACGTATCAGTATGCAGAGCACACTGACGTTTGTGGACCTGTATTTAAAGGTTTTGAAAGAAACCGTGCCAGTGAAGAGTAACAATAAAGATAAACAAATAATTTGAAGAACACAGTTATATTTTTCAATGCATTTTTATCTGTCCCTCACACCCCAATATAAACACATACCTACTGACTCACATCTCCCAGAGCCTTCTACATACTGAAAAAGATGTGTTTTGCCTGGCTGAAACATGACAGAGGTGACAGAGGACAAAATCCTATTAGAGTAGTACCTGAGTTGTTGGGTAGCTGGATTTGAGCATAAAAGTGCCTTGTGGTTAAAATATTATAGAAGGACTAAAACCTGCTGAAATTGCTTCAAGTCCAGGGCAGCTCAGTTTATTTACAAAGTCAAAGACCAGTCTGGGTTGTAAGGGACCCTTAGAGGTCTGTCCTCCAAGCAGGGCCATCCCAGACCCAGCCAGAGATACTCAGGTTCTGATTTGCAGTCTCATGTCAGTGGCCACATCCGTAAGCCCAAAGGCGGTATTAAGGAGTCCTTTACAAACTTCCACTTGCCACTCACCTGCAGATATCATTTTCAGGCTCCTCCAGTCCAAACTGATTATCAAAAGCCAGCTGGATTCTGGTGCTGTCTGGGGAGTGGAGCCGCCACGTCAGCAGGAGGTTCCGGGGGTAACTGCTGGGGAAGCGAGGACTGTGGATGCAGCCGTTCCCTGCCACGCTGATGGTCTCTTCTTTTCGGTACAAGTCTGTGAGGTGATTGCTCTCTGTTAGTAGTCACAACTTGTAGAAATTAGTATGTTGTTCCAGTTACAGGAAGACAAAAAACACAACAGTTTATAACACAGCACAAATTATTTGCATTTAAAGTCTATAAAAAGTTGGGTCTAGGAGCAGTTATTAAATAAGAACTAGTGTATTTTCTCGTAATTCAACTTCGTATAAACAATAAGAACAACACCACTCAACTATAGAGACTCTTTATTTTACAATAAATATATCATTACTTTTACATTGATATTGATTATATAATTTCCTTGTCACCATTTTGGTTTTAAAACAGAATTTAAACTTTAATAAAAGCTGCAAGCTTGAGAACCACGAAGTGAGACAGACTGAAGTAAAAAGGTAAACAGCTCTGCTTCCAAATTTGGTGCTCTGGAGAGAGATGTCCTCTGAAAAAAAGCAGCAATAAAAGGCTGCAGGAAAGTACATGTGAGTAAGTCTAAGTTTGTTCATTGCGCTTCAGTATTTTCTCCCAGAAGCATTTTTTAAGTCACATTCTCATTTTATTTATATGGCTTAAATCATTTGCTGTCAATGGATCATTAACACAAATAGCTACTCCACATTTACGCCGATGTAACTCAAGTCAGAAACTGTCCCACCAACTGTCTTCTTCAATAGCTTCAAGACAAATAGCCAAGTCTTTACTTAATTAAAATTCCACAACTTCTGCCTGAGCAAATACTCAATTGTTTGTAAAGTTTACTTACACTGAGGTAAAGCCTCAGCTGCTGTAAATCCCTAGCTCCAAAGATGACAGGAACCATGGCAAGACCCAGCTCCCTAGAAGACAAAATGTCTTCTCAGTTGCACCACGTGCTTGCATTGTCCAGCTGTTACTGATACGGGAACTTGGCTCCCAGCATCAAAGAACTGCAAGCGACTAGTTTTTTGTGCACTGACATCTCTAGTGTGGGGAAATTTCAAGGATCAGAAGGCTCCAAGGCAACATGCAGATCGTGGTGGGGTTCAGTTCCCAGTTAAGACACCCAGATCTGAGCCTCTAGCCATGAGGCAGCTGTATGCGTTCCCCGTGTGGTGTGTGGACATCCAGGGCTCACCTCAGTTACTCACAGAGACACTTCTACCACTGTCTCTAAGCATGGTTTCCTGCCTGGCCTCCACAAGGACAGTGAGGTTCAGCAGCACATCCAGCAGCCCCCAGCAGAAGTCCCATGGAAGCTGTGCCGTCTCGTGAAGCCACCTGCGCATGGGCAAGCTGAGCCCTTTCTCAACACACCCAGTGGGAGCTACACCCAGACAGGTCCTGAGTCAGTCACCCAACTGCACTGACCAAATTTCTACTTACTACGGGAACTTAGACGCTTGCCTTCACGCAAACACCTAAACACCAGTGTTCTAATACTAAACTGAACATCACCCCCAGTACTCTGCTGAACGTCAGGTCAACCTCCAGTTCCACCACAAGCAACAGAAATAAACACAAAACTGGTGCCTCCTGAATTTGGCTACTGCGGAGGAGCAAAGCGGGGAAAATTTCTCCCACCAAGCCACGCTATGAATGTTGGAAATACAAAATCAAAGTAAGCAACCAGCCACAGCCATCTGTCACACACAGTAATCAAGGTTTTCTCTCTTAAAATAAAATCTAATGTTTGACCGAAGCCTTCTGAGCTCTTTATATAAAAGAATATATATTTGTTTCATAAATGCTCATGGAAAAGAGGAACTTAGAGAAACGGTACAAACTTCATTGTAAGTACCTCTATTTTTTCAGGTTGCTTTTCACTGGTTTCTGGCTGTAAATACCTCCCTGCATGTAGCTGTAAGCAAAGCATGGTTGTGTGTCAACAGTTCATTGTACCCTTCTGACAGGGTAATAATTCTAGCTTCCAAAGAACCTGAAACTTAGGAGATAAAAGTCTGGGTTTCCTGTAAAAACTATCTCTGAAGATTTATTTGTGACATCTTTCTAAGATGCTTTCATTCAAGATGAAATGTTCTCACACCCTAAGTCACCCTTTCTAAGCAAATACAGCCCTGACTCCATAGCTCACAAAGTGCAGAACTAGCCAGTTTTGTCAGTTTTGTTTCATTTTGACCAAACAATTTGCATTGAAAAAGTGACAAGTCAGTGAAAATAAAGGCCACGCACCTATTAGTTTTGTTGCAATTTTCATAGAATGATTTCATAGAATCATAGAATGGTTTGGGTTGGAAGGGACCTCAAAGATCATCTAGTTCCAACTCTCCTGCCATGGGCAGGGACACCTCCCACTACATCAGGTCGCTTAATGCCCCATCCAACCTGGCCTTGAACACTTCCAGGGATGGGGCAGCCACAACTTCTCTGGGCAACCTGTTCCAGTGCCTCACCACCCTCACAGTGAAGTTTCTTCCTTATATCTGATCGAAATCTGCCCTCTTGCAGTTTAAAGCCATTGCCCTTGTCCTATCATTACACGTCCTTGTCAAATGTCCCTCTCCAGCTTTCTTGTAGGCCTCTTTCAGGTACTGGAAGGCTGCTAGAAGGTCTCCCTGTAGCCTTCTCTTCTCCAAGCTGAACAACCCCAACTCTCTCAGCCTTTCCTCTTAGCAGAGGTGCTCCAGCCCTCAAAACATCTTCATGGCCCTCCTCTGGACCTGCTCCAGCAGCTCCATGTCCTTCTTCAATTGGGGTCCCCAGAGCTGAACGCAGTACTGCAGGTGGGGTCTCACCAAAGCAGAGTAGAGGCAGAATCACCTCCCTCGGCCTGCTGGACATGCTTTCATCAGGAACATCTACACTGAAGTTTGTTTTCTATTTTATTTTATTCTCATTATTATTTCTTTTCTGGAAAAAAAAAAAAAAAAAGACGACACGTCTGGGTTTTTTTTCCCTAATCTGGAATGAAACAAAATGTCCAGCCAACACTACTGAGTTCCTACTGAAATGCTGAGGACCTTTGAACTCTGAAAACCTGCAGTATACCCAAGAAGAAAAAATATTTCTTTCACAGGATTATGTCCAAAATGCCCAAGAAAAGGGATAAAAATAGAACAGCTTTGATGAAAGCAAATTCTGCACTTTTGAATGAAACAGCCATTCCTTAAGTCAAAACAAAAGTTACTGCAGTAAAACATGGCAGAACTCATCCTATACCTGAGAGTAGTTTGCTCTTCTTTCTTGGACAGCAAACTCTTGCCATTTTTGCACTCTCAGCACACATTTCACTGCGTGGTTCAATGTGGTTCATGCTTCTGAGGGAATGGTTCCCTTTTCCCAGCCAGCCCTAGTACAGGCTTTACTCCGGAGCTGTCAGCTGCTAAGTGAGAGTGCCAGGGACGGCATCTTTTAAATGTGCACAAACATGTACCCCTAAACAAAAAATGTGTGCACTTAACTCAGCACACCAGCTGAGAAAGTATGTTACCAGCTTTCTTGTACCCCAAGAAGAGGCTCTGATATGGCGTTTCATTTAATTTAAAACTCTGAATCCCACAGACTGGAGCGCTCTGTTAGCAAGTCAGTCGCAGCAACCACGACCAGTGCTGAAAGGTAACGGCTGGCGCGGCTCCGCAGCGTCCCAGCTGAACAGGGAAGGGCAGAAATAAAGCTGCGCATGTTTAAAAGCTTAAAAATCAAAGCGCAGTGACTTCTTATTTCTATCATGGTAAATGCAGTAATTATAAAGTCATTATAGAGGAAAGGCTGGAGAGAAGCACTGGGAGGCAATGCTCAGTATAGTAAAACAGACGACATAAAAATATTACAGTATGAAGATATGCCTTTTCCACGAAGGAAGAAAGTACGTTTGATGAGAATGGCCATAAATACTGTTTCCACAACTCCCATGGGATGAAATGCAAAGCCACTCAGAGCTCTCGCCTGACACTGGAATAGACTCTTCAGGAGCTCTGAAACAGCTTCATTCCCTCCTACCTCTCTCTCCACATGCTAAACTATGACCTGAAGCGGTGTAGCCAGAACTAGAACCAAAAGCATTGAGTTTTCCATAGGATTTTGCAGACTTAGTTGGTTTAGACAAGACACAGGAACACAATCAATCCAAACTCGATCTCTGAAGGTTGGCCCCTTGTGAATGAACCATCAAGCATCTGGGAAACAGCTTGAGGAGACATGAGCAACTCCTGTACTTCTTTAGAGGAACTAAGATGTAAGACTAAAACAGCAAGACCTTTCCAAGCAGGCAAGCATTGTTCTCATCAGATACACCAGGGGAACTCGTGAAAAACAGACAATGGCCATGGGGAAAGCCAGGAAAAGAAAAGCCACTTGAGAAAAGATGTTGGCAAAGGAAAAGGTAGTACCTCTTTCAAGGCACTGAACTGTCCCAGGTTGCAATGCAATACAACGTAGTGTTATACAGTGACCTGAATGTCACACACTAACTGTATTCCATAATGCTTTATGGGAGTAAATAAAAGACGACAGTGGGTAATACAGTGCCTGTCATATTTACTAAAAAGCATGTAAAATCATTTTGCAACAAATAAAAGCAGGTGTTAAGTCATAAGGTAAACAGGCCATTTAAGCAATACACAGGAGGAAGATATTCTAGATGGCAGGAGCTACAAAGACATCCCTGCACTGGGGGAGGGAAACTATCTCACAAGGAAGATGAGTGGGAAGAAAGCTGGGAGACATCCTTCGCAGTGAGGCAACTCCCTGCAGAGAATCTGAGCTGACTGGGAAGCAGCTTGCTCTATATTTTATTTATGTGAACTAATCTCTCTTTTCTTTTTCTTATAATTCTTTCCCAACCACTAATTTTAAACATAATGGTATACATGATAGTCCACCTGCCCAAGTTAGAAGAGCTCCCATTTAAGTGCTCAAAGCAGCTGTGTTTTCAAAAGTGATTGCCTTCCTCTCCTTGCATGGAGAGCAGCTGGGTGTCCAACTGGGAACTGGGAAGTTCAGCTCAACCTTCAGAAAACTGTGCTTGTCTCAAGACTCTCCCCAGCGTGAGTGCCCAGCACAAAAAATGTTTCTCCTTCCCAGCTGGGACACATTCTCCTAACACCATGCTGCATGAGCAGGAAGATTCAGCAATACAAATTTCATCCTGCATTTGCTCTAGATGCCAGCATTTCCTTGCAAGCTTTTAGCAAAGTATTGACACGTTGTTAAAGCTACTCCCAGTCCTGACATACCTACTACAGAAAGAAGTTCGCTTTTATTATCATTATTCAACATACAATGAATTCCTTTACTACAACAAAAATAAAAAAAACCAACACAACAACCAAACAAAAACCAAAAGGCAATTACTGCTTGCTAGTAGCTAATCTGACATCTGTTCTTGGATATCCATTGAGCAAGGAGACTCTGTAAGTGTCAATTCCTTTAGAAAGAACAATTCAGACGATGACCTTGCCTGAGGACCTAACCAATAAAATGGAATATTTAGTTCCACTTTTCTAAAGTTTCTGGAACTTCAGCTTCACTTCCTAAGATGTTATCCTGTGTATAACTTTGCTTCTGTCTGTCTTCTCCTTGTAGAAGTGGTTGGCCAACCTCAACAACTTTGACACAGTGGTAGAGGCCAAAAAGATACTATATTCTGACATGTTTTACAACAAGAAATATACCCTCTTAAATCCCATGGAGCGTAACCTGATGAGCTCATCCTCTGCTACAGCTGAGGAGAGACTTGCTGGAAACCACGTGAAGTTCATTTTACCACTTGTGAAACTATTTGTTATTTCAGGGAAGGACCTTGGGAGTTTGCACATGGGAGTTTTCCAGATATAACCCTCCTCCCCCATGGCTGCTTTCTCTGAAACAAATACAGCGGTCAATGGTTTGCCACTAGTTTTTAAACAAATGAGATAACCTTCGGGGAGAATAATAGCTCTTCAGTTCCTTCAGTTGAAAATTAGCCTCATCTAAATAGCTGAATCCACAGAGTGAGAAGCAAAGAACAGTAAAACATTTTTGAACCCAGGCCACAAATCAGTTCATCTCGGGGACAGGCATGCCAAGCAAGCTGTATTTATGGCAGTCTGTTCAGATATTCATTGGCTTTTTTTTATTCCTCCACCCTCCTGCAATAAGGTGAAACTTTATTTGTTATCCATAAGGTTCTGTGTAAATCAGAGGAAAAGATGACAGAGTTCATGGTCAACATAGCGTTTTCTGTAGCTGGTCACAGCTTGTTGGGAAGACATAAAACTGTAAGGTCATTTACCTTGTTAAGAAAAGTATTTTTTGTTAGTGAATATAAACAATGAAATGAATCCTAGCTGGTGAACACTACATTTCTGCCCTCCAGTGAAGAAAATAATACTATATGGTACTACCTGTCTTAGACATCTCTTAAGGACAGAAGCCTAACACATCTGGCTCAGCTCTGCTCCCACCACAATTCACCAGCAGTTCTCCGGGACGGCAGACCAGAGGAGGGAAAGGGTTAGGATCACCAGAAATTGAACAGGAATAGCACAGCTCTGGCCAGGCTAAAAATTCTGTATGGCAGCACAAAGCTGAGAGAACAGTCATTCTGGTATAAGGATGCATATGTAAGAGTATACCAGTCCAGTGGATCCAGTCCAAAGCATTCCTTGAGGTTGCTTGCAGCTTTATAAAACTTCAGCAGTCCCATTTATTTCAAGGAGACCACAAACTAACTTGTAGTTAAGCTCATACTTCAGGAGTTTGCTGGATCAAGTCTCAAACACAAGAGCAGCATTTTAACATCACCCTGTGTGTTACTTGTCACCCAGCAACCGAGCAATTAATAAGTGGATGCAAACCCCATGGGAGTTGATGAAAGACTCTCCGTTTGGTTGGCTTGCCACTGAATTTCAAAGCTGGAGCTTCAGGTACCTGCTCCATCCCTTATCAACTGGCCTTTTCTTTTTATCAGGAGCATGAGAGATACTTCAGGCATCGTCAGAGTTCAAATCCAAAGCATGACCCGTTCTGTCACCGGGGCAATATCAAAAGATGCCGTGTGCATGTTCAGTTAAATTCAGACCTCACATGCACTCACCCAGCTCCCTCTGAATCCCTGAGTTGTGTGGAAATCTTTGCTAGAAGAACATGGTTTATATCTATATAGGATATATCAAAGCAATGAAAAATTGAGGTGCAGTTAAAAGAAGCAAACGTAGCCGGTGCAGAATAGCAGTGCAGAAGGTACCAGAGAAGGAAAAAAACCCAGCCATCTAAAATTCAATTTAGAGCCATCATCCATCTTATAATGGAACAGTTAGTAGTGTGCCCGTGCTTCTGTGCAGAGCAATCTCATGAGTCTTGGCATTATATAGTCAATCTACGGCTGAACAGGACCTCAGCAAAGACCACTCAAGAGAGTACTATGTGAGCAATTGATAAGGAAGTCCAGGAATATAATTTATATAGACAGCTTGTTACAATGCTTCTCACTGTAATATGCATTATTTTATTTGCATTTAATAATATTATTTGTACTGTGGAATGATCACCATCATAACTGCATTTTGAATGCGGTACTAAAGAAACAGTCCCGAAATGAAGAACACGCTGGACTACATTTTGGTGGGATGAAGGCTGTAACTCTCTTTGCTCTCTTTGATGGGTGCCTTGCTCAGACTTCCACAGATGAACACCGAGAAAACAATTCCTTACTTGTTTTTATGGGGATATCAAGCTCCGTGATCTTTGCTTTTTGCAGTGACTTGTATTACTTGCCTTTATTTGACTTCTTGACAGAGATTTTATTCTACACTAAAGAACGTGCTGATGTCTTACATTAAAGCAGAAGTGCCTATAGAAAAGTAACACATGTTAGGCCAACACATAAAAAACTTTGTTAACTGCTAGTTCTTTTATGGATGGTAGTGTTGCAACACATCTCTCTGTTGGACTCTTAAACCAACACCAAACTGAATGTATTTTTCTCTTGGGATTCCATAATTAAGTATGAAAAAGGAAAATGTGTATATTGAGAATGACGATGCGGAGTAAGACTAATGCAAATAATCCTATGATCATGAGAATAAAAATACATAAAACCTTGACAAACCATGAGAAAAAACAAAGGGGGAAATGACTCTCCAGGTGCTGCAAAGAGCTTAAGGGAAATTTGACAACTGGAGCAGAAGTTTGCAGCGAACACCAACACCTCCATGAGAAGGTTGGTACACAACAAACTTGTGTAGCGCCTCATTTTCCTTTCATTATTTTTAAAATTTTTATGAACAAGCAAGGACTTTTTGCTTGAGAAGTCTGGCATGGATCAAGTCTCAAAAAAGAAACTGTTTTTAAGATATTGTTTTAGAAACTGTTTCAGTCAGGCACTCCTAAGACTCAACAAGATGAGGAATTTCCTTATAGAAAGAAAAACGTCAATAAAAGGAAAGAGAAAATCCAGTCAAAGAGAGGGAGGCTTCTCATGTTAAACATATTGCAGCAGATAGACAAGCAATTACTGAGTGGAAGGTCGTATGTTAGAACATTAGGCAGTAAAACAAGCTGTTCCAAAAGACAAATCAAGGCAATTTTCTCTTGTAACATGAGTTTCCTTACCCTCTATGTCAGTATTGAAGATCTGAAATCTCTGGAAAGGAGCGAAAGGTTGCTTCTTATAATGGAAAGTCTGGCAATAGTATTCTAGCAGACACAGTTTCCTTGGACTGAGTGTGCCATGGGCATGCTTTTAGTTTCTTAGGGTCTGTATCAGCTGACTGCACAAAGATAAAAGCTTATGGGGGTATTTCAGTCCCTTTAAGACAGGTCATTAAAGACCTAAGTATCTTAAAGTTACCTAGATCTTTAAAAAAAAACCCAAAAACATAGGCAGATATCACTGTATTAAAATATGATTGTCAGTAGTCCTTCTCTGTAGTAGCCTAACAGCTAGATCTCCTCCAAGGAAATAGGAGCCTGTGTTGTGATCCTTCTATTTGCTTGAGACAATTCAGACCACTTCTGTCTCCTCTCAAGGGACAGATGGGTTCTGGATGTGGCTTCAAAGATGGGTTGTCCATTTTCCAAGAAACAGTGACAAAATGCAGAAGCAGTTCTTGGAGCAGGGACCAGAACCCAAGACAGCCACAAAATAAAAATCCAGCAGCTTTCCTACTTTCTATTCCAAGGCACGCTGTCCTGTGTCTCTGAACAGTTTAGAACAGAGCACACCACGGCTTCCTCTTTGTCCCTATGCCTCAGTTTTCTTCTGCTGGAAATCACAGCACTGGGGCAAAGAGGGCAGTGGACATCGAGGTCTTTTCCCAGCACGGAGGCAGAACACAAGCAGGGCCACAGGAACAGCTTGCCACCATTTAGATAAAACCCCTGTGTTGAGAAACAACATTTCAGCAGTCTGGAAAGCAATTTAAGTCATACATACTGAAAGTACGGAGTACTTTAAATGCAGAGGATCTTTCCTGTAAGTGCTCAGGACTTTCTCTGGAGGTTTGGCATCAGAATGCCGCAGAGCTATCACGTGGATAGATATTGCAACTTAACACAGTTTCCAGGCACATTCATAAAATTCTTGGCTGCAGCCTTCTTTTATTATTATGATCTTGCACCAAAGGATCATCCAAGGATTTCCTTAGTCCTGCACCAAAGAACGAAACTATATGTGGCGAAAGTGCAGGAGGACTCACTCAGTGCCAATATATAGGGACCAGTGGCTGGGAAGATGATGCTGGTGTACATCAGCACCAGCCCACGAGCTCAGGAGCTGCTGTGCCACGTGCAGCAACAACCTCTCACACCAGCACAGCCACATCCCCATCACCAAAACTGGAAATGGAGTTGGCTCCAAAGGCTCGATTTACACATCCCAGCTTCCCATGTCCTTTCTGGAAAGACAGCTGTTTGGCTGGTTACCAAGAGGAAGTGATGGGAAACATTCCCTCTAGGCTGCGTGGGGGTGTTTGACAAAAGAGCCTAAGACGTTGTGGAGCTAAGCCACCATTGGGGCCCAACTTGTACAACTGCCCCACGCAGACCCTGCTCCAGCTGTCCCACAGTACGTATCACTGGCTGGTCACAGCTCTACAGTGAGGGTAAGGATGTCAAGTAACAAGAGTCACGTCATTTGTAGTTCCAATTGTGGAATTTACCAGTCATTTAGTGATACTGTATGAGTCAAACCATCCCATGCAAAACTTTGTTCTCTCACTATGTCCTCATTGTAGTGCCCAACACGGGAGGGGCAATTTAAAGTGTAATGCAACATAAATTAAAAAAAAAACCTGTAAAAAAGCAGTGTAAAGACACCCACAGGTATAAGCAATTCCTAAGTCAGAAGACCATTTCATCACACTTTTCTGTTTAACAGTGGATGTCTCATTGGTTTTGCTCCCTGGCTACGTGAACCTAACATGTTCATTCTCGACTTTGTGGCGGTCGGAGATTCTGATCAACACTGCGTTGTGCACTTCGGAAACAAAGTCAGAGATAACCTCTCTTCTGAAAAATCTATAGTTTACAAGACAAAGGACAGAAGAACTAGAAAGTCCAGAGAAACATTATTTGCATCGTTCAGTAAATCCGTGATGGGACAAAGAATTAAATTTATCTTTCCAGATTTCTATTCCAAAGCCCTCATTGGGACTCAGGTTTTGTTCTCTACCCAGAAGCTCCCTAAATGGGATGGGATAACTACAATGAAGAATAAGAATAAAAAAAGGATCAGTAGGTTACTTCTTCCTTTTCTAGCAACTTAGTTCACAATAAAATGACTATGTGCATGGAGCTTTTCTTCCTGAGAGAAAGGTTTTCTGTCAATTTCACTGATTAAATAAATTTCACTTCACACACTTTCAGCTGAAAAAGATGTGATCAGAGCAGGACTGGGGCCTTCTGCTGCACATGTTCCCTTCTGTAACACATTTCCCTGCCTTAGGTTTCTCAAGTTAGAGCCACAACGGATACTGCACAAGCAGATGAGAAGACACTGAAAGCTGCGCGGAGGAAACGATATTCAGAAGTCTGCCAAGGCTCCACGGGGAGCAGACGTTATGTATCTTTATGTTCTGAACAGGGCCGAGTGTACTGTTGGCAAATCAAGAAGTAATTAAATAATCCTTCACTTTCATGGGCCTTTGATGAACTCTCACTTTTAAAGAGAAAACTGGAGTCCTCTGTGTAATCACACTGGAGGCAAAGCCAAACTTCAAAGTCGCCCTTTGACTGTGGATTCAGTGAAACATTTGACAGAAGAAGAACTGAGTAGTTACAATGACAAATTCAGCCAGCTTCAGCTCCGGGTCTCACCAGCAGGAACACAAAGCAGCACATTTCTCTCCTTTGGCTTTCAGGAGACACATGAGACGACGTACCGTCAGATGCCATAGATGTCAGGACAGAGGATTTAAGGCAGAAATCTCGGGCTGAGCCTTACTCCTCTTCACCGCATACCAAAGGAGCAGAGAAGCACACAACAGTGGTACGCATGTGGCTGGACATCAGACAGGACTTTGATGTTTGGCTCAGGAATGACTGGAGTGTGTCCCTGGGAGCATGCGGGACCCAGTACGTGGAGACCCATGCCAGGTCACCAAGGCTTGCAATGTGCAGGTAGCCCTATGGTGAGAAGCTCCACCCTCCGTCTGTGTTGGCTGAAGAAAGTCACAGAATCATCGAATGGTTAGGGTTGGAAGGGACCTTAAAGATCACCTAGTTCCAACTCCTCTGCCACAGGCAGGGACACCTTCCAATAGATCAGGTTGGGTTGCTCAAAGTCTCATCCAGCCTGGCCTTGAACACCTCCAGGGACGGGGCATCCACAGCTCCTCTGGGAGGAGTAAAAAGGGACTATTTCACTGCTGTCTCACTCCAGCTCCACCTTCATGTTGATGTTGCACATTTAGATGAACATCATGCACTCAGGTCCTGTCCAACAGAAAGGCACAGCTGCATGTTGACACGGCTCTGAGCAGCTGCTTGGCTGGAGAGGAGCTTGATAAGAAGCTTATGTGACTGAGATAAAAAGGGTGAGAAAGTCCAATAAACGCAGTACTCTCACATCATCTCATTTTGTGAACACCCTGTTTCAGAGCTATTGAATGGAGACAGGAACATACTCCACCACTTCCTAGGAAAAACTTTTTTCCACAATAATGCTTGAAACGCAGAAGGCTACCTTGACGCTTTTTGGACTACCCAAATGAGTGATTTTTACTCAGTTAGCTTTGCATATTTTCATGATATCTAGTCCACTTGCAGTCCAGCAAGACAAAAAAAAAAGCATCAGGCCATCTCTACTCATAACAAGAACAGAATATACGATGTCAGGGTTTTTTTATTAGCTTCAGTAACCTTGAGCCATATACCACCAGGTATGGCACCAAGAAAAGAATAATAAATTCACCGGAGTACTGTCTAAAACTCTTTGGTCAGCTTTCAGAAAAAAATGAGGAAAAATAAATGTTCCTTTATTGTATTTAAAGCTCAGAAAATAACAGTTACAAGCCATTTCACTCTTGCCAGGTTGAATACTTGCCCAAAAGAGGAAAAAATGTTAAAGTTCATGCGTTTGACACAAGAAAGAAAAGCAAAACATTCAGCTTGGCAGAACACATATGAAAACAGGATTAATGACAAATTTGGTGTCAAAATCATACTTTTTCTGGTTTCAGAGAATTCCAGAGACTTTTTTTTTTTTTTCTGGTTGTTTGCATTTCCAACCTGCTTCAGTCATTCCTGCTGAGTTTATCTATCTCAGTCTTTTCTATGGAAACCATGGAATAATAATCTATCAGAGGTTAAAATCTTAAACTTTTCTTGATTTAGATACTTCAGAAGTCCTACTTTACAGCAGACACTCAAGAATACTCAATAAGACGGAATGGCAACAACCACTTTTGAGTTCCCTAGGGTGAAATGTTCTGGGTTTTTTTTATAGCTTAGATTGTAATTAAGAAAATACCACAACTATGACCTTGAATACCTTCTAGTATAAACTATAATTAAATAACTGACATCTTTGGTAAATAACAGTTGCACTGTGTGTTACTAAAATCAGTTGCGAGTAGTGTAAGTAGTGTTTTATTTAGACAGCTCTGCACTATTGTCCTATCAGTTGTCAGCCTCCAGACTGACTTACTCGATTTAAAGTGGTTATTTTTTTTTATTCTTGAGGTGCTCCTCATCTCATCACAGCTCCATCCTTCTCAGATCTTCACTTCTGATTTTTTCCTAAAACACACTTCCTACATCATAAACCTCATGAGATGTTATGAACACATTGGCTCCATGCTCATGCTCCCTTGCTTGCAGCGGACGCCGGGCAGCTGCAAGGACCAGCAAGATGCTGGGCTGGGATGCAGCAGGCACCAGCTCAGGGAAGCTGCAGGAGCACGGCGGGAATCGTGCCCAGATGTTTCACCCCACTTCACTCCCTCCCATGCACCAGATTTGCCAACCCAGTCCTCGTCCTTCCAGTGCACAATCCTGGGGCAGCGTCGCAGAGCCATCGCTCTCGCTGTGCTCCCCGAGAGCGTCATGGACTACGGATGGGATGGAGCGTGCTATGGCACGGGCTGCCCACATTCACGCTCCCACTCCAAAGTACAGGTCCAGACGTATATTTAAAATCCACACTGAGACAAGCAAACATCACCAAGATCTGCGCAGCAAATATTTGGCAAGGAGAAGGTGGTCCTCCCTCCCTTCCTCCCTGGGTGCAGCAGGGTCAGCGCTGGCACACACCATCAGAAGGCAGTGGTGCTGCCAAAAACCAAGAGGAAAACCTGAAAACCCAGCAGACTCACAGGTCTCAGCCTGACGAGGGTTCCTCTGGTACACAGCTGCGAGGTAAAGGCCATGAGTCTTCCTGATTCATGCACTTTAATTAAGGGACTGGTAATCCTCCACCTGCCAATTCAAGTCTACCCATACACACATTTGCTTGGTTATTTCAGACATAAAGCTTTAAATAAAATGCCTTTCTTTTTCATTCCTACTTTTTAATGGATGCAGAGAACCATTCTGTCAAGAAAGAAACAAATGTTCCACTAAACCCATCTCAATGGATAATTTGTTTCTTCAATGCAGCATTTAAGTAATAAAGAAAGAATAAACATAAAATTCTCCTAAGAAATAAAATGAAAACACCCTTAAAAAACACTTTTCTGAGGCACATTAGGATGCTAATAAACTCAGATCAGACTCTTACAGACGAAGCTCGTTTACCAAATCCATTTTCATAAAGCAGTGAGACAACCTGGAACCAGACCACTTGCTTCCGTAAATCAGCAGCATCCTTGTAGTGATCACAGCTATTTACACCAGCTAAGGATCTGATCAGAGTGGCAGATGAAAAGGGGAAAACTCTTAAAAGCAGGGTGCAGAACCTGAGAAGGAGCAGGAGCAGTAAATGCCCAGCATAGTGATACAACAAACTCATGAGAAATTGAACTGAATCAGCTCATAGTGATACCAGGGAAAATTCAAGGTGTGCTTCTCTGACCTATTAATTAGAGTTGAAGAAACAATGGATGTTTTTCATTCACAGGTTGAACTGAGAAGGGGAAGATTCCTATTTACATCAGCATAGGATGAGTTGGTTGATCCAAAGGGAAATATTTTATTTTAATGTATTTCTAAATAAATATTAAAAGATAATATATCTTCTTTTTTTTTTCTCTGCCATTTCTGAATTATCTTCTGGATAATATAAATAATGGCTGAACTCAGTCAAATCTGTGAATTTCATTCACTACTTTTCACATTTTTAGTGGGGTTACAACGTGCAGGGTCAGTAAGGCACCCTTGAAAGTTTCACCCACCTGCACTGGGGACTCTTGTAGGACTCAAAGAGAATATGAGCTCATCAACCACTGCAAATCAGTGTTGCTCAGATGAATAAACCGGAGTTGGTGTGATAAATGCTCTGGGCGCTGGGGCTGTGCCACGAGCGCGCAGTGAAGCCAGCTGCTCTTCAGCTGGCAGGAGCAAGACCTCTGCACTCTCGGCCATTACCACAGAGCAAAGGAGAACGCTCAGCCTCCTACCAGAATGCAATGATCAATGCCGATGCCTTCACCCAAGCAATGTCATTCCTGTTATGTTTTTTCCTTTCCTGGTCACACCTTTTGAACAAAACTTCCACTACTTTGCGCAGAGCTACAACACAGATGTTGAAGGAAGAGGTTGACATTAAAATGCATAGTTTGCCATTTATAAAATTACTCAGATGCTATACCATTTGCGAATTTTTTAAAACTAATGTAATCCCTTTAATGTTAATGACATAAACATGTAGATAGTTTCAGGCCCTTAATTCAAAATTCACCTAAAATCTTTTTGGTAGCAGATTCCTGGGCATGGTATTTGACTTTTTTTTTTCTCCCCTCCTCGAATCATCTGAAACATTTCCATATGGCCATAAAAAAACGGCTTTTAAGAAGAAAGTCCTGAAAGAAATGCCAACTAGTCATTAAAAGCCTATGAATCAATTAGATATGTGCCGAGTTCTTCACATTCTCCAAATACAGGTTGCTGGTCATGTCAAGATGCAGAAATACCAGTCTCTGTGTACTATAAAAATCAGTCAAGAAATCCAAGGGTAGAAGGAGTCAGCTCAAAAAAAAAGTTCAGAGGAGCTGGCTCCATAAAAAGCACATTGGCAACAGTACTTTGTTAAAAGGAGTATTAAAGAACAAAAAGTCAAGTCAACTGCAGGCTTGAAACAAGATAAACAATGAAAAGAGAAATTAAAAAATTGAGAATTTATTTTCTTAGTTTAAAATGCATAACTTGGATGTAGGGATTCACTTTTTTCTCTCCCAAAAAGCTGGACCAACTACTAGAGATGAGAAAAGTTCGCAGAGAACGACTTTCTACCAGAATATAATGCATGGCTGATTACGAGGAAGCCTGCAGACTGTATTTTCTCTCAGAAACTAAACCAGCAAGAGGCAAAGACTGTCAAAGCGTTTGACGCGACCATAAATATCTAAGGTTAGTGGAAGGACATTAAAGGTAGTATTACTCTCCAAATTCAACAGTGGCAGATAAGAGAAGGGAGTTTTCTTGGCTGATGGAAAAGACAAGAGACATGTTAGAGCTATAAATTATAAGCATCTTCGCAGTAGCAGCAATATTGTTAATATACAGTAACTTCCAGCAGACTAAGACCAAGGCTCTGTTACGGCAGGTGTTGACAAATATAATGGGAAACAGACTGTAGTCCTAGGAGGACTAGAATAATATTGAATAGATATCATCAAGGGAATATAAAGTATCTTGGGATTCATACAAAATTTACAATTCAGAGAGATTGGACACTGGATTGCTTTATCAGGACAATCAATGCATTTGTCATTACTCATACTCTTTGTACCCCTAACAGTAGCTAGATCCAAAAATTCCACTCAGCATCATATTTGTACTACAGTTCTCTCAGACTTGTACTTCTGAACTCCACCAGCACACTCCACAAAACTTCTGCCTCTCTTAGGTGCCTGGGATCGCCACACCTTCTGAGGGTTTTACTCTCCACCTTCTGCCACAGCCCATGTCCAGGAGGTCCCCCACACACACTGACCGGGCACAAATTACTCCTGATCCTGTGTTTCTAAGAGTTAACAGGTATTTTCTGGCAGATTACAACAGCTTTTCATCAGACATGCCATGGAGCACTGCATATGCATGATATGCATACTGCATATCATGGAGCATGTGACAGAAGCCAAAATGTTGATAGTTTGAATTTCTGTGCATGTAGAACTATATATTCACAGCCATTTTTTCAGAACCTGCATACACAGCTATGACATTTCTGCATGCATACCTCTGGTGTTCTGCTTTTTTTTTCCCCCCTAAATGAGCACATCTGTGATTAAATAATAGTTTCCTACATAGTTTTCTTAATGTTTAGACTGATTGATAGAAGAATATGTTTTACTCCCATTACTTGAAAAAGCTCTTACTGAAAGTAAATAGTGATTAAAGAAACCATAAACATTGCTTCATTCAGAATTAAAGCTACTTCAGCTACTTCTTTCGTAGAAACTACAGAAAAAAAGCAAGGTACAGAGGGTGATGTTATTGCACAGAATCTGCTCACAGCACAAGTATTTTTTAAGTGTCTTCATATTTTTGCAGAAAGTAATACAATTATCAAAATAGACCTGGATGTCAAAATGTTTTATTATCCCCCTCACTGCCATTGCTAGCACCAAGCAGACAGAAACTGAAAAATCTCAAACCACAATTCATTTGCTATTAGTTATCAAGCTCCCTTGTTACAATATCCTTTATTCTAGATCCTGCTTGTCATTAAAAAGAGAATTGATTATTACAGAAGACACCCAGGGGCTTAAGCACATTCCAAATGAAAAACAGAAATCTGGAGAGAAAAGCCCCCACTGTTCTTGCCGAGTAGAATTAGGGAGGATGGTATTTGTGGATGTTCATGTAGCCTTTCTTAGGACATGATCTTATTCTCCTTGAAGCTGCATTGGTTTCACCAGTAACAGAACTGGGCTCCAGTTTTTCATTCATGCTGCATTTTGTTTCTGTGCTGCTTTTTTCCCTATCTTTTTTGCATGGTTGGGAAAGATGCAAACCGTATAAACAGATGGGATTTTGCTACACTAGTTAACGTGTTGATCAATCACATCATCTGCTGTGCGAGTCATCCTTCCCTTCCCTCCCCTCCTTCCACAAACACACAAAGAAAACCCCCAGACAGTCTGTATATCATTGGTCACGATGACAGGCAACGCATTTCTTAATTTTCTCTCCCCCTTTGAACATATAAAGGTTTAAATAAGCTTTTTGCACCTAATTTCACAGGGTTTTCACACTTAACCATAGATACACGATGCTTAGAAAAAAAACTGGTGCTGGTTTCTGCTGTGCAGTATAAGATCTAGGACATACGTGCCCACAGCTTCTTGGAAGTCTTCCTTTGGAGTTGGCAAAGGAGCATGCCATAATTGCCTGGAGACACCTTCAGTGACGAGATGTCACTTTATATTATGGCTGTTGCTCTTAAAATGTATGATGGCAGCGAGCTATAGTCCTCAGGATTCAAGGTGTTTCCTGAGCTGGGCACCATATGGTTATACAAAACCCTTCTGCAAAAGCTGCCGAGATACGAGGCAGGATAGGAAAAGAAGTGGAGAAGGAGCATGAACAACAGATCACTGCAACAGTGATAAGTGACAGAAGAATATATAAAAAGCAACAGTCACTACACATTCATTACTGATTATATGTCTAGCGTTTGCCAGTAGAAAAACGCTATGTCATCTGAGGGTTGAAAAGAAAGTTCTCAAGAAAAGGTAATTTTTTTTCATTAGACTTGCTGAATTTGGCTTAAAAAAATCAAAACACCTTTGGGCATGAAGCATTTTCATCGATTCCCTCTTCTTTGTGGCTGAGTCCTGTTGGTGAGGTTTAGAAATAGATTTTTTGAGGCTTTGCTTCTACTTAGGAGGGACTCGGGGGTGTAGGAAGGATGGATGAAATACACTCCCCAGACTACTGGGACCAGGGCTGGTCTCCTGGAAGTGAACGAACACATCGGGGAACATGCAGAAGGGCCAAAAGACTCCTGACTTACTTAAACAATGGGCTTCCTTCCTGCATGCAAATGAGACGTCGAGGCTGGACCCCACTTTTATTTAAGGAAACCCAGAAATAGAATCATATCTACTTTACTGCAAGCACTTTTTAGTGGTAATTAATATACACAGATTGCAAAGCTCTTCTAGCAGCTGTGATGCTGCTGTTCTGTAAAGATGCTTAGGAAAGACATGACACTGCTCCCTGCCTTAAAAGCTGCTGTCTAATAAAAGCAGACATTAATTCCAAATTGCATTCAGAGCACATGGGGGAGCAAAATCAATGTTTGGCCAAACAGATCAAGGAAAACAATTCCTTGGCAAAGTAACTGTGTTTTCAGGCTCCTGTGTGCCCAGTTCAAATGCTACCAAAGTCAATGCAAAAAGCCCCTTAGGGTTTTGATAGAATCAAAAAACAATGCCAAAAAAAAAAATCAAATGCAAACTAAAAACCTTGACCATGAAGCACCTTTAAAATGCAAGCAATATACACCTCATCTTCTCTGGACCCAGTGTTTCAGAGTGAGAACCAGGCAAAGGTGCACAAAGTCCCTTCCGCTGGCGTGCACAGTAGCAAGAGAATTTTGTCAACCATCAAGATCTGAACTGAAATATCACTTCTGTTTAATACTGTCTGAAAGAGCTGTAGCATCTAATATTTAAACATCAAAGGAGTTAAACATCTTCCAGCAAAACTATTGATCTTTAAAGGCAGAAGAAAGCTATTATTTTCAACGCACTAAGAGATTGGAGATTTCTCTGCATTATCTTACTATTGTTCAATAATCTGTATTCAATCAGAGGTAGCAGCACAAGCTTAAAATGGTGAAAAAAAAATACATTCCAGCAGTGGCAACAGTACAAATGTGATCGACTTTTGACTTTGATTCCTTTGAAGGAACAAGGCTGAAAAATGGGGCTGTATTTATGGTAAAATCAGTGCTAAAGTAGTCGGAGAAAGGGAGGGAGAAAAAATGCTAAAGCTTTTCTTCTAAAGTGATATCTTAAGTATAAAAATTCAATTATTCTTTATAAAGTTGTGTTTTCAACAGACCTTTTCATCAAACCCATAAAGGAACAAAAAACTCCAGCATTAATCCTCAATCACTTGTATTTCACCATTTTTTCCATTTTTGTGGAGGGTTTACCACTAGAAAGTGGTTGCTAAAAACCTGTATTAATTTCTGAAACTGCATTTCTTTAAAAAACTTCCAAAGTTTTCTTTTAAGAAAAATATATAAAATACAGGCAAAGAAACGAAAGAAAATAAAACCAGCAGACAGAACCCGTATTATTAAAAATTACTGATGCCACGTAAGCATTACACACAATCTAAGAGCAAAGACTTGCTTCTCTTCAGGATGCAATGTTTTATGCAATTCATTCCTGCTCGGGAGAAATCATGGGTAATGCTATTCTCATCTTCTAAACTCCATGATCAAAATGTGAAAATTGTATGTGTAGCGTTGCCTTACCTGTATTTGCAGTCTGTGACTGGATTCAAATGATTTAGAGCATTTTTCTGATAACTATCATGCTCTCCTGCAACGTTTCTGATGACCTTGTCTATGTCTGGATATTGCAATTATATGAAAAAAAGAGACTCAGAACTGACTATGGACTCGAGATCTCAAGACTCAAACCCGAACGCATTCTCTCCTACATGGTTTGCTTCAGCAAAGCCTTTGCATAATGCTAAATATGAAATAAAAGTTAACAGTTGCACTTGCGACTGATTTTTGCGATAATTAACCAGCTTTATGGAGTACTATAATACATAATTTCCCAAAGAGGAGGGATTTCTGTAGGGAACAATCTAGTAGCATACTTAGACCAGTATTAAGTTGTTTACCTGTGTTTTATATGCATCACTGATGCCATAGCTGGTGAATACTACTGTGGAAAAGAAACTGGATAAGAGATGGAGAGAAAATGAGATGTACTGTTCATGCCTCTTAGTTGTTCTTGAAGGTGCTAACTCACTACAGTAATACCCAGATAAGTCTTGGGGGGATGCAGGACTATCCTCATTCAGAAAGTTCATGGCTAAAGATGGGATGAAATGGCTTGAGGAAAGAAGTAAAGCTCTTCTCAAAACCTCAGTGAAGACATTTCAGAACAGTTTTGAGATAACAGGCAGCAGTTAACTACCTAATCAATAACCTAATCACACCAAACTCAAGTAATTGTCTAAATTCACGATCAACAGGTCATACTCACAATGACACTTAAAAAAAAAAAGGAAATAAAAAGAAAAATGAGGACAAGTGATAAATCTTAATATTTATCCAAGAATCAACAAATATGTTGTTGTCAGACAAACAGTTCACAGATGATAAAACCAGAAGGGAGCATCATGAGCATCCATTATAACTTGCAGCAGGATACAGGCTATAGCCCAAAGCCAAAATATATCAGGTTAGGAACTACGGTTCTGTAAACAGCAGAACAAAAGAAATTGTTTATTTTACTGTCTGTCTCTTGCTTGCTTAACTTCTGAGCTGAATTATACTGAGATATTTTGTTTTCTCTACCTTTCCCCTTACAAACCTTACCCTACAGTATTTGGCAGCGTCCTGTAGAACACTCCAGCAAACAGGTCCCAAAGAGGTTATGGCTGCAGCATTTAACTGACCTGTTCAAGATCATGCAGTAAGACAGTGGCACAGTAGGTAGAATAACCTTACATGAATAGGAAGCACCTGACCTTCAGCTGGGGCAAGAGCTCATGGTGAGCATCTTCCAAGGCCAGCCCCACTCTCGGTTTCAGACTGTCTTAAAAAAGGAATAGAGGAGACCCGTGGGAACCCGATGATGCCGAAATTCCATTTTCTAAACCTTAAATGTGAAGATCAGGAGATAACTGATAAAATGTGTATTTGTATGTGTGTGTATACACATATATTTGTGGTAACCAATACCTATGTATGGGAAAGAGGTATGGCACTTTGACTGCTTACAGGGAAACATTAATAACTAAACACAGAGATGTCTCTCAGCTTGACTCCAGTGCAATATGGAGTATATATTCATGAATCAGATTTCTTCAAGATGCCTCTAGGGATAATGAGCAAAACTAATTAAAATGCCATCAGAAAAGTAATGGCATTCTTTCTCCACTAAATTCAGGCATGAATTTAATTCTACAAATGCTGTGTCAAAGCTGAACCCTGAAAAGGACTAGTAGCTCTTTTTGGCTGACTAGGATGTAAGCAGATCTCAGGGATTGTACATGGTGTTTAAACTAGCAATCTTTCAAATCAGCAAAATACTGAACGCAAAAGGAATGAAAAGAAAGCAGTTCCCAGCTGCATTAATTTCTAACCCTGTCTTTTCCCAGAAATTATTATATAGCAAAGTGGTCAACATCTTTCCTCCAGACTCATTCAAGGTGACAGCATATTTATGTGTTTGACAGATATGATGATCACTACTTGTCACCATTCATTATGGATCCCAACCGCACTTCCCACACCCTGCTTTGAAGGTACACGCATACCAAAAAAGCAGAAAAATAGATGAGCAATTATATCAATTTATTCCACTCTGAATCCTAACCATTGGAAGGAGCATGTTTGTCAATGCCCATTCAGTTGATGGAAAAGGTCAATGTGTATAGAAGAACAGGTACTAACACAATATTATTGGTGAGACTTTGGAATAGATTGCCCAGAGAAGTTGTGGATGCCCCCTCCCTGGAGGCGTTCAAGGCCAGATTGGACGGAGCCTTGAGTAGCCTGATCTAGTTGAGAGGCGTCCCTGCCCATGACAGGGAGGTTGGATTAGATGATCTCTAAGGTCCCTTCCAGCCTATGCCATTCTATGATTCTATGATTATCTAATATTTCTGTAACGTACCCTTCACATGGAACACACATTGTGAAAAACTGAAGGGTAAACTTAATGTAACACGGAAATTGCGATATTAGGTAAAGAAAAGAGGGTTAGAACAAATAATCTACCTATCGGTTTTGGTGGCGACATCGTAAAGGTTTGTGCAATCTAGAAAATGTCTTAGAACAGCAGTAGTAGCAGCAAACATGCAATAAAGATGTCCACTACTGTAAGGTGTGGAAGGTTTTGCTTGGGGTTTTTGTGAGTCTTTTTTTTCTCCAGACCCTCTATTTTAAATAAATAAAGCAAAAATTTCCGATTTAGAAGACTGATATGTACAGTGCAATTATTGGCTGAATAGTTTTCTCTTATCCTATAAAAGAAGAATTCCAGGGACCTTGCAGGATTTTCATTCACAGCAGCACCTAGGCTTTATAATGTGAGTCAGAGAAAACCGCTAGGGGACCCAGCAGCTCCTCCAGATTCTGAAGACGCTCTGATCTTAGTCAGGAACACACCCTGCCGCCCATGACTCCTTCAGTTTGCTCCGGGTCCTGAGCTACAGAGCCCAGGGCACGGTGCTCATCTGACAAAGTCATCTTGGTGGAAGGATGTGGTCCTGGACACCCATGTCCACAGGCACATAAAGCAAACAAGACTCCATAGTGGGACTGAACAGTATGTGGGCTTCAGGTCAGGGAGCTCTGACATACCATAGTCAGCAAAAAAAGAGTAGCTTCAAAAGCGTTATTCAGAGCTACAACACAAGGAAAAGATTTTCCAAGGTAAGAAATATCCCAAAGAAGGGGATTCGGTTTTCTGATTTCAGGAACAAATATGACCTTTATGGAAGCCTTGCTTTGTTCCAAAGGTAGAACTCTAATAAAAATGTCTTGAAGTTTTATTATTTATGTAAGTCCTTTAGAGGTGCCTTAAAACCAAATATATGACAGCCATTTATTTTAAAAGGCCATGCTTGTGCGAGAGTCTGAAATTCCTTGTTTGCTTGCTTTCCCTTGTTCAAGAGCAAGTTGCAGAGTGGACGGTGTGCCAGGCTAACAGAGGGCCAAGCTCCTCACTGATGCGACAGTCACAAACCTTGTACATGTGTCACATTTCTGAGGACTGAAAACATTGTTATTCTGCAATACTAAACAGGAAGAAAATGGAGTAAATCACCAAACCTGACCCTGTCACAACGCTCACCTACTTCTCTGCGTACTTTGTGATGTAACCCAAGAGCAGCCAGGCAGTGAGACACCAAAGCTTTGCTGAATACTCCAAACCTGGGATAATTCATTTCAATTAATAGCTAACAAATGCTGAGCTTTGCTGTATCCAGTAAAGTCAGATATCTATGACAAAAGACGTACTGATACTGAGAAAAAGAAACCGGTAGTCCCTTCCATCTCATTTATTGGGGTCCTCTTACCATATTTTTGGGCAGCATTTTCTCACTCCAGATCCTATATTTGCTATGCCACGCATAAGCTGTATCGATTCTCTCTGCATAACAGGATACAGACTTTCACAGCCATCTGTACAGCTGAAATGCAGCCTAAGCTGTCATCTCTACCTGTATCACGTGGACTTGTGCACCATTCATACCCATCCTGAAACCTCCTGCAGACACCATTTCCCAGACCTATGCCTTTGACTATATCACCTCATCTATACATCACTTTCTGACCCACTCGGCTCTGCTGTATCAAACAAAAGGTACTTGTCCTGACTGCCAAAGCCTGTAATATTCATTACAGTTCACTTGTAATTTCTTATGTGCTATCAAACTGTTGATGACTACAGTGGTAAACTACAACCTATGATCTGCAGTCCATGACCACCATAGTTAGTTGGCGATCCAGCTTTCAAAGATGCATCTTTCCATCATCCCCTGAGGAACTCATTTAAGCTTCCTTACACTCTCCTGCATATAATACCTATGAAAAATTTACACTGGCCAGGTCAGTCCAGGTGCTGTTTATTATGCTAACTTGTTTGAGAATGATAGAATCATAGAATGGTTTGGGGTGGGAGGGACCTTCAAAGATCATCTAGTTTCAACTCCCCTGACATGGGCAGGACATCTTCCACTACATCAGGTTGCTCAAAGATCCATCCAATCTGGCCTTGAACACCACCACGGATGAGTCATCCACAGCTTCTCTGGGCAACCTGTTCCAGTGCCTCACCACCCTCATTGTAAAAAATTTCTTCCTTCTTCCAATCTGAACCACCCCTCTTTCAGTTTAAAACCATTACCCCTTGACCTGTCACTACGTGCCCTGGTAAAATGTCTCCCTCCATCTTTCATATAAGCCCTCTTTATATGTTGAAACGCCACATTAAGGTCACCCCAGAGCCTTCTCTTCCCCAGGCTGAACAACCCCAACTCTCTCAGCCTGTCTTCATAGCAGAGGTGCTCCAGCTCTCGGATCACTTCGTGGCCCTCCTCTGGACTCGCTCCAGCAGCTCCATGTCCTTCTTGTGCTGGGGACTCCAGAGCCGAACACAGTACTGCAGGTGGGATCTCACGAGAGCCGAGTAGAGGGGCAAAATCACCTCCCTCGACCTGCTGGCCACACTTCTTTGGATGCAGCCCAGGAAACGGTTGGCTTTCTGGGCTGCAAAGGCACATTGCTGGCTCATGTCCAATTTTTCATCCACCAGTGACGCCAAGTCCTTCTCCTCCGGGCCACTCTCAACAGTCTGAAAATTCAGCCTGCCACTGCTTGTGTCGGTCTCCATCTGGTCAGGGTAAACTCCTCTTTTTTTTTCATTCATACAGCACTCAGGACAAAGAATTTGCCCAACTGTATTGATGGCAGAGGATAAGAATGATTTTTCTTTGGGGAATGTGACCTAAACAAATTCAGGACTGTGATGTGAACACGCTGAAGAGGGTCATGTCTTTGATTTTTAGCTGCCTGAAGGTATCTTAGTAAGCCTGTCACATAGACGCTGTTTACATTCAGTGGATTCAGAACTAATTTAGATGTTTATCTGCTGGCAGGAACAACTGAATTGTCTCACTTTAGGATGCCCATCATTTGGTATGGTAATGCCCACTTTGGAGTAGGAGGCAGCAGGTGAGGGCACGGGGCTGTTGGTTTCTCCAGCTCCTCTCTGAGGACTCTAGGGACCAGCCACGCCAGTCCACTGAGGACCTGCTCACAACTGGGCAAGGTCCAACAACCAGGCTGCCCTGCTGCCAAAACGCTGCCCTCGCTGCAGTATAACCGGGGCTCCTCACACACGACTCGAAGCGAATGGTTTGTGTTAAGTTTTACGGAGAGGCAGAGAGCTACGCTGGCTCAGGAGCACTCTGTGCTCTGATCCCTCCTACCCTCCTAACTGGGGAGTCGGAAAAATTAAAAAAAGATTCGCTATTCTTTTTATTCCAGACAAGACCGCACGTTCCCCTCGGCCAACTCAAAATCAGAGACAGAGCACTCCGTGTGCCTCCAGCAGACTCGACATCAGCTGTCACAGGCTGCAAGGCTCAACAGCACTGACAGCTTTACCCGATTTTGTAGGAATACATTGGTTTTGCCCCCTTTTCGAAAACCAGAAGGTCTGACTGCTTGTTCTCACCTATTAGCACAAGCTTGGGTTTTGCAGGTATTTCCTTCTCCTTGTTCCTTACTCAAACCCTCCCCAAACTCGCACAGCTCAAGAGGAACAAAAAGGTTAAAAAGAGTAGGACTTTATTTATTTATTTCCCCCCTGCCAACATTTGGTGCTGCTGTGGGACCACAACAAACTCTGGCTCTTTGTCCCCTTTTTAATAAGGATAAATGCGACTGCCAGCCCCTACACCTCGCGATCACAATTTATGTAAGAAAAAAACGCCATGTGCGTACATTTCGATTTCATGAGACAAAGGGCCCAGTCCATCTAACACCTCCCCAGAGTCACCTCGCCCTCAAACGTCCAGCTGTAGAGAAAGCCACTAAGCACTTACACGGGTCAGAAACAGACCTAATCATGGCACACACGACAAGAGGATTTCCACCGCTATGACCACTGCTGGCTGGGTTTGGTGGCAGGAGCACGGCTTCCATCACCATGCTGCTCATTTTGGGTACTCTGAGTACCTCGACTCCAGAGTCAGGAAGCTGTGAGGGGTGAAGCAGAGACCCCAAATGCTGTAGCAGCCAATGACACATGGGTGCACGCTCCGGTTCATGTGCCAGAGACAACATACCTGATGCAGGGCTGTGCATCACTCATCACTTTGAGATGGGGGAGTGGAGCGCAGGGCTCCCTCCTGAGCACTCCCTTCGTCCTGGTGTGCAATGGTAAACACGGTGCCTCCCTTACAGAAATCAGCAACCTCCTACACCTCTCAGTCAGCAGAGATGTCATGGAGAGCACACGCAGCCCTGTGTTCCCCATGGAAGCCCTGGCACCACTGCAGGGAAAGTCTTCTTCAGCCTCGACCAGGAGATGCTCCGCATGGCTGCACTCACAGAGTATCCACTGAGCACA
Organism: Tauraco erythrolophus; assembly: GCF_009769465.1. Classification (NCBI taxonomy): domain Eukaryota; kingdom Metazoa; phylum Chordata; class Aves; order Musophagiformes; family Musophagidae; genus Tauraco; species Tauraco erythrolophus. Next base: position 120,641,680 of record NC_141465.1, on the reverse strand, counting down.
GACAAACACACAGCTTTTCTCCCAGGTAAGCATACGAGGGACACATCAAAAAACACTTCCTTATCAGAAATTCAGCCCCTCATCCCTACCATCCCCTGACAAATTTCAGTTCTCCCTCAAAACACAAAGGAGTTATAGCTACTCAAAGAAATCACCACATTTATCAAGATCAGAAAACAAACATTTTCTTCCCCTGTTTTATTCCCAGAAATGCCTGAAATGTTCTGGTCACCATTTTCCCAAAGAAAATAATTAAAACAGTATGTCTTAGGGCAGATATCCATCTTGGAAAAACTCATCCCAAGCTGTCAAAGTGTAGCACAGTCATTAATCTTAAAAAAAAAAAGGAGGAAATTAATGAGATCTTCATAAAAGATGTTATTCCTAAGGGTGCTCAAAGAGACTGTGAGTGGAGCTGAGCTGAGCCAATGGTTCCTCCCAAAACATGTCCCACCTCATGGTTGGTGATGCCAGCCCTGGAGCGTGCTGGGCGGCTGCTGCCACTGCTCCTGCTCGGGAGCTCGGTGGTCAGCACGTGAGCTCCTGCTCTAAGCATGGAATTAAAAGGATAAACTCCAGGCCATGGTAGTGAATTGAGTCCAGCTCTGAAGGCAGATGAGTATGATTAATAATCCTACAGATTTTTTTTTAAGAGCACTACAAATGTTTCTCGAGGAGCTTCTCTGATCCATCTCTACCATGGACCCCCTCTGCTTTGGTGGGACACAAGGGTTTATCAGCATTCCTCCAGAAAAAGTGCATAACTGTGCCATGGCTCATAGAATCATAGAATCATAGAATGGTTAGGGCTGGAAGGGACCTTCAAAGGTCATCTAGTCCAACCCCCCTGCAAGGAACAGGGATATCTCCAACTACATCAGGTTCCTCAGGGCCTCGTCCAACCTGGCCTTGAACGTCTCCAGGGATGGAGCATCCACCACCTCTCTGGGCAACCTGTTCCAGTGTTCTACAACTCTCATGGTAAAAAATTTTTTCCTAATATCCAATCTGAATCTACCTCCCTCTATTTTAAAACCATTACCCTTTGTCCTATCACAACAGACCCTCCTGAACAGCCTCTCCCCATCTTTCTTGTAGGCCCCCTTGAGGTACTGGAAGACCGCTATAAGGTCACCCCGGAGCCTCCTCTTCTCCAGGCTGAACAGCCCCAACTCTTTCAGCCTGTCCTCATAGGAAAGGTGCTCCAGCCCTCTTATCATCTTCGTGGCCCTCCTCTGGACCCTCTCCAACTGGTCTATGTCCTTCTTATGTTGGGGACTCCAGAACTGGACGCAGTACTCCAGGTGAGGTCTCACGAGGGCAAAGTAGAGGGGGAGAATCACCTCTCTCGACCTGCTGGCCACGCTCCTCTTGATGCAGCCCAGGATGCGGTTGGCCTTCTGGGCCACAAGAGCACATTGCCGGCTCATATTGAGCTTCTCGTCCACCAGTACTCCCAAGTCCTTCTCCTCAGGGCTGCTCTCGATCCATTCACCACCCAGTCCGTATTTGTGCCTGGGATTGCCACGACCCAGATGTAGGACCTTGCACTTGGCCTGGTTGAACTTCATGAGGTTGGCACGGGCCCACCTCTCCAGCCTGTCGAGGTCCCTCTGGATGGCATCCCTCCCTTCCAGCGTGTCGACAGCACCACACAGCTTGGTGTCATCGGCAAACTTGCTGAGGGTGCACTCCATGCCACTGTCCACGTCACCGACAAAGATGTTGAAGAGGGCCGGGCCCAACACAGACCCCTGAGGGACGCTCATCTCCAGTAACACAGCCAGATCCTGAAAGACTCACAATAAAACCCTTATCTCATATCTCATGGTACACTGTTTTCCCCCCAACCTTCCTTGCTCTCTCTCACCCTTCTCTCTACCCATAAACACACACAACTTTGAGACCCATTCCACCATATTCATGAGTGTAATCTTACATAAAATATATACATTATATCAATTACACCTGAAAAAAAACTCACAAAATACATTACTTAAGTTTTGTTTTTAAAAAATAAGACCAACCTGAATTGTTTATCATATTATGAAATTCATATTTCTCTGATTAAAATTGATTAAAATGTACACACATCCACACACACACACAAGGAAATAAGCAGGTGAACATAGATACCCTCAGAAAAGACATCTTTAACTGAAAACTGCCTGCATATTTCGCTTCCTTCTAAATGCTTGTCCTGGTTTTAGCTGGGACAGTGTTAGCTCTTCTTTTTAGCAGCCAGAAGAGCTCCATGTTTTGGTTTTACTCAGAGGCTCGCTCTGAGAAGAATGTTGATAGCAAGCTGATGTTTGTGGTTGGACGTGAGACTCCAAGGACTTTTCAGTGTGCCGGAGTGCAGAAGCACGGCGGGATAAGGGGGCCACGATTCCCCTTGTGATTTGTGGTAGAACTTAAGATTGAGGGCCAAACTGGCCAATTAGTATTCCATATCATGCAGCGTCATGCCCAGTATAAAGGTGAGGGTCAGACAGAAAGAAGGGCTTTTGCGCTTTGGCTCTTTCGCCACTTCCGCTCTTTTGCGCTTGCTGCGCTTTTGCTCTATTGCCTTTTTTTTCCTCTCTCCACCAGTACTCCCACTCTCGGAGTACTGTCTCTCTCTCTCTCTCTCTCTGCCCCTCTCTATTTCGGGGCCTCGCGTTCGTCCGGGATTGCAGCTTCGGGACGAGACGGGCTTCGCATACAAGGGGGTGGTGAGCATCTACACTGTGTATTAAATCATCTGTATTAAATTGTTCTTATCTCAACCCATGGGTTTCCCATTTATCCTTTAATTCTCTCCCTCATTCCTGGGGCTGGGGGAGGGTGAGTGAACGACTGGGGGAGGGGGGGGCAGTTTGGTTGCCGGAGCGGCCTAACCCACAACAATGCTGTAAGCAGAAAAATCTGCATTACTAACTACTATACTTGAGTCTCAACTTACTCTCTGTTTTTGAAACTCTTCAGTCACTGATGTCTTTGCCCTAGAAGGTCAATCATTTAAGAAGACAAAGCCCTTGATGAAACATTCCTCTGAAAAACCCAAAATGAATAAAATCTTTGAAGTGTTGTTCTGAAGTACAACTGGTCTCATTTTCTGATGTGCCAGCACAAAACTGACTTCTGAGAATTTTTTACAGAAAGAAATAAGCAGGAATTGTCTTATTTGAAATGGAGGCCACGATAAAATCCATAGAAAACTTACCACCTTTTAGATAAATGCTTTGAGAGGTTAGCAAAAATAAACAAATGCAGTAAACATCTTACACAATTAATGACTGAGCCAAATCCTTGAATTCAGTGAGGCATGTGTTCAACGTCTACCCAGAATTTCGGACGGGGGGAAAAGGGATTTGAGCTCCCAGTTCCCAGGATCCTGCCAGTTTTCTAGGAAGCAGAGTAGAGGAGGTCTGCTGGCGTGGCTCCGGACGATCACACCATCCCACGGGAGAGGCACACCCACGGCCACGGCAGCCTGCCTCAGCAGGCACAGAAGTCCATCTGGGCTTAATTAATTTCAGTTTTTAACAGCGTGCTCCATTATCCTTCACTGCACTCAAACTCAGCAGGGCCCGCGCCCACACCACATTCATAGATTTGTCCAAAAGGCAACAAGCTTCAGCTTCCAGCCTTGCAGATGCACACCCAGCGCCTGCCACAGACCCGATCGGCACCAAAAACCTCCCTATGCATTTATTCTAGTCTTCACTAGAGTGCTATGGTATCTATGGAACTGTAAGATCCCAATTAATCCCAATCAATGATTAATAATCACCAAACCCAAGCAGACTACTAGAGTAATTTGGAACCACCGATAATAATACCTAATAGGCTTGCAAAAGACTTTGTCATCCTTTCTTAAATAAAAATTGACAAGTCGCAATGTGCAATGAAAGGTGTACAGCTCACCATCTCTCTTTGCATGTTCGGCAACATCTTCCCCTGTTTCCAGGGCTACCATAGCACTTATGGGATACTCATAAGCATCAAAGTAATGGTTTAGCTGCTTCAAATATAGCCACATTTTCGTGTTGCATTGGTAAGACATGTTTTTGACTGAAAATGGTATTTTTTATGCATGTCACTGTCTTAATATATTTTCAAACAGTTCTTTTTCTTTTTTCAATACCATAATTTTTTATTTATTAAAGCATCTTTGTGAGATCACCATTCAAAAGGCATTCCTTGGATGGAAGGTTAGAAGCACTTAGAAGAAGAGACTGTTGTGCCATTTTTTCCCAGCATCCATCAAGAGGAGAACAAAACAAAGATCACTTCCAAGGGACCATGGGCAAGGCTCACAACACTCCGAGAAGTACAGAGCCCTGCCCTGTCCTTGTCTCGCAGCTCCCGCCTCTGAAGCTGCCTGCTGAAGAGTTGCTTCCACTCCCCCTTTTATCTTCCACATCTTGTTTCGTTTTGAAACATAATTCAGCACCACTCCCACACTGCAACGCTCCGTGCAACCTCGGAATTAAGTGACTCGTGGCAGACAAACACGCTGGCAGCACCGATGTGCCTGCGCCACGCCAGGCGTACGATGAAACACAAAACGTCCGGTGCTCAAACCAGGCTCGTGTCACCCTGACCTTCGGCCAAACATTAATGTCAGCAACTATCAACTTTGCTATTAACTTTGTATTGAGTGTTTTTCTTGGAAACACTCTTGTTTAAAATCTTCTGTCGTATAATGTTATGCTCAGGATTATATGATTTTCATAATGGTGTGGAATCAGACTTTGAACAACATTATTACAAAACCGCAGCAGCCATATTTATATTTCCTAATTTTGAGACAAATAGTTGCAAATAATAGAGAAGAAACAGATGGGCAATCACAGCAAACAGAAGCAGATACGATCTCTGTTTAAACTGTTGCTAACTTGTGCCACCAGATCACCCCTTCAGCAAAGAACGAGATGACACCCCACTACTCCATGAGCTACAGGATTTCATGTCACCAGATGGAATGACAGGAGTTACATCAATACTAACATGAAGCCTCAATGTTTAAAATTACAGGCATCGTAATTTCATGACTACTGAAACAGTAGAGGGCTAATTTGTAAAACAGAAGATGAGTTCACGCAGGCAGCCGTGGACCTAGTAAGATCTCTGGGGTCATGCAGGTGACTTTCAACACCTTCTAAATGATCTCTAAATGCCTAATCTTTCAATGATCTTTAAATGCCTTTTAAAACCTTCTGCAACATTAGAGGGTCCTGGCACGGTTAATGGGCAACAGCTATTTTGAAGTACTGTGAAAGACCTCTCAACATCCCTGTTACAGCTCGTTCATAATAACGGGCTCCAGACTACACTAACAATTTTTTTGCCTTAGAGCAGTTCTTAAAGTATTCAAAATAATTAGTGTTATTACTCTCTGGCTATACATGTGTGGGTGATATATGAGATCTCAGTATCTTTCACCCTTTTTCATACTCCTGTGAGGACAAAAACGGCTTGATGCCTTCATTAATATTTTGCAGGCCACTAATACATGCTATGAAATGTAGCCTCAAGTGAGAGGGGAATAAATGAATTTTCTGAGTCACTGGCAATTAGTTTTGAAAGATCGTGTAGATCTGGTGAGCTCCTGGAGAAACACAAAAAGGAAAATGTGGTCTCTTTCTTTCAAAAAAATAGAGATAACAATTGCCCAAAAAGCAAAGCACCGTGCCTCTGACCCTTCCAAAGGCAGGCCAGTTGAGTCTCTAGTCCTCTACTTTACCTAACCCTAACCCAAACCCAAACCCTAACTCCACAGGGTGAACATATTGCTTGAGTGTCACATTGAAGGAGTATCAAAAGAGGAGAAAATTGTTAAACTATCCAGAGGACATGGCAGAACAGTGGCTTTCTGCATCACAACTGCTTTCAGGAAAAACACTGAAGAACCTGAAAGTTCATTTGCAAGTAGAAAACCACATCCAAGAGGAAAATCCTTCCTCCCCAAGCCAACGGCTCCATATGGAATGCTTGACTTTGTTTTTAACCCATTCAAACATGTGCAAAGAACGACTATCCACAATATACCGAACCAGAATTTTACCTTGATGGGTGACAGAAACCAGCAAGTCTGTCACTGTGAACCATATGTTACACATAGCTGGCAATTCCTCTGCTTATAAATCTGACTCGCTTTTACGAGCACTTGCTGAAGTCATGGTGATGAGGTTGTTACTTCACAACTGAATAATGCAGTTTTATGGCTTGTAAATTCTCTGCTGAATGGTTAACTCGTGGAAAAAAGAGAGGGAGGCAGAATGGCTGTAGAGGAAGGTGGCTGCAGAAATCTGCCATCCTCGCTGCCCAGAGGCCAGTCCATGCTCTCTCTTATTAAATGCTGAGTCTGCAGCTTCAGAAGGTGCTAGAGACTTGAAAAATATTACACAATGCATGACAAAAAGGGTGAGCTGTGTTTTGCCTCTATTTTCTGCGTTGGTTTGAGAGTAGGAAGAGAGCATTCACAGACTGTGCTGACCGTGGTTGGTTCATCAAATATAATTTTGCTCCCCAAAGTTATTTCCATAGACCTGAAATTGATGCAGGTCGGATCCGAGCCTCTGGAATTTCTTGGTTTGTAAAAGCATACTATCCCACAGAGTTTATATTCATATTCATAATAGGAGACAAGATGATCTTTAAGATTCTATGAGAGTCCTGGAAAAAATACTAGCAGAGAAACTCAAATAATTTCTAAAAAAAAAATCAAGTGCTTTATTGGAAAAGATAAAAGAGACAGAAATTGCAATACAGCGTTGCAGCATAGCAATGCATGAACTTGAATGCAGTGCAACAGCAGAAGAGGGAGGAGAATTCACAGAGAAGCACAGCAAAGACAACTACAAAGTATAAAAGATTAAACTGCATTTCTATGCTACATGCCAACCCTCAGGGTACTCCATATTCTCAGATACTGTGCCTAAACAAGAGTCTGGAGAAAACCATTTCTGTCAATTAAAGGCAGATTTTTCTGTCACCAGTGCTGAAGTGGCCATTTTATTCCCTGCCAAACTACGGACTGCTTTGCAAGAAAAAAAGGTTTCTTTTTTATTACAATGACTTCAAACCAGCTACAGCTGTCTAACAAAACAGATGTGGGATGGCAGAACTGGAGGAAAGTTCACTGGATCGACTCTAAAGGAAATAATTGTGAGACAATACGCTATTCTGGAAGCCTAAGTCGGCGCAGGAACGCTAACAGCTTCCACGTGGACTCCCCCTTCCTTCCCCACGGCATGATCCGCCGACAAACGCAGGCGCTGCCGTATTGCGTTCGCCTGCTCCTGGAAGGCACCGACGCCGCGCGTGCGCTGCCGCGATGCTCAGAATTTTAATGCTGCCCTGTCACCAGAAGAAACAAACACAGCGATCCCTATCGCAACGGTGTCCTGCCCCTCCCTCCCGTAATTTTCCTCACCTTTTTCATTTCCTGCAGTCAAACCGAATACCTGCAAACAAAGAAAAGCAGCCTTCCTTTTCCATTTTCCATTATCTCGTTGGGTATACCTCATATATTATATAGAATACTTACTCGCTGTGTAATCAAGAGTACTTACTCACAGTCAACACTCCAGTCACTAGAGCTCAAGGAAACATATTTGAGCTATCTTTAAATTAGCTATCTGGGTATTGATGGCAGGGTAGCTATCATAACACAGAGCACAGCACAGCATGCCGAATAGTGCAGCTGTGTGAGAGTTACCTCAGGTATTTGTAGGAGAGCTGCACTCTCAGCAGCATTTGCAATGAGAGGCTTGGGGTTTTTTTGCATATTTATTGTAACTACTACAAGGCAGGATAATGAAATAGAGAAAAAGAAGGACGGATGAGAAACAACATGAATCAGCTGAAGGAAGAAAACGAAAAACAGGCTCACAATCTTCATCCCTTAAGTGATTCAGGTTATTAAGTAGCATTATTTACCATGTAAAACAAATTTTTTTTTTTGGCCTAGATCTAATCAAATTGAAGTCAAGGGCAGGGAAAAAAAAACCATAATGAATAGGATGAAGCTATCACCTAGAGAGACTTCCCAGGGCTTAAAACTACATAGAAATGTGATGTCAAAGACTAGAAATTTTGGAAGGTCATTGCTATGACTAAAGCTTAGGGCTGTGAAAGAAGCTAAATGTGCAGTTGTGTAATGGACTCTTGTAGTCACCGAAATTTTCTCATAGGAAAGTGAAAAAGCATATGCTACTGTTGGGTGAGAGAGGGGTGTAGTCCTGGTCAGTAGGATGGATGGATAGGTTGTGGTCCTCAGGTATGATGCGCAAGCAACATCTAACATTCCTACTTATTTCTTCAAGATAAGGACATTTCCATGTAATTAGTGCCAGAAAATTGCCCACGTGTGGAAAGTCACATCAGGCATCATACACACAACAGAAAGAAGATCAGCAAAAGGGCACCATGACTTACAAAACAAACTTTGAACTTTCTTGCTGGTCAGTCTTGGTCGACTTAAACCATTATCTGAGCAATCCAATGTTCTGGATCAGAGATCTTGCTACAAAGGAGTGCATATAGATAGATGAACTGTCAGTCAGTTCTTTCTCCCCGTTTTGAGACTTGGGATCTATACACACAATTTAAAGAAACATTTCCACTGACGCACTTTCAATGTTTCACATACTTCATTTTCACCCACATTGTTTGCTTTGTCAGATAATTTATATGATCAATATATTACGAAGCCAAGAATTACCATTATACATTATGAAATATCTGGAAGACTTGAACAATAATGATACTGAAAAAAGTTGTTTGAACTATATCCCAAAACTTGCATAAAGCCCCAAAACTTATGTAAACCTATAGTAAACTGAACCCTCTTCTCTCATTCCAGTGGATTACTGCATGTCAGAGGTCTTGTAAAACCCAACTAGAGATACGGAATAAAAATGAGCCCAAAAGCCAAAGTCTATCAAAAAAGATTTAGTTTACAAAAGAAATAGTGCTATAAATATCCATGAAAAGTATTCTTGGCAAGTACTCACCAGAGGGACTGCCACAGATCTAGAACGAGATACTAAAGATGAATGCTGAAGCTTAATTTTCTAAGAGATATCAGATTTTTAGTCTCTGTAGCCTCTAGAGACAGAAAGTGAATTTGATCATCTAAAAAGACTGTGATCAAAAGCTTGGATAGTCATAAAAATGCTCTGGGGGAAAGAGATTATATTGAATAACAAACGTTTAGTGTTGTACTATGGTCTGTACGGCTTCTTATCAATAAAAAAATTACTTACCTGACCATATCCTGGGGCAAATATTGTCCCCATCTACACCAAGGCCACTCAACTGAGGTCCATGAGTTCAGGCAGATGCAAAAAAAGGCATGATTATGCTATTTAGTGTAACCCATCACTTATGAACCATGCTAACAACACCCACTTGTAATCAAAGAAATAGGAGGGAACATCTAAATAGGCTGTTACTGGTTAAGTTTTTATATAAAATTATCTGTCCCTTTTGGAGAAATTGGTCTTTTTCAAACTAACGCAGCATATTCATGGGTGACTATCAATGTCCTCAGAGAACAGTAATATTAGAAATAATTATGAGCCATCTTAATTAATTAAAGCTGGTTTTCCACCCACTTAAGTTTTTAATCTATTGCTGCACTAGCCAACCGAGAATTGACAGTGACAGCAAGGAACTGATTGTATCACCACCAGCATTTTCTGAAAAAGCTAAAAGCCAAACACTGGCTCGTCCTCGGGAAAGAACATTCAAGAAAATTTAGCTCATTTCACAGATAAGCTTTAAAACTCCCACATTTGAGAGTTTTTCAGTTATGACCAGCTCTGCTGGACCTGACACTTATCAGCAAGTTCTAGGAAAGAAAGTGGAACCAAACCTGGTAAAAGTAACATCAGATGCAAGACTTGAGGCATTTCTGTACCAATGTCTCTTCCCAAATGCAAATTTCAGGAAGACATATGCCCATACTGGTACAGGTAAAAGGCCAGAATCAATGTGACAAGCATGCACAAAACTCAACAGGACCAACTCAACCTCCCAGCAACCTGAGGGAACAAGAATATTATTTTCCTTTTGTCTTATGTTTTTGTGTATCTTTAAAAAGGCTTTTCGGAAAGAATGGTGCTTGCATGCTCCACATTCAAAGCCACATTGTCTCCATAAAGAAGTTCAAAATTTTGCCCAGGAGTGACTGTGGCTCTTCTGCTGTAAGTGCCCCTGCACAGAAATATAGGATATTACTTACTGGATCAGGGAAGGAGTGTGCACGCAATGGCACCTACAAAAGCAGAGCATGTCACAGTACAAACCTCCCGCACCAAGACTTGCAAGGAATGGTGATGTGAACTTTCGTTCAAGAAAGAAAAAAATGAATCACAGAATCACATAAATCACATTTATTACATAGAATGTAATAAATAAAAGCTATGAACGGCTCAAGAAAATTTAGCTCATTTCACAGATAAGCTTTAAAACTCCCATGTTTGAGAGTTTTTCAGTTATGTTCAGCTCTGCTGGACCTGACACTCATCAACAAGAAAGGACTGATCAGGGGTGTGAAGGCTAGGGGCAGCCTTGGTAGCAGGACCATGAAATGGTGGAGGTCAGGTTCCTGAGAGGATGGAACACGGCAAACAGTAGGATCACGGCCTTGAACCTCAAGAGAGCAGACTTTGTTCTATTTGAGGATCTGTTTGGAGGAACCCCATGGGATACCATCCTGGAGCAGAGAGGGGTCCAAGAGCTGGTTGATTTCCAAGGATCACCTCCTCCAAGTTCAAGATTAGTCCATCTGTAAAGGCAGGAATCCAAACACAGGTGGCAGGCAGCCTTCACATATGAATAAGGAACTGCTGACTGAACTCAAACATAAAAAGGAAGTGTACAAGAGGTAGAAGCAGGCATAGAAGAAATGTAGAAACAATATGAGCATGAAGAGATGGGATGGGGAAAACCAAAATCCAACTGGAGTTTAATCTGGTGAGGGATAGGAGAGGCAACAACAAGAGCTTTCACACGTATATCTGCAGCAAAAGTTAAGACTAGGAAAAAGCAAGCCTGCTGCTGAAAGGGAAAGAGGACCTGGCAACAAAGGACATGGAAACAACTGAGGTATTAATTGCATTCTGTATTGTCAAACTGATGAAGTATAGACTGATAAGTGGAAAGTGAGGTGGACTGCAAACTGTCAGGCTCAGAGGGTTGTGGTCAGTGTCACGAAATCCATCTGGAAGGGCAGTCACTGGTGATGCACCCCATGGGTTGATACTGAGATCTACTAAATACTGTTTAGCATCCTCTTTAATTTCCTGGACAACAGGACAGCATGCACCCTCAGCAAGTTTGCAGATGACACAAAATTAGGAGGAGTGGTTGATACACCATATGAGCGTGCTGCCATTCAGAGAGACCTCAAGAGGATGGAGAAACGGGCTGACAAAGACCTCATGGAGTTCAACAAAGAGAAATGCCAAGTCCTGCACCTGCAAAGGAATAACTCCAAGCACCAGGGCAGACTGGGATCAACCAGCTGGAAAGCGGCTCTACAGACAAGAGGATCCTGGTGAACATCAAGTTGAACATGAGCCAGCAATATGTCCCTGCGGGAAAGGCGGCCAACAGCCTCCTGGGCTGCATTGCCAGCATGTATAGGGGGATGATCTTTCTCTCCTGCTCAGCACCGGTGAGGCCACACCTGGAGCACAGTCTACACAAGTACTGTAGCAGATGCTTCTACAGACATGCATTACTGTGCATTTCTAACCACGGGGAAGTTGTACCACAACCTCTGCTCTCTGGCCAAGAGAGAATTGACTCAAGTCCCTACATAGCAGAAAAGCAATTATCCCTTATTCATCATTTTTCAATCAAAGGAAAAGCATAAAAGAGCGATATCCGTGCTGCATGTACCAGGAATGTTGGGAAGCAAAGTGCCAGCAAGCAAACCACATCTGTCGTCCCGGTATATCATTTTGCACAGCTGGAATGTGCTAAAGCAGCATGGCCCCATGGCAGCCGGCGAGTCCAGCCCCATTTTTTCCCGGGTGGCACAAAGAAAGTCTGGCCAAGCAGCCAAACACCTCTTCCTGAGCCAACTCGAGGCCGCTGGGCCCTGTTGTCTGGCTCAGCAGATGGGAAGAGACTGCTATTTCTGATGGAGTGGAGGAGGGAACAGCCTTTGGTGGCCAGCAGGGTGAGAAGCCCACCTGGGTAGGGGACAGGTGGGAGCAGGTTGCTGCTGCCCTGGGGCAGTGGGGAAGGCAGGTGCTTGTGTAGGGAGGGTGAAGATAAGCAGATGCTGTTAGAAGAGCGGATGGTCTTTACGGTGGACGGACACCATAGCCCTCTCTGGGATACCACAGAACGGATCCAACTGCTGAGATTGCTCCACACGAGTGCATATCCACACATCCCTCCTCAACATCACTTGTAATTAAACGCCTTGTTCCTGATGTCGCAGGCCTACACTACCTAAGTCCCCACCTTCCTCCTCCCATGGGAGCACTTGCTGCCCAGGTGCGATGCCCAGATTCTCTGGCCCATGCACAGCTGCAGCCAGCCTGCCCTGCAGTCATGGACAGAGCTACCGACCCAGCACGCCTCTTCCAAACCTGCATGCACTTTCCTTACAAAGTCTCTTCTTTGACAAAGGATATTGGTTAAGCACCACCGGTGCTTTACCTGAATCCTATATACAGGAAGAATCCTATAAATAGGAAGAATCCTATAAATAGGAAGAGAGATGTTAACCTTTTGTCTACCAATAGACTGTTAATAACTTTTACTGGCAGCCTCCTGTCCTCTCAAGTCAATTTTTCGGGTTAACTTTATTATGTTCTTTATCTATGCAAAATTATGACGTAATTTTTCACAGATATAAGCAAATATGCCTATATTCATAGACATATGCAATATTAGACAGAAGAGACATGCCATCAGAATCTACATTAAAATGCAGTTAAGAACTTGACTGACCCACGAGAGAACGTGTTAGACACCGACAATCAGAGGAAAATGTATTTGACGCACAGATTCCATGCACTCACTGTACCATAACTGCACATATGTATGGAAACTACTGTGCCAGCCTTACCACTCCTAGGTCGGGCACTACTCTGGCTGAATGCATAATATTGTTTCCAAAACAAAGGCAAAGCCCAGGTCCTAAATCTGCTCGCTTAGAAGACAGCCTCACAAATCTAATTCCCCACTGAGTCTGAAGTGAGGTGCCCATCTGCTCTTCTCAACTGGAGATACATTTCCACAATGATAAAGAGCTGACTGAACAACTTTGAGGGACAGTAACTTAAAACAATATAAATGAAGACAAATTATATCAGACCATGCATTTCTGATAACAAACCAGAAGGCCTGCCTGAGATGTAAATACCCTCTTCAGCTAGTAGCCCCATATTAGCACCCCTAATCCCCTGGGATCCACAGCTCCAGGGAATATTTTACATCCCACGGGGAAATTATCCATCTTTAAAAGCTGCAAGATGCTAGACAGATGGGGAGTCAACGCCACACATGGAAGATGTTGAGCACTTTGTGGCTATCTGTCTTGTCTGGCAGGACAATGGGTATGGCAGACAGGGTGATGTGGCTGCAGCTGTCAGGATAGCGAGACTCCAGGCAGGAGGTGTCTGGAAACAGCTGGGAAACCTCCCCACACCTTCTACCCCATGATAAGCCAGCAATAAAACAATACTTTGTAAACCAAGTAAGTATCTGGATTTAGTGTGGACTTTCCTTCCCGTGACCCCTGCAGCACTGTACAGCAATGGGAAAGTGTCGTGGTGCTCATTTTACATGGGGGGAACTGGCAGCACATCCAGTGGCAGTGATGGACATGAAATCCAAAGCTGCAACCTTGGCTCCATGGTAATCCAGAAAATTTTACCACTAATGTCACTGGAGTCAAATTTCACTCAGTCCTGTACATCTCTCTGTACGTTCTTTTTTTTTTTTTTTTTTGATATGGATTTCCTTGTTTTTTTTAAGGTGCAGGAAGAGCTATTCCCTAGGATTCCTCTTAGTAATGTCCATCTCTTTGTTACAAACACGCTCACTACATACCAGGGAAACAAAACCCACTTCTGCACGTTTGAATTTAGGAGTCCTGGGTAGATACAGATACAGATGAACACTGTGAGAAACTGAGAGAAGAAAAATAATCTGAAATTTAAAAGAATAATCTGTGAAAGTTGATGAACTGTTTTTTCCCATAGTTAACTGGCAACCTGCACAGGTAGCAACCCGACCTTTCTCCTTATATCCTCTGAACGTGCTATCTCCTGGATCCGCTAGGATCAATTCTAGGAGTACAAAGATAGTTCAATGACCGTAATCATTCAGTTTGACATCTCCAAGGTGACGCACATGTCAATGTCAACATCACTATGCCATGAGCCTGATGCAACACCATTCCTGCTATTTTCAATCTTATAAAATATTACTTTTTTTCTATCCTACTACTAACTTTTCCTAGAAGTCCTCTCCCATGGCTGACTCTCTGACCTCGTCTTTGACCCCTGCCAAAATCCACTCACAGCTTTCTGTTCCCTGACCCCCACGCATTAACGATCCTGCCTTGGCGTCTCCACACAGCACAGTCCTGGTCACGGCACAGCCCTGAGCCCTCCTTCAGCCCCAGGGACCCCTTTGCCTGCCCATCGGCATTCTGATCCTTCCTGGAACCATTACACTGGCTTGGCACAACTTCGCTCAGGCAAAGGGTTCACAGAGAGGCCATGGGACTATTGGTTGAATAAGGACTTTGCAAAACGCCCTGGACTGGGCTCGCTGAGGTCATACACCTCTGGAGGAAACCCGTTCATAGATTCAGGCAAGGCACTCAGACACTAAAGCCGATACGTGGATAAAAGGTATCTCTTGAATTAGTTTTGCAGGGGAACACTGACTCCTTTTGTCACTATAACGAACCAGCACATGCTCTCTCTGTAACCCAAGCACAAAATACAAATAAACAAACAAAAAACCTCAACCCAACCACACCAAGCCAAACCAAACCAAACTCAACCCATGCCAGGTCAGAAATGGTTCTCAAAGACACCTATGCCCGTAGAGGTACCATCATGCCTTTGAGCAATGCAGAGCCACATGATGTCAGCAACAACTACTTTCAGGTCACCACAGTGCTTTTAAGAGCATGGAAGGGAACAATCCTTACAGAAGGCAGCCCCGCTCCGCACCTGGTCAGTGCTTGGAGCCGGGCCATCACTCGTCTCTCTCCATGGTGTGTTCACCACCACGTCTCATCGTGGGCAGAGGAGTGGAGCAGCTCGGTTTGGATGATGCAAAGACACACGTGTGACGATGGCTTGATCTGGTCAGGCTGTATCCAACATCATACTCCATCAAATACAGTGGGCATGCTACAGCCTGCTTAAAAGCCACAATGAGGAGACAACATGCTCTTCAGTGATAGATGACTCTAAACAAGCTCATGCATAAAATTAGAAGCAATCTGTAGAGCTGTAATTTCCATTCTCCCATGGAATTGAAAGGAGGATGATTATTATAGCAGCAATTGCTAGGGCTGCTATATCAAAAGGTCAACCTGCAATTTCATTACCTCCACCCCTCAACACATACTCACATAACAAAGACTAAACCATTCACATTTCAAGAGCTTGTAACTCCTCCAGACATGTCATGTCGTATACGAATCAGAGCCCGGAAGCGCTCACTTGCCATAGTAAAACTAGAAGGTCTGTTCGTAGATACATTTGAAGTTGAGGAGGTCTCATAAAACCTGGGTACATTTTCATGTCAGCTTGTTTCACACACTTCAGCAAAACAGCTTTTACTTTTCCTTATTGAAAAATTTTGCACCCTATTAACCTTCTGCCTACTGTATCAGGAACACGAGCACAGTGACATTATTCTCCTGTGCAGGAACCACAGGCAAATCTGTGACTGGGCACTGATCTTGTTCTTTGATTCTTTCAGTCTCAGTACATTTGCAGAATATAATCAACTTAACTTACAAACCACATCCTTCCAGGATTAAAATGTGTATTTTTACTAGCACTAAAAGGAGAACTGCTTTACTGAAACAGAAACTTTAAACCGGCATCATGCCTTTAACATTGCCGAAGCTTCTTCTGAAACAAAAGTCATATTATCTATTAGCTTTGAGACATTTTTAAAATTGCTAAATGTTTTGTGATTGCGATCAGAGAAAATCGAATTATATTCTTTCACATAACAGCTTCACCTTCTAAAAAATATCATAAATGAGGAAATGATATACTAGTTCAATATAATGCTCAACTATGATGCCCCACAAGAATATCAGTGAAATTTTGGGTGATGAACACTGTAATATTGAACATTCCATGAGACTGGAGAAAAAAATGAGGGAATCTTCAGTGCATTAAAAGCAATTACCAACTGAACTAAGATCAATGACATGACAAACTACAACACGAGAATGCTTCTGCTTGCTTGAACTGCTTAATCTGCTCTCAAGCTTCAAACAGAAGTCTAACTTAGAGCTTCTCAATTTCATGATCTTCTAATACAATTTGCTTCGTTGACACCAAAATCTTACAGATAAATATATCGGTCAAGTTACTTTGATGGCATAAACTCAGTCTGGAACTGCTGCAATGCATTCCGCTACACTGCAATAATACACTGTAGGCCACGCACTGAGATTATCTCAATCTAAAATGTACATTTACTCTTGACATCAAACACAGGGGATTTTTTTAAAGGATTGTTGTAGTTAAGTCATTATACAAAACTAGAGCAAAGTAAATCTTAACTTTCCCTTTAGAAGATCTGACCTCAAACGAAACACGAACGCCTGGTAAAGAGCTGAATTTTGGTTGCTTCAGCAGATATTTTGGCAGGAAAAAGTAGTAACAGGCCAGAAAATTATTTGCTTCATCCAAGGCTTCCTACAAGCCAAACTGGATGACATTTGCTATTAATTCAATCTTAAGAAACTTATCCCTGATGGGGTTTTCTGAATGACAGGATGAGGGATAGGAGCATGGTCTGAGGATTTTGGTTCACCCTGCCTTTGTACCAGCAGAGCCTCCCATTTTCAGCGGAGAAGACAAAAATCACCCTGCTCCAGAAGAAAATGTGTTAGTGGTGCATAGGAAGGTCCTTTTAAAAACTGACTGTGGATATTCAGAAAAAAACCCACCATGTTCAGAGTAAGCTGATCTATACAAATTCTTTTTTAGTAAATTAAGAAAAAAATCAGAGAATCCTAACCCAGGGATATTAGTGCCTCCAAGCTACTTGCTGTACTGCCCAGATGGACTCAACTTTTCAAAGGACAAAACCCCAGCATCTCCAAATCCACCAAAAAGCTGAATATAAAATTATGTATTTAATGCATTTTCTAATGCTACCTGTGCAGGAACATACCCCATAAAAAAGCAACAACTGAACAAGAACATCTTGACCTGAAATTTCAGTCCTAATAGGTTTTTGTAAGGACATATCCATGGTATTCCTGTGCCCTACCGTAGTACTATAAAATCTGTAACACATCTATCCTCACAACATCCCTGCAAGGCAAGGGAGTATTATTGCAACAGGAGATTCAGGGCTGCACTACAAGAGGGATGTTACCACATCATATGGCATTGTTTTATACTAATAAGAGAAGACAATCCTCCAACAGTCACCAAAATACTCTCATTATTAACATCGTACAGAGAATTGAGTCACAGTGTGATCATACCACCAATAAGGATGGCAATGGAAGCAGGGGTTTGAAATGTTCTTTCCCCAGCAGCCATCAGACTCTTCTTTTCCTCAACTCTTCTTATTCAGACCTAATATTTATCACCTTCAAACTTCCTCTGGGCTTTATTTGCCATCTGCGTAGGACCTACAGAGAACTACTACTACAGTACTAGTGCAGGCCAGATTCCTCTATAAGTTTAAGATGAGAAAGAGGAACTCATATCGGGAATTCAAGCCTTCCGAATTTTTTGAGGAGGAAGGAAAAAGAACTTACAGGCAATTAATATGGAACCATATTCTGATTTCCAGTCTGTCAGGCATCTTTTGCCTTATCATGATTGAATCTACACCATGAGAGAACAAAAAGGTCTCACCTCAGTTATAGACAACTGCCTAAACACTGAGATGGATACTCTGTCTGAAGCATCAAAAGCTATGGAAAAAGCTAGTTCATTTTTAAAAGTTATGTACATATTTGAATAGCACGGTTATATGTTAAGGATAAAAGAAAAATGTATTGTGGTTGAAGTCTGGCATGTGTTTGGGAATGTAAAACAGAACACTTGCAGAGGAGACGTTGGCAGAGTCTCAGTTGTAACAGTCAAGTTAATTCCACTATAATATAACGCAGATATTTCAAATATTTCAAACATTTAGAATTTTTGCACAATCACAACCCTTTTGAAAATCCACTGCATTAGCCAGATATCCAAGTTCTAGCACACATTTTCACATGCATCTGTAGAACTTCAGACTCCAATAAGAGAAATTTTTTACTACTCAATGGCTAACACAGCTTTGCCTTCAAAAGAAGATCAATGTATATCTATAACCTTTAACTTCTCTTTTCCTCATGATAAAAATAAGTTAGGGTTTGGGTTTTTTTTTTCCAATAAGTGGGAAATATTTCTTTTTATAAAATATAACATAAATAACCTGTTTTCTAAATGTGTAAATTCCACAAATTAGGTACTAAGTATCCTGAGATTTTGCTTCAGAATAATAATTTTGCACAGTAGGCGCAATTTCTTCTTGAGCACAGCTAACTATTAAAGTAACATTAACTTTTACTACAAAAATAGTAAGGCATTTATGTATATTTCCTGTGTAAAAACGGGACAAAAAATCTTGAAGCAAACAAAATTTAATGATAACATCTCTCCCTATCCCTATTAACAGACTAAATTACAAATAAAACCATTTAAGCATTTAATTCTCTATACAACAAATATCTTACTGGGGTTCAAAAAAGGAAAGAAAACTGAGTACGTTTAACATTAGTTCACTTAGCACTTGATGAAACCCAAAGGAAATCTGTTTATCCTCCTCTGGAACCAGCAGTTCTTAGATACGACTGTGCTTTGTTTTCTCTCTGTGCAAGGAAGTATCTAAATCATCGCTCTACACCACCCACCCTGCCGCACTCTCACACCGTTGCCAGAACCCAGTTGTATTCTTGCCATTGCACAGAGAATCGACGCTCAATTTTAGTCCTACGAAATCAAACTGAAGCCTCCCTTGCCGTCACCAGAGCACCAGAAGTCCCCAGCGGATGGTTCACACCACCCACCACAAATACCACCACTAGGACTGGATGAACCGCCTTACAGAGGTGGATTGCTCTTTCCATCGATTGTAGAGGAAGACTACAGAAGCTTTCCCAAGGCTAGATGCTTATCTTTAAAATCTCCAGAGCCAGATAGATACCAGTTTGACCAGGACAGAGACCTGGCACCCATCACAAAGGAACCCCAAGGCACAGCAGCCACCTAGGGCTGGGTGGTGGGTGCCCCGGAGCGGTCACTGGCCCACCCTTCCATGGGGAATGGACCAGTCCTACGGGAACATTTGCAGCTCTGACTTCTTAGAAACACAAGCAGTTCAGCAACAGGTCGGTAACTACGTAAGGGAAGCCATGGAGGAAGGCGGGGTACACCAGTCGCTCGGTACAAAGGGTGCACATGGTCCTCAAAACTGACCCTTATACTTCAAGTGAGTTTCATCCTTCCCTTCTTGTCCTTTACTGTGTCTCCTTTCTGCAACCTGTTTCCTCTGCCAACTGCTAACATGAAAAACACCTGAATAATGGGCTGTGACCCACCTGATTGCCTTCGTGACCAACACCAGGGCTCTTATATGGTCGGTAACGGGTGTCAATGGCATTGATCATAGAATCACAGAATCACAGAATGGTTAGTGTTGGAAGGGACCTCAAAGATCATCTAGTTCCAACCCCCCTGCCATGGGCAGGGAAACCCTCCACTACACCAGGTTGCCCAAAGCCTCATCCAACCTGGCCTTGAACACTGCCAGGGATGGGGCATCTACAACTTCTCTGGGCAACCTGTTCCAGTACCTCACCACCCTCAATGTAAAGAATTTCTTTCTTATATCTAACCTAAATCTGCCCTCTTTCAGTTTAAATCCATTGCCCCTTGTCCTATCACTACATGTCCTTGTAAAAAGTTCCTCTCCAGCTTTCCTGTGTAGGCCCCCTTTAGGTACTGGAAAGCTGCTATAAGATCACCCCGGAGCCTTCTCTTCTCCAGGCTGAACAGCCCCAACTCTCCCAGCCTGTCTTCATAGCAGAGGTGCTCCAGATCTCTGATCATCTTCGTGGCCCTAATTGATATCGTCCTCCAGTTTCTTCTGTTGTTTCCTCCCAATAACCTCAGTTCACATGATGTCTGCGGGGTTACTCCCTTACAGTAGGAGTTGTCCATATCAACAAAGATCACTTGCTTGACCCCCAACGCGAAAGGAGAGGTCTGTAAGACTAGGACAGCTACTCCAGCTGACAGAGGCTGCGAGAGCCCTGTGATCAGGTTATTAGAGGGCTGGAAAGTGCCTTGTATCAGCACCAAGTTTCTTATATCTGAATATAAACATATTTAGCTCTATATATTTATGCAAGAAGAAAAACCAAAGCAGCTCTATTTGGTCCAACTATTCACCAAGCTGTGAAGAATCTCTCACTTCATGGACGGAATGAAAAATAAACAAGATATTTGTAACATACATTCTTCTGAGAACAAGCCGAGGTCGTCCATAAAGCTTTTGAAAGGTCTGGCAGCCCTTTCTGCCTACAGACAGGCTGCCATTGCTGCCTCTCAGCTGGAGTGAACCTCCAGCCTGGTGCCTGACCTTGTGGTAACCCCCACTTTCATCTCGTGTATTGGTTTAGCAGAGAAGAAGGCTTTATAAAACCCGAGCTTAACGCATTTTGGCAAAGTACCACATCCCGATACTGGTTTGCTTTTGACAGGCTTCTTGTAACTCTGGCAGTTTCACTCACTCCAACTATCCAGTATCATCCAGGGATTGAGACGTGCCAGTGGTATGCTGCTTGTGAAAAAAAAATTCCCAAAAGCCTCCTTCAGGCCAAAGGAAATCTACCCCCTGTCCTTGAGCTGAGCTCCCCTCATTCTCAGTCTCGCTGGGCTCGAGTCTGGGGCATCGATCGGCTCCACGTGTCCGAGGAGGAGCTGCCAGCCCCCAGCCAGCCCCCAGCAGAGACCTCAGCAGCAGCAGCAGGCATGATAGCTGGGATGGATGACAGAGTTGGAAAGGCTGGAGCTTCCACAGCGACCGGGATGAGAAAGCTGGCAGTTCTGTGGCTAAACAAGAACTGACACAGATATTTTGGCTGCTCTTCGCTCATATGTCTGGAAACAGAAAGATCATCAATAAAGTTTCTCAACAAGAAGAGCCACAACGAAATCAACATAGCGATAGAGAGGAACGCGGGCTTTTGCAAAGATCCAGGATTTCTAAGTAACATATTCCAGAAAAAGAAGGCAAAGCTGACGCTTATTTGGTTCTGGATGCTTTCCGATGAGAAAGATCAAACTGTCTTGTTTGTGTCACACAACTGCCCCCAACCCAGAACTCTCCCAGAGGGGAATGGACCACTCCTGCCCTCTCTTCCCACTTCGAGTCCGAGATAGTTACCAGCTCAAACTCACACAGGGAATTTTCTCTGCTCTCTCCTCCAAAGAAGCAGAAAACATATACATGTTACATTACCCAGAGTGCGATTCACCCAAGTATAGTGATCTCAAGCAGGTGTTTGTCACCTCAAGGCTCCTTCTGTAGCCAGCAAAGGCTGCCCTGGAAAGGAGTTCACCCTCTGTGCATCGTAGAATGGGATGTGTTTACTTTTAAGTAAACAAAGTTGGATGATGTAAATTCCCACCAGAGTGTACCATTTTTCACATACCTTCTTTCCTACCCAAGTTCAAGACAATCACAAGGAGCAAAACAGCTGCCAAAGCAAAGGTAAAATAAAAACGGTCTGCGTCGGTTCAGGGCAACTCCTGGCTTCAGCTGAGCTCAGGAATTCCTGCAGCAGTGAACGGGAGCTCGCACTCTGAATTTCACAGCAGGATCTGTATTGGGGACGTGGCAAAGCTACCAAATTCTTGGCCCATGTCATTCCTGTGCTAGGGGGTCACTGCCGTGTCTGTGGCACTGCTGTGCTGGCAGGAGAGCACACCCAGGCTGTGTCAGGGACGAGAACCAGCTGCGTTCAAATCCTAGAAGGCAGCTGGCTTCAGGTCTTTCGTACCAAGCAAAGTGACGGAGATGAGAGCCAGAGGGGACATGTGGTACTTTAGGAGCTCCTCACAGCCTCACTCCTCTGCTCCCTTGATCCTCATTAAACGTTTGCTCAATCTATCAAACTTATCCAACTATTGTTTTCCCAGCTCAGCTGTTTTGCAGGGACTCTGACAACACAGCGTTCCTGATGAACGTTTGAGATCCCCAGCAACGTGCTGCAGTAGAAAGAACACTACATCGTACAAAACAAAAGAGGAAGAAATGGCAGAAGATGTGGGGATATTCAGACTGCAGACCACAAGACACAGAAACTCTCTTTTCCATGCCCACATATGGAGAAGAAAGGCTAAAGAACTACCTTGAACAAGCACTACCCTGCAGACTGCTTTGCAGAATACATACAGTTCCAGAGGAGTAGTTTTCACATGCCATAAGAAAAAGTGAACTGGAGTTGCTACAGAATCCCTGAAACAGAACAATTTTAAAGCCTCATAAAGGTTGGCTGAAGTTATTTGTGGATATTGCAAATAACGCAGGAGATGGTAACGTGGACAAGCATGGGACAGACAGCCAAGAAGACAGGATTTCTATCTATTGCCCCCCTCATCTCATCCTAGGAAAGTCTCCAATGAAGACCAGATCTACATTAAAAAGACAAACCAATAAAAAAAAAAAATTACTGGCAACTGAATGGGTGCTTAGGGATCTCATGCCTCTGCACGAGCTTCAGCTTTCTGGGGTCTAAGAACTAGGAACTGGTGGACTTTGGCTCTCCAGGATGCCTCTCGGCCAACTACAGGTGAGTAAGGATCAATTAAGAAAAGGTCAAATAGAACCCAACCATTATTTGTTTAAATTATGCCATTGCATTTGAATGCATTTGCCTCTAATAAACCTATTTAAAGTCTAATTGAAAACAATTATATCTGTCAAAACATAAAATATTTATACTGTTTTAGTTATACTGAATAATTGAAACAGCACATGCTTGTTGTCAAAGTTTTAAAACAAGTCAAATCTCTAAAGTGGTTTATTAGTAACAAGTTAAATGGAAGACAGTGGTTAAGCACCTAGAATAAGAAGTGCTAATTCTAGGTTTTTTAAAAAACAGATTCTGACAGCACTAGTCTCTTCTGCAAATATAGAGATAATGTATCTTTCCTGACAGTTTATTTAAATATTTTTGGTTCACTGAATAATTCATTGCAAGCTGAAACCAAGAGTTGAGGAAAAAAAAACAAAACAAAAAGCTTCAGAGACAGCTTGTTTTCTAATTTCATCTTGTGAATAAAAACACAGGGTGAGAGGATGAGCAGTGCAGTTCCAAAATCTTGAAGGCAGTTATCGGAAAGAAACAGATCGAGTCATTAATTACAAAGCTCTTTTGTCTAATTAATCACTTTGGTTTACATGATAAAAATGATTAAAAAATTATCTAAAGGCGAAATATATTCCACACACATAAGGTGGTTTTGACTCTTTAACAACATTTTAAGCATGCTGCTTTTGAACACTTCCCAGGTAATCTGAAAAGTTGGGACTGAAAAAGTAGGAGAAAAATATTATTACACAGGGAGAGCTGCATTATCCTTTTTTGCTTGTTTTCTGAAAACATACAGATGAAGGATCCCAGCGAACCTGGTGTTTCTAGGTCACGAAACAGACACCGACTGCAAGTTGCCACGTGACGGCCTGCAGAAGGGGAGGGCTTTGCTCACTGAGCAAAACTGCTGCTGGGGAAGGTGCCTTGTGCGGAGACAAGGTGATGGCGGCCAAACCCTACAGCCGCTCTCTTTAGTCCTCAACAGGGAGAGCCAGGTGCAGAGACTGCAGACAGAGCTGCGTGTGACCGACGGAGCCCTGGGAAGGGACAGAGGCCACAGCTCTGCCCTGCAAATTCATGCAGAGCAGGTTTAGCTATTGCGAAGCGTGAGACGAGAGCCAGCTGCGCAAACGTCACACTCAACACGTGTGCGTAGCGCTCCTTGCATCAGCCCTGCTCTGCCACCAACCCGAGCTCTGGCAAAGTCACAGCGTTTCTACGACCTGCACACTGGCCGGAAGACTTTTTACTTTGATTTTTCATTGTGAAGTGATGGGAGCAATGTTTCCCCACCTTCATTGCGGACATGCAAGAAATGTGATGGAGCTGAGGTTTGGAAGGCACTTCTGACCACAGAAAATGCCATATACTTAAATGAAACAGGCTGAAAAGGTAGTACCAAAATGAACAGGAAAAGAAGGCAGGAGGAGGCATTCAAGGCTGCTTCACTGCTCTCTTTGAAGAACATTCAAATCCATACATAATCACTACAACTCAGAAAAAATAACCCCACCTAGGTAAAAAAGAAGAAAATGAGGGAAGTCAGTGTGAAGGATTCCTCTCTTAGAGATCAGGTTACTGCAATATTGGCTTTCTATTAAAATCCTTCAAGCTGTGCATTTAAAATATCACACGTCCTTTATTACTCTGAGAAGACAAATTTATCCTGCTTAATTTGTATCCAGAAGAAAAAAAAAAAAAGATCCACCCGACACTCAGCTATGCAGTCATTTTTTAGCTCTGCTGTATTACTGCACAACAGAGATAAAGTACCATCACCGGGGAAGCTCTGAATGCCGCGGCGCAGTGAACAGCCTCCTGGGCGCATCTCCTCCAACAGAGACGTGTTCCACTCGCTGCACCAGCGCTTCTCTGAAGGTTGTGCTGGAAGCCAAGGGCCAGCAGGCTCCCTTCCCAGAGTGCCCAGCCGCTATCTGCAGTGATCCAATGTCCAGAGACACTCAAAAGAGTTTTATTCAAAGATGCCATTTTGTAAAAACTTCAATACATAAATGAAGTTGGGTCAGGTCGAACATTGTTCGGGCACAAGGAAAAGACTACGGTTCCTCTGGAGTCCCCAACACAAGAAGGACATGGAGCTGTTGGAGCAGGTCCAGAGGCAGGCCACGAAGATGATTCAAGGGCTGGAGCACCTCTCCTATAAAGACAGGCTGAGAGAATTGGGGCTGTTCAGCCTGGAAAAGAGAAGGCTCCGGGGTGATCTTACTGCAGCCTTCCAGTACCTAAAGGGGCCTACAGGAAATCATAGAATCGTAGAATCATAGAATGGCATAGGCTGGAAGGGACCTTAGAGATCATCTAATCCAACCTCCCTGTCATGGTACTTTCAAGTACCTAAAGGGGGCCTACAGGAAAGCTGGAGAGGGACTTTTTACAAGGGCGTGTAGTGATAAGACAAGGGGCAATGGCTTTAAACTGAAAGAGGGCAGATTTACATTAGATGAAGAAATTTTTCACTCTGAGGGTGGTAAGGCACTGGAACAGGTTGCCCAGAGAAGTTGTAGATGCCCCATCCCTGGAAGTGTTCAAGGCCAGGTTGGATGAGGCTTTGGGCAACCTGGTGTAGCGGAGGGTGTCCCTGCCCATTGCAGGGGAGTTGGAACTAGATGATCTTTGAGGTCCTTTCCAATCCAAACCATTGTATGATTCTATGATTCTCTGACAGACAGAAAGTCTGTCTGAATCGCATGGTTTGGCACTAGAAAATCCCAAACCCTTTGGTACTGCAGGGAAAGAAACTGCAGCAAGAGCTACTGTTATGCGTGGTGGGACACAAATGCTCAAACAATGCTGGCATGTTTTATTTCACTAGCACAAAACTGAAATTATTCAGGGCCTTATCTGTATAAACAAACTCCTGTACTTCAACGCTTCATGCCAAAAAAAGTAAAACAAAAGGCTTTACTCCACAGCACGTGACTACAGTGAGACTTTGATCGTTCCCGAGATGCTGCGGAGGAGAGTAGCAGTGCTCAGGCACCTCCGCTCCCCGCGCACTCGGGTGCCCACCTCGGTTTCGGTGGTCAGAAGGAAGACGAGTGGTTCATCACACTCCCCCAGCTGCTGGTACAGAGAGATGTCACAACCCCAAAACTAGGCACCTTGGTCAGTCCAAGCTCCTCCCCATCTCCCCATGCCACCTCGGACAGGTGCCCGGCAGTGTGGGGTATCCAGGAAGGACCTGCTCACTGCTCTCAAGCATCACGATGGCTGTAGCTCTAGCTCCGTGTCGCAGGAGGTCTGAACTCAAGGATCCTTAATTAATTCCCAGGTCCTCAGTGAGGAAACAGAAGGCACTCAAGCATCTTGGCTTCCCAAGGCGACGGAGGAGTTAGCTCGTTTGTTTATCTTGTTTGCTTCTTCCAGGGTGGCCCTGTGTGTCTTGAGCACAAGGAGTTTTGCAGACACAAACAACATTCCTGGGCCTTTGCTGCTATTTCTGGTGGGTGTGGAGCCATCCTCCACCAACACCTCAGCTGCTCCTCCCGCCTGGAAGCTTGACAAAGCAGTATCTCCTGAGGCCAAGCTCTATCCTAGGACAAGTTCGTCAATTATCTCATTAAGAATCATCATCTTAAGACAGAATTTAGTCTTTGGGTAGGAGAAAAGTCACTGGGGGGGATGTCAGGAGATAGCACCACAGATAATCAGTGCACAGTAACAAAAATGCTACAAAGCAAGCTAGGCTGTAGCAGAGCAGTCCTACAGAACAGGTATTCCACATCTGGGATTTATAGAAGTGTTAGGAGTTCAAGAGGAATTACTCTAAAAAGCCATAGGATTTACTAGATGGTGCCAAACTTTCTATTAGTGTTTTGACCTATCACATATAAAATACAACAGGCATGCAGCTTTCCAGTGTAAAGGATGTTCCAGATAGGACTTTTTTTTTTTCTTATTTTCTATTAAAAGTTACATGAGTTTTCAGCAAGCATTTTATGCTTACAGAATTTTAGAGATCCTCGTCTGCTAGCTCAGTGGCGATCCAAAAACACTTAAAAGGTCTCACGGAGATATTTTCCCCTCCACTGTTGGATCCTGTCAAAAGGTGAAATGTTCTCCAGGAATGGCTGGCTAGCTGCCTGGCACAGTAAAGAGATGAAGCACCTGTCACCACCCCTCCTGTTTCTGTAAGGAGGAGAGAAAAGGGAAATCTTCTGTCCTGTAAAGCACGAGCTGAGCTGCATAGACAGCTATTGTGTATAGCTATTGCGGGAAGGCATGGGGGAAGGTCTCCAATTAACAGGCAAGTGGAATCGGGGAAAAAAGTCGTCCTCAGACAAAAGGGAGCTCTGCCTAGAAAGTGAACGACAAGGAAAGACTGAAAATTTGCTTTCAGTGCTCTCGAGCAATCCGGAGCAATGCGGGCAGACCTGGGAAGACACCGTACTGCAGAGATGATGCTGCCACGCTTGCAAGGTCCCTTCCCTGCTGGAGGGGGAAAGGACCCGGTCCAACATTAAAACACAATACCAGACATGATAATCTGGTATTAAAAAGCAACAACAGAAACCACTCAGATCTCAGTGGTTATTAATCCTCACCTTGTGTACCACTGCTATCCACCATAAAAAGTACAATTGGTTGTGTATTAAAGATTGTTTATATGTGACTTCAGTCTTTTCTTTTTTAATTAGCAGGAGTAAGTAGGCTTAGGGAGTTTAATTAAACCTAACTGAAATAACTGTCCAATGGCTTTAAGGATTAAATGCTTTTCCATTCCTAGGCTGAGAAGGGTACAGCACGTTTACAACACAGAGGTTGTGGGGAAGGTCAGACACTTCACTGAATGCAGTTTCCTTCCAGAAAGTCAGCAAAAGTGCCACTGACAGCTTCTTCTGCCAAAAGAAAACAGCCCCCAAAAGAAAAAATGGTTAGGTTGACGTTAAAATGGAAGGTGTATTCCTTTACTTTCCTGTAGCCAGGGTATCACAAGTAGAGCAGCCAGTCACTCCGGCCATGTGCTCAGGAGAGGCAGTAGGACAGTGACCACATGCACAAGCATGGCCAGGCATTGCCAGCCCCGCTCTCCAACACCTCACACCCCCTGCACGGGGACGGGATGGAAGTCACATTCCAGTGACAAAAATGGATACTGTGCAATAAAAGCAGCACACTTACGGCCAGCAAAATGAAATAGTTTCCATACAGCATGTAATTACCTCGTGGAGCTCACTGTTACAGGATATGGAAGAGGCCAACGCTTTAAATCAATTCAAAAAGGGATTAGACATTTGTAGATGGATGGATCCATCACAAGCTGTAAAATACAATGGTTTGGATGCAAACTATGGCTCAGCAAGTCTCTGTCGTATCGATTACTGACAGTTGGAAGAGTGTAGCAGAGAAAATGCCTCTAGACTTCCTCTAATTTTTGCATTCTTTGGTCCGACCCTTGTGTTATTGCAGTCTTTGCACAACGGAAAATAAGCTCTCTGCATGCAGGACTGCAGCAGGAAAGCCAAGAACTACTTTACATTAGGCACTGACTCCCTTTATGATCCTGGGCAAGGCACTTGGCCTCTCTTCTTCTGCAGTCACCTACTTGAAGCAACTCATTAGCCAATGTTATATATGCTAAGCCACTATCCATCATATTTGAGAAGTCATGGCAGCCTGTTGAAGATCCCACTGACTGCAAAAGGGGAAACATAGCCTCCATCTTTAAAAAGGGAAAAAAAAAGAAGACCCAGGGAACTACAGGCCAGTCAGTCTCACCTCTGCGCCTGGCAAGACCATAGAGCAGATCTTCCTGGCAACTACGCTAAGGCACATGGAAAATAAGGGAGTGAATGGTGACAGCCAACATGGCTTCACTAAGGGCAAATCCTGCCTGACTAATTTGGTGACCTTCTATGATGGGGTTACAGCATTGGTGGATAGGGGAAGAGCAACTGACATCATCTACCTGGACTTGTCCAAAGCATTTGACACTGTCATAGAATCATTGAATTATAGAATCATAGAATGGTTTGTGTTGGAAAGGACCTCAAAGATCTTCTAGTTCCAACTCCCCTGCCACGGGCAGGGACGCCTCCACTACACCAGGTTGCCCAAAGCCTCATCCAACCTGACTTTGAGCACCTCCAGGGATGGGGCAGCCACAGCTTCTCTGGGCAATCTGTTCCAGTGCCTCACCACCCTCAATGTAAAAATGGACTGGATGAGGCTTTGAGCAACCTGGTGTAGTGGAGGCATCCCTGCCCGTGGCAGGGGAGTTGGAACTAGAAGATCTTTGAGGTCCCTTCCAACACAAACCATTCTGTGATTCTATATGCCTGTGCTGCTTTTGGCTGAGATAGAGTTAATTTTCTTCACAGTAGCCAGTACGGGGCCATGTTTTGGATTTGTATGGGAAAAAGTGTTGATAACACAGGGATGTTTTCGTTACTGCTGAGCAGTGCCCACCCAGAGTCAAGGCCTTTTCTGCTTCTCACCCCACCCCACCAGCACTCAGAGTGCACAAGGAGTTGGGAGGGGACACAGCCGGGACAGCTGACCCTAGCTGACCAAAGGAATATTCCATACCGTATGACATCATGCTCAACATGTAAAGCTGGGGAAGAAGAAGGAAAGGGGGGAAGTTCAGAGTGATGACATTTGTCTCTCCAGGTAACAGTTAAATGTGATGGAGCCCTGCTTTCCTGGAGATGGCTGAACATCGCCCTGAAGATGGGACGCAGTGAATTAATTCCTTGTTTTACTTTGCTTAAGCGTGTGGCTTTTGCTTTACTTATTAAACTAGCTTTATCACAACCCATGACTTTTCTCACTTTTACTCTTCTGATTTCTCCCTCATCCCACTGGGAGAGTGGCTGGGTGGCGCCAGGTTGCCAGTTGGGGTTAAACCATGACAATGTCTTGAACATGAAATATGCATGAAATTGGTCTCATTTAACAAACCCAAAAGAAAAAATATTTATTAAAACCCCTATTTCTTTAGGAACTTGTACAAAGAGGTAGCTGTTACAGCTTCTAGCACAGCAACCTGACATTTTCAAAAAAATCTCTGTATTAAAATATCATATTAAAACAGTACAGCCTTGAGGGTGAGATGGAATAACTGATGGCATAACCAATTCTACTCAGCTTTTACACAGTACTAGCTTCAAAGACACGCTATTAAGCTTACATGGACAGAAGCCAGGTGTCACAAATTTCCAGAGATGAGATATTACACATGCAGTATCTTCCAGATGGATCTCATCTCAGAGACTGAAGAACATGGGTGTGACTGTACTACAGTCTGCAGAAATGGCAGCTCATGGAAATCACTGCATTACCTTTAACCCACCTGATCTGGATAGTTGTAACAGTACAGGTGCAGCAGCATAAACCTTAGGATGAACTCACTACCAAAGCATTTACCCAGCTCCTTGGGCAAGCTTACCCACTTATCTTGAGCTGCATACTTAAACTGATGGCAACGCATAATCAAGTTAGTCCAAAATTACATTGGGTACATGCGAATGCAGTCACTGCAGTCACGGAGAAATGGCTCACTTGATGGGATAAGTCATCTGAAGCTACCTGTTCAGTCTAAATTAAATGCCTGGGTTTCTCTGCAGTCACAAGGGCTGGAATGACCAAGCACAGACCCAAAGCTGACACTGTGTGTGTAAGAATCAATACCTGGTTCCAGACACGAAATTTTCTGGGCGTCAGATGTGAACTACATTTGCACCTCCATCCTTCATTCAGGGTGTCTGCTGTTTTAATTGAATAAAGTAATAAAACTATCACTGTGCTATGTAAAAAGCCTTAATGTGGCTGCCAACAGGGCAAATTAAGAGACAAAAGGACCAGTAGTTTATCACATGGTTTATTGCTGAGAAAAACAGTGCGCTCAAGCTATTATCACTATTATGCTACAAGTTATAACAGGAAATCAATAAGGATAAGACAGAGAAACATTCACATTCATCCCCAAGGCACTGAAATCTCCCTCCTTTACACAAAAGGAAAGAAGATAATTGAACTGCTGCAGTGTCACCAAACAATGTCAAAAGGCACATCTATTACTGACAGAACAAGTGTTGCTGCAGCAGCCATTTAGTGAACTTGGGAGTATTTTAAACCAAACCCAAGTTTGGTTGAATTCAGTGAATTTCCCAGCACACAAGTATCACACTGCAGGAGACGGGGTGTAGAAGCAAACCCTCTGCCAGCAGAGACCCCCCCTGCCTGACGCTGATGAGTGGGCATCTCCAGCTGCTGACAGACAGGTCTAACGTACATCTCTGGTGCAACTGCACATACAGGAGCTCCCCTGCGCTCCTGATCTGTCCCTGATGCTGCTTTTCTCTTGCCAAGCCCAGCTGCAGCCCAGGCTGTTCCTCCCTCCCCAGCCCATTGCCTCCTGACCTCCGGACCTTCTGCTGAATGCTGCCACTTGCTATCGTCGTTAGTACTTGGAAAGAAATATGTCCATAGTACAGAATGGCAGTAGACCAGCAACTAAGACATCTCTAAATGAAAGGTCAGTTCGTTCTCCTTAGGGAAAAAAGAACATATTAAGAACAGCTTTTATGGAACTGTGTTTCATCCATTGACGTTGCAGCATAGTAGCTCTTGAGAATAAGTGAAGGAAAAATAAACACAGGAGTGGGTGAGGAATGGATACAAGGAATGAATGGATGAGGACATTGAGGACAAGGGCAGAGAGAAACTGAATGTACTAAAAGGGAGACCTAAATTAGAAAGATCTGGGGGAAAACCAACTAAACAAACCAGCCATCATGATGATGCTATTAAGTAAAAAAGGCTCCAGTTGCTGAACCTGCAGATCTGAGTTGTTCTTACTTTTCATCATATGTTCTCCAAAAACACTTCTGTTTATTTGCTTTGTTATTATTAGCATATCTTCTTTACGCTTTATCAATGAAATGTGTCATTAATTTATTTGCTATGACTCATAAGTTAGTCCAACCTATTTATAAAGCACAAGAATACAGAAAATAGAACTGGTTCATTTTTTCCCAAGACATCTATAAAATTTCTAAGATCAGCTTTTGTATAAATATGTAATACAAAAAAAAAAATCCATGATGTTGAAGCTTAAGCATTCTATGGATGTGTGCTTTGTCCACGGTTTTGCTTCTATGTTATATTTCGGTATCTACAAGACAACATCAGAACAGAAGAAAACCGGCCAGTTAACATTTCTCAACTGATTTCACCTGATTAATGAAATGACAGTAAGGGATTATTGAAAAGTGATGACGGTTTTTCTTCCCCCTTCCTCCACTATTCATTCAGCTTAATGCTGTTTTCACAAGTAGGAATACACAAAAAAATGACAATGGAGTTTTTCAAACTCTCTCAAAATATTTCTAAAATGCATACGACATACATAGAATGCTTAATTTAACGCTATTATGAAAAGAAAACATAGTTCCTTGGGACAGCTTCAATTTTTGCTTAACCTCAAGTAAGCAGTGCACCAAATTAAGTTATTTGACTGTACCCATCTCTCATACTCTTTTCTACTGCCACACAAAAATTATCATCCATTTGAGGAAGCTGCAAGACTGCACAACCAGGAGCTAGGACTTCTACAGGAAAAAAGCGATGAGGACACTCACAATCACACCTGAGTCCCTTCAAGCCATCACTCAGCCTCTGCTACCACTCACCGTAACGCCCTTCTGCTTCATGATTTTCTCTGGCCTGTGCTGTGCAAGAGTTGAGACATGGGAGTCACTTCTGCTAAATTACAAGCAAAGGCAAATTTAATCTAAGTTATTAAACTTATTTGGTGGGAGGAAGTAGAGTATCAGTAAATATTTTGGACTCTCATCTCTTTTTCATTTCTTATGCATCCTCTACTCTCTGTCCTTTCACAGACTTTTCTATCCTATATTAAATATATTAACTTCTCTCTAGCAACAAGACATAAACACAGAAATTGGCAGCTCATTGTAACTTTCAGCCTTTTTATGCTGTCCTCCATCTCAGCCATTTTTGGTCCCAGTTGTGCAATATTTAGGACGTGCTACAAGCTCTTCAGAGCAACACATGACCTAGCATATTAATTCACAGAGAGGCAGAAACGAAGTCAAAAAAGTAATGTTAACTAATATATTTTCCCTAGGGACTAGGAGAAATAAAATAAGGACAAGAAGGAAGAAGACAGGTCATAGATCAAGGAAATGCCCTAACCAAAGTTGTTAATTGAATGGAAATTAAGAAACAGCTAGCGTGCTCTGAAATGCTAATATTTAGGGGGATGCAAACTTGTGTTGCACAGAAACAGTCCCACAGGACAGCAAGAAGGTGAGCCGAAAAAAACAGGAAAGCAGAGAGGATGAATATCACCTTGCCTTAACATCAGTTTGAGGTGGGGTAAAGCCTTCTCAGGATGAGTCTGTTTTGTTCATTGACTACGGAATGACCAGCTTCATGTACACACTGCTTAAGTCATCAAATGAGATGAATCCCAAGGTGTCACCAACTTTGTTCCATTTCAGTGGGACATGCTTCAGCGAGGGCAAAAACATAGCTGTAAGGCAGCTTCAGGGAACATCTGTGCATATGTGTGTCTTTGAACCCTCTGCAAGTCTGCCTTCCACTGAATCTCCTTGTAAACAAGATGACATCACTTTCTATTTTTCATCCTTTCTGGCACACTATTTCATCAGCATTTCTCCTGTAATCACTAATTGACCACATATGCTAGCATTTTCCAGCATAATATTTAACATTGCATACAGAGAAATCTCTGCCAAAGTTTCACTGGCATGTTAGGCAACGCTGGAAACATTCTCCCACCAGAAAGCTTGCCACCTCCACAATCTACTCTTTTTTCTTGAGAAAATATTTGAAATTCACTCTTTCTGGAATCTGCAGGAGTCTGAAAATTTGTGGAGTGTTTTCTTGTTCTTTGAAAGCTCCATTAAAACAATGAATACACTAATACAACTTCTGGTTAAGTTCACAATGTCCTTTTTCCTAAAACGACATCCTATACACTTTACCACAACCCCAAGCTTCCGTTGAGCAAGAGCTGACGGTTCACAAGCTGGTTATACGTCGGGCTAGCCATGACTCATGAAGCCACACCAAATCTGAACGATGATGTTGCTAAAGAGAGAGGTCCTATGCAGATACTCCTCAAACCAAACTTACAGAGTTCTGTTCATGATAGGAGGGAAAAAAATAAATGTTTTCCACATAAATTCCTATCCCACTGTCCATGTCACCAACAAAGATGTTAAAGAGCACCGGTCCCAATACCGACCCCTGAGGAACACCACTCGTCACTCATCTCCACTTGGACATCGAGTCGTTGACCACAACTCTTTGAGTGTGATCATCCAGCCAACTCCTTATCTACCGAGTGGTCCATCCATCAAATCCATGTCTCTCCAACTTAGAGACAAGGATTTCATGTGGGATATTATCCTGAGATATATGTCACATAGGTATAGCAGGGCTATTTCATTTCATTTTACATCATATTTTAAAGTATACTAATGAAGTGCAAAGTTATCCTGAAAAATCTGAATTCTGGTCAGTCACATAGGTGACAAAACCGTATAAAACTGACATAAAGAATAAGTTTGTCTTACTGCCTTAAAAGCTGGGAGTACTCTTTCACACTAGAGCAAATTCACATACTGAAAATTTTCTTAGCCAGTACACATCTCCTGTTCCCACTGCCATCACTGCAAATATTTATAGTTGAGGCACAGCAAGCTGCTACAGTTCAAAGACAAGTATAGACAAATCCAGACTGAAAATGAGATCAAATTAAACTCTGAATCAGTGGAATAACTTAACAATGGATTCTAGCAAGTTCAAATGTTTAAAAATAGGATTTTTAAGTAATGAAACAAAAATTTGCTCTAAACTTTATCAGAAATGTGTCACTGCAATGAATTAATCATGTGGTGAAATATTATAGTCTGCTTAATGAAGAATGCCAGAGTAAATCTAGTGGTTTCTTCTGGTCTAAAACGTGCTTCCAAGTTCTGCAAGAACTCCTCTTGCAGAATAACTACCCTGGGATTGATAAACCTGTTCTTTCTTGCAACAATATTGTAAGTCCACCACAATGGCATTATTTGAAAAGCTGCTGTCAGCATTACAGGCCTAACGCATCAGGCCATTGCTTTGTAGCATCCTACTTCTGCCGAAATCATTCGAGGTGCAGTGGCATGAAACAAGAGAAAAGCCCCGAAGACTCAAAAATTGGAGCCTTTGTTCAGAGCTGAGAGAGATGGTGAGATCAGTCTTTCAACTCAACATCCACAAGGTGATCAGCAGCCACAATGGGAATAATGATAAGACACAGATGACGTGCAAGTAGGCTTCAGTGTAAGAGAAAGATTCCTCAAAGTATTTCCAACCTAAAAATGTATTCATGCTTTTTTATTGTATTGTTAATGTTAGCCTTATTCATTCTTACATCACAATGCACCTTTCTATAGGAAAAAAACCCACAAAAAATAATAATACCAAATATATTAGGTTATTCTGAACAAATGCAAATATTGGTACGTTTCATCCTGCAGTGACATGAAACTTTTGCCCCCATAGCTCTAGTTGCTGGCACGCAGCAGCGCACTCTGTGGTCTCCCAAGTATGAAGATTTGACAGTACATCTTGGAAGCAGATTTTTACCTTTAGGCAACTGGTTCACATAACTTTTACAATCAGACCTTTGTTTACAATGTACATGCACGGACACAAAGAATCTTAATGCTATCGAAGTCAACGGGATGGAGGTACGTGCCTGAATGTTGTCTTGACTCAGGGCCAAAAGCTAAGGCTCTGAAAAAGAAGAGGTTCAAAAATGGGTGTTGGAAGGTGGGACACACTCTGATGAATTCTGCTACTTATTTAATGCCCAGTAAATCACGAGAATCAAATGCTCTTGCCCACTTTCTTTCACTTAATCCAACATAAAATCCAAGAGGTGTAAAGCGTTAGAGCTCAGACACTTAACCACCTCAATAGGTTTGTATATGCCTGATATTTCCAGAATATCAGCATTATTTCCACTTTCTGCAAAGGACCATGGTAAACAGGCAGAGCTAGTCCTTTACACAGACATGAGACTGGCCTTTAAACTGTTTCCACATGAATTCTTTAGTCATATATATTTTTCGTTGCACTACCTTAGTATTTTTAAGCATGTGAGACTTGCACTTGGTGAGCTATAATTTAATAATTATACTATGCTTGAAGCATGCACAACAACATTCAATATACAAAGGGATCTTATATCGAGTCAGCACATTCACAGTCAAACAGAGCTTTAGAGCCGGTTTCTCGTGTGAACATACTAAGTCTACATGTCTGCTTGTCAACCCCTACTTCGGAATTTTTAACCATCGAGTTAATTGGAACCAATATGAGATAGGAAGAGAGGCTGCAAGGTAGAGAATTTCTACACGTTAAGAAAAAACAGGAGGCCAGCTAGAAAAAGGGTCTCTGTTAATGACACCACTCAGAAAAAGGCTGCAGAATGGGAGCACCCTTATCAGGCGTCAGGGAATCCACCCCGGCTCTCACCATAAAGACTGAAAACCCTTAAGAAACCAATCTTTGTTGGTTCACTGCCCACAAAACAACTTATTGTCACTCAGAAAAGCATTTTAATAACTTAGCACCCAAAACCTAATTCATGTCTTCTCTATTAGTTTTCAACCACTCGTAATACGCTGCCACTGCTTGTACAGCAGTACAGCGTTCATGTGCTGCAACTGGAGACCAGCGTGCCAGTATTACATTTCAGAAGGGAATAGGAAACGAAACAACTCGGAACATCTTCTTATTAGCAAGGGTCAGTTTATCAATAAGTAACATGATCATTTTCTATAAATACACCAAGGAGCTAATTCCAAAGAGAGAGGACCCCCCAAGCTAGAGGATAGAGCTCATCCGGAAGCAAACAGACATAAATTCAGCACAGCCAAATCATGGCCACAATTATAGGAAGGTTGCTCAGCAGCTTTGGTACAGCCCCCAGGTAGCACCAGCAGTAGCACAGGAGGTACTATTTTTAAGATGAAGCTCACTCAACCCGCATACAGTGGCTTGGACTGAGACAGCCCTTCCAACTGCAGTGTATGCTAAAAAAAAGACAGAGGTGAAGCACCAGCACATATTTTATGTTGAATAAAATATGTGAATTTTAGCAAAGGATTTCATAGGAAATGTGAAGAGCAGTAAATTATGTTAGGAATAAAGCCTAGCAGGAAGACAGATATGGTTCTGTTAACAGGCAAAGATTCAGGCCTTGGAAAAAATGCTGATTTAGAAGAACATAGCATACAAAAAGAGGCATGAGAAGTGAAAGACAAACTGGGGGTAGCATGAGGCACTACTGACTTACTACTTACTACTTACTGAAGACTAGAAAGGGGAACGAGCTGCACAGAGAAATGAAGGACAAAAATAGTTTAGTCAGAGAGTAAGAGAGGACAATCGCGCTGAGAAGATTTCAGTCATAAGGCAAAAAAAAGCCCTTGAAAGAGGACTATAGAGAGACCACAGGCTTGCAAAATGTAAATGACACTGAGTAATCTACTCCTAGGATTAAACATGTTTACATTTGTTGCTGTATCTGAGCCACAATTCTCAGCATTTTTTAAGATCAAGCCAGTAAGGAGGAGAAGAAAGCCATCTAACAGTTCTGAACCTCATGAAGATGTCAAGTGAAAAGATGGAGAGATACAGGAAGAGAAATGAGGACCTTGGCTTTATTTTTAATGCCTGATAAAAGTCTTCAAGGTGCAGACTAAAATTAAGATACAAAATGCTATTATTATCTTCAGTTCCTTCATTCTGAACTAGCCTTTCCCCCAGCAGACTGATATTCAGAGCAAAAGACCACTGATGCTGAGATCCTTTGGTGCATAACAAATCCAAGTAAGTTTTTTCAGTGTCAGCAGATAATAATCAAGAGGAGAGGACAAACAGCCACTGCTTGTCCAAGTCATTATCTCCAACATATTCTACACATCTGCCTTTGCTTTTCTGTTTAATCTAAGCTCAGTAATAAGAGCCAAGAAGGAACTCTTGTGACTGCTGGTTTGTATGTCCTGGTAGCAACTGCTGGAACAGGCCAAATCAGTCATTCAGTCTGATATCTTCCTGCTGATAGTACTTGTGCCAAGTTCCTCAGAGGGCAACTTAAAACTACAATAGGCATAAGGCATAAGCGATCTTGTAATATCAGATAACAAAAGAAAACATCTTTTTTATTACAGATTTTTTAAATTCTATTTGGATTCATAGCCCTAGAAACATTCATTTAATTTAATGATAGTTTCTATTCAATTTCATTCAGGGCCAAGTTCTGCACATTGGAAACAATGGTAGCAATGTCATTATCTTCCAGGGCATACGGTCAAATCCAGAAGTGTCTCAGCATTGATCAAAACTTATTAAACCATTTGTCTCACATCAGGTGCAATCAAACACCTTTTAGAAATATTCTGAATCAGGCCTTCTATCACTTGAACTTTTGCAACTGAATTTATTGTGTAAATAAATCCTTATAAGACCTCTACAGAAACAGTTTTTCAGTTAAATTGGGTTCCATCATCTATTCCCAAAGAGGGTCAAAGAAAGAATCCCATCTTAGATTTTCTTACTGTGTTATTTATACACCATCTCACTTCTGCATCTCTATTCACTACCTGTTACATCTCTTTTTTGTGCTGTTTGTTTACCCAAATAAAAGATGCCTCACAGCTCTAAAACAACGAGGCAAGACTTAAAGTCCCCACTGGACATGTCTGTATTTCCTCAGGTCTGGATTTTTGGTGTATCAGAATCTAAAGCTTGACAAGCTTAACTTTGAAAAAGACAACTAATTAATAATTATACCATTTAAACTACAAGTTATTTGTGAGGACAAATGTCCAAGCTTACAAATACTTTTTTTAACACCAGTAGCTGGAAGGAAATAATGTGACGGGCTGAATAAGAATGGGTTGAGATCTTTTCTTGAAAAGGATGGAATGGGGCACACCGAGCTATGATTTTTTATCTGTGTTGTAAATAGACAAATATGAAATAAAATACACAAATAAAATCATAGAATCATAGAATCGTCTGGTTGGAAGGGACCTTCAAGATCATCGAGTCCAACCATCCATCCTGCACTGTCAGGGTCCCTAAACCATGTTGCTCAACACCAAATCCACACGGTTTTTAAACATCTCCAGGGATGGGGACTCCACCACCTCCCTGGGCAGCCTGTTCCAATACTTCACAACTCTCTCTGTAAAGAAACTCTTCCTGATATCTAAGAAATTCTTCCTGTATCTAAATACAGTAGTGTGAACCAGAAACAGTATTTGGATGTTCAGAAAATACTCAGTTTCTAGTTTCAATTGCTTTGGATCCAGAGCCATTACGCAACATTAAAGAAACCTTATAGACTACTCATGGTGTTCCTACTGAGATACAAATCTCAGTCTAACATCCAAAATGTGATTTTCTTCTCTACTTCTCCCATGCAGTCTGTGATCTATGGTATGTGTTACGCATATGTTCTACTTTCAGACGGGAATTATACATTAACTACCTTTACTTTAAATATACACACCTTATGTCCATTCTTAATGGCACAGAATCTCTCCAGACTCTTGCTTTCATTAACTTCTTTTAACTATTATCATTTTCAAGAGACACTCCTTTTCTTTTCTCTTTCAGGAGAAATTCCCTACTTCCTACAACTCTGCCTTTCTTCCTTTATGTGTTTAAATTCTACTATCTGAAATACTCATAACTCTCTGAGAAATAAAAATATGACTGGATGGGGATTTCTGAAAGCTCTCAATACTCAGCTCCTGCTGAAGTCACTGCTAGCTTTATCCCACGCTGCAGCGGGATGAGAGCTCAGGCAACGCTGAGGCCTGATTTTATGTTGTACTGCTTCCATAAACGGACTTCTAGGTATACACAAAATCTATTTTTTAATACTTTAGCACTCAATAACATCACCAGTGTGAATTTGCTCTATGCCTATATTTCCATTTGTGAGCTTCACTAATAACTGCTGAACCTGTTGGCTAAATTGAGGATAAAAGCCTCAAGGTATTTCAGTTCTGTAAGTTTTCTGAGACAGGCAGGAAAATAGAGAGAAGAGAGAATGTATTAATGCCTCCCGGGAGCAGGGAGGCAGCACAAGCCTCATCCTCATCGGTCAGCTGGAATCCAGAGGGAGAACACTACTGTACGCCTCAACACTGGGAAAAGTTTCAAATGCAGCTCACATCTCACAGCACAGCCTAACAATGAGGTACAAAACCTTAAGAGATCAGGTTGCGTTACTTCTGCTGTCCAAAGAATTACGTTTTATTTAAATTCAATATATTAAATAAAGTTCAGGCCCTAATGCAGTAAGATTTAGACATTTTATATGTTTAGATAGGTTTATTTTCAGCAAGAAAATATATTTTAAAACAAATTCTAAATACGTAGGAGAAATTTTTTTTTTGCTTTTACATCTGCTGATCGACAAGGGAAAATAGTATCTTACAACACGTGAGTGGTAGACAGCCACCAAACATCTCCCATTACACAGTCTGAGGTTCAGGGACACAGGTGGAAGTCAGTGACTACATGTGCTACAGCCGCAGGTCCAGGGAGGAGATGGGCAGGCACAGGTCAGGCTTCAGCTGAGCAGCGAGACAAATGCAAGGGCAAAGATTCAGAAGGTAAAGAGGTAATGAGCTAAAAAAGTAGAGATTCATGTTTGCGCCTACACAGGTTCACCTACAGCCCACACCCAAAGATATCTTCCTAGGAACACCACCACAACAAGATTAATGATGTTCTTTGCAGTTTGAGAGTCAGCATTCAATCAACCCCTTCTCCCCCCAGTACTTACAACTCTGCAGCAACCTCTGGCTCAACTTTCCTGACTGTGTACCTTCAACCAGGCGTCACCGAGAGCTGCCTCCTTACAAGCAGTGATTTCAGACCTTGCCAGAAGCCTCTGACCAATTCATTCTCCATGAGTCAGCGCCCAGTGCCATTATGAGGTCTAAAACAGCTGGCATGGGCGTTATGTATGATCTCAGTTGACCACTGTACATACAAAAAAATGCTAACAGATCTTGTGCAAATATATACGCTGGTCTAAGTCTATGCAATCACTGCCTGTGATCCTGAAAAAAAAAAAAAAAAAGGGAAGCCAAATCTAATCCTAAACCTGCTCTTATTCCAACAGTAGTGTCAACCCTCCAAATTTTATCCCAAAAGCAGCGATAGCGAACGTTATTGTTGAAGCTCACACTCCCACAGCGATGCACTGATATCACTTGCTAGTCAGGAATAACTAGTATAATGCCATTGTTCATCACTCTAAAGAAATCTTTAGTCTTATCCTCAAGATGCAGCATTGTGAAGAGATGAAGACCTAACTTGTACTTCTCATACAGTGATAAAAACCGGAATATTTTTAGGTACCTCTCTGAGCTCGCTGTGCTACTGACCTACTTGCCCTGGACTTGCTCTGCACTGAGCGCAAAGAGGCGGCACATGCAGAAGGTAATTCATCCCACCTGAAGAAGGACATCTAAAACAAACGGGACGAACAATTCTCTGCAGGTGCCTTTGTCTCCCTCTCACTTATAAGGCAAGCTTTAACAAGATGCCCCATTTTTCAAACCACCAAAGTTTGGTGAAATGAACTTTTTTGCCTGTCAGTTACATTTCTGCCTCATTTAAACCCACAGTAAGGCAGACTGAATCTAAAAGTATAAGAATCCCTCAAACACAAGGCAAACACACACACACATGCATACAGATGTATGCACATACATACACACACACACACTTTTTAAAGGCCCGCAGCCAGGACCTGAGATAAAGTGACCAACCTCATGACATGTTTTCTGATCTACTGTTGAGTTGGGAAGATGAATTGGTTCACATCTGAGATTTCAGCTGGGATTTAAAGCTGCTAGTAGAAAATCTAACTTTATAGCTTTCCTTTTAATCCGAAGTTTTATTTTTACTTTTCAGGCTTGTTTGTTTTAAAAGAATATTTAAGGACACAACCGTTAAGGATATATTTGTCTGCAATTAAATATAACTTAGCACAAGAGCTGGTAATTCTTTCTGCTCCCTTGGAAGACGAGCTATGTCTAATAATATTTAAAGCTACTTTGTCTCACCACATATTTATTGCACATCCTCAATTTTATGATTTTTAAGATGTCAGAGAACATACTCGTAATAATGAAAATGATTGTTTTGACGGTGATTTGCATCAAGCTGCATTTGGATAGAAATCAGAATTCAATTAAAATGTGCATATCCCAGCATTTTAAATAGCTCTTAGTTAAATAAAATTACCTTAATTGTGTTGAAAGCATCAGAAAAAAGAAGTACCATAATATGTTTTGCATTCAAGTCTGACTTAATAAATAAAGGAAATACTGCCTATTGATTAACTCCCATTGCTCCTATTCACACAATAGCGGCCATATTTCTGAAATGATTCATGGGCCCCAAAATAAAATGAAGTGAAAATGTAAATCTTTCTGAAAGCCTCTGTGCAGCTATGTTCCTATTTGTATTTTGGACTTTTTCTCTGCAATGCTGATTGTGTATACTTGTAGTTGTTTTTTACTTATGGACTGAAAGAAAATGAATCATTCTGCTTGTTTTGTGGGTTTCTGTAAGCCCAAACTGATTTCTCAATTTTGGATGAACTAAACAAAATGAAAAAAGAATATTCACTCTCCACTTGCCAGGTAAATTGAAACCAAGAATAATGAAAGTGAAATTTCTATACAGCAGCAATTGAAGTCTCAGATTTTGAAAAATATGCCAACACCAGCATTCAATCTAACGTAAATACAGAAAATACAGATATCTAATGAACTACATCCTACTGTGATATGGTTGTAAAACTTCAGCTGACCTCAGGAGATGAACATAGTTCTTCAACTCCCTACATAATTAAGAAAACAGCAATATTTCAAGTAGTAGAATTTGATGGACCCCAGTCAAACAGCATTTTTCAGTTATCCAATACCATGTGCTATACCTTGCAAAGTATTACATTTTGCTCATATCTTCAAATAAGCTGTCATGATGTCAAATGGGTTTCTTTTTCAAATGAGAAAGCATGCATTTTTGAATAACAATATTTTTATTACACAATCAAGCCCTATATTTAACAAAAAAATCACTCTAAAACTAATCGTAAAGAGGAATCGGCAGATTTTATGAAGATTTTTGCAGAACAGCCTCCAGAGCATAGCAGGCCCACCAGCATTGTTTTCAATGCAACAGATGTAAATGATATCAAAAGTAAATAGACCTTCACACTGCTATTAATTTTATCAAGATCATGACATCAATTCTTCAAAACAACACAGGGTTAGAAATATTTTCATTGAAATACAAAGCATGATTATAGCTGAGAACAACACATGTATTACTGTAGTGTAAAAGTTTTATGTTCAGACAGCTCCAAAATTGTAGAAGCAACAAAGCGTGATCTGCTTTTCTATGTCTAGCAGAACAATAAAAAGTCTTGCATAGAGTTTATATGGAAGGTTGCAGGGCCTGTAAAGATAACCGTATAATTTGGACAGCTCAATTTGGAGTTAGGTTCCAGGTAATCAGAGATGAGCACCAGCTCAGATGCTATGCATACTACCAGGGATAGAGGAACGAAATCAATACATAACACTTTGCACTTACTGTACATAAGCCCTAACTATAAGTGACATAGGAACCTTCTCACTGGCTGATGATGGCATTTGGTCCATGGCAGGGATTCTTTCCAAAACAGAGGCAAATAGAAAAGGATTATTCTGAAATTATTCTGGAAAGAAGAGCCAAAGGAATGAAACACAATCGTTACAGCATAGAGGCTCCACATTATCTTTAGAATGCTCTG
This sequence comes from Tauraco erythrolophus, assembly GCF_009769465.1. Taxonomy (NCBI): domain Eukaryota; kingdom Metazoa; phylum Chordata; class Aves; order Musophagiformes; family Musophagidae; genus Tauraco; species Tauraco erythrolophus. The sequence continues at coordinate 120,597,668 of NC_141465.1, read as the reverse complement.
TGGAAACACAGAATATTTACATTGGAATCAAGTAATAATGCATGGCACTTGATTACCTTTCCATAGATAGACTAGCTGCTACGCACACAGGTACATGCATGTACAGAATCACACAAACCACCATTTCTCTCTTAGAAAAACAGGATGCGGAAGAAGGTTACAGAATATGGTCATGGTCTCAAAACTAGACCCTTGAGAGCAATGGAAACCAGAAATCTCCCCAAAGAAGCCCTAAGACATCCAATTAACATCTGCATCAGTGGCAGCATGAATGCAATCCTCAAAAACCTTTGTGGCAGACGATTTCTCCAAAGGGAGGACAATCGATGCTGCCTGAGGTGTATTCACCGTGCTTTATTTTACAAGTTGCCAGAATAATCACAGGGAGAGACCGTAACCACTGAAGGATAATACAGCTCATAAAAGAATAACTCATAATTCGCGTGCTTAAAATTAGATGGTATCAGCTGCTGCCCAAGTGTTGACTGAGTGATCCTGATGGATTTATGAGACACAGTGCTAGAAGCTGTTCTCTCTCAAGATTCCTCAAGCATGTGTTTCTTTGCATACAGGATGAGCTCCAGCTATCAGATCCAGAGGAAACACACATGAAGACGCTGCCTCTCATGTTTTCTGTAGTATTCCTCTCTCTTCCACCAACCATAATGGAGAAAAGTCGTAATTGTTTTATATACAGTACAACTAGTTCTACTCCTTCTCTTCTCTACTAGAAGTCAAACATGGATTCATAGAGTATGAATGTCAGAATACCAGTTAATATTGGAAACATGGATGTCACTCAAACCACAGTGCACTAACAGCTTCATTACAGTTTGATTCATCTCAGTAAAGATGTCTAAAAATTGTCTGAGCAACTATTCAGTTTAGTGCAGAAATCAGGTGCTAATTAAGTCATCTCAACACCTGAAATTCTGCAACACAAAAGCTGCAAAATAGATTAGCGTTTTATTTACCAGTCATTAGCGAGAAGTGAAGAGCAGCTGAAATCACACTACCTTAATCACAATCACAATAAATTACTTCTGTAGAAGTGGAGCACAATCACACAATATTTAAAACTGCACTATTCCCAGTTTTGGGATTAAGGAGAGGACAGGATCTACGCTCACTGTCCATCTTCTGCAGGAAGTGAAAAATGGCATGCATGGACACAAATGACACAAAAGATATATCCGCGAGGTGGATATATCCCAGGCGGCTCAGCGAGGAACATGGAGACTGAACACATCACCTGTTTCTCTTAGTAAAAGCTGCAGTACCACAGGGAGGAATTCCAAAAAGTCACATTTGGCAATGCATCAGATTGTTTGCTGTGGCTTCAGTTCTTTGGGCAGAGGGAAGGATGGAGGAGGGAGCCCTGTCCAGCGCACACTGAAACAAGGGGCTGCCCTTCCATGTTCATCAGCAAGACATGGAGCAGGTACTTCAGCAGGGAGTAGCCTTAACACACTATCCAGCGTCACCCACCTCTCTGCCTTAGGCATTATTTACAACGACACCCTTCCTATTGCGCAGTGTTTGTACACCCAAGGGAAAAACTATATGGGAAACCGAGGCAGGGCTGCAGCTCCTGCTCCATCTTCCGTTTGACAGTGTATGGCTGGTAACGCACCAGCTCTACCTGGAGTGATTTTACCCTTTAGTCCTGCTATTCACTGGCCCTACAGTGAATCTAACAAAAAGAAAGATAACATTTTTAGTCCTTCTGTTTTCTATATTTTGTACATTTAACAAGGCTGTGTAGTCAATTCCACTTTGTACCTAATGTGACTTTGAATTTCGTTTTAAAAATATATTTTAGCTTAATCCCACATGTTTAGTCATCTGGAAATGTTGGGGTTTTTTTTGTCCTGGCAAAAACTGAAATGAAAATGTCTTAGTTACTAATATCTTTTTTTTTCTTCCTTTTTCTTTTGGATGCTTTCCTTTGCCTTTTTATAAGAGAAAATATGAAGCAAAAGTTTTGTGAGGGCAGTGTTTTGTCTTCTATGTAGTAAACGCAGGGATTTGACAGGTACTAGAAATCTTCAGCTTCCAGTACTGTCAGTCTATTCTCAACTTCGTTTTCCTGAGCCTCAGATGTCGGCATTGAAAAGTCAAAATTTACCAACTTTTTAACAGAAATGGTGCATATGTGCCGGAAAAAAAAAAGAACATTCCATGTGAAATCATTCAGCAACCATTATGGGTATCAATTCTTTATTAGCATCAATCGTAAGCAAGCACAGTGTATCTTGGATGAGGCATGCAGCTTGCTTACAGAAGTTCTGGCAAGTCCCTGGTGGGAGCTCCCAGGGTTTCTCCTGGTCAGCCCTTTCGGCAGCCCACTCATGCTTTCTGAAAAGCTGTGCCAGCTGCTGCTGCACAGGTAGGAACCCCTGTCAACCAGTTTACAGGACTGCCTGGATTCACGTGCTGACATCGGATCCTCTATTTTGTCTGGTAATTTTAAGAAATTTTTAACTGGCAGAAACATCAAGCCAAAACAACAAAATAATAATACCATGAAGTTCGTGCTGGTTTGTCTCTTAAGTATAGACTTTGTTTTAGCCACAGTAAATGTAAAATAAACAATCAACAACACTGATTTATAATGAATAAGCTAACGAAATGGATGTCTTCTACCTACGTGAACAGAAGGGAAGCAGAAGCTGCGTTAGGTGACCAGGTTGGCTATCCTCTCCAGAAAGAAACAAAGCAGCTCTGGGTATTTCTGCTCTGGTTTGGCCAATCATCTTTCAAGGCCTTTTTGAAAACGAAGTGCTAGAAATACATTGTCAAAACTACAACGATGTGTACTTAAATTTGCAATCACTTCATTGCAAAAACATATATAGAAATACATTCTGTCTCTCTTCTGATAAGAAAAAACAGTGACACTTGGTTTCCTCGGTCAGTATTTTGACTAATGGCTTGCCTAAGGTAAACTGAAAAGCAATCTGCCTCACCAAGTTTGACTTTAGGTCTGGCAAGAGTTGGTGATGGCATAAAATATAGCAGCAGCATCAGGAAATGGCACTGTCATTGTAAGGCTGCAGAGAGAAATCCTGAGGAAAGATCCTTGTACAAAAACAAAAGGCAGCACCTGCAAGCCTTAAAAAATATCCTGCACATATTGATAAAAAAGCCTTTGAAGTCATTTTTCAAAAAAATAAACTGAACTGACATATCAAGTCATTACAATTCCTTCCTCATAGCCTTCCTCTATTTCCTTATGCACTAGATGAAACTAAACCCAAAGAGCATGCAAAGAAACAAAACGAGGATAATAGCTTTCCCTGTTTTGTTCTGGAGTTTCTTTGGAGGGGAGATTTTCTAACTCCCACATGACAGGAGTTATTTTGAGGCAAATAAGTACATGAGAGCCAAGATACTTGATTTTTATGCAGGACATCACACTGCTGTTTTCTATGATCCTCTGTTCCCCAAAACCAGCTATCCATGTGCCCTGTTATTTTATCTCATATGTCACACAGCTCTGAGCCTGCACAAACGGTGGCAATGCTGAGCAGGAAAGCGGAGGAGGTGGGACAGCACAGGCAGCAAGGCCACGACATGTTAAGGATGACTGCACCCTGGTGCAGAACTCTGGTCATTGCCCACGTCTAAAGACTGATGTGAGCGGCACTTCTGCCTCTCCAAGCTGTCGGGGTGCAACCCCTACAGTGAAACAGAAGGTATTGCCATGCAGTGTTACTGCCCGCAGAAAAATGTCATCAAATGCATGAACACTGCCCAGAGAAGGCCTGCTATGTGTGCGGTGACTGGTTATAGGACTGGGGAAAGGGCAGGCTGAACAGCCATGCTCATCCAGTTCTCATCCTCCTCTGCTTGCCACCGAGGGAATGACACAGGTCCAGGATCAGTCCTCAGATGTGCACTAGGGCATGGTATGCAGTTCCTCTGTGGCGCAAACAAGTTCCTTTTCTGGAGTGATGCTTGTTTCCATGTTGTCATGTGCCCAAGAAAATTACTCATTTCTTCAAGTCTGTTGGGAGGCAGGCTGTGGTATGGGGATGAGAATGGAACACCAAAACCTGGCTCTGCTGTGCAGGTCTAAGGACAGACCCCAGACACCTTGGCATCACTCAAGGGTGCCGCAAAACTGGAGTTGTCACTGCATCCATTTCTCAGAGGCACCACTCAAGACACTGAGTGCACTGTGCAGTAAACGTGGTGTGCACTGTCAGAGAACTGACTTTGGAGGTGCTAATCATGTAAAAGCAGATCACATATGTATTAGGAGCAGCCAGATCACTACCATATGATGCGAGAATTTTATCTCTTGTTTAGAAGAAGTCAACTTTGTATCTCATTTTCCAGGATCTAATAAATGATGGGAATTGGTGAGAAATGCATACCATGTCATTAAGCTCTCCTGGGTGCCGAGTGTTAAACACAAACAGAAATAAAACCAAGTCTATCCAGGCAAAGAACTGTTCTCTGCCATTATGAGGATGGAAGGAGCAAAGAATATCTTTCCCCTTCTCACAACTACATAGCCACCCTACCAGAACAACAGCGATACACGCAGGCACGGGGCTTTGGGAGCCCCAGGTCACACCACATGGGCAGCAATGAAGCAAACCAGCATCCCCCTGTGCTGACCTCCAAACATTCAGCAACCTAACGCAGCAATGTGAAGGTGACTTACAGCAGCATGGGAACAGGTCTACAACCTGATCCACGAAAAGAAACAGCACTGTAACTTTGGGGCTCTCTATCGATTTCAAAACAGTAAATTCTCTGTACGCTTCTGTGATGAGGTCTTAAACCCTTTTACTGACATCTGGATGTGTTAGTGAAATCGTTCCCATCAGCGTTTATTCCTGCTGAGACATTGCGATTAAGAAGCTGTGTTGGTCCATTTCCACAAAGAATCTGAAGGCATTATTACCACCTACTTGCCATTTTCATGCAACACGTCTGTCACTGGTTTGCTAAAGGAAAGGATTTATCTTTCAAGAAAATTCCTGCTTGAAAAATAAAGGCCATAAGGGTACATAAAGGTTTTCCAAATTCCACAGTACTTCTGGTAATCAACATTCTATGTACCTATTTTTATTCCTTCTCTCTAACCAGTCTGGGTCTCTGCTTTATCCTCAATCCACTTTTAATGTGAGTCACATCAGATTAGAAACACATTCAACTATGAGAAAAATCTTTTGCAACTGATCCAAGAAGAAACAATAACAAAACCCCACGCATATTACACTTGGAGACTCTTTAAAACTAAAAAAAAAAAAAAATTCAAACAGAAACAATGCAAGAAACTGACAAATACTGACAGGTTTCCTCAAGGTCTTGTTTAGAAATGTACTGCCGCTGAAGTCTCTTGTAGCATATCCTGTGGATGACATGTGAGATCGTCACTATAGGAAGCAGCCAGACACACTGAACCCAGGAGAGTTTTTTCTGCACTTCTGCTGCAGTAACCCCTTCATCTCAATCAGTGCAAAGAATTCGGGGTTTTTTTCAGTGCATGGACGCTAACTGAACATCTTAACAGTGAGTATTGTAAAGCTTACCTGCATAAGCCCCTCACTATAAGAAAGACTTTGAGGTGCTGGAGCATGTCCAAAGAAGAACAGTGAAGCTGGTGAAGGGTCTAGAGCACAAGTCTTACAAGAAGTGGCTGAGTGCACTGGGTTTGTTTAGCCTGGAGAAAAAGAGACTCAGAAGAGAACTTATGGCTCTCTACAACTACCAGAAAGGAGGTTGTAGTGAGGTGGGTATCGGCCTCTTCTCCCAAGGAACAAGTGATAGGACAAGAGGAAATGGCCTCAAGTTGCATCAGGGCAGGTTTAGATTGCATCAAGGAAAAATTTGTTCACCAAAAGGATTATTAAGCACTGGAACAGACTGTCCAGGGAAGTGGCTGAGTCACCAGCCCTGGAGGTTATTTAAAAAACACGTAGATGTGGCACTTAAGGGCATTGTTTAGCGGTGGACTTGGCAGTGCTGGGTTAAGGGTTGGACTCGAAGATAGTAAGGGTCTTTTCCAACCTAAATGATTCTATGATTCTATAACAAACTGAATTCCTAAGCATTTTCTTTCATTCTATATTAATTCCTGTAAACTGTGAGCCAGATCCTGTGCAGTAAGAGCTGATGAGACTTTTGCCATTGATTTCAATGCAACGAAGGTCAAGACGGCTATTTCTCAAGTTTTTCATGGACCTAGTGTTTAATAAATGGTTTTACAGAGTCTAACATCATCAAATCCCAATGCACAGCAGGGCTAAAATACATTAGCAGGAAGTTTGTACAGAAGGTAAAAGTGTGTCCTGCACCATCTCCAAATATGCAGAGCTCTGACTGTCAAAGCAGAAATATGGGATGTTGGCCCTCACAGCATGGGACACAGATCAAAAAGGAAGCATGAAACTGAAGATTACTGAAGTACAATAGGAAGCTTGAGATCATGTAGGATTTATTCACTACAAAAAATACTAGAGCCAAACCCAAACTCCCAAAAGAAAATCTAGCCAGTTTGATGCTGTAAACAGGACATTTCCTTAGCTTTGTAAACAGGAGATTGATTTGAAACAAACTGCCAAGTAACCTAACATAATCCAGTATTTTAGCCAAGAGATCCTCACCAGAAGCAGTGATTTAAGTGGTCTCTTTTATCCAAAATGTGGTATAATGAAACCAACCTCATAAATGTAATAGCAGAATTTTTGGAGGCAATTCTTGAGTACAGCTTGAATCAACTAGCTAAAAGGAGTACTACTACTCCAGCATTAGTGGGCAAATCTTACTACAGAGAATGCAGAGATGGAGCCTTTGTGGTATTCCTTCAGATTCATTTCAGTGTCAAATTCCTGCAGGTCCACAAAAGCCAGAGCAGGCAGGGGCAGACAGCCCTTCTCCAAGGTTGGGAACATGCTATGAACATTGAGAGGTAACTCAAGGTTTCTCAGCTGAGTAGGCAAAACTGAACGTTGCTACACAATGAATGGAGGAGGAGAGTCAGGAGAAGGGACGTAGCTGGCTGCAGAGCTGTGGGAGAACCAGGTTTCATGTTCCTGCTACTGCTGCATGTCGGAAAAGGGGTGAGAGTGGGACAGAGGGAAAACGGGACAGAAAAGACAAGGAAGGCAACCACCACTTCTGAGGCAGGATGAGTTCCACCCATCATCACCTCTCTGTCAGCTGCAGTAGCTGCCATAACAGAATTACTGAGGTTGGAAGGGGTCTCCAGAGGTCATCATTATTGCTCTGGAGGCAACAAGGTGCTAGACATTTTGGATCAGTCCGTAATTTGCTGCAGATATGTTTTAATATAAGCAAGACTATCCATATGAAAAGACTGGAGCATAAAACATACAAACTTCTGTTGCACCTTTTGTACATATACTATTATTAGAGGCATGAAATAAAAGCCATTCCCTGTCCTTCTAATTTACTGTTCCCCAAAGGAGTTTCTTGCTGTATAAATAACACACATTTTTGCAGATCTGTTCCTTTTATGCAATATTTACACCCAGTCTAAAGAAGGAGTGCCAGAAATGTAAGTTAGTGAATTTGTATATTATTTTGTTGAAAGAATTTCTGCCTTCGATAATCCTTTTCCCTCTAAATTCCTTTTTACTTCATAAAAATTTTAATAACATGCAAATTAGTTTCAGAGCTTCCACTTGTAACCTGGAAAACTGACAAACACTTTTAAACATAACTGTTGCTTTCAACCCAAATTCCATAAATTACATAGCCAACATCATGTAAAGAGGATCTTAACTACATCAAATAGTTAGGCTCAAATGTTTGTCTAACAGTTCATTGTTCAACTAGGACTTCAAAAAGTTACATTAAACCTGGTTGTCTGAGGTTTTTTTAGTACTGTAAAAAAAAATTCCCTGGGTACAATATTTTTATGACTTTAATGCTAATTTGGAACCAATTATATTAAGCGTGCTTATTCTCATTTCCCTGTGCTTGTGTCCTCTGATTTATGTATTATATATGTGCATATATAATATCCTATACTGGATAATATGTAAAAGATACAATATATATTTATTCTGTGTATGCATGTACATAATATTCATGTCTATGATACATATGCATTATATATATTTTTTTAACAGAGTATTTGACAAATTTCACAAATACTTGTACTCTTCCTTCATCGTAAGATATAGTTAGTTTTACCTGGCATTGTCTCACTTATAAGCTATTTGAGCTTTGCTATCACAGAATCATGTAGGACTGAGTCCCTTGACTTTAATGGAATTATAAAGATGGTTAAAGTTAAGGACATAAAGAATGCTATTGCACTAATGATTTCCTGTCAGTTTCCTATTAATGCTTATTTCTGGGTGTTTTATAAAACACCACCTCTCTGTGGGATCACAGTGGAAAAAAATATTATTTTAGAATTTTCAGCAGTGATCAGTTGCTAAGAATCAAAGCAATACAATTACCAAGTTTTCTCTGCAAGCCTTTTAAGAATAATCTGGCCTAATTAAGTTGCATACAAATACATTAAAAAACAAACAAACAAACAAACAACAAAACAAACAAGAAGTGTTGAGAGACTGGCTGGAAAGTTTGCAAGTGAAGTAACTTCCACTATATGATATACATCTGCCTGATAAAACATATTTCAAAGCTCGTTTGGAAAATTCCTCTATGCTGCTTGCTGCTGAGTCAGGGTTGGAATTCTCATGCAATATCCTTTGATACTTCACTCCAAACAGTTAATTATACAGATAGGAGACATCATCAAAGTTAAACAATTGTAGACCAAAGTACAATACTACAGGTAGATTACTAAGGTGGTTTTTTTTAATCCGATGAAGCCTGAAATACACATTTTTCTTACAAAATCTACATTAACAACCAGGAAAATGAAGCTTATAAAAGCAATTTTATTTTAGTTATTTCCCAGTTGACACAATTTTATGTTACCAGAGTCCTTATAAAAGAACTCAGTAAGTGCATTCCAAAACTGAGATTCCTATATCACTAGTGATACAAGAGCCATTTCAAAGTGGTATGAAAAAAAACACGATTACGTCTTTTCTCAAGAACGTACAGTTAACACCTATTTAGCAGGAGAATACTGCTCAAATCCTCGCAGGCTTTTTCCCTGTGCTTAGGCATAGGCCAACACAGGGAAGGGGAGGGTAGAGTTAACGGCACACATCTCATCAGACAGGCCATCAAAGAGCCAAAAGCTGTTGCCATTTCTCCAGAATGGTAAAGTACAATTTTTCTCCGTATTTTGCTGGTGCACAAGCAAACTGAAGTTTGGAAATTCCTGATTCTTTCTATTCAAAACAAAAACCACAAGAGACCAGAATCTTATCTCAAGTCATCTCATGTTATGGTTTCCACATCAGAAGATACTGATACCACAGCTTTTCAGTTGTTTACATACTGAAATGATTTGACACTATGCTGTCTGGTCTGTTCTGCCTTTTCTTTAAACTTTGGATTTTAAAGTTTAAAATATGTACAGTGATGCTTTGTCTGACTATACAGACTATGCATACATTCCCAGATTGAGCATTCATACAGACATTTGTTCAGCAATACATAAGAACAAGCAATTGATGTTTCAGTTAGACACTATACAGTAAACAATATTATGTAGCACTTTTCATCTCCAAGTACATATTGAACAACCAAAATAGCAGAAACAAAGAAGAGTAACTGACATCATCTACCTGGAATTGTGCAAATTTCACAATGTACCGCACGACACCCTTGTCTCTAAGTTGGACAGAAATGGACTTGACAGATGGACGACTCGGTGGGTAAGAAATTGGCGGGATGGTCACACTCAAAGAGCTGTGGTCAACAGTTCAATGTCCAAAACGTGGGTCGGGGCAATCCCAAGCACAAGCACAGGCTGGGCAGAGAATGGATTGAGAGCAGCACGGAGGAAAAGGACTTGGGAGTGCTGGTGGATGAGAAGCTCAACATGAGCCAGCAATGTGCACTGGCAGCCCAGAAAGCCAACTGCATCCTGGGCTATATCAAAAGAAGCATGGCCAGCTGGTTGAGGGAGGTGATTCTGCCCCTCTACTCTGCTCTCGTGAGATCCCACCTGCAGTACTGTGTTCGGCTCTGGAGTCCCCAGCACAAGAAGGACATGGAGCTACTGGAACGAGTCCAGAGGAGGGCCACGAAGATGATCAGAGGGCTGGAGCACCTCTGCTATGAAGACAGGCTGAGAGAGTTGGGGCTGTTCAGCCTGGGGAAGAGAAGGCTCCAGGGTGATCTTATAGCAGCTTTCCAGTACCTAAAGGGGGCCTACAGGAAAGCTGGAGAGAGACTTTTTACAAGGGTGTGTAGTGATAGGACAAGGGGCAATGGATTTAAATTGAAAGAGGGCAGATTTAGATTAGATATAAGGAAGAAATTTTTTACATTGAGGGTGATGAGGCAGTGGAACAGGTTGCCCGGAGAAGTTGTGGACGTGCCACCCCTGGAAGTGTTGAAGGCCAGGTTAGATGAGGCTTTGGGCAACCTGGTGTAGTGGAGGATTTCTCTGCCCATGGCAGGGCTGTTGGAACTACATGATCTTTAAGGTCCTTTCCAACCCTAACCATTATATGATTCTATGATTCTAACTGGAGGCCAGTGACGAGTGGAGTTCCTCAGGGGTTAGTATTGGCACCAGCACAGTTTACCATCTTTGTCGGTGACATGGACAGTGGGATCGAGTGCACCCTCAGCAAGTTTGCTGAAGACACCAAGCTGTGTGGTGTGGTGGACACGCTGAAGGGAAGGGATGCCATCCAGAGGGACCTTGACAGGTTGGCAAGACGGCCCAGGAGAATCTAATGAAGATCAACAAGGTCAAGTGCAAGGTCCTGCACATGGGTCGGGGCAATCCCAAGCACAAGCACAGGCTGGGCAGAGAATGGATTGAGAGCAGCACGGAGGAAAAGGACTTGGGAGTGCTGGTGGATGAGAAGCTCAACATGAGCCGGCAATGTGCGCTGGCAGCCCAGAAAGCCAACCGTATCCTGGGCTGCATCAACAGGAGCGTGGCCAGCAGGTCGAGGGAGGTGATTCTGCCCCTCTACTCTGCTCTCGTGAGACCCCATCTAGAATACTGCATTCAGCCCTGGAGTCCCCAACACAAGAAGGACATGGAGCTACTGTTGGAGTGAGTCCAGAGGAGGGCCACAAAGATGATCAGAGGGCTGGAGCACCTCTTCTATGAAGACAGGCTGAGACAGTTGGGGCTGTTCAGTTTGGAGAAGAATCCGGGGAGACCTTCTAGCAGCCTTTCAGTACCTAAAGGAGGCCTACAAGAAAGCTGGAGAGGCACTTTTGCATGTACTACTACTTGCATGTAGTGACAGGACAAGGGGCAACGGATTTAAACTGAAAGACGGGAGATTTAGATTAGATCTAAGGAATAAATTCTTCCCTCTGAGGGTGGTGAGGAACTGGAACAGGTTGTCCAGAGAAGTTGTGGCTGCCCCATCCCTGGAAGTGTTCAAGCCCAGGTTGGATGAGGCTTTGGGCCACCTGGTGTAGTGGAGGGTGTCCCTGCCCATTGCAGGGGAGTTGGAACTAGATGATCTTTGGGGTCCTTTCCAACCCAAACTATTCTATGATTCTATGACAAAATATCAGACTTCTTGTAATTAGGCAGTAATAGCTGCATACTGCAAATTGGGAAACTGAGGTAAAGGCAACAATGGAAGTATCTGGAAGTTGTCTGTGTGTTACTCTGATGAACTTCAAAGGACTTAGCAGGCAATGGCATTAATAAACACTTTAAGTAAATACCACTACATGTGCTATAAATGTGGCTGGCATCTCCAGGACACTTTAAAAAATTGATTAGTGCTGCACTGGCCAGCTGAGTCATCAATGCCTGTCCTTCCACCAGGACAAGAGGATGTCTTGCAAGCAGGTTATTTATATTCTTAATATCTTCAGCAGGAAGTACAATCTGGTTAGGTTTGGTAGTCATTAAACAGCACTTTTTTTGAATGTGCTGCCCTTCACCTATAGATTTCTTCCCAGAGCAACCTCAGTCGTAAGTAAGAGCAAACAGGCCAACCTCTTTTAGCCTAAAAGAAGAAAGACAATCTTGAATCACAGTCAGTGCAAAGGTTTGTTTTGGCCAGAAGCAAGACCAAGCATCCATATTAAAGCTCTGTGTATGCAGTATCACTAGTTTATCCTGCTCAAAGGTAACAGAAAACTGGAATCCAAAGGGTTGTTTTCTTTTTTAATAAAATGTGCAGGTGGTCTTGGACTTGCCAAGATACAATATTTTTTTAAAGAGCTGAACAGCCCTTGCTTCCTCTTCAGTATCTCTCTTAATTCCACAACATAATAATCATGATCATCAACCCAGGACATAATATTAAATTAGTTTTTATCCCTGCTGTGTGTTTTGAGAAAGACTGCTGGAACATATTAGCCTCAGTGTATTGTGTGCTCTTAGATCCTATTCCATATAGTCACGTCTGCAAATATTTACAAAGCAAAAAATACTGTCTTACTCAGCAATGCAACCCACATGTCTTTAATGCTATTCCATATCAGCGCTTCAGACCAAAACAAGACACAAACACCACTGAAAATTATAAAAGACAGAAATACTTTTAGTGGCCTACAGCCAACTATGGTCTGAACGCTTTGCTTGTGAGCCCGTCACATGCATGCAACATTTGGAATAGAACTCATAACCTTTGGCTACACAAATATAGACCTTTAGTCAACAAACTCAAGCAACAGCTTGGTTCACTTGAGTAATATCAGGCTAATCAGCCGCTGGTCTGCTTTAGATGTTGGGACCTGATGACCAGCTCCACTGGCCACACTGGACGACATCATTTGTAGAGGAAAAGCAAGAGGATTCCCAAGCACAAGGAGAGAGTGAGTCTGCAGCATGCTAGGGGTCTGCATGTGGTCTTCCTAAAGGCGTGTTATCTCCTCAGCCCATGGATAACATCCACTAAAGGACTGCAGAGCTGTCTGACTTCGGCACGGGTGCGTTTCACTATGTCCCTGGGCTGCGGGCCTGACTAGGATCTGGCCCAGGGAGGGCCAAAGGCAGCATGGAATTTCATACAGACCTGCTGCTTTCAAGCAGCCCCAGTACCTGTCCATCCCAGAAGTCAGAAAGTTCAGTCACTACAAGTTGTGGACGATAATTTAAAGGCACAAAGCTTAATCACAACATTAATGATCACAACTAGAAAAAGAGCAGTTAACTAATCATTTCACATTTGCTTGTTCTCTTCATCACTCCAACAAGCAATTTCACCACAGGAAGTCTTCTTCTGCAGAGGAAAACACTCATCACACTGCCAGTAAGCTGAAAACTTTATTTACATCAGGGGTTACTGATTTCTTCACTGACTCAACAGAGAAGATCAGAGTAAAACACATTCTGAAGTTCTAAGTAAATCACTGCAGTTTTCCATGAGTTTGGAGAACTTGGAGTTTGGAGTTTGACTTGGAAGGAAGCTTGCTTAGTTTGGTTGAGAGACGGTCTCAGTTCTATGAAGTTGAAGATAGCAGGCTAACAAGTCACGAAGCTTGATAAAATACACAATATTTTTAAAGGATGAAACAGAAATCATGGATGTACGCTTTTATTACAAACACAAACATTTTGTATTGGGTTAACTTTGACTTCTGAGACAGAAGGAACGGCAATTCTGTCTTGTTTCCAGACTCGTTATCTCAATTCTAGGAAAAAGCCTCTTCACCTTCTCTATGCCTTCTTTTAGTGACGAGGAAAGGCACACAAAAGACTATTAAGTTCAATATGGCTCCAAAGCTGAAACAAAAACATCTTCCTGAATCAACTGTATACCCATTACACACATTGTATACATGCTGAAAAATAAACACTGGCAAATACAGAGTAGGATCTTGGAAATGGCTCAAGCGACCGGGTTTTTGAAAAGGTTTATAAAATATATAAATTCTGGCAACTGGAAGATGTTAACTTGAAGAATGAGCTTAACTCTGTTCATTATCAGAGAGAACATCTTGCGTTTTGCTCTGTAAGAAGGTACACTGGCGCGTGCAAAAGCAGATGGTCCCATACGAAGTTGGGACACAACAGGCTGCTCCCCAGCCAGAGGCGAATCGCTCGTCCCAAACCGACAGACCTGGTTTTATCTGTCACCACGAACAAGTGGATTCCAAAGGCGAATTTCAGCGGTGCTGTTTTCATGCACCCTCCACACGCACCCACCTCCGGACCACAGCACATGGCCACACTGACCGCTCGCTCGAGGAACTCGCGTTCCACGCAGCTGCGCGGCAGAACCTCGACAGCACCTCCGCTGTCGGGGACATCCTCTCCCGGGGGCTGCGGCGGGAGACGCGCCGGAGTTCCAACTCCGACACCGAAACCACCCTTGCGAGCAGGCGGGCGGTGTCCGACAGCCCACGGCCGCCCTCCCGGGTGCGCACCACCACCGGGCGTCCTGCTCCCGCCAATGGCGCGGGGGGCACAAGGGACGAGGATGGTCCTCCTGAGGCACTGCCCACCATTCCCAGGCGACCACCCGGCCCTGGGCCGAGACCCTCCCGCCAGGAACGGCTCCCCAGGAGCTATTACAGGAGCCAAAAGTGGCACAAGTCCGCCGCGGAGCCGGGACAGGAGCCGTGCTCCCGCCAAGCATCCCTGGGGGAGGGGAGGGGAGGACCCCCCGCACCCCACCCTGGGGCCACACGGTCGCCGCTCGCGCACCCTCCCTCCCCCGCCACACACCGCCCCAGAACGGGCACCGCAGCGGTCCCGCTGAGGCCGAAGCCGCCATAAACTCGCCGCCCTCCCCGCGCAGCCCTCGGCGTGGGCACATCAAAGGGAGGCAGGGCAGCCGGGGCCCGCGGGTGCCTAGGGGCGCCGGGCGGGGCCGTCCGCGGCAGCCGGGACCGGACACCCCGCTGTACCCGGGGCGAGGTGCCGCCCGCAGCGCGGAGGGGACGCCGAGGGCGCCGCCGGCTCCCAAGAAACCTCCTCGAAGTTGCCCTGAGAAGTTTGGGTCCGCCCGGAGGAGCAGCCGCCGGGCAGAGCCGCCCCTTCAGCCCACACCTCCCTCCTGCCACCTGGCCACAGGCTCCCGGACCGACCCCCGCCGGCCTCCAGCTACCCCCCCCCCACGCCCCGGCTGACCCCGCCGGCCTCCCAGGGACGGGACCCTCGCTCGGACAAACCCCCCCCGCCGGCCTCCGGGAAAGGGAGGGCGGCAGCCCCCGGGGCGCGCGGCGGGCTGGGGGCTGCCTCTGCAAATGCAGCCCTTGGGAATAAAGAAGGCAGAGGGACACTTACCATCTCGCCTGATATTCGAGGACCGCAAGGCTTTTATAGATCCGCTCTGGGCAGGGGCAGTGGTGCCCTGACGGCTGCAAAAGTTCGCGCAGACGACAGCGTACAGGAGGAGGAGGATGAGCAGTTGCATTGGGATCCGCTGTGAACGGGACCGCGTCTCTGCAAAGAAACCCGGCTCTCCCCACCACGGTGCTTCCCTCTCTCGGGTTCTCTCCTGCTTCCCGGACTTTTTGTTTGTTGTTGCGGGTTGCTTGTGTGTTTGGGGGAGTTGTATGCAGGGGAAAAAAAAAACCCAAAACACAACAAAAAAAAAACAAAAAACCCACCCACCCACACACACACAAAAAAACCCCAAACGAAAACAACACACCGCCCGAAATAGCAGTCACAGCTGCCGAGTTACTCTCCGAGCTGCCCCCAAACTTCCTGCATGCTGAACTTTCTGCTGCGTTTCTGGGGCCGGCCGCACTCGGCAAAGGTGCGAAACCCTCGGGCCGGGACGGCCCCCCCTCCCCTCGGCCGCCGCGCCGTGCCCCACGTCGCAGGCGGGGGGCTGCCGCCGCCGCGCTCCCCTGCGGCCGCCGCGGCGCAGCTCCGCGCCCGCCGCCTCGCACCGCCCCCGCGCCGCGCCGCGCCGCGCCGCTCCGCTCGGCAGGAGCCGCCGCTGGGGTCTGGTGCGGCGCGGGCCAGGGGCGAGAGGCGGCCGGGGGAAGGGGGCGGCCCGGGGGCAGGGAGGGAGGCGGGAGGGAGCGGCCGGGGCGGGGGGGGAGGCTGGGAGCGGTGCCCGGGCCCTTCGTGAGCTGCCGGCCGCGCCGTCCTCAGCCCGGGCAGAAAGTGGCGGGAGGGGTGGTGCGAGGGGGGTTGGCCCCGCTGCGGCGTGAGCCGGCCCTGCCGGGACCGCGGCGCTCCCGGCGGGTGGGAGCGGTGCGGGTGGGGTGCCGGGGGCTCCCCGCCAGCCAAGGGGCCGCGCACCCGAGTGTCCGTCGCCCTCGGGCCCTCGGTGGCCACGTAGAGGTTATCGCTGAGGCTGGAACGACTGAGGTCGCTGAGTTGCATAGGGACGAGTGAGGAGACTCAGTGGAGTAACTGGTGAAACGTGTTGGCTGGAGAAAACCTGCAGTTGTCCCTGGGCGAAATATACGGGCTCTTCTGTCACGCCAAGCACTGTCCAAAGCTTTTCATATAAAGTTAATTACTACTAGTTTAGACCCTCATTAAATTGGATCTGGTATTAAAAGACTGTAATACTGTCTGAAGTAGTTGAGGTCTAAACCAAAGGTATGTGAGGGTTGTGGTCAGGTTGCTGATTTAATACTGTTTTTCCTTCCATGAGCTGCAATGAAAACAATCTAGAGAAGGTGTAGAAAAAATCATCAGGTTTTAACAGTTCTCTAATAAATCCTTACCTACTTGGTTTATTTCTTAAGGCGGTTCATATAGTCTTAACCAGTCTTCCAAATTGTAACATGCTGCCGGACCTTTAACAACATGAACCACCACCTCACTAGTAGAGGAAGAATGTAGATACAACCAGGTATCAGGAATATCGGATGAGTTGTGCTACACTCAGAGGACTGCTGCTGGCTCTATGAAACATTTTCTCCAAGAGCATAGTAGGATGACAATGGGACTGAAACATCTTGTATGTCTTAAGGAACCAGTGGGGTGCAATTCTGTTATGCATAATTCATGGTTCTTTATCCGTTTCATGTTCCCCAAAACTGACAGCAAACCTAATCCTGCTCCCATGAGGTAGATAATGAAAAAGCTCCAACAGTGCTTCATTTGTGAGCAGATGTGGTTGTATTTTAGGTGCCCATTTCAAGGGGAAACTGGGCAAACAGAGGGAAGGTGGCCAATCCAATCATCCTAACAGCAGCAGAAAGTCAAATAGAGGACATAACAGCAAATGAAGATAGGAGGAGCTCTGAAGATGTCTTCTGTTCATCAGGTCACTGTGTCTGCCTCTTACCAATAACGTTAAAAGGAACTGGCAGAGAGCATCAATAGGATCCCAGCTACCTCGCTCTCTTCTGAGTGCAGGTACCTGGTAAGATAAAAGGAGGTGGTCAATACCCTGACTATTACCAGGACCCCTTGGTGAAGTCTTTCCTTTCTCAGTGCCTTGAGGCCCTCGCTCTCTTAGACTCGGGGAGCTAGAATTGGTAATTGCTTCCCCTTAGGGGTGTGCAGTGGCCATTTTAAGGTGGTGGAGGAGAAGAGGAGGGACGACAGAATATTTTCCACCCAGAAGGCAGACAAAAGTGTTTTGACAGTATCTGGGTAGTTCTAGAATTCAGTCAAGAAAGGACATTTTCCAAGGTCGTTCCTCTTTCTGGACCCAGGTTTACCTATATAAATTTTCTGATATAAAATTCATACATCTTCCCAAGAGCTGGGTCTGGAGCTAGAGTCATGTGGTGTCTTTCTGGCCCCATTTCTCTCTGGCTGCACACGGCCAGATTTGACACAACAGTGGAACAGGCTTGCACCTAAAACACTCTACATCTGTTCGGCTGATGTGCTCCCTGGCTTGATACAGGCTATAGGTTGAAACTTCTTCAAGCTGACCAGGGCACAGAACTGAGGTTTTGTCGGCTTTTTTTTTTTTTTTTTTTTGTCTTTTAGAAAGAGTACACACTGCTGTGGCGCATAAGATGAAATTTGTGTTTCTGCAGCAGAGGTACTTGTCGCTTAGAGGACTCCCAAGCAAAACAGCATGGAGCCTCATAAATTAGACAGTGATGAAAACAGGCAAATGGATTCCACCACCAATGGCTTTGATATATATCAAGAGGAACTGTGTGTAACTCCTGTCATACGCTCACGGTACATTTCTGTTCCTCCCTGTGCAAAGCATGGGATGCTGCCATCTTTGTCTTAAAGCCAAAAATATTTTTGCAGCAGAAGGGATAAGTCTTTTTCTCAGGTCAGAAAACAGCCAGGGAATATTACTGTGTGATTCAAAACAGAGGCCTGGCTGTCTCAATTACCAGATATTTATTTTAGTCCCAGTATCAAAAAATTCCAGATTTTTCAATTTGATGTACAGAGTACACAAAGATTTTGGGATAAAGCAGCAAGACTAACGTGCATTGGTAGACCTTTTTAAAAAATGCTGCATTTCAATGGCTGTTGCTATAGCTTCTGAATTCACTTTGAAAAGCACTAAACCCACTACAAAGCAATGTGTCATAGAACTCCATGTCAAAGGGTGAGAAGTTTGGATTATGCTCAGACAGTTTTATGAGCAGATCAGTGGATCTTCACATTCTGGAGAACATTCTAGTACATTGGCTAATAATCTGTATTCTAAGGGTTTGGGATAATTTAAAGCATCAGGTGATTTCTGTATGAAGACCTACAGCAAATCATGGTTACTGCATAAAAGGACATACTGATGTGTAAGTGTGATGACCTAGGTAATTATAAATCTGCCAGCCTGACTGAGATCCTGATAAAAAAATGTAACAGTTGATATGAGACTCAATTAATACAAATTAAATGGAAAATAATATAATTAATGCTAATTGACCTGGAAAATCTTATCATACTAACTTGGAAATCTGGTTGACAAACAGGATAGCATCAAATTACAGCTTTCATAAGGAATTTGACTTGGTACCACACAATTTAAATCATATGAAATGAAGGTCATGCATACTATATGTTTTCAAAACTCGTTAAATGACAAGTTTAGAAATGTTTAATAAAAAGGGAAACATTATTAAATGGATTCTTTGCGAGAGAACCCCACTTAGGCTAATTTTTGCTTCTGAATTGATTTGCATTTCCAGCAATGACCTGGGAAAAATTTGGTCATCACTCATGACATTTGCAGCTGACAAAAACCTTGGGAGATTAATAGGCTGATTTATAGTAATGGTGTTATACGGAGACAGACGTACAGATACGGAGTAGATTTGTAAAGCTAAGCCCTGGCATAGCTTTTGCTTTAAAATAGCCAATGACAGCACTACCCAGGGCCTGTGGCATCCATCTCACCTCATTTTAGTCGTCTGAAAGTGCCTGGTGTAAGGCAGAACATAGGCTCTCATATCTCATGGAGATAATTGGATACCCATCAGAGGGCACTCTAGCCCAGCGGTTTTAGGTAATTGTGCTGGGTTGGGATAATTTTTTTCTGGAAGGTACAGTTTCTCTCCACTGGCTAGGGAGCATAGAGAACAAACACATTTATAGTTACTGGATGAAGTAGTTAATCCTAGAAAGCACTGATGCAGAAAAAATTAAGGGGGTGGGATTATCAAGGAAGTCAATGGGCTGTAGCCTTCTCTGTTATCATTTGTTGGCTGGGAGATGCTCCAGTGTCATACAGTTTGTCCATGGAGCACAGATGTGCTGTGTGTCCACCTCTTCATACATTGGAAACATGGTGCTTATTAAGTAGCAAACCCCAAGATCTTTGTGCATTATCACTGGGAACCTTAGATATTTATTTTTAGAAGGGAATATCAATTAGAGTAGGGACATTATGCTTTCTTCTGTTATTAGACTGCTGCATCAAGTTCCTGTGAATATAGTCTAAAAAAGGACCATGATAAAGTGAAAAACATTAAGGAAAACCACAGGACTGCTTAGAGGTTGAAAGACATACCATTCAGGTAAAGCTTAAAAATCACGAGTCGTGTAGATTGGCAAGGAGAAACTCAGAGGGGTCACAGCTACCTCCCAGAGGTAGGATATAGATTCTAGAAGACTATTCTGTTTAGGGGACAATGACATAACAAGGCGAAAGTTGGAGTTAGACAAATTAGGATTAGAAATAAGCATACTTTTCAGTGTGGAAAGCCATACAAGTATCAAGTTGTATATTCTTCATCACTGAAAATTTGAAAGGCAAGATTTCATGTTTTCCTAAAACCAGTCAAGTGTTTCAGGCTGTACTTAGGAACTCATGAGGTCTATTGATCACTTCTGAAAGGTCTGAAAAGGTGACAGAGAAAAGGATGTTCATATATACAGTGCTGCAAGCCACAGATGAAATTTCTAAATGGTTCTGCAGTTTATTGGAAAATGATAACTAAAAAAAAGTACCTCCAGGAATTAATTCAAGGCAGCACTGTGACTTCTGTTACATAGGAGGACAGGTAAGTGATGGCAACCGCCCCATCCCCCAGTATATAATCTGTGAACGATTTGAGAATGAGCAGAGGACAGAGGAACATCTCACATTGCTAAAGTGCGCCTCTTAAGTAAATGAATGTAACCATGATGGCAGATCAAAAGAATGCAAGGAAAAAGTAGACCAAAGCCATTATATGTCTAGAACTAGAAAACAGAGGCAGAGTAGTGTGTTGCTAAAATAATCGTAATACCCCATAGGCACCAAGAAGAGAAATGCAGTACAGTGATCCATGGCCCAGATTTACTATCTGAGCTACAGGCAGCCGTTCAACAACATACAGAGAAAATCCCCAGTGAAACTGATCACTTGAGGTGTTGAAATCATCAAACATGAGCCCAAGCACTGCTGCCTGGTATCACTACAAACTTGACGTTGATTCGTGGGAACTCATGTTAAAACATTCTGAACGTTAGATCTGGGCCACAGACCTGCAACTGGTGCTGCTGTTCGTCCTCCTCCAGCAGCCAGCTGTGCATGCTTGCCTGTCTGGTCCATACTTGAGAACAGCTGCAGGCAGCTTTGATTTATCCAGTCTTTCAGTTTTCCCTCTTGTGTCTGCGCTGCTACAGGATGTGGTGCCCTTCTCCCTTTCAATGTACACCTGCTTCCCTTCCCAACTCTTAAATGACTTTTGCTGGCTGTGTGTAACTTTTGTCTAGTTCTCCACTGCAAGTGATAAAGACAAATATCGCACCACTGACATGCACGTAGGGAGGGAGAAGAAAAAGATGTCCCAAGCTGAACATGTTTGTTTATTACATTTTGAGAAATTGCTATGTCACTCAGACTCTCCCACTGGTACCTAGTGACAGGGCCCATTGACACAGAGTGCATGCAGTATTCAGAGTCATGCTTTCAAAGAATGAGTATAAACCACAATGAAGAAGAAATGTTGCCCTCATGAGGTTAAATAGGACTTTTTCCCCCATCGATATCAGTAGAATCATTACTTAGATTTAAATTCACATTTAAAAATAATGGGCCATGCTTTCTCATAAGTTTTTCTTAATAAGAAAAGAATACCTTCAAAAAGACTACATTTAATCTGCATCCCAGTTCTCAGGTTCATAGATTTAAAGGATAGAAGAGACCTTTTTGATATGATATAGTTTGACTTCTTGCATAAATAAGCCAAAGCATTTTTCTGTCTGACCTCCTGCTTTGATTTCCCAAGAGTTAGCATGGTATCTTTTAGAAAAAAAAAGAAGATCAAAACCTTACTTTAAAATAGGAGGAAACTCAGTTTTACAGTATCTTGAGACAGAGAATCCCTCACCATCAATGTTAAGTAATTAAAGTGATTAAAGACTGTTTTTAAAGATTTGGTATTTTACTATATGCAAACGGTAACCGTTTATCAGGTTCCTCTGCTTCGTCTTTCAAAATATTTGGATGTAAGTAATCTGAACCTACTGCTCTGGACTTTGCAAACCAGCTGCCCTCAAGCCACAGTAACTTCTGCCTAATCACTCTTGTTATTTCTGTGATCTATTCCTTTGCACCTGCCAGAATGAGGTCAGATTTTGTTTGTCTTGTATATAATATACTTGAGTTAGAAACCTGTCATCTAGAATTTTAGAGAAATTCTATGAACGTTTTATTACTGGTAGCCTGAGATCTCTAGGATCAGAGGTTTCAGACTGAAATTTCTCATGATAATTCATGTTTTCTGTCTGCACATTGTAGACATTACTTAAGAAATAAAGCATCCAGTTTTAGTAAGACAGAGAATAGTGTGGTGTAGGTTCCTCTGTGTGTTATCCTGCCCAGACATTCCCGCTGGACTGTTCTGTGTTCTCTGCTCTCGGACAGGAAGCATTTTCCTTCTTTTGACTCGGGCATTTTCCTTCTCCGGCACATTTTCAGCATGGGAATACTCTCAAATTCTCTAAATTATTATCTTGTGAACAACTTAGAACATACCATCTAAGCAATGTTGTAAAGACTGAAATGCACCTTGATGCTGAGCCCTCAGAGCAGTAACTTGTGTCTTGGCACCGCAAAGATAGCACGTGAACGTCTTGTCATCTACTGTTTTGCAGTTTGTGCTCACTTGAGAACATATGTAAGAGATCAAGTGTCTTCCTTTGTTGAGTAAAGATTATCCCTCAATTTCCTGAGAGTTGAAGTTCTGAGCAGTTATCATACATGTGTGTTCTATACAAAGTCCTCTATTTGGCTATCTAGTTCATTAGAAGTTTATTGTAATATTGTCAGGATTATATAAAGACTGAACCTTCTAGCTATATAAAATTTTTCCTTGTCCTCCTGAGTTACGTCCTCCTGAGTTACAGCTTGCTTTTCATCCTTCATCTTCAGTTTTACAGAACACCACTTACTCATCTTGTTGACAGTGTTTCAAAACTGCTGAGCGATGACTCCGGGCTTTTTTTTTTTCTTTCCTTCATGGGTAATTTAATTCTTCTTTGAGGTCTGGGTGCACATGTGCAATGGAGATACTTACTAAATCCTATTGTCCATAAACCTCAGCCTTGTTTTTTTCTGTTCTTTCCCACTCAAGAATTTTCCAATACCATTTTACGAATAGGGAAATTTCTGGCTTGCAGTAAGAAATGTACAACGCACGATGGAGAAGCACTTTTCCATTGCTGACCATCTTAGTACTACGTGTGGTTTTGTGCCTGGAAAACAACCTTGTCATACTTCCTCTTGACATGCCTATATTTCACAGATAGAGCAAAACAAGGCCTTTTCAGTCATTTCAGAATCAATAACTGGACACCATTGAAGGGAAAAATACAGAACCTAAGGGTCAGAAATGCAAAGCTCTGAGGCTCAAAACTCTGCCTCCCAGAGCTTATATCATAGAATTATAGAATCATACAATGGTTTGACTTGGAAGGGACCTTCAGAGATCCTCTAGTCCAAGCCCCTTGCCGTGGGAAGGATGTCTCTCACTAGATCAAGTGTCTCAAAGCCCTGTCCAATCTGACCTTGAACACTTTCAATGATGAGGCATCCACAACTTCTCTGGGCAACCTGTTCCAGTGTCTCACCACCTTCATCGTAAAAGATTTCTTCCTTACATCCAATCCGAGTCTACCTTCTTTCAGTTGAAAACTATTGCCCCTTGTCCTGTCATGACAGGCCCTGGTAAAAAATCTCTCTCTGCCTTTCTTATAACCCCCCTCTATATCTTGAAAGGCCACAATAAGGTCTCTCCGGAGCCTTTTCTTCTCCAGGCTGAACACAAGCCTTTCCTCATAGGAGAGGTGCTCCAGCCCTCTGATCATCTTTGTGGCCCTTCTCTGCACTCGCTCCAGCAGCTCCATGTCCTTCTTGTGTTGGGACCCCAGAGCTGTACGCAGTACTGCAGGTGGAGTCTCATGAGAGCAGAGTAGAGGGGCAGAATGACCTCCCTTGACCTTTTGGCCACACTGCTTTGGATGCAGCCCAGGATCTAGCTGGCTTTCTGGGCTGCAAGCACACATTTCTGACTCATGTCCATCTTTTCATCCACCAGTAATCCTAAATCTTTCTCCTCAGGGCTGTTCTCAATCCCTTCATGTCTGCAGTCTGTATTGATACTGAGGATTGCCCTGACCAAGCTGCAGGACCATACACTCAGCCTTGTATATCTTAAAATGTACTCTGTGCTTACAGTTCATTGTTTTCAGAGAATGTAATTTTATATCATACTGAAAATAGAACTCATATACAACAGAGTACAATATATAAGCAGCCGGATTTTCAAATGGAGTTGATTTGTAAGTATTGGAGAATGTACATTAAGCATATTTTAATTTGTTTCTTTTAAATATATGCGGTTTGTAAATCATCTTGCTAAGAAAAAATTCTTTTCAGTCTGCTTTAGATGGCAATGCGTGAGAGTCTTCAGCTTGTCTTAGGGGCAGCAGTGAGAATGATTTATCTCCAGTTCCAAATTAGTGGGAATACATTCAGGCTGCCCAGCTCTTTCTTCAGATCACGTTGTCATACAGAGGAGTTGAGTTCACAGTTTTATGCACACAACACATTAACATAAACCAGTTAACCACCTGGCATTGGTTAAGCAGAATTTATGCTGATACTGTGCTAATGACCTTGCACTATCATTAGACTAAATCAGTCTCCTGGGGGAGAAACCAACAAAGCATACTAATTCAATGCATTCCTAGGAAGTAGCATGTACTGTAAAATATATTTCGTCATTAATCTAGCTCCATTTTCATTCAGAAGTACTTTCTAAATTAAATACCAAGGCCTCTCCAGAGGCCTCTGGAATGGCAGAACAAGAGAAAAACATGCACTGAAAAAAGACAAACAAAAGAAGGATTTGTGCACACCTACAACCATTAGGGCATTTTAAAGTACAGTATTAGCAAGTGTAGGAATAATCTGCTTTAAATGTAGACTTCGAAAACAAATCTTAGAAGAGTAAACAAAACTTAGAAGGCTAAATCTGATGTGGACACCACAGGCTCCCTTTACAGTCTGTGAGAAAGAGAGGTGCCACCAGAGGGTGCTTAATCTAACATGCCATTTTCATAATTATCTTAGGAAGTGGTGAGTTCCCCTTGCCCTTCCTTCCTCCACAATGGCTTTCTCTTTTCCCAGTGACCGTAAGACCACTATGGGTGATTAGTGCAGACTTAGACATCTAACTTAAGGAAACATAAGTTAGGGCAGATGAATTTCAGCCCGAACAATCACAGCAATCAAGAGTTAGAAAATTTCAGAAATAAAATGCTTTGTGAATCTTAATTCAGCCTCCTTTTACATATGTAGGACATATGCCTTAATTATTAGGTGTGCAAACTACTTTTTTTCAGAGGATTCAGTCCACAGAGGAAATGAATCATAATTTTACAGGGCAATAATCTGTAGAACTTTTACTTCATTTGTGGTAGAGTTGAAAGTTATAAAATGAGTAGGGCAGGAGGTGTATGGAAAAGAAAACTGAATCCTTAAGGCAGCTGAGTGCTGTGAAAGCATTTCTACACCCACCAGTTTGTGTTGCTACATGGATGACGTAAACCAGATTTCTCGCAGCTGGTCTCTAGTGCTATGTTTCTCATTTTCTGGATGCCCAGCTGGAGACAGTAGGGTCTGCCTTGAAGAAGTGCAGAGCGCGCATAACTATAATTGAAGTTAACAGAGGTTGTTTCCTGAATATGAGTTGTGCTATGTAATGCCAAATGTTATAAATATTAGTATCTAAAACTAGTAGAAACTGTTTACCTTAATCTTTCTGCATCGCAATCCCACTTGAGAAAGGGGATGATGATGTACTGCACTATACACTGTAAAACTCACATGAAATGCTTGGTGTACGTTCTTCTAAATAAGATCCTGCATATCTATGGATATGTCTGTAACATAGACAAAAATTTGCAGTTTTTGACCAGGTTTCATGTGTTTTAGATGCCTATCTAAGAATGAGATGAGTTGCACCCTGGAAGTACCCGTTTCTTTTTTTCAGATACACTAAGGGAAGCTCAAAGTGACTAGTTCAGATGTAGACATCAGGGCTGCAGATGTCTGAAGGCAGGGCAGGTGAATCCTGCCAGCTGTGATGACTTCCCTTGTGGGCACTGAATAAGGCAGAGACTCTATAAGAAAAAATAGTCTTCGATCATGTTATCTGTTAGTTGGCTTCGTAATAGATATGCACAAGGGACCAAATTAAGTTTTCGCAGAATGCCTTATGAAAGCTTGGCATGGCAATCTTAATAGCAGTATAATAGTTATTCTCTGGGAATGAAAAGACATCAGCCTGAGGCAGACACTTGGAATGTTGCAGTTCAGTTCAAACAGTTAAAAGTTTGAAAAGAGACTCTTACAGTAGGAATGGAGGGAAAATTAATAATAGGTGGTTCTACCAGCTCTCTCTGAGAAACTTTCAGCCTTTCTCAGTTCAGTGGCAGGCAACAGAATTTGCATGGCAGCCCTGTAAGCCTGTGCATATCTCAGCTCTAGTCCTTTGTTCAGCATTCCTCTGGAGTTAGTAAGGACATTGCATTTTCGAAAGTTTTTACAAAAAATGGCCCAATCATCAGAGCCTTTTTCTGGAAGCTCGCTTTTGTTATGTTTGTTAACATTCACACTGCTGAAATAGGGAAAACATTGGTTAAAATTATTTTTCCAATGTCACATTGCACAAAATTATCAGGTAACAAATGGCAGTCCAAGCCAGTGTTTAACTCATTAGGTTAAAATGTCTAACAAAATTTTCTCCCTGATTCTTCCTGGCAAAGCTGCACTGTACCATTGCATGGAGAGCAATGACTGCATGCTGATGTTACAGACTTGGGTAAAAGGAAAAGGACCTTGACTAAGCACTTAGAACTGTTTGTGTGACATTGTCACTTAAACAATCTCAGGGATTGCAGTGTTTGGCAGGAGGTGATTGTACTGCTTGATTCACAGTTCCTCAGACACAGTTTACTTTAAACTTACAAGGCATCTTTGTGTGTCCTTCTGGTGTAAGTTTTAAGGGTATTGTATGAGCAACAAGAAGTCTTTCAGTCTCACCAAACAGCATTGCTACCATTGCCTTTCCTTCCTAACTTCCTTTCATCTGGCTTTGCTTGCTCGGAAGCTGCCCTGGATGGCGGAAGTCAGCAGGATCAGGCATTAGAGACTGCTGTAGGCTCACTCCGGCGGTATCACAATGGAAACTTTCATTAAGCAGAAGTAGATCGTGTAAGCTTCTTATTAGCCATTATGAATCCACTGAACAGCGTATGAGAATTTGGTGACCTTCCTAGGCAGAGCATTAACATGGAACATATTGGAAATGGGCTTTGGAGGCATGAATTCTAAGCCCGACTTGATTTAATTTACTGCAGGACACCAGGAAACTGATTGAGACCTGTATTTCTAAAATTACTTACTAATTTTGGAAACTTGATTTTCAGAAGAGTGCATCATCTGCAGCCACAGTAGATATCCAGGCATTACAATTGTATGTCTATTGCAGTTGCAAATTTACTTGGGAAGGGGGAGGAGAAATGGACCATGAACTTTTTAGTCATTCCATTAACACTGACCAATTCGGCACATGATTAGGCATATTTGCATTACTACCATTCCCCACCATCAGTTTAAATAAGGACTGTGGGACTACTCACTGTGTTAGAAAGATGTTTTGGAGAGATTTCCTATTTGTATGACTATACTGGCAGCTGCCCTATATCAAAAGGCCCAGTGGAGGTGGGAATGAATTGTATTTAGCAATCTGACATCTTAATTTATCCTATGCAAATCTGCATGGCTGAAAAGTGACACTCCACACAGTGACTGGTATACAGAGACAGCTGTTTGAGACTGAGCACATTGTGGTGTCAGTGCAAATCCAAGACACCAAGCAAAAACTTCAATAAACAAACCTACAAATATTGACTTCAGAAAGAAATGCCCTTGCTTAAAACTTCAGGACTACAGAGTCTGGT
Organism: Tauraco erythrolophus; assembly: GCF_009769465.1. Lineage (NCBI taxonomy): Eukaryota > Metazoa > Chordata > Aves > Musophagiformes > Musophagidae > Tauraco > Tauraco erythrolophus. Next base: position 120,569,806 of record NC_141465.1, on the reverse strand, counting down.
GCTCTGGTCTTCAGTCAGTTGTCAAAGCAAACTAATCTGGAACAAAATCAGCTGAGTCACAGAGATCTGGAAAGAACAATTTGTAGAGGGCAAAATGGTTGTTCTCTTTCTTGGATAAAAAGAGATAAAAGAAGTTTACTGCAGATATTACGAAAGTATTCAAACAATGTTTTCTGATCAAACCTCACAGTTTTAGTAGAGAAGGAATTTATTTAAGTCATTGAAAACAATGGTGTTTGTGTAAGATTCTGTATTGGAAGTTATGCACTTACCTCAGCTGTGTTCTTATAGCTGACACTTTTACCTATCCACATGATACTGGTTATTTACTGTTTGTTAGAGTAATTTGCTGTATGCCCCTGCACTCACACACACACTCTTCTAATGTATTTGCAGAAGAGGGAGACCCTATTTTATGTTCATCATCAGATCTAGTCATTCATGAAAAGGAACTCAGTTCTGGTAACCTAGCTCTGTGACTGTGAGGCAGGTAGCCAATATACAGTCAGACCATTTTTATATCATGTTTTCTTAGCATTTTCATAAGCGAAATAAAGATAATAACTTTCTACAGAAGGAGTAATAATACATTCCTCTAAATTCTACTGCTGAAGGCACAGAAGAAAAAGCAAATGAAGTATAAGGGACTATTTCTTTTTGCCTGACAATTCCCTTCTAAGCCTGTTACACTTTAAATAGTGTAAACAGATATTTAGATGAAAAATGAGAAGCATTGCTCTTATATTAGATATTTGAGAAGCACAAAAGAAAAATTGAATCCAAGGAAGATGTGCTTGCTCAGCTTGGAATTCAGTCCATAATTGCAGTGGAAGGAGCCATGGTTTAAAAAACTGAATCAGGAATGTTAGTTTCTTTGTCATAAAAGTTGAACAGTAGATGATTTTAATAGCTTTCTTTCCTGTCAATTGATGTGTATTTTCAGATACAGTCTCAATGCGATTGCCAGCCATCAGCTGTAGTCCAGGTAATTATTAGCTGTAGCCCAAGGAATGCATTATTAACGTATGTTGAACGACCACACACAGCATTTATAGGTTACTTTACCTTCATCTGGAGTTTTAAGATACCCAAGGTGATCAGTTTTCCGTTCCAGAGGGAGTGATGGAAATGGCCTTGGGCTTATTTACAGCCAGAACTGATTTATGAGCAGGAGTTTATTTGTAGTTTTTTGTTAGTCTCCATTAAACATTATTCATTTGAACTTGAAATCCATCATGTTGACATGCCTGGTTTGGTAAGAATATCTCAGAGTAGATTAAGCTCTTGGGAGCTTACACCAATTCATATTTTTCAGGAGTACTGAACCTCAAGTGACAGTCTACCTGGTTGCAGGATGAGGTGTCTCAATATGTTCCACACCCACTGAATTATTGTCTTAGGTACAGTCTATAATCAGTAATTTGAGACCCTATGTAGGTCATATAGAGGTGTCAAACGGAGTTAGTGAAATCACAATACCTTTGTGCCTTTCTTTGATTTATAATTAACATTGCCAACATTTTCCTCCTACCTCCCCAAATTCACATTATTTTCTTCCTTTTTTTGTAGCTATTCTTGAACTTTTTTTATCCACATCTAAGGCTTTGTGAAGGCAAGTATATTGGCCTATGCTGTAGTAATCTTCTTTAATTGATTTGGGATGTCTGCCAGTCTCTTCTATTATTCGGTACTGATATCTTTATATGACTGGCTTTTATCCAAGTGCTGTCATCTTTTGCATTCTCTTTATCCCTTTGCTCTTTTTGTGCTGAAAGACCATATTCTTAGTCTTTGAGTGTTGCCCCTTCATCCCTCACGTTTGCAGTGTAAAAGATACAAAGGGCAAACCTTACAAATATTGAGATCTCCGTGCTTGCCCTTTCTGATATTTTCTCTACTCTTTTTGGTCAAGGCAGTTATTGCATGGCATTCATCTACTTAATAAGATGACATTTAAAGGTTTGATTCATTTTACTCCTATTCAATACTTCAGTGAACTTATTTTTAGTGCCTTAATTTTTTCTCGGTATTTTACTTTGTATTTTCCAGTCTGTATTTGATTCATTAAAGAAAAGGATGTGATTCAGACCCAGAACATTGTGCTATCATCATGTTCCCATAAAGCTTTCTCATGAAGCTTTTTGATTTCTGTAAAACATGTTGTAAAAGAGATTAATTTATAATGAGCTTTAATGTAATTGAAAAGCAACTTGGTTTTATACTGGGGATTGTTATGTTTTCATCTTCATTATAAGGCTCATAATGTATATCACTTCTTTTACATTAAAGGAAAAAAGCTACCCCTAGACAACTGAAAACTCTTGTGTTGTAGTTATATTTCATTTCCTTTACATTGTCCAGCTCTTTCTTCGTGTGTCGTCTGCTGCAAAATGAGCTCTGCTCTAAAAACATAGAATAAAAGTAGTTGTTTGGTATCCTGCTATAAAATATCAGCAGTGATCTACAGAGAAAGAAATATAAAATTTAATTTAATTATGGATCAAAACAAAATGACATATAACTGATTTCCTCAATACATATTTTGTTAGCATTTTATCCAAATCCCAACTGAACCAAAGGATTTTTTTTTTTTTTTGGTCATTTCAGTGGTTTGTCAATCAGGCGATTAATCTTTGGATAATGGAGCAACCGTATTCAGCACAGTGCATTACCATTCCCTTAGCCAAAAATGTGTGGCTAATTGACAGTCAGTCAAACTAATGCGATTAGTAATAGGCCCCTGTGTAAGATTAACATTGACAAATTAAGTATTTGCTAAAGGGCAGGGCCTTGCAAACTTTATTTTTGTGGTTTTATTATCTGATCAGCTAGATGCCCATCATGAACTTCATGAACACCTTTTAGCCATCATCTCCTGTCTTCAGTTCATGAAATCATCTTTTACTACTTCTAAGACCCAATCTTTTTGCACCTGGAAAAGCTTTCATGGCTGAACCTGGTTGGACCCCAGCTGTCCAAGTGAATGGAAAAAGACAGTTTATTACATTATTTTTGTAATCAAGATTATTATTTTGGTGACTGTGTTCTAAGGGTTGTAAGTACTGGAGAACATACATATAGAAGTTGGAGATCTGATTCTACCAACTATAAGGATTACTATCTGAATGCTTTAGAGACGACACCATCTGGATGCATTTCAGAAGTGTTAGGTTTCCTCTTAGATCATTATGTAAATATTTATATTGACAAATAACACATTGTAACTGTCAATAGTTATTTTTTTTTAGCACTAAAAATAATAATGTATTATCATACCTTTAGTATATTTTATGTAACATACTACGTGGAACTGATGCAATTACGATCAGTAATATATAATTATAGTCCCCATCGAAAATAGTATCTGAGCCATTTTCAAAATATGTTCATCTCCATTATCTCTGTTAGGCATTATGAATTGTAATCTGCCATTGTTTTACAGAAAGAGAACTGAAAAACATAGGCTCTGTGTACACTGTTTTTCAAAAGCAGATTCATGGGTTGACCATGGTATTCACCACAAGGAGTGATGCAAGGGCCAGGTTTAGGGTAAGCCAGCTGCTGTACATAGTAGGAAAATCTCTAGTACCTTCTGCGTTGTAAAGTGCATCCAAAGGCACTGTTATCTGCAGTGACAGCAGATCCACCACAGCAGCATGTGTCTGGCCATTTTTGTATTTCCTGCCTGCCTCTGCAGTGACATCACTGGACTAATATCATGCATACAAGAAAGCCCAAAATTCTTCTTAGAAGGGACTGATTTACCATGTACAAGAGAAGGTGGGATTTTCAGTCAGTCCTCATTCTGGTTGCTTGCAAGGACAAGGTAGATACCTGGAACCAGGTCTCCAGAGTATACAGGCACGTGGCATTACTGTGATGAGGCAGCTCAGGTTCAGTATAGACACCCTCACTGAGACGAGGTAACTTGCCTTGTCTCACATAGGGAGTATGTGCTGAAGTAGAGAATTAAGTTCTCTATTTCCTTATGCTGCAGTAGTACTGTAGCTATTGGGCCTTCTATGCTATAACTGGCAAGTTATACTTGTCATAGCATAGAATGTCATAGCATTCATTCTAAGAATTTCGTGAACACTAACTAGGTACTGTTTATATAACTTTTCGAAAATACACAATACTATGTATCTGGCAAGTTATACTTCACTGTGTACACAGGTGTTACCCCTGAACCCAAAGGCTGTAGTATTTAACTAACGCAGATCATAGATTTGCATTAGTTAAATTAGAAAAATTAGATTAGCATTTGCATAGAAGTTGCGGATGCCCCATCCCTGGAAGTGTTCTATGATTCTATGATTCTATGATTTGAATTTTCTGTTCAGCTTGAAATTCAAGACATAGCATCACAGAAGATGAAATCTTTGCAAGGTCTATCCAAATGACTCAGTAGGCTATTTTGCCATCTTGTCCTACAATTAACTATAGCAAGGAGTAATTAACAAGGGTGCTTTAAATCCTTGGTTTAATGTTCTTTTAAAATAGATACAAGGTAAATGGAACCCTGGACAATCTGTCTGGCTTTCTCTTCTCTAGCATTTCAAAGGCACCTAGAAACTTGGCTTCTAAGTACTACTAAGCAGATTTAGACCCAAAGGGCATGAGATACATAAAAAATTAGTCTGGCTGTAAGGGAAAATGGAAAGGGCAGATTGGCAGCATTACATCAGAGAAGACAGTCTGTTCAGCATTAGAGGAATAGAATATGATACTAGGTTGGACTATCTCTTGAAACTCTTAGAGTTCAGATAAGCTACTTTGTCTCTCATGCTTGTAGCATTATTATGTACAGGAGAAGAATATAATACTCGTGCGTATAATTTATTCTGTCCCTAACCTGTAAATGCCTAATGTCATGCTCTGGAAAGAATTTTGACTTCAAATTGACAGGACTTTCAGAGATGCCAGAGCAAGCATGGCTGCAGACATGTGAACAATAAAGCTGATATTAAAAAAAGAATGTAGGAAAGTGAAGTACCGGTGTAACTCATTGCCACAAAATTTACTGAAGCTAAGAATTCAGGAGCAAACAGAAAGCACTGGAGGATTCATGAGTAATGAGAATATCCAGGTTTAAAACAGAATTAAACCAAACCCAAACCAAAAGAGTTTTAGTTTGACTTCCAATTAATTTGAATTACTCAGGGTATATTCCCACAGAACGATGGGAACAAGAGAATATCACTCTGCTAAATTATTTATTTCATGGCTATAGGAGAGGGGTGAAGCAGTACGATCAAGAGGTGTTCACCAAGTTGTGTGGTGTTGTGGACACGCTGGAGGGAAGGGATGCCATCCAGAGGGACCTTGACAGGCTGGAGAAGTGGGCCTGTGAGAACCTCATGAAGTTCAACAAGGCCAAGTGCAAGGACCTGCACGTGGGTCGGGGCAATCCCAAGCACGAGTACAGGCTGGGTGGAGAATGGATTGAGAGCAGCCCTGAGGAGAAGGATTTGGGAGTGCTGGTGGATGAGAAGCTAAACATGAGCCGGCAATGTGCGCTGGCAGCCCAGAAAGCCAACCGTATCCTGGGCTGCATCAAAAGGAGCGTGGCCAGCAGGTTGAGGGAAGTGATTCTGCCCCTCTACTCTGCTCTCGTGAGACCCCACCTGGAATACGGTGTTCAGCTCTGGAGTCCCCAACATAAGAAGGACATGGAGCTATGAGTCCCTTCTCAGCTTTCCTGTAGGCCCCCTTTAGGTACTGGAAGGCTGCTATAAGATCACCCCGGAGCCTTCTCTTCTGCAGGCTGAACAGCCCCAGCTCTCCTTCTATACAGTTTACTATGACTGTTTTTTTCTGGAAATGATATTGCCACACTTAGCAAAACCGTTGCTGTCCCAGTCTCAGATGGTATATAAACAAGTATCTAAATTTATATGCACATATAGTGGTGCAGGGGACAGATTTTGAAAGGTATATGGGCACCTAGTTCTTAACCTCGTGTCCTCTAGTACCTTTCCTGATCAAGTCACATTCATCTATCAAATTCTCAGGGCCCTGCGCATTCAGCAGACTTCAGGACAGCCACTTTAAGGACTGGTACATACAGGTGCAGAAGTGCTATATGGATGGTAAGGCACATCAGCAGAAGAGCTGTGTCAAGTACATAGAAGACCTCTACATTAAATGCTAGACCTCTACATTAAACTTCTTTTATAAATTTACATGCATAACATATAAAGTCACAACAATGTGCACTTTAATAATGTTTCTTGTGCTTTTCCTGAGATTCAGTGCGTGGATGGTCTCTTAGAAGTCAAGACAAATGATGTATAAATAGTTACAATCCCAATTCTTAAGACATAAGTGGGATTTTTCTAAAGCTCATCTTGCTGCTGGAGTTTATTGTGACTTGTTAGTTGTTGGGGATTATTTTTCAGTCTTTTGTGCAATGATTTGCTAATCTTTATTGTTAGAGAATATGGAGCTGTCCTATGCAGCTGTTTTTGCTTTATGGATGACAGCAGGAAGATGTTGCCAAAGGTTAGAGATGGCAAAATGCACTTTATTCGCAGCAAAACAGAAATAGGAAAGGTACTAAAATCTGTTTCTATTTGTAGCTTTATAACAGATATTACAAATTAACTCAATTGCAAAGCATCTTATCGTTGAATGTTAAATGGCCTTCATAGTAGTATAAATTCTAGTAGATGCATAAGACAATTTTATAGTACAAATTTTGAAACTTTCTGATAGGCAAAGGAAAGTCAAATGTGGTTTGTAAAAGAAATTTGTACATAATGCTCAGTTAACATTAGCTCTTGGGCTGTAGCAGTTCTCATCCCGTTAAGTGATACCCAAGTCACCTTAGTTTTCTCACTACGTGTCCACTCAAGGGAGGCAGAAATTCTGCAATGCTGGCAAGCTGTACAGACATAAAGGATTGCATGTAAAGGCCCTTCTTCATCTTTCCTACTTTTCCAGCTATACTATTTGGACTAATAAAAAGCGTTGCCATTATTTTCAGACTTTTCCATGCCTATGGTCTCAGGCAGCTGTGATTACACTACTGCTGGGTGCTCTTCTTTGGCACTTTGATACAGTGTACCTTGAATAAGGTGAAACTAATGAGGCCCTGAATCTGAAAAATGTCTTGAGCTTTATTCTAAACCCTGCAGCATCCATCTTCAAATTAAACTCCCTTACAAGCCTAAGTTTAGGCACTCACTTAATTATTTTTGTGAATGGGAATGCTAATGAGCCACAGAGGCATAAGATAGGGAAACCTTACTAAAAGGTTTTAATAGTGCTTTTCTCTGTGTCCCAACTTCTCAGAATGTTATAACACCAATGGTGTAAACCAACATAAAATAAAACATAAAACCAACCAACCAAACAACAAAAACAACAAACAATAAAAACAACTCATAGAAAAAATTGAGGTGAAAAATAAATGAAGAAAAAAATAATTTTGAGCAATCTCTACTTAAGAAAAATGTTTAAAAAATATATATAAATGCTTCCTCTTCTTCAAATATCTATGGTACTGTTATGTGAAAGAAAGTATGAATTTTAACATTCTCCGTGACAACCTATAGTGCCACAGTGTATTTTTTCATTGCAGTTGTAAGCTAATATTATTTTATGTCACCATAAGTATACAAAGCCATTTACACAGTGGCATGTATAAAGCCATGTTTTGGTGGACTTGCAAGATGTTTTTCAAACTTTATCACTGTTTATTCTTAGAGATTGGACCAGGGGATTTGAGTATTTGTTTTAGTTATTTTTGTCAGTTTCTTATCCATTGGATGTAAGATGCTGAGTATTAAATGGGAATCATCAAAATTCATGAATGATGCTGAATATTTTTCTGCCTGTCTTGTCTGAGCATCAACAAATAGCCCTAACATAAACCAAAGTGTCAGTCCATAGATTTGCTAGAGGTTTGCTGTCTGCAATTGGCTAAGAACAGAAAACTGTAAATTTTAACAGGTTGAACTCATATAGTTGTCTTAAAGAATATGAAGGTTTTGAAAATGTATTTAGAGTGCTATACAACAACAACAAAAAAAGAAAACAAAAAAAAAAGAAAAAGCTGCAGTGACTAAAAATGGATTATTTGCAAATAGCTAAGCCAACTCCACATTCCTCTGAAAATCTATCGGGTGATCTTTTAGATTTGCTATGTGGTAAAAAGCGATAACTTCCCTTTTTTTTTGTGGTTGATTGATGCCACTGTCAAGATCCAAGCTTTTGGGTTGCCTCACTGCTCTCAGAAATCCATCCCTGTTGTCATTTTTTATGAAATGCATCAGGTCAGTATTGTACACCATGCACAATTTTTGGCCGCTGGTTTCAGGGGGTTCTGATGGAATATGGGGCTTCTAAGAGAAGAACCTGATTATTTTTCAGTTGGAACTGATATATGGGAATATTAATGCTAAAATCTATGAAATATTTGGACACCTCCCCAAGGCTGGATGGAATTTAGACTTTGAAGTGCAGGAATGCAGACCCTAATCCCATCCCTCTTAACAGTAAGGTTTAGCAGATGCTTTATGTTATTGTCCTGGGCAAGACCAGACACATGTCAATCTTTTATGGGGACTGAAAGGTTTGGCTTCTGACTCATTAAGGAACCCTTTCCAGAGAGCAGGCATTCCCACAGTCCATTCTCATAAGTGGCCCAGTGGCCCAGCCCAGCGGGGGTTCTTTTAGCTTATCTCAAGAGGACCTACAGAATCATGCACAGCATCAAATCCAATGGTCACTGTATTCATGTAACAGGAGCTGAGAAGAGAAAGTACTAGTTTTCCTTTTGCACAAGAGCATCATGGTTAAAGCGTTTCCAGAAACATATCAAATGCAGGTCATAACGTAGGTCATGATAAATTTTATCCATTGACTTAGCTATAGCTATAATAGCTATATTAAAAAAGCTACCCCATTCCCTGTAAAACACAAAAGTAAGAGAAGACTTAGAAAATAAAGATGTTGTTTTTGTAATTACTTTAATAATTTTGCATTATCATGTTATACAAGCAAAAGAACAAGGATTTCATAAGAAAGGAAAAGTTATCAAGTAAAGTTCAAAAGAGAAGTTTTTTAAATTGTGGAAGGTGTTTTATAGAACAATTTCTTCATTGCCACTGCTGCAAAAAGGCAAGACAGAACATGTATAGAATTTTAACTTATCATCTCTTCAAATCCAAAAGACTTCCAGGGAGGAGAAAAAAATACCCTTTTCCAAGTTCATGAACAGGTAATCAGGTGATGCACAGTATTTTGCAGATACATGATCTTTATATTTAGCCAATATCTATTATAAAATTATGAAGAAAACAGTAAGATGAACAATGAAGACAAGTAAATATCTAAGTCCACTGATTTATTTTATAGGAATTTTAAAATGAAAATATCACTACAGCTTGTTACTATCTATTTAACTGTGTCCAATTGTTTTCAGTATCATCACATTCATCTACCTAGTTTGCTCTCCTGTTGAGCATAATCACTAGCAGAGCAGTGGTGGTAGTACAGCGTTTTCTCTGAAGCCTAATACATGCCAAGGCCAAGTACAAGGTCCCACAGCTGGGTTGGGGCAACTCCCAGTATCAATACAGGCTGGAGAATGAAGGGATTGAGAGCAGCCCTGCGGAGAAGGACTTGAAGATACTGGTGGATGAAAAAGTGGACATGAGCTGGCAATTCAGACTTGCAGCCCAGAAAGCCAACCATATCCTGGGTTGGATTAAAAGAAATGTGGCCATCAGGTTGAGGGAGGTGATTCTGCCCCTCTACTCCACTCTGGTGAGACCCCACCTGGAGTACTGTGTTCAGCTCTGGAGCTCCCAGTACAGGAAAGACATGGACCTATTGGAGCAGGTCCACAGGAGGGCCACAAAAATGATCAGAGGGATGGCACGCCTCTCCTGTGAAGACAGGCTGAGAGAATTGGGGTTGTTTAGCCTGGAGAAGAGAAGACTCTGGGGAGACTTTATTGTGGCCTTTCAATACTTAAAGGGGGCTTATGAGAAAGAAAGCGACAAACTTTTTACAAGGGCATGTAGTGACAGGACAAAGGGCAATGGTTTTAATCTGAAAGAGGGCAGGTTTAGATTGGGCATAAGGAAGAAATTTTTTGTGATAAGGGTGGTGACATACTGGAACAACTTGCCCGGAGAAGTTGTGGATGCCCCATCCCTGGAAGTGTTCAAGGCCAGGTTGGCTTTGAGTACCGTGGTCTAGTGAAAAATGTCCCTGCCTACGGCAAGAGTCTTGGAGTAGATGATCTTTGAAGGTCCCCTCCAACCCAAACCATTCTATGATTCTATGGGATGGAGCATTCTGGTGATTGTTTAACTCCCAAAGCTGCAATTTGCGCCACTAACAGGGTAATCAATGGAGCATCTTTTCTATATACCTGGGAGTAGACAGGGCTACAGAGGCTGGAGGAGTTTGCTGAAGAGGTGTGAGGCTCTCCTTGGCACTCAGCTGACCTCATGCTCTTAACAGCTCAGGTGCACAGAAGTGGAAGTGATGCAGAATCTGCTCTGGATGTCGCATCAATTTTTTGAATTATTTGGAGTGTATGTGTTATGATACAGTTATTTAAAGGTATGTAAGATTAGAGAGGTTCCAGAGAATCTATTGGTGATGACTGGTACCACTCAGGACTTGTAGAAGAGCTGTGCCCTTCTGCAGTAGCATCCAAAGGCCTAGCAGGGTACCAAAGTGTGATGAGTTGATGTAAAGGGGTTCTGGTGGCAGGAGAGGGGATTTGCTCCCTGTGACTTCCCTGGTTTTGGAACTGGGTCAGACCCAGTTCTGACCACCAGATCGGACTCTCATCCCCCTTGAGGTTGAGCCAATCAGCGCCTCTGCGAATTGCCCTATTTAAGTCGGGACAAAGGAACCGGAAAAGGTTCTTTGCCCAGGAGTGAGGAGAGAAGGGAGGAGGGCACTGCCCCCGCTCCCCGGCTCCCGGCGGGATGGCTGCCCACGCCGGGCTGGCGCCACCCACTGAGGATGGCGGCAGCGGAGCTGCTGGGGGAACTTGGGGAGCACCCCACTCCCGGGGTGCCCGCTGGGACGAGTTCACCCAGAGAGGACTAAGATCTGAGAGGAACAGCCACACAGACACCGGGTCAGTGAAGATGGAACAGGACGAGGTGTGCTGGAGCTGAGTTTCCCTCTGCAACTGGTGGCGAGATGGCAGGCGGCCCCCCTGCAGCCAGGATGGATTTGGTGGAGCAGGGACCCACTCGCAGCCCGTGGAGAAACCCACGTTGGAGAAGAGATGCCTGAGCCTGAGGACGGTCATGGAGCATGGGACACACGACAAGGTAGAGATGCATCTAGAGTCCACGTGATGACCCACGCCAGAGTGAGTGGCAACAACTCCCTAAGAATCCATGACTGTGGTAAAGCCCACACTGGAGCAATCCGATGGGGAAGGATTGCATCCTGCGGGTAGGACTCACTCTGGAGAAGTCTGTGGATTTTTCCTTGTGAGTAGGGGATCCACAGGAGCAAGGGAAAAAGGGTGTAAGGACTCCTCCTCCTTTAAGAAAAGGAGCGGCAGTTACAACATGGGATGAACTGACCTGCACTCCCCCATTCCCTGTCCCCCTGCACCACTGAGGGAGGAGGCAGAGCCAGGAAGAAAAGGAAAGGGTGGGAGGTGTTGTTTTTAAGATCTGGCTTTGTTTCTTTTTATCCTCTCAAGTAACTGGTTTTGCTTGTCTTAATTGTTAATAAAATGAATTGCCTAATTCCCAAATTCTGTTTTGCCCGGGGCCATGGTTGGCAGATGCTCCCTCTACCTCTAGAAAATGGATTCCATGCCTAGTGCTGCACTAAGACACCTCTCCATAGCACAGATTCTGGGGCAAAATATCCAATCAGTCATTTTTAAGCAGTTTTAAATCACAAAGTTACTTTTTTTAGTCAGGTTTACCCTTGTAATAAAAATGAAAACCCTTGAAAATCCTTACTGTCACAATATCCACTTAAATTGCTGCCTAGCAAATCACATGGGAATTTTATTCTGTTTGTTGATGCACACTGAGCTAGAGGGGTTTTTTTTGAACACTAATGTTTTCCCATAGAATCACATTGTTATACGTATTTTGGATCTTATTTTTATTATTACTAGCTGCCTAACTTGTTGGGAATAACTGATAGAGGATTATAGTATTTAAAAGGCACTGTTTTAGGGTACTTTGGGAACACAGTCCTGAAAAACCAACAGATAAATAAACCAATCCTCTGATATCCACTGAACAAATTGCTTCTTCCGATTAGTGTGATACATGTTTCATAGCAAACATCCTCTTTCTTTTCTTTAAATAAAAATTACATTGACTTAAGAGAGCAAGACATGGTTTCAGCTGCTCTTAAGACTGTCTATTTAAACTGTTGGATTCACTGGAAAACAGACGTAAATTTGAGGAGAAGAATTCACATCCAAAGAAGGAAAAAAGCCTTCCTTTGACTGTAACACTGCCCATTACTGAATCACATCTGGGTTAGACTGCATAAAAGGTGGAAGAAAGAATATTTGAAAGGTAAGCATTTGATAATATAATTTAATAATATAAGGTTTTGATAACTGTACTGGAAAATTGATTCATATATGGGATCTTTTTTACTACATGACCTTTATAAGCCTTAACGCTAAGAAAGAGTGAATCAGATAATAAAAATCAGTTACATACAAAAAGAAGTTTTGCACTGAAATAAGTGGAGCTCTGCTAGTTTACCTCAACTGGTTCTAGGTCTGGGAACCCAATATTTCACACAGGAAAAAAGTCTGTGATTTGGCAACACCTAAGCCTTCAGATAAATTCAATCACTGAAATGTAATACTGTTATGCATATAACAGTGAAAGCCCTTGGATGTCCTGAAGTATTAAGCACACAGCTTTAATCATGTGCATGACTGCTTTGTGGAATCAAAAAGAGAGCCATGGAGATGATCTAGCACAGTAGACACTACATACATTAAAACTCACAAGCAAAAGTAAGAGCTGAAGTGTTGTTACAGGTACTGATAGTGGCAATGAAAAACGTAGTCAGACATCTTTGTGTGGTAAATACATTACCTTTGGTGTCCTAGTTATTTTTTAGTGCCAAATTATTCATCATTCATGACCTGCAGAAAATAATCAAGGGGTAAAATAGTTGTTTGTGCTATATACATGTTATTTAATGATATAGCTCTGTGAGTAAAACTGATCAATGCATTCCCAAATGGCACTTTTCAGTGAAATTCTAAAGATCAAGGAAAAACTTAGGCATAATACTTCCGTTATTGATATTGATATTAACACAAATATCAAAATCCCTCAGGATAAAAGTCTTCTCAGGAGAAATATATTATACAACACAAGAGTTAATGGACTAATTATGAAATTATGAAATTGTACCAAAATATTTAAAGCTAAAATGATAAAGTAGTTAGGTGGAACAAGTCTTTTAAATCAGATCAGTTGGGAAAGATACTGCAGTTTTGATTCTGGGACTGTTAGGTTCAAACTCAGCCATCAGGAATAGAAGTATTTATGTCTATGAAATACTGAAAAAATAAGGAATAATGAGAGATGAAGCTCTCAGTTACTGTTTAGCTAAGTCATTACACTAAGACCACTTACAGTCCTTCAAATCTAGTTCTTCAGAAACAACTGTATCTTGCCATCTGATCAGAAGATGAAAATACTAGTGCTTGAGTTGAGAGCAGAAGTAAGAAAACCCCACTAATGATCGCTTCTCTGTTGTGGTATTTCTGACTTGGAGTATACCTGACAGTTAACACTGTGCAGAAAATTATTCTTAGATATTAAAATTCTGGCATTGTTGTGGTTTTAGGCTGATCCAGCAACTAAAACTCACACAGTCTCTCCTTCTCCAGTAAAGTAGAGAGGAGAGAAAAAAAAACCCAAAGGGACTGAGGGTTGAGACAAGAACAGAGGGAGCACCCACCAACCATGGTCCTGGGCAAAACAGGCAGAGCTTTTCTCAAAGCAAAACAGTTTATTAATGATTACTTAGAAGGACAAAGGGAAACAAAAACCGATTACTTGAGAGGACAGAAAGAAACAAAAACAGATCTTAAAACCGACACCTTCCCCCCCACACCTTCCTTTTCCTCCCGGCTCTACCTCCTCCCCCCAGCAGCACAGGGGGCAGGGACTGGGGGAGTGCAGGTCAGTTCATTCCGTGCTGTTACTGCTGCTTCTTTCTTAAAGGAGGAGGAGTCCTTACACCCTTTTCCCCTGCTCCAATGGATCCCCTACCCATGAGGAAAAATCCACAAACTTCTCCAGCGTGAGTCCAGCCCACTGGAAACAATCCTTCCCCACAGATTGCTCCGGTGTGGGCTTTACCACAGTCTCGGATTCTTAGGGAGCTGTAGCCACTCGCTCCGGCGTGGGTCGTCACGCAGACTCCAGATGCCTCTCTGCCTTGTCGTGCACCCCAACACGACCATCCTCAGGCTCAGGCATCTTCTCCCCATGGGCTGCGAGTGGGTCTCTGCTCCACCGAGGCCGTCCTGGTTGCAGGGGGGCCGCCTGCCATCTCACCATCAGCCGCAGGGGAAACTCGGCTCCGGCACACCTCCTCCTGCTCCATCCTCACTGACCTGCTGTCGATGCAGCTGTTTCTCTCAGATCTCAGTCCTCTCCAGGTGAACTCAGCCCAGTGGGCACCCTGGGAGTGGGGTGCCCCCGAGTTCCCCAGCTGGCTCCGCCGCCGCCATTCTCCGTAGGCGGCGCCGGCCCGACGCAGGCAGCTGCCCGGCCGGGAGCCAGGGAGCGGGGGCAGTGCCCTCCTCCCTTCTCTGCTCGATCCTGGGCGAAGCACCTTTTCCGATTCCTTTGTCCTGACTTAAATAGGGCAATTCGCAGAGGCGCCCTATTGGCTCAACCCCGAGGGGGATGGCAGTCTGATCTGGTGGCCAGAACTAAGCCTAACCCGATTCCAAAACCAGGGAGGTCGCAGGGAGCAAAACCCCTCTCCTGCCACCAGAACCACCTCCCCCTCCACGTCAAACCATGACAGGCATGAAGGCTCATACTAATGTGAAACCATTTATCAAAAAGATTATTGAAATGAATAGAGAGCTTCATGCTCTTCTTCTCACAACTGAGAAGAAGACTTTGCAGTTTGAACACAGAGACATAGAAATATAGGACTGAGAATACCTCGCCACTTTGTAGAGCCTATATATGCAATATAATTATCTTTTTGTTGGTAAAATTAATTTTAAGCAATATATATTCTGACCAATTGAATTCCTCTCCATAAACATTAGTTCAGACACAGTTACTCCCATGTCTCAGTTTATATATTTGTATATTTTAAAGCCCTAAGTATGACAAAGGCAGTATCAACTACAAAACAGCTTGCATAACAGGAATGTAACTTCTGTTTTAGTTAGAGCATTGTTGTACAAAAATACTTACTTACAACTGCAATGTATGAAGTAACAGAGTCCATCACATCCATATCACATCCATTTGCTCCAACAGTCAATTACTTCATTTGAGCATTGATTCTAGTTTTGATTTAATTTTGTCTTGCTTGAGCATCCAGTCACTGGGTTTCTCTAATTTGTTGTTTGTTGGGTTTTTTTTCAGATTCTACATATTGTCATTTGCAAATTACTTTTTACTTTTTTAAAAAAGAAAAAAACCACAAATTAAATGGACTGGGTTTCTTCTTTTACTATAATGCAGGTTTTCGTAACATTCTTCTGACCTCTGACACCTTTCAATTTTCTGGCATATGTTTTTATATGAAGACGTTAGTGGTCTTTCATAAGCAGTCCTGTCATCTCCAGACAGAGAGGGAAAATCACCTTCTTATTTGCTACTATATTGCTTAAAGAGACAAACTTTACATTTGGCAGTTAGCTGCTGCAGATCTGTTTTGGAATACACATTTAGTTGATGACTGATGTTTTTTTTCCAAAAACATTTAACCTCTGTGACGATAAGGAAGATGCTCTTTTATAATAATTCCATTCAATAATAACTCAATTTCAGTACGATATATGCTCTTTGTTTTCAGATTTATATTATTTGATTTAAAGCAACGAGACAGCAGGATAACACCACCCAACCCTAACTAATGCCCAGTAAAAACAATTCAAAGAATGGAGAGATCTACTTTCAAACAAACATCTGGAACAAGGTGGCAATGCATATGACTCTGGCCTTTAGATAGTGGCCAGAGTGCCTTCCTAACCCTAACAAATTATAGGCACAGCATTTAAAGAAAGCTGTACACAGTCATAATATTGAGCAATCCTTCCCACCTCTTCTGGGAATTACTGTTTCCTTATGTCCTCAGATGTGTCTATGTGGAAACCTTTTCTTTTGCCTGGATCATTGCAGCCCACTGCACCTGTCTCCATAGGGAACATCCAAATGAAGGCTTGCAAAGTGTTCCATCTATTAACATTTGACAGGCATTTCTACCACAAAATTCTCAGGTGGATGCTTTTGTACTAAAGATAAAGTGTTGAAGGGTTCACAGTGCCTTCCACTAAGATCTCTTCTCTGTACAGCATACATTTGTTCTCCAGACAGCATATTCATAAATGAGCTGCAAAAGAGAGTGAGCTCTGAAGTGATAAAGTCTGATGATGATATGAAGTTATTCAAAACAAAAAAGACAGAAGATTACTATGAAGAACTACATAGAGAACTTTTGAGACTGAGTAACTGGGCAATAAAATGAAGGATGAAATTCAGTGTAGATAAATGTCAAGTGATGTGTGTGAGGAGGACTCTTAGCTTCCTGTATAAAACAATGGGCTCTGAGGTGACCTTTAATGCTACATGAGTGAGTCTTGAGGTTATGAGACATAGATCAATGGAAAAATGTGCTCAGCACCTGGCAGATGGCAAAACGAACAACAAACCAAACAATAAAACCCCAACAGATCAAATCCTGGGACTTATTAGGAAATTATTTGAGAACCAAACAGAAAAAAAAACCTATGTCTGTATAAATTCATGGGTCACCCTCATGCTGAGTCCTCAAAGCATCCAGACCACAGAGGGTTCCTATCTGCACCACAGAGTTTCCCTTTGTGCAGAAACCAGAACTACAAGGAAACAAAAATACACCCTGATACAGGGTCAGCTTGAAAATGAATCATGCGGAGAACCATGATCTGGAAACATCACTGTGTAAATTTCAATTCTCTAGTAAAAAGAGGCTGAAGCACATATCTTTTTGCACAGGAATACTTAGCAAAATCCTCGATTAGATATGTGGATTCCCATACAAAAGAGAAACAAAGTTTGCAGGAATGTGTGTAGCTTGTGTGTATATACATATGTATATATACAGCTAAAAGCAGACAAGCTTTCAGAGGAACAAGCCTTTCTCTAGGAGAAACAAGCCTTTCTCTAGGATAGCAAGTATCAAGCCAAATTCCAGCGAGGAACAATTGATATGGATATAATTTTTATATCAGAGAAAACTGTGAAAGGAAAGATTGGTTGGTATCTGGGGCAGAGGGGAGAAGTGGCAGGAGAATTGTGAAGGACTATGAACCAATGTCTCTATTCACTCTGTGGCTCCAGTAGTTATGAATTTTAGTTGCCTGGTATTTTCCATATATTTTGTAGATTTCTGTTAAAGATCAATACTGAGATGTAGTGATTGGTGGAAAAGAAAAGGATTGCAAAAGCCTATAGCTGATCAGGATGTAATTTAATCCCCTGAAGAGGGGAATATGTTTTAAATCATACCCTTCTTCCCTAAGGATTCAGGAAACTTTCTCTACTCTGAAGGTAGGGACTTAAAATCTTAAAACACCTCCTAAAGTTAAGTGATTCATTCAAATTTCTTTCACAAAACATGGCTGAAGAACTGCTCAACATACTTTTATTCAATGATTATGGGATTATTGTACTCATCCAGCATGCATAAAACACTTCCAGCTTCAGTTTATTCCTCTGAAGACAGGCTGAGAGAGTTGGGGCTGTTCAGCCTGGAGAAGAGAAGGCTCCAGGGTGATCTTATAGCAGCCTTCCAGTACTTAAAGGGGGCCTACAGGAAAACTGGAGAGGGACTTTTTACAAGGGCATGTAGTGATAGGACAAGGGGAAATGGCTTTAAACTGAAAGAGGGCAGATTTAGATTGGATATAAGGAAGAAATTCTTCCCTCTGAGGGTGGTGAGGCAGTGGAACAGGTTGCCCAGAGAAGTTGTAGATGCTCCATCCCTGGAAGTGCTCAAGGCCAGGTTGGATGAGGCTTTGGGCAACCTGGTGTAGTGGAGGGTGTCCCTGCCCATGGCAGGGGGGTTGGAACTAGATGATCTTTCGGGTCCCTTCCAACCCTAACCATTCTGTGATTCTAAGTATTTCAGTGGCACAGATTAATTGCTAGAGAAGAAGAAATTATATTTAAATTCAGTTTACTACTGCAATGAGTTAGCATTGTGCTGTCTTGTTTTTCCCCTTAATAAGTCAGAACCTTCTGGCAGGAAAAAGTTAGAAACTGAATGAAAGAGAATTTAAGTATCCCAGGAGAGTTTAATGAACAGAGGGAGAGTACAGTCTTAGTGATTGCCTTTATACTTCCGGCCTGCAGTGATGTGTCAGCTCACTAGGGAATAGGGTGGAATAGTGAATAATAGGGAACTAGATACTTGAAAAGTGAAAATTATTAATAATTTCCATTGCTAGAAACTTTTCATGGGCTGTCTTACATTGTTCTACAAAGCAGAAAAAGCGTCTGAGAGGCAAGGGTACGAAAAAGAAATTACTCTAATTTCTTCCTTTATTTACATATTACCTGTCTTCACACCTTTCTTTCTCACTTGATGCTTATCTCTCTATTGCTTTTTCCTTTGTTCCTTCTCGTCATTTTTGGTGTCTTCAGCCTCCATATCAAGGTCTACTACCAAACATATCTGGAAATATCCTCTGATAAGCCTGCATGAAATGAGTTGCAAGTAATCTATCACAAAGTGTTTGTAATGATGGTGAAGAGGACTATTCTGTGCTACTGATGTTGTGTATTAATTAAATGTTAAGATCTTAATTGCAAGTGTTGGGAAATGACTTATTCCGGAACAGAAGGCTTTAGTGCCTTATGATGCATTTCACATACCTTTTCTATCTCCTACCACATAGTGTTTTTCCTAAAGGGAAGGAAAAACTATGGGAAGTGAGAGGACAGAAAATTTTGTGACCCATGTCAAGCTGTACCCAAGTAGGGTGCAGTAAAAATGGGGACTTGTGCAAAGTGGGAAGGATGCTATTTCCCATATACCTTCTCTTAATGTCTTTTTATTTAGCTTAAAAGCTCTTTGGGATAAGACTTTCTTTTGCTAGAGGCTACAGACCATGACTAGTAGCCTGATGTTCCTGTGGAAGGGAACAGATGCCAGGCACCAAGTAAGCAGGCTCTGCAGGGACCTGTCTGCCAAGATACATGGGAAAGGTGGGAACAGATAAGACATACATCACGCACAGTAACACACTTTGTGCCATGTGAAGGGAAGAAGGAGTCCTGAACTTTCTTGGCGGTTGAAGAACAACATATTATACATACTGGGGAAAAAAAAACCAACCCTAGTTGTCTGACATGTGTAAGACAATCTAAGAAACTTGGATTGGAATAATCTAAATGATGATGTTTGAAAAGAGAACATAGAAAAAAAGACAAATTTTCTGGGACTAAAACTACTAGCTAAAAAAACACTGACACATATCTTACATTTTCTGTTGAATCTCTGTGTGGAATATGGCTTCAAAAACCTGGAATAAGTTCCTGGAAAGTTCTCTTAAGGCAAGGTCATGATAAGGTAAGAACAGTAGATTTGGCAGGTTTGAGAAGCAATCTATTGCTTATTTTTGTTGACCTTTGCATTCACCTTGCTTCTGTGTGAAAGCACTTTTTTTTAGAATAAAGCAGAGAGGAAATCTGTTCATATTAAAGTCTTGACATATTCAGCTCTGGAGTCCTCACTGTAAGAAGGATGTGGAACTGCTGGAGTGAGTCCGGAAGAGGGCCGCGAAGATGATCCGAGGGTGGAGCACCTCTGCTATGAAGACAGGCTGAGAGATTTGGGGCTGTTCAGCCTGGAGAAGAGAAGGCTCCAGGCTGATCTTATAGCAGCCTTGCAGTACTTAAAGGGGGCCTACAGGAAAGCTGGGAAGGGATTTTTTACAAGGACATGTAGTGACAAGACAAGGGGTAATGGTTTTAAACTGAAAGAGGGTAGATTTTGACTAGAGATAAGGAAGAAATTTTTCACTCAGAGGGTGGTGAAGCACTGGAACAGGTTGCCCAGAGAAGTGGCGGCTGCTCCATCCCTGGAAGTGTTCAAGGTCAGGTTGGATGGGTCTTTGAGCAACCTGGTGTAGTGGAAGGTGTCCCTGCCCATGGCAGGGGGGTTGGAACTAGATGGTCTTTAAGGTCCCTTCCAACCCAAACCATTCCATGATTCTATGATTCTAAGCGGAAAAGTTCATACAGTGAGGGAACAAAACTTGCTGCACAACCACCAGAATGTGATGCTAAAGAGGCATCCTTTCCTCTTAGGACCGGTTACTTTAAGACTCCTGTTACAGTCACTGGAGAGAATCAGGAACATTTAAGTTTACTATTCATCTTAACCAAAGGGGTCATCTGTTGTAGAAGTATTGATCAGACTCCACTGACTCAATTGTCTACATATCTATAGGGAGAGATATCTCTATAAATGTATCTGTAGTGTAATTTCCTGTGGTGAAAGGTGGCAAACACTACTCCCTAAGGATTCTGTTCATATGCAAATGTTACAAAAAATGAGTCAGTATGAGATGAGCGATAAATTCTGTGTTTGGAGACCTGCAAAACCGGGTCTTAAGACAGGCTGGTGCTCCCCAAATTTGCAGACACTGTTAACTTTCTGTGCCTAAAGATCTCATTTATCCCTGGGACTAAAAATAGTGCTGGCTTACCTTGGAAAGTGGTTATAAAGTCTGTGAAATTGTATAATTTTCACAATCATCACAGAAATACCAAGGAAGAAAATATGTACAGTAGCTTTGGATCAGGACAAGAATATCAGACAAAAATCCAATTTGTAAGGCTGTGTACTGAACAACATTTTGTTGTGGTCTTTAATTGAACACAACCCATCCTGTGCAGTGACTGCCAATATGGCAGTCATTCTGTTTTCAGGATTTACTAAAAGGTAGGAATTCTGTCATAAGTAATTCAACACCCAATCATATAATTATATGTTGTTAGATGAATTGCTCTACTTAGCAGAATACAGGGTCAACGCTAGTGCTGACAAAAGAAAACCAGGATTTCTAGGAGTGGCATCCCATTCTGACACAGTTCTGAAACGGTTCAGATGATGGCAACCACCAAACCATAGAATCACGTCTCTCATGGTAACTGTCTGCAACATATTGTTTACAATCAAATTTAGAAGTCTAAATGTAGGAAAGAACTTAAAAAATCTAAACATTTATGTAGAACCAAATTGCAGACTCCCCAAGACATCCACATGGAGCTGCCATGTAGGACAGTATCTATGGGAGGTCTCTGAAGTGGCCTCTGGGGATACCCTAGGATACCTGAAGTGCACTACAGACCTAACTTTAAGCACGTAGATTATTCTGTACAGAGAGTGTTCCATTCCTAACAGATAAACACCCAGTACCATTTGGGAGGTCTCCAGGTCTCCATAATGCCTGAGAGCCCCAGGCAGAGCAGACCACCACTGTTCTGGTGTAGAGGCTGCCAGCTGGGTGAGGCTCCTCGCAGCACCTGCAGTGACACTGTGGAGCCTGTTTCCAGACACTTGAACCCTGCTTCGTGCAGCCAGGTGTGACCTAACTGTCCATGCACGGAGCCAGAAGACTTCTAGGTGTTACAGCCAGGATTAGAATAATCCTTAAGAGCAACGTGAGATGCCATCATGCACCCCTTCTGGGTGATCTAAAGAGGCATGCATTTTTCCCAGGTCTCGTGTCCTATTTACCAGTTTCATGCATATCCATGGAATATTGGGCTGTAAGCCCAAGTGCCACAAGGTTGGGATGTTAAACACCTGAATTGCTCCCCAGTGTTCAGACATCACATTTATTTGTTTGCACCCTGATGCTGAGATCCACCTGTCTCTGCCCTGTCACTGTCAGCAAGGAGGAGGCCCAGGGGCCGTGGGGTGAGACAGGATGGTGAGGAGCCATCAGGTGACCACAGCCCTGGGCCAACCCACACAGACAGGGGTGACAGCAGGCTCTCCATGTTGGCTGTTTTCCCCATGGGCCCAAGTTACGGGGTTTGTCCATCCCACTCCTTTTGACGAGGCTGAAGAGTGAGGGCCCTTTTTCCCTGGGCAGCCAAGGACTGAGCCTTCCATCAGCCCCGGCTCCCCCCACTGATGTGGTGGCCATGTCACCGCAGGCAGAATGTTGGTGGTGGCCGTGCCACAGGGAGCTGGTGACACTGCCGCCCAGGACAGGTGTAAAAGAGGCTGTGTGGTGAGCAGGTGGGTGAGCGAGGTCTGGGGCGGGAGGGCAGGGAGGAGGGCAGGGATGGGGACAGGGAGGGGGGCAGGGGGTGCCCGTGGGGCAACAGATGGCGGATGCTTCCTCCTTTGACTTCCAGAGCCAGAGACTCACACAAGGACAGGACCAGACCATGGTGCACTCCTGTCCTCAGCCACACAGCCAGAGATTTGCTACCTCCTACAGGATGCTGACACAAAGTTAAGGAACCAAAACCACCACCAGCTCCTGGCACCAACCCAGTGATGCAGTGGCACTGTCAGAGTGGGTGGTTGGCTGGCAGTGGCCCATGCCACCACAGGACAGGGTTCACCTGGTTGCCAGGGAGATGTGTGACTGACAGCCTTGGCCTGAGGCTGGCAGAGCCCCGGGCAGGGGTTGCCCATGGTGAGCGAGGGTGGCTGCCCCTCTGTTGATATCACCCTGCCTTTTGCAGCCCAGACAGGGACAGAACCAGAACATGGCGCACTCCCATCCTCTCCCTCTGCAGCCACTCAGCTAGAGGTTTCTGCAGCTTTGGACACAGCCATTGACCTGAGGACAAGGAAGCACACGCAGCCCCAGTCTGCACTGCACCATGGTCCCACAGGCAGCTGGAGGCTCCCAATAGTCATGGAAGAAGGGAGCTCTGCACCACCCACCCTCTGTCTGAAACTGACCTTGAAATAAAATGTTCTGATTCATGAGCCATCAGCTGGTTCTTCTGGTTTCTGTGGTCTTTTTGGGTGAAACCTCCTGAGCCTTTTCCTTATTGTCCCTATTACATTGAATTTCTAGATCTTGAGATATGTGTGCAGACAAAAATACAGATATCTTTCTACACAGATATATCAGAAGTGCATCTGTAACTTCGGTATGGTGAGGAAGTGGGGAGCCAGTCAGAGGCTGCTCTGAGATCACGTGGATGTGATGCTTCTAAAACATGGAAACCAGCCAATCACAGAGCAGTATGAAACCATGTGGGTGTGAGCCAAGAGCCATCTCATTGGGTCAGTGGGATGAGGAGGGAGACAGAGGTCAGCCGGTGCTATGTGGGCTCCATGCAGACCTCACCACAAGGTCATTCGTTGTCAAGGGCACAACTGGCATGTTCTGTGTGCTGTCTCTGGGAATTTTCACCTGAGGCCATCCAAGGAAAACATTTCACTATTTTATCTGTTTTCTCCTAGAAAACATCCATTAGTCATGGAATTCCCTATAGATTCACGTAAAGATGCATATGGCTGCTATTCTGAATTTATTGATCGTAATATCACCATATAGTGCATCAAATCCAGAGCAGATTTTACTACTAAAGATTTTTTTCCCCAACATTTCATTGCATGGATTTTAAAAACCCTCAAATTCTCAGAGAATCATAAATCTAAGTCAATGAAGATAATACAATACTGGTACCTTAATTATATCTCGGCAAATTCCCCAAGTCGTGGTAGAACCTAAGTTTTACCAAAATATGTAAGCCGATATTTTATGATTCAGATGTCTCTGTGGTAGACGACACAGTGCTCTTTTAATTCCTGTGTAGTGGAACTTCATTTACTGTCTTTCTATGATTCTTTTTATTATTATTTGAATCAATGAGATTCCTAATTGGATAACATGATGCAACTAATGTACAGGAAGAGAATACTGTCTAGAGGAGACTCAGAGCCTTACATTAATTGGCAATTTAACATCTATGGTTTCTTCCCTTTCTTTCTGCTCTGTTTTTTCAAGCCACACCTCTCCCAGAAATGTCAATGCATATAAAGGAAGTGCATAAAGTCATGTTTTGCAAAGCCAAGTGTGACATCTTCATGTTACTCAGAAAGTGTTGAGAAAAGTTACCGGCTTAACATAGGAAGGGTATTATAAAAAAATTGTCGTGATAAATATTAGTCATGTTGCAACACATATCACTTGGAGGTGTTGAAGTAATGCCAGGACAGGAGTAGGGCTCAGTGGATTAGACTGGACTATGCTAAATGGAAAGAAAGCTGCCTTGGCCCAGTCTGTCATGCAAGGACAAAAAGAGTGCAAAGAGGGGAGTTTTGAACTCACTTCATTTCAAGGCTCTTCCTCAGAGTTGAAACGTGATTCAAATCCCATTCAGTTCAGGGTTAAGATACCTCTCATGAGTGATGGTTTACTGACCTGTGATGCATAAGGTACCAAAACCACCCAAATCATATTTTGACTCAACTCAATTACTTTTTAAAATCCATGAAATCAGGTCACTTAATCACATTAGGAATGCCTGATCACTCAGTTTCAATTCCGGTATAGTCTGAAAAGCTGGTGTCATGTATTTCTGTGGTGCCAAGCTGGGGTTTCTCAGTCCTTGTGTGACTTCTGAATGTATTTTCTCTTATGACTGATCAATATTTTGATATTTTACTATCCTACTTGTACTAAGTGCCTTAATAGGTCTGCAGGTCTTCTTCACAGGCCGTTGAGTGTTTGTGAGTCAAATAATAAATTCTGAAGTCTTTTTTTTGGTGCAAAACATTTCAGTGGACCACATCTTTTATAACCTAGTGTAGTACAAATGCTCATTTTTGTGGGTTATGCAAAAGACCCTGAATGTGTTGCATTGTGCAGATGTTAGAAGTATTGATAACCAGCACAGAATGGAGCAAGCAGTCGTTGGAGGGGAGACTCATCTCATCCCTTTACACTATGTAGGGTGTAAATTTCTCACCTTCTGAAGTCGGCTTCCTTTTTAGCCAGTGGAGAGAAACAAGTGCTTTTAGGGATCATTAATTTGACCTGCTTCAGGCATTGATTTAAGATGAAGTGAATCATCTCTTAGACGATCTTTTTTTTTCTCTACTGACTATGAAGTGAGTCTTGGGCATAACTTGGCTATAAACATGGAAGGGTGAAGTTCAGTGAAATTAATCCCATCCTAGCAGACTGTGACCGATATAAGGGATCCTATGGCACACATACTTCACACCATCTTCAGTTATTCTATATTTCTGTTACAGTTCAGACTAACACTTTGCCTGTTTTACATTGAACTAGAGTTCATCTTAACATAAACCATTGACCAGTGCAAAACACTTAACTCCATTAAAAGAAGTGGCTGCTCAGAATTTACTACAATTGCCTTGCATATGCAGTCTTTGAAAAGTGATGCAGAATACCTGCTCCAGCGTGATCGCTCCACAGGCTGCAATGTGGATATCTGCTCCACCATGGTCTCTCCCTGGGCTGCAGGGGAATCTCCGCTCCAGTGCCTGGAGAACCTTCTCCGCCCCCTCTTCCTACAGCTGTTTCTCACACTTTTTCCCCTCACACCACTGTGCAGTTTAAATATGTTTTCCCAGAGGCATCACTGTCTTGGCTGATGCTGTGCCCTGCAGTGGGTCTGCTGGAGCGTGCTGGACCCAGCCATCTGCAGCACTGGGCAGCCCCAACGTCTCCTCCCTTGCAACCCCCCCACTGACCACACCTTCTTATGTAAAACCAATACATTATTGCCAGTCTCTTGTAATTTTTAGGATATAGCTAGGGGAAAGAGAGGAAGTCTCCTCATTTTATCTGGTCCTGGCTGGTGCTCTCCTGACCAGGTGAAGTCTCAGGTGGGAGAGGTTCATCCCTGAGAGCAACTGTGCGTGGTCAGGGGGTCATGCTCAATTAGCACCAGCTGAGCGAGCCCTGGGAAGGTGTTTTCCCTCTTCAGGTGATATAGTGATGACAGAGCTTGCAGAGGAGACAAGCATCAAACATAGGGCTGGACTGCAGATGTGATGAGAAGACAGATGTACTCTGTGGCTTTGGAAGATGACTGACTGTGTCAGTTGTTGCAAGTGAGGAAACTGCTGAGCTGAGAGAAGCCTGGAGGAAAGGATGTTATCGATGAGTTGTGTATATCCCCTCTATTCTTGTGCTGTTTTATCTAGTCGCTCTGAGTTTTGCTGTTGTAAAAGACATGTAGCAAGGCATCGCCTTCAAGGCCTGGAGCCCTTTAGAGACTCTGTATTTACAGAAGAGTGAGGAACTGTTCTCTCTTGAACCTTTAGTGACGACGATGTAGCTCCCCTTTCTTTGTGTGCAGGTATTAATTACCAGGGATCCTTGTGGGAGTTTTACCCAGAGCAGGAGACGCTCCAACAGAGAGCAATTTAGGGGCATCAGGATGGAGCAAACCCTTTGTTTTCTAATGTTCACAGCTGTGTAATGTGCCTGTAGTAACTCTGAAAGTTACTGACATGGCAAACTAAAATTGGGGAACTCCTTGGTATGTTTGAAGTGTCGTTCCTGAACTAGTTTAGCTTTTGAAGAAAAGGCAAAGAATCAGTACTGTGGTGTTTCAGTGGAAATTAGATACTAGCCATTTTGTGTGCCTGGAAGCATACGATTGACTGGAGGACTTGCTGTGCTAGATGAGTACTGGTGTCGTCAAATGTCCCACACCTTAATGTGACACAACTGAAGCTCCTGCACTAAGGAGGATGTTCTCCATATGGTGCTGGGCATTCAGCAAATGATCCACAGCAGAGTGAGACCTGACTTCCCCATGGGCTTTCTCCCAGGCTCAAGAAGAAAGATGGCTCCAGCCAAGGAGAAGTCTGTGATTTCCTTACTCTCCTACAACTGTGGCACAAAGGTGTTGCCTTCCCTCCAGCCTGCACTAGCTCTTGCTGAATGAATAAGGTTTAGTCAGCTCCAACAGACATCTGCTTCTTTAAAAAAATGACCTAGTCTCAAATAGTTTTGCCTCTCTGGCCAAAGCGTTTAAAATAACTAACTTCTCCTCAGGATTTAATCAGTCTTAATAAAGGACTTATTCTGAAAGTCAGAGCTTTTCATGTAATAATGTTCAAGTCTAGGCACAGTCAGGATTTTGGTCCAAAACTTAGCACAAATGAGAGCACTTGGTGTCCACCACAGGAAAAAAAAAATTCCATTTGAAGCAAACAAGTTTTTCTTAGTCACATCATGCTACTGCTCTTTAGTGAGCCTTCTTGTTTATTCCTAGCAAGAAAAAGGAGCTTGAGAAGTGCAGAGAGTATATGTTGTTTCTAGGAAACCCTGTCCTGTGTCTCTTGAACTCGAAGAGCCTGTGCCAGACAAAGGATGTCCAAGGCATGTGTCCAATCTGCAGTTGGTATAGAGTGTCAACAGCTTGTAAGAAGTGCCTTGGGCTTTAGTCTAAGGGCTTTTGCTTTTTGGGGTAGGTGAGACAGAACCACAAGTTAGAAAAATAGAAAATGGTAGTTTTTCCTCATTTTTTTTTTGTAGCCACCTATCTGGAATAATATTAACAAAAAATTCTGTGTACCTACACACACAGGTTAGTGAGATAGTGCATAGACCTTGTGACACCAGAGGTAATGTCACCTATTACATTAGACATTGTATTACATTACAAAGAGAGCAGTGAAGATGTGGTTTACGAGACATCTTTAATAGGAATATATCTGTGTCAGAATATATAGGAATATATACTGTGTTAGTTGAAGCCCCTTATAAATGCAAGAGAATTCATGGGAAAGCTAGGGAATGACTTTAAGAGCAGTATCTCTCTTAATCATGTTAAAAATAGTTTATATTCGAGGCGTAAGTTAAGGAACAGTTCAGATATTTCCTTGCTGTACAGCTTTGAGTACACTGATAATGGAGAAGATTTTTTCAAATGATGATAGGAAGATAGTTTCAATTGAAATTATGTGAAATTTAAGTATCTTAGTTTCATTTGGAAAATTCACTTATGCAGCTTTTTGCTTTTTCAAAACCTTTACTGTCATGAAATAATTCTATTCCTGTCATTCAAGAAAGAGGAAAGAGGAGGATGTCAATTCTTAGGAGATCCACAGTAAGATTTCCTGCTCTGAATGTTTTTGCCATTAGGTGGCACCTTTAGAAATCAGGCTGGAAAGCCACAATGCTTTGTGTTCTTGTTATGAATGCATACCATTATTAACATCCCTCACCATGGTCTGGGTGCCCCTACGTGCTTCATCTGTGTGCACATCTACTAAGTCAAGATGACTTTAGTCTTAACAGTGACCCAGCATGTAAAGAGTCACTAGCAAAGTTAGCTGACAAAGTCAACACTGAACCGTGTGTGTGCTTGAGTTGAAATGACTGAAACTTCATCACAGATTAATTTTAAAATGAGACGCTAATTTTGTGGAGAAGATAGGTTCTCGCTTGTTTTTGTTGTCTCTCTGAATGACACCACATGGTGCTCAGGGCAGTGTGTCTTTTCTTTTTTTTTTCTTTTGTAGCTGTAGAGTGTCATATACTGGTGTATTCTTTACGAAAGTGAAGCACAGGCTAAAGCAACTGAGAAGGACATTGACTAGCATGTGTAAATTGGTGACAGAATAAGCTGTGAAAAAGACAAAAGTGATAAGAGTTATTCAGAGACAGCAAACTTTTTACGTTACTAAACCAGCGTATCTTTTAACCCAGTAAAAGAGCTTAGAGGATCTGGGAGTGCTGTATATACATATATTGGGGGAGGAGGAGAAGGAACTAAACTGCTTTTGGTCCAAAGATGGTCCTCAAATATGAAAATGATTTTCTGATGTTTTTAATAGGAGGGGATACATCTGATGACCTCAGAGTTTCTTTTCAGGCTTGGGAAAGCCTAAGAAGTAACTAATCTATGTTTTGTCTTTAGACTTTGAAACTTTCCTAGTGTAAGGGCCTGTCTTTATATTCAAGTGGGACACCGCTCAGAGCCCTGGACTCATTCTTCACTGGAGTGAACATCAATACCATATGCATTTCAGTTGCCAGGAGTAGCTCTGAATACAGTCCAAGTAGGTAGTAGCTTACAGCAGTTGCTGGTCATGAGTGGGATAACAGACATGGCACAAGTGTTTATTTAACTTGTGCCAGAGCTATGAAAATCAGGTTAACCATCTTCCTTTTCCCATTGTTGGAAAGGCCTTGGAGTTGTAAGTGTTCCTGAAAGAAGAAGTTTCTGGCATTGCTGATTCCATGTGCTCCTCTACATCCAAAGCAGTGAGTTCGGCTCTCCAGGTTTCTGTCCTTGACTCTGTCCCTTCAGCTTTGTCCCTTCTCTCTCATTCTCCTTCGCTCACTGCTCTGACCCTTGTTTAGTTCCGATCTCTCATCTTCGAAGAAAATGCCAAACTGAATTTAGTTGCTGCCAAGAAGCTTTGAGCTGGCAAAGAAAAAAATCTTCAAGTTGTACAGTGTGGCATGCACCTGAAGCCTTCTGCTGTTTGATTTCAGTAGAAACACTTAATCTCCAGTATTTGCCAAGTGATGAGTTCCATGTCATCAGCGCTAATTCAGGCAACTGGCTGGTAGTGCAGCAGTTGTCCAGATTTAGAGGGCACAAACTCACACAAACAAATCTCCACGCTTTCCAGATGGAGGGCAGCAACATTCAGGATGATTTCTTCTTTCTCCAAATATGTTCTTGTAATGAGATAGCATAATTTCTGCTTTGATGTGAGGTAGGGGTGCAAGGCAACCTTCACTGAGGCTGGGAGTGACATGATTTATCCCCCCTCCCCATTTATTATGGCTTAATTTGATGCAGAGCTGACGTACTGGTAAATTAATTATGTGCCTATGGTGACATGGCATCCTTATCTCCTGCTCTAAAACAATGGCTCCTAATTCTTCATCAGGATAAAGCTTGTAAAGAATTTTAGGATAGGTGTTTGATCCCATTAACATCGACAAATCATGTTTCTGTTTATTTGTTGCTGGCAGCTTTTTTTTTATTATTTATCAGTTAAAAAATACAAATGAATCTCTTAAAACATTTTTTGATGCTGAATGTCTCTAATTTTTTTTAATACACGTGGTATGAATATCATGCTAATCAATCCAATACAAACAAGTATGGTAATTACTATCCAGGAGCTAAAATTAGTATGTATGATCTAGGTATGAACACTTAAAAAAAAAAATCCCAAGAGACTGCGATCAGTAGTATTCTTTTAGTCTAGAGAAGTTAAAATGGAGGAGAGATGTGATACTTCTAAATATGGTATATGTTGCAGCAAAGAGTTTGGAAATAAATGGTTCATAGTGGACTCGGGCAGAAGAAAATGGACGGGCAGAACAGCAATGTGAGAGATTTAATTTAGGAAACAGAAAATGTTTTTAATGGTGATGGAAGTTGAGCACTGAAATAGATTGCTTGGGGAAGCTGTGAAATCTCCATCACTAAGGTTTTTAAAAACAGGATGGATAAATCTTGATCAGGAATGATTTAGGCAGAAGTGATTGTGCCCAGGGAAAGGAGTTTGGACTATACAACTTCCCATTGGGAGTTATGTTATTATATGCCTCTTTATTGAGGGCCTTGGAGGAGTCCAGAAATCGTATGAGCATGAAGAAAAACTGTTCCTAGTGATACTATAGCTGCAGTTTGTATTAATGGTGCCTTTATGTTGGAAGATCTCTACGAAAGTCTCTAACAGAATTTCTGATATTTTATGAACACTTTGGAAAAGGAGCACCGCAATTTGCACAAGAGACTAATTAGAACATTTTGGCCAAAAAGTTTGAAGAGCTTATGCTCTTTTGTATGTCTTTATAAAAGCTGTACTCATTCTCTCTCTTTCTGTAAGAATTTAAGCGATGAAGCTCATCAAGTGCTTCAAAAGAACTCTAGGTGTGATCTGAAGCTTGCTGATGACAGTAGAAATTTTTCTATTACTTCCTAATAGGCTTCATGTCAGACTTTTTGTGTGGTGTTCATATAGTGAGTCCAATTTTCTTACTAGGAATAAATACCCAGCATGTCAAATATTGCTTTTACCTTAGTCAGAGGAAGTTTTTTCTAATTCTACAGTCAGCATGTGTCTGATGCCATGTTCCTGGGCTGTATTTAGGAAAGCTGTTACATATCTATTGAGTCAGGTCTGTCTGCTGCAGCTGACTGCAAGAGACTTTGACTATTCATGCCTGTTAAGACATCATGGTACATTTTATGAAAAGACAAGCTACGTTATCAAAATACTGTTAACCACAGAGAAGAGCATTGAAAACCCTTATCGCGTTTGTTTAAATACATCTCAGTCTGAATTCAATAATGCTATTTTCACTCAGACATATTTCAGAGTACTCCTGCCTCTGCTTGACATAGACAAGTCTCTCAAGAAGCACAAAAAGGATTTTTGAAACTTGACTGCAATTGAACCTATTAACATTTTTTATATTGAGATGCTAAGATAGCAAAATTAGAAGTTTGCAAAAGTGTAAGTGCTTTTATAAAACTTTGTTTTATTTTTTAAGGTTGTTACAGAAATGAACATTGTTTATATTTTTTTTCCCCCTCCCTGTACTTCCTCTTGATGATGTGGGTCTTTCTCTTTCCCCCCTTCTTCTCCCTGCTCCCCCACTCCCCCCCAATTCAGTTGTTTGCTGAATTGTGTAAACTAGGAACACCTGCAAAAAGCATAAGAAGTAAGAATTACAGTAGGATGGAACACCAGTGTCCAGACATAATGCCAGTGTAACCCAACAGTGCTTTGGCAGGGTATTGAAGAACTATGACAATTATTATCGTTGAATAAGGTATAAACATTGTCAATTTGAAGGTAAATAGTTTCAGACTCTGTCTAGTACTTTTAATGCTCCTCTGCAGTCTAGTACAGTTGCTATTATTTCTTTGGGTTCTTTCTTGTTATCTTTTGCATGAAAAGCAGAAAAATTTGACAAAATTATGTACTTCCAATTAGCAGTCTTGCCAAAAGTCACATTTGTCTCATACATCCTGGCTGTCATAGTGAGCAGGTGAGTGATGGTGCTTTGAAACTTGGCTGGCTGTTCTGCAAAATCGAGGGGTGTCTGCAAGAGGGAAACCCCAGGGTGAAAACTGCCTGTTGGTTGCTGAGGGCACAGTCCTTAGTGCTGGTGGTCACAGCTTGAGGGTTTCAGAGCTTCTTCCCTTAGGGAGCCCTGATGGTGCATATGATCGCAGCTCTGAATATTTATCTTCCTGTGGCTTGCTCCTAAGTAAAACTGAACATTTGTGTTCACTGTTAAATTCCAGTTTCAAACGTGGCGCAGGAGTGAAGCAAATCATGACAGGATGTTACTCATGGTTTCAAAACAAACAGTGACAAGGAGACACCTTCGATCAAGGATATCGATCCTCCTCTGATGCAGGGAAGAGGCAAGAACCAGAGGCTGAGTGAAAGCCAGCTTCATTTAAAGGTTTGTGTTTCTGACCACAAAAGTGGTGAGAGGCTGGGACATACTGCCATAGGGAGTGGTGGGTTCTTCCTTTTTTTGAATCTTAAGAGTCTGGACGCTTTCTGGGTGGATGTGTTTCTTTCGGGTAAATGATTGGAAGAATTACTATAGGAAGCATGATGGAGGAGGCTGAATTGTGTGATCGTATCATTTGTTCTGGCTTTAATTCCATTCACATGTAATGACTGCTCAGTTATTGCATGTCTCTCAAGCCTGCTTGTCACATGCTTCTGATAAACATCCAATTGCTTCTTGTAAATTGAAGTATTTTCTGTATTGTGCCAGTACATCAGATACAGACCCAGCCTCTTCTGCAACAGTCACAGTAAGTGAGGTGAGTGAGTAAATGGAGGTGTCTGGGCTTGAAGCAACTGTGAGTCTTCTTTAGTCCATTTGCTGGAATCACAGAAAAACTGCTTTGGGCATTCTAAACCATCTCAAATATAATATAAGGGTCAGGAATTCTTTCTTCTTGGTGGGGAAGAAGGTCTTGATGCTTATCTTTCAGTAGAAGCTACTCTTGCAGATACAAGTGTATTCTTAATAGTTAATCTTAAATTTCCTTAACTGCAGTCTGAACATAGTGCATGTAGATTCATGCTTGACAAACAATTGATACTATTCTTCTTTATGCCATCCATTTATGGAGTTGCACTATAAATTGTTAGCAACTCACCACATTTTTCTTTATTCTGGACATATTATGCCTAGATTGCTCCCCCTCTCCTTTTATATCCTATTTTTCAAGTTTTTTTGGCATTCTTTTCCCAAAATTTTTGGTAGCATTTGAAGTCTGGGAGCAAGAACAGCATTTGAACCATTTCTTACTGAGGAGCAGATAGTCAAATGATTTATCATTCTTGATAAATCATGAATCGTAAACATTGAAGGTGAAGTCTTCCAACAGTAATGCCACCTAGAGTGAAATACACTTAAATAAATCCTTTGATACTTATCAGAACTATATTCAGCTTCCAAATACTGAGAAGGCTTTGCCTCAATATCTAGTAGAGTGTGTGTCAAAGTGGCCAGTTGGTTTGACAAAAATAGCTGCAGCATTAAACCACAGCCAATTGTCTCCCCTCATAAGTTTCTCCTTAGCTTTATATGTTAGACATCAAGCTGTAACTGAATTTATTTAATACTTTTTTCACAGAAGTCTACAATATGATACAGGATGCTTTTAAAACAGGTGTTCTTTGAATGATTCAGTCAGCTCCAGTTACTGATAAGAAATGGCTGAAACTCCTACATTCTTTGTGGAAAATATTTCTGCAGAAACCAAGAAACAGAAGGTGTTTCTGCTTGTAAAGTAGTCTCGTTTGTCTCTTATAAAAGATGAAAAATGCTTCAGCACCTGCTCAGTGTCGAGGGTTTATATTATTTTATTGGTGCTTTTTTCAAACGCTTTTCATTGTTTTGGGCACAGCAAAGATTCACTAGAACTGTTTAGTAGCAATATAATGCAGCCACAGCAACTGGAAACTACTGCAAAGGACTGGTTCCCAATATTAATGCGTGTTCCTTTAGTGTACCTTTGCTAGGACATATGCAGAAGCAATGACTTGTGGTTTTACCTGGAGGTGGGGGCAAAGAGCAGTGTGGTGTTGCCATGCCTTGCACATGGACCAAAAGGGGCCTCTGAAGCCCTGGTCTGTTCTCTCAGGTGTCCTAGTGGCATGGTGAGGAAAGATGTGCTCTCCACAGGTTTGACGACACTGTTCTCTGAACCAGAAAGCATAATGTACTGTCTTTTATCCCACTTTCATTTTTATAGGCTTTATTATAACTGCATCTTGTTTCTCTCTTTCTCTGAGATAATTTGCTCATCCTTTCTTCTTCATGAGTTTCTGAGACTTCTGGTCTATTTACTGTTCTTGTATTTTGCCTTTCCTTACTCATGGAAACTGGAAAATGGCAGCAGGACAGAGGCTTCCTTCTACTTCACTATTCACTGCCATGTTCATATGGAAAGCGCATGCAGGGGCTTTTGAAGTGCTGCTTTTTGTCTCTATTCTGTAACATAAAGAAGTTTATTTTGCTTCTGCATAAATCAGGATGTGCCATAAAATTACAGAGAGTTTTGAGAAGTTAAACATCCAGTTACTTTTGATGAGTGCCTGCAATGAGTTGCACTCGGGTAGTCTGGGAACTGAGAAAGTGTGCTCACCATCCAGTTAAAACCATTCCTATTTTGGATGCTCTTAATTTGCTATTCAGAGTAGATTATTGGATGCGATTTTACAAAGAACTTTGAGTAATGACTGGACCACTGTCATTATCTGATCTGCTAAGGCATAATTCGTGAGCTGAAAGTTTATGGGAAAATACTGTGTATAATATATTAAAGTAATATCTGTAACAGCCACAGTCAATTTTCCTATTCAGTATGTGTTTTGTTAATTTGCTGCATTGATATAGCCAAACTAGATCAGCAATAGCAGGAAACGTACAGACATTTCTGTTCTGCCTAGGTCTGCAGAGCTCACCAAATAGTATGTCAGCTACAGGCAGTGGGAGATTGCTAAATTATTTTTCAGTGTTTTTCCAGATGTCTCAGGGGCTGCTAATGTTTTGCAGGCCCTTTAGAGAAGTCATCTCTGTGGTCTAGGTAGCTTCTCTGGTACCACAAAGGAAGTACTATTTTATTGGGCCCCAGCAGCACAGAGAGCAGAGAGCATCCCGTTATTTCCTGTCGCTGTCATTTGCTGCAGAGTAGCGGTGCTGACAGGTTACTGTAGAAAGCAGAGAGTTGTTGGTAAGCCTATCTGATTTCAGTTTTGTTATATTATGTGCTGCATGACTGGGTATCCTGAACTCTTTTGTATATTGTGAATAATTCCAGTCAGTCTCACAGATGGACTGGAATGTAAAGGTCCATCTCAAAGGAAAAATGTAGCTGAAGCAGCAAGGATTGCAATTGAGAAAGAAGGTTTCAGTGTGTATGACTTGATGTGGGATGCTGTGACCTGGAGGCTGTCTTTTCACTGACTGTTGATAAATATACCTGCTGAGGTCACCAAGGGCACAAACAGGTATTAACACAAAGAGAGGGCGGGAGACCAAAACTTCCTTTTCTCTGCTGAAAGTAACGGTGCATTCCACCTTTATCTCTGCAGAGGATTCAATCTTCTCACTGCGCCCAGCTGTAATTGCTGAGGGCGCAGGCATTCCCCTTCCTGCACTCTTGGACTGTATAACCTCTCTGAGCTTCATGTTTTGCACTAGAGAGGTTTTTCTCCCTGGTGGATATGACTCAGGTTACAGAGTCTGAGCGCCAGCTTCACCACCTAAGCCTACCAGGTGTCACTTGATGAACTGTGCTTTTTGATTCTCCCAAAGTGGACCTCCCTCTATCCATGCCTATTGCCTGGCAAATACACAGCAGATGCCTCTTACAAGGTGCCATTTTGATGGGTCACTGCTGTTAACATTTGCTTCTCTGCCCCATCTTTGACCTTATAATACTGTGCATTTTTAAGACTGTAATCATGTCAAAAGACTGATGTCATTGCAGGGCAAAACAGTGGAAAGAATGGGGTCAGAGTGAAAGCTTTTATTCCAGTATAAATATCTGAAATAACAGCACAGGCTCTCCCAAGTCTTGACAACGCATTTGTCTTTGCATGTGTGTTTCTTTTTCTTTATAATAAAATGTGCTCTGTTCCCTAATTCCCACTTCTGTCATGGAAGTGTTAGAATCGGATAAGCTACGTGTTAACCTCTTGAAAGATTAGCGATCTTCTAACACAGATTTTAATGACTGATTAGTGTAAAAGAAAGTGTTGCTGGACTGATGGGACATAAACATGACTCATATTCAAAAATAATATATTGCTCTGAGTTCCCTTTCTAACTCCCTCTGGCTAAAAAGGGCAAAGTGCAGCCATTAAAAGGCAGAAACCAAGAAAATACAGACAAGTGCTTCTGACCTGGGTGATATGCAGGCAAACTCTCATCACTGATGGAGGTCAGATTGTTTTACAGGTGTAAGTGAGTGCACCTCTATGGGATTAAGTAGAGCTACTCAGATTTACAGCAGCCAAGAATCTAACCCCAAATGTTTTAATAGATTGGTACACAGTTGAGAGAATAGGAATCTTCTGTCCATCATTTGGTTTTGTTAAACATTTGAACCATTCACATGTTTTCTGATGTCTCCAGCTCACACTGTGACACTTGGAAGTAATAAAACAATGAGATCTAGTCTAAAATTGAAATGTTGGAGATAGGTTTTAATTTGAACTGTTCACTCTGGCTGTTTCTTCTTTGACCAAGTCATTCCCTGTGCATATCTGACTCAAAAGTCCCTTTGGCAGAGGTGTGGCTGTAGCTGCTTTGAAGACTACGTAGCCTGTAACCACTGATGAGCTAGCTGCCACTGACTATCCACTAAGAGTTGGTGTAAAACAGTTTTTTTGGCATTGCTCTCTGCTGAGAGCTGGCTGAGTAACCTGATTACTTGTCTAATGCATTTTTCTGTCTCTTATTAATTCTGTCACTGACACCAGAACCCGCCTAGTAACGTTTGCTCGGGCACTTTGGAGGAGGTATTCAAACATTCAGCACCTCCTTTGACGTGTTGAGGCAGCTGGGGAAAAGAGGATGCCCTGCAGGGCTCAGCTGTAAGTGCCTCTGGAGTGGAAATAGGCTCATGTTATCACTGTGCTAGCAAGATGTACTTAAGAATATTCCTGACTTGCAGGTACTCATTAGCATTAATTTCATTTCAGTAGTAATTCATTCAGGAGTAATTAACTTCATTTTTGGCTAATCAATGTACTTCAATTTAGAAATTACTGATTTGGGATTTTACCTGCATTTGGGCCAGTGATCTTGATTAAATAGTTCTTCCCTGATGTCTTGCACAGTGATTCATTCAGGAAGAGTTTTGCTAAAGTTGATAACTATCTTAAAATAAAATAATTCTGTCCAGTCAATAATGGCAGATCATGATGAAAGCTCAACAACTCTCTTTAAAGCTAAGGCAGTATGCCTTTGTCTTGTAAGTGTTTTATTTACATTGAAAGAATTGTCTATTAAGAAACAATTTCTAATTGACAGTACTGCCCTTTTATGTACTTACATTATCTGTTTTCTTTTTTCTTTTCCACTGGTCTTCCACTGCAAATTTCAAGTATCCTATTTATAGCTCTGTTTCATGTTTCTTCCTCAAGGTGTATTATAGATGTAAACAATAAATTAGTGCTAGGTAAAGAACTTTAATCTCTAAAGACTGATACAACTGATGTGTCTGAAGCAGTTTTGAAAAATAAAACACATTTAACTGATGCAAAAAGTCTTCCTGAATTTCTAGCCAGTCTGAAATAATAGTTTTTCCTGTCTTATTCATGTCAAGAGGTGTTATGGATCAGTAATGGCAGAGGTTGCAGTTCAATAACTGATCCTTTAATCAAAAGAAGAGGACATGACAGGGAAAAACTTTTTGTGAGAAGTTGCAGTAGGATGCAGGGTGACACATGGAGAAGCAGTGAAAGGAGGAGGCAGCGCATCCATCTGACCAAATACATGTTTCTTATACAGTTGTTTATACCTAAGTTGGTTGTTAAACCTCCATTTGTAGCCAGTGGAGAGAAATGAGAGCTTCTGAGATTTCGCTTGTCTCATCATAAAGCAGACAGCTAAAATAGATGAACCACAGCCTAAAAAAATGCCCTTTTCTGTGTGTTTACAGAAAGAGCTTTGAGTGACTAGCTTCATAGCAGACATCTGCTGAGGTGTCTGACCTCATGAGTCTTGATGTTACCTGGCTTAGGTTTAAAGCATTGGCTGTGATGCAGTGAAAGTATTTTGTTCCAAATTCATCCAAGTGGATGTGGCTCTAGCGAGGGTTTCCTCGCACTGAGCTGGTGCAGTGAGGTCTGATTTACAGCTGTATGGGGAGGTGCCCCTGTGTCCCATGGTGGTATTAGAACCTCTGATACTTCTTGATCAAGTAGCTCAGGTACCTAACTGAAATTAAGTGGGATAAATCCCAGTCCAATGTGGTCAATGCGCCTGTTCGTCTCCCTCAGTTTCATGAGGAATACTGAGAAGTCTTGGTTTTGGACTGTGATATGGGACAAAAAAGATGTTTGAACTGATCATGTGAGCAACTCATGGTGAAACTACAAAGGAGAGAACTGTCTAGGTTTGACTTTTGTTAAATGAGGGATCAGTTTTCAGCTGCTTGAGGGGATACTCAGAAGTAAGAATAATGTTAGTCTGTTGGAATATTCCTACAATTTCTAACAGTTATTATTTTAATATCATCACATAGTATTTTTTTAGTAGTTGCCAATATCAATTTAACACACATGCTGTGTCTTTATCTGTTCCTGAAAAAATATCCCGTTCCTGTAAGAACGTAACTATCTTTCCTTTCTTTTTCTCCTTTTTATTATCCTCCCCCTTGCTATCAATCCCCTCACACTTTTTTTTTTTTTATTTAAAAAAAAAGCCAACATTGAATGCATATGTGTTTTAAAGTCTATTGATTGTTGTCTGGAGACATGACAAATACAGATGATTTCCAAATGGAATTTCCAAGTACATTAACATAATGATGGTATTGTGGCTACATTTATTTCCCTAACTGTTGTGTTCCCTCCAAAATGTGAGCTGTGTAGATAAAGAGAGCTTATAGCAGATAGCTGAAATTAAATTTTTCTCTATGAAGTTCAGACTCAGCTAAGAAAATGTAGTTCTAAACAGAATAGTGTGGACACTGCTGCAATTGATTGCTATGGTGTTAGCCTGGGAGATCAAGCTGACTGTACTGTGTAATTAATACACTGCAATGAAAGCACTGGATGATATCGCTAATAGAAGGAACTTGTGCTAACCATCATTATCAATACTGCATGCTTTTTCAATTTCGGATTGTGGTTAACTGATTTGACATTAAATTCCCCTTTACTTTTGCCCTGCACTGCAGAGATGAATTGTTTTGTGGCCAGAGATCAACAGAATATTGATCTACAAGTCAAATCTGTCTACCCACCTTTAACATGCCTTTTTGCTTACTACATGACAGAGTAAATTAAACCGATCTGCTACTGTAAGCTTCTATTTCAGTATAAATCTCTCCTTTTATCTTAAGCTCTTTATCATGGTTTTAACGGTGAATTCTGCTCGCTTAGTTATTCCTGTCTGTTCAGATTCACCAGTTCTAGGATCCTTCATGCCAGACAGTATCTGCTTCAGTAGGATCAGAATAATTTAGCAGTTTTGAAAATGCTACTGTCATTTATTCTAGGAGTCAGCTGTCTTAGCAGAACCAAGAAAGGCCAAAGTAGTTTGCATTTATTGGCAAACTATCGCTTGTGTTAGTACTGACTTTTAATTTTGCTGCAAAGATGAGAAAGTAAACATTATTTTGGAAACTTTAGTCAATTGAGATTGTTGAAAAAGGTTTTCCTCATTTAGAAAAGAAAAAAAAAACAACAAATGTTCATACTAGGATTCCATATTCATCAAAAAAAGGGTAATGCTTTAAAAGGCTGGAATTCATAAGCTGGAACAATGAACGGCTGTAAATAATGTCCTCAAAATGGTTTGAGGACAAAGTTGGTCTCTGTATACATATATTTGCCTAATTGAAATATACCTAATTGAAGAACACAGGAACAAGACACTGGCATAAAAAGCTATCCAACAGTAGCCATCTCAGGAAAAATAAAAGTTCTGTCTTTAAGTCAGAAAAGTGAGATCCAAGCATGAATCCAGAAAGATCCAGGCTGCATGTCTTGTGCTTTGCTAAGGAGGTTTGGGAAATCAGCCTTGCTTCTGCTTAGAGGAGAACTTGTGATTAGATCCACAGCAGACTTCTGCCAATGACAAACGTCACCAGGCAGACTCAGTATGATTCTCTGATTTGTGCACCCATGTTCCTTTGCAATTACTGCAAGAAAGGCTGGGAAACAAAAACGAGTATTCTGTTGAGAAGTCTGAAGTCTTTTTACAGAAATGATTGGAAAGTCCAAATTTGGTGATTAAATAAACACACCAGAAGAGGAGGCAAAATGAAGACAGTTTCTTCTATACAGTGTATATAGTGTAGAGTGGAAGGGAATGAAACATCAATGCCTGTTGATTTTAGCTAGAATTGTATCTGACTTGCCCTTCCAAAAATAATGAGTTTCAACGCCACTTGTTCATGAAATATAATAAAATGAATGATACAAAGAATACTTGGCTATTTAGAAGTGTATCAATTAAAGCTGTCAGAAACTTTATAACTTTCTACACTCTGAAGCATGAGGTCTAGTTTAAGAGTTTAACCAATCTTGGCATATCAAAATGAGCTGTGATATGGCAGATAACCCTCACTTTTTTTTTAGCTTTTGCTGGACATTGTTTTAGGTTGTGTAGTGCCGCATGACCATTTTTTATATAAAGGTGTGATGGAGGGATATTGGTTTTGCTTATCGGTGCTTAGGATGGTTGTAAGTCACCTTAGCAAGTCTTTGCAAATATTACCTCAATTAATTTGTATTAGAGTTCTAAAGAATAGTTTTGCTGCTGATTTTGACTGCAGAGGTGATCAATAATTTTTTTTTTTAAAAAAATTAGCAGCAGAGATTACAGATGAAAATAATGTTAATGTTAATAATATTAATTTTATAATGGTTTTGGGGATCTATGTTCCCATAACTCTGCATTAACTTTGAAAAAAACATTTGTTTGGATATATGCTTTCAGACAAGTCGGTCAAAAATTCCACTGGTGCTGAAGTAGTCTGGAATTAATATAAGAAAAGAGCTAGTAAGCAAAATAGATTTAACCTATGTTTGAATATAGTAACACATTGAGGTTGGTTAAAGGTTTTAGAAATCTTGGCCAATTATTATTTTGATTTACTTTCTAGTAGTGATTGTACCTGAAGGAGAAGGGACATTGAGTAATTGCTTTGCCTCATTTAAATACCTCAGGCATCAGTAGCTGTCATTCCCCTCACTCTGCATCAAGGTCGTCTTGTAGGTAGGAGAGAGGTTTTATTCAAGGCCAGGTTGGACGAGGCCCTGAGCAACCTGATCTAGTTGGAGATATCCCTGTTCCTTGCAGGGGGGTTGGACTAGATGACCTTTGAAGGTCCCTTCCAGCCCTAACCATTCTGTGATTCTATGATTCTCTGCTAAAAGAAGAAAAGCTTTTAAGCTCTTTAGTGCACTCCTGTAATGACAACAATTTTAAAATTTCCAGTATTGTCAAGTCTTATGATTTTTATATATTATTGGAGGTTTTTTTAATCGTCACAAGATTTAATATTCTCTTTGGAGTCTGAGCTCTGGGAATCAGGGACTTATATGAAAATCCTGGCTTGTTACCAAGGAAAGTCTTTTAGTGGAGAGGGGAAAGGTAAAGTGTGATCCCTAACAGCTCCATGGAGCTCAAAAAGCAGTTCAGTCAGAAAATAACTGTTCTTTCCACTCTCTCTGCCTTCTCTGTGGGATCTGTCTGGTGGACAGCAAAGAGATCTTCTAAAGGAGGTAAAAATAACACAATAGGAAAAGTCTAGTATTGAGGTCTGAGATTCTCGCTTGCATCAGGAAAGCTCACCCTGGAAGGAGATCACGAGATCCTCCAGCACCAGAAGGGCCATCTCCCACTTTCTGGAGGATAAGGAAAGAGGCTACTGACCAGAACTGACAGATCTATACTGACTATGACTAGTAGAACTTTAGGATAGTTTCTTTAATAAAAAGTCAATTTATGCATGTAAAATGGTTGCAGTAATGCTGTACTTCACCAGGATGAACAAGTGCTACTTCCAGTAACTTTGTTTTCCTGCAGAACTGTAGGCAGTGGAAAGGGGCACTATGTCATCTCAGTGACATTTTTATAATCATTAACGTTTCAACTTGAAATTCTCAATAGCTGCAGAGAGGCTCAGTCGCTGAAATAAATGTGTCCGCAATACTGATTAGAAACTGAAAGGATTAGCTTGATGTCTCTGATGTTATTGCTTGCTGAAATGAAAAGGAAAAAATGTTCAAAGGCCCAGACATAATGTACCTGACTTACCCAGACCTATCAAAGGGTTAGCATCAATAACCAAGTAATGGCTGCTTTATGGTTTGAATTCTGACCCGATGTTTTCAAAAGGCTAATAAAAAGCCACACTGCCGAGAGGAAATTTTAGCCTGCAATGATTGTAAAAATAAAATAGTAATGATAAAGCAATTTGTGTCAGTCTAAGAGTGGAAGTTAAACCTGTAACTATGCCGCTCTTGAAGAGCAAGGTGGGGAAAAAAAGCTCCATATTTGCATGCACATAGCTAAGCATGATACGAAGTGAGGTTTGTACAGGAATGGAATTTAAAAAATGTTTTTGTTAGTCATCTGCTCTTCATGGAAAACATCTCCTTTCACTCTACAAGAGGGCCTTAACCACTATGAAAGTCTAGGCTGTTCGAAACAGGCATTTTAAAGATGCTGACCACAATGTTGTTTTGGATGCAAATTAGAGCTCTTGTAACAATGTTATGTTAAACTTCATGTAGGCTACATCTTAGAGCTTTACTCCTGCAAATACTTGTTCAACTATTTGATTTTTATGTATGCATCAACCTTCGTGGGAATTTAGAAAATATTCTATTTACAAATAGGAGAGTTTGAGCCTATAAGAAGGTGCTAACTCACTCACTGGAGTCACTGCAATCAGTGGAGTTTTATCCCTTAAAACCAGCTTATATCAGTGTGGTAATATGCTGCTATGTTAACCACTGGTTACAGCAGCTTCACTTTAAATACAGCATTGTTAAAATTAACTTGATTTTTGTACCTGCTTCAAGTTCCTCCAGTATTGATAATAAATCCTAGGGAAGGGAAACAAATTATATCGGTTAAACTGCATCTTAAATAATTTTTATTTTCTTCCTTAATTTTTGGCAATACGTACATATAAGTATAAAGAACATCTGATAGAAAAGGGATTTTCTCTCGGATGTAATAAAGACTTTCCTTCTCTTTTTGTCTGAAGCTTGAAAAATCTTTCCATCTAGAAAACAGAGCACAGGAAAACGGTTGGTTACGTTATGTGCTCTTCTCCGAAATCAAGGCTCTGCAGCTCTGTCAGATAATACCATCGGCCCCTCTGGAGCTTGTACTTAGCCTTTCAGATTATAAAAGATCATATTGAGACTCCTTTGGATCTCGCTGGGCTCAGGGAAGCTATACCAAAAGTTGAATGATCAGAAATAATTTCTTCAGCTGTAACAATGTGGGTTGTAAAGACTGCGGTGTCTCTGAGTTATTATCCCCCATTCTACACTCAGAAACCATGTCACATATTGCCTGCTGTACCCTTTTTCTCCTGTATCTGTGATGACATCTGAAAGACTTATTTTTCCCTTCATAAATGTAGTCTCTGGGATATCAAAGTGCATCTAGTCAGGTAATAGTCTTACAGGTCAAATAATGTGGAGAAGAGTAATGGGAAGAGAAATGCTTTAATGCTTCCTTTCACAAAGTGAGTTGTTTCCCCTCTTCTTGAGTAGTTTTCTTATACGTATAGGTCACATTTTTCCGGTTGTGTACTCTTGTGCCTGTTATGGTGGAACTGCCAAGTCATATGAGCCTTTGCAGGGCCAGCATTGGTAGTGCAGTCAAGCGTCTTCTGCTAGTTCAAGTTTTACACCATCTTTCTAGATGGCTTCTCTCAAATACTGCTGAGAGTCATGCTCTCTGTTTTCCTTGTAAGTCTAGGTTTAACTTTTCTATTATTTTAGTTGCCTATTTTCTCCATATTTTTCCTAGCTTGTAATCTCAACGTATCGGGGAAACTTCATTTAGATTTATACACTTCATAGAGACAGAGACTTTGAACGCCAGTTTTTCTGACCCCACAGAAGAAATAAAACCATTCAGTCGAAATGAAAGATTACAGAACACGAGTGTTCTTTCTTAAAGTTGTGCCACGTGTGATT
Source organism: Tauraco erythrolophus (assembly GCF_009769465.1). Lineage (NCBI taxonomy): Eukaryota > Metazoa > Chordata > Aves > Musophagiformes > Musophagidae > Tauraco > Tauraco erythrolophus. Next base: position 120,525,193 of record NC_141465.1, on the reverse strand, counting down.
TAGTCATAGTTGATATGTGTTACATATATTCCAGTGTCTTTATGTGCCTTTTGTCGGTTCTGTTAAGCAGACAAGGTCCACTGTTATCTGGTAACCAAAGTCATCCTGTATTGAATGACAAAATAAACTCAGACATCAAATCTGATGAAAACATTAGATAGATAATTTCCTATGAGAATCACAAGATCTGTTAAAATAGACTAAATTTCTGGTTTGATTTGAATTTAATGAGGTTGCATCTAGCCATAGTGGCACAGCATATAAAATTAAAACCATGTGAGATGGTCATTGTAAAGTATTTAGAAATACTTTATCCCAAACATTTATTGTTCAGCCTAAAACTCTCTGAATAAAACTTTCCTTTACTTTTTTTTCCCATCCAATGATTAACTAATGACTGCAATGCCCCCACTCCACCCCATGCAGAGAATTTGAAAATTCCTGTTGAGTGAGCTATGGGCTTCTGGCATGAAAAGTTTGGTCTGGTACACTAATATGCACAGGCGGAAAGGCATGCTGAGAAGCTGTATTTGACCTATAAGACCAGTGGTATTTTTCAGTCATGCTGTGACACCCACAAGGGGATTGTTTCTCCACAAGTTTCTCTCTTGCCTCCGGTACCTCAGTCATATCTTTTTTGGAAATATGTGCCCCCTCCTGCCTAAAAGATGAAAAACATGGTAGAGCAGTAACAAACTATTTAAACTGAAAGCTCAAAGGCTATATATTCAACTGCCAAAAAAGTGTCTTTTCAGTGAGGTCATTGCTCACATGATTTTCTTCACTGTGAAATTTTAAGAGAGAAAAGACACAGCTGATTTTTACACAGGTTGATGTTTTTACCAAGTTTGAGCTTGCCTAGCTGTGGCATTGGAAAGACTGTCTTTGTTTTCCTTTGCTTTGTTTTCCGCAGAATTTGGACAAAGCATTTCCTAAATGCTCTGTCAAAAAAAAACCAAACCAAAACAAACCAAAACAAAAAGCCAACAAAAACCAGTTCTATTGCCCTCCAGTTTTTGACGACAGAGGCAAAAATTTATTCCCTTCCTTTCTCTGTATGTTCACATAGGATCTGAATGCTTCACGGTGTCTATTGTTTCTGCTACCCTTGTGAGTTACAGTAGTACTGCTATTCCTGTGTTGTTTTAGATGAAAAGCTGAAGTAAGATGACCTCAGTGTTGTACAGCAGATCTCAAGAAGCAGTTAACTGTGGATTAACAAATACTTCTCATAAACATCTGTTGACTATTATTCCTTCTACCTACATGATGGTCACTTCTGATGTTCTGCTGTGAAAGTGTTGTCAGAAATTGGGTTTTACAAGTAGTATTCCGAGTACAGGAAACTAAAGAATCTTGGCTTCTTGCAGATTTGTATCCCACGGCTGATTGATTTTGGTATCTAAGAAAATGTAAGATCCAAGCGAAGCTTTCCCATGGTTAGTGTGCTGAGGGAAAGGAGAGGGAGAAAGAAGAACTTCATCCCTTTTAAGTTATCCAGAATTTATCACATCTTTAGCTCACGTGGCACCGTAGTGTTTACTTGAGATGTTTCTAGGCTCTCTCTCCTCTGCTTCAGCGTCTGCTTGACCCCTTGCTTGATCTGCTTGATCACTGCTACAAGTGTTACAATACAGATGTTTTTAAGATGTCTACCGTTCCATGAAATATGGTTGAAACTAATCAGTGAACTGAAAAATTGTTGGGGTGAAAAGGGAACATACAAATACAGACAATGCAATTGCCTAAGTGTAGATCCCCCCGAGGGGATTACCTGCCATGGCAGTCAGTGTTACAGCACTGAAGATGAGTGGCCTGGGTTCAAGAATGTGATTCATACAAGGCTGAAGTACAGTGAATGAGGATGGGTGGACTTCGAAGAATGGGGCTTGCAATGCTGAATAGACTAAGCAAGGAATGTCTAAACCTCTAAGCAAATAGAGAGTGCCAAAGAGAAGGCCGTATCCAATAAACTACCTTTCTCCTGGATTTCCATGCCACTACACCAGGAGAATGAGTGTAAAAAATCTTCTCTTTTCCACACATTGGGGCAGAACAAGTTGCTGCCTGCTTTTTGCAGAAGAGCTTTGCAGTTAGAGCATTCTCTGGCAATCAATACGTAGGCTCAATTCCTGCATTTCCTGAATGGAATCAAATCTCCTGCTTCACAGCAGTGTCAAGCTAAAGCATTGTGCTGAGGTGGGGAGAATCCTAGGCTAACTTTGGAACCAGATACCTACATCATTCAGCTGGGAAGCCATCTCTTACACTCTAAGCAAAGGATCTGTCAGCTTGGTTGCTGTCAGCTGTTGCCTGTCTTCAGTAGCAGAACTTCAAGCACCTTCAGAAAGCTTAGTTTCCTGATAAGCCATATAGAAATAAGCAGTGTGTGTAGGAGACATGAGAAAAGTTGTCAAGCTGTTTTGCACATAAGCCCTTAATGCCTGCACTTCGGACAACTTGGTGTTTCTTTAGATTTCATGCTAGTTTTCTGCAAAACATTTTATCTATTGAAAGAAACTGAAGGAAGAAAAAAGTGACTATTCTTAGTCTGTTTGAAGAACAAAAATTGTATAGGGCAAATTTTCATGCTTAAGAAAAAGAAATAGAAATCTAATTCTTCATCTGTAAAACTGAAGAGATTCCAAAAGAAATATAATGGCAAAAAATTTTTAAAAGCTAGACATATTAGAAAATTCACAGAAATTATTAATTAGCTGAAACCATGTATCTTTTAAGGGTGCAATTGCTGATAAAAATCAAAAGTGTCCTGCCTGTATGTTTGCCACTACCATTCGCTTACACTACTTCTCCTTAATACTCCAGGCAATTTCATTTTTTTCACTGATTACTTTAGCTCTAATAGAATATAGTGAGAGTTTCTGGGACAACACAATTTCGCTGAAAACAGCATCCACAATGAGAAGAACTTGCAGCCAGCTGAGCCCACTACCCCTTGAAGTTAAAGCCTACATATTCAGTTAGGTATCTGTAATTATGTCACTCATGAAGATTAAACATTAAGAAATATTGTTCGAAATCCCAGAATTGAAAGCAGAGTCAGGAGTAAAACCCATGTCTCCTTGATCTAAGTGCCATTTATTAATTGTAGTGGGAGCCAAAATTCAACATGTTATATACCAGGTTTAGTTAACCTAGTTAGTAGTTACAGTTAAATATGATACCTAACATAAAATATTTTTGGCAGGACTCTGTAAAGGACTGTACAGGCATTGCATAATGCACAACAAATGTTTAGCCACTCCTCTAAGAATACATGCAATACTGTAAATATTAAGCACAAACAGTATACATGTTCAGTGTATTACATACCTAGTTAGTCAAGGAAATACTGACTATCGGCATGGCCATGGAAATTTTTTTGTAATTCTGCCTTCACACAGAAAAATAACATCAGTATTGAAAACATTAATACAACGTTTACTTTAGCTTCTTAGTTTTGAAATGTATTGCTCCTGAAAAGCGCCAGTGTTTATATGATGAAAGACCACATCTTCATAGGACTTTCATGAAACCCGTACCATTTATTCTGTCAGATCTATAGAACTAGTGTGGTACGTCTTTGATCTGTCATCTTAAGAAGACTATCTAAAGGGAAATAATTTTGCTAGCCCAGTCTAATCTTTGAGTTATTAATGTCTATTGTGATGGAGTTTGCTGAGAACAGTGGTCTGCTAAGAACTGGGCTGAAACCATCAACGCATTTTTGAAATTTTGGATCCAGCTTTCAAGTGGTCGTAACTTACCAACATCCCTATCTTGGCTGAGTTTGAACTGGTCATTGAAACCAAAAAGTTATTAGTCACCCAGCTATAAATTCCTAGGAAAGATAAGATGCCTCACACTCTACTGCATGATAAATTGAGCCTGAAAAATCCCTACCTTCAACTTTATAAAAAGGCATACAGGGATTCATAGAGACAACTGAAGAACTGAAAAACTTACCAGTGAGGATGAGTACGGATCAACAGGGCAACAACAGAACATGCACTGTTTGAAATGTGGTTCTCCCACTCCCCGCAGTATTTCAGAAGTTTCGTAACGTATTCAAGTAAGTGAATTCAGATCTCTTTAGTACATTGTATGTGCGATTTAGATTGTTTCCACGTGGCAGCTACTTTTGCATTTTAGAGTTACAGCTGTCGTCTTTAAACTTCACCAAGCAAAGAATGAAAACAAAAAGCTGCCGGCACTGTCATGTGTGCTGATGCTGCATCCAGGCCCCTTTGCAAACCTGGTGGTAAAAAGGTGTCTAAAATCAATCAGCAGTGAATCTTCTTTACAAAGCTGTTTTGTGCCATATCAAATTGACATCGTGCATAAAATTGTTAGCAATGTTGTCTGTTGTATTTTTAGAGCCTTATGCATTTTTAATGAGGGATTCGTTCCTTGAATAAGTCTACACCTAAGTAATTGTGTGATTTCTGCAAATATGATCATGAGTCACTCTGATTAACGGTCCGTATGAAGAACTGGGAACTAGGCTTATGGCAGTGTCAGGGATGGGGAGAATACGAATGGAAATAATCAGGTTGTCAGATTCTCCTAAATATTTTTATGGGTTGACGGATCATTCAGAAAGCTAAAAGATGAATTTGCCAGTGTAACCATCTTTTCAGAAAAAAAAGTCTGCCCCAGCATGCACGCCTTTGCCTAAAAGAACTTTGTACAAATAGATTTTTCATTTCTTATTGACAGCGATTCCAGGGCGTCTTGGAACAGCACATGCTAACTGTAGGCAATAAATAAGTAAATAAAATAAAATTTGATTTTTGCTCTGTAATCCTTCAGAAGCCAAGTTAATTGAGATTCAGAGATGATTCCTACTGTATATTACATTCATTTTTCATACTGAAGTACTTTTCCTTTGTACATACCCATGGGTAACGCAGTCTGGAAGGATAGTATGGTGAGCTTTAATATCATCTGTATATGAGCTTGGACTAAAGGGGAGGCATACAAAGAAAGACCAGATTTAAAGTAATTTCTTTTCCATTTTGAAAACAAAATGATAGCAGGTGACTCTTTATGGGTTATGGGTTATTAGTAGTTGGGTGACGAAATGTGATATTCAGCAGTATGTGAAATAAGACTGGATTGGAAAGTGTGAGGTTTGTAGTACTGTACTACAAAGTGCTCAGAAATGGCATTTCATCTCTCAAGTGCTGAAGTCATATATAACTCCACTGAAATCAACTGAGCAGAGTCAGAGTATTTTAGGGGAAAATTGGAACTATGGCATTAACGTAGGGGTTTCTCACTGATTCAGAACAGGTTGCATCTCTATGCTTCATATTCCTTTGAGTCCATAATAAACCTGCCAGGGATGTCAGATAGGGTTTGTACAGAGACAACAGGGAGAACAAGGCCTTAGTGTTGTGATGAACCTTACTATTTCTTCTGTTCCTTAAAACTGGATGGATTTAACCAGACGTAGTCATTTAAAAGCTATGTGGTCTGAAGTTTTGCAGTTTCCTCCTGTATTTGTTGAGCACAGAGAAAGACATCCAGAGGGCAATTTTTTCAGTTTTTCTGACATCTTCTGCTCAAATGGAATGAGCCACCACCTCCAGTGAGTTCCTGTGGCTGTGTCTGCATGCTGGAAGTGTTCCCAGTTTCCAGGCTTAGTGCTTGCTCTGGCTGTCCCCTAGCACCATATGAGGTGAGAACCATGAGCAGGCCTTGCTCTGTGTCCCAGATCCATGATGAAGAATCCAGAAACTGCAGCTCACATCAAGTCCTTGATGTGGCTTATCAGGATACTAGGACCAGGCAGTGGGCTACTGAGTCACTCAGGAGTTCACCTGAGGTGTAACCTATATCCTCTCCATTGATTGTCAGCAGCATTTTGATGAGTATCTTTGCCAAGGTGCTTGACTTTGTGCAGATGGGGAACATTAATCTCACTTCATTTAAACCATCTAAAAGTTTTTATGCAGGTACACATATGCATCATGAGTCTATATGTGTGGTATCAGAGCTGTGAAATGTATCCGTGTTTAGGAAGCATTTAAGCACCTCTTTAAGGTTAGTTTTATCTGCCAAACAGTTAAGCCTGTGCTTATTGAAGCGAGGCAGGACTACATGATTTAGCTTGCTGTCATGGAATGACACAGTATCCGACCAATAGAGGTCAGTTCAATAACAGTCAGGAGCAATTCGACCAGTCTACCAGTTTCCCAAGAAAGACAAGACCCTTGTATCCAACCTGCCTGCCCATCCTGGACAGCCCGCTAAGTTGGAGGGTGTTTGCCTAACCTATTCAGGGACCTCGCCGGCAGTGCAATGAGTCATCCTCCCTTATATTAAAGAATCTGAAAACTTATATTAAAACAACAAATTTTAATACTGATGCTCGTGACAGGATACAGATTCAAAGATAGCCGATGATAGGGACTGACTGCAAAAATAGATTTGATTTAGAACCATATGGATTAGAACTGATCAGTGATAATACTAAATAGCTAGCAAAATGTTAGTAAGTAAATGCGCATAACACAGAGCTCTCACCCAATAGGCGTCCCAGCTTGGGGGGGCAAGAGAGGTTCAGCCCGTCGACTGATCCCAGACGTTTTGATGGAAGTCTTCACCCCTAACATCCCCCTTTTCTTTAGTCATTTTATACTATTTCTTTAGTTTTAGGTGGAGCTTGAGTGACTCTAGTCATAAATATTACAATGACATTATAATGAGCAAAGTTCAGTTTCAGGGCACGATCCAACCGTTGTGGCTGAGGAGGCAGTTGTGGTCCATCTTTCTTGACAGCAGCTGTGCTGTTATTTTCTGATAACAGGGACGAGGTGTGGTACCTCTGCACCACTCTACTCCCCATTTCACGGATATCATGCATTCCATCCGGCCAGATGCAGGCCTTAAGTGTTTCCCAGCACTCTGTTTCTTGGAACAGCAACTGTGTATCACCTCAAAGCTGCTCTAACATTACAGCTTATTGTTTAAGATGTAAGCTGAACTTTGGGGGACAATATTCTCCCATTTCCCCAATTTCTGTTATTTTTCCACACCTGCAAGTAAAAGTTTGGTAATATTTCACTGTAATTTTTAACTGCAGTAAACAATACTGCCATGGCTTCATGAGTCCAGAGAATAATCCTGAAAGCAAATTCTCCTCTGCTGCTTCAGAACTGTTAAATAACTATTCTTCTATAATTTGTCTGAGGCAAGACCTAAAGTGTTTTCTCAAGTGCCTCTGACTCGACCACTGCATAGCAAGATGATGTAGAGGATCAATAATACAATCCTAACCTTTCTTTGCAGTCAGTGGTGAACATTCGGGGATTTCAGAGGAGCCTCGGTGTATTCGGGGACTTTCTTCAGATAAGCAAAAGGAAATTATGGTAGTACAGTAGCATCTGGACTCTAATGTTCTGGAGTATACGTGACTACATATGGCTGTATATAAGACATCTCAATTTTCTGTGTTTCAGCGAATGCTTAGTTTAAACTAGATTCAGTCCAAAGATCAGAAATCAGAGGCTGGGTCTGGTCCTAACTGTCGCAGAACCTCACAAAACTGAGCCAGAACGACTACTAAACTAGAAGCGGGGTTTTATTTTTATAAGATAAGATGGTAACAAAATCAAACTAAGTTTTACCCTAACTGAAGCTCCTTTGAGGCTCTAACAAACATAACAATCCACAGGTTCTGAATGTCATTTTGGAGTTAATACTACACAACAAACTGAAGAATTCTTAAGGTTTGTGGCCAATGACCCAAAATACAAGCTCACCTAAAAAACGGAGGGCTTTTAACCTTGAGGAGTTTCCTTGGGCAGTGTCCTGACCCAAGGGGAGAGTCCCCGACTGCAGACCCACTGCTCCGAGAAGGACCGACTCAAAACGGCTCTCCAGTGGGGCTCTGTTTATACCTTAGTCGAATCTGATCTAAGGTCAAATATAGTCAGGTGGCCCCCATTGGCAGAGGAACCCAACTTCCTCACCTTTCAACCAGAATGTGTGTTGACTACCACCACGTGGGTGTAAAAAGAGCTGCGGTGGGAGGTTTTCACAGGCTTTTATCAGGTCTTTTTCCAGTCAGGACAGGTGCATCTGCCACACTGACTGGTGCCACAGGAGTTGGGTAAAGACTGCAAAAGGAAGGCTGTTCCACTGCCAGTAATGAAGCCTTGGTTCAAGCACTATTCCAAGGTTGTCCATCTGTGCAATTTAGCATGGACCCCATTATAGTCTGGGTCTGTGCCTACTAGGAATCTTCCAGACAGAGGCCAGGAATGGTCTTGGAGTTAGCGAGGGCCAAGGATCATCTGCAATAAGCAAATTGGCTGCAGCCACCCAGTTTTGGGGAGTAAAGAGTGAAGAGCAATGCTGTAAATGCACATTCGTTCCATCTCAAGAGAGCCTTCAGAAGGGAGTTTAATGTGTGTGATAAGTGATGCAACCAACAGCGGGTTGGCTTTTAGGTCACCTTTTCTTGAAGATACCTAAATGCCACTCATGCCTGCATTCTACGTGCTGGACTACTTACTCTGCAGCTTTCCTTAGAGACCAATATTTAGCCCTTTATAAAGCCATTGCAGCGATGTGTTTATAGGTATAAGTAACTGATGGCATCATTGCCTTTCTGCACTGATGTGTGATTGTACCAGTAAAATAGACAACTGATATTGAAAGGAGAGATCTGCCTAAGGAGCAAAACTGCATCTGTAATTATTCCAAATCAGAAACTCTTGCACAAATGGGAGATCTGGTTTTAAAACCCTTGTTTAAGGTAGGTATTTTTCCAGCTTAGCATTTCTATTGCACAATATGAACTACATTTAGTAGTTTATTGTTTGCTTTTAAATGGTTATAAGATACTGAAAACTTGTTAGAGTTACACCCTATAAATCATAACACAGATTGTATTCTGTAAATTATTAGGAAACTTGGAACTGATGTTAATGATTTACTCTATTTACATCAAGAATGTGGTTTGCTAGAAAGTATTAGTTCATCCATGCAGCAGTGTAAGGCATTGATATTTTAATTCACATCCATAGTATTAGTCCAGCTAAATGGATAACATTGGGATGCTGAAAGAATATATCACCATCTATCAAATAAAAACTATCAATTCCTAGAGATACAACAGTAAATAGCTCACCAGTGCTCGAAAGTAGGATATTTAACTGCAAAGCTGGAATGGTATCTCTGAAAGAAAATGAGCACTTTATTAACTTTGCAGAAGCTGATGCTATTATTGATAACCCATATTAAGGGATGATTTAATGGGATTTAACTAATATCATAAAACATTTTTATAGCACATGAAAAAATAGTCTAATCCATATCCAGACAAAATAAAGGATGGGGATGAGGAAGGCACTAAAACCAAGAAACATTTTGCATTTCTTGTATTGACCTTCTTTTTAGATGGTTTCCTCCTCTATAATATCTAGGAACAGAAGTTTCTGGGTTCCTTTTATTTCATAGTTATTTTGTTCTGACTGAAATGATTCTTAACAGTATGAACTCAAGGGTTGTAAAACTTTTTTTGTTCAAAGACCTTGAGCCCAAAGGCCAGAAATTTAAAATCTATTGACTTGCTTTTTCAAACAAAATTTGCCATCTGTTTTCAAAACCCTGGCCAACTCTACCAAATCAACAGTTCTTACCTTACATCCTTTCTCTTGTCTTCAGGTACCAGAAAACTCTTTACTTCAGTCTAACGTAGTTCTGTAGGCCCCCTCTCTGAGCAGTGAACAGATGTCTCCACAGTCAGTGTTTCTGATAGCGAATGACTCTCAGAAGGTGCTTTGCCCTCTCCCACCCCCTTCATCCACCACAGATTCTATCAGAAACCTCATATACAAGCACATTGTGTTTTTTAGGGTGCCCTAGTACACCAAGCAGCCTTGGCTGCCAGCTGGTAGTGCAGGTCTCCTGTAGCTTTGTTGACATACCTGCAAGCCCAGTGCAAATGGTTCTATTACCTTAAGGTGTCCTAAATGACTATAGCTGCCTCCCTGTGGGTCATTAACTTGTTCCACAAATCTCAGCTTGTTATAATGGGAGCTGAGATGTTTAGCATGCAGTGCCTCAGTTGCTGTATCTTTATCTGGCGCTGACTCTCACCCAAACAGCCCTTGTTGGCAGGCTCGTTGGTACTGGCCTAGGTAATAGATGGAAAATAAGTATAATATATAAGTATAATAAGTATATATATAATAAGTATATATATTCAGAAGCAATTTAAATGTCATCATTCTTTCAGTTCTACTCATAGTTAATGTCTCTGGATAACAGAGGTCTTGCAACTGATCTTGCTTAACTTTTCTTAATAATTGTGCTATTAACAAGCTTGGTACAGAAAAATGGAGATAATTTTTGCTGATCGCATGAAGGTAGTAATCATGGTGAATTCAAAATATTTGCCATTGGATTTGTTGGAAGATAGGAGTAATGGAAGTGGGAAGAAATGTAATAGAACAAGGGGAAAATACAACAGAAAAGTAAGACTAGGAAGTCATTTTGGTGGGGGAAGATGTAGTCTACTGTCTTCTCTAAGAAAGATGGATCTTGACATGTTCTCATTTAGCTAATTTAGCTAACAACTTCTCCCCTTCCTCTTGCAGTTTATTTCAGTACTTCACTATCTTTACCATGGGAAAAACGTCTTTTAAATCCTCCTTGAATTTTTCTTGATACAATTTGAACCCCATATCTGTTGTACTAGCTGTTGTTAGCTAGTGAAAGACAAATTATTCCCTTCTCTGTTTTGCAGCAGTCCTGTTTTCAGGTACCTCCTTGATCTTCTCTTCAGATCAAACAAGTTAATTTTTTCAGTCTTCCTGATTAAGACGGTTTTCCTGTCCTTTCGTCATTCTTGTCATTCTCCTTTAGACTTTCTTAATTTGAAATGTTTTGCTCAAAACTGGTCCCAGCATTGCAGCTGCCTCAGCATGAAAGGATTGCTTCACGTCATGTGGATTGTTGTCTTTTCTGCGTGTCCTGGGGGAGATGTTGTTTTTTTCACAAGTCTGGTACTGTTGACTCATGTCCAGCTGTCATTTACTGTAACCTCAGACCCTTCTCTGAAGATGTGTTTCCTAACCAGTTGTTCGGTATTTAAGTGGATTATTCCTGTGCAAGTGTAGAACTTGGCACTTATCTCCCTTTGAATTTCGTTTATTATTTCTACACCATATGTCCAGTTTCTCAAAATGACTTCGAATTCTTATCCTGTCCTCTGGTATACTTACAGTCACTCCCACTTTCACATGTCTTGCAATTTTTGTAAGCATAAACTCTGTTCCATAATTCATGTCATGAAGGACCTAAAACTTAAACCTAAATCAAACCCATAACCAGGTGAAACTTCATGCTAGACATCCTTCCATTTGATTACTGGTAACTATTTTCAAGATACGATTAAAAAAACCCAGACTACAATATTTCAATCTAGATTATATGTGCATATCTTGATTGTGACAGTATCATTTGAGCTACCTGGACTCAAAATTCTTAAACAACAGATAGCTCATGTCTAGACTTCGGTATCTATTACCTGTGTATTCTTGCTTGTAGAAGACAATTATACATCTTTAACACAATGTTATGGTTTGAAGTGGGGGGGGAGGTCCGGGTGGCAGAAGCTGCCCATCAGACCGGACTCCCGTCCCCCTCGGGGCTTGAGCCAATCGGCGCCTCTGCGAATTGCCCTATTTACGTCGGACAAAGGAACCGGAAAGGTGTGCCTGTGCCCAGGAGCGAGGAGCCGGGAGGGGGGCACGGCCCCTCGCTCCCGGCTCCCGGCCGGGCCGGCGGCCTGGGCCGGGCCGGGCCCGCTCCGTCGAGGATGGCGGCGGCGGAGCCGCTTGGGGAACTCGGGGAGAGCCCCGCTGCCGGGGCGCCCACCGGGCCGAGTTCACCCAGACAGGACTGAAATCTAAGAGAAACGGCCACACGGATAAGAGGTCAGTGAAGATGGAACGGAACAACGTGTGCCGCGGCTGAGTCCCCCTTGCCAGCAGGCCCTTTGCAAACAAGTCCTTGGTGGAGCAAGCAGAGACCCACTCGCAACCAGTGGATGACCCACGTCGGGAAGAGTTGCCTAAGCCTGAGACTATTGTGAATCATGGGCACAGGTAGAGACACATTTACGCATTTTACGCATTTTACGCATTTACGCATTTAAAGTTTCTATGGAGACGCATTTAAGGTCGACATGACGACCCACGCCGGAGCGCATTTAAAGTTTGTTGATGACCCACGCCAGAGCGAGTGGCTACAGCTCCTTAAAAGCCCAGGACTGGTAAAGCCCGCACTTGGGACAAATCCGATGGGGTAAGGATTTGCCCCCCAGCGGGTAGGATTCACGCTTTCGCCGTGAGTAGGGGATCCACTGGAGCAAGGGACAATGGTGTAAGGACTCCTTTTCCTTTAAGAGAAGCGGCAGTAACAACTTGGAATGAACTGACCTGCACTCCCCCATTCCCTGCCCCCTGCGCCGCTGGGGGGAGGAGGTAGAGCCGGGAAGAAGAGGCAAAGGAGGGGGGAGTGGTGTTGTTTTTAAGGCCTGGCCTTGTTTTCTCGTTATTCTCTTAAGTAACCGTTTTTGTGTGCTTTTTCTCTTTCTAGGTAGCTGTTAATAAATAGTTTTGCATTAAGAAAAAGCCTCTTTTGCCCGGGACCGTGGTTGGTGGGTGCTCCTCTGTTCCTGTCTCGATCCTCAGCTCTTTTATTACATTTTTCTCTCCTCTCCATTTTACTGGACTGGGAGAGCTGCGTGGGTTTGGTTGCCGAACTCAGCCTAACCCACGACACAGAAGATGTTATTGACAAATATATGGTGGGCACTTTTAATCTCTTTTTCTAGCTCTTTGCTGATATCTAGATTAATTATTTATTATGTAACTTGTTGAGAATTTAAGTTGAAATGATCAGTGTATAGTTTGTCGTCTCTTATTCTTTTCCTTATTTTAAAATCAGTACTATATTCAGTCTCTCTTCCACATTCCTGCTCCTTGACGGCCTTTTCCCTTTGTGAGCTCTCGGAGATAATCGTTAACAGCTCCGAGATTGCTTCAGCCATTACTTTAGGTGTTCTAGAATTAATTTTATCAAACCCAATGAATTTGGATTTAATACAAAATTTTAGTAGAAGCTGGGTGGTGATGAGGGCAGTGGATCTCAGAAGGTGATACCAGGATGAGCGTATAGCCCTAAACAATGGCACTACAAAAATCCAATCGTGCATCTAGAATATAGCAGAATGGGTTTGGTTCTGTTGTTTTGGCAGAGACAGGGAAGTATTAAAGCCATGGCTGCCCTCAAAGCGTCCTGTGCGATTCTCTTCATTCATGGGGCCATGCACAGGAAAGAGTTACTGATATGATCAAAGCAGTGGAACATCTGTGTAACAGGAATTTATGACTGTAACTTCTTTTTTCTAGCAAAATAAAGGCAGAAGGAGGACAGATTGCTGTTGATATTATAGGTAACTGTAATTATTAAGACAGTGCAGAGGTTTTGCGTTCATGGATCATCATGGTTATAGCTAACACTTCCATTAGGACAGCTGCTTTTATGAAAATTTATGGATTTTACCATCTTGATTGTTTGAGCTTACAGTTCAGAAGATCCTTGATTGACAACCCTGTCTGACACAACCCAAAGTTGTAGAAAGTCCATCCTCACAACATTTAAAAAAAAAAAAAGGTGAGAAAATGAGGGAGAGGGTGGAATATCCTTTGAAGTCCATTCTCTTACAAGCAGCCAGGATAATTAATATAAGTGATGTGCAGCACATTTATCTACATTATAAGACATGGGTGGTCGAGGAGACATCATGTATTGCTCTGTATTACATAAACTGTCAAGTGGATTAATGATTCTTGAAAAAATAATGATCAGAAAAATGATGAAGATTTTTCCTTCCTGTAAAGACAGATACAGACAATTTAACCTGCTACAACAACACTGCCAAATAGACAGGAACATCTGTTTGTGTTGGTTTGACAGGCAATGGTTTTAACGACATCAGGTTCCAGGATTATGTACCACTAAAACATTCGCTTTTTAAGCCCTCGAGTTCCATACTGGCAAACATCCAGAGGGATCAAACTGAAAGATAAATTTCCTATGACATAAGTGGCGTGCATTTTTTTAAACTGAAGATGTGAGATGTTCCAGGGCTGCTATGACAGCAAAGGATTCTATTTCCCTAATTATGGGCTAAAGTTTTGTCTCCTGAGAAGCTCAACACTTCTGTTAAAAGCAACTTACCGTCACCATGATGAGAATTGTCATGTTGTGCTAATAAATCTCAGAATACAGAATAGGCTGTCAAAATTCAGAAAAGATAGCTGAATAGTTTAAAACAGTCATTTAATTTTGTTCAGTGTATCTTGACAAAGTATTTTCCAAGAATAAGATTATGTTCTTGTAATCAGTAGAAGAACATGTAGTTACAGTCTTAGTTCGTTTAACTCATTTTTGATCAGGAATTCATAATGCTTATGGCTAGTGAGGTGTTGTTGGGATATCCTGTGTGTTAATGACTAGCATTGGAAGATTACAATTCCTAGTTTGCTGGTGGTGTTCCAGTTCCCCTCACTTTCTTTTGCTGTGATGTAGCTATGAGCTATTCAACCAAATTCTCCAGACAGCAGTACAGAGAGGCATTCGTGCTTGGGGGAGAGCCCTTGTTTTCAACATGCCTCTGCTAAGAAGATGTCTAGAAGACATGTCTCTATACTAGCAAGTTTTTCTCAAATTAGCAGGTCTTCAGTGGAATTCTACCTAATTGATTAAATGGCTAGGATAAATGATTTATGAGAAAAGATTAAAATAACTTTCTATGTATTGCTTGGTTAAATTAAAATTACTCTGCCTTTAATAACGATCTACAAGTATTATTTGAGGAGCATATGTTCCTAGGAAGGAGATGAATTGTTCACTGTTATCCAGGGACCTATAACTAGAAATACAGCTGCAAGAATGATACAAAACCAATCACCGCGATGATACTTGCGATCCCTTTAGTCACTTAAAATTAAGATTCATGCAAAACCAATTTCCTTGACAAGCAAGTTCATTGAATATTCACATCAGAGTTTTCCTATACACAGAGAGTAACATTTGTGTGCATAGGTACTCTCTTTGTATTGGCAACAGACAAAAATCAGCTTCAGAAAATCTTTGGATTCAAAACGGTCCATTGCGGAGACAGAAGCAGTAGCCAGTAGCTAGCCAGGCACAGCAAGTAGCCAGCTATGAGCAGAGGATATTCAAACCAGTAATCAATGAACACTTAGGCAAAGGTCATTGGCAAATGCTAGTATTAGCCTAAGGAAGCTCCATCTTTAGCCAAGAATGGGGGGAATCACAGTGAGGCAGACTATTCCAGGAGGCAGAAACTATCGAGTTCTGAATTGCTCTGAATTGAGTAACATGCTTTGTTTCTCCCTAGACTCTGTTGGCGAGTGACGTTCTTCCTAGGCTACAGTTAGACTTTATAAACACCCCACTCTGCTGTCTGAAACAGGCTTGTTAAAACCATTCATCATGCAACTGTACAAAGACAAAGCTCTCTTTCAAACACTGCAGTTGTGGACTAACTTATCCACTGGAAACATCTGTCAGGATTAATTCAAATATGACTGCTGCTCAAATTTACCTCTTGTTTCTTTCAGTTTTGTTTCATGGTTTTGTTGTGGTTTGGTGTTTGGTGGTTTGTTGTGTTTTTTTTTTTAAATGGAATGGATTGATTCCATGTTTTTTGATGAGTTATGCTAGGAAATTCAAGCCATTTTGAGTAGATGGGATTTGCTAAGTGGTCTCCTGATAGAGTGTTAGGCCAGTGCATTGCAGATTTTTTTTCTAAGACAGTTTTACTGCTGAAGGATAAATGAAAATAAATTATTTTCCCCCCTTTTTATTCTTTTTTTAGTGGTGTCTCAACTGTGAATCAGTAGAGGTGGAGGGCTGCAGTGCAACTAACAAAGGTTCCTCTGGGTGGTAATGGGCATTTGGAAGCAGCACTGAGATTTTTGTCTTGTGGACTTTCCAGGATGGTTACAGGAGTACATAGGCCAAGGAGAGGACATCATGAAGGTGGAAGAGGGAAGAGTCAGAGCATAGTAAGCCCTGAGATTGTTGCAAGAGCATTTGTTTGTCCTTGTACGTTCAGACCATTTCTAATGACAAACAGCTTTTATTCACTTGTATGCCCCACCTCATTTGAAAGTGTTTTGACATATACAGGTCTGTGCCTCATATCTGCAGATATAGACATATACACACATACACCTCACCAACAACATATGTTATAGAATAAGAATCCTTTTACTGATACCTCTGATTCAGAACTGCTTCAGAAAGACTTAATCACGCATTCCTCTTTAAGACATGTAACCGCTTTTATGAAATGGGCCAGAAGGATTCAAATGAGAGTGAATTACCAGAGCACTTTCCTGTTAAAAAGCCTGCCATTGTATAGTGAAGTGATCATTACTGCCAGACCCAAGGATAACAACTTGAGACCCTATTCAAATGTAATAGAATTAGTAAGATCCAAGATTTTGTATCCTTATGTGAAAACTAGATTTTCGCTTTTAATAGATTTTCACTGTTTTTTATAGGCAGATACTTCAGTGTAAAATCCTGGAGGAGGCAAGACATAGTTACTTTGATGCAGTTTCTTGAGTCTTAAGTGCCCTGAATTTACATTGTGATAAATAGCTAACATGAGTTTGAGTGTGTTTTTCAGTGAGGTGGGAAGTTTGTAGAGACATAACCATTGTCTTTTTTTAGACCTTTCTGACAGATGAAAGGAGCCTTAATAAGAATGCAGAATAAGTATTTATACCCACTTCAAAGCTCCTTTATACTGCCAAAGTAGCGATTAGTAGCATTTGTGCAAATGGCAATCAGACCCATGTGGTTTCCAACTGGTTTTTGATGTGTGGAGAACATCTTAGTAGAATTATGCTGTGTGGAATGATTTCTCCTAGCTACAACTTCATTATTTTTGTACAGCTAAATATGGGAAATAGGGAGAGTTTGTAATTTTATCTAGTTTTTGCACTGATTGTCAAGTGAAAGAGTTTTTGGGGAGGAAGGGAAATTATTTCCTTTGGTTAAAAAAATAATATTTTAGGAGTAAAATATCAAACGGTAAATTATTTGGCTTCTGACCTAACCAGTCTCTGTGCAGCTTTGTCAATTTTATAAAGTGTGGTGTGTTGTCCAAAAGAGCAGGTAAGGGAGCTTCTCCCAAGTTTGCTTGTTTGCTTTGTCCTGCTGCCGCTGGTGTCTGCTTTCTGACACTTGACTTGAAAGGTGTTGGCGGTAGGGAGGCGATCTCATTTTTTGAACGGAGTGAGAACTCAGTACTTCAATGAGATTTTGAGGTGATGCAGTAAGTAAATACCGATGACTACAGTATTATGATTACTATAACAATAACCATTTTTGATGATGTTCCAAGTACGACAAATGCACTGCAAAGGATCAAGTTAATAATTGTACTGGAAACAAAAGCCATGGTTTGACTCATAAGGAGTCAACTTGAAGGCTGCTTAGGCTACATGAGACTTAGGAGTCATTGGTTATTCTAGGGTAAATGAGATAACAAAGTTGTAATTACTGATGATTTATCTATTGTGTTTCAACCTCCTATAGTTTCATCTGGCTAAATCAGGCTTCTTTTCCTAACACATTAAATCCATAGAGTAGGTCATATATTCGGGCCAAGCTAAACTCGGTGAGATAAAGGGAGAAAAGCGCATGTTTGCTCTGAGTAGGATTGGCAGTTGAGGTAAATTTTCAGTGACGTTTCTGTGCCTGTGATGGCTTATAGGACCTCACACTACTGTTCTCTAGAAGCTCCATCACAATGCTTCAGCACAGAAAATTGTGGTTTTGCTGATACTATTATCTAAGCACCTGCTGATGGCTCCAGATGCCAACTGCTGTGCTGCCGCAGCAGAGGGCTCCTACTCCAAGGAGCTCTGTGACATAATATTGTAATACACAGTCAAAGTGTAAGAGTGCAAGGAAGTGGGGAAATTTTACAGTGATAGACTCAGCAGATACCTAGCCGATGTCAAATATTTTCAGGCATGACTTTGAAACTTTGAAGAATATGGAAATTACTTTGAAAAATAAGGAAGTAGCTTTGATGAGTACAGGAAACTCTTTCTAAAGGAATGACAGTCATGGAGAAACCATGAAAATGTTTATCTGAAAATATAGCGAGAAATATTCTTGGACCATCTGGAAAATGAAGATGGTTTGTTTGTTACGATAGAGAAAGGGTTACAAAGACCAGCCATGTGGAGGAACATGAACATGCAAGATTTACACAAAGGCAGGCATCTTGCCATCTTTGAGAACTGAGATCTTTATAGGCTTTGGGCAAAGTAAATAACGCTGTAGGTGGAAAGGGATGGGCTGTCTCAGCAACGATGCAGGGTTCATAGCTAGCCCTACACAAGACTAGCTGTGTGCTAGCCCAGCTTGTGTGTGTGAGCACCAGCATACTTTTGAAAATCAGTCCTGCCAAGTTACAGTTACAACATAAGACTAGCACTCTTCTGTGCTCTGCTGCTCTTGTCTTTCCACTGTCTTCGCTTTCTCCCCACCACTCCCTGCCCAAAAAGGGTCTTTGTATGTGTTTGGGAAGAAGTCTTTGATTCTTTACAGTGGCAAATTCCCAGGGACTGAGCTGCAAACCCTGAGGGGTGTGAAGACTTCTCTTCCTCACTTCTCTTCCTCGTGGATTTGCACTGTTTTTCCCACTGTGAAATCATGGCCTGGGTCTGAGACTCCAGCAGGGACATCTAGTACAATGCAAACAGTACAAGACTTCACTTTAGTCATTACTTCACTTTAGTCATAGGGACTTGGAGTCCTAGATGGAATTAGGGGTGTATGAGATTCAGCCTGAAAGTTATTTTAACTGTTCTTTCTTTCACCATGCTGTACTTGCAATATTGTTAGAAACCATATGTCATACCAGCCTGGAGGGAATTTCTGTATCTGAGTTTTCATCCCTTGAAGACTGGGATCTAAAATAAGATCTTAGATACAGACTAAACTATTGCAAACCTACTGAACACTGCTGTAAACTAAAATTAATATGTAGAGAGAGAGAGAGAGACAGACAGACAGACAGATAGATAAAAATGCATCTGAATAGCTGTTAGACTTCTGCTTTTTCCCGTGCCAGACTCTTGCAAGTGATTGTATTGATTTACATTGCACACAAATTGCCCAGGATTTTGGCAGTACATACTCACTTGAATTACTTGCTATCAGTTGCTGAATCAATGCTTTAAATGAACAAGACTGCATACAGGACAGTATTTTAAACCATTTTGCAGCAATAACAAAATTATATTAAGAGGAGAAAAAAATGGAAACACTGATTAATATAAAGGTGAATCTTAAATAGAAAGTTTTATTAGCTGTGAACCTATGTTACGAAGGCAATTTTCCTGAGCGTGGAAATTAATTTGTTTTACTCTTGCAAATAAAAACTTAAGATGGATTTCAGACTTTAAGGAAAGTTATCTTGACGGAATAATTATATAAAAAGGCAGGGAGGGGAGAGAAAATGTATAGATTTTACTTTGGAGTAATCTAAATGACCAAATTATCATTACAGGGTGTAGTCTGTTTACTAACAATCTTTTCCTTTTTTAAATAATTTCATAATTTCAGCACAGAAATAACTTCAGATATCTCTGAGTATAAATAACATTTTTCCTTCAAAGTTTAAAGAATAAAACCACAGTCGTATAGTTGCATTTCAAATACCTGCTGAAGAAATTATACAGTAATTTAATTGTGGTGAGCTTTAAAAAAATCACCTAAATAAATTCATCCCATGACTCCTTTTAATTTACATTCTGTCTGGTTCCTCTAAAGGTGGACTGTACCACACATTGCTGCACAGGCTAGAGATACCTGAGCATCATGCTAAACTAGTCTGGCTAGCTGAAAGCAGCCCAGGCAAGGCAGCATGAGGCTGCATCCGCACTGATTAATGCAGATGAAAAGCGTTACGCAGAGAACTGTGCTGCAGCGAGCTGGTTGCTTGCAGTCCTTCATTCAGGATTGCCTTGCCATGTGTGCACAATCTCTGGCTGAAAAGGCAATGACTTGGCATCACTTACCACGCTCTCCCCGTGCCTTTGAAATATTTTAATAATACATTTGCCATGACAATGTCTTTTGCTTTCTCATCTGAAGAAACAGTTTGATTACTTGTGCTAGTTTTGTTTGTAAGTGTGAGGGAGCCTGCTTATTTGCCTGGAGGTGCTGCCAGGAAGATAGGTAGAAGTTCATCTAATGTTGTTTTGACTGTAGCAAATTTAGAAAAAGAGAAGGAAAATGAAAAAAGAAGATGCAAACTGACACAAAGGTAACAATGTCAGCTAAGTGCTGGAAATGCAAAACACTGAGCCAAGTTTCATGCAGAATTATGAGCCCAATTCTGTGATCCATATGTAACTCATTTAAGTTTAATAGGTAAGCCATATCTTTGGAGTCATTAATTTCTCCCCTTACACACACAGTTGGATATGTATGTGTATGCACAAAAATTCTGAATTAGTGTGCATACTATTTATATTTTAAACATGCAATAGAAGATTCACAGAATTCTTAATGAAAGCGAGGGGCAAGAAGATGTCGAAAACAAATTTCTTCTTTACTGAGATCCTTGGAAATATAATGGAAATTATCTGTCTATAGTAGTTTACAATTACTGAGCAACTTTGGGAGTTCAAGTATAAAATCAATTTCCAGCTCTTCTGGATGGACGCATAAAATTCTACTGGCCACACCAAATAGCTCTGCACACTAAAATATATCTTAACTTTAAAGCCTATAAATTACATTCATAAAAAAAAAATAAATAAATGCGGTTACCCCATGATTTAAACATTGACCTTATGATTTGGAAGTAGGCCATTGTCTGAACACCTGTTAGAGGACAATATAAAAGCTAAATGCACTATAGCACGTTACCAGATGGCATATATACATCTGTACAGTCTTGCATGCAGGAAATCAAGCAGCCAGAAAATGACTAAGATTTTTAAGAAATGAATGAAAGTCTCGTGTTTTTTTGTTGTTTTGTTTTGGTTTGGTTTGTTTTTTTTTTTTAATTTCCACTTAAGAGCTTGATTCATTAAAGTTCTTTATCCAGTTGAGGGATGAAGATCTATTTGTGGGACTAGACTGACCTTCTAAGGTTTTATCTTGTGGTGCAGCAGTTCTGGAGAGAAAATGAAGGCAGAAGCTATAATTCCCTTTCCAACTGGCATGTGCAAAACAATCCTTTTATGTTACTGTGCTGACAGAATTGACCTACGTGCAATCCCATTCACTCACAGCTATGCTTATATGATTTTCTCTTGAATAAGGAAAATAAGTCCTAGAGTAACTTTTAAAGAGACTTCTCATTTTTTCAGGGTTTAATGTGCATTTCTAGTACTGGTACAATTTTCGTTTGTGGTTGTTTAGGTTTTTTTTTCACCTCTGCTATCATTTATGCTTGGCAATCAAAATACAGCCCCCAACTTATTTTCTCAAACTCTTGAAATTCATTTACAAAGTAGCCCCATGGACTGTGATATTCATAAGTTTCAGGCAACAATGGTATAGTAAGAAACTGCTACAGATCATTGCATCATATGAACACAGTCCTGTATTATTTTATTACTTCAGCAAAGTATCCAATACATCTCATGATTAAGTCATGCACCATTTCATACTGTTGAAATAGCCAGCACTCATATACTGTGTGTGTTTTAGTGGTACTGTAGCACTTCTTTTGTTCCACAAGTGAGGAAAAGGGAAGTAAAAACCAAGCCCTTGTTGGAGGGACTCTGTCTCCTAAAAAGACACTGATCTTTCCATGTGATGGATATTCTTGGGAGGGCATTCTGTGATTTTAAAATATTCTTTCACAAGTTGCAGGTTTTTTGCTAATCCACTTTTAGAAAAAAATCACTTGAGGCATGGAAGTTCCAGACAATATGAATCATAGAATCATAGAATGGCTAGGGCTGGAAGGGACCTCAAAGATCATCTAGTTCCAACCCCCCTGCCATGGGCAGAGAAATCCTCCACTACACCAGGTTGCCCAAAGCCTCATCTAACCTGGCCTTGAACACTTCCAGGGATGCGGCATCTACAACTTCTCTGGGCAACCTGTTCCAGTACCTCACCACCCTCAATGTAAAAAATTGAAGTCAAATTCAATAAAAAAATGTTATTAAAAAAAGCAAAGGCTGTTTAAGAGAGGACCTCTAGCCCCATGTTTGCCTCTTTTCAGTCTATATTTAGCATCCATTGTAAGATATTACTTTGGCTAAAGAGGGTTCAACTGCAATGAGTTGAAGGAAGTATCAGGTGCCGTATGCACTTGTTCGGTCTTTTCACTTCCTTCTCACTTCATTTTGAATGTCTAACACCCACTTCAGGAGTTTCCTCCATAGCCTTTTCATATCTGGTGTGATTTTTCTTTTCCATCTTCAATTTCTGCTATGCAAAGAAATCCTATTTCTAACACAACCAGCGATTATTAGAATAATTATTACTTTCTCTTTTTACCTCCTCCTTTTCATATTTTCACATTTACTCTCATTATCTGAAACTCCTTCTAACATGTGTGGAATCATATACAATATTATTTTATAAATGTTTTTGCTTAAGTCATTGCTCAGTTTTCATAGTCTTTCTATAGGTCACTGGCCTAATTATTTGGGTATCAACAGGTCATTCAGCCAACAAACATCTGATAGACATGTGTCTACGCTGCACATCACCGAGTTACAGCTATTATTTGTATAAAAGACCATTGTGCAGTTATCAAAGCCAATAATTGCGCTGATTTTATGGGGAATATAATGAAATTTAGCATGAAATCTTAGGTATGTGGATAAGTTCATTTTTTTTCTCAAGTGGCAGTGGTTCAAGATACAGCTGGATGATGTAGGAATCCTGTAATGTACTTTGCAATACCAGCGCTGTTACTTCCAGCCACTGCTCCTACTTAAATAGGTACATTATATGAGTTAAGGAGGATTTACCCAATGCCTGGACAGATTAAAGGTTAAAAATTCCGTCTGTTTGTGCAAGAAGTCCATTCTTATGTGTCTTTTATCCCATTTCTTAGCTCTTTGTAAAAGAAAAAGTCAGGACCAAGGTTTCAGCTGATTTAAATTTAGGGCAGTAGCTTTGACTTTATCAGAGTTGCAAGGGCTTAACAGGAGCTGGGAACCCCCTTTAATTAACATGTCATTTTATTCACTATCTAGGAAATGTGATTCAAATTAAGCTGGAATTGTAAAGCTTCCAGGAGCCCTATGTGATGTGAATTGAAATTTTTCAGTGCCTATAGTCCTCTTAGCTTCTGTAAATGACAGTTGAGGTGATTTCCTTGCCAAAATAAAGCGGCATTGAAAGGTGTGATGTAGGGTGATGTAGGAATGAGCCCATGGCAAAAGGCAAAACAGAACACTACAGTGAAAAAAAATCAGCATCAAGGCTGACAAACTGTTCCCTCATTTTCACGTGGAAAGTAAATAGAAAGTTATATTGATACTGCACACAGATTCCTGAAAACTCTCTGGATCATTCAGCAGAATTAGACACACATGAATACTTAAATCAACAGAATTTTAATGCGTGGCTAAAACAAACTCATAATGACCGTACTATATCAGCTATGTTGCAGCTGTCTCTGGCTATCAAAGCTTCCTTTTCCTAACCTAAGGGAATGGTAACTCACTTTTAAAATGTAAAATTCAAGAACAGAGAGAATTCTTTAAAATATTGAGGATACAAAAATGCCAAACAGTTGTGTTTTAGTCACAAAGTAGGATACAACGTCAGGTAATACACAGATGATCTGTTCATATAAACCATCTAATTGCCTCCACTTACTTTGTGTGGGAGGGAACAGAAGGACCTAAATCTTGTAAAGTACATTATGCCCAGATGATGCTTCTTCCTAAGAGCAGTTTTGATTGAAGCAATTAAAGCAGACACAAAATGGGAGAGGGCAGGATGATGAAAAGTGTAACCATTTCAGGATAATGCAATTTCTGATGTCCACACAATACATTCTTGCTTTGGATCAGTATTGGACTGTGGGAGGGTTCTGGGTGCAAAGAACTGTGGCTTTGCACGGGCAAGCAATGCTTTCATATCTGAGAACAGAAGAAAGCAAGGCGGAGATATGTGAGATCTTCCTTCTCTTATTATGCAGACTTATAAGTCATGCTCCTTCCCCTTCACAGCTGCTAAACTAGGCATGGGCTTAGAGTGAAGCTTAGGGAGTTTCTGCCTTCTTCCAGTTTGCATCCTGCAGCAGTAGCTGCCAGAGCTGGGCAAGACAGTTCTAGCTCTTTCCTGCCTACCCAGATTGCACTGCATCCTGACCTGTAACCTGCTGGCTTCAGAGAGATGATGGCTCAGGTATGTAGGGCTATCAGCTACCTTATGTCTTTTCCAATGATATTTCTGTGAAAGAGAGTGCCATGCCACAGTGTTTTAATGGTTCTTTCTGCCAATATGTAACATTCGTTACCCAGAACAGAAGTAAATATAATGGAATGTAAAAGCTCCCAGGCTTAGACGTCAGTGAAATTTTCTCAGAATGATTGCCTGGTCCATGAATAATCATATCTAGTCTGTTTGACCTGGTAACACTGTTTAGTTACATCCTATTTGTCTCAATAAGTTCATGGAGGCATAAGGGAATGAGTAAATCAAGGTCAGATGACTGTAAACAATATTTTCTACAAGCGTGAACACTTTTCATTTTGCCAGTCTTAAACCAGTGTAAATGATGGAGAATACTAGTAGGGATTGGGTATTATCCGCATCCAGTATTTGCAATAAAAAACGTGAGTCTTCTGGCACAGCCAAAACACGTCACTCAGGAACAAAGTTAAAGTGTATTAAAAGAACTCAAGGGAAAAATGTTCAATAGATTTTGAGATTGCTTTGAAGGGAGGAGCTGCCTTTGAATGTGGAAGAGTATATGCTACTGCGTTCATAGAAATTGTCTGCTCCATAATGCTTTTCAGTGAAGACTTTGCCTCCTTACTCACATAGCAGAGTTTAATGTAGTTTCATACAGTTTTGACACAGACTAGAGCTATGCACATGCAGCATTGCTCTGTCTTCTTCGATCTCATTCCCTGATATTTAAATGTGCTCTTACTTTGTGCTGATGCTTAGCTATAGCAACTAGAAGTGCTTACCTGACCCATACTGTTACAACCATTTGCTTCAGACATACTCTTGTTTTAGTAACTTTTATTGTCAAATTTCACCGACAGGGAAGGACTCTTGATAGGTATTTTTGGGACTAAAAGATATTGTGCTATGAGATGATGATGATAGTGATGATGGTAATAATAGGTTATGGAGATGGATGTTTACAAAATAGTGGCATTCCAATACTAAGCAAGCCAGTAAGAAATGAAAAATGTAAGATCTTTACAGATAAACAAATTAAAACGGAATCTTTTGTGCAGCTTTTTAAAAATTAATTTTAACAGTTTGTGTGCTTTTTACAGGAGAAAAGAAATTAGCATACTAATTGTAATGCAGATTCTTGGGTTAATTGTCCTTATTAATTAATAAGGATGTAACTAGACATCTGATTGAAGACTGATTTTTTTTTTTTTTTTTTACATTTCCAATATGATTGCATTAGGGAAGGGATGGAGAAGAGTGGTTTTGACATCCAATCCCAAATTCACAAATTATTGCCTACTTTCCAGATCAGATCACACTCTATAACTAGTACTATCACATGCAATATGAGTAGTGTCCAAGAACAAAATACTGACTGGGATATCTGAATTCCTCTTCTGTAAGGCTGCAAACATTGTTGGTCAGTGTAGTAAAGCTCGCTTTGCTATTGTGTTTGGAAAACACACCTATAGAGAAAACAACCTTGTTTTCCCATATTTGAACACTCCTTTCAAGAGTATAGACAACTTTTATCAGCAGCTTTTTATGGAAGTGGTCATAATCACCTCTCACCTTCCTGTTGCTTGCTGAGCACATATCAGCCTCCCTTTCCCTCAGATGCTGTTTGTGATTGACATACCTGCTTTGAGTCAGAGCAGTTGTTCTCAGCCACTCTGCAGCTCTGAAGTTTCATGCTGCTTTTTTCAGATGGGAAGAACAGCTTAGGTGCCCAAAATCAAACATCTTCACTCTTTTATGAGTGTCTGAGTTAGTCTAATGAAAGATATTACCTCTTCAGCTCTTGCTTGGCTTCAGATAACAAATAACATTCTAGATTCTTTCTCTGACACTTTTGTCAGATGTCCCCAGATATTTTACACTGCTAATACTCCATCTTGTTTTTCTTTATGCTTATATAAACTCCAAGTTGTCTTGGAAATAAGGAAAGAAATAATGACAGCTGCGTTTTCCTTATGGGGAAGTTTTCTTAGCAACCTATACTAGGTGTTTTTGTGGATGTCAGGTAGGGGCTTGAATATCTCACGCTCTACAATGTTGTTTTTCTCTGAAGGCAGTGATTACCATCCCTTTTATTGACAGAATATTGTGACAGAGAATGGTGATATGCCAAAATCTGTCAAAGCCTGTGACAGACTGCCTTCTGATTCCCTGGCCATGTCATCGGGTTTTGAACTATCTTTCCTTGCTAATACAGTCAGGTCAGGATTTGATGAAAGTAACAAATTCTAGTTGGTTCCAGTTGAACAGTCTCATTCCAAAAGTTGTAACGATTTCAGATTAGTCATTCATCATACTACTACATTGGAAATGTTTGAAATGAGCTGAGAAGCAATTGCTGCAGAGAATAATGTTATGTTAGAAGTGCCATATCAAGTGGAACTGCAAGTGTTGACCAAAATACAGATAAGGCTGGAAACAGCCTTTACTCATCTATGAAACTGATGATAGAAGGGCTGAACTTCACAGATTTCAAGGCCACTGGGAACCATAATGGCCATCCAGCCTTAACCACTCACAAAGACAGTGCGGAATTTGGACAGTTAAAGAAAATTAATATGGAAAAGAATAACAGTCCGAACTTAAACAGCCCAAAGAATAATTTAAATCTCTTGGAAAAGATAAGCTCTTTCCTGAGTACAGCTGGAACAGATGATAGACTTGGTCACAATTCCTTGGAAATTCTTGCCGCCCTTTCTTGATTGAGAAAATTACCTTACAACCCTGGAAATGTGCAAAACCATTCCCCATTTTGTGTTTCCCTTGCACCACTTCTAGCTTTATATGTTTTATCATTGTTATCAGGGTAGATGTAATTGCATCCTCTGTGGAAAAAGCTTATATTATAGATGAGGTCCCTCATTGCACCTCCTTTCCTGCCTGTACTGTTGTTTTCCCTTAGAATCTGATGCTGCACTGAGTGACCTTCCAAGTCTCCTTGAAGGTAGAAAGAACGTTGAAGCTGCTTATTCCAGACAAGAGGCTGCTGTGTTTGTTAGGCTGACAGGGTTAAAGCTTTCATCCTAAAGTAGTGCAGTAGAGAGTTCTCTCTTGCAAGAAGATGGTGTCATCCTTACAAAGTTACAAAATCAGATTCTTTGGTTTTTTGTCCTTGTCCTCACTTCTAAATGGAGAATGGACCAGTCAGTCTTTGCCTACAGCCCTTCTACAAGAGTGCTGATGTGAGGGACAGGAGCTATGAGCTTGAGC
This sequence comes from Tauraco erythrolophus, assembly GCF_009769465.1. Classification (NCBI taxonomy): domain Eukaryota; kingdom Metazoa; phylum Chordata; class Aves; order Musophagiformes; family Musophagidae; genus Tauraco; species Tauraco erythrolophus. The sequence goes on along the minus strand of NC_141465.1, from coordinate 120,497,479 downwards.
TGTGGCAGTGAACTGTTTGCTCCTGCTACCTGTGTGGCTAGCAGGCTGTTAGAGAAAGGTGAGCAAGTGTGAAGGGATGTCTGAATTTAGAGAACAAGAGAAAGAACACAGGAAAGAGAGACAGAGAAAGAAAGAGAGAGAGAGAACGAAAGAAAAGGGAAAAAATCTCTCCTGGGCATTTCTTACTCGTACACGGAAAGTTAACATTGGCAATTCTTTTGGTGTTTGGCTTTCCCTGTTTGCTATGTATGAAATTCTGCTGTTTCTCTTGGATTTTTGTGTCCTATATTTTGTAACATTCAGCATAGCTTGTGAATTGGGATCCACAGATACTCATGAAGTCTGTAACAGTGCAGGAGAATTTATATGGGCTTTTATAAAACCCAAAGCATTGAATAAACCTTCTTCCAAGAATAAGACAGTCAGAAGGAGACTTAGTCTTTTAAAGTGTGGGAACAGGTAGAAAAGAAAACCCATTTACTCTGGTCAAAATCCTTAATCGTTACCAGTAACATTTACTAGTCTGGAACGCAACGGTTTTATTGTGGCCAGCTAATATTCCTTTTTTGTTTTCTAAGAAAGGGATGATGATTCAATATGCTTTACTGCATCTTTTTTCAATCATCTATGTGTGTGCCGTATTTTCAGTCTAAATTAGGAGAAGGTTGTGGTTTCCGTTGCAGAACTAAGGATTATAAAGATTCCATCATTTCATCTCTAATTAGCCACACTTTTAATACATTGTCAAAAAGATAAAGCAAAAAGGCATGATGTTGTTCTAATCCCTTAGAGTATTTTCTCATGTTGATATGAGTCTCTTGTGTGTTTTTTTAGCCACCAAACAACTGATATTGAAAGGGCTTTTTTTGCAGGACATCTGTACTATCATCCGTATTGGCGGAAACATCCGTAAGGGGTTGCTAGGTAGCTCAGCCTTGCCTGTGTGGTATTACAATGATTCTGTGGTGTCTGTGTGTAGCTGAACTGTAGTTTTTATTAAAAAAGACTGAGCCATTTGCACTCAATTTGTATGATGTTAGCCGACCTTCATTTTTTTCCCTCGCAACATCTCTGGACGTCTTATTTCACTGTATTCGTTTTTCACTTTAATGTACCTAAGCCAAAATGTATCTGGATCAGGGATCTGAAACTAGTTCATCTTGGTTATTTAGGCTGCACCATCTAATTTGTAGACTGATAAGAAATGATAGAAGGCTGTATTTGTTCTCTGATTGGGTAAGTATGTGAACACTTATCAAATAAATAGTTACAGAAGCAAATTTAGATGCATGAAATTGAAATTTGTTTTGCCATGAACATAAACTGTGTACAGAAATTAACTCCAGGTGGGTGAAGAAAAGTGTAGCTGGAGGAGATTCAGCTACCAACATGAGTCTGCATCCTACTGGTGTTTTATACAATATCCTCTTAGCTTGACTGTTCTCTTCATTTCATTTCTCCCTATATCTGAAGTCTTCCCTATTGCTTAAGCTCATTAACTCATATGCTTTACTCATTAACTAATGACTAGAGTTGTGCAAAACCTCCACTTTTTTTAGTTTAGCTGCAGAATAAAAATCTAAGCAGAGTAACATAAATAAATAAGGGGCAGAGGAATCATTTTAGACTGAACTAAATGCTGTTTTCCTCTCTTGTTGCAAAGAAGAAAACTGAAAAATTAGGTTTTGCTTAAATGATTCCAAGTGAAATGAAACAAGTTGATCAATGGGGCTTACTTGAGACACATGCGGGAGGGGAAGGGGGGGGGGAATAATAATTAAAAAAAAAACCACAAAATGAAAAAAAACCAGATATGAAGTGAAATTTCTACAAGATTAAGATGCTGGTGGTGACATTTTCTGTTTGCATAATAGCTGTTGGAGTGCAGAGTGGCTATGGTATCCAGGCGGTGAGGCATCTCCCCCCATCTCAAGCTGAAGAGTCTGATCAGAACCCTGCTCCCTATTCAGAGGCTATGGAGCCTTTGGAGCTAACAGGAGTGTTTCTTGATATTTATATTTCAGTAGACTGGAGAGTGAAAGCTTCATATGACAATGAGCAGTACAGTGAGAATAGGCACCATATCATGGTTCTGAATATATCTAATGTCATATTGTATCAGAGTTGTTATTACTGTGATACCCAGTGTATTATTTTTTGCATCATGCCTATATAACATGTACAGGAAGTAATGCTGAAGTAGAAGAGCCCTAGCCAAGAGCTCCAATCTTCCGTAATTTCAGGTATGGCCTTCTGACACCCCCTGGTCTGACAGCCAGGCAGGACCAAACACAGTGCTGCAAAAAGCAGGGAGAGAAAGGGTGGAAAGAAACTGTGGGATGCTTGAATTATTATAACTCAAGGTCACACAGCTTGTTTTAAGCCATTGACATATATTGAAGGTAGCTACCTGAGTCATCACAAGAGAAGGATGTGTGGGTTTTTTTGGTTATACAAAATATCAGAGTATTCCTGATACTTTCTTATCTGGTCACCTTTTTAATATCATTGTTCTAGACGTGAAGTATAGATCTACTCTATTGAGGATAACACAAGAGAGGATTATTTAACAAGAGAATTTTTGAAAAATTTTCAGTCAGTGACCTATTGACATGCCTTACGCAACACAACACAACTTAGATTGTGTCTATTCTGTTGTGACAAACAAAATTCTCTTTGTTAGAATTCTGCTGAAATGCATGAAAAAAATGAAACTGAGAAGTCTTTGAAAATAGCAGTAACGATTAGGAAACACTGCACTGAGGTAATGGGAAGCATTTAAAAATGGAGTGCAGTGTACTTTGGAAGAGAACAGTCCATGCCTTTAAAATCCTGGGCCCTAATGAAGGGCTTTAGTATCACTGTGACTTAGCAGATAGCCTTCTGCCTCTGAGACTGGAAGTTTTTGGCTCAGATCCATTTAGCACATTACTGGGGAAGTTGTGCACATCCAGAGGTCATGTTTCGGGTGAGATGTGAAACAGAGGTGGCCACAAAATATTTCAATATCTTCCAGTCTCTTATTCCTGTTCTGCTTTCAGATACAGTTCTGTATTGTCCTCTGTTGCTCCTTGCACTACCAAAGTGCATTCAGAAGCAGAGGTTGTTTCTGAAGACAAGTAGAGTAGTCCCTCTTTCTCTTGGATGCTACATGCCTTTGCAGAGGTATAGTTCATAAAAAGTTCTCCGTTCTATTTTTTTTTTTTTCTGTTCTTCTTTATAATGTCATCATTAGTATCTCAAGTGCTTCAGTTTCCTTTCTGGGATGGGAAATTCTCCAGAGGAACCCTACCCTAACATTCATTCTCCCTTATTTTTCGTGGACCTCTGTACATCAAAGTGTCTGTGCAGATTAGGGGTCATGAATAAATCTAGGAACACAACACTGATTAAAGTGTTTTTGTATCAGTCCTTTACTGTCTTTACCGTATTCTACCACCATAATTCTGAGGATACTCTCATCTGTGTGCACTGCTACAGCAATGAGATCAGTTGTGACAACAAGTGACATTTAAATTGGGAGTGGGGGAGGTGTGTAGTTCCCCTGTAGGTGCTCCTGGGGACTTCCAATGAATGTTTTCCAATACTGCAGCGAATTTCTCAATTTCATTCAAGCAATAAGGTTTCTTTTCATGTAGAGAGGGAGCAGAGTGTGTCTGAGGGTGCCCTTATCAAGTGTGCCAGGGGATGACCTAGAGCAGCTAGAGCCTGCCCGGCATGTGGCAGGAGGAGCCGGGTGGCAGAAGGGCAGGGACTGGAGAAGAGGCCAGTGTTTGGTCTGGGAGTTCACGGCTGGGAGTCCAGCTCTAGCTGCAGCACCCCAGGGAACACAGGATCTTTACAGACAGACAATTTTAGTTGTATGGAGTCCTTCCATGTAATTATCCAACAGAGAAAATGTGAAAATCTGTGCCAGCAGTTGGCCTGCTGGGACTGACGGTGGGGAAGAGCGTGCTTAGGCAAACACAGCAGCAGGCAGCCAGGAGGGGCTCAAGCCCGGAGGGAGAGCTGGATGACTTTACAAAAAAAATGTGTCCTAGCCCGGAAACAAGAAGTGGATGTATACACAAAGCTGGTGCCAGGAAAGAAAGTTAGGAACATTAGAAGAACAGGCTTAAATCTCTTGTATTTCACTGGCGGGATGGGCAGGAAAAGGGTAAGGATAGGAAATTGGTAGGAAGGAGGTAGGAACAGAAACCATGTGGCCCAGAGCCTGGGCTTCAGATTAGATTTAGGAAAGCTGAATTCTGCTTTTGTGTTTTCTGCTGACCTACTGCTTGACTTTTGGATTCATTATGCCTTGGTGCCACTGTTTCTCCCTTTCTCTTGTGTGCCTGGTCTGATTAGACAATATGAAAGCCAGCAGCAGTCCCTAAGGGCTGTTTATTTGTACACAGCCAAAGACAGCAAAACCCCTGTCATGACTGGGGCTTGCAGGCAACACATTAGTATGCATTGGGCTAATGACAACAACAAAACCATAGAAACATGTTCAGAAAGGTTTTTCTTACATTTTGCACGGAATTTGCCAGAGGACAGTACTATGGCACAGGCTCAGGTCTGACTACGGTTCTGCAAGACAGGAAGACTCTGACCCGGAGCTGGCAGATAAGCCAAAGCCCTGTGTGTTTTCACCTGCCCTCCTGTCCTGACAGGTGGGATTCATCTCACTTAACTTTAAGGTCTAGAAGCAGTTGCATGACCAGAGGTATCTAGGTCTGTTTGGAGCTGTTGTACACTATCATGAATTCTCCATAATGCTGGTATGTTTGAGCCAGGAGTTAAAAAGACACTCCTCTCTAAAATGGCTGCAAGAAGCCCAAGGGGATATATCACAGCATCTAAAATAGTACTGGACATCTATACTTAGGCAACTGTAGTTTTGCACAGGAGATCTGTATCTGAAGTAATCATCCTGTTCTCCTTCACTAGTGAAGGTCTAATCAAAGAAACTTTATTGACTACCTCAGCAGACAATGAAATGCTTTTGAACTCCACTGGCTGCATTAACTGGATGTCTATTGACAGTAAAAGATCTGAGATGACTCGCTCAGATGTGCTCTCCTGCACTGTGAGCATCCAGAATGAGTCAGGCGAATCACAGCTGATACCAGTGCATTTGCTGAAGGATGGGGAGCTAGCTGGGTAACATTTGCTCAGGTGAGGAATAAAGATGTGTAGCACCAACAAAGTCCTGCCAAAACAATGGAGAACAATAGGGTATGCCAAAAATTTTAAACAGTAGGGATTTATACTGTTTTTTGCTCCTCCTCTTGTGGATTTGCTTATTTTCTCTGGCAGCCTATAATGTAAGCTCAAACTATTCAACAGTTGACTCTTCAAGGATTTCAGCTCAGAGTATGTGAAGGATGAAGTAGAAACAAAGGGGAAAAGGAAATCAATTTTCATGAGATCACATTTGGCTTTTGTTACAAATGCCAAAGAACAGAAAATTAGTCCCGAATTCTTGTGTCATGGTATGCCAGAAGTCACATGGAAACAAATAGGACATCTGATCTCACCATGTTGGAAGAAATAAGGCAAACTTTTAATTTTCAAAAGATATGTTCAAACTTTTCTCTCCCTTTGAAATACGGGTATAGTTGCGCATCTTACCTATGAAACTTTTTGAGTGAGAAAGTTCCCTTGAAAGACCATGTTCTTGATCCTAAGTGTGGAGTTTGGCAAGCTGTTTGATCAATGATTACAGTATATCTATGGATCAGACATAGATATTTAAAGGAAGTAACACTGAAAATGGTTTGGGCCTGATTCTGTACTCACTCTAACTGGCTTTCACAAGATGCTGAGCTTTGATTTCAATGGTCATCAAGGTGAAAGCTGGTAGTCATCCATGACATAGGATTAGTACAAGTTTACAACTGTTGACCTGAATCTCCCACACTGCCTGACAGTGTTAGGGAAAAAAAAATACACAAGAATACAGTAATAGACATTTTTCTTTCCTAGAAGACCAAGAACAAATCATCACACCTGCTTTTTAGTCTCTTACTTGCTAAATAACATTCTGCAGGTTATTTACATTTCTCACAATCAAGCTTGTTAAGAAGCACAAGTTACGCCTGCAAGAACTTTCCTGTACAATTTTGCCCTCTTTTCTCATTCATGTGTACCTGAAGTGGTAAGAAAATCTGAAGTTATAATATGCAAAGTTGTGAAATGTATATATACCCACTGAGTCCTTTCCTTGCCAGTTCAGAAGAGAAGGCAACTTCCCAGCTATTCAGGAGCACAATACTACCAATACAATTCTCAGCCTTAAGGCAGAGACTACCATCTGTGCTCACCAAATACAGAATTAAAGTATTGTGGGATGTTTATGCCTGTAGTCTGAGGAAACATGTGTATTGGTGTTTAACTCCCATACATTTTGCCTGGTTAAACAGATACACGGCTCGTTGCAGATTTCTCTGGACACACACCTCCCTAAGCAGAGTGAGAGATTCCACTGAGAAAAGACGGAGTCGGAGGTTAAAATTAGTTTAATGTATGTTTTCACATATAGAGCAGGTATCAATGGTCACTTCAGGTTCGTGCCAATGCCACTTACTTTTACTTAACCATCAGAACAACACAAGCAACACAAGCCCCTCCCCCAGCAGGGTGCTGGGTCAGATGGGTGAAGGTCAATTGGCCAAAAAGCTACCTGGGATCAGCCTTTGAATCCAGATGTTCTTAAACAGTAAAGCCTTCAGGAAGAGATTCTGTGAAGGAGTAAATTTATTTTTTTTTCCCCCAAAGTAATTTGTGTATATTCTCTGACTCTTATTTCGCCAGGCTGGCAGGATTATTCCCTTTCATCCTCTTCTGAGTGTCATGGTTTAACCTGGCTGGCAACTAAATGCCACGCAGCTGCTCGCTCACCCTCCCCTGCCCCCAGGGATGAGGGAAGAGAATTAAAGGCAAAAAGGGAAGGAGACTCATGGATTGAGATAAGAAAAATATAATAATAATAATGATGATAAATTAATATACATATATAAAATATTATAATAATATACACAAACAACAGACAAGTCCCAACAGTGTAATCCTGGATGAGTGAGAGGCCCGAAAAGAGAGTGTGAGAGAGAGAGAACTCTGAGAGTTCAAGAAAGTACCCCTAGAAGACAGAGAATTCCCAACTTCCTGATCAACCCTCATCTATACACTGGGCAGACGTTGCATGATATGGAATACTCCATTGGCCAGTTTGGCCCTCAATCCTAAATCTAAGTTCAAATCATCAGGAGAGTTGTGGACCCTTTGTCCCAGCTATGCTCCCCCCTGCCTGTTGTGCTCCTGCACACTGGCAAAACACGGGAAGCTGAAAGCTCCTTGCTGCCTCAGCACTGACTATAAACATCTTTACACTATTAACATTATTCTTATAATAAATCCCACACTAAATCCAAAACACAGAGCTCTTCTAGCTGTTCTGAAAAGAAAACCATCTCTGTCCCAGCTGAAAACAGGACGTTGAGCAACCCAGAGAGCCTTCCCTCACGCCTGCGTGTCTGCAGGAGGCCAGTGCTTGATGAGTGCCTAACAAGCTCTAACCTTGCTAGTCCCCTCATCCATCAGTACCACTTCTCCAGTCCTGCATTAATGGACACAGCCTGCTGGGGCATAGGGACACTGGAGCTGGGGCTGCCTAGGCTGGGGGCAGGGGCTGGGGGCATGGGGCTTCTGGTTGCCATACACCACGTTTAGTGGGAGGAGAGGAATGCTAGGTTATGACTGAAAAGGAAACATGGTGTATCTGCACAGGGAGACAGACTATACCGAGGCAGAGGAAGACCAGACTCCAATATTCGTCATGGAAAGTGAAGGCCAGTCCTAACTGGGAGCTGGTTCATTATGAGGGCAGGAGGGTTGATATAGAGAGTTTCTTTTTAAAAACACTTTTCAACCTGCGTTTGTTTGCATTTAATTTTGAACCAGGTTGTACTTGCAAAGCAGGGTATGTGTTTGAATTCTGCTGAAAGCCTGCAGCCAACAAGGGAGATAAAGGCATTCTGTTCCTCACGCCGCACAATAATAGGGAAGGCATTAATAATGCTGCACTGAAAAATAAACCCTCTGTTTAGATAGCTTTATGCAACAATAACAGAAGCCTGTTCATGAGCTCAGTGTACTCTCTATTTACTAGGTACACTATGTACAAATTACACAAACTTGCTCAAGCTGCTGGAATTACAAAATGCACAAGCTAATTAATCAGAGCTTGACAACACAGCGGAGGCCACTTCACCTCACATCCAGTGTCAGAGAGGGAAGATAATTTTGTCATACAGGCATGAGCCTGTGCTAGCAGACAACTGGTTTTGACTCCTAGCTTGGTCCAGTCAATTCTGCTTCAGTTCTCATGGGAATAATATTTCTGATTCAGTAATCTGTCTGTTAAAATTTGAAACTGGGGGAAGGGGAGTGTGTGTGGGGGAAGCAGGAGTATCTTTTGACATAGAGGAATACTTAGCCCAATCTACAATTACTTTTTGGACTGTCTATATATTTCTGCAATATAAATAATTACACATCATATACAACACAAGAAAATGGATGACTTAAAGCTAGTACAGAGGCAACATCATCTGTAAAATAAAGTGAGTCTCAGCTTGTCTTCAGAATTTCTTCTAGAATGTTTAGACTTTTTTTCCTATTTCTTGAAGTTCAAAAAATTTGTAAGACCTGCGAGATACACTCTCTGTGTATGATATTGTGAACTTCTCAGTTGTCCATGAAACTGGGTAAATTGTTGTTTATATGCCAAATGAGACAGCAGGAGTATTTTTGGTAAGAGATCCTCAGACAGCAACTACACTAAAAGCAAGTAGCTGGTTAATATCTTATGTGGTGATCATAGATTGGCAGGCTGCAAAGCAAATCTGTGCATAAAACTAAAACAAAGCAATCAGTCACACAAGCTCCATAGAGCATATTTATGAAGTTGTAGAAATTCTGAAAGAAACTGAAATCGTCTGTGAGCGCAACTATTTGGGATATCCTGTCTTTCATAACATTTTGCCACATTAGCCTCTCCAGAGATCTCAGGCTTGCATGAAAAATATTTTCTCATTATCCGTAGCTTTAGTTTTAGGCAGTTTTGTTCAGTCACTGTGCTCCAGCATTAACCACAGAAATGTGAAGCATGAACATTGCTGCATACTGTGAGGACCGTAGCAACAATAGTCAGCATTTGCCTGTACCAGAGATTTCAAAGTTGTGATTGTTTTTCGTTTAATGAAGCTTCTCAAAAACTTCCTGCTGCTGCAATTATCTTATGAAAGTTAAATGCATATGTTACTTGGAAAACCTAAGTTTTTGATAGATGTTCACAATTTTTAAAGCATGTTAATTATATTATCATTTTCTGCCTCCCTCTCTCAGAGGTGCACCTAGGCAGACTTAAGGTACCAGGTATGTCTGGATATGAAAAGACTTGATGAATGTTTTAAGAACTGACACATTTCCAAAATTATTTTTTGTGAAATATATGACCTATATAGAATAAGTGATGGAGCAAGGCAGAAAGAAAGCTTTACTTTACACAATCTTTATATAACTCTCTAGTGTCATTTGTTTCTATATATTTTTAATGAAAAACAGGGAATAGGAAGTAGATTTTATTACCTTTTTGAAATAACAGCATATGGAATTTTTTTCAGCCTTGTATTTTTTGAAATACATGATCAAACTCTCTTTTCTTTTTGCAGATCCTTTCAAAAGGCTCAGTGGTGGAAAATATCTTTCAAAAAGAATGTTTTTTGTAAAGGGAAATTCTAAAGGAGTTGGAATCTTTGTGCATGTTAACGTATCCTGTTGTTAATATCTTAGCATTTCCATGTAAAATGGCAAGGAAAGCATTCTTCATTTCTCAGCATCTTTTTCTCTTTTCTGAAAGAATAGATTGCTCTTCTCTGATCTGCACTGAACTTTCACCAGCTGCATCAGAAATTCAGCACAGGAAAATAAAAGAAGTCATTTACCTTGCAGATCCAACAGTAGAAAGTACTCCTCTGGTCTTTGGCTAGAGATGATCAATATAAAGAAGGGTTAGTTTCAGGTTATGTAACATTAGATGATGGGGTCACACATTAGGAGCTATTCCAAAAATAAAAAGGTTTATAAAGAAGGAAGAAAAGAATGAGATGTACTTTCCTAGCCCAAAGTTTTGCAAACTAAAGGTACTTTTTTCTAAATCCAGCCTGCTAGGATTTTCTTTTTTAAAATATCGCCTTTTGGTGCTTCATAAATCTGATTTTCTAGAGGACGTCCTTTTTGACAATGAATGTTTTGCAAATTTCTCTGCAAGAGTGTAAAATACTGAGTTTAACTTACATGTGGACATATGGGTTTTTTGAGGTTAACATTTTTCTAAAAGACCCTTAGCTGGAAGTAGTAGCAGCTGCAGAAGAAAATGGAAAAGAGCATCAAGATCTGTTGCACAAAAGAAGAGAATATGATACAAATGCCATAAGGCTGCTAGGAGTCTTGCTAATCTTCTCCCTTCCGAAGGCCCTTTTCCCCCAAGGAATATGAGGAGGGGAAGAAGGAGTAGGGTAGGAAGGCAAAAGTACGATGAAACTGTTTAAATAGCAAAATAGGTTTTGCCATGGAACATGTCACTATTTTACATTGGGGAAAAAAAAAAGAAAAAAAAAATCCCTTGATAGAAACGCATAGATCAGTGCAAATTGTTTGTGGCCGCAGAACCCCAAGGTTATTGCTATCTGCATTCCCCAACAGCCTCACCAGTTCAGTGACTCTGAGGACAATATGATGGCTGTGAGTAACTGCTTTCCCTCATGGTGCTTCATGGAAAGTATGGTCCAGTTTGGAGGTCCAGACTGGGGAAGAAAATGAGACTATGACTCATTTCTCTGCAATGACCTTGAGTAGCTGTAAGAACCTTCACAAGTTAGAATGTATTGTTTGTTTTTTTTAGCCAACAGTATGATTTTGGACCTTTGGCTAAAAGAAAGTTCTATTTTTTTCATTTGTAGTCATAGGTCATGTTCTCATTTTTGCTGTTTGGATACATATGTGCCATTTCTGGAGTTCAAATGCTCTGGTTCATTATGACTTTAGCTTCCTGGTTACCACAAACATGGATCCCGCTTACCTCACCGAGCAGCTCTCCTCTGCATTAGGTATCTGTCCTAATACTAGTACCATGGGGAAAACAAAAAACACAGTGTGGCAATGATTTACAAAGACTCACAAAACACTGAAGCAATATTTCATACGTTCCTCAGATCATGAAAGAAAATGAAATTTCTGGAGGGAACAGTAGCCATCAACTAATTACTTTAAGTAAAAAACTCACTGTCAAGGTCAGTCTAAAAACACAGTGAGGCAGGGTGTATTTTATTACATGGAAACTATCAGTATTTTAATTTGATTATGTTATTAGTTCCATGTAAGTGTATTAACTGAAAAGGCATGATTAGTTGAATAAATTTCAGAAGTGATGTGAAGGCTGGTGTCAGCAGTTAGAATCCAGACACCAGTTTTTGGCTATGAAGGTAAGAAATCAAAATTTAAGGTGGAAATTCCCAGAAAAGACACCTGAAAAATCTATCGTGGGAAAGGAACACTTATGGGATTTCTGTTTATTCAGACAGAGGAAAAGCCTCTTTGGTCAAATGACAAGAAAAAGGACAGCTAACAGTCTTTGGAAGGTCAGTTCAACCTTGGAAAGTCAATCTGGAGAACATAGCTCTAAACAAAATTTCCAGTGGCAGAGAGCAGCACTGTCATGAGGCCCTGTCTGAAAAATCTTTGTACACTGACAACTGATGTTCATGTTAAAAAAAACCAACCAAACCACACAGCATTTATTTTGACACTTCAAATATAAAGAAAGTTGACTGTGCTTTAAAGTATATTTGAGGATTTCAAAGGTAAGACTGAAATTTCATTAGACCACTATTGTATGCTTTTGAACATGTTAAAGACAAACACTTCTTCAACAAACAAAAGCATGCTGCTGTGAACCCAGATATTCCTTCTTTCTTTTTTCCTCTGTCTCTCCTTGCACCTTTGGGCATTCAGCTGCTCTTTATGTTGCTCTTAAAATTTGAGCTAATCTTCTGATTCTAAATGTCATCGCTGCAGAAGGAAAAAGCTGAGAACATGAGGAATTAGAGAGACTACATCTGTCTGGACAACAGAAGGCAAGCACTGACTGGCCATGATGTCAGAGAAAGTAAAAGTTTTTTCAGCGATGCAAAGGAAGAAAAGCTGAAGCTATGCAGGAATTGCATATGTGTGTGTGATAGTTTGATGTGTGGGGGGGTGTTCTGGTGGCAGGGGAGGGGATTTGCTCCCTGTGCCACCAGATCTGAGTCCCATCCCCCCCGGGGGAGGTTGAGCCAAGGCGGCGCCTCTGCGAATTGCCCTATTTAAGTTGGGAGAAAGGGGGCGGGAAAGGGGCTTTTTGCTCAGGAGCGAGGAGAGAGCAGGAGGGCGCTGCCCTCGCTCCCGGCTCCCGGCCGGGCGGCTGCCCGGGCCCGGGCCGGCGCCATGTGCTCAAGATGGCGCCGGGGGAGCCGCATGGGGGACTCGGTAAGCACCCCGCTCCCGGGGTGCCCGCCGGGCCGAGCTTCCCCAGAGAGGATTAATATCTGAGAGAAGACAACCACAACGACCGGGTCAGCCAAGATGGAGCAGGAGGAGGTGTACTGGAGCTGAGGCTTCCCTTGCAAATCGGTGTGAGATGGCAGGCGGCCCCCCTGCAGCCAGGGTGTACTCGGCGGAGCAGCGACCCACTCGTGGCCTGTGGAGAAACCCACGTCGGGAAGGAGATGCCTGAGCCCAGGAGAGGTCGTGGAGCAGGGGATGCGCGACCAGGTACTGTTGATAATGGGGCATGGAATGCACGACGAGGTCGTGGAGGCATCTGGAGACCGTGGGACGACCCACGCCGACGCGAGTGGCAGCAGCGCCCTAAGAGGCCGAGACTGGTAAAGCCCGAACTGGTGCGATCCATGGGGAGGATTGCAATCCTGCGGGCAGGACTTACTTTGGAAAAGTTTGGGGACTTTTTCTTTGTGAGTAGGGGATCCACCGAAGCAAGGGAAAAAATGGTGTAAAGACTCCTCCTCCTTTAAGAAAGGAGCGGCAGTGAACAACATGGATGAACTGACCTGTACTCCCCCATTCCCTGTCTCCCTGCGCCGCTGGGGGGAAGACAGAGCCAGGAACGAAAGGAAAATAGGGGGTGGGGAGGTGTTGTTTTAAGATCGGGCCTTGTTTTCTCTTTCTCCTCTCAAGTAACCGGTTTCGTTCCCTTTTGTCTTTTGTTTAGTAACTGTTAATAAATTGTTTTGTTTTATTAAGAAAGCCTGAGTCATGTTTTGCCCGAGACCATGTTTGGTGGGTGCTCCCTCTCGGTTCTTGTCTCGACCCTCAGTCCAAAAAAAAAACCACGACAGTGTGTAACACATAATCATATCCGCGTGCTTTTCTAGGGTGAGAAAGGTCTCCTGATGTGAAGAAGGCCTTGATGCTGTCTTTGACTTCCTATTTGCAAGGTATCAGGGCTGCTCAACCTTGGTGCTGCTGGCGGAGGCCATGTTTTCCCCCAAGCCTGCGCTGCAGAGCTTGCAGAAGGGAAAGCAAGGCAGAAAGGGGTGACGTGGTAAGAAAATAGCCTTCTTGAACATAGGAAAGGTCTCCAAGGGGAGGAGGCAAGCACACAGAATGAGAAGCCTGGGGCAGAAACTAGCGTCCCTGGGCCAGCAGAGGTGGCAGCAGCTCTGTCCCTCCAGCCCAGAGGGCTCTTTCTAGCCAGGATGTGAGCAAATCGAGCCCTGAATGCTTCCTCATGGCCAGGATCCAGTGTAAGATTTTGCTGCGAAAGGCTCACTTCCCACTTTCCTGAGAGGTGAGAGGACATGTCAGGAGAGATTCTTTGCCTCTTTGAGTTTAACGTGCGGTGCTGTAAGTGAATCAGACACTTCAGAATCTCCTCATGATGGCACAAATCACCAGTGTCTGTCCCTCCAATCTTCTCTTCCTCTCCTGTCTTCTGGATGAGTTAACTTTGTCATTTCAATGCACAAAGGATGAAGTCCGTGCTACCTATTTTAGTACCCTGATTTTGTTCCATTTGGACTTGGATTTTAATTTCAGTTGTCCATTATTTTCTTGCAGGAAAAAAATACAAGCCATAAGATCCTTAGGACAACTTACTTCTCTTACCAATTTTAGGGTTATATTGTTGTAAGAAATCGTTGATTGAACATTGGTTGTGCAGTATGTGGGACAAACGCCTTTAAAGGAAGAAATAGTTTGGCTTCCTTTGGTTGCCTTTGTCCAGGAGCAAGTGTTTTGGGAGATAGTGATCGTGAGATCCATTAGATCCATCAGATGTGTAACTTTGACACTTATGTCTACCTATGGGAAAGCTATGAAGGGCTGCGACTATATTACAGAGACACAGGTGAATGTAAAGCAAAGCAAAGCTGTAGAAACAGAACAACATGTACCACTCATACTACTATGTTACTGCCCAAAGGAAGAGCACGTGCATATATCAAACTATGTGTTTAAAAAAGGTCGTAAAAATAGCTTGCATCATCATGCTTTTGTCTCTGGAGAGGCAAAGAAAATTGCTTGGATCTCCCTGTCAGACAGGCTATGAGTTCTTGGATGGGAAGGCATCCAAAGTGAAGTCATGGGTTTACCCTTAGAAGATGGTTCTGCAAGCTCTCACTCTTTCAGAAAATCCTGTTGAAACCATTGTGATCACTACCATGAGTCCTCATTTTACAGAACTAGATGCTTTGCTACAGCACAGGAAGTTCCTTATAGTTTGTATGTTTATTGAAACTACTGTGATATATATAAATTGAACTAAAAGCACACCAGTCACTGTTATGAATAGAACAGATCAAATTATTCTTTATGAGTCACATTTATTATAAACTTTGCGCTGAATGATGAACTATCAAAATCTCAGGAGTGAAACAATTTAATGCCCCTTCCTCACCCAATGATCCTTCCTATAGCTTATTTTAAGGTTAGTTATTAAACTTTAAGCAAACACTTGACTCCTATTTTTGGAATAGGAGAGAGCAGGCTGTAAGGAGTCATAGCTGTGAGCAAAGGTTCTCTGAACCAGCCTCTACTCTTTTTCAAGCTTACCAAGATGTACACCAGTCAGCACATTGTCAAATGTCCTCTTCTAACTCAGCTGGAAGTGAGAATGAGGCTTTGACAGTTTCAAAACAGCCTATTGTTGCATAAGGTAAGGAAGGTAAGGTGCTGCTCCAGGGCACTATTCCAAGGTCAAGTGCTACACCTGTGCTGTTTTATAAAAGGCTTTTCCAAACAGGTAGAGATAGCAGCCGGCAGTGAAAGATTTTGGTCAAATATTTTCTTCTAAATATTATAAAAGGGCTAAAATGATTTCTGGGGAATTTATTCTCAAATATTACAGCTTTGGAGAGCTTTAATCATGAAGAACTAAATATAAAAATGGATGTACCAACTCTAACATAACTTTCACTGCATTAGAATATTTTTTAAAGCTAAAGGAACAGTGTGAAGTGTCTTACATGATAAAAAATTAATACTAATACCTGAAGAATTAATAAAACATACAAATTCTTAAGCTGTTGGAAATCAATAAATACATTAATTGCTAGAGGTGCAAACCCCATCAGTCTTGTACAAAGGTGTAGTCTTATATAATATGTTCAAACGCAACATTGCCTACAACTGATGAGCTAGTTAAGTCCAGACCTTTTGAACACTGTAATATAGTAAGATTTACTTGAAGAAAAGGCACAGTTAATTTCTTATCAGTGGCAACTTTCCGTTGCAAGAAAATCTATTTTTCTGCCTAAGGACTGCAGCTGATATGCCAAAGACTTTTTATTTTCTAACACACTTCTTTGGGCATTGACATTAATACTCTGATGCATTCTTGCAAAAATTCAGGAACTTATCGTGAAGTTTAAATGAAATACTTTTTATTTGGAAATGCAAGTTTCTCCAGAAAAAAAACCAAAACAACAGTCTATGGTAAAATGCTGATTTCCATTGAATTTACTTTGGTAAAAAAGTCCAATTGACTGGTTTCATAAAGTAAAAATCCATTATCAATTATCATATGATGTTTTTTCAAAACTATATCAAAGAATAATGTAAAAAGGAATTAACGGAGTATTAAAAATTTATATTATTCTTTTGCTATAACGACACGTTGAAGAAAGCCTTTCAGGCAGAATCGAGTAAAATTTGTTTAAGGTACAAAGCTCAGATGCCCTGAATAGTTGTAAAATTCCAAATTTCATGGAATATATTTCCACCTTCTGGCAAACTCTAATCTGAGTCTCAGGTTGGTGCCCCAACTCACCTCCTGTGCACACCCTCAAGCCTGATATCACAAATCTGTTTCCCTGCTGGCCAGCCCAAAATCCACAAGCTGAAGGGGGGCTTCTTCACTCCAATGGGCACTGCAACTGTGCTTGGGAAAGACATCTCAAAGCAAAGTTGTTCCAAGTACCTTCTTTCGACCTCATTGCAGGCTTCCTTTCAATTTCTTCTCATTGGCAGTTTCTATCAGAGGACTTCTCTGCTGGACTTACATGCTGCCCCCGCCACACAAGCTGTTTAATGACTGTTCAGGCAATCAAAAGATATAAAATCTCCTTAAAAAATGACATTATTTCTTACTAGCAGGTGTCTTAAAAATACCAAGCTCATGACTATGCAGAACAAACTAAGAATTAAACTTTACTCAAAGAGACGTGAGCAGCCTTAAACAGGCAGTTGCCAGTAATCATGAGGAAGGCAATGTGGCGCAGTGAGGCAGTACCCCAAATTCTCTGATTCTTGTTGCCTCTGCCCTGTCCTTTGGTAACAGAGGATGGTGCCTCATGCTTATCTGCTGATAGCTGGATCCACTTGCACTAACTTTTTGAATGCAGTCATCTATTAGCATCCAGCACAGCAGATGTGGTGAACACGAAGTCACTTTGGTGCGTATCACTAATGGCATTGTCTGGTAATTGTCATGTTTGTTGGGTATCTTTAGTGAGCTGAATATAAAGGATCCAAGCTCACAATCAGGTTTTGGATAAAAAACATGAGGGTTAATGTGCCCAGATAAATAGAACTGCTGCATGTGTGATTTCTGAGATGCAAATATTGTGTATTCTTCCCCAGCTGAACAGAGTGCTTCTAGTTTGTTAAACAGATTCCTTCTGCAGCACTAGAAAACAGTCAGGAAACTTTGTTTTGTTGCAGTAGTATTGGTGGTGTTTGTGTTTTGATCAGTCTACGAAGACTTTAGGCCTTCAGCCTTAACTTGCACTGAATAACACTTTGGGGGATGACTAGTATTGCTGAAACCTATGACCTAGATGTTTAGGCATTTGCTTCCTGTTGATTGCAGGGCTGCAAGGCAGCTATGAACCTTTCATCCATCTGGGCTAAGTGATGGGACATTCCACAGTGTTTCTGAGGGATGTAGGACCAGAGCCAAACTGGAAACAAAAGGATGCTAGCGTCATTAATGATGGCTTAAAGTGTTGATTAGTAATAACAGCTTTTATGTATTAGAAATTGTGAAATACCACCAAGAGGGGAACATTTCTGAAAAACATTAAAAACTGTTTAGAAGACATATAATAGTTGCTTAAGCTAGGGAGCTTGTTTTGTTTTGTTACCTTTGACATGATGGGGTTGTGGTAATTGTAGTGGGACTACAATAACTCCTAGAGGTCCCATTTTGCTACCTCTTATGGAAGTCCTTGAAAAGAGAGGTCCTTGAATAATAATCTTGTTAAAGAAACACTCCAAAGAAGAACAGCTGCCAAGAATGGTATCTATATTCCTGACATTACAGATCAGGGAAGGAAGCTCATTTCTTGGCTGAAATCGACTAGAGAAGCAATATTACATCTCCATGCAAATTGTAAGGAGTCATAACCAAATGGGAATGTTTGCAGTACTCTTCCACACAGATCTGTATAGCCAATATACACGGTGATTCAGAAACCAGTGAAACTAAATAAAAAATAACTGCAGGTCAGTTGGACCACCCCTGAGTTTTACACAACTTGGTGAGTTGGCCCTGTCAGAACAGTGTGTTTTAATTCAGTCAAATGCAAGATCATACATGTAGACGCAAATAATGCAGGCAAGAAACTAGCTTCCTAACAGGAATTTATCTCACCTAACTTCAGATGCCTTAAATGCATCTGTTAACATCTCAGCTGGTCATGCTAGATCCCCTTTGTAAACAGTAGGTAGAAATAGCCACCCGTAGAGTGCAATTCATGAAGCCTAAACTAGTTATCTAAATTCTACCAATTATTCCTAAAAGTGTTTATTGGCTGTCACTGATTATGAAGGGGGGCCAGATGCCTAGAATTAGTCTGCCATGGGTAGATTCTCCCTACACATGCTTCAAGAAACCACTGTTCTCTTTGCTGTTGATCACAGTAAATCTGGCATACAAGAACACAGAGAAGAGTAGGCTCACAGCAGCTTTAATTACTGGCATTTTATAGATGCTGTGAGATCCTAGTCCCTTCGGTAATTATTTATTATTAGTAGCAGTATTAATATTGATATAATTTGTTTTAAGCTTAGTGGGGAAGCTCCTAAAATAGGAACATTGCTTTGTTTGTCTTTTTGTAGGCTCACTATGTCACTAAGTTAGGCTTTTGAGTTATGTACAGCTTAGGAGGAGGTTGAGGCTTTATTGACATGGGAGCAAATATGAATCTCCAACCATGGGAAACAGCAGGCTAGAAGATGAGATGAGGTGGATGTTAACGGGATCTCAGCTGAATGTTCAGCCTGTTCTTATTCTGAGAGTTGGGAGTTTGGGAAGCAATTGTCATCGTCCAGTTATAAAGTACTAGATGTCTTCCTCTCAGGCCCAAGGTTTTGATATGAAGTTTGTGAGTCAGCAATGTAGTCACTCCTGTGCTGAATTCAGAAACGCCATGCTGGTTTATATAAGCCCTACAATAGAAAGAATATCAGTAACATGCTATTAAACCATGAAGCAGAAATCATTTTGGCTGTCTAATCAAACCCTGACAAGTTCAAGAACCTGTTCCTTTCCAGTCCTGATATTGTGCCCAGGACTTTTAGGGTAGGTTTCTTTTAGCAGGTAACACAGCAGGAGTATCTCAGAAAATATCCCATGCAACAGTGAATGTATTGAGGAAGTAAATGGCTCAATCAAGTGGCTTATTGTTTTCTTGCTCACGGCTTTTCTGGCTCAGCTAACAGTGCAAATGTTATTGATATTGTTTGTGCATTACCATTCCTGCACAGGCCATTTGCTCTGATTTTTCAAAATTTTGTAGCAGTTAATCTAACAGTTTATACTTCAGCAGAATTCCCATTAAGTTGTATGTATGTGGTATCTGAATAATGATTAAAGGATTGGGCATGCATATGAGAAAGCTGATGACTTGCTACTTGTGGCAATGAATGACACTTGCTGTTCTTTTATCCCCAGCCACACAGCATTAGAAAAAATGCCTTTACAAAACAGTCAAAAACTACCTTTACAACAATCTTCATCAAGCAGGAGATAATATGAAACTTCTTTTTAAAACATCTGTTCATAGAATCCTAGAATCCTAGAATCACAGAATGGTTAGGGTTGGAAGGGACCTCAAAGATCATCTAGTTCCAACCCCCCTGACATGGGCAGGGAAACCCTCCACTACACCAGGTTGCTCAAAGCCTTGTCCAACCTGGCCTTGAACACTTCCAGGAATGGGGCATCCATAACTTCTCTGGGCAACCTGTTCCAGTGCCTCACCACCCTCAATGTAAAAAATTTCTTTCTTATATCTAACCTAAATCTAGTTCTTTGCCGAAGCCTTGTAAGGTGCCCCGATGTCCTGGTTCTGGTTCTCCTTACAAGGCTCTGAATTCCTCTCACATCTTTAGGCTTCAAAAAGAAGAACATGGGGCTACATGATGTTCGTTTGTCTGCCAGATACAGCCTTATTTCTTAGGTGTTCTTTCTGCTCTGATGTTTCTGATTGCTTTTCTACAATATAAGAAGAGAGAGACTTACAAGGTTATGAACTGCAGGAATATTTAGTTCTTACACATACTTACTGTACCTCAGATTTACAGGACTGTTTTGTCTGGGAATAATTAGATTCTCCACATGTTGGAAAAGCTGTTTGCAGATCCTGTTAATCAGAACTAGATCAATTCAATTAGTGCTCCTAAGAAATTTGCTGATATTTCTTCTGTATTATTACTTGGAGGGCCAAAAAGAAGTTCCCACTGCTGTAACACCTTGCTGTGTTAATGTGGGTTACAGGAAATGTTTTTTCCCATTGCCTAATTGAACGCCAGCACTGCTAAGAACTGATAGCAGCAGCTGCCAGAAGAAACCATTTGTAGAACACAATAGCAAGTTTTATCGAGCCTGCAAAATCAGAAGATATGCAATGTAACGAGACTCTTGAAAAAGCGTGCCACAGTGATACGAAAACCATACCGGCATTGTGGCAGGTAGGAGGTCTGTCTGATGGACAGCGATTGTAGGAAATGGTATAGCACGGGTCCAACTGGAAAATGCACACTTTATGACTTAGCCCTTGGGCTGCATAGCAGCATCCAAGCTTTGCACCCCTGGAAGAGCCTGAGTGTTAGTAATATGGAAAATTTGACTCATGTGTGTCTGAGGTCCCAAAGCAATGGTTGGAATGAAACCTATGTTTATTTAAGAATATATTTCTTGGCAGCATTAGAGGGACATTACCACAAATTCTCTGCTTTCAAGCTAATTTCTACAGTAACAATAAAAAGTTTTAGGTCAGAGATCATATGGAGATTTTTTAAGTAAAAGCAAATTAAATTCCATTTTAAAATTAATACCTGCTAAATATTCACAGAGTTATATCTTCTAAAAGAAGATATAAAAGCCCTTGCTAGGAGACTTACATTAGTTTAGAAAACTTGTAACAATTTAATGCTAAATCACACATCTGTAAGCAGCACAGATTGTACTTGCAGTATGGGAGGCTGTGCTGTGGAAAGCAGCAGCCTGGAAAAAGACTCAGCTAATTAAGGAGCAGTCAGTGTGATGTTATGGTTGAGGG
Source organism: Tauraco erythrolophus (assembly GCF_009769465.1). Taxonomy (NCBI): domain Eukaryota; kingdom Metazoa; phylum Chordata; class Aves; order Musophagiformes; family Musophagidae; genus Tauraco; species Tauraco erythrolophus. Next base: position 120,476,375 of record NC_141465.1, on the reverse strand, counting down.
AGTGAACATGCATAGGGAAAGTATGACTGAAGAGGAGCACAGGTCTGCTATTGCTACTCTGTAGGGAAGCAATGAGGCATGGGGAGCCCAGGGTCCATTTTGCAGCCAACAACTCCAAGGAGATGCACTAGGTCAAGGGCTCCATGAATAACATAGAGTGCGACTCCAGTGAGGTGTTTTTTTTTAGTGAAAATCATAATAAACTCACCTTATTTAGCCTATCCAAGAGAAATTTTAAGGACAACTTGGTAACAGACTTTAAGCATTCCCATTGGGGTGAAGTCAGATCAATTCAGAGACTATTCAATCCACTCTTATCAGTGAGGATAAGAGAATATTTGAAGTCAAAGAAATAATGCAAGAGTATCTTTGGAAAATCCTGAGATCTGTATTATTGCAGGACTGTGTCAAAAAAACCCTTTTCTGGCCTTACAATATGTGAACATAGCCTCCCCTCTCTCCCCCATTACAATTAACAGATTTGCTGTTGCTCTGTCTAAAAAAAAAAAAAAATTCTTTGGGTTCTATTTTTCAAATCCAGTAGCACTGAGTAGAAATTGAGTCATCACTAAATTTAAACACTGGTGCTTTCTGCCTTTTAGATACTGGGACTTTCATCTTGTTTTCGTGAAAGGCTTTACTAGCGTACAGGTACTTAGGAATAAAATCTCCATGTATCATATTCCATGCTGAATAAGCATGTTTGCACATAGGGTAACTCATGAATAATTGCTCTCCATAGCTCTATCTGCAGAAATATCTGAACAACTTTTTACTTTAGTTTAATATTGTGAAGTTTTCTCTAAATGTAAGCTTATTTTTTAAGTATATAATCACATTCTGTGAAGGGCCTTTCTGTCAGTGTAAAACATCCATAATTTAAAAGTGTGGCACAGTCCATCTCTTCCTGATCCTTCCAGGCATTTTCAGTCTATGCCAAGTTCCACAGTGCCAGTGAAAACGTTAGGGACAAACTGGAACAGTGCTGGGGAATCAGTGCCACACGAGTTTGGTTCTGACCTGCCACTTCAGACAGTGCCCAGTTGTACTTTCGTAGAACTGGTGAGAAGTGACTGAGTGTTGAGCTATAGCAGAGCTTTGATTTCTAGAAATCAAAAGAAAAGTTTGAAGGTGAGAAGTTAATTGATATGCATTTCTTATAGCCACCTGACAGTGGAGTGTGGTTCACAAGCAGTTTGGCCCAAAACACCTTTGGATTGTCCTGGAAATGAAATCATAAAGTTTTAAAGGAAAAAGTTGAGAATTTTCGTTATTTGCTACTTACATTTTAATTCTTTTGAACTAATTGTATTTGCAACCATGAACATTAGAATTCGTTCTTAATAAAGTAGAGGATAAAGGAACAGGGAATTTAAGAAAAACTTCAACACTGAGAATCATAGAATCATAGAATCATAGAATGGTTAGGGCTGGAAGGGACCTTCAAAGGTCATCTAGTCCAACCCCCCTGCAAGGAACAGGGATATCTCCAACTAGATCAGGTTGCTCAGGGCCTCGTCCAACCTGGCCTTGAACATCTCCAGGGATGGAGCATCCACCACCTCTCTGGGCAACCTGTTCCAGTGTTCTACAACTCTCATGGTAAAAAATTTTTTCCTAATATCCAACCTGAATCTACCTCCCTCTATTTTAAAACCATTACCCCTTGTCCTATCACAACTGGCCCTCCTGAACAGCCTCTCCCCATCTTTCCTGTAGGCCCCCTTGAGGTACTGGAAGACCACTATAAGGTCACCCCGGAGCCTCCTCTTCTCCAGGCTGAACAGCCCCAACTCTTTCAGCCTGTCCTCATAGGAAAGGTGCTCCAGCCCTCTTATCATCTTCGTGGCCCTCCTCTGGACCCTCTCCAACTGGTCCATGTCCTTCTTATGTTGGGGGCTCCAGAACTGGACGCAGTACTCCAGGTGAGGTCTCACGAGGGCAGAGTAGAGGGGAAGAATCACCTCTCTCGACCTGCTGGCCACGCTCCTCTTGATGCAGCCCAGGACGCGGTTGGCCTTCTGGGCCGCAAGAGCACATTGCCGGCTCATATTGAGCTTCTCGTCCACCAGTACTCCCAAGTCCTTCTCCTCAGGGCTGCTCTCGATCCATTCTCCGCCCAGTCTGTATTTGTGCCTGGGATTGCCACGACCCAGATGTAGGACCTTGCATTTGGCCTGGTTGAACTTCATGAGGTTGGTACGGGCCCACCTCTCCAGCCTGTCGAGGTCCCTCTGGATGGCATCCCTCCCTTCCAGCGTGTCGACAGCACCACACAGCTTGGTGTCATCAGCGAACCTGATGAGGGTGCACTCCATGCCACTGTCCACGTCACCGACAAAGATGTTGAAGAGGGCCGGGCCCAACACGGACCCCTGAGGGACGCCACTCGTGACCGGTCTCCACTTGGACATCGAGCCGTTGACCACTACTCTCTGAGTGCGGCCATTGAGCCAATTCCTTATCCACCGAGTGGTCCATCCATCAAACCCATGACTCTCTAATTTAGAGAGAAGAATGTCGTGCGGGACAGTGTCAAAAGCTTTGCACAAGTCCAGGTAGATGACATCCATTGGTCGACCCTTGTCCACCGATGCTGTCACCCCATCATAAAAGGCCACCAAGTTGGTCAGGCACGATCTGCCTTTGGTGAAGCCATGTTGGCTGTCACCCACCACCTCCTTGCTCTCCATGTGCCTTAGCATGGTTCCCAGGAGAATCTGCTCCATGACCTTGCCAGGCACAGAGGTGAGGCTGACCAGCCTGTAGTTGCCCGGGTCCTCCTTGTTCCCCTTTTTAAAAATGGGGGTTATGTTCCCTCTCTTCCAGTCATCGGGGACCTCGCCAGACCGCCACGACTTCTCAAATACAATAGCCAGTGGCTTGGCAACTTCATCCGCCAGTTCCTTCAGGACCCGCGGATGGATCTCATCAGGTCCCATGGACTTGTGCACCTTCAAGTTCCTCAGATGTTCCCAAACCTGCTCTTCAAGTACAGTGGGCGGTGGTTCATCCTCACAGTCCCTGCTAGTTCTTTCCACAGCTTGGGCGGTAAGACAAGAGGCTTTATCAGTGAAAACTGAGGCGAAAAAGTCATTGAGTACCTCAGCCTTCTCTATGTCCCAGGTAACCAGAGCACCAGTATCCTTCCGGAGGGGGCCTACGTTCTCCTTGGACTTCCTTTTGTCCCCTACATACCTATAGAAGCTTTTCTTATTGCTTTTTATATCCCTTGCCAAATTTAATTCCTTCAGGGCTTTAGCCTTCCTCACTTGATCCCTGGTCACTCGTACAGCTTCTCTGTATTCCTCCCAGGCTATCTGTCTCCGCTTCCACCCTCTATAGGCTAACCTCTTCATTTTCAGTTGGTCCAGGGGCTCCTTGCTCATCCACGCGGGCTTCCTGATCTTTTTGCCCGACTTGTTCTTCATCGGGATGCACCTCTGCTGAGCTTGGAGGAGGTGCTCCTTGAATGTGGACCAACTTTCCTGGGCCCCTTGTCCCTCCAGGGCCGCCTCCCATGGCACTTTGCCCATCAGGTCCTTGAAGAGGCCGAAGTCCGCCTTCCTGAAGTCTAGGGCACAGAGCTTGCTGTATAGTTTCCTTGCTGCCCCATGGATCTTGAACTCCACCGTGTCGTGGTCACTGCAGCCAAGGCTATCCTTAAGTGTCACATCGCCCACCAGTCCCTCTCTGTTGGTGAGCACAAGGTCGAGCATGGCACCCCTCCTTGTCAGCTCCTCTATCACCTGCAGGAGGAAGTTGTCATCCACGCATTCCAGGAACCTCCTGGACTGCCTGTGCCCTGCCATATTGTCTCTCCAACAGATGTCAGGGTGGTTGAAGTCCCCCATGAGGACCAGGGCTTGTGACCGCGAGGCTGCTCCTATCTGGCTATAAAGCGCCTCATCTGATCTGTCCTCCTGGCCAGGTGGCCTGTAACAGACCCCTACCGTAACATCGCCTATCCGTCCCCGTCCTCTAATCTTGACCCATAAGTTCTCTGTCAGCTCCTCCTCCAACCCCAGGCGAAGCTCCACGCACTCCAGCCGGTTGCTGACGTAGAGAGCGACACCCCCTCCTCGTCTCCCCTTCCTGTCCTTTTTAAAAAGCTTATACCCCTCCATGTTGACACTCCAGTCATAGGAGTCGTCCCACCACGTCTCTGTGATGCCAATAAGGTCGTAGCCCTGCTCATGTGCACGCATCTCCAGCTCATCCTGTTTATTTCCTGTTTATTTATAATAAAAATGCTAAGTGTCATCAATACTGAAATAAGGTCAAGTCAAAGCTCTCCTGTTCATTTCAAGAGACTCAGCACTTCCCGTTTTGTTTATCTTATGAAGTACTATGCCATCTATCTACCTCAGCATCTTATTGTAACCTGTAGAATCACGTAAAGATGAATAAGGAAGGTGTTTTGTTCCAATGGCATTATACAAACAAATTAGCAGGAGCATGTGATGTTCACAAAACCAAGATTTCCCTACAAGATTTTATGTGAAAAGCTAATACTGCCCCTTCCATCCCAGAGCTAAAAGGCAGAATGCCTTCCTCATTTATCAGCCTTTTCTTCAGCTTAATAATGCTTAGCAGTCACATAATGCTTTGCATCCCTCAAGCACTGTACCAAAATTAAGGATCCTATTTAGTATTTAGGCATGTAACTACCTGCTAAGGGAGTGCTGATAGCAATCATAAGTACAAGTGTTTTCAAGTTAAAAAAAAAATAAAAGAAGGAAAAAATAAAGAAAAAGAAAAACTAGATGCTTAAAATAACATCCACAATTTTTGAGGATTCTTTTTTTCTGCTTTTACAGTGATTAGATATTATGTTGATAAATGCCTTGATACCTCTGAAGAAAAATAGACCATCAGTATGTGGTAATGTTGCCTGAGCTCCTAGGAATATCGCATCTGAAAAAGCAACAGGGCAATAGTTTTTATGTAGTCATTTCTCTTATGCTTGGTCATTTGATGACTTTTGCTATATCTCTATTATTAAGTAATGTGGACAAATAAGATCTATAGAAGTAACAGTTGATGTTTAGGGCCTGACATCCTCAATATGCACATTTCAGAGGTTTTATATTAGGACTAAACCGGTCCCATGACCTGAGTGCCCTTTACAGCTGGAGTGCATTAAGTACACTCCCAGGAGCACATCTTCCAGTTTAGTTTCATCCAGAAGGAATCCGGGTCACGTACTCTGAGCCCACTCTGTGGTGCAAATCAAAGCACAGCAAATAGAGATGATAGGAAATTTGCTTCAAAATCGCGCTCTACCTCTAAACTGAAACACTAACGTAGGCACCCCTCTGGGACTCGGGTGGAATGTACTGTCTCTAACACAACAGAAGATCTTGTGCTGGCACACACTGAGGGGCTCATATATCATTTTGAAGAACTGGCTGGCTTGTTTCAGGGGAAGGGAATATTCATTTTTCATTACAGTTTCTAAGCCACAGCTAGAAATAGAGGTGGGAGAACTAGAAGGAAAGACATTGATTTAATAAAGTGTTTAAGCATGTATGGTTCCTAGAGCTCACATTATTTAGTTCTTTGCTAAATCTGAGAACCTGAAAGTTTGTGCTTGAAAAGACTGGGGTATCTACAATAATGTTTTCCTGTGGTAGTCCTCAAATATCGATTCCTACTGGGAATGTGGCCGTATGTTGCCATATGGATACCAACATGGAGCCTGCTAGGCCTATGTGCTGTCTGAAGCAGTGCTAAGCTTTCCCCAGAGTAAGGCAGAGGCACCCACTGCAGTAGGCGGCTGTGTAGCAGCCTGCCCCCAGCATGAAGTCTCCAGTCCTAATTTAAGCGAGAAAGAGAGATCAGATTTTGAATTAAAGCATGATTAACACCTATTCAGGAGTGCTAACAATAGCAGTTCTAACTCTGAGTATAAGCCAGATTTGAATGGTATGTTTAAGGCCCATCTCTAGCAGGAGTCGCCAGAGGTCATTAGAATCTGTACAAATATCCATCTAGACAAGAGCTGTCGGTCAGCGACCAGCACATCATGAGAATTATCCAAACATAACCAAAAACGTGCACAGGAGGAAAAGCCTGCAAAAAGAATGTATAATTATTGACAATAAATATAGGCACCCACTAAAAAGAGAAAAAAGTAATTTAATGTTATTATATGATAAATTTGCCTTGAGTTATAGGAGGCTGGAAATCTCACAAGCTGTTCCTAAGGAAGAAGCTTCTTTCTCATTGTTTCATTTAAAAGCTGGTAAATATCCTGAGGCAGGGGGCTTCCATCCTTTCCAAATTTTTAGATTTGTTCACAGTTTATAAGCCTGTAACTTTGCATGGTCTCATCCATGCAAATGTTCGATCGTTTTTTGAGTCATGCTGAGCTCCTGGCTGTGTTGCTGCCTCATGAGAAGATGTTCTATAGGCCAAGCAGGAAAAACACATTTCCTTTTACTGGTTTTACATCTGCTGCCTTTCTGTTTCCCCAGATGTCCCCCTGTTACGACAAAGTAATGGAGAAAGTACACAGGAATGTTCAATTTACCACCTGACTGCTCCTCATTAGTTTGCATGTTTCTCTTTTGCACCTTCTTATTTATCTTCCCTTTATCTTACAGTGAAATAAGCAGTCACGTTTATTTTCCATTTTTTCTCAGTTCCTAAAAGTCATTTCCTCTGGAACCACCTTTTCTCTATTGTGTCATTTTTGCTTCAGGACAATCAGAACTCAGCACGTAACTTCACAGAAGGGACTTGCCTTCACACAGTCTATCATCCTTACAGGCCACTCTGATACAACCCCACAGAAACTCCTAATCCTAGCATAGGTCTCCTTGCTCAAGCAACGTTCATCTTCCTCTCAGGGTGCTCTGTCATTGTTATCACTGACCTTAGTATCTTCTTCCTTTCACATAGCCCCAGCCCTATAATTGTCTTCCTCCACTGCACACTCTTCATCTTGTTTCTCCTGTGGCTTTAATTAATCTCCTTGGTGGTCTCTGACCATTTGCCCATGTATTTTATCAGAAAGGATGAATTGCTGGAGATTTTAGCCCTGTCTTCCTGCTACCACACATATATCCTGTTACCTTCATCAGCTGCTAGCTGTAGAATCACTCCACTTTTTTTTAGTCCCAGTTTGCATATCTAATATTTACCCTTTCTCTCTCTCTGCCCAATTTCCTTCCCTGTAAATCTTAATAGTAGTGTCTGTCCTACTCAAGTCCAAGTCACTGTTTCTCTTCACACTTGGATATCTTTCTGCTTGTTTCCTTTTCCCCTATCTAGCTTTTTCTGTTCTGTATTCAAAAAACCTTCTTCTCCTTCTGTATAACTCAGGGTCCTGAAAGACAGTCACAGAGAGGACAAGATACCTCACAAGATCAGAGCCTTTCTGGTACTGAATGTGCTGAACTATATGCCCTTGTGCCCTAGGGCTGGTGAAAGGAATGATCTTTGCTGTGTGGGGAGAAGATACAGAGTTCAGACACATCAGGAGCTTAAATAGATTGAAGAACATGTCTTTTAGTGTGTGTTAAAAACAATTTTCAAAAGTTTTTATTGGCTAAATTTTTATTGGGATGTAAGCTTTTGGCCCACAGAATAGCTTTACTGTTGCTTAAAGAAAATGTCACTATGATTTTTTAACATGGACCAAATCATGCATTGTTTCCCCTAGTTTCAGCCTTGATGCAGGCTGAACCGTTTCTGAAAGAGAGAACAGGTCAAGATCCATTATTAATAATAAAAAGATGGACTTACAGTGAAAGATGTCAGCCAGCCTGGATAGAGGAAAATGTAAACCACAGCCACAGTATGAAAACTGTAATTCAGAAGTTAAACAAAATTTACAAATCCAAGTAATATGCTTTTACATTCTCAGAGAAACATTTATCGAATGCAATTACTCAAATTCAATGAAATTATTCAGTTACTCTCTATGAAACACTTTAACATCACTTGAATTAAACTGAGGGATTTAAAGACTGCTTTTTGATACTTGTTTGTTAAAATCAATATGTTCCTGAGGCAAGTTTAGGTTCTGAAGGAGCTGACTCTTTCAGTGGAAATAAAATCCATTAAAACCAGAACAAAATGACAACCACTTCATCTATTCTACGTTTTTTGTCATGATAAAAGCTGACAATGACACCAGCTCCTTGTTCCAAACTTTGCGGTACTAAGTTGGTCATAAGCCTTTGTGCAAGGATAGACTGTTTAAAAAGCTTCAGTTTTTACATAACAAACAATGTAGATAGTTCCCCTCTGATGATATCATTAATATATTTGAGAAAACAGAAAACTTAAGTATGCAGAATGGGTTATGAGAGCCAATAGAGTTGTCTTCAGTGCAATCCTGTTCCTCAGAGACAGTGTACTTCTTCTGTAACATAAAAGGCTGATGTTTTTCAGGTGAAAGGATGAATAATAAAATTCTGCGTAGTAAGAAACAGCTTGTATTCTTAGGATTGCCTGGCACTTTCTGTATACAATGCTTTGGCAGTGTTTTATATTCAGGGCTCACATTGCTCAGCATAGAACCGTTCAGTAAATATCCGTTGGGTGTCATTGAGTAGGAGGTTGGAGAGGAGATTACTCAGGTTGAATGTTGATATCAATTTCACCTAATTTTATATATCTGTACTCTAGAGGTTTCTATGTGAGATAATCCTTATAGGACACCTTTATAGTGAGCATTTGGACTATGTTAGTAGCCTGTTTTAGAAGTGCCTATCTGTTTCTCTCTATAGTACTTTTGATGTTCATTGACTGCAAGCTCAGATAAAGACATTCATATGTAGTCAGATGAATACTCTCTTGGTGCTCTTCCTCTTTAGAGGCTCTAGTGTCCCATAATTTCATACGCAGACATGAAATTTGGATTGGCGGGGTCTGGCCTCCAAACCAAATGTGCCATTTTTCAGTTTTGAAAATCTGCCCAGTTACAAGCCTTTTGGGAAAAAAAATGCAATTTACTCACACTAAGAGTTGCTATAACTTCACAATTAAGTTTTCAGAAAAGGCCTGTCCCATGTATAGTCCCATACCGAGTGTTATTCAAGGCAGGACTTCTTTTTTTAGCTCCAGTTTTTGTTATTTCAGACATGGTCCTGCCTGAGTCCCTGTGCTAAGAGCCTCTTAAAGTTCTCCAACCTGATTCCTGGCAAGCAATAATGGTGAAGTTACGTCACTGACATTAGAAGGGAATGAGGTGTGGTTAGGAAGCACATACCAGCGCAAGTAGTCTGTAGGTTGGCAGAGGGATGAAGAAAGAAAGGAAGGTCTGGACTGGCAAAGCAAAGCCATTGAGCAGAAGGTGGTAGCCTGGAGAAAGAGGCTTTCCAGGGAGCCATCATATGGCAGGACAATTAGGGTCAATGAAGCAGGAGCAGGGATTAGGACAAGAAGCGCGGCAGTAGGAGAAGGATGGAAAGGGGGTCTTCAATTCTGGTTCCTCCAGGGCAAGGATGAGGGGTAGAAATAGGCCTGGGACAAAACAGAAAGGAACCAAGCTGCAGGCTGATCCCTTCCTTTCAGGGAGAGAAATAATCCCCAGGAACAGCACCAAGCCCCAGACCTCCTCTGTTGTCATCAAGTATCTGTGAAGCTCCTTGGCAAAGAGTGTGTCTTGTTTCCCTCCAGCTGTTTGCAGCCAGAGCAGTGGTCTGTTGCTGCCCTCAGTTATCCTGGGCCATCAAGTGGAGAAGACAGTACTGCAGTCCTCCCAGCCCTGGGCGAGACAGATGGGACATGTCTCCTGAGTTCGTTTTCTTCCCATTATAATATTTTCTGAGGAGTAAAGGCTTCAATTTTCCCCTCCCTTTTGAGAAATGAAAATAAACAAGTAAGAAAATGACATCATTAACTTGTATCAATAAACGTACAGCCTTTGAAATGATGATCACGGTATATTTTTCCTATTTCATTAATTCTCTCGTGTATTTATACCATTATTATTGACTATCTGGCTTATCACAACCTAGTGCACTATTGCTTTAAAGCATAGAGTCAATATCTACTCTCCCTAGTAGTCCTTTACTGACAAAAAAAGTATAAAAAATTGAGCAAAGATGATGATATTTGTCACGCAGAGATGTATAGAGCTATCTAGCCTCAGATCTTCCAAAGCCTCTTGGGAAGATTATTTTATTATTTTTCATAATTTTAAGAAGTTATCCAGTTGAAGATGGAGATCTGCAAATGTGGAAAGAACCATAAAACCTGTACACCTGACAGGCTGGTACACGTTGTGGCAAGATCATTGTGAACAGTGCTGCTGAATCTGCCAAATGCTTAGTGCCTTAAGGATGGGCTGCAGTCCTGGCCATGTGTCTGTACATAGATGTTCTCCTCGGGGAACTTGGGCCTCTGTGGACCTCTGAAGGCAAAATGGACTGCAGCTGTGCACCTCTTCCTGCTAACATGTAAAAGAGGCTTTGTGGAATTGCTATGTGTACACTTGCCATGTACTATATCTAGTGAAATAATGTTTAGGTTTCGTTTCTTTTTTCTTTTTCCTGTATACTCTTTGTTCAAGTGTCGGGGCAGAAATAAACAACCAACCCAAAAGGACCAGAACAATGAACAAGCCCCCGAGGAGACTGGGTCCCAATAAAGGCAGCAGCCCAATGAAAGCCTCAAGGACTCTGCTTTGCATTCTGTTCTCATCCCAAGTATCCAAAGGAGACTAGCTGTGAAAGATCCTGGGAAGATGCATCCTGTTTATGAATGAATAGCAGCTCCTTCCATTTACAGTCGCTTCGGTTCATTTCCCTACATAAGCACAAAAATAACCACTTCAGATTTTTAGTGAAGGGAGGGAGAGGAAAAAAAGAGGTCCCAGAATTAACTCAGGGAAAGAAAGCCAGGTGCCATCTTTGCATTATATCCAAATGAGATGCAGCTGTTTAAATGTAAATATTAAACAAGAGAGAAGAATGCCTTAATTAGCCCTCAAAAGGAGACAGGAAAGCTGTAAGAATGCACCTGACTCTAAGCAGTGTGAGATAAACTCATTCCAGCTGTCATTGAACTGACTGTTTGAAGGCAGAGCAATGCTGTTTTGTGCAAACAATGTAAAATGCTTAGGGAACTGCAATTAGCATCAACATGCATAGTGTAAGTGAATGCAGCCTGCTGGTGTTTGCTTGGCTTTGAATTGCTAGGGTTTGGAGTGAAAAATAAAATTAGCTGTGTGTTACAGACTGGAGATTTTATTCCAGGCTTTTATGCATTGCTGAGAAAAAGGCACAGGAGAGTGTAAAGAAGAGAAGCCATCGATCTGACTTAAAAAGAAGGTGTGATACTCAAAGGTCATTCCGAGTTTTGCTCCTTCCTGTTTCAGCAATAAAATGTACAGATTTGGTACATGAGAGAAATTTTCATGCAAACTGTCCATCATACAAATAAACCTAAAATGTGCCATACAGTGTATCAACATAACACATGTTGCCAGGTGGAAAAAATACAGATTTGATTTTTTTTAAAAAAAAAACCAAAACCAAAACATACACAAAGAGCAGAATCAAGGTTATTTAATATAATCAAAATCTCTAGTTTACTTTATGTCTTTTTTATATAAAGAAATACATATGAATTAGCAGTATATAAGTTACTGATTGTATGCCAGCATGTACAAGAAACTGAGTTGTATAGAAATATTGCTCTACACAATATATCCTTATTATAGGACATAGCCTCCTCTCAGTGACCTTGTCTGTAAGCCAAAATTTTGTATGTTTTCTATACTCATGGGAGTTCACCTCAATACTCAAGGTTTTCTTATCTAATCTCTGACCAGACTTGTTTTATTAAAGCTGATGTTTCATGCAGTGGGATGAAGCTGTACACAAAAGGCCTTTGTTAATTTTTGCCAAATCTTCTCTAAATAAATATCACTTATGCAAAAGTAAAGCCCCAAACAGATTGAGTCTACAAGTTAAAGATTTACCTAGTGATTAAAAAACCCCTAAATCTAAAGACTTTTTGAACAGAGAAAAATACAAGGACGTAATGCCTTTTTCCAGTATAGTTTAAATCACTCATATCACCTATTTCGATTCAAAGCAGGTATATGCCTGATGTTTTGATCCATTACTCAAGTCTGAAGCCAAATCTTTTGAAGTTAGAGTGTTATGGCTGCAGAAGAGATACTAATAAACCTTCCGAGAAATCAGGAGTGGCAGGATTACCCCATTTTTGCTTGCTTAGGGTAGCAGGGGTACGACGCCACGTGGGTCTGCGTTGGCAATCAGAGGTGACTCTGGGAGGCCTGGATCTGGAGGGCACAGGGCAACACTGATCAGAAATAATAACTAAATCAAACTGGCCTGCTGACCTGTCATTCCAGCTATCTGGTTTTACCTGCTCATGAGACATACTGCTATAGCTTGCAGCAAGTGTTACAGTTGTGGCTTTATTTTTTTTCTTTGAAATTTAGAATCATAGAGTCATAGAATGGTTTGGGTTGGAAGGGACCTTAAAGATCATCTAGTTCGAACCCCCCTGCCATGGGCAGGGAAACCCTCCACTACACCAGGTTGCTCAAAGCCTCATCCAACCTGGCCCTGAACACTTCCAGGGATGGGGCATCTACAACTTTTCTGGGCAACCTGTTCCAGTGCCTCACCACCCTCTGAGTGAAAAATTTCTTCCTTATATCTAACCTAAATCTGCTCTCTTTCAATTTAAATCCATTGCCCCTTGTCTTATCACTACATGCCCTTGTAAAAAGTCCCTCTCTAGCTTTCCTGTAGGCCTCCTTTAAGTACTGGCAGGCTGCTAGAAGGTCTCCCCGGAGCCTTCTCTTCTCCAGGCTGAACAGCCCCAACTCTCTCAGCCTGTCTTCATAGCAGAGGTGTTACCAGCCCTCAGATCATCTTTGTGGCCCTCCTCTGGACTCGCTCCAGCAGCTCCATGTCCTTCTTGTGTTGGGGGCTCCAGAGCTGAACGCGGTATTCTAGGTGGGGTCTCACAAGAGCAGAGGGGCAGAATCACCTCCCTCGACCTGCTGGCCACGCTCCTTTTGATACAGCCCAGTACATGGTTGGCTTTCTGGGCTGCCAGCGCACATTACCGGCTCATGTTGAGCTTCTCATCTACCAGCACTCCCAAATCCTTTTCCTCAGGGCTGCTCTCAATCCATTCTCTGCCCAGCCTGTACTTGTGCTTGGGATTGCCCCAATCCACGTGCAGGACCTTGCACTTGGCCTTGTTGAACTTTATGAGGTTCTCACAGGCCCACCTCTCCAGCCTGTCGAGGTCGCTCTGGATGGCATTCCTTCCCTTCAGCGTGTCCACAACACCACACAACTTGGTGTCATCTGCAAACTTGCTGAGGGTGCACTCAATCCCACTGTCCATGTCCACAGCAAAGATGTTAAATAACAGTGGCCCCAGTACTGACCCCTGAGGAACACCACTTGTCACAGGCCTCCACGTGGACATTGAATCGTTGACCACAACTCTTTGAGTGCGACCATCCAGCCAATTCCTTATCCACCGAGTGGTCCATCCATCAAAACCATGTCTTTCCAGTTTAGAGACAAGGATGTCGTGTGGGACAGTATCAAATGCTTTGGATAAGTCCAGGTAGATGATGTCAGTTGCTTTTCCCCTATCCATCAATGCTGTAACCTCATCATAGAAGGCCACCAAATTAGTCAGGCAGGATTTGCCCTTAGTGAAGCCATGTTGGCTGTCACTAATCACCTTCTTATTTTCTATGTGCCTTAGCATAGTCGCCAGGAGGATCTGCTCCATGATCTTGCCAGGCAGAGAGGTGAGACTGACTGGCCTGTAGTTCCCTGGGTCTTCTTTTTTTCCCTTTTTAAAAATGGGGTTATGTTTCCCTTTTTCCAGTCATTGGGAACTTCGCCAGATTGCCACGACTTCTGAAATATGATGGATAGTGGCTTAGCAACTTCATCAGCCAGTTCCCTCAGGACCCACAGATGCACCTCATCAGGTCCCATGGACTTGTCCACCTTCAGGTTCTTTAGATGGTCTTGAACCTGATCTTCTCCTGCAGTGGGCGGTTCTTCATTCTCCCAGTCCCTCCCTTTGCCTTCTGTGACTTGGGCTGTGCAGCTGGAGCTCTTGCCAATGAAGACGGAGGCAAAGAAGTCATTGAGAACTTCAGCCTTCTCCATATCCCAGGTAGCCAGGTCCCCCGTTTCCTTCCGGAGAGGGTCTACATTTTCCCTAGATCTTTTTTTATCACTGACATATCTATAGAAGTTTTTCTTGTTGCCCTTGATGTCCCTGGCCAGATTTAACTCTATCAGGGCTTTAGCTTTCCTAACCTGATGTCTGGTTGCTCAGACAATTGCTCTGTATTCTTCCCAGGCTACCTGTCCTTGCTTCCACCCCCTACAGGCCTTCTTTTTGTGCCCGAGTTGGTCCAGGAGCTCCTCGTTCATCCATGCAGGCCTTCTGGTGTTCCTACCTGACTTTCTCTTTGTTGGGATGCACCGCTCCTGAGTTTGGAGGAGGTGATCCTTGAATATTAACCAGCTTTCTTGGGCCCCTCTTCCCTCCAGGGCTTCATCCCATTGTACTCTAGCAAGGAGATCCCTGAAGAGGCCAAAGTCTGCTTTCCTGACATCCAAGGTAGTGAGCTTGCTGTGCACCCTCCTTGCCTCCCTAAGAGTCTTGAATTCCACCATTTGACAAGCTCTCTCATATATACCGAGATAACAAGCCTGGAATATAGAAAGCCATAGCAGCTGTTGTTCATTATGTGATATATGCACATGATGGGAGTGACGTGGCCGGGAACTTTCACTGCAGCACCCACAATTCAGTGCCACATCTGCGGGAAACATCCTTTTGTAAACACAGCAGCAGACACTGTGACCCCAAATACAGTATGTAGTGACAACAATACTCCAGTTGCTGCTTCGTTTGAAGACATCCCAGACAGACAAGTACTGCAAAGCCTCTCTTCTACTGTGAAACAGGGTGACTTGCTCGAGGGGAATGAACAGTTACATTTATGAGACCAAATTATTCACATATTTGTATGCGAAATGGATCCTCAGTCAGCAAACTCTTGATTTTGCATGCTTTATGTAAAAGAACTTTATAGTAACCATTCATAATATTAACAGATCCCTACATGAGGGAGCAATTGATAAGAGATAGGTAATGTCAATAGTCATATACAATTTATATTCTGATAAAAGAAATTACATACAGAAAACTGGGGGATGTGAATATATGTATGTCTCTTGTTTGGCAGGGAAAAAAGGAGGATACTGAGGGCAGGCAACCTTTAACCCTATTCCAAATTGTGTTACATTACTAGTATGTAAAATACTTGCAATTACTAGAGAGATAAAAACCACCATCTCTAACATTGTAAACTTTCCATTAAAAACAGAATGTGGGAGGGAACTTGGGAGCTGGTGTTTTGGGTCATGTAGCTGGTTATTGGCAAAAGTAGGAATGGAAATGAGGTCTCCTGACTTCCTGCCAATATACCATACGGTGCTGTCTTAGACAGCATGGGCTTCAGCACGGACAGAATCCAGTGGAGAAAAAATGGGTTTGAACTGGATCAAAAGACACCATTAACAAGAAACAACTGTAGGAGGAACCAAAAGGTACTTAGCTGAAATAGCCAATAAAACCTTTGGAAAACAGCCACAGTGAAAGATATCATATTGTCCATTCAGTCTGACAGATCTCAAAAAAACTTTTTCCTGATGATGCAGCAGAAAGCAAGAAACTTCCTCCTTCCTGAATTAAACGTAAGAAAGTTTGCTTTTATTTGAGAATAGCAGCAATTAGGATGGATTGTCTGAAAAGTATGTTATTCTTTTCCTTATTACTACAATGAGTCACATTGCAATGATTGCTTTGTTTTTATTGTCTTTCTGTATATTCTGTGGCCATAAGCTGAGACATCTATGTTTACCTATTTTTAGTCATTAAAAATGGCACTGTAGTCCTTCATTAGTTCTTTGTTATACCACCTTCAAAAGGAAAGCGTTCACATTGTTTTGTAGGAACAGCCTCAAGTTTGCCAATTGCTCACGCTGGTTAGCCACAGGAGTACCCTCCAAACTTCTGTTCAGATGCTCAGCTGTCATGCTCACCCTGAGTGTGCTTGGCCTGGCTTTCTGACAAGGAGGTCCCAGACAGATGCTTGTGGATTTTGCAGTCCACCTAACCAGAATCTGATGCCAAATTGTATTTTGTGGCTCTTCAGAAGCTGCAGGTTTTGTACCATTTATGTACTGTTATATACCAGCTATTAACATCCAGGAAAAATGCCAGCTGTGCTGCTGAAGACCTGATCACTCTGGAAGGATGACATATTGGTTGTAAACTGCACATCCATTACTGTAAAAAAGATGCACCGATTTGCACCTTGATGAGCCTACAGGATTATGATCATACCGTTAAAAAGTGCCCAAATGCCCCTTATGGAGACTGCAGTTGGGTCAATAATATACATGACCTCTTCTTACCAGGAGGCCAAGCCACACACTGTCAGGACACTACTTACTGTGGAAGGTGGGTCAGACAGAAGAGCATGGATGGCCCAGGCCAGCTAACAGGCTGCTTTTGAGGAGATTAAAGTGGTTGCTCTGCCCTGAAGCTGATGGGAGACTGCTGCTACCCAAAAGACCTTCTAGCCCAGGCTCAGCTGTCAGACCTTGGTCCTTGTCAGTAGACAAGGTGCAGAGGATGGTGTGTCTATGTATACATATCCCACCAAGAATACAGTTAGCTCTAACCCCTGCTGGCCTTCAGGAGCCATATATATGTGCTGAGTGTTCTGGCCAGGAAGGGTCTGTTTGGGCAGACACACACCTGGCAGACCTATAGGCTCTCTCCAAACATAGTGCATGCTGATCCTGAAGCGTGCCAAAAGATGGTAAAGGAAATATGCGTGATCATGCTTGTGCAGCTGCACATCTTTCCTGCATGGACTGCCCTGCCAGGGACAGAGTGACACCCCAGATAGGAGAATCCTCAGCCTTCAGAATTGAAGAAGGTGCCAAGGCAAAGTGACAGATGCCAAAGTGACAGCTACCAGTGACAGCAGTCGGGAATACACAGTGACAGTCAACTGGCCAAAGAACTTAAAATTGCCACCTAGCACAGAGGTGGCTGCAGCTTCAGACTATTGTCCACAAAGGGGTTTGTGGGAAGAAGACGACCTGGAGGGAAGGATGACAGATAAAACCATAGAGAGCAAGTAAAGGCAGAGGGGGAGCATCCAATGGTAATGTCATGTCATCTAAGGGTGTGGCATAACTAATTTTCTATTCACTCACTGCTGAACTTTGAATGACAGTCTTGCTCTAGAGAAAGGTTTTCCTCCTACCACAGACCAGGGACAGTGTGGCATTTCTACTAGACCTCAAGGTTCCAAAACCGGTTTGAGCAACCAGGACCAGTCCAGTGTGGGTGTTGTTATGCCATGTTAGATGGGATGTCAAAAGAT
This sequence comes from Tauraco erythrolophus, assembly GCF_009769465.1. Lineage (NCBI taxonomy): Eukaryota > Metazoa > Chordata > Aves > Musophagiformes > Musophagidae > Tauraco > Tauraco erythrolophus. The sequence goes on along the minus strand of NC_141465.1, from coordinate 120,458,926 downwards.
GCCTTTGTCTATAGATCTGAATCAAAGAAAGTGATAATTATCAGCAAGGCTGTGGCAGATACGGTTCCTGTCCAGCAAAATGGTAGCAGGCAAAATCTTGCAGAAGAGCTGACATCCCCAAGGACATTTCATATGGAGTGCATGTGTGGAGTAGAAATGAAGACCATCAGCCAGGGTTGGGGGGCAGCTCTTGAGGGTGACCTAGAAAGAAGTGTAGATGTAGCTACTTGTAACAGCAGGCTCTCCTCCAGAATATCCAGTGAGGTCATTTCCAAAATTACTACAGCTTTCTACAACATGATGCAGTCGCTATTAGATTGCAGCCTGACAGCTGGGTTTATAAATCAGTTTTCCTCAGCTGCTGTATAATACACTTAGTGGCGATTACGCCTGGCTCCGTGGAGTAGTTCATGCTATTATTAAGTAACACTGGACAGATTAATTGTTATTATTTACTTCCTTCTTTGATGAACTCAAGTCCTGTGCTGGCTGATGAATGATGCAGGGGATTATTACAAATGCAACATAAAATGAAAAACATTATATTAATAATTTCACTTCCTATAAAGAAAAAACGTTGATTGATCTTTAATAACAAGATAAACACTGGAAGATTCCTATCCATCCACTGCTTCCCAGAAAAGTGACAGTTGTCCCAAAGAGAGGACCCAAACTTGCCTCTGTTCTTTAATCCAGTGACACAATTCATTGTACTTCCAGCATTTTGTATGCCACAGTGGAAGAGAGGAAGGGACCAAAATTAGTTCTTCGCATTTCATAATGAATGAAGGAATTCTTATCCCACTTGGCAGTCACAGAGCAAGCACCATCGGCCCCTCTTGCTAAAGAAGGTGTCCCAACAACAAGTTTGACTTAATAAAAAGAGAACAGTCAGAAACACCCTGGGGATCATTGTTGCTGTTGCTTTTAGATAGAAAGAGTTTATAGGTGTTATCTATGGTGATAGATAGCAAGATGGTATAATCATAGAATGGTTTGGGTTGGAAGGGATCTCAAACATCATCTAGTTTCACCCCCTCCGCCATGGGCAGGAACACCTTCCACTTCCTGTTCCAGTGTTTCATCACTCTTGGAGTGAAGATTTTCTTCCTTACCTCTAATCTAAATCTACTCTCTTGCAGTTTAAAGTCATTGTCCCTTGTTCTATCACTGCATTAGGGACAATGGATTTAAACTGAAAGAGGGCAGATTTAGGTTACATATAAGAAAGAAATTCTTTACATTGAGGGTGGTGAGGTACTGGAACAGGTTGCCCAGAGAAGTTGTGGATGCCCCATCCCTGGAGGTGTTCAAGGCCGGGTTGGATGAGGCTTTGGGCAACCTGGTGTAGCGGAGGATTTCCCTGCCCACGGCAGGGGGGTTGGAACTAGATGATCTTTGAGGTCCCTTCCAACCCTAACCATTCTATGATTCTATGATTCTATGATTCTATGATTCTATGATTCTACACACTCTTGTAAAAAGTCCCTCTCCAGCTTTCTTGTAGGCCCCCTTTAAGTACTGGAGGGCTGCTAGAAGGTGTCCCCAGAGCCTTCTCTTCTCCAGGCTGAGCAACCTCGACTCTCTCAGCCTGTCTTCATAGGAGGGGTACTCCAGTCCTCGAATCATCTTCATGACTCTCCTCTGGACTTACTCCAGGAGGTCCATGTCTTCAGTTGGGGACCCCAGAGCTGTATGCAGTACTGCAGGTGGGGTATCCCAAGAGCAGAGTGGAGGGACAGAATCACATCCTTTGGCCTGCTGGCCAGGCTTCTTTGGATGCTGCCCAAGGTGTGGTTGGTTTTGCAAGATAAAGCTGTGAGTACACTGCCATGCTGTAGAGATGTAGTGAGCTTTAGACCTTCCTAACTAATCCTTTCTTAAGGAGTAAAAATTCTAATTTAGTCATGTTTCTGCAAGAGAATGGATTTGGGGCGTAATGAGAATGTTTGCATTGTGAAGAAGACTTTGAGCTAGAGTTGAGTGAGTCGATACATCCACATGGCAGGTAATGTGGTAATACTAGTTAGGCCCTGAAGGTTGTATAACTGTAGTATTCACAAGCTTTTGTACAAATGTAATTAAAATTACTCTTTATTTTGTGTAACCAGAGGAGCTGGATTTGAGATTTGGTGGTATTACTTGCTTTATCCTCTGTACAGAATTTGAAGTCTCTTTTGCTTTTTTTTTTTTGTTGTTGTTCTTGAAATGACTTGTTTGAAGAATATGAAAGCTCTGACTTTTTTTTACCAATAGGCAAGAAAACCCCAGTTTGTCCTTTCGTTAACTTTCTTGATCTTGCATAAACCCCGTAATTCTCTCTGAGACACACTTAGTATTTTCCCAAATTATAGACAGTATAATGAATTGTGACTATTCCCTAAAGCTGTAACTGGAATTGTTATTTAAATTTTAAAAAAATGAAAAAATGGGAGGTTTTTTGCCACCTTTCTTTCCCTTCTGTCATCACCACCTACACGCACGACTCTGCTGGTTCCATTTCCAGTGCTCTCTCATGCAGGCAGCAGACTGAAAGAGAATGAATATATCATCCACTATTATACATTCTTTGGCATGCCATTTCAAGCAGTCTGTTTGTCAGAGAAATTCATTTGTTCAGATTTTGGAGGGATAAATGTTTATCCCATAAGGCCTCAATCATGCAACCCAGACAACCTGAAATGCCTGTTTGACTTGAAATTGTGCACACAGGCAATGGAGAGTCTGGTCTTGAGGCGGTGGGAAATTGTGATAGATGAGAATGATAAAATTACAACGTTTCAGGATGTAAGTGAAATTTTCACTAGAACGTTGACTACTGAAGATTTTTTGAATGACTGAGACTTGCCTTTGGTAAACTAGATAGTTTAGTATGAGGACTGGCTACATTTCAGAAAATACATACATGAGCTAGAATAAGACTTCTCTTTTTTTGTTTTGTTGTTGTTTGGGTTTTTTTTTGGTGGCAAAACTGCAGTATAAACTGTCTTTTCTGTACTGCACTTTGAGATTTTTAAATAGGTAACACACAAACTCATCTTCTATGACATTCCCCTTATGTGCAAATACAATCGTGATGTGCCTAAAAAGCTGCTAATGATGAGCCCACATCTTACATAGTGCTTTTCATCGATTCTTAAAATATTCTACAAGTGAAGTCTGTATTATTATTCTCTTTGTACAAACTAAGGGAAATTGAGTCAAAGAGCAGAGAATTATTGTACTCAGGATTATCCAATGAGCCATTAGACAAAGCAGGATTGGAAATAAGTCATAGAGTCATAGAATAGTTAGAGTTGGAAGAGACCTTAAAGATCATTTAGTTCCAAGTCCCCTGCCATGGGCAGGGACACCTTCCACCTTCAGGAATGGGGCAGCCACAACTTCTCTAGCCAACATATTCCAGTATTTCACCACCCTCATTGTAAAAATTTCTTCCTTATATCTAATCTAAATCTACCCTCTTTCAGTTTAAAGCCATTGTCCCTTGTCCTATCGTTATACACCCTTGTAAAAAGTCCCTCTCCAGCTTTCATGTAGACCCCCGTTAGGTCCTCCTTGAGCAGAAGAAAAACTAGAGTCAGTATAACTGTTAATGAAAATTATTACTGTGAGGCATTTTAAAGGAATGCTCAGAGATACATTTGAAGCCTTTATTGAAGATTATAATTTGTTATATGTGCACACATCCACATACAGAAGTGTGTGTATATTAGTATACTTTGATGTGTTTTAGTTGGATTAAACTGCTATTCACGTGGTACAGCACCTACCTGTAGGCACTTCAAAGAAAAGATTTAGAACTATCCAATTTGTATCTTAATGAGCTAGATAATAATCTGGTATCAATAAGCACAAATCTACTGAATTAAATATCTCAGCCACCTTCTCAGGTCTGACTAGAAGAGTAGTCAAAGCCTAAAGCTCAAAAATGGCTAAACTAACATTAATTTGTCTTTGTCCAACATAGCTTTTTCCTTCTATCATTTTGGTCAGTGTGGAAAACATTAGCCTGCCTGTCACCTGGACTCACAGCCATGGCACTGTCACAGACTCTGACTTGTCTGCAGATCTTCGGTGCTCAGTTATTTCCTGAAGTTTTTTTTCTGGATAAGTTCTCATCTTCACAGCTAAAATTCATCTAGACTAACATGATTTTACGACTCCATTCTTACAATATCCTTTTCTCTTGCCCTGATTAAAAGAAGTTTTTCTTCCTGCTATCCATGCAGAATACTATGGATAGCCTGATATTTGGCTATATTGCCCTTCCAATGGCTTACAACTACTGCATTAAACATAAATAACTTATCCTCACATTCACAGTCCTTCACAGATTATACTTTCCCTAATCCTACAGGTGCTGAAAGGTCAAATTCTCATTGCCAGTCAGTTTATGTTAGCGGCCTCCCTTATCCACTGGTTATGTTTCCAAACAAGCTTACTTATCTTTTCCTCCATTTTTCCTTTCATGCTTGTAAGCAGCTCCCTTTATACAAAGCTGCCTCATTATCTTTCCTCCAGTCCCTCCTCCAAGCCCTGTAGAGATGCTTAAAAAACCCACATCTTTAACTTTGACTAGATGCAACCATGTTACAACTGTTCCCCACCATGCACACCCACACTGTCCCACTGCTACTCCGTACTCCCTTTTCCTTTGTTCCTTCCTGTTGTCATCTGTCCAGGTGTGTAAACACTTTCAGGCACAGGCACCTTGCTCTGGTTTTGCTTTGCAGTGAGATCCTGGTTTATAAGCACAGCTGAGACACTGCAGGGTTGCCTTGGCTTTGTCAGTTCTAGGAAGTGAGCAGGATCCGAGCACAGGTGGTATATTTAGTTGTCATGTCACCCTCCCCACCTTCAAAACTTATTAATGAAGAACGAAAACCTTTGTTGCGTAAGGTTTAGTCTCACCAGGGCAATCTGGTATACATGAATGATGCTAAGGACTCATCTATGTTCAAGTTACTTGCAGATGCTGAAGCAATGCCACGATAACGTGAACCATGCGGACCTTTAGTGGATGTTTCGTGGGTGCAAGGAATGCAAGGTTGGACCTTAGCCAAAATCAGGTTAATATATAAAGTGTTAGAAAGAGCAACTTAGAGATTGGGTCATAGGTAATTAGTTTCATTGAGGTTGCTTCCCAGAAAAGTATTGAGCTTAATTTTCTAACTAAACTTCATATCTTATTCTCGCCTGTATTAGTGGCACCATGACCATGTTGCCAGAATAAGACACTCATAACAAAGGCTCACCTTTGTCTATACATTTTGCAAGCATTGTCCAGCAGATGTGACTTCTGTTATCTGCTTTAGGCTATTGTACATACTTTTCCAAACAAGCACAAGTATACGACTCCCATTAATTTATAGATAACTGTCAGGGCTGGGAACTCTTCCAACAGACCTTATTATAGATGTATTTTATCAGTGGAGTTGAAATTAAAACCGCTGTAAAAGCACTAAGATTATTCTCTCTCTCTCTCCCAAAGATACAAGTATGTTCTGAACCGAGATCAATAAAGACCCTGTGTTGCGATTTACATTAATGTTCGTTATGGGAAAATGATAATCCTGCTTCTGCCTGGTTTATGAGAGGCAAGAATTAGTTCTATACATCCTTTGAAGGATGAAAAATGCTACAAAAATACAACATTTATTTAGCAGTTCATATCACAGATTCTTTCACAGCACTTTTTCATCAGATTAGATTGCAAGAGTTGGTAACTGAGTAATGTGAAGTCTGTTGAAATAGTCTAGGTTGTTGTGCATGCAATGAAATTTCAACAGCTAACAAGAAAACGTATTGTCATGCAAAATCTCTCTCATAACAATTTAATTCAAAAGGTCATTGGAATCAGGAATGCCATTGCTTTGCTTCAAAGCAGGAAAAAAAAATCATTAAAAAAAAAAAGAAAAAGGAAAGAGACAAAGGGATTTTTGTAAGACGCTTCTTGAACAAAATTTGTGAATTCAATCCTCTTGCAAGCAAAGAAAGATTAAAAGCTTCTGGAAGCTTCCTAAGCTCTCAGTCAAATTTGTGATACTATTTTGTGCCCTGAAGAGAATTGTAGCCATTTGTTTAAGCAATGAAGTTTCCATCTGTTCTGTCTTGGTTTAAAGAAGCAGTATATTTTCAAAAACCTCAAGGCAATGTTTACTGAAAGCATAAAATGTCCCTGAAGTGACATCACAGAAGCAAAATATAGATGGCAGGATTTTAAAGCTCACGATCACAGGAAAATGCAGTTACAGTTTCATCCACACACATATGCATAATTATATCTGTACATATAAATAAAGAATAAACAGGGGCAGAAGGAGCACTGGATTTACTTTAAAAATAAATGGCCAATTTCAGCTGACTTACCTGGTTAGTACAGAATCTTTCTAAATAAAATAAATGCATTTTTACTTTGTGTGACAAGCAGAAACTAAATTAAACATCAACTTACATGTACTTTATGAAATATTCAAATTATGTATTGCACTACATCTTTATTTAGCATATACGTAATATGTATTCAGGCAATTTTAGAACAATATGGAAAGTCTCAAGATAAATTCTAAAGCAGGTTAATTGAGGCTAATTTTATTTATAATGTGTGCCACCTACAAAAATGTTAGTAAAAAGAAACAAAGTGCAGCCTGTCAGTGCAAGGCTTCAGATAGCAGATAACAGAAACTTGGTAATCCTGAGTTTTCAGAATGATTTGAGTGAATTCCGTCTCTCAAACTAACTTTGCTTCTATTATACTAAGAATGATAAAAATTCTGATACCCTGTGTGTGATAGTTTGATGTGTGTGGGGGTGTTCTGGTGGCAGGGGAGGGGATTTGCTCCCTGTGCCACCAGATCTGAGTCCCATCCCCCTCGGGGGGTTGAGTCAAATTGGCACCTCTGCGAATTGCCCTATTTAAGTTGGGACAAAGGGAGGAGAAAAGGACTTTTGGCCCAGGAGCGAGGAGAGGGGAGGAGGGCAGGGCGCTGCCCTCGCTCCTGGCTCCCGGCCGGGCGGCTGTCCGGGCTGGGGCGGCGCCACGTGCTCAAGATGGCCCCAGGGGAGCCGCATGGGGGGGTTGGGAAGCGCCTCGCTCCCGGGGTGCCCGCCGGGCCGAGCTCCTCCAGAGAGGATTAAAATCTAAGAGAAAACAACCACAGCGACCAGGTCAGTCAAGATGGAGCAGGAGGAGGTGTGCTGGAGCTGAAGTTTTCCCTTGCAAATCGGTGTGAGATGGCAGGCGGCCCCCTGCAGCCAGGGTGCACTCGGCGGAGCAGAGACCCTCTCGCAGCCTGTGGAGGAACCGACGTCGAGGAAGAGATGCCTGAGCCCAGGAGAGGTCGTGGAGCAGGGGATGCACGACGAGGTGCTGCTAATAATGGGCATGGAATGCACGACGAGGTCGTGGAGGCATCTGGAGTCCGTGGGACGACCCACGCCGACGCGAGTGGCAGCAGCTCCTTAAGAGGCCGAGACTGGTAAAACCCGAACTGGTGCAATCCATGGGGAAGGATTGCAATCCTGCGGGCAGGACTTACGCTGGAAAAGTTTGGGAACTTTTTTCCTCATGAGTAGGGGATCCACCAAAGCAAGGGAAAAATGGTGTTAAGACTCCTCCTCCTTTAAGAAAGGAGCGGCAGTTAACAACATGGATGAACTGACCTGCACTTCCCCATTCCCTGTCGCCCTGCGCCGCTGGGGGGGAGGTAGAGCCAGGAACGAAAGGAAATAGGGGCTGGGGAGGTGTTGTTTTAAGATCTGGCCTTGTTTTCTCTTTCTCCTCTCAAGTAACCGGTTTCATTCCCTTGTATCTCTTGTTAAGTAACTGTTAATAAATTGTTTTGTTTTAAGAAGAAAGCCTGAGTCATGTTTTGCCATGGTTGGTGGGTGCTCCCTCTCGGTTCTTGTCTTGACCCTCAGTCCAAAAAGCACGACACTGTGGCAACACAAATATAGAAACATCCAGTGTCTTCCCAAGTCCCAAGCATTCGAGGATCCGTTAGGAGCTGTAGTTGAGGTATGCACTTAGAATCATAGAATCATAGAATGGTTAGGGTTGGAAGGGACCTCAAAGATCATCTAGTTCCAAACCCCCTGCCATGGGCAGAGAAATCCTCCACTACACCAGGTTGCCCAAAGCCTCATCCAGCCTGGCCTTGAACACTTCCAGGGATGGGGCATCCACAACTTTTCTGGGCAACCTGTTCCACTGCCTCACCACCCTCAATGTAAAAAATTTCTTCCTTATATCTAATTGAAATCTCCCCTCTTTCAGTTTAAATCCATTGCCCCTTGTCCTATCACTACACGCCCTTGTAAAAAGTCCCTCTCCAGCTTTCCTGTAGGCCCCCTTTTAGGTACTGGAAAGCTGCTGTAAGATCACCCTGGAGCCTTCTCTTCTCCAGGCTGAACAGCCCCAACTTAGGGATTTGCCTCACCCTGCTGAAGGGCTGTGTATCATGCTGCCTCATTTACCCACATAAAACAATGGCCTTCTGTATTCTGAATGCAGAGACAGACTTTCTACTTGTTGACTGACATGTAATTTCACTAACTCAGGGCATAATTCAACCCGTCATATTATTATTGGGATACCTGAATAGTAAGCCTCTGATTCCTTTCTTGCATGATATGCTGAGGACGATCGGTATTTAACCAAGACTGTGATGACTGAGTCATAAATAATAGTGCTGATGTAAAATATAATAAAAATCACTAAGACAGAAAATCAGATTAAGTGGAACATTGCACAGGAGCCAGAGGAAAAGCCAAAGACTGATTATGAAACTTAAACTTGTGGAGCTTTTGAAGAAGGTGGTGTTCAGCTACCTTGATAACAATCACAGGGAAGAGATCTATTTTGAACAACAACTAATGGAAGTACCTAATTACTGCTCTAGGGAGAAAATTGGGCCGGGGGAGGATGGGGAGGCTGAGTTTATGTTTAAGGTAGCTAACTCAGTGTTTAAAGTAGCCTGGAAAACGTGTATGAGGATCCATCACCATCACTGCATTTACTTGCCTGCACTCAACTGCGTCTTTCCGCATGCCTCAACTTAATGTTTCCTTCACTCAGTCCTTCAGCCTCTGCATCAGCTGTGGCTCCAGCTGCTCCTCCTGCTTCCTTCTCTGGGGTCCCCATCCTTCTTTGCTGCGTGCTGCTACGAAGGAGTTAAGCTGTTTTGCTTTCCTCTCTCACTCTCCTCTTTTTCCTTTGAGAATAGGCTCATGGGAGCAGAGGTTGGAGCTCTCTCCACCTTTTGCAATAGCCCTCCTGGCTTTTTCGCTCCTGGGCAGGCATCGGCAGGGCAGCCAGCCAGGCGGATGGAAATTATCCAGAGGGGGAGCTGGAAATATGCAGTGACCCACTTGCTGTTTCCAAGCTGTGTTGCCCAGTTCTCTGATCTGCCACAATCTAGACCATTTTGAACATTACTAAGTACAGTTAGCATATACTATGTACACAGTAGACAGTATAACCAGCAGTTATAAAGCTGGCACACAGCTTTAAGCTTAGTCACTGTACCAGCAAGACTAAAAATGTTATGTTCATTCCCTAAACCTGACATCTGTTTATTGCCCATTTTATGCATTCTATTGATCTATGTGTCCAGATACAAGCCTAAGTCCCTAGGCTTACATATTTATATGTTTTGTGGGTGTACCATGCGGTACCATTACCTGGTTTCTCAATAACTTCCATTAGATTTATGCTGTGCAGCAAAAGTAGTAGGCAAAGGCTAAAGAAACAGTACTTGATTCAATATTTTTTAAAAATTACTTTTTAAGTCAAGACATTGCAGTTCCAGATCTTTGAGTCCGAATAACATGAAAAGAGTTTGTAGGAAAATGGTAACAATGGAATTATATTCACGTTTAAACTTACCAGCAACTGTTCTGTTTCTGCAGTTCCTTTACCTTCCACATTTTCTGCCATAAAAGTTTTATGTTAGTCTATTCAGGACTGTTTTGTGTGTGCGAGGCCTGGATATGATTTGTTAAGTAATGCTACAAAGAGTATTGATTTTGAAATGTTTCCCACGCAATGCTTGACAGCATTTTTTCAGATGAACCATTTGCTTTTACTAGTGCAGAGGTCATAGTTCATGTTGTGTTACAGCATCATAAACGAAAGGCTTCAGTGAAGTTGCTTTAGATTTAACCCCTAGTAACCAAGAATGGTACATCCGTGTCTGCTCAGACAGCTAAAAATGCTTCAGGTATTTAGGAGCTAAGGAAGTTTGACATCATTTGCAACCTATCCACTGTGCCAATCAATACGTTTTGTGAGGCCTTTCTGGTACTTACAGCAGTGAGATACGAAAGATGAAGCCGTTGCAATTTGAGATAATCCACCAATCACATACAAAGAATGAGTGTTAAATAGGATGCTGACTACCTGAAATCACAGGCTTGTCCTTCAAAAGCATGGAAATGGCTTCCAAGATTATTTGCTCCGTCACCTTCTCAGGGATTGACGTGAGGCTAACTGACCCTCAGATCCTCCTTCTTGCCCTTCTTGAAGACAGGAGTGACATTTCCTTTCTTACAGTCCTCAAGAACCGCCTCTGATCACCATGACCTTTCAAAGATAATGCAAAGTGGCCTCGCAATGGCATTGATCAGCCACGTTGGTACTCCTGGGTGCATCCCATTAGGACCCAGACTTGTGTATTTTCAGTTTGTTTAAGTGTTCCCTAACCTGATCCTCCTTCACTGAGAAGGAATATTCCTTGCTCCAGACCTCCCATCTGGCCTCAAGGGCCTGGGATTGTTGATTTCCAGTCTTACCAGCAAAGACAGAGGTGAAGTAGGCATTGAATATCTTGGCCTTTTCTGTGTCCTTTGCCACCAAGTCCCCATTCAGCAACAGACCCACATTCTCCCTTGTCTACTTTTTGCTGCTGATGTACCTGTAGAAAACTCTTTTATTGCCCTTCATTTCCTCACCAGATTGAACTGGCAGACAGGCTCCGGCTTTCCAGGTTTTCAAAGGCTTTTTATAAAGCTTACCTGTTAAAGAAGCAATTGTATTGCTCCTTTTCATAGAAGCCAGGGGTGAGAAGAGATTCTGCTGGAAGTGGACAGGGGGAGTATGGGTGTCTTAGCTCTCTAGAGTATAGCCTTGGTAAACATCGCTGCAAAATTTTACCTGTGTTAGAGATGTTTTTAGTGTTAAGAAAAATAAGAAGAGAATGTAGTCAGAGGTCACATTTCTTCTTACGGTAATACTAAATTTTAAGCCTCTCTTTTGCTGTTTTTACTCAGTGACTTCAGCAGGAATTCTGAATATTTAAAACTAATTACATTTGTCTGCATTTCAAAGCAAGTAATTCTTAGTCAGGCAAATGCTAGGTTGTTCAGTGCAAGTCTATCCTGCATGGTATAAAATGGTGTAGAGGTAGCACAGTTGGGTAGCTAAATGTATTTAGGTAGCTGAACAACTCTCCAAATGGGTGAGAAAAAAAAATCCACAGCTAAATAATGTACAATGCAAGCTGCTTGTGTCTCAATGGTACCGTGATGGCTGAACTCTCATCTGCAATTAGGTTGGGTATCTTTAATAAAGAACTTAAAGCAAAGCACATATAGAGACCTGGCTGCTTCATCCAAAGTATTACTTCACATCTAGGCAGAGAGTAAATCTTATAGTTTTTCCTTGTCTAGTTTCTCAAGTATCTAGACTTTCCCTTTCTAAACACTTCGACATCTCATGCAACTATACTTTGCCCTCTTGACTTGACTATTGCACATTTCTCTTCTTGTTCTGAACTTACCTCACTGTTGCTGAAAAGATGTTTTTCTTTGTACGCCACCCCAAATAAATCCAAACCTCCAAGCGGTGAGTCTCTCTTCACATATGCTTTCCACTGTTAAATAAAAGCTATTTATCATTAAAGGTTTCTGTGGCCTATTGCTGCTCCAGCTATTGTCTTTTATAGCTGCTGTTGAACCATTGCTCTTATCCTTCCTGCATCTGTGATGCTGCTTCTCATTAATCTGTAATTCAATATTCAATTATAAATGGCTCATTTTCCTGGGAATTCCTGGAGTCTTCAGGAAGAATCAGTGCTAAGACCCGTCCCCTTCACTACTTCAAGAAATTACTTATTCAGTGATTTGCACAATATATGTATGACACCAACCTAAAAGGTTTGTAAACTTTTGAAGGGCAGAGTCAGAATCCAAATAATATAAACTAGAGAATGTATAAAAATCAACAAAATGACATTTGCTAGGGGCAAATAGAAATCACTGGCCTTAAGATAGAGAAGAATCAAATATATCAGCCTAATGCAGGGGAATATCTGCTTCTGTAAGAGTTCAAAGCATGTAGGAATATGAGTCATCAGCATCGTGTGTCACTGTGTGTGTATTGTGCAAATGTCACCAGGGCTGTATCAACAGAACTGTTTTATTTAACATGCCAGCTTGTTTCTCTCTCCAGTAGGTGTTCACTTGTTCACTCATCTGGTGTTCTCGTCTCTCATACTGCACAAACGGCCCAGAAAACATCTCTGAACTGAGTACTGAAGCTTTTAGCCATTGCAACAGCAAAAATAAGGGCAAAGATGGATGCAGAGTATGTAGCTCACTTTCTTTTTGTCCCAGGGTCCCATATGAAATGCATTCTGACACCTCATTTCTAGAAGAATTCTTATTTCAGGGTTAAGCTTTTTAAGGAGTTTTACAACAGTCTGCTGCTTGAAATCACTGGCAGCGGTATTAAGAAATATCCACCCTGTGAAACCCAGGAGTGAACCTCAGCTCCCACACCTGGCTATGTGCTATGGCTGTGTCCCAAGACCAGAGCAGGATAGGACTGGCTATTCACTAGGTCTTCCCCAGCATCTTGACTTCCTCGCAAAGGCCCTGTGGAGTATTCAGTGGGGAGGAGCCATAGCACATCCCAATGCAGGACTGGGGTGCAATGCACACCGCACAAGATACCAAGTTCTGTCTGATTCCCTTTCCTCAACATGTCTTCTGGATGGGGCCTCAATAAAATGCAGTACTGAGATGAAATACAGGTATGTAGGTACAGCTGTAAGATGTCAGACTTGAGGTCTGGTCTAACATCCTGTCCCTCAGAGTAGCCAATACTGAACGCCTAAGGAAGAGTATAAGAAAAACAGCTTGGAGAACAGTTACAACCCAGTAAAAATTTCAAAAAATACCACCCAGAAGCAGGAAAAACAGAAAAACAATGATTTTGCAGTAATAAGATTACTTAAAATGTGTACCCTCTAGCTGAGAATTAGCTTTTTCCCCTTTCATCCTTCACTCCATATTCTTCAGTTCAGAACCCATCAGGGGCCTGAGTCAAAAATTTTTAATCTTCAACAGGACTTCAGAATCTAAAGTTCTTAAAATATCTCAATATATATAATCTAGTCTTATCTTTAGACTCTCCAGATTTCTCAAGAAATTTACTTTCAACAGATGTGAAAAGGCATTCCAAAAATGAAATATTCCGAATTTATAGCCTCCCTCATAGAGCCAGAAACTTCTTAAAGAGTCAACTCAGTGGACATTAGCAAAGAAGCACTACATTTAAGTACAGAAGAAGGTTATTGCTTAAAATATTTAAAATATATAAATAAGAAGGTTGACAAACGTAAAGAACTCTTTTTTTTTTTCCTCACCATCTCAGTATCTGGAACCCTGCAGAAAACTCACTGCAGTTCTCTAGCTTAAACTCCAGAAGAGGTTCAAGTGCAACTCTGTATCATTAAATTAAATATACACTCTAATCCTAAACCTTTACTTTCATTCCTTCTGTAAGAATTGTATTAGCAGCCAACCCACCAGCCTGTTTGTTATACAATCTGTGCACATAGAAGACATTCTAATCCAACAAGCCAAAGAGAGTTTTACAACATGAATGTTTAATGCTCCTGGTAAAACTCAACTCTGGTTTGCAGTGTTGTGTTTTCCCTCTATTTATTGTTAATCTTTAGGTATTCTTTCAGAATTTTTTAGCTGCAGAGATTTTTAAGTTCTAGGATTTTGTCTGTCGGCCATACTGTCACTGGCCAGGTCCTATTCTAATTACAAATACCAAAATATTATTGGAAATTAGTTTATTTCCTTCATCATCACCTAGAAGATAGGAGGTTAAGTCTACTCCCGGTGTAACTTTGGTGAAGGATACACTTGTGCTGTAGTGCAGCAGTAGATACTTAGTGCTTTCCTGTAATGCAGAGAAGTCAGCAAAACCAGCAGAAATACGCCAGAACTCCTGGACAGTGTTTGTTTGAACACAACCAAGGAAGCATTTGTTACCGTATTAACACGTAGCTCATGGCTACCTTTCACAGAATCACAGAATGTTAGGGATTGGAAGGGACCTCAAAGGATCATCTAGTCCAATCCCCCTGCCGGAGCAGGACCACCTGGATTAGATCACACAAGAACGCGTCCAGGTGGGTTTTGAACATCTCCAGAGAATGAGACTCCACAGCCTCTCTGGGCAGCCTGTTCCAATGTTCTGTTACCCTTACCGGGAAGAAGTTCTTCCTCATGTTTAAGCGGAACCTCCTATGTTCCAGCTTATATCCATTTCCCCTTGTCCTGTCATTGGATGCCAGTGAGAAGAGCCTGGCTCCATCTTCATGACAGTCACCCTTTACATATTTATAAACATTAATGAGGTCCCACCTCAGTCTCCTCTTCTCCAAGCTGGAGACCCAGCTCCCTCAGCCTTTCCTCATAAGGGAGATGCTCCACACCCTTAACCATCTTTGTTGCCCTATGCTTGACTCTCTCAAGCAGTTCGCTGTCCTTCTTGAACTGAGGGGCCCAGAACTGGACACAATATTCCAGATGTGGCCTCACCAGGGCAGAGTAGAGGGGGAGGAGAACTTCTCTCTACCTACTAACCACACCCCTTCTAATACACCCCAGGATGCCAATGGCCTTCTTGGCCACAAGGACACATTGCTGGCTCATGGTCATCCTGCTGTCCACCAGGACCCCCAGGTCCCTTTCCCCTGTGCTGCTCCCCAACAGTTCAGTCCCCAGCTTGTACTGGTACATGGGGTTGTTCTTACCCAGATGCAAGACTTTACACTTGCCCTTGTTGTATTTCATTAAATTTCTCCCCGCCCAACTCTCCAGCCTGTCCAGGTCTCTCTGAATGGCAGCACAGTCTTCAGGTGTGTCAGCCACTCCTCCCAGTTTAGTGTCATCAGCAAACTTGCTGACCATGCACTCTATTCCCTCATCCAAATCATCAATGAATATGTTGAACAATACAGGTCCCAGTACCAACGCTTGAGGGACTCCACTGGTTACAGGCCTCCAACTGGACTCTGTCCCATTGACCCCTACTCTCTGGCTTCTATCCTTCAGCCAGTTCACAATCCACCTCACTATCCGATCATCCAGACCACACTTCCTCAGTTTAACACTGTAAGATACTGCTATAGAGGCAGAAGTGGGGTGTCCGCTCTTCGGGACAGTGATAGGAAAGAATGGGAGACTTGGCATGCAGTGGCAGCCTGCCTTCCCATTTTAGCTGTCCCACCCAGACTGACCAAAGAAAGGAGCCTCTTTGCCCCCCATATTCCTTCAAGGGAAGCGGTGATGACTGAACCTCTGCTGAGACCACATCATTCATTGAAGAACACAAAGAGGATGCTTGTTTGGTGCCATGGCAGCTAGAGCAAATGCTGCCTCAGTCTTTCTGAAAGAGGAGACAGATATTACTAGGGTTTACTTGTTGAAATAAGTGGCCGATAAAAATTCATTGAAAAACTGTTCCTACTAACTATCTACAATGTAAAAAGCCTTGTGTTAAATCATACATTGAAATAAAGCTTACATAGAGTTCCCATTTGTTATGGTAAATTTTATGAAAGATGGAAAAATGTTATTTCATCAGAGATTGCATTAATGCAATGTGTATTTTTTAGTGACACTTTGCTTGTACACTTGCTTGATGGATGGAAGACATTTATTTATAGATGATGCATAGCTACCCAACTATCTACATATCTAACTGCCTTTAACATGTCAAAATGCAACGGTATATTTTCATATATATTTCCACTGTAGTACAAGCAGAACTTTCCGCAAACTTGGTAAAAAGCCTGTAATAAACACATAGCCCTTCATTTTAGTTACAAATGCTAATTTCCCCAAACCCTCAGGGATCTCTTTAACCGTCTCAGTCTGGGACTCAATCCTGATGCTACTGTAGTGGTCTGGGGAAAGATCTGCTTCAATCCAGGTGGAGAGAGATTTCTCCTGCCCAGTGAAACACCCACAGGCAATTCCCAGTCTCTTAAGTTACTTGTTCACCTCGGGCCAACACTTTTTGGTGCTGTGGTGCTGAAAAAAAAAAAAAAAAAAAAAAAAAATTGTCATTAAAAACAAGGAAATGGCACTTTCAAGGCCTCCATCAATCACCCCTTATAACTGCTGTTGACAGGGAGGTAATCACTTAAATCAATGATCCTCATGTAATTTTGGATGTCAAAGCTCATAATCAGCCACCCAAAATGCATCTAGAAAAAAAAAGGGGCTTTGTCCACGGAGCACACAGAACCAATTCCCACAGTAATAGTGAGGAGTGCCACAGGATTGCTACATCACTGCTACTTGGCCAGTGCACGCTTCTGAGCAGCTCTGAGGGTCACTGTAGATAAAAATCACTGTACTGGCTTGCTTAACGTAATATAGATTCATAGGTTCAGTCAATGCGATTCTTGCCTTGACCTGGTAATCGGTGCATTACATTTAAGGAAAAAAGGGGTCTCGGCAGGAAATAGGAAAATGTTCTCCTATCAGTTATGCTGCATGCTCATCAAAAACACCAGAGGACTCAGTCACATTGTTGGAGAGGGAATTAAAGTACCAAATTTCAGGCGGCATTTTTAAATGGCAGCTACAACAACTTACAATTCCTGTACTCTCTTATTTACATACATAATTAGTGTTTAATTAATAACTTGCTGAGATCATTGATCTTGCCTGCATACAGGCACATCACATGCATCAACCAATATTTTTGAACTGTTGGAAAACAAGCAGAAGCACTGCTCCTGGCTGAAAGATTTGAGCAGTTTCTGTCTGAGGATTGAGTTATTACAGTTGTCAACATGAACTGTGGTGAATCTGTGGATGGTGCAGCCCCTTCCATCCCCCTTTCCTGAAGCTCTGTTGTCTGGCAGGGGACATGGAAGGAAAAGGCCAGGTTGGATGAGGCTTTGGGCAACCTGGTGTAGTGGAGAGTTTCCCTGCCCATGGCAGGGGGTTTGGAACTAGATGATCTTTGAGGTCCCTTCCAACCCTAACCATTCTATGATTCTAAAACTGATAAGGCAAAGCAGCATCCAACTGTGCAAAGAGGGTGGCACAGGGCAGTTGCGAAGTGAGGCTAGATATGGGTACATGTCTGTGAAAAGGATTGATTTATATTCAAAGGTAGCACATCTGCTGGTGAGCATCAGCTACCATGTCCATCCTCATCAGCTATCATGGCAGACAACATGGGTCACTTCAGCAGATGACTCTGGTTTTTGCAATTCAGATCACAACTCCCTTTTCCTTTTGACCAGTAGAAAGATGGATTTAACTCAAGGTGAATGTTCTTTTGAAATGTTAATGATGTCTTCCCTCTTGTTGTGTAAATACAAGATCTTCTAAGCTATCTCCTAAAAAAAAATAAATGCCAATAATACCAATCCATATGGAGAAAAAGATATAGAATATCACTGATGAGGGAAGTAGACACATACACCCACAGCACCTCCTTAGCTTTGTGAGTGTTCTCTGATGTCCAGGTTCCCATGTTTTCTGCCATTTCACTTACACATCTGAAGCCTCAAGGTTTCTCCTTTTCCACAAAGAGACAGACATTATAACGTAGCTCCTAAAAGGGAATTCTACCAATGTAATTTGTCTTCCTTAGAATTCTACCTTCTTTCCTCGCACCAAGCATTTCCTCTGTTGTTCAAGTTCCAAGACTCTTCTCATCTACCTTATCCCTTGAGTCAACTCACGGCTAAGTTATACACACTCGCTGCTTTTAATCTTCCTTTGATTTCATTTTCTTGGTGCTTGGTGAGAGTAAGTGTTCAGACAAATGGGTTAGAAGACATTTTTACGAATACATATTGCACTGTGCTCTGGCTTTGTTATCTTTTGTTTTTAATGTTGAGGGGAGGGGATTACCTATTGCAAACTGGATTGGCTTCTGAAGGGTCTGCCCTTACCTAGTTAAAAGGTATTTTTTACACTTATTCTGGATGTTTCGTTCAGCTCTGTAACACGGTGAAACAAAACTGAACGTTTGAGTGATGTTATCATGGAGAAAGCAGGCATTGACAAGCAGGCTTGGTTTTGAACACAAAACAGAGTTTGAAGGAAGCGGCTTTTCACTGTTTGAGAACTAATAGAAGTAGTTAAGACAGTTAAACTATTGCATTTGCACAAAAACGTGGAAAGTTGTTTCAGAGTTGATTGGTATAGGCAAGGGTTACAACTGCAGGGACATGACAGACACATCTGAAAATTCAAAAAATAAATAGAAAGTGGAGCAATAAGTTGTCACAACAAGAACTGAAGAAAGAGAGCTCCTTCGTCCTGTCTGGAAGAAGAGGCTTAGGACTGTCAGAAGGGAGGCTGTTCCCTCAGCGCATCCAGAGAAACAGTCAGCTTGTACAGAAAAATGAAAAAAAGTGCGTCAAAAAATTCCAAGTTTTATCCTCAGTTTCTTCTCATGCGGAAAAATTACCTCAAACTCTGAATGTTAGCCAAATAGAAAGCACAATACATGTTTTAGAAGAGTAACATAGGAAGCACAAATAAACAAACAAGGCGAGTTACCTCCAAGGTGGTGGGACTTTCCTATGACTGTTGCCCATCAGCTGCCCTTCCCTGCTCTGCCAGCTTGACAGAAGCACTGCTTTGACCCATTACAAAACACACATGTGCTAGCTGGCTACCAGGACACACATATTGATTAGCTGATTGCTGCCAGGAAGGCATAATCAAATTTAATTGCACAGAAGTATGTGAGAGGGAACACTAATCTGAGTTTCTCTCTTCTTCCCTCCTGCTGGTTTTATCAAAATATGGACGAAATTATTTGCTAATTGCTAAAAGGTACAGGTAGGGATGAGCCCTCTAACATTCCTGTAATAGGGGGTTTTGGGAAAAGGGGTTCATGAGCTCTCCCTAAACTGCCTGTCCCTCTGCCACTGAACAAGGCAGTATCCCAGTGGGTAGATGTGCCACTGCTGTGAGCTGGGAGGGTATTTCTTATGTTCTTAAATGTGAGGCATCTATACCTATCAAATGTGGTTGAAGTTCGCTGACAACTTTAGAAATTATGGGGACTGTGGGATAATGAGTAGGAAGGGAGACTGTAAAAGCTTCATTTCCTTAGAAACCAGGCAAAAATACTCCAACCCATTATCTCTATGAATTGTTTCTGTAAAGATTGCATTTACATGCTTTAAATATCTAAGCTACACTGGTAGAAAACTCACAGTGTAGAGGCTTTTCATAAATGTTTTGAGATTATGTCTTCGTTTGCTTGAGAAGCACAAGAAAGTAAGAAGGTACAGATAAATATAGCAACCTTTTTTTTTTTCTGCCTAAGCCTAACCAGTGCATTTCTCTATTTTGCATGCCAGCTCCTGCCATGATGGTAGAGCACAATTCACAGCTGCTCTGCTCTCGCTCCAGATCACTGTGTCCTCACAAGAAGAGAAGGATTGAAAGGAAGCACCTCTGAGGCTGCATCCTCCAGTGGACCTTTCACACACACTGTCACTTGTGGCTAGAAATTGTTAAGAGTCCTTGCAGTACATCAAGTCTGTAGTGTATGCTTTCTTCCCGTGCAGCAATTCCAGGACATCTATTGCTTTAATTCCGAAAGGAATATCACTACTGCAAAGAGACCATAGGAAGTAATTGGCTTTTAACCAGGCAGCATGTGCAGCCTCCTTCTGCAGTTTGTGGTGTCTCTGTGAAGGTACGCTGTGCTTCTAATTAAACCTCAAGATTCCTTTTTTTTTTTTTTTTCCTCTCTCTGCTATGACATGAACAAGTTTTGTGGTTTATAGCAGGGACCGATATTTTTTCATTATATGCCCTTCCAGACACTTGTGAGCCTTAGCTCAGGTCAGTCAGGGAATCAATCTTATACATTGAGGTTAACACTGATAAATCCAGACCCTTATTAATTTTATACAATTAGCTTTAGTACAATTTCTTCTTTTCATTGTTATTACTTTAGGATTTCATTTGAAATACAGTAGTGGAAATATAACCAAACTTGAACTCTATTAACCTAGTTATAAATCTGTATCCTCTTGCTTCTTTTAAAAATTGCTAAACATATTCAATATTATAATAATGCTTGGAGCATGGGTGATTCTGTATATTAAAAGCTGGCAGGTAGGTAATACCAATTTTAAATGAGAAAATAGATGTATAGATTCAGTGGTGAAAGGGAGACACTGAGTAAAACAGCGCTCAAAAGTGATTAGTCTCTGCTGAAAATTTGTAATGATTATCCTTGCATTTTTTTGGTCCGGAATTATCACTGGCCTTAGAAACAGCCGTTTGAAATAGGTGTTTCAGAAACAGTCAGAGTTGGTGTAATATCCAGCCCTCAGAGCAGAAAGAGTATGGCCGGTAGCTCAACCTAGTAATTAATACTGTTTGCAACCCTTATGAGCTCGGCAGCTCAGCTTCTTATGTGCTGTCCTATGATTTTTCACTACATGCAAATGCTACTTCATTAATAGCAGAGATTTATCCTTGCTTACAGGGCCTACGAGGTTTATGTTCCCCCCTTCAGGAATATTTATGTTGACAAAGTCTGAAATTTTTGGTACAAACCACCACAATGATAGAAATAAAGACGTTTAATTGGTGAGGTTAATCAGGAGCAGTCTTCTGCTCTTCCATGTCTATAGATTAAGATTAGATCTCTGGTTTAGAATATATGCTGTGTCTCAAAATGAATTTAAAGGTCTGAGGGAAAATACTAGTGGCTTAGGTTCCTCAGCATGAACTTTCTACCTGGGCACACTAATAGTCCCTGATAATCTTTATATTTCTGGACTGATGCAAAAATTTTTTTAATTTAAACAAATGACTGCTTGTAAGTGCATATATTTTGATCCAGCAAGATATATGTGCCTGTCCTAGTTTTAGCTGGGACAGAGTTTTTAACAGCTAGAAGAGCTCCGTGTTTTGGTTTTACTCAGAGGCTCACTCTGAGAAGAATGTTGATAGCAAGTTGATGTTTGTGGTTGGATGTGAAACTCCAAGGACTTTTCAGTGTGCCGGAGTGCAGAAGCATGGTGGGATAAGGGGGAGCATAGTTAGGACAAGGGGGACACGATTCCCCTTGTGATTTGTGGTGGAACTTAAGATTGAGGGCCAAACTGGCCAATTAGTATTCCATATCATGCAGCGTCATGCCCAGTATAAAAGTGAGGGGCAGCCGGGAAGAAGGGCTTTTGCGCTTTGGCTCTTTTGCGCTTGCTGCGCTGTTGCTCTGTTGTTTTTTCTTTCTTTTTTTTTTCCTCTCTCTCCCAGTACTCCCACTCTCGGAGTACTATCTCTCCCTCTCTGCCCCTCTCTATTTCGGGGCCTTGCGTTCGTCCGGGATTGCAGCTTCGGGACGAGACGGGCTTCGCATACGAGGGGGTGGTGAACATCTACACTGTGTATTAAATCATCTGTATTAAATCATTCTTATCTCAACCCCACGGGTTTCCCGTTTATCCTTTAATTCTCTCCCTCATTCCTGGGGGTGGGGAGGGGGAGTGACCGGCTGTGTGTGGGGGGCGGTTCAACCTAACCCACGACAGTGCCCAGTAGGCAGTTTCACTGAGGTACTGGTGTTTCAAATAATTATATGAAATCTTTATCTTCTTCATCTTTGTGTTTGAACGTACAGCTTGTCACTGCATAATTAACATGAAATTTTGATATTTTACATTCAAGTATCCTACACTAATACAGCTGTTGAACTGGTTTAACAATCACAAAAGGAATTTTAAGCATTAAGAATTAAATATATAACATAAATATTAAATCTTTATGATTTCTGTCAGAATTTTAAGCTGGTCTTAAAGCTAGATGGAAACCATTTATTTATTTGTTTAAAATAGATTTTTAAAATAGTGTAAGAATCACAGGAAGAACACTAACATTTAATATTTAAAGAAAATTGTTAATATTTCAATGCTGAAATGTATTTCCTATTTTAAGGCAAAAAAATATAGAGCCGTACAAAAATAAAAATGGATAACACAAATCAATGAATAGCCCCTATTCTAAATAGCCCATTGTTGCTAAATATTTATTTAAAGATGTCATGGTTTGATGGGGGGGGGGGGGGGTGGGGTTCTAATGGCAGGAGAGCGGCTTTGCTCCCTGTGACCTCCCTGGTTTTGGAACCGGGTTAGACTTGGTTGTGGCCACCAGATCAGACTGCCATCCCCCTTGGGGTTGAGCCAATCAGCGCCTCTGCAAATTGCCCTATTTAAGTCGGGACAAAGGAACCGGAAAAGGTGCTTTGCCCAGGATCGAGCAGAGAAGGGAGGAGGGCACTGCCCCCGCTCCCTGGCTCCCGGCCGGGCAGCTGCCTGCGTCGGGTCGGCGCCGCCCACGGAGAATGGCGGCGGCGGAGCCAGCTGGGGAACTCGGGGGCACCCCACTCCCGGGGTGCCCACTGGGCTGAGTTCACCCGGAGAGGACTGAGATCTGAGAGAAACAGCCGCATCGACAGCAGGTCAGTGAGGATGGAGCGGGAGGAGGTGTGTCGGAGCCGAGTTTCCCCTGCGGCTGATGGTGAGATGGCAGGCGGCCCCCCTGCAACCAGGACGGCCTCGGTGGAGCAGAGACCCACTCGCAGCCCGTGGGGAGAAGATGCCTGAGCCTGAGGATGGTCGTGTTGGGGTGCACGACAAGGCAGAGAGGCATCTGGAGTCTGCGTGACGACCCACGCCGGAGTGAGTGGCTACAACTCCCTAAGAATCCGAGACTGTGGTAAAGCCCACACTGGAGCAATCTGTGGGGAAGGATTGTTTCCAGTGGGCTGGACTCACGCTGGAGAAGTTTGTGGATTTTTCCTCATGGGTAGGGGATCCATTGGAGCAGGGGAAAAGGGTGTAAAGACTCCTCCTCCTTTAAGAGAGAAGCAGCAGTAACAGCACGGAATGAACTGACCTGCACTCCCCCAGTCCCTGCCCCCTGTGCTGCTGGGGGGAGGAGGTAGAGCCGGGAGGAAAAGGAAAGGGGGGGGGGGGGGGAGAAGGAAGGTGTCGGGTTTAAGATCTGGCTTTGTTTCTTTTTATCCTCTCAAGTAACCGGTTTTGTTTCCCTTTGTCCTTTTAAGTAACCATCAATAAATTGTTTTGCTTTAAGAAAGCCAAGTCTGTTTTGCCCAGGACCATGGTTGGTGGGTGCTCCCTCTGTTCTTGTCTCGACCCTCCGTCCCTTTGTTATATTCTTCTCCTCTCCACTTTACTGGAGAAGGAGAGTCTGTGTGAGTTTTAGTTGCTGGATCAGCATAAAAACACGACAGAAAGCTAAAAAAATTTAAATGTTATGTACAAATCAACTTGTGGTTAATTATGTAATTCTTATTAATAGTTGTTGGATACTGATTATTCTGTAACTCTCAGCCTCGTATTGGCTATGGACATCATCTTGGACTGAAAACTTCCAAAAACATCTCACTTGGAAAGCAAATTATTTGGCAGCAGCAGTAACACACAGAAATGCTTTCTTAAATTTCTCATTTTATTTTGATTGCTGAAAAAAGTTACGTTCCAGATTTTTTTGATCTAGCTTAGCAGTACAAAAGAAGTAAAGTTGACTTTCTGGCACATATATTTTGAATTGATCCCACTTTTTGGGTTTGTTTCTGTTTCTAGTTGTTAGGAGAGTCAAAATATTTTGGATCTGCAGAACTTGAGCTAGAAAATGTAATGAGAAGAAGATTTATTATGAGAAAGCCAGCATGCCATTCTTTCTTTATTTCCCTCATTGGCAGATATTTTCTGAAGCATAAGACCATCTTTTTCATGTCTTCTAGCTCATGAGCAGAACAGTCAAAACATACAGGACAAAAAAATCTAACAAATACATTTTTTTAAAAAATATGCTTTTATGCATGTGAATGAAGTCATCATATTCTGGAAGTTTTTTGTTGACTTCAAGCAAATTTGTCAAGCCCTGCTGGTAGCTGTGTATGAATACCCAAAGATCTTTAATGCACCTTTATTACACAGTTTGCCCTTTTATGTTGTCAAATTCCTTGAAATGTTTCAAGGAATTACATGTTTCAGTGCACAAGGAACACAGGTAGAGTATTCAGAAATTTTCCTTTTCTCATCTCCCTCTTACTGTGGCACCAAGGTTTGAAATAATTCCTGCTGAAATTAAGGGAAACTCCCCATGGCTGGAGACTGCACGGAGAGTGGCTTTATAGAAGCAAAGTCTTGCTTTTGGCATCGTGGTGCTGCTCTGGTGGACCCCAGTAGGATGTACTAGGCTCTGGGAGATGCAGGTGTTGGTGGAGGTGGCTGGAGCTGGTTCAGGACTGACTCCTAACAGAGTCCATCTCTCCTCTAGAGCTATCAGCTGTCATTGTAGCCCCCATCCTGACCACCATGGCAGGAGTGCTTGACTGGAGGAGGATTGCATGGGGGACACCTCTTCTGTGATGGACCAAGGGTGAAAGGCTGCTGGAGATGTAGGGCATGAAATCACTTTCTCACCACCTTCAGGCCAATGGATAAGGATGCCTCTAAAAAGAAACATTGCTGGTTGTATGTATGAATGATATCCCCCGGATTACACTGTAAATCCATCTCTTTTCTAATGTGTAACTGGAAAGAATTTCTCATCCTTCGATGCTTTAACAGGTAGACTTTGCATTCATGAAATTTGAATATTTAAAAGATAGTATTTTCTAATTAGCTCTTTCTTCAGCCCTTGGTAAGGATATCTAAGATTTTCATGTTGGGGAATGTAATCTGGTGAGATTTCACGTGGCTGCTAGTCATTTCACGTGGCGTGGTGTTGCCGAGTGCCTTCTGCCCCTGCGTGATGCTGTGGTTAGGTCTGTGCAGTCTGCCTTGCCTGGAAACCAAGTGTAGCAAATGCCAGAGAAAACTCTCTGTGGTGTTTTGTAACAGGAAATTTTGCTTCAGCAGGGAAATAATGAAGAAGATTTAAGGCAAAGACTGACATATGGAAATCCTACCGTTGGTAACAGCAGAACAGCCATGTATGTACTGAGTAAGGAACATGCCACATCCCTCCACTCTGCCTGAGAGATCCTAACAGAAATGGTCTGTAGAGCCAGAAAAGGACCCAGAGACTGTGAGGAAAAGTTTTTAAAACATTTTTCCCCTATTATTTCTTCCCCTAGACAAAAAAATGCGGCTCCGTTGTGGTTATGAAAACAGCGGGAAAATGATGGCGTATATTATTGAGTAGAGATTTTTCTGCCATCGTTTTCTTTAAAAAGTAAATGTCATTTTCACATTCACTGACATATGGAAAGAAAATTAGTGTTCTTAACTGAAAGATACTTTGGAAAGCAATACTGTATGGGATCTTTTGCTGTATAGCATCTGAGCTAGATGCTCAGGCTGCTTCCGTGATCAAGAGTGGTAGACCTTTCCAGAAAGAAACTCCTCTCCATCACAACCCCAACCAGAGGACCTCTCACTCTTCACTGAATTTAAGGAGATCTCAGCCTGCCAGCTCAGACCAGATGCCTAACCTGTAGGCAGTTAAATTGAAGCAAGATAGTCCCACAGATAGTAGGTGGAATTAAAATGTCTGTGATAGAGATACCGATGTTTTACAAGAGAGAAGCAAGCATAGTGGGCTTGTGTAGGCAAGTACATCGTTTATTCCAGATGGTGTTTTGCTTCAGTAAAAGCTGCAGATTCTCTTAAAGGCACTTCTGTGCCTCTCAGTG
This sequence comes from Tauraco erythrolophus, assembly GCF_009769465.1. Taxonomy (NCBI): domain Eukaryota; kingdom Metazoa; phylum Chordata; class Aves; order Musophagiformes; family Musophagidae; genus Tauraco; species Tauraco erythrolophus. The sequence continues at coordinate 120,432,951 of NC_141465.1, read as the reverse complement.
TAGCATTTGAACAATTTGCAACCGATGTTTTCATAAAATTTATAAAAGACATTGCTAACAGAAGAAGATATGGTGGAAGTCACGAAGCACTGGTCTTGGCAGGACAGAAGATGAAGAAGGAGAAATTGATGTGGTTGCATTAACAGTGGGAGGACTTGGGAACACACGGCAAACTGCAGTGAGGGACCGCAGCTGAGAGCCCCTGAAGGAAGGAATTAAATATACTCCCTGGCCACAAATGCAGCTGCTTCTAGGGCCAGTCAACATTCAAGAAAAAGCTCTAGTGAACACACAGGACATTCTGGAAAAAAAAGTGCATGCATTTGTAGAAAGTGCCTGGGGAGGTTTTTAATTTGTTTTCCTGTTTAAACAAAATTGTTACCCAGAACCATAAATAAGGAGTTGAAGAAGGCAAATAACAGAACATTCACACACATGGATGCACAGATAGACACACACTCCAAAAGCATTTGGCCAGCTAACACATGATGTACCTTTTCGAGTATTTTGTTCTCAGGAAATCTAGTATCTTGAAAACCTTTTATTCAACTTCCCTCCTGGGTTTCAAATGTGGGCAAGAGCCTGTGGGAAATATCAAATGACATCCCTCCCTCCTCTCGTTTCTTTTAAGTAGTCCTTTGTTTATTAGTGCTTTCCAACTACTTACATGTAATGATAATATAAGAAAGAGAACTCCAAGACAGACACAGAAATCCTTCTATATTTCCATCCAAATTAGAGAAAAAAATGAAAACTGGAGTCCTTCTTCCCAACTGAAAAACCTGGGTAAGGATATTGATAAATATATTAGCTATAGAATAAAGAATCCACTTTTCAGTGTGTATTCCCAAACAAAGAAAAGGTGTTAGTAGAATCAAATCTGAGATTTTCTGTAAATAACATTAAGGAACCTGATCACAATAATGCTGTAATTATGCACAGAAATTGTGAATAAAGATTAAACATGTTAAATGAAGATTAGATGCGGTTTAAACTGAAACCCCAAATATAGTAAGGACTAGAAGAGCATCATCATGGTTCCAAAACACAGTGTGCAAGGAAATCATCTAGTTTGGAGATCAGCTCAAATACAGCTTTTGACTGCTTGGCCTCAACAGCCTTAGCTGAAACAATAAATTGCCAGGCTGTGATATGAGTATTTCTGCTGAAATCAGAGGCAGTCATTGACCTGTGTGTTAGGAGTCACTTCACCCCTTTTGCTTCAGTTTTTCTTCTCTTTCTTCATCTGTCTTTTCTTATACTCCAGACTAACCTTGAATTAGACCTTGGCTTGGTCATTGGTACTTGAATTAGTGTATAAAGGATACAAATAATAAAACAATGTGGTTTATAAACAAAATTTCATCATTTCAGACCAACATGATTCACATGTACTTTAGACTGTTTATTATTATGTGTGAATAAAACTTAAGTTATCATGTTATCACAGTTTCTTTTTTAAAAGAATCAACAGTAGAGTTTTTCTGTTATTTCTGGTAAGTAAGGAACAAGTATGGCTTGACTCCTTTCCCTGGAAAAGCACAATATAAAGAATATGCTTTGTGATGTAAGGTTCCTAATGAGTTACATGTGTCTGACTGCCTCGACCAATGCGACCATGGAAAACACTGGGTTGTGTCCTCTTCCTGGCTCATCCAAAAGAAAACAAACCAGAACATTAAAGGTCCATGGTGCAGTAGTATGGTTTTATTTGTCCTAGGAAGTGTATATCATGTACTGCTATGAAGAGATATTGCTCTGTTCTCTTAAAAGACTAAAAAAGCAGAGATGACTCTGCTGTATGACTAATAGCAGAGTTCTGAGGAGATACTTCAAACTCAATTTATAAAAGCTTTGCAGCTCAAAAGGTGAAATGGAAGTTGAAAAGGATAAAAGAACCAGTATTTTAAATGGAAATAAAAGAAGAAGTGCCTTTGATACAAATAAGAGAATAACAGCAATTTCTGAAACACAGTAATTCTATCCAAGTGAAGATATTTTAATGGTTATGAGTAATAACAGGTAGTTTGCAACCACAGAGTCAGTCAGGTGCATATTAAATTGATCAAAATAAACCTCTAACAGTCACCTCTGTGTGTGACAACCAGAAAATAAAGAAAATTAAAGTAGTGACAGAGATTCAAATAAGGTTAAAGGAAAAGAGAAGGCAGAAGAGCATTAATAATGAAGCAAAATAATAAAAGCTAAATAAGCTGAGAAGAATGGTTGTCTTGGCCCTCAGTTTACATATTGTCCCTTCTGTGAGTAAGAAAGAAATAATGCAGTAATAACATTTACTAGACTGACCTCACAGACAAGTTGTAGAGATTCATTAAGCAATATTCCTATGGTAGTTGAGGGTTGAAAGCACTATCTAAGCATAAATTTTATACTACTAATTGAGTGGCTCAAATTAAACCTTTGTAATCAGGCAGAAAAGCCACACGGCATTGCAGAAAAGTGGAAGATTGTATCTAAGACAAGAGAAAAAGTAGAGAAAGGGGGAAACAGATGACGAGGAGTGGAGAAAAGAAAAAAAAAAGAGCTTTAAGTAGAATATAAAGAAAAAATTCTCTCATGTAGAAGATATAATGGAGGAAAAGAACGAGCAATACTAATGTCACAGTCTGCTTACTGCTGAGATTTACTCACTGAGCTGAGGTGCCCCAGTGAAGATCCTAAGCTGGCAACTTAAATTGTCAGTTACCCACTGAAACTGTCCTTTTGAAATAAATGCCTGAGCTGTCTGACAGTGAGCAGGCAGGAGTGAGTGCCTCTTCCAGAGGAAGAGCCGATCTTCCAGAGTCCATTTAAAATTTTGGTTGAAGCTTCATGCTTGAGGTGGGGGCTGCTTTCATTTGTCGTTTCCTAATTTAGCATGTCAATGAAGTGTCTATAACCTAAAGTCCCAAAATCTGCAGCTTGAAATTAAATAACGTGGTTACTCTCCTCTTAAATGATTAAATTAACAAGCTGTGGAGGTTTTGTGTGCAAACAGAGTCACAGTGCCCTGTTTCAGACACAGATATCGGTGTCCCCTTGGATTTAGGGCTGGCTGGCAAGCGGGATCTTCCATCTGTGAGAGCCCATGAGAGTAGCTCAACAGCAAAGGGGAATCTGGGGAAGGTGGAGGTTCAAGCGCATGCTAAACCTTGACTGGAAATCCCTGGCTTTCTGGCAAGGGCGTAGTCACCCTGCCAGCTCAAAAGGTGAGTTCCATTGGTGGCCATCACCCTCTCAGAAGGAGCTTAGCTATGGCAGAATGGATGTGGCAAGCCAGACAGAGCTTCCACAAAAACATGCAGCCATCCAGGTCTCAGGATGCAGGTGGATAAAGAATTGGCTGGATGGTCACACTCAAAGAGTTGTGGTAAACAGTTTGATGTCCAAGGGAAGACCAGTCACGAGTGGCGTTCCTCAGTATCCTTTGTTGGTACTGGGGCCAGTGCTGTCTCAGCAAGTTTGCTGATGACACCAAGTTGTGTGATGTTGTGGACACGCTGGAGGAAAGGGATGCCATCCAGAGGGACCTTGACAGTCTGGAGAGGTGGGCCTGTGAGAACCTCATGAAGTTCAACAAGGCCAAGTGCAAGGTCCTGCACATGGGTCGGGGCAATCCCATGCACAAGTACAGGCTGGGTGGAGAATGGATTAAGAGCATCCCAGAGGAGAAGGACTTAGGGGTGTTGGGTGATGAGAAACACGAGCCATCCATGTGCACTTGCAGCCCAGAAAGCCAACCGTATCCTGTGCTGCATCCAAAGAAGCATGGCCACCAGGTCAAGGGAGGTGATTCTGCCCCTCTGCTCCACTCATGTGAGACCTCACCTGGAGCATTCAGCTCTGGGGCCGCCGACATAAGAAGGATGTGGAGCTGCTGGAGTGGGTCTAGGGGAGGGCCATGAAGATGATCTGAGGGCTGGAGCACCTCTCCTCTGAAGACAGGCTGAGAGAGTTGATGTTGTTCAGCTTGGAGAAGAGAAGGCTCCGGGGTGATCTTATTGCAGCCTTCCAGTACTTAAAGGGGGCCTACAGGAAAGCTGGAGAGGGACTTTTTACAAGGGCATGTAGTGATAGGTCAAGGGGCAATGGCTTTAAACTGCAAAAGTATAGATTTAAATTAGATATAAGGGAAAAAGAATTATAGTGAAGATCATGAAACACTGGAACAGGTTGCTCCAAGAACTTGCGGCTGCCCCATCCCTGGAGGTGTTGAAGACCAGGTTAGATGAGGCTTTGAGCAACCTGATTTAGTGGAAGGTGTCCGTGCACATGGTGGGGGGGGCTTGGAACTAGATGATCTTTGAGTTCTCTTCCAACCCAAACCATTCTATGATTCTATTATGATATATAATATCTAGAAAAGTACAGTATCTGCATTTCTATATTCGTTCCAAAGAGAAAGCAGAGTGAAAGTTCACCATCTACTAGTAAACTCAAGTCATATACTGAAGTATGCACCACTGAAGAAGGGACACCTCTGTGTAGAAAAGGAAAATCTGTGTGAACTCAGACTTGTCAGCAAGGGGACGTGGAAAATAACTGTGTGAAGTGGCATAGCATCATCTGTGATTTTCCAGACTGAAACACAGAAGTTATATGAGGAACACACTCATAGTGCAAGCAAAATAGAGCACAGATCATTGAGCCTTCATGGGTTTCCTCATTTCCAAATAATTACTTCTTTCTTAAATTGATTTATCTTGGTACAGACTCACGTTGGCAGGGACTTATTAAATCCCTGTGTATGTTAGCTAAATCTCCACAGACAAGAGAACTGCTTCTGTTTGACTGTTTCCATGGCATGTTCCCATAAAAAGAAAGCATGAGATTGTTAATGTGACAGTCCTTCAAGGCAAAGTCTATTTCATCAGTCAAGAAGAAATCTTTGTAGAATACTACTAGAAGAGATGAATGTATTTTAATTTTACATGACTTTCATTATGAAAGGAATTTGTGTAGTTTAATTTGAAAGCATGTTCTCAAGTGATTTTTTAAATAGTTTTAAATTTTATTTTTTGCTTTTTGTTGTTGATTGTGCCCTATAAGAAGTCTGAAAATAATTTTTCTCTATATACTTATGTCCCTTTTTCCCACGACAAATTTATTTCTTTTCCTCCCATTTTTTCAATGCAGTCAAAGTGATTATGATTACTTTTATTTAAACACAATATCTCAAGCCTATGTGCATAACACCTTATGTTGCCAGAATACTTTTGCTCTGAGAGCAGCCAAAATAAAGCATCATTTTAGTGCTAGCTGGTTGCTATGACTCCTACAGGAGAATCACTAAAACAATGATGTCTCCAATGTTTTCACAAATCTAGTACCCACTATTTGTATTGCTTTAGGCCAAAGCAGACGAGGAAGAGAGGAGCTTGTCTCCCTTGCAGCCTTCTGGAAACACCATGTTTAATTTCTTTGGTTTAATGTGACAGCAGTAGCAGTATTTCTGGCTGTAGTATACCACTAGCACATCTTCAGTGAGGAACAGATTATGTAATGTTATTGTGTTATTCTTGTCACTTGAGCTCCAGGTTTAGTCAGGATCATTCAGAGGCTGATACTCTGCAATGATAAATGCTAAAAAAATGGAGATTAACCACTCCAATTTGGTCTCCGAGGAATCTGTGCAACACTTTCTGAAATTACAGTCTGACACTGTAACATGTTCAGCAGCAACACTTGGCTTTTCCCTTCCCTTCCCTTCCCTTCCCTTCCCTTCCCTTCCCTTCCCTTCCCTTCCCTTCCCTTCCCTTCCCTTCCCTTCCCTTCCCTTCCCTTCCCTTCCCTTCCCTTCCCTTCCCTTCCCTTCCCTTCCCTTCCCTTCCCTTCCCTTCCCTTCCCTTCCCTTCCCTTCCCTTCCCTTCCCTTCCCTTCCCTTCCCTTCCCTTCCCTTCCCTTCCCTTCCCTTCCCTTCCCTTCCCTTCCCTTCCCTTCCCTTCCCTTCCCTTCCCGATTTTCTATTTCCTGTTGACTATGTGCTTTGATCTGCTCCACAGTGTAGGTCAAAAGATGAACCCTTGCAAGCGCGGATGATGAGACATTGAAGTGCCTGGATTATGATGGGACTTTCTTATGCCTGAACTGTTACTGAAACTTTTTTTTAGAGAAATTCTTAGCTATAGACTCAGTTTTGCAGGTGGCCCTGACTTAGTAAGAAATAGAGATATTTTCAGTGCAAAGACCTAACTGAGAGGTCAGAGTAAGCTTCTTGATGATTATGAGACATAAGTGTAGGAGACCAACACGGAAGATCTGTTACAACCTAATACCAAGTCTAACTCATGACCCCCTGGAACGAGGAACTGTTTGTTCAGAAGAGTGCAGAAAATGACAGGAGAAAAAAACTCGATAAGGGAATGGGAGGGGGAGGTGCATTCTTTGAGGCTTTCAGAGGAATGTCTTAAACACTTGCAAAATGCAAAAACCCTGAAGTGAAACTCTCTGAGCTGAATCCTGAGACTAAACTGCCACTGAGGCAGAGGAACAGTCCGTAGTGAACAGTGCCATAAAAGGGAGAGGCAAGTGCCTGGGGTTGAGACTTCTGAAGGAGCACTCCTACACACCAGACTTCCCCGTTGGCAAGACCAACACTAGAACCCAGACTGGTGATATCTCTGTCTCTCCCTCTTTCTTCTTCTTTTCTTTTCCTTTTCATTCCTCTTGTTTCTAATAAGTAACTCAAGGTATAAAACCCCTCACACATGGAGAGCAATTAGTACTTCTGCTATTTACCAATGAGCCTAACTATGGAATAAAGGTTTTTGTTTAACCATGGGCCTTGAGTGCTTTCTCGTCTTAATCCACACAGAGGGGATCAGCAAATCTGAGTCACCTCTCCCTCCTTCCTGCCACTGTATCTGTGGACCATTAACTGGGACGTGACATGATTACAGGCAGGTTCCTTAAACCTTCTTCATTATTGTTACTCAGGTGTCCATCTTGATTTTTCCAAATAAAATGTCCAGTAGTCTTGAACAGGGGGCAAGTATCTAGTTTTCTTTTCTATTTTAATACTGTAATGCTACAAAATCCTTGTTTCCTGGGGTGAACTATACCTCTTCTGTTGAGTTCCAGTCAAGAAAATGTTGAAAGGTGTTGACAGCCCATTGGAGAAGGATGGCAGAAGAAGGATGGAGAAGAATGGGAGAGGGAGCTTCTTCACTCATTGACTACTTGAAATGGACATCACACCAAACAAATTTCTCAGTCCATACAGAGAATGTAGATTAACTCTGAAAAGTAGAGGTTTAAACAATGAGTTGGATTTTAGAAGATCTGTGTAATTCAATAGTAACTAGAAACCATTTCCCCATTTAAAAACAGATTTATCTGGAAATGTTTTTCCTCGTAGAACTCACAAATACATATAATCCTAACTTTTCTCAAGAAACCCATTATTACTTTATAGGCAAAGCAGATGAGATATCTCTTTAATTGTTTTAATGCATTCAGTAGATCTCACACTATTAGAGTCATTAGAGCAATGTAAATAGTGTAGGAGTTTATCATTAATTCTAATGTACTTCAGATCTGGGGACCGAAGAGCATGACACTGCCACTTTTGAACAATGTTCGGTCAGAGGTGTACTTGTAGCTTGGAATTATTTCTGTTGCAGCTTACTTTGATTTAGTAATTTTATACATTTATGTAGTGTGCCAGAGAATGACATGAAGATGTGTTAATCCATAGAGCCTTTCCAAGTCTCTTAATTATCCAGTTTTATTGTTAATGTCCAAAATCTGCATAAATTCATCTTGCAGTATAAATCTGCAACATTCAGTAATGCCCTCAAAATTGCTTCTGATCTATAAATGTTTTCAGCTAGAAAAAACCTTGGCAATCTCTTTCCTTAAGTCTAGCTTAAAAATATGTGCTTCATTAAAACAAAAGTTTTCAAAGATATATGTCCTATAGAGGATTCCTTTTTGCAACATCCATAGCTCTCAGGGCAATGCATTATACTCAGATCCACGCCCATGGGGTTTTGATCTGAAAATGTTGTAACGTTGATCCCTCCATTATGGTCTCAGTGGTAGACCTTCATGCCAGAAGAGAAATTATGCTGTGCAAATGGCTCAGGGTTACAGAGAATGATGGCTACAGCTGATAAGATATGACACCAAAACCCCACGAGCCAAGGTTTTTATCAGAGGACCTCATGCCTTGAAGAGAAAAAGAAAGAAGTCAGTATGTTATTCAGCTCTACTGGTTTTCTGTAAATGTACCCTTGGACCCTTGGAAGTAATTTTGTTTTAAGGAACAAGGGGTCACTTGTCCACTTGTCAATACCCTCATCTGTGCTATTTGATTTTGTTCCTGAGCCTGTTTCCCTTTCTTTCTTCATCCTTGAATGGAACTTTAAAAAAAAATTAAAACAGAAAGAGAAAGAACTAAGCACTAAGAACTAAATGTTGCCCATTTTCCCAAGATATATCTAACAGCTTTTTCATCCCCTTGGCTCTCTACTCGTTTGCTGTCATATCTAAGTAGCCCTCCAATTTCAGCAACTCATAAAAATCCTTTCAAGTCCCATAGAATATACTCAATTTGCAAAGATTCTTCCTTGTGTAAGTACTTGTTGGATTTCTTGCCTTAGTCTCTGATCTCCATCATTAGAGAAGCAAGTAAAAGACAATGCAATAGCAGTAGTAATGAAGGTGATTTTGACAGAAAGCCCATGAAGGCTTAGCCAGTTAAATGAGAATTTGTAAAACTCAAAAAAGTGAGAATTATCACACAAAGCCGAACTGGTTCTGTCAGTCCTGTTTCTTATGGCTTCTACATTTTCCCTGTGATTTTATGTTGTTTTATGCTCTCTTCGCTGGGCACTTACAACCACAGTAGGAGTAGGTACCACCTGATGTCTTAGTACCTTCCAGCACAGTTCCTAACCCTCAGCTTTGCCATTCTGGGACATCACTCTTCAGTGTGGAAAGAAAGAAACAGAAACATGAAGAATAGAAAAAACATCGTTTCTTTATGTATTGTGTTCCCTTTTATTCTGGATTTTTCTACTTCCTCTTCTTCCTGTTATGTCACTTCTTGCACCTGTGTACAGGATTCCCACAGAGTAAGAACAGGCAACAGAAAAAAAATCAAGTGTCTTCTGCCACTGCTGTTATGGAACCACTGTCTATAGGAGGGAAAGGAAAAAAACCTGGCAAAGGAATTTGTTGGTAGCGGAATCTTCCTGAACTGAACTAAATCTTTTATTTCAGACAAAAACCCTTTTACCCATAATGCTGCCAGCTCTCCAGCCTATGTTTATGGAGTCCAAAATCAAAAGTTTTTAAGGAGAGATAGAGGACATTTTTTTCATGGAGTTATTCCTCTCTCGCTGAAATAGGCTGACTCCTTCTAGACTGAATAAACTGCAGTACTTGAAGATTTGCAGAACTTCCAATAAAATCACTTTTCCAAGTGTAAGCCAACATCAAGGCATCATGTTTTTGCATTAGTTACAGTATCAAAGAGTTTTTCAACATGATTCTTTTATGCTCTTTTCCAGATGGGACAGAGTTCTGTGAAATCTCTGCTCTTTTTGTGCCGCTAATCTTGCCTCATGACTCAGAGGCTGAAAGCCCTAAATAATGTTGATAATCCTCTGCAGTCTCTTTCCAGTCTTAGCAATGCCTTTCCTCTAATGAAACATGTTATACGCTTTGCAGGAGAGATCTCATGATTATTTTGATACTAAGCCTTCACTCCATGCTTACTGACATTGCAAGTCATTCTTCTGATTTGTATCAGAGAAAAGGATTTAGGAATCCAGACTTTGCATACGTTATATGATCCATATATAATAAAAAGTACAATTTTCAGAATCCACAGAATATTTGCCATGCAAGCCTAGATGGTTTCTCTGTGAAGGGCATAAGGAATTCATGGCTTGGTCAGAGACACTTACCTTTAGGTGTCTATGTGAGCTTACAAACAGATTCCCAAGATGTCCCTATAGTCAATAAAGATCTTCCTAAACATAGGTGGCTACTGCCATCTGAGATATCAAAAGACAACCAAGATAGCTGTAGATGCTTGGCAGATGGGACACATGACCTGAAGGAGACACACAGCCTCAGAGGCAGCAACTGAAGGCTAGGCAGTGTACCCACACTGGCTACACTGGAGCAACCTCAGTGAGACCACAGGCACTTATCTGATGTATAGGCACCTACATGTAAACCCTAAGATAACTTACTCCCAAACTGGTTCCTGTCCCAGTCCACCTTTGGCTTTGTTAGACCATTTTAGTGCCATTTCAGAAGGCTGGTGTCTAGCTGCTGCTGGAGTAAAGCATGGATCCTGCTGGCCCTGTGTCATATCTGCCAGCTCTTCACAGACGTCTCTGGTACCCTAGGTGTATTTTGGATACCTCTATATGACAATGGAGTCAAGCCCATCATGTGTGTGCCTGGGAGTGCTTGTGTACTGTGTGGGTCCAATGGCATTGCTCTGACACCTGCAGAAGAGAAAAATATGTCTGTTGCTCTGTTAAATCTTGTGCAGAGAATAATTACGTAAATGCTAAATTTCATGTATGTTAGTTAAAAATTAAATTTACTGTCACTGTATATATAGTGTTATGCATTATAGTGCAAATCAGCTCTTCTAATTAATATGCTGAAAAGGTAATTATCTGCCATGCATTTTCTGTGTGGCTATGATCTATAGACCCCAGTGAAGAAGGCAGAATTTTTCTATGCTCCTACTCAAGTGTGCTGGCAGTAGCTATTCTCTACCTTTTGTTAAGAGCCATGAAAACAATCTCAGACTGCGGATGCATACACACACACTCACACACACACACACACATGCACACAGGTGTCATCCAGCTGGGGATGGATCAGACTTTATTTTACTTCCCTAATTTGATGAAGTTTTCATTTGTACCTTCTTTTTTTTTGTGACTAAATTTGTGTAAAGGTGCAACTGTGTAAACAGTAGTCAGTGCCACAAGTAACTTCCATGACACATAGAACATGTTAAAGAGTAGCATACATTTTTAAAAGCATGTGTTAAAGCAGTGAATTTGTTTTACCTTGAGTACCTTCTCAGCAATATTAAAGAAAAGATCAGTTCTTTTCTAGAAGCTCATTCAAATAATAATTTTCCTTTTTCTCCGTTTTTTTTTTTTTTTTAAGAGGTTAAGGCAGCAAAACCATTAACTTTCTGCACTAGCTGGCAAGATGCTCATAAAAAAGTCTAAATATCTATTGACCCCATGGTCTCAGAGCTGCAAATAGTCTGTACATAATAGACTTGCACTATAAAAGCTATTTTTGTTATGAAAAACCTCTTTAAGTATGCATAAATTATTTGTATTTGTAACTGCAGTTTAGGATAATGAATATTCATATCTTCAGTAACGCTAAATCTGGACAAAGTAAAAACATCTATTTGGTTCCATTAAATACACAATCAAAGGATATCTGTCAGGTTACATTATTCAAAGGACTTTCTAAGTTCTTGTAGGTCATGGAACAAGTTCAGCCCTATGAACTTTTTTAAAGTGGATGGAGTTTTATAAATAGGAGCTACATAAGATCTGGAAGGAATCTAAGGACGAGAAGTATCATTCAAGAAAGCTGGACACCCATCTCCATTAGAGGGACATTCAGCTAAACTAACAGGTTTAGGATTCGGTATCTATTCTAAAGGAGTTGTCTGGCTCTACACTTTACTCTTGCCAAAGACAAGTTGCTAAGATGAATGAATGAATTTCTGTCTGGAGGTGCTCACGGACACCTTGCTCTGTTGCAGACATTGTCATTGCAAGGCATTCTGACCTTAAGGGTGTCAGAGCAACCCAATGTGTAAGCAACATCAATGCAGCCAGAAGGGCTGGTCAACAAGTCCATATCTATACGGAATGGCTGAGACAGCTCACAGTGAGCCCCTGAGACCCAGTGGTCTCTCTTTATTGTCCCTGTAGGGATCCCAGCTGATGCATGGATTCACAAGACTTGAAAAAGCATGGGTTCTTGTTCCCAGCCACCTTCCAGCTGGACGAGCGTTGGGACTTAGGCAGACGATATTCCTGAGCCTGGAGCTCCTGGAACGGATCATCGATAGTCCGGTTGTCTTTGGGGCTTTTGCACTGTTGTATGCATAAGCAGGAAACCAGGCTATCAGCATGGCATCATTCACATGCAGATGGACCCTATTCTATAAGGTACTAGATGCCACCATAGAAGTGATGAGCACGTCTTTGTGAAAAGAAGGATTGCTGACAATGTCTGATACTTTCTGGGAAGATTCATACCTTTAGAACTTCATAAGCTCACCCACATTCACTGAGGGTTGTCTAAGCTTGTAATTTTATGAGGGACAACTGTTTCCATTATTTGCTTTAGAATGAAACAGGCTACTGCTCCTCTTCCTTTAGAAAAGGTAGGCAACTCTGCACCGAACACAGCTAATTTGCTATATAGATTATATTGATTCTGCACTTTTAACAGGCCAGATTAATTTGACGAGGGATAAATAGTATAATTAATTAGTGACTGTTGCTATCCATAAAAGTAAACGATTGGTTTCAGATCACCAGAGACTGCAGAGCTTTTGAAGGACCTATGCAGTATTTAAGTGCTAATGTGCTGTTTAAACGCCCTGCAGTTTATGGCTGTCTGAATCCAAGTCTCGAAGTGCAGTCATGCCTCGACTTTGTATGAAATGTCTTCTAGGGGCTTAATCTGAATCTCTCCTGCATGGTTGGAAGTGCAAGAAGTGTCTCCGTTCAAACAGCTGTCGCATCTCACCTTTACACAAACCATAAAAGTCAGTGGAAACAGGCCTGGAAGCTGAGATCTCTCCTCCTGGTGGGACTGACCTCATAAGTGGGGAGACTACTGATGCCGGTTCCTCCTTTCACGTGTCTTCTCTCTACACTTTGTCCTGGTTTTGGCTCAGACAGAGCTAGTTTTTCTTCTTAGCAGCTGGAAGACCTCTGTGTTTTGGATTTAGTATGAAATTTATTATGAAAAAATATTGGCAATGCACTGATGTTTATGGTTGGCACTGAGACCTCAAGGACCTTTCAGCTTCCCGTGTTTTGCCAGTGTACAGGAGCACAACAGGATAGGGGGGAGCATGGCTGGGACAAAACGTCCACAACTCCCCTTATGATTTGAATTTAGGATTGAGGGCTAAATTGGCCAATGGAATATTCCATATCATGCAGCGTCATGCCCAGTATAGAGATGAGGGGTTCTCTCTGTCTTCTGGGGGGACTCTTTCAGACTCTGCTCAAACTCTGCATTTCTCAGAGTTCTCTCTCTCTTTCTCTCTTTTTGGGCCTCTCATTCATCTGGTATTGTGGTGCTGGGACTTACCTGTTTCAGGATCACTTGCTGGAACAGGACAGATATTGGTCACTGGGTGGTGAGCAATTGCACTGTGCATCTCTTGTTTGTATATATTATTACCGTATTTCTATATGTTCATATATTATTATTATTATATGACTATTACTTTTAATTTTATATTACATTATTATTAAGTTGTTCTTATCTCAACCCATGAGTGTCCTTCTCTTACCCCCTTTAATTCTCTTCTCCATTCCCCGGGAGCGGGGGAGAGTGAGCAAGCAGCTATGTGAAGTTTAGTTGCCAGCAAGGTTAAACCAAAACACCTCAACCATTTGTTTCTGTAAGGATGTCTGGCTTCATCACGGACAAGGAATGGTCCCATATCCTGCGTTGAGAAGGTGACCATTTCAGACGTTTACCTGTGATTCTCCTGAGACATGAGAAACAATTCTCAGCCAATGCTTCATAAAAAATGATGTATTTCTACAGAAAGAGCTTTGGTTTACATGAACTAACATTTTCCAGAAAAAAAAAAAGACTTTTTGCTGAAAGAATCTCATCTCAGTCTAATAGCAATATTTTATAAATTACAAAGCTACAGGCCAAATGTCTGCCACAGCAGGATTTATATCTCTGTATATATATCTCAGCTCTTTGTCCAATGCAGTCCTGGAAATCAGATTTCCCACAGTTGTCTTTGAGATTGGTCCTGCCTTGCAGACTTCACTCGTTTTCAGCTCCTCATTCCAAAATTTATCTTTCCTTAATTTCATCCCATTACTTAATTTGCAACCATTACATAGGTACATAGGTAATGGTTAGAATGTCGATGCAATATCAGGCTGATAAGATTGACAGTATCAGGGCACATTACTCCTTTCTGAATGTCTTCCTCTACCCTTTGTGAAAATTAATTTATGGCTGATTGGGGATGTCAGGTTTTGCAGCAATGCCACACAGCTACATCATGTTCTGACTCCTAACTGGCTTGGCTTATTAAAGCCTTTTAAAAACTTGGCATCAACCTGTACTAGAGCTGTGAATCGCTCTGTTGTAGCAAAACAATCTTTCTGTCAATTCTGTTGATTTTAAAATGAGACTGGTCTGATCAGACCTTTCACATATGGAGGTGCACAGCTGGTTCTGTTGCTTTCAAGTGCATCCAGAAATATGTCCACTGGGGCTTCATGAGGCTGAAGGGAAAATGTTATCTCATGAAACAATTTTACTTTCTGAGCTGAGATATATCAGCTGGTAGTGACAGCTCTGCAGAAACAACAGAGCTAAAATATGTTACAAAGATTTTCAGCATATTCATGTTTAATTACAGTAGAGCTTAAATACTATGTCCTTTGGAAAAAAAAAAAAAAAGGAAGAAAAGCTGAGAAGTGAATGAGTTCACCTTGGTTGTGAACCTTTAAAAGGAAATTGCTGTGGACTGATAAAAGAAGGTTAACCAGTATTTTAGGTACTGCAAATGTTCTTCCACTTGCTACTCTGCACGGCTGACAGATGATACTGGATCTGCTCCTTGCTGCATTAATTGCAGGATTATGATTTAAGCACAGTAGCTTTATTTTCTACTGTTGTGGTCACAGTGTAGGCTGAGGTTATTTTCCAAGGGAGCAGGTTTATGCATGAGTGTATATACGTGTATTGGCATGATGTCCGTAGTAGGAATGTTAAGGTTGTCTTTTGTACATCTTAATTTACTAATATCTCAGCTTTAGCTGATGTATTCCAAATACTCATGACCAGAATTTTTGTTCAGCACTTGAGACCAGGGCCTTGGCAGGCAGCTAAAAGCTGAGTGGATATGAAAAAGGTATAAAAAAAAAAATTAAATAATAATGAAAAAAACCCCCTAACATTTCCTGAGCAGGTGGATCTACTGCTACTCACACTGTGTCTTTGTGAAGTGTCTACTGGTGTTTCCATGTATAGCAAGAGAGAGGATTACTTGACCAAAGGCAGTCCTTGTTGTTTAGAGACAAAATGGAATTTCTGGGCAAACTTTATGTGATTCTTGATCTTACACTGAAAGACCTTGAGCTCAAGTCACTGAACGGCATTTCCATGAATATATAGCCAAATACTCTTTGAGGAATGAAATGCCTACCTTCCCTTTACTTTTTCCACGACTACTTTGCTGGTTTGAGTTGTCAGGGAATAGAACTGCATGTAGGATACACAATGCAGGCACACCATGGAATGATAGCTTTTTTGTCTTCTTTATTCCCTTTGCTATTTGAGGATGAAAACAATTTCCATAAATGAACACAGATTCATAGTTTAACTGTAGTTCCATCAAACGGAGAAAATGTGCAAGGAAAGGTTTACTCCACCATTTAAAATGCTCTACACATGCCTCTGTAGATGCTTTGGGTTTGTTTTTTTTTTTTTTTTTCTCAAAACCATTGAAAAGCATTTGGTAGACAGATATGACTAATCCTTCTGGGGTCATATTGTCTAAATTTAGGAATAAAATTAAACTCTTGTTTGATTAGTGATTCTCTGGGAATCTTTAACTTGAAGAATTGCTAATATAACTCTCAACTTTGTCACCTCTGCCAATAAAGTATAGGCACAGAGTTTACAGAGTACCCACAGGGTCACTGATATGCTCTAATGTATATAAGGGTATATAAGACATGAGATATTATTCCAAGGAAGGTGGACGGGAGGACACCTATTACTGATTGAATTCTAAAAAATAATATATTGGCCTTCAGTACATTGCAGGAATATTGGTAAAAATTATGCTATAAGTCAGGGAATATGCAGGTTACCAAGACAAACTTGAATACTGTCTCCTAAGAGCCCAAATCCCAGGGTTTAGCTTACACATACTTTGAGCAATTTCCCCTGAAGGAGATTCTCATTGTCTAACTCATGCAGGATGAATGGCTTGTTGTGGTGCAGTCTGACAGATCCCTCACTCAACCTCTTATCTGTAGCAGTACAAGAAACGTTTTGAAGTCAAATACGGAGGTGGCAGGTAGACATTAATGAACTCATATGCCACTATTTCAGAGAAGCATGACAGCTCACAGACTACGTACTTTCCATGGGAAGGTCTTCTTCATAAAGTCAGAACCAGCCTAGCTTACTTTTCTCTGACAGGTTTTGGCTTCCTCTTTGGCATCCCAGAGACATTTATCTTGCAGGCTAATGTTTCCAGCTCTTCTGTTGCCTTGGGAAGAAAAGGAGTGTGTATGGCTGGGAGAGGAAAATCAGACTTTGGAAGGGACTTGCCTAGAAGAGACTGGAGTGGAAAACCAGTTTCCAGACACTCTGGCATCCCAGCTTGCACAGAACAGTAAGTTTCTTCTTGTTCTTGGAGCTCTCATTTTTGGTCTTTCAGGGCAGATTTAAGAGACTGAGGAGTTCCTTTTTCATGTGGATGACAGATTGGTAGTGGCAAACAGGTTGTAATGGAAGAAAGACATGACAAATGAGGCAGCTAACTTTGTTCTCTACAACTCTCCTTAGCATCTAAAAAGCATAGTAATTCAGAGAGCGAATGCAGTGTACTTCCTAGTATATCAGTAAAGAAAGTACATAATAAAGCTATGGATCTGACTGGAAAGGGACAATACCACTTCACGGTAAGTTCTGAGATTTCAGAACAAAAGGAATAGAGCTTACAAAGTCAAGCTGTCTATCCTTTTGTTTAGTCTTCATTTGTCTGTTTATCTGTTGCCTTACTGATAGCTTATGAGGTAATAGTTTCAAATAAATTTAACAGAAGAGTTAAGGTATCAAAACTCTGATATTACTTTATGTTGAGCTGTATAACAGAAAGAGTTCTTACAGGTAACAGCAGTTAACAAATCACTTTTCATCTACTTTGAAGGTCCAATGGTCAAATCACTTTGCACTTACCGCATGCAGCACTTGTGTGCATTTAAACGAGTGAAAACGTCTTTTGCCCCTTGTTTCATGCCAGAGGCAGGAGGGAAAAAGATCAGGGAAAAGAAGATTCGAGTTCATTGAAACCCTGGATGCGTCAATTTACAGTTCATGGAACAACTTGTTTCCTGTGCATTAAAGTGAAAAATGACACCTTCTGGTTTTGGAATGCACAAACACGTATGTGACATACATATATGTTCCAGGAGTAAGAACATAAGAAGAGCTGTGCTGGATGAGATCAAATGTCCCGATAGGATTAGCGAGCCTAGTACTCTGTTCCCAGCAGTGACCAGTGACAGATGCCTAAAGACAAATACAGGAAAGGGGCAGGAACCTTTTCCAACAGATGTTATGTTTAACCAGAATATAATTTGGAAGAAAATGTCCCAATCGGTTCTAGCTTTGAAATGTTTGAAGACCTTTTCTTTATTCGGGGGAGGACATGGTTTGAGGAATGCAAATGCATTAGACTCCAGGCAATCTTATAATCTAATTTATTTTTGTTGCTGGATTTACAATTTCACTTTATTACAGAAACAGGAGTTTACATAGGGACTGATAAGCCTGGCTTTTCTGTGTGACCAAGCTCTTCTCAGTCTCCCTTCCTCCACTAACCTACACATATGCAGTGAAGAAGACTGTCATTCTTTCTTTGTTGTAGACAACACTTTTTTTATAATTTAGACTTTTTGTTTTTGCAACAGTCCCTATGGTAGAATATTGACGAACCCAGTGTTCAGTGATATATCTTAAAATAATTTAGGGATGAATGCAAATTGATAAAAAGCTCTGTATAAGCATCTGTAGCAAAATATATAGTCTCAGCTATGTTGTTTGGAAATTTCTTTATGTATTCTTTCAGTCAGC
This sequence comes from Tauraco erythrolophus, assembly GCF_009769465.1. Taxonomy (NCBI): domain Eukaryota; kingdom Metazoa; phylum Chordata; class Aves; order Musophagiformes; family Musophagidae; genus Tauraco; species Tauraco erythrolophus. Next base: position 120,414,855 of record NC_141465.1, on the reverse strand, counting down.
TGTTAGGATGATACAATACCATAGCTATTCAGTCTGGATGAATTAAATAACTGAAACAGCAAGCTGCAGCAGTGCAGCCAATATATAAAATGCCAGTATATTTTTCTAAACGGAACAGAACAGCTACATATAAATTTATTTTAAAACAATTTAAAATTTGTTAAAATAAATGTCAATGCTAAGTTCTAATTTCACTCATAGTCCAGGCATGATAAAACAAGGATTAAATTCCATGGGCAGTGAATTGCAGTTCCAGTTTATTTTGACTGGCAAACTAGAAAACTGAAACTGCTGACTAAAATTTAGACAAGAGCCAACGGCACATTAAAGTTTCATATGTAGAAACCTGCTTACTAAAGCTGGGTAAGGATTAATAAACCCTTTTTTACAACACACATCCTTCTTATTGGTCTCCAAATACAGTTGTACATAGTTCACCATTGTGTCGTTGTAAAGAATTAGCCTTTAAAGCATAAGAAAATGTTTTGCTTTCAGAATGAGGCACATTTCTTTCTTCAGTGCTTGTAGAGAAGAACAGACTTTTAAATAAATTATTTACCAACCATATATGAGCCAGGATTTGCAAGTCTTTAATGGTTAGAAAATGCCATTGAACAACTTCTTTTATAGCTTTCTGGTATTTTCACAGGATGGATAGTACAGACAGAGCCATGCAAGGTGCTTTTTTTCTCATAATGCCCTTCAGTTCTTGTGAATTTGATCTAACTTCAGAATGAGAAGATCAGGGAGTCACTAAAAAAGATGCAAGTGTTTTTTTGCCTCTCCCATCATATCTGTACATTTACTGACTGGCAGAATATATCTGGAAGGGTGTTGTTGATAGAAAATAAGCAGTGTAATCTTAAAAAAAAATGCTGATTTTAATTTCAGGATGATTGCATCCTGAAAAAATGTACCAAAATCTTTTTTTCTCTTGAGCCATCATCATGTTCCAAGAATACATTAAGTACATGCTTTGTTGATCCTTCTTCTTTACTGGGACGTTCAAAACTGAGCACAATGCTCCAAATGTGGTCTCAAAAGTGCCAAACAGAGGAGAATAATAACTTTCCTTGCCCTGCTTGTTACACTCTAGCCAATATAGTGTTGGATGTGGTTGGCCTTCATTGCTGGTAGGGCAAACTGCTGTTCAATCTCCTGTCTACCAGGATTGTCTAGTCCTTGCCTTTGGACCTGCAAAGTCAATAAGTCTCCATCCTGAAGTGCTGCACAGAATTATTCCATTTCAGATGCAGGACTTGACATTTGCCTTTGAATTTAAGTTCCTGTCAGCCCATTCTATCAGCTTTTTGAGGGTCCTTTAATGGCAACCCTCCCCTCCACCATTTCAACTATTCCCTGCAGTTTAGTGTCTTGCAGTCTTGCTGAGAAGGTACTCTGTCCAATGGTCAAGGTCATCAGTGAAGATGTTAAACGTTACCAGCTCTTGAGGAATACCAGTCATAGCTGGTAACCAGTTGATGTTTGAACTAACTATCCTTTAAGCCATGGTCCATTGTATTTTACCCATTTTGTAAGTTACCCATTCAGCTCGTACTTTGACAGGCTGGCTACAGGGTTTCTGTGAGAGAATATGTCAAAGGCTTTGCTAGAGTCAAGATAAATGGCATCTACTGCTCTGCCCTTGTCTCCTGAGCCAGCCACTTCATCTCAGAGATCTGAGCCTTGTAAATCCATGTGGGTTGTTTCCAATCACTTTTTGTCTTTCAAGTGCCTGAAATGGTTTCTGTAAAGACTTGTTCCATGATATTCCCAGGGACTGATGTGAGGAGACTAGCCAATGGATTTTTTTTCTGGAAAAGAAGAAATTCTTTTGCATCTTCTTACCTTCTGTTGAGGATAGACATAAAGTCTTCCTTTATCCAGCCATCGAGGACATCCCATGATCACTACAGCTTTTTAGAGGTGATAGAGATGAGGTGAACTCTACAGTGACGTCAGCCAGAGCCCTTAATTCGCTCAAATGCATCCTGCATCGCAAGGTCTTGTGTGAGTCCTGCTTATTTTCATGTAGTGCCTAATTCTAATTTCCTTTATTATAGTGGATAGCATTTCTACAAACATTGTGCAGTTCTTCTGTCCCCTGGATTTTTCTGTGGTAGACTCTGAAGGTCTCTGAGCCAAGTGAAACAATGATGCCTACATATCTCCAACAGAGATCAACACTTGAAAATGTCAAATTTTGTCTCTTTATTTTTTAAAAATCATCCACTTGATCAGAAAATAGTATTTACAGTGTGATTATATCAAACACTGTAGCATGACTATGCAGAAGTAGTATTAGCCTATGAAAGTGCAATAGATTTTCTTATATCCTTGTCCAGTGCACACTGCCAGAGAATGAAATCTTGTGTCATGTGACCTGAAAATATATCAGTTTTATGCCTAGTCATAATCTGTACACACACAATTCCAGGAACAATGATTCTAATAAATCTACCCTTCATTAATAAGTGATGAAGATTGCTTTCATATTATCTGATATAACTCTTTCCTGAAAGTAAATACAATCTTTCTTGTCCCACTGGCTTCTTGTATCTGCCTTGCCAGTAAACTGTTCTGAAATTGTTACATGGCACTGCTGATACCAGCAGGATTTTTAGAATGAATGAAGGCAGGTTTTAACTAATACATAAGGATTTGAATGTCCTTGCTTTTCTTGTCATTGTTGTTTTTTAATCATCCATTCCATAGGCAATTCCAGATCCTATAGTCATTTGTAAATCCCACAAAAATGCTTCACAAGTTCATTCAGAGAAGACAGATGCTGGGGGGGCTGGGTAGAAAAATAAAGTCCTAAAAGTTCTTAATGTTCATTCCTCACCTATCTGGAAAGCATTTGTATTTTTTTTTTTACTTTATTTTAACATATTTTTACTCATGGGACAGTCATCACAATTATTTCCTAATCTAACATTTCTACATCAGTAAGTTTCTCTTAGTTTTCAGCCAGCATTTAGTTTTTCATTATTTCACTTACTTGTTACTAGGTTCACCATGTGAATCACTGAGAAAACTGAGCTGCTCCTTAGAAACACGCCTACAGAGATATCTGTATGTCTTAAATATCAATTTGCTACACTGATGTTAGTCTGAACATTAGTTCTCCTTTATAAATTCAACATTTCTCCTTCTACTTTTTTCTCCCGAATTCTTTCCAAGTAGGCCATATCTATTAAGAGGTGCTTAAGCTAGGATACTCTATAGTTTCTAGAAGGATACAAGTTGCTCACAAACGTGGTGAACCATGAGGTTCATTTAAAGCCTTTGTGCCCTTCATAGTTCAATGCAGATCTCTTGAAGCATCATAAACATCATGAAAAAAGTCCTCTCTGTTTGCTGATACCTTATTTGCAGGTCTGTGTATCTGCTTTCTACCTTTTTCCCTGGTTTTGGAACAAATTGTTTTTGACAGCCTACTCATCAGGATGATTAGCAGCACGTATGAAGCAGTAGCAAACCACTAGCTCTTAACTTTTGTTAAGAAAATAAACTACCCTAGAAGGTAGGTTAGCAAAGACAAAGTGCAGATGAGTGAGACACAGTGGAGTATTTTGTGATGAGGAGAAATAGAGGTTGATAAGATTTGTCTGATGTTTCTAGGAAGAGAAGAATCCTGAGTGCAGCCATGGGCAAGATCTGTGAATTATGTGAGATTTCTACTCTAGTGTTTCCAGAGGCAAAAAGAAGAAATGATGAGGAGAAAAGTCAAGGTCCCGCAACACGCTGAGACTAGAGTTCACACTGTAAACCACCATGAATTGCAATTGCAACCTAAGAGTCCAGTACACAGATCTTCCACCAGCTACATGACTGGTCAGGAATTCTGGAAAGAATGGGATAATTCAAATTTTTTCTGCTCTGAAGTCCATCTTTGCATATGCAGTCCATCTGCCTTAAGCCTGTCCATTTTAGCAAGAGTAAAAAACTCTTTCCATTTTGCAACTTTATTGTCCCACGAATGCAATGAATTTGATGGGTCTCAGTTCTGACTTATTCCTTGCAAAAACAACATATTGGATTTGCATTATCTACCAAACTGCAGTGAGGACAGCAACTACATAGGCCAAGACTAACAAAACTTGTATGTTCCCTACAGATCAGGACTGATTAATGGTGGTGGGATAATATCTATAAGAAGTTAGCTTTGCTGCTGCATTCATTTTCCAAGTATCACTCTGGCACCTCCCTCTACTACTAAAATCACACAGAGCTTTAGAGATAAATGTTATTGCCTCGTGCACTTTTATATGCAAAACTCATACAGTATAAAATATCACATGAGACATTCCACAAAATTAAATAGCTATATTAAATGGTTCAGTGATCCTTGTGGAAAATTCCTAACAAGATCCTGAATTGTTTAAGATTTAATTCTATCAGTTATAAGACTGTTTCATTTTTTTTTTACCTTGCTGGAAACGTTATTTTAGAAAGAGGAAGGTTTATACTTTAAAGCTATGGTTTTATCTTTTCTATTAAGTTCATAAATTTCCTGTTTGTTTCCGTCTGCTTTTCAAATAATCATAGTGTACTTTACTTGTTTAGTATTTTTTAAACTGTGGATTGAAAACTTGATATGCAAGAGATTGTCCCCAGAATGACAGGCTGACTTTGAATATGTTTTGTTTCATCAGCATACAGTGAGAGAAAGAGGAAGAAGTCTTTGCACGAACACAGATCAGGAGAATAGATAAAAGAAGAGCAGTCGGAAAAGGAGTTTGTAAGTAAGTGCACTGTGAATACAGACACAGCTCACCTTCCTTTCTTGTCAAATAGAGCAGAATAAGAAATAATTGGCTTACTTTGTATGAGAAAAAAAGGCAGGTTCAATATTAAGAAATTCTCAGAAGCCTATGAATGGTTAGATAATGGAGGCAGCTTCTGCGGGATGCTGCAGAATCAATATTATCGGAAAGTTCAAAGTAACATTTAACGCTCTTCTATCTTTGATGGGTCAGGAGAAATCAAACTGCCTCTGCCCGTCTGGGGATTAAATGCTAATAATACCATTAGTTTTCAAATGCTAAGGCTGGAAACAGTACAATACAGATGAACAATGATCATCTTCCCTCAGAAAAACTCAGAGTGCCCAATTTGCTGTCAGTGGCGAGAAACCTGACATAATGTACAGAGCTCCTGCCAAAATGCACAGAGCTCAGGCCAGGACGATGGAAAAGAAGCTGGAAGACGAAGGGTCAAACTACAGGGAACAATACATAACAAAAGGCAGCATGGGATATGAAGACCAAGGAGAAAAGGGAGAACGAGATTGCATGATTCAAGGCAATGTTGCTTTACTGGAGTTCATATTAATTTCTGGATCATTTGGCTTGTTCTTGAACATTTTTTACATTAATATGGTGCTATATCACAGCAGAGAAGGGCTTATACAGCACCTAGAAGTGACAAATTTTGGAGAAGATAATAGCATACTCGGGTGGGGAGAGGGTTCACACAAATGAAATGAGATATAAAATGTACAGTGCGTCTGCAGAAGAGATGAGAGGAAATGTTCCAATAAAAAGAGTGAGATTTTCAGGACTCCTTTCAACCCCTAAATTCCTATGCCAAAAAACATTGAACAGTGTTTGGGGCACAACTGTACAAGTGCATTAAGCAACATTAAACAGCATTCTTATCTGAACAAGACGCAGCTCACAACATTAGGGAAAGACCACACAGTTGTTTAATGAAGTAAGGCCTTGAAAATTGCAAATTTTTCCTAACTGAGATCAGCTGAACTAAAATTCCAGCAACAGATTGTTGATATTACATTGCATTTTAACAGAAGTGAACTGAGAATCCTGATAGCCAGTCTGTACCATCCTGGGTAGCCAGACTGGATACTTCACATCAGACATCACTTTTATGACCTTTTGAGAGAGACATAGAAAACACGTTAGAAGAAGAAGACAGACCTTTGTGAGCTAAGTCAGATTTGGGAGAAAAACACGATTTCAAATCCTTTTTACCACCTCATATCTATTCCTTTCTTGTTTTCGATTTCTGTATGTTCTCTGATATTTGATCCAGGCACAAAGTCTTGGTATTCCACATTGCTTTTCATAGAGCTAAGAATCCATTTCATCAATTTGAATTTAATCATAATTATTACTGCCACCCTTCCTGTTTTTCTCAAGGTACAAAACTACTGACTTGCTGAACTTTAGCTAATCTCTCTAATTTCTGTGAAATTCTGTTTAAAGATATACCTGAACATTTCAGGGTTATGACAACCAAACTGTAAGGAAAGTCAAAATAATTTGCCTCAGTCTTCACTGGTAAAGCCTCTTGTCTTACCACCGAAGCTGTGGAAAGAACTAGCAGGGACTGTGAGGATGAACCACCGCCCACTGTACTTGAACAGCAGGTTCGGGAACATCTGAGGAACTTGAAGGTGCACAAGTCCATGGGACTTGATGAGATCCATCCGCGGGTCCTGAAGGAACTGGCGGATGAAGTTGCCAAGCCACTGGCCATTGTATTTGAGAAGTCGTGGCGGTCTGGCGAGGTCCCCGATGACTGGAAGAGAAGGAACATAACCCCCATCTTTAAAAAAGGGAACAAGGAGGACCCAGGCAATACAGGCCGGTCAGCCTCACCGCTGTGCCTGGCAAGGTCATGGAGCACATTCTCCTGGGAACCATGCTAAGGCACATGGAGAGCAAGGAGGTGGTGGGTGACAGCCAGCATGGCTTCACCAAAGGCAGATCGTGCCTGACCAACTTGGTGGCCTTTTACGATGGGGTGACAGCATCGGTGGACAAGGATCGACCAATGGATATCATCTACCTGGACTTGTGCAAAGCTTTTGACACTGTCCCGCTTGACAGTCTTCTCTCTAAACTAGAGAGGCATGGGTTTGATGGATGGACCACTCGGTGGATAAGGAATTGGCTCAATGGCCGCACTCAGAGAGTAGTGGTCAACGGCTCGATGTCCAAGTGGAGACCGGTCACGAGTGGCGTCCCTCAGGGGTCCGTGTTGGGCCCGGCCCTCTTCAACATCTTTGTCGGTGATGTGGACAGTGGCATGGAGTGCACCCTCAGCAAGTTCACCGATGACACCAAGCTGTGTGGTGCCGTCGACACGCTGGAAGGGAGGGATGCCATCCAGAGGGACCTCGACAGGCTGGAGAGATGGGCCCGTGCCAACCTCATGAAGTTCAACCAGGCCAAGTGCAAGGTCCTACATCTGGGTCATGGCAATCCCAGGCACAAATACAGACTGGGCGGAGAATGGATCGAGAGCAGTCCTGAGGAGAAGGACTTGGGAGTACTGGTGGACGAGAAGCTCAATATGAGCCGGCAATGTGCTCTTGCGCCCAGAAGGCCAACCGCATCCTGGGCTGTATCAAGAGGAGCGTGGCCAGCAGGTCGAGAGAGGTGATTCTTCCCCTCTACTCTGCCCTCATGAGACCTCACCTGGAGTACTGCGTCCAGTTCTGGAGCCCCCAACACAAGAAGGACATGGACCAGCTGGAGAGGGTCCAGAGGAGGGCCACGAAGATGATAAGAGGGCTGGAGCACCTTTCCTATGAGGACAGGCTGAAAGAGTTGGGGCTGTTCAGCCTGGAGAAGAGGAGGCTCCGGGGTGACTTTATAGCGGTCTTCCAGTACCTCAAGGGGGCCTACAAGAAAGATGGGGAGAGGCTGTTCAGGAGGGCCTGTTGTGATAGGACAAGGGGTAATGGTTTTAAAATAGAGGGAGGTAGATTCAGGTTGGATATTAGGAAAAAATTTTTTACCGTGAGAGTTGTAGAACACTGGAACAGGTTGCCCAGAGAGGTGGTGGATGCTCCATCCCTGGAGACATTCAAGGCCAGGTTGGACGAGGCCCTGAGCAACCTGATCTAGTTGGAGATATCCCTGTTTGTTGCAGGGCGGTTGGACTAGATGACCTTTGAAGGTCCCTTCCAGCCCTAACCATTCTATGATTCTATGATTCTATATATTGGGAGTGGGCAATTTACTGTTAAAGAAAACGAGCAGACTACAGCATAAAAGCTTGGTTTCCTGCCTGCCGGATGTATCCCTTTATTTTGCCACACACTTATTCAGAAGACCATCCCAACCTGGACCATGATCTCTGCTTGTCCTTTACAGGCCAGGGGGAAAAGAGAAAGCCCTGTCCTTGCCTTGCGTCACCCATAACACCATCATCACTGAAATGAGGCACTGGCTGCTCCAGGGATTCAGCCAGTTCTTCTGCCAGCATCAAAAAGGATTTTTTTTTCATATGCAGTATGGGCCAAATGCATTAATTCTTGTGTTCCTTCAAAGTGCTGAGGGCTGGTGGGAGCCAGAGAGAGGACGTTGGAAGGGTACCTGCCAGTGCTACAAGGCACAGCAAATTTTCTTTCATAGCTCTAGCTGGACAATCTGACAAATTTATTGCCATGCTGATGGCCAGATTTAGGATCAGGAAGAAGAGGTTTGGTGGTTTTTTTTTTCAGATTAGATCAGAAAATATTACCTACAGTTTACCTTCCTCTTGTGAATTTAACATTGACTGCTCACTAACATCTGGGCATACTGCCTTGCCTCTTTGGTGGCACCTCGCTCTGCCCTGCCACTACTACAGGGCAAATACCATATTGACCTCCACAGCAAAACATACTTTGCTTGCTGGACTCAGAATTGGATAACTGATGTGAGAATAGTGTCCCATTACAGCTGAAACAACGGGTCTGGGTGATTTCATGTTTTTTTCTGACCTCTGTGAAAACATGTTAAAAAAAGTAATCCCTCCGAAAAAATTATTTACAGTATAAATAGGCCATGCCCATTTACCTTAAAGTGAAGTTTTGATCTTGCTTATCCTGGTTTTAATTCTGCTCTCCTACGGCAGTGAGCAGAATGACACTGCTGAGATGTGGGTTTAGTAACTGATGAGTAAAATCCTTGTAGTTCAGTGCACCGCTCTCCCCTCACCTTCTCTTAACTCCATAAAATCACTGCCTCTGCGGTTTTACTGTTCCTGATCCATGCAGGTAACTTCACAACCTGGCACCACACAGACTACAGAATTATTTCCTAATGGGAAATTGTATGAGATAGTGATAATTATCTCATCACTTTCATAAGTGTTAACTGGATTCCTGTGGTTATGTTTTAGAAGTTCTTCTGTCTTCCTACTGCCCTTCCTATTATCGTCTCTTCAGTGCAGCCCTTAAATCATGAAATAACCTGCTGAAACTCATATTGTGATACAGATTTGAAAAGAATGGCACTGCTATGACATTCATTTTCTGTGTCAGAATATAGTACCTCCAAACTGTAAAAACCTTAAGACTGCAAATATGAAACAATTTCAAATAGGGTTATAGCTCAGAAACTTATAGCTCAGAAAATGTCAGAAATTTGCCTGCAGAAGGAGAAAATGATCTAATCTAAAATGTGTATTTGTCCCTGACCACAGATCCACATGTATGCTTGCCAAAGAAAACTACATCATAAGCAAATATACTTATAGTAAGAATTTAACTTACCCCATCTCAAACAGACTATTTAACGTACTGTATTTTTATTTCATGTTTATTTTGTGAAATCACTTGATTTTATCGTATGACCGCTGTCATAAAACAGCTTTTCCTGACGAATAACATTTGGCATAAAGCCAAAACATGATTCGGCCCTTGTGTTTCCAGAATTAAGCAAAATCACATAAGTTCTCTGCACTTTGTAACACTAAATGAAAAATGCCAACTTATCACTGGTAATCACTTTGAAAAGTGACCACTTGAATGAAATGAGAAGCCTGTGTGATTACAGATTCAGCATCATTATTCAAGAACAGGAGAATGAGGGTGAAAGATGTCTTCAATCTTATATGAACAAATAAGAAACTGAATACATCAGAGATGCCAAGGAAGAGATGGGACAGCCTCATCTAAAACTTCTGAGGTGCAGTTAAGGCCCTTAGATGATTTAATATCTTCCCCTGGAGAGAGGGAGTTCACTCTGTCCACGTACTTTTATTCTCCTTCCCTTTTGGACTAATGTACCCTCACAAATAAAACAGAGGAAGGAGTGGGAAGGGGAAGCACATCACAGTTCTGCATTATAGAAGATGCTGGCCACTGAATTGGTGTGGGGAGATAATTTCTTTGTCCAGATAAAACCTGTGGTGGTAGAAACCTGAAGCACTTGGATAGAAGAAAATAAACCAAAGAGGAGGAGGCAGGAGTAGTCATGGAAGGAGGTTAGCGTGGTGTAGGCAAAAATTTTGGCAGAGCTACATGGAAAGAGGGCTTGTATTAAAGTCAACATGTGTGGCAAAGCTCAGTGAAAGAGAACATGCACAGGATATTTCATTAGAGGAAGTCTGAACTGAGAATTTATCTCATTCTCCATTTGTGCATTTTGGCTTTTCAGGTTTTTCTTTCCTCATGAACATCCATTCATATTTTCCCACTTCAGCAGCATTTTCCTCACAATTAATTTCACTTTGCCTTGACCTTCACAGAACTGTAGATGTTTAGTCTTCAGAAAATATCCATGTGTACTATCATCTGAAGATTTGCATGAAATGTTATTTTTGTCCATTCTCAGTATGTTCATTAAGATGTTCAGTAAGTCCAAACACAACAGTGACCCATGTAGCACTCCACAATGCACCATCTGCCTTTGGAATAGATACTTGTCATTATTCATTATGCCTTGTTTCCACCAAGCAAATGTTTTTCAGTCTACGTGTCAATATTATTGTCAGTGGCAATATGATGCTATAAACAAAATTTTGTGAGATAGTATGCACAGTAAAACCTCATATATTATAGCACCTGGCTTCTGTTTGTCTGCAAGTCTTGTCATTCCATCTAAGAAGTAGTCCATTCTGAAAAGAAAGCTATATTCTTTTATTTCTTGTTTTCCTTTGTCAGTGACGTGAAGGTCCAAACAAGAACTTCAGAGGTAAAACAGCAGTGCCTGAGAAAAAACCCTGATCTCCTCACTCGTAGCCAAGTGTCCTCATCGTTAGGGTGCCACAGCCTGACTCTGAGCTTGCTCTCCACCTGATCTATTAGTCTTGACTTGACTTGACAGTTGCCTGGTTTTGGCAGGACACCTGGACTTTTCCTCCTCTCCTCCCCACACACACTCCTTCCATCAAGGCAATAACATAATGGCTAGGGAGGCCTGGCTGCTGGGTAGACCTCTGTGCTTGATATCCCTCGGATTGAGGACGAACCTCTGTCTTCCAAAGTGAGTGCCTAGACCTTAAACTCAATTTTTGAGGTCTGTAGTTTCAGATTAAAAACAAATCTAAATGATCACAAAAAAGTTGCATTACTTGTGAATTGCATTCTGTAATCTTACAGAAATCTGTACCATACTTTCTTCTTAGTATTTAGCTTTCTTCAAGTGCATTCTTCATAATCCTTGACCCTTCTTGCCACAGACGTTTTAAACAATTCTGGCAATGTAATTTATACTCATATTTCTCTGGGTAGCACCAATGGAAAAACCTCATTAGTACTATCAGAAGAAGGTGTTTTTCTTTCCATTCCATCCTTATTTCTCAATTTTCAGAGTAATTGGCACTGTAGTGGAAAAACAGTCACTTTCTACTGCAACAACTGGACAGAAAGAATGATTCCCCTGCTGCCCTTGAAAGGAGGGTATATACTTTTCACATCACTCTTTTTATTCACTATAAGCCACAAAGATATAGGAGTCAGTTTGTCCATATTTGACATTACTCCTAGTAATTTCAGCTTTTCACTTAAATCTACTTAATTATTTATCTCTATAATCACATCTGCACAATCTCCCCAGAAGAAATATATGACATAGTTTAGATATGGAAAGGATGCTTAGTTTCTGAGAAAGAACAAAGCCTTTACAAACTCTTCCCGAGAGAACATAACATTGGAGAGAGATCAAAGGAGAAAACCCAATCCAACACTGTTAGATGGATTAAATTTTATGTGTAATCTTGCAATGCTATTGCTCAAGTTTCAGCACCAGAAAGGTTTTGTGAGCATTCCCAAGAGAAAAAGCAAGTAACTGGCACGATTTTTTCAAGATATATTCCAAGGACAAAAACGAGCAGATCTGCAATTTGGGGCTTTCTGTGTGCTTCTCAGCACTGTTATCCTCCTGGTGTGAGAACTAAGTCTAATGCTTATTTAGGGGAGGCAGAGCTGCAGTCCTTAAGCAGAGCTGCTTAAAGGTCTTTTCTGAAGATTTTTCTGATTTGTTCTTCTGCCCATAAGGATCTGAAGAAATAGCTTCTGTGAAAAAGTTGATTTGGTGGAGTTATCTGGGCATGTTCCATCCTAACAGCTCTGCCTTTATGTTCTTCACTGGGCTCAGTTAGATTTGTTCACGTGTAAATGTGGGAGGGAGATGTGCTGCCTTGACAGCATTCTTTTCCGTGTTTGCTCTTTCATCAGTCCTTTTAGAGGAAGAGTGTGTGCTGCCCTCCAAGCCTTCTCTACCTGAGTGCTGCTTGGAACTTGAAACACCAGTGCATTTCCAGTATCCCACTGTAATTCAACTAGTGCATGTTAGGAATTTCTGCTCCATGAAACTGTTTTTCATACTAAAGAATTAATAGCTACTGAGTTTATAGAGCAGTAATTGCTCTGTCACAGTCCTGTCTTAATCTGTAAATATTTGCTCTGCTGTGAGTGTTTACAACAACAATGATAAAAACATTGTTAAGTTCTGACAGGGAACACATTTGTTTACTTCAAGTATATGTAAAATGTTTATTTTACTGTTGGGTCCCAGTTTGATACACAAGGTTTAACATTTTGAACTGGGATACCCACAAAATGTGATAGGGATTTATAGTGAAAGAGTTAAACAGTTCAGAAATTAGAAAGAAAGCCAGAAATTTAGTCTGGAAAATCATTCTGAGGAAAGTATTAGCCTATCAGTCTCTCTTGTTTTCATCCAGAAATTTCATTCTCAAATGAGTGCATTAAAACACCGCTTCTGTTAGAACGACACAATTTAATGCTGTATATATTCAGATAATGGCTAGTGGACTTGACCTTAAAGAACTTATTACTTCAGTCCTCTTTTTTGTTATGCAAGTCATCGGCCTGCTTAATTTCAGCTCAGCAACTCACTACATAAATATATAGTAGGTTTTCTACTTAAACAGAAATGTGCTTTGAATTTTTGAAAGAGAGGCAGCATTTTCTTGATTAGGTTTAATGATATGATATACAGAACCATGTACACCAGCTGAATTCCAGCTCTGAATCTACAGAAATGTAAAGTGGTGTTTTATATATTTTATATGCAAAACATTAGCTTCATATCGCATTAAGACCATATAGACAACTATCCTGAGAAGTCATAAAGAGGCCAAAAGACACAAAAGAAATCCATCTCTTTTTTTCTGTACGTCTTGCATTTTTCCTGGACCTGTATTACTTATATTGATCTCTATAATTTTCTATAGAAAGTAGTTAAATCTCTTGTGAATTTATTACTCATAGATCAGAGGATATAGACATTTTGTGTTGCTTACACATATTGGCTAAGATTGGATAGAGAGGTTCAAGCCTCTCTGTGTCTCCCTGACACAGAGGGTGATGGTATTCCCATCTGTAAGTATTCAAAAATTGTGAGTCAGACTATTAAAATCTCACAAGACTGGCCTAAAACAATGATATCAAAATCCCACATTTTTGAGTTGTTCTTAATTTGTAATTTTCAACTCTTTATGGAACGCTCAAGTAATTTTTTCAAGCTTCTGGAATGATGGAGGTCAGAAACCAGAGAAGAGCAAACAGGCGTGTGAGTGGGAGGACTAGAGATACAGCTGGCAGTGATGATTCAGTCCATATGTGGATTATAAGACTTGATGGGATGAAAAGGCTTCTCTGAAGATTTGCAGATAGACTCTCAACGAGAAGATCCAAAACGCTAGTTTTTAGAGATAGAATTGAATTTTGACCTTAGCTCATGGTGTAGTATGAAAAGAAAGGAATGTCAGAAAATATCACAGGAAAAGATATAAAGGAAATATCCAGGAATCAGGAACCAGAGAGGGTGACATGTAAGAGACCAAAAAAGACAGTACCAGCAAGTCCAGGAACTAATGGAACGACCTGTAATTCTTTAGCAGACACTCACTGAGCCACCAGAAGGTGATGTTATTCCTCTTGTTCTTCACAAAAGAATAACGATGTGGCAAAAGCCACATTGACAAGACAGAAACATGAAGTGAAGAAATGGATACAGTGACATTGCTAGCTGACTACAGGAGCATACTGTATGTGCTGGTTTCAGTCTTGGATCCTATGTACCTAACTGTTGTTTGGTAAATATCTTCAGAATGATGGATGATATACTAAGAATTAAAACTCTGAGGAAAAAACACCAATAATTGTGAACCTTACTCAGTTGACATCTGCTTTGGAGTTAGCAACCTGCTAGCACTTTGTAGTCCTAGGAAAGAGAGACAGGCAATTCAAAGGACTGTTTAATTCCAGCTTGAAGGAAATACCTAAAAGGTTGAATTATGCCCTACAAGTGCCTCTTGTCTGCATTGACAAGAAATGATTAACTCAAGCGTAGATGTCAGTACTTTCCTCTGAGGTTGCTTTCTACTTAGGACAAGGGCCAGGTGCTGAACATATAGAAAAGTGTACCTTGTCTATTCTGAATGAAAAAGAAGAAAGAAAATTACTTAAACCAACAAAACATGGAGGTAAGGTAGCATTAGCATACACAATAGCTGGGAGGAAGTAGGATGGGGAGAAGCTGAGGAGTGTTCAGATAATTCAGAAAGCACTGGGGTTTGCTGTTCATGTACACAGCAGACACTACATAGGATATATGGTATTATGGTACTTAGTGTTGAAGACAAACATACAAAACAGTGCTTTGAAACTTGCAGGCCTCAGTGATGCACCTCAAGCAATGAATCAGGCTGTACTCAAAATGGTAAACAAAAAGAGTTGGTAATAATTTGTCGATGCTTCCTTATTAGCAACTGGCATACGACTTCCTGAACAGTAACACTAGGAAAACAAATGTAATCACTTTGGTGACAAATACATTTGAGCATTATTTTCTACATTGTCTATTGCTATTCTAGAAGTTGTCTTAGGCTCATTTAAAATATTAAATTATAATATTAAATTAGGACATTTTTACACATATCATCATTATCACGGTCTTAATGTCTCTTCTTCAGAATATGCATAGCCATAGGCTGCATTCTCCAAAGACCAATTAAGTTAACCCACCTAAAGAAAATAAAAACCCCACTCTGTTTCACAACTGACGGTAAGTAGAGAACAAATGAGTTTGACTTTATTCTTGGAAGCTGTCGGAAATATTATTTTTTGACATAAGATATAAAAAAGTACCACACAGAGCAGCTCCCAGTTGGTCCTTTCTCAAACAAGCTTCTGTACTCAAGTGACCAGACAATCAAGACTAATGTTTAGTATCGAACTCCAAAGGGAGGAACAGACACACTAATGAATGCAATGGTTTCACATTATAGATGGCAGTGCGACTTCTTCCCTCAGTACATCACTCTTCATCCTCGTGTTTTCATACTGTCGGAGGTTCAGGCAGATCCTGTCTTTCCACCTATCCCTCCCTCTGCCCGAAGTTGTTCTCTCCATTGTACTGACTCACTACTTTATGCAGCTATGCTCCAAAATCATTCCTTAAAGAGATCTGGTTTAAGGAAAAAGAAAATACCACCATCGCCACTTTTCACAAGAAAAAATAGGAAAGTATGTTTTCCTTGCCTCTCACACACACTATTTTTGTTCTTCTTTTGCCATTCCTATCATCAAAAAAGATATACTAAGTACTAAAAGCTGTTGGCTTTTTGGTGAACTTCTTGAAGCAAAATAACCAAGGCATATACAACAAATAATAAATTACACTGGACTGCAATTCATTTGGACAATTCTGCACATACACATTAAAAGAAATCACATAATTTCCCAGAGAGTTTTAAACACAAAAAATAGGGAAAATACTTGGCTCAGTAAAGAAATTGCTTATCCATCTGTAGTAGTGCCACATTTAAGAGGTTAATTTCCTCTGCTGAAAGCTCTTCTGCAATGGTAGATCTGTCCTTTTCCTCCTCTGTAAAATACGGAAATGTGCCTACAAAGATTTGTGAAAATAAACAGCATTCTTTGCCAAGGAAAACATAAGTTGAAAGTGTCCTGGTTTTATACCTGTATGGATTATAACCCATCCCCTCCAGAAATCTATCATTTGTTATCTTAAAGACGTGTGAACTGTAAAGCAAAGTATTGTTCAAATGCATTATTTAAATGGGACTTTCATTTGTTATGTCACTTTAAGGTTTCTTGAGGGACTTGGCTGTAAATTGCTATTGGGAAACCTTAAAAAATGGAAGGGAAAAATGTGATATTTATCAAGTGTTGACTGTGTGTTTAGCCCTGCACAACAGAGGGAGCAAAACATACCGTTCCCCAAGAGAGATACTTGGTTTATATTAGGTGATTTAATACAGGCACACAAATTTCCTGTAGAACGAGGAAAAGACTGGCTTCAACACGGTGTTAAAGTATAGGGTGCAGGGTAGACATTCAATTTATAGTGGATCAGCTCTGGAAAGTGTGGTGGAAAACTATATATTAAAGAGGGATTTGAAAGAGCAAAGGCATAAAGGGAAAAACAGAGATAACAGAGATGAGTAGAAGACAAAGACTCCACTGAGAGAACACTTTTCAGTTACCTGAAAGTTTCTTAGTATTAAACTATTATTCAACAAGCAAAAACATTTCAGATTTTTTTAACACTCTAGTGCTTGTGAGAAATCTCTGCACTCCACGATTTACACATCTGTTATACTACTGAGCAAAGGGGCACTTATTAAAAAAATGCATATATTTGCATGATCTGAAATTATTTGCATAAAATTAAACGGGGTTTTACATGTGTATTGGCTTTGCACCACTCACGCTTCCAGTTTTGCAATGTTTTCAGGATTCCTGACTCTCCACATATGCACAGCCTCCTCAATGCCTTGACTTTTCACTCTTATCTTTATATAGTCAAAGAATAGCAGGAAAAATACATGTAATAAGGAAAAACTGATCTACAGGAAAACAGTGATTGAGCCGATGTGAGGAAACACGAAGGATTTCCTGCATGTGAGAGATTTAATTTTTCCTATTTAATTATGTTCCATTAATATTGAGTGGTCTGTTCTTTACCCACTCACCAACACTGATCCTCTAAAGTACACAGAATTTGATTTCAATCTTCCCATCACAATTTCAGATTTTTGCTGTTCCATCAGGCAGACACAGCACACTGATGCTTCCTCTCACTTAGAAAAAACTTTAATAAAGTTTTCCGAGCACATCTATCTGTCTACGAATCCCTTTTCCCTGTCCTTCTTGGAGTTCCTGGTTTCATGAGGACTCTGTGAGAGGGAACAGTTCTGGGTTACCTGCAGTGATCAGCCAAAGGGCAGGAGTGACTTTTTAGGGACACTAAAAGGAAGTCAGCTGTCTATCAGCAGTGCAAACAGCATTTTGATATCATTTCCAGAAGGAGGTAGAATGGTTGCCAGACCAGGGTATCTTGGCTGGTCCATATGGATGCATGCCATGGGAAATGCATTATCCATTAGGAAAACTTGCAGATGGAGTAGGTTCAAAATGCCCTTTTTATGGTCTGTATGGCTTTAACGCTATTTCTTCTGTGGTAGAGTTTCTGTGATAAATTCGTTCCTCATTAAAATGTGCACACAAGATGCGGCAGGCCAGAAGTTTAAGGACCTTGTTTGTTTTTCTACCTTTGCTCTTAAGTAGAGTGAAAACAAAAGTCATTTATGATTGCAGGTGCTACTTTGCATGATACAAAGTAGCTACAAATCTTTACATTAAAAATAACTAACTGAGAAGGGCTGAGTCTGCATTACAATCTAATCAGTTTTAGGATTATAAAGTAAAAGACAAGATGAAAGAACTATGCAGAGCTTTTTGCTCTGCATTGTTTCTGCATAAATGATGTGTACATTTCCTTGAGCTTTACAGATTTTCTGTTTATGAGGATTTATTTGAGTCAAAAAAATCAGAATCAGATGCTACTATGGTAGGTGTGACCCAGGCAGAGGTGCTGGCCGCTGGGTGCTGCAGTGACTGTTACCATGAGCAGTGGTGCTGGCTTTTGCCCGGTATTACCTGCAGATACAGACGACAAGGAGATGGGAAAGGGAAGGGATCAGTGTTCACTCTTCTGCCACTGCAGCTCTTCGAAGTATCAAACTTTGCAGAGCTTCTACTGCAACAGTGTGGTGGGTGTACTCCTATTTTTCCTACCTGCTTTCCTAGGTCTTCAGTCAGTGTTGAGGTCCAGTGTGCTGGATGAGACAGTCAGGTGTGGAGACACCTGGACAAAGGAGTTAGTTAAAAAACACAAGAAGAGCTGAAGACCAGGGATGAGGATACTGCATGCCAATCACTGATTGGTACACTTAATTCAGCCTTTGATGGGCTGTTTTCATTTATAACAGTGGCCAAGTCAGGGAAAAGGGCTGGGTTGGCTAGACAGTATTTCCTTGTGAGGTTTCAAAATTTATTATCATTCCAGGGCAGAACAAAGTCTGTGACTTGTAATGTTAACTTAATGAAAGTATGCAAGAAAGTTTTTTTTAATAAAACAGCACACTCAGAGTAACTATTAGCTCCTCCAGTTTCTGAGAAAACCAAGTTCAAGCAACAGATCTTCCAGTGCCATAGCAGATTTTCGGAAAGGTCTTATTTCCTAGGCTTACTCTCCTGGCAGATCTGGGAAATTTCTTCCTTATTTGGCCAGATGGTTTTTGATAGGAAGGTAGAAAACGGGAAATTCACGAACGTCCCAGAGAAGATATCAACTCCTTTATTTCCATAGTCCTGTTAATTAAGGAATTAATGTGGGATGTGGGACATTCTAATTGAGTTCAATTCTTCTCTGGAAAGGCTTTTTACCCATATTAGAACTCCGATCAAATTCATTGTAGGATATTCTGAACTAGAAAAGTGTTCTTAATAAAGGTATTTAATTTTATATAAATAATTAAACATGGCAGGAAGAATTAGAATAGAGGTTTTCCACCTCCTGACAGTGTCTGAATGCCTTTCTCTCCCTCCTATATCTGAACTGTGATATTCTTATTGCTATTCTTCTTTCTCCCCTTCTCCCTATTCTTAATTGTTCTTGGACTGGTGGACTCCAGGGGCACTGCTACTTCTGACCGGGAACATCTCCCTTGGACAAGGACGATTTTGTATCCTCCTCTCAGACTGTCCCTAAGGAGACGTAATGAGGTGCTTCATTTGTAACTACGAAGCTCCCACACTTCTAATATTTTTATCTACTCTTTTCAGTTAACTGTAGAAAATAACTGCTAGAGCATAAATAGGGTACAAGCATGCCCACGTCAGCCGCATCAGGGTTATCATCTCAAAGATGAGAAGGTTTATTAACTGAAATTTCTAGAGTATTGTTCCAAAACTGGGCTACCATTAAGTGTCTAGATAATGACACTCTTGAGCACATCATAGAATCATAGAATCATAGAATGGTTAGGGCTGGAAGGGACCTTCAAAGGTCATCTAGTCCAACCCCCCTGCAAGGAACACGGATATCTCCAACTACATCAGGTTCCTCAGGGCCTCATCCAACCGGGCCTTGAACGTCTCCAGGGATGGAGCATCCACCACCTCTCTGGGCAACCTGTTCCAGTGTTCTACAACTCTCATGGTAAAAAATTTTTTCCTAATATCCAACCTGAATCTACCTCCCTCTATTTTAAAACCATTACCCCTTGTCCTATCACAACTGGCCCTCTTGAACAGCCTCTCCCCATCTTTCTTGTAGGCCCCCTTGAGGTACTGGAAGACCGCTATAAGGTCACCCCGGAGCCTCCTCTTCTCCAGGCTGAACAGCCCCAACTCTTTCAGCCTGTCCTCATAGGAAAGGTGCTCCAGCCCTCTTATCATCTTCGTGGCCCTCCTCTGGACCCTCTCCAACTGGTCCATGTCCTTCTTATGTTGGGGACTCCAGAACTGGACGCAGTACTCCAAGTGAGGTCTCACGAGGGCAGAGTAGATTGATTGTACATCAATCACCTATGTATGGAATAAGCATCACCATCACAATGTTAAGACTTCCTGAGTGAAATGGAGACACAGTGTCTGTATGTCCTTTCCCTTTAGCATTTTTAAGGACAGTTATGATGTTGTGAGTCAATTCCAGCAGGGACAAAATAGCTCTATTAAGATTTCTGAGTCAACTCCAGCTCACATCCAATCTACACTCTGATCTTTCTCAAAAAGGTTTTGATTTTGCACTGATTAAACGAGAACCAGGTGAGGAGTTAATTAAGTCAGTTTGCTTTGATAAAGTTTGACTTACTCAGTTTCACAGAGCACAAGCAAACAATTTTTTTCTCCTTTTGTGCTTCATTTTATTTATCTAGAGTTAAAATTCCTAAACCAAAGAAAACAAACTTAACATTGATTTCTAATCAATATTTTCTTTGCATCCCTGCAACCAACAGCATAGGGTGACAATGTCATATTCAAGATAAATGGGTTTTGGAAATGCACTTTTCCTGTATAATTGAAAACAGAGCTACACATTAAAAAAGCATTTGCTTTTCAATGTTCTCTTGTACAGGGGAAATTGTCTGGCAGAATGAGTGCAGGTCTGTGTTTCAAAGAGGTAAGTATCTTTCTGATTTCTCCCTAGGTATAGACCCCTTCCATCATGCTCTCTAGGAGAGTATTTTGTTGTATTTTTCCAGTTCTTCCAAAACAGAAAGTCCATCACTTCTTGTTTTCTATTTTTGTAATTTCATCCAAAAACATTATTTTTAAAAGAACCTTTTAATAATGGTTAGAAAAATAGTTTCCAGAAATGAGTTTTAATAATTTTATCCATTGTAAACCTTTATGAAATTCAAGAGGCTTAAAGAAAGTTTTCCATTTCTTTTTTATTATTTTAAGAATTCATCTTTTAGAATTGTTACATTATTCATCTCCAGCACTTGACTTTAAGGTTGTTTTATTTTTTAATACTATATATGTTGTACATTAATAATAATGTAACGATTTCTTGGAAAGAACTATTTTCAATTGCGCACATCACTGATATGTATTATGGCTTATCTGTCCAAGTAGCTCAAATATATTTTGACTTCATTGCTCTGCATGTTTTATGTTCAAATACTGTGCAGGTTTTAGTTTTACAGCCAAAAGTACTGTTTCAAATATAAATAGTTAAAATTAGCTCTTTCTGTTACTTACAGAATTTATACAAACAAGTACACATATTCTCCAATTCTTCTATTAATTTTACACATTTCTTTTTTTCAGATCTTGAAATGGAATGCGTCTTGTAGGGCTGCTGTATGACTAGTATTCTAAGTCATGTCATATTTTTTCTGTTCCCTGAACGCATGAGTTATCCTTTGAATAGGCAAAGGCTGTAGACTGGGCATTGAGGATATGTTACTGTCGAGGAGAGTGCTGGCAACTGCAGAAAAAGGAAATGTTGTTACACTAGCATTTTCAACATTTTCCTTTCTTTGGTTATGTAAACTTTACCTCCAACACTCAGCTTACACCTCTTATCATGCTAGACCATAGCAATGTAGAAAAGTATTTGAGGAAAAGGGAGAAGTCGGTAACTGAAGATCAAATCAGATAAAGATAGAAGTAATAGCCTGGGTTAAAGAAACAGATCGTCGTCAGATTTGATGTCTGCTGCATCTTTTTGCTCTGTTTATTGTTCATCAGGGAATCTTATTAATCTCACACAGTTTCTGTAAATCCATATAATGGCCATGGCAAAAGAAAAACCTTTTTAACAACTACTCTGGATTTTTGCAGAGACCTTTGTTTGGGGTTACTGTTGGTCACTGCTCAGATCTCTCATGCTTAACATGTTAAACTTTGATGGGGAACACATCGTTAAAGTCCACAATGAATCTAAATTAATTTCTAGGCTTTGGCCCAATACATCAGCAATTTCAGTTGTGTCTGGAGCTCACTAAACCAAAAAGATCTAAACATTTCTGGCAAAAATTCTAAGACTGAAGCATCTTAAATCTCTGTCTCAACTTTTAAGCTATCTGCTAGTTCTTCCAGTCATTACAACCTACAGAAACATCTCAGAATGTTGCAATTTCATGGTTTTATGTTGAGTAAAAGGTTTTAGTTTTTTTATGTGCTCCATAGGAATTACTGCCCAGGTTTATCAAGAATAAACTAGAGTGTTCTCAGAATCTCGACAATCACCGTCAAATTTAAAATGAACATTACTCAACCAGTCTTCTGTATCTTTCTAGTCTAGTTCTTGAAAGAAGTAATTCTACAATCAAGTTCTGTCCCAGCTCCACAAGCTGTATTCCTATATGAAGATCCTTGAATACCACAGCACTGGGCAGTAAATATAGACATCAGTCTTCTCTAACAGATCTACAGGGTTAGGCCACGTGTAAATGAAATATTTTCCTATCCTTTACTGGTGCAAAAGCATTTATGGCATGAAAGAAGAGGACACTTAACAAAGAGGATTCTATGCTTATCTCTGCAGTTCTGTCTGAAGGATGATTTTGAAATGGGCCAAGGAAAAAGCAATGACAACTAAACCATGAATTTGCAGGTGCACCTGCCGGACAAAGGGAACTGGCATGATGCTGCTTTCTGTGGTAATCAGCTGGTAGAGAAAAGGTAATTTAGTCATATCCTATCGGTTTTGGCAGTATACTTTCATTGGATCTAAAATATGGGCTATTAAGTCTGATGTGCCTTGTAATGTCTTGAAGTTCCTAAGATTTTCAAAGAAATAAATAAACAAATCTTCATTTTCCATGTTGTTAAGGAGCAATTCTCTCAGTTTCTTTTGTTATGAAATTATCTTCCCCTCTACTGACATTCTCCAGATCTTCCTGTATGAGCTTTTATTTTCTGTAAAACCTCAGTTTACATGTACCAAGAACTTAATGATCATTCTTAGTTTGATTGTGGCCTAGTATGGCCTATTTTCAGTATAGGGCTTGGTTTTGAAATTTAAGTAGTACTTCAAGTTCAACCATTGTCCCATACTTCGATTTAGCTGTTAATGTCCTACAGAGAATGTCACTCCCCTATTAAGAGCTTGAGCAATTTTGTTATCTCAGATGCATTAACAATGCACAAGATAGAAACATGATTTGATTGAGAAAGAAATGTTTTAGTTGGAAGAGTCCTGAGTGTAAACTTGACAAATGAGCAAGCATGACATGAAGATCACAGGAGAAAGAGAACTTGGGAATGACGTGCGAGTTTTTACAAAATTGCTTTTCTGATAAAGCCACATTTCAAGCTGAATGATTAGCACTTACTCAGCAGATCACTATGCACTGACCTTGGCAGTACCACCAGGGTCAGATTTGCATACATATTCACATGCATGAATAATTCTCAAATTTTCCATTACATTAGGCACAAACAGGTTTCTTTTCTCTATCATCATGCATGAATATCTCTTTTCTTGCCACCATATTTCTCTTGAAATGAGAATAACAGGTTGCCCCTTACCGTAACTCAGCACACTCGTGCAGGATCTCCTTATAGCTGTCTCCCTGAAATGCCCAGTGCTACATTAAGTCTGAGTTTTGTACAGTGATTCCCCTTCTTCTGCTGTTATCGAGTAATGACAAAACAGTGATCATCCATGCTTGGGATGTGCTACCACTTGCTTTTGGATTCTTGTCATTGATTGATACTGTGTAACTCTTAAGAGCTTGATCTAGCCTGTCCTATTATCAGGTATTACCTATTAACACTAATAGTTGTAGTAGAGCAGCAATGGAGGAAAGATTGGATTCTTTCTGAAAAAATAAGGTGGGAGATGGGGAATAATCTTTCTTCTGCTCATATTCAGCACTTGGCAACACCTGGAGGATATCATATTCTATGCCAAATGGCAAATTCTACAGGCAAAACTCCTTGCTCTTCTAATGCCTTCTGTAACTGACGTTAACTACAAGGGGTACTCGACTCAGCAAAGAGGTTTCTGCATTGACAGTATAAAACAGATTTCAGATTTTATGAATTATATGTAAGATCTCATATTCAGTACCATAGAGGAAGTTGGATTGGAAGGGACCTCAGGTGTACTATTTGATTCAAACTCTTGCTCAAAGCAGGGCTAACTTCAAAGTTATGTCAGGTTGTTCAGGGCATTGCGCTGAACAGAGATACCACATCTTCTCTGAACCCTTCTTCCACTGTTTTCCCTGTGAATCATTTTCCCTATGAATATTTTTTTTTCCTTCTTCAGTCAAATTGCCTTTGTTACAACTTCTGATTATTGCCCTTTCTTTTTGAATGTCTTTCCAAAAAAAAATAAAGCATGAATCCCATTTATCTATAACCTTTAGGCAGTTGAGGACAGCAATAGACAGACTCTCTTTCACATTCTCTTCTCTATCTTGAGCAAAATCAGTTCTCTCAGACTCTCCTTCGTCATGTCTCTCCATCTAGCCCCCCCGACCCTCTGTTGGACACTTCCTTTTTTGCTGATCCATCACTTGTTCTGGAGTGCCCCAAACTGGACACAGTATTTCAGATGAGGCATCACAAGTGCCAAATAGGTGGAAATAATCACTTTCCTTGACCTTCTGACTACACTTTTACTAATGCTGTGTTTTACACAGCTGCTCTTATTTGCTGCAAGAGCATACTGCAGGTATACGTTCAATTTGTTGTCTATATGGACAGGTCATTCTCATCAAAGATGTTTTCTTGCCAACTGGAGCCCAGACTGTAGTGTTGCATTGGATGATTCTACTCCAGGTACAAGAATTCCATTTGCCTTCTCTGAACTTCATGAAACTTCTCTCAAGCAAGTTTTACATCTGAAAAGCATCCCTAACCTCCAACATATCAACCTACAGATATCTACATGGGAATTTGGTTCATCATGTAGGTGGCTCAGAACACAGAGCATGTAACGGAGAAATTTCTAAAGAATTAAGCAAATAGATTTAAATAACAGAGAAACTCCTGTGTGCATGCGAAACAAATTCTTCAGTCTGTGGCTAGCCTCCCAGTGCAGCAGAAACCTAAGCAATATTTTGAATGTTTGGGACTGTTTTATTTTGCAACATTGAAGACGGTAATATCTGAGAAAATAACTTCATTCACTTACTTATATTAAAAGACATAGGATTTCTTAGTGTAAAATGTGGTACTTAAGCAGTACATTCGCTATAGTAATCTTTAGATGTATGCTGTAGTTTTCAGTGTATTTTGTAGGTCCACATAGCAAAAGTATTTTTCTTGCATCTTTTCAATTTGCTGTGTTTGTGATTCTGAATTTTTCCTGTCTTTGTCATTTTTGTAGGTCATGCTTTAACCTACATGAGTAATGTTTGCACAGCACAGACGGTGCTTGCTGTACCTTGACTTATCACATTCTCTTCCACCATTGTCAGTTCAATCGGACAAGAAATGGTTATAGCCTTTTGGAAGGTCAGATATGATTCAAGGAGGAATTTCTTACCTATGTGAAAGATTATTTTTTCTATAACCTGATCTCATATAATTTAATCTGATGCTACAGAATTCACGTATGCCAGTCAGCTACCTCAGCGCAGCTGCATGCTACACTATTCACGCTTGAGCACTACCGGCACGGTATTTATAGCTGAAACCTTCAGTTTATGAAAAAGAACTTTAATACTCTCATGCAGTAGTGTAATTATCATCTGCCAAGAGAAAGGGAGCAATCTATGCAAACTTTTTCAAGTAAGCCCTATTCTCAAGCTTCAGAAAAAAATGTCTTGTCATTCGAGTGGTTGCGTTTAAACAGTTGACTCCAAGGATAAAAAGTATTCAAGGCTTATGTGAGCTTTGAAAAAATTGTGTAGGAGGGAGCAAGGGAAGGAGTTTACCCTCCTTTCCAAGTCATGGACTTGAGAGAGAACTACAGTCCTAGCACAATATATTTCTGCGTGAATGAAATGCAGCTATCACATGGAGGCAGCATGACTGCCACCATCAATAGCTGCACAGATCAAAGCTGGTGAATGTGTCCTTGAGTGTTTCTTTTTTCTCCTTTATAGAAGAACATCTCATCAGTGTTGCCTACAGTCCAGGAGAGAAACTGCGATACCACCGAGAGGATTGTTGGCTCCAAGAATAAGAATAAAAGATCAGAGAAAGAAACTAAAGAAGATGTTCAAGCCAGGAGCTGGAGCAATAGGGTCATGTTCTGATTTACCTTTAGGGGATTAAAGTCTGGTCTGAGTTTTGTATG
Source organism: Tauraco erythrolophus (assembly GCF_009769465.1). Classification (NCBI taxonomy): domain Eukaryota; kingdom Metazoa; phylum Chordata; class Aves; order Musophagiformes; family Musophagidae; genus Tauraco; species Tauraco erythrolophus. The sequence continues at coordinate 120,388,564 of NC_141465.1, read as the reverse complement.
TACCTTGAAGATCAATTGGTTTCATTGTCTTTTAAGTTGGACAACTGCACAAACTGTGAACTATTGTCAGTGGAGGGGGTCACCCCTGCTTTGAACTGTACTGCATTCAGTTTGTAGATATTTTGCTGCATGTTTACTAAGAAAAAGGCAGGGTCCAAAAGTTAAATTCTAAATACATAGGAGAAAATTCTCCCAATATAATTGCATATCAAACTGTTTCCTGTTGTGTAACAGATTCATAGCACTGGGAAGATACATGACTCCAGATTTTCTTCTTGTGTAAATTGATGTATACCCACTAAAACTTGTGGAGAGCTACCAAAAAAAGAAAAAAGTGTAATTCATAGGCAGCATCCTTGTGTAATTCCTAGTGTAAAAGGTAGTTAGTCTTCTAATGCCTTGATATCATGGATTAATCCTTGAGAGCAACGAGAGAGAGCAGTTCTGTAATTCGTAACATAGTTGTCTTATACCTGGAGTTACACCTGTGAAACCACAGAAGCTGAAAGCTGGTGTTATGTTTTATTGAATATCCCTACAAATTGGAGCAAGATACAGAACAAGAAGTGTCATACTATGGGTTAAAAAAAAGACAAGTGTAGATCAGTTAAAAAATGAAAGGGAGATAGAATTGAATGAGTCAGAGAAAACTTGAACATTAAATACCCTTGTTCCAGTTTCGAAAGAAAATATTGACAGTAACCAGGTCTTTAAATACATTAACTAAAAAAATAAAATGTATAAAAAATGTGGGCTAAATATGTTTTAGATGACAGAGAAGTATTCAAGTAAGGAAGTACTGATTCACCTTAGGGCATTAAAATAACTAGACAATGTAATAGCTGAATCACTAGCAACTATGTTTAAGAATTGAATAACAAACATATTATTTATCCTTGAAAGAGAGAGTATGGAGGACTTGGAAAATTATAGCTCACAGCACTCAAATTTAATCCATGCAACAAATCATTAGGCAATCAGTTTAAGTATCTAGAAGGTAAGAGGGTGATAAAAACTATCCAACATTAGTTCTTCAAGAATAAATCAAGTCAAGTAAATTTTTTTGTTGTTTTATTAAAACAAGTCATTTAAATTATAAGGGAAAGGTACTAAATGCAATACACTGACTTCAGTACAATTTTTGGTACTGTCTCAAATGGTATTCTGTGATTATGTGATTCTCAGAAGCATTCTGAGGAAGCATGGTGAAGAAGAAATCATCATCAGGTAGGCTAGAAAAAAATCCCAGAGAACATGTACTTACCAACATTAGAAGGCATCTTAAAGGCTTGAAGAGGACTCTTTGGTGCTTAGTTATATTTGATATTCTCTATAGTGACAGAAGATCCAGTTCTGGAGTCCCCAACATAAGAAGGACATGGACCAGTTGGAGAGGGTCCAGAGGAGGGCCACGAAGATGATAAGAGGGCTGGAGCACCTTTCCTATGAGGACAGGCTGAAAGAGTTGGGGCTGTTCAGCCTGGAGAAGAGGAGGCTCCGGGGTGACCTTATAGCGGTCTTCCAGCACCTCAAGGGGGCCTACAAGAAAGATGGGGAGAGGCTGTTCAGGAGGGCCAGTTGTGATAGGACAAGGGGTAATGGTTTTAAAATAGAGGGAGGTAGATTCAGGTTGGATATTAGGAAAAAATTTTTTACCATGAGAGTTGTAGAACACTGGAACAGGTTGCCCAGAGAGGTGGTGGATGCTCCATCCCTGGAGACGTTCAAGGCCCGGTTGGATGAGGCCCTGAGCAACCTGATCTAGTTGGAGATATCCCTGTTTGTTGCAGGGGGGTTGGACTAAATGACCTTTGAAGGTCCCTTCCAGCCCTAACGATTCTATGATTCTATGATTCTAAGATGGTATAAAGGTTCAATTTATGCTGTTTGCAACTGACACCCTGCAGGCAGGGCTAGCAAACCCTGTAAACCAAGATCAGATGGGACCAAAAAGTCATCTTTTGAAATAGAACCGATGTCATGAAAACAGAAATGTCAAAGAGGAAATACAATGGATAACAAAAAAAGATAGGAGATGTATACAGGTTTACAAAAGCAAATAATATTTTAGACTCTACTTTTTGGGATGCTCTATGAAAAAAATGAGGCAACTAATTTGTTCTCATTTTACCACTGATGAAGTCTCAGTTGGAACATTACACTGTGACAAAGATGTTGACAAACTGAAGAGTACCTAGAAAGAACAAGAAGAATGCTAGGAGACAAAAAATCCCCACAGAGTCACTGCATGTGACTTTAATCCGCACAAAACAGGATGCAGATGTGACAGATAAAGTAGATATGAGAACCCCCAGGTGAGCTGGCCTATGGTGTCTGAGAACAGGGAGGGAGAGCAAATCGAAGCTCCTGTGATCCAAGAGGAACAGGTCAAGGATCTGCTTCTTTGGCTGGATGCCCACAAGTCTATGGGGCCTGATGGTATCCACTTGAGAGTCCTGAGAGAGCTGGCGGATGTCATTGCCAAACCCCTGTCCATTATCTTTGGGCAGTCTTGGCTCACTGGGGAAGTTCCGCTGGACTGGAGGCTGGCGGATGTTACCCCCATTTACAAAAAAGGGCGGAAGGAGTATCCGGGGAACTACAGGCCTGTCAGTTTGACCTCGGTGACGGGCAAAGTCATGGAACAGATTATCTTGAGTGCTATTAATGAGCACATACAGGTTAACCGGGTGATCAGGCCCAGTCAACATGGGTTTATGAAAGGCAGGTCTTGCCAATCAAACCTGATCACCTTCTATGACAGGGTGACCCGCCTGGTTGACGAGGAAAGGGCTGTGGATGTAGTTTTCCTAGACCTCAGTAAAGCCTTTGATACAGTTTCTCATAGTGTTCTGGTTGAGAAACTGGTAACTGCTGGCCTGGATAGGCACACCCTCCTTTGGGTTAAAAACTGGCTGGATGGCCGGGCCCAAAGAGTGGTGGTAAATGGGGCTAAATCCGGCTGGAGGCCGGTCACCAGTGGGGTTCCTCAGGGCTCAGTGCTGGGTCCGGTTCTGTTTAACATCTTTATCAATGACCTGGATGAGGGGATTGAATGTACCCTCAGTAAGTTTGCGGATGACACCAAGCTGGGAGGCTGTGTCGATCTGCTGGAGGGTAGGGAGGCCCTTCAGAGGGATTTGAACAGACTGGATCGTTGGGCTGAGGCCAATGGCATGAGCTTTAATAAGGCCAAGTGCAGAGTCCTTCACTTGGGGTGTAAAAACCCCAAGCATCGCTATAGGCTCGGGGAAGAGTGGCTGGAGAGCTGCCTGGCGGAGAAGGACCTGGGGGTCTTGGCTGACTACTGGCTTGATATGAGCCAGCAGTGTGCTCAGGTGGCCAAAAAGGCCAATGGGATACTGGCGTGTATCAAGAATAGTGTGACCAGCAGGAGTAGGGAAGTGATCCTGCCCCTGTACTCAGCACTGGTGAGGCCGCACCTGGAATATTGTGTCCAGTTTTGGGCCCCTCGCTTTAAGAGAGATATTGAGCTCCTGGAGCGAGTCCAAAGAAGGGCGACTAAACTGGTCAAGGGGCTGGAAAATAAAACTTATGAGGAGCGGCTGAGGGAGTTGGGGCTGTTTAGCCTGGAGAAGAGGAGGCTGAGGGGAGACCTGATTACGGCCTATAAATACTTGAGAAAAGATGGTGGGGAGGTAGGGGGAGGGCTCTTTACATTAGTGACGGGTGATAGAACAAGAGGAAATGGGCATAAGCTTAGTCAGGGGAGATTCAGGTTGGATGTTAGGAAGTATTTCTTCTCTGAAAGGGTTGTCAGCCACTGGAATAGGCTGCCCAGGGAGGTGGTTGAGTCCCCATCCCTGGATGTGTTTAAGAATAGGGTGGATGAGCTACTTGAGGATATGGTTTAATGGGGATTAGGGATGGTTGGACTCGATGATCTCTAAGGTCTTTTCCAACCTAGAAATCTATGAATCTATGAATCTATGAATCTATGGTTTAATGGGGATTAGGGATGGTTGGACTCAATGATCTCTAAGGTCTTTTCCAACCTAGAAATCTATGAAATCTATGAACCTTTGTGGGTCACTGATGGATCAATTAGCCCTGGTATTTAGGCCATACTGGGGGCACTATTATTTTGAGCCTAGCACACCGAAGTAGATACTTGGTCTGTGGGAGATCAATTTTAATTCTGATTGCTATGGGCTAGAACAAAAGTGTGCACAGTGTTGTGAACTGAGGGTACATCCAGAGTGGGGTAGGGGGAAAACACGTGAGACCTGTACATCATGATGGTTATTGCATCATAACATCAGCCTAATGATTCGTTATTCTTGAAGAAGAGTTGCCAAACAAGCTACTTTTACTCAAAAGAGTGAATAAAACCAACATAATGACCAATTCCAAAGCTCAGATTCATATGATTTTTTAAAGAGCTTAATTTCCAATAAATCAGTTGTAATTAGGTTTTAATTAGAGTGAATAATTTGAAGAAATCTATGGTTCCTGGCATTCAAGTATTTCAAATGAACCATGAAGATACCGGACTGCCCTCTTAGGTATATGTTATAATGCTTAAATTTAGAGATCAACATTTTTTTGTCAATCTTTATATGGTTTTGATCTTTCTTTTAGTTTTGGTTCTTCAGAATCTCCCAAGACAGGTTTCTTTTTAAGTAATATAAGCAAAGTTTTTATCAGTGATGATGCATCATGCTTTCTTGTCTTAGACATACACAGAAATGACAAGATGTGACACATGCGATTGAAATTATTTCAATTTTTATCCATCTGGAATTTATTTGGCAGAAACTCATCACACTTATTCTTCCCTTCCTCATTCCTACTGTGAGTTTATGACTTTCTCAATCTGACACACATCCTTGCTCAGGTCCTACTTGTCTCCCCTCAGATGATATTTCAGCATGGAGAGAAAAGAGGTGCCTCCTCATTCAGTGAAGTGGTAGTAGTGGTACATCTAGTTTCACCTCTCATCTGTTTTAGAGGCAATTTTCTCTGCATTTTGATCTGTTTCTGATGTGCTGAGGATCTCTCCTCCACCCCACACACCTACTGAGTAGCAACAAAGATAAATTGACTTCTAATCTGATGAAATTGCCTTTGGCTCCTCTATGGAAAATACCAGTCTATCCCCACCATTGCAGTCATGGAAAATAATTCCACTCCTTAAAAGTCTCATTACTTTGTTTCTACAGTAGATCACAAAAAAATCACTCACATTCTGATATCATAGGTGGGAACTGTTAAGCTGGATCTCAGCAAGGGCGTCTTCTGGCAGAACTAGGCATATGTGCTTTGCTCATATCTCATCAAATCTATTCTTTGCTATGTCTCCATATCCCCAGATGTCACATGCTTGTCCTCTTTTCTAAATCAACAGAAAGATAGAACTCTTTCAGAGTCACTATTCTTGTCATTCTTCTCAGTCAAGACAATATAATGGCATCAGGTTTGTATTTCTACAACTTCATAACAGATTTTTAATCCCCATTTGAAAATTTGTTTAGCTTTCCATACCTGCTAGTTTCATGTCCACATCTGGAGTGCTGACAATATGCTATTCATCCATTATCTTGCCTATAATACATTATAATGCAGTGCTTTGAAGATCGTATAAGAACTTTCTAATTTATGATAACGTTTTTATATGTCTATGCACTGGCAGGAATAAATGAGAGTTTTTCATTTAAGAATAGAAAACCAAAGATGTTTCACAATCTGAATTGAGTTTTGCTATTATATAAATTAAGTGTATGTTCTTTGTTTGCTCTCAAACTCCTCTGCTAACTTGTGATGATTAAAGGAACATATATGGCTTATTTCACAAGGTCTTATAAACTGAAGTTGGCAAATAAATTCAGACTGACGGATCAATTATAATTAGCTATGGAGCCAAGGTACAGGTGTCAGAACGTTATAAGAAGTTGTTTGGTGTTGAGACTTTCAGTTTAAGACATTATAACATCAGTTGGCCATCACCTTTGCATCAAACTATGGATTCCTCAGTTGACTCCCAGAATACACGGTTCTTACAGACACTTACACATGTGCATAACTTTCTGCCTAAGGTAATTTCAATGATTTCACTGGGAACACTCACATGAAAAAAAATAAGCATATACCAGAGTATCTTAGGGAATCCTAAGCAGGAAACAGAAGATTTAGGATCCCAATAGGAACATTAATATAGCTATGTTGCATTTACTACGTATATTTATGATACTATACCCATTTAACAACATAAACCACAATATGTTAAACAGTTTACAAGAAAAGTGAGCACAGAGAATACTGCACAGCTTGCAATACTGCATAGTTTTTCAATGTTATTCCTGGTCTTCATGGCAGGTTTTCTTAAGGGAGTCTCAAAAATTTTGCTGTGTATGTTTCAATGAGACATTTTTGTTCTTCCTTATGCAAACAGTCAAAGTGGCAGCAGCTTGTATAAGCTGTGCTAAGCTGTGCATGGAGAAAGAGAATTAATGTCACAAAACTGTGGAGCAGTCCATATCATTTCACAATGAAATCTACAGTGAAAACAATAGAGTATGTGAAGGTGATATTCTGATGATGCCTCTATGGGAGGTAAAATGGAGACTAATAATAGTAATATGATTCAGGAAAAAATGCGACAGCTTTAAGTATAGGAATCATGGAAACAGAGCAAAATATATCAGCTCAAAGTATAAGCAATATGTACATCCAAATCCAAAACCTTGGGCTATAAATTGAGAATTCATGTGTGGAATTTGAGGAGGAAAAAAAAGGACATTAACAATCACAAGACTGAACCATCCGTTTGACACTGGAAAAAAGACTGCAGGATGCGTCAGCTGGGACATTTATATTTGAAATACAAAAATACATCACAGTGGTGGAACTTCCTTAGGAATATCACGTGAAATTTTAGTCATTCTGTTCAAGAAAAAAAAAATATATTGGGAGAACTGGATGACAGAACCATCAGTATTATTAAAGAAACGAGATTTTTTCATAGAAGGCCTAAAATAGGCTGATTTGTGTGGTTTTCCAAAAGAAAAGGAAAAAAACCCTCAAAACCAAACAAAGGAAAAAGGCTATAAAACTATTATTTTAAATGTATAACGGACTGGCATGGGGAAGACATTTATAAACTCATTGATTTGGACTGGAAACTGATAACATAGACGCCTGAAATTACAAGGATATAGGTGTCAAAAGACGGAAACTTTAAATAGGAGTTGAGTAGTACTGGAAACCCTAATTCTAATATTTCAGGTTGGAATAACAACATTTTTGGGAAAGATTAAGCATTTCAGTATCAGAGGATTAAACATTATGATAAAAGGTATTGACTGTAGTTGGACATATGTTCTATAGTCCTTAAAAGGTGAGAAGGTAAGCCGACACTTATGCACGAAGCAAGACGCAGTTTTCACGCAGTCTACTTCCTGTATTCCAACTTGGATTTAAATTTCAGCCATTTTTTGATCATGAACTCTTCTGTGGTTAGGATTCTTCTCAAAACAGAATCCTGTAACAGAAATAGATATTATTTTTTTAATATTAATATATTTGAGCCTATGAATAAAGTAGTTTCAGCTCAAAAGACTGAATGTCACAGAAAGTTTTCTACATTAGTGTTGGAAATGAAATATTTTTCATCAAGTAAATGCCCTTAGAAGTCCCTCATAAAAAATCCAGCTAAACTATTTCAAAATAGTTAACATAAAGCAGCACTTAAATTTAAGGGCAAAAGCTACTTCTTTTGTACCAAGTTTACACTACTGTAATTCCACTGACTTCATGAAGATACGTCAGAAACAAATTTGATGTGGCTCACAATTACACCTATGCTAGGTTTAACTTTGAAAGAAGCCAACTGGGCTTGTGCAGGAAAATGCCTATATAGTAAGCTATGCAAGAAGTGATCTTCTGTGAATTCAATTAAAGTTTCACATCCATTATACCACAAGTGTGTGAATGGATATTTTGCCATTTCTAGAGCTTCATGTAGCATATGAATATCCATTATAACGGGAAAATGTGTCCAGCTGCATTTATTTCAAAGCTTTTTTTTGCATCACAGATTGATTGTCCATATAATTTCCGTATCTTAAAGACCAGCTATAGGGAAAACAGTCTAAGGTAGTACTTTTTTCTTCAGTGCTGCTTAATAATGGTATTTAACCAAAATGTCACCAATACTGTTTTCAGAAGAGGCCCATTTCTCCAAAGCTTTGAATACTGTCCCAGCCCAACAGATATTCCAGCTCCTTGTGAAGGTCTATGCTGTTACACAGCTGTGTCCTCACCTCCCCAAGAGGTCAGTGGCAGGTGAGTCTGCCCAGAAATGGTCCCCCTAGAACCAGCCAGGTAAAATGCAAATGAGCACCAGACCTGTACTTCCCTGTGCTGTTGAATCCTCTCAACAGCCTAGGCTAAAAGAGAAGTTAAAAGCTCTATATGAGGTGCTCAGCACAGTCTAATATTTAAATCTCAGATTAAAAGATTGTGCCAAAAATCCAAAACAAACTTCAGTGAAGGAAAAATGGTGTAATTCCTCATTTTGGGGACATATAGAATCATAGAATCATAGAATGGTTAGGGCTGGAAGGGACCTTCAAAGGTCATCTAGTCCAACCCCCCTGCAAGGAACAGGGATATCTCCAACTAGATCAGGTTGCTCAGGGCCTTGTCCAACCTGGCCTTGAACGTCTCCAGGGATGGAGCATCCACCACCTCTCTGGGCAACCTGTTCCAGTGTTCTACCACTCTCATAGTAAAAAATTTTTTCCTAATATCCAACCTGAACCTACATCCTTCTATTTTAAAACCATTACCCCTTGTCCTATCATAACTGGCCCTCCTGAACAGCCTCTCCCCATCTTTCCTGTAGGCCCCCTTGAGGTACTGGAAGACCGCTATAAGGTCACCCCGGAGCCTCCTCTTCTCCAGGCTGAACAGCCCCAACTCTTTCAGCCTGTCCTCATAGGAAAGGTGCTCCAGCCCTCTTATCATCTTCGTGGCCCTCCTCTGGACCCTCTCCAACTGGTCCATGTCCTTCTTATGTTGGAGACTCCAGAACTGGACGCAGTACTCCAAGTGAGGTCTCGCGAGGGCAGAGTACAGGGGGAGAATCACCTCCCTCGACCTGCTGGCCACGCTCCTCTTGATGCAGCCCAGGACGCGGTTGGCCTTCTGGGCCGCAAGAGCACATTGCCGGCTCATATTGAGCTTCTCGTCCACCAGTACTCCCAAGTCCTTCTCCTCAGGGCTGCTCTCGATCCAATCACCACCCAGTCTGTATTTATGCCTGGGATTGCCAAATTTATATATTTATGCTCAGCTCCTGAGGTTTAGGGACAATTTACAGCAACATGTTACACACCAATTAATTTGCTTTGCTGTGTCAGCTACATGCCCACAGTATAAATTCAGAAAAATTAAGTGTTTGACTAGGAACATATCAGATTCAAGAGGAATTTGAGCCTGCGTTCTCTGAGTATATTCTGAATCCCTCGTTATTTCATTATCTAAAATTGCAGTGGTCGTATTTTTTACCTAGCCCTATTCAGGCCCTCTGCACAAACTGAATGTCATCCATTAAGCAGATTGAGGATGTTCCTACTATATTGTTAGTGTCACTGTCAGCAATGATTCGTGTTTAAGAGAATGTGGGTAAATGTGCTCAGATTCATATGTGGTGGCATTGTCCAGAAACTGGTTCTCATTGGTGGAAAAAATATGTAATTTCATTTTAAATGAGTCGTCTATTATCCTCAACTTTAGCTTTATTAAGAGCTGATAATTACTCTGCTAGCCTTGCACAGTATGTATTATTTCATCTCTTGTTATTAACTGCTGGAATTACCATCTCTGCAGTTTGGAAAGAGCTCAATATTCATTCTTTCTTTTAACAGATGGCTTACCAAAATCTGGGTAAGTCTTAGTTAGCCATGAGGAAAAAAACACTCCAAAACATTAGCCTCAAGAAAAATTCATACTATAGACATCTGAATATATGTCTGTTTTTAGTATTATACTGCAGCTAGTAATAAAAGAGAAAGTCAGGGTTTCTTTAATGCTTTTCTCCTTACAATCCCAAATGACATAGACGAAGTAGGATGTAAATAGGTCACCTTGGTGTGCTGTAGAGTCTTGGTACCACTTTTCTGAATTAGATACTTCCTGCCATGTTCTTCAGGAGATGTAGCTTCCAATTAACTTCCAAGCAAGTTGACATGAAATAAGACCTTTCAATTCTCACTCAGAAAATCTGACCTTACTCTGAACTCTTCAATGCCAGCATAACCCTACGCTCATCCAGGTAACTCTTTAGGACTCGGACATCCATAATTTCTTTCATCAGGCCAAGGCTTTTAGGAAGAGGTAATTGGCTTCCATTAAAACACAGGGTAGCTGGAAAACATGAATGAACTTTTCAACACAAATCTGAAATAGAAACTAGAATCTTTAAGACAAATGAAAGTTGGAAACAACTGCTTTAATTTTAACATGTTGCTGAAATAATAGAGGAGAGGGAAGCAGTTGTGAAACAGTGGAAGGAAGCAGCATGTTATCAAAGGAGAGGTGGTAAGTCATTAGTGCTTTCTGTATGTGTGCGTAATTACTGCTTACAGAAAATTGAGGGGTTAGCTGAAGATCTGAGATTTTTATAACTGGTAGTTTGAACAATTAATTACTCATGAGAGTCAGATCCAAACTATCTTGCTCAAAATAAGTCGTCTTCCCCAGGAAGTGTCACACTGACTTGATCTTACCAGCCTGAAGACCAGGATGCTTATCATTGTGGGTAAGAGCTCAAGGTCTGGCCTTAGCTTGGGCCTAGATGGCCATTTGGTGGATTTCATGACATTTAGCCCTGAGACACACCGTTCTCTAAGACTAGGTCATAGGCTTGCTCAGCCACCACTAAAAATTATCTCCATACCCTTGCTTTAGGATGTTCATTTACACTCAGGGAGCGCTTGTGCAATGTGATTACAGATTTAGGGAGCTTTGTCATCCTTCCTCTATTTTTTATTCTCTTTCTTATTCCTTTTCCTCTCATGTTCTTGAAGCAGGCAGAGCTGAGAGGTCAGGACGAGGAGGGTGAGTCCCCACCTCCCCCAGAAACAGCTAGGGGAAGAGCTGTGAAGGGACGAGCTCCTGGTCTGTCGTGCTGTTCATTTCAGTCCCAGTATCCCTGATTTCAGTGCTGGCAGCACTCTTGCCAGGGTATTGCTCATTCACTCCTGCTTTCCTCCACATGCAATCTACATGTGAAAGACCCCAGTAACAAATTCTCAGCAATGCCTTCTACTTGGCTGTTATCACCTTACACAGATTGCTCACTCCAGACCTTATCTTCCTTTCCTTCCTTTTTCAAATTAGAAGTTCCATTGTGTTCAATGGGACCTTTGTTTGATTATGAAGAGAGGAGTTTAGTTTGAAAAGGAAGGAAGATATATGTTATTGTTCTCTGATCATTGCTGTGGCATTCATTCACTAATGTAGCACAGAAATTTCTTTCAAAAGTACTTGCTAGTTTAGACAAAATTGTTCTAATCAATAAAATTGCTTTCTTTTTGTCAAAAATGCTTTGTGCCAGCTATGCATGAGAATAAGAAAATACTACAACCCTTAGGTAAGATAAGATAAATATGATTGCCGGATATTGAATGATTTGAAACACCATAGTATTGACTGATTTGGAGAAAGACAAGAAAAGAAATGATGCAACTTTTTCTTAACTCTGCCTTTCAAAAAGCTACACGACTGTGTTGCCATGTAAATAAAGCATGGCTAGCCTGAAGCTGAGAAGTACAGCTAATTACATGATTTTCTAAGACAAGCCGTGCTAATTTATTCTGATGTTTGTATTTCCATTTTTATGAGTTTCTCTAGTTTCCACAAAATTTATAATTCTGTTCTAAATCTAATGAAAAACATTTATGGTGATGCTTGGCTTGTGACAAATGTAGAACTCTATGACCTTGTGATTTTAACTGTTGTTATTATACAGGATGCCTTTACTAATAACAATATCTTAAGATGTAAGGAGCACTTCATAAAGTAGCTCAATGACACCTGCATAATAGAACATGGATAGACTGACTGGACACACCACTACTACATTAAAGGATGTGTGCTCATGTGAGTTTGTAGACACATAAAAAAGAGGAAGCCAAGAGTTATTAAATAGGCAAGGCAACTACCTTTTACACGTATGTGTACGGTTTTGTGTTAGTTTCTTTTCCTTGTTCCTTTTTCCTCCAGAATGATCAAAAATATGCTTTACCCTGAGGGTTACTAAATTAAAATTCAAGTGCAGGAACACAAATCATGTAGATATAAATTCTCAGGGTTGTCTGTGTTACAAACATTTCTGTGCCTGACACTGAGTCTTAAACGTGAACTGGTTGGCAAGATAATACGTACTGCTTTGTAGTAGCGAAAACTAAAATAAATAATATGTAAGCTGAGTCCCCCTTGAGGTTCAGACAACCACTAGTTATCAGATTCTAGGGTAAAGAAGGGTGACACCTGAATGGTACCACGGAAGAATGAGAAGCCTGTCAAATGGTCCAGGTTAGCTGAGAACAATATGCTGATATCAAGAAATGTTATCTTAATATTTGAGGGATGCTACTTGTTTGCTAACTGGAGGTAAAGCCTTTTAGAAAAAATAAAACTAATAAGCCCAAAAGTAGCAATCAAGGAGAGTTGAGGGACAAACATAACCATCAAAGAAAGAATGAGTACTTTGTTTCATTGATAGCTCTTTCAATTGTTTTGATTAGCTCAGATACAGCTTTTATTATTTTATGTGTCACCTCTTATCCCTGGGATAAAGGAATATGTCAGTCATAAAGTTAAGAAGTGAAACCTCCTAATGTCGTATTTTTCCTTTGCATAAAAAAGATGGTAATGAAAGCAGAAAACTAATCATTTCTCTTGGTGATTATTACCGCTCCAGAATATGGTAAGTGAATGGAATATTATATTGTGCATATTTAGCATTTAACCTGATCTTCTTCATCAGGAGTCACAGAACATTTATGTATCCAAAGCTGTACACTTGAATAATTATTTAATAGACATAAACAACGGTTTAGTCAAGTGATGATTATCTGTAGAACAAATTATTTTTAGGAGACTAGATGTTCACTGTAATAGATTGTTCAATGTCTTTAATTATGCTTATGATAAGTTTTAATGGAAATAAAGTTTTATGGTATTTTTTTACAGATTTAACTTTGCCTGACATTGTTAGTGTGACTTTCGAACTCATCATTCATTTTTCTGGCCATCAGAAATGGTCCCTATCTTATGTTTGCTGTTTCCCTGTGCTTATATCTGCAAATGTACACATCATTTGGGTCCTTTAACTATTTCCCTCTTTGCAGTCACAAGGCAAAATGCACAGACAAAGCAAATTATATGAGGAAAAACTCATTCAATTTTTCATTTTCCTCTTCAGTTCCTGAAGATGTAACTAGAGAGCAAGCCCCACCTGGATGAGAGACACTAAAAATAAAGGGTGAAAGGAAGAATTCTTCAGTGCATACAGATCTGTTTGGTTCTGTCTAAATCAGTGGAGGCCTTGCAGATGTACATCAATGTTCAAAAGCATTTGGTCTGGGGACTCTGCAATGTCGGTCATTAAGATATGCTTGCAAATTAGTAGCTTGAACAGGTTACAGATTAAATAAAAATAGTAATAATGTAGATTTATACCCTGTCCCTCCTCACTAGACATACCTGTCAATATCCATAAATAGCTGTAGCAAGTGACACATTTTATGAATTATTAACCAGTAGATATTTGATAAGACCCCGAGTAGGTGGCCTGCCTAACAGAACACCATTAAGGACAATCTCTGCCAAGGAGGATCTCTGAATAACAGACAATGCAAACTGCTCAATTCTCTCTCCAATGTAAATGTTATAATGATCACAGGATTGGTTAGACATTTATGTGGTAAGAAAACACCACTTTATTTCTCTTTGAGTACTCCACTTATGGATTAGTTTCTAAGAGCTCTAAAATCCTCAGCTATGTGTGATTCACCTTGGAATTTAGGCTACATACAGATGTTCTTTTTTTTGGGATCGTGTCATCCTGCTGGAAAGACTGCTTTCAACTGGGCAACTGGGTTATTGCTCACTGTTTACTACAGCTCCCACACCAGGCACTGCCATCCCTTCTGATCCATAGACAGTTGACTTTGTGAATGCTCCTTAAAATACTCCAACTAAAATAAACCAGACTAAATTTAGTGGTTTAAAGACCAGACTTTTACACTTTGAAAAGATGAACGAAAGTTCCTTTTCTGGCCCAGGAGAAAAGCAGTAAGGCATGACATGATACGACTAGACACTTTTTCATTCAAAACAGAGTGGCTTCGTCCAGAGTGCCTGCAGAAGTGTCCCTGGCCCGTATACTACTCCCTGAACCCTAAGTGAGTGTTGCCTGTGACAGTCTGATGTCTGGTGAAAACCATGCCAGAGAGGATGCTAGCATTTAATCAGCACAGACAGTCCCATGACAGTGCTTAGACCTGAGTCCTGGCCCTATTTGAATTACTAATGTAGAGGAAAGCATTAACAAGCATCCCACAAACAAGGTAACTGAAGCTGAAAGCCAGTGCCAGTGCCAGGTCTAGGCCGGAGGCAGATGGGATGGATGGAGCAGAAAGCTCCTGCTTTATTGCAGAATGCTCCTCTCCCTCATCTGGAATCAAACCCCAGATCCTCAGCTCTTCCTATATCGCTTTTACAGGAGAGCATGCAGAGGAAGGCAGCTGGCTGATGCTTCACACTTAGCTCAAGCAAGACAAATCACTGTACCTACAAATGATTTCATCTTGATTATTTGGAGATTTTGAAAAGAATACAACCTTGCTGCACTTTAAAAAAAAAAAAAAAAGATTACTGGAAACAAAGGGAATAAAGAATCATTTTTTTCACAATCAATTACTCGAAACAGGGAAAATGTCTGAATTAAAGATGCCTATGTTATTTTATTCATTATGTAACAGGAATACCATGAAATATTTTTAATTTCATTACTTACAATGTTCCAGGGATGTAAAAGGACATGCACACAATACTGTTCCTTCACTGGAAGTACCATCTAACTTGAACATTAATGCAAAGCATTAGCATTGCAGCTTAAAACATACATGCATATTAAATTGTGTGCAGGAAGGTGCTATGCTGTCCTCAACCTTAGCACACCAATTGTATGTTTTGTTTGGACACCTGAAACTTATTTTTGGAAGTAGCTAAAAGACTTATCTTTTGAAGAAGTTGGTATGTTTGAGTTTTATATCCATTATTTCCCACTTTTGTAATGCAGGAGTTAAACGCTGAAGACATCTTGAGGGAAAATGTATAAATAGCACTGGTATTATCTATCAATGAAAATAATAAAGTGGCTAAGAAAATTCTCTTGCTTCATATTTTGATACAAGCAACAGATAAATATTTTATCAATTAAAGCTCTAATTGAGGTCAGATCTTACATGAACCACAAGGAAGAACCACTCATCTTCATGCCCTCCAGTTGAAGGTTTGTTACTATTGTGCTTTGTACACGAGCTGCCTTTTGTTCCAGGTACAACAGATAAAGATATAGGTATGGCAAGGCCTATGTTTCTATCAGTTCCAGTCGCCTTGATGAACAGTATGTTTTGAGCAGCAGCGTGCTGAATTCGGCGTACTGCTGAATTCACTTAACACATTTTAGAGTATTTTCTTGCATTGACAGTTGGTATATTTTCTAAATGGATAATTTATTACTTAGCTTTGTACTCTACTTATATTTCCTATGAATTTCTTGTAAAGAAACAAACATTTCTGTTTATTCTCTCCATCTCTCTGAATAATCCTGGCTCATAAATTGAAAATCCTGCCAGTCATAAATTGCTTCACTTCCTCCAGTAAAAAGCTACAGGACACTGAAGAAAAAGTAAATTATTTACATTGTTCTAAATCCATCAGTTTTTATATACGGGCTGATACAATGTTATGTTTAATTAACAAACTTCTTAAAGAAGGTAATCAGACCATTGAAGAGTATAAACTATTTGTAAGGAAAAACAGAAATTAAGATTATTGTTTTAAGCATAAACATTCCCAACTGGTCAGGCTTTGTGTTTGGAAACACACTACTCAGGACGCACCAAATCTGGAGGTAAAATAAGTCAAAAAATTTCTTCTGAAACTCTTGGTTATTCCAGTCAGGTGTCAAGTGCAAGCTGACTTTTTTTTCCTCCCTTGCTGATATTGATCATCATGGGGATGATGAATTGGGTAGAGCAAACCAAGAACCGTACAAAAAGACTTTCTGTTCTGTCAGACTGTTTCTTGTTTTTAATTACAATGATATTTAGTTGAGATCATTGTCCAGAATTTATTGGTGAAGGTGTAGCCTAGAGCTACTAGAGCTAACTGAAACCTATCTTCAATATCAATAAAAAGATTAATGTCACTGACAAAAGCAGTACACTATATGCCTTCAAACAAAACTCTACTATTACTTTTATTGTCCCCAAAGATCTAGCCTAAGAAAATGTTCTAAACCATAGTTTAAGAGTATTAGTTTCACACAGTGCTTCCCATGCCTGTAAGATGAAATCTATTTAACAATTTAGGCCGTCCTGGCTGATGTGAAACTCCAATATACTCTGCAGAGTGTTTTTAGCATGTAATTTGTCCCACATTCTTGCTTGAAGCAAATTTGGAGGCCAAAATCCTTGTTCTCTGCAAGTTCATGGAAATCTAATAACTAGAAAGCTGGAGAGGGACTTTTTACAAGGGCATGGAGTGATAGGACAAGGGGCAATGGCTTTAAACTGAAAGAGGGGAGATTTCAATTAGATATAAGGAAGAAATTTTTTACATTGAGGGTGGTGAAGCACTGGAACAGGTTGCCCAGAGGAGCTGTGAATGCCCCATCTCTGGAAGTGTTTAAGACCAGGTTGGATGAGGCTTTGAGCAACCTGATGTAGTGGAAGGTGTCCCTGCCCGTGACAGGGGGTTTGGAACTAGATGATCTTTGAGGTCCCTTCCAACCTTAACCATTCTATGATTCTGTAATTCTATGATTCTATGGCTTCAATGAGATCCCAGCAAATTCTCTGAGTGGTCTCTCAAAGTAATGTTATTTTAATTTCTCTTCATTTAGTACCATTTTCATGAATTTCCTTTATATGTCTAAGCTACCTGGCAAGGCAGTTCAGGTTATTGTACAGTGTGTTATTTGTTCATATACTGCTTTTGCAATTACGCTTTTCTGCAGCCTGGAAGCTATTTAAAACAAAACACAATAGTTGAACACTCCTGATCATTGCAGTTTAATAGACATAAGGTATAAACTTTATTTTGGGTAAGACTTTGAACTCACAAATGTCTGTTGTATTTGGTTTATGTGACAGGGTTTTGGCAGGAGTGGGGCTGCAGGGATAGCCTCTATGAGAAGATACCAGGAGCTGCCACCACATTGAACATAGCTCGTTCCAGGCAGCTCCAAAATGGATCCACCACTGGCCAGAGTGGAGTGTATTAATGATGCTGGTGGCACCTCTGTAATAACATATTTAAGAAGAGAAAACAAAAAAACTGCACAACAGCTGTGAGAAAGGAGTGAGAAAATGTGAGAGAAACAGCCCTGCAGACATCAAGGTCAGATAAGAAGGAGGAGGAGGTGATCCAGGTGCCAGTGCAGAGACTCCCCTGTAGCCCATGGTGAAGACTGTGGTGATGCAGTTTGTCCCATTGCAACCCATGGAGTACCACTGTAGAGCAGATAGCAGCCCTGTAGCCCATTGAGGACATCATACTGCAGCAAGTGGGCATGCCCATGGACAGCCTGCACTGGAGCAGGCTCCTGGCAGAAACTGCAGCCCATGGACAGGAGCCCATACAGGAGCCAGTTTTCTGGCAGGACTTGTGACACTGCAGGGGACCCACGCTGGAGCAGTCTGTTCCTCAAGGACTGTACCACATGGAAAGGACCCATGCTGGAGCAGGGGAAGAGCATGAGGAGGAAGGAATGGTAGAGACAAGTGTTATGAACTGATCGCAACCCCCATTTCCCATCCCTGTGTGCCTACTCTGTTATTAATCGGTAATAAATTAAATGAATCTTCTCCAACTCAAGTCTGTTTTGCCCATGACGATAACTGGTGAGTGACCTCCCTGTCCTTATCTTGACCCAGGAGCTTTTCCTGTTTTTTTCTCCCCTTGTCCTGCAGAGGAGAGGGAATGACGGAACGGCTGGGTGGCAGCCAGCCAAGGTTAACCCTCCCACACCACACCTGCCTTTTGGAATCATCTTTATCTTAGTAATATATTGTCACAGAAACAGTTTTGTTTCCACAAGCAAGACAGTGGCATGGTGATGAAGAGGAGTAGCATGTCAGCAATGACACCAGCAGCCAAGACTCCACATACTGAAGTGTTTGTGGTGGTACATGATAAAATTTGGTAGCATTGCTTCTGGCTCAGAGGCAGAAATAATTTGCCAAATACAATAGAGATATTTGTCATTATTATTTGTTCTGTTCAATGGCCAGAAATCTATTAATCCTCCCACTTCCAGACTACTTTCCCGTTAATTGAATGGATATGTTCTCACTGCTGTAGTTTTCTTAGCCATGTCCTGATCTGAAATCAGTATGAAAAATATTGCTCTGTATGACAGAATCCTAGTCAGATATTTTGATTCAAAAGGTTGCATTCATGTCCTGTTTTTCATGATAGTGTTTTAGATAGTACCTCCAATTTTCCTGGTCCAATGCACTGATGCATCTCTAATGCATTATCCTTGGCTGCTGCGGTGCGTGACTGTCCTTATATGCTACTGCAAAAGAAACGGATAACAATGTTTTCTTACTGAGCTACAGGAACGGGTTTTGACTCTTGCCAGGAACAACGATGAGGCTGTAAACAAGTAGGGGTTGGTGTGAGTGCTATGAGGATGTTATGGTGCCTGTAAGGGCACCATGCATGGGGCAGTCAGCCACAGCAAGGTTTCCTCCAGGAAATTTCCCTTGGAAATTGGTCATGTGCAAAGCTCCAAGGGCCAGTTTCAGGAGTGGTTTTAAACAGTTCTTTGGGGCAATTCAGTCCCTGGAACTCTGTCCATTACAGATTGATGTGAGGAAATGATTACATCAGTGTATGCACCTCTGGCCAAAAAAGTCCTTTGCATTTGTGAGGAAAGAGTTCGTCATCTCACCTAGTTACATTAGAGAACACTGTAAAACTCATAACCTCTTTTTTTTTTATAAAAAGGTGTAGTGTTCATCATAAACAGACAAGACTTCATTTGCAAGGTACTTTAATTATAACAGACAACATGCTAATGCTTTCCACGTGGCCATTTGGTATCTAGCAGCTCAAGTAAATTCCCCCTGGTAAATTTACTTTCTAAAAGGTCCCAAACAGTAACAGGTCTGATTTATTCATTGTTTCTATTACAGAGGGAAAGCAAAGAAAATCCGATAAACTCTGCTTTCATTGGGACGTAAGCACAGCTTTTTGCAAGCTGACAGTTCAGATGAAAACCTGACAGGAGGTCAGCAACCCTTCTCGAGCCTGTGGACACAGACTGGTCAGAATAAACTCAAAATTCACAGCTTGATAAGACAGACTTCTCCCAAAGGCTAGGACTGTTAATAACTCCTGCTCACATCAGTTTCCTGGAGACGTTTCCAATCATTTCTGTTGTGAAGGAACTGTAAGGCAAGCATAAGCAACTACACATTACAAGAAACACAGTGAATTAGAAATTATCTTTGTCTTAATTGCTCTGGAAAAAAGAAATCTTAAAAAACATTGTTTTGTTTGTCTTTATTCATCCACTAAAAATAGTTTAACAAGACTCCACCCTCTCCATAGCTGCAGTTAATAGATTTTTGTACGATTTCCTGCAGACCTCGGGCAAGCTGTTGTAACTCGGTATCCCAATAGTTAAAGCAATAGCATAAATATTTCAATCGTGAGAAAAATAAGATATTGCTATCAAAACCAATGTAAGAACCTATAAGGAGGGTTTTTTTTTTCAATTTTTTTTTTTTTTTGCTAATACATGAAATGAGTTGACATAACTTTTAATGTAAGAACTAGAACTCAGCGAATTGTACCTTGAAGTATATGTTTAATATAGCAACTGTGATCTGGAAAATAACTTGTTATCAGAATGCAATCTTTTTTTTCCCAAAACAAATGAAGAAAACAGCAGAGCCAGCAGTTTCTAAGTGGGATGAGAACTGCCAGAAAGAAGACAAAAATGAAGCAAAAAAGTGATTTGGTAACAGAATTTGAAAGAGATGATGGAAAGAAACAGTAGAAAAAACAGTGATTTTTAAACTGCTGAGAGAAAAGACAGTAGAGTGCAAAACCAGGTATTTAAGTTTCTGAATGCTCAGTACTGAAAGAGGAGGTGAGAGTGAGCATGCAGCTGCTTCCGATCAAATTCTGGCACATTTTAGTTCATGGAAGACAAGAATAAAATGTTTTTGAATATGAAAGGGCTAAGGAAAATGTGTGGGGTTTTTTTCTTTCTTTTTCTTTTTTTTTTAATAAATTCCTGACCTTTAAAGATGTAGACTACTTTTCATACATGCAATGCGATATGTATGAAAAGAAAAATACTTTCTCAAGAAAAGTTAAACATATTTCAGCAGTTAACCCCATAGGCTAATGCTACAGAAAAATAAAGTGATTTCTCCTAATCACATGGATTTACTGCTGTGTTAAAAAATTAAGTGGCTTATAGTAAGTTATCGTACCTTAAACTATGCTAGATAGTATCTTTCCTCATATCTTTCCTTGATTTCAGTAATGGCTACCAGTGGTGTAGTGGCACCAAGAGCTAGCGTAAAGGCGCTCAAAGAGTTGTGGTCAACGGTTCAATGTCCATGTGGAGGCCAGTGACAAGCGGTGTTCCTCAGGCGTCAGTAGTGGGGCCAGTGTTGTTTAACATCTTTGTTGGTGACATGGACAGTGGGATCAAGTGCACCCTCAGCAAGTTTGCAGATGACACCAAGCTGTGTGGTGTTGTGGACATGCTGGAGGGAAGGGATGCCATCCAGAGGGACCTTGACAGGCTGGAGAGGTGGGCCTGTGAGAACCTTATAAAGTTCAACAAGGCCAAGGGCAAGGTCCTGCACGTGGATCGGGGCAATCCCAAGCACAAGTACAGGCTGGGTGGAGAATGGATTGAGAGCAGCCCTGAGAAGGGCTTGGGAGTGCTGGTTGATGAGAAGCTCACCATGAGCCGGCAATGTGTGCTGTCAGCCCAGAAAGCCAACCGTATCCTGTGCTGCATCCAAAGAAGCATGGCCAGCAGGTCGACGGAGGTGATTCTGCCCCTCTACTCAGCTCTCATGAGACCCCACCTGGAATATTATAGAATCATAGAATGGTGAGGGTTGGAAGGGACATCAAAGATCATCTAGTTCCAACACCCCTGCCATGGGCAGCGAAATCCTCCACTACACCAGGTTGCCCAAAGCCTCATCCAACCTGGCCTTGAACATTTCCAGGGATGAGGCATCCACAGCTTCTCTGGGCAACCTGTTCCACTGCCTCACCACCCTCAATGTAAAAAATTTCTTCCTTATATCTAATTGAAATCTCCCCTCTTTCAGTTTGAATCCATTGCCCCTTGTCCTATCACTACATGCCCTTGTAAGAAGTCCCTCTCCAGCTTTCCTGTAGGCCCCCTTTAGGTACTGGAAGGCTGCAATAAGATCACCCTGGAGCCTTCTCTTCTCCAGGCTGAACAGCCCCAACTCTCTCAGCCTGTCTTCATAGCAGAGGTGCTCCAGCCCTCTGATCATCTTCGTGGCCCTCCTCTGGACTCGTTCCAGTAGCTCCATATGCTTCTTATGTTGGGGACTCCAGAGCTGAACGCAGTATTCCAGGTGGGGTCTCACGAGAGCTGAGTAGAGGGGCAGAATCACTTCCCTTGACCTGCTGGCTACACTTCTTTTCATACAGCCCAGGATATGGTTTGCTTTCTGGGCTGCCAACGCACATTGCCAGCTCATGTTGAGCTTTTCATCCACCAGCACTCCCAAGTCCTTTTGCTCAGGGCTGCTCTCAATCCACTCTCCACCCAGCCTGTACTTGTGCTTGGGATTGCCCTGACCCACGTGCAGGACCTTGCCCTTGGCCTTGTTGAACTTCATAAGGTTCTCACAGGCCCACCTCTCCAGCCTGTCAAGGTCCCTCTGGATGGCATCCCTTCCCTCCAGCGTGTCCACAACACCACACAGCTTGGTGTCACCTGCAAACTTGCTGAGGATGCACTCAATCCCACTGTCCATGTCTCCAACAAAGATGTTAAATAGCACTGGTCCCAGTACTGACTCCTGAGGAACACCACTCGTCACAGCCCTCCATGTGGACATTGAGCCGTTGGCCACAACTCTTTGAGTGCGACTATCCAGCCAATTCCTTATCCACCGAGTGGTCCATCCATCAAAACCACGTCTTTCCAGTTTAGAGACAAGGATGTCGTGTGGGACAGTATCAAATGCTTTGGATAAGTCCAGGTAGATGATGTCAGTTGCTCTTCCCCCATCCATCAATGCTGTAACCTCATCATAGAAGGCCACCAAATTAGTCAGGCAGGATTTGCCCTTAGTGAAGCCATGTTGGCTGTCACCAATCACCTCCTTATTTACTATGTGCCTTAGCATAGTCGCCAGGAGGATCTGCTCCATGATCTTGCCGGGCACAGAGGTGAGACTGACTGGCCTGTAGTTCCCTGGGTCTTCTTTTTTCCCCTTTTTGAAGATGAGGGCTATGTTTCCCCTTTTCCAGTCATTGGGAACTTCACCAGATTGCCACGACTTCTGAAAAATGATGGATAGTGGCTTAGCAACTTCATCTGCCAGTTCCCTCAGGACTCACGGACGCACCTCGTCAGGTCCCATGGACTTGTCCACCTTCAGGTTCTTAAGATGATCTCGGACCTGATCTTCTCCTACAGTGGGAGGTTCTTCATTCTCCCAGTCACTGCCTTTGCCTTCTGTGACTTGGGCCATGCCGCTGGAGCTCTTTCCAGTGAAGACTGAGGCAAAGAAGTCATTGAGAACCTCAGCCTTCTCCATATCCCGGGTAGCCAGGTCCCCCATTTCCTTCTGGAGAGGGCCTACATTTTCCCTAGATCTCTTTTTGTCACTGACATATCTATAGAAGTTTTTCTTGTTGCCCTTGGTGTCCCTGGCCAGATTTAACTCTATCAGGGCTTTAGCTTTTCTAACCTGATCTCTGGTTGCTCGGACAATCGCTCTGTATTCTTATACTCGCTGTATATTGCATTCAGCTCTGGAGCCTCCAACACAAGAAGGACATGGAGCTGCTGGAGCGAGTCCAGAGGAGGGTGACAAAGATGATCCGAGGGCTGGAGCACCTCTCCTCTGAAGACAGGCTGAGAGAGTTGAAGGCTCCGGGGTGATCTTATTGCAGCCTTCCAGTACTTAAATGGGGCTTACAGAAAAGCTGGAGAGGGACTTTTTACAAGGGCATGTAGTGATAGGACAAGGGGAAATGGCTTTAAACTGAAAGAGAGGAGATTTAGATTAGATATGAGGAAGAAAATTTTTACAATGAGGGTGGTGAGGCAGTGGAACAGGTTGCCCAGAGAAGTTGTAGATGCCCCATCCCTGGAAGTGTTCAAGGCCAGGTTGAATGAGGTTTTGAGCAACCTGGTGTAGTGGAGGGTGTCCCTGCCCATGGCAGGGGAGTGGTAACTCGATGATCTTTGATGTCCCTTCCAACCCAAACCATTCTATGATTCTGTAATTATATTTCCAATTTCTCAGCAGAAAAACTGATAGCACTGTTTAGTTATCATCTCCAACTTCCAGACACAGAGCCCAAAGTAACAGCCAAATCTGATGTCATACAAAAAATCAATATCAGTGAAAATAACATTTTACCTGTTTCTTCACTCTTCTCTTTACTTACATTCTTGGGTTACTATTACGGTTGCTGTATGCAGACAAATACCAAGAGAAATATCAATTAATTTCATATAAAAAGCTGTTATTGCTATAGTCTGTTGATGTTTTTAAAGCTCTGCACCTCAAGATGTGAAAGCATTAGCCAGATTTGCTTTATTAGTTTTAATCATAACTCCACGCCCATACAGGTTTGACTCTTGAGTTAATTTGGATCTTGTAGGACTGTGGATATAGAGATTACGGATTCATACTTTATTGAAGATTTTCTGAGGTAAACTTAAACCAGTGATCTGAAATACCGTAGTTCATAAAAACTGCATTTTAAAATTTCATATCAGATGATTTACACAGTTTCCTGTGAAACAGCACTACTAAAGTTTTCAGGATGATAACTGATTAATCATGAAACCTATGAAAAAAGAGTGGAGGATACTTACTGGTAATAGTATCAGGAAAAATTAAACAAATTCTAGAAGGCTCTATAACTTTAAGAGATATCAATACCTTTGGCAACACCTTCTCCACAAGTTACACCATTTGTAAGATGCACAGGGAAGTCAGTGGGCTGCAGATATGTATAAGACTTTGTACAATGCGGGTTTCTTTATGTTTAGAGGCAGAATATGGAGCAACTTTTTTACCTATGTGACTGTGCTGTCTCTTTAGCATTTGATAAAAAAAGAAAAAGCCCCAAAGGTTCAATTAATTGTAGAAGCATGCATTAAATTGCACAAGAATACATTATTTGTAGTTATCAAATGTTGAAAATAAATGTAAATTGATACAATTCTACATTTTTAGCTTATGCTTTTATGCATTTCTATTTAATTTCTGATACATGGCAAGAAAAGGAATTAATTACTTCATTGCTATGAGTCTTCTTTTGACTTTGGCAATATTCCCTAGAGGATTCTATCCAAGATTTTCTTTTGTGAAACCATGCAGAATCTCCTGTATTTTTTGTTAGTCTATTCACAGTAAACATATCAAGTAAGACACATAGTAAAAGTAAACTCAGGAATAAAAATAAAAATATCTGCAAAACTTAGGAGCAGACAACGGTGTATCAGACTAAATTACAACTTTATGTCAGGCACTGCACTAGGGAAAGTCTAGCTATACTAGAGAAGGAATGAATCTTAGAATCAAAATCACTAGTTTTACTCCTTCTTTTAGTAAGGTCTGTGTTGCCAACTTGAAAAGGTAGACTAGAACACCAGAATCACAGTTTATTAGGAAAAGATGGGAAGTATAATGAAAAAGATCATGTCCATGTTTCCTCTTCTTTTACACTCCATCCCACCCAGTAGTAGAGGGATTGTAGCTGTTACTTGCTCAGATACTTCAAGATGCAGAGAAGCGGGTGTTATTGTTCCTCTTTATGGCTATGACTGGGTATAAAACTACTCAAATTATTTTTAACAGAAAACCTACTAGCATATATGATGCTACTTTCAGTAGATTGAAAAGATATTCAGCAGCGAAGGTTGGAAAGTTAAGGAAAAAGTGAGAATTTTAGCAGTAGTTTGAACTTCTTTAACATTCCTGCTCTGGCTGGAAGTTGCTTGTTAAATGCGGGAGAATGTAGAAAAAGTCCTTCTTCCATGAACTTCATCCTTCTTCTTCAGTCATGAAGCAGCAAAAGAAAGATCCTTCCAATACAGAAGTATTGTGCAACCAGTAGCAACAGTAAGACTTTGCCTCCCTTAGACAAACTTGTCCCATATCTTGCAAAATAATCTTCAGTATTTCACACTCAGGGATATAAAAGATGGGGAAAATATTAATTAAGCTTATAAGAAATCAACTGATCAGGAAACCAATAGAGAGGACACTGTCCTTAAAGCTTCACAAATGATGTGTTAACAAATTCAGATCTGACAGCAACTGTTAAGATTTCCATCCATCTGCTTAGCCCTAAGACTACTCTTTTTCTCCTTTTTCTTCACTGTAACCTAAACCTGGATTACTTAGCAAACACCTCCATAGAGGAATTCAGACCACTGCCTTCCCACAGGAGCTGTCTGGACCAGGAGCTGGAACATGATGATATGTTCCTGTAACTATGCATTTAACGTTTGTTTAAAAGCAAAGTATATTAGCTTGAACTCAGTGCTATGCTAACATGGGCTAAGACCCCATTGGATCAGGTCAGCTGATGTCACAAGTGGAAAAAAAGTAGATATAAGCACATTTGTAAACATAAGTAAAGTTACAGAACTCTTCTCCAGAAGCCAACAGTTTAACAGGGCATTCCTACTCTAGCATATTAACTGGCAAAAATATACTGACACTGTTGAAGACAGTTCTGAATCAACTTACGAGTTTCCTATCTTCTCACTTTAGATTTCACGAGTTGTTACACTACAGCTGCATTCCCCATATAGGTCAGTGTAAATGCCCCTGAGACGTTTGGAAAGAGATATGGCACATTGAGACTTCCATTAAATACAGGATTATCCATCTAAGGAGAACATCTTTGACTGTCCACAGCCTCTCTGCTGGAGGAACTTTGCCTGGCAGACCATTCTACTACAGGATCAATTGGAGATGCAGTGCCTTTTTTTATTTCTGTTCCAGTAAGATCTCCTCAACCTTTCTTTATGCCTTATCATACCCTTCCGTGCTATTCTGTATTAAAAGCAAGTACTCGTTTGTAATGCATAAGGACATTTGTGTAATCCTGTCAACCAGAAAATCAAAAACAGTTGATGAGGACAATAAAAGGGATCTGCTGAAGCAAAAATATTCCATCATATTAATAGCTGCTCAGGAACCAGCTGCTGCGATTACAGGTTAAAATAAGAAAATGCTGCATTCCCATTTCCGAGGTGAAGCTGTGCAGTGAGAGAAGTTAGGCCAGTTTCTAAGGTGTATGAATTCCATTGAAAATATAATTAAAATAGCACTACTATTTATCAGTAATTAACCCTGTCAATCCAGAAGTGATTGGCGTATGCAGTTCCTAGGACTAGCCCCATACAACCTGACCTTGAATGTTTCCAGGGATGGGAAATCTACCACCTCTTTGGGCAACATGTTCCAGTGCTTCACCACCTCCATTGTTAAAAATTTCTTCCTTATATCTACTCTAAATGTACTTTCTTTTGATTTAAAACCATTACCTCGTCTTATCACAACATGCCCTGCTAAAAAGTTTGTACCCATCTTTCTTATAGAATCATAGAATGGTTTGGGTTGGAAGGGACCTTAAAGATCATTTAGTTCGAAACCCCCTGCCATGAGTGGGACACCTTCCACTAGACCAGGTTGCTCAAAGCTCCATTCAACCTAACCTTGAACACTTCCAAAGATGGAACATCCACAACTTCTCTGAGCAACCTGTTCCAATGCTTCATCGTCCCCTTTAAGTACTGAAAGGCTGCTCTAAGATCTCCTTTTCTCCAGGCTGAACAATCTCTGCTCTTTTGCCTTTCTTAATAGGAGAGGTGCTCCATCTCTCTAATCATTTTTGTGGCCCTAATCTAGTCTTCAGAAACTATAGTTTCATATTAATTAGAGACTCTAAATTGTAGTTTAATGAAAGTATATACTTTGGACTGCAGACTATTAGGATAAAGTTGATTTCAATATTAGAAAACAAAATAAGTTTTCTCCTTCCTTGTTTGAACCTTGGACCTAGCTGTACATCACCCATCATGCTGCCTGTCCCATCTTCTGGTCCTTTCAATGTTTGAGCAACCTGGACATGTCTGAGATAAAGTTAATACAGAGTCAGGAGGATTCTTAATTTCTTATCCTGACTTTCAGGAGGATTCTTCATTTCTTATCCTTACTTGCTAAAAAAATTTTTGATCTCTAGCGAAAAATTAACAGCTTTTGCCTATGCGAGTTAAAAGGGAACACACTGAAAGGTCCTTGAAAAAAAAAAAGCTCTATAAAGATTTAGGTATTAGCTGTAAGTTTATATTGTGGGCACTGTTGTTCCACTTACTGTCAGGACTATAGATTTCTTTTAAAATATTTCATTTTTGTTCATGTGACAAAAATTATTCTTTCTCATTTTCAGGAAGGCAACTATTTAGTTGCCAATAGGACAACTCTTTTCCAAGCACTCTACTAGGTCTCCGCAGCAAGCTTAATAGTGTCACATTAAAAATGGCTACTCTGTAATACTGAGGAGGGAAGGCAGTTTTTAGCAAGCTACACTAGATTCATCTGCCAAGGAACATCCATCCCAAAGTTCTTGCTTTCATGTGTTGCCCAGCTATGCTTTGGTTCCCTCCAGGAAGTGGACCTCCTTAAACAGAGCCCTACCCTACTTTTAACCACATATATTAAAAATAATCATATATTATTTTTAACCACATATAGAATGGTGCCATTAGCTACTTTCTAATGAATATTCTGCTGTGGGGTTAGAGGGAAGAAGAAAAATTTCTCTTTTTCCCTCTTTTTTTTTTGTACTCTCTGCATTCCCAGCTTCCCAATTTCCCATTTTGTGTTCTTTTTCATCCTACACCCAAAGGAACTGTAGGGACCTATGCTGAGCAACAGCACATTTGTGTATTTGTCTAACTGTTTTAAATTGTCTTTTCCTTTTTATTCAAGAATACAGATGCCGGCTGCACATGTTTTTCATAAAAGTGAAGTGCGTGCAATTAGACTACAGTGCATATACTTTTCCAGCTAATGCATGGATAGTCCGAGATGCCTCTGGTACACTCATTGGAGATTGATGAGGATGCACCATGAAATATTTAAGGCTGAATACTCAAAGCATTTGTAGTTGATATGGCCTACCAACAAAGCTATGGGTATCAGCATCAAGTATGTAGTTAAGCTGTCAGAAGTAACCAACTCCTTCTATTAGAGAATACGTGATATCATTAATTTTAGACTAATGAAGTAAGGAGAAAAAACAATCTTTACAAAATAGTTTTTTAAACTTGTATATTATTTACCTAAATCCTCTTATGTGTTTATGCCATGAATGGACTTTGCATCATATGCTGGCCCTGCAAGTGGCTTCAAAGATATTTCTGCTCTTTCTGGAGGCATCAAGTAAAGAAATTGGTGAAAGACTGCAGTCAAGATTTCAGATGCAGGAAGAAGGGAACAGCATCTGGTTTCTTGTCCTACAGACTTTCTAGAGTTAGGTGGAGTGTGGCAGAAAAAGCAAAGTTAACATTTTAGATCATAAATGATCTGATTGCCAGCAGTATCCAGATATATCTCTTTCCCCGTTGAACCTCCTTGAGCAAGATGTGTCTATCTCTATGTGTGTCTAAGAGGCACTGATTAAGAACATCCAACTAATTTGTGATTAATGTTTCAAAATAGAAGACATACCTGTTTTATATAGAACTACATTTTATAACTCTTATGTTGGGTTGACAATATCTCGGGGACCACTGGCAAAGTAAGGAGTTAATTGATGTGAATAGCATGGTGGAATCTGGCTCTAGATGATTTTGTTAAATACTATTTCTACTATATAGAACTACGTTAGATGTAATCTAGTACCATGTTTAAGATCCAAAGGCCGTAGGAAGCCTTTCATGATTCCAAACTGTGGAAAAACAACAGAAAATGGGGGGAATGGAAGAACACTATCCCTCAAAGTTCAGCTTACATCTTAACACAAGCTGTAATATTAGAGTAGCTTTGAGGCGAGACACAGTTGCTGCTCCCAGGAAAGGAATGTGATTGGCAAGGATGAGGCCTGCTCTGGCCAAGCTGAATGTACGATATCCTTGGAACAGGAAGTAGAGAGGTATGAAGGTACCACAGCTCATCCCTGTTGTCAGGAATAGGGAGTGACTGGCAAAGATAACCGCATAGCTGCTATCAAGGAAGAGAGATTGCAATTGCTGCCATGGCAATGATGATGAAATTGTGTCCTGAAGCTGAACTTTGCTCATTATAATGTCCTTATAATACCAAAACACAACTCCATCTCAAAAGTTACCTGCCTTCAGTTTGTGACCACTCCTCACTGAGCATGCGCCTTGAAATTCTTCTATATATGGTCTATATCTTTAAAAAAAAAGAGGAAAATTTACACCAGACCTAACAAAGGTATGTATGACTAGAGTCACTCAAGCTCCACCTGAAAGTAAAAACTAGTACAAAAAATGGCTGAAGAGAAGGTAGGTGTTGGGGGAAGACCTCCATCGGAATGTCTGAGATCAATTGGTGGGCTGGACCTCTCTTCTCTCCCACATAGGAACAATTATCAGATAAAAGCTCTGTGTTATGAGCATTTAAGTACTAACATCTTGCTAGCTATTGAAAATTACTACTGATCAGTTCTGTTTATCTATTGTTCCAAACCCGTTTTCTCAGTCAGTATCTTATCACTGGCTATCTTTGAACCTTTATCCTGTCACGAACACATGTAATAAAATTTGTTTAGCTATAAATAAAAGTTTCCGCAAACTTCAATAATTGATCCAGGGGATAGAAAGGACTTTGTATCAGTGTCGCTGCCAGTGAGGGTCCCTGAATAGGTTAGACGACCACCCACCGTCCTAGAGGAATGTCCAAAGGGATTTGTCCCAGTGACATTGTCAGTGTAAGCCCGACAGACTGGTCAAATTGCAAAGGGATCGAGGAAACCCCCCATCTCCTTAAACAGAGTGTGTCAGGCAGGTCAGATACAGGGTGTCATCTTTCTTGAGAAACTGGCAGGCTGTTCAAATGGAAAAGGGTTTGAGGTAGTCCCCACCTCTGTCCTCTATTAACCCAATATCATGTCTTATCGTGACACAAACTCTTGCATATATCAGGAGATGCAAAAGTGTATACACAGAGGTGCATTTGCAGAACATTCGTCCTGGTTTCAGCTGGGATAAAGTTAGTTTTCCTCTTAGTAGCTAAAAGAGTGCTGTCTTTTGGATTTAGTATGGGGCCCTGAGAAACAACAAGCCTTTGAACAGATTAAAGAGGAGTTAATTCATGCAGTTGCCCTTGGGCTAGTCTGAGAAGAACAAGATGTTAAAAATGTGCCATACACCACAGCTGGGGAGAATGGTCCTACCTGGAGTCTCTGGCAAAAAGCACCAGGGGAATGCTGGGTGCTTTTGAGGATGATCCCTAAGGTTTTGGAGTTGGCAATACAGAGGATCCGAGGCTCACTACACTCCAACTGAAAAGGAGGTATTGGCAGCATACGAGGGGGTTTGAGCTGCTTTGGAAGTGATTGGTGCTGAAGCACAGCTGCTCCTGGCACCCCAACTGCCGATGCTGGGCTGCATGTTGAAAGGGAGGGTCCCCTCTACACATCACACAACTGGTGCTACATGGAGTAAGTATGTCGCCCTAATCACACAACGGGCTCAAATAGAAAGCCCCGGTTGCCCAGGATCTCCTGCTTCTTAGAAAATATTTAAGTAACTGTGTTTGTCACTGAGAAGATAGGAAAGAAAAGAGCTTTTTCTAATCCTAGAATGCCATTCTTTCGAAGACTGGACAAGGAAGAAGTAGCAGAGAGAGAGAGAACAGGATCATGTAATTATACCTGTCGACCTTCAAACAGCTATTGTCTGAGAAATTGCACATGCAAGGAAGGAAAACAGGCTCTCTTCAGAATTAAGACAAACTTCTCAAATATGTAGGAGGAAAAAAGCATGATGGGATATTCAAACATTGCATAAAAAATCACTGCTCAGACTGTACACATTAGTAAATGAGCTAATGGATTAATAGAAATATTTTACTCTTTTATAACCTCTTTGTTTTGCTCATGCTCTATCAGTCCTTGTGGTTGTACAGCACAGCCATCTACCTCACCTATTTCCATTTGCCTCTGAATATTCACAAATTTCCACACAGTGGAGATAAAGGGAGCAGACCATTGTTGTTGCAGTGTGAGTTAACATAAGAAATCTAAAAAGCAATAAATTTATGAGACACTAATTAGTCATCAGTAGCTCCTTTTGTGTACACTTTGTTCTTTTTAAGTCTGTGCAAGATAGATTATTCTACTTCAGTAATGGAGCAAACTGTCCTTCAAGAAACGTGCAATGCAAGTGCTTACATGGAAAGTTACTGTAGAACAGCTAAAAAATTTAAGTAAAATGAAAAGTAAAATAAAAAAATCCTTCCATATAGAAAATAAATCTAACAAAAATAACATACTGAGGTCTACATACCTGTGACAAAAAAGAGAACTGGAAGGCAAAAAGTAAACTGATATGTTTTAACAGCAAGCCATATGAGTTTACTTTAGCTAAATGCATCTCTAGCAAACGTAATTGGCAGCAACATAAATTACTGCAGGCTGTATAAATTAAGATGGCTGAAATGATTATAAATAGCCAAATGTACAAAACAATCAGAAAATTTTTTTACTTGATGAAAATCAAGAGTTTGGAAAAGAGTCAGTGTATTGGCTGGAATATCAAGAATTTAAAGTTGTAGCTAAGTGTGCTGGTTTTGGCTGGAATAGAATTAATTTTCTTCACAGTACCTAGTATGGGGCTACGTTCTGGATTTCTGGTGGAAACAGTGTCGATAAAGCAGAGATGTTTTCATTACTGCCAAGCAGTGCTCACACAGAGTCAGGGCCTTTTCTGCTTCTCACCCCACTCCACCAGCGAGCAGGCTGGGGGTGCACAAGAAATTGGGAACACAGCTGGGACAGCTGACCTCAACTAACCAAAAGGATATTCCACACCATATGACATCATGCTCAGCATATAAGGTTGGGGGAAGAAGAAGGAAGGAGGGATGTTCGGAGTGATGGCATTTGTTTTCCCAAGTAACCGTTACATGTGATGGAGCCCTGCTTTCCTGGAGACGGCTGAACATCTGCCTGACAATGGGAAGCAGTGAATGAGTTCTTAGCTTTGCTTTGCTTTGTTTCTGTGTGTGGCTTTTGCTTTACCTATTAAACTATCTTTATTTCAATCTACAAGTTCTCTTACTTTTACTCTTCCAATTCTCTCCCCCACCTAATGGGGGGAAGGACGGAGCAGCTGGATGGGGCTTGGTTGCCAGCTGGGGTTAAACCACAACGTCAAGGAAATTAGGGACTGCTAGGAAGCCAAACTATCTGTTTCCACTAACTTTTATTAGAGTGACTGAAAGTATAGATATCCAGAACTTTTCTGAAGGTGAAGACAAGGCCAGCGAGTCTGGGATTCAAAATCATATTTGATGTTTAGAGAGATTGCATGGCTACTTACTGTTGAACTACTTCACGTGAAGGAGAATCATAGAATCATAGAATCATAGAATGGTTAGGGCTGGAAGGGACCTTCGAAGGTCATCTAGTCCAACCCCCCTGCAAGGAACAGGGATATCTCCAACTAGATCAGGTTGCTCAGGGCCTTGTCCAACCTGGCCTTGAACGTCTCCAGGGATGGAGCATCCACCACCTCTCTGGGCAACCTGTTCCAGTGTTCTACCACTCTCATAGTAAAAAATTTTTTCCTAATATCCAACCTGAACCTACCTCCCTCTATTTTAAAACCATTACCCCTTGTCCTATCATAACTGGCCCTCCTGAACAGCCTCTCCCCATCTTTCCTGTAGGCCCCCTTGAGGTACTGGAAGACCGCTATAAGGTCACCCCGGAGCCTCCTCTTCTCCAGGCTGAACAGCCCCAACTCTTTCAGCCTGTCCTCATAGGAAAGGTGCTCCAGCCCTCTTATCATCTTCGTGGCCCTCCTCTGGACCCTCTCCAACTGGTCCATGTCCTTCTTATGTTGGGGGCTCCAGAACTGGACGCAGTACTCCAAGTGAGGTCTCACAAGGGCAGAGTAGAGGGGGAGAATCACCTCCCTCGACCTGCTGGCCACACTCCTCTTGATGCAGCCCAGGACGCGGTTGGCCTTCTGGGCCGCAAGAGCACATTGCCGGCTCATATTGAGCTTCTCGTCCACCAGTACTCCCAAGTCCTTCTCCTCAGGGCTGCTCTCGATCCAATCACCACCCAGTCTGTATTTATGCCTGGGATTGCCACGACCCAGATGTAGGACCTTGCATTTGGCCTGGTTAAACTTCATGAGGTTGGTACGGGCCCACCTCTCCAGCCTGTCAAGGTCCCTCTGGATGGCATCCCTCCCTTCCAGCGTGTCAACGGCACCACACAGCTTGGTGTCATCGGCGAACTTGCTGAGGGTGCACTCCATGCCACTGTCCACGTCACCGACAAAGATGTTGAAGAGGGCCGGGCCCAACACGGACCCCTGAGGGACGCCACTCGTGACCGGTCTCCACTTGGACATTGAGCCGTTGACCACTACTCTCTGAGTGCGGCCATTGAGCCAATTCCTTATCCACCGAGTGGTCCATCCATCAAACCCATGACTCTCTAATTTAGAGAGAAGAATGTCGTGCGGGACAGTGTCAAAAGCTTTGCACAAGTCCAGGTAGATGACATCCATTGGTCGACCCTTGTCCACCGATGCTGTCACCCCATCGTAAAAGGCCACCAAGTTGGTCAGGCACGATCTGCCTTTGGTGAAGCCATGTTGGCTGTCACCCACCACCTCCTTGCTCTCCATGTGCCTTAGCATGGTTCCCAGGAGAATCTGCTCCATGACCTTGCCAGGCACAGAGGTGAGGCTGACCGGTCTGTAGTTGCCCGGGTCCTCCTTGTTCCCCTTTTTAAAAATGGGGGTTATGTTCCCTCTCTTCCAGTCATCGGGGACCTCGCCAGACCGCCACGACTTCTCGAATACAATAGCCAGTGGCTTGGCAACTTCATCCGCCAGTTCCTTCAGGACCCGCGGATGGATCTCATCAGGTCCCATGGACTTGTGCACCTTCAAGTTCCTCAGATGTTCTCGAACCTGGTCTTCAAGTACAGTGGGCGGTGGTTCATCCTCACAGTCCCTGCTAGTTCTTTCCACAGCTTGGGTGGTAAGACAAGAGGCTTTACCATTGAAGACTGAGGCAAAAAATTCATTAAGTACCTCAGCCTTCTCTATGTCCCGGGTAACTAGAGCACCAGTATCCTTCCGGAGGGGGCCTACATTCTCTTTGGACTTCCTTTTGTCCCCTACATACCTATAGAAGCATTTCTTGTTGCTTTTTATATCCCTTGCCAAATTCAATTCCTTCAGGGCTTTAGCCTTCCTCACTTGATCCCTGGTCACTCTTACAGCTTCTCTGTATTCCTCCCAGGCTATCTGTCTCCGCTTCCACCCTCTGTAGGCTAACCTCTTCATTTTCAGTTGGTCCAGGAGCTCCTTGCTCATTCACGCCGGCCTCCTGGTCTTTTTGCCCGACTTGTTCTTCGTCGGGATGCACCTCTGCTGAGCTTGGAGAAGGTGCTCCTTGAATGTGGACCAACTTTCCTGGGCCCCTTGTCCCTCCAGGGCCACCTCCCACGGCACTTTGCCCATCAGGTGCTTCAAGAGGCCGAAGTCCGCCTTCTTGAAGTCTAGGGTACAGAGCTTGCTGAATGGTTTCCTTGCTGCCCCATGGATCTTGAACTCCACTGTGTCGTGGTCACTGCAGCCAAGGCTATCCTTAAGTTTCACCTCACCCACCAGTCCCTCCCTGTTGGTGAGCACAAGGTCGAGCATGGCACCCCTCCTTGTCGGCTCCTCTATCATCTGCAGGAGGAAGTTGTCATCCACGCATTCCAGGAACCTCCTGGACTGCCTGTGCCCTGCTGTATTGTCTCTCCAACAGATGTCAGGGTGATTGAAGTCCCCCATGAGGACCAGGGCTTGTGACCGCGAGGCTGCTCCTATCTGGCTATAAAGCGCCTCATCTGCTCTGTCCTCCTGGCCAGGTGGCCTGTAACAGACCCCTACCGTAACATCCCCTAAATATAAATATAAATATAAATATAAATATAAAGCTTAATTATTTGTAGGTCTTGAATTTGACTGGAGATTGCTATGGTGGGCAGGATCTCCTACAGAACTTTGTATCTCTTTCCAACTACAGCTGTTTTTTGTCACCACTGGAAACAGGACATCAAATGTGATGAACTTTGACATAGCTGAAAGGTAATAAAGGTTTTGTGAGTTAGGCAGGGAGCTAATGTGTGACAAAGAAATGCTGGTGGAAAAAAAACCCAAAAACAAAACCAAAAACAAAGTAATTTAAATACCAATCAATTACCTGATCTCAATCATATATTTGGTAGTCAAAGATTCATACTTAAGCATGAAATCAATAACCTATAATTCACAATAAAACATCTGCCTTGAAAAAAATAACTACTTTTCTGGAAAAACTAGAAAGTATGAAATACTGTACCTTTATGATCTGGGGGTTTTTGTCTTGTTTTTAGTAAGAATAATTAATGGAACACAAATAACTGTATAACGAAAGAAATCAAAAGAAAGCTCAATATGTGAAAGGAACTTAGCAAATACAGTGGCAGATGGATTTGCCTCAAAGAGACAATATTGTTACTTTACATGACATTTTCTATATAGACTCTCCTCAAGTCATCTGTCCAAGCAAGAATAACAAACACATTTTTTGCCCTTTTTGGATTACATCAATAGGATGCAGCTGCTGCCTCAGCCGGAGAAAGAATCATTCTCACCAAGTAAGAAATAATTAAGTAAGGGTGAATGCCAAAAGTAAGATGGCTTTTAAATTGAAAGCTCTAAACATTATGGACAGCCTTGGATGTGGGATTCTTTTTAGTATTTGAAGTAATAGTAAAAGCCTTTTTTGTATTCTGTATTCAAACCTGTTTAATGCAGACTTTAATGATGCATATGCTCTGAATATTTTTAACCAAATTTTTGATAAAACTCTAGGAGGAAGGCTTTGGTTCAAACAATGCAAAATTAAAGGAAAAATTATTCTTAAGCTAAATTTCATATTGCAAAATTTTGTGACTGTCATACTATTACATTTGGTAAGTAAAAATGAACTTAATTTTTTACTTTATATGAAAATAAAAAAGAGTCACTACAAAGTTGAAGGAAACTGTTTTATTACCTTAACGATACATGTTTTTCTCAAGTAATTTTTTTTTTAAATTGAGGACAAAAACTCAGGTAGTATTTTGTAGTTTTAGTCTTTAGAGACCTACGAGATTTCTTCACTGATGAATGCAGCTACCAATCATAAATAAAAACTCAGAAGAGAAAAACAACAGCAAAGTGTCCTACCACTTAAGGTGAAGGAATGTCCTCATCATTAACTTAAAGAAAACTGGTGCTGTCATAAGAACCGAGACGTTGCTTTGCTCTCCAGAATAGAAATCTACGCAAACACATTACAACATCGAAAATTTATAAAACCCACTGCCTTTAAAAACTGCAGGCAGTTACGAATCTCCAGTGAAACCATCAGAGATACTGATATGGTCAGTGGCCATAGGCTTTTGTAATTAGCCAATTTTCACAAAGAAAAATATAGTGAAAAAAATGATATATCAAATTGTGCACAATGAATGGTTTGCTTTTTATTTATGCTGGCATTGATTATATACATATATACAGGAAAACTGGTCTTAGTAATAATGTGACTTATACTTTTCAGCTGGCAATAGGTTAAAATAATAGATTTTCACAAAAATGCTCAACATTTGTAATAAATCAGCCAGTCACATATATGCCTAATGCTGTTAAAACCATATATGGAAAAGCATTTATTTTTCCTCTTTCCAAATTTTAGTCAAAGAGCACGTTTTTTCTTAAGAAAAAATATTCATATCTGAAACTGTCACTTATTCTCCAAATATAGTGAAGCTATTGATAGCTTTCTTTCTCTTCGTAGTGAATATTCTGTTGATTTCTCTTATGTTCAAAATCAGTCATTCTTCCAGTTTTTAGAAATCTGAGCCCGATCATTAAAATATAGTGCATGCAAAGCTCTAGTAAGTCCAATTTATTGTCCAATATGAAAGACATTCATATAAAAATGGAAGGATGTTGAAATAACTAATGACAATCAAAAAGAGTTTATGTAACTTTTATTTAACTCTGCTAAATAAAAATGATATTAAAAAAAGAGTGACAAAAAAAAGCTCAATAAGTATAATAGATGTTGGCAAGACATTTTATTCAATCTTTAGAGTCACAGTGCTTAAAAAAAGAATTTCAAAAAATCAAAGTAGATCATTAAAACTAGATGGAAGTTAGTTAAATGGAAAACTGAAAGCAATTTGTTGATACATCATCATAGATAAGGTGCAATCTTGCCACAGAGATCTTTTTGCTTCGTAGCAGCTCAAATATTCTAGCAAATTTAGGGGAGAAAATCAAAGTAATAAGTGGCACAGTTTGTTGATGGAGTAAACTTTCTGGACTGGTAAATAATAACGATACAACAGTTTTACAGAGTAGTCTGGATCACTGGGTAGGGTGATCTCCATTGAACAAAATATTAATTAACAGAAGTAAGTCAAACTTCATATGTCTAAGAATATAAACTGTTGACAGGGGAATATGTTGACACTACGGAGAACTTAGTTGTACTGATAGATAACCTACAGGAAGTTATCTGTCAGTACATTGTTATAATTAGGAAAGACAGTGTTATCCTTGAAATATAAGCTGCAGAGTATTGAGAGGAAGTAGATGGGAAATATGGCCTTTGCATACATTCGTAAAAATCCTAGGTCCCATTCTGGTGTCCACACTGAAAAAAAAAAAAGTGGAAATATCTCAGGGAAGAGCTTAATTAATCATGAATATCTGGAAAGCATTTTTATAGTAAGGACAATGAGATCAATGCAAGCAATATGCTCAAAAACAGATTAAGAGGAGATTTGCCCACATAAGTAACAATGTGGAAAGTGATTCCTGATAGCTCTGTTTACCGTGAAAAGAGATATCAAAATCTGATGAAAGCTGTCTAGTAATGGTTTAACCTTTCAGGGTAATTTACCAAATAGAACAAGTAGGGATGTGCTGGATTCTACCTCTCTAGAAGTTTGTGCTAAAATTTAAGGAGACATTGCAGGTTGAATGGAGGAATTGCAAGGTCAGTTTCTATGGCCTGTGTTATTTATGGACTTAGGCTATTAAAGATCATAATGTTCCTTTTAATTTCAAAATCTATTAACCTTATTTGATTGATTTCTTTTTTACTTTGCTGTTACGCTTTCTACGGTTAGAGAAAATGGTGGGGACAAGCACATCTAACACTGGAACAGAAGAGAAAAATCAATTGATTCAGAAAGCCTCATGATGGTTAACAGAATATTTAATTGAAAATAGCCCTTGAGAATTTTACTGTGGGAGAGCGTATGAGTTTGATACTGCTTGTATCTTCTTATTAAAGGCTCTTTACTGATGATATTGGCAATTAAATGAACAATTATTTGTGCTAATTAAAACATGAAATGGCAATATATTTTCTACTGGTTCAGAACGGGCTAAAGTGAGCTTATGAATGAACCAGCTTTCAAAATTATATCTGAACAAACTGTGCTTTCAGCTGAAAGCAATTGGAAAGAACTAGCTGCCCTATATATGCTTCCCATATATCCTTTACCTATGAAGAATTCCAGCTCCAAGAAAATGTTTGAAATGAAGCTCCTAAATTAGGTATAAAAGTAACAAGCTATAAAAAGTGCAAACTTGGCAACAAATTGGAAGAATCCTGAGGTAGGATTCGTCTGACTGTATTTTATATGTGTATTTTAGGATGAAATTAATTGCATCACAGACTAACTCATTTCTCTCCATTGGTTTCATAGAGATCCTAATGGGATGAAATCAGCTTGCGGGTTCAGATATCTAAATGTACATGTCTACATGTACATTAGGTGACTAAACTTCCATTACAGCTCATGGAGATCTAGTTTTCACAGTCAATGGAGCCTAGAGTAATTCAGTTGACTACAACTAGGTAGGGTTAGTTGAATCACTTTCCAGAGTCCATCACCTGTATTAACTACTGTAGGATAACTGTAGTTAAAAATAATAGATAGACTGTAGACCCAACTCACTGCAGAAATAGTATATACAACTAGTGTTTTGGAAGGCTGATAGGAAAGCAAGGAAGTACGCCATATTGAATCTCTGCTGTAGACTCAGTGTAAAAGACAGTGTAAGGCCTCACATCTGCTCCAGCCCATTTATTCAATGCAACAGAGTAGAGCAACCTGCTGATCCCTAAAACCCCCGCGTTCAGCCCAAGGGCTCCCTGTTGTGCGAGTACAGTGGTAAATACAACCAAGGCACCTCACCTGTTCCTCTTCACAGAGTGCGATATCTGAAGGCTGAGGCTTGCAGAACATAAATTGGCATGAAAACACAAATCACTATACAGCATCCAAACCTGCTGCAGCCCATGGGAAGGTCAGGAAAGGCAGCAGGAACGTAGGCAAGCTGGAGCTCCATAAGTTGTGCGAGGCATAGCATCATCAGCTAATGCAGCGCTCCTTACCTGGGAAAGCCTGAAGGCATTATCGAGCTTCAGTGTGTATATACCCTCCTTTTGGTTCTCAGGGGTGCAGCATGGAAATGCATTTTGTCTAATTTGCTCCCTTATCTCAGTACAGAAATAACTGTTCATAAAATATACACCAAGCTGAATTCTCAGCTGTCCATTTCTAGGGAATTTCCCTCCTTTGAAACAACCTATCCACTCCTTTTTCAGAAAAGGGACTCATAAACCAATATGTACTTTGGCTCTAAGCAAACAAGACTGTCTTCGGTTTGTCTGACCACAGTAAAATGCTTCTGCCTCTTCCTGACAGTTTGACACACGGGGAAATTATAGAGACTGATGGAAAGGTAGGCTCAAAACCAGGAGTAGGAGAAGCAGGTGAAGAGAGGACTAACAAATTAGGATTAAGAGGACTAGATTTTATAGACCTATTTTTTTACATACAAAACCAAAAAAAAAAAAAAAGCCACAGAGATACTCAAAAGGAGGTAAAAAAAAAAGAAAAGAAAAAAGAGAAAGATATAGAAGATGATTGTAAGATGTGCAAAGAAAAAGTAACTTGAAACCAATGCAGAAGGCATGTAGAAGGTAGTGAAGGGATTTAAGAAAGAGGAGAAATAAAGCAGCAGGAGAGCAACGCAATGTTGACAGCTGTGCTTCTCGGGATTGGTCCAGTTTCCAATCGTTGATTTTTCACTCAACAGCTGAGCAAGTCAGGACATCTCTGGAAATTAAGTTTGCTACAAAACTGATCATTGAGTCCTACATTAATGTTTGCATTCTATCTTTTCCTGATTACTTGATTTTTTTATGTCAGGCTACAGAATATGATCTTTCTTTGATTCTTGACTACAATATTTCATAGAAGATTGTTTTTTTATTGAGTGTAATGTACCACACTTTTAAAAAACTAACTTAAAAATCAAATGCAATCTTTCCTTCTGCTGACCAGTCTGTAGCTGTAACTGGAAAAAATGAAACAGCTGTCAAATCTTTGAGATAATTGTGGCATCTGAGAAGCTGGATAATCACTCAAACGATTTTCTCACTACATAACTAATCTGTGTGTATTCAACAGTCTGGCCCTTTATGGGGTAAGTACAGCAGCCATGCAAATGAGGAAGAAGAGAAGGAAAGACTATCTAGCCATACAGTATTAAGTGAAGGCATAGTTAAGCAAAGAATACGATGAATAAGTTGTGCTTAAAATTATCAGATTCAGATTAAGCTCTTTGGTTCTGTTTTATTGCCTTTCTGAAATATTAGATGTTATTAATTTCAATATGTGGTAGAAATGCTCAAATGAATGGATCAGAAACTATTACTATCACAAATGGAAATGATAAATGTGGATTTTCAATTGTTACATGATGGATTTTCTACTCAGTGGGGATATTTCTAGTTAAAATACTTGTCCTAGTGAAATGAACTGAACAGGTAATTTGTCACTGACTTTAAGGTACCAAACATTCATGGTGGCACTTTGTTTTCAATAGTTCTCGCCCCATTCCTCCACCCATTGTACTTGGACAGAGAGATAGTATATCGTATATTCGGGGCTGGAAAGTTCTATAAATGTGATGATAGTTCTACTGTTATAAATAGCATTCACTGACTAAATAATATATGGAGTTTTTTACCAATGCAAGATTCTTTAAAGTTCTGAGCATGTAAGCGATGTTTTTGTAATCCCTTTTAAGTATCTGAGAGATTAGATAAAAGGATTTTAATAATTCTGAAAGGCAAAGTTCATGTATGACTCAGATGAGCATTTCATTTCCCTGGTTTCCCCCAATCCCTTCTCCCAGCACTGTGTAATTATGAATACACTGAGGTTGTCCTTTAACAGAGTGAACAAATGTCAGGTTAAGTACAATCAAAATAAACAAACAATTTCCTTTAAAGTACCTTTATTAGGATAATCTCTGTTCTTTTACGTTTATTTTTTTAAAGCTGACTTCATTTGCTGCTCTTCCACTCAAAGAGATATTGGTGTTCAGGTCACAGGCTGTGAGGAATGTCATAGCTTTTCCCTGGTAGCTGGGAGCAGTCCTGAGGATGGCTGTGTGAGGTGCGAGCAGGTTGATGACCTGCTAAGCCGGGTGACGCAGCTCCAGGATGAAGTGTTGGAGCTCAGGGAGGAGGTGAGCAGGTTAAGAATAATTAGGGAAAGCGTGAGGGAAATTGACAGCTTCCATAATCTGGTTGTGGCAGAGCTGAAAGAAGACGTGGAGAGGTTAAAGGGGATCAGGGAACGTGAGGAATTAGGCGACAGGGGGCAATGGCACAAGGTCCCTGCTCAGCGTGGCAAGCACAACTGCCTGGCAATTCCCCTGCCCCCCAGGTGTCCTTGCATAACAGGTACAGTGGTCTGCAAGGGAAACTGGATAACAGTGAAGATGATGGTTGTCCCTGCTTGGAGGTGTCACCAAAGCCTAGTCGGACTGCCATCGGCATTAAAACCTCATCAGTAAGGAATAAAAGATGGGTCATTGTCATTGGTGACTCACTGCTTAAGGGAGCAGAATGCCAGATATGCAGACTGGACCCACTGCACAGGGAGGTTTGTTGCCTCCCAGGGGTCAGAGGTAAAGATGTCAGGAAGAAGCTTCCTTCCCTAGTATGGCCCTCAGACTATTACCCCCTTTTGTTGTTTCAGGTAGGCAGTGAGGAATTAGGAAGAATCACTCCAAGGACAATGAAGAAGGACTTCAGAGCCTTGGGGTACCTGGTCAAGGGATCAGGAGCACAGGTCGTGTTCTCCTCTATCCCTCCAGTTGTGGGCAAAGATGAGGGATTAGGCAGGAAGTACCAGCAGATTAATACCTGGCTCCAAGCCTGGTGTGTCCGGCAGGGGTTTAGGTTTTTTGACCGAGACTGGATCTGTAAGAGGCCAGGTCTGTTAGAAAGACATGGTAATAGCCTGTTGTCGTGGTTTTAGGCTGATCCAGCAACTAAAACTCACACAGTCTCTCCTTCTCCAATAAAGTAGAGAGGAGAGAGAAAAAAAAAAACCAAAAGCACTGAGGGTTGAGGCAAGAACAGAGGGAGCACCCACCAACCATGGTCCTGGGCAAAACAGGCAGCGCTTTTCTCAAAGCAAAACAGTTTTATTAATGATTACTTAGAAGGACAAAGGGAAATAAAAACCGATTACTTGAGAGGACAGAAAGAAACAAAACCAGATCTTAAAACCGACACCTTCCCCCCCAGCTTCCTTTTCCTCCCGGCTCTACCTCCTCCTCCCAGCAGCACAGGGGGCAGGGACTGGGGG
The DNA here is from genome assembly GCF_009769465.1 of Tauraco erythrolophus. NCBI lineage: Eukaryota > Metazoa > Chordata > Aves > Musophagiformes > Musophagidae > Tauraco > Tauraco erythrolophus. The sequence goes on along the minus strand of NC_141465.1, from coordinate 120,345,040 downwards.
AGTGCAGGTCAGTTCATTCCGTGCTGTTACTGCTGCTTCTTTCTTAAAGGAGAAGGAGTCCTTACACCCTTTTCCCCTGCTCCAATGGATCCCCTACCCACGAGGAAAAATCCACAAATTTCTCCAACGTGAGTCCAGCCCACTGGAAACAATCCTTCCCCACAGATTGCTCCGGTGTGGGCTATACCACAGTCTCGGGTACTTAGGGAGCTGTAGCCACTCGCTCCGGCGTGGGTCGTCACGCAGACTCCAGATGCCTTTCTGCCTTGCCGTGCCCCCAACACGACCATCCTCGGGCTCAGGCATCTTCTCCCCACGGGCTGCGAGTGGGTCGCTGCTCCACCGAGGCCGTCCTGGTTGCAGGGGGGCCGCCTGCCATCTCACCATCAGCTGCAGGGGAAACTCGGCTCCGGCACACCTCCTCCCGCTCCATCCTCACTGACCTGCTGTCGATGCGGCTGTTTCTCTCAGATCTCAGTCCTCTCCAGGTGAACTCAGCCCAGTGGGCACCCTGGGAGTGGGGTGCCCCCGAGTTCCCCAGCTGGCTCCGCCGCCGCCATTCTCCGTGGGCGGCGCCGGCCCGACGCAGGCAGCCGCCCGGCCGGGAGCCAGGGAGCGGGGGCAGTGCCCTCCTCCCTTCTCTGGTCGATCCTGGGCGAAGCACCTTTTCCGGTTCCCTTGTCCTGACTTAAATAGGGCAATTCGCAGAGGTGCCCTATTGGCTCAACCCCGAGGGGGATGGTAGTCTGATCCGGTGGCCAGAACTAAGCCTAACCCGGATCCAAAACCGGGGAGGTCGCAGGGAGCAAAATCCCTCTCCTGCCACCAGAACCAGCCCCCCCTCCACATCAAACCATGACACCTGTCTCACAGAGGGAGAAGGGTTTTGGGAAGGGAGTTGGCAGGGCTCATCGACAGAGTTTTAAACTAGGTATGAAAGGGGGCGGGGGTGAAATCAGGATCACTGGAAGGGAGCCGGAATGCAGTATGCCAGTGCTTGTGGGGGAGGAATGCACTAGCAAGATCGCGCAGTCTTGTGAATTAGCAAGAGATCAAGGTGTCATGCCAGGTTGCAGACCGAGCACAGGGGTTGTTGAGGGGTTGGTTACTGTGGAAACACCTGAGCATCATCAGGGGGCTCCAGGTACCTCATCAGGGACCCAACTCAAATGCCTCTATATGAATGCCCGCAGCTTGGGCAATAAACAAGAGGAGCTGGAGATGCTTGTGAGCCTGCAGGGCTATGACCTGATCGGCATCACAGAGACATGGTGGAATGACTCCTGCGATTGGTGTGTTGGACTAGAGGGGTATAAACTGTTCAGGAAGGACAGGCAGGGGAGATGAGGAGGGTGTGTTGCCCTCTATGTCAACAAACAGCTAGAATGCATGGAGTTCCACCTGGCAAGTGATGACAAAAGAACTGAGTGCCTGTGGGCCAGGATGAAAGGAAGGGCAGGAGACTTTACAGTGGGGGTGTGCTACAGACCACCCAATCAGGAGGACCAAGTGGATAAGGCCCTACATAAGCAGATAGGAGTTGCTGCTCATTCACAAGCCCTGGTCCTCATGGGAGATTTTAACCACCCCGACACCAGTTGGAAAAACAACATGGCAGGGAACAAGCAATCCAGAGGATTCCTGGAATGCATTAAAAATAACTTCCTTATCCAAGTGATAGAGGAACCAACGAGGAGAGGTGCCATGTTAGACCTTGTCCTCGTCAATAGGGAAGGGCTGGTAGGTAATGATGAACTTGTGGGTAGCCTTGGCTGCAGTGACCATGAAATGGTGGAGTTTGAGATCCTAAGGGCAGCTAAGAGGGGGAAGCTCAGCGATCTTGAAACCCTCAGTTTCAGAAGAGCTGACTTTCGCCGCTTCAGGAACCTCCTTGGTAGTGTGCTATGGGATAAAGCCCTGGAAGGACTGGGAGTCCAAGATTGCTGGTTGACTTTCAAGGATCATCTCCTCCAAGTTCAAAGGCATTGCATCCCTAAAAGAAAGAAATCAGGCAAAAACACCAGAAGACCTAAATGGATAAACAAAGAACTCCTGGCTAAAATCAAATACAAAAGGGGAATACACAAAACATGGAAGCAGGGACTGGTAACCTGGGATGATTACAAGGAAGTTGCTCGTGTACTCAGAGACCAGGTTAGAAAAGCTAAGGCCCTGACAGAGTCAAATCTGGCCAGCAATATCAGAAATAACAGAAAAGGGTTTTATAGGTATGTGAGAGAAAAAAGGAAAATGAGAGAGAATGTGGGGCCTCTCCAGAAGGATACAGGTGACCTGGTTACTGAGGATGTGGAGAAGGCTGAAATATTCAACAACTTTTTTGCCTCAGTCTTCACTGGCAACCACTCGAACCACACCACCCAAATCACAGAGGATGTTGGCTGGGTCTGGGAGAGTGAAGAACCACCCAGGGTAGAAGCAGATCAGGTCCGGGAACACCTAGAGAACCTGAAGGTGCACAAGTCCATGGGACCTGATGAGATACATCCACGGGTCCTGAAGGAACTGGTGGCTGAAGTTGCAAAGCCGCTAGCCATCATATTTGAGAGGTCCTGGCAGTCTGGTGAGGTTCCTACAGATTGGAAAAGGGCGAACATAACCCCCATCTTTAAAAAAGGGACAAAGGACAACCCAAGAAACTACAGACCAGTCAGCCTTACTTCTGTGCCAGGTAAAATCATGGAACAGATTCTCCTGGTAGCTGTACTAAGGCACATAAAAAATAACCAAGTTGATGGTGACAGCTAACATGGCTTCACTAGGGGCAAGTTGTGCCTGACTAGTTTAGTGGCCTTCTACGACAAAGCTACAGCACTGTTTGACGTGGATAAAGCAACGGATGTCATTTTCCTGGACTTGTGCAAGGCGTTGGACACTGTCCCACATGATATCCTTGTCTCTAAAATGGAGAGACATGGATTTGACAGATGGAACACTCGATGGATAAAGAACTGGCTGGATGGTCGCACTCAAAGAGTTGTGGTCAATGGTTCAATGTCTACATGGAGACCAGTGTCAAGCGGTGTTCCTCAGGGGTCTGTTCTGGGTCCAGTACTGTTCAGCACCTTTGTCAGCGACATGGATGACAGCATTGAGTGCACCCTCAGTAAGTTTGCCGACGACACCAAGTTGTGTGGTGCCATGGACTCACTTGAGGGAAGGGATGCCATCCAGAGGGACCTTGATAGGCTTGAGAAATGGGCCAGTGCAAACTGCATGAGCTTCAACGAGTCAAAATGCAAGGTCCTTCACCTGGGTTGGACCAATCCTAGGCACAAATACAAACTGGGCACAGAGTGGGTTGAGAGTAGCCCTGAAGAGAAGGATTTGGGGGTGTTCATAGATGAGAAGCTCAACATGAAATCATAGAATCATAGAATGGTTAGGGTTGGAAAGGACCTTAAAGATCATCGAGTTCCAACCCCCCTGTCATGGGCAGGGAAACCCTCCACTACACCAGGTTGCCCAAAGCCTCATCTAACCTGGCCTTGAACACTTCCAGGGATAGGGCATCCACAACTTCTCTGGGAAACCTGTTCCACTGCCTCACCACCCTCAGTGTAAAAAATTTCTTCCTTATATCTAATTGAAATCTCCCCTCTTTCAGTTTAAAGCCATTGCCCCTTGTCCTATCACTACACATCCTTGTAAAAAGTCCCTCTCCAGCTTTCCTGTAGGCCCCCTTTAGGTACTGGCAGGCTGCTAGAAGATCACCCCGGAGCCTTCTCTTCTCCAGGCTGAACAGCCCCAACTCTCTCAGCCTGTCTTCATAGCAGGTGCTCCAGCCCTCTGATCATCTTTGTGGCCCTCCTCTAGACTTGTTCCAGTAGCCCCATGTCCTTCTTATGTTGGGGACTCCAGAGCTGAACATGAGCCGGCAGTGCACTCATGCGGCCCAGAAGGTCAACCGCATCCTGGGATGTATCAAGAGAAGCGTGGTCAGCAGGTCAAGAGAGGTGATTCTCTCCCTTTACTCTGCTCTTGTGAGACCCCACCTCAAATACTGCGTCCAGTTCTGGTGTCCCCAGCATAAGAGAGACATAGGTCTGTTGGAGCGTGTTCAGAGGAGGGCCACAAAGATGATCCAGGGGCTGGAGCACCTCTGCTCAAGGACAGGTTGTGGGAGCTGGGATTGTTCAGCCTTGAAAAGAGAAGACTTTGGGGGGACCTAATAGCTGCCTTCCAATACCTGAAGGAAACCTACAGGAAGGCTGGGGAGGGACTTTTTACAAGAGTGTCCACTGATAGGACATGGGGAAATGGGTTTAAGTTGAAGGAGAACAGACTCAGATTAGATCTTAGGAAGAAATTCTTCAGTACAAGGGTGGTAAGACTTTGGAATAAATTGCCCAGAGAAATTGTGGATGGCCCCTCCCTGGAGGCATTCAAGGCCAAGTTGGACAGAGCCTTGAGTAGCCTGATCTAGTTGAGAGGCGTCCCTGCCCATGACAGGGAGGTTGGATTAGATGATCTCTAAGGTCCCTTCCAGCCTATGCCATTCTATTATTCTATGATTCTATGATTCTTCCCATATTACTAATCATAGAATCATAGAATGGTTCGGGTTAAAAGGGACCTTAAAGATCATCTAGTTCCAACCCCTCTGCCATGGGCGGGGACACCTTCCGCTACACCAGGTTGCTCAAAGTCTCATCCAGCCTGGCCTTCAACACTTCCAGGGATGGGGCATCCACAACTTCTTTGGGAAACCTGTTCCAGTGCTTCATTACCCTCTGAGTGAAGAATTTCTTCCTTAGATCTATTCTAAATCTACCATTGCCCCTTGTCCTATCACTGCATGCCCTTGCAAAAAGTCCCCCTCCAGCTTTCTTGTAGGCTCCCTTTAGGTATTAAAAGGCTGCTAGAAGGTCTCCCTGGAGTCTTCTCCAGGATGAACAACTCTTATGCTATTAACAGAAGCCAAAACAGACTCATCTGGGGCTTTAGAGTCTGTTATAGTTTAAGGCTTGTAAAAAATGAAAAAAGAATCCCACCAAACAAACCATGTTTATCCATTGGTTTATCACTTGCATTCCTGAGATGTTTTTTCTCTTATTTCCAGTGAGAAAATTTATATAAAGAGAAAGTCTTCAGTTGCTGCCTTAAGCCTTTATATGAAATCCTAATGTAGATTCCCTTCAGTTGTTCTTACTTGTGTGGACTACAGCCACATGTTAAAAATGGCCTGAATAATATGTACCCTCTGCTGCCTAGATGCCATGGTGCTGATTATTAGGATAAGCTATCATTTCATGCAAGACAATAACATTTCCTGACTAACACGCTTTTGGTTTCACATCTTACCCCAGAACAATTGGCAGGATCAATAATGGGCACAGCTGTTTCCAAATTCCTAGTTGCCCAATACTGGCACTATATTGGAATTTTCTTATTTCATGAAGTACTGCCATAAAACAGAAAAAAAATTCTCTCAGGAAGCATCACACCATTATGCTAGGAAAAGATTTGTTGTTATTACTTGAATTAACCTGATTCTGTTTTCTTTTGTATTGTTGGAGCAAGTAATATTTATCTAACTTTTCTCGAGTGGGGTGTTTCTGAGGAATTTCATGCCAGTGTCTTGAAGAGCCACAGAACAAAAAGTATAGTTTAATGCATTTAATTAAAAATAAATAAATAAATAAATAAAGCCCAACCAACCAACCTCAAAATTGTTCAATGTTTCTCATGCAAAACAGCCATGTTATTACTGTGTGCTGATTTTGTATCTGTATCTTAATTGTACAGCACAAAAATTGACCTGAGTCCTCAAAAGTGACTGCAATGGGAAATATGTTTATGGATGACTGTATGAATGCACTGGCATTAACTATATCTGTCCGTTTTAAGACACTTTTATATGGAGATAAAGAGGAAATAAGAAACGAATATATTATAATACTCACAGACAGTCATGTTAAACGAACCCATACTAACAGTAGGTCATGAGAACAGACGTCGCACATTGCTGTTCCTTTCTAGGGCTTGACGGATGTAAGGAAGAGAAGAGCTGTGAACCACTGAAAATTATTTCTTCTTCAGGCTTCTTTGCATATGATGCTATAAGGTCATTATTAGTTACAATAAAGGGCAGTTAGATGACAGCATTTGTCATGGTGCAAGGTAAGACTACTGGATACCACAGACGACACTCCAACACTTACCCTATTATTTAAAATCAAGATTAATTTGGAAAGTAGAAATGAACATACAATCCCAGGTGCCTTTTCTGCCCTTAAAATTTGATTTTATTTGTAGAACATATTTTTCTACAAGGTAGATTTATAGAGGAATCACACTGCTCTATTTTAATCCTCAGAGAAAGACTGCATCTGAGAGCACTTCAATCATTCCTGAACATGTTTTTCAGATGGTGCAGTATGCTGCCTCTGGTGTGCCCTCCTGTACCACCGTATCCACCTCCTCCATGATCGTTTTGGGATGATTCATTCTTCATCCTTGCACCGATGAATCACTGTGCCCACAATCTACATGTGCGTGTCAGAATTAAAGTTTAGAAATTGGGGGAACAAGCTGACAACGTGCAGAAGATACGGTCTTACATAAATGTACTCTTGTACTATTTTCATCTGTTTCATCTTTGAAAGGCAACAGTGAACGAAATACGTTACCGATTTTGGTGCATGAGAAGTAGGGCTTTACCAGGACATTGTTCATATCCTACCTACGAAATGTCCCATACATATTTTTCCAAGGCTACTTGCATTTTTATTGTTTAAAATACAGGGCTTATTTTCATGAAAATTATTTATATGTGATTTTTTTTTTTAATGAACTGATTGTACTTATTTCCAGTGACTAGTCAAATTCTGTTGTACCAAGTAATGAAAATTCTGACATAAGGCACGTGAAATGGAGGAGACAGACTGCCGCCGTTAGTATAAATGACATCTGTGATCCATCAGACTGCTGGGAACCAAGTCAAACCAAATTAATTCAAATGAATGTCACACTAATGGAATAAGTAGAACTCTAAATTACGTTTTCAAAGATTCCACACTCAGGATCTAGTGAACATGTTCCACAGAGTAAAGAACAAATTTGTGGTGAACTCTCTGCAAGTGGCTTTGATACAGAATAAATTATCATAGGATAGGAAGTCATTATTTATGCATTCTCTAGTGACTCTTTGAGCCCATTTTGATCTCTGGATGACTGTAAGACAAGATGACCAAATCAGGGCATCTTAGCTGTCAATAAAAGAACATTAAGTTATCCTGCATTGGATCCTGGGTGTCTCTGCTCTAAGCTGAGCAAGCCTAGCTCCCTCAGCCTCTCCTCACAGAGCAAGTGCTCCAGCCCTCACCACCCTGGTGGCCTCTGCTGAACAGTCTCTGATTCACCGGTGTCTTGTATTGGAGGGCTCAAAGCTGGAAGCAGTATCCAGATGTGGTCCAGTGAATGCGGAGCTGGGAGAAATAATTGTTCTGCCTCTGTTCTTGTTCATACAGCTCAGGATGCCATTGCTTGTCTCTGCTTCCAGGACACACTACTAGCCCATGTCCAACTTACTGGCCTCCAGGATCCCAGGGCCATTCCCACAGAGCTCCTTCCCAAGCAGTTGGTCCCCAGTGTGTATCATTTTGAAGGATTCAACTACCCTACATACAGGTTTTTGCATTTGTCCTTGTTGAGTTTCATAAGGTTCCTACTGCACCACTCCTACAGCCACTTTGGATTACCCTGGATGGCAGCCCTGCTCTCAAGCATAGGAGCTGCCCAGTCCCTCAGTTTGAAGTCATCAGCAAATGTGATGAACAAGCAGTCTATAGGCTCCTCTAGGTCATTGTTAGAGGTGTTAAACAAGACAGGTCCCAGAACAGACCCCTGTGGTACTCCCTTTTTTGCTGCCCTCCAGGTAAAGTATTTAGTCACTGCCCTCTGACAATTCAACTAGGTTTTTATTCATGTTCTTGTCCATTCATTCAGGCCATAGCATATTAATATGAATACAAGAATATTGTGGAAAACAGTGATGAAAACATTGCTGAAGTCAAAGAAAATTATGTTTAGTGCTCTTCCTTTGTCCACAAATCCACTTATTTTATTATGAAAGACAATCAAGTTGTCCATTTTACTACAGAAAGCAAGAGTTTGGTCAGGCATGATTTGCACTTCATGAATAAGTTCTGTACATTTCTGATCACCTTCACCTTCATGCTCCCTGAGATATACTCCAAGAGGACTCATTCTGTGGTTTTCCAAGGGGCCAAAATGAGATGATTGGCTTTTTGAAGACGGTTGAGACATTTGCCTTTCTCCAGTTATCACACACCTCCCCACACCTCCATGATCTTTCAGAGAAGATATAGAGTAGCCAAGGATATTGGCAAGTCCCTCAGCACCCTTTGATGCAGCCCGTTGGTTGTTCTGGATTTGTGTGTGTGGTGAGTTGACTGTGGCGAGCTGCCAGAGCCCACCCAGCCACTATCTCAGTCCCCCTCCTCAAACAGGACAGGGAGAGAAAACAAGTCAGAAGAAGGTCAGTGGCTGAGATAAGGATGGGTAGATTCCTTGCCTATTACCATCATGAGCAGAACAGACTCAACTAGGAAAAAATAATTCAATTTATTGCCAATTAATACAGATTTGGATGGTGAGAAACAAAGAAAAATTAAAGCAACACCTTCCCCTCAGCTTTTTATTCCAGGCTAAACTTCCCACTTGTCTTCTCTACCTCTCCCTCTCCCAGATGTGCAGGGCGTGGGGGTGAGGTGGGGGCAGTGGTCAGTCTGTAAGACTGTGGCTCTGCTGTTCCTTTCTCCTCACACTTTTCTGCCGCTCCTACATGGGATCTCCACAGGCCGCATCTTCCTTCAGAAAACATCCACCTGCTCCAGCATTATCTCTGTGTGGGCTGCAGTGTTGTTCCAACATGGTCCAGCTGATGATCAGTCAAAGGTAGTTGCCCCAGAGGGTCAGTGTTTAGGCCAATGCAATATAACATCTGCACAAGTCTGCAGATGATACAACACTAGGAAGAATGACGGATACACCAGATGGGTGTGCTGCCATTCAGAGAGACCTCAACATCCTGGAAAAAAAAGGACTGACAAGGATCTTTTGAACTTCAGCACAGAGGAATGCCAAGTCATACAGCTTGGGAAGAATAACCCCAGGCACCAGGACAGACTGGGGGCAGCTAGCTGGGAAACGGCTCTGCAGAAAAGGTCTTGGAGATACTGGTGGACAAGTTGACCATGAGCTATTAATGTTCTCTTGCAGCCTCCTGAACTGCACCAGGCAGACTGTTGCCAGCAGGCTGAGGGATGTGATCCTTTCCTTCTGCTCAGCACTGGTGAGACACATCTGAAGTGCTGGATCCAGTGCTGGGCTCCCCAGTATAAGAGAGACATGGACATACTGAAATGAGTCGAACAAAGGGCCATGAAGATGATTAAGAGCTTGAAGCATCTATCTGCCATACGGAGAGGCTGCAAGAGCTGGGACTATTCAGCCTGGATAAGAGAAGGCTCAGGGGGATCTTATCAATGTGTATAAATACATGATGGAAGGAAGTAAAGAAGATGAAGCCAAGTTCTTTTCAGTGATGTTCAGTGACAGGAGAAGAGGCAATGGGCACAAACTGAAATACAGAAGATTCCATTTAAATATAAATAAAACCTCACCTTTTTTTGGGGAGTAAGGTTGGTCAAACACTGGAACAGGTTGCCCCGACAGGTTGTGGAATCTCTGTCCTTGGAGACATTGAAAACTTGACTGGACACAGTTCCGGGCAACCTGCTGTGGATGATCCTGCTTTGAGCAGGGAGGTTGGATTAGACCATCTCCAGAGGTATCTTCCAGCCATAGCCATTCTGCAATTCTGTGATTTGTCTCAAGTAATGTCTTACTCAAACCTCAGCCACAGCTAGTTTTTCCCCTCTTTCTTGAGTCCCTTCAAGAAGCAGAGGCTTGGGAGACCTTGTTGATTAAAGCTGAGGCAGAAAAGGCATTGAGTGTCTCAGTCTAATCTGTGTTCATTGTCACTAAATCAATCACCCTGTTCAGCCACGGACCCTGCTTGTTCAGGCTTTGTCTACTAATACAGCAGAAGTAGCTCTTCTGGTTACTTTGCTGTTCCCTGTGAGCATCACCTTCAGGTGAGCTTTGGTTTTCCTGGCAGCACCCCTGCGTGTCTGGGCAATGTTTCTAAATTCCTCCTTTGTAGTCTGTCTCTGCTTCCCCTTTCTGTATGCTGTTCCACCAGGAATCCCCTGCTTAGACACATCATTTTCCTGATGTCTATGTCACATTTTAGTCCACCCAGCAGCTAAGCTACCATGCAGCTGCTCACTGCTCCCCTCTGTGAGGTGATGAGGAGAAAAATGTAACAGAAGGGCTGAAGGTCGGGATAAGGACAGGGAGGTATTACCCACCAACCATGGCCCCAGGCAAAATGGACTCAGCTCAGGTGCAAATCAATTTATTTCATTAACAGCTCATTCAGAGAAGATAACAGGAAACAAAACCAGATCTTGAAAACACCTTCCCCCTATGCCTCCCTTCTTCCCAGCTCTACCTCCTGCCCCCAGCGGCGCAGGGGGACGGGGAATGGGGGCTTGCAGGTCAGTTTGTTACACATCATTTCTACCTCTCCTTCCTTAAAGGAGGAGGACTCCTTACACTCTTTCCCTGCTCCAATGGATCCCCTCCTTATGGGAAATATCCCATGAGCTTCTCCCACGTGAGTCCTTCCCACAGGATCTAATTCTTACCCATTAGATTGCTCCAGCGCAGACTTTCTGCATGGAGTCATGGCTTTTTAGGGTGCAGCCACCCACTCCAGTGTGAGGTCCTCCACAAACTGCAGATGCATCTCTGCTTTGTCGTCAGTCTCCAGCAGCATGGGGGTCCTTCCCATGGAGATAGTCCTCTAAGAACTCATCTGGATGTAGGCATCTCTGCTCTGGCATGGGGTTTCCACAAGCTGCAGGTGGATCTCTGCTCCACCGTCAATCTCCACGGGTGGCAGGGGGGCCACCTGCCGTCTCACTACAGGCTGCAGGGGAATCTCAGCTCTGGCGCATCTCCTCCCGCTCCATCTTCACTGACCTGGTGTTTGTGTGGCCATTTCTCTCAGATCTCAGTCCTCTCTCTGCTGCAGCCGCACCAAGCCCAATCAGCCCAATGAACATCGGCAGTCCCGGCAGGATGAGCTCTGCCCAGGCGGCACCCTGGGAGCGGGATACTTCAGAGCTCTCCAAGCCATGCCACTGCAGCCATCTCCAGTCGAGTGGTGGCAACCCAGCGTGGGCAGCCACCAGCCAGAGAGGCTGGGGCAAGGACAATCCCCTCACCTGTTCCCTCTCTTCACTGCAGGTCCAGCTGTGGTTCAGGTTCCTTTGTCCTCTACTTATACAGGGCATTTGCAGAGGTACTGATTGGCGTGGCCCTGACCAGGAGGGGAGGGGAGTCCAACCTGGACAGAGACTCATCTGATCGGTTTTGGAGACAGGAAAGCTTCTCACATTTCTTTACAGGGGTCTTATCTGCAGCCCCTCCCCTGCTACCAAAACCCCACTACATAAACCTAGGACAATGTACTTGTTTTCCTGAGGATTGGGATGGATCATTCTTGCCCTTAGAATACGCTGTCCTTAAAGACCTATCGGCTTTCCTAAGCAACTTCACTCCTCTGATCTGCTTTCCATGGGATCCCACCTATGAGTTCCCTGATCTAGCTAAAGTCTGCTTACCTGAAGTCCAGGGTCAGGGCTCTGCTCCGGCCTTACCCATTTCTCTCGAGATCTTGAACTCCATGATTTTATGGTTACTACATGCCCCTGTCAGTGACTTCAACAAGTTCCGCATCTGATAAGTCACAGCCAGCTCATTTTCACCGCTTTCCTAATCTCAGCTAATAACTTGGTAAGGAATGAGACATTGTCATCTGAATATGATGAAAACAAGATGTTAAGAAGCATAAACCAATAAACTGTTCTGACTGCAAGATCATAAACTGCTTCAGAGGCAACATTAGAAATGTATCTTATAGCATCTAATCTGAATAATATACTTAAATGCTAACCAGCAATAGTAAATTTTAAATGAACGTTTATAAATCACCTGATATTATGAAAGTTTCAAAAATTATTGGTATGTGTAAGACTAGTCATAATTTAAAGAAATGCTGACTTTTTATCTTGCATACCGACTACTTCACTGTTTAAAATGCTTATTATGTTGGATTTTCTGAGTTGCTGTTTCACTTTCCACCTTGCAAACTGAAACATCTAAACTAAATTTGCAGAGGATCTTGGAAGGATCTTCCAAATTTGAATTTGGAACACCTCAACACAGGTCAGTTAAAGAAGGCAATGCACAACCTGAACTGTGGAGTGGCTACTGACTTCATACAACGCTGAATCAGAGATCATATTTATACAGAGATGGTTTTGACAGATGAGGGCAAATGAAGCTATGAACTTTCCATTTCCCACAAAAGCCTCATTTATTCAGAACAGGGCACAATGATGGTTCCAATGTGGAAATTTTTTTTCTGGATTTGTGTTTTCTTAATATTACCATTGTGTTGTTTAAAAGTGCCTTGCAATCATGATCTCGAAGGAGTCTTACTTAGTTAATATAATTTACCCTCTGTGTATTTAATACCGGCTTTCTTGGAAACGCATTCTGCCAGGATTTCTATCTAATAAATATTTCGATGTTGCTGCTATTTTCAGAAGCAGAGCTAGCAGGTTTAGGATTCTTTTGAATATTTTCAGTTAAGGTCAGGCAAATATTTTGGACTCTGGTGTGAATGTATGAAGAACTTACTAACCTTCAAAACCAGCATGAATATTTCCATCTGCACTGTTTTTGTGTCACAGTCTATTATGATTACATACTACACTGTGAATTGAACACTGATTTCAAACAGTATGAAAGAGCAACACAGCAAATGTCTTTTGACTAATAGAACATTTTTTTGATGATAACATCTCAAATGAAAATGCATGTAAGTGTTGTCTTTGAGGAAGTAATAAGTAAGTGTCTAAGCAGTCAGTAACATCAGGAAAGTCCACTGCTGCTTACAAGAATCTGTTGGATGTACAGATGTAATCTTTTCTTGCTGCATGAGGATATTTATTTAACTCCACTATACGCTGAGATGAGAATACACTGGTTAGGTATGCAAAATCAGTTAAATCTTCTTTGTAGAGGTGAATCTTATCGCGTGCAAACTTTCTTCCAAGTAAATATTTAATTAGCTGCTCATATTGAGATGTAATCATTCTGCGTCTTTGCTAGTGCAATTGAAATACGTGACATAGTAGACAGCACTAAGGTCTGCCGGGTCCTGCACTTGGGCCACAACAACCCCCTGCAGCGTTACAGGCTTGGGGAAGTGTGGCTGGAAAGCTGCACAGCAGAGAAGGACCTGGGGGTGCTGGTTGACAGCCGATTGAACATGAGCCAGCAGTGTGCCCAAGCAGCCAAGAAAGCCAATGGAATCCTGGCATGTATCAGAAACAGTGTGGCCAGCAGGAGCACGGAAGTGATTGTCTCCCTATATTCAGCACTGGTGAGGCCACACCTTGAGTACTGTGTCCAGTTTTGGGCCCCTCACTTCAAGAAGGACATTGAGGTGCTGGAGCGGGTTCAGAGAAGAGCAACGAAACTATTAAATGCTTTAGAGAACTTGTCCGGTGAGGAGTGGCTGAGGGAGCTGGAACTGTTTAGTCTGGAGAAGAGGAGGCTTGGGGGGGACCTTGTCGCTCTCTACAATTACTTGAAAGGAAGTTGTAGGGAGATGGGGTCGGTCTCTTTTCCCACATTATGAATGACAGGATGAGAGGGAATGGCCTCAAGTTGTGCCAGGGGAAGTTTAGGTTAGATATGAGGAAGAATTTCTTTACAGAGAGGGTTGTGAAGTATTGGAACAGGCTGCCCAGGGAGGCGGTGGAGTCCCCATCCCTGGAGGTGTTTAAAAACCATGTGGATTTGGTGTTGAGGAACACAGTTTAGGGACCCTGACAGTGCAGGGTGAATGGTTGGACTTGATGATCTTGAAGGTCTCTTCCAACCAGATGATTCTATGATTCTATGATTCTATAAGGTACAGGTCTTGTCTGCTGAGTCACCCTAAGCTTCCCTTTCTGGTGCTCCACAATATGTCTCAGAGGAACTCGTGTTAAATGACACTGACAGGCATGTCTGTACAGCATCACCCCTGACACAGTGAAGGTAAGGCAGGGGAAGACTCATGGGGAAAGGATCAGAGGAGTCAAGGATTACTTGGAAAAAAACTTTGGAAACAAATCTGTGTCATGCAGGTGGTTTAAGCAGAAGAGCATGTTGAGCAATTGCTTCCAAATTTCCTGTGAAGAGAAATATCAGGGACAGACTGAGCTTGTTCAGAAATGCAACCTATGAGTAGGAGGTTTTGCCACTGTGGAGCTTTAAAAGTGGTTCCTCAAGTACAATTATGCTTTGAAGAAAAGAGAAAGTCTGTCTAAAAGGGAGACATGAAGATAAAGGGCATCATCAGTAACACGAAGCAAACATTTTTATCCAGAATTAGTTGATCTCCTTTTCAGTTCAAACAGTGAATCTAATTCATGTTTGACTGATATTCAGTTCAACTTCTATATCTTTCTGCACAAATGTGATGGGTTTATGTGATGGGGTTTTGGTAGGAGGGGACGGGCTGCAGAGAGAGACCCTGTAAGAAGCTGCAAGAAGTTTCCCCCGCTCCAAAACTGGTCAGATCGGCCTCTGGCCAGGTTGGGCCTCTCTCCCTTCTGGCCAGGGCTGAACCAATCAGCACCTATGTGAATGCCCTATTTAAGAAGGGGACAAAGGAACCCAAACGAGGGCTGGACCGGCAGTGAAGAGAAGGGGAGGTGGGGTTCTGACCGCTCCAAACTTCCCTCACTAGCAGCTGTTCATGCTGGGCTGTCATCACTCAACTGGAGATGACTGTGGTGGGGCAACTTGGAGAGGTCCAAAATGCCCAGCTCCCAGGGCACCCACTGGGCAGGGTTCATCCTGCCGGGACTCTTGAGTTCTGTCAGGCCAGTTGGGCGGGCTCCTCTACGTGGCTGCAGCGGAGAGAGGACTGAGATCTGAGAGAAATGACCATGCAGACACCAAGGTCAGTGAAGATGGAGCTGAAACACATCTGAAGTCGGTGAAGAACACCACATCGGAGTGGACACCTGTGCCCTAAGAAGCCATGATTCTGTGGGAAAAGCCCATGCTGGACCAATCTGACGGATAAGGATTGCATCCTGCAGGAAGTACTCATATTGGAGAAGTTCATGGGCATTTCCTTTGAGGAAGCCCCCCTACATTGTAGCAGGAGAAAAGTGCAAGAAGTCCTCTCCCTGTAAGAAAGGAGTGGCAGAAACAAGGTGCGACGAACTTACCTGCAACCCCCCCATTCCCGGTTCCCCCTAGATCAATGGGAGAAGGATGTAGATCCTGAAAGAAGAGAAGGGTGGGGCGAAAGTGTTTTTAAGATCTGGCTTTATTTCTCTTTATCCTCTCTGAACGAACTATTAATGCATTAAATTGATTTGTTCCCAAGCTGAGTCTGTTTTGCCTGGGGCCATGGTTGGTAGGTGACCCCTCCCTGTTCTTATCTCGACCTTCAGGCCTTTTGTTATTTTTTTTCCCTTTCCGTAGAGGAGGAGGAGACAGTGAGCAGCTGTGTGGTGGCTTAGCTGCTGCCTGGGCTAAACCATCACAACAAAGTTTATTTTACCCTCATATGTGAACCACGCTTGTTGCCCTTATCAAAATAACATTCCCACCTGCAAATGAAAACAACCTTCCTGAGTTTATACAGTTTTATTATGAAGTTCTTGCTTTATAAGAAAGCTCTTTTGAATACGTGGCACACTGGAATGGATGCGAACTGAAGCAACCCAGAGCAAAGCATCACCATTCAAGAAAAATGTATCTAGAAAGCATAGGATATTAAAAGTCATTCCTTCCTCAGTAAGAATTTGACCAGAGATTTCATCCCATTTAATTTTTAGGGACCAGAGTTGCCTAGATCTCGACGTGCTATTTCTTATGTACTATATAAAGTTCAGAACTAGACCAATTATAATTATCAACAAGGACGTTTCTTTACAAGAGTTAGCATGTCCCAAACAAACTCTGTTATGGCCAATTGGATTTAGCTTATCTGAATTTATATTTTAAACTTATTTGGCAATTAATATTGAATGCTTTCTTTATTTTTTTATTTGAAAAAGTAATTTAGAATCAGTCAAGATAAAAGACTTACACATATTACTACAATTAATTCATATGCAGATATCCTTCATTCTGTAGGTTATTCCTGTATTGAGTTTTCCAGAGGTGTTGAAACACATTTTAATTATAAACAAGCTAAAACACAGTGGTTTTAGTATTATTTATGTAGAAATTTTTACTTTTGTGACTGCTTTAAGTACATAGCTATATCAATATGGAGTGCATATCACTTTCCAACTTTCCTTGCTCAGCTGTGACATTCACATTGAATTCTGTTCTCCATGTAAATAATTTTTGATGGACTTCTAGAAGAATCTGCAGGAACAATTTTAAAAATTCCAAAACTGATTTCAGTAGTGAAAACATGAATATTAAATTAAAAACCAACAAAACCATGTGTATTTCTACTATATTAAATTTAAATTTGGGGCCGTGTCACAGCCTTGTGTCTGACGTTCCTTGCTAGCCATATACACAATGATCCACCTCATATGTATCCACTAATAAAGAGAAATCCAGATTTTGATCATCTTTAATTCTAATTAGCTTTAAACTGAAAGAGGCTAGATTTAGATTAGCTGTAAGGAAGAAATTCTTCCCTCTGAGGGTGATGAAGCACTGGAACACGTTGCCCCAAGAAGTTGTGGATGCCCCATCCCTGGAAATGTTCAAGGCCAGGTTGGATGAGACTTTGAGCAACCTGATGTAGTGGAAGGTGTCCCTGTCCATGTCAGGGCGGTTGGAACTAGATGATCTTTAAGGTCCCTTCCAATCCTAACCATTCTATGATTCTCTTATTCTAATTTATGGAAGTGAAGGATAGGGTTGGGGAGATTAAAAGAGTTTTAAATAATTAAAAATACCACCTTTCAGGGTTTTCCTGATACCATGTTAGGGAAATGAGAACTTTTATTCAGTTCCCCCTTATTTTCAGCTAAACGTTCTGAATTTTTGACTTGCACTAGTTGGTTTTACGGAGCTCTAGAGACAACTATAATATTTCTATATGGATTTGCTGATGTAGAGTGGCCTCAGTGTTTCATTGGCAATAACATCCATGCCAGCAGCCTGGGCTCTGCAGCTGATACTCTCTGTTCCTTTAATGGTTGCCCACTGAGCAGCACACATCTAAAGCCCTCTGTGACATTTCCACACATGGTGTTGTCAACCAGTCATTCATCATGTGGGTGTCTAGAGATATATGTGCACTGGGCTCCTGGGAGATTTCTATTGGACTGCTTGGAAAGTCAGTAGGTGTTCATATCAATGCTTCCTCTTTAGGTTTTATCTGTATGTTTAGTTGGATTTCAGTTACTTATTCATGCACTTTCCTCAGATTTGTGCTATAAGCATCATGAAGTTGTAGAGTCTCTGATATGTACTGGTCTTTCCTAGCATAAGTAATTTTATCCTGTGTGTTTTCATAATGGAACTTTCTAGTGAAGTTGTAATGTTCTTTTAGAGTGTGTGGGAATGTGATAAAATATTCAGCAGATTCATCCTCTTAGAATTTGTATAGAAATTGTATCTCAGAAATGAAACCTCAAGAACGGGTAAATGTTTATGAAATTTACTGACCTGATATGATTTAGTTCTTTCATTCAGGACAATATTATTTTGTCACCTTGTGACTCTGATGCTTAAGTCTGATCTCCCCCTTGATCCAGCTTTAGAAGTAAATGTTTTAAGGAATGAAATTTGGTAAGAAGGAGACTTAAGCATGGAACTAGATGATCTTTGAGGTCCCTTCCAACCCTAACCATTCTATGATTCCATGATTCTATGATTCTATGTTCTGTTGAATGCTGTCAACAATGCCATAACAGTCCTGGAACAATCTCCAGGTAATCTTTTACTAGTGAAAATCAAACATCTGTTGGCAAAAGTGTTGAAAGTGGGCAGCCCCTTCATCCTCACATTAACTCAGAACCCTTCGAGTATCCTCTGCCTAGATCTTCATGAACTTGCTTGTTGTACATTGGCTCTAAATAGATTAATGGGAAACAAGTACTTGGTGGGATGTTGCACACGATTCTGCTGGCCAAGTATTGTCTTAGCAAAGCAAATTCTAATTTCTTCCCTTGGAGCAGAAAGTACAGATTGGCTTACGATGCCAACCTAATGTACTGAATGAAACAATATACTAGGAACTAAAGGACTTGGATTTCCTTCCTGGATCAGCCATTGATCTGCTGGGTAATGGAAAATCAGTTTTCTCTAGTTTTCTTCCTGTTTTCTTTTCCTGTCTTCTGTTCTGTATTGCTTCTGGTCTAAAAGAGCCTTTAGGAGGATTTAGGCTTTGTCATCTTGATATCTTTGTTTCTCCTACTAGTTTTGTCTCTAGAAAAAAGAAGCAAATATAAAGCAGAGAAAAGATTGATCTTCATTAATTCTGTGAAATACTAAAGATAGATTTCATGGTAAACTGCTATTTTCCAACATTAATAGTTATTTTAGTTGGGATAATATTAATTTCAGAGCCTCAGTTCACACAAATGCTTTTTTAAAAAAAAGGAAATAAATAGCAAAGAAACAACAACAAGAAAAAATAGTCCTCACCGCCTTTGTAGTTTTCTCTAATTAGAAAATTGATGACAGATTTCTAAAAATGCTGACAGCTCCTTCTACTTGATAAGTTGGGATTTTTTTTCTAGTATATTCAGAAAATTTCCCTTAGAATACCAGATTCCCATAGATAACCAATTATTCACGGAGACATTCTACTGCATTAACCATCCTGTCCTATCCCATGGGAAAGAAATGATTAGCTAGAGCAACACAAGAAGCCTGCTTTGATTTCAAAAAACTACAGAGAAGAAAATTGTGTTCCTGGGAAGTCTGGTTAATGACTTGCAAGAAATAACTATCAGTACCATCATCCTGAGTAACAATTTTACTGAAAAAAATGTCAAGAAAGATTTTGCTGTGTTTTTCTTTTCTTCCTGAATAGAGACATAGGACAAGCTGCCTAGTCCTCTATAAATCAATAGTGATACATGAATTACAAATGACAGATGGGTGCCTTAGTTTGCGAAGTCATTGCAAAGTTGTCAGGCAAAATTCAAGAAGGTTACCATGTAGCTCTCCTGTGTCAGAGTGTATTTGCAACTCAGCCTTACTATTGGTCATAAAAGAATATAGGAAGTAAAGAAATAGTATTTTGAATGTGATTCCTGGTTGTTTCGTCAGAATTCTTTACACAATTTCTCTGCTACTACAGCAGACAAGGAAGAGAGTTCATGCAGCGTAGAGACTACAGTACGTTCTTTTGAAATGCAAATACTTGATGATAGGGAAGATCATAGAGAAAATTTACCTGCTGTATGAATTTTAGGTCTCATATGATGTCTTAGGAGGGCCAGATGGTCTTTCAAGTAGCCTTTTATCTTAATTTCTTATGACTCTTTAAATTTCTTGCAGCAATTTTAGATACCTGGCTCTGGTGGAACTTGGACGTAATTAGGCCCCCAAAGCTGCAATACAAGTTGAAAATTGGTCCCCTTAATCCAGTGACAACTTGTGACAGATCTTCTAGGTACAGACACTTTAGGCATAAACAGAAATTCCAGGTCATGAATATCTCTTTAAAAAATTTGCATATGCCAAATTTCATTCAGCTCCTCAAACACATACTTCTCCCCCTGCTCTGTCAGTAAGAGGGTCAGAGACTCAAAACCAGACATGCTCTGCTGTGGGACTTCAGTGGAAACAATTACCCAGCTTCTAGAAACAAGAGAATGGTAGTAAAATGACCTTTAAATCCTAAACCCTAAATGCAGCTGCACAGCTGTATCTTAAATGTTAGCATCCATGTATATTTTTTTTGATACATCTGTAATTCACTGTTGAAGACTTTTGGATGCACAACTTTTCGTGTACTGTAAACTTAATATACCTATACAACATCTATGACAAACACTACATTCCTTGAAAAAAAAAAATTCTAGGAAGAAATTTTCGTTCTACGGCACAGATCGTTTAGGAAGCAGAGGAATTTGAAAAAAAAGTCTTCAAGCATGTTGGCCTTGGTACAGTGAAATAATTGCCATGCCAGCAATGAAAGGAAACTCACAGGCTTTGTGAACCGAAGTGGTACTGGAAATTCACAAAGGAAATGGATACACAGACAAATTCCATTCACCAGCTTTTCTATCAGTGTGAGGCTGATGTTAGCCTGCAAATACAAGAAAATAAAAACCAGCAACATATGCCAAATCCTGTAGCCCTGACTGCCAGAAGCACTGATGTCAACAGCTCTTCCTCAGAGGCCTCTGAGCCTGTGGCAACTGACTTATTCTTCTGGAACAAGAATATCGTAACAAAGTTCCTCCCTGCCCCTTCTGAGATGTTGAAATTGGATAGAACAACTGGCTGCATAATTTTTCACCCAAAGTTCATGAACAGGGCTCAGTTGTCTACTGCAGCCTTTGCTTATTTTCAAAAAAAATATTTCAAACACATCACTGATTTTTTGTCAGACTAATGAAGCAAGGGAAAGAGCAGTGACAGCACTAAACCAGTCCTTAAGAAACGTGGGAGAAACCCAAAGAACAACTGGAATATCAGTAAATCCTTCAGCACGTGGAATTTCTCTAGCAGAACTCTGGGTACAAAGAAGCTTCATACTGTGTTATTTTTGACTGGGAAACAGCTTCAGCCTTAGGAAAACAAACAAACAAATAAAATCCACCCCCCAGTACTAGTAAGGCTGGCTGAATTTTAAATGTTTAGAGTGAATAAACTATGCATCTGAACAAGGAATTCTGTTTGATCCCAAACTACCTGTGAACGAAAATTTACTTTGGAAGTTATTTCAATTAAATAATAGTAATAAAAATATCCTGTTATCTGCTGCCTCTCTTTCGTCACTTCACATTCTTTCCTGTTCCCCAGGTCTTCTTCCATAATTTCCTACTTTTAGTGCTCCTTTTAGTTACTGTCACCTTCTGTTCATTTATTTGTCATAGATCTGCATCCAACCGTCTTGCACAGTAGCAATGCCTATTGAGATGTTACATATTTTCCATTTCTTGTTCCTACTAAAGAGTGATGAGAGTTATGGTCTTGCTAAAGCTTATAAGTCATAAATAAATAAAGTCATAAATTCAATTCATATTTTTCCATGATGCTTTGATTTTGGAATCACAGAAAATTAGGGAATCACTCACAGAATTATCAGATAATAGCATCGGTACCTCTGAAATCCTACAGTGCAGTGGTTAGGCAACTTCTCTGGGAGGCAATGCTGTCAGGGGTAATCCCTGCTCCGCCTGATTCAGATCAAGGCTTTGAACTAACTCTGCTACCTCAATAAGTTCAGCTGGTTCAGAGAAAGTGTTGAACGACCTAGCAGAGTGCTCTGTGCAGCAGTTTGTTGTTTTTTTTCCTAGGGAAATTAACTTCTGTCATTGTACTTTACATAAACACTAATTCCAAGTTCATCCTGAGCGTGTTTACAGGAGATGAGCAGACATCTACCACAGGCTGGCAGCACTCCAGGAAGAAAAAGGATTTTGGGAAACTTAAACACAGCTTTTGAATCTATAGTGAACTTCTGCATTTTTTCCAATATGACTCGCTTGTGGAAGCATGCATTTTCATTCCTTGTCAGTCATGAGGGTACACAGTACCTCTGCATCGAGGCTTAAGATCTCCTGTGATCACTGAGGGACACTGGCTCAAGGATGGGCACTGGGGTGAGACCAAGGATTAGGCACGCTGACTAAGCAAGTCAACGTCTGCACAGCAATAGAAGAACTGGATTCAGCTGCTCTTGGTACTATCTTGTGTCCCTTTCTTCTCGACGTATGTCAAAACTGAGATTGTCTTGTAAGTGCTAGCAAATAGAGTCTGTAGACCCCCCACAAAGCTCCCAAACACGCTACTTCAAATGCAGCTATCCCAGGACAAATCCTCCTAACTATGTAACAACTCCCTGTTCTCTTCTTGAAGTCTCATTCTGACAGACGTAAACACAGAATTAGTGCTTTTGTTTAACCTATTTTGTATTCCCTATGGTATGATATCCCTCTTCACATAATTATAGAAAGGAAGGGAAATTATAGTCACATGAAAAAAAATGCCTACAACTTACCCTTTCCCCCACCAGAAATTAGAAGATTAGAGAAGAATAGAGTATAGTAGTTACAGTTAATGCTAATTCTTTTAAAGAAAAAAAAAAAAGAGAGAGTTTTTCCTATTTTTTCAATTAAATAAAAAAAGCGATAGTGAAATTGTTTTAGTGGTAACTAGAGCAAAAGAGAAGACTCACTTTCCTTCATTCTTGCCACAGTAAATCTGGTTTTGTTACCGTGCAAAGTCAAGCCTAAGATCTTTGCCTGCTTGTGCTCAGCCACGAAGAAGGACAATGGAAAGTTACACGAGATTCTCACTCCTAGTTTTGGTTCTAAGGAATGGCTGAATTTTTTTTCATGAAACTTTCAGTCAGAGGGGAAAAAAGAAATGAAAAAAAAATGAAGAAAATCAGTCTATGGCAAAAAAAGGCAAACTAGAAAATTAAACACAAAGAATTAAAATTCAACAAAGACTGGACAATCTTAGCTAAAGATATTGCCAGTAGCCGCAGAGATGATGGAATAGTTTAGGTATGTATGTATATATCTATATTTGACTAACATTTCTGAATCTATTATTGACTTATTTTCATTAATATATTTAATGTAGATTATACTTTAAAACTGTTCAGATGATAAAAAAATCACAAAAACCTTCTTTTAAATTATTTGATAATATTAGAACTAATAAAAAGAAGGGAAATATTTTTAATTATAAACCCTTTTCATTCCTGTTAAAAAGTCTTTCTGAAAAGTTACTTCATAGTCAGTTTCAATCACTTTTAAGATAGCTAAAATTGCTGAAAGTAACAACCATTTTTTTACGGATTGAAAAGGCAGAGAATTTACAAAGGATACGAGAATAGACAAAAGTGAAAGAGTCTCTTTGTGGAGGTTGCTCTAAAAATCCTTTTGTTTTTTCCTCAAAAATAGACTGTAGGGGATTCAACTTTAACTAATGATGTCAAAGAAAATTTTGAAACAGGACTAACTCTAAATCTTTGTGAAACATGAACATTAAGCAGTAAAGAATGCGTTATGTTGTGGTGACAAAAAGGATGAAGCTGAATGACGTCGGACTGGCAATCTAGTAACGGGCTTTTGTGTTCGCGCGGCTCACGTGTGTGCAGGACTGAGGTAGGCAGGCTGTTTCAGCAACAGACATATGGTGGGTTTATGAAAGAAAAGAAAATCCTCCCCTGAGATTCCCTTTTGTGCCTGAATTATCAGAAAAATTGAAATTAGACATGCCATTCTCCTCACAGAAATGGTGTCACATATCCAGTGTCCACTGCCAGAGAGCTTCTCATCTCATTGCAAGGAGGAAGTGAGCCCCAGGACTAACTCCAGCAAAATCAGGATTAAACTTGCAAGGTCCCTCAGTGGCAGCTTAGCAGGGGGGTCTCACGCTTCCACAGACTGGACAACTTAGGCTGCTAAGTGGCTCATCCTGAAGCCCCTCATTTACCTCTGGTTGCTGATGCCTTAAACTCTCTCTCTTTGAGAACATCATTCAGGCAGAACGAGTTCCAAAAATCTCCTTCCTGTCTTACCTTTCCTCTTGTATGAGAGACAGAAAAGAAATAACAGCTTCCTACCACTTCTCTCTGACATGTTCCATGCTGAGAATCTTTGTACTGTTACAATGGCTAGGGGAAAAAAAAAAACAACAGATCCTACAAAGGCCCTTTTTCACCCTGCCTACTAACAAAAGAAAAGAAATATCACCTAATATAGTACAAGGACTGTGCCCAAACTGAGACTGGTTTCATAATGCGGAACATTTTTGAGTCAAGATATGGTTTCTAGTTCCCTTTAATGAAAAAAATAATAGTCTTGAGACTATAAAGAAAGCAGAGAAAGGGACCAATTAAATGATCTTGTTAATCCACAAATGCTCATTTTCTAGATTTCCTGAAGGGCAGACACACAACTGAAAGTGGAATCCAGCCAACACGACCTCCTGCCCCTGCCCCCTCCACTTCCATTTATATTTGGTATAGTCTTCTCTCAGATGGATCTACTGCTGAGTTCCAGAAAGAATACACTGCTGGCATAAACCATAAATATCTAGGGCTAACTTTCATCTTGCTTATTTATTAGAGCAAGTTATTCTTAGGATGACAGCAGATAATCCTGAATTAAATTTGTTAAAGAAAACAAGACCATTATAAAAAAAACCAACAATATACTTTGTTCCATCCAATCCATTCCAGTTCTCCTCTTGAGTTTTTTCTCCCTATATTTAAATTATGTTTGAGTTAGAAAGTGTATTTGACAAACTGGATCTATTCATAAAACATCTTAAAAAAAATGTTAGTTAGACTAAGATTGGAAATGCTGAGTTCCATAAAAATCCAATATAAAATCTGGCAGCTTTGTAAACACACTGAGATGTTTTGGCTTAATAAGAAATAGTGCTAAATGAGGCAATAATTAGAGATGATTCAGGGTATTCTAATCCCCAGAGAACTCTACATTGATAACTTTTCTTAAGGCAAAAAGGCTAATTGAGGGAACTAATACGGAGCAAAGATATGAGGTGCATTAAGTGAAATGTGGTACTCCATGCTTTCTTTCATCCGTGAATTTTTTTTCTTGTTGAGATGACTGTCTAGTTGAATAGGGATAGTGTACAGTCAGGACTGACTCCTATTCTCTATTAACTTATAATTTCTTTCTGGGAAATCTTCTTAAATGCCTTCATAAAATTTATGAATCATTAGGCTCCTTCAAAAATATTTCCAATAAAAATAAAAATAAAAAATATCTCTACAAAACAGTTTCATAAATATCAGAAAATCCCCATCAACACAATGTATAGTACAAAATCTTCCTGCTATCATGGAAAAATCATACAATAGAATAATTAAACATAAACCAAGATATTCCCTCGCTCATTCAATTGGGAAAGCTCCTCAGAAGAACACACACTGGAGAAACAGACCCTAATAGCCCATTAAACCCAACAAACCCACTTGATCTCTGCTGACTTTAATTTCTTTAAATCACAGAATCATAGAATCGTCTGGTTGGAAGAGACCTTCAAGATCATCGAGTCCAATCATTCACCCTGCACTGTCAGGGTCCCTAAACTGTGTTTCTCAACACCAAATCCACATGGTTTTTAAACACCTCCAGGGATGGAGACTCCACCACCTCCATGGGCAGCCTGTTCCAATAATTCACAACCCTCTCTGTAAAGAAATTCTTCCTGATATCTAACCTAAATTTCCCCTGGCACAACTTGAGGCCATTCCCTCTTGTCCTGTCATTCATAACGTGGGAGAAGAGACCGACCCCCATCTCCCTACAACTTCCTTTCAGGTAACTGTAGAGAGCGATAAGGTCCCCCCTGAGCCTCCTCTTCTCCAGACTGAACAGCCCCAGCTTCCTCAGCTGCTCCTCATAAGACAAGTTCTCTAAACCCTTCACTAGTTTCGTTGCCCTTCTCTGAACCCGCTCCAGCACCTCAATGTCCTTCTTGAAGTGAGGGGCCCAAAACTGGACACAGTACTCAAGGTGTGGCCTCACCAGTGCTGAGTACAGGGGGACAATCACTTCCCTGCTCCTGCTGGCCACACTGTTTTTGATACATGCCAGGATTCCATTGGCTTTCTTGGCTGCTTGGCCACGCTGCTGGCTCATGTTCAATCGGCTGTCAACCAGCACTCCCAGGTCCTTCTCTGCTGTGCAGCTTTCCAGCCACACTTCCCCAAGCCTGTAATGCTGCAGGGGGTTTTTGTGGCCCAAGAGCAGGACCCAGCACTTGGTCTTGTTGAATTTCATACAGTTAGTCTCAGCCCATTGATCCAGTCTGTCCAGGTCCCTCTGTAGAGCCTCCTGACCCTCAGGCAGATCAACACCACCTCCCAGTTTAGTGTCATCTGCAAACTTGCTGAGGGTGCACTCGATTCCCTCATCCAGATCATTGATAAAGATGTTAAAGAGAACAGGCCCCAACACTGACCCCTGTGGAACACCACTGGTGACTGGCCGCCAGCTGGATTTAACCCCATTCACCACCACTCTCTGGGCCCGGCCGTTCAGCCAATTTTTGATCCGGCAAAGTGGATTTGATGATCATTTGATGATCATTTGATGATCATTGATGGTCATTGCATGACAGCACTGAATTGAAATGTCACAGTTTCTTGTATTTGCAGTTATTTTTAAAGTAATCTCTAACTGTAACCAAGGCATATAAAGTTCAAAAGTAAGTTGTAATTAAAGAATTTGTTTATTCAGTTACATCTCCTACCCTAAATGTCTTCTTCATTCATACCCTAAAAGTATTTCTTCATGTATAGTGCAAAGATAGTGAAGGTTCCCTGGCTCAAATACTAAAGTATTTATGTATCTATCTTCTTCATTGACTAATTTGAGATTAATCCCTCCCTAAACTTTATGAAACTGGTAGTGTTTACTGTTCCACCTTCTTTATTCTGTCTCTGATGTTTCTTCCCTAAAAGTGCCTTTTCAAGATAGTCCATCTTTAAAGCTAAGATCCCAGTGGGATGCACTGGTATAAAATGAGTGGAGGAGAAGATACTAGAGACATACGAAGAAATTGCTGAAGGGTTAACTACGACTAAATCCTAGTAGTCCAACTTCTATACAGATATACTCATTTCAACAAACTGACTTGATGACTGCATTGTCTGCTAAAATCACACTAAACAGATCTTTAGTCAGCTGAAGGCTGGAGATACAGAAGTAAAGTTTGGTCAAGACTAGTTCAATAGAAACCCCATCTACTATTCCACAGTGTGTCATCTTGCTGCTAAGTCTTCTCCAACACTTGATTTGTGTCTGTACTGGTGAACTGAAGAGGGTCAGGGCCCAAGCTCTGCTCCAGTAAGTGAATTTGTCCATATTACCTACGGGGAGCAATCTTGGGCCTGTGCTAGTTTCTGAACTGATTCTGGGCATTTGGCTAAGACACTGCCTTTTGTCACAGGCTAAAACTACGTCAGGAATTATGTTAACAGCTGAACAGTATGGACAACTGTACTTTGACCTGTGTGCTTTGACTTGTGTGTGGATTCTGCTTAACTTATTAGTATAGTCATAACCTTAATGCCTCAGACTCTTGCTCAGGTTCAAACCTGTTTTACTTGATGCAGAATGCCCTAAAGGAAACATAGAACAGTAAAAAAAACATTCTCAAGTCCAAGAAACTGTAAATAGAAACCATGGAAATGCCACACATGTAAATAAAAATTAATCTGAAAACCAGGAATTAGATTATTACCCCAAAGTTATCAGAAGTGCTATAAAGATATCACAGAAACGAAGCCCAGTAAAGATATTCTGCCTCAATGCATGAGAATACAGTAAACCGCTGACTTAGAAACATACAGTTTTGTGGTAACATTATTGGCTTTTGAGTCTATAAAAAATGAAGGCAACAGTAGTATATCCACACATCTGCAAATATTCCAAACGTTCTAAAAGACAACATGTTAACAGTGAGCACTGTTAGATTCTGGACATAATTTGAGAACACATCTCCTAAAAAATTGCCTAAAATCATCTACTGACAAAAAAGGAATGCCAAATACAAACAAAATTAATTGCTATGAGGTTACGCAGAGGCAAACAAAAGGGGACCGGAATCAAAGTGTGTTCAGCTGACATCTCGTCCATATTTGTGATAATCGGTAGCAAATGAACTGGACAAATATTTTGTTATTGGTGCAAAATACAAAGCAACACTACAGATTTACCTTATGAAACAATACTGAGATTTCTGAATGGACATCAGATCACAGGAAACAAATAAGAATAAGAAAGAGAATCTTAAAATGATGAGTTAAATCTGTTGACCTTGTAGCCTGGAATATGACCTAGCAAACGAAATAGAAAAAGACAACTGTAGTAAGTTAAAGATTATAGAATGAGACCTCTCTAAGAGAGAATTATCTCCTTTAGAAGGCTTTCACTGTTCTCAGTAGATGAGAAGAGCTTTGCTATGGAGGACAGAGAACCACCACAGAGGACTGAGGACCACCATATCACACCAAATTGCTTGAAACATCTGTATTGGAAGTACTTCAAGGAAGAAAATATAAATAAATAAAGCAGGTCTCCCATTTTTATCTGAACCACAAAGAGCACTAGTAGCATTCCTGTAGATAAACACAACATACCTGGTATGCTAGTGAACAAGGGGAAAAAAATAACATAGGACAAAGACATAAAATAAGAAGCGGTGAGTGAATGTTTTCACCTTCTGATATCTGAAAAAACAGTATGTTCCTTAAAGATATTGTCAAGCCTGTCTGCTGTCTAAAAATAACTCATTTTCCAAAAATGCTTCTAACAATAATTATCAATTCAAACAGAAAACAAGATCAGCCACATGCACTCTCAAGTGCACGAAGAGCTTCCTTATCTATCTCTCCAAGGGAGAAATGAAAACCAGATGAAGGTATTATCTTGGCACATTCCTCATTAGCAGGATGCATTTTATTGTATAGAGGCTGCCACCACTGCAATTATATAAAGGAAAGTATATTTTGTACCATAGCTGTAATGAAGGTTTGTCACAGACAGAAGAACATGAAGAAAGTGTTATACAGGGATTATTCCACATTTCTGAATAAAAGCTCAATTAAAATACAAAGAAAAATCAGTACTGTCAGTGACCGTGTCTGATCCAACAAAGAAATATCCAGTGCCAGGTATTTGAGACAAGTGTACTACTAATAAAGGGGTAATTTCACTATAATACCAATAGAAGTTACTCTGTGAGGCAAAAACCCCTTAAATAAAGTCACTTTTATTTGATTCCCACCTGTGCTGTGTCTATCTCCCTTTTACAATAGCTCATGGTGTTTCATTTAAACAATATTTCTCTGGAGTTTATTATGAAAGTATCTTTCATAGTATCTTTCATAGTATCTCCATGAAACTTCCTACAGCCTCTTCTATCTGTTTAAGCTACGATCACAACTTTCTAACAGGAATAGTTGCGTAAAAGAAAACCCTCAACTTATTCGGTTAAAAATCCAGATTTATGGAAATAAAAGTAGGAATACACTGAAGAACATTCAGGACAGATTACAATGACATCAACCATCAGTCTGTAACAGCTGTAATGCAGGTAACAAAAAAAAAAAAAAAAAAGTAATTGGTTTTGATTCCTGAGGTTTTGCAGAAATAATTAATACAGAAAACTGTCCCACTGAAAGAGAAAATCAGGTTCAAGACCACCTGAGGAACCTGAACATACATAAGTCTATAGGACCTGGCAAGATGCATCCCAGAGTCCTGAGGGAATTGGCTGATGAAGTTGCCAAGTCACTCTCCATGATATTTGAAAAGCCATGACAGCCAGGCAAAGGCCCTGGTGATTGGAAAAAGAGAAACATTGCACTAATTTTTAAAAAGAGTAGAAAGGAGGACTCTGGGAACAACTGACCTGTCAGCCTCAGCTCTGTGATCTTCCCAGAAGCCATGCTAAGGCGCGTGGAGGGCAGAGAGGTGATCCAAGACAGGCAGCACAGTTTCACTAAAGGTAAGTCCTGCCTGACCAACTTAGTTGCCTTCTATGACAAAGTGACTACATCAGTGGACAAGGGGTAACTGTTTTAAATTAAAAGAGGGTAGATTTAGACTAGATACAAGGAAGAATTTTTTTACAATGAGAGTAGTGAAACACTGGAACAGGTTGCCCAGAGAGATGGTACATGTCTCGTCCCTGGAAGCATTCAAGGCCAAGTTGGACAGGGCTTTGAGCAACCTGATCTTGTTGAAGATGTCCCTGCGCACTGCAGGGGAGGTTGGACTAGACGACCTTTAAAAATATCTTCCAACAGAAACTATTCTATGATTCCATGATTCTACTACATCAGCTTTAAAATTCGGTGATAAATAGCCATCTCTCAGCTGTCTCAATTTGCTTTTCATGGGGTATACTTCAACTGTTTAGCTCCATAAAGTTGTGCAAAGTTATCAGACTTTCATTCAGTGTCTCTTTTACAGACTAGATCATTATCCTTGTTTTCGTGCTATTGTCAGTGCCAGTTCTCCGACACAAATTTTGCTCTGCAGACATTCACCGTCGCCTTCATAAACCTTGGCATGGCTGACCTATTAATTTAGTCATCCATTACCAGCCTTCTTCTCTTAGGTCTTTTACTCCTTCTCCCTGAGCTGCCTTTTCTGTAACCACTAAGGCACTCTTCTTAATTTCCTGTTCTTACTGCTGATGGATATTCTTCTGCCCTTTCCTAATCTCCGCATTCCCCAGTGTTCATAGCTTTCTTACAGATCTCTCAGATCTCTGTCAGGTCATTTCATCTGATATCCCACTTCTCAGACTGTTGTTAATCTTCTCTGGAAACTTCCCACTCTCTGTCCTCTTCTCCAAGTCTTGAACTCATCCCCTCTCAGTTACATGTTATACTGTCCCATACGACTTCGCAATAGCTCACATCTCTTTAGTGCCCCTCCATCTGCCGTCCCATTCCTCTTTTAGTTCCTTCTTTTAACTCTCATTTCACAGCCTGCTACCAGAGCTTCCTTCTTCCCTTTACAGTCACCCCCTTCCCTTCTCCAAACCCCTCATGATCTGAATGAATTAACCTGTTTTCATTTTCTGTACTAAGACTTAGCCACAGCGACCTTACGTTGTAACAGATAACACCAGAAATTACACTCATCCTCATCTTTCTTACTGTTATTAGACCTCCCAAAATACTAAATGAGCATTAATTCAAGCTACCTCAGCTGCAGAAAGATCCTATGAATGCTGCCTCAACTGCATTGCTCCAAGGACTCTCCACCATGGTATTTCAGCCTTCCCTAGCCACCCTCTAAGCTGCTTATCCTCCCAATCCCTGATGACCCCCACTTCTCACTGTGTTAAGCTCCAGCATAAAGAGGCAGGGCGATAAAATGTATCTGTTCCTCTTCGCTGACCTGTTTACATGTAGCAGAATCACCACAAGAGAACTTTCTTGGAGGACATCCCTTTCTCGCATTGAGTGGCTGCTGGAAGATATGGGTATCTTGGCAAAGCACTGCCTGTGGTCGTTTCAGTCTTAATGAATACAGTGGGAATGGACAAAGATCACAATTAAGTTGGAATATATATGATGCCATTAATCAGAAGAGAATGAGCTGGAAGCCATCCCCAGCCTTCGCCCCAAAAATAAATTCAAACTCAAAAGCTCAGCAATTTCTTGCCCAGAACTAATTAATAAAAGATTAAATGAAATAAAATTAGGGGAAATGTTGACCTTGAAATCACTGTCTCTGGCTCCTCTGACAAGCAGATGCTGTTTTGTGATTTTTCCCATACTACAGTATTTTTTTCTCCTTGTTTCTGGCTGATGCATGAGCAGTGACATCTGAAGGCCAAAGGTCCAAACGACATGGGCAGTTGCAAGCCATGTATTGTAAGCGTCATCCTTGTAAGAAGGCGAAGGTTGATGAATGTCACACAATCCATCCGCCTCAGCTAGCTCCAAGTTCAAGGTACCTCATTTGTTTAGTGATCATCTTGTCACGTACACTGCAGATGCACTATTAGATTTGTCTAAAATATGATATCTCAATCTCCTCATTCTCAAAATGAATATGGAGACCAGTTCAGAAAAAGTCACATGGACATTTAGGAGTTTTCAGCTTTTCTCCTGGGTCTACAAAATTGTGCATACAGAAGTTCCCATGAAAATAAAGAGATTTTTTCATAAAAAGATTGTTTTAAAGTTTTGTTCTCTGTATTTTTTAATTTCCTTGACTACTTTTTTCTCTCCATTTTGTACTTGGTGTGTATGCAGTGCTTAACTGTCACTGTCTATTGCAAATGAAAAAGGACATGCTCTTCCTTGACAGAGCAGGTAGATGCCCCAAGGTGCACAGCTTCCAGCTTCTCCCTTTGCTTACAAATGCCAATGACTTCTGGGTCCCTTATCCTCGTATCAGGCCACTTTACTGCTTAGCAATCATGCCCCTGTCTCAAATCACAGTCCTAATCCTCAAACAACCCATCACTGCACTTAAACTGCTAACCTTTAACTATTCAAGTAGCACAAGAGGCAACTTCAGCAAGACTCTTATTTCTGGATTTGGGAGAGTGATATTTCCAGGCTCTCTCCTTTAGAAGGTCTGGCAATGGAGGATTTGCAGAAGAGAGAGGAGGGCATCAGATGGCAACTTCTCATACTGTTCACAAGAGCAGAGAGTGTTAAGTTGCTAGGCATTTTTGGCTCCCTTCTTTTATATTGTAAGAATGATGTTGACTTTGTCTTTTTCTTTTCTCCCTAAATTGCTTTGACTGTTGAGAGAAAAGGAAATACCTCTGTCTGCTTTCTGATATCATAACGGGCAAAACTACCCAAGGCAAGATGTTTTCTTGGAGGCAGAGCTGAAACTTATCAAAAACCTGGTAATTCTTTCATCACTGTGAAACTCTTGGCCCTTTTCCCAGTCAAAAAATTCATTAGGTGATGAAACAATGAGCAGTGGCAATTCTATGATCCATAGTTTCCAGAATACTAACTGAGCCATGACTGTTATGAGAAGAAATTCCTTGTTCCTTTGTCATAAAAATATAATCCCAACCTGAAATGGAGGGAAGTGCTGTTTAACTTCTATGGGGCAAAGCACTGGGGTGGAGGTCCTTGTCAGTACCAAAAGGCTGCAACAAGACAACATATGAAAATGTGTAACAGAAGCAACACTTATTTTGGAGCCAGTGCATACATTATCCTGACATGATCACCTGATAATGTTTGTATGATTTGCTCTACTGAAGTTCAAGTAATGACAATAGACTTTCATTGTGGTCCCACAAGCTACATTTTTGTTCAACCTCAAATGTTTCTCCTCTGCAGACCTTGGTGATTTCCTCTCTGAGGATATAAAGGTTAATAATCTGATGATTGGATAAACAAAAACTGTGTGTGGGAAGCCGAAGAGGTGGAAGTGTGGCTTTCGAGACAGAAAGAAAGTGAATATAGCATTTGGGCTGGCTCTCTGAGAAAGGTGAATGACAATCCAGACCTAATCAATTTGACAGCAATCCTAATTGTTCAGATGACCCTTTCTCCCTGAGATGCCTGACGGAGGCTCTATGAGAAGAAACATCTGTATGGCTGTCATGGGAAAAGGGGAGGAAGATTGGGTCCCAAAATATGAAATCTCCCAAGATCTTGAGAATAGCACGGAGACCCTTTTACAATCTGTGCTCCATATACATGATTTTTAAAACACTTTCTAGTAACATAGGGATTACCTAGATGGATATCGTGCAGAAATATTCAGTCTAGGAAGGCTGTGTTCAGTTTTCTGAAGTTTTTTTTCAGCATGATATCACAGAAAAGCTCCATATATGTCTCTCCTCCTCTTTCTTCTTCCTCTTCCTCTTCTTCTTCTTCTTCTTCTTCTTCTAATCACTTATTCTAAAGACCACTGAATACTCTTCCCAGAAAAAAGTGGTAGTCTGAATGTGCTGCATGCTTTAACCATGAGTCTAGGAGCCAGAAAATGCATTTCACAGTAAGACTTGATCTGACATTTCACAGTAAGACTTGATCTGACATTATTCATTAACCAGATCTTGTCACGATGGAGTAATATGCTTCTGATTTTAATCTACTGAGGGTTTCTTCTGTATTTATTTTACCCTTATGTCTATGCTGCTGAATTTGGACGAAGCAGAACACAGTGAAACCAGTATTTATATTATCTTGTTTTCTATGGTGATGTTTGGCCTAAAAATAAGTCTTTTCTCATCGAGCGTTAGTCAAATAACTTATTTTCTCTTTGCGTAAAAAGAGGTAACGTACAAGGAAAATTATTTTCCATAGGGAGTTGTATGATGTCAATATCTCTTCTGTGGTACACAATGAAACAAAGCCCTAAGATATTAAAATTGCCTACAAAATTATCTTCTGAGAGAAAATTGACTTAATTGAAATATCCACACAACTGAAATATTTCCTTAAATTTGATTATTTTTTTGTTTTGCAAAAATGTTTCTTTTTGCAAAGGGAAAAACCCATTACTTTCCAAAGTCTTTAGGATATGATTCATTTCATGCTTTAAACAAGCTCATTAGCATGGAAACATTTTAAAATGTTTTTATTTTGAGAATTTCATATGTTTTTACTGAAAGAACACTCATTTTAAAGGAAAAATTCCTGATCAGATTCGTGGTAGTATGGGGGATGTATTATTCCCACCTTTATATTTTGTTAGTCAGACTAACTTGTTCAGAGTGCTTTAATGTTTAATAAATTATCTGTCCCCACCAGCTGGAACCTTTTGAAACTATGACCATTGATGTGATACTGAGAATGTGATACCTAGCTGCTATTGGACCTCGTTTTATTTTAAGCAAGTTTGGGGAAAAAAATCACTTTCCTTCCATACTATGTAGTTTATGACTTGACTATATTTCTACTATATGAATTTTAAATGACACGGTAAAGACAAACATGATTCTGAATTACAGGATACAGAACAGAAGCACTCGGCAGAGAGTCTTTGAAATATGTATAATTTCCTGTATAATTTCCTGGGTTTTTATGCTTGAAAACTGCAGTAGACATAGTCTCCATATGCTGCTTTGTTCCATATGCAGGGCATGATGTATAATTCTGACTTCTATTTAGTGGTGTTCTGCTAATAAAGGATAATGAGATACCATAATAAGGCAGTATAATTTATGAATAGGAATCAAATAAAGGTTTGCAAAAGGAGTAAAACAAACAAGTGAGCCAACAACAGCAAGAACAAAAAAAATCCTCCATCTTCAACTTTTCTCTCCATAGTCTGCCCTTGAAATTAAATCAAAATCATGGAAAGCACTACTATCAGAAGATTGTGAACCAGCTGTTTCTTACAGCTGACTAATTAGTCTGTATACCCAGCAAATAAAAAATATTTGTTACCACTTAGGCAAAGTAATCCTACAGGAATTTGCATGTCAGTGCAATAAACTTTATCTGAAATAAGGGGACTACCTCTTGCCTGAAGCTGCAGCTCTGTGCAAGCACTCAAGGTCGCTGGAGGGGAGGGTAGACCTAGCCCATACCTGAGTTGCACCATTTCCCCCTGCCATCACCCTGCCCGGCTCTCCACTGTTTCTTTGGATTGAACGAATCACAGAATCACAGAATGTTAGGGATTGGAAGGGACCTCAAAGGATCATCTAGTTCAATCCCCCTGCTGGAGCAGGACCACCTAGATCAGATCACACAAGAACACGTCCAGGCAGGTTTTGAACATCTCCAGAGAAGGAGACTCCACAACCTCTCTGGGCAGCCTGTTCCAGTGTTCCGTCACCCTTACTGGGAAGAAGTTCTTCCTCATGTTTAAGCGGAACCTCTTATGTTCCAGCTTATATCCATTTCCCCTTGTCCTATCATTGGATCTCCAAAACCTCAAATGCCTCCTTGGTCTGATTGTTTTCTGCTTTTAGTTATGCGAACTGAGGCTGGAAAACAGAAAGGGGGAAGGCATGCATGCTAGCTGAAAGTTGTTACGTGGAAATATATTTCTGTGGCCCTGGCAACACACTTAATATTTTCCACATCAAACAAACCTTTATTATCTGACACCGGGCTCTAGTTAATCCCTGCCTGAAATGTAAAAGTGACAGGAAAGGATTTGATGTTGCAGCTGTATCCGTTATGACAGCGCCCGTGGCGAGCTATACCTTATAGAACGCGCATCCTTGTTCTGCACTCGTATTTTCTTCTTTAATACACCAGAAACTTACCCAATTATCCATACTGTAATAGATGCCCCATGATCTGGGATGGATCAAGGCTTATTTGTGTACAGAAAATGAGGCTGAACCTGAAGTACTGCTACAGCTGTGTTTTAGTTATGAAACTTGTGATGAAGGGGTTGTGCATGGTTGTGTCTAGACCAAGAGACAGGCCCGCCCCTAGGACCCTCCTCCACTCCAGTGCCCGGGCAAGGGAAACACCTGAACAGGACTGTCATGGTTTAACCCTCAGCCAGCAACCAAGCACCACCCAGCCCCTCGCTCGCTGCCTCCCCGTGGAATGGGGGAGAGAACTGCAAAAGTAAAAGTAAGAAAACTCGTGGGTTGAGATGAAGACAGGTTAATATGTAAAGCAAAAGCCATGCATGGAAGCAAAGCAAAATAAGGAATTCCCATCAGCAGGCAGGTGTTCAGCCATTTCCAGGAAAGCAGGGCTCCATCACTAAATGGTTACTTGGGAAGACAAATGCCATCACTCTGAACGTCCTCCCTTCCTTCTTCTTCTCCTAGCTTTATATGCTGGGCATGATGTCACACGGTATGGAATATCCCATTGACCAGTTTGGGTCCATTACTCTGGCTAGGCTCCCTCCCAGCTTCTTGTGCACCTGCACACTGGCAAAGCGTGAGAAGTTGAAAAGTCCTTGATTTTCTTAGCAACAACTGAAAATATCAGTATGTTATCAACATTCTTCTCATACCGAATCCCACACTAAATCCAAAACACAGTGCTACTCTAACTAGTAAGAAGAAAATTAACTCTGTCTCAGCCGAAACCAGGACAAGCTCTCACTGCTTGGGACCATTTAGAAAGGAGGGTGTTAATTCTGCGGTTGGACACACTCAGGTAGATCTCCTGCAGTCTTGACTGTGTCAGTGTAAGACAGCTAAGGGATGAGGTAACCAGTCTCTCACTGATTGCTCCCCTGAGCGGGGTAGAGAACAGCAGGGTATCACTTCTAAAACCAGCTGAAAAATCATCAAATAGTAGTAGAAAAAGATGAGGCTGACAAGAAAACTATGGGAGTGGGTAAATGACTCCAAACATCTGTGTGACATCTTATAATTAATATCTGTGGCTGCACTGAAGATGAAGTTGTGAGATGATTTGAGATTTCCACTGTTACAGGAAACCTTTACATCTACATACCTATAGGTGACCAGTGACCTTAACCAGTAAGGACTGGACCACTGAGTTGCCTTCGCTGTATGGCTGCGTCCTGGTGTTCTCTGTTTTGGCCGATATAGTGAGATATAATGAGAACAATCCACCAGTAATTCTCACCCAGTTGTGGGATTTCCTATGTCATTAAATCACAAAGTAATACTGATAGCAAACGTTAACAACAGAAACTGTCACGTTTAAAAATAGTTGTTCTTTCATTCAGAAAAATTATTTCAGGAAAGATTATAAAGTGTAACATATTAAAACAGAAGAACAGTGACCAGAAAACAAATATTTTTCCCAGATTATATTTAGTTTCTCTGCCATGTGCTTCCAGTTCTGTTAAATTACATACTATCCTGCTGAGTAATGTCTACTCTGCTTTCGTTCATAAAAGAAGTGTAAAAGAGAAAAAAAACACTTTTTGAATCTTATTTTTAGCTCTCCTGGGAATTCTCAAGCTGCAGAAGAATCACACTTCTTCTTCTTCTGAATCGGAAGTTATCTGTGGTAATTTGTGAAATCATTTTTGTAAATTTGAACATTACATTAACAGAATGAAACAGCTGCAACATAGTGAGACGAGTTTCATGCCTTTCAGCAGTGAACAATGGTCAGAAGCAAAAAAAAAAAAAAAAGCCAAATGTAAGACAGCACTGAGTGTAATAGAATAAATACCCTAATGTAATGGACATAGTGCCATAATTTATAGTTAAGATATCATAGCCTTCATCTACACAAAGTTTAGCAGGACATTGAAGAAGCAGAAAATACTGCAAGAGCTGTCATGGTGGCCTATAGATGGATACTTTGTATCAAAACAAGATACAATCAGGTACTAAAGAGTAGAATTTTAGAAGATGTACAAAAAAGTGCATCATATTTTCAGAACCAATGCTGATGCAAATGTTGCTACATAGGTACAGCTAGCTCCATTAAACACTTCAAAGAGTATTTTACTCCTACTATTGAAATTTGATGGGAATTTTTTATCAAAATGCCATTGCGTAACAAAACACTATTTTGTTAAAATTCTTCTAATTATTAAAGTATTTGTTTGAAATGTCTTAAAGCAGTGATTATTCACTGAATCTGAGAGTCCTGGATGAAAAGTAATAGGTTGGGTCAGACTTGTTGATTATAAGATGGAGTCTTCAGCCACAGGTAAGTTGATCTGATTGAGAGGCCTCTAAGGTGAGGACCTCAGAAAAGCAAGTTTCTTTAGGTCTGCACGTTTTACTCAACAATGAGTAATTAGGTCTATAGAGTAAATCTGCAGAATTAATATTCCAGATCTATAATATGCTGTATTATAGATATAGTCCCTGTTTCCCCTCTTTATAAATGATAATGGATTATGAGCTATTACACAGAAAAGCAGATTTGAACATAATTTGACAATGTAAAATCATGAGTTCTTATTACGGAGTGTCAGAGATAGTCCTCATAAACCTTTGTTTGCCTGATGATAGAGCTGTGTTTCTGCAACAGAGGTGTTGGGTTCTCCAGGACACGACTATAAAACGTAGCTTAGGTGTCAGGGATGGGATGAGTTCTTTAGCATCCAATCCTATAAAATGAGGGCTTTAAAAATAAGATTCAAACCTTGAATTAGGCCTAGGAGGGCCATGTTCAGGAGAAAGCTAAGTGAAGCAGCATTAATATACCTGAACAGTGTACGATACAGAGTACTTGTTCCTTTTTCAGTTCAGCATAGTTACTGAACTATAAAAGTGGAGGGAGGGAGACAAGAGACCTCATGAGATCTTTCACTTCAAGTGTCACTTCCTTCCATCCTGGGTGCATAACACACCAACTAAGCAGATTTTGCACAGTATGCACCATGGCCCGGGGCAAGCTCCAAAGGTCGGTGAGAGAAAAACATGTGAGAGGTGATGTTTTCCACTTCCCGGCTCCTATCTGAGCTGCCAAGTCAGGATAAGGTCTGAAACTGGTGCCTTACACAGAAACAAAATACCTTCAAAAGAGTGACCAGCATCTTTTCA
Organism: Tauraco erythrolophus; assembly: GCF_009769465.1. Lineage (NCBI taxonomy): Eukaryota > Metazoa > Chordata > Aves > Musophagiformes > Musophagidae > Tauraco > Tauraco erythrolophus. The sequence continues at coordinate 120,305,794 of NC_141465.1, read as the reverse complement.
CCTCTGTGTGATATAGTCTCCTGATTTCCTCTGAATTTCTGTCAGCTGAATTAACCTGTAATTGGGGAAATAGAAATACGGGCTGGCAAAACCTCTTGAAAGCTTGTCCACTTCTAAGTCCAATCTCTTGATTGAACTTTAAGTAGGCCATCTGGAAACACTTTCTTCTCAACTTTTCTTTAAAATAACCTACTTAAGAGGTTCCATTGTATCCTGGCACCATATATTATACTATGTCATGATACCTGTAGTGAGAACATTTTTCCTAATATTTAACCCAGATCTCCTGTGTCACAAGTTAAGCTGTTTTCTAGTTGTGCTGTCCCTCACAAATACAATGAACAACCAATCACTGTCTTGTTTTCACAACCTCTATATAAATTAATCCTTTAATGTCCCTTAAGTCCCCTTTAAGATAAGCAAACTCAACTCTTTCAGTCTTTTCCCACTGCTTATGCTTTCTTAGACTGTTATCATTCTTCCTAATTTCTACTAAACTGACTGCAATTCATCTACGTACATCACAAAGTATGGTTTCCAAAAACTAGATCGTGTATAAATATGGTCAACAGGGAGCTCTGCCGTTGTACATAGGAGTCCTGTTTTGGTGTAAGCTTGACACAGTATTTTGTTGGGTAGCAGGGAAAGAAAGGTTTTTAATATTAGAGACTGTGAATTATCATTTTTCTTACATGTAAAATGTTAAAAAGTGGGATGGGGAAATTTTGAGAAAAATCAATATTATCTTTCTTTGCAAGTCTAGAAGCATTTACATTTTAGCAATGAATTCACAAGAACCTCAGCTCTAAAGCTTGCCCTTGATAAATCAAAGTCAATGTCACAAATGTTTACATAAGCAAGGATAATTAGTACTGCTGTAATCACTTTTACTGGCAGTCTATGAAAGAGCCGAATGCTTCAACTTTAGCCCTTTAATCTAAAGTAAAGAATAAGTCAATGTTATGTAATCAAAACTATAAATATTGAACACAGAATTACCAATTAAGGTTAGGTACTAATAGGTCTCTAGAAATAATAATAATAAAATATTACAGCATTTCTATTTTAAGCAAAGTTATTAATTAAAAGTTGGGTTTGCAGAATATTCATTAGAACATCACCTCATTTTTTCAGCATGTGTTTGCACAGTAAATATTAAACAAATATTGGCTCACTCTGAGTGGAGTAGCAGAAAAATTTCTGTAGAGGTAAAAATAGCCCCCAAGATTACCGTACAGAGCTTGGAAATAAAAGGCAATCAAAGAAACAATTTCTCCTGATGGCAACTTTTTATTTATTTCAGAAGTCATGTACTTCATGTACTGGAACATTCTGTTTCATAATTGCTTCTTAAATATTGGTAGGAAGACTACTCTTCAAGGTACCTTGGTGGTCACTTCTTCCACAGTCATTTGTTATGAGAAATATCATCCAACTTGATTTCCAAGATTAGCCACAATCTAAGTCTCTTTCATGGGACCCACAGTGTATTGTATCTTAATTATGCTATTTTAAAGGATGTTTTGGGTTTTTTCCATATTCAGGAGACCTGCTTATTTGAAGATGTTTTTCTTTCTGAAGTAGTTAGATAATAGTATCATAGAATGGTTTTGGTGTGAAAGGATCTTAAAGATTATCTAGTTCCAAGCCCCTGTCACAGGCAGGGACACCTTCCACTACACCAGGTTGCTCAAAGCCTCATCCAGCCTGCCCTTCAACATTTCCAGGGATGGGGTATCCACGACTTCCCTAGGCAAGCTGTTCCAGTGCCCCACCACCCTCATAATAAAGAATTTCTTCCTTAGATCTAACAGAAATCCACCCTGTTTCAGCTTAAAGCTATTGCCCCTTGTCCTATTACTACATGCCCTTGTCGAAAGTCCCTCTCTAGATACGGTTATTTTGAGTGTGGATGGGCTTTTAGACGTGTTTAAGCAAAACAATTCATACTGGAACAATTCACTTTCTTGTAATATCTATTTGATAGCAAAAATTAAAGTAATAATGTCTTACTTAGCTGTGTGTCTTTAGAACAGCTGATCTTCTCTGATTTATACCAATGACTATGTTAATACTCCTAAACCCTGCAACATTGTTTCTGGAGGTTTCCTATGATTAAATGTTCAAACCTCAATCCTTTTTTGTTCCATTATAGATATCTGTTTAGAAAAATGACCTAGTTTTCGGTGTTGCATATTGTACCTCTATTTTGTGAACCCCCTTCATTTTAAGATTATAAACAAATAGCTCTCCGAAACAAACAATATGGGCCAAGCTGTTCCTTTAGGGGATTATTTTAGACAGCTGCACAGCAAATAAGTGGTGTGAGGCTTATTTACACATGATCATTGAAGCATTCATTTCACTGATTTATAGGACAGCAAAAGGTCTTTGAGACACAGACCTAGCAATTTTGAGCTGAAGTTAAAAGAGAGGATTTTCTACCCCCACCCTCAAAGGTATTAAAAAATCAATTGAAGGATTTGTTGCCAGAACGGACAGATACAGTGCAGTCCTACATCCTGGATAATATTGATCTTAGATGCTGAGTCTCTATTTTTCATACTGTAATCATAATATATATTTGCAAAAGTCTTAATAATAAATAGTATTGTTTCTGTAAAAGGTAAAACACAGAGACTTCTTTTTAACTAAAGTGTGAAGGTAATACTATGACTAATGTCACCAGAACGTTCTGAAAGTGAAACGGGCTAAATGTTAGTGTGTTGATTTTGGGAGACTGAAGTAAGGCATGAATCTCGTAACCATTCAACATATTCTGATCCCACTGACATGCTTTATTGATATTGAGCATTTCTTAATTTCATCTACCTTAATTAAAATAATTACATCTCTTCACATGAGCTAGCTATGCAAGTTCTTACATGTAGGAATCTCCAGGAAACACACGGTCCTGCTGTAAGATGAAACCTCCAGGCTATGGAGGTGCCTAGTTGTCTTTACTGACTATAGGGGAAAGAAGTGATGAGCTTAGGCTCAGAAATATATCATAAAATTGGTCAGCATTACCCCACCATCACCCACCCAGAGTGTATCAGTGTAAATATTTAAAAATAAAAGTATTTAAAACCAGTCTCCACTAATGAAATGTGCACAGATTTACTGAAAAGGGCAAGAGAAATAAAAGAAGCTCTTGATTGCCAATTTGCACCACCACCTGATGTAAATCAAACATTAATCTAAAAAGTTATCAAATTCAATGGCATCTTAATGGAATTTATTTTGTTTAGCACCCACACAGGTGTCAAATGCAGCTGTAACATATAAGACAATAGCAAGAAGACTTAGATGGTGATTATTAGCATTAATATTAGTGATATTGTTGAAATATCATGATTTCTAAGCTTCAGAAAATATTTTTTTGAATCTGAAAAAGTTCAGGTAGAAACTAAATAACTCACACTTACTTGAATTCTGGAAATTTTTCTTGCATTGACATACTCATGAATATCATTCTATTTAGTCAATGCAAAGAGAAGGTTAGAGGTAGAGTGTCCTCACAATTTATTATCTCTTCTACCAAGTCAGACTGATCAACAAATCAAGGTCAATGAGTTTGTCAGGAACACACAACTTTGGAGACTGGAGAAGAAGTTGCCAGTGGCATCTGGTTACAGCTGTAGGGGGAAATCTGACTTCTGGATGTAGCCTGCAAGTACTGGAGCTTCAATAAATCTTAAATTGTAAGTATTTGGGCAAAGAATGAGTCAGCTGTCTGTGAGAGTACCTGTTTCTCTCAATAAAATCTATAGTCTCTCTCTCCACACCCCACCCTCCTCCCATACACACACTCCCATCCCCAATATGTATCTACAGTACAAGGTCCTAAAATTATACAAAATTAAACTTTACCATGGACATTTAAAAATAAGTGGTCTGAATAACAGTCATCTTTTATAATTTGAAATCAGTAGTGTGAGTTTACTTAAGAAAATGTCTTTCGTTATTGTTGAAAAAAATTCTAAGGATTAAAAATCATTCATATCATTTTCAAAGAATAAGCATGAAATTTCATCTGTCCAGTTCATAGAGTTTTGAGAATGATTCACACAGAGATGATAAAATTGTCTGAATAGCCTTGCTCCTCTATTCAGCAAATGTCCCTGCTTGCAAGCTTGTTGAAAGTCACAAGCAGTTTGTGTTGGTTTACTAGCAATTTTATTTTCAGTGTAACTGAAAAGAAAAATACAGAAATATCAGTAAAAATGACTTTAGGATGTCTTTGGAAGGAATAATCTCTCAATTTCAAATTCATTCAGTTCAGAAGCATTACTGGAATCAGGTACCATTATGGTAAATGGTACATTTTCACTTGATTTATTAGTCAAGGGCAGAAAAAAGAATGCTTAAACTCTCTTCTAAAGGTTAAAAACATATACTTATCATAGACTATGTGTTTCTTAGAAGGAAAAAAAACAACCCTATCATATTTTATGAGCATAGATTCCTTCAATTTCCTTCATACCTCATGCATTCCAACTTCCCATGTCACCTCTGCAAAGCTATGAAGTAGAAAATATTTTAGGAATTTTAAAAACTACTTGGATAAGATGTGATAAAAGAGTAGGGTGTCCATGAATAAGCTGATTTTCAGAATCCTGAGAACTGTCAGATCAACGTTGATATTTATGCATTTTTCTAGATTAGGATCAAATGCATAAATTAAGTTTATGGATACAGTCAACTGCTGTCATTTTAAAGTTTTTCAAAATAATATCCTTGAGATTGCAACTCCAAACACCAGAACTTCTTAGAATTTAATTCATATAATTGAAATATTCTATACAATTAAACCCCAGTTTCCATACCTTGCGAATAGAATGATTTGTATTGTTTAGCTGTCCTTTTCTCCACTTTAAAGGAAAACTCTTTATTTTCCTTTGAAAAAAAAATGAATTGTACTTCTACATCATTCTGAGAGGAATTAAATTACATTTAGTAAATAAATGAATACTGTTGCCTTTTCTCTCTACCTCACTGTCCTATCCTGGTATCGCTTTTGATCCTCTTCTGAGCTAAATCAGCTACCTATAGCTAGTCAAACCTACCGCAAAATGTAGTAGAAGACATAGAAACATGAGTTACAGTATTTTCCAGGTCTCTGTTTACGCACATGTGCCAGCCTTGATATGAATGATGGTATATGATCAGCTACTGCAGTTATTTCTTCAAAGAATTATAGTTCAGTGATCGCGCACAGAGGATCTGAAGAATCAGCCTGAAGTCTAAGACAGAGAACAAACCCTATCTTTGCTCTTTTCCCTTTTTCTCCCTCAAAGCCATTTTTAAGTAAAATCCTTGCATAATTGCCAGATACGATTCCCATGAAATGCATTTTAAAGTGTAAAAACTTGTTTGTACAATAAAATTTAAAAAACATTTGAAGAGATGTCAAACAGAAAAGCGCAAACAGCTCTGAGTCAGCTACAGTTTGGAAGCAACATGTATATGCTAGTGAAGTGCTCAGCATGTGCTGAGCCACCACTGTCTAATATTTCATCTTGATATCACCTGAGCTAGCTAGTGATGTCTATCATAAATATATTATTCGGTCTCAATCAAGCTTATAATGACATTATTCAAATACATTTGTTAAAAGAAATGCTGATTTTGTTTACAAATTTTTGTTTCAGTTTGACTCAGAGAGCCTTCTCCATTAGGTAGAACCAGCCATGTACAAGCACGAAGAAAGAGACCAAAGACAGAAGATTCCCAAAATGGTCTGCTCCACTCTGACTCTGTCTCCTTGCTCAATCCTTCCTTGGGTACAAGCTCTGCGAGGTCTTGGAGGAAGTTCAGGAATATGTGGAAGGCAGTGGCTTCTTCAAATGCCCTGCGTCTTCCTTCCGTCATCTTCTGCATCCCTGGCAGCCTCTGCACACCAGGAGGCACACACAGTCCAAGGCTAGCTACAAAACCATCTCCAAAGAATTTTTTGTCACCACAATCAAGGCCTCCATTAGGAAGCTTCAATATGGAATATGTAGCAAACTCCAACCACTAAATAAAGTGATAGCCATATATATTGTAATAATCACTGGAATAACTGCACAGAATTTTTATTTGTTTCCCATGTAGAAGAAAATTTTTTGCAAACATCATCTAGCGATGACCCATATAACTAGCTCATACTCCAAAGATCATACTCAGCCAAAAAAGCCAGTGAAGTCAACTAAATTTCTTTCGGTATAATTTGGTTTAGAATCCTGGTAGTATACAGAAATAAAAAGGAAACCAAAGATACACATGGATTGCAGTATGAAGATACTAGATGATGATCTTATGCGTGTCTTTAAATACATCAGCAAAACAATCATAGAATCATAGAATCATAGAATGGTTTGGGTTGGAAGGGACCTCAAAGATCATCTAGTTCCAACCCCCCTGTCATGGGCAGGGAAACCCTCCACTACACCAGGTTGCCCAAAGCCTCATCCAACCTGGCCTTGAACACGTCCAGGGATGGGGCATCTACAACTTCTTTGGGCAACCAGTGCCTCACCACTCTCTGAGTGAAAAATGTCTTCCTTATAAATGTCTTCCTTATAAATGTCTTCCTTCCCTGACCAACTTGGTGGCCTTTTATGATGGGGTGACAACATCGGTGGACAAGGGTCGACCAACGGATGTCATCTACCTGGACTTGTGCAAAGCTTTTGACACTGTCCTGCACGACATTCTTCTCTCTAAACTAGAGAGGCATGGGTTTGATGGATGGACCACTCGGTGGATAAGGAATTGGCTCAATGGCCGCACTCAGAGAGTAGTGGTCAACGGCTCGATGTCCATGTGGAGACCGGTCACGAGTGGCGTCCCTCAGGGGTCCGTGTTGGGCCCGGCCCTCTTCAACATCTTTGTCGGTGACATAGACAGTGGCATGGAGTGCACCCTCAGCAAGTTCGCTGATGACACCAAGCTGGAAGGGAGGGATGCCATCCAGAGGGACCTCGACAGGCTGGAGAGGTGGGCCCGTACCAACCTCATGAAGTTCAACCAGGCCAAGTGCAAGGTCCTACATCTGGGTCGTGGCAATCCCAGGCACAAATACAGACTGGGCGGAGAATGGATCGTGAGCAGCCCTGAGGAGAAGGACTTGGGAGTACTGGTGGACGAGAAGCTCAATATGAGCCGGCAATGTGCTCTTGCGGCCCAGAAGGCCAACCGCGTCCTGGGCTGCATCAAGAGGAGCGTGGCCAGCAGGTCGAGGGAGGTGATTCTCCCCCTCTACTCTGCCCTCGTGAGACCTCACTTGGAGTATTGCGTCCAGTTCTGGAGCCCCCAACATAAGAAGAACATGGACCAGTTGGAGAGGGTCCAGAGGAGGGCCACGAAGATGATAAGAGGGCTGGAGCACCTTTCCTATGAGGACAGGCTGAAAGAGTTGGGGCTGTTCAGCCTGGAGAAGAGGAGGCTCCGGGGTGACCTTATAGTGGTCTTCCAGTACCTCAAGGGGGCCTACAAGAAAGATGGGGAGAGGCTGTTCAGGAGGGCCAGTTGTGATAGGACAAGGGGTAATGGTTTTAAAATAGAGGGAGGTAGATTCAAGTTGGATATTAGGAAAAAATTTTTTACTATGAGAGTTGTAGAACACTGGAACAGGTTGCCCAGAGAGGTGGTGGATGCTCCATCCCTGGAGACGTTCAAGGCCCGGTTGGATGAGGCCCTGAGCAACCTGATCTACTTGGAGATATCCCTGTTCCTTGCAGGGGGGTTGGACTAGATGACTTTTGAAGGTCCCTTCCAGCCCTAACGATTCTATGATTCTATGATTCTATATCTAACCTAAATCTGCCCTCTTTCAGTATAAATCCATTGCCCCTTGTACTGTCACTACATGCCCTTGTAAAAAGTCCCTCCCCAGCTTTCCTGTAGGCTCCCTTTAAGTACTGGAAGAGTATGATACGATATGATTCTGTGATTATGAAATATCTTATACTCAATCAGTAACTAAGATATGGAATCGTTTCTGAAGCTAGACATTTACAGGCAAGCCTATATTGTTTCAAAGCTTGCTATGGAGATTCATGGACAATTTATGCTAGTTTGCTATAGCTGTTACAGCAACGAGGAAGCTGAGGAGGAGAAGAGGTAATGTGCCAATATCTAAATGGAATGACCCTTCGATATCAGCCTGATATTGATTTGGGGCAAAATAATGGAAAAAGTGATATGAGACACAAATAATAAAGAATTAAGGAGGGTGATTAATGCCAGTCAACAGTTTGTACAAAATAGATGTTATTAAACTAACATAATACCCTTTTAATGAGATTACAAGTTTGACTGATAAAGGTAGCAGTGCTAATAGAATACAAATGCTTATATGTAAACCTCTGCAAGGAATGTGGCTTGAGTTTGCATGACACATTCAATGATAAACCAAAATATTATAAAATTAACATGGTTCAGATTAGATACATGACATAAACTGACGACTCGTCTCATGGGTTTCCACCAGGACACACAAGCATCCTTGGTCCAAGCAATTAATTCTTTCAAATCAATATTGAAAAAGAAAAGAGAAACTACTGATAAAATTTGCAGAATATCAAATTTAAGGAAGAGTTAAAAAAAAGAAAGAGAGGTCATCAATGCAGAAAGATCCAGATTATTAGTTCGTCTGTAGGTAAATATGCAGCCATCATTGGCCATTCTGAGAAACATTTTGATCTCCAAAGGTCTTTCAAAGGGTTTTACCTGATCTGGTAGATGGCCAGGTTACTGTAAGCTTCTGAACTGATTCTTTCTCACTTCTATGTCCTTGGCCAGCTAAACAACAAAATATCAAGAGAAGCAGACATTTCATTTTACTACTATATTTAGCACAGTGAGTCCATTCTTGGCTTATTGTAACCAGGACAAGTGCTAGAAAGCTACAATGCACAATTCAACTGCCATTTTCATACCTCGAAATTTATTATATGAAACTACAGAAATCCAAATATTTTTAAATATGAAATGATATTGACATTCAAATGAGTATAAGAATAAATTTTCAGCATAATGGTTTTTGTGGTTTTGATAATCAAAATTAATTATAGGATTTTTATTTTCATGGATTGTTTCATTTCTATATAATTGTATATAATATAAGGTGCTGACCCTGGTATCAAGTGACAGGATGCATAGGAATGGTTCAAAGCTGCAGTAGGGGAGGTTTAGACTTGATATTATAAACCATTCTTTTACTGAGAGGATGATCAGGATTTAGGTTAGATATAAGAAAGAAATTCTTTACATTGAGGGTGGTGAGGCACTGGAACAGGTTGCCCAGAGAAGTTGTGGATGCCCCATCCCTGGACGTGTTCAAGGCCAGGTTGGATGAGGCTTTGGGCAACCTGGCGTAGTGGAGGATTTCCCTGCCCATGGCAGGGGGGTTGGAACTAGATGATCTTTGAGATCCCTTCCAACCCAAACCATTCTATGATTCTATGATTCTATGCTCAAACACTGGAGCAGGCTTCCTGGAGAGGCGTTCGATGCCCCATGGCAGTCTGTTAAAGAGGCATTTGGACAATGCCTTTAATAACACACTTTAACTTTCAAATGCCCTGAGTTTGTCAAGCAATTGGACTGGATGATCATTGTAGATCTCTTCCAACTGGAACTAAACTATTCTATTCTATTCTAGTCTAGTCTATTCTATTCTATTCTATTTTATTCTGTTCTACTCTACTCTAAATTCAACTCGTCCCCTACTTCTTTTAGGAAACAATCTCTTTCTGTCATCTTATTACTCAGTTATATTGATCACATAAATAATAATTACAGAGGTTACACTGTGCATGCGCAAACAGCATACATCCCTTTGCAAACTTATCCATTAAAAATAAATATTTTTGCTTTGTAATCAGAAATCCAAGTAATAAATTATTGTTATTTATTCATAAACTATCAATGCTATCCAAACCAAACATTTAATGCAAACATAATTGTAAACCTCTTATAATTATTGTATTTATACTATTTTAATGCTATTAAAAACATACAAAATTTGAAATAATTTTTATGTCAGTGTGTCTTGAAACATCTTATGACATTGTCGAATCATCAAGTCATTCAGACTGGAAGGGGCCTCAGGAGGTCCCTGGTCCAACCTCCTGCTCACAGCAGGGTCAGTTATCAGGTCAGCCCAGCTTGATCCAGTTGGGGCTTGAAAACTCTCAAGTACAGAGATTGCCCAAACTCCCTGGGCAGGCTGTGCCACTGCCTGACTGTTCTCGTGGGAACAAGCTTCTCCTTACATCCAGTTTGAACTTACCTTTTTTGAAGTTACGCTGCTTGTCCCTTGTCCTGGCACCAGGTACTGTTATGCCAAGCCTGGCTCCTTCTCCTTGATAACTTCCTTGAAGTTCTGGTTCAAGGTGTTGGGTGTTTGTGTTGTAATGAAACATTTTTGTATTCTGCACATAATAAGCAGCCACTTTGCTTAAATAGTAGAGCTAGAACCCTTTCATTGGCAACCGTTTTAGCATCATTTCTGCAGATTTTCATTGAGGATTTTGGTCACACCTATCCATAATACCTGTAAATAATCATGTCCAGCTAATACAAGCCAGCCTTATGGCTAAATACTGGCACAGCTATCTGCATAATTTAACAAAGGGGAAGTTAAGGCATGACTGGATAACAGGGAGGACAAAATATGGATGTCATCTTCGATCTAGCAGAGTACAACAAAAGCCCAGGGCTGAATGTTGAAACCGTGCCAATTCATGCCAGAAATAAGGTGTACACTTTTAACACTGGGGATAAATAGTGCTTCAGATAACCTGCCTGAGGTCATGGCATATTCTTCTGGAAATATTAAAGAGGACTGAATGTTTTTTCCCCTAAAAGATAAGCTCTACTTCAAACAGGAATTAAATCAGGAGCATCCTGTGGCTTATATTATGCAGGGGGTCAGACTAGATGATCACGATGGTCCCTTCTGGCCTTAACATCTAGAAATCTAAATGGAACATAGCACCAGGAGAAGTCAAATCCCCTCACAGATTTAACAAAAGCCAAGAGCACATGACTGCCCCAGAGGCAATTTGAGAGTTGCTATCACGGCCAACTGCTGATAATGTGGGGCTCTGCCAAGTGGCCAGACACCAGGACAGAGAGAACACATTTCACAGCCTGACATCTGGGATTTCAGGTAGTTGCGTGCATCACATGCAGCAATTCTAATAACTAGAGAAGATGAGGAAAGCTTTAAGTTACTAGGAAAGTAATTCTTTTAAAGAAACAAATAGAAGAAAATTCAATTTGCTTAATTTTGTCTCCTCACAAATTAAATAATAGAATTCATTAACTGAGTATTGCAGTATTTATTTTTTACTTATAAATAAATATCTAGCATTTATGAACACCACATATCAAATTTATTAAGATTCTAACACTGGTATTTAGTTTGAATTCTTAGCTGAAAACCTTATTACTAACTCTGCAGTAAAAAAATGAGAAACTATGAAGGAAGAAGACAGAGCTATAGCTGACATAGTGGCTGAGCCTGAATTTTTCATTTCCATATCTCTATACACATTGAATGAGCCAATTTTATTGTTTCATAGCCACTTTTTCTTGACTAGCTCAGCTCTGTTCATTTCTTGCACACTGGAATCACTTCACTAATTTCAATATATTTATCTCTCATTTAAAATGAGATATGTCACAGAAACAGGATGAGACTGATCTCATGTACATTTAAAAGTACACAGTACAAATGTCTGGTTTTTGGTATAGTCATCCTGGACTTCCTCAGCAACCAGTAAAAAAGAACTGGCACTTTTGAAGTGTGATTTGTCTGATTTGCCTTAGATGTATATTTGAGGATGAGATTAATTTCTCAGGTTAGTACTTTTCAGTCTGGAAAAGAGACAACAGGGAGAAAAGACATGAAATGCTAAAAGGTTACAAAATCATAAATGACCTGTAAAACGGCGAAAAAATATGAGCTGTTCAATGTTCCTAAAAAAAAAAAAAAAAAAAAAAAAAAAAAAAGACATAAATGAAGATGACTGTAACTTAATGAAATCAACCATACTGAAAATGAACAAAAGGAAGTGGTTCTTCACACCTGTGGAACTCTATGACAAAGGACTATACGGCTGCCTAAAATGCATGTGGGACTTAAAAGACAGTTATACGAGTAGATGCAAAAGAAATAATTTGTAAATTGCTAAAATCTCAAAATTAGAATCACTGCACAGCAATTCTTTGAGTTTAAATAACCAGAGACCAGGAGAATAGTCAGGAAAAGTGCCACATATGTTCTTACTCTTCTCTGAAGTAGTTGTATTCTGGTTGGCCTAAATATGGTTGCTGTTGTGCTCATACATTGACTATAATGGATGGCTTGGAACAGTGGTTTGGGATGAAAGTTAACATCTACGCTGCAGATGACTGCATTTGATCAGATGAAATCCACACTGTCTTTGACAACAAACTCAGCTCGGGTTTAATATAGGTTGTACGTGGGAGAAAGAAGGAAACCAGTCAATAAGATGCTGTATTTAGCATTTTTGTAGGCAATCCAACTTCCCACCACTGTTCTGCTTGTACCTGGATTCTGCAGCCCATCATAATGCTACTGGCTGTTCAAATATTACCTTACTAGTTCTTGAAATCTGAAATCCAATGGAGTTTCCCCACATAAGTTAAAAAGGACTGTTGTGGGCTGACCCTGGTAGGCAACTGAGCCCCACGCAGCCACTCACTCGCTCTTCCCCAGAGGAATGAGGGAGACAATCAGACGGGCAAAAATGAGAAATCTGTCACATGGCTCACCAGAGGGACCTGAGTCTCTGTTATTTACAAAAGGATGTACAGCTCACTAGATATCTTAGTTTCAATTAAAACTAGATTAATTCTACCCTTCATTTTTGTGCTTTTCAGAAAAGCTTTAAATTATTCTGTGTTAATACATTTCGGGGCTGGAGGGGTATTTTGTCTGTATATATCCATGGAGTCACAGAACAGAGAAACTAAGGTATATTTGGACTATTTTCCTGTCAAGATATTACTCTTCTCCACATCTGTGTTGAATTTAAATTAACTGTATTATGCTTAGAAGAGCATCTCAGCAGATATTTCAATTACTATAACCCTGGACTATTTGCTTCAAATACCTAATATAGCACACATAAAACCTTTATTTTGTCTCTCCTTTCCTATGACTCCTGCCAGACCTTGTAACACAGTCCGGCATATGCATATTATCATGTTCTCTTTAAGAAACTGCAAGGTGTGTATGGCTTTCCTTTGGTCTTAACCAACTGCTCTAATGAAAGTCCTGGCAAGAAGCAATATCGTCTTTAAGAGCAGAGCAGGAGAACAGTCCTCAGAGGGCTCTGCAGAGTTCAGGGCTCTCCCCTGCACATGCTCTTTCTATGATCCCCATGGTCCATTTGCACAGTGTTTCCTTGATTCCCTGATGGTTCATAGAGAGAAATCTCAGCAATGTCAGCAGCCATCAGCTGCTGCCCAGTTTACTTTCCTCTTACCTTTCTCTCCTCTCCAAAACTGGTGTCAGATATCTAATGAAGCTCAATATATTCTCCAGGATCCAGAATAATATACTCTATACTACAGTGATAATGCCATACAATAGGTATTTTATACATAGAATATATGCATTTTCTGAAAAGCTGAATGATATTTTCCTTAAATCAAAAAATAAAATTTAGCCAGAATGTGTAGCAGCATTATTCAGATCAGTATCTTCTTTTACGTCGTCTTTGATACATTTAACCACAGAAAGCTTATAGCAAGTGCCAAAAACAACCCTCCAGACTTTCCATATGCTTTTAAACAGAATGCGGAATGAAGGGGAGAAAAAATGAAAAAATACTTTACAGTACATTTTGAAGGATAGGCAACTTTACTCACTGTAGCAAGTCTCAATATGTTTCAAAAATGTGCCGCATCACAGAACATAAAGAAATAAATAGATCTTCAGCTAACAGCAGAGTAGGGAGGTTTTTAAAATATCGAGTTCTTGTATGCAGAGCAAATTCTTCTCCAATGTGGATTGAAACGGGTATAGATCAACAGGAACTTTTTTGAAAAAATGTCTGCATTTCTTGAACGGTTTTATGGAATACACAAGATGATCTTGGAAAATTATAGCATGCCGTAGAGCACAAGGAAAGAGATTCTGCTGTAACAAAAAAAGCAACACTGCGGCTAGAGTTGGTGAAAAATGTCTTTTGATGTTCTGTAGTGGCCGCGAATGCAGTCTATAGGTTTTCAGTATCTCACTGTTGTTCATGTAGTTTGAGTATTAGATCATAAAGAAGCTATCTTATGGATTTATGAACAAATTACAATGCTGATTTTGCTGCTGACATTACCTAGCTCAACTATGTGTATTGATGGTAAACAAAAGACCCACCAAACAGCAAGCAAATCAAAAGAAAACAGGTTGATGGTTTCATCAATGAAAGGAAGACAAAAAAATGGTTATTAATGTCCCAAAAGGAGCATAACTTCAGAAAGAGAAATATTAAAAGAAATAAGTCAGTTTTCCTATCAAGAATAGAGCCTTGCAATGAAAATTATGCTGTGGTAGACATCCAGCAATGATGACCAAATGCTGCTAACAGCTTTTATAACCTTGAAAGATTTGGAAAAATAGCATGATTAACATTGCCGCAAAAATTTTTTCAACACTGTCATCTTTATGATACAGCCGTAAAGATTTTCAGAAGTGGTGAGAAAACCTATTAAATAATTCAAAAACTTTGTTTGCAGAAGTTTATCAAAACTTATCGGGAAGCTCATTATACTGTAACTTCTAAGTGAAGAAACCAATGTCATGAATCAACCATGAGAGAAGAGTGAGGATCAACACATTCAGGATAAGCTTTAAGAGTAATATCAATATGACCTTTATGTCAAGTGGTAACATGAATACCATTCAGAAGTAGAAGACGAATGAGAGCTAAGAAAGCAATACAGAGAATCAGAATCATAGAATCATTTAGGTTGGAAGAGACCTTGAAGATCATCGAGTCCAATCATTAACCTTACACTGTCAAGTCCACCACTAACAGAATCACAGAATCGTTTAGGTTGGAAGAATAGGGAAATAAACTCAGTCCATCAACATGACAAAAAAATCTGAGGACCATCATAAAAATAATGAAATAAGTTGCAGAAATCACGGTCCAGCCCATGAACAGGATGGTTCAGAAAAATAGAGAAGAACAAGAGAAAAATTACTTTTCTTCACTTACAATATTGTAAATTATTTTAACTCATCAAGGAGAGCTGAATAATTCCTTTGGGATTTATGATCAGGTTCTCACTATTCCCAGTTTAACCGTGTCTGCAGTCCTTCCTCAGTATGCTAATTATGCTTAAGAAATACTAATTAGTAAATCATTTTTTTAAAAAAACACTATAAGACTCTCTACCAGTCTCCATTTAATAACATTAATCTCAGGTATAAGAAGCAATATTAAGAGTAATGAAGTGGGGTTCTGAGTCACTTCCTCTCATTTCCCTGGGACTTTGATCCAGTGTTATTAATGTCACTAGAAGTCTGCCTGCTATAACATCTAGGAGCACTGCAACAGGGTCTTACCTGCAAAACCACATTGGAACAAGAACCCATGCTCTATATTGAAGGAACCTTTTTTTTTTTTTTTTGTTACAAAATGTAACTATTCTTTTTATCCCACAGTTTTCTAATAAATATATTCAAAACATTGTCCAAAGGTGATGCGATACTATTTTGTATTTGTTTTTAATTTCAAGTAGTGTATTCAGTATTCTGGGTTTATCAAGCATCAATATTTGCATAGTCATTCAGAGATACATGCTAAAGCCATGGCCAATCAAGCCTGCCTAATGTTATACATCTATTTAAACATGACCTTCAACTGTTCTCTCTGATCAAAACTGTTTATTCACTGTTCTTCAGCTAATGGATTTTTAGCACCATATGTGAAGTGTGGAGTGTGCATCAGCATCTTTCACATTAACTCTCACCAGAAGACAGGGAAAGGGAAAAATCTGACTAAAAATGACTAAATGGATTCAGCTGTACGGGCACAACCTATTCATTTGCACAGGAGAGTCTGAATGACAGAGCTAAGTTTAAATGTGGCAAACTGCCAACTTAATTGAAACTGATAAATATGCATATGAAGGGCAACAGACATCCGGTTTATTATTTGTGGGTTTTGTTCGTGTAAATTCTGCTCAGTGAAAGCTGGCTAAATCTTTATGTTTGGCTAGAATGAGTCCCTTTTTCAGACTTTATTTCGTTGAACTTCTTTACAATTGATGCACATGGTTTGGGTGTTCCTTTAAGGGTCTTGCACCTGCTTTCTTCTAAGGCCTGCAGCCAGATGTGGCAAAACACATTGAGTCTGAGCATGAAGGGAGTTCACTGTAAGATAGTTACATCTCCCTTCAGTATCTTTGAATCTAAGAGTCTGAATTTCAGCAAAGAAATTCACATGAAGTCATGCCTGTTTTTCACCTATTTTAATAGAAACATACCAATATGATATGATGTAATGTCATGCTAAGTAAAGGTATGTTTTTATTGCATCAGCTTTTACTTAAGTAACAAGAAACTTGTAAGAGAAGTATCTTCATGTATTTCTGTGGGAACCACCTCTCTTCACACAGACTTTAACTCATTTCTCTCTCATTAATCTCTCCATACTCTTCCTTCCTGCTGCTCATCTATTTTGAATACAGTTTAGTTTTAAACCTTGGTCTAGCATATATTTTACATGTAACTTCAAGCATTCAAATATTCTTCAACAGTTCAGTAGCAAAACTCGTGTACAGATACTACACGTACCCACGAATCGTTGGTGGCTTGCATTGTTAGGCCACTGAATAAGGGAACTTGAGCACAATTCCTGGCCAACAAGTAAACACAAAAGCAAATGGGTACAGACAGTTAATGGTTAACTATTACTGGTAGTTAAAAGAAGCCTGACTTAAATGTGATTTCATGGATTTGGGGTCCTCTGTGAAATTCAGAGACTTTGATTCTGACTACTGCTAAAACATCTTTTTCCTTGTGTGTCTTTTGGCGTGCAGTACCTTGCATTCATTTTCTCTGTTTATAGGTCAAAGTGCGTGCCAAACCTTTCATTCGAAACTGTACGCCCAAAGGGATTTACAGTCTGGCAAAACTCTCATGAAAATTTACAGTGGGAACCAAAGACCTTAGAATCAAGGCACACAGAAATCAAGTCTGTTAACTCACTGATCCCAGATAATGAAAAATCTGATAAATCACAGAGTTTAGACACACAGGGGGTTATTATGATAATTTATTCTGATCTCTTACTTTGCACTGGCTGTAACTTTTCACCCAGTAATTCCTGATCCCTGGATGAGTAAAGCTCTTCTCCTAAAAAGACAAACAGCTTTAGTTTAAACTTAAGTAACAGATACTCTGTCTGAACCCCTTGTAGTAGTTCTAGCAGCTAATCACACTGTTTCGTAGATATTGTGGACTTCTGGACTGAACTTGCATAGCATTCTCTGTCAGCCTTTGGATGTCAGTATGACTTTGCTATTTCAGATAGCTCTCTGCTATCAGAATTGTTTCATCATTTCATCAGCACTATGGTCATTGTTTCATGATCACTGAATATTTTTTTGGATAAATTAAATGGAGAGAGTGGTCTAGTCCTTCAAGGATTTCCAAAATTTTAATTTTTTTTTCCATCTCTATTCTGAACTCCAATAGAGCTGTTGAAACATTGACTTAATCGGTTTACTTGGTCCAGTAATTGGCCTAATAACTCTGTTCCTAACCTCCTTCTTCTATGCCAGCTATTACCTCAGCCACAACTGGGGAAAGTGCGTACCAGAGAACACAGACCATCCTGACATTATGACTTATATTCCTGATCCTAGGCATATGGACTTACATTTGGCTTTAAATGAGAAAAACCCATCAAGGGGCTCTCAGGAACCAATTTTTACACATGATTATTCTTTTTCTCTCAACCAATTGCACTCTTCTGCAAATTTTATTACAGTTTTATGTTTACTTCCAGTTAAGTACTTGATTAGTGCAGGGCCAAAGAGAGATTCTTCCAGACCTCCTGATTGTCATTCAGACTTTAACAGCTGAAGATGCCCACATTCTCAACCAGCTGTTACAGGCCTAGGTCACTTTTACGTTCTCTGTGAATTTCTGCATTCATATTTAACCATCAGTCCTCAAGGACAGGGTACCAGACCAAATACTTCCTGAAATTTATGTAGGCTACGGTAACAAACCTTAGACATGAAGGCAAGAATTTAGTGTTGTTTTAATTCATACTCAAACAATCTTATCAAATATTATTAGTTCTGTTGTAATGACAGTAAAGCTTACTGTCCAAATTATCTCTCAAATCTCTTTCTTAATAATAATTTAGCCAAAACTGATAAAGCCAGAATTCTTGCTGTCTCTCATTTCTCTGATACTGTGCTCACCCTTTCACTTCCACATAAGTTCATAAACTTGGTAAGTTTTCCTCCAGAAGTGGAGTGGGAGTGAGTCATCTGTGACCCAGGTTCTTGCCTCACTTTTTGAAGGAATGTGGTATTGATGTTTTCTTATCTTAACTCCTGAATCTGCCTTGGGTCATTTTTATATTTTTGCAAAAAATCACCTTAAGTGATTTTTCCATTGCTTATCCCTAAATCCAGTTTTACCCAGTTTCCAGGTTGCATTCACCTTAGTGATCAGTGAGTGATCAATCATTTGTGATTTGCATTTAAAGATCTGTGGCCTTTGGTTTTGAGGGCCTGTTGCAATCCTCTGCTTTTCTGTAGCAACCTCCAAGCTGCTCTCTGTTAATCCTACTAATGCTTTATTAACTCAGTGTAGTAATATATACATCCTTGTCCTAGGGCCATTAATAGCCCATTTTACAAAAGCAGCAATGCAGACACTGCGCTGGTAAATACTATCAGTATCAACCAGTTACAGCAATAACACTGGTATATTTTTAAAGCTACTTTCTGATACAATCCACAGCTGGAGTTGCCTTTTTTATTTATTTATTTTTATTTTTCTTTCTCTTTTTCTTTTTTCTTTTTCTTTTTTTCTTTTTCAAGTTCAGTTATTCTTCTGCTTACCTACTCAAACAAGAAAATGAGGAAACAAACCAACCAAACTAATCGCTTTCTAAGCAAATTAACTCTCTAGTCAGAAAGTGAGAAAACCTCTCTTGGTAGGTATACTCTGCCTTTAACAGATAGGCAAGGCCTTGTGGCAGCATTTGGAATCAGTTGAATCAGATTCTGAATCAGATTCTGATACGAAAATCATGTAGCTTTGCTTGATGTAGCACTATATGCATTATCTAGTAAGATGTTAGCAGGTTTTACCAGTTCAAACACTAACCTTACTAAGGTAACCTACTATTTTGGATCAGGGATGGCTTATAGCTACCTGACTATGGGGAGGGAATAACAGATGCATGGCCATGTTTGTCACAAAAAACACTGAAAATTATTTAGATACAGAAGTATTCAGAGAGATTATTTTCATAGAGGAGCATAGGCTCTGAGAGAAATGTGGATGATTTTTAATAGTTTCATAAAAAACCTAGAAAAAACAAATGTTTTGTCAATAAGCTTAAAAATCTTGAGAAAGGAGATTGAACCAGATGATCTCCAGAAGTCCCTTCCAATCTCAAACATTCTGTGATTCTGAAATTTTTCTTATGGAATCCAACACTTTCTTTTAAAGGAAGAATCACCCATATGTCTTTGTTGGATTCTTTGGGATTCGGGAAGCAGAAAGATCTGGAAGTTAAAAAAGCAAACCCACATCATTTGAAAAGCATTGATCTACAACAAATTGCAGAATCTGAAGTAGCTACTGAGCTGAAGTCTGTTGACTTGCTTTAGATTTACGTCTATGCAACTCCAAGAAGCATTTTACTGCAGGGAACTTGCTCAAAGAAATTATTTGTTAGAGAAATTTTACTGAGGTAATTATAAAATTATCAGGCACATCAGCTAGAAAATCACTTTTGAGACACACATTAGATGAAAATATTACTCTTATGTATTTCTGAATCCCACACAAAACTGATAGGCTTATTGGGTTCTAAACATAAGCATTGCAGCAAATACTTATTGCCATCAACCTGTAGTCTAGGCCATATGTTTTTGATACCTGTCCAGTTCCTCAGGTGAAGAAGAGTCAACTTTTCAGTTAGTCAACTGCAGACATTATATTTTAGTGACATCAGAGTCATCTGAAGTCATTCATCTGAAAATCTTCATTCTTTGTAATGAGATTACTTCAGACTACTTGACAAAACTCTTGGCATAAATGTTCATTGCAGATAATGAAGCAAATTCCCTCCTACAGGCTTGTAGTTGCTCTAGCAGTCTTTCTCCCTTAAAATGACTGAAGAAAACTAGTGGACTTCTTAAGTTCCTGCTAACTAACAAAATTACCAGATTATTTGGTGGAGTCCATGTCAGACTGCTCAGAAAAAAAGGTAGGTTGATACTCTAGCTGTTGCACTTGTCCTTATGCAGACTCGAGATGCATGCATGACAGTAACACTAACAGACTGAGACTGACTCGTCTATTACAGGCTGGCCATATCCTGCAATCACAGCATAACGCTTTCATAGCTAAGAAAGATTTCTGGTGACTGTTACACACCAGTGAGACTCAAAAACCACTCTTGGCATAGGTCTACACAGGTCAATGGATCAGATTCTTTGCAAAAATGTTACAATCTCCATCAAAGTCAATGCAAAATGAAAATGACAAGGAAATTTATTTTGTATGCATATGATTGAATTTGGCATGTTGTCTCAGGTAAATACTTTTAAAGACAAACTGTCTTGCACTTATATGTCTAGTAGTAATTTCTGAAGAACTGATGTTGCAGCACATATATGTGGCATACATATATTAATTTTAAGTGACTAACAGCATTGAGTAAAGAGCATGAAATATTTCTACCAAACATAATTAATTAAACTTTCATATTGAGAAAACCTTTTTTTTTTTTTTTTAATCTTTTCTTAGGTAAGGAGACATTTGCTCTGGTAGGCTGAAATTAAATGGTAAGCTCCATAAGTTCCTAATAAATTATTACAAATTGTAAAGAATCTTTAAATGAGTTTGCAAAAGGTGAAATTCACAGGATTTCACACACTGCATTCAGATTTGCCTTTCAAATGATCAAGAATCATTTGAAAGAAAAAGATGGGTTTGATAGGGAGCCGATAGGGATTTCCAGAGACCTTGATTCAGTCTCCAAGTCTGTCACAGCTTTGCTATGTGATTTCAGTCATCCATATGCAATTTATTAGACTAAACATAGCTGTGCAGAAGCATAGCTGTTAACGGAGATAAAGACATTAAGCTGCCTTTATAGTCAGTGGAGAAAAAAAGACATTTTTAGCATGTGATTTATCTGCTCTTTAGAAACTTAGTTGATGTGGAGGAGAATTACAGCCTGGAAGTGTCTGCTTTTCAATCTTGATTTAAAAGAGACCCTAAAGTCATTAGCTTACATGTAGATACCTACAACATGGACAGCTATAATTGTTCAGATGAGTCCTGCTGCGTGTGTACTTGTGCCTTAGTTTCTGCTGATAAATTGTGGATAATTATCTCTTCTTTTAACCGTTGCTTGCTTTTTAAGTCTGTATAGACCATATGTTCCCAAGATAGGGTCTTCTCTCATTTTATATACAAATGAGGTTTCAACTTAGAACAGTTCAACCACTACATTAGTATGAACATATTCACTTTTTAAATAAATAAATCACTAAATTAATTTTAATCAATTATTTACCTGAGGCCAACTAAGGTTTCTTCTTTTTTTCCTGATAGTAACATAGTTTCTCTTTAATGGCACATATATCTGTAAGTTGCCAGAATATCTCAATGTCAAGATATGCTCAAATACATGAAACTTCATTCAGAAAATTCATAACCTTAAGACTGATGACATTTTGCCAATTTCATCAACTGAAAACTCATCTTAAAAGAAAAAATAATAATTTTTAATCATTTCATCCTTCTCTAGAAAGCAGGTACTGGTCTTTACTATAAGGGTGCTGCTACTGTAAGACAAGCATGTGCAAATTGATACTAAGAAAGACAAAGTGCCTGAGTGATTTTGGACATTTGCTGAGAACATGTTTCCTCTTGATTCAGACTTTAAGACAGCAGAATGGTGGGGACATCATAGATTCATAGAATGGTTTAGCTGTCTAGTAGCCAGAGAAATGAAATTGGATATGAATATCTCCCTGGATTTCAGTAAGGCAGAGGATTTCACTTTTATTAGTTTTAGTTTTGCAAATTATGATATTATTTAGTCACTAACATTTGAAAAATAATGTTAATGGATAGAAAAGGATTGAAGAACGCTAGATGTAAATCCCACTAGGCTTAATTGATCACAGTTATTCAACCTAAGGCAGATAAAATCATAGAATCATAGAATGGTTTGAGTTGAAAGGGACCTCAAAGATCATCTAGTTCCAAGCCCACTGCCATGGGCAGGGACACCCTTCACTATACCAGGTTGCTCAAAGCCTCATCCAACCTGGCCTTGAACACTTCCAGGGATGGGGCATCTACAACTTCTCTGGGCAACCTGTTCCACTGCCTCACCACCCTCAATGTAAAAAACTTCTTCCTTACATCTAATCTAAATTTCCCCTCTTTCAGTTTAAATCCATTGCCCCTTGTCCTGTCACTAGATGCCCTTGTAAAAAGTTCCTCTCCAGCTTTCCTGTAGGCCCCCTTTAAGTACTGGAAGACTGCAATAAGATCACCCCGGAGCCTTCTCTTCTCCAGGCTGAACAGCCCCAACTCTCTCAGCCTGTCTTCAGAGGAGAGGTGCTCCAGCCCATGGATCATCTTCGTGGCCCTCTTCTGGACCCGTTCCAGCAGCTCCATGTCCTTCTTGTGTGGGGGACTCCAGAGCTGAATGCAGTATTCCAGGTGGAGTCTTATGAGAGCAGAGTAGAGGGGCAGAATCACTTCCCTGTATCTGCTGGTCACTCTTCTTTGGATGCATCCCAAGACACGGTTGGCTTTCTGGGCACAGAAACACACATCTTGGCGCCATCTGCAAACTTGCTGACAGTGCGCTCGATCCCACTGTCCATGTCACTGACAAAGATGTTAAATAGCACTGGCCCCAGTACTGACCCCTGAGGAATACCCCTCATCACTGGCCTCCATTTGGACATTGAGCCGTTGACTGCAACTCTTTGAGTGCGACCATCCAGCCAATTCCTTATCCTCTGAGTGGTCCATCTGTCAAATCCTTGTCTCTCCAGCTTAGAGATGAGTGTGTAAAAATCAAAGAGTGGGTAAAAGCTAAGTTTTCACCCTGTACAAAAACGCAACTGAAAATGAGCTATCAGGCTACCATGTGGTGCTGCAAAATCATCTGGCTTTTTGTGAACAAGGACCTGACACTGCAAAGTTAAAATCTCTAAGTGACTCTTACATGAGGGGGCCTGACTGTAGCTGACTGGCTTATGTGTTTAACAGGCTGGCTTGGTGTTACAGAAAAATTGCAGAAGGGTGTCCTCCCACCAGAAAATATGAGTAACTGCTCTGATGCTTCAGATGACTACATGAGGGAAGTCATATGCCATCCTGACAGTTTTTATTTTGCTCTTTGAGGAATGTTTTCATATAAGAACAAGTTTTCTGATAGTATCTTCTTTATAACAAACATCTCTGTAATATCACCCAGTGAAAGACATGAAATGTCAGATAGAAATTGAGAATTATGTAGGAGTGAAAAAACACACGCTAATTGCAATTAAGCCAAATATTTGTTCTAACATTTCAAGAACAATGTTTTTTTTAAAAAAAACAACATTACATTAAATTATTTTGATCATATTTTAATAATTCAAAATATTTCAACCTTAGTCATAATTAATTACATATGGCCTGTATCCAGAGTTCCCACACATATTCAGTAGGTCTGAATATCTGATAATTCCTGCCATGCAGCGATATGGACACCAGCAAGAGATGTCTCGCAGCTACCAAACTAAGGAAATAGTTATGATTTTTTTAATTCTGTGGTTCATTCACATATCCCATGAAAATCCTACCTCTCCATTGATTGAGTCACACTGAAATAGAAGACCTGAGACATTTTAAACAAAATAACAGTCAGTAAGACTGACTGGCCTGTAGTTCCCTGGGTCTTCTTTTTTTCCCTTTTTAAAGATGGGGGCTATGTTTCCCCTTTTTCAGTCAGTGGGAACTTCACCAGATTGCAATGACTTCTGAAAAATGATGGATAGTGGCTTAGCAACTTCATCTGCCAGTTCCCTCAGGACCCGCAGATGCACCCCATCAGGTCCCATGGACTTGTCCACCTTCAGGTTCTTTAGATGGTCTCGAACCTGATCTTCTCCTACAGTGGGCGGTTCTTCATTCTCCCAGTCCCTGCCTTTGCCTTCTGGGACTTGGGCTGTGTCGCTGGAGCTCTTGCCAGTGAAGACGGAGGCAAAGAAGTCATTGAGTACCTCAGCCTTCTCCATATCCCAGGTAACCAGGTCCCCCATTTCCCTCCGGAGAGGGCCTACATTTTCCCTAGATTTCTTTTTATCACTGACATATCTATAGAAGTTTTTCTTGTTGCCCTTGATGTCCCTGGCCAGATTTAACTCTACCAGGGCTTTAGCTTTCCTAACCTGATCTCCTGTTGGCCAGACAATTGCTCTGTATTCTTCGCAGGCTACCTGTCCTTGTTTCCACCCTCTGTAGGCCTTCTTTTTGTGTCCGAGTTGGTCCAGGAGCTCCTTGCTCATCCATGCAGGCCTCCTGGTGTTCCTACCTGACTTTCTCTTTGTTGGGATGCACCGCTCCTGAGCTTGGAGGAGGTGATCCTTGAATATTATCCAGCTTTCTTGGCCCCCTCTTCCCTCCAGGGCTTCATCCCATTGTACTCTAGCAAGGAGATCCCTGAAGAGGCCAAAGTCTGCTCTCCTGAAATCCAGGGTAGTGACCTTGCAGAATTTCATCTCTTCTATGCAACAAACTTTCTTTCTCCACAGCTGCAACATGTTTTACAGCTATTAATTTAAAAACTTTTAGAGACATACAAATTGTCACCATGTAAATACCAGATATAAATTAAATCATAGTCCCTTCTTGACATATTCATCAATATTTATTTCTTAATTTATATCCCAAATGAATTTCTGTCCTAATTGTAAGCAAGCAAATAACGAGCTTCTTTTACAAGGCCAGTATGTCATGATAGCTCAACTATTTTTGAAGATTTGCATTTTTCATAAGCTTTCTAGCATTTGCCTCATGCTTCACCTGGTCTGCACTGAGCTCATACATATCGCTATTTTATTACTGCTAAGTATTTTGATTACAGTTTCTAATCTTTAAAATAAAGCAATCTCTCCTGATACCTTCCAGCCACAGTCTCCTAGCAACAAAGCTTCCCCTTACTTCCCTTGATTCAGAATGCAGAATAATTTATGGATGCTTAAGCTTTTTTGTTTCATTTCAAACTGCCTGACTTTTTCTCAGGAAAGGCTTTATTTCCTTAAAATGCTGTAAATCAATGCAAGATCACAAATAGGCAATTTTAAACATCTTTCATTAAGCAAAACACCGCCTTAACACACTTGCAATCTTATTTGAATTCACTTGGGTCACAGACACATTAAACTTTTATTCTCTGTATATAAGGCTGAACAGAATTAGATAACAAATGGAGAAAGGAAAAGTTACCTTCTTAAAAGTCCAAGAGAAGTTTGTAACTAGTAGAGTACCAGCTTTCTCAAACCTAAATTCCCTTCTCCTTTGAAGCACAAAAACCAGCTTCCTTTTATTCATTACAGATTTTGGTGCATAAGGTACGATAAAATAGCAAACCTTTGTTGATGAAATCTTACTCACTATTAATCATCTGGTAGCCAGGCAGAGCAGGGAGGTGGCAGCTAGAGAACGTCCCTGCAGTGACATCACTGGGGCAGAATCTGACGGCCCCACGGGACAGCAATGGTTCCTGGGCTTTGAGCGGGGTATAGGCAGGGCTGGTAAGGTCATTGGTGTCCTCCAACCCCTGACAGCTCTCCACTTGGTAGGACTTCTGGCAGCCAGTGAGCTGGAGACACCTGAGCTGGAGACTGCATCTGGTTCACTGTCTTTATTAGGCACAAATGACCCATTCTCCATTTATTGGTATAATCTCTTTTTCAACCAGAGCTTGAGAGCTTTTCTAGCTCTTCAATGCCTTCTGGCAGTAATTTCTACCTCATTTTCAGCATATGTGACTGTTGCCGTTCAAGAATGATCAGCTGCCTCATGTGTCATCCAGTCCCAGGTTGAATTCTGGGGTCCCCCCATGCATGGGCTGCCTGCCAGTGCTGCGGAGCTCCACCCGCGCTCGATGCCAGGATGCAGGTGTGTGCTCCTCATACTGCACCGCACCAGCTGAGACTGAGGAGGAGATTGTTTGTCGGAGGTAACCGCTTTTAGCAACAGATTTGTTTAGTTAAGCCTTGGATGTTGATGCCCAATTACATACTGCTCTTAACAGCCCTTTCTGGAGGCATCAGAAAGAAGATGAATTAATTAAAAAATGCTTAAAGTGTTTTTGAAAGTTACTTAATCTCCTCAACAAAGTAGTGACCTGCATTTTGGATGCTCTTGATCTTTGCATTTCTTAATTTTATAGCTACTCAAAAATGGCTCTTATAAAATGAGAAATAATACGTCACTTTACCTTTCTGCCACTAACTTTGATAGTGTGTTGCCTAACTAAGTTAACAATGAGGGCGATAAAGCACTGTAACAGGTTGCCCAGAGAAGTTGTGGATGCCCCATCCCTGGAAGTGTTCAAGGCCAGGTTGGATGAGGCTTTGGGCAACCTGGTGTAGTGGAGGGTTTCCCTGCCCATGGCAGGGGGGTTGGAACTGGGTGATCTTTGAGGTCTCTTCCAACCCAAACCATTTTATGATTACATGATTCTAACAATATTCTAACTATATTCCACAGTTGTAGATGTAATTATTCTTTGCTGTTCCTGTTTCCCGTTCTTCATAGCCAAAGCTTCTTTTTTTTTCAGTGGTAACCTTTGAATAATGAATGACAATAGTATCTCTGAAAGAATCCTAGCCTACATATTAGAGTCCAAGTTAAGTTTGTTTCCATTTATGCACACTTACGATGATTCATATTGTTTCAGATTTAAGTGGTTGAAAAAAAGAATCCATTGGAAAAATATGTGAAAAAGTTTTTTCTTTACTTCCTTAAGTGTTGAATGAAATTGCAAGCTTTGTTTATTAAGTCTCCTAAACGCATAATCTGTTCTCCTTTCTTGAAAGCTGGAAGATATTTAAGGTTTAACGACATAATAAAATGTTTGATATAATACTTCTGTCTGTTATATGTATTATCTTTTGTTATAATAAAATTTAATAGAACAGGAAAATCTTTCTTTCAGACATTTTACATATATGGAAAATGATTGTTATATTCTTAATATTGGTGATTAGTGATGTAGCCTGTGATTTAATGAGAGCTGAGCTATCAGTGAGATTTAATGATGTTGTGAGATGGTTGAACCACAGCTATTTGTTAAAGGCATGTTCACAAAACTATGATTTCTATCATACCGTGTATGAGTGGGAAATGAAAAGTCTATGAAACAAGGCAATAAAATGAGACTAAAGCAAAATATACTATATGCATTTATGAAGAGTTAAGTCCTGGCTCAATAAAAATTGCTATGAAATTCAATGGGGTCATACTCTTCCTTGTTAAGATTAAATCAAGGATCACAAAAATGCCATTTTGGCCCATCGCTTAGTAGGAGACTCCTACCACTGTGATTTCCAGCCACACCAAAATATCATTACACCTCTGAGAGAATAGAAAATGACCTAAACACATAGAAGTTATGTAGGATTAAGGGACTTAGAAAGCATGGGCAGAACAGGTTTTGGCCAGAAAGCCTGAGCTGGAAATGAACAGCAAAAGAGCAGATCATGATGTTGGAGCTGTGATGGATGATCCCTAGGATTTGGACTGGAGGAAAATCAATTGCTGTACTTGAAGGAAGGAAAGGCATATAAGGAATAGTGGATTTCATCTGCTTTTTCCTTCAGGGGACTATTTTTCCTCTTCCTTGTGGACTGGAAGCTGATGAAATATTTTGCTCTACTGGAAAGCAAGAGGAAGAGCTGCAGGGTAAGAGAAAGTGAAAGCAGGAGATACATTGAGATCTTCCTCTCTCCTTCAGGTGACTGGTGTCACCTGCATCGTGCTTGTATTTCTCTGAATTGGTCTGTTTCCTTGATCCTTGCCTCTGCCAGAAAATAATTTGGAAATTTCTGATACACAGAAAAGAACTTAAAGAAATTCTCATTGAAAGCTATGATCTCTCTACAGTTAGAGCAAAGTATGAAGAGTGTTTGAATCTGTATGTCTTACCACACAAGAAAGACCTAATTGTTAAGATATCATATATTCTTGAGGAACAAAGTGTTGAGAAGGTTCTTAGTGCCCTTCGGTGAAGCTTTGTTTAACTTGGAGCAATTTAGTGTCAGAAACAGAGAAAATGCAACCAGAAGTCTAAAATGTGTTGATTAGAGAACTCATCTAGAAAAGGGAGAGAAGCCTATATATAAGTCCATTGCCCACTGAATACTTAATATGAAATTAAAATAATAGAGCAAAGGCAAAATTCCAGTCTTTCTTCCTCCTCAGTTGTGTCTCAAACACTTAATTACAGTTACTTTTGTGCATACTTTCTCTTGAGTCTGCAGAATATTTAGATATTTCATGCAAAGTAGAAAGATTTCCAATAGCAGCAACTCAATGTATTTATAATATAATTATTTTCACCCTATAGAATCATAGAATGATTCTATCCTGACACATCCGACAGTCCAGGGACAAAAAGGTCTGAAATGAAATCAGAGGCCTGGATAACAAAACCTTTCCAGCAGAGGAGCCGCCTGCATCTGAGATGTCCTTAACCTCAGTAGTGCCCTAGATACAAAGCGATTGGCAGATGGGCACGTTCGCAGACACATTTTGGGCAGAGATGGAGCTCTTAGACTTGCTCTGAGAGCACCAAGCAGATGAGGCCCTGCAGGCAAGGATATGGTGATTCTGGAGAGAGACAGACCTTTACCTTCTCCCAGGGTCAGATGGCATTTTAACAAAGCAAGAGATGTTAAGTGGATTAAGATTATATATCCAAGTGAGATTCAGGCTGCTTGCTTTCTGTTCAGTTTGGGACTTTGAAGTACCTCTTTAGGTAAGAGTGAATCAATTTTCTAAACTGCTTTTTTAGGTACCTGAAATTATTTAATTCAATGGCTTCATTCTGTAGTATTTGATAGTTCATCACAGAAATTACATATAGGTGTTTACTGTAGGTGATTGCATAGTCGTGACATTCAGTTCACTTTCAGAAAGCTTTCCTTGGGGGAAAAAGATTAAAAAGTAAATTCCAGGAAATTAAATAATGATGTCACTTTTTCCCTTTCCTGGCTGAACTACTAATTCCTAGGTCACTGAATCAGGATCTGTTTTCTGCAGGACCATCATATCCTACAATTTGGATGCTAATGTGCTGCTTTTAGCTATAATCTATCACCTTACTGTTTCGGGAATTGACTCCCTATACACTATCCAGAAATTCCAGATAATCCCCACCATATGTAAAAAGCAGAGATGGACTTCCACCTGGTTGCAAATAGGTGAGGTCTGGACCTGCCAGAGTTGGTGGTTCCAGTTCTAGCCCTATCATTCTCATATTTTGTATTGCACAGTGGATTGGATTGAACAGGAGGGGTAAAATATGCGACAGAGCACAATATAGACTGGTTGTTCATACACCCAGGAATGAAGACACCAATCATAGAATCAGAATCATAGAATGGTTTGGATTGGAAGGGACCTCAAAGATCATCTAGTTCCAAGCCCACTGCCGTGGGCAGGGAAACCCTTCACTACATCAGGTTGCTCAAAGCCTCATCCAACCTGACCTTGAAGACTTTCAGGGATGGGGCATCCACAACTTCTCTGGGCAACCTGTTCCAGTGTTTCACCAACCTCACTGTAAAAAATTTCTTCCTTATATCTAATCTAAATCTATCCTCTTTCAGTTTAAAACCATTATCTCTTGTCCTGTCACTACACTGTGATAAAAGATTCCCTCCCTATCATTCCTGTAGCCTCCCTTTAAATATTGGCTTGTGCTACAAAAGCACATCCCAGATATGGGTGGCAGCAGCATGACTTCCAAGTTAGCCCCTCAAAAGCAGTAGACCAGGCTTCCACTAGATTCTAATAAGAATAAGGCAGAAATTAAGAATGTAACTCCTCAGAAAAGCAAATCTTGTCTTCCTAGAAACAGAATCATAGGTGCTCATGGAGCTGTCAGATCAGAGAGGGAAGCCCCGAAATGAGTTGAACAGGAAGAATTAGATCAATGATAGATAGAATTGAGGGAAAGTTTTTATTTCACTGTCAGTCATAAATCACTTGTCAGATGAAGCTCATATGCATGAGGAGACAGCTCACTACCTACGGTGTTAACTGGGAGTAAGGGAGACCTGAGTTCCAGTTCACCCTCTAGCTCCTCTTACTGTACTCCATTCAAAGCTACTTTATCAGTACCACATTCACTCAGTGCTTTCCCTACCCAGCAGAGTGCCAGAGCCCTTATACTAAAGATAATGTGAAAAGTGTTTTCCCTTCATCCTAACCACTTCCCTTCATTTATCCTCAAATATCTTATAGTTTCCTATAGAGTATCTGTTGTGAGACTTAGAAATTTTTAGGAGATCATATGGGAGAAGAGACAATTGAACCTTGTAGCCTAGTTCCAAGACAAAAATGGATATTAGTGTACAAACAAGGTGTTAGCTATACTACAGGGGTCCTAGTTCAGTGTTTACAGGCTGAGAATATCAGAAAGGATGAAGTTCTTTTAACTATATAAGAGAAATGCTTTGGTTGATGTTGTTGTTGCTTTCACAGAGGATTTAGCTGAGCTATGATAGCTTATGATAGTCTTATCTATTTTTAGGATGTTGTGAAATATATGATTGTTAAGAAGTGCAAGGTTCATAAAATTCTGATGGTCCCAGGATTACATAGCAACTCAACGACTGCTTGGGGAATCTTGAATTTGGATTCAAGTATGAAAATTTTGAAATCTGACTTAGGACACCTAAGCTCGATTTGGCATGTGAGCCTGTATAGCCAAGGTGAAAATATTCCATCAAGATAGAAATCTGGGGATGCAGTGAGAGGAGTTGTTTATGCAGCCACTGTTGGAAATGCTATTGCACCCCTCTAAAATATCTGTGGTCAAATTATCATGTCTCAAGAAGCAAAAAAGAACAGAATCACTGTAGTAGTCAAGCTTCCACATGAAATAAATCCAGGAAATCTCAACATTTCATATCAGTGTACTAGAAAGAGCTAGTGAGGTGGCAGAGCCTGAATGAGTCTTAGGGCAGAGGTAATGAATCAACCTTGGAGAGAGGAAAGCTGGAGAAATGAATAACACATTCAAAATACAAGGTCTAATACAATAGGTTTGGTAGCTGGGAACATTTATTTTGAAAGATTGCACACTCAGGTAAAGCTGATAAACTCCAAGGAACAGAATTGAAACTGAGCAAACTAATAGAACTCTGATTGTTTCCCCTGAACATCTGAACAAAGTAGAACAGTCAAGATTGAATATTTTGAGAATGCCCAGTTCTACAAGCGGAATAAAATTTGCAGATATCAGAAAGACAAAACAGTGAGTTTTCTGAGCAAATGTTGTTGTTGGTTTTTTTTTTTTTAATCACTATGCAGTTCCAAAAGGAAAGCAAACAATTTTCAGAGACTAACAAACAGATGTGAAGAATGAAGCTGCAATGCTGAAGAGAGATCTGTAATTTCTCTTTTGGTGCTACCTTTGTAAATCAAAAACTGGAGAAAACTTTGCATTGTAAGGACTGTCCTCAGACAAACAGTAATTAGAAGTTGTCTGTCTGAGTAGGGAGATGGAGGCATTTCATTTGGAAAGATCTGTGAATGATTGTCTTATCTCCTTCATTATCAGAGTGTGTTACATCTTAGCTGCATATTTCAGATGATTCTACTGTTTCACTGAATAATAAGTACATGGGAATAGACTTAACACACTGAGATTTAACTACTATACTGTGGGGAATGGTGGTAGTTTAAATTCCAGTGGTAACCAGAGGACATTCCAACAGATGCTTAGTGCCTGTAATTAGTGTGGGAAGCAGACTCTGAGCAAGAGTCTTTAAAGTTTAAATCTCACAAGGGAAATATAAAGACTTAATATGAAGGAGAAAAAAATGTACAAAAGGGAAGATCTTACCTGACAATTTTTTTTTTGTTGTTAATTGTAGTTCTGTCCTGGATTCTGATGTTCACAATTAGATTTTTAGTAGTACAGTTTTACCTGAGACAGATTTGCATTTTTCAATCAAGCCTTGATTTCCTGTGGTATGATTTTATATAGCGTACTCTTGACAAAGAGGCATCTTGCGGTGCCCACAAATGTATATTACAATTCATTTGATGTGCTTCAGACTTCTGTTATAGCATACCTCAGAAGAGAAAGTGGCCATTGTTCTAGCTGAATGTAGTCTTAAAAACACCAAAAACACTTTCACAGGTGCCTCTGATAGCAGCCGTAACCCCATCATTAAATAGATATTCTATATTATCATTAATTTAGTACTGCTGTCCAACTCTACAGAACCTGAAAATCCTCCACATATAGAGGATGCCATACAGGACTCAAATTATTTTCCTCTAATATTTTATTATTATTATTCAAGGCAAAAGTCTGATAGGAGAGGGGCTTTGGTTTCACTTGCATTCCTCTTTTCAGTTGGCTGGTAAAGGTTATTATCAGGAAACAACTCAGTGTCATTCCTGATGTGTTCCACTCACCAGATTTCTTGGCTCTGCTAGACTCCATGCCCTTGCCAGTGTCCTTGCTATCTTCCTGCCGGGTATCATTTGAAATATTGGACTACTTTTTTTTTTTTTTTAAACAGAATATTCAAGGTTATGTTTTGGACCATGGTATCCAGATCTGTAGTAGGAGATAGTTACTTGGTCATAAGTCCTGATGTTCAGTCATCTATGACTCAAGAGCACTTGACAATTAAATACCATTCGTTCAGTACTTTTTAAGGATGGAGAGATTATATTCATTTAAACTGACCTGAAAAAAAAAACCCTAGATTCTATTTACCACTTTCTAATCTTCAGTTTCAAAGTTCTTGTCACAGTTTTGACCACACTGCAGAGCTTCCATTTGTGAGGTCCGTTGCAGCAACCTCTATATTTTTTTCTTCTGCTGTTTTAGCAGTATCATTGCAAGACCTCACACATTACTTAAGCCCAGTGTGGAAGATATATTTTCATAACAAAAAAGTTTTAATCCATCTAAGTATTTCAGTTTAAATAGATCTTAGAATGAAAAGCAGCCAAAATATATAAAATAAAGAAAAGGTTTATACCAGAAGGGGATGAAGAGAAGGAAAGTACACTGAGTCAGGATCCAGTATTTCACTTTCTGTCATCCTGCCTCCGAAGATCTTCATCATTGCTATGTGGCTTTGCTGTCCTTTCTGAAGTCTATCCACAGAACCCTCCACCATCTGCCACTAACCTTCCTTCCCTGAGGGCCAGATTTTCAGCTGATGCAAACAAGTGCAACCCCAACGATTCCTTTACATGTGACCTGATTTTGATTCAGACTTTGCCTCAGGGTTACTTTGTCTACTGTCATCACTCCTGTTGTCAGACCTGACACAGGCTGAGTTTCTCCCAGAGGCTTGGCAAAGAGTGACCTTGGCATCCTTGCAGAGTTCCATTAACTTCAAACCAGGTCGCCCTGTAGGACCTGGTTGTAGTTCTGGGACTTAAGCTCAAAGCTCTTCAAGAAAAATATTTAATCTCTTTATATACTGAAACTCCATCTACAGGAACCTCAAGGTGAAATGGAGGTTGCAGTCACACTGCAGAGCTCATTGCTGGTTTTACGTTTCTGGAATGTTACTCTCTTTCATGGCTGTGACTTCCAGAAAATATATATCATCCTAATTGTGAGGAATGTTCAAGACAGTGGTTTCAGAATTTTAACTCAATCTTCATATGTATTCTTATCTTTCAGGCAATGTGTTTTCTCAGCAGAAATCCAACTTTCGATAACATTAGTTTACCGTAAACTAATGGACCCATGGTTACATCTATTTTGAGCAAAATTATAGGTTTTCCTGTGAAATTTTCATTAATGGATGCAGGTATTAGTATCTGATTTGTTGGCATTTTTATTTTGCAAATACTACTTTCTATAAATAGCGTCTTCAAATGTCTGTAAAGAAGAACTAAAATATTTAAAATTTCCAAAATTCTTTCTGTTTCCTCACTCCTTCATCCCCTTCCTCTATCCTTAGGCTTTCACTTCCCCCTCCATCCTATCTTAAATTCTCCAAGCTGCAGCAGGGAAAAACTCCCCTTCCATAAGTCTCCTATCTGTAGGTGTCTGAATCAGATTATGAAGGTCCTCCCTTCCCGCTAGAGGGGGGAAAAATGATACAACAGATGGTTCCCTCTCTTTTTTGACTACTTATTTGGTGAGATCTGCATTTTCTTTTTGGAACTACTTTCTGATGAGTTAGAAAAAAAAGCCTTAACTCTGCAGTATGTTTTACTTTCTGAAGTGGGTTTTCTCTGACAACTCCAGCTGTAGCACTTGTACTGCTTTTGTCCTTACTCAGTTTTTAAAAGAGATAATTTTTTTTGGTGAAGTCAGCTTGGCAGCAGTGCTTAATCGCTTTTTCTTCATTTGCTGGCCATTTCTCATTACCTGTCTCTTACTACAGCATGTTGAAGGCACACACAGCACCCTTTTTTAGTTGACAGACAGCAGCACTAACAAAAATACATCAGTAGTCTGGAAAAATTCTAATACTAGGTCTCATTAACAAGCAAACAAGAGGAAAAGTAGTCACAGGAGTCATGAATACAGACAAATCACTATAAAAAACCTAACAGTACAGAGTCATTACCTATAGTCCCCCAACCTCGTAAACTAACAAGCATTTGCTTAGTTCTGTTTGCGATAAGCATGAGTATTTAACAAGAATAGTCATTTTTATACCCTTTTTCCATGCTCCAATAACCATTAATATTGTATCTGTGTGCTACCAGATAATTCAAAATACAAATTTGATCCAGACTGGGGGCAGAGAAGGGCAGGAAGAGGGGCTTGCAGACATTTCTTCAAATGAGTGCTGAAGCATACAGTACAGTATTTAAACCCTTTTTATTCAGGCATGTAGGAAAACAGATAATACATTTAAGCCTATTCCAGGAGAAAGCCTGAAACATCGACGTTAGCACAGCAACATCTTTTGAGCAAAACTGACCATGTAGAATGAGTTTATATTGGCTTCTTACTTTGCATCATGGGATTTTCTTTTGATCTCATACCACAAGACTTAAAGAGAGATTTATTCTATGATCAAACTGGAGCCTAAATCCATTGACTAGTGAAGAGTTTGCAGGGATGTTCCCCCTAAGTAAGACCTAATCTCCTGAGAATAACATAAAGAATTAATTTTCTACATTTTTGTTAGGAAAGAAATCTTGCAAATTATTCTAGAAAGATTGCCTTCTGGGCATTCTGAGACATTATTCCTCATGCAGACTATTTAGTCTATTTTTGCCTTCAGTATGCTTTGCCTTACTTCTTTTATGTTCAGCCCCAACAGATACCTGGGGATCGACTGAATATGCAATAAACACCTTCATCTGGTTATATTTTTTCATTTGATTTTGCTCAATGAAAATACTATTGACAAGTCACCGTTTTTGCAGAGAAATTTTTGTGAAGTTTCAAAGTTTCCAGCAGAAGAACAGTAAATCTTTGAAAGAATTGCAGTGATATTTTTGCTAAAGCATAATTTTTCCTCTGCGCTGTGAAAAAGAAAGGTTTCAAAGATGACATTTTCTTAGACACATAGATTTTGGTGATACTAGCCATAGAAAGGTTTCTGCCTTCCAAGGAGGACTCTCTGATCGATTCTGAAGAGACAGGGAGAGGTCAGAATGAAAATTGGAACAAAAATAAACATTCTGACATAATTTTTCCAGAAAAAAAAAAAAATTTTGTTTTCCTCACTCTGAAGTTGAACAAGTGCATTTTAAAATCTCAGAAACTGTCACAAAATGGAGATATCATCTTCCAGTAATTTCTAACAGTAGCTTAATTTACTAGGTAATAATGTAGTTTAAGCTCAGTACCACAAACTGAGACCAAAAGAAGATGATGCTGTTGCAAATTGTCACAGAGACATTCAGTAATGTCTTCAGAGGAAGTCTAAGGGGCACATTACTTGTGAAAGCTCTGCAAATGACAAACCAAGAGGAGTCTGCTATGGAAAAAAACAACTGTATTGAAAGGTAATTTATTTGTAACCAGATTTCAAACTTCAAGGAAATGACTAAAGTTCCTGTTCCAAATAAGAGGTCTTAACATCTTTAATTTTGTTTTCAAAAAAAGGTTGTTGCTATCATAATCCACTATCTTAATGTGGAAAAGAAAAAAAAAACCTGAATCAATTATAAAAAAACAGGAAAAATCTCAAGTCTTTATTTTTCCACTAATTCATTAAAGTTCTAGTGCAAATTGGGAAAGTGGCTCAGAGAAACAGTAAGCTGAGCCAGAAATGTGCTCTTGAGCTCTTATTGCTGTTAAAGTCTTCCTGTCCTTCAGTTTGGTCTGTAATATGTTTCAGGTACAAGAGATTGTCTTTCTCACAGAGGTGATCTTCAGGGGTTGCTTTTCAGCATGTTTTTGTTTCTCACCTAAGAATAGCCAGACACTAATGTATGTTAACAGTGAAGGATCATCAATAGGACAACACAGAGTTTTTGACATTTTTCTGTGTGTGAGGTGGTGAAATTGCATATCTCACAAACTACTACAGAGTTTTTGGTAAAGTGAAGGTAGTTTCTTTCTTCAAGTATTAATTAATACAGTTACTGGGTTTTTCCATCAGAAAAATGGGTAACTGTAATTTTTTTTTATTTCCATAACTGTTTTAATTGGTCAAACATGGCTGTATATCCCACTCACCACACCTGTCTTCCTTTATTGCCCTCCTTTGTTCAGTTTTTCTACTGCCTTTTACTTCTAAACTTGCTTTTCATATTATAGAGTAGTTTTTCTTATTTATCTTTTACCATACTTGCTTTAGATTAAGTGCCTATCTTTTCACTGAGGGAAAGTTCCTACCTGGAACAACCACATAAAAAGGGAACAGGGAATTTATCACCAAAACTTGGAATGCTTCCCTCACATTCAAAACAGGGATTTCAGGCTCATTTGTTAAAAGATAATCACCTCATCACAGACAGTATGTCTAATTTTTGTCTAGTTTGCCATCTATACCTTTTTTTTTAGTCAAAGGTTCCTGAATGCTTTATTTAGATTATCTTGCAAATTATTTTTGCTTTGTTTACTTTGGAATTTAAATTTACATTTCAGACGCTAAGATGCACCACAGTACAGAAAAGTGTCTTGCTTAAGGCATGCAAATGTTTATTGACAGCAGCTGATTCAGGATTACAGTTGTTCTCATCTTGATTTGGCAACACTGCTGCATTTTTATATATTTATGACATAAAATCCACTCAATATCTAATGAAATTTAGAGACAGACAAGTAGCTCCAGAAAAATGTTCTTCACAACTCTAAGCCTCTGTACAGACTTTTGTGGAGAATTGATTTATGTCCCTCTGCT
The DNA here is from genome assembly GCF_009769465.1 of Tauraco erythrolophus. Taxonomy (NCBI): domain Eukaryota; kingdom Metazoa; phylum Chordata; class Aves; order Musophagiformes; family Musophagidae; genus Tauraco; species Tauraco erythrolophus. Next base: position 120,267,958 of record NC_141465.1, on the reverse strand, counting down.
TTCATCAGTTTTTGTGTTCTCACAATACAGAGGTCAGCAATCTGTAAGGTCAGGGATTTCTGATAATACCGAGGAACTGCAGAGACCTGAGCATAAAAATAAAATAATATCTGAGATAGTGTTGTACGGGTACAGATATGTGGCAGTCATCCAATAACTCAGAAATTGTCTTTCTTCAGCTTCAGACTACATGGTATACAGAAACAAATTGAGTACTTCTCAGTGAGAACTGGACACAAATACCTGTAGTCCTTTACCAAAATTACCACGCTACAAGCCTTCCTCAAGTGCTTACATTTGTACTTCTGCAATGTCCTCACTGGAGAAAGTCAGCTTCAGTTTCTATTCTTAAGGGAGTTATTCTTGTCACATGAATGCTTAGGCTTTGCTAACTTTTGTACTGACTGTTGAAAGGCAATTGCAGGCAGTGCAAAACAAAGCTCTCATTAACATAGTTGTTATGATTTGAGCCAAGAATGCCTTCTGGGAACTTTCCTCTTCCATTTTTTTCACTTTTGGACTGTGGTCTTAGAATCATCATTTCCAGTGTGTGCATATGATACCTATATTTAACACTTCTGTCAAACTGCTATATTGAGATCCCTATTCACTCTAATTGCTTACGTAAGACAAAATATTGGACTTTAGCTGAAAGATAATAGACCATTTAAACCGATTAAAGCAATGCCATCTAGTTTTACTACATAAAAACTCTGTAAAGCAGTATTCATTAACTAACTCTGAATCTCTGCTGACTGATTTTTCCATGCACAACCACATCTGTAATATGCTTTACAAAAAATATGAGGTTCAAAAGAAACTGATGAAAATTTTAAAAAGCCAACTGTTTTGTAAGTTCTCCAAAGAAAATTCCATTTACCCTCCTTTGCAGAAATAGAAAGCCAAAATATTAGCCCCAGTCAGCAAGAAGGTTGTTAATCCAGTTCACCTGACATTTTCTTAATTTTAGATGTGGTAAAAAGATAATTTAGCAGAGTATCAAAGAACACTGATTTATTTCACAAGAAGAGACCTGAAATATTACACAGAGATCTCAGCAGCAATATATTATTAGAGTCATGTAGAAACACCGGACTACCAGGTTACATTTAATCAGATTAGGCCAGCAGTCTGCTTCCAAAGTGAATTTCCTACTGGGTTTTCATAGAATCATAGAATGATTAGGGCTGGAAGGGACCTTCAAAGGTCATCTAGTCCAACCCCCCTGCAAGGAACAGGGATATCTCCAACTAGATCAGGTTGCTCAGGGCCTCGTCCAACCTGGCCTTGAATGTCTCCAGGGATGGAGCATCCACCACCTCTCTGGGCAACCTGTTCCAGTGTTCTACAACTCTCATGGTAAAAAATTTTTTCCTAATATCCAATCTGAATCTACCTCCCTCTATTTTAAAACCATTACCCCTTCTCCTATCGACAACATTGGGATGTTACCAAGAGATTACCTAGCCTCATACGGCCCACAGACTATTACCCACTACTGGTGTTTCATGTGGGTACCAATGATACAGCTGTCAGCAATCTGAAAAACATCAAAAGGGACTTCAGGGCCCTGGGTGCAGCAGTCAAGGACTCTGGGGCACAGATAGTGTTCTCATCAGTGCTTCCAGTCGAGGGGCAGGGACCTGCAAGGGCCAAACGTATCTGGCAGGTTAACTCATGGCTCAGGGACTGGTGCTATAGCCAGGGCTTTGGGTATTTTGACCATGGGGTAAATTTTGAGAAGCCTGGGTTGCTAGGGGCAGATGGCGTGCACCTAACCGAGAAAGGGAAGAAGGTGCTTGGACAAAGGCTTGCCAGACTTGTGCATAGAGCTTTAAACTAGTATTGCTGGGGGAGGGGGAGCACAGTTCAGCCTACTGCTGTCAGCATGGCGCCAGTGCCAGCACCGAGGGTCCAGAGGCTGAGGAAGGATCACAGGTATGTTCAAATGAACTTATGCTGCCACCCAAGAGAACCCCTGTCACTCCAGCCAGCGAGTCGGCTTTGTCGGGAGCCCAGCTAAAGTGTATGTACACCAACGCACGCAGCATGGGAAACAAACAGGATGAACTAGAGATGCGTGTACATGAGCAGGGCTACGACCTTATTGGCATCACAGAGACGTGGTGGGACGACTCCTATGACTGGAGTGTCAACATGGAGGGGTATAAGCTTTTTAGAAAGGACAGGAAGGGGAGACGAGGAGGGGGTGTTGCTCTCTACGTCAGCAACCGGCTGGAGTGCGTGGAGCTACACCTGGGGTCGGAGGAGGAGCTGACAGAGAGCTTATGGGTCAAGATTAGAGGACGGGGACGGATAGGCAATGTTACGGTAGGAGTCTGTTACAGGCCACCTGGCCAGGAGGACAGAGCAGATGAGGTGCTTTATAGCCAGATAGGAGCAGCCTCGCGGTCACAAGCCCTGGTCCTCATGGGGGACTTCAACCACCCTGACATCTGTTGGAGAGACAATACGGCAGGGCACGGGCAGTCCAGGAGATTCCTGGAATGCGTGGATGACAACTTCCTCCTGCAGATGATAGAGGAGCCGACAAGGAGGGGTGCCATGCTTGACCTTGTGCTCACCAACAGGGAGGGACTGGTGGGCGATGTGAAACTTAAGGATAGCCTTGGCTGCAGTGACCACGACACAGTGGAGTTCAAGATCCATGGGGCAGCAAGGAAACCATTCAGCAAGCTCTGTACCCTAGACTTCAAGAAGACGGACTTCGGCCTCTTGAAGCACCTGATGGGCAAAGTGCCGTGGGAGGTGGCCCTGGAGGGACAAGGGGCCCAGGAAAGTTGGTCCACATTCAAGGAGCACCTCCTCCAAGCTCAGCAGAGGTGCATCCCGACGAAGAACAAGTCGGGCAAAAAGACCAGGAGGCCGGCGTGGATGAGCAAGGAGCTCCTGGACCAACTGAAAATGAAGAGGTTAGCCTACAGAGGGTGGAAGCGGAGACAGATAGCCTGGGAGGAATACAGAGAAGCTGTAAGAGTGACCAGGGATCAAGTGAGGAAGGCTAAAGCCCTGAAGGAATTGAATTTGGCAAGGGATATAAAAAGCAACAAGAAATGCTTCTATAGGTATGTAGGGGACAAAAGGAAGTCCAAAGAGAATGTAGGCCCCCTCCGGAAGGATACTGGTGCTCTGGTTACCCGGGACATAGAGAAGGCTGAGGTACTCAATGAATTTTTTGCCTCAGTCTTCAATGGTAAAGCCTCTTGTCTTACCACCCAAGCTGTGGAAAGAACTAGCAGGGACTGTGAGGATGAACCACCGCCCACTGTACTTGAAGACCAGGTTCGAGAACATCTGAGGAACTTGAAGGTGCACAAGTCCATGGGACCTGATGAGATCCATCCGCGGGTCCTGAAGGAACTGGCGGATGAAGTTGCCAAGCCACTGGCTATTGTATTCGAGAAGTCGTGGCGGTCTGGCGAGGTCCCCGATGACTGGAAGAGAGGGAACATAACCCCCATTTTTAAAAAGGGGAACAAGGAGGACCCGGGCAACTACAGACCGGTCAGCCTCACCTCTGTGCCTGGCAAGGTCATGGAGCAGATTCTCCTGGGAACCATGCTAAGGCACATGGAGAGCAAGGAGGTGGTGGGTGACAGCCAACATGGCTTCACCAAAGGCAGATCGTGCCTGACCAACTTGGTGGCCTTTTACGATGGGGTGACAGCATCGGTGGACAAGGGTCGACCAATGGATGTCATCTACCTGGACTTGTGCAAAGCTTTTGACACTGTCCCGCACGACATTCTTCTCTCTAAATTAGAGAGTCATGGGTTTGATGGATGGACCACTCGGTGGATAAGGAATTGGCTCAATGGCCGCACTCAGAGAGTAGTGGTCAACGGCTCGATGTCCAAGTGGAGACCGGTCGCGAGTGGCGTCCCTCAGGGGTCCGTGTTGGGCCCGGCCCTCTTCAACATCTTTGTCGGTGACGTGGACAGTGGCATGGAGTGCACCCTCAGCAAGTTCGCCAATGACACCAAGCTGTGTGGTGCCGTCGACACGCTGGAAGGGAGGGATGCCATCCAGAGGGACCTTGACAGGCTGGAGAGGTGGGCCCGTGCCAACCTCATGAAGTTTAACCAGGCCAAATGCAAGGTCCTACATCTGGGTCATGGCAATCCCAGGCATAAATACAGACTGGGTGGTGATTGGATCGAGAGCAGCCCTGAGGAGAAGGACTTGGGAGTACTGGTGGACGAGAAGCTCAATATGAGCCGGCAATGTGCTCTTGCGGCCCAGAAGGCCAACCGCATCCTGGGCTGCATCAAGAGGAGCGTGGCCAGCAGGTCGAGGGAGGTGATTCTCCCCCTCTACTCTGCCCTCGTGAGACCTCACTTGGAGTACTGCGTCCAGTTCTGGAGTCCCCAACATAAGAAGGACATGGACCAGTTGGAGAGGGTCCAGAGGAGGGCCACGAAGATGATAAGAGGGCTGGAGCACCTTTCCTATGAGGACAGGCTGAAAGAGTTGGGGCTGTTCAGCCTGGAGAAGAGGAGGCTCCGGGGTGACCTTATAGCGGTCTTCCAGTACCTCAAGGGGGCCTACAGGAAAGATGGGGAGAGGCTGTTCAGGAGGGCCAGTTATGATAGGACAAGGGGTAATGGTTTTAAAATAGAGGGAGGTAGGTTCAGGTTGGATATTAGGAAAAAATTTTTTACTATGAGAGTGGTAGAACACTGGAACAGGTTGCCCAGAGAGGTGGTGGATGCTCCATCCCTGGAGACGTTCAAGGCCAGGTTGGACAAGGCCCTGAGCAACCTGATGTAGTTGGAGATATCCCTGTTCCTTGCAGGGGGGTTGGACTAGATGACCTTTGAAGGTCCCTTCCAGCCCTAACCATTCTATGATTCTAACCTATCGAATTAGGTTTTAACCTAATTAGGTTTTAACCTAATTTAAAATTAAAAATTAGGTTTTTAAAATTTAAAATTAGGTTTTAACCTAATTTAAAACCATTACCCCTTGTCCTATCGAAAACCCTTGTTTTCTCTGGGTTCTGGTTCACATCACAGAGTGGTCTTACAGATAATGAACTGTATCCTCTTAGATGAAACTAAACTGGAATAGGAGTTACAGGAGGATGGTTAGTGCGCTTTGTCAGCCAACGGTCATTCAGTCCATGGGACCAAAGTAGAGTTAGCCTAAGGTAAAGAAAAAAAAAAAAGTACTCCAGAACCTCACCACCAATTGTTTTCCTTACAGATGATCCACTCCAACTGGTCTGTCACTGCTTATTAACATAGACACAGCCATAAGGACCTTCTGGAGTAGCAAGTCCAGTCTCTTTCATGGGACCATTAAGACACTTAGTACGTTGCTTCATATCTGCATGGAGTACACTCTAATACGTGACTCAATATTGCTCAAACATTTTCCTCCATCATTAATTAAATTCATTAGGAAAGTAATAAAAATAAAAAACAATCCCAAACATGAATTTAAAAAAAAATACTACTCAAGCTGTAAGATTTCTGCGTACCCTGTGCATTACTCAGGAGAACACTATGTCTGTGCACAGCCAAAAGTGGATTTTGTGCTATAAAATGGGTAGTTTTATGAAAGGACGTTTTTACAACAGTCTCATTTTGATTGTTCACAAACATGCCAATTTCTTTTAGGTAAATTACTGCCAATTTTTTTAGGTTTGTTCTGGTAAAATTTAGTGATGATAGTAAGAAATAAATACAAAAAAATAAAAAGGTAACATGTATATAACTATATATACACTTGCCCACTGATGGCCCACAGTTGAAACATGTTGTTCCCCTCAGAAATAATGAAGAAATTCACCCTCAATATTTTATGCCCCAGGCAGCTTTTATTTTCAACTTTTGAACTCCTTTTTCATTTCTACCTCTGAGGAAAACTTGCCTGGTAGCAATGTGAGGTAAAATGAGAATGACAGCTTGAAACAAGAGAGGATTGCCACTTTTCATTAGAAGTTTGTAAAGTTCCAAGGTAGGAAATATTAACAGCTAGAAAATTATCCTTGGAGAAGTTTTTTGGTTTCCTTCATCATGAACACATTTTTGTATTAGGATGCACTTATTGAGTTTGCTTTTTTAATGTGTTTTATTTGTTTAAGGGATATCCATGGACTCAGTGTACATATTATGAAATCTCATTTGTCTCGTCTATCTTCTGAAACGTTTTTTGAGTGAGCTGCTTATGTCTCAGACATTTTCACAAAGGAGGAAAGTTTCTACATGAAACCTCAAGTGAACCGTTCCCATTATGGTTTAGTAAATGCCTTTCCAGATTTTTTCCACACAGAAGAAACCTCATTCATTCCTTTGGAGTTTATTGCACAGTCTGTTTGGAAATGCTTTTTTCTTTACCCATAGTTCAAGAGCTTATTCTGCAGGTACAGGTTTTAAGTCAAGTAACTCTTCATTAACATTAATGAGAGACACATGGATAATTTCCCTGGACAACTACTTGAGAAAGAGTTTTCATGTTTTCAAGGGGATGTGGAGAAAACATTTCAGCTTTACCCTACCAAGAGGAAAATGCTGTAGGTATGTACAATACAGTGAGAGAGAAAAAAAAACAACTAAACACAAAACCAAAATAAACCAAACCAAAACAAACCCCCAAACAAACAAAAAAAAAAAGTCAGATGGAAAGCAGTGTTTTGTCAGGAGACAGATACAATTAGGTTCCTTGGAGGCCCACATGTCTCAGTAATTAGTAAGGGGAATATTCTCTCTCTCACATTCAGCGTTATCAGATTTCAAAATGACCTAACTAACATGAAGTTTCGGACCTATTAAATCAGACAAAAACTTTGCTATTTTGAGGTTGTGAAAGAAATACTATTTCTTGATTATTTGTACTTCTTGCAAAACTGACACCTTCATGTGATTCATGACTCATGAGAATCTATTGTCTTCTTTGATAAAAGTTAAGGCATTGTTCCATCAGATAAATTCTGATGATATTAACCATTTGCAACATAAACTTGCCCACATCGTGGTCCTTAATCTCAGCAAAGGTAAAACTCAAAATACAGAGCTTGCTGCTGCATCACAGAAGATGAAGAATCTAGTAAATATTACAGAGGACTGTATGTAATAGAGTGTTCGAGGAAGCACATTTAAAAAAAAAAATGTTTGATTTTTCCTCTTAGTTTCATTTGAATAATCAAGCTCTAAATTGTAGCACTTAAATGGAAGTCAAGGAACTTGGAGTATGATGGAGGAAGCAGTAATCAGTTTGAAAAGATGTTGAATCTCTGATGAGCTTTGAATATGTCAGATTAAGTTATGTCCTAGAAAGGGAGGTTCCCTGAACAACTGCTAGTCACTTTAAATTATTCTGCATTTCAAACAGGAAATCATCCAATTAGACTAACAGCTGCAGAGATTGGAATAAGCCTTGCATATTAGAAAATTAAAGAAAATGCAGCTGAGTACTATATAAAGCAGCTAAGGTAAGCCATTTTCCCTCTCCTTTTCTCCAATAAAACTTGATTTCAAGGACTTTTAGGATAAGACAATGACTGCAGAATTTTTATATGTGATTAAAACAGGAAAAATCATTTACCATGAATTGTGCTGGATAATTTTAGCTGACACTTCATATGGATGTTCTATTTATCCTAAATTATCCATTGTTTCTTTCGAAGTGGGTGGAGACTTGTGTATTTCTTCTTTTCCCAGATCAGTCCCAATATCATCACTAGTATTTCAAAATGTTTTAATGAAGGTAAGCAAAATTATTATATTGGAATGACTCTCTAGTTGAGAGTCATCTACATTTGAAACTTTCTGCTAAAAGATAGTCTGAGATTCCAAAATGCAAACTACATGTGACAAAGAAAAATAGTTGAGCTCAGGAAAAACAGTAACTCAGAAGAAGGTAGAAGGGAAACTTTATATAATGAAAAAAAAAAAACCATACTCAACAACAAACAGAATTCTGATGCCGGACAAAATGAGGTGATAAAAGAAAATAATATTGAAAATATGGTCTTCTATTTATAGTGTCCTGTTAAAACACCTGGAGCATTCTACTGTATATGAGAAAAGAAATATACCAATATACTTTTACCTAGACAATCTCCATCTGGTTTCAGGATCAGAAGATGTAAACCAGCCTGTATGTCAAAACTATGTTTACCGTTTAATAACTGAACTAATATTAGACATCATTCTCTAAAATGACAGAATGGATAGGGTGATGAAGTGTCAACCACAAATGAAATTATAAAATTATTTCTATTTTATTTTTGTAATGAAATGTGTTTTAAACCAAGAAAAATATTCACACAATAAAGCTATATATTTCCATAATAATTCTCTTAGACACCTACAGATACCCTTTTAGTGCTTTTGAGACTGCACATTCCATAACTGACCTTCCAGAAACATGCTTCATTTCTGAAGGGGTTGTTCCTCAAAGAACCTCAGGTTAGATAAAGACTTTAATTTTTTTTAACTCATCACACACTAAATTCCAGGGCACGTTCTCGTGCTATATACACATTTCCTCCTACAGGCTTTTCTCCTAAGTGCTTTCCCTGGGGTTTCTATCCCTTTAATGCTCACACTGCCTTGTAACTTACCACAAAAGTTCAATGAAATCACAACTGAATCTCTAGCAGGCAGAGATACAGCCTTTAAGTGCTGTAATTCCTCTCAGCTTATTTTAAAATGCATCATTCCCCTGATGCCTTTTAAATGAGCCTCAAACTATAATTAGGAAAAAATCTAATAATTTTCCTTAATATGTGATTTCAAATTGCTTTCTTTAGAATATCTTTAACTAGTGTTCAAGCTTTGAAAGTCTTGATAGAATCAAAGACAAATTCAACAGGAAGAATAGAGGAAAGTGACTAATTTAGTGTATGAGCATGTATTCACCTCACATCAAAATTTAGCCAGCTCTGGAAAGATTAGATCAGAATTGCCACTGAAAGGATTTTTTTTTAGTTAAAATGTATTATTTCAGTAAGGAAGTAGAATTAAAGAAAATCCAGGAGACTCTCTTTTGCTTGCTGATAGACAAAGGATTCAAAGACTAAATTGTCCCCAAGGAGTGAATTTTCCTAACCCTACAGATGTAATAAGTTAAAAAAAAAAAAATCAAAAACAAACCTCTCAAACTCTAAAGCCAGAAATATGTGCAAAAACTATAATTTAACTTTAAAAATGGATCAAAGAGTGTGTTTAGATGGTTGATGGAATCAAAGGTTGACATATGTGCAAATGAAAGGTTCAAATAAAATTCTGTTGCTTTTAGGTTACACAGAAGATGCTTGTTCTTGGGAAAAAATAAATTTGCATTAAAATGTTAGGTTTAGTATTCACCAGTGTAGTAGAGTAATATTCTAATGTATCGAAACCAGAGTGGCATGGTACTGCATTTACTCACACTGACAAATGCATGGGAATCACTCTGACCACTACTGAAATGCAAAAATATATGGAAAAAACTACAAAACACTGCATAATTATTGTGGTCATATGGTCCAGTCCAACACACCAAGAAGAGGCACTGGCTTACAGCTGCCAAAGTGCAACTGCTCAGTGTGTGCAGCACCGAACTGTCTTCTCAGCTTTTGCAGTGAGTCCAACATTTGGCCTTGACGCTGACATGTGCAACAGGCAGAGCCCAGAGCTGTCCAGCTGCCTGTGACAGAACTGCGCTCAACCAGAAATGAAATAAATGGGTTTGCAGTCGCATCCATGGAGCTGCATATAGCCAGGACACATGTAAACACGAGTCTGTACTTACCTGCTACCTTGTTTTATGCCTGTGGTCGGTGTATCCTGCCAAGGGAAAATCCAGAGGAGGAGTTATGGAATAGCATTTTTCACCTTGTTTCTTGTATTGCTTAATAAGGGTCATTTAATTTGACTATAGCACATTTAATGTATGGGAGCTGGTGTAATCATGATATAAAACATACCAAAAATCTTCTGTAAAATCTGGGTTTTTCTTTTAAAGCTCCTCATGCTTGGATTTGAAGGGACTAGTTACCTGGAGGAGTCTTTTTCCTGTGGTCACTAAGTACTGATTCGATCTCGCAATGATAGTTTGTATGCTCATTGTATCGCAGTGTGGTGGCTTTTTGCTGTACGATTGTCTTTAAACTGTTTCTTTTAAGCAAATGAAGAGTAACTGCAATCATCTAATCTAATCTCACATATGCCAGGAACCAAGACATCCACAGATGAGCTCCCGACTCCTGTTTAGTCATAGTGTTTGAAAATAGTATGTATTTTAGCAACACGTCCATCCCATCTCCAAAATCGTTCGCCATTATTATGTATTGCTTCAAAAATTGAAGAGCTGGCTGGTATGAACTTTACTCTTGAAAAAATAAGATGTTAACATAATGGATGTTACTCTCTACACAGTTTTGAGAAATAGGTCTTGCCATAGTATCTTCACTTTACTTTTATGAGAATATGAGTTTCTCTGACAGATGCACAAGTGCTAATATGATGGATTTCTGTAATGCATGACTTGATGCCACACACCTTAGGGTTAGGAAACTTGAGTGAAACAAAATTAGTGTGGTGCATAACAGATGGATTAAAAACTAGTTAAACAGTAGTTTTCAAAAAAGGCTTATAAATAATAAATCTTAACCAATTAGGTGAATTTCTGTGGAGATCCTATGAGGAAAAAACCATTTGGACTATAATATAAAGGTGATGTCAGTTCTTCTTGAAAAAACAAAATCATTGTCAATTACAAAAAAGTCTTTTCTACCATTCACAGACAGCAAGAAAGAGGAGTGTTTGGCTATAAGGATGTCAGATAGATGTGGAAAAAGTCAGATTTTTCAAAAACTGATTTAATTGATATGCATATATACATATAGATAGATTTATAAGTTTCAATATGGCCAAATGTTGGAGTATCTCTCATAGCTGCAGACAAAAAACCTTCAAAGGAAAACAGTGAGACCAGAAAAGACTTAAAAATAGTAGCGGATGATCTTCTGAATACGAGCGTCCACTCTGGTCCCACAGCCTAAAGGATTAATATGATTCCTGCATGTATTAATTCTATTATTACTGGTGGCCAAGGGAATTACATTTATCATATTGAAGAACTTGGTCGAAAACTGGAGGATTCAGAGGAGTGCAACAAGGCTTACTAAAGGATTGAACAAAGCCTTAGGATAAAAAACGTGAGGAGCTCAACCGACTAGTTCAACAAGAACACAAGTGGATAATTAGATCATAATCTGTAGGGAAGACACATAATAGTGGATTTTTCAATCTAGCAGAAAGTGTTGGACGAAATACTAAGTGTGAAAGTTGAAGATGGACAAATTTACATTAAAGTTCAAGGATACTACTAGAGTGAACAATTCACTATTTTGATAGGAATGTAAGTACAGATGTTCATTCTCTGAAAATCATCATAAATAATCTGCAAGGCTTGAGGCAACTGTGTATTTTAAGGATCTGATAAGTGTTCTTAAGTAGTTCTCAATAATTATTCACATTTTTCTCTTTAGTTTCTATTTACCAGCTGACTAAGTCCATAATTATCTGATTCTTGGGAAACTAGCTCCGGGTATGCACCAGAGAATATGTGTTATTGGTTTCCACACAAGTGTAGTCAAATCATGATCACTTGCAGTAACCACCATTAATTTTAAGACTTGAATTAGTTCTTCAGTACTTCTAAAAGAAAAAGAGGACTAAGCTAGAATTTATTCACTTGGAATGTTATCTTTTAAAGCTTAGAAAACTGTCACTAATAATTTCAATAAATTATTTTGCTGTTGATACTGAAAGAAATATAAAATTCCAGTAGGTTTCTGTTTAAAGTCCCTATGTTTTTACTGGGAGGTTTTTTTGGGTGTTTTTTTGTGGGTTTTTTACATTTTAAATTATATTTTCTAGACACGTTTGACCATTTATCTCATTCTCTCTCTGCTTGGGCTTTCTTCAACTGACGTCAGAGAGTACAACTTCTCTTTTATTAGTTGGAAGACTTCTCTCAAGGCAAGCAAGATTATTTACTTCCAACTTGTTCTGGATTCAGAAAAACGGTAAGAACACATTGACTCTCTTTTCCCCTCTTATCCTATTAAATGGATTTAAACCTAGTCCTTTTAACATTCTAACTAAGGAAATTTTCCCATCAGGTTTGAGAAATAGCAGCTAAATTTTTCTGCATATGTCAGCAATTCTACCTTATTACCAATTATTCTGATATTGATGTACAAGCAAATAAGATTTTTTCTCCAAGGTCTTATAGCTGAAAATATCAATTTACTGCCATCTTAATTTTCTACTTAATTAATAATCTTTATCTGCTCCCTTTGTCTGAACATGAACATATTTTTTACTAAAAACTTAATGAGAAAATTACTTTAGTAAGATGGAACCAATGTAATTCATTCTTTACACTGATATTTGTTTTTACGCATTTGTTTATTCTATTCATTACTTTCCTATCTGAAATTACCAGCATTTTGGAGAAATGAAAGCTTTTGAGTGCATTATACACTTAATTGTGTTACAGTATTACTTGGTAAGATAATATTTACATATTTACATTGTTTGCTTGTGCTTCAGATACAATCAGATAAAATTCTGGTAATTACTAAACTTTGTTGTTTGTTTCTTAAGTAACATTTAATTTAATATGAAGTCATTATTTATAATCGATTCTCACATTTTTAATCAAACCTGACAAATCCTAAAATTAAATGCTAAAATTAAAAGCTGAAATATGTTGGTTTAAAATATAAAAATCAAAATGTGAGCTTTTCAAAACAATCTTTATTAAAAAGTCATTTCAAGTAATAGTGACATTTCAGCGACTTCAACACTGCACTTTTTAGTAAATTAACTATTCATATCATTATTCATCTTTGTTTCTTGAGCTTATCTGGATAGATTGCTCATTCTTCTTCCATGGAAAATAAATGACTTACTCATTTTTCTTGGCTGATGTTGCAATACATCTTTCCCTAAAAAGATTGTAGGACTGGCAGGAGCAAAAAAGGGAAAGATTAACTGTCTTGAAGCTATACATTAATGCTTGGGATTCCTGAGAAGAAAAATTTATGTTTCCCACTTCCCTGTGGATCTTAACGTGGTTAGTATTAGACAAAGTTGCTCCTAACGGTAATAACTTATTTTTCCCTGTTATAAATTGTTTCTGTTTTGAAGGGGAGCACACAAGGCGCAGAACCTTGCTGTTTGATAAGACATGATCTTGCATAGTGCTTATTTTCACTGAGTCAACTCAGATAAACCAGTGAAACTAGGAAGCTATCCTGCAGAACTGACCTTCCTTTTTTCCCTCAGCTTAGCAGTCACTTGTGTTCCACTCCAAACTGGACAATAATGAATTCAATGTTTATGTTTCTCGGTAAATATTGTATTCATGGTATTTTATATTCAGACATAGTCTGAAGACCATCATCACTTCACTGTCACTTCGTCACTTGGATAATTGCAATCCTTAAAGAGATTATGACTTTCTGGATATCAAGAATGTGACCTAGTGTATGTACACAACTGTTAGAAGAAATTGTGCATGCTTCTTCAATAATATAAAAGAGAATGGTCTTGTAGGATTAGAGGCACAGTCATTGTCTTTCATAGAATCACAGAATCATAGAATGGTTTGAATTGGAAGGGACCTCAAAGATCATCAAGTTCCAATACCCCTGCGATGGACAGCGACACCTCGCACTACACCAGGTTGCTCAAAGCCTCATCCAACCTGGCCTTGAACACCTCCAGGGACGGGGCATCCACAGCTCCTCTGGGCAACCTGTTCCAATGTCTCACTACCCTCAGAGTGAAGAAATTCTTCCTTGTACCTAATCTAAATCTACCGTCTTTCAATTTAAAGCCACTACCCCTTGTCTTATCACTACATTCTCTTGTAAAAAGTCTCTCTCCAGCTTTCTTGTAGTCCCACTTTAATACCAGAAGGCTGCTATAAGATCTCCCCAGAGCCTTCTCTTCTCCAGGCTGAACAGCCCCAACTTCATAGGAGAGGTGCTCCAGTCCTCGGATCATCTTTGCGACCCTCCTCTGAATTCACTCCAACAGCTCCATGTTCTTCTTAAAAAGGAATCCCCAGACCTGAACACAGTATTCCAGGTGGGGTCTCACGAGAACGGAGCAGAGGGGCAGAATCACCTCCCTCGACCTGCTGGCCACGCTTCTTTTGATGCATCCCAGGATCTGGTTGGCTTTCTGGGCTGCAAGTGCGCGTTGCTGGTTCATGTTGAGCTTTTCATCAACCAACACCCTCAAGTCCTTCTTCTCCGGGCTGCTTTCAACCTGTTCTCCGCCCAGCCTGTATTTGTGCTTGGGATTGCCCCAACCCATGTGCAGGATCTCATACTTGACCTTGTTGAACTTCATGAGGTTTGCATAGGCCCACGTCTCCAGCCTGTCAAGGTCCCTCCGGATGGCATCCACTCGCTCCAGTGTGTTGACAGCACCACACGGCTTGGTGTCATCAGCAAACTTGCTGAGGGTGCACTCAAACTCACTGTCCATGTTGGTGACAAAGATGTTAAACAGCGTCAGCCACAATACCAACCCCTGAGGAACACCACTCGTCACTGGTCTCCACTTCAACGTTCGACTTCGCAAGTCTTCGATTGAGACCATCGAACCAATTCCTTATCCATGGACTGGTCCATCCATCAAATCCATATCTCTCCAATTTAGACACCAGGATGTTATGTGGGACAGCATCAAATGCTTTGCTTTATCTGGAAGCAGTGAGGGCTTACTGCTCTGTAAGGACAGGCGAGCCAGGAACCAAAGGAGGTAACTACACTGACATGGCAAGGCCCTCCCTGGCAAGGGCACAATGCCAAAGTGCTCGAGCAGCAAAGAGTAGAGCAGGCTGGCAACGTTGACCGGAGTCAACCATGGTCCAGCCTGCCAGCTGCATCCATAGTGGCAACATAGGCAAAGGTCAAGGCTGAAATTCAAGTCAGCGGGACAGGATCCAGGCTGAAACCAGGCTGAATCACTTATGGCTCACAGCTTTAGACAAAGCATCTCAGCCCCACATCCAGATTACTCATCCTGGCAAACACTGCCCTTAGATCATAGAAACGTTAAATGTGTAAAAAACAATTTATTCACTGGAAATTAGGTCCTTGCTGGCGCCATGAGACACTTTTAGACTGATACACCTGGAAAATATGAGACACTATGACTACAGGTCTGTGAAACTTGAACGGTGCTAATTTTGGAGAAGTTCCACAGACTAGTATGAAGGAATAGATCTCTAACAGTCTAACCTACATGATTGAATAGTTGATTAGTAGAAGAAAGCAGGGAAAATGGTCATAGAAAAAGGAAGCATTGCACAGAGTGAAGGCATGATAAAAGACAAAAATAACTACAGAGACAAAAATCAGTAAGAATTATATTTAGTCTTATACTCCTGATATTGTAATTAACGTTAAAATTAAGATTAAATTGTTAATTAACATTAAAATGAATATAGATAAGGAAAATCTAGTACTATATATATTATGATCATTTTCTCTGTTTGAAATCCCAATATAAAATTTCTACTGCAATATAGAGTAATGTGGAAGAGATTTCAGGTTTTTTTTCTAACCAAGAATGAAAATGTTTTTCTGAAATTGCAAAAATAAACTTTTTTTCTGCAAACACTGTGATGCAAAGCATAATACTTGAAATTGCTTTCTTCTTAGCCATTCTCATTTAGCATAAATGTAAGAAGTTACCGAGCTTGTCTTGCTTGGACAACTTGCTTTTTCACAGATTTCTTCAGGGCACATCCACCTGCTCCAGCATGGAGACCTCCATGGGCTGCAGGGGTGGATAGGGATACGTGGTCCACCATGAACCTCCATGGGCTGCAGGGGGACAACCTGCTTCACAATGGTCATCACCATCGGCTGCAGGGTAATCTCCACTCCAGCACCAGGATCACCTCCTCCTCTACTTCTTCAGTGACCTTGGTGTCTGCAGGGCTGTTTCTCTCCCATAGTCTCACACCTTTCTCCCAGTTGCTGTACGTTATCACAGAGGAGCTACCACGGTCGCTGATCAGCTCTGGCCAGTGGTCTATCTCAGCGCCAGCTGACACTGGCTGTCTGAGATGAGGGCAGCTTTTGGTGTCTTCTCATAGAAGACATCCATGCAGACCCCTGCTGCTAAAACCTTGCCATGTAAACCCAATATTTCTATGCAGACACCTGCAGGTGGGTATCTACATTTAGCTATGCTGATTTCCAGCTGAATGCTACAATGAGTCTACAATCAAGGACATAGTATATAATACAGGGAAGTCTAAAAGATTTCTCAAATGTTATTGAAAGTTGTGCTGGGTTTATGTGAAGGGGTTTTGGTAGCAGGGGAGGGGGTACAGAGATAGCCCCTGTAACTTCCCAGGCTCCAAAACCAGTCTGACTGGTCTCTGGCCAGGTCAGACTCCCCATCCCCTCTGGCCAGGGCTGAGCCAATCAGTGCCTGTGCAAATGCCCTATTTAATTGGGGACAAAGGAGCTGGAACTGGGGGCTTGGAACTGCAGTGAAGAGAGGGGGGAGACGGTGGGCTGCACCACCCTCCAGCCTCCCGAGGAGGCAGCTGCCCACGCCGAGCCAGCTCCACTCCACTTGAGATGGCTGCGGTGGCACAGCTCAGAGAGCTCCAAAGCGCCCTGGTCCTGGGGCATCCACTGAGTAGAGTTCATCCTGTGGGGACTGCCAAGGTTCATTGGCACGGCTGCAGGGGAGACAGGACTGAGACCCAAGAGAAATGGTCACACAGGCACCAGGTCAGTGAAGATGGAGTGGGAGGAGGTGTGCCAGAGCTGAGATTCCCCTGCAGCCTGTGGTGAGACGGCAGCGGCCCCCCTGCCACCCGTGGAGAATAACAGTGGAGCAGAGATCAATCTGTAGCGCACGGAGAACCCCACACAGGAGCAGAGATGCCTGTGCCTGAAGGAGGTTGTAGAGAATGGTCTGCTGGAGACTGATGGTGAAGCTGAGATGCATCTGAAGTCTATGGAAAACCCCAAGCCAGAACAGGTGGCAGCTCCCTGAGAAGCTGTGACTTTGTGGAAAAAGCCCTTGCCAATGCAATCTGATGGGTGAGGATTGCATCCTGTGGAAGGACTCATGTTGGAGAAGTCTGTGGACTGTCCCATGAGGAGGGGATCCATTGGAGCAGGGAAAAGAGTGTAAGGAGTCCTCCTCTTTTAAGAAAAGGAGTGGCAGGAACAACATGTGACAAATTGACATGCAAACCTCCCCATTCCCCATTCTCCTGCACCACTAGGGGAGGAGGTAGAGTTGGGAAGAAGGAAGGAGTGGGAGGAAGTGGGAGAAAAGTGGGACTTTTTACAAGGGCGTGTAGTGATAGGACAAGGGACAATGGCTTTAAACTGAAAGAGGGGAGATTTCGATTAGATATAAGGAAGAAATTTTTTACAACGAGGGTGGTGAGGCAGTGGAACAGGTTGCCCAGAGAAGTTGTGGATGCCCCATCCCTGGAAGTGTTTAAGGCCAGGTTGGATGAGGCTTTGGGCAACCTGGTGTAGTGGAGGGTTTCCCTGCCCATGGCAGGGGGGTTGGAACTAGATGTTCTTTGAGGTCCCTTCGAACTCTAACCATTCGATGATTCTATGATTCTATGATTCTATGAAGGTGTTTTTAAGATCTGGCTTTGTTTCTCGTTATCTTCTCAAGTAACTGTTAACAAATTAAATTGATTTGTCTCCAAGCTGACTCCATTTTGCCCGAGGTCATGGTTGGTGGGTGATCCCTCCCTGTTCTTATCTCCACCCTCAGCCCTTTTGCTACATTTTTCTCCTCTCCACCTCACTGAGAGGGAGGTGTGAGTGAGGGACCCCGCGGTAGCTTAGCTGCCAGCTGGGCTAAACCACAACTAAGGTAAAGTATAAAATTTCATCTGCAAGACAAAAATAAACTTATTTCATACCTAACAATAAGATGTTAGTGAAAGATGTAATTTCCACAGGTCTATGGCTATGAGAAGGGTTAATACTCAACAGACAGAAGTAAATCAAGCATATGGGAAGAATTACAGCTAGTGTAAGTCAATGCCCATTTACACTGTATGATCATCTGGAGCAAAGCCACTGACATACAGCTCATCAGGAGTTCTGAAAACACACAGATGTGTAAAAAAAGCTTTCACACTAGCTAAGTCTTTATTAACTCACTCTTTCTGAGACCTTCATTTATTACCAATACACAAGACATTTGCCTTCCCAAACCCCACTTCTAGTGACCCAGTATATATTCTGATTATGAATGAGTATCATGCAGATATATTTGCAAATATGTCTTAGTGATGCTTGGGCAATATTGAATGTAAATGATTCTTTACATAATTACAGCATCCATGATTGTGTTCCCTCATTGCTGAAAAGAACTTTTAGGATTTTCTTAAAAACTCATAATTTGTTTTCTTTTGGAACTGAAAAGCTGGGTAGTCAAGTAGCATATTGTCTGTACTGTAGATGCTATGCAGTCAATGTTATTGGGGAACAAACGCATTTCAGTTGATGAACACAAACTCTAACTGCCATTTTCTAATTTAGGTTAAGACAATGGTACACCTGTAAATTAAAAAGTGGTCAAACTCTCCCTGACAGAATCATATGATTGAAAACCTTTGCTGAACTCATTTTCTAAGTCTTCTAAAAAATATTGCTTTTTTTTTTCTTTTTTTTTCAGGGAGAAAGGAACTGTTTAAAAAAACTTTGAAACCTGTCTTTAGGTTACGTTTTGCATGTTAAAATCATGTCAACGTACTTTAACAATACAATTTATACTATTAACATTCAAGGTCTCTTCAGATCTGGACACGTTTTTATTCAACTGAATTTGCTCCAAAGAATTTAGAAGTTACAAGGAAAAGATATTATTTGCTTTTCACAGAGATAGAATACGTTATTACAGAGATTAAGGTCCGGAAAGAATGCTTTGGCTCAGTAAATAAGATGAGGATAAAATGTAGGACCTTAAATCCAAGATAGCAATGAATGAAATTTCTCTGCTTTGACTGAAGCTTTATGGCAATAATGTCTGCACTCTGTTCAGCTTCCTAGTCTGGAGCTTACGGTGTCTCCTCAGTATGTTCTTCCTGTTATCAGCCCATTAACAGTAGAAATATATAGCAGAAATATGACAAATGAGTAACGGGGAATAAAAAAAAAACAGTATTGAGAGAATGATTGAGAAGTTGTCTTCACAGACCAGCAGCACAACTACTGAGCCACAGAATCTTCCTCTTAATTCCTCTTAATTTTCAGACTTTGATTATGTGCTTATGTCTATGATTCTATGTTCTCACAGTAGGATAGCTACCACAGGGTAAATGAGGCCATCCCATACGGTATTCTGTAGCCTGGTGTTACGATAGTCTGTTGGGTTTTAGGAGGCATTGTTAGGAATTGAACTTCAAAGTATTCCTTCATTGCTTTTTCTGTCATATTTAAAAAGATTATGTATTGGCACTTACATCCTTAGAAGAGCTTTACAGACATGGGATCATGGCTAGACAGAGACATCTGAGATTCACCTTAGGGTAGGATTCTTGAAAAACAAAACAGCCTCTCCACTGATTTTATGTGTCTTGGGAAGCATATTTAAGTTGGAAGAATATAGACTTGCATATCTTTACTCCATTTTGCAGTTACATTACACCAGGAAGCCACTTGATTTTACTGGATATCCTCAAAAATGTATGGCGTGCTGTGCAAAAATTACACTTCAAATATTAGATTCAATCATAAAATGAGAAAAAATGTGATTATAGTTTCCCTAAAGACCATAACTCTATTCTGTCATGGTTTGATGTGGGGGGGAGGTCCGGGTGGCAGAAGCTGCCCATTAAACCAGACTCTCATCCCCCCCGGGTCTTGAGCCAATCGGCGCCTCTGCGAATTGCCCTATTTACGTTGGCACAAAGGAACCGGAAAGGTGTGCCTTTGCCCAGGAGCGAGGAGATGGAAGGGGGGTGCTGCCCCCGCTCCCCAGCGCCCGGCCGGGCGGCGGCCCATGCTGGGCCAGGGCCATCCTCTGGGGATGGCAGCGATGGAGCTGCTTGGGGAACTCGGGGAGAGCTCCGCTCCCAGGGTGCCCACTGGGCCAAGTTCACCCAGAAAAGACTGAGATCTGAGGGAAACAGCCACACCGACACTAGGTCAGTGAAGATGGAACGGAACAACGTGTGCTGCAGCTGAGTCCACCTTGCAAGCGGCCCCTTTGCAACCAGTCCTCGGTGGAGCAAGCAGAGACCCACTCGCAGCCCGTGGAGGACCCACGTCGAGAAGAGATGCCAGAGCCTGAGTACGGTTCGCATCTAGAGTCCTTGGGATGACCCCTGCCAATGGGGACGTGTTTTGTTTAGAGGAGATGCCCGAGCCTGAGACTATTGTGAATCATGGGCACAGGTCGAGGCGCATTTGCGCATTTACACATTTTAAGTCTGTATGGAGACACATTTAAGGTCGATATGACGACCCACGCCGGAGTGAGTGGCTACAATTCCCTAAGAATCCGAGACTGTGGTAAAGCCCGCACTTGGGGCAATCTGATGGGGTAAGGATTTGCCTCCTGCGGGTAGGACCTCATGCTTTCGCTGTGAGTAGGGGATCCACTGGAGCAAGGGACAATGGTGTAAGGACTCCTTCTTTAAAAGAAGCGGCAGTAACAACATGGAATGAACTGACCTGCACTCCCCCAGTCCCTGCCCCCCTGTGCCACTGGGGGGAGGAGGTAGAGCCGGGAAGAAAAGGCAAAGGGGGGGGAGTGGTGTTGTTTTTAAGACCTGGCCTTGTTTTCTTGTTATCCTCTCAAGTAACCGTTTTTGTTTGCTTTTCTCTTTGTAGGTAGCTGTTAATAAACTGTTTTGCTTTAAGGAAACTGAGCCTCTTTTGCCCAGGACTGTGGTTGATGGGTGCTCCTCTGTTTCTGTCTTGATCCTCAGCTCTTTTATTACATTTTTCTCCTCTCCATTTTACTGGAGTGGGAGAGCTGCGTAGAGTTTAGTTGCCGGATCAGCCTAACCCACGACATATTCTTATAGCGCACATTGTGAAAATGGACATTAACAAGGAATTCAGAGAATAGTCTTAACTAGTAAGATCAGTTTCAATATCTTTTTCTCCTCCTATAGTAATTTTCTGTATATGTACATAGTTCTTTTGGCTTTTATTCACGTTTTTTATATTTCTTTCTTCATCTTTGAATGGTAATTTTCTATGTTTTGCTACATTTATAGCATAATAATATTTCTTTAACTTTATTTATATAATACCTTACGCAATAAATATATAAATATACAAACAGATGCAAAAATCAAAAGATGCTTCATTCTGTTGGTCTTGGAAAGCCAGGATTTGGCTGTGGAAAGAACTAGCAGGGACTGTGAGGATGAACCACCACCCACTGTACTTGAAGAGCAGGTTCGGGAACATCTGAGGAACTTGAAGGTGCACAAGTCCATGGGACCTGATGAGATCCATCCGCGGGTCCTGACGGAACTGGCCGATGAAGTTGCCAAGCCACTGGCTATTGTATTTGAGAAGTCGTGGCGGTCTGGCGAGGTCCCCGATGACTGGAAGAGAGGGAACGTAACCCCCATTTTTAAAAAGGGGAACAAGGAGGACCCGGGCAACTACAGGCCGGTCAGCCTCACCTCTGTGCCTGGCAAGGTCATGGAGCAGATTCTCCTGGGAACCATGCTAAAGCACATGGAGAGCAAGGAGGCGGTGGGTGACAGCCAACATGGCTTCACCAAAGGCAGATCGTGCCTGACCAACTTGGTGACCTTTTATGATGGGGTGACAGCATCGGTGGACAAGGGTCGACCAATGGATATCATCTACCTGGACTTGTGCAAAGCTTTTGACACTGTCCTGCACGACATTCTTCTCTCTAAACTAGAGAGGCATGGGTTTGATGGATGGACCACTCGGTGGATAAGGAATTGGCTCAATGGCCGCACTCAGAGAGTAGTGGTCAACGGCTCGATGTCCAAGTGGAGACCGGTCATGAGTGGCATCCCTCAGGGGTCCATGTTGGGCCCGGCCCTCTTCAACATCTTTGTCGGTGACGTGGACAGTGGCATGGAGTGCACCCTCAGCAAGTTCGCCGATGACACCAAGCTGTGTGGTGCTGTCGACACGCTGGAAGGGAGGGATGCCATCCAGAGGGACCTCGACAGGCTGGAGAGGTGGGCCCGTACCAACCTCATGAAGTTCAACCAGGCCAAATGCAAGGTCCTACATCTGGGTCGTGGCAATCCCAGGCACAAATACAGACTGGGCGGAGAATGGATCGAGAGCAGCCCTGAGGAGAAGGACTTGGGAGTACTGGTGGACGAGAAGCTCAATATGAGCCGGCAATGTGCTCTTGCGGCCCAGAAGGCCAACCGCGTCCTGGGCTGCATCAAGAGGAGCGTGGCCAGCAGGTCGAGAGAGGTGATTCTTCCCCTCTACTCTGCCCTCGTGAGACCTCACCTGGAGTACTGCGTCCAGTTCTGGAGCCCCCAACATAAGAAGGACATGGACCAGTTGGAGAGGGTCCAGAGGAGGGCCACGAAGATGATAAGAGGGCTGGAGCACCTTTCCTATGAGGACAGGCTGAAAGAGTTGGGGCTGTTCAGCCTGGAGAAGAGGAGGCTCCGGGGTGACCTTATAGCGGTCTTCCAGTACCTCAAGGGGGCCTACAGGAAAGATGGGGAGAGGCTATTCAGGAGGGCCAGTTGTGATAGGACAAGGGGTAATGGTTTTAAAATAGAGGGAGGTAGATTCAGATTGGACATTAGGAAAAAATTTTTTACCATGAGAGTTGTAGAACACTGGAACAGGTTGCCCAGAGAGGTGGTGGATGCTCCATCCCTGGAGATGTTCAAGGCCAGTTGGACGAGGCCCTGAGCAACCTGATCTAGTTGGAGATATCCCTGTTCCTTGCAGGGGAGTTGGACTAGATGACCTTTGAAGGTCCCTTCCAGCCCTAACCATTCTATGATTCTATGATTCTATGTTTTCAGAAAATTTTGTGGTTAGATTATCAGATAAAGGTTATATAAATATAAAAAATCTCTAGAGGTTTTAGATGGCTTAATAAGCTTCACTTTTCCTAACTTTCACATGCACAGGAATTTTAACCTGTGAGATAGATTACGGAGGTTTTGCAGTAAATGTTGCAGGGTGGTCATTTGTAGTAATTAACGGTAGTAGATGAACCTATCAAAATGAACATTATTCAACAGATAATATTGCTGCTGCAAGTTGCAGTTCTTGTTATCTTAATATTTTCTTAAATTTTCAGCAAAACTGAAAATAACTAGATAATTCAGAACGCTTACGTTTTTGGAACAAATCTTTTGGGAGTTAGATGTCATCATCCCTGCATGGAAATAAAAGGTGAGATACACTGTCTTGCCAGCAGAACAGTAGGCGATTACTTTCGCTTTGATACTTTTGTTCAAGGACAACGCCACATGTCTGTGACACCCACATGAGGGAGTCTGAATCCAAAGGACCCAAGTTGGTGGGTCATGAGCTTCTCTAGGATGAGTCATTTTCCATCTTTCCTGCTGTTACTGTTTCTCTTTTACATTTTCATTGATCCGGCAAAGGAAACAATGAGTGTAACCAAGTTGCTATGGCATTCTTCTGAAAGGTCACTTTTTTGCCTCTGAAACATAGCTAGTTGAAAGTTAATTTGGTGACAATAGTGTTAACAACAATTCTGTTTGAAGTATCAGTAGCATTCAATTGAAGGCCAATTGGAAATTGAAGGCCTGGCTTGTATCAGCAATAGTGTGGCCAGCAGGACTAGGGAAGTGATGGTCCCCCTGGACTTGGCACTGATGAGGCCGCACCTCAAGTACTATGTTCAGTTTTGGGCCCCCCACTACAGGAAAGACAGTGAGGTGCTGGAGTGTGTCCAAAGAAGGGCAACGAAGCTGGTGAAAATCACAAATCTTATGAGGAGCAGCAAAGGAAACTGGGGTGGTCTAGCCTGGAGAAGAGGCTGGGAGGAGACCTTATTGCTCTCTACAACTACTGGAAAGGAGGTTGTAGTTAGGTGAGTTGGTCTCTTTTCCCAAGTAGCAAGTGATAGGATGAGAGGAAACGACCTCAAGTTGCACCAGGGGAGGTTTAGATTGGATATTAGGAAAAATTCCTTCACCGAAAGGATTATCAAGCATTGGAACAGGCTGCCCAGGGAAGTGGTTGAGTCACCATCCCTGGAAGTATTTAAAAGATGTGTAGATATGGGGCTTAGGGATATGGTTTAGTGGGACTTGGCAGTGTTAGGTTTACAGTTTATATTCAACAATCTTAAGGGTCTTTTCCAACCTAAACTATTCTATGATCAACGTTGTTTTCCCCAGCACATGGCTAAAATACTGCGATATTATTCAGTGGGTCACTTGCATTGTCTAGACATTAAAAGCATTTATAGAGGAACAAAAATATTCTTTATTAAAACGTCATTATCCTATTGTACGAATGGTCTGATTTTCATAACATAGAATCATAGAATCATAGAATCGTTAGGGTTGGAAGGGACCTCAAAGAACATCTAGTTCCAACCCCCCTGCCATGGGCAGGGAAACCCTCCACTACACCAGGTTGCCCAAAGCCTCATCCAACCTGGCCTTGAACACTTCCAGGGATGGGGCATGTACATCTGTCAGGAAGTTTGCACTGGCTCTGATATATTAATAATACATCAGTCAGAGCTGATTAAGAGGCTATCTCAGTTGTTCTAAAATGCATATAATTTTGATGAAAATCCTAAAAAATACAATTGGGCCCAGAACTGGATTAAAGCATGGAAACTTGAAAAGAATGTGCATTTTTCTTTCCCCTTTCTCCTTTTCAAACTCACCATTAGTAAAAAGTATGTGTACTGGAATAAAGTTTACCTTTAAAATAAAATTAAGCAATTATGGTATGCAAAAAAGGTAAGGCATGACAAAGAATGATTTTCAATATTTTATACCATATTTCTACTAGCAATTGCTAAACACTTTCAACAAAGACAAATGGAACAACCTAATGCTAGCATAATTTTCAGTCTAATCTCATTAATAAGTTCATAGCACATCCTACTAACGTTGCTTTTCAACACCATATTTCTTTTGCTGATGTTCACAGTGAATTTCCAGTTGCTACTTGATGGTTCTCTTCAATTGTTAGGGCATTTTAATGTGTAACTATGGCTTCATACTCCCTGTATGTAAAGCACAGTGTGACAGTGGATACAAAATTCAGCGTCAAACCATGTGCTGGGTTTATGTGGTGGTGCTTTGGTAGCCGGGGAGGGGTTGCAGAGAGAGCCCCTGTAAGGAGATGTGAGAAGATTTCCTGGCTGTAAAATCGGTCGGACTGGCCTCAGACCAGTTCGGACCCTCCCTCTCCTTTAGCCAGGGCCAAGCCAATCAGCACCTCCGTGAATTCCTTGTTTAAGAAGGGGACAAGGGAACTCGAACTGGGCAGGACTTGCAGCTGAGGTAGCGGGGAGGCGGAGGGCTGGACAACAGTGACCAAATTGACCAAAACAAGATAAAGAAATAAATAACAGTACCTGGGGATTAGTAACCAAAAATAAAGATGTGACTTTGTGTGTGTGTATGTGTGTATGTGTCATGTTATTAGTTGTTGTTGAAGTAGTGATAGTTTATTTATATTTTTACTAATCTCAGTTATTATTACTATGTTAAATTTAGTTAGTAATATAAGTATTTGAATTAAACAAGAGCTTGTCTGTTTCCCTGTCATAACCACATCCAAGCCAATCAATCAACTCTCACAGAACACTGCAATGAAATTTGATGGGAGGTGTGTGGGCAGAAGGCATTGGATTTATCAAGAGCTGTGAATCAATCCCTGTGTTTGAACAACAAGCTCCTGTGTGACAAATTGCTGGAGAAGATATAACATATGAAATCCTAAATCTGTTTTAAATACTCCTTAGTAGTGGTTATTTTAATCAATATCTTTTATTATGTCTCTTAACCAATCTTTCATGTTTTTTATTGAAGTCAATCTCATACGTAAAAAATTTCTCTTAGTTTTACATTTACTTTAGAATTTTTTTAATACTGTTGCACATCAGACCTCATTATGCAAAAGAGATTCACAGCTGAGCGATATTGGTCTGCTAAATAAATTCATCATTGCTCTTCTTAAATTAAATTAATTTAAATTAATTATATTTCTTAAATTTCTTTCTTTACAGATGAGACAAAGAAAATTTATAGGAACAGTCTGACACATACACATTGTTTAAATCATATGTAATTCAAGACATCAATCTTGAAAATGTTGGCTATTGCTATTAATGAAAACGCCAGAAAACTTGAATGGCAAGAAAGAGGTGGAAAGCTTACACAGTCCATATAGGTGTGTTTTAGCAGGGCAACCATTTGACCTGACCTTATGGCATCTTGATACAAAGCAAGAATAAAGAACTGTTTTCTGATTCATTCAGATCTGTCAACCTCAAAACACTTGGAGAACTGTCGGCAAAGAAGTATGAAATTTTAACAAGAGTCGACATTGCCGTCGCAAGGCATGAGGAGTTGACAGGTTAACATCTTTCTAAATGTACATTACCATACGCTTGAGTGGATTTTTGTAGAGCTTTGTCTTCTTAGAGTCTTATGTTCAAATAATTCAGTTGTATGAAGTTATGCCTGCTTACATTATGTATCTGACTGACTCATATCTGGTGCTTATATTAGCTGATTGCAGAATGAGGAAATCATGGCCTGATTTCAAGTAAAAGTCAGAGAACATTCTTTGAGAAAATGAATTCTGGTCTCTTTTAAAAATTCATTATCTATCTCATTTGGAGTTGAATGGTCATTTTATTACCAAGTGGCTTTAGCACTGTATCATTGATATAATTTAAAAAAAGAATTGAGTCTTGTGACAACAGAGTTTCTTAGAGGAAATTTCTGATTTTACTCTTTAACAGCAAGTTTTTAGTTTCACCTCTTAAATCTAGATATTTCTCCTTATAAAGATTAGTACTGGTTGAAGGCACTAGAAAACACTAATTCAAATGCCACAGTGTTATTTCAATAAATGAGACCTTTCCTTTTGTTACTAATTCTTCACAGACCTTTCTGAGATTGCAATACTACAAGCAACAGATGTCAGGCTCCTCTTTTCATTGAATTCAGTTTTGAAAAGCCAGCTGATATCACTAGCATGAGATTATGCATCATTTTTCCTAGACAAATGGAGGTATTTTGCATAGCTGAAAAGTCAGTCTCCTACTCTCATGTTTAAGAATTTTTTAATTACTATAGCAGTCCAAACAAACAAAGTTTTGAGTTTGGTATGTTAAGGTCTGTCTATCCGTATCTATACACTTATTTCTTTAAATTGGCACGGCACTGTTTCACTTCTACTTCTGGCTTCAAGATTTATTGCTTTGATTTAGTTGAAAGCTGTTCTTATTGCACTACGGTGAAACCTGAAAAGCATGTCTTTTCACATTGTACTGTCTCATTTCAGGTTTGTCTCACATTGTTAGTTGAACAGATGCACCTCTGTGTACAAGAAAGCATCAGTGCATCATCTCTGTGTTATAACTAAAACCAAATTTATTTTTCTGAGGGGCTAAAAAGTAGGTGCTGTAGGTATTCACAACCAAAGATCTAATTTCCCTATAGTCTTATCTACTTGAATCTAAAGGACTGAAATGTAACAACCTGGGATTCCAGAAACTTAGAACACAAACAATGACAATTATAGATATTAAACATGAAAGCTAAACACTATCAAAAATCTCTGTTCAGAATTCCAAGTAACTAAAAATTAAAATATCTACAATTTATTCAAGATTCTGGTCAAATACTGCTTTTTTGAATCCAAGATTTAAAGCTTGAGTCACTAAAATTTTTACAGTTCACCTTGTTGAAGCCAGAATGCCTCCTCTGTAATTTACATACACTGTAAGTTGCTATGTCCCTTCTTTTACCTGTCAAAATCTCAGAATTGTGAAACAAGTAGTATCTTTTTTTAATTTTCTGCTGGTTTTGTAAGCTCATGTTTCCATTTCATCTATACTGGTTTTCTTTCATTTCCTATCTTTAGCACTGGTAAAGTCCACAGTCCTGAGGGATATGAGACAGGTGAAGAGTAAAGTCAGAACCCTGAATTTTAGGAAAGTAAAATTCTAGCTGTTCAAGGAGTTGGTCAATAGGACCCTCTGGGAAACTGCTAACCATGTCCTGGGCTTCATCCAAAGAAGTATGGCCAACAGGTCCAGGGAGGTGATTCTGCCCCTCTACTCTGCTCTCGTGAGACACCACCTGCAGTACTGTGTCCTACTCTGGAGTCCTCAGTACAGGAAAGACAGAGATCTGTTGGAGTGGGTCCAGAGGAGAGCCACAAAAGTGACCAGATAGGCTGAGATAGTTGGGGTTGGTCACCCTGGAGAAGAAAAGGCTCTGGGGAGACTTTATTGCTGCCTTTCAGTACTTAAAGGGGGTCTATATGAAAAATGTGGACAGACGTTTTAGTAGGGTCTGTTGCGATAGGACAAGGGGTAATGGTTTTAAACTAAAAAAGGGTAGACTTAGACTACATGTAAGGAAGAAATTTTTTACAAGGAGGGTAGTGAACCACTGGAACTGGTTGCCCAAAGAGATAATAGATGTCCCATCCCTGGAAACATTCAAGGTCAAGCTGGACAGGGCTCTGAGCAACCTGATCGAGTTGAAGATGCCTCTGCTTACTGGAGCGGGATTGAACTAGATAACCTTTAAAGGTCCTTTACAACTCCAACTATTCTAAGATTCTATGATTCTATTATAAGTATTGGGTTTTATATTAATATTTAGACACATAGAGTATATTTTAAAAGTTGCTGACCTCAAATATATCAGCGCTTCAAGACCTTATCAAATCTTTCGAAAAAGGACTTTATTGTAGTACGAAGCATATTAGCTATTAAGTATAAATGCAGTGAACTGAAAAAAATAATACACTGGACAAATATTTTCAATTAACCTAAAATATCATTTTGTAGAAGGGCTTAGGAAAATCCCATCCTGCTGAAAAAGTGTGTTGAAATTAAATTCTTTTTGCATTTTTTTTCATCAGCATTATAATTTCTTTCTTGAAATGTCATTATCATTGATGCCAAATTATTATAGTTCAGGAGTTCTATTTCTACAGATACTTCTCTATTCAGTTTTTTATTATGAGAATTCTTGGTACTGTCACAACTTAAACCAACATTAGGAAGGTTCAGTGAGCTCTATAGAAATCTATTACTGAAGTGTATTTGGCAGGTGAATAATCTGAAGCTTGGGTCTTGATTGGCTGAGTTGCATTCTGGTTATCCATAAATAATGAAAATCTGAACTCAGCTGTGATCACCATTCACTGTCTTACGCATTTGTTATTTCAAATGACTCACCATGTCCAACTAAATGAAATTACAAGCAAGAAAATATGAGTCTTTCTTGCACTATTTTCTCTGTAAAATTTTTTTGTAGATGAAGATTCATTCCCAGCTAACCACACACCAACAAAAAACAAAACCAAAAACAAAACCTGTTCATTAAGTTTCATATGTTCCTTTACAAAAACGAAATAAACGTCTGAATGATCAGAATGATTATGATGATTATGATGAATAACCAACAATGCTGTTGATTCCTGTAAACACATTTTCAGAGTTATTTGAATATTTCCTACCTGGTATTTGAACACATCACTCTACTGAGCAAAAATTTGTCTAAGGATACTTCAAATTCTTACTTCCCTGCAATATAGCAGGAAACACTTGAGGAATTCTATTGAAAACCATCTGGCAGCAAATAAGTGGGAAAAATTAAAAAGCCTATTTCAGTCCTGAGTCCCCTTTTAGTGTCTGCTGTCTGTTCATGTCGTTGCTCACCCAGCTGCCAAGTGGAACAAAATGTACTGCTGCTATTCTGGGGTTACAAACAGCACATTTAAGAGGACAGATAATATAATTCAAGATTCTGCAGCTGAAGTTTTTTGAAAATGTTAGGGCACACAACACTTTAACCTTATAATAAACTCGTACATTTTGGCCAAAAAAAATATTTAAAAAAATTGTTAGAAAACACTAAGTATTCCTGTTTCTGCACAGAATTATGAACAGCTAAAAGGCAAAGTAATCTGAAGATTGAAAAGGCAAGGTTTAATGGCACAGTCCAAAAGATAAGACCTAGATAACCCA
Organism: Tauraco erythrolophus; assembly: GCF_009769465.1. Classification (NCBI taxonomy): domain Eukaryota; kingdom Metazoa; phylum Chordata; class Aves; order Musophagiformes; family Musophagidae; genus Tauraco; species Tauraco erythrolophus. The sequence continues at coordinate 120,237,719 of NC_141465.1, read as the reverse complement.
CTATAGCTTTACTGAGAATTTAAAGGAATAATAAGATTTACGACAGAAGGGACATGAGTTTGTTTTACAAGACATCAAGCTTATCCTATGAGAAAACTTCGGAAAAGTGTGTTTTAGGGAAAGAGGTTTTCAGAAGCAGCCAGTGTACATTGTTTTGGAATACTGCAAGTGTGGAAAAATGTAGTCGTCTTTCAGATAATATGCGCATTTGGACTATACATCTATGCAAGAGCCAGACTTACCTTTTTCACTCTCCAGTTCTTTATTAATCATCCCAAGAAATACTAAACTTCAGAAGAACTCAGTCTTTCTGTTTACCTTGTAAAATTCTCCACGAGGAAAAGCAGATGAGTGTGGGTCTTGCTGAACATTCCTGAGCTCTAAGCAAATCATTTACTCAGGAACTGATCCCTGATATCAGTACTATCTCTACGCTAGTAAACGAAGTGAGCTGGGAACACTCTGAAGGCAAATGGCAGAACATAGCACCAGTAAACATGATTAAACTCTCTCCTGTTCTCCAAGTATGATGACGTTGTTCTTACTGCCTGTCAGGAGCAGACCTTGGCCAGTGCTATCCAGGGTGGTGCCTTGGCTCTGTCTGTACAGTGCTAGGTGGCCTTGGCCAGAACTGTACCAATACGTTAATACAACAGTGTAGCTAATCACAGTGCCTGGTCTGATTTAGTTTTGAAATGTTACTATGAGCTGTAAGTCCACCTGAATCCAAGACGATGCAACCAGCATCCTGAAGAAATGGGAGAGCCCACAAAAAAGGAAAAAAACAACCATATAACATGTGGCATGAAGCCTGCTCAGACCGGTAAGGCTTGTCTGAACTAGCTAAACTGCTTCCAGACTCAAGTGCTATTCCTGTATGAGTCAATTAAACAGGGCTAGGGAACATACCCAGGTACCGGAACTTGATAATTCACCCTGTTAGCATGGTCTCTGGAAGATGTTTTTTTGATCTAGGCCAGACTCTTCCACAGAATCACAGAATGATTCTCAGGCAAAGTGCAGAGGCTAGAATAATAAGGGATCATTCTCAACAGGTGGGAGGTTAAGAGTTTAATGCTGTGGGTACAGGGTGTTCTGTTCCAATTGACCTCAACGCTCACAAGCAAACTTGCTTAAAACTGAGTAGTTTAGACAGGACCATGCTGGCCTTTAGGAATAATCACTTACAGAATCTTAGAATGATTTAAACCGTAAAGGACTTCTATAGATCACCGAATCCAGTTTTGCTCAGAGCAGATCCAGTTGTATCAGGTTCCTCAAGGACTTGTTTAGTCGAGTTTCTAATATCTCCAGAGACTGAAATATACCTATACTGTTAAATAAGAGAGGGACAGTGACTGAATCGGAACATTAGACCCTCATAACCCAGACTGAATTCCAACTTCAAAATGGAAGCATCAGACTATGTGATAGTACATTTGTTTAAATATTAAACCACTTAGAGCCTTACTTAGTGTGCAAATTTGGTATTTTAATTGTCTGATACTGTTTATGGCTGCTGTTGTCTTCAGCTACGTAATAAGAACTGATCTCTTCTCATTCATGTATGACAAGAGGACAAGAGGTAGTAAACAAAAGTTGTAAAAGGGCAAATTTCAAGAAGATATTAGGAGAACTTTTCTCACAATGAAAGTAGTCAAATACTGGAACAACTTGCCCAGAGAAGCTGAGAATTTCCTTATATGTCGTCAAAACTCAACTGAACATTGCTCTGAGAAACCTGGTTTGATATGGCCTTGCTTTGGGAAGAAGGAAAGATCAAGTGGCATCTAGAGGTCCATTCCAACCTAAAATTGTCTATGATTCTGTGATATTTTATTATTATTATTTTTTATGTAGTATAGTTCATTATTTATATGATATGCAGAAACTAATTACAAGTGGAAGATCATAATAAAACAGAAAGAGAATGTTATGAAGCAGCAAAAAATACATAATTGTTACTATTAAAACTTTCCAATAACTATAAAATATGGTGGAGTCACAGCTAGCCATGGGCACAGAACTGTATTAGACTGACTGGATCATTTGGCAAGATGGGATCATGAATGATACGAAAGGATATAAATCTAGAAGTAAAGAATGTAAGTCTCATAGGTAAAGGAGCATTGTGCTCTGGAATTCAGTGACTCTGAAAAGGACGTGTGATAGCTATATATGTGGTGAATAATAAGGTAATAATGAAGTGCCAGGAACATTATTCTCAGATGTATAAGCAATGAATTACTAAATGTGAGCAGAGCAGCAGAGATGTCATTATTAATTATGTATCAATCGAATATGGAATACGCTTTTCATAGAATCATAGAATCATAGAATGGTTTGGGTTGGAAGGGACCTCAAAGATCATCTAGTTCCAATCCCCCTGCCATTGACAGGGACATCCTCCACTACACCAGGTTGCTCAAAGCCTCATCCAACCTGGCCTTGAACACTTCCAGGGTTGGGGCATCCACAACTTCTTTGGGCAACCAAGTAAGACTTCAACAAATTGTAGACAATTCCAAACACAATGATAAGAACAATAAAACTGAAATTTTCAATCTGGGCAATACATTTTTGTGGGAAATTTGAAAGAGAATGCTTTTTAATAATTTTCCTCTAAAAAAATTCTTTTCATCAGTTTTGCGTCTGAAAATGATTCTGCCTTAAAGAAAAACGTAGCGGGATATTTTATACTATGGTCTATCATACCGTAATTATCTGACTTTATATAATATACAGCTACAGAAATTCCAGTCTTTATAAACTTTTCTGCAAAGCAATAAGAGTTGGTTATATATATACAGGCTGGGCTGAGAATGGATTGAGAGCAACCCTGAGGAAAAGGACTTGGGAGTGCTGGTGGATGAGAAGCTCAACATGAGCCGGCAATGTGCGCTGGCAGCCCAGAAAGCCAACCGTATCCTGGGCTGTATCAAAAGGAGCGTGGCCAGCAGGTCGAGGGAGATGATTCTGCCCCTCTGCTCAACTCTCGTGAGACCCCACCTGGAATACTGTGTTCAGCTCTGGAGTCCCCAACACAAGAAGGACATGGAGCTACTGGAACGAGTCCAGAGGAGGGCCACGAAGATGATCAGAGGGCTGGAGCACCTCTGCTATGAAGACAGGCTGAGAGAGTTGGGGCTGTTCAGCCTGGAGAAGAGAAGGCTCCGGGGTGATCTTATAGCAGCTTTCCAGTACCTAAAGGGGGCCTGCAGGAAAGCTGGAGAGGGACTTTTTACAAGGGTGTGTAGTGATAGGACAAGGGATAATGTATTTAAACTGAAAGAGGGCAGATTTAGGTTAGATATAAGAAAGAAATTCTTTACATTGAGGGTGGTGAGGTACTGGAACAGGTTGCCCAGAGAAGTTGCAGATGCCCCATCCCTGGAAGTGTTCAAGGCCAGGTTGGATGAGGCTTTGGGCAACCTGGTGTAGTGGAGGGTTTCCCTGCCCATGGCAGGGGGATTGGAACTAGATGATCTTTGAGGTCCCTTCCAACCCAAACCATTCTATGATTCTATGATTCTATATACATGAAAATCTAGCAAATTGTAGCAAAGACTTTCATTTATATGACCCCATTGACTTCTTGATCTTGTCTTATATCAGTGCTTTGTGCTTAGGCAAAGCTCTTCAGGTTCTATAATATGCAATCAATTTGAGGAAAAAAACAAAACAAAGCAAACATTTCTGTAAGGGAAGATAATTTTGGTGAAGCAATTTTTTTTTCCTCAGTTTATAAAGACTGCTAAAGTGATTGCTTCTTATGCAGACACTCTGCTGCAGAATCTGAGTGAAGCATCTTATAATGGAGGCAGCACCCATGAGAACAGCAATCAGGAGCAGCATGTTTCTGTAAACACCTTCAGCACTTAGCTTGCGTTTGATTTTAGCTTCACTGTCGGATGGCAGAGCTCCAATAGTTTCATTAGTCAGGACTTTGAGACCTGAGCCCATATTTATTTTATTATCTCTGTTTTTTCTACCTTCAGTCAGTATGTCATAAGTACTTCATAAGCACTGCTGGCTTGTGGCAATCCATGAGACGCACATGACTGTCTCTATTAACATCCATAAATCCAATATCTGCCTGAACTCGAATTCATTAAACTCACACTGGCAGCTAACCCCTGAGCCTTGTACCAATCTTATTGATGTTTAAATAACATCGTGTGTCTTTACTTTTTCCCCTGGTGTTTGCAAAAAGTTTTCATTTCAGTCATTATGGTAGGTAAGGTGAAAGTAGCAATTCTAGAGAATCTAAAGGTGCTAGAGAATAGTCCATTCCCTAAGAGATTCCAACACAATATTTTTCTTAATTTTCAACATATCGTTGGAGATTCTCAACATTGCATAAATGTGCCTTAATCTCAATTATTTAAAAACAAAAGCATATTTACTCAAATAATTGTTAAGACATTCTGGAATACCCTTTTAAGGCAAAACAGCCTAGCATCAGGGCATTTTGCTCTTTTTATTGCCAACCAGCAGAAAACTCCCATAACTGATTTGGGTATTAAGTAAAAGAAGAGCACAAACAGATAGGCAAGCACTTGCGCACTTATCTATCCTCCCTACTCCCCATCTCAACTTTCCTATTTCTCACCCTGGGTTGCGCTCTGAGGAGGTGATGGGCAGCACAGAAGTTTGCATATGTGTGATGATTTCTGTCGCCTCTACATAGCAAGTTTCTTGTTGCTCTGTTTGTAATGGGTTTTGCTGCGTTATTCCTTTGTGTCCTTATCACACACATGGGTCACCTACGGCTGCAGTCTCTCAGAGGGTGTTCCTACCCCTTTTGGTAATGAGAGCCCACCTAAAAAGGTGTCTTTGGTCACATGTGCTCCTCTGATTGAATAAAGTTTTGACCCTCTATGGTACAGTTTCCACCACTGTTTTTTCATTTGCCTCAGGATGAGGTCTACATCTACCAAGACGCGAATGACCCACCTGCACACAGTATCACTCCATCTTTGCCTGAAGGTGGTGACTATGGGATTTGAAACGGATCTGGTAAACCAACATTTGGAGATTGCTAGTAGGAAATAGTGACCAGCAGCTTCCAGACAAGCCATAGCCCTCCACAATCTTCCTCAGCGCTGTGGAGGCAGCAGGAGTTACTGTAGAGGGACAAATGTGACAGGCCACAGCTATTTAGGTGACTTCAGTTGATTAGTCCTGTTTTCCGTGAAGCAGCTTATTTAATTACTTCACACTGAAGTTGCAAATTTCTACTGATCTTTAACAATCATTCAAACAATATATTGAGTTGTTATAATAATAGAAAGCCCTTTGAAAAATCTGAATATACTGTGCTAAGTATTGAGCTATTTCTTCGTTATACAAGCTATGGATCCTTTAATTCTGCCACAGATATCTCTGAAAGCAGTCAATTATATTAATATCATACCTACATTGCTGGCAGCCATGATAGCTGTTAGCCAGATGCTGGGAAGTATCATCTAATTTAGGTGGAATATTTGCGTCTGCCAAAGTCATATAAGTGATATATTTGTTAATTAAATGAAATCAGACAAGTCCCTTGTCATGCATTTGCCATAAACAAAAATGTTCAGAACAGCATCTTAGACATAGAAGCCCAGAAGAACAACAAAATCTGTTACAGTGTCCAAGGACATTTCATTTTGTTAGGTTTCAGGCTGTGGACAATGTTATTTCCCAAATCTCGAGGCAGTTATATTCTTGGGAAGAACAAATTTGAGAGTAGCTTCTTCATTTTGTTGAGTGGGAAGAATATAGCATATGGAATAAATGATCCAAAAGACATGTAAGGCAGGAATCTCATGCTCTCTAATACATCTGCTAGAAGCTCCATAAGTGTCTCAACAAATCAAACTCAGTTCTGTACATGAAGAGAAGGCCACTGATCAACATTTTGAACAAACTAGAGGGATATATATATTTCTCTCTATAGAGGATAACTAAAAGCAGATTATGGGGAAAAGGTCTTGGCTCTGGAAACCTACTGAAACTTTTTAGAGGTAAATCCATTCATTAAATCGTGCATGTGCTCTTGCTATCTATCTTCAGCTTTTAGACTTGATGATTGTTGCTGATGCTGCTCTTTGCTTAGACTCTAACACATCAGCATTATGCTTAGGGGCTGTTTTGCCAATGAGGGAAAGAGAGGCATTTTAATCATTGAAAGAGTTGCTTATCCTTCTCAGAAGAAGGTAAAACACAAAATTTGGCCTCCTCTGCATCCTCCCCAACTTTAACCATCCAAAACCTAATAGCATTTAAAACTTATTTCTCATTTTAAAAACATGTCCAAACAGTAATCTCAAATCCTTACATATTAACTGTGCCCATCCTGTATAAAAAAAAAAAGCATGTGGCCCATAAAGATTGCATCCTGTAAGCAAAGTGGGAGGTCTGTGTTGCATGGTCCTATGCTTGCACACAACAGCAGGAAGTGAGACTCTCTGTATTTCTTCTGGGATGCATCTTCAAATATCCTTCCCTAGTTGTATAATTTTTCCACTACAGATATTCAAAAACAGAATTTTCTTTCCGTAAATATTCTCTAAAGTACTTTCAGACCTCTGTTCTGCTAATAATCAGAAGAGTCTCTAGCACTGTAAAAAGAGTTGAACAAGGTTACTACTATGTATTATTAATCTGCTTACACATGGAATACGGACTATGGTCTGGAAATGAAAGAAATCATATGGAATTGATCTCCTGTGGAAGTAAGGTGTTCTTTCTAAACAAGACATCTAGTTTCCGGTTCACTGAAATTCCTATTTCACCTGACTTTGCATGTCTATAACGTAGTTATTTCAGCTGTGTAGAACACCATAATCTTCCAGTACAGTTATATGGAAAGAACAATTCTTTCACCTTACTGGTGTCTCTACTTTAGCACGTGATGAATCATACTGAAGAAATGCCCATTTATCCCCATTGACTATATAAAAAGCCCAGCTGAGATGTAGACGTATATATATATAACAGCAGGATTTTCATTAGGAAAGATGAATCCAACTTCTAATCTCCCTCCAAACTCAGTGAAGAGAATTACATGTATCCAGAAGGTGATTAATGTAGATATACACCTGTCCATAGTACAGTGTATTCTCTTAACTGCCTGTTTTAATCCATTGCCTGCAACAGGCATATAGAAGTATAGATGAAATCATATGGTTAAAGTTAGATGAGATGAAAGCCACTTAGGTTGTTATCTTCCAGTTCTACTGGAACACATCTTCATCATATTTATGAATGTGATGAAGTCTAATATATTGTCCATATGCTTTCATATCAATTTGAAATCCTTGTCTTAAAGCACTAGCAGAAAGACAATGAAGGAAATTCTAGAAAAAAGAATCTTTTTTCTAGATAGTGACTACATGGGTGTATCTACATTAGCAACTGATGCAGTGTAAAGTGGGAAGGGCTGGAGTTTGACTTGATTGTATGTATATAACATGACTCCAAGTACCGACTCAAGGTAAATTTGCACAGAAGAAGAATCCTCCCAGTACGCTGAATAATATCTTAGAGACATCTCTAGGTCGTGATAGATTTTCATGTTTGGAGACTGTATGCATGCCATCTTTTTCCTCTTCATGTAAGTTTTAAGAGTGGCTACCACTGTAAAATCCACAAATCCAGAGAATAAGAACAGCTTATTTTCTCCCCCTTCCACCACAATCAGTAAGAAAGACTATACAGGCCAATTTCAGTTCTTGTTGACAGCTATGAAGCTTTATTGAATGCTCAGAGGTGTAAATATGGAAATCATTTGGCTTGTAGGATCTTATTTTTTATTTTAAAGCTTTTTTACACCTCCCTCTGAAATTGCTATCTACTGGCTCCTGTTAGGCAGAGGATATGCAACTTTTCTAGCCTATCATTTCATATCAGTGGTAATGATGATTGATAAGAAAACAGCACAGCTTGTCTATTAGAACTAAATTGAATTTGCAAGGATGCAAAGTGAGATTATATAATTATGCATCCACATGTGTGCATAGACACGTATAGGTCTAAAATTAACATATCCAACATGAATCAATGAACTTAAGGTTCTATGCAATTTAACTTAAAGCTCAAAATGGGATACATTTTGTGTAGAAGGAAGCTTTGTTACTCTTTTCTGCACCAGGAATGATAGACATGCTGGATAAATTTATGCAAGGACATTAAAAAGGTCCATACTACAAGCTAGACAATTGACTTGTGATCCTTCATATCCCTTCATTAGCCTGCTCTCTCACACCTGTTTGGTTTGTGGAAATTAGCACACTACAAGATAATGCCCAATGGATATACGTGACAGACCCCATGCCCGAAGATATGCTACAGAACTGACTCTGTCCCATGTTAGTTAGTAGTCAGATGGATCCAGCAGCAGCCAGACTCAAGAGGAGTGAATTTTGAAGTGAGAGTAGTCTTTTCTGCAAAGGTCTCTCCTAATACAATGCAGCAATCTCATTTTTATATTAGAATAGACTTGCTAGCCCCATTTGGGTCTGTTTCTCTGCAGCAAGCAGTGATAAGAGGGCAGAGGAGGCTAACAACCAAAACCAACCAACTCAGTAGTTGTTTTCACCTGGGACCACTTACAGTTGAGGCTTTTACTCAGATGTTTTCTTCTCCCATGTATGGGAAAATATTTTCTCCATGCTAGTATCTCAAAGACTTCAGCGATGATACCATGCAGAAAATCAAAATACAAGTCACCAAGCTCAGGATATTTTGACAACAATATCTGCTTATAAGGTGCATTAGATTTGTCTTTACATTCCTTGGATGAATCTGCTGTCCTTGATCCACAGTAAGACTGGAGGTATGTAGTAGTGCAGTGAAACAGATTTAGGAATAAAAAGGTGATGAAGGAGTACTAGGAGACACTGATCCTAATGAACTTTTACTCTTAAAGAAATACATAGGGCTTAAATAAGTACTTTTACCAGGTGGGGAAAAAAAAAAAAAAAAAGGTTGAAGAAGGTGAAGATTAAAAAGCAATATCTCTAAACTGTTAAAATAACGACAGGATGTTGTCACCCCGACCTCATTTTCTGCAATGCCATGAGCTCTGTTGCTAAGTAATTAACTGAGCCAAAGAAAGAAAGAGAAAAAGAGAATCCTATTTCTAAATTCTCTTTAAGTAGCACTTATATGGATATTAGATGGCAGCAGATTCAGTTATAACTGTTATTCTCACATAATGCAACTCACTCGCACTGAAGGGAGCACCATGCAACTGTTATATAACGAATTTGGATCCAAAGGGCTTTATCTTGTAAAGCACATATACATTTGCCCTGAACGTTGGCTAATGTTCACATTGTTCTGATAGAGAAAATTACTTCCTTGCTCCAGGGTGACACGGTATTTAGACTTGACCCCTAGTTAAGTGTGAGAACACCTGAGCAGCACCTTTCCTGCTCAGGTCAGTAGAGCACCTCCTTTCAGCATCACAGTGGGATCTGCCCACTGCTCTGTCTAAAGCTACAGGACAATTCAGTGATGAACACAAGGACAAAATTCAGCCACTCCTTTCTCCTTAGGATACTTTCTGAGCAGTTTCTCCTAACAAGCTGCTTTAATTTGTAAGCAAATAAAAAAGTGGAAGAAAACAGCTAGTCTTTGTGGCTGTCTGGGTTCAGAAAGCTAACAAAAAATTATCCTGATAGCAAAATTGACATTTAATATTTCAAAGGAATAAGAGACACTCTTCAGTATACAAAAGATATTTTGATTTCAGCCTTGTCCAAGCCCTGCGTTGAAAGGCATTCATCCATCGTATTGTAAAATTGACTAAGTTATTCATTATTACTGTAGTGAAACTGTGGGATCTTTAATTTTATCAGGATTACTAGATTGCAGATATCTGACTACTTAATGACCTTGTATTTACTGAGAAAGAAAGGCTGCTACTGAAATGATAGAAATGTAATGGCATGAATTCATTGTGGATAACAGAGCTATGGAAGAGCTTACCATACAATGTGTGACTCAGATTCGACTGCTTTGACATTCAGCAGTAACATTGCTAAAATAGCACTGAAATAAATATCAGCAGTTAATCTCAAGTAATGTAATGCTATTAAGGGGGGAAAAATTACCTTTATATATTTTGCTTTAACATTGTGCAGGAAATAAGGAACAAAAAAAGATGCCATTTAAATTCTACTGTTCTATCTCTTTCAAAAGAAATGGAGAGACATCAGTCAATGCTACAGCATAATGGTAAAAAAGAAGAGAAAGAGTGGAACTGAATTTGTATTCAGAGAACCTTGCTCCTCCTCCCTCCCAAATACATTCTTACATAGTTTAAACTAGTGGCATTATAAGAATCAGTTATATTAATTTATGTTATATATCAAATATTTTTACGTTTTCTCTTTTTTAGGACCCAATGCCCTCCAAAAGGTTTGCTATACCAAGCCACATATATTCCAAAAATATCTTTGTCTCCAACAAAGCCTATACAAAACAAATATGGAGAATCAGAGTAACAAGTTTTACTGATCCCTCTTCTGTTTTCTTATGAGAAAAGTTCTATGCTCATTTATGATTATATAAATCTTCCTCTTGAAGGACAAAGCGTATGAAAAATTCAGTGCTATAATGTTCCTTGTGTTCCAGGTAAACGTTCTTGAACAATATGCATGTTGAGAAACAGAGATATTTCAAAAGATGCTCAGGGGCACCATGGAGGCCTGTGAGTAATCCAGGGAGAGAATTCAGATCTTCCCACATTATATTTTGTTTGAAAGATCATTCATTTATGTCCATCTCTACTGTCCTACTCATCCATTTTGCTCTTCCCTTCAGAAATTGAAAAAAAAGACTAAAATCTAAGGCATGAACTTTACAGACCTGTTACTTAATCTGTAAATCATGCTTCAGCAACTGAGCATGGATATCAACAGTTACATAAGCTTGATCCAGAAGCAATTAACCATAATTCCTATTAGTTCAAATAGAAATCCTAGATAGAGAAATACGTATGCTCTGAAAGTTTGAGAGTTCTGATTATCTACTCCAGAAACTTTTAGAAATGGGAAAATAGTGACCTGTTAAGTATAGTTCAAGGAAAGTTTTCTAGCTACTGACTATAGCACTAGTCCAGGAAAGAAACCTGTTGAGTATTTCTGGTTTTAAAGACAGTTAGTTGTACAGACAATACTTTTAAATCCAGATATGTGTGAAACGCAAAAGATAATTATGTTTTGTTTGAGAAAAAGTGTGAAAGAGCAAAGATGAGAATCAAACAAGGGAATAAAGGAAACATGGTAGGTGTAACCAATATTAATATGCAAAGTTCAGGTTTTATGCTTCATGCTGAGAAGATAAACTAAACCTCAGTGAAGAATGGGACAGATGTTCAGGGATAATACAGTAGTGCTTTTTCGGTATGAAATCCACATATTTGACCCTATCAGCAATTATCAAAGGTAACAGTCTGGAAGCTGCAAGACGCAGAAACATTTTTCCTTCCCAAACCAAAAGGAAAACTTATTGAAGTGAATCACTGCAACCTGTTTCATCTGTGGGCAAATGTTGATTTTATAATGTGAACCACTTCAGATAGAAAAAGAAGGGGCTTGTAGACTGTGTAATATATGAGTAATACCCTGCAGAAGTAATCTAAAGTACTAAATATATTTTCTCTATGTCACGTAGTGTGTTTTGATTTAGAAATTCTTTTTACCCACTTTGTATCTTACATCCAGTGTAAGTAATTACGATAGGTTCTCTTATACCACTGGTGCAGACACATTCGGTTAGCTCCACTGTTATTCTGTCTGTATCCTTTGAGCTTACTATCTTTCAACTTTTTAGATGTAACTTGTTTTAAACATACTTAAAATTTATGGTTTATTGTCTCAGAGAAAGATTGCCAGTAGTCATTTGAAAACATCTTTGAAAACATTATCAAGCATCACTTTTCTTGATACTGTGGGAAATATTTGTAGGTGTCAATTCTGGCCCTGTCTGCTGCCTGTTGATAAGCCAGATACCATATATACCTTGTCACAATGCCAATATTTGCCACAAGCAAACTGAAGCTCATCCTCTGGCTCTTACGGGTTGCAATGTGAAGTGCAGAGCAGAGATAATAGTGGAAGGCGTTGTACAAAGTGTTAAGGTCATGGAGTCTGAATAAATATTAGCTCAGGCCCACTGGAATTTCATTTAATGTTTTTCTAATCTCTTTCCTTTCTTTTGGGATTTCAGATGTTCACACACTTGTGAATTATGAAATGTCAACTGAAAATAGAGCTTACATTCTTATACATTACAGATACAGAATGACAAATGAACTAGAAACATAAGTGAAGGATTAAAAGATATAAATTACCAGGTTTTATCAATGTATTCTGAGGCATCATACTTAATATTATAGCTCTGCTGATACCGAGAGATATCTTGAACAACTTTGCCTTCCTTTCCCAAGTCCCCTGGAGAACAGCCTTTACAGTAGAAGGTCAGGAAGGAAAGTGCGACCTTTAGCTTCCTACTGGTTTTAAATAAAGTGGAAATGGCATCTGCCCTAAATCTGAAGTATGCTCCAAAAGATATTCTTAACAAAGTAAAGGGATGCGTCTTGCTTCTTTTTCCTTTAAACTAAGCGAGGAATCTGGTGATTAAACGAAGTGTTTCAGGCTGAAGCTGGCAGACAGAAATAAGGAATGAAAACTCAGAAGCAAATGAGGGTACTAGCACAACTTTGAAATTGTGTTTTGTTCACTGAGGTTTGATTTAAGGAGCTTTTTCCTGCACTTTACCCTATATCCCTCATCACAGAAAAGTCCAGAACAAGGTGGAAAAAAATAAGAGATAATATTGTGCTTGGGCCTTTTAAGGCCAGGGCCGTGGCTGAACGCATTCTCTCTCCCCACTAATCAATTCCCAGGCTAAGCAGTCGTCCTACTTTTAACTGTCTGACCCATGAGAGGAAAAGCTTGGAAGATAAGGATACAGACAGCTACAAAGAATTGATGCCAGCATCAGTAGCAACACCATTTCCCCAAAGATTCCTTCTATCTTTATTTTGCAGCTCCACTGATGAGAAGCAGAAGAGGTGATTACAGGACATCATGTTTTTACCATGGGCTCTCAAAAGCACAGACAGGCAAACATATAACATGATGAAATGAATAGATATTTATGGGGAATGAAAGCTAGCCCAGGGAAAAGTTCAGTGGATAAATCAGAGCACTATAATGACATGCTAGTTTCAGGGATGTGAGTTACTATAAGACACTGAGATTTATAGCAAAAAGAATCAAGCAACAGCTATAATTCCTTAAAAATACAGTAGTGGATCCTTAACAATATTACTTGTCCTGCAAAAATAAAAATATTTTTAAAAGAAAGAGAAAATAACTCTGTTTTTCCTCAGCCAGCTAAAGGAAATACTTAAAAAATAGAAAAAGGTTTAACTGGGAAGAAAATCAATGGCCACATCACCTCTTTTGCTCTTGCATGACTGCTCATTTGGAGAGTCCATTGAGAGCCATAAGGGGCACATATAGGCAAGAGTAGTTTCATTCTGCCATTGCTTCTTTCTCACTGTTCTCTTAAAAAAGTCCTGCTTAGGGATGGAAAACAATGTAGCCTTGTCCCTCAGCCAAAATAAAATCCTTCCTCTTTCCAGGAAAAATAAGAATCCAAAGTAACAACCTGAACATCGTAAACCATTCTCTATGGGACAAACACTGCAGTGTGGGGTAGGTAGTGAGTGGTTCCAGAAGACATTCTAGCAGCTTGCAAGGTCTTTTCAGGAGGAGACAGGGAGAACCTCTGCATTATGTGGGAACCATGATAAATACATATGCAACTGAAGGAAGAGTGGGAGTGGGGAAGGAGGCAAACCTCTTCCTGAGCACAAGACATTGAATTTTCTGGTTTTGCTGTACCTTTCAATTGCCAGTGCTGACATAGGTGATCCCTCCTTCCCTGGCTGCTTGAAACTAATATTTTCCTCCTTAGTCTCCAGGTTATTCACACCTTTGCATCATATATATCCAGCTGTCCACAACAGAGGTAGAAGGGAGTCTCTATCATTGCTCACAGAAGAGGGGCTTCTGAGCCTCCTTTTCTGGGCTGCTTTATATCTCAGACTTTCCAATTTCTCTAAATCTATCCTCCTGACAACTGCAGAAACCCTTCTCTCCCCTACCCCACATCTCTTGCATATGCGTAACCCACAAACATTGCTAGTCTTTCTTGCTCTGAAAGGAGACAGCTCTTAAATTTCCCCAGCCAACCTTCTCTCCATTCAACCGTGGAGGCTGAGAGCAGATACCTGGCATGCACGTTAGAGCTGGGACCTGAAACACTCTTGATCACTGTGTGAAGGAACTCTTATACCCTACCATAAATACATCACCTAAAGCAGAATATAGTCCAGAATGTGATAGATATATAGTGCATCTCCAATGTGAGAAGTTCCATTGGAATTAATAAAAGGTAGCTTGGAAGCAAATGACAAAATCTGAACATTTTCAAAAGTACTGACAAACATACCATTGAGAAGAAAAGATTTTGCTTTCAAAATCCCCCAGTATAGATCTTAATTATGAGGAGTTTTCTATTTACAGCTATAAAACTTGTTTCCGGAGTCTGGCAAAATAAAGTACTGTTTCGCACACTTCTCTGTCTCTCATATTAAGAGGACTGAAACCCAAACAAACATCCTTTGAGACATTCTTCCATCTTAATCACAACTTTCTCTGCAGTTATAGTCACCCAAGTATATGCAAAGTGGGGCAAGAAGCCTACTCCAGAGTCCAAAAGGGGAAAATACTCAAAGGTGAGCTTTTGCATGCAATTTCACATACAATTTTATTTCTAGCAAGCAGTACTGTTAAAATGTAGATAGCACTGGCCAGAACCTGGCAGTCACTGTGTGCCACAAGCCACCTGTTTTGCAAATACTTGAAATTTCAACTTTACGCTGAAGATCATGGGTTATTTGACAAAAAAGATTGAACTGGTAATAAGAAACTATTCACTTTATTTCAAATCCATAAGTATGTGATCTCTTCTCCCTTCCAACCATGTTTCATATGGCAAGATGGAATAACGGTATACCCTTTGGAACCTTTCTTCTTTCAAGTGCATGTAATCATTACTGTCAGCCCATCAAGCTCCAGGTGAAAATAGATTCTATATAAATTCTTTTAAGTCACATTTGATTAGACCCTTTTCCGTATGAGTTTGACATGGTTTATTATTTCTTATCACTGCCTCTGCGGCGGACTTCCCCAGAATAACTTCTGTACCATAACTGACAAATGAAATCTGACTGTACTACAGTGAATGAAACGCTGAAAGTATCCTGCCAAATATGGTAAATGGACAGTATAAACACCTAATTGAGCAGAAGCTTTACTTTGAGTAACATCAAGTAAAGACATGTAATGTTTACCAAGCAGGAAAAGATAGGAAGAAACCTATATCCTGGGTGGATGTGGCAGAGAATCTCTGTGAAGATAAAGGAATGCGACAGCGGAAAGGAACATAACCACTACTAAATAAGGAGAAATGCTTATAAATTTCACCAGCTGTATGGTGCAGACTGTAATTAAAAGAAAGAATTAATTATGAAAAATAAAATAAAACTAATAATAAAACCATGGCGTGCAAATGTTTACTTTAAGTATGTCAATAACAATGAAGATTACAAGACACAGCCGGAAGCTTTGTGTGCCTTCCCCTGCAAAAGTGATTTTCAGAAAAAAAAATACTATGACAGATTTTGCCTGTTTTGGTGATTTTCTTGCTATCTTTACCTCTCTTTCCAAAAGACATAAATGAAGAGAGGTAGGAGTCCTCCTATAATGCATGACTGAGGCACTCTTTTTGAGCAGGAAACATCTTTATATCTTCTCTTTTGCATCATAAAATGACAAAACAAGTGTATTTTGATTCCATTCTTCTCCTTCAGTGGCCAGTTCTGAATTAAAATAATTTGCATTTTTCTATCAATAGAAAAGTCAAAGGCAAATTATGCTAGCATGTGTTCAAACATTGCTTCTCCTCATTGTCACACTTTGAGAAGTTGTTCATCAGAGATTTTAAAAGTTCTTCCAGTTTGTATTCATTTGCCAAAATTTCAGTAAAATGCTATTAAAAACTATAAAACAACCTCCAGTTGGTGTGGGGAGTGATACAAGGAAAATGAAGATTCAGTGCTCTTCCCTGAGCCAAATGCAGGAGTCAGGAGATGAAGTTCAAGGTCTGAGTTACTCCAAAGCTCCCAATCCCATGATCCGAGGGCTGGAGCACCTCTGTTGTGAAGACAGGCTGAGAGAGTTGGGGCTGTTCAGCCTGGAGAAGAGAAGGCTCCGGGGTGATCTTATAGCAGCTTTCCAGTACCTAAAGGGGGCCTACAGGAAAGCTGGAGAGGGACTTTTTACAAGGGTGTGTAGTGATAGGACAAGGGGCAATGGATTTAAACTGAAAGAGGGCAGATTTAGATTAGATATAAGGAAGAAATTTTTTACAGTGAGGGTGGTGAAACACTGGAACGGGTTGCCCAGAGAAGTTGTGGATGCCCCATCCCTGGAAGTGTTCAAGGCCAGGTTAGATGAGGCTTTGGGCAACCTGGTGTAGTGAAGGATTTCTCTGCCCATGGCAGGGGTGTTGGAACTAGATGATCTTTAAGGTTCCTTCCAACCCAAACCATTCTATGATTCTAAGATACATTTCTTGCTCTTGGAACTGCTTGAAGTTCGCCAGTATTTCTACATGATGGTGTAACAAACAAGTCTGTGCCTTATTATTCTGCACTGGTAAACTTTTGCATTCGATAAGCTCCTTCAAAAATCCAGCATTCACAACACCACCCTTGTATATGCTGGCCTGGTCAGACCACAGAAAGCTTACAAAAAAGACTGTTGAGTGGACCTGGGAGGAATTCTGTAGTACCCTCCTTCTCTGGAAGGATTGCACACGTAGGCATGAATATATCCAGAAGATTTGAAAATAATAGTTGCCAGAATGGCCCAGCAGAGTTGCAAATGTGCCTGGAAGCAATGCCCCATGCTTATTACTGTTAGGAATTCTTGTCTTGGAAAACTCAGATTCCAGAAACTTCTTTGCAGAGAGTTCATGGCCGAGTTTGTAATAGTACATGACATGTCTCCTCAGGGATGTTGAATAACTCATCACCAACCAGAGAGCAATTGGTCTTTCAACCACAAGAATCTGACTGATGAGCCTGGAAGAACAGCAATGAGGCTTTATTTCAACCTACCAATAAGTCATTCCTGTATTCATAAACCAAACCTTTCTGAGACAATTTATGGGACTGGGATACAAAAGGAAGATTGGGTATGAAGAACAGACTGTCAAAGTGGCAAGGGCCAGCTGCTCCGAAGGGACAGGAAGCTGGGAGCCAACCACAACAACCATGTTCAGTAGAGTAGGGGCTGGGGAGTGACAGCTGGGGTCAGTCTAAAGCCCGGATCATCAGTTAAGTCCATAGTGGTCTTGCAGGTCTGAGGGCCAGTCACAAAGTCAAGCCAGAAGGTCAGGCTCAGCCTCAGGTCTGGTGATAGTAACTAGGGTCAGACACAGTTCATCAGTAGTGAGGCAAATCCATGGTGACAAGGCAGGTCTGAGCTGAATCTCAGAAGTCAGTCTGTGGATTAAGGTCAGAGTCTGCATCAGCAGGTGAATGGCCAGGAACAGGCATGGCTGTAAGGCAACCCAAACTTCATCTGAGACAGGGGCCAAGGGCTAGAATTTCAGCTTCAAAACAGCTCCTGTGGGAAAGAGGATCAGCTCAAGCTAAGGCTTCTAGATTTCTCCACACAGCAATTTCACATCCAAAGACATCAGCTGTCCTTGAGCTCAAGCAGCCAAATGCCGGGAGGGGGGATGAACTCAGGGCTCTGAAGAAGAAACTGACTGTCTCTAGAGCAGAAGCAACAAGTTGCAGGACATCTTTCCATGCATAGGTCTACATATGAACATGTCATCTGTTGCTGTCTCCACAGGGACATAGGTTCCTCCTCTTGCTGCTCCTACCACTCTCCGTTGAAGATAATGTGTTCAGTGGCACTTATTTTAAGCAATAACTTTCCCACTCCATTCTGGGATATCTAACTGCCTCTCCAGAAGAAGTTTCAATTCCTTAATCTCTTTCCAAGCTCAGCAACGGTATAGAGCTACTGAGAGCTGAGCTCAGATTCTGCCATTTCTCTCCATGTATGGAAAGTCACCTGCCAGAAAAGTGCTGGGTAGCAAGCGGGCTGGTGTGAAGGCATGTGGCAAGTTAGGCATGGTGGAAATCTTATTTTGAGGATCCCGCTACTGCAAGCCAGGGTTTGGGAAAATTATCCTCCATGTAATCTAGTCAGTCCACAGCAGAATTTGGAGCAGGTTGTTGTGTACATTCAGGTGTTTATTTATACCTGAAGAGTAGCACTTATGCAATAGATGTATCTATTAGTCCTTAATATTCAGAGTTAGACAAAAGTGAAATTTAAAAATGCTAAAAGACACATGGCTCATCCAGAGCTGATTTTCCAGGGTTGACACCTTTTGCTGCAACAGATTCACTGGCATTCTGACAATTGAAGGCTTAAAATATCCAGCATGGCATTTTGTAATTGGATGGAAAACTCATTGGCCAAGACTGTAAGCAGGAAAAGCAAATCCATGACTACAATCTAGACCCACGCTTTCTTCATCCATGGTCCAAGGTCTCTTCTTTTGCTTATCTAACTTTTAACTAACAGACTGTTGGTGTGCAGAAGTCATTGTTTCTAATCCTAGGACGTCTTGAAGGGAGGGAGCTTTTTTCCTCCTATTCACAGCTTTTATTATGAGTGTTGTAAGAGAGTCTTATAAAAGTTTAAAAGTTCACCATTGGCTAAGAGAAAGGTATGGCATCCAGTCATTATGGCCCAGCTGGATTGAGTTGAAGATAATGAACTAATTAAGTAATCAACTCAAGGTACCGATCCTGCCTACAAGAGGCAGGCCATTTCCTCCTGGCTGTGGAGGATGCAACAGTGTCCTTGGTGCTGCAGCCCAGGCTGGTGAGCAACAACTGGTGACCCTGACGTGATACATCTGTGAGACCCTGGGAAGCCCCGACTCCCTTGCCGAGCCAAAGGAGCCTGAGCCAAAAGAGCCGGAGCCAGGAGCTCGAGTGAGAGTCCTTTGGAGAAGAAGGTAAAGCCTCAAGCCCTGATGTGGTATTTGTGGGAGGGAAGCATGCTGGAGTTGGATGAATGGGCTGGGTCTCTGCTCACCCATAAAGCCTTTGTGAAAACAAAAAATGGTAAAACAAAAAGGGGGAATTATGGCATCCAGTCATTATTGCCCAGCTGGATTGAGTTGAAGATAATGAACTAATTAAGTAATCAACTCAAGGTACTTATCCTGCCTACAAGAGGCAGGCCATTTCCTCCTGGCTGTGGAGGATGCAACAGCGTCCTTGGTGCCGCAGCCCAGGCTGGTGAGCGACAGAAAGGTATGGTGGACATGTAGCTATACCTATAGTTAACATACACAGAGAAGCTGTCAGAAATTAAGGACTTGCTTTTGCCCTATTTTATCCCTAGAGTTCTTTCTGACTGATGACACCCTGAAGTGTAAATTATGTACCTTCTTGGTATTTCAAGAAAAGAAGCAGACATGAAAATCTGGGAAGTAGAAAACCTTTCAGCACTTGCAGAAAGAACACAGAAACTGTGACAGGCGCCTGATGAATGGTCTTTACCTGAGGATGCCAAAATATGTCTTCATGTCATGAGAGAATGAAGAATTGCCCATTGTAGGAGAAGATATGGTCTTGAACCTGATAAGGAACCTGAAGGTTCACAAGTTCATGAGGCCTGATGAGATGCATCTACCGATCCTGAGAGAACTGACAGATGAAGCTGCTAAGTCACCATTCCTCATATTTGAGAATTCATGGCAGTCTGGTGAAGTTCCCACTGACCAGAAAAAGGAAAACATAGCCCCCATTTTTAGACAGAGAAAAAAGAGAAGACCCAGTGAACTACAGGCCAGTCAGTCTCACCTCTGTGCCCGGCAAGGTCATGGAGCAGATCCTTCTGGAAACTGTGCTGAGGTACATCGAAAATAAGGGGGTAACTGATGACAGTCAGCATGGCTTCACTAAGAGCAAATTGTGCGTGACAAATTTGGTGATCTTCTGTGATGGAGATTCAGTATTGGTGGATAAGGGAAGAGCAATCTGGATTTTTCCAAAGAATTTGACACTGTCCCAGAAAATATCCTTGTATCTAAATTGGAGATTGATTAATTTCATGGAAGGACCACTGAACAGATAAGGAGTTAGCTGGATGGTGGCACTCAGAGAATTGTGGTTGACGTCCAAGTGAAGACCAGTTATGAGTGGTGTTCCTCAGGGGTCGGTATTGGGGCTGGTGATGTTTAACATTTTTGTTGGTGACATGGACAGTGGGATCGAGTGCACCCTCAGCAAGTTTGCTGACGACATCAAGCTGTGTGATGTTGTGGACATGCTGAAGGGAAGGGATGTCATCCAGAGGGACCTTGACGGGCCTGAGAAGTGGACCTGTGAGAATGTCATGAAGTTCAACAAGGCCAAGTGCAAGGTCCTCCACATGGGTTGGGGCAATCCCAACACAAGTACAGGCTGGGCGGAGAATGGATTGAGAGCAGCACGGAGAGAAGGACTTGCGGGTGCTGGTTGAGGAGAAGCTCAACACGAACTGGCAATGTGCGCTTGCAGCCCAGAAAGCCAACTATATCCTGGGCTGCATCCAAAGAAGCATGGCCAGCAGGTCGAGGGAGGTGATTCTGCTCTCGTGAGACCCTGCCTGCAGTACTGCATTCAGCTCTGGGGACCCCAACAGAAGAAGGACATGGACCTGTTGGAGCCTGGAGAAGAGAAGGCTCTGGGGAGACCTTCTAGCAGCCTTCCAATACCTAAAGAAAGTCTAAAAGGAATACAGAGAGGGACTTTTTACAAGGGTGTGTAGTGATAAGACAAGGGGTAATGGCTTTCAAGTGAAAGAGGGTAGGTTTTGATTAGAGACAAGGAAAAAATTTTTCCCTCTGAGAGTGGTGAAGCAGTGGAAGAGGTTGCCCAGAGAAGCTGTGGATGCCCCATCCCCAGAAGTGTTCAAGGCCAGGTTGGATGAGGCTTTGATCAACCTGATCTAGTGCAAGGTGTCTCTGCCTATGGCAGGGGGATTGAAACTAGATCATTAAGGTCCCTTTCAATCCAAACTATTCTATGATTCTATGTGCTACCAGGAATGATAAAAAGGTGAAAAGGAGATCTCAACGTTGGAAACCACAGTGTAAGTTTAAAACAGGAGAGTCACAGGAATGAGAGATGGTTTGACTCTGGAGGAAATATATAATTAGAGAATAGATATAGTCCACAATCTGGTTGCTTTGGTTGCTCACCATGTTCCCAACCTTCACTCTTGATCTGCTTTTCTTCCGATGGAAGCCATAGTGCAGGGAGATCAAATGTGAGAACATGATTGTGAAGGAACTTTCAGGTCTCCTTCAGGAATCAGAACATACTTCTTAAGCCAGTGGGTTGGAAAGAGCTCCTCATTTTACCTTCTCCTCTCCTGCCTGTTTTTCCGGCTAATCATCATAAAGTCTAATCAGTCAGATCAATATAAACAATGGGAGATTAAAGCAGAAATTTTTTTATATAAGACAGTGTAGAGGTTCATGTGATTGTGGTACAAATACCTTCAACATGCCATTTTTGCTAGAAAGATGCATTTAGATTTAAAACAGAGGATTATGGAATAGGCACCACAGTGTGGGCAGCACGGACACATTGGTGCCATACAGATAGTGTGCAGCTGTGGTACAGGTGGAGTCTGATCTTGAAATAACCCTAAGACTTTTAAATCTATGAGTGGCTTTATGATTCAAAGACAGTGGAACTTTGTCAATGGACTTCAGAACAAAGAGGGTTTCATCCTGCCATCCCAGGGTTTAAGCCTTTCCTCTTGCATGCTGAACACTTTTCACTTGGAAGTTCAGTCACCATTTCCAATGGGAAATGTTCAGAGCTGGGGAGTAAAACCCCACCTATCACTCTCAGTAATTACTTTCTTGTCAGAGAAGTGGTTTTAAATCTTGTTTCAACACGTAGATGCTGAGCATCTACCTTTAAGCTTAGGCTTAAACTTTCTAACCTTTTTCACTGGGTCATAAGGCTGAAAAACTCAGGAATATCACTTAGAAGTAACATCTCACCTTTGATAAATCAGAGCTTCTCTGGGTATTTCACAAGTTACCTATGCCAATGATAAATTGATGAGGTGGTGCTAACCTATATAGCTAAGAACATTGTCTACTGTGAACATGTCTTCACAGTAACACACAAGTCCAATGCCTTGAAATATATTCAGATGGGCGTATCTTAGCTAATACAGCAGTTTGTAGTGTGATTAACAAAAGCTATCCATGTACTATATAGCTATATAAGTCAGGTTTTCTATTTTATGGTTGTATACAATTATTTCCACTAAACATGCATTCAGCCAGGAGTTAGTGATATTTTAGAGATATGACTCTATACTTACAGCTAATTTATGAATTTATTCCTGTGTTAGATCAAGTTAAACTTTTATTCTCTACAGCTATGAGTCAGTTTTCTGTAAAGTTTCATAGCAGTGCACACGTTATACCAGCTGTCATGTATTTAGGGCTTTGCATCTGTAGCCCTTAATAAAATGATTAGTCCCATCAGCTGATATTTTTGAGCAAGGGGTGGCAAGGGAAAAGTTAGATAATAAAGCAAACAAACAAGAAAAGAAGCCAGTTTTTTTGTTGTTTTGTTTTTTTTTCTTTATTAGCAGTGATAAAAAGAATGGGAGAACATGAACATCATCTCTATAATTTTGCTCACATTTCAATGTTATGAAGACTCTCAAAACCAGAGAAAGTCAGTAAAATTTCTCAGTAAGTTATGAGTGGAAATATTTTCTAGTTACTCTGCAAGTACTGTTAATGGAAGGCTGCTTATAGAATTGCAAGAGAAGATTCGTGCCATATATTCATTAACTCTGGTGTGATCAGCAGATTTCTAGGGCTACATATGATCACTGTAATGTTTGGTCAAAATCCTGACTAAAAACCCTTTTGCCAGCAAAACAGCGCCACGGAGTTTTGCCTTAGAGCCAGACAATATGTGGTTCGGATAAAATGTATTTCTGACAAAAATGCGTGAGATCAAAAGGGAGCACAGGGATTTACAAATTTGGAGTATCTATTGAGCAGTCGCCACAGGCTAAGTTCCTGTATCAGGGCTGGAATAAGAATTTTGGCCATTCTACAGATTTATAAGAAATAGCACTGTTACAGAGTGAATCCCTTCTTCCCCACGTCGCTCAGGAAGGCTCCTCTGCTTCACCAGATTCAGTGAATATATGTGTTAACGGGGGATTTTTCACAGACATTATAGCCTACTTGAATTTTCAAAAGGAAACAATCAGTCATCAAAGTCTTCTAAAGAAACTAGGCAGCCGTGGGATTCGGGGGGAAGGAACAGTCATGGAGAACTGCCTAGAGTAGGAAGAAGTGGGGGTGCACTGTGACCTCGCAGTGGGAGGTCACTGGAGTTTCACAGAAATGTTGAGACCTCTACTGTTCCTAAATTGCTTAAAAATAGGGGTAAGCAACCACCAACGTTTGCAGTTCATATGAAGACAGAAAGAACAAAGGCTAAATGCAGAAAGGATTTACATGACTAAGTGACTGAGTAATAGCATGGGACGAATTTAAACGTAGGTAAACGCAAAGCGAATGCACATAAGAAAAAAAGAAATGGGCTATAACCTGACCATTTTCACTCAGGAGTGAGAGCTTTGCGTTGTGACAGACAGGTCTGCGAAAATGTTAGCTCAGAGCTTAACGTCGGTCTAAAACAAAACAAACAAAAAAAGTAGCAAGTCAGATATTAGGAATTATTAGAAAAGGGCTGGGGAACAAGAGAGAAAATCATTATGTTGTTGTATAAACCCATTGTTCACCCTCAAGTTGAAGCCTTTGCATGGCTTTGCTTTTGCAGCTTGAGTAGGGAATGACAGAACCTGAAGGCACTCAGAGAGGAAGAAAGGATGACCAAAGGTTGCTTTCGTAAGAGTGGTTACTGAGCAGGCTGTGACAGGGGACCACCAGGAGGGGGTTGCTGCACAAGGAGAGGTGAGTAGGAGCCAAAAGGGGACAGAATGGGGCAGCGTCTACTCCAACAAGGTGCAGCCACAGAAAAGCTAAGCAGGTTTGGTGACAGTAGCCAGGGTCAGCCACAGTCCAATGATCATAGAATCAAAGATTAAAAGAATAGTTGGGGTTGGAAGGGACCTCAAAGATCATCAAGTTCCAACACCCCTGACATAGACAGGGACACCTTTGACACGAGGAAACAAACTCCGTAACTCCCGGAGAGTTATAAAGCAGGTATGTTTATTGCAGCGCTGGGTGCAAGGGGGATCTCTCCTCCACAAACTTGCACACCATATGGCAAAACAAGCGCCTATTTATGATGACCTGATGGTCGTTAACAGTTCCCGTTATCTTATTTGCTCCTTCCTAGGTCCTTCCTCAAGAACAATAGGGTTCTGGTTAACAGTTCTCGTTATCTTTATGGCTCTAGATGGCTACTTATCTGCTTCTTCTCAGGTCAAGCCGCCCTAATGTCATTCAGGAGCCTCAGATGAGTCCTCTCACGGCTCTTTCTCCCTTGGTCTTTCCACAGCAGGCTGATCACAGTTTATAGTTGTACCACATTGAAAATGACTAGCTGTGCAGGGAGGCAGAGCCTGGGCTGAAGGGAAAGTTGCAGGGCCCGCTGGTGCACACGAGATCCAGAGAGCCAGAGATTCTTTCTTCACCCTGGAGAACAGGGAATATGATAGACAGCTACACAGTCCTGATGGCATGGA
The DNA here is from genome assembly GCF_009769465.1 of Tauraco erythrolophus. NCBI lineage: Eukaryota > Metazoa > Chordata > Aves > Musophagiformes > Musophagidae > Tauraco > Tauraco erythrolophus. The sequence continues at coordinate 120,212,799 of NC_141465.1, read as the reverse complement.
GAAAAAGGATCATTTGCGATCTTGTCCACCAAATCATACCACGGACAGCCAAATTTTAAAGAAACAAAAGGAGGCGGTTCTTCATGCAGCAGGTAACAGACCTGCTAATTCCCTTTCAAGGGCACTGTGGAGACGGTAAATTTCAGGGGTTCAAAGGGCAACTGAATAAGCATTTCAAGGATAAATCTGTTATGAGCCACTAGAAAGATGAATCACTATAGGCTTAGGCAGTCCTCTAGGAGAGAGGAGAGAAGGGAAATACAGTATACCTTTTTTCTGTTCCCATTAAGTTTTGGACAGCATTTGTCAATTAGGAAAGAGCATAGACACAGCCTCCTTTAGCCGCAGATTATGTAGCCGAGTTTCCTGCATTTGATGAAGTCAGAAGAGTCAGCACACCCAGAGCGCAGGAGTTGAGCGCTCTGGGAGAATCACCTTCCTGAAGATGGTGGTCTCACCCACCAAGAAAGCCAGAGAGAAAATGCTGGCTTGGTGAACCTTTAGCCTGAAGGTCTATGGTTATTCTTATATTCCTCTATTCTCAACTGAGTCATTTATGTTGTTTAGGATGGGATAAATTCCTTGTTCCTTTACTATAGCAGGCACTTAGAGTGACTAGTTTAGATGTACTTGTCAACTTTTCACCACGTTAATCTGTGCTTGTTCAAACATCCTTTTCAAGAATGGATTATGATCTCCAGATGTGACTCTAAGAAACACCTTCCATTCGTTCATATCCACTACAAAGACTCCTGTCCCTTCCCTTCTTTGTCAGAACAAAACATATTCAAATTATATTGGGAAGCATATCCTCATTCATCTCCTAATTTTCTGCCAATCAAAGGCCAGAGCGACTGTAATCCTTATTTCCTAAACGTTTACTGTACAGTTTTTATCCATCTTAACTAAAATACCATATTCAGCTAGCTTCAAAGAAGTGGATATGAAGTGCACCTTTACCCTAAACTGACTTTTTAGATTGTTGACCAGTAGCTGAATAAAGGAATAGTGAATCCCATGTACATAATAAATGTATTCTTAAATGATTTGCTTTGAGTTATTTTTTTCCCTAGGAATTATTATTTTTATTATGGCTAAAGAAATAATCATCATGACACAAAACAACTGAAAATCATCATGCACCTTCAGTGATGCAGTGGCGAAGACGGTGTAAACTGGAATAATTAGCCCAAGGAGACTTGATGGCACCAGATAAACCAGTAAAGTCACGTTACATGGCATCACTGGCCTGAGGTGAAGAAATGACAGATTATTACATTTCAGATCAACTGACTGGTGATGTTTTAGAGTCAAATCATTATTCTAAACAAGACACATGATGCATATAGGATATTGTAAAGGCATAGCAGGAACATAATGCGCTCAGATATCACCAGCCTCAAAAGGCATGAACTATGACTTTCAGTGCACAGGAAAGGGGAATGAGGGATTGGAGCAATAACCTATATACGAGTAACGCATTTTTACATCATTAGCGAAAGCAAAATGAACGTTCTTTTTGTATAAGCCTACAAATAGCAAAAGAAACTATGATTGTGTCATATCAATCAGACCTGAACAGAGTTGAATCATTCTATCTGATCTGAGAGCTGTCTGCACTGGATTTCCTGTTGCTAAAGCAACAGCCAAGTTAGCTGTTAAACGAATGGACAAAATAATCCATAGGCAATTTAAAATATTATGTACATTTTTATCTTTACAGTATGCTATACACACAAACATGTATTTGAGTATGCTTTGCCAAACCAACAACAAATTCTTATGTTATGAATGTATATGTAGGGTAATTGTGACTCTGAAATATGTTTTTGCAAAATATTTCTTAAGTAGTTCAATTTGTAGAATTAGAAGTTATTATGAAACAGCTGTGCTAACCGAAGATAATTTATATAGATGTGATCCTGAGGAATAATCAGGGATTCAGCAATCTTATTTGGTATCTTTAGAATATTTTTCAATCTAGACAAAATATGCATGTTTTCTCCCCACATACCACTTCCAGCTGAGATAACAGACATTTTATGGCAAATGTTGTACATCCTGAGTATGACACAGCTCCTCCCCAAAGACCTTGCAGTCCACTAGACAAGACAGTGAGATTGGGGAGGAACACTAGGAATGCTCATCCAGTAAAGTAGCATATCAGTGACAGAAACAGGAAAGAATACTGAATTAGTGGATACCCAAACACTATAGATCCTTTCACAACCTGGAAAAATAGATGTCACGTGAAGGAAAATGGCATTTAAGGTGTTGGGAATCAGCTCATGTTGCAGATTTAAATAGATTTCCTGCCCTAAAGAAGGGCAAGAGTTAGACATGCAATTCTTGAAAGGGAGTGTGGCAGCAGAGGGAACAATCAGAGGTAGAAGCAAATAAAGTTGACCAGGTACAGGGAACAAAGTTCTCAGGAGGACTGAAAAGTACTGCTTCCATAGTCTAAGAAAGCACAGTTTTCTCTTTCTCTTTTTGGATTTACTGCTTGAGTGGAATTGCTTTGATCTCTTTTGGACTGCAAATAAAGTCTGAGAGATTTTGCATGACAGTGACATTAGTACTCACTGTCCTAAACAGCAGAAGGCAAGAGCAGTCTGATGCTAGCTCTGCTGCCCTCATATACTTCCAGACGTCCCATGTTTGGTCAGTGGAATTTATTTTGATTCTAAATTTTCATTTATAGCTAGTAAAGGTAGGAAAACTTTTGTCTTACTATTGAAGAGTTAATTGAGCTGTGTAGCAATCTGTTTTATGACTTCCAGTACTTTCAGATGACGATTTAATTCTGTTGTTAAATACTTACAAATTGCTACCATTAATGAGCCCATCTCAGTGCAGATACATATACAGCCAATTATAATTTATAAATTGCATGCTATTTATATATTTATATACCATTTATAAACTGTTTAAAATAAAATACAGAATAAAATGCATACTGAATCAAACAGACACAAAGTGTTTAAGATAATTAAAAATTGCCCATGCTATCTTCCTTTTGATTCCTAATGTATCCAGCTCTGTTAGAAACTCTTTTACTTCTAGGTCTGCTGAAGAAAAGGAAAGAAAATTAATTAGGATTATTTTATCCTTTTTAAACTATGTATGTAGGCTTTCTTCCTTTTAAAAAAATATCCCTGAACAGAAATAAACTAGGACACTTCCTTGCTTCTCTGTGAATTGTTATCCATGTTGCAACGGTAAATCTCTAGCATTTGCTGCTGTTGTTTAATTTACAAGACTATCAATGTAAGCCTGCAAGAGCAGCCAGAATTTTATCAGTAAATGGCAAAAGGTCTTCTACGTTCTTGAAACCTTCGGGAAATGACATATGTAGTGTTCAAGCTATTTCAATTTTTTAAGTTAAAGTTGAATCAAATCAATTCATAACAGTGCCAGTTTCTCCCACAATCTGTAAAGACAGCTTAGACTGACTAACATAAATGAATCCCTTCTTGCCTGCCTGTCTCCTTCTATTCTCTCATCAGGAGGTTGAGATATGGAAGTGCTTCTTCCCAATGTGATACCACCAAAGAGAAGGACAAGAGAAAGCATTATGTGCAGAATGTGGCAGGAGCGAGTTTTTCAATTCTGCTACGTTTCCTGCTTCAGCAAATCATAATGATGGTATCAGGTGTGGTTTTATGCCGTTCTCTTAGACTGCAAGTCTAGTCTTTTTGGATGTTCATTTTCATCCATATTTTGGCAGCCTACAGAATATTTCTAGAGAAAGTTAGGTAGGAAAGTGTAATTTTAAAAGTAATTTATAACTCAATCTGAAAAAAAGAGGCAGAGATAAGTATTGCTTTATCCTGGCAGCTTTCTTATAGAATCATAGAATCATAGAATCGTTAGGGCTGGAAGGGACCTTCAAAGGCCATCTAGTCCAACCCCCCTGCAATGAACAGGGATATCTCCAACTAGATCAGGTTGCTCAGGGCCTCATCCAACCGGGCCTTGAACGTCTCCAGGGATGGAGCATCTTCTTCCTAAGGTCTCCTTTATAAAATAGAGACCAATGAATGGTATTTCTTTGCCACAGACATATATGTCCTCACCAAATTTTTACTTACCATATGCCTTGAGGCAGGAATTTGAGGACCCTTAGACAAAAATCACAGTTTATTTTTTTTTAATTATCACAAAGGTCCTATCATTGCTGTTTCAAATTTGAAGCATATTGCTCATCAAAAAAAACAGCCAAACAGCAAAAAAATAAAAAAAAACCGCACCAAAAATGCCCAAGAAATGACAAAACACTCCTGTTTTGAGAATAAATGTGCCGTATTTCAGCCTTAAAGAAAAAATGATTGTGGTATTAATAAAAATTTTAAAAATCTCTTTGAAAGAGAGGTACAAAGTACTATAAGAATAAATATAGGTTGGTATTCTATATAGCTAACACCATTATTTACCGTAAATAAGATTTGTTTGGAATCATTGTGGTTTCTGCTACCTTGCCTCTATAAAAATAAATAAATAATCATATTTAAAGTAAACATGTATTTAGGAAACTAAATCATCACTAACACTGGTGTGATAATAGAACCCAGAGTCGAGAAAAAATCTAGAATGTACTGCATTAGGCACTGAGTAATATTTTAGGGAAAAGTCAGTAGCTGCAAGGATTTCCAACCAGAGCTGAAAGCACAGACTCTTGTGCAGAAGCGTACAAATATGACGTGCAGCCAGAGTGTGGGACAATCATAGGTATACAGAATAGCTGAGCTGAGAAGGCATGTCTGGAGATCATCTAGTCCAACCCCTTGCTCCAAGCAAGGTTACCAACAGCAGGTTTTCCAAGATTATGTCCAGTTAGATCATCCAGAGTGACCTTGACAGGCTGGAGAGGTGGGCCTATGAGAACCTCATGAAGTTCAACAAGGCCAAGTACAACATCCTGCACATAGGTCAGGGCAATCCCAAGCACAAATACAAGCTGGGAGGAGAATGGATCGAGAGCAGCCCTGTGAAAAAGGAGTTGGTGGTACTAGTGGATGAAAAGCTGGACGTGAGCTGGCAACGTACGCTAGCAGCCTAGAAAGACAACCATATCTTGGGCTGCATCAAAAGAAGCATGGCCAGCAGGTCAAGGGAGGTGATTCTACCCCTCTACTCTGCTCTTGTGAGACCTCACCTGCAGTACTGTGTTCAGCTCTGGGGCCCCCAACAGAAGAAGGACATGGAGCTCCTGGAGCGAGTCCAGAGGAAGGTCACAAAGATGGTCCAAGGGCTGGAGCACCTTTCCTATGAAGACAGGCTCAGAGAGTTTGGATTGTTCAGCCTGGAGAAGAGAAGGCTACATGGAGACCTTCTATCAGCCTTCCGGTACCTAAACGGGCTCTACAAGAAAGCTGGAGATGGACTTTTTACAGAGTGTGTAGTGATAGGAAAAGAACTGTGGCTTTAAACTGAAAGTGTGTAGATTTAGATTAGATATAAGGAAGAAGTTTTTCACTCTGAGGGTGATGAGGCACTGGAACAGGTTGCCCAGAGAAGTTGTAGATGCCCCATCCCTGGAAGTGTTCAAGGCCAGGTTGGATGAGGCTTTGAGCAACTTGATCTAGTGGAAGGTGTCCCTGTCTATGCAGGGGAGTTCAAACTAGATGGTCTTTAAGGTTCCTTCCAACCCATACCATTCTATAAGTCTATGATTCTCTACGTGCATCTAGTGTTTTACCACCCTCACAGTAAAACAGTTTTTTTTTCTTATATTCAAATGGAATTTCTTGCATTTAACTTGTGCTCGAAGAACAGCCTGCGGATCTGCTGTAGCAACTTCCTTCCATTTTTTAACTCAGTGAGGGAAAGAATTGGGATTTTGTTGGCAGGTAATACACTAAATGGAAACAAAAATACCCAAAAGAGAATGGTAGTGTCATGAACTGGTATTTAAAAGACCTATCAAGCTGAAGAAAATGGCAGAAAGAGACATTGTTCTTTATGACTTCAGTTAAAAGCTGGCAGGTGGCTATTGTACCCATAGGGTCTCAGATAGGTGTCCTTCCTGCTCTAGCCATTTTCCAGAGGAAAGCAGGAGATTGTAATGACCATGAAAACCTTAGAAAAGACAAGCAGAAATCAGCTCTGTGTAGTCTTGGTACTAGACAGGGAAGTGGAGCTAAATGGACTTTACTATTTCCTGGGAGGCTGTTTAACTGTATTTTTTGAGGACTGGACTTGTGGAGAGACATAGAAGGGGACATGCCTTCTTTGAGTTGCAAGTGTATCTGCTTCAGCAGCTAACAGCAAAATCTGTAGTGGGCCCTCCCACCTGTAGCCATCTATCTATTTCATGATCTATATTTGCCACTATCTATATTTGCAAAGAGAAAGTATCTCTGTTTTTACAAAAAGCAAACGTGTCTGAGAAAAGTGAAGTCGATAAGGGAAAATATTCTGAACACTAGGAAAAAATTTTTTACTGTGGGGATGATAGAGCTCTCACAGAGGTTGCCCAGAGAGATGGTGGATGCTTCATTCTTGGAGACAGTCAAAATCTATCTGGACATAGTCTTAAGCAACCTGCTCTAGGTGGCCCTGCTTGAGTAGTGGGGGTTGACCAGATGGCATCCAGAGGTTGCTTCCAACCTCAACCGTTCTGTGATTTCATTCTTTTACGAAAAAAGTTATATCTCTAGAGAAGAATACCAAAGGTGTTAGATTCACTCTCTTTCAGGGATTCCTCATCTTACTTAGTTATGAGTTTCAGGGAAGTCTGGAGTTTGCAATCAACACTCGAGGAGAAAAGGCTCGATCCATGCCTTGAAAATTAACACTTTGTTGGAAGCCTGCAGGCTTTGTTTTGCTGTGTCCAAGAGCCCATGATTCTAATGGGACCATGCCCAAGAAGTTCACCAGGCCCTGTGTTGTGCTCATGTCACCAGCAGTCTCCAGAATTTGTTTTTTCCCCTGTTTATCTCCAAACATGTGCTGGTAGAGATGAACTGGTGTATCTGTGGGATTTTTTTTCTCTGCATAGAGAATTGCAACCTTCTCCTCTTTAGATACTGTTATTTTAACTCACATTTTTTACTGCTTAGTGCATTTACAGATCTGAGGGTTGCTTTGGAAAGTCAAGGCCCACACACCATACGTGAGCTGTGGTGGGGGAGGCAAGGAGACAGTTAGAGATGTTTGCTGCTTTTAGAGACTGCACAGTAAAGCATCTTTACTTCCAAGGACTCCAGTTCCCTGTCGGACACCAAGTGGCTACGGTTACGCAGAAGTACTCTGCAAGGGAAACACAATAAATAGGATAGCAAGTCAATCCGGGCTCAGATGACCATAACAACATCAGAAAGTAGTAGAAGATATAAAACAGTTCCAGGACTGGGGAAGCGTGAAGAAACATTAAGAAAAGAGTTCCATGGTCACAACCACCCACCTCCAAAGACAAATGGCATCCATTCCAGCCAGTGAGAATTCTGCTATTCCTTTGAACTGCCATCATGAAGTGGCAGGGGCTAAGGGTTTCCCCTACCAGGCTGATCACTAGGTTGCACATCACTAGGCTGCAGACAGCTCTGTGCACTTGAAGAAGAAACTAATAAAGTCTGAAGAATGACAGAACCTCTAAGATATAACTAGTAATTTAAGTAATTTAGCACTTTAAGTAGCACTAATAATTTAAGATAGACCTCATTCTCCTCAATTTCTCAATGGTTTCCCATATGATACAGGAACTGTTTAGATTGTTTCCCTATAATTTTTAGTAAACATCTTATTTGTTATGTCTCTTATTAGAAGCACAGCATAAAAACCTCAGTCTAATTATCAGTGACTCATTCACAAATGCCTACTTCATTGTTCTAAATGAGAACACACTCTTAGAGAGATAATAAAATTAACATCAGAATCTATTCAGAAACAAACTGAGCAGTGGATGCTCATAGCAGTGTACACTGAAGTCAGCTAGAGCATGTATGAGTATGCAAGAACTGTAATATACTGTTCTGTATATACTATTTAATCATTATGATTGTATTTAACATAGGAAAAAGACTTTTCGATTTGACTGGATTTGAACTTGAAAGGCTTGTCCTCAGCTGATTAAATTGCACAGATTCATAGATAGCACAGAAGCTGTGCTGTTCAGTGCCAGATCAGGATCTCCAACCTCAGCTGTATTTCATCTAAGTAGCACCACAAGAAACATAACATTAAGACACAATGACTATGCTTAGACACAGAGTCACTATCCATCATGCAAACTCCATTTCTCACAGCAGAACATTTACTAGCCTTTAAAGAAAATTAAAGAAAAAAAGAAGAAAATTACACTGTACGTTTCAAAACACTTTTCCTAAAGTGTATAAAATGAGTAATATCCAAAGCAGACGTTTAAAGGATAAAGACTCAAATATAGCATCAACACCAACAAAATCAAATACAATTCTTTTGAGCATTCATTTCCCTTCACCCTATTTATATCCCATACTTTTAATGAATAACTATATTGCTAACCTATCAGCCAGCAAAAGAATCTATAATGAATTTAACCAAGATAATATTGGCCAAGATTTATGACTTCGCACATAGAATGCAATGTTTCATTGCATATGGAAGACAGACAGAGTTGAGTATGAAAAATCCAACAGAGCTGGTAAGATAGATGCAAGTTCTGCTCTAGCTATTCAGGACTCCATAGGGAGCCACCACAGTGAATGAAGGATGGGTTGTGCTTACTGTTGTACAAAGATGTTACACTGTAGTCTCTCCTACAAGTGATTTCCTCCATTCTAATGGATTCATGCCCCTACAGAGTTCGTTGCTCCAGTTCCCTGTGTGTTAACCAGGAATGCAAGTCCATGGTTCAAAGGCAGAAAACTCCATCAGTTTCAAGAAGCCCTTAACAGCTTGAAGACATGGCTCAGAGGACACTGGGAGAAAAGTCATCTGAGGTGAAGCTAGTCTTGTCAGAATCTTGTGTGGAAACATCAAAAATACACTTATTTCATACAGACAGATCTATATGCAACATGGATACAGCTTCTGATTAATGGTCACCTAACATAAGCAAGATCTTTTTTCTTTCACAGTAAAACAATCATGACACTGCTATCATTAACTGTTGTTTTTCACTTGATTTCTGGATCAATGGAATGATTTCATTCTTCTGACACATTATCTGGAATGCACTGACCAGACCAAAGCACAGGGATAGTTTTTTTCTTCTTGTTGACAACTAGATCGTAACAACTGCTCTGTATTATACAAAGATAGCTGTGTTAAGCCCATAGTTGATGCAAAACAATCACTCTTCAACATGTGCAACCCCCAAACTATAGCATTATATCCTGCTTTGTATCCTCTATGTCAAGCAATTCAATTACTCTGCAGCCATACTTGACATACATAACATAATGCTGCTTACAATTAAAAATATTAACATCCTCGTAAGATATTTTTAATCTGTACTAGCAAAATCTAAACATATTTAGAACATTCAAGAAAGCTAGTGTTTTAAATAAGCTCTACAGTACAATTTTCATCTCAGATTACAACGATTATCTCATAGTTTATCATGCATACTGAATGTACTTTGATTATAGCTGATCTCTACTGAAAGAGTGTCTCTTTTTTTTAAAAAAAGGATAAGTTAATGTCAGAAAGATGTTATTGATTTAATGTGTTAAATACTTTTATGTATCCTGGTGGATCTCATCTCATTTTCACAAACATTTTAAAAGGTAATGTGGTTTCTGTGTTGTAATGCAGTAGCTTGTCTCCCTCTGGAATAGAGGATTTGTAACAGACTACTGACCTCAAACTTAATTCACAGAAGGAAAGAGGATGCTAACTGAATCCTACATGTCCTCAAGTATGTTTTCACTCTTAACTGCATCTCCATTTTCTGTCTTGGATTCTGAGGGGAAAAAGAAGGGCAATAATATTCTTTTCAAGTGACACATCTTTGGTACAAGGCATAATACCAATAGAGTAATGCAGCCAGGTCATGTTGTTTTCTATATGCCAGTACAGTTAAGGCCCTAAGGCGGGCCTTAGCCTTTTCCACTGTTGACTACACAATGACTTCCAGTTTTGATTTGCCAATTGCTAATCTTAGTTGACTAAAACCACAGTCAAGTTCTCTTGAGAAACAGTTAGATTGCATTACTCAATACATTACTCATAGGTTACACAGCATTCAGTCACTACACTGAATTGCAGTTAAACATTATACTGTTTTTTTTTTTTAAGGTATTTAAATTATACTGGTTAGCAGTCATGTAAGTTCATTAGCTGTGACACAGCTGCTATACACCTTTATGACCTCTTGGTACTTTATATTTTTTAATGTGTCCAGAGCTAGTGGATAGAAATGTAGTAATGCCATAATGCCATCTGCAGGCTCTAAACAGTCCCAGTTTCTCTTGGTGACCCTGTCTTCCATTTTCTACCAAATAACTAAAAGAAAAGGTAGAAAAAAAAGTAGAAAAACAAACCACAACAAACCTTCCAACTGAGAGTCAAATCATAAGTAATTCAAACAAAGCTCTACACTATGACTCTCCATAATGAGTTTTCTCAACAGCTTTCTAGTAATCTCTGTCAGAAACAATGTGAAGATAACTTTTCATATAGTATTTATCAGCTCAAGCCATGGCCTCAAGTTAAGAAGTAAGATAGTTTAAAAACAAGACTTAAGTGAACAGTCGTAAATATTGCATTAAAGTTGCGTTATGTTCAGATCTAAAGATCACTGATAAGCTGTTGGTCTACAGTGATTGGTATTCCTTAACACAGATGTGCCCTAACTTCCTGATTCCAATAGCCAGCAGTCAAATCTTCAAACACTCAGGAGTCATAGGATAGACATCACCTATTCTGGAAAGCTGAAAGAAAGGATCTCAAACTGTGGTTCACAAAAGATGACAACAGCTCCCAAGGGATCCCACTGCTCCACTGACCTAGGGGTTATCAGTCTCAGCATATCCTGTTGATTGGCTTTTCTAAAACCAGAGATTCAGATTACTCAGAAGTTCTCCTGCCAGCTCAGCTTCCCTGTTAGATGGTCTACACACAGCTTAATACCCACTTTTGTTATCCTGATAGGCTTAACAACAAGTATGAGTGGACAACCACAGACCTTGTTAAAGCTGACTGATGTGTTTGCCACTCTTCTGTAGGGTTAAATGCAAAACAAACCAAAAAAAAACCCACCAAAACACCACCCATCCACACCCTGCCACCCAGAAAAAAAAAAAAAAATGGCTGAAAAATAGAAACCACAGCCCAAGATGCTGGGTCATCTGGCACGGACTAACCAAGAACACAAGGGAAAATGTCTATTCTTCCAAAGTGTTACTGTTTCATCAGAAATAGAGAGGAAATTTCTGGCAACGTCTACGTTTCAGCTACTTGTGTTTCCTTTCTTTGGGAATCTGTGAACATCAAATCCAACAGTATTTCTAATTCAAAATACTAGAGGAAAAACTAGACTAAAAAAGCAAACAAACAGCTCATTTGTATATTGAGTCTAACATGCTTCTTACTGCCTTGCTTCTTCTCCTAAAGGAATAGTAAAAAACCTGCTACATATTCTTCTGGTAAGCAGACATTTATCTCAATCTATGGGTCCCTCTCACTGGCATTCATTTGTCTGCTCAAAATTACTTCAATATTCCTCACAGAGGCCAATAGTCACTGAAATTACTCACTAGTGTTATGTTCAGGGTGTACCCACATGAGAGCTTTTGGAACAACATCTGAAAAGGCTTCATAAATGCCTCTTCTATTACATAGAAATAGTAATATTTTTAAGAAAATACTCTAAGATTTGAATCAGTCATTAACTAACACAATTGGAACTGTCGACTCACTTCTAATTCGGTCCTACAGACTACAGGAAGAAAGAAGGGCTATATCCATATGAAAATAAAGTGTTTCAAGCTTTTACAGAGTATAATATTTTTTCACTTAATATTTTTAATTCTAGGACTTTCTGTGCTGTTTAAATAAAACCACTTTTATTTAAAATACATATTTAAAATGTTTTCATATCAAAAATAGAGGAACATCTCAGTAGAAGAGGCAGAGTAACAGCTTGACAATAGACATCACAGTAGATTGCATTTTTGTGTGCGTTCTTACTGCAATCCTCAGGCAGTGAAAAAAGATATATCATCTGAAGCTCTTGTACCTCGCATTTGTTGTATGCAGCTATTATTTTACTTGGCTTTGATGTTTCACACAACTTTTCGAAGCAAAGAATCTGCTATGACAACATGACATTTCCCATATGTTCCCTTAGCTGTATGAATGAGAAAACCTTGGCTAACCCTAATTAGCAATGGCACTGTTGTTTGTAATCCTTGCACTGCTTTTTAAACAACATTGTTTTAGCAATCTATTAGAGCTGAGGAAATGTTCTGCTTATTGTGCACAGGACCAAGAGCATCATGCTACCGGGACACTTGACACCAAATGGCCAGGGACAGGTGGCAGCCAGGTTCCCACACCTTGGCTAACCTTCCACCTCATAACTAGGTGGAGGTTATGGCAGGTTATGGTCTGGGTGCAGACAGACGGGGATTGCCTCCAGGCAAATTTCTCAATTCCACCTGCTTCCCTATATGGGGTGAAGAAAGCCTTCAAGAAAGCTGGTCAGTCAACAGATGGAGGAAGAAAGGCAACCATTCATATGAATTGGTTCATATTTTGCCTCCAGTCGTAGGAAGCTGCTTTTCTCTTTTGGCTAAAGAGTCATTGCCAGCTGCCAAAATGGAACTCAATCTCCTACAAATTAAATGCAGGTAGTCCTGGCTTTTTGAAAGCTTACCTCTCCCAGTGAATGTGTAAACATCTAATCTCTGCATGTAATCTAGTATCAAAAGAGCCCATCTGACATACTGAGTGGGAATCTGCTTTAGAGCTGCCAGAGGAGAGTGCTGCACAGAGGAGAGTGCTGCTTGTCACCTCAGGTGCCTTCAACTCCCTGAGATTCAGGGTCCAGCGTGATTTCGGAAAGCAGGGCCTTGTTTTAGTTACTGGGAGAAATGATACACCAGAGGGTCGTGCTGGCACCCAGAGACACCTTGGCAGATTGGAGAAATGGGCTGACAGGAACCACATGAAGTTCAACAAGGAGAAGTCCACAGTCTTGCCCCTGGGAAGGAACAATCCCAGGCACCAGGACATGCTGGGGACAGGATACCACTTGTCTTCTTTGAGGCAATGGCGCAATTGCTGGATCATGCTCAACTTGTTGTCCACCATGACCCCCAGGTCCTTTCCTGCAGAGCTCCTTTCCAGTCAACTGCTCCCAGCCTGTCCTGATGCCTGGGATTATTCTTCCCCAGGGGCAGGATTTGGCATTTCCTTATATTGAACTTCATGCTGTTCCTAATCCAGCTTCTTGAGGTCCTTCTGAATGGCAGTACACCTGTCTGGTGTATTGGCTAGATACATTCCCTTATTCTGACAATTTATTTTTTACTTTTTTACTTTTCAACTTCTTTTGTTTTTATTTTTTTTTGGAAAAAAAAATCCGTCTTTCCTGAATTAAGGGTTTTCAAATCAAGTTAAAACTTCCGTGTTCTGGTATAAGCTTTTTAAATTTTTTTTATTTATTTTAACATGGGGATAAGATATGCACTAGTTCCAAAGATGTTAAGGTTTTAAATTGTCAGAGATTCTAGACAAATAACTAAGCCTATTATTGCACATGTTGGATTTAAGCCAAGTGCTTTATCATTAAAATTCAGAACTGTTGCAGTAATACAAAAACAAACCCACAAAATATATGGAGAAAAAGATAAAAGTAGAACAGCAACAGGATTGTTAAAAAGAAAAAGAAAGAAAAAGAAAGCAACTATGAACAATAAAGGCCAAAAATTTAGGCAAAAGCAATTCTTGACAGAATTGTCTACTGCTATCGTCTCAATTTCCAATCCTTTTTCCCCCTCATCCACTGTTTGACTGCTTGTTCACACATCTCTCCTCATTTGAACATAGCTTTCTTCAGCTTCTTTTAGGACATATATTATCTTTCTAAACATTGTGTTAGAAAGTTGAGAAATAGCTTTTCCTTGATCTAAAAAGAATTCAGGTAGAGCAAGGCCAGTGTTATAAATTTGTTCTCTTTCCCTGGATGTAAAACTTGTGCAGTGAGGAACTCTCTTTTCACTCCATAGTTGTATTCAAGCAGATATAACAGATCCGGAACATAACATTCACTTCTAATTAGTTATACAATATTTTCATTAGAAAGGGAGATTTGTAATATACCCTATGAACATTTCGTTCATCCCTGTGACATTTGGTCATCAATTCCTATTCTTTTATAGATTCTTGTTGTTTCCCTGTGTTCAAGAAAATGCTCTTTTCTGTTTGGATATACCTGCATCATAATCACAACAACTGCAGATAGTTTCAAAGGACTTTGGATAATCATTTGACAGCAAAAGTTTAGTACAAGTTAATATTTCTGATCAGAGTTGATAAATATCCTTTGGTGGATTACTCCTTATTTGCTAAGGGTAATTCATCAAGGAATCTGTGCTACTAGGATCCATACAGGCATTTCAAGCAATCTCTGTGATGCTTCTGGATGTGTCATTTTTTTTGACTGATTTGTGAATCACTTGTAATCAATTAGTTCCCTTCAATTATTTTTCTCTGAGATTAAAGAAGTCCTCCTCTGGAGTCTCTTTCAATTGAATGTTTGACAATTCTATCTTCTCCTCTTTTTGAAAGTTATCTTTCATTTAGGATCAGTTAAGAAACTCTCCCTATTCTTTCATGTATATATGTTACATAGGCAGAGTACATGAGAGCTTTTCAGATCTGAAACACATCCTTCAGCCAAATGGAATTTACTTGGTAAAGACTTGAAACTGCAGTCACACCCTCTAGTTCTAAGTATAAAAGTAAAGTTAATCTATCTGTCTCCTTCAGTAATTGCTTTTTTCTCCTAATTTTTATGTTCCTAAAAAGGTTTGAACAGCATAGAGCAGCTATGTGCGATTTAAAGAAAATAGAAGCCAACATTTTTGTGATTAGAATTATATCCTTCTGAACAAGTGATCATTTGTGAATCCCATTCTTTCACCATTTTTGCTATTATACCTTGTGCTACCAATTCAAGACATGGTCCCACCTCATTATAAACAGAGTTTGACATTTATTGGGTTATAGGGGGAAATAAATGAATCAGAAATTAAATATTCTTTTCTTCTGGAAACAGACAAAATCATAAGGATTAATATGTTTAAAAGCCATATACTGCACAGCTCTTTTTAGGTTCCTTACATATGTTGTATTCTGGTAACAGTGTGTGCTGCTGCTTGTCTTCCTCCAAGCAGATTATTAGACACTGGGCGCTCAGTCCCTCTTCCAGCACATAAGCTGGAACACATCAAAGACAAGATAAAAGAAAAAAGGAGGAAAAAAAAAAAAAGATAAAAGAAGATATAACATGTACCTGCAGTGAATGCCTTGTCAACAGATATTACTGCTATTAAGAGTTTACCTGAGCTCGGGAAAAGTCTACAGAAATTCATGAAATATTAACCTGTTGAAGTTTACTGTATGCACAGAAAACACGTCCAGCTCAAGAAACCTCTGAGTTACAAATATTTGAGGCTAGTATCATATATGTGATGCTGGTGATAGTGTAATCTGAAGTAAACCTTTTCACAAGCAGCTGGAGAACTTGTTTGGAAAGTGAGACACTGATTTATATGCCACTCTTAATGTAAGGGACAAATCTGAAGTCATATCACACTCATCATTTTATTAGGTAACTCCTGAAGTGGCGAAGCAAGGAGTGTCAGCTTCATAGAGGGGCAAGAATAGACAAAAGGAATGAAATTCCTTGGTTTAATTACAGGTGTGTAAGCAGGAGAAAGGCACTCGAATTTATGTACACAATGGTGACTCTTATCATTAGTGGAAATCTTTTTCCACCAGTACACAGGGCGAGGGGATCCTCTTGATTCCTATTCCTCTGTACTTAGGACTTTTCAATTCCTTTTTACATTGGTGCAGCTTACCTAGGAAGGATGCAGAAAGCAACAATGTCTGTGAGATACTGGCTGTAACACCCTACTGCAGCAAAAAAAGGGAAAAAGGCTACTGTTGAAGTTTATATAATGTCAGATATATGAAGTCATTCATTCTGTCTTGGGACAGACCTCAGCTATATTTAATTCAAGACATTGCCCTCCAGAATGGTCCAGAGAAGAGCGATAAGTCTGACCACAGGACTACAGAACACGACCTGAGTGCAGCATGAAAGAACTGAATTTCTTCAATTTAATGAAGAAATAACTACCTTCAAATACGTAAAAAGCTGACAAAAAGAGGAACAAAATCTGTTCTCTATAATCACCAGAGACAGGACATGGAAAAGGGAATTTTTGTTGCTGTGAAGTACTTTCTGGTTAGGCAGTAAGGAAACCCTTTTAAGTCTAAGGGCAGTTAAACACTTAAATCAATTACCTAGGAAGGATGAGGAAGCTGATCACTGAACTTTTTTAGACAAACAGAATCAGAAATAACAACAATCAGAAACAACATAGATACAGTGGATCCAGTCTTTGTAACGGAATGTTCTAAGTGACCTCTTAAGGCTTCTTCTAGACCTTTTTCTTTCTGTTATTCTGCTGTATGCTGTGGACTGTGAGGCGTTCAGACACAATAATACGAATCTTAGGAGAAAAATAAATAAGCATAGACTACTTTTGAGAATTTCTCAACCATCTCACAACTGTGACACAATCATTGTTCTAGAAGCTCTTTTTATTGAACACATGAAGTTCTGAATTACACAGTGATTTGAATGAACGTCAAGACACTGAACTAATCTTAGGCTATTCACAGTCCTGATGTTTGAAAAAATGATAAATTACTGTCTCATTTATCTTGAATTTCACAGAAATATAGTCTGTAGATTTAAAAGCAAAGTTCGGATGAGATGAGATAATATTGACATTTTATTTTGTAAGATGTTCACACTTTGTGCTTCATGATGCCAATATTCCAACACAAGCAATGGCAGCTCGGTTCTTTATCAGTTCATACTAGAGTATAATAATCAATTATTATTAATAAATAATCAATTAATTAATCTACTAATTAATCAATTAGTTTCCTGTTCATATTGGAGCACACTCAGAAATTATTGCCAGGGCTAAAAACAATTTTCATATTTTTGTCCCTTTATGCCTCCAACATTTGTTTTTGCATTACTAAAATTGATTCCTTAGTTATTGCATCACCTTCCTAAAGTATCTTTGGTGATAAAATAACTGTACAGTTTCTACTCTGTAGGAGATATGTCTAGGCTTGAAACTCAGTGCTTAGAGAAAGCAATGCAATATTCATCTCTAGTATTGATTTTTCACTGAACACAAAATTTGAAAACTTTAAGTGACTAGACAAGATTTCTTTTGTCTTTCTATGGATCCCTTCTCTGAAAAGGTTCTTCCCATAGCTATGGTCAAGTAAATTAGAAATGAATACTTAAAATAGAGACTAGCTTAATCAGGAATAGTGCCATTAAAACTGAAATATACAAGGTCTCTGTCTTTTTTTTCTAGGAAAATACTGATGCTTTTGACTTTAACTTACGTGACACTAGAGCTCTACTGATTCACAAAGCAAGTAACTTAAAATGTTGCTGCTGTTCCAGCTAGCAACAATTTCATCAGAAGTTTTTTAAAAATAGATATATTTTGCATATCTGAATGGTTTACATCTCTTTATTTGTTCTGTGTGTGTAAGAAACAAAAAGCTACTAAGAATGAAGTGGGGATCTTAATTTAGCTTAAATTAAAGATGCTGAACAAACCCACACAAGTGATAGACAATTTTGACTAAATCAAGCAGAGGAATCAAATTCTACTTTATCTTACACACCTTATCTATTTTTGGAGCTAAAGCACTTGTCTTTTACATAGGAGGAAAACTTCTTGGAAAGCTGTTCAGTTCTCTTTCAATAATATTCATTCTTCTTTCAAAAGAGTAATCCTATGTCAGTAGTTCCAACAATACAGTATGGAAGAGGAAGTAAAACTTTTATCAGTATGAAAGCTAAAGACATCTATGAAGCCTAAAACTGCTCAGTAAATGTTATATATATAATGTCCTTTAGCAACAGGAAGGAGGGAAGACATGGGAGTGAGATTCAAACATATCATGCCTTGTCAGCCTCCACTGTGCATCACACAGTCAATGGAAGAATACATGCTGGGAGTTGATCGTTCTTTAACAGACTTAGCAGCTACATTATTTTACTCTTTGAAATATTTACATTTTATAGGTAAAGGTAACCTTTGGGTCTGCCCTTCACTAGAGTATCTTGGGATATTTTATCGTGTCTGAGCATGATTATGGAGGCTGAGTTTAGCTGATTGACAGTAACGATGACTGGCCAGATTGCCTTGCTCTGTGCCCTATATTACTTGTGATCAACTTGTTGGCTGAATGTGATTAGGGTTTAGTTTATTTCATGTCTAGCTGTCACGATGCCAAAACCAGTTGTATTCTGTCAGAGGTACCTGAGCACATACCATCTGTAGTCAGCTCTCCGAAATGAGTTAAAGCTATAATTGACTTGGGTATTATAGCAGATATATTCATGGGCTTTTAAAATCACTCCACTCGAACTCTGTGCAAACCAGCAGCAAAGTTGTTGACATAAAGCCCTTATCACAAAAATCCATAGTGGCCATTTATTCCTCCTCAGGCATATATGCTGGAGTAGAGATTTTCAGTTCTTCATCATTCTGAAGGCAGTCAATCACTTAATTTTTCTTGGCTTTGTCTTCCTGAAGTATGCCCTTGGCTCAGGAGGCAGGAGTAAAAGGTGAGTCATGCATCCTCACGCTTCATCTATTGAGAGATGACACATTGCCTGGTCCTGTTCCACCCCACCTTATGGTGGTGGGTCTGCACCATCGTTCAGAGGCAGGCACAGGCTCACCTTTCCACTTCAAGCTGATAGCAATGTGTTCATAATTAGCATGGCAATAAGTTTGGCGCTCTGCTAAGTATTGCAAAATAGTTTCTGATTTTCTCAGAACATAAACAGATTGGGCATGTATTTGTCAACCAAATGCTGAAGGGCGTCAGCTACAGATCTATATACCTGTATCTGATTATACTTATTTGAGAATTATACTCATTTGAGAACAATTCAACAACCAAGGTAGTCACAGAGAGGTGTTTACTTTGTCTTCTTTCTTGCAAGCAATACAGTTATCATCTGTAATTGTACACTCTGAAGAAAGTGAAGTGAGTAAAAATACAACAGCTCTTTGCTTTAATACAAGACAGATTGAAATCCAGGAGCGATTTTCCATCTCTAAGTGCATTACTATAGTTCCTGTTCGGCTGCCTCTCATTTCAAGTGCAGCACACTAGAAGGATTCTGGGGTTTTATTGATTGTTGTTGTCATAATTACCCACCCTAATGGAATTAAGTAGGACCACATCTTGCTTGGACTTGTACATAGAGAAAATATAAGGACAAAACCCAACCAAACGAACTCACGGTCTAAGGATGTTAGAGGATTTTTTCTTATTTTGAGCCCTTTGAGCAGGGAGAGGGAGGGAGGGGAAAAAAGGCAGAAATGATGTGATTGTAATGCTGAGTTGGTATCCTTGGATATTTGGAAAAAGTGCATTGCTGGGGGAGGGTTTAAATGATATTACTTAGTATAAATGTTTATGATTGCAATTTCAAGAGAGTGTGTCTATATTATAAAATGTTAAATGAAAATGGAGTATAATTTACATGGATTATTCAGTAACACAAACAACAGAAATAAGGTTAAATGTTGAGTCTCCTGAAAATGTGCACTGTAAGTCTTACATGGCTGTTTGAATATTTCATCACTGTAAGTAAGAGAAGATTTGCAATCATGTGAAAGCCATGTGCATTTCTAGCCAAGTACCCTGCCATTGACAGCCGGCATTTTTGAACATTTAGAGTGTGGTCACTAATTCTTAATATGAACCTCAAAGCAAACTAGAGATTAATTGACTTGGAATGTCCTCTTATATTTCATAATTAGCAAGGAGGGGAATTGTTAGGCAGTGTATGATTAAGGGGTTCCATCACATGTCCTGTTATTTCTGTCCTGGTTATAGCTGCGACAGAGTTAGCTCTTCTTTTTAGCAGCTAGAAGAGCTCTGTATTTTGGTTTTACTCAGAGGCTCGCTCTGAGAAGAATGTTGATAGCAAGCTGATGTTTGCAGTTGGCCAAGGACTTTTCAGTGTGCCGGAGTGCAGAAGCACAGCTGGATAAGGGGGGAGCATAGCTGGGACAAGGGGGACACGATTCCCCTTGTGATTTGTGGTGGAACTTAAGATTGAGGGCCAAACTGGCCAATTAGTATTCCATATCATGCAGCGTCATGCCCAGTATAAAAGTGAGGGTCAGCCGGACAGAAGGGCTTTTGCGCTTTGGCTCTTTCGCCGCTTCTGCTCTTTTGCGCTTGCTGCGCTTTTGTGCTATTGCCTTTTTTTTCCCCTCTCTCTTCCAGTACTCCCACTCTCGGAGTACTATCTCTCTCTCTCCCTCTCTATTTTGGGGCCTCGCGTTCGTCCGGGGTTGCAGCTTCGGGACGAGACAGACTGCGGATAAGAGGGAGTGGTGAGCATCTACACTGTGTATTACTTATCTGTATTAAATTGTTCTTATCTCAACCCACGGTTTCCCATTTCTCCTTTAATTCTCTCCCTCATGCCTGGGGCTGGGGGAGGGTGAGTGACCGGCTGTGTGTGGGGTTCGGTTGCTGGAGCGGCCTAACCCATGACATTTCATTATGGGGAAGTGAAGAATGTAAGAAAAGTTACTAAACGTAAATATCACCTTTAAAGGCACTCGAAGATTTTTTTGATTATTCGTATAGAATTTGTTTCTATTAAAATCATCAGCAATGTTTCAGATCCCATGACAATTGTCTGCCCCCTTTTCCTTCTGTTCTTTAGGTTACCTAGCTACTTCTTTCTTTGCATCTTAAAAGCACCTTTCAAGCATTTATATCTTAAAGCATGCTGAACTTCCATGATATTGATCAATGTGGGTAAATTTTGGTTTAAAAAAGTAAGATCTTTTTTATCATGGGAATTTACCTGTCTTTCTTTTTTCCCTTCTTTCTTTCTCAAGCACCAGGTACTATAAGCTTCAATAATTAATTTTTTTCAAAAGGAATTCAAGAGAGAAGGAGCTGTTGACATGACTCTTCCTTACAGTAAGGACCAGCTGATTGAATGTAAAGTTGCAGTTTATCGACATTGAGAATAGCAGATACTTACATTAATTTTATTTCTGTACAAGTAAATTAGCTGTAGAAAGTGTTTGTGTTATTTTCTTTTCCTTTGTCACAAATCTAGCAAAGTATTCCACCTGTTCTTGCCTGGAAAAGTTGTAATGTAAAGAAAATAATGATTGATGTAAGGGATATACTCATTCAAACTCTGAAAATAACCCATACCTGCCTCAGAAGCTTGAAGGAGCAATAATGGATTATCTACACAGCAGATGCCTTCCTACATTTCAAGCCTTGGCAAATATTAAAAGCAAGAAGAGCATATATGTGTAGGAATGTGCATGCATGAAGACATGAACGTTCTTGTGTGCTGCTACAGCCCTCCATTTTTTAAGAAGCTGGCAAAAATAAATGTCATAGTTCTGCAAATGCCTCAGAGAAAGCCACTTTTATAGGATTTGCTGTGATTTACTGCATCTGCCCCACATTCAGAGGGCTGCCAGTTGAGCGAAGGAGAAACGTAAAGAACATTGTTTACCAGGTGTAATTTTTACATGCTTAAATATATTAAAATTATTTGTTTTTTCCTTCTTTTATTTTAGCAGTTACTTAGCTACTCTGAAAGAAGACAGACAGCAATGTCATCCAGAGAAAATGAGAGAATGAGAAAGCAACTGCAGAAATGCTAGAAAAGTAGCTGTTGTAAAATTCAGTAGTGGGCCCAGAAAACAAGCAGTGTTCTAGTAGTATCCTATGAAAGGAGATATTTGGGGGAAATTATGTTTCCTCCCACTCACCCACCACATCACCACGTGTTTTGGAAAACAATCAGTAGTTTTGTGCCTTAGGCTTACTGGTCTATCTGGATGCAGGCACACAACTACCAATTTTGCAGTCACTTCTGAATGTGTGATACTTTAGTCACTCATTTCTAAACCTACTCATTAATTTTAATGATGCTGACTTCCTTTCTGTAAGCATTGTGACATGAACAGTTGAAAAAAGCACCATATAAGAGTTAGATATGGTATTATTTTATTAAAGGCCATCATTTCTCTTTGAAAACTTGTTGGCATGAATGAAACTAATGATTTAAGTCTGACATTTCAACGGCAAGGTAGCTGAAAAGCAATGAATATTTTTATGCAATATTTGATGATTTTGCATTTCAGATATGTATTTATTTAATGCTAATGAATTCGGCAATTTTTTGGTATAATGGAGAATTTCAAGAAATATCTAAAAATTTATAAAATAAAATAATTACACGCAGTTTGTTTAAATCTCATGCTGCACTGTTCAACTCACAACACTGGTATCACATAATAGTGCATGATATTAGCTCCTGGATCTGGATCTTCCAGCCTTAGGAAGTCAGAAAACTCAGGAAAAGCCTTTTCTTTTTTTTTTTCTTTCTTTTTTTTCTTTTTTTTTTTTTTGTAAACTGTGTTTTGTGCCAGTTGCAAAAGCCATTCCCAAAAGTATTCTCTTTTTTACAAGAGGCATAAAGAAGATAATGTTCCAATTCTTCTCTTCCCCTGGATCCTTGGGTCATGACATTTCTATTTCACTAGTGCCTCTATTAAAGCCTTTTTAGCTTGCCTCCTGCAGTGTTGTTAGCAGACCTTGACATTATTATAAGGAACATAAACCCCCAGACTTCTTCCATATACTCCCAGGTAAGCAAGCTTTCTTTTTGTGTTTCAACTGTGTTCGTATAAGTCACCGTCCTGTTGTCAACCTTGGGTTTTGGTTAGGCTTTAAAGACGTGTGTGAAATACACACCAGGCTAAAGGAGCAGCTAAGGAACAGGTGCAAAAGGAACAGGGATGCCTATTGAGACATAAAGGAAGAGAATGTGCCAAAAATCTTGCTCTTCTTACCAGGTGTTCTGACCAAAACAAGAAAGTTCTTCCTATTGTGCACCTCAGACAGCAGCTTCTGGATCGTTGATATTCCAGCTATAGAAATTGCTTGGAAGAAATAGAAAGCAGGCCGAGGAGCAGCACTGACATGAGCCAGGAGCTGTGGCCAACTCAATACATGGAAAGAAGGAGACTTCTGAGACGAATCTGGAATGAGAGGAACAACCTCGCTGTACTACTCCTACTCTTGATGAATCTCCTCAGCAGAAAGCTGAGAAGCATGTGAACACATACCCCTTTCTCCTCCTTTTTTCCCACCTTGTCATGAAGCGTTTCTAAGATAGTCTGCTTCCCCTCCAAGATGATTGCTCTCTGAAAGAAGATTCAAGAAATCTTGGCTGGTTTTTTGGGGTTGACTTCAGCATCATCAGTTAGAAGTCAGCACAGCTCAGCCAGTTTTACAGTCAGAAGGTGCTGATAAATGGGTAAAATGAAAGAACTGGCAGCTTGCATGAAATTCTTCAGAAAACACGTCAGTCCTGTCTGTTCACTGTAAGCAGTTAAATTCATTTCACTACAGCAAGAAAGATGAAGTGATTTTCTGGTGCGCAAAGAAAAAAATGTGTTACATAGACACATTACCTCCACCTCCGTTTATTTAGAAACTGATTTTGCTGCTCTACAGAAGTCTCTTCTTCCATGAGCCATCACCATATTCACCTACTGCTCTTGAAGCATCCCAGACACATGCTGCTTTCAAATCCCATCTAGTCCCTGCTCCCACAGCTCAAGTCAGAGCTTTAGTCCCAGACCACCACTGCAAGAGCAGGAAGGAAGCCATCTGAAGCCTGTTGGAAGGGGACCCGTCCCTGCTGCAATCGTACATACCGCAGAGCACAGCGTGTGGATGAAGATTCCACCACCCTCAGCCAGCCTGTGTGTTTTCGTGACAGCCATTGGAGTGCAGCTATCAGCAACTCTGGGTTTGAACTCCACCTCTCCAAAATGACAGTGCAGACACAATAGTCCAACAGGCAGACCTGAGGAGAATCTCTTTGCAATTTTTCTACCTTAGCAGCAGTTCTTTCAGAGTCATACGCTAAGACAAAGCTAGTCAGGCACAAAATTATTCAACTGTTTTCAAGCTTGTTAAACAGAAGATGGTAAAGAGACCAAAGCAGAGCTAAGAACTTAGCCGCAAATGTCCTTTATTGGGGGCAAAGGGACTAGTTGAATGTACTTGGCCAAAGACTGAATGGAAGGTTGTAAGAGCATCAATAAATTCACAAGGGTTTCCATGAGGAAATGGAAACATGAAATCATGTGACCCTCTGTAAAGGATTCATAACATTTTCTTTTTCACAATTCAGGTTCAGAATCCAGCTCTGTGGAGTCAGAACTGTCTTGCAAAACTCTCCTTTCTTCAAGTCATCTTGGTGAGTTGTTATACAATGTCAACACGGAAAAAAAAAAAAAGCCTGATTTTTAATGGATAAGTGCTTAATCCACATTGTTACCTGGAAACATATTATCCAGGTGAAGCATTGCCAGCTGCCGTGATGTGTCCATATAAACAACAGTCTGGGTCTTTTGTGAGAGAGTCAGATGCTCTGTTTGCTCAGGTACACTTTGGAAAAAAATAAAAAGGCAGATCATTAAATCATTATTTTGAAAAGGTCTTTAATTACATTTAGTGCTGAAGAGGGGATGATTTTGTAAAATGGATAGTGAGGCTGCATAGCAACAAAAAAGAAAAAAGGTGACTGTTCTGAGACAGGAACTTCTCAATGCCCCACATTCACTGAGAAGTTAACATATAAATTAATAATTCTTTCATTTTGCTCATCTGTATCATTTTTATGGCACGCAAGGTAACAGCACGTTTCTATCATCTTTCTAAACAAATCCTGGGAATGTAAGTCTGCAGATGAATATGCCAAATGGAGATTTTAGAGGCACAAACACAGCAGATGCTCAGTTCTTAATATTTTTTTCTTTAAATTTTAAAATTAATTCCTTTATAAGGGTCAGTGTTTACAAGCAGATACTTTTATTTTTATGGAAATTTACTAAGCAGATTTAAATGCGATAGTTGTAAAATTGGTGAAACACTGGAACAGGTTGCCCAGAAAGGTGGTAGATGTCCCATCCCTGGAAACATTCAAGGTCTGGCAGGACGAGGCTCTGAGCAACCTGAGTTAGTTGAAGAAGTCCCTGCTCACTGAAGGGGAGTTGGACTAGATGACCTTTAAAGGTCCTTTGCAACCCAAACTATTCTATGATTCTATGAAGTGCCTGAGAGTGTGATTTTTATCTCTACTGCTGTGTGTTTATCATCAGGGGGAATATTTTTCTGATCTTCTGTGCTGTAAAAACAGAATAGGACTTTGCAGGTAGAAGGAATGATAGGCAAGCTGGTTTAGACATTGTATATATTAATCTCATACCTACCTTTGGACAAGACTTTTAGTCTAACACTATTGGGAACAAAGATATATGCTGAGAACCATAAGGAAAATACCTGTAAAAAGTTTCAAACTTCCAAGCATGTAAGCTTATTCAGGTAGGTAAATTTTTATTACTAAAATAACTTGTATTCAAGATAGTAGTATGTGTCCCTTCACATTATTTTTATTTATGTAATTTTTAAAGATTAGTATACCCAAACCATTCTTGCCAATATATCTGTAGTTATAAGCTTTAATACAATAATTATCCAGAACTTCTTCCTAAAGTACAGGGCTATGTTCCACATCAAGCACTATGTCAGGGAGCCTGAAATATCAGTGTTGAAATGAGGTTTATATAAACCAAGAGAAAAGCACATTAAGTGTTTTATGTTTTCTGGATGACAGTACTACAGTTTTTAACTGCAGTTTCCAGACAAAATGAAGTCACAGGAGCCGCATGTGCCCGTGTGCCACTTCTGTCTGTGCAGTGGGTGGTGACGGCTCTGCTGTATTACAGCATGGTATCCAAAATGGATGCAAGCCCAATAAGAGCTGGTAATTAAATATGATTAATCAGACACATAATTCTCCACTGTGGCCTCCGTGAAGCTATAAACATACTGATGTTCTGTGTTATAACAGAGTCCTGGGGAAAATTCAGCCCTCGGAGTTGTTCAGGTTTTGTTGACGTGGCAGTTCCCACTGTCTACAGGTCAGCACATGGCATGTGCCTATCTGCCTTTTCTCTGTGCTGCCCAGCTATCAAGGCACCAGACACCCCTATCCAGATCTCAAAAGAGGAAGCCCCACAGATTTCCAATAATTTAAACTTTAGCCACTCAGATACTTGCCGTCGAACCAAATTTAAGTGCAACATACATAGTATAGCCTGTCCTTAGCAGGCAAACTATGCTTTCACTGGGCATGTAATAGGGTAATTGAGGTGCTTAGCACTTTGTAGTAGCCTGAATGGAGTTATTTACTTTGAAGATAAACTGCTTCCAGTACTTGAACTACTTTGCTTAGAGGTAGCTTGGACTTTATGAATATGTTAGGAGTATGTTGTATAGATGTAACCTGAGTACTGGAAGGCAAAGCTAGACCTTGAATAGCCAAAGGAGGAAACACAGAACAGAGAACTGGAGTTCAGAGTCCACTGGGACTGGTCAAACCTCTGAGAGATTTCAGCAGAACAAAGTTGTGAATCACTGACAAGAGAGAAATCTTGTCACAGTGACTCATAAAACGATTAGCGCTGCCACAGTCTAGGAAAAAGACTTCATTAGAGCTAAGCCTCACAAAGAATGTTCCCTGCAGCTATATAGTATTGGTTTTATTAAAGTAAATCACTTGTTGCAATACTTTTTTTTTTTCCTGTGTGAAACACCATTATGCTACACTCCAAATATATATCTATAAAATATAAAGAAATATATTTTATTTCCTCAAGAGGACTGCTGTCTTGAAATCTGCTGCCTGAGGTATTGTAAACAGATATTCACTCAGGCTTCATGGTGAATTGCAGGTGTCAACTCTAAAAATCCATATCATGGTCATCGCTGTTTAACATCATGGAAGTCATTGCTGCATCGTTTCTCTGTGAAGGACTAGATCAAATATTCCAATAATATTTGTCTTATAACTTTACTATTTTCAAGCTTACACTCCTCAGCCCAACACACTCTTACCTGAAAAAGTCCCACTTCAGTGTGTTGAGTGGGACCCGAGAGTACTCCAGCAGCTAAATAATGCATGTTTTGACAATTCTGCCCTGAAATTGACTTGGGGGCTACTTCTGCATCCCGACGTTGCTACAGCTAATGAAAT
The DNA here is from genome assembly GCF_009769465.1 of Tauraco erythrolophus. Lineage (NCBI taxonomy): Eukaryota > Metazoa > Chordata > Aves > Musophagiformes > Musophagidae > Tauraco > Tauraco erythrolophus. Next base: position 120,185,414 of record NC_141465.1, on the reverse strand, counting down.
GAGCCTTACTGAGCCACTGGCCTCTTATTCATCAAGACTTGAAAGAGCAGGAAACCTGACAGATCTGGCACAGCAAAGAAGGCAATAGTAAAAGGCAAGAAATGGGGAAAAAAAAATCCTGGTGTACAGGCAGAAGGATTATGGAGGGAAATGTGGCACAGGAGGTATGGGTCAAATTCAGTTCTGCCACATACCTTAGATACTATTTATATTATATTAATATACTATATATATGATGTCATATATATTAAACCAGTAATAATTTCACAAGAAGATTTTGTCTTACTGTATTTGAATTAGTTTTCCCTAAGAGTTATTCTGGCAGAGGAAGTGGGGGATTTTAGTGGGTGGAGAGAAGGAAAAGAGAGCAATTTTTCTGTAGTATGAGAAAAATTTTCAGAAATTGTGCAGCTTATGTTATGCTGATATACATAAGGCTGCTGCAGACTAGGAGAAAGTTTTAATTTTTATAAGTATAAATATCTTTATGTATATGGATATAACTTGGTATATAGAAAATGTTGTAAAGGATATATAAAGAGATATATATTAATATATTTTTTATATATAAATAACATAATCTACCTATAGACCTATATAGACATACAGGTACAGATGATATATATAGATATAGATATGCATATTTCTCTTGTTAAAAAATCCATACTCATAGTCTTTAAAATGCATCATAAAATTAAGGCAAGCTGCCTTTACAAGGATAGCCATTGGACCAACATACAGACAAAAGCAACACTTTCTTTCTGCCTGAAGCTTTTCACAATTCACCTTCAAAACATCTTGCACTAATCACAGTTAGAAGAAAAGCTGAACACGTATCAAGATGAAAAGTAGCTAAAAGAGTTTACATTCAAGGGTCTTGCTTTCTCGATGCAGTGTGCCTTCAAGCCAAAAGAGTATTTCCACTGGCATAACCCAGAAGGCATTCTTTGATCCTTAGCCCAGGCTTTTTACAGTACTCGTGGCTCTGACATGGTACTCTGCGTTGTCGATGGAACTGTAGTTCACTGAAGGGATTGCTAACATTAATGCAATCCATATGCTTCTATTTACTTTACTTACAGTGACAGTGCTTTCAACTGAATACCTTTAGCATGTGTAGAAACAATTTATTTTATTATTTTCTCTGAATACTACGTGTGCTTGTTTTCGGAAGCGAAAAAATCAACCAGGAAACAACTGATGATTCATTTGACTATAGATATGAGTTTTCCATTTCTAAGCTAGTCACAGATGATAACACCTAATCATGGGTTTGGAGGTTTTTTTCAACTCTCCTTTCCACCTCTGCACATTTGCAAGACAAGTTTAAGTTTTCTCAAAATTCCAAAGAAGCAGTAGGAGAATTTGAAATAGGAAAACGCAATAGGAAACACTCCAAATTTTGTGAATGTTACTCTTTATATTAAAGCATTATATAAAGATCCACTGTTTTTTCAATCAATACCAGAAGCACCTTTAAGGTGAGGCTTTGGTGTATAGTCAGATTGTTTACTTGTTTCATCAGTTGTGTCACTACTGGTCAGCTACTGGGCAATATGATTTGAATGAGCTGGCAAGTTAAAACAAACATGTCAGCTTTTGATGTCGTGGTGGGTCTTCAGATTTTATAAGACTCAGAATAGTGTCTGATGTTGCAGACATAATTTAATTGCAAAGGCTTTTGTGCTGCTTTTAAGAGAGAGGTACATCTGTTCATTAAATAAATATGCATTATCTAAGAAAAGAATTGGCTGTTGCATCACATAAGGCTCAAGAAATTCCAGCCCATTAGTTATCAAGAAGGATACTAGATGACAGACACTAGATGTATTTTGAAATCAGGTCATGGATAACTAATGTCAACAGATTCCTGAAAGTGTTGACCAAGGAGATTTCTGCTCTGGTAATTTATTTTTTTTAACAATTTTTTAATCATGAGAGAAAGTACAAAAACCTGGATGTGTGCTAATACTGTGTCAGAAGTCAAAAAGGGAAAAGAGAAACGATTCAGGAACCAACAAGTGAAGAATAAAAAGAAAGAAGGAAAGTGAATTCTGGACAGTATGAATTGCCACAGCTTGTGGGGAAAATCGGTCCTGCTGTCAGAAATTTGTACACATTCTCAGGGGAGATCTGGTGGATGAAGCCAATCACACTACACCTTGTGTCACAGCCACAACTGCTATTTGTTCAAGCGGAACCCGTATGAAAACAAAGACAGGAGGCTGCAAAGGAAACCAGCCATGAAAACAGGAGGCTGGAAAAGTCCACAGTCATTTATAAGTTACACCCTCCAGTGAATTCACCTGTCAGGGAAGGAACTTCTCACCAGCCAGGAAGTCCATGAGCACTGGTGATGTCAAAGGTTTCGTTCAACCTGTGCGGGCTCTGAACCCAATAAAGTTCACACTTCTTACCTTTGCTGTCATTACAGAGCATAGAGGGTGTTTCTTTCATATCTAGCTGCCTATCCTGATAAAACTTGGATAAACATACTCAAGGCTCTACCTTCCTCTTCAATTTGGTTGCAACTTGCTAAGGTTGCTAAAGGTTTACACCTTTAAAGGTTTACTGAGACAGAAAAATTAAATAAGATTTACTTTGTTAGGAAAAAGAGAGAAAGGAAGGAGGGGAATCCCCACTGGCTGTACCAATGGATCACATACTAAAGAGTTAACAACTAATTGACAAATGTCAAAAGCCGCAGTTACTGGGACATGGTGACTGGAAGGGTGTGGTTTTAGTACATGCAGCATGTCATCAATGCAGTGGGCCCAAAAATAAAACAAGTGCTGTACAAATCTGTGAATGATGAAAGCATTGGCACAGCTGTAAACAAGGAAGGAGCAATCACTGGGCACAGTCTGTATCATTTGGCTCGTTGGGCACATTCCTATAAAATGTATTTTAACACAGTTGTAGCAAAGAATGCAGGCCGTATCAGCTGAAGAGACAACTGTCTTCTGGAAAATAATAACTCTAAAAAGGAGCTATTATGAGCAGCTTAATGCAGTGGTAAAACAAGTAAATGTAATCCTGGGATTTATAAACTCAAGCACTTTGAAGTACCTTATAGAAAGTGAGGACAAAGAATAACAGAAAATAATTGCTATAAATTGGAATAGAACTAGATAAAGCAGTGTTTAGGAATATATTTTTAATAGTGAGGATGATTAGCAAATGGAATAAAGTAGGTGAGTCTTATGCTGGAAAAACTTCTATAGCTTCAGGAAGGTCTTTGTCTTGGATTAAGCCAGAATTTAATTAAAATTAATTATTAGACGGAATTGGTAGTAAGTACATTTTGCAGCGGTTGCGTGTTTGTATGAGCTGTAAAGCTGAGCCTATACTTGTTGCACTTAGTTTCAAGTCACTTTTGTGATTTGCTGAATAGGAATGCTGTTTGTCTTTGCTTCCCTCAGCAAAGTAAATCACTGACGTGAAGCATTCAGTGGCAGAGCTTTGGCCTTATCAAATAAACATGGAACTCATGGAAGGTGTTTCAGAAACGATGCCAGAGAAAAATGGGATCCTTAATGCACTCAGCGATGTTGAGAGCTATCACAAAGGAAAGAATCGCCTCTGAAAAAATAGAAATGGCAGCAGACTACAGTGCGTGAAAGAAACCAAAGTCAGGGTATGAGCCAGAGCTCTCCCATTTCTGACACATCAAGGGATTAAGACGGATGACGTACAGTATCACTTTTGCACACAAAATAGGATCATTCATCGAATTCCAGAGAATGAAAAGAAAATGACATCATGATTTTGAGCAAGGTTGTGTATGGGGTGTTGGTGCCAAGGTGTTCGCAGTGGGGAGACTGCAGTAGTGGCCACCATGAGCAGAGGTTCAGGTTGCAAACATATGCCTGTGGCTCTGCCTGTGGAAAAGTTCTTTCTGGATCAGGGGAAGGAGCTACAGAGAGGAGTTGTTACAGACTGACCACAACTCCCATCGCCATCCCTCTGCCCTGCTGGGACAGGAGATGGAGGAATTAAGAGTGAAGGAATGAAGTCGAGCCTGGGGGTGGGAAGGGTGAGGGAAAGGTGTTGGTTTATTATTTCCTTTGTATCTCACTAACCAAATTTATTTTAATCGGTAATAAATTAAATTCATTTTCCCCAAGTGTATTCTGTTTTGCCATGATGATAATTGGTAAGTGATCTCCCTCTTTTTATCTTGCCCATTTTCTCTTTGTCTTGTCAAGGAAGAGGAACAAATGAGCACCTGGGAGTTTGACCCTTAGCCAAGGTTAACCATCCCAGTTATTCTTTCTAAATAAAATAAGAATTCACGTCTTTACAGGTCTCTCTGAAAGAGCTCTTCTCTCATGCTGAAGTAGCAATGATTTTAAGAAGCAAGCAAGCTTGGGATGTGAGTAGAAGCTGGAAAAGAACTATTTTTTTTCTTTTTCCCCTTTTTTCTTGGAATTGCTCAGAATCTTTGTTGATCAAAATTCTGCATCTGGAATCTGCAAAATAAAAAGATATTTTTGGCAATCAAAAATGTAAATGGAAAAGGGTTACAGTATGAAATCTTACAATTACTTACACACATAAGAGATACCACGTCATATTTGCATTGCATTAAAAATCTAGTTGAGTTTTTCCTGATTTCATTGACATAGCAAGGGTAGAAGAAAATGGTAGTAGAGAGTGTCTGCAAAACATTTTGTATTTTTAATATTTCTAGAAATTCATAGAATTTGATTGTTACTACCAGTGACACCAAGGGCTATCATAACTAATCTCATGAACAAGCACAATGTGGCATTTAAAAGTACAGACATCACAGCAATATGTTCATTTTACCTGGGTCACAGGAGTGATGTTGTTATGGGTGACCTCTTTCTTTTAATGAAGATGCATCAACTATATCTTGAAAACATGTTTATTGCAGCTGTATAGGACCAAAACTGGGGAGAGGTGGTGGTTTCCATGAGACTGCTTAACGACAGACTGTGCATACATTGTTAGGATTTGTCAAAGGTGACAATTTGAGAAAAATACACCTGTGGTATATGTTACACTGTTCACTATCATCTAAGGAATAAATACATTTGATACTCGGCAGACAGGAGAGAGAAAAATATGAATATAGAGAAAATTATTCTTGGCAATGCGCTAAGAATGTATTCTACTAAATTATGTTTAAGTACACTCAGAAATCCAAACCCAAACAGTCCTTAAACTAAATATCTTGTAATCCTACAGGTATCCTCTCCTCCTCATTGCATACAGTCTACACTGATGTGTGTATGCATATGTGCTAACACTTAATTGCATTCTTTAAAATCTTTCTCATAAATGTTTTTGGTTTTGTAAAACACATAATCTTTCTTTGCCTTAACAAGAAAATACTTTTTTTTTGCATTTACCTTTTTTTCTCCACTTGTGAAAACACTGAATCCTCATAGTTAAAGACCAATGTACTTAAGACATTCCCTTACTGATTTTTTCCCTTGATTCTCCTCTTTTCATTTTTCTTGTTTTTTTTAAAGAAGCTAATGAAAAGAGTGATCTGTTAAAAGATCTATTTCCAAGAGCTGCCAAGATGAATATTTTTTTTTCCTGTGTTTCCTGCCCCATTTTGGGCTGTGTGTGCTCCTCTCTGCTCATACATGTATAGAAGAGCAAAAAGCTACTAATAATCTAGTAATAGGATTAAATATCTGTGAAGCATAAAAGTTTAATCAGATATTTTATTTATTTAGACCACATATAAAATGTAGATAATACTCAGAAAAAAATGTAGATAATACTCAGAAAAGCCTTACATTCTCTTCTTGCTTATACCATCTTATTTCACTAAATTAGTTATTACATACTCACATTTCACTTTTCCATTTCAAGGACTACTCGTTCCTCTCCTCTCCTCCTCAGACTATTGCTGAACTCACTGGCCATTCCAGATTGAGATATGAGCCAAAATAGTTTAACAAATAGTTTTAACAAACAAAATAAAATACCTGCAAAAGGAATCTATGGGCACTAGTTCTACAACATTAAACTGTATTTCTGTGAAAAAGCAAAGGAAGTCAGTAGAATTCTGGTATTTCAGTTACAGTTTTACAAAGATTCTAGGAAGATTTACTAAATTCCTCATCCTCAATAAAAGGCATTGCAAGGTGGGTGGTTTTTTCTTTTAGTTTTGTGTTTATTTGATGTGTTTTTTTTCTGAAATCACTAACCCTATTTCCTGATGCTATTTCACTAGCTTTGATACCTTCCCCATTTTCCAACTATGCCCAACAAGTAACAGGGTTCAAAAATTGCTCACAAAATATACAATAGATGAGCTGGACAAAGAATATTTTTTTTTTTAAAAGAAGGAAATTACAATAAATGACTTTATTTTGAACATAATAGAATCGTATCTCACAACATGAAGAGGGCCTGAGAAACAAGGGAAGTGCCTGATGTGTGTCACATCTCAGTACTTGATGCCATACGTACCAAAGACTCTCATAAGACTTGATGAGCACTATTGTCTTGCCCACTTTTAAGTGACAGAGACTGTTTGCTTTTGATGAACAGATTCCTACTAGTACAGGAATTAGCAAATATCCTGATCCGACATAAGAAAGAGAACTTTCACATTTGCCTATATTTTCAGAAGAAAGGTAAGGTTTGTGAGTAATCAACTTTAGATAATTTAAATGAATTGCATTTCTCAAATTGGAACTGATCAGTGTTTTATTGAAATGAATATTCTTGTATGTAGTGGTGTTCAATAACCAAAAGTGAAGTACTCCACTAATCTCTCCTAACAGGAATGCTCATCACTGATGAGTTATTTCAGTAACTTTAGTCGTTCACTATGTATCAACTACTTGATAAACATATCACACAAATTAATAAATCATGGAATCACAGAATTATAGAATGGCTTAAATTGGAAGCCACCTTAAAGATCATCTAGTTCCAAGCCCCTTGCCATGGGCAGGAACACCTTCCACTACATCAGGTTGCTCAAAGCCTCATCCAACCTGACCTTCAACACTTCCAGGGTTGGGGCATCCACAACTTCTCTTGGCAACCTGTTCCAGTGCTTCACCACCCTCAGAGTGAAAAATTTCTTCCTTAGATCTAATAAAAATTTACCCTCTTTCAACTTAAACCATTGCCCCTTGTCCTATCACTACGCGCCCTTGTAAAAAGTCCCTCTCCAGCTTTCCTGCAGGCCCCCTTTAAGTACTGTAAGGCTGCAATAAGATCACCCCGGAGCCTTCTCTTCTCCAGGCTGAACAGACCCAACTCTCTCAGCTTGTCTTCATAGCAGAGGTGCTCCAACCCTTGGATCATCTTCGTGGCCCTCCTCTGGACTCATTCCAGCAGCTCCATGTCCTTCTTGTGTTGGGGACTCCAGAGCTAAACACAGTATTCCAAGTGGGGTCTCACGAGAGCAGAGTAGAGGGGCAGAATCATCTCCCTCGACCTGCTGGCCACGCTCCTTTTGACACAGCCCAAGATACGGTTGGCTTTCTGGGCTGCCAGCGCACATTGCCGGCTCATGTTGAGCTTCTCATCCACCAGCACTCCCAAGTCCTTTTCCTCAGGGCTACTCTCAATCCATTCTCCGCCCAGCCTGTACTTGTGCTTGGGATTGCCCCGAGCCATGTGCAGGACTTTGCACTTGGCCTAAATGCATCTAAGAATAAAGGTTGATTAAGACAATACAAGAAAATCAGTGGAAAACAAAGTAGTGTAGAAAAGGGAATTCTAATCATGATGGAGGACCTCAATACCTTGTAAGATGGGTCTGTGGTTTATATATAAACATGATGAACATCTTACGACAGAGCCTCTGTTTCACCTCAAAATCTCAGGCAAATTGATACATCAATATGTAGCTTTTAAGATCCAAGAGATTCCTGGGCTTGAGTTTCTTTTCAAAATCTGACTAATCCAAATGTTTGGTGTTTTTTCTCTTGGGATTTCAAAATAGCCACTAGGAGAAAATTGCAGTAGCTCTACATTGTAAAGGAAGAATTTTTTCAGTCCAGACTCTCCATAACATCCTCTACTAAGCTCATCTGCTCAGGCATTAAACCAAGGAAAGAGGATATTTGACTATGTCAATAGAAATGAGTTTAAATTGAGCTATCTTCCTCTACAATCCCTCGACTGCCCTTAGGTGAATTGCAATAAATGATGATAGGGTAATTATACTCTACTGTTTTACCAGATGTCTCCATTTCTCTGAAATACTATTTTGCTCAGTTTTATAACCTCTGGCTCTCAAAATACCAAAAAGAACCAGTGTGGCTAGTTACTCTTTCTTCATTATTGCAAGAACTATTCTCATATCACACTTTATCTTGGCTGCTACACTTCTTACTGGAAATTTTTTCAGTTATGTAATAATGATAATGATTTTATTCAAGTGTAAAAGATTTGACTATAACTTTAAGAATGATATTTGATTTTAGTGAATGATCCAGAAGGCATAGTGCACATGAAACAGCCCTCCTTTCCCTTTTCTTGAAAGTAGATGATTTGCAGTAATTGGCCTGGTTCTTCTGGTCCTACTTAAGGAGGTTTTAGCTGATGGAAGACTACTGTGTAGCTTTGAACTGAAGGCAGACTCAGGGCTGCCACTGTGACCTGGTCCATGTCACCATTTCAGTTATTTTCCATAAATCTTTGAGAGTTACACGCAGCAGAAATATATTTCTCATTATGGATCAGAGAATGGATCCATTTATTCACGTCAGGATCAGTGTCAGCAGATGAAATGACACCAGTGTAAAATTGTCACACAAGAAAAACTATTTTGAACATTCTTAACAGGCCATATCCTGACTTAAACAAAGAAGCTTTGAAGTTGAAAAGAAAGAAAAGAAATAAGGGAGAAGAAAGAAAGGAAAAGATCCTCTGCTGCTTTCCTGTTCCTTTCTCCTGAATCAATTACACTTTCATGTGTTGTTTTCGAGACACTGTATGCCATGAACATTTGTCCACAGACGACACAGTAAGGAAGAAGCACTGCAGAGCACCCCCATTTGGATCCCTTCTCTTTCTTATACTAAAGTGAGCCTTTGCACAGTACATACAGCTATGTGCTGACATTTTTTTTCTTTTTTTTTATTTTTTTGAAAGCAGTCCTTTTTTTCCTTTTCCTTTTTTATTTTATTTTCTTTTTATTTTTAATTTTTATTTTTCTTCATATTTTCGTTATCGTTTTCTGATTTTTATTTTTATTTTCTCTTTCCCTTTTGCTTTCTCTTTCCCTTTCCCTACTCCATTTTCAGGCCTGAAGGTGGAAGCCTGGATAAGATGCTCTGGTGTCTCACCCCTAAAAGAGACTTAAGAAACCCTGCAATATGTTTTTCCATGGCAGCTTGGTAGAGCTTTTGAAAGCAAGTTGTTGCTTAAACAGCTAGCAATTAAGTGGTCTCAGAGAAGCCTCAAAAAATTTGTTATAGCAAATGATAGCGACTGGGAGTAGGGGCCAAATGTTATCAAACTCTTCAGTATTACAAGCCTACAACATATCATTCCCATGAAGGACTTAGAACAGTGAGCACACATTCAATTCCTCTGCAATCATGCATCAGATCTTTCACAGAACTGTTGATGAAACAAATCTGTTTCATTTTCTATGCTCAGGAAATAGAAGTCACTTCCCTGTCGCTCTCTTCACGCAGGTTTTTTTTTTTTGACAGTTTGTTCAAACATGTACCAATCAGCCTATGCATTTATAAATCTAGAAACATAAGAAAAGAGCACAACAAAAAGTATTTCTGCACTTACAGATATCTAACTTTTTGTTTTGAATACTGCTAGGAAAACAAACAAACTGTCCCTAATAATGCATGGAAATCGCTGCTGTTATTAATACCTCACGCGTATGTATTTTGGTATAAAACACGTACAACCAGTACAGAAGTATATGGGAGTCTTATTTATGTAAAAATCTCAGGCTTCCACATTTCATTGCAGCCACAATATGTGAGGGACTCAGGCTGAAAATTAAGTTGGCATTTTAGGCATTACATTACATGCTTTACTATGTAATACAGATATGAGTTTATTTGTGTTTAACACTGATACTGTATGAACTTGGAAAAACATGAAGATAGCCTTGACCTACATCTATATGGATGTTTATATTGTCTTCTGTGAAGTGTCATTATTAGTGGAGATGAAATTAGTTGTCAGTAAATAGCTAGTTCTTTACTATGCCATCTAAATTCTGGACAATCATGTTGACTCTGAGATCAGTAATTTTTTTTTTTCCCAAATTATTTATAATCAGCAGAAAACGTGGTTGTGCAATGGTTGTATAAAGTATCTGAATGGAACTTTTAAATACAAAGATTGAACCATGTAGGATATTTTATGACTGTCTTTATTTGAAATGTGAAAGCCTAATCCCAAAAATCCTATTAACTTAATAGGACAAACAAATGTAAGTGTCTGAAATCTTGTCATTCTGTGCCTCAAACTGCAGTGGCGCACACATTATGGCTTTAGAAATATTTTAAATACTACACAGAAAAAAGGCACCATGCCTGCGGTACAGCTGGAAGCAGCAGCCTGGCTGCTCTGAAGAACTTTCTCCATAATGGAAGAGTAAACAGACTTTCGCTGCCTGTGAAAACCAAGTGCCTGGCATAAAACAGTGTGAGTTATGTCCAGTCAAAGTTTTCCAAACACAGAGATCCTGGCCAGCAGAATAAGCTATTACCAGTTCCTTTTTGCTACTACTTACTTCTGCACCAGCTCCTCGATGTGCAAGGAGGAACTCACAGTAGCCTTGAAGTCTGTTTTATTAAATTCCATAAACAAAGCGAAAGGTAGCCTGGGGAGATAGCACTCCCTGATAGATATTTATGTGCACAATAGGTACTGCTAAATCATCCAAGTGAGGGGTGGCTTAACTCTGCAGTTTTAAACCTTGACATTTAGCAGGACTGAACAAACGGCACATGTACCTCAAGTACACAGGATTTATTATTTTCATTTACTTAGGTGCCCACTTTATGTGAGTCCCTTATTAAAATATTACTGCAAACACCTAAAGCCTCAGTCCAAATTCTTAAGCTGTCATTCTGGGTTTTGAATATTTGCCATTTAAGTGCAGTGTTTGATGTATTGAATACATCCTACCTAGTGATGCCTTTTCTCTGGAGTTTTCAAATTGTAACCTGTCTATTCTTTATTTAGTGACGCACATACTTTCTGTCTCCAGAAAGGGAACGCTGCATAGAAATGTAACCCATCATTTTTGTTTCAAAGGCAATACCCTGTATTGATAACACGTTCAAACTCACCAGGAATACCTGAGGGGACTGCAAAACTCTGTTGATCTCTTCTGAAATACTGACTTGCAATATATTTTCCCTATAAAAAAGCTGAGTACCAAGTCCATCATCATTTGAGAGCACAAAACCAAAAGGATGGCTTTACCAGATTAGGCCAAAGGTCTGTCTAGTCTCACCATCCCACTGGGTTCTCTCAACGTTTCCCCAAGAGACAGCAGAGTGAGCAACACCCAGCAGGTCTTTGGTCCTGTACTGAGCTCTTTGGCTCTATGTTTCTGAATTTTTAAAGAATATTGATCGCATTTCCTTTATGATTATTTTATTATTTTTCTCCTTTCCCTGTGTTTCTCAGGTTTTTTTGGTTAGGAATTTTGGTTCCTTTTCAGGACAGGCATAGGCTTGTCCTTTCCGTGGCATTCGGTAGAGATGAAGGATGCTTGAGGAGAAACATAGATCGAACAAATAATAGTACTTCTTCAGGATATTCTCCAGAAGTCTGCAAAAGAGAAACTGCCTAACCTGAAGACAGTACCACTGCATTTAGCTCAGGGCAAGCTCTTGTCTCCACAGAGCTGACTGCTCTCCTCTTGGGAGGTACTGCAGACCCTGTGCCTCCAGTCACTAGAACATGAGTGTAGCTTGGGTAGAATTGCAAGCTATGATGCCTGGGGAAAGTATACGAAAAAGCAAGAAATCAATTACAGGTGGTCATTAAACTGAGACAGAGACTCAGATCTATTGTCGACCACTCTCAAAGAAATATTCATGAATCTTATTCAACTTACAGTCTAATTACACTTTCTATCTCTAAATCTGACCTTCCAGAGTTTTGAAAGAGACAAAATAGTCAAAAGGTAATCACCGTTCCTTTCCAGTGTAATATACCAGTACAATGGGACTAAATAGAAGCTCTCTGCTAAAATCTTTTTCTTTATAATTCAGTGATATAAGGAGCAGATGCTGCTAGACTTATTTTTGGAAAAAAATGTACACGATTTGATAGTTAAACTCTGAAACATGGAGTTTTTGCACAAGAGATACTCACTTAAATTCAAGAAAATGTATTACAATAATTTCTTGTATTTAAGCAGATATCTTGACTTTTAGGTATAAAAAAAGGTGGAAGTATCACCAAGGCTTGTAATGACTCACTTTGTCCATATTGCATCTTTAAAAGAAACTAAGTCCTTGCTGCACAGCAGCAGGTTGCTGTTACACCTTTCATTGCAGTATAGTGAAAAGATGAATAGAAAATGTGAATTGCATATACTCCGTGTTTTTATGTGTCCTTCTCTTGCTGAGAAATAAGGACTTTTTGTTGAAGAACATAAAGTAGAAGTGGAGGAAACACTATCAGAAAATACTTCATTGCATTCGTACTGATGTCTATGTGAATGGCACACATGGGACCTAGTACAGTGCATAGGATCTACTTATTAAGCTATAAATATGTACACTTCTGTTGTCGACATCTGAGCTTGTGATCCTAAACTTTCTTTATTACTAATAGTAAGAAGTAGACACATTTGACCTGTTTCAGACACCTACATTAGACTGAGCTGTATTAGATTTCAGAGGGACTCCAAATCTTCTTGAAATTGCTGCAAATAAATTTCTTAAGAGTTAACAGGCCATCAGGGTTTCAGTGATGAGCTTCCTATTCTTTGAAAGAACACAGTGAAGAGAAAAAAACAAGAATAAACCCAAAAAGCAGAATGTGTGAGAATGACCTGAGAAAAATTTGTCAGGATCAATCCCTTTATATGTAACAAGTAAGTTTCTGCAGAATAAAATTGGGTTTTTCCATTAAGAAATAGTGGATTCGTTGGAAAAAAATCATGTGTATGTAAACATTTCAATGTACATCCGTACATAAACCAAGGACCCAGAGAGGTTGTGGAGTCTCCTTCTCTGGAGATGTTCAAAACCCGCCTGGACGTGTTCTTGTGTGATCTGATCTAGGTGGTCCTGCTCCGGCAGGGGGATTGGACTAGATGATCCTTTGAGGTCCCTTCTAATCCCTAACATTCTGTGTCTGTGTTGATACGCTGAAGAAAACTAGGACATATTCCTGTGTGCTTTTATGGTTTTGAAAAAAGGATGCTGAAACCAGGACCATTTTCTTGCTCTATTAGATACAAATACCCAACACCTACTATTTTAACTTCTTTGGAATAATTTCAGTTCCTTCCTTCAGGGTTGTGCTGGCACAGAAACACATCCCTGGTTTACCAATTGGCTCTTAGTCTTTTCTGCAGCATGGATTAAATCCAGTGAGATTATCTCACTCTTGAGGAATAGATTTGAAACACAGCTGTCTTTTTCATGTTCTTTTCATAGTTCGTCTCATTTGCAACTCATATTTCAAATCCAGAGTTATCTTGCCAGAAGGGACTTTTCTGGTATTTCAGATACAGGAGACCATAAGCGTCCTTGTGGGAGTCGCTTTTAAACACCTGCTTCTCAATACCAAATTGCTAGTTTTCCTCTGGAACCTTTTCACAGTGGAAACTTCTTTAGAGGATCCCCTGAAGGAGCTTGGCTGGTTGTGTGGAAACAACGTGAGGAAACCACCCCTACAGCTTTCCTTTTTCTGCAGAAGAACCACCCCAAAGAAATTCAGGATGCAGAATGATTCAGGAGTAACCACAGGAAGTAAATGGTGTTTCAAGCCTCAGGGAGGAAGGGTTGGGCAACTGAATGTGTGAGGAATAGGTGCCTCCCCAGCCTCAGGCCTCCGGATACTTAATGCTGTTTTTAACTGCTAAGTGGGTTAGTGAAACAATCTGATATCTGGCATTCCATAAGTATTGCCACTGTTTCTCATAAGTAAATGGGATTTGCTTCCCTCTGCACCTGCTCTATCTTTGGTGCAACCACCAAGAAGAGTGCAGGTATACTAAACAAAGAAACCCAAATTGTCTAAGTTTGACAAAAGCAAAATTACTCAATGTTTTGGATGTTGTTTTACCTTTAAATTGATGAAAAGGGACTTTCAAGACCCCTTGTGGAATCAAAATTCTGACTTCAAGTCTATTTGCTTGATGTCAGATCTGGTGTCAAACCTGACACCACTAGTGTCTCATAAAACGTACATTTAAATTTTACAGCTTTCAGATGCAGGCTTCCCATCCCACCCTAATCTCTGCAATGAGTTTAATGTTTCAGGAGTATCAGATTGACAGCCTTGGAGACTGAAGTCCTGTCCAAATCGCAGCAATTGTTCTCAAACAAGTGGTAGAAGATTGAGTTATTAAAACTTAACACTTCTGCAGACACACAAGCTTGCTCACGGTCTTTCTTTAAAGTAGCTCAGACCTGTGTTGGAGGGAGGCGTTGGCCCTTCTGCCAATTGCAATGACTGTACTGATGGTTCAGTGATGTGAACACCTGTCTCTTCGCAAGCTGATCTGCAATATCCGATTCATTCCACTTAATGACCTGTGGGCACTGCTATACACAGCCGGATGCAACCAGTGATCCAGAAATGAAAGGTTTGCTATCCCCTTAGCCACAGCCCGAGGTGTCCTGCCCTTTTTGGTGGTGTTTGTATAAATTAAGGTTGTGTGTTCAGTACCATCCTTTTTTCACCTTATGCCTCAGGCTTTGCTGTGCAAAGCACAATGCAGAACTAAGTCTCTTTAATTCTTTTATAAAAAGTATAGTGTTAAATCACCAAGAACATATCACGCAATTTCGTAAGAAATAACGCTACATATATAAAATAAAAACACCTGGAAACAGTGTTGGGAGTAATCCTGAATAATCTCTTACTTCCTTTTCCTTTGAGCATATTTTCCCACAGACAGTGACTCAGATTCAGGTGCTCTTTAGAATAGACAATCATTTCCAAGCTTTTCAAATACCTGAATTTTCAGTTTCTGCAACACAAAATTAAAACTGTAAATAGTCATAGAATCACAGAATTATAGAATGGCTTGAGTTGGAAGGCACCATAAAGATCATCTAGTTCCAACCCCCTTGCCATGGGCAGGAACACCTTTCACTAACTACACCAGGTTGCTCAAAGCCTCATCCAACTCGACCTTGAACACTTCCAGGGATGGGGCATCCACAACTTCTCTGGACAACCTGTTCCAGTGCCTCACCATCCTCAGAGTGAAAAATTTCTTCCTTAGATCTAATAAAAATTTACCCTCTTTCAATTTAAAGCCATTGCCCCTTGTCCTATCACTACATACCCTTGTAAAAAGTCCCTCTCCTGCTTTCTTGTAGACCCCCTTCAAGTACTGGAAGGCTGCAATAAGATCACCCCGGAGCCTTCTCTTCTCCAGGCTGAACAGCCCCAACTCTCTCAGCCTGTCTTCATAGCAGAGGTACTCCAACCCTTGGATCATCTTCATGGCCCTTCTCTGGACTCGCTCCAACAGCTTCATGTCCTTCTTACGTTGGGGACTCCAGAGCTGAACGCAGTATTCCAGGTGGGGTCTCACGAGAGCAGAGTAGAGGGGCAGAATCACCTCCCTTGACGTGCTGGCCACGCTTCTCTGGATGCATCCCAGGGTACGGTTGGCTTTCTGGGCTGTAAGCACATATTGCTGACTCCTGTTCAGCTTCTCATCAACCAACACCTGAAAGTCCTTCTCAAGGCTACTCTAAATCCATTCTCCGCCCATCCTGTATTTGTGCTTGGGATTGCCCCGATCCACGTGCAGGACCTTGCACTTGGCCTTGTAGAACTTCATGATGTTCTCACAGACCCACCTCTCCAGCCTCTCAGGGTCCTTCTGGATGGCATCGCTTCCTTCCAGTGTGTTTACTGCACCACACAGCTTGGTGTCATCAGGGAACTTGCTGAGGGTGCACTCGATCCCCCTGTCCATTTCATCAGGATCATAGTCATAAGTATTCCAAAAAGGCAGAGAATGGCCAGGCCACTGATCCTTGCTAATGCTTCTTAACCTCTTGTTTGATATGAGATAAATAAACAAAAGTCTTTTAAAAGAAACAGTTATTATCTCAGAGACAATAAATGACCTCTTGTACATTTACCTGTGAGCTAGCGAATCTCCAGAAGGACAACTGAGCTTCAGTATGGTACTCTGAGAAAGTGTATTTTTGCTATCATTTTTTTCAAGCGGAATGTCCACAAATCCACAAGTCCATTTGCTTCTGTTTTTTAAGTAATACGCATTGTTCTATAGTCAAGAAAAATAAAACCAGAAAAAGTTGTGATTTTTTTTTAACCTTTAACCAGTGAAATGCACACCATTTCAAGGAATTATTTTCAAAAGTCAATCTCATTCTAAGATATATACAAAACTTTTAGTGAAATATTCACCCACTATGAGTCTATTCTGTAAATTATGTGAATATAATGTCATAAGTTTTTGAGTTTCAAGAACCTACCATTAGGCAGAAAGTATATCCCTTAAACCAAACAGGAGGTGGACACAGCATAAAATGTATTCAGCTACAAATGTTTCTTACATTCTGCAGGATTAATTTTGTTACTATTAGGTGGGGACCTGAAGCAGCTTGAAAGGGTAAGATTTCCATGTGGTTCTCTTCTGTCTGCTGATACCCTTATCTTGGCTTTCCCACAGTCCTTTCCCTACCACGATATTACACCACTTTCAAGAAGCATGTGTCTGTACCAGTCCTACTGTATGCTCCAGTCAACTGCCAAGTAAGACTTTCCCCTGAAAACCAAGGACGTTTTGATCTTTTTCTGCTTCATTTTCTAGTAAGTCGAAGATTGTATTGTTGTGATAAGACCTCTGAAAAAGATATACAAAGCTAAATATAAAGTGTTACAGAACTTGCATACTGATAGTAAGTTACAGATAAAACCCATGGAAAAGTATATGTTTTATGGGATTGTTTTTCTTTCTGGATCGCTTCGTAAATAGTATACACAAACCAGCACAATTTTAATAGCTTTCTCCTGCTTCTCCATGGCAAGTTACCCGTTATGCAGTAACGGGTAAAGAGAAGAAAAAGAATTAGGATTCTGATTTCCTTTAAGCAGACAGATTCCTCTAAGTGAAGTACTGCAGTCAGACACCATTTAGAAACTGCTTTCATCTACACCTAGTCTTTTACATTTTACGAAGATCCACACACGGAGTCTGTGAAACAGAAATAACTGAATTTGCTAATCATAATGACTAGGTGAATCACAGACACAAGCTGAGCTGAGCAGCAAAATAAACTAAAATTAGCAACAGCATGCCCCTGGCCTAGGGCAACATCCAGCTGATGGACAGGGACAGAGACAGCTGGGACCTCATCCTCACTCTACAGTCTGTTACCAAAACAAATTAGTTGTGTCACTCATATAATAGTAGGGACAACATCCACCTTCTGGAGCACTTGCACTGCCATTTCTATGTGGTTTTGCTTCTTTGTGGTCTCAGTCCGCCTGCCTGGATATATTCATCAGGACATCACATAGGAGAGTAGTGGAATAGCTGTTATTACACCTATCACTGATAACCCACCTAAAGCCCTTCCATTTGGTCTTCACAGCATCTATAAAGGCATTTCAAAGGGTCTATATAGCCATGTTTTGATTCATCAGCTCCCCATCAGCTTTTCATGCTTTTCTTGCTTGCCATAGATTAACACTCTCCCTCTCTTGCCTGTAAATGCCACAACATAGCTTTTTATAAACTAATCAATATTTAATCATTGTAATACTTTGGAGGTTAAGAGAGGTCCAGACACAGAAATTATACAGCACTTTCCCGATATTGAAAAGACCTCACTTCGACTCTGTGGGATTAATAAATCATATTATTCCCATTATAACTAGGAATCCAAATTACACGTAAGCTATGTGAGTTACCCAAGGTTATACAATGCATCAGTAGCAGAGCAAATAACCAAACTGGCTAGAACTTGTCCTGCAGGTTATTCTCAGTGAATTAGACCAATCCTGTCTGTGTGTACATTTTAAGGAATATAATTTCAGATGTAAACTGTTACTGTGATCTGGCTATGCCTTTGCAACTCACATTCATTCCTCTCTGCATTTTTCTCCATATAGTACAACCTATTTCATCATATTAATTAAGATTAAGAGCTGGAAGCACTCAGGGAAGAAGTATGCTAATCTTGCTGTGCATGAGCTAATCAAGTAATGGTAAGCAGCTGGTCAAATGACCAGAATTTGACTAACATTACTGTCACTGAGTGTCTAATGCAAAAGAAGCAGCATGAAGTCCTTAGAAGTACAAATGAACACGTCAGTAGCAGAAAAACTCACTAAGCAGAAAAATGGAAAATTTTTTCTTTTCACTCCGTGAAAATTACTGTTTCGGAGATGATATATACAGATCATCCTCTTACCTTGGAATGGCAGTTCTAAGCGAATGTCTTCCAAGCATGTTGGCAAAAAGACACTCGTCAAGTTTTCACCTCTGCCTTGTCTTTTCCTTGAGGTTCCCTGAGGACTTTGATCTCAATGGAAAATTAGAAACCTAAATAGAAATTAGGTACCTTTCTTTGTGGGCCTTATCCTTAGCCAATAACCAGGAAAGCTGTTTTACTGATTCCATATGCAGCTTGGTTACGGTATCAATCACTTCTCAACTTAGGTTTGCAGAGCAGGAAAAGTAATTTAGCTCTTCCACCAAACCAAATGTCATTACTAACCCACAAACTGTGTATTAACAACTAAGATACTCCTCATGTACTGTGGTTCATGGTTTTCAATATGTGAAGCATAGCTTTAATGTGCAGCTGCTATTCCTCTTCTTTTCAGTTGGTCTAAGACTAGTCTCATCCAGTGAGCACATTACAAAAGAAATATCAACATTTATTTCTCTAGTCTTTAGGAGACTTGTTTTTTCAAAGCTCGACTGAAAACAAAAGTAAATAATTACCAGATAGATGTGCAAGTTTGTTCATATTTCTGCTTTTCATCTTGTCATCAGTTCATGAATCAATGGAAAGAAGATTTTCTAGGAAATGCTTAAAGAAACTGATTATATAAATACATATACAAAAGCTCTAGCTGCAGCAGCGGCAAAGCGGGGGCTATACAGCTGTGAAGGTTCATTCAGGAATAAAATCTTTCTTGTCATGAAAGCTTTCTTGAATATCTATGAAAAATAAAGTGCCTGTACAGAGGAAAAAGGGAACCTTAAGACACAAATTCTCTTCAAGAATTTATTTCAGCAGGTTTCTCTGCCTCCTCCTCATTAGAAAATGTTGTACTATCTGAAATCTAGTGCTTCCTTCAAGCAATAGAATTTCAAAGTGATTATGCTGCAGGATGAAAGTATTTAGCATGTTGGTTAGAACACTCACTTCTTTGCATTGATTTGAAATGGTGTATTAATGCTACAACACAACAGATTACCTGGGGTTATTTAGGGTTAAGGTTACACTGTCTCCTAGGGTAATAATTACCTAGTTGAAAAAACAGCTTTTCTTCTCATCTTACTTAGTCTAATCTTCCTTTTTACAACAAGATCTCTTTCCCTCCTTCAATTATCAGTGCACACAGTTTGCCATTGCTGCATACTTTTCCTAACACATCCAATACTTTGCTCAGTGCATTTTCTCTCTTTTCTAACATTACGGAATTAGTCAAAGGGAGCAAGGAGCCCTTTATTTTCATTATTTGAACCTTTTAAAAGATGCCTTTAACACCCTATTTGATTTTTTCTTTCTCACAGAAGCATGTTTAATGGCTCTAAATTTGTCCAGTTTTGGGCCCCTCACTTCAAGAAGGACATTGAAGTGCTGGAGTGGGTTCAGAGAAGAGCAACGAAACTAGTGAAGAGTTTAGAGAACTTGTCTTATGAGGAGCGGCTGAGGGAGCTGGGACTGTTTAGTCTGGAGAAGAGGAGGCTCGGGGGGGACCTTATCGCTCTCTACAATTACCTGAAAGGATGTTGTAGGGAGATGGGGGTTGGTCTCTTCTCCCACGTTATGAAGGACAGGACGAGAGGCAAAGGCCTCAATTTACGCCAGGGGAAACGTACGTTAGATATCAGGAAGAATTTCTTTACAGAGAGGGTTGTGAAGTATTGGAATGGGCTGCCCAGGGAGGTGGTGGAGTCCCCATCCCTGGAGGTGTTTAAAAACCATGTGGATTTGGTGTTGAGCAACGTGGTTTAGGGACCCTGACAGTGCAGGGTGAATGGTTGGACTCGATGATCTTGAAGGTCTCTTCCAACCAGACGATTCTATGATTCTATGATAAAGCAACTGGACTGTCCTACTAAATGATATTTCCTTTAGTTTGCAAACAACTCAGAAAAGTTATTGCATTTGTATGATACCTGCACAATGCAGTAACGTTCCTGGATCAGTTTCTTAAAATCTTCCCTAGGGGTTTCCTTCGAGCATTTTGGAATAGTTTATTTTGTATGAAAAGTTCATGGAATAATATTCAGGAGAAACAGGAAATCTAGTAGGAGTGAAGACCATTACTGAAAATTAAATGAAGTACTGTTTTCTGTTTTGCTCATTCCTTTGCGGCACAGTTGCAAGCACCCAATGATTTTCCAGACTTGCTGTGTCCAGGAAAAGGGAACTGTTGAATGTAATGCATTTTGTGGATGCCCCACCACTAGAAATGTTCAAAGCTGATGTCAGTGATGCCCCATCAACAGAAGTGTTCAAAGTCAGGTTGGATGGGGCTTTGAGCAACCTGATATAGTGAAAGATGTCCCTGTCTGCTGCAGGGGAGTTGGACTAGATGATCTTTAAAGGTCCCTTCCGACCCAAACCATTATGATTTTGCCATCTGAAAACCAAGCTGCAATATTCATATAAGAATAATTCTGGCTATTCCTTGCTGTCATGTCTTGTCTCTCAAGCATGGACAGGAATAAATGTCTTGCACTTCACGAACATTTATTTTCCGTCTCCCCTCTTCTCTGGGACATTTTTTCCAATATGAGAGAACAACTTTCCTCTGGTAACGATGTTTTTTAAATTTGCTAAGGGTGTTCTTAAATTGCAGGTGCTGAAAATATTCTCTAAATCTTTCCCAGCTAGAAAAAAATAAGTATTGTTTCTGCAAAGCTCAAATGTCTTACATGTAATGCATTGTTATCAACATTACTGTAGTCCACTACAGATAAAAAGTTGTTTTGGGAGATACTGAATAATATGGTTGCCTAGACAGCAGAGACTGGACTGATTAACCTGGGAGGTCTTATTCAGTCTAACATCCTCCATTCCTATGAAAAGGAAACCCTAGTGAATGAATATTGAGTTTTCATTGTTTGAGATTCAGAAGTACTATTACATCTCAGTAAAACAAGACAGAAAACATCTTAATGAAACTTCCTGAATTATAAAACATACTGTGGTGGTTCATGTTGTTCCTTTAAACCAACAGCAGATGTTTACTGAGCTGAAATAGCTAGGGAAAAAAATGAAATGACCCTTAGGAAAACGTGGAAAACTGAGCTTAAGTGATGACTTTCCCTTTCCAACTGCTTAGGAGGAGTAAATTAGTTTATGTCATATTAAGTGTAGTGAACATAAGAAGGGATCTATACATGCAGAGCAATAAATCCGTGAGATTTGTTAGGATATTCAGTTTCAAACAAATATATGTTTTCCTCATAGAGGAGGATGGGCGGTCAGGCAGGCAAGATAAACTGAGAACTCATCTATGCAAGGACCATACAAACAGACATACTAGCATTTTGCCTATTCAAAAAATGTAGGCAGAAGAGATGAGAAATATTTATAATGCATCTCAAACATGAATATTCATTCCAGAGTAACATGCTTTTTAGTTGTAATTGCAACTTCCTTTACAGCTAATTAGCCCAATCCCAGCTTTCTAGACTTTCATAGTATGAATACAAGTTTCCATCCCCCAGTTACATTCAGAAGAACAGTAAAAAAAATTAATAAAGCCTAAACGAAGCCATACATTTTAGAATAAAGAATGTAGGCCATGTTTACAAGGCAGAGTAACCTAGATGACAATTACTCAGAGAAAGATGAGAAGATCATAGTTGATAATCAAAGTAATAGTGAGCTCTTTCAGTGATGCAACAGCAAGAAAATCAATCAAATACATCCCCGGAAAAACTAAACAGTGTAGTGGTGAAGAGACACTGAACAATAATTTCACCTCTCCTCTCATCAACACTGAGATCATGCTAGAATGCTGTCTGCAGTTTTACTCTTTGCAAGATAAACAATTGGAGGGAATCCTTATGAAAATTATTTAAGGGCTAGTAGAAATTAATTGCACAATGAGATTTTGAACTCCATTAATTCAGTTTATCAACAACAAGTTATCATTGCTTTAAATAGTCAGTATGAGTAAACTTATGGAGGTTTCACATTAGTAAGGGACATTATTATCCTCTTCTCATATGGTCCCCATTGTTCACATGATGGTCCAGAACAATTCAGAATTATTTAGATAGCCTGATTTATCAGGTCAATGTCCTCACTTAACATCAGCTTGAATTCCATAATCATTTCTCAGTACATAGCACAAGCCTTCCCTTTTGACATGTAATGCAATCAAAGGGAAGTATGGCATTCTATTGATTTATTTTGCATATCTAACAAAAAGACTACCTAGGGTTCTGGTCTCTTCTCCAGGGACTGTTTATGTATTTTATATTACAGAGTGTCCTTGGATAAAATCAGAAATAATCCTGAAACCAGAATCAAAATGCAAGAAAGGTGTCTAGAGCTAAGGGGCCCTCTTTAGACCTGCTAGTTCACAGTCTTTCTCTGTTCTTATAGCTAGTGTGTTCCCAGCTTTACAGTAGTTCAGCTTCAACAAGAATTGTAAAGTGCCTTCCTAACATCTTGTAATGCAGGGTAGGAGATGCTGGTGTGTGAGTGCTGTGGGCATGAGAGCCCTGCAGGTCAGAGGCAGGTCTTCTGCTTCCTAAGTGAGTACTCTTCTGATCACTAAATCGTCATGCATCCTTGAATAAGGACATTTCTCAGAAACCTTTGATGTCATTACTGATGTTAAACAGAGCTGTGACTTGGCTCCGACAGTCTTCAATATCTTATTTGCTCCACTGTTTCCTGTTACATTTAAAGACATTCCTTGTGAGACATACAAGAAGGCAGCAGTTGATAGACAAGTCTTGAACTCACAGCAGTTGTATGCAAAAGCCTAAATATTTAAGGCAAACACAATGGTTGTTTGCATACAGCTACGCTCTGCTGAATTGTATCTGTAAGAATAATTCAGTTGTTTTAGAAATGTTTTGCTCAAATTATAAAGTATCTTGGTCTCGCAACAGCAAAATCACAATCTATGTTAGGACTAAGAATGGTTGAACTGAATCCATACACAGACCCCTCCCCCCCCATTTGTAAGGTGCTCTTCAAGCTTGAAAATTCTCAACCTTGGTAGCATAAGCTTTCAAAATGCTGCGGTTGCTGAAGATACTGCAGAGTGTACCTACATCATTATTGGTGTAACACAGTACCATCTATGAGTTACTTCAGTCATATTCATCTGTGACCTCTTTGATAGTAAGCTGATATCAGATGGCAGAAAGTGTCCAAGATTTTTTTTTTTTTTTTTTTTTTTGTGGAGAGTTCAAATCAAGAACTCATCCTGGAAGAGGAAGATCAATATTCAGAAACAATTCCCAGACTAGGATAAATCACAGCACTAATCGTAACATCTGGGTAATCGAGTCAAAACAAGACTTTGATCACAAGGACCATGCAGTTACGTCTGACAAAATTTTAGGATATGTTATTGAAAATTTGTTGAAATATGTTCAACATTAAAAGAGAAAATAAGAACATCAAAAATCCGCTGCCACTTGTTCTTGCCTCTGACATACACAGGTTGCACATTCTGTCTAGAACTTCACTTTCACTATAGAACTTATTAAGTTGAAAAGGAAAAAAATGACAGGTGATACGCCAACTACAACAAAAATTTCCGTCAAAGTGTCCTGGAAAAGGTAACATCATCCATGCCCCTGTGACTGTGTTTTAGGAAAAAGCAGTTGTCTTTTCCTTTGTACCCTTGCACATGATTTTGACATGTGATAATAGGAGGAAGTTTTTCCAAATCCCGCCGTCAGAAAGACATTTCATGACTGGCTAGGATTAAGATTTCTTTCAACAAAAATCATAGAATCATAGAATTGTTAGGGTTGGAAGGGACCTTAAAGATCATCTAGTTCCAAACCCCCTGCCATGGGCAGGGAAACGCTGCACTACACCAGGTTGCCCAAAGCCTCATCCAACCTGACCTTGAACACTTCCAGGGATGGGGCATCCACAACTTCTCTGGGCAACCTGTTCCAGTGCCTCACCATCCTCAATGTAAAAAATTTCTTCCTTATATCTAATCGAAATCTCCCCTCCTTCCGTTTAAATCCATTGCCCCTTGTCCTATCACTACATGCCCTTGTAAAAAGTCCCTCTCCAGCTTTCCTGTAGGCCCCCTTTAGGTACTGGAAAGCTGCTATAAGATCACCCCGGAGCCTTCTCTTCTCCAGGCTGAACAGCCCCAACTCTCTCAGCTTGTCTTCATAGCAGAGGTGCTCCAGCCCTTGGATCATCTTTGTGGCCCTCCTCTGGACTTGCTCGAGTAGTTCCATGTCCTTCTTGTGTTGGGGACTCCAGAACTGAACACAGTATTCCAGGTGGGGTCTCACGAGAGCTGAGTAGAGGGGCAGAATCACTTCCCTCGACCTGCTGGCCACACTTCTTTTGATGCAGCCCAGGATACAATTTGATTTCTGGGCTGCCAGCGCACATTGCCAGCTCATGTGGAGCTTCTCATCTGCCAGCACTCCCAAGTCCTTTTCCTCAGGGCTGCTCTCAATCCATTCTCCACCCAGCCTGTACTTGTGCATGGGATTGCCCCGACCCACATGCAGGACCTTGCACTTGGCTTTGTTGAACTTCATGAGGTTCTTACAGGCCCACCTCTCCAGCCTGTCAAGGTCCCTCTGGATGGCATCCCTTCCCTCCAGCGTGCCCACAACACCACACAACTTGGTGTCATCTCCAAACTTGCTGAGGGTGCACTCAATCCCACTGTCCATGTCTCCAACAAAGATGTTAAATAGCACTGGTCCCAGTACTGACCCCTGAGGAACACCACTCGTCACAGGCCTCCATGTGGACATTGAATCGTTGACCACAACTCTTTGAGAGTGACCATCCAGCTAATTCCTTATCCACCGAGTGATCCAGCCATCAAAACCATGTCTTTCCAGTTTAGAGACAAGGTTTTCGTGTGGGACAGTATAAAATGCTTTGGATAAATCCAGATAGATGATGTCCGTTGCTCTTCCCCTATCCATCAATGCTGTAACCTCATCATAGAAGGCCACCAAATTAGTCAGGCAGGATTTGCTTTTAGTGAAGCCATGTTGGCTGTCACCAATCGCCTCCTTATTTTCTATGTGCCTTAGCACAGTCGCCAGGAGGATCTGCTCCATGATCTTGCCAGGTACAGAGGTGAGACTGACTGGCCTGTAGTTCCCTGGGTCTTCTTTTTTCCCCTTTTTAAAGATGAGGGCTATGTTTCCCCTTTTCCAGTTGTTGGGAACTTCACCAGATTGCCACGACTTCTGAAATATGATGGATAGTGGCTTAGCAACTTCATCAGCCAGTTCCCTCAGGACCCACAGATGCACCTCGTCTGGTCCCGTGGACTTGTCCACCTTCAGGTTCTTAAGACGGTCTCAGACCTGATCTTCTCCTACAGTGGGCGATTCTTCATTCTCCCAGTCCCTGCCTTTGCCTTCCATGACTTGGGCTACTCCTCACAGATTGTTATGCACTTCCCTTCTTTTCTCACAGCCTTGCGTTGCCAGGGGACTGACAGCATGGTAACTATAAATATTGCCTTGAGGAATGTTCCAAGGAATGAAGTCTTAAATATTTATTGCTGTTACATCTTTTTTTTTCCCAAAGCATTTCCTAATAATATCAGATAATGCAGTGTGGATAGGTTTCATTTGACCAAATGTAAATGCCTGCAGCATGTGCACCTTCATCCCAGCTAAGCCCTTGAGGCGGTATGTAGTGAGTAGAAAGAACTATAAACTCTCCATGGAAAGAGACAATGGACTTTTGAAGCACAGTTTACACCATCCTAAAGAAATTTAGAACAGGTTGGCTGCATAACTAGGAGTACCTGCTTCCCTCTTTTGAAGAGTCTAAGGGTGACCAATTCAGAGATAGGCATGCATTTTAGAGCTCTAAAATTAGATGAGATGAATTTCACCTTCAGCACCTAATTTCTAGAGGCTATGCAAATCTCTCCATTATATGTGTTATATTCACATTACCAGTTGCTATGCAATTACTATGGTTATACTATTATTAAAACTTCAGCATGGAGCTGGCTTAACAAAACGCCCTGTATCAAAACAATTCCTGATTCCCAACCTTCACATTTCAGCTAAACAAGAAATTGTACCCTTGCTTTCCTATGACTTTTCCGAGCAAGGATGTACTGATAAATTAGTCATTTTTGCCAAGCAGCAAATCTCATAATTAATTAGGCTCTTTGGGAGTTTAATTTATCCTACGTGAATTTCTACAAAGCTAAAAATCTCTGTATGAGCCATCGACCAAGCTGCATGGTTGTATCTCAGTATACCCTGAGGTATTCTCAAGAGGGATTCCTCAAGAGGGACAGAATTTCAAGTGCACTTCAACTTCTGGCACTCCTAATCTGACTGAATGATTTATAGCACAGTTTTGAATCCCATTTTCACTTACCAAATCTTTCTCATTTGCTGTACAGAGAGGTGTGACCTTAAATTTTCACTGGCTTAGGTTTTTGGTTGTTGTTTTTTTTTTTTTTTACTAAACAATAGCATTTAAACTTTAGGTTATGCTTTTTATTGTGTGCTTTATTGTACCAAGCATCACAATACCCAAGTCATTCCTGAAATCACACTTTTTATCCTCTTGCCTCAGGGTCAGGATGACTGCCACTTCCCATTTCCCAAGATACTGTGGTGTTAAACACAATGAAGTTTGTAAAGTGTTAGGTCCAAACTGATGCTTTAGGAAATACAAAGCTGACTAGCAATAGACACAGGCATTGACTCAGATGTGTACCGAGGCAATTTCTCAGGAGGTTACTCAGGACAGAGAGTCCAAAATCTAGGCAAAGGAGAATGATTTCTGTTGTAGTGTTTGGGATCGTTAATAAACAATCTTATTCTGATTGTATCATTCAGAGTGTCAGTCCACCTTTGACGTTGCATACTTTTTTATGCCTTGGTCATTCATTTGCCGCCCTTGAGGCTCAGACAATAGGCCATAGGCTGTAACAGAGCAAGACTTTTTTTCTCGTTGTTTGTGACAACTTCATTTTGTGAATAAAAGTGGGATCTAATTCATCTTGACAGTGCATTCCCAAACATGTCAAGTAATATTGCCACAATCTATAATGACATTAGATTTGTTCTTAAACATCCATTTCCTACATCTAAACTTTTGTATTCATGAATATACCTATGCTGATATTTACTCCCTTGTTGGCACAACAGGATATCTTATATCAACACTGATAGCTGAGTTTATGTGTAATTTGCTGCACTTTATGGTTCTGAGACACAAGACTTTAAAGTAAAAATGATAGATAATGCATCCCTCTTTTCTCATGCTGTCCTCTTGAAACATGCTTTCTTCTCTGCTCTTTCAACCCTACTCATCATGTTACACTACACTGCAGGAGATGGTGGTGTCATTTCTTTGTTAAACACTTCCTGGGATGCTTAAGCATGAAAGGTGTCATATCACATCAAGCATCACTTGCATGAATACTGCAAGAAATATAGGGGAAGGACATTTCATGAGTCAGCCTGGGATTAAAAAAAATAATCAGAATCTGCTTCTTTGTTTGCTGCATACTCTGCTGTGAGTTTGGGATGATTAGTGAAAACTCAGGGTAAAAGTTTAACACAAATAAGTCAACAGCAATAAATACTTAATTGAATTAGTATATGGTAAAAGAAGGTAATATTTCATTTCTTTGTATTCTTTTGAACTGTGTCATAGAACCTTTCAAGGAAAAGCCAGAGATTTCTAAGTTATCTTGCATTTGTCACAAACTTTGCATACACCCATATAGAATTGATATGTTTATGATCGATTTTTCAACAAGCCTGAGGCTGCAATGTATTGGCGCTTCATGTTTTGCCTATAAAGTCGATGTACTGACATTTCCTGATTCATCAGGGCGTTACAGGAATAAAATCATATAATCTTGCAATTCACTGCATGGATATTAAGTGCCCAAAACAAAAAACACAAATGAAGGAACAGGCACGACAAAGCAGAAGGGAGATGGACACCTTCTTCCATCAGTAAATAAAGAAAAGTCTCCAGAGCTGAATATTCTCTGTTACTGTCTGCTGGAGAGAGCAGAAAGTAGTCTTCTTTTCATGGACTTTTTCTTCCCTAAGAGCAATGAAATCACTCTTTGAGAGATCTTTACAGGATATAAAAAGTATAATAGAGCAGGATGGAGGGAGATGAGTAAAAAAGGAGAAAGAAGGCAGACCTGTCCAGATTGTGAGAACAAGTGCGTGCTTAAGAGAAAAGACTCTCCTCAGTGACCCTCCTCAGAGGGCTTTGTAACCAGCAATGCCACAGGTGACCTTGTGGTATGATGCTCTTCACCGATATTGCAGAGCACAGGAAGAAAGATGAGTGACCCTGGGAAGAGAAGAGACATCTCCAGTAGAGCTGGAGTCATTGTAGTTGGGTGAAATGATGGAAACTCATGGTCAGGGCTATCAATGTTTCACCTTAGGGCCTGAGATGACTCTGCCTTTGTATCCCCATGCAAACACAGGCATTGCCTGGTGGTGTATACCTGGAAGTAGAGTGTGATAGGGAAGAAGACAGAAATGTGTTAAGAAATATTTATTGGGCATAGTCAGAGGCTGCCAGGGAACTGACTTAAAGATTGGTACCAGCAAGTAACATGAGCTGAAGGGGTTTATTCATTACTTATTTCTGTAGGCTATGGCTGTGTTTTCCAGAGTTCCAGCAAAATTTTCCTGATTAACAGCATATTCTCTCCTTGTTTTGAGTGCAATCTAATTACAATGATCAGGGAAGTCTTCCATTTAAATTGTGTCTTCAGGATAGATTTAGTTTTTATATATGCCTGAATAGTGCCTCGGGCTGATGCTTTATGTTAATTTTAAGAGGAATCCCTGGATATTCAAACCCTTCCTGTTACAAATAATAGCTGCCAGAAGGCTTACAAATAGAATTTGCTTGGGCTGGCAATAATTCATTTTGTCTGTACGACAGGTGGGAAATGCCCATGATTAGTATTGTGGTAACATACCAGTATTAAGATGGTCTGTACAGTATCTTTTAACTCGTTTTGACATGTCAGCTTTATGATGCATATTGTTTGGTCCTTACTCTGTATTTCCCTTTCTCCTTCCTCTTTCCAGATTTTTTCTATCCCTCCTCATACATGATGCAGTAAGCATCTAGTGCTCTCACAACATGTAGAGGGTCTATAGATGCTTTCTGGCTTTCACAGATGGTGTATGTGTGCTAACTTTATTGCTGCCACCTTCCTTTCCTAACAGAAATTTCAGAGCATACACTCATCTCACAGAGAAATATGGTAGAAACATCCATATTCCTGTAATCCTCAGGCAGATACTAAGCTACTTTTAATTGCCAAATACTCCTGATAAGGCAGTCCTCATATGTGCATATGAGTTTCAACTCTATTTGACATCCCATTCCTACTCCAGTGTACCCACCACAGCCAGTGCTGCAATGACAGATCAGAAGACAGCCAGTGTGGGAAGAATCTTCCAAAAAACAGATTTTTGGTGTAAAGTGTTAAAGACAAAAATTGACTCGTCTGAATTTTTTGAGACATCATGAAATTTGAGATCTGAAAGTTGTGTTATTGAAATAACTGGCTTCATCTCCCTGTCTTCAGAAATGAGATCTGCTTTTGGAAGGGCACTGTGTTTTGCTGTGTCTGCTCTCACACCAGGGTATATTTTGGGCCTGCAACACAACACAAAACACGATAAATGACCTTGTGCAGCATGTCTGCACAGGCTGGCTCACATGAGAACTGAGCAGAACTTGACATGTCCTTAACAGCATGTCATATCGGTGGTTTTACTCAGTTGGAGGGGAAGAGAAGTACCTTGGGCTCGTGGTACCCAGCTGCTGCTGTAATGTATGCTCCATTGAAAACTTCATATGCGTGCCTTTGCCCCTGGTGAGCTAAAAGAAACCTGCCAGCTAGCCAGCTCTCCCTTGCCTTATCCTTCCAGTTCTTACAACACAATAATGCCACCATGAAGCTGAAACACAGGGTAATAAAAAAATTCGAGCTCACAGATGAAGAACAGATAATCACAGGTGCTCAAAAATCAAGCATAGACCATAAGCATGTGCAGCCAGGTGAATCATAACCACAAGATTCAGATTGCACTACAAAAAAATGTTTTTTATTTCAACTACTCTAAACACAACATTTGAAATTTTTTCCTAAGAAATAAATTAAGTCAAAGTGAGAAGCATGAATGTTGTATTGGAGTTATTGACTCTTTTAATTTTATTTTGGATGTTAAACGTACTCTTCAGATGCTGGGGATGAGTAATTTTCAGCCTTTGTCAATTTTTGGCATGTTACTCTTTGATCTCCTAAACAAAAACAGTGCTTGTTCAGAGTTTATAAATGTATCAGTTCTGTGCCTATAAGTAGAAGATTTGCTTGGATCTACAGTACCCATATTTTTATACAAAAATCCTTTTTCTGTTAAACATAAGATTTAAGTCAAAACCAAACAAAGATAATGAATTTGTGACATACATTAAGATATAAATCCATCAATGTTGAAAAATAACAGAACAACCTCTCAGTTAATGTAGAAATTATTAGTGCCACCTATTGGTAAGCAATGTAAACATAGCAAGCTATAAAGTCAAAAAATAATTCAAAAATAAAATGTTAATTGATTTCCAAAACTGAAACTTCTTTTTTTTAAAAAAAGGTTGTTGTTTGTTTTGTTTTTTTTTTTTTCCTGGCATTCTTTTGTGTTGTATCTCCCTCCATGCATTTTGAAAATATTTATAGGAACAGTGACTTTTAAGCAAATAAGGGAGATAGCACTGAAAAACTGCTTTTGAAATTATGAATGCTACTAATCAATATGGGAAACATTATTCCAAAGAATCTCACTTTATTCTAAGGATTTGTGTCTGTTCAATCAGGAAAGGAAATGTACGATGTTATCTGCATGTCTAGCCAGACAGTATGGGATAAAGAAGATTTTAAATAAACTATTTATAAAGTCTTGTGGGGAATGACACTGTTGATCACCAAAATCCACCGAAATTTTAATATTTTCAGTAATTAAAAAAAAAAAGCTCAGATCATTACATCTTGTTCCAATTTCTTTCATTTTATTCATGTGTCATGGCCAATTTTACAGAGAAATTTTAACAGAATTACAATTTATAATGAAGATATGAAAATACTGAAAAAAAATTCCATAAAATACAATGTGCTTTTGTGGCCACCGTGCATTTAATACAGCCAAAGCGTGAGTATACTTATTTTTGTGCTTGATATGTATACGAAAATTTTGATCTGAATGCCAGATATGCATGTGGATAGAAGCACAGAGTAATGTCACAGATCTGGCCAACCTCGACAAATTTGCTGAATTCTATGGTTCTGCCTGAAGGTTTAGTAAGAACCATGTCCATTACTTCTTCCTGGTCATGAAGGAAAATAAAAGAGCCGGAACCATAAGCCACTTGCAACAAATCATTCCAGCTTGACAGCAAACTATTGGTAAGTGCTTTATCAGTAAAAAGATTCAAGTCTTTTTGTGCCCACTTTCTATAATTTTGTTTGGAATAGACTTCCTTGGCTGAATTACGAGACTATCATGAGGCAGCATTAAAAGCCATGTGTGACATCTGCTGCTTCTGTTCTATCCACAGTTGCTCTCTCACAGAAGGAAATTAGATTATTCTGATATAATTTTGTCTTGACAAATTCATGTTGACAGTTACTAATTTCCTCATTTTCTTTTAGATGCTTACAAATAGTTTGATTATTTGTTCTAGTATTTTTCCAGGAGCTGAAGTTCATCCAATTTCCTAATATTCTTCCACATTCATTTCAACAGTCACTATCACATTCGTTCCTGATTGTCACCCATTGTCCCTGACTTTTCAGAGGGACTCCTATCATCTCTGATATTTCATCACCTAATTCTTTAAGTGTCACAACATCACAGCTAATTGAAAACATCTAACTCAGTAATAAGTATATAACCTGTTCCTTCCCACTTAAAGCCTTGGGCTTGAATTTTCTTCTTTGTTACTTATTACTGTAATACTGAACTGCGTCTCACCCATTTAAACAAGAGTGTTGCTGAAAAAGTATAAAAAACCATATGTGTCAGTATTAGCTCTTGATTGCTTTTCCTCTGTTTTGAACCACTATTTAGTTGGTCTTTGTTCTATTTTTTTCGTGATGAAAGAATTTTTATTATTATCATGGCCTTTGGGATTGAAATCTATTGTGTGCCCTGGTAATTTTTGACTCTGTAGCATCACATTTATGCAATACTTCCCTACCCTTAAGAAGTGACCTGGCTTCACCTTTTTGAATACTGCATGAAAAGCTCAAAATTTAGCACTATTGCTCATAATTTAGCAAATCTTATACTTTCTGTTTCAGAATAGTTTGCATTTATGTTCTTAATATCGCTACCTTAAAAAATTACTAGATTTCATATATTACAATGATATCTTACAAAACAATTCTGAGTTTACTGGTCTTATTTTCCTGAAATCTGGTGCTTTTATTTTGTTATTCTTCCCTTTATCTATCATAAAGCTCATGAACTCTATTATTGCATGGCTTTTCTTGCTCACTACTGCCTTCTACCCTAACATTCTTGATCAATTCCTCCCTAGTCACTACAAACAAGGAAAGAAATCTCTTTTAGTTGAGTTCTTCACCATCTGCATTCATAACTGTCATCAGTTCATTCCAAGGACTTTGTGGGCAGTTCATGTCTTTTTCCCAACAGAAGGACACATACTTAAAATGCCTCACTAGCCTCAAATCCCATCATCTGTATAATTTTGCCATTTGCTCACAAGAAATCTCATTTACTTGACCATTTATACTGATAGCCTACTGTTCACCTCTTTACTTTGACAATGCTCACATCCGTTTTTATTTTAATTATTTTAAAGAGACATAACAGTATAGTAAAAAGGCAATAACCTACCAGAATTCATAGCACAGACAATGTCCCCCAGCAATCAGAGCAGGCCCAGCCAGCACTGGGGCAACTCACTAAGCATTGAAGGTAGACATGTATCTCTAAGCTTTAATTAAGAGCCAAAAACACTTGGCAAAAGACTCTTCCTTGTGTTCTTACAATCACCTTTTCCAAAATACAATTAAAAAAAATCATAGGTACATATTGCCAGAAAATAAGAAAGGACTCTCAAAGACTATTTGGTTCTTAGATTAGTGCATATCAGTAAATATAGTCAATGAGGTAAAAATCAATAGATTCTCTTCTCCTGTTACGTTTGTGAGATAGATATAGATTTCCATTTAATCAAAATAAATTCCTTACCTTTTAATCATTACTGCAGGTTAATAACTGTCTTGCAGAGGTTTTATTTTTTGCTGTCTGAAGTCAGAGGGAATTTTGCTGCTGACTTCAATGGAAAAAGATTTCACTCAAAGCAGTTCAGCCTAATGATTTCTTATTAAAATACTGGAGCCTAGTTTGAGCTTTATTACATCAGGCAACTACATTCACGTCTCTGTATTCCAAGGATCTTCTATTTATAAAGTTGGTACCACTGACAGGCCGCTGATTATCAAGGTGATGGAATCTATACTACAGCAGATCCTTTCCTTTTAAAGCATTTTTGAATAGCGAGTCCCATAGACTTGTGGTTTTGTGATGGAGAATTTTCAACTGTACATCTTTCACCACTGCTGGCAGATAAAATGTTAGAGACTGATGTTCAGCAATCAGCTAATTGATTACAGCCTCTGGCTCCGTGCTTGCCACAATCTTCCTTTTTGCCTATCTGATTTTCACAATATCATTGGCTTCTTTGTCTTTTACCTTCAGTACAGATGTCTTCTGTTAGAACTACACAGTACAAACTACAGAATGTAAGTCCTTCACTTCCTTGCTTTCTCTTTCAGCATTTTAATACAGAAGGAGACCCTTAGGTGCTGTTGAGTAGTAGCATTATTTTGCTAGGGAACTAACAGCCAGCCCAGCGGGACTTTTCAGAAGTCATTGCTATGTTGTATGACTCCCCAGTGACACTGGACTGCATCGCTTTCCTTGCACACAGCTGGCCGATGTTACTGAATCTGAGAAACTGCCAAAACCATTTCAGTTATGATGACCATTATGTTTCTCCTGAGGGATTTCACTCTTCCTTGAGAACCTCTAGCATGATAGCTTACCAGCGCTGAAGTACAGCAAGATAATGACCTTGGCCACAGAGTAGGCAGGTAAGATGAGGGTGGGTAAAAATAATGCTCAACTGCTTTTTTTGCGGTGTGACATTTTATTTAGGTTGATAGGAACACAATTCTCTGTGCTCAGCTGATTAGTGTGAACTAAACAGTCTTGTCTTTTGATATGAAGAATGTCAGTATTACATAACCTCACCTGAGAAAAAGTCCACTGCTAAGTGCAACACTACTGTGTTGCAGGAAAAACCACAACATCTCAAGACTCAACATCATATATAAAAAAAATGTATCACTCTATTGTTTTCATCACGCTTATGATGTTGACTGGTTTTAAGCAATAATATAAAAATCATTTTCTTGGCTCCAAAATTGGTTAAACTATTGAGTAGTAGAAGCTGAAGGAAGTGTCACTTCACCTGACATATTCATATAAACTTTCCTTTCACGTCCTGTGCAGGATGGTTTCACACAGGAGACTGGATTTGATCTGACCTGGTGTGGAAGATCATACATTTTTATGTTGCTGGCAAGTTACTGACCAAAATATTGAATTTTGTACTGCAGACACATGCTATGAGGTAGACTTCTTAGTGTGATTTTTTTAAAGATAACTCCATTTGTGAAAACCTCAAGCAGTTTGCTGAAAATATTGTAGATTAAAGTATTATCCAAATTTTCTCAGACTACTGCAGTGAAGTGTCATTACATTTTCAGGGCTGACGCATTAATGAATTAATCAGAAAATGTGTTGAAGTAACAGCCATAGCAATCCCAACACTTCCACCCTTTAGTACATATTGCTCTTTCTAAATGCTGAAGTATCTTCTGCTTATATCTACAGAACAAATCTCCAAGATCACTCAATAAAAAGTTATTTTTACTTTAATGCCTTAACATTACGAATCAACCTGCAGAATTTTATTTTAGAATATATTTTGCAGATGAATACAAAAATATTTGGTTTGTTATTGCAATGCACAAAAGCCTGTTGAGCACGCAAAGCCATACATCTGTTTCTACTGCCTGAATTAGAAAAAAATCCCACATATTTATTTACTTGAATGTGATGACCATAGTGATGAAATAAGTACTATTTATGAGCAGAAGAGTTTGCCTGACAGTTTTGTTATGGTCAAACAGTCCTCAGGGCAATAAAAATCAAGTTTCATAAAAGGCCAGTTATGCTAGGACCTTTATTTTATTATTAATAAAGCACTTTTCAGTGCTGAACACTGGATTTAGAAAATAAAGTATTTAAGGGAAACTAAGCATAAGATTGACTTCATGACATAGACAGATATGATGGTATGAAGGCTCCAGTACAAGTAACAGTCCACAGAAGTCTCATAAAGGGTTGACTCGAGGGGATGCTTTGGAGGCTTTTCACTATCTAACTGAAAGCAAATGCTAAACCAGCTTCAAGAGGGAAGGTAAACACTAGCATACAATATCTGATGAAGCGCTGGTTAAAAATAAATCAATCTGCTCCCTCAGTTCCAGGAATTCTCTCAGAAAAAATAAGGAGGCTATATTGCTTAGAGGAACATTACATTATTAATTCAATTCTACAGTGTGTTGAGAATTGTGTAGTGCAGCTCTAGCATAGCATTCCCTCGAAGCTTCCTGTAAACAGGGTTTTGTTAAGCTTTGTACTTATTTTCTAAGGAAGAGCTAGATGGTGATTCCTGGAAAGATATTCCTCATTGTAACCCTGGGCCACAGAAGATTGTGCTGGTGCGGGCTCCTGTGTGATGAAGGTCCAAGGGGAGCTTCGAGAAACCAGTGGGTAAGTGATGGTTCAGATAGGCAGCAGCTCGTGACCCTCTGAGCTTCACAGAGCTAGAGCTAAGCTGCTGCAGTACTCGGGATCCCCATAGGAACAGAGTTAAACAGCAGATTAGCTTCAGCCTTGCACAGTTACAGAGCACCACAGGACTGGTGCCTGAAGATAAGCTCGGCGGTTGTGAAGCTTCCCTCATAGCAAATCCAGGAGACGTAACCAATGGGATGATGATAAAGGTGTATTATTCATGAATATCAACAAAAGACCCATCTTTGTCTTCTTGCCAATTGTCTGACACAGAGCAGAGTTGTGAAAAGCTAATCAGAGAACTAGTCAGGAAATTGGAATTTTACTCATGGACACTTTTGTGAGGAAACAGAAAAATCTTTTAAGATTTCCCCAGTGGATACCTTACAGCATTAAAAGTACAACAAACGACTTGCTCGCATCCCTTGACTGCCTTCCAGCTTAACTGTGTTAAAACGTTAGAGAGCTAAAATCACTCTTTGGAGATGAAGTAGCATGCTTTGAAGTGAAATAAACATGTAAAAGAGAAAGTGTTGTGTACCAACATGAAACACATTATTTTTAAAAGGTAAGATGTTATTTCCTACTTCCTTTTTTAAGGTCCCCATTTCCCAAGGGCTACAAAAATGGAAAGAGAGAAACTGAGTATTTTTTCATAATATCTACTTCAAACAACCCAAAATCCCTGAAAGGACATTCTAGTGAAATATTATTTTTCATTACCAAAAAATAAAGTAATATTAGTTAGAAATTATATTCTTTTCTACTTAAATATGATTTTGAAAGAAAAAAAAAAGTTACTTCCTGTGTTTTGATAGGATGGCCACTATCTATAGTGATGAGCGTTGTGGTTTAACCCAGCCACATCCAAGCATTACCCAACCGCTTGCTCACTCCCCAGCAATGGGATGGGGGAGAGAATCAGAAGGGTGAAAATGAGAAAACTCATGGGCTGAGATAAAGACAGCTTAATAGGTAAAGCAAAAGCCACACACGTGAGCAAAGCAAAACAAGAGATTCATTTACTATTTCCTATCAGCAGGCAGGTGTTCAGCCATCTCCAGGAAAGCAGAGCTCCGTGATGTGTAATGGTTACTTGGGAAGACAAACATCATCACTTCGAACATTCCCTCTTTCCTTCTTCCCTCAGCTTTGTATACTGAGCATCGCGTCATACGGTATGGAATATCTCTTTGGTCAGTTGGGGTCAGCTGTCTCAGCTGTGTCCCCTCGCAACTCCTTGTGCCCCCCCCCAGCCTGCTCACTGGTGGGGTGGGCTGAGAAGCAGAAAGGGCCGTGACTCTGTGTAAGCACTGCTCAGCAGTAACAAAAACATCCCTGTGTTATCAACACTGTTTCATCACAAATCCAAAACATAGCCTCGTACTAGCTACCATGGAAAAAATTAACTTTATCACAGCCAAAACCAGCACAAATGAGCAATAGTATGATAGATCGACTAAAATATCCCATTAAAACAGAGACAGCACAGAGGAGAAATCTTCTGACACCTTAGTCCAGGAGTTTATTTTATTTAAATTATAACAAGAAGAATAGAAAGGTAATTCTCTGAGCAGGGTTTATGTGATGGGGTTTTGGTAACAGGAGAGGGGCTGCAGAGAGACCCCCTGTAATAAGCTGTGAGAAGCTTCCCGGGCTCCAAAACTGGTCAGATCGGTCTCTGGCCAGGTCGGACCCACTCCCCTCTGGCCAGGGATGAGCCAATCAGCACTTCTGCAAAGGCCATGTTTAAGAAGGGGACAAAGGAGCCCCAACTGGGGCTGGACCTGCAGTGATGAGAGGGTGGAGGCAGGGGCTGGCTTTCCCCCCAGCCTCCTGGGCAGGTGGGTTCCCACACTGGGCCACCACCACTCAACTGGAGATGGCCCTGGCAGCATGGCTTGGAGAGTTCCGAAGTGCCCTACTCCTGGGGCACCCACTGGGTGGAGTTCATCTTGCCAGGACTGCCAGGGTTGTCAGTCTGCAGCAAAGAGAGGACTGAGATCTGAGAGAAACGGCCACACAGACACCAGGTCAGTGAAGATGGAGCGAGAAGAGATGTGCCGGAGCTGAGACTCCCCTGCAGCTTGTGGTGAGATGGCAGCGGCCCCCCTGCTGCCCATGGAGATTAACACTGGAGCAGAGATCCACCAGCAGCCTGTGGAGAACCCCACGCTGGAGAAGAGATGCCTGTGCCTGGAGGAGCTAATAGAGGACTGTCTCCATGGGAAGGACTCCCCATACTGCTGGAGACTGACGGTGAAGCAGAGACGCATCTGAAGTCTATGAAGGACCTCACATCAGGGAGGGTGGCTGCACCCTAAGAGCCCTGACTCTGTGGGAAAAGCCTGCACTGGAGCAATCTGATGGGTAAGGATTGCATCCTGCAGGAAGGACTCACATCAGAGAAGTTTGTGGAGAGCTGTCTCCTGTGGAAAAGGGGCCCCATATTGGAGCAGGGGAAGAGTGTGAGGAGTCCTCCCCCTTGAGGAAGGAGCAGGAGAAACAGTGTGACAAACTGACCTGCAACCCCCTATTCCCCATTCCCCTGGGCTGCTACAGGAGTGATACCTCAAAAGGAAACTGAACTTTCCAAGACTCGTTTTAGAGTTTTAGAAAGCAGGTATTCTTTATTACAGCGCTGAGTGCACAGGGGATTTCTCCTCCTAGCGTGCACACCCGGCTTCTGGACAGAAAATTAGTTACACACCACAATCATGCATAATTCATAACATATTTACATATTCTGAAACAATTGGTTAATTTTCTCTCGCTTTACATGTAAATTACTTCACATGCTCAGTTTTCCTCCTCCGCCCCTTTCTTTTGGGTCTGGGGTGTATTTAGGGTAGGTGGTCCATGAGTCGGTGGTCGCGATCTCCCCTTGCCGGAATTACCTTTTCCCCCAAGTCACTGCATGTTCACTGTTTAGAAAAACATGATAACAAAATTTATGCAGTTTCTGGGATGTTCCCTCCAAGGGCAGACAATTCTTGATAGTCTCCTTTTTAATCACTCCTGACAGCTTCAAGGATTGTCATCTTGTTAGTTTCTTTAGGTATGGGTAAATCACTTACTACGAACTAAACCCTTCATGAAACTCTTACACAAAAACTTTAACTTCTTTATTGTTGGGTGACAGGAGGAGGTAGAGCTTGGAAGAAGGGAGGGGTGGGGAGAAGGTGTTTTTAAGATCTGGCTTTCTTTCTTGTTGCTCTCTCTGAAAGAACTGTTAATGGATTAAATTGATTTGTCCCCAAGCCAGTCAGTTTTGCTAGAGGTCATGGTTGGTGGATGATCCCTCCCTGTTCTTATCTCAGGCCTTTTTTTTTACATTTTTCTCCTCTCCACCCGACCCGGGAGGAGCAGTGAGTAAGCAGCTGCATGGTAGCTTAGCTGCCAGCTGGGCTAAACCATGACATCTCAGATAGGACTATCTGGAAAATCCAGCGTCAGTCTGCAAGCCATAGACTTTCTTCTACAGCCTTGTCTTGATTTGCAAAGGGACCAGAGTACGCTGGCTTTCCCAGAATAGTTCATTAGGGCTCTTCAAGTTCTCTAAAGATTAAGGAGAAACCATCAGTATATGTGAAGGATAAAATTTCGTAGTTAGTCACATCTCTGGACTCACACATCAATGATGAATCTTGGCAGAAATGCAGCATTGCAAGTTCCTGTCCAGATAAATTAGTTTTTTTTTTTTTTTAAAGAGGGGAAGAATCTTTTGCCTGGTTACTGAAAACTTGCCATTGTAACCGATAAATTAAAAAGCTGCTAAAAATTTGACAGAATTTAAAATAAAAGAAAATATTACTAACCTAAAGGTATTTGGAAACGCTGATGAAGTCTATATCTAAATCCTGATAGTTTTCCTCATTTCATAGCTTACATTCTGAAGAATATTTTCCTGGCCTGTTTGCAGACCAATACATCCAAAAGTTCATCTGAACAACAAATTTTAACTTCCATCTGATGACTGGTGTTTCACAAGAAATAAATCTATGCTGCTGGCATATTTCAGAGCAATGGGTGCAGAAGCCAAGGATCAAATCGGGTGGATGGACAGTTCCCAGTGTATACCTGTGACACAGAGGTTGCCATGGAAGGACATTGGTAAGATGTGTGTAGAAACTTGCACTGCTGCTGCACATGCTCGGTCTCCCTGCCTCAAAAACTTGCAGATTATTTCTAAGCATAGAAACAGTTACTTTCAGAAGCTCTGCAGGCGACATTTAGAAAAACTGGGAATTTGTTAGTTCTATATGCCAGCTAACTCCCCAAGTGGCCTTCTTGTCTTCTGAATACTGTATTTTTATTAAGCAGACAGTAACAGAAGAGCACCTGAAAGGACTTGAGTATAAGATCCGATACAGTGGCCTGTCTGAGAGTGGACAGTAGTAGATATAAGAACAAGACAAGTTTATATGCTATCAGTATCCAATAATCAGTTATTTAAGGATTTCATAAATCAGGCAAGACTTCAGATCTTCGTGTTTAACAGCCCTTGAAGGATTTTTTGTTCTTTCTGTAAA
Source organism: Tauraco erythrolophus (assembly GCF_009769465.1). Taxonomy (NCBI): domain Eukaryota; kingdom Metazoa; phylum Chordata; class Aves; order Musophagiformes; family Musophagidae; genus Tauraco; species Tauraco erythrolophus. The sequence goes on along the minus strand of NC_141465.1, from coordinate 120,144,353 downwards.
TTCTTCTAAATCCATTTCTATGTTCGTTCTTCGCAATATCCTGTGGCAATGAGTTCCATATTTTAATTATGAGCATGTTAAAAAAGTACTTCACTTGTTTTAAACCTGCTGCTTGAAAAATATCATTTGACAACTTCTCACTCTTTTATTTTGAGACCTAATGAATGATCACCAATCCTGATTTTATATACTTGTACCACATAACAGGTTTTCCAAATTGGAAGTCTTATTCTATTTAATCTCCCTTAAAACCAAAGCTGGTCCGTGCTGTTGCTCATCCTTGTCACATTCCTTCCTGCTTTTCTATTTCTGCCTAACTCTTTTCAGATAAGAATATTAGAATGCACTGTATTACTGAAAAATATAAATGTCCTAGTGATTTATATGCTGCTTTAATGATGTTTTCTATTTCATCCTACCTTCCTTCCCTAACAACTTCTCATATCACATTTTGTCTTTCTGGGCTTACCAGGCACTAAAATCTCTTCGATGAACGATCACAGCTCTTTTGCGACCCCTTTGCTGAACTGCCTTCACTAATTTAGCAATCGTCTTTGTATATGCATAGATATGGTTGTTTTTCCCAACAAACAGTATTTTGTATTTCATTGACTGTTTTCTTATCAGTCAGTAATTGAGTGACACTACCAATCTCGAGATTCTTCTGCACCTCTTCACAGGCAGGCTTTGCACGTTTTTTTCAGGTCAGGCATGGTTATTGCTTAATGCTCATATCTTGTAGATGCACTAACAATTGTGTGTAGGGGCCAAACATTAAAATACACCCTAAGATTGCCTAGAAGACAGTGGCAGATCTAAGCATGGGCAAAGGGGCAGCTGGAAATGGTAGTAGACCTCTCAACTGTTTTCACCACTTCTTTGCGCTTCAATTTCTTTAGTTTCCCAGCAAGTTCTGATGGGAAGAGAAGCACAGTTTCATTTTGTTCCTTCAACCTTAGAAGAGAAAACCTCTGTTTTGCCTACAAGGACAAAGAAATGGAACCACTGATGTAAAATAGATACCTGTAGCTACCGATTCAGCATCAGTGGTTGAAGCAGCCTCTGTTTTTCTGCCGTCATTCACAATAAATCCTCTGACAAAGCTTAGAGGTGAATCCCGCAAGGATTCTAGAAAGACAATGCATTTCTGAGCTTTTAAGAAAACGAAGAGGTAACTCAATATTAGCCTGGTAGGTTACCATACCTCATAAATCAATATTCTCTACCTCCTTCACTCCATTCCTTGCAAAACAGAGGACCAAAATTTAAGAGGTGGACAAGGTCAGAAATATATTCCTAGTCGTAAAACACAGTGACAGTGGAGAATGAATCCCTATAGTTGGTGAAAGGAATTTCAGCCTGGGAAGTAGTTAGGGAATTACCCTGCACAACATGCAAGAGTGCCCTGAGGGGTAACAAACCTGCAGTGACAAACATAGCAGATGACTTTATTCCTTAGATGTTTTCTATGACAAATTCCTGTTGCCATGTAATTTACAATTAGTTGTCAGTCTATCTCAGTGGCTGGTATGGTATCTGAAAGTCTAATCTGCCTGAAACAGGATCATATGCCGTTTAGTGTAGAGGGAAATTTCAAAATGTCTTTCTCCATACTTTTCTGTGGTGAAACACAAAGCTAATATACACAACATCTCATGAAAGCTTTGATTTTTCTCCCTGTGTATATTTTTTACAACAAAAAATAATCCCCTTTATCCCAATTTTGTGATCGTAATTATTTGAACAACTACTATCATCTGTGACTCCCATGCTATTATGTGACTCCCTTGGTATTGAATGCAAAGTCATTTTGACATATGGCTTACAGCTCAGATGGCATTTGGTTTACTCTTCCCTGTGGAATTTGAAGTCATAGAAGTCATACTAAACAGTTCTGAAGGAAATCAAGCAGAAAAAGCTCATATAAAATGAAAAGGACAAGGAAAGTGTATAAACTAAAAAACAATGACGGGGGGGGAACAAATTAAAAAATAGCAAAGCATTCAATAGATTTTTCTTTCTGATTAACAATTACAAATTTACCTGGCTTGTGAACTTTTTCAAGTAAATAATTTTTACAGTCTGAACAAAATGTTCTCTGAAGAAGACGCTGTCTTGGTTTGAAACTAAGTTCCACCTCAGCCACAATATATGTGCAATAAAGCAGATTTCTCTAAAGTATAACCACTTGTATTACACATTAGTGACAGAAAAAAAAAAAAGTAGTATCAATTCAACACTATGGAAATGTTAACTACAATCCACCCCTCACCTCTCCCTGCAAATAGTGTTAATTCAGGATAGAACTGACCATAGTGACATAGTGAAATAGTGCTCTCCACTGATGGGTGTGAGGTGTGTATTTGTGCATATTTCTAATATATTACACACTAATTCTGTGAAATTTAATTCTTACAGCACTTTTTCTTTTACAGTATTTCTAATAGAAGGTCAACATTTTGCATATAGCAGTGATAGCCTGTTTTGTAAGTTATTTACCTATTTAATTTTTATTTATTTTCAATTTGTTCTGCTAAGTTCTGTATTACTCCTCTAAAAAAGCCTGTTCATCTCTATTGACAGTATAGGAGGTGCAGAGCTATTAGGATCCTACAAGGACTACTACTTTTGTGCTTTACCTATACCTAGTTTGAAAACAATTGTTTGTAAGAATAAGCTTATTTTTCCCTATTATTAGTTTGCATGAACTTTTTTGGATTATAATGACAAAAAAAGGTGATTTGGGATTAAACATGCTGTGAGACAAACTGCTTGATGGGGCCAGTGGAGTGACAAAGATGGTGGAAGACTCCAAAGGTAGATCAGCAACTGCAAGGAGGATTATAAGCTTTCCTTCCACATAGGAGATATGCTTTGAGAGAATGTCAGCCACTGCTGCTCATTATCATCTGGGCATCATTTAAAGCAATCTTTCCTACAGCCACTCTAAACCTGCATCAACTCTGTGTGGCCATGTTCCTGCAAGCAGAAACCTGCTGGGACACATGGTTGTGCTGAGGATTGAACAGAGGTGTATCAGGGAGGCTGAAGGAGCTCCTCAAAACAACAATAAAAAGATGAAAATGCAGAGTATTTCGAGGTTTTACAGGAAACAAACTGGAAATTCATAATTCAAAAATATAGCTAAGTGATGGAAATGAATTCAAAGAGGCTTTACTATGCAAAGAAAAAAAGCTCTGTGTGGATTCAGACTCACTACTTCACAAAATATATACAGTTTTGATATCTTTGCACTAGAAATGTTGCTTTTTAGCTAGCATGAATCGACACAGTTTTCAGCAGAGCTACACTGATTTACATGAGCTGCAGACATGACCCATTGTATTTAATTTTAGGCATCTTATTATAAAAAAAATATTCACATATTGGAGGAAGATCAGAAGAAAGCTGCAAAAATGATTAGACTTCTGGAGTGATTGATGCATAAGGATTGATTGCAAGTGCTAAATATGCATAGTTTGTCTAAGAAATGACTAAAGAGGGACGTGGTAACAATCTATAAATATTTGAAGAGTCTAAATGCCAAGGAGGGAAACGTATTTTCAGAATACAAAAGAGAAGCAGCAGGACAAAATTAGCAAAAGAAATAAGAAAATTAATTTTGAAAGAGTCCCTAAAGGAAGACCTTAGAGAGTGGAAAGGTGTTGCCTTTCCAAAAGAAAAAAATAGTAGATATAGATATCTTTATAAATACATCTAGGATCCAAGATTGTTCTAAATGCCCATTGAAAGGAAATTTTAAGACCAGCTTTATGGAAGCGATCAGATCACATATACAGATTCGCACTGGACTCTGTACTTTTTCTTTTTTTTTAAGGTTTAAACAACTGTCCCTCCATGAGGAATCACAAAATGGGGAAAAATGTGTCTAAGCCCATTGTAATTACAACTGATTGAAATTTAGAACACTCATTTTAGCCAAGAAGTACCACTTTCACTTTGATCAAAATAAGAAGAGACAAAAGATCTGTATTTTCCCTGTTTTTATTGTCTCTACAGCCAATGGCCTGATTTAGGAAACAACAAAGGAAAAGGTTGCCTCTTGAGATGACTTCTGCATTTTTATGTTCTAGCTAGATTATTTTTGGAAATGAGAGGTGAGTTTAAAAGTGCCTATGTATATAACACTGACATGATCACTACAACTATAGATTTATGTCTTATTATGAATTTAATTAAGACTTTATTTCGTGATTCCAAGTAGTAAGAAGTATAGAAAAGATCCAGTATCTGTGACAACAAGAAAGGAGATTCAGAGGAGGGGGCCTAAAACTACTAGAACGAATTGATGTTCCTGATGAAAGAGTGGCATTTCTTCAGTTCCAAAGGTGAGTGAGAAAATACGAAAACAGGTTTCAGGATATATATAGAGATGACAAGAGAACTGTTCATAAGAAATCACAGCTCCAAATTCAAAACAGGAATCTCTGAGACAATGTTTTCCTACAGTTACAAATTATCTCCAAAAGTGAAAATAAGTACCCAATCTAAAGTAAAATAAATGCAGTTATCTGATTGTATTTCATGATATCATATATTTTACAGGTGTTGAAATCCAAATAAATTTATGTTATCCCTCTTCTTTACCTCCAGTATAACACACGTTAGAAAATATTATTCATCAATTTATGTGGCAAGTTGAACTAAAGGACACCTTTTAGAAAGATTTTTAGCCTAGATTTAAAGACTAAACGCTAGAGAATTCATTTCATCCTTTTGTAATCCACTGTAGTACTTGGCACCCCTCTGTATTAAAATAAATGTGTCTTATTTCAACTTACCCTTTACTGATTTCGGTTTCTGTTTTCTCTGAATAATTCCTACCATGTTTACTTCTCAGAAACCCATTTACAACTTCAACATGTGCTTTTATCTTCTTTGCTTGAAGCCTGCCCACAATTATGCCATGACATCACATTTCAGAGATTTGGTAAATTTATCTTTAAAAAAATAGTTTCCTTAAATGCATAATTAATTTTCCTAATAGATTAGCAATTATTCACTGAAGATAATATGTATATCTATATTGACCTGAGAGACCACGATAGCATGCAAAGTATTTTGCAGAAGCTTAACATAGACTGAATTGTGCTGGCAGGAAAAAAAACCTTACTCACCACCACTCATCATTGTAAATTACATCTAGGTAAACACCAACATCTGCTTCCCGTGCAAACAGAGTCTGTCATCACAGGACCCATTATATTATTATGAGTAGATGAGATGGTTTAATATTCATTACAGATACACAAGCAGAAAGAAACTGCTTCATGCACATGCTAATGGGCAGTAAATGTATAAGACGAATTGTACCAGCCTCCACAGTAACTACAGTTTTGAAACTACAGTTTTGAAACGTTAACTGATCTGATATGAAGAATTCCAATACTATCAAGGAGAGATTCAGAGGTAATATGTGTGCTTAGTGAATATATGCTGTAAAAACTCAAAAGGACTAACCTATAAGGAAAAACTAGCAAGTGTGCTTTAGGGTACCAACAATACTCAGTTTACTATTTCTTTGCCCTGTTTCGTAATAGTTTGTATTACATTTTTTGGAAAAAATTACAATCCAGTTATAAATACCAATACAGTGAGACAGATTAACCCCCAAAATCCTATCTTGTGCCATTCCTGCGCACTTTTGTTGGATTTTAGACTTGGGATGTGGGAAAGAAAAGAGTCATTACCATATCTGCCAGTTCTACACTTGCCCTGTATGCATGCATCCAGGAAGAGGCAGAACAGAGAACAGGTAGGGGATTTATCACTTCTCACCCACAATCCTCTACCTCACAGACCTAAGCCACCATGCAAAGTAACAAACAAAATCATAAAAATACAATAATGTGATTCTGTGGAACATTGCTTGTAAGTCCACTTAGTGAGACTAGAAGACACAGATGTAAATAGCACAGTCGCAGACAAGGAGTCGTATTGTTGACAAATGCTTCACTAAGTAGCTTCTGTGACTTCTTAGGAGCTCAAAAAAAAAAAAAAAAAAAAGGTTTGAAATAATTCTTCCTGAAAAACACACTGAAAAGAGTAGAAATGTTTACCTTAAAGAGGTTCCAAGCAAAATAAGTATAAAAGCATGTCCAAAAAAAGAAAAAGAGTTGCAAATGAGTCATGACAATGATTGTTTTTCCCTGCACTAACTACAAGATAGGAGAGGGAGTCACCTAATCCAAAATCAGCAAGTTTGAAACTGCAATATGGAAGTTTGGAGGGCTATTTTTCTTCTCTTTTTTTTTTTTTAAAAGAGTGTGAAATTGTTATGATCAAACAAGGTCTTTGCATCTTTGCATTTGGTAGCATTCACTAAAAAATTTGATACTGTGTAGGCAAATATTAGACTCTCATTTTTTCTAGACTTTGGGACATCAGAGAATGGGAGAAAACTTTTACTGACGATCTCACAGATGATCCCATATCATCCTGTTACATGGGACTGCAACCTCTGTGGGGCAACTCAAGCCAGTTATGGGCTAATGAAATCGCACTTATACTGTACAGTAATTCCTGTAATTCTCACTTTGTGGTAGGAGGGACTAGCATTCACTGAATTTTGCTGCTCGCTTTTAGATTTGGATTAAGTTCTTCCTATCCAGAGTGATCTGATTCCAAACTGGAGCCTTAGCTTGCATCAAGCACTACCTTTCCAATGGAAGTAGTCTGTGACTGTCAAGAAGTTATCAGTTATCTATTCAAGTAATAATGTAAGGATACTAATGTTGTGTAACAGCAAAAGTCTGCATTTAATTTCCTTGCTTTATACAGAAAGACCTATGCAGCTATCACTGTGTAATCCATATAATGGACCTATAAAGAAGACACAGTTTGTAGTGTTCTTGTCCATATTCTTGGGAGTTTCTTAAATTAAGCTGTGCAGGATTAACAGTGAGGTCTTTAAAATACATATTGCTGCAATGCAGCAATGTCTAGTCAAGAACACCTAAACTGAAATCTTTTCCCATCACATGACAAATTAATATCATCACTCTTTTAATACAGAAGAACATATGAATGGCCATGATGGGTCAAATCAGAGTTTCACCTAGTCCTGGAACCTGAGTGATATTGGCTAATAACGAAAGCCCAGAGAAAGAGAACAAGCATGGGGCAACCATAAAGGATACCTCCCCAAACAACCTCCCAGTCTGTGATTTAGGGAATTCCAGTCTCAGAGGTTCCATTTTTAATGGGTCTTCATGGGATTTTCTTTTCTGAATTTCTTTTATTGATTTTTGAACTCATCAATGCTGCTGGCATCGCTAGCACCATGTGGCAGTAAGTTGGACAACTTAATTATGAGTGCTACACAAAATTAACTTATTTTGTTTGCTTGAAGCCTGCTACCCCTTAATTTAATTTCATGTCTGTTCGCTTCTGTGCTGTGAGAAAAAGTGAATAGTTGTTTTCTATTCTCCTTTCCCGTGTCACTCATGACTCTTCTTCTCTGGGTTTTCCAAAGCTGTGAGGAAGTATTTGAAGGGTTTGTCCCCGGACAGGACAACTACTGGTTGACTTTTTCTGAAACTGAAGCATGTGTAAATCATTTTCATTGTAACTATCATTTAAACAGCAATTAACTACCTTCATTATATCTACCACCACCCCTTATTCCAGCCATAGACTCATAGAACTGCTGAGAGCTAAAAGATACAGTAAAGGAGTTGTTTTCTTTACCTTGCAAACTACTTTTTGACCAAGTTCTAATAAACTTAATATCTTTAGATAATCTCCAATAATTGTGAATATATAAACAACAGCTGCATGTTCTTTAATACACAATTTCTTCTTTCTTTTTCTGCTCTGAACAGTATAAAATACATTCTATGTCTCCTGCTGGTGCTTGGCAACTAACCTTCAGGATACTAAAATAATATAGATTTCCTACCCCCTCACTCTTATCTGCCACTCCTTACTGTTAAAACAATGCCATTGATTCATTATCGATATCTTCAACAGTGACCAATTAAGTGAAACTTCTAGGAGTTTAGTATTAACCTACATGAAAAAAATACTTTCATTTCAGTGCTGACCTTCACTACGTTTAGCAGCAATCTATTCTAGAAGTCTGAAGGCAAGTATAATAGCCTTATTTTATCATGAGTATTTCTCATTCATAGCATGTTAGAAAATTGCCAACTGTATTTCAACTTAACAGAAAGAAAATATACATTGTGAGGTTTTGAGACATTCAGAAAGCTCTGCAATTTCAATTCATATAGTAAATATAGCACACACCATTTACAGGGTTATTTCTGAGACATGAATTCTGTGAGCTATATTATGATAAGTTTGTAGAAAGGGGTTGCTGTTACTTCAGGTAGCAATAGGAATACGTGGTGAAGTGAAATTAGAGAAAGCTTTGACACTTGTCTTCTGTCTTTTTATTAGTTTAAAATGCTAGAAGGCCCCCCCCCCTTAATAATTCAGTAAAAACTTTATACAGATCTAAAAAACAATAGCACAATTGAAAGTTATGCATTTCCAAACTCGAAGAAATTAAATTGCCACTTCATTCTCCAGCAATTGTGTATGTACATACGTGTATGTACATACACACAAATACGTACATACCAACCATCTGCAAATACCAATAGGAAACGTCTGTGTTTGGCTGCACACCCTGAAGATGCTCAGATGTTTCAGTCAAGGCTTGATGCAGCAAATTCCGAAACCAGAGAGCCTTCTTCGAGGGCTTCTTTTTACAATAGGGCAACTTTGGCTGAAGTTGGTGATTTCCCCATTGATTTAAAGCAAGGTGATGCCTCAGAGTGAAAATGAGATGTGTCTTCATCACTGAGAAAGCACAAAGCTCAAAGGATCAGTCCCTGGGTTAACATGGACAGATTCCAATACTCAGTGGTGCAAATCCTGCAATGTTCATGCATTTCACATTGAAGTTGACACAAATTCAACACAGAACTCTGTGCAGTAAATTCCCAGCTTGTATAGGAACCTTAGAAAAAAAAAAGGGGGGGGGGTTTCTGCAGTATAGAATGTACAGAATTTAGTAACTTTGAAACCTTGTAAAATCTTAATTTTTTTTTAGCAATTTTTATTGGAGACTAAGGGATCTGTAAGATTACTGCTTCTATTTTTTCTGACTGAGAAATTCCATAAACACAGGATGCAGATCATAGGAAGTACTTAGAAGGAAGAAAACTTCCTCTATGTGCCAAAATTAATGATGAAGAGCTTTTATGGATGGTAGTTTCTCAAAACAGGACAAAATGGTAGATAAGTTTCTGTGGAAGGAAGCATTCAGAAGCTCTATCCATATCATAAAAGATAATGTTTCCATACTCCAAAATCAGGTTCTAGTTAGCACTTTAGACTAACCTGTTAAAAATTAGCCATGGTTAGTTTGTTAGAACAAAGTTGTGAGCAGAGGAGAAAGAAGTCTGTGGCTTCTTTCCCATCCATTTAGCAGATCTAATTAATATTTAATAAAAAAAAACACATTCCAAATTTTATAATGCATAGCTTGTTAAGCACATGTGCAAATTTCAGAATAAACTGTTTGCAAACAACATTAAGCTATCAACAAATTCAAGTGTCTCTTTTCCAGCTGGATGAAAAGAAAATAAAAATTAAGTTGGAACTGATTTGGCAGCAGTTTGATGCCACATTTCTTTAACATACTTTAATATGCTATTTTAAAATGGATGATTAAAGAATATAAGGAAGCTAGAAAATACAATTATATATCAAAAAGAAAGAGATACATATTTACCTCTATACAATGTGTTTATGGGCAAAATCATTGCACGCATGTCCTCTTAAGCACATTCATTACCATATGGTTAGTCCACTTGGCTACCATGAGACTACTTGATAGGGTTGAAACCAGGCACATATTTAAGTGCTTGGCTGAACCAAAGCCTAGATAAATGAGCAGACAATTAAAGATTTAGAACAAATTTTAATTAAAGGATATAGCCAATATTTGAGAAATAATTTAAGCATGTCCTCCAAATCTGAGTAGGTAACAGAAGACAAACTTTAATAAAAAAAAACCTTATAATTTGTTCCTAATTCTGTTAACTTCATACAAACCAGACTGTCAAAATAGAAATGAGATATCTCTCTGAATATGAACAAGCTCAAGTTTCTTTCTATGTTTTTCTCTTCCAAGAACTGAACTGATTTGTGTTTATAGTATGTTGCACAAATGACTCACTTAGGGAGCATCTGTGCTAAGTACTGAGTGGGCAAACGTTTTATATCAAGTAATATGACACATTTTGCTCTTTTCTGTTTGCAAAATATGAATAGATTTTATTTTTTAAGAGTTCTTCTCTCCCCTCAAGTTGGAAGTTGTCCTTGGGCTTTGGATCAGTTTTGACCCAGCTCCAACTGGGGCAGAAACTAATGGCTTTCTCCCAAGAAACAAGACGACTAATAGTGGGAGTTCTTATCAACTTTAATGTATGTTTAATGTATGTTTGCATCAGCCCTACCACTAGTGAATACGTCTGCCAGAATAATTTGCCTGACTTTCTTCTCTGAAGAAGCCGCTTCACAAAACACGGCTAATGATAGTGGAAAACAGCAGAAAGGTTCTGTGATCTGCATTCCTATGGATATCCATGGAAACAATCACAAACTTTTGCATTGTTCAGATCTGTCAGTGTTTTGTCACATATGTGTGACAGTGGACATCACCACATTGAAAAAAACTATTCTTTGTTTGAGTGCTCTGGTTGTACTGACACTGTATGATCAGAATATGCTCAGTTTGCTTTCATGAATGTTCAGCAATCTTTGCCAAAAATTTCTGTCAATAATTATGAATTAAATAGTTCAAATGAGTATTCACAGAAACTCAGTCCTACAAATGGCAAAGAGCAGGCTCCATTTTAAAAGTCAGTTTCTCACATGGAAGTAGTATTGCTAGAACAGTTGGACTAAATATATCTTCTGGCAAACGTAACTGTTTAAAATGGCTTTGTCCATAAATAGTTTTTCAAGGAGGTATTCTTCAGTAGGAATAAGCAAAATTAAAATATGGACTTAGGCAGTTCTCAGTGTAAAATTCAACAACAAAGCCTATTATAAATGTTGGACACTGAGCTGAAGGCATACAGAAACTTTCCTTTTCCTAAGTTTTGCTGGCTAGACTTTTCTAAGAAGTTTAATTTAGTTTAGAATCATAGAATCATAGAATGGTTAGGGTTGGAAGGGACATCAAAGATCATCTAGTTCCAAATCGCCTGCCATGGGCAGGGACACCTTCCACTACATCAGGTTGCCCAAAGCCTCATCCAACGTGGCCTTTAACATTTCCAGGGATGGGGCATCTACAACATCTCTAGACAACCTGTTCCAGTGCCTTGCTACCCTCAGAGTGAAGAATTTCTTCCTTATATCTAATCTAAATCTACCTTCTTTCAGTTTAAATCCATTGCCCCTTGTCCTATCACTACATATCCTTGTAAAAAGTCCCTCTCCAGCTTTCCTGGAGGCCCCCTTTAAGTATTGGAAGGCTGTAATAAGATCACCTGGAGCCTTCTCTTCTCCAGGCTGAACAACCCCAAATCTCTCAGCCTGTCAAGACTGATTTAGACTGGATTTGGGTAATTGTTGTGCCTGGATGGTATCTCTTGATTCCAGTGCACTGTTAGTGAGTGCTAAAGTACATCTCTTGCTTGTTGAGAAGAAAAATTTTGAAACTCTTATTTCAAAATACTGTACTAAGTACCGTGTTAGGGTTTATACTACCAGATTTAGGAAGTAAATGGGACAAAATTATCTCACAATGTCCATTTTAACCAATCTTCTTATTAATTCAGTTGAGCAAATCAAACAAAGAACTTCAAATTTTTTAACGTGTCAGATATAAACATAGAATATCAAAAGCTAACAAATGTTTGGGGGCATTGTAGATTTCTCTGACAATTTTTCATCACACAGTTTGAAATGAGACAAATTAAGCTGTTACCATGACAAAACCCAGGAGGTTTGGAAATTCTATGTGAGACAACTAGAAATGCAGAAGATTTATGAATAAGTCTTCTAAATACAGATATAACACATTGGAGACTGACTGTATGACCAAGGTTTTAATGATATAAAATTCTTGCTTGGGTCCTTCCAGTAATACAGCAGCAGTATTTCCCTGTCTAATCATAACTCATATAAAAATCAATTTTGACAAATCCATAGTGCTTTTCTTCCTTCAAGTTCATGAAAAACAACTTATAATACTAACCACTAAATGATGGTTTATAAGCACAGAAACTGTGAAAGTTGTTCGAATACATGTTGTGTTTAGCATAATAGCTCATACTAGTTGTCAGTGCCTGAGTTTTCTTTCTCCTTTTTGCTTTCTTAATGTGTCTAAATTATTTACTGAAGCTATTTACACTGACTGATTTTATAGCACTCAGATATGAATCAGTAAGTTGCTTCATATCTTAAACTTGTAAACTGGCTTTAAAAATGGCATAATATCTTACGTAAACTAGTCAACAAGCAGCTGCACACTATTTTAAGAGATTCATTTCAGGATAACTTAGAGCTTCAATGATAAATTGACAGGTCATATAAAGCACTCTGAAAAGCAAATCCTGGCCTTGAGATTTACACGCTTTAGTGAATAGGACAGTGCTTTGTGTGCTTCATAGCCAACACACTACTCTTGGGCATTACCAGTATAAAATTCAGTAGCATATGATTAATGGCATGAAAAAATATACAAATCAGATAACTAATTTCCAAGAAAGAAACATCTTCAGGTTGTGGATTGTTTTCAATGCAAATCAAACTGCAGTATGCAATAAAACCAAAAAAAACCCAACCTTGTTTTTTTGTGTTGGGGAGAAGTGAAAGACCAGTAGTTTGTCAATGCTAACAGGGCACTTGCTCCAGCTGCCTGGAGCAGGTGAGAGCTGGTGGGAGATGTCAGGGCGCTGTGAGGGCCTCCTGTGGGTGTGGGTCAGGAGCTCTGCCATGGTTCCCATGGGACACAGTGCAGAGCCAGCCCTCTCGGGATAGCGCTGTGCTCAGGGCCTGGGAGAGCAGAGGGATGAGGAGCCAGGGGCTGTCATATGTCAGTGTAACTCGGAAAAAAAAAGGAGTTGTTCTCAGAACAAGAGAGAAGCACATATGGGGTACCTCTTAGCTCCTTTTGACCGCTGCTATAGTAAGTTGAAATCGTGGGTTGAACTCTGGTAATTTGCATTCTGCTACTACATCCCTCATCTGACCAAGGGCTGAACTCGCAGCCGTGTGCGTGGAGGCTGGCAAATCCCACCTGCAGCTGCACGGCAGGCTCGGCTGGCTTGTCCAGTACTTGACTATACATACAATTCAGGGACTTAGAAACACAGTTTGCTCACATCCGAGCCCGCTACTGTTTGCTTTGGACCTCATTACTCATAACTTCACACGTCCTAGGAAGGTCCATTCGGCTCCCATTACTTGTCTTGTCCCTGCAACTTGTCTTATCATAAACCATCAGGAAACCTTGATGAAATTTAACATGAAAATGGAACATCCAGCAGCAAAGTGCTTCAAAATACTATGTTAAGGGTTTGGTTTATTATTGATTCACAGACAAATCTGGTAAAGAACCATTTTTTTTTTTTTCCAAGAGAAAATATGGTTTCTGCAAATATTTTTCCAAGAAAACTGTTTTCCTAACTGTGAGGAAAGCCAAAATCTTAGTGTTTTAGGTCAGGTCAACCAGAATGAGAAAAGTATTGGTTTTTTTGAAACTAATGGAAATATTTTATTTTGTAATGTTCATTAACTTCTGTCTGTGCTTTGCTGCTGCAGGACCTCACAGGGATTATAACTCAAGCACATCCCATCCTTAGTCTCTCAAACAGAAACAGGTCTGTGAATGGATTATATTTACCATGACGTATCACTGCCTTTTTATGTTTGCAATAGCGACACATAATGAAAACCATATGAATATATCTTGAAAACAGAAAATATGCAACAAAAGCTTAGCCAGTAAGAAGCATGTGTCATCAGAATTATATCATAGTGCCTGGAAGGCATCAATTAATCTTAGCCCAAGCTGCTCTGGTTTTGGAAATATCTAGATATTTCACTATAATCACAAATGTAAAAATTTGACCTTTTTTCTGAATTTTCTGTTTTATGATAATATGAAAACAATAATTAAAAAAAACTTTTGTAAAAAAAATTTATTCAAACTTGCTCTCCTAATACGAAAGAAAAAAAAAAGGTGAAAGGGTTAGAAATTTCCACAGGACAGATGTTTCAATACTTAAACATTCAGAGACAAAAAGCTACTTAGAACACTGCCTATAAAAATTAAACTCTCCGAATTTTTTTAGTTGTCTTTGAAATTGCTATTTATCTCAGGAGATCTGAGAAGTTCCTTACAAGAGCTGGAGCAGCTGCAGATTAGAAAGAGGTCAGATATTTCTTATTTTCATGGATACAACTAATAAATTGGAAAACATTTTAAAACATTTAAAACTTTTGTATTGTGTGTATATGTGTATCTCATATACATAAATGTTTCTGCATCTAAACATCGGCACAGGAAATGATACTAGAAGCAAATCTGTTATGAGGTGAGATGCAAGATGAAATAGTTGTTCTCTTTTGGAATTTGGTAGCTAATTTGTGACTGTGCTAGACCATTTGCAAAAATCATAGAAGATATCAAGTCTGATTAAATATCTTAAACTGCCCTGATACTGAATATTTCCATATGTTGATTCAGGAAACTCAAAGTGATTTCATAACACAGTCAAAAGACATAATTCTTAAGCTATCTGGAAAATACCTGGCAGCATGATATGAAGCGTGTTTTCAAGGACAGATTTTAAACTACACTTTCAAAAGGCAGAGGCATAAATCAATGGCAAGATGTTCTTGTAAACTGGATACAACAGGTTTTCTGTCTCCTCCTTCTCTTCTAATTTTATATGTCTTTCAAGTATCAAATGGAAATGTCAATTTGAGTAAAGTTTTCTAAAGCATAACTTTCAAGGCAATAGAAAGATTAATAGTACACCTGACTGACTTTCTATTAACATATTGATGAAACTATAAACCATCAGAAATGTTTCTTCAATAAACTATTTCATTTAATACAAATATAGTAATATTCTTATCAAACTTTTCTTTAATAATCCAAATTCATTGATAATGAGCTAGTAAGGAAGCAGTACATGTTTCTGATTTGTCACTGTTGTTCCACTAATATAGAAAATGTTGATGTCATCTCAGTGAGTTCTGATCTTCACTTGTGAGCACCACAGCTTCTGCCTATTTACACAGGCAGAAGGTGTTGCTAATGAAATTGTCTGAAGGTTAGAAATGTCCCCACTGAAGAGGACAAAGGGAAAGTTCTGTTAGGGAACAAACTTACACAGAGTCAAAACCCTTTTATTAAAATTATCTCCTCTCCTCTCCATGGTATCATTCAGTATACAGCAAACTTTAGCCAGTGTATGAGTATGACTATAGCCAGGTATACAACTACAGCTAATTCATATTCTATTTTCATTTCAACTCTGGAAAATCACCAGTGTCCCTTTTCATTTAATTTATACTTTGTTTCTGAATATTACAATATTGGAGAACTGTTTCTGGTATCACAGCAAAAATTCAACTTGGCAGGTAAAACCCTATTAAAAGATTACAGTAAAGTGGCAACCACTTAGCCAAAGTCATAGTGTTTTAAACTGATTTACAATCTTGCAATTACAAACTATCATTTAGCTCTGGGTTTGGGTATAAACACAGAAGGTAGAGATGAATATGTAAGTATGGGATACCTTTTCTGTTCCCACAAGTTACAGATGCAAATTGTGAGCACATCCTTACATCCACAGTAATTGCTTATGCAATTTACCTCATTTGGATATGTAACCACCTCAGAGGTAAAAATTATGAGTCTTCCTCAAAACCACGTTACACTGACATAATACTAGAATAATTCACTGGTGAATCAGTGAATCCATAACTCTACGTAAATTGTCTCCACAATGACTTATTCTTGTATTACTGCAGATGTAAAAAGAAAGTCTAAATAAGGTGGATAATGAGTTTCTAGTGTATGTAGAAATCTCTTTGACTTCACCTTCACAAGTCTGTATCTTCCCATTTCTAATGACAAAAATATTAGCATATATTCAAAACCTCTCTTTTGTATTTATTTTTTTTAATAAAAAGATTTCTAGTATCTTTCTAGTTTCTAAATGACATATGTAACCTTTACATAGGCAAATATTTAGATATCAAACACCTAGCATATTATTTTAGCACTTAGGTCCACCGATCCAACAGTAATAGAATCAAACAAAAGATGTTTCAGCTCTTGTACATATCTCTTTATCAGAATAATTTTCACTCATGTCATCTTTAGCTTATGCTTATAGATGAGGAATTAAACCTTTTCAAAATTTATTTCATAGCAATTGTAGAAGCATCAGAATGTTTACTACTCTGACTTGCAGACTATAACTATATCCACTGTGAGATATGAGAATGCTTCATCTGCAATTCCAGGAAAAAAATAAAATTAAATAATCATAAACTTTTAGTATTTTCTCTTCTATTTGTCTCCTTAATAGTTCTTGTTATATGATGCAGTCATTTTACGCTTGATCAAAATTCCTTAGTGAACAGTTGGATGAGTATCAAAACTTGATGCATAGTACAAAAATCAGAAATCATTATATGATCTTGTCTTGGGAATGTGCAAAAAAATTCAAATCAGGGGAGTCCTGATTCTCATGCCAGCCTTATCTCCAATGAAAATAATGAAGAGGTACCAACAGAAAGCGCTACAGTTTGACTCTTATTTCATTTGGATCTCTGCAGTTTTACAGCAGAGTGAGTCCAGTGTTGTCACAAACTGACTCCAGAAATGTCTAATGTAAGTAAAAAACCTAGTTTGGGGAACTCTATTTTATTTTCCACATGAAAGTGTATGTGACCTAGAAGTCATCAAGGCCAGGACCTTGTTTCTGACAGTGGTCAATACCAGATGCATCATAGGAAGGCATAAAAATCCCATGGCAGTGATATATGTGATAATGTGGATATATGGGTTCTCATGGATGCACACCACTGAGTTGAAATGACTTTCTGTCTCCAATGGCTTTTGTTTGCAGAGAAGAAATAACAGCATATAATATATATAAGTTGTTGTGATTAAGATTTAACGCACCTGGCAATTAACTAGGAGCCATTATGTCTGCTTATTTATTTATGGTTTTAAAGCTTTATAAATTCTATAATATTAAACTTTAATTTATTATACTCTAATAATTATTATGTGTATGCCATTAATCATCAGGAATGTGCATGTT
Source organism: Tauraco erythrolophus (assembly GCF_009769465.1). Taxonomy (NCBI): domain Eukaryota; kingdom Metazoa; phylum Chordata; class Aves; order Musophagiformes; family Musophagidae; genus Tauraco; species Tauraco erythrolophus. Next base: position 120,127,014 of record NC_141465.1, on the reverse strand, counting down.
ACATTACAAAGCACAATGTAAGACACATTTTGCTCTGTGTTGGAAAAGATAGGGCATCGTGAGAGGGTAGTAAACGAAGTAACATGTTCTGAGAGAGATTTGCCTTTGCATAAACAAATGCAGATCTTTTTTTTTTAAGTCATAATGAAAGTTATTCTGTTTTGCTCAAAGAGAACACATTAACTTTATGCTCATTTAAAATACAAAAAAGGTATTCTATAAGATCACTACAAACAAATCATGTTTGTATACAAATGCTGTCAGTATTCCAGAGTGATGAAGATATTTTTTATTGTTAAAGATATTTTAATTGTTTTAAAAAGACACTAAAAGCATCAAAGTGGTAAAAAAAAACCAGAAACATAAAATATCCCTGGAGATTTGATCAGAAAGGTTTTTCTTTCTCAAAGCCAAAGACCAAGTTCATTTTTAAGCAAAGATAATAGCTGCACTATCTATAAAAATGTTTTATACATACAAATGAATATCTGCGAACCTCTTTGTGATATGGGCAAATACTGCAGTCTTTATGGACTGATGGGCTCACTGAAATATGAAATAGTAATGATTTTCATAGAATTGTAGAGGTAAATCAGTGTGAGAGAATGCTGGAGCACCTGACTTTAACTCTTGTGCTTCGATGAATGCACTGCCTTTCCCCTCACATTGTTTCATTTCTCAAATGGAGAGTACAGGGGAGTATACATTTGCAGTATAGAGCAGATAACAATGCAATTGGACTGGAAATCTTTACGAATGTCAGCTTGTTCATACCTTCTCTGAATACTGAAGTGTTTCTCCCCTTTCCAGCTCCTTACCCATTCTTTTAAACAAATGAAGGTCTGAAATTCTTACCAGTTTCCACAGTTGCTTCAGCATATGCCAATGTTAAGTTTTCTCTGTTATTTTAGCCTAAATGTTCCTGAGTATAATTTCATCTCATGATAAAACTGTAAATCTTGTTCAGATACCGACTCGGCCATCAATGGAAAGATACCAGGCTACACGTACAAATTTGCTTGGGTTAGGTGATCAACTCCTCGTTTATCTGCATAGCCTCACCTATCTATAGTGCTCATTCTCACCAATTCGCACTACACTTGACTTTCATTCTAGTTGTTCATTATACAGAAAGCTGTAACATTTCAATTGCAAAATCAAGAGGAACAATGTCTCAAAACAAGAGAGATGTGAAAAATAACCTGTGCAGGAATTATGTCCTGATACAGCATTAGTTTTGCCAATACAAACATCAAATTCTACAACCTCATTTTTTCTGATTCATAATTTCCACATAAATAATTTATGGTATTGAAAGTGACAGAATACTGCGTCTGACTTGGTGTTAATATGTATCAAAAATGAGAGATGATTAGGAAACATGCTATGAGCCTAGACCTATTTCTGTGAAACAAATTGTTCAAATAAAAAAGGTAGGCATGGTATGTTGATATCAGTGAGAGCTTCAAAGCTTTAAAAAGAAATAATCACTTTGTACTCACTTTTTTCTTTCTGTGCCTGCATGACAGACACCCACATTTCTAAGGAGCTGCTCTGTCTCTGGTAAAGACAGAGAGGGATGATTTTTAAGTCCTTTTCAAAATCAGATGATTATCCTTTCCTCTAAATCCTAAAACTATATCAGACAAAAAGATGAAATTAAACAGGACTATGAGGTATTCAAACAACTATGCAGCTATTAAATTAAAAAGCAGTGAAAGAAAACACTCATAATATTGAGACATTCCATATAAGAAGTGACCTAAACCTTCTCTCATTTTGATCACTATAAATAACAAACTGGGATCAGTGAATTTACCACGTGTAGAAGCAAGAAGAAACCTCACCGAAGAGTTTTATTTCTGCTTTCTGCAGCAGCATAGCATCTCTTCATTCTGCAGCAATATGTATTAAATAACTTGTCTTTTTCGCATAAACACAAAAGTGAACATTTTATTGAGAATCCTTACCTGAGGCACTGGCAGCCTGGAGACCTAAACTCAGAAGATAAGAGCATTTTTTGACTCTAGAAGGCTTGTGTGCAAACTCCACAAACAACTATACATTCTCTGCATCATATATATGCCCTGCTAAGACATATGCATGAAAGGAGTGTATTTAAAATGTCATGACTTTGGAATTACTGAGCCACCTTGCTTCCCTCATTCTAACCTTGTTGTATTGCTCTGCACTGGAAAACAGTCAGGATTGCTCAGCCATGGGATCATTCAGCATCGCTGGACCATGAATGCCCTGCAACAGGAAGAAATTATTATCAGCAGATACCCATCAGAACGCATCTCAGGAACTGAATGATAACGGTTCATGCAAATGTTTCACAGCTGCTCCTAAAAAGTAAGGCTGGTTTATCTAAACTGAAGCTATTCATAGGAGCATTGTTGTTGCAGAGGGTTTTTCCAGGTTGGAAGTTGTTGGCAAGCACACTGTGACATAATTGCTGCTTTTCAGTACTTCAAATGAGGTTTTTTTCCTTAGAAACATATTCCCATTTTGTGTGAGAGCTAAATCATAGTAAAAATAAGATTTAAAAAATCATGACCAAGGTATAGATTAAACAGTATGTTTTACTTTCTTTTTCTTCTTTTTCAAATAGGTCTATTCAAGTCCCATTAGCTCTTCCATGGGCATCCTGAGGCTGGACAATACCTGAGGGCATCTGCAGTGGCATAAGACACCTATGCTTATGTAGCTTAACCACTCACCAACTGCTGATGGTGGAAAACCTTGAAACTCTTACGTGTGTTTCCTTTAAATTTGGATTATTTTTCTAGTGAGTGAAAAATGAAAAAAATCAAATATGGACTGTCTGGCTGACATTTAGATAAATTGTCCAATAGTGTAACATGTTCAGAGAAACACCTTGGCCACTGCTTGAAGAAGTGTACGTCGTATGAGTCAAGTCAGATTGGGAAAACATTTTTTCTGAGTTGCTTCCAAAGGTAGGCAGTACATTTATGTGTCTCAGATATTGACAGTGTGTCCATATTAATTTATCCCTATTAATCTGAAGTGGGTAGACTTGAGACAACGTAATAGAATATGCTTCATTTCCCTATACTTGAAGACATGTTATAGTCTTCTTTTCACTTATCTGTAGGTTCTGTTTCTCTACAAAGTGTAAGAGTATGTGGAAGGCGAGAGCATTTGTTTCATTAAAGTTATCTGACAAAGGACCTTTTCAATGCAAAGGGGATAATAAATAAAGGAGGAAATAAATAATAAAGGAGGAAACACTAAACAAGAACACACAGAGACACAAACCTAGTAGACACAGGGTGACAGAGATGATGACAAAGACCAAAAGTTCCCAGTGACTAATTATTGGGCCGTTAAGGAACTGCAGGCATAGCGTTCAAAAGGGTCAACTTGCACTTTGTTCTTCCCGGATTCCCTTCAGCTACACATTATTTTATCTGTTCCCATGCTTCCACCACTCCCTCTGAAGTATCCCAAGTGGTCCTTTTGTTCCCCCTTGTTATGAGTGGCAGAGTAGCAAATAGACAGAAGAGAGTATAAAGGTGTAAAACCAGGCTGGTCAATACACTTAACAAGCTGAGATCTGCACCTGATAACACAGTTTGTCCTATCTTCTAAATATTTTCTTAACTATCTCCCTACGTAGTTTCATCTCTGTGTCATGTATATGAGGGCTATCAGGATGAAGTATCAGCAACAGATGGAACAAATCTGAGTGGATTTGGGTCAGCAACTGCAGTCAGACAAGGGGTGTAGGCATCCTGGGTCCATGGTTTCACCTACTGGAGTGAGTGGAGGTCTCAGTGCTGGCTACTGGAGCAGATGAGGAGCCCTGTTGCCAGCCACCAGGGTAGGAACAGTGTATGTTCCAAAGACCAGCTACTCGGAGAGACTGGTGTGAGTGAGGAGAGAGGCTCAGTGCTGGCAGCTGGAGCAGGACTACAGGTCAGAGCTTATGTGTCTGGTGCTGGCTCCAACATGGATAGCTGGTGGTTTTGTCTTCAGCAAACCTGGTGTGCACAGGGGTGTGCCTGTCATTCACTAGCAAACTTCAAGTTGGACTAGCTCATGAATAAGAGACCCTAGGTACAGGTTGGGGTATCAGGATGGTAGAGCATTCATGCTGATATGTGATTACAAGCAACAAGCTTGGACCAGACTGTGAGTAGGAGACCCGTCAAATGATTAAGAGGGCTTGGGATCTGGGCAGTGGTATTGGATGAACAGAGGAGTCATGATAGTACTTGGAAGATCTGTGAATGTGCATATGCTTGTGAATGTAGAGAGTACTGTGTGTGCTTTCACGAGTGAACTTCAATCCCTACCAGCTGAAGAGGAGGAGAGGAAGGGGATTTGGTGTCTATAGTTGTGTTCTGTATGAATCCCATATGGAGATGCTGCTGAAGGCAACACCTTTTCTGTGGCAGTCTGTGTAGGCAGCCATATCCTTTGTCTGTCTGTGTGTGTGCGTGTATCTGGGGTATACACTCAGCCTCACTGCGGCTTGAAACTGCAAATAAAGTGGCAGCAGCCACATCCATTGTCCTGGGCTGGAGACTTCTGGGTTTGGCCCAGAGAGTGGTGGTGAATGGAGTTAAATCCAGCTGGCGGCCGGTCACCAGTGGTGTTCCGCAGGGCTCAGTATTGGGGCCTGTTCTCTTTAACATCTTTATCAATGATCTGGATGAGGGAATCGAGTGCACCCTCTGCAAATTTGCAGATGACACTAAATTGGGAGGTAGTGTTGATCTGCCTGAGGGTCAGGAGGCTCTACAGAGGGACTTGGACAGACTGGATCGATGGGCCGAGGCCAACTGTATGAAATTTAACAAGACCAAGTGCTGGGTCCTGCTCTTGGGCCACAAAAACCCCCTGCAGTGTTACAGGCTTGGGGAAGTGTGGCTGGAAAGCTGCACAGCAGAGAAGGACCTGGGGGTGCTGGTCGACAGACGATTGAACATGAGCCAGCAGTGTGCCCAAAGAGCCAAGAAAGCCAGCGGAATCCTGGCATGTATCAAAAACAGTGTGGCCAGCAGGAACAGGGAAGTGATTGTCTCCCTATACTCAGCACTGGTGAGGCCACACCTGGAGTACTGTGTCCAGTTTTGGGCCCCTCACTTCAAGAAGGACATTGAGGTGCTGGAGCGGGTTCAGAGAAGGGCAACGAAACTAGTGAAGGGTTTAGAGAACTTGTCTTATGAGGAGTAGCTGAGGAAGCTGGGGCTGTTCAGTCTGGAGAAGAGGAGGCTCAGGGGGGACCTTATCGCTCTCTACAGTTACCTGAAAGGAAGTTGTAGGGAGATGGGGGTCGGTCTCTTCTCCCACGTTATGAATGACAGGACGAGACGGAATGGCCTCAAGTTACGTCAGGGGAAATTTAGGTTAGATATTAGGAAAAATTTTTTACAGAGAGGGTTGTGAAGTATTGGAACAGGCTGCCCAGGGAGGTGGTGGAGTCCCCATCCCTGGAGGTGTTTAAAAACCGTGTAGATTTGGTGTTGAGCAATATGGTTTAGTGACCCTGACAGTGCAGGGTGAATGGTTGGACTCAATGAATTTGAAGGTCTCTTCCAACCAGATGATTCTATGATTCTATGATTCTAGGTGCAGCGGGCTGGGCAGCAGTGCCAGGCAAGAAGAATATCTGGAATCCTGAGATGCTGGAGGCGGTAGCCACTCTCAAATGCACCTAACTCAAAGAATGTCCCAAGGACTCTTTATAAACCAAATCAGGATTATGTTTAATTAATGAAGTACTCAAGTTTTTACTAGAAAGCCAGACATAAGTGTATGCTCCTTAAAATGTTTCAAGGACCTTCTCAGTTCTCCTCAAACTCTGAAGAACTTTACATAGACAGAGATACTTGTTACCCCAATCTTTAATGAATTGCTGCAGTTGCATTGTATTTTTACTGTGTTTCTGAAGTTTGAAAACAATATATATTTTGCAAAATTAAAATTTTTTCAAAATGCCTTCAGCAAGGCTTGGGTTTATCTGTGAATTGATCACAGTGACAACCCAGGATATGGAGAAAGCTGAGGTACTCAATGACTTCTTTGCCACAGTCTTCGCTGGCAAGAGCTCCAGCGGCACAGCCCAAGTCACAGAAGGCAAAGGCAAGGACTGGGAGAATGAAGAACCGCCCACTGCAGGAGAAGATCAGGTCTGAGACCATCTAAAGAGCCTGAAGGTGGACAAGTCCACGGGAAAAGACAAGGTGCATCCGTGGGTCCTGAGGGAACCGGCGGATGAGGTTTCTAAATCACTATCCATCATATTTCAGAAGTCATGGCAGTCTGGTGAAGTTCCCAATGACTGGAAAAGGGGAAACATAGCCCCCATCTTTAAAAAGGGGAAAAAAGAAGACTCAGGGAACTACAGGCCAGTCAGTCTCACCTCTCTGCCTGGCAAGATCATGGAGCAGATCCTCCTGGCAACCATGCTAAGGCATATGGAAAATAAGGAGGTGATTAGTGACAGCCTACATGGCTTCACTAAGGGCAAATCCTGCCTGACTAATTTGGTGGCCTTCTATGATGAAGTTACAGCACTGTTGGATAGGGGAAGAGCAACTGACATCGTCTACCTCGACTTGTCCAAAGCATTTGATATTGTCCCACACGACATCCTTGTCTCTAAACTGGAAAGACATGGATTTGACGGATGGACCACTTGGTGGATAAGAAATTGGCTACAAGGTCGCACTCAAAGAATTGCGGTCAATGGTTCAATGTCCAAGTGGAGGCCTGTGACAAGTGGTGTTCCTCAGGGGTCAGTACTGGGGCCAGTGCAATTTAACATCTTTGTTGGTGAAATGGACAGTGGGATTGAGTGCACCCTCAGCAAGTTTGCAGATGACACCAAGTTGTGTGCTGTTGTGGACATGCTGGAGGGAAGGGATGTCATCCAGAGGGACCTTGACAGGCTGGAGAGGTGGGCCTGTGAGAACCTCATGAAGTTCAACAAGGCCAAGGGCAAGGTCCTGCACGTGGGTCGGGGCAATCCCATGTACAAGTACAGGCTGGGCGGAGAATGGATTGAGAGCAGCCCTGAGGAAAAGGACTTGGGAGTGCTGGTGGATGAGAAGCTCAACATGAGCAATGTGCGCTGGCAGCTGGCAGCCCAGAAAGCCAACCCCAGAAAGCCAACCAACCATCAAAAGAAGCATGGCCAGCAGGTCGAGGGAGGTGATTCTGCCCCTCTACTCTGCTCTCGTGAGACCCCACCTGGAATACCATGTTCAGCTCTGGAGTCCCCAATACAAGAAGGACATGGAGCTGCTGGAGCAAGTCCAGAGGAGGGCCACGAAGATGATCCAAGGGCTGGAGCACCTCTGCTATGAAGACAGGCTGAGAGAGTTGGGGCTGTTCAGCCTGGAGAAGAGAAGGCTCCGGGGTGATCTGATTGCAGCCTTCCAGTACTTAAAGGAGGCCTCCAGGAAAGCTGGAGAGGGACTTTTTACAAGGGCATGTAGTGATAGGACAAGGGGAAATGGCTTTAAATTGAAAGAGGGCAGATTTAGATTAGATATAAGGAAGAAATTTTTCACTCAGAGGGTGGTGAGGCAGTGGAACAGGTTGTCCAGAGAAGTTGTAGATGCCCCACCCCTGGATGTGTTCAAGGCTAGGTTGGATGAGGCTTTAAGCAACCTGGTGTAGTGGAGGGTTTCTGTGCCTATGGCAGGGGGCTTGGAACTAAATGATCTTTGATGTCCCTTCCAACCCTAACCATTCTATGATTCTATGATTCTATGATTCTATGATTGTGTTTATCACATCTTGGCACATATGGATGAAATAAGAGATTAGACTTCTGCAGATATAACTTGTCTGTTTGGAAACAGTAATACAGTTGTAACCTCTCACAGCCATAGAATCACAGAATCATAGAATGGTTTAGATTGGAAAGATCTATTGGTTACTCTGCATTGTTTATACACTTTTAGTACTGATACAACTATCAGCAAATTAGATGATGAACTAGGTTTATTCATGTTACAGCTGTACACAGAAGTTCAACTCAGACAGGATTCTCCATGGAAGAGCAAAAGCAGTGGGCAGCATGGCCTCTTCCATAGAAAATATCTCAACCTTAATCTAGGAGAGCTGGCATGAACAGATGTGGCATGCATGAGAAAGGATGAAGGGTAAAGATGACTACAAGTCAGTTATGGCTCCTTCGGTTCTTACCTTAGAACTCTCGCCACTCCCACTCTTCAGATTTAGTATTGTTCTCTATAATCTCTAACAATTCTTAGGAATCCTTGGTGTTCTTTCAGTCCTTTCTAGGCTCTCGGTAAAGTATCTACAACTGCTTTGCTCACTTCATAAGGCTTCAGATCACTAAAAATGATACAAAGTTCATGTTTTGGTTTCTAACCTTACATACACTCAAGACATACTAAACTCTTTACTCTCCAGATGCTGAGCAAGTTGTGTTTTTTCAAGATGTGACTACTATTTCTCTCTCAGAACATCTTTGTATTGAACACTAGAAGTCTGTTGCTTGCATGCTAGCTACTTGTATTCACTCATATCTGCCAGTAAAGCATTTTGTAAGGCTGTCTTGAAACATATTAAAAAACATTGTCAAAAATCCCTTCAGTGGGCTTTGGATCAGGGCTTACCTATTAGATTAGAATGTCAACACTGAAAATTAAACATGCATATTTGAGAGAAAACCATCATCTCATTTTGATATAGTTGGTTTGCATTCACAGAAAGGTCCTGACTTAGCTAATTAGGAGCATACTCTATTCAAATGCTGCTGAGGGAGGCACATCTGAGTATCTCGTTATGTAAAAGATGACTAATTATGTTTATTTTCTTTTAGTATATTCACCAGAGCTGAAGAAATTATCTCAGCACTAGGTCATTTCCCTCACATTTTGACACTGAATAGAAGAAAGGCATAAAAACCTGACCGGTATGACTTTGCTAAGTATGTAACAAGGGCAGAAGGACAGCTGAATTTCTGTGCCTTTCTTTTCAACCACAGAAGTCCTTCTTTCCAAGTGTCACACAGAAGTGAGGGAAAACATTGGGTTTTTCAAGGAGAGTGTCTTGCAAGATGAAAATGAAAACTTCTTTTCTTTGCACTGCCACACTTCACTGAAGTAAGGACTACTGACAGACGTGGTTTCCAGACACTATACTACCAAGAGTATTGCTGACCTTTTAGAAAGATGCTAGGAAACACTATCTCTACAGCCATTGTCATCATATCAATAGAAAAAGGGAGTAGGCATGACAACACAGCGAGCAATAAGGTACAGATTTCTAGATGTATAGCTTGAACCTTCTGTGAATCCTGTGGGACATCTGAGTTGGAGTTCAGAACATATAGCATTTTATTTGCAGGGAGCAGACTGCGTTTCCTCCCAGGGAACAATGACAGGGGATTTCTAAGAGGCTATTCTTAAAGGATTCTTTTCCATGTCCACTTCAAAAGCGGTAATGCACATAGAAGACTCTAAAGAGAATCAAGAAGACAAATGTCTGTCCCAGGGGATAGAATTTCTGTGATTACTTTCCACCTTTATCTGAAGAAACAGAATTTCTGTATGTTTTGTAAAATTACAGTGACTCATAGAGTCGTTACCAGAGAGACTACTGTACAAAGTGACATTTTTCATACGTATAAAGGGAAAGGTAACGATTTGTATCTAACTGAATCCAGCACATTCTGAAGAAGACTTAACCGAGTGTCTCAGGTCCAAAAAGTCAACTGAGGATAATTTAATATTTTGACCAATACATTTTTCATGGTAATGCAAGCTAAAATAGCTCACAATTCAACTCCTGAAGATGAGGATTCTCATAGGTTTAATACTGCGGCCTTCCTAAGATTTGAACAAAAAACAACACAACACACTAATATAATAGCAGTTCTATCGTATTTACTAAAACTTTACTTGGGAATTTTAAATGATCTGTTAATTTCTAAATGATAATCGCAAAACCAGGGCTTAAATTGTGCTGGGAGCACATACCTGTAGTGTGTGGCCCAACCAAAGCTGACTAAATGTTTCTGCTTGAATTTCTGGAATCAAGGCGGAATAACTTAGCTCATGTAGTGTTTCCACTCCTGCAGTTTCTGAGGTGCACTAAAGACTGAGGACATCCTACATGACAGCATGGGATGGAACTCGCATTGCTTCTGAGCTAAAAGTCAACCAAGCTGGCCTCTAGGATGGGGGCAGAGTCGTTACATCGACATAGCAAAATAATCATGTATAACCCAGGTAATGATTTTGACACAGTATCCCACTGGCATGGCCATGCTTCTTTCAGACTTGAGCTCCCTGAATCACACAGGTGTGTTCATTTACCAGCAGCTTGAGGCAATAATATGTTGACACAGCACTTTGAAAGCACAAACAGCTTCTATCTCCTGAAGGAATCTGGTTGTATTAGTTCTCATCAGGGATCATTCCCCAGCCTTGAGTCCAGTGGGATGTCACATCAGATTTGACTGATGGACCACTCAGTGGATAAAGAACTGGCTGGACGGTAGCACTCAAAGAGTTGTGGTCAATAGTGCGATGTCTACATGGAGACCAGTGTCAAGTGGTGTCCCTCAGGGATCTGTTCTGTGTCCAGTGCTGTTCAACATCTTTGTCAGTGACATGGATGACGGCATTGAGTGCACCCTCAGTAAGTTTGCTGATGACACCAAGTTGTGTGGTGCCGTGGATTCACTTGAGGGAAGAGATGACATCTAGAGGGACCTTGATAGGCTTGAGACATGGGCCAGTGCTAACAGCATGAGCTTCAACAAGTCAAAATGCAAGGTCCTTCACCTGGGTTGGGCCAATCCTAGGCACAAATACAAACTGGGCACAGAGTGGGTTGAGAGTAGCCCTGAAGAGAAGGATTTGGGGGTGTTTATAGATGACAAGCTCAACATGAGCCGGCAGTGCGCTCATGCGGCCCAGAAGGCCAACCGCATCCTCGGATGCATCAAGAGAAGCGTGGTCAGCAGGTCAAGAGAGGTGATTCTCCCCCTCTACTCTGCTCTTGTGAGACCCCACCTCAAATACTGCGTCCAGTTCTGGTGTCCCCACCATAAGAGAGACATAGATTTGTTGGAGGATGTTCAGAGGAGGGTCACAAAGACGATCCAGGGGCTGGAGCACCTCTGCTACAAGGACAGGTTGCAGGAGCTGGGATTGTTCAGCCTTGAAAAGAGAAGACTTCGGGGGGACCTAATAGCTGCCTTCCAATACCTGAAGGGAACCTACAGGAAGGCTGGGGAGGGACTTTTTACAAGAGTGTCCACTGATAGGACAAGGGGAAATGAGTTTAAGTTGAAGGAGAACAGATTTAAATTAGATTTTAGGAAGAAATTCTTCAGTATGAGGGTGGTAAGACTTTGGAATAAATTGCCCAGAGAAGTTGTGGATGCCCCCTCCCTGGAGGTGTTCAAGGCCAGGTTGGACGGAGCCTTGAGTAGTCTGGTCTAGTTGAGAGGCGTCCCTGCCCATGACAGGGAGGTTGGATTAGATGATCTCTAAGGTCCCTTCCAGCCTATGCCATTCTATGATTTTATGATCTTGTGTTTGTAAACACAGAACAACTCACTCAGCAGAAGAAGGAGGCTGCACCTAAGCTGTCTATTAAGATTGTTTCCTGGCCCATGCTAACCTTTGTGCTGAGCCAGAGAATTGTCTGGGAGACTGTTAGTTGTTACAGGCCAAACTGTACCAGTGAGTTTGCTAATGGTCATACAATTGTACGTATTGTATGTATTGTATTGGATGATTACACATCAGCTCCTCTGCTCTGGGCTTGCCCTGGTGATATTGCATTTCTAGTAGAGACACAGTGATGGTTAACAAGGTTTTATATGAACTGAACCTGGGGTAAATCAATTTGACTGTCAGCAGGACTTATTCCAGTGTTGGAGCTTTATCACATGGCTTTCTGCTAGTTCAGAGCAAGATAAACGGTGTTTGCAAAACAACGTAGAAATATATTGTAACCTAGGCCATTATATAATGAGATCCTTGTGCCATAAGAAAATATATGTTCCAGAAATTCCTGGGAGTTTGTGCAAGAGTGAAAAAGAAAGCACAATTCTTAGTTTGTAAAACACAGAATTTTATGTAACATAGAATTAGGTATCTGGGCAAAATGAACCAAGAAACTGCTGCTGATTGAAATGTCTCTGATGTCTACAGCAGTGTTTCTACGAGCTAAGATTGTCTGCGAATAATATCCCAAAGTATTAGTAACTCATACCACTTTATCATGGACATGTCTATGTGATTGCAGTGTTTGATCTGATGCTCTACTCAAATGGTTTTCTGTTAGAAGACTGCAACAGTGTCTTGTATTTTTTCTTCTTTGTACTGTTTCACACATTTATCTATACTCCCTGCCATGGTCCCAAATACTTTCTCCCACCTTAACTAGTCTCATACCTCCTTCCGCTGCAGTCTGTAGCTGAAAATGCTCCCTCCTGACTGGCTTGTTGCATCCTGGAGGCCCAGGTCTTCCAAAACTGTAAGCCCGACAGCAAAGAACTACCGCAATATCCAGGAATAAGTATTCTCAAGACCAGAACAGGAGATATGGCAGCACTGAGGATAGGGGCAAGAGAAATCTTGGTCTCAAATACAACCATAAGGGTAAATGTGATCATTTGCCTGGGCCCTTCTCCAAGAACTGTTGAGCTTGATTCTCTCTCTACCTTTGCCTTCCTTTGTCTTTCTGACTGTCTTTGAAAGTAGTAAAAATATACACTGCTGTCTGTATTGGGTGTCCATGCAAAGGTGCTGGCAGCAGAGGGCTTCAGAGGTAGCCTCTATGAGAAGACTTCAAAGGCTGCCCTGTGCCAGACACAGCTAGTTCCAGCTGTCTCCACTAGGCACTGCTTAGCCCTCAGCCAAGCTGGTGACACCTCTGGGAAATGTATTTAAGAAAGGGCAAAACACCGCACAGGCAAGGGAGGAGGACAAAGAAAGAATGCGCAAGAGTAGCGCAAACAGCAAGGTCAGAGGAGTGGGAGGAGGTGCTCCAGGCAGATATTCTCCTGCAGCCCATGGGTGACTATACAGAAGCGGATATCCATGCTGCAGTTCATGGACAACCCTGTGCTCTAGGTTGATATATCCTGAAGGAACTATGGCCCATGGAGATCTCACAATGAAGTAGGTTTATCCTGAAGGAATTGCAACCTGGGAAGGACCCATGCAGAAGCAAGGGAAAAGTGTGTGGAGAAAAGAGTGGCGGAGAAAAGAGTGGCAGAGAAAAGCTGTTGTGGACTAATCGCAACTCCCATTCCTCATCCTTCTTTACTGCTTAGGGTGGGGAGGAGGCAGAAGCATCAGAGTGACGTTGAGCTTGGGAAAAAAGGGAGGTGTTTTTAGTTTTGTTTTTATTTGTCACCATCCTACTCTTTTTAACCGGCAATAAAAAAATTAAACTAATTTTCCTCAAGTCAAGTCCTCTTTTTCCCCATGATTGTAACTGGAAAATGTCTTTCTTTGTCTTTACCTCAACCCATAAGCTTTTTCATCCTACTTTCTCCCTCCTGTCAAGAAGAAAGTCAGTGAGCAGCTAGGTTGGAGTTTGGCCCTTAGTCAAGATTAACCCACCACAACTGTCAATATGGCTCATTATCTCTAAACCCTGTTCATGACTGTTGTGGTGAAACTACAGACTCTATAATAAAAAATATTGTACAGCAGCATAGCATTTATTATCTACATCACTTTTTGAAGACTGCATATGCAGGGCAATCGTAGCAAATTCTGAGCAGCTACTTCTTTTGATGCGTTTTGCATTGGTCAATGGCTTCCATTAAGAACAGCTCTAATTCAACACAAAACAGGCAAAGTGTTAGTCTGAACTATAACAGAAGCACAGAACTAAAGATGGTGTAAGCATGTATGCCATAGGGTCCCTTATATCAGTCACAGTCTGCTAGGATGGGATTAATTTCACTGAACCTCACCCTTCTATGCTTATAGCCAAATTATGCCCAAGACTCACTTCATAGTCAGTAGAGAAAAAGAAAAGATCTTCTAAAATGTGATTCGTTTCATCCTAAATCAATGCCTGAAGCAGGACAAACTAATGATCCCTAAAAGCACTTGTTTCTCTCCACTGGCTAAAAAGGAAGCCAACTTCAAAAGGTGAGAAATTTGCATCCTATGTACCAAAAAGAGATGAGGTGAGTCTCCCCTCCAACAACTGCTTGCTCCATTCTATGCTGGTTACCAATACTTCTAACATCTGCACAATGCAATACATTCAGGGTCTTTAGCATAACCCACAAAAATGAGCATTTGTACTATGCTAGGTTATAAAAGATGTGGTCCACTGACATGTTTTGCACCAAAAAGAAAGACTTCAGAATTTATTATTTGACTCACAAACACTCAATGGCCTGTGAAGAAGACCTGCAGACCTATTAAGGCATTTAGTACAAGTAGGATAGTAAAATATCAAAATATTGATCAGTCATAAGAGAAAATACATTCAGAAGTCACACAAGGACTGAGAAACCCCAGCTTGGCACCACAGAAATACATGACACCAGCTTTTCAGACTATACTGGAATTGAAACTGAGTGATCAGGCATTCCTAATGTGATTAAGTGACCCGATTTCATGGGTTTTAAAAAGTAATTGAGTTGAGTCAAAATATGATTTGAGTGGTTTTGGTACTTCATGCATCACAGGTCAGTAAACCATCACTCATGAGAGGTACCTTAACCCTGAACAGTTATGGAATTTGAATCATGTTTCAACTCTAAGTAAGAGTTTCAAAGTGAGTTCAAAACTCCCCTCTTTGCACTCTTTTTGTCCTTGCATGACAGACTGGGCCAAGGCAGCTTTCTTTCCATTTAGCACAGTCCAGTCTAATCCACTGAGCCCTACTCCTGTCCTGGCATTTCTTCAGCACCTCCAAGCGGTATGTGTTGCAACATGACTAATATTTATCATGACAATTTTTTTATAATACTCTTCCTATGTTAAGCCATTAACTTTTCTCAACACTTTCTGAGTAACATGAGGATGTCACACTTCGCTTTGCAAAACATGACTTTATGCACTTCCTTTATATGCATTGACATTTTTGGAAGAGGTCTGCCTCAAAAAAATCAAAGTAGGAGGACTGGAAACACCACCAGAGATGTTAAATTGCCAGTGAGTTTAGGGCTCTGAGTCTCGTCTAGACAATATTCTAATTCTGTACATTAGTTTCATCGTATTATCTGATTAGCAATCATCTCATTGATTCAAATAATGATAAAAAGAATAGTAGAAAGATGGCAATTAAAATTCCACTATGCAGGAATTAAGAGTGCTGTGCCAGATCTCGTGACATAGCCTACCCCAGAGACATCTGAACCATAAAAAATTGGCTCACATACTTTGGTAAGACTTAGATTCTATCATAACTTGGGGAAGTTACCAAGATATTATTAAGATAAGAGTATTGTATTATCATCGTTGACTTAGATTTATAATTTTCTGAGAGTTTCAGGGTTTTTTTAAAAAAAATCTTTATTATGATTTCTTATAAAATATCTTAAGTAACTTCTGCCCCGGGTTTGATGTAATATATGATACTATTTCAATTGATAAATTCCAAATAGAAAAAATATCCATCTCTATGTGATCTATAGGAAATTCCATGGGTCATGGATGTTTTCCAGGAGAAAAAAGATAAAAGTGATGTGTTTTCCTTGGATGGCCTCAGGTGATAATTCCCAGAGACAGAGCACAGAACATGCCAGTTGTGCACTTGACAATAAATGACCTTGTGGTGAGGTCTGCATGGAGCCCACATAGCACCAGCTGACCTGGTGGTTTCCATCGTTTGAACTGTTTCAGAATTGTGTCAGAATGAAATGAACCCAATCCTAGAAATGTTGGTTTTCTTTTGTAATTTAACGCTAGTGATGACCCTTTATTCTCTAAGTAGAACATTCACACTTAACATTCACACTGTCGTACACACAAGCACCAAGATGCAAGTAGTCTGGCAAGTAGCAGGTGTCAACCATTTTTATAGCCCTCCTCCTGGTGGTATTTTGAACCCTTGTGTTCATATTTCCTCTCTATTCATACCAGTATAAACATTTTTTATTGCAATTTACCACATCCCTAGAAGATTTCTGGACTTTATTTTACAGTAGATTGCATGCACTTTCCTTAGAGCTAGAAAAAATATAAGGAAAAAAAAAAAGACAAAAAAAGACACCAGCTACTTTTTTACGATTTATAAATGTTCTTCTCAATAGTCTCTCAACCTTCTGGGGTTGCCCTTTAGAATTTCAGTGATACATTATCATAAAATGTTCTGCTTTCCTGGCCCAGAATTAAAAATGAAGATTACAATTCACTTTTTTCTATGCATTCATTTAATCTGTGAATTCTAATCTGATGTAATCTTCATGTTCTGTTTATTTTATTGGATAAGGATGAGCTGGTGTGCCTTTCCACTTTCTTATTCTCTGTTATTCACTTTATCCTTTTCCAATCAAACTGGAAAAATGTTTGAGAGAAAGGGAAAGAGAGACTTGCCACTCGGACAAATAGAAGGAAATGTGCCACATAACAGAAAAAGTATTTATTTCAGTTTTGCATAATATTTTAAGTGCTCTTTCTGGGGGTTGTAATACAGCATTTATACTTGAGAGTGGAAGTGCATTTCTCCTGAGAGCAGCAGCATAGTGAGAGTTAATAAGAATCATGGAATCATAGAATCATAGAATGGTTAGGGTTGGAAGGGACCTTAAAGATGGCAGAGAAATCCTCCACTACACCACGTTGCCCAAAGCCTCATCCAACCTGGCCTTGAACACTTCCAGGAATGGGGCATCCACAGCTTCTCTGGACAACTTGTTCCACTGCCTCACCACCCTCAGCGTAAAAAATGTCTTCCTTATATCTAATCTAAATCTCCCCTCTTTCAGTTTGAATCCATTACCCCTTGTCCTATCACTACACACCCTTGTAAAAAGTCCCTCTCCAGCTTTCCTGTAGGCCCCCTTTAGGTACTGGAAGGATGCTATAAGATCACCCCGGAGCCTTCTCTTCTCCAGGCTGAACAGCCCCAACTCTCTCAACCTGTCTTCACAGCAGAGGTGCTCCAGCTCTTGGATCATATTCGTGGCCCTCCTCTGGACTCATTCCAGTAGCTCCATGTCCTTCTTATGTTGGGGACTCCAGAGCTGAACACAGTATTCTAGGTGGGGTCTCACGAGAGCTGAGCAGAGGGGCAGAATCACTTCTGAAGTGAAGCTTCAAGAAGCTCAGTTTCATGAATCCTCTTTGTGAGAAAGTGAGGTTGTTCAATAGAAAACTGAGCTGTGCAAGAATAAGGCAGGCATTTTTATGAAGTTTAAGGAGACACATTTTCTGCACGATTCTATCAGAGTGTTTCGCATGATGTTAAACACTGAAATGTACAAAAAAACATACAAGGTTTTTATCTTCAGTCTTACATTGTTACCAACCACTGGAGAAAAAGTATTGCGTGACAGGAAGAAAAAATCCTATTCAACTACTTTATCATCACACTATTAAGATAATACAGAAACTTGTTTCTGAACCAATAGAATGATCACGAAAATCTACCAATACGCAGAAGAATGTAAGCCTTCTGAGAGAGATTAAATCACCAACAAGCAACATCTTCAGGACTCCCTCTTGGCTGGGATTATTGTCTTCCACAGCAGCCCTAGCGTGATATCCAGATCCTATGGTTCCCATGAAAATAAAGCACATTATTGTGACAAGCATTATTAATGATGCCAGAATAATGTGCTTGTCACAATAACTTGTCACAATAATGATGCAATTGCCCTAGATTGGCATATTTCAAATGCACATCCCCACCCTGCTACAGCAGCACGTACATTAGTGAGATCACATCTCTGTCTGAAATAATGACTTGAAAGAATTTTAAAAAGTCATCTTACAGATCTTCAAGTTGAACAACTTAAGTTTTTGTATGGAACAAACCTTTCCAGCTGGCATCACCAGCAGGTATAAATCTTTAGACAAAGAATTAAATTACTCCCCAGAAACCTCCCTCTCCCTCACATTCTGTTTGCAAATGACCTGTCACCTAAAGTGCTGATTTTGTTCATGTTCCCTGTTTCCTGCATTTGTAAGCATTATAATACCACTTTGCAGCTTCCATGTCATAGCATCTTCTACAGCAGTATCTCAGCATATTTTATAGTTAAGTAATTTAGCTTTGCAAAACTGAATTCTTGCAAAGTGGAGAATCCTTAACAGCCTTCATTTTTCAAAGGTGGAAGCCGAAGTGCAAATAGGTTAACCATAGCCCTTTTATTGAAAAGCTGAGCATTCGTGCTTTTGAAATCAAGAACAATAAAAGCTAGCAAATTTTACAGTCAGAGCAATGATGAAGGAACCAAGAAGAGAGACAGTCCTTCACCATAAGACTTGCAGAACTATTTATCCTTTTTTTTTGTACAACATTCAATTCCCATGTTACTCTGGAATAACTTTGTTTTAAAAGCATTCAGTCATGCAATATGTATCAAAGGATGTTCAGAGTGAAACATGAAATATGTGAAGAAGAAAGTTTTGATATTATGCTATGAGACTAGTTTAGAAACAAAGAAAATAATACCTGGGTAATAATTTATATTTTGCTATTTATACCACCAAGATACTCATTACCAGAGTAACCAAGTGCACACCTATGTTCTTTTCCTGTTTGAGTTAAGGCCAACAAATGTGTGAAGTTTTGAGTGCTTGCTCTGGGTAGCATCATGCTGCCCCAAGTCTGATCTAGATGTTCTATAAATGCATCGCTACAGACCATTAACTACATCATGGAGTGAGTACTGAGATTATCCAGGCCTTGATTAATTTAAGGGAATTGATTATCCAAAATCCATCTACTCTAGCAAAGTGGTATCTAGCACATCATTTTGAAAGAAGCTCTGCTTAAGTAACCTAAACTCAGTGCTCTTTGTTGCTCATGACAAACTGTTGAATTCTTTGCTGATGGGAAATAGAAGAAAGGAAAAGATTCGTATCATATACCTTATAATAGTCCCTACATGACTTATTTTCTTCACGCCTTAGCTGTTCTAAAGAGAGAAATTTAGACTGGGTGAGTGAGTTGTAGAAGACTAAACATTTCAGAAGGATCTCTTCACAGAGTTATCTTGTCCCACTGAAGACTTAGGAATTTTTCAAGTAGCTTCCATAGTAAACCAGAATTTAACCTAAAGTGGTTTTGATGATGCTTTACTGACAATGATAACTTACAAAGAAGCACTATGGATACTCACCAGGAAGACAAAGTACAGCTTCAGGACACACAGTAGGACATAGAAAGATGTATCCTTGCTCCTAAGAGAGGAAGCAAAACAAACACAGTAAAAAGAAAACAAATAGAGGTGAAGGACATAATGAAAACCAGGAATAAGTAGTGTTTCAGGTAGAAAAGATGTAATACATAATATTATCGTGTCAGAATGAGGAATAGTTAAGTACATTAAGGGCTGCAATTAAAAAAAATGTGGGAAAATGAACTGCTCCCATTTATATGAACTGCATAGCTATGTTTTATCCAGAATAATTAGGTTAATAATATCATGCCTATGCCTTCATCTTGTAATGAAGTGTGGGTGTTTGTGAAAATGGAGCTACTGCAATGATTGCATCTATTATTATCTGGAAATGAAGGATGAGATTCATCTCACTTAGCTTTATAAGAACCGGGCATCAAGTCTAAGTTCATTAACTAGACTCCCTTTGGAGTCAACTGTTAGATAAGCATTTCGCAACTGAAGATGTCTTAGACAGTCAAGACTAATAGCCTTCGGACTTGCCTGTCCATTACCATTGATTATAGAAAGAACCTGAAGACTAACTTTAGTAGATACGCAACTTTCTCATGGCTAAAGTTAAGTGGTACTAATTCTATCTTAATAGCATTTTCTCACATTGAATCTACTCACGATTAATCTTTGAAGTCTAGAACTGCTATTACATTTACATATAAGCACGTGTCATGGTTTAGCCCAGCCGGCAGCTAAGCAACCACGCCTCCACTTGCTCACTCCTCCCCCTCGGCGGGATGGGAGGAGAAAATTGGAAGAAACAGAGTAAAGCACCTGAGTTGGGATAAGGACCATTTAATAGAACAGTGCAAAAACCGAGAAAAGAGTAATAACAAAAATAATAAGAAAGCAATACAAAAGGAGCAGTACAAATGTTCACCATGCCAACTGAGGAATCTGGAAGTCGAGCCCCCACGCAGCCAAGCCCAGTCGCAATCGACGACATGTGAAAAAGCCCCTCCCTTGGCGAGCTCCCTCAATTTATAGCTTGGGGCATGACACATATGGTATCAAATAGCCCCATGAAAAATTTCGGTCAGTTGCCCAGCACTGACTAATTCCAGTCAGTTGCCCAAGCTGTGCCCCCTCCCACTTTTCCTGTGGAAGGTTAACTCTATTCCAGTCAAACTCAAGACAACATGCTTAAATGTTTTGCAAGATCTCAACCAGGCATTTGTCAGGAATAAAATCTGAGCAGATAATTACAATTTCCTTACTTCCTTCAAAAATGAGAATTTTGTTCCTGTAGCAATTAGCAAAGTTATTGAAATATCTAGGATTGTCAGAATAAACCTTTAATTAAACTGCATAAAGATATTTGTCAACCTAGCGGAGTTCCTCCTAAGGAAAAGCAATGGATAGTTATGGCATCTATAATAAATGCTGCATTCCTGACTGCTGTACCACACTGCAAAACTTCTATAAAATATCTGAATGTCATATGCTTAGCATTCTCATAAAATAGAAATTTGATCAACAGGCTTGTCTTTTCAATGGCACAACTAGGTCCTGTCAGCTCCAGTGGTCCTTAAAATTTAAGTCATTCATCTAAAGCAAGGCCACATGGTCTTGCTTTCATGCTCTTACAATCACTTCTGTAAGTGATTGTACCTGCATTAGTTCTGTGACAAGACTTTGCATTAACTATGTAATACTAGCTGCTGCAGCACTCAGAGTATGAACAGAGAAATCCATGGAAACAGAGATGATAAGATGATAAACTGTGCTAAATAAGCCGTGACACTTCTGCAGTCAAGGTTGCCTTTGGTCAAGATGCTGAAGAGCAAACTTGAGACACTTAATCCATTTGCAAAGCCTTGGAGATGAAAATAAATGTTAACAGAATCTAAGTGCTGGACTTCCTGCATCAAGAGGAGAAAGGTTCGTAATTTCATTCTAGTTTGTATTTGCCCTCTAATCCAGGCTAGCTATACTACTTTTTTGTTTAGATAGTCATATGCCCATGCTCTTCATCACTCTGCTTCTTTTCTGGCTTTTTTACCTTCACCATAACACACAGGGAGAAGCAGTTTTGGTATTTATATCTTTGATAGATGTGCAGAACTAAAATGGTAATGATTTTCAGAAGTTTTACATCAAGACTGTTGGAGTGTGGAAAGTAAGAGACACAGATTTGCAGCTGCACTCCTGGTCATCCTGCTCTCTCACTTTTTTTTTCCCGTTTTCTTTTAATGCTGGAGGAAAAGTACAAGAAAAAGGACACCACTTTACAGAATAGAGCTGCAATATATCATCTTCTTAAGAGGTGAGGAGCAGAACCTATCTCAATATTTGTCTGATTCTTAGAAATATGGATTCAAATTTAGTATCTTTTATGTATTTGTGACTAAGTAAGCCATAAGGGTTAGCTGTAAGAGCTAGATTTTACATTTTACCTTTACCTGTTAGACATGTCACAGTCTGAGAGACCTCTAATCAAACAGAGGAGCCAGCAGCCAGCACATTGCTGTAAGGAATAGTTGACAATTTTAGCTAAAGGAGTTGTTCTGCTGTTGTGACATGTTTGTAAGGAATGTGAGGCAGCAAGAATGTTTTGGACTTGTTTGTACAGCAGCTAACACAAGGAAGAGACTGTCCGAATGGGCTCCCACTTGCCCCGAGAAGTAAGAGTAACAAAAATAATCAACAATTTTGAGTGGATGACATGATCCAAATACTGTGGAAAAAAAAAAATTTTCCTCATTTTTATCCATATTCACTTTCTTCCCAGGAGAACAGAATAGCTGATCATGTGCTAGAAGGATTGTTTGACCCCTTATTGTCTGCTCAGAAAATTGTTTGGCATTTTCATTGCCCTTCTACTTCTTTGCTGGCCCTGCTCCTTCAGGGCACTCTGAGTCCTTTGCCACATATATGATCAGCACAGGAAAAAGAGCTGGAACAGAGCTTACTGCCTTTTACTGCCTCTTTTGCCTCAGTACCCTCTGCTAAGATTAACTCTTAGCACAGCAGCATCCAGTTCCTCTCCTAAGCTCAGTGTACAAGGAAGCCATCACCCTGAGCAAGTACAAAGGATGGCAGCAGCAACAAAATCTATTTATGGGAAGCTCTACCGGGTGGATTCTGTCTGCATGTTGATGTCTTTCTACATAGTTGCTTAGGCTGGCCTCTGTGGTGCACCGCTCCGGTGCTTTTCTTTACTGGTTCCAGCATGTTCTGCTGTGCAATAACCTCCTTCATTCTTTCCTGATTTTCCTCATTTCTGAAATTGTGCATTTTTAATTTTGCTTGTTCTGCTGCTTTGCAGATTTGTGTGGCTTTTTCCAAATTTAACTCACAACGATTTTTAGCAGATGCTTCTGTACCTTCCCATTACTTCAGGTCACCTCTAAGAACGTGATCCCATGAATCACAGAGACTTAAACTTCCTTGCTTCTTCAAGGAAATAGAATTAAGTTGTCCTCAAATTACACAAGCAATTTCCAGTATTCATGAATCCATAATTTTATGTTAAAGTAAGTGCATGAAGTATAAATACAAGATAAAATCTGTGGTCCAGGAAGCTTTTACACTAATTTGACATATGCAAAAACAAAGGGAGAAAGGTGGCCTACTCAGCTCCCAAAAGCAAGATTAAGTGTTGACTTGAACTTTTATATTTTGTATTATCTGCTTTTTCAAAAGATGTATAACCACACTGAAAATTTATTTTTATTGTTTTCCTTTTTTTCTGCTGATTTTCCTTTCTTGACTGATATGCGCTTTACAGACAACAATAGTGTTGAGGAGGGATTTCACTGTTCTCAATTGTCCTGGTTTCAGCTGAGACAGAGTTAGCTCTTATTTTAGCAGCTAGAAGAGCTCCATGTTTTGGATTTAGTCTGGGATTTGTTATGAGAAGAATGCTGATAGCTCACTGACGTTTATAGTTGGCACTGAGGTCTCAAGGACTTTTCAACATCCCGTGCTTTGCCAGTGTGCAGGAGCGCAACAGGACAGGGGGGAGCATGGCCAGGATGGAGGGTCCATGACTCTCCTTATGATTTGTACTTAGATTTAGGATTGAGGGCCAAACTGGCCAATTAGTATTCCATATCATGCAGCGTCATGCCCAGTATAAAATGAGGATCAGCTGGAAAGAAGGGCTTTTGCTCTTCCAGGACTCTCACTTTCGAGCTCTTGGAGCGCTTTCTCTATCTCGCTGTCTATTTTCGGGCTGCTTACTCGTCCGGGATTGCGGTGTCGGGACTTACCTGTTTCGGGATCGTTAGTTCGGGACGAGATGGGCCTCAGTCAAGGGGTGGTGAGCAATTACACCGTACATCACTCATTTGTATATATTTATCATTGTACATATATGTATATATTCATGTATTAGTAGTATCAAATTGTTCTTATCTCAACCCATGTGTCTCTTTTCCTTTTCTCCTTTAATTCCCTTCCTCATCCCCGGGGGATGGGGGAGGGTGAGCAAGCGGCTGTGTGCAGTTTAGTTTCCGGAGCAGCCTAAACCACGACATCAATACAGCATACTCGCTATTAAGTGCAGTTTTCAGAATAAAAAAAAAATTGCATATCCACTGCTTCGATTATTTTTCTGCAGCACCTAAGGTGGTCATGCACTCTCCACCCACTTGTCGTCTCAGATACTATTTCTGGTTGCCTTCACTGACTGTCATCTGTACTTCTGAAAAAAAATAATTAAAATATTGTGGACTGTTCAAGCTCACTTCACTCTCCATAAAAGCAGCCTGTCCTTGTAAATTCTATATCTGTTATGTAAGCCATATACAGGACCTGCTTCCATGGAGCAGGAAATTTCTCTCTGTTTTTTTTTTTTTTTCCAACATAAAGAAAATGTTCACATTTAACCTTGTGTTAATGTGATGAATGTACCCTACTCACAAAAGATTCCACTCATGGGTCCGTATTTTTAATGAGCTGGAGAAAAATCAAGAGAGAAATCAAGTGTCATACACAGAAGAAGGTAGACGTCATCAAACTGCTCTGTGTCCTCTTGAGGAATCAGTAGACGTGTCAGCAATGCGGAATGATCAACAACGTTGGGCAGGGTTGATATTCAAGGAACACTTTACTGTTTCCAAGGATGGGATCACTGCTTTTATGAGCACTAAATTTTCATGTTGACATATAAGTACCATCCTGCAAGCCTAGTACAGTATCTATCCAAAACTCAGATTGAGGACCTAACAGGTATTGTTCATGAGGAAGGAAAAAACATTGTGAGTGCTCTACGTGTTCTGATGCTTTGGTACGAAATTCTAGGGCATGGAGTTGAGGTCAAACTACCTGTTACATGGAGTAAAAAGCAAGAGGACTGACTTCTTTCCAACAGTCTCTTAAGAAGGACTTGCTGTCTTCAGGCAACAGAAATGAGGAATAACTGCTTTATCACGCTTGGTCTTATACATCTGCTTTTCATCCACTAAAATGCCATGAAGAAACTGTAGAAATAGAGTTGGACCCAGAACAGGCAAGCTATTTAAAGTAGTTAAAAATGCAAATTCTAGCAACATACCTGTTGCTGCTCCAGGTGTTTTACGATAGTTGCAAAAATGTAAAAAACAGTGAGTCTATTAAACAGAGTAGACTGTCTTACATGCTGAGGAATGAACGCAAAGTCCATTTAATTTTATAGGTAGGTTGAACAATATTATTTCTTTGTTTTTCCTGTGCTACATTTTTCATGGAATCTCCTCTAACAAATAAGTTATTAAGAGTTACTTAATTGCTTAATAATTTGCTATATTCAGTTAATGTAGTAATAATTCTAGTCTACCAATTTGCTGCATAGCATTTTGCTGCTTTTGTTACTTTATTAATAGAAAATCAATGCAGTAAGTTATCAAGGTAATTATGTAATAAGTTTTTTCCTTAGAGAAGCATATAAAGATTAAAATTACTGTTTGAGAGAAGATTGAAGATAGTAAAAATTTTTTATTACTTTTTTAATAGAAAAGAAACAAACAAATAGAGTTGAATAAAAGGCCAGAATACTTCACATATATGTAGTACAATATGAATGTAGTATTGAAATAGTGATAGACAGTGTTAGAGAATAAAAATTCCCTTGCATTTTTTAATAACTCTAAGCGAAAAGTACAGAAAAGCAATCTGCTACAGCCTGTTGCTCTGAAATATTGGTGCAGGTTTTTATTAAACTTCGACTTTTTTTAATTCATTGAAATATGAGTGATCAAAAAGACAGATATCAGTATCTCAAGTTGATGTATTACAGCTACAGCATTATGGAAAAAGAATAGTATTATATTTTATAATTATTTAATCAAACAGCTAACTCTAGTGGGTCTTAACTAATTTATATATTGCAGACACTGTTGATGTTGCATTCTGTTGCACTAGAGAATTTGCAATGAACATTTCTCGAGAGACTCAGTTCTGTAGTTGGTTGTTTCATCTATGTAAAAGCCAAATGGCTTTCCAGGAATTTGCATGGGTGAATGCAAATCTGTTCAAAGGGCAAGGAGCTACATTTACAGATGTCTAGTTACTCTACTGTTGTTTCTGTGTTCCAGGCTATTACTAGAGTGTAAGGGATAGATTTGTCAGTATTTCAGAGCATCAACAATCTGGTTGACAATGGCTGCTCTCAGCACTTCTGAAAACCAAACACTTTAAAATACATGTTTTTAAAATCCTGAAGTTGATAAGAATGTAGAAATGATCATGGTTGCACAAGAAGGAAATAAATAACAACGGGAGAAAAGAAGGTTCTTTATTAAGAATTGTGCTGAAGAGACAAGAGACAGACTGAGCAGCCTTTATCAAATTAAAGGAAGACATGAGCAAAGAGCCTTAGTCGCATTTACATGCAGACCCTTTTACTTTGCTCTAGTAGTTCTAATAAAACACTAATGTAATTACGTAAAAGCCATCTGAGATTTTATTAATCTCCTCTTCTAGACAATAATCTCAAATACTGTTATTAAATCAAAATTATCATCGTTTTGGGTTCTTAGTCCTGCAGCTTCAGTTTAAGACAATACAGTCATCTGCATGTGGGTCTTCTTTAAATGTCATTTGACTAGGGTTCTTCAGGATGCTTTTCAGGGGTTATTATTTCAGGGAAATTTTCAGGGAAAATATATATTTGATTTCCAGAAAAGTTATAATTTTTTCTTTTAAACATAACTCCTAGAAACATGGACCTTAAAAATAATCTAGTTCCAACTCTCCTGCCATGAGCAGGGACACGTTCCACTACATCAAGTTGCTCAAAATCTCCTCCAACCTGGCCTCGAACACTTCCAGGGAGGGAGCATCCACAACTTCTCCGGGCAACTTGTTCCAGTGCCTCACCTTAGAGACAAAGATGTTTTGCGGGACAGTGTCAAATGCTTTACACAAGTCCAGGTATGTATGTCAGTGTAGATTAGGGTATTACATGTGTCTTTAACAACTATCAACAATCGCAAATTTTCCGACTGTATTTTTGAACCTAGCCTTAAATTTTCTTCTTGGAGGTATGATTGTAATTCCCTCTCACTAACTAATCATATGATCATCAATAAAGTTTACAGTATCTGAAATAAGCACAATCATGCATATATGTGGTTTTGTGTTTATTTATGTGTCCATATATTTTTCCGTGTGCACTACTTGAATTAACAGAGACTCAAATTCTCCAACTCTTTTTCTTCTTGAAAGGCAGCAGCTATACTGTACTGCTTCCTTTGCACAACTAAGTTATCCTTTCAAACTTAGCCCTGCTTCCGCCACAACAATTGACTTCTTTTGATATCAAACCTCTGACATTCCCAGTGCATCTTTACAAATTACAGGGAACAAATATCCAAAACATTCCTCAGCTTGAAAACTTTTAAGTTGACGGATAAAACGTCAGTGTCTTTTTTACGGACACCTGTCTGTGTTAATGTTTCAGAAACATATTTTCTAAAAAAACGAAGCATACCTTTATATGACTATAAATCACATTTTATTTTTATTCTGACATGCTGTTATTTTTAACTCTGTGTTCAGGTTTTTTTCAAAGATTCTATGATGTTCACTCAAGGAAAAGTTCTACATCTTTAAATTCACTAATAAATAGGTATCCCCACAAATATTCGTTCTAAAATTAATTAGAAAATTAGAATGCAGTTAAAACTGGGAAAACCATCAGAAATTAGATATTAAATAAATTCTTAGACATATTTGCATTTCTTCCTAAGTAACAGTGCTTTTGAGTTTTATAATTCTTTAACTCATCATTACAAAGCACTTAAAGCTGTAGCTTTGCCATCTTTAAATTTCTTGTATCTTATGCCTGCTGAAATCAATTAAGCTGCTACTCTGTAATAGTAAGAATAACAGAACATGGGATTTAATATTTACATGCTGCAAATCAAGATAAATAATGCAAACTATATATTTTATATGTGATACTGTTGTGCATTATCTGTGTACATCCAAAACTATTAAAATAAGATGAAGGATATTAAGTTTCACAAATGTATCTGATTTAAATGGAAAGCCCATGGCTCACTGATGATCTATTTTGTATGATATCGTAATCCAGTGAGTGACCTCCAGTTCCACCAATTTCTATAGACCTTGAACACGCTCAGCATTTCTTGAGAGTTTCCCAGCTCCCTGCAGGATTGAGCGAGGAGTAAAAAACTCATAAAAGACAAGTAAAGAACTACAGGCAGTTTCTCAGATCCGACTTCTGAAAACAACACAAGAAGATAACAGTGCATCTACAGCACTCAAAAGCCCTTTGCGTGCAATGAAAGCAAAATTAGATTACAAATCCAATAACAGACTAGCACGTGGAAGACTGTATCCAACTCCATCCTACAGCTACATGAAGCTACTCTTGATAATTCTTTCTTCAGTATTCTGCCAAAAAGACGTCAAATATAGTAAAGCATTTGACTTCTTAAATTAAGACAATCAAACGTAGGAGTTGCAACGCAGCTCATGCAGACACATACAGTGAAATTCAGCTCAGCAATGTATAAAGCTACAACTTTGGAGACAGAACCCGTGGCAGCATTTACAGCAGCCAAGACACAGGCTGAAGGGCCAGACCCCTTTCTTCCATACTGCTAACCGTGTTGTTCACTGTCTGGTTTGGCTTGGGGCATGGATAGTTCTTGAAAAACCACAAGTTGTTTATTTATATTAAGATATTAATAAATATGTCTTTTCTTAATCAGCCATGCAATTAACCTACTAGACCTGTAAAACGAACAATAAGGTACAGAAAGAAGTTTACTTGTTTCTAAAATTAATTCTTATATGTTATAACATTATATCATACTCCTAAATTCCTGCAAAATAGGCAGCTATCATCAATTTATAGTGAGTTGGTTGGCTACACTTGCAGTGAAGCCTGAGACAATGACTGCTTTCACAAACTGTGCTCATATGCTAATACATGTTTCAGTAGAAATTAACACTGTTAAACATTAGGAATGCTTCAAAAAATACAAAAGTGAGTTTCAGCTGTTACTGAGTTTTGATATTCAGGGAGCAACAGTTATCTGTACTCATCAAAACGTGGGGGTTTTTAAATGAATAAGAATAAATCAATCTAATTAAAGTCAAAATACAGCAACAGCTAGGATACCTCAGACAAAGTTTTGTTTAAATAGTAGCTGAAGCATTGACATACAATTTTGATGCACAGAGTAAAAGTTAGGTTTAGAAATCTTTGCACTAGTTTCCCACTTTTCTGATGAAAATTCATCTCTCTAGTAATCCCCCAAAAGATAAGTGATATCATTACACTGAAGGACACATTCATTAAACGCAGGAAGGAGGATACTGAAGAAGGCTGATTCATCTGCAGTGTTCCACCTTTTACCGTGTGTAAATTGTCACGCTGTTGAGCAACTGCACTTTTAACAAATTGTCTAACAACTTTGATTCTTGTCATACATTAAATATGAACTGTGTTCAGGATGGGCTTCATACAAAACACCATTTTCACTGTTAAGTGTGATTAAGAAGGTACAAACTCAGTCTTAACAAAACCAGTGGAAATTGTATGCATACATTTTTTTCCACATAGAAGATACTTTTACAATAACTGGATCCATTCATATGAAAGGAAGAGGTGTGGCTTTTTAGATATATTAGTACCAATCGTATCCCATACCAAAATATTTGATCTTGAATGAAATTTCTCTTAACCAAGTGATAAAAGAATTGTTTCTGAAGCTCCTTCACTCTGAAACAACATGACTTGCAGAATCTAGCCCACTACGTGAATTTCTTTCACAGAGATTGTTTAAAATATGCTAGTAAGTAGTCGATACTTGTGGTATATGCATATTCAGCAGTGCTATGCAATTCTGTTTTGACTCACTGATTGGATGACTAGAATTTTCATAAATAACGGATGGGGAAATCAAAGAACTCTGAAGATAGACACATAGAATGGCATTCATGAGATCACAAATATAGACATCAGCAGTACAGATATTTTCATGTCAGCTAGTTGTCAAGACTTTTTCACAGTGAGAGGAGTAAAATTGGCACTTTCAAAGCATGAGTCATCTTGTCCTAAAATAGATGATTAAAATAGGTCAGATGAATCATTGGATATTGCTCTCTATTGACCTTGAAGGGAGCGTTAGGTTACTAGCTAGTATGTACACTAACTGCAGACATGTGAAAAGTATTTTCACAACCAGATTTACAAGCACATATGAGAATAATAGACTAATATTTCCTAAGAGAAAAAAATGTTTTTTGCATCTTAATTAAAAATAAGCTAAAAGACAGTACATATGATTTAAAGGGATGCCCTATGTTAAGTATTTTCCTGGCTCTAGAAGATGCATACATTCTTTGAAATATTATTATAGTGTTTCAGTACATGATATATGTTCCATTCGAGTACTGTTTAATATCTTCATCACTGACATAGACAGTGGGATCGAGTGCACCCTCAGCAAGTTTGCAGATGACACCAAGCTGAGTGGCACAGTTGACATGCCTGAAGGGACAGGATGCCATCCAGAGAGACCTGGATAAGCCCAAGAAGTGGGCCTATGTGAACCTCATGAGCTTCAACAAGGCCAAATGAAAGGTCCTGCACATGGGCCAGGGCAATCTCTGGTATTAGTACAGGCTAGGGGATGAAGGGATTGAAAGCAGCCCAGCTGAGAAGGACTTGGGGGTGCTGGTGGATGAAAAGCTGGACATGAGCCAGCAATTTGCGCTTGCAGCCCGGAAAGCCAACCGTATCCTGGGCTGCATCAAAAGAAGCGTGGCCAGCAGGTTGAGGGAGATGATTCTGCCCCTCTACTCTGCTCTCGTGAGACCCCACCTGGAATACCGTGTTCAGCTCTGGAGTCCTCAGTGCAGGATAGTTGTGGACTTGTTGGCGTGGCTCCAGAGGAGGGCCACAAAAAATGATTAGAGGGGAGGAACAACTCTCCTATGAAGAAAGGCTGAGAGAGTTGAGGTCATTCAGCCTGGAGAAGAGAAGGCTCTAGGGACATCTTCACCGCAGCCTTTCCATACTTAAAAGAGGACCTATAAGAAAGACAGGAACAGACTTTTTAGTAGGGCCTGTCATGATAGGATAAGAGGTAATGGTTTTAAACTGAAAGAATGTAGATTTGGAGTAGATATAAGGAATAATTTTTTTACAATGTGGGTGGTGAAACACTGGAACTGGTTGCCCAGAGAGGTGATAGATGCCCCATCCCTGGAAACATTCAATGTCAGGTTGGACGGGGCTTTGAGCAACTTGATGTAGTTGAAGATGTCCCTGCTCACAGGAGAGGTGTTGGATTAGATCACCTTTAAAGATCCCTTCCAACCTGAACTATTCTATGATTCTATACTAACATCAAATATCTTTATAGCTTGAAGATCTAGACATAGTACAGTAAATGACTGGTTCATTTGAGGAAAAACAACTCCAAGACTTCAAATACCTTTAAATTAATCTTGAAAGATTCTGATTAGATGATAAATGGCTTTGCAGTAAACTACAAATTTTCTTAATGGAATTAAATTGTAAACTGTATACATGTACTGAGATTTTGATTGAGGAAAGTTGTAACTGACCCTTTAAATTGTAACTACCAAAAGCATACGTAGAATGCTTTAACATCTTCAAGCATCTTCTTCCATTAATTTACTATTGTGCAGACTCCCACAAGGGCACCTTCTTCAAATCAAAATCCAAAAATCATTTTTCCTGACGTATCTGCTAGGCTTTATCCCAAACCATCAGAATATTAACAGAAAGGGTAAAGGCAGTATTACGTGTCTGTGCTATGTGTTTTTTCATCTTATCTCTGTATGACCTCAAGGTGAACTTGAAGTCTGCATTCCATATAGATCTTGCTTTTCCTGGCTTTACTTCACCTTTCATTTACTCATCATGATGTACTACATCATTGTTAACAACATTTGCTGCTCTGCTAGAAATGAAGACCAAACCATCTCAAAACTAGTTGACTGTAATGAATGTCCCCAATTCAGATTTAAATGAAACTTACTAAATCTGGTGTTCCTAAGTCAAACAACCTGTTGCCTATTTTTGAAGTCAAAGGGAGTTAAATCCAGCTCCTTTTAAACACATTTAATTTTTTTTTTTTATAATTTATACCAGTTTGTCTACAGTGATAATGCTTAAATATTCCCTTTCAGACAATTTTCATGTCCCACATACTTCTATGCCTTTCTTAACAGGCTTGCACAACCCAGATCCAGACTACAATGCCAGATCCCTCTCCTTACAGCAGAGTCACCACAACCTCAGCCTATTATCATTATAACTATGCACCTTTCTCCTGCTTTCAGTTTCTTCTCTAGTATTGCCCATTAAATCTGTAAGTAGAGTGGGATAGAAAGCAAGGGCGTTATTTTGGTTAATTTTAAAGGAGACTGGAAGAAAAAATACTTTTTCAGTGATGTTTACACTGTAACAACTCAACTTGGGCTTTTTCTTTGTAGACAAAAACTCGGTAATCTTTGAATATAAATCCAGGCATATTTCAGTTGCACTTGTATAGAAACGGAAAAAAAAATCCTTTCTGTCTGGAAAGAAACATTTGGTGGAAATTGTTTACTCATTTCTCCTTTATGATGTGCTTGCTGATTTATGTAATGCCCCTGGCTTTTCCCCTAAATCCTCTTAACGTTATTCTTTAACAACAGTCTATACATCCCAAACTTCTTCCTGCATAGCTAGAGAAATAATGGACAGTAGGAAACTTTCAAATAAATAAACAAGTGGAGTAGAACATGTGTTGATTTTAAATGCTTTATCCACTTGAATTTCTAATTCCCTTTCCAGTCTCTTCTCTCTTAATTACCTGTTCAGATGGCAAGTGGTGTTGAGATGACATTTTTCTCAGATACTTATCCATGAAGTGATGAGTTCACTCATATTGCCCTATCAATTCCTATGATTATTTTCAGGATTAAGTCAATGAAGTGGGTTTTTACACTGTGTTTTGGATGAGGTGAGCTACCTGAGTCTCAGAAACCAAATTCATTGCTCAAGAAAGTGAGCCACAGCCTGAAAATTGCCTCTCTGAAGACAGTTTAATTGGTGGCGTTATGCCATATCATTATGGATTCCATTTTTCATTTGCTCACTGCAGCTCAAGTTACTCCTGTTAAAAACTGCCATACACATTTACACTTCGAATTGCTTCACTCCTTTAGGGGTCTTCCTTGCACTCTTCTTTAAGAAAGAGCTTTCTATTTCACAAGAGCCAGTTACACTCCCAGGTAACAGTGGAGTTTTTGACCCCTTTCTTTAGATTTTTACATCCCATAGTAAACCAGAGGCAAACCAGACATGGTATTTTATGTGCTCCAAGGACCTTGTTCCCCTCAAAAAGGGGTTCTTGCTCTTTTGTACACAAGAATTTTTTTTCCCTTTCATTGTAAAGACTCCAAACCAAAATTATATTTACAGATTGCTATACAGCAAATTTCATTTAAATATAAGAAAATACTTTTTTACTGTGAGAGTGGTTGAATACTCGTGTCAGGATGCCCCAAGAGCTTGTGGCATCTTTGTCCTAGGTGATATTCAAAACATAACTGGATATGGTCCCGAGAAACCTGCCTTAGATGACTCTGCTTTGAGCAGGGATTAGACTAGATATCTCCAGAGGTGCCTTCTTACCTCAGCCATTCTATGACTGTGTGATGTGTGAGCCTGCTTTGCATAACCTCATCTCTTATCAACTTATTTCTCAATTTATGATAGGAGGTAATGTTAATTGTTCAAACTGTTGATTGCTTCTATTTCTCACACAAGATAACTGAAAGACCTGGTTTGTTCCTCAGTAAAAATTAATATTTGAACAAGAAATTCAACAGATTATAATGTCATTGGACACTACTGTCCTGAAGGATTGACTTCAGAATGATTGGTAATAGCACCTTATTCAGTCCAACTGCAGAACTATCCATTTAACTTTATTTCTATATCTCTCCTGTCTATGTATCATGACTTCTATCCTTACAACAATTATTGGTAACACTGACACTGAAATAAACTATACAAACAAGCCAACTTCTACCTGTTTCTTTTTTATAAACTCAAGATCTTGGATTTTCCTTATTTTAATTATCAAGTACATATCAATAATGCTTTTTCCACTGATCTGAAAGAAGATAACAGTTTTACAGTGCTTCTATTCAGTCTCAGAATCAAATATATGAATTCTTTATCTGTCAGTTGCTTAAAATAATGATCTTTAATATTTAATCTTTAAAAAACACTGGGGCACTGTCTTTATCTAAACAATATTTCTTCTGGATCATTTGTTTTCCTCTCCTAATTATTTTCAATGGCTACCCAATATTTAGTTAATTCTACTTTTGGATATTTAGGGACTATGCTACTGAAGCACCTTTGTACACGGAAAAAAAAAACAAACAACCAGAGACTGTCACCACACAAGGATAAGATATTGTCCAAAGTATATCACTGGTTTCATATAATTTTTCTCCCTCAGAAATTTTTGGGACCACTGTTTTTAGTAATGCATGATTAAGAAGAAATATCACAGGAACAGCTGCAGTCATCAGAAAAAAAAAAAAAAAAAAAGAGAACATTCTTATACAGTGTACTTATTTTCCTGTCCTTACTTCTGCCTTAGCCACACACAATTCCTTGTTATGAAGATAAGACATCATTTCAGAAAGTGAATTTGGATGTCTCAAACTGGGGAACTGAAAATTAGCAGTCAACTCTGAAAGCCATATCTAAAACTGTGGCACATGGCCATAGTTATATATTTCTTATATAAAAAAAAAAAAAACAGTAAGAAAATATTGCTCCATTAGTTGTCTCCATGTACAATCGATACGCTTTTACAGGCATGAATTTGGGCTATCTTTGGTGCAAGTAATAGCTGAAAGGTGGGGAGGACTTAGGAGTTTCCCTGTACGTGTACTCCTACAGGGTGCAAAACTCCTACTGGCTTTTAAGAGTGCAGATCAGGGAGGTGACCTCAGCATTTTCCGCCAGCATCTCATCTGTTTCACTCGTCTTCTTGAGCAATATAAATAGCACACATTCATTACTCCGTGTGCATATATCACTGGAACTTGACTATGTATCAGTAAACTTGACTGCTATAATCCTAACATATTATTATTATTATTATGTGTAAATTTATGTTTATACAGACATATATATAGCACGTGTCTGCACATAATAGAGAGGGGAGGAAATGTGTATAGCTTTTTATACTATTGAATTTTTTTGCTGAAGGAGAAAATCCTTAAGCCATTTGAGTGTCTGGTCCTCTTTATAGAATGCTTTCTAAATGAAGAGTTGAAATCTTACATGGGTTAGTTCCTGACAAGCATCTACTTGGATAGGACATAGTTTCTTTCCTGTTTTGAATGCATTAAAATATTTGCCAAAAGGAATTCTTCAGGGTAAGGTAATAACAGAGTTAAAACTTTACCATATATTCAGCATATCATCTCTCACATACATATCTCAAGTGCAAGTAGTCGTGTTGGATGATGAAAGTTTTTAGATTATATAGTATTAAATATTTGTTCTTTATGTTAAGCCCTGTTGTTTGCTGATATTCTTGGAAAAATGTTTGGAAAGAAATGAAAAGTGTCAAAACAAGAGAGTATTCTACTAAAAGGAAAAATGAAGATTTTTAGTATAAGAATGTTTTGACAATCAAACTGAAATAATTAGTGTCTTTCTAAGGTCTAACTCTCTTTCTCCTAGAGTGATCCAAAGTCCACTGAAATCAAAGGCAGTTTTTCCACAGGCTCACTTTTTTACACTGAAATCTTACTGTGCTTTTATACGGCATTTTGATAACAAGAGGGACCTGGGCAGTCTGGAAGAAAAACAAAAGAAAGAATGAAAATAAAGATTTGTCTTAGAAAACAACCAAGATTATCTTTGACAGAAAAAATCCTCATATACCCTTGAAGATTTTGTCTGTGAGTGAAAAAGTAAAAGACTTGTAATTAAAGAGACAAGTACCAGAATTTTTTGTGTCACAAAGCTACAAGAAATATGTGAAATACAGAATTCTGCAAGCAGTACCAGCCAATTAAAGATAACAGCAACATATTCTATTGCAGCAACATTTCATAGCAAATAAAAACCAAAGCTGAATAATTCCATGCAACTTTTTAGCTAACTGCCTGGTTAACTGTAGCAAATGATTTAAAAAAAAAAAAAAAAAAAAAAAGAAAAAAAAAGAAAAAAGAAAGAAGCTAGTGCTTAGAAAGAAAGGCAAACAAATTAGAATTGACTCTGGAGGGTACACAGAATAATGTTTAAAGAACAGCTGCAGTTTAGTACCCACCTGGACTAAGCAGCAGTCATTGTAAATTAGGTTAAACGTCAATGCAAATTACAAAGTGGTATAAACTTCATGTTAGTTTCCGTATTTAATGTTTTAAACAGCAATCCCTTTGAAGTCTAATGACAATGTATCTATGCATATTTCATCACAGAAGGAATGCAAAACATAGACCTTCTAAAAGCCTGAGTTTTGACCCTGTGCAAGTTGTTCCAGTACTCAGTGGAAACGCTGGCAATGCAATACGAACATCAAGAATTAGGTCCGTAATGGGTCCCTACACCACCGCAGATTGTATTGTGAAAGAAATGAGAAACAACGCTAAAGAGAAGAAATAGTTGCATGTAGTTAGCACTTTGAAAAACTTTCCATTCCTGCACTTGAAATGATTTGACTCGTCATC
Source organism: Tauraco erythrolophus (assembly GCF_009769465.1). Classification (NCBI taxonomy): domain Eukaryota; kingdom Metazoa; phylum Chordata; class Aves; order Musophagiformes; family Musophagidae; genus Tauraco; species Tauraco erythrolophus. Next base: position 120,090,485 of record NC_141465.1, on the reverse strand, counting down.
CACAGTCTGCCATTGAAGCAAATAACACCCGTTGACCTACAGGATGCATTGACTGATTCAAAGGTAATATTTGTGTAAAATCTCCAGTATGTGAAGCCACGATAGAGTGGTTTTGTTTGTGGTTTTTTTAGTTCTTTCCATCCAAGCAATGAAGTCCAACATCAAAGTAATTTTTTCAAAAGATTCCTGTTAAATACAAAGTGTTAGCCAGAATAGGTAGTGTGGAGATTTAGCTACAGCACTGTCCTTTGTGGGTGAGGAGATGTTTTTCTCTCTATCAACAAAATCTATTCTAGAAAAATATGTTTCTGTGCTGGAAAATAAATTCTCCCTCTCTCATCACTTGTTACCTACTCTCTCATTAATTAACTCCTTCTCTCTGTAGCTCACCAGTTCCCTCATTTACCTCTCATTGTGCCAGAGTCGATTGAGAAAAACATTTAAAGTGCTGGACTTCAAACCTAGCCCAGCTCCTACACCCGTCAGTAAGCTCAGTAAATCAGTCAGGCCTGCCCTCATCTTCCAGCACCATCTCAGTTCAGCTCTGTACAGAATAGTTATCCCTCAGCTCCCCCCACTTTCTACTGCAGTCTCTCCAGAGAACCACGGAAGCTCTTTTCATGTAATAAATCCAGAGAATAAACAAACAAATCACTTCATGGCATTAAATAATTCTCATTCTTTCTACCTAGGTAAGCAATTCGCTCCCCAGATCTTTTTTCTCTCTAATTCTAAGGTCTAACTACCTTTGGATACACAGTGCTTGACAAAGATAGAAGACAGAGCTTTCCCAGTTCAAGTACAAAATTGGTTTTACAGGCAATAGCTAATGAAGAGTTTGGGGTTTACTCTTTGGAACACATAAATGAATACCTACACGTAGTTTTAAGATCTCCATAATCATCTCTTCTAAGATAGACATATCCTGGTTTTTATCAGTCAGCTATACATGCTGGAGGGAGGGAATAAGGAAGTTATCAGCGTGCATTTCATGCTGTCTTATACAATCTCAAACTTTCAAACTATTAGATCAGAACAATCCCTGTTATTATGACTGTTTTAATTCCAGCTCAATGGAAATATTTCTAAGAGAATGTCACTTTGCAATTATTTAATCGTCCATAACACTACTATTCCAGGGATCTTCATGCACTGTTCTTGAAATAGATGATGATATTGATCCTACTTCAGGCAGGAAAACACACAGTGAGAAAGGAAGGCTGAGAATCAGGTGTTAATGATTCTCCTCACATCCACTGCCTGTCTTCTCACTCTCTATACATGCATTCATCCACGAGAGAGCTAGCAAAGCCTTTCTCAAAATGGAATGTAACAATTTTATTTTAAATATGCTTGGATAGTGAGTAGAGTGTATAAATAAGGAAGAAATAGAGTAAAAGAAATAGAGTAAAAGATAGGAAGAAGCTGAGGTAAAGATAACTTTAGAGATCATCATAACATGATAGGCTGGATATTTACAATATTGCAGGAAAGTACTTTGGCTGGTGTGTATTTCAATTGTGCAGCTTTGTGCAACCAGGCAGAAGCTGGATCTTCCAAGGAAGACATATGCATATAGAATAAGCAATAATCATTTTCTTGTTCTAAGTAGCACAAGATCTTTAAAATGAAGGCTTCCTCCCACTCATGACCAATGAAGATTCTTTGCCATTTTCCAAGCAGTTCAGATATGGAGAAGGAAATCAGAAAAATATGTCAGGAATTATGAAGATTAACTGATGTTTTGGAAACTGACATAAATACAGCCTCTTCAAAGTGATGCAGGAGCAGGTGTTGATTGTTGCACATGCAGTTAGTATCAGAAGTGGTTACTGAACTTTTTATATAGAAGATTTGTTTTAAGCTTGAGAATGCTGGTTTCAGTAAGCAAGCTGAAGACTGGTCTCTTCTTTGTTTCTTATAAATGTTTCAACTTCTTATTTATAATACATATATAAAAAATAAAAACAAACAAAAAAAAATTTTATGTAACGTATAAATGTTTGGTCAAAAAAATATCTTTCTAGATGTTCTGTCATACACACCCCACTGAAGAAACACATACACCAATTATATAAATAATGGAAATATTGTTTCAAACTTGCACAGTATGATCCGTATATTCTTCTTGTTGAAATTGCTGAAAATGCTATCACTGGCTTCAGTTTCAAAACAACTCCATGCTGAAATTATCAAATATAAGGTCTGGAAAAATAGAGTGAAGAAACATTAAAACACTGAAAACTCATAGTTTTAAAAAATCGATTGGCAGAGAGGAGCAGACAAAACACCTGTAAAAATATATTGAAGAAGGAAAAGAGAAACTATTCACAACTTTAAACTGAAGATCAGTTATTTTAGCTCCTAAAGAAATTGAAATGTTGAATTCTAAAGAAATTCATAAAATTAATTTGATTATAATTTGTCTTTTGACATGGGCTGGTTTGCTAAGTTATTATGGAAGTTGCTAAAGCTGATCCTATGTTTCCTCTTCCCAGGAAAGTCCTATCTTTTTTCTTCAACCAGGAAAGCAATTTTGCTTCAACCAGCAAAATAAATTTCTACCATTTTGACGTCTTTTAAGCGAATTCACTATAGATCTCCTATATGATCCATCACTGACTCGGTCCTCACAAGACAAATGGTTTATTTTACACACATTCAGAGTACTTTAGTGATTTTTGAGTGTATAACATCATGTGATTAAGATTTAGAAAATGTAAATTTCGCAAAGAATATCTGAAAGAAGAGATACCTTTAATGTCTGTATCCAAACCGTATTACATTAATCAGGATCTTACATATATTTACAAATCAAATCTATTGCTGAAACGATCCCAGCCTTCTCCAGGGATCCCTGGAGCAGGAGTCCATCTCACCTTGCCCTTATTACTGGTCTATCACCTTCTGGTGTCTTGAACATCAAATGTAGTCCCTGACCAGTTGAAATCAACTAGTATAAATAATATTACTTTTCAGCTTCCTAGGGTTATTTCTATACTCCTAACACAGTCGTGGGTTATAACCCTGAGGACTACAGTAATTCAGTCTTTATTCCATAGGCAGATATATGCTGCATTACTCCCTCAGACGCAAAAACTGGGAAGGCTGTTGGGGTGAGAGCTCGTCACTTGAGTAAGATCTGGACTCATTCATATGAAAGAAGGACATTTTAGGCTTAAAATTTTAAAACTAAATATATCCAACTTATATATGCAAGAAAACCAAAGCTGTGAACTCAGTGTCTTCCACACTCTCTAAGATTACAATGATTTAATTTTCTAAAAATTACAGAAAGAAATTTATATGACTTGGTTCGAACAGTTTTAAGGGTATGATTGCTTTGATGCGTTTCCTACAATACTTGGCCTTTGTTGCTTACTGCGTACTTTGTAACATTAGTTAGTGTTGCACACTTTGTCACTACCATTATATTTGTTAGCAAGTGGCAAAAGGGATTCATTAAGGTTCTTCATGAAATGAAAGACAGGGAAAGCAAAACTTTTCATTTTCTATTTTTCAGAATCTTCCTTCCAGCAAAGCAGACAATTATCAGTTATATGTCTTATTTTTTAAGAAACCTTCCAAAGCAAAAATGTATATTTTATTACCTTTTTGTAAATTCTACAAATTACATAGTATCAAAATGCAATCCAACTGTTTTACTTTTTAAATGCTTGTTTAGAATTACCTCATGGATAACATGTAAAGAAAGCAATGAAACAGAGAAGAGAAGAAAAGAAAAACGTCAAGTCACTTGAATCCAACAGGGCTCTGAACCTCAAGTCAGCTATTGCTTCTATGTCTACTTTCAGGTGTAGAAGCCTTCCTTTTGGCAACTATCATTGAAATACCAGCTATAAGTATTCTGTTTTTCTTCTCAGTAAGGTCAAACATCGACTATATGTTCAAATTTACTTGCAGAAATAAATCATCTATTCTGGGAAAGTCTATCCATATAATTATACATTTCTACACTGCCACAATATCGTGTCTTGACTATGATTGTTCATTTAGCAGAGTTTTCATTCTCTGAATTGCTTTTTTGGCCATCTCACAGCTCTGTGAGAGTTTTTCTGAGTTGACACAGTTCTCAAAACTGGTAAATCTCAGTAATATTCTTCTGAGTAAATATGTCCATCAGATTAGAGCTGGTCATTAACAGCCACTATCTTTGGCACCCGGAAAACTAGTTTCATGGGGTAATCACCATTCCTAATTTATGTTTGGTAGAGTTTCCAGACTGTAAATTAACTTGTCAGATTCAAATCATTCCCTAGACTTTGTGACTCTTTCTCTCATAGTCACTCAGAAATAGTTTTACGTACATATAACATGTTTCCATGTCTGCTATGTCTTATTGCAACTAGTTGGAGCAAGATCTGTCCAAGCGCAAAATACCCTTTATTCTTTTACATGTTTCTTTCAACATTTATATTACTGCTATAGATTTTATTGAGCATGAGCATGCTTTAGGAACATACTTTCACTTTTGTCATCTTATTTCTGGTAAACCACTTTGATAAGCTCAAGATCAAATTTTCAGCAATGGTGGCCTCCTGCAGGTTTCTTTGACTTCGAGCTTACCTGCACACAAATTTAATGCAGCCATGCTTCCCTCACTCTGCTTATTTCTTTCTGACTTTGTTCCTCCACCCCAATCTGGCTAGAGAAGATATGTGTATCGACTAATACCTTCAAAAAATAAGCACTCTACCACTCTGAGTGCCAGAGTTATGCCAATTTGGGACACCAATATTTATGCTGCATTTCAAAAATTTGGCCCAAATATAACAGTCATAAAGAGCTAAAAGCAGCAGAATAACCAGTCCACATCGTAAGTATTACCAGAGTTAAAAACCTGCAAGAATTATTTCTTGCTCTGCAGCATCAAAATTGGACTGAGGAAAAAGAAAGTCAGAGGCTCAGCCATAGATCATGCAGAGCTCTTTGCCAGCATCACAGGAGCAAAGATGGATTGAGGTAAAGAAATCCCATAGAAAAGGTTTAACTTAGCTTTTTCACAGTGCAGAAGTGTGTTTTATCACATGGTGCTTGGTCTGATGCAGTGTGCAGTGAGACAAGACAGATTGAACCAATCTAATAGCTTGCCACCTCTGAAAGGTCACTCCTCTGAGCCAGCTCTGGTGCTCATTCTGCCCCTCAGAGAGCAGATTCCATCACCTAATCCAGCAGAAAAAGGAAACAAAGAGAGAGATTTCTGCTGGATTGGTGAGTTGCATTCTGTCACTGAGGAAAACGTGAGCAATACTACCCAGATACTCCCAGGCAGTGAGTACATAGGTCGAGCAGGGAAGGATGGAGTGATGGGAAGAAACATTTCCCTTCTGTTGTCTGAGAACTGTTACGTCAGTCCACTAGCCTCACTTGAGTGCCCTTTTGCTGGCACATCACATTTGTATCTTCTATGCTGAGAGTATATACGAAACATCCAGGAACCGTGGATGGAATACAATGATAGCATAAATTAAATGAGACATAGTAATTAATCTCTAAATTAACTTTTTGAAAATCACAAAAGATATGACTGCAGTTAAAATAATACAATATATAGGATAGTGAAAAAAATATTTATTACAAGTTTCACTTTATCATCAATGGCATTTTTTGCTTCCTTGGCAAGTTTGCCTGCTTTTTATACAAAAGATATAGGTTCAGGACAGTCAAGAACAGAGAAATGTTCCCCAGTAAGTTGTTGTGAGGATTGCAACACTCCCTACCCCAAATAGTACCTGATGGGCAGAGCTGTCTCTGAGGTACTTGCAGCATGCCCCCAGCACTGAAGAGACAACATATGGTCACCATCAGTATTGCAGGGAAACTTTTCTGGGCACCAGGGAGTCATACAGAAAAACTGTAACAGACCAAGTACAGTATATTCAAGAGAGTGGTAACTAAACAATTCAGTGACTGCTTCTTATGGTTTCCTGAATTCAGCCAGTGACATTCTAATCCACAGAATAAAAGCAGAATAAAAGATTCAAAGACAGAAATTTAGTATGTTCTGATGAACTTTGGGCCAGAGGCTCCGTAAGATTAAGTTCAAGAGCACCATTTCTAAAGAACAGTGAACCAATTCAAGGTAAAAATGAATGAAAGATACATTGCAGGTGTAATGGTTTTGACCTCTGACTTATTTCATGCACATTCCACTGCTTGTAATGCTTAAATCACCAGTGGTTCTGAAAAACCTCTAGCCTGCCTTTGTGGTGTGTCTTGTTTTTGCTTGCATACTGGGGATTAATCATCAGATTAGAGGTCGAGAAGGAAAGATCCTCTGGGTCACATAGAAAGGGATACTAGGTGCAAGGATGGGGAAGGTACTCTTTTTCTAACCTTTCTTTTCATTGTGAGGCATGCATCATCTCTAAAACCATCTGGGAATTTTTACCTACTAAATTACTTGGTTTAGGCAGAACAGTGGTGGCACTATGATTCCTTTGCTTTCTTCTGGTGTCCCATTATGATTTCTGATAATTCTTGTGGCTTTTGGCCTACTTCTTGTGAGCACTGGCCTCTGGGAAGTGCTCTGTAGCGGATGGTGGGTAGGTGACTAGTGTCTGTGTTTGTAATTGGACCACCAATACAGAAGAACCCTTCTTTTTTGTGCGCTCCTATGTGCAGCTACCATTACTCTCTCCAGATGACTTCCATTGGTGCCCAGATGTTCTGCTGGCTGAGTATCATTTCAGCAGTCTTAACTGGTAAGAGTAGAAGCAAGTACTGAGGCATCACAGTGTGGTTCTGAAGCCTCAAAGACTGCTGACAAGAGGTACCTGATTCTTTGCAAGTAAACACTCTATCCTTTCCTCTCCCGCATCTCTTATTAATTATTCTAAAAAGCCATTTGCAGACGAAGCAGATAGGCATGTACAATTACCCAAAGGAGATGCAGTCTCTTTAGGAAATAGTATGACTGATGAAATGTGTATTCTTATTCACCTCATCCAAAAGCAAACAGCTAAATTAGGTCACATGAACTGTCCTCTAAGTGCCTGTTTCTCTCCAGTACTATAAGGGAGCAAAGGTTGCCTAGTTTAGACGCATTCTGAACATTTAATATGCAGAAATATAGAAGTAACTGAAATGAATCCCATCTTGGGCAGTAGTTTGATGAAAGCACTACGGTAAATATTGAACATATAGAAGTTTATTTGGTTTCCTTTACTCACAGAACCAAAAAAAATGGTCAGCTTGCTGTTCAAAGGAGAATAAAGCTTCCCATTTCACTATACAAAGTAGGTTTATTAACAAATCAGTGCCAAAAAGAGACTTTCAGCAAGCTGTCCTGGTTTTGCTGGCATAAAGTCATAGAATCAATTTTCTGTTCAGAGAAGCTACATTTCTAAAGTAAGTTTTACTTTTACATTTCTAAAGTAAATTTCTGAAGTTTTAAAAAGACTGCAGTACCTAATTCAGTGGAATATCAACCCATGGATCTTCTTTCCTTTTCCCAATTGCTCTTCTTGAGTGGGGAGGGATCACTGAGTAATAGAGCAGCTGGTTAGTGTTTAGCCACAGATACAGGCTAAACATAGACATAAACATTGTCATATAACTTCTTTGGGCATCTTTGTGACAAAGCCCAGGAAAAGGCCCTAAAACAAATGCAGCAATGTGAGCTCTGGCTCATAAACCAGAAGGGAAAATAAAACCTCTTGAACCAACATAATGTTTCATGTGATTTTTGTTTTTCCGATTGCTTTACAACTTTCAGAGACATTAACAGTATATTAATTTTCCCATGTGGAATTCTACATTCAGGTTAATTTAAAACTGATGAATTTTGCCAGGGTAATGGGCCCCTAACGTATTGTACAAATGCATATTAACTACTCTTTGTAAGAATTAATTAAGACAATAACAAAAAATCAAGGAGAATATCTGTGACTAAATGAGTTAAGTAAAAACTTATCCAGATTCAAAATTATTGTATTTTTTTCTATATTATAATCATTAGGACATTGCAGAGAATAAATAAAAGCTTTTATGAAAAGAGACAAATATCTGGTCTATAAATACATTGCTTTAGTACAATCTCTTGAGTTATTTTCATATTGCATTCAGCTACTGCCATGACAATTTCCCCTGCTCTGCTCACGTCTTTGTATTTATAACCAAAATAATGTTAAGAAAAAACTTGGATGAGAACATACTAGAAGAATTGGCAATGTTGCTCTGAAGGATCTGAGGAGGCAATGAGACATGGGGAGAGTTTATCTCCATGCACATTAGTTGCCACAGAGAGGAGTAGATAACCTAGACAGATTTCCCGTGTAACACAAGTCACTACCTCTACTTTCAGAGATGCAAATTAAACCAATGTCAGAGAACAATCACAAGCTCTCTGCCACCTGTGCCTGAAAGATTTCTTTTCTCATGAGGAAAAGCAAGCAGAGAGAGACTTGCAATTCCAAAAATAAACTACCTTATTTCAAAATCATTTGACAAGTAGTACTTGCCACTCTGCGCTTGGTCCCTACAGTACCCCCCATAATATTAGATCAGCTTTGTAGCTCAGCAGAAGCAAAATATTTAGTCAATTCAGTACAGAAAGGGCACTTCTTAGGAATTTCTCAATTGCGATGTCATTGAAGGTCACAGCTTTCTTAGTGCTAATATAAACTATTGGCAGACTCATATAAGAAAACTACCACATTGGTTCAAATTCAAGTTGTAGTTTGAGGATTATTTTTGTTTTGCACTCCTGAGTTTTCTTAGGAAGGAAGGAATACAAGATCAACGGTGTTGAACCCGCACCCTTTTAGACATGTTAAAAGCAAACAATACAAAACTATACTTGGAACTAGATGATCTTTGAGGCCCCTTCCAACTCTAACCATTCTATGATTCTATGATACAGCTAAACCCAAAATATTATTTTTAGCATGCAATTCTTAATCAAATTTGCAAAATAATCCTTGGGTCATACTGATAGAATTCTATTCTGGACCCTCAATAAAATCACTGGGACAAAATAATGATGACAGCATGAACAATGAGCAGTCTAACACATTGTGAAAATCCTGGATGTATCTGTACTGAAGGGGCCAGGCACTTCCCATCCTTTCTGCTCATTGACATCCATTTTCAAATCCAATGAACAGAAAAGGTAAAACTAAGGCGTGGTTGGGGATCTCTTTGAGATAATCACTTCTGATTGTCAAAGAAAGTATATAGAAAGTGTCTCTATTCATATTCTTGCAAGATTTTTTTCAGTAAATGGTGAATAGGCCTGAATTTCACTTGAAAAGAATAAAACACCACGATCTGCCCTTTTTTCCTAAAACCCATAATTGTTTCTTTTCCATCCATTACTGATAGTAATTCTGGCAGTATGAGAGCAATCATAAATAATGTTGTAACAAAATACCCAGAAAAATGATACTGTCTCAAAAATTGGTAAATTTCAGCTTCACAATACAGAAATGAGGACTTAAGAGTTAGACCGTAAGTGGTAAAAGCTAATAATATTGAAAACTAGCAGCAAAGTAAACTGTTCTTGTTAAAAATGCGTTATAAACTGAGGTATGAGCACTCTGAAAGGACAAATTAATATATTTGACTATAGCAAAACAGTGAGGAAAGGAGACATGAATAAACACCAGAAGACCAGAAGGTAATTCAAGGGCGGAGGAAGAAGACAACTGATCTGCATTTCTGCTGTGTCTCTGAGCAACAGCACTCAGAAAAAGCAGGTCAGCTCACCAGGTGGTAGGCTGTGCAACTGTTTGACACTGAACCCTTCTGAGGATGCTCTTTCTATGTAACACACATGTCCAAGGAATAGCAGCGTAAAAGCAGCTAAAACATCACAGAAAAATTTATCTCAAAGGGGATGGCAAAGTCGGCCAACCTTTCTGAAGCATTTTCTCAAAAATCCAACCCCTGTGATGTCACAGAACATCAAGAACTGACCCATTTCTAAACACATGCTCCTGAGAACTTCATTGCTTTTTCACTGAAAACATGAAAAACTTCCCTTAACTCTTCACCCTTACTGCAGTCCTTTCCAAACAACATATACAAGACCAGCTTCTGAGCCTATGAAGGCTCTCCACATGTTTTTCTCTAATGGTTAGTTTTTTGCTCTATCTACTAAGCTTTCTCCTTTGTCATTAAGGACCCTGTAACTCACACTCTTCCTATTGCAATGCCATACTCTGGACATTCTTTTGAGAGTGCTCAATACCATTACACAATTCTTTCAGCCATTTATCCCAAAAACTGACCATGTGCTTTTCCACACTATCTTCTATGCAGGTTATATCACTTCTAGACTGGAATAACAGACTCCTCTACCATCTTCCCACTAAATTAATTTTCTCATAAAAAGTTTCTCCTATGCAGAACAAGAAAAAAAAAAAAAAACAAACAAAAAAACAAACAAAAAAAACCCAAACCAAAACAAAACAAACACAAAAAAACAGGTCAGAGAGTTTTTTTCTTTCCTTCATCAACAAAAAATAAATTATGGAATTACAGAGGTGCATTTCTAGACTCACTTTTTGTCAGTTTTTATCTTTTTTTATGTGCTTTGGCTAAGCAAACAAACTTGGTTTGAGCATGGGAACAGAATGCAAACAGCTCCACCCATAAGCTTATCTAAATATTTTAAATATGATGCATGGATATGTTTTTCCTAAAGCACAATTTACCTCATTTCAGGGATGCAGGTATATTTACTCATCAAAATCCTGGACTCTAACTATTGTGTAAATACATAGAGTTGGCCTGCCTTCTGCATCTGTGTTTAAATAATCCTAAGTAAGCTACAGTTTTACCGCAAATTAAATATTTATACATGCAAGCATTTACATATTCACAGAAAATAACAGATGAACAGAGGACTGAACAGAATCCCTATGACATCCTTATAGTAGGTAACCACATATTATAATAGGATATGATATGACTAATTTCCTAAAATCTTTTTCCTGAAACCAGAGTATTTTACCCTCACTTCCTTTCCAGCCTAAATTTATTCCTGGACAGTTTGTTCCCACTTGTTCCTGAGCCAACACTATTCTTTAGCCTAAGCAGTTCCTTCCTGTCTCTGGCTTTACCATCCTGATGTATTTAAAGACAGCAATCTTATCCCTTCTCTGCTTTTGTTCTGCTAAAATTCTAAGCTCTTTCAGCGTCCTTTCATGAAATAGACTCTTCCTTCCCCTGAGAATCATAAGAGCCCGTCTCTTGCACTTTTTCAAATTCATCTCTCCTGACTACGAATGAGGAATTGAACACAATATTCCAGATGAGGTCTCATCCGAGCCTGCGACAGTGGCATTAATATTCTCCCTCCTTCCACTGGAAATGTCTCCCCTGACACATCCCAGTCTTTTACTAGCTTTTTTCACTGTCACATTACAATGGTAGCACACAAATTATCCTGTGATCAATGAACGCATTCAGATACACTTCCTTCCCATCGGCACCCCATTGATAAGCTATAAGTTTATTACAAGGGCTTTGTTTGATTTAATTTATTAATCCCTAATAAAGTCCTTCATACTTTATAATTTTATATGCTGTTCTATTTGCATTATATTAATCCTTATGCCAACTAACTCTCTCAGAGTAACATCCTTTTACTAATCCATATTAACTGTACCTGCCATTTTCAAAAAATTGACACATTTTGTTAGAAAATTTCTACTTTTTGAGTGAAGTTTATTAATCACAACATCAAAGGACCTGCATCTTAAAAGTAATTCTTTAATACTTTCACTCCGAACACTTAGCTTAAAACTTCTTGGTTCAGCATTACCCATTTCTTTTCTTCCTGTTAGCTGTACTCACTCTAAGCTTTTTATATTTATCTCAGTTTCTCCTAGCAAATCTCCAGGTGGAATTATTGTGTGCTTTATTAAAAGATGAGTTATATGATGATCCAGATGGATTAGATCTTCTAAGATCTCTCTGTTCCAAAACCCAATTATCTGAAGAGAGAAAGATGTCATTTCAGTCTAGCCTAATCTACTTTTTGTAAACCTGTTCCTTATTATCCCATTTCATTTTTTTCTCACTTTTTTCTTCAAAGCTTCCAGTTGTCCAAATCAGTCTAAGTCATCTATTCAGCAATCCTAATAGGTATTCACTTACTGCCAGTACAATAGTTTTCTCCTGCCCCACCCCCAACCCTACCTCTACCTTTATCTTTCTAATTGTACTGATCTCCCAAATCCTTACCATCAGATCCATGACTTAAAGTGTCATTTTTTTTCAGAATTATCCATCCCCAAGACAACTTTATTTATCTTGTTGAGCTCAGTGTCAACCTCAGTTACAATGAGTTTCATTTCTATTGCCTTACTTCATTTCCCACAGCATGGAGGCAGCATCACCATTGCAATTAAAAATCGCAACCAACCATTCGTTTAGTATTCAGATTATTAGATTTACTGTATCCCTTCCCTGTCCTTATCACATCACAGCCCTACCTTTCTACCTTCATTGTTTTCTTCTTAATCTGTTTTTTCTTCTGTTGAATACTATTACAGCTTTTAGCATGTGTATTCTCCTATAAAAAGACCAGGAACAATTGCAACAGCACATGGTGGAATAAACACTACGTCCTTAGATTTGCAGCCAAAAGAAACTTGTCTATCTACACGAATTTTCCACTTCTTGCTGCTGACTCGGAGTGCCAGGGATAAATTGAGTGCTCAGAATTTACATCAGAGGTATTACCCATAAATTAAACTCATGCCCTCTCTAAGATGTGGAGTATGCTGGTATTATACACTTCTGTACTCGCTGAAAAGTGTAACCCATACAGTATTTTCAAGGTGATTTTCACATATGAATTGCTTAGACCAAGTTGTGCCCCATTCCCCCTATCTAAAGTAGCAGGGAGATCAGCTCAGGATTGCATTCAACAGGACCTGGAATCATTAAAGTACTGAGGTGCTAAAAATATTTTTTGGTTTCCATCCTCTAATACTATTCAGATAGTCGATGTCAGTTCACTCAGTCCTGCTCAGCATCTTATACTTCTTAACTCTTTCTTCTCCTTCATTGACTTGAGGTGGGGTGGAGGTGGGAGTGGGGAAGAACAGGGAGGAGAAGCCAAAGAGGTATAGTGCCTATATGACTTTTTCTTTTCAGAGATAACTCCATCTCCAGGGATCAGCCACAGTGTGATAGATGGCTGATGCTAGGTTTGCTTCTTGTTTTTTTATGGAAGGTGTGAGCAGGTACTGAACACTCCTAAGCACAACAAATTAATAGAAAATTCTCTCGTGCTGTTCAAATGGAGAATGCTGTTCAAGTATTGTAGTCCTCTGAGACAAGCTGTATTTACAGAAGCCTGCATAACTGCTGACAGTGCCACCGTTTAAAAATTTACATCATCCACAACTCACTCCTCAGCAAACTCACATTTTAGAAATGAATGAAAAAAAAAAAGGCTCAAGTTTTCATACAATAACCTTGAGGGTCACATATATAAATAGCTGCTATGACTTTTTTTTTTAGTGAGATGTTGAATTATTTGGACATGCCGTAAAGCTATCTGGCACTGTGTGACCTAGCAGAAAAGCAAATCTGAAGAATTTACTGTTATACAACAGTAACCTGGAGAGGTAAATACTCTGCAGTGAGGGAAGGAAGCATAAGTCACGGAAAATTAATAATAGCCATTTCTCTACGAAAGAAGAGTGACCCACTCCTAGCTAAATCTTTTTTCTTTCTTGTCTAACATTTCACAGTTTCCCTTATTTCCTCCTGGCATGAGGCTATGCTTTTCCATTTTCCCAACTTGCATTCAGAGGCCTTTAGCCCTTTAAATTTGACATACCCAAACAAACCTTTCGGAAAAGGTGACATCTTCTTTCTCAGTCGATAGATTGAATAGTGCCTTTCTTTTTCTCCTATTCTGTTGCTCTACTGATCTTAACGTTGATGTATATTTTTGGTGTATCTGTAAGTAGGACATGGTAAACACCACTGTGAGATATATATGTGTGTATAGGAAGAGCTATCGCATAGACAAGTGGAATATCACAAAAGAAGGAGAGGAAACTGAAGAATAGGAAAATACTTTGCTTCATTTAGTACCTTTTTTTGGGGTTTGGATGTCACTTACAAATTTACAAGTCCTAAGTAGGTCAGGTCAAGGTCCTTTGACCAGTCCTTTATGTGTTATGAACACTTACTTTTTCCAGCAGAAATGTTTGATTCTTTATCAGCATTTACAGATTTCTAGACAATCAGAAACACCATGTGCTGAATGTGCACCAGGATGACTGAAAGCAAGATATTTTCAGAAAGATTGCTGTGCCTGCTATAATTTTCACTTAAAAAAAGAAGAGAAAAAAAAAGTGTAGGAGAGTGTCAATCCATCTTTCTTATTTTCTTGTTTCTCCTGCTGATTTTTAATTTTCGTTTTCCCACCTCTCCATCTTGGTTCCCTTGCAGTATCTCTCTCATCCAAGTGCTGTGGAAAAACAGAGGCAATATCCCAAGCGATAGTCATCAGAGGACGTAGGAGTGGTAGAGGCCCACCTTTTGGGTTTCTGCTTTTGCCTTCTCAGAACAACAACAGCCTGATATGGCCTGAGGTAAGGGGATCAGCAGTGCACCTAGACCCAGCTGGGTTCCTCCCTTCGTTTTATTAGTGTCTCATTGGATGGGGACTGGTGTCTGAGGAAACACTGGAGATGGTTTCCCATCGCTGAAAAGCAGCATGTCTTGAATGGAGTGTGACATGATCAGATTGGGATAATATGGACACAGATACCAAAGAGATGTGGAACTGCCTGAATTTTTTTTTGTTACGGTTTAACAAAGCTCTGATGATAAAGTTATCTCATAAATTAGCTCTTTTAGACAGTCTCTAAGACCAATAAACTTCAGCAGCAGTTCACCTACAGCTTCAGTGACAGTTCTGCGATCATGATGATAAACACAAACTAGTGAGAACTAAATGCTTGCTCTTGCTTTGCAACACTATTTGTGATATTATCTTGAGCAACTCACTTAGATTTTGTATTTCTTATTCCCCTTTCTGCCAAAATGAGTATAGTTCTTCAGTTTATCACTGTAGCATCATGAAATCAAGATCTTCACTTTGAAGATCTGAGGTGTTTGGATACTACTGCTATATCTATATATGAAGGATCTTAAGATATGACACTAGAAAAATTGATTTAGCAGTTAAAATGCAAAAATGAAAAATTTTTTAAGTGTATCTGTAGAACTGCAAATGAAAATGTGGGCTGTGTCCATGTTCAGAAAGAACATTAAGATACAGAGTGAGGTAATGGCAGTCTGTCCTCAACCATTCTTTCTGGAAGGTGTGGGAAAAAGACATATATACATCTGAACATTTCACTGAAAAGATACTTTTGAAAAATTTTAGAAAATCTGTTGTTGTCATTGTTTATAACTTGGACACAAGGGGAAATCTCATCTTTACAGACAATAAGCAAAGCTGCTTAAAAAAAAAAGGGGGGGGAACAAAACCTTCTAGGGTAAAATTTTGATGTTAATATTCATTATTATCATGAAGATACACGCTTCCGTAATCCTGTACTTTAAGAGTCAAAGCTGACATTTTTAAGATATACATGTAATAAAGTTATCTATTTCAAGGACAAGTAAGAAGTATTTCACTTTTAAGAAACATGAAGAATGCTTTGGAGGACTATGTGAAAGGTCAAAGATATCTCATGTTTTGTCACAGTTATTATGGATAAGCCAGAGAGTTAAAAACAATCATAATGCCCAGCAGTACTTTCTCTCTGGTGCTAATGGGGCCATTGATCCTGAAAATAATTGCACTGGGCCTCACAGAAATCAAAAATATTGTCATTTAGGTCAGTGGCAGTATTCTTACCTTTCATTCTGAATGTCATAGTGTTTATAAATCAGCATCTGTGAGCTCTTGTCTCACACGGAAATGTGAGGTAATGCAGTTACCTGGAAATGGAGAAGAAATTGAGGAAAATCAACCTCTTTATATGAGATAGTCTTAGCAAGCAGACACTTCAGGCATTTGAAAAGGGTTGATTAGTACATCCGACTTGCGGTAGTGAGGATTTACGAATATGCAGAGTTGATATAAACCCCAGATATTTTGGAAGCCATGATGGAAGCTAAGACCCATGGAAGATCAGAGTACATATCTGTTCGTTCAATGGCAGGTGTGTTCCAAATACAAATGTGCTTACAAAGGTAACCTTGGGAAAGAAAAGTTGCTTCAGACAGATGTTTTCACTGTCTTATATAAAGCAAGCAGAACAAGAGAAAAGCTGTGAATGGATCCTCACTGGGTGACTTCATTTTGAATTAACACTGTTTTTCTCTCTGTATTCAGCCAGCCACAGCAGGTGGGGAAGTTGATTTCCTTTGTTTAGTTCATAACTGAAAACCTAGATTTTTTTTTCCTCTGGCAATTTTGCTGCAGAGAAGACTGCATTGGTTAACAATAAAACATCAAGAGGGAAGGTGGAATACTATTGTGTAAAATCTATAAATACATACTGGGTTTATATATATATAAAATAAATGCAATTAGACTAGGAAGTGCTGTGCTACTGTTATCTTCATGGAAGAAGTGTTACTGAAAATTTCTTTGATGTATCCCCTATCAGATGCCATAGCACCTATTTTCCCAAAGTATGAAACCGGCTTTAACAGCTGTTACAATCACTCTACCTTTCTCAGGAAAGTCCTTAGGTGTAATTACAGTTTGCAGTGGCTCCTATGGAAAATGAAATTAATCCTTCCAGGAAGGACAAATGAGTTGTTCTTGATGTGAAAAGGTGTGAAAAATTCTATTTTGAGCAACTTTATTTAACATAATCTGCTTTGGATTTAATAGGCTACAAATAATATTTGGTTTCTAATTTTCCTCACAGCTCCTCTGTGTCTCCGCAGCTCTGATTTCTATTTTATTCTACAAAGAATCAGTTATCAATAACTCGCTTTTGAAACATAGCCATCATGTTACATCATGTTGTATGTTTCATCAGCTATTGGGCTGATCTGCAAGGATCCATCCGAATCACGTCTGCATATGTCTTGCTTTATCACAATGACAGTAGTCTGAAAACTAACATGACTCACTGCATTAAATAATCACTAAGAATACATCAGACATAATATACAAAATTATTTTAAGTGCACACAGAATACACCAAGTCTTCAAGCAGAATTGAATTATTGTGAATGAGGAATAAAATTTTAATTTGATAAACCTAAAATAGATGCCTCAGGATCAAACAGAGTGATGAGTGTCAATAGTGTGCAAATACAGCATCAAAGATAGACTGCTGGAACAGCCCATGGAGCTCTGTGTGCAAATGCATACAGCACAGAGTGGCTTTATTTTATTCCAATAAGAAGTATCAAAAAGACAAGGAAAACTAAAGCAAAATACAATATCCAGCAAAAACAGGCTGCTAAAGAGAAGAGAAGCCTGCTATAAGAGAAAAATATTTCTTTTGCAAAGCAGCTTTTCTGATTTTGATTCACTGTGTTTTTCCAAAGATTGCATAGTAAGCTGAAGATATTTATGGACTCTAATGAAATGTAATTCTTTGTGCAGATAATTTTTTTTTCACTCCCAAATTCCATCTCTAAGGAATGTTACCGACTTCAGTGGATATTAGGCCTTTTTGCTTGCATGTTTCTTGATCTACTGTATATTCCTCCCGCTAAAATATGTATTTATTGACCTGGGCAGGAATCAAATATAGTGTCCATAACCTGGGATTTTCAAGGACTCTTAAACTGTTCCTAATCCTGATTCCTTTGAACTGAGTAGTAAAATTTACTCTGGCACTAGCAAAACCAGAATTAAGGCAATATTATGTGAAATTTTTCTTTTTTTCTTCTTTTTTTTTATTTGCATACTTTTTGTTTGTCTCAGATTTTACCATTTTGACTAACAATCAGTCTACAGAGTAATTCTACAGTTTGACTAATAATAAAACTTAGAGACAGCTGGATATCGACAAGTAAAATAACACGTTCAGTCATGAAAATATAGAAAAATAAAACTTCCATAAAATGATGAGTTTCTCCTATTCAAGGTTGCTTTCTATACAGTCAAAAATCCATTTGTGAGACATTTCATAAAGACAATATTTTTGTGACTAATTTTGTTCACTATTTTTAGCTGCTGTATGAGTTCCAGCCACTGAACATGTGCAGCTAAAATTCTTGTCTGTAGTGGCTTTCATAGTCTCTCGAAATAATACTATTTTTCATGCTAGCTGAGAAGCTGAACCTTCACTTTCAGAGGAACAATATCAGTTACTTAAAGACAAACTTGTTCTGTTTCTGCTTAAAATATAATTTATGCAAATTTCACAGCTATTTAAATCTCCCTCTTCTGGGACAGGGTTAGCAGCAGGGTTGGCCCAAACTGCAAATGTGTAGTGACTGAAAAAAACTCAGTTGCAGTCAACATTTGTGCAGCTTGAAGAGAGCCTGAGAGCATTACTCCAAAGTGGTCAATAGTGCCATAATGAAGGTTTTATACCAAGAAGGTAAAAGAATTGCAAGATCTGTTTGGATTTCTGACACTGAAGGCAAATAAACCTTCCAAATTCTAAAGGCAAATATTCCCTTCAAATTCTTCTAGCGTGTCTGGACTATGTTGCTGTTATTATTATTCATAAGATATCTTAGTTTTGTTCCTCTGCTGCACCAGGATATTTCTGAAATCTGCTTTCTTTTTTTTTCTTTTTTTTTTTTTCTGTACAGGAAAAGTGTTTCCTGCCAATTGTGCCCCAGAATATGTCCTTTTATTTTTCAGTACTTTCTTCATCTGCAGTGTCCTGACATTTGATTCCATGTTGAAAGCGAGCTGAATTCTTTCTGTTTTGCTGGTGATATTCTGCTCTGTGCTTCTGTTTATTTAGCCTGGAGCACAGACATCAGTACTTTCACCTATGTGATGTTGTACACTGCAGACAACCACTTTTGTGATGAACTAAGTAATCAAGAAATTGTTGGGAAGACAACTGCAGGATTTGCCTGGGACTGTTTTGATCACTTTGTATTGCTTCGTTTCTTTGAGCTAAAGTTTTCCGTTACTGAGCTCATTTGACAATTCCTTCTAGAAAGAAGTTTAGCAACACGATATTATGATATTTTATCTGAGGTCTGAAAAGAAGCATACAACTTCCATGGACCTTTCTATTATAAACTACACTGTGTTGCTACAGTGAGGTTTCATTTGGCTGGGCTTGGCTTACCCTTAAAATTGAAGACTGCAATTTCTGCATGTGACTGCGTATGAAATTTGACACTGCAGTGGTCGGCCTGGAAGACTACTGTATGAGGAGTTAGTGATCCACATAATGACTAAGCCAGGTGTACACTTCTGTATCAAGGATACCACATGACTGCTACTTAATCAAGGCATAGCTAATCAATAGCATAATTAATCAATGAATACCCAATCAATACACAATTATTCAATGCACATGTAGTCAATGTGTACTTAATCAAAAGTATGTATATAATATTGTCTTGCCCACTTGAAATATTAGGTGCACCTCTTCAAGAACTGGAGCTTTATTAATGTGATAAGAATATTACACCATACTGCCCAAGGGACTTTCTAAATCTAAATCAGCATTCCAGGTTTGATTGCTCCCAGTGACTGATGAAGCTGTACTGTGAGCAAGACTCTGTACAGACAGTAGTGAACTTAAGTGTGGTGACCTCATCATGGATGGGACCTGTGGAGCATGTTGTGCCCTGATCAGAGGTCCATCCAAGGATGTATCATCTCAGAGTTCCCAGCATCAGAAAAGGATGTGAAATCTTATAACGTGCTGTTACCTTTTCTAGACTTTTAGTAAATAGTTATCTGTCTTGCAAGTATATGTACTTTTATCATTGGGATCCAGATGAACCAACACCACCTTGTGCAAAACAGTCATTTTTACTGTGAAAGTTAGCTGTATGAAAATAATAGTGTTCTGCCTTTAGGTATTAATACCTGAGGCACATATAAATAACAAAAAAAAAGTTTTGAATATAGAATAGGTATTTGCTCTGTGATCTTTCACATTGAGTAGTCTAAAATACCGTAGCTGCCACTATCTGGACTAAATACAAGGACAATTCCCTGAAGAACTGCCTTCTGAGTCCTTTTTCTGATGACATACGCTTTCCTTTAATATTTAGCATACTCCACTAATCAGAAATCCCTTTTCCTCTCTTTCTTAAAAAAAATAAATAAATAAAATCTATACTTCTTTCATTTAGTCAGTCACGGTCATGCCTATTCTGTATGTATAGGAGGTACCTTAAGGTAATCATAATACTATCAGAGAAAGTACCAAAATCAAATAAACGTATAGGCCTCAACCATTATACTTAATTTTTTTTTTCATCACTAAAGGCTGGACACCCTGTCTTTACAGAGTTTTCATAGGAAGCGTTTGTTTAAGACCTTGGAATGTAATCCTTGCCTGAGAATACTCTGCTGCCTAAACCTAAGTGTTCTTTAAAATTATTACTGAGGCAAATGAGTGAAAGTAACATAAAAAGTTGGATGGGAGAAAGCCTTGTAGCAGAGCACAAATTAGTAGTCTCAACATACCACTAATTAGATTAACAAACAATGTATTTTGGATCTTCCCACTTTCACCTCAAAATATTTTAGTGGAGAAGACGGAGAACTGTTTGAGCTAATGAGGCCTGCAGAGTAACAAATACAAACAAGCAGCAAAAGCAAAAGACAAAGATATCGAAGGAAGGAAGTGAATTAATTCAAATACAAAGCTCCCCAAATACTGCCCGAATCTTGTCTGCTATAGCAACAGGTATTTTAACACAAAAAATGGTCTGTATATTCAAACTCATCACCATTTCAGCATCACAGGCAGCAACACAGTCCAGTCTGAAGGTTGCTTTTCCACCTAGCTTGTGGGAACAGGTTAAAAAATCTGAATGTCACAGGCCTGGAGTGCTGTATATGTGCAGACCTGGGTGAGGATTAGAGCAAGAGGAACTGCCTAAGCAATAGTCAAACATTTAGTAGGGACTGAATGAATTCAGCACTCCGAAAGTCAGCTGTAATTTGAGGAGTCAAATACTTGAGGGGAAAAAATAAAGAAATGATGACTTTAAAAATTTAGTACTTCAGAAATAAATTGCTCTGATATTAATGCTTGTCTAACCAGTAGCACTGAAATGGGCTTCAAAGGACGAGAGTTTTAAAATGATATGCTAAACTTTCACTGCATTTGAATATTATCTAAGTTTTTCATCTTACTGGCACATATTCCTAAATTATTGTTTTTAAAAAAAACATCAAACATCTCAGAAATATAGCAAATTAAAAACTTTCATGAGGACTTAAATTGATAGGTAACTGTCAAGAACAATCAAGGCACAAAGACTTCATTGTTAGCTCAGTGTAATAGTAACACACTGAGTAACAGAAAAATTTGCATGTCTTCTGTGTATCAAAAGAAAGTAAAAATGTACTTGCCTAATGTGCTGGATCTAATAATCCTTTCTAGTAACAATTTAGAACCCCACATAGGCAGGAAATCTTAAGGTCATAATGGAAGTGTCCTATAAAATTTGATGCAGAATATTTTCGTCTTGCAAGAATATTTACTATTCTGTCAAAGTCATAGTACTGAAAAAAAATCTATAAATCTCAAATTTTTATACTGTGCATATACTTTATGTTTTCTTTGATGCATATTTTCTGTTGAATTCTGCTTCTCAAACCCTTGCTTTACTTGTCCTTCTATTCTATTTTGGATATTGAATGTAACTATAAATGTAATCATGCTAGTTTGGACTTGAAAAAGCTATTCATAATTCAGTTATATTTCAGTTTCATCAACAAATGGCATAAGAAAGCCAGTTGTATCCTGGGCTGCATCAAAAGAAGAATGGCTAGCAGGTCGAGGGAGGTGATTCTGCCCCTCTGCTCTCCTGAGACGCCACCTGGAGTACTGTGTTAAGCTCTGGGGCCTCCAACATAAAAAGGACATGGATCTGTTGGAACAAGAGGAGGGCCATGAAGATGATCCAAGGGCTGGAGCATCTCTCCTATGAAGACAGGCTGAGAGAGTTGGGTTGTTTAGCCTGGAGAAAAAAAGGCTCTGGGGAGACCTTCTAGCAGCCTTCCAGTACTTAAAAGGGGCCAAGAAAGCTGGAAAGGGACTTTTTACAAGGGTGTGTTATGATAGGAAAAGGGTGAATGGCTTTAAACTGAAAGAGGGGAGATTTCAATTAGATCTAAGGAAGAAATTCTTCCCTCTCAGAGTGGTGAAGTGCTGACACAGGTTGCCCAGAGAAGTTGTGGCTGCCTCATCCCTGGAAGTGTTCAAGGCCAGGTTGGATGAGGCTTCAAGCAACCTGGTCTAGTGGAAGTTGTCCCTGCCCATGGAAGTAGGGTTGGAACTAAATGATCTTCAAAGGTCCCTTCCAACCCAAACCATTCTATGATTCTATGAAATTTCCAACCCATTTGCTGTCATAGAATAACAAGCTACTACTGTTTTTAAGGAGGTAAACACCTGGAAATATATGTTCACCTGCTGCTTTCTGTGTCTCTCATGTAGTTTTACACTACTGCTACTACATGGTGGATGCACTCACCCCTGCCGGGCATTGACCACTCTGCTTTAATGAAATCAAGTTTGCAGACCCACATTCTCTTGCTCACTGGGACTAGCACAACTATGCAGTGTCATTCACTCTGGACATCCATGAAAATTTCCAGGATTATACTCTATGGTTAATGCTTCCTCCACCTTTCGGATGCCGCAATAAAGTTTTCTAGAGCCTAAAACAATTGTAAGCTTTTCCAGCTCTCCTTGAAAGCTGTTCCCCTGTGTGCCATCAAAATCTAAAAGCTTCATATTTATCACTTACCCAATCACAAAGGGAAACATGTTGCAAGGGGAAAGTATAGGATAAATATAAATAAAAGGAACTACTTGCAGGAAAATCCCACCCTTTGTCATCTTCATTCTACCGTGTCTTACTTCTTCCACCTGCTCAACCTTGTGCCTCAGCTTCAGGACCAGTGCTGGAAAAGCCTCTCTACATAAAGTTGCTGTTTCCTTTCTTTGGGGAGGTTCTGTCTTTCTTTCACTTTGAGTTGCTCAATGGAGTGAAAGACTGCAAACTCACTTGTCCAACACCTGTATGGAGCAGGAGAGCCTCCAGGTCTGAGACTGTTACTACCAATGGATTCTTCACTCTTTGTCACCATCTTTCTGTCCAAGCTGGAGACAAAAGGAAATTGAAAAGGCTGAAGATAACCTAGCAAGAAAAAGGTTGCTTACAAAACAGAGTGGAACCTATAGTTTTATATGAACATATGCAACCATTTGTTAAGTCTTCTATCAACGAATATGGTTACATATAGAAACAGACACCACTTGCAATACACAGTTCAGAGGACAGGATAGACATATTTTCCGGTCCCCTGCTCCTGAAAAAGGAAATGCATATTTCAACATCCATTAGTACTTTTCTGAAGGCTTTCCATATCCTTTAAGTGAAAAACAACAACAACAACAACAAAACCTGGGATAGACTCATATCCTGCTTTTTTCACTGTAAACTTCACTAACCTCACTCAGAGAACTTAAATGCAAAGCATGTTAGGGATAATATTTTCAAAGACTATTTTTTCCTCCTGCAGAGAGTATTTAGAAGAAGTGAGAGAGAGTTAACGGTGACAGAATTTGCCATCAATAGAGAGTTTTTCCCCTCAGACATCTCTGATCTTTATTCCTGACTGACTGACTGTTCTGCACTCTCGAATGTAATTTTCTGTGTTCAACACCCAAAACCTAGTAAATTCATATCAAATTTTAGAACTAAATGTATCTCTCACAATGCTTTGAAATACATTTTCTCTCCTTCTTGGAGTGATTTTTAACATTGTGCCTGCAATTTAGCAAACACGGACTGGATGTGCACCTATACACCTGTAAGTACAGTTCCCTTGATCAGAAAGCTATAAAGCGTTCCATGTAAAAGCTTATATCAGAAAAGCATGAATGCATTCACCT
Organism: Tauraco erythrolophus; assembly: GCF_009769465.1. Lineage (NCBI taxonomy): Eukaryota > Metazoa > Chordata > Aves > Musophagiformes > Musophagidae > Tauraco > Tauraco erythrolophus. Next base: position 120,066,447 of record NC_141465.1, on the reverse strand, counting down.
TTAAAAACTCTGTCTTTCTTCATTATCACTGACATTGCATTATTGTTGATGGTGGTCATCTCAAAGAGAGATTTTCTCCAGCCTTCTTTTCATAGATTCATAGATTCATAGATTTCTAGGTTGGAAAAGACCTTAGAGATCATCCAGTCCAACCGTCCCTAATCCCCCATTAAACCATATCCCTAAGTAGTTCATCCACTCTTTTCTTAAACACATTCAGGGATGGAGACTCAACCACCTCCCTGGGCAGCCTAAAACATTTTGTAACATTTCGTCCACCATACCAGAGATACTACTTCTTGATTCTGAGATGTTTCCCCTGATATGCTAGTAACACCAGTCCATCCCTCTAGAGGTTATAGGAAACTTTGACAATGCTTTGCGTTATTCCTATTTCTGCACACTTGACAATAAAGTATGTCCGAATAAAATGATAAAGTGGTCTTTGTGGTGATGCATCCACATACCCCGGTGTCCTTTCATAAACATGACAGCCAAATTATTCCGTTTATTATAAACATTTCTCACACTTGGTTCTAAATTTTCACCAAGGATTTTTCATTCTCGGGCAAATGGACAGAGTTACGCACTGTTGTCCAGCAAACAGGAAAAGAAATCCCAGCTGTTGTGCAATAGTTTGCAAAGGTAATATGTCTTCCTCCTAACCTGCCTCTTCCTTAAATCATGGTTATTTTCAATGAGTTACTTGGTATTATATGCATTCATTTGGACCTTGTCTGCTTTCAAGAGACGGAATATCTGTATAAATTCACTTCCCAAAGTTTTCCAGATCCACTATAGACTCACATTTCTGACCTAAATAGATTAATTACACAGCACAGGTTTCAGCATTTTTGATATTTCAAGTGAAAATATTTGGTTTCTGTAACGCATACCATATTTTGCCAAAGTTATACTAGGCAAAATCATCCCGTTGCTTCAGATGAAAGGCTCAAAGCTCTTGTGGTACATTAACCTTGGCTGGCTGCCAGGTGTCCACCAAGCCACCCTCTTGCTCCTCCTCCTCAACAGAACAGGGAGAGAAAATAAGACGAAAAAAACTCATGGTCTGAGATAAGGACAGGAAGATCACTCACCATCACAAGTACCATCACAGGCAAAACAGATTCAACTTGGAGAAGATTAATTTATTGTCAATTATAGAATCATAGAATCCATATAGAATCATAGAATCATAGAATGGTTTGGGTTGGAAGGGACCTCAAAGATCATCTAGTTTCAATCCCCCTGCCACGGGCAGGGAAATCCTCCACTACACCACGTTGCTCAAAGCCTCATCCAACCTGGCCTTGAACACTTCCAGGGATGGGGCAGCCACAACTTCTCTGGGCAACTTGTTCCAGTGCCTCACCACCCTCATTGTAAAAAATTTATTCCTTATATCTAATCAAAATCTCCTCTCTTTCAGTTTAAAGCCATTACCCCTTGTCCTGGCACTAGATGCCCTTGCAAAAAGTCCCTTTCCAGCTTTCCTGTAGGCCCCCTTTAAGTGCTGGAAGGCTGCTACAAGATCTCTGCAGAGACTTCTCTTCTCCAGGCTGAATAGTTCCAACTGTCTCAGCCTGTCTTCAGAGGAGAGGTCCTCCAGCACCACTGACTTGGTGTCATCTTGGTGTCTTCTGTGTCGATCTGCTCGAGGGTAGGGAGGCCCTTCAGAGGGATTTGAACAGGCTGGATCGTTGGGCTGAGGCCAATGGCATGAGCTTTAATAAGGCCAAGTGCAGAGTCCTTCACTTGGGGTATAAAAACCCCAAGCATCGCTATAGGCTCGGGGAGGAGTGGCTGGAGAACTGCCTGGCGGAGAAGGACCTGGGGGTGTTGGTTGACTACCGGCTTGATATGAGCCAGCAGTGTGCCCAGGTGGCCAAAAAGGCCAATGGGATACTGGCGTGTATCAAGAATAGTGTGACCAGCAGGAGCAGGGAAGTGATCCTGCCCCTGTACTCGGCACTGGTGAGGCCGCACCTGGAATATTGTGTCCAGTTTTGGGCCCCTCGCTTTAAGAGAGATATTGAGCTCCTGGAGCGAGTCCAAAGAAGGGCAAGTAAACTGGTCAAGGGGCTGGAAAATAAAACTTATGAGGAGCGGCTGAGGGAGTTGGGGCTGTTTAGCCTGGAGAAGAGGAGGCTGAGGGGAGACCTGATTACGGCCTATAAATACTTGAGAAAAGATGGTGGGGAGGTAGGGGAAGGGCTCTTTACATTAGTGATGGGTGATAGAACAAGAGGAAATGGGCATAAGCTTAGTCAGGGGAGATTCAGGTTGGATGTTAGGAAGTATTTCTTCTCTGAAAGGGTTGTCAGCCACTGGAATAAGCTGCCCAGGGAGGTGGTTGAGTCCCCATCCCTGGATGTGTTTAAGAATAGGGTGGATGAGCTACTTGAGGATATGGTTTAATGGGGATTAGGGATGGTTGGACTCGATGATCTCTAAGGTCTTTTCCAACCGAGAAATCTATGAATTTATGAATCTATGAATCTATGAATCTACAAACTTGCTGAGGGTGCACTCAATCCCGCTGTCCATGTCACTGACAAAGATGTTAAATAGCACTGGTCCCAGTACTGACCCCTGAGGAGCACCACTCGTCACTGGCCTCCACCTGGACATTGAACTGTTGACCACAACTCTTTGAGTGCGACCATCCAGCCAATTCCTTATCCACCGAGTGGTCCATCCATCAAAACCATGTTTTTCCAGTTTAGAGATAAACTGTCATGCAGGACAGTATCAAATGCTTTGGACAAGTCCAGGTAGACGATGTCAGTTGCTCTTCCCTTGTCCACCAATGCTGTAAACTCATCATAGAAGGCCACCAAATTAGTCAGGCAGGATTTGCCCTTAGTGAAGCCATGTTGGCTGTCACCAATCACTTTCTTATTTTCCATGTGCCTTATCACAGTCGCCAGGAGGATCTGCTCCATAAACTTGCCAAGCACAGATGTGAGATTGACACTGTGTCTATTAAAAACAGAGTATGATAGTGAGAAACAAACAAACAAAAAACAAAACCAAACCACCATAATTAAAAGCACCCTCACCCGCTCTTCTCCCCAGGCTCAACTTCATTCCTTCCTTTCTGACACTTCTAGCTCCTCCCCATTCCAGTGGTGCAGGCGGATGGGGATTGGGGGTTCTGGTTAACTCAATAACACTTTGTCTATGCTGGTCCTTTCTCCTCCCACTGTTTCCCTGATCCAGCATAGGGTCCTTCCCATGGAACACAGTCCTTCATTAACTGCTCCAGCATAGGTCTTTTCCATGCAGTTCAGGAATAGACTGCTCCAGCATGAGATCCTCTCCATGAGCTCCTGTCAGGAGCCTGCTCCAGCAAGAGTTGTCCAGAGGCTGCAGCTTCCTTCAGGCATCTCCACTTGCACTAGTATGGAATCCTCCACCAGCTGCAGTGCTTATATCTGTTCAGACATTGTCCTCCATGTGCTGCTGGAAGACAACCTACTTTATGATGGTCTTCTCCATGGGCTGCAGAGGAATTTCTACTCCTGCACTTGGAACACCTTTTCCTCCTCCTTCTTCACTGACCTTCATGTCTGCAGAGCTGTTCTTTCCCATTTTTCTCACTCCTTTCTCTGACAGATGCTGCACAGCATTTTTTGCCCTTTCTTAAACATGTTATCACAGAGGCACTACCAGCATCACTGATGGGCTCAGCTCTGGACAGCAGTGGGTCTGTTGGAGCCGGCTTGAACTGGCTGTATCTGACATGGGGACAGCTCCTGGTTTCTTCATAGAATCATAGAATGGTTAGGGGTGGAAGGGACCTCAAAGATCATCTAGTTCCAACCCCCCTGCCACGGGCAGGGACACTCTCCACTACACCAGGTTCTCAGAGAGATTACCCCTGCAGCCCTCCATCACCAAAACTTTTCCAGGTAAACCAAATACAGCTCTCTGAGCTGGACCTAGAGTTCCACTTGAAATATATCCTATCGTCTTTCACTTCAGCTATTCTTTGCTATATGACAGTGATGTCTATGTGGTATGAGTTTGTCCTCACAACCTCCGTTAATTTGGATAGACAACTAAAATTTCACTATCTAAATAAGAACAGAAAGTCACAAGACAAATAAAAGCTGCTTCTGAAATCCAAGGAGGACTCCACCGCCAAACAACAAAGGTCTGTGGCAAATTATGAGTGACTGAAAGTTTAAGAAAAAAGAAATCAAAATAACAACTTACAATAAAAAAGCATGGTCCCTCAGAACTGTACAATCCACCTCTCCTTTTCAGTCTGTATTCACTTGCTGCTATAACCTTGGTAGCTAAGTTAAATATTTATGAAAAATTTCACCATTGGTAATGTATGTAGTAACCCCATAGATGATCCTTTCACATAGCACAGTACGAAAGGACTTCTTGGCGTCCACACAGATTATATCTCTTCCCATATTCTTGCCATCTCTTTTTGTCCTTTACTCCAAGAAGTTAATCCGTTTTCTTGAGCCAGCCCTTCTTTTCATAAATTCATGTCATCAATTTGTCTGGTTGCTGCCTCTTTTTGTGACATGGATCTAGGACTAAAATATAGAAAAATATACAATATCCGCATGACAAAAAACAACAACAAAAAACTCACAGATGATGACGGGAGAAACAGGAAGGGTTAAAAGCGTATTCAATCAGTGCAGCTAACCCTACTGAAGGGGCTAGAGCCCCTTAACTACTAGACTGGACAGACTAGCAAAATCATCTTCAGCTGGTAAGGAGACTACAAGAATGCCCTTGAGCACCATCCAACTTCCAACTTTTAGGCTGCAGCCATTGCCAGCATATCAATAAGGATATGTTTCTCTCAACAGCTGTTGCCTAATATTATGAGAAATCTTACAGGAGATGTCTGTATATGATTTATATTCAGGCTAATTTAAACCTTTTCTATTTTTCCGCACTGTATTTTGGGGAGTAGATTCTCATTCAATTTTCATTAGTATCTTCAATTCTGGCATTTGCTACCGCATAACCATTTGATTTTGCAAATAGTTTCTTTCAAAAAAAAATGTGTGTGTGTAATTATATGTACTTTATATTCCACAGAATGGAGAATGCAACTGCAATTACATATACAACATGTATAGTCTTAATTCACCTCCTTATTCTCACTTTTGCTACAGTCCTGACACAGATTTTTTTCTATTTTTCTCACAGTTTCCTTCTTCATTAATATCTTCTCAATAGCTTCTTTGATCTTCCAATCCAATGTATGTTTGTATGCCTGTTTAACCAAGTACTTTTCAGAATTTGTATTACAATTACTTTCTTCCTGTTCCTTTCACCATGTAAGTATTTCAAAGGCATTAACAAATTTAGCTTCACAGAATACCTGTGAGCTTAGATTGTAGGGTCAACTTCATTTTATAGCTGGAGAACAAAACTGCTGAAAGCCTATGCCAAAACGACTATGTTTTCACACATTTTGAATGCTTTGCTTTTGAAAGCAGATCTCCCTGATCCTCTTTTTCAGCTACTTGACCAATTCACTTAGTTCAATAGAAGAACAAGCGTCCTGCACCCATGGAATTCAGACCAAGATGTCGCTAAGCAGCTTCAAAAGAGATCACACAATGTGTATTCGTTTTCTTTCTGAACTCCATCTGCTAGTGACACAAGCTTGCAAACTCAACGCTGCAGACTATGGCTCAGTATATTTCAGTTAACATCTACTTTCCCAGAGTCTGAGCTCTACAATCACATCTTTGAAGCAGTGTTATCTCCAGAATAACAGTATTTCTTTCCATATATTTCATCTGCTGTTTCTTTGCAGCACTTTATCTTCAGTTTTCTGGTTTCATCCTCATCAATCTTGTCCTATGGTACTAGGGTATTCAGCACAACGAAGTCCTGGTGTATTTATGAAGGTTTTGCACAAAGATTTGGGCAGGAATGCTAATGAGTTTTGGAAATAAAGAGGTTACAAATAAAACTGAAATATGTAATTCCAACATATTTGCTGACAACTTACGCAAAACATACTTCTTAGGGTACTGTTCAGCCAGAAAGCTTCTGACCACATACTCACATGGCATCCTCATCTTGGATACTGCATCAGTGCTGGAATTCTTCCTGAATTCTGCTTCTGCCCAACACAGGTATAGATGAAGCTCCTGCTTTAATTCACTGTAAAGGCAACTTGGATTACTTTTCTGTGAGATTAATATCTCTGCTATTCAGAATCTTTTCTAAGTTTCCCCTACGGTCCCTCTTCAAAAAGAAAATACTGTTATTTCATTTTCAGTTTCCTCTTCTCTGTTGTGACCAATACACAACCTTAAAATCTTTTAAGATGTCATACCTCATCAAAAGTACATGCAAATGCATGTACGTCAGCTCATATAAATCTGAAACCTTCAATACATTCTATTTCTTATTACAAGCAGTTTTAGATATCAAAATAAAACTTTATCCATACAAGTCTCTGAAGACTTCCTCCTCTCTGGTCCCTCCCCCTCACTTCTAACACATATTTTTGGTCACACTAAATGAGAAGGAGCTGTGGTCACACAAGTTCAGATTCACAGACTTCACATCTGGATACTTAGACTGCAGGCTAACTTGAATTGACAACTGGAGAGCAAAGCTGCGGAAAAATTTAGGCTAAAATTTCCAAGTGCTCATTCATTGTGAATGCTCATTTTGAGAACACAGGGATTTCCTTCTTTCCTTGAGCTGGACCCAGCATACTGAGCGGAGTGCCTCCATCTCTAGGCGGTCAGTAGGATGAGAGAAGCACCACCAAGAACAACTTAATAAACCCACAGGGAGTCACCTTGTTCTAGCTGATCTGTCAAATGCTGGACTTTGTCTCGGCACCTTATGTTCTCCAGAGTGTAACTGCCTAGGAAAATCCTGAGAAACGGAACTTCTATCCCCTTCTGACAATGAAACACCTTTACCAAAGACCTGAGAGAGTTGGTATGTTTTGTTTTACATTTCGTGGCACAGCTATGAATGCCATATGAAACAAGGTCATGTTCTCTTTCGTGCTTCACTCTCCATGGCTCTAAGGGTTTTTCACTTCTGCAGAAATCCCTGCAGGTATACAATTCACAGTAGAAGGAAGAAATTCTTACTGAGTGTAAACTAGCATTTAGGGAGCTCTTGCAATAGTTAGAGAAACCTCTGTTCACATCCATCTTCATAGGAACTTCTGAGAGAACTTCAGCTTTTTTTAGGCTTAAATCTTTCTTATGCTAGTAAACTATCAGGAATAACCATAAACCAAATATGGACCCCTGTAATGTAACAGATTTCAGGTCTTAGCTCCAAATTCCCAGTAATTCCTAAAAACAGTAATGATTTTTTAAACATAATGAAAAATTTTCTCCCACTTGTTTTTATTTAAAGAAACTACCTAGTGGTGTTGCCTGAGATTTAAAGAAGATACAAATCCATATGGCCTAAAGCCACTGTCATGGTGTAGAAAATTCCAGCCCAAATGATTAAAGTTTCAACACAAATGACAAAAGATAATGGGAAGTGTCTGGTAACCTAGCTAAATTATGTCTAATTACAGACAGTGATGACGATTTTTCCTGTAATGTACTTACATTTTTCACAAAAAGAGTAGATTTCTTTTGCTCCCTTCCTTTTCAGCAATTGCTGTGTGTTAACTCACCTGCGTTTTTTATGCTCTTTCTTCCTTCAGTTTCATTATCCATCCTTTTGATGATTATATGTCAAAGCCTGAGATCCTGTGTGGAGAATTCCTGACCGATACTGAAGTGGTCATGAAATGAAACTAAGATGATTGATCATTGTTAAGAAAAATTGATCCTTGACTTTAACATTCTGTAAATTGACTTTAACAATTCTTTAAATTCTTTACATTGAGGGTGGTGAGGTACTGGAACAGGTTGCCCAGAGAAGTTGTAGATGTCCCATCCCTGGAGGTGTTCAAGGCCAGGTTGGATGAGGCTTTGGGCAACCTGGTGTAGTGGAGGATTTCCCTGCCCATGGCAGGGGGGTTGGAACTAGATGATCTTTGATGTCCCTTCCAACCCAAACCATTCTATGATTCTATGATTCTATAACATTATATCTTTAACATTATCCTCAATATACGAAACAATTTTAGTTTACAACTTAGTTGCTTAAAATGTTATACTTTTGTCTCATTTCTGTCCATTTGGAAATCTTCTTAACCACATATTTTATGGTGATTGATAACCTACACTTGGCTCTATATTAATCCCACTGAAGGAAACATTCAGAACCTGTTCCGTTCACTGACAGTCAGCCTGTCCTGTCATTATTTCCTGAGTTGACTGCTCAGAGTTTACCAGCTACTGCACATAATAATTGTTACTTCAGATGCCAGTATTGTGGGCTGTTTTTTTTGACATTTCTTTCATTCTTTGGTGATATACCCATTAAATAGTTATTCCTTCCATTCAGTTTTTTATTCAAAAATCCAAAGAACATTGCATTGAAGATAAAACCAGTCATTTACACAGTGCTTGCTTGGATGAAGCTTCACATATATGTAAGCTGTATCGAGGTCAGAATATAGTATAATAAAGACATTTAATAATTTAGAAAAACTGTTGACAATTATTATAGAAAAATTCTTGTTGATTTTTTTCAACCAGATAATTATCTTTCATTTCAGTTGCACCAAAGTTCCAGGGTCAATGTCATGAAGAACTGAAGACAATTGTGTTTTCAAGACGATATCTCTGACTGCATAGTTTAGTATCAATCTGGCCATTAATTCTTACATACATAAATGCTCATAACATTTTCATAACAATGAAAATGTTATCAATCAGTTTTAAGGTTTTTTGGTAGTTAAATTGTCCCTTAACACATTGCATGAATTGCATTAGCAACATGTACTCTTTGTCCCTTTGGGAATTTTCAGAGTTTTGAAAGCTGTATTCACAGACATTACACATTCAACTTTCTCATTGCTTTTCATCTTTCCAGCCTGCCTGGTACAAAGGCTTGTGTTTGTTACATCCAAACATTTTGGCCAGCTATGTTATCTAACCTCTGTTTCTGTTCAGTTCTTTTTTTGGCTGGCTGAGGTGAATTCCATTAGATTCAGTTAATGTGCACCGTGAAAAAAAGGTTTGCATCTGCTGTTACCACCAGTTTTTATGTATGACTCTCTTGACTTGAAAAGTTAAATGTTTCTCCTCCTCTCAGAAATATTTTCCCCACTTCAAATATTTTCAATCAAAATGCTTATCATAAAATATTACATCAGTTAGTAGTGTCTGTCAGCACATATGTTAGAGGCTTTCTTGGCAGTAGGTCATGTAATTGTCATTCTCTGAATCAGTGCCTGATCTAATGTGTGTTCAGAGATACCAGTATTCTGTACTTGACTTCAGGAATGTATATGATAGTGGTCAGCTTTTGAAGTCACTTGAAATAGTTTATATGCTAAAATGATATGTAGAATATCAACTGGCATTCAGATGTTTTAAAAACATTTTACTTGCTTATGAATTTCCTGTCATCACAAATCAGAGACTTATCAGAGTAATTGAGCTGTCCCCATTTTCTATAAATGAACTGATGCACACTGATGAAGAAACAGCTTGCAGAGAAATTTGCTGTTGTGCCAGAAAATGGAATTTCATCTTCTGCCACAGAATCCTCTTGTTTCTCTTCTAACAGGGCATATAAAAATGGAATGTATATTTAACACCTAACTATATATGCAATATTATAGTTAGACCTAGAAGAAGTAGAGTCCCCGAGCTCATGCAAGCCCTTATGTGTCCTGATGATACTGTGTTTGAGAAGAAATTGAAGCTTCCTTCACATGTGATGGGTTGATCACATTGTTATTTCTTCCCAAATTCAATTGACCTGACAGCCAATTCAGTTCACATCTTTTCTGGAGAGCTAGAAAACTTTGCCATCACTCTCCCTATGTGAATGTGCATTGTTTTACCTGAGATTTTACAAAGATCAGAACAGGGAAAGAATCCCACTTCAGTGATTACTGGGTTATTTTTCATTTTGATTCTGTTCTTGCTAGGTCCAAATTCAAGAATACCTGTGTTAAATGCAATGCAGTAACACCACAGATTCAAAGCAGTATGCTCCCAGTGTTCACTTACTTTGAGGTGGGTTCTGATATCGAGTTCAGGAGCAACTGCACAGTACAGGGGAGACTGGCATGAACCCAGGCAAGATTCAAGCATAAATTCCCTGAATTGGAATGATCTGCGAAAATCTTTACATTCTGACAACACAAAAAATATCCGACCAAATATGCTTCCAGATTTTTCCAATCAGACTCTACTCTGGATATACGGCATTCAAGGCCACTATTTCTGTAAACAACAGGATGCATTCAAGCAACATATTCCAGAATAAGATTTTGATTTGTTTTGTGATTTGGTAGTTCATGTTCAGATAATCTGTGGAATTATTTCTCAGCTGGAAAGCAACTCTGTGGAAAGGGACCTGGGGGTCCTGGTGGACAACAAGCTCAATAGGAGTGAACAGTGTGCTGCTATGGCCAAGAAAGCATTGCCCACAGAGATAAAGAAGTCATTATCCCACTCTACTCAGAGCTTGTCAGGCCACACCTGGAATACTGTGTTCAGTTTTGGTCCCCACTATACAAAAATGATGTGGACAGAGTGGAGAGGGTCCAGAGAAGGGCCACAAAGATGACCAAAGGAAGGACTGGGAAGCCTGTCATGTGAGGAAAGGCTGAGAGAACTGTGTTCGTTCAGTCTTGATACAAGAAGGCTTAGGGGAGACCTTATCGCCATGTTCCAGTATTTAAAGTGTGGCTACAAATAAGATGGAGACTTCTTTTTTACAGGGAGTCACATGGAGAACATGAGGGGTAACGAGTACAAGTTACTCCTGGGGAAGATTCGGATTGGACACAGGAGGAAAATTTTTTCATAATGAGAACAATCAGCCATTAGAATAGATGCTGGGCCATCTCGTCTAGACCGTGCTTTTGCCAAGAAGTATTGGACCAGATGATCCTTAGGTCCTTTCCAACCTGGTATTCTATGACTCTATAACTCTATGATTCTATGATTTATTTGTGTATATTTCTCTTTCAAGGTCAGCCTGACATGCAGTGGAATGTTATTTAATTACAGCTCTAAATTTCATAGGTGGACACCTGAATACAATGTCAGGATTATGACCCCAGATCCAGATCATTGTAGCAATGAGTGCACCTATCACATTTATGCCAAAGTACTGGCTTATATATCTCTGTGTTGAATGTGGATCTTCATTTTCAGTTATTTGGTAATTAAATTGTTAATATTTCTTCCCTTTTCCCCTCCACCAATTCTTTAAAGACATACAACATATTCTTCAAAGACATATGTTTTTAAAGGCAACACTTTGTTGGTTGACAAAGGGCAAAAGATGAATAGAATATATTCTTTTATGCCAATTTATCCCTAGTCCAGGCAACAATCTAGGCTATTTACATAGTTCTTTAGAGATCCTTTTGTGCTATGCATTATACAAAATCAAACAAAAAGGTAGTTCCTCTGTGACTGCTTTTAATCTGCTTCTAAGATGAAAAAGCAACACATGAATAATAAATGAATCAGCGTTTCATTCAAAATTGTTACTACAGTAATCATAAGATTTCTGTTTTCATTCTTTAGTGTTTTAACAATGTCAATAAACATAGTCACATTTTTTCCAAGATGAAACTTGTATGAGGAAAATTTAATTGACCAATATTTGCACTGGTCCACCTAAATGCCTCACTAGTCATTTTTTTAAAAAGTTGATAATTTTACACTACTTCCCCCAGAGTTCAGGGTTACTGCATAAGGGTTTCATAAATGGAAGGCATCAAAAAAGCAGGTGCAATGATCTTCTTTGAGGAGCACTGCACAGCCTGAAATGCTCGGTTCTACAGCCTTGCAATGGTAAGAACAGCATTAATATCAGATGGACCATCCAGTTTTGACCTTTCTTGCACTGAATTCCCTTTAAATGAGGTCCCAGGTCTGCTAGGGTTAGGGTAGTGCAGGGCTATAGAAACAATGATGCTCTGGGTTTGGCTAGAATAGAGTTAATTTTTCACAGGAAGCTGGGAGGGGACACAGCTAGGGTGGCTGACCCAGACTAGCCAGAGATGTTTGATACCGTGTAGCATCATGCTCAGAATATATATTGGGAGAGCTAACCCGGACAGGGGCATCTCAGATCATGAGTGGGATGGGTTCTGGGTGGTGAGCAATTGTATCACTCGTTTTGTACAGTTCTTTTATTAGTATTATTGTTGTTACTATCTCTTCTCACTTTTTGTGCTGTCCTATTAAGCTGTCTTTATCCCAACCCACGAGCTTTACTTTTTTCTTCCAATTTCTGCTCTCCATCCCATTTGGGAGGAAGGAATGAGCGAGTGGCCGTGTGGCAGCTTAGCGGCCAGCTGGGCTAACCCACAACAGTTCTTTTTAGTGCCCAACGTGGAGCTGAGGAATTCAAGGTAAGGGTAGTGATTGGGAGAGGTAACGAGCAAAACATGAACTAGACAATGTCAGAGAGTGTAATGATCGTGGGGAATTTCAATTGTAACTGTGGTGAAGGGACGAGGAGTGGATTGTGTGTAAATTGACGAGGGGTGGAATGTGTTGGATTTGTGTGGTGGGGTTTTGGTATCAGGGGAGGAGCTGCAGAGAGAGCCCCTGTAAGGAGATGTGAGAAGCTTCCCCAGCTCCAAAACTGGTTGGACTAGTTGCTGGCCTCCTTTGGAGCTGGGAAAGCTTCTCACATCTACTTACAGGGGCTCTCTCTGCAGCTCCTCCCCTGCTACCAAAACCCCACCACATAAACCCAGCACAGATGGTGATTCAAATGTTAAATTTAGCGTTAGATATTCAGATCTATTTCTTTTCAAGTTGGGTAAATGTAATCTTTGTACATAACACACATTAAGTAAACTAAGATATACAGTATACATCCTATAAACATTGAATGATGCTGTTAGGGCTGTATAAAATGAAATGTATGTAGTTATATGTCTAAGTCTCGCAACATCGTGAATTTAAAGTCCGAAGACCACATTTTATATACAGTAAAAGTCTATTTTATTGTATCAGAAAGTGTAATAAGATTCTGACCTGCTTCCCTCTCTCTTGCTGTTTTCCTCTTTGTATAATGCTGCAGCCTACGTAGTCTGTAACAATATATACACACACACATTTTTCATTTTGAGTCACTGAGTAAATGAAATTACATAGAGTCTAATAAATATGTTGTCATCTAAATAGCAGCTTCATTAGAGTTCATTATAAACATTACTTTTACTATTTAGAATTTACTGTAATGCTGACTACTGTTTATTTAGTTCCAGTAAAAAATCTGTACACTTTATTATAAGCAGACTGAACCTTACAATTATATTGCACCAAGATCTGAATACGCAACAGTAAGATTTGTAAACTGTTTTGCATTTCCTACAGGGTAGCCATGGTACAGAAGTACAACCGTTAAAATGAAATCATGCAAACTCAGTATGAATGAGAAGCAAATGGAATTAAAATGCAGGGAGAAATAAGGTAGCCAAGGATTAATAAAACATACCTCCAACATCCTTCAATAATGACAGATGCACTGCATCAATATTAGTAATAAAACTTTTTTTAAAACTTTACGATAGAACCTAAGTTCCTAGCACCTACTGACCTGGACATAACACAAATGGAGGTAAAAGACAGATGTTACAATATCTCTCACCCAAGAGATATACATTAAATTAAAAAAAATAAAAATTGTAACAGCAGCAGAGTGTATCAGAAAAAGTATTTGCAGAGGCTCAGGAAATATTAATACCATTATACAATGTACTCATGAGATTTCATCTGGAAACTCCATGTCTAGCTATCCTCACTCAAAAAAGAGGAGTTAAAATTGCAAAAGCAGCAGAGAAGTTTCATAGCATGAACAGGGAAACGAGAAATGTTGACTTTATAGATAGTACTGAAAAAGCATGACTTGCTCACTTTACCGAAATGAAGGCCAACATGTGGAGAGGAATTATGACTGATTTTTTTACATAACGAAAGGATGGTGTAGGAAGATGAGGTAGGATGGTGTCAGAAGAAAAGATAATCAGTAGGGAGGTAGAAGAACTGCATAAACTGCAAGATAGACTAACAGAAGAGAAAATGGGTATAAACTGGACAGAAATAAGTTAAGGTTGAAAATGAGAGGATTCTGATGTGAGAGTAGTGAGGTTCTAGAACAAATGCCTGGCTGGTGTGATGGAGACAGAGGAACCAATACCTAATTTTTAGATAGTCCTGATCAGGATGGCACCCTGATAGCAGGGAGCTGCAGTAAGAGCCCAGGTCACAGTTGCTGTCACACTTGCAGCTGTCACACTTCATATTTGTTCAAGGAGTTAACATCGAGTTTCATAGCAATGAATTCTGATGAAAGGACAGATCAGACACATGGAAAAATTTATCCTTAATCCCCAGCATTACACTATAAACCATCCAGAAATTAGTATAGGCTTGTTGAAGTTTCTGTTCAGCTCTTGATCTCTGCATTCGAATTCCAGTGACATTCAGAACAGCTGACATGGTAGAGTGAGTTCAGACACATGAAGAAATTCACAGTATTTATGTGCTGTAGACTTTTTTCCTACTAATTGATTTTCATAAAATACATTGCAGAGTGTGTTTGCTTTTAATCTCTGAAATTTGACAGAGTATAGATTTTTATATAGACAATCACCATGGTATTTCAACACTTTCTATATTGGGATACATCAACACTTGGCTTGATCAGAAACACTCTTATAATGGATTTCCAGAAGAGTGTCAATACTTTTATGTTGATTTTTACTGTGTAAAAATGGATACACAAATTCTCAGCTAGAAAAAAAATAATATTACAGAAATATAGTTGGTAACATTCAAGTGACACGTATCTTCCATGCTCTCTCTGTTGCCAGAATTCAAAGAATTGAGCCAAACAAGACCCTCAATCTTACATTTCAAAACATCTACCAAAATGTTAAATACAAGCTCAGAAGAAAATACAGTCAGTACCTTCTACTTGCTTTTTTCTTCTTCTATTGCTGACTAAAAATAGTCTAGTGTCAAAAACTGTTCCCAATACAAAGCGAAAATTGTCGAAGATAAATCTAAACTGAAGAAAATAATCTCATCAACTATACTAAACATGCTAGTTGTACTCATTAATCTTGAATAAAAGGTCATCAGCTAGATTTTGTTCTGTTAATAGCTGCAGGATGACTCAGAATAAACTAGAAGAAAGCTAAAGCAGCACGTGTAGTAGGTCTGAGAGCTATGTGTATAGATCTGTTCATAAGAAGAGGCTTGCACTGTACAACACAAATACGTATGGTGCAACCTTTTCTATTTTGAAATATATACCATAACCCCTCAAAAGGCCATATCATATTCTTCAGATGTATAGACTTTCCTAAATGGGACTGTCTTTCTTGACAATACATAGGTCAAGTGTTAATTTCTTGGAAGTTTCTAAGAAAAGTTTAAGTCAGAAAAAAACATTCTGAATAAAAACCTGCCAATCTCTTTATTGCTTTTTACACATTTCCCCGGGAAAGGGATTAACCAGCAATTCTGCTGCAAAAAGCTATTCATTAAAGTCTTTGTTTCAACAAATATTTTCTTGAAAGATCAGCTACAGGAGTGTTATGAAAACTTCTATGTCACACAACATGATGCTTCTGCAAAAGTATAAGCCATATTCTAGATCGCTTTCTTCCATCCTTGCTCCTGCTCCATTAATAGCGTACATCTCTATGCTATTTGCATTTTTTCATAGAATCATACAATAGTTTGGGTTGGAAGGGACCTTTAAAGGTCATCTAGTCCTCCAAACTCCACTCCAGTGAGCAAGGACATCTTCTACCAGATCAGATTGCTCAAAGCCTCGTCCAACCTGACACTGAATATTTCCAGGGATTAGGCATCTACCACATCTCTGGGCAACCTGTTCTGGTGTTTCATCACTCTCAATGTAAAAAATTTCTTCCTTATATCTAGCCTAAATCTACCCTCTTTTAGTTTAAAACCATTACTCCTTGTCCTGTTGCAACAGGATCTGCTAAAAAGTCTGTCTCCATCTTTCTTATAGGCCACTTTTTAAGGTACAGGAAGGCTGCTATAAGATCTCCTTAAAGTCTTCTCTTCTCCAGGATGAACAACCTCAACTCTCTCAGTCTGTCTTCATAGCAGAGGTGCTCCAGCCCTTGGATCATCTTTGTGGCCCTCCTCTGGACTCACTCCAACAGCTCCATGCCCTTCTTCAATTTGGGAGTCCCAGAGCTGAATGCCATACTGCAGGTGGGGTCTCACGAGAGCAGAGTAGAAGGGCAGAATCACCTCCCTCCACCTGCTGGCCACACTTCTTTGGATGCAGCCCAGGATGTGGTTGGCTTTCCGGGCTGCAAGGGCACATTGCCGGCTCATGTCCAGCTTTTCATCCACTAGTACCCCCAAGTCCTTTTCCTCAGGGCTGCTCTCAATCCCTTCATTTCTCAGCCTATAGTGATATCAGGGATTTCACTGACCCATGTGCAGGACCTTGCACTTGGCCTTGTTGAACCTCATGAGGTTCGTATGGGCCCTCTTCTTGAGCTTATCCAGGTCCCTCTAGATGGCATCCCAGGCATGTCAACTGCACCACTCAGCTTGGTGTCATCTGCAAACTTGCTGAGGGTGCACTCAATCCCACTGTCTGTGTCACTGATGAAGATATTAAGCAGTACTTGTCTTAATACAGACCCCTGAGGGACATCCTCTGTATATGACCATCTAACCAATTCCTCATCCACTGAATGGTCCATTCATCAAATCCATATAGAATCATAGAATGGTTTGGATTGGAAGGGTCCTCAAAGATCATCTAGTTCCAACCCCCCTACCATGGGAAGGGACATCCTCCACTACACCAGGTTGCCCAAAGCCTCATCCAGCCTGGCCTTGAACAATTCCAGGGATGGGGCATCTACAACTTCTCTGGACAACCTGTTCCAGTGCTTCACCACCCTCAGAGTGAAAAATTTCTTTCTTATATCTAATCAAAATCTCCCCTCTTTCAGTTTAAAGCCATTACCCCTTGTCTTATCACTACATGGCCTTGCAAAAAGTCCCTCTCCAGCTTTCCTGTAGGCCCTCTTTAAATACTGGAAGGCTGCTAGAAGATCACCCCGGAGCCTTCTCTTCTCCAGGCTGAGCATTTTAAGCCATCCTCTGAACAGCATGCTAAATATAGACAAAAGTGGATGAAGCAACTTTCTAACCTCATGCATAAGGTCCCGACCAAGTAAATAGCAAGAGACTTTTGTTCTAGGCAGGAAGATCAAATATGAGCAAAGATCTCCCTCTTATCATGCAAGTAACCTGTTCACAGTCGGTAAAATTAATCTTGTAGTTTCCCTCAAAGAACAGATAAGCTTCCTGTTCAAATATTTGCATTGACGGAAGAGACTAAGTACTGGACAAATAGGAGAAACTGTCTTTAAAACAACTGGATGGTCACCCTGATGATATAATATAAATCAAATATCTTTGGTTTCTGATTCACTCAGACAAAGGTCTGTTGTGGTTTAACCCAAGTAGGCAGCTAAATTCCACACAGCCACTCGTTCACTCCCTCATGGTGGGATAAGGAAAAGAATTGGAAGGGTAAAAGTGAGAAAACTTGTGGGTTGAGATAAAGGCAGTTTACTAGGTAAAGCACCAGCTTCACACACAAGCAAAGCAAAACAAGGAATTAATTCACCACTTCCCATTGGCAGACAAGCGTTCAGCCATCTCTAGGAAAACAGAGTTCCAACACATGTAATGGTCACTTTGGTAGACAAAAAAAAACCCTTCCTCCTTCTTCCCCCGGCTTTTATTGAGGAGTGTGACACCATATGGCATGGGACATCTCTTTGGTCAGTTGGGGTGAACTGTCCCAGTTGTGTCCCCTCCCAACTTTTTCTGCACCCCCAGTCTACTCGCTGGTGGGGTGGTGTGAGAAGCAGAAAAGGACTTGGTGCTGTGCAAGCGCTGTTCAGCAATAACTAAAATGTTCCTGTATTATGAACACTGTTTTTGGCACAAATCCAAAAGATAGCCCAATACAAGCTACTATGAAGAAAATTAACTCTATCCCACACAAAACCAATACACTGATCTGGAGAAATCTCCAGGAAAATCACCAATTATTTTATTCAATAGCATTTCCTATGCCCAAAGTCCACTTTTCTAGGCTTCTTAGGAGCATTTTCTAGCCATTAAGTTATGGGGCAAAACAGAAAATACCCTCTTGTCCTGTCTAATGCAGCTATTACTAAAAAATGTGTCTATTTTATTATAGAACATTCCATTTGACCTGATAATATGTTTGGGGTTTTGGGGTTTTTTTTTCAGTTTTAAACAAGTAATTTAGGTTTTTAATATTCTTCATTGGAAACTGAAAATGTCAACAGTTTGCAACCTCTTGCCACAGACCTACTTTTTTAAACTGGGGAGCTCATTCAGTTGTACCTCACCCTGAATGCTTAAAATGGCCAGAAAAATTTAACTGGAAACATCTTTCAGTACAGAAGGTAATTCTATCAAGGTTAATCCTTTGTGAAAACGTTTTTACAGGGCCTTTTTTAGGGGGAAGTTAATAATGAAGGGAAGAAAATCTAACAGAACAAGAGCATGAATTAAACCTTCTCCTTTATTCCCTCCTCATTGTTTCGGTTAATCTGTCTGTAGACAAATGCAGTGGTCAGATTCCAATGTAAGGCTTGTTTTCTTGCTATTTAAAGCAAACAATCATTTTGTAATGGTCCCTTACAGCACTGATAAGTCAGGGCCCTTAGATTTGTGCAAAGAGACAAGATTACATGGGAATTCAAGGATCTGCCTGTGAAAACTGCTGTGAAAAACTCTTTTTTTTCTAAGTCAGAGATCCTGTGGAGGTCTGTGGATATTTTTGTACCAGTATAATTATTCCTGACAAGAACACTTCAAAACACTTCTTTTCCAAAACTTGCTCTGTCCTGTGACAGCTGCTGACCTAGTGACAGTTACTGACAATGGCTTAAGCACAAAAGTGTCACTGCAAGGTAGGAATCATTTGAAAAGTCATCGGGTTTTGGCTATTTTTTCCAGCTACTATAAGTAATATTTTGTTGTTGCTATCTTCTGTTTAGCAGAACCCAACGATCAAGTGACAAAATGGCAGTTGAAATTCAATAGCAAAGTGAGAAGTAATGCAAGCAGGAAAAATATCATTATTGATGGATGCTGAGGACTCCAAGTCAGCCACTACCGCTAAGAAAAAACTATGAGAACTGTTGTGGATAGCTCTCTGAAAACGTCAAGCAAATACTCAACCAGCAGTTCAGGTAGTAACTGGATGTTGGGGTTCATTCTAGAAAGAATTGAGCACAACCTAGAAGAAATCGTTGTATCACCTTTTGAACTCACACATTTTCCATTTTGAAATATATCATAAGGGTCTGGTCAAAACAATGTAAAACAAAAGTACACTAGATGATGAACAGAATTATAGAATATTTTACATGTGACAGGAAACTATATAGGTGTGATAGTTTGATGTGTGGGGGGGTGTTCTGGTGGCAGGGGAGGGGATTTGCTCCCTGTGCCACCAGATCTGAGTCCCATCCCCCCCGGGGGAGGTTGAGCCAAGGCGGCGCCTCTGCGAATTGCCCTATTTAAGTTGGGACAAAGGGGCGGGAAAGGGCTTTTTTGCTCAGGAGCGAGGAGAGAGCAGGAGGGCGCTGCCCTCGCTCCGGGCTCCCGGCCGAGCGGCCGCTCGGGCCCGGGGCCGGCGCCATGTGCTCAAGATGGCGCCGGGGGAGCCGCATGGGGGACTCGGTAAGCGCCCCACTCCCGGGGTGCCCGCCGGGCCGAGCTTCCCCAGAGAGGATTAATATCTAAGAGAAGACAATTACAACGACCGGGTCAGCAAAGATGGAGCAGGAGGAGGTGTACTGGAGCTGAGGCTTCCCTTGCAAATCGGTGTGAGATGGCAGGCGGCCCCCCTGCAGCCAGGGTGTACTCGGCGGAGCAGCGGCCCACTCATGGCCTGTGGAGAAACCCACGTCGGGAAGGAGATGCCTGAGCCCAGGAGAGGTCGTGGAGCAGGGGATGCGCGACCAGGTACTGTTGATAATGGGGCATGGAATGCACGACGAGGTCGTGGAGGCATCTGGAGACCGTGGGACGACCCACGCCGACGCGAGTGGCAGCAGCTCCCTAAGAGGCCGAGACTGGTAAAGCCCGAACTGGTGCGATCCATGGGGAGGATTGCAATCCTGCGGGCAGGACTTACTTTGGAAAAGTTTGGGGACTTTTTCTTTGTGAGTAGGGGATCCACCGAAGCAAGGGAAAAATGGTGTAAAGACTCCTCCTCCTTTAAGAAAGGAGCGGCAGTGAACAACATGGATGAACTGACCTGTACTCCCCCATTCCCTGTCTCCCTGCGCCGCTGGGGGGAAGACAGAGCCAGGAACGAAAGGAAAATAGGGGGTGGGGAGGTTGTTGTGTTTAAGATCTGGCCTTGTTTTCTCTTTTTTTCTCCTCTCAAGTAACCGGTTTCGTTCCCCTATGTCCCTTGTTTAGTAACTGTTAATAAATTGTTTTGTTTTTTTTAAGAAGATAAGCCTGAGTCATGTTTTGCCCGAGACCATGGTTGGTGGGTGCTCCCTTTTCGGTTCTTGTCTCGACCCTCAGTCCAAAAAAAAAAACCACGACAATAGGCTTCAGCTGGGAAAAGGAATATGATGCTTTTACAGGAACAGACCTGTGAAATCATTACTGACGTAAAAAGGAAGAAAGAGAAAGATTGCTCTTTTTATGTCATAACAAGATAACTACAGAACATACTAGGAAGTTATCAGGCAGTAAGTGTAGATCAAACATGCAACGAAACTGAAATGAAATAAATTAAACGTAACTGTGGCATTCATGACTGCAGGATGCCATGAAAGCTTAAAATACAGGGAAGGCTCCAGAGAGGTTAGACATACTTACCGGGTGCATTTCTGTTGCTAGGTACTACATATGGCTGGTTATCAATGTAAGCCAGAGACCTTATGCTGTGCAAAACATATTCAGTAGTTCTTCCAAAAGTCAGCCATGCATTTCATCAGCCTGAACCACACGGTCTTCCAATCCTTATCTTATATCCCAACAAGAGTAACGGTTAGCCTTTAGGTAATAAAAGTAGCCACATAGGGTGAACTTAAACTTGATAGATGAGGGGAGAGCTGTGGATGTCTACCCTGACTTCAGTAAGGCTTTTTACACTGTCTCTCATAATATCCTCAAAAAAAAAAAAGCTGGATGAAAAGACAGTCAAGTGGATTGAAAATGGACTGAATCCCCAGGCCTAGGGCGTGATCAGTGGCACAAAGTCTAGTTGGAGGCCAGTGACTAGCAATGTACCCCAGGGGTCAATACTGGATCTGATCCTGCTTAATATCTTCATTAATAATCTGTATGGGGCAGAGTGTACTCTCAGCAAGTTTTCTGGTGACACAAAGCTGGGAGGAGTTGCTGATAGGAAGAGGGTCATGCTGCCATCCAGAGGGACCTGGACATGATGGGGATATGGACTGACAGGAACCTTATAAAGTTCAACAATGAGAAGTGCAATGTCCTACACATGCTGAGGAATAATCCCAGCCAGCAGGACGTGCTGGAAGACAACTGTCTGGAAAGCAGCTTTGCAGAAAATGACCTGGGGTTCCTGGTGGACACCAAGTTGACCAGGAGTCAGCAATGCACTCTTGCAGCAAAGAAGGCCAATAGGGAGGTTAATTTCAAATGCACTGTTACAACGGCAATGCCCTGGACGTACAGGAAACACATTCAGATGTGATTACGTTTATCAGACCAACAGCAAGCCTGTCACTGGATTGGCTGACTCTCCCTTTCTTCTGGCAGAATTTCTCAGTCTTCCTGACACTGCTTTGTAAGATATTTTGGGGACTTTCTAAAATATCAGAAACATATAGATAGGCTATGCCCATAGAATACGTAATTTTTAAGCCATTATGGTACACTGACCAAAACATGTGCATCTCTGTAACTGTAGAAACATAACTTGACACAAACATGTCAGTCTTTTGCTTCTGCTGGAGGATGCATAACTGTGTGAGAGAAAAAGACATGTTCAAATACTTCATTTTCTTTAAAAAAATAAGACTGATCTCTTAAAATTAGAAAGTATTTATTCACATCTTAATCTTGTGTCAACATACCATGAGAAACAGGACTGTTATATGTTTTAGTTTTCTCTTTAATGGATATTTTGCAAAATAAATTTTCAGTGCATGTCTTCAGCTAAACATTATACTATTAATTATGACACAGCTATTACCTGGCCATCAGATTGATTAGTTGCTTACCCTTAGCTGAAGGGAATTCCCCTGCTCTTACGAGCTGCTCAGCAAACAGCAAAGTGAATAGCATTCCTAAAACCAGAAGAATTTAATCCTGAGGCCAATAGTAATTTCAGACTTCAACAAACACTGCCAAATAACTTAGAATTCCACAGTAGCTTCTAATTTACCAGGAAGCCACCAAAAAAGGAAAAGAAAAAAAAAAAAAAAAAAAAAAAAAGAGCTGTTTTTGTGCTTCCAAAGCAGGGTCCTCTTAAAGATTTCAACTGTCTTTTATCTCATAAATGTTAGTAACATGCATTTTAATTTAAGAATTCCAGAGATATTACAACTTTTCTGGGTATCCAATTAATTACACAAAGAGAAATGAGAATGATGTTAAGGAGATCTTGACAGATATGCGTATCAAAGCAGCCACAACCCAATCCTCTTTTAAGAGCCTGGAAATTAGGAAATACTGCACACTCAGCAGTAACATTATCTATTGCGGGTGTAACAATAAGACTGGTTAGTTCACAAAGGCAAAAGTTTCTAAAAGCAAGTGTTTGTAACAATACCTGCTTGAAAGAAAAATGCAGATTTACCATTCGTCAGAGTGCTGCTCCAGCAACTTGTTCAATCTACAAAAAAAATTATTTTTTTAGGTATAATATGTAAAAAAAAAATCAAACGGATTTGCTTAAAGTATCAGTGTAGTAAAGTGAAAACAAAAAAAACCCAGAGCAGTAGTCTGCCCATTCATGCAGCACTACCTGAATATGAAATGTATTTGGGCAGTAGGAACAAATACAATTCTTTGCCTTAGAGTACCTGCAATGATGGTTTGATGTACATGTGCTGAGATCAGAACAGCCTGATGCAGCCTGAAAATGGACTGGAAGACTATCTCACAGGGAAAAACAGGGCAAATCTGAGCCGCTGGTAGAACTAGTACCTGGCTATGTCTTATTCTTACTAGTGTTGTACAGGAAGAAACATGAATGTTTGTGCAGATTTAATTTGCCTCTAAACTGGGCAAGGACATCAAAGTGGAACAGGCTGCTCAGATAGGTAGATAGATAGAAATTCCTGAATTTAAAGCATAAGAAATGAGATCTATAGTTCAAAATAGAATAAAACCAGGAAAAACACCTAGTCCATTCTCAGGCTGCTCTGATATAGGAGGACACTGCAGTACCAGAGATAAAACTAACTGGAGAGGTCTTTCACAGGTTGGCTTGATACTACTGCTCATAAGTAATAAAAAATACATTGTATAGGGAATGTGCTGGAGTGTAGCTGGCCTTCCATGGGGACTATAGGAAGTTACAAAGGCCATTTCCTCAGGCCATGAAAACAAAAATGACCAAGCAATCTCCCCTTCTCCCTTAGGTCCTCTCTTCTCCAGATGAACATAAAGGGAACGGAGAGCAGGATGGAAGTGTAGAGCACAAAGAAGTGTTTTTTATCATTACTTCTGGGTCTTTTTTTTTTTTTTTGCTAACAGGACCAAAACAGCTCCTGATTAGCATGATTCCATCTTCCAGATTATTATTTGAATTGGCATACTAGGAAATAACTCAACTGGGTTCCTGTCTTTGACCTACCAAATAATCAATTATTTATACAATGGAGCACTGCCATCAGGAGACATGAGTCTCCCACACCAAAGTACCCAGCATGTATTAGGGCATTATTCTATGCTGTGAAAGATACAGAAACAAATCCCATTAGCTTGTAGAAGGGAATTCTGCCCATTGCCCACACTGTGCAGGAAGGGGCAGGATTTTGTAATCATCAACACATGCTTTAAGCATCTCAAGTACTCACTCACCTCTTTTCTTCCAAAAAGAAAATCTTTAGTGAGTTCAGTAGTGCTTCTGATGCTTCAGGTCCTTTCCTCTGCCCCCAAACCTCTCTGTGAATTAGCAACATGACTACTCTAGATTACCAGGTGTCCCTTAAAGGGAGGCTAGGATAACCACAAACACCTGGCTAGCAATACATTTTCTGTGCTACTATAAGCAATAGGATTTGAAAACATGCAAAATCTGTGTGCTTGCAGAGACTCTTATGCAGGAAGCTCTCTTAGACAGGTTTTCAGTGTAAAGGGTTTGAGCAATAGCAGTGTCTATTTGAAGCGGGCAGATGGGTGCTACATCCTCCTAGTCACCAGAAAGCTCTGCAGAGCCTTTCAGTACAGAAACAGAGCTGCTCAGAGCTGCTCCAAAAGCTCAGATTCGGTGGCACTCTAGCAACACCATACATTTAATGAGATGAAGATAGCTTGTTGCGAGAGTACAGCAAAAGCAAGGATAGCCCCTGGGTGAGATGAGCCAGGGGCCACAGTCCCTACACCTAAAGGGTGCAGCACCACTGTCCCTGAGGCAGGCAAGCAGAGCTGGGTGGTGACAGCACAGGGTCCTGTCAACAGCCCAGTGATCATCAGGCAACGACTAAACAGCAAGTCAGCACCAAGGTCCAGCCAGGAAATCCAAGCAATCATCCAGGAACAAGAGTAGAGGTAGACATCTCTACAACAGGACTCAGACAGGGACTGGTAGCCCAGGACTGGACTTAAACGGAGCCCTCAGTGTTGTGGGTTAGGTGGCTCCAGCAACTGGACCTCCCCACACACACACAGCCGGTCACTCACCCTCCCCCACCCCCAGGAATGAGGGAGAGAATTAAAGGAGAAACGGGAAACCCGTGGGTTGAGATAAGAACAATTTAATACAGATGATTTAATACACAGTGCAGATGCTCACCACCCCCTCATATGCAAAGCCCGTCTCGTCCCGAAGCTGCAATCCCGGACGAACGTGAGGCCCCGAAATAGAGAGGGGCAGAGAGAGAGAGAGTGCTCCGAGATTGGGAGTACTGGGAGAGAGAGGAAAACAAAGGCAATAGAGCAAAAGCGCAGCAAGCGCAAAAGAGCAAAAGCGGCGAAAGAGCCAAAGCGCAAAAGCCCTTCTGTCCGGCTGACCCTCACTTTTATACTGGGCATGACACTGCATGATATGGAATGCTAATTGGCCAGTTTGGCCCTCAATCTTAAATTCCACCACAAATCACAAGGGGAATCGTGTCCCCTTTGTCCCAGCTATGCTCCCCCCTTATCCCACCGTGTTTCTGCACTCCGGCACACTGAAAAGTCCTTGGAGTCTCAAACATCAGCTTGCTATCAGCATTCTTCTCAGAGTGAGCCTCTGAGTAAAACCAAAACATGGAGCTCTTCTAGCTACTAAAAAGAAGAGCTAACACTGTCCCAGCTAAAACTAGGACACTCAGTCAGGAGGTGTGGGGAAGTTCCAGGTGAGGCTGGTCAAGGCAATCAAGGACTATTTGTGCCCTTAGGACACCTACATCTGTATGTAAGGTGAACTCTTCTGCACCTAACAATCATGCACAAAAATATTTGTCATTCAAAGCGAAGTGCAAATCTCAGAAATGGATAATGGAAAGTACTGGGCTGTAAAATGATAGCATGTTGCCCTTTGCAGACTTAGCTCCCTGTAAAAGAGTTGTTTTCACATTTCCTGACGAAACTCTGTGACACAGCTAAATTGATTTACAAAAGCTTTTAAAACAGAAATGTGTTGGATTTAAAAAAACTGCTCATTTTCTAGTACTCTCACAAAACAGAGGTTGTATGCACCCATATTAGGACAATAAACAATTTGTCAAAACAATGGTGCTTCTATAATGTGAGCTGTCGGTAGCACTGTGCAGAAAACACAGAGCAGGAACAGGTGCCTGAGCCTTAAGGAAAATTCAATAATAATGCTTCTATCCTGTTTTGCATTTCCAGAATACAGGAAATTACCTCATTAACTACTGATAGCTGCAGTGGTAGCACAGGTGAGACAGGGCACTGTCTCTCATTTATAATTCTTACCTGCCCAGTCTGTACCGGGAATTTACATCAGCATTCACCTCCTTTCCTACTTGTTTCGTTGGTTTTGTCTGCTTTCAGTATCCAGTAATCTCATATTCCTGCAGTGGTGCTCAATAAACTCATTTTTATAAAATGACTAAAAAGTCCTGGCATTTGAAGACATCATCACAGAGTGGTATTTTAAAAGTGTTGTTGAGGATGAATGCATGATCCAGCTCCAGGAGAAGACCACCAAGACACTTGCCACCAAGATCTGCCTGGGTTACTTATAGCATACTGTGTCTTGTGCTGGTAGTTTTGCCTGTGAATCAGCATATACATAAAATCAACATGTAGGAAAATCTTTCCATTCCCTACTAGTCAGTGAGACAGTTTTTCTTTCTTCTTTCAAATGATTGGGGACCATCTTGGATCAGTCAATTTTGGTCTCCTGGAATAATCAAAACCTCTTTAAAAAAGCAATAACCTTGCTTGAAAGTTTATCTGTTTACTAATGGAATTTGCTGATCGTGATTGCCTGTTCATAGCTGGTTTTACTTTCTTCCTATATTTTCTAATAAAATTTACATCTGGAACATATCAATAGGCACATGTTCAAGTTTGTTTACAAAAAGAATATATACTAGACACAAAAAATCAATACACTAACTTTGTATCCTAACAGCTAATGTGTAGTAGCATTTGACATTAACTTTGTATAGCAGCTTCATCATTCCCAGGTGGTGTTCACAAGAGGGAAAAAAAGGCTTCCCTACTGTTAAGGCAGCAGGAACTATACAGAAAAACTTCTGTAACTGATACATATTGTTTAAAAAAAAGTCTACTAACCTAAACTTCTACCCAGAATTACTGCTTGTCTTCACTATGTTCTAGAATCAATGACACCTCTAAGTCTTATCACATATAAATAGTCAGATAGCATTGTTTTCAGGCCTAAAGACAGACTAACATAATGGGCAAAAATTGACTTTTTAAGAAGTACCATTCAGCAGTCATTTTCCAGTAACACTAGAAACCAGCTTATCTTTTTTTTTTTTTCACAGTAAAGGTGACTTATCATTACTTAATTTCATATGCCCCACTTCCTTAGAGACTTCCAAAATAACAGCATCTCTATACCTCACAGTCTTCTTCTGACCTAACAAAAAAATTTGTTAATGACTAACAAAACCTTAACCAACAACATTTCTGAAATTTTAGTGACCCTACAAAGTATCAGGGTTGCTGCCTAAAATCTTTTGACTTTGAATTTTTATGGGTAGAATAGTTCACTGTTAGGATAGAAGAAAAGTCCAGTAGCACGGGAAAAAAAAAAAAAGAAAAGAGCAACAAAAAGGACATGCCAGATTACATGACACTTTCATTTCAGTTGGAGACCCAAATATTAGCCGCCTTCTGCTCCAATTTCAATTTTGTCGTGTTATCAAGCGTAACACCATTTCAGAGAAACAATACCATCAACACTAAACCTACCACACGTGACAACCCTACATTTATAAATTACTGTAACATATCCATATTTTCCTGGGAATACCTACACGTAAATCGTAAATCTGAATGTTAAATTTTGTATCTGTATCTCCTCTGTATGGCATCTTTTGTCTATACATCTGGTAAGCTTAATAGTAATTTTAACCAGACTTTCATAGATAAAACAGACATTTATCAACTACCCCCAGATATTTTACATAGGGGTACAAAAAAAGAAAAAAAAAAGACAGTGATTTTGCAAATATATCTCTTTCTTCAAAAGTCTGTTCATTTTTTGAGAATATTCCCTACTGTCAAAGAATCTGAATTATACACATTCTTAAAAACTGGTGACATGGCAGCCAATGTTCAGTGGAGAATTTATTTTCATTTCAAACTCATTAAATTCTTGAAAACAGTGTTTGAGTAGGAAGCTGGTATTCCATCACCGCAAACATAAGTTATGACCCTGAACCAAGACAAGAGCCCAGTCCACAGTCAGAAGTTAGAGATGAGATACATTGCTGGGTTCCATGAAGAGAGACTTTTAAATAATACACACTAAGCACAAATGTAGTCCTCTTTTAAAGCCTGGTTCTACAGATGTGCTCAAAAAGCATGAAGCATGAACCACATGATGAATGTGTGTAAATGTCCACTGAGACTTAGAGTAAAGGTCAAAGTATATAATATCAGCCAGTCAGTCAGTCAAGCAACTGTTTCCATTGATTTTCACAGATTGTTCTTTCCACGCACAGATGTAGGATTAAAACCATTTGCTGCTATAAGTTACAGAGCATCACAATGGTCCTTCTCCGTACTTCAGCTTTATACTTCATATGTCATCTTAGTATCTCATTCTTGAAACATGACGAATCATTCTCCATTTCACTAACTTTGATTAGTTCTTCAGAAATAGTAGTTATTTGTATGTGGAGTTATATATGTCAATAACTTCACAGGATCAAGACCTTTTGTAAGTATTCAGGACATGCACTATGTGTAAGGCATCTTTAAATTGTACAGTTGAACTTGGTCCTACATTTGAGGACATAATGTGCAAATAGCCAAACTTTTTCAAGTTTACATCTTATAATTTCTTAAACTCTTATTAACACTAATTGATAGGTTACTTTGATGTGCTGACACTTTGGGATTCATCTTGAAGCAACTGCAGTAAACCTTGACCATTTGGAAAGCATTCAAGCATGTCTAAATCTATCTCAGCATCACTGTTTTCACTATTACCTGTCATCCTTCTCAGCCAGCTCCCACTTCTCTATTTAGCTGAGTTTTGTTTCATATTACAAACTTTTTTGGTGGACCACCCAAAGCAGTAAACTTTGTTTCGTTCATGTGTACAGTACCTGAAAGAATGTCAGAACTCTTCAACATTAGTAACAAAAGAGCAACTTCAAATTTCTTGGAATTAAGACCATTGATTTTCTGCAAGATTTCTTTTTTTCCTCTGCCTGAGGAAACAGGTGTAAACTCTTGAGAAATATTTTTTGCTAAAAAGTTCAACCCATTCTATGTAAGAGCCAAAGAATTTACTATGAAAACTGACACTGTTTAAGAGAAAAAGCAAACACCAGTTTCTTTGAAATTTTGTCTGAATAGCAGTCTGTTTTTCAATTGCTATAGTTTTCAGTAGTTTTGCATATATGAAGATGGCTTAACATTAACATTTCCTCCCTCTCTGTCATTACTGAACATTTCTAGAGCTACCAAGGGAAAAATACAACAATTTTGGTTTCACACAAAACAGCTAAAGATTGAAACTGATACTCTTCCAGGTCATTTTCTATTGTTTCTCAGGTAAGTTTGGTACATTGCAAGACTTTTTATTTTGCAATTTCACCATGTCTTCAGGTTCATTTTCTCTTGCATGGATCAAGGGCTCTCAAATGGTGAGGTTATCTTTCCTGATGCGGTTTTGATCCTTTCCAGAGCAAGGTGTACCAAGCCCAGGGAAAACACCAAAACGAGCATTCATTTTCTCTTACTTTTCTCCATTTGAGATACTACAAACCTAGGATTTTCTAATTTATGATGAATAAAATAGGCAGTTTGGGTTTCTGCTGATTTCCAAGCAGAAGCAATCTGGTAAAGCAAGAAACAAAGGCAGATACGTACATCCTGATGTTGTAAAACATCACAACAGTGTGCTATTTTCAGAGGACTATTAGAAAGAAGTTAATCCACAGCCATTTCCATGTTTGTCTACCTCAGCAAAGGAAACATACTAGGTTGGTTTTACTTTGCAAGTTTTCGACTTTTTTTTCTCAAACTTAATGGACCTTTTATCAATAAGCCATTAAATCAACTTTCCAAAGGTCTGTGTTGGCTATCTGTATGGAGGGGAATAATTAGGAAGAAAGTTGCTTGATGCAGGATTTCGGGAAGACCCAGATTCTCTTCAACTTCGAAATCACATATTTTAAACTGGACACTCAAGGCAGGTATGCAGGTATCCAGATATAGGGTGACAAGTCATATTAAGAACTCAGGTTTGAAAACAAATCACATAATTAGAATTACTTTCTTATAGTGGCAGGCCAGGCAATATGGATGAAATAAAAGATTAGGAAGAGAAAGGATTAAAATAATGCATCAGTCTGCCTGCTAAAATTAATTGTCCCGTATTATACAGTATCTAGTGATCAATCTGATCTTGCTTTAAACTCTCTAAGATTAAGGACATATTCGTCAGGATCCTCAGCTCTCAATTCCCATGTCAGCGACATCTTTAGTTAGTGCCAATGGCAGATCTTAAACTACAGTTACCAAATATTTTACTAAAAAAAGATAAATATACCTAATATTTCCCTATTTCCTAAATCTTAACTGTACTTAATAAAGGAGTCTTTATAAAAATATTCTGTATTTGGTTGGGATATGATTTTGATTTTTTTTTAGCTGGTTAAACTAACTAGGTATTGTAATTTTCAGGTGTTCTGATTATTTCTTCCTCTGCTCTGTAGCAAATCCCTTCATTTCTTCCAGCAAGCAACACTGTTTCCTTACTCAGACTTCATCCTGAAAAATCTCATTCTTTAGTTTAGCCAGAACTCACTCTGTCCTATAAAAACAGCGTTTCTGAGCCTTTATCTAAGTTCCCATTAGCAGAGTAAACATCATCTTCAGTAAAAAGCTTCCAAAATTCTTTGTGTGAGAACCTATTAATTCAGGAGTGTGCTCTTACTAGACACTGTGAGTTTTCAAGCAACTTTCTGTAGAAACCTGCTTGTTCATGCTGAAAAAAGAAACATATATGTCTTATGTCAGCTTTCATTCTTAAAGATAAACTTGCTTGTAATTAAAGTTCAGAAGTTTCATGACTCCTTTATGGCTCAAAAAAAAATTTTTTTTTTTTTTTTATTTTTGTAAGTTAAACTTTAATCATGTTACTGGTTTTGGATAACAGTGAAATATCAATTTTCCATATAGATATAAATTTGTTCAAAACGCATGGACCGTTATGAGTAAAATTTAAGAAAAGACAAATACAGTTTCTAATACAATTTCGAATTAAGCAATAATGAGGCTTGAGAATTATCTTTTTCTCAGTTTAACAGTCAGTAGTTACCCTGTTGGAGAAGCTTTTTTACTTCCTTCCAACTGTTATGATACACAAGAAGAAAAGCCCTATGATACATTCAGCTAAAATAGTAAAAACAAGCACTTAGAACTCTGAAAGTCAAAGAATTGGAACCGCATTTGTAGTTTAAAATTTGTTCCTTTTTAGATATACTTTATTTATCATAAACTGTCATTACACAATTACTCTGGACATTTTCCACATAATTCTGACTCAGTCTGTAGTCATTACTCTGGTGAGTAAATATTTAGTGGCAAACTTCAACCTATCTTTACCTACAAGAACCTTTATGGAAATGGAGAGATCTGATGAATATACTACAAAGACACATTGGCTAATAACATCGTGAAACACTGAATTTTAAATATTTTCCTGCATTAAATGTTCCTGAATACATATAACATTTATTTATACGAGCCATCAAGCACCCTTTCTCTGGGGCTGCTGTTTCTCTTTCTGGGATGATATTGTAGCCTAAACTGCAAAAATGTCAAAAAATTGTGAACATGGAAGTGCACACTGCTCCGTGTTCCTGGTAGCCCTCAGTACTGCGAGGCGGTCTAGAACCGATGGAAATGACAGAGACATTTCATTTTGTGCACACGGAATAGCGGTAATTGTTCATAACAAATGCAAAGTCACTTTCCTTTAAGACCAGTTTCCTTCAAAAACAGTTTGTTCTTTATAATCTAATAAAATCTACAAAAGAATTTAAAAAGGGTAGAAAGCCTACTGAATGTAATGATGAAGATATGAAGAGAGAGTCAGATGTTTTACTGGCTGGAGATTTAGCACGACCTACATACAGACACACACAAACCCTTAATTATAAAATTAAGGAGTGCAACAAGATTCCCCAAAAGACTTTCTAGTAAGTACCAGAGGAGAGATTCCCCTGCAGCCCATGGAAGGGACCACGGTGGAGAAGACACCCACACTGTGGCCACGAAGGACCCCATGACACAGCAGGTGGGTGTTTCCTGAAGAAAGCCGCCACCATGGAGAGACCATGCTGGAGCAGGGGAAGGAGCAGCAGAGAGGAGCTGTTGTGGACTGACCACAACCCCTATTCCCCATTATTCTACAAAAATAACATTTTAAGAAGTCTCTCTTTATGAATTTTGTTTACTCTCAAGCTAACTAGTCTAATATTTTTACTATATTTGATAAAGAAAAATGCATTAGTATAATTCCCATTGAGCTTTTCAAAAACATTTTCTTTTATCAGATGTACCCAATAACAATCTTAAGCCTAATTTTTTCTCTATTAAACCTGTTAGACATCTCAGGTAAAGAATTCTCACAAATATTTATGACATGTAATGTCATGCATTATCAGAAGCTATGTATATTATTTCAACTAATATGTTTAATTAATTTTTTCCAGAAACATCTGGTTACAGATCAAATCATAATTTGTGAAAGTTAAAAAAAAATTCCACATTCTCAACGGTTGAGTAGCAGATAATTGCCAGTGAAATCCAGGGAAATCATTATATTTCAAACTTCTTGGCCTTTTCACTGTTTCTTAA
This sequence comes from Tauraco erythrolophus, assembly GCF_009769465.1. Taxonomy (NCBI): domain Eukaryota; kingdom Metazoa; phylum Chordata; class Aves; order Musophagiformes; family Musophagidae; genus Tauraco; species Tauraco erythrolophus. The sequence continues at coordinate 120,033,562 of NC_141465.1, read as the reverse complement.
GTATCACTTTAAACATAAATAACTACAAAGAAAGTCACATATGTCTTATTTGTCCACAATGTTATAATAGAAACTTCTGAAATAGGATAGATGCTATAGAGAACTACCCTTGGCAGCTTTGACTTAGTAAGTCCTACTTTTCCTAATTCATGAGATAGATTTTCAGAGCCCTCTCTGTGCTTCACGCTAGCACAGGTATCCAGCTACTTACATTTCAAATACGTATGTTGAAATGAACTTGATATCTCTAACCTATACCAGCATCACAGGAATAACGACCACCTAGACCTACTCACAAGTGATTTGGTTGCATCTGACATGACAGCTACTGTTCATTTTGTCTTCGGAGAATCAGAGAATCATAGGATGGTTTGGATTGGAAGGGACCTTCAAAGATCATCTAGTTGTAACACTCCTGCCATGGGCAGGGACACCTGCCACTACATCAGGTTGCTCAAAGCCTCATCCAGCCTGACCTTGAACACCTCAAGGGATGAGGCAGTCACAACTGCCCTTAGCAACCTGTTCCAGTGCCTCACCACCCTCAGAGGGAAGAATTTCTTCCTTAGATCTAATCAAAATCTACTCTCTTTCAATTTAAAGCCATTGCCCCTTGTCCTATCTCTACATGCCCTTGTAGGAAGTACATCTCCAGCTTTCTTGTAGGCCCCCTTTAGGTGCTGGAAGACTGCTAGAAGGTCTCCAGGCTGAACAACCCCAACTCTCTCAGCCTGTCTTCAGAGGAGAGGTGCTACAGCCCTCAGATCATCTTTGTGGTCCTCCTCTGGACTCACTCCAACAGCTCCATGTCCTTCATATGTTGGAGGGCCCAGACCTGAATGCAGTATTCCAGGTGGGGTCTCACAAGAGCAGAGTAGAGGGGCAGAATCACCTCCCTCAAACCGCTGGCCACACTGCTTTGGATGCAGCCGAGGACACGGTTGGCTTTCTGGGCTGCAAGTACACGTTGCCGGCTCATGTCCAGCTTTTCATCCACTAGTACCACCAACTCCTTCTTCTCAGGGCTGCTCTCAATCCATTCTCTGCCCAGCCTGTACTTGTGCTTGGGATTGCCCCGACCCACGTGCAGGACCTTGAACTTGCACTTGGCCTTGTTGAACTTCACGAGGTTCTCACAGACCCACCTCTCAAGCCTGTCAAGGTCCCTCTGGATGCCATCCCTTCCCTCCAGTGTGTCCAAAACACCACACAGCTCAGTGTCATCTGCAAACTTGCTGAGGGTGCACTCAATCCCACTGTCCATGTCGCCGACAAGGATGTTAAATAACACTAGCCCCAGTACTGACCCCTGAGGAACACCACTCGTCACTGGCCTCCATTTGGACATCAAGCCGTTGACTGCAAGTCTTTGAGTGTGACCATCCAGCCAATTCCTTATCCATGGAGTGGTCTGTTCATCAAATCCATTTGTCTCCAATTTAGAGAGATATTAACCTATGAAAATACATTCGACGCAACCGCAGCCTGCCATGCTGAACTTCATAAACTAGTTCAAATCATTGTTTGCTGCAGGTCATTAAGAAACTAGTAAACAGACTATATAACAATGATGCTAATGTAAATTTTTCATGACAGCAGTCACTGGTATCCTGCTGACAAATGATAATGTCATTGCAACATGTCCTTAGAGCTCGGTAATTACTTCTGTATTCATGAGTATATTTGGCTGGAAGTTTACCTGATCTGAATGTAAAAGCTCTCAGCAAAGTTTACACATGCTATATACATCAGGTGCGTGTACAACATGAATATGTTTGAAATACCTCTAAAGAAATAATGTGTTCACCTGAGGCATTACACTGTCTTCTTCCTGCCACACAAGATTCTTCCTGAAACATGGTATTATTAAATTATTGCTTCAGCCCTTTACAAGATTATGCAATAAGCAAATGTTTCAAGGAACAAAAAGTGAAATACTTCCAAAGAACTGCAATAAACTAGCTTTAAAAGTGTCCTGCCTACCTGTGTGAAACAGGATTTTGTTGTTTGAAACACCGCTAGCATGGTTTGAAGCATAGTTTTATGACGGTGATTTTTTCAAACTGCTTTTAAACCTTCCAAACTATTTGAAGGACAACATCTGAATTTCAGTAGTTAAGACACAATATTTAATATTGCTTAATAAGTTTTATATATTAAAGTGTCAATGACCTGATTAAATTTACCTCCAAGTGCATAAAGAAATAAATAACACTGTATTTGAAGCATCAGTGATTATATGTGAGAAGTCATATTAGATGGGAAGAGTCTCAGAAAACAAGAACCTATGTATCTTTAAAAGAGAGATGGTGGGGAATCCAAAGAAAACAGAACACTGAGTTAACTATGGACTACAGAAAAATGGAATAGATGTGTAAATGGTGAACTTACAAGCACTTGAAGAATAATAAAAAGAGTCAATCTGTTTTTTTCTAGAACAAACTATGTCAAGCCAAATTAATCTTCTTGGACAGGATAACTGGAATACTGGTTAAGAAGAAGAATAAATTTGCTGTATCTCGAGTACAGTAAGACTTTTAATATTTTTCCATGTTAAATTCTCACAGGAAAATGAGGGAAACGTTGTCTAGATAAAAAAAAAGAAACAAACCACATAAAGACAGTGTGTGACTGCTTGAAAAGCTCTTCTCAAAGAATACTTATCAGTATCAAATGGGGATTTTCTTTCAAGCTGGTTTCCTCAGAGATTCCAAGCCTAGCCCTGTTCAATATTTTTATTAAAAATATGCATTACAAAGTAAATGGATAAAATTTGTAGATGAAACTAGGATGTGTTAGGGTTACAGAAGCCTGGAGAATGACTTCAGAATTCAAAATTGTCATAATAAAGACATAATCCAGAATTTAAAAAAAAATAAAGGAAGGAAGTTAGAGCACTAGTAAGGAGAAATGAACACCTAAAATGTCAAATGAGGAAAAAGGACCTGCAAGTTTAGGTGTACTAGAAATGACCTGCAAGTTAACAGTGCAGTATTATTGCAAAGGAAGGAAAGGGAAAATCTTGTATTGTCAAGAATTTTGCAGGTAAGATATGAATGAGGATTATTTTCTTCTACTTGTTTCCAAGAAGAATGCAGCTGAAGCCGTGCGAGCAGTCTTCAGTGCCATACTCCAAAAGACGTGTAGTGACTCTGGAGAGAACATAGCAGAAAACGGCAAGAAAGAGTAGAGGGCTCAGAATGCATTATCCAGGAGGGAAGACTGCAGAAAAAGGGTTTCTTTCAGTCTAGGCAAGTAAAGAGTTGATAAATCTTCCGGTCTATGCAAGATTGTTAATAGAAAAGACAATGATTGATTGTTACCAATTGTCCACAAGAAAGAAAGACAAGAACTCAGTTTAACCTGCAGTAAAGACTACATAGGTCATATATTATGAAAAAAAAAAAAAAAGAGAGGGGAAAAAATCTTGAACAGGACACCCTTGGAAAGTCTTTTGGTAGAAATTCTAAAAAAATGTATTAGATAAAAATCTCTGTGGGAAGCTCTAGCGTATTTGATCCTTCCCCAGCAGCAGGGGACTGGACTATGCAACCTTTGGAAATCCATTCCATCCCTGCATTTGTAATTCAATGACCACATGATGTGCTTTAGCAAGGATCATTTATGGATTTTTTAAGAGAGTGCTCTAAGTGACATCAGGTTAGATAATTTCACCCTTTTGCAGAGTAGCATTTTTCTTCCCCAAAAGGCACCCCTGCTTCCCTTGCACACACAGATTACAGTGCTATTCAGCACAGCTAAAGACAGAGGAAATTGCCATGAAATGTATTTTGGATAATTTTTATAAATATGTCTACATGAATGATTAGGGCAAAATCTGACCTGTTTCAAAAGGTGTTCCACAAATAAACTTTCTATGAATAATCCGTAGCTTCACAGAGTATGAATCACTGCATATTAAATATTAAATAAACTAACAGCTTTAAAATTAATTGCTTTTCAGGGATTTTAGTGCTAGATGAGATCATTACAGCACTGATTTGCTTCATATAACTTCACCAAGTAACATAACAGACATACCCACCTTGATGTCAGTTAGGATAACTCATCTTCATTACACATGTTTTAAAGAAGTAATAACTGGATAAAATCAGACATGTCTTGACTATCAGAATACTTATACTTTTGATTAAATACCAGGTATGCTTGCAGCACTTAAGGCATCAAAGACTGTTCTGATTTTCCAGGAAAACAGATTCTAGTTCTACAAACACACTGCACGTGGCTATGGCTGAATGGCAGCAATTATTCCATCTGCAGCTTTTGTGGTGCGGGGGATGGGTGCTGGAAGCCAGCGAGAGCTGAGGCAAACAGACAGATTTATTTGAGATAAACTTTAACCCTACTGCAGAGAGAATAATACAAGTCTGAATACAGAAAGGCCAAAACCGTGGGCTGAAAAAGCATCTTCTAATGCAGGCAATATTGTATGAGCTCTAATTAATGTGAAAATTAAGCAAGAAAATAGAATCGGGGGGGGGGGGGGGGGGGGGGGGGTGTCTCTGTGTGTGTGTGTGTGTGTGTGTGTGTGCTAAGAAAACCATTAGGTTGCTTGATCTTTTTTTTTTCCCAGAGCTGAGAAACAGTTTCATGTAAGTAACTAATGTTTTGATGTGAAAGTATCGATGATATGGTGGCAGCATATTTATCTCTCAAACATGCAGCTATGGGGCAGTTAGGAACCGAGAAAAGTAAGACTAGATCACAGAATATAGGTGAAAAGTATTATTGGTATTGCTAATAAACCTCACTAAAACTAATTTTTATGAGCAATTTAGTGGATCAAACTGCAGTTACATTCTATAAGCATGATTTTGTAGAAACAGCATTGAAGGTTTCCTGGTCATTATGATTGAAAGATTTTTTATCAAATTTGCTTCACTTCATGAGTTAAAAAGACAGGGTGGAGGCTTCTTCTCAGCAATTTCAGCATCCTCTTTCTCCCCTGAATCTGCAATTCACACCCATCCTTTTTGCTCATCTGGCATCATTGATATTGAGGCTTCTGCAGCTGGAGCTGATGTGGTGGTTCTGACAGCGGCACACAAGTCATGGAGAAACCGGCTCAACCTTTCACATGGGCGGCAGCACTAGGGAGGTGAAGGAGAGAAACGAGCTAAAAAACTACCACCTTCAAACACAGGTGAACTTCTGGCTTTCTTTATAGGAAATGACAATTAGGTCAATACAGCAAGATGCTGTAGTAGTGAACAGATGCCATTCTTTATACTATTCTGACATATTCTTAACTCTGCTCTTTAGATTATGTCACAGAGGTTATGGCAAAACATTTTAATAAGAACTGGTAAGAAAATAAAAAATATTTTCGATCAACTGTTGGCAAAAAAAAAGGGAAAAAAAAGGTTTGAGGAGAAGCTTTAGATTTTTTCATGGAAATAGTGTGATGTTTTGACACATTTGGGGTTTTTTTTTTCCCTCAATAGAACTCAAAGAAACTGTATTTTTCATTTAGGGAAAAACATTTTTTATTCATAATGATTCACATTCCAAATATCTGTAATTATCTAAGTCAAGTTTCTGTCTCCTGACAATTTTCTTCTGGTTTCTTCCCATCTTATTCCACACTGAATTCAGTTGCACTGCAAAGTTTTCAAATGCAGGGGGGAGGTTTGTTGTTACTGTGGCTGTTGTTTGCTTAGAACATGTAGAATCAACATCCTACTCTCAATTAAATATTGCCTTTTTTAAGGCAATATTTAAGTACTGCATGATTCAGAGGGTCATACGCATGCATCCAATGCACAGTAGAGCAACATATGGGTGAATAGCCTTTCTTCACCTGTGCTCTCCCTTTCAGGGAATGACCAGGTTGGCCAGACTTTGCAGTGTGAGTGATTACCAGCCAGACACCTCAAATACACCGAAGGAAACCCTTCCTTTGCTACTTTAGAAAAGTACTCAAATGAGTAAGTATGAAAACAGGAATGAAATGCACTTATTTTAAACACTGTTTCATATAATCTTACTGACAGTTGGTCTAACTCATACAGTACCTAGAAGACTAGCAATAACTCACTTCAAATTCAGGAATCATTATAAGTGATGGGCAGAAACCAGGATTAGCAAAAGTTGATATTTTTTCACCATATAAACAAGGCCAGGTGGGCTCAGGCGAAATGCATTTAAGTCTGTGCATTTTCCCCACACGCACACCTCTAATTGATGAGGAAATTGCGCCATCCTTCAGAATTGCCTGACATTTACTACCACAATAAGCTGTACTTAGGAAAGAAACATTGCTTCAAACTTTCATACTTTCTCAGGTATACCCCATGATGCAGCCCAGGTTATAAATCTAGACCAGAAGCAACATACTACAACATTAAAAACGTAACAAAGATGAGATCAAATTTAAAGGGCATAGATTCTAATTTTGCTCTTATATCAAATTATCAGGGACTTAAACCGTCTGGGAAGTGTTGCAGAAGAATGTCACAATACTAATTGATTGAGCAACAAAATGGCAGATGAAATTCTGTACCAAAAAAATGCAAAGCAGTGCACATGGGAAAAATAACCTTAACCATACATAATGATAGGCTCTCAATTAGCTATTACCACTCAAGAAAGAGATCTTGAAGATTTTGTGGATAGTTTCCTGAAAACATTGTCTGCATGCTCAGAGGGAAATGGCATTTTAGGAACAATTAGGAAAGGAAATGAGTAAAACAGAAACCAGTTTTTAAAAATGTGTCCTATTCTGTGTCCTATTTTTCAGAAAGCCATAAGAAGAAGCAGAGAGAACAGTGGCAAGGAGGACTGATATTTACTACAGACTACAGGATATAGGAGAACAGAATTAATGGAGTAGGATTCTTCACATTTGAAGAGGTGGCTGCAGGGTGATATTAAAAGGCATACAAAACTATGGATGATATAGCACAGTAAATGATTTTTACCTCTTTTTTCTTAGAGAAGTTCCAGGGAATGACCAATATGAAACAAGGTTTAAACCAAACTAAATAAACAACTTAGAATGACATTATAAAGCCCATTTACATCAGATGCTGTGGACACTGGAAGTAAATATATGGAAATAACAACCACAGACAACTCTTCAACACAAGGATCTCTATGACATCTTCAGTTCAGAAACCTTAAAGCTATGAGTGTCAGGAGTTGAGAGCACTCAGCAAGGAAGAAGCTCTCCAAAGTCCATTCAAGTTTAAACAAAGGACTGCTCAGCTTCTGATACTCTTCCTTAGTAAACCACGATCAGTTAATATTACACATAGGATGCTGTTATAAAAAGACATTAAGTCTAACTTAATAGGGCAGTTCTTAATTACATCAGTGTTACCACATTTTTCTCAAACTGAAATACTTATATCAGTGTGATTTAAAGCATAATCAGGATTTTTTGCTTTCCACAGGACTATCACAATAACCTCTCCTTCCATGGTCAAGATCTCTTGCCATATCACTTTCATTTCTGCAGGTCAGTAAGTTTGCAAAGAATTATGTTAGCATACAGCATGGCGGAAAAGAGTAGGACCAGTGGATGAACTTACTCAAAGCCAAATGCATTGTACTACACTTGTTTCAGTATCATCATAATGCTCTTAATGAGAAGCACTATTTAAAATAATTACCTGTTCTGTCTACCCTAGAATTTAGATGAATGAAAAATAAGTCAATAAAAACGAAACCACAAGAAAACGCTGTAAAGCGATTTCCTGAAAATGAGTTCTGCTACTGAAACTGTATCTTGTTCTGGTGCACTGCTAATTTATTCAGTACTGCTAGTATTACTTCAAAAGGTGATGTGAGACCATGCCAAAGGGTGGAGTGTGAAAAATTCTACATAAATGATTTGTATTTATTTTTTATTGCCCAGAAGTGCTAAGCACTTCACAAAAGACATAGCCTTGTCCCAGAGTTTACAGTCTAATGGATCTATTTGACAGATATGTGAGCTACAACATTTCATAAGGCAAGAAACGACTAAGAAAGGACAAGGTGTTGAGTCAATTGTTTTCTCCATCATTCATTTATTGCTGAAGCGCTCCCAGTGACCACACGCTGAAAGCTGCAATGAGAACTGCATTTGAAGCAAGACTAATCTCAACGACTGAACCCAGTTTCCGGGTGGAACTCTGTGCCCAGATGGTTGTGCCATGGGGAGCCTTTGTGGCACAGACATTTGTCTGTTCTGAGGGATCTCACGCAGTGGCACTGGCACGCAGGCCAGGGTCAGGGCGTTGCCTGTTTTCATGCTGTCACTGCCTCGGTGCACCTGGAACCTGGAGGGGAAGGGTGGTTGTGGATCTTTATTTCTGTGTCTCTTGCTAGCAAAATCGCTCCTCCTTTCCTCCTCTCCGTACTCTTAATTGTCTCAACCGATCCTTGATAATTAGCACAGCTTAACTTTCCTCTTCTCAGTCAAGTCCTCTTCCCATTCACAAAACTCCCTGTCTCCAGACCCATAATGACATGCCTTTTTAATACATTGTGTAGCTGGGATTTGCATTTCGGTTGCAAGAACATATAAATGTGAAACAAAGCTGCTACTTCAGCATGTGGGTATTTATCAGTACGTATGCATCACGAACTCTGTCCGTACGGCAAACTGTCTCCTTCATATTCTGCTTTTCCTCTGGGATTCCCATAAGGTGAATGCCTCTGTTATCTTCTTTGCAGTTTTGTTCCTCCTGGCTAACATACAGCATTCATTTCTTCGGTAGCACCGATCTTCTCATATTCTTCTGATTCCTGCAACAGTCTTTTCATAAATATATCTAGTCCAAGCACAAAATTATCTGATCAAGAAAATTGCCAAAGGTTTCCAATCCTCACTAGAGGGAAACCCCATCATATTCATGTATCTTCTGCAGCAGGACTCCTTCAGGTGCTGCAGCAGATAGCCAGCCTCTCAGTTAATGCTCTTAAAGAGTGAGTCTTCTCTAGTGGTGGCCTCCAGGTAAGGCCAACATAAGCTGTTAAGGTGCCCTAAGGCAAAGCAAGCATTTGCCACCAACAACCAGGGAAGGGAACCAGGGGGAGCCAGGGACCCCACTTCAGAAGTGGCTTTATGCAGCAGCTTTCCAGCAGCAGCGTGGAAAACACACAAACTCTCATATCTGGTCTCCTCTTGCTCAGCAGTGTACAGCAGTACAGGGTTTATGTGGCAAGTTGTGGGGGTGGCAGGTAGGCCCTGCAGGGGTGGCCTCTGTGAGGAGACACCAGCAGCTGCGACCATGTCAGACAGAGCCAGTTTCATCTCGCTTCAAAACAGACCCACCTCTGTCCACAGCTGAGCCCATCAGTGATGCTGGTGGTGCCTCTGTGATAACACATTTAAGAAAGGGTAAAAAAATGCTGCACAGCAGCTGCATGAGAGAGGAGTGAGAAAAATGGTAAAGAAACAGCTCTGCCTGCACCAAGGTCAGTAAAGAAGGAACTGGAGGAGGTGCTCCAGGTGCTGGAGCCGAGATTTCCCCTGCAGCAGCCCACATTGAAGACCATGGTGGAGCAGAAATCAACAAGGCAGCCTGTGGGTGACCCCATGCTGCAGCAGGTGGAGATGCCTGAAGGAAGCAGCAGCCCATGGAGAGTCCATGCTGGAGAAGGGTCTGGCAGGAGCTGTGGCCTACGGGGAGCCTACATTGGAGCAGTTTGTTCCTGAAGGACTGTAGCCCATGGGAAGGACTCACTCTGGAGCAGGGGAAGACTGTGAGGAGATAGGAGCAGCAGAGATTAAGTGTTATGGACTGACCAGAGCCCTTATTCGTCATCCCCCTGCGCTGCTCAGGGGGAGCAGAGAAAAGAATCATGAAAGAAGGAGTGAAGTTGAACATTGAAAGAGCTGAGTGGGGAGGTCAATTAAGAATAGAGCAGGATGGTCAGAAACAAATTGGCAATATATTACATTAATTTTCCCCAAGTTGAGTCTGTTTTGCCTGTGATAGTAACTGGTGAGTGATCTCCCTGTCTTTTGAACACAATTGCTATGGTGGCCTCTTCCCCTTTCTTTCCTTGGCTTTCTATATCTGCAGAAATGATCCTGAGATGTCCAAGCAGGGGAGCGTCAAATAGAGGATGGGATTATTTCCAGGAATAGCACTGAGTGATACCGTTACAGGAACACTGGGTTCATCTCTGATGGTCAACATTGGAAACCAAAGCTAGACAAATGCAGGTTTTAACAAATGTGAGTAGGTAACAACTGGAACAAGTTACCCAGGAAAGTGATGGATTTCCTGTCTCTTGAAGTCTTTAAATCAAGATTGGATGTTTCACTAAAATGTATGTTCCAACTCGAACAAAATTAGAGACTTGATGTAGGAACTGCTGGGTGAGATCCTGGTCAGATCAGGTGAGATCATTGTATGAAGTGGTTCCTTGTGGACTCTTAAGTTAAAATGCTACTGCTATATTTGAAAAAGACCAAAGGACATTCCCTAGCTCAGTTCATAGGCAGTAACTTGCTGTGGCACTATAACGGACATACATCTAAAATTCTGATCTTTTATACGTATTCGGCATGAATTCACATGAGTATGTGCTACCAAATGAACTAAATGTTTTACCCGTTTCCAAGTTCACTTGCTCCTAGTGGTGAAGAACCATCCAGCCATTGAGGAATGGAAATATTATTCCATTACTTTTTACTTGTATCTACAAAGTCCAAATAGTTAAATGATAAAGCATGGAAGAAAGGAAGAATCAAATTTTGGGGAGGACTTACAGGGACGAAAGAGGCAAGGCAGGGAAGAAGAAAAGAAAGACAAGCAAGAGCAAAGGCAGAGGTGTCAAAAAGCCACAGGTAAATAACGTGAAGTGCAAGCCTGCAGATTCAGAGGAAGGATGGGAAAACATGGAGGGAAAGTAAAATGAAGTAGAAGACTTACTGAAAAATAAAGGAATGAGTATTCTGAAACGGAGGTGAAGTCTGTTTGCCATTGATCTGCAAAGAAGTCTCTCAAAGAGCAATTCATTTACAGGAACTCCACGCTCTCCCAAACACTCACGCGCACAGACACAGTCACTCACACAGCTGCACGTATCCATGTAGGTAAGTTTATATATACGTATCTGTTTTCATTGTTCTTTGCTTGCTCTTTGGGGTATGTGGTTGATGCTTAGGAACTAATCATGCTTCAGAAATCACTGTCACCCTCTTCAGCAATTAAAGGCAGTGTCTTTCACCCATGAACAGGAGAGCCTGTGGACACAGGCTATAGGAATAAACCAGGAAAACAAACCTGAGTGGAAGCAGGCGAAACTGTGGTCTGGGAGCAAATATGTGTGTTTGAACACACAGCCACAAAGTTCAACTTAGAAATCAATATTCTTTCATATTACCAATTAACATTTAAAAATTAATTTATTGGAGCTCCAATCATTCCCTGTGACTGATAGGAATCTCTCTGCAAAGCCACATGTAAAACTAGAGGCTCCCTTCTCTGAACATACAGCTATTGTTGGATGATTTCATGACCTATCATTTATTACATATATGTATCTTTTAATTATTAACTGCAATATCCCCAGATCTCTGGCAGCTGTTCTTGGGAACTTCCAAGGCTGGGAAAGAAAAATCCAAAGGCACCAAAAAGAAGGGTCTAGACACAAAGAAAGCTCCATTATTTTTTCTATCTAAAAAAAGAAGAAAAAAAAAGAGAAAAGGCAGTGGCATAGGAGCAGCGAAGTTTTCCTGTCGTTTGCTCTCTCCTTTTGGCATGAGTGCCCACAGGAGCCGAGCGCTTCCCTGCTCGCGTCCCTCTGCTCCATCCTCTGCCGCAAACCCCGACGGCGAGAAGGGGCGTCCCGCTCCTCCCGTGCGGAGCGGAGCGCGCAGGGCGCGGAGCCGTCCGCCCTGCCCGGCAGCCGGTGCGTCCCTCGGGGGGGTGGGCAGGCCCACCGAGCCGCGTCCCCCTGCTCCGCAGCTGCTCAGCACATGCAGATACGCCCCGCCGCCTTCATTAATAATAATTGGTACTTAATAACACCAGCCGCGCGAATGATGGGCTGCAGCGGCCGCGCCTCACCCGCCCCGCGCAGAGCCCGGGGGGCAGCGACCTTGCCTGGCCCTCTCGCCTTACACCGGCGGCACAAACTTCCGCGCCGCTGCGCTCCCGCGGATGTGCGAGCGGCAGAAAGGAAAAAACAAAAACAACAAAAAAACGCCCAAACCCCCATCGCCTTCACGGTGGCTGCGACCGCCGGCGCTGCAGTGCGCGCCCCAAGCCGCGGGCGGCTCCGCGGGGCGGCGCGGAACGGAACGGAACGGGGGCAGCCGCTACGCGCCCGCGGCGGTGCGGGAGGCGCCGGCGGCGGGCGGGGGGGGCGGGGGGCGCACGGCGCATGTCCGCCCGCGCCGCGCCGCGCCGCCACTAGACGCTCCCCCCCGCCGCCAAACTCACCACCATCTTCTGCATGTGCAACATTTGCAGCCGGACAGAAACCGCTCCCCGGCGATGGAGACTGCGGGAAAAATCCGGCGCGGCGGCATGGCTTGCTGAAACGGCAGCGGCAACCGGGAGCGAGGCAGAGCGCGAGAGAATAGCAAACAAATACTAAAACAAACCAAACAAAAAAAAAAGGAAAAAAAGAAATAAAAGAAAAAGAGAGAAGGAAACCTTTCTCCTTCTCCCCTTTCCCTCCTTTTTTTTTTTTTTTTTTTTTAATTCTTGATTTTGTTCGTAGCCGCCTCGTCCTCAATGCCGCTCTGAGCAGCGCCTAGCGAGCGAGCGGGAGAAGGCGAGAGAGAGAGGCAAAAGAGAAGATGAGGATAATTTGCAGACAGCTTGTCTTGTTGTTTTCTGGCTTTTGGGGACTAGCAATGGGAGCTTTTCCTAGCAGCGTGCAAATAGGTAAGCGCTGCATTGGGCTGCGTGCGTGTGTCCAGGGGTTCCATCCTTTGCGAAGTGAGTTGGAAAGGCGGCTCTGAAGGCAGTTTGCAGATTTCTCCTCCACCGCTCATCCCATTTCTCTGCCTTCATGAGAAAAAATCCGCGTGTTTGTGTGTGAACCCCTCCGTGTGTGTGTGTGTACATACATATACGCGTGTGTGTGTATGCGTGTTCGCGTGCGGTAGGGAGGATGCTCGTCTTTTGCGAAACTCCTTCCAGCTCCGGGGTGTGTAGGATGGGTAGGGGAGGATGGGGCTCGGGGCTGATGCCCCTGGATTCCTTCAGCCCCTCCAGCACCCCCCGCTTTTGCCTGGCTCCCGGAGGGATGGCGAGTTAGGTGCACCGGAGGTTGCGGTAGCCGGCGAGGGTGAGGGGTAAAAGGCAACGCTGCCCTTCTTTCCCTGCTCGTAGTGGGAAAGTTTGGGATTTTGTAGGTCTCTCCGTCTAGTCTTATGCCCCCTCCTCAGCGCTTTCCCGTCGCCTCCTGCTTCCTTCCTTTCGGACGTGGTTCGGATGGGACGCAGCTATCTGAATTCTTTCCAGCTCAGCTCCATCACTGCATCATTTCTCGTGGACTTGGAAAGATGCTGCTAATAAGGCTGAGCTGCTCTCTGCCTGCACACATGGCTGCAGAGGAGCAAAGTTCTTTATATTTCTGTTCAGTGCAGATTATCCTGCACTGAGTTGGTATTTTTTTTTTTTTAATCCAGAAAGCATCGCTCCCGTTAATCATCCCGCCACTTAATGTAAGAGGCTGTTGAGTAGCTGATTTACCAGTGTGTTCAGTATCAGGGAGATGGAGGCTAAACACTTTCAAAGGTCACTGTAATCATGACAAATCTGGGTATTTATGTATGAAAGGCTGGAAACTGAGAAGTCAAAAGAGAAGCATGAATGCATCAGGGAGGTTAAAATCGATTGAGGGCAGTGATTTAAAAGCAGTGGTTGTGATTAGGAATATGATTAGTTCCTTATGCATTAAAGTCTTAGGACTTGCCTTACTGTGCAGCTTTGGGAGAGAGACAGTTGCTTGGTAGAAGACAGTAAGTAGCTTGCAAATGATTCACCCTGCTTCCTTTGCTTTTTGCTTTTTTTTCTGTGTTTGTTTTTTTTTTTTTTTTTGTAGGTGGTCTCTTCATCAGGAACACAGATCAGGAATATACTGCTTTTCGATTAGCAATTTTTCTTCATAACACCAGCCCCAATGCATCTGAAGCACCTTTTAATTTGGTTCCTCATGTAGACAACATTGAAACAGCTAACAGCTTCGCTGTAACAAATGCCTGTAAGTAAACATGCCATTGATCTGACCACCATACGAGTAAATTGCCCTGCGAATACCAGGAAACCACATCATTATCTTGCATTGGAAATGCATCAGTAAGTCTGTCTTGGGTGTAGATACCCTTTGCAGAAGAGCAAAAGGGGCAGCAATCCTTTTTAGTTTCTAACTGGAGCAAAATCCCCTCTCCTGCCTTCTGCTGGCTAACCTGATGTGACATTTACTTTACTGTTATTACTGTAGTTTCTTGCTTCCCAGTTTCTATGGAGATGAATTTTGTTGTTTAAAGAAAAATTATGAATGTCTCGATCAGACCGTCACCCCCCTGTTACTCTCGTTTGCTTTTGGGTATGGCGTGCCTTGCATGTATTTGAAAATATACAATAATATTTGTGTTCACAAATGCTTTCCTAATGACTGGAAAGGAGATAGGGAAGCAGTGGTGTGCAGGATAATATATCTGAGTTGGTTGACGCTGCAGTTGATCTGGTGATGTCACTTGAGGCAGCCCTGCTCTTATATTCTAGGTTGTAAATGTCTCTTACCATCTCGTAATGCATACATCCTGTGGATATGTCTCTATGCATCCATACATTGGTGCCAAATCAAGTTAGTATCTGATCTACTTGATTTCACAGACCACCTCAACTGGAACAAATATTCTCTTCCTACTATATATTTTATACACACACACACACACGCAGATGCACATACACCATGAGAGGAAAACAGAAAAAGAAATACCCTTAGCAGTGAGGCAACATTTGCTTTTTTTTTTTTAAAGCAGAGTATAATTAGCTGAACTTCCTACATTTAGATCACCTCAGGGTCTTTAGCCTTGGTTAAGACATGCTGGATACTGCTCAATCTCTGGAAGTGGCAAAGCATAATATCTATTTATCTTCATGTATGTCAGGCTTATAAAAAGGAATTCATGTTATTATGTAAGATGGTTGGATATAGTGTGGCAAAGCTGAAGACTGTAGTAGCGTTGCTACTTTGATGTCCGTATTTCAGGATTCTATAGGTTGTCTCCTGTGGCCTTTTAAGTTTTTGAATCCCTCCTCTTCATTCAAGAGTGAATTGTCTCTAGAAGTAGATGCCCTAAGCAACGTTGCTGAGCAAGTTGAAAATAGAAGCATACTGGAGCAGGTCTTACTGTTCATTGTGCCTTTAAAATAAGTACTAGGTTTCTCTCCACTTTCTCACAGCCATCTCTGTGACACTTTTTAATACGTAAACATACAATGTACTGTGCAGTTCTCATGTATAATTTATAGAATGATTGCTAAATTTATTTATCCAAGTCTTTGGTACTCCAAGATTCAGATGACCTTGCCACCTTATTTAACAGGAAAAGCAGCTGAGCTGCCAAAATGGCTCTATTCATTTTATGCAGGAAAGATTGATGTCCCATTAAGTGTGAATTCTGTATTAAGCAATGTATTGGTTGTGTTTAGCGTGAAAATCAATATCAAATTCCATAAGGAGAAAACACTTCAAACGGTGCTTTGAAACTGGAAGGAATCAGATCTAAGCAGGTGTAGTTCATTGAGAAAATATTACAGTGCATGTCAACTTTTGCAGGCACTGATTATATATTCCATGAAGAAAAATGACACAGTAGCTTTCTTAAACTCTCATTTTTAGTGAAAGAGGACAGAACTAAAACTTTTGTATATTGAAATCAGTCATTTTGGGTGAAGTCAATTATTTTAGATTCTGCCTACGCATCCAGTTCTACCAAATAATTTCCAAGGCTATTGTTACTTTTTGCATTAAGGATGTTGCACAGTATTTCCGTTTGAATGTTAGTGAGTTAATTCTGATTTGCATAAATTTAAAATTGTCTAAAACTGAACCACTTCTCTGTGTAAGACTTAACACCATAGTTTCAAAAGAGGTTTGCCCAAAACTTTCCTCATTTAGACTATGCACAGCAGATTCTTCTCTCATTCCAACCACCTTAGGTTATGTTTACCTTGCATTGTTTTAACTGAAGAAAACCTGTCCTCTTATATTTGCTGTCCTTTATAGAAATAGTGATTCATAACCTGATTCTTTTTTTTTTTTTTTTTAAACTGAACCCAGTTTCAGTTCCAAAGAGTTTAATGACTCAGAGATGATGAACCTTTACAGTATGGAGGGAGGCAGAGAAAGAGGGGGCAAGTAAATGTATATGTTTATGTGTGTGCATGCTCATATAATTCTGTGCATGTCTGTATTAAACAGGCGTAATCTTACAGGCCTTATTTAGGTCTGTACTTCCCACTTAAACCAACATGTATTTTTGCATTAGACCAAGTTTGTATTTATTTCACATTTTGCAGTCTCGTGCCAATAATCTGACTGCTGCTTCTTTTTTTAAACGTTTTAATATGAAAGAGTGTTTTTTAAATAACGAATCTCCTGATGTAACGTAGGCAAACTGACTGACAACTGAATGAACATACCGTGTGTCCCTTAAGCTAAATATGAGCAGAATCCTGCAAAAATCAATTGTCTGATAGCTGGAGGACACCGGCTTCCATGTGATTGAATTTGCTGGCTTGACAGAGGCTTCTAAAGAGCAGATGTGTGAGATTTTCTAACCTAATTAAAGAACCCCCACCATCAGCTCTGAATTAAGTGATTTCATGGCAATACGAAATGATAACTCTTTGCCGAACCACTGTGAAGCAGCGGCTTTGGATCTTGCTATTTGTGTAGAAATTACTCAGCGCACACGTCCCCAAATATACAGTACAAAAGCCTTAGAGCTGCTGTACTGAAATGAATATTCATGTGAGTTCAAGCATAAAGCTCTGAGACATGACCAGTTACCTCTCTTTCTATTGCCGTTTGCTGCAGAGGTTACTTGTGAAGATTCAGGGCCTGGCCCCTTGCATGTGTTAGGGACAGGAAACAGAGTATTTCAAAGGATTGTGGATGCCATATTAGCAGGTAACTCACTGCAACATTGGAAAAACTTGAATCTTTTTTCTTTTCGCCATATAAAAACATACAGCCAAATGTTCATCCGGCAGTACTTTTGGAACTGGAATAATTTTGTATATTCAGTTTAATATCTATTTTCTAATGGTTATCGTACACATTTTTGTTTTCTTTTGACAGGCCCAGAGCATAAGTAGTTTTGTTCTAAATTGAGAATGCCTATGAAACAGCTTGCTTAAGCAGATAGACTCTGTTTAAGTTTGCAAAATTGATCTGATCTGTAGCAGTTTGGAGATAGTCCTCTTTCTTTCCTCTTCCCATTTGTGTGTTTTATTTAAACTCTGCTCATTTCTTGTGCACTACATACATTATTCAGAGTATCTCTCTTACTGACAGAGAGCGCTGGAATTATTGCAAAACATGAATAGTACAAGATTCTAACTCATCAGAACACAATACACCAGAGCTGAAACATTTTAGTATTGGCATACATTGGTTTGCATGTTATAAGCAGGAAATTTTGCTAGTGATTGGAAATCTACCTTCAGCTTGATTTCAGATGTTGAAGCAATGCATTGATTTTTGGGGAGGATTGTATATATTTATTCTTTAGCTGAATGCAAAATAATTTTCTCCACTCCCTGCACCGTCTATATTACATTCGTATATCTCAGCAGTGCAGTCAACATTAAACCCGCTTGCATACTTCTGAGAGGTAGCTCTATAATTTTACAAAGAACCATTTGCCTTCCAGCTCTTGTCTTGGGAATTTTTCTGTTGAAGTTTCAAAAATCCTTAATGTGTAACCAGTCTTGGAGTTCTTATACAGGATTAGGCTCAATGGGGGAGAAAAGAGATAGATTCAAGTCTTTGATCAGTGTTTCATGCTAAAAGTAAAGTTTTTCCCTTTGAGTTTGTTTGACTTCATGTGTATTCTGAGATGAATATCATAGAATCATAGAATGGTTTGGGTTGGAAGGGACCTTAAAAATCGTCTACTTCCAACCCCCCTGCCATAGGCAGAGACACCTCACATATCGATATATTATATATGTGATACATAACACTATATACACTAATATAATCCTAATAAGTGTAACACTGCCCTTGTTTAATCTTTTGCACAATTCAGTTCTCTACTAGATTTTAATCCCAGTAGACACAAAACTCCCAAAATATAACTTTTTTTATTATGTGCCACATGGATTAGAAGAAGAAAAGCCCACTGGGATTAAAAATTTCATATTTTGGAATAACTTTCCTCTTCGACTTTTATGCCCTCTGGACTAGCGCAGAGTTGGTGACCTGAAATTGGAGAGCCTGATTCTGCCTCACCAGCACGAATGCAGTTTCTGAGTGAGATCCACAGAGGTCAGAGGCAGCCCTGAGGACAGACAGGAACCTCCCTCGTCACCCTGCCCTCTCTGTGGGTCTGTCTCTGGGCTTGTGCTTGGTAGTGTGGGAGAGGCAATGTCATTTGGAGTTAACTTTTCTGCTGAGACATCCTAAAAGCTGAGGAAATAGACTCAAAGGTAGTATTGTCTTTATATTGTGACTGTCGTTTTACTTACAGCAGTTTCAGCTTCGATTTGCTAAGCTGCATCATAATGGGATTTTCATTAAATTTGGTTATTAATTCTGTTTTATAATTACAACTCAATTTAGCAATGGGAGTGTTACCTTAGTTTAATAATCAGTGTCATTTGAAACCATGGTGTTCTTTATTTAGAAAGTGAGGTTTTGTATAGCTGAATGGTATTTTGCTATCAAGAGCGATACAGTATTCCCAAGGATGCAGTTTGGAGTATATTGAGAGTTACCATAAAGGCGTATCATACGGTCAGGTTTGAACTGCAAAAGCAAATAGTGTGCCAGTTGGCTAGAAAAATGGAACTGTATTAAATTGTACCCTTCTAAAACAGGATCGATTACAAAAACCCATTTGAAGTGAGTGTTTTACTTTAATACATGGAGTTTATCTCAAGCTAGACTCCAATTATTGAAAACAATTTCTCTTAAAATTTCTATTATTAGCACTCGCTGATGGAATCAAAGAATATATGTGTACTTGGGTGTCATTTGCCCAAAGAAGGATTCTATGTATTTTTAAGAAGATCTATATTCAAAGAGTTTTGTAGTTCTAAATGTGATACTTGTAAATAGCTGTACAGCAGAGAGAAAATCAACCATCAATAGCTCTAATTCGTCAGAGTCTGGATTTAATTTTCAAGGTTGTTGTTGTGAAAATAAATGATGGGCCTTTGCTGAAATATAGTCAGATTTCTTCACTGAAAATTCAAAACATGCATTTCCCTGGCATGAAATAGGACTTTTGTCCTAGCATATTACTGGACTGGCTAAAACGGTAAACTCAAAAGCTTTATTATAGGCTACAGAAATAATGTAGTCTTACTTTCAGAGGATTGATAACAAAGATTGTGTTCCTTCATTCCTCCTGCAGAACCCAACACAGTGTGGTACTTCTTGTGCAGGACAAAGCACTTCAGCAAGTAAATTAAATTGATTAACTTCGTCTTTATCATTGTAATCTAAGTTTGTATGCTAGTCAAAATAGCTCTGGCATTTCATTTTTGGGTCTTGATTGTTTTGAGACTTGCTTGTTTGTGAGAGAGGAAGCAGTCTGCTCTGATTTCTGAACAGTTTTAGATCTTCCTGTGAGTTGTGCAGATTCAGATTGTGAGCAGGTGAATTTCTTCGGATTTTAACGTGTTGGACCAAATAATCTTTTCTCATAGTTCTTATTCGTTAATATATGACTGATTTAAAGGGGATGAAATTTGTGCCAGTGCAAAAGTGAAGAACTCCATATGATTGCACCAGTGTAATTAAAAGGAAAAATTGGCTTCCTTTCTGGATTTCCATTCCTCTGGGTAGTTGACTTGAGGCAAAGATTTTGGACTAGAACAGCACCCAGTCTGCTTCTGCAACTTAGGTGGGCATACCTACACTGAAGTTATGTGTTGAGATGCAAAGTCAAACTAGATAATTTATTCCTGTGTAAATCAAGAATTGTTCTTCTGAATTTAGGAAAATAAATTTGCTCAAGAGTACCTGATCATACCATCTTGTTGGGAAATGTTGGTGTTGCTGTACTTCTAAACATTTTCTCAGAAGTTTTATTATCTTCCTCTATCTAGTTTGGGTTTTTACCTGACTTTTTAAAATTCTTACTTCTTTATTTTAAAGATCTTACAGGTTTTTAACAATACTAATACGGATTCAATTGTTTGTCAATGCAATTATGGGTTCAGTACTCTTAAAAGTTACATATCAGTGATGCTTGTTTTCAGGCACTCAAGTTCAAATAGAGGGGCTATCTTACATTTTGGCGCTCAGAGGTATTCTAGTATTTTCCGGAGTACGCAGCAGCACCTGCCTTCCCAATGGGAACTGCTTATTGCTGAGCACCTTGGAAAATTTGTCCTTGTCTGCGTGATAACGCATGGGTCAGCTGTCTTGTCTCAATAGTGTTACTTCTTTGTGAGGACTTTACTTCTTCCCTGTTCTTTTTCCCATAGTCCTGATGAAGTGTCTGCCACCCTTGTTCAAATAATTGCAGCTGTCTGTTGGGTTCCTGGTTCCTTGTGAAAAGAAGATGGAACCGGAGTGTCAGATACACATCACCTTTTTCTTAGCAATGCAGTGTAAAGACCCAGGCCATCCTTCCTCTTCACCAAGTTCCTCAGAAGCTGATAGATGAGCTTTATGTTGGACTCGAGGGAGAATACTGGAATGCTTATTAACAAGCTGCTATTCTTGCTGAGTTTTGGCCAGCTGTGCTAACATTAACAAATTCCAGTTCAAATATTGGCCCTTGTCCTGCAGTTCTTTCCCCAGGCAGAGCTGTCTGTGATTTAAATAAGGGCTCCACCTGAGCAGGGATTGCAGACTGAAGGCCATTGTAATGAAGGAGTAGTAGGATTCAGCTTTTTTGCAGGGTGAACAGATTCTCATTCTTTCATCTCATGGCTCAATTTTTTTAAAAGTCTTAAATCGCTTAACTCCTGTGATTCATTTATTTTTTTCATATGTTTAGAAATTGGATCCCTGGTACATAATTGCCTATTTTAAAAGAATGTCATTTGGGCTACTGTTTTCTTGTGTTCCACAGACTATTTTGGTGTTATATTTATATGCAGCCATTTCTCCTGAAAAATGCAATCTTGTGCAGTACCTTTCTATATTCTAAAGTCGTGGACAACATGAGCGTGACTACAAGTGTTTTTCTGTAAATACAAATAGAGCACAAGAGAAGCAAAAAGCACTTACACTTTTCACCAGCGTATTTATTAGATTCTTTGTAGAGAAAGGCTTTAAACACATTTTGAAGACCAATCTTAAAATATATTTATATTTTAACTATTCATAACAATTCCCCTGTTTCTCATTTGCAGACTCTCTGTAGGGTAGATTCTGTGCCATTTCTGCGTGCACACTCTTCCCATTGCTTTTATGATGTATTTGCATAGTACTGTCTTAAACACATAAAATTTGAACTTCATTTTTATTTGCACATCACCTTTTCGTACAATTCAGGTATGCCCAATGAATATCTGTCAAATAGATATTTTAGGAAAGTTCACAGGTATTGAGTTAATTGCTGAAAAGAATTGAGACTTTATGCTTTGTTTGCCTCAGTTTTCAAATCCATTTCTAAATGGATATGGAATTTACATTTTCACATTGTGGTGCAAAAGGCGATACATACGTTAGTATTAGAAATTATGATACAAAATAATTAGGAATTATTGTACAAAATATTCTGATTTTGTTAATTTCTTTCACAGTTATGTATTATGCCTCATTTCCTGCTGTTAAAAATTTCACTGATATCACGTGGCTTTTTTTTTTCAATGTCAGGGTCAGATCTGTTTCCTCAGTGGGTAAAATGATTCGTGTAATACATATTCAAGGTAGAGGCTGGGGAAAGAAAGGGAATTCTTGTAGAGCAAAGAGAGTACAAAATGCAAAAATTTTGTCCGCAAAAGCTTCCTGTTCTGCTTTAATATTCCTGATGTACAGTAGCAGTATTTCAGACTACTGGTTAATGTGAGATATGAGTCTGGTTGGTGCTGTGCTCAGGTCTGGAAAACATTACTGAGCATAAGTGAAAAACACTTTATCAAGCACAGATACTTTCATGTAAAATTCAGGAGTAAAAAGCTGTAATATTAAAAAGAGGCACGTCAGTACACTTAGCCCTTGGTTTCCTTGCCTAAGCTGATGGGGGAAAATGGAACAAGACTTTATACAGATCCATAGTCTCAGTAGAGTCGTGTAGGACCTTGTATTAGTGATTTCCTCCAGATTTTCTGTGTGGCTCTGTCCTGGAGAGGCTCTCTAATAAAAGCCTTCAGCCTTGGTCATTTCCATCTGTTTAAACTGAGAAGTGTTCAAGAATGGACTTTACAAAAACACTACAACTAGGATGATAATTTCCTTTGAAAATCAATAGTCATGTGCTCTTGACTGGCTCAGGAGTTTTTCTCACTTCTACTCCAAGTAGAAAGCACAGGCCAGGTAAGTAGCTGGCTCTTGGGACTGTTTGCACACCCTGTTAATGCTGTCTCTGTATCTGTCCATTTGCATGGCCTCCAGTTGAGAGCTGGTCAGGGCTTGTTTTTTCTCAGGTCCTTTTTAAAAAAAATCAGTATCCTTGTTCAGTGCTTCTTTTGAGTGGTAATATAGATAAGAATTGGAGCTGCCTTCCGGAGGCACGAACAAATATCCAAGGAAAAGAGCATAAAAGGACATTGGCGTATTGGGAGGGCATACATCTGCATCTGTTGCAGGGTTATGTATGCCTCATGAAAGTGTGTGGCTGGCAGGTCAGGAGTAGTGCCATATGGAAGTGATCCAAGTTACAAGTCTTTACAGATGATACAGAAAAGATGTGAAAGCAGTCTGGGGGATGAAATGTTGTCTGGTGGAAATGAGCATCAGTGCTTCAAAGAAGAAAAAGTAAAGGTCACCAAAATAAATGGGAGAGTGGATTGCATGTGATAGTGTGCACAGGTTATTGTGTTTTAAGGCTACGTGGGACCATTTTGATCACCCAGTCTGAGCAATGAGATGCCAGTCAGCCAGCCTCAGTTAGTTTCTTAATTGAACCCATAATTCTTTCCTTGTTGGATACTCACTTTTTCCAAATAAATTCAGTGTCAAATTGAAGACTGAAAGAATCACAGGTAAATTGTCATGCCATCAACACATCATTTGGACATACCACTCACTGTCTTTATCTGTGTTGAGTGCAGGAGTCATACAGAGTAGGCAAGCAGAAAAGAAAAATTGCCTACTGAGTTTGTTTTTGGTCTTTAATTTAGAGAGATACCATAATCAGCATGATTTGCATCCAGTCATCACAGTTGTGCAGCTCCTGGAGCCCCCTGAGGTTTGTTCTGGCTGGTTGGTACCATGTCTTGCCTGTGCAGGGCGGGAGTGTGGGACACCCTTAGTAGCAAGGCTTATGCCATGGCAAGGCATGTCAGGACTTACTGGAGCCTTTTTCATCTTCCCTTGAAAAATGCTTCCAGTGGACACAAATGGTGGGGTTTTTTCCTCTTCTAAGAAAGAACATCTCCTAACCCCACAGCAGGGAGTATGGCTTGAAGAAATAGTAATATAAGCTTGGTAAATATGTTCAAAGACCATTAAGTATGTTTTTGCTAACAAATGTAAGCTAATGCCCGTTATCTGTATTCACAGACTCGTTTACCTACAAATAAAACTTTATGCTCATGTATGTTACACATATTTCACTTTCAGTGAGCCACAGAGGATGTGAATCTATTACTGCTTTCACCTGGAGGGTTTGGGCTGTTAGCTTAAGATACCAAGAGTTATGAATTTAGCTTTGGAAGTCCCTGGTTTTATCTGCTTTGTGTGTCAGAGGAGATGGCAGCCTGAACACAAACATGATGATGAATGAGATTTAATGCACAAGAATGTTTGCAGAAAGCAAAAGCCTGAATAAAGGAATACAAGAAGTGCTCCCATAGCTGTCTTTGATGATCTGTTGCACTGTTCTGAATAGCAAACGTATATGGAGAGAGGTAAAAAGGACAAACCTTTTAGTTCCTTATACCATAAGTCATGAAAACAGGGAGAAATAGTAACATGAGACCTCAGCAATTAATTATGGTATACTAATGGCTCTACTTGCAGCGTCTTGTTTACTACCACTCCATCCGTTAAATGGTTTGCTTAAATGATTTATTATACATTTATTATTAAAATCAGCTGGAAAATGACAAGGTGTTTTTAGATAACTAACTCAGAAAAAGAATGGGCACAGTTAAAGCAAATGCATATGTGCAGCGTATAATTGGCGAGGTTCGGCCAGGCGTTGTGTGCAATGATTTGCAGCCCAGGCAAGTGGGTCTGCCTTGCTTCTTCAGGGACCCTTGCAGACTCAGAAGTGACAGATTGCCTGGAGTAAGGAGTCAAACGAGTTTGAGACCTTGTGCCTGAAGTTGCTGTTTGACCTCTGTTCACCCTCAGATGAGTGGGAGAAGGGGTTCAAGATACGACAGGAGACGTTCATCTGTGAAAGAACATACTTCAGTGTTGGGGAAGAAGGTTTCTGAGAGCGGAGGAAGGACTGACGTGGAGCACTAGTCGCTGCATGGGCAATTCTCTGCTTCTGAAGACAGAGGAGGAAGGTGCAGCTGGTGCTTGTGAATTAGGGATTATAGCTGGTGTGAGCTGACGTGACTTTGGAAAACTTTAAGGTGGACATGTGGTTGTGCTGAGCTGAAAGCTTAGTATGGAAGGGGAAGTAATGACTAGTCTGTGTGTGCAGTGGAGTACGGTAGGAGTTAATAGACAGGGAAGAGCGTAAGACTGAAAACTACTATTCAAAGAGACAGAGATAAAATTCTCGTCCATCAGCCCCTCCCATCCCTCCCTGCTTTTTACTGTTACATGTCCCAGCTTTTTATGATTAAATGGTAACAGTCTGCAAGAAGCATGACCAGTGGAAGCAGTGGACATGGTACTTCCCAAGCTCTGCAGAGCAGGAGAAGTGTTGCTGAGCTGAAGGCAGCTCTGGGCATCCCAGGGGCTGTCACCTGACCCCTTCCTGCCCCACACCTAGGGACAGCCTCCTGTGGCTTCTGGGTTCAGCACGTGTTATTAGCTCCTGTAAGGTATTGATTGCAAATAGCCATCAGCTTAACTACTGCAGGGAAAGGAAGGGAGGGGACAGGGCATAGAACATTTGTTTCTTGGTTAAGAACAGAAAAGAAATTACATCCTTGTACAACCTCAGAAAAACTGTGCCTGTTTCCATCTCTGTCTTAACTACCTCCAGCCTGCCTTAGACTCCATCATGGTCAATACTTAAGTATTTTAAGGGAGTGAATGGAAGGAGGGAGTGGTGGTGGTGTACCACAAAAGACAGTTTATACAGACGAATTGGATTGCTTTCCTCCATTCTTTGGGTATCTGACAGATGTTGAAGGACTCCTGTATTTTTATTTCCTGATGAAAGCCCCAGAAAGCCCATCATTCTTTCAGTTACTGTTTATGATGGGAATCTTTTGCACTTCAGTACAGCTGGCAGGCACCAGAGCTTCACACCTTAATCACATTTGCTTTGTCAGCCTTTCACATACTATGCTAAATGGGAGACTAGCAGAAAATCCTTTGAGCAATTACAATAATAGGATAATAATAATTATTGCAGTTCCCTGCACTTATATAGTGTCTGTGAGATTAAAATGAGATCCAGCATAAAATTACCCCTTTGAAAAGGTGTGGATATCCCCTGCCAGCAGCATTGCCTTGTGAAACTGCTCTCCATGGCCTCAGCTTCTTGCTCCCTTAGCTTTGGTATGGTCAAGCAGGGCTGCATTGCCACCTTCCTGTTCATGTCTGTAACCAATTGCCTGCACAAATAAAGTCATTAAAGAGAATGTGAATGAGGGGAATCAGCAGCATGAAGAAGGTTTTTCCTGTGTGTGGCTATAAAAGACAGGAGAATGTTAAAGGGTAAAGTCTTCTAGTTCAGAGGGATCATGCTTACATGAGGCATTTTACTTTCTTGACTGCACATCATGTAGATCTCAGGAACGATTAGTGAGAGTTAAATGTGTGCAACCAAAAATGTAACACAGCTGTAGCTTTAAGCCTGTTGGTTTCTTAAGATGTGCAGTAAGATAATGCACTACCTTCCTGTGTGGTCCTGTCTGTGAAAGTATTGTCTGCAAACTACTGGATTATTGGTACATTAAGTTGGCAGTTTCTATTTACTGAAATAAAATACTTTGGGGCCTTTTCCTGGCCCCAAGAAAGTGCTCCACACTTAATCAAAATTATGAAGTTCAATGTCAATCTTTGAAAACATTGTACCTATTGTTAGTGCTGTGATGATGATAAGTTCATTAAGGTTGTGTGTGACCATAATAATCTGGTGCCATGTTTTTTTTCACCAAGACAAAAATAGCAAAGTGATTTAAAATCCTAGATTTTTTTTTTGATGGTGCAACCTGTAACTTTCCCTGCTAAGAACAAGAACAACTCTAGCTTTTAGTGGGAGTCTGCCCCATTTTCTCACCGCTCTCAGTAGGTCCAAACAGAGATGGAAGCATCCAAGACGTGTCAGAAGACAGAAACGCAGCAGACTATCTCCCTGCATCTGTGGCATGGGTGACTGAAAAAGCTGTGTTTGTCACCTCAATTCGTTTGACTATCCTGATGTTTGACTTCAAGAGAGCAAATAATGGCTCAGACTTCGTAAAATCCATGTTGTGCCACAATTCTGACTCCCTCTTCAACCAGTAGATGTCCATGGAGGGCAGCCTGGATGTGGCCATTCCCATTATTGCACTGGGTGAAGTGCAATATCGGCACTTTATCAGCAGCCAGCCATTCCTCATTGTACAAGAAGACAAATGTCAGAGGTTATACTGTAATACTTCTCACTCTTCTGTGGTCATCTTGACCAAGCAGAAGACGCTTTGGTTCCTGATGTCTGTTTGGATCCAGTCTCTTGTAAGTGATAACACCTGACAGTGATCCCAAAGGATTGCAGCAGAGGTTTGCTGGAGTGTCTTACATTTTGGGCACTCCAACATCTATCTTGGTAATTCCAACAATTCTTTTGGCTGTGCTGAGGACTAGAGGAGAGAAGAGATGATTGCTGGTAACCCTCACCTCCCTGGGGCCTTTTTCTCCTGCATCTGCATCCCACCCAGGAGAGTTCCTACCCAGGAAGGGCACTGATCTCTGCTCCCTTTTGCCAATTGAGCAAAACTACACGGGGAGCAAAACAAGGGTGGGTCTTGAATTCTTCTCCTCCAGGGCTTCCTGTACATATTTATGACTTTTGTGTGCGCTCTGGCTTTCTCACACATATCTGAAAGAGAATTTGAGCAACAGTTTAATTTCTAGAGCTACAACTGTTTGTTTTCATAGGATTGTGACTTGCATCTCAAATTTTGCACTTGGTTGTCAGTGTTCATCACCAAGAAAGGATATTTAGGATGATAGGGACAGGTCATTGAAGCCAAGCTTCAGCATTTTGGAATTGTGTCTTAGGTTGAGTTGCAGAGGCAGACACATGTAAAAACATCTGGTTTGGTTTCTTCCATGTGTATGTAGAGAAAGCTTTAAAGAACATTTAAATACTTCTAAAACTCTCTATTTTGACTTTATGTTAGACAACTGTAAACATTTATGAGATGCTTTCCAGGAAGAGACTTTAGGAGACTTGATGCATCGCACATCCTGGCAGGGCAAATCCCAGTACTGCATTGGAAGCATGGATGAGCATTAATTTACTTGCACCAAGTTGTTAATTTCTGCTTGAAACTGTTTCCCACAAGTCTGTGTAAATGCATATAAGTAACAGAGGGGTGTCCTTCTGTACATGCGTTTTTATATTTCTTTCAGCTAATTCAGTGATTGAAATACTAAATCTAGCACTCAGACAGCTTTTGGATTTATGATAGTCCCTGAAGGACTTTGACTTACAGTTATTCATATAGGTAGTTTTTAAAATTGATGACAGAAGTAATAACTCTGTAATAATATTCGTCCTTTTGCTTATTTAGAGCACTGAGTGTGAGAACCAAAAAAAAAGGAACAGCTGGAAATTCCTGGGACAAAGCTTTGGCTCAGAGTTCTGCTGTCCCTCACAGGCTGTGGAAGCCAGAGACATTTCAGAGACTTCAGACAATTTTCAGAATTTTCAGAGATGTGAAACCAAAGTGAAATTTGACCCAGAGCAGCAACTAGTATAGTTAACTGTATTTGAGATGCTCTATGTATCTCTTTCCATTTAATTATTGTTTTCCACTATTTGGGGATGTGCACATGTGCTGCAGAAGCGTTTGGCAAGTCGTCTCTGTCCCACTCCTCATCCTCACAGGTTGTTCTGTCCATCCTGGTGCTCTGTCGTCATCTGTGGTATTGCCCAGAACATGCTCTGGATCTTGAGATGTTACAGCAGATCTCAGGGGTCTAGGCAGTAATGTGGACATCCTGGAAGAATGAGAACAGGCAGCTGGAGATGAGCAGAGTTGTCTCAGTGAACCACCCGATGTGGTGTTGTCCTGCCTTTTCCCTTCCATCGCTGGCCATCACATCCACTAAGCTTTATGAAAGGAACCTGCCAACAGCACTGTTTAATCCAAATTGTTATCAGAGATGATTCAGATTTATTTTTTTCTGGTCATACCTGTGATCTGTGTTTTCCATGTTCCCATGATTATCTACTAGAAGTGTGATGTCTTCTGGTACCCAAGAATGGGGAGAAGGACGTAGAACACAAGTGGGCAAACAGTATTTCTTGGGAAGACATGGGAAGTGAAAACCAGGTCTTTTCTGCACTCATCCTTAGGGAGAACAGAAGGAAGAGCCTTTCCTCAGGCTGAGGTCATGTTTTCACTGAAACAATGTGAAAGTTCAGCTTTTTTTATCTTAAGGACTAAGAAACTAACTTTGGTGTAAACCTATGACACCAAAGGGCTTTCTCATAAGGGGAAAGGCTGCCATAGTAAGTGTTTTTTGTTTTAATCTGTGAATAAGGCAATCTTTGTCCAAATAGATAAACTGTGACCTGAAGGAAAACCTTTCTGCAGTGGGGGCAGAAAATGTCTTTAAAATAGTGTCCTTCTAACATTTATATCTTTGTAAGAAGAGGGTTAGTGATGTGATCAAGATGTGAGCAAGATGAATGGTTTTCAGATATGCTTGGGATGATGGCTTTGATTTGTTGTGGGTTTTTTTTTGTTGTTTGTTTTGTTTTATCTCACATTCAAAACCAAGAATCTCCTGTATAAATCTTACAAATCTTTAAAACAAATTAAAACTCAGAAGTGGGTGAACATGGACAAAGCTGGTACTTTCCATTTCAGCGAGGCACATCAGGGTGGGTGTTGTGTTGGATTAACGAGTTTCGTGGGTCATTAACAACCGGCGGAGCTGCTGCTGCCTCCCCATCACCCCGAGACGTGGCAGTGCTCCTGTGCAGGGCTTGTGGCACCCCTTGCTGCAGAGTGCTGGTGTCCCAGCCGCTGCCATCCCAGCCCAGCGTGGCCTCAGGAAGGGACTTGCAGACACCGGGGTAACAGTCGGGGCTGGTTTTAGGATGGGGATGGTATTAAGCTGGTAGGTTTGTACTAAAGCCATGGGGGGCTGCAGCTATTTGAGAGTATTGGAGCAAACTTGCATTAAGCTCCAGTACATGCCGCTGCTGCCCACCTCCGTGGCTGGCTGTAGGGGCTGAGGTCCGGACAAGGAGCCTGGTGCCTGCCCACCCGCATCCTTGCATGGGAGAGGGCTGGTCAGCGGGGCTGGAGAGGACGGTAGCTGTTGTTCTGTAGAGGTAGGAGCCTATAAACACTGATTATCACCCTCAGGCTGACTGCAGCAAGTACTGTCATTAAAAGCTCAATTGCAACCCCTAAGGTGAATATAAATGACTCCAAAAATAGTTGATTTCAGAGGGGAACTTCTAGACCTTTTAATAAGCAAAATAGCTAGTGCTTGTTTGTATGCCCTGAAATTATGTGAGGGTTTTTTCTTGCTCTTTAGAGTTAACACACTGTGATCGTGTCATAAGAGCATGTCTGCTAAGTGTTTCTAGCAAGACTTCTTGAAGTGCTGCCAGAAGACCTGGAGAGCTGCATACCTTGCTTTTAACACAGAGCGACAGCTTTGCGTCACATGTCATGCCACTGCATAGCCGGGATTGTAAATAGCAAATTTTAATTATCAAGTATATTTATAATTCATTAATAGGAGGTAGACAAACAAACCGGGCTAGCTTTGCAGTGCAAGAAAGATAAATAGAAGATGGTGTGTAGATAATAGATGCTGGAGTAGAGCATGTGGAATTTTTCTTTCCTCCATTTTGCCTTGCTGCAGCTATTTTGCTTGAACTCTCAAAGTTGTTCCAGGAAGAGGGGCTGGAAATAGGACAAATGTACATCCATCACAAATGTTCAGAATTCTGAAACTGAGCTTTAAGTGCGATGTGAACTGCTGAACACAAAACCTAGAGCAGCAGCTGTAATGCTTTGAGATATTCTGTGACAAGTATTTCTCTAGTTATTTATCAGCACCCGTTTCAACTTTGGATGTACTGAATAAAATATTTCTTAACCATGTCCTTTCCCGTTGTTCTCGAATATATAAGTTTAATTGACTTCATGATAACTATTACAGGTTTTGGGTGGTATGATGGATGATATGTCATTGATTTAATGGCATAAAACGATGTTTAGGTAATGAACTTTTCACAGTCTGTCTCTTGTAAACATATAATCATCTACTTCCACAATTTCTTTTTCAGGCTAAATTAAAAGTAGCATATGAGAAACATGATGTATATGCAATATATCATATACTCAGCTTTAACATGAGTCTAGATAGCAGAATGCACTACTCCCTAGCCATCAGGCTAGCTTCAGAGGAGTAATCAGCTATAAGAAAATGATGAGTGTCTAATTTTATATCATTAGAGATAATTATTATAAATGGGAACGCTTTTAACCTAAAGGTGAATAAATGGCACCTGTGCAATATATACATCCATAGATTGAAATATCAGTTTAAATGAAAAATGTAGTGGGAGATAGAAAACGGAAATTCTCAGTTTGTTCATAACACCTTTTTTTTCTTGTGGAGGTGTCTTTGGACGCTTGCAATGAAAATGGCATTTGATATGATGTACTAGTTGTGTGACTGAGTGGCAGATATGTGTTAGGGTGCTCCTAAACGTGGTAGTTCTTTGACTGTCTGGACCAGGAGGCTCCTTGGTCCCCACCAGCCCCGCGCCTGGGCATTGGGAGGGCCTGAGGGAGCACAAACTTCCATGGGAGAGCTTAAAAAGCGCCCAGTGTTCCGATTTATTTTACTCACTCGATGTCAAGCACTGTAATTGATAACATAATTCATGGGTGGGAAGGGGACATTTTTGAATGAAAAAGGTTCTTGTCATTTTAAAAAGTCCAAAAAAGTCAAAGGCATGAGATACATGATTCCTATAGAAGCTGGACACCCCACTGCTTGCTGTGAAAGCACCTGCTTAAAAAATGACGTTCAGAAGCATTGCTTAGTCTTTTCTTCACAGCTGATATTTGTCCCCAAATGAGGGGGGAGAGAGAAGCTTTAGGCTTCCTCAGTGGTTTTTGCCTGGACATTTCAGAGGTGTTTATGTTATCCATTAACTAAGTTTCTGAATGTTTCTCGATTCACGTGGAGTATGAAAAGATTATTTCAGTTGCTGCTCAGGCGCGTTTGCTTCTGTGTGCTGTAACGGGTCAGGAGAGCTGAGCAGAGCCGAGATCCAGAGCAGGGCTGGTGTCCTCCATCATGGGTGGTCCGTGCAGGTGGGCTGGAAGGGAAAGTCTCTGATTCTTAACACCAGGCAAAGCTCAGCAGTTGGAGGCCATGAGGAGAGCTCCCCATCAGTGCTGCCATGGACAACAAAAGTGATCTGGGCTATTTTCTACTGATCAGGCATTTGAGGCCTGCTTTCCAGCAGTAGTGTGCTGAGGACACCCGCTGCTCCAGCAGCTGGAAAGCTAATGGGAGATGCTGTTGCTCACTTTTGTAAAAAAGTAGGGCTCGATTTTTCTCCCGATCAAGTCACTGTATGTGAAAGGCAGTTTATTTTGTCTGGAGAAAGAAGTCAGAATGGTTTCTGCTGGAGCACATATGTGGGTTCACTCAATTAGAGGATCAGTAATGATGTGAAGTGACTTTAACCATCAACTTCTGTTTAAATTTTAGTTTGTAAAATGAACAGAATCAACCAAAACTCCTTTCTTTTATAGTTTCTAGGACAACTGGAAATTTCAGAAAGATTCAATGTCCAGCTATATGTGCTGTACGTGCAGTAGCATCTCCTAGGTACATACGTGTGGCAAAATGACTCTGGGTCCAGTTTCTGACAGTTTGATCATCTATGTGCCAGAGACAGAAATTACATTTTATCTAGGTGTTCTCATCAGCAACAATCTGTTTACAAACTGAAAATACATAGAAAGTTGAAGAAAAGGAAACCAATGATATAAACTATTCAGAACCAAAAATTATTTCAGGGCATGTTACTATTGCCCATTTCTGAAAGTTTAAGGGGGCATTTTTATACTTCAGAAATAAATTATCCCCTATCAATGAAAAGTAAATGCACTGGATAGCCAAGCTATAAGTGAAAATAATCATTGCTATATGATGCATCCAGTGTGCATTTAACGATTCTGCTTTAAAACCAAGGTACAGATAGTATTGTTCTTCAAGGCCCATCTCATAGAAAATTTGTTTTCATGCTTTTTCTCGAAAACCTATTTAAGTCGAAGTCATTGCAATTACGTATATGCATAAAGTTAGGCATACTTCTAAATCCTTAGCTGAACAAGACGTTCAAAGCATTTCAGTGTTCTTCAGGCCAAAGCACAAATATTTTACAAATGGAGAAATGAGGCCAAGGAACCAGTTACCAGCAGGATAGGAAGGAACTGAATTCCCTGACTAGCTTCTTGACAGCTGGAGCACAATTTGAGAATGATTTGCATATTTAGATATAGATGTAAGAAATGTCATGATGGTTGTGTTTTATGGTTGTCTTTATTCTCTGGAAATGCTCTGTCTGAAAAATAGGAATTTTTTAAAGACCAAATGAACTATTACATGACAATCTATTACTAGTATAAAAATAAATATAAATTTATGCATATTTTCTTGTTTTTGTCTTACAGTGTTGTCATGAGCAAGTTTATAGCCTTAGCAATACGTTTAATTTTCCCTAGTATCATTAAAGCTGTCATTTAATTTTAGTGTGTGGTGTACAATTGCTTGTTGGTTTATCATCAAGTTTAAGATAGTATATTCTTGAAGCACGGAGTACACTTTTTCCCAGCAAAATTAATTCCCTGATTGTAAAAGGCAAGAAAAGTTGCTGAGCTATTGCTTTACTATTCTGTTTTTAATTTTTGTTTTAATAATTTATTAAATATGTAGCGTAAGCTTCTCACACATTAATCTTTGCCTGAAAAAAAAAATCTGAAAATAATTCCTCTGTTTGTTGTTGGGCTGTTGTTTAAAGAAAATTTATATACGTGCTGACTTTTTAATAACAATTGAAGTATGGAAACAATTGTTTCCAGAGAGTGGGATGACCTTTCAGAGCTTTAGAAATAATGGTGTAATTTAAAGTAATTTATTTTATCTTTTTTTTACTGCATTTCCCCAACAATGTTTGTATGCAACAGATTCAAAACAAACAAACAAACGAATGGCTGGGTTTTTTTGCATGATGAGTGGTAGACCTATGGGACTCTTTTCTGAAGAAAACTGTGGATATAAAAAATTTGCATGGATTCAAGTACAGATTAGCTATGCACTGGGGGAAGAGATCCGTGAGGCCAAACGACCCAGAAACACCCAGGAGCTGTAAATAGTTGAGTACTGGGAGAATATTCAGGGGACACACTCACTTCTGACCACTACTGGAGACAGGTGGACCCTTCGCCTGAGGCAAAATTGCCATTCTTATTTTGGGGGATATTTCCAATCCATTACTATTATAGTCTCTTTATGTAATACTGTGCTAACATAAGAACAGGCTAGACATGACGGCAAACCAACATCTTTGAACTGGCAAGACTTACTCCCGAGTGTGGTGGCCTGGAAGTGGGGACCATCAGAGAATGCTGCTCAAACTGTTGAGCTTCAGCCTCGTGCAGGTGTGAGTGATGGCACGAGATGCAAAGACAGGAGAAGCTCAGACCTGGTGAAGCAATTATGTGTTCAGTGCTCACATTAGCACTAACGAAAGCCTCACAGGTATTTCCAGAGGAGAATGTACCCTTTCTACTCATAAACATCAAAGGATCTGTCGGGTTACTGATTAGGAACTGCAGCTTCTTTTACTTAAGGAAGGCATGGATAATTAATGATTTTGCGTTCTGATTAGAAAATTAACATTGCTAATACTGTTACTAGATAACTGAATTTTGGTATTATAAAAGCCTTTTGAAATGCAATTTGACAAAGCATATATCAGATTAAATTGGATTGATTATGGGAGTTTTGAAGTTGTTGATTTCTTTGAGAGCTCTGTTAACGAAGCATTATATTGTAACAGAACCCATTAATAGCGCTGTTATACTTAGCTAACAGCCCATTACCCTCAGTAGGTAATAAAGTACGTACGCGAGACGCCATAGCAAGCAGGGTAGGACAGCATACTCCACTGCATCCACTGTGGATCTTAGGGTAGAGTTCTAATTTTAGTTCTAGAGTTCTGTGGGGTTGTTTTCACTGTCAGCTTGGGCTGATAATCTTGAATCCCACAGACCCTGTTCATGAAGCGAGACCGTGGTTTTGCGTTGTCTATTAATGTCAGTGGACTGTTGTGAGAATCATAGAATCATAGAATCATAGAATGGTTTGGGTTGGAAGTGACCTCAAAGATCATCTAGTTCCAACCCCCCCGCCATGGGCACGGAAACCCTCCACTACACCAGGTTGCCCAAAGCCTCATCCAACCTGGCCTTGAACACTTCCAGGGATGGGGCATCTACAACTCTGGACAACCTGTTCCAGTGCCTCACCACCCACTGAGTGAAAAATTTCTTTCTTATATCTAATCTAAATCTGCCCTCTTTCAGTTTAAAGCCATTGCTCCTGGTCCTATCACTACATGCCCTTGTAAAAAGTCCCTCTCCAGCTTTCCTGTAGGCCCCCTTTAAGTACTAGAATGCTGCTATAAGATCACCTCAGAGCCTTCTCTTCTCCAGGCTGAACAACCCCAACTCTCTCAGCCTGTCTTCATAGCAGAGGTGCTTCAGCCCTCGGATCATCTTCTTCGCCCTCCTCTGGACCCGCTCCAGCAGCTCCATGTCCTTCTTGTGCTGGGGACTCCAGAGCTGAGTGCAGTATTCCAGGTGGGGTCTCACGAGAGCAGAGTAGAGGGGCAGAATCACCTCCCTTGACCTGCTGGCCACGCTTCTTTGGATGCAGCCCAGGATGCGGTTGGCTTTCTGGGCTGCCAGCGCACATTGCCGGCTCGTGTTGATCTTCTCATCCACCAGCACTCCCAAGTCCTTTTCCTCAGGGCTGCTCTCAATCCATTCTCCGCCCAGCCTGTACTTGTGCTTGGGATTTCTCCGACTCACGTGCAGGACCTTGCACTTGGCCTTGTTGAACTTCATGAGGTTCTCACAGGCCCACCTCTCCAGCCTGTCAAGGTCCCTCTGGATGGCATCCCTTCCCTCCAGCGTGTCCACAACACCACACAACTTGGTGTCATCTGCAGACTTGCTGAGGGTGCACTCGATCCCACTGTCCACGTCACCAACAAAGATGTTAAATAGCACTGGTCCCAGTACTGACCCCTGAGGAACAGCACTCGTCACTGGCCTCCACTTGGACATTGAACCGTTGACCACAACTCTTTGAGTACGACCATCCAGCCAATTCCTTATCCACCGAGTGGTCCATCCATCAAAACCATGTCTTTCCAGTTTAGAGACAAGGATGTCGTGTGGGACAGTATCAAATGCTTTGGATAAGACCAGGTAGACAATGTCAGTTGCTCTTCCCCTATCCATCAATGCTGTTACCTCATCATAGAAGGCCACCAAATTAGTCAGGCAGGATTTGCCCTTAGTGAAGCCATGTTGGCTGTCACATGGCTGCCACATGGCAGGATGTTGCAGTGACAATTTTATGTCTGTTTGAGGAACTAGTGAAAAGAATTGATGCTCTGGGATACACACTGTGACCCTCCCAAAATGGCAATGAGATAATTACCTGCATGTAATTTTCTCAGTTTCTTTTGGACAAGGTACTTTTCTCCCGAGAGGTCAAAGGAGCTGCATCGTACTTTTGGGTACCATGCAAGAAATGAAAAATGTGCATTAAATATTAAAATGTAGAAGCCAGCCTCAAAACTAGTAGTAACTAGAGACTGGCTGCATACTTGGAAGCTCTTTTCAATTCTTTTACAAATTCCCTGCTTTGAAGCTTGGCTGAAAGCTTATCATCCTAAATATTCAAAACTTTGGAGAGAAAAAGCCTTGGCATCTAATTTCTGAATGTTAGTGCAGCATTAGTCTGTAGAGTTCTTTGCCACTTCCCATACTCTAATGGTCCCACTGAAGGCGATGGGCAGTGCTGAGCTACAACTCAAGAATATAATCTAAAGTCCAGTGGTGCATAGATATGACAAAAGTTATTTTTCATCCTCTGAGCTTTTTGATAACAGTGATGATGCAGGAAAAGATATTTGCACAGTTGGCAGCTGAAAACTGCACTTTTTGAGGTCAGGAAGATAGGAGGTCAAAAAATAATAAAACCCATGGTACTGTCTGATGTTACTTTTTGCAGTAAAATTGCCCTTAATGCAAATGTTAACCTACCATGCTTGTCTGGGAGCCCTGAAAAAGCAGCAGCCTGCAGAGGAAACAACTTAGAGGGGAAATATATTATCCTACAGTTCTGTTGCTGTCCTGACATGCATGGTCTGTTTCCCTATGCTTAGGAGATAACACAAAATTTGTATTTTCTTCTGTGAGGAGATTTTTGGGGGTGGCAGGAAGATAAGGGATGTGAGAAATTATGTACTTTCTGGAGACTTCTATTTATTTACTTGTCCGAAGCATCCCTTCTTGGATTTGACTGTAAGAGGCAAAATCTGGTCTCGGTAGAGGTTAATAGGTCTGAGAGCAGTAACCCAAGTAAACCTAAATGCACCTGTCAAAGACTGATAAAAGTGTAGGTCTGTCAGCTGCCCTTATTGACAGAATCTGCATTTCTATAGTTCCAGAATTGTGTCAGCTCAATTTTCTCTCTATTTTATTACTTTTCAGTAACACAAAATTCTTAGAAGTGTCTGGTGCCTTGCAACCCCCAAAACATAATTCAAATTATTTGCCACTGGAATTGCACTTACAGTCCCGGGATGTTAAAATTCTGCCTGCATTGCAGGGTGCAGACAGTACTTTTCTTTTTTTTTAAAGCCGCAATAACAGCAAAAAAAGCAAGATACAACACTGCTGGCCTTTGATGTTAGACTCCTCTTTCTTGGACTAAATTATTTTTTAAATGAAAATGAGTTTACATGGATGTAATCATAGAATCATAGAATCATAGAATGGTTAGGGCTGGAAGGGACCTTCAAAGGTCATCTAGTCCAACCCCCCTGCAAGGAACAGGGATATCTCCAACTAGATCAGGTTGCTCAGGGCCTCATCCAACCGGGCCTTGAACGTCTCCAGGGATGGAGCATCCACCACCTCTCTGGGCAACCTGTTCCAGTGTTCTACAACTCTCATGGTAAAAAATTTTTTCCTAATATCCAACCTGAATCTACCTCCCTCTATTTTAAAACCATTACCCCTTGTCCTATCACAACTGGCCCTCCTGAACAGCCTCTCCCCATCTTTCTTGTAGGCCCCCTTGAGGTACTGGAAGACCGCTATAAGGTCACCCCGGAGCCTCCTCTTCTCCAGGCTGAACAGCCCCAACTCTTTCAGCCTGTCCTCATAGGAAAGGTGCTCCAGCCCTCTTATCGTCTTCGTGGCCCTCCTCTGGACCCTCTCCAACTGGTCCATGTCCTTCTTATGTTGAGGACTCCAGAACTGGACGCAATACTCCAAGTGAGGTCTCCCGAGGGCAGAGTAGAGGGGGAGAATCACCTCCCTCGACCTGCTGGCCACGCTCCTCTTGATGCAGCCCAGGACACGGTTGGCCTTCTGGGCCGCAAGAGCACATTGCCGGCTCATATTGAGCTTCTCGTCCACCAGTACTCCCAAGTCCTTCTCCT
The DNA here is from genome assembly GCF_009769465.1 of Tauraco erythrolophus. Classification (NCBI taxonomy): domain Eukaryota; kingdom Metazoa; phylum Chordata; class Aves; order Musophagiformes; family Musophagidae; genus Tauraco; species Tauraco erythrolophus. Next base: position 119,995,146 of record NC_141465.1, on the reverse strand, counting down.
CAGGGCTGCTCTCGATCCATTCTCCGCCCAGTCTGTATTTGTGCCTGGGATTGCCACGACCCAGATGTAGGACCTTGCACTTGGCCTGGTTAAACTTCATGAGGTTGGTACGGGCCCACCTCTCCAGCCTGTCGAGGTCCCTCTGGATGGCATCCCTCCCTTCCAGCGTGTCGACGGCACCACACAGCTTGGTGTCATCGGCGAACTTGCTGAGCGTGCACTCCATGCCACTGTCCACGTCACCGACAAAGATGTTGAAGAGGGCCGGGCCCAACACGGACCCCTGAGGGACGCCACTCGTGACCGGTCTCCACATGGACATCGAGCCGTTGACCACTACTCTCTGAGTGCGGCCATTGAGCCAATTCCTTATCCACCGAGTGGTCCATCCATCAAACCCATGCCTCTCTAGTTTAGAGAGAAGAATGTCGTGCGGGACAGTGTCAAAAGCTTTGCACAAGTCCAGGTAGATGACATCCGTTGGTCGACCCTTGTCCACCGATGTTGTGACCCCATCATAAAAGGCCACCAAGTTGGTCAGGCACGATCTGCCTTTGGTGAAGCCATGTTGGCTGTCACCCACCACCTCCTTGCTCTCCATGTGCCTTAGCATGGTTCCCAGGAGAATCTGCTCCATGACCTTGCCAGGCACAGAGGTGAGGCTGACCGGCCTGTAGTTGCCCGGGTCCTCCTTGTTCCCCTTTTTAAAAATGGGGGTTATGTTCCCTCTCTTCCAGTCATCGGGGACCTCGCCAGACCGCCACGACTTCTCAAATACAATGGCCAGTGGCTTGGCAACTTCATCCGCCAGTTCCTTCAGGACCCGCGGATGGATCTCGTCAGGTCCCATGGACTTGTGCACCTTCAAGTTCCTCAGATGTTCCCGAACCTGCTCTTCAAGTACAGTGGGCGGTGGTTCATCCTCACAGTCCCTGCTAGTTCTTTCCACAGCTTGGGTGGTAAGACAAGAGGCTTTATCAGTGAAGACTGAGGCAAAAAATTCATTGAGTACCTCAGCCTTCTCTATGTCGCGGGTGACCAGAGCACCAGTATCCTTCCGGAGGGGGCCTGCATTCTCCTTGGACTTCCTTTTGTCCCCTACATACCTATAGAAGCATTTCTTACTGCTTTTTATATCCCTTGCCAAATTCAATTCCTTCAGGGCTTTAGCCTTCCTCACTTGATCCCCTGGTCACTCGTAATTTGAGTTCATTGGTATTCACCTGAATTTACATGGGCTCTTGTCTCTTTTCTTTTAGCAAGTTTTCATTTGCAGCAGTTTAGGTTTCATTTTGAAAAGTATTCTCCACACCCAAAGTTGGAGACTTGTAGAATCAAGTAAAATTTTAGTTTCGTTTAGAGAAAAATATGTCAAAACCATAACGAAAGCAAGCTTCTCAGTGAAGAAGTCCTTTGTTTTGCTTTATTTAGAAATAAAAAGAGTTAATTTGTTTCGAGGAGGGGCAAGCGAAATGGGCAGATGAGAAATGATTAAAAGGAAAAGGCCAGCAGGTGCAGGAGAGGGTGAAAAACCTCTTGTTAATGTAGTCTCTTCCAATCGAGATGATGAAAGAGAGCAAACAGCAGATGGAAAGCATTTCCTGCCCTGAATCAAACAGGAAAGCAAGAAAAGCAATTCCAGAGCACTGCAACATGAGAATACTTGTGCAACCTGGAGCAAACTCCAAGTGCCATCCTGCCTCTAACAATTGCTACTGGAGCATTTTTTTAGAAAAAAAGGCCTGTACAGAGTGTTCATTGCTCTGTGACCTGTGCAATTTCTGGCAGAGCGTGGAGATTTCTGGAGCCAATGTGTATATCCATGTCATGGTTGCTTGTTCCCTCAGTTTATCTATCCTTCATGACTTTGCCTAATCTCTTTCTGAATTTGTGTATCCTCCTGAAATCCACAGCATCCTGGGGTGCAGAGGAGGCTGGGGGGGACATCATATTCATGACCTACAGTGTCTTTCCTTGTTTGAGTTACGAAATTAATGGGAAGGAGGCAAATCTGTAGCTACTGAGAGTTGTTTTTCCGGAATTTATGCAGGCTGCATCAAGCTGACTGATTAAACTGGACAAAATGTTTCCTCCGAAATATCATTTAGCCAAACATATAGATCTGTTGATACCGAGACATTTCATTAATCCATTGAGATTTTGTGAGCATGTTTGGCAGCTCGTGCTCTCCCTCTCTGTCTGTCCCCGTGTGCTGGGTTTATGTGGGGGGTTTTGATAGTGGGGGAGAGACTGCAGGGACAGCCCCTGTAAAGAGATGTGAGAAGCTTCCCTGGCTCCAAGTTGGATCTGGTTTTGGCCAGATTGGACCTGCCTCTGTCCAGGGCTGAGCCAGTCAGTGCCTCTGTGGATGTCATATTTAAGAAGGGACAAAGAAGCCTGCTCCATGCGAGACCTGCAGTGAGGCGAGGCGGGGACGAGGGGAGCCTGGCTGGGCTGAGCCGCTGCTGCTCGACTGGTGCTGGTGATATAGTGTGATGTATGTACCACGCAAGCACGACAGACAAAGCTCAGTGTATAAATATGTTAAGTTTTCTGTTCAAAAAACCAGAAAACAGTGTCCGATTCTGCACACTATTGAATAAAGCGATGTCTCCTTCCTAAACGTAGTCTTTTTGTCTGCGTTTTGAGACTTATGTTAAAATGATAACACTGGCCGTGGTGACACAGCTTGGAGAGCTCCGAAGTGCCCCGCTCACGGGGGCGCCTGCTGGGCAGAGTTCATCCCGCCGGGACTGCCGGGATTTGTTGGGCTAGTCGGGCCAGCACGGTTGCAGTGAAGAGAGGACTGAGATCTGAGAGAAACGACCACGCAGACACCAAGGTCCGTGAAGATGGAGCGGGAGGAGGTGCCCCTGCAGCCCATGGTGAGCCCCTGCAGCGACTCCCCTGCTGCCGTGCGAGAAACGATGGAACAGAAACCCACCCACAGCCCGTGGAGGAGCCCATGCCGAAGTGGGTGGCTGCACTTAAAGGAGTTCGTAGAGGATTGTCTCCCATAGGAAAGGACCTCATGGTGGTGGAGATTAATGGTGGAGCAGAGATGCATCTGCAGTCCATGGGAAGGGACAACATGCTGGAGCGGGTGGCTGCAACCTAAGAAGCCCTGACTCAATGGGAAAAGCCATGGAAGAGTCTGATGGGTAAGGACTGGATTCCATGGGAAGGACTCGCATTGGAGAATTTTGTGGAGAGCTATCTTCTGTGGGAAGGGACCCCATGTTGGCGCAGAGGAAGAGTGTAAGGAGTGATGAACTGACCTGCAACCCCCATTCCCCATCCTCCTGCGCTGCTGGAGGGAAGAGGTAGAGCTAGGAAGAAGGGAGGGGTCGGGGAAGATTTTTTAAGATCTTAATTTATTTCTTGTTATCCTCTCTGAATGAAGTTTAACAGATTAAATTGATCTGTTCCCTTGACACGTGTGTTTTGCCTGGGGCCATGGTTGGTGGGTGATCCCTCCCTTTTCTTACTTGACCTTCAAGCCTTTTGTTATATTTTCTCCTCTCCATCCCACCGGGGTTGGAGGTGGGAAGAGTCAGTGAGTGGCTGGGTGGTGCATAGTTGCCACTCGGGGCTAAACCATGACACTCTTGTCTACTTAAGAATCGTTATATTCAACTTATATGTACTTAAATATAATTTCCAGTTTTAGTATTTGATATTTTTATTTTGAAATCTGCTTTAAATTCAGTGTAAAACTCTGAAATTCCAAAATGACTCAAACCCAGATTTTTTACCTTCAGATATGTAGGTTTCTAACTGTTTCATTGTCAAAAAAAAAAAAAGTATTTTATCTCCATCCACAGCAGATGTTGATTTTATTTTCAGAATCACAAGCAAACTCAAAAATAAGTTATTCAGACAGTTTTCCTCCTGCATCTTCAGAAAAGTTGCATAAGTTTAATTTTATTTCAGAAGTCTCAGATGACAACATTTATGTTGTAGTACTACTGTACTACTCATTGGTGTACTTCAGTCCTGCAAATAATCAAAATATGTATGCCGTTGGTACGTTTCATGGAATAGTCCAAACAGTAGCACTACAGGACCAGGTGATACTAAATTCCCCAAAATATACAGTTAACTGTTAAAAAATATGCTTTTTACCCAACTATGAAGTTGCTACAGTACTCTGTCTCCATATGATTTTTGTGGCTGCTTGGTCAATCTAAATCCAAACGAACAACTAGGTCTTGAAGACACTCTAGATTTATCAGAGTCCTTCAGAGAGGTGGGATTTTGTTAAAAAGAAGATCAGAATGACAGAGTAAAATTGTCTGTAATATCTGTGATTTCTTTTCCTGAAACCATTACACTAAAATTTTGAAACATAGGAAATGTTTGAAAACTTCCTTTTGGAAGCTGTACTTTTATGATAAGTAAGCCCAGAACAATTTTTAAGGATATTACAATGTCTGTATGAACGATCAAAATGCAAATGATTTAATAAGTGGGCACAGTATTTTATGTTATGTCAGTGAAGAAAGTCAGCACAGCGAGCAGGGACAGCCCTGAGATGTAGAAGTCTAACTCCGTAGTGTTACAGGTAGCTGTTCTCTACCAGAGTTATTAGGACTCGACTTTCCTCAAGAAAGAGTAGAAATCCCTTTGCTTGCTTTAATCTCAACTTTATATGTCACTTAATAGAGAACCAGAAATAATCCTGATGACAGTGTAATTGGATCATTTAGATTTTATTTTCTCTATATTTTATTCTACTCTATATTTTATTACTGTCTTCCTAATCAGAAAAAATACCCATGATAGGTGAGAAAATTGCTTGGATACTGGAGGCCCTTGGTTGGTTTATTTTGAAGCAGCAAAAAACAACTAGAATGACCTTAAATGTTCATATTCAATGCTAAATATCGACCTAATTAATGTTTAACAATCATTTATTTTCTAAAATCCATTTTTTAAAAAAAAAGGTTTTTATGCCATATCAAATGATAAGGCAAGGAGAGAACTTCTACTAATGTAAATTGGTACAAAGCCAGGGCTCTGTCTTATGTTTTAAAAGTGATATGAGTTGTATAAGAAAATCTACTAGGATGTGCAGTTTTCTCGTTTTCCTCTTCTTTTTTTCTCTACAAGGCTAGCACGTATCTCTTAGTGGAATTTTTAGTTTTCAGAATTACGTGTGGTAGTCTGTGAAATAAAGGTATTGGATAATTATTGCAGACTACAAATACGGCACAATAGACCACTCATATCCTTTCCTCATTACCACCTAGGATGTTTCAAAAGAAGACCAAGATTTTTTTTTATTCCCAATTGAACAGGCTTCTGATTGTGCAGACAGTGGATGAGACTGATTTTACATCAATATTCTTAGTAAAATTAGACAAACGTATTAGTAATCTCGCTCCAGTCTGTGTGCTGACAAGCAGTGCATGAGTAATGAAGAGGTCTTTCCAATGTGACCCTACGGCAGCGCACTAATGAACAGGGATGTGCATTATTAGTTGATAGTACATACCAGAATTAGAACAAAGAAATGCAATTCGAAGTGCTGCTTACATATGTCATGTTCTAGCTACTTTACTTTAGGGAACAGTGAAATGGGACCTCTGTGCTGGACCTGTGTAGCTAGTGTTTTCTTGTTTTTTGAGGAATTAATATTTTTTCAAGAAAAATGTTGAAAGCTTCAAGAAATTATTTTTCCTAGCTTTACAGTCAAAGCAGCAGACTATATGACCTGTAAAAATATTTCCATTTAAATTACAGTATGGATGAATGGATAAATGCTTAAAAAAATGAACGTTCATGTTCGGCTTAAACGTAATGAACATTTTACCTAGAAATGCAGCTACTTGGGTGTTTGTTTTTTTTTTTTAGGTTTTCTCATCCACTGCTACCCCAGAATTAATAGTCAAATAGATAAACTGTCTTCTTCTCTAACGTATACTAGCAGACCTTATATTTTGCTTCCTTTTTTCTGATTTGATGATAATGGACAAAAATGCTTATATGATGAGATCCATTTTTTGCATACTTTCCACTGCAAATTAACCGTTCTTTTGAAATTGCAATCAGTTTCATAGCAACTTAATGGATAAAATGGGATAAAATTTCAGCTCAGGAACATTGCGATCCATAGGTGGTCACTAATAGGACGGTAGTCTTGGGAAGTAGTCACAGGTCCATGGATTCAAATCATCATGGCTCCAGTTTGGCAGTACTGACATGGACATTTAGATCTGCGTTGCTAACACCCACAACACAGCAATGCACCGGGGCAAAGGCAAATACTCACCATGCAACACAGACACACTCTTTTCCTGTAGTATAGTGGCTGGTGAGATGAATTTTCCACTCCTGCACACTTCCAGCTGAGTGTGCACAGGTTTTCACTAGATGGTCTTCAGGAGAATAGGTGGGAAGGGAGAGGTGTGATGGGCTGCTTGTTGGAAACGACATATGGCAGGGGGAATAGCTGGTGCTGTGTTTGCTGAAGGAGTCTTTGGTCCTTGGAGCAAAGATAGTCAAAGTCAGAGCTCCAAAGACTGCAAAATATTTCATAAGCCATGCTGCTGTAGACAAAAGTTTATCCCTCTCAACTTTTAAATTAAAGATAGATGAGAATGATAGTTCGAAGGATGGTACTTAGTGGTCTTTTGAATTGTCATCTTTGTTCTAAACCTTTCTTTGCCCCAGAGCAAATGAAAGGTTTGAGGCAGTTCAGTAAACCTTTCTGGCATAAATTCTCAATTTTTATTGTTTCATTTCCCAAAGATTCTTTCTAAGAGCAAATACAAATTGCTTTCTGTAAACGCTGGCTTCGTAATTCATTTAATCACCAACATAAGGTTTTCCATGTTACTGTTTTATTGGTTTAGAGTTTTATTATTTTCCACGTAAGTTACAATGTTTCATTAAGTCTCTTCAAACAAATAATATTGGAAATCACTTCATAAAATGAAATGCCTTTTCATTGTTATTGAATTATATATGTTTAGGATAAGGAACATCTAGTTTCTAACAGAGTGTGAAATCATCAATCAGTTTCAGTTGACCAGCTAATTCGAGGAAACATCTGGTCTATGGTCTGCATGTCCCTCAGATGACTGAGGAAGCCGAGAAAAAGTGCTTGGAAGACAAGCAGTTTTCCAAGTCCAATACAGTCCAAAGTGATTTGTTTTGTTCCAGTGAAAAGGGTAGCAGCTTGATCTATCAGATTGCCTCGGAAGTGGTTATGTTCACGTTATGTAGGTATGTGAGGAAGCTCACATGTGGAAGCACAGCAGATTTGATTCTAATCCTCCCATCAAAAGTAGTCTATCAAAATGTCATTGCTTTCATTAAGAATAAAAGTTAGCCCCTAACTTGTATTCTGAATCCTGTAAAGTTGTGGAAATAATGGAGGAGGTAAGTAATTATTTTTGTAGCTGTTCTGTTCAATTTGCTTAGTTTGGTTTGAATGAAAATTTACTTGAGCATTTGCTATTACATTCCAGTGAGATTAGTGCTAAGGCAAGAATAAATACCGGCTGTGTTGAGTGAAGGGCTTATCTCATAGAGTCATCATAGAATTGTAGAATGGTTTGAGTTGGAAGGGACCTCAAAGATCATCTAGTTCCAACCCCCCTGGCATGTGGTTGCCTGTATTTTTATGGGTTTTGATTCTAGAGATGACTTCCAGATGTTTCTGTGTTTTCCTCAGATTTTTAGAGAAATTTATGATTTAAATAACTGTGGTGAATAGAATGGACAATATGTGGAATAGCCATCTAGCCCAGACAAACTGGATACCTTTTTTCACCAGTTTGGTGAATGACTCTTCTGAGTAACACCCTGTCTGTATATTTGAGATCAGCTGAATTAGTGTCCTCAATGGTGCACCTTTATTTGTGAAAGTAAAGTCATTTTAGTTATATGTTGCAGGATTTTGCAAAGTGAACATGTAAATTTTAGAGCAGGGAAATGCAGGAGACTTTTATTTCTTTTTCTGTTCTTACTCTAGATAATTTAGAATGTGAGTCTTTTGTATCTGTTTATCTCTTATTTTGCAGATTCCTCTTGAAAAAATTTCCTTATAAATTACAGCAACATGTGCATATACATATGTATGTGTACAGATGCGGGCATGCACGTATATATGTTACACTGAAGTTCCCCTGTTGTTGGTTCTTATGCAAGTTTGATGCTTTGGGTGAAGTCACTGTAAATACTTTGAGAAAATAAGGATTCTTAAGGTTAATAAAGGCTATGTGCAAGGTGTGCTCCTTTTGTTTATGCTTGCAAGGATGAAGATGTTTGTAGGAACGTTTACACAGACCAAACTAGCCAGGCATGAATTTTCTCTGGCCTCAAACCATTTACTGGCTGCCAGGTAGGTGTACTAGGACTGTATGGAGAGCTGTGGGACTGTAGGTCCCTTTTCTCTCACCAGTTCTGGGCACTGGAGGAAATAATCCGTGATCTGTTCCAAACTGCAAAGATAGAATAGAAAGAAAGAAGTAGCCCCACTGAGCTGGATGGTGCCTCCATTTCAGATACACAGCCTTACCCCATGTGAAGGTATTCTCCACACTAGAAGTGAGGATGGAGATTAAAGGATTATCCATAATCTCCCCATCTTGCAGCAGAGCCAGAATTTAGAAGCCTGTGGGAAGTGAAAGTCCGTGGCTGTTTGTAATATGAAATCTTCATGCTAGGAAGGGTCATGTTATTACCAATGTTTGACACTTCTGGACTGGCTTTGAGATGTACAACATTCAGGATCTGCCTGTGGCATCACAGGATGAAGCTGCACTCCCTCTGTACTTTCTGGACCTTTAACCTTGCATGTCATTCAAGAAACATGCCCCTCACAACAAGATGAGGCCAGAGCTGGGCAATCCCACCACCTGTTTCATACATCCATCCATCCTTATCCTTACTTTTGATTCATTATTTTTAACATATATTCCTGACATATCCCAGGACACACTTGCTGGGCACACAGGTTTTCTGCTGCTTTGAAGGCCCCTCAGGGCTTCTGGATGGTCTCTTCTTGGACCCCATAACACAGCTACTAAGAGCAGTGGAAGTTTGTCTCTCTGGAAAAGTTAGCTTTTGACCAAGGAAAACTGATAAGATAACCTTAAGGCTTCACCGAAGGGAAATGTAGCTTATTGTCACAGTGACTCTATCCGAGTACCCACTTCTACCTGTAGCAGCTGAGGGAGTTGGCAGTCCTGCTGTCTTTAGTTGAACTATTCATAAGCTTAAAGTCATTGAGGGTCAAGAAATATGTGTGTAAAACCTATGTTTTCACAGTAGAAAAATAATGCAAATACATTTTGTTTTCTAAACAATTCCTTGTGTTCAACAGGCAATTTATGTAGTTTTTTTTTGTATAATTTTTTGATTGATATGTGATTTAACTGTATAAATATTTTGACAATAATCTGAACAAGTGATGTCTTTAATTAGTAAGCATTGCTTTAAAAGAGCAAGTAAGATAGTAACTAAAACTGTAGTGTCTTATGTTTTCATTTTGTTGACTGATAAACATCAACAATGTTTTTTAGACCATTCTGAACTGATGATTATATTTGCTGACTGTCCACAAGCAGTTTCAATCATCAGAGTGCTCTACCATCCCACATGCTAAGTTTAATGTAATTTACCATTATGCATCATGATTTTTGTATAATGGGCATTAAAGCTTTACCTTATGTTTTGTTAGAGTCACAGTGGTTGTACACTGAAGATTTTTCATGCCTGTCAAATCAAATAATAGGTTTTCATGTACTGGGACCAGTGCCCACCAGTACACTCCAAATTAAGCCATGAGGGACATAGTAAACCATATTGGTTAGATGAGTATATTTAGAGATGTAGAGGAAGAAATTCAAGTTGAGTAAAACTCATAGGAAAAAAATGAACTGCAGAAGGGCAGTGCTGAACTGCAAACATCATACCTGGTAAATGCCTCTGCCGAGCTCTGATCCCTGTGCTCGTGGAAGAGACAAGAGAAGGACATAGAGTGGAGGTGCGTGTCTGCCTGTGTCCCTGCCAGCACGGCCCAGCTCCATGCCAATGGACTCTCTGGGTGCAGTGACTGTGGCTGCTGTGGGCTCCTAACACTGCGCAAGAGTCAGTGTTAAGCACTGCTGGAAATTAGGAGAATTGTTCGGTAACTCATATGGGGCCTTTGTAGAAGGTGGTTGTCATACACTGTTAAAGATTGCATCTCTTTGTTCTCTGTTGACTAAAAATTATAATTTAAACCTTTAAAATATACATCACAGTGTCTGTAGACTATATATTAACAACCTCGTACTATGCCAGGTTGACTGACAAGATAATATATATTTAAATAAAAAATGACAGTGGGGCTCCATCAGATTTCCCTGGAATTCAAGCAGCAATTAAATATTACTCAGTCTTCTTTGTACCACAAATTAATGAAGACATAGAACAATCAGTGAGGAAGCTCACAGCCAGAAAATACCATTTACATAAAGTGATCATTAATAGGAAGTCAGTATTTACCACACTGTAAATATGCAGTCTTGTCTTTTTAAAAAACTTCAAGTACGGGTCCATGGTACATGTAATTTCTCTACAGTGATGACTACTGTGGCTGCAAACAGCTATCAAATAAATATACTGCCAAACGCTCTTACTACTTGTGCTTGCCATAGAAATTAGAAAAGCTTACATACAGTTCTTAAATGAGGGCAGCATAAGTAGCTCTGGGCAATAATTCAGACTGTCCAATCATGTCAGTTTTACAAGAGGACTGTGACTAACAATAGCCCTCTAGTACCAGGAATAGTGAGAACAGCTTGGGATGGAGTGCTGGATGTGGAAATTCAGGTTGTGGGTTATCTCAGTGCTGCTACCTCAGGTGGAAGCATCTTGCTTTTTATAGAGTTAATTGTAGATGAAGGACCCTATTAGAGGCAACTAAGCCTAGGCAGCGTCAGGGAGGTCAGCGTAATATTTAAGAGTAAAGAGCTGAATATGTGTCCAATTGTTTCCTGCAGGTAATGATATAATTGTAAGGGCTCAGACCTTGTGGACTTTTGAAAGGAATCTGTTACTTCAAGATTTGCAATGTGAGATGAAGACCGTTTGTGACAATGTTAAGGTGGAGGTGGCAGTTAAGTGTGGTATTGCCACTAAAAAATGCCAGGAATTCACTGCTGAAGAAAATTCATACCTCAAAATTAAAATCTATGATCGATTTAAAAAGCATAAAAGCTGAAGTGAATAAAATAATAACTCTCATTTTTAAAAAAAAATGTATATTCCTATCAATATACTGGAACAGGGAGAAAAATCTCACTAACATAAAGTATAACAAAACTTTTTTATTCGGTTCCAAAGTGGGACTGCTTGAAAGCTTGTTTCCTCAGTTCAGGAAAACACATACTGGACTTGACAAAGGATACTTGAAATAAATGATGGTCTAAACCTAAATTCATTATAGTATTGGAGTGATAGCCATGTACTTAAGGTTGCACTGCCAGATTCAGACTCATAAAATATTGTTATAACCAAGTAATAATGCTGAAATGCGAGTCATGTTTTTATCCAGGCAATGTTCAAAGTAATTAACAGATTCATTAATATTATAATTAATATAAAATGTTTTATGATTTCAAATGTCCTAGCGTTTGCCCTAACTGGAGGTGACTTCTCTTTGAAGCTAGAATAAACTCTCAACAACCTTGAGATTTCCAAGTGTGGAAATGTTTTTTTTTTCACTTAGGATAACAGATGGAAACTTTTTTTACACATGTAGCTAAAACAGAGCTTAATTTTTAGTCCTTATACTTAACATGCATAGTATATTCTTGAATGAAGAATTAAGTACTCTGCCTGACTTGAAGATTTTTTTAATTAATACAAGAACTGTTTAAACCAGATGGAAGTCAGAACGTGATCTGTGAATTCAGGGTTATAGTGAAGGTTCTAGTGTTGCTGCTGCATTGGAGTAAGAAGTAAAATGTGTGTTTCAAAATGAAAAAAAATTACATTTTGTGTAATTAGCTTTTAAAGTAGCATAATGCACATGTACTTCATATGCGCTAAAGTAAGATATTTTTCCAGATGCTTCATTCTTGACAAGAAACTTTTGGAATAAAATACGTATTTTTTTCAAAGAATTTCTATTAATTATTTTGAAAAATGAGCAAAATTAAGATCTTCAACTGAAAATTGATGACTTTTACTTTATATTAAGAAATTTTTATGCTTGTATTTTCATTCTTTTGAGATGAAAAATTGAAATTTGTACTGTAACCTTTTTTAAAATACTATTTCAAAGAAAGAAGGAAAAGGAAATGGATATTTCTCCACTGAACAAAGCAAAACTCTCTTCCAAAAAATTTTGCATTTCTAACCTGATTTATGCTGCACGTTTCCTAGTGGGAGAAACACATTAAGATAGCACAGCTAGACTCTGAAACTTTCTCAGTATCAGTCTCATAAAGATGAACATTTTTTTTGTGGCAAGAGAGGGTAATCGTATTTGCAATAAAAAAAATCCATGTTCAGTCTGGAGAAACAAATGCATTAACAGAGAAAATGCCTTTATGAGTTGAGTAAAGCCAAGATACTATTAAAGTTAATTTGCCTTTTGAAACTTCTGTTACATATGCTCTGTAGAGAGATGGCCTCGCATACCTGGGCACGTTATTCAACAATACGCCTAGGCTTTTCGATGTCTTTTGTCCTCCTCTGTATTTTGAATAGATGTGATTTTGTATTATTTGGTGTTAGGAAGCAGTCATTATTTAATTACAGAAACTCTAGTCATAACTCTAGGTCCCTTCCAACCCAAACAATTCTGTGATTCTATGATCCTATGATAATATTAAAAATAGAATATTATCTCCTCAGAAGAATATATTATAAAGGTAACACTAGGCTGTGTTTTTGGAGGCATGATACAAACCAGATGACCTTTGTGTCCACTATTGATTTGGTTTAATCTAATTAAAAGTCAAATGAAATGGTCTCTGATGAAACGCAGATGAGCAAGAACTCAATATTTTGGCTTCGTAGGTCTTTGTCAGCAACGGCTCGCTTAGTAGTTGGGAGCGTTACGAAATCTAGTACCTGACGTGCTCCCTGGTTTCCTGGTAGGAGCCACTTACAATGCGATTGCAAGCGCCAGCCCCGAGCCCTGCTGGGGTGGGCTGTCTGGCTAGTGTGCGAGCCAGAAATGTACTTTCCCGGTTGAAGTCCTGAAATATCCTGATGTGCCGTCTTGGCATGTCACCTCAGATCCTCATCAGGCGGAACTGCTTTTCATTGCCATACATAGACACGAAGGACAAGCTTCTGCACTGCTTTGTACAAGGGGAGTATAAAGCACTGTCAGAGCCACCTCAGTGGTATGCAGCTCTTTCTGATATCGTTTGGGGGTTTTACTTTGGCCAAGTGTGAGTGCCTGTAGGTAGTGCAAGGCAGGGGAGTGTCAGCTTGAGTTTCTGGTTTGGAGACTGTACGATGGGAGCTCGGGTTCTTACTGTTTTGACAGGGAAAGACTGAGCTGGTGCTGGTAGAGGTATCTGAGTAAGCTCATGTGATTGAAATTATTAGATAATAATTCTAGGATGATTAGTTATCTTTGTTGCGATAGTAGCTACATGCCATCAACACTTACTTTACAGGCGAGATTGTGTTGTGGGGTTTTTTTTGGGGGGTGGGGGAACTGATGCTTTAAATTTTTTTTGCTAGATCCCACTAGTTTCTTAGGAGTTAAAGGATTAATCCTTAGAAATCAAACCTGTGTGATACTGAGCTAGAAGGACTATCCTTTTTGTACTGAGACTTCTGTTTTGTTTATTCCGTGTTTGTGAGTATGGCTGAGACTATGCCTGGTAGCTCTTGGTTTGTATGTGCTTCAGAGTTTTGGTAGCATGGATACACTGTATAAATTACTATCCTAAAAAAACCCCAGAAATGTGTGTAAGGAGGTTTTACTTCTGCATAATCTGGCTGCCTTGTGTATTTTTCTCCTCGGATGCTAAAGTCTTGAAACCATCACATAGATTTATGACTTAACTTGGAGGACGTAGAGCAGCTCAACAAGTTTTTTGTGCCCATTTGTCAACTATTTCAAGTGAACTTGGTAGATACTTTTTATACCTAAGTCAGTCTATAAATCCCTGAATATTGTTCATGCATGAACTCTGTTTTGAAAGAATAACATCTATCATGCATTCAACTTTTCAGACAAACAGTAGCATAATGTTAATATTTGGTGTTGATTTAGTATAAAAATATTGAATACTGAGTATATAAAGTATTGAATTTAGAATATGAAGTAAACAGGAAAGTAGATAGCTGAGAGCTACTTATGTGAATCATCAAAGAAGATTTAAAGTGCGAGGTGTCATATCTTGAATGTGTCACACCGATTTTCTAGTTCAGTTGTTCGCTACCAAAAAGTCAGTCTGATGGAAACATTTCATTTCAACAAGTCACAGATTGTGGTCACCATGTGTACTGTACATTATTATTGTGTGTATTTATAATTTGAAGGTGGTAACATCTAAGACACATTATGCAGCACAAGGAAGCCGGTCCTTGCCGAAGTAGAGTTGCAATCTAAGAAATGAGATGATTGATGGAGAGATTAGGAGTCCAAAAAGGAAAGAATAAATCATCAGTGCTCATATGGGCAGGTATTGGTGAGGTAGTAGTGGTACCAAACTGTGCAATATTTCTGGATTCAAGAGTCATACTGATATGAGAAGGGAAGAATAGATATTTTAGCCTAAATTTTCAACTGCAGGTGTCTAATATCAAGTATTTAAATTAATAGCTTGGGAGATGTGAGAATCTCTTACCATTCCCACTGAAATCAACTGGCGTAGAGGCCTGAGGGAAGCTCTCACAATCAGGCCTGACTCTGTGAATTCACATTTGGAGGTGCTGGCCTTTATGTCCTCCTCATACGTAAGTGTGTTTCTTAGTAGTCTGCATCCAGCAATTTCTTGTAAAGGTTGTTTATTTACTACATAATTACAATTCTAGCAATTCTCATGTTTCTAAGAGTATAGTAGGAAGGCAGAGCAGGATGAATGAAACCGTGGAGGAGAGACCTGTATATATCCATAAATAGAAGTTAAAAAACTCAGTTTTGCCAGAAGCATGAATATGTAAACCCTACACAAAGATCTGCAACGTACTCTGTAATTCTCTTCCTATTTAAGGGCAAACCCCTGGCTTCTGGGAACTGAGCTCAAGAGCGGCTTTCTGATTTTTCTGATGTAATAGTGTTCAGGACTTGGTGCTTACAAGAATGAAAAATTGGAGGCTGTCCATTCTTCTGAATGATGCACTGGGAATTGCCCTTTGGCACCAATGGGGAAGGAAAATCAAGACAGACATAAGTATTCTTGGATATAAATTGCTTTCAGTACTGTTAGCAAAGCTGCATCCTTCTTCTCATTTTCTCTGTGTCTCTTTCTGCCTCTCCACACAGCTTTCTTTCATGCATTTATTAAATATTAATTAGATGGTAATGTACTCTATTAAATTACAGGAAACATTCCTGTGATTTTATGCTTTGAACTTTGCAAAATTGGTAAGGAAGTATAGTAAAACACTAGTACAGATGTAGTGTAGTTATATTCACTTCTGCCATATAAATCTGTACTGAAGTTGTCTCATCATCATAAAACCTCTAGAAAATTGAGATTTTTGCACAAATGCAATAGCAAACAATAGGGTCATAACAAAATAGGAGCACTGATTCTTTCTGCCTTCCTACTTAAGTAAGCAACCTATGGAGGCTGTACAATATCTCAGTGATTGAAAGATAAACGTAAATAGAATGAAACGATATAAATAATGTTTTAAAGTGAAGTATATATTTGCAGATCTAATCTAATAGCTTCTGCACCTCCTATGTGCCTGCAGGGGTTGAGAAGGATGTTGTTTGCCTATGCTGAATTTGTGAAAGGGAAAAAAGTAGTAGAGGGGTTCAGTTCTCAGTAGTTGTATTACCTCTGTTTTTGTGATCAGCCTCCTGAAAATAAATTTTGGCAAGTTGTCTTCATTGGAACTTGCTGAAAAACAGCTATAAACACCTCATTTGCAAAGTAGCTTTATGTCTTACATGTGTTGATGCTGACTGCATGGTAGCATTGTTCTGGAAGCTCCTTAGGTCGTTTCTTATGCTGTGTGTGCAGTTTGTGCCAGCTGCAATGACTGTGTATGGGTTGTTGGACCTAGAGGTGTTTCCTGCTTCAAAGGTCTGGCTGTATATCCCACCTGTGCCTCAAATCCATACTCCAACACAAGCTCATTTGTGAAATTGTATGCTTACTTGTGTGTTCTTGAGCTGATTTAATTTCTAACCATAATTACAGATAGGATATCTGTCTATCTGATAGATAGACAGATAAAACTCACTCTAGATAGTGAGATATTGAATAAACACAGAGAATTTTCTATATTCCATAGCAAGTCTTTGCTAACAACAGCATATTGCAGGGTAAATCAGCTAGTTTATAGCTCAATGAAACAAGACTTTGAAGACTTGAAATTCAGTAGAGAATAGGAATGAACACTCTTCTAGAGTGCCTTCTGTGCACCATATTTTTCCTGTGCCAATGTCCTGAAGTCATCTCAACGTCCTGCCTTGTCATGTGGATTATGTGCTTCCTTGGGTCATTCTGCCCACAGGACATTCCTTCCTTCTGTGTTCCCTTGCTTCACAGTTTGAAAATGTTGAGTTTGTTGCACAGGTCTTTTCATTTCTCCACTATGTCTTCATGTCCCCTGAGCTCTGCTGTCCTTTTTCACCTACATCACTAGATCTTCACCTTCATGAGTAGTGGCACTTGTGGCATAAAGAGGTTTTGGCAAACCTTCAGCCTTGCAGGTTTGGCATCCTCTTACTTGTATGTCTAGAGAAGATATTTCTATGAAGGCAGCTGCAAGAGTGTGTCCCATACTCAGATAGTTCATAGCTTGTTTAGGAAAGTGCCCTTAGAGAATAAAAGAATCTACTTTACATTTGTTGGTGGCATTGTTACTGTTTTAACCATTGTTAATTTAGAAGATGCTTGCCATGAAACCTATGCTCATTTGAAGCTTAAGTGCATATTATTTGCTTGAACAGTTACAATATCTCTTCTGTCATATATACAGGTTACTAAAAATGTTAGTTGAGTTTTTCATTACTTATTCTTTGTGCAGCTGCTATAGCAAAAGCTTTGTCATAATGCTGCCTACACAAGTCTCTGACATAGAAGAGAACTAGTAATAGGTATCGTTAGGATACTGAAAAAATCCAGTGTCCATTTTGGACTGCGTTAATTATAAACTTTAAGTACTAAACACGGACCCCACTTCATGACATCAGTTCCTTAGCCTTCCATGAAGGTATTTTGTCTTGTAGACAGCTTTTTTTTTTGCTTATTTTTAGTGTTACTGTAATGTGTGTGCAATCTAAAAGAAAAAATTACATCCTGCACTCACAAGCTGAACACAGTACAGAATCAGGGAGCAATAGTTCCGCAACAGACAGAAATACTATTGAGTTGCATTATATCCTATGTGGCATTAGTGAGCATATGAATCAATCCGATGTTACGTTTTCTCCCAGTTGTCACCAGATGGATCACCACATTTATATAGCACAAGTCGTCTGTCTTATTTCTAATTTATATTATACAGTGTGAAGTAAACAGCACTAAGTAAACAGCAGAATGGTTCAATAGCCTTTGCTGATTTATGAACACATACAACACAGCAATGAAATCAGAAGCAGTTACAATGTAAAAGAAAAAAAAGGTCATTTTTGTGTGCACAACAAAACCTGAAATTGTATTACCAGTTTCAAGTAAATGTGCAGTGAAGCCCTTTCTTACAAGAGGATTTTAGTATCTAATTAATGGTGCCGTTTCTTACTCTGATTTGGTCTCCTATCCCAAACGAAATAGTAGGTATGCTACATACTTGCTTGAGGGACCGAAGGCTGTTCTAGTCAGCAGTTCACCTGCATGACCTTTGCATTTCCTTGCCAGAGTGTGTGAGGTCTCTTGAAGGCTCTCTTGCCTCTGTGAGGAGGGAGGTGTAGAGTATCTCCTGCTTAGGATGCACGCACTTAACTCCTGTTAATCCTTTTGGGAGTTACATTGTGGTATCAAAGTAAGTATAGACTTTTAATCTCCAAAGTAGCCCTCTAAGAGGTAACTGGAATTTATAGGTCTTATCAATTTGCAGCAGTGCAGGTGAATAAAGGGAGTCTTTAAAATAAAGCAACTGATGACTCAGCCTAGATAGAGGCTTGGGAGTAAAACTGAAAATTCAGCAGTGCTAGTTCCTCCTCATCTATCAGCTGATTGAAAGTATTACCCTTTTCCTGCTAATCCTCAGAGACTGATGTAATGTAAAGAATTGGAGATATGGGTGTCTAAATAACAGGAGATTGCTAGTGTTTGGAGACCCTTTAAAGGGTAGCTCCTCAGGGTATCCTTCTATAGCTGACAGGGAGAAACTCAAAATATTCAGGTTTGCTTTACATCTGAAAGCTAACAAAACTGTTCGGGTAAATTCAGTCGAGCTTGCTAACGTGGGGATGGTTCAGCTAGATTTCCTTTGCTATCGAAAAGTGGTGGGAGCATCTGCACTTGATCACTTTTGTATTTTGATTACTTGAGACAAGTAAGGTTCAATAGGCATTCTAATTTGGATAACAACTATCCAAATAGCTTGCTGCCAATACATGTTGAATAACAGTGTCATTGTGTAACATCAGATTTATGTAACATGCTATTGTCAGATTATAGGTAATAGAAATGCAAGTTTATTGGGTGGCACCAGGATGACCATATTTTGAATTCACATTTGAGGGCCAGCCTTAATTAAATGACAGATCACTTCAACCAACAAATAATTTTGTTACCCTTCCAGTTCTCCAAATGGCCCAAATGTCTGCTTTATGTTTGTAAATATGTTGAAAAACAGATGCTAGCATACAGTTTAGGAGTAAACAGCAAAGTCAGAGATGCTGTTCCTGCTGATAATTTAAAATCAACACACTTTTAGACAATTATGTTTATTTCCTTAGGTACTGGTGATATGATGAGTAATAGGAAAAAGTGCAGTGGAATAAGAGGGCTCATATATAGAAAATAAATATTATTTCATAGGGTTAATAAAAAAGAGCAATGGTGTCTTGAAAAGCTGAAAATATTCAATGGAGGTTCTGATATTCTGCTGTCAATTAATTTCTAATACCTGGTGCTTAACTCTTTCTAGAAAATAATGGCTTTATAGTTGTGTCACTTAACGATTTTTCTTTCTAGTTGTCTAAAACCATTCTGGGTGTTAGACATTACTCAGGGTGCTTTAAGAACCAGAAGCTTGTTCTTAGTTGTCAGGCAAGGGTTTTTTCAGCTGCTATTCACAAGTGTTACTTCCTGGGAGAAGCTAACTACATTCAATTTTGTATGACCGTATTGCAGCCAACTTCATATTTTTAAAATGATAAAAAACATTGAATGTTATATTTTAAGGATACAGAAATTCTAATATTTCTGAGTTTATTCTCATAAACCATTACACATCGCTTTTGAATAAAATGTGCACCTACATACTAAATGCCTACTTGATGATGTAGAATGCAAGAAACAAGAACTACGAACAGCATTCCACGAAGTCAATATTGCCTGTAGTTGTAGATATGGAGGCATTTTGAAATTACAAATTGAATGAAAAAATGCAAATAAAAAACCTCTGTACTTGCAGATATTTATGGAGAAATTTCCTGGATCATTAAATGCCTCTTTTCATTCATAATATGGAAAAATGGCAAGATGCACCTGGTGTTTCTGATGAAAGAAATCACATTCAATTTTTTCAGCTTCCTGAAGTTTAACATATCCGTGATCTGAATAACAGCTTTTGCAGCAAAAAGCTTTATGGGTTTATTCTGAAGGCTGATAATATGAGACAAAATACCAGAACAATTAAGTGTGTGCTTAAATCCAGGTAAAAACACAGGGGGGGAAAAATAGTCTTTAAAAATCCTTATGAATCTGGGACATGTTTTGATTACTGTTCTATTGAGAGAAAATACTTTTGTAAGAACTGGTATCTGCAGTTAAATTACGAAGAAGATGACATTACACAAAATGAAGAAACATAAATCTGAAGTTTATGTTCATCACTTCAAAATCTAGGGATGTGTATTTCGTCTCAGAAGCGAAACAAAAGCTGAACCCTAAATCAGCTGCTGTTCATTATAATTTGCATATATAATATGCAATTAGAAGTGAATTAAACAGTAGCAAAATATGATAATTTACTGTCTTTTCTTAAATAACTGTAAACTTTTTGTGTCTTAACTTACAGTTGTGTCCTACAAGGATTAGAAACTGAAAAGCAGGTCCTGGCATGGATCAGGAGACTCCACTAGAACATTGCTCATGTGTAGCACTGGGAAGTTTTGGCCTCATATTGATGTTAAGTGAATTCCTCAGCTATGTTTTTCTGGAGCTAGCTGCCGATGTTTTTAATGCTGGTAACTCAACTCCATGTTATAGCTTAAGACTGCCATCATACAACTCAGTGCATGGGTGACTGCTGCCTTCCCTGTTCCCCTGACCTTTTCCTTGTTTGAGTGTGGAGTCAACCATGTTAGATTGAAATGCCTTCACTATTGATTTAAGATTAAAAAAGAAGCTTTTGCATTGGGATGTTGAGTTTAGGAAGCACTCACTGTCTCCCATTTAGTTCACTTTGCTGTTGTCATGGTGATGTCCAACATGGAGGTGGTAAAAAAATGGCCTGAGGTGATAACATTTACAGCTCTTCCAGCTGCCTGCAAAATAAATACATATCTGTGACCGGAGATTCTAGGATGTAGTTTTTTAATAAATGGTGAATTTCAGTCCCTAAAATAAATGTAAATTTTAAAAACGAACCCTTTAAAATGTATATTTATTGAAGTCTATAGGACCATATTGTAATTCCAGTGTAGTTAACAGTATTGTATGTAACTGCATGTTTATGCTTTGAGAATGTATATCTCAGTTCTTAACTTCCCCTAGGTGGACTCTAAGATCCTGTAATCCTCCCAGGTCCAGCAGTAGAGAGGGTCTTGTAAGCATGAGAGTTTTTTCCATAAAACTGTCCTTGAAAAATAAATCTGTGCCATTAGCTCCTATCACTCTGTTCAACATTTACTCCTGCATATATAATATTTCACTATTCAATGGGTCTAATTTATATTAAGTCTTCAGTTCATGGCTGTAATTTCTCTGTCTGTTTACATCTGTGATGCTTTGTAAAGATGTCATATTACTGACCCAACTCATAACTTACCAGATGTTTTTTGTCCAATAAGGATGGGTGAGGCTTTTTAATTATAAGGTGTCTGGAACGGGGAGAAAAAAGTGTATTGCTGGAGGGGCTGGAGAGCCTTTTTCAGTCTTTGCGTTTTCTGAGGTGCTAAGTGAGGAATCACATAGTGTGTCCAAGGCCTCCAGTTTTGTTTGCAACGCCTTAAAGGAGTGGGAAGGAAAAGGACCATTTCCCAAGATCTCTTCTGTTTGAAAGACATGCTCAAAGGCTCTGTGGAGAATGTTATGTTGGTACCCAGGTACCAAGATAATAGGGGACTCTCCCTCCAGGCCCCGGATTTCCTTTGTGCCCACTTAGGTTGCTACTTAGGCACATGAAATTACCTGAGAATGGGCATAGCCAACAAGATGACTTGTGGCAATGTCCATTGGTATCAGGGGTCATATCTGGCACTGTACATTGTACTGCCTTATCTCTCTGCAGTTCAGAAAAATCTCCTTTTGCAGCTCAGAATAATCCTTCCTTTAGGTGATGTTTCTATATCTAGCCCTTCTTACATGACTTCACTCTTCTTAAACTGTGAAATAAGTTCCTTCAGCACTGGAAGAATATCTGCAAATGTGTCTGTTACTGGCCCCAATTCAGACTGTGGGAAGGCGACAGGCTGGTGACTACAGAACTGTCCCAGCAGTTAAATCTGTATTTGTCAAAGCTGATGTTTCATTTCTCTATACATTTCTCTATTCACATCTCCAAACTTGGAAGCTGAGTCTTAGAGTTATACAAGTCTGTGATCACAGTTTTGTACTTCGGACCTGAAAGCTCAGGACAATTCTGAACCAGGCTTTAATCTTGGACAAGCTATATCCAAGTCCTAGCCTTCACGGCTAGATGTGTTTCCTACCTATATAATGCTCGCACAGCCAGCAAACTGAAACAAGTTCTAGTTAGCAATCACTAAGTAGCAGATTTATGTACAGAACTGAGTATACAGTCAAGATTAAGTAGATTTTAGCTATACTCATGCATATATTTAAGTGATACGATATTTTATCATTGGATGTATGAACTAAACCAACTTAAATCAATGAAAGAAGTCGTTACATGGGAGGATACAACATAGCTGCTCTCATTGGATTTGAATGTGAGATGGAGATCCTCAGCATGCACAGTGTTTGCATGTGAAAGATGAGGGTTTGGTGAATGCAATCTGTGGGATTTCATGGCAGGTAATGCTCTTGAGGTTCTTCTGAAAGGTTTCCTATAGTGCATGTGAGCGTGAAGCTGTTGGTATACATAGCTCAAAAAGGTAAAAAGTTAATGGAAGTGCTTTAGGATAATGCAAAAGGAAATATATTTAATTAAGGCATGTAGCTCTGGGTGCCTTACAAGCATCTAAATTGCTTCCTGAAAACTGCACAGAGCAGAGTTTTGGAATTTCTCTCATTTGATTGAGAAAGCCCCAAGAGCGTCTGTGGAATTCTATGACTTGAACTCACAGAGGAGGACTAGAGGGCAGACGCGGACAGTTGTTCAGTATGCTTTTACAAGCTCAATTTCAGTCTGATCTTAAAATAAAGTTGTACCTAGGTGCACTTAACCATACATCAGTGCCTCTGTGGGTAATAAATGGGATGGCAGAGGTCTGGCATTTAACAATATTTTTTTTCTGCAGAGCCTTCCTGGGCAAAGGATTGTATTTGAATAGTCTGCTGCCATTTTATTTTTTCTTTTCCCTGGTATGAAAATTGTGAAGGGGGAGGAGAGGGAAGCTGCATTTTTAATTGTCCTAAACAAAATTAAACCTTTAACCAAGATAGCTGCTTATTTCATAATTATGACTGATACAAATATTTAAGAAGTTTGTTTGCCATGATTTTTTGTAGCTGCTTTGCTTTGCACTATTTTTTCTAACTTGGTAATTATAAAGCAAGTATTATTGATGATGGCTTTAAAACAGGAATGTATAGTAGTTTATTTAGCGTCTCTTCCTTTTGCTTTAAGATGCCTTAAGCTACGTGAAAAAAATATTTATTATGTCACAAAATTTCCTGCCTTATTAGTTAAAGGAAAATATTTCCCTACAGATATTTTCACATGTAATGCTATTTCCCATATTTCACAAGCTGTTTGCAGTTTAAACTTAATCATATTTGCCTCTCCGTCACTGAGGCTTTTTAGAATTACCTTAGAGATCTAGATCTTATTTGGATATTTATAGCATAATTAGATTTGACGTATCATACTTTGTTTATCTCAGTTAATGCCTAAAGGCTTGTTTCTGATCTAAGATCTGCAGTGGCATAGCACCAAATTTGGAATAAACTCTGTATTGGAGATGCTAATAGCAGCCTCTGTCCAAAATAGTTACTCTGCTCTCCTCCTGTCTCCTAAAATGTGTTAGGATGGAGAGATGTGTTTGTATTTGATTTAGAATGAGATAATGGCAGGAAGAGGAGCCAGTCTGCAGTCTTTTGTCCTGGTCTTTCCATATATACTATTGTATAGCTAATATGTGAATACGTTTTATTTACTGGAATAAATATGATTTTGAACCTTCACATATACTCTGCCACAAAACCACCTGATCACCTGCAGTTTTGCTTTGTTTTTTTTCTCTCTATTTTTAATAATTCAGACATCCAGATACAAAATTCAGCATTCCTGGGAAGTCTGTCTGGCCTGGTGATGCTCCCCAGGGAACTTTATTCTCGTGAATCAATGAATTAATCATCACCCAGAATTTGTAGTTTACCCCCAGTAAATGAAAAATATTTTTTGTTGTCTTTCTTCATATACATTCTCTGAGGATAACTCTAGGTATGGTCATACTATGCTATAGATACTCCTCATAGCATTGCAGCTAGTGCTGTAGTACTAGAAAGAGTATTGCAATAGGTATTGGCTGGCAATGCATCATTTCTTACTGCTGGGTTATTTGTGTATGGAGTGCACTGAATTACAATATGGAAAGTGTTATGTTTCCTTGCCTTGCAAGTGTTGGCAAACCTCTGTCATCATCCTCTCCCTAGACACATATTTTCATCAATAGATTTGATAACATGCTGATACCTGTCACCAAGCTGGTTTACCATGTTGGTCGTGAAGGCTGGTCGTATTTGAAAGCAGGAACACGGACTTACAGTGGTTTGCCTACATTGAATAAAAGACACGGGGAATCTTCCAGTGTTCAGCTCTGAGAATAGAGTATACAACAGGAAAACCCGGGTGTAAATAGGTTCATGTGTACTGCTTTTGGTTGAAACCCTAAAATGTATTTGCCATAAAATCAGAGCTGATGATACTCCAAGCTCAGAGCTGGGCTGCTTCATACTCTAGCCAGGTTTTGCTCATTCCTGATTTAGATGTTGTGCAATGCAGTTTATGGATTCCAGTTGTTAGGAAATCTATCTCAGCTTCATAATCGTCTATTTGTGGCATTTGAACCTTGATCAGAGTAAATTAAACTCAATGGCCATATTCAGGCTTTATGTCTGCTACCACTTTTGTGAAAGGGGCCCTTTTAAAAACTTGTAAGACTCCCAAAATGTTTATGTGTAGGCAGTCTCTTTGAAGACCTGTAATGCATTGTGGATTTCCTGAATGAGATAAAGTAGGGGAGAGATATTTTTTGATTATCTGGTTTAACAATTTGAAAATTTGCAATTCTGTTTTGACGATTATTTATAATGTTACATTTTTATGGAAAAACAATATGCTAAATTAAAGTTTCCTGACATGCAATACAGATTTGGAATACACTTAAAAAGAACAATACACATAAAATATTCTGCAGATCTCATAAAAGTACACGCACACAGACTGATTTTTTAGGTCCAGCCTTTAGATGCAGAATGCTGGTTTAGTATTCATAAGGCAGAGGGTAATGTCTTGCTTTTTGAGTTCGAGTGCACTGTAGAAAAAAATGGATAGTGTTGAAAATTACTATTTCTACAGAATATAATTTCTTATTGGACTGTTTATGTGGTTTCGGAGAAATATGGCTTTATTAAGAAAAGACAAATGAGTATCCTTTACTCATTATTCAGAGGTTCTGCACACACTAATTAGTACTATGTTATTTCTCAGATTTTCAAATTATAGTGTACAAACAAATTTTAATTGCTAATGATTTATATAAAAGTTATTAATTTCATTATTGCAGAATGTTGATACCATGGAAAATTATTAATGCAGTAAGTATTTTAGACAAGAGTAGGGCAATAATTATTGTTGCTATTAGTAGTCCACTGTTATCCAAAATTTACTCAGCCCTTTAGAAATGCAGAGGACAGCACAGCCCGTGCCTTAAAAAATGCATAAAGCAGCAAGAACGGATGTAATGTGCAGAGAGTCAGACTGATGCTAGGCAAATGTCTCATTATTTACAGGTTTGCTCCTATCTGAGTCTAAGTTTAACACATTTGTGGTATTTAAGCCATTGCTGTCTGCACTAATCCATCTGAGTGAGGCGTGACCAACCTGTGGCTCTTGAGTAGCCTACACACAGCCCCCTGCCAGGGTTGTATGCAGGACCATGGTGAGGGTGCTCATCACAGGTATCCTTGGATAAATAAACCCCACAGCTGTGGGAGTTAGTTGATACTTCTGAGGCCAGCCAGGGACCTCAAGGATATTGCTGAAACTCAGTCCTGGCAGGTCTGGGACGGGAAACGCTCCTGTGTCTTCCTTTGGGTATGAACTGCTTGAGAGCTTTGCACCTGCTTCCCTGCTCTACCGCCTCCTAGCCTCATGCAGGGATGTGCTGTCTTCTGCTTTCACCCTCATGAAGCTCTGGACTTGTTACATGTAGCATTAAGATGTTGGACTGCTTCTAGCCATTTTTCTCCAACAGTTCTGGCTAGATGAATGTGGGCTTCGTACCTGTGCTCCCTGCCATGCTTTTCTGAGAGCTGTCATAGGGAAGAAGAGTGCCTCCAGGAGAGATCTGGCAGGGAGTCGGGAGCTTTTCCACACATTTCAGAGTGGGTGATCCTATAGGAGTCAAAGCATGGAGGGAAGTGAGAGCATAGCAGTGAGAAAGGTAACAAATGAGGCATGAGTAATGCCTTCATGACTGTTTGCTTTTAATTATCTGCTGCTTGAGATCTCAGAAGTAAGTCTGGTGAGAGCTCAGAGGTGAGACTATGATAAGAAGAAGCAAGGGAGACCCTGTCAGAGATGACTCTCATATGGACCAGAAAGGAATGAGTGTGATCTCTGTCATGCCAGTATGCAGGCATCTCTGTGAATCAGGTTGGTGAAGGTGCAATAGGAGGACAAAGAAAAGAAAACATCTTAGATGTAATGTGAGAAAAAAAAAAGTAGCAAGTATCAGCATGACTTGTATGGGTGAGGTAGGTGAGGAAAAGGGGTCAAAATAATGTTGGGCTATGTCAGAACTGCATAGAATAGCTTAAGTGATCCTAGGGGAAACAGAAGAGCTCTGTTTTGCCATGGTGAATTTGATCAGATACTGTGAAGTTATGAGGTGGATTGATTTATGGAATTGAATAAATGGAGACAGGCCATCACTGAAGAAGCAGCTTTGCTTTGAGTCACCTATACAAGACTATAACCTAACAGTGTTTGAAAAAACAAAGTTGCAAAAACATGAGAAAAAAAGCACCTTCAAGAGGAGGAATTTAAGAAAAAATCAACAAAGGCTTGAGTCTTGAGAAAGAGGTGGAAGCAGTGAATATGGGTAGACAACTGCGTTTGACTGAGCTGAAAAAATACAACCATTCTCACTGTTTTCCAGTTTCTCAGCTGTTGATAAATTAACATATGTCAATTGATTTGGATTTACAACAGCTGAAAATCAGACCTTCAATACTGAAACAGGGAGGCGTGTGTAAAATGGATAGAGAGACTCAATAAATAACTTATTTGACCTTTATATATTATTTATAAAGGGCTACGCATGCAAAGTGCTAAGCACCTTCCATTTTCAATAACCAGCCTATAGGAGCTACTCGTAAAAGCATTGCTTCAGTCGTTCAAGGAAGGAAGCATGGTTAATCGGAGGATTTACCTCAGTCGATAGGATATCGTGTGTTCAGTTGCCTTATTAACATGAACTAAGCTTTGTAGTGATACCTAAGAGAAGGTTTTAAATAAATCAATGCAAAAAGTATCTGTGCCTGTATGAAACTGGTGGCAAAATAAAAGAAGAAAAAATAATATTGAAATCCTCTACTACAGATTAATTTGTATATGGTTTATATTTAAGACTTTCTATGTAATATTAAAAAAACTCAAACAACTGTAACGCCGATGAACCTGAAGTTACAGTTTGTGCAAGGGTGTTAACTGGGATTAGACCATCTAGGAAATTTATTGTAGGTCAAGAATTATTTATAGAAGATACCACATTCACACCAAAGAGCAACCACAAATGGAAGCTGTTGCAGTTGTGTAATTCCTCATAGGCAAAGAGTTTACAGTCACAGTCAGGATTTGCAGGATTCTGCACTGGGTCATTTGTGCACAGGTTCCTCAAAGCCTATGGGCCGAGTGCTGCCGGCTGTGCTTTGGATCAATAAAAGTGTCTGCTGCCAGAAGTTATGACTCTAGCATGTGTTACTTTAAATGCAGTTTTGGAAACGAGAGCGAGCTTCATAGTTTTATAGCCCGCTCTTTCTCTGAAAGTACAACCCTTTTGTTGCAACTACCTGCTTACCTTTCTCTGATTTGATTAGGCCGACCTTTTGTTATAATTAAAAAACAAACGAACTTAGAAAAGCCAAATAATGTTATTTAAAAAAAAAAAATCTTTATAAAGTTCATCAAACTTTGAATAAATCAGTTTAGATAAGGCGAATAAAATGCTGCAGCCTACGTCATGGAGGTGCTTAGACAAGATCCTAGTGTGGTTTCTTCTGACCTAAAAATCTGTCTGTCCAGGGCATCATCTTAGGTTGGTTGATAGCAAGGGCTCTTACTTTAAATATATGTGGTATTGGCTGAATTAACAGTCGATCATCTGTTAGATGGGCTGATGCAAATTTCTGCTGGTGGAAGAAGGCAATATTCAGCTATAGACAATTTTTGGCCGTGAGAGTGGCAGAGCATTAATTGTTCTTACTGTAAGCTTTACTAGTGTAGAAAACTCTGTATATTGGGGATTAGCTGGATTTGCTCTCAGAATTGTGTTTCATGTACAAGTGACTTAAAGGTGTGCTTTTTTTCTCTTAAACGTTAAACATTTTTTTTTGCCTTCATGAATTCTACATCTAGCGAAATAACTCAGTTTAACTGCCCTTACAAATCAGAGCTTTTTACAATGCAGAGAATGACTCTCATGGTATATTAGGGGCTTTTCAACCGTGGTGCTGTGGGATGGGTTCACACAGGTTAGGTCTTCCGGTGTATTTTTGCATCTGTATTGGTTTTCCCTCATCTCACAGAATTTTCCCAGTGTTTAGTTTGCAGTTCAGTATGTCTGAGGCAGTAGAGCTTCTGCCTCTGCTTAAGGGGCAGTTTGTCTACACATTGCAGTGGCAGGACAGGTCCTTCGTATTTGTGTCGAGTCACATCTTACTTTCATTCTGTCCCACTTGATTGTACAATTTGTGCAAGCCTGAGTGTCTTTTCTATCCTTCTATTATTTAAGAGTATGTAGAATAAAAGCTATTACTTTTCCATGCTTTATAAATGTTTTCCGGATAGCATATGCTTTGACAAAGCAAATGTAAAATTAATTTTTCTTTGGAGTTTTCTTTCTCCCTCCTCATTTCCTTCTCCCTCCCATTTATTTGTATTATTTTTTTTCCTTAAAAATTCATAAAAAGAATCACGTGACGAGTGTGGTGGGCTGACCTTGGCTAAAGGCCAAACGCCCACCAGGTGATCTCTCACTCGCCCCCTCAACAGGACAGCGGGAGGAAAGAGAATTTAAAAGTTTTCGGTTGGGATAAGGAGAGGGAGACCCCTTACCGATTACTGAGATGACCAAATCAGACTTGACTCGGGGGAAATTAATGACGCACCTTTTCCCAGGCTCAGTGTCACTCCTCCCCTGCCGAGCCCTCTCCTGTCCCCGTCGCGGAGCGGTGCCGGCACCATCGTTGCCTCAGGCTCAGCCGTGCCCTGCGGTGGGGCCTTTGGAGCCAGCTGGAATGGGCTGTGTCCGGCACAGGCAGCCCCATCCTCCCTCACAGCAGCCCCTGCAGCCTTTCCCTGCCAACACCTCACCCTGGACACCGTGTACAAAGATAACACAATTCAATGAAAACATCCAAAGGAATATTTTTTCTTCTCAACTCCAGGTGCATTTTCTCCATTCTGTTTTCCAGCAGTTCTGGACTAAAGCTTTTTCCTGTGTGGGTGTGTGTATGAAAGCTCACCCTCTCTCCATATAAGTAAAATTGATATTTTTCAAATTACAGTATTTAATCCCTAAACTGCTGCTGCTTCTTGCTCAAGTTTCTCTTTTCCCTCTATTTTTTCCCTCCGTACTTTTTTTCCCCCACAATCAACTCTTAAATAAAGTTTGCTGCTCTATATTTATCACAGTTACTCTTCCTTTTAGTGGACTGGTAGAGCTTCCCCATACCTGTTAAGTGTAAAAGGGCCAGTCTGTGTCACTTCTTCCTCTTCTCACATACTA
The DNA here is from genome assembly GCF_009769465.1 of Tauraco erythrolophus. Classification (NCBI taxonomy): domain Eukaryota; kingdom Metazoa; phylum Chordata; class Aves; order Musophagiformes; family Musophagidae; genus Tauraco; species Tauraco erythrolophus. The sequence goes on along the minus strand of NC_141465.1, from coordinate 119,965,247 downwards.
ATGAACCTGGGGAGTCCTTGCCCAAACCCTGTTGGAGCCTCTTTTGGACAGCATTACCAGTTCCAGCTTTCTTCTTGCTACGCTTGTCCATTGCCTTCGGGAGTAAAGTTGCTTTTCTTCTTGGGCTTCTATTTTTGTTTTCCGTAGGCAAGTTTGCTCTCTTCAGCCTCAGACGTTTGGTTGTACACTGGCATAACTATACTATCTACTTCACATTCTGTACTTCTTTTAGATGAATACTTATGCCTCACAGTTTTTGCCAAATATATATATATAATAAATTTATTATATATATTATGTTTTTATATATTAAATTTCATATATTATTACGTATAATGTATATTGACATTTCCTCTCCTTATGCTTTAACCACCGTTATAAATGATTTAACAGCATAAGATGTCTTTCCCGGACTCTGGCACTGTACTCTTGTTTGAAAATTATCAATGCTTCTCCTTACTACATGAGTTATCCTGTGTTCTGATGATTTCAACTTTTTCCTCTTTCACAGCCACAGATCAGTTAATTATTGAAGTCTTCTGTCAATAGGACAACTGAGATTGAAAATGACAATATTTAGACTCTGAAACTGAATTTTTTGGGGGAGCTAGTTAGACTTTCCTGATCCGAGGAATGCTTAACAATATAAATGATGCTACTATATCTTTGTCAAGTCCATCTCTGGACAGCTTGTGAGCTGAATGTACGCTGAGCTGTGAATACCTGATTTCAGCTTAATGAGATGTTATCTTCCAAAGTTGAAAAGTGTGATCACTTCAGGGCTCTATTTAACAAAACACAAGTCACTGAAGCTTAATTGCAGAACAACTGGTATTTTGTGAAATTATGACTTCATATTGTTGTCTTTTTAAAACTACTGTATATTTTGATATGCTTAGTTCAGCTCCTGACAGTGATGAAGGTGTATGTATTATTTATGGTCACTGAATGTCAGGTGGATTTTCAGTTGCATAGCTCTCAAAGATAGACCGCTCAATTCATGTCATTTTTTTTTGAGTAGCATTAGAATAAGTTATGGCCAAGCCACATGTTCAAAAATCCTGTTTCTGCTTTGTTCATAGACATTTTGTGAATTCTGTGTATTCTGTGAATACACTAATTGTTGTAGATACGATGAAGATCAAATAGTCGTATTAAATGACGTATGCTTAAATCTCTTATGAACAACTTGAGCTGGAAAATGAGAAAACGATTCTTCCTCCTCCCTTCTACCTTGATTGCAGCTCTTGTAATGACCCTGGTCAAGAGACCAGGTCAAACACTGTGTTCCATCATGGGAAGTGTAATCTGCCCAGAGAGCTCTGTCCCAAGTACGAATGAAAAATTGACTGAAAAAGGAAATTACTAAGGATGGAGAGTTCTGAAACAAAATTTTCTGAGTCAGTTTAAAATGAAATTTTGATTTTGTTTGAAATATAAAAATTGAGTTTGCTTTTACTGATAAAACGGTGAAAGTTTTCTGGTAGTTGAAGCGATTGGCAGAGACTTCTAATTTTATAGAAATTATGTTTTCCTGGTAATAGTCCTATTTAGGAGATGTCAGATAGCTTTTTTGATCACACTGTACACTGTGACATAACCCTTGTGCCTCTTTTATTGAAATTAGAACCATTAGTTCTCATTAGATATTTTTATTGTTTTGACATTATTTAATAGCCCTTGTTTTTTGACATGTGGAATCTCATGAGATGAGCAGACCAAAATGACAGAAAATAAGGTCAGTAAATAATCATCTGTGCAATCAAAAAAACCTTTGTGTCGTTTACAAAATGCAACCTAGACAAATGTCACAATTTCTAATAACTTTTTTCTCATGTTAAATACACAGAACAAAAATAATTATAGCAGATAATTGGAATGTGTATATGTATACACATATTCCTACCTTTTTACCTCGTTATTTGTGCACTATATCATTTTTGTTTTGTTCTTATCATATGCCTAAAAAATGTACCTAATGTAGTAAATGTAATTTAAAGATGATGGTCTTGGAAAAAGGGAGAAGATACGTTGTCTTTTTCTGTGTGATGCAGTACGTACAATAGCACAAGGAGAAAAATTAGCAGCATTTTGGCTAAGAGAGGTCCCTCATTATCAGACTGCTTAAGGCATATCTCACTAGCTGCTTGATTTCCTGATTGCTCAGCATTTTGCAGAAGATTGGAGTTGCACTAAAAGCAAACTTACGTGTTTTGTACAAATTATTCACTATTTCTTCGCTGCAGGGCTATCGCAAAAAACAACTTGCACTTTTCTAGTTTTTCACAGAGGAGCTTTTATGATCAAAGGCAGTGATGACCTTGGTTCACCTGACCAGATGAGGATAAATCGGAACACTGTGCTCAGCGCTAAACACCCAGTGTCAGACAAAACTAAGCGTCAAGATGCCTCTAAAGTGCTGGTGTTTTCGTCAGTAACAGTCACTTCATTTCTTTATATGTAGGGAAAAGCATTCCTGTCCATCACAGAGCTCATGGTGAAGGGCCCTGTGCTGGTGGAGTCTTAACCTTCATGGAATTACACATTTCAGAGTTAAAGAAAATTCACCACTCTGTTTCTTCTGTTGGTGGATCTGAACTTCCCTTCAATCTGACATACATCTATGTGATATTCCTTAAATGCTAAATTGAAGTATATTTCAAAGACCTGCATCTATTTTTTCACAATCTTCCCATTAACTTCAGCGAATAGATTGCTTATAAAAGTAAGCCGTATGTCTACATAGCCTCCTAATTTTGTTAATGAAGGGATCTGCTATGGCTGTGCAGGAACTGATTTCCACAAGTATTCTGTTACAGCTCTGTTTCACCGTTTACTTTCTTGAGGTAATATGAAGGTGTGACAGTAAATAGACAATAGTACAACAGGATGAAGTATAGCCTCTAGAGCAAGCCTTTAGCCCTATTCTGACATGGCTAGACTTACGCCTTAGGCTGTGTACAGGGTCAAAGAATCAAATTGTGTTGTTTAAAACACTCATTGATATATGTTGTTTTATTTTCTGATGCTGAGGGATGACTTCAGGCTAGAATTTGCCCTTGCATGTACACTAGCAATTCCCATTGACTTTGAAGCAAGGTGACTCCACACAGGAGCCAGATATTATCCCTCAGCCTTTATGGCAATGCAATTATTTAATCAATTGGAGTTGTGTTTTTGTGACACCTCATAGTGCACCCAGTCAATAATAAATGATCAGTCAGTATTTCTGGGTTTAGTAAGTGATTGGGAATAAAACATGTTCCTCATTGTGTTATTAACATTATGTCATAGACTCATCCATACATAAGCAGGCATAACTATTTTTTTTTCTACAGTTGCCTTACTCCTGGTTGAAATTTGACATGACATAGAAGAATATGATTATCGAGTGCAAATATGATGTACTTTTAAGCCCATATTTTCAGAAGTATATGTACATTTGTGTTCATTGACATTGCTATTGATGGCCTAGGTTTTTAAGGTTTTGGGGTTTTTTTCCTTATAGCTGTGCTGACTTAGTTCATAGTAGTTAATTAATGCTTGAAATGGACAATGAATATTGTGATGTCTTGCAGGTAATATCTAGAGGAGGACTGAGAGTGTTGGGGCTGTTCAGCCTGGAGAAGAGAAGGCTCTGGGGAGATCTTGTAGCAGCTTTCCAGTACCTGAGGGTGGCCTACAGGAAAGCTGGAGAGGGACTTTTTACAAGCATGTGTAGTGACAGGACAAGGGGCAGTGGCTTTAAACTGAAAGAGGGCAGATTTAGATTGGATATAAGGAAGAAATTTTTTACAATGAGGGTGGTGAAACACTGGAACAGGTTGATATAGTGGAAGGTGTTGTTGCCTATGGCAGAAGGGTTGGAACTAGAGGATCTTTAAGGTCCCTTCCAATCCAAACCATTCTATAATTCTGTGATTTGCCAACAGTATCTTGAGCTGTATGAACAGGAGTCGAGCCAGTAGATCATGGGAAGTTATCACCCACCTTGAGCACCAGCCCTGTGAGGAGAGTCTAGGGGAGCTGGGCTTCTTCAGCTTGGAGCAGACAGCTTCAGGAGGGACCTAACAGCAGCCTCCAGTGCCCCTAGGGAGCTCATCTAGGAGATGGAGCTGGGCTCACTGAAGTGGAGCAGGATGGGAAGATGAGGGACAATGAAAATAAACTGAAACAAGAGAGGTTCAGATTGGATATTAAAAAGAACTTGCTCCCATGAGGACAGTCAGGCAGTGGCACAGGATGCCCAGAGATGTTGTGCAGCCTCTGTCCTTGGAGGTTTTCAGCCTTGACCAGGTGAAGCCCTGAACAGCCTGATCTGGCCTGAGAGCTGACCCTGCTGTGAGCAGGAGGTTGGACCAGAGACCTTCCGTGGTCCCTTCCAGCCTGAATCATCCTGTGACCCTGTTCCTACCCCAACCAGATCACTTGAAATCTGTTTGCTTTTTCTGAATTTTGATCTCAATTAAACTCAGGAATAAAACATAGCATGATAAGGAAATCCTATGGGGTTGTGCTGAGTTTGTCAGCAGTCAGGTCAGAGCATTACGACAAGGAACATGATGCTGGAGGAGATTCCTTTAAGCCTCCAGTGCCGTCCTCTCTATTCTCACAGGCCGCCAGGCAGGCCATCCCTCTTTTCTTCAGTCTAGAGGAATTGAGTCAAGCAAATTCAGCAGCTGATTTGTTTAAACTGTCTCTTGATAGTATTGTACTTGTACATAGAGGAAGAATTATCCAGCAAAGCATGGATGTGAAGTACATGATCCGGACATTGAAAATCAAGAAAATACAAGAAGTACATTAATAGGACTGGATTTTTTGTAGCTCCTCAGTGTGATTTCAGTGAGACATATTAAACCGAATAACACCTGGAAGGAAGTAAAGTGACCCCACCTAGATTATATTTGATCCCTGGCAAAGGAGTAGTTGATGCATCTCTTTCTTTTCCGAGTTGTGTAGGTATAGAAGTGTAAGTATTGTGGAAATGCCACAAAAATAGGCTAAGAGACTGTAGAGAAAGTCGAGTTTTAAAAGGCAAGTTTTCTGTGCTTCTATGTGTTAATTCTTTTTCACAGCAACTCTTCAAGTCAAACTGTGAAAAATAATTGATTCTGTAGCTTTAGTAGCATCTCTATACCTTTATGTACCCATAAACAAAACAAATTCATCAGGCTGAGGGTAGTCAGTTTGATTCTGCATAGCTATGTTGAAGAGAAAAATGCTTTATTCTGTACACTGTTCCTGGCTGATTGAGTTTAGGTATATGATGTCAACATTTCATTTAAACTTTTGGTTGGTTGAAAAGGCCTTTACACAGCATGATCAGCGTTTTCTAAAGTTGAAGAATGATTATTTACAGAAGTAGATTTTGGCCAGTAATGGTATAAATCATAAAATCATTATGGCATCTAATTACTACTGAATTTTCTGTATGTTAGAAATGAAAAGATCATAAAACACTTCCCAGATGAATATAATGTGACTTTTTAAAAAAATACATGTTATGGTAGCTTTGGGCTACCAGAAGTTAATAGGTTTTAATGGCAAAGGTACTTTTAATAAATATTCTAGTATATATGCATTAAAAAATGTGTTGCAATCCATATTCAGGAAAAACTTCCATTTCTGTTATTGCAATTTTTCCTGAAACAGAACATAGAGTAAGCAATATGGTCTCAGAGAGAAAGGAAGAACTTGGTTGATAACGACTACTTTGAATAGGTCTTGCTGGAATCCTTAAAACTGTGGAAAACGATTTTTAATAATTTTTTATCTAATTTTATAACTAAAAAGAAAAGATTGAACATAGTTTTCTTAAAAACTCTACCTATAGCAGTCTGCCTTTCTCCAATATGCCTATAAGCAATACCAATCCGTTATCTTAAGACAGTCAGTTTGCTCCTGCAGAGCGCTGCAGAGAAAAGCCACAAGCATTTCTCCACTTTGGTGTTTCACATGATTGATTTGGTTTTGGTGCACATCACCACAGTCACACTTCATCCGCCAACTCTTCAGCCACAGTTAATGATTTTTTGTCATTTTTCTTTTTTGTATATAGCAACAGACTATCTGGGAATTATGAATGAATATATGCTAATTAAGACAATAAAGTAGTTTAAAGATACACAAATGTTAATAGGATTTGAAATAAGAGGTAGCTTGAGGCCACTGCTGTAACTAACAGGCCATTTAAAAATTATTAGCATCGGGCCCAGTGGACCAGCAGTAAACTACAGCTGCCTTTTTAGTACAATATGAGAGCTAGCAGCCCCTAGACCCTGAGCTTTACTCCAGTGATCGCAGCTGTGAACTGTGCTGAACTAATTTTGCTTATTCCTGCAAATGCCAGCATAGAAGCTACTAGCCTTACGTAATGCCTGGGGTGATATATACAGTATTTTGTTATTTGTAAAGCAATCTTTACAGCAAATTAATTTAAGTACATCAACAAAGACATGTTCTTGCATTATTTACATCAAGCTGTTAAATATTTTATTAATTTTCAGTGGTCTTTTCTGCAGACTGAGATTGATATATAAAAGAAGATGGAGTATATTGCTCACTTTGTTGATCGAACAGTGCAGTGAAGTGAAGGACTCCGCTTTGGTCAGCCCTACAGTCCAAAAATAAAATGAAAACCAAGGATTTCATTTGAGAAGGCTACTATTTGAACACCAAAATTAGTTTACATAAGGTGACAGCTGTTTAAATCTCCTGTGATAACCATGATAAAGAAAAATATTTTGTAATGACAAATTCTGTTTGACAATCTGCCTCCTTTTCCCCCAGACCCCACAGTACCCCTACCTTTGGTCCGTTCACAGAGATAACAGGGTGCCAGCCAAGCAATCTCAGCTCCCTTCTTATCTGCCATCTTTTCTAAAACCATCAACAGCACATTTCCCAGCTCTGTAGAAATCCCAATTACAGATAATCCATTTCAAAATGCCTTATTGATGAAGCCCCATTCCTGCCAAAGATAGGAGAGATGAAAATGAGAGGACTTGTGCTCCTGTTTTAAATTAGTGAAGTTGTGGACATACTTGTTTAAGATGGTGCCTGAAAAGCTGGCGTAGAGAAAGCAATATTAGCTGAAGACTCAGGAAGAAACGATAACTGAAGAACATATTTCTGTTACTGCTTTCTTTTTGTTAGGCAGTTTCCAAGTACGTAAATCATGATCTCTACCTTCAGAAGGTAAATTTTTTGAGAAATGAAGAAAACTCATCACATGTAGAAAGATGTGAAGCAGTGCATAAAAATGCATATTAACAGCCGTTTTAAGCTTTGACCAGCAATGTCCTCTCACTTAACTGGTTCTGAATACATTTTGCCATATTTTTATTATGCTTTACAGATTATTGTTGTCATTTGGAAGCTCACAATCTGACAATGTCATAGGAAGAGAGGTGGAAAGAGCATTTTTGATTGTCATACCAAGAACAGGTAGAAAAGGAAGGAAAAGTAGGCAGGAAAGAAACCCAAATATCTGTATCACGGTGTGCCTAAGGAGAAAAACGAGCAGATAGTTTTTGAAATGCATTTTGATTTCTCACATTTTTAATTTTAAACCAGAATGTTGTACTGCCATCTCTTTTGTGTATTGGGAAATACCATGAAAGAGAACCATGACTGCAAGAAAAATTCTGTGCTGCAAGCACACATTGCCGGCTCATGTTGAGCTTCTCATCCACCAGCACTCCCAAGTCCATTTCCTCAGGGCTGCTCTCAATCCATTCTTCACCCAGCCTGTACTTGTGTTTGGGATTGCCCCGACCCATGTGCAGGACCTTGCACTTGGTCTTGTTGAACTTCATGAGGTTCACACGGGCCCACCTCTCCAGCCTGTCAAGGTCCCTCTGGATGGCATCCCTTCCCTCCAGCAGGTCGACCACACCACACAGCTTGGTGTCGTCAGCAAACTTGCTGAGGGTGCACTCGATCCCACTGTCCATGTCGCTGACAAAGATGTTAAACAGCATCGGCTCCAGTACTGACCCCTCAGGAACGCCACTCATCGCTGGTCTCTTCTTGGACATTGAACCATTGACCTCAACTCTTTGGGTGCAAACATCCAGCCAATTCTTTATCCACCGAGTGGTCCATCCATCAAATCCATGTCTCTCCAATTTAGAGGCAAAGTTGTTGTGCAGGACAGTGTCAGATGCTTTGCACAAGTCCAGAAAGATGATGTCAGTTGCTCTTCCCTTATCCATCAATGCTCTAAACCCACCATAGAAGGCCACCAAATTTGTTCAGGCAGGATTTGCCCTTAGTGAAGCCATGTTGACTGTCACCAGTCACCTCCTTAATTTCCATGTGCCATAGCATAGTTTCCAGGAGCATCTGCTCCATGATCTTGCCAGGCATAGAGGTGAGATTGACTGGCCTGTAGTTCCCTGGGTCTTCCTTTTTTGCCTTTTTAAAAATGGGGGTTATGTTTGACTTTTTCCAGTCAGTGGGAACTTCGCTGGACTGCCATGACTTCTCAGATAGGATGGATAGTGGCTTAGCAGTTTCATCTGCCAGTTCCCTCAGGACCCACGGATGCATCTCATTCCCATGGTCCCATAGACTTGTGCACCTTGAGATTCCTTAGATGATCTCAAACCTGATCTTCTCCTACACTGGGCAGCTCTTCATTCTCCCAGTCCCTGTCTTTGCCTTCTGCATACCTGAGGCCAACCATATCCTGAGGCCCACTGTATCCTGAGGCCATCCGTATCCTGGGCTGCATCAAAAGAAGTGTGACCAGCAGGTCGAGGGAGGTGATTCTCTCCCTCTACTCTGCTCTCTTGAGACCCCACCTGCAGTACTGTGTTCAGCTCTGGAGTCCCCAAGGACATGGAACTGTTGGAGTCAGTCCAGAGGAGGGACACAAAGATGATCTGAGGGCTGGAGCACCTCTCCTCTGAATACAGGCTGAAGGAGTTGGGGTCATTCAGCCTGGAGAAGAGAAGGCTCTGGGGAGACCTTCTAGCAGCCTTTCAGTTCTTAAAGGGGGCCTACGGGAATGCTGGAGAGGGACTTTTTACAAGGGTGTGTAGTGATAAGACAAGGGACAATGGCTTTAAACTGAAAGAGGGGAGATTTAGATTAGGTCTAAGGAAGAAATTCTTTCCTCTGAGGGTGATGAGGCACTGGGGGAGGCTGCCCAGAGAAGCTGTGGATGTCCCTTCCCTGGAAGTGTTCAAGGCCAAGTTTGATGAGGCTTGGAGCAACCTGATATAGTGGAAGGTGTTCCTGTCTGTGTCCGGGGTGTTGGAACTAGATGATCTTTAAGGTTCCTTCCAACCCAAACCATTCTAAGATTCTATGATTCTGGCATTACCATAGTCAATGATGTAATAATGCAATTTAGTGAAATTGGTTACTTTTTATGCAAGCTTGCAATTTTGCTCTTAGAGGAGAATATGAGATGTGCTAAGCAATTTCTGCCTATTAAAAGGTTGTGTTGTGTTTCAGAATGGCTACTTGAGTCAAGGGGATTTAGGTCATGCCAAGCATTCAAAATCTTTACCTACAGCTGTTTTTTAGTCTGGTAGCCATTAGGAGCTCCAGTTTTGGCTAAATACACCATTTTAATAGATATCTTACAAATATAGAGTTACAAACGATATATTCATTCATAACAGAACTTACAATGTAATTATTTCATGTGAATAATTTTTTTGTGGTGTCTATGCTTTATGAGACAACATAAATGATCTCCTCTTTTCAGCTGTTAGGCTGTCTGACAATACCATATTCATTTCCATAAGCATCTCTTGCCCTAGAATTGGAATGAAATAAACTCTCCTTGCTAAACTAAACATGGAGAAGTATATAAGTAAGACAAATATGTTAGCCACACTGAAAAAGTTATGTACTTTTATTTGGCTCATCTGCCTATTTCTTTTAAAGACATCTAAGCTAACATCTATATCATTTTCCATTAGAGATTTATATGTTTTTAAACAGTTGTACAATTTGCATTAGAATAGAAGAATTTGAGATCCACATAAATAGAAAACATACATACGTACTCTTATGATGTATACACAGATGTATTTATGCATGTATTAAACCTTTTCTGAAGTCTGGTTGTAGCTAAAAAGAATTTAGAAAGCATACTCCATTCATGGCATTTGACTCTGAAACTTGCCTTTCATGTCAAGCAGTTAGTGCTTGAAGTCATTAAACACAGGGCCATGATCAGAATCTATCTTGTTCTCAGATCTGATTAAGCTGGTCTTCCATTTAGAAGGTGAATGGCTTTCACTTTAAATAACTTTGGTCAAATGGTTTGTTTAGATTTTGGTTTTTGAAAGGTAATTACTTTTTCTCATTATTTTAGTTATTATGTGAGACCTACAGCTATTTAGAAATGCCTTTTATACATAAGAAAAATTGGAAAGATTAGTTTTTCAGAAAAAGAAAAAACAGCTTGGTGACAAAAAAAAGGGGAAGACAGTGGAAGATGCATTTCCAGCAATCCATGCCAAGCATTTTATTTAAAATCCACCCAACTGTATTGTGGTCAGTTCCCACCGGCATAATCGTGGGAGGCTCAGAAGCAGCTCTCTTTTAAAATGAATAGAGAATAAACTGCAAGGCACATGGGAAAAAAGGAGAGGGAGAAGAAAAGAGATAGCTGAATCTCTTAAGCTTTGGACTTTTGGCCCCTCACAAACAGTAATTCCCTAATGTCATTTTGACATGACATGTCCATAGTAAGCAGATTCTACATCTGAAAAATTCCTTAGCTATGATCACAGCATTATCTGGGGAAAACAGGCAAGCTACAAGATGCTGAAAAAACTTCTGTGCAGTGAGATGATCAAAACAAGAAGGCAATATAAAGGAACAAGTACAAGTAATGAAAACACAATCTTTGAAATGTCAGTGTGAGATGTCTTAAGTAACCATAATTCCCAGATATATGTAGTCACCCAAACAGGCTAAGACTCAAACTTCTGGGAAGAGCAGGAGAGAAAAGCTCTTGGTGTGTTTTTGTCTTCCTGAAGTTAGAGTAATGATTACTAGGATGTTTGAGGGAGGGCTGGAGTATGAAGTACGGAAAGATGAAAGAAATCTCAGGGAAATCTTTCTTAACAGGCCAGTGATGGATAATAAGTGTAACTACATTCGTCTTAGTGATACTTTGAAAAGATTTTATTCATTATTGCAACTACGTGAAGAACTTCAGTGTTAGAATCTTTGGTTTTCAGATGGGAAAACTCTGAAAATCTAAGTGATATGTCTATAGCTAATGGAAATTGAAATGGGAATTAGAGTGAAAATTTACCAACTCCTTGCCTTTCACTGAGACTGTGTCTATCTCTCTAGGTACCATTGGCCAGTTCCTTAGATCAAGGCTAGGAAACACAGTAAAAACAGTAAGATCATACCATTTATAGGGTAATTCTAGGCTGTCAAAAGCACCTAAGTGTCCTGGGAAAGCCGTCATTACCAATGGTGATGTGTAAGAAGAAACAACCCAAACAACCAAGAAGTAGATTTTGGATGTACATGACAAAGTAAATTTCACATTATTTTTTAAATTTAATTACTCTACCAGAACACACTACACTATAGCATAGATGAATAATCATGGAAGCATGGATATCTTTTATCCACTGTAAATAAAACCAAGGTCCTCAAATGTGGCAGGACTAATAGAACAATTGGCACTTTGTATATCTCGATCCCTGAAATGATAGCTCAGAAGATATCCGCTGATTGGGGAACAGCTCCAGCAGAGCTCTGTGCATTTTGTCAGTGACTGCTGTTCTGTCAATATACAGTCACAGACTGCAGAAGACAGCAGCAGAATTTTGTTTCTAGATCTTGTGAAGTGTTCTTTCCCTCTGACCAAGTTGTATATAATCTCGTTATGTGATACCATGTTCCATTTATCTGACAGTAATACTAGTTTCAAATTCTGCTTCATACCATCAAAGAGAAGGAGGGAAAGGAAAAGACAAACAACAGATTTTATCAAAAGTACTCAGAAACTCTTCTTACGGAAATTCCAATTGTGAGCAAAAAATGACTGAAAAGTTTTTTTTCAAGTTAGGGTGTGTGCAATTAGGTAATAGCTTTTAATAACGCATGGAAAATTGGGACAAACAGATGAGATTTTCATCACATATATCCTCTTAACATTAACATTGTTTTAAAAAATTTGAAACCGTTTTCTGACTCTTTAAGAGATACTTAGATGCTGTGAATTGTGTTACTGAGGGAAGAAAGCAGCAAAAATCACAGCCTAGCCCCTGCCAGCATTCAAAAGTCTCGGCTGGACAGAGAACATTGCACTTCAGTGGACAACTCGTGTTGACTGGAAGATTAAGGTGGAAGAGTAAGAAACTGGGAGTCAGACTCACCAATGAAAGAAAAGTAGAGTACTAGTGACGGATCAAATGGCATCACTACCCTCAGGACAGGCTTTAATTCTAAAAATAAAGCTACAAACCAGACAAAAAAACCCATCTCTCTTCAAACTTGAATGACAACCACCTAATGACCTTCATCTTCATGCAGGACTTAGTCACATCTTTCATGATTTCCTGCCTTCCTTTCCTTCCATTCCCCAGATGTTTCAGAGATCTAGAGAGACATTTCCCGAGTCAGAGGGAGCAGTTACATGACTGGTCCCCTTTTAAAGTCACATGGAAATTTAGTACCAAACTTCCCTAATGCTTTAAAAAATGCTTTACCTGAGCCTCCTCAAATTACAGCAGAGTTCATGGGTTGTTTTCTTTTTAGTTCAGTTAAATTAGAACACAAGGTTTGACGTAAAGAAGCACCAGTGGTTTAAAGTGTGAGGTATAAATTATGTTAATGCATCCATCAAAACAATTTAGGTCGGGAGCTGTATTATATGGCTCCACCTCTCATATCTCCTATGAAATTCAGTTAATTCCCATCAACGACAGTTTTACTGGCAGGAATAATGCAAAATTAACATTTATTTCTCCAAAATGAAGAAAAAAATTATTGTTGCTATTTTTTTTCCAAAAACTAAAAATAGTTCTTATTTTGCGTAAGAAAAATCTGTGATTACATAGCTATGTATAAAAAGCTATTTTTATGTAATCAACTGCACATTTTATAATATACCCTACCATTTAAAATTGTACTGATTTTTTTTCAGTTCTTCTGGAAAGAAAAGTGTCTGTTTAACTGTGCCTCTTTTCTCCCTTTTCAACATAAAAAGAAAAAAGAAAGCTAATGTTGTAGAGAATTGGGCCATCAAAGGATTACTTCTTAGAACAAAATTCAGACTTCCCTTTGTTCTGTTTCATTAAAATGGGATATGGAGACAGGTTTTATAAAGTCTTACATTTTTTAGGGAAAACAAGCTGCAAAGAAATTTGTTTTTTCCACAAAGACATGTTTGGATTAAGTTTAGATTTAAACTAAAAGAAAGAGTATGTCTCATAAGGATGTGAATCAATCCAAGAACAGCAAAAAATGTTTAATCACAGAAGCAAAAAATGATTAATCACACAGGCAATCTAGATAAGTTATAAAACATGATTTCTCTAGATATTCATCTAATGAGGATGAGCTTTCCCTCAGCTAGCAAACTGAAGAGGTGATGTGATTTTGCAAGAAGATCTCTAACCACCACATGAGTGAGTTGAAATGTTAACCTCAATTAAGCAACTGGGAATTTTACCATTAATTCCATAAGCCAGTTTTTTACTGTAGTCCAGTCTAATTTCCAAGCAATCTATTATGCATCTCTAAGCTTCTATCCTGAAGCAGGGGAAAAAAAAAAAAAAGTTAACCATAGACATTTTGTCCTTGAGAAAACCTGCCAGCTTCATGGGAACTTTCTACCAAAACCTTCATGTTTAACTTTTAAAAGCTTCTGTGGTTTTGAAAAGCCTGGCAGTCTCGTGTGGTACTTATATTTTTATCAGTTTTTAAAAACAGCCAAAAAAGAACTTCTGTACCAATGTGGATTCTCATTCATATGACTATGAAAGGTAAATGCTGCATGTGGATTCTCTATGGGAGAGCGTTCAAAGAGAAAGTTTTGGCAGAGTTAGGGAATTGCACGTGTATGTGCAATGCCAGACAGCTATAAATACCAGATTCATGGAGTGCTCAGGACTGGAGGACAAAGGCACAAAGACTACATAATTTATTGCAGAGAGAGCTGTAAAGTACTTTTAAAAATGAGAAAAGATTTGTTAGCATTCAGCAAATGTGAAATTCATGAGGGGAGTTCTATCAAAGAGATTAGCCAAGGCACAGCGGAAAGAGAAATTTTATAAATAAACCCAGTGGAAAATGTTTTCTTGTTGTGTAAAAATGTTTCATTGGATTTAAATTATTTGGAATTACATATTAATGAAAGTAAAATACTTTAATGGTGCAGAAGTTTTCAGATGGAAAGTACTTAAAGATTAAAGCAGTTTTCCTCATAGAAATTGATGAAAGGCCAAGCTACTTTGTGTTCTCCATCAAGAACTGAGGGTTGTCAGCACTTTTGAGGAAAATGGAGATACATGATCTGTATTTGAGTGTCGTGGTTTAGCCCCAGGCAGCAACTAAGCACCACCCAGCTGCTCACTCACTCATCTCCCCCCCTGCCCCACTGCCGCTGCTGGTGGGATGGAGAGGAGGAAGATGTAACAAAAAGCTTGAAGGTCAAGATAAGGGGAGGGATCACCCACCAGCCATGGCCACGGGCACAACAAAGTGGACTTGGGGCAAAATCAATTTCATTCATTACCAGTCAGATTCAGAGAAGATAATGAGAAAAAAACCCAGATCTTAAAAACATCTTCTCCCGACCCCTCCCTTCTTCCCGGCTCTACTTCCTCCTCCCAGCAGTGCAGGGGGATGGGGAATGGAGGTTATAGTCAGTTTGTCACACACTGTTTCGTCCGCTCCTTCCTCCTCAGGGAGAGGACCTCATATGCTTTTCCCCGGCTTCAACATGGAGTCCCTTCTCACAAGAGACAGTTTTCCATGAACTTCTCCAACATGAGTCCTTCCGATGGAGTCTAGTCCTTACTCATCAGACTCTTCCAGCATGGGCTTTTCCCACAGGGTCATAGCTTCTTAGGGCACAGCCACCTGCCCCGGCATGGGGTCCCTTCCCATGGACTGCAGATGTGTCTCTGCTTCACTGTCAGTCTCCAGCAGTGTAGGATCCTTTCCCATGACAGACAGTCCTCTAAGAACTCCTTTAGGCACAGGCATCTCTGCTTCAGCATGGGGTCCTGCATGGGCTGTGGGTGGGTCTCTGCTCCACTGTTTCTCCCACGAGCAGCAAGGGGGCCACCTGCCATCTTACCACAGGCTGCAGGGGAATCTCAGCTCCAGCACACCTGCTCCTATCTTCACTGACCTGGTGTCTGTGTGGCCGTTTCTCTCAGGTCTCAGTCCTCTCTTCACTGCAGCCTTGCTGACTTGACCAGCCTGACAAACCCTGGCAGTCCTGGCAGGCTGAACTCTGCCCAGTGGGTGCCACGGGAGGAGGGCACTTCGGAGGTCTCTAAGACACGCTGCCGCGGCCACCACCAGCTGAGCGGCACTGGCCCAGAGTGGGCTGCTGCCCATGCAGGAGGCCAGACCCAAGGCCCCCTGCTTCCCCCCTCTCCTCACTGCAGGTCCTGCATGGCGCAGGTTTCTTTAACCCCTTCTTAAATATGTTTATTCCCAGAGACGCTGACTGGCTTGGTCCTGGCCAGAGGTGAGTCTAGCCAGGCCAGCAGTAAGTCCAATGACTTTTGGAGCCAGGGAAGCTTCTGGCAGCTCCTTACAGGGGCTCTCCCTGCTGCTCCTCCCCCCTACCAAAACCTCAACACGTAAACCCAACACACTGAGAACCTGCAGCCCCTGACTGGGAGGGATGTGTGCCTGTGGTATGAGAAGGTCCTCAGAGAAGGACCAAATCACATTGAATCTAGGGATGGATAGAGGAGAAAAACACAAATACGTTTCCTAGAGTGAGTTTTTTTAACAATTTTTAAATACAGCTATCTAAATGTAGATGCCAAGTCTGTCATAGTTGCACAGTCTCCTTTCACAGCCAAAAGAGAGAGAAACCTCTAGTAGATTAATTGATACACTTATTTTATCACCCATCTTAATCTGGGATTATCCGTCATCTGAATATACCTTTTTCTGATTTAGAGACAGGCCAAAAAAAGAAATAAAATTAAAACCCTAACTTTCAGGTGGTAAGAATCAAGTGAGTCCACTCCACTCTCCCTGCATGGACATATACATCCAAAGACACACACGGTCCTTTCACAAATTCTTTTGAGATTGACTTGGAGGAAACTTTAATCAATGTATTAATTTGTGAAGAGCAAAACTTGCTCCATATGAAGCATGGAGGAGAGTTCAGCAGTTGGATCTACAAGTCGGTCTTGTCTGGTCTCTGTGGTCCTCTCTTTTCTGTTGTTTTGGGCATCTCTCAGCGTAACCTTCTAAAGCTAATATTCTGTAACTTAGTGACCTGGTATAAGACATTGCACACAAAATACAATGTTATGATGTTCAAATTGATTTTAAAAGGAGAAAATACTGTGTATGTTAATTAAGCTAATTCAATTCCATTTTCCATCCAATAGGCAAGAAATGCACTATCCCTTTCTGCAATTGTTTCAGGAATTGACTTTGAGCAGAAACAGTCTTTTAGAGACAATCGGCAAAAATTGTTTCTGGAAACTTAATTATTAATTAAAAAATGTAACAAGTTTGTATCTTTGCAATATGTTCTCACATCTGCAGTTGCACAAACAAAACTGCATTTCCCAAATTACCATTTGATCTAGCACGTTAAACCAAGGTTTTTGTTGTTCCTAGGAGAGTATTTTCAAGTGAGCTGGGAAATAACCCATTGCTGTGGGTTAAATATAAGACACTCCTGAATTTTCTATGCCTTGAGTTTGATGGATCCATCTGTTAATCTCCAGATAAATACTCCTGCACACTCTGTAGTACCTGCGTAATTTATGCATTCAGCTAAACACCCTGATCTTTAGGACAAGTACTTATATGTTTTTAGTATTCTGGAATTTACTATAGAATTGCAAAATAAAGGTCCATCAGTTGTAACATTTATTCACTTTGGGGTCACAGTCAGTGGCCACAGCTGAGACAGTTGGACCATTGTACTAAACTTTTTACAGACATCTAATAGGAGACTGGCTTTCCTGTCAAATGCTTGTAGTCCAAAATAGACCAGACACTTGAAATGTTTTAGAACTGACACATGGGAACGTGAAGTGATTTGCTGCAGAGTATGACTTTAATTTCAGGAGTTCCATACCCAACATACCAGACTGCGTATCATTATGCAGTTACATCATAGGAGGATAAATGTTTAAGAGGAATAAATATTTGAGAGGGTAAGGTTTGTGATTAATTTTTTTTTTTAATTGGAAAAATTAGTCTCTTTTTGTTTACCTCCATTGTTAATACTGTATTAAATTGTAAAGCAATAAACTGACTTTAGTTAAAGTAATGATGTGGTAGTATTTCTGGTTATAATGCTTTAGGCATGTGTCCTAGTTTTGACTGGGAAAGAGTTAGCTTTTCTTTTTAGCAGAAAAAGCTCTATGTTTTAGTCTGAGATTCATTACGAGAAGAATGTCGATAGCGCACTGATGTTTATAGTAGGCACTGAGACCTCAAGGATTTTTCAGCTTCCCGTGTTCTTGCCAGTGTGCAGGAACACAACAGACTGGGCCGAGCATGACTGGGACAAGGGGTCCACAACTCACCTTATGATTTGAAGTTAGACTTAGGATTGAGGGCTAAATTGGCCAATGGAGTATTCCGTATCGTGCAATGTCATGCCAACTATACAGATGAGCGCTGACCGGGAAGAGGTGTTCTTTTGCTCTTCCAGGAACTCTCTTGCTACTCTGAGTGCTCTCAGACTCTAGTCTCTTGGAGTGCTATCTCTCTCTCATTCTCTTTTTGGGCTTCTCGCTTGTCTGGGATTGCGGTGTCAGGACTTGCCTGTTTCAGAATCATTAGCTGGGACAGGACAGGCGTTGATTACCAAGTGGTGAGAAATTACTCTGTGCATCACTTGTTTGTATATGTAGTATTTTCAATATATATAATTTTATATTATTGCTATTGCTAAATTTTCCTATTTCATCCCTTGAGTCTCCTTCCCTTTTCCCCTTTAATTCTCTTCCTCATTCCCTGGTGTGATAGTTTGATGTGTGGGGGGGTGTTCTGGTGGCAGGGGAGGGGATTTGCTCCCTGTGCCACCAGATCTGAGTCCCATCCCCCCCGGGGGAGGTTGAGCCAAGGCGGCGCCTCTGCGAATTGCCCTATTTAAGTTGAGACAAAGGGGCGGGAAGGAGCTTTTTGCTCAGGAGCGAGGAGAGAGCAGGAGGGCGCTGCCCTCGCTCCCGGCTCCCGGCCGGGCGGCTGCCCGGGCCCGGGCCGGCGCCATGTGCTCAAGATGGCGCCGGGGGAGCCGCATGGGGGACTCGGTAAGCGCCCCACTCCCGGGGTGCCCACCGGGCCGAGCTTCCCCAGAGAGGATTAATATCTAAGAGAAGACAACCACAGCGACCGGGTCAGCAAAGATGGAGCAGGAGGAGGTGTACTGGAGCTGAGGCTTCCCTTGCAAATCGGTGTGAGATGGCAGGCGGCCCCCCTGCAGCCAAGGTGTACTCGGCGGAGCAGCGACCCACTCGTGGCCTGTGGAGAAACCCACGTCGGGAAGGAGATGCCTGAGCCCAGGAGAGGTCGTGGAGCAGGGGATGCGCGACCAGGTACTGTTGATAATGGGGCATGGAATGCACGACGAGGTCGTGGAGGCATCTGGAGACCGTGGGACGACCCACGCCGACGCGAGTGGCAGCAGCTCCCTAAGAGGCCGAGACTGGTAAAGCCCGAACTGGTGCGATCCATGGGGAGGATTGCAATCCTGCGGGCAGGACTTACTTTGGAAAAGTTTGGGGACTTTTTCTTTGTGAGTAGGGGATCCACCGAAGCAAGGGAAAAATGGTGTAAAGACTCCTCCTCCTTTAAGAAGGGAGCGGCAGCGAACAACATGGATGAACTGACCTGTACTCCCCCCTTCCCTGTCTCCCTGCGCCGCTGGGGGGAAGGCAGAGCCAGGAACGAAAGGAAAATAGGGGGTGGGGAGGTGTTGTTTTAAGATCTGGCCTTGTTTTCTCTTTCTCCTCTCAAGTAACCGGTTTCGTTCCCTTTTGTCTTTTGTTTAGTAACTGTTAATAAATTGTTTTGTTTTATTAAGAAAGCCTGAGTCATGTTTTGCCCGA
Source organism: Tauraco erythrolophus (assembly GCF_009769465.1). Classification (NCBI taxonomy): domain Eukaryota; kingdom Metazoa; phylum Chordata; class Aves; order Musophagiformes; family Musophagidae; genus Tauraco; species Tauraco erythrolophus. The sequence goes on along the minus strand of NC_141465.1, from coordinate 119,945,979 downwards.
GACCATGTTTGGTGGGTGCTCCCTTTTTCGGTTCTTGTCTCGATCCTCAGTCCAAAAAAAAAAAACCACGACACCTGGGGATGGGGAGAGGGTGAGCGAGCAGCTGCGTGGCATTTAGTTGGTGGCTGGGCTAAACCACAGCAGCATGATGCTACCCAAAGTGTGATGCGTGCCTCCTGAAGGCAGCAGAAGATAATTCTTTTACTTGAAGAAGTTTGTGATCAAAAGGCAAAGATGGATGATGATTTAGAGGGTGCAGGGTCTATAAATAGAAAATGAATAGGGTTGTGATGGCTGCTTGTTTCATTAGACACAAAAAACCTAACCATATAATTTGTAAGAAAATCATTTCTTCCCTTTTCCCCTTTTTTAGAAATATCCATTTCTATTCAAAACAATTCTTAAGATAGTAGCAAACTGGTCCTAATACATCTATAATGTTTTTCATCTACCCACTTTATGTAACACTGGTTTCTCTTTTATAATCCTATCTGTCATCTTATATAAGTGGTTTAATTCATGAATGTAACTCATTAAGTTGGTCTTAGTACTGGGAATTTTTCTTAATGCAACAACAGAATTTAGTACAAAATCAGTAGTCTCAAACACAATCCAGAGGAAGAGCATATTTGTACTAAATTTGTATTGGATTTAGGTGCAAGATCATTGAAAACTACATGGGAAAGAATTTAGATCACTTGTCTTGTAATTCTAGAGCCCTGACTGACCTGTGTCCTCTTTCAGGAGGTGGAGGTCAATGGAGTGATCAGGAGGAGGTGGATCAGGAAGCACAGAGGGGGAAGAGAGCGTTGGGATAGTCTGTGTAAAATGAACAGAAATGTGTTTTGACATTTTAACAGGAAACTAATCTCAAAGCTGTTTTAGAAATATTGCTTAATCTCGACTCAAGTGTTGGAGCTTTCATACATATAAGTTGATAAATCATTTGACCTTGGGAGGCAGGTCCTTATTTAGATTAAATGATTTTCCTTTCTGTGCTTCATCTCACTTGTAGAGCTTGTATCTCCATATGGCTAGGCTGTTGCTCTTGAAAGGGATTCTTTAGATTGAGAAAATTCACCCAGTACTTTTACATCAGTGCTGGCAAATGCAGGTGCACAGCAACTGAACAAAATAGAGAGTATATGACTGTGATCTGTGAGATCATGGATCACTGACAGCACTGCAGGCAGACCTCAAATGAAAGCCTTCATACACTATTTTGGTGGCAAGGAAATGTGACTCCGTATATATATTTTCAGAATGTATTGCTATCTGGAGTTTACTGGGTGTGTTGGCTTTCTATGGACGGGTTTTGGTTGGAGGGCACTTCAGAGGTGGCCTCTGTGAGAAGACGCCTGAGGCCACCCCTGTGTTGGACAGAGCCAGTTTTCACCTGGCTCCAAAATGGACCCACTGCTGGCCAAAGCTGAGCCCATCAGCAACGCTGTGGGGCTTCTGTGTTGACATACTTAAGAAAGGGTGAAACACACTGCATAGGAGCGGTGAGAGAGAGCAGTGAGAAAGTGCAAGAGAAAAAACCCTGCGGATGCCAGGTTTGGTGAACGCGGGAAGGAGGTGCCACAGGTGCCCGAGCAGAAATTCCTCTGCAGCCCATGGAGAAGACCACAGTGACACAGGTTGTTACCCTGAAGCCCATGGAAGACCATGGTGGAGCAGATATCCACTCTGCAGTCCATGGAGAACCCCATGTTGCAGCAGGTAGGTGTGCCCTTAAGGACGCTGCAGCCTGTGGAGAGCCCACATCAGAGCACGCTTCTGGCAGGAGCTGTGGCCCATGGGGGACCTATGCTGGAGCAGTCTTTTCCTGAAGGACTGTACCCCATGGAGAGTACCTATGGCACAGCAGTTCTTGAGAAACTGCAGCCCATGGGAAGGACACATGTTGGATCAATTCATGAAGGACTGTATCCCATGGAGGGACCCCACATTGGAGTAGAGGAACAGTGTGAGGAGGAAGGACCAGAAGAAATAAGCTGTTATGGACTGACCACAATCCCCACTCCCCATTTGGATCTGCAAAACACAGGAGGGAATGAAGAGACAGCAATGAAAGACTGTCCTCATATCTGGAAAACTTCTATAATACAAACTGCTCTGAGTCTTTCTATTTTGATGCTTCCTCAGTTTGTGAATTTATGGCAGATCAGTGGGCCTGTCAATATATCTATAACAGCCAGCTGTGCCAGAGCATTTCTCATAGGAGCCTAAAACCTAGGGAAAAATATTTTTAAAATGCTTGTTCCAGAGTTTGTGTCCTGGAAGACTCAGAGTCTGTAAGTCATGGCTCTGAAGCAAGATCTACTGTGGCACTTCTGTAGTGTTTTATTTATCTCTTGAAGAAATTATGAAACTTTTGAGTGTGACCAAATAATAAATCAAGACCAATATCATGTAAGTATGGTATGTATATGAGTGTAGCCTGTACCATGGGTGCAGGTATGTATGTATACACGTATTTCTACATACACATTTCTCAGACTTTCACTTGACCTCTTCTGTGTGATTTCATGGTTATGATTACAACTGTATTTGGACTCTGACTTCCCCTGTGCCTATTTAGAGGATTTAAACAATATGGATATAACTTCTGGAAATCAGTGAGTAGGAAGAAGTTGGGATATTTTTTTGTTTGTTTTTCAAGAAAAGATGTGTGTTTAAAGTGTGTGACTTGTCTTTAGAACAATAACAAGGATTTTGGGAAGTCTTTCTGTCACAGAGAAAGAAGACCACACGTGGCTTGATTGTGTGTCTCAGTAAGCCCTGCAGTGTACAGTTTTTACCACTTTTGCATTATGATTTGGTTTTTTTTAACTGAAGGTCCTGTGAGTCACCTTTTCTTTTAAAGTTATAGTACCATCACATAGTTCAATCTGCTAGAATAGAGGATATCTAATTTGTATTACAGCTACTGCAATAACATTATCTTGGCTATTTAAGGTGCATTGCGATGTCTCCTCTGGAGTCAGACCTCCACACTCAAAGTGCAAAATTTGCAGGAGAAAATCATATATGTAATACTGGAATTAAGTTGTCAGCTGTGAAGAGATGTCTGGTTTAAAGACAAATTATTATTCAATATATTTCAAAGTATGCTCATGAAGGTGCATTTGTCACCGCTTTATATTTATGGGGGAAAAAATCTTGAACAAAATTTTTTTTTAATACTAATATGAGACTGTGTTTTACCAAGCATAATTTAGTCCATTTACAATAAGTAAAGTGGCTTTAGTACTGTAAGAGAAATAGATAAAGAATTGCGAAATCCAGGTAGTCATGTTTACCTGGAGGCATTTTCTGAGAACAGTAGTGAGTCAGAAGGCAAATCCTTATGGCTTTGCTGATTTTTGTGGTCACTGCTGATTACTGTAAAATTGATTCAGTAGTGTGGCAGCATCTCTGCGTATGTTTAAGCCTAATCTCCATAGTGTCACAGGCATTTTTCCTCTCTGTGGGTATTGTACTGAGTAGGAAAAAAATTCCCATAACCTTCATCTTAGCATTCTTTCTTATCAAGGAGCAAAGAAGGACACTATTCAGTAACTTCCCAGTCTTGATCTTGAGTATAATAGCACAAGTTTTCTTGGATTGATTATTTCAGGAATTTAATGGTAGTCAAATGATGTTTTATTGCACTTGGATCTAGGCTTTAGCAAGGACAGTTTGATTTGAAAACGTGAGGAATTATTACTCTGTTATTTTTACTTTAAAGTATTTTAGGGTCATATCATGTTATTTAATGAAATTTCAAGTTTGACTTTTTTATCTCCGCTTTTCTTTTCCTCCATCCTGAGAATCAATTTGAGCTTTAACTCCACTAAGTGTACAGTTTCACAGCTTGATGTTGATTTCTTGAATTTTTCATCATGTAGAGTCCTAATGTATGGACCATGCCTTATGAAAAGTACCCTTTGCCCATGTAAGATTATAAAGAAGTAAGGCAATGCAGGGCCTTAACAAGGGTTTTCTGTAAACAGAAAACACATTAAGAACTACCAGTTATGTACACAAGGTTTACATTCAATTATTTTAGTTGGCAAAATTAACTGCACTGTGTTTGAAAATAGAGGAGGCCTGCCATCTCCTCACAGAAACACTTGTAAAACACTGAGAAATCCCTTTGCAGGGGAAAGTAACATGCAGGATGTGACTCCAAAACTGAATGAATGATTATACAAGAAAGATACAAGAAACAAGTGTTTAAAAAGGATTATTAATAGGAAACATTGTGTTGGAAGAAATCAGGAGGTATAGAGGGCATTTGTTGCAGAAATGAGAGACTAAGTTAGGGCTGCCAGTGAAACCTGAAACTTGCAAAGGCCATTAAAACAACAGTAGAAGGTCATTTACATCTTTAAATACGAAGACAGGAAATAGGAAAATAATTGAAGCTGTTATATAGTGATGATAGGACAGAAAAACAGGAAAATCTGGTTAGAGATGTAAAACTAATAGATACTTCACATTGATTTTCACTCGAGGAGGATGTTGACCTTAAAAGAGGCTAATGAGAATAGGGAAATCACCTCTTTCTTCCGTGGTTCTTAAAGAATTGGTTTACTGAAGGGCAGATGCAATAACAAGTGCTTCTTAGTAGAGCTGTTAAATGAGTTGTGAGATGTATGATCAGTGAATAGGATATATAATACTTATTTTGAAAGGAGGACATAGAATCTGGCAGCTGTGGACTTAGCAGAATAACATCAATAGACTGTAAAGTCATAGAACAGATTTTGATGGAAAGAAGGCTTTCAAATATGGCTATAGACAGAAAATGGCATAAAATGCAAACAGAAGTTATTAAGGTAGAAAGTATTGGATTAATCCATATCTTGTAATTGCCAAGAGAATGGAGTAAAATAGGCATGCTGCTAAGAGAGGTGATTTATGAAAATAGAGACAAACAGGAGAGTTAAAAGACAGGCATGAAACTAAGGGGAGATAGCAACAAATGCGGGTAGAAGAGGAGGTACCAGGCTGCAGAAGCATAGCTACAGGAAGAAGATACAAAGAGACTGGTTTTGCAGTAGATGCAGAGATAAAAAGTCAGAGTACGCTGATGAAATTTGCTGGTGAGGCCGATACAGACATTGGTAGAACTTCAGAGCAGGCTGAGAATGTAACTGTGGAGGTAAATAATTTTGAGTAGTACAGTAATAGATGTGACATAATGGAAAACGAATAATGGTGACTAATAAAAATATTATACTATAAGCAGAAATTCGTCATTTGGAAGGGAGAAGGAGCAGAATTTCAATCCTGAGATGATCGTCAGCCATCACTGAGGTGCAGATTAAGAAAAACACAATGTGATCTTAGGATATGTCAGCAGAAATATTTTACAGTCGAGATGGGGAAGTAATGTAAAAAGAAGCAGAAAGCCTTCAACTGAAATTCTAAACATGTTGATCATCTATGTTCAAGAAAGATGACATCCAGAGGGACCTTGACAGGCTGGAGAGGTGGGCCTGTGAGAACCTAATGAAGTTCAACAAGGCCAAGTGCAAGGTCCTGCACATGGGTCGGGGCAATCCCACGCACAAGTACAGGCTGGGCGGAGAATGGATTGAGAGCAGCCCTGAGGAAAAGGACTTGGGAGTGCTGGTGGATGAGAAGCTCAACATGAGCCGGAAATGTGCGCCGGCAGCCCAGAAAGCCAACCGTATCCTGGGCTGTATCAAAAGGAGCGTGGCCAGCAGGTCGAGGGAAGTGATTCTGCCCCTCTACTCTGCTTTCGTGAGACCCCACCTGCAGTACTGCGTTCAGCTCTGGAGTCCCAACACAAGAAGGACATGGAGCTACTGGAGCGAGTCCAGAGGAGGGCCACGAAGATGATCCGAGGGCTGGAGCACCTCTCCTGTGAAGACAGGCTGAGAGAGTTGGGGCTGTTCAGCCTGGAGAAGAGAAGGCTCCGGGGTGATCTTACAGCAGCTTTCCAGTACCTAAAGGGGGCCTACAGGAAAGCTGGAGAGGGACTTTTTACAAGGGCATGTAGTGATAGGACAAGGGGCAATGGATTTAAACTGAAAGAGGGCAGATTTAGGTTAGATATAAGAAAGAAATTTTTTACTCTGAGGGTGGTGAGGCACTGGAACAGGTTACCCAGAGAAGTTGTGGCTGCCCCATCCCTGGAAGTGTTCAAGGCCAGGTTGGATGAGGCTTGGGTAGCCTGGTGTAGTGGAAGGTTTCCTTGCCCATGGCAGGGGGGTTGGAACTAGATCTTTAAGGTCCCTTCCAACCCTAACCATTCTATGATTCTATGACATGAAACTGGGAAAGCACAAAACGACACTTTTAGAGATGATTAGAGGAATGGCAAGCCAGTCATTTGATGGGTCTAAGAGAATATATGTGGTGTGGTCCAGGAAATAAAACACTAAGAGAGTTTGTAAGAGCTGTGTTTCAACTTATTGAAGGGGAACTTAGGCAAAGGAAGAAAGTTTTTAAAAAAACTTCATATGTAATCTGGCTATGAAAATCCTTAGGTCGGGGGATGTAACAGTAGTGGAGCACATAAAATGACAAAACTGCCCTCAAGCCACTTATTCCAGCTCTTGCATCAGAACTAGATAAATCACCCAAGTCTAAGGAGAAAAATGCACAATTTGTATTTTTCACTCTTTGTGCAGTAAATGTTATATGAAAGAATTAATGCTGAACTTTTTTTGGTCAACTCGATTGCTAAGTGTGTATGCTCTACCCTGTCTGTGCTGCTCTCACAGGATGACTGTGACCTCCAGGCTGGAAGAGAGGAGGCCATAATCTAGTTAAAATGGTGTGACTTACGTTTTCACATGGTAGGGCTATGTGTAAGAATAGGTTGCGAGGAGGGAGGATCTGGAACAGGAGAGCATAAGAAACATATACTTAGGAGAAAATTGATACAACGGTCCCCTAACTGACTGTTCCTTCCTCCATCTTCTGTGATTCTGGGATAGGTAACACTCTTAATGATCACACAGTTTCTAATAAGTTGTTTTATACTTCAAAAAAAGTGGAATGTTTCTCATTGAGCCCTTTATGAGTTGCTAGAAAGGCAATATTTTCTCAAGAAAATACCCTTATGCCTGCTTTTATGTGTGTAGATCAGTAAAGCCCTTATGCAGCCTGCTGAAATCAATAAAATTCTTTCTTTATGTCTTAAATGAGTGCAAGTGCAAATCAAAACTCAGAATATATATTCAGGTCATTTGTTTTCCGGTTCTGAGGTTGACACAGAGTAGAAATAAAAGGTTTGGGGCAAAAGTCTGGTCACATTGACTTATTACATTTTCCTTCAACTGCTCTTTTAAAGTCGAGGAGATTATTCATGAAGTAGGTTTTTACTCAGTGTCTGTAGTAGAGTTTTAGTGTAGCACAAGGGCTCTCTGCTTAAAAGGCAGTGAAGGTTCTACATTGTTACGATTCAAAATGTCCAAATTTCACTTATGAGGTCAGTAACATTTTTGTGATAATTTTCATATTTTCAAATGTGAACACTGTTCTGTTTAAGGTAATGAAAATTATCAATGCCTGATAATATGCAGAGCTATGGTTAAAACAGCATGTGTTGACATTTCACTGGTGTACAAAAATACATGTGATTTACTTTTAAATTATTTTAGAGTGTAAACACTACAGATAATGTAATGTTCTAGGAATAAGATCCAAAAGTGACAAAATGTTATTTAACTATTTATTTATTGGTTTCCAGAATGAAACACTTGTAAAAATTGGAGTTAACTGTACAGGAAGAAATTAAAATCTTCAAATTAAAAATTTGTGGATGCTGAAATGTTTAAGTACATCTTTACAAATTTTGTCACTAGCTGAACTCTGGTGTTTTGTTTGTTTGTTTGTTTTTCTTCCAGTTTGCTCCCAGTATTCTAGAGGAGTTTTTGCCATTTTTGGACTATATGATAAGAGATCAGTACATACCTTGACCTCATTCTGCAGCGCCTTGCACATCTCCCTCATCACACCGAGTTTCCCCACGGAGGGTGAGAGCCAGTTTGTGCTGCAGCTGCGGCCGTCTCTGCGCGGAGCCCTCCTGAGCTTGCTGGATCACTACGAATGGAACCGCTTCGTCTTCCTGTATGACACAGATCGAGGTGAGTTGCGACCCAGCTTTCTTACCTTCTTGTTCGAATTATTTTCGCAAGAACTGTGCATTTTTATATCATATGGAGAGCTTGGAGAGTCAAATTTTAAGGGCCTTTGAGGTGAAATACCTCTGACTGAGAAGCTGTGTGGCTGAAGGAAGAATTCCTTCATCTGCAAGTATTGGATATTGGATGCACATAGTACGTAATCGACCAGCCAAAGCATGCGCTTGAAGTCTAGAATACTAAAACATTTTCACTAATGTTACTGAAACAAAGACACAGTTCAATAGGCAGGATTTTACAGCTCTCTTCACTCTTCAGCTCACTTTGTAAGTGACAGCAGTACCAAAAGTAGAGAGGACCAGCCACCTCTCTGCACCTGTGCTGGTGTGAACTGAGATGCGAGTGAGCCCCTTGGGACTTCCACGCTTTGGAAGGTCAAGGCAGAGAGAGGCTTGCTCAGCGTGAGGCCCTCGGGCTGTGGCAGAGAAGTGGAGGTAGGAGACGATACCTGGCAGGCAAGAGGTATCCGTAGGGCAGCAGAGGGAGGGAGTCCTGCAGTAGCCCATCTTCTACTCCTTTCATCCGGAGTTATCTCTATGATGGGCTACACTTTTATAAAATGTATAGCACATTACACAAAAAGCTACATTTTCTGTCCACGTTCTCCATTCCACATCCCAGAGCATCTCAGAACCCTGTAAGCGGTAAAAGACTCCAAATGCGTCACTGCGCCTCACCGCTCAGTGCTGAATTGAGAAGTAAGATCTCCTGTTCTCCACGTTGTGTGTTCGTTTTGCTGCCAAAGCCCTTTGCCTTTGTTTATGGAAAAGGATTCAGCCAACATGGCTGAGCTTCTGTGAAAGAGGCAAGATTTTTATGTCGATGGCTTGCTTTCGGGGGGGCGGGGAGCGAGCAGTATAGCTGTAGTCAAATAATTATTTTACTACAGCTGTTTCAATATAGCTCCCCATGTGAACAGTCTATCCTGGAATTAAAGTGGCTTTATTCCAGTATAATTACTCTGCAGTAGAAATGGGGAATTATACTGACCTAACTATATCTGTTTAATTATTTAATTACGGCTATAGAAGTCAATTTTTTCATATATACAAGCACTAAATTTTAGTGAGTTTTTAGCTTGATATACAGTCTAAATACTTGAATTTAAATCAAAATGAGTAATGGAACAAAATGAAAGGGTTTGTATTGTTCCATAATTGTGGTGTTGTGTTTTTTTTAAAAAGGTTCTTTAAAATATTTTCTGGACATACCCATGAAGTTCTGGGAGGTGTTACAGAATGTATTAGATAACTAGAAAGAGAAAAAATTAGCAAATTTAAAAGTACTGCTACTCAAGACATAGTAATGGGTAACAAGAAAACACACACGTAATTACAGATGTGATCCTACAAGTTCAACCAATTGTTACGAGAAGAAGTGCACAACCTGAAGTCACCTTTCTCATCTAAATTCACATGCTTAATTAGATTGAAACATCATTTTTAAGCATGCAGTATCACACCAAGGGCAGCGGTTAATAAACGATTCTTATAGCACTGAACTCAGCAACTCTGAACTCATCAGTGTGTCTTTGATAAAGAGATGACATTTACCAGCTTGCATGCAGGGGGTGCTACGTTGGATAGTTTCTCAAATTCTGAATAGATCTTGTGACTCAGTTTAATGCAGGAGAAAGTAAGATTCAATGTATCTTTAGGTATCAAGATGACTGTAAATATACATCGTTGCTGAATAACTTTCACTACCATTGCAAAATAGAAATTTTTAATGTGGAACTAAGGTACGATAAGAAAAAAGTATCATCTCTTACTGTCAGTGTAACGGAAAAAATAATAAAAAAAAAATCATTGCTGTTGAGTCATATGGTTTCTGTCCGTGAGGCCAGAACTTAACCTTGTCCAGATTGTTGCCAAAGATCTTTCCTTTACATGCCAGGTATTTCCCTGTCTCTGAGCAGCCCCGTCCAACCAAACTGAAGAAAGGGGAACCTCCTTAGCCTTTTTGTTTTGATACTGGGCCTGCAAGTTGATCTTTGCAGCTTAACTGGGAAGCTATAAATAAACTCTGTGGGGGCAGGTGAGCAATAAGCCTAAATTCCAGCCAGACACAGTACCTGTTTGTGAAGAGCGCAGCTGTCTGTATTGTAAAAGGCAGAAGTTCTTGGCAGAAGGCGATATGACGATAAACTTGGGCAAACCTTCAGCAGCAATGGTGACATGCTGTGGTGGGCAAATACATGTTGTTTTCAAACCTGCTTTCCTGGCCTTTCCATCCTGCTTGCTTCTTGGTTCTGTTCAATGCAGCTCAGTTGCTGCTCACCCTTGGGGGATCAATAATTAAGGTAGGTTTCTCTGCTATATCATTCCATTCTGACAGTCCCTAGGCTCCCTGGCTAACTCCAGTCTCTTTGCGACTGGGAGCATCTATGCTAGAATTTCAGTTCAGGTCAGGAATGCACTCTTGTCGTACCTCTCCAAGTTATTCCTACATACCTCACTTGGGTTTACACTGTGGAGTAGTCTTGGAGCTCGCAAACTCTGATGAGGTGGTGCCTTCAGCTGTTATGTTAAATCTCCCATTCTGATGTTCTGCCAGTCTCACAGTTTGGAAAATCACTGTCCTGTGACAGGATGAAGATACTAGGCAAAGATGCAAAATGAATTGGATCTAGCAGAGGACGTTACAGGAAAGGAGAACAGGTTTTCCAAAAGACATTAGACCTAAGAGAAAGATGAAGGTACATTCAGCTCATTATTTAACAGGGAAAGTGAGTTAGTAAAGAGTGGCAGAGAAGACTAAAGCCTCAAGGGTCCTTTTGTTTCAATACATTCTTCTTTCTCTTACCCTCCTTCCATAAAATGGTTTAATTATGACTCGGTGCTTAGTACAATTAATAGTAACAGCAAAGTGCCAGGAACACAGACAGGACAGGGATAAGTAAGCTGAAAAAACTTAATTGAGTCGTGCAAAGTATAGAGGGAAAGGGCTGAAATGAAAACCATGCCTCCTTGAGATATCAAGAGGAAAGGGAAGTTCAGCGGGGGTGAAGTGCTCATACAATATTTGATGTCACCTCTAAAGGGACTGAAGTGAAAGAATCAGATGAGTAGACCAGAAGAACATTTAGTTTATGTGTGTTATTTTATTGTGGTTGAGAGGTATTTCTTTTTAAAAGAGGTATAAAATCAAGTGGAGCTGTGCATCTGCAAATCAGTAGGATTTTTGACCTAGTGCAGATATGCCTACAGTATGATTTTGCTGGTTGACGACAATATTTCCTAGCACCAGAAAGCAAAAGTTAAACCACAGAAGGCAACTGAGAAAGTTTTTGTGAGGTGTGAGAAGCTGTTTAAGAATAGGGTCATAGAAACATAGAATCATAGAATAGTTTGTGTTGGAAGGGACCTTAAAGATCATCTAGTTCCAACCCCTCTGCCATGGGCAGGGACACCTTCCCTGACTACATCAGGTTGCTCAAAGCCTCCTCCAACCTGGCCTTGAATGTTTCCAGGGATGAGACGTCCACAACTTCTTTGAGCAACCTCTTCCAGTGCCTCACCACCCTCATAGTGAAGAATTTGTTCCTCGGATCTAATCTAAATCTGCACTCTTTCAGTTTAAATCCATTACTCCTTGTCCTATCACTGCATGCCCTCTTAGAAATGTAATAATTCCCTCTCCAGCTTTCTTGTAGGCCACCTTTAGGTACTGGAAGGCTGCTAGAAGGTGTCCATGGAGCCTTCTCTTCTCCAGGCTGAACAACCCCAACTCTCTCAGCCTGTCTTCATAGGAGAGGTGCTCCAGCCCTTGAATCATCTTCATGGTCTTCCTCTGGACTCGCTCAAACAGTTCCATGTCCTTAAGTTGTCGGCCCCAGAACTGAACACAGTACTCCGGATGGGGTCTCATGAGAGCAGTAGAGGGACATCCACTAAGTGGGCCATCTTGTCACAGAAAGAGATCAGGTTTCATAAACCCATGCTGACTGGACCTCATCACCTGGTTGTGCTGCACGTGCCGCATAATGACGCTGTCGTGGTTTTTTTTGGACTGAGGGTCGAGACAAGAACCGAAAGGGAGCACCCACCAACCATGGTCTCGGGCAAAACATGACTCAGGCTTTCTTAATAAAACAAAACAATTTATTAACAGTTACTAAACAAGAGACATAGGGGAACGAAAAACCGGTTACTTGAGAGGAGAAAAAGAGAAAACAAGGCCCGATCTTAAAACAACACCTCCCCAGCCCCTATTTTCCTCTCGTTCCTGGCTCTGTCTTCCCCCCAGCGGCGCAGGGAGACAGGGAATGGGGGAGTACAGGTCAGTTCATCCATGTTGTTCACTGCCGCTCCTTTCTTAAAGGAGGAGGAGTCTTTACACCATTTTTTCCCTTGCTTCGGTGGATCCCCTACTCACAAAGAAAAAAGTCCCCAAACTTTTCCAAAGTAAGTCCTGCCCGCAGGATTGCAATCCTCCCCATGGATCGCACCAGTTCGGGCTTTACCAGTCTCGGCCTCTTAGGGAGCTGCTGCCACTCGCGTCGGCGTGGGTCGTCCCACGGTCTCCAGATGCCTCCACGACCTCGTCGTGCATTCCATGCCCCATTATCAACAGTACCTGGTCGCGCATCCCCTGCTCCACGACCTCTCCTGGGCTCAGGCATCTCCTTCCCGACGTGGGTTTCTCCACAGGCCACGAGTGGGTCGCTGCTCCGCCGAGTACACCCTGGCTGCAGGGGGGCCGCCTGCCATCTCACACCGATTGCAAGGGAAGCCTCAGCTCCAGTACACCTCCTCCTGCTCCATCTTTGCTGACCCGGTCGTTGTGGTTGTCTTCTCTTAGATCTTAATCCTCTCTGGGGAAGCTCGGCCCGGTGGGCACCCCGGGAGTGGGGCGCTTCCCGAGTCCCCCATGCGGCTCCCCCGGCGCCATCTTGAGCACATGGCGTCGGCCCCGGGCCCGAGCGGCCGCTCGGCCGGGAGCCGGGAGCGAGGGCAGCGCCCTCCTGCTCTCTCCTCGCTCCTGAGCAAAAAGCCCTTTTCCCGCCCCTTTGTCCCAACTTAAATAGGGCAATTCGCAGAGGCGCCGCCTTGGCTCAACCTCCCCCGGGGGGGATGGGACTCAGATCTGGTGGCACAGGGAGCAAATCCCCTCCCCTGCCACCAGAACACCCCCCCACACATCAAACTATCACAGACGCTCACGATAGTCTGCTTCATAACCATTCCCAACGCTGAGGGAAGAATCAAGAGATGTAAGAATTGAGCATATAAGAGGTCAGTGTTAGTTTTCCGCATTGTGTGCAGCCTTACTGAGAGCTGGAATGGCTGAATTTGCTAGTAAAAGTGCAGGGATGACCCGGAGCTAAGGGGTCCAAGAGTGGAGACCAGTAGAGGGGCTGCAGAGTAGCACGGAACAGGGAGGATGGCAGCCAGCAAGCTGGAAACTGCCTTCACAAAAGTTCAGTAGCCATTTGAATTCAACCGTGCTTCCCAGCAAGAGTTTTCAGTCCCTGACTGTGACTAAAGAGCGGTACCAGGAGGGGTAAAGCTACCAGCTGGCCTAGCAGTTGGCTCACCAGAGGCGAGGACTGTAAAATAGTTATAGTTCTCTAGACATTAGTCATCGTGTGTGAGCCTGTTTATGTACCTTGTTGATGCTTTTTTTCCCCTTTGCTCCTTGTAATTACATACTGTTCATTAAACCAACTCAGTCATGGTTGCAGGTGAGGAAAATCAGCTTGCTGCGCTCTAGATAAATTTAATTTTCCCATATTTCTGGATAGTGTTTTTATAGCAACCCCTTTAATGTTGAAACCATTCTGGTTTATGACAATCTAAACCTGGCAGAAGGGTTACACAAGCCCCGATGCCCTGTTCGAATTAATCCTACAGTACGTAGAGTAGCAATCTCCAAGCTTTTGTCTTTGAGGACTTGTGGACCATAGGTGAGTCCCAGACATCTGGAGAAGGCAAGGAAAGCCACAGGAAATTTATAGCTCTCCCTCTTATTTTGAGGGAGATTGTAGAGTTAGTTATTTACAATCAGTTTGTCAGGCTAATCTAATTTTTTCCTTTGGCAAAGTGGCCATGCTTAGTAAACTTCAGTGATATTGCTTCATGCCTGACATTCTCCCAGAAAAAATAGAAAGTAGAGATTCAGCTATAGCATGGGGTCTTGAAAATTAGAAACCATAGCCCTAAAATTGTTATTAATGACACATTTTAAAAGTCAGAGGAGGTCTTAGGTGAGGTGCAAGGGATTTTTCTTTGCCCTGATCTAGTGAACATGCATTAATTTGCGTGGTAGCACAGAGAACAGCTTTTGTGGGTACTCAGCTTGGTGAAGGTAAGAGTGGTACAAGACAGGTTCAGAGTTCAAAGTGATCCTGCTAAATAGATAGATCAAGAAGGTGAAATATGATAAAGATGGTGCGAAGGGTAATCTAGGTAGGGAAGAATCAAACGTACAAACACAAAGTACAGAGTACCTGGCTCAGCACTAGTATCACAGGAAATGTTTCTGGAGTTGTGGTGAGCATTAAGAATAATCTAATTTCAGAAAGCCGTACTGTTTCCAGTGAAGTAAATATTATTTTGAAATTTAGGACTGAGAATGTTTCATGTGAGAACCGAATGCTGAATATTGCGTCTCCTGGCTGGCTATGCTGCTGTGTCACATGTTGAGATTTCCACTGCAACAGAAAAGGTCAAAAATTGCCAGTAAGCTGAGGAAGTGGAATGAGATCGAGTGGATAAGGCACATAGAAGACATGATGGTGTCAGTACTGTGTCCCACCACTTTTTCCTTGCCCTTTGAAAGCACTGAGTACTGTTTACAGCTATATCAAGGGCCTTTGGTATGAGCATGGCACAAGGATTAGGCATCTGTTGCTGGAATGGCACTGTGGTCACTGACCATACATACAGATATCACATATACAAGATTCAAGGGTCCAGAGAAGAGGAAGAATATTAAAAAAAAAGCACCATGACCTGTGAGAAAAAGCTTCAGGAATTGAGAATTTTAAATTCTATATCTGTTAAGGAGCAGAGATCAATTCTTCTTTGTACCCACTGAGATCAAGGCAAGAATTAGAATTATTTTGCAGGAGGCAGATTTAAGGTGTTACTAGGAAAAATGTTTCAGTAACATTACAATAAGCTGAGGAGATTGTGGGGATTCTTACCAGCAGAAGTTTTAAATAAGAGGTTAGAAAATATCTCCAATGGTGATCTGCTTTGCTATATCCCACCTTAGATGATCTCTTATGTCCCCTCAGGATTTGTATTTCTGTAATTTTCATGATTTCTCTAGGAAAATGGGAATGGCGTCTTCACAATACTTGGGATACTGGAAAGATAATTTTCTACAATGGAGCAACTTTCAATAATATATTATTGCTATTCAATTATATATATAGCCTTTGTAAAATATTTAGTGTGTTCTATTATTCAAAAATCAGATCAAAAATGTTCTATGTGACAGATAAAACCACTGTAAAATCAGGATGAAGGACTATGATTATAATATGGTACTCAGTAAGTTAAGTTGTTGTTAGGTGGTCATTTAGGAACTACAAGAATTGGCCCTACATCAAGCTTTACTTGATATTTTTACTGCTTTTTTGAACAAATTTGTCAATTTCTTAACAATGAAAAGAATAATAGTGTAATAGGAAGTTGGAAAGTTATTTCAGCTCAGTTGAAAGAGCTAGATGTACTAAAACCAGTAGTTATATAGAAATATAACCTATATGTTTATCTGCATAAAAATACAGAGTCAAGGCTCTTAATCATTAAATAAGTTAAAAAGGACCAAGTGTTGCTGATAAACAGCAACTTACAACACAGTACTGTCCAAAAAAAACCACGTTATGCCACGAAGTGCTGTTTAGTTATTAATTACTTTCCACATAACACTATTAAGTCCAGACCTATATCGCTCTTACCTTAAACCTCTAGAATATCACAGGGTGTTTCAGGTAAGCATAGAATCATAGAATCATAGAATCATAGAATGGTTAGGGTTGGAAGAGACCTCAAATATCATCTAGTTCCAACTCCCCTGCCATGGGCAGGGAAACTTTCCAGGTGTTCCAGGTTGCCCAAAGCCTCATCCAACCTGGCCTTGAACACTTCCAGGGATGGGGCATCCACAACTTCTCTGGGCAACTTGTTCCAGTGGCTCACCACCCTCGATGTAAAAAATTTCTTCCTTATATCTAATCTAAAACTACCCTCTTTCAGTTTAAATCCATTGCCCCTTGTCCTATCACTACACACCCTTGTAAAAAGTCCCCCTCCAGCTTTCCTGTAGGCCCCCTTTAAGTACTGGAAGGCTGCAATAAGATCACCCCGGAGCCTTCTCTTCTCCAGGCTGAACAGCCCCAACTCTCTCA
Source organism: Tauraco erythrolophus (assembly GCF_009769465.1). Lineage (NCBI taxonomy): Eukaryota > Metazoa > Chordata > Aves > Musophagiformes > Musophagidae > Tauraco > Tauraco erythrolophus. The sequence continues at coordinate 119,929,449 of NC_141465.1, read as the reverse complement.
GCCTGTCTTCATAGCAGAGGTGCTCCAGCCCTCGGATCATCTTCGTGGCCCTCCTCTGGACTCGTTCCAGGAGCTTCATGTCCTTCTTGTGTTGGAGACTCCAGAGCTGAACATGGTATTCCAGGTGGGGTCTCACGAGAGCAGAGTAGAGGGGCAGAATCACCTCCCTCGACCTGCTGGCCACACTTCTTTGGATACATCCCAGGATGCGGTTGGCTTTCTGGGCTGCCAGTGCACATTGCCAACTCATGTTGAGCTTCTCATCCACCAGCACTCCCAAGTCCTTTTCCTTTGTGCTGCTCTCAATCCATTCTCCGCCTAGGCTGTACTTAATGCTTGGGATTGCCCCGACCCATGTGCATGAGAAACAACAGTTGTGTGCTGGATCATAGAGAAGACTGTTTTGGGAATATAACTTTTTTTGATTGCAGTGATCCACTTGGTCTTGGGCCCTTTTTTCATTATGATTAGCAGGAAGAATTCGGAAGCATTTTTCATCCTACTGACCTTTGACAAAATGTCCAAGAATGAAAGAGAAACAGAAGATCATGACTGTGTCCACTAAAAATGAAAGATTCTTATTTGCATCATGCAGTTACGTACCAAATTTTTGTGAAACAAAGATCAGTGCTGTCATGCCATTGCAGAAATACTGATATGATGTATTCCAGAAAACACACAGCATCCAATATCTGGTCTCATAGTGTTTATTAGACTACTCTAACACCTACTCTGTAGGTTTGAACTTTTCCATAATTTGTGTCTTTATAATTGCTGAGATCAAGATCATCAGTGTTTTCACCATGTTAGCTGTTACCTTTTTCAGAGTAGTTCCATCAAATCCAGTGGTCAAACTGGTGTGGAGTTTCAGTAGCCCAAATACATCCCAGGAATAGAATGGCACTTATGCTATAGGTGAACGGAAAAAAATCCTCACTAGATTTGCTAAAAAAGCTGTTTGTCTTTGGCAAACACTCTACATGGGCAGTGGATCATGTTATACATATTAGGATCCAAACACCACTGTGTTTATTGTTCACAAAACTCATGTTGTAATTTCGTGCAGGCCAATCTGAACCGATACACAAAACATAAAGAAAAATTTCTTTTATCAAAGATCAGTGAGTTTAGAAAACTGTAGTGAGTTGTCAATCTCCTTCATATGATCTGCTGTTGTCTATACTCAATAGCAGTAAATTCCGTGTTTTTAATGGAACAGACCAATGTGCTTTATCCATTGATAGCTGCTTTGCAGCAAATTTTGGTTTGCTGGTGTTAGTTCATTAATAATTGTACCAGCAACATGCTGGCTTGTCCTCATCTGCTCAGCAGGTGATAACAGATTGAAAGTATAGGTAGTAAATGCACACGTGAAACTAAGATGCAGCTGGATCCTAACATCAGCATCAGTAACAATACTGTGACTTTTTATCTTTCCCTTGTTTTATCACCAAAGAGAATCAATAATGGTAAACCAGCACAGTCATCGTGTAATGAGCTCAGAATTCACTACATACGAAGATCTTACAAGAGCCTTCAGATTGCTTCATTAAATAAAAGTACTCCTTGTTGATTGAAATGATTGAACATTGGATCAAGGTTGAAATTAACAGGTAATACAGGTGTGGAAATCAAAAGCTGATCATCAAGTGTAGAGATGAGTCCCTTGACTTTGCTATTTCATGCAAGATGTGAATCAAACTGAGCTGCATCAGAATTTTTATGGGTGTTTTGGTCATCTAACTAAACACTCAGAATATGCAGTGCAATCTAATACACAAATACCATAGAAATATGTAAATCAGAAAACATTAAATAAACTGCTGCTCATTATATTCCTGATCCAAAAAATTTACTTCCCTTTTTTCTGGGTTAGTGGATGCCATGGAGAAGACAAGACTCTGAAAATCTTAAATACTGCTTTTCAAGTTGCCCTGCTACTGAATGCCCTTTTTAATGATTTGTTTGTGACAATGTTGCAAAATCTTTAGAGCTAAATTCTTTCCTCAGTAGCATTTATCTCAGGTTTGCAGATGTGTGACTCAAGAGTATGCCTGTAGCCTCTGTATGCTTTTATATTCCAGCATCCTGATGTAAATAACATTGCTACTTCAAATGATTGTTCTGGTAATATCAGGGCAATTGCATTTACAGACCCTGGCACAAAGAGTTAATTTGTTGTTATCTGCATGTGTAACACATTCCTTTAAATGGAAACATGTCATTTTTAGCTGTTTGTTACAAACATTCTGTATTTACTTGAGAGCAGGTCATCGCGGTCTGTAATTCTGAATATCTATTTCCATTTATTGATGAGGTTTTCCACACAAGGAATTTAAGAAAGAAAGTGAATTTATAGTATAGCAGTTTTTTTTTTTTTCCTGAAAAAAAACTCCTGTATTGGCATTTTTACTCCAGATGCATAGCGAAGTTAAATTCAGTTGCTCTTAGGAGTTATGAGTAGCAACTCTGAGCATGTTTCTGAGTACGTGCTGTACCTCAGAATGTGAGTACCTACTGCTTTGAGTAGCAATTGTAGTCACTTGACCCATACAGATAAGCCATAATAAAAGGTCTATATATTGTGTGTTAGGAATCATATGCTGTAAAAATTTATTTTATGATTATTTGATCCCAAATAAGAGCAGGTGATTTATATACATACTAATGGGACTTACATTAATCTTTTCCGTGGAGTAAATAAATTAATTCTATATAACAAAGTTTTAAGCCGAAATTTATCTTGTGGTGTACTGATGTTTAGCTTTCATACTAAGCTCTAGGATAGACTCTGCCCTTCCCTACATATATTTATATCAGTGGTAACACAATTAACAAAGCCTGCAAGAAACTGTCTTCAGTGAAGGGACTGTGTCGACCTTACACCAGCATAACCAAGACCATCTTTTCCGAATATGAGGCTGTCCTACGTTACCACTACCCATTGGTCAGGAGTAACACTGCAGACAGTTGATCGATACAGCATCCAGCAGCGTGGACCTCCAAAGAAGGCCTTGAAAAGACGCAGACGAGGAAGCCAGCCGCGCATCCGAATGCTTATGCTTTAGAAATTTATTTCAGTGTGGACATCTGAGTCCCGCAGCTGCTGCACATAGCCTTTTATATGCCCACAGGTGTTGGCTCCAGTGCTGGAGCACAGAGTGGTAGCAAACAAAGGGGAGTATAGTCGATGCTGCCAGAGACCAGACATAGTGCCAATTTAATACTGAATGTAAAACAAATACTTGTGCCAATTTGTTTCTAAATGCATTTTTAGTCAGAAAAATTAGCTTGTCTTTTGAGAGCTTTATCTATGTGTGGATGAACGTTCCAAGTTTTAATACAGTATAAAGCAGGCTTTTTAAAAATCAAAATAAATAAACAAAATATAGACCTACAAATATCAAAACTACTATTCTATTGTTTGTGCTCTTATTGTTTAAAAAAGAACCAAATTGTATTAGACTAATTTAATTCTTCGGGATCACTCTTTGTCATATTTTGTGAGACAGCTTTATCCCTTATGTAGTGCAAATTACTTCTCTGAGGTTGCAGCAGGAAGTGCAGGTAATTCAGCATTAGAGTATGTTGTGGAATAAATCTGTGTTTGTATTCAAGGGCATTGCTGGAGTTGCATATTCTTAATTCAGCTGATTGAACTGTCGTCGTATCATCTATGCAATCTATAATTTTAAGACTACAATTTCTGATTCTGTGAAGAATCGTATTTCAATGTATTCAGGTTTTCACTATTTTGAGATGCATTTTGCTGTAAATGGAGTATATTTTAGGCATTTCCGTCATTAATTACAGCTGAACCCTATTTGCATACATATTTATACAAATAATTTGTCTTTAGTCGATTCCAAAAGAAGAGGTGAAAGTGTAGAGATCCTTTTAAAATGATTGACTACTTATCACAGTACTACAGATGCTATTTCTGCCTCTGTACAGGGAATTTCCTGCACTAATATTTACAGATGATAGCATTAACAGCTGCTTCTGTTACCAAAATTGCAGTGACTGTTTGAGGTATTTAGCGTTTTGCAATTGTAAAGAGAGTTACCAAACGGTCCTTCAATCCTAAGGACTCAAAATCCCTCTTTTGTACTACTACTGTCATGAGGATGGAGCCAGGCTCTTCTCAGTGGCATCCAATGATTGAACAAGGGGAAATGGATATAAGCTGGAACACAGGAGGTTCTGCTTAAACATGAGGAAGAACTTCTTCCCAGTAAGAGTAACAGAACACTGGAACAGGCTGCCCAGAGAGGTTGTGGAGTCTCCTTCTCTGGAGATGTTCCAAACCCTCCTGGACACGTTCTTGTGTGATCTGATCTAGGTGGTCCTGCTCCAGCAGGGGGATTGGACTAGATGATCCTTTGAAGTCCCTTCCAATCCCTAACATTCTGTGATTCTGTGATTAATGCACACCTGGATGCTACAGGAAGTTTTCATGTGGACGAGGGACATACGTTGTGTTTGATTTGGACTCCGAAGGACAGACAGCACATTTAATATAGTTTTGAAGATCTGGGCATAGTAAGTGACAAAAGTGTCCACAAAGGGAGGAGTTGTGAATGCAAAACTGTGGTTGCTAGTCTAGATCTCTTTATTTCATAAAAGTTGCTAGGATTAATGTTTCTCTGTAGAGAGTTCAGAGTAAGAAAGCAAACAGCAAGTGTATGTACACGTTACAAAAAATGGACAGTAGTAAAAAAATCTTGAACATATAAAGATAATAAGCAACATTTTTTAAGTGAGCTATTAAAAAAAGTTTCTCATAACAGAGAAATGTGTTTGCAGATGCTTGTGATGAAATAGTTTGATTTTTATGAATGAAATCTTCCAGTACCTAAAGGGGGCCTACTTTCTTTCCATGCAGAAAGCTGGAGAGGGACTTTTTACAAGGATGTGTAGTGACAGGACAAGGGGCAATGGCTTTAAACCGAAAGAGGGTAGATTTAGATTAGATATAAGGAAAAAAATTTTTACAATGAGGATCATGAAACACTGGAAGAGGTTGCCCAATGGAGTTGTGGCTACCCCGTCCCTGGATGTATTCAAGGCTAGGTCGGATGAGGCTTTGAGCAACCCAGTCTAGTGGAGGGTGTCCCTGCTCATGGCAGGGGGGCTGGAACTAGATGATCTTTAAGGTCCCTTCCAACCCAAACCATTCTATGATTCTATGAAATCGAGTGGAAAGGAAGCATTTTGCTTTGTTAGTAAAGTTGGTAAAAACAAGACATAGGATATCTCTGTATTCAAATATATCCTTCTTATATCTTATATCTTATATCTTATATCTTATATCTTATATCTTATATCTTATATCTTATCCTTCAATATATCTTTCTACAAGAAAGATGGGGAGAGGCTGTTCAGGAGGGCCTGTTGTGATAGGACAAGGGGTAACGGTTTTAAAATAGAGGGAGGTAGATTCAGATTGGATATTGGGAAAAAATTTTTTACCATGAGAGTTGTAGAACACTGGAGCAGGTTGCCCAGAGAGGTGGTGGATGCTCCATCTCTGGAAACGTTCAAGGCCAGGTTGGACGAGGCCCTGAGCAACCTGATCTAGTTGGAGATATCCCTGTTCCTTGCAGGGGGGTTGGACTAGATAACCTTTGAAGGTCCCTTCCAGCCCTAACCATTCTATGATTCTATGATTCTATGATTCTTGTAAAACACAAAGTACTCTCTTTTATTTATTGAGATAAGGGTAGTTTCAAATAAGGGTAAGTTATTCAAAATACTCTTAAGAAACTTTAATTGTTGGTAATTAATTATGGCTGCTTTGCCAAACTTACATTGTAAACAGAGTTTACATTTAGTAGTACAAAACAGGTCATGAACCTGACTCTTAAACACAAGTGGCTATCCCAAACACAAACCTTTCAATTATATTTGAATAGGAACTCTTTTTGTTTGTGTCGATGGTGTGGATGGCTTTTTGTCATTTCATATATGTATATACATATGTATGTGTATGTGTATGCCTAATAATGATTGTATCTCCTAGCTTTGTCTGGATGCAGAACAGTTGAAATCATTTAGATATCAAAAATCTTGTCTTAGAAGTCTAGATCATACCACTGAAACATCTTCTAGCAGTAATTTTAGATTGTATTTTCTTTTTTGTCTGTATAATTTATATTTCCATTCTCATTAAGCATTGTTTTAAAAACAAAATTCTTTTACAATGTTCAGCTAGTATGTCTCAACATCTTCAATATTTTGTTTCAAAACTATTCAAAACAGGAGTTGCATCTAATCTAGCCTTTTCCCATCAAAAAGATTTCGATGTTTATTTTTCGAAGAAATGGAGTTTGGTGAAAAAATTCCCAGCTAATTCTATCAAATAATTGTTTTACTGAGAAAGGTATATCCTTGCTCTGAAGCGTCTCTTTAAAAAAAGTTTTAAAAGATGAAAATGTCCTTGTATATGTTGTTTAAATTGTGCCTTGTGCTAGATTGATTTCACGTTAAATTTCTCCTTAAATAAACAAATTACTCTGCCGGGTATTTCCTAATACAACTACATGTTCCTGGTCTTGAGGCACAATGAAAATCCCTGTCTGGGTTCTGTGGGAAGCCAAGGGTGATGTTCACAGTGACTTTCTGCACAGGACTTCTGTTATTCTGTGAAATATCTCCAAAACAGCCCCACTTGATGCACCCTTCTCATTTTAAAACTGTTCTGTTCCCCTTGTGAGAAGAGGAACTTTCTTTCTCTTCTGTATCAGAATATCCAGTTATGGATTCCTAATCTCATGTCTCCATCATGGGCTGTGTATAGAACTGCAGCAACTTTATCATCTGTCACTTCAGAAACTCTGTTTGATAGGGCTTCCCAGAACTCAGCTTATCTATTTTGTTGCTCACATTTCCACTGCTGCAGGGAGGTTTAATAATCTTCAACTGAATTATCTCATGAAACACCTCAGGATCTACCTCTGCATTCCTGCTTCCACACATCTGCCCAGATTTATTTGTTTGATTCTGCATTTCTTTTCCTGTTTGATCACTTAGCATTGGCTTTTTTCCTACACCTTCTTCTGCTCCTTTTCCCGCACTTTCCTGTCAGTACATTCCAGTAAGCCTGATTCATTTTCAGCCCTTGCACATAATTTGAGAACCTGGGAGCATCCGTCTCGTTGCTCTCTATTTTCATCTCTGCCATTAGCAATCCTTACAGATTAAGGTTTTTAGCTTGAAAAAAGTAAAAAACATGTAATATGACTTAAAATATATGACTGTCTGTGGCTGCTATGAAGGAGGAAGTGCAGTTTTGTTTCCAATATAGTTATCAATATATTTTAATGCAGCAACACTCCAGTTTGAATGAAATGAAAGACAGAAAAAAAAAAAGCAGATACTTATTTATTTTTGTTCTAATCAGTTCATAAAGGAAAAAAAAAGTTTTGATTTACTCAAATTATTGCTGTTAAAAATATGTATGGACTTCACACGCATGCATCACCAAACAGCAAAAAGAGAGGTTCACCAAGTGCATTATAGTGTATCCTCAATTGCACTTCCAGGCTACCAGACAAGAGTGGTAATAGGAAATGCATAGAGGTGCAGTATTTCGTCTGTACCAAGAGCTGAATTCACAAGTAGCCTAAACGCCAAATTACGTAATCTCTCCTCCCGCAAGTCCGGCGCGTTGCGGTGGCCACCGCACAGCTGCTGGCCTGGGTGGCATCCAGGCAGACACAGTCGCAATTGTCCCTTTTCATCTGGGTCATTCTGAATTCCCTCAACAGGAAATGGAACACAAGCAGAAAAGTTTTAAAAACATCCCAGACATGAATCAACAAAAACCCGGAACATCTGCTCATCAAAGCTCATCAGAAAACAGTGTATTTTATTTACACTACTCTTCTGTATGTACTGAGAATGCCTAATGAGGTTAGAGAACACTGGAAAATATTGCTGGTATGAAGTGTCCGTTTCACTTTCCAGATTACTTGCCTAATCTACTCAAAATATGTGAAATACAGTGTATCGTATTCACAGCCTCTGCAATTTTCTTATTTATTTTAGCATAAAGTGATGCAGTTTTATTAAATCCACAGTTCGCATCAAATCCAGTACAATGTTTTAATCAATGTATTAATTTCTTTTGAAGATAAATAGCACTAGCAAATGTGAAAACCAAGATAACAGAAAGTGCAGTTAATGTAAGTGGATTCAACAGAGGATTGAGGAACATTTTAATGTATGAGGAAATGCGAGCTCAGATCCTCAGATAGAGCAGCTCAGCATGAATTGCTGACTGCCTCCTGCACTGCTGAGAAATCAGGTCACTATGCTTAAACTTCTAACATTGTATAGTTTTTCTGATCCACAGGACAGATCCCGTACTCTGTCCTCATTCAGGATTTATGAATCCACATGTCCTTGTGAGAAGTCTTATTACCGGGGCAGGTCTAATTGCAGCTTTGTCCAGAGTAAGAGCTCAGATACTTCCCTTTTTTTTCAGCGGTTTGTATTTTTGTAGAGCTACATTCAAGCTATTACACAGGGAAGTGCTTAGCTCAAAGTTGGATACTGAGTTACCTGAGCTATTTCAGTTATTTCAGAGAGGGTTTCATCTCAGCTGCAGTGAGGAAATGTTGGCTTACGGTGCCTGTGACCTTGTCCTTGCAGATGTCCTCGCTCTTCTCTCTGCATATCACAAAGGAAATGAAAACTTCTTTTACAGGAGTAGCATTTGTTGGAGAATGAAGGGAGTGTTTTAGTTTCACTTGCCCACTGATTCTTGTCTTTTTCAGGCTTTTTAAACGGTGCCTATCACCTTAGTTAGCATCAAAACACCACATAGTATTTGCTCTGAGGCTTTTCTGTTTGTGTTCATAGGAAAGCATCTTCCTCAGTAATGAGTGTTTTTAAAGGAAGCCAATGTAGCATCCTGGTCACTCTCTTATTTAAGAGTCAGCTTGGAGATTATGCAGTTTTCTCAGTAAATTCCAGAAGAAGCAATACTTTCATAGTGTTGGTTTGGAGAAAGAGGACAACAGCATTGATGAATGACTAGAGCAGCTGTAAGTCACATAAGGGGTAATTATTTTTTGCAAGCGTGGAAAGGAATTTCATTCTGCATGTCTGCTGTGTAGCTACAAAATATTGCTGTCAATGCCAAAAAGGATAAACACCTGCTAAAAGAACTGTGGAGAGGATTATCTCTCTTTCTTACACATACACTTATGAAATACGTACTACACATTGGACCATCTCCAGGTTTTTTCTCTTTCTGTCAGCATTTTTCTAGCCATTGAATCAATTGTTCACCCTCTCTGCCTGACCTGTGAAAAAGACATCTGCTATGTAGAGAGGCCAAATATCAACATATGACATGCTTCAGGTACCTTGTGCCAACCTGCTAGGACGGAACGCTTGTTTGATTTTTAACTGATCTGCTTTTGAGTTCTGTGGCATAATTTCGTTGTTGAGGTGTGGAGCTGGTACTCTCTCCGACTCCTTTTCCTTCCTCACCAGGCTGAAAAGAGCTACTTGCTGATTTCTCTCCACCTGTGCAGCTGTAGCGATGCTCTGCCAGCACCGCTAATGCTCCCTTGCCAGTTTTTAAACATTCTGCCAAGTAGAGAGAATTAATAACAAGATCTGAATCATCTCTAAAGTAACCCCAATGCCCCTGTGTCCTATTCCTCCAGTAATATGTCATTTTTCAGCTCCTGTCCAGGATAATAAAAAGGATCTCTTATACCTCACAGCTGAGAAGTATGTCAGGGCGGGCCATGCCATTTATTCTGGCTACCCTTTTGCCTTTGTGGCTCTAAACATTTAAAAACCTTTAAGCCAGATTTTACAGTCCATGTCGTGCTGCTCAGCTGGTGCAAAGCGAATGGACTCCAGCCAAAGCTGGCGAGTGGCCATGGCCTTCCTCTTGTGCCCGCGAAGGCGGCCGGGGAAGGGCAGCGCGGTTGGCGTCCTCAGAGCCCCTCTGCTGCGGTGTGCGAGGCAGCCCACACCTGTGGAGGGGAGCCCAGGCTGGGCTCAGCCCTGTGGCTGCAGCTGCCAGGCGGCACATGGGCATGTGGCTGATGTTACCTCCTCTGGGGACATCCGTGCTTTTGATTTTTAGACTGGAAAATAGAAGAGTTAAAACAACTGAAGGGTTTGAGTGGAGGTTAAACCAACAGGGAGAAAATACTAAACCTGAATCATAACTAATGAAGTCTGCAGTATACATGCCTACTGTATCTTCAGAAGCAGCTTCCCACTGTGGTGTGGGCTTAACTTAGTTATTTTTTCTTTCTTTCATTTGGTTTCATCCTTTTCGCTCCATTTGCAAACAGAATCAAAGATCTTAAAGCGTCAAGATGAACTGTCAAAAGTGAATGGTGGATGATGCTTTGGGATGGCCATGCTCAGTTAGTACCATACCTTCAAGAAGTGCTGACAAGCATTCCTTTCAGGTTTAAAAATGTTGTGGTTTAGGCCACTTCGACAACTAAACTCCACACAACTGTTCACTCAGCCTCCCCCACCCCCACAGAATGAGGAAGGGAATTAAAGGAGAAAAGGAAAAGAGACCTGTGGGTTGAGATAAGAACAATTTGATACTACTGCTACTAATACATGAATATGTGTATATATGTACAATGATAAATATATACAAATGAGTGATGTACGGTGTAATTGCTCACCACCCCTTGGCCGAGGCCCGTCTCATCCCGAACTAATGATCCCGAACAGATAAGTCCCGACACCGCAATCCCAGATGAGCGAGTGGCCCGAAAATAGAGAGCAAGACAGAGAGAGCACTCTGAGAGTCTGAAAGTGAGAGCCCTGGAAGAGCAAAGGCCCTTCTTTCCAGCTGACCCTCACTTTTATAGTGGACATGATGCTGCATGATACGGAATGCTAATTGGCCAGTTTGGCCCTCAATCCTTAGTGTAAGTACAAATCGTAAGGAGAGTCGTGGACCCTCTGTCCCAGCTGTGCTCCCCCCTATCCTGTTGTGCTCCTGCACACTGGCAGGAACGCGGGAAGCTGAAAATTCCTTGAGACCTCAGTGCCAACTATAAACATCAGTGCGCTGTCAACGTTCTTCTCAGAGCGAATCCCAGACTAAAACCAAAACTCATAGCTCTTCTAGCTTTTAAGAAGAAGAATTAACTCTGGCCCAGCTGAAAGCAGGACAAAAAAAAAGGGTGTTTCACTTTTGTTTCACTAGGAAAACTTGTCCTTTAGTCTCCAGAGACCTCTGCAAGCTGCATGATGATGTGCAGAGCAGGGCCAAAGGAGTGGATCTTGCTCCAGTCAGCTGTGGCACCCGTTTCTGCTCCTAGTACCTTTCGTTCCTGTTGCAGCTACCGGTGCCTTGCTTTGACTGGGTGTCATCCTTTCCTTCCCCGGTGTTCTGGGGAGAGAACAAGCATAACCTGGTATACTCTGAGCATCTCCTCTCCCTTCTTTCTTGTCTCTCTTCTACCACACGTCAGTCATAATCTTTACTTCGTATTCAGATGACATCCTTGCTTATCTCCTGCTCTCTGCGATGTATTTGGTTTTCCCCTGGGCACGAAGCCTTTGAGGCAGCAGTTCTGCAGCTCTTTGTTTCTGATTCTGCAGCCTACATCTTCTGTCTACTGTTTGGAAAGAAGGACAACACTAACTGCCTGCAAGGGCATCCCTAAGTACCGTTGTGGAGATTCTGAGACAGCTTGTACTGTTAGTGAGGTAAAAGGCAAACCTTTTTATAGAAATGCAAACATACTCTGATACTTTGCCATCGACTTCTCAGTGGACATGCCTTGGCCTTGTGCTACCCTGAGCATGTGAGTTGCAAATATATGCACCACATCACGTTCCCTTTTACCACATCATATACCCACTGCTTTTACTAATAAGGGGTTATTCCACAGCGGCTGTGATGGTAACAGAGTGGTTGGTGGTAATGAACTGACCTCAAGTGCTGCGTAAAGCCCTGATGGGAGATGTAAGAGAAAGAAGACATCTTTTTAGATGAAGTATCATGTTTTCTTTGGCCTGGCCAAAAATGGTCACCTAGCTTGAGACACGTGTCAAAAGAGTCTTCTTATTTTTTTCCAGGGCCATCTTCCATCTGTTTCCCTGTTAATACCTTAATACGAGAAATTAGTATGTTTGAAAGAGCTACTTGGTACAAGCCACTAAATTCCTTTTGGTTCTCTGCTCTGTTTGTAGTAAAGAGGCAGTTTCTGAACGCCTAAAAGTTATCTGGCTTGTAAAGAAAATCCAATCTCTAACAGAGACTGGAGTTATAAAATTTGACCTACTTAACAAAAAATCCTATTAGATGGATTTACACATGGCTCCCTGAGATCAGACTGTCCAATATGAAGAATAGAACCTGAAGCCTTTTAATGAGACCTGAAGCCTTAAAGCTGTTTAATGCTGTCAGGTATTTTTTCCAGGTTACTTTTCCTTGTTTCTTTCAGATTCTGGTGCTAAAAACAATGCAAAATATACTCTGATCTGTATAAAACTTGCAGTTTGGAATATCATCATGCCCAGCCACTAAATCTGTTACATTACAATTTGATAAACAGCGTTGCTGTAAACAAGAAAAAAACCCTTTAATCTTTTTTTGCCACAACTGTTTACATGGCATGGCAAGATGGGTCTCCTCAGAGGCTATTCTGAGCTCTGAAATAGTCAGTTCTCATTTTAGCTTGCTATAGTCAAAACTGTTTTTTCTTGGCTTCATACTGCTTCATCTCACCCCATGCTGCAAAGCCACATGATTTATTGCAAAACTAACAGTACTGAGTGTTTTTTATTCTTGAGTGTCTTGCTTGAAGAGTTGGATGGTTTTGTGAAGCTCTCAGCACTCCTTTCTGTCCAAAAAGAAAATACAAAAAGGGAAATTTCTGTCCCTTTTGCTTGTAGAAACGAGTTTGTGACCCCAAACACTGCAGTGGCTGAGACTCTAGGGGACAAAACAAAATCCAAGTATATATTGTTATCTTTAAAACCCTTCCCTTTTTTATATTAGTCTTGTAATTTTTTTTAGCTTCAAAAAATGATTTTGAAAGTTTGTTTGCTTAGCCAAACTTTGGTTGACAAGGTCTTACCAAAAAAAAATCCCAAGCCAACCCCAAGAAACAAAACCCTGCAAAAGATCCTATGAAATCCACAATTGCTGATAGTTTGAGATGATCATTGAGATTGTCTCTGCTCCCTTTTTCTCTTTGACTTCTTCTTATCTTTTAAATAATAATATTTCTGTAAATGGAAGATATAATTGCCGGAATCTTGGTACCTCCTTACATAGCTGTCACAATTTCCACAACCAAATGCCCACACCAGCCTGTCATAACTAGAGAATTTGCTTGCTGTGTTCCCAGCAAGAGGCACTCAGAAAGCCATCCTTGGCAAAACTTGGCAAGATGTTTTCTCCATAAAGTTTTGGGGACAGTACTTCTGGCCCCTGAGCAAACACCTTTTTCTCCAGCGTCCTACAATCTAAGCACATGAGAGGACATTACTATCTTGAGCATATTGAGCACTTGCTGGTTAGGAGCAATCTTGGTACAGTGTGTATTGCAAAGCAGAATAGCTTACTTTCTAGGTAATAAAGTAAGGATTTCAGGTCAGCATTGTCATTCCTATGTTCTTTGTATGAGAGCTTATGGGAAGTCTTTGACAACAAAGATGTATCTGTATATTTAAAATCTATAGTAATAAATATGTACTGGCCATAGCATTAAACTTTCTCCATCCTTTAGCTTTTAAAAATAGTTGTGAATAACACTGTAAGAGGACTAGATTCCCAGCTGTCATCAAAAGCAACAAAGAGGCATTTATGCATTTATTCTCTGAAGGTTGGTTCTCAAGACTCCCTTCTGACATGACTGCTGTTCCAGGAGCTTGCAGCTTTTGCTAACCTCAAGCTAGGAAATCCCCACTGCGGGAAGGCTGGTTTCACAGACTTAGGATACAGCCCAGGGACTCTTTCACTTATCATATAAAAAAGAACATGTGTGCATGTGTGTGCACGAGCAGATGTGTGCATACATATGTACTCACATGTGTCCATGTGCTTTAGGCTTTATTTTGCCCTGTGTTTGCAAAAAGAAATACTCCTTAGAATTGCACCTCAGCTTGGTTTGACTTGGTTAACTCAAGCTAAGAACATACCTCTTTTCCATATGATACTTCCTGTATGTTTTAGTCTCTGTAGACTTGAACAGTAATTATATCTATTAGAACAAGTGCAAATGGAAGGTGAAATATTATTGGTCTCAATTAAAACATTTATACCAGTTTTGCATTTAGTTGTCTTAAATGATCATGAAAATATAAGGCCTTATATATTGATTCCTCATTCTTGAGCCCATTGAGGTTTACAGTACATTTGATGAGTGGATATTGACCTTGATATGGTGTTGGTTAATGTTATCTCTTAAAACACTAAAATCTTAGTCTCATCTAAATAGAATTGGATATCTTCTTATTACTTCTTCTTTTTCTACATGGATTATTATATTATAAATGACAGTATATTAATTTAGCTTGGCTTTACTTTGAATCATACATATACTTGAATTTTCAAATAGGATATTTGAAATGAAAATAATGTATTAAAGATCTCTGGTGAGACCTAATGGATTTATAAAAATAGAAAACTGCAAGTACAAACACATAAATATTTATGGTGAATTTTCTTATCCCTGTTTATATTTTATGTAGCATAATCTTTCTGTCATAAGATTAGGCTTGGTCTACCTCTGGTTTATGTGACAGGAAATTTGAAGTAGCTCATATCAATCAACATAAAATACAGCATGCAATGAGTTAATGTCAGCACTACAAACGTGAAAGTTTTTTAATGCATGACTAATGTGTGTACGTGTCTTGTCCTTCTGAATTAAAAGGACCGTTTGGGACTGAAAGTTAAATCCTAACTGAATTGTTTTTCAGTTAATAAAACAAGGGGGACAAAGCTTTTAAAACACTTTGTGATTCATAGATACACTTCATAGAGTGCACACAGTAGTGGCTGTTCCTTCAGCCTGATTCTGCTTTCACTGACAGTGATAAAAATCAGGAGTAACTCCAGCGAAGTCAGTGGGGCTACCTGGGGTAAGATGAGAACAAAATGAGGAATTTATTTTCACAGCTGTGGACTAGATATATAGCAGTGATGGATTATTTCTTTATGCACTATGACACAGCTTGAACGAAGAAAAAATAGTAGTGGCCTATAAGCAATTGATTATTTTTTTTCAATGCTGAATGCAGTTTGCCACTGTTCTTATGCAGAGAAACAACTGGAAAAGTACAAAGAAATTATACCGGATGTGAAGATCTTTTATAAAGTTATTTTCAGTTTAATGATTGGAACACAGTAGTTTGCCTTTTTATAAAGGAAAGTATATATCTCTGAAACTGCTGACAAAGTCTGCCTGATAGAAAAGAAATTGGAGAAATGTATGCCAGAGAATTCCTGAAATATTCTTTATTTGCAGCTAGTAATCTTGGAGTAAGTGCAGACTCATTCAGATTAAGATATTTTGTTCTGTCAGTTTGAACTATTGCATCTTTCAATGACTAGTAACATATTTCATTTTTAGTTAATGAATAATGGATGACTTTGGGTTAAACGGATCAATCTAGACTTTAATTTCTGATGTTTCTTTCAAACTGCTCTTAACTCCCCTCAGCTTTACATTCATACAGGTTAGTACAATGGTTATGTATGATTTGGAGTGAAGATTGCAAGTTACTATCTGGTACTAGTAACATTTAATAATCCATTTAATTTATCTTTTCCTTGCTGTTCCTTGTCCTCTGCAAATTATCTAACACTTGGTTTTGAGCCTTAGCAAAAAAAAAGTCACTATATTTCTCTTCTAAAGGATCGGATAATACAGAGTGCAAACTGACAATTCTAACTGCGTAAAATGCAGAGGGCAGAAATTTCACTCAAGGATAGTATTTTAATAGCCAACAAGACTTCAGTAAATTCAGTGAAAGGAAAGCAAAAAAAGGATGTTGAACTATTACTTTTGTTTGGTAAGAAGATTAAAAAAGAGCTGTTAACAAGAAGAGGAATTTAAGAATCAAAAACTCCTAAAGAAAATTACTTAGAACACTATTTTAAAGTACCAAAAAAAATTTTCAACAAGCAGAGTCCTAGGCTCAGAAGAAGCCTAGTGGGATGAAGCCCGACTTTGGCAAATGTAAAACATTATAACTATGGGACTATCTGGGTCTCACTAGAGGGAAAGGAAGGTACCGAGGGAACACCTAGGGACAAACAGCTTTAGATTTTCTTCAATGCCTTTGAAATGATTCAGAGGAAATACAGAAGCTGTCTAAGAAAGAGAAAATTAAACCTATTTTTAGAAGAGGCCAGGTGTTCTCTTTCTCCATGTGAGTGCATATGAACAAAGATATAGTAGATCTATAGATCTATAGATCTTATAGATAGAAATGGTCATGGAAAGGTGGTCATTTCAAAACTCATGAAGAATTTTATGTACAGTTTTGAACTTATACTATGAAAACGATGCTTATACGATATTGCTGAAGGCAAAAAGACAGCATTCTTCAATTATCAGTTGGAGATTGCTGTGAATAACAACATCTTGAGTTATACTAGTAAAGCCGAAGAACTATTACAAGGAAGCAGCAACTCATGTCAGATTTTAAGCCAGTGTCTGAATGTCAGTGAGCATGATAAAACTGACAGAGAGTGTAATACATGGCAACTGCTTTTGGCCTTTTTGGGAAGCAGCATGCATATGCCCATGGTAAGAGGTAGGATACTGGGTGGATTGGGCTTTGTTTTGTTCAGTGTCAAAAATTATACGCTGTAAGGTAAAAATAATGAAAATGACTCTCAAATAAAATGATACAAAGCCTATCTCTCTATCACAATTTCTATTGGATAATTTGTCTGATGGTATTCAGTGTGGTAGAACTGTGGTAATTTATCCCAGGTGACAGGAGGCCTTAGAGCTTTAAGATAAGCTATAAAAAAGCAGAGATTTCAGCAAAACAAACAGAGAGAAGTAATCAGTCTTTAACTCCTGAATGAAAAGCTACCATAAAGCTAATAAATTGTTTTTAAAATTAATGACAATGTAAAGTGAAAATCTAGTTTTTGAGGGAAAGCAACATTTAATTCTGGTTCTCAAGTTGCATCACATAGTTTCCTCGCAGGGAGCAGCTCCTGTGTTTCCTGCTGTTAGCTTGTAAAACTCGCCTTCAGGTGATGCCATTGAGCTAGTACAGCTGGCTAATGTTTGTGTGAAAAATTGAAAAATTCAAATGCTTCAAGCTAAATATTAAGCTACTTTTGAACAGCTCAAATTATTGGGTTTAGGAGCAATAAGATTATAAATATAAATGATGGAATGGTAGAAAGAAAGATGTGGGCATTTCTGTGTCATTTGTTATTATGTTGCCTAAGCAGTAACATTGAAAGAAGTTTGTATATCTCGTACTGTGACAGTCGAAGTTACTGAAAAGCCTTCTACAATAGAGTGAAAAACTTACTCAAATATGTAGGAAGAAAAAAATAGTACCTATATCGTAGAAAACGTTGGGATTTCCACCATGATCAGTCTTAGGATGGCTACCACTCACCAAAACCACGAAGAAATAGGATCTTATTTTCTGAACTACAGCAATGAAAGTTTAGTGAATAGCGTAGCAAATATTACAGTGTCTAATGAAAAAATAAATCAGGCAGACAAATTCTGCTGCTTTCTGGTAGCTCAAAAATGCTATACTACAACTGTAATAAGATACAGAGATATATAAAGAGGGAAATGAACCTGAAAATCTAAAATCACTAATCACTTTCAGTGAAGTTTTAAAACAAGATTTTTCATAAATCTCTGATGTCTTTAAGTAACTGCATTGCTTAGCAAAGAGTATTTGTACTATATTCTTAGTGTTTATCTAAAAAGCTAATATTTGTGATAAACTGGCAGTAAGCTAGTTACTGATCTGCTTTGAGACAGCTTGTATCGTTTGGAAGAAACCTACTTAAGGGTATTTGAATCAAAAATGTTTTAAGGAGTTCCGGAAATACTGCATGTGATATTTTTGCACATGGTAGCCTGGACATTTTCTTGTATTCTACTAAGATGAAAGTAATTAAGTTTCGGTTCAAAAGTCTTCATAACATGTATTAACCCTTTATCTACTGTGTTCACACATATTCCCAGTGCACATCTAGTGGAATGTGAAGTTATCAGCCAGTTTTGAAAATGTACTCGTGTTTTGGTATCCTTCCATTTTTAACGCAAATTTGGCTACACATTTATTACCTAGGGACTTTGATTTATGGAGGACTTGCAAAGAAGAATCCAGTCATGTTTTCAGTCTGGGCATTGAAACCTATTTAATGCTTTACAATATTTAAACAATCTAAACACCTCCTAATGTTGGTGGGATTTTTTTTAATAACATAAGAAGCTATAACATACAGAGTATTCAAAGCATATGGATTGTTAGCAGAATATTTTAGGACAGTTGGGCAGGTAAAAAGGAAAGATTTCCCTGGAAAAAAAATAATATTTTTCTGACTTGTCTATTGCCAGTAGGTTACTCACAATAATAATAAGTTGCTGATAGTTTTAGGAATAATGGTGTATACAATAAAGACATCGTAGCAAGGGAACAAAAGAACTTGTCTATCAGAAAGAAGTTACAATCTCAGGAAACAAAATGTTTCCTACAAACATGGCTAGTGAAATAAATTACTGCAGGATGAACCGCTGTGTGGATTTACAGCAGATTATTTATTCCACAGTGATTACCTGACTATGAGGGAAGTTGACTAAGTGATCCAGCACAGCGGGCAAGCTAAGCGCCTACACTGCTTTGTCTGGTGGTGACCCATTAATTTATTCACTTAATAAATATTTTTCAAAGTCTAATAATACAGCACATCATCTACTAACCAATCAAATTCGATAATCTTGATTGGCAAAAACATTTAGGAGTCCAAACCCAAGTATGAGATTGGAAATATATTTTTTTAGACTTCAGTGGAGGCAAAATCTCATCTACGACAGGTAGCACTGTTTAAACCTCAGAATCTTAGTGAGTTGTTGTGGTTTTTGGACTGAGGGTCGAGACAAGAACCGAGAGGGAGCACTCACCAACCATGGTCCCAGGCAAAACATGACTCAGGCTTTCTTCTTAAAACAAAAACAATTTATTAACAGTTACTTAACAAGAGACACAAGGGAACGAAACCGGTTACTTGAGAGGAGAAAGAGAAAAACAAGGCCAGATCTTAAAACAAACACATCCCCACCCCTATTTCCTTTCGTTCCTGGCTCTACCTCCCCCCCGGCGGCGCAGGGGGACAGGGAATGGGGAGTGCAGGTCAGTTCATCCATGTTGTTAACTGCCGCTCCTTTCTTAAAGGAGGAGGAGTCTTTACACCATTTTTCCCTTGCTTCGGTGGATCCCCTACTCACGAGGAAAAAAGTCCCCAAAACTTTTCCAGCGTAAGTCCTGCCCGCAGGATTGCAATCCTTCCCCATGGATTGCACCAGTTTGGGCTTTACCAGTCTCGGCCTCTTAGGGAGCTGCTGCCACTCGCATTGGCGTGGGTCCTCCCACGGATTCCAGATGCCTGCATGACCTCATCGTGCATTCCATGCCCCATTATTAACAGTACCTTGTCGTGCATCCCCTGCTCCACGACCTCTCCTGGGCTCAGGCATCTCTTCTCCGACGTGGGCTTCTCCACGGGCCACGAGTGGGTCTCTGGTCCGCCGAGTACACCCTGGCTGCAGGGGGGCCGCCTGCCATCTTCACACCGATTGCAAGGGAAACCTCAGCTCCAGCACACCTCCTCCTGCTCCATCTTGACTGACCTGGTCGTTGTGGTTGTTTTCTCTTAGATCTTAATCCTCTCTGGGGGAGCTCGGCCTGGCGGGCACCCCGGGAGCGAGGTGATTCCCGAGTCCCCCATGCGGCTCCCCCGGCACCATCTTGAGCACGTGGCGCCGGCCCGGGCCCGGGCAGTCGCCCGGCCGGGAGCCAGGACCGAGGGCAGCGCCCTCCTGCTCTCTCCTCATTCCTGAGCAAAAGACCTTTCCCATCCTTGTGTCCCAACTTAAATAGGGCAATTCGCAGAGGCGCCGATTTGGCGCAACCCCCCGGCGGGGATGGGACTCAGATCTGGTGGCACAGGGAGCAAATCCCCTCCCCTGCCACCAGAACACCCCCACACACATCAAACTATCACATGAGTTTAACAAAGTACAGTGTTTACCTTCTTGATTTCATTTGATATGACAAGCATGCAAAGCTTCCAAATTTCTCGTGAGCACTGTTAACTTTACAGAGCAAAAGTACTTGTGCACCAGTTTTGGACTGCTAATACTCTTGGTATATCCAAGCATGGATGATACACTTTATAACTAATACTTAATAAGAAAAGCGAAGGGGACTTTTTCCTCCTTTTTATTGTAAGATGTTGATCTGACTTATTCTGAGATTTTTAATACCATTTTTATTAGAATCTCTTTATGGTATTGCTTTGTTCCACTTAAAACTCCAGAAACATTTCTAATATGGCCCTCTCATAGAGGACAAGGAAGGCTTTGCTGTAGATGTTGGACTTAAGACTACTTCACAGAGAGATCTGACATTGCACCAGTGTGTGTCCAAGCCCCAGCCTGAGGTACCTACATAACCGAGAAGTGCAGAAATAGGAGATTCCCATGAGCGGGCATCCTGAGAGAGGAATCATCAAAGCCAGATGCTAGGAAATACAAATGGCAACAATGTTTTGCACTCCCTGAATACTTAACTTTATGCAATTAGACAGTAAGGAGGCACCTGTTCAAAGTTTACAAATTTGCCTTTGGAATTAGCCGTCTTAGTTTTTTCTTTTGACAAGCCTGCCAAGACAGGTCTCTTTTTTTCCCTTGAAATAGGGCTGGAAGAGATGATGCCATCTTGGATTTTGATACATAATTTCCATTAAGTAGTTACACTGAAAATCTGGTAAGGACAAAAAGTGAACATAGCCGATATGTGGAGACAAGGCTTTAATGTTAGTTTAATTTAAGCTTTAACAGTCTAATCAAAATAAAAGTTATGATTTGTCTTCCTAGAGTCATGCTAATGCAAGGACTTAAATGCTCATCCTCCTTCCACATAAGGTAGGGGCAAGGGGAGCTGGACCATCAGAGTTCTGAGGGATTTTCTAGGATTAATACCATGTTAGTGAGCGTTTCTTCCTCCATGATCCTCTCCAGGGTCTTTTTATATTTTCTCATGCAGTCTCCTTACTTGGTCTTCATTGGTTTCCAATTCCACCTTATGCGGTTTTTCTGTTCTCTTTGTTATCCTTGAAAACCATTTCACCTGACTGAGTGACCAGCCGCTGACTACTGTGATTTGTGATGACAGTGCCGGGCCTCTGCTCTTCACCACTACCTGTATTTCTCTACATTACACTTTTATTCAAACTCATGAACTGTTTACCCTGTGCAAAACAACTGTTTTATCATTATCTGTTAATTAGGAATAGGTGCTGTACCATACAGCTGCACACAGCTGAACTGAAGCTAATTTGTATTTAGGCAATAGCCAAGTGACTGCTAAATGTTTGCCAAACAAGCTAAAATCAGCTCATGCCAAGAGAAGTCCAGGCAAGTCCAGAGGCCTACCATGTTAGGTCAATAAAAAGTCTTTGGTCTTTTCTTAGTGGTGACAGCGTCATGTTTATTGGTGTATAAATTGGATACTTCAAGTTGTCTACACCTGGTTTGGGATATGAGTCTTTATTTCATGGCTCTGGTTCATTGCTTACTGAAACAGGCGTTGAGCCATTCTCAACAGAAGGACATTTCTGCTGGGTTGCCCTCCGAGTTTATCTCCATTGTGTTGGGAGTGAGCGAGCTGGCTTGCAGAGAGCAGGAGGCCATGGGACCAGTGTCGACAGAAGAACTACACAGAGGGTGGAGAAACAGTGAAATAGAGTGACAGATGAGATGGTGGATGCTGCCTTCTCTAGGGAGAGGCTGACAACAGGTACATTAGGAAAACACATGATTTCAAGAGAAAATTCAGGCTATGATCTAGCATTTGTTCTTGTTAGGAGATGATGGGTCTTTACAGTAACATTGGAACAACCACCTTCCCAAATATCTTGTAATATATATGTATTTACAGACTTTCAATATCACAACAAAGTGCTTTGTAACAACAACCTAGTAATGAATAATGCTATTATGAATAATCAGAACAACCAAAGCAGTAGTTCACATCAAGACCCTGTGAAAAATTGCTATCTATTATTAATGAGTGGAACAATATTAACTAGGAAGCTGATGTTAGAATATGTTCCTCATCACTTTTTACCTCCTTGGCTAGAAACAGGCATTCATTTTAGAACGTGCTTATGTACAAATTACATTGTGAGAGTTAATCAAAGAACCTGTATCTAAGTTAAAGGAATTATAATTCTCCTTTTGGCTGATTCTTAACTTGAGAGGGGTCTGCCCCAGTTGTAGTTTTAAAATGAGAAACTAGGATATCCCCTTTAAAAGATAAATCTGTCTGCTAAACTAAAAAAAGCCAAACAAATGAACAAAAAGCCCTTTTAGTTGCTAATAGAGGTAAATTCCTTTTAAGCCTTTGATTAGAATAGAAGAGAAACTTCTATCTTCGTCATTGAGAAAGTACCATAGCTCCCGTAGTTTTGATCAACACCCCTGCTGAGTCTTGGGTTGTTTGTTCATCTTAGATTACATTTACATATTCTGCCTTTATTTATATGGGTTTCTTTATTTCATCAGACTTGATGTAGTTTTAAAAACAGGACCACAGATGAAAAGAGAGGGAGAGATTGTGTTATTAGGCATGGACAGAATGTCCGACATGAAATTCTTTTTCTCTCTAGTTCCATCTTCTTTGAATTAGCATTGTAAAGCAGCATGTTTCTGACTGATAGCACATAAATGGTGAACAAATGGAGCACCTCCTACCATTCCTGTCAGTCTGACTCTATAAGAATTCAGGGCTTATAAGGCCAGATGGGTTGACTGTGCTCACCTACCTGGGCATTCTGCCATACATGGCATGTAGATTTTCTGATTTTTTTGCATGTGACCGAGAGTACTTCTAGTTAACCATCTCTCGTCAGTTATGCATACTGAACAAATGCATGGCTTACCAGGCACAGAATTCACATCTATGTCAAAGAAATAAGTGCAGCAGAAATTTTCTCCAACAGATTTATGTTTCACAGAAAACTTTCACTAAAGCTGAATTTCAATATGCTTATACAAGATATCATCTCAACAATGATAAATAAAGGTTTGTACATTCTTAGATGGCTTTTGTGAAGACAGGAGTCATGGTTTAGCCCAGCTGGCAGCTAAGCTACCATGCAACGGCTGTCTCTGCAGCCCGTTCCTGCTACCAAAACTCCATGATATAAACCAAGGACAATAGGTTGCCCAAACCCCATAAGGATGTTGTAGTCTGGAGTCACAGAGGCTTAGCTGGCAGGATCTGAGGGATAAGGCTGAGGAACAGGTTTCAACCAAAGGCAGATCAAGGCTGAAACACACATCTGAGTCATTAGAAAAATATACCAATAGCCCTGCTAAAATCATGGAATAATTTGTGTTGGAAGGGACTTCTGGATATCATAGAATCATAGAATGGTTAGGGTTGGAAGGGACCTCAAAGATCATCTAGTTCCAACCTTCCTGCCATGGGCAGGGACACCCTCCACTACACCAAGGTGCTCAACATCTCATCCAACCTGGCCTTGAACACCTCCAGGGATGAGGCAGCCACAACTTCTCTGGACAACCTGTTCCACCGCCTCACCACCCTCTGAGTGAAAAATTTCTTCCTTAGATCTAATCTAAATCTCCCCTCTTTCAGTTTAAAGCCATTGCCCCTTGTCCTGTCACTACACACCCTTGTAAAAAGTCCCTCTCCAGCTTTCCTGTAGGCGCCCTTTGAATACTGGAAGGCTGCAGTAAGATCACCCCGGAGCCTTCTCTTCTCCAGGCTGAACAGCCCCAACTCTCTCAGCCTATCTTCATAGGAGAGGTGCTTCAGCCCTTGGATCATCTTTGTGGCCCTCCTCTGGACTCGCTCCAGCAGCTCCATGTCTTTCTCATATCGTCTGACCAAATCTCCACTTGAATATGGGCCAACTTCAGGCTTAAAGCAGGTTATTCAAACCCTTGTTTAGTCAGATTTTGAGTATCTCCAAGGATGGGTATCTCAGATCTTCTCTGGGAAATCTCTTCCTTTGACCACTTTCATTGTGAGAATTGGAAATTATGGTTTTGGAACTTGTGTCTGTCTAGCCTCTTCCTTTTACTGTGTATCACCAGAAGAATCTGGCTCCGTCTCCTTTATACCCTCCCATTATGTAGTTGAAGAGAGCAGTAACATCCCCCTTAACCTTCATTTCTATTGCTGCCTTTTGTCTTATGTGAGGGCTGTGAACGATGTAGTTCTCCCAATTTAAATTGAACTTTTTGAACCAGGAAAGGCTTTGGCCAAATATGTTTAGTTTTAGGTAGGCAAAGCAATTATTCCTCAAAGAGTTAATATCCTTCTGATGCTGCATTTTGAGTAGCAATTCAAAAAGAGCAAGGAACTTTATTTAGAGTCATTTATGCCAGCAATAGCATTTTTCAATCTTAGTTATGGTGTCACTAGTATAATATGATAATAATAAGATTTCTGTTCTCTGCCTTAAGGTAAAACTAACTGCAGAGTCAGAAAATGGTCATTGTAGGTTAGACTCTGCTGGTTGTATGCCCTCTTAGGAGGGGGAAGTGTTGAAGGCCAGGCTGGATGAGGCTTTGAGCAACCTGATGTAGTCAGGGATGGTGTCCCTGCCCATGGCAGGGGAGTTGGAACTAGATGATCTTTAAGATCCCTTCCAACCTAAACCATTCTATGATTCTGTAGATTACCATGTCCCCTCAACCTCAGCCCATCTTTTTCTGGGACACTCGCTGATGAAACAGTTCTTGAAAACCAATGAGTGTCAGGATTGGAAACGTTCCTGACTTTAGTGGGTAGCACATGAGGAATTGATCACACAAGGAGTAGGGATAATCTAATTGCATGGAAACATCTCCGTGCTTCTTAGATATGCAAACATATAGTGCCAAGGGCTGATTTTTTTGCTTCAGTGCCTCTGAAGATGGAGGCAAAACGTAAGGCTGATTGTGTTGTTGGTCCGCTAGCCATGGGAAAAAAGGATCAGCCACTCTTCAAGCACCATTTCTCCAGTCTGCTGCTCCTATGTGAGCTAGTAGAGGAAGGCTAAAGGACGCAGAAATAAAACGCCACCGTGTCTCTGACCCCCAACACTCTTTTCACAGCAGCTGGGCTGTCAGGAGGACATATAAGTGTACCTGGTGCATGCCTGGCTCCAGCTGCTCCCATTGCAGGCAGGAAGCACGAGACTGAAATGTGACTTTCTGGGTCACAGTGTACACCCGAATCTGCCCCCGAGCTATGCAATTACACATTTTCCTTATTCAGGGCTCATGCTGGCTATGTGATCTAAATAAATTTCAAAGCTTCTATTCATGTAACTGTGATTAGATAAGGTGACACAATGGCTGTTTCTATAGAACTGCAGTGCACTCTGTCTCTGTGTGTGCAGGGTCTAGTGAAATGCTGAAAAGAAAATTCTGATATAATACTTTTTTCAACTGAAATTTGGTTTTCAAGTTATAAATGAAGAGTATTTTTGAAAGAGTCTTGATTGTCTTTTTTTGTCCCCTGGGAGATGTGTGCAAAGCTCTCTACCCCATAGATAACGCAATGACAAAGCTAAACTCGATGCATTAAATGTCATACTTCTAAATTTTCTGATGGGCATACATTGTAATGGTGTTTACAACATGAATCAGCATAATTGTTCCTGACAAGTTGCTTGTATCATTTCATCTTTCCTCCAACAGAGACAGCTCTTTAGTTCTTTTCTTGGAAAGGTTGAGTATCTCTTATACAGCATAAGGCTTCATAACTGACTTTTATGTGTTTATAAACTCCAACAGAAATACCTTTTATTGTCTTTATTCCTGATGGAATTATTATGCAGGATGAACATTTTTGATCTTAGTATAGCTCCTCTGAACCATAAATATATTAATGTAAAACATCCAACATCAGACGATTATAAATGTACTGATGTCAGAAAATTTGAAGTTATTGTTCCCACACAGATTGTAATTTCTTTTTGATGGGTATATACAGTACTTGGTATTTCTCAGTAATGCTTTACTGTTCTTAATTTTTATTTCATAGCCACCTTACGCATGATTTATGATTACCGCAAGAGTCGTTAATTCAGATTTTCCAGGTTTTATATGTTCACACTGTAAATTTTTCCAAGGTGTTGTATATGGCAAGATGTTGTGGGTCCTTATTTAAGGGGGAATGGAGAATCAGAGCAAAGTAAGGAAAGGAGCAGAGATAGACAGATAACAGCATACATTCCTGAAAGACACTGAATAATTGTGTCAGAGATCTATCCATGAATTGATGCTTCTTTCAGGCCTTGTACAGTAACTAAATCTATATCTGATTTGGATGTATGTGCATTGTGACTTTGCAAAAATGCACATGATAATGAGATAGTGTAATGAGAAGCAGACGCACTTGTAGCCACTGAAGTCACTCCTTGCCACTGCTTCCATGCAGCTGGTGTATGTAAAGACTGACAACTCTGTGAACTCAAGATGAATGCACTAGAAGGAAAAGAAAACCGACTACATTTATTGAATAATACATCGTCAACAACAGCCAGGCTACAATTTTGAAATGGATATATTTGTTCTAGAACTGATTTAGCAGCATTCTGCAAGAACAAAGTTAAAAACTGAAAGTGAGGGAGGTTGAGAAGTAATAGAATCATAGAATACCAGATTGGAAGGGACCTCAAGGATCATCTGGTCCCACCTTTCTTGGGAAAAGCATGATCTAGACAAGATGGCCCAGCACCCTATCCAGCTGAGTCTTAAAGTGTCCAATATTGGGAATCCACCACTTCCCTGGGGAGATTATTCCAATGGCTGATTGTTCTCATTGTGAAAAATTTTCCTCTTCTGCCCAATTGGAACCTCTCCAGGAATAACTTGTACCCATTACCCCTTGTCTTTTATGTGTGACTCCTTGTAAAAAGGGAGTCTCTGTCTTCTTTGTAGCCACCCTTTAAATACTGGAACATGGTGATAAGGTCTCCCCTAAGCCTTTTTTCCTCAAGGCTGAACAAACCCACTTGTCTCAGCCTATCCTCATATGACAGGCTTCCCAGTCCTTTGATCATCTTTGTAGCTCTTCTTTGGAAATCTTGACTCCTTTTTGGAAATAGGTGAACTAAAGTGCATATAGAAGTATGTCAGTCTGGTCTATCACAGTGACTCCCACATGCTATGGAAATGCAAACAACCATGCTGCAGAATCAGAATGGGATAAACATTATTAAATTATTAAAAATAACAAAAAATAACAGAGAACTTAATGAAGAAAATGAAAAAATATCAGAAAATGAGATTTTTGAAAAAAAAGAAACGGCAAAGTATGAACATAAAAAATAGTTATGTTATTAGTGTGGTTTATACAGAACTTTAGTTCAGTATTTTCAGCAGTGGTCAAATTATCACTGTCCCTTAGAGAAGGATCTATTTGTGAGCAGTCATTGGTAGCCTTCATAGTCTTCACAGAATCAGAGTAACATTATCTGTCCACTAGGGCTCAATAATGACTCAGAAGAGTTTATTAATAATTTTCTGCGTATTAATTCTATTTATTAATAATTTTCTACTGTTTTGAAAATGAGAATGATGTTACATTCTACTTAATCTTGGATCACTGAAACTCATCATCTCTAAGTGCCTATCATGGACTACATGGCATTGAACTACATATTTAGAAGATTTATATTACATGAAGTGAATAAGGGCTGGCCAAGTTCTTTGTCTGTAAAAGGGGGATAATATCTTGTCTCTGTTGCAAAAGCAGGCACAATATAGTACATTTCTGAGATGCTGAGACACAGTGATGTGAGAAGCTAGTTGAATGCTAAGAAAAAGGAATCTGAAGATTATAAAAGATATAATTAATAGAAAATACTTTTTTTCTCATTTCTTCCTTTTTTTTTATTTATTTGTCAAATCACATGACCAAAGTCTTTTTGTTTATGGCAAGAATAAAATCAGGATGTCATCAGTCACATTTGTAGAGCAGACAGCAGACAGTGGAGCAGAGAGCAGCCAGTTTATCTCATAAAATGAAACTTTTTTTTTGTTTTTGAACTATTTGTTATAAGAGTTCACATTTTTATTAAAAAAAACCAACAACAACAAACAAATTAATAAAGTGATAGCAGCTACATGTAAAAGGTCAAAAGCACGAACTGCTGATGATTCCACTTCAATATCTGTCAAGTATAATTTTCCAAAGCATGGAAAAGGCAACTTGCTAAATAACCCTCTACCTCCTTGTTGGATATATATTTCATAAAAGACATGCAAAAATATAGAGAGAGGAGAATACAAG
Organism: Tauraco erythrolophus; assembly: GCF_009769465.1. NCBI lineage: Eukaryota > Metazoa > Chordata > Aves > Musophagiformes > Musophagidae > Tauraco > Tauraco erythrolophus. The sequence continues at coordinate 119,900,898 of NC_141465.1, read as the reverse complement.
GGCATCCTACGTTGGTTTCCCTTGCAGTAGGTATTTGGCTTTCTGGCTCTTCTCCCGCACTTATGAAAAATACAACTAGTGATAAAACTGAAATGTCATTGTTACATGGTGAACCCTTTCACTAGAGCTGTGTGTCAGCAAATGGACAGCAATGGGTTTATTTCTCATTTCCTTCCTTTTTCCAACCTTTCCTTCTGATTCTCAATGTGCTCTGGCATAGAGCTCAATCCCTTTTAGCTTCATATGACTACAGAGATGTCCAAGGGATTCCTGGCAAAATGCTGAGAAGAAGGTGGCAACAACCAGGCCCAGATACAAAATAGCTGAGGACCATTGCACAGTGCTCTGATTTCTCTGCTCTGTAGAAAAGCATTCAATCCCAACAACGAAATTCACTTACAAGTGGCAGAATTGCTGAAAGGAATTCATGTAGGAGTGTGACATAGTCATGACTATTTTTTGCCTCCAGTAGGATGAAAGAGCTACTAACAAAATATCCAGGTGATCATTTCATCCAGATTTATTCAAAACCTTTGAGTTTTAAGCTTCCAACTTTTCAGATACAGCATTATTGGTTCTCATAGCTAGCTGAAAAGTGATTCATTAAACACAATTAGAAATGAGTCAAGACAATGTGGGCTATGCCTACGCTTCTTGTTATTCTTTGATCGGGAGCCTTGCTTTTTGGGCTTCTTGAACTGCTGTTTCCAGGACTAAATTATCATTTTTGGCATGTTGCAAACTGATTTTCTGGCTGCGCAAGAAACATTCCAAAAATGGATTTTCTTCAACAACCTTAATGGCTTAATAGCATGACAATTTTAAAACAGAATTAACAGCAGAACTACTCAAGGGCAACCTGTACCACCAAATTAAAGTAATATGGTCATTTGAGTATTACTTGGTGGCATCATTGTAGCACTTGAGAATTGTAGTAAGAGAAAATTATTGACACATAGAAGTACAGAACAAAGAGACTATCATTACCTAAGTGATTGCATGTATGTATTAAGCAAGACAGGAAAAAGAGAGCAAAAGATGGGAAAATTCAGTCACATAGGGAAACATGAAAAGTATTCTTAACATCGTGGCAGTCTAATCGTTGTCAAGCCTTCTTGCAGGTGTTATAGAAAAGAGATATTTGAGGGAGGATAATGAGGTAACTAAGCAAGTGCTCACAGGGAACTTCTGCTCAGCCTGCAGAACCACAAAAGAGAAAGCGGAGTTGAATGCTGGAAAATCTAGTAAGTGGGCATGAGATTAGCATCTCTAAAATAAATGATAACACTGTAGAGGTAGGTCAGGAACAGCCTTGAAAATGGGTAGAAATATTTAAATTTGATGCAATGAGGAAAGAAGAGCAGGGTAAAGGAATACAAAGAGAGGGACATTATCATCAGAACAATGGGCTGAGAGACATTCATTGAGTAACATTACAGATGGATATGAGTGAGAAAAAATTACATCTATCAGAAATAAAATAATGTTGAAATAACTGAGCAAAAGGATGGAAGCTATGGTGAGTTTACACTGCAGGATAGATACAATGCACTAAATATTAGGGAATTTTAAACGGCAAAGATAAAATTGTATATTAGCATGTTTGATGTGATAACTTATTAGAGAGTTCTGATGTATATATTAAGAGCCTGGCTGCCTTATAAATAAGATGTGTTTATCTTATTACAATATTTAAGAAAGTAAATAGGCAGTTCAAGAAGGAAAATTATTCATGTTGATCCTGAGCTCATGAGGAAACAGCAGAAAGGCAGAGGACAAGTTTCAGTCTGTCAAAGAAACAGACTGGGATAGCAAACGTATAGGTTATACATATCGATAACGATGGCAAAAGAGCTGGGAAAGAATGAATACAGATATAGAGGTTTGAGTGGAAACTTAAGCTGATACAGACAGGTAGATGGGAAAGCAGATGAGAAAGTCTGAGAGGGACCTGGCAGTGAAGTACGCTTAAAGGGATTATAAGCAATGGACTCAGAGATCTTAGAGAGAAAGGAGAGGTAAGTAGTAATTGTAAAGGCAAATGTAAGTAGGACTGGTACAAATTCAAGCTCTGACTGGGAGGAAAGGATGCTAACTAATGCGTGTGTAGAGTACAGGCCTGTATATGCATAATTCTAAGCTTAGAAAATAAAGGCTATACTTCACAAAGGGGAGCACTACTAGTTTGTTTGTTTTTTACTGTAGCTGCATTGCCACTTTATTTTTATAGGAAGTATGTTGATTGTTTTTAGAATTTAGCAGTTCCTTGATGGCAAAAGGGGCATAACACTGGCTTAATTTATGAAGGGTCTGTATTAAATTGTTCTATTAAGAGCTTTGTTCCACTAATTATATAGGTAAGTGCTAATATAACTGGTTTATATTACATTTGGAGTATAATGTGCAAGGAAGGACGGATGTTGCTTTTCTAAACCTTCTTCGTTGCAGAAAAAGATAATAAGAGCTATATAAAGTCCTGAAATCATAGTCAATTTATCCAGCCCACTATGTGAGCTAATGCAAGACTAGAGACATACTGCATTGACTGCTGATCCTTTTATACCACTTTTAATGCCTTGAAATGAAAAGAGAGAAATTAATGGGGAAATAAAGAGAGAAAATGGAATATAAATAATGTATTTTTTGGCATTTTGAATCTTACCCTATTACTATTCTTTTTATATGGGAAAAAATCCAATCAAATCAGACAAGTATTCAGATTTTCTGCTTTATCCCATATACAGGGATTACAGAGGATTCTCAAAAAAGTATTGCAAAATAATGTATTTTTGATAAGGATCTAAAGCGAACAATGGATGTAAACTCACACAAGTATGGTTTCCCTAGCTATGATGCTTCATAATACCTTTATTATTTGTTGTTTATACTACAATAGTTAATATTTTGTAAGCATTTATTTCATAATGCTATTATTACAAGTCTAAAATTTGCTTACGAAGCCTTGCTTTAATCTAAGAATTGACTTCTAAAATGTAAGCTAAATCATCTCGGCTTATTTGAAGTAAAGGAAGGGAGAGAAGAATAGTAAGGAGCATGCACATTTGTGTTCCGATAGCATAAAACTTAATTTGATTTCTATCCTGAACTGTTGCATTTAGGCCTAAAAATCAAAATTGCCTGGATATCTGTTTATTTAGGATGACGTCAGAGGATTTAACCCAGTGGGCAATGGAAGGCCATGAGAAAGCACCTGGGGAACAGTGATGGGAGAGGCTGTCATGCTCTCACCTGGTGAAAATGTGACTGTAGTCCCATCCCAAGTCCGTGCCTGAATGCAGACAGCATGGGGAACAAACAAGTGGGATTAGTTGTCCCTGCACAACCACCAAGTCAGGACCCTGTGTGGGATTACAGAGAGGAGGGGGATGATTTACAAGATGGGAGTGCAACAGGAGCTGCACTCTGTGCAAAGGAGTGGCTGCAGTGTGCAAGAAGTTGCCTATGGGGCAAGCTGGTCCAGAGCACAGGGGTCAGGAGCAGAGGACAGATGAGCAGAGGTGGTGTGGTGGTACATATGCTACACACTGGGTGGTCAAGAGTGGAAGCAGAGAAAACCTTTAGATAGCTGGAGTAAGCCAGAAAGCTCTGGTACTCAGAGGGGATTTCAGCTGCCCATATCTGGCCTAAAGGCAATAGGACACGATACGATTCCTGAGGAAGTCAGGATAGAGGAGGAGTCTACTTTGGTTGATGAGGACTTGGTTAGGGACCAGTTAAGCAACCTGGCCATCCATAAATCCATGGGTCCTGATGGGATGCACACGCGGGTGCTGAGGGAGCTGGCGGATGTCATTGCCAGGCCACTCGCCATCATCTTTGCTAAATCGTGGGGAACGGGAGAGGTGCCTGAGGACTGGAGGAAAGCAGATGTCACTCTGGTCTTCAAAAAGGGCAAGAAGGAAGACCCAGGTAACTATAGACCAGTCAGCCTCACCTCCATCCCTGGAAAGATAATGGAACAACTTATCCTTAGTGCTGTCTCTAGGCATATAAAGGATAAGAGGGTCATTAGGGGCAGTCAACATGGCTTCACTAAGGGGAAGTCATGCTTGACAAACCTGATAGACTTTTATGAGGACATCACCCAGTGGGTGGATGATGGTAGAGCAGTGGATGTGATCTATCTTGACTTCAGTAAAACGTTTGACATAGTCTCCCACAGCATCCTCACAGCTAAACTGAGGAAGTGTGGTCTGGATGATTGGATAGTGAGGTGGATTGTGAACTGACTGAAGGATAGAAGCCAGAGAGTAGTGGTCAATGGGACAGAGTCCAGCTGGAGGCCTGTATCCAGTGGAGTCCCTCAAGGGTCGGTTCTGGGACCTGTATTGTTCAACATATTCATCAATGACTTGGATGAGGGAATAGAGTGTATGGTCAGCAAGTTTGCTGATGACACTAAACTAGGAGGAGTGGCTGACACACCTGAAGGCTGTGCTGCCATTCAGAGAGACCTGGACAGGCTGGAGAGTTGGGCGGGGAGAAATTTAATGAAATACAACAAGGGCAAGTGTAGAGTCTTGCATTTGGGTAAGAACAACCCCATGTACCAGTACAAGTTGGGGACTGAACTGTTGGGGAACAGCACAGGGGAAAGGGACCTGGGGGTCCTGGTGGACAGCAGGATGACCATGAGCCAGCACTGTGCCCTTGTGGCCAAGAAGGCCAATGGCACCCTGGGGTGTATTAGAAGGGGTGTGGTTAGTAGGTCAAGAGAGGTTCTCCTCCCCCTCTACTCTGCCCTGGTGAGGCCGCATCTGGAGTATTGTGTCCAGTTCTGGGCCCCTCAGTTCAAGAAGGACAAGGAACTGCTTGAGAGAGTCCAGTGCAGGGCCACAAAGATGATTAAGGGAGTGGAGCATCTCCCTTATGAGGAAAGGCTGAGGGAGCTGGGTCTCTTTAGCTTGCAGAAGAGGAGACTGAGGGGGGACCTCATTAATGTTTATAAATATGTAAAGGTGACTGCCGTGAGGATGGAGCCAGGCTCTTCTCAGTGGCATCCAATGATAGGACAAGGGGAAATGGATATAAGCTGGAACATAGGAGGTTCCGCTAAAACATGAGGAAGAACTTCTTCCCAGTAAGGGTAACAGAACACTGGAACAGGCTGCCCAGAGAGGTTGTGGAGTCTTCTTCTCTGGAGATGCTCAAAACCCGCCTGGATGCGTTCTTGTGTGATCTCATCTGGGTGGTCCTGCTCCGGCAGGGGGATTGGACTAGATGATCCTTTGAGGTCCCTTCCAATCCCTAACATTTTGTGATTCTGTGCAAGCTATGCAGGAGATTTCTGGAGACCATCCAGATGATTTCTTGAAACAGGTGATGAAGGAGCTGACTAGGGTAGACCTGCTTGAGCTGCAGTTACAAGCAAGGAAGAGCAAGGATGGAGAAGTTCAGGGCCATGGCAGCCTTGTCAGCAGCGACTATGAGATTCTGAAGCTAAAGACAGAGAAGTAAACGAGACAAATAGCAGTCACAGTCCTGGTCTTAAGGAGAACAGCTTGTTTAGGGATCTTGTTGGCATAATCCAGCAGATTCTACTCCGGAGAGGAAGGGGTCCAGGTAACCGGTTGATCTTCCAGGACAGTTTCCTCAAAACTCCAAGATGGTCCATTCTGATGTGCAGCAACTCAAGCAAGTGTGGCAAAATGGATGAATGGGGAACTCCTGACTGACCTTAAATGCAAAAAGGAGGGCCACTGAAGATGGAAGCAGGGACAGGCTAACTGGAGGATTACAGAAACATGACTCAAGCATGCAGCAATAGAGTGGAATGAAAACCAACAAGGGATGTGAAGGGCTTCTAAAAGCATATTGGCAGAAAAAGGAGGAGTAAAACCCTGTGAGTCCACTGCTCAGTGGGCAGTGGAGGTAGTGGCCAAGGATACAGAAGTCTCAATGCCTTTTTATCTTGTTTTTTACTGGCAAGATCTGCCCTCAGGCCTTCCAAGTCACTGAGCTTAATGACAGAATGGAATGAAGGACTGGGTGAGAGACCTTTTAAGACAATTGGATTTATACAGACACATAGGACCAGATGGGGATCCATCCAAGGGTGCTGAGGGAACCAGCTGACATCATTTAAGGCTGTGTTCGATGGTCTTCAAAAGATCTTGTTCAAGAGGAGGTTCATTATGATTGGGAAAGGACAATTTCATATCCGTCTTCAAGCAGAGGAAGAAAGAGGATTTGGGGAAGTACAGGCTGGTCAACTTTGGCTCAGTCTACAAGAAGATTATGAAGCAAATCCATTTCTACATATATGAAAGACAAGGAGGTGATTTGGAATAGCCAGCATGGATTTACCAGGGTAAGACTGTGACTGACCAATTTGATGACTTTATATGATCAACATACTGGCTCCGTGGACAAGGGAGAAAACAGTAGATGTTTGGTTTGACATTAGCAATGCTTTTAACATTATTTCCTATGCTGTTGACAGCTAAGGTGCAGTTTGAGTGTGTGAGTGGTAAGGTGGGTGTAATATTGGCTGCATTGTCATGCTGAAGGGGTTGTGATTAGCTGTACAAAACCCAATTTGCAGCCGAGTATTGGTGGTGTGCCTCAGGGGTCAATAAGGGAGTTAATAATCTCTGTCATCAACTCTATTAATGACTTGAACACTGTGACAAAGTTCACGCCCCAGCAGATTTGCAGATGATACCAAACTGGGGGAAGTAACTGATATACTGGACAGAAATAAAGTTCAGCAAACACAGGCTTTGCATCTGGAGCAGGATAACCTGAACAGTAAGCCCTGGAGCCTGATGGCATAGCAAGCAGCTTTGTAGGAAAAGGCTTGAGGTCCTGATGAATTGAACGTGAGTCAGCAATGCACTGGGTTTGTTCAGCCTTAAGAAGAAAAGGCTCCAGAAGGATCTTATTGCAGTTTTCAACTGCCTGATGGGAGTGTGTAGAAGGAGCCAGATTCTTCCTCATGCTGCTTACCAAAAGAAGAGGAGACAGTGTTCAAAAGTTGCAGCAATGAAGTTTATGATTCAATATTAGGAAAAATTCTTCATGGTGAAAGTGATGAAGCACTAAAATAGGTTGCCTAGAGAGTTCATACAATCTCCATCAAAATTCAGATGTTCAGAATTCAAATGGACGTATGAATTGAGCAATGACTTGGGCAACGTACTGTAATTGACCCTGCTTTGAGCAGGAAATGAAATCAGATGGCCTCCAGAGCTCTCTTCCAGCCAAAAGTATTCTATGATTCTGTGACTGTGACAACAACAAATATGCACAAGATTCTTCATAACCAGTGATGAGGTAAAGGCCAGGGTCCCATGTGACCTCTATTCATGAGCAAATATCCAGCTTTAACTTCATCAGTACTTCTGAATGTTGATGAATGGAGGTATGGAGCACACCACCAAGGATCTGGGATGCACTAGGAGATGGAGTTTGAAGACATATTCAAGATGAATGAAGGCATATGTAATTTTCTCCAAGGCTCTTTCCACAAAAACAGCTTCCTACTAGGAAAAAATGTATGGCTGATTTTGGTCACCATGAAAGACCAGGTCCGCAAAAGCACTTAAATGTGCTGAATAACCCCAGCTCTCCCAACTCTCTTCCAGCCCTCTGACCATTTTTGTGGCCCTCCTCTGGACCTGCCTTAACAGGTCTATGTCTTTCTTGTACTGGGGACCCCATAGATGGACACAGTACTCCAGGTGAGGTCTCAGGAGAGCAGAGAGTAGAGGGGGAGAATCACCTCCCTTGACCTGTTTGCCACACTTCTTTTGTTGCAGCCCAGGATACGATTGACTTTCCGGACTGGCAGCACACGTTACTGGCTCACGTCTAATTTTTCCTCCACCAGTACCGTCAAGCCCTGCTCTGCAGGGCTGCTCTCAATCAATTCGTCCCCTAGTCTGTATTGGTACTGGACTCGCCCTTACCCAGGTGCAAGACCTTGCACTTGGCCTTGTTGAACTTCATAAGGTTTACATGGGCTTATCTCTCAAGCCTGTCAAAATCCCTCTGGATGGCACTCTTTTCCTCTAGCAAATCAGCTGCACTACTCGACTTGATGTCATTTGCAAACTTGCTGAGGATGTACTCAGTCCATCTGCCTATGTCATTAGTGAAGATATTAAATAATATTGGTCCCAGCATGACCCTTGAGGGACACCACTCATTACTGGTTTCCATTTGGGCACTGAGCCATTGACTGTAAATATTTATATGCAGCCATCCATCCAGTTCCTTATCCATCTAATGGTTCATCCATCAAATCTGTATCTCTCCAATTCAGAGGTAAGAATGTTGTAGGTGATCGTATCAAAGGCCTCACAGAAGTCCATGTAATTTTTATGTTTTTGAGCATTTAGAATTTGAGAGACAGAGAAAGGGACACGTTAAATACCAATAATGAGATTGTGTATTATAGGCATTACTATTCTTATTCCTCTTCTTCCCCAGAGAACTGTGTTAGAAAGACTGGAGTAGTTTGTATTAAGTTTTCCTGAGTTTTAATTAACCTCCTAATTTACAAATGTGCACATTTTCCTTTTTAAGCCTCTTTTAAATAATAGTTTTTACATTTTACTCTTCTTTCCATGCCTTTTGTTGTTTTTTTTCACAAAACGTGGAAGTAAGCTATTTGGTAATAGTAGGTTTATTTTGAGCCTGTATGAAATCTTACCAGTTTCGGTCTCTAAATAAGATGGAGTTCTGTGGTGTGGACAAGGGGCAGAAATACTCAAGTCTGTATACTTTAATAAGAGGGGGAAAAGTGGGATTTCCTCATCTTTAATGTTTACAGTAGGTATCATCATGGTTTCTTAAAAATCAATATTGAAGACCTAACAGGTATGTGAAAGTATTTCTCATGCATGAATCGTGCCTTTCCCTACCCTGCCAAAAAAGCTAAGTGGATTTTTTTTATCCATTTGTCATTAATACTACGCATTTTAAAGAGTGACAGATTACGATGTGTAACTTAGGATGTTCATTGATTCATTGGAAACTACTGTTCTGCTTTCTGAGCTCCATATTTCATCTTTCTTTTTAAGTATCAGGGAGTTTTTACATATTAGAGATTTTTCCAAACAGCAGTGATACAAGTATCGGGGAAATGTAGTCCTCATGAGATAATCATACCTCTGGAGAACTGAATTTACTTGACTACCATCCTTGATTCAGGGTGCTGTAGGATATGATTATCTCATGAGACTTCGTGCTTAGTTACGTTAAATAGCTTACGCATTTCCTAACACTTTTTAACAGGTTTGTATTTCTTCCTAAACTTGCAAGAAATAAACAGTTTGTGCTTTGTGCTTCTTAAAAAGATTTTTAGTGTTGATGTAAATAATGCTAATCATGATAAATAAAGCTTTTTGATTTAGGGCATGGGTTATATGAAAATCTTAAAGCTACATAGAGGTACACAAGACTTCTAACTGTGGCAATTCTTGTGGCTTCTCTTCAGGAAAGAGGGATTCTGAGAAGATCTACTAGGAGGATCATCACTATGCACAGCTTCTGTCATGAGAGGAGAGTAAAAAGGTTCTTCTGTAAATGAAAAGTGATTGTTTTTGCAAATATATTAGGAGAGTAAAAGTAATGGAGGAAGTGGAACTATTTAAGCTAAAGAATAGTGTTGACAAACGCAAAGCAAAGCAGTGTAGAAATGGCAAAAAAAAAAACAATTAGTGAATCTATATTGGAAATTAGAAGATTATTAAGCAAAAGTGGAAGAAGGTTGTGGATCCATCACTGAGTAAGCTTTATAGAGAAAAGCCTGTGAAGTACTTCTGAAAGGGAAATAGATGATTCTTGTCTTGTGGTTAGATTTTGTGCAGGTGTCTTGTCAGGGAATGAATTTTACTTTTGGTGTTTGAAAAAGGAAATGTGTGTTGTTCTGATATCATGTGCTTCCTAGTGTAGTGTTTCTGTATCAACTTTTTAAAATGACTCATATACCCTTTTGAGGAAGGTATATCCAGCAGTATATAGATAGAGGACAGAGTTTGGTAATTTGTGAATTAATAATGATAATTTTAGGGGGATCAAACCCACTTTTTAGCTTCAAACCTATAGTAACGATAAATACTATAGAATACTTTGAAAATACTATAGAGTATAAATCAACTATTATCAATAACCAGTTCATAAACTTCATAGTACTGATAGTACAAAATAGGAACTTTTGTTGTTTTAGAATTACCAAACTTTTTTCCCCAGTCCTAGGCTTTGTTTTGTCTTACTTTTGCAAATGTCAATGCCATTAAGGAAAAATCAACATTATCTGAATAGTCCAAGAAGAGTACAAGATAAGTACAAAGTAGTTCTGTTCAACTTCTCCATGGACATCTAGGATTTAGTTTTGTAAGCTGAGGGTCAGTAATATTGTCTGTCTAGAAGGACCACTAAAGTGAAAGAAAGATCAAGCTGCTGAGGGGATAAAAACCAAGAACTGTCAGGATTTTATGTACTTGTCAACAAAAAGTAGGTTTCTGAAAATGAGTTGCCTGACCCTTTCATACAGTTTGCCCCTCTGTTTCTTATTATCTCTCACTGTCTGGAGGGGAGTTCTTCTGCCTGCTGGGGTCAAGTAACTCTGCTCCTTTATTAGATACACCAGTCTTTGACAGGGCTTTTAGGAAATGAATTTATTTCCGTTTGGATTTCATCCCATCCCCGGTACCTAACCAATATTTTCAGGAAGACCTTTTCTTCTCTTGCTCTTCCTCTGGGGTATTATGTTTTCCTTGTCAGATTAAAAAAAAAAAAGAGGTTTTGACCAGCAAAATGTGCCAGCCTCTTGAATAAAAAAATAAACTGTTAATCAGCAAAAGCCCCTTTGAAAAGCATTTTCTACCTCACTGACTGTGTATTTTACCTGGGTTGCCATACAATTAACTGAATTCCCCCAGTAGATTACTGTAAGTACTTTGGCCTTCATTGAAACTATGCATATAAAATAAATAATTTGCTTTTAGATTCACATTTTTTCATCCATAGTGTTCACAGGATCCACATACCCTAGTGGGATGGTGGGATACAAAGGCTTGCAGGGAAATTACAGAGAGGATGCAACAGGCATCCAGGAAGGACTGGGTAACAGAGTTGGGCCCAGCTGCTTACTGATGCCAGAAACAAGACCTCTGTGTTTATCAAGATGGCAAGCAAAAGCATCAGATGAAATTCTCTATTGAATTGTTAGAGATGAGGTGGGACTAAATAGCATGAAAAGGTTTAATTCCCTTTTCGTAATTCAGCGTATTTGAGTGTTGGCAAGAAGAACAATAATAACTCTCTAGACAATTGGAGGAGGTTTTAACTCAAGGTAACGTACCTGTGCCACATAATGAGGAACAGTCACAGTTTTTATATGATTATCATCAGTATCTTTGAACTTGATTACTTCAGTCTTTAGCTAATTCTTAATTTCATCCTTAGAGTGGCTAGACACTTGGCACTCTGTTTTCTGAAAAATGAGGAAGAAATTACTGAATGTGATTTTGAGTGGTTTTAACCCTATTGTACAGAAGTAGAATGTAGGGTTATTTCTCAATCTATTGTGCAATTGGCACATGATTTTTACCTTTTGATGTGGATACATTATATTTGTGGCTTAAGTCCTTGTTTTTGCTGAAAAGAAGCATTTAAATTTTTTAAAAAAGCACCATAAACCAGATAATCATATGTAGCGGTAAGTCCATGGATCTGGATTCCTGTAATTTTGCTGAGGTGTCTATAAATCCCTGTACTCTAATGCTGCATGGATTTGGTGTACAGGGAGAGTCCAACATGAAGATAGCTTTCAAATCCTGAAAAGACAAAAGGAGAGACATCAGGAAAAGAACATCCCATGATGCTTATTTATAGGATGTGCCAACTTTATTGCCCACTATTTCGAAGACTCTGTCTCCTGCTAAATTTTCTTTTCCACTTTGTTGGCAAATCCAGACATTTTGCAAACTCAGACAGTGCCAATCTAGTATAAAATTTATTTTTTAAGTGTATTTGGGTATCCCAAGTGACTGAGAGTACATTCTAAGTTCATTCTTTGTAAGTCATACTTTATAAGTTTATCCCATACATGTAGCTTGTACTGCAAGTTATATTGTTTTGGAATTTGGCCTGTGACATTTATGGGAACTAGCACTTGGACATATCTGCTGTTATTAGGGTTACCGTACAAAAGCAGATTCTCTGGAGCCTTTCCAGCATGTAGATGGAAGTTCCCAAGGATGATGCACGCATTGGCAAAGGCCTTCTTAGCATAGAAACGTTAGGTATTTTACCACATTTTCATTACACGTCTTAAATGCATCAGGGTGGGATATTTGTAGCTGACTTTGTAAAATTTTAATTGTAATAAATCTGCAGGACAGAAAACCTTTGGAGTGCCAAAGACAGCGTAATGGAGAAGTGTGGCTTTTAGGTAAGAAAGTGCAGTAAGATATGAAGAATTATTTGAAGAACAGTGTAGGTTTCAGATTTGAGTATTACTGTCTTGCAGCATGAAGACCTTTTCTGGTACCAGTTTTGAGTGGCATGAGACCACACATTCAATTCCTTGTGGGTTTCAGTAGACATGCAAGCCTGGAGCGTGCCTGGAGCAAATTACTGTACCAACAAAGAACGTTGCTATTCAAACTGGATGTTGAAATGTCAGTTTGCTGCAAGTTATCCTTAATAAATTCTAATATCTCCCTGGAAAATGTTTTGTAGTGTTTGTCAGCATGATAGAGTTTTTTTAAAGTTTCTTTCCTACCCAGATATCAACTGTCTTGGATATTAAGTGACTAAGATATTTCCAGGGTGGTGAAGGGCTTTTGCTGTTGCAGTCCACTAAGTATGTCATACACCTCACCCGCATATTTCTCCTCTGCCAGGAAATAGCTAATATTGACATACTGGCATGCTGACAATGAACTATCAAAGATGTCATGAATTCTAAAGGGAAAAACTTATGCTTAATCTATGGTAGACATGTTTGGTCATGTTTTAAGTGTTCAGTTTGCAAATAAGGCATGTCACTTAAAAATCAAAATCTGTCACTTTGTATCATTTGGAAATGATCATAAAACATATGCAGTAGCTTTTTAAACCGTACTTTTCACGTGCCAAAACTGTGCCACACACATAGTAACCATCTTGAAGTTATGAAAATGAAAGTATATGAATGAAAGATATACAAGAGAAAGTTGCACAGAAGAGGGGAACATTCAATCTAAAAAGTGAAAAAATCTATTTCTAGAAAAAAGTATATCAAGACAAAATTTAACATAAGGAAAAAACGTCAGTTCCAGTCCATACTGTGATTTGTGATGTTTATTACCCTAAATTAATGTCTAACATTTAATATGCTTTCTGACAGGACTGCAGGCTTAGTGTATAGTACTAGTCCTACAAAGAAAGGTCCCCTTCCTTCCTATCTATCTGCTTCTTTGTTAGCTTTTACTTTAACTTCTTTTTATGAATTACATTTTCACCTGGCACAGAATTAGTTGTTGTACACTCAAAATCCAGTGACTGTATTAAATGGATTTTGGAATTAAATGTTCTCTACTTACAATTGCATCAGATTTCAAATATTGATCAATTTCTCCTCCCATGAATAGTTCCAACTAAAGTCGTAGAATCATAGCATCATAGAATGGTTTGGTTTGGAAGGGACTTCAAAGATCACCTAGTTCCAACCCCCCCTGCCATGGGCAGGGACACCCCCCACTACACCACGTTGCCCAAAGCCTCATCCAACCTGGCCTTGAACACTTGCAGGGATGGGGCATCCACAACTTCTCTGGGCAACCTGTTCCAGTGTTTCACGACCCTTATAGTGGACAAATTCTTCTTTATCTCTAATCTAAACTTCCCCTCTTTCAGTTTAAAGCCATTGCCCCTTGTCCTATCACTACATGCCCTTGTAAAAAGTCCCTCTCCAGCTTTCCTGTAGGCCCCTTTAAGTACTGGAAGGCTACTGGAAGGTCTTCCTGGAGCCTTCTCTTCTCCAGGCTGAACAGTCCCAACTCTCTCAGCCTGTCTTCATAGGAGAGGTGCTCCAGCCCTCTCATCATCTTTGTGGCCCTCCTCTGGACTTGCTCCAACAGGTCCATGTCCTTCTTGTGTTGGGGGCCCCAGAGCTGAAGGCTCTGTCAATATGAGTATTTTATGAGTTATTCAACAGAATTCGTCCTGTCTTTTATAAGTAATCCTAAAAAAAAAAGTAGCATTTATAGTATTTCTCTAGTTCTGTATCTGTTAAAATGCAACTTAGAATATGGACCATGTAGTGACTCATCTGTGATGTTGCAAAAGAATGACAGAAAGGAAAACATCAAGTAAATTAGCTAAATCATTTACTCCTAAGTATATTAAAAAAAAAGAAATATTCATATGAATAAAATTAAAAATTATATACATATTTAAATATGTCTAATTTGTATTGTATATTTTTGATCATCATATTTTTAAAGTAATTACTGAGTATCCATGTAAAAGCAAATTGTTTTATTTTCAGACTGATAATTATGAAAAATGATTTTGGAATGTCTTGTTGACCTAACTAAAAGTAAAAGTGGGAATAAACGACTTGCCCTACCTCGGAGTCCATTTGGTTTACAAAGTCATCTTTTCTCCGACTTTCTGCATACATAGTTTGTACAGTACCTAGGACAATGAGGCCTTTGAGCACAATATTATTTACGTAAAAACAAGCAATTATTCCTAGTAGGAGGCCTAAAATTTTTTCTACACTCTCTATCACAGAGTGTATTGTACAGGCCTATCTCATATTTCATGATAGTTGTCTCAGGATCAGGATGACCTTTTTAATTATGAAAATGAATGAACACCCAACTCTTTTGCTGAAAAAGGACTTGTTCATTTAAACTACCATGGAAATGGAAATTAAATAGTGAATATTAACATTTTCAGACAGAAATAAAACCTTAAAGAAATAATCTACCAAGTAATTACAACTTTTTTTTCTTGCAAAAATACATTCCTAAATTAAGCCACTAAGGTTTTTTTAAGTGTTCCTTCAGTGATACATAAGTCAAGAAGTCATCGTCAATAAAATGCTAAATGTAAATAAAACTGGTATTGTGTAGAGATTTCTTCCATGAATAGATATTTTATGTCTGCTTTGTTTTATCAAGGAAGAATCTCTTCTTTTTGCTTGTCAAGAACAACCTCAGGAGACACAACATGATGCTTCAGAGTAGCTCCAGCCCACAGAAGCATCCTGGCCCTGGGACAGAGGTCTCTGGAGGGTGAAATACCACACATGCGCTTTGCAAATTCACACCCTCCTTCCAGCTGTAGGAAGGTCTACATACAACTTCTGACAAGAGTGGTTGATGTAAACGTCCTGCAGTGTGTCAATATTGAGACCGTTGTCCTCCTATCATCTCCAGAGTTAACAGCTCAGTAGGAAAACTTCTGCTGCTTAAATCTGTGCAAATTGTCTCTCATGAAAACATCTCATGAGAGACTTAGGCATATGTCCGGTTTCTGTAGTGGGGATGTTTGTTTATTTGTAATTAATTAGTCTGAGATCTGGCTCAATGATTTGGAACCTGATTTAGCAGGTAACTTTGGCAAGAGGAAAGAGGTCACCCTCTCTCTCGTACCTTGGGAGACCATACCACATACATCCCAGCCTGGAGTCACAGCCCAAAGCTGCTGTGTGAGCATTCCTTTGGGGTGCCAGTAGGCATAACCTCAGTAACACAAACAAACCACAATGTGCTTAAGGAATTATATGCAATTTTACAGCTGTAGCCTGGTCTCCTGGAGACACTTAAGGATCCCTAGCAAAGGAGCTGGGTGTGGTGTCTGCTCCCTTCCACTCTGCTTCCAGAGAAAATACCTTCAAGTATTAATTGTGGCCCACTGACCTTTTTGGAATAATGTTTCAGCTCTCAGGTTGAAAAGGCTGGATGTCGCTGCATTATGCAGACTGGAAAATTCAATCTATGTTGTATCATTTGAGGACAATAAAGACAGTTGAGGTAATTTATAGTGTTTAAGATGCTCTGTCATGAGACAATATCTCGTCAGCCAGATTGAAAAGGGAAGTGCAAGCAGAAGCCAAAACATATGAAAAAGTATTAGTGGGCAGCAGTTTTTTTCACAGTTGTTTTTGAGCAATAAGCATGGACAGAATTGTTCCAGACAGCATTTTGTAAGAACATTCAAGATGAATCAAATAATACTATATACTTAGATGGATTGTCATCTCCTATATCTTTTTCAGAAATAGAGTTAGGGCTGGAGAACCTCTGCTATGAGGACAGGTTGCAGGAGCTGGGATTGTTCAGCCTTGAAAAGGGAAGACTTCGAGGGGACCTAATAGCTGCCTTCCAATACCTGAAGGGAACCTACAGGAAGGCTGGGGAGGGACTTTGTACAAGAGTGTCCACTGATAGGACAAGGGGATATGGGTTTAAGTTGAAGGAGAACAGACTTAGATTAGATTTTAGGAAGAAATTCTTCAGTACGAGGGTGGTAAGACTTTGGAATAAATTGCCCAGAGAAGTTGTGGATGCCCCGTCCCTGGAGGTGTTCAAGGCCAGGTTGGAAAGAGCCTTGAGTAGCCTGATCTAGTTGAGAGGCATCCCTGCCCATGACAGGGAGGTTGGATTAGATGATCTCTAAGGTCCCTTCCAGCCTATGCCATTCTATGATTTTAATTTCCAAGTACAGTAGTGGGAACCTCAAAAGAATTGGTGCAAGTGGTTTTACACTAGCACAACTAAATCAGACCCTATTTTCTATCTTATTTCAACTTAAGTTAAAGTCTAAAGCGCCAAACATATGTTCTAGGACTTCTAAAGTATTTTATATCTGTTGAGCTGTTACTAGATTCTCACTTCTCATTCCTCTCAGATACGGAAAGTTCCTCTGTTTTATTTTTATTTTTGAACTCCTGAAGTTTTTGCAGTCAATGCCTGCATCCTCTGCAGCTTTTTTGGATATTCTTTTCTAAACTACTTAGCCACTGAAGCAAAGATTGCAATGAAAGTTTCCCACCTCTCTGATAAATATTCTTTGTATCATGCTGCAGGGTAATTTTCTCTGTCTTTCTCTGCCTTAGTGAATATTTTAGCATTGTTTTTATGCTATGGAGCTGCTCCAGATGGAGAGATGGAGACTAAACTACCCAGGACATTCTCAGTCCTAATGATCATGACACAGTAGACACAGGGGCATCCAGTGACACGTGCAGAATCCCATGGTTTCTGGGAGGAAGAGAGGTTATCTTGGTTCCACTGCTCTCCTGGCTAACAGTTATGCAGATACTAAATAGTGCCTTTTGTTCATGGAGATGCCCTAAATAAAAATATTTAAGAAATGTCCATTTGTATTAGATGCCTTTTCCCCTTTTTTGAAATCTTTGTAATTTTTTCTTCTGGCCAATCCTATGCAGAAACTCACTCATGTTCATTAAGACGTGGGATGTCACCAGAGTGTACTTTTCTGTGAATAAACAGCTGTTCAGGGGAAGAAAAATACCCAGCTCTAAAATAAACAAAGTTCTTAAGATAATTTGCTTTCAAAATGGTCAATGCAAGTGCCATTGTATAATGAAACGTCACAGGCACTTAACTTTTATGGAGCAGTTATTGACTGGTCACTGTGTTCATTTTCAGACATTAATGCCAAGGTCAGTTAAAACTAACCAAAGTCCAGATCAACATATCTTTCATATGAGAAACTTGCCAGGATTTTATCACAATTTTCTATCCTGGCCTCTTTTCAGACAGGTCAATAACAGCTTTTAATGTCTGTATTCTTTTACTCGTTATTTTTTCATTAGACCTTGCCCATTTCCATGTTTCCCGCTAAATATCAGTTCCTACAGCTGAAATTTAATTTGAATGTTTAAATATATTCATAGAATCATAGAATCATAGAATAGTTTGGATTGGAAAGAACCTTTAAAGGTCATCTAGTCCAACCTCGCTCCAGGGAGCAGGGACATCTTCACTAGATCAGGTTGCTCAGAGCCCTGTCCAACCTGATCTTGAATGTTTCCAGGGATGGAGCATGTCCCACCTCTCTGGGCAACCTGTTCCAGTGTTTCACTACCCTAATCATAAAAAATTTCTTCCTTATATCTGCTATAGATCTACCTCCTATTAGTTTAATACCATTGCCCCTTGTCCTATCTCAACAGGCCCTGTTTACCCACATCTTTCTTATAAGCCCCCTTTAAGTACTGGAAGGCGGCTATAAGATCACCCTGGAGCCTTCCCTTCTCCAGACTGAAGAGCCCCAACTCTCTCAGCCTGTCTTCATAGAAGAGGTGCTCCAGCCGTAGGATCATCTTCGTGGCCCTCCTCTGGACTCGTTCCAGCAGCTCCATGTCCTCCTTGTGTTGGTGACTCCAGAGCTGAATGCAGTATTCCAGGTGGGGTCTCATGAGAGCAGAGTAGAGGGGCAGAATCACCTCCCTCCACCTGCTGGCCACACTTCTTTGGATGCAGCCCAGGATGCGGTTGGCTTTCTGGGCTGCAAGTGAAAATTGCGGGCTCATGTTGAGCTTCTCATCCACGAGCACTCCTGGTCCTTTTCCTCCGTGCTGCTCTCAATCCGTTTTATGCCCAGCCTGTACTTGTGTTTGAGATTGGCCCCAACCCATGTGCAGGACCTCGCACTTGGCCTTGTTGAACCTCATGAGGTTCTCACAGGCCCACTTCTTGAGCTTGTCCAAGTCCCTCTAGATGGTATCATGTCCCTTGGGCATGTCAACTGCACCACTCAGCTTGGTGTCGTCAGCAAGCTTCCTGAGAGTGCACTTGATCCCACTCTTGTCTCTGTCATTGATGAAGATACTAAACAGTACTGGTCCCAGTATGGACCTTTGAAGGACACCACTTGTCACCAAACTCCATCTGGATATTGAGCCATTGACCACTACCTTCTGGATGCAACCATCCAACCAATTCCTGATCCACCGACCAGTCCGCCCATCAAATATATGTCTCCAAATTAGACATAAGGGTGTTGTGGGAGACCATGTCAAAGGCTTTACAGAAGTCCAGATAGATGACATCCGTAGCTCTTCCCTTGTCCACTGATGTAGTCGCTCTGTCATAGAAGGCCACTAGGTTGATCGGGCAGGACTTCCCTTGGTGAAGGCATGCTGGCTGTCTCGAATCGCCTCTCTGTCTTTCATGTTCATAGCTTCTGGGAGGAACTCTTCCATGATCTTCCCAGGTACAGAGGTGAGGCTGACAGGTGAGGTTCCCAGGGTCCTACTTTCTTAAAAATGGGTGCAGTGTTTCCCTTTTTTCAGTCACCGGAGACTTCACCTGACTTCCATGGCTTTTCAAATATCATGAACAGTGGCTTGGCAACTACATCAGCCAGTTCCCTCAGGACTCTGGGATGCATCTCGTCAGGTCCATAGCTTTATGTATGTTCAGGTTCCTCAAATGGTCTTGAACCTGATTTTCTCTTTCAGTGGGAGAGGCTTTTCTCGCCCTGATTCTGCCTTTCAGTCCATGCACTTGAGAGGTGTGGGAAAAGAGGTTGTCAGTGAAGAATGAGGCAAAATGTCATTGAGTACCTCAGCCTTCTCCTTGTCCATTGTTGCCAGTTTACCAGTCTTGTTCATCTTGTTCCTTACCAACTGTCCCAAGGTCCTGAAGTCTCTTTTGATCGCCCCTGGACTATGTGTTGCGGCTTCATTACCACCCACATGGAAGAGCAGTAATGGGTAATAGCCCAAGGGCCGTACCAGGCTAGGAAGTTTCCTAACAATGTCCTTAACCCAGACGCCAGGGAGGCAGCAGACTTCCCTAAGAGGAGGGTCTGTCTGGCATATTGGACCCTCTGTCCTCAGGAGGGACTCACCTACAACTATAACTCATCTTTTCTTCCTTGTGGAGGTGATTGTGATATGGGGGTAGGCCTTTCTGACCCTGGCAAGACCTCTGGTGTAGATTAATCATTATCCTCATCATCCATTGACTGGTATTGCACATCCAGAGCCTCATACCTGTTGTACAGAGGCACCTGGGAAGGTAAGATGGGGAAGAAGTGAGTTCACCTGCCACCTTGAATGTGGACTTGCCTCCATTCACTCCTTTCCTTTAAGCTACTGCCTTCAGCCTGGTGGAGGGAGGATACAGAATCCCCTTAATCTTGTTTTTTTTCTGGTGGCTGTTCCTGTTTCTGTCTCAAGGAGAGCAGAGCACAGTTGCACCAGTCTGTCTCTTTCTCAGACTCCCATATTCATTCTACCAGAGCTTCGAACATGAGTTTATGATTACTTCTTGGAATATAGCTTGCCTCAGTGGGACATAATAAATTAGTCTAATCATATGGTGAGTACTTACTTCATCTTGTGTTTGTTCCTGCTAGGAACTGAAATTGTCTCTGTAATTGTATGCAAATCCCTTCACCAGAATAATCAAGACACCTATGTGTAGCTGCCCATCCTCCTCAAGAGAAGCATAAAAGCAACTGAACTTTTAATTCTACTTAAATGCAAAGTTGTATCTTCATATGTAAAATGTAGATGCAAAATAGAAGAGCTTAAAATAAAAGGCATGTGAGTAGCAAAGAGATACTTTGCTAATATTGCAGGCTGCTATTAGTCCTGCTTTTTTACATACACACAATACTATGTTAATAGCATTCATGGCATTCAACCTGAGAAATAATAATATTAAGATTTTTCATTTTAAACATGGGGGAATTTCTTCTCCCCTGAAAATACATGAGATATATGATAAGAGGTTTTATGAATTCCCTTCAGAGCGTGCCTGTTTCCCTCCACTGCCTGCAGAAGGAGACTGGAGTAACTTGCTCAGACTTAGCCATCGAACTTTCAGTTGAGATGAACTCTCCTGTAAGTCTCTTACTCCAAGGCATGTTTTATATATTGGCCTCAAATCATTCTGATTTGCTTCTTTGAACTCTGTCAAATATTTTAGCATTAATTTTTTAAATGTAGACACCAAAAAGAGATTTAGTCATGTAAAAGTACAGTGTCCTGTATGAAGATAATATCATTCTAGCCTTCCTCTTCCTTGTTTCTCTATTCAAGCATCTAGATGTTACATTAGCCCTGTTACTCATAGCATCGCTGGAAAAGATCGGGTCTGCATATCTATGAATCTGACAACAATGTTGTAAAATCACTCAAATGAGGCAAGGTTAAGTGCCTTTTGCCTCATCAGTACTTTTCCGAGGAGGGATGAGAAGAGGGAGAAGAGGGTAGAAGGAGCTGAAAAAATCTCCATTTGTTCATTTGTCTCCTTTAAAAATGTTATCACTTCTTTGCATGCTGTTCTGCACAGATTCATATAAAGTATGTACATATATACATATATATTTACTTGTATGTACATATATGTGTATACTTGTAATGTCTTTGGAGCATTTAGAAGAACTTAATAACATGTTTTATCATCTGTTTTGGTTTTTTATCTTGTAGGATATTTTTCTTTTTAAGAAACTCAGATTCTAAGTCATTTCCAGGATTTAGTTGAGAGCGATACTTTCAGTCCCTTAGATGAAGTGCCTGGGAGGTGCAAGATTATTCACTGTCATAGAATCATAGAATCGTTTTGATTGGAAAAGACCTTGAAGATCATTGAGTCCAACCGTAAACCTAACACTGCCTAGTCCCCTCTAAACCATGTGCCTAAGCACCACATCTACACATCTTTTAAATACCCCCAGGGATGATGACTCAACCACTTCCCTGGGCAGCCTGTTCCAATGCTTGACAATCCTTTTGGTGAAGAAATTTTTCTTAATATCCAACCTAAACCGCCCCTGGCACAACTTGAGGCCATTTCCTCTTGTCCTATTGCTTGTTACTTGAGAGAAGAGACCAACACTCACCTTGCTACAACCTCCTTTCAGGTAGTTCTAGAGAGCAATAATGTCTCCCCTGAGCCTCCCCCCTCTCCAGACCAAACAACCTCAGTTCCCTCTGCTACTCCTCATAAGACTTCTCTAGACCCTTCACCAGCTTTGTTGCTTTTCTTTGGACACACTCCAGCACCTCAATGTCTTTCTTGTAATGAGGGGCCCAAAATTGAACACAGTATTCGAGGGGCTGCCTCACCTGCGCCAAGTTCCGGGGGATGATCATTGTCATTACATTTGAATAAAAACCACTCTATGAAATCTTTGGATGTTTCCCAAATTGTTGCTCCAGTCCAAAAGGGAAGAAAGACATCTTAAGTCTGGTCTACATCAGAAGAGCAATGAATTAGTTTCAGAAACTGAAACATTTTTCTGAAAAAGTTACATATTTGAAAATATAGATTTCAAAAAGATCTTAACGCAACTGACATTTAAAAGCAGAAATAATGTGCCTGGGATCTACAAGTAGAACTTATAGAAGGAGTAAGGTCCTATAAATTATCTGCTGTGTAGCCACCAATACATATGTTTGCAACTCTCTGAAAATGAATGCTTCTTAGGGTGAAGGACTGTTTCATTCTGAAGATTGTTCTTGTATTTTTCTCTCATGTATGTATTAGAAACAACACTGCATTATTGCCGATAGGCAGAGATTGTCAGATATTTTATAGTAAAAGACTAATTTTCTAACAAATCCCTATAGAAAGGAGGCAGAAGTTCTAACATCAAGACCCTCGTTTAGTACCCACAGTCACTTCTGTCCTAGGGCATAGGTATCTTATGCACAGACTGAGGCAGATGCCTTGTGGGGAAAAATAGTATGTGACAATATAATTAAAGACAGCCCCATAATTCATTGATCAGAATGCCTTAGGCGACCTCTGATTTTAAGATAAACCAACTCTTGAGTGCTTTAGCTGGCAGTCTTAATACTTTGACATAGATCTTTTGAATGTTGTTTACAGAAAGGTCTACATACAATTGTTTATCATCACAGGCCAAACAAAATCCTGTTAAACTGAGACTAGAGAGGTAAGTTGTTGGGAAGCTAGCAATTTCTGTAAAATAGCTTTGCATCAATTAAGATACTGTGTAAGAAAAATAATTCATTAGTATCAATGTTACAGACTATAGGTCTTAGTGAAATGAGGAATTTTGGCTTTCAGGCATTGGACTAAAGAAAAGTTTAAGCTATAATGTATAAAAGCAAAGAATATTTACAACAAAGCTGGATATTTGTCAAATTAATAGTAATAAGAACAAAGAAAAAAGCTGATAAGTTGAAAATTCGAACATACTGTATTTTCTCTCAAAATAAGTTTTTTTTCCTGTTTTCTCTCCTTTTTTTGAAAATATTAATACATATTAGCCTTAATGATAGACACAAGATGACATATCAGATAACTGGATATTCAGAGAGACTATGTAGCCTCTAAGTTACTTTAAAATACTGATCTGACAGAGAGTAAGCCTAGCACCTGCTTTTTTTCCTTCAGTGGCTTGATTGCTATTTTTTTAAGGTAATATTTTGTGAGGTTCTGGCAACACTGTAATTGCATACAGTTTCTGATTTAGCATTCAAATTTCTGTAGTAAGAATTTGCTAAAATTTGCTAAGAATGCGGCTTCAGTGCTGCTTGTAAACTTCAGAAGAGCCAAAGACTTCTCAGCTGAGCTAATTCTAGCTGAACCCTTTGGCATAGCTAAATAATAGACATACAAAAACAAAGAAAATATAAAATGTTAACGAGGTACATAAATGTACTTTTTGTGTGTATGTATAAGTACACTTGGATGTATTCATCCCTATGCATGCTTGTCGTAAGAAAGGTTACTGAATTTTGACATTAGTTTGAAGGCCTTCAGTGAAGTGGGAAGGGTAATGGTAATCTGAGAACTGTGAAAACAAGAGCAAAACTATCAGACAGCCTTCAAAACCAGGGCTTTTCTTCAGTCCCTCTCAAGTTTCCACTCATCTTTATCACTTGGAATTTTTATGAGACACCTTTACAGTGTTTTTCGTATGAAGGTTGCAGACTCTGAAATGCAAAGAAGGGGAAAAATCTTCATGCAGAGTGGATGTAGCATAAATGGGACTTGACATATCCTGAACCTTTGATCGTGAATTCCCGTCATGGAGTAAGCCAAGCCTTCTCCTATATGCTCACTGAAAGCACATAACCTAAATGTTATTCCACTTAAGATTTAAAAAAAAAAAAAAAAGTAATGTTTGCAATATGTTGACAGTATTTTCTTATAGCTTTATGTCCTCCTCAGGAAAGAAGGGTTATTAAATATTGCGAATGAAGTTGTACAGGTATCAGTTTCTACAGGATTAAGGGAGAGAAGAACAGAAAGTCTGATGACAAATCACTGCTAGAGCTTGGTTTAGATGTATCTCACAACACTGAGAAAATATTCAAGGTCATAGATCTCAGGGAGGCGAGAAGCATAAACTCAGATCATAAAGGTAATTTTCTTTATCTGAAATCTTTGAAGCAAAATAGCGATAGAAGAGGTAGCTAAACTGGATCCACTATTTCCTCAGTTTTGATTCAGGACCATCTGTAATAAAATCAGGGACAGACTTTTTAGCAGGGCCTGTTGCAGTAGGACAAGGGGTAATGGTTTTCAACTAAAAGCGAATAGATTCCACCTAGATATAAGGAAGAAATTGATGAAACACTGGAACAGGTTGCCCAGAGAGGTTGTAGATGCCTCATCCCTGGAAAAATTCAAGGTGAGGTTGGACAGGGCTCTGAGCAACCTGATCTAGTTGAAGATATCCCTCCTCACTCCAGAGGAGTAGAACTAGATGACCTTTAAAAGTCCCTTCCAACCCAAACTGTTCTATGATTCTATGAAAATTATGCTGGTCGTTCATAGTATGGGTGTCTCAATTCTCAACCTACATCATAACAGATATATTTGAAAGTACATAGAATTTAGAATACTAAGTAAACCCAAACATAGAGTTTTCAGGAACAAATCATGTGAGATAAAGCAAATTTCCTTCTATTACAAAGTAACAGTTTTTGTAGACATTAGGGAAAAAAAAAGTGTCTCATTCTAGTAGGATTTTTTACACAATTTGCATGAAATTTTGCCAAATGAGCTAAATAAATTTTGTCTTGATGAAATGTCTAGAAGATATGTAAAACACTGGTCACACACTTGAATTCAGAAAGATGTATAGGAAATTCATTGTCAAATAAGGAGATATTAGAGATCAATTCTGGTTGTAGTTTTTCCCAGTATCTTTGTTAATGACTTGGATGATGAAATATAGAATACATTTGTTAAACTTGTGAACGATTGAAAAATTGAAAGGACTGTGTGTACTTTGGAATACATTTTTCAAATATAACACATTTTCACTGATGCAATTCAAGAAAGACTTGGATCAATTGCAACTTATCCAGAGGAAAGCAAGGAAAATTGTCAGAATCTAGACTAAACCATGTTCCACAAAGAAAACCTGAAAGAATCATGTTTCAGCAACAGAAGTGCAGACAGGAAAGAAATTAAACAGCAGTCTTCAGTTATGTAAAGGATTGCTTTAAAGAAGAAGGGAACAAAGTGTTTTCCAGGCCTACTAGAGATAGGACAAGAATGAGTGACTTTAAATTGTGCCAGGGAGACTTAAGTTAGACTTTAGGAAACATCTCCTAATGATAAGGATAATTAAGCAACAAATATATTATCTAGGAAGTTACAGAATCCTCTTGAGAGATTTTTTAAGGAGAACGAAAGATATTTGTCTAGAATTATTTAAATATAATTTATCTGTCTTGGGGGATGGAAAGATAGAGAGGAACAGATGGGATTATTTCTTGAGCTCTTATTTTCCAATCTATGTGTCATATCTGTGAATTGGACCCAAGAAGGACTCAGAATACACCTGTAGTTCTAGCTTTCAGTCTGCCATCTAAATTGACCAATATGTATGTACATTTTATTGAATGCTCTGGCTCCAACTCCAAATGCAGAGAAAATTAGGCATGAAAATGAGTTATCGTATGTCAAATGTTGTGTGATAGAGCTTATAAATCTTACTGGTTGTGCTTGAGTTCTGTATACTGACCAAAAATTTAAACCAAACCCATATGTTAATAAAAAGGTATTAATCATAATGAGGAAAACTAAAATATGCTTGAGTTTGAGTGATTGTAGTTATTGGTTGAATGTACAATCATACTGTAAATTTCTTGTATAGTTTTCATCACTGTAGTGTCTGGATTCATCTTGCCAAGATTTGACTAGATAAATTGTAGGTATTTTCACTAAACCTCGTATCTAGACTCCTTCAGTATTCACTGGAGAAAGAGAAAAGCACCTCTGAGATAGATATCTAAGGCAAAAAAATGCATTTTTGTGTGATATATATCTCTCCTTTGAAAGCTTGGATGATTAACTTAGACAACTACTTTATAGACAGCTGGAGTTAAGTGACATGAATCCAATCCTGAATGTCAAATATATTGGCTTATCCATACCAAATGATTTGATCATTTATTCTTCACTTCTGCTGTGTGTTGGATTTATAACAAATGTATTTCTTCTACTGATCCTAGTACAAATTCCAATAGATAGAAGTAGCTTTCATAAAATAGCTCCAGTATTTCAGTTTCTGTGACTGTCAGGATCATAGCTAATCTTGGGAATGGGGTCAATTCTTATTTGAAAATTAATTGGACCAGAAAGAGAAGAAAAGTAGTTTGCATTTCAGTAATGCGCAGTATATGATGCCCATCTTTGGAATACACCCATGTTTGTCAGAGATGTTTTCTACTCCTGAGGCCAAAAAAATATATTGCATATGCTGTTTCTAAGTATATTAACCTGTTAACTTGTGTCATTCAATGTTGTCAGTCTACTAGCCAGAGTAAAATACAGTAATGATGTGTAAATATTGCATCCTCTTCATCATAGAAAATGAATAGTAAGTTACTTCCTGCATAATACTTACTGTTCCAAAATAAGAATTATTACTGGGGTGCTACTGTTTGGAGCAAGCTATCTGTCTCCTGGCAAGACTATCAGGAATGATTGCATGCGCTTAGAGGGGCAGGGGAAATGGTTTCCCAGAATGAAAAGGCTGCTGGAAGATGAAAGTTATTGAAATTTAATTATAACACTGTAATTGATCACTGAAATATTTATGATAAAAGCACGCAAGCAAGCAAGAAGAAAAAGAAAAAAAAATGAAAGAAAGAAAAGGGAACAAGCCAACCAAGTGCATTCCAGCAGAAGAATAAGCCAAGGAAATGCTCTCTGATCTCTTTAGTTTATTCTGAACACACTGAAGAGATTTAGATATCAGATTTTACTTTTCATTTAAATGGAAATAAATCCAATTAAGTCATTGACTGCTGAAACAAAATTGCATAAGAGAAAGCCTAGTTGGTACAGCAGAAGACAAATAAAAATACCTGAAAGGCCACTGAACTCTTAATATCAAAAAGATCACTCATGATTTCAGCTGCTTGGGTGGAGGGTGGTTGTGTCTAGGATCAAATTACAGCAATGTTGCAGTGACTAGGAGGAATCCAGGACTCCCAAACTCTTGCACTTAACAATATCTTCTTAAGTACCAAAATTGCTCAAGGGTTTTACACACTTTGACTTCCAGAAGATATCTAAGTCATTGTGAAGATTCTCTCTTTAAGCGGATAAGACCAGGTGCATATCTGACATTGTTTTCATGTGGCCAAAGCATTTTGCAATGGAAAAATGCCTATGGAGTGTGGAATGAGGGAAGCAGGGTTAAAAAAAAATCTAAGATTTTGTTTGTAAGCTGTAATATTAACCACAATACATAGATTTTCTGCAGTAGGCATCTCCTGCTCTGATTTTATAGGAAAAGAACAGAGTAATTCTTCATTTTCATCTTCATGCTTTGGGTTTTTTTTCCCAAGATGATGACTGTGTGATATCTTTTTGGAAAAAAAAATAGTAATATGTTAGATCAGCACAATTCCACTTGACCAGAGAACCAAAACAGCAAGGAGACAACAGATCAAGAAAATAAAGTCTTTGCAGACTTTCCCTGTCTCTGGTTTGATTCCAGTATATTGAGGTGGAATTGGTGTTACTGATCCTTACGCAGCTGTCAATAGTATGTACATTTGAGCAATAAGGTCCAAAAAGCAGTTGGCAGACTTCTCATCTTAGGTCATTTGAGGAAAATTCCCTGGAATCATAGTCCTATGAAAAGGAAAGAGAAGCCATTTTTGCATTTAGCATCCTTGCATTTGGGAAGGACTTTGTTTGTGTTTCAAGGCAGTTGTATTGGTATTTTATCATGTACATAGATTTGCTAATTTAAAAAAAAAAAAAACCACTTAGGGAAGGACCAGGAGCTGGTTGATATAGACCTCTAGGTTTCAACCAGTTATGTTGATGATAAGAGGGCTGGAGCACCTTTCCTATGAGGACAGGCTGAAAGAGTTGGGGCTGTTCAGCCTGGAGAAGAGGAGGCTCCGGGGTGACCTTATAGCGGTCTTCCAGTACCTCAAGGGGGCCTACAAGAAAGATGGCGAGAGGCTGTTCAGGAGGGCCTGTTGTGATAGGACAAGGGGTAATGGTTTTAAAATAGAGGGAGGTAGATTCAGGTTGGATATTAGGAAAAAATTTTTTACCATGAGAGTGGTAGAACACTGGAACAGGTTGCCCAGAGAGGTGGTGGATGCTCCATCCCTGGAGACGTTCAAGGCCGGGTTGGATGAGGCCCTGAGCAACCTGATCTAGTTGGAGATATCCCTGTTCCTTGCAGGGGGGTTAGACTAGATGGCCTTTGAAGGTCCCTTCCAGCCCTAACGATTCTATGATTCTATGATTCTATGTTTGGGCGCAATATTTTTTTTTTTCTGATACATTTCTCTGCATTTCAACGTTGAATTAGTTGGTGAGGAAAGGTTACTATATGCACTTGTGAGAACTTGCCTTACTTTACTTTTATTTATTGGCATAGCCTTAAGCATTTTCTTAAACCATGTTGTTTTGAAAAACATTGATTGTGTAACTCAGCTGATATGAGTTAGCCTGGGGTTTTTTTTAGTTTCCTTTTATGCAACAAATAATATTCCACAATATATGGGATGGAAGGTATTCCAGAAACATAATAATTTGAAAATTAATCAGTCTGTAGCATAACTGAGGATAAAGAGCAGATAAACATAAAATAAATACCTTTTAGATGACAGCTGTAAGATTCTTGTCTGCTGTCTTTACTTGGGCAAAAATCTTTCTGAAGTTGAAGAATTTTGTCTAAATAGAGATGCTGCGCTCAGTTTCTGAGAATTACCTCAGGTTAGTTTCAGGTTTTTTGCCTTATAAAATATTTGCAGCACTACATACGACTAATTTTTTTCCCTTTTAGCTGTAGTCAATTATTTTGGGCAAGTAAGCATTCTTCTTGGCATGTCTAATTTTTATTCCAACTGAGCCTGTGAATGTCTTTATTCATTCTGCATCAACTCTTGCACCCTTGTCAGTCTGTTATATTAAAAATTATTCCTACACACTGAATAGATGACTATGCCACTGATTACCTGCACAGAGATTCTGAACTCTTCAGATGGAGACGTTCCACCATATCCAGTTACTACCATGTAGCTGTACTGTTCTATATGTGAAACACATGCTAACATGAAAACCTGAGCGCCAGCTACTGACAAGAAGATACAGAAGCTTCAAAAGCCTAAATGAAGGCAGCTGCTAATGAAATGTGGCAAGTCAAACCTTGATCCAAGGTAGAAGAAAAGCTTTTCTATGTGTTTCTCTGATATTTGTCATGCTTTATGCTGCGATAAATTCCTAGTTTGATCAAAACACATCTTAGTAAAGTTGTCCAAGTGAAATACAAAAGGAATGAGGGGAAGTCAATTGCTGTTTCAAACACCATTCATTCTGAATCAAAGAAAATGATAATTTGTGTCAGGAAACTGAATTAAGTAAATGTTGACTGCCTTTATACCAAAGATCAAGTCAAAGTTACAGTGTAAATGAAGCAGGAATCCCTGTAACACTGGAGTCGTTTTAATGTATGACTATATATGGAAATGAATAGGAAATGAATCAAGAAATACAATGTTTGGGAAAGAATCCCGTCATGATTTGCAGAGATAATTGCAGGCAAAAAGAAGATTCAATATAGCAACAGGAAAAGTAGGATAATTATGCAGCAATTAACAAGAAAGCTGTATGGTTCTTTGAAAAAAATAACAGTCATCAGGTTAAAAATATACACTGAGTACAAAAATGTTTTAATACTCAATACATCAAGTATTTGAATTCATTTCCTAAGATAAAATACTGTTTCATAAAATAAATGTCTCATTTATAAGACGTTATGCGTTTTTTGTATTCATTATAAATGTTTGTATTTTTATCTTAAATATGTCATCTAAATTGGAGAAAAAAAATAATAAATGTTCATTTCAAAGTGTGGATAACTAATATCGCAATGATAAGAAGATATAGAGTTTAAGTTAGTATTTCAAGGACTGCAGATGTCATGAGAGCCTGTAGAAAAATAGCTACTCCTAGATTTGCAAGAGAATTAGTTTCTCATGTTTCCTAAAATCTTCATATTCTGAAAAAAACTGTTGTCTACTTTTATTTTACTGAAGGCAAATCTGGGTTTTGGTGGTTTTGTAGGTCTTCTGATAATTTATAAGTTAGTGACAGCACACTCAAAATTACTCTTTCTGAAATGTAATTTACAAAGATTCCTCTTGCAATCTGTGGGAATGTCTGATAGTGCTTTTTGCGGGGAATCTGTCATGCAGTGACATCTTCAAGTGCATTAAAATGATAGCTGGGGATCACTGCACTCAGGCATGGGATCCTCTTGTTGAAAGAGAGAAAGGAGCCACCACTGTGTATCTGCACCATGAAGGATAGTTTTCAAGAGATGAAACCTTTCATTCAAAGCTAGTGAGGAAAATTCAGCCAGGAAACAAGTGAAAAGCCATGATATTTTGTGTTGTAATTCTAGACAGGGAGACCTCTGAATTTTGTCCTTTGTATCAATATGTCCTTGAAAAACGTGTCTGTCCTTTTTGTCTTTCTCAAACATTAACTCTGGATCTGAGGTGTGCAGCCTTCATTGCTTATAAGCAAATTCACCATTTACTCTGGATAAAAGATGGAATAATACATGCTTCCTACTTCAGGAACTGATTGTACAAGTCAAGACTAGACTTTTAAGATATCCTAAGATAAGTCACAGGCTCCTCTCCTGCCTCTGTACTGCACATCCACAGTAAGAAAAAAGTAGGAGAAGGAAGAAGTCGAAGTGCTGGTGGACCAGGGCATGCTGACACTGCGGGTTCAGGTGGAGACTTCAGGGAGGATGCTCCCTTCCCCTTCTGTCAATGGGCTCAGAGATGACAAAAGGAGCATCAAATACTGATAATCATAACGAGCAATAATCCTGCCAGTAGTAATAATTAATGTTTCTATGGTGCCCTTTGTTCATTGACCTCTAATCATTTTGCATACATTGATTAAAGCCATATAGGATCTCTAAAATAGATCAATATCATTTCTATTCACATATCTGTACTGGCAGATATATGTATATATGCATAAATAAATGAAAAAATGAATTCTTATTAAGAAGCATTAAAAACTACTTGGATTTAAAAAGCCCCAACAACATAAAAGCAAAGCATTTGAATATCTTAGCATACTGCTTGTGTAGTATACAAATACTTCTGGTGAATGAGTAGGCTCAGATTTTTCTTTGCTGTATCATGAAATGCTCGGATGTAGAAACCTGTACAAAACTAATCTGAGAAGCTGAATACTTGACTGGAAGAGCCAGTGTGTATAAATCATATGAAGACTATCCGTAATGCTGAATGAAGACTATCCATAATGCTGAGAATCATTCCAAGGACTCTGATCACAGCAGTTGTAATTTTTGTTAATTGCATGCTGTGCGCTGATCATGGCTAGCAGCATAGGTAGGGATACAAACAGTCTCTTATTCCTTTCCCTGCAGGAGCAGATATTAAGAGACATAATATCGATTAAGGACAATTCCTATTCAAAAAAATGCAATGATTGTGTTACTAGTGTGTTGTATCCTTTTCTTTTAGGTTATTCAATACTTCAAGCTATTATGGAAAAAGCAGGACAAAATAGCTGGCAAGTCAGTGCCATCTGCGTGGAGAATTTTAACGATGCCAGCTACAGGCGGCTTTTAGAAGACCTGGACCGAAGGCAAGAAAAGAAATTTGTAATAGACTGTGAAATAGAGAGACTTCAGAATCTCTTAGAACAGGTAATACCTGCTTTTAATGTCACCGCAAGCACATTACTGAAACCCCGGATGAGAGACCATTGTGCATTGCGTTTCATTTATTTTCTCGATGGAAATGAGATTGCTTGCTTTTTCTTTCTGTTTTTCTTCACCTATATTTGTATGTCCGCTTGCCTGCTCCGTTTTCTTTTCCTATAAAATTCTTGCCATAAGAGGCAGCAGATCAGTGCAGGGAGCGTCCCCTTTCCCACTCAGCAGATCTGTGCGCGAAGGGTGCCAGCAGTCAGGGCAGCTGCACGTTTGGCCCCACATCCCAGCACCCCCACACCCAACACGTCTTGCATCAGAGTCTTAGGGCTGGCAGAACAACATGGTTTTGCTGAAGTGCCAAGATGCCCTCAGTCCATACCTTCATGGTGGTAAAGCTCAGGTTTTTTTGAGGAAGGAAAAAAAAAAAGCTTATTTGAAACCAGTATTAACTTTCTGTTCACCGTGTTTCTCGCCATAAAATGCTTTGAAATTATTATTACACATATTTAAATTGAGAGTTTTATTACCTTAGCAGAGTATTTATGAACATGAAGAACAGTAGAATAAAGGTGCTATTGAACTGGGAAGGAAGGTCAAGTTCTTCCATCAGTTATTCATGGAAAGCTGTTATTACATAAAGAAAATACTGTCCCAGACAGACCAGCTTGCACTGGATAGTACCTATACCAGTGTGTAAAGAGAACAAAAAAATCCTGCTGCTCTGATATGGCAAATCTATCTCTATATAGTATTTATGTATGAGCTCTTTCTCGAATGATGGAAGAACTAAAATGATGCTTTGAAAGAAGCATTTTGTCACCTGACGAGAGAATAACTTAGGGTTAACTGTCTGCTTCTCGCATGATCCCACATACTATGCTGATGTGGTGCAAGTGCAGCGTTGGGTACCTGCTGCTGCAGGAATGACAGGGAATGGATGCCACCTGCTGGTGGTAGGTCCTCCACCGCCACGCTGCCTCACTTTGCTGGCACATTAGAGAATTTGGAAGATTTTGTTGCAAAAACGTTCATGATACGTCTGTTACTGAAGTCGTGGAAATACAAAAAGTCGTTTATGAAACAGAAATGCATAAAATAGTACTCATAGAAATATATATGTCAATTTTGCTTTCACTGGCAGAAGATAAAGAGGGAAACTGAGAATTAATACTGTGGCTGATTTAACAAGGACTTTTTCTATGACTGTTGCCAAGAGAAGAATAGATGATGCCATACTGCTATAGATATTCATTTGGCCTTTTTTTTTTTTTTTTGATTCTGAATGCTGTTATGGTTTAACACATGCTTTCTATAGCTTATAATCAAATCCTCCCCCAGTTCAGCCTATGTTGTAGTAAAACACAACACCCATTTTAGGGTCTTTTAGAATACAATTAGAAAAATAATTTCTCTCTCAGCTCTGTATGTGTGCATGTGTGTATGATTTCTTGTACACGACATGCAAATGTGACTTACAAAAACATGCTGTGTTACCACTAAGTCCTGAAGTCCACCCACCATCCTGCGTAGGTGTATCTGCTGAGTATCCACTCAGTTTCAAAGCAAAGCGATGTCATCCAGCACGTGTTTGGATCTCACTGATCTCACGTGTACATTTCATTTGCTTGATTCATCTGGCTACTGTCTAATTTTGGGTGGGATGAATTTTACCCAGGAAATGAGCTTTTCTGTACTTGTGCTGGTGCTCATTCACACCTACATGTAAAGCCTTTGCCCTTAAATCTATGCTAATGGAGGGACATAAAATGGTTTGGGGGCATGTGAGTTTTTGTTTTCTCAGTAGTGACTGCCCACATATATAAAAATATATATATTTACACTTCACGTAGTTAAATTGAATTAATATCTTTCAGAATATTTATGTAATTTTTCCAGGTCATGTAAGTTCTCTTGTTCTCCAGCATGCCTGGAGATCCTCTCCATTCTTCCAAAGGAAGGCCACTATACAAACAGGAATGGCATTATAGCCACCTAGACTAAGTATGCAGAAGAGTTGCAGCTTTACTCTCCATTGTGAAGGTCCTGGTCTTCCTAGACAGGCTGATCTTCAAGTAGAACTGGGGTGCTTGTTTGGGGCTCCAAAATAAAAGCACTTTGCCTTCAGAGATCAAGTGCTGCTTAAGAACAGGCAGTCAGAAACAATCTTGAACATAAAAGCATTTAGTCTGCCAAAATGGGATGGAAGCAAAAAGAGTCTGGCTCAATGCAGAAAATGCAAAATAACAGCCATTTTAAAATAGCAGCCTTTGACTTTTTCCCTCTGCATGATGGCTTTAATAACCTGTAGCAGACAGGTAAGGTGGCTTCTCGAATGGGCTAAAAGTTGGCCTGCTCTTCTCTGCATACACAGAGGAATTGATTAAGCTTCAGTGACTCTAATTAGCTCAACTTCTTTCCTGCCTAGTTCTCCTGTAATTGAGAGCCTAAGTTGTGACTATACTGTAATACTTTGCAATGTACAAGTAAATGTTCTGCAGAACATTTAGGAAAAGTAATTAAATCTCAGTAATGAGACCATAACTCAAAGTGCTTTGCCCTTAAATCTATGCTAATGAAGGGAGAGAAACTGGCTTGTGGGCTTGTGGGTTTCTTCTCAAGTGACTGCTCATATATATACACGTTCACACTTCTCATGACTGTAGACCTCAAGCAGTGAAGACTGGAGACTTTTTCACTGTCCGCCTTAGAATCATAGAATCATAGAATCATAGAATGGTTAGGGCTGGAAGGGACCTTCAAAGGTCATCTAGTCCAACCCCCCTGCAAGGAACAGGGATATCTCCAACTAGATCAGGTTGCTCAGGGCCTTGTCCAACCTGGCCTTGAACGTCTCCAGGGATGGAGCATCCACCACCTCTCTGGGCAACCTGTTCCAGTGTTCTACCACTCTCATGGTAAAAAATTTTTTCCTAATATCCAACCTGAACCTACCTCCCTCTATTTTAAAACCGTTACCCCTTGTCCTATCATAACTGGCCCTCCTGAACAGCCTCTCCCCATCTTTCCTGTAGGCCCCCTTGAGGTACTGGAAGACCGCTATAAGGTCACCCCGGAGCCTCCTCTTCTCCAGGCTGAACAGCCCCAACTCTTTCAGCCTGTCCTCATAGGAAAGGTGCTCCAGCCCTCTTATCATCTTCGTGGCCCTCCTCTGGACCCTCTCCAACTGGTCCATGTCCTTCTTATGTTGGGGGCTCCAGAACTGGACGCAATACTCCAAGTGAGGTCTCACGAGGGCAGAGTAGAGGGGGAGACTCTATGAGAAAAAATGAGCTCATGCGCGGCTCCCCTGCCCCTCTCCAGTGCCCATTTATCTGACCTGGTGTCTCGGCTCGCTGT
The DNA here is from genome assembly GCF_009769465.1 of Tauraco erythrolophus. Classification (NCBI taxonomy): domain Eukaryota; kingdom Metazoa; phylum Chordata; class Aves; order Musophagiformes; family Musophagidae; genus Tauraco; species Tauraco erythrolophus. Next base: position 119,865,360 of record NC_141465.1, on the reverse strand, counting down.
GCTCTCCCAGCTGCCTGGCTGAGAAAAATCAGCACCTTGCTGTTTCCTCACTTCTTACGCAACTTTAATCTTACCGTTTTCTGTTTCCTTTTGTCTCCTATATTTTTCTTAGTTCATTATATTTTCTCATTTATTTTCTCCTCTCCATGTGCCTAGGGATGTGTGGAAGCTGCCTCCACACTCCATATCTGAGGCTTGTCAGGGAAGATTTCTCCTGGAACCCAATGATGTATCTGAAATCCAGACTCCCCTCATGCACAACTCAGGATGTGCCTTTTTCATTATATGATCTTTTTTCAGGTTTTTATGTTGCTATGGTGAAGTTGATGTGTTCGGCAAGAGTCAAACCTGTACTTCTTTTAAGGGTGAAGTATAGAGATGCAGTTTGACTTTCAGATTTCCATTGTCGAAAGGGAGAGTAGGGCCAGCATTAAGTTCAGGAGATGCATTCAGCCTGCACACAAGTGTTTACATCCCATTTGCCTGGATTGCCTGCTACTGTCTTAGCCTCAGAAAAGGTTTCAGATCTTACCTCTCAAAGGTATGCCAAGGCTTAACAAGAGTATGACGGTTTTCTTAATAAAGCTATGCTCTTCTTTGATCATGCTCACTCACACGAGACCATACAGTCTCCAGTGGCAACTAGAGATGTTTGGGAGTGATTGGAAACATTTTGCTTGGTTTCTGTATTAGTGCCAATTGACATGGCTCAGCTCAGAGCCCTGTTTAAACAGAATGCTGGAGCAACACATCCATTTCTGCAGGGTCACGGAGTTGTTGCTTCGATTCATCAGTAAGGCAGACAGCGTCCTCAGACTATCTGAGTCAGTAGATCTCCACCTACTCTTGAGAACCTGCTGTAGCTTAAGCATATCAACATAATTTTAGCTCTTCTTTAGACTTTATTCTCAGGATGGTGAAAGAACATCCAGCCTCCTTACTATTTTACAATATCTATAACCAGAAAAACCTTTTTGTTACCTGTGAGTGAAACTCCTCCTTTACACTATTCTGGCAGACCTTATCGTTCTGCAATCCCAGGGTCTGAAAGATACACCACAAACATCAAGACTGTTGCCATGTTTTCTTTACTTGCCCACTTGAAGTGGTGCACATGATTTGCCTTCGGGGAGGGCAAGCAGGTCCTGAGCCTTTTTAATTTGCCAGTGTAGACCGGGTGTATGACTGGACTGGTGTGGCTCTGGGCATGGACCGCTCCCTCGCTGTGGCCTCTCAGGGCAGCTTTGGCAGCGCTGGTGCTTTGGGCAGCTCCACAGTCCTTGACACAATGGGGTGCAATGCTTGACATGACCACTGCTACTCGCCCCCAGAAATAACCCCAAAACTGTGTGTTTCAGTGCTGCACATGAGCTGTAAAAGCAGTAAAATGAAGATGGAAGGTGTCCCTGCCCATGGCAGTGAGGTTGGAACTAGATGATCATTAAGATCCCTTCCAACCCAAACTATTATGATTCTATGATTCTTTGATTCTGTGATTCTATGACTCTATGAAGAGCTGTTTCATGTCAGCTTGCCCCAGAACTTCCAAAAAGTGTGTTTCCATTTTGGAGAAGGTGTGTCTACTCTTAACAGTTATGGAGGACTCTTTATGCTTAACAGAATGTTTTCTAGAACCTCATCAGTGATGTCACTAAATCTGATGGTCTCCCCAGTTTACTTACTTGGCCCTTTGTTTCATCTGTTCACACACAGCCATAATAAAAATATGCCACATTTTTAATTTAAAAAATAAATTCTTTGTATTGCATAAGTGACTAGAAACAAAGACAAAGCCCCATTTTCCTACGTGCATGAAATTAGAGATTGTTTTTACCATCACCTTTCCAGCTTACCAGGACAAGATAGAAAAAAGGAGCTAAAACAAAGATACAGAAAGATAAAATGACATCTCCACAGTTTTATGTAACAGATATAGCTTATATAGCAGAACACATTTCTAGTGATTCATATTCTTCTGTCAAGGCCCATTATGTCCTTGTTTATCAACATCCCCCTTTTCACAACACTTTTCAGCAGGTGGTCTTTTAAAAGCACAAAAGTATTCTGTTTGAATCGAAGGATGAAAGTCAGTAAGAGATGGAAAATTCTCTGCTTGTGTGTCTCTTCTTTCCAAGTTCTGTTTCTGAAGTGCTCTCCTGAATTTAGTATAAAGAACTTTCTGCTTAGGATGAAATGAATACTTGAAACACATTGTAACATTGTGATTTCTATTTCCTACCGACTAATCCGCTAATACTGGCAGCAAGCAGTACAGCATCTGAACAGTCCAGGCCAAAGGAGTCATTTACTGCATATGGCACAGCAAGACTCAGACCCAGGTGTTTCTCTCACTTTTCACTAGGAGTTTTCCTTCTTTTCTTACTCATTCTTTTAATTTTATTTTTCTTCCTGCATTCTAATATAGTGTATCTATTTGCATTTCTGGCTTATTCACTGAAAATCAGACGTCAAGTCGACCTAAGAATAAATAATATCTACTAAAATTAGAAAATCATTACTGTAATCTTTTTATATATTTACTGAATTTCTATTTGAAATACAGAACTCATGTTTCAAAATAAACATGTCTACAAAAGAAATGTGGTTTTATTTATTACTGAGAAAGCCCAAACAAAGTTAATACCAGATACCTATTTAAACTGATCTTAGGAAATCCCAAGTCAGGCTTCCCAGTTTAACAAAATTATTATTTTTTTATTTTTATTCTTGTTCTTGTATTGTTTTATTCTCATTAGTATTTATTCATTGCTTAATTTGTATCAGTACAATCTGAAGCAATCCAGAAGTTACATACAGCAGAACAAAACAGTGTTTAGAATTACAAAAACTGCAAGTGAGGACTGGTAGCCCTTTGTTTTTGTGGGCTTTGTTTTTCTTTTAGACCACCACTACCATCAGGACCATAAAAATCTCATTCCCAAAAACGCACCGAGCAAGCAAGAAATAGCACTTACTATGACTAATTGTGAAATATTTGCAAGTTGACTGAGCAGGTAGTACCCGTGTGCTGACTAGTCGCTGTCAGGCAGGAGGTGCAGTGTCTCGGTGCTTCTTATCCCTTTGGTGGCAAAAGCATGTGGCACTCTGTTCTCCACTCAGCAGCCAGTATTAGTAAGGACTGTACAGACTTAATGTCTTAGATGTCCTAGATGTCTTAGAGGATGTCTTAGAGACATTGTCTTCCTTTCAAATATAGTTGAAATTGGCGAATGTGTTAAAAACTATTTTACTTGAAAATTGATAGACAGACCCACAGACAGCTCAGTAGCACAAATACGATTTCCTTAGGAAAGAGGACTAAAGGTATATAACGAGACACGCACATTTAAGGAAATGTCATATTACTCTCTTCTAAGTTTTACTTGCATTTAGTTAGTTGGAATAATTTACCTTCAGTAAATTACATGTCAAAGATTTCTGTGGTTATTTCTTCGTTTACTAACTTTCAAGCAAAAGTGAAGTGTAATAAAACGATGAAATTATGGTCAGATTTGGAGAATAATAGAAAATCATTTTGAAGATTTCAGTTTTCAGTGAAAACATATGTTATTTGTTCAGCCATCGTATTTGTTCTTTTTACTTTTCAGACACTAATAACACTTATCACTAGAGAAGCAGACTGTTATTTGGTTGGTCATAGCTGACCTCACAGCTATTACTTATAGTTTGTTCAGTGCTCAGAAATGTGTTCAGATATACAATGAAGTCAATGCTCCAAATAGATTTTACAATTAAGCTGAAAAGTGTAATACAGGAATCATTTAGATTGTGATGGATAGTTTTGTTAACTGTAAATACTTTAGACCTTTTCTTCTGGCCTTTCGTTATTTTTTTTTCTTTTTGCTGTTAATCTGTATCAAAAGGACATTTAAGTTTATGTAAGGAAGCTTTCAAAAGCATGAAAAGCTGAAGTTGGAAGTGAACAGCTATGGTCTCCCATTTCTTTTTCTGCCAGACTTCCCATTGTCAGCACATATTAAACACTGCAGAGCAAATAAGGTACCAGAAAAAAGACGAGAGTCTTAGAGCTCTGAGATTTTTTTTAGGCAGATTTTGAACCTGGTTTTGAAATTCAGAATGTGAAGTACTGACATGAACAGCTATATTCTACGAACAGAATAACACAATAATTGGGGTTGGAAGTGACCTCTGAAGGTCATCTGGATGCTCCCCCTGTTCAAGGGGAAAAGCTGAGATCAGAATATTCATCCAGTCAAATTTTCAGCACTTCCAAGGATGGAAATTCCACAAGCCATTTATGCCCTATTTCAGTACTTGACTGCCTCGTGGTAAAAAAAAAAAAAATTCCTTACATCTGACTGGAATTTCTTGTGTGGCAACCTGTGTCCTTTGCCTTTTGTCCTGTTGTTGTGCACCTCCAGGAAGAGTCAGGTAATCTCTTCTCTACACTATCCCAGGGGGCATTTATATGCATTACTAAGATCTGCCTGAGCCTTTTCTTCTCCAGGCTGAACAGTCCCAGCTCTCTCAGCTTCTCCTCAAATGACAGATGCTTCAAGCCCTCAGTCACCTTTGTGGCCCTTCTCTGGACCTACTTCAGTATGCCCATGTCTCTCTTGTACTGGGCAGCCCAGCACTGCACACAGCATCCCAGACGTGTCTCACCAGAGCTGAGCAGAGGGGAAGGATCACCTCCCTTGGCCTGCTGGCAATGCAGCCCAAGAGGCAGTTGGCTTGCTTTGCCATGAGGATGCCTGACTGGCTCACGGTAGACTTGTCAGAACCCTCAGGAGCTTTCCTGCAAAGCACTATTCAGTGTGTACCCAGCCTGTGCCGCTGTGTTCGTTGGTCAGGCTGAGAGTCAGTTCAAAAAAATAAGGCACAGATCTACACAGATGAGCTCATTTGTTTCTCATTACTCTGCACACCTATAGGCAGCCCTTGAGATAAAAATGCCTTCTGAGTGGGTGAACTGTGTATCATCTTGTACTGATTATTGCAAACCCATCATGTGTTTGCATCCAAAACAGCTAGAATGAATATCAGGGTGGTCAGATCAACCTCTTTGCTACTTTAAGTGACCACATCTAAAAAAATCCTTCACTAAGCCAGGCAACATGCTTGTCCAGTATTTTGATCCCTCATTCTCTGCTACTAAATACTCTGCTACTCCTTCCTAATTTCAGATAGTCCTTTTGGGCAGATTTTTACCAGGAATTGAGTTTAACTGTGTTTCCATAATGACCTTCATGCAAAGCTCAGCGAAGCAAACTGAAAGACACAAGTAACTGTAATTGTATTTGCCTAGGACCTTTATGTTTACTTCTTCCTGAAAGAGCATATTGCTACTCCTGATTTCTGTTTTCTCAGGCTTTTTCATATGCAATAACATCTGCAGTGTTTGTTTCTATATTTGTACACAAAGATACATAAATAAACACAAGCACATGGACATACACAGGACCCTATTCAGCAAAAACATGTTTCTTCTTTCTGCAAGAATGGCAATGGATTTCATTTCTTTTCCCGTCTGTAACAGCTCCATCCTCTCCCGCCCGTCTCCATCTGACAAAGTTCAAACCTCAGCACTCTGTGTGTTAGATGTCTTCCAAGGTGTCCGCTGTAAGCAGCATTTTCTTCTGAATTTTGCATAGTGAATCAGTTTTGCTGTCAGAGATTGTCAGCCTGGCCCCTGCTCTATCAGACAGGCTGATTCCAGTATTTTTTTCCTGCTCCCTGCCCTCCCCTGCCCCTAAGAACTAAACAGGATGTTTCCCAGTAGACAGGCACCACTTTTCTCAGCTCTATCAGTGCTCTGTATCAGCAAGATCAAGCCTTGCTGTTCATCCAGGGCTCTATTTGCCTTTAAACACAGAGGTGAAAACTGCTGTGCAGCATCTGGCACACATTTAACGCTTCGATGTACACAGCTGAATTGATACCTAATAATAAAAAGAATGTACATTGTACTTTGTAATATTAAAAATTAAACATGGATGTAAAGTTGTCGCATAGCAAAGTATTGGTATCATTAATCTTATCTTGTAAAAATTACAAGCCAATAAACTCTAATTAATATTAGCTAACAATACTTATTAAGAGTCACGATAGGGAAGTAGCTGCAGAGCGTCTTGGATGCTGTTCATAGCTGTCTAACTAACTCAGTGTTTCAGTGTGTTGTTTGACATTGCTGATCCTCAGCTTCCCCAGCCTGAAAGAGCCTTGAGATATGTAGCTGAAAAGTACCATGTATGTGTTAGCACTGAAAACCACATCTCCCTGATGGGTAAAATGGAGCAGGCTGTCACAGCAAGATTGATTATTATTATTACCATCAAAATGAAAGTAAATAAATGTGTAGAGTAGAGAAAAGTAGAGAAGCTGACATTTTCCACTCCTTCTTGGTCTGCTCTTGATATTTTGCCACAGGAGTGCTAAACCCAGGAAAGTAATGTTTGACCGCTGAATTTCTCTAAATTGATCAAGTTGCAAATTTTGTGATTTTTCTCATCTAAATTTCCAGTGTGTCTTCTAACTGAAGCTAACAACTGGTATTTTTGCAAATGCTGTTTAGATCGTTGGCATAATTAATCTAAGATAATAATAATAAATTAAAACATAATGCTTTAATAAATTATAGCATAATACTTACAGGAAGGCAGAAATTAACCAGACGCATGAATTAAACAGAGTATTAGCTCAATGTGTCCTCCACAATTTCTTCTTCTTTCCTGTTTTTCATGCACGCAGCAGCACGTTGGCACAAAGGATCACTAGCACAACACAGAGAAGTATTTATCAAGAGATCACGTTAATTTACATGTATTTTATTTGAGTAACGATGTCACTTGAGTCAGAAATGGCATGGCATGGCTCGTCTCTCACTGTCTCCGGTTTTCCTCTATATCTTTTAGATTTGCGTGAACAGAATGCAGGTTTAGTTCTGCTCACACAAAACTACAGGAGCAAATCATTAACCAAAGAATTTGGTATGTGCATGGCACACAGTAATTTGGGCAAGTAGCAGTGTTGTTGGACTTCAGGGATGTTGTTCACTACTTCAGGGATGTAGTAGCAGCTCTCTGTGTATCTCCTCTTAGTCCCAGGGGGGTTGGGACGTTCATAAAGTGCCTTTTCCTCATCATTCCTTTCTCTCTATGCTTTTTTTCCCTAGAGGCCTGTGGAGTTGCTTCTAAGCAACATTGTAATGTCAATGCAAGCTGATAGCTCTTCTCCTTGAGGGATCCAGCTGCTGGCACTGCCACCAGCATCTTCCTCACCCCGCAGAGCCAGGAGGAGCTCTCTGCATAGGCTCATTTTCTGTGAAGCAGCTGGGATTTTGCACACAATAAGTCTCACACTGCACAGTAATAAAAACACATTTTGTCACTCCACCACACAACTGATGAGGTTTGGACCCAAGAAATAGGTTATTTCAGTTACTGAAAGAACAAACAGGTGGTGGAAGACAAAGGATGAATATAAATGGTTAGAGGGATTTGTAAAGTGACCTTCTTCTTACACCCTTCCTCTCTTTCTGTGTTTTTCCCTACAAATCTGCATGTCCCACTTAGCTCTGAGTGAGCCTTTCACAGGGGTAGGCTTTGCACACAAACAACTTTAGCAGCAGCAGAAAGCAACCAGCCATGCTCAGGGCACTGGGTAATGGCCTTTCAGCCACCTTTCCAGGTTTTCTTCCCCGGCAGCTGCCCGCACCACGCAGGGCTCTGCCCTAGTAGGTGGGCGCGGGCGCGGGGGCTGCATGGGAAGCACCCTTCCCTCTGCTCGGCCGTGCGTGGGGCAGGCGTGTGCACCCCTGTGCCGACTCAGCGCCTGCCTTCACAACAGAGATGCGCCAATTCCTAAGAAGCCTCTTCTGCTTTGTTTGTTGCCTTCTTTGACATCCTCTCTGGTGGCTGTAGGCTGTTAACTGTCCACCCTTTCCTCAAGAAGAGTGCCCTTTTGCGAACACTAGCTGTTAAAATTAAGCTTATTTCTCAATTGCTTTTTTATGGCTTTGTAAAAGCCGTATTATCCTTTCTTTGGATATTGTATAAAATCCCATTTCAGTTGTGGTTTATATCATCACCGTTTCTGCCACAATATTTCAGGTCAGGTCTCAGTCTTCCATCTTTAACAAGTCTCCACACTCTTTATATTGTGTTAGACAGACTTCATTTTATTGCAGGTGTTCTTTTTCTTAAGGCAGCGGATTGTGACACAATAGCAAAGAGGAAAACCTTTGTTAAAGTCCCATTGGTAATGCACAGCTATCACCCTTTGAAGAGATTTAACTGAAAATAAGTGCTTTTCACTCCAGCTGTGCTGACCTCCATCTTCTGGAAATCATAACGAGAGACATTTCCTGCTACAGAAGTTGAACATTCTTTTTAAATGAGTTTTATGCAGTATCTATTTCACAGTAGTAGAGAACGGAGGATGACTTTGGGCCTGATTCTCTGTTCAGATGCTGATGTAAGTCTGGAAATGGTTTTATCAATCAGTGAACTTGCCATTCCTGGGAAAAATAAAAAAAAAAAAAAAGAAAAAAGAAAAGAATCAAAGCAGACACTGGTAGCTCTTATTTTCTATAGTGGAATAGTTTCTGAATTTCCTAGGCCAGGCTATTGTACAGCTAAATGGAAAGAACAGTATTGTGTGATAAAGTCAGAAAGTTGGGAGTTATGTCTAAAGCTTAAGTTGGATTCGGATCTCACTGACCCTGCTTTTACCACGCTTTAAAGTCAGTGGTATAATTCTAGTTACTTTTGGTTACTACTGGAATCACTGAAATCAAAATAAGATGTTTTCTTAATTGCAGTATGATAGATCAGAAACTAAAAAACCTCACAGTGTACCATGTTTTTTTAGTTTGTTATACATAAATGCACTCACAGAATGTTTTTTGAGAAAAAAAAAGTTGCATTAGATTCTGAAACAACCTTGATAGCCTAATGGCTGTAATAATTCAATTTCTTTGATTCTATCTGTTTGCATTTACTGAAATGGAGTATTCAAATAATAGTGTGACTACTGGATAATATGTGGAATGGCTCTTGTTGTCTTTCCTGTTAATGGTAATTTGGGAAGCAGATTGTATTTTATTATTCATTCTTCTTCAGAACAATGTTGATTATTTAATAATTTCTTCAGTTTTACAAATAAGAGTAAAAAAGAGCTCCAATTCTAGGTGCTAGCCACTTTGGCCATTGAAATAAAACAGGCAAATCAATATACAAAAGCCAATGTAGCATCATGCTTTCCATTGCTCTCATCCTTCCCCAAAGAAATCACAAATCGGTTCCTCCTTCCCAGCACCTTCTTCCCAAAATCTCCCTAGGCAAGCTGAAGTCATCTTAAACTGTCATGCAACAAAAGCCAGGTGCAATATCTGTACGTGGTGTTTCAGGAGAAGTCAGAGTGGGAGTACAGAGCAAAAATAGATATTTAGAAGGTGTAAGTGAAGAAGTACTGTGTGAGGGGGAGGAATGGTTCTGATCCCACTCACTCAGGTTGCCAGCACTAGGAGAGTTTTGAATCAAAGCATCCTGAAACAATGAAAAGGACAGTTACACATGCAGAAGGTCCTGCCTGACCTAATCTGACCCTGACCTACCATATCAGCAGTTTCATGGTGTATCACTGCTTGTATGACTGGCTAAGCCCGTCTTTGATGCCTAGCCCTGTCTGAGTGTCCTGGTTTCAGCTGGGACAGTTAGTCCTTTTTAGCACAGCTAGAAGAGCTCCGTGTTTTAGATTTAGTCTGGGATTCGCTATGAGAAGAATGTTGATAGCGCGCTGGTGTTTATAGTTGGCACTGAGACCTCAAGGACTTTTCAGCTTCCCTTGCTCTTGCCAGTGTGCAGGAGCACAACAGGATAGGGGGGAGCATGGCCGGGACAAAGGGTCCACAACTCCCCTATGATTTGAAGTTAGATTTAGGATTGAGAGCCAGATTGGCCAATGGAGTATTTCATATCATGCAGTGTCATGCCTATTATATAGATGAGGGTTGACCAGAAAGAAGGGCTTTTGCTCTTCCAGGGGCTCTCGCTCTCGGACTCTTGGAGTGTTATCTCACTCTAGCTTTTGTTCTCTTTTTGGACCTCTTGTCATCTGGGATCGTGGTGTTGGAACTTACCTGTTGTGGGATCATTAGCCAGGACGGGACAGATGTTAGTCACTGTGAGGTGAACAATTACACTGTGCATCACTTGTTTGTATGTATTATCATTATACATATATTCATATTCACGTTCATATTCATATTCATATTCATATTATTAAATTTTTCTTGTCTCAACCCACAAATCTCCTTCCCTTTTCCCCTGTAATTCTCTTCCCCATTCCCTCGGGGTGGCGGAGGGTAAGCGAGTGGCTGTGGGACGTTTAGTTGCCGGCCAGGCCAAACCACAACACGCAGGTTTTGCGACTGATCAGGGTAAGAGCCAAGCTAGACCTCCTGTGCCCTGGGCAGAGCCACCATGGGTGCCTGTGGCAGCATCACCCTCTCCTCAGGGCCTTCCTGTTGAAATGAAGACAGTTCTTACTTCTCAGCTTTGTGCTATACATGGATCTGCCACCTGCCCCACGGATGCTCAGGGCCCGTCTAAGAGTCGGGCCCACAGGCACACAAAGCATCTCCGTTGGTGACAGGAACATGCTCTTTTGAAGTGAATCTTCTGATTGCAGCCATTTACTGTGCTACGTTTCACATCCAGGACAGACTCAAAAGACACGAATTGGTTTTCTTTTGGATAATGCCAAACAAGAAGATGTGCCCAGAAGCACCCCTGAAGTGCAGCGTGAATTCAGACTAGTGACCAGGTTAGAGATAGTCCAGAGTAAACTCCTGAAACTTGCATGCTATAGATGCCATCTCCTTAGCTTTCGGAATACATTTGCTGGATCTTTAACTCCCCTTCCTCCTCTCTGTCATAGAAGAAAAGCATTCTTCCCTCACTCACCAGCACTCATCTGTTTAGTTTGTGGTTCAGGGCAATATCTACTGTTATGTGCATGGAATGGTTGAGGTTTCATTTCTGTTAAAGCTCTAGTCAGTGCTAACCAGTTAAAGAAGAGACAAGGAAACGGTGAGAGTTTGCCTTCCAGACTGAGTAGCTGTCAGAAACTCCTCCTTTTGTTATGAAAGACTTAAATTCATGGCCTCGATTTATCTCAGTGCAGAAATACAGTATAGAGAAAGGTGGTTCTTCAGATAGCAAGTATTCATATCCTATTTTATAGATCATAACCTACAACTTTGAGTATTCAAGAGAGAAAGGTGACTGTATATTTTGGATATTCAAAAGTATGAGATGCTCACAAAGCTGTTTCACTAAACAGGCACTTTTTTCCTAAATCATAAGCAATTCCTGGTTTGCAAACTGTGTGTGTGATCAATAACCATAAACATTTTCAAATTCAAGATCAGAATTCTTTCCAATCTTGGTTGAAAATACAAGATATCACCATTTCTCTTCTCTGTCTGCATGATCAACATTCTTAGGGTGAAATTCATCTCGGTTAACATTAGGGATATAAAATGTAGGTGTCTACATCAGAGCTCATCATCATCAACTCTTTTTCTAGTCAGTGCAGAAAAATACGCACTTTCAGGGCACAAGCTGTCTAATTAATTTTAGGCATGTGCTTTAGGATAAGATGAATCATTTCCTCAAAGTGCCTGCTTTTTCCACTGACAATAAAGGAAGTTAAGACAACTAGAAGATACATAAATGTGTACCTTTATTACTCACCCTAAGAGACAATATTGAGAGGGAATACATTGAAAATTTCAAATGTTTTTTTCAAAAATATTCTATATTGTTCATATTAAATCCAGGATTTCTACATGCATTTGCTAGGAGCAAGCACAGAAACAAATCTGCTAATTGTTTGCAGTGTATACTCATTTTGATGGTGACAGCTATGGATACGTATCTAATGTACCTCAATGGTTGCAGGTTGATCATGTGCTTGTTTTATTCGACTGATATGTTGCAACCATCGTCATAATTTGTGTTACAAAACCAAACCAGGGAACAGATCACTAAGGATGTTAATTGCCAAAGCTACATCAGCTTCCAAGAGCTCTAAGGGAGCTGCAGTGATTTGCCCAAGCTGAGGATCTGGTTATCATGTCACGTACATCTTAAATTGTGTCAGTCCACTTATGTTCAAACTGTGATACTGTAGTTGTTATTTAAAAATGTGATTTTTTAATCTATATCAGTTTCTCTATAATGGGAAGGTGAATGTGTTTTCAATACCATGTATTGCTGAAGGAGTATAGATGTAAAAGCATTATTAGTGTAAGGGATCACATCTCCATTGAAGCTATTGAATTCTCTCCTTGTGTCAGCAGGGATTTGACCCCTTTGTATTCAGTGTGCAAAAAAATGGCTTGACAGCACCCTTCTCACATGTGTTGTGTTAGTGATAGGGTAAAGTGTGATTCCTCCCTCTGCTACCTCCCAGTAAAATGGCAGCAATGGTATTTAATCACTGATCTTAACGATAGTTTGATTGAGTCAAAAATCAGCGATTCATTTGTATGAAGAATGACAATCTGGTCATGTCTTGAGAGGGTGGGGTCTTTGGGTTTTTTTTTTAGTTTACGGTTTGCTTTTTAAATACGATCATTTTAGCTACAGACTATAAATCTGAAATAGAAGTTAGGAAACAAGAAGAACAAAAGGATAACAGACAAATTGCTTATTCACTTCATTACTTTAAAATAATGACATTAAACAGTTCTGACAAGATACTTACGCTACATCCCTTCAATTTTCCCTTCTACTCTGCTGTAAAAGCAAATTGACTTACTGGAGCAACAGAGTCGGGAATTAAGGATTTCCAAGTCTTAAACCAAATTTACATCCTTGATCCTTGTGTATCTTTGGCCAAATTATTTAGTCCTTCAGCAACTTGTCTCGCATCTCCAAAATGTGATATTAATTATTTTTACTACACTGGAGAAAGGGACTATCCGGCGTAGTGAATGTTTGTTCTGCCTTTTGAACATGAGGTGCGATCCATGAATGCAAGAAGTTGCCAACTCTTCAGGACATGGCCTAGAGCTAAGATTTCCAAGCAGGAAAGGAGACAGATCTATAAGTTTCCCTTTACTTATTGAGTAACCTGCACTGCATGGAAAACTTTTGCCTGTATCTTATTTGTTAGTTTGGAAGGAAGCTAAAATGCTTTGTGGAGATGATTACATGAGGATAAAAAAACTCACATATTTGGGCTGCAAGCAGACTTTATAAATGAGTGGTAAACTATCAAAAATAAGAGTTAAAAGGACTCTTTACTGGTATTAAATGCAAGCTGCGTCTTGCAGACATTACTGTTAGCTTCTTTAGTAAAACCAACTTTTATCTGTAATGAAACTATTAGCACCATTTCCTACTGACAAAATATTATCTCCTAATTTTTAATTTTCGGCACATTAAATAAGAGGCATTCCATCATAGGAATGGTAATAATATTGATACAAGGCGTGAGTTGACATAGTTTTTGTCTAAACTCTGTTGTTGATCTTGCCATATCAGGACTGTAGCAGCTGCACATCGTGGTTGTTCCCTTTTTGCATGACTTGATGTTATAATTTGGTTAAACACTCAAGGGCAGCCTCACTGTCCGTTCTTGCTCTGTCCTTGCTCCTGCCCCTTCCCAGAGACTTCAGTGTATTACTAAGAACTGAATAGCACTCCTAGTACTTGACCACCTCAAGGGCAAACGGCTTTGATCCCAAGAGATGAAAACCCAGTTTGATTCATAAATTCCACACTTATTTAAAATGAAAAGGAACATCAGAGGGTAGGCTTTCTAGCTAATCCTTCTTCTGAATTTGTATCCCATAGATAACTGCTCTATTTGATAAAATAGTTTACTACACTAACATTTTCAGTCATGTGGAAGACACTCAGATTACCAGTTCATTACTTTACTCACTTTAACTTCTTCCCATGATTAAGCACCTGGGAAGTTATAGCTATCGTATTGCAGAAAGTCTCTCACCATTATATTACTGATGTTATATAATTCAGAATTCACTTTTATCTGGCTATGAAAACAGCTTTCTACAGAAAAAAAAATATGACATTGTTTTTTCCTTTTTTCTTTTTTCTTTCTCATTTCTCTTCCCAGATTGTGAGCGTGGGAAAGCATGTTAAAGGATACCATTATATTGTTGCCAACCTGGTAAGATACTTTTCTAGAATTATACCCCTGCTCGGTAAGTGAAACACTCAGTTTTGCTTTGAAGTTATAGCTCTTCACACAACATTTACCATTTGTCACTAATATGTGGTTGCGCATAATTCATTCTTTATGGTGCGTAAAAAGAACTTGGTTTTGTTCTTACAGCCATCTAGACAAGAAGGGCACAATGTTACCCTCTTAAATTTTATCAAAATCAATGTAGCATAAAGGACTGCTAAGTGTATCTTGTGGCTGAATTAAAATTTACAGAACTGCACTATGATTTTTTGACTCATCTTTTTGATATTACTAACATAACAATTCTCAAGGTAACTTTTCTATGTTCTCCAAGGAACATTCATTTTGCTGTAAGATCAGCTATTTCCAGTGAAATTGCTACTTCAGTATTTTCATTCTAAGTCTAAACTGCACATTCACACAGATAGTGTTCAGAAGAGGGCAAACAAAGAGTAAATCCAATATTTAATTATTAAAATAACCTGTTCTTTAAGCCAAAATACCTGCCTGGCCAAGCACAGTGAATGTAGGACAGGCTCTAATGTATAGTTTAAAATGTTTTCTTTTTACTCTCCCTCAAGGAATTTTAGTTAACATGAAATATTTTATTGTGCTTTGCTGTACTTGTACCTTAACTCAAGATCACTTCGGATTATTTTTAAGACCTCAGGCATTTTCAACGAGACATGCCTATTCTCTTAGGTCTTACGAATTGGATTTCCAGCATTACAAATTTATAGTTCCCCAAGTAACTTTTCCCGTGCAAAATAGTTGCTGTAAACAAGGAACGGATGTTGCAGTGAACTGCTAGTTGGATACACAGTGGAGACAGGCACTTACCTATTTCAGCAGGGGCACACGTTGCTGTCTACAGGCTGTTCAATAATGTGGGTAATTTGACTTCCTGATGCGTTGCCTTTTATATTTACTGTCAGTATCTTTTAGGATACTGTCCTTAACAGGTTTTTTCCTTGGGGTATTGGGTCATAACGCCACTTTCCTTTTTTCCTAAATCTTTCTTTTTTAAGTTGAGTGTGATAATACCCTTCATTTTGCACTGATGAATGTCAGTCAGAGAAATTTATGAAAATAAAAATACGATAACTCTGAGCTAGCACTAAACATAGTGGCTAGGAGAGAAGCAGAAAGATATCTTACTATGCTTACTTCTTAGTTTGCTTTAGCAGTTTGCGTTATGCAGTTTCTTGAAGTTCAGTTATGTCTGTAAGGCAAACTTTACTAAATAATTTGTCTTTATACCTGCTGAACATATCAACTTGAGAAACTAATAAGTCAGGAAGTATATGTACTTTATTTTTAATGTCAATGTTGGACGTCACTCCAGGCTTTCAATATATAGCATATTGGAGAGCTACCACCATCATACTTCACAGAAGTGTGAGTCTGATGTTATGTTTTCCTTGCACTAACAGTGAGATCCTCATGCGCTGTCTCTGCCTTCTAATATCTATTATATTATCTCATTATCTCAGACACCTTCAGCCTAAACAATGAATCTTGGAATAGATGTATGTATAGAATAGTGTTGTTCATTTTACAAAAATGCAAAGAAACAGGGATATGTTAGTGAAAGCACTAGTGCAGTACTCATTCAAATCTGCCAACTGTGATGGAAAATGGATTAAGGCTTTAATATTCTGCAGGCAATTCTCAGTTGATTCACCAAAGGCATTTCTTCAAAAACTGTCTACCATTCCCAGCAATGTGTTGCTTAGCTGTCAAGAGCATCCTAGCAATAATGTGGAAAGTTATTTCTTGGTTTTGTTTCATTCTTTATTACACAAATGGAAATTATCAACAGAAGTTCAACATTATTCTCTGATTTTAAGTTTTGGCTTCTAATGGAAACCTGCTTCTGTACGGTCTTTATGCTGCCTTGCTGACCTAGAGCAGATTGGACCCACAGTGGTGTACGAAGACAAACAAAATCTGAAATTGATTTTCTAGGGATTCAAAGATATTTCTCTGGAGAGATTCATGCATGGAGGAGCCAATGTGACTGGATTTCAGCTAGTAGATTTCAGTACCCCGATGGTAGCTAAGCTGATGCAGCGCTGGAAGAAGCTGGACCAGAGAGAATACCCGGGATCTGAGACCCCACCAAAGGTACTGGCTGATCAGAAGCACTACCAAAGATATCACTCAAGGGTACCAATTTCTGATTAACATTGTTGAATACATGAATTAATATCTTAATGTTTAGGCAGAGGAGAAGGCAGTTGATCTTACCATTACTGGCAACTAATTATGCCTATCCTCATTGTATGATAGAAACACAAACTTGAACACATTTCACTGATGTACTTCAATGTCTTTTGTCACTTATTTTCCAACCTCACCCCTCTACTGACAAGAATTAAAGGTCAAATGCCTAACTGACAACTTAATTTCAACCAATTTTATGTGAATTATTCTAATTATCTAGATTCACTCAGAGTGCAGAGCTTTCCTGACAGCTGAATTCTTCTGTATATGAGATGCAACCACAATTGTAAATTTTCTACCCTTAAATTTTCATTTGGGATTTCCTCTGGAAATTCTACCCACCTCAAAACCTGGTGCAGTAATCACTTTCAGGTATGATCTTACAGGGAAATTACATCCCAGTGTTCCTCTATCTTAATCCCTCACAGATGGATAACAAAATATTTCTCTCACCTGTAATTTTCTTGGCAGGCAAATCACAGCATAGCTATAAATATGACTTCATCAAAATAGTTCTGCTAATGTATATACTAATGCATATCAGACCCAGTTGATACTGGGCTCCTTTGTGCTGGGCACTGTGCAAAGATAAGCAATCAGCCCTGCCTTGGCTGGAAGATTGCTAGGTTGGCAAAGCCTACAGAAGGTATCAATAGAGATAAAACAAAACATAGCTACATAATTCAGGGAATATTCAATAAATTTATGTTCTGGAGGGGAAAAAAAAAACAACAAGGATGTTGTGGGCTATGGAGCACAGACATCCCCAAGTACTGGTGACAGGAGTGATTTAACCTATGGGACTCCTCGTCACATGAACAGGATTGTGCTGTCTCCTTCTGAGAAGTCAGCACAATTGGTTAATCTGAATCTCACATAATTCACCTATGGATTACCAAAATTTGCGATTATAAAGATAAACCATGTCCCAAAGAGCATGGATTACCAAAATTTGCGATTATAAAGATAAACCATGTCCCAAAGAGCTTATAATATGCCATACAAAGGAAAGGAAGGAAATTAGACTTGAGTAAGTGAATTTAGATTTTGGAAGTTACAGGGCGTATCAATAGCAGCCCTGGGCATGTGAACAACTTCTCTGGGTGCAATGTGTTCATCAGAGGACCATACTGAGAAAACGCCCCTTTGTTTACGTGGCTCCAGGCTAACATCTGTTGAAGACTTGCTCTACAGGTTTCATTTGGCATGTCCTCAACCTAAAGCGGTTACTGTAGTTAGCACAGAAACACAGACCATTCAGTGCCCTGTGTTGTTCAGAGAGCCAACGCAGGTTTTCCAATAGGAAGAACATACCCTTGATCATCCTTAACAATTCCAGTAGCCTGGGTGTCTGTACATTAGCTGTGCATTTTTTCAGTTGTGTTTTCTCAATGAGTTACTGTTTCTTTCTTTTCTTTTGAGTAAGTTGGGTGGGGGAGGTTATTCCCTAACGTACAAGACAACTGGGAAAAAATGCAGGACTTGAATATCTCCAGTTTAATTTGTTTCTTTTAATGATTCTTCAGAGGCAGATTTCTCTACCCTCAAGAAATACAGTTTTAAAGTTGAAGCTACTGAAATGTACTCTTCTCAGTTCTGCATTTGTTCCTTAGAAAAAATTGCTTTTGATTTTGAAGAGAGTTTTTTCTAAACAAAAGTGTAGAAACTGCTGCATAATGTATCAAACTAGAAATATCTGAGACAGCTGATTTTAGTAAAGACCTAAAAAAGTGATGTGTTTGTCCATCTATTTAGTATACATCTGCACTAACGTATGATGGAGTACTTGTGATGGCTGAAACTTTCCGTAATCTTAGAAGACAGAAAATTGATATTTCAAGGAGAGGAAATGCTGGTGATTGTCTTGCTAACCCTGCAGCCCCATGGGGTCAAGGAATTGATATGGAGAGGACATTAAAACAGGTAAGGGTAGGCTCTATTCTAGTGATCTTTGTGAATATTACATACTAGTTGTACATATATGATTTGGAAGATATTATATACAAGGGTCGTAACGGGAGAGAGGAAATTTATATTTCAGTTGCCATTTGGAAACAGCGGGAGCTGTTCTGGTCTATAGCTTGGAATGAAGGCAGAGGGGAACTACTACTACTTGAAACTATTAGTTCTATTAAGATAGTTGGGACTTCATCCAATGAACTGGTGAGCTCATCTGTTACTTTTGCATAGAACCTGGCTGTGAAGATATTGTCATGTAAGGAAAAAGGTATAGCTACATAATACAATCTTTCAAATATGTTTCTGTCATCTTGAATAAAAGTAGATTTCTCCCAGGGAAATCACATAGGTAGTATTTTTTTCTTTAAAAAGAAATAACCCAGAGCTATTGTTCTCTGATGTCAGGATTTTGCATTCCTGATGAATATGGATGCCTGGAAAGTTCTAGATCTCTGTCAAGATGATTTAGACTTTCCTTTGACTGGGACAGTAAAAAAAATAAAAATTCTGCAGTAGAATTTAAATCATTGCAAATGAGCAGGCTCCACTCAGGAGAAACTGCTGAGGAGAAGTGACTGCTGACAGAGCTGGCAGCTCTGTGCCTGGAAGCCAAGATTTCAGTCCTGGAGAAAACTCGGCAGAGATAGAAATGGACAGAGGGAAAGAGTAAGTGGTTTAAATCCACATCCTGACTCTTAGGGAGAGAAAGAAAGCATTTTGTGCGCTTCACATAGTCCGTGCCGATGCACAGATCTGTAACAAATGAGAGAAGCATGAAGTCAGGCTCCTGTGCTCGGGCAGAAAGCATGACCCTTCAAATCTGGCCAAAAATGTTTGCATGGCCAGATCCTGATACAATCAAAGCCAGCAGCAATATGGCCATGGCTTCTTTGGGATAAGGACTACAGTCTGGGTATCCTTTGGTGAGGCAGTAAAGCACTGAAAGAAAAGACAAAGAGTTCTGTTCTCAGCTGAGGCACAGGTGGTGGAGAACAGCCACAGCCAATCTTTTGGCTTTACCTCTGTCCTTCACTCTGAGGCTTTGAAAACACTCTTTCAGGCCCTGTGCATGTCACCCATCTTCTGTGATAGTAAATTGCTTTGCTAGGGCCAAGTTCATTGTCAAGTTTACCTTTATGAGCAGTATATACTCAATTTGTACATTTAATCCACCAGAATGTGAGCTAAAAAGATGTATGAGCTCAAGCCAAACATCCTTTGGGTTTATTTCATGTAATCTAAAATATTCTGCAGGAGTGATGAGAATGGTAAAAAATCTACTTCTCTTTAGGACCTGCAGCTGGAAAGTGTTGAGCTGCACAGCACGAAAGACGAGGAGGTCCATTGTGGGTCTGTGCTAGCACTTAAATACTAGCATATCTAACCCTATTTTGAGCATGGTTTGACAGGAAAAAGGGATACAAAGGAAAAGTAGCCAATTTTTTTGATTTACAATGCCTGACGCTTCTACAGTGGTGGTGTTATGGTAATCTGAGGACTTAGCCAGGATAACTTTCACTGCTCTATGACATTTGGAATAGAGAATATAAGACTGGATCTTTATGATGCTTTTTCTTCCATTTGCAGGTTCGAATACAAGGATTGACAGGAAATGTTCAGTTTGACCACTATGGTCGCAGAGTCAACTACACCATGGATGTCTTTGAGCTGAAAAACACAGGTCCCAGAAAGGTACGTGCTGACAATGTTTACTATCCTGATATCGTATAAATGAGTCATGTATGATGAAATGATTATGCAAACTTACATTAAACTGGACTCCATGTGGTTTAAAAAGATATAATTTATTGAATACATGGATAATATTTCTGGTGAAAGCAGATTTAAACTGCATTTTCTACTAAATGCTATTATTCAGTGCAACAAATTGGGGAACACAAAAATTAGTGTGCCTCTTGGAGTGGTGGGATGTCAGTCAGTCAAGCATACTAATGAAAACCAGCTGGGTGGCATGTTGCTAGGCTGCTGGGTGATGGAAAATGGTCAGAACTGTGAGTAGTAGATATTTCTTGTATCTTATCCAAAGATTTCTGTCTTGCAAATTACTGGCATTTTTAGGCAGGGTCATTTGTATGTTCTGTGTAAACATGAATCATAGGCTGTAACTAACACAGGGCTTTTAAGTGGGAAAGGAAAGGACAGGAGTGAGGAGGAGGAGGAGAGAATGCCCTGGATACTCATATTTTCTGAGATTAATTGCAATATCTGATCCTGTGTGCTTGATTGATTGCTTGTAAGCAACTTAGGCAAATGCACATTAATATGTGTCTAAGCAGATCCTCCGTGTCTGAATGCACGTAACTTATCACTCAGCCCAATCACTTTGAAAATATAAGCCTGGGTACTTTTTTAACCCTTTCTCTTCTGTGCTGAAATTTGTCCATTTTACATAGTATAAACCAAACAAAGTGCAGAAAATGTACTCAGGCTCAAAGATTTTCTTTCTTTTGGAGGCACTGTGGCCTTTTTTGTTTGTGAGGTCATGAGATCAAGAAAAAGTGAGAAGCTGATGGTGAATAGGAGAATCATGGACGCTTGAGTAGGGCCAAGGCAATCAGAATTGAATTAAATAGTCCTCTTCCGTCGGGCTAGGGGTGACAAGCCCAGGAAATAGTACCCCAGGTGAACTGTCTGTCTCTAAAGACAGTTACGTGCCGCAGTGATGAGGAGGCACAGTGCTGAACTGCATATCCAGAGCAGAATTACGTGACAGGATGAACTGGCTGCCAGTGTGTCACATTCCAGAGCTGTGGACAAAGAAAAACATGTGCCTGTGTATGAGGAGTATTGGTGCAGTTTTCTTTGAAAGTATGACAGATGGCTAAAGAATAAATTGGGAAAGGTGAATCTGTCTTCCTTCTCTCTTGGGAAGCCCAGTGTCTCCTGCCAGGCAATGTGTCTGACCTTGCTACTGCTCTTGCTCCCTTCCTGGCAGCCAGGAGGGTGTGTGGGCGGATGGGCCGCATGGAAGGCAAGTGGTGAGATACGACCTTCCCATCCTCGGTTCCCAACTGCACAGAAGCGAAGGCAAGGTGGGAAAGATGCGGTTAATTAGGTCACAACTTCAGTAACTCGTTAGGGAATGTACTTGGCAGCAAACTGTCGAAGGTGGCCTGTTGTTCCTGTTTCAAAGTTTGTTGCCTGTTTTGGGAGAGATGTCTGGCTGACACCACTGCAGGGATGTCCCCACCCTCTCTTCTTGCCTGAAATTTGAGGAGAGGGTGGCTGTGAATAGAGGAGCTATGTCTGTGCTGTGCTGGAGTCCTTACCTTTCCAGGCATGCCTGTCTGCCACTCTTAAGCCGTTACCTGCCATTGATATAACGAGCCCTAACAGCTTTGACAGATCTGGCTACTCACAACAATGTATTTCTCATGTATCACATAGTATTTTATTTGTGATCATTGGACGAATTCTGTGCTCCAGCCTGACAAATCCTATATGATACGTGAGAAATGGCTATGCTTAATTGAACTAAGAGGCCTTCACTTTTAATGTCTTCTTCTCATGTTCTACGTAACACAACTTGTGAGTCACCCAGCAATATCTTTTCAGGACTAGCCTTTCCAGTCAGAGTAATGCATGCCTCTAATCTTTAGAAAAGCGATTTTTGTTGCCCACGGCTTAAAAGATGTGAACAGAGCATTACAAAATGGCACAGCCAGTCGGAGGCAGACTTCCATATAGTTTAGTAAAATGGGAAACAGTAGCCAGTGCTCATATTAGTTTCATTTATGCAGCATTTCTTACTTGGTTCTTGTCTGCAGAACAGTAACAAAACCTGCTGGTGAGGGGAAGGGATGTGAGGAGGAGGATCACAGAGATATAGTTGGATGTCTCCTGTGACTGGAGTCTTGCAGTGGAGGGATACAGGCTCTTTAGGAAGGACAGACAGGGAAGATGAGAGAGGGAATTTCTGTTTATGTAAAAGAGCAGCTGGAGTGCATGGAGCTCTGCCCAGGGATGGCTGAGGAGCCAGCTGAGAGTTTATGGGTTAGGATTAAAGAGAGGACAGGTCAAGGTAACTTTATAGTGTCTGCTATAGCCACCTGACCAGGAATCACAAGTGGATGAGGCACTCTACAGACAGACAGGAGCAGCCTCATATTAACAGGCCCTGGTCATCATGGGGGACTTCAGCCACCCCAATATCTTCTGATGGGACAACATAGCAGGACATAAACAACCCAGGAGATTCCTGGAGTCGGGTGACAACTACTTATTCCTTCAAGGAATAGAGAAACCAGTGAGGAAAGGTGCTCTGCTACACCTCCTACTCACCAACAAGGAGGAGCTTGTTGGGGATGTGAATGTCAAAGGCAGCCTTGGATGCAGTGAGCATGAGGTGGTGGTGTACAGGAGCCTAAGGGCAGGGAGGAGGCTGAAAAGCAAGCTCACACATGAGGACAGCAGACTTTGGCCTTCTCAAAGATCTGCTTGGAAGATAAGCTGTAAGGGCCTGGAGAGAAAAGAGACCTAAAAAAGCTGCTTAATATTCAAGGATCACTTCCTTCAAGCTCAAGAGAGTTCCATCCCAGTGAACAGAAGTCAGGCAAAAATGCCAAGAGACCTGTATGGACGAACAAAGAGCTCCTAACCAAACTCAAACATAAAAAGGAAGCATACAGAAGGTGGAAGCCAGCATGGGTAAGCTGGGAGGAATACAGAAACATTGTCTGAGCATGCAGAGACAAACTCAGGAAAGCTGAAGCCCAAATGGAATTGAATCTGACCAGGGACATCAAAGACAACAAGAAGGGCTTCTGTGTGTACATAGGTGACAAATGGATGACTAGGGAAAACGTAGGCCCTTTGCTTGATGAGACAGGGGACCTGAGTACACAGAACATGGAAAAGACTGAGGTACTGAATGCCTTCTTTGTCTCAGTCTTTACTAGCAAGACCGGCCTTCGGGAATCCTAGGTCTCAATGACAAGGGAGAAAGTCTGGAGCAAGGAAGATGTACCTTTGGTGGAAGAGGATCAGGTCAGGGAATACTGAAACAAATTGGACATATATAAGTCCATGGGCCCTTATGGGATGCACTCACAAGTGCTGAGGGAGCTGACAGATGTCACTGCAAAGACACTGTGCATAATCTTTGGTTGGTCATGGTGACTGGGAGAAGTCCATGAAGACTGGAGGAAAGTAAATGTCACTCCTCTTTTCAAGAAGGGCAAGAAGGAGAACTCAGGGAACTATGCCTCAGTCCCTGGGAAGGTGATAGAGCAGCTATTCTTAGAGACCATTTCCAGCCACATTAAGGACAAGAAAATCATCATGAGTAGTCAGACTTCACCAAGAGGAAGTCATGCTTGATCAACTTGATGCATTTCTAAAGTGAAGTGACTGGCATGGTAGAGGAGTGGAGGGCAGTGGATATTGTCTACCTGGACTTCATTAAGACCTTTGACACTGTGTCCAGTAACATCCTTCTAGAGAAGCTGTTGGTGTATGGGCTGGATAAGAAGACAATGAGGTTTACTGAAGGCTGGCTGAAGGGCCAGGACCAAGGTGGTGATCAGTGGTGTGAAGTCTAATTGGAAGCCAGTAACTAGTGGTGTACTAGTGGTCGAAACTGCGTGTCAGAACTGGCTGCAGTTAGACGAAGTATTGTCAGCAAGTTGAGGAAGGTGATCCTTCTCCTCTACTCAGCACTGGTGAGGCCACACCCGGAGAACTGTGTCCATTTCTGGAGTCCTTAGTACAAGAGAGACATAAACATACTGGAGAGACTCCAGCAAAGGGCCACAAACATGATTAAGGGACTGGAGGATCTCTTCTATGAGGAAAGGCTGAGAGAGATGGAACTGTTCAGCTTGGAAAAAAGGCTCAAGAGAAGGCACCACCCTGAAGGAAGGGTGCAAAGAAGATTGAGCCAGGCTCTTTTCAGTGGGGCCCAGGCACAGGGCCAGAGGCAATGGGCATAAACTGAAACACAGGAGGTTCCCTCTGAGCATCAGGAAACACTTTACTGTGAAGGTGACCAAGCACTGGCACAGGTTGCCTGGGGAGATTGTGGAGTCTCCATCCTTGGAGAGATTCAAAAGCCATCCGGACATGGTACTAGGCAATTGGCTCTAGGTTCAGCAGGGGATCGAACCAAATGACCTCCAAAGGTCTCTTCTAACCTCAATTATTCTGTAAGTCTGTCATTCACCATTCATCATGCCACCAAGATTTAAAAAAAAAAAAAAAAAGAGAGGGGAGAAAAAAGTAAACAAAACACAGACATATTCATGCACAAAATGATAGTCTAAGATTTGGCTTCTAAATTCCAACTTGGACAACTAACATGTGTCATGGTTTAGCCCAGCCAGAAACTAAATGTGACACAGCTGCTCGCTGACCCTCCCCCACCCATGTGGGACTGGGAAGAGAATTAAAAGAGAAAAAGGAAGGAGACTTGTGGATGGAGATAAGAACAATTAAATAATAATAATAACATATATGAATATGAATATGAAAATATGTAATGATAATAATATATGCAAACAAGTGATGCACTGTGTAATTGCTCACCACTCGGTGACCAATGCATGTCCCATCCCAGTAAACAATTGTGAAAGAGATAAGTCCTAACACTGCAATCCCAGATGAGCAAGAGGCCCAAAAAGAGAGAGAGAGAGAGCGAGAGATAGCACTCAGAGACTCTGAAAGTAAGAGCCCCCAGAAGAGCAAAAGCCCTTCTTTCTGGTCAACCCTCGTCTATATACTGGGCGTCATGTTACATGCTACGGAATACTCCATTGGCCAGTTTGGCCCTCAATCCTAAGTCTAAATTCAAATCCTAAGGGGAGTCGTGGACCCTCTGTCTCGGCCATACTCCCCCCCAGCCTGTTGTGCTCCTGCACACTGACAAAACACGGGAAGCTGAAAAGTCCTTGAGGTCTCAGTGGCAACTATAAACATCAGTGCACTACTGAGGTTCTTCTCATAGCAAATCCCAGACTAAAACCAAAGCACGGAGCTCTTCTAGCTGCTAAAAAGAAAAACTAACTCTGTCCCAGCTGAAACCAGGACAACATGAAAACTGATTATCAAAAATTTTGAGTATTCTGTTGCCCTTAGTGATTTGTGGGCTTCAGCAGGAGCACTTCAGTGGTTGCTACAAGGCGCGCAGGCCTTCAGAAATGACAATATTCATTGATATGCCAAACTGTTGTGACAGATTTACTTTGAGGCAGATATTTTTGCAATATTGTTTCCTACAAGACAAATTCAGACTCTATATAAGTGGATGCAACTGCTAGAAACTCCAATTGCAATCCAACTAGAATTGGATATACTTTGGTAGCTGAATTCAATCCTACCCTTTGAGTAGTTTGTTTTTTTTTCCTTGGGGATTTGAGGTATTTATAGGAGAGCATATTTTTTTTAGTGCTCTCACAGTGACTGTGAATCTAGATACTTATACAAATGTCATGATATATCTTATATATTTATTCAGTAATCCAGTTCAAGGGTTACTTTAGCACAGGTATGAGATGCACACATGCAAGCTCATACCCATGCACACAAGCTAAAATTCCTTTAAAAAATGCCAGCCATTCCTCAAAAACCTCCTTTATCTCTATCTGCATTTTCATGTGATACTTACTTTTATAACACATCACATCATTTTGTTTTCTGCTTTCCCTTTGAACTTTCCAGAAGTGTGGAATTGTGCAATGAAAGCTTCCCAAACTACTAGGTTTCGGTGTACATATTGTGCCTTCAGCTGGTCACAGTTTTTGACAAGAACTTGACATTTTCGGTTATCAATTGTATCTGTTACTCTGTGGTTGTTTGGATGAAAAAGAATATTTGTTAGCAGTGCACCGTACTAGGAAGAAAACCACTCTGTCCACTATGTCAGCAATGCTGAAGGTTCCTGTTAGCTGCAGACATCTAAATCAAGGCTCCTGTGCTGTAATAGCAATTACAAAGAGAAAAGGAACATTTCAACTCAATATACCAGAAGTTGTGCATGGGAAGAGTTTGCGCTTGTTTGCTTTACTAATAGGAAAAAAAATATTCACTCATATTCAATCATACTCACTCACTCATATTGAATTACTTCACGTATTTGTAATTCTCTGTGGTGAGTGTGCCTGCACGCTGCTCTAGGAACTGCTAAATAACTTGCCTTTCCATACAAATTTTTCAAAAAGAAAATTAAATGAAATAGTAAATGTGAAAATCAAGAGGAAGGTTGGTTGTTTTAAGAATATACAGGATTCTTTAATGCGTATGAGACCAGGAACCAAAGCACTCCCCTGCACTTCTAGACTCTCATATCACATCACTGCATTAATCTGAACATGATGTTTCTCCACAATATGAAGGCAGAATCCTGTGTGATGGCGAATTTCAATCTGGGTTCTACGATAATGTTAGAAATAATATTGGCTGCATAACTGATCCAATCATTTAGCCAGTGTAAAATCTTTTCATCCAAGGTACAGACTATCCTTTGGCACTGACAGTTACACTGGAGCTCTGTCTGGAGTCCACTTTCCTCTAAAATTCCCTTTCCTCTACTTGTAAGATGGACAAGGCATTCCTCTCTCCCAGCTCTTGGTCTCATGAGCTCTCCTAATTAATCAAGACTTTTCCTGCCTAACGTCACCAGGGGCAACATTAAATGACAGAGAAGAACTCTAAATCCAGAAATACCACTTGCTGATATAGATACTAAAAATGGTGTCACCACATGGAGTGAGGAGATGAGTGTGCTGTAAGATTCTGGCCAGCCAGAATTTACAAAAACAGTGAAGTATTTTAGCTCTCTTGGTTATCCACAGACATAGTCCATAGCCTGTGGGGATTTTTTCGAGGTTTGTGGGGAGTTTTAAGTGTTTGTTGAGCACCTCCTAAAAGCATCAATAAAAGTTTGAGGGGGAATCTCCTTTTCTCAGGCTGCCTTCATCCCATCTGGTCTTACAGCAAACACAGCATCCCTGGGCCCTCACAGGAGAGGATGTTGACTCCTGTCTTGTGCCTAACAGCATCGCTGCCAACGCACAGGGACAGCTGCAGGCTGTACTGAACACCAGAGGTGTGCACTGCAAAGAGCGATGTCTGTATGGAAGGGAAGGCTTCCGATTGCAGGCATACCACTTTTAATGTGTTTTTTTTCTCCATGGGAATACAAGAGCGAGTGATTCAAACCTGGCTCTAGAGTAGTTCATCGCCAGCAATGAACAAAGACAGCTGCTTCACCTTAAAGGCTGCTCTGGGAAGGGTTGCGGCAGCCTAAATGCAGCCAGGGAGAGGAAAACCTGATTTGTTCCACCTCCCTGTAGGCACTTAGCAGGGATACTTTTAGAGTGAAGTCACTCTCACCAGGCTTTAGAGTCTGTGGGGAAAGCAAGCACTTTTCCAGGAGAGATGCTTCTGCCGCATGAGCTGAGTCACTGTCTAGGGGTGCCTGTCTGTCCAGTGAGTATAAAGAAAGCTTTAATAACAGGGCTTCTAATGTAGACCATTAGAAGGTAAAGGTCAGTGCTAGCAGTTAAATGGAACAAGCCTAGTGTAAGTCCCTGGGCTGGGGTCTCCTGGGACGCCCACGATGGAATAGGGAATTGAGATCAGCCAGCGTTATTACAAAGCTGTCATCCAGATGTCTTTCACTCCTCCATCTAAGACCAGAAGATCTGGAGGATTAGTGAGTGAATATGTTCCTGTGGAGAGCAAAAATTCTTATATCTTGATTATGCCCCAGGAAGGCTTCAGACTATTGAAAACGGGATTTAACTTGTGCCTCTGGTCGAAGTAAGTTGCTCAGATCACTCAGGAACAGTTGAGTGACAGCGTTATCAGGTCTGACTCCATGCAGCAGTGGTGCAAGATGGTACACCCAAAGCATTAGATATGTACCACTGTGAACCTGTCTATGAGCGTGACAGCATTTCCTTTGGTATAAAATTATCTTTGGATCACTCCATTGTTCTTATAATCATTTATATTTGTAATTATACAGAATGTAGACTTTTCTACTGTAAATTGTATGGTTTTTTTTGCAGGTTGGTTACTGGAATGACATGGATAAATTAGTTTTGATTCAGCATGAACCTACACTTGGAAATGACACTTCAGCCATTGAGAATAGAACAGTAGTTGTCACTACAATTTTGGTAAGGTGTTTCCTTTTTCAATGCTTATACTGGTGTGTGATGCGATCTCATTTCTACTTATGGTCTAAATTAGTCTACCAGTTCCTAGGTTAGTGGGAGGGTGAGAGCCATATATCTTAATTATCTTGACTGTCATGTCTGTACAGAGGTTTTTTTGTTATGCATTTAATATAATGATTCACTTGAAATCAGGTTTTTAAAATTGAGTTGCAGTAATTTTCTTCCTTTACTCAGTCTTCTCTATTTTTTACTAAAGTAAGTCTCAGAAATATAAGTGAATTCTTTCAACCTCTAATTGATAAATCTTGACTCACAAGAAACTGGAAGAAAAGAAAAAAATGAAACCTCTAATTGACAGAATTGAACAGAGGGTATAAAATTAGATGTCTGTAATGCCAGTTGATACATTATAAATTCAAAACTGACATTAGAAAGAGCTAAAATTCTAAGTGGTGTAGTTCAGTCAGCCAATGAGAACTGTATTATCTACTTTTAATTGTGAATGAACACATGAACTTAGTAGATGCATTTGAACATCCTTCTTAATATGTTTATTCAGAATTTCAATAAAATTTCCATTTTAATAAAATCTAAATAGATTTGGGGTTTGATTTTCCGGTGTTATTGGTGTTTTTAAAGAGTGGTTGAAAAGGAGAATGCAGTTGCTTCATTCATTTACATTTTTGATACACAGTTTTTCAAAACCATTGTTTCTTACAAATCTGTATTTTAAACAAAATGTTTAACAATTTTCCTCTGAAGTCAGACATGCCCTTTTAAGCTGATGTTTGTCAAAGCCAACTGGCAAAGGGTGACCTTTACCTGACCGCTTTTAAGATTTTACATCTCAGTTCACTGCCCTTTTCACCTGCTTCATTTAGACAAGACATTTTAACTCTTTAGAATAAGCTGAGTCTCAAATGGGAAGGAATATTCTGTGTGAGTTGTTAAGCAATAATTTTTGTAATTTAATATAGAGTTGAAAATAATCCAAAGCAAAGGGTCAAGACATTTTCTTACTCAAAAATGCAGTTAGTTACCAGATTTCCAGCAGTATGTATCAGCATTTATACATTAAGTATGTCTTAAAAATCTCCTGTTGAAGATTATTATTCCAGGATGCAAAACAACCAAACTACTATACAGGAATTCAGAATGTAACTCCTAACCAAATTGTGTAACTTTTTATTTAATTTTATTTCTTTGCATGGGACATTTAAAATATATGTATCTTTTTCCTAAAAAAAAAAAAAGACTTGGTGATGGAAAAAAAAAAAATATACTTCAGTACAGTCCTCCTCTTTTCAGCCTCTGATGAAGAATCCTATTTTAAGAAATTGATCAAGGAAGAAAAGAGTCCCAAGATGCTGCGAACATTCCTAACTAAGGCTCAAGTATTAACCACCAGTCTAGTAGCATTGAGCTAATTTTTCCATATGGATTACTGTTCCTCTGACTGGATGACCAGGCACTGAACCACCAAGAAAAGTTCTGTGACTAATCTGAAATGTCTAGAACAGATGACGTTAACCTTCAACTTTGCCAAGCTGAGAAGAGAACGATGTGAATAACAAGCTTTCAGTCGAAATTCTCCTCTCATACCAATCCTGATATCTTTGACTGAAGCTACCATACATGAATACTGTAATTTCCATAAATAGCTCCAAGCTTAGGAGAAACGAGTAAAAAATTATAGTGAAAAGTAATATAAAAGGTTCCTGTTTACCAGAAAGGAAAACAAGAAAGCTTTTAAAATGTGTTATCTTGCCTGTCCTGTTTGCATTGAAGCATTTTGATGTGCATAATAAATGTTATCTTCAAAAGAACTTTTCCAGTCCCTGTATTGAAAGGACTGGTGGGATCGTTTTCAGAACCAAAAAGCTGAATTAATATTCCAAAGCATGCCCTATGTTTATGCAGCATGTCGTTTTGGGATAAATGCAATTATCTGAAAGCAGCACTGCTTCTTGACCAGAAATGTTCCCCTTTCAATGTTTCAAAATCACAGTGCAAGAGAAATATATCAGAATTTGGTTTGAATAAGAATATATGGTGAATTCTGCCTTATCATGCCCATCTCCCATTGACTCTAGTGGGAGCTGCACACATGATACTGAAGGTAGATTAGAACCATGATTCTTAATATTGGCCTGCCAGGGCAATGCATTTAGCATCCACAAGCATATGATCCCATACACACAAAAAAGATATATTTAGCTAGAATAACTTTCAGAATCCTGTTATTTCGCTCTCCTCTGTATTATAGACATGTTGCAAATGCCAGACAGAGACTTTTTCACCTCTTCATTGCCATCTCCACATTGAAGGGAAGTTGAACCACTGTAGATGACATATATAATTTTGGTTGCATGCATATTTTCCAACATTAAACTGAAAAGCTTCTGCA
The DNA here is from genome assembly GCF_009769465.1 of Tauraco erythrolophus. NCBI lineage: Eukaryota > Metazoa > Chordata > Aves > Musophagiformes > Musophagidae > Tauraco > Tauraco erythrolophus. The sequence continues at coordinate 119,834,421 of NC_141465.1, read as the reverse complement.
ACCAGTCCTGTCAGGCTTTTCAGTCTTCAAAGACAGGTGTCGTGGCAGTGTAAGAAAAGTTTACATTTTCAGCATGGCTCGCTTTAATTTTTGCCTGAAGCCAGATAGCACAAGTTGATTTGCCCGCTTTCTTCAGTTTTTACATGTCTGTGCTCACTTTGCTGTAATGTGGCTGTATGGCTATTGCATAGAAGGTGCATTATAACAAATTAACTCTGCACTTAACTTAGTACAGTGTTTTCTACTTGGCAAAATGTTATGTTTATTTGTAACGTCGTGAGAGCACGAATAATTAATTTTACAGTTTGGGTTTTAGTGCATAGGCACTCGACCTCTCTCTCATTAGCCATGTGGCGAGGCAGCAGCCCAGAGAGAGGTGGCAGCAGGGGCAGCTGATGTGCTTTACTCTGTCAGCTGCAGTGCAGCCCTCGTTTTTATATTTCCTGGGAGAGACCCATGTTCTGCACCTCATGTTATGCACAGCCTCCTGCACATCAGACCCTCTGGAAAGGACAGGTTTTCTACCTGTGTGCAGAAGCATTCCTTCCAGGGAGGCTTGACACCTCCAAGTGCAGAGCAGGCTCATTGTATGGCTGGAGAAGGGACACCATGTGCGGCCCTCCTCTAACACTAAGATGAAGTGAGTGACCTGCCTAGCTAGGAAGAGTGATCATCTCTACTTTAGCAATTTGAGAAATAACGGTGACAAATTGTTGAGGCTGAATATAGGGGAGTAGGCTGGGAAGGCTACTCCAAACTCTCTAATCCATTACAGCCAACTCTGTACCTACTCTGAGATTGCAAAACTTAAAAATCACAAAAATCCTTTAGAACCAAAGTCGATGTACATAAGCTGCATCTGCATTGTGGCGTCCAGCTCAACATTTTAATGAGATAGTCTTGGTGTTGGCACTTTAAGCTTCAAGGGCAGGATCCAGTTCACAGCTGAGTCACCTAAATGTAGATAACTTTACAAAGGATATTGATTCAGTTGCAAATAAGCAACTTCCAAGTACTCAGTGACTTTTAAGATGCTCTAGGATATATTGCCTATCCCTTATTCTTACACTGGCAGGATGACACTTGCCTGTCTCATGCCATATATGACCACTCCATCTGGATGTCTCAGCTAGTGTGCGTTGTTTCAGGCATGCGGGATAAGTTGTTCCCCAAGTACATACGTTTCCATCAAAGCCCACAAACATTTAGGAATTGATTCAATGGCCCATAGGTGGATGCCTAACACTGAGGATATCAGACCTTGACGTAAAGGACCTGCAGAATGGCACTTGGAGGTCAGGCAGGTTACCTTAGAGCATCTCAAATGACAGATAACCTTCATTAGGTGACTGAGAACCACCCTCATTGTTTTGACTGATATACTCTTGATGGAGTCTTACCTCAAAAATTCTAACTATAACCCTCTTTCTCATAATAGAAAATATTTTTTCATTAGAAATTTTATTAAATAAATTCTTTACTAGACTGAAGAAAAAATTGAAGTTTGTTGCATGACAATAATAAAGACTTCAAACCGAATCCTGGACACTTTATTCAGAAAAAAAACTCAAAACCGCAAAAACCAAAAAAAACTTCTATTGACATCTGAAGTTTCTTTCAGAATAAAGTGTGATAATGTGTGCCACTCCTGTTCTAAAAATGAGACATTTCCTTGCACAAATATATGTCACTTTTACAAATTATTTTTACAATGTTTAAAGATTTTGAAATTAACTTTATAACAGGAAAGCCAAACATAGAACTGTTTGGTATTTGGGTTAGTTACTTTCTCCAGCTTCCTTATAGTATGAATCATCAGTTGTGAGCATTTTACTGTACACATGAATTTGTGGCAATATGGTGGAATGATTTGTTTACATCTATAAAGGTAATTGTTGCAGACATCAACTTGTATTTACAAATGTTAAGTATTGTTATAAATTGTGAATTATATAAGTAAAGCTTGCACCATTTCAAATATCTGTTCCGTGCTAGTCATTGATCATTTCAATGTGGACTTTTCCTTGATTCACTACCCCATAGAATACTATTAAGCAGCTGAAATATTGCAAATATTGCAGTGTTAAACCTCATTCAGCAGTAAGTCAAACCTGTGTTTTACATCAGTAGGTTAAGAGTTTATAGTTCAAAAATGTAGTAAATACAAAGATGGTGAAGAGAAGTAATATTTTTTATTAGACAAGATGCTGTAACTGGGAACGGTGAAAAAGTATGCCTACTGTTCTCAGATATTTCAGCTGATCTAATAGAGATATTACTTCTCCATAGATATCTTGCATCTCTTATATCTTTAGACTAGCATGATTACACTGACATTGCTACTAATTTAGAAAATGCTATTGTAAGAGGTAATACAGAAAAAATAATCCACAGATAGAAAAAAGCATCAAGATATGGCTGAGTACATGCTATTGATCAATTCAGATATTTCAGGACTTTGCAGAGTGACCTTGCAAGTTCGTCTGTGTAAGTTGTTTGTTAGCAAACCACTAAAACTTGCCTTTCAGTGGCCTGATGTTATTATAATAACATCTGCGTACCTCATTAGTTTGAAACATTCCCCAAAGTCTGAAATGGACAGAATTTAAAACTAGTGCTACTGTTTGATTTTTTTGGCAAAGTCTTTATCAGAAAGCCATATTGAGTCCCACTCACATCCCCCCATCAAATTCTACCTTGCAAATACATGTCTCATTATTTGGCAGGTGAGGTAGGTACAGCAATTAAAGAAATTAATTTATTCTGTGTAAAAAATGTAGGAGAGAAAGGACAGTAAGCAGAAGGTAGTAGATGTTTCCATTAAGTTGTATTGTTTCACACTGTCAGATCTCATTCAGTTCCTGTTTCTTTTAAAGCAGTCACAGCAAGAGGTACAACCTTATTCTACAAGATAATTGCATTATAAGAGATGTTCCTTGCTGTATTTTACTCTAAATCAGTAAGATCAGAGTGTATAGAAAGAAAAGTGGATGTGGAGAGAACCAAAGTGCTTCCTCCAAGTGACGTAACAGATCCCTGACAGAACCCAGGTCTTCCGAGTCCTCACTTGGTGGTCCCTTCACTGGATGAGATTGCCACTGCTTGCACCTACCAAGGATGGTTTTGGACCCCACTGTTTCCCGTCTCAGCCTTCCCTCACAGAGCTCATGGGGAGGAAGGCTGAAGTTTGCTTAGCCCATAACAGGAAAAATGAGGCACCTGTCACTTTGCTTTGCTGTGCAGAGACAGTTGTAGCAGCCATGTCAGTGATGAGGCGCAGGCAGAAGCACAGTGTCTGAGTCTGGGGAGAAGGAGCAAGCTGACCTGGCTTCCTCTGTGCCTGTCTGCTTTGTGTCCCTCTCCAGAATTATTATTTCCTGGTGTGACTTTAACTGCCTGACTTTGGCTTGGGATTTATAAGACTGAATAGGAATAGCTGGCAGTCACTAACTCTCATCTTTGAAAATCAAAATTGCTTTTTAGATGCAGCAGACAATTGTAACTGAAGCTTGTAAGGAGGGTCCACAAATGCAGGATACTGGACAGGACTTGGTTGTATTTCTAGCTAGCAGTTGGCTAAATCACAGTCAAGAGACAGTATTTTTGGCCTCTCTTTATTGTTAACCATTTTTGTGAAATAGGTATGTAGAAAGAATTGGATTTTGTCTTTTCCTCTCATGGAAACAGCAAGCCTACATGAGGGAGGAACATGTGATCCATGTGCCCCAAATCCTTCCCAAAATCAAGATCTACTGCAGAGAGAGGGCAGGATCCCTTGTCCCTGCTCTTCTCCCTCCCTCTTTCTGGCAGGCAAGTGGTTGAAATTAAGCTGATTTATGTGGGGACAGGAATGAAAAAAATTATGCAGGCTGCTGGTAGCATGCAGCAGTTTTCCTCTGAAGATACAAACTCTGTATGGGCAAAGACATTGCACTGCATCACTGCGGTGATTTCAGTGTGTAGTTAATGCTGTAGCTCAGTGGTCTTAGTGCCCAGGTCACACACATCAGGATGATTGCCCTGCTTTTAGAAGTCCTTGATGATACTTAGTGGTCATAACTATGTGCTCAAGAAATGCAGCAGTCTACTGTTGTCACCCTCAAATTTCTCTAGGCATTTGTACTTGTATATAGGTCAAGGAACCAGGTAGTCAGACACTGTTTGACTTTGGAAGTGATCATTGTGGACATTTTGCTATGCTATGTGGTTCCTTAGCTGAAGTAACGGCCATAATGCATCAATGGCCTCCAACACCGAATTACTGGATTGTGGCCCAAGGAGGCATGTCCATAGCAGAGGATAACATAAGGAGGAGATGATGGGAGGAGAAGTGTTTTGGGAATACACCTGAGGTGAAACATTCTTGCAATACTTAGAAACGCGCACGTCCCCCTTCCCAAAATGTGTTGAATTTTATCTGGGATCTCTCTCTCTCATTGAAGTAAACGAACTCCACAGTTTTCTCCACTCACATTACACAAAGCTCCGTTCTGACATCCTTATACAGAATTGGGTCCTGGGCAGAGTTACCGCAGGGAGTAAACTTAGATAAATAAAGGGAATAGTGCCTCCCACATATGATCTCTCTCTTTTATATTTCTGTGCCTTTTCACCTTATAATGGTAAATTAAAGATACTGTTCAGGCTTGCCTATGAAGTTCTCTTGGGTGAATCCGACCCTATTAATGGAAGCTACATATAGGTATCCAAAAGGAAAAAAATTCCTGATACGTTGAAAAATTTTGAAATTGGCTTGTTCAGTCCCCCTATTGCTCATATAATGCCATGTGTCCTCCATTGTTAAACACCTGATAGAGATTGCAAAATTGCTGTTGCTTGCAGCTGATGTTGATGTAGTTTCAATGAAGTAGACATTCTCAGAATACATGTTTACCTTTATTTTTATTTTTGTAACAATTATTTATGTAGGAAAGATATGAATGGGGCAGAGTACTACCAAGGTTAGTGGAAAAAAAAAACACATTTGCCAGTGCCAGCATAGGAAAACTTAAGTTGCAGTATTTTGTGATGTAAATTCAAACAAAGGGTGACATTAGTGACAAGTAGCTTATGTGGATCTGGCTATGAATATGAATTATGTGAAGTAATTTGAAGTACCACTAGAAAGTATAGTTTTACATAACAATTTCTAAAGTCTGAGTCCACACAGACCAAAAAAGAAAAAATGTGACCTTGTTTTCCCAGTGCAACCTTGATTTCCCAATTGCATAATGTTCACTATTGTGATAATATGGTTTACACAGGGAATGTAAGATACACTTTTTGAGACAGGTTTTACTTGTTTTCAATGGCACTCACCAACTAAAAATATTTTGGTACTTCTTTTTCATGCAGCATGGAAAGCCAATGTCAGCTTAATACCATTACTGTCCATGCTTATTGCTTAGACTGATCCTAAAAGACCTTGCAGAATCAGCACTGTTTACTTGAAGGGGAGGATATGTGTTTCCTTGGGAACCTAAACCCCAAGAAAACATATCGTTCAGACTGTGCATCTGAAGTTACATAGATAGTAACCACACTATGTTAGAGGACACGCTTACTTACTGAAGTCAAAAGCATAAACTATACCTTGCATTATCCCACAGCCATTTGCATTGTGTAGGTTCAATCTCTATTCATGCTTTAAATTTAGCATATACTGCACTAAGGTCTTTGATTTAAAACAAAGTAAAATTTATATGCATTCTTGGACAGTTTTTGTGTTTGTAATTTGTAAGATTGATAAATCTTGTGAAATGTACAAGTCAAATTGCAGTGTAAATAGTATACCTTTCTTTTCATACATTTAAATTTAAATGTGCTAATACTATCCATGAACTTTTGATAAAATGTGTGTTGTTCAGTCAGTAGATGACATGTTACTTTTCAGAGTATATTCTGTATACTTCTCCTTTACAGTTTTACTTCTTTCATTATAGGAAGCCCCATATGTTATGTTCAAGAAAAACCATGATACGTTTGAAGGGAATGACAAGTTTGAAGGATACTGTGTAGATCTGGCATCAGAAATTGCAAAACATATTGGTATCAAGTACAAAATTGCCATTGTTCCTGATGGAAAATATGGAGCAAGGGATCCAGAGACAAAAATCTGGAATGGGATGGTGGGAGAACTTGTTTATGGGGTAAGCATACTGATTTTTGAAGCAGGATTTAATTTATCATAGTATTAGTCATAAAACAGGAAGTCTATATGCATTATTTTATTTAACCTTGGGATCACAGAAAAGAAACAGAATTCTGTTTCGGATCTCTGTGCTTTCATGTATTTTCAAGAGAAAATCAAATAGTTTCATGGAAATTCTACTATTTATTCAACCTAGTACCTTGTAACATTAGAACATCCATATGTTGCACATAACTTAAAAATTCATTAATGTTAAAAGTAATGTTAAAGACCATCTATTCCTGATACATTGTAAAACTTAGTTGGGAAAAATATCACTCATTTATTCATTTTCATGGAAGGTGGACAGATCTTTTAAAAAAGACAGGACTCTAGTTCTAGTTTGAGAAATAGAGAATCCACCATCATATGGTAAACATATATAACAAACCACTACAGACAAGTACACAGGCAATTCAGAATTAAGATAGACTTTTAAGATGAACATCAATAATAAAACTTAAGAGCAAGCCTGGTAAGTTCAACAACTAAGAGCACTACGTTACAGAGTGATCTGGAGAAGGCTTCTTCAGAATAGCATAACACTTAACAGTTCTGTTGACACATAAAGTTGCCATATCTAATGAAAATAATGCCAAAAAAACCCAAAGAAATATTTGCAGTATCTGGTGTTACCAAAAGTAGCAAAAGTCAGAGCTTTGCTTGCTGATGACTGCAGTTGCTAATGTCTGCACAAAGTACAGAACAGAATTCTTAGAGAAACTTTTCATTTCAGTGACCAAATTAAAAAAAAAAAAAAATCTAAAACTGTTCAGATGAGAATATTTCCACCAATGAACTCAATGCACATGCCTCAACCTCCCTATGAAAAACTACTGCATACCTATTCATCGATCAACAGTTGCAGTTTTCACAATTCCAATGCAGGGAAAAGCCCAGTGGCAAAGGTTTGCCATATGTGGGCAAAAGCCTACTGGCTTTTCTAGCAGCTCCGTTTCTGCTCCCTTCTGTCAGCTAAGTACAGCTGATAAATTTTGTCAAAGTCTTCTCTACTAGCATCAGTTCAAGGGACTCCTCAACATGAAATAGACTGTGTGCTGTAGGAGTGTGGGAAAGGATGCCCCAGAGTTGTGTTGATTTCCCCTCCACATGGGCATGGGAAGGTTATATCAGCCTCAGAAAAATCTGTATGTTCTTGGAAGCTTTTGGAGGAACCAACCTCACTTATGTCTTTAAAGAGTGGAAAACTGAGTGATCACCAAGTATGTATATCCGCTTTAGTGACTTGGAAGTAGCTCAACTCTCAGGATTTTAAAAGTCAAGGTTATTTCAGGCTTATTTTATCAAAAAGGAGGCAACTCCTTGTCTGGCTTTTAATCACAATAGCCATCGCATGGATGTCAATGGCTATGCACTGGTTTTAAACATCTGAGACATTCTACGTATTGTGAGAAAATTCCCTTGCCCAGATACAGAGTTTTAATAGCAGAAATTCAGCAGCCTATCATCTAGTTGAAAATTATAGAGCAAACTTGAAATTACACTCTAGTTTTCAGGTTTGGGGATTTTTTTTCCTTTTCTTTATCTTGAAAAATTTACCTCATCAAACTCAAACTGCCCCAGTGCTAGACTGAAATTGCCGTTGGGAAGCTCACACAGAGCTTTATGCCAGTACGGGAGTGTGACTTTTGGCTGTTAACGCAGCTGAAAGCAACAAAACTCACAGGCATAAGGAGCTTGTAGCAAATCGCCTGCATGAAGAGGGTGTCCCCGAATACATGGTCAACACCTCATTTTTTGTAATGGAAAAGAATGAGGTGAAGGCTCTTTAAAGGTTTGGTGGCCAAGTTTAAAAGCTCCTGCACAACTATCTGTTTAGGAAGGCTGCAATCTGATTGAGGTTATGGAATTGACCTCTGGGAATGAGGCACAGCAAAGCTCTTAGAGTTGCCCTTTTATTGAAAGAACTAACAGAAGTCTGTTGTTGTGCAGTATATTTGCTGTACTGTCCGAAGACTCCCTTAGGCTTTATCTATCCCAGTATATCAGTGGTACCAGGGAATGTCCCTTTGCACTAGAACTTGCTTGCCTAACTGCTGAACTGCAACAATGGTCCTCGCAGTAATTTTGGCCTGTAATTACTCTTCAAAACAATTTTGCAACCCAGCTGAATACTGGCATGTGGTGAGACCATTCTCTATAAGCAACTTTAGTGCAGCTATCCTGGTTCAGAGGTTAAATAACATTCATGGCAGCGACACAGACTGTCCAGTGCCAGCTGGCCTTAAGGCCAAGAGCTCCTCCAAGCATGTTTAATGCACCTTTATAGGTGTATATTTCCTTTCCTTTAAAGGAAGTTGTTCTTCCTGATATCTTATAAGTTTGCTGCTTAAGTTTTCCATAGGGAATCGATGAAGAGCATCCTCCTTGCAACTTGTTTGAGTCCTTGCCAGATGATTTACAGAACATCAGGTTCCCTGGCCTATTCCATATAGAGAAAGCAGAAAAATCAGTCAGCCAGAGACTTTACTGCAAAGCTGTGCTGTAAGAGGATGTTCATTTTCTCTAGTAGATCCCCAGATCATAAACACAAGTACTCTGAGTAGCTGGCTGTGCTTCAAGCAGGGCTTTTCGTATGCAGCCAAGATTGGGACAGAATTTGCAACTGAATTAGCAAGTTAACGAGATGATCTATTCAGGAAACATTTTACAGTTTCTAATTCCCTACCACATTAAAGGATTAACAGACAGTTTTGTGCTGGCCAGTGAGATCGATCCTTTTCTGTGCCACATGAAAGGCTCTCATCCTCTCCTACTTTTTACACCATGCCTCAATGTCACTTAGCCCTATCCATGTTACTGAGAGTGGACATGTGCCAGTTTTATCCCATGTTCCCTTGAGAGCCATATGCACTGTTGATTTTTCTGGTAGCTGGACGCCTTCCGGTACTGCACAGAGCAGCTCGGTTGTCACCCAAACCCTGTAGTCGATTTTTCCATCACGTCCCATAGGAAACAGTGTATAAAGTGCTGTGGTGAACGGTTTTGCTGCACTGTACAGAAGGTTGAGGGATGGTGTGTGTTTATTTCCCTGCTTCCTTTTTAACACGCCATTAAAAACTAACAGGAAATCTTGATCATTTGGCCCTGATCTATGCAAATGCCTGCTGCAATAGTCCATGTGGGGTTCTATGGCCCTTGATATGAACCTCATAGAAGAAATGCTGACTGGGGATGAAATACAGTTAAGCACATGTAACAGGTGTTTCCAAATGCACTAACAGTCAGATCCAATTAAATATTCATTCTCCTGACACAGAGTGCAATTCTTTCACTGCTTAACGCAAAAGGTCACAATTCATTTCTGTTTGAAATCTGAGAAGCTGTGAGCTTTTGAAGTGGGAATGACTTCCTGCATGATTCTTCTCAGATAGGTTTATCGCCTTCATACAACTTGTACCAAGGCTAGGTTTTATTCACAAGGTTATAATAATATGTTCTGGAAAAGTAAAAATCTCTTCCCACGAGACTTATTGTATAATATCGGAAGGATACAGAATCCATCTGTACTTAGTAGTGGAGCAGCCTTGACTGAAATGCTGTTACAGATGCAGTTGCTTCAAGTGTGAAGTATCATTAGTCTTTGCCAAAACAGATTTCACTGGCAACAAAATCATGAATTGGTCACACCATTGTTATAATGTTAATCTTTTAAATCTATAATTATATGGTGTACAATAACTGGGCAAAGCACAAATGCTGATGACTAAAATGCATGATTATTGTCATTATTTATCTTTCAACAACAAAGAGTTCATGTACGCCTTAATGTGGCACACAGTAGTCTTACAAAAATAATAAATAATATTATCAGACTGCATAGGCTGCAATTCTTCCAATTATTTGGCATCTGATTGTGACCCAGCTGTATACTGTCCCTTTACATTCATTGACATGAAGCAGGTTTATCTGCATTATGAATAACCTGACAATAGATCACTATCACAATAAAATAGGATAAGATCCTATTTCTCCTCTTTAGCTCCTTGAAGCAGTGCAGGCAACTAGTTCTGGTGTAGTTCTGGTCCTGCGTGTACTCTGTAAGCATTTAAATTTGGTAAGATGAATCTTATCCAATGTTTCATATACAATATGCAGTGTGCTAATTAGGTCTTTAAAATCTCCATAATTCACACTAAAATGATGTTGTCACTTTTCCTCCTCACATCTTAAAAGCTAACCCTCAAGGATCCTTTTTTTAATCCCCGTAGCAATCTGCAGACACAAAAAATGAAGCATTAGCCAACACTTTTGAAGACCAGTGACCAGGTCTATCATTTACACTGTGTTCATGAAGATACCGCTATGTGACAAACACAGATAAGATTCGCAGTAATAGATCACAGTTTTCATCTTTCAGTTAAATCATTTCAAGGAATCCACATTACCCGTTCACAGTAGCTGAAATTTAGGAATAGAAAAGACATTGATGCTAAAGAAGGAAACCATCCTTCCAGAAAAAAGGAATTTATGAGTGAGATGAAATAAAAAAAATATGCAGCAATGCCAGTGCTCAAACTATCCTACTACAATCCTTAGACTACAGAAACCAAATTTACTGTACAATTTTCAGGATATTTAAAAATATATTTTACACTTAATTTTTCTTCATATAGTACCCATCTTGATAAAATATATACTTCAGTCAGAATTACGTAATCACAAGACTTCAGTTAGTCAATTTTTAAAAAATGCTTTGTATTGCAAAATTTACATTAAAATTCAGACAATTAGCAATATTATGATAATGTTTGCCCAAGACATTAGCACATTAGACATTAGCAGAGATAATGTCTGATATGCTTGCAAAATTATGATTTTAGTTGTGTTGCTTAAACTATAGTATCTTTACATTAAATTATGATAAGTATTTGCATCACAACTATTTCAGATTTACAGATATAATCTGATCATTAATATATAAAAATTTTAATACAAATTTGCATTTTTGGACCACTGCACTGGAATGAGTCTTTTGAATTATTCAGAATTATACAGCTACCAAAACAGGTTTAAATTTTAACTACATGAAATTAGTTTTACATTGAATTCCATAAAATATATATTTATCTCAGTATAACTTAGCATATAAAATAACAAAAACATACTATTTTAAATGCATTTATCTGTTTAAAAGTGGAGATGACAAAAAAGCCTACATTTCAATTTCTTTTTTTCTTTATCACACAAGCTATTTGTGTAACACTTAAACTATTTAAGCACATCCTTAATTTTCAGCATGTTGTAATCTCATTGAAATTGATGTGATTTAAATATATCCTTGTATATTTTACTGATTATGAATGTTCTTAAGAACATCCTAAAAGGCAAACATGCTTAAGTGCTATATCTGGAGATGCTACCCTGTAAGATGAATTTGGGCCAACTAAATATTTAGCAAATGAAACCGCAACGGTCCTATTACGGAGATTTATGAATAGCTCTTAATTGTGCCTGTGAAGATGACTGGGCCTGGGGTGGGGTGAATACAGGCAGATTATCTCTGAGGCCTGAAGCAGAGCAACGCAACTGCAAAAGGCAGGTTGTGAGTCTGCGTTACTTGCAGCCAACACCAAGTGTTCTCAAAATATGCTCAGTTACCCTCCTTAGCCCATAAGCTGTACAGAAGTTCACTCTGGTCACAGAGCATGGGCTCTGCTCTGAGAATCCACCTAAATACAGCGCCACGATACTGAACAGGAGAAAGGTTTCAGCAGCTTCTACATCTGTTCCACTCCCCCCAAGTGTATCTTTTGTCTTAGTTCCTCTTACGATTCCCATCTTCAGTACTGCTGTAATGACAGCTTTGGTGTACAAGACAAAGCAAACAAGGCAAGGCAAGGCAAGGAGCAAACCTTAATGTCATGTTGAGTCCCTAATGACAGAAAGGAGCCATTAGCACAGCCACAATACCTTATAGTTCATGCAGACATCACTAGCAGCCATAATCACCATCATAATCAATAACAATTCATTCGAGACTGGCATCTTCATTCTAAAAACACATTAGAGAAACCTATTAAAAATTATTCCTGTCTCTATCTAATCTCCCTGGATTCAGCACACTTTTTATCCTTATATTGCATATTCTGCACAGCTGTTTTCTAAATACTTGCCTTTTGCACTGTTTAAAATCTGATTCATTCCTATTGGACTATCTTACCCCCAAGAGAGATGTGTGTGGTTTTGTGGCATCACAGCAATAATTATTCACCTTTGCTGCTTCATGCTATTTGGAACTTCCTTGAGTCTATGAGCTGGCTTCCCTCAAAGAATGATTGTATGTTATGAAAATACGATAATAAATGACTGTTTCTGGGATCTCATTAAAAAATCCCTATATATTCAGTGGTAATAGGGTCATTCTCATTTTTTGTTCTTCCTTGAATTCCTTTACTTTAAATCTAGATTAATACCTCAAATGATCTGCCTACATTGCTGCCCACCTCTATAAGATTCAAGAGTCTTTTCCTTAGCAGGAAAATCACGTATTTCTGTAATTCTGTAAAATAAAAACCTGCAATATGTATGTTTTACTGAAAGCATATTGAGTAAATACAGATCGTGATAGAAAGAAACACACAGTGTCCTTATATTAATGACATACCTTTGGAATTAGCTGCTTAGCTGAGTGTATAAGCCAACTCCAATTAATCTATACATCTATATTTCTTTTTTCTTTATAGAAAGCAGAGATTGCTGTTGCGCCTCTGACCATCACTTTGGTACGAGAAGAGGTCATTGATTTTTCTAAGCCTTTTATGAGTTTGGGGATATCCATTATGATCAAAAAGCCCCAGAAATCTAAACCAGGAGTGTTTTCCTTCTTGGACCCTTTGGCGTATGAGATCTGGATGTGCATAGTCTTTGCCTACATTGGTGTCAGTGTGGTCCTGTTCCTAGTTAGCAGGTTTAGCCCATATGAGTGGCACACAGAAGAACCAGAGGATGGGAAAGAAGGACCCAGTGACCAGCCTCCCAATGAGTTTGGCATATTCAACAGCCTCTGGTTTTCCCTGGGTGCCTTTATGCAACAAGGATGTGATATTTCCCCAAGGTTTGTGTCAAATCTTTTTACATTTGCATTTCATCTTCAACACTGAGGCATAAAATCTTCCTTCGTTTATTTTCCTGGCAGTGTTTTGAAGTTCATTCTTTAAGAAGCCTTTTCTTTTTTTTTTTTTCTTTTTTAATAGCTATGATAAGAGCAACAGAGAATCTGCTTTGAATTTCATTCATTACTATTATTTTCTGTGTGTCAATGTGCATAAACCACAAATGGCTCTCAGAAACAGCAGGTATACATGGGGACAATTCTACTGAGTTGACTTCAGAGGAACTGTGTTGTTGCTAAATTAGTTCCATTGTGTTACAATTATGAAATGCACACTATTCTGCTGAATATTTGCCTTGCATGAGTGAGTGTCCCATTTCTGCTCCCCAGCAAGCTCTACAGCGCTGCTTCCGGAATGTCGCTAGCTATGAGAGAGGAAATATTTGACCGTCTGTTTCTGAGAAGCCACACTGTATGGCTGAGCTGTGCCTTACGGAGTGGGTGCCTCAGATGTAATATATCATCCCAGTCCTGAATTTCTCCACCTTTTGTGATGTTCTGGAAATTTAGTGTGCAGTAACTGCAACTACTTAATTAAACATAATGACTCAATCATTCAAACTCAAATGCTTCAGTTTAGCCATTAACAGTGAGATTTTGAGAGTGTTCAGCATTTGCCTAACTCTGCTATTATTGAAGGCAGCAATAAAACTGCTACTGGTTAAGACTGGATGTACATTATTCCTCAACAGCCTTCTCATCAAATTACAGGTATTAAAAGAGAAAATATATTTTTTTACTCGACATAAATGTCTCTGTTACCGCAAAACGTTTGCTTCTTAAGTAAGAAAAATGTGAAAGTCCAAATGATTGCAGTAGCTTATAGAATGATTGATAGGGTGATAGGAACATTTTAATCCTAGAGCCAACGTAATCCATGTGCAAAGCCTTTTGTGTCTTTTTTTTTTTTTTTCAAGAGGAAACAGGGAAAGCTACTGATTTGCAGCTACCATGCTTTACTTTTGTTTCCAAAAAGAGATCACCTACCTAGTATTTTTGACATGTTTTTTGCTATGTTAGGCCTTTCCTGAAATAATAAGAAGACTGGGATTACTGTTCTAGAGAATTCGAACTTCTGTATATGCGTGATACATGTTAATACAGTAGACTCTGTACTGTAGGCATTAAGATTCAAGAGAAAAAAACATTTATTGGTATTTAAAATGCAAATGATCTCCCTCCCATTGACCGTTACTTAATGATACATGTTCAGCAATAATGGTGCATTCTCTTTTTCTCTCTCTCTCACTTTGTGGCTTAAGAGACAGGAAAATGTGCATTATCTTATTCATGTTTAGATCCCTCTCAGGTCGCATTGTTGGAGGTGTCTGGTGGTTCTTCACGCTCATCATTATTTCATCCTACACTGCTAACCTCGCTGCTTTCTTGACTGTTGAGCGAATGGTCTCACCCATAGAAAGTGCAGAAGACCTTGCCAAACAAACTGAAATTGCTTATGGGACACTGGACTCAGGGTCAACCAAAGAGTTCTTCAGAGTAAGTTGTCATGTCCATTAGAGCAGCTCTGCCTACCGACTGCTCTTACAAGATGCTTAGAAGGGTGAAATAATGTTTCTTTGCAATTATGTGTCATATAGTTTGTAACTCCTGCAATACTCTAGGTACGTTTTTACCCCCGCAACACCATTTGTTGGAGTTTTCAGTTACTTTAATTATTGGAAAGTTTATTGATCTGTCACATTGGGCAAAAGAGGTGCCCTGAGGGATACTGAAGGCAGTGATAATTAAAGCAGCATTGCACTATTGATTCATCAGGAGCTACAGTACTGAAATGATGTGCAGCATTGAAAGCCTATGATGACAACAAGGGATCTTGCAGGTTTTGTTTCTGCTTACAGATTTGGCTGTGTGCGTTTTGCTTTAGTGTCTTGGGTGGTGGGCAGGAAATGCATTTTTTAATTTGCTGGCTTTCAGATGGATAATAAAGAGAAAATATATCTCGGGGGCATGTGATTGGAGCATTAGGAAATAGCCTAAATAGCTGTTCATATGTCTGTGCTGTCTGTATTGATTACTTCATTTTCATTTGCTTTCCTGTGTTAGTGTGGTTGGTATGTAACCGTCATTGTTTGCCAGCTGGAAAACAGGGAGCCTGGACATCACAAGGAGTACATAATAAACAGTCCCTCCTGCTTTATTTCATGTCTCTAGCAGACAAAAGTTAAGCTTAGCTGACTGAATGTGTGTGTTTAGTGTTTGATCATGGCTCTGAATAAATGCTGTGAGCCAGTAATCTTTCCTTGGAAATTACATAGTTTAGGAACATTATTTATTGGAAAGGTGCAGTTTAGGGCATTTTTAGAAGAAAGGAAGATGGAGTGATAATTTCTTCTTACTGGCCAATAGAAAGGAGACTGTCCACGCATCTTGACTGTTTTCAGTTTGGCCAAACTGAAATCAATGAATCATTAACAAAATTATGGATGGGATTTTTGAATTATAGACAGTATCAATTCAAGGGCAGTGGCTGAAAATGACCCCAAAAAGGTCTGTTTTGAAATAACATTTTATTGCAAGAGAGATCCTCGTAGAAGAACTTGCAAATATTTTCTCTTAGCTGTAAAAAGATGATGCCTTGTAAGCTATAAATGGCATTGAGCCAACACATGGTGGTTGAGCCTTCACATAATGAAGCTGTCCAAGGAGTTTAGTCTAAGCTAGTTTTCTAGATTTCTTCTGTATACACTGGAGAAAGAAAAGCACCCTTGTGCATCCTGTATGGGACGAGTGTCTTATGTTGAGATAAATTAGCCTTTAAAAAACCTTACTCTTTGCATCAGCTCTAGAGGGATCCCACTGAAGTGATGAGGGTGCTTGATACATAATTTTTTAATGGATACAGTTCAGTGACAGGTTTGTAACTACACCTGTCTTCTTCTAAAGAATGTATGACATTACAGATGCTCTCTGGGAGCTTTATTTTTTACCACAAGTTATAGAAACTCAGCTTGTGGTCCCTAGAAGCCCTGATTTCGCATCAGATGTCTACGTGATAGAGGAGACTTGTCTGAGAACTGAAGTATTTTGATCCTGAGATGGCCAGATTTCCTTTTTTCTTGAAAACGGTATAATCTCTCAGTGCTCAGTATTTATATTCCTCTATACTTGTCCCATAGATTCTTCTTAAACTCAATTTATGAAAAGTTAGGTATTTAATTCTGGGAATTCTAGTTTCATATCATCACAAGCTGAGGTGGTAACCACAATATATGTGTACGAATAGATCTTTCAACTAGAATGAAGCGGTGATGATAGTTAAAAACATGATTCTGAGGACCAAGCTGGTTTATTTAACTTTGAATTTCCTAACTTGTTGTGTTATCAATAGTATCCAGTGCTTGCAATTATTTCAAGCGTTGATGCAAAAATTAATTCCCAAGGAAATTACAAAGAATGAAATAATAGAGTTGTTTTCTTAAGAGTTTCAAAACACTTTTACAAGCCATCATTTTGAAGTAATGAGGTCAGGTCTTTTGACGTAAAAACAGTCTTGGTCACAAAAATTTCACGATTTTTTTAAATCATCCTGTAAACACAGATACTTTTATGTTTGAATCAATATTTCATGCAAGATCTCTACTTAAAGAGAAGATTCGTTCTCCATCTATGACAGCCATTCTTTCACTTTAACCTTAAAGGATTAAGAGAAGAAATAAGGAAAAACAGTGTTCTCTTTATATTTTTTCTTTCTTTCAAAATACAAAGGGAAACATTAAGAGTAGCTACATATATAGTTGCACGTGCAAAATGTAAAGCGTTATCAAGATTTAGACTGTGTTGATCACTGATTTTAAAATTCTGTAATTGAGGCCTCATTATCAAATTATTTCTAATCTCTGCAGCAGTATAATGATTGCTAATGATACGGTATGTGTTATTTCTGAAAATATTTATCACAAAGCAGGGACAAAGATAAAGTAACATTGACAGACAATATTTGCACAAGCACTATTTGCATAATACATAAAATAAGACCTAGTCTGAAACAATAGTAGGAGAAGACTTGTTTCCGAAGTCTAACATTCTGTGTAGATAGAAGCAAACATCATCAGTTTTGGGATTAGAGTCATGTGTAACTTTTATGTCAGTGATTACTATCTGACTGAAGATGAGCCTCCAGGATATTTTCTCATCATTTAATCATTTCTCATCAAAATGTCAGAAACTCTGAACAACTATTCAATCTTTGATTCCAGATTGAAAACAGAAAAGGGAAAAGTCATTTTAAATCCAACATAAAGAAAAAGAAGACTCTGATACTATTAGCTCTTTTCTTATTTCATGGTTTGGACACAGTGACGGTTGCATGTTCCAAGCAGCTTGATCAAGAGGAACAGAGCTTAGTTTTAGCAGTCCTACTCAGAAAAGCCCTAAATGTAAATTATCTTAGCCTATCTGACTGCAGGGGAAAGCTGCAATGTTTCCTCATATGCTAATGAGGAATATCTGTTGGTTCAGTTTTCAATTTTCACTCTGGATTGACATGTAGAAATTTAATGTTAATAAATGGAAGCTTGGGAGAAGAAAGTGTTCTTACAGAGCAGATGCCTTGTTGGACTCACTGTATTTTTTTGTCTCTTGATAAGCAGAGGAAACTAGATCATAAAAAAATAGATTTAAGTACAACGTTTTTCAATTGATATAGAGCATTATTTCCTCTTAGTAATAGAGGTATTTTATCTGTTGCATGTTTTTAGTTTTGAAGGAGAGTGACCTATTAGATGTTTAATGTATAAAGAATTTGAGATATGGATGTTAAGATGTAAAAAATGATTGGAAGTGAAGGCAGACAACGGCAAGTAAATATTCTTGAAATTATGCCTGATTCATTACTGGTCTCTTCTGTGTTTTTGGGTTTTTTTCTGTAAATTTAAATCCATGAAATTACATCAGCGGAAAGCGAAGAGAATGCATGAGTGGCTTAGCTTACACTCTACTCTCAGCCACCACTACTTAAATGATGAGTAGCTGTGACTATGGTGGAAAGAGAGGGTGACAAGGCAGGATGTGATTATGGACATGCACACCTGTTGTTAATTTAAATTCTATTCTATTCGACAGAAAGATAAAATTATGCATACAGACAAGCTAAAAAAAAACAAGGATAATTTATCATGTTCTGTTATGTGGTATTTTTATTTAACATTTCTGATTAAATACCACTTACTTTCAAGTTAGACCAGTCACTCAGTAATTGGTAACAAGAAGTGCTTTAGGGAAATTATTCTTACTTATGAAAAGGCTCAGTTGCAGGCTTTTTAAAGCCATTGTCAATGTAAATAATACCTAGATTATAGGATTTGATATTTAAGTATTCTGTGGCCCTTTGTTTTGGGGCTTTATAATAATGAATCTTTTCCTGGAGTGCTCAGAACAGTGTAGGAATGGGCTCATAGACCAAATCTTGCTTAGCTGGAAACTCCTATTGACTGAAATAAAAGCTGACTTGAGCATTGGGTTAAAAAGTCTCTTTTGCAGCATGCATAAGAGAAGACAAGTGCCATCTGTTATTAAATAAAAGCACTGTATAGTGTTCAGCTGACACGCTGCTGGTTTGCATGTATGTATCCCTGTTGCTGGAGGAAGCAAAGGAATTGCTGAATGAATCTGATGACCATGGGAAGGTTCTCAGCCTGACAGCATTTCCTTCCTTCCATCCAATGAATTTTTTTTTTATTTTTTATTAAGTTTTATTTTTTATGAAGTCTTTACTTGTGCATTCCCAGACAGGAAAATTTCCGACTAATGCACTCTAAGCCATGAATTCTTGCACGTTCTTTGAGAAGGCACATTTTTTACTCGATTACTTGCAGGGTCAGAGTCTTTAAAATAAATCCACTGATACTGGGGTACTAAAAATATACCTAGTACTTCTTTAAAACAAAAGCTTAGGGCATTTTGTTTCCTTTAATAGCATATTTGGTCCAATTTGCTGTTTCCATCTTTTATTGTGAACAATGTCTTGAAATGTTGTGCAGCCTTTCTGAATGTAAATGGAATGAATCCTGGACTCTGAATGTTGAAAGCAGAAATCTTACTTAAGCTATTGACCTTTTGATGGTGTAAGAAGTGGGTGTTAGAGCTGACAAATGCCTCAAGATTCAGCTTGGTATTTATGGGGAGATTATTTTATCATTTCTCTTTCTTGTACAGGTTTATTGTAGATATCTATTTCATATATAACTCCTTAAAACACACTTTACAACACTTCGACTGTGTGAACTATCTTTATCTAACAGTAACTTCAGGTCATAACTTTGCAGTTATTTTGTTGTGACTGCTAGAGGCTAACTGGACCTAAACATAATATCTGATATTGTACTATTGGTATTGTTATTTCTTATTTCTTTTAAAATAATCATGCAATTCAAAGAAGATCCGTATCAAAGTACAATTTTTCCCAACCCCAGTTGTTTGAAAAATTAAGTATGATAGATTTTATTTTGAACAGTGCCATTCTGAAATGTTGCAACATTCTTTTGTTCTAACTTCTTTTTAATTTTCTCCAGAGATCAAAAATAGCAGTGTATGAAAAGATGTGGACCTACATGAAATCAGCTGAGCCATCAGTGTTCACTAGGACTACTGCAGAGGGAGTAGCTCGTGTCCGCAAATCCAAGGGGAAGTTTGCCTTCCTGCTGGAGTCCACCATGAATGAATACATTGAGCAACGAAAGCCGTGTGACACCATGAAAGTGGGAGGAAATCTGGATTCGAAAGGCTATGGCGTAGCCACACCGAAGGGTTCTCCATTAAGGTGGGTGGAATAGTATAACAATATAAAATGTGTTGTTATAGTATTCCACCTTCCCTGATGTCCCTGATATAGCTCTTTTTGTTTTGTGTGTGAACATGGTATGTTATTTTTCTTTTCTTCCATTTCATATTTTTTTGATCAACAAAGGTAACCGTTTCTAATTGCGATATGGATTTAGCAGCTTTAGTTGGCATATCTTTCAAGGCCATATAAAAACCAAACTGGTTGAACACTAGCTACTTGAAGTCAGCCTCAATAGAATTAACATCAGCTATTCTATTTCATCAGCTTTTTTCACCAAATTCAACCCTTTATAGCAGTATTATGCCTACGTTATCTGCATCAGTCTCTGCATCAATAATATACCTACATTTTATGTTTTGATTTTTGATCTTGGCTGCTAATTTCTGAATAAGAAGCTGCTTGTAACATCTTTTCTCACATGTCATCACTTGGAGGCAAATAGTCCTTCATTAAAACAGCTTTATTAAAGTACTTTTTATTAAAGCACCTTCTTATTTAGAAAAAAAAGTTTGTGTTTCTAGTGTATGCATTTCAGTACTGCCTTCAAACTCACCAGTATTTTCTTTGTCATGATATCAGACGCATTCAGTCGAGTAGGAGAGTTTTTTATTCACAGGCAGAACATCATTTGCTTTTCATTCAAATTGTCAGGGAAACAGAAGTAAAGGTACTAGTCCTGTGTTAAAATTGGCAGTATTTACCATTGTGCTGTCTTTAATGTTTAAGGCAAACAAAATTTGATGTTTTCCTCTGGTAGACTTGCTAAGTTTCTTCAAAGCAAAAGAGCAACTAGCAGATTGAAGGAATGTGGCCCATGGAGTCTTACAGAAATAGGGCATATGCGGGTCGGGGAGAGGGAATGGCCCATGGAGCAACCAGCTTCACAAACCCAACTTCACAAATTTCACCCATTTGCTCATGATAAGGGATTACAACAGGCTCTGGTAAAATAGATTCACAAAGGAGATGAAGTGAGCTGAAGGGGGGAGTTGCCAGTGCAGAGGGAGCCATAGCTCTGTGCAGGAAATAACTAAGGAGGTATCTGTCTACATCCATGACTGCAGGGGAGACGTCACTACCGTTATGCAGATAACTAAACTCACTTTTAACTCACCAATTTAACCTGTGCAAAATGCCACAAACCTCAATAGCCTCAGCTGTATTACACAGATGAGAAAGAAATATCATCAAAATCATTTCCAGCAGCAGCAGCAGATTTGTATGTGCAGGGGAAAATCAGGCCAGTTATTTCAGTGATTGAATTTGAACTTTTGGCCCTTAACATTCAGTACCTCTCAGATTTAAAAACTGCCACCTTCACTGCTGAATAATGTAGTAAGAGACCATAAGGAAGTGAGAGAGGGAAAGTGACCACAATAAAAATACTAATTGTAAAGAAAACATGCCCAGAACTCATGGGATTGTCAAAGGTAGAAGGCAGCAGATAATAGGAGAGGCTGATCTGTTATCTGGGTATATTTTCAAAGCACTTATTTTTTATTTTATATTTGCAGTATATTGCTGTCTCCTTCTCAGTGTTTCAGACAACCTAGAAGTGGTAGGCAGCACTGCAGTTCAGTGGAGATACTTTCCTGTGGTAAGCAAGTGCCCACTGCTGACGCAGTCACACTTTACTGTGCCAAGGCAAACTTTTTAGGAATCGCTTCAGCTGCTGTCATATATATCCCAGCAGTGGGCTGTTTGCTCTAAGCATGCTTTATGGTGCTCTCTAGTCTCTCACTTTTTTTCTGCAGAGTATCCAACACCAACAGCAAGAGACAGCCTGTTATAATGAGCGCTAGTAGCCAGTGGAAGTTGCTTTGCATCAAATTTGGCTTATTTCAGGTTTGTTCAGTTGGTTAGATAAAAATACCTAGGAGTAATGAGGACGAGACATAAAGCAGTTAGAAGGAAAAGTGCCTGGTAAGACAGTTTAATAAGAGCAGAGAGAAAGAACACAACCATGATTGTGAGGATCAAGTGTGAAATCCTGGTTCCATCCCAGACAAAGACCAAGCTCCCATATGTTTCAGTGAGGCCACAGTTTGGTCGAACTGGGGATCAGCAACTATCATTAGGGTGATATGATCAAAAGTATGTAGTTTTTCAGATGCTACCTTCAAACATGTTTCAAAAAGGGGAATAGGGGAAATCCTACCAAACCTGAAAATTGGACCAAATCTACTTTCAAGCTGTCTCGACTGGCTGTCCATGTCCACGCCTTTCCCGAGCCTTTCTTTCACATGTGCTAACTGCTTGTTCTCCTGCTGCACCCCATTCCCTCTCCAGCCCCAGTGACAAACCTCAGGCAACGCATCAGTGCTACTTACGTATTAAAAACATTAAGCAACACACTTAATGTTCTGGACAAAAATAAAGAACAAGCAATACCTCACATTTGTACCACCTCTTCCATGTATGTCTATAGACAGTAGTGCTTACTGAAGAGGCGAGAAGCTTCCTACCCCTGTGGTTTTGAACAGAAAAGACTCAGCAGTAAATTTTAACTGCATGCTTCAGTATTTTCGGAATTGTTTGAAATGGTAGAATATGCTGGTTTCGCTATTTTGACTGCATCTCACATGGTAGTGTTTCTGTTACTGATCAGATGACTTATGTAACTGTTGCCTGCACAGATAATTGCAGATATTGAACATGCAGTTTGAAATACATGAAGGGCAGGCTAGCTAAGCTCATTACATAAATTAGTCAAAAGACGCAATTTGCTATGGGAGTTGTAAATTCTATATTTTATTTAATAATCATAATTTCCTATTCGAGTTATGTGTAGAACACAAATTGCTTGATGTATTTCACAAATAATTACAAGTAGCATATAAATGTTAAACATTCACACTCTATTCTTGGGCTGTTCAGGACTAGGGAAAAATATCAATTTTTTCAAATTAATTATTCATATCAAATTATTCACTAAACGCTTTGAACACCTATTTCACCAGAGATATCTTAGTCTTAATCCTCCTCCTACTTACATTGATTATAAATCAGGAGTTTTTTCACTAAAAATGTAGTAACAGCTGCATAAAATTAATGTGAGTGTGTGGAAGACTAGACCATATATTTTCACACAGCTAACACTGACAGAAAGTGGGGTAATCTAAATCAGACTTCTTCCTGTAGCATAGGACTAGCAATGGTTCCCTGCCATCAGATCACCGGGCTCATGTTCATTACAGAGCACATACCCATCACTTCGCTCATGCAGACGAAATCCACCTATCAGAGTGATCCAAGGACTGGTCTCTCTGTTGCTCATGACCCTATATATGAGCAGTGTAGTGGATTTTAATTTGAAACTTCCTTATTGGGTTCCATGCTACACTCCTGCAGTGTTCAACCAGTACCTATTGGCTAATTAGAATGATTTCTTCTCAGTGCTGGTGCAGTGTTAGGATTCATGTGTATCACTGAATGGAGGAGAATGGGAAATGCCTGATGTGTATTTCTTTTATGCCCACCGGGCAGTACCATGTTACACATCATGTGTGTCTCCTTCCTTCCTTCCTTTTCAGTGATATTCATGTCTATATAATGTTGTAAAATACTGACATACTTGAGAAGGAACATGAGATTGAGGGCAAAGGCTCTCATCACAACAAAGATTGAGTTTCTCTCGTGGCACTACTCAACTGTCCTTACTGTTTCATCCTCCTACCACGGTAGGTATCCTTCCAAAACTACTGTGTAGTAATCAGTGTGAATTAATGAGTATTTTTCTTCAAAGGTGGTGTTTTCAAAGGTGGTTAAGAGAGTGCTGCTTGTCTGCCTTTGTAAATGTGTTGTCATTAGAAGATGTTCTCATGGCCAGAATTCTGGCCATTGTGGATCACCCCTGGCTCATCTGCCTTGCCACTTGCAGTAATCTGTGTTTCTAGAAGGCAACACCTGGAGATCTTGTACAACACAAATCCTATGCCTTGCATGCCTGTGCTTTTCTGTTTTAGATATGCAGGCATCATAAACAAGTTTGAATAGTGATCAGCATGAAAGAGTTCTTCACTGTAAGCGGTAATGAAAAAGGAAGTAGGAGCAATGTTGTCTTAACGGTACACTAAAAGCTTTTCCTACTTTTTGTACCTAGAAGCTGTTTGATGCTAAGGTGAATGACAGGTTGGGCTAAAAAATGAGGAGCTGTTGTCATTGTTTCTGTGGCGGTTTTAACTAAGGACATTTGACTGTCCTGCATGCACATCCTGTATGCAGCGTGGATGAGTGAAACTTGCTCAGGTCATGAGTGTCTGGTGAGATACTTTGAGTCCAGCTGGATGAGAGTGGCAGGATTAGATCTAGCCAAATAATTAAAAAATGTTGTGAATAGACATATTGATGTATTTTAGAGATTGGCGATGATTGTTCACCAACCTGATGAAATCCAGAGCTATATTAAGTTCCAGCTATTGCAACTATAGTTAATGTTTATAGGTATGAATCTGAGATTCTATATTTCATTATTCAAGCCTCTATTCTTTTTATGTAGCAAAGAAATAACACTAGCTTGACTTTAGGAGGAATTCTTTGTGTTCTGGAGAGGAAGGCAAAAAGGTCCACGTGGTGGTATCTGCTGGTTCTTTGCAGTGTGATACCTGGTGACATGAACTGACTCTTTACACCAAGGTGCCAGTTCTTTATCCATTCTTTACTGTGTTTGTATTAACATGAGGTGGGAAACATGGGAAGTTCATCAGTGAAGCAGGCGATGCAGATGTAATTTTCTAATCATTCTAGCAACTTGTGTGAAGTGCAAAGTACAACGTGAGTGAAACTATGGATTTTAGTTTCCATCCCTTGCAAGGGGATAGTTCCCTGGAGAGTGTTTGGGGTGTAAAAGGCATCCCAATGCTGCCCTGTCAATATTGTATGGATGCTCCTGTTTTATAGATTTGTGCAATACCCGAAAGAGATTTACCCTAAAAGTGAGGGATCTGTGGTGGAGGGAATTTTTTCTTGATGAAACCTGTGAGTTTATGTGAATAAGGTAAAGATCTGTTATGAAGGAAGTCTTTGTGTGCATGGGCTTTATAAACTACGGTCTCAATCTCAGTGACTTCAGCCAGTCCTTACTGGATTGGATTTACTTCCTTCCTGAAGTAAATCTCTAAAACTGACATTCTTTCATTGCTTTGTTCAGTGTGGTACTACAGCTTACAATGCTACCTTTGTTTTTAAGAATATACCCGGTATGGTCCCTGTCGTGGGTTAGGCCGATCCGGCAACTAAACCCCACGCAGTTCTCCCACTCCAGTAAAATGAAGAGGAGAAAAATGTAATAAAAGAGCTGAGGATCGACACAAGAACCGAGAGGGAGCACTCACCAACCATGGTCCCGGGCAAAACATGACTCAGGCTTTTTCTTAAAACAAAACAATTTATTAACAGTTACTTAACGAGACAAAAGGGAACAAAACCGCTCACTTGAGAGGAGAAACAGAAAACAAGGCCAGATCTTAAACACAACAACCTCCCCACTCCCCTTTCCTTTTGTTCCTGGCTCTACCTCCTCCCCAGTGGCGCAGGTCAGTTCATCCATGTTGTTAACTGCTGATCATTTCATAAAGGAGGAGGAGTCCTTACACCATTTTTCTCTTGATTCAGTGGATCCCCTACTCACGAGGAAAAATCCCAAAACTTTTCCAGCATAAGTCCTGCCCGCAGGATTGCAATCCTTCCCCATGGATTGCACCAGTTCGGGCTTTACCAGTCTCGGCCTCTTAGGGAGCTGCTGCCACTCGTGTCGGCGTGGGCCGTCCCACGGATTCCAGATGCCTCCACGACCTCGTCGTGCGTTCCATGCCCATTATTAACAGTACCTGGTCGCGCATCCCCTGCTCCACAACCTCTCCTGGGCTCAGGCATCTCTTCCCCGACGTGGGTTTCTCCACGGGCCACGAGTGGGTCTCTGCTCCGCCGAGTGCACCCTGGCTGCAAGGGGGCCGCCTGCCATCTTCACACCGATTTGCAAGGGAAAACTTCAGCTCCAGCACACCTCCTCCTGCTCCATCTTGACTGACCTGGTCGTTGTGGTTGTTTTCTCTTAGATCTTAATCCCCTCTGGGGGAGCTCGGCCTGGCGGGCACTCCGGGAGCGGGGCGCTTCCCGAGCCCCCCATGCGGCTCCCCCGGCGCCATCTTGAGCACATGGCGCCTGCCCGGGCCCGAGCGGCCGCCCGGCCGGGAGCCAGGAGCGAGGGCAGCGCCCTCCTGCTCTCTCCTCGCTCCTGAGCAAAAGACCTCCAAAACAACCGCGCCTCCCGTCCCTTTGTCCCAACTTAAATAGGGCAATTCGCAGAGGCGCCGATTTGGCTCAACCTCCCGGGGGGGATGGGACCCAGGTCTGGTGGTCAGGGAGCAAATCCCCTCCCCTGCCACCAGAACACCCCCACACACATCAAACTATCACAGTCCCTTAGAAATGTAGTGTTGAAGGAAAACTTATTTTAGTAATGCATGCTCATTCATATCAAATACTGATGGATCTTACATAGGATGGGATATTCCCTATTCTTTTTTTGGATATGTTTTTCATTGACCTGAAACAAGCTTGGGAAAATAAGGGTAAATCCAATAGTTTAATCTCTTCCAATGGGACCATTAAACTTTATCAAGTTCTGTCCTTGATGTTTTCGGAGAGTAGAGTATAAGGAGCTTTTTGTGGAAAGAATTCCCAGATCATCATTCACTCTCAAAGCTGTTTATTGTGAACTTAATACATTATGCTGAGATATACCCCACTTCTCTTTTTAGCCTGGTTTTGTGGGAAAAAAATCATAGTCGTTACACAATAGTCACCTATAAGGACAGGTAAAAATTTTTCCACCAAAACTTCTTGTGTTCACTGGTTTGTTATGATTACTATAAAATTGGATTTGTGTGTACAATAAAGGGCTTTACAATAAATTTATTGTAAATAAATACAATTATATTCACAGATTCCCTCTGAGAAAGAGAAAAACTAGGGAAAGTGTTTGAGCTGACCACTCAAATTACTTACAGTCAAAATTTATTTACTATAGAGGAGTTCTTTAACACTTTAACTAGTGTTTTTCAAAGGTTTTGTGCTGTACTTTTCGTACTTTTTTTGTACTGATCCATGAATCTTCACAAAAATAGAATTTTCCCATGAGTGAAGCTTCCTTGTGCAAGTTGTGTTGTATCATAAAGTAAGCACTTCCCTGGACCACTCCTCAGTGTACCCTATATTGTTCAGTTTTCAAAGGACTTCATAGATGTATTTGGTTTCTAACTGATGTCATTGATGTGGCTATTCTAGCATGTGGTCTTTCTATGCATCTGGGCTGCATTGTTTACTCAATGGTGTGTTCCTGTTTCTAGAAAGGTACAGAAATAGGCAAAGGTAACATAAACTTAGGTCACCATGGTACAGTTTGTGCCCTACGTGCTTTTGAGCATTGTTCTGGTCGTTCAGAGAGAAGAATGGATATTTCCTCTGCTGGCTAGCTGTCCTGCCGCTGGCAACGCTGGCATCCAAAGACCTCTCCTGATCATTCTGAAGACAAGTGACCTTCACAGTAAGGAGAAATGCAGAAGAAGCAAGTTCAATTTTTTTTCACATTTCTCTTATCCTGCCAGAATGGCTGGTCTTGCCCGTAATCAGTGTATTATCCGTAGAGGCAATCATTTCAGCAAAGCACTAAAGGAGCAAGAAACGGGGGTTATTTATGTTTGATGCAGAGAAAATATAGAGACAGCTGGTGAATAATGGAGGTTTGAGGATAAAAATGAGTGATATGACATTACTGAGTTTGACCTCTATTCTTCTAAAGCAAGTGGCAGTGGAGAGAAAAAAAAATCCCTGCATAGTTATGGAGTGGTCTGTGGATATTTACAAGAACAGGATTTTACTCAGGAGTTTCACTTACCAGGATTTTACAGGGTTATTTTTTTCTGTGATACAAAATGATTTGAAAACTAGAATGTGATCTATAACATTTTATGCATATTGTAAACATTATCCTGTTTGACTGATGGTGTAGATCATACTGTGTGACTTTGCATAATATTCTTCCCTTCACCTTAGGCGTAACAACGCTTGAATTACCACCCCATTACCCATTCAGTGTCAGAACTTATAGCCTGGATATTTCTCAAGCAGGTCATATCCTTCAGAGCTCATTGAGTTTTCTGTCAAATAAAAATAACATTTACTAGGTAAAAAGGCAGAGAGTGGGCCACTGCTTAGCAAGGAATGTAAAAGTCAGGAATCAAAAGAAGATCAGTGAAGAGAGAGCTTGGCAATGAATGTTAGCAAGTTGTTCTTTCAGCTCAGCCTGGGAGGCATACTTAGTTTCAGTTACCTGGATTATTTCTGTCTAAAACCAGAATATCTCTTTTAAAAGTAAAAATAAAGCCTTGAGAAGAGAGATCAGAATCTCAGCTTTCTCTGTTCTCAAGTGATGCCTATTGGATTAATTTTCTAGGTTTTAATCAAGATAAGGGTCTTCCCCATACAAAAAGAGTGCAATAAAAAAAGATTAAAATTTGATGGCTAATGAGATCCATTGCAAGACGTACAAGCAAATGTATTTAAGCAAGATCTGCTTGGGGGAGTTTTGTCCTTTCTTGTGACTTTTACATATAGAGGCCGGAAATTGTAATAATCGTATAGTCATAGAATGGTTTGGGTTAGAAGGAACCTTAAAGATCATCTAATTCCAAGCTAGCTGCCACAGGCAGGGACACCTTCCACTAAACCAGGTTGCTCAAAGCCTCATCCAACCTGGTTTTGAACACTTTCAGGGATGGGGCCGCCACAACTCCTCTGGGCAACCTGTTCCAGTGTTTCACCACCCTCATTGTAAAAAATTTCTTCCTTATATCTAATATAAATCTCCCCTCTTTCAGTTTAAAGCCATTGCCCCTTGTCCTATCACTCCTGACTTAAGTCACCAAATTGCTGTGAAAAGCATTGTTATTGAGAGAATTTCTGATATTTGTATCTTTAGAAGAAAACAGCTCATCAGTGTCCATGATGCTGCACTCACTGAATTTTCTCTGTCCTGGCAAAAGAAAAAGAAATCAGTATAGCTTTCAAGTACTTCAAAGAGCCGTCTGTGATCTACCTTGCCTCACAGAGCCTGTTTCTCCATTGCCGCTTGCAGGAAGTTTTCACCCTCAGACTTTGGGGGAAATTCATAATTGAACAAAGCTCTCTATGGTCTGGAGGAGAGAGCAAAAGTCACAGGAATTTGTTCTGTTGCTATTTCTGTTTTTCTATTCTATGAATGACATTAGAAGCAACTGATGGAAGGCAAAGCTCTTCCAAGAAGTCCAGCTCCCATTTTGGTCACACAGTTTAAATTCTGGTACCTCTCTGCTAATCATAGAATCATAGAATGGTTAGGGCTGGAAGGGACCTTCAAAGGTCATCTAGTCCAACCCCCCTGCAAGGAACAGGGATATCTCCAACTAGATCAGGTTGCTCAGGGCCTCGTCCAACCTGGCCTTGGACGTCTCCAGGGATGGAGCATCCATCATGTCATCCTGCTCCTTACTCCAAGGAAGGTCCTGGGACTAGTGAGAGCAGTTGTGGAACAAGGTCCGTCTGAGCAGGAGTGAAAGGACAGAGCATGGAAATAGCAATAAAAGTATTGCCTAGAACGATATTTTTTTATCTAAACATTGCAATGGCAATAGGTATTTTAAAATTAGCAGTATAATCAGTATAAAAGGTTAAACTATCCTTCTGTCTCCCCAGCTTTAGCATTGGTTTAACAGCATGATGAGGCGCTTTTTTTTTTGTTTCTTATTTTCCTTTTTTACAAGACATTTATACAAGAGCTTTGTCCTTCTGATATTCAGTGATTACTAAAGGTAAAATTTCTGTGCTGTCATATAGAATCATTGTTTGGACCAGCCCGTGATAGTCAGCACTGGGACAAGTTTTATAACAGGCTCATTTTCACAATCAGAAAGAAATCAAGGCATCAAAAAAAATCACAGCTCTTTTTTTATTTTTCTGCTTCAGAAATATTTGAATGGAAACAGACTAGGAGCTTCACAATATTAAATCTGTCCAAATGAAATTTGTCAGGCCGTTCACTTCTCTGTCAGGTAAAAAGGGGAATATTTTTAAGTATAACCAATGAACTTCCCTAAAACTATCAGTGAAGACTAGACTTTCTCAGAAATAGTGATACCATTGCCGTGCACACGTATTACTGACTTTCTGGAAGTTTGCCGAGGTTTCATAAGCATTCATCTCCAGACTATGTCAGTGGGATACAAAAAGGTTGTCATTGTTTCCAATCTATAGATGCTCCAAGGAACAAACTCTGCTTCTTGGCACTTCAGAAATAAATTTCTCCTGCCCTTTTCTCTGTCATTTCCCCAATCCTTCATAAAGCAACTCAGCAGAGGGCGAGATGCAGCCCATTATATTTTAACAGCGCAGCTCGTTATTATTTCTCTCTTTTCTTTTCATTACAACTCTCTGGCTGTTTAGGTGTCAATTCCCAGGAAACTGCCAGGCTTCAGAACATGTATTCATTAAGGGCACAAGCCAGCTACCCTTTGAAGTTGATGGTACAGTTCCCGCCAAGTAAAAGGCCTGTCCCACTAAGATAATAATTGTTCAGGTAAATTGTAGGTAGACTAAAGCAAGGGAGCAGGCCACCGAAAGGCATCTCAGCAGCTTGTAACAATACCTCTCTATAGAGCTGACATTTGGGGAACAAATAGCACCTGAAAAACAGTTTGCGATTAATCTGTGTGGTAGTTGCAAAACCGCCCACTTCCAATTGACAGTAAGTGCTAGATGGGCTCCTGAGAGATACAAAATGACCACTTAGTCTTTATGCGGCCTTGGCTCTTGTGAGAAATCCCAAACCAAAAGTAGGAAAAAAAAGTTTATTTTCTTTCTTGTGGAGTTTCTTTGAGCTGAGAAGAATCAGCACACTGTGCAACGGAGTAGGCATTATGGAGGGAGTGAACATCCTAGAACGAAAGGTGGAAATGTTACCAATTAAAAAAAGCACAAAACAAGATTCAG
The DNA here is from genome assembly GCF_009769465.1 of Tauraco erythrolophus. NCBI lineage: Eukaryota > Metazoa > Chordata > Aves > Musophagiformes > Musophagidae > Tauraco > Tauraco erythrolophus. The sequence continues at coordinate 119,803,269 of NC_141465.1, read as the reverse complement.
GAGACCTGGGACTGACACCCAGCTCCAGCTCCCTAGGCAGTTTTAGTATATCTTTTAAGCTTTATACTTAAGATGCATATTACTATGTATCTTGGGATGACCTCTGTAAAATGTGGCTGTGACTTCACATCAGCAAGATGTTCCCGAGGTGGTCAGGTTCCAGATAAAACTGGACGTGTGTGCATCTCATTGGACAACACAAGGTTAAAAGATTGTGTGATAAAACGATGACTTGTGGTTGATCAGTAGTTATTTCTCTGAACTGGTCTATCTTATGTGTGGTAGGAAGTAGGGTCAAAACTACTGCTTTTTTTCTCTACTAGCTCTAGATACACTTTGCTCACATCTGTCTGTATTTTTATAGCTAGAAGCCTTACTCCCATTTTCTGCCTGCCTTCCTCTGCTTCCCATTCTAATTAAGTCACTGAGTAAGAGCTTAAATCAAAACTGAAAAAGGATTTAGCTCCTATTTAACCATATCTTTTAGCAAATCACATGATGCTCTGTGCCCTTTTGTTGAGCCAGACTTTAACAGCTTTTGACAGGATTGGCAGTTTTCTATAGTCAAAGTTTGACTACGATTTTCCCTGCACTTTTTTAAAGTCAAAAGTGAACTGGATGAAAGTGGTCCAAGTCTGACCTGATACAGAGACCTATTTTATTATTACACTTCAGTTATTTCTTTCTACTCTAAAAGAACACATGAAAAGAATAATCTGCCTCCAGGACTCAGAAAAGACAGAGCTTTTTTTTTTTTTCCCTCCTCTCCCTGGCACCCCGTGGGCAGGAATAGCATCTGTACGCAGGAAGATCCAGATCCCTTGCATCTTCCATTACTAGCAGCAGGGACAACCAAGGCCTGCAAGTGAGAGCAGCCCCAACACAACACCTGGCAGCCCATCTCTACCTCCAGAATAGGCTTTCTCTGTACATAATTACACATTAGGCTCATTTCGATCCATTGCTTATATGGTTCCACCTAGTGCAGCCAAAGTTTGCAACCGTGTTTGTCGTTAAGAGAGGCTTTTACATTTAGAATGAGACCTTTGGCTTTCTTGGTATGGATGTAGGCACCTGATTTTGCACACAGCAATATGGAATTTCTTTTTATAGCATTTTACGCTGTGTCATTTGTGTGATTCAGGTCAATTTTGGGCCTTAAAATTCTGAGTTTACAGAAAAACTCATCAGACTTGGTTGGAAATCTGTGAGTTATTTCCTACAGAGTATCTCGGCTTTTTCTAGATAAGTCAAATCACCCAAATTTCAAGTGTCTAAATTCAAACATTACTAGACAATTTTTCAAATGTTTACATTTTTAACAAAAATTTTGAATTTGAAGGTTTCCACAGGAGCTTTTTACTGATAGCAACACAAAACAGTAAGAGCCAGGATGTAGGCCAATGCTCATTTCTTTATGGGTTTTAATTAAAAAGATGGTGTCCTTCTGTGTGCAAAGCTGTGGGACCAGCCTACATTCAGATGCTCTGGGCTTTCTAAGATCTGTCTCCTCAGGTTTTAATCAGTATATATTACTATTTTAGTTATATTCTGACTTTACCTGCTAATAATTTGTTTCCTTTAAATCCACATGAACACTAGACAATTAGTTCTGATTGTGAAGAGTTTAAATAATGCAAATTCAGGCTATGAAAGTGTAGTTGAAAGTGAACAGAAAGTCATCACAGTTTCTTGAGGATTTAGGAATTTTTCTTGTCACAGTTAAATAAGCAGGCTGCTACTTTTGGCATCTCTTTTAGATAGTGGGCAGTTATCCAAGGCAGTTTCCAATTAGAATGCTTTTAGTTCATCCAATTTGTAGGCTACAAGAGAAGATATTGTGGCATCAAATAAAATTCAGATTGCAAACATTCAGATCACATCTAGAATACTGCATCCTTTTTTGGCCTTCTAATTCAAGAAAAACATCAATAAATTGAAGCAATCTCAGTGGAAGGTGATCAAGATGCAGGTGGATCCAGAGCACCTGCCCTGTGAGGACACACTGAGGGATCACACAGTGCCTATGGGGAGATCTTTGAGGCTCTTCATAGCAGTGCAGGACAAGAAGGTAAGAGACAATGGGCATAAACTGAAAAAGGAGAAGATCAGACAGGATGTAAGGAGGAACTTTTTCCTCTAACTGCCTGAGGACAGTCGACAGGGACACTGGTTGCCCAGAGAGGTTGTGCTGTCTATCATCAGAGGTTTTCAAACCGTGACTGGATGAAGTCCTGAAGAAGAGCCTGGTCTGACCTCAGAGCTGACCCTGATGTGAGCACGAGGTCAGACTGGAGACCTCCTGAGTTGCCTTCCAGACTGCACTATGCTGTGATCCTTTTGTGACAATTATGGATGTGAAAAGGACACTCTCAGCCATTGCATTCAATCTCCTGGAACTCCAGGAGGATTTGGAAGGTGGTAGAATCTTACAGAGAGGAATGTTTAAGTTCCTGCCTAGTAGAAGGTCTTCTCCCCAACTTATACGAAAGCCACTCCTGACCAGCAGGCTTTAGTTATGATTTCTGTAAATCAAAAGTCAATTGATTTGTTCTCATTTAAATGCCAGTCTCATGCTGGAAAAGCAACAGAGAGTATCTGAATTCAGTGAGGCAGTGCTCCGTATTTCTGCTTTGCCAGGGCACAGGGCACCCTCAACTTTCTAGAGCTGCTGAGTGGCTGACAGCATGGACCTTTGTGAAACCCTTAAGAGTGGAATCGAGAGATGGAAGACTTTTGTGTTACAAGAGTCAGACCAGTCAGGTTGGCTGTCTGTCAATTTTGGCAGGATATGCAGAAAAATCAGGAATATATCAGTGTTAAAGACTGAGTTGAGGGAACGTGCATGGAAGATTAAGCTTAGACTGTCTCTAGGAAGTGATTTCCATTGGGAGGCCAGAAGGATAAAGTCTCTATGAACACTTGCCTGAAAAGACCCAAACATTTCTGAGCAGCAATGAAGTGTGGCTGACTGAGCGGGAGGGTGGGAGTCATGTCGTACTGATGAGCTTAATTAAGATCCTGCCCTGATTCCCTGGGAGTCTCGGAGGAGGTCAGTTCACCTTCTGGCTTTAGTTTTACCTTTGCAAATTGAGGGTAATGATAATTGCCCATCAGCCTCAGAGGGACAGTGAAGATTAATAGTGTAGTGTTTATTGTGCTGTGAATATTTAATGTCCATTCCTAATTCAGATGTTTGTATGATTATTTCAGACCCGTGGAGGTGTGTGCCTCAGAACAAATCCCACAGTAGATTTCTCAGTGTCTTTGGTCAAAGAAACTGTGTTTGGAGACAAAACAATAGAGAAAATGTAGCTTCAACTAGTGATTTCTTAAACAGCTTATGGTCTATGACTACATGTTGTTCTGTCTTCTCTTTAGAAAGCAATAGCAGAAATATACCCATTACCAGTGAACCCTACTCCCTCAAGCTTTTTTTATTAAAAGTGGCATGTGGGCATGTGTTCAGGACAATGGCAGTTACATTAGTTGGATCTCCATATCCACTGTGGAGATCTATTAGTAATTTCCATACCTTGCTTTCTCTGTAGCCTGTCTGCTCGTGTTTGAAACATTTCAAGCATGATCATTACTGTATTGATGTAACTCTGCTTGGTCTGACTGGTACGAGTGTCAGTGTATCTGCATTTGCTGCTGTGTTCATGGCTCTACCGATGGTGGCAACATTATATAGCTGGTTGCCAGAGGGATTGGATTGCCCTTGTCTGATAGTTTCACCTGATCTTGGACTGATGTTCAGCTGGCTTCAGGGCATTTTAATTATCAGCACACTGGCTATTGGACTGACCATCTCGTCTGGTTTCTGGCACCGTTTGTGTTTGTCTCAGCCTATCAGATCTTCCTCATTAACTTCTGCGATAATATTCAACAGAAAGTCCCAGGAACTCTTCCAGCTAATCCCCATTTTGGCTGCTGACCAAATAAGGCTTTATATGACCCAACTGTAATTGCTTCATTTGTATGGTATCGATCTGCCATTAGGCAAAACACAAACCAGCACTTCACTAAGACTCAAGTTATGCAGTATTATTTATTGTTTGCATTGCAGTTGCAGCTAGAGTTCCCACCTGGGGAATGGACCCCTTGTTTTTTTCTCTCAGTTTCTGCTTCCTGCTTCTAATTAAAATAATGAACTTCAAAGTGCTTCCATTATAATTAGACCAAAGCTTAAGAAACCATCTCTTAGCAGGAGTCTTTCCATTTATTGCCTTCTTTCTAATCTTTCTTTATGAAAAACATCAGTATGGAGTCACATAGAAGCATGTAGACGTATAGAATTCAGTCTAAGTTTAGATCGGATAACAGTGCATCAGCTGTGCAGAAGTTAGGAATTTGTGCAGATCTCTTTCAGGCAACAGTAAAAATCAAGCATCCATCCTGATTTCTTGGTGTTGCCAATGGCTTTTGACATAGTGGCTGTGTTACATTAATAACTTTGTGGACATTGACATCAGTGAATGAATTCCCTCAGAAGCAAACTGCAGTTTTGCCCTATAGCTGTCCCATGTGGAATTGCTTTCCTTACTAGGAAGAAATTAATGGATGAGCAGACTGGCTGTATTACAGCAGTTTCAGTACTGTACAGTATGCTGATGGTATTTGGCTTTGCAGTCATTTCATGCTTCATTCTCATTAAGGTGAATCACAGAATCACAGAGTCAAAGAATGTTAGGGATTGGAAGTGACCTCAAAGGATCATCGAGTCCAATCCCCCCGCCTGAGCAGGACCACCTAGATCAGATCACACAAGAACGCGTCCAGGCAGGTTTTGAACATCTCCAGAGAAGGAGACTCCACAACCTCTCTGGGCAGCCTGTTCCAGTGTTCTGTTACCCTTACTGGGAAGAAGTTCTTCCTCATGTTTAAGCGGAACCTCCTCTGTTCCAGCCTATATCCATTTCCCCTTGTTCAATCATTGGATGCCAGTGAGAAGAGCCTGGCTCCATCCTCATGACAGTCACCCTTTACATATTTGTAAACATTAATGAGGTCCCCCCTCAGTCTCCTCCAAGCTAAAGAGACCCAGCTCCCTCAGCCTTTCAGTGAAACTGGGACTTGGTGGCTGAAAAGTCTAACCAGATAGGCAAAAGATTGGTGCTCACTGGAAACAACACCTAAAATAGTGGGTTTGTTTCAAAAATAAAAAAATAGGCATTCTCAGAATCACAGAATTCTAGAATAGTCTGTGTAGGAAGTGACCTTTAAAGGTCATCTAGTCCAACCCCCCGTCCAGTGACCATCTTCAGCTAGATCAGGTTGCTCAGAGCTCCATCCATCCTGACCTTGAATGTTCCCAGGGATGAGGCATCTACCACCTCTCTGGACAGCCTGTTCCAGTGTTTCACCATTCTCATTGTAAAAATTTCTTCCTTTTATCTAGTCTGAATCTACCTTCTTTTAGTTTAAAACCATTACCTCTTGTCCTATTGCAACAGGCCCTGCTAAAAAGTTTGTCCCCATCTTTCTTATAAGCCTCCTTTAGGTACTGGAAGGCCTGCTAGAAGGTCTCTCTGGAGCCTTCTCCAGGCTGAACAACCCCAACTCGTTCAGCCTGTCATCATCTGAGTGCTTCAGCCTTCAGATCACCTTTGTGGCCCTCCTCTGTACTCGCTCCAACAGCTCCATGTCGTTCTTATGCTGGAGTCCCCAGAGCTGAACGCAGTACTGCAGATGGGTTCTCACGAGGGCAAAGCAGAGAGAGAGAATCACCTCCCTTGACCTGCTGACCACACTGGATCTGACTACTCCGTGAATTCCTGAGATCAGCAATAGCAGTTAGTTCTTTTTTTTTTTTTCCAGTTGCAGCTGCTGAGAAGATGGCAGGAGGTTTTCTCTCTTGCAGTGGCTCTTGCCACAGATACTTGCATCTCTGTCACCCTGAGAGTGGTTAAATGCAACTCATTTTGTATGACTCTTCTCTGAGGACATCTTTGAAATATTAGCTAGGATAGAGGACTTCTCTCACCTTTTAGGGAGCATCTTAAGCTGACAGTGAGGTAGTTTGTGAAAAAGGCAGGCAGACATGCTCAGTTGAGGATCTTTATTTGTGGAAGTCACTCCATTGTGACTCCTGATGGTTTTTTACTATTTCTTAATCTTAAACTAATCAGTGGCTGTTATGAAGTCTTGCTGATTGCAGGGAGGAAAATATAGCAACATATCATAAGGAGTAGAATAACAGGAGATCATGTTAAATATAGTTCCCCTTATCCATCTTATCATATGTTCAATAAGGGTGAGATTCAGCCTGGCATTAAAGAAAAATTGGAGAAGTCTGATAGTGAAATCTCTTCAAATATTGCCAAATTTGAACCAGTCTCCGAAAATGCCAGATATCTTCAGTACTGCATTAAATCTTGCATTTATTATATTAGCTGCCCTGCTGCCCACTGAATAGAACATACATTTATAGAGCACTTTGAGACATGGGGCTAGCTAGGAACCAGGAAACCTAATTTTTGCAGTGAGTCCAACAGGATACTTTACTTTCTCTGATTTGTCATGAGTCAGCAGTGAGTCCTGGCTGGTTTTGGAGGTCACAGTAACATTTCTTCTGGTGACAGGTGATTCAGCCTAGGGCTGGGTCTTCCTGTGGATGAAAGCTGTGAAATGCTCAGTCAAAGATACGGTATTTCTGGCACTGCTGGGACATGTTGAATGGAGTGAAAAATTAGAAGCTGCTGAAACAGCTGCCACCTGCTTCGTGCTGGAAGATTTCGATGTAGTAAAATCTTCCTCTGTGTAGGGTGACCAGAGTCTACAATCTTAATAGACTGCCTGGTAATCTGTCAGTGATATCAAATGGATTGAGATGGATATAAAGAAGGAACAACTTTCTAAGATACAAGGAACCACTCCCCATTTCTATTCAGTAAGCACTGAATTGCATCCAAAAGAGACAGGTTTTTCCTAGCCTCATTCTGGGTGAAAATAGTCGTTCTGTGGCATTCAGAAGCATAAACTTAAAATGCGTTACAAATCTGTCTAAGATATTATGTAAAAGAAAATTTAAATCTGCTGGCCAACATCAGTAATGATGAATAATATTTTCAATCCTGTTAAAATCAAGTCATCCATTTGAAAAACAAATAGCTCATTTGTACAGACAGTAAACTGCAGAATTTGGCTTTTTCTTGCGGATAGAGCAAAATAAGGAGTCTCAACGACATGCGCCTGGATAACGTCACATAATGTCACTTAGACCTTCACTAATGCAGTCTAGGTAGGAGAGGAGAGGGACAGCATGAGACGTGCTAGAGCTTCACTGCTGTGGGCTCCACCACAAGCTGCTGCTGCCTGTCTTTCAGCAGCACTAATCCAAAACTGATGAAACCTCTGCCTGGCACTGAACTGCATCCTGTGCTCTGCCAGAAAACCCCACCTGCCTGTGCCAATACTACCATTTTCTCTCAGTTGGTGGCCCCTAAATTTAGGAGCTACTGGAGAGGCAGGTGAAACAGCTTCCGAACACCCTGCTGCCACAAAACTGTGAGTCGAGATCTGCTTCACCTAAGGTATGAAAAGGCAAAAGGCTTTCTGCCAGCCGTGCCAGAGGTGAATGTTATCCCATCTGAAAGCATTAAGTATTCTGGGGGCATGTGTTTAAAAATGCTCATTTTACACATTTCAAATTTGAAAATATTATTGTAAGTGCTTTCAGCAATATCAAATGTATAAAAACCATAAAGAGCTCAGGATTCCTAATATTCCAGAGGTGAGAGGAAGTTTCGAGGCAGTTGGTAGTGGGCTATGCTTATTCTCAGAGCAATGCCTGCAGTGTGGAGACAGTGTTAGACCAATGCTCGGAGACTTTAGAAAAATCCCACTCAAGCCTTTAAAACACATATTTCGAGTTGCAGGTGTTGGACTGCAGCAGCCTATTCGCATAATCCTGCTTATGCTGCTACCAGCAGGAAAAAATGTACTTTGAAAAGCAGTACTGCTCAATGAGAACAGGATTAGGTGGCTGCTAGCAAAAATTAAAATAGCTTGGAGTTGAGAGAAACTGGTGTTTCTGCTTCTACAAAAGACGAAAGACTGTGTACTGAACCAATATGAACAGCTACTCTAGGGACGATTTTATGTATTTTTTATTTACAGCAAAGTTTTGTATAAAGCAGAGAAACAAGCTGAGTTGCCTTCCCAGGTCAACTGCAGTTGTTTTTACACAAGTAAAATATATATTTAATTGCTGGTGCCAAGAAGTGTTTGCATACTGTAATTGGAATATCTTGCTGCAAAACAGCTTTCAATTTATATAAATATTTTAAGCTACAGTCATCAGACCTCTAGCTGGTGTAAATTGTCAGAATTTCTTTGAATTCAAAGTAGCTATGGCAATTTTTAGCAGCAGTGGGTCTCCCATTAATTGGGACTCCTGCTGATCCTCAAGGTGTCAGTTTGGCTCATATTTATTTACAAAGCTCAGTTCAAGTAACTAAGCTGCATACTTAGGATATACATAGAAGCTGTAAGTACTCAGTGCCCCTGGAAATTAACCATCTTATTTGAACGGCTAAATGGAGAGTGTTATGCTCATTTTAATTAGCCACAATTGAAAAGTATTTGAGCACGGCTTTAAAATTCCCACCTCTAAACAAAGGATAACAATACATACAGACTCTTGTAAAGATACTTTATTCTTAGTGTTTGTAGAATATTTTGAGATACTCTTGTGGAAAAGTTGTTTTAAATGCAATTGGACAGGGGATTTTTCAATAACATTTATAAACAGTAGTAGTTTCTAATACAGTACACAACCTGCCCATAGCTTTTTTGCAAGACTTTTGGCTTTCTACAGGCCAGTCAGTTCCTCAGGGTTATGTGGAATTTGCAAGATGGAATTCAAGAGGCACTCACTGTCGTGGTAGATCCTCCTCTGGGCCTGGGCACTCAGCTAAGATGGCCGGTCACATCCTTGCTCCCATAAGCATGTATGTAGCAATGGAAGAGTTTAGCAGGAAAGCCTGAGAGACTCACTGCAGAAGAGCTAGAATTGTTGTGAAGAAATGCCAAGACTCTGTTTTGTTTGAACCATCAGCTACATGTGAAAATGTCTTGATATGTGCTGTGCTTCAGTATTTGAATACAATCTTTTCATACAAATAGCATTACAGCATGCAAAGCTTTATAAATCCCAATACAAAAATTATTCCTATAAATTTTTGAATGCATTTAAAAAAACATGATTTCAAAGTTGGCCCTGTGTCATTAAAATTTAGGTTGTTTTTCTCGTAAAAATGCTCTTGCATTAACTCTCTTTTCTAATATTTGCATTATTGATCCTTCAAGCCTTCTGAGTATAGAATGATGTAAGCTTTGGCTACATCTTCCTCCTTAACAGAGTGCTTGTTTCATTCCTAATTTATTAAACATATTCAGCCAGTGCCATGCAGCTTTACACTTAATTTCTCTTGATGAATTGTCAAATGCCCTTAAACTGCACTGCATTTGTGTCGCGTTACAATCTGCCATCAGCACTTTTCAAAACATGGTTAAAAACAACAGCTCAGAAGCTGGGCAGGTTTGAATTTTTTGCTTAGTAAGGTTGCATTTTGATGTTTCCAATTTAAACCCATTTGAATGGATGATATGAACAAGCTATAAAAATGCACTCGCTTGTGTTTCACTAAATACATCTGAGACAGATCCTCAGCTGCATCTGGGAAGCGCCAGGTTGTGTGGCAAGGGGAGTCTCTCGGGCAGCTGTGGCCTCCTCTTCCCAAGCCACCTGGGCTGGATACAGAATAGATTATGAAAGAATAGCTGCGATTCATATCACTGAAATAAGGTCACTGAACTCAGCATCACCGGGCTCTCCCTCTGCCTTGTCCCAACGGAGAACCCCCTCCAGCCTGCGCCAGCAGTGCTGAAGGGCTTGTCTGGGAGACAGCTGCATCAGCAGGTAGCTGCAGGGAGAGATGTCCACAATGCAAGGAAGAAAATGACCTTTGAGTTGCTTGAGACGCGTCATCAGTTGCCAACACGTCGCTGGCTGTGACACTGTGGTCTTGGGAAAGCTTGTTCCTGCAGTGAACTGCTCCTGCGGGTGCACCACTGCATCCGAGCCTTCACTTCCCATTCTGCAGTAGTTTAATGATCCCCACTTCTTTCCAGGCACTACTTATATAGGGATATATGTACAAACTTACACAACAATGTAGTCATGGATTTTACTGGAATAAAAAGCAAATCCCTGTATTTTGCCAGCTGGTCCATACCTCTCATATGGCCCACCTATGGTACTTTGATTGTTTAACATTCAGGTACTTTTCTTTTGAAGTTTGCTGCACGTTCAGAGAACCGGAGGTGAAATAGAGGTGGCATCCCTCCGCACAATGTGACTTCTAAGTGACTGAGCGATTTCTAAGGCTTTCAAATCCTTGTGGGAAGGATTTGTGAAAAGCCTTTTTAGATGTTCAGGGTCTCTGCTTCTGCCTCAGTAACTGCAGCCGAGGCACCAGCAGTCCTAGGACGATACGCTGTGCAATACGGCTGTAGTTTAAACAAAGCTGTCTCTGTGTACCTGCAGTCTCATTAGTGAGTCATGTTATTTTTGCACATCCTGCTTGTTCGTTATTTCGAGTGAACAACATCCCCAACACTAAGCAGTGAAACAACAGTGCCGCCGTCTGTAAAGATAATGGCAGAATTTCACCAAGAATCTGCCTGGGATTCGGGGAAGTATTTTGCTCTCTAACGTGCCTGTTACACAGAATTTATGAGTCTAAGTTCAGGAAAGGGATTCAGGAAAATGTCAAAGCTGCTTAAATATCTAAGACATTTAAGTTTTCCTGGCAAAACTCTACCGGTTGCCTAAAAGATTGTTATTAAATGCTCCCAGCAGAGGTCCTGCCTTTGTTGTAATGAATACTTAGGGACCTGACTTCATGCAGGAGGTCTCCCTCGTTGCCTGTGCTCAGGCCAAGGCTGACTCCTGAATTGCATTTGCGGATAGTGCTCAGCAGTGCTGACGAGTGGTGGTTTCCATCCATCCCATCAACCACTGTGCATCCAGAGGTTTTGGGAGTTTAAAGATGACAAAAAGCAGCTGTGGCTGAGACTGTGGATACTTATTCAAGTGTAATAAGGCTGGAAAAAGCCTTTTCTACCTGTTGCATGTGTTGAAGCTCTGGGCATTAGGCTGTTGAAAACGGGTTTGATCTTACTGTGCCGGACGCATTTCATGTTTTAGTTTCTGGTTTCTTAGCGAGGCAGAGTTCCTGTGCTGAAATAGGTGCTTAAAGTGTTGCATTAGGCAGAACGTGGTGCATCCTCTGTGATGTTCCCATATGACTGTCTCAAACTTCCAGCAGTGATCGTGATGTTGGCTGCTGTGGTCCCTAGCCTGGGCCTCTGTCTCATTGCCTCGTGGTGCAGGGATCTTTGTGTGTCTCTATCAGCCTTGGAAATGCCTCTTCTGTGGTTGAGCACGTTAATGCCAGGTACCACAGCGTTGTATGCCATAGCTTTGAGGTCGTTTGTCGAATGTCTGTGTCACTGCTTCGTACAGACTGAAGTCCAACAGGCAGGTCGTCTGTTAACCATTGCTGTGACTCAGACTCACTGGAAGTCAAAGCAGACCTCTCTGCCCACTTCCCTGGGCCTTGGGCAAGCACCCTACTGCGATTCTTTTGGGCAGCAGATGAGGTATCCCTGTCTGGAATCACAGATGTTATTTTGCAAGGGACTGGGTAGTCATCTGTCATCTGTCTGTGCAATTTTATCTTTTGCTGACTGGGAAAGGCATATCTGCAGTTGGCACAAGTAGGCTCTTTAAAAAAAGAAGTGACACTGATTAACATTTTAAACTGCTTATTGCTATTTATTTATAGGGAGATGGAAAGTGATTTTAAATGAGTGAGAATGATTTAATTCTCATCAAGTTTTTCATACTGTAATTCTACAGACAGCTTAAAAAAAGCTGTGATCCATACATTTAAATCACTGTCCATGCACTCAAGTAATTGTGAAGTGAGGCATTACTGTAATGCCAGAGCTACAGTTTTGGCTGAACTGGATTGACTATCCCATACAAGGACTCGGTTTTCTTCTGAGTGATGGAAAAGGCAGGATTGTGCACCGACAGCAAGGATTAAGAATCAAATATTAATGTGCTTGCCTGCTTTCTACTATTAAAACCTTACTCTTGCAAAGATCTCAATTCCTTTATTGAGGAACACATTGTTCTTTAGTGGGAGTTTTGACAAAGTGTGGTATTGAGGATACAGTCCTATTTTTTAGTGATGAAAGAGCAATTTCTGCCACAGATGCTCAAGCATCAAAATGCCTTCCTCTGTGGCAGAATGAAGCACTGTCTCAGATGAGTATGAGTGATCTAGCCTAGCTCTAAGGTCTCAGGTATATAATTTTCAATGTAGTCACCGTTGCACCTATTGAGATCTCAGTTACAACATTGCTGTGGGAGATACAGCAGTGTCAAGCAAAGGTTCTCTGTGTTTTGCTGACCAGAAGGAAATTGTTTATTTCCACATGTTGAGGTGGACCTGGATAACAAAGCAACAGAGAAAGCAGTGTGAAACTAACCTGGTTTTACATGGCCTACTAGACATGATGAAGACAATAATGTGTTACATTTGTAAATCATACAGTTTGATTTCAGAGCAATGATTGCGGCTTAAATCCACGTTTACTTCTTCATCCTTTTTATTTCCATTTCTCTATTGTGCTGTGAAACTGTCTATGGATATGGCTAATAACCCAGCTAAATAACCCTCTCATGAATGGGTTTCATTTATTTATTTATTACTCTAGGATTACTATCAACCAGCTGCAGCTTCTCTAAATGACTGTGGGAAAATGTTCCTTGATAATCTTTAATGCTTCGAAAGATAAATTCAAACATTTGGCAAGAGAGAAAGCTCTTTGCCTTCATCATGGAAATGACACATGAAAACTTACATTAGTTGTCAAAAAAAATCACCTAGTTGTTTTTCATTCATCTTAAGAACATCCAGATAAGAGATCTAAGTAGACATTAACTTGAAAAGCTTGAAAAAAGAGTTGTGAGTTATCAAATAACATCTTCACTGAAGATAAGATAAAGATGGAAAAAAATCTTTCTAAAGGCTTTAGCATAAGGTTTTTGTCTAATTCAGTGAGCTTCAGTGTTCATACTTGAGAGACTACGGCTTAGAGGAAATAGTAAGAAAATGCTTTTTCAGATTGATTGATAGGGCTTCCCATCTGCTTTCAAATAAAGCTGTGCTTAAGTGGCCTGTTGAATTGAGAGTTAGTGATATTCCTTGAGATGCATTTCATTTTTCATGGGAGTGATCACTCCTGCCCGCATCTGTAGCACTGTCAAAGCAGCTGTTTATGTTGTTGCTACCCAGTGTGACAATTAGACATACTAGCATTAAATTAGACCTTGCTTTGGTTCCTGTTGAAGGGAGAAGGAGTTTTGACATTGACTTTGTACAGAGCACACTCAAGCTGTATATCTAGGCCATTTTCAGAATAAGTAGTGTTGCTCAACATCAAATAAATAGTTTCTAGGATCATCTTTCATCTATGTCTCAGTCCCAATGTCCTTACAAAGGTAAAATTTAAATTTAGTGTACTGGAAATTTGTCTGTAAAGTGGCAAGGCTGGTCACGCAATTACCTTTCTGAACGGGGCAAAGAGGCCAAAAGCATAGGCTTTGTAACTAAAAGCTGAGTAGGAGAAATCTGTAGTAAATATGACTGGTTCTAAAGTAATTGCTTCCAAGAACAAAAGGGACAAATGAACAATTTCATTCCAATTTTGCAATTGCTCCTCTCCCTCTGGAGTGCGAACCATAATTAGAGCACTTACACAAAATCACATTTGTCAGCCTGGCTGCTAAATTCCCCTTAAAGCTTTATCTGCAAAGAACAGTCTGTTATCACTCCCACTACAGCCTACAGTTCTTGTTTTCACTTTCAGGGACAGACAAGCAATTACTTTATCTGTATTGAAAATCTCATATAAATGTAACTACAGTGGAGCTAGGTAAAGTCAGATCTACGCACAAGCAGTTCCCAAACTTCGTGACCAGCCAACAAAGAACTGTCTCAGTTCCAGCAGGAGCTTCTGGTATATGAAAAGCTGTTACCAGAAGACAGCAAAGGTATATCTTGAAGCTGACATTTGTTCCACAAACGGGCCGATGTTGTAAGGAATGCTCTCTTCTAATGAGTGAGAGAAAAAATTCCATTCCAAGACCAGAAGAGACCCTCAGGTACCAGAGACCAGCTGTCTCTAGAGGGGGTGAATCACAAGCCCCAGTAGCTTCTGGTGGCATAAGATCTGATGGAGCCCTGCCATCAGAGGATCTCTCTTCCCCAACCCTTCTCCATGTGCTCTGAAGGTGTTGCATCCTCTCATATTTGATATGAGGAAAATGCCATTGGCAGACATAGCTCTTGCCAAATCCCACTCAGCCCTGACAGACAGATCTTGACATCATTAAACAAATTCAGAGAGAAACTCCATCTTTCTCAACTGCATATTGTCCCTGAAGAGCAGTTGTTAAGCTACTGGCACCTCACAGATTCTTCTCTCCCTTTGGAGATTAATGGTGCTTCAAGAGTATGATGCCACCGCTCCATATGCCTCTGCGGATCTGTAGGCAAGCCTGGGCAGACACCCACCAGAAAGCGTATATGTCTGGTAGGCATAGATGCACTAAGGACCTCTGAACATGAAAAAAGTTTATTATTATGAATTATGAATAAATATTGAGGTAGTTGTGTACCATTAGGATATGTGACTGTCAAGGCTCTTAGTAATAAAGATAGGAAGTCGCACACTTCAGCAAGTGGAAAGGTTCCTCAGGAGGTGATGAAGGTTGCATAAATGCCTTGGCAGATTAGTTATCAACTGTTTTTAAAATGTCATGTAGTGACTGTAGATCCTATCATAAATCCAGGTACCTTATATTTTGATTTGTATGGTAATCTATACTGTCAACCCTCTGCCATTCAGTCTTAATGCTCTCTGGACACCTAAAGGAAAATCTCTGAGCATGCACAGAAGCAACCCAATCCAAGGACCAGCTGTGTCCCTTTCTTGCCTGTGTTTCAGTGCACTCCCAGCAGCCTTGATTTCATACAGAAACGGTGATTCTGCTCTTTAGCCTTCGTGTTGGCAACCACCCTCTGCCTGCACAGATCCACAGTCTCTCTCAGGTATTTCTCTCATCTGAAAAAAGAGCACTTAAACATGAGATGGAGGACACCAGGTTCATGGAACCCCTTTCAGTCTGTTGTGCCTATGCCATTGTGCTGCTAGAGATGCAGGATTCGCCTTACATCCAGTGGTAGCATAACATGTATAAACTCTCCAGGGAAAAGTCCTTAGGGAGATTCAACTATCTGCTTGTGTCTCAGCACCCAGCAAATGGGCTGGGTTTGATCTTCCCAGCGCTTGAGCTTCTGCTTGGCTGCACTGTCCCCAGGTTTCCCCAGAGAGGATGTGCTCCACTGCCACCTTCCTCCCCCACACCGTGGATGCCTTTCGGGCTGGGAGATGGGGTGCTCTCCCAGGATAGCAGGGCAGTCCCTGGAATCACAGCACTAAGCTAGACTCCAGGTCTTGGATTTGAGCTACGCCTGCAAAGGGGGCAGGACTCCAGAGCCTGCATCCCAAATGTAAGGATGTGCCTACAGCAGGTGATGAAGCTTCAGATGGGCAGGACTCCCGACACTTCTTTGTGCATTGTTTTCTATTGATTGGCTCTAGACAGCATCGTAGTCAGCGTGGGAGCTGTTGGCGCTGCTCTCCAGCTCTGCCTCACACTGCCCGTTTTGGGAGCCTTAGCCCATGGCTTGTGGGAGGTCACTCTGAAGTGCTACATGTCAAAACCATATGGTTTTGGTGACTGGCAGCATCTAGCAGAGGCCATCTGGATCTTGACTCTTTAGAATATGGGAACACCTTTTCTCATCGGCTTGAAAAATCAGCCTGGGCCCACACTAAAATTATTCTGAAGATAGATTCAAATAAACCTGTGCAAATCGTTTATAGTTCTAGGCAGAATTTTATCATCATTTTGTGAAAATCATTTTGGTTGGTTGATAGAACTTTCTCGTTAAAATCCAAGCCATTCTGAAAATCATTTCGACACTAGAAACACATTTTTCACGTTTGAAAGTAACCACAATTATTTGTGCTGCCAAGGGCTTTGAAATATGGAAATGAGAGGTTTATTTAGTGTGTGGATCAAGCTTATAAACAGCTTAAGTCCTCATTCCTTCTAACATCTTAACAGCTGTGCAGTTTCTTACAAAATATGTTTTATCGTTTCAAGAAATGCTGTTAACCTCGCAGTTTTAAAACTGAATGAACAAGGCCTCTTGGACAAATTGAAAAACAAATGGTGGTACGACAAAGGAGAATGTGGCAGCGGGGGAGGTGACTCCAAGGTTAGCCTCAATGTCACCAAAAGCGGGTAAACAGTATGTAAAGTAATTGGTGCATCTGCTGGGATTTTACCTGCGACGAAAGAGCTTCGCCAGTAGCACAGCACTCCTGGTACCTGCAGTCGTAATCTCGATGTATGCAATTACTGTCAAAGCAAAAATATTTGCATTTCTTTAAGCGCCCCAAGGGGAACTCGTAAACCATCTCTGCTGTGAGATCTACCACCAGTTTTCTTCTGAAATTGTGATGAGCCCTTTCCAAATTGCTCTGGTGAACAAGCAGTTTGAAACCTTCAGAAGCAAATACCAGCTCAGGCTTTTTTTCTACTGTATGGTACAACCCAAAATATTTTTCAGTGGCAGTAGAGGAAAAGGATGAAAATCAGCGTGGCTGCCTCCTAGCAGTAATCTAACGCATTGTCCAGGCTCAGGAATGTGCTGTTGACACAAACAATACTGGTACAAATTACAGTTTTCACGTAAGTATCCATAATAGGACAAATTTCAGCTGAAATATGTTCATGCTGACATTTCCTGATATCTTAGCAGCAAATTGAAATCCATGGTGGTTCCCTAGGAAGAATCAATTATAATTTATCAGACAGGAATTTTAGGCTGAGGTGATGACAACTTCTTATTTTTCCTGCATTTCCATATCTTCCATATGGCCAGTGCTACTACTTCCTTGCCTCCTCACAGCTTTCTTTTGGGAAACTTTTGTTGTGCTGAAAAGAAGCAAGGATGTGGAAGTGAAAAATGGTGAAGTGGGGGAGGACAAAGATATTTAAAATATCCCTTCCAGGCTAGGCAGCATGTAATAATATTTATTTATGTGCTTGTGTGTGAACAATATATAAGAGAATGCTGCACAGGTGACTGTACAGGCACAAAGCTAATCAGATATAGATGGTTAAATTTGACTGATTTGTCATACACAGTTTATGTAGCTTTCTTTACAGTTGCCTACATGTATTTTTTCTTAGTATTTTCTCTCCTTCTTTAGTCCTCCTGCTCTTTCATGCTGTGTCATGGCCTCAGGGACCATCCCTTGGGCTGTTCTGCACTCACCCAGAACTGGTCTCCTAATCCTCTTCACTCTGCCTTCGATCCTGCTGCTCTACCTGTTTTCCCCCCACCGCTCTGCTCGCCAGCAGTCACAGTTTCAAAAATGGTCTCTATTTTCTCTTGCCAAGTGCTTAGGTGTATTAGACCTGATAGCACTTACCTGCAAGTGGAGCAGACGAAAACTTCTTGTAAGAAAGTGGACAAGTGAACCATAAATCTCTCTCATTGCTACCATGATACGCTCCACCCAAGCCTGAACTTCTGCATTATTGGGGGAGGGATGTTTATTTAATTTTTTTAAATGTCAGAGACAGGGAGTCACATCATTAAAACACCTCAAGTTTCTTAGAATACACTTCTCACAAGCCTGCTGTGGTCAAAAGGTGAGATAAAAGCTAGACAGCAAAATAAGGATGCTTTCAACTTACTTTCCCTGATTACCAACCACTGGTGTTTTGAATCACAAAGCAGGAAAGGGGAGCAGCTCATGGTAGAGGAGTGGGCAGGTCTTCACCAGGGCAATATCTGGAAGTGCTGAAGGAGCAAGTTTGGTGTCATGGCAAGTGGTAGAAAAGGGAGTGAGGGGAAAAAGTAGAAAAGAAAGGCAAGGAGTGAGGTCCATGGTGAAACAGGGAGGATCTGTGAATGCAGGAGGGAGGAAGGAACACATTGATGGTGTAAGTGAACAATAGGTGACACAGACAGGTCAGGATGCAACAGAAAATATGGCGGACAAGGCAGTGTTGGCATAGGATGGAGAACATGATGGAGCTCAACCTGTGGTCCTAGGGCTATACACAGCCTGCCAGGAGCATTCATCTAACCTCAGGGCTATTTCTTGCCACGCTTTTTTCCCAGGCACAGCTGAGTGAGCAGGCAGTACTGGTGATCCCAGGAAGCCCCAGGTCTATGATGCACCTGCACTGTCCATGTTCAGTAGGACCAGGCACATCATGGAGATGAGCAGGCATTACCATGCTTCTCAAATTCTACATTACAGCAGCATCTGGTCTTGTTTTTTAAACTACAGATACTCTGACTCCCCATAGTGTTAGTTAGCCATTTATCATCTACGAAACCCATTTCCTTGTTCAGGAACAGTCTTGTAGGATCTGATCAATTAACGTCAATAAGACCTTTCCTGCTGAATTAATGGAGCTCTAAATAGTTTAATTTTATCTGCTAGCAAATGATCATTAGTGGAATAACCAGGACACCATCCACTGTTGTTGTAAACCTGACAGCTACCATCAAGTCCTAAACTAAGCTTTTAAGCATCTCTAGCTAATACTTCTTTTCAATGTATGAATTTGAAAAGAACAGACCCTGAGCTTTGTTAGCAGCTCCACTCAAAACTACAGGGCTTCCTACAGTCATGAATGAGAATAAGAACATCCTCTTCTGAAAGAAATACAGCACTTGAGACTTGACTGATAACTGCGCTGTTACTATTTGAGATTCACTTGTCAGAATATGAGAGTTCAGACCCAAAATAACCCTTCATGATAGTACAGAGGACTGTAGAAACTGGGGAGTTTCAGGAGAGCTCAGCAGTTCTTTAAAGGTTTGTGTTGCTCTGTAAAACAAGATTTCTCCTACCTCCATTCTGTGCTCTTAAAAGGTCACTTCTAGCCTCCCCATTTATTGTTCCCTTTAAGGAACAACCTTCCAAAATTCAGAAAGATAGTTCAGAGACCTGCCCTGTGTGAATCACCTGTGGTTTAGTGACCTCAGTAATTAAGTCATGTTTGAAGATAAAACTGAGGTCCCCAAGTTGTTTGAGTGCTTTTGAAAGTGTTACCTCAGATCTTAACTGTACGCCATCATAATTTCATGCAACACATGGGAAGATACTTGCCCAAAGTTTCTGCTGCTCTGCTCCATTGTTTTATAAAAGTGTGAGTGGAAGAAAAGTGTGCTGATGGAGGTCTCCTCCAGACTCTGCTGGCAGCCCTCAGGAGAATACCGTGGCCCTTGTTTTTCATTCAGCAGATGAGAATGACCTCGTACTTAATTAATGGCTCAGCCACGAGCAGGTAGTGAAAATGCTCCTCAAGCATGCTCATGATTGCATATTTAAAATCCTTGTCTACCAAAATTCTGTATTGGTTTCAGAATCACTCAGTATTGCAATTTAAAAGCTCTAACTGCCTATTCGTTGTCCTGAACACAACTCACTCAGGACTTCATTAATGCAGTTTTAAAGCACTGTGATTAAGCTGTTAGCTGTGACTGTTTTTAAGCACTGTGATTTTGCTGATGTTGCTGGCACAAGATCCATCCCGAGGCTCTTAAAAACCAGCTTTCCAACAGCAACTGATTGATGACAGGATAGGAGGAAATGAGTAAGGATCCAAGAGTGGAGGCAGAAGGGCTGAGAACATAATGAAAAGGAAAAAAATCAGTGTCATTGCACCCAGGTCAGGTTGTGTCAGCACTGAGTTCAGCACGTGGGTGAAGAACAGGGTCTCCTGTGCTGTCATATAACAGTTTTGCACTGTGGCTGCATGAGACATTCTTCTCCACATATGAAGGGTAATTTTAGTTTGTATTTCTCATTTATTATCCTTGAATGAATTCGAGGCAGACGGATCCTGTTTACATATAACAGTGGAGATTCTTGGCAGCTGTACATTGGAAAAACTACGCTGATTTCCACAAACTCTGCCAGTTTATGATTTTGCTCAATATCAGTAATTCAGGACTCACTAAACAACTTGAAAAAAAAACAAATCTTCAATCATTTTCCATTGTAATATTAACTATACAAGACTGAATTTTATGGGAAATTTCATTCTAAATGCTGGATTTATCCTCTACGTTTGACTTAAATACATTGTTCTTGCTCTTACACAGCAGACTATACTGATTTTTAGTTTCTTCCCCTTTTAATATCAGTGGGACTGTTCACCAACTGATTGTGTAAGCAGTGTAGTCTCTGAGTTCATGACTGACACAGTCAAAATGATGTTTATTTGGAGAGACTATTTTCAAAGAAAGAAAAGGTGCCTAGATAAGTGGCTTGCCCTGAAAGCCAAGGTGATCTGGGCATTCATCTCCCATGGGAGCTGTTGAAAATCTCTTCCTAAAAGGAAAAAACAAACAAAACAAAGCCTAAAATACATGAAAATTCACTACACTTGTAATCACTTTCTGTGATTGCAAACAGATATATATGTTGCTATTCTGAAAAATGTAAGCAAAAATCTTCCTTTTCCACTCTCCAGCCCCTCAGTCTTGGCTTCTCCTATTGGACCGTGTACATTTTCCATCGCAGCTGGCTGATTTAAAATGGGACAAAAATTCTGTTCTGAAAGTCTAAAATATTCTTAAATTTAATTTTAAATTTAGCTCAGAGTGCTTCTCCCTCACCACAGCTAGGACTATCTGAGGGGAGATATGAAGGACACGTCGTGTCTCATTGACACAGCCTCGCTAGGGCGGGCAAGAAGGTGAGGGGCAGGGGACAGGTTTCCCCAAGCTTGTGTAGCACCTTGATTCAGAAAGTGTTTCAGTAAAAATAGTGGAGAGGAGAAACAAAGGCCTGGCCTGGGACACATCACTGGCGGTATTTCAGTGAAAAGTGGGAATTGCCTCATCTCTGCCAGCCATTGCCATTGTGTTCAGTTATATATTGCGGATATCATGGCAATTTTAAGCATGAAATTGATTGCTTTTCCCAAAGGAGAACCTGAGAGCTTCCTCTCAGAGACAACACAGAAAGTATGACATTAAAGGAACTACAGCTGCGAAGAAGAAAAAATCCCTGCCTGTATCAGCCTTGGGTACAGACCTAAACTGTTAGTGCTGAATAAACAAGCAGAGAACTGGACGACATCTGTTTTCTGACTTGTCCCAGCTTGCTGCTGGTCTTGAGAGTTCAGATTGAATCTTAATTATCACTTTAATCAGTTTAATCTTCAGCAGCTCCACAGGCTTCTGATTTTCCGTGTAAAAACAGTACCTGGATGTTCCTTATCTTTGTCATAACCAGCCCTGTTACACTGCTGGGATTTAGGAGCACCGAAACGTGGCTCAGTGCCAATGCATGACATGTTACAGATGACGGCTATCCAAATAATATTAATTATTTCACACTTGTACTAGAAGCAAACAGAGGATCATATTGACAAGCAACTTGCCAGCATCCCAAATGGCTACCCACTCATTTCACAGCTGTGGGGCTTTCATATTCCACTATCAACCTGCACAACCTGTTGCCAGGAAGCCTGAAGACAAAATGTAAGTTTGAATATTGGAAAAGATCAAGAAATAGGCAATTTCTATTCTAGAAGCAGAGCATTTCCATATGAAATAAAAGTGTGGGATTTGGAAAGTATATGAAGCATTTCCTTTACTTAAAGGGATCACTTGAGAGTACCTGGGAATCCTCTCACCCAACTGTGGCTGTCAAAAATTGTCTTTTCTCCAAGGCACGAAGACTTCCTCAGTAGTAAATGAAAAGAGATTAGCATCTTGACAGCATGCTTCATCCTTAGTTAAAACTGGTCTCTGAGCCCGCCTTTTGGACGTACCTATCTTTTTGCCTTAACTGCAGGGAGGCCTAGAAAGGCAGCCAAAACTTGGGGCATAACTTATGGGTTAAAAAACTGAGGTGAGGTGAATCCCCCTGCTCTATGTATCTATACAAAGAGTAATCAGAATGTGAAAATACAGGATCTTTAAAGCTAACAGTAGCATATGACGTTCAGGAGATGTTATTGTGTATTAAATATATACAAACCTGCACAAATATATTCATACATAAGCATTTGGGGCTTTCCAGTTAAATCAGTTATAGAATGTAACCAGCCCCTTTTCACTTTCATAGTAACTATTTCAGTAGGTTCAATTACACTATGCTAATTAATACTTGCACTAATTATTTCTTTATTAAGCCTTGAATTCATGAGTTAATGTTTTAGCAATGCATGGATTATGGTGTATTATGAGAGATTAATTTTTCCATAGGAATCTGCTGGCACACGCAGGATCAGGTCCTATGCCATATCACCTGAGGGCGATCTATCATGTGCCATTTCTGTTTATCTACCTCCTTCTCTGATATATATTGTATTTTCATGCACACCTGCACATAAATATATATCCATATGCCTACCACATCAAGAATTGGACAGTCAATGATTCAAAGTGGAAAGTACATAAAATAAGTCTATTAATCATTTCGTAGGTTTTTAGAAAATAAATGGGTACAACTGCATGAAGTGGAGCATTACCATAATACTCTGAGATCATTCACTGAGTTTAAGTAACTTCAGTGTAAACCTATAGCAGTTCAGGACATTGAGGCATCAGATTAAGATTCATCTCAATATTAAACTCTATTACGTCACCCACAGCACATACCACTAGTAAGAGAAAATATTCCAAAGAGTAATTTATCATCAGCCTGGCACTCTTGAAAGACTTATGTTAATAAGTGAGATTTAAGGAAAAACTTTGAATTTGAAAATAATGTTGAACCAGGAAATGAAAATGAAAGATTGACTGTCATGTTCTTAGCTGAGAATAAGCACATCACAGTTCTCCCCCTAATTTCTCTGCATGCACAACTCCTGATTACAGGTCTGTGCCAAGTGGTTACGGGCAGCAAACTGCACGAAGCATCTCCTTTCTCTTGCCAGGATAGTTTTGAGGGCAGTAAATGAAATAGCTGTAGCCAAGTCATATTATTAGTTTGTGTGCATACAAACTAAAAACAGATCGGAAGCAAGGAACACAAATGAATACGTTTCTTAAGTCATATATCCAGTTGTGTTATGTATGCCTCTGAAGGGTATGTTGTTAATATGTCTAAGCCAATAGTTTTGGGTTCACAGTAATTGCATACTATTTATTTACAAATCTTCCCCAGCAGTATGTGCCTGTTACCTAAAGCGATGGAGCAGGTCCCGGTCGTATGTCTGTCTCTAAACCTGGGCCAACAGTACATGACATAGCACCCACTGTGGCCTCTGCTCTGTCACTTTGCAATGCGATTCTATGTAGTTTTACTTGAATAACATAAAATAACATATATAATGTTATTTATGTTATTTTCCACGTGAAGAACTCCTGTAAACCTTGCCGTTTTGAAACTCAGTGAGGCAGGCGTCTTAGACAAGCTGAAAAACAAATGGTGGTACGATAAAGGTGAATGTGGACCCAAGGACTCTGGAAGTAAGGTCAGTCGCTGCAGTTCGGGACCTACTATCGTGTTCACAAAGCAGTAGAGGAAGTAATAATCAAAATGACTTAGAAATAAAATAAGCAGCTGTAGACAGAATGAATCAGCTTTGCCCCGTCTCGATGGGGGCCACGCTTTAATCTAAAGAGGCACTATTGCTTTTGGATGTCTTCAGTGATACAAATCACCATTGTCCCACATATTCAGGGCATCTGCTGAAGAGTTGCAAGGCAGTTTTTTGGCTTTGGGGGAGACAGGTTGGGTTGGTTATTTCTTTCCTGCCTAGGAGGGGTGAACTTTCCCCATTGACTACTTAGGAAATGTCCCTTCACACCTTCTCCTTTCGGAGCTGGCCTCCCTCAGCGGTTTTCTGAAAAGGTGAAACGGTAGTGGGAAGGATTGCCTTTCATCACTGCCTGGGGTAGCTGTGCCCGACTCCCTTCGGGAAGGTCCCTGGCTCCTGGAGGAGCCAAGGAAGACTTAACTTGAGCTTTGAAGTGAAAGGCTTTGATAATTAATAACTGCAGCTTCCAGTGTTTACCCTAGTCCATTCCCAAACAGTAATCCTGACAGCTCCAGGGAGCAGAGCCTTCTCTGTTTCTCTCTACTCGAGGACAAACACAGAAGCAGGTGTTTTCTGATGGCTGGGAAGCACCGCAGTCAGTGCCAGCCCTGTTATCGGGGAGTCTGAAATTTCTTCACAGTGCCTGTCTCCATGCCAGCTTGTGCTGTCCAGAGCTAAAAGGAAAGCGTGAGAGGCAGCGACTGCTTGCTGCCTGCATGCCCGGAGAGTTACGCTGCTGGATAGCCGGTAAAATTAACCTGGGAAACAAGCTTCCGACACATTTTGAAGCGAAAAGCGGTTAAGAGGATGGCAGAGTACCTGTAATTGACAGCTGAGAAAGCCTCAACCCACCATGTACATTAGGTCAGGTCTTTCTCAGTCTTGCCTCCTCCTTGTTTGCAAGCACCATGTCAGCAGTTGCCGCCAGAGGAACCCCATCAGCTCCAAGATATTCAAAGTCCTCTCAGCCAGCTAAAAAGAGGCAGACAAAGCGGAACCCGGCTATAAGCCCCAAACACCTCTGGATGTCCATGAGAATTGTTACTGTGCTAATCTATCGATTACACAATAAATAGTGCCTCTTTAAATTAAACATCCAAATGTTTTGCATTCTTCATAAGTTAACATTTCATAGAGATTACAATTAGAAGTTAAGTGCTCTCCTTACTTTAGGTAAAGATTATATAGTCTGAATAAGAATAAAGCTTCATAAGTATCTTAAGGGGCACAATGTAGTATATGGAAGTCAATCCTGAGAGAGTTCCTTGAGAACTGTGCTAAAAATGCACATGGATTTAAAATAAAAAAATATGATTCATAACTAAGCAGTGGCTTATAGAGAAATGTAGAATAGTTATTTACTACAGTACGTTCAAGAAGGTGATCGTTTATTAAATGATGTATATTTAATAATTTGCTAAAGAAAGTTCTCGTTGTCTAAATTATGAATAATGTGTAATAATTTGAAATTTTACTGTTACTGAGCCTCAGTAGTCCATGGGCATGTTCCAGAACTGTATCTATAATAAAATAGAAACAAAATACAGTAATCGGTAAGAGGCAAATATATCACGTGTGTGGTGCAGTGTGCACTTTCAAAGGAAGTGTTTGTTCAAAGAAATAACTTAAGCCTCACATGTTATTTTCACCTCTTATTTAAGTATCAGAAACTCAGTCTGGATCTTTTAAATTAACAGCAATACCTACCACAAGTACAATTACTGTTTTCATAAAGATCAAGCAGAGTCTTGTCTGATTTAAATGGATTTCTGGATTTCAAAGTTTTTAAAGAGTTTCATGTAAGTGCAGTTTGGTATCAGTGCTAAAATGTCCCCTAAAGAGAGCTAGACTTGTCATTGTTTCATTCTCCACTTAATGGAATTACTGCTTTGCAGTAAGCAAGCAATGACATCCTGATATGTTGGCAATATACTTGTGATATTTTTTATGCCGACCAGGAAAATTAGGCACTTAAAATACTAGATCCAGATAGGTCAAATTTTGTGAGAAGTATGTAAACAACTGTCATTTAATTTCAGCTAAGCATTGTTATTTATTTCTATTTCCAATGTTCTAACGTGCAGCTTATGCTCCCGGGGGTTCTGGTTTCCGTGGTTAACTGTGTCAATTCTGTTTCCCCAGGACAAGACGAGTGCCTTGAGTCTCAGCAACGTTGCTGGAGTCTTCTACATTCTGGTTGGAGGCTTGGGCTTGGCAATGCTGGTGGCTTTGATAGAGTTCTGTTACAAGTCCAGGGCAGAGGCGAAACGAATGAAGGTGGCAAAGAGTGCACAGACTTTTAACCCAACTTCCTCGCAGAATACCCAGAATTTAGCAACTTATAGAGAAGGTTACAACGTATATGGAACCGAAAGTATTAAAATTTAGGGGTAGGACTTAGGGCCTACTACAGTGAGTGGGTGATGCATCTTGTAACGCAGTGTTGTGACATGTCTGTCTAGTGGTGCTTGCTTCTGAACAGAGCTTTATATTTTGGAAAACTTCAGTGCAAAGTGGTTCAGTTTTTTTGGCTGCAGATGTACAGTATACTATTCTATGTTGCTAATAGACATCTGCATTGCAAGGAATTTTTAACATAAAAAAATACATTTTTAACAACTCAATGTTGTCGAATCAGTTGGGAGATGACAACTATTTGAAATCATAAAATATATATATTCAGAGGGCCAGTGTTTAATGACTTGATTGGCCGGTATATTTTCCCGAAGGTTTGCACTCTACTAGTGACAAATTGCTGTAAGCCTTTATATTTCGATGTTGGCCCTAACTGGGACTTTATTATGATCAAGATTTAGTATAGGCAACATCACTGAACCGTAGTTAACCTAACGGAAGACAAGGCACTGTTACAAGAAGTCTGAGTGTTGTTTTACCTTCTATCCCTCCTCCCCACCCTATTCCTTCACCCTCCCGTTGATACATGTTTTATGCTAAATGTGTGGCATATTTTTCACAATATCCTGCTTCAGGTCAACCTTTGCCCACTATAACCACAAAAAGTCACTAACCAGTGAATAGACCTTTATTATCGTCCTCAGCTCTCAGTAACGTACCCCCTTACCTAGCCCAGGACTAGTGTATTTTAAATGTTCATGCAGTGATTTCGGAGACCGAACCGCTGATGCTGCCAAGCTGCATCCTGCGTAGTTCCCCTGAGCGGGCGTGCAGGGATGGTTTACTAATGTATTTGTTCTCATCCGTGCAGTGAGTATCTTGCCAACTAATCATTAGTCAAATCAACTCTCTGACCTTTGGAAATGGCACGTAGCAGCAAATTGAGCTTCTAAATATAACTTTTACATAGCTCCCAAGCTATACCGGCTGCTTTATAAGTGAAAGCGCAGCTAGGACCCTGCCCTTTCGTGCTACCTAGAGCTCCCTTGCCCTTGCAAATAGCAAGCCACATGTCTCCTCTGTTAACAAAAAGCTTGAGCTACATTTTCCTGAAGCCACTGAGCCATCCCTATAGTGGAAGTAAGAAACAAATGTTTAGGGAAAAGAGATGAAGCATATAATTTTTATGTTGCCACCTAGAAAAATTTTTGGAGGAAACAATTCTTATTTTTTATTTATTATTTATATAGCGCTGGAGTTCACGGCGCTGTACAATAGGTGAAGTGTGCCAAACACATAACAGGTCCCTGTCCCGAGGAGCTTACAGTCTAAAGGCACAGCCGGTACAATACCGAACCATACAGTACAGAGCAAACACAGAGTGAGCAGAGAATGGTGTTTGAGCATGATAGCTGGAGCGCTGCAAGGAATAGGTGGGTTCTTGGGGGGTGAGGGAGGGGGCTTGGTGTACGCTGGCTGGGAAACTATTACAAACATGCTGTCACTGTGTAGATTTCTTTTGTTCCCTGTTGTGCAAGAAGTCATGACCCTGGGTATACTTTAATTGTAACAGAGCTGCCTAATTTCCCTATGTAAAAAAAAAAAGTCTTAGCTCTGCACTTTGCTCATTAGCAAAACTGTGAGGCTGAGGGGGGCTCCAAGAGTATAGGCCAGTGTTTATTACTGGGAACCAGGAATCAAGACTCCCGGATGCTAATATTAATCTCCCAAGTTCACTGCCTACTGTCAGTAATAAGAGTCTCAAAAAGAAATAATCCTGTGCAAGTAATTGTGCAAAATGCAAATGAAGAGATCTTTTTCTTTTATATTATTTAGTGATGTGTCCACAACTGAGAGTGTCCCCAGGTTGATATAAAAGTAAGAGTCCCATAAAACACATTCCTTATCAAGTTTACAGAGTGAAATGCATCCAAAACATAGTCTTAATGTTTTTAAGCTTTCATCCAAATACTGACCTGACCCGAACTGGCTTAGCATGCTAAACATGGCATGACTCGACAGTCCTGAGTTCCCACCCAACTCTGTGATGTGATTCCAGTGCAACAAACACTATGATTATACTTGTAGAATTTATTTTAGCCTTACTGTTTTCCTGAAATAAAAATTAAGGCTAACTGAGTTTTATTTTTTAAGGAAAGATCTTAAGTACCTTTTCTTTAAAATCTGGATTTTTGTGGGACTTGTTGCAAGACACAGATGAATTCTTATAGGAAAAAAATAGATAAAAAATGCCCGCATTGCATTTTATTTTATTGAAAATTCATAGTTGGGTCAGTCAAAACTTCTAATAATGTTTTAAAAACATTTTAGCGTGCAGACATTTAAAAATTCACACCAAAAAAAACCCCAAACAAACTAGGATTTTGAGCAAATATTTATGGACTTCTGAAATTCTTCATTCTATTTATTTGCCATAATATTTACCTGAGAAATTTCGGCATGTGAGCTTCTTATAAAAATGCTTATGCTTGTATGTGGAAGACTGCCAAGGTCCAGTCATCGTCTTCTGACACTACTTGGCAAACACCAGCCACGTGGGCAGCAAGGGGTTACCAATGTGCCATGCTCTGTACAGGGTGGCTGTGCCATCTGTGCTTGTCATAAACCCCTGTTAGCTGGCAGCAGTACGAAGCCCGCAACACCGGTTACACATATTTCTGCAGCAATATGTCTGCCTTATGCATTTCAAAACCTTTGATATGTTTGTTTATTCAAGGAGTAAAGGGATCATACTGGGACTAAAACTTGCTAATACGGAAAGACACTTGGTGGTTCTAACCTGCATGAGTAACCAACATGCTAACTTTTTAAGCTAACATCAAATAGTTTTAATAGTATATGTTTTAAACTAATATAAAACAGCTTAAATAAGCCACTTGACACTTAATATTCATCACCATGGTTTTTCTTTTGATTTAATCCAGTCAAAAGTGAGTTGAATGTGAGGCAGTAGAAAATGCAAATATAGGATTAGTTTGTATGTGTGGAATAGTCTATATGATAAAGGACTAGTCTGTATGATAAAGCACTAGTCTGTATGTGTGGGATAAAGACATTCAGAAGGGATGACAGGCTATTGCATCTGCTGAAGGCAGGGAAGGAAGTTTAGTTAAGGAGAGAACAATCCCTTCTTCTTTCCCTGGGCAGCAGTTTTCCATTTTTCTGTATCAGTAGTAAGCCCTTAATGAGCTGATGCCCTTAGAACAGTGCAGAGCCTAACAACCTTCTCTCCTGCTGCTCTAAGGAAAAGCCCTATGGAGTTCTTCAAAGGGATTGTCCCAGTATCCAGCCAGCCACCACCACTGCCTCTCCATGGCCACCTCAGTGGGCCATGATGAAGCTCATGAACCAGCTTCCAGTTCAGCTGCCTTCTCTTGCTCTCCCATCCCATGCTGTTGTTTATAATTAATGAAATTAATTGCAAAACTACAAAAAGCAATGAAAAAATTGTTAAACTAATTGCAAAAAAAGTGAAGTGCTACAGGATGGCTCAGTAAATGTGTAATGCACTTATTTTGACTTGTATACTTCCAATTTCATATTCAAGATAGAAAAATTCATTAAGAGTTCATCTTAAATATTTGTGCCAAAGATACCCTCATGTGTCCCAGGTACTAGAGGAGCCTGCACAACAAAAGAACCCACACAGGCTAGGACGTTTATATTATCTAGACCGAGGATATCAGTTTCCTAAATTCTCGTTTCCCAATAGGAACAGGGCAGTCAGTGTTTTCATGTGATTAATTCCGCAACTAATTTAATCAAAACTGACAACAAATTTGAAAATACATTATCACTATTAACTGCATACACTTACCGCACAGACACTTTCACAATTTGAGTAATATTCACAGTAAATACCAAAACTTTTCCCTCTCATCCCAGCCTCTCCTGAAACTGTTTCTGCAGCCAGGCCATAAATGTGAAAATGTAACGGCACAGTTAAGCAGAGTATTAGCCTGGCTAATTACCTATAGCGTAGTTTAAAATATAAGACAGAAGCTTACCTGGTTACTTGGCTTTATGGCACCTTCCCGAGTACGAGTTTGACCTGCTCCTCCTGGCTTTGTTAACTGTCCGGGTTGTTTCCGTGGTACGTCGCTGAGTTGTTCTTAATCTCTGCCGTGAGAAGAGAGGAGTGGTTTTATTGCAGCTTTTTCTGTTATTCTGTGGAAGGCTGCTGAGGAATTGTTACTCTCATTTGATTGTGGTTTTTTTGTGGATCCCTTTCTACTGTCTTTCTGTCCTGAGTGTGTTGTCAATGGCCAGAAAGCTGTATAAACTGAGCTACAAAATCGCGGTTACGCATAACTCGTGTATCCCATATAAATCTGAGTTCTCTCTCAGATTTCCCAGTGACAGACCCTGAATGGCCACAGACAGATAGCTGATCAAACTGATGGAGAGATGCTGGAACATGATGGTGACTCTCTGGGAAATTTATCACATCCGGAGTAAGCTGTCCCTTTTCCACCCAAGATTGCATTATGATCTGGTTTGGACTCTCATCCCTCCCCTAAAACTAAGCATCAGCATCTTTATATTTTCTTGCCATTGACCAAAACATGTTCTGTGTATTTCTGCAGGCAGTTACCTGTCCTCGACATCCATTTGCAATGGGACGCTGGACATGCACTATGTGGAGCTGCACCACATTTGCATTGTGTCTGTGCTTTGCAAATGCCTAGATTTTTATTTGCTGCTGGGGAGTAGTTGAGGTTTTTGGTACTGTATGGGCCCAGGTCCCCACTCCCTTGTTAGCTCTCTCTTTTTTTTTAAATCTAGCTGTTGAATTAGGTCAAGATATGTTTGGTAACAGTCCCTGTCACAGAGTGCTGTGGCAGCAGAGAAACTTTTCGAAAGGTGACTTTGGACATTGCTATTGATGATTATCAAAGTCAAGGATTTTCAGCAAAAGGATGATTCTGTAACACCCTCTGTAAGCGGAGGCCTCTTCCTAAATTCAGCTGCTTGTAGGGGCTGAGGTTTTCAGGGTAATTGGTTTGGAAAGTTCCTTTTATATCCAAGCTCTGGCTGTGCCACAACAGCAGCTGTATACTTTCAAGAACTCTTTTTTGAAGGAGCTACTGATAGCAATGCAGTACTATACTGGTGTATTTTCATAGAAGTGCACCCAGAAGCAGTGGCAATGTTTGGGAGTTTTAAAGACTCTCCCTCATCTCTATACACACACACACTCATATGTAAAATTAACAGCTCAGGATTTCACTGCTTCCTCAGAAGGAGAAACCGGGCTCAGAGGGACAAAGTTCTAAATGCAGAGATCAGTAATAAGGCAAATAAAATGATCTTATGATGTTGGTCATCCCTTTGCTCCTATGTGAATGCACCCTTCTGTCTCTTTTTCCAATTGGTGTTTCAGATTGCATCCCTCCACACCAATTACATGAGTTAGTTGCACAGACTATAGCTTCTGCTATAGTAGCAGACTATATATATATATATATATTTATGTATATAGCTGACTAGAAATCAGATTTCCCCACTAATTATTATCTTAACATGGTATCTTTGAAATCTGTGTTAACGTAGCATAGTTTGGGTGCCTGTTGTTCCAGGTATCCTTGCTGCATTGGTTGACCTTAGACACCTCCCCTAATTTTAGTCATCTGGAAATCATTTAGTCTATACTAGTCATCTTGACTTTTTTCTGTCATCACATAAGAAAGCTCTTTTAGATTAGGTTACTGATTTTTAGATGACTAAAGTTAGATGGCATAACTACAAATCTTTTTTTTTTAACGAATCCAATTTTTTTGCTTGAGTTAGTTAGTCCCTAAACAAGATATTTTGTTCTGATTTGCCTGAAAGCAAAGATTTTGAGGTAAAAGTTGAAACCTTGTGGAAAATTTAGACCTAATGTAGAAAACTATAGAGAATTGTATTTCCTCTCAATTAACTACATTTCCTTTGAAAGTTCCCACCTTCTCCAATTGTAGGAAAATATATATATGAAAAGAGATTTGAGGATGGTTGTCAGTTTTATTGATACTAAATCTGTGCATTGTGAAAAGAAGTAATAATTTCTTTAGAGTTGATCCATGGAATTATCACAAAGATAGCTGATACAGCTATTGCAATTTTTAAACAATTTTCAGTAGTTACATTTTATCTTGACATTCCTAGTTGAAAGTCTAAGCCTATAAACACCTGTGCATTACTTTATTCACAGATGCTAATACTTTCAGGTTCATAAAAGGTCTTAATTCTCATTTCACTGTATACAAATGTAGTTTGTAGGAGTTTAGATGAAGGTATTGCCTCTTCTGTTAATTTCTTGATCAAATTTGGATTTTATATTTAAATCAATAAGGATTTATTGTAATGAAATTTACCCTCAGAATTGCTAGTCTTTTTCCCCTCATAGACTTAAATGCTATGTATTATATTTATGATTATGATTATTATTATATTTAATGTTAACATGAAAAATGCAGATGTCTAAAATTTAATATTTTGGTGTTTGCTGTGTCCAGGTTCGTTGAAGGACAGAAACATTGTAACATTTTCCTCTTTTCTCTTTTTTTTTTTCAAACTTAGCTTACCTTTTCTGAAGCCATAAGAAACAAAGCCAGATTATCCATCACAGGGAGTGTGGGAGAAAATGGACGCGTATTGACTCCCGACTGCCCGAAGGCCGTGCATACTGGAACTGCAATTAGACAAAGTTCAGGATTGGCTGTAATTGCATCGGACCTACCATAAAAACCAAAAAAATAATTGAGTGCCTTAATCAAACTGTGTTGGTGACTGATGGGAACACAGCACAGACTGTAACGACATGGGAGTGTCATTGATGAACTAATAATTTGGCTGAGAAAGGGAAGTACGTCCAAATGCGCCAGATATCATCAGCAACAATGTGTGCATGAGCTCAGCTCGGAAACCCAAACTCAGATTTTATATCAGGAAAATTCATAATTTAGTTTTGTTGGGGGGAGGGGGCTGGTAAGGGTGTATTAACAGCAACAAATTTCACTTGAGTGGACTTAAAACTAATAAGACTTGCCAATTTAGCGCATTAAACTGTGAAGAACATGCTCAGAAAGGACAACATTTTGGTCTTTGTCTTGACAAAGAGAGAAAAATAGCTATAGAAGTCAATGAACATGCTAACCTGTGTCTCCAGAACATCAATATATACAATGGAAGAATACTCAGCTGTTCAGCTGTAGAAATGAATCACTAAACTGTGATAAGAAAATAATAAATATGTAAATCCTGTGAAAAAATAAAGAAATTATTTACATTTTCTTTGAAAAAAAGAGGAATATTGAAACATGCTTGCTTTTTAACTGATGTAAATTCGGTAGAGGACAACACAATTCTTTTTTCTAACCATCTTAGGGAACAATTCATTGCAATAATTGATATAAAATGCCATCACTGTAATAAAATTCAGAGACTTTTTTTTTATACGAGTTGTTGGTCATCCTCTTGTTTGCTGTTACCTTCATTCTGTTCCATCATTCCGTGTTCCACAGATTTGCATCTGTCTAATACAAGAAACAAAATGATAAAATGTTTAGAGTATGTCATCAGTCTGCAGTGTAGAATCAAAAGAGACTACGGGTCGCTCATGTTACAGATATTATTTATAATCTTGTTCTGTGTAAGAAACTGTGGTTTTTGTACCCACCAAAAAGAATAAAACAACAAACGTTCTTATAATATCGACAGAGCTTGAGTTGTTTTCTGATCATTAGGGATGTCACCTGGAAAACAGTAAGATGGTTCGTTTCTTACCACAGGACACAGGACCTTACTGGAGACAGTCTGAGTCCATGCACCTTTGTAAAATGCTTTTAAGTCCTTAGAGAGGAGAGACTCAAAGCTGTCAAAGTGTTGTCATGATTATTCGTTAGGTATTTTAGTACTAGTCACTAAAATGCTTTCTGAGAGGTTAGGAACCATTTAGTGATGGGGTTTGTTCTCTGGGTAGGTCAAGGGATGAGATGACAGGGAGCAGGAAGGCACAACAGCCTTTCAGACTGATGTGATGGATACAGTGTGTTGGTACCCAGCAGCCTTAGTTTTCATCAGCCAGCCTTTCCATGGCATGCCAGGGAAAGGCTAGCAGGCACCATTTGAATAAAAGTGAAATGTCTGTAGATGTGAAGTTGTAGTGAGTCTTTTCTGTGATGGTCATTCTCTTTGGCCACACTAGACACTGCAGTGGTCTCCAAATGCGGAGTATTGCCACCAGCGTAACAGCTCCATGCCAGAGCCCAGACCGCAAATCAGATCAAACCTGGATTAATCATTGTTTCTAATGCCCTCATGATTTTGCTGGGCCCATGAGCAGTCGTGTTTATCTGGCTTGCATCTCACCAAAGCCTCTGTGGCTGGTGCTTCTCTCAGCCCCCAGGGCTCCAGGCCCTCAGGAAGAGGATTGTGGGCGCAGGGTGGAGCCTAACGCTGCCAAACAATGACCAACCCTCAACAACTCCAGCAGAGGACAACCAAATAAAAGCACTACTGAGGCGATGCCCATCCTGTGTGATACAGACATCTATGAAGTAGCAAAGCAGATGTTAGCTTCAGTCAAGGTATGGACAATATAGATACGAATGTCTTACCTCAAACTCTAGACACGCTTTATAGTTAGTGGAGGGAAATAACCAGTGAGAATGAATGACTTCATCTTAAAGTAGACATTAAAACATCAAACTGCTGAATCGAAGCAGGAAGAGCCTGTATCTTTCTACTGACTATAAACTGGGCTGACGGTGACCAGTTCTCATACAGAGCTTGACAGTGCAGGCAAAGGTGAAAATAAGATAATGCTGACTCCTTAGCACAAGGACTATGAAGTGTGCAGGGGTCAGAGAAAAAGGCACATAATGATACAATGAATCACTGAGACTAAACTTACTTTACATCCTTGTTTTACTGGCATGTTTGGCTCATTCATGAGTTACTGTGAACTGTTTGTGTTTCTGTGGCCAGAATGGTGAGTTGTCTAGTTTTAATCCTGTTTGAGTAAAGCTGGGAGCTCCCTTTCAGACTTCTTTTTACAGCTGAAGTTAAAAAGCAACTTCTGGGTTGTTTGGTTGTTTTTCTTTAAAAAAAAAAAAAAAAGAAGAAAAAGAAAGGTGTCTTTCGTTTTCATAAAGTAACATAAAGAGGCCAACCAGATTGGGAGACTGAGTGAGAAGGACACTGTCTATTTTGTTCTACTGTGTATGTCTGTTTTTCCAGGAGCTCATCTTCATTCTTTCCTTGTTCAGGACTGTGAGTAGTACCAGTGCTGTCCTGGGATATTTTTCCATCTTCCAGTGTTACTCCTCTTACATTCTCCCCTGTCTTTTTAATGCATTACATTTATTTTTCACCTTCAGTAAACAGCCCGTCGCTGCAGTTAGGAATGTCACTCCATGGAGCCCATTCTGAATTGCCTAAGTCAGGTTTTCACGTGGCAGCGAGACCCCCAAGTCCTTTGTGATGTGTTGTCCAGTGTCCATAACCACTGAGGATCCCCACCGAGAAGATTCGCAATGGAGCAGCGTGAGCACTGCAGCCGCTGAGCAGCACGGCCGTGGAGTGACATGACCCACCGAGGGCATGTGGCCAGCAGCCATGGGGGGGAGAACACATCCTCACACCATTTCCAAGCCTTGTCCTTGGCAAGGGAGCACTTTGCCCAAGGAAATCTTGGTCAGATGAGGTGAAGAGGAGACTGTGGCTTTGCCCAATGCCTGTCATAAGATACCACAGATATAAAACTAAAAAAAAAAGAAAACTAGGTGCAAAAATGCTACAGCAGAGAGAGTTGACTAGAATCCAGGTGGTTGAGAAAGCAATCTCAGGGTATCGATCTGCTCTCTCTGCAGTAGCTTACTCTGCTGTCTTATTCTGAGCGAGTAAACACTGCATGACTGCTATGACCATTTTCACATATCTTTCTTAGCTGCCCCTCAGTCAATTTTTCCTTTCGCTTTTCCCCTTTCTCCTGAAACACTAATTTCTCACTCCTCTCTGTATCTTCTCCCTGTCCTCTTGAAGATCAGTGCCAGAAGTCCTCCTCCTCCCTTGCGGAGGAAATATGACCCAAAGGAGGAGAACCCTTCCTTAGATCAGTGTCAGATTTGCCCTGTCTCCAGTCCTCCAGAGGGTCTGAGGCTCTCTTGTTAGATCAGGGCTGCTCAAGGCACTGAGAAGCAGCAGGGCAGCTCTTGGCAGCTGCTGGACTGCATCCTGTCCTCCCGGCACAGCAATCTCAGCTCACTTCCATCCCTCCACCTTGCTCTTTCTTCAGCCACCTCCTCTAGCAGCTTCGTGGCAATGATTGGCTCAAAGGGAGAAAAAATAAACAACGGAGGCTACTGATTAAAGGAACTATTAATGTTGAGGCATTAACTGAAATGTCACACCAAGATTTTGCCCTCAGAAAAAATACAGACAACAGACCCATTTTCCTTCACATAGGATCCGGTGCCACTAGGGATGCCCCAGGCCATGCTGCCTGGCCTCCAGCTACAGGTCCAGAAACCATCCTATCAACCTTGAGTCCTATCTACCAGTTTCAAAGGTATCTCAGTCACCATGGAGAATCAGAAAGAGGACCGGATAGCCATATGTGGGCAAATGAATTGTGTCTAATCAAAAGAATGGTTCTGATCAACTGAAGGCTCATTTTTTCTGCATAAACCTAGGTATTTAGGGTCGCTCAAGATGCTTTTAAGTATCCAACCTGGTCTCCTAGTGCAGGTCTAGAAAAGAATGAGTGTCCTGCAAATCCTAGGACAGATCTAAGGGCCCCATGCAGATGTCTCAGATGGCCTAAAGCATCTCAAATGGTACCAGGTCCCTGTGGGAAAGCAGCTGAATTGTGCCCTATAGTCTGTTCAGCTGACTTGTTTTTAAGCCTCCATTGACTAGATCACCATGGAGTATGAAAAGACCTTAGACACGTAGTTTTCCTATAGATATCTACATTTAGCTCCCTTAATCTTGAACTGAATGCTATACGTATTTACCTGCCTCTAAAATAATTTCAGTTTTGTTGTAGTTGTGTGCAAAATAAGTGTCTACTGAGCTACTGTGAATCATACTGCAGGACAAGTCTGCTTTGACATTCACTGTTATATTAGTTGGTTTTCACTCTACACATCCAAACCTCCCACACTGGTGGTGTATTCTATTAAACACCTATTAAATTCGCAATCAGTACAGACTTGCTGGGTAGTGTGAGGACCTCACATGCACAATTAGTCTTACACAACCACTTGTTTTTGCCAAATTTCACTTAGAGACTATCCTGGGAGCTGAATGCACGTGTTCCGAGTTGAATTTGCCTCAGTGCAAATAAGAACAGAGCCTGGGGAAAGGAGCACAGCTTTATACAACAGGTTGTAATCATTGTGTGTAGTGAAGGAAGAGAGCAGTACCTGTTCATTTGTGTTCCTTAGTAATTTTGTGCTCACTTCTGCCCTGATAGGATGTCAGAACAAAGAGCAAATATTCTTTAATTTGAGGGAGAAAGTCCAGTGTTTTTCTGCGATCTCAAAGTGTAAGCAGACCTTCATCCATGACTAGACAATTACAGCAGAAGGGAGTTCCTAAAGCTCTCAGCTGGCAGAACGTACCTGCTACATTAATGACAAAAGCAAGAAAAGAAGGGCAGCCCGCAAGGAGCTGCAGAGATTTGTTGTAGACATGGATTAATTAACACTGTTACAACAAAATATGTAATTGGGATGCAACAGGCAGTTAAACTTCAGCTGGAATGTGTAAGGGTAAGAAGTCAGCAGTGGAATTATAAATAGAAATTTAGAGTCCCTTCCTTTTCTAAATGAGAGGAGTGTCACAGATGCCAAATAACTTATTGATTTCATAACAATTGTGTTGAATGTAAAATCAGGCAAGCTGAAACTAGTAAATAAGAATCGTAGAATAATTTAGATTGGAAGAGACTTCTGGAGGTCATTTGCTGCAAACTTTCATTTAAAGAAGACTCAGCTTTAAAGTTAGATCCATCATCAAAGTTTGAGAGGCTTCTCAGGGTTAGTCCTATCCAAATTTTAGTATCTCCAGTGTTGAAATTGCATAACCTCTCTGGGCAATCTCTTCCAAGTTCTGACCACCCTCAATATTTTCCTAAATTCAAAATTTTCCTTTTTTGTTTTTACTCTGCATTGAGAGTGGATTCAAATGCAGCAACACATATTCCAAGCTACTTACTTAATTGCACACGTGTATCATTATTTGTATAACCGAGCTCAGAACTTGGGCAGGTCAATTTTAGATGAGACTAAAGCACACTGCCATCACACTTCAGAGGAGCATGCACTGCTGTCAGTCTTTCCTTATGACTAAAATGAGAATTCATGCTCCTAGCTCACCAATCCATCATCTTCCATTAGCACCAAACATTAAAATATTATAAAGGCCATACTCTGAATGTCTTCTTAAAGTGATATATCTCTAATAGGTATAAAGACCTTCAACAAGGCTAAAATGTTGAAGTGGGCTTTAAGATGAATTATGTATTTTTCTAAGACTTTGAAAAAAATTATATGACTTTTCAAGTTATTGTATATTTTAGCTATTCCTGTAAGGATTCCAGTACTAAGGCCTTGATTCTACCTAGCCTTATGCCTGATACTAATGTTTAAATCAATGCAAAATTGACGTAAAAATGCAACCACTAGTATGGATGGGAAGATCTGATCTGTTGAAACTTTCAAACCTATTTTGGTCTAATTATGTAGAAGTTTTGGACAATTTGGAAGGCACAAGACTGTAGCAGTTTCAATCCAGTAACTCCATTGAAAGAGTCTTTTTACACATTACAATGTGTAGTCATTGCGTCCATAACAATGTAACAGAGGTGGTATCTTCCCTTCTTTTGCTATGCCAAGGTATGTGAGAGAGTTTCCATGCTTTGGTGAGCAGATTGCAAAACTGTAAAAATTCATTTTTTGCCTGTATTGTAAAAGGAACACTGTTATATTCTGGTTACCTGCAATACTGTTAATTGCTAGAATTTTTTTAATGCTTGATTCTAAAACAATTATAAGCAAAAAAAAAATATTTTTTGGCTAAAAGACAGAATTAATATTCTTTAAAAATATCATCTGTTAAAAGCTCTGTCACAAAGATTAAGAAATAACTGCTGGAGAGCCTATAGAAAATTCATTGGCATTCTGAGAACATCTGATGGTATTTGTGGTGGCACTCACTGGCTTTAAACATCTGCAATGTAACTATCTAGGAACCTGTAGGATGCAGTATATCCGACTGATTTCAGATGACTATTTGTGGGTGAGATAGTCATGCCCTACCAATCTTTTCTGAGTTTTGTTGATGAAGACAACGAAGGGTGACTAACTGAAATGTTGAAGTTTACACTTCAGATGCCTACACTTGGCCAGATGATTCCTACTTGTGGTGACCTAAGTCCAACCATCACATTGTGAAATAGAGTAAGACTAGCTCCAGTGGCAACATGAATGAGACAGAGACAAGGACAGAGTTGCTACCATCGCCTCCAAACTATATGTTTATGACCTTCAGCTTCACAGTATCTGATGTCTGGAGGTCACTTGTTTGCCACTCTATGTGTTAATACACTACTTCGGACTCCCTGCTGTTCTCATAGTTGCTATTTAGATACCACCAGCCCCTAGAGATTCCTGCTTTCCCTCAACTCCAAAAGATTATGTTGCTTGGTACACATTTAATTAAAATTACCTTTTAATCAGTATAAGCCACTGATGATCTGGTGGGAACCCTTCTTACAGCAGCAGCTGGATGCCCTGAAACCTGAATTCTCCAAGTAGAAGTGAGGGGAGGTGGGAACACATCTCCTTGCTGGGGCCTGATGATAAATGTTATCTCCAGCATACCTCGGGCATGACGCTTTGGATCAAGAGGGCTGAAGGCAGGTCAGTACAGTCATCTTGAGGACCTCCAGAGCTACAAGGCAACTCTCTCTGTGCATTTAACCAGGTATATTTTCATTAGAGCAGGAACTTGAACCTGTATCCCCTATGGCTCAAGAGAGTTAACTAACTATTGGCAATACAGAAATTTCCATGTTCATGTTACTCTATTAATACTTAATTCTTCACATCAAGTGGAATGTCTACAGAAAAAATCTCAGCCAGGGGCAGGTCAGTTTCAGTCTTCATCACTGGAACTATTCCAGGGATCAGACCCAAGATGGAAACAAATAAATTGAAAATACATGACAATTAGATCATTCGTATGGAGAATAGGTGTTAGAGTTCATTTCGTAATATAGAGGATATTTAAAACTAACTCTAATATAAAGCAACAAAACAAAGTCACTGTAAGAAACACTGAATCGCATAATTCCCAAAGAAAGTGTACAAAAAGAAATCTTACTTTTAAAACAGCAGTTATCATTCTGCATAATGTTAAGAAGGAATGCCTGCTGTTTCTCTAGAGACATTTCTGAGTACAAGGGAGCTGTAGCAATCCTCAGGACCAAGGCCGTCAGACAGGTTGACTTACACTGATAACCATGTCGGATTAAGTCAGGTTTGATATTTTCCAAGCTTGTAATCAGTCGCTGAAGGCTTTGAAGTGGCAAGCATGATGCAATTGAGACTGAAATTCCTGCAGAGCTCCTGAGCAGAAAGGAAGATTTCTTTCCTAAACATGTGGGCACAACTTCTAGCCCATCTCCTCTTATTCTGCTTCTAACAGAATCAGACTCAGGAGAGAGGATGCAGTTAGGGTCACTGGCTTCAGACAGGTTTCTTGGTGCTCAGAAGACAGGAGCTGATATGAAATGCTGCGACTTCCTTCTCCTCCCATTTTATTTGGTCACAGGGACATGCAAAGCCTGAAAGAAGGCTGTAAGACATCTGAGCCATTAGCATGTAGAGCTGATAGGATTTGATCTGTCATGCTCATCTAGTTTCCCACCCATTCAGACCTGACCACCTGAGTATTACATTCCTTGTTAGGAACTGAAAACTAGGAGTCACTGTGACATTAAATTAACCTAGGAAAAAAAATAAACCTGATGAGCATTAACCTTTTCCTTCTACTTTCTGTAAATTCTGTGGCATGTTTCTACCGATAAATCATAGTAGTCCTGGCCCAAAGAGGAAACAGCTTGAAGATTTCACTCAGCCTTGTTGTCACTGTGTTGTCTTCTGAGGGCCACTGAAGCTCTTTGGGACTGTGTGTGGTAATACAGCATTAGCAATTTGTGATCAATCTGAAAAAAGATCTCTGGAGTTTTAACATTCCCACAAGGCAACAGAGGCTTTTGACTTTCCATCAGCATGGTGAAAGTGAAGTCCACCCAAACTGGAGTCATACTATCGCTTCTTCTTAAAAGTCTCAGTAATGGTCACAATTCACACACAGATCACTTCGAGTGGTGTTCATCTGGCCACTTGTGGATCAGCAAACCAGGGGAGCAGAAATCCC
This sequence comes from Tauraco erythrolophus, assembly GCF_009769465.1. Classification (NCBI taxonomy): domain Eukaryota; kingdom Metazoa; phylum Chordata; class Aves; order Musophagiformes; family Musophagidae; genus Tauraco; species Tauraco erythrolophus. Next base: position 119,761,718 of record NC_141465.1, on the reverse strand, counting down.
TTTTCTCAGGTGCTTTGCTTTGGCTCCTGCTTCTGGTCCCATCATTTCTCCTCTTCCCTCCCTATTGGGACAACTCAGCCTTTTTCCCTGTCTGTAAGATTCCAGACTAGAGTCCTGCCCTGACCAGCATCAATGGGCTATAACTAGTGAGGAGGAAGGCGATCGATGAAAAATGTAAGTTTGAATGGGCAAGTGGTGGTCCTGCTCTACTGGTAACTCTGTGGCTGCCTTTCCTCCTCAGTTCCTCTGCTGTTCCGCACACCTTCTCAACTCTCTTTCCTTATCTCAAGCCTCACAACAGCTCTGGTCTGTGGCATTTTCCTGCCAGAGCTCCCTCTGTCAAAGCCCAGCTTACCCCTTGATCATGAATTTCCTGCCCTGCCCCAAGTTTTTTCACCTTTGCTCACCTATACCAAACCTCAAGACTTTTTCTCACCCACTGGGGGTTCTTCCACTGTTGCAGCTCTTCCTTGTGCCCAAGTGCCTTGATTCATCCCTGATGAAGGTTGAGATCTTCTCACCACACAGCCCACTCTTTTAAAGCAATATAGTATCTCCACTCCTCCATGACAGCTAACCTCAGACTAACTTCTAAACCTCAGTCTGGTTACACAATTGTCCCTGAGACTCTTCCCAACTGAAGTGCATCCATCATTATGTCCCATATCAAAAGATGCCTCCAGCTCAGGCCTGATGACTGGTCGCAATTAAAGCACAAGGATTCCTTCATTTGCATTACGGACAGTATTCTTAAATTTTGTTTTTATTTTATCTGCAGGAGTACGAGGATGTTGGTGCATTTTCTTCCTGATTTTTTTGCAGTAAAGTTGCAGAACCACTTATCCTTCATTCTGCATTTCTGTAGTAGATTACTCCTACTTAAGTATACAGTTCTTATACATTTGTCCATCTTAAATTGCATTCATTTTTTTCTATACTATTTGTCCAATGTGTTATCTTCATATAAAACTTTTCAATGGTTCATACTACATAAAAAAGGATAAGGGGAAAATGAAGGAAATATCATTTTTTAATAGTAGGAAATATTACTTCCTTATGACTAATTGCAAGCTGCAGTGCAATTAAAATTTAATACAGCTGAATCCTTTTCAAAAGTTGAAATGGCAGTTTCCTGCAAAACGTATTGCAGAAAGGCTGCATTTAAAGTCATCACTTCAGGGTTATTTTCAAAATGATGGTAATGCAATATTTTTCTGACATTAGCACAGACAATGTTAGGTTGTTATAGCGACAGGAGCGATGTGATGACTTCATGAAAGAGAGCAACATTACAGTGACAGTTTGGGAACAGTTGCTTCATTTATGAGCTTGGCTTTGAAGAAAAAAGACGGATGAAGATTTGTAAATCTAAAGCTTTTCTGTGTATAAAATGTGAAATATCCTAACTTCCCTCTGACTAAATCCACAGCTGAGAGAAGATAAATATTTCAACAGTACTTCCTCAGGCCCATTTACTTTAATATCCATTAGGATAATAAGATTTATACCCATACATTAAGTTTGTAATATGGGATAAACATCACAGTTCAGTAAAGGCGATATATCTGAAGGGTTTCCCAGTAGCTGGAAAGCAGAAGTAGTAATTTCTAAGCAGAAGAACATGTCGGGTTTTTTTCTGGTTAAGTATGAAGTCATCAATCAAAAAACTTTCTTTTCTGTGTTTGAATCAGTCCTCTTGAATAAATGCTAACCTTAACTTAAAAAAAATAATTATTCAGTAAAGTGACGCTAAGACAAAAGATGTCGCTTTCTAGAACATCCTTTCTTATGTTCTTTGTCAGAAGAAAGAAGAGGAAAGAAAAAGATTTGTACGTTTTCCGACTGTGGTATTGAAAATTTATACAGGGCATCAGCACATGAATAAATGCCACTGAGGAACATTTCAGTCAATGTGAAGACTGGTGTCAGCCCACAACAAAAATAATGAAAAAATGCCAAACTCCACAGTTCCAGCTACCATTAATGTCAAACAGAAAGATGTGCAAATGACACAGAAACAAAGAACAAACTACAGCAGTATTCACAAAAGTGGACAGTACTTGGAGAAAGTCCTTGGAATGAGAGGTAGAAAGGCCAAATCTTTTGTACTGAAATGTTACTAGTGGTCAAGCAAAAATCCAAACATCTTGTCAGAACTAATCCAATGGATGATCATTCCAAGGAAATAGAGAACATCTCTGGAAACACCAAGTCAAGAGTTGCGTACAAAGGCTTGTAAAAGGAAAAGGCGTGTGGACAGAAGTTACAACAGTATAAATTCAAGTTAGACAGTTATGAGCAAAATTTTCACAGAGAAGTTGGTCAAACATGGAGACAGGCTGCTTGGAGGGGCTGTGGAACCTCCATTGTCAGAGTTCTTTAAAAGTTACTGGACGCAGTCCTGAACAACCTGGTCTAACACTGAGGTGGGACGTCACAGCTTTGAGTGAGAGTTGGTACAGAAACTTGCAACAGCCTTGAGCTTCTTGCGAGTTAAACACTATTCTGAAAATGTTATTCAGTGAAGGACTGTTTCCTTCCTGACACTGGCTCTGCAAAATGAAACAGTATTGTTCCTAGACTGGACAATCTAAAAAGAGAAACAGTTGTTCAGTGGCCAAGTAGCTCCTGTGTAGTGAACCAAAGAGAAAAAGGGAGCATGACTGTCTAATATGAGACTTTAGGATCACTTTAAAAGTGAATTTGATGAGTGCAATTTTTTGACTTTCAAACCCTTATTGGTCAGCGTGGCAGCAATGAGTCCAAAAGACAAGGGAAACAACAAGTTTCCTGGGATAGAAGGAACAGGTTGCTGAGCAGGAGGTTCATGCTGAGCACATGGTGCAGCAGTGTGTGCTGGGAGAAGATGTGAGGGGGGCGATTTAAGGTGCTGATCAAACACAAAATTTGAGAGTCACCTGCACACCCACAGATCCTGATTCATCCATCCCAGTGGGGAACTGACACCCTGACCAAAGATAATTCAGGTCTGGTAAATTAATAGTATTTAAAAGATGAGACAACATATTAAACATTTGCTCCTTATAATGCCCTGCTTCCCCATAGCCTCCTTGCTCCCATCTGCTCCTTTCACGACCAGGTACCACACATTTCCCCAACCCTCTCCACTAGGAGACTCCCCATTTTGCAAGATCCATATGTAGTTGTCTGCACTTCTACTGTCTGTAGGCACACAGTTCCCTATATGCATGAAAGAGGGATATTTTAATTTCTAAAAAAGATTTTATGCAAAAGATGGAGCCAAAAGAATGGGGAGAGCAGCTATAGCAAAGTCCTGGAAAGAGAAAGGAGATGTAGATAGAAGCAGCGCTGGGGTGGTTATCCTTGCTGGTGGGCGTGCACATTTGTGGCAGAATAAATGCAAACTGTTGCAAATGAATCCTAGAATCATTTAGGTTAGAAAAGACCTTTAACATCACAAAGTCCAACCATAAGCATGACACTGCCAAGTCCACCATTCAACCACGAAGACTAAGGGGTTGCTGGTTTCTAGTGTTTATTTTGGAAAAAGGCAAAAATATGACAAGATTTCAAGGAGACAAGGAGTATGTATCAGCATATGATATAATTTATATCATATAAAGATGATAAAGAAAACATGGGTACACCCACACTGAGGTGTAGGCTCGTCATTTGGTTTCACAACTAATCTTTGTGTGGTCCATGCTGATACCCATCTCCCAATACCCACCTGCCACCTGGGGTGTTTATCTTCCTGAGGAACTCAGATTGTGATCATTTATTAGCACAGTTTGGGCAATCCCTTGATCTTTTCAGAGACTCCCAGGTCTATAGTCCAAAAGGGAAAATTGTGAGCGTCTCATCAGGGAGCACATATGCCATGGCCTGCAGCACTTCCCATGCTGGTGCTGGGCTCTCAAACACCACTCACAACTGACTTAAAGCTATTGAGTGAAAGAAAATTTAGATCCCTTGGCGTTTTGTTGCAAGCCTTCAGGAGTAAAAAGTGTCTTTTTTCAAGATTAAGCACAGCTATTTTCTTCATCCAGGAATTTGATTGTGTTGTTTTGCCTTTATCTCCTGTAACACTGTACCCTCAGAAATCTCCCATGTAGATATTTCTAGACCTTGATCAAGCTATGTCATGATGACCGGTTCTCTCAGATAAATCAAATTGATTTTTTATTTAAATATCTCATTGTACAGCATTTTTTTTCAACCTGGAGTCACTCTTGATCCATGTATCCTTGGGCTGTGTCATCACAACATGTCAGTCAGTTATATTTCATACTTGCAAAAGCTTTAACAAGCTAAGACCACTTTGGCACAAAGGAGGGAAACCTCGCAGCAGCCCTGTGAGATCCATTTGGATGTGTGCAGGTGAAGACAGAAAACTCCTCTGCCTTGCCTCTGTTCAGCTGTAGATCTGCCTGTTTCTCTCTTTGGTACCTTGGCAGGTTTGCTGTCCCAGCTGTAACCCAAGCGAAGGGGTCCATCTGTCGCTACCTTTCCGTCAGCAAGCAGTCAGTGAGGGCACCTCCCAGGCCCTGCTACGGCCACCAGACTTGGATGGACACTCAGGGAAGAGAAGGATGAAGCCAAGTTCCCACCTGGAACCCCTGGGACAGGTTTTTCACCCCAGAGCTGATCCTGGAACAATATGGCTGCCCAAATCCATGGCAGCCACAGACTGTTGGAGGGAGAACAAGGTGGGATGAGAATCCAACCACGCTCAGCAGTGAGTTATTATCACATGCTGCAGTAAACATGTGGTGGCTTTTTCCCTGCCTACTCCTCGCGGGCCTACGACCTTCTTCTGTTAATTTCAGTGGGAAATGTGATGAGTAGGTGAATATGTCCTCTGAATATATATTTCAGGCAGAAAAGATTAATTTATGTATATTTGATAATTGGTGATGCATTTCTTAATTTGACGTCTTTTGGATGATTTCCTATATACCCACACATATAAACAAAAAAAAAAAAAGGACAAAAAGTTTTTTGGCTGCTATACTGTGTATATATCTGTAGCACAGTACATAAGAGTTAGTGGGTTGGCTTTTTTTTGCAGAATATATGAGAGCTGCTAAAGCTTTCCAGACAGACTCCCTCTGAAATTGAAATTTCATGTGTGACCCTGGGAAAAATATTGCGCAGGCAAAACCAGTGCTGGCTACCCCCAGATCACACCAGCCAGTCTTGGCATCAGGCTTTATTTACAGAGAAAACCACGTCTCAGTTATCATTCTCCTTCAGTCTTTGCATCCTTTGTACTTTCAGAGGTGAACTGCCTGGTATTTTTGTGGTGAGGTTGTCTGTCCAGTGGTAACCCTGTCGAATCAGCTTGGCGATGCGTCAAACTGAGGTGCAGATGTATGGGAAGCCACTGAAGAGGAGTGTGCTGATTACTGATTTGAGTCATTCTTTCTGCTGCTGACATAGATACGCTCAGCTCTTGCAAACCTATTTGACCCTGAAGATCCCCACCACCTGTGAAACAGTATCTCACAAGGTTGCAGAGGCTCATGGTAGTGCCATTGGAGGTCAGATTTCAATAAGGAAGAAGTCAAAAATGCTAAATTTAAATATCCAGATTTTGGAGGCATTTGGTATTAGTTCTTATTTTTTTATTCAACTATTCAAATTATTTAATTATTCAAAGTCTCTTGTTATGCTTTCCTTTAATAATTGTTTGAAACAAGTTCCTATCATTTCTCCTCCTCTTCCTCAGCCGCTATTATTTCCCTTCCTGCTCCAGTATAAAAAAGTCTCTATATTAGGCAGAAATTATCCAGGCAGCCATTGTACTTGAGGGCTGGGAAATCTAAACAGGACACTTCAGTTTTACTCCCTATCTCACTACACGGATTTAAAAAATAATTTAAAACGGCAGTTTGAACTCCAGGTTGATTGAATTTTTTTATAATGATGACAAAAGAGCAGAAATAAGGCTAGAACAAATATTTCCAATGAAAATGAAGGATTAAAAAGATCAGGGTGGAATTTACATTATGAAAAAACAAAGACACTGTCAGAAAACACACGTGATGGAAAGACATTGGTTCACCTGAGAATACAGTCTCAAAGCTCCCCATTTGTATCTGTTGTCCCAAAATTTGCTTTCTGGTATCCATTTTCAGCTATCAAATTAAAATTAACTCCAAACAATGACGTTAGAAGTCATGCCACGTAACCTGTATCTGCTACAATTCTGGACCTGCTCACTTATCTCAGACACTCACCCCCGGACAATCCCATATCCTAGGCCTTTGACAAGAAATATTCCAGCAGGGAAACGTGCTACGCAACTAATCTGAGCAGCTCCATCCCACCCTTCCAGTTGTATGAATTTCCTTCTCCTTGGGTGTACCCCTATTTTTCTGAGAATCTCATCACAAAAGTTCACCATTACTTACAAAGGAATTATTTCAGCCTAAAATCTAGTCAATTCACTCTCATCCAATTAGTTCGAATAACCAGTACAAACATTTCTTAGCAAAAGATCTTGCTGCTTCTTTCTTTGTTTCAGTGTCAGAGGCTTTCTTTTTTTCTTTTTTTTTTGTCTTAGAAGACTTTGAGTCAATGCCCATGATGTCCTCTTGGTCACTAGATAGAGATAAGTGCTTTAAATTTCCTTAAGAGTTGCTATTGATGTTAATTTGGTCTCTTCCTGAGAGTATCTCTAAATTCTCCAGCTATCCTTGCTCTTAGCCCCTTTCTTCTCTAGCTCCAGTTACAGAAGCACAGAGATGGTGGGGAGGCTCTGCAACGGATGAGAAATGCCCTGCCACAGGACCCAGATCACTTGTGCCACCCTGGACAAGAATAATAAAGGAAAACAACCACCTCATTCCTGCCCACTGATGAATATCACCCAACCAAAACCATTATGTGTGTCAGATTTGTAGTATGCTCCTGGATAAGAGCACATCAGCACACTGGAGAAGTGTTCATCTGCATCACCTGCAGGCTCGGGGTCAGCTCTTATTCTGGGGTCCATGGGGTCCATCTCCATCAGAACCTATATTCTCCTTAATCTTCTTTGGGCTATACACACATATGGACACACACACACATTTCTATTCAGGTCTCCATCAAGTGAAGAGCAGCGAAGACACTACAGAGTACTATGAGCTTCCCTTGGTGCAAGCAATGGTGGGGACATTAGCACAGTGCTGATCAGGAGAAGGACCAGGGCCCCTGCCACCATGTGTGCCATGTAGAGGGTCCTGCTGACCTCAAGGGACGGTGGCAAATCAAGTCTGTCTGGAGGTTGCTCCCTTGCCTTTGGCAGTGGGAGAAGGGGTTCAGGAGGAGGCTTTTCAAAGTCTACTCCACTTGCACTGGTTTTGTGTTTTCCCTAACCTCTTCCTGAACTCTGGGATGAAAAGCTGTGAACTAAAGCTCATGAAGCTCGATTTCTGTCTTTCCCACAAAGACTTTTGTTCTACAGGAAATAACTCTTTTCTACAAGAAAGAATAAACATATGAACTACTTAGAGTTATCAATGCTCATATATCAAAAGGGACAGTGTGAAGAGGACACAGGCTTATTTTATGAATGGGTTTGCTCATCCTGAATAAAAGCTGGCATCTTCTAATAGACTGACTTTCTTTTCTAGCAAACAGTCCAGCTAAACTGACAAGCTTCTGAGTACAGCCTCCTAAATAAACATCCTTGTCTCCTTCTTGCAGAAACATTGCAATTATTATAAATACTGCAGATGGGAAAGCAATTTGAAGGAAGGGAAGCTGGCAGGCTCCAGGAAGGAGGAGGAGTCAGCATCTGCACTTTGATTCACAGGAAGGGTCCTTTTGTGATAAAAATGAAGTAGGGCAAGTATTTGTGTTCACTTCTGCCTCTGAAAGAACTACTTCCAGAAAATATTTTGTTGTCAGGATGATCTATGGCTACAAATTCAGATTATACAGATCTTGAATATAAGGTCAAATACAAATTAGTTCTTAGAAAAGTATATGGCAATGCATATTTCACTCAACAGAAATGCTTTTTTTTTTTTAATCTGAGACAGCTCAGAGGTCGGTGACAACCCTTAGCTTGTCCGTTAAGAGTAAGAGCTTTCCTGGATACCATTCTGGATTAGCCCACAACTTCTCCTCTGTATTTCTGAGGCAAAAGATCTCTCTAGCCCCAACTTGTAAAGAAACAGTGCTAGTTCTTTTAGCTATAGTCTGCTCTGAGTGATTTAGAAACCCATTAGTGCGTTGACCACCAGCCCTGGAGCAGATAGTGTGCTTTGCGAGATATCTGCAGGGAGATTTGCACACGTCTAAAAGCAACTGTACTCCTGCCTAGTCCCTGTGCAGGTCTTGAAAAGCAGCAGAAACACCCATAAAATCAAACAACAAAACTAGATTTTTTTTTAGTGCTCTCATTAGATTGGTCTATTTTTGCCTCCTGTCCTTAGCTCTGAGAATTTTTCCCTGCTAAAATCAGTGTGAAAGAATAATACCTCTTATCTCTCTTTTCCACCACCTTCTGTCTTTTGTGCAATTCTTTAAAGATTTGGGCACTTGGAAGTGGACAGTCACAGTTCAAGGGGAGACTGATCCTTTCCTTCTCCCCCAGCTGCTCAGACTCAGACTCAAACTGGTCCCTGGGATCTGACACTTAAGGACTCTCATCCTGCCCAGGTCTTTGTGCTGCCACCAGCCACCATCCTGCCTTCACCTCCTGGGCCCTCAGGTCCTCTCCAGAAACCCCATGGCATTTTCTCCAGGGAGAAATCACCAAACGGTCCTCAGCTCTGCAAGTGCTCAAGATGCCAGTGGGCTAAAATGTTGTTCTCGTTCAGCCTATCTGAACCCAGACCTGGGAAAATGAACAATTCATCTCTTCACTCTTTAATATTAAATATTAAAATATAAAATATTAAATTTTCCCAGTTTTTCTGCTGTGCTTTTACTTTCTTAATTGCTGTTTTGCTGCAATAGTGCAAAAAGATGCATACCAGAAATGCAGTGACTGAACAATTGATCTGTCTTCACAGTATTTCTTCTGAATCCTCTTGGGTGGAGCAATTTGCTGTGCTTGTAAACAACCCAGAGTCTTTCAACTAAAAGACCACTGTGTTAATAACATGTATAAAATAGCAGTGACATGTCCATTTGAAAGTCAATTGAAAACCTGAATTGATAGAGAAGCACAATGGTCCTGGTGAGCCAGGAAGAGAGTTAAGGTGCTATAAATTCTATAGTCACTGTCGTTCTCGCCCTTCACCTGTTTCCCTGGTATTTGTTCACTGACTCCATCTCTGTTCTCTGATTCCTGATCTGTTGTTTTTGTGTTGTTCTTTTATCGTTCAGCTGGCCTTGCATGTCAGTTTTGCTCATCTGCCATGTAGGAGATGCTGGGAGCAGCTGCTTTAGCGGAAAACCCAAAGCGATGCTGTAGTGTTTCTGCTCAAGGAAGAGAAGGAGGTGGTGGGCCCAGGCAGTCAATCTCTGCCCCCCAGGATGCTCTTGTCTGCTGCCCAGTTTCTAATCTGTCTCTCTCTACTTGTTTAAGTATCATAGTTAACTGCTTTCAGCTTTTTTGATACCCATTGTCATAGCAGAGTGTGTACTACCTGCTGTACTAGTCTAGTCCTCCTGGTGCCCTCTATCCCTTGAACTTCTACTCAGCTCTATGACTGAACACTGAACATCAGACCTTATCCAATGTTTTGTATACAAAATGACCTTGACACATTTTGCAGACACAGCTGCCTCACCTTGCTCTGGGACCAAACCCCCTTCAGGGTACCTGAGCTCGAGGTTCCTGAAGCATTTTTAACTCTGCTATTTCTGACTGGTTAGATCTCACTGCTAGTCCTCTTGAGGGATCTCCTTGGTAGAGTACAATGGGATGAAGCCCTGGAGGGAACAGGGGCACAAGAAAGTTGGTTAATATTCAAGGATCACCCCCTCCAAGCTCAGGAGCGGTGCATCCCAACAAAGAGAAAGTCAGGTAGGAACACCAGGAGGCCTGTATGGATGAACAAGGAGCTCCTGGACCAACTCGGGCACAAAAAGAAAGTCTACAGAGGGTGGAAACAAGGACAGGTAGCCTGGGAAGAATACAGAGCAATTGTCCGGCCAACAAGAGATCAGGTTAGGAAAGCTAAAGCTCTGGTAGAGTTAAATCTGGCCAGGGACATCAAGGGCAACAAGAAAAACTTCTATGGATATGTCAGTGATAAAAAGAGATCTAGGGAAAATGTAGGTCCTCTCCGGAAGGAAACGGTAGACCTGGCTATCCAGGATATGGAGAAGGCTGAGGTTCTCAATGACTTCTTTGCCTCAGTCTTCACTGGCAAGAGCGCCAGCTGCACAGCCCAAGTCCCAGAAGGCAAAGGCAGGGACTGGGAGAATGAAGAACCGCCCACTGTAGGAGAAGATCAGGTTCAAGACCATCTAAAGAACCTGAAGGTGCACAAGTCCATGGGACCTGATGAAATGCATCCATGGGTCCTGAGATAACTGGCGGATGAGGTTGCTAAGCCAATACCCATCATATTTGAGAAGTCATGGAAGTCTGGTAAAGTTCCCAATGACTGGAAAAGGGGAAATATAGCCCTCATCTTTAAAAAGGGGAAAAAAGAAGACCCAGGGAACTACAGACCAGTCAGTCTCACCTCTGTGCCCAGCAAGATCATGAAGCATATCCTCCTGGCAACTATGCTAAGGCACATGGAAAATAAGGAGGTGATTGGTGACAGCCAACATGGCTTCACTAAGGGCAAATCCTGCCTGACTAATTTGGTGGCCTTCTATAATGAGGTTACAGCATTGATGGATAAGGGAAAAGCAACTGATATTGTCTACCTGGACTTATCCAAAGCATTTGATACTGTCCCACACAACATCCTTGTCTCTAAAGTGGAGAGACATGGTTTTGATGGATGGACCACTTGGTGGATAAGGAATTGGCTGGATGGTCGCACTCAAAGAGTTGTGGTCAACGGTTTGATGTCCACGTGGAGACCAGTGATGAGTGGTGTTCCTCAGGGGTCAGTATTGGAGCCAGTGCTATTTAACATCTTTGTTGGCGACATGAACAGTGGGATCAAGTGAACCCTTGGCAAGTTTGCAGATGGCACCAAGTTGTGTGGTGTTGTGGACACGCTGGAGGGAAGGAAGGCCATCCAGAGGGACCTTGACAGGCTGGAGAGGTGGGCCTGTGAGAACCTCATGAAGTTCAACAAGGCCAAGTGCAACATCCTGCACATGGGTCAGGACAATCCCATGCACAAGTACAGGCTGGGCGGAGAATGGATTGAGAGCAGCCCTGAGGAAAAGGACTTGGGAGTGCTGGTGGATGAGAAGCTCAACATGAGCTGGCAATGTGCACTGGCAGCCCAGAAAGCCAACCGTATCCTGGGCTGCATCAAAAGGAGCTTGGCCAGAAGGTCAAGGGAGGTGATTCTGCCCCTCTACTCTGCTCTCGTGAGACCTCACCTGGAATACGGTGTTCAGCTCTGCAGTCCCCAACACAAGAAGGACATGGAGCTGCTGGAGTGAGTCCAGAGGAGGGCCACGAAGATCATACCAGGGTTGGAGCACCTCTGCTATGAAGACAGGCTGACAGAGTTGGGGCTGTTCAGCCTGGAGAAGAGAATGCTCCAGGGTCATCTTATTGCAGCTTTCCAGTACTTAATGGGGGCCTAGGAGAAAGCTGGGGAGGGACTTTTTACAAGGGCATGTAGTGATAAGAGAAGAGGCAATGGCTTTAAACTGAAAGAGGGGAGATTTAGATTAGATATAAGGAAGAAATTCTTCACTCTGAGGGTGGTGAGGCACTGGAACAAGTTGCCTAGAGAAGTTGTGGATACCCCATCCCTGGAAGTGTTCAAGGCCAGGTTGGATGAGGTTTTGGGCAACCTGAGGTAGCAGAAGGTGTCCCTGCCCAGGGCAGGGGGTTGGAATTAGATGATCTTTAAGGTCCCTTCCAACCCTAACCATTCTATGATTTTATGATATACTAAAAGAATGGCAGATACGAAGTAAGACGGAGAAGTCTGAGGTGTAACCCTATGCAAAAGTCAAAGAGCAATGAAGACAAGAGAATTTTATTACAGAAATAGGAATATTTTGCTCTCGTATCATGCAATTCTATAAAGATGTGCAAGAACATAAACATTGCTTTATTGAACCAAAGTAATAGTCCATTTGGCCAGAAATTCTGTCCCTGAAATTGGCTCCCAGCAGGTGCTGCTCAGAAAAGTGTAAACATGCCCCACTAGGATCAAACCTTCCTCCACTGTTATCTCAGGGCAGTAGGATGTCATTGTCCATAAAGGCTATAGCCCTCTCCACTCTTACTCGCTCAGCGTGGCTCTGGCTGTCCTCGTGACCCGTGTTGCACTCTTGGACCCCACACTTGCAATTCTTCCTCTCTTAGGAAAAGGCACTTCCTACATATTACAACTGTTTGAAAGTTGGCTGCCACTTCAGAAAATGGCTTGACTCACAAACACTCCTATGACTGAGCAGAAAACCTTTGGAAATAATTATTTCACAGGCCTAGTACTGAGCAGCAGTAGTAGGTAAGATCATCAGCTCATTTCATATAATCTTCAGAATAGTTATGAGAAGCAGGTAATGGTTTTCTCCAGTACATTAAACAGGTGACTAAAAGATTTGAACCCCATTAACAGAGTAATACACAAAAGCTTTCTGTGGAAGAACGTCTAATTTGTATCTTTCCTGTTTCGCAAACCAAAACTTCAGAAAATGTGTTTCAAACTTCAGTTCTCTCTTTAAGTTCTCATTTCTGTAATCTCTTCCTATCTCAGTGAGATAAATATTGGTCTGAAAAGCAGTGTTCAAGCAGCTAAATTGACAGAGGAGCAAAATTAAAAATTTGCTTCTTCCTTTAACTCTTATACACTCCATGATGGGGCTATCCATCAAGAGTGAGCTATCTCAGGATTGATCACAAGTCTGGCACAATGCAATTACTGAACCAGAAGCATTGTATTATATAGCATGAAATGAAATAGCAACTTTGCCTTCCACATTATGAACCAGTTGACTAATGATGGAGTGTTGCAATTAGAAAATATGGAAGTAACAAGGCAAGGTATTCCACGGTCTGCTAATGTGTAGAATAAAACTACTGATAGTGTGAAGTAGGGAAATTAAAAACAGTAAAGCTGTACCAGAAAATAACAATGCTGTTCTTAATAAACTGCAAAAGGAGAGGATGGAAGTGTCCTCTAAAGTAGGTCAAGTTTAAAAGGATTATGTGCAGTGCATGAAAAGGGCTTCTTCCGGTCTTGGGTCAGTGGACCTATTTTTGTTTTCTGATGGCTGAGAACTGTTGCATTCATTGGCATAGTAACTGTGACCTAGCATGGGGAGACTTTTCTTTAAGAGACCAGAAAGGAAAAACAATGAGTTGAGAGCAAGAGCTGCCGCAGCCACATCGTCCAGTGCTCCCTTCCCAGCTCCCATTTCGTGCTGTGTGGGTGACAAACAGCCACATCACAGTGTCACTGCAAGATCATCCGGTGACACCAAGCCAAAAGCACTGCTGGCATAACTAGTGTTTTGAAAAAAAAAAAAAATCATCATTTTGGTATAAGTCAGCCAAAAAAAGGAATGAGAGGAAATAATGAAGTACTGTAAGTTGCCCCAAGTCAGTACTGAAGGCGTTCTTCCCTGCCCTCCTCCTCTTACTTGCCTGGAGCACAAGTCTTCAAATGAGTTGATTACCTAGAAACAAAGAAACTTGGACATCTATTTTAAAATGCAATCTTTTTTCTTTTTTTTTTTTTTTTTTTTTTCCCCCAAGCCTGGATTAAAATCTTTCTATAGTGTTAATACCAGCTACAAACAACCTGAGTCACTGGTGCAAAACAAACCCACTAACATATGGAGGAACTGGGCCCACTTGTATTTTATCTCAACGTTAGCTGCAAACTTCAACAGTGCCTGAGTGATGCAGGGACTTAGACTTCCAGTGAAATCTGGGTTTGTCAGAGGTCACAGATGCTTCTGCTCGCTTTTAAAATCAGTTTTGTCTCATACATAGCTACTTGCATCCTTAGCACTTTGGACTATTCAAAGGCCACTGGTTCTTGCTCTGGTTTCCTGGATAACATGGTTACTGGATAATGTAGCTCTTCACAGACCAACAACCTAATGCCAAATAAGAGATTCATGAAGACAAATACACATCTAAAGAAGCAGCTTCAGTCTTTCCCATGTCAGAGCACGGTGCCCACCAAGCCTCTTCTGCCAACTGCTGCCAGCAAGAGCTCTGCAGATGAGCAGTCACAGCTGGTGCAGCAGCTTGTGCAGGTCCCCGTTCGAAGGGAGAGATAGCTGTGACACTGGAAAACTCCCCTGGTATAGTCATGACACTGGAGGGTCTGCTTGTCCATCATTTTTAGCCTCTAGGAAGGAATATTGCCACAAAGAGGAGACCAACATTTAGACTATGTACTAACACACGTGATGGAAAAGATCATAGAATCATAGAATCATAGAATCGTTAGGGCTGGAAGGGACCTTCAAAGGTCATCTAGTCCAACCCCCCTGCAAGGAATAGGGATATCTCCGACTAGATCAGGTTGCTCAGGGCCTCGTCCAACCTGGCCTTGAACATCTCCAGGGATGGAGCATCCACCACCTCTCTGGGCAACCTGTTCCAGTGTTCTACAACTCTCATGGTAAAAAATTTTTTCCTAATATCCAATCTGAATCTACCTCCCTCTATTTTAAAACCATTACCCCTTGTCCTATCACAACTGGCCCTCCTGAATAGCCTCTCCCCATCTTTCCTGTAGGCCCCCTTGAGGTACTGGAAGACCGCTAAAAGGTCACCCCGGAGCCTCCTCTTCTCCAGGCTGAACAGCCCCAACTCTTTCAGCCTGTCCTCATAGGAAAGGTGCTCCAGCCCTCTTATCATCTTCGTGGCCCTCCTCTGGACCCTCTCCAACTGGTCCATGTCCTTATGTTGGGGGCTCCAGAACTGGACGCAGTACTCCAGGTGAGGTCTCACGAGGGCAGAGTAGAGGGGGAGAATCACCTCTCTCGACCTGCTGGCCACGCTCCTCTTGATGCAGCCCAGGACGCGGTTGGCCTTCTGGGCCGCAAGAGCACATTGCCGGCTCATATTGAGCTTCTTGTCCACCAGTACTCCCAAGTCCTTCTCCTCAGGGCTGCTCTCGATCCATTCTCCGCCCAGTCTGTATTTGTGCCTGGGATTGCCACGACCCAGATGTAGGACCTTGCACTTGGCCTGGTTGAACTTCATGAGGTTGGTACGGGCCCACCTCTCCAGCCTGTCGAGGTCCCTCTGGATGGCATCCCTCCCTTCCAGCGTGTCGACAGCACCACACAGCTTGGTGTCATCGGCGAACTTGCTGAGGGTGCACTCCATGCCACTGTCCACGTCACCGACAAAGATGTTGAAGAGGGCTGGGCCCAACACGGACCCCTGAGGGATGCCACTCGTGACCGGTCTCCACATGGACATCGAGCCGTTGACCACTACTCTCTGAGTGCGGCCATTGAGCCAATTCCTTATCCACCAAGTGGTCCATCCATCAAACCCATGCCTCTCTAGTTTAGAGAGAAGAATGTCGTGCAGGACAGTGTCAAAAGCTTTGCACAAGTCCAGGTAGATGATATCCATTGGTCGACCCTTGTCCACCGATGCTGTCACCCCATCGTAAAAGGCCACCAAGTTGGTCAGGCACGATCTGCCTTTGGTGAAGCCATGTTGGCTGTCACCCACCACCTCCTTGCTCTCCATGTGCCTTAGCATGGTTCCCAGGAGAATCTGCTCCATGACCTTGCCAGGCACAGAGGTGAGGCTGACCAGCCTGTAGTTGCCCGGGTCCTCCTTGTTCCCCTTTTTAAAAATGGGGGTTATGTTCCCTCTCTTCCAGTCATCGGGGACCTCGCCAGACCGCCACGACTTCTCAAATACAATAGCCAGTGGCTTGGCAACTTCATCCGCCAGTTCCTTCAGGACCCACAGATGGATCTCATCAGGTCCCATGGACTTGTGCACCTTCAAGTTCCTCAGATGTCCTTCATGTCCTGACCAACCTTTTTCCTCACAGCTAGTCCAGGCAGTCACAGCTGCAATTTTAAGCTTATTCTTCCATATCTCATTGGCAGTGAGCACAAAACCCAGATTATTTCCTGCAAATTTCCATGTATTTGAAGGCTTTTACATCTCCCCTTGTTGCTCACCAGCCTAGGCTGCAGCTCCAAGGACATCATTGCATCTCCCACAGCCAAGAAGAAAGGGCCCACCTTTTGTAGGCAGGGCCTAAACCTTAATTAGGTCATTACCAATTCAAGCCAGCTGAGTGATAGCCATATCCCCTCAGTCCCTCTTTTCTTGACTAAGTAACCCCAGTTCTTTCACTCATTCCCTGTGAGTGATGCTTTGATACCTGTCATTCTTCCTGCTCAAATTGGGTGGGAAAAGAGAGAGCTTTATCTTTACTTCTCCAAAGAAATAAAAGAAGGGAGAATGTATCAGCACCAGGTCTATCTAGAAAGTCAGTGGGGATCAGCCAGTGACCAGGGACCATTGCCATCTCATGCTTCATTTCAACAGAGAGCTAAGTCAGTGTCATGTGAATGGGTAGATAGCAAAATTGAGTAGAGAGCAAATCAGTGTCATGTGGATGTAGGGACATCAAAGCGACAAGCACTCCAGAAATTTCTGAGCTAGATGAAGGCAGAGAAGTGCAAGAGGCGGTGAAGGAGAAACTGGGAACGCACAAAGAGGCAGGGTGACAGCCTGGAGGAAAGCAGAGCAGGGAAAAACAGTCTTTCCATGACCTCTGAGCAATGATGTAAGGGACCAGATTGCCTGGCCCAGCATTTCCACTCCTGTATGGGACACTGGGAGCTCGAGCTGAGCTGGAGCATGTTTCAAACTGCTTTGAGCATGAGAGGAACAAGGTGCATGCTTGGGGCTACTACTTCTTGTAAGAAGACGGGGGCCTGTGTCCTAACTCAACAACGGAGGAATGGCAGCCTGTGAGACGGAAACCTGCGCAGGGCTTTGGGCAATCTTCTGTATTAAGTCTAGCTTTTGCCATTCATCAGATTCCAAGGTTATTACATTCAACACTAAAAACAAAAATAAAAAGAAGGGAAAGGGAAAGGGAAAGGGAAAGGGAAAGGGAAAGGGAAAGGGAAAGGGAAAGGGAAAGGGAGGGGGAAAGGGAGGGGGAGGGGAAGGGGGGAAAGAAAAAAATGAATACCATTGCATTTGGTGGCATTTTCTGACACCCTCTGGCTTAAACTGACTAATTGATTTCAGCAACAGAGAAAACTCAGTCTTTCCTCCTCCCTCTTCTCCCACCTATAACTTCTATCAAGGCTCCTGATTGACATGGAGTAGGATTTTTGAGGGTATTTTTGTGTTTAGAAAATATCAGCCTTGGATCTGTCTCTGTCTCCTTGGAGCACTCAGTGCCTTTCTGAGGGGGCTTCTGGGGGTGTGTGAGCTGGAGAGACAGATGATGTTGCTGATGCCCTTTTGTGGCAACTGCCTCAAAAGTTCTGTGAAAAGGCAAAGAAATGCGAGTTATCAGCTTCTTTTCCCACTTGCAAAGGGGATTTTATCTGACAGATTTAGAAACTTCTTTTTTGGGGAGGGGAAGCAAAACGTGCACATTACTCAGCTACATTTTGAAAGGGCACCTGACAGATTGTCATCCATTTTAAGATGACGCATACACAGGACATCCTGTGATTATCCTATCCTGGATTATCCAAACACCCAGTCTAGCAGCAGTGTTTTGGGCAACTTCTACCACTGGGCAGCTGGCAAATAGCCTGATGTAGCCAAGAGCCCCGTGCTCTACTCGGGAAAGTTACAGGAACCCAAGACTTACTTTTCTCTCCCTTTTGGGCCTGTCGTGCTATTTCACAGAGCTGCCAGTAACCGAGAAGCTTTTTCCAAAACCTGAAACAGCTCAAGGAGAATGATACTGGCTTTGCCTCTTTTTGCTCAGTCTTGCCTGTTGTCCTGGAAACAGCAATAGAAGTAACACCCATGACACTATCACGCAGTCACACAGCTCTTAACTCCACAGGTGGGTGCTGGAGAACTGCTTCACTCACTATAGGTTGGTCTGAGGAGTACCACGGCTATGCAAGACCTCCTGGATCACTATTGGGTGGGTCCAATCAACTCTGCAGGTAAACGTGTAGCATCCCCAACATGTCTTTAATCCAGGGCCCAGCTAATCCCGGTTGTCTAATCTTGGCTCACACTGATGGGAAAATTGTGA
Organism: Tauraco erythrolophus; assembly: GCF_009769465.1. Classification (NCBI taxonomy): domain Eukaryota; kingdom Metazoa; phylum Chordata; class Aves; order Musophagiformes; family Musophagidae; genus Tauraco; species Tauraco erythrolophus. Next base: position 119,743,461 of record NC_141465.1, on the reverse strand, counting down.
CGTTATGAGAAGTTCAGAAAGAGAAGAGCCAAGCAAGATAAGGTCTCTACAGATGGAGGTGGGATTGTTGAGATAGATGTCAGCAGCACTTTGAGGATTTAAGGGGAAAAAAAATCTACCAACATGGAAAGATTAAGAAATCTCAAAGTAAAAAAAAGAAAAAAAACAACCGTCAGAAGATGGCAACTCAGCACCATCAAAGAGCTATGCTGGGGTGCCCTTCTGCTCCTGGCTGACGCCTGCCTGGATGGCAAAGATGCCTTGAGGTAACGAGGATACTAATGCTTAGTCTGAGAGTTTTATTAAATCCTAACCACCTCTTGTTTGTCCTAACAAATAAATATTTTATACCTTCTGTATACATTCCTTGCGGCATCTCTTTATGCACAGTGAAAGTTGCTCAGAATGGCCCAGAAATGACACAGGATCCCTTCCTCAAGGAAGCGAAGGTGCCTTTGAATCCTACCGTGCTTTCTGAGTTGTGTCCTGTTTGGAATGTGGCTGTTGTTCATCCTGGGCTGTTCTCCCACATTTACAACCTCACTTCCCAAATGTGTTGTGAAAACACTTGGACACACTCTGCTTCTCTTCATTAATGTCTTAGCCAGGGACAAATTGGTGAGACCCATCACTAATAACAGATAGTGAGAAACTCTCTGAAGTAGCCTTTATTTCACCTTCACTATTTGGCACTCTGACCCTAAAATTACTGGCTAGAGACCCTTTAAGGGAGTAGTGGACTTGATGGCATTTGTGAAGGTCCCAGTGCACGTTCCTGCTGCAGCACAGGTGGGCCTGCTGCCTTTCCTAGTGGCTACCAAATTGCCTGCTGCGCCTCAGGCTGCGCTTTGCCCCTTGTCTTCCTCGTTCGAGCATTTCCATGGGGGTCCACAGAGCCATGAGATACAACATCAGTGCATCAGACATAACCTCAATAAAGCAGTTTGCAGTGACCACTGGAGATACTTCCAGTACTCTGTTTCATCTGCAACCAGCTTCACCCACCTTCCCTCTTACTCAATTTTGATCTTCACCCTTCTTTTTTCTTCCTCAAATACTTCCCTCTCCCTCCGCACGTGTGTGGTTTCCCCCTTGTCTTAAAGCTCTTCCCAGTCTGAAAATGCTGTTCATTACTTACAATCCCAAGCCCTTCTTTTAAGCAGGAGTCCAAAATCTCTCCCTCTCTAACAGAGGAACTGAGTTCATGTGTATGTCTTGACTTTGGAGACATTTACATGGTCCAAATCTTGCCCTTAGGCTTTGCTGTCAAGATCTCAGGTTGATAAATCAAGCAATTAAGGTTTAAGAGATTGCAGATTAGTATTTAAAAATATGGCATTTAAATTCAAATTACCACAAAATACCCACAATTTTGGCATGAAAAAAGCAAGCTACAAAATTGATGTATTAAACTGTAATTTTCTCTAAATTTTATGTTGAAACTGTATTTTCAATGATTTATGACGATACTTAATTTCATCATTCAACATTTTCTAAAAGGTTTTGTATAACCAAAGGATGCGTCATTTCCCTAGGAGGCTGAATAGTTGTTAGGAGAAATAATTGCTTATATACTGCTCTATTCACATTCGGAGAAGCGTTCAAATTTCTGAAATTATTCAGAACTCAGAAATGGTTCAGATTTATCTATTTATTTTTTCCCTAATACTTTAATACTCTTGGGGCATATTCCCAAGATTATCCTAATGGTTAAATCATTCAACTGGAGTGAAACATGAAGACAGAGGTGCTGATATCAAGCAGCAGCGTAACTACCAGCTGAAACAGAAGCCAGACCCCACATAGAATCATAGAATCATAGAATCATAGAATCGTTAGGGCTGGAAGGGACCTTCAAAGGTCATCTACTCCAACCCCCCTGCAAGGAACAGGGATATCTCCAACTAGATCAGGTTGCTCAGGGCCTCATACAACCAGGCCTTGAACGTCTCCAGGGATGGAGCATCCACCACCTCTCTGGGCAACCTGTTCCAGTGTTCTACAACTCTCATGGTAAAAAATTTTTTCCTAATATCCAACCTGAATCTACCTCCCTCTATTTTAAAACCATTACCCCTTGTCCTATCACAACTGGCCCTCCTGAACAGCCTCTCCCCATCTTTCCTGTAGGCCCCCTTGAGGTACTGGAAGACCGCTATAAGGTCACCCCGGAGCCTCCTCTTCTCCAGGCTGAACAGCCCCAACTCTTTCAGCCTGTCCTCATAGGAAAGGTGCTCCAGCCCTCTTATCATCTTCGTGGCCCTCCTCTGGACCCTCTCCAACTGGTCCATGTCCTTCTTATGTTGGGGACTCCAGAACTGGACGCAATACTCCAAGTGAGGTCTCACGAGGGCAGAGTAGAGGGGGAGAATCACCTCCCTTGACCTGCTGGCCACGCTCCTCTTGATGCAGCCCAGGATGCGGTTGGCCTTCTGGGCCGCAAGAGCACATTGCCGGCTCATATTGAGCTTCTCGTCCACCAGTACTCCCAAGTCCTTCTCCTCAGGGCTGCTCACGATCCATTCTCCGCCCAGTCTGTATTTGTGCCTGGGATTGCCATGACCCAGATGTAGGACCTTGCACTTGGCCTGGTTAAACTTCATGAGGTTGGTATGGGCCCACCTCTCCAGCCTGTCGAGGTCCCTCTGGATGGCATCCCTCCCTTCCAGCGTGTCAACGGCACCACACAGCTTGGTGTCATCGGCGAACTTGCTGAGGGTGCACTCCATGCCACTGTCCACGTCACCGACAAAGATGTTGAAGAGGGCCGGGCCCAACACGGACCCCTGAAGGACGCCACTCGTGACCGGTCTCCACATGGACATCGAGCCGTTGACCACTACTCTCTGAGTGCGGCCATTGAGCCAATTCCTTATCCACCGAGTGGTCCATCCATCAAACCCATGCCTCTCTAGTTTAGAGAGAAGAATGTCGTGCGGGACAGTGTCAAAAGCTTTGCACAAGTCCAGGTAGATGACATCCATTGGTCGACCCTTGTCCACCGATGTTGTCACCCCATCATAAAAGGCCACCAAGTTGGTCAGGCACGATCTGCCTTTGGTGAAGCCATGTTGGCTGTCACCCACCACCTCCTTGCTCTCCATGTGCCTTAGCATGGTTCCCAGGAGAATCTGCTCCATGACCTTGCCAGGCACAGAGGTGAGGCTGACCGGCCTGTAGTTGCCCGGGTCCTCCTTGTTCCCCTTTTTAAAAATGGGGGTTATGTTCCCTCTCTTCCAGTCATTGGGGACCTCGCCAGACCGCCACGACTTCTCAAATACAATGGCCAGTGGCTTGGCAACTTCATCCGCCAGTTCCTTCAGGACCCGCGGATGGATCTCATCAGGTCCCATGGACTTGTGCACCTTCAAGTTCCTCAGATGTTCCCGAACCTGCTCTTCAAGTACAGTGGGCGGTGGTTCATCCTCACAGTCCCTGCTAGTTCTTTCCACAGCTTGGCTGGTAAGACAAGAGGCTTTATCAGTGAAGACTGAGGCAAAAAATTCATTGAGTACCTCAGCCTTCTCTATGTCCCGGGTGACCAGAGCACCAGTATCCTTCCGGAGGGGGCCTACATTCTCCTTGGACTTCCTTTTGTCCCCTACATACCTATAGAAGCATTTCTTATTGCTTTTTATATCCCTTGCCAAATTCAATTCCTTCAGGGCTTTAGCCTTCCTCACCTGATCCCTGGTCACTCGTACAGCTTCTCTGTATTCCTCCCAGGCTATCTGTCTCCGCTTCCATCCTCTGTAGGCTAACCTCTTCATTTTCAGTTGGTCCAGGAGCTCCTTGCTCATCCACGCAGGCCTCCTGGTCTTTTTGCCAGACTTGTTCTTCATCGGGATGCACCTCTGCTGAGCTTGGAGGAGGTGCTCCTTGAATGTGGACCAACTTTCCTGGGCCCCTCGTCCCTCCAGGGCCGCCTCCCACGGCACTTTGCCCATCAGGTCCTTGAAGAGGCCGAAGTCTGCCTTCTTAAAGTCTAGCGTACAGAGTTTGCTGAATGGTTTCCTTGCTGCCCCATGGATCTTGAACTCCACCGTGTCGTGGTCACTGCAGCCAAGGCTGTCCTTAAGTTTCACCTCACCCACCAGTCCCTCCCTGTTGGTGAGCACAAGGTCGAGCATGGCACCCCTCCTTGTCGGCTCCTCTATCACCTGCAGGAGGAAGTTGTCATCCACGCATTCCAGGAACCTCCTGGACTGCCTGTGCCCTGCTGTATTGTCTCTCCAACAGATGTCAGGGTGGTTGAAGTCCCCCATGAGGACCAGGGCTTGTGACTGCGAGGCTGCTCCTATCTGGCTATAAAGCGCCTCATCTGCTCTGTCCTCCTGGCCAGGTGGCCTGTAACAGACCCCTACCGTAACATCCCCTATCCGTCTCCGTCCTCTAATCTTGACCCATAAGCTCTCTGTCAGCTCCTCCTCCGACCCCAGGCGAAGCTCCACGCATTCCAGCCGGTTGCTGACATAGAGAGCGACACCCCCTCCTCGTCTCCCCTTCCTGTCCTTTCTAAAAAGCTTATACCCCTCCATGTTGACACTCCAGTCATAGGAGTCGTCCCACCACGTCTCCGTGATGCCAATAAGGTCGTAGCCCTGCTCATGTGCACGCATCTCCAGCTCATCCTGTTTATTTCCCATGCTGCGTGCGTTGGTGTACATACACTTCAGCTGGGCCTCCGACAAAGCCGACTCGCTGGCTGGAGCGACAGGGCTTCTCTTGGACGGCAGTGTAAGTTCGTTTGAACATACCTGCGATCCTTCCCCAGCCTCTGGACCCTCAGTGCTGGCACTGGTGCCATGCTGACTGCAGTATGAATCTGACTTCTTGGCTGGAGGGGCTGGAATTCCCTTCTTCTGTTCTACGGGTACTTCCAGCATATCTTTATCATTCTTGATATTCCCCCCCTCCCCCTTCAAATCTAGTTTAAAGCCCTGCCAATGAGCCCTGCTAGCTTTTAAGCTAAGACCCTGGTTCCCCTCTGAGAAAGGCATGTTCCATCCGGTACCATCAGACCTGGTTCAGGGAAAGCCTCCCCATGATCAAAGAAACCAAATTTCCGTCGGTGGCACCAGCCTCTGAGCCATCTGTTAATCAAATCTGATTTTCTGTTCCTCTCTATGTTCTTTCCTGCCACTAAAGGGATTGAAGAAAACACTACCTGGGCTCCTGACCCTTCGACCAATCGCCCCAATGCCCTAAAGTCCCTTTTGATGGCCTTTGGACTTCTCTCTGTTAGCTCATCACTACCAACTTGCATTACCAGTAATGGATAATAATCAGAGGGCCGTACCAGAGCAGGGAGTTTCCTAGTGACGTCCCTGACGCGGGCCCCAGGGAGGCAGCAGACTTCCCTGTGGGTTGGGTCTGGTCGACATATTGGCCCCTCTGTTCCCTTCAGAAGGGAATCACCTATGACAATTACCCTCCTTTTTCTTTTAACAGGGGCAGTCAGAAGTCGTGAGGCAGACTGACATCTGCTCCTTCCTGGCCAAGCACTTCTTACAAACAAGATCATAGGAAGGTTCTCTGTCCTGGCTTGGTCCTTCAGGTCACTACCTCTTGCACAGCTGGCTATGTTGTCCCTTGTTCCTGTTCACCTTGTTTGGCAGTCAATAGTTATTGAGAAAATCAATCACCTCAGGACAAAGTGATCATGAAATCCTAGTTATCCCACTGTCTGGGATATCATCTACACCAAGGCATGCAGCATGGGCAACAAACAGGAGGAGCTGGAAGCCATTGTGCACCAGGAAAACTGTGATATAGTTGCAGTCACAGAAACACGGTGGCATGACTCACACAAGTGGAGTGCTGTAATGGATGGCTATAAACTCTCCAGAAGGGATAGGCAAGGAAGGAGAGGCAGTGGGGTAGCCCTGCATGTTAGGGAGTGTTTTGGTTGTCTAGAGCTTAATGATGGCGACAATAGGATTGGCTGTTTCTGGGTAAGAATTAGGAATAAGGCCAACAAGGCAGATATCATGGTGGGAGTCTGCTATAGACCACCCAACCAGGATGAAGAGGCAGAGAAAATATTCTATAAGCAGCTGGGAGAAGTCTCACAACCACCAGCCCTTGTTCTTGTGGGGGACTACAACTTACCAGATGACTGCTGGAAATACCATACAGTAGAGAGGAAAGAGTCCAGGAGGTTCCTGGAGCATGTGGAAGAGAACTTCCTGACACAGCTGGTGAGGGAGCCAACCAGGGAAGGGGTCTCGCTGGACCGGTTGTTTGTGAACAGAAAAGGGCTTGTGGGTGATGTGATGGTTGGAGGCCATCTTGGGCATAGCAATCACGAAATGATAGAGTTTTCGTTTCTTGAAGAAGTAAGGAGAAGGGTCAGCAGAACTGCTACCTTGGACTTCCAGAGGGCAGACTTTGGCCTGTGTAGAGCCTGGTTGACACAGTCCCTTGGGAGGCAGCTCTGAAGGGCAAAGGAGTCCAGGAAGGCTGGATATTTTTCAAGAATAAAATCCTAAAGATGCAGGAGCAGGCTGTCCTCAAGTGCTGAAAGACGAGCCAGGGGGAAGAAGTTTGATCTGGCTGAACAGAGCTTTGGCTGGAACTCAAGAAAAAAGAGTTTATGATCTCTGGAAGAACGGGCAGGGCACTCAGGGGGACTACAAGGATGTCATGAAGTTATGCAGGGAGAAAATTAAAGGGCCAAAGCTGAATTAGAACTTAATCTGGCTACTGCCATAAAAGGCAATAAAAAATGTTTCTACAAATACATTAGCAACAAAGGAGGGCTAAGGAGAATGTCCGTCTTTTATTGGATGTGGTGGAAACATAGTGACAAAGGATGAGGAAAAGGCTGAGGTACTCAATGCCTTCTTCACCTCAGTCTTTAACAGGAAGACCAGTTGTTCTCTGGGTACCCACCTCCCCTGAGCTGGAAGACAGGGACAAGGAGCAGAATGAAGCTCCCATAATCCAAGGGGAAATAGTTAGCGATGTGTTACACCACTTAGACACCAGGGAAGTGGGGGGAGTCACCATCCCTGGAGGTATTTAAAAGACGTGTAGATATGGTGCTTAGGGACATGGTTTAGTGGTGGACTTGGCAGTGCTAGATTAACAGTTGGATTTGATCTTAAAGTCTTTTCCAACCTAAATGATTCTATCATTCTATGACATGGGTAAACGTTCTATGCACTAGGCAATCCTGACAAATTTCCTAAATTCTGCCTCTCATGTTTTAAAAGGGAAAGATAAGTAATTTCTCCAAATCACAGAAAGGTATTTTTAATATAAATGTGTTTGATACATATCAGGGAGCTGAAAATTTGTCACTTTATTTCAGCATCTTGGGTTTACATGGAAAGATTTTGGTAGCGGGAGGCTACAGAGATGGCTTTTGTGAGAAGCTGCTAGAAGCTTCCCTCATGTCCAATAGAGCCAATGCCAGCTGGTTCCAAGATGGACCTGCTGCTGGCCAAAGCCGAGTCCATCAGTGATGGCAGTAGCACCTCTTAGACAAAATTACTGAAGAAGGGGAAAAACTGCTGTGCAAGAGTAGCCAGAGAGAGGAGTGAGAATATGTGAGAAAAAACTCTAAGGACTCAAAGGTCAGTGAAGGAGGAGGAGGCGGAGGTGTTGCAGGCACTGGAGATTCCCCTGCAGCTCATGGTGAAGACCACAGTGAGGCCCATGGAGGTTAACGATGGAGCAGATGGCCACTTTTAGCCTGTGGAGGACCCCATGCCAGAGCAGGTGGATGTGCCCAAAGAAGGCTGTGACCCCATGGGAAGCCTGTGCAGCAGCAGGTTCATGGCAGGACCAGTGGACCCATGGAGAGAGAAGCCCACACTGGAGCCGGTTTGCTGGCAGAACTTGTGACCGCTTGAGGGACTCACGCTGGAGCAGTCTGCTCCTGAAGGACTGCACCCCATGGAAGGGACCCAGGCTGGAGCAGTTTGTGAAAACTGCAGCCTGTGGGAAGGACTCATGTTGGAGAAGCTCATGGAGCATTGTCTCCCATTGGACAGACTCCCATGCTGGAGCAGGGGAAGAGTGTGAGAAGTCCCTTTGAGGATGCAGGAGCAGCAGAAACAACGTGATGAACTGACTGCAACCCCCATTCCCTGTCCCTATGTTGCTGCAGGGGAGGAAGTACGGAAAATCAGGAGTGAAGCTGAGCCCAGAAAAAAAGAGAAGGCTGTGGGGAAGGTGTTTTAAGATTTGGTTTTATTTCTGATTATTCTACTCTGACTTTGATTGATAATAAATTAATTTCCCTGAGTTGAGTTTGCTTTGCCCATGATGGTAATTGGTGAGCGATCTCCCTGTCTGCATCCTGACCCATGAGACCTCTGTTACATTCTCTTCTGTCCAGCTGAGGAGGGGAGTGACAAGAGCAGCTTGGTGGGCACCTGGCATCCAGCCAGGGTCAACCCACCACATTCAGGAAGAAGAATATCAGACACACTTCCCTTTGAGGCATTTCTATCCAGCTGCTTTGTGTTTCTTTCCTTTTCCCTTTCTCAGGTAAGTGCTGGTTGGTTTAAGTCCTACTCTGAGATGCCTCACGTCTCTGATTTACTACCTAGGGAATACAGGCACCAGTAACCACGGGGTGCTGCAGCGTTGAGCATCCAGGTTTCTCTCCATATGTAGCCCTGTTTCTCTGTGAAGAATCATGGTCTCAAGAGCAATTTTGGACTGTAGTAGTCAAATTTATTTCCACTGTAGAAGCACACTTGTTTCAGTAATAAAAAAATAACATTTTCTTTGCAGAATAAAAGTAATCCTGTAGTGGTATAAATATATTTACTTGCACAAGAATCCATGTAAGTCACTCAACATATATTCAGATTTATTACTCTCAGAGTCCTAGGTTTCAAATGGAGTCAACAAAAGATAGTTACTTGCAGAAAGATGAGAAATGTGACATCTGGCTCAGTTGAGATTTAAACATATGAAATAATATAAAAAAAGGAAACTTTCTATTATTTTAAACAAATACATCGCTTATGAAAAATACTGACAGTTCAGCACTGACCATTTCTGTTTGTCCAATGAAAACATACTATATGGCGTCGGCCACAGAAGCCTCTTCTGGCTGCCTCACAGACAGGACCTCAGTGCTGGCCAGGCAGAATTAACATCAGGAGTATTCGTGTTTAAAAGCTCAGTGCTCCTCAGTCTGTGCTCAGCCTCTCTGTTTCCACTCCCAAGGCTCCCATCACCAGCTACTGTCTTTGGTAGACATGGTTTATTTCTAGAATTTACTTCGGGGGACTGTCACAGACTTGTCAGACAGCACACCTGATCAATCAGCAAGTCCCTGTGCTACTCTACAGCAGGTGCTGTATTCAATATAATGATTCATTATTAATGACCTGGTGCAACCAACGGTCCAGCTTATAGTAGGTATGGTTGATGTGTAACTATCTAGTATGAATGCTTCATGCAAGAGGAAGAATGCTCTTTTCTGCACTCCCACTCAGTTCAAGCCATGGAACAACAGTAAACACAACTGCAGTGAATTCAACTTGTACTTTTACGTAATTCTTTTAACATTTTTTTCCAATGGTCAGGGTGGACAAAAACAAAAAGGGGAAATGAATGAATCAATCACGTCATGACTCTGTGTTATTGCGTCCTAACTTATACTTATTGACTGTGCGTGCTCTTGCCAGCACCATGTCCTCACAACGTTATGTTGATTTGTTCTGATCCTTTGTTACTGTTAGTACAGTGAAAAATGTACAAGGTTCAGCTTTGATTCTTCTCAATGCATCTATGAGAGGAGGACACCAAACTAATACAATACAATACTGAAGACAAGAGAACGCAACACTTAGTTCTGATACACTGAAAAGCAATTTCACACATTAGCTCATTTATGTAGGCACACTGACATATTGAGCACCATCTTTTTTTTTTTTTCTTTTTCTTTCTTTTTCAGTTTAACATCAACATTCAACTCCGGATAGAAGAATGTTAAGCCTCTAGGACAGTTTCAGTATTAAGAAAAGAACTACCTCTATTTTACAAACATCAAAACATTAGTGTTGAAGCTTCAGTCAAGCAGTTCACTGCAAGTGACCCTCTCTCTGAATTCGAAGGCGCTCCTTCTCCACTTGCAAGCGTTCCTTCTCAATCTGCAGCTTCTCTGACTCAAACTTGAGGAACTGCAGCCTCTCCTTCTCTAACTGCAAACGTTCTTTTTCAAGTTTTAACTTTTCAGTTTCTAGATCCAGAGGCTGCATGATGTTTTTTTCTGTTTGGGCGAGGTCATTTTCCAGGGCAGGTTTTTCAGCATGCAGTGTCTCTAGTCTGAGCTTCTCCCACTCGATCTGAAGTCGCTCCTTCTCAATCTGAAGTCTCTCACGCTCCAAGTCAACATGACGCAACCGTTCTTTTTCAATTTGCAGGCGCTCCTTCTCTACTTGTAACCTTTCAGCTTCAATGTCTAGTCGCTGCTTCTCCAGCTCCACCTTCTGCTTCTCCAGATTTAGAAGCAAGTGAGAATCTTCATAGGCTAGCCTAGCTTGAGCAGAGCTTAGATTTCCAAACTCTTCAATGTGGGGGAAGTCTGGTAGGTCATTCTCCTTTTTCGAATCTGGCAAAACCGATGACAAAATTTCTTCTTCTTCCTCAATAGGAAACTGTAGAGAGGAATGCAATAGACAAGAATTACACTCCAGTCTTTATGCAAGAATAAATTTGTTACACACAGCTTGACTGAAAAGGACATATTGGTTTTTTTCATCTTGAAAGCTACTCAGAACTGTTTAACTAACGTGCTGTTAAATAACCATGTTAGATCAAAAGACTGTTTTCTGCCACTACACAGGTAGAGAAACACGCTTATATATAAAATAATGTCTAGTAATGAAAACTGGAAAAATCAGTTTGTCAGTGGACATGCAAAAACATACAGAAAATATCACACGATAGGTATTACAGAGCATTCAGAACCACTGACAGAAAACTGGATCTAAAAAAGCATATGCTGTTCCCACTTTTCATATAGCTGAATGACATCTATGTAAGCCACCAGGAATCTGTTGTGACTACTTATCAGAGCAGCTGAATCCATAGGCTATGTGGTATGTAAGCTAACCCGGCCTTGGCTAACTTGAGGATTCCATTTCTAAAAAACATGTAACACTGACATTTTTCACATGCTCCTAACCCTTCGAACGGTATTAAGTAGGTCAATAAACAGGATTTGTTTAACCAATTTCATATTATCACATTTGTTGTGAAGCTATTTCTGACACAGATGACTAGGTGGTTAGGACCATTGCTCTTGGCAGACTGTAATAACTGGTGCAGAATTATAGCCCTTATGTGCTACAAATTTATAGTACAAAAGGGATCATTGTTTTAAGATTTTTCTGAACCCATGTCTTCCTCAGTTTGCTTTTCTTTTGCAGCATACTTAGTGGGAGACAAGGAGAGGCACCGCTAATCCTCTAGCATTAGAGCAGACAGACACTGTTCAGCAGTTGTCAGAGGGTAGTCCCACTATCATTTAACAGCTTATGCTGATATTTTCCCAGCACACATCTCAACTGAGTTAAGACAGGAGTTGCTTGCCCACCTCCTCAAACAAAAACCCAAACCAAAACTGTTTGAGTATTTCTTTTTTAAATGAGAACTACATATTTGTACAGGCACAACAAAACTATCCAAATATTCGACTTTACTCCAGTTGGCTGCCTACTTCAGGAGAGTCATGGTACTACTAGAACAACCTGTCTACAGGATCCACAGCTGCTTGGCAAATTCACACTAAAATTCTGACAGAGAGGAACGGCTGACTTATTCAAGTAATATTTTCATCTCCCGTAGGTTCACTTTAAGAAATGCAAACAGTATTCTATTTCTTTCTGTATCTGAGGGTAACATATATTTTCATTTGCTTAAGAGGTGCATTTCTCTTCTTTGTTCATCCATCCAGACAGTCTAAGTACTAAAATAACCAGTTTCCTTCAACAGCATATTTTCATTCTACTGACTGAACCAATTCTTACCTATGGCACGTACAAATGGAAAATATACGTGCAAATATATACTCAAGAGTTGAGGGATATCAATTTAATAATCAACATCCAAGGCCTTACGCACATTTCCAAGTTGCTGGATTTTAATACCATCTCTCAAACATACTTGTTTCTACAGTTTCTTTAATTCACACATTCGAAAAAGCAGAAACAGATGCTATGAAGAAACACAGCAAAAAGCCTTACGCGGAAACGAAACGAAGGCCATATTGCATATAGCTAATGAATGCCAGTCACTCACTTCAAAATTCTGCGGATCCTCCTCTTCCTCTTCTACTTTGATTTCTGTTAAAGATCCACCAGCTTCTCTGAAGTCAGTGATATTTTGCCATTCGAAACTAGATTCAATTGCAAATCCCATTTTCTCATCCATGTCTTCATTGAGAGAGTCATCTAAATTGGACGAAGGAAGGTGAAACCCAGCACCTACTACTTTGATGTTTGCATTCAGACGTTTTCTCTTCATGAGTGCTCTCCAATCAAGGTATCGCCTTTTCACTTCTGTCCCTGTTCTTTGCTCTCCTTCACCTACAGCATTTACACACTCCGCTATTTCCTCCCAAGCTTTCCGCTTCATCTCATTAATTGTTGTATTAAGTTGCTTTGAAAAGAGTACTTCTCTCCTCTTTCTGATTTCCTTAAGGAGAGTCTGAGTTTCCTGAACACTAAAATTGCTTTTTCTTTTTCTTTTTAATTGTTTCATTTTTTCCAGCTTTAACCTAATAATTTCACCACAGTAGACTACAGAGATGATCTGACACTAATCAGTGTATTAATACAAACAAAATTTACAAGCCAATGAAAGCAGAGTTCGGTTCTCGTGAAGTGAATTTGCTCTTCACTTTGTAGTATTTTCCTATTTGTCAGGCTTCCTAAGAGAAAAAGAGCAAACAACGTAAATCTCCAAGGTATACACTGTATATTTTCATTTAACAAAATTGACTCTCAAGTCACCATTTAAGGAATGCACATTTTGAACTGATCGTTCATTTGACAGAAGAAAACTGTTCTGTTAAACTCTGAATATAAAGTAGCTATAGATACCTTCTCTAATCTCATATGAATTATAAATCCATTAACATATCCATGTCACAAACTGTTAAGGTTGAGTTGATATTTCCATTAATTTCCATTACAAAACCACAGCTATTTTCCTTCTGAGTTTTGCCAGTTGGGCTTTCTTTAAGGCTGAAATTTGATACACGCATTTCAGTTTGAATGCTAAATTATTTCAAAAAGAAGCTAAAATTGTTATATCATTACTTCAAAAACATTAAATGTTTAGGGGACTGAAATTTCTGAGACATTCTAAATGAGAAACCATTTCCAGAAACAAACAAAAAAAAATGCACGGGAAAAGTTTTAAGTTTTAGAGGTTCTTCTGATTTATCTTAATCACAAAAAAAAGGAACTGGAATAATTCTGCTGAATGTCAGAAAATAACTACTAGTTCAAACAATATAAGGAAGAAATTTTTTAAATTGAGGAGGTTGCCCAGAGAAGTTGTGGATGCCCCATCCCTGCAAGTGTTCAAGGTCAGGTTGGATGAGGCTTTGAGCAACCTGAGGTAGTGGAAGGTGTCCCTGCCCATGGCAGGAGGGTTGAAACTAGATGATCTTTGACCCAAACCATTTTATGACTCTAAATGTCATGCATTAGAGATGTTTTAACAGGAAATGGATTGAGCAAGTTATTACATGCCCATGGTAAAGCCCTCCTCTATCCTTGCACTGCAGAACACCTCATGTCAGATGTGATGACAGGTTGAAAGCGTGTCCAGTCCTCCACCCTCAGCAATAGCTGATCCTGTGCCTGATGCTGAAAAGAAAGCTAAACTCCAAAATACACCTGACAGACTATGGACAACTCAGCACAGAAAGCGGAAAGTTTCAGTGGGAGAAACAGAGGACAATTAATGCAGTGATGAATGTACCACAAACCATACTACTAAAAAAAAAAAAAAAAAATCAACCCCAAGAACTGAAAGCAGAGATAGAATAAAAAGTGGTTCTTGGTCACAGATGACTTGGTAATGGTCCGACTTAGATTCATTTTGAACTTCATTTTGTACCACATTACCTACCACTTCAGATAGGTTAAAAAGGCTTTAAACCAAGCAGGCCAACAATTCACTATACAGTAGTGACAGTTTCAAGCTGTTCGCTATTTATCTAGTATAGATTCTTTGTCCACGTGAAGCAAACGGCTCACAGATTATATACTCAAATGCTACTAACTAATAGACTTAATCCCTAAATAACTCCCCCCACCCCCACTATACAGGATTCGTACATTACTAAGTATTTTTTTCTCCTGTTTTTCTCCTAAACTTGATTAAAACATACACCTTTGCACATTACACAAAGCTCTCCATTTCAGGGATAACGCACATAATATTTTAGACATTTTTCTTCATCTCCTATGCACTACTGAACGTAAGTAAGTGGTTCACTTGCAGAGGTTTCCATATCAAGCAACAGTCTTTCATACTCAACACGTAAGCATGCTGGCATGAAATATTTTACAGAACACTGCATTCAGAAAACTGGTTTACTACTGTTCCTCACTAAAATATTGCTCTCACTGTGAATCCATTTACTTCCGACAGTTACCAGCTAGCAAATATGCAAAACTGAGCCCCATGAAGAAATCAATTGCATAAAGCATGAGCGTGTATCAGCATTGACCACTCTACAGTGCTCCCATGCAGCTACCCAGCACTTCTGACTCCTCAGACTCAAGCTGGAAGCTGCATGTTGCTGTTTAAGATGCATGAAATTTCCTGGCCTTCTGAAAATAAAATACTAATTGGTTTTGAGAAAAGGGAATTATTTAAAAAAAAAAAATAATATAACCTACTGTTTTAATGTAGACCCTTAACTTGACATGACCAGTACTAAAAAAAAAATAAGTCAACCTGTTGCAGTTTAAAAAGTCAGATTTATACCACAACACAGCACTGTATCTGCTAGAACTACACACGATTTTTCTAAGACCTTTTATCTGATCTTTAAGCATCTCCCTTAACCTTCATTATTGTAAGTTTATCACAAAAAGATACTTGGGCTTTCAAGGAAGCAGCACCATATTTACTTGCCTGGCAGTAAATCAATTTATTTGGTACCTGCTGTGCTTTTCAAACACAAATTACAGTCCTAGTGCTTTTCTATTATTATGGCAACTGAATTTCTTGACCTATGTATCAAATTCCAATTTTAAGTTGTTGTTGGTTTTTTGTTTTTATCTTTTATTTAAAAGTCACCAAGCAGGTAAATTCTTCAGAAAAGTTACCTGCACACAGAGCAAATTATGAGCACCTTTAGAAGCTTCACTGCTAATAAAACAATTATTCTGGACTGATAAAGATATAGATTAAGCTGTGATCCCTGGTTACTGAGAAATGACCGAGTACTCACATCTTACACTGGTTTTAGAAACACAGACATTTGCACTTAGCTGTTTTCAGGGTGGGGAGTGTGTGTGAAAGATTCAGAAGTATTCATTTTGAGTTGGTCTTCCAAAAGACAAAAAGAATTACACAGAGTTCTTACACACAACACAAGTTTCACAAGAACGATAGTATTTCTGACTTGTCACTACCAAGACACTGAACCTCTGTTCATAAGGTCACACTTATTTTTACTGAAATCAGTAGGATTTCACATTTGATTTTAAACACTATTTTTGCCAACTATGGAAAAATGGGTCAGACTTTCCAAAGTACTTGCCAACTGGATATGTCCAACTCTTGAAAGTACTAGTAGATACTTAATTGCCTCTTAAAATATCTAAATCTTTTGCTCAATCACAGCCGTTTGCGTCTCAAGATACACACACTAGCTAAGTCCTTTACTTAGCCCCAGCTGGGATGAACACGGTTCTGGTCATTCTCCAGTAAGGGGGAACCACAGGATTTGAGATATTCGTATGGTATCCCTATTTACCCTGGCCCTCCCTAAACTTCTCAGTGCTAGCACAGCAGGATAAAGTGAGCATAATCACAGGAAAAGAAACAAACAAAAACGAAAAAAAAACGGGGGGGGGGGGGGGGGGGAAGGGTGTTTCAAATCAAATTATCATCTTTTTTCTAAATGTAATTCTGCACAAATGTGGAAGACAGCCAGCCAAGCTTCTACCTTAGCTCCAGAGAAGATTAAGAGTTAAAACACACAAACATCAGGTTACCCTGTGGGTCAGTGCCACTTCTCCCTGCACAGGTGCTGTGCATCATCTGTCTAATCTCCCCAGCCACTCTTTGTGAAGAATCTGATCTTGAGTTTGGATTTTACACCACAAACCAAGAACATAACCTGTAAGAACTGTAATACTATCTTGGAAACTACTGGCTTCCAATTCCTTTAATATGTAAAGTTTTCTTTTAGACTTTTTTTTTTTCCCCCTAGAACGAGCCTGAAACAAGCCCTTGAATTTCCCAGTAAAACAGCAGCAAAGCCTAACTATTTCAAAACTATTAACTTCCAAACGGTACGGACATCTTACCTCTCTGTTTCCTTTTTGAAAGTATATTGCCTCATTAAAGACAATTCCCTACTTATTAATATAAATGGGTTTTAATGAATTGTTTTAACAGCATATTGACTTCCAGGGTTAGATCAACTCCACTGTGGGACTGTTCACCTTTCTGATATATTAACTAAAAAGCATTATTATCTAACTAAAGCTGAGGTTTGGGATGTTCTGTTTTCTGACACAGCTAGATGGCCTCCAGGATACTACTTTTTAATGCAGAAAAATGACCTGTTACATGCTCAAAGTATGTAAGGGGCAGGAATGGGAATAAGCTAGGATTTGTACACCTTCTAGATAGTTACAGAAAAAAAACACCCTGTCATCATTTTGAAAAGCATGATTTACAAAAACATGACACAGAGCATGTTTAAGTTTTGCTTTGATATGAAGTCTAAAACATGAAACGCATACGCTGAGTGCACCAGTTGCAAAGATGGGAAGTTCACTCAGAAAAAGTATATGGAGGTAAGAGCGGAGGTGAAAAAAAAACTTTTGGTCAGATCAAGCCACTTGCATCACTATGAAGACATCTGCAAGAAAAAAATTCCTTCTCAACTATATGACCAAAAATACTTCTGGTACATGACCGAAGACATCAGTTAACGACCAGACTGTAGCTGTTCCTTGTCCAGTGACAGAGCAATCCCTGGGAAGTAACAAAGGATGTGAATAGCCATTATGTGACCAACCGTACAGCCATCACACAGCATGGTGCTAGCTGCAATGGCAAAAGGCTTATTTTTACAGTTTGGTTAGAAAGGCAAAGTGCTGGCTAGAAAAAAAAAAAAAAAAGAAACAATTGTGATCATACAATAACAGAAAGCTTGCAAGAGTCTTCCAGGAAAGACTGCAGTGTGGAGCTACGAATTATGAATTTGATGGAGCCCTACCAAGCCAGAAGCAACCTATAGTGGAGAAGGTCCTCATCACTGGACTAAAGAAACACAAGCTATTTGTTCGGCTAAAAAACAAAACAAGTATTGCAAAACTTAACTGAACACTCCATAAACACACAACACACATACAGTGAACAACTTTGACATATCAATGACAGAGGGATCCACATTCTGCCTCTACGTCTTTGTGTCTCCTTCGGTCACACCTTATTGTATGACCACGTGCTGGATTGACAAAAAAAACCCAACCAACCAAAAAAATTCCCCCACAAAATGAGCAAGTAAACAAACAAAAAACCATACATTCACCATGACTGAAGGATTGCTGCTAGCATCAAACTTGAATTATTCTCCAGGAAAAACATTACATTTAAAAAAAAAAAAAAGTGTAATGTCTTGACGGTTTGTCTTTTTCTTTGCCTTTTTTTTTTTTAATTTTCAGAGCTTACGATGAATAATAATAACGAAAAACTTTAAACGAGGAGGACCTGCTACCTATATTTTTTTTTAATTAAATTTGAGAGTCTGAGGATCTTTGCATGATAATATAACCTACAGCTTTCTGGAAAACTTCGCATGTGATTCATAACGGATGGCTACCTTGGCTTGGAACAACTTAGGCTTTTGTACTAAGAGAGGCTTTAGGACAGGCGGGTCTGGGTGCTGCTGAACACGCGTCACCAAACAGACAGTCCTCCCAGCAAGGAGCCTGCGGTTTCAGCACAGGAAAAGTCAAACGACAAAGGGAACCAACAACATACGAAAGGACAACTTAAGGAAGCACAGAGAAGGTACCGAGGCTGGAAAACAGCTGTGGATTCAGGCTGTTGAACCCACGGATTCATCAGTCGAAAGTTCCCCTTCCCCTAAACCAGCATGGTCACGAACGGGAGGAACCCCCGGCTCCGAGCGGGGCGCGCATTTCGGAGGGATGAAGGCGGCCACAGCCCCCAGGTCCGAGGCGGCCCATCCAGCCACCACCTCGACGCCGGGCAGCGGGGCCGGCGCGGTCCCGCCAGGAGGCGCCCGAAGCCCCGCGGGGAGGCCGAGGAAGGCAACAAAGGCGAGGGCACGGCCCGCCGCCCGCCGGCGCGGCCCCGAGCCCGCCCTGCGAGGGCGGCAGCGCCCCGGGCGCGGCCGCGGAGCCCCCGCCGCGCTGAGCCCCGAGGAGCTGGTGGCTCGCAAACCCCCCCCACCACGCCGTCAGGCCAAGGCCCCCGCAAGTGACCCGCGAGCGGGCTGCTGGGGCCCGGCGCCTCTCCCAGGAGGAGGAAGACCTCCCCGCGGGGCTGCCGAGGAGCACAGCGGGCAGTCGCCTCACCGCCCTCAAGGGCCGGGAACGCCGAAGCCCCCCCGCTCTCTCCCCACAAAGAGGCCGGGGGCCGCCTGCGCCCCGCACGGGCAGCAGCCCCACGGAGGGAGCGGCCGCCTCAGGCCCGCTCTCCCGCCCCGCTCCGGTCCCCAGGGAGCGGCGCGAACTACTCACCTGCGCCCAACTCTCCCCTCCGGGTCGCCAGCCCTTTAACAGCCACCACCCTCTCATTGGGCGAGCTGCGTGCCTGTCAGTCCTTCCCGCACGCCTATTGGCGGCCGACGCCCGCCACTTCTCCCTCTCCCCGCCCCCTCACCACCCTGACGCGCTAGGCGGGCCGGAATCCCACACATAGGCTCGGAGTTCTGCAACGCTCTCCCAGCGGGGCTGCCGCGGTGCGCAGCACCCAGATGGCATTGGCTACAGTCGCTGCTTGTCTTCCCGATGCCTGCCGATGATTGGCTAGCGGCTGTCAAGGCCCGCCTCTCCCCTCAATGAGCTTCCGGCTGCGGGGGTCTCGCCGGGTCGTGGAGGAGCCAGACAGGGCGGTCTTGGCGTTATCGTCCCGCCTGTCGTGTCTGAGGGGGCGGCGCGGCGCGGCAGGGCCCCTGGGGATGGGGGAGAAGGGGAAGGCTGGCGGCGTTCTGCGGCGGACTCCAAGGGAGGGGGAGGCTCGGCGTCCCGGGGAGCCGTGTGACCGCAGGCCCGCCCTGGGGACGCGGGTTTGGCCCGTGGGCTTTTCCTCGGCCGTGCAGGAGCAACCCGAAAACAGCAGCCAGGGCCGGTGTGGCCAGTAGGCTTATGGCGGCAGAGCGATTTGCGTTTCTTCCGAAACTGTGTGATTTGAGTGTATTGTGGGTTTTGTGATTAAAATAATGAAATAGCGTTTGTCGCGATACTGTAATAAAATAAAAAAATCTTTTGGAAAGTGGTGCTCCTGTAAGCCGTGTTATTAGTGTAAGAGAACATACATGCGAAATGCTTTTGTGGAGCTTTCTGTTCTTCCTTTTCGTCCCATCAGCCTGTCCACATGAAACGTCCCGTGCTTGCTCTTTGTATTACGTCCTGTTGCCTTGGTAACGTAATCTTAGTGCAGGCTTAAGGCACTACTTGCAGGTAGATAACTCAAAATACGTTTTCTCTGAAGTTTGCTACCTCTATTCTGCCAAACTTGATGCACACGTATTATTTTCCACATTTATTGGTCCTTTCAAATCAAAGTTCTGGGCTCTGTTGAGTGTTTGGACTTAAGCATTTTCACTGGACAAATAGGTTATTTGATTAATATGGCTTCTAGTGATCATAATTGTTAACGATCAAACTACAAATCTCCTTTAAAATGGTATTTCCCAGTTTCAGTCAACAATTCTGGCAGTGAATTTCCTGAAAATGTAGAAGCTACGTGTGGAAAGGCTATGGATTTATCAGTTTACTTACAGATAATGATAGTTAGGTGCCATACTTGCCCATTGTGTACTGAGTATAATAAAAATCTAAGAAGGAAAACAGTACGGGGTAGGGTGGTGGGACTATGCCACATTGCTGGCAATGAATTATACAGGGATGTTTCTTCCTAAGGCCTATGGATGAACTAGGCTTCAATTTACATTATTTTGACAGTGCTCAGAAATAGAGATGCAAAGGTGCCTTAAAGGTCTTGCAAGCTAGTTCAAACTACATTCTGGTGCAAGTATTGAATGATTGAGAGTGAAGGTCATTAATAGTCGGAATCTCCACCAGTCTGCAAAAATAGTTAGTGCTAATTATACCTAATTGAGTATCTCTTCTTTTATTGTGAAGCACAGAAACACTAAATATGATTAGTGGCCATTAGCATAATTTGAACTAGGAAGCATATGATTTTCTAGGGTAGCTGCGCGTGTAATTCCAAATAGCTCCACTTTCTCCCCCTATTGTTATGCCACTATTAGAGAGCTTTTGCTAGCTATGGGGTGAAGGCCCTGGAGCACTGGCGGGTTAATTTTTATTGCTATAACTCTATTTTATCTATACAGAGGTTTGAAGGTCACAATTTCAAGTTCTGGATGAACAGAAGACAACGCGGGGCTCCCTCACTTGGTATTAATGCCATTTCTGCACCCTTTGCACACGAATTTGAGACTAAATAGCTTATATCTCCTTTTATTTAAAGTGACTTCTAAGTAGTATAGAATCCCATTTCAGTCAATATAAATACCTAACCATTTGCAATATTTTTAAGTTAAAAAAAACATATATATCAATCTGTGCTAGATGGATCCAATTAAAAAAGATATCAAGTTAAACGAGCACTTTACAGTGGTGAACTTACAACTTTTCAGCAGACTAAATCAAATTTAGCTTGGAAGCAGCGAACTGAAATACAAAGGATATGCAAATGCATGGTCGAAGGATAATTAAAAAACCCCTCTCCACAGTTTTCATGCACACTAACTGCATTCTTGGTTATAATCTGACATTCAAAATGTTCTCCAGTTGAAAAAAGAAAGGGAAAAAAAAAAGTAGTTAACCTCCTTAGAAACACTGTAGATTCTCTGTGTTTTGAAACTCACTGAAAAAAATCAGACCCGAGAAGGATTCAGTTGCTCAGCGCTTTTATTTCACAAAAGAATGAACATCTCGGCAAACATGTAGTATCATACTCTCCACATACTAGGAGAGCCCAGGCAGGAGCAAAACTCTATGCTTTATTGGATGTTAGAAGGGAAAAAAAGTAAATTGAGCATAATGTTCAGCTATAAATATTGTCAAATATATCCCTGGTTTCAGTCTGTTTTAATTAAGACAGATCTTATGCTGCCTCCTGTTGGTCACCTACAAACAGAAACATCTAAAATGAGACGCCACATTACGAACTGCAGACAGCAGACCCTATAGCCTACACCTTACTTAGTACCTACTACTAATCAGAGGAGGTATACAGCTTTCCTCGTGGAGTAATGCCCAGTAAATCTACTCCATTTTGTGAATATAGTGAATTTTTAACAGCAGTAAACTTACTACAAATGTATTTAGAATACAGAAAATAAATTCATTAGTACATAAATAATAATCATCAGGTCTGTGCAAACATAATCAATATAAACACCTGAATAATTGATACTTATTATAACAACTAAACCAGTATGATAAGACTACCAAAGTGCCATAATGTTTTGATAGCATTCTTTAAAAATTAAGATTATCCAATATAATCATTACCGGATATTAAAATCCCACATACAATATATATTATCTTCCTGTATATATTATACTGGTCATGCTTATAATGTGTTCTGTGACATATAACAGAATACTATTAGAAATGTTTTGGTTACATCATTTAAGTGCAAATAGTAGAATGTAACTTTACATGCAATTTGTATACAGCTTTAAACATCTTACTATATTTCAGTGAGAACATAGGTAATCATTAATGTAGTCATCACCTATTTTTAGAGGAAGGTACTTCTTAAAGTACTGTGAGCTTTGAAAAGTCAGAAACAATGTAGAAAAACTCGCTTTGCATTAATTTTGTAATTTTGTGACTTTTTAAAAATTGCTTAACAGCTGCGTAAAGTAGACTGAAAAAATCTATTTGATCCAGACCTACAGCAGTTACTCATGCAAGTAATCCCTATTCTTCTGAGTAGTGTAGTTGACTTCGGTGAGATTTCTTACATCATTAGCGATTAATTACAGGATGTGGAACACAGGCCCTTAATTCTATCATAAAGGCTTGTTTTTAACCATGACTTTCTAAAACAGCTTCTTCTGCACTCAATTCTGCTATCAGGTTTAACTCTTTGAATGTGGAATTGTGGCAAAGGACCTTTTTCCTTCTATGAGAGTTGTAATACAGGCTTACCTGCATAACTGAAGGAAACTTGTACTATTTCACAGTAACTTCTCTGTAAGCAATGGCATAAAGTAACTGTCACTACAGCGTCATTTCCTGATCACCGAGTAGGAGCGCTCAACTCCATTTGAAATCACAGAATGATTTGTCAAACTGGGAACTGACACTAGTTCCTGTGCAAACTTAGCCTATAATATATTAAAGAAGCATGTCTGTTTTCCAAAATAAGCTTCAATTTTCACTATATATACTGAGTAATTTACCACATACACCATTGCTCTCTCCGATGTCATATATCAGATGCATGTAGCAAGTAGCTGGATGGAAGACTGCCAAAAAAAGCTTACTGTAAGGAAAAACTTAAAGGAAAGAGCGTCACCTGAATTGCTGACTCACTTATTGTTTGTGTGACCCAGCAATTTGGTCATGACACTGGTCATTAAAAAACCTCGCAATCTCTATTCTCTTCCAATTTGCATAGCTATTTATACCCATATACTATGGGCATAACATGTTACTTTTCTGATTGCATAAAATGCATACTCATATTACTCGGGTGTAAAAACAACATAAAAACACAAGCAGAGGAGAACTGGGCCTTGTATTCTGATGAAGCGACAAGTTGCAATAATTAATGGTTAATGAAGTCTCTATGCTACCTTGAGTAGCTTTATTAATGCTAAAACTACTGTTATCCTATGTGTCTATTTTTCTCCTGCTGTTTCAGTAAGCAGGAATAGTATTCTTCATCTCTGCTAAACTATTCAATACATTTGCTTTGCACTAACAAAAAGTAGTTGTGTTCCCATATAAAAATGCTTGTGTTTCACTACGGTGATTGTAAAGGTTACCTGGCTAAGTGTAGTTATGATATGATTTGGAGACTCGCTATGAAAAAAGCAAAATAAATGTGGAAGTTGCCTAAAATACTATAATAACAAGCTGTTTACTTCTACAGAACTCACGCGCATCTTAATACAAATAAATTATTGAGTGGGAGGGTTCCACTCATTAATATGTTCTCCAAATGTGCATAATTTTCATTCACATCCTTAACGAAAATATTTAAGATGAATGTTACTTAAATTTATAAAGGTATCTGACAACAAATTATGGAGCCAATAACAGATTTTGAGCTTTCCATTTTTTCCTGTTTAAGACACAATTATGTTGCTAGGCAATATTAAGCTTTAAGCATTAATACTGACCTTAAGTTTTGTAAAAAGTACATGCAGTAGTGATGTGATGATAATGAACTTACCGCGGCTGTCTCAAGCCATATGAAAGATGTTTTAGACACCTCACTAAATTTTGTTCGTTTTTAAACTACTTGGAAAAGATGTGCTTAGACGTTCAGAACCATTCAATGACAAGACCTTACTTCTTAAATGATATTTATATGGAACATAAGAGCTCCCAGTATCTTATTCAAATAGCTGGAAAGAAAGAAAATTCTCAGGCTGTGGAAGATTAAAAATGAATTTATGAAACTTAGCTAATTTCAGTGTCCTTCTGTCAGACACTCTGTGTGCACGAGATCAGATTCACTTCACAACGTATGCCTAGGCTAATACTAAAAGTCCATTACAATTTTAACATTATAATAAGATGACTACTGAAAGTTTATCAAGCAATATATTGTGTAGTGTTTACCAAGTAATATTTTAACACTTAAAATTACTACGACGTACAAGATGAAAGTGTTTTAATTCATTTAAACCACCATAGAAGTTAAAAAAAAAGGAATTCTTTCACTTCGGAAGTACTATTTACTTTTCCTTTAAATATGGAGATTTGTTTTCATAACTTTGTATTTGATGTATGACAAGATACAAACTTTTCCCGTAGTTAACCGAAGGAAAAACTAAAATTTATTTTGCAGCTTGCTGCTGTAAGCAGACCAGTGGCTGTTTAGAAGTTAGCACTGGAGACTTCAGAGATGGAAGACTTCTGTGAGAAAACACCCTAAAGCGTTTTTTCTATAGTTCACAGCATGACTGAAGCAAAGGTACCACATGAATCATCCACCCTGTGGAAATCCCCCCTCCTCTGCACTATGTTATCAAAGTTTATCTTGGGATGAATGGGATGAAAACAGCAAGTACAGCTACTACTAAGGCACAAGGATGGAGAAACTGGTAAAACTGAAGAGCTGAAGATGATAGGAAATATCAGTCTCTTCAAGTTAGATACCAGGTTTTAATGCTGTGAAGGTCACTTTGGCTCTTGCCCTTGCTAAGGTCATTCTAATAAGATAAAGCTGACAATGAATTTCTCTTACAGGTTTATGAGCATAAAAAACCCTAAATAAAACAACACTAATGTAGATTTCTTTTAAACTTCAGTTACATAGGGAAAACAGTATCACAGTCAGTTTTCTCACTCAGCAATTTGTCTGCTGGGACAATTGTGAATACTACAGAAATAATGGCACATATTACACAATGAATTCCTCATGATTATGCTTTTTTGAAAAGTAGTATCATTTTGCAAATTATTCAGATAATTACAGAGAAGACTTGCATATAAAATTAAGTAATACTTTCTATATAATGACTAGTGTGAATGACAATTTAATGGACACTTCCAAAAGCAATTCTATAGCATACAATTTAAACTAAAGGTTTAAACAAAATGGTATATATTTTTCCATCTGTAAATTAATACTTAAAAATCTGTTCTAAAACTTGTGCATTTAAATAGGTTCTTTTCAGTCAGGAGTTTCAAAATTCTCCTGAGCAAATTGTCAGTACAGATGACCAGGGGTCCCTATATTTATTGAATTGAATGACCTGACAGTAAAACTCAGTTAAGGCTCTTGGCATTGGTGAAACTTCTTCCCACTCAGACCTACTACTATGGTAGACTTGAACTTCATCTGTGATTTCTTCTGGAGCGTAATCGCCACCTAATATATAAATCTTGTCTTCTGTCCCAACTGCCCCTGCGTTAAAGCCAGCGCATTCAAAAGATCCTTCCCCTTTCCAAACGCAGGTTTCTGGGCAAAAGCTGTAGACCTTGTAGGTGGAGAGATCACATATGTACAGTGTACAGTTCACTGGAACAGCTTTGATTAGAGTTGCATGGAAAAATTGCCCAAATTCTGCTACAAGCTCAGACCACTGATCAGTCGTAGCATTATACTTAAAGAAACAGTCAAGAGATGGATTAAAGGCATCAGTAATCTCTACTTCTGAGCCAAGGACGTAAATTATATTCTGACATGCGCTTGCTTCTGGATAGTAGATACCTCTTGGTAATTGGCTTACAGATTTCCAGTCTTTGGAAAGAGGATTATAGGATTCTACATCCAAGAGACTTCGGGCTTCTTGAGCTCCTCTGGTCTTTCCACCTATTACAAACAGCTGATTCAAGGTTACAACGGATGTGTGCATTGTCCTTGGTTTTTTCATAGCTGACACTATGGAGAATTCATTGCTGACTGGACAGTAGCACCACGTTTGGTCAGTGGCATCATGAAATGGTTCAGCAATATGAAGCCTGACAGTCCTGTAACAATTCCCTTTGCATCCTCCAGTTATAAATATTTTCTCTCCATAGCTAGATAAGCTTGACCCTGGAAGATCAATCATGTGTGTGTGTGGTAGTTCTCTCCATCTATCTGTTTTGATGTTGTAGCAGAATGTATGTCTGTTTTCTCCATCTTCATCAGTTTTATGAACAAATATATATTTTTCTGTTGTTGAAGGACGTGCATCTGGAAATAGTCCACTAAAATTTTGCACACTTTTAACTGCATCATTGATTATTACTGAGCAATTAGCACTCTTAAGTAAGTGTTCTTCGGAATGTAGAAAATCCTGTAAAGTCTTTTCAGGTAACTGGTGTAGTCTCACTTTTTTAATCAAATTAGGTAGATACTTTTGTCGTGTTTCTAAGTTATGTTTAGTCCATTGAAGGACAGCTTTCAACACGGATTCTTCCTCAGGGACATTTAGTTCATCAGCCTCAAGACACTTTTGTAAAATCTCAAAATTCATCTCCAAAAAATCACTTGATCTGAGCAGCAAGGAAAAATGGTGCTGTACGAAATCTAGCGCATGATCAAATAAGCGGACAGAACCGTAACTTTCTGATAGAGAAAGCAACTGTAAGCAATTCACAAGATCAATACTTTTTATTAGAAAGTCACTGCAAGCTTTGGAAAGGAGTGAAACTTGAAGAAATGATGACAGTTGGAAGAGCATTTCCACGTTATCATTTGTTATCTCTGTTTTTCCTGTGTAAGCGTAATCAAGAAAAGCTTTCACTGCCTTGGGTGATAGATTACTAATAGTAACATTGCCATCATCTCGTTCTTTCATATTAACTTCAAACATGGCTCTGTGAATAAAATACAGAAGATATACATACAAATTAGAGATCTAGCAAACGGCAGAGAACACTGATGTGAGAGGAAGGAGACAATCGGGGCATATAATAAGATGGGCAGGCTGTATAGATCTAAAATGTGGAGGTTCTTATAAGCAAGAACAATACATTTGCTTGCTATGGTTGAAGAATGAAGGAGAGGTGATAAGCACACATTCAAAGTGATAGCTCAAAAAAAAGATAGCAGCACCCATGTTTTGTATGGCTTTTCACAGAAAGAGATGAAGTCTACAGCTCTCAATGTGAGACGAAACGTGAGATTGTTAGAGGCAGCATCAGTTTCAACACCTTGAGAAGGAAAAGCTGATTTAAGAAATATATAGTAAAAAAGCCCCACGATTTAGGCAATGCACTGTGGACGAATACAGAAAATTAAGCAGAAAAAGGCCTTCCAAATTGAAGGCTGAGCAAATGGCAGGATGGATGATGGGTGCATTCAGTAATAAAAGTGGGTGCGGGGTCAATGAGGAGAAAAAATATGAGGAAACTTGACTCTTGCTTGACAGACAGATGTAATAAAAAAAATGAGGTTTTGACATAGGACTGGATGATACAATGAAATTTGTGCAGAAAGCAGATTGTGATTGATACAAAGACGATGGTTGAAATTGTGAAACAAACATTATTGATCAGTAAATTTGTGCAATTTTATTAAAATTTCGACTTACTAAATATGTAATAACATTTAACTATTTCACAATCTGACATGGCAAGATAAAACAATTAAGGTTTCTCAAGCCGGTAAGTGCTGGCAATACAACAGTGCTGCAATGTCACTTGCCCGACCCTCCTAGAGCCTAAGCATCAGGCTGGGATAGCAACAGCTCCTGACTTCGACAAAAGATAGTATACAATCTGGACTATTAATATATCATAGGTAGTTCCTCTTAAAAGAAGAGTATTATATATTGTTACACAATTAGTATGTGTTTAGCACATGGTTTTAAAATCCCATACTTTCATGAAGCCAAGGAGAAAAAAATAAATAAAATCATTGTGTATAGCATACTCTTTGGGAAGTAAACATCAGGTAAATCAGGAACTTATCTGACCTCCTGAACAAGAACATGAAATTACAATAAGACCTTTATGTCCCAAAGACCCTTTTGCATACTAAATGATGATCCTTAGTATTGTTTCCTCATTAACCCGAAGAGCTATTATACAAATCTCTGAATTACAGATTAGAATGGAGAGGATGCAGGAAGCTTAGGAAAGCTACGTTTACATGCAACAGCAACTGAACAATACTAGTTGGAGGACAGCAATGTAGACAAAGGTTTTGATTCTGAAAGCTAACAAGTAGGGAGCAAAATGTTGCTGAATCTTGAGTTTACACAATGTTGCTGAATCTTGAGTTTACACAATGAAACCAAAACTAAAAGAAGTCCTAAGGCCAAGGAAGACAAAAGGTGTTTCATTTGAAATTTATCTAGTGGACCTAGGTACTTCTTATTCCCGGAAGGTAATAAATGGGCCTTGCATTCTAGGACAACTTATGAATTTGATAGGTGCTGTTATCAACTGTGACACACAGGGAGAGGTCTCTCCTGGCAAGTTTTAACCTCAATAGCCTGTAAGTAGTGAAAAGACTATGTATGTTACCATGTGTTTAACTTCAATTCTAAAAATTACCACTGGAAGCTATTTCATCCTAATATTCCTTTTTACCAGAGCATCTTTGTGCTGTCAAGCAGTAAACACTTGAAATGCAAGTAGTTGTGTGTGTGAGGGAAAAAACAAATCTGCCGCTACAGTGGAGAAATAGCTTATTTCATCTGCATTTCTTCTTTTTTCAGTAGTCCTAAGAATACATCTAGGTGCTCTGTCATATATAGGAGACTCCCATAGACCATGGGATGCTCCACGCCATTTGAAAATAACACACGTCACCTAGGTATGGGCAAATGAATCAAGCTCATCAACTCTTTTTTTTTTTTTTTTTTTGTTAGAGCCCATTTTTTCATTGTTAGAGCATCTTAGTTTTGTGTTTTAGTAAAGAGTGTATTTGGAAACAGACTTTCAGTGTAGAATTGCAAGTTTGAGCCATACTAATAAAAAGGTTAGCAAAGTTCTTAATAAATTAATATCCTGTATGTGAATGATCTGTCTGTCACTTAAGAATGCATAGCTTTAAGCACCAGAAGGAAGATCACAGATCCATTTCATGCTGAAAGGCTGAAATCTACAGTTTAGAAAAAAATACGGTATGTTTAAATACCCCTGAAGAAAAACTCTACTATAGTGACCACTGATCTTAGACAAAATCCAGCCCCATTCCAAAACCCTGTACAATTTATCCACAATTGCTCAGTGCAAGATGTATTTGTAATCAACCCGTTGTGTTTCATAATATAAATGTGTCAAAGTACATAGACTGTTCCACATGAAGTCAAACAATACCCTTGCAGACCTTCAAGTACCGGCTGCAGGCGACAGTCAAGTCTTAAAGATACACAACTTGTGTGAATTCCACCTAGCAGCAGAACCATGCACTTATGGTTTGACGTGTATTTCAGAGTATAGACTGCTGTCTGAATCTCAGATTCCTAGGGTCCTCACGTCACTCTGGAAATTCAAAGAGATGTATTTGGGGTATGGTTACTACACTGTAGTTTTGGGGTTTTTTGCTATCCTTAATATGTTTGAACACTTTGCTCAAAACTCTGCAGACGTATGTAAATTGTGATGATTTATTTTTAAATTTTTGTCAATATATTCCTTCCCTCCTTCCCAGAGAACTTAACAATCAATTTCCTGCAAATTCATGCCAAAATTAGGTTTACCTGAAAAAATCACTGCACGCTGCCAGTACACAACGATGACAAGGAATGATTTCATCTTTCACAAGAATTTTAAAATCAAAAAATATATTTTGTTCTCTGAACTTTTGTAGTACTTTTAGAATTTGTTGTCCATGACCTTCAGCCACTAAGGAATTGATTTTATTTTCAGGAACAGAAATTCCATTGCAAATAGGTCTGCTAATGTAATCCCGTTGATTGGCCATGGTTTCTTCAATCTATTCCTGAAACTGAAACGGAAAAATAAGTAATTGATTCTACAGTCTTACTATTTGGAAAAAAAAAAATAATACAACAACAACAATATACCATAAAACAAACAAAAAAATTCCCAGCATTGAATTTGTCCTATGCACAGTTCTAAATTTGTGTTAGAAGTGACTTTTACACTGAACTTAATTTGATAATACTACTTCTACTTCGCAAAATATATACACATAATATATACACTTTGAAAAGTAAAATATTTGACGTATCAAAGAACAACTCTAAAAATAGTACCCACCTGTAGGAATTTTTTCAATAAAGTCCACAGGAAGCACACCAAGGAGTGTGTTAAAATTTTTAACAGTCATTTAAGAGAAAGACTAGTCCTAGGCATACCCTCAAAAAGCCCCAGATTCTTACAATCTGATGTGAAATAAAGATGGAAAAGGAAAACTTTGTTACATATTTTTTGATTCCAAAAGGCTCATCTGTATACTACAAACTCCCAAACTCAATGCAGACCAATGGTCTTTCTACAGCTTACAGTGGACAGGAGATACAGGCTACGAGACAACTTTCCAAGTGGGCTCCCATTAGGCACTCCGGCCTGAAATAACAGAATACGAACACCGACAGCCTGGCCTGATCACAGAATTGCTGGGGCTTACAGATGGGGTCGTTCGGGGGTGGGCAGGTGACAGTGCAACTTTCAGTGTTCAGCCAATTGATACTGATTTTATCTTGTACCTTTAGTCCTCCCATGAAGCGGTATGTTTGCTTACAGCTTTATGCTGCCACTGCGAGCTTCGTTTACAGTGGTGTAAATTAACTGGCTTCGGAACTGATTTGGATTTAAGACAGTGTGGTCTCCCTTCCAGCAGCCGAGTTTTTCTGGTGAAAAACTCTATACTGACGTGCATTGTTCATACAGTAAGTTGGGTCTCACTATTTTTTACATTAAAAATATTTTAATCCACTTTGACAACATAAAAAAAAACCTTTAAACATGAGTATACTTTATTTAAACCTATTTAAAGAGCTTGTTGTACTGTTACAGATGCATAAACTGCCCTTACTGTAAATTTGAAAGAAGCTTGCCTATTTTAAAGCTTAAGGAAACATTCCGAGGTTTTTCTATTGCAGTATTCTGCTTCTACAATTTCAATTAAAATTAGCAACAGATAATGGCCCACCTGAGTTGACAAAGAAGGGGATAAAAAAATTCCAAGCCAAACTCAGAAACTAGAAAAATACTGGTTTGGGTTTTTCATTTCATGAAAAAGCTTATCTGATAACGTGATACATTCAGAACAAACTAAGCCATCAGGCAGTCTTCTTCATGGGAGGTACTTTCATAGCAGACTGATCTATACTTTATCTAGTCAGGTAGCTCCAACCACAAATAGACCTCCATGTCTCCTGGAATAGAAGAGATCCATTGATCTTGCTGCCAGCACTGGCACCCCTGGAGCAGGCATCTTCTCCTTTCCATGGCCAGACAATCTCACGTATTCACTGTTTCCATTCTAAGCCTGAGGAACTAGGAAAATACAGAAGAACAAGACCACCATTTATTCTGATAATGTATGGCCTCATAAACCCCAATTTCCATAAATCATAAAGAACTTTTGTATGTCAGAATTCTCCAGAATGTCCTTTTCTTACGAAATTAAAAGCCTGTTGCTCAAAAGACTCAATCTTCAAAAGCAGAGTTGTTTCAGTAAAATTAGTTTCCCACATTTGAATCAAATGTTAAAAAAAAAAGAATTGAATTTCAAGGTTTATTTGGCATCATGTAAAGTAGCAACACTTCTAAAGCAATTGTAAACTTTTTCACAAAATTCTGGAATTGATAACAGATAGTAGATGTGTTTCTCCTTTTACACGCAATTTCTATGGCAAGATCTGACCTACTACTTGCTTTCTGTAGGTAAAATTGCCAATTTCAGTAATATTCATCTTTGTATAATGAACAGAGAAACATCTAATGTTATCAAGTCCATCTCTGATATTTTAGGCAGACATCAAATAATCACTTTCATAAAAGCAATTTGTGTTTCTAAGTTTTCTTTTACCGCCACTATTTCCACAGGACTATCCCAGTACATTGGTGCCAAGACTGCAAACGTTCTTTTAATTATACAAGCAATTTATTAATGCTTACATATATTTGTTCTTCTGTCAAAGTTATTTGACTTAATTTTCCTTTGTATATTTATTCACTCAAAATTATCAAGACTGTTGATATCCTCTCTCAACTTTTATTAGAATGAACAATTGTCAAACTTTCCAAAGTCCAATTATAAAACTGAATTGTTGTTTGCCTTATTATTTCTTGCAGTCTTCTCTCCATCCACTCCAGTCTGATCTCATATTTCTTTCACAGATTGTTATACAAATGGTTAAGATCTCCTCAGTGTCTCACTACTCCAATTTGCAGGTCATCCAGTGCATTCTAATCTCTAATAGCAGTGTCTACTTACTTTTTATTAAAAGCAAATTTCAGTAGCGTACCTCTAATGTTTTTGTCTATCATTAAAGAAGATACTAATGAATACTGTGCTACAGCTTAGCTTAATTCACCCTTCCCTCCAAGCCATTAAAAAAATATAATATTCAATTCTCACCTCCCTTGTAGCAAATTCCTGCTTTATTTGATAATTTTGGTACTAAGTTATCACTTTACTGGATCTGCTGATGATTTTAGGGCCCTCCAACATAGCCTAGCAATTCAGCTAAAACTTGCTATGTTGAACATGGCCAACTAGCATCTAGAATTATTTCATGAATTCTTCTACGAAGCCGTATGAATTAATCAATAGCTGTATTTACAAATATTTGATCAAGTTTCTGACAAAGAGGTAGAAAACATAGAGGGTGCAGACATACATTGTGTAGATCTGGAGCTCAGGAAAGCTGGGCAACGAGCCTCCTTATATTTGCTCCATTTGCTCCCACAGGATTCCAATTACAAAGTCTGGTTTTATGTGGATTACCAAGAACCAAACTCCAGTAGATGGTCCATTAGAGTTGGGATCTCCTACTTTTGTTTCTTAACATATGGCTTGTGCCATACAGCTTCTTATCATGGCAGGCAAAGGCTATATACTGGAACCCTCTTCCATCATCTGACATCTGGCTGTCACACAACCAGCCTTCCAGCATCTCCTGTAACATGACGCATCAGACCCTGAGTACTGGCGTATGTGACTGGGTATTGCCTGCAGTCAGATCAGATGTGTTCTCTGATGTGACTAAATTCAAGCTACCCTTCCACTTGACAAAACTTCTCTGCTCACATACTGAACGTTTACACATCTTATTTTGATAAATGCCTGGTTATCTATTAGCCTGGTTTTCTAAAAAAACCCAACCAAACCAACTCCAAAACCAAACCCTCTTAAAGTTAACACATTTGCCCTGTTCTTCTGCTTGAAAGTCACATCAAACAAGTGGCCCATTGGCCATTACATTGAAATTTGATATAGACTTAAAAGTTATTAAGGTCAACTCCACATAATACATGCTCGGGCAGCTACACATACCTCTCAAAGCTATCTGTACAGATCTCCAGTTGAGGGGCAAAGCATTCTGCACACCTGACAGTTCAGCAGCAAGAAACAGCCAGCCTATGTATGGCCACAAGGCAGCTTGAACAGAAGGAGGCTGGAGATGGTGAGGTAATTTTGGTCATTACTGTGGATGAACTAAGGGACCACCTGGGAGCTCTGAGGGTAAGAACATTCTTACGGTCTGTCACAAAGTCCACTAACAAGGACCCAGACCTCATCAGTTCTGCTGTTCGCAAGACCCCTCTGTTTTAGCACTGTTCTTTTCCCAAGATGATAAGGGATGGAGCAGCCTTGAACATAATGAGCTTGTTGACCCAGATGCCAGGTAACCACACTGAGAAATCTGATAAGCTCATAAGCTCATAGTCAAAATGTGAGATATACACACATTTTTATTAGTAGTATCTACTCTATTGGTAAAAAGCTACAAGAAAATGTTTAACTGACCTTAATACTTGTATACCAAGCGAACAGCTGCCAAAAACACTCACTGAATTTCTAGAGAAATTCTTTTACTTCACCAGTGCTAATGTTGCCTTTATGAAGATAGCTGTAAGACATAAGGCTGCCCAGAGAGGTTGTGGAGTCTCCTTCTCTGGAGATGTTCAAAACCCACCTGGACACGTTCTTGTGTGATCTGATCTAGGTGGTCCTGCTCTGGCAGGGGGATTGGACTAGATGATCCTTCGAGGTCCCTTCCAATCCCTAACATTCTGTGATTCTGTGATAATATGATTATAAAGATTTTCTTTTAGTTGGTGCCATCAACAATCCTTCTTAGACGTACTTTTAACTCTGTATGTGGAAGCAGCTGAAATGTGCAATTTCTTTGTTTATTCTTATCCTTCAGAAAGTCCAGCTGCCCTTTTGAGTAGCCATTTTATAACCTGCATATTTGTTGAATCCTAGATAGCACACCAAGGGACTGTAACACCGCATACTGTTATACAGGAGTCAAAAAACAACCAGACAGCCATTTTCAGAATATCTCAACAGGCATACACTAAAATCATAACCACTGTAATATGCCCTCTAGAAATGGTGTTCATATGCATTCCACCAGATTTGAAACACCAAAGCAAACAGAACTGTGGAGTAAACATTGAGCAAAGATGAACTTTTCTTTGTGCGGGGTCTACTGTAGTTCTCACCAGAACATTGGTCAGAACATACTCATATACATATATTCATAAACGCTTTTGTGGAAAGTCAAAAGAAACTTAGATGCTGCGACTGACAGATAAAATGGTCACAGACGTTTAAATGTGCTAATGAAGTTGAGAATGGTATAAGATGTGCAATTAAGTCTAAGTGAATAACAGGAAAATTTATTAAACAAGGGAGGGCAAGGGCCTATGTAATAAGACTGGAGCATGAACACCCAGATGAGGACACCGGGAACAAACTGATCATGGAGCAGACTTACACCTAACTGTTTTGACCACTTTATAATAGTAAGATAAAAATATATATACAAATACGTGTGGCTTTGTAATAGCCACGGGGATGTCATTTAGTGAAAGCACTGAGCATACGTAAGTATCGTGTGTACGTGAGTTAGCACTTTGTCAGAAAAAGCACGTTAGAGCCATGCCAGCCTGACAATAAGCGTGACCGAACCTTTGTAATGAGACTGAAGTCCGAGACCATTCCCAGCACAACGGACACCAATCATACATGAGGCATGCACACATTCAGACAGTACAAGGAACATTCTGTGTGGAGATGTCCTCTCTACCAATGCAGCTGGAAAAAGCAGTGTAAATTCAGCCTTTATTTGGTACTTTACTATTTACAAACAATTGTAAAACAATCTATCTGCTTTATCTCAAAGCACAATACAGCTGTGCTACAGCACTCTCTGCACAGCACTCTCTCAACAATTAAAAAAAAATTAATTATTCATAGTTTTTAGCAGATATCTTATGAGAAATAAATTGTTCTTCAAGAGAACATTACCATTGTCACTTAGCCTTCTCCCAGCTTGGATAGTATGTCTTTACTAGACAGCAGGATTCAAAAAAACCCGAGAAATCTTAAATGTTGATAATTTATACTGTACTTTATGTACCTAGGAAGAAAGAATTAAGACTAACAAAAAAGAAATTGTATACACTTCTCTAGAGAAGTTTTATTTTTTTTTTCACACAAAATTTAACTGTACAGTTACTGTAAGTTTTGAAAATGTCACGGTGAGCATTTTAAAAGCTAATATTAAAAATAAGTGTTATATTATTAAGCTTACTACACACTCGACAACATGATTCGCTATTTTCACTCCTTATCTATTCAAAGAGGGAGAAATTAGTAATTTGTTGACAATTTTTAAAGACATCTCTCCCTACTACACATTTAATTTAACAGCACCTAATTTAATATTCAGTAAGATTACTATGAGTGGAACAGGTATCTAAAGGATTTGGTGACACTCCTAATTGGTAAATAAACAGACAAAGAGTTGATTGAAATCTTGAAAAAATGGATGGTGGATAAGGAATTGGCTGGATGGTCACACTCAAAAGAGTTGCGGTCAACAGCTCAATGTCCAAGTGGAGGCCAGTGACAAGTGGTGTTCCTCAGGGGTCAGTAGTGGGGCCAGTGCTATTTAACATCTTTGTTGGAGACATGGACAGTGGGATCGAGTGAACCCTCAGCAAGTTTGCAGATGACACCAAGTTGTGTGGTGTTGTGGACACACTGGAGGGAAGGGATGCCATCCAGAGGGACCTTGACAGTCTGGAGAGGTGGGCCTGTGAGAACCTCATGAAGTTCAACAAGGCCAAGTGCAAGGTCCTGCACATGGGTCGGGGCAATCCCAAGCACAAGTACAGGCTGGGTGAAGAATGGATTGAGAGCAGCCCTGAGGAAAAGGACTTGGGAGTGCTGGTGGATGAGAAGCTCAACATGAGCCGGCAATGTGTGCTGGGAGCCCAGAAAGCCAACTGTATCCTGGGCTGCATCAAAAGAAGCGTGGCCAGCAGGTCGAGGGAAGTGATTCTTCTACTCTGCTCCCCATCTTCTACTCTGCTGTCATGAGAGACCCCACCTGCAGTGCTGCATTCAGCTCTGGGGACCCCAACACAGGAACGACATGGAGCTGTTGGAGTGGGTCCAGAGGAGGACCACAAAGATGATCAGAGGGCTGGAGCACCTCTCCTATGAACACAGGCTGAGAGAGTTGGAGTTGTTCATCCTGGAGAAGAGAAGGCTCTGGGGAGACCTTCTAGCAGCCTTCCAGTACCCAAGGGGGGCCTACAAGAAAGCTGGAGAGGGACTTTCTACAAGGACATGTAGTGATAGGACAAAGGGCAATGGCTTTAAACTGAAAGAGGGGAGATTTAGATTAGATCTAAGGAAGAAATTCTTCATTGTGTGGGTGTTGAGGCACTGGAACAGGTTGCCCAGAGAAGCTGTGAATGCCCATCCCTGGAAGTGTTCAAGGCCAGGTTGGATGGGGCTTTGAGGAGGAGCTAGAAGGTGTCCCTGGCATGTCAGGGGTGTTGGAACTAGATGATCTCTAAAATCTCTTCCAACCCAAACCATTCTATGATTCTGTCAAAGGTACTTAAATTACAAATACTAACTATAAAGTTCTGTACTTTTATATTGTATTATTATTTTGACTGTCATTGACCGTCTAAGATTGAAAACAGGCAGTAACAGAATTCCAGATTTCTGACTGGAAATTTCAATGCAACTCAGTCCCACAGTATTTTCATAAATAACTGAACTTCAAAGAAAATTAATATTCAGTCAATCATTTTCAGATTATCAAAAAAGATGCATGTGACATTCTGAGACATTTAATCCACAAAAGTGGCATTTATCAATAATACATGTTGAGACAGTATTCTAAGAAGGAAAGGTGACACAGAGACTTTAAAGCCTTGAGTTCTTTAGAAGCGATTGAAAAAAAAAACCAGCATGAAAAAAGTCAGCACGGTACCAGTAGGAAATGGTGAAATTGCACTGATTCCTGGAGGCACTCCAAAAGTCGAAGATGCCCTCTCTGCAGGCAGTGATCTTTAATTGCATATCCTCTCACAAACACATGAATCCATTAATATAAAGAAAATAATCACTTAGAAAAACTGAAACTGACTGGATTTTATCCTAAAATTTTTCGACTTCATCAAATTTCTTTGGAAATTATTTTCTCAGCTAAAAAAGTTCAAGAACTGTAATTTTACTTTTCAGAAAGAAATTTGAATTAAATTGCCATGCTCTATTTCTAATTCTTGCAGAAATAATAACTGCAAATTCTAGAAAAGGAAATTACTGCTTTTACTGGGTTCTGTAATCTGTCATTTCTGCATGTGATTACAATGCGTTTTTTTCAAAACATACATGAAATATTGAGCATACTTATAGAATATTTTAGCATAGCTTATTATCATAGCATGTTTTACTTATAATAAAAATGTGAGTTTCTACTGAATATATTCACAATTGTATTACATATTATACAGGGCATCTTGAACCTCAGTTTGCACTTACACATGATGCTGATTTAAAAAAATCAATAAATTTGCTAGTGAAAAAAGCTATTACATGTTTACATCTCTCTTTGTAGAAAGCATGGACAAGCAAAACATTTATCAAACCTAAGGGCTTTTTTGGAACTAGGTAAGATCCACATTCCATTAGTATTATCACCTATTGATAACTAAACACAGATACGGCCACAATGTCTTCTTCAAAGTGTGCAGAATACAATGCTGGAAACGGAAGCCTCAGCTACAATTTGATATTGGGGAATAGCGTTTTCCTGGGGTTTATTTTGGCTGTGCCAAATCCTCCTCCGCTGTCAGTTAAGTTTGTCTCTGTCTTTGGATAATACATAAGGAAGTATGTATAACGTCCCTTGCTTGACGAGGTCATAAAGAAAAATGGGAATCATATTTAAAAATAAATAAATTACACTGCTGATTCCTTGCTTTAACACTTTTTTCCTCCGATGTTACTTCTGTGTTTAAAATATTTTGCAAAGACCAACCCGTACTCAGTTAGTTATAACTGAGACTTATTTTAGGCAGAAAGACAGCAATTCTTCTGGCCTGTGTAGAAACAGCACTTTTTCACATTAACAGGGAGCTGGGAATGCTAAACTACAAAAAAAAAAAAACAGTGAAAGACTCTAAGAAATACCTGAAATAATGTAATTTTCAGTATTTTTGCATCATTTGTACATGATCAATAGAGAACACTTAAAGCATAAATATTTCTAAAGACAAGCAACAGAAAAGCCCTAATTTTTCAAACAGACTCCAAATTTTCAGCCATTGCCCAAATTTAGAATCAAAGGGTAAATAAAATTACTACCTTTTGACGACTTACAGATGGACTGTAATAGGGGGCACATGGGAATCCAGTTCTGACAACGACCATTACAGCTCTTAGCAGCACAAAGGGCACAGGATATAGAAGGCTTTTGTTTGGACATATTCTTTATGAGCCAGAACCAAACAAGGGTGATGCAGCATGCTGCATCTGGTGTGTCAACAATTGTCTCCTCTTTCCTAGTCAATACACTGCAGCAAATCCAGGGGAGAGGCCACCCCTGCTGCTACAGCTCCCGGGATGTGTCAGCTCTCCCAGGGGCCGGTATGGTTCTTCGGGAGCGCAAAGGTACTAATGGCAACCACGGGCCAGAGGCACCGGGGGGAATCATCTGCCGTTGGGGGACAACGGTGCCACGAGGCGGCCTCAGCGGACACTATCCCCGAAGGACGCTGTCCGCGACGGGATAAACGCGGCCCTGCCTCGCACAAAGCTGGGGGCGGCCAGAAGTTACAAGGAAACAACGTTCTCTTTGCCCGTGCCGCCGTTCTCAGCAACCTTCAACCTCATCGGCGCACAGCCCGCTTTAGAAACGACGACCACCGGCGCCGCCATCGCCGCCGTCCCTCGCCCCGCCCGCCGGGGGGACGGCAGTGGCGTCGGCGCCGCTACTGAGCATGCCCAGGCCGCCCGCGCATGCGCCCTTCCATCGCTCTGTTCATTCTAAGGGAGGACTAATTCTGACAGGACAGGCGGGATGCTGCAAAGCGGCTTCCCCTCCTCTCACAGCGCGACCGCGGGGCCCAGCCGCGGGAGATGGCGGTGTCCAGCGGTACCGCCTCTCCGCAACCGGCGGAGAGCTATCCCCTCTCTTAGAGCCCCCTCCGAGCAGCGCGCACCCACCTGCAGCCAACACCAGCAGCTCGCCGACCAGTCTGGCCCACCCTCCTCAGCAGCAGCGCCAGCAGATTGGCTTCTTCCGGTGTCATTCTCTCTCTTCTTGCGCTCGGAATGGTTCCCGCGGCCGTCAATCCGGGTGAGAGCCCGCCCATCCTCCCGAGCGGGTTCCCCTCTGGGCGCGCGCTGACGACAGCACGGGTGTAGCGCGACCGCAGGCACCGCCTTTCCCCTGATTAGTCGGTACCTGGCGCATTCCCCTGTCACTCATAGGGCACTCTGATACCGGATTGGTCACCGTGTTTCGACAGTGAGTCCCTCCCGCCCACCCATGCGCGCATGCGCCGGTCGGTGGCGGCGGCGCTGTCGCTGTCGCTGTCGCTGAGGCGGAGCGGTGTGGTCGCCGCCGCCGTGGGGGCCATGGGCAGCGTGCGCTGGGCCTTCCCCTGCGCCGCCTGGCGCCCCCGCCGCGAGGAGTGGCTGCTGGCGGCGCGGCTCGTGCAGCCCGAGGAGAAGGACCGCATCGGCCAGTTTGTCTTTGCCCGCGATGCCAAGGCCGCCTTGGTATATGCTGGCGGGGGGGGTGGCACGGCCGGGGGCGGCTTCCCCTCCCTCAGGGAGGGCGGCCTTAGCCCGCGGGCGGGACGCGAAGGACCGCCTTGCCCGGAGCCCTCCGCCTCGTCCGTCCCCGCTGCTGCGGCGAGTGCAGGCGGGGCTGCCCGGGGGCTGCCCGGGCCCCTCGGGGCGCGGGCGGGCACCGCTCCGCTGAGGAGCCCCTTCTGGCAGCACGCCTGGCCCCAGGACAGGCCCTTTACCGTGGGGACGTGATTGTCTCTCCGGAGGTTCAGTATCGCCCCAGTTTCTGAGTTCCTGTAGGAAAATACGCCCCGCAAGGGCGTTGCAGGGAAGTAAATGCGTTACAAAGTAGTAACTACTAGCTCTACTTACACCTCCGCTTAGGAGGAAAAAGGGATGTTTGTAGTCTGCAAACATTAGTAGTTATTCTGAAAGACTTCACAAGTTTTGTGTTACGATGTCAAGTTAGGAGATGAAATCAACGTACTCGAGGAGACTATACATGACAGTAGTGTAATGTGTAAGAGAATAAAGCTGTTTTACATAATTCAGGTTTTAAATCTGACATAATGTGGTAGTAGTACAGCCTTCTGCTAATTAGTCTATAAGAGGTTACTCATAATTTTTATGTGTTCGATATTTCATTTAGTGTCTCAGTAACTGGATGAATGTATTGAAAGGAAAACTGAGACAGTTTTACTGCTCAGTGGCGTATAAAAAGTATTCATCTGTGCAATAAAGTATCCTAAGTAAGTAAACAAGGTAGGAAAGGGATTATTTTCTGTGATTCTGCTAGTCTGGGACTGCTTTCTATTTGGTCTATTTGTGTTGTCTTTGCACTAATAGCAGTAAGAAATGTATTATATGCTCAGGTTTGGTGAATTCTTTTGGTTAAATTTACTTGACACGGGCTTTTATAAAAGGGAAAAATCCAAGTGATTTGGCTAAAATACACTTTTACTTTCAATTGGCAATAATAAACCCATATATTTTTGGGCAGGTGGTTTTCTAGCAACCACAGATGTTTTGTACATAGCATAATAGTTCTGTATGAATCACTTCCATTTTATTTCATAGGCTGGTCGCCTGCTGATGCGGAAATTAATTGCAGAAAAGTTGTGCATACCTTGGAATGAAATACACCTGCAAAGGACACCAAAAGGAAAACCTTTCCTGGCAAATAACGTATTCAGTGTCTATTCAAATTACAACTTCAATGTTTCTCATCAAGGAGACTATGCAGTTCTTGCAGCTGAGCCTGAGCTTCAAGTTGGCATTGATATTATGAAGACTGATTTACCAGGTAATGCATTATGGGGACCAAAGCAGATTCTGTAGTGTTTAAGTGCTGAATGTTTTAACGTTTCCCAAAGAACCAATCCGTGTCCTAGAAATTTAGTGTAATTAGAAGAGAGTGTATGAATTTACTGTGTATTTGCTTTTTTTTTTATTGTTAAATGCACTCCTCGTTGCTGGTTTAGGGTTTTCTCTTATGCCAGATATGGATATATTTCCAGTTTAGAAAAGCAGAACCCTGGAAAAATAATGTCATGAATGCTGCTATGATATTGGCAGGACCGGCATCTGCAGATATTTTAATTACGAGTTTGCTGTCTGTTAGGTAGAAGCAGGGACAACTTTCCAACTAGGGACAATAGGATCCATTCCCCTGAGAAATTTATAGCGTGTGACTGTTGAGTGTTACTCCCTTGTCCCTTAAGTGGATGGACATGCTATGTGTCAGCATG
This sequence comes from Tauraco erythrolophus, assembly GCF_009769465.1. Taxonomy (NCBI): domain Eukaryota; kingdom Metazoa; phylum Chordata; class Aves; order Musophagiformes; family Musophagidae; genus Tauraco; species Tauraco erythrolophus. The sequence goes on along the minus strand of NC_141465.1, from coordinate 119,701,380 downwards.
AGGCCCAATACTGCAGCAAACTGGCATGGAAGATTTGCTGTGAGTGTGCAGAAATATTCAGTGAGAAGGGATCGTAATGAAACATTTAAGGTGCCCTTGGTAAAAGACTAAACTCCACAAAATTTAGTTGTTGGCCTATTATTTGTATGAAATATTGTATTAACCTGACTATATTAGTAAACTTTAGGACTCAAATTACCAATTAGAATTGTAGCAAAGTGTATTTTTAAATACAATTTTATGAAGATCATTTAGTTCACAAATGTTCATCGATGTGTGGCTGGGTTAAAGGAAAAATGTACTGGGATTTACGTTTTACTGGAATTTTAGGTTTTGAGAATCCTTCTCAAATATATAATTAGATATGACAATAATAACTGTGTTCTTAGAAAATCTTTCTTCACAATCTTCAATTTGCCCAGCATTTTATACTACAAAATAATTTGTGTAGTAAAGTAAAGATTCAAACAAACCCTGACTGCATAACTTGCTCTCTGTTTGCCTTACACCTTTTTAATGATTATTACACGTGTCCATTTTTGGATTGGTGTGTTTAGCTAAGATACACAGAAACTTTACTGCAATCTAAAGTGAAGTTCTTCATCTCTGTCACTCACTTCCATCTACTGTAGACCCTCACTCTAGAGGTGGTCGTCAGCACATGGTGCCACACTGTAGCTCGTGGAGGACCCCATGCCAGCACAGTTCTGTATTTCGAGACAGGAACTGTGGCCTGAGGATAAGGCTGCACTGGAACAGGTACACCCCTGAAGGTACTGCAGTGATGCAGGGGTCAAATACCAGATTGAGCTCGAGGCCAGTGCTTTTGTCATAGATCTCCCAAGCAAAACAAAGCAAAGCAAAGCGGTGTCCCGAGTGCGTCCCCTCCCAGTGTCTTGCACGCTCCCAGCCTGTTTGCTGGGCAGCAGAGTGACGGAGAAGGCCTTGACGCTGCGCAAACACTGCAGTATGGGTAAAATATTGGTGTGGCATCAGCAGTGGTTTAGGCGTGGATCTAAAACACAGTGCTGTACAGGCTGCTGTGGAAAGAATTAACACCCAGACTCACTACCCTGGGAAACACTTCGGCTGCACTTGCCACAGGTCTCACCACAAGTCTCCCTAATTAAACATTTTAAAAAGCTTTCCTATTTCAGCAGGTAAATAGTGAAAAACAAAACATTCAAGCGTTCTGCTTTGTATTTCAAGCTTTTATTGGGAAATGAAAAATTGAAAGTAGTTTATACGTGCCATATATGGAGGTAGGGAAAGCTTTTATTTTCTGTTGGTATTTTGTGCAGCTGGAAACATAGGTGGCATTTTAAAGACACATTGCTGATGGCCGGCTTACAAATGTTACAAAATATGTTAAACTCTCCTTCTGAAAGTAGGAAATAATTGTGAAGAGTAGAGGTTTAACTTTACATTTAGGTTTCGAAACTTGTATTACTTCTCCATTTTGGAATACAATACATTCAACTTTGTAAGGGAATATACTCTTACTTCTTTTTCAGTTAATAGAAAAAATATCTTTTAACTTCAATATTAACTGGCTTTATTTAAAAAAATAATCTCATCTCTACTGCTTCCTTTCTCTTGTATTTTTTACTTATTTGTTCACTATTCTTTTCTCCTTTCCTCATGTTGAATCATTGAAATAGTGAATAACTCGGTGTCCATTGATCTATTGCTCATTCTGCAGGCAGTGTCAGAACAAATCAAGATTCTTTTTCCTTGTGTCTGAGTGTATTCTTCATTCAGAGTCCTTAGTCACTGCTGTCGTAAGAGGTGCGGAATCAAAGTTAGGCTGTCAGTATACACTGTCACTTACTCTTAGCTATGCCAACTTTAGCAGGCTAAACTTAGGAAGAAATTATCTCGAGTTCATACTATCAATGATGTTTTGGTTGCTATTCTGCTTCTGTCACGTACCTTTTTGATTGCCTGTCCTAGGTTTTCCAAATAACAACGTGAAGCTGAAGTTTGAAGTAGGATTTGATATCAGCGAGAGTTGAATCTCAGCACAAATGTGGGAAAAGCAGTAAAACCAAACTCAATTTTTAGTTATGTAAAAAGAGGATTTATATGCAACTTTCAGATTTTTAACTTCAATAGCAAGAGAGGCTTATGCCAACGTGTCATGACTGCTGTCATCAACAATTTTAGGACCTCTTACCAAATGTTGCTGCCTCCCCCTGGACAGCTGCACTCAGCAGCTGTGGATTGAATTTGTGAATAGGAGTTGGTGAGACTAATGCTTTGAGATCTGATACAAACTGGCTTCAGTGTTTTAACCATAGAGAGGAAAATGGTGGTTATTCTGGAGATGCTTGTGATTGCAAAGACTAAATGATGGAAATAAATCGGTGCTTTGTAATAGTGATGCTGAAAAAATATGTATCCAGATGACCAATCTGAAACAAGCTAGTGACAAATGCAGCCTGCTACGATTCCTGAATATGGGTCCTTTATCCACCTTTATCTATGGCTGCTTTATCTTCCGTCAGACATCTAGGTATATATTAACAGGAAAAGGGGCTATTAGGGCAAGTCACTGTATCCACAATCTGAATTCATGGTGGCAAGCTTCAGAGTGTATATAGAGGACTAAAAAATGCATCGTTACAAAATTTCTGGTTTTCCTTTCCAATATCTGGACTTCCACAGCTAGCATAGTCTGTCCTGAAATAATATGGCTGTCAACAGCTTGTATACATCTTTTCTATCTTCTGATAAGGAGAGAAAGGAACTTCAATGCTTGTCATTGTGCATAAGAAATAACTGTTGTGTGTCAGCACCTGGTTGTGCAATTCTTTTCCACATTATGTACCTTAACGTAAATATTTGTGAATTAAATAGAAAAAAAACACCCTAGGTTCCAAATTTTAAAGAGGTTTCTTCCAGTACCTCAAGGGGGCCTACAAGAAAGATGGGGAGAGGCTGTTCAGGAGGGCCAGTTGTGATAGGACAAGGGGTAATGGTTTTAAAATAGAGGGAGGTAGATTCAGGTTGGATATTAGGAAAAAATTTTTTACCATGAGAGTTGTAGAACACTGGAACAGGTTGCCCAGAGAGGTGGTGGATGCTCCATCCCTGGAGACGTTCAAGGCCCGGTTGGATGAGGCCCTGAGCAACCTGATCTAGTTGGAGATATCCCTGTTCCTTGCAGGGGGGTTGGACTAGATGACCTTTGAAGGTCCCTTCCAGCCCTAACGATTCTATGATTCTATGATTCATTTATGGCCATACATCTTCCTTTTTAGAATTATAATTTGTATTTTTAGAAAAGAAATAACAATAGTAATGAAAACTTACTAATTGCATGTGGGAAAGTGAGCCAGCAAATAAGCAATACTGATACAATTTTAAAGTATAATTTCTGTAATATGAATTCAAACTAGCAGTTTTTTCACCTAAAATTTTTCTGAGAAAGTTTTTTGTCTTAGTGGAACTACCTGGAACTATTTTTACTGCTGTGCTGTGAACACGTAGCTTTCTTTGCCAGTATTGTTGTATCTGATAGGTCCACTGAGTGGTGCTCTTGCCCTGCAGTTGCTAAGTACATTATATTTCTGGGAGTGAATCCACTATAAATCTCTTTAACTGAAAGGACTAAGGGTTGCCTGTGTACAAAGTACATTACTGTAGTTTCTTTTTTTTTTTTCCAAATGCTTGTTTAAATACAAAATACTTCATTTTGTGATGTTATCCAACAGCATCTTGACTGAGATCTCCAATATTCTAGTTCTTATATTCTTTTATTGTTGAACCAGCAAACAAAATATGGAGTACAAATATACAAGAGAGTATCATACAGCTGGAAATGTTGAGAAATATGCTATTAAATTGTGTGCTAGCATGTAACAAGGAGACCTGATGCACATAAACATTTTATTTCACTTCTTAGTCTGTGCTATGTATTTTTGTTTTACTTATGTGCAATAAGAAGCCACCTCTTTCCATCTTGCTTTTACTGCATTATTAAAATCTGGAAAATGAAACTACTGCATTACATAGCCTTCTTTTCTGCAAAAGTTCTACAAAAGTATGCAACAGTTTATCACCTTTTTTTCCTCTATTCAGATATTGAACTAAATAATATAAACATGGTTGAAAAGGCAAATGTCCTCTAGGTATTGTGTGTTGTTACGTTTTGGTTATCTGGCAGGTTATTGTTGTAGATTTAAATCAGGGTTTCAGTTTATTTGTTTTTGAAGGATTACTTAGATCAATGATTTATTTTTTTTTCTTCTCTTTAGATCAGTTTAAGATGAACTCTTGAATCATGTGGAAAAATGCACACTACTCTAAATTTGTTAATGGAAGTAATTGTGGACATTGTTTGGCAAGAGAGGTAATGCATGTGAAATTATTTTAACCTTTTTGCAAAAGAAATGAGAAGGATTCTCACAGTACTGCTAACTCCTGTGGAAAAACTCAGCTTATGATAATATATTTGATTTTTAACTTACGGACAAGAAATTTTTCAACAATTATCAACTTGGTTTGAGTGGTGTGTAGGATGTTGATTTATCAGTCGCTTCTGTAAAGCAGAACAATTTCAGAGACTAAGGAAACAATTACAGCTTAATAACGTTGAGTGTTTGAAAAAAGTTTAGATTTTAGGTTCAAGAGCTTTCTTGCTGTGCAATTGAATTTCTTTTTAGTAATGCAATTTTTTAGCTTAGATGGAATTACAAAGGTAAATAAATTAGCAGTTCATTCCTGATCTCTTGTAATCAGCCTGCAATCTTTTTTACCTGTTGCGTTACAGTTACTTTGATCCAGGCATCTCCAATGTCAATGCGCTCCCAGAATTAAATATTTGACATGCAATAAAATTAGCTTTTCTCATTAATCTTTTGGGTTTATACTAGGTTTGCTTATTAAAAGATACAGAAGGGTAGATTTTCTGCATTTGAATTCCAGAGAAAATTAATTTGATCTAAAAATACTTCCCGAAATGTTTTTTTAAGAAAGACTTTGTTACGTGCAAACATCTGTTTGAAACTGTTTTTCTCTGTGGCAAAGAAATATAAGCAGAACTTAACTCATTTTTTCTCTTTTTATTCTCATTATTTCATCATTGAGGTAAGATAATACAAGAGATGATAGAGATCTTCAAATCAGAGATATGTCACACGTGAACCAGAGTATCTAAGTCCCACATGAAGAAGCTGAATACCATACTTCAGTCTGGTTAGCAGAGGAAAGCTCTCTCTGCAGCCAGTTGTAAAATTTGTGCCATTTCTTTTGGTGGTCACAAGCTAAATTTAGGCACGCCTACATCATAGTTAAGGTATTTGGCATGTCTTTTATCTAGCAGCCGTGTTCAAGTTTTTGAACTTGTAATGCTTTTTTAATTGCTGCTTTTCAGCTTTCGAAATAAGAATTTCTTAACCTAGAAAGAAACGCCAAAATGGATTGTTCTTTGGAGTGCTTTTTGTCCTTCTTATGGTTCCCTAACTTTACCTTACGTAAAGTTCTAATTGTTTTGGGGTTTATTGTTGTATTTCAGTAAATCTCATAGCATATTTGCTGAATTATTAGCTAATGATACTGCTATAGATATGTAGATGCACTGTTTCAGATAAATAAATTAACAAAGGATTTAGGTTAACTGTTATGTCTAATTGATTAAGGAAGTCAGAATTTATAAATAGGAAAACAGGTAGTTTTTAGATGTAAAGTAGTGTTAAAACACCTAACTAATGATTGTTGAACTAAGGAATCATAGTGGTCATGTGCCTTTACACTGAGTAAGCAGGGAGGAATTTCTTTATTCTTTTTCTTTTTGAAAACAGGAAGAAACAGCCGTCTAAAACATAATCTTCAAGAATACATATTGTACAGCAGTTTCATTATTGTGCTTTATTTAGTCCCACTTCTAACACTGTTTTAACCTGGAATTACATCACGTTTGTAGAAACACTTGTGCATTCTGGTAATTGATCAAGCACCACTTGATAAACTGTGAAAGCAAAATTTGATGTTGTGATCGAATCACCTCTTTGAGGGGAAGTTGTTTCTTTCTAAAAATCCTCTCTTAGTCTGTTATGATTGTGTTTTTTTTTTTAATAGGAAAACATAAAACCATTTGGATTAAAATAGAAACTGATAGCAAAATGTAGAACAGTAAAAATGAACTTGTAAAGAATAGATGTGTTTAAAATAAGGGATAAATTAACAAGAGAGCAGGAAACTTAAATCAGGAGCTTTTAGTAAAAATAAGGTGGAACAAAGAAAAACTATAAGAACATTTGTCTGGTTTTGGGTTTGGTGTTGGTTTGGGTTTTTTTTGCTGAAGTATCCTCTGCACACTGAATTTACAATTATCACAATTTATTTCTTAACTGGTCTTCTGGGAAATTAAGTTATACATTGAAAAGGTAGGGCCGAAGAGAATTGCTTTTTTTTTTTTTTTAACAAAACTGAAATTACTTCTCAGCCCACACTAAGAACAGTTAGCTTTGGCTTTCCAAATTAATGAAGTCTAGCAGAAAGATGTGACAGGAGGGCCAAGGTTAAGTATTTTTTATGTAGGTATTAAGAATTTGCTTTTTGAGGAGTTTTTTGCTAACACTGCCCATTTCCAATCGCTTCAGCTCTACAGATACGTACACCTGTTGCAAAAGTTGGGAAATAGAAGCTGTCGCTGTTCTGTGTTGTCAGAAGCTTACTTGGATGTTGTCTTTGCAAGAATTACAGTTTGGAGCTCTTAGTAGTTTCAATGTTGGGAGACAATGTTTTAGAGACGGATTTGCAGATTTTTAGACTGACTTATGTAAAGGTAAAAACCTGTCTTAAATATTTAACATCTCCCCTCAGTAACTGTAAAAAAACACAAAACAAAACCAAAAAACCACAACAAAACAGGCTTAGCTGGATTTCCTTGATGTGTTTTCTTTCTAAGAGAAATTCTGATTTTTAACAAGGCAAGTATTTTTATATTTCCTGACTAAAGGTGACATTAGTGACCTGTTTTCATGTCAGGTTTTCAGGGAATTTTAGGATCAGGAGACTTTTGCTACTTCTGTAAGTAGCTGTTTTCTTGCCTTATATTGGGTTAGTGCTGTAAGTTCTGGGTGTTCATGCCTGCGTTATGTGCTGTTTGACATTTTGATGGAAAATCCAATCTTGTAGTTTATTAAAAAACTGTTTCTTGCCCTGTATAGTTTTCTTATTGGTTCATCAGAATTGTTGGTTTCATATTAAATATGTAAATCTTTTTCCTAGGAAAAAACAATTTAATAAAAACATAGCGAACACTTGGAGATAGTGTCTACAAAAGCCAATATAACTGGTACAGGTGAATGGATCATTGAAGCTCATTGGGTTTTGAGTTGTGGGTCGTGCTCTGCTTTTGCCACGTTGCAGTATGTTTATCTTCCTCATGCATCTTTTCTGATACAGCCTGTTGGCTGGATAGAAGACAGCTCCTGCAGCAGCTGGTCTGCAGCTATGCAGAAGTTGAAAGGCTGCTGTCTCTTCTCTGTGGGAAGATAAAACAAAACGTGCTGGGTTTTAGCTGTCAAGAGGGCCAAACAGTCTTTCAACTGCTGGCAAGACAAACAAATGACTTCATAGGCATTTTTTTTAAAGCATGTTCTTACGTGGTTACTTTCAGTGTTGCATAGGAGAGATTGATTCCCAAATTTAAAGCCCTAATGCTTCTTCTGTCATCTTGCGGAGTTTTTTGGACTTGATTTTGAAGGAGGAAGAGAAGGAAGGATGGTATATACACAGAAGTGGGGATGTTTTAAGTATGAAAATAAGGGACATTTTTACTGCATCTGGCTGTGAGATTCATGCTCAGGGGCAGGCTTCTGTGCTGTGTCCTGACTTCTGCCGTCGCAAGGAACTCTGCTGTTCAGTGGCTTCGTTACTGCAGTAGGATATCATAATGTGGAAGCAAATAGTCCCAAAGTGTGCGTATGTCTCAACGTTGAGGACCAGTTCCACACTAAACACTGAATATAGAAGAGACATCTCTCATTGGACTTTCAGAGAAACCAGCTCAATCTGAATGAGCGTGTGCTTTCTTAAGGTCACAGAGCTTCCTGGGTGGGGGAGAAATTGTGTTAGTCAAATCAAGGAGGCGTTAGGAAGTGTGACTCATGTAGTCAAATTCATGTGAAGGATGACATAGGTACTGAGAATTGGCTTTTTTCCTCCTCTTTTGTCCAATATAGCATTTATATACTAAGTACCAAGCAGATCCCAATGCACTCCCAGGTTCTGTGGTGGTACTAGTTTCTTAGAGATGGGAGTACTCTCCCTATAATCACATTTTCACTAAAGCACCTACCCTTTCCTGCTGCTATTATCTTAATATTTTTATGATTCAGTAGCAACTATTAGCGATACCATGTGGATAATGTTGTTTTGCAGTACATCTGATTCAATGCAAAGATGGAACTGGGTGTCATCCCCCTTGTGCTGGAATTTCTGTCTGTGCATCTCACAACAGCACCATCTGTACATACATATATGTGCATGCATATGTATACACGTCTGCCAGTATATGTGTGTGTGTATGTATATACATACACATGTATGCTTTTTTATATACATATATACAAACATATATGCATAGATATATATGCACACACACGTGTTGTATATTGCATAGTGTGAGAGTTAATCTGATGTCTCTTCACTTGAGATAGAAAGTGATCCAGTTTTGACATTGGGTGGTCATCAGTGAGGTTTGTTTGTCTGTTTTCTGGGAATAGTAGGTGGTATTAAGTGGCAGATTTTCTTTAAAATATTTATTTTTAAGCAAAGGATTAAATGTCAAAGGTTTCAGTCAATATAATGTTTCTGTATATGTAGAAAGGCCCTCTAGAACTTTGTTTCATAAAATGTAATAAAATGTTTGAGAGATCTGGTGGCTTGGAAGTACTGCTGTAGTGTAAGGCTATAGATAGTCAGGCACATATCCTACATGTGGGTGCTGTTGCACTAGCAACATTTAGAGGTTTTTGTTGTCTTTTTAAAGAGTAACAGAAGAAGGTTTAGCTCTATTAAAACATTTTATTTTCCTAAATGTTTGTTAGCCTTAGAGATTTGAGCATTTTTGACTTTTTTTTTTGCATCTGTAGTGGTGTCCTTACAATCATAATGGCTTTATAAAAGAAAGTCTCTATTTTTGTGTTTATTTGGATTTTATGTTTATTTTTAGTGTTATGCATTGTAACCTCATGAGTGCTGACAGGAAGTAGAGTTCCTGCTGTTCTGACAAAATGGGATGATTACTTTAACTACTTTAAATGTTTGATATGTTCTGTAATGGAAAACTGATTGAGATGCCATTTTCATGGCGTAATTCACCTTTTTGCTGACATACTATGGCTACCTAGAGCTCTGCTAGCTGTGGTCATACAACCTCTTGGAAAGAGCTTAAGCAAGTAAAAGGTATAACCATTAACATGGACAAGTTAAGAAAGGCTTTCTTATTTTATCACTGCTCACTGTCTTTTTGCTATTACTGTTTAGTTATAAGTAAGGACATTTCATTAAAAGAATTTGGGATTCCTGAATCATCTTGGTGATTAAGACCCTGTGTATTTTAAATAATTTTATTTTGTCAATTCAGAAGCAAGGTAAAACCATACACTTGCAGCCAGGTGTGATTATGTCAGTAAGCTCTTCAAGGGCAAGTAGATACAACAGTTGAATGTTTGGCATAGAAAGAACATGTAAAAGTCTGCTGGAGTCTCAGCAAAATTTGAGAGGATCTGAGATTTTTTTCTGTTCTCAGAACAAATGACAAAAATGTTGTCTGGCTGTTGCAGACCATACACTAACTGTCTGTAGATTGATCAGATGTGAGGTATTGAGTTAATAGCTTGTGACTTTTCTTCTTTTTTTTTTTTTTTTTTTTTTTTTAACCAGGCCATACCTGTGTCAAAATTGCTGTTTCTCCAGTGCAGTTTTGGAGGTGGAGCTATCTAATCATAGAATGGCTTGGATTGGAAAGGACCTTAAAGATCACCTAGTTTCAACTCCTCTGCAGTGGGCAGGGACACCTTCCACTACATCAGGTTGCTCAAAGCCTCATCCAAATTGGCCTTCAACACTTCCAGGGATGGGGCAGCCACAATTTCTCTGGGCAACCTGTTCCAGTGCCTCATCACCCTCAGAGTGAAGAATTTCTTCCTTATATCCATTATGATTCTTTACTTTCTTTTGTTTAACATTGACCATCAGGGCAGCTTCCTTAAATATTCGTCACTGCTATTAGACTAAACCACAGTAATGCAATTGAAACCTTAGCAGTTTCTTTAATCTTGCAAAGATTTAACAATCCTAACTGCAGAGAAAATATCAAACATTATCAAATTATGTCAGTTGTCTTATAACTTTTCCATTTTTACAAATTGGGAAATGTTGAGTAATTCAAAGGAGGCAACCTTAAATTTGTATCATCAGTAGTTACATGATGAGAATAAATGTTTAACATATATAGCAATGGGGAAATTGTGGCAGTAATCGGAGAAATCACAGGATGCAAATCCAATTTCCAATTCACACTAAAGCTGTGTGAGCTAATAGATTTAAAAAACATGCTTTGTTAATTTACTATCTAGTTCTTCTATGTTAGTCATTTATCCAGCTGATTATTTGTCTTATGTTGTCAGTTTCTAAACATCTGTAGAAGGGTTAGTTGGTATTATTAAACAGTTAGGACTTGGGCTCTGTTGCAGAAGAAATGTTTTGTCTGTATCAGTTTACTTTGGTTTCCTTTAGAGATAGTAAAACATGATCAAATATGACTTGTGTCTTACACTGAAAGGATTGTCAGCCCAAGAGTCCAGGACTCAAAACTTATTCATCCTAAACAGTTTGTTAGTTTGCAGGATTTATAGCTAGCCTGTGTTTCACATTATTAAGTAGATTGATCTGTTCATACTTTGGTCGCTCATTTTGCTAGATAGTATGTTTCACATTGTTGCTCGGCCTGTTTGCCATCTGAAAGTAAATTGATATGTATAGATTAGATATTGTCACGTGGAAAATAAGGAGGTGATTGGTGACCGCCAACATGGCTTTACTAAGGGCAAATTCTGCCTGACTAATTTGGTGACTTCTATGATGAGATTACAGCATTAGTGGATAAGGGAAGAGCAACTGACATTGTCTACCTGACTTGTGCAAAGCATTTGACAGTGTCCCACGTGACATCCTTGTCTCTAAAGTGGAGAGACATTGTTCTGACAGATGGACCACTCAACGGATAAGGAATTGGCTGGATGGTCACACTCAAAAGAGTTGCAGTCAACAGGTCAATGTCCAAGTGGAGGCCAGTGACAAGTGGTGTTCCTCAGGGGTCAGTATTGGGACCGGCACTGTTTAACATCTCTGTTGGCAACATGGAGAGTGGGATCAAGTGCACCCTCAGCAAGTTTGCTGACGACACTAGGCTGTGTGGTGTTGTGGACACGCTGGAGGGAAGGGATGCCATCCAGAGGGACCTTGACAGGCTGGAGAGGTGGGTCTGGGAGAACCTCATGAAGTTCAGCAAGGCCAAGTGCAAGGTCCTGCACGTGGGTTGGGGCAATCCCAAGCACAAGTACAGACCTGTGGTGGAGAATGGATCGAGAGCAGCCCTAAGGAAAAGGACTGTGGGGTGTTGGTCGATGAGAAGCTCACCATGAGCCGGCAATGTGCGCTGGCAGCCCAGAAAGCCAACCATATCCTGAGCAGCATTCAAAGAAGTGTGGCCAGCAGTTTGAGGGAAATGATTCTTCTACTCAGCTCTCATGAGACCCCACCTGGAGTACTGCATTCAGCTCTGGGGCCCCCAACACAAGAAGGACATGGAGCTGTTGGAGCGGGTCCAGAGGAGGACCATGCAGATGATCCGAGGGCTGGAGCATCTCTCCTATGAAGAAAGGCTGAGAGAGTTGGGGCTGTTCAGTCCAGAGAAGAGAAGGCTCTGGGGAGACCTTCTAGCATCCTTCCAGTACCTAAAGGGAGCCTACAAGAAAGGTGGAGAGGGACTTTCTACACTACTACGGGGGCATGTAGTGATAGGACAAGGGGCAATGACTTTAAACTGAAAGAGGGGAGATTTAGATTAGATATAAGGAAGAAATTCTTCACTCTGAGGGTGGTGAGTCACTGGAACAGGTTGCCCAGAGAAGCTGTGAATGCCCCATCCCTGGAAGTGTTCAAGGCCAGGTTGGATGAGGCTTTGAGCAACCTGGTCTAGTGGAAGCTGTCCCTGCCCATGGTAGGGGGGTTAGAGGTAGATGATCTTTGAAGTCTTTTCCAGCCCAAAGCATTCTATGATTAGTTCTTGATCACTGACCTGTTCCTTTCATGCAGTTGAAGGCAGTTAGGTATCTGTTAGCATTCTGGGGGTTAGTGTTTTTGTTTGTTTTGTGCTGTTAGTTTTTTGGGTTTTTTTTTTGTTTTTTTTTTTTTTTAAGGGGATTAGTGGAACAATAAGCTGGCAGTAGTAGCTTTTAGCTTTCAATTTCCATAGCTTTGGATAAGCTAGTTAGTTTATATCTGACCAAGAGAATTTGAAGACAGTAAAACTGGTAAAAACTGAAGTGAAGAAGATCAGTCATCTGCTCTTCTCACTATTTTTGAGAAGGTGTGTCATGGTTTTCATAACTTCAGGTACAACAGGACAGTTACTACCTTTAAGTGTGCATTGTAATACCAAAGCTGACTTAAGGTTGTAATGGTGTAAACAAAATACCAATATGAAGATTTCTGTATTAGCCCTGGGCATAGTCATCTTCACTATTCAGTAGCATCATAATTTACATTGATCTCAATTATGATTGGTTTTTATCTTCTGAAAAATGCAGCTCCTTTGGCTTTTTTTTATCAAGTAGAAAAATGAGGGAAAATTACCCTGTATTTATCTAGTATTTGTGAAGCACCTTCTCAAACAGGACTAGGAATATAGAATGTGTTCTTATTCTTCAGTCCTACGTCTTTTTAAAAATGGATCTTTTATATCTGGTCTGAGGTTTTACTGGTTTGCAACAAAGAATGAATGAATGTGCAATGGTTTGTGTAAAGGTGAGAAAAGGAGTGAACTATAAAAACATACACAATGCAAATGTATTTTCACATGAGGAGAAGGGACAATATGATTCTGCTCAGTATTAAAAAGAATTCAAGTTTGTTTCCCAGTTTCTCTTGAAAAGCTGTATATATTCAGAACAGTTTATTAACTTACAGTTTATTAAATATAAGTTAGGAAATGACGTGGCATAGGCAAGTAGGAAGTATATAGACAAAGCGTTGGAAATAGTTTTGAAGTTTACAATGCCAGGAATTACCACATTCGAATTTTGTAGCAGTTAACTTAGTTTTCATAAGGTTTTTAGTTAAGTTATTTGGTTGATGGCTGAACAGATATATGCATTTCTGAAAAGAAAAAGCCTCTTTATTAATAAGGTTTTTATGATTAGGCTTCTATACTAAATAAATATCTTATTTTTAAGGTATTAATAGCAGGTAATTGTGAAAAGGGATATTGTTAGATTTTTCACAGAATGCTTACGGTAATCAATACAATAAATTTCAAAGCAAGAAAACTCTCAATGAAAGTAGAGCTTATCTTCATTAGTCCCCTTGACCCAGGTAAATTCGGTTTCGTATTTAATTAAAAATCTCATCCATACCCTTCCCCCTCCTTGACATGTTAATAACTTTTGTGCCATTGGCTCAGTTTTTCTGTCTGCTGAAATGCACTCTCTCAATTCCTTGTAGAATCTAAATCAACATTTTTCTATTTTCTTTTTTTAAAACCTTTTATCCAGTGTTTTCATAGATCTGCTCCTATCACAATTTTTCTTCTCTTAGAGAAAACCAACAAAAGGTGAGTGGCTCTTCTTTTGAAGAATTTTAGTAGTTGATGGAGTTATGTATCTTTTCCTATTAATCATAAGCCATCTGTGGAGCAAGCTTCTTGTTTTTCCCTGATTCCAACTCCACTTATTTTTCAAATCTCATATGAAAACATGTCTTCTCTCTTACATATTCCTAAAATCAAAACTGAATATATTCCATTTCAGTGATGAACCTTCACCTAGTCAGATATTTGAGCAATCAGATAAATATTGTGTGATTTCCTGATGCTTACCAATTTAAATAAGTAATTTACATACATAAATATTTTTTCTGAAGTGCACACATTGTGTGTTACAGAAATCTCACTTTGTCACTGAGTTGGACAAGATTACTCATAAGTATATTGGATTTATTGGAATCAGAATCAAAATGCTGATTCTTCGGAAGCTGTAAATATGACTTAAAAGAAGGAATATTTGAAATGCAGTTTTGAGTGTTTCAGTTAAATTTTTCCACATAGCTCTATACCCAGCTAATTTTTTGGCTCAACATTTAAGTGTTTTTTGAATAACTGTGAACACTGGGAAGAGAGTGCTGGATTATATTAGCAAAGGCTCAGTACTGTCTGAACCCAGCTGTGTGGCATCTGCTCTGGAGCTTGTTAATATATGGATGTTTAGAAGCATGGGGAGATCAGATGTGCAGTTTTCTACAACCTGTATAGGCATATCTTAAAGGAATCTTTTTTCTTTACTGCTGCGAGTTAAATAAGAAACAGTAGTACAATTACATAAGTTTCACTGGGTGTCTGGCCTTATAATTGTTCACTGAAAACATCCAAATAGAAAGTATTCTTGGAAATATTTGTATTATATGTGTGCGTTACAATAAAAGCATTTATTTCTTCAGAGAATCTGTTCAAGTTTTTACTGTCAGTTAATTTTTATCATGCTTCTCCAAATTCATAGATATTTTTAGAGAATTTTTGTAGAATTTGCTCTTAGAAAATACTGAAGTTTGCATGCATTAAGGATTTTAGAGCATTTATGTACCAGAATTCCACCTGCATAAATACATACGTGTACCTGCAGTCAAATTTCTCTTAGAAAATTGGTATCATCTTGTAGAAAAGAAGCCACTGCCCTGTATAAGTGCAGATACTAAGTCCACAGGTAAAGCCAAAACCTGATAGTGAGAACATTTATCATGATATCATTTTTGTGGTGAATACTTTGCAAGTCTTGGGGAAGATTCTCTGAAACTTTTAAAAGTACTTTTAAGAATAATTTAATAGGTCTGGTTGATAACCCTTATAAATACCTCTTTGCCTTGCCTTTATTTCCTATAGGCTGCCCAGGGAGGTGGTTGAGTCCCCATCCCTGGATGTGTTTAAGAATAGGGTGGATGATCTACTTAGAGATATGGTTTAATGGGGATTAGGGATGGTTGGACTCGATGATCTCTAAGGTCTTTTCCAACCTAGAAATCTATGAATCTATGAATGAATCTATCAGTGTTCCAACTTGCATTCCAGTTTCTTTTGTATTCTGTTATGTGGTCTTTGTATTTTCCTTAGAGGAAATATTGTGGTTTCAAGGAGATCATTAAAATATTGCAGCACTATTTTTCTTTCTTTACTTAAATTTTACAGAGTAGGCTTTGAGATTACCAAAAGTGTTTAGCACTTTTCCTAAAATTCTCTGAGAGAAAAATATAGGCAACAAACACAGGAGGAAAAATATTCAAGAAGGTCTTAGAAAATTATCATCTGAATAGGAAGCTCAGTTGTTCCTAGAAAGACCCAAATGAAAAGTGATTAACTGCTGCCCTGTCTTGCCCTGTGCCTCAAACGATGAAACATGAAAAGAAGGCTCAGGGGAGACCTTATCACGCTCTACAACTACCTGAAAGGAGGTTGTAGTGAGGTGGGTGTTGGTGTCTTCTCCCGAGTAACAAGCAATAGGACAAGAGGAAATAGCCTCAAGTTGTACCAGGGGAGATTTAGACTGGATATTAGGAAAAATTTCTTCACCGAAAGGGTTGTCAAGCATTGGAACAGGGAAGTGGTGGAGTCACCATTCCTGGAGGTATTTAAAAGATGTGTAGACGTGGTGCTTAATGACATGGTTTAATGGTGGACTTGGCAGTGTTGGGTTAATGATTTGACTGGATGATTTAAAGGTCTTTTCCAACCTAAATGATTCTGTGATCGTATATAGTCCACACCATGTGTAATACAAAATTGTATCCGAAATAGCTGAAGTATGCATACTGGAATAATTTGACATGAAAGCCAGAAGTGCATTTTTAATGAAATGTAATTATTTTATAAACTAGAACTTGGATTATTAATTAATTGAAATAGTCACAGAAATAAGTTCAAGTGTTTGTATAATTGTTGATAGGTGAGTTTGTTTCTGAAACAGCTTGCAAATGGGAGGTAATTTAGAAATCTAAATTTAAAACCAATTGAATGATTGCTATATGGGACTTGTTCTCATTCTTTCAAAGGAAGATCTAACATTGCGGTGAGTATTTTTCAGGCTTTTTTGCTCAAGTTAGAAAAGGTAGCATCTAAAAGAAGACTTTCTACTGCTTCTAGTTTTGTCCCCTACTCGTCCCTGAGGTCATGAGAGACATGGGAACATTGAGGAGGGTTTAGTGCAGATCCACCAAGATTATAGAGGATTGGGGAACTTGACCTATATAGAAATGTTGATGGAGCTGGGTTTGTTGAGCCTGAAGAGGGAAAAGTTCTGAGGAGAGGAATCTAATCACAGTCTATCTGAAAGCTGTAGAGAAAATGTAGGTAACTGTCTTCATGAGAGGGTGCACAGGAGCAAGGCAAAAGGCAACAGGCTTAGGTTGCTTCAGGGGAAATTCTGTCTGGATAAAGAAACCTAACTCTTTACCATGAGAGCAGTAAAACACTGGAATAAGTTGCCCAAAGAAGGGGTGAAAGGCTCTGCTTGATAGGGCCACGAGTCACCTATGATAAGGTTCTATTTCAACAGAAGATTAAATCAGATGGTCTCCAGAGGTCCTTTCCAACCTAAATTTTTCCGTGAATCTATCTTTCTCTGATTTTCAAACAAATATGGAGAAATGGAATAGGCAGGCTGCGGTACTGCTGGTAATTTGTGGAGAATAATCCTGGCTCCTCTAATCCAATTCATTCCTCAGAGCAAAGCAACTGTGCTGTAAGGAAACAGGAGGGGAGGGCGTTTCAGGAGAAAGTGATGCCTGAGCTTGTCAGAGGAGGGACGTGATGGATGCCTGGAGTGGAGGGGAAACTACTGTGTAAATTTGAACATAAGCATTGAGAAGGATAGCTGAATAGTTGAAGAAACCTAGGACAAAAAATGGGTAAGTAAGGAGTGAAAAGGAGGTAGCATATGGCTTTGATATACTCTTGGTATACTAAACAGTTCAAGTATCAAGTGTATTCACCGTACGTTAAGATTTGGATTGTGGAAGGACTGACAATGCAGGAGGCACTATATACCTCTAGGTGCTGAAGTGTGGATAGTCTTGGATAGTCTTCTCTGGTAGTGTGAACAGCCCTGGGTTATTGATAGCAAGAGAACTCTGAAAGTAATGGAGGAGGAAGAGTACAGCAGGACATTCTTGCATGTTTTTGTAGTTTGAATCATCTGAAGAGGCTGGTGCCTCACCACTGGTGTCTTAAAACTTGAGAGAAGAAAGAAAAAAAAAAAGTGGATTGTTTGGAGCAGGTGTTAACACAATTATTTGATCATAAAACGGGCCATATAAACTCAGAGAGATTAAAGGCTGAAACCTATCTCAAAGTTGAACATTTTTTTTGTTATTTTTTGTTGTTTCAGGGAAGTTAGATTGTCTAAGTAGATGTTTTTTTCATTTGCCTTGGTAATCCATCAAAATATACTTGACATTATGATGGCCTTTCTTTTTGAGTATCATAATTTTCTCCAGAGAAGAAAGTTAGTTCTGTTCTTAGATTGTTCTGGATCATTCTGTTAGCTGACTACTGCAACTGTCAGCAAAATTTCTGTCTTAAAATGTTTTCTTCACTTGAGTCTATAAATGAAATTGAGGTAATCTCTGAAATGTCACTGCCATGTCTTGTGTGATGTGTGTAATATGTCAGTTTACACTTTTCAATATGATCTGGAAATTGTCACAAAACCTGAATGTGTGCTTTAGTGTGACATTAGATGGTTCAGATCAGTTATTACTGCTGCCTATACCTGTTGTTATGTAGAGCTCAGATATCTGTGGAAGACAACCACTTTATAGGGAAGAGTTAATACCCTTATCCCTGGTTTAAGATGGGCAACGCAAGTGTAGAGAAGGGAAGTTCCTTGCCCATAGCCACTCATAGAATCAGTGGCAGAGCTGGGGTTAGAATCTGCATCTTTGTCAAGTAATTATTTAGTGATGGTGTTTTAGTAGTGTGGTATTGGGAGGAGAGACTGTTTTGGATTAAATACGACTAATATTTTCTTTTTAATAAGAACATTGCGTAACCTATTAAGAAATTTTGTCTTAATATGTAGAACTGTCTCTACCAACTGAAGAAACTAGATTTCTTTCTGCCATTGTCTGTTTAGCGAGCTGTAAGCCTGCAAGGACAGATTGCGTGATATGCTGATTAATGATAGAGGCTGTGGGTGATTACCAAGCGTGTAATGAGGTCCGTAGTTTCCAGTGTAGAATAGACATGCCATTGATCAATGTAACCACACAGTCTGTAGTGTCTTCTGAAAAGGAAATTTAGACTAGTGGGGAAAAGTGGTATAGCCCCCGAAGAGCTGCTGCAGTGCTACACAGCTGTGCTGTTTTTGCAGGAGGCTCAAATTTAATCTAAGGATTTAAAGGTTTGGTGGGTTATTTTTTTCTTGATGTTTTTCTTACTGTGTTTATGGGCATCTTCCTACCCCAGTTTTTGTTGCAGAATAAATCCAAAAGGCTAAATATGCATGTGATAAATTTGGGAGATTGGATCTCTACATGTGTTTTTATTAAAAAGTGTTCGTTTCATATCCCAGCATCCAAGGGCAGGAGACAGAACAGCTTGATGAATCCTGACAAACAGCATGCCGTTTTATAAAATGTTACTAGATCAAGCTGTCAGATGTCAAAGACTGTATATGCTACTTTAGTAGCTGAATATATTTTTTTATATATAAAATTAGTACTGGTTAAATAATTTCCTTTTTAGAGAATGCTGAAAATACGTTTATGACTTTCATGTCATGTGTTTAATGCAGACATTCTGCTATAGGAATAGCAGAATTGTATCCTGAATAGTCATCACTGCTTTGAGGCTGTATAAAATCAGATTGTAGAGCAGAGTTGGTTCATAATTTTTTTTTTCTTACGAGTTTTTTCTGGAGCAATAACATGAGGTAATGCATTTACTTATTATTACTACTCTATTAAAATTTCTGTAAATATCTCTTTCTAATTTATAGGTAGTAGCTCAGTTCCGAATTTCTTTCGCATCATGAAGCGGCAGTTTACTGAAACAGAGTGGGATGTAATCGAGTCTATGAGTAGTGAGTGGATGCAGCTGGATATGTTCCATCGGCACTGGGTAGTACTTTTTCTTCCTCTATTTAAAGACTGTGGTGCTATAACCTGCATGCTCTCTTTTGACATATTTTGTTATTATTTTCATTATGATAAAATTTATACTTTTTATAGTTACTTGTTCATGTGGAGATATATTTTAATGGGTTTTATATTTTAGTGGTTTTTTTTTTTTAATGTAAGAATAACTTTGAGAACCATAGCACAGCTGACGTTTCTAGAAGGATTTATGACTTTAAGTTTTAAGCACATGCCCAGAACAAGGTGAAGAATTCATATCTGTATGTGCCACTAGGAAATTCAGGTGGCATGTTCGTTGTAATGCAGCAAGTTAGGCTACCTATTAACAACACTGATAACTTTTTCTCTTGATAATTGCATCAGTCTACCCTCAAATTTACAGTAGTATAAGTCTTAAATTTATTTGATCTACAGTATCTGCTCAGAAGTAATGTTTATAGAACAGTTTGAAAACAGCCAGTATGAATAAAATACATTTATTCTGTGTTTTAGGCCTTAAAAGAAAGCTTCTTAAAGGCTGTTGGAGTCGGAATTGGCTTTAACTTGCAAAGAATCGAATTTAATGTGTCCCCATTGCAACTGGAAATAGGGAGGGTGTATAAGGAGACAAAAATGCTTCTGGATGGAGATAAAGAAGAAGAGTGGACATTTGAGGTAAGAAATAAAAATTTATTTTTTCAGTAATGAAAACAGTCTCAACACCCTATGGTTGTATTGCACATTTGATTTTTTTTTTAATTGCAACTTCGCACTTTTATTCTGTATAACCACTTTGAACATACATCAATCAAAACTTAGGATATAAATCCACAGTATTTTGAAGTATTTTTGATGATCGCAAAAATGCCCCAGAGATATATTCATTGTAATGGCTTTTTATTTTTTCAATATCTGGAGTGTATTTGTTACCTTCTATGAAATTCATCCTAGGGCATGCAGAAAGTCCACTGAAGCATGTTCAGACCTGACTTCTAAACAGTGTCTAAGACTTTAAAGTTCTTTGTTAATTGGTCTAGAATGAGACTAGTGATTAACTAACCTCATCAGTTCATGTTTGTGTTGAATGTTTGAAATGGAGGAGGTGTCTTCAGCTCGCTTCAGTTTCTTACTTCTTGGCCGTACAAGCTGGTAGAAACGTGCTTTTGTGGATTTGGAATTACAGTGTGTTGATTGGCTGCTGTCTCTGGGAATGGAGAGATGCAAAAAACTTGCCTTTGGTTAATTGAAACATTAGTTTGGGCTCCAGCTTCTGAGTGTTGGGATTTGGGTTTTTCTTTTGTTTTCCTTCTTGGAAGTTACTGAGACTTATCACTAAAACATCTCTCCTCATAGATGTTGCAGCATCTAATGTAGTTTAAAGTGTGTAGAGAGAAAGAACTGATAGGGATGTGGTTTAGTGGTGGACTTAGGAGTGTTAAGTTAATGGTTGGACTTGATCTTAAGAGTCTTTTCCAGCCTAAATGATTCTATGATTCTATGCAATGATCTCAAATTATTTAATTATCCTAAGAAACCAAGCTTTAAAAAATATTAAATAAATCACAATACCATTTCTCTACAACTTAGAGGCACTTTCAGTCAACCACTTAAAGGAAGAAATGCAAAAGACATTGTGACTTTAAAATTGTCTGTAAAGGGCACCTTGTTCCAGTTTGAAAGTTTGTGCAGCTGGTACATAGCTGACTAGCAGTTCAAAGAATACACACTTTGCAATTTCACAAAGTGGTCAAGCGCACTTTTTAGTAAGAGTACTCAGTTTCCATTGTGCATTTACATTTTGAAAATATCTACGTTATTGGAGTCAGCTGTTCCAGTAGAGCTTGTCTAAATGACAAATTTCTAGTATATGCATGGTTTGTGTAGTATACAAACTACATATATGGTATGTATGTAGTAAAAAATAATGAATGTACCAGTAACATTTAACTTGTGGCATAAATTGTCCTCCTCATGGGTCACTCCTTTCAGCATTCGTGGACACATTTGGTTTTGTGTTGTTTTAAAAGTCTACCCGTACTAAATCAGCCCTCTTATTGATATTGCCATGCTCTCTAGGAATTGAGTATGTCATTGAATTCACTAATTGGAATTATAGACTGGCAAAAGAAAATCTTAGGAAAGACTGTGACAGATCTGGTAATAGAATGCTTTCTGTATTAATGCTAACAGTACACCATTGTCAAGGAAGAATCTACCTCTTTCAATTGACTTCAGGAGCTCCTAATTTTAAGTCTTTCATGACATGCTGGTGGTTGATTGACTAAGCCTGAAGAGGATGATGTAGGTAGCTCCCTGTATTACTTAAATATTTAATAATTATTTGATTTTACTTAGTAATTACTACTAGAAGCTTAATTTAATTTTTGTCTGAGGAATGTCTCCTCTTCCGTGCTTGCCCCTCTGCTTCCCAAGAGCACAGCCTTACAATGAGGCAGATGGTAGTGTTTCAAAGAAAGGATTTATTATCAAGTTTAATTTAAATATAGGCTCATTTGGGATATAATTTCATTTAAATATCAACATTTATTAAAATGAAATTGAAAAAAATAATTAGTTTTTCAGTTACCAATCCCCAGCAGAAAATTAAGCATCACTTTTTTGTCTTCTTCCAAATTTCTTTTTATTTTGTGTCTGTTTTCTTACTTATAAAAGTCTCTTTTTGTTCCATTATTTGCCCCTGAGCCAAATTCTTGAAACGATTTGTTAACTGATAATACTAATTTTGAGAAATCTGGAAGAGTCACCAAAGAAAAGTTATTAAGAATCACCTGTAAGACTGCATATTACTGGTGTAGTGTCTTCCTTGTGTTCCCTGTTGTGCTGAGTTTGCTTTAGTGAACTTTTTCTATCAAATAAAAAAAATATAATGACCTCACAGTTTTGCTTTTCAGATCCGCTTATATCTTTATCATAGGAGATGAGCGAAGAGAGCAAGGCTGTTTAAAATCCAATTATCACATATTTCGGACTGTCTTACTTCCGTTTTAGAGAAAGAGAATCTAATTTATCAAAAACAGATGAGAGAAATAAAGAGGATTTTACCCGTTTAAATTACAGAAAAATGTTCTGAATTCTCCTTCAGAAAGTGCCATGTAATGTGAAAAAACAACTTAAAAGCATAAAGACTAGGAAAAGATCTACCACCTTATCCTTGTCATGACAAAAAGTCAAGAGAAGTACTAGTGAATCACAGCAAATCAAAATTGATGCTGTTCAGATATTCTGTAACTGTTCACTACAGGTGCAAAGCCTGTTCATGTTGGAGATGGAATTGTCTGTGAACATTAAAAAAAAAAAAATAATCTTCTTTTTCTCTTATTTCGAATTCGCGAATACCAAATGATCTACCTTGTTGTGTAGTTGACCGTTTGCTGTCCCTTTACCAAAGGTTTAGTTTTGTTCAAGGTGTCTTTCCCCTATTCTGCTCCTCATATATTTTTGAGCTTGGATAGAAGCTCCGAAACAGTCTCTTGTTTGATCTTGATGGATCGATTTAGCTTTAGGCATTTGTTTCCATACAGTACTCTAGAGATTGCTGCTCAGATTGCCTCTAACTGTTTTGCAAGGAGGAAGAGAGAAAATACAGTACTTCATTTGAAAACATAAATTTAATTTTAAGATATGTCTGCTATATGTGTTGAGTGTGCTTTATTCACATAGGCAGTACGTGTTTTGCTCATTTTAAAAGGGTGAATTTGTTTAGATAAAAGTTTATTAGCCCAGTGAGGAGTGATACAATATTTGTGTCAGAGTGTTAATTTAGGATGGAGTCATTATTCTGATAGTGATGATTATTTTTATTATTATGAGTAATTCTATATGCTCCATTTACTTCCGTTAAAAAAAATAAGCTAGAATGAAGTACTAGTTAATTTTAATAAAAGTGAAAGAAGTTGATAACAATTATAACAAGTTTTATAATTTAATGAGACTAACATAAATTTATCATGTCAGATCTGCTACAGATATATATATGTATGTGGAAAAAAAAATCCTAATTACTGATTTGCAAAATGTTAAGTGTATTCATGTTTCTTTCTTTATTGGTCCCAATTTTGTACAGTCGATCAGAAAGGATGGCTGGATAGCACTGACTGGAATCTATAGTAAAGAAGAATCTTAAATGAGACATAAGACACTTCTGTTTTGTTCTCTACCTCAATTTTGGAAACAACCAGTTTATAAAGGAAGCACCTAATTTATCCTAAACTTCACTTCGGAATTAAGAATCACCTGGCATCACTGTTGCTACACAAATAGTTGTTTACCTTTTTTTCACAACAAATATTTGCTTGGTTTCTCTATATGCAAACACATTACTTCCAGAATATTAATTTCAAACTGAGATTACCTGGCTCAATTTGAAACATATTTAGTAATTGGTGTTGGTGTGCAACTGTAATCGAGTCTTTCACTCTCAGTAAGAGAAGTTAATCCTTTTATATTGTCAGAAATAAATAGTAATGAAAACTTTTACCGCTAAGACTAGTTAATCCAACTGGATTTACACAGCTATCAGTTCTGCTGGCTGGAAAGGTACAGTTTCCTCATGAGCTGTCTGTTGAGTGAATCCAGCATGATTTGAATCCCAGACACGTCGTTCTGCTGAGCCTTTGAAATGAGGTCATTATAAATCTCAGTGTGCCTGTAGGTTGACAGCTCTAGTAACACTTTGGTTCTGTGCAGAGAAGAACAAGTTTTGATCCATTATATGTTTTGTGGTTTATAGAGAGGAATCTTAACAAAACAAAAGTAAAAGAATTCCTCCTTTACCTCAGAGGAATTCCTGTACAGTTGTCCTCTTTCTTTTTTTGTTTAATCATCGATTTCCATTTAAGGAGTTGGATTCATTTTATAAACTGGTATAGCAATATCTCCAGATGAAGAAGAAAGCAAGCTGATTCGCTCTTTATTATGGTTTCAGTACGTTTCATTAACTCCATACCTTAAGGTTTTTGCTGGCTGCTAGGAGGGGTCGGATAAGTTCTTCTTTTCCGTATTTGTTTTGGGATTACATTTCTCTGAAGCAGCAAAGATAAGATGAAGGGCATAGTTTGTTATGTTTTATTGCAAGATGATGAAAACTCTTCTGTAATTGCAGAGGATACTTAAAGTAAATGAGTTGGAAACTTCTGAATTCCTTATCCATTGGGCAGGGTCTCTGCAGGGGAACGGTCCTTATTATCTGAAGAATCACTGCCTGTTAAATGCAGCTTTGAGCTGACAGAAAAATTATTTTATTAACAATATGCAAGAGTCTTTATAATATATTTACAGTTGCACAAACAAGAAGTACTACATAAGTTCACTTCACAAAAAGAAATTTCGGTGAGTTTAGCTTAAAGCTGTAACACAGTTGTTTGCAGACTGCTGACTCCAGATGTAGACCACTTGTGAATGTGCTGTGCTGTGTCCTCTGTTCTCATCAGTCTTTAACCTTTTGGACATGGAAAAAAAATGAAAGAAGGAGGAAAAGACAACATCCAGTTTTTCATCACTTCATTTTCCCATCTAGGCAAACACAAAACACTGCTACCCTAAAAATATATAGTTTAGCAACGCCTGATCAAACATCTAATTTTCATAGTCTTTTTTATTTTTTGCAGAAGTTACAGAAATGTGCATGATGTGTACAAATGGTTAGATTTCATCAAACTTGAGGTAGCATTCTTTATGCTTGATTTATTTTCAGTCTTGTACTCTAAGTGAAGGAGTGGAAAACCCAGTAAAATACTTCATAGTAAGTACACCTATAGCTCGTGCAGTCGTGGGAAATACCACTGGCATTACAGATTTGTTAGTGTTTCTCATGTGCATTAAATATTTCTTCTAATCTAGACAAAATTGAAATAGTCATTTTCTTACTAGTGCTTTTCAGAAAGGTAAAACATGAACTTGATGTTTTGTTTTTAAGTAGGTGAGGGAGACAAAGTTCACTGCTAAATCTGTCAAATAGGCACAGTTTTGGTGCTGAAGAGATGGAAGTAAAAACACAGTTCTACTCCCACACCAGCATCAGTCTGCCAAGACACCCACATCTTTGCCAGTGAAGTCCCCCAACCCTACAGCTGTACTGCTGCTACACATGACGAGAGCAGCTGCTGTCTTGGCTGAGTTGGGCTGAGTAGATCTGAGCTGAGCATCTTGATGCTTTTTTTTATATACAGGGCTGTTTGGGAATCACGGAAATGGTGCCCTTGCAACTGGAATATTTGAAAATCCTATATAGTAGCTGAACTGTAGAGAAGTCTAATGCAGAATGACAGCATTGTTTTAAAAGATGTTTTGCTTAGATTAAAAGGGGAAAAAAAAAAGGCAACCAACAACCTGTCAGAGGAAATAAGACATCATGATGCTTTCTTATAATATAATATAGTGCAATTTGAGTATTTCCCAAGGAACTGGAAGGTGGAGGTTCAGTCATACCTCCCAGGAGAATATCCAGATTACTAGCTGGTTTTCAGATTAATGATGATATCCAAATTGTTCATTTTTCTAGGTAAAATTTTTGTTATTCTTGATTTCCATTTTAGAAAGTTTGTGTGGAAACTATGAATTTTTCTTTTTGATAAAGAAACAAGAAAAACATTGTTTTCTCTCCCTTTATATGTATTTTAAAAAAAGCCAACAGGATTATGACTTAACTATAGAGTAAACATTATTTAAGAAACAGTATATAAAAGTAGGTTTTCTGAAATGAATTGTTTAGGATGAATTCTTAGCCTTTCTAGAGGCTAACACTTTTAAACAAAACGATTAAGTAGATTAACTATATTAATAATTTTATATTTATATAGCTAAATTTTTTTTTGAGGAAAATTCATTCATATTTACACAGAGCAGTGCTCAGACCAATGTGTCAGAAATTGGAAGTTGTGATCTTACATGCTGTCTGAAGCCACAAGTGAGAGTCATTGGTTTAAGTTTACATTTACATTGCTGTTTTTCAGAATAATTCCCAGAAGTTCACAGTTCATCTCATTGGAAAACAGATTGCTAGGATGGGTTATATGGCTTGTGACTTAAAAGGGACTGCTAAAGGAAAGCTAAGATCACAAATTTGATTAAAAATGGGTGAAATTATGGTAATCTAAAGTAACCAGTGCTGACTTTTTAATGTTAGCATGTTTTTAATGTACATCCTTGAGCTCGCCAACAAAACTGCTGAAAAGGACTATTGCTTTTTGAATGTTATTATTTTAAAGTATTTTAAATGATGTTCTGCTATTGTTCTGAAACATATTTTAAACATTTATATAGTCTTTGCTGGAAACAGAGTAAAGAAAATGCATTTACATTGTCATTTTTCGTATTTACTAGGAAACCCGGTTAGATGGCCGTCATCATGTTGCAGTGGCTCTTGGGAGACAGGAAGGATTTGGACAGAAGCATTCTGATGTAAGAAATTATGAAATGTTTTTAGGTCTTGGTAACTAATCACTTGAACGTAAACTTAGTGTGATGCTGTAGCTAAAAGTGTGTTATCTCAGATGTAGGGCCAAGGAGAAAGCTTATCTTAAGCACAGTATTAACCAGATTGTTACTGAACTGTTACCTCTAGTTCTGTTGTGCCTATTTCAGGAAAGGTCTGGGAAGGAGAAATGGTTTCAGAGGTCAGCAACAGATAATGTCAAATCTGGAATATATGTGTTACAGCATTCAGTGTGTTCATTCAAGAGACGATTAAGTGATTTTTGTCGCAGCCTGCTAGCACTCATGTGGGAAAGATGGGTTTCACAGAGGGGAATGGAGACAGTGAACCAATCTGGACTGCTAAACTAGTATGGCACCTCACCAAGTTGATTTTAATGGGGGACTGTCAGCGCATGTATCCCAGAGAAGATCCATCTCTCAAACACCATTATGACAAGATAACCCTTGAGACAAGCAACAGCAACCAACAGATGGGAAGAACAGCAGTGTTAGTCTTCGTTCCATGTGGTCTCTCTATTGAGAAAAGGAACAAAGGTACTTAAAAGCTTTTCAGGATTTTCTGTGTAATTTAACAAAGACTTGGGTCATGAAAATAGCGATAAAAGTCAAATTTGAGGCAGGCTGGCAAGTTGTAGCCTAAGTAGCCAGGCAGTCAGCAAAAGAAAGTGGGACAAATTGCCAGGTTTGTCTGTGGTGCTTTAGTTGCTCACAAGAAAATGGGTTAGTTGTTTTCTTTTACTTAGATACAAGGATTCTGGCAGGAACCAGAAAAAAAAAAAAAAATGTATATGAATGGATGAAAGGATGAAAGTGGTCATGCACACATCTATCATGGTCATAAAATTTGAGCCTCTGTTCATGAATAACACAGAGAGGCAGACCTTTTAACTATACTGGTTAGATTAGAAAAACCTTTGAGGATTTACTGTGGTAAATGAGTTCTTAAATGTTCTTTGAGGAAACGTGCATTCTGTTTGACGGGACATACTTAAGTTCCGAGTGAGACTGCATGTCATCCTTCCCACAGGAATACTGATAAATGTCAGTCTGAGGTGAAACTAAGATGGCCATTATTTCTAAAGACAATTACCTAAGTATTCTACAAAAATCCAGGATTTTTAAGTATTGACCTTCGCTGTCACTGTCACACACTTTAAAATTATCATAGAAAGAATAAACATGGTATCAAGAGTTATGATGAAAAGTCTTTGAATCAAGAAAAGTCTCAAAGGCATTGTCCACTGACTAAATTTGTGATGACCTAAATTTCATTAACTCAATTCACTGAAAAACAAGGTCGTTTTAAGCAGGGCAACGAGCATTCTGTGACTCTCCAGTATGGAAACAAAGTGAAAATGTCTGTACTATTGCATTGTGCCTTTTCAGGACTCCTTCTAACAGGAACGTGGAGGAAACGAAAGTGGCCTTCTCTCTAACAAAACTGTAAAAAAGGATTCTATGTATTGCCAGGTGTGTTGAGAGAAAGAGGTGTTTTTCAACTTAGTTTAAAAAAAAAAGTGAGCGTGTAGACATTTTGCAATTGCTTCAGCATGTCAGTGCTTGTTTCTGTTCCCTCTCTATCACAGGAGTAATTCATTATGTCCTGTTTGCAGAACATATGCTTTGAGTGAGGTTTCTTCCCAACCTGTTAGCAAGTACCTACAATTCACAGGAAAGACCAATTGTTACTTTGAAGTGCAATGATTTAAATTCTCTAGTGTTAAGAATCTTAACAAAGTATCTGCTAGTGCATACTGTATGATTGAAGAGGTAGAACATTTATCTGCACTCTTACCTGCATCTAGACAGTTATCTGAGGCAGGTCTCAACAAAAGATGGCTGAGTTTGTAGTTCTTCGTAATTCCTATGTAGGTTATAAAATATCTTTTTTGTCTATCACTTGCTAAATTTCACAGGACTTGTGATGAATTCAGTCAGAGCACACTTGTCTTCAGACAAGCATGTGCTGCAGTTCAAACTAGATGTGTTAACAATCTACTCAGCTCTGAGGCTTAGTTAATATTTGGTATGATGTGATGACATCTGTGATGTCACTTGCATGGCTGTAGGCACAGTTCCTGCAGCTTTACCTCATCTCCAGAATGCCGGATGGACAGGAATGTCTCAACACCTTGTCACTTGTGTGAGGATATAAAGTGACAGGCAGCTCAATTAACTTTTGCTTTCAGCCTGTGTTGAACAGCTGTGAGTTTGCTGTGCTGTGACAACAAACACAAACCATTTTGTTGTCTCTCCATTTATTCCTAACAGTAGCTTACTGCTCAAACACTGAAGACGTTTTTGCACTTTCACCTATTTACTGACCCACCTTCATTGATGTGACAGGAAGAGATAATAAAATCAACAAAATGGGCCTTAGGTGGGGTCACCTCCAGCATTTGCATTTCAGCAAGCAAGTGTCTACAATGCACCTTTATGGACAAAACCCTCAAACCCTCTCCAGGAACTCAGCATGCTGGGGTGCCTCTCTAAAGTGCCTGTACACTAGTGCACACAGTGTGGGGAATAAACATGATGAGTTAGAGAACTGTGTGCAGCTGCAGGGCTACAATCTTGTTGGGATTCTAGAGATATGGTGGAATGGCTCCCATGGCTGGAGTGGTGCAATCAAGGTGTACAGGCTCTTTAGGAAAGCTAGGCTTAGAAGATGCAGAGGGAGAGTTGCCATTTATGTGAGAGCAGCTGGAGTGCATGGAGCTCTGCCTGGGGATGGATAGGGATCCAGCTGAGAGTTTATGGATTAGAACTAAAGAGAGGACAGGTCAAGGTAACTTTATAGTGAGTGTCTGCTATATGCCACCAGACCAGAAAGAACAAGTGAGTAAGTTCCTCTGCAGACAGACAGGAGCAGTCTCATGTTCACAAGCCCTGGTTGTCATGGGAGACTTCAGCCACTCCAATATCTGCTGGAGGGACAACACAGCAGGACATAAGCAGTCCGGGAGTCCATCAATGACAACTTCTTCCTCCAAATGATAGAGAAGCCAATGAAGAAAGGTTCTCTGCTGGATCTCCTACTCACCAAGAAGGATGGGCTTGTTGGAGTTTTGAAGGTCAAAGGCAGCCTTGGCTACAGGCTACAGTGATCATGAGGTGGTAGAGTTCAGGATCCTGGCGGCAGGAAGGAGGGCTCACAACCCTGGATTTGAGGAGAGCAGACTTTGATCTCCTCAGAGATCTGCTTGGAAGAGTCCTGTGGGATAAGGTGCTGGAGCTTGTCCAAAGACAGGCAGCAAACATGGTGAAAGGTCTAGGGCACAAGTCTTATGAGAAGGAGCTGAGGGAACTGGGGTTCTTTAGCCTGGAAAAAAGGAGGCTCAGGGGAGACATTATCGCTTCCTACAGCTACCTGAAAGGAGGTTGTAGCGAGGAGGGTGTTGGTCTCTTTTTTCCCAAGTAACAAGTGATAGGACAAGAGAAAATAGCCTCAAGTTGCACCAGGGGAGGTTTAGATTGGATATTATGAAAAATTTCTGCACCAAAAGGGTTGTCAAGCATTGGAACAGGCTGCCCAGGGAAGTGGTGGAGTCACCACCCCTGGAGGTATTTAAGTGTGATGGGTTGACCCTGGCTGAATGCAAGGTGCCCACTAAAGCTGTTCTATCACTCCCCTCTTCAGCTGGACAGAGAGAGATCATTCACTGATTACTGTCGTGGGCAAAACAGATTTGACTTGGGGAAACCAGTTTAATTTATTACCAATGAAACTAGAGTAGGATAATGAGAAATAAAACCAAATCTGAAAACACCTTTACCCCTCCCCACCCACCCCCTTCTTCCCAGGCTTAATTTTGCTCCACATTTCTCTGCCTACTCCCCCACAGTGGCACAGAGGCATGGGGAATGGGGGTTGCGGTCAGTTCATCACACGTTTTTTCTGCTGCTCTTGCACTTTTTCCGTGCTCCAGTGTGGGTCCAATACGGGGTCACAAGTCCTGCCAGAAAAACAGCTCCAGCATGGGCTCCTCTCTCTACAGGTCTTGCCACAAATCTGCACCTGTGCAGACTTCCCTCAGGGTCACAGCTTCCTTTGGGCACACCCACCTGCCCCAGTGTGAGGTCTTTCACTGTTAACCTCCATGAGCTGCAGGGACACAGCCTGCCCCACTGTGATCTTCACCACAGTCTGCAGGGGAATCTCTGTATCAGTGCCTGGAGCACCTCCTTCAATGGCCTTGGTGTCTGCAGTTGCTTCTTTTACATATTCTCACTCCTCTCTCCAGCTGCAGTTTTCTCTTGTGTGTTTTTCCACCCCCTCACTCCTTCTTCAGTATGTTATCATAGAGGCACTACAGCCATCGCTGATGGGCTCAGCTTTGGCCAGCAGCGGGTCTGTCTTGGAGCCAGCAGGTGTTGGCTCTGTCAGATATGGGGGAAGCTTCTAGCAGCTTTTCACAGATACCACCTCTGTAGCCTCCCAGCTACCAAAACCTTGCCCTGTGAACCCAATACAAAAAGATGTGTAGAGGTGGTGCACTTGGCAGTGCTAGGTTAACAGTTGGACTTGATCTTAAAGGTCCTTTCCAACCTAAATGCGTCCATGATAAGGCATCAGAGGGAAGTGGGACCCAAGAAAGCTGCTTAATATTCAAGGATCACCTTCTCCAAGCTCAACAGAGTTCCATCCCAATGAATATGAAGTCAGGCAAAAATGCCAAGAGGCCTGTGTAGATGAACAAAGAGATCCTAGCCAAATGCAAACACAAAAGTGGAAGCAAGGATGGGCAACCTGGATGGAATATAGAAACATTGTCTGAATATCCGGGGATGAAGTTAGGAAAGCTAAAGCCCAAATGGAATTGAGTCTGGCTGGGGATGTCCAAGGCAACAAGAAGGGCTTCTATAAGTGCACCGGAGATAAGGGGAGATTAGGGAAAATATGAGCCTGTTTCTCAATGAGACAAAGACCCTGAGTACACAGAACATGGAAAAGGCTGAGGTACTGAATGCCACCTTTGCTTCAGTCTTTATTAGCAGGAATGGCCTTCAGGAGTCTCAGGTCCCAGAGACCAGAGGGAAAGGAGCAAAAAAGATGTACCCTTGGTGGAAGAGGATGAGGTCAGGAAATACCTAAGCAAACTGGACGTACATGAGCCCTTATGGGATCCACCCACGGGTGCTGAGGGAGCTGGAAGATGTCATTGTGAGGACACTCAATAATCTTTGGTTGATCACGGCAACTGGGAGAAGTGCCCGAGACTGGAGGAAAGCAAATCTTCAAGAAGAAGGACCCAGGGAATTACAGACCCATCATCCTCACCTTGCTCTCTGGAAAGGTGGTAGAGCAGCTAAATCTGGAAACCATTTCCAGGCACATCAAAGACAAGGAAATCATCAGGACTAGTCAGCATAGCTTTACCAAGAGAAAGTCATGCTTGACCAACTTGGTAAACTTCTACAATCAAATGACTGGCCAGGTAGATGAGTGGAGAGCAGTGGATATTGTCTACCTGGACTTCAGTACCGTCTACCTCTGACACTGTCTCTCATAAGATCTGCCTAGAGAAACTGATGTATGTGCTAGATAAACAGGCAGTGAGGTGCACTGAAAACTGGCTGAACAGTTGGGCCCAGAGTGTGGTGATCAGTGTCATGAAGTATGGTTGGAGGCCAGAAGTCAAAACAGAGTCCAGTCCCATTTAAAATCTTTGTTAATGATCTGCATGATGGGGCAGTCTACCGTCAGCAGGTTTGCTGGTGACACAGAACTGGGAGGAGTGGTTGATATGCTAGGTGGTGAAGCTGCCATTCAGGGAGACCTCGACAGGCTGGAGAAGTGGGCCAACAGGAACCTCATGAAGCTTAACAAAGAGAAGTGCAAAGTCCTGCACATGGGGAGAAACAACCTCAGGCACCAGTATATGCAAATGGCAGAAAATGCACTGGAGGTCCTGGTGGACACCAGATTGAACATGAACCAGCAATTGACCCTTGCAGCAAAGAAGGCTAACGTATCCTGGGCTGCATTAGACAAAGTTTTGGCAGCAGGTTGAGTGCGGTGATCCTTCCTCTCTACTTGGCACTGGTGAAGCCACATCTGGAGTGCTGTGTCCAGTTCTGGGCTTCTCAGTACAAGAGAGATGCAGACACAATGGAGAAAGTCCAGCGAAGGGCCACATGGAGGAACTGGAACATGTCTCTTACAAGGAAAGGTTGAGAGAGCTGGGACTGTTCAGCCTGAAGAACAGAAGGCTTGGGGGGATCTTTGTGCCTAAATACCAGAAGGGAGGGTACAAATCGGACAGAGCCAGACACCTTTCACTAGCACCCGGTTACAGGACCAGAGGCAGTGGGCACAAGCTGAAACACAGGAGGGTCTCTCTGAACATCAGGAAACTATTTCTACTGTGCGAGTGACCGAGGTTGCACAGGGAAGTTGCGGGGTCTCTGTTCTTGGTGATGTTCAAAAGCAGTCTGGATGTGGTCCTGGGCAGCTGGCTCTAGGTGACCCTGCTTGAGCAGGGGGGTTGGACCAGATGACCCCCAGAGCTCCCTTCCAATCTCAGCCATTCTGTGATTATCAGACACCAGTATGTGCTCCGCAGGAAGTTTACAGTACCTTAGTCTGCGTCAAAAATGTGTCAGTTTGTGTGATGGACAGAATAACCCCACTGCAGAGCAGCCCTGCTGAATTCTATCAAATACTAAGCATTAAGAATGTGTTGCTGAGCAAATGCTGAAGTCAGAAGGACCAGCTGTCTGCAGGGTCGGTTCGTGCAGCTGTACTATTTGCTGTTTGGAAAGAATTACACTTGCCGATAGCATACAGCAGGCTGCACAGTAACATGTGCTCAAAAAACCAAACCTTTGTTTCTTTGACATGTGATTTTTCCTGAAGGAATCATAGAATGGTTAGGGTTGGAAGGGACCTCAAAGATCTAGTTCCAAGCCCCCTGCCATGGGCAGGGAAACCCTCCACTACACCAGGTTGACCAAAGCCTCATCCAACCTGGCCTTGAACACTTCCAGGGATGGGGCATCTACAGCTTCTCTGGGCAACCTGTTCCAGTGCCTCACCACCCTCTGAGTGAAGAATTTCTTCCTTATATCTAATCTAAATCTGCCCTCTTTCAGTTTAAAGCCATTGCCCTTTGTCCTATCACTACATGCCCTTGTAAAAAGTCCCTCTCCAGCTTTCCTGTAGGCCCCCTTTAAATACTGGAGGGCTGCAATAAGATCACCCCGGAGCCTTCTCTTCTCCAGGCTGAACAGCCCCAACTTCTCAGCCTGTCTTCATAGGAGAGGTGCTCCAGCCCTCTGATCATCTTCGTGGCCCTCCTCTGGACTCACTCCAGCAGCTCCATGTCCTTCTTGTGCTGGGGACGCCAGAGCTGAACACAGTATTCCAGGTGGGGTCTCACGAGAGCAGAGGGGCAGAATCACCTCCCTCGACCTGCTGGCCACGCTTCTTTTGATGCATCCCAGGATACAGTTGGCTTTCTGGGCTGCCAGCGCACATTGCCAGCTTATGTTGAGCTTCTCATGTTGAGCTTGAGTGATGGAACTAATGCAGAGACCACGACACTCTCTTCTCCAGTGTCTCCATCTGCACTTAGTCTGGTTTTAGCACTGGGAATTGTGGGTTGATTGGGACCACTTTTGTCCTTAGACAGCCTGGGTTTGAGAGAAGCATGCACAACTCTGGTAATTGCTGTTATTAAAAAGAGTATGAATAGGCACACGTCTAGCGGAGTAAATCCTCACACTGTCTTCTAAATTAATCGTGTCTGCTGGAGGATGAAGCGCTGTTTGTCGGTGGATTTTTTTTCTTCCCTGTTTTGGGGCTTTCTCAGCCTGTGGTATTTGCAGCGTTCTCTATCCCTCGTTCTTTCAGTTTTCTGAAGTGAGTTTCAAATAAAAATTTGCTTTTTCTATGTGGCCTGTGACATGCTTCTATTAGTTACTGTATGACCTAAATTAGAGACAGTGACATTGGTCTCAGCTGGAGTATTTTCTTTCTTCTTCAGTAAGCAATGTGTAGTTTAAACTGGAAATGGAATATTGCAGCAAGAAAATTGGGATATATTGATTCATGTAATACTAATATGTATTTTCTTTAGGTGTGTTCCACGGAGCCTAACCAACCACAGTTTACATTATTGACTTTTGAAGATTTAGTTGCATCTGGTATTCCAGTCGCACCTGAGGATTCTGCATATTGGGATAATTTTTGTTGTAAGCAGGAGAGTCCAGTGAAACAGAGTTCACATTCAAGATAGGAAAAAGAAAATGGTCAAAGTTTTTATGCCATTACTTCATGTAGTTCAGAGTGTGGGAACAAGTGCACATGTGTAAATGAAACATGGTTTTGCTTATTTAAACCAACAGTCTGAGTTTCACCTTTTTTAAATTGACATTCTTTATTGCTACCTTAAGGAATATGTGTTTCCTCTTTGAAGGAATTCAGAGTAAAAAGTCTAAGCTGACCACATGCTTTTTTGCTTCTCCATGCCTGTGGTTCTTCTACTTCAATAATTACCCATGCTAGGAACAGGGAGCAGAGCTACAATAATGCTGTTGATCAGACAACAAGTGTTTAATATATAAAAATGTGTTTGCGTACGTCATTTATGCTGAAGCTTGAATTATGAGACTGCCTTTTCTCTTACAAAAATAATAATTTTGCTCTCAGATGAATGAATAAAGCCAGAAAAATTGGTGCACATCCTTTTGCTGTTACTATATGGTGCAAGTGTTTGTACAACACTGTGTAACAGCAGGCTGAAGAAGTCTGAATCTTGGAACTATGTCCATGCAAAAGTAGTTTGAGACAGGGAGTTAACTTACAAGTATTTCATATCCTTTTCACTTATAATCTTTGTTAATTAAAGCTTCCTGTATGTAACTCAGAATTTGATTTTTAACAGTTCTTTTTGTATTGTTTCTCTCAGCAACAGATATGAGTCAAACAACAATTCAGTTTTCCTAGATTGACATTTACATCTATACTGTCCTAGAAACTAAATCACATGGGGGGGGGGGGGACAGGGGGAAGAAAACAAGTGAAAAAACCCTATTTACTTTTTTCCAAATTGTCTCACAACATCTGAAGACATTATATTTTATTGTCTTACAGTGAATTAAAATTTCTGGAGACCTGTAGGTTTTGCATGCACTTTTAGAATATTTCGTGTTCTTTTTCAAAACAAATCCTATTTTGTGCCATTACCTCTCACTTTTCTTTCTAGAAGTCCTAGATACATTATGGTCTGTCTAAACATATGGGATCATATCAACAGAATGAGTCATACAGAACAGAACAATTTTCACAACTACAAAGAGTTCATTCCTGTCCTACAGTTAAACATAGATCTTCAGTGAATTCGAGTTTGTGAACAACCTGGCTGCACCCTGTATTCTGACTAAAGGAGAATCTCCTATAGTGTGACCAGTGAAGCCTTATTACAAAGATAAAGAAAAGATTTAGAGAGAGAAGGATAAGAGTTTTGCAATATTACTGAAGGTTTTGGAGTTTTGCTGTAGATAATTCTGAATTCAAATACGCTGTTAAAATTTCCTACTTCTACCGGTTCTGATTAATGTTTTTGTTTCCATTTCAATGACTCTTTCCCATTGCATACTAATCATAGGTTTTGGTGTTTTGCTTTTTTCCTCCAAAACTGCAAATCAGTGAAGCACTGACTCTTCTTCCTAGACTCCACAGGGGTTAAATTAGATGTTCAGTAACTTCAAATCAGAAGGTAATGGAAGTACAGAATAATTTATATACAAGTTGTAAGTCAAGCATTCCAGATTGTTGTTTTTTCTTAAATGAAATACAACTTGAGATAAAAAATTAGCATTCCATGGAGGCCAGAGAAGGCTATTCAGTGGCGATGTAATGGTATCACTTACTGGGATAGGATATTTTTAACTCATCTAGTTGATTCCTTACTCTCTTCTGCCTGAAGTGCACTATAATCCTAGATGAGCAAGCACATGAAGGTGCTTCAGAGCTGAGATAACTAGAAGCGTTGCCAAGCTGAAAGGATAGACTTGTTCTGCCACAGATTTAGGAATTCTGCAGAATAAGGAGGCCTATTCAGAGTATGAGGGGCTGGAGAGTGCTGAGCTCCGTGGCTGGCTGGCTCTTAACTGGTCCAGTACATGCCAATCCTCAGTAGTCACTGAGGACCCCATCAATTGCAGCTGTACCAGCCACTTTAAATTGCCAACTTTTTTGCTGCAACAATGAAATGAACTGCAAATATGGGGTGAGATGAATAGGGAATTTTCAGATCTAGATTCCTGAGGATAAAGGAATTCATTTCATATTACAGATGCGTTATTTTTGCGTGGTGATAGCGTCTCAAAAGGTAGTTTTTCTGTCATTGGAAAGAGTTTTAAAAGTATTAATGAAATTATAATATTGTGCTTGTAGAGACTTGGTTTGCTTTCCAGAACTATGGTAATTTTCAGGGCTGTATCTAATAAGAAAGGTTAGAAAAACAAAGGAGATTGTTTTGCTTAGCTTTCTGTGAAATAAAAGCATAGTTTCTAATAGTCCAGACAGAATCGTCTAGAAGATTGCAATTCCTCACGTTATGATTTTTTCCATTTCTTTGATTCACGCTTAGCTATTTGAAAAATAAGATTAATCCCTTTTTTTAACCTTAGGTAGCAATAAGGTTAGGTGATGGTAATGCCTTGTGAACAGCCACTTGAGTCAGGTTGTTTAGTGTCAGTGCAAATGGACAGAATTTTTACACTTGCTTTTACCACTGTGAGAAAGAGCAGCTGTATAATTAATGGAATTATCAGCTAAAAGCATGCTGCTAAAAGGCCAGAAAGACACTCTGACCCTTTATGAATGTGAAATACCCTTCTTAGAGTCACCAGAATGTTTTTCTGGGCATCTGTGTACTGCGGAAGCACGTATTGAAATAAGTATTGCTATAATGTACAGATAAATTAATGTAATCTCACAGCTCTAAGATGATTTTTTTTTTTTTATTTCACTATCACACTTTCCCTTATGTAAAAAATCAAGCCCTGTATCCACACATGGCCATAACACTGGCTTCCTTGCATTTTGCAGAATACAGTCTTAATGTCCATAGTGTCTCTGCCGTTTTTAGACATACTGGTCCAGCACAGCTCCAGCTTTCCTCCGTAGTTCAAGTTGTTGGACCAGTCCAGTGCAGAGGAGCTGACCTTTGCTGATCTCCCATCACTCTTCAATCTGCAAGAAATTTCCCGGTTAATGTCTATAATCCCTCTGCCCTTCAGGTTCCTTCTCTAGAGCTCTGTTCCTTGATCTGTTTTCTGTCTACTGCCCTAGACATGACCATACTATGTACCTGGATCCTAAAGGGTGAGAAGCTGCAAAAACACAAGCTCTGCTCCACATGAGCCTTTTCCAGCATGGGCTGTGACTAGGAAGTCTTTTTTCCTATGGAACAAAATTGACCAGCCCCTGTAACTCAAAGTACAGATTGAGAGCTTAGATCAGATCTGCTGCCCTAGAATGTCCATCAACTTAATGTTTCTGAGGAGTAGCTAGTAACAGTTTCTGATCTAAAAAGAAAAAATGTTTTAAAAAATTTTGGTCTTCAGTGAACAGATTGTCAAAAGTGAAAAAAAAATGTGTTTTAGCTTGGCCATACCATGTTTAAACCTTTGTGATTCTTGCATAAAAGTTGTTAGAGTGGGTTAGGAACTTCAGGGGATAAAGCTATGTTCAAGTCAATTTTCAGCTGTGTGACAAGACACTGGTGGCATTTGACGTGAAAATCTGTAACTTTGAAAAGTAGATCCTAGGAATTCACTCTTAGCCTTTCGCAAAGTCTGTAAACCTATGCAAGATGTCTATTGTTACTGTATTATGGGATCAAATGCACTGATGTCAATCAAATGTACTGCTCTTAAACGAGAAATTGTATAAGCAGCAGAAGTAGTGTAAATATGGTTGTAATTTGTATGTTCTTTGAAACATCCAGGCAACAGCTCACCTTGTCTTTACCCAAGACATTGCAATAAAGCCATGATCTGCAAAGAAAATCAAGATAGGAAGAAAAAGATAGCTATTCAAGTGAGCGTAGACTGTCTCTTTGTTGGAGCTTTACAAGATTATAGTGCTACATTCTGCAAAGATAAGTGGTGCTCGGACAGAATTGATACGTCGTCTAAAACAGTGATTCAGACTTCCCTCCTTAACTGCTGCCTAATTCTGCAGGTGGCTGGACATGCTAGTTTGTGCTTCATGTTCTGCCAGCATATGGATATTTTGGATTGCTCTACACTATACAGAAAATGTAAACATGAAAATAAATTCTGAGTTCTTCTCGAGAGCCAACATTTTACAAGTGTTTTTCAAAAAGTTATTTTTTGTAATATGTTATTTTCTTGCGCTGTACATACAGTTTTTTTATAGCCAGATACTATGTGTGACTCCTATTTCTGCTAAGATTGAGTTTAATTTTTTTATTGAAATAAAAAGCAGCTTATTTTGTGTTTGTGTTCTGATTTCGTGTTGTCTATTTATGGTTCTACCTTTCTCTGTTATTTTTTTATCTCACTACTATTTAGATCCAGACACAGGTGGGATTACTGAAACGCCTGACACTCCATGGTTATTTTGGAAACAATTTATGGGAACACTAAACTGTATAATCTTAGTGACGTGCTTTAGATGAATCATGAAACAAAGTCTGGACCAGCTGTCCACTCTCCGATGTTCTTATAAGACTCAGTGTGTTGAAGTCTTTCTTCGGGGACAAAGACACCCCCTGGTTTCTTCCTGCAATTTTAATTTAATAACATTCAACCTAGTTTCTGGACATAGCTATGACATAATGTTGGTGTATTCTATGTTAGAGTGAGCATCTCATCATTTGGTCTAAATTGCAATAGTGTGAGATTTAATGCTCTTAGGAAGATAACGTGTTTTCAAATACAACGCTAGAGTGTTACATATTGTTACTTAACCATGTAAGGAAAGTTCTGAAGGATTTTTTTTTTTTAACCATGTAGAACACAAAGGTTCTCTGTTTTGTAGTAGGAGCTTATTCACACTTGCACAAGGTTTTTCTTTAAAACCCTTGAAAAATTCTTTTGGATTTATAATTGATGTAAACAATAAGAAAATGGGTATTTCAGTTGAAATGCATCTTTGATGCTCCAACATGTAGAGGTACCTAGACACCTTTATTTCTACTTTACGAAGCAGTGAAGAAGCACTGTTATATAGCAAAGTGTTAGAGAAGCTGCCCAGTAGCCACCTTACAAAGATGTGTTTTTCATGCTACAAATAGGATCATAGAATGGAATCATAGAATGGTTGGGGTTGGAAGGGACCTCAAAGATCATCTAATCTGTATCTCTCCAGTTTAGAGACAAGGATGCTGTGTGGGACAGCATCAAATGCTTTGGACGACTCCAGGCAGATGGATGTCAGTTGCTCTTCCCCTATCCACCAATGCTGTAGCCTCATCATAGAAGGTCACCAAATTAGTAAGGCAGGATTTGCCCTTAGTTGGCGGTCGCCAATCACCTCCCTATTTTCCATGTGCCTTAGCATAGTCGCCAGGAGGATCTGCTCCATGATCTTGGCGGGCACAGAGGTGAGACTGGCTGGCCTGTAGTTCCCTCCGTCTTCTTTTTTCCTGTTTTTAAAGATGGGGGCCTTTTCCCCCAAAAAACGTGATGTTTCCGCCCGGTTTCGAACCGGGGACCTTTCGCGTGTTAGGCGAACGTGATAACCACTACACTACGGAAACGCCTGAAGAGTGCCCCTGGGGATCGAACCCGCGACCCGTGGTCTCAGCGCCCTGCGACCCGGCCCCGCCTCTGCTCGCGATCCCTGCCAGGGAAAAGGGAAGAACCCGTGCAAACGTGTCTGCAATTAATGTGTGTAATTTGCTGGGAAATATTTTGCATCACTACTAACAACTGGGTAATTTAACACATTTTAATACATTTTAAAGCTGCCTTTTTTTAAATGTTTTTAGTGACTATAAAGCCAATAAGAGGAGGAATGGTTTGTGGCATGGTGGATCTAGATGTCACGTCCAACTCACTCTACATATATGAAGTCTATGAACAAGGTGGGAGCTTCTAATGATTAAAGGTTTTATCCAGTGACTGTTGCAAAACACATGAGCAACATGTGTCAGAGCAACACATTGCACCTGGGTACAAACCCCCGACTTTTCATTCTGCTGCAAAGGTCTTACTCAAGTGCTAATTTCAGACTTTCATTTCTTGTTTCTCAGCTGGTAGGAGTCTTACTGAGCGGCAACCCTGGCTGTGTCAGCTTATAACCTGCTAAACAAGTTTCTTTCTGCAAAGGGCTAATGTTTTCTTTCTGCTGAGGAGGATTCTGGTGGAGTTTCCACCTTGTAATGAAAGCTGTAATCCTCTGAATAAAGAGTTCTAAGTCATTGGCTTGCAGATGTGTTCAAGGCAAGTGCACTACCTATCAGTCTACCAAAATGTCGTGGTTTTAGGCTGATCCAGCAACTAACACAGTCTCTCCTTCTCCAGTAAAGTGGAGAGGAGAAAAATATAATAAAGCGACTGAGGGTCGAAACAAGAACAGAGGGAGCACCCACCAACCATGGTCCCGGGCATAACAGACTTGGCTTTCTTAAAAGCGAAACAATTTATTGATGGTTACTTAAAAGGACAAAGGGAAACAAAACCGGTTACTTCAGAGGATAAAAAGAAACAAAGCCAGATCTTAAAACCGACACCTTCCCCTCCCCCCTTTCCTTTTCCTCCCGGCTCTACCTCCTCCCCCCAGCGGTGCAGGGGGCAGGGACTGGGGGGTGCAGGTCAGTTCATTCCTTGCTGTTACTGCTGCTTCTTTCTTAAAGGAGGAGGAGTCCTTACACCCTTTTCCCCTGCTCCGGTGGATCCCCTACTCACGAGGAAAAATCCACAAACTTCTCCAGCGTGAGTCCAGCCCACAGGAAGCAATCCTTCCCCATTGGATTGCCCCAGTGTGGGCTTTACCAGAGTCTCAGATTCTTAGGGAGTTGTAGCCACTCGCTCCGGCGTGGGTCGTCACGCAGACTCCAGATGCCTCTCTGCCTTGTCGTGCACCCCAACACGACCATCCTCAGGCTCAGGCATCTTCCCTCCACGGGCTGCGAGTGGGTCTCTACTCCACTGAGGCTGTCCTGGTTGCAGGGGGGCCGCCTGCCATCTCAACACCTGGGTATGCAGGGGAAACTCGGCTCCGGCACACCTCCTCCCGCTCCATCCTCACTGACCTGCTGTCGATGCGGCTGTTTCTCTCAGATCTCAGTCCTCTCCAGGTGAACTCAGCCCAGTGGGCACCCCGGGAGTGGGGTGCCCCCGAGTTCCCCAGCTGGCTCCGCCGCCGCCGCCATTCTCCGTGGGCGGCACCGGCCCGACGCAGGCAGCCGCCCGGCCGGGAGCCAGGGAGCGGGGGCAGTGCCCTCCTCCCTTCTCTGCTCGCTCCTGGGCAAAGCACCTTTTCTGGTTCCTTTGTCCCGACTTAAATAGGGCAATTCGCAGAGGCGCTGATTGGCTCAAGCCTGAGGGGAATGGGAGTCCGATCGGTGGCCAGAACCAAGTCTAACCCGGTTCCAAAACCAGGGAGGTCACAGGGAGCAAAGTCCCTCTCCTGCCACCAGAACCCCCACCCTCCCACACGTCAAACCATGACACACAAAAATAAAGGTATGGGTCCTACCAAAGGCAAGGATTTTTTTTTGTTTTTTTTAAGTTCTAATCTTAGAAATGCTGTGTGTTAAGTGCACTTAAAAGGTTTGCCAGACTGCTTGCTAGATATGTCCAAAGGATTTAGGGGTGCCTATCAAATATCCTGTGCAGGCTCAGGGCAGGAAGCTAACACCAAAGTTCCCAGCATAAGCAAGATGGCATAAGCCAGACCCATACACAATATCAGAACTTGGAAGGACTGATGGAGCTGTGGTAAATGGTAACATTCTTATAATAGCAACACTCTAAAAGGGTTGGGTGGGGATTTTTTCGCGTTCGTATTTTCAGGTTCTCATAGCTATGTTGTAGATGTATAGATGTCTCACTTTGGGTTTGGTTATTACCCCAGTAAGATATTCAGGCATTTAAGTCTAGTCAGATATTCCACAAGGGCACTCAGGTTTTGATTGCATTAGCATTTGAGGACTTGGCTCAGAGCAGTTGCTG
Source organism: Tauraco erythrolophus (assembly GCF_009769465.1). Taxonomy (NCBI): domain Eukaryota; kingdom Metazoa; phylum Chordata; class Aves; order Musophagiformes; family Musophagidae; genus Tauraco; species Tauraco erythrolophus. Next base: position 119,658,372 of record NC_141465.1, on the reverse strand, counting down.
TTGGCAAACTTGCCTCTTTTGTAAAGTGCCTGAATAAGCTGGTGCATCGATTCCATCCTGTTTCTGCGTGTGTCGGTACGCCTGTGCTGCGCACTCAGCACCACGGGACCTCTAACACATCTCTCTGAGGTACCTTTTGCTGCAACAGCTTTTAATGGGCTGGTCCCAGCGCGCTGAAAATTCCTGCTAGCGGGTTGTTGTCCCTGAGCTGACAAGAAAATCTTTTGGTATCATTACCAAAAAGTGGTGCAATGTTTCCCTAGTAAATAAATGGAAAAGACAAGTAAAGAAATTATATGTTAAGACCTGAATGTAGTACTGCAAATAATAAGAGTAATAAAAGTCTCTTCTCCCACGTTATGAATGACAGGACGAGAGGGAATGGCCTCAAGTTGTGCCAGGGGAAATTTAGGTTAGATATCAGGAAGAATTTCTTTACAGAGAGGGTTGTGAAGTATTGGAACAGGCTGCCCAGGGAGGTGGTGGAGTCCCCATCCCTGGAGGTGTTTAAAAACCACGTGGATTTGGTGTTGAGCAACATGGTTTAGGGACCCTGACAGTGCAGGGTGAATGGTTGGACTCAATGATCTTGAAGGTCTCTTCCAACCAGACGATTCTATGATTCTATAATAATAATGTGGCACTGCAAATAATAAGAGAAAATAGATGTAAAAGACAAGTTGTATTAATGCTCGCTTTTAACTCACAAAGTTCTTAGTTCTGCTTTGCTCTAAAGTCTCAAGGCAACTGAAATGATTTCAATCCTTTTATTTGGGTTTCTTTTTCTTCCTCTCAAGGTTAAACAGTAGTATCCATCTTACACATTTTGAAAGTTCCTGTTAAGTTTTTTCAACTATCTACTGAATTCCTTTTGTCATAGTAGTTTAATGTTTCCAGCCTTAGTTCAGTGTTCCAGAAAATTGGTTTACTTTAATCTTGAAACAGGCTGAAGTTCAGTCAAGTAGTCGGTCACATCCATTTTATCCATGGGTATCTCTGACCAGAGGCAGAATGCAGGAGCTTGGACTGGCCCTGAAGGCACGTACAGGTGAGCCACTTGCCCATTCTCCTGCTCGACCATGCCCCGGGGGTCCAGGATCCTCTGTGCCTGTGGAAACTGCCCAGGCAGGGCGTGTTTGTAGCCCCTTCCATTGATACAGCAGTGCTAAGGGATGGCAAAGGCTGGAGTCGGACAGTGCGTCTCAGATGTTCTCAAAAAAAGTACATCAGCAGAAGCAAGAGCTGGACAGAACGCAGCACTTCATCCAACCTGCTGCTGCTTCAGCAGCCAGCGGTCATTTGGTTATTGGTTGTTCAGTGGTACCCCGCTTTGGGCAGAGGAGGGGAGTACATGCTCCTGTTGCAATGGATCTTAAGCTGCCTCATTATTTCTTGAATTACCTCACTGAATTGAGTGACATCACTACTTGACGTCGCTGAATATTAAACTCTCAGTTGCATGACTGATAATTAGTTTTTGATATTTTTTTCCCAGTGTTGAAGCTAATGCTTTCTGCCCTACGAATTTGCGAATGGCTGTTCTCATCCCTGTTTGCAATTTTTGCAATAATATCGACGTACTGCTGGTTTGGGCTTGAAGGCATCATAGATGGCAAACCTCATAACCAGCGCAGAAGGACCTGCAGGGTTGAGGAAGTGCAAAAAGACTAACAAAAATATCAACGATCTTTATAAATATGATTATAGGTTTTATTTATCATTGGATGATATGTATTGTGAGCTGTATATGTAATGTATTGACAAGGTCATATATCCTCTATGTTATGTAATAATATGATGATTTATACTATAACTATAATTAAATATTAATAATTAACTAATTAACAATTTGATAATTGATATAGTGGTAATATAAATATATTTATTATGATAAATATTGTTACAATTATATAATGATTTTATACACTTATGTATATTTATACATGTAGACTTAGATATATATATATGCACACACTGTGTAGAGTATCACATGTTTCATTTAAGGATAAACCTGTGTTTTCCCTTGCCCCTTGTACAGGCATAAGTACCTATACATTGTTAAAAAAATGCATTTGTTATTTTTCATTGTAGAAATGGTGTTTGATATATTTAAATGACTACCTATTAAAATTGCTTTCAGTTTGCATTTGAAACAGCACACAGGTGAAAATCTGAGAACACTACCTTGGAAACATTTTCTACTTTAAACTGAATATCCTGTATTTTCTCAGCTTCAGCAGCGTAGTTTTCTGTAATTTATCACTGCTGCCATCAGGTGAGTAGATTCTCAGCCCATGTATCAGCTGATTGTACAGTGTGCTCCTCATCTTCATCGAGAGCTTTTGTGAAAGATACAGTGAACTGTTTATTCAATAAGATCACTTGTCTCTTTGTGAGAGAAATGGAATTTTCCTGCACGTATTAAGTTCAAATACTGTCTACTGAATAATGTTCTTAGTAGGCAGTGTTTACTACCTACATAAAAGCATTTTATTAATCTTGTGACAGTTATATGATCTACAATTAATTAGCTACCTGTACAGCATTAGGAAAATGTATTGGATTAATTTTGTATAGTAAAATTGTACGTGGGGAAAGGCTGTACTCCAGTTGTGTACTTGCTTATACCATAATTAAAATTCTTATGTGAAGTGAAAACAGCATATTACAAAGAGACTGATCTTTCTGATATGATTGTTTCTGCCTAAGTGCTTGTTAGGATCTTTGAATGATTGGCCTTGTTAATTTAGAACGTTTTCCCTAAAGTGCAGTAGGATATTTATCTGCGTTTAGACTGGGGCAGTCAGGCAGCTCCTACCTGCGTAAATCAGTGTTCTCTCTCAGTCACCTTTCAGGATAAAAAGAGACAACAGCAAACTGCTCCTTGCAGATTGGTTTCAGTTGGCTTGGGTAAAGTGAGATATGCTGGCCATAGAGCTGTGTGACATCGGTCACGTCAATGCCTTTGAGTCATCAGAGAATAAGTTTATCTTCTGAGATGAGTCTTCAGTTAAAAGAAGGAAGAAAGTGATATCAGATGAAGGTAATAATTTGTCCCAGACTAAAGGACTGCTGAAATAGTGAAGAAACCTTGTATGTGCCAGGAATTTTAAAATATATCTGATGCATTTATAAAAGTCAATTTGTGGACTTCTGAAACAATGTGATAGAACGATTATGGTTTTTGCTTTTTTTTTGCCTTTTTTTTTTTTTAGTGTGACAGCAGTTTGAGTGAAGCATTGATTGAGTTGTTGAGTTTGCATAAACAGTTTTTAAAATGGAAATAAAAATGCAGTTGCATTCAAATTTAAATGTGTTAATGCAAATATATCTGCTTCAGCCACAGAATGTGTTTTAACTCATTTGTTCTCAGACTACAGTCAGTTCATCACTGGCAGATGTAACAGGGATTTGCTATGGATATGTAACATACACACATACACATATGCATATATACTTTAAATATCTCTATATATGGTATACACATAATCAGCTTTAAAAGAAGTAGAAACTAACCTCATCTTTATTAACTCAATAACTGGGAAGTGCAAGAAAAGAGCTTCAAGAGCAAGTAATAAAAATGGTACAGATACATTTGGCTGATGCAAGAAATAGTTGAAGGCTTGGCAGTAGGGGGGAATTAAAAACAGTACCTTGAATGAATAGGAGAAGACAATTTTTTTATCCGTTGGAAGCTTTTATTAAAAATACATGAATTAAAAAATGTGAAAGGAGTAAATATAGTTAAATATCCACTTTTTCCTGTGTCATTTAATGATTGACGCTTTGCATGAGGGAAGTTAACAACAGAAACCCAAGAAACAAGATTGCATTGAATTTATTTTACTTTAGCCCATAGATTTTAAGGGCTTTTCTAATTCAACATCCAGTGGGACAGGAAAATCTGTGGTATATTTAAGCTGCATGCGTGAAATATGTTTGAGTTTCTAACAGGTCTTCAAAAGAAGAGTCCAGATTCAACTGTTTCAGAAAACAAATGCTTCTGGAAAAGGCTCTTGACATTGTGGGTTGGCAGGAAAACACCTGTTAATTAGGAAATCTGGTGAGCATGTGTTGTGGATGGAGTGAGTGTGATGCACTTCACTTGTAAGAGAGAAGCAACGATGTGCTTTATTAATATGAAACAGTGAGTTAACAAAGATCATTGGTAAATGCAACAGTGGTTTAACAACATTTGGTGGGAAGGTACACTGGATTATTTACTACATAGAGGACAGTCAGACAAAACTGTCAGGGAGACGCTCCCGTTGAGTCATGAGGTTCAAAAGGACCCCTTTGATTTCTAAACTCCTTCTCAGACACGAGTCTAGGTAAGGCTGGACCCAGTCCTAGTCTCAGATCTGGTTAATGGTTTGTGTCTAAAGGATTATATGTGTGCAGTCAATCCTTTATATCACTCAGCTAAGATATCAAAGTTTCAGTGTGCTTATTCCCAATTCAGTTACCAACTATCTGACACGATAAGGATTCTCCCAACCTTGATGAGTAACCTTGAGAGGTGTCCCTACTCAAGAGGAGATCCTGACGTGTGGCCCGCTACCATGCAGGAGAGCTCAACAGGCCCTGGGCTGCCCACTACTTGTAGAGTAAGATAATTAACTTATAGTCATATTTGCATACCAGCAAGATGTCTGGATCACTGTTTCAAACAGGCCTTCACTACCGTCTTGCCAACCATCCCCAAAGTCCAAAGTCCAACACAAGCAGGATGCAACCATCGTGACCCCACTGGTAGCCCTGACCCAAGCAGAGCAGTAGGCAGAGGGAACACACTGCTGTAGTGTGTCACAGCCAAATAACTACTGTGTGCTCCGTCCTGCTTTGAAGAGGTGATTTCATGGTCTTAATATAACACACAATACAGAGTTACTGCCTAACTCTTCTTCACCACTTGGCAGTACGGGTCCTGTAGGACATACAGACACTTACTCTTGGTGTCCATAGAAGAACATTATTGGTAAAAGAATGATCAAGACCATAAATCGTCACAAAAATCTGAATCTAAACTCCTGTCAACTCTTCCATCCTGAGGTGCTGAGGATGGATGGCTTTTAGCTTTTATATAGCTGCTCTATATAAGGAGCCTGATTTCAACTGCAGAACACCAAGTCCTGTGCTTATCTATTACAGTACACAGAGCTTCCCTCCTGGGCTTCAGGAGCATCTCTGAGAGCTCTGATTAGCCAGGGAAAACTGGCAAGAAAAGTGAGGCAGGCCAAGGACTGCAAACCAGTCCAGCACCTGACCTGGCATCAAACAAGACTTTGGCAGAAGCAGCTTTACTTCTTAAGGTAAGTACAGGGGCGGCTAAAAACCAGTTCTATGTAGAACGGTTTGTAGTGTAATTTTTGTGTTGAAAACCATTGTTCTAAAGTTCATAGATTCTAAAACAAGACTCCAATCTGTCTTTTTTTCCTTTATGGAAATCAAAACATGCACTTTCTGTTAGAAACAATACAGGACAACAGTGCAACTGGGAGGTAAGAATTAGGGATTCTTCTGATTCTGGCAGTAAAATATTTTTCTCCCTTCCTCCAGCTTCCAAAGCATAACATTTCTGTATCTCTAACACACATTTTCTTGTAATATTATATATGACTTTATGTTTTAGGTCTAAAATGGCCTTGCTTCTATTTTAATAAAGAGAGAGAGGGCATATGGCTATGTTTTAACTGGATACCTACTAATATAAAAATGTCATTTAGACTTAGTCTCTGCCTGTTGGCTGCATTTCTGTGCAACCATAATAAAATCACTGGTGGATGCCTCTGTTTCTCCCGTCTGCATATCGTCAGCTAAAACTGCAAGCCCCTTTGGAGAAAGGGGCTGTCTCCCAGTACATAAAATGGAGGCCTGGTTTCAGCTGGAGCCTCTTTGCATTACTCTTACACAAATAATACAGAAATAATTGAATCCCACCAATGACAAACCTAATAATCCAACAGCAGCTCCTTCAAACTCAAACGATGCTGTTCTTGCACAGGAGGGATGGTCACAGGTCGTTGCACTGATACAAGGCAGACTTGGCTGTTTGACTGTTCATACCCTAAAGAGAGGGACATAGATCTTGGGTGGCTTCTGCGAGTGGAGATGTTGCCATTCGTTAAGCTCTTCCACCTTGGCATGTTGTGCTTCTCTGTCTAACCTATAGGCGGTTTTCAGCTGAAATTCTGTGGCTGATTTCATGCCTGCCTGCTCCTCCATTTGAATTAGTAAGTCTGTAATAGAATTACAGAATATCTATGCCAGTAATGTTTATACAGCAGGCAGTATGCCAAAGGCTTGACAATATCATAACTTAATTAAATGTGAGTGCACATATGAACTAAAAGATAATTCAGTTGTGCTTAGGGTATACGGCCTCTGCTTACCATGCTTTCCTGCTTAACCTACAACTTCTTGGCCAGAATATTTTTATCTCCTGCAGACTGAAGGTATGTTTTGTGATGTTGATTGCATCCCAAGCCAGTTCACAAATACTATATAATCACAGCACATTCTTCCAGCACTCTCCTCCATGTTCTTTTACCCCTTCCAGTTGAATTTCCCTCGATGACAGACTGAGTCTGAGTCTCTCTTGCAGTGGAGGTTGTCCTTCTCTTGTCTGGAAAGCTGTTCAGTGCAATGGACTTCCATTTTGCGAAAGTGTAGTTGAACTCACCTACAATGTGAGTCTCCAGATTTATTTTTTTTTTCCATTTTTCTCAATTCTCTTTTGTCTTTCTTTGTTATCATAGAATCAAAGAACGGTTTGGGTTGAAAGCGACCTTAAAGATCATCTAGTTCCAATCCCCCTGGCATGGGCAGGGACATCTTCCACTACATCAGGTTGCTCAAATCCTCATCCAGCCTGGCCTTGAACACCTCCAGAGATGGGGCATTCACAACTTCTCTGGACAACCTGTTCCAGTGCCTTACCACCCACACAGTGAAGAATTTCTTCCTTACATCTAATCAAAATTGACCTTCTTTTAGTTTAAAGCCATTGCCCCCTGTCCTGTCACTACAGGCCCTTGTAGAAAGTCCCTCTCCACCTTTCCTGTAGGCCTCCTTTAGGTACTGGAAGGCTGCTAGAAGGTCTCCCCAGAGTCTTCTCTTCTCCAGGCTCCAGGTTCATATTGTCCTTCTGTTGGGGGCCCCAGAGCTGAAGGCAGTACTCCAGGTGGGGTCTCACAAAAGCAGAGGGAAAGAATCCCCTCCCTTGACCTGCTGGCCATGCTTCTTTTGATGCTGTCCAGAATACGATTGGGTTTCTGGGCTGGAAGCTCACATTGCCAGCTCATGTTCAGCTTCTCATCAACCAACATCCCCAAGTCCTTCTCATCCAGGCTTCTCTCAATCCATTATCCACCCAGGACCTTGCACTTGGCCTTGTTCAACTTAATGAGGTTCTTCTGGCCCACCTCTCAAGCCTGTCAAGGTCCCTCTGGATGGCATCCTTCCCTCCAGCATGTCAGCTACACCACACAGCTTGATATTGTCATTAACTTGCTGAGGGTGCACTCGATCCCACTGTCCCTGTCACTGAGAAAGATGTTAAACAGCGCCAACCACAATACCAACCCTTGAGGAATGCCACTCATTGCTGGTCTCCACTTGGAGTTCCTTTTTTCACCTGATACACTTTCCTCTTCTCCAATCTAACATCCCTTCTATTTTTCCTCATACAATAAATCCACATTTTACTTCCCAGGTTGCTCCCTCCTCCTTTTTTGCTACAAAATCCTTAAATGTCTCCTAAAACTATATGCTCTTCTGAGGCTGTTATTTTTTTTTTTCCTTTTCCCCATGCCTACATTTCCCTCAACTATCCCTTTGTCCTCTGATATCAACCTCAAAAAAGGCTGCCGTGGGCTAGTTACACAGGTGGGGAAGGCATATGTGGTTAGACTGGCTCAAGCTACCCTATGTCACTGTTTCCAGGCAGGAGTATGCTCATCCAGGATCTTGCAGAGATAGTATTTTTCCTTTTTGAACAGTGGAGTCACAGGAAGGTTATGTTGCTACTTTGGTTCATTAAAGATCTTTACCATATCCTTGTGAGGCAGGACCTGATACTATGACAAGACAAGTGTCTGATTTTGTGCCACTCAGGTCTCACAGGCATTGTTTTCCTCTTTATATGGGACCTTCAGGAGGCCATCAATGCGTTTATCTTCTCACTTGTAAAATGGGATGATATATTTCTATAATCCAGTGGTTGCCTTGTTTGGTGCCTCTAAACCCTTGGATTCAAACTTTTTCAGAGATTAAAAATACTCTGGTTGAGTCTATGGGTTTTGGAAAGACATCAGTGGATTTTGGAGGCTTTAGTAGCTTTAATGTTTAAGCAGAAATCAACATATTCCACTGTGAGGATTCCTGAGAGCATCTGCACATACTGCCAGCAGAATAGCTTTTAGCTATAGGCTATGCCTGAATGGATTTAGATGCCAGCCTACCACTTTCTATACATCTGGGAGCCCAGGTAGAGCCAAGGAGTCAACTACATGGCCTCTGTGAGCCCTTTGTGGTGTGTTACAACTCTGCTCCTTCTCTGGACCATCCACCACAGGCAGCTCTCCCCATGTTCAGTTCTTACAATCAACTGTGAGCGCATAAGGCAAGACCTGGATTTCATAAACTTTTAAAACTATAACTTGTCACTGAGTAACATTGAAGCTGGTATTGCACTGAGTCAATTAAAACAAAAATGTTCAAGTCATCAGTTTGATGGAAATGGTGAAATCACATATGACAGTTATTGTCCCCATTGAGATGGTTGACAATAGCCAAAAGACTGCAAAAAACAGGCACTCCCACAGTGTGGCAAGTCAAAAAAGAGAGAGCTGCTTTCCAAGATATGTGTGAACAGTCTGATTGCAACTGGAGCTTTTGATGAGACCATTTTGCATAAGGGGTGCTTAATATAATTTTTATTCTCAAGATATTTTGAAATTTTTCAGGATAGAATCGTTTCTCAGATGTATCAAAATGTAGTAAATAGCTAGAGGCCACACTACTAAGCTGTAGTACTGAGATAAATGTTGGTTTAATGTGACAAATTAATAGTTTTATGTTAGATTAATGCTTTCAAAAGATTGTTTTATATTGTGATTGCTTGTCAATGATTTATGTTAAACACCATGGGAACCGAGACAGTGACTAACTTAACTATGCACAAAAAGGAAAAATGCTTCTGATTTTATTATTTTCATAGTAAATAATAAGTTTTCTATTATTTTCCCATGAGAGCATTTCTCTCCAGAAAATATAAACTGAGCTCTTACTTCTCTTCCATCTTTAACAGAATTATTAGGTCCGAATCACTCGTTATGTCACCTGTGGTAGGGGATTGTGTATCTGGACCTTCTGAAAACTTACTTGCATTGAACAATGAAGAGCTGTAATGAGCGGAAAACTTAAAAGATTATTTCTAACTTCAAAAGTCGCAGTTTCCTGGCATATAACCACTTTGCTACTTCTCTTCCATTGGGTGTGTAAGATCTGCATGGCAGCTGCAAGCAATGAAAAGGGTTATGATGGTGGGAATGGGCATGAAACAATCTAGCAGAATATCTTTGAGGTATTTCATTACTACTGATTTCTATGGGACTTAAACATCTTGGGGCAGCTTCAGAAAGACCCCAGGAGCTACATCTCTCAGAGCTGCCATGTCCAAAAGCTGGATGCCTGAGCCTGTGAAGGGAATCTGCAACCCAGAAGCAAGTACCTGAATTACCTTTGCGTTGAGTGGTGAGAGTTTGGTGCTTTAATTAATGTTCTCAATAGCAGGCATTTTGGGCCCAGGTGGACACAAACTGTAAAATAAGAAGCAGTGCCTTCTCCTCATCCCAGCAGGGTGGAGAACAGGGCGATGCATCAGCTGGAATCCCCAAGAACATTGCAGGTGACAAAGCCCAACAGGCAGAGACCCTAGACCTCACGTACCTGCACCCATTTGAGAAACAGGAGCAGTAGAAGCAAGACAGAACATGCCAGCGCATGCTGGGCACCCACTGAATCTGATTAACTCTTTTAGTTATTGGGATGATTATATGTTTTTCAAATTCTGTATTATGTTAATTCTATGTTGTGGTCAATCTTTGTAATTCTTAATGTTCTGTTTGACTGAAGAGGGAAGATGTAATAAGCTCTGCCTTTAGGGGCTCTGGCGAATGCTCTCCGGTGTGTTATGCAGAGACCAATGTTATGCAGTGGTAACCAGTGAGAAACAGACCTCAGACTCCTTGCAATGGCTCAAGGCCTCTCCAGTGATGGAGACAAAATTGAATTTTGCCCCAAAGAGGATGAAAACAAAATAATTGGAATGCACTGGGTCTGCTAGAAAATACATCATTGCCATCTGGGGAAGGTGAGATGAAGTGAATATGATTACCCTATTCTTCCCTGCCTTTGTTCTGCTACATGTCTAAGATAAAGGCACTTCTCTACCTTCAGACCTCCTCCGTTTCAGGGGTGGGACGTGGGCAGTGACTGGGCAAGAGCTGAGCTGGATATATATCCCAGCTCTCTCTGGCACTGAGGAGGAATCACACAGAAGCAGTGTCTACCTCTGCTTGTCTATTAGCAATGATAGCTGGCTCACCTGCCTGTACCTAAAGGTTTTGAATGGTCACAGAGCAGTTCTACAGCCAGGCAGGCAGGAGCATCTAGAAAACTTGACATGCACATTGGATCAAGAGCTTGGGTTGGCAATTGACGCTGGACCATTTCTGCAAATGCCTTACTGTCCTACATTTAAAGGATCAGCATCCAGGTTAGCCTGTGACTAGTTTCTTACTCCTACCTGAACTCAGGAAAGGAGAGAATTAGCTAGAGCAGGCAGAGCAATGTGGAATAAGCAGGTGCCTAAAGATGTCCTGTAGTCTTTTGCACAACAGGGTCTGATTGACAGATGGGCCAGGAAAGAGTCAAACCCTGGTGTGTGAGTTGCAATGTCATATAGGTGCAGATGAGACTTTCTTGTGTTTGATTCCAGGCACTGGAAAGCTCCAACAAAGCATCAGAAAGCAGAGTTCACTCATAAGCTTCTTTTTTCACCCTTTTTTCTGTGACTTGTCTCAGCTGCAAAAAGGAGAAACAATTTCAAAACCGAACCTAGGCTTCTGCTCTAATTTTTGGTTTGGAATCACACAGGCTTATCCTCTCCCTCATGTCAGATATAATCATAAAAATGTTAGAGAGGTTCAAATAGCATTTGAGAATGCTTTCTGGAGAAAAGGCTTTCCCAATTTCTCTTCTTTATTCCATATACTAGGTTTCTGATTCCTTTTTATTTTTTATCCATGACTTTTTTATTATAAAAATTATGTCCTTTAAGTTTGAACAGACCACTTATCTTCTCTAACTTTCCGTACTTTGATATCACATAGTTTACTCCTGAATTTGGAACAACCTACAGGGTATGATAAAGGAATAGGAAGAAACATTCATATACCTCAGTCTGGGTTGGGCAGCCTTTAAAACGATCCTAAATGCCAGTATAAATTTATCCTTAAATTATTTATATATTGTATTTCTTATTTAAATTCTTACAGGAGAATAAATTTATGGTGCTATTGCCAGACAGCCTGCAAATTTTGATGGGTGTAAATGAGGACTGACTTACCCCAGATCAGCAAAGACAGCTGTATGGGCAGAGCTCTCTCCGCTGATAAGGTCCATCAGGCTCAGAGGCTGCCAGTGGGAGTAGTGGGATCTGGTTTCCAGAGGATCAGGAGCTAAGCCTAAGGAGAGCAGGGGCTGTAAGCACCCACTGTTGGGAGCTCTGGATAGGTCTGCTGTATGCCTTGACCTTGCAGAACTGTTGAAACGGTGGTTATAAATTTCTATGCTGTGACATTTAGCTGACTAATTTCTGACCCTACTCATTTCAGTTCTTAAAAAAATCTTGATATTTTTCATCAAATAATAACAGCTAAAAACTGTCAAAGCATCAGTTTAAATGCTTTATATTTTCATTCTCTCCTTGCCATCAAGTACCATTTAATATTCGCAGTTTTGTGGTGCAATCAGGCATTCTGCTTTGTGCTGTAGGGATGATTCCCTGATCTCGGGGCTTGTGGTAAACCTCATCAGCTTTATTTTTCTTTTCCCAATAAATAAATGCTAATAGGCTAGACTGTTAGCAGGCCCAAATCAGTTTAATTCTACTCGAGTGAAAAGAACTTTGCAGACTAAAACCAGCTTATAGTTTGGCCCAATATTCTTAAAATAATGATCCCATTCAAAATCAAGGCTGGCCTTGATTTGAGTGTAGAAGTACAGGATGTCTATTGCAAATCTAATGATGCATAGAAAATAACTATTTATGCTAAGTGGAGCGTTGCTTATACTACTAGAAACCATTTAAGAATTGTGAGAACTGCTACTACTTAAGCTGTGTTTATCATGTTTATCTAAATGCAAATGAGAACATTGCTGTTTATATATGTGCTTGTCATTTTGTTTCACATAGTTGGTCAGGGGAAAAGCTTTGATAAACTTTCTGATAAAATACTTACAACTTTATAAAATAAAACTTTGATTAATGTAAGAAACAGATAAGAGGTTTTTTTTAATGAAAAATAATAGTTTAAAAAAACTGCTGAAGTTTTCAGTAAATGTTGTCTGTGTTAGGTGTTCAGAACCGGCCCAATACTTTCTTATTTTGTGAAATAATAAATAAAGCTGAATAAATAAATGTTCATCCAGTTTGCTTCTCTTTGCTTTAAAAGGAATTCTTCAGCATATTCATGATTCCTACACTTGCACTACTGTCTGCTTTTCAGTAATGCAATTCAGGAAGCAAGAGGTTATGTCTGTGATAATTTGGAAGAACAGAAGTACAATGAGATGCTACCGCTAAAAGATATTTCTTGACAGCATGAGTTAAACAGATAGTGTACGTTGAGCAGATGTCCTCTAGAGAAGAAGTCCGTGGACTTTTGAGGACTCAATTTTCCTGTAGCTCAGTTCCCTGGACTGTCCTACCCACCATGGCTCCAGCGCTGGTGCAGAGGAAGGGGGCAGGTTGTGTGGCAGAGGATGGGGCGTGTGGGGTAAGGGCAAGCTGAGATGATCTCCCTCTGCAGAGGAACCTGGTCTCAGAGGTGATTCTCACTTCTCTGTGGCACAGCAGCGTCTTCCCCAGCTCCCTGGGAGCACACATGTCTCTTCGGATGAGTCCCTGCCTCTTGAGGACCTTCAGGTCCTCTGTAGGAAACAGTCTCATTCATGGCCCCTAACTGCTTCTTCTTTTATCTTGTATCGGCTCCCATATGGCAAAAATAGCCAATTTTTAGACACCTTTGTGTGTTAGGAAAGAAATACTTGTGGAGAGCAGGGCTCGTGATGAAGCCTCGCTGTTGATGGGGGCCGGGGTTGGTGCTCTGCTCTCCGCACGGGCGCACGGATCAGTCCCTTGCTCCAGAGCCGGGGTTGCTCCTCACCCATGGAGCCCAGGAGCAGAGTGGCCACTGCCGCAGCTCTGGCTTGCCCTGAGGCTTGTGAGAAATGGCCAGCTACAGCTAAAGCTAATGCTGAGAGACTGAGCCTGTACTTTCATCATTGTTAGCTGTACATCAGAACTACAAGGCACTTCACTGATGGTGGATTTGGCTTTTCTTGGTCCTGGGGTACAAACCCCAGAGAGGAGGAAGGATTTAACCATGCATTTGTAGTATAAGTGACATGCCCTTACGAACAGCAGCGCTGAATAAATAGAATTCTTTAGTGGAGGACGCACATATTTAAATGGGGTCTACTGGTGCTCAGTGCTGAGGGCCTGACTACTGAGTTGGGATGTAAATGCTGTAACCTTTGGTCTCCAGCATAATAACACTGGCTGTAACTTGCTGTCTGCTTTCCTCATAAATACAGTGAAAGAAGGTTAATTATTGGGCCTGAGTTACTGGTATTTGAGGCTGGATGAGTACACAAGGACTTCTTGCATACAACTCCATTAGTTTTCCAAAGAGATGTACCAAGCCCTGTTTCCATAGGGGTGAAACAACATCTGAGTATTTCCCATGACCCACCACCCATCGACCCACACCACACACAAATCATCCACTCTCCCATCGCTCTCAGCCATCAGCCAGCCTCAGAGTGACTTCACCTCGCAGGCTATCCCGCCATTTTCATGCAGCTCGGTTTCAGACCACATTAACACTCAATGTGTATTTTGGGCAAAGGCTCCTCTCATTTCTTGGAAACACTTAGCTTAGATTTTACTCTGAATAATTTTGGGCTTCAGCAGTCTTCACCCAGCATCCCAGGAAAAAAAATATTAGCAGTGACTTACTGTCCTGGTTTCAGCTGGAATGGAGTTAGTTTTTTTCTTAGTAGCTAGAACAGGACTGTATTTTGGGTTTAGTATGGGATTTGATATGACAAGAATGTTGATAACATACTGATGTTTATAGTTGTTGCTAAAGCATCAAGGACTTTTCAGCTTCCCATGTTTTGCCAGTGTGCAAGTGCACAACAGGCTGGGAGGGAGCATAGCCAGAAGTAATGACCCACAACTCGTATTTTAGGATTTGAGTTTAGACTTAAGATTGAGGGCCAAATTGACCAATGGAATATTCCGTATCATGCAATGTCATGGCCAGTGTATAGATGAGGGTTGGTTGGAAAGCTCTCTTGCTTCAGGGCTCGCTCTCTTCCAGGATTGTGGTTTCGGGATCTCTCTTCTTTGAGATCACTAACCTGAAATGGCTGAGCATTGGTCAGTGAATGGTGAGCAATCGCACTGTGCATCGCTTATCTGTATATATATTATCATTTTTATTGTTATTTTTTATCATAATTACTTTTAATTTTACTTTATTTCAATTATTAAATTGTTCTTGTCTCAACCCATGAGTTCTTTTGCCTTTTTCCCTTTAATTCCCTTCTCCATCCCCTGCTGGTGGGGCAGGGTGAGTGAGCACGGTGTTTAGTGGCTGGCCAGGTTAAACCATGACACTGACCTAAAAAGGGCAGTGACTTCTCTTCCAAACAATTAATGAATAAGAGCTTGCATAGCATTTTGAACATATGAAAGCCTTAAATCATCAACAAATTGAGCAAATGGTTATTTGAAAATCAATTTTAAATGAAAGTGTTTAAATGTCTTACAGCACATTAAAATCTATCACATCATATTATACATTATTAAAAACCCTCGTAAACAGTTTGAGCAGTGGATGTAAGGTTACTATATTGTCATTGCTATTTTAAGAGGCGATATATCACTTTTGCATTGCGTAATGCTACGTTGGTGACAGCTCAGAGAATTACGTCAAGGATGTGAGTAATTCCATCGATGTCAATGACAATTCCTTTGCAAAGTGTTCACTGACTTCAGTGGGAATGCCAGCTCACGTCCAGTTAAGCATGGATGCAGTGCTGGTGCCGGTATAGGGAGCGGGTGCTTATTTTGCAGCCTATCCCCAGAGCAGACACCATGCAGGAGGCAGGAATAGCTCCTGCACTGCTGTTCTGAGCTGTCTGCAACAAAAGACTCTTCTGTCTTCTGCAGAGAAATTAAAGTATTTTACTTCTTTATTTCTGTAACCTAAGTGTATTCCAGAAGTCTTAGCTAAAAATGAGAGGAAAGCAGAACAGTAACTTTATTTTTAGGGTCCCTTACAACCCAAACCATTCTATGACCAGCACTTGTCAGGAGTGGGGCATAGGAAGACTAAGAATTACTAACATTGCTTAGAAAACTGCTTCTCTAAATGGCTAAAACTGTTGTAAGTCACTATTAAACCCAACGACCAAGTGTTGCTATGGAGATACTATTTCAGAAAAATCTTACTTAGCTGCTTTCCATTCACTTTTAAACCATCATATGTAATTACTTCGATTTCCCAGACCCAAGCTATATAGAGAGCTCAGAAACTCATTGCTTTTCACAGTTCAATCCTTACAGAGCTAAACCTATTGGAGAAAAACCATCTATGAATGTACAAAGTAGATAAAAGGTGATTATTTCTTTCTGATAAAACTGAAGGAATTTTTTAGTAAACCACTCTAACCACTCATCTAATCTTAGATGAAATTGCACAGGTTAATAAGGGCTGTTAAGGCAGAACTTGTAAAAAAATTGTTTCTCAGTGGTTATTTGGAAGCTGTTGGCTACAACCTGCACCATCAAAAATCTAAGTTGCTGTATGCAGTCTGAGTTTTCCGTTTCTTGAACATTATTGACAGCTTCTAAAAAGTGGTAAAAAAATAATTAACATTTGAGAATGCCAGCAAAAGAAGCCAAAAAGAAGGATCAAGACAGTCCAGACATTGACATGTTGCTCAGAAATAATTGTTCTTCCTCTACTGGGCAAGCAAAGGTTGCTTCAAAAAGTATGAGATATTACAATATGGGAAGAAAAAAAAAATTAAAATCAGGTGTGTAATCTTTCGGAAAATAGTATCTAAGATGGAAACCAACTGAATTTGCTGAGTTATAAGCAAATTCTCCAACTTCCAGCATGACAAATGAATGGCTGTGCCACTTGAATCAGCACAGAAATTCTGCAACACTTTCTGCCAGATCTGAAATCAGGCAAGCTGATAGCTCTATGTACCATTTCAAATTTGTAGGAAAAAAATGCAATGACATATCCAAAATAAATCCTCAGTATGAAAAGCTGTGCACTTGGGTGTCAATTTTGCCATCTGGAGAAGAACGGTTGTCAGCAGGGAGACTGCCTAAAAGATGAGCCAGAGGATGGAGTCTTGCTGTTGTTTGAGTTCAGTGACAATCTGAAAATGAACAAGTGACCCAAGTGCAGCTGCCATGTTCCAAAGTTTTTGCAACTTTGGAGGAAAAAGCTGCTGATACTAATTAATATCAAGTAATTAAATGCCATTCACATATAGAAAAAAAAGATTACCTCTCTGCAGAAACACAATCCAAGCATCAAGCCAAAGACAGAAAGCGGAAAAGGGAAGAGGGATGGAAATGATGTTTCTTTCTCATATATTAGCAGTGACTGATAGGAACACCAGCACAGCAAATGCATGGGCTCACTACGAGGTTTCCAGGGGGAAAAGTAATGAAAGATGAACCCTTTGTGTGTTGACAGCTCTACGTGTGGCGCTAGTGCCCAGGCTTCTGCTCTGTGATGCTGAGCACATCATCCCTTGGGTGCTGAGAGGAGCCCCAGTCACTGCCTGGGAAAGGTTGCAGAAGTAAAATAGAAAGTATAAGAAGTTGAATAAGCTGTGAATCATTGTATGGGAAAGCAGGGACAAGGGATTGGATTTTCCCTGTGGAGCTGCCTGCTTAGGAAGAATAGTGTTGCAATCAAGCATCACTGATGTGCTTCTCTTTGTTGTTTAAACCGGCACCACAAGCAGATTATTCTGATGGCAACACCATGCTCACAGACCCAGACTATGAATAATTTTTCTTCCACTTCATTAAGCTCTCTTTCACTTTCTCTGTCAATTAATCCTGAGACAAAACTCATTTCGCCCCTTCCCTTCTCCAGAGTACCCCAGTGCAGTTACACAGAGGTGGGAACAAGGAGGTTTCTTTCTGACGTTCACTGTCTTTAACAGTGACTTTTCCCTTCTTTTCATTTTTCTGGCTGCCCTTTCGGCTGTTCTCTCAGGATGTTCGCAGAGGAAGGAAGACCAGGGAGCGAGCAGCGGGAGCTGTGCCCTCCGCGCAGGTGGGGCGTTGAGCTCCAGCATCCTCTGTGCTGCTGCTCACAGCACGGGCAGCCCCACCGCACGGCTGCGATGCCTTTGGGCTCCGGCTCTCCAAGCCCCTGGGCTGTTAGTGCAGGGGGCTCGCACACAAGCCTTTTCAGATTATGATAGGAAAACTCCCTTTTGCTCTCACGGGAGGTCGGATACCTGCGCTCCTTGGGATGCCAAAGAGCTGCTCCTGCAGCAGTCCTCTGCATTCCTGCTTAATACTTGGCAGCCAATACTACTTGATGGCATACTTTTCTTTTCATGAAATGTGAATGGATTTGTGAAATATAGAATAAACCTTTAAAGGTGGCCAGCAAGACTCTGCTGTTAAAATAAGTGAACATAATGCCATTCTCTTAGTAGCGTTTGCTGCCTTTTAATATTTTTTATATATATATATATATATACGTTTTGGTTTTTTTTTTTTTTTACAGGAATACCGGAGATCTCGTTTTTCATTGTTTCATGCAATGACTATATTGCCTTCTGTTTAGCAAAACATTGACAAATTCCCATAAAATCTGAGACAGTCTATTTAAAGCTAAATATGAAACAGTTTCAGGGTTATAGCCCTGAAAGAATGAAAACTGACATCTCCGTTTATTCCTGTAGCAGCAGCCAAGCATCTGCTCATTCACTGAAATAGTATGCTGATGTGGTGTTCAGCCTAGGAGGAGCTCACAATGACTAATGGCACAGAACGAGATTATCTTTGGTATTAAGGAGATAAATTCTGTTTATCTGAGAGAAATAGTGGCACATAACTTTTTTGCTCCCGGGTAATCACCTATAGGATGATATAACAGTTAAATACTTTTTTTTTTTTGCCAGAGTTTGAAAAAGTACTCCAGTATATAGCTATTACTGCCTGGTCATGAATGGGTGTGAAACACAAGGGGTTTTTGTGTTTAAATCAGATGTCTGTGAAATGCAGAAGACCTGCAACAATCCTGGATCTGTACTGTTCAGCCATCTAATCTAGCTAAAAATGTGACTGCACAAAGGCATGCCAGAAGTAGAAATGTCCAAAGCAATTTAAGTCAGACAACTCAGTTTTCTACTTGGCCTTTCCCTTTGTTGAACTTCATGAGGTTCTTGTTGGCCAATTTTTCCATCCTGCCCAGGTCCCTCTGAATGGCAGCACACCCATCTGGTGTATCAGTCACTCTTCCTGGTTTTGTATCATCCGTGAACTTGGTAAGGGTACAGAATCCCATCATTCAGGTCATTAACGAAGACGTTAAACGGTGTTTGCCTCAGTATCGACCCCTCTGGCACACCACTGGCGACTGGCCTCCAGCTGGACTTCATGCTGCTGACCACAACTCTGTCAGCCAGTTTTCATAATCCACCTAAGAGTCCATTTATCTAGTACAACAACTTCTGTTTGTGTGTGAGGATGTTATGTGAGACGGTGTTGAAAGGAGATATCCCTGTTCCTTGCAGGGGGGTTGGACTAGATGACCTTTGAAGGTCCCTTCCAGCCCTAACCATTCTATGATTCTGTGATTCTATGAAATCAAGATAAACAACATCCACTGCTCTCTCCTCCTCCACTGAGCCTGTCTTTTCATTGCAGAAGGATATCAAGTTTGTCAGGCAGGATTTCCCCTTCGTAAATCCCTGCTGACTACTTCCTATCACCGTCTTGTCCTTCATGTGCCTGGGAGTGATTTTCAGGAGGATTTGCTCCATCACCTTCCCAGAGATTAAGGTGAGGTTGACCAGTCTGTAGTTC
Organism: Tauraco erythrolophus; assembly: GCF_009769465.1. Classification (NCBI taxonomy): domain Eukaryota; kingdom Metazoa; phylum Chordata; class Aves; order Musophagiformes; family Musophagidae; genus Tauraco; species Tauraco erythrolophus. The sequence continues at coordinate 119,638,937 of NC_141465.1, read as the reverse complement.
CCTATGTCCTCCTTCTTGCCTTTCTTGAAGGTAAGAGTGACGTTTCCTTTCTTCCAGTCATCAGAAACCTCTCCTGATCAGCACAATCCCTCTGAGATAATCGAGTGGCCTTGAATGACACTGATCAGCTCCATCAAACCTTGCAGGTGCATCCTATCAGGTCCCATGAAATTGTGTATGTGTGGTTTGTTTAAATGCTCCTTAACTGGATTCTCCTCTACAAGTTGTCCTTGTTCCAGACCTTCCCATGACTCTCAGGGGTCTGGAATTTCTGATGGCATATCGTACGAGTAAAGACTGAGGTGAAGAAGTCATTGAGTACCTCGGCCTTTTCCACATTCTCAACAGGTGGCACACATTTCCTCTCACCTTCCTTTTTCTGATCATGCAGCTTTAGAAGCCCTTTTTGTTTCCTTTCATATCCCTCATCCTCACTGCATTCAACTGTGCCCCAGTTCATACAGCCCAGGTTGCCATTGGCCACCTTTGCAGCCAGGACTTGCTGCTGATCCATGTTGCCCAACAGGACTCCCAAGGCCTTTGCTGCAAAACAGCTCTCTGGTAGTCAGTCCCCAGCCTTGGTTGTTGCAGGGTTCTTTCCTTCCTCAGGGCAGGAGTCAGCATTTGTCCTTGTTGAATCTCATAGCTCATTTCTCCAGTCTGACCCTGTCCCTCTGGATGACAGCCCTTTCTTTAAGGCTCTCCCCAGTTTGGCATTATCTGCAAGCACAATGAGGGTGCATTCAGTCACCTCCTCCAGCCTCTGGAAAAGAAGTTAAGCAGATGTGATGCTCCCCCTTGTACCAGCCTGCCAGCCTTTTACCCACCTGGTTGTTGCCAAACCAGATGTTAAATATAAGAATACTGTGGGAGATGTTGTTGAAAGTCTTCAGGCGCTTGATTTTACCACTCTGTACTGCTCTCTTCTTGAAAAATCTGATCAGTTTATTACAGAAGGCAATCAGGCTGGTCAGGCAGGGTTTATCCCCAGTAAGTCTGTGCCAACTGTTCCCATTCAACTGCTTCTTGTGCTCAGAAATGCTCTACAAGAGGCCTCGCTCTACAATGTACCCAGGGAGGAAGTTTTCAAGTAGTTTCTCACTTTATCCTTTTGGCCACTTTTGAAGGTGGGTGCATCCTTTGCTTTTTTTGACTGATTTGCACTCTTGACTGAAGTTACGAGTGACAACGAATCCATATCTGCAGGTGCTGATGTATTCAACAAGCTGAGCTTTCTGCATCTCTTCTATCTGGAGGCACATGGGCTCTTCTAGGGAACGATTCTTATCAGCTTAATAAAGGTGTTTAACATAATGAGATGAATTACTGGTTAAAAGTGCCTTTGGTCTCCACTGACAGGGGGAGACTGGAGGACAAGCTCCACTGTGGACACGTGAGATGAAGCTCAGCACTTCAGACAAGATTTTCTTCCTCCTGTTACACCTGACTGTCTTGACGTGGGCTACCACTGAGGTGGTGAGTAACAGCAGCATGACCCTGCCCTGTGAGCACTGGACAGGTGCAGTGGTGCCGTTTGCTCCAAGTAAGTCTCATTTCTCTCATCAGCTGCGAGTGGACCATGACTGGGATGGCAGGACAGCGCTAATGCACAAACATCGTTGTCGGAGGTGAGGTTTCTCAACTCTTTCTTTTCAGAACAATCTATCATTTCAGAGAATCCTTCCTGATATCCATCAATGAGAAAAAGTGATTGATTGTTGAAAAATTAGAGAATAAAATTATCATTTACTCAGGAGACTTTTGTCACAGAAGGAGCAAACTAAAACCTTTGCATCATTTTTATTTTGATTCTCCTTTTTAACAACAGAATATGTAATCTCTAATTGGTGATATCTGCAGCAAATCCCCAAAACTTTAAGCCTAGACCAAGGATTAGCATTTGTTGTTTTTTCCCATATGCTGCTGAGAAATATGGCCCTTTATCATATGCCCTGTGGCTGAGACATTCAGCCAGAGGATCTTTTCTGGCACTGCTACCGTTAGGAAATCATCTACACCTTATTTTTCTCCTAAGGCACTGAGGAGATAATTGAATACCTTAGAACAGTGGTGAATATCCATAGATGATGTGGAGGCCATAAACTGTGTGTGGTTTTGCAGGTATTTTGCGAATTGCCTGTAGTTCAGCTGTATATATATCCCCTTATGGGTTCCTCTCACAACCAATATTTTGAAGGAAATCCATTTCGTTGAAGTAAGGATTAAACCTTCCAGAAACTCTATACAAATAAACAATTCCTTCTAGCAACAGTTTGGACATAAAAGTTTTAAAATGGGTTGCAGACATGGGGACCTTGCATGGAGTGTCTGCTTTTTGGAATATCTCCTGTTTGTACTAATGTCACACTGGTGACAGCCACCCAGCTGTGTGGTCAACCTTCCATCCATGTATCCTTTGTGAAAGACAATATTTAGTTGTCTGCCCGAGTCCTGTGGAGATCAGTGTCTGCAGAATTGGCTTTTAAGTCCTGCTTTGTTGGATAGCATGTGATGTGCTGTCCCATCACTTAGTCCTAATTAGTATTTTTTGAAGACTAGAATCTGAGCAAGCAGTCACTTTATGTATTAAAGGTTTTTAAGTATTTTGTTTTATTATATCCTTTTGTTTTATTATATCCTCCATTTACTCTCTAGGCTGCTGTGAGCATTAATTAAACAATATTTGAAGTGTCTCTACAAAACATGATTATAGAAACAGCTGATTTTCATGTCAAATTAGCAGAAGGGGTAAACCCCTGAATTCTAAGTAGACTGCTTTAGCAAATCTAATTCAAACATCTCAATATTTGCTTTAGGAAATCATAATAAGCTATAGTTAATGTTCTGTGTATATCTTAACATTTTCCTTAAATCTTCCACAATGTTTAGTTTCCAGTTTTAAGAACAGAAGAACTTGGGCAGATTTTGCTGTGGATTTTCAAGACAAGCAGGGAATAAATCTTTCTGCTCCTTGAAAGCAAGTGTCACTTCCCTGTTGGTGCAGGTTCTCTCTATGTACAGAATTGTAAACAGCTCTGACACAAACACAGGCATTTGCAGTATGCAACATTTGCTCAGAGAATTAGAACAAAATCAGCTGTTCAAACTTTAGGGCTGAAATTCTCTGAGTAAACTGGGCACTGATGGAAAACCTTTGCTTTGTAATATGATCTAATCCCATGGCTAGATTATACACTGTTTGAATGGACAGAGAATAAAAAATGTAACAGCAACTAAGTTGAACTCTGCAGAAATGTATAGCATGTGTTTGTATCAGCCTCAGGCCTAAAACCTCTCAAAGAGCTGGTACCTATTTGATGACGATGTTTCAGTCTATGGCATGATGCAAAGCATGTTAGTTATCTCTCACAAAACCAGGATGCTCATCCAGTCCCTTCTCCAAACAACATTTTCTCTGAAACTCAAATTTTTGTTTTGAACTGGGATGGAGGCCATTCTGAACTGCAGCAGGGGAAAGAAAAATTGTGTGTGTTTGGTCTGAATTCTCTTCTTCATTGTGTAGGTACCCTAGAAGAAGTGTTCACCCTCAGGTCCATCTCCAGTAGCACAGCCTTGTAAGGAAGCCTTGTGGCAACATTGCAGACATTCTGTACTTATTCAATAACAACAAAATTCTGGTGCCAATCTTGAGGTGCTTAGAAGACTCCACTTCCTACTTCTCTTCCTCTCCCAGCTACCTCCTGTTTAGGGCCCGGCAGGCAGCCAGAGGATGCAGGCACACCTGCCCCCTCTGCCCTTAGCAGTCTCCTGCTGTTCTTACATGAAGGGAGGATGATGGAGAAAGAAAACCCCGGTCCTCTCACTCCCAGGTCTCCTCTCCCTTCCTGTGAAGAGAAATGGCTTTGAATATGCCTTTCCTAAAGCAAATACATTCACAGGTCTTTTTGAGTGCAATAGATTAAAAATTTAAAGCAAAGTTTGGAATGGAACTGTCAACCTGAATTTGCTTTTGTCAAAGTATTGCGTAGCAGCTTGGATGACAGATTTCTTTCAAGACTGTGTTTCAGCCAAAGCTTTGTTTTTCAGATTCCTCATAAAAAGCATGCTGTTTTGATTTCTTAGTAAGTTTTTTTTCTTGCGTAGCAGCTTCTGTAGCAGTGTATCATCATGCCTTTTCTCAGGGAAGGAACACTGTGGCATGGAGTATTTGTCTGCAATAGGTTATCAGAAATGTGGCTCAGTCAGAGCTTAAAACAAGAAAAAGGAGAATAAATTGCAAGACTCATGAGATACAACTTCACTGACTTCAGCACTTCAGTTTTATATAAGGATGGCAGAAAGGTAAGTTAAAACTGTACAGATAGTCCTGCTCTTCCTTATTCTCGAGTGCTCAGCTTAAGTGCCCAAGCCTCATGAGACAGTTCCTTCAACCCAGCTTTTTTGTGCAGAATGTATATAAGTATTTATATATAACCTTCTTCTTCACCTACAAACGGTAGCTACTACTTTGAAAATATCAGGTAATAGGAGGAAAAAGGACGTTTTAAAAGCCTGATATAAAAGTGATGCAGTGCAGGAGAATGGCAAATAGAAAGGAGAAACAGCAATATAAGAATATTGACAGTCAAAGCTTGTAATGCATAACCTTTGGGCCAGCAGCTTGGTGTGCACAGCCAGTCTGGCATTAGCATTGCCTCGAGGGAGGCCTCAGTTTGTTTAACCTTGAGATTCTCACTCTTTGAATAAGCAGAAAATGGGATAACACTGAGGTAATATTTGCCCTCCAGAGGCAAGTGCCGTTTATTAGCAGCTTTTACATGTTGTTATTTTGTTTATCACAGAAAATAGCCTCAGAAAGAGCTGGTTGCCTCAGTTCCCTGAACACAATTATACGTTAAGGGACTATGGGAGCCACAAGTTAGGAGAAGCAGAGCACAAAAATAAGGGAGAGAGTGTTTAATTAAAGGCACAGATGATACTAAGCTCAGCAGAGCCTCTGCAAACACGCCACAGCAAGGAGTGAAGGTGCGTTGCCTCCCTGATGCACCCCAGTGTCCTGGTTTCAGCTGGGACAGAGCTAGTTCTTCTTTTTAACCACCAGAAGAGCTCTGTGTTTTGGTTTTAGTCTGGGTTTTGCTATGAGAAGAATGTTGATGGTGCACTGATATTTAGAGTTGGTACTGAGACCTCAAGGACTTTTCAGCTTGCCGTGTTTAGCGAGGATGCAGGAGCACAACAGGCTGGGGGAGAGCATGGCTGGGACAAAGGGTCCACAACTCCCCTTAGGATTTGAACTTAGGATTGGGGGCTAAATCGGCCAATGGAGTATTCCATATCATGCAACGTCATGCTCACTAAATAAATGGAGGTTGACTGGAAAGAAGGGCTTTTGCTCTTCTGGAGGTTCTTACTCCCAGACTCTTGGAGTGCCATCTCTCACGAGCACCCTGATGTCCTGCCCAGGCAGGACCAGCATCGCTCCGCCAGTAGCCCCAGCTCTGCCTCAAGGCCAGAAGTCGTCGAGGGCTTTCTGAGTAAACAGTATTCTGTTGGAAAGTGCCACGTCAGTGAGACTGAAATGTTTTGTTTCTTTTGACATAATTCAGCTTTGAAATAAATTTTGGTTTTGCTTTGAAAAAATGTTTCTTGTTTTGAAAGTTGCAAATAAAACATTTTGGCAGTGGTACTTTTTTTTAAACACTTTTGAAAGGGATTTTTTTTCTGGTTTCCAGTTTGTCTCAGGGTTTTATGTATAAATAAATCAGATACAAATCACAATCAATAACATTTAACAGGAATTTTCACAAATGTGCCCTTAATTTTAAGGAGGAACTGTTGTAATCATCCAGAGACCCTTTCCAGCATGATAGGCTTCAGCTTTTTTTCTGTGTATTTCTGCTTTAACTCCAGTGCTTGAAATAGGAACTGTCTTTTCATAAAACACCTTTACATATCAGTGCCGTCAGTCCTGAGTACTCTGGGAAACAGCTGCTTGGAAGTGCAGAAGTATATTTTTCATTGAAAATGTCAGCTGCTCATGGGAGCAATGCAAGACCATTCTGCCCAGCTAATACAAACTGTACTCTTAGAATATTAACTACAAATTGATCAGAATGCTACCAACTCCTGAAAAACACATATGAAAATTAAAGAGGCAGTCTCTATGATATAGTAAATAGACATAAGGTGAGCAGATAGTCTAAAACTACAGCAGGCCAGTCTCTCAATGAATTTATGCAGAAATGAAAATTTAGATATTATAGTGCAGCTGACTAGGTTATACCAGCATTAGATGATGTTCTGAGTACATCAGTACAGTAATTACTCATAAAGAAGCAAACAATCTCTTTTCCTTACAGGAAAAATGTATATTATAATGCCACTAGTAAGACATTTAGAAAGGGATTTTTCAAAGAATCCTAACAGATAACCGTCCATTTTCCAATTGAAATGTCATTTGAGTGTCTGGTTTTCTTGGGTTTTTATCAAAATCCCAGCAAAACACACTTATTTTCATTGTATAACCAAGTACAAGCATGTTTAGAGCATTTAAGTCAGTGGATTATGAAGGTTATCCAAAATGGCAATCTGAAGCAGATATCCTTGGAGAACATAGGGTTAAAGTTGTAATCCTCCTCTCATGAGAAAGTGTCCTAGTCTCTATCCTGTTCCAGGCTACAGAGAGGCTGTCATCAGGTTCAATATTGCCTCAAATGGAAATCCTCCTGGAAGGGTGTTATGTACCACTCTGGGTTTTACAGTATGGAGCAGTATGGAAGAGAAAAGCCAGGAAAAGTGATGTTTTAAAGTGAGCCTGAAATAAAGCTTGACACAAGTCAAGGAAAAGTCTTGTGTGCTTCCAAACTGGAAAGCCACTGGTGAAAGAACTGCTGAACCCAAGTCATTGCCCTTGGCCAGAAGTATCTGAACCATGGTGGTATCGCATTTACAAGTTTATATGACAATGTACACAATATATCTTCCTAATACTCTTTTGATTATCAGTATATGCAAATTATCATGTTTTAGACTATAATTTATCCATGGTTTGGCCAAATCAGAATAGGTGAATTAGACAGTTCATCTTTCCAAGGGTTCAAACCATGCTAAGTTATCTTCAGCCTTTCAATCATATGGAAAATACATTTCACATATTTGAGAATTGCTTTATTCCCACTCCAGCTCTGCACTTCCCAATTCAAGGGAAAAGAAGGCAGAAGAAAGAGTTCAAAAACGTATTGTTAAAAGGACATATAATTTCTTAATTTAAATAGTATAAGCAGGGCAAGGGCAAAGGCAAAGGCAATGCTCATATGTTCACTCGTTCCTGCACTGATCGACTGGTCTCTACCACTGTGCAATTCAAATTGTGATCTTGCGTGTTATTCAATGAAAGTCTTTTGATGTGGCAAAGTGCAAGGCAATTTCCAACAGACTTGAGGTGGATGAACTGTGTTCTCCAGACCTATGTTACAGTATAGAATAAACAAAAAAATTATGTTTTAAAGTAAGATGAACTCTCAGAGAAAGTAGCGATATCAGTAGAAGAGCTTGTTGTCTCATTATTACTCAGTAAAAGAATAAGCATGAGACTCACTTATGAACACAGTGAAGTAAGTGAAGATTGTAAGTACTTTGTCAATCATAGTCACTCTTCTGATTTATGTACCAGTGAGGGCTGTGGTACACACAACACTCCGGTCCCCTGGTTGCCTAGAGTGAGGACCTGTGAAGCATGCTGCCTTTCCCATTGCTCAGCACCCAAAGGTCTCTTTTCTGTGGAAACAAGGACTTGAGGGAAAAAAATTGGAGATTATGAATAACATGTCAGTGTCACCGCCATGGTGGAACCATGGTGTGCTCCCAGATTCAGGAACTCAGAAGACCATCCTCTCCTTTCTCTCTATATTTTTCTGTTAATGTGTGAAAGGCTGAAGTAGCCAAACACTGACTGAAAATCTGGGTTAGAAGGTGCCAGGTTTAATGTTTTAAGCTACTTGTATAAGAAAAATTTGAAAAAATTTGGAAGTATCTTTAGCACATTAAATTCAGAGTTTTCAACCTATTCTGATGGTTTTCAATGAAGTTAAAGTGCAGAAAAGATTTAACCTATAAATCTCACTGTATTTCCTTTAATTTTATCCACTTGCCTTCATTTTGAGCAAGCTAACTTATGTTCAGATAAAGCATGGCTTATTTGGCTATGGCGTATTTCCCCAAAAGGCATCAAAGTCTGCATTTGAAGATAAATGAAATCTTCAGCTGAGGACATCAAATGAAGCTATCGCCCTCCCAGGTGTTTTCTTAATCACCACTGTTGTTCATATATCATCTTTTCATTGGTCTGTATGATTTCATTGTCCACAACAAGCTTCACCATTCCCTGTCTGCGTGTTGTTTCCAGCAGATATTTGATATCTACTTTGAGATTATGGATTTTAAAAGTTCAGTAGTGTTAGGCTTTGTTGTGATTCCTGTGAGCCTCTACTAGGCATGCTTATACACCACAAACAATTTAGGTGACCTTGTTGTTTATCATATTCTGTCAGTCAAATATATTTTTTCTGCTTTCAAATTTTATTTTCCTGTTGGCTTGGAAAAGCAACGTAACTTATTTTGCTTTAGCAGTTTAGGTTTTTTCAAACCCTTATATGAAGACATGCATTCTGTGCTTTGACGCAGATGTTTATTATTCATTCTTGCTCATTAAATATTTAATCTGTACTTCTTCTGAAATCACATTACTCAGAAATAATGCATTTGGGACAATAGCTTTTTCTTACCTCTGATCCAGAAACATTTGTAACTAATCATGATGATTTTGAATGGGATAGACTTATTTTTGTCACAGTAGCTACTATGGGGCTACGTTTTGGATTTAGTATGAGATTTGTTATGAGAAGAAGGCTGGTAATATACTGATGGTTTTAGTTGTTGCTAAGAAATCAAGGACATTTCAACTTCCCATGCTTTATTGGTGTGCAGGTGCACAACAATCTAGGAGGGAGCATATCCAGAACAATGGACCTGAATTGCCCAAAGGGATATTCCATAACATATGACGTCATGATCAGCGTACAAAGCTGGAGGAAGAAGAAGGAAGGGGAGGGGAAATTCAGGGTGTTCGTCTTCCCAAGTAACCATTACATCTGATCCTGGAGATGGCTGAACACCTGCCTGAGGATGGGAAGTAGTGAATGAGTTCCTTGTTTTGCTCTGCTCGGGTGTGTGTCTTTTGTTTTCCTATTAAACTGTCTTTATCTCAACCCACAAGTTTTACAGAATCATAGAATCATAGAATGGTTAGGAATGGAAGGGACCTCAAAGATTATCTAGTTCCAACCCCCTTGCCATGGGCAGGGAAACACTCCACTACACCAGGGTGCCCAAAGCCTCATCCAACCTGGCCTTGAACACTTCCAAGGATGGGGCATCTACAACTTCTCTGGGCAACCTGTTCCAGTACCTCACCACCCTCTGAGTAAAAAATTTATTCCTTATATCTAGTCTAAATCTTCCCTCTTTCAATTTAAAGCCATTGCCCCTTGTCCTATCACTACATGCCCTTGTAAAAAGTCCCTCTCCAGCTTTCCTGCAGGCCCCCTTTAGGTACTGGAAAGCTGCTATAAGATCACCCCAGAGCCTTCTCTTCTCCAGGCTGAACAGCTCCAACTCTCTCAGCCTGTCTTCATAGCAGAGGTGATCCAGCCCTCGGATCATCTTCGTGGCCCTCCTCTGGACTCACTCCAGCAGCTCCATGTCCTTCTTGTGTTGGGGACTCCAGAGCTGAACACAGTATTCCATGTGGGGTCTCACGAGAGCTGAGTAGAGGGGCAGAATCACTTCCCTCGACCTGCTGGCCACGCTTCTTTTGATGCAGCCCAGGATAAGGTTGGCTTTCTGGGCTGCCAGTGCACATTGCCGGCTCATGTTGAGCTTCTCATCCACCAGCACTCCCAAGTCTTTTTCCTCAGGGCTGCTCTCAATCCAGGCTGCTCTCTGCTCAGCCTGTACTTGTACTTGGGATTGCCCCGACCCACGTGCAGGACCTTGCACTTGGCCTTGTTGAACTTCACTCTTTGAGTGCGAACATCTGGCCAATTCCTTATCCACCAAGTGGTCCACCCATCAAAAACATGTCTCTCCACTTTAGAGACAAGGATGTCGTGTGGGACAGTATCAAATGCTTTGGATAAGTCCAGGTAGACAATGTCAGTTGCTCTTCCCCTATCCATCAATGCTGTAACCTCATCATAGAAGGTCATCAAATTAGTCAGGCAGGATTTGCCCTTAGTGAAGCCATGTTGGCTGTCACCAATCACCTCCTTGTTTTTTATGTGCCTTAGCATAGTCGCCAGGAGGATCTGCTCCATGATCTGGCCGGGCACAGAGGTGAGACTGACTGGCCTGTAGTTCCCTGGGTCTTATTTTTCCCCTTTTTAAAGATATTGGCTATGTTTCCCCTTTTCCAGTCATTGCGAACTTCACCAGACTGCCACGGCTTCTGAAATGTGATGGATAGTGGCTTAGCAACTTCATCTGCCAGTTCCCTCAGGACCCGTGGATGCACCTCATCAGGTCCCATGGACTTGTGCACCTTCAGGTTCTTTAGATGGTCTCGAATCCAATCTTCTCCTACAGTGGGTGGTTCTTCATTCTCCCAATCCCTGCCTTTGCCTTCTGTGGCTTGGGCTGTGCAGCTGGAGCTCTTGCCAGTGAAGACTGAGGCAAAGAAGTCATTGTGAACCTCAGCCTTTTCCATATCCCAAGTAGTTTCTCACTTTTATTCTTCTAATTCTCTCCCCTACCCCACTGCGAGGGAGAGAGGGAGGGAGGGAAGGAGGGAGTGAGGGAGGGAGTGGCTGGGAGGTGTTTAGTTGCTGGCTGGAGTTAAACCATGACACTGATGTTTACATTAGGGTTACCTACTTGATTTCTATGTGCATGTAAAACTAAAGAAAAAGATTGGGCTGGTTTATAATTTTAAAATCAAGAGGTCTCTTAACTAGTTTTATCTAAGACTTCCCAAATATGGATTAAACAAAGTGTCAGTAGACATTTACACCAGCTCTGATTCAGAAGTGTACCACAAAAAAACTCTTTAAATGTCTATCATTGCAAATAGTAAGTTTTGAAAATGCTAAACAAGTTTGACCTTCCAATGGTGAATTGTACTCTTCAACAGCTGGATTTCAATGATTAGTTCCTGTTTGTCAAAACTGCTCAGAATTGTCATTTCTCCGAGAAACACACTCCCACACACTGGCAGCCTTGGGTGCCAGGATGTCATGTGGGTGCTGGGAAACATTTGGACGGTATAATTTGAGTATATCTTAAATTGACGGGTCCCGAAATAACAAGCTTAATTTCCAACAGAGAGGTATTAGCTCAAAAAGGACTTCATGTGCAGCCAACAGACAGAAAGTCAAGAATACAAGCCATATTGTCACAACTGCACAATAATGCAATACTGATTTCAAACTTAAGCCGTTCTGGTATATAGGACAGTCATGAAGAAAATGTGTATCTGCCTATTAAGGCCAATTCAGATAAAACTGGACTTGAAGTAAATCTTTGCATCAGACTGACAAACAATTTTGAAATCAAAATCCTCCTCAGACTTTGAAACTATTTGAACCATCTGCTTGTCAGGGAGCAGGAGAAGAGGGCTCCATGAAAGGAGGTGAGTTGGGAGCTAAGGGTTACAGCCAGGGCAGCAGAGCAGTCACCTCACTGGCAAGGTGCAGTGTCCCATGGTATGCAAGAAAGAAGAACAGAGAAGGTTCTGTGTCCATAACCAGGGTCAGCCACAGCCCATCGATTACCAGAAAATTCTACAATGATGAGGGAGGACCATGGCCAAACCAGGAAAACAAGTCATCAAGCTGGGGTGAGGAGCAGCATGGTAAAAGCCTGGGTGCAGGCATCCCTGTAACAAAGACCAGACAAGGAGTAAGTTGATTAATACAAGTCCTGAGTGAAGAGCTGAGGCCCCAAAGTCTTCTTACAGCTCTTCTTCTGCAAGTCCTATCCAAGGTTACACAGTCACACTGTACCAGGGCAGGCTTTGAACACAGACAGCCAAACCCATGGGAGCAGGGAAGGGATTGCAAAGCCTCCTGGTGCAGACAGGGCCCTGACACTGCTCACCTTTGGATAACTCAGTTGAAGACCTGGATTAACAGTGATTGCAAACTTTCAGAGATCTGGAAACAAGATCCTTGCCAGTCTGTGCTCACTGCCCTATCAAGCATGCTTGTACTGTTCAGCAAAGGCTATACACCTTTACTTTACAGCACCCATGGATCTGATTTGTCTCGCTGATGCTTTGATTAAAGTGTCTAGGACTTTACAAAGACGGTGCTGCAGAGCTGCCTATTCATAACAAGCTATTTTGGCAATACACAACAAATAGCTGTAAAAAGATGTTAAGTCAACAACACCTTAGTGCACTCTGTGCTGCTGTTTACGTTAACCTCTTGCACTTTCATTAGCCATTGTCTTTTTACTCATAGAACATCATCAATACGGACAACAATCTCCTTAGTCTGCCAGCAGAGTCAGTCTCTGACCAGTCTTTACTTCAAATTTTGACATGACAAGGAGGACGGTTGAATACTGCAGAAAATGATATCTTCTAATAAGTCCAACAAAATGACTGTCAATAACTTTCTACCTGCGATCAATGCAAACATTTAAATATCATTCCAAAGTGTGAGCTGCGTTCAGTCTTCTTTCGTGGGAAACTAGCTCAAATGCTGACCTTTTAGGAACGCATGCCAAAATTAAAGCTTGTAATGCACTTTTGTATTGACTAGCTGGCTTAACCTGGGTTGCACATGCTCACACACTTCTCCAATCTGCAGCTCATCTGCAGAACTCTATTTGTCTTACGCTGTTTGGTGTGTGGTTATGTTTCACTCCGTTTACCACACAAAAATATTTTTATCTTAACAGTTGCTGGTGATAAGCATATGTATTCATCACAGGGATGCAACTCATTAACTATTAGGATATGGTTTCTCTGCCATTGCACACAAATCTTTCCAATTTGCTTGTAGTTTTGCAATCTTTGAAATAATCCCTGTGGTGTAAGAGGCAGAGCACAGATAGCCTGGAGTCAGGCTGTTGAGAAAAATGTTCACTATCAGGAACAAAAAAAAGATTTCAGCAGTCCTACAGTCCAATATGAAGACCCTTCAGAAGGACCAGCTGAACAGATCATAAACCAACCAGTTTGCAATCAGCTTGCAACCAGTCTTCACAGGTGTGGCCAGTGTGTCTTGCAGAAACGGATAAAGAGCTATGAATAAAGAAAATAGAAAGTAGAGATACTGCTAGGACTGATGGCAGTGCTTCAGCATGAATAAGCACACAGGGAGCTGCTGATGAACTTGACAAGGAGAATGCATTTTTTCTACAGCTGGGCTCCCTAGGAGACAGAATTTTGCAATTCTTGATGTGTAACCGTTCTTGCAAAACTTTGGAAGAAGCCACAGTGATTGTCGATTCTGTCTTCATCATTACCTGTGTGATCCATCACCCATCGGTTACTAAAATGCCTTCTGCCTTGGATGGATCCTAATGAGATCAGGACACAATTGTATGTCTACGCCTAAGGACTCTTTGTTGGCAAACACTTCCAGTGATTACAGAAGAAAAAAAATGTTCCAAACTTCCAAAGTCTGAACATTTTTTGAAGTTCAGACTTGAGCTGACTTCATTTCTTCTATCTGCATTTGACTCTGTACAGTTGCGTGTTGGTGTTTTCTGGTCCGCCTTGTGTCATTGCCTCTGTGGATCCGGATTGAGGGACCCCTCTCTCCAGCTTACCAAGGTGGAGGCATGGCATGGACAGACCCTCTGACTCCATATGTGTGGCACCTTTCTGCCTCTGAGGCACATTCAGGCAAGACGACAGAAAAGGGTAGATGTGGTGAACTCCTCTGGCAATGGCAGTTTCATTTTAGGGGCAAGTCAGTAGCAGGGACATGTCTGCACAAATGTGCTGGATATTTCATGAAAAATAAGCTCATTTTTTCCTAGCGATGATGCATCTACTGTTTTCTCATGTAGCCACTGATGTAATGCATTTAAAACATTTTTCAGGAATGTGATCTATTCTGGACAAGCAAGGCTGGCCGGCAATTCACATTTTAAAAATTAAATTGGATAGTTTTCTCTCTATAATGTAATAATTTTGTATAGTTTATGAGTGATAATCTGATCAAAAGGTACTGCATTAACTATTAAAAATGTTCACTATATTTCAGTTTGAATTTTATTTACTTCAACTTCAAACCGTTTTATATTGTTATGCTTTTAACTGCCAGATTAAAGAGTCCACTAATGTATTTGAGTACTGTACTAGAAAAGCAGCAAGAGAACCAATTTGGAGATCAAAGAGGATTAGAAAGATATAGCTGCTTAATTCAACCATTTGAGTTTGTTTATCATTAAAACATATATCACTCTGGCCTGGACACTGCAGTTTTAACTGCTGTTGATTTTCAGCCTTTAGAATTAAATTTGAACAGGCTTTTCCATGACAGGGAATGATTTCTTGTTCAGAATAAACTCACGTTCAGAAGTGCTAAGACTAGATATTGCAGGAGGAAGCAGTATGTTTCCTTTCAGAGAACAAAACACCCTCTAGGCTGTAATCATTTTTCTGACACAGAAAAGATAGTTGCTTACAAATCATGCTTCGGGGAGAGCCTGTGAACACTTGTAGCACCAAGAGGCAATCTTTATATTAAAAAATCACTTCTCACTCCTGCAGTAGCTTAATAGCAGCATGTCACATAACGTTGTCAGATCTCATAACTGGAACCGTTACATTTTGGCTCCACTAAGCATGCCAAAAAGGTAATTCATGCTCACAAAAATCAAACGATGGGGAAATAAAAGAACACTATCAAGTCAGTCTCTGGGTACTTTCAGAAGTTCAGTCAGATAATTGAACCAATTATTATTTGTGCCCAATTCCCTCCTCCTCGGTGCGTTAAAGTGCACTGCCTTTTGTTGCACAGCAATGAATATTTCCCGAATTTCTGGTGGCCATAACAAGGATAGCTGACACAATCAGAGAAAACCTCGAACATCCCTCACTCACTCTGCTCCAAGCCAGATGGTAAGAGGCTGAGGTACAAACACACATGCAGTCCCTTGGCACTGATGGGCAGAGAGAACCACGCAGCACTTATACTCACCCAAGAGTGGTTATGGATCGAGCCAGACAAAGGCACGTGGGACAATCATGGTCCCACATCCATGCAATCTCAAAAACATAAAACGTTGCAAGATTGATATAAAAGAACATAAGGAACCACAGCCCTGGGTTACTTTTTTGGAAGTCCAAATGCTGAAACGGCAGTTTTAACAAGTGACTGAGTTCAAGCAGTCATCAAAAACATATTCACTGTTAGCAAAGAGCTCAGTGCAGAGTGATGGGTTATAAACATGACCTCTGAAGGCAGACTTGGATGATGTCTGCTCTAATCTGCCGGCACAGCCTCAGAGGCTGCTCCGACCCGTCATGCCTAGCTGCAAAGCATACACTTGTTGATTACAGCTATGGAGTGGTCACTTTGTTGTGCTTAAATAGCCCCCTTGGTTTCCCCTGGGACCTATGAGCAGCATGATGCAAGCTATTCTACCAATTGTGCACTGTCAGATGTACCACTTGGGACCTTGTTGCAGAGGCTTGCAAGCCTCTGCAAGGCTGTGAAGGGCTGGCTTGAGAACATCAGACCATACTGTCCACAGTTGCTGCCATTTGGACTTCTAATTTGATGTTTTTCGTTTTCACAGGAGCATCCTCTCTTGGAGCCACATAACGATAAGGTCTTCTGTACTGTAGAGGCTGAGTGTATTGAGATTTAGAGCACCTTGCCCAAGCAATAACACAAAGAAGTCTCCTTCCTCCATGTACTGAATACTATAAGCATTTTGGAGATAACTGAGGGAAATTTGGGAATAACATCCTATCGATCCTAATTTCTAAAGCAAACATGGTGCTATCTCCAGTTCTGCATCACATTCCTCTCTGCATTAGAACTTATATGTGTGGCAGAAAATGAGACTTCTCTGTGCTGTATCTTCTGCCAGCGTCATGCGGCAGACCTTCAAAGACTTTTGGCTCTGCTGACTTTGAGCTACCCAAGGATTTAACGCCTTGGTCAAGGGAGTCCCTGGTGAGTTTCACAGGCTGTGTGATTCCTGCAGACTCCCTCCTGAAGTAGCTGACTTACAGCCCAGCTCTCCAGCCACCTTCGCACAGAGGAGCTGCTGCTTCTTCCTCCTCCATGTTTCTCTGGAACTGCCTGGAGTTCTTGTGCAAAAAGAGCGCTGGTCCTTGCATTGAGAAACATGCAAAGGCTGTCACGGTGGCTTTCTTTGCACAGGTTGTAAAAGAGTAAGAGAAATTATCAGGAAAACTATGGCACAGCTGGAGCTAAATTTGGCAAGGGATATGAAGAATAATAAGGACTTCTACAAGTACATTACCCAGAAAAGGAAGACAAAAGAAATTGTGCCCCTCCTGATAAATGAGACAGGGAGTCTGACAACAACTGACATGGAGAAGGCTGAGCTTCTCAACAACTTTTTTGCCTCAGTTTTCACTGGCAATTTGTCTTCTCACATTTCTTGAGTCCCTGAATCTCCGAAAAGAGAAGAATAGAGTACATATTCAACTGAAATGTAGCCCACGCAATAGAGAAGCCTTCTTGATCAGAATAATGCCTCTAAATGGATCAGAGATGATTAAAGTTGCAAAGCAGAAGAACATAATATTAAAATTATTTTAGTAGTAACTTCAGCAACTCCCTACAATAGGTTTCTCCCTCAGGTATCTGAATACCAACAGGCATTCCCAGAAGCATCTTGCATCTCAGCATGCATAAATCATTGAAAAACGCAATGAGAAGGAGAAAAAAGAAAGCAAAAAAGAGAGGAGGGAGCAAGAAAGGAAAAGAAACCCAAAACCAACTCCCCACCCCCCACCCCCAACACTAAACAACGAAAAAAGACCTCAGGGGAAAAGAAGACCAAGTGAGTCCTAGGGAGTTGAGGAGCTATATGGGAAACCTTCTAGCGAAAGCTGTTCTGCTAGTTTCAGGAGGAGGTAGTTCTTCCCTCAGGGTACCAAGAACAAAACCAAAAGCTTTTTGGAAATTGCAGTTCATCATCTTTCCCTTCAGTTTCTGGATGTGGAAAGAGTTGTCATTTTCATCTTCCCCATGAGCAATGCTCAAAGCTACTAGAAGGAGGAGGAGAGAGAGGAAAGTTAGCTAACAAAAACAAAGGTTTTAAAACTTAAATCGTAGAATCATAGAATCATAGAATCTTCTTAAAGATCATCTAATTCCAACTCCCCTGGCATGGGCAGGGATACCCTCCACTACACCATGTTGTTCAGAACCTCATCCAACTTGGCCTTGAACACCTCCAGGGCGGGGGCATTCACAATTTCTCTGGGCAACCTGTTCCAGTGTCTCACCACCCTCAATGTAAAAAATTTCTTCCCTATATCTAATTGAAATCTACCTGCTTTCAGATGTTCCTTTGTTCCTGAAAATTCAAAACAAAGGAAGCAAGAGAAGTCTTCTAGAAATATCCTCTGTCTATAACTACAAGATGCCAACATGCAACACAGCAGAATGGACAAAGGAATAGTTCACCAGCAGAGTTTGGGTGAGGAGAGCCTCCCCTGCAGCATGGTACTGGATCCCAGCTGCACCCCAAGTTTGGTGCTACCTGCAAACTTGCTGAGGGGGCCATTCTGTCTCTTCCTTATCTCATTGACAGAGATGTTAAAAAGGACAGTTACCAGGACAGATCTCTCTGTTATTCCCCTTGTTCCTGCCCTCCAGATCAAGTACAACTCACTGACTGCTACTCTCCAACTGTCAAAACAGGTTTTTACCCATTTGCTTGTCCACCTTTCCAGACCATGATGTCTTCACATGAGTACAAGGATGTTGTGGGAGACACTGCTCTCTTTTCATGCACAAATCCAGCCATTTTATTGTAGAAAATCATCAATTCAGGTGGGTCCCATCTCTCCCCACTTATTGCATCTGCTCAAAAAACGTCCTGTGGTTTTTAAAGCCCTGCCAACAAAACAATCCCTATTGACAATGCCAGCTCTGGCCTTACATGATCTATCACCTTCTCCCCAAGCCCTTCCCCCTCACTGGCAGGACCAAGGAGAAAACCACCTGGGACCCCATGGTCTTGACCATCGCCCCAGGAGCCATGTATTCACTCCAGACATGCTCCAGCTCTTCCTGACCATCTTGTTGGTGATCATTTGGAGGATGAGTGGGCGTGTGTCCTGGGTTGGGCTGGGAAAGAGTTAACTTCCTTTTTTCTCGGGAAGCTGAAAGAGACACGGTTCAGGCAGCTGACCCAGCCTGGCCAATGGCTATTCAATACCATGTGGCGGCATGCTCAGAGTATATATTGGGGGAGCAGCCGGGGAAGGGGTTCTTTTCGGTGATCAGGAGCGGGCAGTGTGGTGCGTTTCGCATGGCGGTTCGCTTCGTTTTGTTCTCGCGTTTGTACGTTTATAGTTGTTTACCCTGTTCTTTCCTTTTACTGATATTGTTCTATTAAATTATCCTTATCCCACCCTGCTGGTCTCACCCCTCTCGTTCTGATTTTCTCCTCCCATTTCGCCCGGGGGGAGGAGTGAGCGAGCGGCAGCGTGGTAGCTCAGCCACCAGCTGTGCTAAACCACAACAGTGTGATAGTCCAAGGGCTGGATGAACTTCAGCAGCCTTTCTCCTGGCTTGTACACCTTAGCTAGGCCGTTTCCCCCACATCTGGCTGGTATAGTTGTGGCTTTGCCTCTTTCCCACAACAAAAATTACTGTAAAGAAGATCATCTGTAGAATAATCCTTCTCCTCTAAGAATCATGTCTAGTCTGCACCTTTTTTTGTATTGGCATTACCTACCAGTTCTCCAAAGACACTAAGAATACAAGTTTTTTTCTTTTTCTTTTCTTTTTTTTTTTTTTTTTCCTGTAACATGAGTTTTCTTTGCACAAGTTACTAGTTTTTGGGGCAAAATAGCACTTCCACATGATCTGGATGTCTGATCACATGGCACTTACATCAAACTTGTAGCAGTACTTCACAGCTTCCATCAGTCCAGTACATTGATTGACTTAATAGAAATAAACAAACCTGAAAAAAAGTTGAAGACACCACCCACTCAGAGCCATTCAGCAAAGAGAAAAATCATCTAAATTAAAAAAAAAGGAATCACAACAAATAATTCATACAACTCTGCGAGGGAGAGCAACACTGCACCATTTGCTCTGCTCTCTGGTTTAACTGGTGTTGGTCTGTCAGTCTATCATCTACGTTGAGCTGTGCTGCCTTGTCTCCATGTCTCCAGGAATTTGCCACAGCAAAATTTCAATAAGATTATTAAGAAAAAAATCCTTTTTTATCCCTAAGAGAATATCTTCTATTGTTCATCAGCTGCAAATTTTCCTCAGTGAGTTTAGTCAACAGCAGAAGGATATTATTTCTTACCTATGTAAGAAATGTACCTCTGTACCCTGGATATGCTTCTTGTGGCATGGAAGGTATTTTTTTTCTCTTAAATTACCTTAATACTGAACACTGTTTACCTTCTTTTTAGGGAAAGCGATATAGCCACCCTTAAGAGACTGAGACCGTACACCAGCTGTTCATTCACTTCTCTTAAGTCAGTTGAAAAATACTCAGAGACTTCCACAGGGTGAACTTGTCAGCTGAGGATCCACTTTGTCCAGGTGATGGGACTGGAACTGACGTTAGTCAGGGCAGATGGGCGGTCCTTCCTGTATCTGGGACTCTGGAGGAACTTTCATTTCTGAAACAACTTGGGTCAGTCATAAGAGTTAACATCTCTCAGTTGTGCTAAGACTCCTTCTAAGCCACTGCAGGAGCATGGACCCAATAGGGCAGAATAATCCTCAGCAATTGTTGCCTCTACTCTTCTTTTCAACACTGAATAGCCCCAAAAGCAGCAAGTCATATTTGAAGACTGCAAAAAAGTGCCTGAACCTGGAGCAGATGCCCTACACTAGGTAGGAAAGGTAAATTCAGTCCCCAAATCTCTTTGCAGAACTTAAAGGCTTCAATAGAGAACTGACTCTTTGACCTTATTGCCTTGTTTCTGCCTTCATTAAAGCTAATGATCTCAAGGCAGAACAAGGTCGTTTGAAATTTGGTATGTAAGTTGTAAATAATTGCAATGGTCATTAAGTATGCTGAACAAAATGTGAGTATTTAAATGGAAGCCTTTCAGGCAGGACTGAGACCTGGAGAGATCTGCAAGCCCTTACGCAGCCAGCTGGCCATGCTTGCCAGGGAGGGAAGAAGACGGTAACTGCAAAGTATTCCTCAGACAAGGTTCTCACTGCAAAATTGCCTGTGAAGAGCTGTAAACCACAGTGATCTCAGCCATCCTCTTTTTTAAAGATTTCTTGTCTTTACTGTGAAAGATTTATGGAAGTAAAAACATCTGCTCACCAATGCTAGTTGCTTTACACCAAGGCCAAGTCATTGGTTTCACAGTCTCATTCAGCTGAGAGCCCAATTAATCCTTATCACAGGGGAAGGATGTTGCCTCAGGATACACACAATCCTGCAAAAGAAATTAGGTGCAGACACATTGCTGCTGGGAAAACACTGGGCAGACGTGGAGAGGAGGCAAGAACACATTGGGAGTTTTCAGGTGTTCAATCCTTCCTTGAAGGAGTGGGATCATTAGGAGAGTCTAGTGTTCAGCTTTTGTTTCTGCAGATGTGCACGACAGGATTTTTTGGCTGGCTTTTACCTGAGTATGTTCAGTTCGACTATGTAAGAAGGAAGGAAAGTTCAAGGATCAAGGAGTCATCTTGGCACCCGTTGTACAGAGGCAAAGTCTGATTCAGAGTCCCACTCTGGTTGTACACCGTTTATAAATCACTCCATGTATAATTCCACTGGGAATATTACAGGATGAAATCAGGATTCGAGTGGGATTACTCCTGATTTACACCAGAAGACGTCAGAGCAAGCTCACTAGCTGCTTACTGTAATGCTCTGTCTTTCACTGTATCTTTTTAAAATACTACTTAATGCTCTGCAGTCTTTGCAGGGACTGACACAGGCCCAAGGTACAGGGTGTAAGCACCTTCCATAAACAAAGCCCTTAATGAACTTCTGAAATCCCTCCTGCTTTCCCAGGGTGCTCAGCTTGTTTGGACAAGAGTCCTTGTTTCACATATACATTGGGTTTTGTTTTGGTTGTTGCTTTGGTAGTTTCAAGTCTTCTGTTACAGCATTAATATTTTTTTCAGTCATCATGTCTGGATGTCGGTGGCTGAGGATAAGGTGTCTGTGATACAGAGTGAAGCTCTGTCCAGCAGCGATACTTCCAGGTGAAAACAAAAAGTGGTCGTGTCTTTTTGTCACCACCTGGGATGTGTGGAATTCCTTTCTGACTCTAAATACTCAGCAACTGGCAAATATCCCTTGGTATTGTGCTCCTTCTTCAGCCAAAACCAGTTTTGTCAGAGCAAAACAGAGTCCCGATGAGTACCTGTATTGGCTTCAGCTGAGCTCTCAGTGCTCCTCCAGACTGCGCCCCCTTTGAAGAATAAAGATTAAGACAACTTCTAGTAGTTCACTCTAAGCATATTAGCATTTGATCATATAAAACTTGATCTGAAAATGAAGAAGTGTTTGTATTGGTTTGTTTTGTTTTATTTTGTTTTTTTTTTTCCTTGTGATTGGAGGGTTTCACTAACACTGAGTCAATATAATGAACACTCACTTTTAGAGTTGAATGATATTCAACACAATGAGGGCTGGGTCATAGAAAGTCCTAAGAAGGCCTTGATAAAAACACTTCAAAAAGAGAACACTTTTCTACTCAGAAGGGGAAAGTTTTAAAATTTACATCTGACCTTTAAGTATCTTTGAACAATATTATTATGCATAATCTTTCATTTTCTACCCTTTATGCTTCAGCCAGAGCTTTTTTTGACAGAATACATCCTTTTTCTACTACAGACACTGCATTTTGAATGTTCAGTGGCATATTAACATTTACAGAAAATTTTTATCATTATTGTGGGAAAAGTCTGAATGCCAGAATCACTGTGGGATTAACTAATTAATATTTTGAAAGCACTTTGAAGAAGAAAAGTGCAAAAGTAAAATATACTTTTACATTTTTGATGAAAATTAAAGCTCCGTTGTGCAGATTTTCAATTTAACTGAATGCCAAAAATGTCCCAATACAGGTCTCAGCTTAGTCACACTTTTGCATTCAAACCTGTTCAGTAGAGTGCTCAAACACAGCTGGATGCTGTCCTGAATCAGGACTATCTTAGACAAAGAGAACAGCATGCAGAAATTATCCTCCTGGACCAGTAAAGCCAATGGTAAGAGAACAAAAGATATTGAACTTTCATAATGAAACTTCCATAAACACATAGTCTTGTCCCTCAGTACTCTGTTCCTGATTGCAAAACAGAACTGAGTCATCTCTGAGGCTCTCTCCACACAGTCCTCCAGGACAGGACAGGACAGGATAACTAAAAACACACAGGTTGAGTTCGTCAGACAGCAGCACAGTTTCACTGGTGGACCCCACATTGGAGCATGTCTCCAGAGGACACCAGACTGAATTTAGCCCTAGTACCTAGACTGATAAAGAAATACAACTTTGTTTTGTTTTGCTTTGCTTCGCCACAACCCTCTGTAGAAGATTCAGCCATTAGTTTCTGAATCTGCTTTACGTTTGATAAAAAAAGTTTTTCAGTTGTGTTGCAGAAAGTCAGATCCAGACTGAGTCAGAGGAATGGAATCAAGAATTGCAGTATTGTCCTAGTTTAGCCCGGCTGTCAACTAAATGCCAGACAGCCGCTCGCTCACCCTCCCCAACCCCCAGGGGATGGGGAAGAGAAGTAAAGGGGAAAAGGGAAAGAGACCCATAGGTTGAAATAAGAACAATTTAATACTGCAATAATAATATATGAATTTGTATATATGAATAATGATAATAATATATATGAACAAGCGATGCACAGTGTAATTGCTCACCACCCAGTGACTAAGGCCTGGCTCATCCCAGACTAACGATCCCAAAACAGATAAGTCCCAACACCACAATCCTGGACCAGCGAGAGGCCCAAAAAGAGAGAGAGAGCACTTTGAAAGTCCAAGAGTGAGAGCCTCTGGAAGAGCAAAAGCCCTTCTTTCCAATCAACTCTCATTTTTATACTGGGCATGATGCTGCATACCTTGGAATACTTCATTGGTCAATTTAGCCCTCAATCCTAAGTCTAAGTTCAAATCCTAAGGTGAGTTGTGGACTCTTTGTCCCAGCCACGCTCCTCCCAGCCTGTTGTGCTCCTGCACACTGGCAAAACACGGGAAGCTGAAAAGTCCTTGAGGCCTCAGTGCCAACTATAAACATCAGTGTGCTGTCAACATTCTTCTCAGAGCGAATCCCAGACTAAAACCAAAACTCATAGCTCTTCTAGCTGCTAAAAAGAGCTAACTCTGTCCCCACTGACACTAGGACAAATATCTAAATTTGAGAGCCTGTAGAAAGGCTAAGTGTCCCATATAATCATTGCAGACATCTCTGAAAGCCTTCAGAATGCAATTTAGACCAATTAACTAAACAGCTACCTATCTCTCCTGATGGTGTGGGAAAATCAAGATTCTCACTACTGCTACAGAGCCAAGGAAGCCCTCCAAAGCAAAGTCAGTAGCAAATGTCATCTCCAAATGAAGGTACTCAGCCAAGATAAATATAGTCCAAGATCTCAGATCTTGTTTTCGAGGAAATGTTTGTGCATTACTAGCAAAGAGAAAGTCATAGTCCTGGAAACAAAATCCTTCAGGTTTGCTCCTTCCTAGCTGGGTGAGCTCACTATGAGTGCAGCCAGTCTGCCTCCTGTGTGCTGTGCTGTTACCTCGCTGTTGTCCCAAAAACTAATATTCTTTTACCCAATGTGCAAAAAGTCAATTTACACACAGAGTCGAGATATTTGTTTGTTACGTATCTGTGCCGAGATGGGTGCTAGGTGGTAAAATCACAAAGCTAGCACATCTAAGTGTTCAAAATGGTGTTATTTATACATGCACGGTTACATATACATAACCTATAACATTTCTATTGATAATCATTCTACTTAAACCTCTTCTGATTGATACACGTTTTCTTTATCTGCAATGAAAGGTAGAAATCTCTAGAAAATCATTGCGCATGCTCAGTGGGTGAGGGACATCTTCAGGAGATGGGTAGCTTTAGTGATGGCAGTGTGTATTTTCTCATTAAAACACGTAAAGTTCAGCTAAAGGACAGGAATTTTTCAACTAGTTAAACATTTACATGGCCAAACTGCCAAGATCCTGGTACAACAGGATGAAGCTCCTAATTTCTTAAATTTAAATGTTTAGCCAGGTCTTTATGATCCAACTTTATCATCAATCTGATAATGTGGTGATGTATCCTACATCACTGCTGCAGTAAAAGAGGAGCCCAGGGCATTAAGTGCTAGGTTATTATGAAAAAGAGAGGTAGTATGACAAAGTTTTGGGTTGAAATCAGTGCAGCGTTATGAAGTTAATATGTCTAAATTCTCTGTCCTCCCTGGGGAGTCATGTGGAATTTATGTAAGGGAGGATTTTATCACGCTAGTTCTGGGTGCTTTTATGCAAACACATGCAAACACAACTCAGACATCAGGAATAAATCAGTGAATTCTTCATGTTCCTGGAGAGCTAGCTGGTGTTATAAAGCAGGATTGCCTTTGAGAGCTGGGTGTGATTTAATCCTTTTATGTGGCAATACTTTCAGACTCTTCTAGAGAGATACAAACTCACATATTCTGAATAAAATTAATAAAAAAGAAGAGTCTTAAGAGTTTGGGGAGATTTTTTTTAAGTAGATGTTTAGAGAACTGAGTTTGAGATGTGCTGCTACATTTCACTTGTATAAATCATAGAATCATAGGATGGTTAGGGTTGGAAGGGACCTCAAAGATCATAGAATCATAGAATCATAGAATGGTTAGGGCTGGAAGGGACCTTCAAAGGTCATCTAGTCCAACCCCCCTGCAACAAACAGGGATATCTCCAACGAGATCAGGTTGCTCAGGGCCTCGTCCAACCTGGCCTTGAATGTCTCCAGGGATGGAGCATCCACCACCTCTCTGGGCAACCTGTTCCAGTGTTCTACCACTCTCATGGTAAAAATTTTTTTCCTAATATCCAATCTGAATCTACCTCCCTCTATTTTAAAACCATTACCCCTTGTCCTATTTAAAACCATTACCCCTTGGTGATGTGAAACTTAAGGACAGCCTTGGCTGCAGTGACCACGACACAGTGGAGTTCAAGATCCATGGGGCAGCAAGGAAACCATTCAGCAAATTCTGTACCCTAGACTTCAAGAAGGCGGACTTCGGCCTCTTCAAGTACTTGATGGGCAAAGTGCCGTGGGAGGCGGCCCTGGAGGGACGAGGGGCCCAGGAAAGTTGGTCCACATTCAAGGAGCACCTCCTCCAAGCTCAGCAGAGGTGCATCCCGATGAAGAACAAGTCGGGCAAAAAGACCAGGAGGCCTGCGTGGATGAGCAAGGAGCTCCTGGACCAACTGAAAATGAAGAGGTTAGCCTACAGAGGGTGGAAGCGGAGACAGATAGCCTGGGAGGAATACAGAGAAGCTGTACGAGTGACCAGGGATCAGGTGAGGAAGGCTAAAGCCCTGAAGGAATTGAATTTGGCAAGGGATATAAAAAGCAATAAGAAATGCTTCTATAGGTATGTAGGGGACAAAAGGAAGTCCAAGGAGAATGTAGGCCCCCTCCGGAAGGATACTGGTGTTCTGGTCACCCGGGACATAGAGAAGGCTGAGGTACTCAATGAATTTTTTGCCTCAGTCTTCACTGATAAAGCCTCTTGTCTTACCACCCAAGCTGTGGAAAGAACTAGCAGGGACTGTGAGGATGAACCACCGCCCACTGTACTTGAAGAGCAGGTTCGGGAACATCTGAGGAACTTGAAGGTGCACAAGTCCTTGGGACCTGATGAGATCCATCCGCGGGTCCTGAAGGAACTGGCGGATGAAGTTGCCAAGCCACTGGCCATTGTATTTGAGAAGTCGTGGCGGTCTGGCGAGGTCCCCGATGACTGGAAGAGAGGGAACATAACCCCCATTTTTAAAAATTTTTTACCATGAGAGTTGTAGAACACTGGAACAGGTTGCCCAGAGAGGTGGTGGATGCTCCATCCCTGGAGACGTTCAAGGCCCGGTTGGATGAGGCCCTGAGCAACCTGATCTAGTTGGAGATATCCCTGTTCCTTGCAGGGGGGTTGGACTAGATGACCTTTGAAGGTCCCTTCCAGCCCTAACGATTCTATGATTCTATGATTCTATCACAACAGGCCCTCCTGAACAGCCTCTCCCCATCGTTCTTGTAGGACCCCTTGAGGTACTGGAAGACCGCTATAAGGTCACCCCGGAGTCTCCTCTTCTCCAGGCTGAACAGCCCCAACTCTTTCAGCCTGTCCTCATAGGAAAGGTGCTCCAGCCCTCTTATCATCTTCGTGGCCCTATCATCTAGTTCCAACCCCCCTGCCAGATCATCTTGTTCCAACCCCCCTGCCATGGGCAGGGAAACACTCCACTACACCAGCTTGCCCAAAGCCTCATCCAACCTGGCCTTGAACACTTCCAGGGATGGGCCATCTACAACTTCTCTGGGTAACCTGTTCCAGTGCCTCACCACCCTCAGAGTGAAGAATTTCTTCCTTATATCCAATCTAAATCTGCCCTCTTTCAGTTTAAAGCCATTGCCCCTTGTCCTATCACTACATGCCCTTGTAAAAAGTCCCTCTCTAGCTTTCCTGTAGGCCCCCTTTAGGTACTGGAAAGCTGCTATAAGATCACCCCGGAGCCTTCTCTTCTCCAGGCTGAACAGCCCCAACTCTCTCAGCCTGTCTTCATAGGAGAGGTGCTCCAGCACTCGGATCATCTTTGTGGCCCTCCTCTGGACCCGCTCCAGCAGCTCCATGTCCTTCTTGTGTTGGGGACTCCAGAGCTGAACACTGTATTCCAGGTGAGGTCTCACGAGAGCTGAGTAGAGGGGCAGAATCACTTCCCTCGACCTGCTGGCCACACTTCTTTTGATACAGCCCAGGATACAATTTGCTTTCTGGGCTGCCAGTGCACATTGCCGGCTCATGTTGAGCTTCTCATCCACCAGCACTCCCAAGTCCTTTTCCTCAGGGCTGCTCTCAATCCAGGCTGCTCTCTGCCCAGCCTGTACTTGTGCATGGGATTGCCCCAACCCATGTGCAGGATCTTGCACTTGGCCTTGTTGAACTTCATGAGGTTCTCACAGGCCCACCTCTCCAGCCTGTCAAGGTCCCTCTGGATGGCATCCCTTCCCTCCAGCATGTCCACAACACCACACAACTTGGTGTCTTCTGCAAACTTGCTGAGGATGCACTCGATCCCACTGTCCATGTTGCCAACAAAGATGTTAAATAGCATTGGCCCCAATACTGACCCCTGAGAAACACCACTCGTCACTGGCCTCCACTCGGACATTGAACCGTTGACCACAACTCTTTGAGTGCGACCATCCAGCCAATTCCTTATCCACTGAGTGGTCCATCCATCAAAACCATGTCTCTCCACTTTAGAGACAAGGATGTCACGTGGGACAGTATCAAATGCTTTGGATAAGTCCAGGTAGACAATGCCAGTTGCTCTTCCCCTGTCCATCAATGCTGTAACCTCATCATAGAAGGCCACCAAATTAGTCAGGCAGCATTTGCCCTTAGTGAAGCCATGTTGGCTGTCACCAATCACCTCCTTATTTTCCATGTGCCTTAGCATAGTCGCCAGGAGGATCTGCTCCATGATCTTGGCGGGCACAGAGGTGAGACTGACTGGCCTGTAGTTCCCTGGGTCTTCTTTTTTCCTCTTTTTAAAGATGGGGGCTATGGGCCCTTTTCCAGTCATTGCGAACTTCACCAGATTGCCACGACTTCTGAGATATGATGGGTAGTGGCTTAGCAACTTCATCTGCCAGTTCCCTCAGGACCCATGGATGCACCTCATCAGGTCCCATGGACTTGTCCACCTTCAGGTTCTTAAGATGGTCTCGAACCTGATCTTCTCCTACAGTGGGCGGTTTTTCATTCTCCCAGTCCCTGCCTTTGCCTTTTGTGACTCGGGCTGTGCAGCTGGAGCTCTTGCCAGTGAAGACTGAGGCAAAGAAGTCATTGAGTACCTCAGCCTTCTCCATATCCTGGGTAACTAGGTCCCCCGTTTCCTTCCGGAGAGGGCCTACATTTTCCCTAGATTTCTTTTTATCACTGACATATCTATAGAAGTTTTTCTTGTTGCTCTTGATGTCCCTGGAGAGATTTAACTCTATTAGGGCTTTAGCTTTCCTAACTTGATCTCTGGACAATTGCTCTGTATTCTTCCCAGGCTACCTGTCCTTGCTTCCACCCTCTGTAGGCCTTCTTTTTGTGTCCAAGCTAGTCCAGGAGCTCTTTGTTCATCCATGCAGGCCTCCGGGTGTTCCTACCTGACTTTCTCTTTGTTGGGATGCACCGTTCCTGAGCTTGTAGGAGGTGATCCTTGAATATTATCCAGCTTTCTTGGGCCCCTGTTCCCTCCAAGGCTTCATCCCATTGTACTCTAGCGAGGAGATCCCTTAAGAGGCCAAAGTCTGCTCTCCTGAAATCCAAGGTAGTGAGCTTGCTGTGCACCCTTGTTGCTTCCCTAAGAATCTTGAATTCCACCAAATGTCTTATAAAAGCCTGATATCTAGCTTCTAGGTTTTTTGTCCATCAAAGTTATATTTAAGCTTTAAATATTTCATTGTGCTTATTGGAACAACAATTACCATCTTATATGTGGTGCAAGATGCCGTGACTGGAGCTTTTTGCAGACTGCACATACTGAACCTCACCATGGAGTATTCACACATCGTGGTTCTGTGATGTAGAGGATTGTCGTGGTTTTTTTTTTTTGGACTGAGGGTCGAGACAAGAACCGAGCGGGAGCACCCACCAACCATGGTCTCGGGCAAAACATGACTCAGGCTTTCTTCATAAAAACAAAAACAATTTATTAACAGTTACTAAACCAAAAGACAAAAGGGAACGAAACCGGTTACTTGAGAGGAGAAAGAGAAAACAAGGCCCGATCTTAAAACAACACCTCCCCACCCCCTATTTTCCTTTCGTTCCTGGCTCTGCCTTCCCCCCAGCGGCGCAGGGAGACAGGGAATGGGGGAGTACAGGTCAGTTCATCCATGTTGTTCACTGCCGCTCCTTTCTTAAAGGAGGAGGAGTCTTTACACCATTTTTCCCTTGCTTCGGTGGATCCCCTACTCACGAGGAAAAAGTCCCCAAACTTTTCCAGCGTAAGTCCTGCCCGCAGGATTGCAATCCTTCCCCATGGATCGCACCAGTTCGGGCTTTACCAGTCTCGGCCTCTTAGGGAGCTGCTGCCACTCACGTCGGCGTGGGTCGTCCCACGGTCTCCAGATGCCTCCACGACCTCGTCGTGCATTCCATGCCCCATTATCAACAGTACCTGGTCGCACATCCCCTGCTCCACGACCTCTCCTGGGCTCAGGCATCTCCTTCCCGACGTGGGTTTCTCCACAGGCCACGACTGGGTCGCTGCTCCGCCGAGTACACCCTGGCTGCAGGGGGGCCGCCTGCCATCTCACACCGATTTGCAAGGGAAGCCTCAGCTCCAGTACACCTCCTCCTGCTCCATCTTTGCTGACTCGGTCGTTGTGGTTGTCTTCTCTTAGATATTAATCCTCTCTGGGGAAGCTCGGCCCGGCGGGCACCCCGGGAGTGGGGCGCTTACCGAGTCCCCCATGCGGCTCCCCCGGCGCCATCTTGAGCACATGGCGCCGGCCCGGGCCCGAGCGGCCGCTCGGCCGGGAGCCAGGAGCGAGGGCAGTGCCCTCCTGCTCTCTCCTCGCTCCTGAGCTAAAAGCCCCTTCCCGCCCCTTTGTCTCAACTTAAATAGGGCAATTCGCAGAGGCGCCGATTTGGCTCAACCTCCCCCGGGGGGGATGGGACTCAGATCTGGTGGCACAGGGAGCAAATCCCCTCCCCTGCCACCAGAACACCCCCCCCCACATCAAACTATCACAAGGATGGGATATAACCCAGAAGAGATTACCCTACTACTCAGCCTGCCAGGGGCTAAATTCCCTTGCAAAAGTATTTATCTGTATTTCTATTAAAAAACATTGTTCTAATGAAAAACAGTAATATGGCAAAGCTTCTCATAATTTAGGTCTTCAATTTTATTTTTTACATTTTTAAATTCTGCATGCGGAAGAATATAGGAGTAAGAATTCATTATAAACAATGTTTGAGACTGTCAGACTAAACCCAAAAGATGTAATACAGGGCAATTCGCAGAAAATTCGCAGAAAGTCCATCTATTATGTATCGGTTCTGTAGTGATTCTCTGAGATGCAGCTAAAATGGCTCACTTGGAGGTTGTTTTGTGGATTTTGAAAGTCAAAGCAGAAGCTCAACTCTGCAGAAAAGTCTTCCACATAGGAGGAACAAAGACACTGTGTTGGTTTAGACAGCAGCAACACAGCAGAAATATCCATCCTTACTTCTGAGAAATCTTAGATTGACTTGTGGAAGATACATTGTGAGAAAAAAGAAAAGGCCAAGTAGAACATGAATAGACCAAATGCTCAGGTACTTGGTGGTCAAGGAGAAAAGCTGGGTGACCCACATCTCACTTTCTGACTTGTCTCATTGAATCAGACTGTAGTGGTCTTTTAATAACATTTGCAACTTAGCAAGTGATAAGCATTTCTCAAGATCCAAGAAAATAAGAGCTTGAAATGAAACTGACACATAACAGGTATCACTACCCTCTTCTGAGTCACTTTGGGCATCTTCAGCTCTGCATAGGGAGACTGTGCAAGAGGATAAGCACGCCTTAAAAGTCTGAAGCGGTTATTTACTGGCTAACACAAAAGATAGCTGGGATTTAAGGAGCCTGGTGATGGTCACTGCTCCACAAGGGATCCCAGAGCCTTTGTTAGTGGGGCAGGAGGGGAAGAGTTTGTCCCCGCAATTCCCAGACTCTGTCCTCAGTGGTGCTGCTTTGTCATCTCCCATTGACCCAACACCCTAGTGACACTGATAACTGGATGGTTCAGCCTGGTCATCCAGCTGGCTGAGTCCCTTGATGGCAGGAGGCTGCAGAGTCTTACAGGGGTAAGGGTTACCTATAGCACACAGAGCAGCAGTGAGATGGCTACAGACCCGCTGTCCTCAGCCCCTTTACCTGTCCTTTTCCCTAGGTAAATTCACATGTAATATTCCTTGCAGAGGCAACAATGTGAAGTTTACTGTTAAATTATTAAAATTCATCTTTTCTGGTTATAACATAGCTGCAGCATTATTACAATTATTAAAATGTATATTGAAATGTAACATTTCTTGCAGTGTACAATTTCCCAAACTAAGAGACCAAAGAGAGGCATACTGAACCTGGCAGAAAGAGCAGAAAAAATGTTAGTTATGTTTAATCATATCAGTTCTAATCACACGAGGCAAACTCCCTTCCCCTCACTAGCACAGATGCACTTTCTTGTTCTTCAGACATTTTTGTGATGAGATGGAGCGTTACTCTCACTTGGGACCTGACTAAACAAAACACTGACAGCCTTCTATAAGGTGCTATCTTCCATTACCAGAGTTTTTCCCACTGTAGCTCTTTAAGACATCTTATTATGGCAGTAGGTACATCAAACGCAGATGTCAGAAATTAGGCTCAAAACAAACCAAGAGACTTTTCTTGCAGGTGGTGTTGCAGTTGAAAGGCAGAACTCTTTGCCACAAGCTGTGGATGATAAAAGCTTATATGGTTTCAAGAAGAGGCTGGAAAAGCTCACGGGAGAGAAATCCACCAAGAGTTGCTAATTTTATAGAAACTACACCTAGCACAGGAAGGGCCTGAGCTGCAAATAGTAATGGGCTGGGAGAATCATCAGAAAAATTCCCATATATGTTTGTCGTGCTGCCATACATTGCCCCAGGTATTTTGACCACTACTGGAAAGCAAATGGTTTCACCCACTGTAGACATTCTTCTGTAAGATAAGCAAAAACACATTTACTGATTAATGGCAAAGTACCAATCATGTCATTGCATATGCTCTACTTTTCTTTCCCATGAATGTTTTAACACTGATGAAATAAATTAGACTGAAAAGGGAACATTTATACAAGGCATAGAGTCGGCTTTGATCTTCTTAAATGTATAGACCATTAGGATATTTAACTTTTGATCTCTGTGCCTATTATCAAGATTTGTAATGGCTTCCTCTGCACCTTTTTATACTAGGCCATCACTGTGGTCTCCGTTTGTGCTCTTATTAAACCCAGCTTCTTGTTTGATTGTGGATAAAGTTGATGCCCAATCTGATTCATTTCAAACAGCACAGATAAAAGAAGTCAAGAGTCTCAGATCTGGGCCTGTCATTCATAGGCAGCTCTGATGTTTTTTTTTTTTTTCCTCCCTGCACCCTCTGCAACCTGCAGAGGCACAAGGAAATTACATGATGCTGCTCAGCTCTGCCAGCCTGGCTCCCAAAACCTGACCTTGACAGGGAGAGAGAAGGGAAGTCAAAAATCATGCCAGTCACCCGACCTGGGATAACCTGAATGTGAGAGAATCCAATGCATCCAAACTTGCCAGCAGAGCTCAAATCTAAAAAAAAAAAAAAGATAGGGGCCAAAAGTTGACAAAAAGTATTAAAACAGCAACTCTGAAACAGATGCCTCTGCTATGCATGCAGCATAAGATGAAGATGTGTATAAAAATCTTGTGAACCGTCCTCAGATGTCTGTTAAGAAATTCATCTTCCCAAGTTGAAAAAGAAATTGCCTAAAAATAGATTTAAATAAAAAAAGATAATGAAATGTTTGGAAATTTATTTAATGAGGCAGTTTCTGAAGTACAGCACAAAACAAAGATTATATAATGGGTGTGAAAATAACATATCATACTCAAATTCTTCTCACGCTTCTGAGTCATTTAGCCTGCTGTCCTTTTGAGCTGTCACTTGAACAAAAGCATCTGAAATGAACTGATTTGGTAACTTACCTCATTTGTCTTTTTTCGGGAAGCATCCTTTTCTCCAGAAGTCTCTAACAACAGGCTAAAAGGAGAGACAAATACAAATGAAATGTCAATAAGAAAGACAATTAGGTTTTTCCATGAGTTGAAACTTTGAGATGTATATTCCAGGCACAGTTGCTGCGTACACCACATACCTCTGATATTCAGCTCAGAATTTAAAGAAAAGTCACGGAAATTCTCTCTCTTATTGGAGAGTCTTTGAGAATCCAACACAACTGCAACACAGCACAATTACAGCATTATGAAAGAATACCCAAACTGTCTCAGCTATCTGAAGTCGTATAACTGCCTTAGCATGACTCCTCCCTGAAGCATCATACTCTGCTTACAGCATTTGTCCTTCCTCCGATACCCAGATTTAACTCTCTGAGGGCTAACACACATATACCTCTGTGCAGGACTGAATAACATGAAGAAAAGGAAAAAAAAAGTTAAACTTTGGAGTTATGATAGAGTTTGAAAGAGAGACTGTCCTCTTGGCAGACCAGCACCTCCTAAGCAGTGACTCCAAGCTGGGCTCCGCTGCAGATACCCTTGCGAAATTGCAGGGCAAGATGTTTCATCTTTGGGTGCCTCCACTCCCTGCCCATACCAGGATAAATGCAATTATTTGCTCTTTGACCATTGAGGCTGGAAATGTGTTGAGGCCAGCAGCACTCTCTTGCTGTGTTCTCGTGTTTACCACAATGGTACTGAAGTCTCAGCAGGAGGCTCCTAGTAGCACAAACAGATAATAATAATAACTAACGTCTTTAATGAGAGACCTCTTCAAATGTGTAGAGAGGCTGCCAGGCTGATCCATCCCTGTGTGCCCATCTGAACAGATACGTGCCTATTAACGTACTTGTCAGGTTATTTTTTTTTCTTACATCCATAGAGAACCCACGATTGTATCTCATTTTTCAAACAATTTTTTGTTATTCTTGAGGATTTCTTTTCTTAGCAATCACCTAGATTAAGACAGACACTTAAAGAAAGTGTAGTAAAGCTTCCTTCATTACCCAGCCTGAATACGTTCGTGCTTCTGGCATTCTGAAAAGGTTTAACAGATTGAGGCATGTATAAAAATTGCATGAAGCCCTGAATCTCAACGAGATTTTCAGAGGGGGTGTCAATATGTCAAACTCACTAGCAGACAAGTAGACCTTGAGGTCAACACAATAGATTTATTTCAGAATAGAACTGAAAACAGGATTATTTGTGGGGAAAAATCTAACAGCTGGACTAAGGTGCTCTGAAAGGTAGTATGGCATAAACCAATCAGAATGAGATTAGTAGGGATTTTAAGAACAGAAATATGTAGGGGATTATTTAACAACATTATCATCCACAAAAAGAGCTAAAGAAAACTAAGAAGTAACACAATTCTCAAACACTGTTGACATCATTCAGTGTTCTAGCATGAAACAAGAGATCTAAAGCTTTAGCTTTGGGAGTCATGCAATTCTGTAGTACCTCCACTACTTTTATACCCCTCTTCTTTTTTTTTTTTTTTTTTTGGCATTTATGAGTATTTCACATTTTCCGTAAGACTGTGGAGAAAAGTCATTGGATTGTAATTCTCAAAGACTTTAAAACCATGAGGCAAATAGATCTTAAAACATATATTTACTGATCTTTTTAATTTAAATAAAAGTGCTTGATTTTCTGAGCCTCAATCATGATTTTTTAATACTTACAGTACTTTCCTATTGATCTAACCTTTTTTGTAATTCTGACAGAAACTGTGTATGCAGCCCTGTAGTACAGCTGAAGTGTACTAAACCACTCAAATCTACTTGCACAAAAATAATTCAAATTTGTTAACAAATAAAAATGAAAGTTAGTCAAAGCAGAGAACAAGGGAAGAGCTAGTATGAACATGGATAGATTAATAGTCATGTTAATATTAGGGTTAATTCTATTTTATTATTATCATCAGTAATCTAAAAGCATTGGTAAACAACATCTACTTGGATAGTAATAGAACAATGATATAACAATAGGAAGGACGGAGATCTACTACAGAAGGACTTAAGAGGCATGTGTGGGAGTAAGAAATAAAAGAAAAATAAATTGATTTTATGAAACACTAGTTAGTATAAAAAGGAAAAATGAGCTTTTAGCATGGAATTAATCTTCCCTAATTTCAACCATTTAAACCATTGAAAACGTCAATCATTTAAACTTCAAGCATGTAATTTCAAAATAATTCTCTAGTTTCCTTTGTAGTCAGTGGACAGAAACATGTTCTAGCTAAATTTAATTCATCTCACCTATCTTGAACAATGCTTTAGAGTAGGCTACTTTTGAGAAGATCTGGTGTCTGTTTTCACTGTAAGGGAAGTTGGAACCACTGTCTTGTACTGGACATATATTTTGGACAATTAAGATAAGTGGAGATGAATTTCACTCTCACATGGGGGAAAATTATGGAAAAAAATAAAGCCAATACAGATTTAAGAATGATGAAAACAAGAAAAACAAGTAAATGATACAAAATTACATAAAAGCTTCTCATACAGTTTTAAATGGTATCTGAAGAATTTTAGAGGGCCTGTGTTTTAGCACTGTAGTAATGCAGACAGGTTCTTCCTCTGAAGAATTTCTAAAACATCTGCTTATCTCTTTCACATGTAGTGAACTTGGGCATTTTTAGGAGAAGTGATTCATTGGGCACTTAAAATTTGGAAGTACAAGTCAGATGTTTAAGTTTGAAGGATGAATTAGGTCTTACAGCTTTGAAACAAATTTTGAAAGAAAAAATTATAAAAGACACAGAGGTAAATAGAAAAGCACAACATGTTTTTGTCAAAGTTGAGTTCTGTCAAGAAATTCTAACTTTTATTTTAAAAATAAAATTATTTCTTAAATTAAATATAGTAGGCATTGCACATTAAGAAAATTGTAGTGAAGCTGAAGAGCAAGAGAGCTAAATGTAACATGAATAATGTATAAGTGTAACTAAGGTAAGGTAGGTAGGGAACTGCTAAAAGAGGAAATGAAAATGGGATTCTCCAGAGGGCACGTCACCAGAGAAAGGTAACCATGAGGATCCTCAAAATTGCTCCTAAGAGTCATTTATGAATATTTTCGTTCATGATCTTAACTCAAAAGCAATTATATGATGGTAAAACTCTCCAATAGCATGAAAGCTTTGTCAATAAACAGACAATTCTGGAAGAACAGCATGATGCTGAGGACTGCAGAGATGGAAATGGGATTAAATGTAATGGTGTATAAAATGAAAGGTCATGCACTTAAGGACTCATAAGAAGACTTTCTGGAGTAATAAGGAATTCATCAGCTGGAGCTGAATGAGACAGAGAAAGGGTGTTATGTGATCACAGGTATCCTCTGAGTTACCACTGAGAAGTAGGCATGAAAAAGGTAAAGGTGTTCTTAAAATATGTTGGGAGAGATATTTCAGCAGAAGCTACTAGTCTGTTCTACCTGCATGGCAGACTGCATCTC
Organism: Tauraco erythrolophus; assembly: GCF_009769465.1. NCBI lineage: Eukaryota > Metazoa > Chordata > Aves > Musophagiformes > Musophagidae > Tauraco > Tauraco erythrolophus. Next base: position 119,602,296 of record NC_141465.1, on the reverse strand, counting down.
AGTGGAGGTAAAGAAACATTAATGACTTTTGTGAGGAGTATTAATGCTTTTTGTGGTTTTTATGAGAATTCCTGTGCTGTTCTATGCACCCCTGTGGTCACCCCTTGGCAGTGCCAAAGGACGATGTGGCACCCTGGAGGGTGTCCTCTGGGGTAAGAAAACTTCATTGAGAGGAATTACGAGAGGCTTGTCCATAAACATGCTAAGGGATAAATACATTTAATAAAGAGATATTTAAACCAAAGCACAGTATTACGAGGAAAAAACAAAAAACAAACCACACACACCCCAACAAACAAACCCCAAACCAAACTCACAAATGCATCTATATCCAGCAGGAATGCATTTAGGTTCAAAATAATAAAAAAGTTTCTTTATCATTATTACACGCAATTAATGAGACTTTTAATAGAAAACATTTAACTAGTTGTCCTGGTTTCAACTGGGACAGTGAGTGCCTGTGTGGCACTTAGTTGCTGGCTGGGGTAAACCACAACACAATTTTCAAGATGGAGCTCAGCTGTCTTCTGGAAACGATACAATCCAAGCAAGGGACTGGACTCAATGATTTAGGAGCTTCCTTCCACTTCTCTTGTTACAAACACATGCACTATTGATAGAAAATAGTACAGAACAACATTTTTGAGAGTAACAGGCTCTTTTCTAGAACATTTTATGAGAAGATTTTTAAAGATTCTATGAGGAAAGGAAGACTATCTTTATTTCCGTTTGTGGAGGAATGAACAGTGACACATGCAGGTAAAATGGCTTTCCTTAGTCACCCACCAGGTCTGTAAAAGAATGTTTCTTTAATCTCTGTCTGCTGCAATACAGTGATCTCCTGGAGCTGGAAACGAGGGTGAAAGGAGGTGGGTTTTTTTGTTGTTGTTATTTTGTTTGTTTGTTTTATTTTCTGTTAAAAAATATCTGTTTATAAGCATTTATCTTATAATTAGAAACAGATACATACCATGGGAATTTTCATTTTGGACATTGCTATAAAACAGTAGGGTAGTTTACTAGTGAATTATGCATTTTTGCATCAAGGGTATGTGTACAGGTGTGAAATTGAGTATGGTCTGGACAGACCTGCCCCTCTACTCTGCTCTCGTGAGACCTCACCTGGAATACTGTGTTCAGCTCTGGAGTCCCCAACACAAGAAGGACATGGAGCTACTGGAACGAGTCCAGAGGAAGGCCACAAAGATGATCCAAGGGCTGGAGCACCTCTGCTATGAAGACAGGCTGAGAGAGTTGGGGCTGTTCAGCCTGGAGAAGAGAAGGCTCCGGGTGATCTTATAGCAGCTTTCCAGTACCTAAAGGGGGCCTACAGGAAAGCTGGAGAGGGACTTTTTACAAGGGTGTGTAGTGATAGGACAAGGGGCAATGGCTTTAAACTGAAAGAGGGCAGATTTAGGTTAGATATAAGAAAGAAATTCTTTACGTTGAGGGTGGTGAGGTACTGGAACAGGTTACCCAGAGAAGTTGTGGATGCCCCATCCCTGGAGGTGTTCAAGGCCAGGTTGGATGAGGCTTCGGGCAACCTGGTGTAGTGGAGGATTTCCCTGTCCATGGCAGGGGGGTTGTAACTAGATGATCTCTGAGGTCCCTTCCAACCCTAACCATTCTATGATTTTAAGATTCTATGATTCTGTGATTCTATGACAGCAATAAATTAATAGAGCCCTAAGTTCATAAATAAACATGGGAAAGCATAATCTTTCCGCTAACTTGCTTACAAACTTGAGTTAATGCTTAGTGTGGTCCTGCCCATGAGTAAACAAAGTAACTCTGTGTCTTGCTCCAAGCTGAGTCATATCTGGTACCCGCATGTCTACACTGGATATCTCCAAATGTCTAAGTCTACAGACAGTATCATGGGGTCATGTGTAAACACAGCCTTCAAATCATACAAGACCATGGTGACACTTCATTTGTCAACCTAGCTTCAGCTTTTTTTTCAGGATTAATTTGAATTATTCAAACAATCTGTTCTAATACAGATTTTTCAAAAGTTTGCCTTAGCATGCTAGATTGATAGTGAAAAAACATTAGTCACAAGCCGAACAGAAGTTATTTACTCTGAATTTGTTGTGTCGATGCATTGTCTATTCAGATTAGCTGTATTGTAATTGCCTCTAAGTTCGCGTTTCATTTATGTTTGCAAAATTATGTTCATTCCAATAGACTATTTCATAAGTTTCAGTGACAGACTTACATAAAAATGTTTCTATTCACCCAAACAAATGGGACTTCATGATAAATTGCTTTATTACTTTGTTAACAAGATGCCAAGTATGAAGAAGATTATCCAGTAAGGTATATGTTAGATACTGCTGAATGACTCTCACCCTTGATAAATTTGCAGATTTAGAAATTAATGTATTTTATTGAATATAAGGAAAATGTTTACAAACATAACGAAGCATCAATCTGTATCCTGAAGTGTTTAAATTATCTTTACAGCTCTGAGACATAAAATATAATGTATGTATATTTTCAACACAGGAAGTTTGGATCAAATAATCAAAAATTCTGTATTTTTTATGTTATTAATTCTTTGATATGAATAAAACAAGCAAGCTAATAATGAAGTCTTTTCAATAATATTGTTTCCTTATGCAATGGTCTTATCTGAACAATTGCTGGATTTTCACTTACCTTAATTATACATTTCTTTGGCTTTAACCTCTTCTCAGTCTCTGAGGAATGGCACATAGCTTGCAAAGGAATAAAGAAAAAACTTTACAAAAATAATATCTAATGAAAAAAGAGAGTCTACCCTCTTTTTATATCAGGGGATATCAAATGTCCCGGAATCCTTTAGCCAGATTGCTTACCCTAACCTCGGCCCATACTAAATTTCTAGAATCAAGAGCATGTAGCCCTGCCATAAAAGGCCCTGGCAAACCTAGCAAAGAAACAAATCCAGTCCCGCTTCCTATGTATAGGAGAAATGTACTATCTTGGTTGCAAGCTTTGCTTGGTGTGAAGGTTAGGGATAAAATTGTAGCAGTCTCGACAGGTCACTCACTGGATATTAATTGTCCCCCTCAGACAGAAAAAGGTTTGTTTTTTTTTTCTTTTTCCTATGCCTTATATTCCTTATATTGTCTTCTACAATGGGGAATGATCCTCTAGGTTTCTGCACATGCCATGTTAGGACTAGCACAGTGTTTATGGCTGAACAGTCTCATGTTGCAAGAAGCTAGAGGACTGAAGACATTAGATGGCTTTTAGAAACAAGAAAAGGCTTGTACCAGTGTTTAAATGGCACTCCATGGTCCTTTACAACAGGGCAGTACTCATACCAGGAATTCAATCATTCTGAATTAGTATTAGGGAAAGTGGCAGTCCCAATTGTGGGACATAGACTGTCTCACTGACAGGAGATGGGCTGACTCATTCTTGCTCTTTCAATGTTACATGTCCTTTTACAATGCCAGTGGTCCTCTAACTTCAGAGCATACAGGGGTTGTGTCCGGCAGTTACCATTGAGAAATCTCATCTAGGGAGCTAGTACATTGCCTATCCCATCCCTGAATGACTGGAAAGACAAGAACTGAGGCTGTTGTAAAAGACCATGGAATATCAGTTAAAAAAAAAATTCCTATCCTAAAAAGTCAAATCATATCTTTAATCCACTGTCTTCTTAGCCCATTACACTCCCCATGGCCTTAAACATATCTCACTTTTGTGACATACTATCCAGATATTTTGTCAGTTCATTTTTTTGTTTGTTTGTTTTCTTTTTAATATTAGCTTAAATGTTTGATTGCATCTAAACTTCATCGTATCTATTATTAATACACAACACAAAGTCAATAATTTTGCTTTCAAAATTTGGTCGGAAATAGCAAATTGTGGTAGAAATGGTCGGCAAAGATTAAAATACATATGAGTGTAGAATAGAGACATCCAATCAATTATGCACTCATGGAAAACAAAGATATCTTTGATTTTTGTATGCAAATACTGTCACTTGTCTGAGCCTTTCTTATGAATATACAATGGAAATTGTGACTGTGAACATCTTGCATGTCATTCATATTCCCAAATGGAAAATCTCAGCACTCAGGAAAACTATTATGAATTTAGAACTCTGCCTATAAATCTTCAAGTCCATGAACAAATAAATAAAACTTTTGCTAAGAATCTCATAATTTTGTCAAAGGATTTTTCTTGAAACATAGATTTTAATACATTTTCACCAGATATCTTGAAGTAGAGGATGAGACTTCTTACGTTTTTGACTATAAAAAATCATAGCCTTTAACTTAACAGCCCCAATAAACATAACAAATAATCTTTAAGTAGCTACTTATTCTTAAAGTAATTGATGTACCCAGTAGTGATCTACATTCAACAGAACACAACTAGTCTAAATAAACCAAAACATTTCATCATGTGGTTGTCCTGGGCTCAAGGGCTGTGTTTAGATTAGCAAATAGAAAAGGTTAGCTCCCATCCTCAGGACGTCTTGCATCTGCATTGCTTACCCCTCTTCCCTCTCATTTTAGGATAGGGTGACTCCATCCCACAGTTAGGAGGGAACAGTCTCTGACCAGTGGTATTCCTGTATCTGTCCCAGGATATAGGCTAGGAGAGCCCTAGTGTCAAGGATCATCACAAAATTAACCAATACAAACTGATGAAGAGGAACTTTTTGCAAAGGCGTGTAGTGATAGGACAAGGGGCAAAAGGTTTAAACTGAAAGAAGGCAGATTTAGATTAGATCTAAAGAAGAAATTCTTCACTCTGAGGGTGGCAAGGCACTGGAACAAGTTGTCCAGAGAAGTTGTGGCTGCCCCATCCCTGGAAGTGTTCAAGGCCAGGTTGGATGAGGCTTTGAGCAACCTGGTGTATTGGAAGGTGTCCCTGCCCATGGCAGGGGAGTTGAAACTAAATGATCTTTAAGGTCCCATCCAACCCAAACCATTCTATGATTCTATGATTCAATATGAATGATCACACACCAACCTGAGCCTGTGCCCAGCCCAGTTTATTTTACAAGCTAGATTACTAGGTTTTATCTACAGTGTCACGTTTTGAGGTCAAAAGACCAGTCTATCAGCTCCCAAGTCAGGCGAGACCCTTGGGTCCGACTCCCCCTGCCTTCTCTTGGCAGCTCAGTAGGTCGGAGGGTGATTCGTCTGACTTATCGTGGGATCCGTCACTAATAGACAAACAGGAGGTAATTGGGCCAGTATACCAGCTCCCAAGTTAGACGAGACCCTTGGGCCCGACTCCCCCTGCCTTCTCTTGGCAGCTCAGTGAGTCGGAGGGTGATTCGCCCACTTATTAGGGATCGTCACTAGTAATACTATGGGCCAACTCCTTATAATAATTCAAAAGTTTCTGGAAACATGCATATATATTTTATTTGTGACAGAATACAGGTTCGAGGATAGCCGGTGATAGTGACTGACTACAAAAACAACTTTAATTGAAATACTGCAGTAACAATTACTGATCAGTGATAATATTAAATAGCTAGCAAGATGTTAGTAAGTAGCTAGCAAGATGTTAGTAAGTAATTAAGTAAGTGCACATAACCCAGAGTTCTTACCCAATAGGCGTCCCTATGGGGGGGGAGAAGAGAGGTTCAGCCCGTCGACTGATCCCAGACGTTCCGATGGGGGGGCTTCTCCCTAACATCCCCTTTGTTTGCCGCTATTTTTATACCTTTTCATATCTTTTAGGTGGAGCTCGAGTGACTCTAGTCATACACAACTTTTATTAGGATTGGTGTAAATTTCTCTCGTGAGGGGTGTTCACTAATTGGGATTGGTGTAAATTGCTCGTTTGAGGGGCAATTAAAAATGAGTCGTAGCTTGGAGGCGGGTGGAGGTGTGACTTAGTAGCTGAAGGACACAATTTCGCCATCACTGCTGAGGCAACGGTTGTGATTCACTTTCCTTCAATGGCATTTTTATGGTTATCTTTACCAGGCGCCTCTCATCCCTGATAACAGGGATGAGCCGTGATACCTCCGTACCACTCTACTCCCCATTTCAAGGGTATTGCATGGGCCTTGTTCGTTGTTTCTTGTCCCCGATAACAGGGCTGAGCCATGATACCTTCGTATCACTCTACTCCCCATTTCAAGGATATTGAGGCCTTGTTTGTTCCTGGGAGCAGCAGCTGTGCTTCATGTCAGAGCTGCTCTAATATTAGCTGAATTCTGGGGAAAAATATTCTCCCATTCCCCTCCAATTTCAGTCATTTTCCCACATACAGAACCAACTATTAGTCCAAGACCAAACCTACCCAAACCCAATAAGAAGGAGAACATAATCTTTTTGCTTCTAAGTGCTGTATTTAGTAGTAAATGTGTTGGGAAGATCTTTGATTGACATGTTGGATTTCTGTCTCTCATATTTTGGCTAGCTTGTTTGAAATCCAGAATTGCAGCCAAATAGTGTTTCTCTGTATGTTAGAGACAGCTCTTGGACTTTCCTTACATGAGGATAAAGGGGTTTTAGGCCCTTATTTGTCTGAATGATCCTGGGTTTTATCAAGCTATTTCAGAAAAGACAGCTCTTCTGTAAGCAGTAAGAAAAGTGTGCTTTCCCCAGCATATCAGTCTGGTGCTCACTGACAGCACCGAAACCCTTTCTGTGCTGCAGCAGGATCACACAGAAGTGCCTGTTTTCCCCTCTCACCTCCAGTTCCCCTGGCAGGGAGGACTCATTAGCTGCTGAGATGTGGATCTGTCTTCAAGTCTTCAAGGAAGTTGTATTGAAGTCTGGCACCAGTGAGTGCGCTGCATATGCTGCTCTGCCAAGTAATTTACATATTTACATCATATATATCACAATTTACATCATGGGCTTGTAAAGACTTGGTTTGTTCCTTCTTTACTGAAAAAACCCAGACAAAACTGGCTCATACCTCCGTAAAACTAGCATAACAGAGTAGCTAAGCATGCTGGTCAACTCCCAGAGATCTTATGTGTGTACACAACTCTTTACTAATCATTTTTCTGGCCAAAATAACTTCATAGCACAGTAACAACAGCAAATGAAGACATCTGAAAGAAGTAATGGTACCGAGTGTTGCTTCCTCCAAAGGATGAAATGAACTGCATGGCTGTCCTCCATCAGGAATCACTTCCAGGGGAGTGCAAGCACTGCTGATATTCAGTCAAGGTTTGAGTAAAAAAACATCCTTTGTATGAAGTAACCAGCTCAGAAAGCTGTGCCAGTAAATAGGGGACACATCTCTAAGGCATGGATACAGGTTTCTAAAATGAGACATTCAGGTTTGACAGTTTGGTCATAGAATTGGTTAATATAACTGAGCATGATCTCAAACCTTTGAAGAAAGCAGAGGAAACAGGCAATAAATGAGAGGTTCTGGCTGGAGTGGTTGTACCTGTTCTGAGGGCAGAAATTGCCACTCAGCAACTCCGGGCAGAGTCTGGGACAAACTGCTAAGAGGACTCTAGGACAGGACTGCAGTACAGACACTAGCAAAGGGTGCAAGACTGGGTAAGGACCAGGTCAGGGGTGTTCTGCCCACCCCAGTGCTAAAATCTTGGCTTTGTAGCCTATAAAAGGCGCAGTGAGCTGGAAAAGAGCAATGAGAGCGATCTATTGATTTTCCTGTCACTGAAGATTGTCTCCGGTAGAGCATTTTCTAGTGCTTTACCTAGATGTCTAAAGATTATCCTACTGAAATTAAGGGTAGAAATAGTCTTCTGTAACTGAGTAGATAAAAAGTATAAATACAAAGCCTCGCTTGTGTGCACGAAAAGAAATATCATGTATTTTACAGTTGCTTCACTCTAGAATTTGTATTTTTTCAAGGCTTTATTTTTCCCTTTGATATTTTTCAAATAAGTTTTAGTTCATTCAGATATTCACCTAAACTTAACTGATGGAAAAAGGTAAAATTTTCCTCAAAACAATGGGAAACTTTTAGTCGGAAAACAGAATTTCTATTGTTGTTTTCAACAGACTTGAATTTGGTCTTATTCTGCCTTGATTCATACAACAAAAATGTTTATTATTTATTCAACTTTAACACAAAACTGAGAATCCTATGTTCTTTTGGACACCATCCTGCAGTCAAGTATTGTTTTCCTGAAAGTTATTTTGCATTTTAATTCCGCCCATTCTTTCTATTACATCTAGATACATTTCAATATACTTTCCTTAGCAACCAATGTTTCTCACAATATTTAATTCCAGTATATGTATTTAGCATTTGATTTCTCAAACGCTCAAATGCAGCCTTCTGAGAATTTATTTTATTCTTCTATAGTCTTTGGTTTCTTCTACATAGATATATTACAATATTTCAATTTTTCCTGATGCAACCTATCAACCCTTAATTCTTTTTTTTTTTTTTTTTTCCCGCTACCCAGTTCTTTCTGTTTGGACATTGTTATTGGTTCTGAGGCGGTAAGAAGCAGGATGAGCAGCAAACTTCTGGATCTGAGTTTGCTCACAATCTGCTGTCTCAGAGCATTGGCAGAACTAATTCGCATATGTCTACCAAGAGCAAATAAACATCCTCTCAGCTATGCTCTCTCATTTGCACTTTAACTGGAACTGTTCCACACTGCATAAATGATTAAATATTAATTGGGCCAGAAGCTGACTATAGACACAGTTCTCATGGCACAACTTTTGGCAGAGCAATTGTGATTAGACCCTGGTTCATAGAGAATATGCTGCTGTGGTTTTGGGTACTGAAAATGTTGATTCATCTGAAAGAGCTACTGTTCTGGGCAGAAAGGTCACATAAAACCGCATGCATACACAATTATACATTTCTACTAGCCAAGATTTAAACAAAGATGCTGTCTCCAAATGGTTCTAGTATTCCTAAGGGCAGGCCGATTATTTTAGCTTTGGTTCGGGGTTTTTTTAGAAGAGTATGGCTTTAGGTGTTCTCACCACCAGGAATGCTTCTGAATGTGTTCATCAAGGAAAGGAACATGGGCCTCCAGATACTTCTGGAGACAGTATTTGAGAGCTTAATGTGTCTCTGCTAAACTACCTGCTTTCAATAGCAGAAACAGGAGTACAGGGAAAGGCAAATGGTATATGTTTAAAATGCTGTGCCCAATAGTTCTCATGCAGTTGTTCCTCGGATATGGAAGCATTTTGACACCATTGACATATTTTATCTTGGCCTAGAAGGCCTTTTTCCCCACACCCCTGAGCAGTCAGAATGCTTTGAGAACTTCAAAGCACAGTAAACAATGAGATTGTCCAAGATTCTTTTGACTTCTCTGCTTCCCAGACATGTCAGACTGGGCATGTGCCTACATGTGGGAGTCTACCAGTACCCATGTTTGTATGAGGGTGATGGGACAGAGATGACTGGCACAGGCACTGTCTGAGGCTCTCTGCTTGTGAGACGAGCTGCAGAAAAATGGAAATAGTGAGTTGTGGCTCCTCAAACACAACCACACATCCTCTCTTCCTGTTCCTGTGAAGTGAGCATGTGCTATTTCTTTAAGAATAAAAATCAAGAATATCCTTTTGATCTTCACTGAACACCTCATGAGCCATGAAAGACAAGTAACTTTCCAAGGAAATTATTAACTTTTACAATGGACGTGTCTAAAGAAGATCAATGTAGAGATAAATGGATAAATTTATCTTTTATTTCTGTGTTTTGAAATGGGTTTGACTAAGAAATGTAGAAGTTCTTAGGCATTCAAAGAGTAGCAAATTTGTTAGAAAAAAACCCATTTTTTTTTAAACCTTTCCAGTCAATGGCTCATGATAAAATTTACATAGCTTTGTATTCTTATTTGTATTTAAACTACCCTCTTTTCTATTATCGTTAGGCTTAATTTTTTTACACTTTTGTTAAGCTCATTTTAATTATATATGTTATTTCTTCTTTATAGACAAAGTTTTATGATAGTTTGACTCTTCTAATGGTGTATAAATGGCACAGTATACCACAGTTGAATGAACTATTTTATTAACAAATGAAAATTTGGATCACAAGCAAGAAGTGACCAGTTTGGGGAAAGAAAGTCACCAGAAAAATGATGCTTAGTCACCATTAAAACCTGTAGTATTTTGCATAAAGTTGGATTATATGAATACAAGACAATGAAATGGGCCTTGTTATTTGTTAGAGCTAAGATAGTTTCCCCATTAAAAAAAAGTATTATTGGAATCATAAGAGAAACAGAGTCACTTCTTGAGGCATTCCCCAATGAGAAGAAAAAGTAATAAAATATGCTCAAAATGTGAAATTTTGGATATTTAGGAGACAATTAAATTAGAGATGGATATATTGTTCATTCGAAGTACTTTTTCCCTGTTTGCAAACCGGTTGTCATTTTTATGGGTATTCTTACTGTTGTCAAGGTTTTGCCATTTAGGCAACATTTCAGACTTGAAAAGCAGGAATGAGCCTCTCTTCCTTGCTCTTTTTCAATTCCCAGGCTAATGAACTTTGAATGCCAAAATTTTAAAGTGGAACTATTCTCTCATAGACCATTACTTAGGAAACCCTAGAATGGGTTTTGTTGTTTAAGTTTTTCATCTTTTTAGATAAGAGAGTGCTATGATAGCAAAAGGCCGGCTCCTGTAACTGGTGAAATAGCCATTAATAGTGATCAGTGAGACTTGACGCTCTTTGGAGCCTGTAATCTGGACTGATAATTTCATCACAAAGCAACCTGGAAAGGAACTTTGACATTTGGCTAAATGGTCACAGTTGATGAAACTTACTGGTTTGTGAAAGTCACTACTGAATGTAAACTTTCGCTCTTCATAAAAATTTTCAGAACAATCAAATCTTAAATGTACTGTTCAGCAAGGTTTTCATAACACAGTCTTAAAACCTGCTTTGTTTTAATACATACAACACATCAGCCTTATTATTTTTGTGAATTCCAGATTGTCCTGGTATCTCAAAAAACCTCAGCCCTGAACTAGGAACAGTATTTCATTTTTTGTCTTTATAGCTTCATCTTTATCTGAGTTTCAATCCCTGGAAAACTCACAAATTCTTAGTGGAAAAGACTAAGTTAATATTTCTCAGTTACAAGTGTGAAACCTTCTATTATGTTTTTTAAATGAACTCCATGTTAAAAAAAAAAACCCAAAACAACCCAACAAACAAATGTTTTCTCAGTATCTTTGAAGATGAACTCATACTAAAGCTTACCTCATTGGGCCACGTACTTTCATAGATTTCCACCAAAATTAGTGGGGTTCCAGGTAGTGCAGAGATCTGGGCCAGTGTCATACACTGCAGTCTCAACACCTTACTCAGATGATATTGCCACTGATCTTGCTGTTGCTACCACAGTTTTTCAAAGCAGGCAATGAATGAGAATGTCCAACAAAGGGTAAAGGATGAACAAAAAAGTACTTTCTCACAGAAGAACTAATTAAGCTGTGAGACTCATTTTCACAGGGTAATGTAAACACTGCAAGTTTAGTCTGGGAAATGTCATGATCCAGGTTATTAAAAACAAAAATAAGACCTCTAATGTGGGAAGTCCCTGAGCTTCAGATTGCTCAGATCTGGATGCCAACACTAGATTTGCTTTTACGTTCTGCTCTATTCCTCTGCCACTGGCTGTTGTTGGAGCAGGAGACTTAATTTGATGGATCTTTGGTGTGACCTGATACAAATGTCCTAATGTCTTTACATTTTCTTCTTTTTTCTTCTTCCTCTTCCTAGAATGGGCATAACAGGAGATGCAGGGTGCTATTCAACAATAAAATTCTGTTTTCCAAGACTCTACCATCCAAGCCAAGAGACAGATGGAAAAAGGCAGACGGAGATTACAAGGAATCAGTGACAAAACATCAATCAACATGAATGGCAGTAAAATCATTGCTGCAGCAGTTTTACCATTATGAGATTTTTTCCTGGAATTAGGGCAAGAAAGATTTTAAGAACAGACTTGGAGGAGGATAATGAGGCATTTTTACTGGTGTTTACAAAAGAACTCCTGGAGTGTGAGGAAAGATGAAAATGCTCATTTGCTCTAAATTAGGAGTTAAGGGTTTCACTTTAGATTCTCATGTTTTAAATTCCTGACCAAAATTCCTGTTACTTACGATTTCCCAGTGTTCTCTTAATCAAAATAGTAAAAACTCAAAGTAAATCCGTTTTCCTCTGCCTCGCAACAGTGTATCTCTGAAGGCCTGAAGGGGGAATCTTTCAAAGCCTTGCATGCTTTGGTGCATATTCTGTGAAATGTGGGCTCCAAAATATCTCTGTGATAGCAGTCAGCCTAGGAACTAGGGAGAAAGCTGTCTCTCTAATAAAGAATGTGACTTGTATGCAATTTAATCTACTGTTAATACATGCTTGAGAGAGTTTTAAAATTAAAACAGTGAGTGTGGCAAAGCCTTCATTGGACTGAAGGAGTGCTTCTGCACAGCACTTGGGGTGTACAGAGAAGATAGAAGAAGAAGAAAAATAATCAAAAAGGAAGGTCTTGATCTAACAACCTGGACAAAGAATAAGACAAAAAGCAACACAAAGAATTGAGGGATAGGACAAGAACCTGAACAACCTTGCAGCAATATGTTACAGCTCATCCTGCTCCACCACAGTTCTCCTTGTACACAACACATGCTCTTGTGTGATGTGATCAATCCAGGGTTGATGTTCTGCATGCTTACAGTGCAGGAACTGCTGTCTGGCCTCCTTGACCACTTTTTTTTCCCAGAGTGACTTGTGGCTACGTGTCCTCTCCAATGAACCATCAGAACACATCATTGTGTCACATGGGGATTGCCCCCTCACTCAGCAACCTTGGCTAGAGAGCTGCAGTGATCCACCACCAAGAAATAAAGTAATGTTGTCACCCTTGCTAATAATATCTTCGGTGCTGGAGGATAACAGAGAATGTGAGCAGCAGAAAACTACTGGGACTGTCTCATTGGATACAGTGAGCTGTTGTCCTGGTTTCAGCTGGGACAGTTAGTTTTCTTTTTAGTAGGTAGAATAGCACTGTGGTTTGGGTTTAATATGGGCTTTGGTATGAGAAAAATGTTGACAGCACACTGATGTTTATAGTTGTTGCTGAGACATCAAGGACTTTTCAGCTTTCCATCTTTTCTCAGAGTGCAGGTGCACAACAAGCTAGGAAAGGGCATGGCCAGAAAAAAAAGGACCCATAACTCTTATTTTAGGATTTGAGTTTAGATTTAGGATTAAGGCCCAAATTGGCAAATGGAATATTCTGTATCATGCAATGTCATGGTCAGTATACAGATGAGGGTTGCCTGGGAAGCTCTGTCTTGCTCTTCGCATCTCTCTTTGGGGCTCTCACTCTTCCAGGATTGTGGTTTTGGGACTTCTCTGTTTTGGGATCACTAGCAGAGATGGGTCAGGTGTTGGTCAGCAAGTGGAGAAAATTGTACCGTGCGTCACTCATTTGTATATATTATTTGTTTTTTATATTTTATCATACATTATTATCATTATTACTTTAAATTTTATTTCAGTTACTAGATTGTTCTTATCTCAACCCACGAGTCTCCTTCCCTTTTCTCCTTTAGTTCTCTTCTCCATTCCCCGGTAGTAGGGGAGAGTGAGCAAGCAGCTGCAGGGCATTTAGTGGCCTGCCAAGTTAAATCGCGACAGCTGGGTACATAGTACATGGGCAAGCAGGGCTCCTCAGTTATCTTCCTGGACTCAGATAGGACAGGATATGCAGGAGAGCATTTTAGAAATATCCTTACTTACAGTACTCGAGGATCCCACAGCCACAGAGCAAACTCTGCAGGGAGTTGCCGTACTTTCCATCTGCGTGCTCTACATGTGGCTTTCAAACCTCTGCTGCTTCCTCCTCGAGTCCGCAGTAGGTTTGCTAGACTTAACTTAGTGTACAAAGCATTTCTATTTCTGATTTGTCCTCCAGATGCCCTCATTAGTGGGATAAGAATCAACTCATCTTAACTTGCTCTTTGCTTTGCTAAATTGAAATGCTACTTTAGCTGGCTTTTATTCATACTGAAATCAAGTTTATGCCCTTTTAAAAGGAAAAATAAATCAGTTCTAGCCACCTACTGAGCTGCCATATTTCATGCCTAAAGGATTCATCAAGCACCTGGTGATTTTTTCAAAAGAGAATGAAACCTGCTTGTGTTTTCATCCATTTTGATGGAAAAAATCCCAACCCTACACCACTGAAAATCTGAGTCCCAAGAAAGAAAAAAAATCTAAACACCAAAACCATGCGATAGTTTCAAAGATATTTTTTTTTTTTTTTAAGATTCTGGTTTTAGACTCTTAAACAAATTGTTAAGACAAATTCCAAACATTTATCCTCGCTTTCAAGGCAAAAAATCCTAACCCATAACATCTCCTTAGTAAATTCACTCCTTCTTTTGTTTTCATTATTAATGTAACTACTTTACAGTATTAGTGTGAACTTCCAGGAAGCAAGTTTACACTTACTTGTTCACTTAGTGAGAGGAAAGAGACGGAATAAACCCCATTTTGCTCTAACTCATTCCTCCAGGTTTACAGCCAGGGTGTTATGCAGCTTTGTCATCTTCAAGCTGTAGTGAAATTCAGAGCTAAACCCCACCAGCTACACCAAAAGAGACTTTCACAAGTGACTTTGGCCCTTGTGGGAGGTGCTCTGTGCCAGGACGCTTCAGCAGAATTTCTCTTTGTGTCCAAAAGCTGTCCAAGCCTTCATGCTTCAGTAGCTCCATATTTCTGAAGCTATCGGTCACCACGTGCAACAGATTCAATGGGGAGCCACACAGAGCGAGCTACATAGATATAACCACTTAATATTTCTCCTTGGTCCCATGAACCTTTCTCACTTGGTTTGTAGAGTCTGTTTTGATTTGATGTCTCACGATAAATGGTGGCAGCAACTAGACTGTGATCTGTGATCACTTAACAGAAATATCTCAGCCCCACATTTTTTCAACAGAGAGTTTTTAAATCTGAATTTAGGCTGCCTGCCTCTTACAGGCAGTGGGGTTTGTGCATGTAAAGATACCCTACAGGTAAAATTTTCATGCATATTGATATTTCATTTTCGCTTTGTGATTTCCCGCAAGTTAAGGAGCAGATAAGCTCTGTTGCTAATTGCTAACTGATCAGAAAATTGGTGCCTACTTGCTGGTGGGTAGGATTTATTTTTCCCCTGATTTATGGTTTTGAAAGTCAGAAAGGAGTATTGTGATTTAAGGGCTATTCTATAAAGCAGCTCCTAAAATTTTACCTGTTAATTTGTGTCAGTAATTCACAAGGAAGACAGAGTTACTCCTTTTTTTGATGACTTCAGGTAATTAATATCCACTAGACAATCCACTGCATCTCTAGGTAGTGGTTCCACAGGTTAGTTATCCTCCCTGTTAAAGATGTTGAGGGAGGTGATTCTGCCCCTCTACTCTGCTCTCCCCCCCTGGAATACTGTGTTCAGTTCTGGAGTCCCCAACAAAAGAAGGACATGGAGCTACTGGAGCGGGTGCAGAGGAGGGCCACGAAGATGATCTGAGGGCTGGAACCATAGAATGGTTAGGGTTGTACGGGACCTCAAAGATCATCTAGTTCCAACCCCCCTGCCATGGTCAGGGAAACCCTCCACTACACCAGGTAATGATGAGAAGGGTAAGAAATTGTCATGTTGAAGTAACAGTATTAAGGAGAAGGTAACTGACAGTGTTAGCTTTTTTCTCTTCCATTAAGTGCAAAGGAATAACAAGATCCAGCATCTTAAAGCTCAAGTCATATACATTCAACCTTGAAATAAGATGTAATTTTCTAGCAATGAAGTTAATTTCCTATTGGAGAGATTACGTAGTGAAGAGATATGTTTTCCATCGTATTGGAGTCTTTAAAATGAGATTAGATATCTTGAAAAGAACACACATTTCTTTAATTTGGCTTCTGGGAAAAATATACATACGTGGATTACCTAGAAGAGAAAACAGATAAAGTATTTAGAACAAGAGTTGAGGAATACAAATAAACCTATCCATTCCATCTACATTGTAATAGGCCCAGCTGGACTGAATTTTTAAGAGGAGAGCAGGAGCACAGCAAAAAGCGTGGTATTGGAACCAGGATTCAAGACTGCCAAGCAGTGTGGAGGAAACAGTGCTTGGACATACTAAGCTTTTTCTAATTTATCCTTAATTCAGAATTCAGTGATGTTTGAAATAATAGCTAAGTAGCCAAACCTTTTTTCAGACTATAGTGTGTGTGATATTGAGTTAGACTGAACTACTTTTAAAAGACAGATACCATAATTCTTTACAATTTTTTTCCTTGATATAACTTTAGATGATGTATTTAAATTCCATTAGTTTCTCAGTTACGAAGCCATACACCTTAGTATTTTTAATTTTTCATTAAAAATAATTATTTTTTTTAGGAAAATTACTATATTCTTGATGCTTGTTTTACCTGAAGTTACTGGTACATACTCTCAATTCTGTAAGGTCTTCTGTTTCTTAATTGGTTTCTTTTTCTCAATTACATCTTATTGTAGAGATACACTAAAAGTAGGCTGTGAAAATTTCTGCAGCAGTTCTAGTAGTTTTACTTTCAAATAAATTACATAGAGAATAAGGTGTGCAGTAGTGCAGTCCTCTGTGTTCAGAACTGGTCTATGAAACCAGTGTTGTCATATTTTAATTGCTATTTGTAAAAAGCGATTTGTTATCCTGTTTCAGTCGTCTAATTCTAGAGTCTTATTAGTAGTCATTCAATTTTTTTTCTCAAGTGCTGATGAAGTGTAATTTCTTTTCTACAACTCCATTTTTCTCGTCTAGTCGTTTCAGAGTCGTGGAAGTCTCCAGTGCATTTGGCTTCTCAATCACCCATAAATAGCAATATACTGTGTAAGAAAAAACAATTTTATATGTCAGTTCCCAAAGTTTCATGGTGAGGTGTCTGAAAGCTTTTTAATTTCCTCCTTTTTCACTCTTTACTCAAAGCGTACTGTGGTAATAGACTCTGTCTCTGTTCTGCCAGTTAATGTTTCACCTCGCTCAGAGTTTCTTTCGCCCCTTGAGAACCAGACATGCTGCGTTTGGCAGAATCATCTCTCTGCAAAGTGCACCACTTATAGCAAGTCCGCAGTCTTCAAAACACTGTGCAGCCTTTTAGCTGCATCACATCCATTAAAATCAACTCCTGAATCAAAAAGACATCCTCTTGTTGTCAGGAAACCTCTCTTATTGAGTGATTGTTCTGGATACACTAACCTGCTAAACTAAGTCTGCTATTTGGTGTATCAGAACCATCTGTAAATGGTAAAGGACTCAGAGAATATGTTCTTTTCCCATCTCCTTTCTGTCAACACAAACTGTTTCTTATTTAATCTATGTATTTTAGAACTGCTGCTGATATTTCATACTTTATTATTTATTTATTATGCATTATAATAAATACATGGGGTACATGTAAAATGGGTTACACCTGACCCAAAGTGAGAAAAGGATCTTTGCACAGAAGTTAGTAGTGCTCATTGAAAGAACTTTAAACTAGATTTGAAGGGGGAAAGGGGAAAGGGATAAAATCATACCTGCTAGAGATAAGCCTGAGGGCAGCACACCAAAGTTTGAGGGATGGTGTGCTAGCGAGTAGACCAGTTTGGTCTACTATCTCAGTGGAGGTAGGGAATGGAGACTCGTGCAGCAGCAAAGACACAAGGATTATTGATAAGTTAGAAAACATGGAAGTGCCTGATAATGGTCTCATAGAAATTAGGGCTTCTCCTCCAAAAAAGGTAGGGGGGTCAATAGCCCAGCTGAAGTGCATCTACACCAATGTATGCAGCATGGGCAACAAACTGGAGGAGCTGGAAGCCATTGTGTACCAGGAAAACTGTGATATAGTTGACATCAAGGAAATGTGGTGGCATGACTTGCACAACTGGAGTGCTGCAATGGGTGGCTATAAACTCTCCAGAAGGGATAGGCAATGAAGAAGAGGTGGTGGGGTAGCCCTGTATGTTAGGGAGTGTTTTGGTTGTCTAGAGCTTAATGATGGTGTTGATAGGGTTCAGTGTTTACGGATAAGGATCAGGGATAAGACCAACAAAGCAGATATCATGGTGGGAGTCTGTTATAGACTACTCAGCGAGGATGAAGAGGCAGCGAAAATATTCTATAAGCAGCTGGGAGAAGTCTCACAACCACTAGCCCTTGTTCTCATGGGGGACTACAACTTACCAGATGTCTGCTGGAAATACAATACAGCAGAGAGGAAAGAGTCCAGGAGATTCCTGGAGCATGTGGAAGAGAACTTCCTGACACAGCTGGTGAGGAAGCCAACAAGAGAAGGGGACCCGCTGGACCCATTGTTTGTGAACAGAAAAGGGCTTGTGGGTGATGTGATGGTTGAAGGCCGTCTTGGGCATAGCAATCACGAAATGATAGAGTTTTTGATTCTTGGAGAAGCAAGGAGGAGGGTCAGCAGAACTGCTACCTTGGACTTCCAGAAGGCAGACTTTGGCCTGTTTAGAGCCTGCTTTGCAGAGTACCTTGGGAACAGTCCTGAAGGGAAAAGAAATCCAGGAAGTCTGGACATTCTTCAAGAAGGAAATCTTAAAGGGGTAGGAGCAGGCTGTCCCCATGCACCGAAAGATGAGCCGGCAGGAAAGAAGACTGACCCGACTGAACAGAGATCTTTGGCTGGAACTCAGGAAAAAAAGGAGAGTTTATGATCTCTGGAAGAAGGGGCAGGCCACTCAGGAGGACCACAAGGATTTCGTGAGGTTATGCAGGGAGAAAATTAGAAGGACCAAAGCTGAACTAGAACTTGATCTGGCTACTGCTGTAAAAGACAATAAAAAATGTTTCTATAAATACATTAGCAACAAAAGGAGGGCTAAGGAGAATCTCCATCTTTCATTGGATGTGAGGGGAAACACGGTGACAAAGGATGAGGAAAAGGCTGAGATACTTAATGCCTTCTCTGCCTCAAACTGTAATAGTAAGATCAGTTGTTCTTTGGGTACTCACCCTCCTGAGCTGGAAGACAGGGACAGGGAGCAGAATAAAGTTCCAATAATCCAAGGGGAAATAGTTAGTGATCAGGTACACCACTTAGACACAAGTCTATAGGGCTGGATGAGATCCGCCTAAGGGTACTGAGAGAGCTGGCAGAAGTGCTAATCAAGTCACTTTCAATCATTTATCATCAATCCTGGCTAAATGGGGAGGTCCCGATTGACTGGAAGTTAGGAAATGTGACACCCATCTCCAAGAAGGGCTGGAAGGAGGAACTAGGGAACTACAGGCCTGTCAGTCTGACCTTGGTGTCGGGGAAGGTTATGGAGCAGATCACCTTAAATGCCAGGACATTTACAAATGTACAGGACAACCAGGTGATCAGGCTCAGTAAACATGGGTTTATAAAAGGCAGATCTGCTTGACTAACCTTATGTCCTTCTATGACACAGTGACCCGCTTAGTGGATGAGGGAAAGGCTGTGGATGTTGTCTACCCAGACTATATTAAAGCCTTTGACATCGTTTCCCACAGCATTCTTCTAGAGAAATTGGTTGCTCATGGCTTGGATGGGCACACACTTCACTGGGTAAAAAGTTGGAGGGATGGCTGGGCCCAAAGAGTTCTGGTGAATGGAGTTAACTCCAGTTGGTGGCCGGTCACCAGTGGTGTTCCCCAGGGCTCAGTACTGGGGCCAGTTCGGTATAATATCTTTATCAACGATCTGGTCGAGGGGATTGAGTGAACCTTCAATCAGTGTGCAGACGACGGCAAGTCGGGCAAGAGTGTTGATCTGCTTGAGGGAAGGAAGGCTCTACAGAGGGATGTGGACAGGCTGGATTGATGGGCTGAGGCCAATTGTATGAGGTTCAACAAGGCTCTGTTGAGTCCTGCACTTGGGTCACCACAACCCTATGAACACTACAGGCTTGAGGAAGAGTGGCTGGAAACCTGCCCAGTGGAAAAGGACCTGGGGGTGTTGGTCGATAGCTGGCTGAATAGCAAGCAAGCAATGTGGTGGCCAAGGAGGTCAATAGCATCCTGGCTTGTTTCAGAAATAATGTGACTGGCATGACTAGGGAAGTGATTGTGCCCCTGTACTTGGCACTGGTGAGGCCACACCTCAAAAACTGTTCAGTTTTGGGCCCCTCAGTGCAAGAAAGACCTTGAGATACTGGAGTGTGTCCAAAGAAGATCAACAAAGATGGTGAAGGGTCTAGAGGACAAGTCTTACGAGGAGCGACTGAGAGAAGTGGAGTTGTTTAGCCTGGAGAAAAGGAGGCACAGGGGAGACCTTATCACTCTCTACAACTACCTGAAAGGAGGTTGTAGCAAGGTGGATGTTGGTGTCTTCTCTCAAGTAACAAGGTGTCGTGGTTTGGCCTGGCTGGCAATTAAACTGCACACAGCTGCTCTCTCACCCTTCCCCACCCCCAGGGGATGGGGAAGAGAATCAAAGGGGAAAAGGGAAAGAGACCCATGGGTTGAGATATGAACAATGTAATACTGCTACTACTAATATATGAATATATACTCGTCGGTAGCCGTGGCTGCAGTGACCGTGAGATGGTGGAGTTTGAGATCCTAAGGGCAGCTAAGAGGGGGAAACTCAGCAAGCTTGAAACCCTCGATTTCAGAAGAGCTGACTTTCGCCGCTTCAGGAACCTCCTTGGTAATGTGTCATGGGATAAAGCCCTGGAAGGACTGGGAGCCCAAGATTGCTGGTTGACTTTCAAGGATCATCTCCTCCACGTTCAAAGGCATTGCATCCCTAAAAGGAAGAAATCAGGCAAAAACACCAGGAGACCTATATGGATAAACAAAGAATTCTGGGCTAAAATCAAATACAAAAGGGGAATACACGAAGCATGGAAGCAGGGACTGGTAACCTGGGATGATTACAAGGAAGTTGCTCGTGTACTCAGAGACCAGGTTAGAAAAGCTAAGGCCCTGACAGAGTCGAATCTGGCCAGCGATATTAGAAATAACAGAAAAGGGTTTTATAGGTATGTGAGAGAAAAAAGGAAAATGAGAGAGAATGTGGGGCCTCTCCAGAAGGATATGGGTGACCTGGTTACTGAGGACATGGAGAAGGCTGAAATATTCAACAACTTTTTTGCGTCAGTCTTCACTGGCAACCACTCGAACCACACCACCCAAATCACAGAGGATGTTGGCTGGGTCTGGGAGAGTGAAGAACCACCCAGGGTAGAAGTAGATCAGGTCTGGGAACACCTAGAGAACCTGAAGGTGCACAAGTCCATGGGACCTGATGAGATACATCCACGGGTCCTGAAGGAACTGGTGGCTGAAGTTTCTAGGCCACTAGCCATCATATTTGAGAGGTCCTGGCAGTCTGGTGAGGTTCCTACAGATTGGAAAAGGGCAAACATAACCCCCATCTTTAAAAAAGGGGCCAAGGACAACCCAGGAAACTACAGATCAGTCAGCCTTACCTCTGTGCCAGGTAAAATCATGGAACAGATTCTCCTGGTAGCTGTACTAAGGCACATAAAAAATAACCAAGTGGTTGCTGACAGTCAACATGGCTTCACTAGGAGCAAGTCGTGCCTGACTAATTCAGTGGCCTTCTACGACAAAGCTACAGAGCTGGTTGAGGTGGGTAAAGCAATGGATGTCATTTTCCTGGACTTGTGCAAGGCGTTTGACACTGTCCCACATGACATCCTTGTCTCTAAAATGGAGAGACACAGATTTGACCGATGGACCACTTGGTGGATAAAGAAGTGGCTGGATGGTCACACTCAAAGAGTTGTGGTCAATGGTGCGATGTCTACATGGAGACCGGTGTCAAGCGGTGTCCCTCAGGCATCTGTTCTGGGTCCAGTGCAGTTCAACATCTTTGTCAGTGACATGGATGACAGCATTGAGTGCACCTTCAGTAAGTTTGCCGATGACACCAAGTTGTGTGGTGCCGTGGACTCTCTTGAGGGAAGAGATGCCATCCAGGGGGACCTTGATAGGCTTGAGAAATGGGCCAGTGCAAACTGCATGAGCTTCAACAAGTCAAAATGCAAGGTCCTTCATCTGGGTCGGGCCAATCCTAGGCACAAATACAAACTGGGCACAGAGTGGGTTGAGAGTAGCCCTGAAGAGAAGGATTTGGGGGTGGTTATAGATGAGAAGCTCAACATGAGCCGGCAGTGCGCTCATGTGGCCCAGAAGGCCAACCGCATCCTGGGATGTATCAAGAGAAGTGTGGTCAGCAGGTCAAGAGAGGTGATTCTCCCCCTTTACTCTGCTCTTGTGAGACCCCACCTCGAATACTGGATCCAGCTCTGGTGTCCCCACTATAAGAGAGAAATAGGTCTGTTGGAGCGTGTTCAGAGGAGGGCCACAAAGATGATCCAGGGGCTGGAGCTCCTCTGCTACGAGGACAGGTTGCGGGAGCTGGGATTGTTCAGCCTTGAAAAGAGAAGACTTCAAGGGGACCTAATAGCTACCTTCCAATACCTGAAGGGAACCTACAGGAAGGCTGGGGAGGGGCTTTTTACAAGAGTGTCCACTGATAGGACAAGGGGAAATGGGTTTAAGTTGAAGGAGAATAGATTTAGATTAGATTTTAGGAAGAAATTCTTCAGTACGAGGGTGGTAAGTCTTTGGAGTAAATTGCCCAGAGAAGTTGTGGATGCCCCGTCCCTGGAGGTGTTCAAGGCCAGGTTGGACAGAGCCTTGAGTAGCCTGATCTAGTTGAGAGGCGTCCCTGCCCATGACAGGCAGGCTGGATTAGATGATCTCTAAGGTCCCCTCCAGCCTATGCCATTCTATGATTCTATGATTCTATGATATACATATGTATAATGATAATAATATATGCAAACAAGTGATGCATGGTGCAATTGCTCACCACCTCTTGACCAAGTCCTGTCCCATCCCGGGTTAACGATCCCAAAACAGGTAAGTCCCAACACCGCAATCCTGGACAAGTGAAAGGCCCGAAAAGAGAGAGAGAGAGAGCACTCCAAGAGTGAGAGTCTTGAAGAGTAAAGGCCCTTCTTTCCAGTCAACCCTCATCTATATACTGAGCACGCTGTTGCATGCTATGGAATACTTCATTGGCCAGTTTGACCCTCAATCCTAAGTCTAAGTTCAAATCAGAAGGGGAGTTGTGGACCCTCTGTCCCGGCCATGCTCCCCCCTATCCTGCTGTGCTCCTGCACACTGGCAAAACACGGGAAGCTGAAAAGTCCTTGATGTCTCAGTGCCAACTATAAATATCAGTGCGCTATCAGCATTCTTCTCATAGCAAATCCCAGACTAAAACCAAAACTCAGACCTCTTCTAGCTGCTAAAATAAGAACTAACTCTGCCCTAACTGAAACCAGGACACAAGGACAGGAGGAAGTGGCCTCTAGTTGCATCAGGAGAGGTTTAGATTAGTTATTGGGATGAAATTCTTCACTGAAAGGGTTGTCAGGCATTGGAACACGCTGCCCAGGGAAGTGATTGAGTAGATTTGGTGCTTAGGGACATGGTTTAGTGGTGGACTTGGCAGCGTTAGATTTACGGTCGGACTTGATAATCTTAAAGGTCTTTTCCAATCTAAATGATTCTACGATTCTATAAATATAGGAATTATCTAATATATACATTAAAAATATATGTTGATAAAAATCCCACACACACGTATATATATGTAAAAATGTGACCTGCTTTAAAAGGCAAAGGTTATCTCACTTTCCTTGGAGTGTTTAGTGTAATAGGAGATGTTTGGGGAAACTGTGGTGGTTAGTGCACCCTATGTTAGCATTGGCCATCCTTTTGAAAGCCTTCTGCAGAAATTTATGTTAATCAGCACCAATCAATCACACATCAAAAAAATCTGTCAAGCATTAAAAATAGTGCAATTGCTACAAAACCTACATCATATTAATAAATGGCAGATTTAGTGTCCTCCTTGTTTTCCTCATGGAGTCTAATAATAGGTCTTACATTTCTTAGGCTTTTCTTGAGTCTATGAAGATGAGGAATTTTTTTACTTGAAGTTGTCACATAGCCCGGGTGTGACCTCTGGATTCCCTACTGTTCCCACAGCTTGTTGACTCACTCTCTGACTCTCCTGTGGACCACTTCACCTCCGTCATTCAAGACAAACCTGCCGTAGAGGGAGACAGAGCCTTGGGACAGGTCTCTGACTCTCTTTGATTTGGCAGTCAGTCATGACACAGAGGCAAATCACAGTCCCCTACACCTTGCTTGTTGTATTCTGCTCCTCCACAGAGCAGGAGTCTGAACCCAGCTCCTAATAAAATGAATTTCAGAACCATTTATCACTTCATATGGATCTGTAGAAAAGCAAGAGCAGCTTTACTTTGTTGGACTAAACCTAACTGGGATCATGTGATCTGTAACACCTCCTGTATTTGTACACCCACAGGTAAAAAGGATGTAAAAGCAAATTAAAAGTTATAATGAAGGTCAAGAGTGTCATGTCTTATCTTAGAACATAGAAGTAACCTACGAGTGAAAACTCTCATTTAAATAACATAGCTATTCTAGAAACTGGCATTCTAAATGCAGGAAATCTAGAGTTAAGGTAATATTTAAATGAAATTCACATATATTCCCAGATGTAAATCCGCAACCAAGGCATATAAATGCCCTGAATTTTCACTTTACTGACAGAAGCAGAGAAAGAAATATAACTAATTTTTTTTTTTTTAAAAGTAATTAGAACTAAAGGCAAGGACAAAGATCTGTTCCTTAGCTTTGAAAAAGGTATGAAATGGTAAGCTTTTTCCAGAAGAAAAAAGTGTTCATTATAAAAGGATGGAAGGGTTTTAAGATTCTGACTTCTGAAGCACATATGCTCTATATGTCTCTATGCTCATAGAGACATCTCAGCAGAAACGTGCTAGAGACTGACATACTATAACAAACGAAACAACCCTCTATCTTTACGTTGTATGATCAAGGTCAGACTTCTATTGTTGTCCATTCAAAAAATTGAAGCATCTTAAGGCAGTCCCTGCTACTTGCCAAATCATGAAACTATTTAAAAAGAAACTCCGTGACATGAGACCTTCTGCCTTAGCGCGTATTGGCTATACCTCCTCCTCTGCCTCTTGATGTGTTGTGCATGGTCTGCCAAAATTTCCCCACATCTACTCTGCATCTGTGTTTCTTATTGCTCTTTCAAAGGCAGCATAAGAAGCCTGTAAATAATTTAATCTTCATCCTTCTCCTCCTTCCCATACATCTTCCTTTATAGGCACACTGGTGTATAGGTGAAGGTACACGCATTGTTTGCAAGATGGGAACTTACAGACTGGCCCCCTTCACTCGCATCCACCCAGATATTCATTGGGCAAATCCTGAAACTAGGAAAGCATTGGAAGTGCAAGTGCTGGAAGAAATAAATTTGCTTTGTGTGTTTTGCCAGCCATAGGTACAAATGAATATTCACATATAAAAAAAAAAAAAAAACTAAAATCAACAGCAAGACTCTGACTAACATCAGTGAGCCTTCAGTAATGCCCTTCCTGCTTAAGGCTCTGTTATAGAAATAAGATCTCCATAAATGCATACAAATAAGATACTTGCATTGTATTGATTTAAAACTGTCTCAGAAATATTTCCTTTTGGATCTCAGTGCTGGTTATAATTACGCTATACTTTCACATTACATTTATTTCTAGTATAGCGGCATTGCCATGGCAACCCCAAATTATGTCAATATATGTGCATGTTTGAGATAATTCTTTACTAAAGAATTAAAAAAAAAAAGAGAAAAACAGTCAAGAATGGGGCTAGAGAGCACTGTCTGTGTCATACACATACACACAACAAGACATTTGTACAAGCCTCAGAGCATTTTTCCCTAAGGTTGCAATAAGAGACATAAAATTTTATTTCTTTTTTTTTTTTTATTTCATCTTTCATGTTTGATTGAGCTGCAGTCCTAGAAGGAAGCTTGTCTGAAGTCAGCTGTATTGCAACAGGGCTGGATTTGACTCATGGAGAACATACCTTTTCCTTTACACTGAACAGTGAAATTTGACAAACTTGTTTCTTGCAGCCAGACAGGAGGCTGCAATGCCCTTGGTCAGAAGGAGGTACAGAGAAGAAAGGTCTGAACTCAGCATTGATGACTGTGCAGAGAGCCAGGGGTTGTCAAAAGAATGCGAGGAGGAGTCCCCTTTCACCATTTTGTCCATGTCTCTCTTCCCACCACCACCAAGATGCTGCTTCTGCTCTCAGAGATGTCCTCACTTCTCCACTGCAAACATCAAGACATCTACTGATAGACCTTCCCTATCTCTTTTGGCTGACTATATGTGATGCCACAGACCAACTTTGTTAAGAGCCTTCTGGAAATGGAGTAACATCACCGGTCAACTCAGTGTTATGAGAAGGGCTTTGTGCAAAGCTGAATGAAGCAGTGGTTTTAGTCTTCGTGTAGTTTGCTGGGGGCTATGGAACAGTCTTGCTGACATTACAGACTCTTCACAAAATAGAGAAAAAAATCTAGTCTTCATTAATATTGTCATTAATGTTAAAAATTAATAATGATACAGTCAAAATATTTAAAAAGTTGCTTTTATTGCTCTGTGGAAACTGAAAACACTGACCTTTCCTTTAATCTGGTTTTGTAAAAGCCAGCTTTATTTGACTCAATAAAATGAATAAACAACAAGTAGAGGACTGTAACTCTACACTAAAGTAGGAGGAAAATCAAATGTCAGAGAAGAATTGCCTGAGCAAAAGAATGAAAGACCGTCTTTTAAGTCATGGAAAGAGTCAAAGTTAAGGTTGCCATGGAAACCTTAATTCTGCTTTTCCTGCGGTTTTGTTTTTTTTTTTTTTTAATTATGAACTTAGCCTCCTCATTGTGTCAAAATCAATGAGAATTTTGAGTCTTATTATTTAGTCTGTGGGTTTTGTCTTCTTTGTCTCTGTTCATTTGACATATGATATAATGGAATCTGTGCCTACTTTCTTGAACATCATTTATGCCATGTACCGGAAAATGATAAGGTTAAAGTAAAAAGACCTCTCAGCAATCATTTAAGGAAAGAGAAGCTTGTAAGAAACGGAAGCATGGTGGCCTTTGTGCAAGGCTTTAAATAACACCCTTGCCAAGATAAAACCATATTGATTAGACTGATTCTAGATGGCTGGCTTTGGAGCACCATCTGCATGCTGTGGCAGTCTATGATTCTAATTATCTGGGATTGCTATTCAGGCTCATAAATTGAATGAAGGATTCTGTTTTCCATCAAGTCATTCTTCTTGCAGCACTGATAGCATGATAATTAAGTAGCACTAGCTGGCTTTGAATGCGGATAATTCATAGGAATTATTTCTAATAAACAAACAATCTAGAATGTATTAAAAAACAAAAAGGAGGTCCTTAAAATAGAATCTCTTGCTCTGTGTGCTGCATCCACTCCCTCTGGCACACCCTGACCAGAAAAAAGCAGAGAAGGTATTTGCATGTTTCACGTTTCCTGTTCTGTTAGCTTTGTTAGGGAGTGTTAAACATACCGAGCTAAGATTCCCGCTCCTTCTTAACAAAGAAATTACATACTTTAGGAACACATGGTCTGAAGATAGCCAGGACAGTGGGAAACACAGATTGGTTGAGATTATACGCTAGCAGTACATATTCAGCAACCAATTTATCATGAACTGCATCATACACCAAAAATCAGCATTCACTTTGTGTGGTTAAAGTATTTGCTACCAAAGGTAATAGGATTATTCAATGTCGGATACACAAAGGACTATCAGCTCCAGCCAGTTTCCAATGGCACAGCACAATAAATAACTGGGAAGTCCAGAACTGTCCAGTTGCCATCTACCAATCACAAATATTGTAGGCACAAGGAGTTTAACAGTATAAAATACCTTCTATGTGCATTGTGTCACGATAATTTCACACAACTCTCAAGGGCCATTTAATGATCTTCCAGTACGAGGCAAATGCTGATGTTTTGTGCAAATCTCAATAGACAGACGCTATGAGATGGTGGGAAAGAGTCCTTCTTGATCTCTGTCATCTATGAACTCTAGAAGTGGGTGTTAACATTTTTCTGGAAGAGGTTTGTTTAAATAGAAGTGCAATTTAAGAGCATTATGTGCAAGACTGCCTTTTATGAACTTTGTAAAGACAGTGGATTTACTGACTCCTTCAATCTTTAGCACTTTGTGGCTACAAACTCCAATCACTCACTTGCTAAGGAAAAGACAATATGCCTAAAAAGCTTGTATAGGCTTCTGTAGCCTTCTTTTAGCCTGAGTAAATTTAGTGCTGCTAAATTTTGCTCTGAACTATGAGTATTCAAGTCAGTAGCACATATACAGAGGCTGTTTCTGTCCTTGATCCAATCTAGGAGGCAGTTTAGGGTGGTGAGTTTTGTCCATATTTGTCATACTTACATTTATTCAGTTAATTCCATTGGAGAAAATGTTGTCTGTATTTAGCCCTACTATTTAAATTTGATCTAGCTGGATAATACTGGTTATTACGTGGTTATATGGTTTCATACTGTAAGGCTATTAAATATAATTTATTGGATTACTAAACATCTACAGCAAACTGATTTGAAGCTTACCATTGTAAATTGTGCACAATGTTTTCTACATATTAAATGAGAACAGCTCCTTTCTTTAAGTAAGCATGAATCTTATTTTTCTGTTATATTTGGACCTGGTGCTTGTCTTCTTCCTCTCCAGTTCTTTAAAAAACCACAAAAAACCAAAATCCCTAGAGGAAAAGAGAAAAAAATATATTGAACGTCTTTGTGTCTTTTCTTCCATACAGGTAGTTTGAGACTTTAAACCAGAGACTGTGTCATCAGCTAACCTTCATCTTATTAAGTAGGTTCTCAAAGGATTGCTTTGCTCTGCAAAATACATTCTGTTTTCGACCTTCATTAGCAAACTGCTAAATATTTTACTTTGTCACATGACTGGAATATATAAACAGATGCACCTTCCTTTCTTCCTCCCTCTGTCTCTTCAAACCACATTCTGATAATCTTCAAGGAAAATTCAGATGGATTTAATTGATTTATTATTGACAACTGGCAGAGAAGTAGGACACAGTGGAAGAAAAAGAGAGAGGGATTTTTTGAAGGAAGAGGTTATATGGGTATAAATGTTATGTATAGGGGAAATAAAAGCAAACCAAGGTGATAGTTCACCATGGTTGTAGTACTGCCAGAGATCTGCAAGCCTTTCTCTGAAGCATCATGAAGAGAAGGTTCCTCTTGCCACTCAGTGGGTTGTTGAATGTGTTACCTTGGACTGTGCCACCTTTCCTTGCAATACATAACATCCCCTGATAGTTTCGGTACTCCAGCTAAACAGAAGAGTTGCTAGACTTATTTTACATATGAAGAGAGCTAATGAATTAAAATCCCAGTCCATCTTCCATTTTAAAGTTAAGGGGAGCATTTCCATTTATTTCAGGGCAATATAGATTGGGCTTTTTTTAAACTAAAAGGGCTTTCTCCTTTACCATATGTAGCATAATTAATGCCAAATTCTGTGTTTACTGGAAGGGATTCAATATCTGACAGAGCACAGTACTTGACTGAAAGGTAGTTCTTCCTGTTTCGGTTGAACTACTTATTTTCTAAAGAACTGCTGCTGTTGGGTGCCCGGTTTCCATTTTTCAGACCTTTTGAAACACAAATCACAAACTGTAATTTTAAAAAAGGAGAATGATATTAATGCTCTTAACAGTTCTCTAGTCAAAATGGGCCTAGCATGATTTTCTGAAGTGCTGATGCTTTAGACATTATCCGTTGTTTTTTTTATTTTATTTGCTTCCACAGGCAATTCATACTTGTATGAATGGATCATGGTTCTGTGTATTGAACAGTATCTTTCAGGTGGAAGTGTTTGTGATTTGTCTCATAGGCACTCTGAAGTTGGAAAAGACATATGCTGAATTGGGTCCTCTTTATATGCAGAAAATTTTGATATCACAGCTGGGATTTACAGTATCTAGTTTTGGTCTAAGATGTTCTCAAGGACTGGTGCTAGAATTAGTGTCCTCTGCCATCAGCTCTACATTGAGATGCAGATTCATGTGTCGTGGCTTCTTAAATCTTAAAACTGCAGAAGTAAAAACCTTCTTTCACAGCTGCTCAAGTGGTAATATTCTGTGAGACAGTATTCCAACTGATTTCTTTCACATACTGTGACACTAATGCAGAATGAATTGTCATACACATGCACATATAGAAAATATAAGAAAGATGAAGAAAGATGATACAGTGCAAGAAATAAAAGAAACACGTCTATCTTAAAGAGTATTAAAAAGGCATAAGCACTGTCTTTATTTTCCAGATCCCTTTAACTGTCTCTCAGGTCACAAAATTTGGAGGGCTATTTTACTGTACTCAATCATTCTGTGTTTAAAGCCACATCCTTTCTGTGCTGCCTTTTTCCCCATGCCACCTGATCAGGAGTGCTTAGCGGGTCCTGTCTGTAAATGGGAGGTGGAACAGACCATCAACCCAGGCCCACCAGTGTGTCCTCCTAGGTTTCTCATAACAATACGTCCCTCAAATTCACATCACTCATGTTATATATGTCCAACTGTGTGCTGCCCTCCATAGGTAACGTTCCAGACACTTAGAACTGAGACAAACAAGGCTCTTTCATTATCTGTCTTCACGCTTAACAAGGAGGTTTCTTAAATTTCTCCGGGATGTCTGAGAAACTGAGGTGTTTCTTGCCCTTGCAGCTCTAGCAGCCATAGTGTGTAAGCAGCTCCATCAACAAGGGAAGGCTGCGTTGGACGTTATTACCCTGAAGGAGCTGGAAGACACCATTGTGGGTCCCAAGCACACAGTTAACTGCAGAAGACAGGGAGAATGACCCCTGCGAAGTGAACATTTATTTTTATTCCTTTATTAAGCAAGCTCTTGGGAAATTCTTTTTGATTGCTTGAGACTGGCACTTGATTCAGGAAAACCCACTGAGCCTTTTATTATCAGGTTCATTTTAACTAGCATTTTGCTTTAACAGTACTCCAAATGCTTTATTATCTATTTTTATTAAGGATTGCAATGACAAGGAAACACTGATTACGCCTCTCCCGTGTGCTGCAGATTGGTTTGGCCTCGTGCATTGTAATGTGCTCATTCTGCTGGCTCTCCTGCGGTGGCTGCAGCTTCACAAATGAGGGTAGTCAGGGTTAGTAACTTTTTATTGTATTTGCAGATTGATCTGTGTTGTTACAGAAAGCTGGAGAGATGGTTGTCATAAAAAGGAGGCAGGCACTGAGGAGATTGATGTCTAAGCAGAAGTAAAGTTTATTAAGTTTCAGATTACTGTCCTGACAACCTTCTCAGGAGGGAATTGAAGACATTGCGGCCTGAGTATCAACAAAACCAGCGAGATAGACTCACCACTGGTTGTCATAGCTGTGACCTTCATGATAAAACACTCTTTTAATGCAGGAAGAATCTGCCCTACAGTCTCATCACGTCCCCTTATTCTATCAGTTTCAAAACAACAGAAAAAAAAAAAACAACAAACCAGTTTCAATGAATGTGTTTGATAGTTGAAATAGTTTTCTGAAGAGTTGTTTTTGACAAATTTTATCTTCCAATGCTGTATGTTTTTGCTCCCCATTGATCGTTTTCAAATCTTCAAACCAAGAGATTTGGAGATTTCCTAGACTCAGTCTAGTCAGACTCACCTGGGAGGTGGTTTTCCTGGGCTGCAGGGAAAGGGACGACAGATCTGTCTGCAAAGGCCATACCCATGTGCCTGTGCACTACAGCCTGTGATGCAGTTCAGACAAGGGGAGATTTTGTTAAACCTTTGTGAATAGGAAAATATTAATTCTGTAAATGCAAAAAAACTCACGCAAGTATGACACAGGCTGGACTGCTTGCCATACTAGCAGCAGGTGTCAAACTTTCTTCATGTCATTTTTGTAGAAATAAAAATGCTGCTTTCATGAGGACAAGATTGTAATTTCTCAAAGTAGTCACAAGAGGGATGTTTGCTTTTGCTTCTGCATTTTCTGTAGCTGTTAATATAGTTCCTTTTTCTCAGGTAGACTCTCATATATGCTTGGTAAAATTAGAAAAACATCTTCAAAACCCTTTCGATCAGAATTGAGTAAGGTGATATCTTGCCACCATATTGCTCACTGTTCTTCAGTGCATGTGGCTGGATCCATTTTTTGCAGTAAATCAGTCTCCATGTATGAAATTCAGGTTTCATTTGCATGTGTTCTCTGAAGCTTTGTCTCTCAAAAGATTTAAAGGCAAAACAGCATTCACACCATTAATTTTTTTTAACAGTATTTTCATGTTTTATTCATATGGTGTACCTTACAGGCCTTCATGTAAAATTTGTGCCTTCCTATCAATAAGAGTCTATTTGCTTCTTCTCTGTCCTTTTTGTTAACTTTTTCCATTCTCGTCATCTGCTGAGTGATGTTGGTGTTTCAGTGCTGCATACTCGGTTCAGTATTTATCATATCCAATTTGACATGGCCTCTTTGCATATAATGCGATTCCTACCATTTTATCATAGCATCTCATTTCATTTTGTATATTCAATTTATCACATGCCATTTGCTTTTAATCACATTTTGCACTTCGTTCTAATACACTCTGGCTCTGACTGAAAGCTAATTTTCAATGTCCTTTATTTCAAGACATTGTATACTATACGGTGTCTCACATGTAGTACTTTCATCTTTCTTCAAAAAACTCGACATGAAGCGATGTATTTTAAACCCCAGGCTTTTAGCTTCCCTTCAGCTGTGCCACTTTCAGCCTGGTCTCAGTGCAGGCGCCTACTGAATTTGAGTAAGCAATATGACGTAAAAGGCTAAAAAAAAGTCTCATACTCTAACACCAGACATTTTCCCAGTGTATTTTAGGAAGGAACAGAGCAGAAGCCTGTGAGTCTGACTCTGCGAGGCTATAATCTGTGTTGAGGAGGGATAGTGCTGCTGGAATGTAATGAAACCTGATCGTCAGTAGTAAGATAACAGTCACTGCTCCTTTTGACTTCTGCTCACACCACTGTAGACAGTGTTTTCTCACCTTTGAGCAGTATAGGAAAGTAAGAACAAATTTTCAGGTGCAATGCAGAGTTTGTTGCTGGCACATTAGCACATGAGCTAAACTTTACTTCTCATTGTTTCTTGTGTAGTGAAGGTATGGGTTCAACTGCCCACAGGAGGCCTTTGGTTATTCCTGAATCATTTTGGCCTTTATAGAATCATAGAATGGTTAGGGTTGGAAGGGACCTCAAAGATCATCTAGTTCCAACCCCCTTGCCATGGGCAGGGAAACCCTCCACTACACCAGGTTGCCCAAAGCCTCATCCAACCTGGCCTTGAACACTTCCAGGGATGAGCCATCTACAAATTCTCTGAGCAACCTGTTCCAGTACGTCACCACCCTCTGAGTGAAAAATTTCTTCCTTATATCTAATCTAAATCTCCCCTCTTTCAGTTTAAATCCATTGCCCCTTGTCCTATCACTACATGCCCTTGTAAAGAGTCCCTCTCCAGCTTTCCTGTAGGCCCCCTTTAAGTTCTGGAAAGCTGCTATGAGATCACCCCGGAGCCTTCTCTTCTCCAAGCTGAACAGCCTCAACTCTCTCAGCCTGTCTTCATAGCAGAGGTGTTCCAGCCCTCGGATCATCTTCGTGGCCCTCCTCTGGACCCGCTCCAGCAGCTCCATGTCCTTCTTGTGTTGGCGACTCCAGAGCTGAACACAGTATTCCAGGTGGGGTCTCACAAGAGCTGAGTAGAGGGGCAGAATCACCTCCCTCGATCTGCTGGCCACAATTCTTTTGATGCAGCCCAGGATACGGTTGGCTTTCTGAGCTGCCAGTGCACATTGCCGGGTCATGCTGAGCGTCTCGTCCACCAGCACTCCCAAGTCCTTTTCCTCAGGGCTGCTCTCAATTCATTCTCCACCCAGCCTGTATTTGTGCTTGGGATTGCCCCGACCCACGTGCAGGACTTTGCACTTGGCCTTGTTGAACTTCATGAGGTTCTCACAGGCCCACTTCTCCAGCCTGTCAAGGTCCCTCTGGATGGCATCCCTTCCCTCCAGTGTATCCACAACACCACACAACTTGGTGTCATCAGCAAACTTGCTGAGGGTTCACTTGATCCCACTGTCCATGTTACCAACAAAGATGTTAAATAGCACTGGCCCCAGTACTGACCCCTGAGGAATGCCACTTGTCACCAGCCTCCACCTGGACATCGAACTGTTGACCACAACTCTTTGAGTTCGACCATCCAGCCAATTCCTTATCCAGTGAGTGGTCCATCCATCAAAACCATGTCTTTCCAGTTTAGAGACAACGATGTCGTGTGGGACATCCTATTGCAGAAATCTCTAACAGAGATGTAGTTGTTCAGGTACCTTGAACCATCACCTGAAGCTATCCAGCACTCCCTCTGCTTCATCAGAGACCATTAGCAGGACAGTTCTTGCTGTCATGGGAGCTGTACTTTAAAAAACACTCAATGTATCGCAGCTCACACAGTTATTCAAAGAAGTCTAGTTCTGGAAAGTCCCAGATGGGTTGGATCCAAGCCACAAAAGGTATAACCTCTCATTTATTTACTCAGATAACACTTGCTGATGTATGTCCAAGTGCTTTCCCAAGAAACTCTGGGTATCTGATATTCTTCTCAGTGGAAGCACCTTGACCAGGACATCTGCTGCCCAAAATTTGTTGGCCTTTGGGTACAAAGTGAAGCCTATCTGTTTATTCTTTTTTTCTTTTTTTTCCAAAGCTGAGGTTATAAGGAAAAGATAAATATTAAAGATAGATTTCTATAATATTTTCAGGTGAAAGTCTGGAACAAAAAATTTCTTGAATTATGGTGAAGTCTAACCTGAGACGCAAGAGAGCAGCCCAACAGAGAAGAGGAAAAATGAGCCTGAATAACAGGAAAATATGATCTATCAAACTATGGAATAATCTGACAGGAAAATGTTAATCCTGGTACCTCCATTATGGAAATCAGATTTGACAAATAATCGTTAGAAATGTACTGTGTAGATCAATCCTTCTCTGTCCTTGGGGGATGTGGTAAACCTCAGACCATGGATACTGCTAGAGCTCTATAAGCAAGCTCTGTTTGCAGTTCTGTTTTATTGCCTTCTTGAGTTTCTAAATTAACAAGATGGATGTGGGGAGAGCTGAATATTATTGAGGTTTGGTATTTTTTCAACCTCTTTCATTTTGTAGACATTTTATATTGAGGTGGGAAAGAGTAATGTTACATTATATTGACACAGTGCTTTCTAAACCAAAGCATGTTACCAGCTCTACACAGGCATGCATCACAGTTCCCTCCCACCAAGATGCAGCAGCCTCCAGCACAGATGTGGCAAACCACATACAAAGCTTCTGCTCTAATATGCTGCACAGGAATAAGAAATAATAAAAAAAAGCTTGCTGCAGCCCATGACAATAGGACAGTTCACAGCAGTTGTCAGAGTCTTCTGTCTGGTTGCCATCATCTCAGAGTTTGAAGTGACACTTTTGTGTGAATATCTTCAGTCCTTAAGATACACTCACTACTGTGGCACATGTTAATCTATTTCTCTATTTTGTAACTCAGAAAAATACTCTCTTTTGTCAGCTTATATATAATTGAGATTTTTTTTCCAACTTGAAACACCAATAGAATCAATACATGATAACAAGAACCTTGCAGGAAGCTCAGATCATTGCTCTGCAATATTAGAGTTGTTAGAGGGGAAGGGAAGCATCTGGATGAAAAATGGATTTTCCCACAGAGATCGAAAAGAATTATAATAAACACCATATAGGTATTGGATTTTCTGAATACTTGTTCACATGGAAAGATAGAGTTAGGGTAGGATTTCAATGAAAGGGCTCCCTTAGGACCTCACCCAGCTGTGGACCAGGGTAGTCGTGAGGGAAGAAGGAGTCTCAGAAGCCTAAGGAAACTGGAGGGACTGTCAATGAGGCAAAAATAGGGTAGGACAGATGCCCCCTCTAGTGGATTTAGCATTTTACTATAGAGCAGAGGAAATCCATCTTCCAAGGGCACAATGCAGAGACAGGAATGACTTGTGTGTTATGAAGTGAAAAAGATATCTGTGAGAGAAGGATGCAGTTCTACAACACACCTGAGTAATACAGAATGATAGAGTATGTTGTGAACGAGTGATCTTGTCTTTGGTTACAGAAGAACGAAAAATAAAACCCCCAGCCCCCTATATGTCTTTTCTATAACTTGCATGTTGTCCTGAAATGTTGAAATTGGAAACTTCTTGGAAGTACTCAGTCTGTTGCAGGATTGGAAAGACTGCCAGAAGCCCTTGATGTCACTTCGTTGCTGGGCTATTGAGGGAGCTGCTAATAACTCATCTTTCCAGCAGTTTCCTTTCCTCCCAGGCTAAAAGCATAACTTAGATAGCCTACTGCTGCCTCTGTAGGAATCCAATATTTAGGCAGATTCTCTCTGGGTAACCTTATATTCAACCATAAGGCATTTCTGGGGGATAGGAACCATCTTGCATCCAATTCCTCTGTGTGTTTGTGGGGGTGTTAGTGGAGGTAGAAGCATTGTCACTTACAGGCAAAGGCTAAACTGGGCACTGAGCAAGTCAGTCTGTAGAGAGCTGGCAGTCATAAACCTTTCCTACAGCTTTCCCAAAAGAAAAGGAAGCAGCTGAGAACAAAATTCATCAGGCTCTAACTCATCCCCAAGGAATCATCTTTTCATCCAGCTTCATCCTTGTCAGTCTCCCTTTGGATCTCCTCTCTCTTCCCCAGCTATTTCTGTTTTTCACTTCCATCATGTTAATTACTGCAGATCCTCTGTCTGACCAGTTCCTCCTCCTAGCCACATGGCTTTCCAGTGCTTTTGTCCATCCTCCTTTTACATCCTTATTGGCTTTTAAGTTTCTATATCAAAACCCAGTTACCAGATTTTCTCTTCTTGTTAGTCTATCCTACTTCTTCCTCCATTTCCCAGGCGCATATTTCTTTGCTTAGGCGATCTCCATTTAAGTCTCCCCAACACCACAAAGCCATGACCAGTTTTCTTGCCTAACACCACCTCCCCTGTAGATATTGATAAGCTCTCTGCTGCATATGCTCCATTTATATAAAATTTCTGACTATTTTAGCAACCAACTCTAGATAGCATCAACTGAGCAAATACATCTTGCAGGTGTTGAAAGCTGCAAAGTGTGGCCCAGTGTAGGTAGATATTGGCGACATAAAGCACATCTCATAACTGAATAAAGCATCCCTACATCAAAGCAGAGGGTTGAGAGACGATTTCAAAATGAAGCTTGCCAGCATTGTTTTAGCAGAGGCTGACACCATGTTTCCCTCCTCATCTCCTCAGAAAACTATGTTTTTTGTGAATTCAGACAAATTCAATGCCAGGCAGAATCTTCTTTCAAAATCTCAGTTCCAGTAACTGAAGAATTGCAAAACTTGATGCACCAGAAGATGTAGCGATAAGGTGATGTGAAGAGTTACAGGTATTGAAGTAGCATCCCTGAGCAGTAACTGCTATTCCAGGCAGCTTAATCTTACAGGACAGGAAAAAGTGAAAACCCATTTCACCCTGCTGATATTTGTAAGTTTTTACACTAAGTCATGCCATAGCACACAAACCATCATGTAAGCCACTTCCACTCCAATCAGTTAAGAAAATCTCTTTAGTGTGTTTGTTTCTAAAATCTGTGGTGTGAGACTGTGAGCCCAGAGGCCGGTCCATGGAACTGTAGAGTCTTTACTATGTTAAAAAAAGAAAATTCAACAGCCACCAAACAAAAAAGAAGAAACAAACCAAACAAAAAAAAGAAAGCAACTTGAGGGATCAGCACATGCCCACAGAGGCAGCTGGAGAGGGCAGTGGCAGAGCTCCTTTGGCACCAGGCATCTTCTCGAAGCTCTTCCTTGGGCCACCTTGGCTCAGTTGGGCCACACCTTCTGGTCAGTGATCAGTGATTTAGCCTGATCTCAGTCCTCCTCTGCTTTCCCAGTCACACATGAGCTCGCCAGCTATACTAATCAATGAACGTTCTCTGTAGGTATTACACCAAAACTCACATCCTAAGATTTAAAGACCATTATTTTTTAAAACTGTGGATCAGATCTTTCAGCCTGTCTGTTAATCTTCCCAACTGTCAGATAAAGTTAAAGCCTTTCTTTGGCTTTAAAGGACTCCACCACCACTGTCCACTGCCAAGGCTGAACACTGCTGGTCCCTGGGTACTTGGTCTCCCTGTGCAGAGGATAGGAAGGATCAGGAACCAAAGACCAGCGCTCTCAGAAGCTGCCAAGCAGGAAGGCTCTGTAAGGTATTGTGCAGAAATGCCAAGGGCAGCAGATCTGCAGTGATTATCTTAACAACAGGCTCTGTTATCCAATTATCCTTCAGCTGAAATGGGAATTAATTCCTCAAATTTCTAAGGTTTCTCTCACAGGCAGAACAAAACATGAATTATATCTGTCTGGACTCCCACACAATGAGCCACATTGCCCCAGACTCAGGACAAAACACCATTAAGTTGCCAATTAGATGAAACAAATTAAAATATTTTTATGTGGTTACTCTGACCATCCTCAGGCAGGATATCAGATGCAGCTGGCTAACTCCACAATAACCATGAGTCTGAAAGAGCAAATCCAAGGCAGACGTCCCACATGAGTCTGTCCCCCCTCAGCAGAGGTCTCACAAGACCCAAACCCTGGTCAGCTGCCGTCCCCAGCCCGGCTTCGCTCACAAGTTCAGACGCAGGGCTCTGCTTGCATTCCCGACTGCCTCTACTAGTGCCCTGCTCACTTGGATCCCCTTTTTCGGCCTTTTTGTCAACCTGATGCTTAACCAGGGTCCAGCAAGGCAGAGCTGAGTGAATCCAGCTCCTTCTAACTCTTTTCCAGCTGTGTTATGAGTGAATTACAGGCTCTTCTGCTGTTCTCTTTCCACATCAGCGAGAAGAAGATATTTCCACTAGGTATTCTGCGTGCCTGTCCTGGTTTTAGCTGGGACAGAGTTAGCTCTTCTTTTTAGCAGCTAGAAGAGCTCCGTGTTTTGGTTTTACTCAGAGGCTCGCTCTGAGAAGAATGCTGATAGCAAGCTGATGTTTGTGGTTGGACATGTGTGATAGTTTGATGTGTGGGGGGGTGTTCTGGTGGCAGGGGAGGGGATTTGCTCCCTGTGCCACCAGATCTGAGTCCCATCCCCCCCGGGGGGGGTTGAGCCAAATTGGCGCCTCTGTGAATTGCCCTATTTAAGTTCGGACAAAGGGGCGGGAAAGGGCTTTTAGCCCAGTAGCGAGGAGAGAGCAGGAGGGCGCTGCCCTTGCTCCCGGCTCCCGGCCGGGCGACTGCCCGGGCCTGGGCCGGCGCCACGTGCTCAAGATGGCGCCGGGGGAGCCGCATGGGGGACTCGGGAAGCACCTCGCTCCCGGGGTGCCCGCCGGGCCGAGCTCCCCCAGAGAGGATTAAGATCTAAGAGAAAACAACCACAACGACCGGGTCAGTCAAGATGGAGCAGGAGGAGGTGTGCTGGAGCTGAGGTTTCCCTTGCAATCGGTGTGAAGATGGCAGGCGGCCCCCCTGCAGCCAGGGTGTACTCGGCGGAGCAGCGACCCAGTCGTGGCCCGTGGAGAAACCCACGTCGGGGAAGAGATGCCTGAGCCCAGGAGAGGTCGTGGAGCAGGGGATGCGCGACAAGGTACTGTTAATAATGGGCATGGAAATGCACGACGAGGTCGTGGAGGCATCTGGGATCCGTGGGACGACCCACGCCGACGCGAGTGGCAGCAGCTCCCTAAGAGGCCGAGACTGGTAAAGCCCGAACTGGTGCGATCCATGGGGAAGGATTGCAATCCTGCGGGCAGGACTTACGCTGGAAAAGTTTGGGGACTTTTTCCTCGTGAGTAGGGGATCCACCGAAGCAAGGGAAAAATGGTGTAAAGACTCCTCCTCCTTTAAGAAAGGAGCGGCAGTTAACAGCATGGATGAACTGACCTGCACTCCTCCATTCCCTGTCCCCCTGCGCCGCCGGGGGGGAGGTAGAGCCAGGAACGAAAGAAAATAGAGGGGTGGGGAGGTTGTTGTTTTAAGATCTGGCCTTGTTTTCTCTTTCTCCTCTCAAGTAACCGGTTTCGTTCCCTTATGTTTCCTGTTTAGTAACTGTTAATAAATTGTTTTGTTTTATGAAGAAAGCCTGAGTCATGTTTTGCCCGGGACCATGGTTGGTGGGTGCTCCCTTTCGGTTCTTGTCTCGACCCTCAGTCTAAAAAAAAACCACGACAACGTGAAACTCCAAGGACTTTTCAGTGTGCCGGAGTGCAGAAGCATGGTGGGATAAGGGGGGAGCACAGCCGGGACAAGGGGGACATGATTCCCCTTATGATTTGTGGTGGAACTGAAGATTGAGGGCCAAACTGGCCCATTAATGTTCCATATCATGCAACATCATGCCCAGTATAAAAGTGAGGGTCAGCCGGACAGAAGGGCTTTTGCGCTTTGGCTCTTTTGCTGCTTTTGCTCTTTTGCGCTTGCTGCGCTTTTGCTCTATTCCTTTTTTTTTTTTCCCCCTCTCTCTCCCAGTACTCCCACTCTCGGAGTACTCTCTCTCTCTCTGCCCCTCTCTATTTCGGGGCCTCGCGTTCGTCCGGGATTTGCAGCTTCGGGACGAGACGGGCTTTGCATACGAGGGGGTGGTGAGCATCTACACTGTGTATTAAATCATCTGTATTAAATTGTTCTTATCTCAACCCTTAGGTATCCCATTTATCCTTTAATTCTCTCCCTCATTCCTGGGGCTGGGGGAGGGTGAGTGAAAGACTGGGGGGGGCGCGGTTTGGTTGCCGGAGCAGCCTAACCCACAACAGTCTTAATTGGCGCCCAACGTGGGGCTCGAAGGGGTTGAGATAACGATGTTGCTGGCTGGAATGCTGTTTGTTATGCTTGCATACATGTTACCGGATATATATATAATTTATTGCCTTATTTATCTTATATGATGTTAGGTGGAATGTGTATGCGGTTTTCTGGCTCTAGGTGTTGGACCGGCATGAAAAGTATGTTATCGGTAATCAAGGGTTTTGCTATACTGTACGGTGTAACTCTGATAAGATCATCGGTGCTGGGACCAGCCCAGTCTTTGTATTCGGTGGTGCAGAGGGGGATGGTGATGTGGAGCTCGTTTATTAATTTTGAGCATCACCTGGCGGATGTCATCGCCAATTATACCGGTGACTTTTCATTCACAAAATCTTATGTTGATTTTGATAATGCTGAACATCGTTGGAATAATTTAACGAGTTTGATTGTCCTGCAAGGTCTCCTGAATATATGTTTAATTATATATATATATTCAAAGTCAATCGGCCATTTAGGGGTGTATATCAATTTATTTCTCGGGTTATTGTGCTTGCCGTCTTGACTCCCATGACAAGCACTATAGCTACTCAGACTACAACGGTATCAGTTGCCCCTGTAAGGAAAAGAAAAT
Source organism: Tauraco erythrolophus (assembly GCF_009769465.1). Taxonomy (NCBI): domain Eukaryota; kingdom Metazoa; phylum Chordata; class Aves; order Musophagiformes; family Musophagidae; genus Tauraco; species Tauraco erythrolophus. The sequence continues at coordinate 119,560,872 of NC_141465.1, read as the reverse complement.
GTATACAAAAGTTAGAAGATGAAGAAGAGCAATCAGGGCCATTACAACAACCAAATGAAGAAGAGCAATCAGGGCCATCAGAAAAACCAGACAAAGAAGAGCAACCAGGGCCATCACAACGATTGGAGGAAGAGCAACCGAGGAAATGTGTGCAAAAGTCAGAACGCAGAGGAGAGGAGGATGATGATGAAGAGCAACCAGGGCCATCACGAGAAATGAAGCGGGAACGTTCTGTTTTGCCCCAGAGGAAAATCTCAATGGAGGAGGAGTGACATCATAGATGAGACGATAACCACCCGTTCTCTAAAAATGAGCGAGCTGTGAGATATTCGAAAAGATTATGGCCATCTTAGAGGTGAGCCCATTGCCACTTGGTTGCTCAGATGCTGGGACATGGGAGCCAATAGTCTGGAGTTAGATGGTAACAAAGCCAGACAGCTAGGAGCCCTTGCTATGGATGGAGGCATTGATAAAGCAATTGGAAGACAGACACAAGTTCGCAGCCTCTGGAGATGGCTCCTGGCAGCTATAAAGGAAAGGTATCCCTACAAGGACGAGGTGCCATGTAATGTAAGCAAGTGGGCCAGCTATGGCCCAGCGGTTACTTCGGCTGCATTGCGACTTGCCTTCATGGTGCCCAACGTGGGGCACGAACCCACGACCCTCAGATTAAGAGTCTCATGCTCTACCGACTCAGAAAACATTCTGAAAACATAAAACTGAGCTGATATCTCCTGCTTCCTTTCTATTAATCTGCCCAGCCATGGAGGTACTCTACCAGCATTTTGCCCAGATGAAAATATTCTCTGCAGCCACCTGTTAGTGTTTTGTTAAGCATGGTATGTCTGAAGAAGAATCACAGTACTCAGAGTTAGAAAAAGCAGGACATAGTTGTCTCCTTCTTCCCTGTGGTCAGTTTTGTTGTGCTTTTCCAGGGGGAAAAGTCCAGTCTCATGATTTGGTTAATTCAACCTCAGTCACTTTAAATAGCTCAGTCTTTAATGACTGAATCACGGCTTATTGTCACTACCAAGCAGTGTGCTGAGTGAGATGCACCAAAAGCCAGAAAAGAAGAGTCTTTTTCCTAAGACACAGAAATGAGTCCCAAATGAGAACAGGTTTCTCATAACTGTCACAAGCTCTCAGGAGAAGCAGCAGGAGAAGAGGAAGGTCACATAGCTGTGTCTCACTTTACTCCAGGCAGTCTTGCTTTCTGCAGCAAAGCCACATCAGCTCTTTGTCATGGAAGCCTTGGGTGAAATTGCTTCCAAAGACCCAGTGCTGATGGGCACCTTTGATGTGTAAAGTGTTGAGAGTCTTCAACTCCATTAGGTTTCAGTACTCTGCACAGCCTGCCTTTAAGATGTGTTGAGTTTCAGTAATACAAGTGGGGGTGGTACTATATGTCCATGGTCCTCTCTATGGAGAAACAGTGCTCTACTTCCTTGAGGGATTTAGTAGGATTTCCTATTGTTAATAATGCCTCCTTTTACATATAGTTGTGCTCTGGTATAAACACCACAGTGTGCAGCTAGGCTTTTTACACTTTTTAATAAAGAGTTTAGATAATACCAACTTTCTTCCCATTGCATAAGTTTCTATAAGGTTTTAATGAGGAATTTAGACAAAACTCTTTCCCCTCAAAAATCTTGCCTTGTATAAATCAGCAGCTGAAATATCATGTTAATAAAGTAACTTCTACAACCTCGCTCTCAGACTGTCATGTTATCTGCTCTCCACAAGGCTAAAAAAGAACTCTGTAGAGACTTGGGGGCGTTGGCATGAATAAATGGTCATAGGCATTCATAATATTGCTCATCCTGGCTGGTCACTGAGTATTATCCTATTTGAAGCCATCCCTGACTTGTGAAGTCTTCTTTTAATGAGAAAAACTCAGAATCGTCCCTTAGATCTGAGTCATATTTTCATAATAAATTCTTGAACTAGGACAATTGATGCCCAAGGGAATGCTCCAGGAAACATATTTTCTTCCAAGATGCTTTGGAAAGAGAGGAGCATGTCCTGTGCTACTCCTCTTTACAGAACATGTCACACAGTCACCTCTGTGGCACTCCAGGTCTTCAGTCTGATGTTGGGGAGAACAGAAGTTTTATTCTCCAAGAAAACATGGGAAGATTTCAAGTCTTTGAGCTCCTTAATGATCACACTGGTCACCATAAATTTCATGTATGTCTATGTATATGATCTATTTCCCTTTCGTATATGTTTTCTGTCTTTTGAGCCTTTTTCCCATTCACATCGTATGTGTCAACGTAATGCTAGCTTTCAGCTGTGTTCTAATAGCTATATGTGTAATGCTCAGCCCATGGAAGACTTCATTAATGGAAAACATTTTAGGGCAACAGCTGCAGCGTATTTTCTCCTCTCTGCTTCTCTGCAGCTGGGAGCATACTTACATGACGATCTTAGGATAAGAGGAGAAAATGCATAGCAGAGTTGTCCTAAAGAGTTTGGCTAATTTTGCTCCCTGGTCCTCTCCTGTGGCAAGTGTTGGTAATTACCTCTTCCCTACCCTCTGGACACAGAAGCCCACAGCAGGCAGAGGTGGGAGCCGGAGCTGTGCCTGCCTCCTGGGTAGCCTTGATTCAGCATCCCAAGATGTATGAATGTCGGAGAAGTAACTTAAGTTTCTTGACGAGACAGAAAAAATAGCAAATTTTGGAGCTTGTAGAGGCTTTATAGACCGGGTCTGACAGGACACCAAAAATGGCAGGATTTGTCAAAGCTGGCAACACTCAAGGACTCCCTGAATACATGGACTGAGTTTGTGTCAGGCCTTATGAATGCTGTCCAAGAAGATGACAGTACCTTCAGCCCCAAGTTCTTATTGAAAGCCAGTTATAAAATAACCTGTAAAGTTTTTTGGGTTTATTCTGGTTTCAACACTGACTGCGTTTTCATGAGAGTAGCAGTTGCTGGTGTCCTTATGCTATGTGACAGTTTCAGCTTCTCTTCTCTTCTCTGGTGAAAAAGAAGCCTTAGCCTTTCAAGGTAACAGGTGAAAGTTTAAAATGATTGTAGCCAGAAGATGAATAAAATGTTGGATTATTTATTTACTCTTTGGGCTTGTCAAACTGGAAGCTTGCATTGTTGAGCTTCAGCTTTTCCCCAAGATTTTCATTTAGTCTCTGAACACTTTTGAGCCAGCTTCTCTGTGCTGAAGCTGTGAATGCTGTGTCAAAATTTACACCACCTTTGAAAATTGTTTATGGGAATATTTCATCCTTTTACGGGTTCCATTCCTGGGTTTAGTAGAAATGTTGGCTTTGGAACAGAAGAAATAGCTACCTTTCTGGAAACAGCTTTGTTTTACCCCAGAGTATAGTCCTAGGAGAAATGAGAAACTTGTAGGGATATTCAAGCTACCAAAGAGTCTTCTTACCCTTTCACATTCTGCAGAGAAAAGAGCGGGTTTTGTTCTTGTTTTTCCTTTGGAGAAAAAAGGGCAAGCAGAAAATGAAGAGTAAACATGAAGCTTCTCTATACTGGAGATAAAAATGAACTCTTCAATCCTTTCGTCAAAGAGATCTGACTCCACATTTCAAGGAAATCAGCGTTTGTCCCTAGCAATTACCCTGAAAGCAACACAGTGACATTTTTCTTCTAGCATTTACAATCATTGATTACCATGTAACATGTATAGTATGGGGCTAGATTTGCACATTATCAAGCAGTGCAGCTGGAAGTATGACATATTTGTCTGTGCTTTCATTCATTCAGATACAATCTTTTCTTTGAGGTCCTGATCACGAATTAAATAGTGAGAGTTCTTCCACGGTTTCTGACCAAATTCTCAAAGTCAAGCAAGAATGTATGCAACTTCTGGACCAAATATCAGTTCTTACACATCTTATGCCCTACAAAAAGCCATACCAGGCCTTCGTGGAGTCTGCAGTGTAAGGTTAGAAAAAAATGAGATTAACAGAAATAAAATGTGTTCCACATTAGTTTCTCTTTTATCGGGTATTAAAGTTCTGAGAAGTACTGCCAAAATCTGTGACCATTTAAAAGCAGGAATGCAGCAAGCATTGTATCAGAGAATTACCTAAGATTTGGTGCAAAACCCAAATGACATCTAATTTTGAATTAAAGAAAAGGGTTAAGACAGTTTCTACTTCTGATTCTGCTTTCAGGTAAAATTGCAGCTAAAAATCTCATGAGATTTAATAATAGTGAAAACCGCAACAGTAACTGCTCTCACAGTATGGTTTTGTAAGAACTACTCGTCATACAGCGTTGCTGTCAACAAGCCCAAACTTCAGTAGTATTGTTCCAGAAGTTCCCTCATCTCTTCATGAAACAGTGATATCAGTAAGATGTCTAATCATTATCCCAGTCCTTACATTGGTTTCTTTGCCTTCCCAGTCCCATTGCCTTTCTTTTCTTCAGGAGGTCAGAGTGTGTTTTGTTGCTCAACCCTATAGACTTTTCTTCAGCATCTCCTGGCAAGAAAGACCTCAGTGGCTTTTTGTTGCCATATTAGCACTGTGTGGTGCAGCAGCCCCTGCTCATTGTGTGGAAGCCCTCAGGACCTACATTTTCATGGCACTGTGTTGCAGGATGGTGCTGTGTGATCATCTCAGTGCAAGGTGTGCACTACAGCCCTCCATGCCCTGCTACATGCTGTCAGCGATATTCAAGGCAGAATCTTGCCACTTCTAAGTCTCTGAAAAATGTGTCGAACCACAGAAATTATGTTGTTGGTTTTTTTAGCATGAACTAATTATAGCCAAAGCCAATGCATATTTCATGCCCTTCTTTCTCAAACAGGCACTATGTCACTTATTTTTAAAGACAGCTCTGACAAGTTGGAGAGACAACAAAACTTGGTGTCATTGACCATGGCTGCCTACAACACTGCCTTCAGGCCAGATGTGCCCTGGTGTTTCTGGTTATCACTAAGCATGCCAGATCAGCTTTCTTCCCAAACAGACAGTGGGATCCCAGTGCTTCCTTTCAGCAGTCTTAGAAACTGGGAAAAAAACTATTTGCAATGGTTCTCCTAGCCTGTTTTTCCTCTGAGACCTGAACAGACTAAAGTGCAGCTCAGCTCCTGGTGGTGAGTGACCAGCTCAGTGTTAATAGCTTATTTAAGATCTTTCTTTATAGAATATTATTCTTCAGGATCTAGCATAACTTCAAAAGCTTGGACTCATCTCATTTAACTTCAGTCACCTAAAACAAAGCCATCTGGTCCAATATGTTTTTTTGTGATTCACAGAATCACAGAGTGGCCAAGTTGGGAAGGGACCTCTGGAGATTCATAGATTCATAGATTCATAGATTTCTAGGTTGGAAAAGACCTTAGAGATCATCGAGTCCAACCATCCCTAATCCCCATTAAACCATATCCTCAAGTAGATCATCTACCCTATTCTTAAACACATCCAGGGATGGGGACTCAACCACCTCCCTGGGCAGCCTATTCCAGTGGCTGACAACCCTTTCAGAGGAGAAATACTTCCTAACATCCAACCTGAATCTCCCCTGACTAAGCTTATACCCATTTCCTCTTGTTCTATCACCCGTCACTAATGTAAAGAGCCCTTCCCCCACCTCCCCACCATCTTTTCTCAAGTATTTGTAGGCTGTAATCGGGTCTCCCCTCAGCCTCCTCTTCTCCAGGCTAAACAGCCCCAACTCCCTCAGCCGTTCCTCATAAGTTTTATTTTCCAGCCGCTTGACCAGTTTAGTCGCCCTTCTTTGGACTCGCTCCAGGAGCTCAATATCTCTCTTAAAGCGAGGGGCCCAAAACTGGACACAATATTCCAGGTGTGGCCTCACCAGTGCCGAGTACAGGGGCAGGATCACTTCCCTGCTCCTGCTGGTCACACTATTCTTGATACACGCCAGTATCCCATTGGCCTTTATGGCCACCTGGGCACACTGCTGGCTCATATCAAGCTGGTAGTCAACCAACACCCCCAGGTCCTTCTCCGCCAGGCAGCTCTCCAGCCACTCTTCCCTGAGCCTATAGCGATGCTTGGGGTTTTTATACCCCAAGTGAAGGACTCTGCATTTGGCCTTATTAAAGCTCATGCCATTGGCCTCAGCCCAACGATCCAGTCTGTTCAAATCCCTCTGAAGGGCCTCCCTACCCTCGAGCAGATCGACACAGCCTCCCAGCTTGGTGTTGTCTGCAAATTTACTGAGGAACCTCCTGGATTGCCTATGCCCTGCTGTGTTATCCTTCCAACAGTTATCAGGATGGTTGAAGTTCCCCATGAGGACCAGGGCTCGTGAACGTGAGGCAGCTCCTATCTGTCTGTAGAGGGCCTCATCTACCCAGTCCTCCTGGTCAGGTGGTCTGTAGCAGACCCCTACTATTACATCCCCTGTCCCTGCTCTCCCTTTAATCCTAAAAATGTCCAGTAAAGAATGTCCTGAGGACTAACTGTAGCTGTACTACTGACCGGCCTTAATTGAAAGTGACATACTACAGTATGATTAAAATGAAAACTTACATATCTTGTGATAACTGGGAGAATTGAAGCTCACTGAAAATTATTTTCAAGAATACCTTCTATGTATTACATCCCTAATTTAAGACAATTTGCAATTAATTATCTATGCTACTGCTCCCACCGTGTTTGCTTGCAGTTGTCAGTACCATTGACAATTGTACTCAAATTGGGCAACTGGAAAGTTAGACTACTTTTCATTTGCTTCAACTTCAACACCTAAGTTAGCCATCTTAGTCAAAAAAGGCTACTCTAGGAAAAAGAAATGTAAATATAAGACAATGGCTGAGCAAGTTAATATGCTTCTCATAACAAATCTGATAGTAAATCCAAAACACAGAGCTCTTCCAGCTGCTGAAAAGAAAAACTCTGTCCCAGTCAACACCAGGAGAATATGATGATTACTTTCTTAAATTGCTTGTTTCTCTCCATGAACCGTGATGGTCATGTTGGAGCTGCAACAACACTGAACAGGGCTAGAACATGGGCTTGAGCATTGACCTGCCACCATCCACACGGCTTAATTATTATTACACTACCTGAAATGTCCTTTTTATGTTTATGGAAAGGAGAGAGAGTAATAACTGTTAGGAAGTGGAAAGTGATAGGAAGACAAAACATGAGATATGATACTTTATTAAGTAACAGATAATTTTATTAAATGTGTAAGGAGATAGTTACCAGGGTTTTTTTTTCTCTAAAGACCTCAAGCCCTTCTATAGAATAAACAAAAATACAACAAAATAATTTAAAAAGGCATTAGAAATGTTATCTGTCTCCCAGTATCTGCAGATATATACATTGAATAGTCTGGAGATTTTATTTGCAGGTTTATTGATAGCTTTTCCTGGTTAATGGAAAAGGTAACCTATGATTTCAGTGAATGTAGCTCAAAGATTACACAGAGATGGAATGGTTTGGATTGCAAGGGACCTGAAGGATCATCTAGTTTCAAGCCCCTGCCACGGGCAGGGACACGTTCCACTAGACCAGGTTACTCAAAGCCATCTATGAGTTTGTTACATTTGAACCCTTTTACTAGTTCTTATTGCCCTGAAATGGTCATTAGCACAGTTCTGAAGGTCTTCATTAGACTGGAAGAATCTAGGACTTGTTCAGCTACGTAGGAAATACGTAGATACATAGTTTTGTCCATAGAAGACAATATGAAAATAAAAGTTATATTTTCAGCTCTGGAGTCCCCAACACAAGAAGGACATGGAGCTACTGGAACGAGTCCAGAGGAGGGCCACAAAGATGATCAGAGGGCTGGAGCACCTCTGCTGTCAAGATAGGCTGAGAGAGTTGAGGCTGTTCAGCCTGGAGAAGAGGAGGCTCCGGGGTGATCTTACAGCAGCTTTCCAGTACCTAAACGGGGCCTACAGGAAAGCTGGAGAGGGACTTTTTACAAGGGTGTGTAGTGATAGGACAAGGGGCAATGGATTTAAACTGAAAGAGGGCAGATTTAGGTTAGATATAAGAAAGAAATTCTTTACATTGAGGGTGGTGAGGTACTGGAACAGGTTGCCCAGAGAAGTTGTGGCTGCCCCATCCCTGGAAGTGTTCAAGGTCAGGTTGGATGAGGCTTTGGGCAACCTGGTGTAGTGGAGGATTTCCCTGCCCGTGGCAGGGGAGTTGGAACTAGATGATCTTTGAGGTCCCTTCCAACCCTAACCATTCCATGATTCTATGATTCTATGATTTTTCATCTTTTGCCTTTTAGATAGCAGAAATCGCTCTTAGCTTCCTGAGTTCTTGTTTGTAGTTTAGTGCCCTGCCTGTCGCATCTCTGCCATTTCGCAAAAATATTTCAAATGAAAATTGGACCCAAGCTCTCATTAGAGTTGCCTCCTTCAGAGGAGATATCTCATGCTCTTCTGCCAGGGCTGCCAGTATGTGTTACGCAGCTGCCAGTGTCACCTATCAGAGAACCAATGAGCACAGTCAGGGAAAGGTAGAGCTCAATTTATCTATTGTTTATGTACATATCCCAAAAGGGGCAGGAGATGGCCTACGTCCTAGAAGTGCAGGTTCCTCTCTATGGACTGTGCAAAAAAGCTTACAGTGTTGTCACATGTGCCAGCATCTCCATTGCAGGCACTGAAAGTTAAATGAGTTGAATCCTAGCATGACTGATTTGTGGTTCTGCTATCACTAGCTATGAACAGACATCCAGATAGTTTTCTTTGAAACGCTCTTCTTATGCCAAGGTCAGGATATCTACTATGTTCTGCCGATACTTTAAATTAATTTGACTTCTGGTAAAGCTGTGCATAAAATCATAACACAGCAACTCAGTGTTTGTTGCCAGCTGTATCCAAGCTACACTGATTTGGTTTTTTGCTTCTGTTTGGAGGTGCCTGTGAAGTCTGGAGCTGTCTGGATTTGACACTAATTCTAGCACCTGAGACATTCCTGCCTGTGAAGACAAATTAGATAGTGTTTGTAATTTGTCACTGTCTTCCTGAAGACGAATTCTCACAAACATTTGCTGGTAGTCTGGGAAGTCGTCAGGTATATACAACTCGAATAAAAACAGAGAAATCAGGCTTGCATCACCTAACATTACTACCTCAATCTAAAATAAAAGCAAACTATAAAGAAGGGATGGACCAGATTCCAAGTACTTCTGAGCAAGAACTATATTCCTTTACCATTACTATGAGATTGAATCATCATCATAAAATATACAGTCCTTTCATTGTGATAGATAGACAAGATCAAATGGGGGATCAAGGACTGTCTGTGTTTGACACTGCATGAGTATGTGCAAAAAACGATCCACAAAGACTAGGCTGTCTGTCATTCAACATACTTTAGATGTAATTGTGTTGAAAAATAAGAGACCATCATAGTATTTTAAATATGGTTAATTTAATAGATTGCTTCATGATATTTGTAAGGTATGTTTGGGAAGGCACTATTCCCCATTTGGTTAGCTGGCCAGCCAGTCTTGCTGCACCTGAATGCTACTTCTTAATGTGACCTCTGAAAAAATGCAGTCAGTGCTGTAATTGGGGATGATCAATTGGCAGAGAACAGGAGAAGCACTGATGAAGTGCTAGAGGGTTTAAGGTCAAAGAGAGCAACCAGTTTCTTCAACAAGCAAAAGGAAAGGCAATACAAGAATCTATAGGCCAATTAATGAAAAAATTAATTGATAGATGAAGAGAGAATAGGGCCTGAATACTTGACATTAGCCGTTAAGCAGTACCGTACAAAACTGCTATCGTTTTTATTCAGCTAGCAATCAACTCTACTTGGTGAAGGGAACATAGTACAAATTTCCATTACATGCAAAAAAGTCGATATTAGGTACCAAGGGCCAAATTCCACAGTGCTTTGCAACTATATTTGCTATTACTCTTTTTGTTCCTGCAATACAGGTAAATTTTATATAAATTTCTGTCATTATTATAGACCTCATAAGGATGAAACACAGTTTTGGTAAGAATAATACAGTGGGACATTTAGAATTAATTTTGGCTTTTTAGAGTTACTGCTTCAACAAGCTGCTCGGTGTCCATTTGAAGCTGACAGAGTGTAAAGACCATTTGGCTACTCAGTCAAAAAAGAAAAGAAAGAAAAAAGAAGTGAATATGACATGAAATAAATGGAAAATATTATAAGAGGTTAAATTAGGGGATCAAATATGTTAGAAAACTATGACCAGGTCTGGCTTTCTCCATAAATGTAACAGGCCAAGGGTAATACTGGGGATAAATGTACTGAAATTGCCTCTTTCCCAGTTTCAAGTCGCTGTCACACAACTACAGCCAAAAGATCCTATTTAATGAGCTCATGGAAGAAAACTAACCCTTATCTTAATTTTTAATTTAGACACTCTCCCACCTCCCCCCATGCATTTCTGGATGCCATTCAAGTTTCTGACTCACTTTGTTATCTGTGGCACAGCAACTATCGTAAGAATGTCTTTTTGGATCTTGATATCATCAGGAATGTTGATGTGACATTTTGGGTTTTTTTCAGACCATCCTATCTACTGTGATGAACAGCCTTGCAACTGCCTTTTATTTCTTTAGAAATTTTTTCAGTTTGCTTGTTGCTTCTTTTTAATAGGAAATATTCCTTCAACGGATATGATAATAGCTTCAGATAAATAAGTGCTCCAGCCTACTTTGGTGCCTGGGGTTATTCCTCTCCAGGTGCAGTTCTTGGCATTTCCCTTTCTTGAACTTCGTGTGGGCTCTCTTCTTCAGGAACATGGTTGTTTAGCTAATGGATGCAGCAGCTTGTGCAGAACAGAGTCCCAAAAACTGCTTAGTGACTGCCGAACAACAGTGGAAGTGCCAGAGGGCATGGTCTACATCACAAAGTGGAGAATCTATCCCTGGAGCGTCAAGGGCATCAACTAAGCAGGAGCTCCAGAGAGAGGATAGGGTCACTCAAGACTCAGGCTACAAGGAGTGCCTAGTGCTACTGGGGCTGGGAGTAGTAGTATCCTACCTACAGGAATCATGCTCTGGTTGAGAAACTGACTTGCCAGCTGAAGATGCTGCCAGAGGAGGTGAGCAAGCTTAGCCACATCCAGGAGGATTAGCAAGATTGGCATAGAGACCCTTTAGAGGTAAGAGACTGAACCTGCATCCAAAGGAGGGACAGCCAGTGGCTGTACTGGACTGGGGAGTAGATGACAGAGATAGAGCAGTCTGGAAACATGAGACTTGGTCACAGAGAAAGGCTCCTACTCCATGTGCAGACTGGCAGGTATAGGTTCAGTGCCCTGGAAGGTGACAGGGTAAACAAGCTCCCCCATGAGAAGCTTCGGATGTGATCAAACTTGAACCAAACATCTGCACTACGAAGAAACAACAGGTGAGAGTGGCCGGAGACTCCCCTTTGCGGAGGACAGAAGTGTTCACCTACGATCCAGATATGCTATCACAGGACAATGTTTCTATTTGGGTGTCCACATCTGAGATGTTATGAAGAGACTGACAATTTATCCAGACCTCAGCCTATTACTCCTTAGTGGTCATCCATGTGGGCATTGATGGTACTTCCAGGGGAGACCCTGAGTATATCAAGAGTGACCAGGGGTTGCTGCACCAGGGGTGCAGGTGAAAGGCATGGAGGCCCACGTGGTGTTCCTTTGATCCTTCTGGTGAAATGAAAAGCTGGGTAGGAGCCAGCACATCTGGCAAGATATGAACTGGCTCTTTGGCTGGTGTCACAGAAAACACTCTAGCTCTTATGACTCCAAGGCCTTCTTTAAAAAACACAGACTGCCAAGGAGAGGTGGGATTCACCTGAAAGTGTGAGGCAAAAGCATCCTTGCTAACATTCTGGCCAAACTGGTGAGGAAGGCTTTCAGCTGTGTCTGCTGGGGGATGATGGTAAGAGCCTGCAGTTAAGTGAGGGAAAAGAGATCAGAATTGGTGAATACACAGGGAAGGGTGATGGGAGCAGGATAGTCCTGAGTATGGTAAAGCAGGTCAAAAAGGTACCCTCCTCACATGCTCAGACACAAACACACACAGCCCAGGAAACAAGGAGGAGGAACTAGAGTCCGAGGAGTGGACACAAAACTACCACAACGTTGGAATAACTGAGCCATGATGGGGTAGGGTGTCATGCCTAAATACTTAGATACTTCTAAATACCTAGACAGTCATAGCATTGAAAATAGATATAATCCCAGCACTGTTTCCTCCAGTGGCGTGGCATTACTGCTTCATCAGTGAAGCCGTGAGCTCCCTGCTGGCTCTGCAGGCTCTGTAATTCTTAAATTTGTGGGCGAATAAGGTCAATGCTGTTGGTTAATCTGTGTGTTAACTATGATTTAAGTGTAAAAGATCAGGATCCTCAGGGAACATGGGTGAGGGTTGCTTAGTTTGTGAATTCCAGACTGGCTAAGGACAAAAATAAGAACCTGTTTTTTCAGTTCAGCCCAATACAGAAAAGTCTTTGAGCAGGCAGGGGAACAGGACTTTGGGTGAAAGAATTTTAGAGAAAACAGGCAGCAGTCATGTCTTAGGCATCAAAGCAGGCTAGGGGCCATGTTTATAGACTGCCCTGTTAGAATAAGGTGTCTACGTTTCACTAAGGTGAGTTTTATGCACCTAGTATCTATTTTAAGACCTAGTAGCACTGGTCACAGCATGTGATCATTCAAATGTCTCTTTCCCATGTGTGGTCAAAGAAAGTTGGTCACGTTGGTTGTGCAAGACCTGCTTCCTGAAAGGGGCTGTGTATTTCCCAAACATACAAGCAAAAAGATGTTCTCATAAACTGAAGATTATATGCTAAAGGCCATGTCACGTCCCCTCTCTTGGCTCTCCAATGCAAAGCCAGACAAATCTCTTGAAGCTATAGAATGTATTTCTTGGGGTTTTAGAGTTGAGGAATGTGACTTTGCTATCAGTGCAGCCACAAGCAGAATGTAAGCAAGCCCTGGGAACATCTTGGAGAACAAAATTTGTCAAGGGAACATAGGAGTCATAGCAACTCCCACAGGAGCACCAGTCAACATTAAAGTGTTCATGTTGTGACTGGCTGGTGCTGATGATGGAGTTTAAGCTTTTGCTTTTCCATTCAAAGCTCGTAGCCCTTTTAAACTGAATTGGTCTCCATATATGCCACAGGAAGATTATTTCTGTGATACTGATGTGTGTTTCAGAGAAGATCTTTGAATTGCCACAAAATTAGACAGGGTCTGAGATTCTTTGGTGCTGAAAACAATTCTTTCTTTTATTTTTTTTTTTTTTTAACTTACCTTTCTTTCCTGGAATGTCATCTATTGTCAACTCATAGTTTCTCTGTAACTGTGTAAGCCCTGTTTACTTGAAATTGATATGGAAAAAGACTCAGATGATTTATCCCTTCTTGACATATACCTTTCACAGGATGACATTAAGTAGGAAAACCTTAGAGAGTGTCCTCTTCTGCCACATCTGGATTCAATCACCTTTTAGAGCACTTGGACTGTTACAAGAGCTGTGCGGGAAGTGGTCCACTCTCAGACTTGTTCTCTGTTGTTTGCATAGCAAATGCAAAGCCAGATTTCTGTGAATGCTGCACATACCGTGCAGAGTCTGTGAGCCTCTTTGAGTCCATTGCTATTTATAATAGTTAATGATTATATTTCATTTTTCACCCTGATGGTCCCAAAGGACATTGCAAGCGTCTGGTTGAACAGCAATGCCTAGATCAGTGGCTGTTGCAATCCAGCTGCTACCAAACTAAGACACGGCAACTACTTAACATTCAGAGGGGAAACTATGGCATCTTTAATCCTCAGACCACTATTACTACTGCTGTCTCCAGGACATTTTTCAGGATTTCCAGCACATTTTCCAGGATTTCAAGGATCAGACAGTTCAGCTGGAGGAGTAGTTCTGAAAATAATAATGTCCAAAAATCATAGAGGAATGGCTGCTTTGCATCAAGAACCTAAAATAAGGGATCTACCCGTGGGCAAATATTTCATCATTGATTATCCGTTCACCTGGGACTTCTAGAGAGAAATGAGATTCTAAGGTACAGACCCAGGTAGACCTACCCCTCGTTGTTGAGGTGGCTTTATGTCCAGCCATTGAATTATCTCATGTTTTATGTGACTCAGAATTTTATCCAGTAACTCCTGAATTCAACCCAGAGTCCTTGGTTGAGATAATATTTGCTTTTAGACAGCTCTCCTGTATTGCTTTCAAGTCTTCCAGTAACTAAAAACATTCCAAAGTGACTGATGAGTTGTTCCAATAATTTATTATACTGCCTTTTAAAAGGCACAGCTCATTCTTGCTCAAGATTTGATTACTGTCTCCTTTCAGCCATGAGCACACTGAATACACAGTTTTCAGACACCAAGTTTATGTGCATAAATCTGCTCCAATAACAAACTTTTTGTATCTGCTTTGCTTTATCTAGGGAAGAGATTATAAATATGGTAATCCTTTTTGTTCTTGAAGTCCTGGTATTAAATGAATTTAATGCTTTGAAAGAGATCTTTCCTAGCTGATGATGAGTGTGATTTCCTAGATTAACTTGTGTTCATCCCTTTCATGACATATTTGAACAGATTTATGGCATGTTTGGCTATGTCTACATAAGTAAACTGAAGACAGTCCAGCCTTGGACTCAGGCATCTTATATGACTGTTTGTGCTGTTAAATCTTTATCACTCTCCCTTGCATGGGTTTGGCCTGAGCAGAATGATTTCCCTCTACAACAAACTGGAGGATACTGATATTTCAAAACTGAGGGGGAAAAAGGAAGTTCACAATGCATATTTATTTTGAAAGTCACTGAGATGCACTGGATGAGGCCACTCTAGCTGGATGTACAGCGTTAGTTGTGTGGGTGGCAAGTCATGCTTAAGGCAAGGGGCAAGCAATGACTTGTTATTTTATTCACATGGTATAAACACAATTTTATGCAAGCCTAAGGAGTCATTATAGCACACTACTACAAGGGTGCAGTAATAAAATGCTACTAGGCTTGTTCAGAAAGAAGTGAAGGCCCTTGACACCTTCCCCAGGGTACACAAGTACGTACAAGCCCATCCAGAACGGCTGGGGAACACCTGGCTGGAGCTGTTGGATGTCTGGTCATAGCTGTAGATGCATGGATGATTTTTCTGCTGAATGAGCAGTGGTTGTATGCCTCCAGGACAGATCAGGCTCCTGCCTGTGCACTCAGAGTGCTTCACATTTCTGTCTAACTGGGAAATCCCAGCCGTATGTAGTAGCCACAGGCATGTATGCAATTGTTATCGTCTGTAACGTGTGTTGACAGGATCAGTCAAAACATCCATTATGTTTCAGTGCTGTGTTTATATATAACACCCTACTCAGCTGCGTGCAGGAGACATATCCACAGAGGTATGTAGATGCTTTACCATTTTTAGAAGCCAAACTCCCCCAGTTTCACAGGGCATAGGTACCTAAATGCTTTTGTAGCCTGAGTAGAATCCTAGAGGGAGAGTGGTTATTTTTTTTAAAAAAAATCTCTTCCTACTGTCTCTTTGTCCTTTCTTTCCTTATTTATTTCATTCTTTCCTTATTTCTATTGCATGAATCATATTTAATTTCTTGACAAGTTGTACATTTAAAAAAAAGTTATTTCATAAAAATTAAACATAGTGCTTATTCAATTATCTGTTGCAATCATCTGCTTCTGATACCTTGTTTTGATTTATCATCCCTAGCCTGCTAGGGCCCAATCCTGTCCCCAAGGAAGTAAACTGCAATTTTATTATTCCCCTCACTCAAAGCAGATAGAAACTTAATTCAACTTACTACTCAAGGTGAATTATAACTTAATCTTTCACTACTCCACAGTTAAGAGTTTAAAGTTTCTACACCAACGGTATTGTGATATTGTAATTTTTTTTCCAAGTTCTATTTAAACATAACATCCCTGTCATTAACATAACATCCCCTGTAGGTTAATGATATTTTAAAATTCACAAGAAAAAGTAGCATTTAAGTACAAAAGGGTTTTGACGCGTACTGAGTTTTAGGCAATGACCTCTTTCAGGTGTCGCTTATTTGGTACATCAGTCACCAGGTTCATTAATTTTTTCTTCTCAATTGAATGTTTTTCTCAAAGAGGTATAGTTGATTTACATTCATGCAGTTTCCTTCAAGTATATTATCTTCTGTATTCTTATATTACATAAAGCAACTACATACTACATGGTAATTGAAGTTTATAGTTGCTACCTTAAAAATGTATCTATAATGTCTACTTAAACTGCAATATTTTCCTTAACTCTTGCTATTGCTGGCTGCACTCTATAACTAGAAATGAAAACCATGTGTTTGCAAGTGCACTCTGTCCAGATATTTCAGATGAGATGCTTAAAGATTAGTTGCCGATTTTTCTAATTGTGATAGTTTGATGTGTGGGGGGGTGTTCTGGTGGCAGGGGAGGGGATTTGCTCCCTGTGCCACCAGATCTGAGTCCCATCCCCCCCGGCGGGGGTTGAGCCAAATTGGCGCCTCTGCGAATTGCCCTATTTAAGTTGGGACAAAGGGGCGGGAAAGGGCTTTTTGCTCAGGAGCGAGGAGAGAGCAGGAGGGCGCTGCCCTCGCTCCCGGCTCCCGGCCGGGCGACTGCCCGGGCCCGGGCCGGCGCCACGTGCTCAAGATGACGCCAGGGGAGCTGCATGGGGGGCTCGGGAAGCACCTCGCGCCCGGGGTGCCCGCCGGGCCGAGCTCCTCCAGAGAGGATTAAGACCTAAGAGAAGACAACCACAACGACCAGGTCAGTCAAGATGGAGCAGGAGGAGGTGTGCTGGAGCTGAGGCTTCCCTTGCAAATCGGTGTGAGATGGCAGGCGGCCCCCCTGCAGCCAGGGTGTACTCGGTGGAGCAGAGACCCTCTTGTGGCCCGTGGAGGAACCGACGTTGGGGAAGAGATGCCTGAGCCCAGGAGAGGTCGTGGAGCAGGGGATGCACGACGAGGTACTGTTAATAATGGGCATGGAATGCACGACGAGGTCGTGGAGGCATCTGGAGACCGTGGGACGAGCCACACCGAAGCGAGTGGCAGCAGCTCCCTAAGAGGCCGAGACTGGTAAAGCCCGAACTGGTGCAATCCATGGGGAAGGATTGCAATCCTGCGGGCAGGACTTACGCTGGAAAAGTTTGGGGACTTTTTCCTCGTGAGTAGGGGATCCACTGAATCGAGGGAAAAATGGTGTAAAGACTCCTCCTCCTTTAAGAAAGGAGCGGCAGTTAACAATATGGATGAACTGACCTGCACTTCCCCATTCCCTGTCCCCCTGCGCCGCTGGGGGGGAGGTAGAGCCAGGAACGAAAGGAAATAGGGGGTGGAAATGTGTTGTTTTAAGATCTGGCCTTGTTTTTCTCTTTCTCCTCTCAAGTAACTGGTTTCGTTCCCTTATGTCTCCTGTTAAGTAACTGTTAATAAATTGTTTTGTTTTATGAAGAAAGCCTGAGTCATGTTTTGCCCGGGACCATGGTTGGTGGGTGCTCCCTCTCGGTTCTTGTCTCGACCCTCAGTCAAAAAACCACGACACTAATAAAACAGCAGCAGAATACTTTCTATTTAAATATTTTAAAAATACTCAAACTTAATCATATGCACATACTTTGTATATAAAGACAAATTCTTTTTAAAAAGAATGCAGTACTGCTTCAGCTATCCATTTATACATATGAAATTCAGCCACATTACATACACACACACCTGCCTGAACAGATGTTATCACTAAATGCCAATATAAATATTTTTATTTTGATAGCAATACTTCCTATTTTTCCATGAAGTACAAATATTAGAAGCATCCTGCCTTCCGAGACAGCTTTTGGGGGACCTAACTTGAAAGAGGGCATGTTTAATCACAAGTAGAGTCTCAGCCATGAATACTGAACAGCTACAGGGGCTCGGCTATTCCCAGAAATGTTTATGGAAGTGACCAGGGTCAACAATGAAGTGGCAATACTGTTAACTCCCATACCAATTTCAAAGCACTGGGCCTAGATGAAATCAAAGCTAAGGATAAAAAAATCAACACTGTAAAGCACTCATCCATCCCTTATGATATTAAAAATGACTCAGTCTTCAGTATGTCGCACCTTTCTACAAAGGGAAAAACGAAGTTGGCAGCTGTGTATAAATTAATGGTTATTCAAGCAGTAATTGTAATGTACACACAGAAATTGGCTGTGGTGTATGCTCTGAGGCACAGTCTACAGGTATGTGACTAAAGCTGCTGTTGTCTCATATGAAATTCTGATTATATTAATAACTGTTTGTTAAGTGGTTATGACCAAATTAGGGATCTCATCTTGAATGGCAGGAGCTGAACACTGCAGGTTGCATTTAGTATTTGTAAAGTCCTTGGAAAGGAAGCATCCTACAACAAATAAGATGCATCTGGGTTCCTATAAGAAGAGACATTATCTAACAGTGTGATTTCGGGATCTCACGGAACCTGCTCAATAACTGCATTTATTGTGCTTAGCCAGACATTCAGTCTGCACTTCCAGCTCCCTGACCTCTCCCTGGGCAAACTGTACGTATAAGTGAAACAATTATAATGAAGTGCTTCTACTCAGAAGAAAAACTAAATGGAAATAAAAATTATTATGTTTCCTGAGTATGTTGATGAATCCAGACAAAGGTCACTAGGCAGGGGAAGGAACCGCTTCTTTATGCTATACAAGTCCTTGAATCCATGTTCTCTCCATCTCAAAAAATGAGATTTTTATTTACTTTTCCCAGCAAGCAGTTTGAAATAAATGAATCTGTTGGGAAAAAACACCTGCCTGTTCCTCCTACGTAGGAACCTACTTCTCTCCACTGAATATAAAGAGAAGGCTGATGATCAGAAGTCTGTCAACCCCAAAGATGAGACATCTGCATATTCACAGCACATGAAATTAAAGTGTGACTGTCATGTCGTAGGTTGTTGGAGATGCCACCTGTTCAACCAGGTTGGAAAAAGTTACTAGAGGCATTATTGGGAGAAAACATACTTTACATTTTGTTAATACAAAGATATAAATTATGATTTTGGAAACTTCTAACCTGAAGTGTGCTGGAAACTGGGAAAATATACAAGGGTTGGCATGGCTTCTTGCATTCCCCAGCTCTGCATTTTCCCTTGATCACAAATTTCTATCCCTTTGGAGTACATTTATCACAGAATCATAGACTGGTTTGGGTTGGAAGGGACCTTAAAGATCATCTAGTTCCAACCCCTCTTCCGTGAGCAGGGACACTTTCCACTAAACTTTCTGAGAAGAGAGAGGAGAGGAAGGCAACTGGGAATGGTCAGCATGGATTTTCTAGTATTCCTATCTGAACACCACAATCTGGCTTAGTGAGTAACCAGATGGGTAAGAAACTGGATAGGCAAGCTGACCAGAAGAAACATACACACTGCAATGAAAGCCAGAGAAAAAAAATATTGTATTTTTTTTATCCAAGTCTTTCTTCTTTTTATTTTCCTACTGAGACACCAAGATGGTAGAGGCTGGAGTAGTTGCCCTTCTGAGGAGAGGCTGGGGAGCTGGACTTGCATAGCTTGGAGTAGAGACGGATTTAAGGGGAATATAAGAGCAGCCACCAGTGCCTATGTGGAGGTCATCAAGGATATGTGACTGGGCTCATTGCAGTCATGGAGGGTGGGAGGACAAGGGACAATGAGCATTAACTGAAGCAGGAGGTTGGACCAGAGGCCTCCTGGGGTCTCTTCCAGCCTGAATTATCCTGTGATTCTGTGGTCCTGTCATCTGATGACTCTCCACTGTTCGAGATAAAGAGCAAGGCCAAAAGGACCTTGCGTCTGACTCACCACCATCATTCCAGTATTCTTCACTAAAAGATGGTGAAGCAACGAATAGTCAAGCAGGGACAGTTTTTTGAAAGCAATTTGTTCTCCTTTTTGGTTCCCTAATTCATGTATTTTATTCCACAGTATTCTAGCAAAATGCAGAAAAATGTAATAAGGAAATGTATCTTGTGTCAATCACTTAGCTAGGAAGTCTCAAAATAAAAGTGAATTCTTGTGGTGTGGTTTTCTTACACATCCTGTGAGGTGCTTGCTATTTATCCTAAGAAACACTGTTAATAACCATACTTATAGAACATTAAGAATATTTTTGATTTCTCTCAAGAAAATAATTATATGCATCTCTTCCAAACTCTTTGAGTAGCAACAGATACACAGAACAGGTATACTTGTATAACATTTCTGAAGATTTTGATAGCAATAACACACTGAATTGGAGATTTAAGCAACACAGTCTTCTTGTGATATCTTTTCTGATATGTTTTAAGCTTTTCTTTAGATCTTTTTACTCTCTCCTTAAAAAGAAAAAAAAAAAAAAAGGAAAAATCCTTTTGGCTTAATAGAGTCACTGGCCTGCTGCTTGAATGGAAAATGTAATTAGAATTTAGCAATTGTGAATGAAGGACAGAAAGAATTGAAGCTTCAAATTGCTATTTCAAATGTCAGGAAAGGCTGAGTGAATCTGAACTTTGGACACATTAGGTATATGAGACCTGGGGGTTGTTTAATCTAGACGGTGGGAGCTATAATCAGTTCTAATGTACGTGGATGCAACTTCATTTCCATAAATGAAGCCAGAGCTGTACTTAGCTCTGTATCCCAATCACCTTCTATATTATAGGCTATGTTAGAGTAATGTGTTGCTTTTTATTTCCTGTTTTCTCTCTAATCTTTGGCAAGTACTTCACCCTTATAAGTGACATTCATTTAACCTCATTTTGACTTTTAAAAGTTAGACATCTATCATAAACTTCACTCATTGTATAGACGACGGACATTATAACTTGAGCAATTGCTTTTTTTCCTCCTGCAGTAGCACGTAACTCACTCACTGGGATTGTTAACCCTCGGGGAGCACCCAGGACTCAAGCAAGCCACCATGGACCCTCTGGTCTGACCTCCTTCCACCAAACACTCACACTATAGGTTCTTGGGTGACCTAACCTCACCGCTAGCCATTCACTACACTGATGTTCCAGTTCTCACTGAGAATCCTGGTGGCACTGACAATTAAATCAGTTTCCAGCATCTTCTATCTCTCAGCCCACAGAAGATCTTTTAACAGATTTCCCAGTGGGTTTCCAGATGAATTATCCTGCCTTTAGTGCCCAGGCTCCAGCTTTTGCTTTCCTGAAGAGTTATCTTGCTTCAGGCACTTTTAGGAATAGTCGGACTTAGGCTTGGAAGCACCATTACAGTCAGAATCTTTCTCCACTTTATCACAGAATAGTTTGAATTAGAAGGGACCTTTAAATGTCATCTAGTCTAACTCCCCTGCAATGAACAGGTACATCTTCAACAAGATCAAGTTGTTCAGAGCCCTGTCCAACCTGACCTTTAAAGTTGCCAGGGATGGGGTATCTACCACCTCTCTGGACAACCTGTTCCAGTGTTTCACCACGCTCCTCGTAAAAAATATCTTCCTTATATCTAGTCTGAATCTACCCTCTTTTAATTTAAAACCATTACCCCTCATCCTATTGCAACAGATCCTACTGTCTGTTCCCATCTTTCTTATAAGCCTCCTTTATATACATACGATTCCTAACTTAATAGGAAAACATCTCAAACACATCACAACTCTCACAGAATAAACATCTATCAGACCTCATGACAGGTCCTTCAGATTTATTTCCCTTTCTCTGTATCAGACATCAAAAAAGGAGACACAAATTTGTGTCCTTTCCCTGCTGAGAGCCTGAAGGTCAAGAACAGAAAGCAAAGAAATGCTGGGAACAATCTGTTGGGGTCTGTTACAGAGTGCCTGGTGAAAAAGATAAAGTGGATGAAGCTTTTCCAGAAACCACTTGGACAAGTTTCCCAATTGCAGGCTCTGGTCCTCAGAGTGGTTTTCAACAATCCAGACATCTACTGGGAGGGCAACGTAGCATTGTGCAAGCAGCCCAGGATGTTGTTATTCTTTTCATGATGCAAATGCTAGAGAGGGCAGTCAGGGGTAGTGCTCTACTTGGCCACTGCTCATAAGCAAGGGACAACTGTTGAGCGATGTGGTCACAGAGAGCAATTTGGGCTGCAGTGGCCATGGTGTGACTGAGTTCAGGATGTGGAGGAAAGCTGTGAAGATAAGAAGCAGAGGTAGGACTCCGACTTACATAAAACAGACCTTGACTTGTTTAAGTCTTTGCTAGACAGAATCCCTTGGGAAGCTGCCATCAGAGGAATGGTGTCTAGAAGAGCTGGCTGATTTTAAACAAATAAATAAATAATACCTTACTGAGAGAGCAGGAGCAACCCAAAAAATTTGGCAGAAGACTTTCTTCATGAAATAAAATAAAAATAAAATTAAAAAAGTATGGGAATTCAAAACAGGGACAGGCTACGAAAACGACTTAGTAAAGGATGATATGGAGATGGCTGAGATATCCGACACCTCTTTTGTGTAAGTCTTCACAGCCAAAACCTCTTCCTAGACCTCATGTGCATCAGCACTTCTTGAGAAGGAGAGGCACAGACAGCAGTAGGACAGCAACAGATTAGGGTTACTACTGAGTGAGTATTCCTCTCAATTTTGTGACTGTGAGACCACATCTGGAGTAACATTCACAAAAAAGACACAGACATACCGAAGTGGGTCCAGTAGATGCCATCAAGGTGATCAAGACTGTGATATATGAGGAGGGGCTGAAAGAAGTGGATTTGCTGAGCCTTAAGAAGAGAAGGGTCTGGAGAGATTTTATTGCTGTCTTCAACTACTTGATGGGAAGGTGCAGAGAAATCTCAGTGTGAAGAAGGAGAGGCAACAGAAACAGGTTGCGACAAGAGAAATTCCAGCTAGGCATAAAGGAAGAAAAATCTTTGCAATGGGGATGGTCAAACATTGTTACAGATTTCCCAGGGAGGCTGTGGAGTTTCCATCCTTGGAGATAATTGGAACTTGATATAATAAAAGCTAAATAAGTATGCACTGGACAAAAAGACTCTCAAGTGGACTGAAAGTCATTTGGACTACCTAGCTGAATAGTAGTAAGTCTGGTAGCAGTCAATGGCACAATATCCAGATGATAACTAGTGTCCTACAGAAATGCAGTAACACTATTGTAATCTGGGTCGGAAGGGACATAAAGTTGGTTCTTACCAGTCTCTTCAAAGTAGAAGCCACTTCAATAGGATTTCGCAAGGGGAAGAGATACTCCAAGGCAGTCATTTCACTGAAAATCACTGCACTTTTGCATTAGAGAGGCATTTAACCAGGCTTAAGAGACATCAGCCTTTCTCTGAGGTGGTATAGCATTTTTTTCCTTGCAGCATGATGCAATCACAAAGAGATGCAGGTACAACTGTCACAAACTTTTCTGAGTCAGAGACTGTTTTTCCTTCATATTTGTATGATAACTAGCAATGTCAGATACCAGCCTGTTTTCATCTGCAGGACATTATAGATGGGTGCTACATCTATGTACCGTATCATGATTTCAATGTCAAACAGTTCTTCTTCCAAAACTTTTTTTAATCTATGTTGCAAGCATATTTTTTTTCCTTTCATGTTGTTTTAGTGATTTATGGATTTAGAAGTATAAAAAATCAGATATATACAAAGACTTTTTTTCATAAACCTTTTCCAGTAAAAGATATTTTAAAATATATAAAAGGCAGTGTACCATTAGGCTATTACCCATTGTGAATTACAATTTGCTCTTTTTAAGTGTACTTTCACACTGATTGAAGTTAATGATTGAATCTTCTGCTTTAATTACATGTGTCAGAAGTAATTTATCAACAGAGAAGTAATTAATCCATGCTTTAATAAGGAATATCTCATATGATCTGTAAAATAATTTTTAATCTGCTTTTCTAGTCCTTGGAAATCCCAAGGATATTTTAAATAAGATTAAGTGAAAATCATATTTTTTTTAAGTTATTCAGTACGAGTTGTTTTTAAGTGTAGTTTATTAAAAGAAACGTGATAAGAAATCAAGACATTTTTATAAATCTCAGATATAGATTTCATTCCTCAAAACATCAAAAAGAGCGGTTTAAACTTTTGAATAACAAGCTATTCACATAGTTTTCAGTAGAGTAATTTTACATACTAAACCACAAACAGCACTGGTGCTATAGTCTTCTTCGTTTGTAGAAGCCAAATAAGAAAGACATCTCTTAAAATTTGAGAAGACTATTCCAAGCTATAGGTTGGTCTGATTCATTAATAAGGTTAATGGTAACTTTGCATTGAAGATGTCACTCACAAGGCATTCAGTGAAAGCCAATAAAATGGCAAAGTTTAGCATAATTACAGCTTTGTTAACCAACAACAAATAGGGCTTTTATATCGTAAAAGACCAATAAATTAAGGGTTGCTATAACACACACATGCCTTTAAAACAGAATGGCATCCTGCTAGGAAATTCAATAGAGCTGGCTAATAACTAACTGCAATGAATAAATCAGGGATAATGAGTAATACTCATTCTGTTGCACAGCTCTGCAAACCAGAAAATGCATTTCTTAGAACAGCGGCCTACTTGTTTGCTTCAATATTTCAAAGTTACCTTAAAATAAAACCTCAGATTTGACTGAAGCAGTATTTTGACAAAGTGTTTCTAACACTGGGCAAAACTACAGAACATAGTTTTATAATCATTTACTTGCAAGACTTGTCTTTCTTACATTTTCTTGTCAAAATGTGGCATTGAAATTTAAAAGGCATCCATTGACGGGGCATATATGAAGGAAAGATGGTCATGGAAAATTTACATTTGGAAACGCAGATTTCAGTTTTCTGGTTTTGGATCTAATCAGACAATACAAACACCATTGTTCTAATACTCTCTTAATTGAGCATAGCAAGTTCTGTGCCTAGTTTCTCATGGCATGATAATCAGTATTTTTACCGTGTGATCAGATGACAACCAATTTATTTATAAATGTTTAGGTGACTGCTAAACATTTCATGAAGCTTAGCATGGACAATTATTTACACAGAGAGAGGGCTGGAAATAATTCACTATTTTTCATGCACTAGTCTCATCTTTAAAAAATGCTGGTCACCAATCATAAGCAGAAATTCTATGTAATTCAAAGAGCAAATCAAAATCAGCAGGAAGCAAGCAGTCACAATGAAGCAATTTAAAAAGAAAAGAAAAGAGCCTTCTGTAGGCTGAATTTTGTGAATAATATACCATCACAAAAAGAAAAACCCAGCTTGAGTTGGTTTGGTTTTTTTTAGTGAATTATTCTATGAGTAGTATTTAAAATATAACGAGTACTCTGGCCCTGCCATTAAAATGAATCTAATCCCTATGACCCTCCCAGATTTCAAAATGGTAATTCTACGTGAGCCAAAGAAAGTGTACATGTCAGATACACATATAAATGGATGGATATGGATGTGGATATTGATATTCTCTTTATCAGGACTGTTAAAGATGGCTACAAAAATTCAGTTAATGACAAATATTTGTTCCATTTCAGCTTTTTCTAGCCAACCTGAATTCTTTGTGCCGAGACTGCAGGTTCACAGGCATAAAACCACATGGTTATGGTTTTCCTTTACTACCATGAAAGAGGGGATATCTCAACTCTATCCAAGCACAGAAGTCCCTCTTCCTATTGCATTCTGCCATGTTTAAACCCCAGCTGGCAACTAAGCCCCACCCAGATGCTTGCTGAGTCCCCTCCAGTGAGCAAGGAGAGAATCGGAAAAGTAAAAGTGAGAAAATCTGTAGACTGAAATAAAGACAGTATAATAAGAAAGCGAAAGCCATGCATGCAAGAAAAGCCAAACAAGGAATTCATTCACTACTTCCCATTGGCAGGCAGGTGTTCAGTCATCCTCAGTAAAGCAGGGCTCTATCACACGTAACAGTTACTTGGGAAGACAAACACCATCACTCAGAACGTTCCACCTCTTCCTTCTTCTTCCCACATTATGTCACGAGCTTGATGTTGTATGGTATGGAATACTTCTTTGGTCAGTTGGGGTCAGCTATCCCGGCTGTATCCCCTCTCAACTCCTTGTGCCCCCACAGCTAACTCACTGGTGAGGTGGGGTGAGAAGCAGAAAAGGCCTTGACTCTGGGTGAGCACTGCTCAGCAATAATGAAAACATCTCTGCTTTATCGATGCTCTTTTCATCACAAATCCAAAACATAGCCCCATATTAGCTACTATGAAGAAAATTAATTCTATTCCAGTCAAAACCAGCACACCGTCGCTCACCTCCTCTGGAAAATCTCAACACGAGAGTTAATCCTTGAATAGTTCTCACAGTCCATTTTACCTGCTCTATTTTATGCATATTAAGTCTTCAGACACCTGCTATATTACATTTGATTATTTACTCCTCTGTACATGTCCAGTTCTTCCAATGCTATTTATATCTTGCTTTTAAATCGGTGTCTGTTCTACATCAGTGAATTGCTCTGGCATCATTCAGCATTATTACTATTATATCATTCAATTACATTGTTTAGTGCAGATAGCTTTGAAACTGCTACCAATTTTTACTTCCTGTCCTCAGTTCCAGAAACTACTACAACAAAATAAATCCCAAACAGTTCTAGCAAACACCTTTTTTTTTTTCTTCTTGCCATTGGCACGTTTTGAGCTGATGAGATGTCACTAAGGTGAGTAAACAAATGCAGCACAGCAAATACCCCAGTATTTTCCAATTGTTGTATTTAATTTTTTAGTTATTTATTTTTTAATAACCAATTTAATTATTGTGGTTTAAGTTAATTTATAGAGGGGTTTTTGTTTGCTAGAACTAACTTGTTTGAAAGCATGGTGCCTTGTTTTAATAATGGATGGGAGGTGAATGTTCAATCCCTGTAAGATCTGAAGTGGAGCCAGAAAGGATCATCTTGAAGAAATAATCCTTTTCTATGGGCATAGTTGAGTTTACTGAGATTCAAATTATCTGAAGACAGGAATTATAGAAGAGGAAAAAGCAAGAAATTAAAGGAAATAGGGATGTAAGTAAAATTAAATGTAAAAGAATGACCACATCCTCCCTCAGAGAAAACTATCCCAGGAGAGAAGGGGGTAAAGTCAGATTCCAGTGCAGAAAACACTGGTGTGCAGAAGGATAGTGAGCTCTGCTGGGACATCAGGGCTGAGTGCTGTAGGAATTGTCCCACACATTCTAGCACGTTCCCATATCATGGTATACGTCACATCACGTCAGATGACAGCTAGGTCAGTTATATTTCTTTGGGTGTCTGTGAAAATAACACCTGAGGTTTATAGCAGATGGTGTTGTGACAAGCTCTTGTCTGTAGCGTGTTGCCTAAACAACCTTTTGATTTCACATAGCCCTGCCATGTGTTGTACGTGCACATATCAAGCTGTCTCCTCACTGCAGTGCCACGGGCTCCCTGGAACTGTGGAAAGCTAATTCAAAGCACAAGGTGCTTTTCATGGAGATTCAAAGATTCACAGGATACTCGGCACTGGCTTCTAGAGCAAGATGCGTCCTGGGCAAGCACAGAGGACTCCTCCCTCTGAAGAGTCTGACATCAGGGCTCTTCCTCCCCTCTGCTTTTTTCAGGCAAGCTGTGACATGTGCAGGTTGCAAAACTTTGGATTGAACAAGTTAGTTCTCATTTGCCATGTCTTCCCTGGTAAAGAGGTGAAATTGAGTTCTGCACAGACACAGCAATCATTCCTGTTCCTTAAACACTCAGTCTGAGCACCTTCAAGACAATGATATGGATGTCCAGAGGAAGGACAGTCTGTTAGGAACCTCAGTTGTTCGCTTCATCATGTAACAGCCTTTCGTTCCCCTGACTCTTCGTCTAGCCTGTCTTAATTCTATATCTGTACATGTCCTCAAGCAGATAAGAGGACAGCTTTTGACTCTGGGCTTCTCTCAGTGTGTAGGCGCTGAGGCTGTATCTCTCAGTTCCTAACCCCCACCATCATTTACTCTAGGATGTTCCTTTACTTGTCACACAGCACCACTGAAATCAATGGTAGTAACAGCTGTCCCTCTCTGCTTGAAGCATTGGACAAATATTACCTCTGCTAAAACCCTGCCAAAAGCTCCAAGAATTTCAATGTCCTTATAAGGTTGCCCTGAACAACTGTATCTAATTCCCAAGACAGTCCTGACCAGGGAGCTGGACCAGACAACAGCCAGAGATCCCTTCCAACCTAAATTTTTCCAGGATCCTATCAAAAACAATTTTCCTAGCAGTCCTCTACATCATTTTCATGCTTATTGCTCTGTCATTTCAGTCTCTCTTCCTCTAAGACCTTTTGCTAGACTTCCCAAAACCATACATAATATATTGGCCTTCATTACCTTTTATTGTACCTGGATGGGGTAGAAAGGGAAAGTTCAGAAGTCACCTATCATTTAAAAATTCAAACCCAGAGATATTGCAGAAGAATGTGGAAGACACTGAAACTGAGAATATTTGCTATTCAAATTTGCACTTTGTGATATTTAATGCTATGCTTCTTTAATTTAGCTGGAGATATGTGCTTGCTGCTTGGAGTGAGGAATTACCTAGATGCATGAAAAGTGCTGGTATTCAGCATGGTGCCAAATGGCAAAAGTGCTGATCAGATCCAAACCAAGAGTCGTCTTTCTGGTTTTATATGTTCTCATAGAATCATAGAATGGTTTGGGTTGGAAGGGACCTTAAAGATCATCTAGTTCAAACCCCCCTGCCATGGGCAGGGACACCCTCCACTACACCAGGTTGCCCAAATTCTCATCCAGCCTGGCTTTGCTTGATGGCTAATCTCCCTACTGCATAGATAAAAAGAGTTTCTTCTCAAGGAGCTCCACTAAAGAGACCTGTATGCACAGTAAGTCAAGCCACGGAGGAGATTGCTCAAGCAAGTTGTGAAATCTCCACACTTGGAGGTTTTCAAGCCCTGGCTGGAGAAAGCTCCAAGAAGAGTGGTTCAACCTGAAGCTGACCTTGCTGAGAGCAGAAGATAGGCCTTCTGAGGTCGATTCCAGTCTAATTATCCTGCGATTCTAGCCCTGCTCATTTGATAATATATCTATGCAGAGCCACCTGCTTCTGCTTTAGATAGCTGCCTCTCACTCTTTGGAAAAATGTCTTTTGTTCTCATAATGGAGATTCTGTGCATTTGACAAAGAGAAGCATCTTCTATGCCCCAAATCTGAGGCATGTGTGAGTACCAGGTGATAGGGAGAGAGAACTCGATGAAATCTGTTCCTCACCTTTTCAGTTTATAATTTCATCAATACACTGCCCCAGGACAAGATTCAAACCTCCTTGTAGTCACTGAAGAAGTCAAGACTTTTGGGTTGATATCTTGTTCCTTATGCGCTGGAGTGTGTCAGGAGACAGGCTACAGTTCTGACAATGCTTCAGCACTATGAGGAGGAATAGCTAAGTAGGGCTTGTCTGATGTGTGACCTGAAATAGTGATGTACCCACATTTGGCATCCAAATAAATCTAGGAATTTTAGAGGAAAAGCTGCTTTCTTAAGGCACACAGGAGACCTTGGTGAACTATTTCTTGTTGTGTCCTCGGCTTCAGCTCCATTCAAGCAGCACTGGCTGCTGGAGCTTCCTGCTGTTGCCATCAAACCACCACTCCGTGTTGCTCTAGCATTATACCACAAATTTACTTCAGTTCTTCACATTTCTGCTCTGAAAAGGAAAGAGCATGTACCGTGAAGAACGATATAAAGCTTCATACATATTTAAGAAAAAGCAAATAGTCTTTAGATAAACTACCTTCTCCCATTTGCTGCCTATGACTTTTGTACTACAAAACTGCAAATTGCTGCTTTAGCCAAAGATGACCCTTCATCATTGCCAGACTTAGACATGGTTAATTGGTGTCGGACTTTTTCACATCCTTAAGTTATAAACTTTGCTCCATTCTATGACACATTTTCCCTTTCAATAAAACCATTCAAAATTGATTAAAAAACATATGAAAACTGAAAATATTCTCAGTGTGCTTGTTGTTTTCTTCCCTTTATCTCTTCTTGTCTCCACCAGCTTTTAACAGACTACACATCTTTCAGTTCCTCTTCTCACTGAAACTTCCTGGGAAGATTTCAGGGGAAAGACGTCTCCTTTTTTAGGCGAGAGGCCTAAAAGCTAGGCTGGGAGTAAGAAAGATAGTAGATTTTCACACGGAGACTAGAAAGAATGAAAGGAAAAGAGAAGCAGGGGACAAGAGGGGCTGGGATCAGGAGCTGAAAGAGAGATCAGGAAGAAATGGAGGTTAAAAAATCAGTCAAAAGATGAATGTTAGTTGTCAGCTCACACTAAAAGATGCTATCTGGCAAGGGCAGCTCAGATGATGAGTGAGATGGGAAAGGGGTAAAAGTGATGTTTTCAGCTGTGGGAAGAAGGAAGGGAAAAGCACTAGGGGGAAGATTTAACATGCTGGAGGTGGGAGGCATTCAGAGCTGGCTGAGTAAAGGGATGGGACAAGAACCAGGACTTGAATAAGAACCCGAAGATGGTGGAGGGACCAGAAAACACCTGGGGTAGGGGCAAAAGGGCAGGGGCACGTTAGTGGAGGGGCTGTGCAGCAAAAGTGATGAGCTGGGAAGAGGCATGGGGCTAAAAAGAGCAGTATTCACACAGTGTGAGCCAGGAGAGGGGTGACCCAGACTAGTCGACAAGGCAGCCATAGATGCATGTTTAATTAATGCAAATTGCATTCCTACCCCTTCCACAGAGTGTATGTTTGCATATTCTGGACCCTGCTTTTGGTTGTGCCAACAGTCTCACTTGTCTTCTTCTTTGTGCTAGTTAAAATATATTTTAAATTACATGTAATTAATGAGAGAAAATAACTTCACGTTAGAAGATACATTGTTTTATAAAAATAGAAAGAATATAAATAAAGACTATCTGTCTTACCTAGATAATGGTCTGCAATTCAGAGCTTGTTGCTCTGGTAACTTTAAAAGATACTTTTTCCTCCTGAACTGAGAAATAAGCTGACTTGTAAAGCCATACAGCCAAGTAGTTCAAGCAGATGGTGAGTGACCCCAGCAAACAGGAAAAGAAAAGTGAATGGATTACTGAAATTGTCTCAGTATCAAGGGTACTGCATCTGCCTTCCAAGGGGCATTTTTGAAGTACTTGTTTTATACTATTCACTTAACACTTTTTGTCCTGTCTGTTATTTATGTCAGAGAAGAAGGGTCCTTCAACATCTTCTTGATATGGTCTTATCTCAAACATCTGACAGTCACATTAAGATATCCGTGAACAGTACAAATTGAGGCTGTTTCCACATTTGCGAATACACCAGTTTTAGTTTTGCTCAGCAATTTATAGAATAGAATAAAATAGTGTTAACATGTATTTCTAAGAAGATAGAAGACAACAAAATTATTTTTCGTGTAGCTCCAGTGTGTTCATGAGTGTTACATCAAGGAAGACAGATAATATTCAGTGCATTATCTTTTCATGTTAATGGACATTAAAATCCTATGAAGGACAAAGCCAAATTCATAAAAAGTTTTGTATTTACTGTTAATGGAAGTGGAGAACTGTGAAAAAAAAATACACACTATTTCTATGATACTTATTTAATAAACCTGCAGAGAAGAGAAAAATACATATATTCAGCTTTGGATGACTGTCATATTCCCTTCATGCCTTGGCATTCAGGGTAGAAGTAATTATAGATGGGTCTGAGATTTCTCCCTACTAGAAGGATTAAGAACTTTATAGGAATGAGAAACAGAAACAAGGTGATAATACCATTCAGAATTCAGACTGAGCTTTGGATAGGGAAACAGCAACAGCATCATGAAAAATACAAAGTACTGTGATGGATAGGATTTCAAATTATAGAACTCTGTGTGTGCATGTATATGCATACAACTAGATACATATTCATAGCTACAACTCATCAGTTCATCCAAAACCTTGTAACGTGCATGAACTTTTCAGTTTACACAGTCCAATGACATGTCCTTTGCCAAGGCTGAATTTTGTCTGCCATCATACTGTCAGCCACCAATCTTGGCAATTAGCCACCTATTTTCTTTTTGTCTGTCTGTGTAGACAGAGTCCAATTTGTGACTGCACTCTACTTCTTTATAACTATTCAATTTCCCTAACAGTTTCTTTCAGGTATTTTGATTTTTCTCTTTTCTGTGTTCAAACAAAGTGTGAGCTTTAACAACTTCAGTGGTCTACTCCAGATCTCTTGCAGAATAAATTGGCAGAGTAGCCTCTTGGACTAGCTTGTCTTCTAGAAGTCATTCTGATTTGTTGCCATTCCAAAAAGATCTAAGAGTTGTCCACCCTTGTCTTTAGTGCAATTTAAGACTGGATATCAAAAAGACTAAAACCACTTTATTTAAATATTAAAAAAGGTCTATGTGTGGGATCTGATTTCATATTCTTATTGCATTCTTAAAGAGAAAGACATTTCACTTTCTCTGTGGCAGTATCCTATAGAGTATTTGATGATGATATTGATATAAATTTATTGTTTAAATACCAGATACACCTCCCAGCACTTAACAATGGGTAGAAACTTTCCCTGCACTCACCCTTAGAGGATGTCTATAGTAAAATGCAACTCAGTGTAAGGAATGATGATAGAATCAGGACAGGAATGGTACCTTTTGTCAGTTTGACAATTGATTTCATATCTTGTTGGAGGAATTCAGAGACCTCACAACTTCTCAGGTCTCAGCCATCCAACGGGCTGTTCCAGTCCTTAAAAAAGCTATGTTTAAGACTTGTCTTTCTGCTTCATAAAAGCATCTGTTTTGCTTTCCATTTGGTGACCTGATGAAGGGCTGAGTTTCTACAAAAAATGCCATCTGTCCCTGTCCAGTGAGATACTGAAAAATACATCTCTCAAACTGTGCTGTTCAGAAACATATGAAGACATTTCCATCCTTCTGGTGACTCTTAGATTGTCAGGGACAAACTCCTTTTTTCAACAGCAAGATTGTGATCCAGGTACAGGAGCTTTTCCATGTTTTCTTACATCTTAGCAGTGAAGAAATTATTTTCCAAAGTGTGCCAGATATAATAAAATTTAATCATCAAGAGGCAAATCATATCTCAAGTAGAGAAAGCTTTTTTGACATCAGTATTCTCTACTGTGCAATACTTGATGAACTGGTTTGAAACTTATTTAAAAATAATCAGGAATGTAATTTAAGCCTCTGAAGCAGTGTGCACCAAATTATGCTCTTTTACGGCAAAATTAAGTTTCAGCTTGCTGAAACTAACAAGAGCATAACGTCATGTCTGGAGCTGGCTTAATCACCAAAAAAGTTATTTAAGAGCTTTCAAAAGAATTCTTAATAAGAAAAAAGTTACTTAAGACTCTTTAAAAAGAATTCTTAACACTTTTACAGTTCAGCCAGATCTACAGATCTTTTTGTTCCTTTCTCTACAAACAGAACTGCAAGTAGTTTTTTGGTTTTCCAACTTCTTGGAGAGATGCTTCTTGTGAGGATATCCTTTTTCTCGTGAACTAGCACGTAATAGTTTCTTCAAGCACCAAAATGGGATGTGGGTTAAATTTTAAGTTGTTAATTTTAGAAGAAGAATTCAGGAAAATCATCCATAATCTATGCTTTCAGTGTATTCAGGAATCTAGAAGAGGTTTTAAAAACTTTTGATC
Source organism: Tauraco erythrolophus (assembly GCF_009769465.1). NCBI lineage: Eukaryota > Metazoa > Chordata > Aves > Musophagiformes > Musophagidae > Tauraco > Tauraco erythrolophus. Next base: position 119,527,309 of record NC_141465.1, on the reverse strand, counting down.
TTTCTGTACCAGATTAATCCTCTGTGAATGCTGTGTAATAAGAAAGTGATCAGTCGCTAAGATTAGGTATCAGAACTTGAACAGTGGGATCACTCACCTGCTAACGAACATCTGTGAGGATAAAAGTAAGCGCTACAGTCTATTTTTGTGCTGTGCACAAGTAGCAAAAAGAGTTGCCATGCTGGTGATGATATACTGATCACCAATATCCCACCCTGATCCAGCAGATTGTGAGATCTACTCAGCTCACTCCCACACTGGCAAAGTCTACTAGCTTAGCTCTCTCTGGTAAGACTGCTAATTTGAAGATCTCTGTCATATCAGGAGAGTAGGGCTATTTGCTCTAGACCACAAGGGCTTGAATTCAGTTTTTGGATGCACACAGCTATATCTTCTTGGCTGAGACTATATCAGCCTTGTTTAATATATTGAATCAAGATTGACAGTTTCAGTATTTGGATACAATCCGTGCATCTGTAACTTATACCAAGGACTTAACATTGGTTTAAAGTGTTCCTTATGATTAAGAAATTGGTATTGTTCCATCTGAATTCACATAGAACCAGCCCTATACAGACAACACAAAAATATTAATATTGCCACTTGTGTTTACAAATATCAACGTAGGTGCATATGTTTTCTCATTAGTGTTGTAACAGAGTTGTTACAAACCTCAGTGTAATTCGAAAACAATTAAAAAAAAGAACAACTTTCCTCCTAGTTCCCAAGGACTCCCCTGCTCTTTCATGTCCTGGGGCAATGCGCAATCAACAGAATGGTTCTTCCAACACCTTCTTCCCTCCTCAGTATACAGGTCATGACTGGAAAAGTGGAAGGACAAGGAATGACTGTGTCCCTTGACCATGTCACACTTTATCATATGGCACTGAAGTTTATTAAACCATTGTTAGCCTGTCTCAACATCCAAGTATCCATTTGGCTTAAAAGAGGGGAAAAAAAATCCCAACTTTAACTTTTGTTAAAAAAGTTATTGTTTTTGTTTTGTTGTTGCTTTTAACTTTTGTTTTAAAGGTAAACTAGAAACAATCTGATAGATTTCAGCTTAATGACCTCCAGAAAACCCATTAAAAAGGCATAGCTATAACTTAACAGAAAAAGGGTATTTCTGTCCTTTCTGCCTGACCTAGAGAGACTGTGAGTCTGTTAGAGCCCTTAGCAGGGAGGGTGGTTCCTCAGCTTCTTTGATCTCTGTCATCATCCATGACTTTGCATGGAAATTGCAGACAGGAGGAAAGACTGCAGCATGTAAACATCGTTTTACTGCTCTGGTAACATAAACTGGGCAAGTTTGGCCTCTAGAGAACACTATGGAGTAAGATCTTTGGAAATTATGGAACATCTGTACCGTACCTCTTTTTGCAAAACACCGCAGGCAAGGCCAGAGCTTGCTGTCCCTCTGCCTGTTCCAGACTATGAAATACTTCCTCGGGTTAGTGGGGAGGAGGAAGGATGACAGAATTTGGCTTGGCTCCCTTCTACTGACAGCTCGCCAGACAACAACATCCAGACACTGAAGCCATCTGTGTGTTGTAAATCTATATATGACTGGTGTCCACATACCAGTGTTGTTTTGGGGATGTCTGGCATTTTTTTTATCTAGAGTCCTTTGATGGGGCACAGAATAGCAAAGAACTGTAGTCACATACAGCTCATCACAGAGAAATTATTAACGTGTCCATCCTTCTGGGCGTGAATGTCCCTCACACTCATTCTCACATTCTGGGTAGCCTTCTACAATATCCTTTAAGGTATGGACACCGTAACTAGACACAGTATTTCCACTGCTAACTATACTGTGCTGTATAGAGACATACACCATACGCAGCCATAGCTCAGTGTAGCCAATGCCGTATATAAACGTAGTCATACAGATTCACAGAATAGCTGAGCTTGGAAGGGAAATCTGGAGGTTGTCTAGCAGCAGTGGCAGTATCCACCTGAGTCTTCTGTCCTTCAAGCTGAAGAGTTCCAACTCTCTCAGCTTCTCCTCACATGATAGATACTCCAAATCCTTAATCATCCTACTAGCTCATCACAGTAGCTCTACTACGTCCATGTCTTTTTCATACTGCTGGAGCCCAGCACTGCATCCTGCACTCCAGATGTGTCCCAAAGAGCAAGGAGAGCAAAGAGCATGGAGAGCAAGGAGGTGGTGGGTGACAGCCAACATGGCTTCACCAAAGGCAGATCGTGCCTGACCAACTTGGTGGCCTTTTATGATGGGGTGACAGCATCGGTGGACAAGGGTCGACCAATGGATGTCATCTACCTGGACTTGTGCAAAGCTTTTGACACTGTCCCGCACGACATTCTTCTCTCTAAACTAGAGAGGCATGGGTTTGATGGATGGACCACTCGGTGGATAAGGAATTGGCTCAATGGCCGCACTCAGAGAGTAGTGGTCAACGGCTCAATGTCCAAGTGGAGACCGGTCACGAGTGGCGTCCCTCAGGGGTCCGTGTTGGGCCCGGCCCTCTTCAACATCTTTGTCGGTGACGTGGACAGTGGCATGGAGTGCACCCTCAGCAAGTTCGCCGATGACACCAAGCTGTGTGGTGCCGTCGACACGCTGGAAGGGAGGGATGCCATCCAGAGGGACCTTGACAGGCTGGAGAGGTGGGCCCGTACCAACCTCATGAAGTTTAACCAGGCCAAATGCAAGGTCCTACATCTGGGTCGTGGCAATCCCAGGCATAAATACAGACTGGGTGGTGATTGGATCGAGAGCAGCCCTGAGGAGAAGGACTTGGGAGTACTGGTGGACGAGAAGCTCAATATGAGCCGGCAATGTGCTCTTGCAGCCCAGAAGGCCAACCGCGTCCTGGGCTGCATCAAGAGGAGCGTGGCCAGCAGGTCGAGGGAGGTGATTCTCCCCCTCTACTCTGCCCTCGTGAGACCTCACTTGGAGTACTGCGTCCAGTTCTGGAGTCCCCAACATAAGAAGGACATGGACCAGTTGGAGAGGGTCCAGAGGAGGGCCACGAAGATGATAAGAGGGCTGGAGCACCTTTCCTATGAGGACAGGCTGAAAGAGTTGGGGCTGTTCAGCCTGGAGAAGAGGAGGCTCCGGGGTGACCTTATAGCGGTCTTCCAGTACCTCAAGGGGGCCTACAGGAAAGATGGGGAGAGGCTGTTCAGGAGGGCCAGTTATGATAGGACAAGGGGTAATGGTTTTAAAATAGAGGGAGGTAGGTTCAGGTTGGATATTAGGAAAAAATTTTTTACTATGAGAGTGGTAGAACACTGGAACAGGTTGCCCAGAGAGGTGGTGGATGCTCCATCCCTGGAGACGTTCAAGGCCAGGTTGGACAGGGCCCTGAGCAACCTGATCTAGTTGGAGATATCCCTGTTCCTTGCAGGGGGGTTGGACTAGATGACCTTTGAAGGTCCCTTCCAGCCCTAACCATTCTATGATTCTATGATTCTATGAAAGAGCTGAGCAGAAGAGAAGGATCACTTCCCTCAACCTGCTGGCAATGCTCAGCCTAATGTAGTTCAGGAGGCTGTTGGCCACCTTTGCCATGAAGGTGCATTTCTAGATCATGGTCAACTTTTTGTCCACCCCCAGGTCCTTCTCTACACAGGTCCTTTCCACCCAGTCACTCCCAGACTGTCCTGGTGCCTGGGGTTATTCCTCCACAGAGGCAGAACTTGTCGTTTTCCTCTATTGAATTCTATTGAATTTCCTCTATTTTCATTTCTTCAGCTTGTTTAATTCCCTTTAAATTGTGGCAAAACCATCTGGTGTGTGAGTCACTCCTCTCACTTTTTATGATATATGCTGAAGATGTGCTTTGTCCCACCACCCAGATTATTAATAAAGATCTTGTATTGTCCACAGTGTTGACCCCTGAGCATCTCCCTACTGTCTGACCTTCTGACGGACTTTGTGCTGCTTAGAACCTTAGAACCTGGCAATTCAGCCAGTTTTTCAGTCCACCTCACTGTTCACTAATCCCATGTGTACCTCATTAGTTTGTCTGTGAAGATGTTATGTGAGTGTCAAAAGTCTTGCTAAAGTCAAAATAAGCAACATCTGCTGCTTTCATTTCATTAATGAGCTGACTGTCACATCAACAGAAGGCCATCATTAGGTTGGTCAGGCATGATTTTCCTTTTGTAAATCTATGCTGACTATTCCCAATAAACTTCTTATCCACGTGTTTGGAAACAGCTTCCAGTTGCCACCAATTCATGCCAGAAACCTCCTGGATTGCTTATGTACCGCTGTGTTTTCCTTCCAGCAGATCTACATACCAACAGAAAATGCTTTCTCTGACTGGTTCTGCAAACAGGCCTTTCCTCCACACTTTCCATACCACTGTACTAGGGACTCACTGCCAAATGCTTTTCCATTATGATGTGTTAGCCCTTTCAGATCCATTGCTCTCCATAGTCCACCTCTCGACTGGGTTCTTCTCATCACTTTTTGCCATCTGAAATTTTATGCATCGTGTGTGTTTACTTCCTAATGACTGGTAAAAATGCTGAGTATCATGAGACTTTATCTTTGTCCTTGCACACGCTCACTAAAAAAAACCCTCCATTCAATAAAAAAAAAAAAGATAATTTTTCAAAACCTTCTATCTTTTGGCACCTTCTCATTAACATTTCTAAACATTTACTAGCTAGTTCTTGATACTAAGTTTTTGAAAAAACTTGCATTGTGTCAATTCGAACTCCAGTAAGTTTACCATATTTGCTCGGTTTTTACTGACTAAATCTGAAATAGTACAAAAAAAATAGGTGAACAGTTTGATCACAGAATCACATAATCATATAATCATAGAATGGTTAGGGTTGGAAGGGACCTCAAAGATCATCTAGTTCCAACCCCCTTGCCATGGGACAGTAAGACATTTTCTGTGACTCCATGCTTGCTGACATGCCTTTTATTCTCCATACATAAGGTGTAGTTTATTGAAAACCTTATCAGATTTTTTCATTACTTTCATTACTTGGGCAGTAGATCCAGCTAGCAGAAGAATCAGAGTGTATTTCGGGCATGTGACTGTGGATGTGAAAGAAATAGTATTGACTACATCTGATGACTGCAATGGATTAAATATGATAGATTTAATTCTTCCCACAGCTAATGGCTGACCTTCAACAGAAGCAGTATCAGGGGCCCTTGTATGCAAATGAAGTACACAGTAAGGATTGCATCAAGTCAACCGAATCCATTAAACTTTTAGATATAAATAAGACCATAGGGAACAAGAGTCCATCTGAAATGGTAATTTTATATGGACAACAAGTGAAAGCAAAGTGCGGATGAAAGCACTGGAAAAAAAACTAAAGTATATAATAGATGGTAATTCAGAAGATCTAGACACTGATCAATCTTGCTGTACCTATATACAGCAAAAAGATCAATGAAACAGAATAGGAGAAAATCTTCTTCTTATGATTCCCCTGTCTGTTCCTGGTTCCCTTTCTTCTTCGTCACCAAACCACCACTTCTTCTAACCCAAGCATTCAAAAGCACAACAGATATTTGCCCAGAAGTAGCAGTAGTTATGGCATCTTGGTAACCATAAGAATAAGAGACATTCCTCTTAAGAACTTCTGATCATCTTTGGATCAGAAGCAGCCTACCAACCAGCTGAAATGTGCAATGCTTTATTTTATCTTGCAAATACTTTCCTGCAGGGGCTGACCATTTTATTGATTCTTCCTCACTACAAGCAGTTGAAGTGTTTTTCTGGTGTTTAATTTATGCTCAGGCAGCTTATTAACATTTAGTTTTCTTACATCTGACTTACTATAGCTTTTGAGTTTATTCTCAAGACTCCATTATGTCTCCAGTTTGCATTGGCTTCCGAAATTGAAAATGCACTCTCCGTTGTCTTGAAGACTATTACTCCGACTAGAAAGTTGCATGGACTGTTGCTGGTGAGCAATATTCCCCTGGAAAAGAAAAGCAGAAGAGGAACAGCTGTTTCTCACCTAGATGTACATTTCTCTTAGCCTGCAGTCACAGCTGTCACATGTGATTGATGGTTTTAGATACAGTCCACATTTAATTGTCTTACCATAAATGCTTTAAAGTGGTCTGATCCTCTCAGGATGCTATTTAATTCACCTGCTGAAAATTAATCTCCTCAAGGTTGCCCCAAGTAGGAGACTTCAAGAGAGCTGCTCTGAAATAAATCTAACACCGAATAACTCTGCAGTAGCATTGCAGTTTGGACCAGGAGTGTGGTCTGGAGCCAAATAGCCTTTTAGTCTTATTTTGATTTGTACCGTGGAGTGATCTCGCAGAACACAAATGAGTTCTTCCAGCTGAAGCTCAACTAGAAGAGGAGCCCACCTTAGTGCTCTGGCCACTGATGGGCCCTGAACTCACAGGGCCAGACCAGAGCTGGTTAGTCCAGGTGAAGCTGCCTTGGAAACACACAGACAGTGCAGACTTTGGGTCCTCAAATCTGTTTGCTTCTCCCAATGATTCTCATTATGCCACACTACCTCCGAGCCTCAGTGTGGCTTTTGACAACTTCCAGAATCTTTAAGACCTTGAAGGAGTACTCTTTTTGGTGAGGAGGGGAAGAGAAGTTTAAAACCAAGGGAACAAGCTTGCTCCTGAACACTTATTGTAGTTTTGCCTATTAGATGCCCTCAGGCATGGTTCTCTAATGGCTAACTCTGATCTGAAAGGACCTGGAGCATTTCCCTGCTCCCAGCTATGACTGTGTGCTTTGACAACATCCAGGTGTTCATGTCACTGAGAGACTTAGATATGCCTAAGGCATATCTTCTACCAGGCTGAAGAGCATCTTTGGTGCACTCATACATGCCACTCCATTTGCTTGATTAAGGGCACCAGCACCGCAGGACATACTGTTGACAAAGTCAGCCTTACAGGACATGTATACATTTCCCACTGACACCAGCATACTAACATTTCACCACAGTTAGTGTGATGGGGTACCCAAGTGCAAATGTGCTGTCGGTAACGATTATCCATGTTTCACATGTAGGTGTTTGGCATGTTGCTAAATACCAGCAGCAGCTCCACGTCAGTCTACTAAAGACATTCAAACACTGCTGATGTTGCTGGTGCTGCTTCGATGTCAGTGAGAACAGGGAACTCCCTCTTAAATAAATAATACCTCCAAGTAGTCCTTGAGATTTTTTCATAGCACGATGCAATTTCTTAGTCCAATGCAATCCAAGTGCCACCGTGGGATGTGCGACTTTTCCACAGACAGGACTAATCCACTGCAGACCTAGTCTGGGAAATTATCTTCTCCTCTGCAGAGGCTTGTGCTTTTCTCTGGACGTTTCTGTTTCGGTTTCTGATTGCAACAAAAATAATGGTTGTTATATTGTCAACTATAAGGTCAACATCCAGAAGTGGTGTAAATTATACTGCTGTAAATCAGTCCAAGTGAGTGTCAGATGTGTTTTGATAGAAATTGCATGTTAGAGTAGCAAAATGGCAGGACTGAAGAAAAGGAATTGAGCAAAGTAAGATAAGGTGGCTGTTATCCCAGAGGAGACCAGGGTATAAAACCTTGAATAAAGACTACAATAAACAGCCGGAGAATTATATGTCTCCTATGCAATCACTTGATTATTAATAAAGAAATAGGTAGTCATTATCAAGTTGGACCTTTTTCCCATCCAACATTTTTTCATAGTCTCTTTCAAGGACAAACTTTTAACTACCTAGTAAAGTTCTTATTAATTTCCTTCTGTACCTCCACTGCTGATCCCTCTGTATTTAATAGCAACTTTCTAATGTTTTTAAAAAAAATCTGCTGGCTCATATTTGCACTCTAATATAGTATTTTCCTATACAAAAGCGAATAATAGAATTAATTTTTCTCCAAAACATATCAAAACAGAAGCAGCTGGCACAGGTAGATTTCCTCTGGAGATTTTGTACCCGAGCTACTTTTTTATCTCACTTGCTCGGTAGCATCAGACTAACCAAGACTGGGAGAGCTATTTGTATGTATCTTTCTAACTGTGTAGAATAATCAAAATGTGTAGGTAAAAAAAGCAGAGGGAGCTATGGGTGTCACATTAGACTGAACAGTCAAGTTCAAACCTGCACCACAGCTTTGCCTTTTGTTCTCTGAATCTTTGAAGTGAGAGCATTCTCTGGAGCAGATTAATTAAAATTTCAGAGCCACAGGTGTGCACGTGTTTGGGTATGTCACTTAGATACCCAGCTGTTGGCATATGGCACCCAGGGTTTCCAGCAGTGTTTGTTCACACTTCAAAAGGGAACAAAAATCCTGTCTTTAGCACTTCACAACACATGTCTAGCTCAGCTCAGCACCCCAGCCCTGGCAGTACTGAATGTTTGTTTTCTCCAATGCAATTCTGTCAAATTCTGATTAACAGACAGTGAAAACCTGAGGAAAAGCACCAAAAAATCGAAATGAATGTTTTACAGACTTTATAAATATTTTTTTCAGCAGTGAGAGCTTGTTACAAGGTTACTTTATGCACAGGGTAGAACTTTACCTACGGGTAAAGTTCCCGTAGCTAGATCATACAGATTATTTCTCTCTTGAACATAAATAGGAGAGCTTGACACTACACAGGTTTACACTTTTTAATCAAGTAAAAGTGGAAGGAATAAATCTTGTCTGAATATTATTATATTTGTTGCATAAATTATATTATACATACTTAATTCTTGTTAATTAAAAATTTTAACTAAAATGGATGTCCATGATCATGTTTAGCTGTACACTTTCAAGAAGGAAAGTTGTTAGTTCTTTACAAGTGTCTTTCCTAAGGATTTCGTGGCTTCAGAAGTCATTTTATCAATACTAAATGCAACATAGTGCAGGGAATTTCAATAGGAATATTTCCTTGTTGATCTCACATATTGAAAAGCATACCTCATGCCTTTTACAGCATTTATTGACCTTATCAAGCATCATGACAAGCATCATTTTCTACAATTGTACTAATTCAAGTCTGAGAAGGTGGGTTTGCCAATACAGTGGCTATGCATCGAAATTTTTCCTACAACCAAACAAAAAAATACATAACATTTTATATCCAGGCTGTATGGGCAATTTTGAAATCCCAGGCTTCATTAAAAGCTCCTTGAAGTTCAAATGACTCTTTCGTTTTACCTGTAAAATTTGCATATAAAGGTCTGATTGTCTCACTTGACTTCACATATTTACTGAAATGTTATTAGGTAAGCTTTCTTTAATGTTTTCTCCATGATATATGGATAGAAGCTGATGAAACTTCTGCTGCCTTTAAATTCTTTTTGATGTTCAAGAAGTAGATGACCATACTCAAGATTCTGGTCAGAAACATCTTCCACTGCAAACACAACCAAGGTCATGACAGAGAGGTTTGTCATCCCTTCAGTCTGGGAACTGCTTCGTTTGAGAACGTCGGAGAACTGGAGATTAACAGAGCTTTGAGGTTATGTTTGGGGTACCTCCATGCATGAACTTATTGACTGAAGAAGTCGGTTTGGGTCACCTTTACTTTTTGTTCTGGTCATGCCTAGTCAGTTCAAGTAGCCACAAATACAGTTTTCCAGCCAGCAGATGCTGAATGTTGTAACGAAAGGTACCAGTGTGGGGAGAAATTGCTCTGAAATTTTCTTTGAAGTTGCTAAGGAAACCACCTGCTTCCTATCATATAGGTTCAGTGTAGCTTTATAATTCAGCTTTAGCTGCCAAATGTCTACACGAGGGACTTTTCAGTGTCAAGGGAAGAACTGAAGAGAAAGAAGAAAAGGTTTACCTGCCACCAGCATGTAAATGATAATTGTTTCAAAGTCTAATTTATGATGTGAATCACGGGGCTGTATCCTGGGATTAGGTATCTATCATCTGACCTGTGCTTTTAGCTCTAGCTCACCTAAAAATAATTGTGAGCAGGAAGCCTGGAAGATCTTTTTTTCCTCTCTCTTGGCCAGCAAGGAGCTCTCTGTTTTGAAATACAGTGAGTGTTCATTGCTTTGGAGTTCCATCTCTTGAAACGTCTACCCGAATTTTGGCAACTGGAGATGATGGGTTAGCTTCCAGAGTCCCTCCAGTTTTTCTCCAAGAGAAGTGCAAGTAAAAGGAAAAGGAGAATTTAAGAGTCATCTCAAGATCTCGAGTCATCTCAAGATTTGGAGAGGGACTTTTTAAAAGGACATGTAGTGATAGGACAAGGGGCAACGGATTTAAACTGAAAGAGGGGACATTTAGATTGGATATAAGAAAGAAATTTTTCACTCAGAGGGTGATGAGGCACTGGAACAGGTTGCCCAGAGAAGTTGTAGATGCCCCATCCATGGAAGTGTTCAAGGCCAGGCTGGATGAGGCTTTGGGCAACCTGGTGTAGTGGAAGGTTTCCCTGCCCATGGCAGAAGGGTTGGAACTAGATGATCCTTGTGGTCCCTTCCAACCCTAACCATTCTATGATTCTATGATTCTATGATTCTATGATCTTTTAATAAGTTACAAGCTTATTCTAGCTGAAGAACTGGATCCATTTGGAAGCAGCTACACCAGGCAGAAGAAAGTAAGCTTTTAGGAATTCACCAGAAAAGTTGAGGGCTGGAAAAGTCAGATTTGTTTTCAAAGAGGAGTAAAAGAACATGCAAAGCCAAGAGCTTGCAGGTTACTAAAAAAAGACTTCTTCTAGAAGTCTGACCTTGATACCAATGAATGTGTGAAATAATATCATGATCCACAAATGATTGGAGGAAATTTGACCTGGAATGAGACAGGCACAGTTAGAGGTGTGCCTCTGAGCAAAGCCCTAGGGCTGCACCCTCACAGAAACGTAGGTCCTGCAATGTCAACTTCCTAGATACCATGTAACGTCTCCTAGGTATCACACACTGATCCTTCAGCCCTGGTCGTACTGATCAGCATGAGGAAATAATAATTCATTTCTTACAGCAGACCTGCCTGGCATGCTCATTACACTGTCATCCAAGGGGGAGTAATGATTCATGTGATGAATTTGTCCTACGAAAAACGTAACTTTATCTCTCAATTGGTGTTCAACAGCAGTGAATAGAAATCAGCTTTAGCCTTTGTTGTTTATACACTGGTCTAACAGATAGTTAGATAGCCTTTGTACCCTTTTTTCTCCCACTTGAATCTCTGTACCACCACATCGTAGCTTGTCAGGGCATCAAGTGTTTAGTTCAGTGGCTGGCCAAAATTAAATCCTACTATTATTCAAGATTCCTAACTCCTATTATAAATAATACATGATTATTTCTATTTTTAGTGGAAGCCAGGAATGTTAAACAAAGATTACTGGACTAAACAAACAAGAGTTACTGTATTATACACTAGAGGAAAGAGCCACACTGAGAGTCGTGCCATCTAGACTGCTGGTAGGTGATAATGTCAGATGGATGAATAAATAGATGTGTTGGACAGAAGATGCAAAGATTTGCAGAAATCAGTCACAAAGGACAGTACAGATGTCATGCTCTACAGTAATTCATTCCCTCCAAGAAATCATGCTTCCTCACATTGCCGAGTTCCATCTTTCAGCAACACAGATTATGTCTGCAATCTTAAAGAAAATCTAGATGCAATTTATGTATTGTTTCACAGAATGTTTTAGTTCCGATACATCTTCATTCATTAGAAACATGCTGATTTTCATTCCTTCTTCTACATCACTCTCACACACAAAACGTTTCTCATTTCTGCAACTTGAAAGTACAAGTTGACTTCATCCAAGCAAAGATGCAAGCATTTTCCCAAGGTTGTTTTTGCTGCAAAACTGACATAAGCAATAAAGAAATGCAAATGAGCAAGTGTATACACAAGCATCCTCTAAGACTTCTGGTCGTCTTTCCTGAAATCCAAACAAAAAAGCTTTGCTGAAGGTGAAGGCTATTCCTGACAACACACAGGAGATGCCATGGCATGAGCTGTTAGTGTCCAACTACAGGAAAAATCAGTGACTCAGGCATCCTTATACTCTCAGTCACAATCTACACCAAATTCCAGAGATGCTGTTCAGCTGCAGTGGGGACAGAAACTTTGCCCAGGCACCCAGGTGTTCTCTGAGAAACACTGGAAGAGAAACCTTGTGTCTGCACTGCCAATTAGTGTGGGCGGAAGAAAGCACTCTCCTGGAGTTTATCTGGGACTAATGTGCCCAGTCCATTCACCCAACAACCCACCTGTCTTCATTGCATTATCACATGACTGTCAGGCAAACAAGACAATCCAGAGTCCTTTCTTGCATAATCTAAAGCAGCATGCCACAGGGCTACCTAGGATTTGTAGACAGCTTGACTTTGGGCTCCCTTTATACGATGTGGTAAGGGAGTGATTGGTGGTGCAGGTGTCAAGAAGGATTCCTGAGTCTGTATTTAGGACCATGCTAAGATTTAGACTAAGTTCTGTCTGGACTGTGCTCCCAAAGGCAGTGAAGTGGTAGCACCAAAGTTAGTTCCTAATTCAAACTAGTTTATTTAGAGTTACGTACTTTTCCTGGAAAAGTAGTGGTTAAAAACAACATTAAAGCAATAATTAAACATTTGCAACTCAAATTGAGATATTAAGGCTGACAGAGGCCACCTTTTATGTTTCCTGCAGTTTGCCTCAGAGCCCACAGCACCACCATCCTGGGATTCTGTCAAATGAGTTTGACTAAAGCTCACTTTCTACACAAAAGACTTTGAGTGATATGAATCATCATCACCTAGAAGTTCCTTTCATAATATTATATTAAACAAAGGAGAACAACGAACTAGATTAGACTTTGGGGACCACTGAATCTTGTCTCCTATTTTTGCAGGTGAGAGTTTAGATGAGCTATTCAGTCTTAATATAAACTAGTGAAGAGATAGGTTGTAAGTTCCAAGAAAAAAGATAACTTCCAGAAATAAAAAAAAAAAGAGGAATATTATTATACAAGAAAAAATCTCAGTAACAAGAACAATAAATTTGTAATTGCTATCCACGTATTTCCATGTGTATACACCAGACCACTTTTCCTGGTGCTATGGTCATGCTACCACTGTCCCTCTGACTCAAAGGTTGATGGCTTCAGTCTGGTGGGGGTGGAGGGGGCTCAGCAAGTTTTCAGCATCTTGAGTCCTGCACCAGGAGGAGTGGTGGTATTTCTTTCTTCACTCTGGGATCCACTTGTGGCATTTTCATGTGATTGCTAGCTCACCTGTACACTTCTTTTTTCTTCATTGGTCTGCAGTGCCATGTTATATGCAGTGAATTTACTGTACATAGTGCATTTTATATACGTTAGGTACTTGTTATTCATTAGCCTTAAACTCAGTTTTGTCCAGGTCTACATCTACATTTCTTTAAATAACCATTGGTGAGAGACTCCATTGCACTAGAGCCATGGAGTCTCTAGTGCAAAGCTTGTACTTCATCTCTTATCATCTCATGCTTGCAATCCGCTCCACTGCATTCTGCAAACCCATTTTTCCAGGTCTCTGCTATTTACAGACTGGAATTTCTCCACACCATGACATTAAGCCACAATCATAAATATTTCATTCTACACAGAATGCCTGCTTGTTACTACCACCTATGTATAAATTATAGTTGTACCATACTCAGATAAACAACAGTAAAACAAGTTAGACGTGACCACTTCATCATTAGAAAAATTGCTGTTGTGATTAAATGAAAACAAAGCTCTAGGTGGGCCAAGAAAAGTTCAGACAAAGCCTTGCCAACTCACTACAATCCCTGTGGCCTGTTACTAGCATCAACAGCATTGTATTACTAGGTTACAGGTCTACAGATGAAACAATCATAATGTTACTTCATGGTGGGTCTTTGAGTTTCTGTTCATTTGGCATTTTAGATAGTTGCACTGTTTGCTACTTCAGCTGTTAATTCTTTGGCTGTTTTTTTCATTGATCCAGTCATTTTTTAAATTTTCATTCCATTTTAGATATACATATGTATAGATATAAAATGAATACCTGAGTAATGAGTTTTTAGAGTGGGACCAAATGAATCCATTGCCGATGAAAGAGTTCCATTGGGAAAGAATTTTACTGCAGAGGTTTTAATTTCAGAAGAACTTCTTTCATATTAAGTCCCACTAGAAAAAATATTAAAATGAAAATGGAGTAATGGATCTTGTAAAAAGATCTAGGGGGAAAACAAAATTGAATTAAGGACAAATTAGTTGGTCCAGTTTTGATGAACACATGGACCTAATATGATGAGCAAAGATCAGAGACTTAATTCAGTGCTTTTATTCAAGAGCTAGAGGAAAGCTTTAAGCTACATTGCATGAAAGTCAATCCAATTTGCTTATGAAAAAAAAAAAAATGTTTTCTCATTCTTTCTGTTTCCCTGAAGAAATGGATCTTGAAAGTGTTTAGTGTATGTGTACTTCTCAACCACAAGACTTAAACAGAGAATGGAAAATGTACATAAGCAATTTATCTGGATTTAGGTCATTAGGTATGATCATTTAAATGAGGAGGAAGAGGAGAGAGGATGAGTAGAGGAGAAGTTTTGTTTCTGCTTCCAAGCCTTTGAGTTGGAGAGGTGAAAGCCAACTCTTTGTGGACACGTCAGGAGGAGATAGGAAGAGAAGCAGATCTGATGGGTTTAGATTATTGCAATTTACTCCTCGTGTGTTGTTCCTAGCACTCACTGATAATCATCTCAACATTCAGTGCTTTCTATCACCTGCAACAAAAATGCTGGTATTCAGGCTATGTCAGCATACTTAGAATTAAGCACAAAAGAGCTCAAATAGTTCCTATTCTTTAAAAAAAAAAAAAAAAAAATGTAGTATATCTTTACCAGACTGCCTTAGGTCATAGTTATGTGAAGATATAGATTCCATAAAGAAATACGGATGTGTTCCAAAAAATGTCTCCTAATAGAAAACAAGCTGTTCAGCAGCCTCATCCTTATTTGAGTTGACATTTACCCAAATAAACAATTAGAACCTCAATTTTATTACTGCTGACAGATTAGGCTGCAGTCTTGTGTTTTCATAGCAATCCACTGATCATAGAATCATTTTATTGTAGAAGACAATCAGATTGGTTAGGCATGATTTATCCCTGGTAAATCCATGCTGACTGTTCTCAGTTATCTTCTTGTCCTCTGTGTGCCCACCAGGACAGGGCTCACAGGAGGGCTCACTCTCTGATTTTCCCATGGATTGAAGTTAGGCAGACCAACCTGTAGTTCCTGAAGTTGATTCTTTGGCCTATTCTGAATATGAGTGCAACATCTGCCTTCCTCTGGTCATTGGGAAACCTGCTGTCTCCGTGATCTTTCAGAGACGATAGAGAGCAGTCTTGCAAGGATTTTTTCAGCTCTTTCAGCACCCTTGTATACAGCCTATTGAATCCAATGAACCCATCTGGGCCAAGTTCTTGCAAGCATTCCCTGACTCAGTCTTCATCTACTGCTGGTCATTTTCTTCTTCTCTGAACCTCTTCACAGGAGGCCTTGGAGAAGCTGAGGCAAAGAAAACATTGAGTACTCAGCTTTAAAAAATTGTTTGAAAGTCTACTGCAAGGTTGTTGTATGCTCCACTACACATTCCTGTTAGTTGTGAGAACACAGGACATCATCAGTAAACATCATCTTTTCAAGACAATCAACTGTGTATGATGTCAGCTCATGCATAGAAATTGTATAGATTTTTCACTGCCTAAGCACTAAGGCTGGCAGGAGGATAGATAGTGAGTTTGAAAGGAGTATTGCAAGGTGCAGGTCAGTCAGTATCGTTCATTTTCTTAGACAATACATTTTGTGGCAAAAGAAATCAGGACTATAAAATCACAAAATGGTGGAAATTGAAAGGCCCCTCTGGAAATGGTCTAGTCCAACCACCCTGCTCAAAGTTGGGTCATTTAGAGCAGGTTGCTCAGGGCTATGTTCAGTTGTATTTTGAATGTGTTCAGAATGGAGAATCTGAAACCTCTCTGGAAAGCCTGTTCCACTGTTTCATCACTCTTAGAGTAAAAAAGTTTTTTCTTATATTTAAATGAAAAAATCGGGTTGAACTATCTTTGATCTTAGTTGATAGGCTTCTTGTTAGCTAATTTTACTCCGTGAGACTTGAACATTGACATAAGATTCATTTGGCTTACCATGGAATAAATGAATTTTCTTTCTAATCTTCTTTCCACTGATTATGGAGTGTCATAGACAGATGAGTTTAAACATCTAATTCAGATGATATGAATCCTACCACTGGTCATTTTTCTTCAATAGCACCATACAAAGTCAAAAATGAAAAAGAATAAAGATCTAAATAAAAAAAATACTTTTTTTTCTCTAGTCCTCCCTAGGATTCTCTGTCCCTCCTAGGATTCAAAATATGCAGCTATTTTACATTTTTTCTTTGTTTGCTATGCTTTACTTATCCTCTCTACTCATGGAAAACATCTTTATGGTATCCCTTGTGCTATGGGAATACAACATCTTATCCCACTTCACTTGTAATCTCTAAACCTGTTGGTTAATTTCAACTGGAATTAAACTGAGAGCGGCATCACATGAGAATCCAGCATCGATAAGCTTTGTGAAAATCAACAGATGGTTGATAATGAAGAAAAGGAGAGCAGAATTCAGTGTTTATCCATTCTGAGAGGTAATAGACAACTGATCAACCTGCCATGAGTACCAGATGGCCAGTCAGTGCACTTGTAATTCCCATCTAGCTACAGGACATGACTGTTTCCTGCCTTGAAAACAGAAAACAGAGACAGAACACAGTAGTAAGGGAATGATATGGGAGTAAGCGGAACAAGAGAGATGCTGGGCATGTGATAGACTAGATAGTATCATAGGAATTCAGGGAACACGGAGAACCTGGGGATAATGCAGAGGGAACAGGTGGGGATGGATACAAGACAATCTATAAGAAGTGAGTTTCAGTAGCTCCACATACCAATCTGCTCAGCATCTCATACAGTCAGGAACTAAAATGTAATTGGCCAGGCAAATGCCCTAATAGTCAGTCTGTGCTCTCAGTTATAGTGCTATAAAAGTAGAAAGCTATAAAACTCCCCATCTGTTATTTAATTCCTATTTATCACAAGGTGACCCATCTGTTTATATTTTCTCACGTAATGCCTGGTTATGGAAAATTGAAATTCCCATCAAATCATAATACTTTGCATATACTTAGCAGCATCTAAGAAACCAAGAGTCTCACTATGTCATATTCCTACTTGTCAAATAGAAGACTACCATCTGATTAACATTTTAAGTGTCAGTGTTGCTTGGATGACACATTTAGCAAGATGCAGAATAACTTCAGCCATATGCTTTAAAATACTATAAAAGAGAAAGGAGAATTAAGTATAAGCAGAAGCCTAATCCATGGCCAAGACTCCAAAAAGATGGGTGCCTACTTTTAGGCTCTGAAATCTGTAACTAATCATTTTCTCAAATGAATCAGTTTTCAAAACAGCTGGCAAACCTAGACTACTCCAGACCCTTAACATCTGCAAATTTAATGCAAGGAAAGCAATCTGATTTGGGATTAAAATGCTTTCTTGAGTTAATTTGGTAGGTGCTGACACATGGAACCCTGGTGTAATCTCTTTGCTTTTCATCAGATGAGGGAGAATGTGTTATATCTTTTCCTAGCCTCAGAACCGTTAAGTGGGAACACATCCCATAAGAAGCACCTAAACCAATCTCCATTCACTAAAGGTCAAAATCTCTCTATTCCGTACATATCACAGAATCAGTTCGTCTGTGAGGATATTATAGGAAACAGTCAGAAGCCTTGCTAGTGTCAAGACAAACAACATCCACTGCTTTCCTCTCATCCACCGAGCTATTAATTTCACCGTAAGAGGTGATCATGTTGCTAAGGCCTGATTTCTCCTGTGTCTCCATGCTGACTACACCCAATCACCTTCCTGCCTTTCATATGTTTGGAAACAGTTTTCAGGATTTTTCCAGGATTGAGGTGAGGCTGTTCAATCTGTAGTTCCCTGGATTCTCCTTTTTGCCTTTCTTGAAGGTAGGAGTGGCATTTCCTTTCTGCCCGTCCCCAAAAACCTCTCCTGATCACCACAACCTTTTAAAGATAATTGACAGAAGCCTTACAACAACATCAGACAGCTCCCACAAAACTTTTGAGTGTATCCCATCAGGTCTCAGTGACTTGCATATGTCCAGTTTTGTTTAAATGTTCCCCAACTTATCTCTTGCTTCAGACATCCCCATTGGTTTCAGGAGTCTGAGATTCCTGAAGGCAAATCTTGCCATTAGAGACCAAAGCAAACAAGGCTTTGAGTGCCCTGACATTTTACATGTCCTTTGGCGTTAGGTCTTTTGCCTCATTCAGCAGCTGGCTCACATTTTCACATCTTCTTTTTACTCTTGAGGTACTTGTAGAAACTTTTCTTGTTGACCTTCACTTTCCTTACAGTTTCAACTCCAGGCAGGCTTAGGCTTTCCTAACCTTGTCCATGCGCTCTTGGGCAGTGTCTCTATATCCTGTCTGGGTCACCTCCTCCTGCTTCCACATCTCATATGCTTTCTTTTTCTGTTTTGGGTTTTGTCAAGAGATCCCTGTTCATGCTTGCAGACTTGCTGCTGCTTTTTGTTGACTTCATACACATTGGGATTGACCAAACTTGGGCCTGGAGAAAACAACCAGTAAAAATCAACCAGCTCTTCAGGACCGTCTTCTCCTTAGGGTCATAGCCCATGGGATTCTTCCAAACAGGCCAAAGCCTGATCTCCTGAAGTCCAGGGTTGTGATCCTGCTATTTGTTTTGTTTCTTCCTCTAAGAATCCCAGAATCCACCACTCATGGTCACTGCAGGCAAGGCTGCCTCCAACCTTCACATTGCCAACAAGTCCTGTCCTATTTGTAAGCATGATGCCCATCTCCTCTTGTTGGCTCCTTGACCACGTGACGGGAAGTTGTCATCAATACTATCCAGTAACTTCCTGGATTGCTTGTGCCCTGCGGTGTTCTCCCTCCAGCACATATTGGAGTGTTTAAAGTCTCCCATGAGGACCAGGCCCTGTGAACATGAGCCCTCATCTACTTCTTGTTCAGGCAGTCTGTAGTGGATTTCCACCACACCGTCATCGAAGCTACTCTGCCCTCTACACCCAACACATAAGTTAATGCATCATATGTCCCAGTCCATGTCCATTCTTCTAGTGCTGATGCATGGGAAGTACCTATGACATAAAGGGAAGGAAATCTGCACAGAAGAGCAACTTCTACCTTGACAGTCTGACTGATGTGCACATATTTAAACTGCTACAAAAAGGGAGTAAAATGACAGGTCAGGGTGCAGCTTTAAAGTTCATGTTCACTTTTGAGGGGACAAATCTGACAGCTCCTTTATATAAAGTTCTTACTGTTATCTCAACTTATATCACAGTACCATGTCCAAGGAGCTATATGGCCTCCTTCTAGTTTGACATCTGTAATATTAACTCACAGATATCATCTTGCCAAATGAAACAAGCTCCATTCAGCCTCCTGCACTCAGAGCAGGCAGCCTACAAGTGCCCTCCAGACTTGCAAGTGGTTTAGCTAACAAAAGCTTTGGAAGAAATTGCAAAACATGGTCTATTGGTCATTTGTCTCACTTCCCTATGAAAAGGGCTACCAATTTTCCGATCATTTTCTGAAAGAGACAATTTTGACATAATCGGGTAAGGTTGGATCTGAAATGTTTTGTGAGAAAGAACTTCATACAAGAACTTAGCTGAATTGAAGCCGAACCATTCACCAAGACAACTAAGACTGTGTTAACTAAGGATGTGTTAGTTAAGAATGCGGTAACATCCTTGGCCATAAGGACATAGTGAGGTATAAAACTTGTCTCAGTTGTGTGCGTAAATATTAAGTTCGTTACGCTCTGAAGACCACTGCCAGGCTGAGACTACAATAAAGTTTCCACCTTCTCTTCTCTTGATTGCCAGCTCTGCTTGCACCTGTCAAATCTAACATCAGCTCTGCTCACTGTTGATAAAAGTTGTGCTGATTCCAGCGTGAATACTCAAATGAAGAAGGTTGCTTTTATGAACAACGGTTCAAAAAACCAGATTATTCCTTTAAAATAGAGAGAATATCTCTGCTTTCCAAAAAATATTCTGTGCATTTATGATATTTGAGAAATTAGACAATTTTGCTACCTGAACTATGCTTCCCTCTTTGTTTCTTTTAAATTCTAATGTTTGTTTCATTTGGATCTACAGCTTACTTCCACCCTGGAGACATTGAATCCAAGCTAGCTACAGAGGAGCTAGACTTGTCTAGCCTGATGGCCAGCGCAATATCATCCCTTTCAGCCCCTGTTCCTCCTACTAGGGAAAGACACAGGGCTGCAGCCATTCTTCCCAGTACTTACATGCAGCTAAGTGAAAAACTGAATTCAGGAAGTCATAGTTTCCTAGGGACTTAGCAATCCAGTCATGTCTGGTCAGATTTACTGAGCTCTTTGGAAAATAAATACGTAAATCTGATCGTATACTCATGTAATACCTAGGAAAATGTTCCAGTGTTTCAGTGTAACTCCAATAGCATATTTGACAATGTTATTTCTGCAGATGTGTGATAAAATGTGCTTTTTCAGGCATTTGAGCAATAATATTCATTACATTGTTCTTCAGAGTTTTACAAGGTTGCACTTATTCCTTTTCTTTTTATTGTCCTATATTTGTCCTTGACTGTAATAGACATGTTGCATCATATTACCACGATTTCGCATTATTATTTAATAAATAGCAAAAAAAGAAATGTCAGCAGGATGATTATACTTGCACATTTCACTGTACCAGTGAGGAACAATGACACTGCAATCTAATTAAAAAGAACCACTATAATAGGGAGTTGAAAACACAAGGTGACAGCCTAGAAAAATATTGCTTTGCTTTTCTGCAGATAGCGCCTACATTGCTTTTAAAAATAGTGGAAATTTCTTGTGGTTTTTTGTGTTTTTTTTTTTTTTAAAAAAAAGTAGATGCAGCACAGATCTGGGAGAGGAACTCAAACCTGTAAGTAAAGTTCACCTTTAGGGAATAGCTGTTGGCATTGAAACTGATAGGCTTTTGCTTTTGGGAGAAGCAAAGTGAGCTGAGCCCATGAGTGGTCCTGTGATTAGATGGGGGAAAAAAGAGACAATAGAACAGACCAGTAAGAATCAGGCTAAAAAGGAAAACAGAAAAAGAAGGGACTGAATACTCTACAATTGGAAGGCAGAAAGGATGAAAATAAAAAAATGGGCAAGTAAGGACATCATTTATTCACCCTGAAGGAGAGCCCCAGGGGGAGAACAGAGACAAAGCAGGACATTTCTACAAATTTGTATCTTACCACCTTTAAAAAGTCACAAGACAGCAGACTATTTAGAAAAATGCAAGTACAAAGAATCAATAAAATTTGGCAAGTATGGAAGAAACATTCAAGATTTGTTCCCCTTTTTGTTGACTTCACTTTTGCATACATACAGATTTACTTATCATGCTGGCTTATGTAGGTGAAAGTTGTCTGAAACTGGGACTCTTCTGTAAAGTCTGCAAACATTGCTGAGCACAACACCTTCCATTCTCTGCCTGGAACTCTCCAATGTTACAAAAAAGCCTCTTTAATTATGCTCAGGAAAAAATGGTGCATACTGCAGAGAAAAATGATTTTTAGACTATTTTATGCCAGCATGTCTATTGGATAAATCAATGTTGGTCATATCACTGGTTACCAAATTCAGGGACTGGGAAGACAATTTGTCTGAAGATTTAAGCAACTAAATTTAGATATCTGCACGCAAGCCAGAAATTTAACCTTTGATGATAGCCAATGGAGATCTGGCCAGTACAGATAGAGACTCTGGAGAGCTACGTTTCTTCTAAAAGCAGACACCTACCTTCAGTCAGGTAAATAGCTCTCCCTACTCTATTAGTTGACTTGATTAGAATCATAGAATCATAGAATCGTTAGGGCTGGAAGGGACCTTCAAAGGCCATCTAGTCCAACCCCCCTGCAAGGAACAGGGTTATCTCCAACTAGATCAGGTTACTCAGGGCCTCATCCAACCGGGCCTTGAACGTCTCCAGGGATGGAGCATCCACCACCTCTCTGGGCAACCTGTTCCAGTGTTCTACAACTCTCATGGTAAAAAATTTTTTCCTAATATCCAACCTGAATCTACCTCCCTCTATTTTAAAACCATTACCCCTTGTCCTATCACAACTAGCCCTCCTGAATAGCCTCTCCCCATCTTTCTTGTAGGCCCCCTTGAGGTACTGGAAGACCGCTATAAGGTCACCCCGGAGCCTCCTCTTCTCCAGGCTGAACAGCCCCAACTCTTTCAGCCTGTCCTCATAGGAAAGGTGCTCCAGCCCTCTTATCATCTTCGTGGCCCTCCTCTGGACCCTCTCCAACTGGTCCATGTCCTTCTTATGTTGGGGGCTCCAGAACTGGACGCAGTACTCCAGGTGAGGTCTCACGAGGGCAGAGTAGAGGGGAAGAATCACCTCCCTCGACCTGCTGGCCACGCTCCTCTTGATGCAGCCCAGGACGCGGTTGGCCTTCTGGGCCGCAAGAGCACATTGCCGGCTCATATTGAGCTTCTCGTCCACCAGTACTCCCAAGTCCTTCTCCTCAGGGCTGCTCTCGATCCATTCTCCGCCCAGTCTGTATTTGTGCCTAGGATTGCCATGACCCAGATGTAGGACCTTGCACTTGGCCTGGTTAAACTTTCAATCTCTCTTGATTATAATGGCAGATTAGATGACTGGGTCAGAGGTTAAAGGTGTTAATAGTAGTCTTTGCATTATAATTAGAGAAAGAGCAGCCCTCCTACATGACAAAACTAGAATATTCTACGTTACTTTAATGGCTTTTCTAAAATGGCCCTCAGCTGGACTGACATTGAATCATGTATCTGTAAATATCTGAACCTTTATCTGAATCCTACCCTTAAATCCAGAAGTGGATGAGAACATTGCTCAATTCCTCAATTAGGAAAAAAAAAAAGGAATTTTTATTATCTGAAAATTTAAAAATCAAATCTAAAAACACACCTCCAATTCTTTATGATCATGAGTAACAGTATGGACTTGTGGCAAAAGGAGAAGGGGAAAGAGAAAACAGACACCAGTCCAGCTGCAGACCACTTCAGAAAAGCTACTAAAGCAATTCAGAACAGTTCATTTTTGCCATGCTGTAGAGCATCTCCTTCCTTAATTGTGATGCAGAGACTGCTGTGAATTTCTTTCAAGTTTCTCTGAGTCAACTGCAAAACTTTTTTAAAGCAATCTCTGCTTTAAAGCAACCTTCAATAAGTTGCTATAATTATTTTTCTAGCTGAAACAATTAGTAAATAATTAAAAATTCCTTTTTGATGCCTTTCATAATTTCAATTACAAATTCATAAGTGCATTGTTAGTTCTGACAGCTCTTTCTTTTTCTTTCTTCCTTTCTTTCTAAAAGGGTTAGTGTTCCAGTAAGCACTGCGTGTTAATCAGGTGTGAGCAATCAAGAACATTAATTTGTCAAAAAGTAGAATATGCAAGTGTGATGGGCTCTAAGAGTTTGTCTGGTGTGAAATCACGAGGCTCTAAGTGTCAGTCTTGTCCCTGGCCCATCACAAGCTGGCTGTTATTTGAGTCAGTCCCAGTTTTATCCAAAGACGTGCTGGTCATCGGACTTCTGTCGCTGAGAGGTACCTAACCAGGTATGTGAATAAAATCAGATGATGGGATACCACATGGTAGTGAACACAGTACATCACAGCTGTAACATAACTGTAATTATGTCAAACTGAAGACTAAAAGAAAAATAAGTATTTGAAGGAAAGAACCTCTTGGCATATCAAGTTGAATTTTATCAAGTTGTATTCACTACCCAGAATACTGTTTTCTTTCTTGTACAAATAGATACCTTAAGAAGTTTCAGAAGATTATTTCTAGCATTTTTTGAGACAGAGAGAAGAGAGGGAGGGAGGGAGGGAGGGAGGGAGGGAGGGGGGGAGGTAGATAAGGCAGCCACTCATTTGGGAAGCAAGATGTCTTTGACAGTAAAAAAAAAAAAAAAAAGATGCTTTTTTACTTTGAAATAGGCTTTTTTAACTCAGTCTTGGAACAACTCTGGAGTGAAGCAGCAAATTATTTATTTAGGGTATTTTTTTTTAATAAGAGGATGGTAAGATCAAGGTTCAGCTGCACAGCAAGGGTTTGAAAGTCAGTATGATGGCAGAAGTCCCTCTGCTCAGAAATAAATCAGGCCATTGGGGTCTATGGCTTGCCACATGAGAGTCAAGAAGTTACTCCCTGAAAGCAGTTTCCTTCCAGGGTTCATGCAGCAAATCAGAATCAAATACAGTTAGAGGACCTCCTGACTGATACTTTTGGATCTAACGATACCCTATTTTGAAATTCCAGGAAATACTTTGGAAAAAATCCCCATCAAGCACCACTACATTGAAAGCATAAATGTTATCATGAAAATTCAATTTGAAGGGTATTTTACTGTGTCTTACTTTATACGTCTGTCTTCTGTGTTCCTCCCAGTATTGGAAGAATTAATATAATTGAGGAAACTGTTTCCATACCATTTTCAAACAAGACAGAACCAGAAAATCCTAGGAGTCTGTTGTGGTTTAGCCCGGCTGGCAGCTAAGCACCACACAGCTGCTTGCTCACCCTTCCCCACCCCAGGGGATGGGCAAAAGAATTAAAGAGGGAAAAGAGAAGGAGACCCGAGGGTTGAGATAGGAAAATTTTATTATTATTATTATTATTATTATTATTATTATTATTATTATTATTATTATTATTATTATTATTATTATTATTATTATTAAATTATTATGTATAATGATAATAATATATATCAACAAGTGATGCACAGTGTAATTGCTCACCACCTGGTGACCAAGGCCTGGCCTGGCCTGGCCTGAGGGTCATGTTATGAGCCATTGACACACATTTTTTATCTTGTCTTCAGAAAGACAAGCCTTCCAGTATTGTCATTTCCATTTTTTTACTGATTCCATAGCTTCCTTATCATAAAAACCCCATGCAGCCATACAAGAGTTTGCTCATGTTACCATGGAGATTTTAATATTTATTTCACCACAGCTTTTGCAGTCTAGGTTACGTCAATGTCATCACCCAACTTAAGGTAAAATAACTGTTTCAGAGCAAAAATTAAATAAACAAATCAATAATGTTTAATTATTAAAGAAAAGCTGATTTCTCAGCTACTGTAGTTGGACCTCTGTCTTCCAATGTCCTTTCCACAACATGGAGTTTGCCATTTTCACCCAGGGTGATCTTATTGCAGCCTTCCAGTACTTAAAGGAGGCCTACAGGAAAGCTAGAGAGGGACTTTTTACAAGGGCATGTAGTGATAGGACAAGGGATAATGGCTTTAAACTGAAAGAGGGGACATTTAGATTAGATACAAGGAAAAAATTTTTCACTCAGAGGGTGGTGAGGCACTGGAACAGGTTGCCCAGAGAAGTTGTAGATGCCCCATCCATGGAAGTGTTCAAGGCCAGGTTGGATGAGGCTTTGGGCAACCTGGTGTAGTGGAAGGTTTCCCTGCCCATGGCAGGGGAGTTGGAACTAGATGATCTTTGAGGTCCCTTCCAACCCTAACCATTCTATGATTCTATGATTCTATGATTTTTGAAACAACCCACATACGTTGTTCTGGAGTCACCTCAGTGTCCTGTCAGCTGGCATTTCCTTCCCAGTAAACCCTCAGCCAGGCAGCCTCCCAAGTGTGCAACTCATGTCTCCTGAGTGTGAGGTACGTAGGAGGGAGCTCTGTCTGCTGGTAGCCAACTCAAAAGATCCCTAATGCATGACTCATCAGTTCTTTTTTCCAAGTTTTAGGGAATCAGGTTGTCTTTCCATATGTACGAAACAGTACCTTCTGAACCATGCTGCAAGCATTTCCATAGGTTGCTTGTTTGGCAGGGGGTCTTAGGAGGAACTCAGAAGTATCTGAAGAGCAAAGAATTAAAACGAATTGGGCTGGAGCTTTCTTATTTTCAGCAAAACAGGTTTTCACCAATTTAACAGCTGTTTATAAGGTATCCAAGGGAAAATAGGGCTTAGTGGGGCACCAGAGAAAAATATTTCAGCAGGCATCATCAGAAGGCATTGGAGGTAGGTGCCCACTAGTGCCCCCAGTAACTTCTATCAGCCTCTGCCTCTGACCCATGGGAAAGAGTCTTGATTGATCACGGAAGTAGCATCTTGCAGAGGTGTGTAGCGCTAATCGATGCAGCTTGTTGTAAGGGCTGTCTTCTGATGTGAAGGCTATCCTCGTCAGCTCCACTTTGGCTGCTGACAATTCCTCCTTGAAGCTTGCATTATACGTCTGAGAATGGGCACAATGCCACTCAACAGATGGCCATAAGTGTAGGCATGCTGGAAACTTAGTAAGTACAGATCTAAAGCCAGATTTTTCCTCCAAATAGGAAATTTGTGTAGAGATTCTACATTCTTTGTTAGCTAAAGTCATCTCTACTTTAAATATCCTTAAATACTTTCCAGCACAGTCAGTGACTTTTGGGCTCTAGTACAGAAAGATAAATTATTCCTGAGGTTGAGGACAGAGATTTTGAGAAATGTCTCTATGCAACAAAATAGTTCTCTAAGAAATGTGTGGCCTTAAGTGGAAAATTAACTTTTCTATGGTTTCGGGTTCCTCCAGATAAGTATACATAGACTGGATCAAGAAGCGAATTCAGTCATATGTGGAAAACTTCTCAGTTATCTCAAGATTTCATCCCTGTTGTAATTATGCATTCCACTAGTCTCCTGCTTGCTATGCAATATGTCATGAGGCTTGTTCCTCTCAGAGGAAGTATGATATTAAACAGGTTTTTGCTTTCCATGGCTCAGAAGCTGGAATCTAATTTATGCAATGCATGCAAAAGAAAAAAAAAATGTTATTTTTCAGTGACAACTCAGTAAAATCTACACACCATTTTTTTCAATACAAACAACCATTGCAGGGAAGTTCATATATCTTCTCTGCTGGTAATGTTTTACTAAGAAGGAAACATTTTCTAGGAAACTAGTCTAAACTCTTTCCCTCTTTCCGCTTCAGTTTTTCCTCAGCAGTTTATAGCACAGAAAGTGATTTTCCTGTTCACTGCTTACTGCCATCAGCCTTGGTTGGTTTATCGCTTTTTTTTTTCCCTCTCCTATTTCAGTACTAGTATAACATAGCTGCTTCAGCAGCAATCACAGGTTCTACATGCCTTACAGGTTTTGTTTTCAGTCTGAATGCCCTTTTTGTTCTGCTAGCTGTCCACACTTCACACCACACATCGCCTCTTCCTCAGACAATCTCTGTGATTTGATTTCCTCTGCTTTACCACTCTTCTTTCTAGCTGGTCTAATCCGATGTCAGGTTCTCTTGGTGGAAAATTGATTCTGCCAGACTGCTTCATGGCTTTCAAGGGGCTTTGAAGAAATGAGTATGAGCAAAAAGGGTAGTGGGGGAAGTCAGGACTTCCAAACACTTGGATCCCAAATTGCTGGTTCATGCCATTTTAAGGCAGAAGAGATGGTGCTTCTGTTTCTTATAGGAGGGTGAAGTCTCCATGCTCAGGTTTCTCCGCTGTTGAAAGCATGCTTTCAATTCTGTCAGCTTGTCTACATAAATGACAGTAAAGCAAAGACACTTTCCTGTCTTCCTCAATTAGCATTCCCAGATGCCTGACCTCTTCAATGTCTGGAGCTTCTAAACAGTCTGATCATGGTAATAAAAATAAATAAGCTTTTTAAAAGGATTTTTTAAAAAGTGGTTTTTAAAAGTACTTCTAGAAGATCTTAAAAATCCTAAACTCACTACCATCAGGTCAGTCTAGTAGCAGCCAATTTCAGCAAGAATTCATCTGCCTGAACAACTATCTTTCCATCATTTTTGCATTAAGAGAGTCATGTCCAGGAGCCTTGAAAGTTAAGTTTCTTTTTGACTGACTAATGGGCCCAGTCATCCAATTCCTCTGCTTCTGTCATTTTTTGGATTGGCAACTTCTGAGACAGACACAATTTTGAAATAGAAATGGTTGCACAGCTGCGTATGACACACCAGTCACATCAAAAGATAAAGCCCTTTTACCTCCTGCAGTATATCTGTGATTAGAAATGTTTTATAGTGTCTTTACACAAAATCCTGTGATACTTAATAGCAGGCATTGGATACTCAGATGCAAAGTACAATATATGGAAGATTACATCTTATTTGTGGAAGAAGCTATGTACAGTGATTTCGCATTTGAATGTAATCACTGAGAGAACTGGAGACCATGTATATTGTGAAAAATATCTTCTCATTGGCAAGTATGTGTCTGGTAGGTGTCACGTTTTCTGAGGTTACAGAGAGGGTCTCTGTAGTGGGTTTAACCTTCACTGTCTCCCAGACCTCCATCCAGCTGTTTTATCACTCCCACTCCTCAACAAGATTGGAGGAGAAAACAAATTGAAAAAGCTTGTGAGTCAAGATAAAGACAGGAAGATCTCCTGTTGTCATGGGCAAAACAGAAGCAACACAGGCAAAATAATTTAATTTATTGCCAATTAATAACAGAGTAGTATAGTGAGAAACAAAAACATAAATAAAATCACCTTCTCTCCATACTCATCTTCTTCCCAGGCTTGGCTTCACTCCTGATTCTTCTACCTCCTCCCTGAGTGGCACAGGGGGATGGAGAATAGAGGTTCAGGTCAGTTCACAACACTTCATCTTTGCTGCTCCTTCCTCCTCATGCTGGTCGCCTGGTCCAGCACAGGGTCCCTCCCATGGGAGACAGTCCTCCATGAACTTCTCCAACGTGGGTCTTTCCCATAGGCTGCAGTTCTTCAAGAACTGCTCCAGCATGGGTCTTGTCCAAGGGGTATAGTCCTTCAGGAGTAGGCTGCTCCAGCATGGGCTCTCCATGTGCTGCAGCTTCGTTTAGGGCACATTCACTTGATCCAGTGTGGAGTCCTCCACAGGCAGCAGGATGGATATCTGCTCCACCATGGACATTCATGGGCTATAGGGGGACAATCTACTTCACCATGATCTTCTCCATGGGCTGCAGGGGAATCTCTGCTCCGGCACCTGGAGCACCTCCACTCTCTGCATGTTAACTGTCCTTGGTGTCTGTAGGGCTGTTTTCCTCACATTTTTCTCTCTCCACTCTCTCATAGCTCCTGAGCAGGTTTTTTTACCCTTTCTAAAATATGTTACCACAGAGATGCTACCAGTGTCATTGATGGACTCTGCTTTGGCCAATGATGAGTCCATCTTGGAGTCATCAAGAGCTGGCTTTGTCCACTATGGGAGCAGCTCTTGGTGTCTTCTCACAGAGGTCACCCTTGCAGCTCCCCCCAGCTATCAAAACCTTGCCACAGAAACCCAATACAAGTTCTTAAAGGAGTAATGGAAAGGTGAGTGGGTGTGGCAGGTGTCACACAACCTCATTCCAGGAAATGTCAGACAGGCTTGGTGAGCCCCTAGAAATGTTGGTAGCTTGTCAAGGTTGTGACTTCTGGCTATTTTTCAATGTATCTTTACTGTAGAATGAACTTATGATCTGTATTTGTGTTAATACTTTTGAACTAGTACACTCCTGTCATAGTCCTTGAACTAGATGATCTCTGAGGTCCCTTCCAACCCTAACCATTCTACGATTCTGTGATTCTATGAAGAGCAACACAAAGATTTTAGGGGCATCTCATGTCTCTTGAAGGAATGGTATGTTCAAGCACTGTAAATATTTTTCCTTAATAAATCCTGGTAAAACACGTATACTTATTAAGGGCAGGTGTGGGAGGATGATGAAGATCAAGGGCACTTTGCTTGTGCAAACCCATGCCCGTACTGCAAGTTTTCCTAGTAGCAACAGGTAAATGTCATCCATAAAATTTGCCAGCACAGAGCATTCAGGCAGCCAGTTTGAAACCAAACCAGCATCACTGTCCTCTAAGGGTCAATGTGTGAGCTCTTCACTTGAGTTATAGCTTGGGCTTACTTTTCACTATTAAATCAGTGGGTTGAAGATCTGATGTGGGACAGTCATAGGGCAGCTTTGTACTGACAGAGACTCCTTCGGTTCCAGAATCAGAATAAGAAACACCAGCTTAACTGGCACAGTTACACCCATTTCAGGAAGGAGCTACAAGAAGCAACGGGCAGAAAGGAGGAAAAATGATGAGTTTAGTTGGCCAGTATAGTTAAAACCTGAGTGTTCTGTAGATTATATAAGCCCAATTCCACAACAGTGTATGACAAACACACTGAACTTCTTTCAGGAATACACCATATTATTTTCTTTTTAAAAAATATGTGAATCAGTCTTCACAAATTCAATACTGACTACTAGATAAAGGCTGGAGTTTCTGGAGTCACGTCTTGTGGTGATGTGCAGTGATGTCTGCATAGTGCCACACAATACCTTTTCAGAGTTATCCCTATACATGCTGTGGGAAAATGACTGAAATTGGAGGGGAATGGGAGAACATTGCTCCCCAAAATTCAGCGACATCTTAACATAAGCTGTAATATCAGAGCAGCTTTGAGATGAGACACAGCTGCTGCTCCCAGGAACAAACAAGGCCTCAATGTCCTTGAAATGGGGAGCAGAGTGATATGAAGGTATCATGGCTCATCTCTGTTATCAGGGATGAGAGGCGCCTGGTAAAGATAACCATAAAAATGTCACCAAGGGAAGTGAATCACAACCGCTGTCTCAGCAGTGATGGCGAAATTGTGTCCTTCAGCTACTAAGTCACACCTCCACCCGCCTCCGAGCTGTGACCACCCCTCACAAGAGCAATTTAACCCAATCCTAATTTGTGAACACCCCTCACGAGAGAAATTTACACCAATCCTAATAAAAGTTATGTATGACTAAAGTCATTCAAGCTCCACCTAAAAGATATGAAAAAGCTATGAAATAGCAAAAGACAAAGGGGATGTTAGGGAGAAGCTCCCCATCGGAACATCTGGGATCAGTTGACGGGCTGAACCTTTCTTCTCCCCCCTGTAGGGACACCTATTGGGTAAGAACTCAGTGTTATGTGCACTTACTTAATTACTTACTAACATCTTGCTAGCTATTTAGTATTATCACTGATGAGTAATTGTTTTATATTATCACTGCAGTATTTCAATTAAAG
Source organism: Tauraco erythrolophus (assembly GCF_009769465.1). Lineage (NCBI taxonomy): Eukaryota > Metazoa > Chordata > Aves > Musophagiformes > Musophagidae > Tauraco > Tauraco erythrolophus. The sequence goes on along the minus strand of NC_141465.1, from coordinate 119,496,203 downwards.
TTGTTTTGGTAGTCAGTCACTATCACTGGCTATCTATGAATCCATATTCTGTCACGAATAAAATATATATTTATATTCAGAAGTCCTGGAGATTTCTTGTCCTTATTATTATAAGGACATCGGGTTATAGTACTACCGGAACTGGTGTGCTCTCCAAAGTTGCCCAGAAACTTTTGCTCCTTATAAGGATGTTAGGAAATAGTACTACTGAAACTGGTGTACTCTCCAAGTTGCACACTGGTCGTTTCGACCACTTAACGTGACACATGCAGACTTAGATATGAGAAATAGTAGAGCCATGACATCATGATGTTTTGTTTTAGATCCTGCTTCCCAGTCTGAGAGGAAGGCTTCATAAATGCCATTGTTCTGCTTTCAGCAATGACCTAGTTCCATTATCAAAACGATACACTGCCACCTTGCCATACATTTCTGTTCCCATGGGTACTTTAATCTATGAGCATGGGAGAAGGAAGAAAAGGAAGTTTCTCCGTAAATCTTGTCCCATATGGGATATGGATCAGGAACCCTCCACTGCTAGCAGGTGAGTTCCTTTTTCTTCTTCTAGTGAACTAGCTATCAATTAAAAAAAAAAAATTGTTTTTTTCACTTTGTAAGTTGTAATTTGCAATTATTAATGTTCCAGTCTGCTAGCAATGTCTTTGAACAGCACTGCTCACTATCTGAATGTTTTTCAGATTTTTTATTTATGCTACAGGCAAAATTCCAAACTTTGAAAAGCTTTAAAAACTTAGATTTTCTCTTTGATGATTTTCTGTGTAGTGGGATGGGAGAAGGAATGGAGAACAGATGCTTTCATAGACAACTCCTGCATTAATGTCTTCTAAAGGGTAATCTGAAAAGGCAGGAGACTGAGCTGGAAATCTATTTAGCTCCTTTCCTTTGTTCCTCTCTCCATCTATGAGTTGTATTATTTGTGGGTGAACCTGTGTAATAAAACATTCACAGCACCAGAAAACCAAAATTGAAGTATCACTATTGTCATGGTTTAACTCAGCAGGCCGCTAAACAGCCATGCAGCCACTTGCTCACCTTCCCACACCCACGAGAGATGGTGAAGACAATCAAAGAGGAAAAGGGAAAGAGACTTGCAGGTTGAGATGAGAATAATTTAATAATGGAAATAAAATAAAATCAGAAGTAATAATGATAAAAATAATAAAATTATAATAATATAAGTTAATATTTTAAAAATGATGATAATATGTGCAAACAAGTGATGCACAGTGTAATTGCTCGTCACCAGCTGACCAGTGTCTGACATGTCCTGGCAAGCGATCCCAAAACAGAGAAGTCCCAAAACCACAATCCCAGAAGAGCAAGAGCCCCAAAGAGCAATCTGAAGGGAGAGGGAGAAACTTCCCAGCCAACCCTCATCTTTACACCAGGCATGACGTTGCATGATATGGAATATTCCATTGGCCAATTTTGGCCTCAAATCCTAAGCTAGGAGTTGTGGGTCCTTACTTCTGGCCATGCTCCCCTCACCTTGTTGTGCACCTGCACACTGGCAAAACATGGGAAGCTGAAAAGTCCTTGATGTCTCAGCAACAACTACAAACATCAGTATGTTATCAACATTCTTCTCATACCAAATCCCATACTCAATCCAAAACACTGTGCTGTTCTACCTACTAAAAAGAACTCTGTCCCAGCTGAAACCAGAACAACTATGCACAAGAAAAAAAAATATTATCATGGAACAAGACTGGTACAAAAGAACTGGCAGAATTCTACCTACACAATCTGTCCACAAAATCTGAAACCTGATACAGTTATTGAGGCTATTCAGAACATGAAAATAGGAGAAAGAACTTTGGAATGCAGAACAGACAGTATAAGAAATGTAAAGTTGGTAAGTAAAAAACCATATAATATTGTTTTCCTTCAACAGCTGAATTACAAGTCTGTTGGCTTTATCACCTAAGGAAAAGAAGCTGCATATCATTACACAGAGATCACCGGAACCTCTACTTAATTCATCACAGTGATGGAAAAAAGCAAATTATATGTCAGACTGCATAAAAAAATGGGCTGGGGAAGAATACTGCAAAAGTAATGCAATTATGTTGCTACAAAACCAGCCACCATTTTTTGAGAAAAATTGCACAGAATTGTAAAGAGCTCAAGAGAAGGGCATAATTAATTAAGAACACAGAAAAACATTTAAAGGGAGATTGAAAAGAGTGGAATTGTTTGCTTTAGAGAGGAGATTAATAAGAGGAGATGAGAAATAACTACAAAATAAAGGAATGGGGTTGAAAAGGTAGACGGGGAACTTCTGTTTCCTCTCTCTTGTAATGCAAGAACAAGGAGATATGCTAACAAAGCCAAAAGCTGACAGAATGAAAACTGATAAAATCCGTTCCCTACAGCAGATAATTAGACAATGGAGCAAATACATTTATAGAGGTGTAATTGAGGTCAAGGATTCTGCAAGGTTGAATGAAATTTGAATGTCTACATGAATTAATATCAGTAAAAATGTCAGAAAGAAGATAAAGCCTCAGTTTTCAGGGCTAAACCCAGTCTCTGACTTCTAGGAAGAGGTAGAAGGCTCTCAGTACCAGCCGCCTTTATTTTTCATATAAAATGCATTTCTCACTGCGATTAGTAAGATTCCCAGAGTATGGCAAATGGAATTTCTCACATAAGTCTATTTTATAGTGTTGTTCCAATTGCATTTTGGATCTGTTCACAGTAACATGACAGCATTGCAGATGGTGTAAAAGTCTATCTCCAAAAAACAATCTAGTCATCACTTCCATCATCAAAATCCAGAGATGAGTCATTCTCCTCCCACAGGTAAATGTATTTGTATGAACATCAAGCTCTACAAACTTCTATGTATATCCTCACAGTGACAAAAAATTACAGCAGAGTCCTTCTCTGAGTTGATAAAACTCAGGTTTTAGCCCACTCTTAACCACTCTCCAATTTAGCAAGTGCTCTCTGTCAGGCAGATGTAACTCAGAGTATCCTAATGGGTACAGCAATGCAACGCTGGATTATGGTAAAGAGGATATAAGAAGAAAAGGTTGATAAGTGAAGCGAGAAAAGGGTTCCTTGGAGACAGATAGCAGCTGTGCAGAGGTTAATCAGAGTTCTAAGAGGATCACGAGATGATTCAGTCTGGGAGGAACCTCAGGGGTCTCTGGTCCAAACTCCTGCTCATAGCAGGGTCAGCTCTGAGGTCAGACCAGGCTGCTCAGGGCTTTCATCCAGTTGGGGCTTAAAAACCTCTAAAGATGAAGACTGCACAGCCTCTCTGGGCAGCCCATGCCACTGTCTGACTGTCTTCACAGAGAAGAAATATCTCCTTAGATCCGGTCGAATCCTCTCCTGTTCCACTTTATGCCCATTGTCAGTCAGCCTCATACCCTGTCCCTCTGTGAAGAGCCTGTTTCCGGCTCCTCAGTGACCTCCCTGTACACATGGAGGCTACTGTTAGGTCCACTCAAAGCCATCTCTACTCTGGACTGAACAAACTCAGCTCTCCCTCTTCCTTACAGGGCAAGCACTCCAGTCTCACCACTTAGGTGTCCTCCCCTGAAGTCCCTCCAGTTTTTCAGTCTGTTTTGTATTGTGTGACCCAACACTGGATTCAGGACTCCGTTCAGTATCTGGTTCTGCTCCTGTTCACAAAGCCCAGGCTGTCATTGGCCGTTTTTGCCGCCAGGACTCAGCATGTCTTCACCAAGAGGAATCCATGCTTGACCAACTTGATAAACTTCATGACTGGCTTGACAGATGAAGGGAGAGCAGTGGATGTTGTCTACCTTGACTTCAGGAGGGCGTTTGACACTGTCTCACATAGGATCCTCACAGTGATGCAGATGATGGGCTGGGTAAGCAGACAAGGGAGGTGGACTGAAAACTGGCCAAGTGGCTGGGTCCAGAAGGTGGTGATCAGAGGCATGAAGTCAAGTTGGAGGCCAGTAACCAGCAATGTACTCCAGGGATCAATAGTGGGTCCAGTCCTATTTAACATTTTTATTAATGATCTGTATGGTGGGGCAGCATGTTCCTTCAGCAAGTGTTCTGGTGACACAAAGCTGGGAGGAGTGGCTGATATGCGAGAGGGTCATGTTGCCGTTGAGAGGGACCTCAACAAGGCGGAGAAATGGGCTGACATGAACCTCATGAAGTTCAACAAGGAGAAGGGCCAAGTCCTGCACTTGGAGAGGAACAACCCTATGGCACCTGTATACACTGGAGGTCATTGTCATGGTTTGGCCCAGCTGGCAGCTGAATGTCACACAGCTGCTCACTCACCCTCCCCCACTCCCAGGGGATGGGGAAGATTTAAAGGGGAAAAGGGAAGGAGATCTGTGAGTTGAGATATGAACAATTTTGTAATAATAATATATGAATATATATGTATAATAATAATATATACAAGCAAGTGATGCACAGTATAATTCCTCACCATCAGTGACCAAGGCCTGGCACAACCCAGCTAGTGATCCCAAAACCGATAAATCCCGACACCACAATGCCAGATGAGTGAAAGGTCTGAAAAGAGAACATGTGAGAGAGAGAGAGCACTCCAAGAGCCAGAAAACGAGAGTCCCTGGAAGAGCAAAAGCCCTTCTTTCCGGTCATCTCTCATCTATATACTGGGCGTGATGTTGCATGCTATGGAATACTCCATTGGCCAATTTAGCCCTCGATCCTAAGCACAAATCATAAAGAGAGTTGTAGACCCTTTGTCCCGGCCATGCTCCCCCTTATCCTGTTGTGCTCCTGCACACTGGCAAAACATGGGAAGCTGAAAAGTCCTTGAGGTCTCAGTGCCAACTATAAACATCAGTGCACCATCAACATTCTTCTCATAGTGAATCCCAGACTAAAACCAATACTCAGAGCTCTTCCAGCTGTGCTAAAGAGAACTAACTCTGTCCCAGCTGAAACCAGGACACTGGGGTGCATCAGGGAGGCAATCCACCTTCAGTCCTTGCTGTGGCGTGTTTGCAGAGGCTCTGCTGAGCTTAGTATCATCTGTGCCTTTAATTAAACACTCTCTTCCTTATTTTTGTGGTCTGACCTCGTAAGTATTGACTGGTCCCTCAGTCTGGTGACATCGGCAAATTTGATGAGAGTTTACTTTGTAATCCTCCAGGTTATCGATAAAGATATTAAACCACGTAAGTCCTAGGATAGACTCTATGACACTCTGCTTGTTAGCAGTCTGCAGGCAGAGATGTCCCATTAGTCATTAGCTTCATCTAAGCCTGACCATCCAGCCATATTTTTACCCATCTGCTTGTCCAGCCATCCAGACCATAGAAACAGGAATACCAGAATATTGTAAAAAACAATTTTGAAAATCTTGTTAAAGTCAAGGCAAGTGACTGCTCTCCCATTGTCAAAAAATCCAGTCATATTATCATGGAAAACAATTAGATTGGTTAGGCCTTGATACTTATGTTGAAGGCGACTCTCAGTCACCTTCTTCTCATCTATGTTTCCAGAAACGTGCTCCAATAGGACTTGCTCAATAATTTTCCCAGAGATCTAAGCAAAGCAGACCAGCCTGTAGTTGCCTGAACTGCCTCTTTTTTTGAAGACAGGAAGATCTTTTGCCTTCCTCCACTATATCATGGTCTCTACAGCCAAGACTGCCATTATTACATCTCAAATCAGTAGTCCTAATTAGCAAACAGACAGCTCTCCCATCTACATTGACTCAATGTAAAACAAAAAAGACTCTTAATTAGCAGCAGGGAATTTAATCCTCACTTGTAGGGAAATTCAGAGCGTAGGCAGTCAAGCAATGGAGAAGATGGCTGAGGTATGGCAGAGACCTGGCTTCATATAATTTCTGTCTACTTTAAGGCAGAAATTTGGATTTATCTCATAGTTGCAGCTCCCAAACTACACTGGGTTGGGCCTTTACTACGTATGTGCAAACAAAAACCTGTAAGGGTGGCCATGAAACATCAGATAGGACAGAGCAGAGATTCCTGAGCTAGAAGAGGCACCTCACTGTGGCCTTGTTAACCATTACTGTAGCTAAACCCCATACTTTCCTTCTGCCTTTTCAGCTAACATCAGCATGGTCCTGCTCTGCTGGCCCCTGAGGTTTCTTTATTTTATCTGTCTAACAACACAGGGTATCTCTATCAAGCTGAGGAGTATGTTAGATGGGAAACATCCTTAGTACCACCATATTCTACAACCCATATAGATGTTAAAACAGCAAGGATGACTGCCAAGCAGCAAACCAGGGGTAGGAAAACTCATATATTCCTTTCTATTGTTTCAGCTGTCAGAAACCTGTGGTGCACTTCCAGCTCTGGCTTGGCTGGTTAATCTGGTCAATGACTGCCCATAAGTATGTCCTTTGTGGGTGGCTTTTCCAAACCTTTGCTTCTGTGCGTATTTTATTTACTTCGATGAGGACAAGCACACAGACTGCCTTCCCACATCAGGCTGTACCAGCAAGCTGCATCTAGTACCATCAGCTGTGGGTTGCGTAGGATGAAAGGGCTATATCTGCTCCTTGCATGTGGAATTTTTTTTAATAAACACATCGTATGGAGGTACAGGGCATGGCAAGAGGGTACGGACAAGGCAAGCTGCATCATGGTGCTTTGAGGGAAAATAGGGTGGTGGATGTGGCATGTCTCCCAAGCAGTGAGAGGGGGTAGGTGAAGGGCACTGTGGGATGCTTCAGCCATCCCTCCCATGCACTTCACTACTACTGCACCTGGGACACACAGGCTCTCACTGGGTAGTTCATGGAGCACTGGAGGATTCAACCTCAAGTGTGACATCAGGAGTACAGCACAAAAACAAACGGACAGGTTTTGTCTGCACCTGGCAGGGTGCAGTGACCAGAAAGCCTGTGTGTGTGCATGAGAAGGGCAAGCCACCTTGGAAATTCAGGCCTCAAATCTTAGCAATGCAGACTGCCTGTAATCTCCTGAAAAATCACTGTAACTCATTGAAATATGGCAGAAGAAAAAAAAAAACAAACATGGAAAAAGCAAAGAAGCAAAATCAGTGCTCACTACTAAAAGCCTTTAGATTATTCCAATGTCAAAGACCACCACCGGTGATCCAGGCTTGCTCATGGGTTTGCCTTGGGCTGTTTGGGAACCATCACATATTTGGTGCCCAGCCACCCTAGGAAGGCTCTGCATTTCTGGGATGCTCTCCTCAGGCTCCAATATGACCCATGTGGGTAAAAGTGCTACTTAGAGGACATTCTGATCACTGACAGTGTTTAAGCTCATCAGACAAAGTCAGGAAGGGAGCTGGGGGGAAGTAGTGTATGCTGTTTGGATAAATAATGTTTGTCTTAACATAATATTACAGGAACCGGCTTTTCAGCTGAAAAGGCTTCTGGTGCAGCTGAAATGCAATGGTGACCCTGTAAATATAAGGCTGCGTTGGTAGCTCACCTTCTATTTCTCACCAAGCCACAAGAAGCTGTGGAAGAAATGGCAGACAGCTGAGAGAAAACTCATGTCTTTAGAAAAAAAACGTAAAATAAGCTTTGAATGCCTCTACGAACTCTTTCCTAAAGACACCAAAGTGCACTGAAATTCCTCACAGACTCCACAGCAGCCATGGGTAACCTGGAATAACAGAGAGATGTGTCTCCAGTTTTCCTGCTCTGGAGAGGAATTGTCAGCACAGCACTATGGGCTTTTGTGAGCCATTTTTCATGGGAAAAGCCTGTAAAGCTTCTTCAAACCTATTAATATTCTGCAAACATATCATATAGAAAAATTTTCACAGTTGATTCCATGCCAGTTCTCTCCCTTTTATTTCTTTCTTCTTCCAAATTAAAACCTATATGATTGTGTATTTTTAAATTCAACATATCTCTTCCCTTAACATTGTTCCAGCTGGAGGGATTCTAAGCTATTAGTGCTAAACCAACACATATCTGTGGCACAACTGCTAATATATATTGTATTGTTCATAGAATCATAGAATACCAGGCTGGAAGGAACCTCAAGGATCATCTGGTCCAACCTTTCTTGGCTAAAGCACAGGCTAGACAAGATGGCCCAGCACCCTGTCCAGCTGAATCTTAAAAGTGTCCAATGTTGGGAATCCATCACTTCCCTGGGGAGACTATTCCAACGGCTGATTGTTCTCATTGTGAAAAATTTTCCTCTTGTGTTCAACTGGAATCTCCTCAGGAGTAACTTGTACCCATTACGTCTCATCTTTTCGATGTGACTCCTTGTAAAAAGGGAGTCTCCATCTTTCTTGTAGCCACCCTTTAAATACTGGAACATGATGATAAGGTCTCCCCTAAGCCTTCTTTTCTCAAGGCTGAACGAACACAGTTATCTCAGCCTTTCCTTATATGACAGGCTTCCCAGTCCTTCCTTTGGTCATCTTTGTGGCCTTTCTCTGGACCCTCTCCAGCCTATCCACCTCATTTTTGTATAGTGGGGACCAAAACCAAACACAATATTCCAGGTGTGGCCTGACAAGCTCTGAGTGGGATAATGACTTCTTTATTTCTGTGAGCAATGCTCTTGTTGATGCAACCCAGCATCCTGCTGGCTTTCTTGGCTGCAGCAGCACACTGTTCACTCCTATTGAGCTTGTTGTCCACCAGGACCCCCAGGTCCCTTTCCACAGAGCTACTCCCCAGCCAGGTAGATCCCAGTCTGTGCTGCACTCCTGGATTACATTTTCTCAGATGCAAAACCTTACATTTGTCTTTGTTGACTATTTTTATATAAACTCATTTTATCCATTCTGGTCAGGCCTCTAGCCTGTCTTCAGCTAGAGGAGTGATGAACTTTAAAGCAGTAGCAGTTTCCCGAGGGATGAAAGAATGGTAGCATATGAATTGCACCCCAACTGTATGGGAAGCTACTGTGAAGTGTAAGGTGAGAAGAAGTTATAGAGGATGTATCCTTCAATAGTTAGACTTACAAGGGAACTATATGTGTGCTGCAAAACTCTACAGGATTGCTTAACAACCTGTGAGGAAGGAAAGGGTCCACTATTGTTTACTAAGGCTTTTAAAATAAATTATTTTAAGCTTATTATTGCATCTCTGAAAGATCTCAGTTATTAGGGCTCCACCATAAAGACTTTGTTAGTTTTCTACACGTGAAGATAAGGCTTCTGCCGTAGTGGTGCAGACACTCACAGAGAAGCGTTGTTAGACAAACTGATCTGTTGAGATCTCAGCATCGGATAATACTCACAAGGGAAACTGAATCTCTCAGACAGGACAATCAACTGCTGTCTGGTTTGTGATGGGGGTCTGCAAGGGTCATTGCAGCATCATCTTCAGCTGGATCAGGTGAGACATCCCAAACTGTTGTCAAAGGGATGTTTTGTTTCCAGCTGGTCCATGGTCCTACATGATCACTCCTACACAAGCAAGATCCGTTGCTAGTGACTTTCTTCAAGTCTTTAAAAGTTTTTGCTATCTGAAAGATGTACAAAGGACTTCCCTATGTGACCATTCCTGCATATACAGAAACAGTTTATACTGATCATACAAGCATCCTATTTATGCACAGTTTGGTCAATTTTGCTGCGGGAGCAGCCTCGGGGAGTTCTCTGGGAGTGCCAGGGTCACCACTCAGGATGTTATTCAGCATTCCGAGGCAAAGCAGTCGTGTCTATCAGTTGCTGTATGCACAGCAGCAGGCCCAAGGGGAATCTCCAGGGCTGTTCAAAATCCCCCCCCAAGGAGAGAGCAGCTGTGGAAATTGGTCAAACACTTCGTAGTGAAGCCAGTAGGAGATCAGCCGAGCACTTTGTCGCACATCAGTCCATTGAGCCAAACCAGTCCCATGTCTCATCTATGCAGAGACTGGCTGGGGAGTTCCTGGACTCCCCGAGGGAACAAATGACTAAGTGCGCTGGGAGCGTGTCTGGGCAAATCCCTGCTATCACAGTTATAACTGCAGGGTAAACTCCAATTTCATTTTTATAACAGACTTGCAAGTTAAATCCTGTAACTCTTGTCACCGTAGATATATTTGGTAACCAGAACTTCAAAGGAAGGACTGAGATCAATATCTGAGTCTTTTGTCAGACACAATCTACTAAATTACTGTAGTTACAGCATAAATTTCACATTTCAGATTACAGTGATGTTTGGTCCCCCTCAGGATGATTTGAAGTCTCAGGTTCTCCTCAGGTTTATTTTTTAATTTTCCTGTCATATCATGCAGAAATGCAGAAAAGATGTAACCCCATCATCAGCCCATCGCTACTGGTCAGAGAGTATGTATTTGCTTATGCTGATGCAAAGGAAAATCAAATAAACATCTTTCAGTTTTCATGACAATTTAAAATGCCATTTATTTCCCTGCATAGTAAACCACTACTTCTTCTCCTTCCTCTTTTATTTGCCTTATTTCTTTTGTTCTATAGCTCATGCATAATTTCACACCTGCATAATTTCTGAAGAACTAGAATTTTGCTTATCAATTTAAACAAAAAAGACAAACCATTCAAAGAAATGCACAGCCAGCCATTTCACAGGCTGAACTGAAGGGGTCTGGGCTGTTTATGCCAGCGGAGATTTCCTTTTTGCAGCCTGCTGAGAAGCCTTGTACTCTTAATAATAACAACGTTAAAAGACTCAGAAAGTAAAAATCGAGTGTATTATACCCTATGAGAGATAAGAGGAAGAGTACAAAGAATTTAATTCACTAGAGAAGCATAAACCATGAGCACGTCCTGTGATGAATATCAGGCAGTTTGAAGTGAAGGACTCTTCTTAGAAGTCCTTCAAGGGTAACTGTGATGTTGGTTTTCTCTAGTCAGGTTGTGTACCGTACAGAGTCAGTGCCCAGTCAGACAAAGCACGAGTTACATGCAAACCTTCCTTATCAGATTCTACCGAGACGCCTGCTAGCAGTTCTTCAGGAAAGCAGTTAACATCCAGACATGGAAGACAAGCTTTCCCCATGTCTCATGCCACTGGCGAGCAAGCCCTGGTGCACGCTCAGTGATCCTAATAGGAAATATATGGTTATCGGACTGGAAATCAAAGGGAGATGGATCACTTACAGAGAAAGAACAAGGCAGCCCTGCAGTCTGTCCAAAGATTTAATATTACATAGATATGAAGAGTCAGAGATGTGCTATTACCTTCCCTTTATCAGAAATGCAGATTATGTTGCTAGAAACAGGCTTCGCCCCAGACCGAATATAAGGTGCACGGTCTCAGCTCTTAAAAATGATATTGCTGTTGATTCCAGGGGAGGAGGGGTCTGAATCAGGAGAGTAATACAAGGAAGCAGGGAAGAAAGGATGCTCCAAAAAGCATCTTTCTCCCAGAGATCAGCTAACCTGAGATTTGACCAACAGCTTGCTGATATTATGCGTTGTGTGCCAGACCATGCTCTTCAGTTTCCAACTGAGCATGTTTGATGCAGGGCTGTTTCTCCAAGGGCTCCTGCCATCTCAAAGAGCTGAGTTTACTCCCCCACATTCAGGGCTATTGCCAAAGGGTGTTAAACATCTGAGCAGCTTTGGGCAGAAAAGTGCAGCCTTTGAGATACCCTCCCGTCTATCAATCTTGTAAAGCTGTCTAGACTGTCCCGGGAGAGGGGGTGGAAGTGTAAATCAGATATATGTGTAAATCTAGAAGTGTAAATCAGATTCTATAAGCATGCCTATGCAATGTGGTGTAGGGAAAAAATTACACAACATTACCAAGACAAAACCCCAAGGACCCTCTTGAAGCTCCAGTACAAAATGAATCTTTCCTTCTTTGGAATTCAATAAATGGCTGAAATCTTCTAGGAGCTGCGTTCAACAGTTCCACGGCTTTGATACAGCGCAGCTAATACCGTGCTGAAATAGGATCAGGACGCACAATAGCAGCGCAGCACACCACACGAGGATAGGTCATGCTATTGCAAAATAATTTATGCGAGGAGAAGCACTGGCTGGCACTGTGGAGGTAATTATGTTTATTATCTGTGGGCCCACGGTGACAGCAAATGTGCGCTGCAATAGCGATATCTCACCAGCACAGTAGTCCCCCACACTGCTGACATAGTCATGGTCATTTTGCGAATTACAATGAAGTCATATCTGAGGAAAGTTATTAAACCTGCTAATGTAACAGTGCCTGGTGCATGGTTTTAATATTCCGTTATTTATTCTTTTAGTTTATTGCAATAAAAAACCTGAAACATCATTTCCCTACCAGGGCTTCTGGTTGTGCCTGGGTTTACTCTGGTCTTGTGGAGAAGGACGATTAATCATTCCAGTTTAACACCTGACAGCTCTGAATGCAGTTCCCCATCTTGAGACCACAGACTGGCTCTATTTTTTTTTTATTTTTTTTCAAAGATCCACTGTCATCTTGCAGTTAAGCTAATGCAGAAGTTATCCTGCTGGACTACAGGTTTTGGATTAGAGTGTTTATGGGGTACTCTCTAGAAAAAATGAATCTGCAGAGCTCCATGCCAATGGTTTTAAATCGAGCCTATTTTTTTTTTCTGTAAGGCATTTTCTACTTGAGAAATACGATCTTGACAAAAAAATTATTAGATAAGGACTTTCGTACGTAGTTATGAAGATCAGATTAAGTGACGTGGATTCTTCTGGGGCAAGAATTAATGGGATGTCAAAGCATGTGCTGTGTTCACATCATGTGCTGCTGCAGCCACCCACCCAGCCAGGGCTGCTTCTCTGCCTTCTGGCCATGAGCAGGCAGCAAACAGGCAGGGTAAGGTGTTACAACAAGCCCAGATATGGTTCCCACAGCAGACAACGTCTCTGATGGTCTACTGCAAAGCCAGAGGGAAAAATGAGTCTGTTCTCAAGGCATCAAAACTTCTGACACTTCTTACTACACGTTAGCAAGTGAGTCTGTATTCTGGACCTTATTTTGCTGTTACTCCAGTCAGCTCTTTCGACAACATTTCATGAAGTGGTGCATCAAGCTCTTCGGATGGCACACAAAGCCTTTAAACCAATTCTCTCCTTGGTATCTCATAACTTAAAATACCATTTTGAAAGCAGTCAATTGTGATGGGAATTCTGTTGTCCTTGTTTTCTCTTTACGTATGGATGTGGTTTGCCTTTCGTTGCTCTGTTATCCCGTGTTGCTCGAGGTATAATACACTTGTATTTTTCACTGGCTGAAGGTACATCTGTTTGGATCTTATTCCCTAGTTCTTCTTTTTTCACCTCACCCAAGTACTTCCCCTGCATTTCTTTTTTCAGTCTCTGAGTATGCTGAGAAACTTATCTTTATGTTTTCCCCACTGTGAAAATGAATGGCAAACTCTCTTTGAAGCAGAAATGGTCACCAAATGTGTCAAACTGAAAAAAAAATCTGTGCGGTCATGAGCCATTAAAAGAAAAAAAAAACAATCAAGAATTGGTTTAGTTTAATTGTTCAGTAAATTATCAAGCAGGCAACATTTAAATAATAACAGAAATCATTTATGTGGAATCATTTTGTGGAAGTTGCTAGAGAGAAATTTGAAGAAAATTCAGCTCAACTCAATCAGGACCATGCACAGAAAAGGAAAAAAAAAAAAAAAAAGAGTTAAATGATGAACACCAGTCTTCTGTATGAAATGGCAAATGAAGATGCATTAAAAGTTAATGAATCTGCACAAAAGATAAAAGGATTGATCTCTTTTCACCAGGAGGGCAGCGTTCCCTGTCTTTATGCCATCCTCCTCATTACTTTTCCTCAGTCTGATGTGACTATGGAATAGTCACCTGTTTGCTTTCCCAACCTCTGCAGTAGATGCTATTAAAATAGTTCTGAATAGTTCTGTGTACTTCAACCTTCATTAATTGTATCTTTTCCTCCTCTTTTTTCACAACTATTTTGTTTTCCTATCCTTAACATAAATATTTACTTCTTACGACATTTCTCTGCCACATTTCTCCTTTTAAGACCACTTTCTTCTAGGTTTATTTCTCCATTTACACCACACCATCTATTGAGGTGTGTGAGGAGGGAGGAGGGATTCACAAGGACACCTAAATTGCAATCAGTGAGTCATTTCACTCATCTATTCATTTCTGAGTGAGATCCCACATTTTTCAAAATTGACTATGTTAGAACCTAATTAAGGAATTAAGTTCCTAACTGTACGGAGTGACATTGAAAATTGCAGCACACAGCTTAAAGAAGGAATGCATTTTCATGGCATTAATTATTTACATAAGGGAGGAAAATGAGGGAGAGTACTGCTATGATTAAGGCAGAGGAGTTTTCGCTGGGCAGCGGTGGGCTGAGCTGCCCACACATTAACAACTGAGGCTGTAAAGAACGTCTCCCACTATTTGTGTGTCAATAGTAGTGGAAACCAACACTGTATTTCGCAGTGACCTCGGAGTAGTATAGCTCCTTGAATCCTCTTTAACAAATACCATGGCATTAAACATTTATTAGAGGGGAGGGACAGTGGAGTGAGAAGTGTCTTTTGGAAGAAAAAGTTTTGGCTTTAGCTGTGTTTATTTCAAAGGTCTGTTTCAGTGCACAGGACGAGCCAGCGGGGCAGGAGCCGGCGAGCCTCTGTGCTGTCGCTGCTCCCCTGCACTGCTCGCCTGTCCTGATGGTCCCTGTTGCTGTGCCCCTGGGGTCCTTCCAAAACCTCAGCAGGTCTCTGGGCTCCGTGGGGCTGGGGTCTCCGCTGGGCTCTCTGGGCACGCACGGAGGAGCAGCTTTGCTGGGTCAGCCTGGGGGTTTGCATCAATGGGGGTACTCTGCCCAGAGACACGCTATACGCGCAGCGGACGAGGCTGCGAAAAATCAGCATTTTATGGAACCACGTGCCGATCCTGACTCATTTCTGTGATACGTGATCTTTCCTATAAGGCCCAGGAAGAGGCACCCAAGTGGAAAGGCAAGATGAAGCACTAACCAGTCTCAGCACCTTTCATGAAGCATTCAGAAACGCACAGGAAACAGCAGCAGCTGCGGCAATGAAAACTCCCTTAACGGAAGTATCAAACTTGGTTTTAAAGTGAATTGGGTGTCATTACTCTCCTTGTTTAAGCATTATAAGCGGTCTCTTTTGGGGCTACTCCCCACCTCAAAAAAATTGTAAAGAGCCTTAAGCCAGATAGATAAAAAAAAACCAAAACAAAACCACCTTAAATAAAAATCCAGCTGTAGCTCCTTCAATGGAGAAACAAGCACTAAGAGCAGCCCATGGCTGCTGCAGGGTGAAGAGAGCGAGAGTGGGGACTGCTGCAGCTTCAGTCCCTGGGGTGAAGTGATACTCACACCATTGGCTGTGTCAGTCTGTAGGGAATTTATCTTCCACTCTTCCACCTTTTCATACTCCTGTCTCCCAGCTCCCCACGCTGCACAGAGCAGCCTGCCCCTGCCACGTAACTGTATGCCAAGGAGCAGTGAAGCCACCCATCAGCCCATGAACACTGTGTGTGGCTGCTAACGAAAGCTGCCGTTGGCGACTAGCTGGTCATTTTTAAGATTCAGCAAGCATTTTTCTCTTGCAGACTTTGTTCTGCAAGGAACTTGCAATGTCCTCACGGAAGGAGATATTGATCAAACAGTGTTGCAAGGTGCTACGAAGGCAGAAGAGGCTTGGCATGGTCTGTTTGAGAAAAGGCAACATGACGCTGTTCACATCACAAATACTTCTCTCTCTGATATAGAATCATAGAATGGTTTGAATTGGAAAAGACCTTGAAGATCATCTAGTTCCAACCCCCCCTGCCATGGGCAGGGACACCTTCCACTAGACCAGGTTGCTTGAAGTCCCATCCAACCTGACGTTGAACACTTCCAGGGACGGGGCATCCACAACTTCTCTGGGCCATGCTCCTCTGACTACTATAGCTTTGCCTCAAGAAACTGTAATTAAGACAATATTGATTTGCCACACGCTTCCGTGTCACAGATGAGTTATGTCACTGACATTTACACAAGCTCCTTTTGACCTGGAGCATGCAGCAAATACTTAGTCAAGTTTCACAATTAATCTATATTACATTTCCTGGAGGTAATGATCTGCTATATGCAATTAAAATTTATTAGGGCTTGATTTTCCAGAGTATCTGAGAAATTCATAGCTTTTTCTGAGATAGAGAAGAATTTTGCTTGATTCCAATATAAAATAAATCTGAGCCTAAAGCCAAGAGTAATCCTTCCTTTTTCTACCAATAATCTTCTCTTTACTGGCAGAAAAAATTCTCTTCCTCCCTTGGATGCCAGCACAGACATCAAGAGATAATTCTTTTCTTCTTATAAACTACAGTCTCCAATGCTTAAGCTAATTTTAAATTTCTGCTTATCCTGGAATTCAAGATTATTGTTACTGCTATTGATGGGTTTTCAGCAGTAGATTTATATAATGAGCTGGAATGTTATTCTTTCACGATTTAAACAAAAGCTCAGCACCTCCTGATAATACATTTCCGAAGAGTTTTTCTACAGGTAACAGCAGCATCTCTTGTCTTCTTTTGCCCTTAGGAAGTCCTACCTAGTCTAGTTCATACTCCATCACCTTCCGTCTTCCATTTTTTTCTAGACTGCTATTTCAGATGGATTTGTGCTCATTTCAGTTTGAGCTCTGTTCTAGATTCTAGCTTAAGCCCGATTTCATGCATCATTCTTGGAAGATATCACTACTAAGCTGTGTACTGCTTTGTACACAGACATAGTCATCAATAAAGCAAGCCTGGTATGTAATACAACACATGCACACATTTAAATTCAACATGTTTGTGTGTTTGCATTGCAAAGTCAGGATTTACTATGTAGGCTTCGCAAAGACTTCAGCTGTCCCAGTGTTTCTAAAGTCCTTTGAAGCTGAGATATTTAGTAGTTGTACTGCCTACAGCTTCAGTATACTGAAGGTTTCATAAACAAAGACTTAAATTCTTCCATGGAGAACTAACTGCCTATGTACCACTTGTAAGAATATCTCATTTGGAAATAATGATATTGAAATCAGAATAAGAGTAAAATACAGCTCAGTTTGATAATATGCTTACAAAAACAAAGGCTTAACATAACCTGTAGAAACACAAGTGTTCAAGTCATCCAAAACATGACAGTTGCAGTTTTGAACACATAGCCAAAGATCTTAACGGGAAGTCTCTTGTGCTTTGTAATAGCCAGGTGCAATATATGAAGTTCTTATGAAACACCCTTTCACAAATACTTCCAGGTGATCATAAGTTTGTAATGAAGGAGGCAACTCAGAGAATGGAAGGGGGGATCAGCCTACAATCTATAGCAGTATTAATTATGAGAGAAAGATGTGACTCTGACTCCAAACTGGGCTCTCTCATCTCAGACGGTGACATTTCTATTGTTGGAGAAGAAGCAGCATGAAATTTCAGAGCATTTTCCCAAATGCACTAAGCATTTTTCTATATTTCTATGTGTTAGTGAGAGAGCTGGAGAAGCTCTGAGTCCATTTAGAGGAGGAATCTAGTAGAGTCTGGGATATGTAGCACATGTCTTGTTGGTATTCTGATAACAGAGTGCTTAGTAATGTAAATGGAAAATCAAATCAACTGCTCTAACATTCTGGTGTCTTCAGACCTGAAAGAACTGGACTATGGGTCAGAAACTCTAAATGCATCTGGTGTTCAAGAAAGGGAGGTGAGAAATTAAGCCAAGCACTTTGTCATAACTCATTATCCAGCTTAGTATTTCCCAAGACAAATACTTGAAAGAAAAATAAAAGAGATAAAGAAATACGTAATATTCAGTCCTAAAACTGGGTAGAAGTATTCATTGGTGTACTGGAACAAGTAGATAATATCAGTAACAACTTGTATGACCTGCCCTGTAAAGACTGTGTATGAAAACAGGTCTGCTTCTCACCTGACACATCACCAGGTTGCTGTCACTGTGGAAGGACCATCTAAGGTTTATGAAACTCAGAGCTGATCAGCCACGTGCTGCCAGTTACAAGACTTTGTGACAGGGAGTTGGAGATTGTCAGTAACATAATCAAGAGTCTTTTTGGCTGAAGAGGATTGCCTTTGCCTTCCCATACCACTGTAAGGGTTTCTGAGCACCACTGTTTTCATGTGCAGTGTAATAAACTCTGACAGCTCCAGACAGACAACTGAAATAAAAGCATTATTTGTTCTTTCACTGCCATGGTAGGACAAGCAGCCGATCTGGGTCTGTGCACTATAGGATTGTATTGATTTTCTGAACATAATTTCAAGAAAGCATGTTATACAAGAAATAATAGCTAGAGCAAGGGACTACTATTAGCAGAAATAACTGAGATGGGAAGAAAAAATCCAAATTATATAATATTATTCTATTTCCATGGGCTTAAAGGGACATTTTCAGGGTCAAATGAAATAAACTAAATCGCAGTTCTGTTTTACTTGCTTGTAAAAGTACTCAAGTCATTACATTACCGTGTTAGGTATATTATTCCAACTTCTTTTAATATTTCTGTGGACCATATGCATAGCTTTATTTTATCATTTGTGAATGTATTCTGGTAAGAGTCTGTCGTGGTTTTTTTGGACTGAGGGTCGAGACAAGAACCGAGAGGGAGCACTCACCAACCATGGTCCCGGGCAAAACATGACTCAGGCTTTCTTCTTAAAACAAAACAATTTATTAACAGTTACTTAACAGGAGACATAAGGGAACGAAACCGGTTACTTGAGAGGAGAAAAGAGAAAACAAGGCCAGATCTTAAAACAACACCTCCCCACCCCGTTTCCTTTCGTTCCTGGCTCAACCTCCCCCCCGGCGGCGCAGGGGGACAGGGAATGGGGGAGTGCAGGTCAGTTCATCCATGTTGTTAACTGCCACTCCTTTCTCAAAGAAGGAGGAGTCTTTACACCATTTTTCCCTTGCTTCGGTGGATCCCCTACTCATGAAGAAAAAAAAGTCCCCAAACTTTTCCAACGTGAGTCCTGCCCGCAGGTTTGCAATCCTTCCCCATGGATTGCACCAGTTCGGGCTTTACCAGTCTCGGCCTCTTAGGGAGCTGCTGCCACTCGCGCCGGCGTGGCTCGTCCCACCGATTCCAGATGCCTCCACGACCTCGTCGTGCATTCCATGCCCATTATTAACAGTACCTGGTCGCGCATCCCCTGCTCCACGACCTCTCCCGGGCTCAGGCATCTCCTTCCCGACGTGGGTTTCTCCACGGGCCACGAGTGGGTCTCTGCTCCGCCGAGTGCACCCTGGCTGCAGTGGGGCCGCCTGCCATCTTCACACCGATTTGCAAGGGAAGCCTCAGCTCCAGCACACCTCCTCCTGCTCCATCTTGACTGACCTGGTCGTTGTGGTTGTTTTCTCTTAGATCTTAATCTCCTCTAGAGGAGCTCGGCCCGGCGGGCACCCCGGGAGCGAGGCGCTTCCCGAACCCCCCCCATGCGGCTCCCCCGGCGCCATCTTGAGCACATGGCGCCGGCCCGGGCCCGGGCAGTCGCCCGGCCGGGAGCCGGGAGCGAGGGCCGCGCCCTCCTGCTCTCTCCTCGCTCCTGAGCAAAAAGCTCTTTCCCGCCCCTTTGTCCCAACTTAAATAGGGCAATTCGCAGAGGCGCCAATTTGACTCAACCCCCCGAGGGGGATGGGACTCAGATCTGGTGGCACAGGGAGCAAATCCCCTCCCCTGCCACCAGAACACCCCCACACACATCAAACTATCACAGAGTCATTTTGTACACTGATTAAAAAGACCTCTGATCTTAGTCTGTTTAGCTAGTTTTCCCTTCAAACAGTGTGATGTTTTAGTCTGGGAAGTCAGCATGAAGTAATTAATTCAGTTGCCTGAATAAAGTGCTATTTTATGGCATCTAAGAGACTGACATGACATTGGTAAATATGGCCCAGGATGTACAGAAGTCCTTTGCCCACCTAGAAGCTAGGGGCCAAGCAAGGTGAACTAGGGCATCTCAAATGCAGATGAGGTCTGTGTTTAGGAAGCTGAAACAAGATCCCTTGCACAAATACTGGCATTTAACTTTCTTTCTCACGTTTTTAAGAAAAGTCAGTAGTACAAGCGAAGGCTGGAGGTTGATTCCAGCCACATCTACAACAGGAAAAGCTGCAGAACATAACGTGGATCTGTCAATAAATACACTAGATGGCAACTCAGCCTTTTCTATCTCTTGGCTGTGTTCTTAAGCTGCATCACTTTTTGCCTCCTTAGCCTAACGGAGCAGGAAGCAATGTGAGCACTTTGAACATTTTTGATGGTGCTATATTCTCCACTCAAAGACATACTGTTACATTAGACACACTTAAAATGTTTTATATATATGTTCTTTAAAAGATACATGGCCTACTGGAAAAGAAACTGGTTAATTAAATAATTTTATTTCCCTTAGATTTTACCTTCCTGTCAGTCACAAGAATACACTAATTTCCTGAAGGCAAATAATCAGAATTACACAGAGTATTCCCGACATGATCTCACGAGTACCTTATGCAATGACATTGATATTTCCCTGTCTGTATCAGAAACATCTCTCTTGTGGTTACATTTGATTTTCTGATATGACATTAGTGGCCATAATCATATACTTCTCAGTCAGTACCCTTCTATCTCTTTTTCTTCTTCTGTCATTTCTAAATTATGAGCTCCCAGTTATTACAGGAATATCTGCAATTAATCCTGGCACACATTACTTATCCTTTCATCCTGCTTCTATTTTACGTGGTCTGAAGGCCTCTCCATTCTTCCTTTATATCGTTTGGCTCTTGCTGTGTTGATAACAGCTCCCAGTTTTGTGCCATCAACAGATATCATTTCTTCTCCTTTGTACTAAGGTCTTTAATGACAATATTGAATCAAAGTGGTTGTTGACTTTAGTTTCTGTTCCACTTAGCCTGTGCATCTCACAAATGCCTACATCTTAGGAGGCTAGTAAAACAGAATTAAAGTATGTGATAGGCTCATATATACAGAGTGGAGAAAATAATTTGTCTCTGTAGACTTACACAAATAGCTCCCTTATTCAGTACTATTATCTAATTTCTCTGCCTCTGTACAGAAATCAGGGAGGGATATTACATGTAAGAAAATTTAAACAATCCTTTTTGCTTAAAGCTACTATTAACAATGTCTCAGACTTAATCCTGCAATGCCCGTGCTCCAGGTACTCAGGTAGAGTCAACACACAATGGAATGTTTTCCCCATCAGGATGATGAAAGACCTCCAAGTCTTTCTTGTAACACTAATCTTGGTCCATCATTGGGTCTTCATTTGTTTCCTTGGTCCACATGTGCTTTCATGTTCCTAGGAATAGGGAAAATTCTCTAAAAGATCCCATGAAACTTGTTTGTGCTGAGACATTTCAGCAGAAATCTACCTGTCTGATTTGTTCCCCAGTGAAAAATCACCAGATGGCCTTTCTGCTCCAGACAATACCCTTTTCAGTCTAAAATCCTTATCTTGTATTCTTGCTCCCAGAAGGCAGACCACCTCTTTTTACCCAGACCAACTCTAATGTCCAGTCTGTGTACTGTTTTTAATAGTAAGTTTCCAGTACATTACACTATCTCCTCCTGGTGCTGGATGACTTTCAAATTCTCTTCCTCCTGTTCTTCCCTCAGTCTGCAGGTGATCCTGGACTCTCTTCTTCCAGTGTCTCCCATATAGGAAATTAAAACCAGACATTTTCTTAAAGGTCCACCAACTCAATAACTTGTCTGCAACAATATCCATAAGGAATGCTACACAAGCGAAAGCATAAAAAAGTATTACGAGACCTCTGGCTGGTACACTCTCCCAGACTCCTGTAACAAAAGATTAGTGGCTTCCTGAGCTGACAATAGCATGCAGTTCAACATGTCTAAAATCAGCTGATGAATCTACCCTCCATCAGCTTTTCTAATTGCTTCTATTTTAGTCTCTGAAATGTTCTGTTGGCACTGAGAACCACAATTTGATTACACACTTTATGAAAAAAAGTACTTTTTCTTGCATTACTTGTTTTTAATCTGCTGCCTGTAACCTCATTAAATGCTCCCTAATTCTGGCATTGTAAGAAACACAGAACAGTCACTTTCTATTCCCTTTCACCATAGTATTCAGAGATCTTTACCGTAGCCATGTCTTTTCAAACCTGGGCAATTCTTGCGTATTTAATTTCTGGAAGATATTCAACAGCTTTCATAATTGCTGTTGTCTTTATCTGTACCTTTTTTTTTATTCCTGTTATATCCTTCTGTGCTGGAATTATCTGTACTGCATACGGGTGTTAAGCTGAGGGCATTCCTTACATTCATACAGTTGCATAAATGAGCTTTACTGGACAAAGTGAGATCTCAAAACGCAGTTAATAGAAGAGTAACTGTCCCAGATAAAAAGACTGAGAATTGTTTTATCGTAATCTCTTCTTTGACACACAGTATTCCCAAACATCCTGTAGATCAGAACTGACTCCCACATATCAGAGTTATCCAAATTCCCATCCAAACATTCTGGAATAATTTTCTAGAATAATTTTCAAGACAGGACTAAGGAAATTATCAGTCTCTTTCTTGGAAAAATATTCACCTGGCTTAAACCCATCTGTGGCAAGGGCAAAAAATCCCTAAAATTTTAGGATTGGTTAGACCTTCCTCAGCTTTAGCTTTAGACACATAAAAGCCAGGCACATTTGGTACTGAAATATCAGAATCAAACTCCCCTGCCAACACTTTGAATTAACTGAAATTCCATTTTCTCCCAGTAACACATTCCACACAAAAATATAGCAACCAATTCTAGCTAATGGTTTTCTGTAAAAAATAGCAGAGCAGAATGAGTAATGTTCTCAGTTGGGGATATAGAAAAGATGAAGAAGGAATGAAAAAATGGGTAACACAAGGGGCATTTGTAAGGCTGATGATGTTACAGCATGCCAGCTTTCTTTGTTCTTGCATTGGTAGCAACTAGCTGGTGTCGATTTTTCATTGGATTGTCATCCATTTTCAAACTCTTTTCTCCAGGACCGAAATCTGGTTCTGTTCTGCTGTTTTACAGAACCAAGAACTGAATTAGCTGATACAGTATATACCAAAACCAAATATTTTCTTTCCAACAATATGTTAAATTTCTTAAGCAGCTGTGTCTCCAAACTCCAAAAGTTCCGTGAAGAACAAAGGCTTTAGTAAGGTTTTCATACAGCAAAGTCCATGAAAACCAAAGCTTACACACCAAGGGATATACACAATGTATATTTAAGCATCTAGCCATTTGTAATAACATATTAGTTTATTGTTTAACAATACATTTGGATTTGTGGTATAAGGTGAGGTTTGAGAGCTAGGAGTGAGAAGAGGTTCTTTTCCATAAATATCATCATTGACTTTTTGGACGGTTTATACTGAATTGAGGTTTAGTATATTTTAATTCTGCTATTCATAGGTAAGCTGTCAACAGAAAAAAAGAAAATGTCAATGATTCATCATGACTTTTAATAGACTTTTGCATGATTTATTGATGTAAATATACTGTAAATAACTGGTTGGACATTAAAGGGCAAATGAAATGTTTTTTCTTTAACAGACAATTTGGAAATGAACAGTATAAGTAGAACACAGTCATTACCACTTTATTTAATGTCATTCCAATCTACTGTCAATTTCTTTTCATATACAAATTCACCTTTTTTGTAATCTTGAATACCTAGAAGTCTCGCATAATGAAACATGTTATTTACACTGTGTATGATCCACAAATAATTACAAATAAAAAGTATACAAAATGGTTAAAATGTATCGTTACATGAAAAGCAAGGAAGATACAGTAGATGTTCTGATTAACTATAAATGCCTATATATTTGTACATACATTTCTAATCTGAAATTGCCAGATGATATATCTGATGATTTTGATCAGGAATATTGGTTCTTATGCCTGCACTACTGGAGAGGAAGCAATATTTTCAGACATAATGAGCCACTTAAGAAACATTTATGAAACTGCATAGGATGAAATGTAGTCATTTTATAAAACAAAAATAAAATATTTGACATTGTAAAATATAAGCAATTTAATTCATGCCATACAGATACATCATATATTAAACCAATACTGTAAGATGGCATTGTAAATAAACCATAACAGAGCTAAAACATTTTAAAAATAAGCAATTCACATGGCATTTGTATCATAAAATAGCAGATGTACACTATTATTTACATTGCAAACCAAAGAGATAGTAATCCCATGAAACCGCAGCAAACGAATTGTTCAAAACATTGATCACAGACCTGATTCATAAAATATGTAGGAATGTATGTAGAACATATGCAAAATAAGTCCTTAGATATCTGAAATGCTGCATTAGATACTGGGTGTGCGACTCCCATCTACAACCACCTGATGAGGTATGGCTGCAGTCCCGCCACCTTTGCTCACAACGTTTGCAGAAGGCCTGGCCAAAGCACAGTTTGCATCAGGCCTCTGTGTCCTCTAACTGTTGACTGGAGCACACGCAGGACTGCAGCCTAAATGGCCCATGTAACTAAGCTTTAAATCCAAATGCAGGTCAGGGGAAAGTGCTGTCTCGTTCCTACATGGAATGCGTTACGCATTGATGTGTTGGACTGCGATTCTGTTTAGAGACTGAGTGTTACCCAGGAAATATAACACTTGTAAAATCAGACCACTGATGGTTTTGTACAGCAGGGAGTGTGGGATATGGTTTCAATGCTCTTTGCAGATTTCTAGCCCAAACAAACACTCCTATTAGCCATAATAGGAGTCATATGGTTTTGCTTTGCAAGGATTATCAGGAGATAGGAAGTCTGCAACTGTTCAGAATACCCCGCTCCTGGCATGGAAGTACTGACCAAGGATTTGACTGCACTGTAATCATCTGCTAAATTTGTTAAGGCTTAAGTGCCACAGATCAGTCCTGATTCACAATAACATTCAAAGTCTCTACCGCAAAACCTTGCTGGAAAGTGAACCCTACTTGCTGAGTCCCAACAGGGCATTTGGGTATTGACCATTTCAGCCACTAATCTTTAAACAACGGTTATTAAAAACGACAGTCACCTCCTGCCCCATGGCAGTAGTAGAGCTACTCAGTATAAAATTTCCCTATGGAAACTCAGATACGACTCCTATGAGAAGGATGATCAGTGCTGACCACTGTATTTGAATGGCGTTAGTTCCACATGTGGCGATGGTAAAGAAGGAAGTTTAAGAGAACACACAGTTGACAAATGAGTCTACCTCACAATCCCCTTAGCTTCCTTTTTTCCCCGTCTTTTCTTATTGTTCCAGATAGTCTTCATGAAACAGCAGAGTAGGTGGTACTAATCACATACTCCTGTCAACATCTGAAATTCCAAACGCTGCAACTTCTGTGTTTTTCTTTAGTATTTGCCAGACTGAAATGCATGACCATGTGTCTGCACTAGCTGGGCAATGTGTCAACACACGTTGTGCCTATACACATCAACTCTACAGCTTGTGATGAGTCCAGTGCACTTGCAAAGCTGGTCTGCCCCTAGTAGTAAACCAAACACATCCATTCAAAATTCTTCTCACCTTAGATACAGAATTGTTCTGCACATGTTTAATGTCGCCTTTTATCCAGAATTTCCAAACATCAAGCAGTCCAATTTGGGCTACTAACATGGCTGAAGAAATGTCAAAATATTCCAGACAGACAGAAAAAGGTATCACAAAAGTGGTGAAGCAGCTACTCTTTCATGTGGTAGCATGGGAAGGCAAGTTTGCAACATACTACCAGATAGGGTCTTGGCATATGAGAGCCCAAATTATGCAAAGACACAGACTTAAACTAATTTTTTTGCCATTTTAAAGGATGAGAGAATAATAATAAATACTGTATGGATGGTATCTCGAGCACCTGGCAGTGTAACTAAACTGGTACTTTTCTTATCATTTTGTTGCAGTGCTTAGAAAAGCAAGCTCTGTCAATGAAAACCAGTGAATTAGCTACATTTGTGGCAATGTAACTTTTTTTGACTTGAAGCTCTATTGATTTCAAATGAGAGTCTTTGAGGGAAGAAACAAATATTTTATGAGCAATCGCTATGTGTATTAGCAAAGTTTAATGAGGGAAAAAAAGAACTTACTAACTTCCCTATTGTACCTTTTTTTTAACTAAGTACGCACATTTCTTTTGTGCAAAATTTCTGGATTTGTCTTAATATTCTCTCTTCTTTGATCACCTCTTCAGTGACTTAGCTCTGAAGTCTGCAACAGAGGTATCCTGGTCACAATTAGGAACGAATTGTTCTTCAGTGGAGTTTCTCTGGAGAAACATTTTCTTTTCCGTATGCTGTGTTACTAATATGACAAAAATGCATTAATGTGAGCTACCTACCAAAGGACTAGGTCAAATAAGGTGAGAACTGACTTGAAGGAAGCCTGTATGATTTATTTATTTTTCAATCCAGATAATTTCTCCATTACAGTAATCTTCCAGATAAAAAGGGAAGCAGAAATTAGAATAATCTTTGACGAAGGCTAGTGCTGGTGTCCATGGCAAAGGCTTCATCAAATATGTCTGTTAACAATGACTCAAGAGGCTGAGAAACTGAGTAAGCAATGGAAGATCTTCAGAACTTACTCAGCTGCACTTCAAAGGGTTTTTGTTGTTTTGCTGATCACTAATAACTCATAAATGAGATTTTGAATCTATTTATCGTTATGAATCAGGTACTGCGCAAAGGTCATGCACTAAAATAGCTCATTACTTTTCCTTTTCAAATGCATTAATAGGGAGTCAGAGTAGGATGGAGCCAATCACAAGTTAACTAGAAGCATGAGAAAAGAATATTTGTTGAATAGAAATGTTGCTGTTAGTACTCAGACAAGGCAAAACTGCTTTTCTTGGTCCTGTGAACAGTAAAATCTGTATTTTGATTATAAACATTTATATGAATACTAGCCTAAAACTAGAGGCATTGAAATAGAAGATGTATATATAGTATATTGTATATTGCTTTTCTTATAGAGTGTACCTTATGTTTCTAATATGGCGACAAACAAGTAAAATTTTTTAGGACAAACTAAAAGGACCTCATTGTAACAAACACTGTTATAGCAGGCCACACTATGAAAGCAAGATGTGAAGTCACAATACAGTGCAGACATGTCATTAAAAGGTAATTTGGAGTACTCTTAGAAGGATGTTTATCCTTCTGCTATCTGTTAACAACATGCCTGCATTAATTTTTGTAAAGTTTCTTCTTCTTGTTTGAGGCCTTCAGTGGCTTTGGAAACAGGAAGGGTAAAAAAGGCAAACTGTTTGCCCTCAGCTACACTTTGCAAGAACTGTATCACCAAAGCCTACTCAAAAGGAGGCAGGAAGAGGAAATCAAGAAGTATCAATAGAAGCTGAACAGAATAAGGCCATTTAACAAATGATTTGCTTCTTCTGAAGAAGGCCCAGATTATTGGCACTGTTTGCATTTGCTAGAAAAAAGAAGCGGCTTATCAGGAGGAGATTCAGGAAAGGCATTCACTGATCTCTCTATCCTGCAAGATTTACAGATAGCATCTGCTTTTCCATTTCCCAGCAACACATGGAGAAAGACCCCTTGCTGCATGGAGGCCTGTGTAAACAGTAACTCACAAAACAGTGATTTTAAAACAAGAAGAATAAACTTTAGATTACATTTTTTTTCTGAAGCTCATAGGGTCACAGCTATCGAGATACACATGCTGTTATAGGAAGAGCAGTACAAATGTTAAAGCTTTTAAGACCATATGTAGTTCACTGCACACACAATTTTCCCATGGCCTATACATATGGCACATCAATTTGTTACATAGACTCATGTTCCCGTAGAGGGATTAATACTGAATTCTGCTGTGTTACACTGGTGCTGCGGCCTTGAATAACTCTTGCTCAATGACACAACACAGGTCTGGTTAGTACATATATTATGCGCTTCAACTGCTCGCAGTCAAAGACATAAATGACAGAACCAAACTTTACTATTTTGTTTTCAAGTAGATAAGTCTTTGGTAAGTAATGAATCAGTTGGTTTGGGGAAGCAATCGCAACTGAAATAGTAATTTTCAACCAGAGGTACTTACTGCAACTTCCAGACCACTACGACTGCCAAATGAAACCCAATTTAAAAAAATGAAACGTAGCATGCAATAGTTTGTATTGACTCTGTTTCTGTTGGCAGGTGGATTCCTTTGCTGAACAGCTAGGACAAGTAAACAGACTCAATTTTGCAATTACTCCCTTGTTTTCAGTGTGGGGAGATCTTGGCTTATATGCTTTGCTGAGATTTTCTGTCCATGCTAGCTCATGGTAAAACTCTAATCTGTCATATCTTTTCCCAGTAGATTGTAGGCTGATGTTTTAAAATAATGTTCAGATTTACATAGTACTAAAATTAATCTCTTAATCTTTAAATTGACAGAAATGTCTAGGGACACCGCCTTACCTCCTCTGCATATTACATTAAATGGAAATACTGTCATTAGATAGATTATCCTCATATCTGTAAGACATTTTATACAAACTATTTCAGTTCACAAACATCACAGTGCTCCAAACCCTAATAGAGCTCTAGTATTATTTAATGGCATCCAATATTATTTTAATGCTAAGCATCCTTTGTTGATAGTGCAAAGTTTTAATCTTGTTACTTAGTGCAGAATGCTTGTACAATTGAAATCCAAATCTCTTCAGAGCAGCTTTATATGACACACTAGAACAATATTACAGAATTACACAAAAAGCATTTGCACCCAGGGGAAACCGGTCCATTGCCACAGGAACACAGACTTTGAGGTGGACAATCTTCACATTTTAGGAGTACGGACTATTTTTATCCAGCTTGCAAAACAGAGAAGTTTGAAACAAGACAAGCAGCAATTCTCAGCATTCATAAAGCTGAGATTAAAACTGCACTGCACTGAACTGCTCATTCCCTTTGTTCTGCTCTCAGTAAATGACACACCATCAATATGTGGCTCGTAACTCTTACTAAAAATTCCCAGTCCTGAAACTGAGCATCATGAACTCATGTGAACATTCATGTTCCTACAATAATCCAAGTTTCTTACTCACACCTACAACTTACCTTCACATATGTCTGGCCCTGTTATTGGAATTGTCTGTGACCATCTTAGACAGGAATTAGCCCTCAGATTTTACTTTGATTTTACTTTTCACTGAAATAAAAGGGAAAAGTCAAAAGATACAACTCTAAGGCATCAAAGATTAATCATGCTCTAGAGTTACCTGCAGAGGAAATGAAGATGAGCCTGAAAGAATTGCCAGTTAAATCACTAATTTCAGAATTGCAGCAGGCTCCTGGAAGAAAGGTTTAAACAAGTATCAGAAGTATGAGATTTTCTATTCATGGTTTCGTGAATTCCATGGGTTTTCTGTTAGATGGGAGAATCGGGATCACAGTGACAGACAACTGGAAAATTCTTATCAGTTCTTCTAGGCAAGATACTGCATGCAAAGTTCAATTTGTTCTCAAAGGCTTTGGGAAGAGACTGAACTATGACATGACAGACTCAGGCTGTGAAGTTCATGCCAATAACACTAGCTTGTTTTGCAAATGTTTCTCCTAATCATGAATTATTAGCATTCAGTTCCTTCTCTAAAGTTGGCCATAGGGGCAGAGGAAAGTGGCAGAGCAAAGTGGCAGAAAGAATAAGGGAATTGTTTGTGGCTGTGAAACATTGGTCAGGCTCTCCAGGACAGTGGTCTGAAACAGCTTAACATTTGTGTGTTGCACCAGTGGATTGCACAACCAGACTACACATAGCCTCTTCAAAACACTATGGAATCCGGCAAAGAGGAACTGCAGAATTTTAGTAAACTGGAAAAGGTGAAAATCAAATCAAGAAGAGATGTAAAGTCAGTCCTAACAGTGGAGCCTACCACATTCAGAAAAAAAACGTATTAGTTCTCTTACTAAACTCAGCTGAAAAATTCCTGTGTTATTAACCTCTAGGCTCTAATGTAACTGAGTTTTAGCAACTACAAGGATGATGATGACCATGCCTCTCACTGAAACAAGGATGGATGCTAAATAGGCATGATTCGGCTCAGAATAATCCCAAGAGTTGGTGATAATATTTCCATAATATCTCAAGATAGCTATCAGACACAACAGTCTCCACATATTTTGTATTTTTTATTCCTACCTATTTTTCTACATATTTAACCAGTCATATTATGTTCTATAAAATACAAAGCATGCTATGAAATGTGTGCATAATGTGCAGGATGTGCAATGCAGATGACTGCTGGTGCTGCATATCCTGACATTTTTATTTCACAACTGAACCTTAACACTGCAGTAATAATGCTACACAGCAAATGCTAGATAAATGGTATTGACGTTAATTAAATCCCAAAATCAAGATTACTCTTGACCCCTCTTAGAACGATGACCAAAGGCTTCTGAAAGAAGATAATTTGCAAAAAGGACTCTAGCTTATAAAATATCTAAAAGACAATGAACATAAATACTTCACAAATATTTTTCTCAGTGATTTGATTCGCTGATCTAAGTTATTATTTATACCCTACACTTGCCAATGCCTCAGATCTGAAATGCAGAGATTTGATAAAAGGTGCGCAGAAAAGACACATACTACAGAAAGAATTTCTAAAGAAAGTGGTGAAGATTATTCCTGAGTTATACATAGGTCTGCTTCTGAATATAAAAGTAAAAAGAAATACTTAGGTCATAGTACAAACTGCATGCAACTACTGTCAGCCCTGTCTTCAGCTGAGACACAACCTGTATCTTGCAGAACTTTTCACCTTGATCAGACAGGCTGAGGCTCCCTATCTGTAGCAGACTGCTGCTCCTTCAAGGTCATACGCAGTATGGTGGAATTGCTCTGCTATGGAAAACAAATAACTGAAGAAGATCAAAGAATAAAGAAAGGTTTTGTTTTTTAAGTCCAAGAAAGGAGTAACAAAAATTTGCAAAATCATGGCATAAAAGAGAATTCTCTAAAATGCAAATGTTTGATGCAATGAAAAATAATTATCCACTTTTTAGTAAAGATATGCTGAGGTTTGGAAAGTTGCTTTCACTGTAGTGCTCTCATTAGATCTGGGCTTTGGGAGTTTAGTTTTTATTTTTTTCAGTTGAGTAAGTTTAGTGATAAATTATCTCTCCCCTCGAAGAAGATAAAAATGTTAAGCCAAAGACTCTTCTTTTTCAGTATTCAAATAATGGCTTTAACATAATGACTTGCACTGCCTAACTGGAGGTAGGTGACTTTGAAAGGACTGTGGTCAAACTGTTTCAGCTGATAAAGCAGCAATTGCAAGGTGGGTCTCGAAGGTGAA
The DNA here is from genome assembly GCF_009769465.1 of Tauraco erythrolophus. Lineage (NCBI taxonomy): Eukaryota > Metazoa > Chordata > Aves > Musophagiformes > Musophagidae > Tauraco > Tauraco erythrolophus. The sequence goes on along the minus strand of NC_141465.1, from coordinate 119,464,972 downwards.
TAAAACAGAATCAAGACTAAACCCTGTCATTCTTCCAGTTGCTGATTCAGATTATTTTTAATGTAATTTAATGGGTAACTTGCTTTGAGTTGAGCACTTTTTGGTTGCTTTTTCTCCAGATGTTATGATATTTTGATATAACTTCACCTCTGTTACTGAATTCATCTTTCTCTGGCAAGTGCATAATGTCTATTTTTAGCACCATGAGCTACTAATCCAGTTTCTCTGACAAACTGCAATTTGTTGGAAGAAACAACTAGTGTTACATTGTGTCTGAGCTAGGACCCCATTTGAGAAATGAGCTTCTCAGCTGACCTTTAAAGCAAGTGAGAATAATGTTCCTGCAACTCCACAGAGTTTGGATTTCATTATCACAGCAGTGTGTATGAGACGGGATGCCTCTGCTGCAGGACTTTGTCTGTTTTATTTTCCTGGTAATTATAGAAACTGTTTACTGTACATGGAAAATCTGCAAGTTTTCTCAGCTCTTGAGAACAATACTATTTCTAATTCCTTTTCTCTGGAGAGAGTGACAGTTCACAGTGTGGAGGACTGCATACTATTGCTGCTTCCCACGAAGAACTTTCCCACGGCCTCCCTAACCAGGACTGCGGTGGAAATCGCCACAGATGTCTAAGGATCAGAATGGCAATTGCAAACAGGAGAGAGAAGCATGGGAGCAATAGAGCAGAGTGGCAGTCCTGGTCCTTCCCACTTGCCTCTGGTTCACAGCTTGACCCAAGACCCAGTCAGAGAATCTGGGGACTCCAAGCGCGTAATAATGCAAGTACAATTTAGGACAGGTCAGACAGAAGCTTTAGTTACTATGATCGTAGTGAAAGAACATTTGGCCAGCAACTCCCCCTCTGCTCCCAAGTAATTACAGAGACCAATCAATATACTGTTTCAGAAAAAAGAAAGAGGTGAGGAAAAATGAACATTTCAATGCTAATAAAGTCAGATATCCACCCTTGGGAGAGATGGACTCCTTAAGTAGGAGTCTCTTAACTGCCACTATTCTAAGAAAGAATCAAGCACTAACTAATGTGACTATATGGAAAGATAGCTCTTGGTGGAGCCTATAGGAGTGGCACACCAGTATTACCTTAGCTCAGAAGTGGGGAGTTGGAAACAATCACAGACTTTTAGCTTCCAGTTGAAAGGAATGTTCTTTTAGTTAGGATAAACCTCTTATCCAGACTTCTCTTAAATATTAATAATTTTGCCACCACAACTCTTGGAATCTCTGCTGCCTGCCCCCTGCCCCCGACGTGTTTCTCTCCATGTATCTCTGTTGTTCTATCCTATTGCATCCTCCCATTCTTACCAGCAGTGGAATTCATCTCACCTACAGTATGGCAGCTGATCTGAATAGTCCCCACACTGTAGTCACTGGGGAGAAAGGCGGTGATTTATCTCACCCTAAAGACTTTCACCAGGAAAGATCATTCTTTGAGGTGCCAGGAAGGCTACACTGACTGTAGAGGGAGCTGACTTGAGTAGCTAAGACCAGACGTAATTTTTAAATACCTAAATTTAGATTATCTGAATTTCACTCAACCTTACAGCAATTGACAAACCCGTTGGTGCTCGAGCATAATGGGCCCCAGTGCAACTTGGGCAGAGTGAGATATAAGAATAAAAAGCAATATTCCAGCATCAATGCAACTTAATGAAGTGCTAATTTTCTAGTGTGGCAATACATTGGGATGGGAATTTTGTCTGGACTGGGCTTTCTTTAGACTTCAGTAAAAGACACAAAGCTGACACATGTTAGGAAGTGCATTTAAAGCCTCGCACTGGGGTGCAGTGTATCTCTTAATACACTCTAAACCAACCGAGTTAAATCTAGGCCTTACCTAACACGATCCACTTGGCATTTTTGCAGAAGGTGCTTTGTGAAATAGTGCCCTCTTTGAAATTAACTATAAACAATGGTTGGGTGAACATGCTTCTGAAAACTAACTGCTTCTGCAGCAATGTTTTGAACTGTAGATTGCGTCATAGACTTTGTATCTTTTTGTTATGATGCAACAATCTGCCAAGATTTCTTTCAGTTTAAGCATTTCTAAAAAATATTTATTTACAAAGCAGAAGAGCTTCCACCTTTTTAAAGTGCTGACATTTAAGTACCCTATCCCTGTACTTTTTAAAAGGCATTATTACTATCACCTCCAAATTTCTACCAGATAGCAAAGTACTTCACTTGTAATGTTTCACATCTAGTTTTGCATTCAGTATCAAAACTCATAGAGGAATTCTGAGTCCTACCTCCAGAAAAGTCAAACGATACAGGGACGTTCTTCTTCGCATTTTGCGTTTAGAATTTTTAGACTTTCTTTTTCCTCCACGATTTTGCTCTGCAACTGAGGTTCAACTCTTATTTAAAACACAAAGCAACTCTCCCTCCTCTGCATGTCTTATGCAACTCCACTAAAACTCTAAGGATCATGGACTCTAAAACTCATGCTAATGCCTTCAGGGTTCATGACATTACGTACAGCACTTTCTTGAATTTTGCATCATACCCAGAATAGCCCCCGGGTCATCCGACTTCCAAATACACAAAAGCTGAGAACCAGCAGCCCATTTATGCACAGCAGCTCTCTCCTACACACATACTTCACTTTCCTCAGATGCCTTCTCTCTGTTGGCTTCTTACCTTTACACTTTGCAGGACTTGTGAGAAGTTTCTGGAGAGGAACGCTTACACACTTAAACACTGGCAAGCAAGTGGGACTTGACTTGAGAAAGAAAATCTTGGACTCAGATTGATGCATCCTTAGTAGATGAGCTAAATTGGATGGAATTGGTTGGGTAGTGCTTTCTCCCTTAGGATCCCTCAGAACATTATAAAGGTGGATAACGAGCCTCAACCTCTGAAGATCAAAGCATTCATATGCTCACAGCAACACATCTGGGAGAATTACCTTGAAAAAAGGTGTAAAAACCTGCACAGATTAGAAACAATTCTACATTTCATCAGCCAGCACACGTTAGCACTAGGAAAATGCACCTTTGCTGCTGGTTACATAATTAGAATTTGCTTTCATGCATCATGATGAACAATATTTCAAAGGAATACAAATGATATGGATTTACAATCCACATTTCCAAAACCTATTTAGGCATTCAGAATCTCAGGATCATTCAGCAAAGTTAGATTCAACCTTCAGAAAGAGGTTGCATCTAAACAAAGAAAACGGGATTGAGAAGTGTCTCTTATGTGACTTGGAAAATTTTACTGCCTCCTTCTTAGCAAATGCAAATAATCTGAACCAGGCAGCTGCACTTTAAGTGTATAGTTTCAGAACTATTTTAACAAATCAGAAGTGCCATAGAAACTTTTTAAATAAATATACATATCCACACCTCTTTTCTCTTTTCCATTTCATCTGTTCTCTCAAGCAATGGCTCACTTTAAAAAAAAAACTCTCCTTGATAGTTATTTGTTCCTAACCATGTTCTTCCGCAATAAGCTCAGAAACTCTGATATTGATTTAACAGTATGTTAAAGTTTCATTAGGGAAGCAAAAAATAGTACCTGAGAGATATACTAGTAATAAACAAATGCCAAAATTGATTAAACAGTATTCCTCCTCTATGGGTATTAATTAGTTTTAGCATCTATTTACTGTTGTGTATAAAGCAGAAGTTATCCATTATATATACCTGCCTGTTTTATTGCTCATATTTATCATTCCTGGGTATCTCTTACATATATTACTGGTACTGTTGTTTATAGGATGGGAGACCAGTCTTAGTGGGAAGTCTTTAAAATGCTCTGTTTACAACTAAAACGCTTTTCTAATCCTGGTCTATAGTTCTGATTTTCCTCTTCCTTATTTAAGTAAGTAGCAACACATATTTTTAGAAAACTATCAAAAAGACAACACCACACAAAATCACGCAATTCCAACACATACTCTCCTCCCCTGGGGAAGAGGATGAAAGAACAAACAATATGTGACAGGGTGTTATTCTGTCATTTAATGTTCTACTAAAAGGTGGTTTGTTAACATGATAGGTGTTGTACAAGAATCTACACAAAATAGATTAGCATGGCTTTACTTATTGCTTCAAGAGTAGTCATTAGAGTATTGCTAGGGAATAATTACCTAGAAAACAAGTCGCTCAATATGAGACCTTCTGCTAACGGAAAGTTAATTTTGGGCCTACAAATTCACAAAAAGTGCAAAAAATGTATGCTAATGATAAGCTGGCAGCTATCTCTCTGCTCTTACAATTTATATATTTTATTACCATCTTTACTACAGGATAACTAACAAAGTTTATGCAGGCATTCTGGCATGTAGTTCAGGGGAAGACAGCACAGAGGTTTCGCATAATTGGGCTAGGAGCTCAAAGCTCAAAAGCTTTTCTAAATCACAGTCCTAATGGCATCCAGGAGTTGCGATTGGCAGTGCTGATATCATATGTAAAGGGTTCAGACATCAGTAGGAAGAGATTTCCAGAACTGCAGTACCCCCTGTTCTTGACAGTCACCATGGCTACTGTATCAAACCTTTATTTATCCTGGAATATGCTTCTCTATCCCTCTGCCGCTTAGTTTGATTCAATTTATTTTGGCCAATGCACACTCTGAAAAGCTGCACAGACTAAAAGATTTTAGGCACAGCACTTGGGCTGGAAAGAGCTTAATACGGTGAGATCAATCTCATTTGGCCATCTTAAAAAATAGATGTCTGTTTGCCATCTGTGGCCACTGAGAAAGTTAAGCACCATCAGGGATTTAGGCAGCCTCATGCTGTATCTAGAGCAGAGAGGACAAGTGCCTGAAACACTTACCGGTCCCCTAGTCTTCAGAGGAAACTTGATTCTCGGAATGCTAAAGCCGAAGTGGTCCAGAGAGCTGCAGGCAGAAGCGAGCGCTGCCGCAGCTGAGGCAGCCACCATGTCCCTCTTGGCACCCTTTCACTCTGCTGCCTCCCTGCTAGCCATAAAGCAGGGAAGACAATTGTTTCTCTGAAATCCTGTGTCTTCTCTTTATGTCCAAAATGAAATGTGTTCAGCCTTACTCTGCCTTTGGGAACTAAAATCCCAGGAGCAAACAGCCGGTTTAACATCTGCCTCCACTGATCCTTTTGTGAAGGCTGCCAGGAATGTTGCCACTTTGCATCACTTACTGTAATGGCCTCTCTAATGTGAACCCCAGCCCACAGGGAAGCAAGCTGAGATGCATCATGATGCTTTTCAGAGGCCGTTTTGTTGCTATAGTGACACAGGGACACTAACCTGGTCCACAGATAACTGGAGGTCAACTTTTCTAAGCCACAGGAACAAGTAAGCATCCACAGAGGTGAATGATCTGTTGCCTGTGACTGAATTGTTACATTCTCCAGTTTCACTGTTTTGCTCGCTTCATGCATGGTTAATAGCCAAGCCACCAAAGATCAATCATGTATATGAGGTTAAACAGTTTACAGATTTTTGTTGTAAAGCTGCTCATGCATTGCCAATTAATAACATTGTTAAGGGGTAACTCCTAGCTGCAGGGATAAATTTAGTGCTTGGGAAAGTTAAAAACATGCCATGGACTGTTAATGCACTGCCTTCTCCACCCGAATCCACCAGTGACAACTTGTACTGTGGTCTTCTCCCTCTCTAAGGATGTGAGTGCCTGCCATGCCACTGTAGCAGTTTTGTCTTTGCTGCCAAGAAGAGTAAGATCAGCCCTTTAATCCCAGTTATTCTTTAGATATAAGCAGCAATGTCAACAACAGATGCTAATAAGAACAATAACAGGAATTACCATCTATGTCACCTACAGGGCGCTAAAGGAAGGAAAGTGAAGGTCTTTTGAAGACCAGAAGCCTGACTGAGAGCAGGAAATAGCATGCAAGGTGATGGAATTATGAACAGTAGCAGGAGTCGATCAGCTCCTGCCTGTTGAGTCTCCTGCACACTCAGCATCTTCAATTCATCCACAGCCTCTACTGTCACTGGCACCCTCAATTCCTGAAAGTGCTATGAATAATGTATTACCTTGAAGTAAAGGAACTAACTGTTTCTAAGTTTGACGAGTTTTTTTATGCTTCTTGTTTTGTTGCTAATTTAAGCATGTTGCTATTTCCAATATTACACATGTATAATTTTGCAAAAGATCACCAGAACCCAAAAATGAAGCCAGCAGCTGTGAGACTGCATTAGGACAGGGAATTAGCTCTCCTCAGTGAGCTCTGAGCACTCAGCAGAGGTCAGGTAGTGGCCTGAGACTGGAAGAGGAAAATCCAGAAAAGGTCATAAATTTGTGATGCTGCTGTTGGATTACAGATCTCTTGGCAGGACAGTCTGCATGAAGCGTGCGAGTGTGTCAGCTTGTGGCAGCTGAAGAAGCTGAAAACTCTCCAGCAGTTAAACTTGCCCCAATAACTGATGCAGGTTTAATGCTCATTTACAATTCAACACAGCAGTTTTGGGTGGTATTTTTTTGCTCCATTTTTAAATTGTCTGGGAGAAGAATCTATTCAGAGGAAGAAATACACAATGTGAAACCGGTTAGCAGAGTTTAAGCCTCAGTGCAGTGCTATGATACTTCTAAATGCATGCAACGTGTCATGGTTCTGCACTGCTTGCTTTATAGAGGAAAAAATGAAAGAGGGATGGTAATGGAAAACAGAGTAAAGGTGGTTATACACCCAATACCTCTGTATTGGCTGGTGGTTATACACCCAATACCTCTGCTGGGCTTGGTAGGGAACGTCGTAAGCACAGGAGGAGACAGCACTGTGAAACAGCATATGCACACACACGAACCACAGTAAGACCTGCTATGATTCAACTGCAATGATTTCTTCTTTGGAATAGGCAATTCCCACAGAAGATTTCCAAGGTTTTAAAAGCTTTGGTTTTCTGTTTGCAGAGGCATGTTTCCAGGCTCCAAAATGCCTTTCGAAGCAGACTCAAATCTGAAACTGGATGTGGGAATGAGCAGTGAAGCCAAAACCACAACCGCAGCTAATGACTATTGGCTCTTTGGAGTTAAAAAAGAAATATTCTGTGGGATCCTGCAAGAAAACCACACTTTGAGAGTCTTGGCTTAGCAGCAATTCTCTCATGCAGTGGCTTTTGTCTTTGAATGGCAAATATTACCACAGTGATGTAGAACAAAATTTATCCACCACCCTACCACCTCCACGACTATTTCCTTTTTATTGAGTTCCTGACCACTATGCACTGCATCATAGAAGAAACTGTGTGATGGGGAGCTTCAAGCAGATGGTAAAGTCTGACAGAAGATCTGTAAAAAGTGCTCTGGGGGGAATGACTGTTGCCTCTGTTAACTTAGGCCTCATGACTTTTGTACAGGTTGGCCACCGTGGTCAGCCCATGGTCTCTGGTCCCTCTGAGCCTGGAGCAGAGGGAAGCTGCACAGAACAGGTCTGTGGCAAAGAGACCAACGACCCCAGTGAGGGTCCTCACATCATCCTTCTTTTGCCCTGTAGAGGCAATACGCAGTAGATCTCCTCCCTCTGTCGTCAGAGAGGGTGGATTTGTTTCATATAGAAACTCAAGACAGCAGATGTTTCTACTTGCAGTTATGTGAAGAAACATAGAATCATAGAATCATAGAATGGTTAGAGTTGGAAGGGACCTTAAAGATCATCTAGTTCCAATCCCCCTGCCATGGGCAGGGAAACCCTCCACTACACCAGGTTGCCCAAACCTTCATCCAACCTGGCCTTGAACACTTCCAGGGATGGGGCATCTACAACTTCTCTGGGCAACCTGTTCCCGTGCCTCACCACCCTCTGAGTGAAAAATTTCTTCTTTATATCTAATCTAAATCTCCTCTCTTTCAGTTTAAAGCCATTAGGCTTTAAACATAGGTGTGTAAATTCTTAATCACAGGAACAAAACATCATTTGTTCTATAGGAAAGAAAATATTAGAAGAAAATTCCAACTATAGTATGTGATTTCTGTGTCCATTTTGGCACCTCTAACCTCTCCACCTCATCATTCCACAGAAACTCTGAGAATCTTTTTATTTATGAAGGCAATGCCAGACAAATGAGAATGTTTTCCCTATCACTAAAAGGAAGTGTTATTGAAGAAACGTTGAGCCTGACTACCATCTAATTGACTTCACAGCATCAACCTTGATAATAAATTTCGTTTCACTTCATCAAGGTGTCCAACGAAATAAACTTGCAGCCTAATATTCAAGATAGTAGATGCAACTATTAAAGTGCTGAGAATTTTTTTTTACATTTTTCTTACACTGAGGCAGAAAAATGTCCCTAGAGAGCCCACACTTTTCTAGTCATAAGACAGAAACAAATAGCACAATACTTAGCATCAGTGTTGAAGTTCTGGATACATTACCTTTACACAAGCTTATAAAAAGCAGAGACTGTATACTCTTATACAGTAAATCTACTCTAATTTGAGGAGCTAGATGGTTTATTTGCAAACACTGTCATTGTCTCCATGGTGATGCTGACACCAATTTTCAGTTTTGCACTGATCTCTATGATTACAAATTTCCTTATAGAACAAACAGTCACTTGAGAGGATGAGGACGGTGATACAAAATTTTTTAGATTGCTTCTCCAATTTTCTAGTAGAATCAGCATTTATCCATCATTTCTCATGGAAATGTTTCCATAGATCTACCAAGATCAGCCACAGAATTAACCTAGACATTTCCTATTGGCAACTGTGAGATGTTATTGAGCTACAAGCTTTTGGTCTGAATCTCTGTGTTTGTTCTCCTCACTGAGGACTATGAGTGGTAAGAAAAGAAAAAGTCTGGCCAGAGAGACTGGTACTCTGACATCAGCACCAGAACAGTGAGGATGTGCCAGTGAAGTTAGAATGAAATCTCAATCTATTGACAGCTATTTGGAAAAAAATTCACTCTAGGGAACTAGGCAATAATATGAAAATAACAGCTTTACTAGGTAGGAAGTGGTGTTCCTTTTCCCAGTAGTGAAACACGAACTTTGCTCCATTTATGATTTTTGCATGTCTCACGAGTGTTCCGAGAAGAAAAATGCATGCTACATCCTGAGTATGTGCAAACAAATAGCTACAGGCTAAAACTTGTCATCCTACACAGAAAATTCTCAGATCTGTAGTCTGGATGGAAATTCTGCAACCTCAAGCTCAAACAGTTTTGTTAAGTCATTTTTTTCAGAGAGACAGCAGAGCTGCAGATGCTCTTTATCAGTATCGATAAAAGATTAACTCCTCCAATCCCAAGGATGCTCTAAAATCAGTGGAAGAAATCTTTAACATCAGTATTTCCCTAGAAAGCGATGGAATTTCCATCTAGCTAAGTTTCTGGGCTAATATATCTACTCTCTTCATCCAAGAAAAAAAACATGCCTGCATAATAAGTTAAGATGTCCTCTACATGCTGAAGTCTGTATAAGTTCAAGATAGTCCTTTCTCACACAGTAAGGCTTCATGGAAAGGAAGCCTGAAACATGTTCAGCACAGGCTAGCAGTGCCACACTCACTTGTTCCCACTCTAACTGGTCAAAGGGGAGAAATAGAGCAGTGTCATTCCCTCCACAGAAAGATCTAATTGGAGAATTTGGACATTTAGTGAAAGTTTTTAACTTATTTTCAAAAGGTGCCTCAATTTATGACTACTAAATCCATAAGTAAACTCTTATTTCTGGTCTGGGTTATAGAAATGCAGAGTTTCTCATGCTTCCTAGTGCCATTGAGCGTCTTATCTTTGTTTTCACTGAGCTTTGATCAGGTCCACGTAAAGCTAAGCCACTTTAACGTCACTGCACACAACTAACAATCTGCGAGAGCAGAACACCACCGGCCCACTTCAGTATGAAAAAAAAAAACCAAAACAAACACCCTGAGAAATAAACAATGCCCGAAAATGTGCCTATAAAGAGACAGATTCACATCTTGTTCCAATTGGATTCATTGAAGACCATAAAGCTATATTAATTCTCAACAGTAAATAATTAGCTTTTTTAAAAAAATCGACATAGACTTATCTAAATCTTGAACTGTCACTTGCATTAAACCTAGGAAAATGTTACCTTCCCCTTTTCAGCATTTTTTTGGTCTACATTAGATAAAGCAGGGGAACTTTCAGCCAATCCAGCAACAGAGGAAATTTCCAGATGAGCATCATTAATAACAGATAGGATTTTCAGTAGGAGCACAGGTCCTGTTAACAAAATGTGGAAATACAGTATCCAGAGAGCTTCCAGTGTCTGCTGGAATTCCTCAGAATAAGTTTCCACAAAATCAATTTTTCTCAAATAGTCTAGGACTTCTACCAAAAATCAGTTTGGCTGATAATTTAGTGGGAAACAAGCCCCACCGAACAGAACATTTCTATTTGTCAACATATTGATCTTCTACACTTTGTTTGCATTGCCCTGGAAGGACTGTACATACAGCACTGTAGGACAAATCTGAACATTATTTTATATAAGCAAGACAATGCTCATCTAAAGCTTTAGCATAAATATCAGGTAAAGAGATTTACCAGAGTGTTTCTTTTACTGTAAAATATTGATATTTTTGTTGCCAAAAAAGTCAAAAAATTACTTCTTCCCACTTGTATAACAATAAGGTTTGACAGGTAGAATGTATGAAATATACAGTAGCTTCTCCCGAAAAGCTATCTAACTTACTCAGCTTACAGTATGTGGAATGTAATTATCCAGAAAGTGAAATGTGTATAAAAATAGGTAAAATTCCTACAATATTTGTATTGAATTATAATTCCTCCTGCCAGGAAGGTTACAACAGGTCTACAGTATATGTATGAAATGTTTGTTCATAAAGTTAAAAAACATCATTACTTTACTGAAGAACACATTAAATGTAGGAATGCATAATCAGAACTGACTCTCAATTCTGCTTAGCTGGTGCATATCTACAGAGAACCAACATCCTTTCTGCACAAAACAAAACCAACCTCTAATTTGAGAGGTGGGGTTTTTTTTGTTTGGTTTGGTTTTGTCATAGAAGGGCCAGACTGAAGTTTATGAAAGAAATTCCTCTGGAAGTGGAAGTACTTTGTTGATTTTTTCTTTTTTCCCTATCTCCACTTTGTTTACTGACAGCAGTCATCCACCTTTTAAAACAATTATTGCCTGACATTACATGGAGTTTTTACTGCTTGTTTAGAACAAAGCAGTGAAACAGAAAGAACCTCCAACTTCCCTGTCATGACCCAGTTCTGGGCTTGTGCTTTTTTGACGAGTCTTTGATCTGCAGCAGGCCTCATAGGCTAGTCTCCCGGAGGAACATGGTGCCAATGTTGTAAGAAACCTTTCTCACTCTGGCAGATGTGATGGAGGGTTTTGTTGGCTTCTGACCACTTCTGACCTCGAGGAAGTAACAGATCCCAGGAATTTCCTTTGGAAAGTTTTCTGGAAGCTCTTCACGGGAACGAGGGATAAAAATAAAATTGTCTTCCTTTTTCAAAAGCCTAGGAAAAAAACCAAAACAGAGCAATATCAAAAACTGTAAAACACAGTCCAGAAACACCTCTTTGGAAGAGATCGATCTACATGGTCCCAAATAAAAAATTATTTAAAAGTCTAATGCAGCATCTAAAAACATCTTAAACCAGGATCCTTGGCTGATATATATTAATTTAGCATCATCAGTTTCAAGGATCTCCGTTGACTGAGATCAGCTAAGGAGATGGCCCAAATAAACACATTCTCTGAAAATCAGTGTCAGAATTCAGAAAGTCATGTACCAGAAAGGGAACCAAATTCATAATGATCATTCTCCATAACGTATCATTCGGGTCACTTAAAGCACTCCAGTCTGGCCAGTTGTGCAGAAATGAACATTTCAGAGTGGCAACTACCACCAGATCTCCATCTGGAAAGTAGGTATGAAGGTGACAGTGCTTGGGAGCTCTCACAGGTAGAAGCAGGGTGGTCAGTTTGTGCCCTTCTCCAACTCAGGAGTGTTGTATTTCATAAATTAGGTTCAAATACAGAAAATCCAGCTTCAACAAAAAACAGAATCAAATCTGACATTATTCATTAACAGTACCCATGGGTTTAATCTGGGCCACCTGATCTGGGTCAAAAACAGGTACAGGTTCATAGGAGCCATGAAGCCATCCTCCAGATATGCCCACACAAGTGGTACAGAATCACACAGAATCACAGAATGTTAGGGATTGGAAGGGACCTAAAAGGATCATCTAGTCCAATCCCCCTGCTGGAGCAGGACCACCTAGATCAGATCACACAAGAACATGTCCAGGCGGGTTTTGAACATCTCCAGAGAAGGAGATGTTCAAACATCACAGACCTAACTACACCACATTTGGCCATTTGTCATCTTCCTCCATAGTGGAGGAATCTCTATCTGGCTTCATCTAAAAGTTTAGGGCCTCTTTATCAAGCATCTTCTCTGAAACTAGATGGACTTGTAAAATAAAGAAAATAACTGTACATATTTTCTTTTTGTTTCCAGGAAATAAAGTTAGGGGTACTCAGTCCCTTGCAGTGTTGAAAAGAGCAGTTTTGAGGTAATGGTAAGCTCTGAGTACAGTTGGACATACGAATGCAGTCTTCATCTTTTCTCCTCCCAAGATACTTATTCTTTCTCTAATCAGTCTTATTTGAAGCTAAAAAAAAAAAAACCAGTGGGAAGAACTTTATTATCTTCAGTGGATGTTGTAGTAGATTGTTTATTTAATGTCTCTAAAGCTGATTTCTGGGAAGTAAATGAATGAATGAATCCTGTTGCCAGGAGAATTTTCCAGGATTCTCAGCACATGTAATGGCACTTCCTTTACTGAGTATTTTTCGTGGGTTTTGGCTGAGACAATCTGTGTGAGTTCATTGAAATATAAGGACATTTTCTTCCCAGCTTTTAAATAATAATTTGGTTATAAATCCAACAATGTTTTTGACTTTGAACTTCTGTGGTGGTCTTTGTTTAGCACGCAGTTTGAATGTCATAATCTATTTTCCAGACTGTCAATTTTATGATCAAAATACTATAATCTTTTCTAAACTGCATGGGAGTTTGCAGAGGTCTCTACAGAGAAGTTTTTCTCTTTTAATCTCTGCAATGCTTGAGATAAATATTTTGCATTTTAAAACTACAGGCTTGATACACTGAAATAACTCTTTGCTGCTTCCCAGACTAGATTTCTGCAAGTAACAGTTGAACTCTTAGAACTTTCTGAGCTAAATCTGCAAGCTTTTGCTGCCGTCTTTCTTCCCTAAAATGACTCTCCACTATGGAGCATCTAGCCTGCTAAAAATCAATGTTTTCCTTCTCAGAGCCTACCATTATCTAATTGTAATCACAGTTACACAAGTCTGAAACGGTAAAATATATGTATACTCTTTGATTCAGTTCAGGGCTGGCACTGAGTTTAGTTGCTATTTCACATTATTTTCCTCAAAGAACAAAAGTGCAAGACATTAATAAAAAGGTCTTATTTTCACCTATTTTGTGAATTGTAACTTGGTTGCAAGGAAATGCTCTGAGAGTATCAAAGGTGCCAGGGGTGATGGGTGACTAATGAATGAGTCCTTTGAAAATTCCTCCACTATTGTGGCTTGTGATAGACTCCACACCCCTACATTAGGTGCACTGTTTGAATCAGCCTCTCGCCCTCAGAAATTGTCTAGCTGACCTTTACTGGGATAACATTTAAGCTCCCAAGCCAAGCATGGTAGGAAACATTCTTTACCAAAGGCTAATGTCCGCTACTTACGACCATATTCTATTGTACTTACTTTAGTTTATACTTTTAAGAAAATAAAATTATTTGCTGGCTCTCGTAATAATACTATTAGAAAGACTTTACTCAGGAGAAAAATGGCCTCTTGTTAGCATTCTCCTAAAAAACGAGTTCTTCAGATTCCTTAAATATATTGGTGCTGACACTTGGTTTCCCAGGCTGAGAATTATACCATGGTTCAGAAATTGCCTCTGATTTCTTATAGCTTTGTGCTAATCCTCATTGCTTATCAGTGAGGACATTTTTCTGCAGGAATCTTCCCTCCTATTCTAAGTTTCTTGTCTTCCTTTTCATGGCTACGAAGAACTCCAAAAGACACTTCTTTGAAGAAGCAAAATGGATAGTGCAGATCCTCAGAGAAGGCAAGGCCGAGCCACACAATCAGTTTTTGCATTTCCCCTCTGACTCAGGGGGAAAGCCAGAGTAAAACCTTCTGGTCTGGAAGATTTCGTAGGGGGTGGCACCCAGTTCTGGTTGTTCATCCCACCTTGTGGACCATTCTCAGAGCATTTCATTGCAACCAAGTCAGTTTTCCTGTTCTGCAAGTTTGAGAGCACAATCTGTCCTGAGAGTACAATCTATCCTTCCCCTTCAGGAAACTATATGGCAGCTTAAACTCAACATAAAATGTTCCCAGATTGTCCCACAGCCATAGAGCTTCAGCTGAAGTTACACAACCTCTGCAGTTCAGGAATATGCATATAACAACTAGTCTGAAAATATTGCAAAGCATTTATCTCAGCTGTATTTCCTGCATCACTTTTGTGTATTTCCCTTAAGAGTACTATTGCAAAGGATATTTTTATAGTAGGTTATTCACAGGTTCAAAATTCTGGGTTCCACTCAAGTGGTTGGATACACAATTTACAATTCGGTGCTCAAATTGTGAGGGTCGAGCTATTCAAGCTTTTCTATAAATTGCCTGGAACTAGATATGCCCTCAGCTTGACTTCTTTGTTGATGTGTCAGGGGAGGAAGAATTTCTTAAACACTGATTTGTAGTTGATTAGGTTTGACAGCTTCCCTTCCTAACCCAAAATCTTCCAGAACCATTTAAATTCTTGTTCTGTCCCTTCCCTGGTGGAAATGCTGTTGCTTTTAGACAAAAAGAGATAGTATCTGACAATTATCCCGTTTATTTTTTCATTTGCAGTTCCATCATTTAAAAAAAAAATAAAGGTGTCAGTAAGGAAACAAAAATGTGGTTATTTCCTAGTGGAAACAAGACACATTTCAAGGTCAGAAGGTCTGTGTGTGAATGAAAATTGGGATCATAGTTAGTGTGAACCCTGAAGAAGCTTTTAAAAGCGATAGCTCTTTTTTCAATAGATGAAATGATAGGGTAATTAGATTTCAAACTATTTTGGCAAAAAACAGTCACATCTTCATCAGTGACTTCCTATATTCAGAAAATGAACTAACAAAGATTTGTTACTACAGAATTACTTGTTGCAAGGCCCTGTATGCTGAGTGTACGCTTTCCACAATGATTCTTACTCTCTCCATGCCCATTGGAAAGCAATTTCACCTCTTCATTTCTCCATCTCTCAGAGATGTCAGACCTTTGTACTTATCACTGGATGCTGTGAAGATTAATTAAGACATACCGAAAAAGTGCCTCTGCTTGCCCTCAGGCTCAGCAGGAAGGATGGCTGCAAACATTTTATGATTTTTTTGTGAGAAGTCAGCTAACCTGCTCTATTCCTTCCCAAACAAGATACAGTCACAAACTAAAGGATCTGTCCAAAGACAGGAACAAGATGGTGAGAGAAGCAGGCACTTAGCAGCCTGGAGTAGCAACTCCTTTAGAAATATGAAAGGGCAACTCTTTCAGAAATAGAAAAGAAGATCTTCCTTGAGAACTGTATTTCCACAACTAAAGGAATGAATGATTACCACATGTGCCCACTCAACTGCATCTGCTTTGAGAAACAGCAATGCTGAAGAAGCACTTGCCTAGCTCCAGCATGCTCTAATACTTTGAGTTTCACCACAAGGGCTTCTGAGGACACAATGCCCATACAGCGTCTGGAAGCCTTTCAGACCTCCTCCCCACGACTGTGACCAGTGTGTGCTGGACATGGCTAGCACAGATTGCCACATCCCAGTAAACTTTGCAAATCCCAGCAAATGCCAGCAGGTTTGTTGGGCTGCAGGAGCCAGGCACGCTGCATAGTTTGTAGTGCCCAGGGGCCCTTTACACCAGGCTTATCTTAAAAGCCACCTTCACGCCATGCAGCCAGGCCAAATCTTTCCAGAGTCAATAGATAGTAAGGAGCAAGCAAATCATCCCAGTGGTGATGCAGCCTGTCCTCGGCCAGCCTCCTCCTCTTGCTTGCCAAGCTTGCCACTGGCTCTCCCCTGACTGCAGGAGCAGTTCAGGAGTATCAGGGTAGATTTAGATTAGATATAAGGAAGAAATTTTTCACTCAGAGGGTGGTGAAGCACTGGCACAGGTTGCTGTCGTGGGTTATGTTGAACTGCCCCACACACAGCCGGTCACTCCCCCTCCCCCACCCCCAGGAATGAGGGAGAGAATTAAAGGATAAACGTGAAACCCGTGGGTTGAGATAAGAGTGATTTAATACAGATGATTTAATACAATGTAGGTGCTCACCACCCCTCGTATGCGAAGCCCGTCTCGTCCCGAAAACTGCAAATCCCGGACGAACGCGAGGCCCCGAAATAGAGAGGGGCAGAGAGGGAGAGAAAGAGAGAGAGAGAAAGAAAAAAAAACAGCAGAGCAACAGCGCAGCAAGCGCAAAAGAGCAAAAGTGCAAAAAGCGCAAAAGCGCAAAAGCCCCTCTTCCCGGCTGACCCTCGCTTTTATACTGGGCATGACGCTGCATGATATGGAATACTAATTGGCCAGTTTGGCCCTCAGTCTTAAGTTCCACACAAATGACAAGGGGAATCGTGTCCCCCTTGTCCCAGCTATGCTCCCCCCTTATCCTGCCGTGTTTCTGTACTCCGCACACTGAAAAGTCCTTGGAGTTTCACTTCCAACCACAAACATCAGCTTGCTATCAACATTCTTCTCAGAGTGAGCCTCTGAGTGAAACCAAAACAGGGAGCTCTTCTGGCTGTTAAAAAAAACTCTGTCCCAGCTAAAACTGGGACAGTTGCCTAGAGAAGTTGTGGATGCCCCATCCCTGGAGGTGTTCAAGGTCAAGCTGGATGAGGCTTTGAGCAACCTGATCTAGTGGAGGGTTTCCCTGCCCAAGGCAGGGGGGTTGGAACTAGATGGCCTTTGAAGGTCCCTTCCAACCCTAACCATTCTATGATTCTATGATTCTATCAGCCTCTCCAGAACAAAGTATAACATCTGCACCTGCCTGCACGGTTTGCTCCTCTCTGTCTTCCTCAGGCCCTCCACAAAATGTACAATGGACATACTTTTCATCACAGTTCCTGAGATGTGCCATAAACTGATACATATATATATATATGAAATATGTATTACATAATAACCTTGAAACACATGTTCATATCTAATTAGAAATGAATTATAGTAATGGGAATGTAATATTCAGGTAAGGTATTAATAACAGCCAAATATTTATTCAGCTTTGGTTTAGCATAGATACACAATTTAATGTCTATATAATGAATTTACACACACCCTAAATAAAAGTCATGTTGTGATAGGATTTGGCAGTTTGTTGAAACAGAGGAAAAAAAAGCACCCACTCAGAACTGAACTTCCATCTGAACTTCTTTTAGGAAAATTATTTTGTATAGACCAAAATTTGAACAATATTTCCAAAAGAAATAAGATGCACTACAATAAATGAGAATATGCACTGCCTTCCTAAATATAGTATGCACCAGGATAAGCAAAGTGGCCAGGTCAATCTTCCATAAATGTTACCTTTCACAGGGATAGCTATCAGCAAAAGAAAAGGTTCTTTCTGCCTTAACTCTTAAAGAACTGTAAAAACTGTAGTTAACTGTAGTTAACCAAGTTATGTGGTCCCGTGGACTCACTTGAGGGAAGAGATGCCATCCAGAGGGACCTTGATAGGCTTGAGAAATGGGCCAGTGCAAACTGCATGAGCTTCAACAAGTCAAAATGCAAGGTCCTTCACCTGGGTCAGGCCAATCCTAGGCACAAATACAAACTGGGCACAGAGTGGGTTGAGAGTAGCCCTGAAGAGAAGGATTTGGGGGTGTTTATAGATGAGAAGCTCAACATGAGCCGGCAGTGCACTCATGCGGCCCAGAAGGCCAACCACATCCTGGGATGTATCAAGAGAACCGTGGTCAGCAGGTCAAGAGAGGTGATTCTCCCCCTTTACTCTGCTCTTGTGAGACTCCACCTCACATACTGCATCCAGTTCTGGTGTTCCCACTATAAGAGAGACATAGATTTGTTGAAGCGTGTTCAGAGGAGGGCCACAAAGATGATCCAGGGGCTGGAGCATCTCTGCTATGAGGACAGGTTGCGGGAGCTGGATTGAAAAGAGAAGACTTCGGGGGGATCTAATAGCTGCCTTCCAATACCTGAAGGGAACTTACAGGAAGGCTGGAGAGGGACTTTTTACAAAAATGTCCACTGATAGGACAAGGGGAAATGGGTTTAAGTTGAAGGAGAACAGATTTAGATTAGATCTTAGGAAGAAATTCTTCAGTACGAGGGTGGTAAGTCTTTGGAATAAATTGCTCAGAGAAGTTGTGGATGCCCCCTCCCTGGAGGTGTTCAAGGCCAGGTTGGATGGAGCCTTGAGTAGCCTGATCTAGTTGAGAGGCGTCCCTTCTCATGACAGGGAGGTTGGATTAGATGATCTCTAAGGTCCCTTCCAGCCTATGCCATTATATAAGTCTATGATTCCATGAACTGTGTTCACATTGACATATTAATCAGTAAAATTAGGAAAATTTAATTAATGGCTTCCCAAACATGTTATCAGAAGACCGTCTCCTGCTGGAGTGCTGAGCCCTTCCTCTGCAGCAACAAGCGTTGGTCACTTCACCAGCTGGGTAAGCTGTTTGATAACATACGCCAGCTCATTTGTTTCCATATGAATTCAGATGACAAATTATTACAGCACTCATTAGAAATATTCATAGACTGCTCATAAAATACATGTTATAAAGATATGAATTTGCTGTTGTAATGCCAAAAATCAACATGCTTGGTCCTAAATTCTGGTGGCTTTGAATTTCTCCCTCAGTTTCTATACATGCTAGGAAGACCAGGAGACCGTAGGAAGCTGACTATGTCTGGATCTAATTAATTTCATATTGTACTTTATTATTTTTTAAACGATGGAAGTTCATGTATCAGTGTTTTTCCTTCATACAGATCAATCGTAGTAAGATTATCAAAGGACCAGCCATGATTTTTTAATGCAATATATTGTATATCGCATGCAGCTCAGCATGGTGAGTGTCTATCACTGAGCTTTACTACTTTTATTTCTCACCTACCTAAGCAGAAGGAATACTGGGCCTCTGCTCTCTGGGAGAGAGAGTTAGGCTCAGTGAGTAAGATTGTGCCATCACTAGTAAAAGGCCCCAGGCTTTGCATTAATCTAACAGTGCTGGCCTCAGGACTTGTCTGTGTTTGTCTAGATCTGAGCTTTCTGTAGTTTTGGCAGATGTCCAGCAGTCAGATGACTGTTGCCTAAATATGTTTTAGCTTTAGTTTAGCTGTGAGAAGCTGTGGTGTCACACATACTGCTAACTATTTGGCAGTGATCTAACATGGAGTTATTCTGTGTAGTGTGAACCTTGAATAAAAATGTAGTGTCACGAAGCACAAGCACGGGTGGACAGCAGAAGCCCCAGGACACAAATCACAGTGACTACTGGAGTGCAGCCTCATAAAGGCAGATGACACCGGGAAGAGAAACCTAAGAATAAACCAGTGCGTTTTGACTAGACTTTAACACTTTAATTAGACAAAATATTTTTTTGTGTCCATGTATAAGCTGTGTTCCCTCTCTGTCCATAACTAAATTGCCTGTCCACCAATATGTCTCGTGAAAGCATACATGGTGAACTGACCAATATAAAGAAAAATATTTTTTAAAGGATTCTCAGAAATAAAATTTAAAATAATCTGAAAAGACTCTTGGAGAGCAAACTCATTTTTTTCTCCATATAAGGCAGAAAAATATAGATACAGATAAAAATATAGGTGTAGATACAGATGTAACCTGTAGGAAAAATAATATATCTATAGATATAATGTGTAGGACAAAGAATTTGATGAAAATAAAAATCTATAAGGAGTTTATAGAAATTTTTAGTTTTAAATTAAAATCCCGAGAGAGAGATGTATATACATCCTTCTATAGTACCTAAAAGTAAAACTTCTTCCATATAACATTCTGTGAGATAACTGTTAAAACTCTTCAAATTCTGCAGTTCTTAATCGACTTTAAAGGCTGAGGGGCAATTTAGACAGGTGAACCAGCAGTGACCTCTCCCAGTTCAATGAGGAGGTGCGCTTGATTGCTCTCTCTCCTAAATCAGACAAGGATATGGGATACAGGCTGTTCATCTTTGCCTAAGCTCAGGTCCCAGATGTATTGCCCAACATGTGATAATGGAAAGTATCTGTACCCAACACTTGATGCCAGAAGCACCTTCTCCATAAGGGAAATATGTGCTGGAAAAGACCAGAGGTGGAAAGAAGAGGAAAAAGAGAATTCATTTTTAAATAAAGTTACTTGACAAATAGCACCAATTATGTTTACCTGCTTTTGATAACTGCTTAGAGATCCCAAGGCATTACATTGTAATAATATTAGGGAAACAGGATGAATGTAGGTATATTATATTAATATCAGATAAACATCATTATTCAAGGCTGAAACAAAGAATTAAAAAATATTTAATCTCTCTTCTGTGCTGAAGAACGGTCTCATAAATCTCATTGTGCTTCCTTTCTGAGTTTGGAAAATAGGGTAATTTTATTCAATTCAGGATAGTGTAGATGAATTAAATAAACTTTGAGCTGGATTTGTCAGTTTAGTAAAGGAACAGAGAAAGTATTATTTCTTCTCCTATTCCTTTGTGGCCACATGTTTAAACACGGACCAGTCTGGGATCCCCTACTTTCTCTCTAGTTTCCACATGTTTCACTGGAAGTTATACCTGTGCTGCTCCAGTGCTTTCATTTCACAGCACTTGGTGTTTCAAAGCAAATGAAACGAAGCTCTGTAATCCTTCAGTCAAAAGACCCGCCTGAGTCGAGAGAATAAGATATTTTGAACAGAAGGGAGCTCTTACCCCCAACAGATTCAGAGGCCACCTTTGCAAAAGGTGCTGTTCCACACTGCAGAGCTCTGCCCAGGCAGGTGTAGCTGGAGCAAGGCTGCCCCAGGTTCACTGCTGCTGCTAGGCAACACCACATCTTATATGGGTAACTCTAGACTCCAATTCCTACATAGGCAGATTACGGGCTCGCAGGGAAGCGTCTGAAACCAATAAGAGGTATTCAGAAGTGTGATTATAATTTGAATGCTGACGGTGCTTCCCAATGCATAATCTGTACTGTAAAATGAGAGCTGATAAGGATTAGACATGTTTCCAGTATCTGCACACTTTGTATGCACAAAACTTGTATCAGAATTTTCATCAGGGAGCATGGTAGACACAAACACGTAATGATAAATGGCAGTAGTTTAAATTAATTGAAAATCCCGTTATTTTCATATTGATTGCAGAATTATCTACTTTGGAAAACATTGCTTCTTAGATAATAAAAATATTAACTGAGTACACAGAAGCACAGTATGATCAAATAGAAGCATTTGATGGAATATAAGGTCCACTATAAAGACATTTCAGTTTGTGATGAATCACTTTATTTGTACACAGGAAATTATATAATCATGCAAATTATATTCAAGAAAAGTGTCGTGGTTTTTGGACTGAGGGTCGAGACAAGAACCGAAAAGGGAGCACCCACCAACCATGGTCTCGGGCAAAACATGACTCAGGCTTTCTTAATAAAACAAAACCATTTATTAACAGTTACTAAACAAAAGACAAAAGGGAACGAAACCGGTTACTTGAGAGGAGAAAAGAGAAAACAAGGCCCGATCTTAAAACAACACCTCCCCACCCCCTATTTTCCTTTCGTTCCTGGCTCTGCCTTCCCCCCAGCGGCGCAGGGGGACAGGGAATAAGGGAGTACAGGTCAGTTCATCCATGTTGTTCACTGCCGCCTCTTTCTTAAAGGAGGAGGAGTCTTTACACCATTTTTCCCTTGCTTCGGTGGATCCCCTACTCACAAAGAAAAAGTCCCCAAACTTTTCCAAAGTAAGTCCTGCCCGCAGGATTGCAATCCTCCCCATGGATCGCACCAGTTCGGGCTTTACCAGTCTCGGCCTCTTAGGGAGCTGCTGCCACTCGCGTCGGCGTGGGTCGTCCCACGGTCTCCAGATGCCTCCACGACCTCGTCGTGCATTCCATGCCCCATTATCAACAGTACCTGGTCGCGCATCCCCTGCTCCACGACCTCTCCTGGGCTCAGGCATCTCCTTCCCGACGTGGGTTTCTCCACAGGCCACGAGTGGGCCGCTGCTCCGCCGAGTACACCCTGGCTGCAGGGGGGCCGCCTGCCATCTCACACCGATTTGCAAGGGAAGCCTCAGCTCCAGTACACCTCCTCCTGCTCCATCTTTGCTGACCCGGTCGTTGTAATTGTCTTCTCTTAGATATTAATCCTCTCTGGGGAAGCTCGGCCCGGCGGGCACCCCGGGAGTGGGGCGCTTACCGAGTCCCCCATGCGGCTTCCCCGGCGCCATCTTGAGCACATGGCGCCAGCCCCGGGCCCGAGCGGCCGCTCGGCCGGGAGCCGGGAGCGAGGGCAGCGCCCTCCTGCTCTCTCCTCGCTCCTGAGCAAAAAGCCCTTTCCCGCCCCTTTGTCCCAACTTAAATAGGGCAATTCGCAGAGGCGCCGCCTTGGCTCAACCTCCCCCGGGGGGGATGGGACTCAGATCTGGTGGCACAGGGAGCAAATCCCCTCCCCTGCCACCAGAACACCCCCCCACACATCAAACTATCACATTCCACCCCTCGCCTCTGCGAATTCCCTATTTAGGCACAACTTCACTTAAAACATTGAACAAGAACACACATTTCACAAACAATCCACCCCTAGTCCCTTCACCAAACACAACAATCAAAGTTTCCCAAGGTCCCTCTGTTTTCACTACTCTGGAGTCCATGTTTTGCCCGTTACCTCTCCCAATCACTATTCTTATCTCGAATTCCTCAGCCCCACGTTGGGCGCCAAAAATTGTCGTGGTTTTTGGACTGAGGGTCGAGACAAGAACCGAAAAGGGAGCACCCACCAACCATGGTCTCGGGCAAAACATGACTCAGGCTTACTTCTTAAAACGAAATAATTTATTAACAGTTACAAGAGACACAAGGGAACAAGAAAACCGGTTACTTGAGAGGAGAAAGAGAAAACAAGGCCCGATCTTAAAACAACACCTCCCCACCCCCTATTTTCCTTTCGTTCCTGGCTCTGCCTTCCCCCCAGCGGCGCAGGGGGACAGGGAATAAGGGAGTACAGGTCAGTTCATCCATGTTGTTCACTGCCGCCTCTTTCTTAAAGGAGGAGGAGTCTTTACACCATTTTTTCCCTTGCTTCGGTGGATCCCCTACTCACAAAGAAAAAGTCCCCAAACTTTTCCAAAGTAAGTCCTGCCCGCAGGATTGCAATCCTCCCCATGGATCGCACCAGTTCGGGCTTTACCAGTCTCGGCCTCTTAGGGAGCTGCTGCCACTCGCGTCGGCGTGGGTCGTCCCACGGTCTCCAGATGCCTCCACGACCTCGTCGTGCATTCCATGCCCCATTATCAACAGTACCTGGTCGCGCATCCCCTGCTCCACGACCTCTCCTGGGCTCAGGCATCTCCTTCCCGACGTGGGTTTCTCCACAGGCCACGAGTGGGCCGCTGCTCCGCCGAGTACACCCTGGCTGCAGGGGGGCCGCCTGCCATCTCACACCGATTTGCAAGGGAAGCCTCAGCTCCAGTACACCTCCTCCTGCTCCATCTTTGCTGACCCGGTCGTTGTAATTGTCTTCTCTTAGATATTAATCCTCTCTGGGGAAGCTCGGCCCGGCGGGCACCCCGGGAGTGGGGCGCTTACCGAGTCCCCCATGCGGCTTCCCCGGCGCCATCTTGAGCACATGGCGCCAGCCCCGGGCCCGAGCGGCCGCTCGGCCGGGAGCCGGGAGCGAGGGCAGCGCCCTCCTGCTCTCTCCTCGCTCCTGAGCAAAAAGCCCTTTCCCGCCCCTTTGTCCCAACTTAAATAGGGCAATTCGCAGAGGCGCCGCCTTGGCTCAACCTCCCCCGGGGGGGATGGGACTCAGATCTGGTGGCACAGGGAGCAAATCCCCTCCCCTGCCACCAGAACACCCCCCCACACATCAAACTATCACAAAAAGTTATACCCAGAGGCATCAGATCACTACGTACTTATTTGCATAGTACCAGTATATTGTGATTCTGTGATACTGTGTTCAAATCTCCTAGATCACCTTCAGAAGCTCTGAATAATTCTGTCTTATGAAGTATTTTCCAATTGCAGTCTTTCCTTGCTACTGTGTCAGCAGTGTCATTTCTTGACTTCTTCCCTGTCTGTTCTTATGCTTTAAACCATGCAAGAAGGTATGGTTTGAAACAGCCTTTTGAAGTGGCCCCATACATATTCATTTTATTTTCTCACATAATTTCTAAAGCATGTAAAATAAACTAGTTCCTAGCTTTTTCATTATTATTTTAGCCATTCATCTTCAATGATAACTCCCTCACATTCAATCATATATTTTCTTGCCATTTCTACTTCCTTTTCCTGTAACCATGTCTCTAGTCTGTTACTTGCACTTGAAGTTCTCTGAATCAAGCACAGAATTTGTTCAGCACATAGCTGCAGATTTTTTTATGTAGTACCATAATGCATACAACAAATACCAATAATTCTGTATTTTGTTGTCTTTTGTTTTGCAGTTTTATGTTGTAGCATTACTTCATCATCAGTCACTTTTCTAGCATCTTCCTTTTCTGAAAGCAACAGTCTAAATTTTAACTTTCTGGAAGATAAGCCTGGACACGATGATCATGTAAGGTGAAAGTTTGGCCATTCTGAAACAAATGGTCCTACTCCCACTGGATTTCTAGGATGAAAGGGAAGTGAAAAAAAATGTAGCCCTCTTTTTGATACAACCTGGAAGATATACAAGGTGAGAAAATCTGACTCACATTATGCTAGCTAGAAGGCCACCAAATTTGTCAGGCATGATTTGCCCTCAATGAAGCCATGTTGGCTGTCACCAATCACCTCCTTTTTTTTCATGTGCTTTCGCATAGTTTCCAGGCGGATGGCTGCATGTTTTCGTGGAAGCTCTGTCTGGGTTGCCACATCCATTCTGGCAAGTACACAGGACGTAGCTTTCTTACAGGTGGATACCACAGCTAAACTCCTTCTGAGAGGGTGATGGCCACCAGTGGAACTCATCTCATGTGCTGGTAGGGTGATCATGCCCTTCCTGTGCACTCTTTCTCATGAACTGCTGTGCAAACTTCTGTACCATGCCCTGGCTGACGCCTCACACCCTATTTGCCCACTCTTTGCAGCACTCCTAGTCGCTCGCACTCCCCAGGCTGCTTTTTGTAGGTGTGAGGTGGCTGCCATTGCTCTGGCAATGCCCATGCTATGTCAGCGTCTCCCGTGAGGGCTGCCGGCTCCTGGGGGGAGGTCTCTCTGCTCCCCTGGCATTTCTCTGCCTCAGGAAAACTCCTTGTGTGCCAAGATCTGCTGCTCTGCAGTAGATCATGCCAGCTGCGGAGCAGCTCCCCTTGGTGAATGATGAGTCATGAAACTAGAAACTGTCTAGCTCCCAATTTCTGCTCTCAGGGAAACAAACTGGAGCAACACCATAACCCTGAGTGGAATCACACCCCTGAACCACATTTGTGAAGCAGTAAGATCTCTCTTCTGAAAAGGTATGGACTGCACTTTCAGAATATCTCAAAGATCTTCTCAGATTGGAGAACAACCCTTTATAAGAATTGTTCCTGTACAAGAAAAGTTCAGGTCCTGCCACAGGGCTTTGGTTGCATTTTGCCAGAAGCACGTACCTCCATTTGTCGAAAATTAATACCAAATGCCCTGCTATTGCCTCAGTTTTCAAAACTAGAACACAGTTGGTGAACAATCTTGTGTTCACTTTTCAATCATTGTCTTAAAGGGTTTCTCCTATTCCACAGTGGAAGACCAGAAACTGAAGCCACTAGGACATCGTACCTGGGAGGTCCCAAAGGCAGTTTCTTTTCCAGTGACATCAAGTCTCAAACAGCAATTTCCTATATATTTATCAAATTTCTTTTTATTTAAATGAACAGATTTTCTATACCTGATAGTAGGTTGGTTCTGCGTTTCTCTTGCATGTTACTAGACAATTATATGAACCTGCTTCTGTGCACTTCGTGATCAAAAGTCTATTCAGTTTTTCTGCCTCTTGTTCAATTAGCTGCACTTGCTCTATTTTGTAAATTTGATCTTGAGTGAATGGGCTCTTCAGATGAATGTAATTTTATTCACTAGTTTTAATTACTTTTAAACTTTAACTTCTGATTGATTATTATTTTAGCACATCAGACGCTTCCATTATTGGATGAAGAAATTCCATTTAGAACTTTAATTTACATAGATAGGTATGGGGAAAAAATAAATATTGAGATTCACAGTTCTGTATAAGAAGAAAGAAAAGAAAGAAAAGCAGTATTGTCTGAGCAATTGCATACAGATTTACCACAGCGAAACAGTCCCAAAACCTGAGTGAAACCGTACTTCAGAAAATTGCTTCAGATACAGAATGTCTGAAAAAGAGCAAGATTGAGATCTGCTGCCAAAAAAGTAAGTAAATGAATAGTATCCAAGCAGCAGAAATTCTAATAGTTAAGCTGTCAAATTTGAACAATAAGGAACACCTTTTTTATTTCGGAGCTGTTCCTCCTAACCAGATTTAATCAAGCCTGCTCTCTATTTGCATAATTTCTTCAAAGAGCTAAGGATAATGCTTTGTCATTTTCAATCTTCTTTCTTACATTAAGAAAATGCTTCTATCAAGTGTCTCTTTACAGTGCTACATAAGCAATTTTGTCTTCAAGAAAGCATAAAAAATCTTTGAAAGCTTGACCTTGCTGGCAAAGCTAAAGACTTTCTTCTGAGCCAATGGGAATGGGCTTCTCTCCATGAACTGTGTCAAGCGGGTGGAACTCAAATCCTTAGCCTAAACCTGTAACAGTGCATAAAATTACAGTGCTATGGGAGACATCTCCCACTTCTTTTACACATTATTTTAGGCAGGAACGGTTGACCCTTCTGTTCTGCTTCCTTGCCTCCACTGTCTCACTTCTTTGCACATTCTGATGGCAAACTAAAGACTGACAATCCCATGCAACACCTCTTTCCAGTTGTTCTGGTTCCCTGCCAACTTGATGTTGAAGTTCTTGTGGTGAGGACAGAGCATGTTACAAGATCAAACTCAAAACAAGCTGAAATAAAACCAGCATGAAAAGAATAAGAGGACTTACTGGTATGTGGTTGGACTGACATTGATGCGGCGTGGGTGACTTCCTGACTCGAACTTGCTTGCAAGGGTGACATTGTTCCCAAAGAGACAATAACGTGGCATTCTTACACCAACGACGCCAGCCAGCACCGATCCTGAGTGAATGCCTATCCTCATCTGGAAAAATATGAGATCTATGTCAGTCCGTCTCTCTTGTGCTGCCCTCAGTAATGTCATTAGCACTTAGCTACAAGTCAGTCACAGCAACCCTCTCAAAGAAATAAAAACTAAAGAAGAAAGAGTGAAGTGGAAGAAAACAGGCTCTCCCATTCCTCTAGCTTAAATCAGGTGCAGTTAAAAAAAGAAGAACAAAAACATGGTTATCTTTTTCTAAAACTATTTTCTTCTGCTGTTCACCTTTGCTGGAGACTACGACAGTAAAAATAGGAATCACGAACAGAATAAGATGGGATGACCAAGAGTTATTGCAATATCAGTCATCTAATTACACAAATAGATACATTACAGAGGGTTATTTCTGCCACCGCTTCTAGCACAAGCTTTAAAGTAAGACTCAAATTTTCTCAGATTGGTAGAAAGAGTAGTAAAGTGGAGCGAATGAATACAGCACTTCTACTTTCTTCGTATTTTTTTCTTCCACATTCCTAGAGGTCTAAGGTCTTTCTCACTTTGTCAGACTGAGAGATATTGCAATGGTGAAGATGCTGAAGATTAAGGCACCAATGATTTTTAAAATAACTGTATCCCCCATAACATAAGGAGGAATAAATCCTCAGTAAATTAAAAAAATCCATGTGACTATTGTAGCAATCATTCCCTGTAACTGTCTGAGATGTGGTGATTACATTGATCTGTAAAGCTTGCAGTCATCATCCAAGTTTCTCTCGGAGTGAATAACCAAACGGAGAAGATTTGTTCTCCATACATTTCAGCAACCCATTGTGTTTGCCAAGAAAATAATTTTTACAAATAGGAAAGTCTTTTATCTTGTTAACTTTATAACATTAAAAAAATGAAGATTATTTATATCTTCTGAGGACACTTACTCATAGCAACTGAACTGCTGCAAAACATGAGATAACATTAAGAAAATAAATAGCAGCTACTCAAACAAAGGGTCTGATGGGGTCTGAATGAGTGACTTAACTAATACTATGCTCCATACGGTCCTTTGACATACTTAATTCAAAGTTATCACACTGTGCTTTTGTCTGTCAATCCCTATTCTTTTAATAGCACAATACATATTTAGTCGAATAGAAATAAAAATTCATTGTTAGCATTTTTTTATGATAAGACAAATGCCAGCATTTTATAACCTTGGTGCTCACGAAGTTCTACAAACATGTGGGACCCTACCTTATTTCACTGACTATAGCTCCTCCCATGCATCCCAGATTTTTACCATGCAGCTAAGCACCCTTTTCATTCTGTTCCTCTCTTACATGTCACAGACAATGGGTATAGCATTATATCTGCTATATACTAAACTCATAGTCGTTCTGCATTCAATGTGATACTACTTAGATTCCCACAGCAACGTAAAACCTTCAATCTTCACAATAATGCTGTTAATTATAGGACTTGGAGGATTTCCCTGCCCATGGCAGGGGGGTTGGAACTAGATGATCTTTGAGGTCCCTTCCAACCCTAACCATTCTATGATTCTATGACTTTTAAAATAAATCTGTGTATAAATAGCACTCAAATTTAATTGAGCTTTCAAACCTTTACTACAGTTTGGAAGGTAGCTACTGAAATCCTTCAAATATTCTATCCTATTGGGCTGGACGCACCCACAAACTTGCTTTGGCTGTGAACATCTGTGCAAACGCATCACACCCACATTACTTGGGTCATACTTTGGGGCATGAAGATTTCCTGCTTTTGCCACAAGAAACATTTAAACTCTATTGTTCTTTTCCATTGAAAAAAGTCCTCCTGCACTCAATAAATGAGCAAACAACCCTTCTGCAAATTAGTGAGGGCAGTACCTGCCCTCAGAAAAGATTATGAGCAGAAAGTCTTGTTTACATAACAGCGAGTACGCTGTCAGCTTTCAATAAATAATAAAGAGCTTATTTACAATGTCTTGCTTTTGTGAGACGGGAGAAGGTTTAGATATTTTGTACACATTTTTAAGGACAGAACTAATGCTACCTATTTGTTAACTACTACTCACACATTTATTTAAGAATCACAAATAAACCACTTGCTGTGACCTCTTCTATGATACACTCAAGCACATGTGAAGGCTAGATGGAAATTATAAGAAGGAAAAAAAAGCTTTTTTTTGCTGTGGGAAAGTCAAGATGAGAGTATACGTTAGAGTGCAAGGAAAATCCAGTAGCAAAAAATGTACTGCGAGTGTCAAAACCTGAAGTTTTCATTGGGTTCAAGAAAGTTAATGTAGGTTTTCCCATTGAACCACCCAGAGAAATGCCTGATAAAAGATAAAACTATGCGAAGAACAACTTGCAAAGCTCCACTTCTGCTTCATTACATGGTTCTCTACAAGAAAAAGCCTGCAACACTGATGCTGTTGCCATGTAATATGCCTTAGTGTGTCTTTTTACCTCAAAAATAACCATTATATTGGTCATATATTACTTTTTAGTGAAATATGCTTTTCATAACAATGTCTTTTCAAGATTTTATTTCATCTGCAAATAAGTTATTCTGGCTTTTTCCTCACTGAGCTGAGAAGTGTTGTGTCAACAGTTGAAGGCTTTTTTTTACGAAGGAAGAGAATGTGTGATCAAATTATTAGCAGCAAGACACTTACTGGGACACATCAATCTCTCACATTAACTTTACATCAAAAGAAAATCTGCCTAGAGAACTTGACTTAGAACAATAATAACAGTTATACACGTATAGTTGTAGCTCCCAAGTTATATTGTATATGAAGCCCTTATCAGTGCTGTCAGCAAACAGTTACCATTAAAGATTATGGGTTGGTATTAGGGCCAGTGCTGTTTAACATCTTTATTGGTGACATGGACAGTGGGATCGAGTGCACCCTCAGCAAATTTGCTGACAACACCAAGCTGTGTGGTGTGGTTGACCCACTGGAGGGAAGGGATGACAGTGAGAGGGACCTTGACAGGCTGGAGAGGTGGGCCTGTGAGAACCTCATGAAGTTCAGCAAGGCCAAGTGCAAGGTCCTGCACTTGGCTCGGGGCAATCCCATGCACAAGTACAGGCTGGACGGAGAATGGATTGAGGGCAGCCCTGAGGAAAAGGACTTGGGAGTGCTGGTGGATGAGAAGCTCAACATGAGCCGGCAATGTGCGCTGGCAGCCCAGAAAGCCAACCGTATCCTGGGCTGCGCTCAAAGAAGTGTGGCCAGCAGGTAGAGGGAAGTGATTCTGCCCCTCTACTATGCTATCGTGAGACCCCACCTGGAATACTGTGTTCAGCTCTGACTCCCCAACACAAGAAGGACATGGAGCTGTTGGAGTGAGTCCAGAGGAGGGCCACAAAGAAGATCCGAGGGCTGGAGCACCTCTCCTATGAAGACAGGCTGAGAGAGTTGAGGCTGTTCAGCCTGGAGAAGAGAAGGCTCCAGCGTGATCTTATTGCAGCCTTCCAGTACTTAAAGGGGGCCTACAAGAAAGCTGGAGAGTGACTTTTGACAAGGGCGTGTAGTGATAGGACAGAAAGAGGGTAAATTTAGATTAGATGTAAGGAAGAAATTCTTCACTATGAGGATGGTGAGGCACTGGCACAGGTTGCCCAGAGAAGTTTTGGCTGCCCCATCCCTGGAAGTGTTCAAGGCCAGGTTGGACGAGGCTTTGAGCAACCTGATCTAGTGGACGGTGTCCCTGCCCATGACAGGGGAGTTGGAACTAGATGATTTTTAAGGTTCTTTTCAACACAAACCATTCTATGATACTATAATTGTTAATAACATATGAAATGCAAATTAGGTGGCAATACTAGGATGCATTATTTGTCTATCATAACTATATTTATTAATTTATGTCCTTTAAATATATGTGTAATATTTATTATATGTATATTAACCATCTTATACTTAAATTGAGCATTTTTAATACAATGCATGCTCTTCATTTGTGCTGACAGGTCCTTTATCCGTCCTTAATTATTTGGATAATGATAAAACGGCAGCATATAACTGAGACTGAAAGTTCAGTGGCATTATGCATACAAATGGAAAGATAGCTCTTTGGAAACTATCACAAAGAGAAGGTAGCTGTGAAAAAAATAACCACCAGAAAATACCTGACCCCTATATCAAGGAACAGTGAAGAGATGGACAAAGGCAAAAGACATTTCTTGAACATAATATTGGAAGGCACAATGGGGAATGAAACATGAACAGGTGTGAAAAAGAGCAAGAGACCTGTGATAGGCCTTTTATATAAACACGAACAACTTGAACTGGATGCAATGGAAAGATTTAGAGTGGAAAATGAGAGAGAGAAGAACGATGAATTAATTTGATCTTTGCAGCAGCTGTGCTAATAGTGAGGTGGGGAAAAGCTGATGTGAATGTCAGAGATGTAAAAAATAAGCTGCCTGCATTGGTCAATGGAGGAAAGACATAGCTGTGCAGAAAGGAAAAGAAGCTTTGAAAAGTTTTAAAGAAAATGTAGCAGTATTTTGATATTGTCTACAGGATAAAGCACAGGGAGCTGAAAAGGCTAATACCTGAGTGACAGGAAGGATAGTAGCTTTGTATAAAAGTGATAAAGAAAGTTCATAAGGAAAGACAAGGAGCATTGGAGCTACGGTCATCATGTGATGGGGAAACATGCCAGAAGTGGTTATCAACAAGAACTGATAGTCCAGACTGGACTGAGAAAGAAAAGTCAAGAACAAACAGGAACAGGGATGATCAGCACAAAAACATTGTGTTTTTCTGACTGAACGTTCTGTTACTGCGTTTTTCTGATGTATTGAATCTTACAAGAGTTGTGCTTTATCCCTTTACATCTCCTCATTGCCAAAGCATGATTTTTCTTTTTTATAAGTAAAAGTGCTGGATTTTGCTTTGAATTGTTTTGTTTTCACCTCCTGTGCAGCTTCCATCACTTCCAATAGCCCCAATGCCTTCTTAGGCACCATACTGAAAATTGCACTCTTCCATCAAAACAAAGCCTTTTTCAAGTGAGATGAAAGTAAATGCAACATTGAAAACTCACAATTCATCTACACTCACTTTATGGTGAAGAGGCACAAGTATTTTACAAAGGGTAAAGGAATGCAGTGGCATGTCTGAAGTATATGTAATCTTTGCTAATTTATTCCTTAATAGCTTTTTCTGCTAATCAGTATGTTCACAATAAGCAAATCCAGTAATTTGCTTTATGTTCAAAGCTCTTGAGCTTCTTCTTTTTTGAAACCCTGCTGAAAAAATGCATTCTTCGTTCCCTCTTCTCATTTCCCCACATAATTTTTCTGGAAAAAATCTCTGACATTAAAATGCAAGTGGAAAGACACCATTTTACAGTCTGACCAGTACTCGTCTCCTCAAGACTATTTTTTAAAACCTCCTCAAATCTAAGATTTTGACCAATTATGTCTGCATATTGATAACCAAGAGAACACATTAAACCCCATACTTCCCTTCAGTCAAAACTGAGGCATTGCGTTACAAGACTTAAAAATACTTCCTTTATCAATTAGACTAAAAAACAATGGTTCAAACTGTAATGATTCCTGAAAGGAAAATTAACTGTCCTTTTTTAATTATTCTTCAAGCTTCTTATGTACATGGTGCTGTGCAAAAGTGTCTGAAATCTCGATTAAGGTCTTACAAATCTCTTTTAAAAACCATAACCCGTTCTTAATTCAGAAGAGAATGGCAACATCAGTGATATCTTTCCTGGTAGGTGACAGCATGAAGAATTGCATAAGGACATGACAATGAAGAATAATTTCTGAGTTGAAAAGAAAAGGCTCTTTGTGGACAGTATTGAAAGGTGGAGTGGGAAAAAAAAAAGAGTCTGTGGGTACCTTTCTTTTTGTCTGCCAGTAAAAAGTAGTAGATGTTAGAACATGCAATCAGACTTTCCAATTCAAACCAAAGGTACGAGCAACCTGTCTTTGGATAAGCACAGGGCAAAAATACATGCTCATTTTCAAAATTCTCTCTCTGCAATGAGTAACTTTTTGTTCAGGGATTTCCTGAACCAAATAAATACTTTTTGTAGAGGAAAGGTGTTTTTTGTTCACAGCTCCTCCTCAAATACTACGATAATATTTCGTGGGAGTGGTAGCCATACACATTCTTCCCACCGCACACACACAGAGAGAAGGACCTTAATAAACAGTTCTCCCACTCTGAAAAACATACTCCTATGCTAGAAAGAGAAGTCTCAGATTGCCTCACAGGTTAATTGCATCCAGAAGGACTCAAAAGTAATTTTCACAGAACTGCCTGTCTTAAACGCTGACCCTGAGCTGAAGAAGCGAGGGCAGGCTGGAAAGTAGGTGACATAGTTTGGAAAGCAACCATGGGCAGAAGTAATCCCCCACTCAGCCAGCCTGGAGCATTTCAAGCCTTAATAATGTGACTGACTGGCAGCTGCTCAAGACTTTGTGCAGAGCTGGTAGCAGAGCTCAGGGCTGATACAAGGCAGTAGCTGTATGGAAATATTTCCAGGCACATGGATGTCCCAAGCCAGCAAAGTATTTAAATACAATCGGAAGTGTTCTGCTAGATCAGGACTTTCAACATCAGTTTCAATAATGTACGTGGATATCTGTATACTACTGTTTCTTAGACAAAGGGCTTTCTGCTTTAACATCCTGAGTGATACTCTGTGTTTCAGTAAAGACCTTCTCCCTTCTGTCCTTTAAGTCCTCTTCAGAAAGGAGAAAGTCACCTCTCACAAAGCGTCTTAGCTATTAGCCTGTGATGCACTGTGAGATCCTTTCAAACAGAATGTGCCAAATTCTGTAAGATGTTATCTGCTCTAATATTTTGTAGCAGCTTCTACAACAGTGCTATCTCTGAATCTCAACATATGCCTTACACAGGGACGTTTATTTGTCAAATGTATTAACACAAAATAGACTCTACAGATCTCAGAGCTCTAAAATCAGGGCCACACACTGGTGAGTCAATGTGCCTTTCTGCTCCTTCAAAGAACTGCAAGTTGACAGAACTGACAGCTATGCCCTGACATATGCTTTAGTGTGTGGGTTATCTGTATTCTTAGATAGATTTATAAATATCACAGTGTCTTTCTGGAAAGGGACATATGACAGTACAGCTCACTACAGAATTGTTGCCAAGGAACAGACCTGCTCAGAGGAAAATTCAGATCACTGAATTTCACGAGGTGTTCTATAGAACCGAACTACAGGATGTATTTCCACCATATTTGAACAACAATTGGAGAAATTCGCACTTAGCTTTTTCGAAATGAGAATTTCCTAGATTTCTTACTCATAGACTTAGAATTATTCATATCGTTTGTGCAAAACACATACAAGTAAATTATAACCAATGTGATGCATATTACAAATGTACATCCCTGGATTATGCTATTGGCATACAATCATCTCTACTGAATGTGGAACAAGGAGCTATGAAGCACTTCTACATAAAGTACTCCAGATTTGAAGGATTAAATTCCTTTTCTCCTTCCACTCAAGTTCTTCCACTATGATCTAAGTTAGCCCTGCTTTGCATAGTGATTGGATTAGACAACCTACAGAGGTTCCTTGCAACTTCCTTTATTCCATGACTCTACATTTCATACCCTATGATGAGAAATTATATCCCTACGAGAGTTCATCAGCGGTATGAAGTAGAATTAGATGAAGTAAAAATCAAAACCAAAGACTCAAGACTAGTTTTGCAGAGGTCATTAGTTCTAGCACCAAAGGAAAGTTTATACTGGGGCAAGGTTTTTTGGTCCAAATTCTGTCCTGAGGCATCATATGAATTCACTATGGCATTGCTCTGGGTCTAGGTTAGAAGAGGATATGGGTCATCTGTAAGAAAAAATCTGATATGAAATGATTTACTGGGAGGGTGGAGGGGGAAAAGATAAACCACATAAATGAGAATTTTCTAGAGTTGCTTAAGAGAAGAGGAAGTTCTATACCATTCCCCTAGGATTCCAAAGAAGAGACATTTATGATAATTTGCTTCTTCATAAGATGCTTCTCCCTCACCAATAAAATGTTGCATTTCATTGCTGATACAGCATTTAATCAAAACCATTTTTTTATTGTTTTCTTTGAACAGTAATTTCCACAGCAGGAATTTAATCACTATGTGAATTTTTGTGTTCAGGCACTTAAAAAAGAGCTAATCATTCAAGCAAGCCCACATAACAGTGGAGGATTTTTCCCAGCCTCCTCTCCGCTGACACTCAAAAAAAAATTATCAGAAAGTTCTTTATGATCCTTAGTGTAGGAGGACATCTTTGTCTCACAGTGCCATCATATGACATATACTGAATGAATTGGGTGATACTTTAACAAGGATAAATGACACATACTCAAAATATTTAAGAGAACAAAAAACCTGTATGCTAAAAAAAAATCGGGCATAAGCATTTCAACCTTAAGAAACAGTCTTTGATAGTTTTGCTGATTTAGTCATTTAAGGTAGATTTCATTTAATTTCAACCACCTAGAAGGTAGGCAGCCCATTTAAGTTAGATTTCTAGACTCCATCTACACCAAGAAGGTAAATAGCCTCAAGGTTGCAATTCTTCACATTCTAAATTTGGCACATAGGAAGGGCTGGATCAACCACTCCTGAAGGTGTCTAACTCTCTTGGTGGAACAGAGAGAGACATTTAATGGTAAGTTTAGCCCGGACACCTCATGCACAGATAGTTGAAGATAGTTGAGATGAATCCAACTCTCAGACTGGAAAAGTTGACATATTTTCATCTTTGCTTAAAATGAGCTACACTCCTATGTATAAACAATCAAAGAGTGTTGATAGATAGGACCCCATGAAAAGATCATTCTATTTGTAAAAGAGCAGAAATTTCTTCAGATATTTAACATAATGGTCTTTGAAACTAGCCTGCAGTATTTGAAACTGTAAAACAAAATGACCTTTCAATGAAAAAGTCATGCTTCATCTTTTGATCATAATATGTGCTTTTATGTGTAGATGACATTCATGTTGATCTGCTTTGGCAAAAGTTTGGAACTAATCAACAAGGGTCTGCTGCATAACAGCTTTAAAATCTACAGAAACCATTGATGTATAAGAATCTTACAGTTTTACTATTAGAAGCAACCTTATCTAGCCTATGCACAATAATGATGTATCTGTATCAAGATTCTTCCCAAAGGCTTCTACACTGTTAAAGAGACCTAAATTGTTGTCTATGTCATTTAAACCTTTACCACTGCAAGATGTTTTAATATTTCTTGCACAAAGACATTTTAACTTACATTTTAAGTGTGTAGTTTCTACTGGATCCCCTAGCTTCTTGTAAACAGCACCAAGGCAAACATAATCAAGATAAAAAAATTGATTAATCCCTCTCATCTATATGGACACAATAGACATAACATAAAAATCAACAGGCCAGGTTTTGCAAATATACCTGTTCATAAGTTGAGAAAAGTGGAGAGACTAGTTCCTTTAGCACCTCTCAATCTAACAAACAATATATCCAATTAAATATAGACAAATACCAGAAACAACATGTACCCTCTTTTGAAATGCAATAAATCAAGGAATGACCACATGGAAAGTCAAAAGGCTGAGAATATCCCCAGTGGTGCATAAGGAATGCTTAGTGTTACAAGTTATAGTGGCTAAAAAACAGTTTGCTTCCTTGTGAAGAAACTTAGGGCACTGCCATCACCATGAAGATTTGAATACTAAATGTCCAACGTGACCACTCTTTCTCATGCTTAACTAAAGGATAAATTAGCTTGTAAAGCACAGAAGGTTTCCATATGACAGCTGGGACATTCAGGTAGTTTGTATCATGTATGTTCCGATGTCAGAACAGCTCATGGACCGTCCTTACACATCTCACTCATTTCTAAAATGATAATGATGCTGTGTTCCTTTCCTTATTCATCGGTTCATTTTTGAGAACTTCATAGATTCATAGATTCATAGATTTCTATCTTGGAAAAGACCTTAGAGATCATCGAGTCCAACTGTCCCTAATCTCCCATTAAACCATATCCTTAAGTAGTTCATCCACCCTTTTCTTAAACACATCCAGAGATGGGGACTCAACCACCTCCCTGGGCAGCCTATTCCAGTGGCTGACAACCCCTTCAGAGAAGAAATACTTTCTAACATTCAACCTGAATCTCCCCTGACTAAGCTTATACCTATTTCCTCTTATCCTGTCACCCACCACTAATGTAAATAGCCCTTCCCCTACCTCCCCACCATCCCTTCTCAAGTATTTGTAGGCTGTAATCAGGTGTCCCCTCAGCCTCCTCTTCTCCAGGCTAAACAGCCCCAATTCCCTCAGCCACTCCCCATAAGTTTTATTTTCCAGCCCCTTGACCAGTTTAGTCGCCCTTCTCTGGACTTGCTCCAGGAGCTCAATATCTCTCTTAAAGCGAGGGGCCCAAAACTGGACACAATATTCCAGGTGCGGCCTCACCAGTGCCGAGTACAGGGGCAGGATCACTTCCTTGTTCCTGCTGGTCACACTATTCTTGATACACGCCAGTATCCCATTGGCCTTTTTGGCCACCTGGGCACACTGCTGGCTCATATCAAGCCGGTAGTCAACCAAGACCCCCAGGTCCTTCTCTGCCAGGCAGCTCTCCAGCCACTCTTCCCTGAGCCTGTAGCAATGCTTGGGGTTCAATTTCTATAGACTCAACACAAGACAATGTAAGAGCTAGACGACAACAATGATTTTGCAGAATTTGCCCTCCTCTTCAGCCTGAAGCATGTTTCCACAGACAGCAGATAATGATTAGCCGAGCAGGCAATGGGAATTGCATAGAAAGAGAGAAGAGGCTCTGCAATTATACAGAACCTACAAACAAGAGCCTTAAGACTTCACCTTGGCTGTAATTGGGAAGGTGTTTATTAACTTACTGGACATTGTACTTCACTGTCACAGAGTTTCAGATTTATGCAGGGAAAGTGAATTTCCTCCTCAGTGGAATCAAAACACACATTCGAATATAATGATCCTTTTGAAGTCTTTCAGACAGGCAAATCCACAGAATTGAGAAAAACTATTTCATGCAACAAAGGGAATGAGCAAGAAGAGAAAGGGTGCTGTTTTGCATTGAACTGAGGATTTTAGCAAAGCATTCACAGATTTTCATGTTTCACGTATAGCCAGCACTTCAGCAAGTCAATCAAATTTTCTTGACACTACAAAACAAGTATAACAAAAGCTAGCATCACAACTCCGTTATCTTCACTGAAAATCTAGGTTAAAAAAGAAATTTGTAAATAAAATCGTTAATGAAATCAACAAAATAGAACTCTGCAACTCATGTAAAATGTAACATTTTCTATTCCTAGATCGAAGCTGCAAATCTACAAGCAATGTCTGATCATTATTGCATGTCAGAAGTGCCATGAATGGAAATGAGATACTATTCTACTGTTTGTTCCAACTGTTCCACATAAAATTTTTAACTGTGCTGCAATTTTAAGAATAATATTTAGGATAAATTTGAATGTTCCAGTGTTTACATGACTAGAAAGATTTCAAACTTATTTTCAAAGCAGTTAGCAAATGATGTCAAGATGATGTCAAGACTATGACAAAATCTAAACAGATGGAGACAAATTGCTCTGAGATGAAGATGAATCACTTATGGGAAGGAAAGACTTCAATGTTCAGTCTAACGACTTTCCTTCACTTCATTCAGTGATCTCTCCCTCTGTGTGTCACACTTATTTTCCCCTTCAGAGACACACTGATAAAGAACAAAACACGAGAACAAACACATCTGCTTTTAAATTGCGCATTCTGTACAAAATCACAATCATAATACATACATTATAGTAATTCCTTTTATAAATATTACGCATTTTACAAATACAAAAATTCAAACATGTTAATATGCTTAGTCAAGATGACTTCTGCCCATCTTCACAAGCTTTTATAAACTAAATTTTTTTTCTATAATCCAAAAAAATACACACACACAAATACAAGCATATTTGTGCTTTTATTTGTGTGAATGAGAAAGACCAAAAAAAGAAAGACAAAGAGACTTTAAGCCTCAATTATCCTTGCATGTTCTTTTGAAAATCATTAGACAAATTAAACACTAATTTAGTTTTGGATGCAGTAGCAGATGATAGCATGGCATATCTATAACTTAATTGTTTGTCACTGCTGCCCAGCCAACCTTTAATGCTGCTAATTGGGTGAATTTGGCAGCTGAAGGACACTGATGCCTAGTCCTGGATTTTGCTTATCCAGCATTATCATTACTTGCTTCTCTCCTGCTGTTGCTCTTGTCTGATTGTGCTTTACTTAGAACTTTGCCAGTCAACTTCTTCACTCGAAGCCATCTCTCGGTTCAGCCTTTGTAGCTGACAACTCTTTTGCCTTTTAGTCCCATTCTTTACTCTGTTCCTTCCAAATGCATGCAAAACGTGTTTTCATAGAAAGAGTCCCTTCATTCTCTGGTTCCCTGTATTTTTCATACCCTGCATACATGTCAAATATGTAACTGGTGTAACCGAAAAACAGGAGTAAAATATACAAATTCTTCTCCCACAGAGAGCAACCAACTCAACAATTCTTCTCCCATCATTTGCTAACCAAAAATAAAACATATTTGTCTTTAAAAATTAATTCAGCTTTTATCAGATGATACATAATCAAGTCAATGTGAGAAGCAGAAAGAAGCAGCAATCATTCAAATCACCTGTAATAAAGTGTTATTCCCACAGTAAGAAAACAGAGGAAAAAAGAATGAGTGGAAAGTGATCTTTACATTAATGGATTTGTTAAAACAAATATTAAAATTTTTGATGTTAATATGGAATTTTTTTGTAAGATAGTATTTATTTAGTAGGTCATCTGCGGAGAACATGCAGCCAAGACAAGCAAAGAAATTAGCTACCAATCCTTACTAATAAAAAAATAGTTCTTTTAAAATCAATCAACAAAAATGACACTGAAAAGCTAAATATAGTTATGATTATGTACAGGAGAAAAAAATAATTATTTTTGATATTATTGCTTCAAAGTCTATCTTTTAGCCCTAACAAATTAAGGGAAAACAGTAGGAGAGAAAGAAATCATTAGACATTTCAGAGACTCTGGCTGTGCTTTTTTGAAGATTAAATCATGTCAATTTAATAATTTTTATTCGCATTTAACTTGAGTTGAAATTAAGTGGATAAATTAAATAAAGTACATGAAATACGCCTGAACTTCATCTCGCTTGTACTTCCACCTAGCAAATAAAAATAAATTATGCTGAATGTTATTTACTCTGTGTGTTAATGATCTGCAATAAACAACACACATTTGAAGTTAAATGATCACACAAACTGAATGCATCCAAAAATATACTCTGAACTAAAGATACACGATTCAAAAGAGAAAATCAGAAAATTCTGTGTAAGGTCTCCTGAGTGAAGACTAAAATGAACTTGAGTTAACATGCAATCTGGTCACATAAAAAAAGTAATTGGGGCTATGAACATCATATGACACTCTAAATAGTTCCTTCCTACAGAATTCTCGTTCAACTGCACCAAGAATATTAATTTAAAACCTAGGTACTGTGAACAGGAGTGATTTCTGAAAAGATCACCAATCTGTTCAGATCCTTGGAAGGACTTGTTTAAGGGGGAAAACTAAAAAACCCGTAAATATTCACAGCTTGGCCAAGTATTACTCAATAGGGAGAATATCATAATCATCCACAAATATCTACAAGGTGTTAATGTCAAAGAGGGAGATATGGCAGATGGGGACACAACTAGAAATAATAAAATGGAAATGAAGACATAAATGAATATCCAGCTTCCCTAGGCCTAAACAGATGATATTAATGGCAGCAACAGACTCCTGAGGCAAGTGTGCTAAGCTACATCATAATGTTCTTTTCTTTAAGACACTAGTTAAACACCTGAAAATACATAGTAAGGATGCTGATGGGAAGATGGACAGGATGCATTAATATATGCACCTCTTTTTTAACTCTAACATAATACTGCATTTAAGGACAACTAATTGCAAAGTGGAGATACATTTGAGGGTTTCAAAGGACTGCTAAAAAGTCTGTCTTCCTGTTATCCTTAATAACAGATGGGCTAGGAGAAATAATTTTTTAAAATCCTGAAACTATGTAAAGAAACAGAATTCTAAACTTCAGTTTTAAATTAAGTGTAACTCCATTCACATTCTCTTTAGAATTTCACTTAAATTTTGTTCAAAAACTTAGGTAAAACTTAGGTTTAGCATTTTGAAAAGATATCCAGAAGAACTCAGAGCATCTGCTTTATCTCCTTGAACAAATCTATGTAAAAAGAAGTTAGTACTCTGCACCTAGTACAAGTAACATTGAAAAGCAATTGAAAATCGTCACTGAGATACAGAATCATTTCCAAAATGGGAACATCTATTTCTATGGTAATAGCAGATGTGAGAATAAGAAGAGGAATACATTCCTTTTGAGGAAAGAAATATATCATTTTTAGAAGAATCCAGGTTGGAAAATATTAAGAAATACTGACTTAAGTATTTTGGAAAGCAGATGAGACCAGGATCCCAAACTCAGAAACTTCTCAAGCAGAACTAGGCCTAACAAGATTTGTATGTTCTCAGGTCCTCACTAGGCAAAAGGGGTGGCTCCAGAGACACTAGGGACACATCTGAGCTGGGTCTAAGAACGTGGGAACACAGCAGGAAGACCTGAGACCTAAAACTAAAGACCTGAGACCTAAATCCCCTGTTCTTCATGTGAACAAGGGATTTGAAAACTCCAGATCTGATAGGAGAACTGAGGATGATCAAAGGGTGTGAAATCCTAGAAACCATGTGGTCTCTACATCAAGCAAGCTGTCACTATAGCTCTTGAAACCTGCATTTCTGGAAAACGTTTTTGGTGTCACGGAATCAAAAACCTATTTTGGCAGAAAATTTCTGATCAGATCAATATAGATTAATTTATAATTAATAATATAGTTTAATATATAATTAATCTAGTTACTAGAGATGAAAAAGGAAAGTACAGCAACTATGTTCAATCAATTTTACTTAAAATATAAACTTGGATTTTTAACTTTTTTTAAAAAATAATAACATGATGTCTGTGTATAACAACATACTTTGCAGTATCGAGCACACCATGCATAGCAAACCAGTGCAATCTTGACAGGGAGAAAAAGTAATAAGATTTTTTTAGACAGTCATCCTTCAGGAATGTAACTATCAGTTCTCAATACAATGCAATCATACATTGAACTAGTCATGTTATTTTGGCATTGGTCTGTTCCTCGTCACAGATGATCACAGTTAAGCTTCATGTGGAAACTATCAAAATAAACCCTTTCATAGGAAATAGTTTGGCAGTTGTACATTCAGCCTTCATGAGTATAGAATCATAGAATCATAGAATCGTTAGGGCTGGAAGGGACCTTCAAAGGTCATCTAGTCCAACCCCCCTGCAAGCAACAGGGATATCTCCAACTAGATCAGGTTGCTCAGGGCCTCATCCAACCTGGCCTTGAACGTCTCCAGGGATTGAGCATCCACCACCTCTCTGGGCAACCTGTTCCAGTGTTCTACCACTCTCATGGTAAAAAATTTTTTCCTAATATCCAACCTGAATCTACCTCCCTCTATTTTAAAACCATTACCCCTTGTCCTATCACAACAGGCCCTCCTGAACAGCCTCTCCCCATCTTTCTTGTAGGCCCCCTTGAGGTACTGGAAGACCGCTATAAGGTCACCCCGGAGCCTCCTCTTCTCCAGGCTGAACAGCCCCAACTCTTTCAGCCTGTCCTCATAGGAAAGGTGCTCCAGCCCTCTTATCATCTTCGTGGCCCTCCTCTGGACCCTCTCCAACTGGTCCATGTCCTTCTTATGTTGGGGACTCCAGAAGTGGACGCAATACTCCAAGTGAGGTCTCACGAGGGCAGAGTAGAGGGGGAGAATCACCTCCCTCGACCTGCTGGCCACGCTCCTCTTGATGCAGCCCAGGACGCGGTTGGCCTTCTGGGCCGCAAGAGCACATTGCCGGCTCATATTGAGCTTCTCGTCCACCAGCACTCCCAAGTCCTTCTCCTCAGGGCTGCTCACGATCCATTCTCCGCCCAGTCTGTATTTGTGCCTGGGATTGCCACGACCCAGATGTAGGACCTTGCATTTGGCCTGGTTAAACTTCATGAGGTTGGTACGGGCCCACCTCTCCAGCCTGTCGAGGTCCCTCTGGATGGCATCCCTCCCTTCCAGCGTGTCGACGGCAGCACACAGCTTGGTGTCATCGGCGAACTTGCTGAGGGTGCACTCCATGCCACTGTCCACGTCACCGACAAAGATGTTGAAGAAGGCCGGGCCCAACACGGACCCCTGAGGGACGCCACTCGTGACCGGTCTCCACATGGACATCGAGCCGTTGTCCACTACTCTCTGAGTGCGGCCATTGAGCCAATTCCTTATCCACCGAGTGGTCCATCCATCAAACCCATGCCTCTCTAGTTTAGAGAGAAGAATGTCGTGCGGGACAGTGTCAAAAGCTTTGCACAAGTCCAGGTAGATGACATCCGTTGGTCGACCCTTGTCCATCGATGTTGTCACCCCATCGTAAAAGGCCACCAAGTTGGTCAGGCACGATCTGCCTTTGGTGAAGCCATGTTGGCTGTCACCCACCACCTCCTTGCTCTCCATGTGCCTTAGCATGGTTCCCAGGAGAATCTGCTCCATGACCTTGCCAGGCACAGAGGTGAGGCTGACCGGTCTGTAGTTGCCCGGGTCCTCCTTGTTCCCCTTTTTAAAAATGGGGGTTATGTTCCCTCTCTTCCAGTCATCGGGGACCTCGCCAGACCGCCATGACTTCTCAAATACAATGGCCAGTGGCTTGGCAACTTCATCCGCCAGTTCCTTCAGGACCCGCGGATGGATCTCATCAGGTCCCACGGACTTGTGCACCTTCAAGTTCCTCAGATGTTCCCGAACCTGCTCTTCAAGTACAGTGGGCGGTGGTTCATCCTCACAGTCCCTGCTAGTTCTTTCCACAGCTTGGCTGG
Organism: Tauraco erythrolophus; assembly: GCF_009769465.1. Classification (NCBI taxonomy): domain Eukaryota; kingdom Metazoa; phylum Chordata; class Aves; order Musophagiformes; family Musophagidae; genus Tauraco; species Tauraco erythrolophus. The sequence continues at coordinate 119,420,499 of NC_141465.1, read as the reverse complement.
TAAGACAAGAGGCTTTATCAGTGAAGACTGAGGCAAAAAATTCATTGAGTACCTCAGCCTTCTCTATGTCCCGGGTGACCAGAGCACCAGTATCCTTCCGGAGGGGGCCTACATTCTCCTTGGACTTCCTTTTGTCCCCTACATACCTATAGAAGCATTTCTTATTGCTTTTTATATCCCTTGCCAAATTCAATTCCTTCAGGGCTTTAGCCTTCCTCACTTGATCCCTGGTCACTCGTACAGCTTCTCTGTATTCCTCCCAGGCTATCTGTCTCCGCTTCCACCCTCTGTAGGCTAACCTCTTCATTTTCAGTTGGTCCAGGAGCTCCTTGCTCATCCACGCAGGCCTCCTGGTCTTTTTGCCCGACTTGTTCTTCATCGGGATGCACCTCTGCTGAGCTTGGAGGAGGTGCTCCTTGAATGTGGACCAACTTTCCTGGGCCCTTCGTCCCTCCAGGGCCGCCTCCCACGGCACTTTGCCCATCAAGTCCTTGAAGAGGCCGAAGTCCGCCTTCTTGAAGTCTAGGGTACAGAGTTTGCTGAATGGTTTCCTTGCTGCCCCATGGATCTTGAACTCCACCGTGTCGTGGTCACTGCAGCCAAGGCTATCCTTAAGTTTCACATCGCCATGAAAAAGAATGTGAGAAAGGATCACCTCACTAAAGGGCAGCAACCTCCAAAATACAATGAGGCTACGTCCCACAGTGATATAGGTTCAAAGAAACAGTACAGTTCTGAAGCACATGCCCCAATTGTCCCTACTTACTCTACATTGCTTCATTTCGCAAAGTGGTTTTGGTCTGCATGAAGCAGACCCCTGTCAGAAGAAATTGAAGCAGTAGCTGAGCTCAAGGTACACACTGAAGTGAAGACAGACTCTTATGAGTATATCAGAGTCCATATCAACGTTCAATCTTTCAGATCACATACGGAGGAGGTATTCAGTCCAAGGAACAAAATAAATCTAAGTGAAAACCTCAAAATGCATTGAGTGTAGATGAAAGGTCCTCAGCGCAAACTCCACCAATCCACTGATCCTTTTCGGTGGCACTGATCTACTTGATGAGCAGGCACACCTATTGGATCATCAGTGACAGGGGCAAGAGAGCAAAACTAATTACCCAACATCAGCCAGTCAAACCTGTGATGATGCATTTAAAAATTTACTTTCTAAAATTCTAATCAGAGACTGATATTTTATAACAATAAATTAATTACTAAGTAAAAAATGTTGTGGCTGTATTAGAAATGTTCAGGACTGAAATGTAAAATGGAGACAATGACAGCTTTAATTAGAGTGATAAGGCCCATAAAATTAAGAGATTCACTTATATAAAAACGCTGTAGATGAACCTTGAATGAAATTAGTCAAAACACATTTAAGATTTCTCATTGCAAAATTGTTTAATCCCAGAAGCTTCCCACATTAAGGGTTTGGCTTCACACATTTCAAAGCTGTAGCATGTTAAATTCCAATTACTTCATAAAAGGTAGGCAGTGTGCGTACAAAAGATACTTGCAACAATAGACTGCATTAAGGTGTGTCTCCAAGCTCATTATAAAGCAGCTACTACAGTGGACTGTGTCTGATAACTCATCACAATTTTTCTTCATTTAGTCTTACTTGGAAATTGATCTTCGTTTGTAAGCAAATTCAGAGAATCCTAATGCACTTCTAATAATCCCCATGAGAAAGATGAATAATGTTCAGAATGCGTGTTCCACAGACACCATTCCCCATTGTAGGAATGTGGGAAGAGTAATGAAAACTCCTTTCCTTTTCTCTGAAATCAATTATTTTCTATAAAAATAAACAGGGGCTTTCTTCACATCAGCAACCATCCAAATTAATGTAGCGGAACTCAATATGTGAATTTGAGCAAAGGGAAGCAAATCTCCTTTAAAGTGTACATCTCGTTAATATTTGTCCAAGTCATAGAACAGTGTACCTCGAAAAGCATGCAGATTTTTTAAAAATTCTGCCTATGTGTGAAGAACCTGTTAACAAGGAAGCACACTTTCATATTAATCATGAGGAAATGTTGCAAGCAAACACATTCTTTTTATCTCTATTTTTTGCCAAACCAGGAAAGGTTATTTTTTCTGTTTGAAGTATCTTTAAAGCTATTACCTGCACTGTAAGTTTCAGTGAGGCATGGAGACTCCAAGCTATGTTAAGATGAGCTTGTTCAGATCTGATCCAACACAACCACAGAAGCACAGCACTGCTAATGGATCAGTCCAAGGGGCCATGAGAACTACTGTCCTGACTCAAACCATGGCAGCTGTCAACACCAATGAAAAATTATCAGAACCTGAGAAGTGCAGAGTGACACCTTTCCAGCTTTCCTTGCTTCTGACCAGTTGTGACTCTGGGTCTTCTGAGGTGAAAGATCTATCAAATTCTGCTGAGCCCCATGTCCTGTGATGCCCTCAGTAGACTGTTATGGCTGCTTGAACTAACTAGTGTAAACCTGGAACAAGTCTAATATCTTCCTCTCCATTAATTGCCAGTATATTTCCGGTCTTCTTTCTTTGCTAGATTTTCAAAGCTATGCAGTGAGTGAGTTCCTCAAACGTTCATTGGACTCAAGAGAGGCTTTAGTTGTAACCCTCAGGTACTAATTAATGACAGTTTCCTTCAACTTAGCAGCAAGAGTTCCTGCTTCCATTTCTACATCCTTGACTTTATTTAAACAAATTAATTCATTACAAAATTGGCATGCAATGGATTTTAAAATATTTTTTCATAGGAATTGAACCAGTTCTGCTTAGTGTGGAGACATCTGAAAACCCTCCCCAAAACTGATTACTAAAAGTAACAGTTTTGATAATGTGCCATTTCTGCGGAGGTCTCAAGTGGTGCTTCTGACGTCACCTCAGTCCAGTCCGATAGAGCTTAAAACAGAAAGTACCATCAAATCACACAATTTGGCTGACTGCGTTTCCACCCAGTCAGCCCTGTGCTGACACCGATAGCTGACAGAACATTGCAGCAGATCTCCTGGATTACACATACAACAGTGTTTGAACTATTTTAATGAACTCTCACAGACTCAAAGGCAGCCTGAAAAAGTATTTGGGTCCAAGACAAGGTAGGACAGCAGAGGGCAATGCAAGCTGGTGTGTGGGCAGCGTGCTGTGGGACGGTTAGGAGGTGTGGCTTAAGGAGAACAGCTATCAGGAAGGGAAGAGGGGTTATAGCAGTTGAGGGTGTGATACAAGATAAAACACAGGCCTCTTTCAGGCGTTCATGGGAAGGATGACAATGCCTGTTTATCCATATTAATTCATGGGGATTTTAAATGCTGTAACTACCAAATCCAATAACTGATATGCCTGGGCAAAATCATGTGGAGCAAATGAGAATCTTGCTTATAGAAAATGCCTTATAAGTAAAATTCCAATACAAGACAAAATAAAGGAATGGGAGAGGGAGGACCCATATAAGTTAAGTTTTAACAGGCTAAGCCCATAGTGAGACATGCCAGCAACAGACAAAGATACGTATCTGGTTTTCATGCACCAGTAAGAATCCCAGACATGCCACAGCAAATGTGGGATAACTCTAATTCCTTTAATGGCATCATCTTCTGTCAGCCCAAAGTAGTGAGTTCTCATTTCGGAACCCTGTCCCACTAGACTGGCAACATGCTCAGGAAGTAGTTGCATCAGGATGGAGGGCATTATTCATAACATCGTCTTTACTGTGCAAGACACATCAGGAGATGGACTTAGAGATGTTTGCAAACAGAATGAATTAAAACAAATCCTTTATCTAGATGGTAAAATAAACTCATGTCTCCATAACCCTCATCCTGATGAGGAAACCACAAGTCCAGTTAAAGATTTGCTCTTTGCTGATATTCTTGCAAAAGAAGCAGCAGAAAAACTCATAGCACAGACCTCTCTCACAGATATTTCCACAAATTTCAGTGCTCTCTACAGCCTGGAAATCTGCTGTTTGGTTCTTATGTACACAGATTTGCTGTTCAGAGGTGTATAATCATGTCTACCAAGGTTTTCCTACTGGCTTTTTTCTCCTTTTCCTTTTTTGGAGAGGAGGAAAGGAGGGTATAGAGAAAAATTTTCAGGAAACTGTCTGGGTTCCATGTTGCTTTCCTATCTTTAGAAGGTCAAACTAAAAGTAACCATCTGTTGCAATTTGGTCTTAGCTCCAAACAGAGCTCCAAACTTTATAAGGTAATTTTTAAGGGTTCAGATGTCCACTAAACATAGACAAGGTTCTAAAATGTGTATTTATTTCTCACTTTCTACTTTCTTAAAAAAAAATCTTGATTTTTCTAGCAAAAGAAGATTAGATCTTAGATTTAACTTTAGTATTAGTATTACGTGGGCTGTGCAATGATGATGCTTGCTGTTTGGGTTAGCAAGAAAAACATTCAATTTTGCATAAGTTGCAGTTTTTAAGAACCTTCTGTGAAACGAAACTGAAGTCCTTCAAAATATGAAATGAGAAAATCATGACAGGCTCAAGAACAACCATTATGCTATTTTGGGCTTAATGGTATGCACTCACCTGCAGCGTGGGACATTCACCTTTGCCTAATGTCAGCCATGGAGACTGAGCTTGGTTTTCTAAACTCCACTTAACCACTGGCTGCTCTTAATGCCTTTTATTTTTCCAGAAATGCCATCCTAAACCCTAGCACTTTTTGTTCTATTAAAAGATCATTAAAACTAATGCATTTCACCAAAAAAAATTCTCGGTTTAAAATAATCTGTTTTCATTTGCACAAAACATTTCACCAAAATCAAAGAAAAAAAGAAATCTCAGATGGCCCTACTAACAGAACTGTCAAAAATAGACAAAGGATGATACATATGACTCGCACTTCTAAGTCAAGGCAAGCTGAGCCCTATAGTATCACTATCCAGGATGCCATGGGTAGCCTCATTAGAAAATAGATTGGAAACTCTGCTGCCTTATAGTTTGCAGTTTATAGGGTGTGGCTCCGTAAGTTTGTGTAGGCATAACTGGAGAGACGGTGCTACTATGAGAATAACCTTCCTCCGTTCTGCAAAAGGTAAGTTTTTCAGAATCAAAAACAATCATTCTGATTCTGCATGGCTGTTCATTTCTTTCTAGTCATGAACAATCAGACCAGAAAACTTACTGTGTTCACTGGGGAACAGATCTTTGCAAAATTAATCTCATCTCTTGTAAACAATAGTCTTCGTGTGTGAACAAGAGTAGGCTTTATTATTTAGCTATTTGCCATTCATTCGCATGCATTAAAAGTTTTTGATCTGTCCAGGGAGTAAGAATGTCACATAATTTAGGTAACCAACACACACAATGCAACAAATGGCAAAAATCAAAGAAGAACTCATGAAAAACAAAAAGGCTAAAAATTCTTTGGCAAATGCTCAGAAATAATGAAAGCTCTGAGAACAGAAGGATGTCATAGTCTCCTCAATATGTTTATAATTAGCAATTTCACAAGCTCCCTATGAGTCCATTGAGGAGGAAATGGCAGTGTATAAGCAACCATAAAATGTTGCAGGGTAACCAAACTGAAATAGATACCATGATCTCAGTCATAGCAGGCAGAATTTTTGCACTCTCTTTTGTTGTTTTTGTTATCTGAGCTATCCTAGCTATTAAACGTGCCATTCCTTCAGAAAAAGAAGTTGACATTTAGCTGCAGAGGTCTGTGACTAGGAACAGGCAATAAATTAGATAAGAATGTGAGAACAACTGTACTGTATCAGACCAAATGACCATCCAGTCCAGTACTGTGGCCCTGAAAGCAGACATAATGCTTGTAGACAGAGCTCAGTATGCAAGGGATAGTACCCCAGAGACAAATGGGGTTAAATGAAGGACTCACTGAAGCCTGAGAAAACTTTATTCTAATTAAGGTAGAGAAAAATTTTCAGAAAGTGTCACACAATGTAATCATGCTTTGCTCTCCCCAAAAGTTTAACACGGAGACTGTAAATTTGAATATCAAGTAGCTCCTAAGAGATATGAGGTTTTGTGGTAAACACATACAGAAATAAAAAACTTAAGTTTGAATTCCACATCATCTACTTTTAATTTTCACCTTTGAGAAAGTTCTTATTCACAGATAGCCCAGTGAATCGGAGAGTTAGAAATAATGGAACTGTTTTCATGCCACTACAAAATTTTGCAATACCTTGTCCGTGTTAAAATTAAAATGTGTTGAAATGAAATTAATTAGTGTTTGAGAGTTTATATAGGAAAAGGGAAAGACTCAGTCATTAATTTGGGAGACATTTTCTTTAAGAATTTTAAGTGACATCTTTAGAAAATATCCATCAATGTATTTACAGAAACTGTATGGATTTCTTAGGCTTCCACGGGCTTTAAAGTTAAAATCGTGATTAGTGCAAAAGCTAGGTTAAAAAATAAAATCACTACCTGAACTTGCATTCTCTTGAACACTTATGTGTCCTTCTTATCGGTTCTTTTTTCAAAAAAGTAGCTCCACTAACATATTTTGAACCTAGCTTATTTTTTTATATAACTATCTTTTAATCACAAAACACCTAAATTATTGAAAAATGGTAAAATTACACGTTCAATGATCTTTCTTACCTTTAGTCATAACAGTAGTCTGTAAGACTACAAATCACTCATGTGTACGCAGATCAGTCACACATGGGTTTGGTGAATCTGACCTTTCATAAAAATACGTATGTGTGTATACACACACACACGCATATATGGAGTATTTATATATAATAAAGGAATTATTTCAGTTTGTACTGACGATTCTTAGTTTCTGTTGTGAATAGCTGTTAGTATTTATTTCAGTAAGTCCAGACAGATACAGTTTTCTAGAGAGTCAAAACCAGACCAGTTTAGGGCTGGCAAGCATCAGCTAAATGCACAGAAGTTTGAAGGTCTGCAATGATTTGGTAGGTGCAAGTCCTTCACTTTGTAATTCAACACAACTAAGGTAGATTCAGTTCTTATATAATACAGATTCCTTACGTGCTTTCATAGTTGAAGAAAAAGCTGCTTCTTAACTAAAATTGAACTTTGTAAAACACCTAATACTTCAGAGACCCACATGCCCTATAAACAAAAGCTCTCAAAGGTTGGATTAGACCTTCAGAGCCTTCCACTCCTTAGAAAATTCATCCCATGAAAGCAAAATATATAGAAAGAGAAATCTAGAGAGCTGCTGAGCAATTATGGCTTCTTTTGATTTTAATGCCTCAGAGACATTCCACACACTTTTGGTCTTACAATAGGGTACAGTTGTACCACTTTGAGTAAATTCTTGAAGACAGATAAACTTGTAATACAGAGAAGAAACTGTTCAGTCTTTCTTTATCTATCGCTTCCAGTCTCTATAAGCTGATAGGAACTTCACTTTGAAAAATCAAAGGCTGGACAAAGGCAGTTAAACGCAAAAGATTTTCTACTTAAGTGAAAGAACTTGAGCTCAGCTCCCAAACCACTTGGATGTACAAACGTACAGTTAGCTAACCAAGTTTGAAATCTTTCCATTTTTCCATTTTCTTTAAAGCCTGGACTATTTTTGGTTAAATGAATAGAAGTTTTGGTCAAAAAGATATCTGAATAATGATGTTGTTTTCTAAGTTCAAGCAACCAGTGTGTTGTGAGATGATGACCTTTTCATAATATTGGAAAGAAAGTGCAATAACCAGTTACTGAAGATAGCCTGTACATCCAGCTCTGTAAGCTGGAAAAGATAAAAAGATAAACACAAGATGCAAATAGAAATCACAAATAAATAAAAGATCAAACTCCTATAAGGAAAGACCATAAAACAACTTTTTAAAATACACTACCTACTTTAAATTTGGAGTGAGTAGTGATTTTAATTGTCCTACTTGAGATGTCCCACAGATGCCTGATTTTCAGACCACAAAGCTCAATTATTTTCTGACAATCAGGCCACCTTCAGATCACAGCATTTTTTTTCAGAAAAACACTGAAACACTTACTGGAATAACAGGGAAATATTTGTGTCATTTCATATTATGTATTCGTTATTGTCACTGTCATAGATTAGCCAAAAATCAGAGAAGATTTCTTTAAGAGAAGGGTTAGTAACAGTCTGCTTCTTTTAAGTAGATCACATTGATGGTCCCAACCAAAATGATAACTCTAATTTTGCAAAGTGTTCTTTGTGGCTACAGAGTGATTCCTAAAGGACCACCCTGCAGAAATAACAGTAGTAAAACAGTAACAACAGCAGTTAGTTCCTTTCCCAAAGAACGTTAGAACTGAATGGTAGTTTAAAATGTCCCTATTTTTAAGATTTTTTTTCTTTTGGTAAAAGTTTGCATTACTTTTTTTCATCCATTTTCAAAATGTAGCACAAATGGACAAACTGCAAAGTAAGGTGTCATGGAAAGAAAAACAGGTATTCTACAGAGAGATGACAGAAAAGAGGCATTTTTAAAAAGACTCGTAGGGATTTAATTACTCACTTTCCATTAAAATTAATGTAAGAGCTGTCACTACTTCCACAGACAACTGAAAACTTACTCTTTTGTAAAGAACATGTTATATCTCCCAGATGAACATCAACTTTTAACAATATAAATATATCATCACATTACCTGGGACAGAATAACCAAAGAGCCTGGTACAGGCTGGGATCTGTGTGGCTGGGGAGCAGCCTTGCTGGTTGGGGGTCCTGGTGGACAAGTGCCCTAAGAGGAAAGGCTGAAGGAGTTAGGTCTTTTCTATCTGGAAAAGGGTTGGGGGACCTCATCACAGTATTCCAGTACTTATAGGGCAGCTACAAAGAGGATAGACGCTTTCTCCTCACAAGGAGCCATATGGAGATGACAATTTGCACAGTGAGAGATTTCATCTTGAAATAAGAAATAAATTTTTTACAGTGAAAACAATCAATCACTGGAAAAAAAAACTCCTAAGGGATATGGTGGAGTCCCCATTGCCAGAGGTTTTCAAGATGCGATTGGACAGGGCTCTAGATAATCTCGCCCAGGCTCCCTTTCCCATGAAAAGTGAACCAGATGATCTTTCAATGTCCTTTCCAACCTGGGCTGTTATGTGATTCTATGGCTTTTGATAAGCTTTGTTTTAATCAGTTTTTGTCACTTTAGATAACAGTGAAGGCTTTAACCAGTATTAGAATATTTAGCTAAATGTCACGCATCATCTTGTTCAATCTAGGAGAACTGTATCTCAGTAAGGAATTATCCAGAGCCTGTGCTTCCTGGTGTGGAGATTTTGCAGAAAGGAAAAATGAGATCTCAAATATACATCACTTCCCATCTTCCTCCTCAGGGTTGATTTCCTGTAATAAAGCTTCAAATCCAGAAAAAAATCATATCTTCCTTCAGAATAATTACCACTTGGGCCCTTCCAAGTTCTGCCAGGTGGGAGAAATCCCAGTACATCCTAATTCACTTTTGTTTATATTACTTTTCCCTTTCTTTTTATTGACCTAATCAAATAGGTCACATGTTAGGAAGAAGACAAAGAACCCGTTAATTAACTGAATATCCTTAGATTATTTTTGCCTTGTTTTCCCTTCTTCTCCATTCAAAACTAATGTCTTTCCCTCTTCTCTCTTTTTAAAATATTAAAGCAAAATCAAAATCCAAATACGAGATATACTAAAATGTTGTTTATTTAAAAAAAAAAAAGTTCAGGTTACTCAATATGAATTCTCTGCAGATCATTATTTACATTGATTGACTTTTATCCTAGTTTAAATTTAAGGAAGATACTTGAATAGAAGAAGCTGTTGCAAGTTCCTCTGAAGTACTGGCATTTTTTCCAAAATATGTCTCATATGAAAGGAAGTTGAAATACCATTAAACATTTAGTTTATGGATTTATTTATGACAGGAAATACATTCTTCCTTAGGGAACTAAACTATTCTGAAACAGTTGAACAATGTTGCTGAACTTGTCAGCTTCAAACAGAAGGCCAAGTATAACCCTCCAGCATCCACCCCCCATCTGAACTGTTCAACCAAATACAGCACCGTGTAATGACTCACTGTTTAGCACAGAATAATGACGACGGTTATGTGATAAGAGCTTTTTAACTGGTGCTCAAAACTGCAGACTTTGACTTTTCTTCTCAGAAGTGTGCATGTCGGAGGGAATGCGGGAGGAAAAGTAGAGAACCGCCATTAACAAATATGCTGTCATCTTCTTAATCTTGCAGGGAAGATGCTGGCAGCTGCTTCCAAAAATCCCGTAACTGTGGATTCCAGAGTATGGAGCTAGTTCTCCATAAAGGTTACCATATCTACAGGATTACCCGGTGGGCTGGGAAAGACACTGTTCTCCAGGAGGCAACCCCCAGGCAGCTCTCTTGGGACTCTGTACAAGGCTCTGCTTGCAATCCAGGGTCAGAAAAGACAAGGACCACTGAGGTGCTCTGCCTTGCAACACAGAAAAGCTTTGTGTTGAGCGGGCTCTTTCCTGCAGCAAGCATAATCCTCCCAGTAAAATCATACTAAAGGGGCAAGATAACTAATAGGCCATGGAGAGGAGAGCTCAGGCCTTTAATTGTGTAACAGAAGGTATGCAGTATAAAAAAGTGCAGACAGCTCAGCTCCATTTTTTTTGTTTATTTCCAGTGCATCTTAACCAAAACCTCTTATTCATGCAGGAGGAGACAAAGAAAAGAGGAGAAGGAGATGGAAAGAGGCCCTTGAATCTTTTTCTCCAGCATGTATCAGGGTGAAAGAAGAGGGAGCTATGCTAGCACTGTCACCTAGCACATGAATGCCCGAGTTACACCATCAAGGAGGATGGATTTCTGCACGCTGCAGGGCTCCTGGAGGCATAACACCATCTCTCACTTCTAGGGGAGGGTCAGATCAAAGGAGGAGGAAACTTTGCCCTATTCACTGCTAAAAACTGCAATTTATGGCACATTATGGCCCTAGATAAAGTAAAACATTTGAATTAGGGGACTTGACTGTTTCAACCCTTGGAAGAGAGACAGAAAATGAAGGGACATCAGTGATGTAATGGTGGTTCTGAAACAAAAATGCTGCCCAATATAGAAAAGACAATTGAAACAACAACAACAAATAAATATCACTAGCACTGTCCATAAGAGGCTTCCTTCATTTTAAAGCAGGCAGACCAAAAAGCAGGTGCAGACAGCTCGGTCCCTGAAAGGAGAGGCAGATGTTGTAGCAATGCAGCACAGGGCAGCAGCTGCTTGACAGCATCTCAGCAGCTGGAAACACAGATGCTCAGGTAGCAACCACCTCTACAGCTGCAAAGAGCAATGCATTTTCCTTTCCGTGTCCCACCCAGAGGCCTCTGGGATCACCTGTACCTATTAACTCACTGAGGTGGCAATTCAAGCCTAGCAGCATTTTCTGTTCATGCTTATGCGGTCGGACTGCATAAAAGCCAATAAAGCACAATTTTTATGCAAAATCTGTGATTGTTTCTCAGTGTATTACTGCTTATCACCTGTGAGTCCTTGTAAGTTTGTGTATTATCTCATATCACTACTTTTATTCAGTTTTTGTGTAATGTTTTCCATCTCTTCCCCATCTCAGGAGATAAGAAAAATAGTCTTGTAGTTGATAGTGGAAAACTGACTTTTAATTTTTATATGACAGGAAGACACATTGAGGAAAGAAGAGAACAGATACTTAGGAGAAATAAAAGTTTGGCACTAAGCTACCTTGGATTCTCTAGTCCAATTCTTTAAATATTCATGAATAATTTTGAATTACATGTTTTTTTTGTCTTTTTATATAAATATATAACATCATTATACACATGGCAATTATCACTTTCTAAGGATTTCTATCCATTGTTCCCTTTGTAAAGATGTAACAATGCCAACCTTCTGAAATTCTTGTGTACATCACAGATTTAATTATTTCTTCACCTGGTGGGTTGTGTTGCTATTCTTGTTATTATTGCTTGCTTTTTGTCTGAATAAAAAGTCAGTGACAATAATAACAATAGAAAATTTCTGCTTCAGCATGGAAGTTCTCCACTGACTGGAACAGTCAAAACCAGAATGTGAAGTTTCAGCAGCTGCACAAAGTGCCCCAATCCAAGCACAGGGGCAAAACAGCATCATAGGGTATCTTCCATCCCAGATAATCAAGAATGCAGGGTTGTTTTTCTTTTCATAAAGGACACAACTTCAATGCTTTACTCTGTTTAAAATCTTTGTGGGTTTTTTTTTTCCCCCCAGGTGATTGTCCTATTTACTAATCCATTTACTATTCTGGAGCAATTTTTTCTCTAATCAGGAATTTACCAAAATCTGGTAAATTTTCCTCATGAAAATGTGGCAAGACATTTCTACAGAAGTTTTTGTTTTTTATCATTCAGTGTTCTCAGCCAGAAAGTGTTTTCCATGGAAATTTCCCAACCAACTAGCCAGACATCTGGAGTATTATTTGGAGGCGTTTGTGTCTAGAACAACTGCTGAACCGTGAGAATCAGACCAGTGAGAGATGTCACACTGTGACCTTAAACCTAACCCCACAATCCAGCTGCACATCCTGTTGCCACAAATCCCATGTGGAATCTAAATCTTTAAACCCTCGCTAGTTTTCCCTGTGCATGTACTTATACCACCTGGAGAAGGAAATGAAAGTATCTGCTCACTGTGAGGCACAAGCACAAAGTTACAAGCTGGGTGCAGCCATCATAGCAAGGTTTTATCTGACTTAGAGAACAGGAAATCTGACTGAATTACAGAGGCATTCCTATACTCGGATAAATCTAAATACTTTGAGTCACAAGTGGTTGTGAACACATAGTAGTCACTGTGAACTAATAAAGAATGCAAAAGTCCACAAGGTGCCCTGGATACCTACCCTGGTTTCCAAAAGTACGCTTTATCTTTGCCATGGAGATAAGTATAGACAGAAAGGTGCTTGTGCTTCTTACTCACAGAACGATAACGTCGGAGAAAACATGGCATGAGAGGAGAATGGTCAGGTCCAAAGACAAAAGCTCTTCTCAGTGATCCCCACGTTAATTAGATCTCAGCTTGTCTTTCAGGTCTCTTCCTCCCAGAAGTCAGAAGCAGAGTATCTTCATAGCCTTCTAACTAATTAACTTAAGTTGGGCTTACACTGGGTTGCCAATCCTGATATCATGCCTCTGTGCCCTGCAATTGCATGCATAGCAGGTTGACCCTTATCCTCTGTGGGATCAAGACCTGGTAGCTTTGAAAGTCTACCTTTAACACATACTGTAGACTTTACCTAAGTACCTGATTAGAACAAGAAATGCATGTCACCTGAAAGAATAACCAACTCCTTGGGAAAGTTCCTTCTTCAGTAGAATAAATATCGATCTAATTTTCAGACTGGCCTTTTTCACAAAGCTGCTATTGTGCACCCACTAGTCAAATTAAACCCCGCTTACCCTTCTTATTGCAATACATATGCAGTAACACTGTCATAGAGTGGGTGTAACATATAACTGGATATGACAAAGTCCCCTCAAAAGAAGAGAAGTTGCAAATAATGAGTGCGGTTTTGCTTTTTTAAAGCAATTGATAATTATGAAAATCAGGCAAAATGAAGCACTTGAGTGAAAATGACTGGAGGTCTGAGGAAAGTGAATTTTCCCTTAGAGTAGCCTAACAAGACCTGCAACTTTGCAGATGCCTGGGAAAATCTGCTTTGGTACAGATGAGTTCCTCGCATTTCACATTTCCAAAGGTACTGGGCCAAACTGAGGTGTGGCATCATGAACTCTCCTCAAGTCCAGGGAACCATCATCAGGGCTGACTTTGGCTCACCGTCTCCCAAGCATACTCTCAAGGAAAAGCACCAAGCTGGAAAAGCACCAAGCTTCCTCCTGAGACGTGTGGCTCTGAATGCTCCCCAAAGGAGTTTTTCTGCTCTACCGTTGGTAAGCATGTGAAACTAAGAACTCTCGTATTGGCTCATTGGTTGTTTTAAATAAAAAAGTCTCTTAATGTAAGTGTTTCTTTTGTGGAACTGCTCCTTCTGAACACAAGGAAATGTCTAATTTGAAGTTATTCAGCTTGAAATAGGATATTATATACCTTCCAGAGTCTGATGTAGACATTAGGTACAAGGCGAAGTTGCTAGGAGACCACAGATGGAGCAAGGAGCATTGCAGTAACACGGCAGCTTTTCACACAGGGCTGATGAGAATGCCTGCATCAGCAGTCAGCCCTTCACAATTTAAAACAAAACAGACGATCTTTTACTGCTTGCTTACGTCAAGACGCGCATTTGGTGAGGACCATTAAATTGTTATAAAACTAGCATTCCACAATCTAAATTAAATGCAAGGCAAGAAACACTGAAAAGGATTACACAGACAACACTCGCTAAACTACTCTCCCTCACTGTATGTTTTGGAATGGCCTCTTCATTTAAAAACTAAAAAAACTCCCATATATTCAAGCAAATGTTGACCCTTTCACTTTACTTGTGTTCTGGGTCCAAGTGCCCTATTACTGTAACGCAAAGGGGAATACTTTAATAAGCCGACAGAAGATACTACACACACTAAAATGCATTGCCCGTTTCCATTTTATTTAGAAAAGTGTGTCACTTTCACTGTGGACATGAGCCATTAATCCACAGAGTCCTTTTTTCTCTTCTGTACCCTTACTCATAAGGCAGAATCCATGTTTATTAAAATTTACCACTTGGCAAGCAGAGATTAGATGTTTATCGGGCTCAGGCTTTCATTGGTCCTGTCATCATGACCACAGGTCAATAGACCTGTCAATAGACAACGCAAACCAAAACTAATGCAGCTGTATGGCTGGACAGTCACACAGCTTAGACATGCTACAGAAATGGTTCTACTTTTAAAACATTGTTTGTCACCTACTTGCATGTATGGGAAGTTGAAGTATGGAAATTCTGGAAAACTTCTAAAAGGCTGTGACTGAACAAGATTTGAACCTGTGTTTCAGGCCAGCTCCTTCCAGTGAGATCGTCCATCCTTCTCATTAGCCTGTTCACCCTTGAGGTAGGACTTACCTGGCAAATATTAATTCAAATATTTCATTATAAAGTAGACACTGAAAACACGTCAGATGAATACAGACTAAAATAGCTTTACTCTCTGCTTTTAAAGAGGGAGCTATAGTAACACGTTGAGATGTAGCTGTTCACAGTGTCAATGTTTGAAATTAGACGAGGTTATCCCACCCTCCACATAAAACGTTTTTTTCTGCCACGCTGTTCTTCTTTCTCAACTGATAGATGATGACTGGCTCTTGTGTCGATAGTCCTAATACCAGACTACACTGTTTGAGCGCAGCTTACAAATCCAGTAATAAAATAGGTTTGACAATGCACATCTGAAAGCCAGAAGCCGCAAGCGCATCAACCGCTCCATCCTGATGATAAAGAAGCAACGGAGCCGAAGACCAGCCTCTGTGCCTCGCAAATACAATGACTAGTCATTAGCATGAGCAAAAAGAAAGGTGAGGATGTGTGTTTGCTTCAGTTTATGATTACAGTATTTACAGCCCTAAGTCTCATGTTATTGTAACATAATAATTTGAATGACACATGACATTCTTCTGCTGTAGAAGAATATATTTTAAAACGTCTTTTGAATTAGGTAGGGCCTGATCCTTATGTTTTAGACAGGAACACCTGTACACAAAAGACCTACACAATTGTAGTTAATGTCAGCAGCTTCATGTAAATGATTTACTTTTCCTCTGTATGTTCCCAGTTTTGTGTCTCTTCACAACCCTATTAGGGCCACCTTCATACACTATAAAAATAAGCAGATAACCTTAGAGAATAACCTCTTGTGAAATCTCATTAGTCAAAACTAGGTATGTTCTTCCAGAGCAGCCCTTTTAACAATGAACTGAAAAGGAAGCCTTTCTGTTTCTTTGGGATATACATTGCACATTAATTAATTAGGCAAGATTTGAAGCATGATAAAAAGTGATGCCACTGATAACATCCTATGGGTTTTAACACATCAAATGAGATCTGCATTGTGACCTTTATCTCTAAAGGTCAATGCTCTAGAGAATTCTTCTTATAGCATTATCTCTAGCTATTAAATCTAATGTACTTCCACTTTATCTAAAAAAAAATGTAGTAAAAGATAAAGCATATCTTAAATTCACGTAACACTCACTTAAATGTAGGAGGCAATTTTAAATCAATATTTTCAAACTACAGTCCTAGGGCACTATGTATAATTAGTCGCATAGAACTTAAATCAAACGAGTGCTTCTGGACTTAAAAGTGTGTTGCTGAAAGGACATAAATGTATATCCAATTCTACATGCAGTGTCTGAGGCAAAAGTTCTTCTTTTGTACTAAGATCTTAGCTCATGCTAAAGTAATGGGATTTTGCCTCAAATAGAACTGAGTTTAGAAAAAAAAAACAACATACAGAGACTTGAAGCCTTCTCCATCACTCACAGGAGAACGATCAGCCCATTTTCTGTTACAAATATTTCTTTCAAGAAGAGCAGACTGTGTTACAACACTGATGATAGGATTTGTGGAGGCTGTTATAACATAGCTCGCTCGTTCTTTCTGCAAAACAACATTTTTTCATTACCCTGCAAATCACAGGCTATTCACGCAGGTATAAGGAGTGCAGGCTCGGGTCTCCATTCCACGTATGCATTGCTGCTGCCTTTGGCTCTGCTGGAAGGGTCAAATGCCCGAGCACACGTCAGCTGTACACCATGGTGCTCTCATCAGCACACTATGAGCTCTGACTCAGAGGGCAGAAGCATCATCTGGATATAAACCAGACCTGCTTCATACACCTTGTCACCATCCTCAGGTCCATCACTGGCCAAACAAGCATCGCTCTAAGGGGCAGATTTTTCATAAAGTGTACCTGGCTGTACAAACAAGGTATTTTTGTGATCACTACAATGAATAGTTTCAAATGATAATTGTGTACCCAGATAACAAACTTCATTTGATTGTCTCTTAATGCACTTTTTATAGTTGAAAACCTTATCCTAAATTCCCACTTACATGATACAGTATTTTTTCAGTCATTCATTTACTTTTCTGTCATAGAAGGAGATCAAGTTAGTCAAGCACGACCCATCTTTCATAAATCCATTCTGACTAGGCCTGATCACCTGGTTGTCCTGTACATGCCACGTGATGGAACTCAGGATGATCTGCTCCATAACCTTCCCTGGCACTGAGGTCAGACTGATGGGCTTGTAGTTCCCTGGATTCTCCTTCCAGCCCTTCTTGTAGATGGATGTCACATTAACATCCAGTCTAACATCCAGTCAATTGGGACCTCCCCAGTAAGCCAGAACTGGTGATTCATGATTGAAACTGGATCGGTGAGCACTTCTGCCAGCTTCCACAGTACCCTTGGGTGGATCTCATTTGGCCTCATAGACTTCTGTGTGTAGTGGTATATCAGGTAACTAACTACTTCCCTTGGACTGTGGGAACTTCATTCTGCTCCCTGTCCCTGTCTTCCAGCTCAGGGGGGTGGGTACCCAAAGAACAATTGCTGACGCGGAGAAGGCATTAAGTACCTCAGTCTTTTCCTCATCCTTTGTCACTATGTTTCCCTCACATCCAGAAAAGGATGGAGATTCCCCTTAGCCCTCCTTGTGTTGCTAATGTATTTATGAGCACATTTCTTTATTGTCTTTTATGGCAGTAGCCAGATGAAGTCCTAGTTCGGCTTTGACCCTTCTAATTTTCTCCCTGCATAACCTCACGACATCCTTGTGGTCCTCCTGAGTGGTCTGCCCCTTCTTCCAGAGATCATAAACTCTCCTTTTTTTCCTGAGTTCCAGCCAAAGCTCTGTTCAGCCAGGTCATTCTGCTTCCCAGGCTCCTAAACAGGCCACAGTCTACCCTCTGGAAGTACGAGGTAACAGTTCTGCTGATCCCCTTCCTTACTTCTACAAGAATCTAAAACAATCATTTCATGATCACTATGCCCAAGACAGCCTCCAACCATCACATTACCCTCAAGTCCTTCTCTGTTCACAAACAACAGGTCCAGCTGTTAAGTTAATGGTTGAACTCGATGGTCTTCAAGGTCTCTTCCAACCTAAACAATTCTATGATTCCATAATTCTACTTGCCTGAGTCTCTCTCTGAGACTCTGAGCGTCATTCAGTGTCGTGGGTTAGGTTGAAAACTTCCTCCCCCACACAGCCGGTCACTCCCCCTCCCCCACCCCCAGGAATGAGGGAGAGAATTAAAGGATAAACGGGAAACCCGTGGGTTGAGATAAGAATGATTTAATACAGATGATTTAATACACAGTGTAGATGCTCACCACCCCCTCGTATGCAAAGCCCGTCTCATCTCGAAGCTGCAATCCCGGACGAACGCGAGGCCCCAAAATAGAGAGGGGCAGAGAGAGAGAGAGAGAAAAGAAAGAAAAACAGCAGAGCAACAGCGCAGCAAGCGCAGAAGAGTAAAAGTGCAAAAGAGCCAAAGCGCAAAAGCCCTTCTTCCCGGCTGACCCTCGCTTTTATACTGGGCATGACGCTGCATGATATGGAATACTAATTGGCCAGTTTGGCCCTCAACCTTAAGTTCCACCACAAATCACAAGGGGAATCGTGTCCCCCTTGTCCCACCGTGTTCCTGCACTCCGGCACACTGAAAAGTCCTTGGAGTTTCACTTCCAACCACAAACATCAGCTTGCTATCAACATTCTTCTCAGAGTGAGCCTCTGAGTAAAACCAAAACACGGAGCTCTTCTGGCTGTTAAAAAAAAACCCTGTCCCAGCTAAAACTAGGACATTCAGTAAGATATTCGCTGCTATCACAGGGATGAACATTTCAAGCACTACAAAAAGTAAATATTCGCATTCTGGTGAATTCAGTCCTGAGATGACAACAAAACATATCCATCAAAGTAATTTAGAAAATATATATATTCCATAAACCATAATCATAAAGCCAGACATGTCTAATTGAGTATTCATCAAATAAAAAGTGCTACATTTCATAATTGCAGTGAGGTTTCCCTAGAGCTGAAATCTCTGCAACCAGGACAACTCCAACAGATTCATAATGACTCTGCCTGAAAAAAACATCACCTCCTAAGTAATTAGCCTCTTAAAATCAGTCACACCTCACAAACGTGGGGAATAACTTCTGAATTTGTGGTTTCCAGTGCTAACTTCAGAGAGCTTAAACAAGAGATATACCTCTGGAAAAGAAATCCCCTGCAAACATCAGGTGACTTCAGCATGTTTGCTTCTTACTAGACAACATAATCAGAATAGAATAACTGTGCTGTAATTGTTAGCTTACTAACAGAAATCCAACTTCAAATAACTGTGCTGTCACATATTATAGGAAGTGACTGAGAATAATTTCTTCCTATTTAATCAAGGTTTATCAGCCAGTTTGGGGAGGTGAGGGCAGGGAGAAAACAGAACACTTGTTTACTCCTGAGATCAGAAGGTCCCTTATTTTTAAGATTTAAGTTTTAAAATATTGTCTTGGACTTTGTGAAGCAATTGTCTTACTTTTTCAAAATAGCTACTAGACTACCCTGAAGAATAAAGTTGGAATTTAGTCACAAAAACACATGAAAGCTGTCAAATATATCAAAAGTCCAGCATGAGAAAAACTGCCCTCTGATTTCAAGTTTTTTTTCAAATATCCAAATACTGATGTAGGTTTTTCAATACAAGACAAGAAAAGCTGCATCAGCATTCTATATTCAACACACTTGGCACAGACTCAGGAAACATGACTTGTGCTTGGTAACATGAACCACGCATAAGAATTAAGGTCAAAATATAGTTAAAATACTGCACCTTTTTTTGCCATCCGTTATCGAAAGGACCAACTCAAAGTAACCGCATTATAGTATAATTTAATTCACTGTTTAGAAGTCAGGCTACTTATAAATGTCTTATAGCCTACCTTGTGTACTTTGTATTTAATGTTTACGAATATTTAAATATTTTGATGGCAAACCTTAATTGTAATATGCGCCATGCATTAAGTCTCCTATTAATGGTTCTGAGCTGAGTCCATAGTAACTGTTACACATACCTATGGGTTCCTTAAACTTCAGGTAGATTATAGGACCATAGAATCATGAGTTGGAAGGGACCTATGAGGACGATCAAGTCCAACACCTGACTCCACGCAAGCAACCTAGAATTTAAACCTAAGAGTCTTGTCCAAACACTTGAACATCAACAGGCTAGAGACCATGACCACTTCTCTAGGGAGCTCGTTCCAGTGCTTGACCACTTTTTCTAATACAAATAATCCAATCCAATCCTAATATCAAATCTGAACTACCCCTGACGCAGCTTTAAGACATTATTATACACATGGAGCATTTCTTAATGGGAACATCTGGCACAATGGGCACCTTCATGGTTTTTTACATGAAAAACTGGTAACTAACAAAAACAAGGAATACTCTAGCCAATTCAGCATTGGCTGGAAGGTAAAGTCATGCCAACACAATTTAGAAATAATGCATATGTTTTTATCTGTGATGATCATTGACATAACCACTAAGAAAAACTATGCATTCTTTGCCATTTGTAGGAGGATTCATCTGACAAAGTGTAGAAGTTCACAGTGTAGACATTCATATTTAGGCTAAATCCACAGACCTTCCTTACAGACAACTGAAAAAATTCACATTTTTAGGGCGTGATTTATCTCATCCTAAAGTAGACACCTAAACTAGGTCAAATCAAAGTAGACTTCTCCAAAAATCATTATCAATTGTTTTACAGGGTAGACATCCATGTGAGAGAAATCCTAACCTTACTATATTTTAAACCAAATCAAGATGCCTCTATGAGAGAAGCTTTTTTAAACATGATTTACCAGGTTAGGTGCAAGGTTAACAACAACATTCCACAGCTTTTGGAGGTGAGATTAGTTGGTATCACCATCTTCCTATCCTGAAATCTATTACACCTAAAACAAAGACAGGACAACTAACACCCACTGAGGAGCTTCTCAGTACCTCTACTTTTAGTTTAAGTATGATGAATTGACTTTTCTCTTCTGAATTCTAAAGCAGGTTTATTAGCACTTTTTGGAAGTTTGGTTATTCCTAGCATTTTATTCTATGCAAGCATTTTTACTCTGCACTGTCTTTATAGCCTTTCTTTCGTAAGTTTTCTTATGCAGCCACTGAAATCACGAGGAATTTTCTGAAAAATAATGGCAGTGGTAATGAAAACAGTCACAAACTGTGACTCTAGGAGTAAAACACACACCTCTAAAATTTTCCTGCAATTGCAGCAATCACTCAAGAGAAAGTGAAAAGACAGAGAAGATTTGGTCTCCCAGCATGTGACAGCGTAGCTAGAATGTATTAATCAGCCATAGTCACTGGAAAAATAGAGGAATCATCAAACAATCTAGAAAATATATTTTAATAGGATTAAACTAATACCTGCTTGAAACACTCATATTAAAACTGAATATGCTGTCTTCTGATATCTTCAGAAAACACTTGTCTCTTAATGCTTATTCTGTGTTTGATGAATGTCCACATGAAGCTTTAAAAATATTTTCTTCAACATCCATAGTCCAAGATATTTTTTCAGAAAGTTATTCTTTTGAGTATGTGGACATTTTTCAATAATCAAATAAATATTTTATTTTAACATTTAGAAAAAATCAGCAGCAGCATTGATAATTGAAAATAAAAATACTTCATCCAGAACTCAATATATTTTCATTTGACTTTTGCGTTACCATATTTCATGGAATTTCTAGTTTGATCACCTTGCATCCACACTCTTCTTTCTGGGCAGAACATTTCATTTGGATGAGATCTCTTTCGATTCACCATACACAAAGAGTTCAAAGGATATAGTTTATGATATGAACTAACTAATAAATAGAGAAGACTTTGAACCCAGAAGCACACTATTTTACTGCTCAAGGAGCATCACAGCAACATCCTTGAATACATTTTGAAAAATTTTACCTCTTTCTGTCAAATTTTAAACTTTCAAAACAGGTCTTTCAAGTTTTTTTGTTTTTAAAAAAAAGAAAAGAAGAAAAGAAGCATTTCAGATGCAGCCATCATTTTTTAACAGACATGAGGAACTGCAGTTTACAAAGTGCATTTCAATCATGATGTAAATCATCCCATGGGAAGTCTGTCTGGCCTTCTCATCCAGCCACACATGGCTTTTGTTATAGGTTTTAGACAGTGTTGAATGATTGTTCTACATAATCCTCCCATTTTCTTTGAAAACAAAAGGTTTGTATTATGGGAAGAACAATTTAACGAGAAACAGGAGTGAGCACATATAATGAAAACAACGTGTAATCTAACCTTTGAAAAAAGAAAGACATATCTATTTCCATGGTTTTCTTCTCTGCTCAACCTCCATCTTCTACCTAAACATTACCAATTCTAAATGCCAGCAGCTACAGCTTGGTATAAGACCAAGAGAAGCAGAGTAGCAGTGGAACTTCAAAATGGTACAAGAGGACTTGTGGTTTTCCATCTTTTGCTGCCTCTTCTACCCATCTAGGAGAAGGAACTGGAATTGTGTGGGAAGGAAGCACATTAACACTGAGGAAAAGCAGGCAGTCTACATATCCTTCTTTAATACGGGTCAACAACTATTTAGAAAAGAGATATGTGGCCCCTCAGAGCTGCAGAACTCTCTGAGTGCCTCTACACTAGTGCTGAAGTACAGAGCAGGAGCCTACTTCTGAAATGAATTTCCCAATTGCAATCGCATACTGTGCTTTGGCTTGTAGCATGGGACAGTCCTGGATCATGGGAACTGTCTTCTCACACTAAACTGAATTGGAAGAACCGCTCCAGGAGTGCATCTAATGCCCTCCAGCCACAAACAGGCATTTGACAAGGTGAAAGCTAGTCTGTGTGGTCTACTGTGCGTACTAAAGTAAAGAATAGATTACACGATTGTCGATAGGCACCAGTGAAATAGATGTCCATAAAAAAGACTGTGATATATTGATGCAATTTTAAATTCTCCTAGCAATAAACAGATTTCTACTGACAGAACACGATGGAATCAATCAGATTCATGTTCCACTGACTAGCTGAGAATAAAAAGCAAAAGGGTTACCTTAATAGGGCTCCCATCTGGAGTGAGAACCTCTTCTGAAAGCTCCATCATCTTCAGTGCCATAAGGGCAATGGCTTTAGCATGACTAAGGCTCTTCTTATGGAGCCCTGCCGCAACGCAGTACGCATCACCTATTGTTTCCACCTGCAGCAATCAGATAAATCAAATGTTAAAGTATGATAACGAGAAGAGATCCCTACCATTAGTTATCTGCAATCAAATGCCATTGCTTAAAAACATGTAAGCAAAACATCCATAAAATAAGCAATTAGACAACGGAGCATAATTACCTGAGTTTGCAAACAGGTGCAGTCAAAAACTGGCACATGATTGCATAGTGGTTCATCACCATTATAACCAAAGAAGATCATTACATCTAGAACAGTGTATGCCATCAGCTGAGATATGACAACATTTTCCTGTAGCAGGAATAGAGAAAACTCTTATTTTCCTAAATGAGAAATAGCTTGCAACTTTGTTTGACACTATCCTGGCTGAATTTGCTGTTGGATAAGAAGAGTGCTACACGATAATAATTCATAATTATTATGTGCTCTTCTAGAGAAGTGTATCAGGAAAAGAATTAGAAAAAACAGAACATCACCATCAAAAAACAGTGAAGAGTCCATAGCTACTCATTAGCAGGTGGATTTTCCTGGTATAGGGATAATTTACAAGTAAATGCAACTGCTACAGTCTTTTGAGTGCAGCTGCCTCTGTTATTTTCAAATAAGAATTGTTGCCTCTCTCTACCCTGCAGGATACCTGACTGTGAATTCCCTCCCTTTAGGCACCAAGTTCAACAGACTGATCCCTCTGGTCTCTTCAGTCAGGCCTTATCTCTCTCTTACCTTAATTTTCTTTAAAGAAAGCCATCCCTCAGGAGGAAGCAGGAGCAAATGAAATTACAGAAGCCCTCTGGCTCTGGATAAAGGCTGCCTGAGAAACATTGAAGCCCTCAAGTTCTGCAGCTTTAATTGACAGCACTGTGTTTTGCAGTCTGCTTGCCCACACATCTGCAATGTGCTCTGCACACAGCCTATTTACACATGGCCAAGAAGACTCAGCTCTCAAGGATTAGTTTGGCTTTTGCTACATTACTAATCTGGCTTTCGTCCTGCCCACAACACTACAGGAATGCCAGAAAAGGCTTCAGCAAAGACCAGGGTGAGAAGAAAGCATGCACTGAGCAAACAGTTATTCAGGGAATGAATGCAGCTGATTCTTCTCTCTGCAGGGATTTTACTAGTAGTAGACCTGGACCTTCTCAGATTGATTCCCAGTCCTGATAGACAGAATTGGAAATAGTATCTTAAAAAGTAAGTATTACATGTAGATGTGCCCAGAGCATGAATCTAGAACAGCAGTATAAGCAAATACTTCCCACTGTAAAACTTGCAGAAACTGCTACAAGTCCATTGCCAAGTTTGGTTCCTTAGCCTTTCCTACTGATTGTGCAGGAGGACATATAGAGGAAGCAGAGGGTTTCTCATGAGCTGAGAGCTGAGACAGCTGTTAGAGATCCCTCATCACTTTTGGGAGCTCCTAATAGTACTTGTATATAGATAAAAAACACATAGGAGCAGTCAATATTGCTGTCCATCTGCCTTTTCTACCCAAGCCATATCTCAGGATCTCTGTCCACAAGAAGCAGAGACTGCCAACTCCCTGCAGCTTAGGAGGTTTTCTTTCCAAAGATAAACGGATGGGCAAGTATATTGCAATGGTTGGTAAAAAATGTAGAAACTAGGGAAGAAAACACATGAGCATAGTGAGAAAAAGTATCAGAAGTTAAAAAGACACTCTGGACAGCTAAGAAATAGAAGGTAAAAAATTCTCTAAATCAGGAGGAAGAATTAGCAGAAATTCAAATCACTGCACATTGTCATCCTTAAATATTGCAGATGAACGTAACCAGTTCTAACAGAAATAAAGGGGTTACTCCAAAAAGAGTTGAGTCTAGGATGCCAAATACAAAAATGAAATACGAATTCTGCTCTTTGTTGAATGATTTAATTTCAGAATGACTTTTCCACTAGCGTTAGTTGCAGTACACTACTGTAAGCAAGTTTAGATCTGAGACCATACACTTTTCCTGCAATGTTCAGGTAAACTTACTTATTTTGTTAGCATCTTCCCCTTGGGAAATTTCCATAACTGTGTAAACTAATTTAACAGCTAAATTGCACTCACTGAATGAGTAGCATCATCAGAGTTGCATTGTACGTATCTATATACGTAGAATATAGGCACAGGAGTGAGCTGTCCCTGTGTGCCGGAATTCGAGCCGCCGGGGTAGAAAACCAGCTTGGATGACAAAGGAGATTTGGGAACATCTCAAAAGAAAAAGGAATGTCTATAAGTCTTGGAAGAATGGGCAGGCATCCAGGAATCAATACAGGGAGGAAGTTAGGGCATGTGGGGAGACAATCAGAGGGGCAAAAGCCCAACTAGAACTTAGACTAGCCTGCTCCGTAAGGGACAACAAAAAGTCTTTTTATAAATACATTAATAACAAAAGGAGGGCTAAAGATCACCTCCAGCCCCTACTGGACACAGGGTGTACGTTAGTCACTAGGGATGAGGACAAGGCTGAGGTCCTTAATGCCTTCTTTGCCTCAGTCTTTAATAATAAGGTCAGTAGTTCCCAGGTGAGCTGGCCTTCGGTGTCTGAGGGCAGGGAGGGAGAGCAAATCGAAGCTCCTGTGATCCAAGAGGAACGGGTCAAGGATCTGCTACTTCGGCTGGATGCCCACAAGTCTATGGGGCCTGATAGTATCCACCCGAGAGTCCTGAGAGAGCTGGCGGATGTCATTGCCAAACCCCTGTCCATTATCTTTGGGCAGTCTTGGCTCACTGGGGAAGTTCCGCTGGACTGGAGGCTGGCGGATGTTACCCCCATTTACAAAAAAGGGCGGAAGGAGGATCCGGGGAACTACAGGCCTGTCAGTTTGACCTCGGTGACGGGCAAAGTCATGGAACAGGTTATCTTGAGTGCTATTAATGAGCACATACAGATGTTTTTTTTTACCCCATCCAACCTGGCCTTGAACACTTCCAAGGACGAGGTATCCAAAACTTCTCTGGGCAACCTGTTCCAGTGTCTCATCACCTTCATCATAAAAAATTTCTTCCTTACATCCAGTCTAAATCTACTCTCTTTCAGTGTATAACCATTGCCCCTTGTCCTGTAGCTACAGGCCTCGGTAAAATGTCTCTCTCCATCTTTCTTATAAGCCCCTTTTACACGTTGAAAGGCCACAAAAAGGTCTTCCTGGAGCCTTCTCCTCTCTAGATTTAACAATACCAATTCTCAGCCTTTCTCCATAAGAGAGGTGCTCCAGCCCTCAGATCATCTCTGTGGCCTTCCTCTAGACCTGCTCTAACAGGTCCATGTCTTTCTTGTACTGTGGACCCCAGAACTGGATACAGTGGGATTTCACAAGAGCAGAGCAGAGCAGAGGCAGAGAATTACCTGGCTGGCCACGCTTCTTTTGATGCAGACCAGCATACAATTGGCTTTCTGGGCTGTGAGTGCACAGAGCTGGCTCATGTATAGTTTTTCATCTACCAATATCCCCAAGTTGTTCTCGGCAGAGCTGCTCTCAATCCACTCATCCTCCAGTCTGTATTAATACTGGGGACTCCTCCGAGCCAGGTGCAGGATCTTGCACTTGGCCTTGTTGAACTTCATGATGTTATATGAGGACATTAAAATATAAAACGCAATGACAGTGATATATTACATTTCAGAATTTCAGGCTGGGCAGTGAGTTGGATGCACATGGGGAAGAAGGGGACTTCTATTGTCTCAGCTAAGGAGCAAGAAATGGACCAGAAAAACACAACACTGCTCACAGCTCACTCCTGAAACCACTGTGTACACCAGAGTGCAACTTACTCCATAAATATTCAAGTAAATGTCAATAGGATTAAGAGAAAAGGAAGATACTACTCATGATGGTTAGAAATAGCAGCACTCAGATCTGTTTGATGCTCTTCATGATGATGATATACAGTAACGAAACTTCAGAGGAAATCTCTACCATGTGATAAACTAAGTTCTGAGTTTTTGACTTTTTAATGTGACTACTATAATGCATTATTAGTAGTGGATTTGATTTTTATATCCTTCCTAGATACCTATGCAGGAAAAGATATTTTGCTATCACTACAAGACTAGAATACATTATCCTGCTCCTTTTAAAAAAACAAAACTTATTCTGTTTTGAATACTTCAGTCATTTTTTGCATATGATCACCAGTTTTACCTTTGTTAACATTTAGTACATTTTTGCTCTAGTTAAATAACAATTTCTTATGGCTTTTAATATTTCTAGCCATTCACTGATAGCCTGACCTACTCTTACCCACTTTTCATCCCTTTTTACTGATTTACACTCACTGTGGCCAGCTTCACTGCAGCTTTCATTAATTGTGAATTAATATATAGCACCATAGAAGAGAAGCGAGGTTGAACTCAGATTTCAAAATTAGACCGATGTATAAAAAATGTAGGATATTATTTTTATTCTTTATTAATAAACAAAGAAGCCAGGAATCATTGCAGCTGCTTACACTGCTATACAAAGGCCTTCTCTAAAGCCTTCTATAATTCCACATGAAGTCATTGAAAATGTCCAGAAGATTTTCAGTCAGACTCTCAACAAATCCAAGATTAAGATTCATAATTAATTGAAGTAGTTGTGTGTACTCTACAATTCAGAAAAGGTTTCATGTTAGATATATTGAGACAGCTGAATACTGTAAAGTGACAATGTGTAAGACTTGCAGCAGGAAACAAACAAAAATTTCTACTTTTGGGAAGTCATTTTCCATGTACCCAGCTTCTGTTTGTCCTCGGTAGATACGGTATGTCTGTTTTAGACTTGAGCTCTATAGTAATTGTCTTAGAGTCTCTTATTCTTAATTCATACTGATTTTAGGTGGAAAATGACTTGCAGATGAATCTGGTAGCCCAGCAGATGGAATTTAATTTCTCCAATTCTAATGCATCCAGAGAACAGAGGTTAATAGACTGTCCCCTGGGGAGCTCCAACAGGTCGCTTCCGACCACCAGTGGCTAAACATCACGTTGTGTTACATTGAGAAACAAGCTGTAGCTGAATGATGTTCTCTGGGTATAAAGTCGGGGTGTTGACTCAGTGACAGTTTAGAAGGCAAAATATGGTGTATAGAAGTAACATCTCTTCTTCTGTACTATTCCTCATGAATGCATGACTATGCACCAGTCATCATGTATATGAGCTTCTAGAAGTAATGAAGTAACTGAAGTGTCACACTCCATTTCACAGGGTTATACACAAGGGGGGAAATATAATTTTGTAAGTGAAATCTGCAATGGCAAGTTTAAAGATTTTAATCTAAAACATTCAAGAATCCAGTCTAAGGAATCTTACTAGCACCTTTTCCAAAGCACAGTGTGGAAATAAACATAAAAAATGTAATCATGGGGGTGACTCTTGTGGCTACTCTAATCTGAAATTCCTACAGCAATCAGAAATATTAAATCTACTGAAAGAAGTAGCTGGAGGGAGAATTAGCTCTAGTTTTAGTCCCGCCTCTCTCAGTAGGTTTCCTGTAAAAGCCTAACAGATAATTTGTATTATAACTATTAGAGTGGATTATTCATCACTGCTTTTGTATTTCATGGAAGAGCCATAAATAAGTCTGTCTGCAGTTTGCTCCTTTATTAATGGGTTAAATTATACTCATATCAAGAGGCTTCTTGGCTTACAATTAAAACTAAATATGTTCAAAAAAATGGATCTGAAAATTCAAAAATTACTGTCTTCTTTCAGGAAGAAAATCTACCTTAATCTTAACAGTATGTCCCTTGTAGATCCTTCACATTCCTCTGAAGGGTACTTGTGTAATATTGTTCCCATCTCCAAAATAGCCACAGGACTGCAAAAGTATTTATTATCTCACTCCTAAGGATTAAAATATTTAGTACACTTTCACCCTAAAATAATCTATGCCACTGTCTCTATGGTCTGTTCAACAATCTTTTGCAAAATAAATAAATAAATTAGAAATAAAAAAGTTTGATTGCCTTCACTATAGAGATAAACACAGCTAAAGTATTGTCTCTAACTCAAAGTGTCACCCATAAATAAAAGCTCTTAATGCAGATTGCACTAGTGATTTTAGTTTGAGCTGGCTGTACTGCTGAGATAAAAGTAAACTGCTAATGGAGCCCTTCTCAGGTCAAATCCATTAAACGGACATTCATCCTTCAGCACCTTCCTTATATATATACAGAAAGAATAGTTGTTTCTTTTCTCACAAGACACTGGAAAAAAACTTACAGTGCCATACAAGAACATACAGTTCTTCAGGATGAAGAACGACAGGACATTCCTGGATACCTTGATGTTATACACAAGTATAATTGAATACAGGATTACTTTGGAGAGTAAATATATAAATATTGCATCACTACACTTTGCTCAAGGATAGTGCTCTGCCTCGAGAAAACAAAACCTTTCAGTTGTACACGTATGAGCAAAAATACTTTATGCTGTTCAATGTTTATTTAGTTTATTCTATTAACATATACAGATTATATATATAACTGTATCAAACAGTTAGAATATCTAAAGACAGATATTCTTCAGCCCTTTCCATGTCTTGATTTCTTATCCTCCTTTTATGGAGTAAGACTATGGACTAACAGAACTTTTATGGAGTAACAGATCCCAAGTACAGATACAGGCTGGGCAGAGAATGGATTAAGAGCAGCCCTGAGGAGAAGGACTTGCAGGCGTTGGTTGATGAGAAGCTCAACATGAGCCGGCAATGTGCGCTTGCAGCCCAGAAAGCCAACCGTAACCTGGGCTGCATTCAAAGGAGCACAGCCAGCAGGTCGAGGGAGGTGATTCTGCCCCTCTGCTCTGCTCTTGTGTGACCCCACCTGGAGTACTGTGTCCAGCTCTGAGGCCCCCAACATAAGAAGGACATGGAGCTGTTGGAGCGGGTCCAGAAGAGGGCCACAAAGATGATTTGAGGGCTGGAGCACCTCTGCTATGAAGACAGGCTGAGAGAGTTGGGGCTATTTAGCCTGGAGAAGAGAAGGCTCTGGAGAGATTTTACAGCAGCTTTCCAGTACTTAAAGGGGATCTACAAGAAAGCTGGAGAGGGACTTTTTACAAGGGCATGTAGTGATAGGACACGGGGCAATGTCTTTAAATTGAAAGAGGGAGGATTTTGATTAGATTGAACAAAGAACTTCTTCATTCTGAGGGTGGTGAGGCACTGGAACAGGTTGCCCAGAGAAGTTGTGGTTGCCCCATCCCTGGAAGTGTTCAAGGCCAGGCTGGATGACGCTTTGAGCAACCTGGTCTAGTGGAAGGCGTCCTTGTCTGTGGCAGGCGGGTTGGAACTACATGATGGTTAAGATCCCTTCCAACTCAAACCATTCTACGATTCTATGACATTTCTTCAAATTCAGTTGACATTCCAAAAGCATCAAATGTTGCTCACGGTCTCATGTGTTTCTGTTATTTTAATCACCAGATATATTTATTTCTGCTTAAGTAAGTATGTGTTCATAATCATTGTAATTTTAAGCTGGCAGGAAAACCCTGTTTACAGCCACAGTATATACATGTATATGCTACATTTAGCTTATTACTAAACTGTTTCTTATCACTTATGAGCAATCTGCCAATAGCCTGAAACTCTCCTACTGCTGGGAAACTACAAAATTTCATTTTAGAATATTGAAATAAAAACAAACAGCAGTTGCAATGATACCAGTTTCCTCTTAAAGAGCTTGAGAGTGAAAATAGACAAGCAGCAGGGAAAGGGGTAATGGCTTAGCTAATCACAGTTTAATGCTCTTTGCCTTCCTCACTTAACTTTTCTCACCGAGAAAACTAACTTTTCTGGCTTGAGTGTGGTTTTTTTTCCTTGCACAGAAGAGCCTTATTCTCCATCTTAAATTACTTGCCTCTCCTTTCACCTGTCTCCTATGCATGTTTCTGCTCTCCTACGCAAATACAGACACATTGTTCTAGGTTCATGCAATGCATCCTGATAACATCTTTCAAAATATGATATGCAAAAAAACTGCCTAGAATTTTGCTGTGTACACATATAGAAAAATAGAATCATAGAATGGCATAGGCTGGAAGGGACGTTAGAGATCATCTAATCCAACCTCCCTGTCATGGGCAGGGATACCTCTCAACTAGATCACGCTACATATCTGCCTTTTCTGACAAAATCTGTATTTCTTTTCCTGATAATAACATTATTTGCACACTCATCAAGCCTACAGTTGACAAGAAACCTGGGGGACCTGTTGATTTGCTCTAGGGCAGGGCTGCCATCCTGAGGGAGATGAATAGGCAGGATGAATTGGTGGGCAGGAAACTCATGAAATTCCACAAAGACATGCAAAGTCCTGTCCTTGGGAAGGAACTTCCCTGGAACTGATACAGCCTGAGACCAAATTCCTGAAAGACCTTGGGGGTCCTGGTGGGGAGCAAGTATCACATGGGCCAGCAGCAAGTCCTTTGAGTAAAGACGTCAATGATAGCCTGGGCTGTCTGAACAGAGATGCGGGGAAGCAGTTATCACCCCTACTCAGTAGACCACACCTAGATATTGCATCCAGCTTTGGGCCCCTCAGTACAAGACAGAGATTGATAAAATGGATCCAGCTCAGAGGGGGCCACCAAGATGGCAGGAGCTGGAGCACCTGCCCCGTGAGGAGACGCTGGAGGAGCTGAGCTTGTTCAGCCTGGAGCAGAGATGGCTTTGGAAGGACCTAAAAGCAGCCTCCAGTGCCTTTGGGAGGTCCTCAAGGAGACAGAGGTGGGCTTTTAACAGTGGTGCAGCATGGGAGAGCAAGAGACAACAATGACATCAGCATCCTTATGGATTAGGAAAGAGGGAAACCTGTGAAAATAATCTACCATAAGATCTGACCAGTATAAAAATAATTTTGCAAATTTTTTTAAACAAAGAGAGGAGAGGAGGGGAGGGGCGGGAGGGGAGGGGAGGGAGAAGGAAGGGAGAGGAGGAAGGAAGGCAACAAAGTTTGAAAAAAACCCTTTTTTTCTGTACATTTTATTACACATAATTTTACTGCTCAGTTGAGCCACAAAGTTGCATTGTTTGGAGCTGCAACACTACAGTTTCCCTGGTGATCATCCAGCAGACTAGCATCTCCCAGAATGTCAGCCTTTCTTTATCTTTCGCTAATGATCATCAGTAAAATGACCATCTCAGCTCCTTGGTTGATGACATACTGTTAATATTTCTCTTCTTAGCTAAAAGAAACAGCACTAATGACAAGGACCCTTGAACACACCATTGCTTCTTACAGTCAATCCCAGATGTTACTGATTGTTTCAACGGGAGTGAGCAATACATAGTTCTTTGGAAGAACTATGCAAATATCCATTTGCAAAGTCATGGAAAGTCCAGATTTTAATTAATCAGTAAAGCATTCTAAGGGATCCTATTGACAGCACAATTCTCATGCTCAGTGGTGATGGAAGTTATTCCAGTTCCTATATGATAAAAAGCAATGAAAGTTGGGTTGATGCTGATTGTATGAGAGAAATTAAAATGCAGTGAAACTTCATTTTACTCAATCGAAATACATTCTATGCATTAAACAACATAACATGGCATTAAATTATATAACATGAGTAATATGGCTGTTCAGGAGGGCCAGTTATGATAGAACAAGGGGTAATGGTTTTAAAATAGAGGGAGGTAGGTTCAGGTTGGATATTAGGAAAAAATTTTTTACTATGAGAGTGGTAGAACACTGGAACAGGTTGCCCAGAGAGGTGGTGGATGCTCCATCCCTGGAGACGTTCAAGGCCAGGTTGGACAGGGCCCTGAGCAACCTGATCTAGTTGGAGATATCCCTGTTCCTTGCAGGGGGGTTGGACTAGATGACCTTTGAAGGTCCCTTCCAGCCCTAACCATTCTATGATTCTATGATTCTATGATTCTATGAAATAACCGGAAAAATAAAGCACATGAAAAGTAGATGGCACAAGCAGAGAAGAAGCAATGTTTCAAACACATAGGCTGCAAGCTGATAACGTGTAGAGTATGTGGGTGAGATTCAGCTCCCCTAACCAGAGACAACTCTAATATAGTAATCTGAATATGAGTTATTTGTTCTCAATTCTCTTTATAATCAATGGACTGAAATGGGAACTCTAGTAGTCATCTGACCTGTGCTAAGCATCTCCTTCACGAAAAGATGAATCAGGAAAGCTAATGTCTAGAAGGACAGATGAACCAGTGGAAAACCTTTCTACACTCCTTAGGTCAGTTTCCATTTCCACTCTCAGAGGTTAATCCAGGCTCAGAACAGCACTTACTGCAGAATATGAAGTTTAAGTGATTCTTATGATTACATTAACAACAAAATCAATGACTTTAAGCTTATTAATTTTGTTTTGAAGACCTGGAAATAGTTTCTTAAAAGAGTAAAGTCAGGGTATGTCCCTGGCCATCTCTTAGAGTAAGTTCCATATGTACCCCTCAGCCTGGACTTAATGGAGCACATCTTAGCTTCCTGCACGCCTAGGTCGCATTTCCACGGGAGCATACAAATATATAAGGAAGTGGTATCATCCCAGCATGAATCCAGGATTCAGGATGGGAACTCACCTGGAACTGGAAGCTGGGAAGTGCTCTCAGGTACTGCAGTAAAGACCTATGCTTTCCCAAAATTTTCATTGGCCTGGTTATACGTATTTCTTTCCATCTGCAACACTGAACTACATAGTACCTCAACACTATATATGTCTTTTATGAAAACTGAAATGTCTTCCCTCTAAAGGAATACAGCAAAATTCAGCCTTAAGATGAAATTCTTGGAAGTGTAACTCTGTAAGAAACCTTTGAAGTTATTAGTACCTCTCAATGGACTTTTCTTTCATCTATTTTCTGCCCTAAGTTGTACAGTCGGAAAATTACGAAAAAGCTATGGTATATGGTAAAGTGGTACTTCAGACTTATCATTTGGGCTTCATTATTCCTGTCTCTGATGTCTAGTTCAGCAGCAAACAAGATACCTTTTTATGTTATCCCCCCTAGTATGGGACAAACACTGAAGAAAACAGATTCTCTCCATTCTAATTTTATTTTAAGTCAGCAATCTCAACACTCATCACAGGGAGCAATTTATTTGATATCTGTATTCTACCTCAAGATGTCATTGACATTTCCCATATTTCCTTCTACCCAAGTCCTTCTCCAAACATTATCTCTGCAAATCAGTAATAACCTTACAACATTGTCATTCAGGATGGGACTCACGCTATGCAGTATTGGTCACACAAAATTTAAGCCTCTAAGTTAAAGTACTAATCTATGCTCTAATAGTCACTGAAGAGAAAAATGAACTTCCAGGGCATGATGTATTCCATTCTGAATTCTGGAAACCTCATTGTCCTATCTACTTACTACAGCAGGACCCAAATATCTCTATCTTTGCTTAATTGCCTGCTTCCATGCCCAGACTGTCCTTCGATATACAAGATCCCTCCCATGTTGTCATCAGCATGCTTTTCCTGGGAAAACCAGGTTTATATGGGCTACAAGGGCCACACACTGGGAAAGCTTAGTTTGTGAAACTCTCAGAAGACCCTAGATGAGTTATCTTCTCATGCACAACTCACTCCGTGCCTTTGAAACAGCACTACAGAGTGCATGTTCCTGCTCCCATAAAGTACTCCAAAACAAGAAAAAAGATTGCATGAGTGTGTTGACTCCTGGTGCTAAGATACTGTTTGTCAGCACAACAGCAAGACCCTGTTTAGCTCAAAAAATCCTCTATCTTGGCATGCATATTTTGGCATGCAGGTCAGGGATGTTATTAATCACTAAGTGAGAGGAAGGGCAGATGTGAAGTATTTTGGGCAGCTTATGGTAGAAAGACTTGAGCTTCAAGTCACTTAATCTAAAATACAGATTCTAAAGAAATAAATGTCAAAGAAACATGTTGGAGAGAAACTAGATAGGTTATTTTCCTGAGATGTATGCTGTTTCTCTGGAGGTGGTGTAAGTGTAGCTCAGAAATGTCTTCACTGAGGAAGCATATTTGATCCTGAGGGAGCTTCTAGATCTACATTTCTGTCTACGTAACAAAGAGTGAATATTGACCTTTTTCAAATTAATCAAAACCCATTAGTTTCCTTGATGCTGTGTGAATACAAATTAAAGCCTAGATCCGTTTGCATTTTGAAGTATTCTGTATGTTCTTCCACTGCACAGATTTGGCAGAAAAACTTTGAAACACAGTTGAATTGTGCAACACTGTGAAGCTTAACAACATCTGTCAGATTAAAATACTTAGGTCTGTGTTTTTTTGCTAGAAATTAATTCTACATGTTGGATACAATATTATTTATAGATTCCCCAAATCTCTGGCATACTATAAAAAAAAAACCACTCCTGTTTTTTAAAGGTTTTAAAAGTTTTCAAGATAGAATTTGAGAATAAGACTGTTTCCAAATGGACCCAAGAATCTCCTTCAGTTTCTACCTTAGTGTTTGGTTCTCTCAGCTTCTGTCTCTCAGCTTTTCAAAATTAACTCCTCAGCAGAGAAATCTTGTGCCTAAATTTCAAAGTAACTCTGCTTTTATGACATCGCATTCTGCCTTTGAAAATAGTTCAGTGTACGGAAAACACCTCCCATGTGAGCAAGAATGGATTCCAAGTGTCCACCTATGAAATTCAGAAATCTGCTTAACTGATAAGGATCCATTTTTAAAAGAAATGTCTTACTACAAATCCCAGCTCCTTTCCCGAGAGCCTCATTATGAAGCAATTTTTCTTACCAGGCCCGAGGGCATTTTATTTTTAGTAAGTTTAATGATGCTACATGCTGGCAAGTTCAGGAGCATTTTGCAGGAAGAGCTGTTTTTGAACTCTTTCTGTAGCACCTACTTGGCAGTCTTAAGCATAAATCTTTCAATATCCAATATATGGAGTAACTCTTTCATCTACACATTAATTCAGAGCGCTATTTTCTCTATGAAAGTAAAAGAGACAAATAGTATTTGCTGTGTAGATTTATTACCTAGTATTTTAAAAGCTAGGATTTTTTCGCTAGTTAAAATAGAGACATGCTAGAAGACTTGCAGTTTACACGATGTCAGCATTAGGTTTGCACAGAACAGTCAAGGAATACAAAAGTCATAGTGCATAAATGATTTCTCTCTTCTATAGGCAAGTATGAAATTGCAAAAATCACACTAAATATGTCTGATTAATAAAAAATATCCTGGCTGGCATTCTGCCTTACGTGAGGTACTTGCAATGTCAAAGTAAAGAACTGTTGAACGAAATAAGCAAATATTAAAATAATCATGCATAACTTTAAGTTATGCAAATGTCTTAAGCACACACTTCAGTTTTCTGTGACTGCCATTCTCCAGATGCAAGAGTGGTCTTAATTTGCTGTAGGCATCCCTGGTATTAAAACTGCTACTGAGCAACAGCATTTTCCTCAAGGCTACATAAGCTTTGATTTATCTGTCTTGAAATTC
The DNA here is from genome assembly GCF_009769465.1 of Tauraco erythrolophus. Lineage (NCBI taxonomy): Eukaryota > Metazoa > Chordata > Aves > Musophagiformes > Musophagidae > Tauraco > Tauraco erythrolophus. The sequence continues at coordinate 119,383,909 of NC_141465.1, read as the reverse complement.
ATATGTTAGTTTCTCTTAGCTTACCTAAGTCTCCTCATATTCCTTTAAATCATTTAAGAAATTAAGGCACAGTTATGAATGCTGTTTGCATGAATGAAAATGCTGCATCTTGGCATGCTCATGTATATGAAGACCCAGCCATATGTTGTCACAGTTCTGCTATGTATCCTCTAGATCTGACACAATACTGGACTGCTTAAATGGAAATAGCCTAGGTTGGTGGAAAGTGAAATCAATTTTTTCCATTCCCTCAGAGGGACTAAAATTTAGATGGTGGAAAACCTTGACACAAGAAAACAAATGATTTGAGCATTAATGGTGGGTTTTACAAAAGATAGCATCAGGGAGACATTTATGCTGCAACAGGGCATTCTCTTGACCATGGCTCCTGTCCAGCCGCTATGTCTGGGCTTGTTCCTCAATATGGAGCAGGGAGTCCCAAAGGAAGATATCCTTCTGGGTCTTGTTCAAATAAAAAGTCAGGATATGGCCTGGGCTCACACACAAACTGAGGACTTGGGAAGCACTCCCAGGACCTGCAAGTTGGCTCTAAGGCTCTCAAGCAGCTGATCTCTGCTGATCACAGAATCATAGAATCATTTTGGTTGGAAAGACCTTGAAGATCACCAAGTCCAACTGTTAACCTAACACTGCCAAGTCCACCACTAAACCATGTCCCTAAGCACTGCATCCACACGTCTTTTAAAAACCTCCTGGGATGGTGACTCAATCACTTCCCTGGGCAGCCTGTTCCAATGCTCAACGGCCCTTTTGGTGAAGAAATTTTTCCTAATATGCAATCTAAACCTCCCCTGGTGCAACCTGAAGTCATTTCCTCTTGTCCTATCACTTGTTACTTGGAAGAAGAGGCCAATACCCAACTCACTACAATCTCCTTTCAGGTAGTTGTTTGTAGAGAGCGATAAGGTCTCCCCTCAGGCTCTTTTTCTCCAGGCTAAACAACCCCAGTTCCTTCAGCCGCGTCTTGTAAGACTTGTTCTCTAGACCCTTCACCAGCTTCGTTGCCCTTCTTTGGACATGCTCCAGCACCTCCATGTCTTTCTTGTAGTGAGGGACCCAAAACCAGACACAGTGTTCAAAGTGCAGCCTCACCAGTGCTGAGTACAGGGAGACGATCACTGCCCTAGTCCTGCTGGCCACACTATTGCTGATACAAGCCAGGATGCTATTGGTCTTCTTGGCCACCTGGGCACACTGCTGGCTCATATTCAGCCAGCTATCGACCAACATCCCCAGGTCCTTTTCCGCAAGGCAGCTTCCAACTATTTTTCCTCAAGCCTGTAGTGTTGCATGGGGTTGTTGTGACTCAAGTGCTGGACTCAACACTTGGCCTTGTTGAACCTCATAAAACTGGCCTCAGCCCATTGATTCAACCTGTCTAAATCCCTCTGTAGAGCCTTCCTTCCCTCAAGCAAATCAACACTTTTGCCCAACTTGGTGTCATCTGCAAACTTACTGAGAGTCCACTTGATTCCCTCATCCAGATCATTGATAAAGATATTAAACTGAACTGGCCTCAATACTGAGCCCTGGAGCAGGACATTTATAAACAAATGTGTGCTTTTCAGGTAAGAGAAAAGTGGAAGGAGAGAGACAAAAGAGAAAAAGAGAAGGAAATACATGCATGATACTGCTGAAGAAGAAATTGTATATAGAAGTAGATGTCCTAGAGTCTTTAGAGGATTCTTGAGTGATGAATTGTCTAAAGCAGGGGAACATGCACAGATGTTTTAGTGCTTTGTGCAGGTCTGTATGTTTATAAAGTCAAGAATAACTCTTCTGGAGCCTGCATGTCTGCTTCATTTGCACATCTCTCTAAAGACAAAAAGTGTAAATCTTCCACAAGGCTGCAGAAAAACACATACTTAAAGTAATGTTAAGTCTTAAAATCCCTCGGAGCTCTTGGGTGGTGACACATCAGATCTGCAGGGAAAATCCAAGAAATCCTTTGTGTTTCTTTTTTTTTAACTTAACCCAAGAACACTTCTGAGTTCGCAAAAAAGACAGGTGCCCCAGCTTTGCTCGGACTTCATACCGCAGTGAGACACACCTGTGTGCTAGCAAGTAAGTCCACGCGCAGGCAGAGAGTTCAAAGAGAAAGTCAGTGCGACAGCCTGCTTAGAGCAAGAACAGGAAAAATATTTAGGAGTCTTCTGTGGTGGGACCTGAATGGAGCAGCGTGCTGAAGGGCAGCTCTACCAGGCTGGGTGGCGCCACAGAGAGAGAGAGAGCTTCTGGACAACGGAAATTTTCTTCTTGTACTCATTTTCTTCTATTATACATTCAAAACCCACTGGCTTTAAACTAACAGGAAAAGGCAACACTTAATACACTGGTAATACCCACAACCTATTCATCTTTAAAAGGTATATTACGATATTTTATGGATATCATATTGCTCATATAAGAGTATCAGTATTGTTTGCATGCTTTAATTGCATTTCATAATAATCTTCGTTCTGGAGATGCCTAAGTTGAAGACAAATGAACATGAAATCTTCTCAAATTGGTTATGTATTTGCACTGAACTTAAACGGTTAAAACTGCAGAATTGATGGAAAGACGACAAAAATAGTGGCCATAGATTTTACATGAAAACTTGGAGTCTATGTTTTTTAACTTACAAAATATAAAGCCTAGAAAATCTCAAAAGAGTCTGAAGCTCATGACTCCTGTCATTGCAGTATTCTTTCGTCATTAGAGCACTGACAGTAAGCTTAAGAACATGTATATGAATATGTACAAATATCAGTTCTCAAGGAGGGATAGTCATGGCACTAAGAAAGTATTGGCATTTTCTGTAAAATGAAAACTGATTTCTGCAACTAAAACTACCAGTATAAAAATGTAAAGCAATATTTTTAGAAAATATGAGTTTAAAATTAGATCTTAAAAGCATTATATCATAACCTCAATAGAAACAACATTTTTCAGAACTGGAGAGTATCACTCTCAAATGATTGCAGAGCAGTCCAGATTTCTGACCCTTTTTCAGTCTCAGGTCTTTACAATGAGCAAAAATCAAGGCTGCAGCCAGAGTTAGGTGTATAAAATCAGAAAATGAAGATCTGCCATACTAACTGTAAAATTCAGAAAAAAAATAGAATAATATAACACAGTGTAAAGTAAGTGAAATAATGTTGCCAGGAATAAGAGCCAGAGAGAACCCCAAGGAAGCTGTTAAAGGACTTTGAGGTATGTGTGTGGCACCACTCAGAGACTCTGAGTGTCAGTTTAGCCAAATAATGAAACCAAATAAAAGCAGAAATTGACCTAACAAAGTTGTGTATCTAACTACAAAATTAACCTGTGGAATTATATTGTCTTATTCAATAAATATTCAATAAACTTTCAATTAAAATTTTGACAACAAAGATGTATAGCAAAGAAATTTTGGCAGCTGACAGTAGTATGTTGTTGAAAACATTTAGGACTCTCCTCAGACATGGAAAATGGGACTCAGCACTACGTAGAAAGTAAAGTTTAGTGTCAGGAGAAAATCCGCAAATGTCTTCAAGGACAAATGCACTGTCCACAGAAAGGACAAAGAAAGTAAAACGTACAAAAGCCAGCCTGGTTCTGCTCCATTTGGCTTGGCATGACCCAGCCAGCATATACAGTCACTCAGCCAGTGCATGCATGGCCAAAAAAACAGCCACGATACATGCTGCCTTTACTCCACACAGTAATTAAAGGATGAGGGAAGGAAATGGGGTTGTTTCAGAAAGGAAACTGAGGGGAAAAGAGCTGAGAAAGCAGGTCTACACAGGCCAAAGGACTCAACAAGAAAAAATATTTAAAATTATTCTATTGCAAAGAGATATTGCTTGGAAGGAGAAACAGAAGCTGCAGGAATCTTAAGCAGGGAAGATTTCAGTCTGCAGGGTTAAGTTTTAAATGCCAGCAGCCATGGCTGCAGCGTATCTAAATAGCTTATTTGATAAAGAGATGGTTTAGCTGGAGCATCGTTTCCCAGCACTCGGCTCATAAACAACAGGAACATACAGAGAAAAACAGGTCAAAACAAAAGACATAAACAGTCAGGCCAACCAGTTTATATTTTACCCAAAGCAACTGCTTTCAAAATTTACTTAGATCTTCTCTCTCCCATTACTTCTGCTCCTGGAGCCCGTGTTTCTACTTGAGTGTCCATAGACACTAACTTCTCAAGCATCTGCATCTACATTGCTTTTATTTGCACTGCCAGCTCAACAGTATCTTTTTTCTCCCATCCTCAATTCCAAGCCAAATATCATTAGCTCAGACAGTCAGCAGGACCAGTTTCCAAATGCGTTGCTGGGTCTCAGTTCGCTCACATCTTCTCCCTTCTGTGATTACCCTGAGTGTCCTTCTTGACTTTTTCATCAAGGCTAGATGTAAGCAGATTCTTTCTAAAGTTTCACTCTCTAAAACACAGATTTTTCCAGATTGCTAAAACTGTCACCCAGGCTCGTATCACTGTGCATCTCAGTTGCTGCAGTGTTCTCCCTCAGCCTGGACAAATGTAATCTGTCATCTTTGGTATCCATTCAAAATGCTCCTGTGAAGTTCATTTTCTGAGCCCATCATCTGCCTATGTCATTCTTACCTATGCATCTATCCATCGGATATCCTTTCCCTACCTCATCAGTTATAGCTAATTTCATTTCCAAGAAATTTCAGTGTCTAATTCATCCGCCTTCAGCCCTCTCCAAGCACTTCTTATTCTCTATCCAACAGCTCATTATGCTTCCCCTCAAAAGAAGCATGACCAGCAGGTCATGGAAGGTGATTCTCCCCCTCTACTCTTGTCCTGGGTTTGACTGTGACAGAGTTGAGTTTTTTCTTTTTAGCAGCTGGAAGAGCTCTGTGTTTTGGATTTAAAACGGGATTTGTTCTGAGAGGAATGTTGATAGCACACTGATGTTTATAGTTGGTGCTGAGACATTAAGGACCTTTCAACTTCCCATGTTTTGCCAGTGTGCAGGAGCACAACAGGCTGGGGGGGAGCATGGCCAGGACAGAGGGTCCACAATTCCTCTTATGATTTGAATTTAGACTTAGGATTGAGGGTTAAATTGGCCAATAAGTATTCCATATCATGCAGTGTCATGCCCAAGTATATAGACGAGGGTTGACTGGAAAGAAGGGCTTTTGCTCTTCTGAAGGCTCTCACTGTGGGATGGACTCAGAGTGCCATCTCTTGCTTGTTCTCTTTTTAGGTCTCTCGCTCGTCTGGGATTACAGTGTCAGGACTCATCTTTTTCAGGATTATTTGCCAGGACGGGACAGGCGTCGGTCACCAGATGGTGAGCAATTACACTGTGCATCTGCATCACTTGTTTGTATATATTATTATCATTATACATATATATATTCATATATTATTGTTATTATTAAATTGTTCTTATCTTAACCCAGGGGTCTCCTTCCCTTTCCCCCTTTAACCTCCTTCCCCATCCCCGGGGGGTGGGAGAGGGTGAGTGAGCGGCTGCGTGGCATTCAGCTGCCGATCAGGTTGAACCACGACAGCTCTGCTCTCAGGATTTCCCACCTGGAGTACCACATTCAGCTCTGGGGCTCCATGCTGGTCTATGTGATGGGGTGTTGGTAGCAGGGGAGGGGCTGCCCCTGGAAGCTGCAAGAAGCTTCCTGGGCTGTGAAACTGACCAGAGGGGTCTCTGGCCAGGTCAGACCGCCTCCCCTCCGACCAGGGCTGAGCCAATCAGCAGCTCTGAGAATGCCATATTTAAGAAGGGGACAAAGAAACCTGAACTTGAACAAGGTGGGATCTGCAGTGAAGAGAGGGGGGAGGCAAGGCAATGGCCTCCTCTGGCCTCCTGGGCGGGCAGCTGCCCATGCTGGGCCACCACCACTCAACTGGCGATGGCTGCGGTGGTGCAGCCTGGAGAGCTCCAAAGCTCCCTGCTCCCTGAGCCGAGTTCATCCTGCCGGGACTGTCAGGTTCGTCAGGCTGGTCAGGCCCAGTGCAGATGCAGCAGAGAGAGAACCAAGACCTGAGAGAAACGGCCATGCAGACACCAGGTCAGTGAAGATGGAGCGGGAGGAGGTGTGCCAGAGCTGAGGTTCCCCTGCAGCCCATGGTGAGAAGGCAGCGGTCCCCCTGGCACCTGTGGAGATTAATGGTGGAGTGGAGACCCACCCGTGGCCCATGGAGAATCCCACTCTTGAGCAGAGATGCCTGTGCCTAAGGGAGTTCATAGAGGACTATCTCCAAGGGAAGGACCCTCCACACTGCTGGAGACTTACGGTGGAGCAGAGACACATCAGACGATGAAGCCGAGACGCATCTGAAGTCCATGGTGGACACTACGCTGAAGCAGATGGCTGTGCCCTAAGAAGCCGTGACTGTGTGGAGAAGAAGCCTTTGCTGGAGCAATCTGATAGGTAAGGATTGCATCCTGTGGGAAGGACTTACATTGGAGAAGTCTGTGGACTGTTTTCCCATGAGGAGGGCCTCAATGGAGCAGGGAAAAGAGTGTGAGGAGTCCTCCCTCTTTAAGGAAGGAATGGCAGAAACAATGTGTGAGAAATGACCTGCAACCCCCATTCCCCGTCCCCCTGTGCCGCTGGGGGAGGAGGTGGAGCCAGGAAGAAGGGAAGGGGAGGGGGAAGGTGTTTTTAAGATCTGGCTTTGTTTCTCATTGTCGTCCCTGAATGAACTGTTAACAAAATAAATCAATTCATTCCCAAGCCGAGCCCATTTTTCTGGGGGCCATGGTGGTGGGCGATTCCTCGCTGTTCTTATTTTGACCCTCAGGCCTTTTGTTACATTTTTCTCCTCTCCACTCCACCGAGGGGAAGGAGTGAGCGAGCGAGTGGCTGCATGGTGGCTGAGCTGCCGGCTGAGCTAAACCATGACAGGCCTCCAACATAAGAAGGACGTGGAGCTGTTGGAGTGAGTCCAATGGAGAGCCACAAAGATGGTACGAGGGGTGGAGCACCTCTCCTATGAAGACAGGCTGAGAGAGTTGGGGTTGTTCAGCCTGGAGAAGACAACACTCCAGGGAGACCTTCCAGTAGTCTTTCAGTACCTAAAGGGGACCTACAAGAAAGCTGGAGAGGGACTTTTTACAAGGGCATGTAGTGATAGGACAAAGGGCAATGGCTTTAAACTGAAAGAGGGCAGATTTCGATTAGATATAAGGAAGAAATTCTTCCCTCTGAGGGTGGTGAGACACTGGAACAGGTTGCCCAGAGACGCTGTGGATGCCTCATCCCTGGAAGTGTTGAAGGCCAGGTTGGATGAGGCTTTGAGCAACCCGGTGCAGTGGAAGGTGTCCCTGCCCACGGCAGGGGGGTTCGAACTAGATGATCTTTGAGGTTCCTTCCAAACCAAAGCATTTTATGATTCTATAACTCTATGATCCTATGACTGACTTGTTAAATGCGAGGATCTTTGTTCTTCTTTCTGTGCCATACTTCTATGTAAACATCCCTGAATGAATAGTATGAGACAATTGAAAATATTATGTTCATTGTCTGAATCCAAGATTAGAAACACCGAGGTTCTGAATTCTAAACGCTGTAACAGTTAAGCTGGGTGAATAATTTACAGTATGGAATTTATTTAATTAATTTCGCATAATTTTCTGTTTACAAAACAGTGAATTTGTTATTCAGAAGTACTCATTCATCTTTGTAAATTATTTTTGCCATGTTGCTTAAAAACAAGCAAATTTGAAAAGTAGTCTGTTTTGATGTATATATAGGTCACATGATACATTTCTGTAACCTAAATTCGGAGTGTATTTTAGAGGCAGGCTGTGGGTACAAACATTGGTGATTACATATCTAAAATTCACTGCCTGACAATAACTTATAAAATTATAGCTGCCGTAGTGGTGATCATTTCTAGCAATAAACGTAGCTTCCAGAATATCATCTGAAACAAATGAAAAAGATATAAACACACAAGCTATTTTTATTTTAAAATGCAATGCTTCTTCAAAAGAATTGTCATTTTACTTTGTCTGATTCTCTAAGGAAAGAAAAATGGTTCATTGCCTGAGTTTTGTCTTTCTGTAATGCCAAACTGAGTAATTTTCACCTAACCCTACAGTAATTTTTTTAGATTTCTATTTAAACAAGAAATCAAAAGAAGATTTGAGGGGAGAAAAAATCTTACATACAGCTTCAAAATAGTCACAGTGCACACTGCCTTGCTCACAGATGGGCTGTGGAGGGAAGCAGGAGATGTGTAGGGAGGCTCAGGGGAGGTGGGGGAGTGGGGAGATGGAGGAAAACCCAGGATGAAAGGATCTGAGAAAGAACTGGCTATATTAGGGGAGTGGCAGTGGGAAAAGGTGTTAGAGGTGTAAGACATCCTTCCATAGAAAAATAGGGTTTGTTCACTCCTCTGCTCATCGAATTACATAGGGTCCTAACTTTTTGGAGTGTTTATTCCTTTCTTGAATGCATAAATCTTATCTTGCCTGTCTCACTACCATCATCTTGTTTCACTGGTGAGGACAATATTTCCACACAGTAACATCTTTCTGTCTAAAATTGCACAAAGCTAGGTGAAAGGCAGTAAGCCATGGTGTAAATGATATAATATTCATGACCTATATACAAATATTGCTTCTTAGTGTTCTCACAGAACTCCGCCAACCTTCCTTCCAAACAGGTCATAGAGTTTTACATACTTTATTTCCTATTCCCATGTAACCATAGTTTCCAACAAAGAATGTTCCAAGTGCCTCAAAACAGCTGACTAAAATTAATCATCTGGGAAAACACTAACTACAGCCATGTACCAGATACAGCATGTGAAACAGGGTCACTAGATATCACTCTCGATTGTGGGTCAGATGTTCCTCAAGTCCTGTTCTCAGACCTGGCTCGATATCCAGTGCAGTAACATCAGATAAATACAAGTTGAGATCAAACTTCCAATCTTTTCTGACTATACCACCATAACAATTTTCAAATGAGGATTGGTACCTTCCATCGTAGTCCTCTTCCAACATGGCCTTTGACCTTTCAGCATTAGCAACACAAACCGCTAGCCCAGGAGCACAAAACTTTTTTACAATGTCATCTTTTACTTTGGTGTACTGTCCTACTAACCTATACCAATACCATGTTCACTTCTATCTGTGGTATGCATCGTAACTTTTCAGCCACAATTATTATTTAGCTAAGTAATTAATATTTTTGGATGCCTTTTAAATTGTATTAGAGGCTAAGAATTAAAGGGATAGCATTCTTGTGAAGACCTTTCTCTGTCTATCAACAAATACTGTTTGAAACAGTCTGAAAAGTGGTGATTTAGTTTGCAAGCCTCAGACAGAAAATAAAGTCAACATATAACTTTACAACTACATCTTTTTTCTGTGGTATAGTCAGTTGTAAAAAGAAATTTCCTACCACAAAATTAAAGGTATTCCATGTACAAAATATATTCTCTGTAGATTTCACCAGATAATTCCACATTAATTATCTTGACTGTATTTATTAAATTCTACCTCCTCTCTTTTTATCTCAAATACATACTGGACACCAAATCCACTGAAGAGAAGTGAAGGTGATGAAGTTTGTAACAGGACGAACACATGCAACATCTCCTTTTCTGCAGAGCAGCAAAGGAGCATGGCAGCCCAGTGCCATGTCCCACCTATTCCATTTGCTATGAGTGGACATGTGCTGTTCTCTTCCTGTTTTTCAGCAGAATTTTAAATCACTTATAACACTTTTTTTAGTGAATGCTCTGCTTTTTATGGAAATTTTGAATTATTTCATGGGAAAGGGAAGTGCTTAAACCCATTGAAGTGCTTGAACCCATTGAAGTTTCAGCTGAAACAGAAAGTATTTAAGTGCCTTGCAGGAGCTGCAGCTTGGGCTAGGATCATCACTGTGCACTTCATCACCCTTAGGACACTGTGGCTGATGTGTCACCAAAAGGAAATCAGGCTATAGTACAGGAAGTGTATGTTCCTATAGGAAAATGGGAATATGAGGCATATATTCCCATGGGGGAACCATGATGACAGCTCAGCATCAAAGCATTTGATTTTCAATGGGCATATTTCAGATTTATTTTTTTTCATGTGAAACAAAAATATTGCCTTTCTGTTTCTATCGGGAAGGTCTGTAATTTAGAAAGATGGCTGTTGGGATTTTTTTCTACCTTAGTTTCAATCAGATTTTGCTGACTTAGGACTTGAACTGTTACCTTGTAGATGTCCAGGAATCCACACTGATGGTCAAACCGTGTGTAGAGTTCGTTCAGCATGCTGATGACCTGCATGGGCGTGCACTGCGCACAGATGGCAGTGAAGCCAACAATGTCTGAGAAGAGCATGGTGACATCATCAAACTTCCTGGCTTGAACCTGCTGCCCCTGCCACAACTGCTGAGCCACTTCTTCAGGGAAAATAGAAATAAGGAGATCTACAGTTTTCTTTTTCTCCTCTTCCAGGGCTTGATGTGTGCATTCTAGGGTTGCCTTCAGTTTATCCATTCGTTTTTTCAAGCCATCCTGGGCCTTTGCTTGCTCCCCAACCAATATGACATCGCGAGTAGCGTCATGGATAGGTATGTCTGAAAGATGGAGGCCTCGGCCCATCAGTTCATCCAGCTTGTCCACACAGGGGGAACCCAGAAACAAAATCGAATTTGATTCTGGCACATGAATCATTTGTCCTTTAATTTCCATCACCTGCAAAATAAAACAGTGTTTAGAAAGGCAAAAATTAGCTGATAAATATGGATCCCCATTCTACTTTCCCCATCTTTTCTCTTCAGCTAAAATGATAAACATAAACTGTAGCCTTTTATACAGATGCCTCTAACACTCACCTGTTCAAGTCATGAGACTCACATAGTCTACTCACCAAGGTGAGTCAGAAAATAGCCTATACTGACACAAAAGTATTCCAAAATCAGATGCTGGATTCTATTTCATCACAATTAAATAAGAGAATAACTACAATAGCATGTATTTCTCAGAACTGTACGTAAATAATGCTTCGAAATTTTGTTCCTGGAATGTACCTGGCCTTAAAAGCAAATTCCAGAGTAGCTCCTTCTCTGTTATTTAATTATAAGTCATAAAAAGCAAAAAATTAAAGGAAAATGACAACTATCTGAAAGCAGGCTAGAGAAATGGTGAAGTACCTTCTGTTCTTTTTCAGCTAAGCAGCTACTAAGTCAAACGTGGCCATGTTATAGAGGAATCACGTAACAACAGATGTGAGAAAGAACTCCATAAAATAATCAATGGCGTGGAAAAAGTGTACCAGTGCTCCTATTTCCTATTTGTTTTCTCATACATGCAGCAGAGTTGAAGGCTGACATTCTGTTAGAGTCTACAGATTTCTTAGTGATATAGATTAATGTAATTTGTATTGGCAGAATAGAAGATGGAACAGTAGGAGAGGAGTAGCAGGTGGTTCGTCACACTGGTTTATAGATTTTGCATTCGCCTGTCAAATGGCTAGATGTTTTGAGTGCTGTCCAGTGGTTGATACCAACGAGGCCCTGGCTTGGTACCTCTTGCTCCATGATAGCAGTCGAGCACAAAACCAACAGAGTGAAATGGACATTGAAAACCAACTGTAATGATATATTTGACATTTGGGGCTACATACATTCTGATTTTTATAAACTTACTCGGGTCACACAAAAGTAACTGTGAAATACTGCAAAGAGACATTTCTCACCTGAATATGGTATTTAAAAATCAAACCCAAACGAACAGAAAACTAAGATGAACAGGTTTTGTTTAAGCAGAAAATAATTAAATCAGATAAACTGGATCTCTTTGTAAATACAGCCTGCCATAGCCTCTGCCATGAGAAACAATCATCATTAATGTTTTCGTTCCAGGACTGCACAAAGACCAGGGCAATATTGTGCTAGGTGATTTAAAAAACCCACAGTCCTTACTCCAAGGATCTCATAATCAAAACAGGCAAAACACACAAACTTTGTGCATCTAAGCACAGTGTCAGGCACCATAATGCCTTAAATCTGTATATTTCTATTCCACACAATGCACTGAAATAAAAAGGTCTCCTCCAGTGACCCTTTCTTCCATCGTGAAGGCATTCCCTCACTCTCACGTGATTCACTTCATCATTTAATCCTCCTTCCATCCATAATCCTCCCAAGCAAAATAGGAAAACCTCAATCAGAGAATCCAGAGGTGTCTGTAATAATGATGTGATTTAAGTGTCCAGAGTCCTGGAAGCTCCTGCTGAGCTAACAGTCACCCCTACACAGTACTTTCCATGTTTGATGGAGACGTTGGGAAGCTCCTATTTCTATTAGGGATTTCTTACATCAGATAATATGCTGTCATTGCACATCCTACTGTCAACATGGGGACTGAGCCTATCCTGTCCCTATGCCCCTCTGCCTCCATATCCCACCCTGCTAGCAACCTGACAGATGTAACTTCTGATGTCAGCCTGGGAACTCAGCAAATGAAAGTAAACTAAAGTAGTTAAAATTGTCAATTTTCCTAATATATGTTCCTGTACACCTATTAATGTTTACGTTTCTGAACCTTGTTTCCTTAGCTTCGTTATGGGACAGCCATCTCTGTGAGAAAGCTAGTCGGCTACCTAGATGGGCAGATTTAATACTCCAAGATTAATTGTTCTTTTTAATTTTCAAAACATATGGCTCCCTGTTCAAAACATAAGGGAAATCAGTACTTTCTTCATGCATGCAGTCTCACACTTTCAAAGGGCACGTAAAACAATTTAATGTTTTAACTCTGAAGTACAAATTGCCAAATGTGAAATACATGGTATGGCATTTCTAAATTCTCTTCTTATTTTGTTCCCCTTTGCCTGAGACTTTTTTTGTTTCCTGTTCCTAGTACTTCACTGGTGTGCAAAATATATCTCATATTATCACTTCTCTCTTCCACCTCCAGGTGAAAATAGGGTGCCAGCTCAGGAGGAGAGAGTGTAAGCACGGACCCTGGCTCAGCCAACCTGGCCTGGGGGTAGGCTGTTCGTCAGCAAGGCACAGCACCTGGCTTGGAGCCGTGTTTGTCGTGTTAACCTGCTGTGAGATTAGAAGAAAATTAATGCATCCCTCTGTGCTCCTGCTTCACCTTTGTCAGTTTGAGGTGTTAAAACTCTGATGTGATCTCTGTTCGTGTGAAAATATTGTGCGAACCTTCCCCGGGTGGATTCTTCTCAGGAAACACTGACCGAGTGACTAACGGACTAAACAGGCAGTCTGGAGTCCTCTGCTCTGCTTCTGGGTAACCCGAGGCAAATCATCAACTCTGAGTGCCTATGTGGCCTTTCGGCATAGCAGGAACAATTATATTGACCACCCTATAACACACTTGAAAACTTACGTGTGAGAAGCAATAGAAGACACAGACAATCCTGTAAAATGCCTAACTGATAATAACCTGTTCTTCTGTCCAAATGAGCTGAGCCCTTGCTTCAACAAGGTTGAGGGTTTCTAGAGCATTTTTAGAAACTTTGGAAAAGATATTCTCCCTACACAATTGCTAAGTCTCCTAGAAGTGTCAAAGGTTCAGTGCTATCTTGGCTTTATCCTCTGAATATTACTATCATTTGCTCTGCTTAACAGGAATTGTTGATGTTTCCTATCACTCCTTTCATGTTACATTAGTGATTCTGATGTCCTGGTCCCTCTGGACGGCTGAGGGTTTTTTTTAGAAACTGGCTTTCTATTCTCTTCGAGTTGCCAAATCAGGGAACTGGACAGCAGAAGCAAAGCTGCACCAGCTTGCCTGTGGAGAAACACTCAGGTTTTGTAAAGCACAACAGTAGAGAAGAGTTAAGACTGCATCACTGTTCTCAGTTTTTGCAAAGCCCTTTCGTTTCCAAAGAAGTTTCTGAGATGATTCAGACTATAGAGGACTTTGGTCTGCAACTGTGATCCAGCATAACCTTCATCTCTTCTCTTCGGGCTTTCTTACCTCTTATATCCTTCTCTGTATTGTAAAGAATAACTGAATGAAACGGGACATCAGATTTGCCTGAAGCTTGCTATAGCAAGTCACGCTTTTGGGCATCTCCCCAGAGCTGGACTGCTTTACACCTGGACCGTAAGCCTATAGGCAATCAGGATTGCATCAGCTGTCTGTCTTGTAAGCAGGGAAAGACTGAAACATTTCTGTCATAAGTTGTATTTCATTACTGCTACATTTCATCGCTTTCCTGTCTCTTTAATTATATTATCACTGAAAAAAAAATGAGAATAATTCCACTCTTTTCAGAGGACATTCTCCTGATCTACAGTGGTATAAGAGAACGTTTTGAAATGAGCAATTATATGTCATATTTTACAGTATTATGTTGCTTTGAAATGATAGTGCAGCCTAAGTAGCTCTAGGATGAAAAACAAAAAACCTATTGCTGAATATTACTTTCATTGCAAACTCACTGCAGGGAAAGGGAAGCATACAGAAGAGGCCCTGCTTCAGAGGAACTCTTTCAGCCTCTCTCCCGAAAGACCCACCCAGGGAACACTGACAGACTCTAAAGCTGCTGTTTGAGAACATGAGAGAGTCTCCCACTGTGCTGTACACCAACAGCTACTTCATTAGGTACACAATATCCAACGCTCTGCATGCTCTGGATGCATGCCACCCTAGGATTATGTATGGATCAAAAGCTTAGAAATCAAATGCCAACTCCACTGCCTAGACTTTAAGGAAAAGCATGGAGAAAAGCCTCATTTGTTGCACTGATAGAAGACAATACGTCTCTGTACAAAGATGGGCTTTTTGGAATAGTGACTGAGAAGATGTACACACCTTCTGGAAAATATTAAGGCAAATATGAGATGGAATTTTTGAGAAAGAATAATTAAAAAATAATTAAAAAATAATTTTCTTCATCATTAGGCCAAGCCATATATTCTGCAGCCGCTACAACCCACAAATTTTAATGGAGATGCTGCTCTGACTTTGATTAATACATAATCCCTCCTGAACTGTGATTATAACCTTCTTTTTTGGGAGGTTTTTTATTGGGAGTAGGTTAGGAAACTTAGTGCTAGGCCACACTGTTGCAAACAGTTAACACGTGCATGCTTGACTTCTTACAATGAATAAATTCAATGAGAATAAACAAAGTTGCTTCTTTAACAGGTCCATAATTATTTAGAGGACTGGGAAGATTGAGGGAAAATCAGCTTACGACAAATCAATCTGGACACCATCGTCACTTCAAAGTACAAAGAAAATAACATAAGCTCAGGAGAAAAAAAAGCATCACTGCACACTGAGGATGAGAGTATAGGGTGACTTTTAGAAAAGTCAGCCAGCTGCTAGCCTATATTTGAAAACAGCTGGATTCACTTCTATGAATGTCCTATTGGATACATGGCAGTGTCTCAGGGACATTTACAGCAAGATATTCAGAAGGATTTGAGCAGTTAGGGGCATAGGGGATTTTGTGAGCACTGGTCAAGGCAACAGGACACTTCCAGAAAGAAATGTAATGACTCTGCTTGTCGTGTTCCCAGGTGGCACATCCAGGAGAAGGGCTGCAAGTATGATGGACAACACTGGAATTAAAAACAAACAACTCTTAAATTGTAGAAATGGGCTAAAAACAGAATTCAAAACAAGGACAATGAATATGCTTAGAAAGAAATAATCAAATGCAAAAAATACAGGCAAGCTAACAGTTACTAAGAAGATGGTCCAGAGTCTACAGAGTGAAACAGATGAATGTAAGTCAACAAGTCATGCTGTCATTAAAAAAGAAAACATTGTACAGGACTACGTAAACAAGAATACAGCTTACAAAACACAGGAAGTAATCCTTCAGCTCTGACCACCCATGTTTAAGCCCCAGATGGGCAAATCTGTTCTTTTTGGCATAACAAAGAGGTGGATCAATTGAAGAGTCTGGTGAAGTGCAATGAATGTGACGAAAGGTCTAGAAAATATGACATACAAAAAAATCTGAAAAAAAATCATGGTTTACCCCAAAGCAGAAAAATGTCAGGGTGGGGATATGAAACTCTTCAAATACACTAAAAGCTGATGCAGAGATGTCAGACTGTTCTACAAATCCAGCAGGAAAAGCTTTGCAGAAAAGGACCTGGGGGTCCTGGTGGACACCAAGTTGAACATGAGCCAGCAATGGGCCCTTATGCTAAAGGCTAACAGTACTTTGGGCTCCATTTGGAGGAGTGTTGCAGCAGGTCGAGAGAGGTGATCCTTCCCTTCTGCTCAGCACTGGTGAGACACACCTGGAGTCCTGCGCCCAGTGCTGGGCTGCTCAGTACAAGAGAGACATGGACATGCTGGAGAGTACCCAGTGAAGGGCCACAAAGATAATTAAGGGACTGAGGCATCTCTGCTATGCGAAAGGCTGAGAGAGTTGGGACTCTTTAGCCTGGAGATGAAGGCTCAGGGGGATTTTACCCATATATATAAATACCTGAAGGGAGGATGCAAAGAGGACAGAGCCAGGCTCTTTTCAGTGGTACCCAGAGACAGGACTAGAGGCAACAGGCACAAATTGAAACACAGGAGGTTCCCTCTGAACATCAGGAAACTTTTATTACTGAGGGTGATCAAGCACTGGCACAGGTTGCCCAGGGAGGCTGGGGAGTCTTCCTCCTTGGAGATATTCAAAAGCCATCTGGACATGGTCCTGGGCAACTGGCTCTAGGTGGCCTTGCTTGAGCAGGAGTTTGGACCAGATGACCTGCAGAGGTCCCTTTAACCTCAGCCTTCTGTGACTGTGAAATGAACAAGAAGGCTCAAATTGGAAAAAAGAATTTCATGTGGGATATTCTTCTATTCATAAGGCCAGTGAGAATGGAAACATCAAGTGGTGAGGAGCTGGATTCTCCATTACTGGAGATTTGAGAGATCTGCCAATGTTGATCAATCTTGCTAGGAAACAGAGGGATGAACCAGTGACTTAACAGAGATCTAGGTGGAAACAGGAAGGAGAGAAGTAGGATGGTATCACTTTGTCTTGAAATAAAAACTACACAACTTCCTTCTGGGATAATTAATGTAGTGCAAGTGCGGATAATGTGGAATTCTTCGCTTCACTCCGTTTACAACTAAACCAGTCACTCCTCTTTTCACAGGCAACAACAGAAACAAGTGCTTCTAGAATAAAATTCATGTGATCCATGTGAGACGTCACAGCCAGGGTCACATGAATTGTGTCTCATGTGTAGAAATACCTACATTTTGCTGTTGCAAACAGAGCAAAAGACTTGGATATAGATGCCTACACTGGTCACATGAGTCTTCCCTCTATCAGAATAAACCTACTTCACAGCAGTAAAGATATTCTTGTTTATTTAAAGACACCTTAAAGCCATTATATAAGTATATTGAGGGAAGTACAAGTCCTCTGTTGGTCTAACAGATTTCTATTTTAAATGCTCCAAAGCTCAATTCAGTTAGTTAAGCAAAAACTTGATATGCCCATAAAGTTAACTTTGCTCTGTGGTTGGCTGACCATCAACACAGGCAGAACACAACTCTGACTTTAAACAGAGAAAAAGGAACAGCCATTACAACCTCTCCAATACTCTAGATCTGCTTGTAGAGTGAGGTAAGTCAGAGCCATGGCCAGCAGCACTAACTGTAGAGAAAGATTCATGCAAATAAGAAAAATCCATATTCAAATGAAGCCCTGATTCGCTAGCTTATCTGTAGACACACACACAAAAAAGCATCTAAATCCAATATAAACTCATAACAAACCACTGGCTTCCATTACGCCTATGCTTTATTGAAAAAGCTACGAGAAATATATATTATCTCCTCTGAAATTAAAATTTTTTTTTTCAATTTATGCTTAATGCAATTGAATAAACTAGTCAGCGTTTGCTCAGCACAACTAAGGATGTGCTTGGGTTCTTGCAAAAGTATAACTCTCAGCATTTGCTTACAAGTTTAGATTTCCAGCTCAATGCATTGTCAAAAGAACATTATTCCACATAGCAGCAAAGTGACTGTTACAAATTTATGGTTATTTATAGAAATCCCTGGGGTGTTACATAATGTGCAACAGTCTTCAGACCAAAGTGAGCAAATTTAACATTTTCTGTATGTTGTAGATATCTCATAAACATAGAATGGCAGCAAGAAAATTGCAAAGAGCGCACCTTCAGGAAATCCAAAACTTTGTTGGGAATACATTCAAGTCATATAACATAAAACATTCCCATGGTCCAAAGAAGGGCGACTGAACTGGTCAAGGGGCTGGAAAATAAAACTTATGAGGTGCGGCTGAGGGAGTTGGGGCTGTTTAGCCTGGAGAAGAGGAGGCTGAGGGGACACCTGATTACAGCCTACAAATACTTGAGAAGGGATGGTGGGGAGGTAGGGGAAGGGCTCTTTACATTAGTGATGGGTGATAGGACAAGAGGAAATGGGTATAAGCTTAGTCGGGGAAGGTTCAGGTTGGATGTTAGAAAAAATTTCTTCTCTGAAGGGGTTGTCAGCCACTGGAATAGGCTGCCCAGGGAGGTGGTTGAGTCCCCATCCCTGGATGTGTTTAAGAAAAGGGTGGATGAACTGCTTAGGGATATGGTTTAATGGGGGATTAGGGATGGTTGGACTGGATGATCTCTAAGGTCTTTTCCAACCTAGAAATTCTATGAAAAGAGAGAGAGCGACAATGAGACAACCATTAAAATCTTTCAGTTCTAAACTTGGACCTCCAGAGCAATTTCTTGATATCAAAAGAGTGTGGCAGATTAAAAGCAAACAAATTAGGGTTTGATAAGACCTTCTCCCATGAAGCATAGGTACGCATGGCAAATCAAAGCCTGGAGATATCTGTAAGTAAATGTGAAAGGGGAAGAGATGAAGGAGATGGCTCTACCCTTTGCCCATTAGTCTCTCAAGGCAACTAGATAAACAAAAGGAAATGGTGGGTTATATTTGAAAAGATCATGACGATTTACAATTCCTCCTTTCTTGCTTTAAGGCACAGAAATTGCTTTTAAGATGGTACTCCAGATGGCTCCTTGGATGAGTCCAAGATAAATCTAGCCCTGAGGCATAAAAATCATGGGACGCTGATTCCTGCGAAGGAACCCCTTTCATCACAAGTAGCAAAGAGCCATAACTCAACCCTACATGCCTGTGAGTCAGTTCCCTCATGGGCGCTCCCAAGCAGAGGAGTGGGTGAACTCAACGCGGCAGACGGGCAGAGCAGCCTGACAAGGTGCTGGTGCCGGGCTGCACGGCATGGGGGGACAAGAGACAGTTGCTAAAACAAGGGGAAGAAACTCACCAGTGATTCCAAGAGCATTTCAAAATGCCTTTTAAAGTCAAGACACTGAGATTCGATTGGATTTTTTTTCATTGATAAACACTTTCACATACTTAAAAACAACCTGTCAGCATTCTGAAGCCACCGTTGGCCTGACTGCCCCTGTTCAGTGCCCAGGGGTTCCCCCACCACAGCCCCTGCCCAGTGCTCCGCGTCAGCCCATAGGCTCTGTCCGTCCCTGCCTCGGCAATGTGGCAGCGGGACTGATCTCCAGCTGCCACAGCCCTGCCCTGCCCAGCCACAGGCCCTGTGAGGCGTCCACAACTTCTCTGGGAAACCTCTTTCAGTGCCTCACCACCTTCAATGTAAAAAATTTCTTCCTTAGATCTAATTGAAATCTACCCTTTTTTAGTTTAAAGCCATTTCCCCTTTGTCCTATCACTATATGCCCTAGTAAAAAGTCCCTCTCCAGCTTTCCTGTAGGTGCCCTTCAGGTACTGGAAGATATTCTATGATTCTATGTTTTTCCTTTCACTGCAATATCTATTTAATTCCTTAAGACTGCTTTTAGGTTGCACACACTTCGATTAGTGTGATAGATTTTTAGGTATTAATAATACGTCTCTCTGCTGCTTCATTAAAAGCCAGGATACCCTATGCAGATATACAGCTATCCACCTTATTCCAACAACACAGAGTTCTGAATTTATAGCATCAGAGTTAAAAATAATCTGTTTGTATTAGTTAGGAGTGGAGCAGTGAAAGCAATTTTCTTAGAAATTCCCATTTGTTTAGCCTAAGATCTTTCTCTCCGATGCTCTGATTAGATTGCTTCTGGCAATTGGGTGAAGCTGGCCTGTCTTCTTCATGGATGGTGGGGTTTAAAAAACGTAGGATTTCTGCTCTCAGACCAGTGCACAGTGCCTGAAGTTACGGATTGTAGGAGCCTCATGCAACTTCTCAGTGAGATTTATATTATGACATAAAGTTTAAAATGGACAGGAGGATTAACTGCTCTGAGAAGCTGCAGATTCTGGGGACATTCCAGCTTATGGGATATTTCACCAATTTTTCATACAACTTTGAGTCAGCCAAGAGCCTTTTTAAAAAACTTCTGAAAACCAGAAGCCCTGCTGCTTGACAGGAACTGTGGGAACGGTGGTAGCAATAAACATGCACCAAACAAGAGGTCCCCAAGTCACACACTTGTATTAACTTTGCATTTCAAACAAAGCAAAATGCATTTTTTGTACTTTTGACCCACCACAGTTTGATTACAACAAATCAATCAAAGCAGAACGGAAACTTCACATATTTAATATTCTCCCTCTGTGTTTATACAAGACAAATGGAAGAGAATTACACTACATTTCCAATAAATGCATGTTAAACACTACTTCTTATTTTAAGTCTTTGCTGGGAAAAAATAAATGGATTAATTTTGTCGCATTTTTCTTTCTTTTTTAAAAAACAGAGAATAAGAAAACAAGAATGTAGCATTTGAGAAGGTCACTAAAGCTCCCTTAAAAGTTGGTTCTTCAGTTCAAATGAATCTCCATTAGCCTGATAAGGCAGTGAGGCAGAGGGTGACACAAATGCCCATTCAGTTTGCAAACTTCACAGAGGTAAAAATATACTTGTTACAACTAAATTACCTGAAATCATGCCAAATTAATAGGTAGAGACCCTAATACAATACTTTTCATGTCTTCAGCACCTGTTATATTTTAAAAACATTCACATTCATTCTCTTTTATAATATAATTTATATTAGGTATCCCTTGACTTTCAAACATTTTTTCTGTGCGTGAAACTTACAATGTACTTAGTCAAAATAAAATCTTGTAAATCTTGTAGCAAAGTTATGAGCCTCATATTCTGCTTTTGGTGGAATGGTGGAGTTGGGGCAGAGGGAAGTAAGAATCTGTGAAGAAATGAAACTGTGGTTTCAGTTTGACTCCTGGAGAGTACATGAGAAGCCCACAGCTCCTGACCCAAAAGCTGGTCCAAGGGTCTATACCGTAGCCTGGCCACCAGCTAGATGGGTGTTCATGGTGGTGAGCTCAACACACATAATGGCAAGTCTCTGGCTCGCCACTGGCTTTAATGGTGCCCAGGCTGGTCCTTACCATGTTAGCCTTTATACAGACAACTCTGAACATGCTGAATTACAAGCAGAAAATTCCACTTCTGAATAGAAGATAGTGTACCATCATTAAGTATCTTTGTCTGCTCAACTGCATCTTTGAAACCTTGTCTCTCTTTTTCTTTTTAGGAAATTATCTTAAAAATCAGTGTAATGACCAGCACCCAGAGCAAGGTAATGCTCAGCACCTTCTTCTAGACCAAATTTTACAAAAAGCCAAAGGGAGATCTTTTCATGATCTAATTTAACATAAATTAAAAGAATAATTCAAGATTGCCTTTAAGGTATAACATTTTGTTGTTTTAAAGTAAACGCCATTTTATTTTTACCTTTTGTTTACGCCAAAAACCCAGCATCGACGATCTTTCAATTCGTTTTGAATTATTTGACAAAAATTTTAAGAACAGTTGAGTTATGCAACAACAGTAATAGCTGACACTAAGGGATGGGCTCAGTCCTTCCTATAGCTTAAATTTCATCCTGTTCTATACATCTAGATCTTCCTTTTTTTTTGGTGGTGCAGCTGCCATACAGCAGCGTGCAGTCATGCCAGAAGAAAAAAATTACCAGGGCTGAAACTCCTCTGGAGACCCTGCTCTGAACTGGGCCTTTTTTTGCTGTGTGTTGTGCAAACACACCAAATCACATCTTTGCTTTTCTACTGAGCTTACACTGCAAAATTCTTGACTTAGCACTCAGGATAATGACACAAGTGACATCACCAAGGCTATCTATCTGGTTAAAAATAAATGCTACATATATTCGCATGATCAAAACTCTAATTATCTCATGCCTGTAAAGACCTTTGTAACTGACAAATATTATTTGTTAGGTTGTTACAGACAGATATTTTTATTTATTTCTATTGATGTCAACCAAGCAAGATTACGGAGGAATGTGCCAGTACACTAAAGGCAGTGGAAAGGCTCCCATTTTCCACAGTATTGTTACTTTTGGAATTAGTTCCTACTGTATTCACTGCCATATTTGTGCAGGTGCACAAATCAGCCCTGCACCTAATCCCTCCGCTAGCAGCATTCAGCTCCTAGCAAAAGCTTCTCGTTTGAACATGATTCGTCTCAGCTTCCTGAGACGACCTGCTAACAGAAAGTACTCTTAGTCATTCTTTGATATTTCTTGCTAAGTATTTTTCCTTCCCAGATCCAGATTAGTTTGTTTCTTCATGGAAATTGCTCTTCTCAAAATGCAATGAAATGGTTAAATGAGAATATATGTTTATTCATGAGAATAGCAGGCAATGAGCAGTAGAAGCAGATTTCCCCTTTGATCTGTGCAGAAGAGATATATATAGCAACCATTAGGAGACGTGACATTTCATCACCAACTTGGTATCTTAAAATTCCTGTGATTAAAAGATCACTTAACCCATGCACTACCTACCTTGCAGACATTTTTCTCCTTTAGGACTTATATGCTTCAACTCTTCCCCTGTTTCATTTGAAGTATATAGATCTGCTCCAAATTCCTGCCAGCACCACATCAAGGAAACTGATGAGATGTGGAGTCCTCTGTTGATATTTTTACTTTGTTTTCCTTTATGTATTACCCCATATATCAGATACTTTTACAGCTTTCATAAAAGACTCTATCAGTAGAATTTGACATCAAGATTAATCAATTCTGCTCTCTTGATGCAATATAAATTTTCACAACACCAGGAGAAGAAATTTCTTCTTTTCCCAGTCCAATCATTCTTAAGTTAGATATAATTAGAAAGAGCCATTCTACCTCTCACCAAAGTCCTTGTAAATATATCCAGCTGGTTTTAGTGGGAACTGTATCAGGCCTTTAAAACTAAATCTTCCGTACTTTTCTTAAAAAGGTTGAATTTCTTTCAGTCTGTTCAACACAATGCATTACAGCATTAGGACATCTTTCATCCATAACTTTCTATTAGTTACCATATTTGACATGTACCAGTAAAAGACAATCTTCATGTGGAGTCTCCTACAGGCCATGTTAATGATCTGAATTTGGGAAGAATACATTAGCCTAGTTCAGTAGTCCCAGGTTACGGGTGTCATTTTTAACAAATTCCACAATGTGTTTATTTTACAGTCCATCAAGAAATGAAAAGCAAACACAAACATTAAAATGGTTTTAACTTAGTTTTAAATAGAACATATGTAGAGCGTGAGAGGGAACAGCCAGATGTAGTGAATATTCATATTGCTATATGCACTGAAATATCTTTTTAGCTTCCATTTTCTTCATTGCAATTAATTCATTTTTCCTTGAAATGATAAGAAAGGAAATTAAAAGAGTTAGGTGGAAGATTGTATTTTAAAACCAAAACATGGTCTCTGTTGCCTTGATTATTCTAGCACAAATTGAAGAAAGCAGTTAAAGGAAGAGTCTTCAATGACCCAGGCTGACAACAAGAGAGAAATATGAAGTTGTCCCCAAGGTCTTAGCTGCTCAGCATTGCTGCTTAGGGGCCATCAAAGCCTAAAGGGAGGTTGGTGGGATGGGGCAAGTGTGAATGTGGATGCAAATGGGAGACTCAGCTGTTACAGCGAAGAAGGACAAGGGAAGCAATCGGTCTAAAAATGTCGAGAACTGCTGCCTTAGGAAGCTCCCCGCTCAGCTTGCAGATTTCTGTCATCGGATACCTCAGGGGAGATTTGGACAACTGCTCAGTACTTGCTATGGGCAGGCAGACCATGAGCCAGCCCAGTCCCAGAAATCACAGGACTGCCCTGGCACAGTGCTCTGCCTGGGCTGAAGCACCCTGCTGAGGAGCAGAAAATATTTGCTCAGGCACAGCATGATGCTAACAACACAGCTACCTTGCTTTTGGATCCGGGCCAGCTTACCCACGACAGGCTGAGACTGAGCAGAGCTAATGAAAAGCTATCTGTACGCATATCGACAGGACCTACTTCATCCAATTTATGCAAATACTGACCTGCAGCTAATTTGAAGCAGTGAATTCCCTAAAGGGCAGAGCACTTGATGAGCTGCCCAACTTTCAGCACTTTGGCTCCTATGATTCTTCGAGTATTAAAGCCTTTAAGTTTAAAATCCTGATTTCAGAAGTCAGTTATAAGAATAAGATCTAGATGCCTTTCAAAATTTCAGACTTTGTATATCTTTTTCCTTCGGAAGAGTCAGAAGCTCTTTCCTTCTCACTCATGACTCCTGAGTCCCCCACATCATTGCCTGGGAAGTTTTTAAACAGTTCCTGGAGTATTGTTGTAAATATACAACACCACCATCACCCCCCCTCCCCCCCCAAAAAACAAAACAAAACAAAACAAAACCCAAAACCAAACCAAACCCAAAAATAGTATAGGAAGATCCTTCTGAGTCTAAGCACATGATAAATCAGAAAGGAATCCCTCTAGGAGCTGAAGCGATCCTGTCATTGCCTCCACATTCAGCAGCCTCATTTCATACAACATCTCAACAAAAGTGATTAAACCCAACTAACAGTCTTTTGTGCTGTCTGACAGAAATATGATGCTGTGTGCTATATTTGCAAAGGCAGTGATAGTTACATGGCATGGACTAGCCAGGAAAGGGCTTTGACAAAAGTCTTCCAGACATACCCAGGCTGGATGCAGTGCTGATGCTGCAAACAGAAGGGGCTGATGAGCCTCCCACTCATTTTGTTGTTTGAAACCGACATCACATCCAAGGATGTTGTTGTAGAAATACAGACTCCTAATGCTGTCCTTAGCTGTAATCCAGCAAGTTTCCCCCAGGGGTTGTCCTCTCCTCTTCTCGGTCCCTGTTGTGGTTATTAAGAACCCTGCCTGACCCTTGAATATAGGAGCAGGAGCTCCTTGATGCTCTTCTTTCAATAGCTCCTGAAAGAAAAAGGACTCTGCCCAGAATCTCTTGTGAAAAGGAACACATGAGAAGAGCTTAAAAGATAATAGACTCTCTTCATGGAAACTAATTTACCTTAGTTTTTCCAGTTTTTATCTGGAAATCTGCAGCCTTCTGTGGGAATGATTCACTGTAAGGCCAAGTTTTTTAGGCATCTGAAGTAGCACCTGCTTCCTCTGGCACATGTGTTTTCATTAGTTGCACTGTGTTTTCATTGTTTATTTTGGTTTTGCTTTACATGGCCTGTCATTGACTCATATAAACTTACATGGTATAGGCTTATTTCATTTATGTGCACAGTCACATTCATAAATACTCACTTCCTTCAGCACAAGTCATGATCTACTTGGATTCAACAAGCAATGAGCCCAATGTTGGGCCTAGTAATACATGGTTTTGTCTTAAATTATTTTGCACTAATACCAGATATTGCTAGACTGCTGTAGTAGATTGTAACGTGTATTTTTCCTACATATTTACACTGGAAATCATATGCTCTCTTCTGAGCATTATCTGTTTATGTTTCACATAACGGAAAAAATAGAAATCTTTCTCTGGTTTTCAAACAGAACTTGGAGTATTGGCTAGACATGATGTCCTCCAGAATGTTTAATATTTGTTACTAATTATTTTTCATAATCTCTTACTAAAGTATTAAGATTATATACAGCATTTTTAGGAATATGAAATGCTATTCCATTATCAAGGTGATGATTCTATGAAATTAAATTCTAACCTTGAAATGACACTGATTGATGTGCTGGGAATACTGAATATACAACCTCAGCTTCTCATGTGTGATCATATGATGTATTTATAAAGTTAAAATAAGTAAAAATAAGCCAATTCTCCCAAATGATCTATTCTTGCACAGTATTCCATCAGAACAATAATCATAAAAAAAAAAAAAGGGACAGTAAAATTTAGCAGTTATTAATCACACTGCATCAGTCTTTTGATTTAAATCAATGGGATTATTCACAGATCAGTTGATTTCTTTAAAAGAAGAAACTATTTTGTATTCACGGGGGAAACGAGAGAAAATGAAGATGATTACCCAGCTTCAGGTAAGAGGAAACGGCACAGAAAAGCAGATCGATGACTGCCTGTTTCTGCGTTAAGACACAAATTCTTTCACAAGACAGTATTTTACCTTTTGTTTAAAGAAGTTTTCCAACTGCTTTAAAAATGTGTGGCTCACTAGGAGGGATGCTCCTGAGCTGCTGCACTGAAAACGCCTAATCTGAAGTTGTATGAAGTTAATGGGAAGGTTGTTTCTGACAGCAGCATGCTCTAGGACAGAGGGGCACAAATCAGCCACGGGAATAGGCTGCCCAGGGAGGTGGTTGAGTCCCCATCCCTGGATGTGTTTAAGAATAGGGTGGATGATCTACTTAGCAATATGGTTTAATGGGGATTAGGGACGGTTGGACTCGATGATCTCTAAGGTCTTTTCCAACCTAGAAATCTATGAAATCTATGAAATGAGTGGAAAACCCCTCCTTTCTCAAATGATCAAAATACATGCATCTTGTATTGGGGGAAACAAAAGACTCTAGGTTATGTCTATCAACATATACTACAAGCATAGATTGTATCAGTGTATTACAATAAATGGAAATAGTCTGGCATAAACAACTCTCTGATGACTTTTATGATTTGTCAGTTATAGCTAAACAGTGTAACTAGCCGTTTTCCCCAATTCCTTCCCACACGTTTGTGAAAGGAAATAGCACCCTTTTCTCAACAGGCAAGAAAATAAGGCGTTGTTTACCAAAACTCATTTTGATGTATTAGTGGCTTGTGAAAAGATGGAAGAACAAAATCTCTTTCTCTCCTTTCTGCTTTAGTTGATGGCCCCTCAGTCAATCTAAAACACCTTTCTATTTCACACACAATAACCCAACTGAAACATGTTAAATGACCACGGATTACTAAGGCATTTCAATTACATTTAAGTCCTCAAAGTAAAAATCCTAACCTAGTGAAATAAACAGATAAACAGCCAACTTTTCTATGTAGACAACTCCACTGCAGCTTCTTTTCTATGCTATGAAATTACACACTATTTGAATATTGACTATATATAAAATACACTCTCTGCTCATATTTATGAAATATGAGCATTGAGGTTCATAACATCTCAATGCTCATATTTCATAAAAGCAGTTAACAACTGAAGTCAACAGAGAAATTAAATCAAAGCTGATTCTGTCAAAGCTTTCCAGAGATCAACTTCCGTATGCCCAGAGCTGTCTTGCTACTTCAGATCACCAGAAGCCTGAATTCTGCAGAGCTCAATCAAATCTCAGTCTCATGTGTGTAAATCACCGAAGTCAGAAGAATTGTCTTAGATTCACACAAAAAGAAACAACAACAGCATCGCCATCTCACGGTGGCTAAACTTTTAATTGTTATATCAGGACACTCTTGCTACACAAGTTAAAATTCCTGATTTTGTATTAAAATCAGTTCACACAAGAAATGAAAAATTTTAGACATGCAAGATTGTTCCAAATATTTATTTTGTAACAGAATAAGTCTTCCAGAAATAACTCTAACATTGAAGCTAATTAGTAAAATAACCTGCAAATTAATTCTTCTGGAGTGAGAATTGAAATTTGGCAACATATCTGAGAAATATATTTAAAACTTCACTTTTTTCATATTTGTTGCTAGTTTCAGATTCAAAGCTGTTGTAGTCACACAGTTCCAACAATGCCAACTTTAGGAAGATCATCAGTCACCCTCAAATAGACTGTGTGTGTGTGTGTGTGTGTGTGCGTGTGTGTCCCGAGATAAGACTCGTAGATGTATCCTTAATATGTAGAGAAAACAGTGACAGTAGCTGGTCAAAAATGGCTTTAAACTGAAAGGGGAGATTTCGATTAGACATAAGAAAGAAATTTTTTACATTGAGGGTGGTGAGGCACTGGAATAGGTTGCCCAGAGGAGTTGTGGATGCCCCATCCCTGGAAGCATTCAAGGCCAGGTTGGATGGGGCTTTGAGCAACCTGGTGTAGTGGAGGGTTTTCCTGCCCATGGCAGGGGAGTTGGAACTAGATGACCTCTGAGGTCCCTTCAAACCCTAACCATTCTATGATTCTTTGAAAAATATCCTGGCAAAATATTTTTTTGTGTCAGGAAATGATGATCCAATGAAAGCAAAATATTTCTTGGGTATACATTAACTAAACTGAAAGATAAAATATGTATCCACATGGACTCAAATTCAAAACACTAATTCTATCATGAGTATAAATAAAGTGATAATAAAGTGTTAAAATATAAAATGAATGGCTTTATCTTTATTGAAACAAACACTTTCAATCTTATATTCTAAACTGTGTTTGTTCAAAATTTTGAAAAAAAAATTTGAAAAAGAAGTTACAGTTTTAATTTTTTACGAAAAAATATTGTGAAATGTCAGAATTCTCTCAGGTTAAGAAAGCTGATGTTTTGATTATTTCTAATAAAGATAAGCAATTAAAAGATCACATTGTCTCTACGGGGCACTATACCTTCAGCTGTAATTAACAGAAACAGTTTCCTCTTCAGCAGTTATAGTCAAAAAAAGGTGGTAAGGTTGTATTACTTGAAGGTGTATCTCTTACTACATAAAGGCTAAGAAAATTGTGGTTTCAGATATATCAATACTATCAGATTGAAATCAGGTTCAGGTTGTAAATACTTTAATTAAATCTGGCTTTGTGATATTTGGACCAATAACAACAGAAATATCTGTTTCCTGATGCAGCACAACCGACTTTCAAAAATTCATCTCAGATGAATTCTGACCACACCTTTCCACTGGATATTCTTTATCAAACCTAACTGGCATGCTACTAACAGAAGCAGATTCGTTTGATTTGGCTATGTGATGCAACAACAGAGTGATTTCGCCCTCTTCATCTTCATTTTAATCACTATACATCTACACAGGTAACATCAGACCATATTTTTCTTAGACCATCAAATGTTACATGCTGCACTTTCTGATCCTGATGCTGCTGTGCTATGACTCTCACGAAACAGCCAATTCCAGGAACAGTCTCTGGCAAGCTCTATCAGCTTTATGTGCTTTCTGACGAGCCAGGCTGAATTTCTGACACAGAAGTTATGATTTTCCTATGCTTATTGATACATCAACATTGGAATGCAATGTATTCTCTTCAAAAAGAGGTTGATAATGTACTTTTGTACTGGCACTACGATAACACTACAATTACAGTACTAAATTTGCTGTATTATACTAATCCATGGTCCTTGTACTCCCCTTCCCTCTGCTATTGACCAATACTAGATGCCCCAGACTAAGTCGTTAAGGCTGCTGACACATTTTGTGGATGAGGAGAGGTGCTTCACTTTATGGTTTTTTTTTGGAGGTGTTTTGGGGAGTTTGTTTATTTTTGTTGTGGTGGTGTTTTTTTCTGAGAGCTGTCTTGAGGAAGACTAAAAATCTGCTGCTTGAGGTGAGGAGGCAGAGATCAGGACTTCAAAATGACCTAGCTAGAAAGTCAAATACTCCAGTGTGACTTTGTCATTAGCATCCCATAGTGACCTCTGAGACAGCAAAACCAGAAATTCTCTTCTAATTAAGCAACTTTGCTGTGAGAGAATCTCAGTTTTGCTTCAATACAGCTGTTTTGGTGTTCTGTAATCTGGTTCTGGTTTAGCCACTAATTGCTTTCCCTTTCTCATAAAACCAGATGGAGAATTCTTCGATGGGATTACTATTGTTAGTCTTTGTACACAGTGGGAGTAAAGTGTATCCCCTCTGGTCCCTAGCATTAGGGGTTTCCTAATGCCTTCAGAGAATCAAGTTTCATCTCTTTGGTTACTGAATTCTCCAGTAACCAATTTCCAAATATCTTCTCTCATGTTACACTGGTAATCAACAACAATCTGCTGTCTGTATCATCTGGCAAAAACATCTTTAATCTAGAAAGGGAGCTTGCTTTTCTAACACTGTTCAGTCATCATGCTTGTCTCCACCCTGCTTTGATTCTTTTTTCCTTCTTTCGTATCATTCACAATAAATGGCAGCACTTAAACCTAACGAAATAAGACTAAGGACTAAATAAGAATAGTAATCCTAGTCTATTTACTGTAATCTCTTGATTTTAACATGATTTTTTTTCTCTTCCTTTTTTTTCTCCTTCTTACTAAACTCAGGCTTTCCTCTTAAACTTTGGCTAGTGATATAAGGAAACATCATGTTCTCCTTTTCAGTAGTACAAATTTAAAATAATGCCCACTGCAGTAATCCAACTTATTCCAAATGTACAGCAGCGTAATAAGGCAGCACTTGATTTATAGCTGCTTCCACAACCTGACTCTGTTAACCGACATCAAATAATGCTTTTTCTTTCTTCATGCAAAAGCCAAAAGGAAAAGCATTTTTTGCCAAGTTTCAGTCTGATTTTCCGGAATCTTTCTTAATTCTAAGTGCTCTGACAAATACACTGGTATTTCAGAATACTGACATTTTACAGGATCCTCCTACTTTCGACTTCCAATCGGAGAACATGGAAAATCCTTTAATTTTATGGTTCAGAAACTAAAACACTCATGATCTATTGCTTCTCTAGCCACAGATTCTGTTTTCATTTACTTTTTTAAAAGACTCATCTGCCTCCAAAAGAATACAAGTTTCTAAAATAGAAGTGGTCAAAAGTACTAGAATGAAAAAAAAATATTCTAAAGTGAGAAAATTAACAAAATTCTCAAAAGGAACTGCTTCTGGCCACCAAGATTGGAACTTTTAAAGAGAAATAAAATTTCGTAGGATGAAAATTAGAGCCTTTCAAATACTTCACATTCAGCACCCACCATCACACCTGCATATCTTGGTTCTCATATACACTTTTTTTTATCCTTACAAAAAACAACAGAGAAACATCATTACCCACGATATTGTGTCCCATTAGTGGATTCAGGCTGCCTCAAAGCTATAATTTTTTTAATGATGAATCAAATTGTGATGCAACGTTACATGATTACAGTAAACTATTCTGGATGTGTATTTCATGATTATATTCTTTGTAGAATCTCATTTCATTAGTGAAACGTTCATAATAAAGTATATGAAAACAAAGACTAGAAAGGAAATTCATTTTGTCCTTCCTCTTGGGGTGGAAAGACTGACATTCATTTACAAAGAGAAGATATAAAATTAATAAAATTGATTACTATTTAGAAAAAGCAAATATTTTTATGTGTTTTAAATTATATAATCTGTAACATAATTTGGAATCAGTAACATTGGTTCATTTTCAGCAGGTAGGGGTGTTTTGTTCTGTTTTGCATCTAAGAGGAGCAGCTTCTACAAAGAGAAGAGCATATATTGTCTTTAAAAGAAAATGGAGTAAAAAAGGATTAAATGCAATAGAAGCTTCATGCTCATGTGGCTAGGAGTCCTTTCCTTTCAATCTTAGATGATTCAAGATTATATTTAATTTGTTTTCCAAATCTTCCAGCGTAATTCCTCCTTTTCTGGAACCTACGCAATATCAAGTGTAAACAGACACACTGCTAAAATGTAGTTTCTGACGCACACGTACAACCACATAACAAATCTAAACTTGGCTTGATCATCTTTTTCTTGCTGCATCTTTGCGTATCTTCCTAAAGCAGCCTCAGTAATTACTGACATCATGTGGCACAATTATAGACTTTGAATCAAAACAAAAGGCAGCAGATTGCAATAATTTTAGATGGTAATGAATCTAACATTAGATTATCAGAACGCTAATGAGAACCAAGGTGGTTTGAAATAGCATGCTCAAATCAGAATTAAATTTTGTATTCCTTTTGTAAAGATGAATAATTTAAAACTTCCTGAAAGTGTTATAATCTCTAAATGACAAGGTGTAACGGCTCTTGCCTCACAAATAATGTATCAGATAGGACATACATGCTTAATTTATGTTGCATGAATTCATGGAACACGTGTATACAGGTGAAAAACAGACAGCTAAAATATATATATATACAGAAATCTACCAAAATATAAAAGAGGAGCCAAGCACGTAAGTCAATGCCACCTTTAGTTATTTTGCATATCAGAACTTATGAAAACAAAATTGTCTTTTTCCCTCTTTTATTGTTTGAATATATTCCAGATTTCTAAGAGCAGCCTAAGCATAGTCCTTTCTTGTTTGGAAAAACTGCAGCAAAAATAAATATGTCAAGGGTCATATAAAAAATCCATGCCAAGTAAGTTCTTGGCTCTAAAATGTAATAGCTCAGATCGTTTGAGAGCTCCCAGATTATCACAGCACCCACTCAAAATTGGTTTTCCATAAAGTTAAACAATATAAATGCTCTTTCCAAGATTTTGTGTTAAGATTCCCCTGTCTAGAAAACACCCTCTTCTTTCCTGGTTTCTTATAACTATAATAAAGAACATTTGTTCTCTCAGCTAGAACTTTTTCAAGCTAAAATCCCATCCTCGATGCAAATATGAACATGTGAATTTTGCCAGATTTTGCCTTTCTTCGGTCTGTTCTCTCCATATTCTCTACTTTCATTAACTGTGAGTTGTCTAAGATTTAAATTATGTGTTTCTAGATCTTCTATCTATACCACTTTGTGGGTGCTATAAATAATAAACAGCACCTTGTGTGCTTTTTCCTTTAGGATCCAACCCTTCAAACAGTTATGATTCTGTCAGCAGTCACAGCATCTAGGACAGTTAAGCAACAACAAATGAGCAATGGATAGCAATATATATCACTTTGTTGTCATTTTTAAATTTCTGGATAAAAGATGAAAAGCCCTCGCCAAATAAAAACTTCTTTTTTTTCCAGAATACTGTAACTTTCATCTCTATTAGAGACTATGATATATTCCATCTGTTTTCATACACAGACTGAAAAAGAAGCTAATACTGGTAAGTCTTATTGATAGAGCCAATTATATAGTACATTGCCTCACTAACAAGAAGTATGAATCCAACTGAGATAAATCCTTCTCTCATTTATACTGATCTCTACAAAAATAAGCCCATTGAGTCAATGCAGTCAGACCAGATTTACAGCACTGTGATTGAAAGCAGAATTCTTCGTTGTCTTGGATGAGTGAAAGAGGATTTGGCAGGAGAAAAGAAACAATCATGAAGCAAATTCCAACTCTCTTCTTACCGAAGAAGTCTCTCTGACTTCAATGGGAATAGGATTAAGCCAGTGTTCAAGCTCAATCAAACTGCTTTTTTTTTTTTCTAATGTAGCAATTATTGTCAGGTTGTCTAGAAAAAAACAACTATTAAAAGATTATAAATGTTCAAAGGAAAATTATAAAACATAATCTCTGCAGCCATAGAAAAGGAACTATTCATTTTCTTTAAACGAAGTGTCTGTAAAAAACGGCCAATAAGGAAAAGAACTGCTAAAAGAACAAATATTCTTTCTTTCGGATGCTAATATTGTTGATATTTTTCCTCTTGGCTGAACTCTGAAGGTAAATTTGTACTTAGCAGACATAATAAAGCAAAAATGAGAAATTATACCATTACTGTTAGCCAACCATGTCCAATTTTGTACTAGTTTTCATCCAGCAGCAAGTGTGTGCCCCTTAAATTAAAGAAATGAAGTTAATTTGGCACAGCCTGTAGCATGTCTTTTTCTCATAGGACGATGCTGAAGCCATCTATTCCATCAGCCAAGAGGTTTAAAAATCCAGAGACTGCTGCATTTGTAGTTCAAATTGAATAGCCAAATTAGGGAGTTAAAATGCATGACAACACAGAGAATGTCATTCAGTAGCCTGCCATTTATAGTACAGACTGCACGAAGGGAACTACATTAAAATTTACATTCTGGTTTTATTGTAACATCCCTTAGCTGTTCCATTGTTACTGATTTGCAGAACTGAACAAGGAAGTTGGTTCTCATCAGCATATGTTTTCCTTCCGTTCTACAAAAAGTGTAGCTCGACAAGTGATCTACACAAAATCATTATCTCAGTGATCTCAATTATTACTGAGAGAACCAAGAGCCAGCTCCAAAGAAAGGATTTAGACGTCTAAAACAGGACTTCAGCAGCCTTTTGGCACAAGTCCTAAACTGCAACCTGAAAGACCTCACACAGTGATCAGGGGCACATGAGCTCCCTGAGCATCTCCTTGCTGGCCCTAAACACGCTGTAGGTGCCTGCATACGTGTCCCAGAGATGCTCCAGCTGGGCTTGTAGCAGCCACCCTCCCATCTCAGATACAACAGAAGGCAACAAAGCAGCAAAGCCCAGCCTCCATCCCTACAGAGTCACATAGGGTGAGTGTTCTTCACCCACCCTGCTGTCAGGGACAGCGCTGGTTTCTCACTCACAGACACTCCTAGTTAAAAGGTAGCAGAAGAGGTTGTTATACAGTGTTTTGCATAGCAGTCTAGCTGTAAATATACTTGCCAGAAGAACAGAGATGGGTCCAGGCTCTCATCGACCCACAAGTACTACATTCTCATCTGTCTTTGGGAGAGGATTTTGTTTTCTAAATCCTATTCAGGCTCCAGCTCTTCTCTTCTTGCCCCGATTTATGTCCTCATTTCCAGAAAGATGAGGTGTTTCGAACCATTCCCTTGCAGTCTGCATTTCCTATTGTGTCACAGCAAGGAAGGTCTCGTTTTGGAATCCTCTCTGTCACCTCCGCCTGGGAGCCCAGGCACCTCTCCCAGGTCAGTTCTCAGTCCCCTTCAAGAAGAGAGGGATGTATTACCTAAACGTTGAATGCTTTACTGCCTGTTTCTCTTTCCAGATCAGGCCTGGGTTTGTAGTCCTCTTCAGCAGCTCAGAGCAGGTCAGGATGGGCAGACCCTGCTCTGCTATCCCCCTGGGCACAGCCAGCCCACTCCCACGTCGGACACCACTGGCTGCGTGGGAACTCGTTCCGGGTGCTGGCTCTGCTCTCACGGGAGCGGAGAGCTGAGGAAATGTACCACGAGCATGGGGGACACAACACAACAGAGGGGGATTTGGCTCATGACACGGTTTTGGCAATGACATGCTTTTTAAACTCACTAATGAGCCATTTGTCATGATCCTGGGTGTGAGGTAAATAAAATTAAAAAAAAAATATATACCAGTTCCTAGCCGACAGATCTGCTAATTCCTCATACGAATCCATCTGTAACGACTCCCAAGCACACTACTATTTTCTTTCATTTGAGTCCCACCTAATTTTAATATGAATTTCTCCCGAGCTAATCAGGACAATTCATCAAATTGGGCTGTTAAAAAGGAAAATTAAAAACCTTTGGTAACAGTGTTTTTATGGTACATTTAACAAATGTATTCCAGTTTATCTCCTCTAAAAGAAATCTGATATTCCCACAGATAACAATAAGGATTCATTATGACCTCTGCTACTCATATCAAGCTTAGACGGTTTTGTAATGGTATCATTGTAAAAATGTATTTTTTAAAATGTCACCAGTATTCGGATTTGCTGTGGAAATGAAGTATGCAGCAAATAAGTGTCTCATTCTATTTGCTCTTTACAGAAAATGAAACATGCCAGGCTGACACCTTCCAAACATGCTGCACTATTTAATTCCATCATTAATAACAAAGATTGACTAGTGATTTGAACCTATCATTTGCTACTTATAACAAAAATTGTGCCATCTTTTCTGTAGGAAATCATTTAAACATGATCTGTTTAAATCTGTCTGATTCTGATATGTCAAGTTGACGAAAGAGTCAACAAAACTCCTTTCTGTACCAAACATATCTTTGGACAGGAAATAATATTATCTGTGGTCAAATCCTTGAGTTTTGGAGCATTCATGATGATTCATCCCATTTCAGAGAGCCTTTAAACACATGCCAGGCTTCAAGAATGCACTTAAATCTAACCAGTCTACTGATGGGTAGCAGTACTTGACTAAAACCAATACTACACTGAGGAAAAGGCAACTGAAGCAAATGAATGGATGTTACACTCTTAGTAAACACATTTTAAAGATCAAGCATGTTTAAAAAACTTTGTACAGCCTTCTTCTATCACTAAAGAACATCAAGGAAGTCTTCAATTTTCATTATGTGCATGCTTGAATTTTAGATGATCACAAACATTGGAAAGCCATTACTCAGTATCTTATTAGTTGAATTATGAAACAAATGTCATAGAAAGGGACACATGTACTGTAATTTTAACAGAATACTAATGTTATTATGTAAAAAAATAGATTTACAAGGGAATAAATGCTTTTCTTAAAACACTAAGCTGCTATCAACCAGAAAAAAAGGATGTAGATGAGACTCAATCTTCCACTAAAACCATGCTACTGTGAAGAAGTAAGACTTTGTAAACTGATAACTTAGTGAAGGGAAAACAAAGTGAGGGAGAAGAGATTTCCTTTTAAAAAAAAAACAACAACAACAACAACAACAAACAGCTAATGGCCACCAAAAGAGGATGAAAAAGGAGTAAGTAAACCAGACACTTCAACGGTCATGAATACGACAACTCATTTGAATGCATGGTGAACCATCATCATCATGAGGTGTTATTTTACATTACAGTAATGTGCCATCTTATTATTTTACAGTGGAGCACCTCTGTTTTCAGCATTGCTAATTTTATGAATTTGGGGATTACACACAAATAAAGATTTATACATCTAATAAGCATGGTGCCACAAAGCACGAAATGTAGGTATTAAATTCACCGGCTGACACATTGGCATTAACAGCATTTGAGGTGCCCTGTGGTATCACATTTGGCTTCCTACTGTTGCTCCAGAAGAGCACAGGTCTCTCACAACTCCTGCCAGCCCTATGAGGGCTTCTCTGGTGCTTTTGGGCATCTCAGTCATACCAGATGATACAATGTAGACAACTGAATCCAGCCGTGGGTGCCTGTTTCCCTGTATATTACCTGGGGAGATGCGTATGCCTCAAGGAGGTAATTGAAAAGCCTACATCTTCAGCATGTAGCCAGACTGCTAGCACAGTGATATAGCTGAGATTTGAGATTTCTCCTATTTGCAGGTACTCCAGCAAGGTGTTTTCAGGATTCAAAAATAACTACTCCCAGATTTTCTTTAAAGATCAGGGTTCACATTGACATTGGAGGCTGCACAGAAAAGAATTAAAGGTTCGTACAGTTCATAGCACAATAATCAAGAGCAAAATGATTGAATAATTTAATTGTTTAAGTAAAATAGTAGATTCGGATGAGACATGTCTATTATAGTGCTTTAATTTGGATCGGGATGGCACTTCAGAAGCAAAGGCTGGCAGAGCAGCCTTAGAGAGCAGACTACTCTCCAAGAGTTTCCCTGCTGAACTCCATGTTCCGAAGGACAGCCAGCCCACAGGATCAGGTTAAAGTCTGTCCACAGTAAAATCCACAGAAACATGAATGATGAAGGTGCTGAGTACTCAACAGTTCCTGATTTGCCCCTCAAGTCTGTTCCTAGTGTTCCACAATGCTTGCTAGTGTAGATACAGTCATCTCTCATGCCTGGGTCTGTTTCTAATCCAATGTTTATATAAAGTAAGATTCATCAGTAATCTTGGGAGCTAATTTCATGTACATCAATCTTTCTGACATGCCCTTTTTGGCATGCAATTTAGGGCTCCTGAGTTATGCCAGCTTAAATTTATGCCAACCTGCTGGCATATGTACCTAAACCTAAACTTGGAAACAAGCTATGAAACTGTCATGACCCCAATTCTTCCTTGCCTAGAAACTCAAGCAGTCATCTCATTCAAATGCTAAATGAATGCAGCACACTCCTGACAGATTGAATGCCACTTTACCCAGGTTTGAATGGCCATGAGTGATCTGCAGCAAGTGCTGCTTATCTATCACAAATATGTAACTGCTTCAGAGAACAACCCATTTCTGTGACCACGGATTTCTGTTTGTTTTACAGCATAGACTAAAGGTAGGATTTTCAAAATCATCTACATTGTTTAGTAGCACAAGTCCTATTAAATATCAGTTGGGTCTTTGTTCTTAACAGCTTCTGAAAATGCTGCTGCATTGCCATACAGCATGTAGGTTTTGGTCTTTACCTCAAGTAATAATTTGTCATGCCATGTTCTGTGGTTGCAAATAAAAAAAGTAGTTGGCATTATCTTCTCAAAGCCGGTTAGCTCTGCAATTCCTGAATTATAATGAAGTCGATTATAAAACTGTATTCAGTGTTTAATATTTCAGTCATTCGAAAAGCATTAAGTTGAGACATAGCAGAGTATTTTTTCCAGATCACACACAGGTTTATTTTTTAGCAATCATAATCTATGATCTATGCTATTTCCATGGTTATGTAGACTCAGACTTAAACCAAGCCAGTCTAATTCTCACTGTGCATTTCACTAAGGCAGAGTGGATATAAAATGCTCATGGCAATTTGTATGCACTTTTCAGTCCCTTTCATTAGTTTGCTTCACAGGTCATTAAGGATCTGCCACTTAATTTTGCCCAGTTCCCTGCTGCCGGAGACAATCACATCATATAGTTCATTTTCCTAAACGTATGAATTGCCATTTTTGAAGCAGTTAGTTTTTTGAACACATGCTGCACGTCAGCTCCACCTGCTGCAGCCCCACAGGAGACCCAGGCGAGCTCAGATACGATAAGAGTTCTTGCCACCATCATACCAACAGCCAGGTATGCCCACACCAGATGGTAGGCAGCTTTCCAAATCAGCCAGGTGAGCTTCTTCATCCTCTCACACTTCTGTCTGTGGAAGGAGCAGTGAATTCACAGGTCTACCACACCAGCATGTGGTGTAAAACATATAAAACTCTTCATCAAGGAAAGTAAAGACATTTTCAGGGAGGTGAGATGATGTCTTTGTAGTCATTTTCTTCACACAAAGGGTGCTAAGAAGCTCTGATTAAAGAAGCATGGTCTGAGAAAGATATGTCAGAAGAGCTGGTACTGGAAAAAAATGGGTGATTAAATAGCCACAGCCAGCAGCCTGGGAAGGTCCTCACAGTCAGGGGGTCTGTAAGCTCTTATGATACCAACTTTCAGCTGAGTTCAGGAAGACATTGCATTATTTTTTTTCCTTGTTAGAAGCTCAGCTAAAAACCTTCATGTTTGACCACATGAATTGTAGGTGAGTAAAACTTTTACTCAGTCCTAACCAGTTCATTCATAATGGAGTGATTGCAATAGAACTATTGCACACTTTGAAAGGCATAATAGAAAGTAAATAGAATGACTTTTCCATAGGAAAATGGAATCCTTTTGAAAGGAATGCTTAGCAAAAGGCAAAAGCATGTATAACACATAGAAAGCCCTTGGCAAGTTCTTCATAAGAAGATAATCAGGAAATAAAACCGTTCCATAGGATAATATTCTGTCAGTTCAGGAGTAGTGTAAGGGAAGGAATGGAGAACAGAGAGTGATCAGATTTTTAAAGGAGGGCTGCTAAGATAAGGAAATTTAAAGGGATTGCATTTGGGTTTTCCTTAATGATCTAAAAAAAATCCACCAAAAAACCCATAGCGATATTGAAATGGCAAAACTTATAGTTAATAGCTATAAAGTAAGCAGCCAAAAAGGCTGGAGGGGATCCATAATACAGACATTAAAGGTATTGAGCTTATAAGTTTAATGAATCTCTCTCATAATGAAGGAGGAAGGCAACATTCAAAGCAAGAAGAAAGAGAATTAGGAGAAGGAATATTCTTTTTATTTAACTCTGAAAAATAACCTCTTTAACTACTGATGAAAAGACTCATCCAGACAACGGATTTAGTAAGAGTTAGAAAACATTTAGTCCTTTATATGGACAATGAAAACATCCAAAGTTAATCTATAAAAGACAGCCTTCATACCTCGCACTAGACAGAAAGCCGAAAAAATTTCCTCACCGAATATGTTAGTGTGCATTCCACCTTTTAACTGCCTCCAGCTATATTTTGCCAGTCACGGAGAGACACAAGATCCTGGATTAAATCAATCAGTCATATCGTATGGACAAATGATTCAGAAATACACATCGTCCTGTTATTTGGACAGTTGGACTCCCCTCAAAAACAGGTAATGCAGTCTGAAAATACTGCATTATTGAGGCCTGGTAATCTTTATGTTCCAATAACTCAAACATCTTCAGGCATCTTCTTGCTAGTTAGAAGATGGATTTAAGGCAACTTTGGCATTAACCTCATAGGGAGGGGAAGAATCCCAGGAACCTCAGATTGGAAAGGACTGTCAGGAATCTAGACTTCGCAACCACAGAGACCTGTGTGATAGCTGCAGAATTCAGAGGGCCCAAGGAACGTGCATTCACCTCACACTAGGCACCCCGTAACATTGCTTAGCATTAGACAACAGACTTACTGCCTCTGGCTCTTGGATCTTTTCTAAAAACAGCCATGCCACAGGAGGACAGCAATAGAGATGGAGTCATCATCTATGGCCTCAATTATTTTGCCTTCTTTTCTCCTCAGTATCACCTCTAAGCCATTTTTCCCATCCCAGACAGACATTATGAGCTGAGGTCAGAAGCACTGACAAAGCCACCACAGGCTCAGGTACGGGGCTCACTGAGTATCTTTCAAGAATGAAGGCATTCCAGTGAATATACTACATATACATGCATATGCTGTTTTGCTGGTGCCTTTATTTTTTTTTAAAGTAAGGAATTTCAAGTATGAATGTTCACAGGTTATTGAGCGATCAACACATAATTATCTGTGTCCTTACACCGTGAGGAAAGAGGTTTTCTCATAAATGTAACTTAAGCAGATGGCAAATGCCATAATCTACTTCATTAATAACGCCTGTAAATCACTGTTCACTGTCACAAGCCAATACCATCTAACCATTCCAGTTACATTACCTTTCACATCCCGAGAAAGTTAAAAAACACTGTGACCAAAAGCTGTTCTGCCTGCAATATTGCAAGCCCCTTTTACTACTGAAGGTGACAAACGTTTCCCATTAACAGATCTCACTTTTGATTGCCCGTAACTTTGTGATATTTGAACCATTCAGGCTGAAATTTTCCATTTCCAGTGTCTCCCTCAGGCTGTCGTGGCATTAGAGAATTTGCACCAAAATGGTTTAGGGCCACTTAAAAAAAAAGTCCCCATGGTTAAAGCAAATCAATCCTAATAAAGCAGGAAATAACAACCCTTACATTGGTGATTTCTAGTACTTTTGTGTGTAACAGCATGAATTTGAAATTTAGCATTTGTATTAGGCACGTGGTTATGCATTCTGTCAACTCATTCAAATTAACAAATGCAACGACCCTTTAAAAATGTGTTTATCAGACAACTGGTAGCAGATTTCAGTAGATATATGCCCCGTGTATGCTATGGTCCAGGGCTGAAGAGACATTTTCTGCAATTCCAGATCCGGAGCATTACACACAGCACTGGGTGAAAACACAGGGACCGCACGTGAAGACATCGCTTACCTTGTACCACCATTACCCACCTCTCTGGACAAAAAAAAGAGGCAAAATGAAACAAAATCTATTTCATCAGTACACAGTCCGATAAAATCTACCTCTCCCAAGAAGGCATTTTTAGGCATATTTCTAAGTTTAGGGAGTATAGTTATCTTGGTAGCTCCTCAGCAAGCTACTGTTCTCACAATATACAAATATTGCTTATATTTTTGGCAGTTAACCATGGAGTACTTTAGCTTTCAAATTCCTATCACATCACAGATAAAAGCACTCCAGACTGAAGTAATTTATTGGTAACCTTTATAGGTAAAAATCTGCAAGACTTATTAGCAGTATAAAGCTAAAACTCAAGGACTCTTAAGAATACTGCTGATGATGCAGTAAGGACTTACGTTAATTTCATAGAATCACAGAATCATAGAATCATAGAATGGTTAGGGTTGGAAGGGACCTTAAAGATCATCTAGTTCCAACCCCCCTGCCATGGGCAGAGAAATCCTCCACTACACCAGGTTGCCCAAAGCCTCATCTAACCTGGCCTTCCACACTTCCAGAGATGGGGCATCCACAACTTCTCTGGGCAACCTGTTCCACTGCCTCACCACCCTCAATGTAAAAAATTTCTTCCTTATATCTAATCGAAATCTCCCCTCTTTCAGTTTAAAGCCATTGCCCCTTGTCCTATCACTACACGCCCCCGTAAAAAGTCCCTCTCCAGCTTTCCTGTAGGCCCCCTTTAGGTTCTGGAAAGCTGCTATAAGATCACCCTGGAGCCTTCTCTTCTCCAGGCTGAACAGCCCCACCTCTCTCAGCCTGTCTTCATAGGAGAGGTGCTCCAGCCCTCGAATCATCTTCGTGGCCCTCCTCTGGACTCGTTCCAGTAGCTTTTGACTCCAATTTTCAAGGAAGTTAGGTTAATAGACTTTATTTACAGCAAAGATCCAGCTGCAATGACCAAATCAATGGCAGTCTTTGAGAATTTTGAGAACTATTCTACATTTTTGGAGATTTTCCCTGTTTTACAGATAGACAGTGTGCCTCTTTGTACTAAATTCTCACTCCTGAAGCATAGAAATAATGGAAAATATCAGCCTTGCATTGATTGCAAAATTTACAATCATGAAGCGAGATAGGAAGTCACCTTTTCCAACTGATCTACGAAAGACACTAGCAGTTCAAAACTCCTGGTGTAGTATTCATGTGGAGCTTCTTCTTCCAACTAGATAATGCATAACCTGCAGATTACTTTTAAGATTCTTCTCCGTATCTCATCTACTGTATTGAGTTTCAATAAACACACACCAAAAAAATCTAAACTGAAAATATTCCTCTCAATTGCAAATCAAGACAGAATTTTCACTGAGAAGTTTAACTACTGTGCTGCACTTAAACTATTCCAAAGCTGTTATGAAAGAATCAATAGGAATAATGATTTACATGTGCAATGCTACTAGCACCACAGTACATCTTCAATCGAAATCATGTAAGAAAAATGGCTAAATAAAGACCTTGCCAGAATATTTTTAAATGAATGAATGAAAAAAAAAAAATGTCAAACCTCAAATTGGTATAAATACAACAAAGATTAACTTTTCCATGTGAGAA
This sequence comes from Tauraco erythrolophus, assembly GCF_009769465.1. Classification (NCBI taxonomy): domain Eukaryota; kingdom Metazoa; phylum Chordata; class Aves; order Musophagiformes; family Musophagidae; genus Tauraco; species Tauraco erythrolophus. The sequence goes on along the minus strand of NC_141465.1, from coordinate 119,340,695 downwards.
ATCAAAGCAGCCATTAATACTTCACAGGGCTGTGGCATACTTGTATTTAACAATCTATAGGTAGACAAAACTGACACATTATCCTGCTGGAGGAATATTCATTTTCTCTTTTAAAATGCATACAAAGTCACAGAAACATTAGATTTGAAGGCAAGTCAGGTATAAGAATGGCTACAGTAAAAAAGTACCATGAAGACAGTCACTGACATGCCGTGATCTATGCTGCAGGACGTGTTTTACCTTGCAATGATCCTAAGGTATCACATTCAGTAAAAGCTGTCCAAGTCACTTTACTTTTCCCAAAGAGTAAGAGTATGCAGGTGAACTGTTAGGTTGGCATAATGTATGCCCTATAAATAATACTGGCTGCCTTATGAAAGCACTTTCATGAAGCTGATTCATGACATCATGTAGCTGATCCTTGCACCTTTTTACTGTGGTCTCAAAAATAACATAAATATGAATGAGTGCAACACTCACAAACACAAAGCCATTTACTCAAATTGTAATAAACCCCTGAAAGCACTTTAGACGTCAAGAGCATGGTCATCTTCTAGAGGGTGCCCTTTGCACTACAGGTGTCAGGTGTTGCAGGCAGAGAGTAGTTATGAAAGCGAGTTCTACAGAGGTGAAGAAATACGGACAGAGCAAAAGAAACTGAACAAGAATTCATAATTCATGCATACTGCTATTTAATTAAGACCCTCTAGAAGTAAAAACTGTACTGAAAACGTTCTGTAAAACAAATTTATGCTGAAAAAGTTGGCTTAGCCTTATTATAAAAGAAGCATGGATGGGATGTCATGACATCACCTTTTCTTTTGAAGGCAAAGATGGCAAAGGGCTATCCAAGGCACACAGAAAGATACGTAGCAGTGTCACCATAGGAACCATTTTGCAGAAGCGTGTAGGAGCAAAAAAGCTGGAGTGATGGGAGAATTTAGTGGGAAAAAAAAAAAAAAACAAACTAGTAACAAAATCCCAAAATGTAAAATCAGCTACAAGGTACTATGACTGGAAGACAGCTGAATCTGTGTGGTGCCTGATACATGGGTAAATCGAGATTAGAATGAAAGCTTGGCTCAATTGAACGCAAAGACACTGCAGATGCAGAATGAAATATGCAGTCATCACAGAAGGAAATTTTAAAGCAATCCAGAGGACAATGAGAAAAAATACATTTCTTCCACACATGGTGAAACCAACTGGCAGTGGAACCAAGCTGTGTTTCCTTGGAAACATCAAAACAACAAGTTATGTGACTTTCAGTCAGCAATATTTTCTGGGACAGCAGTAGGACCTATATTAAAGGCTTGATCTTAGTATTATGTATATTTTATGTAAACCAGAGTAATTGCCCTGAAATGAGCAGAGTTATTCTGGTCTAAAATCAACATAAGATTAAAAACTTGTTCTTCAGGTTGTAAATATGGAATTTGTTTTATTCACAAAGATTTATTTTCATTATTACTTGATTTTAAAAATGGGTCCATTCATCCTGAAATTTTGTGGATAATTATATCACAAATCCAAACTGAGATTTTCAGCTCATATATACAGCAGATCAAATCAAATCTTTTTGGTTCTGAGCTGCCCTGAATCTCATAGACTTAAAATGTCAGGGCAAAATGTTTAAGCTAATTCCTATTAGGAAAAAAAAACTAATGCATGGAACATGGCTTTTAAAGGACACAGCGGTAGTAGCCAAAGAAACAACATAATCGGTCACACACTTAAAGCATCTAGGAAGGCAAACTCATGCAGTGAACCTCAGCTTCTGCATATGTCATCTCAACGCTTTGAGCTTTCAACAGGCTTAATGGGTTGTGATATAAAAACGGTATAGGCTAAGCTATGATTAAACAGAAGAGCAGAAAAAAAAGGACCATTCCCATTGGTCTCATATGTCATCTGACAGTCTTTTACATTAATGAAATCTTCTTCTGCCTAGGGCATGGCCATTCATATTTCATATCTCATAAGACAGCTCCCTAACCATCAGGATCTAAATTACTGTGGCTTAGGAGTACCTTCAGCATTTTCTGCACAACAGTAAATGCACACAAGCTAACAACAAATATATTTAAATGGAAAATTAAGAATGTCTCCAACCATCAGGGGAGTAAAGTATTGAGAAAGTCTTGCAAATAGGAGAACTGGTGGCAAAATAAAATCTAACCAATTTAAAATGCCACGTGATCATTTTATGAAAAAGTTGTCTGCAATCACAGGAAATTGGACCCTTTAGGGTCCTAAAAATATGCTCTATCACTGGGATTACGATGAATAACAGTCAACACAAAACAAAAAAATCATTTTAGCAAAGTCAGAAGGAATAAGAAACAAAGAATTGTTACAGAGGATGAAATGGAAAATGAAAATATCTGGAACACTGGAGAAGGAGTAAATTACATATTGATGTAATAGGCAGACTACATAAAGGTACTAAAATAGTTGAATATAGCCAAAAGGATGAAGAAATTAACTGAGCACAGTGCTACAATCTTTTAGATATGTTACTTACTAACCTCATAGCTGTGAGCAACTAATTTACTCTTTCCAAATTACTTTTTTGTTAAGTACAAATGGGACTAATGCCTGTTTTACTAAACAGAGCTGATCTGAAAAGTAGCTAACGTCTCTCATGTGTCCCATCGGTCTCTAATTTGCTGGAGAGACAGCCTTTAAACCAAAATTTCAGAATTGAAAAAGAAGTATTATTAGTTCTGAGTTTTTTAAAAAAGCTTGTTTTCCCTTTTAAAAAGAGAAATATAGTGACATTACTAAAGCATTAAATACAATTTAAATCATAAAGATTTCCACAGAAAAGGTGCTGAGTGTTTTACTTCCTCAAAAGAAAAGAGGGAAAACACTTAATAGAGCAACTGGCATTACTAAGAGCAAGGTAATAACCTGAAAACGTGAAAGGAATGAGAAGGAAAAACTTTTCTTTAAAATGTTGCCAGGCTGTTGAGCTCCTGAGATGAGGGTATGAGGGAGTCATAAATACTCTTCTGAAAAGAGATTCACATGCAAGTGTATGTGTGGTAAATTGAAATCAGAATGAGTGCCTTCAGCAGAGTAGCACCGCTCCCATGGGCATTCCCAATGAGAGCTGATTCACTCAGCACCCCAGAATGCTGCTTCCGGATACCAGTAGCCAAGAAACAGTTTGTGTTGCTAGGATTTATAAATTTTGGGTTGAGGATGGAAATTCTGAAAAACAAAGTCCATGGATGATACATTCTTTGATTCTTGTAGATATGCGGTTTCATCCGTCAAGTTTATTACTTTTAATGTTTTAGTGTGCCTAGGAAACTAATTAATTAGACTGGTACTTTGTTGTGCTATGTAAAGCAGAAAAAAGATTATCCTGTCTCAAACAATATAAAGTCCGTATGAAGTTTCTTTTTTTCTCTGTCAAATATGAAGGTCAGACTTTTATGTTAAATTCCATTTGTTCCTTTGTACTCTATCTGAAATGGATCACACTCCATGAAGTCTATATCATTCACAAATATTCTTTATTTCATTAAAGGAATTCAACTTGAACTGAGAATTAAAGGAGTGACTTCCATTCCATCACTTCAGACTTGCCCTGGTAATAGCTATATGCAGAATTTAGTTCTGTGTCTCCAAGACTCAACTTCACTGTGAGAACAATACAGATTCACCTGAGGAGGAGCTGATAGGGGTTATATCTCAGTAGGTCCCTTCCCATAAAGCCTAGAAGGAGCTGGAATTAGCCCACACCCTCTGCATTCTCAGATCAAACTGAAAGCTGAGCTACCTTTATTCATGAGCAAAAAGTTGTTTCCTCACCTTCTTCATCCCCATCAAAAGACATGATATTGTAAGAAAATTGCAAGATCCAGACAAGCCAAGCATCGGTTAAGATAATAATTTTATACTGCAGAAAAGGTAAATCTAGACTGGGTAAATCTAGACAGTGGATTACGAACTGAATTGTCAAAGGGGACAAAAAAAAGATGCACATGTATGTGCCACTCCACGTATTCAGTGCCTCACCCTAGAGCAAGAACACAGCGTAACACACTGCTACACTGACCATGATTTCAGGTGCCATTTCTGGTTTTAAAGGCTTGCTCTTGGAGACAAACCTGCAAATGAAAAACACAGAGACTGTTTCTGCTTTGGATTTCAGAGACATTAAACACAATTTTATGATACATGTTTATTTAGTTTTCTATTGCCTTTTCTTTCGGCAGACCCAGCACTAAATAATTACTCTGGACAGCTGCCATCGCTACACTCACTATTCCAGATGTGTTCTGCCGCTGCCGTGTCTGTCTTTGGCTGAAGCACTTCTCTATGTGCTACCACTCTACACTTGTGCCTACTCGTTCTAGCATTGCCTTACAATGGCAGGTGTCTCTGATATTCATTCGTCATTAAGTCTTACAGATTTTGTTTCAACAAATATAAACCTTACTGGATTTAATATGATGATATTTTCTTAGCTATTGCTACGGGCTTTTCATTGGAAGGGCTTTCTATTGTCCCAGCCGATGGATTCAGTTCAAGGTCTTTGTTGACTGGATCTGAGAACAAGCTATAAATGGTTTCAACTGTGAAAATGGTATCAGGACTGCTGGCTTGGCCTTATGTCAACACATAGCATGATTTATCATGTGATGTTGTGTTTAGCCAACAATTTCATACCAAACCAAAGAAAACATTTTGTTCTTATTGGATATCTGAAATGGCCAAACACATAAACTTGCTCGAACCCCAGTAACATATTTATAACTATAGCTTATCTTCCCTGTGAAAGAGTCTATTAATAAACAAATAATACTTGGACAGTCACATCATAACTGACAAAACACAGAAAATGTCAAATGTTATAACTTCAGTCATCAAGTTATACGAGAAAAACTTTGTCCTTTTAAAATAATTTTTCTCTGTTTCTTTTTCCCTTCCTGCTTACACCATCAATGAATTTTTTACTTAAAGAGTCAGTGAAGCTTCTAAGATACACAGCACAATGAGGCAGCTTGTGGAAGACCTGTAATAAAGATGTGAGGAAGCGAAAAGAAAAACATTTCACATTCAAAAGCCTCAGCTTACTAATTGGTGGTGCACTAGCAGATGCCTGTAGACGTGCAGACTACAGCATCACTGAAATCTCAACAACTCCTCACACCTGCTGCCTTACAGAACAGAGATCCTCCAGAGGAGCCCGGGTGCTGAGCTTCATGAGAGAGCCCAAAGGGCTAGAGCTCTTTTCTCACCAGTCCCCCTTTAGAAGATGGCAGGATCCTCACTCAGATGTATTAAAAGGATTCAGGACTTGCTTGTCATACAAACAACATTTGTTTATATCTTGGTTTAGATTTGAAGATGGAGTCAGAATAGCCTCACTCTACTCAGTACTGTGCAGTGGCTAATATATACATCCTCTTACTGATTCAAGCATACTACTATGAAGATTTTGAACACTTCATCTTACAAGAAAACCATGTGCTCAATGTAATATATATGACTCAAGACACTTGTATTCTCAAAAATAAGAGGGAAAAAAAACATTTAAAATCTCTAATTAAAACTATCTAGTAAAAGCATCAGGGAAATTAGCCAGCCAATAATAATGGCATTACAAACCAGTCTTAGTTGCCAGGTAATGGTGGAACGTCAAGTGCAATTCTGCACTTTAAGGGCATATCCTCCAAGGCCTAGTGTCGTGAACAAAAATCTAAATTACTGGGAGGTAATATCTTCTTTCAACTGAAGAACAGTTTTGACGCGGTGTATCTCAAATTGCTTTTCATATTCTAAATGTATGGGAAATAAGTAAGGTTTTACTGAGCAAGACAGATTCAGAGGAAGGAACTGTTTAATTTGACACTGAGAGGCAAACACTTAGAAAGTAAAATTTTGCAAATGTCTAACAGGACGCAGGTCCACTACATGCCCTTGCAATGTGAATGCCTAAAATCTATGTTTATTTTTCACTTATCAGGGCTTTTCCTAATATAAGCATATGTAAATGATTATATATATGGCCTCATTGTTCAGTGTGCAGTTTGTCTATATATTATCAGAATATCTACAGAAGGTGCACTGTGTCGTGATGTACATGTTATGATTACCTAAAGAGCACAGAATAAACAATTATAGATATTAGCTTTTCTAAAAGTAAACATGGCCACATGCCATATTTTAGATCAAGAGATCATTTAAAAATATGTTATTATTATTAACAATAAATTCATAAGTAAGAAAATTCTGAATTTCCAGTTATCAATAGCGGTATAATCAAAATATGTACTGATGTATTCATATGTTCCTATTTACTTAGCAGAAATCTTTAAAGCAGCAAATGAAAACCCTTCAATGAGGAAAGAAAAAAAAAAAAACAAACAAAAAAAACCAAGCAACCTTGTACTCTTTTAAAAGTAAGTACATTGGTGGACTATCAACATTACATTGCATAAGTAAAAAGATATTTCTTCACCTCTTCTTTTCAGACCCCTGTGCAAAGCAGATAAGAAAGGCTACCATAAAACTGTTCTTTCTCTCTTAAACAAAATGCAAGATAACAGAAAATCAGCCTTTCTGAATTAGAATTTGATTTTAGTTTTTCAGTATGGTGCTTCTGTCATTCCAGCAATAGGCTACTCGAAGGAATACATTTTTGTCTGTTTTCACCTTAGCTAAAATCCTGCCTCTTTTGTAGTAATTTGCATAAATCTTGATGAATTTACTGGAAAAAGGACTTCTCTTTCAATGAAGATCAGTGTTAGTTAAACATTTGTGCACCAAGCTCTTGTGCAAGTACAGCATCGAGTACAAGTATCTCAGCCTCTTGTTTGTCTACATAAGAACTCATGTGTTTCCTACAGCTTTTTAGCTCTTCCCAAAGCCCAATATTTTACAAAAATACATCTGTAACGAACATTCGCAGTAAATGGGTCTCAGTAACTAGGGCACTCAGGTAAAGTTTTCAGGATGTTTCTGCTTCCAGTTTAACACAATCCTTCCCCTGCCACTCCTCCAGGAGAGGTTATTTTAAATCTAGATCATTTCATGAACAAGAACAGGGAGTTATATTATTAGGTTCTTACCTGCAATATCCTTTACTGATACATTTCTTCAAAGAGAATAAAGCTAAAAATTAAACTCATTTCTCAGTCTTACTTCTGCTAAAGGGAAGACAGGTTTACTCAAGTTCTTTATAATCTGCTGTGAGATACCAGTTCTGCTCAGCAGAATACCTTATTTCTGTTCATTTTCTCTAACTCAAGTGGGAAAGCACCAGGCAGTCCTTAGGTACGTTACTACCTACAAATACAAATGCTTGAAGAATTAGACAGGGAAAGATCTGTTAAGCTCAGACTCCCAAGGCATTCTTTATGATTCACACAGAACTCCTTTCAAAGAAGTAAGGCTCATGCTTTTTAATCTACGCAGGGATCAGAAACTCTCCTTTTTTTTTAATTCCGTAACACATTATCAAATACTGATCTGTACAATTTTCACTTCAGCAGACACAATTCACAAACACATGCAGATACCCTAAAAATGTTAATAACTCTTCAGCTTCTTAGAAACTGGAATCTGTTTTTCCTCCACATGTAATCCTTCTGCTTCCCCAGTCATGTGCGAATACAATACACCGTGGAAGCAATTAACAGAGGGAAGCACAAGGCCATCTCTAATCTGGCCGATAGCTATTTCTGACGTAGGTTTGAATATCACAAAACCAGGAAAAGTGTTACAATAAAGTCTCCTTTCAGAAAGAACCCTAAGTAGGAACGTACCCATGCATCTGCTTAAAGAAGCCTCCTGAGTACCTGCCACTGTGAAAGACTATTCATGGGGGTAAAAATTTGCAGTGGCATGTTCATTAATTTGGATGACTCACCGCCACAATTGTTTTCAAATATCAGGGCTAACATAGCTAAAGAGTTGAGGCTTCTCAGTGGGTTCACCAGGCAAAGACCTGGAGACCCTGAAGAACCAGAGCTGTGCTTTCTTCAAGGAGAACCACATGGCACAAGAAATCCTTGCTCCAAACTGCTCAGGAAACACAGATAAGCTGAAGGTGGTTACACATAAAGGGCTTAGAAGGAGGTCAAAGAGAGAGGAACATGTCCCAGAATATTTTGTTGTTCAAAAAACATCCAGTAGTCATAAAGTGATATCAGAAAGAAAGTCCTTGTCTTGAGAAATTCTTGTGCTTATGTTCCTTGCATTTCTGCCATGTCCTTTCTAAGGGCATTAAACTACATGCCCGGAGGACCTACATTTTAAGAGCCTCTTCAGTACAGAGATAAGCACCAGGAGGGAGCAAGGTGGCTCAGGCATAAATTCTGGGGGTTTCTCTCACAGACAAAGTGAGGTAGATACTACTAGGCAAGTAAGGACAGTGGCATTCATTAAAACAAGATAACAGAGTAACAGAACATATGTCATAAATTTAATCACAAATGGCTATGTCATATACAGGATCGTAGCAAACAGCTTAAACTGCAAACTGAACATATCTCTGTGCTCAACCATGATATATTAGGATGTTCTTTTATTTTTTCCTACATGGTACCAGTTTGCTTAGAATCTGAGCAATCCGATGCAGAGACTATGTCATCCTACATATCTGCATACAGGCATGAACTATAGACCCTTTGGGGTAATGCTTAAATAATAAGGCAAATAGAAAAGATACATAGGGACCCTAGCTGGAGGACTGTTTGAGCCTCTCCCACATAACGTCATGTCCACTTGCATTCACATTAAGGATCTCACCTTCGGACCATAGTTTCAAACTGAAAACCTTATCTTAGATAATGTTTCAAGCACATGGATTGTCAGAGACTAATTGAGCAAATCCAGTCCTGGAGAACAGCACAAATGATTTAATGGTGCTTCACTGCTGACTTAGAGAAAAGTAATCAGGTATTGGATCCAAAACCGGACACAAGCCCCAAAAAAACCCAACATTTTATGCGCTTTTAAAACTTTTTTGTTAGGAGGAAACATAGTACTCTGACGGGGAAATGGTGCTACAGAGCATAATACATCTGTAACTCTGGATGAGAACCAGAACTGCCAGGCAGCAGCACAGGCAGCAAGGTGCGGTGGTCTGGGAATAAAGCCATTAGAATACAAAATGCAGAAAGAACTACAGTCACCTGGTGCAGCAGCTAAAAGGGATGCCTAGGAGAGACCATAACTCGCTGTATCAGTTGTCCCCAGCAGGTACAGTGCCAGGGGCACAGAGTAGCACGCCTGCAGGGAGACAGATGTATCGCAAAGGCATCCCTGCTTGCACAAGGGCAGGTTTCCTACTGCATCTGCAGGGGCACGGTGGGGGCTGCAGAGCATAGTCTTTTGTGGTGACCATCTCCTGCTTCTGCCGGGACTCCTGCACTCTGAACTCTGTAAATAAAGTAAAAACATCCAGGACTGCCCTCTGGCATGGTGACCAACAGGCAAAGAACTGTGGGTCTACACAACTGACCTCCTTCACCCTCCCAAACAGAGTGCTCACATCCAGATTCCTCTTGGGAAACTCTTGACCCTGTGCCAGGAAATGTTTGCGAGATTACTAACTCGTACTAGCCAAAATCACACCAAAGAGCATCTCACCATTTAAGAGTACAAACAATTGCTTCATAGAGCCTCCAAATGTTTCCTGGCGGTGCACAGGTCACTGGTCCGCACATCGTCAGTGATAATGCTGTGTGACCTCCACACTCCAGCTGTGGACCTAAGAATGGGGTTGCAGTGGACAAGATGTGGAAAGCAGACAGCAAGTGAGGAGTCAGGCTTCTGGTTTAAAGAGGCGGTCATGCAGGAGAGGAGAGCATGAAAATGGGTGAGAGACAGGGCACAGCGTCCCTTCAGGGGACAAGGCAGACATGCTGCTTGCTTTACAGGTAGTCAGCTCGTTTACTGATTGACGCAGTTCATTTACAACATCATTTAAAAATATGCATTTCTTCTCCATCACAGCCCTTTCTTTTGAGAGAAAGTAGTGTTAGCTGTTTGCTAATACAGAATATGACTGATTTGCCTCAGTGATGCTCAGCTGCAACAAGGCTGGGATCGCCTGAACTGAACAAAGGCATTTAGATCACAACTTCAAAAAGCAACAGCACTGCTGCAAGACTTAGGCATGCCGCAGTGGTCTTCACTCAGCTGAGATACCGAAGAAGCCTGAGCTGTCAGCTGAGAAGCAAGACCTCACCCAGATCTACAACATCCCTTCCCCAGCATAATCAGTCTGCAGGCAGCAACTATAAGGTCATCAGCTCTTAAACAGCCGCTCATGCTCTGGGGGAATTTCAGATCATTTTAAGGCCCCAGGGACCTTTTGGAGGTTGCTTTCCTGCTGATACTGTATAGGCTGTTGACCTGCTGTCCAGGAAAGCTGCAGCACTGCTCGGTCAGACAGCCAGCGCCAGCATGGCTCGGGCATCGTGTCGCACCAGCAGCAGTGACTTGGCTCTTTGTTCACAGGTGGCCAGGCCAGACCAGTTTAGAGGTGGAGCTCATCGACATTTTCCAGAAAAATACCTCAAAGGGTATTTTAGAGTTATCTGTGTGTCACTATGTTTCTGGTCAGTCCTGCCAATGTAGAGTTCAATGAACAGGAGCAATGAGCTAACGTGTCCTTCAAAGTTTCACCCACCAAGACTATTCCCATATAGACACATTCTTTCAATACCAAGAGCTTGTAGAGGTATGACCAATATGACCAAGATATTGTCATTTCGTCTCAGACACCTCACTCAGGTGTTGCTTCCCTTGGCAGATTGCAGGTTAATTCCCTGTATATTATGATTTTGTAAAATGAGACCTGCATTAAGATAACATTAACAATAATTTTAATATAACTATTTTGATTCATACCATTTAAGACAAAATTTTGGATCTGTCCTGTTTTCTTAGTTAAGTCATTTCTTGATCAAATTCTCCTTACGTCACACAGAATTTTTATCCTTATCCAGTAGTTACTCAGTTCAGCATTTGATGACTTCACTGTAAGATCTGCCAGTGAAAGCCTAGGGTTTGGCCTGCAAAGAGCCACATGTAGCTGAAAACAAATCCAGAAATAAACACTTGGAGGGGTGGCCAATCAGTGCTTTCACCTCATAATTTGTAGAGCTGCGCTTTGGCATAGGTAGAAAACATTGTGCTAGTCACTTCTTGTTATTAAGTCATTGATAATTTTGTGGACATTTCCCATAATGAATATTACAATCTCTACTTCATAGACCATAGAAATTAGTCTTTAAATGTCAATCAAATTAACACATACAAAAAGATGAAGCTTATACAATTTTTCAAGTCACAGTTTGTTGAGTGGTAAATTAGTTTTTTAGAGAAAAAGGATTTTTTTCTAAAAAAAAATATGATAATTCTTTATGATTGCCTCTCATTTAGGCTAAAAAATACAGCAATACAGTACTGACTAAGTTAATACCTCCTATTTAGAAATAAAAGTCTAATTCCCTGAACACGCCATATGGACAGCTTCTGTTACCAAAAGAGTTTCATGCTCAAGACATTTGTAGGAGCAGTGACCAAATTTATTTTCTGAATTTAATGCCAAATTAGACTTTATTTTGCTCTCTTTACTCAAAATAAGTATCCTACTCCCAAAGTAATCCTGCTGAAACTGGGCTGATGGTAACTAGTAAGACAAATCAAGAAGTAGTATCTTATTTATCCTGACCAAGTTTTGGCCCCACAGGATCAAGATGATCTACTTAGTTTAGAATTGTAACTTGATTTATGTTATCAGTTAGGGGTCAGGAGATCCTGACCACATCTGCTGGCACTTCACTTTGTTTTTATACTCTCAGGCACACCTCACTACACCAATATTCACAGAACGAATGGGTTTTTATTGTTACAGTTGTTTCACAGAATATTCTACTAAAAAAAATTGGAATTTCTGGACAATGCAAGCAGTGGGCTAGACTGGTATGGTACCCTGGTGCACTCATCATATTCAGTGAATCCATATATAATTAAATGACACTATGGGAAAAAACAGAATCAGAGCAAATAAGTCAGTTATTTTTAAATACTGTTTATGGATTCGTCAGTGTTATTCCCATGTCCTCAGAACTCTCTGTGCAGTTCCCTGTCACCCAAAATGGCTCCAAAAGCCTTTCAGGACCCTCTGATGCTGCTGAACATAGCTAGGAAACCTCTGAGATGTTTCTGTATTTTTGGCTGACAGAAAATATTCTCAGCTATTTTATCTCCATATTCCCAGGAACAAGTGCCAGAAACTGAATCTTCAAGACACAGAACAGAAGTTATCCAATAACTGAATTTGAAGCCTTCCTGAGCAAAGAGGAAATAAGCTGAATCAGCAGTCCACTGAGATGAGTGACAAAATTTGATGCCCTTTTAATGATACGTTCCATGCTTCTTTCACATGAAAATTAAACAACACTACCTGTCTGCACAGCACTGACATCGTTGCTGTAGTCAGTATTTTTATAGCTTATATAGCTTATTTTTCCTTCAAAATGAAAAACTAAATACAATTCAATGAAGCTGAAAAATCAAAGCTCGTTCAATATGAAGTATCTCATCTAATATTTGCCAAGCACCGGTATTTTTTCCCCTTGGGTTTCAGTGGAGCTGAAATAAACATAGCCTCTTCTGTTTTTTTCTTGGTAGCTCTCCTTTATTGGCATAACAGAACTCTAGGAATAGGAGATCTCTTCATTCCTTTTGCCTGACTTTTTGCCAGGTTCAATGTCCATGGAGGCAGAAAGTACTTTCACAGGGGAGTCATCCAAAAGCCTGCACTGCAAAGAACTCTGAGCTACAGCAAGTGCAGCCCAGAATTATCCCCAGGCTCTGTTAATCCATTCAAATATTCCCGCTGCTGGATGCCTTTGAGATAACAAAGCAGAAAGCACCAAGGGTTTTACAGAAATGGCAGCAATTCTCTTAGTTAAGTAAAACATTTAAAATATAATTAAATTTAGAATTCACTGGGCATTCCCCATGAAATTTTACACTAATACAAGAAATCAGTCTGTGTTCTATCATGAAAGATCAGTTCTAATATCATCCCTTTCTAAGCGAAGTCATGCAGATAAGGAGAAGCTACTTGACGACTGAAATCATCCAACACTCTTTATAGAGGGAAGGATTAAAAGATGAATTTAAGCAGAAAGATCCTCGACATCAGTGGAAGGAGGGGACATAACCGAGTCCCCTGATTCACACCCCGTGCCTCTTCTGGTACCCCAGTCTCAGTGTCAACCATCTTCCCTTCTCAAACAGAACCAAACTGGCAGAACGTGTTGAGGTACTGCAGAGGAGCCTACCTCCATCACACACAGAATGAAAAAGAGGTTAGTCTGCCCAGCTTTTTCCTTCTTCCTGCAGCCAGTGAGCATGCCTTTGCTTTTGTTTTTGACAGGCGTATTGGCCCGTCAGCAGCCATGACTGAAGGTCTCTGAAGTTATCCCAATTTGAATATCTTTGCCCATTAAAATACCTGCCTAAGAAATGGATTTATTAATAGTTTGCTTGCAAATTTGGGGTCATTCTTCAAATTTTCCCAAACAAAGCACAGGTCAAACATTTTTATGCTCTAAGCTTTTATTTTATAAATTTTCAGAAGCAGTTATCTTTGTAACCTGTCAATGTAAGCCATCTTTTTTAAACACTTCAATACTATTATCTGTGCTGTCTTAAGAAGTATCTCCTAGACCTGTATTTTCATCAGAACAGACATTTTTAAAGCTACCAGTCCAACGTTTGAGGAGGGAAGTGCTAGACTGAAGTACTGTGACATGACATAATCAAACTCTACCAACTTCAGTCACGACAGCATTCCACTAAAGCACTGGAATATTCCTAGGAAAATGCTGTTGGAAAGACATAGCAATTAATAGCTAAAATCCTTATTTATGCAGATCAAGCTATATGTTCATAAGAGTCCCTTCTAGGCACAACATCTTTAGACCCATAGGTAGGGCAAAAAGGATTCAGTATCTAAAATTTCAAAGAAAAAAAATAGGTGACGTGAAAATGAAAATGAAATATGTTTGTATTCCTGATAGAGCTGCATAGACCCTGCTCTGCTAGTGGTCCCACAGTAGACTGAGAATCATTACTGAAAATGCTGCTGTCCAGTATGAACATGAAGATCAATTCTGGTTCTTAGAAAGAAAGAAACAGAATAACAAGCATTATAAAATACATAAAACTCACAAGGTAGATAGAAACTGCATTGGTCAAAATGTTCAAAATAATATTTAAATATGTCTTCATCTAGGACTGAATTTTAAAATGTTTTCCTCTTTCCAAGGTGTTAAAGTACCAAATGTTCACTATTTGTTTGTAATCTGCAAAGAGGAACAAGTTTATTCTGTTTTGAACAAATACAGGAGGAAAATTATGTGTTAGGAATATCTACCATGCCTGTCCTGGGTATGTGTGAAAAAGAACATTTAATTCTCTTTTCATACTCTCATACTTTTTTTCTCTCTCTCATACTAAGTCCTCACTTATAAAAGCCAAAGGTTAGTGACAGGAACAAATAATATAAATATTATTTTATGGGTAAACTCATTTCACTTTCTTTAATCATGATGATACAACCAGGGTATTATATACTTTTTAAAAGGAAATGTATCATTCAGTTTTAGCTAGAGAGAATGTGAATATATGTGGTTATAAAAGGCACATTCAAAAAAAACAAGACAAACTACAAAATTTGAAGAATCCTCAAGACAGCACATTACAAAAGTCTGGATTATTCTTTTTCCCTATGATGGCTTAGAGGAACCTGGGCACACCCCTGTGTTCCCTCTAAGCAGTACTTGTGTGGTTTATCTAAGTTCTACGTCTAACATGTTGATTACTCAGATAACTTCTGTCTTAGCACATCCTAAAAACCCACACGTGATGAAGGAGCATTCCCAGAGTAGCAAATCCACAGTTATCCAACCCCTGGTCTGCCTGCCTGGGCTGTATGCTTGAATGATGACTTCATCCTCAGAAGTGTAAAGAAGTGCAAATGAAAGGCTCATCCTTCCTGAGCAAGTACTCCTGGCTCCTCAACACGTCATTTCATCATTGCAAAACATGTGCTACAACGATGATTAGAACTGCTGGCGTGGACCGCTTGCTTGGCAATAGGTGATCTGCTCTTACTGACATTGTCAGTCACTGCCCTTGGAAGACTCTGGAGAAAAGTGCAGAGTAAATATCGTACGTCCTTGGCAAGACTAAAAGGCAGCAAAACGTGACCTAGTCAAACTTATTCATGTCATGCTACTCTCCACTCTGCATCCATTAAGATTGCTATCGCTGCTCAAAGACAACAGGAACGCTGCACCTAAGTATTAGCAAATCAGCACCTGGCTTTTGCAGGCCATTTTTGTAAGTCTTGACTTTTTCTAATGACTATTACCTTACTCTTTGATACTACTGCTAATTATTCCTAGTGGGGCAACATGCAAAATAAGCTAGATGTTACTTCATAGTACTATTCCTTTTGATTCGAGTCTTAAGACCTCCAAAATTTATGATGTCTGATTAAGCTACATTCTCAGAATATAAAAGGGATCAAAATCATGTACAAATCACAGGCAAAGTAATTTTCTTTCTATTCTGCCAGGGTCCATGGCCCAGCAAAACATCAGCAAAGTTCCTGTTTCATGGAGAGTTTCCAAACGTCAGAGCTTTGCCTCTGTGGAAATAAAGCATGCAGAATCCAGGACAAGATGCATGCACAGTGAGCATGAGCAAATTAATCTATTTAGAGTCAATCCATGCTGTCAACTGCAATATAAACTCAAAAGACTAGATATTCATGAGACACGACTGGAGGACCCAAGCCAAGTAGTCAAAAACCGGTCCAAAACTACTAAGCTACACTCAAAAACAAACAGGAAGGGAATCCCATGATCCTAATTTGAGGTTTCAAGACAAAATTTAAGGTGGAGGGGAAAAGTGGAAAGCTTCCTTTCTACTCCCTGGGGTCCTTGGTCACGTAGGGCCACTCTGCAAGTAACCAGGAGTAACTCAAGCTTGCTGTCAGGCAAGGAGCATGCTCCAGGCACAGGGTGAGCAAGAAGTTTTGGCATTTGCCAAGTAGAAATGACCTTATAAATGAAAGCTGCCAACACAGGTAGTGCCAGTGCATTTGCTGCCCCTCAGAGCAGTAAGCTCAGTGCTCATGCTCAGAGGCACACTCAGCTGTTCCCACAGCCTCTGACTTCCCAATGTGCACAAAACCCACTCAACCCACAGGGAGACATTTGGACTTTTCTCATTCTTTCTAAAGCTCCTTTAGCCTCTGCACAAAGACACAGAAAAGAAGCCTTAGCTTGACTACAGGCATTGCCCAGTTGCAAGTGCCAGGACAGGAGGGAATAAGGTGAAGAATGACTGTATGTTTCTACTTTCATTCAAATATCTCAAGGAAAATGGCTTTTTTTTCACTTCACACCTATTCAGATTAGAGGAGTGTGATGCCATGAAAAGCACACTCAAGAACTCACATGAGCAAATGAGGAAAAGGCTAAAAATGTATTGTGAATAATTAATACTTAATTTTAGTCACTAGAAGAGAGCGGTAGGAAAAAATGCATTCCTGAAAATCAAACTGAGTTGTGCCTAAGCATTCTCATGTAAGGTAAAAATTAATGAAATGCGCTTTTTTGTTCCAGTTATGACATAGTGCAATTTAGAAACCCATTCAAAAGCTTTCAATCAAATAGAGAAAGACGGACATTTTCATGTGCAAGCAGCTTCCTTATCGTAAAAAACTACATGAATCACAAGAGGGGAGAGTTCACCATGGAGTCAAATTGTTTTAATAGTCACTTGAGTCAACAAAATAATATCCAAACAGCTTCTACAGTTTTCATCTAATGAAAAAGAGAAAAAAGTATTTTATCTTTAGATTGTTACAACTTTTCAGTAGTCCTATCACTGAAAACATTTTAAAGATGATATTTTCATTGGCTTGTCTTAAAGAAGAGATATTAATAATTCTAGGCCACTTTCACAGTGTTATTAAAGTTCTCTGATGCACAACCGCTAGTGAGATAAGAAAGTCATGTCATCTATTGTTTCTTATAACCCGTCACAGTCTCTAGAAGCAGTCAAGCCAGCCAATCCAATTCATCTTGAAAACCATCAAAGTCCAAACACATTTTGACAAGCAAACGGGTGGGATACTAGCATTAGCAGAAATAGAAGACAGAATTTGATTTTCAGAGCTCCAGGAGCCTGCAAAGCAATGGGGGCTTAGTGTCAAAGGCTGACTGACTGTGAATAAGTCAGCTCTTGGAAAAATTAGAATTCCTAGATCATAAGTGGCAGATGTCCCTTATGCTTGAATGACTTTCAGGCCACTTCATTTGAATTTGTTAGGAGAGGAGGAAAAACACAGTTACAGAGCAAAAGCAAGATACTTCAAGATTGTGTGTGGTAGGTATTAAATTAGTCTGCCAGTCAAAGGACTGCTGATTTCATTTGGTTGGTCCAGAATAAAAATAAAAAGTAGCAGATAAAGAATAGACTCTCAGTATGAAAAAAAGGAACAATGTACTTCCCGGATGTAAAAAAGTGTTATTTTTACACTTTCCAATGGTCAATAAAAACCATGGGAAAGTGCTCTGCTGAAGCAATAGGTAAACAGGCTTCCTTGCCACTCTGCACACAATGTCCTCACATGTTTGGCCGAAAGTGTCCACCAACCAGAGAGGTCTCGTCTTCACAGTTTCTAGTAAACAGTGGACCTTACATCCAAAGGATGCCACAGAAGCTGACAGTATGAACTTCCCCTGGTTCAAAAGATGCTAGAGAAAATTATGGAGGAGTGGTCCTGTGGGGACTATCAGGTGTCACACCCTGGGTGCTGCTGTAAGAGGATGTGCTTTCATGAGAGCTAAAAGCTGGGAGGGTGTATTACAGAAAAGAGCACTGCAGGCTTAAACATGTTCTTATATTTTTCATTAAGCATTGTCCATTGGTCACTGTGAGAATCTTCATGCTAGACTGGACAGACTTTTGATCTGATCATACATGGCAAATACACAGCTGAGTGACTGAAAGGAAATATTTGACTTAGAAATGGTACTTCCTCATACCATGGAAGAAGGACCGGATTAATAACTCCACAGTTAAACAAAACAATGAGATGAACAGGGGAAATTTCCACCAGCATCCACTGAATCAGTCTACATTTTAAAAAGAATAGTTGTTTATTACTCAGATTTTTAAAAACCTGGCCATTTACTACATATCTGTATATACACTTTAAGAATCTAACTTTCTCAATAGTTTTTTTTTTTTAATCTTGGCTTTGAACTGGTTTATTTTTATTTATTTTGCATTTATCTAAATCAGTACACTGGGACAAATTCCTGCTGGTGCAGTATAGCTCATCTACCATAAACCTCTTCTCTCCGCTGACAATAGATGAGGCACTGGCTCAGACAGCCTGCACAATTAGCACAGCTATTAAAAACTGACACTACCATCTTGCTGGACATTTTATCGTTAAAGAGTTGGTGTTTCTTGAAAATCTGAATTATATGTGATAGTTGGAACTTCTTGCAATATAACATTTTCAGAGGATTTTTTTTGCCAAACCCAATGTTTCATATTGTTTCACTGTTGTATTATAATTTATAATGTAAAACGTTTTCCTAATAAAAGGTAATTTACATCTAAAATTGTTGAATGAAACATTTTAACACAATAAAAGTAAATTATTTTCCAGAATACATTTGCTGAACTCCTGGGGAAGTTGTGATTTTAATAAAATGGCATATTCAAAGACAATACATTCCACCAGAAAAATTCTGGTCACCTTCAGTAATGCTATTTTAGGTGCCAGCTTTATTCTTATACAAGTTCTCTAAATTAAAGTGTTCACAGACCTAACAGTGAGCCAAAGGCCAGTGAGCATCCTTATAAAAACTGATTTATTTCAAAGGTGCAAAAGAGCTGCTAGTCTGAGCAGGAGAGCAGTAGTAAAAGCAAAATACAACTGCACAGTATCTGGCAGGGAACCAAATAATTTCTTTCATGATTCACGTCCAGCTTTTTTGCCAACTGCATGCCACGTCACAGTTTCAGAAAAGCATCCACAAACCAGTGCTGGCAGAGCCCATCCTGTCAATCCATGGACCAAGAGGACTGGGTCTGGATCAAGGCCCAAGGGACACGATGGGTCACCACGAGGGCAGCCCCATCTCCTCTTGATCTGCCCAGCACTGATGGCACAGGAGTGGCACAGGAGAAGGATGTTAGCCAAGAGAGGAAAACCAGGAGAATCAGTCCTTGTCTTCCCATTCGGCTAAAAAGAGAAGCACCTCCAGTCATCTCAATGTAATGTCAAGGAGGCAAGTATTTACATCATGTCACGGATGGTCTTTTTCATTAGTATAGTCAGTTGTACTCAGGAAGTACCTATCAGGAGCTTTCAGCCCTTGTCTGGTCAAGAAATGGTGGGAGGGTAGCCCACCTGCACAACTTACTGCTGCATTTTGTCTTGTTCTCTGAAAAAAAAGACAAAGTGGAAAATTCCTACGAATTCAATGAAAAGTTGAAATGTGGCCTTAGTGGCAACTAGAGGAAAGACTTGTGGAAGGTCTCACCATTAAGGTGAGGGGGAAGCTATCAGTCTGCTCAAGAAAGGCAAAGTCATTGAGGCAGCAGAACTAGGTAATATCCATTGGGGAGCAAATAGCATAGACAAATAGCATAGACAGACAGACATAGTAAAAGATGATCTGCCTTAAAAACAGGTGACTCACAGAGATAAGGAACTGATTTCTGCTGGAAAAGCATGAAAGCAGAAGTCCTGCAGAAGCTCACATTGGAGACAGCAATGTCTCTCCATACATGTCTCAGCAGTTCAGTGCTCACAAGTAAAACACTGAAGCAGTAACGTCAATGCACCCTCTGCACAGGTGAAAGAGTCAAGGAGAGACTTAGGTGCAAACATCCCATCTGATTTGTGCAAACACCTGGAGGGAGGGAGTGGTGGAGCTTCCCAGACGGTCGCTCGGCCAGGGGACCCACCACCGAGGACTGTGCGGTGCCTTGAGGAAGAGGCTTCCTGCCCCTTTGCATCTCAGTGCACAACCATCAGCTCCCTTGCATACCAGAACCTTCATGGATGGGCTTGATAGGGACTTCAGAGCACTCCAGCAGACAAGTTAAGACCTGGTCCTCTCAATTTAAATTGTATCTTAATCCATATATAATTCCACTAAACTTCATTAAACTCTTGTGGAGTTGTATTAACCATGCATGAAGCTATAAGCAATCAATCCCACGTAGTTATTCGCCACAATAAATGTATTTTTTATTGTTGTCATATATAATTGCTCCCAGAGAGAGAGGTGCAGAATGAGCTTCCTTAGAGAAGTGAAAGAGCAATATTTGTGATCTTGTTATTTAGAGACAATACTCAAAATTTGGAAAATGTGATTGCATGCAAGTGAAGCTCTCTGGTAAAACACACCAAAAAAAAGATAAAAATTATTAAATTGAATAAAAATTAGTGTGAAATGTGAAAAACAAAGAATGTTTTTACAAGAAGTAGAGCGACAGGGCCCTAATACTCCCTTCAGCATCTGGGTAGTACCATACTATAAACAACAAGCAGTAACAAGAATTTAGCTGTATGGAAAAACTGGAAAACTCAGAGGCCGATCACGTTCAGCTTCTATACATCTAAAGAGCTGGATCTATACTAGGAAACCTGATCTAAAGACAGCCATAATTGTTCACATAGACAATTCTGAATGTGCAGAATAATCAAGAAAAAACCCAAAGGGTCCATGTGGATAACTTGATCACTGCAGAAAATAAAACGAAAGGACAGAAGGAGGGAGGGAAGAAAGGATGGAAGTAAACTTTCGCATCCTGCCTTATTCTGGATTAGTTTGTACATTTTGGTTCTTAATTCTCCACAGACTTAGAAGTATGTTTAGTTGCAAACTTACGATAAATTCAAGTCAAGTCAGTGAGACTGCTGACCTTACAAATTTATACAATTGCTTACTATTTTGCAGAATAAATGCTCATATTGTCCACATGTCCAATGTATAACAGAGACTGAAATATCAGCCAAGCAAATATCAAAACATTAGATTATGACCCAGGTGTACGGATGGTGTGGAAAATTGGGATTAAAGCTATAGAGTCCATGTTCTTCAGATGAGGAGTTCTTTTTCCTGTTTAGTCCCTACAACAATGGGATCCTGCAAATGCTCAGAGCTCGCAGGAAGAGCTGGTGATATACAAAACTAACAAAACTTTGCTGAGATATTGATGTATTGATGTATGAGGCTGGGCTTCTGCAAAGGTGTACATCCATCTCCGCATGGTAGGACTAGGAAGTGCTACCTATCACCCAGACCTCACAAGCCTTACATCAGAAATTTAGGATAGTGTTATAAAGCCAAGCCATTTATTTCAGCCATTCAAATCCCAGTAAATCGAAGCACACAAATGAGTCTTTGCATAAATGGGACAAGCACTAAGCACCCTGAAAGTCAGCACAGGTGTTTTTTTTTAATTTGCTTCTGGGTGCTGAGTTAGGGAAAGAGCATGATTTGTGACTTACTTTCATCTGAACTCAGAGCTGGTGTCAGGACTAAATGAAAACTGTTCTGTTATTCTTTCTCACTGCAAGCCTGAAAAAAAGATCTAATTTATGTATTGAAATGAAGATAAAAGTGCTTTGAAGAGAGGCTGAAAGATCCTCTGTTCATCACAAAGCCTTTTAAAACATTTTTTTCTTCTTGAGGAACCACTGAGACATCTGAACAGCTTCAAAACTGCAGCAGAATTGTCTGGGTTGCATCCCTTCAACTGCCATTTAAAGTAACCAAGTCTGAAAAGTGTTTAGGTTATTTCAGAGTCAGAATTTTCTTTAAAAAAAGATAAATAGCTGTAAGTAGGATGCAATTTCACTATGAACTGAATAGAGGTGTGTGACAGAGAAATAGGGAAATACGTAAGTCAGTTACTGCTGACTTTTAAGCGGAGTCATGCTTACAGAACTGATCTACCTGCCCAATACTCACCCTCCAAACAAGTGTTGCCAAATTGGAAAGAATTCCAAAATGAGCTACATGGGTGACATGAGCTCTGGGAAAGTAATACAGCATGCAGTTCCCAAGGCTCAGACTATTTTTTTATCCAGGAGAGCACGACATAACAGTATTGTCATGTCTCCTCTCGAAATCTACATAAGCAAGACAATCACAACCTCTGAATCTGTGCAACTTTTCATTCTGAAAAAAAAGGGAATATGTAGGAAAATGCATAAGATGCTGAGCTTCGTTTAACTACCCACAAAGATTCATTTAACTACTCACAAACAGAAACTTTTGGAAAGTGCTTATAAAACAAAAAGAAAATACTTCTTCAGCTAAATTGGCATTCTCAAATTAATTCCCACGCCTGCAGCACAACATTTACCTCAGGTCTCTTGTACTTCACCATCACCCTTTTCTCTCTCATTTACACCTTACTGTTCAAGACATGATTTTTCTCTTAACTGCTGACAAAGGATTTCCTTTACTGCCATTTCCCTTCATCAGCCTCTCAAGAAAATCAGAATTGCTGCCACAGTCCTCGTGCTGACACTTACTTACTCTATGTAAGACTTTAAGACAGAGAGGGTCACTCACTCTCCTGAGTGGCAGCTGAGCCCACTGCTGATTTGATTCATTACCCACAGCAACGATGCAAGGACACTCTCAGAGCTGCACAGCTCGATGGTACAGAACAAACTTTTGAAATCAGAGTGGCTTCCCAAACTGGCTACTAAAACCTGCCTCCAGCAAGCTCCACTCTCTGCCACCTCTCCTATAAGCAAGCCACAAGCATATGAAACCTTCCCAGGTATGAAAATGTTTTATGGCTTAACTTGTAATTAGATAGGAAAGAAAGTTTTAAAAGCCTCCCCCCAATCCCTGAAACATTCTTCCTCTTCAGAGTGATTTACAGCAGTCATGAAGAGCAGAAGATGGGTGAAGGGCTGTGAGTCTGCCCCAGGGCAGGGGAAGGTGCCAGAGAGGGATGGGCAGGCTCCCAGGGGGCAAGGAGCACGGCACAAGCCTCTTTCAAAGGAAAAATGATTGTGCCAAAAGGTAGCTCAGAGCCAACACCTCCAAACTTTTCACACATTTCCTTTTCATAATTAAAGACTAGGGTGACTTTGAGGACAGATCCTGAAAAATAAACTCCCTTTTGGTTTTCAGTAAGTTGAATTACATCAATTTGTACAAAATGAGAAGCACCAGTTTGCTGAGTCTCTTGAGGGAACGCGTTGTTTCCAGGGGAAAATGCAGCAGAAACATGTTTATTGGTGCCAAAGAGCAGCGCCAAAAAGGAGCTGGAAACACTGTTGCTGTCAGAAGTGGCTGTGTTTTGAAAAGAACCCAGAACTCACTATGTAGTTACCATGGGAGTCTTTCTGAAACTCTGGCCCACTGCAGGTAGCAAAACAGAGGTGGAGTGTCTCAAGCGATATCCAGACCACCTAAACTGTAAATGTGGCACCCACAGGCAGAACTGAGGTGTCTAAATATCCAGTGTGACTGAGATTGACTATTCTTGGATGCTATCTCTTAAAAACTCTGAAAATCAGTAATCCCTTCACTTAGGGCAGCAGTATTTTCAAGGCACCCACACACAGGCTTTGGAGCGACAAGTAATTTGGTGCATAAAGCTGGAACCCAACTTCACACCAAAAAGGCTTCCCATAATTCAAGGATATGCAAGGAGACAAACTCCATCCAACCTTTGGAGAGGTCCTCTCTAGAAAACATGTTCTCACCTTACTCGCTTGGGATGCACTGAACTCAACATAGGGCGCACTAGTTAAGGTAGCTCTCTTCTAAAACACTGAGGGAAGAGGCAGTGTAGGAGGACAAATGCCTAGTTAAATGACTGCAAAGCATTAAAACTGGCATAAGTGATACTTGGTACCAATTACTCTGGTTCCCTTGAGTGCAGGGTGAGAGATAAGAAGAAACACAGAGGAAAGCAGCGTTTTGAAATAGGAAACATATAATAAAGTGGCAGTGTGAATCCTGCAGTGAGAGTCTTTCAGAAAACATACTGAAAACTATTCCCTAGTAAATGTCTTAATAACTATTATTGTTATCATAATATAGCTGCAGTGAAATTCAGCATAAGATATGGGCATTTTGTAAAATTCCTCACCCTTCTGATTTAAACTGCACTATTCAACTCCACAGTGCAGAATCTTCTGAATGGCCATGTCACGATTTAGTACAACAGCACAGACAAAGCTTATAAATAATTAAGGAAAATATTCGCTTGGCTGGGGAATACCACTTAGAATCATAGAATCATAGAATGGTTAGGGTTGGAAGGGACCTCAAAGATCATCTAGTTTCAACCCCCCTGCCATGGGCAGGGAAATCCTCCACTACACCAGGTTGCTCAAAGCCTCATCCAACCTGGCCTTGAACACCTCCAGGGATGGGGCATCCACAACTTCTCTGGGCAACCTGTTCCAGTACCTCACCACCCTCAATGTAAAGAATTTCTTTCTTATATCTAACCTAAATCTGCCCTCTTTCAGTTTAAATCCATTGCCCCTTGTCCTATCACTACACACCCTTGTAAAAAGTCCCTCTCCAGCTTTCCTGTAAGGCCCCACTTAGCCCCTGTTTGCAAGGCGTAAGTGAGCTTTCCAGAGTACACAGGACTTGAGCTGCTTCTCTTAATTATAATTAATAAATAATCCTCTCCCATCGCACACATATACACACATCCCATTCCAAATTAATGTTCTTACCTTATCTTTATTTTCAGAGCCAGAATCCTCAAGCTTGGTCCGAATGACAAAGGGAGTAGATAATCTCAGGAGAACTCGTTCGAATGTGGCACTGATTTTAGGAGAAACTATGTCGAAGCAGTCTTGGAATTTCAGGGTTTTATGAGTATCACATCTGAGCTGCTTCCTAAGACCTTCTCCAAGCTGAAGAACCAGCATGTTTGGATCAAACATCAGATGAAAGGGGAAAGCTCTGCAGAAGGTGCTGATGCTAATCCTCAGGTCTAACGGGGACTGGGAAGTTCCCGATGGAAGTGCTTTTGCGATATTTGCATTTTCATGTTCTTTGATAAGGAAAGTCAGACAGCTGCAGTTGCCTGGGTTCGTCCCCTCTGAACACAACTTATCATTAGTGACCTGTTCTACTTCCACTTCCAAGCGGTAAATCTTCTTTGCTGCTGCCTTTATCATTCCTACCATTGCAAATCCCACAATCTGATGTGGGTGAAAGTAATGAAGCATGAGATTGCCTCCAGGGAGCTCTTTGCATAGGAAAGAAGGGGATTCCAGGGTGGCCTGTCTTCCAAATGAAGTTCTAATGTGCTCCAGCAAAGCATCAAAGCCATTGAAGAAGTCTTGAAGGGTCCCACCTACAGCTCGAAGAACTCTTTCGTTCTCATCAAAGCAGATATTGAAGAATTCCTCCCCAAACTTTTCTTGCATTTCCTCAAACTTCAAACCTAAAGGACAATGAGATACTGATATCAGTAACATAGTATTGCTACTGTGTCACATTTTCCCTTTGTTCCCTATTTGCCCAGTATTTTTCCAAGTCAGTGAGAGTGGCTTTTTCACCGGATACCTACTCATAGGGCTTCCGTTTTCTCTGGAGGTTGGGCATAACACTACAAGCCATTTTTGCCTGTCATTTTAAGTCCTCGTGATTTCAGCTCGCTGTCCCAGCCAGCTACTTGTGGGATTTACACTTGCCTGTCTCCTTTTCCCTGCTGAAAGCCAGAATACACTGTAACTTCCTCGACTTTTGCACGCCACATGCCATCTGCCCTATGAATGCACCCAGCCACGGGTGCATCCCTTTCATTGTTGACCCCGCCACAAACAAGGCTTCTGCTTTTATAGCCCCTCTGTGAGGGATCCAGCTCTTACCAGCTTGAAGAATAAGCTACTGGGACTCAAAGTCAGGCCTATAGCTTTCAATACGCAGTCAGATGACACTTTAGTAACTGGGGGAGGAGGGTTGGGGGGTTTAGGGTTTTTTTCAGACAAAATACCTTTCTCATTACAACTATTGGGCTGTGCCAGCAGATACAAAGGAATAATTACTTCTTTTTTTGTTGCTTGCGAAGCAAAGCAAAGCCTTTCTATTTTAGCCACCACCCATCCTTAAAAAAAGCCCTGCCTCACAGAGCAATCTAAACTGCTAGTAGAGAGGACAGCTCTGTGATATCTCATAATGTAACTTCGAGTCTTCCTCACAGAAATTCAAAAGGTTTTGATTTACAGAGGTGATAAGGCTGGCATTGCTGAAGGGATGAAAAAATATTAGTGATGGAAGCCCCTGGATTCAAATGTGTATCAATCCTACTCCAGTTTATTATTTACCATTTTAAGGAGAACCTAGAAAAAATAATTTTGAGATGGTTATTAAGCATTTTCCTCTGTCTTATTTTAAGGAAGACATACTCTGTTAAGTTTCATCCCTATACCACACAGTAGAGTTACAAAATTAATCACATATGTTTGTATTGCTTCTAATAGAAGAAAAGGAAGTACGAATCAGCTGTATGTGAATTACAAATATCCAGCAAGAGTTTTCAAAGAAAATTAATACAGAAATTAAGAACATAGTTTCTCCATTGTATTGAAATAAAATCTAATCACTTTTTAGTCAACTAGTCAAACACCTTAAAATTTATCTTGAATTTTAATAGAAATGAAGGGCAGTTATTTATTCCCTAAGAGCACAAGAGGTCCTTTATTTTAATATGTATTCAGCATGATTTATAACATCAGTAAGATCCCAGTGGATCATTGTTTGTTTAGATTGCTTGTAGGCTTTTAAATTTTGAAGAACAGTGTGATTAGTGACTTTCATGCCCAAGAGGTATAACATGGGGCAGAAGAGGTCATGCATCTATTGTCTGCAGACAATAACCTTTGATCATCTCACGGCAGCATCTGAATTGTCTATGCACACAGACACAGTTATAACAATC
This sequence comes from Tauraco erythrolophus, assembly GCF_009769465.1. Classification (NCBI taxonomy): domain Eukaryota; kingdom Metazoa; phylum Chordata; class Aves; order Musophagiformes; family Musophagidae; genus Tauraco; species Tauraco erythrolophus. Next base: position 119,313,662 of record NC_141465.1, on the reverse strand, counting down.
AATATTCACATGGGATCTCAGTGTTCCACAGCTTTGCAAACTATCTACAACGATAGTTTTGTTTGGACCTTTGATATGATTAAAAGCAGATTAAAATGCATAAAATTACATATATAAACAGGACAACATGACAACATGACACAGCATATTTTTTAAAAGAAGTAATAGTAATAATTTGGGAAAGTTCATTCAAATGCCATTACTCATCATCAAATTTGGTCACTAAAGTAGGTTATTACAAAAATATTCCCAGGATCTTTTATGACCACAGATGGTCAGATCTGCAGCTAAGCCAAAAGAAAGTACCTCTGGTACACAATGCCCCCTAATATCCTGACTCAGAAGACAGTGTGCCAACTCCTGACTCATTACCACTATGTCTGCATAACATAATATTGTAACATCTTCTGTAAAAATACCCACTATTACCCAAAAAGAACTAAATTCTAACCCATACCAATAACGTCATCATAACTGGATATTAATAGCAAGGAGCTAAGAAATTATTATTAAGGTGTTTGACTGATTGTTTTAGATTGGTCTGGACCACTCTGGAGGAATGGCTGTTCAATCTGGATGCAATGTACTGACTCTGAGCAACGTGAATTATAATATGAAATCCAGGTCAGTGACCTGGCTCAAGGACGTGTCACTACTTTAAAAAACATTTTTTGCTTTGAATTGAGTCGCACACAGTACCAGCAGAAAACTAGCTTAGCTCAGAACAGAAAAATTGATATGCCCAAGCTCAACCAAACTGCTGGTCTGTCTTAGTCAGGAATTTTCTCTTTAATAATAGACACTATGAGATACTGAGAAAATTAAACAAAGTCAAACAACTTTCTAAAGCAAACAAGTATAATGTACCTATCGAGGAAGTTTCTTCCTAAACCTCACCAAGAAGACGTCAATTTTTGGCTTGAAGCTTGATGGTTTTTCTGCTGTTGCTCAAGTTAAGCCATTTGCTATTTTGAGCTTCTGCTATTTACCAACCTTCTACTAATAAACTGAATGAAATTCTAAAGTTCATCATTCTCAATTTACTTTCCTCTTGGAAAGTGATCTACTGTGTTCCTACCACTTAATCCACTTCTTCAAGAGGACAAATCACATGTTTTAACTCTAATAGTAGTTTCTTTTTGTTGCTTTTTCTTACAATGTCATTTTTATTCTAGCCCATAGTGGAGAGAAAGTAAATATGCACATTGTAGAAGGAAATTGAGGCAAAGTAACCGTAGAATGAAGATATTGCTCTGGGCCTCTATTACAAAGCACTTTGGGATCTACAACAAAAGTACTATATAAGGTCTACTATTATCCTTTGAAAATGTGTCTCAAAGACATTTAGAGAAGAGATCTTATACTTGTGAGCCAGATTCAAAACTACTAAAGTCTTTTTGACTTTAAGGTCAAAGTACAAATTAAGTATTGCACTGCACTGGAGCAGAAATAGATGACTTCATCCTGTAATAACATGCTAGTAAAAGGTCCTTCATTTTCTTTTCAGCAGTTCCTGTAAACTGTGAACTTACTACAAAACATCAAGGAACTAACACAGTATTTCTAAGTATTTTGTACATTACTAAGTGGAGAAATTAGATAGGAATCTGTTCCCATAAAGAAAATTACAAGTCATAGGCTCTTCAGAAACACATAGATGATGCATGATGTTATAAAAATGTCGAAGTAATCCATTAACTTGCAGAGCATGCAGAAGCAGTTACAAGCCCTCCAGTTCTTCCTTAAAGTAAATCACGGAGACAATGGTTGCAGAGTGGCCACTGTCTGATTTCTTTGGCATAGAAAAATGCCTTTTTTCTGGGATATCCATTAAGAATCCATAAAGGTCAAATATTAAGGGGATGGGGCAACTCAATATGCAATTCCAGAACTCATACTGTGGATGAAAGCAGAATTTGCCACCTTCAGTTATAACAAATACCTGTTAAATGTTTTTGGAACAGCAGATTTTTGGCACGAATAAGATCTTTTCCTTAAATAATGTTTTGGATAGAAAGCCAGATGGCAATTCAGAATTCCAAAGCATAATTTAAGATGGTAAGGAAAGCAACATTTATTCTCTCAATGAAAAAGGTTTGGATGTGTACAGGCTAATGCTGAAGGTACATCAGATGAATCATTTGGCTTTTAAGTGAGCCTAGTACAGGACCTAATTACTGTATAAAGGACTTTGATCTTACTTCATTATGATGGTGAATTTGTATCATCCTGGGAATCCAGATAGAGTTTTTACATTACCATTTTTAGTGGGTTTTATATAAATACAAAAACGTCATTTTATGCCTTGACATACGGTTTTGATACAACTGTAAAATTTGTACTACACTTCTCTTACAGTGCCATGTATATCTTCCAAGTGCCTGTATATCTTCCAAGAATTCATAAAATAAAAATGAGAATTATTGTTAAAAATAATTCCTCACACTTGTTCACCTCTAATATCTGTTTTATCTAATTTTAATGAGGCATTTTCTTTCCTTGTGTCCTGGTTTTGACTAGGACAGTTATTTTTTTCTTTTTAGCAGCTAGAAGAGCTCTGTCTTTTGGTTTTAGTCTGGGATTTGCTGTGAGAAGAACACTGATAGCGCACTGATGTTTATAGTTGGCACTGAGACACCAAGGACCTTTCATCTTCCCGTGTTTTGTCAGTGTGCAGGAGCACAACAGGATGGGGGGGAGCATGGCCGGGACAGAGGGTCCACCACTTCCCTTATGATTTGAACTTAGATTTAGGATTGAGGGCTAAATTGGCCAATGGAGTATTCCATATCATGCAATGTCATGCCCAGTATACAGATGAGGGTTGTCCGGAAAGAAGGACCTTTGCTCTTGCGAGGGCTCTCACTCTGGGACTCTCAGAGTGCCATCTCACTCTCCTTTTTTCAGGCCTCTTCACTAGTCTGGGATTGCAGTGTCAGGACTTATCTGTTTTGGGATCACTTGCCAGAACAGGACAGGAGTTGGTCACCAGGTGGTCAGCAATTACACTGTGCATCACTTGTTTGTATATATTATTATCATTATACATATATATTTATATATCATTCTCATTATTGCTTTTAATTTTATATTATTATTATTAAATTGTTTTTATCTCAACCCCCAAGTCTCCTCTTTCTCCCTTTAATTCTCTTCCCCATTCCCTTAGGGTGGGGGAGGGTGAGCGAGCAGCTGTGTGGTGTTTAGTAGCCTGTTGGGCTAAACCACAACACCTTGTTAAATTCAGGGTCTCCTCTGATAAATGATGCTTAGAAATATCATTGTAATTACCACCTCTTGGTGTGGACCTGATCACCTGTGCTCAGCATATGTGTAAAAGATTCTGCTCCAAACTGCTGACACAGGAAGCTCAGATGAGCTATTAAGAACAGGCAATGTTCTTTTTTTTTTCCCCATATAGCACTTTCAGTAGCAGCCAATTCTGTAGGCAAAGCCAAGCTGTCTGATGCAAGACTATCATCATTTTGTTTCCCTCATTACATCTTGGAAACCTCACTTCTTAGATTTGCACAGAGTTTAATAAATGAAAACGGCAATCACTAGGTTGGTGATTCCTAAAAATAGGGCAGATCCAGTTTGTTTCATGTTAACTCTAGAGATCAAACAGCAATAAGAACAGAGTTTTTTAATTTGCTTTTGCATTAAAATAAGCACGTATGTCTTTGAATTGACACAGGAAGCAGAACTTCACTTCTTGGAAAGAATAAAATTTTAATGAAATCTAAAAACTTTTTCCATTATAATGCAAAATCACCTCTCATAATTCCTCACATATATAAAGGGCTCAACTCAGCTGACTAAATACAGAAATGCAATGCTACCTGAGTCTTCACAAGGCATCCAAGCCATCTACAAAAGGACTAACAGATAGTTACATCTACCAGCGTATAAGACTTAGGGGAGACCTACCCATTTTTGAAGGTTTGACAGAGGCCACACAAGATAACCCACAGCACCGAAAATAATGGCAAACACCTATGTTTAGTCAATGAATCATGCCCAGAATGTCGTCTACTTTAGAAACAGACTTCTACAAGATGTTATTGTACATCATAACTTCAAACTGCTCACTATCGGCAGTTCATTCGCTTTCTAACAATAAAGAGCTCTGATTTGAGAAGAGTGGGGCGTCTAAGGCCATTTGGTATAAACATTTGTCCTTTTCTAATTTAGATCTATTCATCTCAGTTTTGAAATCACATTAACTATGTGATTTTTGTTGAGATTACTTTTGTATTGCCAGTGCGTTGTAACATCTGCTAAATAATAGGAGTCCTGTGTGTATAGCTTGGACCCCCTAGGACAGAGTTCCAAGTATTATTAAAATCCATTAGTATTGCCAGTCCTCTGGGCCATGTAACATTTCCTTTTACATCATTTGTAAACCAACAACTTTAATTATAAATCAGGCTGTATATCCTAAATTAGTTGCATCCTAATGACTATCTGCAGTTCTTAGCTCAAAGGAAAAGGAAAGTGATAGTAATTTATGTATTTTAAATACATAAACATTTACAGTTTTCAGACACCTGCCAAGCAGTCAGTGTGCCAAACTCCTGTCCATGTCTTCCAATTACATCACCTGGTCTATTCTCACTACAGGCTAAGACTTGTCCTAGCATCTCCTTTTTAGTGTATTTCTTGCCTCTTCAAAGGTAGTATTTCTCAGCAGTGATGTATTGTTATTGTTTAGTAGTTACCAGAGTGATCCCAAATCTATTCCTCTTTAACTACAGAATATGGGCAAGAGCTGAGATTTTCTTAGTTTCATAGAGGAAGCAGAGATCTTCAACTTTGACAAATGTACAGAGAACAAATAACTTTTAGAGAATTATGCCCTTTGCACTAAATGAAGGAACCACCCTGCAAGTGATTGGCTCTATATAAAGCAGCCTACAGCACAAACCCTCTCTGGTGGTGATGAGCAAATGTCACTCAGAGCAAGAGCTCTCTAACCCCTTACACCAATGATGTATTCCACCTCTTCCTCAGTGTCTTGAGGAGGCTGAATCCAGAAACATGATCTATCTTCCTGACAGGACAGGGCTCTGGGCTGGGATTCCACATAAATTATCACCAGGGAATTCAGGAATCCTCACCACTGTGGCATATCATCCTCCAAATGGAAGATGCCCAGAAAGATACTCACTTAGAAATGACAAAGAAGTAAAGTCCACATATCACTCAGAAGCAAAATCAAGAGGACAAGCATGATTATTACTGACTGGTAAGTTAAGAATGCTTAACAGGAAACATTCTTGCAATACACTTAAGCCCACATGCAGAGTTGACTTAGCAGCCATTGACATACGCCTTGCATTTTTTAAGGAAAATGAGGTTAATTGTAGTAAGATTTCAGAAGCCAAATTTTTATAATAGATTAAAAAGAATTCTGTTTTACAAATTAATTTATTGAACAAAAAAAAATGGAAGAGAATGGTTTTCTGTATCTTAAGCAATGGAAAGTCAGATAGGTGCAACTATTTTTCCAGGCCTCCTTGTTGAAATAGCTATCTATCTGATACAAGTGCATTTGTAACTTCAGGCTGTGCACCCCGGGTGTTGTAAGTGTTATTCATACAGTGTATGTATATCACGTGGTGCTGCAGTACATACAATTTCAATATTGCAGTCTGCTACACGAACAGGCTTTCAAAGACGACGTCTTCCATGCCGATTGGGTATGAACATCTACTTGTGTTTTGCAAATTTTGCACAACAGGTTTTTTTATAGGTATTTATGAATTTAAGTTACTTTTCATTAGCTTTACTATCAAAGCAATGACAGATTACAGAGTTACTCAGCAAGATGCAAAGAGGCTCCAAAGGAAATACTGGTGACACTGAAAGAAAAACAGGTAACTCCCTTAACTAAATTCCCTTTCTTCTTTCTTGTGAAGGATTGAAGTAAGAGTGAAAAACAGTTCACATCCACAAAGGCTACCTTAATTGTGTGCAGTGTTTGAAAAGAGTGTTTGGAGGACAGGAGGTGGAGGCTGTACAATTTTTATCTAGTTTGTGCATTTGGGACATACGGAACATCATGGGATATATCAGAAGTACACAGCGGGGTTGAAAAATGAAAACTGGGCATTTATCTATTGCTTTCTAAGGCTCAGTAGCACAGACCTGCTTGGAAAATGTGCCCAAAAGATAAGCAGGAGACAGGTCATGAAGGCTTTATGTCCCAAAATAAATTCCTTACAGTAGGAATTACAGACTAACAATCAAAAAAAGTTTTCATCCTTATTTTCCTGTTGCCAAAGTTTTAATTTGGAGCTACCTAGAAGTCTTCTGCTTTATTCTGACCAGCTGAGATTAAGTCAAAAGGAACACTCTAATCTTAGTTGAAATCAAATTAGTTTAAATTATGAGGACAAAAGCAGTCTCAAACAAGATTTGGCTGTCATTGCTTAAAATGCTGAATGTGCAAATGGTATGAAAACGTCTTTGCTTTGAGAACGTTAAAATCTGGACAGCACTGACGTGCTTTAAAGGATTAAACAAAAAAAAAGCTGTTATCGCCATTATACAGACGGGAAATTGAGGCACAGAAGGAATAAAAACTTGTCCAAGGTCAAACAAGAAATCTCTTCAGATGCAATCTTTCTCTCTAACACACCTCAGTATACATTCATAGTCACCTAATAAAGAAATGTGACAGTCATCCACATAATATAATTCCTCATAGGAATCCTTTTCTTATCATTATTTCTAAAATAATTTCAGACTAACACCACTGATCTGCTCTGAATACCGCTTAGCTAGCCAGCTAAAAGCATTATCTGTGTCCACAGGATAAAATATGTCACTGCTTATTCTTTGAAATACTTTATTTTCAACTAGGAAAGGCTCCCTTTAGAAGCCAGGATTTCTCTTTTTCCTAACTTCCAACATATTGTCACTTGTTTTCCCTTTGGATAATATGCTTATAAGGGGCACTGTAAAATGTGCACACGCCAGTTAAAGAAAGCAGAGTCCATCATAAAGCTGTCTGGACTATTTCGAAAAAGATACAAAGTTAAATTAAATATTCAGCCTCGGAAGCTGTCACCACAAAGGAAAGCTGTGCCATTGATCTGTTATCAAACACTGTTTACAGCATGTGAGCATGGTGGACATGGCTCCCTTAATTACAGAGGATTAAAGAAGGAAAAGTTCTATTGATGTCTAGAGTTGTAGCAGGGGCAACTCCGTGAGGAGATGAGGAGAATCAGGTCCTTCCACTGCAGGAAGATGGTGTCACACTTCAGTGATGACTTGACAGGAGGAAAATTCCAGTATTCATACATGATAAATCACATGCATCGAGCTGAGCATACAGCTCGCAGCCAGCACTTTGCTGTAAGCAGCATAAGCACCAGGACCACGGTGTGAAGCATCTGCTCACAATCTTCCAAGCTTACTAACGATCTCGGCGTTAGCTGCCTTCTGATGAATAAGGAATGCCGAATGACTAATTTAGAGGCAGTCAGAGGGTCAGGAGAGGTGAATCATGTTGGCATTATCTAAGGTAAGAGAGTAGGAGGCTGCTTCCAAGCACCCTTAAGAAAACACTTTCTTCTAGCCCTAGACAGCAAGTCCCTGTTACCGCTCATATAAATAAACTGAGAGCCAGATTTGGTTCAACGGTTCCTCTATCCTCCATCACAGTCAGATTCACTCTTGTCTCCTGTCTCAGCAATGCCAATTGCTCCAGATACACACCCCAGTGGTTACATTCTTCTTGCACAGAAGTGGCTCTCACTAATCCTCATTCAACCAGAACAATAACTGCATATATGAGAATTAATTACACAGCCTCCATTAATTATTTACCTGTTATGATAGGAGCTACAATTAAAATTAAGAAGCTGGTTTTACTGCTCATTTACTTATGTTCCTGTCCCAGATAAGGAGAGGGAAAGAAGTACCACTTTTAAATTACCTCAGTGTTTTGCTCAGAGTGAAATTTTTTTTGCTATGAACTCAAATGCATTCTTTAAAAGGTGAGCTTTTCCAATAGTATCTGCAAACTTATTTTCAACAAAGTACACTTTAGTAATTCCCCAAGATAGTAATACCTAGACTACCTAGACATTACTCCAATAATGTGATCCCTACAATCCTATCTGCCCCTGACACACATACACTGTGAGGATACCACTGAAAAAACAGGCTGCACACTACTCAGCCATGCTAAGGGACCAGGACTAACATACTGATTTAAAAGCACTCTGAAGATGAACAAGTATTCATAACTATTTCTTAGAACATATACTTTGTGTCATGGTGAAATAAGTACTCTGGTGAAATAAGATAAGTGAATATCTAATTTGGTTTTTTTTATAATATTAATATGCACATGATAAAATGAAAAGTCTTTACTTTTCATGAGTCCTGCCTTATCAGTCACAGCATTTGTTTCTGAGAGTTAGCATTCAGTTATTTAAAAATGCAAACACAAAAAAAACCCATGGTAACCAATACTGTACATATTTACAATTTAATTTGTTCTAAATTCTCTCCATGACCAAATGTGTAAAGCACCAAGTACTGTCTCTTCCCAGCAGCATTTAGAGGCACTCAGAATCTCCCTGACAGCGCCTAGCATCTTGCAGAATAAGGCACTTTACACAAAAAAAAAAACATTTTGAATGTCAGTGGAACAGTCATCTCTCAACTAGAACGTTAGCTGTTTCACAGAGCATACCAAGCCTCTTTAACAGTTTGAGAAAAGACAGACATGCAATGCATATACCTGCAGAAGGATTTTAAGTCAGCAGAATACAATGGTTCAGACCGCAGTGTGGGCAGAATATCTCCTTAGCATGTTCCCCTGACATGGAAGGTTAATTACATCTTTAATTATCATACAAGGTCAGATTTCAATGTTGTGCCTCCTGTTGAAGAAAGTCTCTCTAACTGCATAACCTCATAAAAACGTCACAGGTTTATCCTTCATATTACCAGCTCAAAGGAAACTTATTATGAACCAGAATGCCATCTTTTGTGCCTTCCACTCCAACTTCAGCATTCTACTGAGACCAATGAAAGAGCAAAGAGTTTAGATATTACAAAAAGTAGAGCCCCAGAGAAGCCACCTCTGCTCCAGGCGGAGCAAGCCCAGCTCGCCCAGCCTCTTCTCACAGGGCAGGTGCTCCAGCCCCCATCATCTTGGTGGCTTCAACTGAATTCCCTCCAGTTTATCAGCTTCTCCATGGTTTTGAGCTCCCAATATTGGATTCAGTAGTCCAGATGTGGTCCAACAAGTACTGAGTAAAAGGGCATAATGAGTCCCTTCAATCTGTATCTCTGCTCCTGTTCATACAGCCCAGGCTGCCACTGGCCACCTTTGCTGCCAGGACTCACTGCTGGCCCATGTCCCTCTTGCTGGCCACCCCCGCCAGTGGCCTTCCCTGAAAAAGCTCTCCATTTGAAGACTTCCATGAAAGCAGCAGATGGCAAATGACAGTGCTCCTGCTCCACAGCTGACGCTAGATAGTAGCAGGCACAAAGACAGCTATAACAGTTGAGACACTGTGCTGCAAGTGGGTGAGCGGTGGCTAGTTGACCTCAGGACTGAGCTGAAACACACATAATTCTGATAAACTCACATTCACCAACGTCATCATGTTGGTATTTCTTTCTTGTTAGTAGATGGAATAATTGAGAGCTTATAGGTTAGGATTAAAGGGAGAGCAGGGACAGGGGACATAGGAGTAGCAGTCTGCTACAGACCACCTGACCAGGAGGACTGGGTGGATGAGGCCCTCTACAGACAGATAGGAGCTGCCTCACGTTCACGAGCCCTGGTCCTCATGGGGGACTTCAACCACCCTGATATCTGTTGGAAGGACAACACAGCAAGGCACAGGCATTCCAGGAGGTTCCTGGAATGCATGGATGATAACTTCCTTCTCCAAGTGATAGAGGAATCAACAAGGAGAGGTGCTTTGCTGGACCTTGTTCTCACCAACAATGAAGGGCTAGTGGGGAACGTGACGCTCAAGGACAGCCTTGGCTGCAGCGATCATGAAATGGCAGAATTCAAGATACTTAGAGAAGCAAGGAGGGTGCATAGCAGGCTCACTACCCTGGATTTCAGGAGAGCAGACTTCGGCCTCTTCAGGGATCTCCTTGCTAGAGTACAATGGGATGAGGCCCTGGAGGAAAGAGGGGCCCAAGAAAGCCGGTTAATATTCAAGGATCACCTCCTCCAAGCTCAGGAGTGGTGCATCCCAACAAAGAGAAAGTCGGGTGGGAAAACCAGGAGGCCTGCATGGATGAACGAGGAGCTCCTGGACCAACTCGGACACAAAAAGAAGGCCTATACGGGGTGGAAGCAAGGACAGGTAGCCTGGGAAGAATACAGAGAAATTGTCTGAGCAACCAGAGATCAGGTTAGGAAAGCCAAAGCCCTGATAGAGTTAAATCTGGCCAGGCACATCAAGGGTAACAAGAAAAACTTCTATAGACATGTCAGTGATAAAAAGAGATCTAGGGAAGATGTAGGCCCTCTCCAGAAGGAAATGGGGGACCTGGCTACCCGGGAAATGGAGAAGGCTGAGGTTCTCAATGACTTCTTTGCCTCAGTCTTCACTGGCAAGAGCTCTAGCGGCATGGCCCAAGTCACAGAAGGCAAAGGCAGGGACTGGGAGAATGAAGAACCTGTTGTAGGAAAAGATCAGGACCGAGACCATCTAAAGAACCTGAAGGTGGACAAGTCCATGGGACCAGACGAGGTGCATCCACAGGTCCTGAGGGAACTGGCAGATGAAGTTGCTAAGCCACTATCCATCATATTTCAGAAGTCGTGGCAATCTGGTGAAGTTCCCAATGACTGGAAAAGGGGAAACATAGCCCCCATCTTTAAAAAGAGGAAAAAAGAAGACCCAGGGAACTACAAGCCAGTCAGTCTCACCTCTGTGCCCAGCAAGATCATGGAGCAGATCCTCCTGGCAACTATGCTAAGGCACATAGAAAACAAGGAGGTGACTGGTGACAGCCAACATGGCTTCACGAAGGGCAAATCCTGCCTGACTAATTTGGTGGCCTTCTATGATGAGGTTATAGCATTAATGGATAGGGGAAGAGCAACTGACATCATCTACCTGGACTTATCCAAAGCATTTGACACTGTCCCACACGACATCCTTGTCTCTAAACTGGAAAGACGTGGTTTTGATGGATGGACCACTCGGTGGATAAGGAATTGTCTGGATGGTCGCACTCAAAGAGTTGCGGTCAACGGTTCAATGTCCACCGGGAGGCCTGTGACGAGTGGTGTTCCTCAGGGGTCAGTACTGGGACCAGTGCTATTTAACATCTTTGTTGGAGACATGGACAGTGGGATCGAGTGCACCCTCAGCAAGTTTGCAGATGACACCAAGTTGTGTGGTGTTGTGGACACACTGGAGGGAAGGGATGCCATCCAGAGGGACCTTGACAGGCTGGAGAGGTGGGCCTGTGTGAACCTCATGAAGTTCAACAAGGCCAAGTGCAAGGTCCTGCACATGGCTCGGGGCAATCCCATGCACAAGTACAGGATGGGCAGAATGGATCGAGAGCAGCCCTGAGGAGAAGGACTTGGGAGTGCTGGAGGATGAGAAGCTCAACATGAGCCGGCAATGTGCACTGGCAGCCCAGAAAGCAAATCGTATCCTGGGCTGTATCAAAAGGAGTGTGGCCAGCAGGTCGAGGGAAGTGATTCTGCCCCTGTACTCTGCTCTCGTGAGACCCCACCTGGAATACTGTGTTCAGCTCTGGAGTTCCCAACACAAGAAGGACATGGTGCTACTGGAACGAGTCCAGAGGAGGGCCACGAAGATGATCCAAGGGCTGGAGCACCTCTCCTATGAAGACAGGCTGAGAGAGTTGGGGTTGTTCAGCCTGGAGAAGAGAAGGCTCTGGGTCATCTTATTGCAGTCTTACAGTACCTAAAGGGGGCCTACAGGAAAGCTGGAGAGGGACTTTTTACGGGGGCGTGTAGTGATAGGACAAGGGGCAATGGATTTAAACTGAAAGAGGGGAGATTTCGATTAGATATAAGAAAGAAATTTTTTACATTGAGGGTGGTGAGGCAGTGGAACAGGTTGCCCAGAGAAGTTGTGGATGCCCCATTCCTGGAAGCGTTCAAGGCCAGGTTGGATGAGGCTTTGGTCAACCTGGTGTAGTGGAGGGTTTCCCTGCCCATGGCAGGGGGGTTGCAACTAGATGATCTTTAAGGTCCCTTCCAACCCTAACCATTCTATGATTCTATGATTCTATGAATTGCATACAATTAATATACGAAAACACTTCATGTTTTAGAACTTACTGAAAGAGTTATTGTCAATTGTTACAGTCCTGGAAGTAGAGCTGTGTAACATCAAATGACTGTCACAAATAAATCAGGAATTACTGCTTTGAAACAATTATCTTTAAAAGCAGTTACTACTTTTCCTCCTTACAGTTCCCTCTAAAACAGACATTTGCCCAGTGGTTAAAGCTCAATCTGTAAAGTTTACTCCAATACAAGGAAGATGATCAGTTTCATAGAAATGAAACAGTTAAAACAACCCCAGACAAAAATTAAGTTCTTAGTGTTAAGTTCTGCATCTTTTTTTTTTTGCCTTTTATGACAGATTTGTATCAGCAACACAGGTCTGACTGAAAAGCAGTAAAGCTTACTAACAGCTTGGGAAGGAGAATAAGCTTGAAGAATCGTATGAATGGATGCAAATAACCAGCTATCTAATTTTGACATCTATTAAGACAATTGCATTTCAGTGATGGATGACATCATCTTGACATGCAACATTTCTAAAAGTTTACTGCAGCAAGTATTCTTTAATATGAATGTAAGTTTTCAGAATGTTTCATGTCTCAGGTACATCCCACTCCATGTTTCTCAGGCCCTCTATCCACCAGGCCGATAGACAATTCAGAGTGTATATTGTTCTACAGAACCCCCATAAAACCACTTGAGATAACTCTAAGACCAAGGCCTGCACAGATGCAAGTCCATTTGAACCTTTGAGACTTTTCTAATCGCTGACATTCACCTGCGTATTGCACTATACATCTCCACTGACTGCACTGAAAAATCGGTCTGGATTGTCTCAAAGGCACAAAATACATGTACAAAAGGAGACAAATGTAGTAATGGCACACTGATATGTAGCTTCCTACATCCTAAACTTCCTTTGTTGAAGGAAAAATTCCTTGGTTCATTGTTGGTAGCAGGATGATCAGTAAACTTTCCTTCCAATGAAAGGAAACAAATTTCACTGAAAAAATACATACCAAGTACATTAGCCGTACACTGGAGAATTCCTGAGACATCTTCAGTTTCTTCATTGCCAGAGCAGTCTGTATAGGAGCATCTGTTGGATATATTGTGAAAGTTCTTCTCTGCATCCCTGTAACTACAGTTAAAAAAAGTTATAGCATATCCTTATACAAATGCAAGATTGACAAATGTCTTTCAGATGTGGTGGTAAAGGACACCTTTAGCATCCTTTGTTTCTTTCCTTTTCTCCCCTCCATCATCCCATTTCCATTCATGCATTATCACACACAGGTGACACTGCATTAGTAGCCTGGGTATATCAAGTATTATACTAGAACCTGGAATATTACCTGTAATGAGAATGAAGACATAGAAAAAAATAGCACCAAAGGGCTGAAGCATAATAGAAGGGTATCAGACATCTGTCTTAACACGTCATTCCCACTGGGGTGTTGTCTATAACAAAGCTGTACAGTAAACTCCACGCAAGATGTTTATGAGGCAATGGTGAGTATCTAATAAGCAGCATAAATCTTCCACAGCACATTACATTAGCACTGCAAGTATAAAACTTTGCTTTCTCTGTGTATTATCTTCTGAAAAGATCTCAGCAGAAAGAAGGACGTCAAGCTGCAACTCACTACGCTACCAAGAATCCAGTTTGTGCTATAACCTATTAAAGAAAAATTAAAAGGAATCCCACCACTAATGAAAGGCACAGAGCTATGGTCTGACCAGCATGAAAGCAGCTACCATCTAAATTATTCTATTTGATTTAGCTTTGCTGGATTGTTTTTCCTTAATTCAACAGAAACAGAACAGAAACTCAAACTATGTGCAAAACAAAGCTTTATGCGGGTGATAATGACAACAGAAGAGGGAATACAAGTGAAGAAAATACTGCCGCAGAGTGATAATGTGCTTGGCAAAACGTACGATCAATTTAGCTCAATGCACAGAGAACAGCTTATCTAGTGAGTATTTTATTAACAGTCTTGTTATGCTTTCATACTTTGTTTATACTTCATAAATCATGAATAGCAGGTTTAAGGATTGGACTCTTCATCCAGTTAATGCCTGCAAAATCTCAGCACCTGGGCTGCCAGCATGTGTGGAAAAGGACTATAAATAATTCAGGGCTGCACATCAGGATACCTCGCAATGGGGAAACTGGATCTTCATGTGGAGTAAAGTGCATTGGGAAGAGTGAACTCGCATTAGACACGGGAAACCCACTGGAAAGGGCTGCTGGTGGGCTCTGCAATGAGCTGTGCGGTCCGTACCACTTCCCAGACCCCAGCTATGCCCGGCCACAGGCCTGGCAGGAGGCCACGTCCTGACACGCTGTCCAAGCTGACCCAGAGCCCAAAGACCCGGCCCGAGCCCACTGCCTCTTCAGCCAGTGTCACCAACTCCCTGAATAACACCACAGCCACTCCACGCCTCTGGTCTTGACCAGGACGGGAGACTTGATGAACATTTGTGTTGTATCAGGTGTCAACGCCCAGGTGCTGGCGGGGGGGGATGCAGGGGATGCTGTGAGAAGCCTGCAGCCCCTGGAGAAGACCATGGGGAAGCAGATTGTCCATGGAGGACCACAATGGAGCAGACACTCACACCGCAGCCTGTGGAGGACCCCATGCTGGAGCAGGCGGATGTGCCCTGAAAGAAGCTGCAGCCCATGTACAGCCCATGAAGAGCAGGGGAAAACCGTGAGGAGGAAGGACAGCTGAGAGGAGCTGCTGTGGACTGACCACAACCTCCATTCCCATTCCCCTGTGCCACTCGGGGCAAGAGGAGGTAAAGGAGTCAGGAGTATCTATCTCGACCTACAAGCTTCGTTCATCTTATTTTCCCTCCTGTCCTGCTGAGGAGGGGAAGCGAGAGAGCAGAGTGGCTGGGTGGGGGTCAGTCAGCTGGCCAAGGTCAACCCACCACAGTGTGTACCAACAATAAAGATCACAGAGCAAGAAAGACTAGTCACTAAAGACTGGTGCTACCTCAACAAATTCATACTGATGTCCAAAAAGCTGAGACAGTGTATTGTAACTACAGGGATGACAGGTTTTCAGAGTGTCCCAGTTTTCAACTTTGTCCATTAAAAAAAGTACATCTAAGCTACATGTGGCCATAAATAAAAAGCCACATTGTTATTGCACACATTTTCCTCAAGTCACCATCTCATCCTCTGAATTCTCCTAACATCAGACTTCAAGTAACATTTTCAGCAACTGAGAAAATTAGGAGCCAGAAGGCTTCTCCTTCTGCCTGTCCCACAGAGGACATCACCATGACCTGCCGAGACTGGCCTCCTCGCTGCCCTCGGGTGCCAGCCAGACTGCTAATATTGCAGGTATCAACCACCAAGCCAGGGCTCCCTGTGAATTTTAACCAAACATTGAGAAACAGGCAAGGACAATTCCCTCCAGCGCACGGAGCTTCGACACTTACGTCGTAAATTCTACAAAGACTCTGAACGCAGCTTGAAAAACAATTCCCTTACATCTATGTAATTAAATTCAGAGGACATCGTTCTTCATTTGTCACATGGCACAGCCATTGAATGGCTACAGACACGCGGCCGTTGTATTCTGACTCTGTTAGGAAAAGTAAGTTGTCTGTGACAAAATACATAGGTGAGGAAAATACTTGTGTGGGTATGGAAAAGGTTGAAAGGATATTATTTTAGTCAATGGGAGAACATCTTAGGTTTTCATTATGATAGTTGCTATTTCTTTTTACACCTCAGTCACCTATTAATTTCCTCAACGAACTCTTAGGAGATGGCTTTTAGTCCTGCTTCTGCAAAAACCTGTAAGTATGTAACAGTGCCACATATGTAACAAGCACAGATGCAGGATTTTGCAAGATTTGGACCTCAAGTCGTAGCACAAACAACTCTTCCAGCATTCTCAGCTGTCTCTGTGAAAAGCAAATCAGAATAGATCTTACACTTTTACAGAAAGATTCCCTATTCTCCTTATACAGGAAACATCACTGTCAATGGAGCAGTGCTCTGATGGTATTGCATGGAAGCAGGATGGGACAGCAGTTCATCATTAATGTCCATCTCTAAGAATTTGTGAGCAAAACTAAAAAGCTTGTCAAACAAGACTGTAACTTGGGAAGCACACAGGAAAACACTGCCATGCACCTTTCACTACCTCACATTAACACTTACCCAATAACTTGATGCTCAAAATACTGCAGTGTCCTTTGAAGAGTTTGACGAATGGTCTGAGGCTATGAAAGAATAATAAAAAAAATCATAAGATTAGGGAAATACAGTATAGTTTAATTAACAATATCTTTTTTTTAAGATACTATTTTTCCTCAATTTTACTCCTCCTCATTTTCGACCTGCTAGGTGCCCATCATAGCACTGGATATGAAATATTATTCATTCCTGATATCTTACTTCACCATTTAAATAGGAAGTAATTGTACAACGTGACATAATTAATATCGCTTATAAGACTAGTTGTGCATAACAAAGGAGCCACTTTACTATTAGCTCTCAAAAACGATAGCCCACCAATTATCTCATTATTTTAAAAATAATTAATTTAAAATAGTTGCAAGAAAATTCTATCGTTTTGTGATGAAAGTATCATCAGGAAAAGGCATCAGGTTTTTAAATGTTGTATGCTCCCTAGAGCATTTTGTACTGAAGAATATTATAAAGACAATTTATTTTGGCTTACTTTTTCCTGACAAGCTATGACTCTCCAGTCATCTTTTAAATTATCAGGAAACTCAAGCTCATCAAAAGAAAATCTTGACATGCTTCAAGCATTTCCATGCTACTTCATTTTAAAAGGGATTCATCAAACTACATATGTGCATATATCTGTTTATTTGTATTATTAGTACTACTACAGTATTCATCAAAACACATACGTACATATATATTTTTTCCTTACTACTACTGCTGCTGCTGCTAATGCTATTATTTTGAATAATTTCATGAGAGATCTTCAGGTAAATAAAGCAAATATGAAATCCAAGTCATTCTCTTTGGAATTTTCAAAGTCACAGCAAAACATCAGAATGACTGGTTTGTACCAAATTTGAGGTTTTTCACCTGTCTGTTCTGTCCTGGTGCCAGAGGTCACACAAAGGCACACAACTGGGATTTATAAGCCTTCTTCCTGTACCAAAGGCACATAGGGATATTTTGATCAGACTCGCAGCAGCAGCCACTCAAATTTTAGAGATACTTGGTATTTCCCTACCTTTCGGAAAAGACATCTAATTGTTTTGGAAAGTAATAGTTGAAATGTCCCTTAATTGGAGGAATTTCATTCTAAAACCACCATCATCTTTGAAAGTCTCAGATTTTGCTTACTGCTGTACAGATTTAGCATTTCAAGGGCTGAGCTTTCTTCCTACTATCACCCATGACTTTGCAGGAGGTGGTATCTGTTTTGATGACGGCAGGAATGAAAAAACATATATCAAGCTGCACTAGGTTTGTGCAATTGTAAAAATTTCTTGCAATACCAATCTATAAGAACATGTCTACATTTTTGGATTCAAATACGTAGAAATGCATGCACTTAACAAAAATTACGTGAAAATAGAGGTAAAGGTTGAAAGAGGGTTTTTTTTTGTTGTTAATTCTCTATCGGATAATTACTTCTCTGTGGGAGTTAAGTTTCCTGTGCTAAAAGGCATTAAAAGTTACACATTCTCTTGCAAAACACTATGAACGAAACGATCACATATCAAAAAAAAAATCCTCTTCTCAGTGGTATGGCAGGTGTTGAAGTTCTTAGGCCTGATGGGCTACAAATGTATTTCAGGGCGTGCTCTCACAGAGATTCAGAAGCTTTCTATGCTCAGCAGGCAGAAAAATCCATTCTTCACATATAGAAGAGATATATTTTCCCACTCTAGCAACCAGGCACAGCAAAATGGCTTTAAGCAAAGAGGTCCAGACAGTTGCCATCTCCCGCCTCAATACAGCACTTCCCTCAGCCCCTCTCCCTACATACAGAACATTAGTACTCCACCAGCACCTCCTCTGACATGAAATGGGGAATGGTAGCAATGTCCAATTGTTAAATTAAATCTCGCTTTTGGTTCTCCCAAAGTGCTTTTACACCAAGCGTATGGAAGGCAGCAATGCCTGGTACCACAGAGGAGATGCAGGAAAATAGTTTTTTATCTTCTCAGGTATATTTGCAGCTGATGACATCAGAGCAATCCTCCACAGATAACCTTTGTCTTTTTTATGCCTGACACACAAATGTTGCACTCCTTACTCAGGGAAAAACCCTTTTGAATACCTCAAGAATTGACCATACAAGCAACCAACTCCAAGTCCTGAGCTTATTTCATCAATAGACCTCCCTCCTCCTGCCGTACTGAACTAGAAAAAAAATAGTCCACGTACTGTTAACTTCTCTTCTGAAGGCTAAATGATCTGCATAGCTGTTGTCAGATAATTTTATACAATCCCATGAACTCAGACCCCATTTCAGTGGCATCTCCTATGAAATCTTAGAAATCAAGTACAGACAAAAAATATGATTTATGATTGAAATCCTTGTCATAACCAGAGCTCTATGTAACATGCTCATAGCCAGCATGAAAACTGACCTGAAGAGTCACAAGTCTTCAATTCTGACAAGAATTATTATGACATGTCACTGTGCATGGCTAAAAAGCCACCGTGCTCACCTTCTCAGTTTCATGTATTCCATCACTGGTGAATGTCATTTTCCTACAGACATAATTCTATAGCTATGGCCACGACTAAACAAAATGGAGAGAAGAGATATGACACCAGCTTACGGCTGCCTACAAGGGTAGTTTGGTGTACCACTTCTTCCACTACTGACTATGCATTGCCTATGAGAGAGAGAGTGGGCACGAAAACGTTTCCATCTGTTTCCTGCATTCAATGGCAAGACTGGATGGAGGCAAAATAGCTAAATCTTCTTCTAGTAGCCTCTCCAGGAAACACAGCTTCTGCCGTTCAGGAAGATACACGATGGCCTATAACAATACAGCTTTTCTACTGCAATGTACGTCTATGCATCGCAGGTACCCAGTGGCGCTTATTTACTGGAGAGGTTTTAAAGCTTCTGGACCACTTAAAATGAAATATTTAATACAAATGTAAAATAGCAACTACTATCTAAAATAGTAAATTTTAACAATCCATTTTTATTATAATAATTTACTAATATTTATATTACAAAAGGAATAGCCACATCAGTTCACGTTTCTTAGAGCAACTCAAATTAAGACATGTCACTATTGCTATTGTTAACTAAAAATTAATCCAAGAATTGCCGTACCAGATCATATCCAAGCTACATCTGGAATGACAAAATATAAGGTAGAAGGGACCACTGAAGGTACTTATACCAATCTCTTGCATGGCAGAGGCCACAGGACTTCCCTGAATTAATTCTAAATCCAGACATCAGGCCATGGCTAACCCTAACGTGTCAGAATAAATTGTAAAAAATCAGAAACAAAGAATTATGTTGTAATTTGAGTTACAACTGGTTGCTCAGGTCTTTCTCCAGATGACTTCTGAGTGTATTCAAGGATGGTGATCCAACAACCTCTCTGGGCAACCTGTGCCAATGTTTGAACACCCTCATGACAATTACTTTATTTTTTTTAATACTGATTTGAAACTTCCCATCTTCTAGCTTTCTTGCCTCCCATCCTTCTGCTGTGCACTGCTGTGAAGAGTTTGGCTCCATCTTCCTTCCCTACGCATCCTGAACAGGTAGCTGCAGACTGCAACAATATACTCCTAAAGCTGTCTCTTCTTAAAAGCTGAACAGACACAGCTCCCCCAGCCCCTGCTCAGATGTCACATGCTCCATCCCTTGACCATCCTGGTAGTTCTCTGCTGGCCTCAGTATCAATATACAGAGGAAACTGGTTGTAAATTCAACTTTGTGATTCTGATGGCCACCTTTTGAACCCTAGTCAATATTCCACCTACCTTATCATCCACTTACACAGTCCACATCTCACCAGTTTGGCTCTAATGGCACTCATGGGAGATCATGTCAAAGACTTTCCTAAAGTCAAGGTAGACAACAACCCTTCACCCATTGAGCCAGTCATCTTATCTCATTACAGAAATCAATCAGGTTGGTCAGGCACAATTCACCCTCAGTGAAGGGCATAAAAGTGTGTAAAGAGTGTTAGAGGGAATAAAGGGGTAAAATTTAGCCTGGCTGTTCTCAGTCACCATCTTGCTGTCCTTTTTTGTGCTAAGGAAAGGCTTCTAAAAGGATTTGCTCCATAGCCTTCCCAAGTACTGAGGTCAGGCTGATTGGTCTGTAGATTCTTTGTCCTTCTTGATGCTGGGTGTGACATTTGCCTTTTTCTAGTCATAAAGAACCTCCTTCGATTGCCATGACTAGGAGACTTTCCTGTCTCCATCCATACATGCTTAGGTAATGCCTCATGAGTATCCCATCCCTGCTTCCAACTTCTGTAGACATATTTTTTTTGTATTCGAGCTCTGTGCTGAGGCCCCTGTTAATCCACATTATCCTTCTTCCATGCTCAGCACGCCTCTGGAAAGACCTGTCCATGTTCCTTGATGCATACAGCCTGCTCACCGTCTCCTACAGCTCTTCCACCTGAACCCTCAGTGCTGCAACCAAAGCCCATCTGCGTTGCACAGCAGCAGGCAGCAACCCTGACCATGGCAGCCCTGCCATGACAGCTGCTCTGACTCTGCCAGCCACCACTGTTTGAAGGATGCACTCAAAAAGAAATCTGCCCTTCCTGCTAGATGTCACTCACCTCTCCAGTAGTACAAAACTGGTTAAAAACCTGAAGCTGGAGGAGTAATAGCTCTTCAAAAGCACTTTTATGACTAACTGGAGAAAATCTTTATGAAGATATTTGTCTAAAGGATCTTGAAGTATTCCATGTTTTTTAACACAGACAACTTCCTTTGAAAAAGAATTTCAGTTTAAACATTGTGTAATTTTTTTTTCTTTTTTTGAGCTTAATTTTTTCTTCTTTTAACTACATTGTCTCTAGTTTTGGAGGCAAAGAGGAGAGGGCTTCTTCCACTTTAATTGTATCCCTTGTTATAAATGTCTTTCCTAAGGCAATCAAATGTAAGCTTTCCAATCTTCTCAGAGGACAGAGACTTTAGCCTATTCCCTAGACATTTTCTGTTGTCTCTGAAACGTCTTTCATTTGATTGCAACGCCTTCAGAAATAAACGGTGGGGCTCATCTGCCCAACTGTAGGCACCCAAAGTGATTCATTTCATCCTACAGTTGGGATCTACTACATGCCTGAGGACTCAGTCTTTAGAAATACCCATTTCTTTCTTTTGTCTAGAAAAGGCACTGAGTGATTGCTTTAAGATATCTTTTAAATGTTTAAGTAAGGACAGACAAACTCCACCCTGAGGTGACAGAACTGCACACAGTATCCCAGATGATTCAGTCTACGTTTACATAAACACAGTTTCGAATTTTCCATCCCATTCCTTTTACATCCTAAGGTAACCAGACAGAATCAGAGAAGAAAGGGACTGTATGGAACAGGGAGGGCTGCGCCAAGAGAGTAAGAGCAGGTACACTGATGGTTTCTCCTTAACCCTAACTAGGCTTCAAAGATTTTTCCTGGGAAAAGCTAAGTGGCTCCTAGCTGAGCCTCAGAAGTGCTTCAGCAGTCATGCTCTTAAAAACTTGAGTGCTTAAAATTTTAAACATGAAAGTTGAAGCACTGAAGAGCATAATGGGCTCAGCTAGAAACCACTTTGCTTCTATGAGAATTTCTTCGAGGAAGTCCATCAGGTCAGGGGGCTCCTCCAGACTATTGTGCCCTGGGGAGCTGCAAAGTCCTTCCTAGAGGAATCCACACTTCTGCGTACAGGACAGGCAACCTACCACAGACCTCAGCCAAACCAGTGCTTTGATGCTGGAAGTTTTACATGCTTCAAATTTGTAGCATTCAAGCACTAACTCAGCAGATGTGTGAGACTTTAATTGCCAGTTTCACTGCTGGTGATTGTTCATTAATGAAAAACGTTGCTTTTTTCACACTTCAGAACCAATTTCAGTCAAGTCTTTGTGCATAGGTGATTACAGATCTCTATGCACGCATGAGTAGGTGTGTACCTGGGCCATCCAGAAGGAAATAAAGGGAAAAACAGGCATTTTCACATCCAGTCTGGCTATTTTTAATATTTATTCCATGACCATGAAAGCAGTGGAAAACTGTTCTTTCCCTGTCCTTGTGGTCACCAAAATATTGACGTTTAGGAGGCTGTAAACAAAGATTCAAGGCTCCAGCTGAAGACAAACATTTATCAACATTCCCAAATGCCAGGAGTGGAGAGATAAGCATTGAAATTGCTGCAACTAAGGAAAAGCAGAACTGAAAAAGAAAAGGAAGGCTCCTTTGGCATCCAACAATTTTCTGATGATGCAGAAAGGAGGAAGGCTCCCTAGTAGGTCCTTGCAGGGCCTGCACAGCCAGGATCCCTCCCTATCCCCTCCCAACAGCTGCAGAATGGAATGAAAGGGCACAAACAGAAATGAGAAATGGAAAAGCAGAGCCCTGACATAAGCAACCATTTGAAAATTAAGAAAAAAAAATTAAACTCTAGGGCTTTAACAGTGCTTTTGATAACATAATCAGGAAAAAAAATATATTTCTACTCTTTAGCTTCTGAGCCTTTAGGGTGCAGTCATATTCTCCTCTGTAACCATACAAGCTAAAAATGTACTTTTTCTTCATGAAAACCAGCTTCCTGATTCCAGAAATTTGCTTTAGAAAAAAGCACCAACTGCTTGCAGACCTCCATGACTAGCACCAGATTTGGTATCAAGAGAGGAAGAGGCAAAAATCCCAGAAGTGGATTGTTTGGGGATCCAGAGCAGGATGACTGACAGCTGGAGGCAAAACAAGCTGCTCTACAACAGCTCACGATGATCCAGATGGGACCTGAGCTCAGTACCACCTGGCACCTAAACCTGAGACCATTCTGCTCCTCAGTTCATGCAAACTGGGATACTCCTCAAAGAGAAATACTTGTGCACATCAGAAAAAATGCCTTAATTTAATAAATAACATTGAGACTAAGAATTCTACCCTGTAATATTTCATGGTCATAACAATGCAAACAGCCCAAAGAAATAAAGCAGAGCTAAAAAATAATTAGAAATTATAACTCCTGCATCCCCAGCTGCCTTTCCACTAGAAGAATCACAGACATTACAGATGGAAATTGCCTATTAGATCATCTAGTCTAACTCCTTGACAGTGAAGGATAAATATCTCAGGGTGCTATCCATTATAATACCAGCTGGGATCACTTTGTTCATCTTTGAATTTCAGCCATGTCTGGAATGGATAGAAGATCTATTCTGTGCTGTAGAAAGAATGTATTCAGTAGGTCAGAATATAATAGATGATCTACCACCAATGCTACCTGTTCATCTTCTAATGCAACTCACATCTACTATGTAAAATCATCAGTGCTACTCTAGCAGACAGATAGGAAATGAAAGGTTTCTATGTCAGTCCTTCTCAAGGAATTCCTTCTGCTGGGATAGAACAAACCCGATTTCCTCAGTATAACTGGATGTAATTTCATATGGAGAGCTGCAAAGATGCTTATCCCTTTGAGACCTATAGACAAACCACAGATTTTTTTTGTCTTCATTTTGAAACTTAGTTTGAAAGTTGGCAAGCAGACAAATCTTTAAAGATTTTGGGTATGAGATGGAATTATTTCTTTTACTCAAAGCATTTTATAACAGCCTTTAACATTAGCACAAGAGGTAGAAGGAAAGAGAGGGATTCTCTCTATGTTAAAATTATGAGTTTCACCAGGAGTACACTGGACCACTGTGAAGTGATAACTGTCGCCGCTCAAGCAGTTGCAAATGAAGGACATTCACCCTCATTTTGATGTATCCATGACTGCACACTGTTACTTAGGAACATGTATTGATGATCATAATGTTCTCTTCTACTTTACAACATCTTTCTCTATTATTTGCACCTGGACACTTTGGCCAGGGGAGAGGCAGAGAAGGGCAAAACAATTGAGATCAATTTTGTGAGATTAACACTGGTGCTGCCATGCTCTGGTTTGTTGGCCAGCAGTCAAGATCTGCTTGTGGGCAAGCCTGATCCCCAGTGCGGATGCACTCTCCACTCCCAACTAGCAAAGACGCCTGCGTGTAGGAATGTGTCCAAGACACCTTTTTTCCAAGCACAGTAGGGAAGTCAAGATTTCATCCTGGAACTATATAAACATTAAGAAAGCTACTTTTACTATGATTGGTCTAAGCACTAGATGTCAAATATTCAAACAATTTCATCAAGGTCAATACAATGCTGCAGGCCCTCGGGTGCAGTTAAAATTATTTTTTTATATATTTTTTATTTGCTGAGGCTGAAGTTCTCTTGCATGAGACGTTAAACTACGAACAAGACAAACAAACAAAATTCACCACGATTCTCAGTTTTCCAGAATGTTCTTGTTTAAGATACCACAGCTCTGTTCCATACTATGAAATAGCAGATTGACTGGCTCCAGACTGCTTGTGTGACCTTGTGTATAAATGGCTTTTTTCTCTGTTAAGTTGAAAGATACTGGGCAAAGGTCTGATTTTACTATACTTCTAAAAAATTAATCCTGTTTTCCTGTTGGAATCAAGAGTTTCCCATGGGATGTGCATTTCTTCATCATTTTCATGCTTTTTTTCCTTCACACCCTTATTCCTGAGGAGGATGTTCCTCACATAAAGCTCATCCAGCCTGGGCTATTAAGTGAATAAGCTCATCACACACTGATATAGGTATCATTTGGCATTACCTTACTTCATTCAGAAAGACAGGCAGAAGTTATTCTCATAACAATAGAGCTTAGATCCACCTGATGGGTTACGTGAATCATAAGGAGCTCAGAATATTTGCGCAAAATTTTTTCAAAATCTCAGGAAAAAATCAATTTATTACCTCTCCTGCTAATGGCAACAACTTGTTATTTTTTGAGTAGTTATTTTTTGAGAGTAAGAGGTAGAGGTTTATGATGGAGCCAGGTTTGATTTGAGCTGCTATATTGCAACTTCTCTGCCAAAACCTCACCTCCACTCACTGGAGGATTCACTTGCAATTAAGTAATTTGAAGGTACAGCAGTTCTGTGTCATAAATGATAGCCTAAAAACCAGTCTTTAGGTTCACTTTTCTCCCACTGTCAGGAAGCAGGCTGTATTCAAAAAGACAATTCTTAAATTCCAACTATTTGGCAGCAGCCAGTAGTAGCTTCCTAACTTACATAGGAAAAAAACGTTCTTAATTTAATATGTATTCAACCAGGCCTTTAAAGAGTAGCAGGAATAAATCTGAATGGACAGAAAAGTATATCAGAAGTGATTTTCACTTAATAATATTTACAGTTCAAGAGATGCGTTACATAGGCCAATCAGAAAATAAAATCAAACGGCAATGTAAGTCAGTTTAATGCTGTGTCATGCTGTGATTCTCTTTCCAGAAAGATCAGTACAGCGCTTAGGGGTACACAGTCCCCTCTGAATGCATGCCCAGTCACTCTCAGCTCCTTTAGGGTAGTCCATGCCCCTCAGATGGGAGCAGAGTATTTGACTTTTCAAATCAGTGACAAAACATGTTTTTTTAATTTTGATTCTATTTTCAGCCTAGTATTGGATATAAGTCAAGACAGAACTGCAGCAAATGTGAAAATTGCTGCAAGGAACTGAAATTCAGTAAGATACTAAATGGCATTTCTAAAGAATAAAACTGTGTCCACTGGTGCCAGGATATCATTCCCACATAGCAGAGCTCTTAAAGGCAGAAAAATTTATGTTGATAATGAATAGCATATAGTATCATCATCTCTAGTTATAATTAATCAAAATTTATGTCATCGTGGGTGTAAAAGTCATCCTTCAAAATGGAACACAACAAAGCTGGAATCAAAAGAAAAATACATCGTTAAATTTGCTCGTGATGTACATATAATTATTGCAGCTAATTTCTTAAAAAGAAGGTCATAAATCAATGTCCTTATTAGGTTCCCAGCATTTGATTATTTATCTGCAAACACCTGAACCCAGCCCGGTGAGAAGGGCACCTGTTTGCTTTGACAGCAGCTGGAACTAGCTCCAAATTTCTCTGATAGAATGTGGAACCAAAGACCATTCGATGGTGGTTCAGATGAAGGAGGACAGAAGGAACATCTTTCCCCAGACAGGAACATGATTTAGGAACATGTTGGAGTGGATAGGAGCTGCCTACACAGTTACAGGCTCAACTTTGTGAGAACATCACATGGGTGAAAGGCTGTGAGAGGACAGAGCCAGGCATGGGGCAATAAGCATGGAGCACTGGTGGCCATGACCTCATGAAATACAGGAGTCACAAGAGCTGAGCGTGTGCAATGTCCAAGGTTTACTGCACTGAGCAGCTAAGTTTGGTCCCACAAAACATCACCTTCACACTGAGGCACAGCCCTGGCTGGGTTCCCCCAACTCTTTGGTCTGCGGCGCCAGCTGTGCCCGGCTGCTGGGAGAACCTCAACCCTCCTGCTGTCAGTGCTCTTGCTTACTCAGCAAAATGGCACTTTGTGAGGCCACAGGGCATTGACTCAAAATGATGTTCAGTATATGAGTTTGTTGAGTGCAGCTGTGACAAAAAGCCGCCTCTCTTCTTGCATCACCTCTGCTCTGCCTCCCTGCCCGGTGCGCCCTGCTTTCCTCACCTTTCCCAGCACACCCTACTCCTGAATGCCAACGGTAGGGTACAGATCAAGGTCTGCTCATCTTCCTCATCCCCACATATTTTCTCCAAAATATGCAGCTGTTTTGGTGGAGGTGAGCTCTATCATCTTCCTAGTTCTGGCTGTTAAAAAATAAGAGGGTTTGGGGTAAGCAACTTCCAGATGAACAGTGGCCATCTTTCAGCAATCCAGGCATGTTGGGAAACCTTTAGGAACCTCCAGGAACATAAAACGACCCTATGCTGACTGAGGATCAGACCCTTACATCCTCTAGTACAACTGCAGGAAAAAGCTCTAAAAATATATTTAAGACAAAAATTGGAAAACCATGTGTGCTGGAAAGTGCTAGAATCTGTTCTCCAGGAGCAAGCAGAAGGGTTGAATCAAACGCTGCAACACAGGAAGGTTCACTTTTTAATTTTTGACCATCATTCCACAAAAAGTAGCATTTGTGCAAAGTCACACTCTGCTAAACTTGAGACCAGGATTATACATGATACAAAATGCAGTAACTTATTTTTACTATATTTTAATATAAAATATCTCAGATACTTCATTACTGCATTTTACTCTACAGAATCTCTTTCCATTGACTGTTAATATAGTTGTACTAACTCACGAATATACTGCACAGGATATTTTCACACACATTTTTGCACTACCACTAAGACCCAGCCTGCTTGCACAACCTTATTGCTGCTCTGCCCCATGGACAGAGCTCTTGTTCAGCTCCTTTGCCCCTCGGATGCTCCCTCCTGCTCGGCTCGAGGCTCTCCACATCCCCAGAGCAGCCCTCGGTAGCCCCTGCTACTGCCACATTTAAACAGCATCACCCCAGAGATCTCTCTGCATGTCACAGCAACATTAAACACAAACAGAATTGTTTCTCAGTAAAAACACACCAAAAAATCCATCTCAGAATCTCAATGCTAGCCATCGTCGCAGGAAAGCACAAAATTAAGGCTAAGTATAAACACCAGGAACCTGTAGCATCCTTCAGCTTTGAAAGTGTTCAGCACTGGGATGGGGACAAATTGCTGCCGCATTCATGCTGGAAAGGAAAACATCAAGCCATTGCAGGCAATATATACAGTGTATACATTCACACACACTCCTATGTACATAAACAGATGTTTATATACTTAACAGAGATCCGTATCTATAGTATCATGGAATGAAGACACATCTACATCTATAGTAGAAGTATTAAGGCTTTTTGTTCAGAAAGAACAGATGTCAGTGCACCCTTCATGCTTGCCTTTTAATTTTACAAATAATGAGAATGAGTCCCATTTGACACTGATTTTATAGGCAATATTTTTTTACTTCTAATTAAAGTTATTCCTGATTTATGTTAGCAGATGTGTGAAAATAATCAGATTCAAAGTGTTAAGACATCGGGTAACTTGACTTGTTGCAAGAAGACACATTTTCAGTGTCACAGAACAGCCTCTCAATATGAAAAGAATGCACCAAAATAACAGTGCACCTGAACACTGATTCCTCGGAGTGAAAAATGAAAAGACGGGGACCTGATTCTTTTCTTATATCATGTATGTGACAACATGACTTTTTAGACTTAATCACATTAATTTATGCCAAAATGTGTAAGATGGGAGTGAAGCACTAGTTACGATGCCAAGATAAAAAGGGAAATGTGAAGCAATACAATCAGATACTAAAATTTAAAAGGAACACAGTTCTTCATCAATAAGGGTTGCTATAATCTCCCAAGGAAGCCATGGAAGCTGTTGTTTGGGACATCAAAACCAGGTTTTTGGGTTTGCTGTTTGGGACATCAAAACCAGGATGAAATTTTTGCATTCTTAAATGAAATTTCTCTGAGAGCAAAGAAAGAGGACTATAAGATCTACCAAAGTTTTCCTCGTCTCTTAATTGAAAGAATTTCCTTGTTTTAAAAGCAAATTCAACATTTCATCAAAGCTGTAAAACTGTATTTGGCTTTTATAGAAACTCAATACAGGAGGTAACAGTCAAAGCTGGGAAAATGCAATTACTAAGGTTATCTAAAAATACTGCACTGAGCTACTTCAGAATACTTCAAATATTTTGGGTAACATGCTCTAATTATACCATGACATTATTATCAAATTAAAGAGCTTTTTTTTTTTTTTTGTACTAAAACAAGACAGGTCACCTGAGATACCACCTATTAATATCAGCATTACAGGACTAGATTCCCAGTGGAGTGGGGAAAAAAAGCAATGGGAAAGAAAAGTCTGTTCTGAAACTGGACAGCTATCAGCTATGCAAGGCACTGTTAACTTCTCCCAGTAAACAGCTCATCTGCTCCTCTCTAGCCAGTTCAAGAAACACCAAATAGAAATGACTATATTAAAACCAAAGCAAACTGATATTGATGGTGATGAGATTCATAATTAATTTCCAAAGCTGGACGACAACATGCAAAAGACGATCCAATGCCACAGCAGCAGATACAGTCATCTTATGGATTAAGACTACTTGTTGCAATCCATGGTTTTTACCATAACATGTTAAAACACTTCAGGGACCAAACAAGCCTTCAGTTGCAGTTGAAACTTTAGGAGGAAAATTTAGTGATGGTCACAGAGGTATTTGTAGGAGCGCAGCACAATCGTAACAGAAAGGCTAGAGAAGAACCTTCTATTTTACATGAACCAGAACTCCTGAGCCACCAATTTCAGCCTTACAAAGCGACACTAGCAAACGCTACGGGTTCTACCCCAACTCACCCCTTATTTTAGCATACGCTGTGCTCCATTGATTCTCAACTACAGGTGTAGCTATCCAGATAATCCTAAATCGTGGATTTTAAAGTACACTTTAAAGAAACTGATCTCTCAGGAATGTCAGCGCATCTGGGAGGCACAGGGAAATCTGTTGCTGATATATTTCTGAACATTAAGTCGAAACTTTTTTTTACCTTTTTCAGTACGGAAAAGCCCTATAAATGTAAGAAGTTCATATCTCCTCTACGCTGACAGAAGAATGTGCATGCCGGGCACCATACAGACGTAACTTTTTATTAAAAAACGCTGCTAGTACCAAACAGTTATAGGCACTTTACGATTTTACGATTTTCTTTTAGTTCCGAAAGGGACCTGGCAGAAAGGACAAACCCAGCTACACGCTCAGCTGCGCCCGTCTGCGCCTCCCGACCCGATTTCCCGCCCCGGGCTGCAGAGATCCTCACTCCCGCAGGTCTGCGGGGCTGACAACCCGCAGCCGGGGCGGGCACGGCGGGGCAGGGGGCACCGCCGCCTCCTTCCCGACACAGACCCGGCCCCGGGAGCCACGCGGGGTCTGCGCGGCGCGGGAGGGCCGGGGCCGGGCGCGGCGCTCCGCGGGCGCGGGGCACTCACCGCGGGGGCCGTCAGGCGGCGGATGCTCTCGCCCAGCGAGTCCAGGTTGACCCGCCGGCGGCGCGGAGCGCGGCGCGCCCCGGCGCTGGCCGCGGCGGCGGCGGCAGCGGCGGCGGCGAAGGGGGTGTCGGCGGGGCCGGGGGGGCTGCGGCTGCCGTTCCAGCAGAGGCGGGACAGGGGACACTCGCCCTCCTCCTCGGGGCTGGTCTCCGGGCAGTCCGAGCCCAGGGAGCTGAAGGACTCCGAGGAGATCTTGCGCCGGGACATGGTGCCGCGGGGCGGCGGCGGCGGCGGCGGCGCGGCTCGGCTCAGCGCGGGGCGGCGGGCAGCCTCGGCGGGCAGCGCCGAACCGCGCGGCCACGGGGGCGGCCGCCTCGCATGGCCGCGGGTGCCCCTGGGCGGGAGGCGGCGGCGGAGGCGCCGCGCCGGGGCTGGCGCAGCCCGCGCCCCTCGGCGCCGCTGCCCGGCTCCGCGCTTCGCCGCGCCTGGCCGGGGGAGCGCGGGTGCTGCGCGGCGCCGCGCCGGGAGGCTTTAAAGCTGCGGCGGCGGCTGCCCTCCTCTGCCTCGGCCGCCCGCCCTCGCTCTCCCCTCCCCCGGCTCCCTCGCTGCTCCGCGGGAATCACGTGTTGTTGGGAGCCCTTTCCCCCTCCTCCTCCTCCCCCTCCCGCCTGTCCCCGCCTCGCTCGCCGCCAGTCGCGTTTAGCTCCGCACGCCGCGGCCCGCAGCCGCGCCGGAGGGATGCCGCCACCGCCCCGCGCGGTCCCCGGCAGCCGGTTGCACGGGCGGGGAGGGCCGACGGCCGGAGCCGGCGCGCAGCCCCTGCTCCCGCCGCTGCCGGCTGGCTGCCGGGAGGGCGGGCAGGGCGCTCCGCTCTCCCCCCTGCGATTTGGAACCAGGCGAAGGGGGAGCGGGGAGACGCGCCGATATCCCCGCACGGCTGCGCGGGAACGGCGGTGCCCGCGCAGGGGCTGGGGGCGCCGCGGGGCCCTCCCGGTGCGGCCCCCCAGCCCCGAGCCGCCGCCGCCGCCGCCGGCGGTGCTGGACAGCTCCCTGCGCCGGGGCGGGCTGCGGCCGCCGCGGTCGGGCAGAGCGGCGGGAGAGGTCGGTCCTCGTTCCCCTGCCAGTCGCTCACCGCCAAGGAAATTTTGGGAATGGCGTTCGGGAAGCTGAAGCTTAGGAAAGCGTTTTAAAAAGCTGGGAGGGCCGGATGCTGCCATCGGTCTGGGGAGGGAAAACTTCTTCTCGTGTTTGTGCGAGTGCTGCGTTACGGGCCACGTCCAAAAAAGAAAAGAAGAAACTAAATTAATTCCCCTGTAGCAGCCCTGTGCTACAGCCTTGCAAAAGGGGAAAGGAGAGGGGTGGTGGACACACAGCAGAGGAGCTTGGGTACAGGATGACACCCTTGAAGACAATGCAAGGTGACTCCTTCCCAGCTTCCCCTACCCATGCAGTCAGTTTAAAGACATCTTGAGAGTTTTATGGTGCTAGTGATAACCCCACGTAGTCCTTCCTGGCAGACAAAATGTGGTCTCAGCTGTAGTGGTTTGTCCTACCATAAAGGAAGACAGCTTGTCATTACTGTATCTTCATTCAAACAAAACATTTTAAAAGGCAATGATTTTAAGATAGTTTTTACTCTACCTTTCCCCTGTATTATGACATAATGTTTTACAACCTTATCCTGTTAAATGTCAGTGCAGCCTAAACAAGAACCCACTGAAGGGACTGGGAAGATTTCCACAGGTATGAGGGACCTTTTGAGCACGGCCTTATGCAGCGCAAACCATGTGTCTGCTTTCAGAAGGGTCACAGGTCCGTGGCTGAGCATGCTGCTTTTAACTAGGGTGCGATAGCCCTTGCCAGGGCATTGCTTTCAGTGTCGTCATCCCTGTTTCTCTTGGCTCACCCAGTTTCTATTTCTTTTTTTCCTGTGGAAATATATATGGAGTAAGAGAAGAAATGAATCTGCTTTTGTCTTGCCACACTTCTAAAATTTCTTGGGCTTCAAGCCTAGGACTTGAAAGGATGTATAATAAAGCCAGAGTGATCCATACTACCTTCTGTTGCCTTTTTAAATACTACACTTGAGATGCAGAGACTTTCTTTTTGCGGTCCTGGTGATGCCCTCAGCAGCCCTGGGACAGGAATCAGACATGACTTCACCTGAAAGTTCATTCACACATGAACCTCTAGATCCGTTGTCCTCCTCTGTCTTTCTTCCTCTAGGGAACAGCAATATTCATCAGTACCTGCGTGCAGTGAGGTAAGACAGTTACTCTGCCTTTTCCTTCTTCCCTCTAAATAAATCCTGATTTTAACAGATTCTTTGAGAGGTGGCTGCACAAGGCCCTGCCTGTCCTCAGGCCAAGCTCCTGCCCTTGAGAGGATTCAGGAATTAAGGGGTCTGCAAGGTGTCATTTGGTGCTAAACACTATCCCCAGCACAGGGTACTGTGTGTTAAGATGTTAACTTTCTTCACATGCTTCAGTTTCCATTAAACTTACTCCCTTCTCGTAGACCATATTGTACAGTCCTCAGTGAAGCAAACTTCCACAGGTTTCCTGGCTGCTGCGGTGACAGTGATAACTGGGTAAGAGCCACATAGTTTAGTGTTGAAAATGCAAATACATATTTATAAGTCTAAACTGCTAAACTATCGAAGCGTCAACTGGTTTCATGTGCAGTACTTCAGCTGTAGGGTAAGCAACTTGCTTGTGGGCATATTTGCATTTTATTCAGCACTAGAGAAAAATGGTTTCGAGATGACAAAACTGACACTTTTTAAGTCTTCAGTTTCCTCTTTTTCTTAAAGCCTAAAGTAGCACTTCCCAATACAACTTATCCTTAGGGTTTGACAGCACTCCTGAGCTCCCCTCGCAGCATTAAGTATTACTTTCTTCATGCCCCTCACGGCCGTATTCATTTTATGTCTGTAATGTGGTGACCCTGAAATGGAAAGGGAAATGCTTTGCTTCAGTCACTATTCCTGAGGTTAGGATTATTATAACTGAATGCTCTCATATACCAAACCAACTCTTCTCAAGAATGTAAAAGACATTTTCCTTCAGCATCTAGTTAGTGAAGTTCACCACTCAGAGCTAAAAATGCAATTAGGGCTTCAAGTCTTCTATTGCTTCAGCTGAAGCAGCACTTTGAGTAAACCCAGACTCAGTGTTGCTATTCACTGGCTATTCTGCTCAGCTACAACCTTTAAAACTTGTGGAAGCAAGCCTGACACTTGCCTGGTCCGGCTACAAAGATGTCAGTAGTCTGTATACTGCAACTCTGTTTAGGGTTCGTGATACAAAATGTGTAGAATTGGATAGAGGCATCAGCTGGAAAAGCACCAAACACCATCACAAGAAGTCTTGAGCTAAATAGAAATGGACAGCAGAAGATCCAGGATGATGCAGGTTCTGAAGGTGAGTCTGGTGAGCCAACATGTCGTTCCGTCCCTGGTTAATTATTCTCATTTTATTCCTCCTGATCCAGATACAACCATGGCAAAAGCTAAATACCACAAAGGGTTGCTTCATCTGACAGTCAAATGCCTTTGACAGCACATAGACATAGACAGTTACAGCACAGCAGAGAACAAATGTTCTTCTTTTATATTTATCTCATCAGACCAAATTTGCAGGTGGCACATTATTGGATGAATAGCAGAAGTGTCTGTAAAATGTATAAGGTTCACCAAAATAGTGCCTATGTAACTTAGTTCTATGATACTACAACAGAGTGCAATTTATGTGTCCTACTTGTATTGCAGACAGTTCAGAGGAAAATATGAATGTTTTTAATTCTTTTACAATCTCTAATGTATAATTGCTCTTCTGAGAAAATTATTTTGGAATGCACAAATGTTTTATAAATTTTTATCAGTTTTCAAATTTTTGTCTTGGTTCTAGTGAGTAAAACCCACCATACTGGATTCAGAAAATGAATAAGTGAGTAAAACCCACCATACTGACAGAAAACGCATGGTCTTTAATTTCCATTAATTACAATATGTTACTTCATTGTTATTTATTTATTATTTTTATCTATATGTTATTAACTAAGCATTTCTCATCAGACATTATATGCTGGAGTTTCAATGTTATTATTTGTGTTTACAAATGCTGTTTTTCTGCAGTTCACAGAGCCTTGGAAAGATTAAAATAACAATAACAACTTCATCATAGCGCATTGCATTGTCCTATCTGCATTTATTGAGAAAATGCTTGTCACAGAGCTGCCAGAAGAAACTATGTGAATTAATCCCACTTAGAGATTAGTTGCATGTAACACACACATCACATATATATTTCATATCATTTCACCTATTACATTATAAGGCTTTTCATAATGATCTTTTTATAGCACTGCTGAACCTATAAATACTTAATTTTCCTTTAATAGAAAAGATTGTTGTCCTGGGATCAATGTCTCCCACAGAGAAAGTAAACATCTGTTTTGCAAAGCATTTCTAAAGCAGCAGGAGACCATTATCCTGTGACAACATTCTATTACAATTACTTTATTGCAGTCAGGCAAAATGAGTGATGTGTAGCAAATTTATTTTTTTCACGTTCTGCCAAACTTTCCTGTTCTTTATCCAATGGCTTCCATCTGGAGTGCTGCCTGGAAGGATGGCTGGGGCGTTTCACCATTTGTCATTAATGATCTGGTGAATCACGATTGGCTTAAAGAACAGATCAATTTTATGTTTCAACTACTCAGAAATAAAGTTTATGTGCAAGATATGGCAGATTCGCATTGGCCAAAGTTGGTGTTCTAGTAATCAGGTTATGTTTGAGTCCATCATGTTGCCCAGTGTACTACTGAAGGAGTAATAAATCTGTTTTTCACTGTGGGATGAGATATTGCATGATGAAGGCAGCAGAATCTGAATCTTAATGCTCATAAAATTTTTTTAAATCTGTGGCCCTCAGCACACTTTTAAGAGTTTTGTTCTCTTGGATGAGAAAAGCAAAGTACCAGTGACTGATGTCATGAGCCTCACACTAGATAGCAGATCAATAGCAGAATCAGGAATTCCTTGTTGCCTAATCTAACTTCAAGACAACTTTATTCAGAATCAATTGGCTTGAAATATGAATGACCAGCATCAGATCCATTTGTAATTTCAGGGATTTCACTATACTGGCTTGCCAAAGAAGGATCAAAACAAGATGTCAAGGCTGTGGAAGGAGAAATGTTATATTGACATCATCACTGTTTCACGAAAAAAAAAATGGTGGAGGAAGCTGCTGAGGGAGTGAAAAAAATAAGAATGCCTAAATAACAGTTCTTCAACTCAGATGCTTAGGTCAAACCAAGACTGCAAATCTCAGGGAGAACTTCTAACAACATGCAGCTTCAACTAATTGTCTAGAAGGAACACACAGTTAGCTAAACATTCAGACTTAAAAATTAGTAAATTGTGAAAGAAAAAATATAGCACAGCACTCAAAACCTCTTGTTTTCATTTGGCTTGCACAGAAAGACAGATTTACTGAATTCAACACCAGACGAGGTAAATTGAACCTTTTCTTGATCAGCATTTCTTCTGTGTCCTGAGTAGTTAACAAGTAACAGAGGCCCCATGAGTTCTGCTTCAGAGTTACTTATAAACTCCATCCAAAGTTATTTAAAACACTAAAACAAGAAGATGCTGATGAGCATCTAGATGCTGGTCCAGAGCTACCTCACTCCAGCACTCTCTGCAGCTGAGTCAAGCCCCTATTTATAGAAGAACAGCTCTCTACACAAGCCACTTTGTTCTCGACTCTTGCAACCATATTTATCCCAGATAGACTTACCGCTATAAGCAGTTTTTGAAAGGATATTGATGGCATCAATCAGGCTAAACCAAAGATGTGATGGTAGCTACAATCTACTTTCAAGCATCTTCTGTATCACAGTGGGAGTACAAACATATTTTTCTAGACTTCTGGAGCAGCTCCCTGCACTCTTCACACACCACGAGAATCCAAGACAGCAAGGACTTAGGAGTTTCTTGTGTCCTAGGCAGAAGCTGAATTAAACCAGGACCCCCGCATTTTCTCAAATGTCTGCTAGGATTGCCTCATCTCCCATGGGAAGGCAGAGCTGACGCCCATGCCAGAGCTGATGCCCATGAAGCAGAGTGCCCCTCGTGTCCCAGCGCTCTGGCTCACTTGTAGGCATTGCCCTTGGCAGTCTCTCACGCAGCACATCATATTTTCCAGGCAGCACTGCAGTGTTCACTGGGCTGGGTATGGGCCAGGAGAGCATCAAAGCAGCTCTAGAAGTGAAGGGAAGGAGTTAGCAAGTAGGTCCTGGGAAAATTATGATAGTGACAAAGTACTGACCAGGTTTTATCAGGGTTGAACCTGACCTGATGGAGGAGGCATTTGCCAAGGCAAACAGTGCTGCGCAGCATCTGGGAGACATCCAGCCTGCAGCAGATCTTGTACGAGGAGAGTTTTCTTGACTAGCTTATCCAGAACCTGGCTGGGAGCATGACAGCAGGTTCTACCAAAGGAGGCCAAGCCAGTGTAAGTAGTACATAGCGTAGTACTGCATCTTCTTTAGTGTCATCTCAGCAAGCTGCTCCTTTCCACAAACTTTACACTTTTATTACAGTTCAGCTCTTCACAAATTGACACCTTCTACCAGATGTTTCCCAATTTAAAAAATTCCAAATTCCAAAATTCTCTCACCAACTGGCCTAAGATTAACTCACACTGGCATCTTGTCTGATTAGATTAACTTTTTCTTTTTTATCTTAATGACAGGAAATCGCACAATATTTTACTCAGACTTGTTCAAAAGTGAGACCTCATATCGTATAACGAGAAGCTTCTTTGCGTCCTATAATGGATTAACTGATTAACAAATTGTCTGCAATGACTTGCTCCAATGAAGCACAAACAGGAATAAAGAGGTTTTACTTACATATAGTAAATAGTATGACGTGCATGTATTTATATATAGTTTCAGTAACAGAAGAGAGAGAGGGGGAGAAAGAGCGTGTGCTCATACCTATAGATGTAGATAATAAGAAATCATTAAGATAGTACCTGAGCAAATAAAAAATATCTACAATATCTATCTACAGGATATTATTCACTGAACACAGAGTCAGCCATAATGTTGTCCAAATGAAAGATACTGTTGAGCTTCTAGATAAAATCTATTGTAATAAAATCTACTCTGTTTCACCCAGAGATGGCAAATGATCCTGTTGTGAAAGCAATTTCTGCAAGCAGGTTTCTAAATGTACGTAGCTCTTTCTAATTCTGGTACAAGTGTTCCAGCCTCTTTCACTGGTTGTACCTTCAAAATGAGCATCAGTCCCTGCTTAGTGTTGCACAGCAGTTTTAAGCACTTAGCAGTGTTCAGGAACCTTTCCAGATGTTCAGCTATCTAACCTGCCGAAGTTCTGGCTACTTGTGTAAAAGAATCCTAATATTCTAGAGTAATTTTTACAAGAGCTGAGAAACACGATGACTTCATTTATATTATTAGTTCAGAATCCACTTTTCTGTTCCTTACATTCTTCTCTTCCATCTTTAATCCTTGAAAACTTAATTGCTCTTTTTACCACAGTCTTCACTTTCATTTGGCTCCTTAGAACAAGGCTACAGATAAATACCAAGGTAAATTATTTTCTGTCATTTAGTTCCCGTGACTTTGTTTTGGTGAAGGAATAAAACTTTCAAATATGAGTACTTGTGCTACTCAGAACACTGTCACTCTTGCAGATGTTACTTAGCATCAGGATATCGCAATTCCATATTCCAAGGTTTCTTGTGTTCTTTGCAAAACAAATCATCAGTTCCCAGAGGAATATTTTTATGCAGAGAGTAGTGTGAATACTAATAGGAAAGCTGTGCACTGAGAGTGTATAAATAAATGTATTTTATAATGGTAACACAACTGGAAACAACAAAAAAAAGAAGTAAATATATATACGTAATTTCAGCTTCAGAATTTGAGGTGGACTCTGTCTAAAATGTTCTGTTGAGGGAAGGTGAGGAGGAGACAAACAATCAAAAACCATAAAATATAGGGAAAAAATCCAATCTTTTCTCTATGAAAAACTCCTAATTGATTCTCAAGTCCTCTTTCATGTCTACATATGTTATGCAAAACTGCCTGACAAAGATAGGTTACTGTGAGGGAATCACACGTCTAGGGGGGGTTGCAATGTATCTGCCATAACATCAATATTTCACTTTTGTAGCATGTTTCATTCCAAACTTCTCAAGGCAATTTGCAAGCAATTACAGAGCAAATGTCTGTAACGTGAATAAGCTTGAACAAACAACGACGATTTCATGGTGGATTTATAAGCACTGTGGACCAAATCCAGTTGTTTTCTTCCCTACTGATACTGGCTGGGGTGCTCAGCACCTTGCAGGAAATCCTCAGGACTTCTCTGAACCAGGCCCTGGGTGAATCTATCAGTCTCAAAATCTTTTATAAGAAAGAAATTCCACAGGCAATTTACATACTGTTATAATAGGAATTTAGCAGCTTGTAGCAATGCAAAACTAATTCTAGCTACCAAAAACATTTGCTGCTAAAGGAATAATGTTTTTTTAAAAAATGGTCTCTTTAGATAAATAAAACAGATGTGCAAAGTATTTTTACAGAAAAGTACCATTAAGAGCCTGAAACAATAGAACTGAGTCTTAAGAGAAGGTATTTAACATTTTGCAATTAAAGCCGATAGGTAAACCAGATTTATGAAATGCTTCTCTTAAAAATGCAAGGTAGATCTAAGCTCTAACTGCAGTGGTGCACTCGAGTGCCTGATTTGCAAAGAGAGTGAAAGCTGCAGGTCAGGTAACTGTATTGAGCTCATGTGGCAAGGTTTTGATAGTGGAGGGCTACAAGGGTGGCTTCTGTGAGAAGCTACTAGAAGCTTCCCCTATGTTTGATAGAGCCAATGCCAGCCAGCTCCAAGATGGACCCATCCCTGGCAAAGACTGAGCCCATCAGTGACGATGGTAGTGCCTTGGGATAACAGAGTTCAGAAGGGGGGAAAAAAATGACACAACAGCAGCAGCAGTCAGAAGAGAGGAGTGAGAATATCTGAGAGGGACAAGTCTGAAGACACCAAGGTCAGTGGTACTCCAGGCACAGGAGCAGAGATTCCCCTGCAGCCTGTGGTGAAGACCATGGTGAGGCAGGTTGTGTCCCTGCAGCCCGCGGAGGTCCACAGTGGAGCAGATATCTACCTGCAGCCCGTGGAGGACCCTGTGCCAGAGCAGGTGGATGCCTAAACAAGGCTGTGACCCCATGGGAAGCCCGCGCTGGAGGAGGCTCCTGGCAGGACTTGTGGACCTGTGGGGGACCCAGGCGGGAGCAGTTAATGAAGAACTGTAGCCCATGAGATGGACCCCCATTGGAGAAGTTCGAGGAGGACTGTCTCCCATGGGAGGGACTCCATGCTGGAGCAGGGGAAGAGTGTGAGGAGTCATCGCCCTGAGGAAGAAAGAGCAGCAGAAATAACGTGATGAACTGACTGCAACCCCCATTCCCTGTCCCCCTGGGCCACTGAGGGGGAAGAATTAGAGAAATTGGGGTTATAGTTGAGCCTGGGAAGAAGAGAGGGCTTGGGGGAAGGAGCTTTTAAGATTTGGGTTTATTTCTCATTACTCTACTCTGATTTTGCTTAGTAAAATATTAATTTTCCAGAGTTGAGTCTGTTTTGCCTGTGATGGTAATTTGTGAGTGATCCCTCCCTGCCCTTATCTCAACCCATGAGCCTTTCATTATATTTTCTCTTCCCTGTCCAGCAGAGGAGGGAGAGTGACAGAGCAGCTTTGGTGGGCACCTGGCATCCAACCAGGGTCAACCCACCATGGTTACCCACTAGTAATATTTTCTATAAAATCAGTTTTTCACTTTGTTCTTCAATAATAAGATTCAGCTAAAGCTAAACCACAGAAGTTAAAAATACCTTCTGCAAAGCAATAAGAATTTGATTCAAAAAAGGTGAAAGTGCTGATATAGTCAGTTTGAACTATTTTTAGTATTAATCTGTTTACAATGCAAAGCTCCTGTAAAATATCATGCCCTATATTTATCATGAAGTGAAATGTGTATCTGCTGTATCATCTCAAATTGACCACACTGCTTTTCCTTCATGCATGTGGTTTGTCTTCAAATATTGTCATATTTCCCATCCACAATAGTTTAATGCTTTACATGACACAACATAAACAAGGTGTCAAAAATTTTAAAAAGTGATTTCTTTGTTGGTTGGATACAAATGCCGTGCAATGCAAATGCATTGCAGCAGAAAGCAAAACATCTATACTACCTCAAATGCCGAATGCTTCCCCAGATTTTCAGAAGCACCTTGAACTCATGCAGGTGAAAAGTAGGAAAAACTTTATGGCATTGCAGTGTTAACCTATGGCATTCATCATACTGCAGAAATTAATTTTTGCTTACCACAAAAGTATTAAAAATGGCTTAAAACAAGCAAGATTTGAAAATGAAAGAGAAAAATGTGAAAACACATCAAGACAAATTATAGAGACATGAGTAAGAAACACTGATCTTGTTGCCAAAGAGCTTGAGCTGTTCTAAAACTAGTATAACCAATGAGTACCTAAATAAACAACTTCTTTAAAGAAATAAGGGTGAAGAAGTAATGGAAGCACTGTGCTACTGCCCGTGGTAGCTTCCTCCCGGTCTGCTGCAGCCAGTAATTCTTAAACATTTCAAGTTTCAAAATTCTTTATTCTCTTCTTCTTTCCTATCCTCTCCTGTTCTGTTCTGCTTCCCTTTATTTATTAAAAAAAAAAAAAAAGTCAACATATAGAATCATAGAATCATAGAATGGATTGGGTTGGAAGAGACCTCAAAGATCATCTAGTTCCAACCCCCCTGCCATGGGCAGGGAAACCCTCCACTACACCAGGTTGCCCAAAGCCTCATCCAACTTGGCCTTGAACACTTACAGGTGGGGCACCTACAACTCCTCTGGGAAACCTGTTCCAGTGCCTCACCACCCTCATTGTAAAAATTTCTTCCTGATATCTAACCTAAATCTACCCTCTTCAGCTTAAAACCATTACCCCTTGTCCTATCACTACACACTCTTGTAAAAAGTCCCTCCCAGCTTTCTTTTAGGCCCCCCTTAGGTGCTGGAAGACTGCAATAAGATCACCCCGGAGCCTTCTCTTCTCTTTAGCTCCTTTAAATGTTGAAAACAGCAATATTTCAATTCAAGCAGACTCAGAAAAGTGTACAGATATATAAAACAGAAGCAAAATGCTCTTATTCTCCTATTAGTAAGGCAAATATACCTGTTATTATCAAGCAAAGCAATTTCACCAGAATCTGAACACTTGAGGCATATCTGGGAAGAGAAGAATTTTCAGGGTAATTGAGTTTTAAATAGTGTGAAAGGTCTTGTGAGGGGTCTCTGTGCTAAGCGAAGTTTCAGTTTTGGTAGAACAGAAATTTAAGTGTTAGAGACAGCCAGAGAGACAGATTCAATGTTACATGGGGCAAATTAGAAATGGATAGGTAAAGGATTCAAATATAGATATACAACTCATTAAAGCAGAAAGTTCTGCCAATTAAAACTTGTCAAACTCAAGTTAACGTCTTGTGTCTTTTTTGGATTTTATTGGAAGATGCCAGATTCTGACTGTACATGAGATAAGAAGCCACTATAAGGAAATCTCTACTTCCTGTAAACAACGCATCATCTTTCCTGGGCCTGAGCAGAAACTGAGTAGCTGTTTGTAATTCTGCATTAATAAATTTAACAGTATAAAACTTAACTTTGCTAGCAAATCCTGGGAAAGAACTGGGTCACTGTAAACTTTGGCCAACATTACAACTCTTAAACTCTTCCTTATTTTTCTTCGACTTAAAACCAAAATTTGACTAAGAAAATGTGTTCTTCATTTCTTCTTCTGAAATCTTTCGG
Source organism: Tauraco erythrolophus (assembly GCF_009769465.1). Taxonomy (NCBI): domain Eukaryota; kingdom Metazoa; phylum Chordata; class Aves; order Musophagiformes; family Musophagidae; genus Tauraco; species Tauraco erythrolophus. Next base: position 119,271,338 of record NC_141465.1, on the reverse strand, counting down.
GTTCTTTAACTGTTGATGAGAGAGCAATGTGCATAATGCATGCATAAGACTCTACATTTAAGGCAACACTAATAATGGAGTTTTATTATTTCAGAGGAATGGAATTTGTGAGGTTTGAGTGCTTTTTTTTCTGGGTAAGAAAACGAAGATGACTAACAGAAGGAAAATCAGGCTCTACTGGGAACAGCTGAACCATAAACATGAAAGCAACAGGATTTTAAAAGGTGAGGTGATAAACATCTTAATACTACAGAGGTTTGCATAGTCTTGGTGGAAATGAGAAAAGAAACAAGCCACTATGCTTGCAAGAAAAAAGTCAGAGGTGGCAATATCAATCTTCAGTCCTGGAGAAGAGAGTAGAGTTGGTGGAGAGAGGAGATTCCACTCCCCAGATGTCATGGAGCACCTCTACTCACCTCAGCATCACAGCCCAGGGCTGGGAAAAGTTTGGAGTCAGGTCTTTGCAGGAGAGGTAGGGCTGTTCCTGCTTCCGGGGGGGTCCTGGGGTGCAAACCCACCCCTGCCTGTCCCCACACTCAGCAACCAGCACCTTCCAGCCTCCACCCAGCACCCTCACAGATGCTGCAACCCTCAGATGTCCTGCTGGATGGTTCATGCTGCCAGGCTCAGGGAATCAGAGAGAAAGGAGGATTATTGCCGCAGCTCTGGGAGAGGTAGGAAAAACATCAGGGTTTCTGCCCATCCCTGCTCAGCAGCTTTTCTGCACCTTTGTAGCCATCAGATGAATTTTGCACCATGTACACTGTGTGCCTCTCCCAGGACGGCTGCCCACCAGTGTGACACCCACAGCCCTCCTGTCTGCATAGGATCCTATAGTGATGGTATTACTAATTTCAACAGAAAAGGAGATCTCCTTGTCTGACCTCACCTTTTCTTCTGAGAAGAGAAAGAGATTGAGAGTTACATTAATAAAATGTCCCTGCGCTGGCTGGGGGAGCTACAGCTGTAGGCACACCCTGGTTATCCTACAAAATACATTCTCACTTAATCCTTTTCCTTTTGCTGTGTCTTCTGCCCTCTCATATTTAGCACACAGACAAAAGTCCTCAGCAGAGAGGAAAAGGACAGCACAAGGCACAAGGTGGCCCATACCCATAGAGTTTAAAAGCTTATGTCTCCTCTAAGCTAAAATCTACTTCCAGAGTCAACTCCCAGGGTTTTGAGCAAGGCCGGGATGTAACCTCCTCAGTCAGATCAGCAAAAGGGAAATGAAGAAATGTACCCAAACTATAGCAACTGTAAAATGCAAGAGTAAAATGTGATGTTCTACAATTGAGAATATTGACATTATCAAGCAAACACACCAAGCAGCTCTTCCCTGGAATAGTTTGTCTGAAAGCAGCACATTCAGTGTAATGTAAAGGACTCATTCGGGTTCTGAACAGTTTAAGCTTTTATTTTGCAATGCGCGTTTCCATCCCTTCTGGCTGCGAAGATAACCTTGAAACCTGACCAACACAGGAGCTCCAAGAGTTATGAACTCCCCTGCTTCCCATTGCTCCTACTGGCATACAACCTTCAAAGTCTTAATAAAATTTTAAGAACTTGTATTAGTTGTTTTATTGAAAACAATTTCAGGAAATAAAAGAAGAAAGAACTGGAAATTGCTGCAGAGGAAAGAAAGGGACACAGAAGGACAGAGAAGAGAAAAGAGAACCAGAAAACAAAGGTGTGGAAGGCAGAGATTAAATGGGCAGAAACAGAACAGTCCTTGGCGTGGGCATATTGCTACCACCCACTACTATAATGTGAGGGTCTGAGCCAATAATGAGCAAAGATAAAATCTAAACATCCACTGATTCATTTGGCCAAAAGCAAACACCTGAAATACAAGCACTTACCTTTCAGCTAGTACCTTTGCTGCTCTTTACAGCCAATGCACAGAAATAGGCACTTCTAGGGGGGAGGGGGGAATCATTTCATCCTAAAATAGATGGCTACAAATAGGTCAAGTGAATCACATCTTGAAAATACCTACTTCTCTCAATCGACTCTGAAAGGAACCTAGGGTGGCTCGTTTCATTGTAAATGCTTATGCCATAGATAGCTGTAATTAGATGAGGTGATGCTACCCCCAACCGCTATGCAAAGAAAAGATCCTTCTCTTCATTTTTGTGTGTATTCCTCATGAAGACAGTGAGAGCTCCCCTGTGGATTCTACAGCTCACAGACTGAATTTTAGTCCTTTCTACCAAATAGATTGTATTAAGTGTGTTTGTTAGCTAATAAAAGTTAAATTTAGTCAGTTCAGATACTAAAGTAGAATCTGAAAAATGAGTATAATGCCTGAGAAGATGTTATAGATCAATGCAAATATAACTACCCGAGCCTCCATAGTTCACCTGTGATGAATTGAATGTAAGCACTACAAATACACAGAATTATTGTGGTTGATATCGAGAAAGGATCAGATTTGAGGCACAATCTCATTTAAAATCTCTATGTAAGTGAAAACAATGACATTTTGTAAGAATATCAAATACTGAAAAACATTTTGACCATTTTGGTAGATGTTGCATTTTAACAGTGACACTTGACTATAGAGACTGATGAGCAATATGCAGGGGAAGGCTGCCGGGGCGCTCCCGTGCACAGCTGTGGTTTGTGCTTACTGAAGTGTCGGGTACTCAAACAGCAGTGGCCCTACTCTTTTGTAGTTCTAATGACGACTGGGGGAAATAAGTTTTGTCTAAATATAAACGCTTGGAAATTACAATACTGCCCATTGTTTCAAGCAGATTGATAACTGATGGGAGGTTGTGTTGTCATTAGGTAATAAATGGTGGGAAGCAGCATTTCTGGAGCAAAGTATCACCATCACCATTGAGCCTCACCAGCCTGAGGTCCACACAGCTTGTTTTGGAAAGGTCATGAAGCCACAGCAGCTACTGGGAGAAGCTTTTCTACCCCTTTCTGCTGATTTCCTGTGCTTTGAAAGGACACGGTGCAAGTTCCTTCCTGTAGCAAGGAGGAGCTCTCGAGGAGTCTGAGACCTCCACATTGCATTGCTGCTGCTGCCCCTCACAGCTACCCAGGACAGGTGGGCAGGAGGATGGATAGTCACCAGGAACTCGGCCACACTCCCACTGCAATACATGCACTGGGGATGCTGGAGACAGCCAGCTGAGGCTGGGATAGCCCCCAGCCCTGTGACCTGCACTGCAGCCTGGCAAACCAGGTCATTCCTCAGTGTCCTGTCCTTTTCCTCTTCTCCCAGAGGGCTCTACAGAGCTCTCTGGAGCAGAGAAACTCTTTGCTAGATTTTTCCTAAGCTGGGAAAATGCCATTTATCCTTTTATCCTAGTGGTGCAGGCCATATCAGGGAATATCAAATAAGGATACAAGCAAAGGACCAGTGACAAAGAATGGGAAAAAAAGGTGCTCCTTTTCCTTTCTTCAGCACAGGCAGGTGCCAGCAGCTGAGCTGAGGTGTGTGTCAGGGAACAGCCCTTATTCTTGACTCACATTAACCTTCCAGCCCTCACACAAAGGAGCCCTCATAGAGCTGCAGAAAAAGACAGGAACAGCTAAAGAAGCAAGTCTTGATTCTGCAAGACCCTTCATGTCAGTGGGAACAAGAGAATACTTACGGGCAAGGGAGGCAGGATTTGTGAGCAAGAGGACAAAATCTGACTGGGAGTATTTGGATGCAAGACAAATTGTGTAAGATTAAGTCAAAGGAGATGGGTGGCAGGAGAAGGAGAAAAAGAGAGTAAGCATTCCTAGGAAATAGAAGTGCTATTCCTCAAGAGGAAAGAAGAGTCTTACTGTCCAAACTAATGTCAGGAAAGAATCAGAAATGAAAATACAGCCACTGATTGATGGTAATGCTTTTATTTCCACAGAGCTGCAAGGGAATTGGAAGGGGGAAATATATTTTCCTGATTTTTTTTCCTCTAACTTTCTTTTAGGGTGCCTATTGTTTTTCCTGTCATTGTGCCAGGTAAGGTTCCCAATCTAGGCTTTATTACCTTGGTCCTTTATTGTACCATTGCACTTAGAATGACCAAAGCACATGACACGAAGTCTTTTCTGCTCTAAAGTCATTACATTTTGTGTCCTCTCAGATATAAGATTGATGAGAAATTTATCCAAGATTCCCATGGATTGGAATCATCTTCTGGATCAGACTCTGTGTATGTAAACTGAGTTTGGGAAGGCAAAACAACCCCAGAGGTAAGCACGTTTGCAAAAGGAATCTCATCACAAGAGTGTTGTCAGCATCAAGGCTGAGCAATGGAGTGATTTTGTGATATAATTGAAGAGCCATAAAGAAGTGAGAGGTGGAGAGAGAGGGAGGGAGCCACAGGATTTCTTTTCTCCTCCCACAATCCAGTAGTAGTTTTAAAATCTGACATTTTGCAGTGTGTATGGAAATGAAATTAGAATAAATAAATATTCTTCATCCGTGTATCATATCTTTCCATTTAAAGTTCCAAGATCTGAGCTTCAGATAAAGCTGTGAGTATTGTAGGCTAATAAAAAACAGACCAATGAGCCTAAGTTTCAGACCTTATTAATGTAACTCATAAATTATAATGACTGTTGTCCAAAGGGACTACTGCCATGAGAAAGGTAGTCAGGGTTTCGTCAGGTTGCCATTCCAGCATCATAGGATACAGTACAAGTACTTTCATGGACAACCACGGGAAGTGACACAATAGCCATATTAACAGATCTGAAAGTATTTCCTACTTGATGGAAACCCCAGCTACAACTCAAACACTTGCTAGGACCAGAACTGCTTCCATGGCTGTGCCAGAGCCACCACATGTTCCTGGCATCCTTCTGGGCTGGAGAGCTGCTGGAGTAAGACCCAGTGAGGGCACAGAAGGTCATGGTCATGCAGTCATAATGGTGGAAGAACTTGAGAACTGGTCCCCACCAGGGAGTTCACAGTTTTCGTGTTGAGGCATACCAAAGGGATCTGTCTTTTGCAGGATCCAGGTTATGGCAGCCCGTTGACTCCAACCCCTTTGGCACAGATCTCTCAGCTTTACGCAAGTGTCAGCTGGAGGTGATCTCTCTGTAACAGTGGGCTCACTGTTGTACAATGACAGTGTGAAAAGCAAATCAAGCCCATTATATCTGTGTTAGAAGGAAGTCAGACTGACTTTTACACTGTAGGACTACAGTGTTAAAAAAAAAAAAAATTCCAAAGTTTGTAGGTATTTTAAATATGAAAAGTAATTTTTAACTTCATAAATTCCTGCAGAAACTTAATTTGTCCTAGATAGTTGAGATTTCCTGGAGGAAACAGGAGGTATGATTCACTTATGACATAAAAATGTGAGTTTTCCCCCGTGCCTCAGTCAGGCAGATAACACACATGCTGGTCTCCAAGAACCTCTCAGGTGTAAAATGGAAACTCCTTGGGCAGAGAAGTGCTCCAAAATACAAGTGATGTCATTCTTGTGGATAATTGTGGCTAGTAGAGATGTGACAGACCATAATCATATGGAAAATGTGGATACTGAGTTGTTCGATGGCCTTTCTAGTCAGCACTTCCAGTTAGCGTTGAATCACACGCTCCCATCTGGCACACCATAAATTGCCATCATCTGTTTGTCTCCGGGTGAGCGTCCCCTGCCTTTGCGGCCAATGGAGCACAGAATACCGACAACAAAACCAACACCTCAAACAGATTGATCTGGCTTTTGCCTGCAGCAGTTAAAAACACAGCAGAGGGCTGCGAGCCCGGCACGGCACAATGAATCACAGTGAAACTCCTTGGCACTGGGAAGAGGCACGATTTTTCTCCCCCTTTGTGCTTGGCTGCTTTCTGCACAGCAGCTTTCACCTGTATCTGGTTTCTGTCACAGAATTTCTAAAACAAAGTCAACCAGACACCACCAGCAATCAGCAAACTCTACTAGCGATGAGCTAAGAAGGGCGAATGTACTAATATTGAGGAGAATATTAGTATCGAGGGAGACATCCTGCAGCTCACAACTGCACGTCAGGCTGATACCACACCTTTGAGAAAGGGTATGCCAGGTGAAAGCAGAGCTCTTCCCTGTGCAGCACATACAGCCAAGTGTGAAAAGTCCCCGAGTGACCTTTAACAATTCACTGGCTTGCTCTAAACATTTAAAATACCATTTGACAGAGTGTGACACCAGACGGGGACCAGCCAGCGGGTAGTCACCACCCAGCCCCAGGCTGGGTCAGCCCCTCTGGCCACCATGCACTGGCTGCTTCTCATTACACTCGTTCCAGTTTCGCCCTGTGCTGGGGGAATTCTTCCCTGGGCAAAAATTGATGAAATGTTCTCTCCAGCATGGATTTGCCTTCCAGTTGTTCACTTTTCCCTCCTCTTCACAGTAGGATCCCCCCAGGCTCCTCAGTGCTCATTTTCTCTCCCCCTCACTCCTGCCCTCTCTCCCCATCTTGGACTCTGCCCACTGCCTGCCCAAAATCTTGCTAGCACTCCCCTTCCCCCGGCCATCACTCCAAGCTCTTATCCCCTGCCTGCCGAGGCAGAGATGCTGGACAGGAGGAGGAAGGAGGGCTCTGCCTGCCCAGGGCTGCAGGGAGGGCAGAATTCCCCCTGCCACCAAAAGTACTGACAATCTTGGTTAAACAAAACAATGCCAGTACCCTTCGGCTGCTAATGGCTTTGGCAAAGGAGGCCTTCAGATGGAAAATGTGTTGTGTGAGTGTCGGCATGACACCAGGCACCTGAGCACCAACATTCACTTCTTGATCTATTTTTTCTTTTACGGAGCCCACAGCCATGGACTAGTCTCCAGAATGGCACCTTTCTCCGGTCTCTGGGTGTTTCAAGCACCTGAATATCTGCTGACACATCAGCAAAACATGGATGCCAGCAAGGGGTGGACATGCTTCTGCTGCCTCAAATGGTGCCACAGGACTGTGGCTGCCATGAGCGCTGGTACTAGTGGGTAACTTTCTCCACAGCTAAAAGACTCTGCAAAAACATTTTGTAAAGCAAGTCTTAGGGCAGGAGATGCTTGGAGAGAGGAGCAAAACCAGCACAGACTATAGTGACAGTGCGACAGAAGGTTACCCGCCTGCACGGACAGGCAGGCACTGGCGGTTTGAGAGGATTTATGAAATCAGACTAGAAGACAGATCCTGTGGATTTCAAAGTGAAGATATCTACCAACTGCTACACATATGACTGCAAAACTTCTTACACCCTGATTCGCTGTTTACTACTGCTGCAAAAACAGTAATGTTTTTTCCAAGCACGTTACTTGGCCAAAGAGAATTTGTTCCGGGTTTCCCAAGACCAAAAATCCCAACACCTGAACTGTTCATGCCCTGAGCAGTGTTTGGAATAGATGGATGAGTGAGCAGACATGATATGAGGGCTGGTCTCTCCTTTCGAGTAAATCTTAATAGCAGGTGAGTAGCAGTCCGTAGCAAACACATTTAGAACAATAAGCTGCCCAGGCTCCTCACACCTTGGGAAACAGATCACGTAGCTGAAACTGTTCATTTGAGCACTAAAGAAGAAAAAGTCTTAAACTAGAATCTTCTGTCTGGAAACCTGTCTGAGAGCTTTGCTTTTTACAGCAATAGCATTTTTATTACCTTGATTTTCAAGGAAGGTGTGGCGTATGATATTGCACTGTCCGCATAGGGTCTGAACCTCCCCAGGTCTCCCCAGAGACCTCTGAACACATTGGCCAATTTTAGACAAATAGGAAATGAAATAGGCACAAAAATTTCATTTAAAAGGCAGTTTGTTAGAGGAGGAAGACTTTGCTGGTGCCCTGACTAAGGCAATGGGAGTGCTGGGGCTCATTCATTACCAGTGACCACAGATTTGTGAGCAGTCAGCCTTCCTCTGTCCTTCTGCTCACCTTAAGACTTGTTTTGAATCTGTGGCTAACTGCAATGTATGATCTATGCCAAAATTCTATCTATCTGCTCTGATCACCCCACAAGGCTTTAGTCCACCTCCTGGTCAAGTTGTACTGATATTCTTAATGTATTATATCACATCAGTAGGTTTAGATAATGTCCCTTATGAGAATAAAGTTACATGTGGTGCTGGTGTAAGGGCCAGGAGTGACTCCAAGCTAGGGGTACATGGAGACTGATAAGGGGCATGCATGAAGGCAGTGGGGTAGAGCAAACTTTGCACATTATGCATGAGCACATAGCCCATAGGGAAATGAGCAATGTGCAGAAATATGACTCTTGTGCTCTAGGAGTTCTATAAAGCCTCTGGAGCTCCTGTCCTGTGACAGGACAGCTAATTCATAGATTTCATAGATTTCATAGATTTCATAGCTTTTATTGCTCTGGAGGGTGAGGGATGGCTCTCATTCTTAGGCAGGCTGGCATGTCCTATGCCTATAATTATTGCAGTAGCAGGGACAGAGCTTGTGCAAGGTCTTCCCCAACAACCAGGCAAGAACTCTTTATTTGGCATGAAAGTTACCCCTTTGATACTCATTGCTACAAGGATATGATGCACTTGTCAGCCTCATGTATTTCTCTAATACCTTAAGTTATCTGAATTGCTTATGTTTAGGGAACTGAATCACACTCTAAATCACTCTAGATCAATTAATTAATCCAAACATAGGCACCTAGTACCAGCTGAGATGCATTTAGATACTTTTCTCTGGAAACTAATCCGATTTTGAGTGTCTGTACGACAGCTGTGAGTCTAGACTTTGCTCTCCATGCTCACCAGGACCAGTGTATGGCCACAGAGCCCTCCTGAAGGCAATCCTGATTCCCCGAGCTGGCAAACACAGCCCAGGCAAACACATGTATGGCTGCTACATCACTGCAACTCTAACCTACCCAACCAGCTGGCTTAGTGTCTTCCAGGCACTTCTTCATTTCACCAAACTGTAACCTTCGAGTTAAGCAGGAAAGGGCCTAAGTATGGAGGATAGAAGATTTACAGAAAGACACAGGTAAACAGGAGCTGAGATACTTTAAAATTTGTCTTTTTTAATATCCCATGAAAGGATTATTCCCAAGACATGAGTGGCTGTTTCTGGGCCATTAGTGAAAAGCAGACTAGGCAAATGCTCTGCTGTAGGCATTGCTTCTGCCATTGCTTACTTAGATCTTTCTGAAATTTCTCTCTTTTGTTTGCAAAACGAGCATAAAAATAGGTGCAGGCTGTAAAGGACAGCCCCCCTTTCTTACTGAAAGAACTGAAATATTACTGTCCGTTAGCACGGTCTCACTTATTTTGCGCATTGCTAATAGAGACCCAACTGCCAAGAAATTGTATTTTTAAAGCAACAGCAGTATTGAACAGTATGATCCTTTAACTCTGACTGGCTCCTCACTACAGACCTTTCCTGCTCTTCTGATGTGCAGAAAGGCCAGCAGAGCTTGGCTGGCTTCTTCATCACAGGTTGGCAGAGGGGGTTTGCAAAGGGAGAGTCCCTCCTGCAATTTTGGTAAATGAAGCCTGATATTGTGGAAGATCTTCTGTAAATGAAACCCAGCTTGACTTGAATGCACAAACTCTTTAATTAAATCTCCCTAGGTTTGCATACATCCTACAGGACCTTCATTCTAAAAGTCTAATGCTAATATTATAATATCATAAAGAGTTGTCTTCCCCAAGCCTTTGCTTTTCCTCTTGATTGGCCTGTGTTTATTCACACTTCGAACACATAAAGGTGCCTGAAAATAGAATCCATTGACTATTTCCAAATTCATCTCCAAACTCCAGTTAGCCTTTAACTTCAATTCAAATAGTTGGTCAACACTACTTGGCTAATGCAGTTAAAGTATTCCTCATCCTTAATTCATGGCTTTGCATCTTTGTAAATGCATGATGATATTCTCAATAAGAACTTTCTAAATATGGATAGAAAAATGACCTTTTTAGGAAAATCCAAGTATATTTGTTAAGAATTACTGTTAGTTCATTCTGAAAAATGGTGACATGCCTTGACTCAGAATCAATTTTATCCTCTCAGTAAATTCAACATTTCTGCACTAACAAAAATCAGCAATAACAAGAATGATTGACACTGTTGAATAGCAACTTAAAAGATGCACTGAGCTCAGTTCTCACCTCGGCTGAATAAAGGCAACCTTGGAACATCTCAGCCGGAACTAGCTAGCTTGTGACTAGGTTGTTTCTGCAGTCCCTAGGCTTCGCCTGTCCATGGCTGCACACATTTTGCAAGCAAGGAATGGTGAGCAATATTGGGCTTTGCTCTGCCAGCTTCTTTCTCTCTTGTTCCATTCCTGCAACCAAGAAAAATGCTGAAGAATCTCTCAGGAGGCACATTGCTCACAGCTGGTGGGTGGAGAGCTGTAAGCCAAGCCAACATCCTTACAATACTACAATATTCAATATCTATATCAGACTTTGGGTTTGCAATCAGTAATTCACCTGCCTGCTCTTGGCAGATGACCTCAGTGGAAGTCCTGTGAGCTGAAGGCTGTGTCAGGTCCTGCATTTGGGTCACAACAACTCCATGGATGCTACAGGCTTGGGGAAGAGTGGCTGGAAATCCGCCCAGTGGAAAAGGACTTGGGAATATTGGTCAACAGCGAACTGAATATGAGCCAGCAGTGTGCGCAGGTGGTCAAGAAGGCCAATAACATCCTAGCTTGTATCAGCAACAGTGTGGCCAGCAGGACTAGGGAAGTGATTGTCCCCCTGTACTTGGCACTGGTGAGGCTGCACCTCGAGTTCTGTGTTCAGTTTTGGGTCCCTCACTACACGAAAGAACATGAGATGCTGGAGCGTGTCCAAAGAAGGGCAACGAAGCTGGTGAAGGATCTAAAGCACAAGTCTTTTGAGGAGTGGCTGAAAGAATTGGGATTGTTTAGCCTGGAGAAAAGGAGGCTGAGGGGAGACCTTATCGCTTTCCACAAACATCTGAAAGAGGTTGTAGCGAGGTGGGTGTCGGTCTCTTCTCCCAAGTAACAAGCAATAGGACAAGAGGAAATGACCTCAGGTTGCACCGGGGCAGGTTTAGATTGAATATTAGGAAAAACTTCTTCACCAAAACGGTTGTCAAGCATTGGAACAGGTTGCTCAGGGAAGTGGTTGAGTCACCATCCCTGGAGGTATTTAAAAGACGTGTAGATGCAGTGCTTAGGGACATGGTTTAGTGGTGGACTTGACAGTGCTAGGTTAACAGTTAGACTTGATGATCTTCGAGGTTTTTTCTGGTCTAAATGATTCTATGAGTTCAGTGAGATTCTTTTCAAGCTGATCTCTGTTGAATTGCTCACAGACACAAGGTGAAACTTGTGCTGCAGTAGCTGCAGTTAAATGGTTGAAGGATTTGGGACTGTGAAATCAGAATCTGGTTAAATATTTTTACAACTCTTCACATTTTTACACACACACAGATATACATATGCAACCACTACCAACTTCAGAGGATTTAATAGTGGCTTTTTGTCATGGGTATTGGCAAGGTAATAACTATAATAATATAAAAATACCAATATAATTATAGCACAAAAAGTGCGAATCTCTCTAGGCTTTTTTTTTTCAAACTTTCTTACAAGCCTGCATGTTTTATTTGTGTTAAATGTGAACTTAATTAGTAATCAGAATTCTAAGTCTCTCTTTTCAATTCTAAACCTCCAGTACAAAATATTTTAATATCTTTCTTTTCCTTCTTTGCAGCATGCTAAATGAGGCATTGAAAATTCAACTTTATACTTGATAGAGCTTTTTTTAAAATGTTCTGAGAAGGCTATAATTATTTAAATTTTAGTTCATAAGTATTTAAACTACTTGGAAATAAAGGAACTCAAACCTAATTAATCATATTTTGACTAATAAAATACTGTAAAAGGTGATTTATGATGTCTGCATATAAATGAATTTACTGGTAATTTAGGATAAGTGAATGATTTGCTGTAAGGATCAAGTTTAAGGACAACAAGCAGCTAAGGAAAGGAAAAAGGTAACGCCTTGCAGTCAACAAAGAGCCTTGCATTAGTCAGGTCTGCAAAAAGGTGGGCTGAGCCCACGGGAGAGAGAGGGTCTGCCTTTGAAGCTGTGATCATTCCCATGCAAATGCAGAAAAGACAAAGCACCACAGTTACTAATAGTGCTAGTGCACCTTGACCCAACGTGAGCGGCTACTCATGGGTGGGAAACAGCAGTGAGCTCGTGCCTATGTTAGGGTACAAGTATGTTCTTGTACCTACAAATTTTCACCTCACTCCTTCCTTAGTCATCCATGCTGGGATGAGGTGACAGAGCTCATGGCAGCTAAGCAACTCACTTAGACTACTCATTTGGTCAGAGAGGAACATTAGGACTCTTTTAAGTGTTATTTTAAAAGCCTTGCACTCCTACATCACAAAGCCACTGCTGGTCAGGGAGCAATGACTGGAGACCTAACACTGTGTGCCAGCACCGAGAGCTGCTCCACCATACGTGAGGCAGATGGGAAAGTGAGTGGACCGCATTGCCAAAGCAAGGTAAGAAATGCCTAATTGGAATAGGCTGTCTAGGGAGACTCTGGGGTCTCCATCAGGGAAGATTTTTAAGGGTAAGCTGGAAGTCCAGCAGCCAGGCGGGTTTTAGGCACAGCTAGGCATGCATTGGGGCAGGAGGCTGGAGCAAATGACCTCTGTTTTTCTTAGAGCGGTACTTTTTCTGATTGTGACACAGTGCTGCTGCACAGGAAGCACAAGAGGTGTTGCATTCCACTCAGAAATATCCTACACAGATGCTTACAGCTCTGCAGGCCTCCAAGGGAACATGAGCGAAAGAGCATCCCTGTGAAATAAAGGTAAGGGCTGCTACTAAAAAGAGTTGCCTGTAGGAAATGATGACTTCTGTCCAAAAAGGCCATTTTCAAGAAATGTCTCAGGTTGGTGCTCCAAGTTGCCAAAAATACCTTAGGAGAATAGTATGGTCACATTTCCTTCTCCTCCTGAATTCAGTGAACCATTTCTGTCAATTATGTGGTCTGGACAGAGCATATGATTTTACTCAGAGTACCTCTATCTCAATCTTCTCTATGAAGGTTTGATTGAGGTTTGATGACAATCAAGTCACACAAGAAATATGTTATTTATGAAAATTTCTGATGGCTCCATGGTGGAAAATATCCTGAAAAATATCACCAGTTCAGGGATATTTGCAGGTGTAGTAAATATGGGTAGACCAGGGAGGTCACGAATCACAAGGAACTTAGCTATTCTCATGAGCAAGGGAGGAGACTGTGCTGGTGCATGGGAGATAGAGTCCAGCCAAGGATTTGGGTGAGGCTGTAGCGGTGTCAGCCCTCTGTCGTGGTTTTTTGGACTGAGGGTCGAGACAAGAACCGAAAAGGGAGCACCCACCAACCATGGTCTCGGGCAAAACATGACTCAGGCTTATCTTCTTAAAAAAAACCAAAACAATTTATTAACAGTTACTAAACAAGAGACATAAGGGAACGAAACCGGTTACTTGAGAGGAGAAAAAAAGAGAAAACAAGGCCAGATCTTAAACACAACAACCTCCCCACCCCCTATTTTCCTTTCGTTCCTGGCTCTGTCTTCCCCCCAGCGGCGCAGGGAGACAGGGAATGGGGGAGTACAGGTCAGTTCATCCATGTTGTTCACTGCCGCCTCTTTCTTAAAGGAGGAGGAGTCTTTACACCATTTTTCCCTTGCTTCGGTGGATCCCCTACTCACAAAGAAAAAGTCCCCAAACTTTTCCAAAGTAAGTCCTGCCCGCAGGATTGCAATCCTCCCCATGGATCGCACCAGTTCGGGCTTTACCAGTCTCGGCCTCTTAGGGAGCTGCTGCCACTCGCGTCGGCGTGGGTCGTCCCACGGTCTCCAGATGCCTCCACGACCTCGTCGTGCATTCCATGCCCCATTATCAACAGTACCTGGTCGCGCATCCCCTGCTCCACGACCTCTCCTGGGCTCAGGCATCTCCTTCCCGACGTGGGTTTCTCCACAGGCCACGAGTGGGCCGCTGCTCCGCCAAGTACACCCTGGCTGCAGGGGGGCCGCCTGCCATCTCCACACCGATTGCAAGGGAAACCTCAGCTCCAGCACCCCTCCTCCTGCTCCATCCTGGCTGACCCGGTCGTTGTGGTTGTTTTCTCTTAGATATTAATCCTCTCTGGAGGAGCTCGGCCCGGTGGGCACCCCGGGAGTGGGGCCGCTTACCGAGTCCCCCATGCGGCTCCCCCGGCGCCATCTTGAGCACATGGCGCCGGCCCGGGCCCGAGCGGCCGCTCGGCCGGGAGCCGGGAGCGAGGGCAGCGCCCTCCTGCTCTCTCCTCGCTCCTGAGCAAAAAGCCCCTTTCCCGCCCCTTTGTCCCAACTTAAATAGGGCAATTCGCAGAGGCGCCGCCTTGGCTCAACCTCCCCCGGGGGGGATGGGACTCAGATCTGGTGGCACAGGGAGCAAATCCCCTCCCCTGCCACCAGAACACCCCCCACACATCAAACTATCACACCCTCCAAAATGCAAGTGACGCAGACAACTATTGTAGGATACAACTGGTCATTTTTCTTAGATCTTTGCTTCCCCCCTCCCTACTTCTTTTATGTTTACTAAGAATCACCAAGTTAACATCAGCCTTTATCACTGGGTTCCTCTACTATCCAAATTGCCCTTTTTTTTTTGTCCTTCTTCTTTGGAGGGAGTTTAGGCCTCTGCTTAGGATTTGTATTGCAAATGATCTCCTGAAAAGTTCATCCTTGTTGTCCTCCAGCCATCCATCTGGTTTCCTCCTGCCTTCCCCTGGAAAGCAGAGATCATTGCCACCCTCTTGCTGGCAAGACTCACCTTACCCAGGCACCATCCTCACACGTTGCACACAGGAACAACTGCCACCAGTGAGTCCCTAAAGCAAATTCCTCTCTATCAGAGCAGTGACCACACAAGACGTTTGTGTAAGAAACAATACAAAACACTGAGCAATCTGTCCGGATGAAGTTTGCACTTTGGTGTTCTTGTTTTCATATGGTTAAATGCCTGAAAAAATCAATAAATTCTATTGCTACTGCTGCTGCTGACAAATGATTGCTAGTCTTTTCCCCAGTGCTCATCACCACGGTATTTTGAGAGAGAGATAATGAAAATTCTCCATTAGCTTAAGTGCTGGGGCTGCTCTTATGGGATCTGAAGAGCCCTTGGTCAACTCGGTTCAGCAAAGACAAATTCTTTGTAAAGAAACACTCACAAAAGAAAACCTGAAAGCAAATAAAAGAAACCTGTAGGAACCTGTAAAGCACTAATTGCAAGTCATGTCATCATTTTTAGGTCTGGTTTGGCATTCCTGATTGTAATTTTCCAAGTTCGCACAATTCTTTAACTTGGCCTGGGGAAAGAGGCGGGGGAGGGATGGGGAAGGAGAAGGGTTATAAGTAGGTTACTTATGAAAATTGCAGTTTTGTGCTTTCATCAACATGGAATTATATGCAAACTAGGGATGGAGCGTGGTGGGATTTTCTTCACATTTCCCTCCCTCTGCATGCCCTCTTTTCCCCCAAAAGAAGGAAAGTTTTTTTGAATTTTCAGTATTTTGGAAATGGCATTTTTTAAATGAAACATTTCAGGTTTTCGGGAATGTGTAAGTACTGAGCACTAGTTGAGATTTTTTTTTTTTTTAAAAAAAAACCAACAACATAAAAGAAAATCCTTTTATAATCTGTTTTCTTTCACAAACACCTTCACATTTCAGGACTTTTGGAATCTAGAATTCACAGGAAGTTTGGGTTATCTTATTATCTGAATTCCATATAACTGATTCAACTTTTTTTTGTTGGCTGAGATTAGCACCAGACTTCTTCCTTTATGGACTGTGAGAAACAGCTGCACTGAGAGTCAGCTTTCTGAAGACAGATGTTATGGGATGTTCAATCACAGATGTGATAGGATGTTCTGTCTTGTATACAGAGAGATCTCTTGGAATACAGGGTGAATATAAGTTATTAATCCCTTTCCCTTAGTCTGAGTACCCTATCTATGAAGTTTAGAGAGTCAGATATTCTTGTTTGTTCTCTGGTCCCAGAAGCGTTTAAGTACTGACGTAAATTGGAACAGCTTCACCAGGACAGATGAGAAAAATCCATCCCCAGTTCTGACACTTAAAACATGTCCTAAGGATGTGGTTGACCTTCACTGCAACTGTGTTCTGGCTCAAACACAAAGGAGACTTGAGCACAGGCTTTCTCACTCAAAGTCAAAGCCATCCTTGTTGTATCAGTGCACTCTGTTCTTACATGAGATATGTTTGATTTTCATTTTCAAATTTCATTTCCGTGACTGCAAATCTTCATGAGAGTTAACCTAGGAGTAGAGGGATGTGAGTGCTGATCTTTGCACCAGGGAGATTTTAGTTTATATTACATTATTATGCATTTACCCAGTTCCTGTGTAAACTGTACAAATATGTTAGTGTAAAAAGATATAACTCAGGATTTCTCTCTACGTTAGTGATCTGACTATTCAGCAACAAAGCCATCCTTACTTTCATGCTCCAAGGTTTTGATCCAATTAAACTGCAGTGCTTTCCTATAGAGAGGTACCCATCTGCAGAGACCGATGGAAAGTGATTTTTGCAACTCATCTTACAGTCTGGTAGTTAGAGCAGTCTCCTGCAAAGGGGAAAAGGCAGATTGGATCCCTCTCAGGGAGATCCCTTCTGCCTCCCCCACCATGAGCAAAAGGTCTATGCAGAAACCAATTGTGTAAGTGAAAGCCATTACTTGATCCAGAAAAAAATACTGTCTGCTGCTGAATTTTATGTAGGATGTAGTTCTGCTGATGTTGATAGGCACAATCTATCACTACATGGTCTGATAAACTTGCTAAACTGAGTCTCTCAGGGCAATCAAACTAATGATCTCCTGTATGACTTCTGTGCCTGTACCATTGCTGTACTCATGTTCAGACTTAAGTTTACCCAGGCACTTGGCTTGAGTCTCTCTCCTATGGCCCATGGCAGCTGAGCCTCTACCAATTTTGGATGAGAATAAAGTTGGCTTCTCCAGATCCTCCAGGTACTTTTCCACATCATTTTGACAAGCCCTTCCACTTTGAGCTGTCCACAACCCAACACAGTTCATATCTTTCCCTCAGCACACTTCATACATCAAGCTCCATCTAAACAAAAGCAACCAGATTTTCATTTCAGTGTCAAGACCAGTAGATGTTACCAGGTCTGGCAAATAGAGATAATCAGGAGAAAGGATCAGCATTTTAAACAGTCACTGATATGACAAGAAAGAAACTCCATGTGCTTGGACTTCTCACAGAAATCCAGGGTGATTACACTAAAGACTGTTCTCACTAAAGATGTTTGTTTCTATTTATCCACTGCATGCTCTCCCTATAATCAAATGAGATAAAGGCCTGAACATAGATGTCAACTACCATTGTAGATGTCCCAGGATAGCCAAGACACCCATATGAGGCTGGCACATGTGTTGTAGGACCTGTGGGACACATATCCTGCTGAACTGGAACCTGGAGGCCAGGGAGGTTTTCTTAGGGTATCTCCAATGGTGCCAGACACCTGTTGTGCTCAGTTACACTCAAACTATTTAAAAGTTTCTGTTCATTCTTCTCCCTTGACAGAAGAGGCAATCTATACCTCAAACTTAAACATAGATTCCTGTCCTGTACAAGTGAACCTCTGATCAGATTAATTCCACCCAACAAATGAGTGGTCAAGAAAAAATATCACAGTCAGCTCACACTCTCTCTACAGATTTTAGATTACATGCTAAGCAAATAGAGCAAAAGTTACAATCCAAAATCAAAAGAAAATAGTATAGCAACTTCTCTCTGATCTACCTCTATAGCATCAGGAAGAAAATATATTGCGTGTGTCTGTGTTTGTTTGCCTGTAGTGACGAGAACAAGATGACTGATAGGTTTCAGACATATGAAGTATTTGGGCAATATTTCCCAGAGTATAATGCCACATTTTTATTCAGGACAAAACTGAGATCCTTCATGTATTTTAGAACACAATTTTAATATGAAAAGGCTATTTTAAACACTTTTGCAGTTCTGTTAAGAAACCTGGAATAAAACAAAGGTGCTACTCTCCTTGTTGAAAGGTCAAACAACATATTTTCACGTTGAGTCTAAAGCAAACTCAATAGACCTTACTACCAGGCAGTCAGATTTTTTTCCTTCAACAGAGATAAACAAATACATAGCAAGTCTTTCATGCTAAGATAGTATCTCAGAAAGAGGCATGAAAGAAAATGTGTAAGGGGAGAAGACACATCAGAAATTACATTTAAACCTGGAACTGCTTCCACTAGCTGAGTGGCTGCTCATATTATGCAGGCTGACAAGCAACATTTCCATTTTCCATATCTATATCCCATTTATCATTTTCACTCAGCACTCCTCCATAAATCTAAAGAGCATCAGAAACTAAAGGGCAAACATGAGAAGAGATATTCAACTTCACTCTCTTTTAGAGCAACGAAGGATATTTTTATATCAGCCTTTCCTTCTGTGCTTTGATTTTACACTTTGTCATGTATTAAGCCAAGTAGTTCAACCCAAGTGAACTGATCTTGGCCTTTATTATTACAAAGGTCACACATAAAAGGTGCAAGAATTGGTAACTAAGTACAAATGTATCTTGTAGCTACACACAGAGGGGGTGAGAATATTATCTCTCTCACTTCTTTGTTCTTTGTTTCTTATTTCAGAATTTTTCAGCCCAGCTTGTACCAATAACTACTCCAGAAAGTGGGATGCTAATTAAGGGAGCTCTTCCTTCTCCTTGCTATCTACCCAATACAACACGTTCTCCCAGTAGTTTGAGCATACTACCCCTTACCAGCACAGTGTGAGTCAATGAATGTGATTTGTCTTTCCTTGGGGACCAGTAAGATTCCCCAAATTGAACAGAATGACAGTCAGACTGATAACATCTACTCTATTCTGCCTGTTTTAAATAATTTCCCACTCAAGTACTACTCTCTAAGGGAGAAGGAGTCATACACTGATTAATTCACTGCTAGAGTTTCCAAGATCATTTTAAAATTTTCTCCAACTCTAACATTTGGTGGAACAAGGAATCTCAAACTCTTGTATACTTTGACTCCACACATAGTCGTTTTTAACTAATCCTCTTTAGAAGTAGTCAATAATTTTCCCAGGGCTGTGTAGATTCATAGGTGTTAGAAGCTGGCAAATGTCCTTTAGACAGATAGATGAGACTTCTCCAGCACATGATGAAAACTAACTCCAGGATGTGATATGCAGTGTGGAAGTAAACAGCAAATAAAGCTAAACCAGAGCTTACTCCGTTTCCAGCACCTGGCCTGGTCCGGAACAAGAAGCAATTTGTGTTGCCTCACTGCACATCATTTCTATGTGCTTGTTACTGTTCAATTACCTGAAAACTTATTCACTGAAAACAGAATCATTGTGAGAACATGCCTGAAACTGAAATCATTCTCTAACATACATCAGCCTGTCTTTGGAAAAAGCCGCTTGCCTTTCTCACCTTACACAATAATAACTGGTCATATAGGGGATAAATACGACTGTCCTGTGGGTGATGTCAGTGAATCTCTCAAACCCGGCTGCTGGATCTTGGTATTTCTAAGAGTGGCCCATGGAGTCTTCAATTTTGCAAGTGTAAATTAACAAAAGAGGAGTCCAGAGACAGGTCCGAAGTCCAGACTTCCCTTTACTGTCCAATCTACTTCTCTTGATTTTATACACACACACACACACACACACACACACACACACGTGTATATTAGCCTTAAGGAAAGTAAGCCATGCAAAAGGATATCTTCATACCAATATGTTGTATGGACAGCTTTCTCCACTACAGTTTTTGTTGTTATATGTGTCAATGTCAGTTCACACACCTTCAGTCCCTGAAGTTTTTGTCATGGATATCCTTTAGACCTCAACTCTAAAATGTAGCTCTCCAAGTGTACATGTCATGTCTTTACACATACTGGTACAGCAACTGGTACAGGTAAGATTCCATTCATAGAAGATGCACTTTCATTTTATACTCACTAAATTTATACTTCAGAAATAAAAGATCACCTTCAATGTGGAAAGTAGATTCCATATTTTTAGGCCAAATAAGTTACATATCTTTTCCTATGTCATTCAATGTCTACACGTCCTTCTTAAGGGTCATCCTTCTATTAATGTCCCAGATCTTTCTTCCTTCCACATTCAATTTGTGTTCAATTTTATTCTTCTTTCCAGGTTAGGAATGTTCTTATCACAGGCTAAATTAAAGGAAGATGCTTAAAAATACCGAGGAGCATTGTATCTTTGCTCTCTTGAAAATCTTTGTAAATGTAACATGTAAAGTTTGAGGTTTTTGTTTTACAATGTCTTCATAATGTTAAGTGAAGTACAGGTCCTAAAAAAGAAAAGAAAGAGAGGCAAATCACATTTTCTCCCCTTCATTCATTGTCAAGTGGAAGTGCTGGTTCTGTAGGTGGCACTATGAACCAATGCTACCACACAGTGTTTGAAGTTGCAGTGCTGCACAAGAGACCATCCTTCAGAGGAGGTGCATAGCTGAGGTCCTGACCACTTTGTGGTTATCAACAGTCTCAAAGCACTTGCTGCAAGAAGGAAGTTGTTTATATGAGTGTGTTGTCCAAAGTGAATCAGCCGATATCCACTGGCAGACATCCAAGGCAATCCAAGGCTCTTGTTCGTCTTTTATTGGGTGAACCATCATCTCTCACACATTTTTCCCAGAGCTAAATCTGACAAGAACAAGATATAGCTCATATCCCTTTTATTCACTTTTTACATTGTCCAGATACTAACAAAGGAGGAGTTATAAATATAGAGATAAAGACGTCAAATTAGGTGGTACAGAAAAGAAGTTTCTTTTATCTGGTACCTTCTCGTCGCAGTGGCTGCTCTTTGCTATATTTGGAACAGAGACTTGCAGTTACACTGTATTCCCTTGGAGAAGATCAAGAAGTGAGCTTTTGCAGAAGACAAAGTTTCTGATTTCTTTGAGGGTACTGGTTTTGGATTCTCTATGACAAGGAAAAATCTGTAGGGAATATCAAAGGTTACTGGGGCTTCTGTCTGAAATAGTTCTGGCAGTTATCTGGGAAAAAAAAAAAAAAAGACAAGAAGGTCTGTGTGATATGAAAAACTTAAGATTGCTGGAGAATGTCACCCATTCTTACACTGCTTACTTTTCCAAATGTTTTATTTATTCATTTGTTTGGGTTCTTGTTTGATTGTTTAGCCGCTTGTCCAAAGTTGAGGCTGAAGCATGGGAGAAGTATGCCTGTTTAGTAAGAGAAAATAGTTTTCTGTCAGGATTTTGAAGCAAAGTCGTACATCTATAACAAATTAATCTGGCATATATCAAGCGTGCAGGTATTTGGTGACCCAGTTTGCCAGTGGGAAGGAGCAAGGGTGTTATTTATCCAGATCTTTCCTTTCTCAGAGCAAATGTTGGCAGTCATGCAAATCAAGGATGCTAGAGCAATTGGTCCTATTAAAAGTAAAGGAAGAAAAACAAATGTTATATCAAACCCAGCCTGAGCTGCTCTTGGCATGTGCTTACTAAAAGAGGAGTGAAGGCAGATTTAGGAAAAGTCAAAGACATATTCACACTGACGTAACTGAAAGCTGTCATAGAGATCGAAAATGGAAAACTACTGCCATTCCTTCTCAGAAAGATCAACCTTTAAAGAAATTGATACTTCAACCAGTCTCAAAGGAGTGGGTCTTATTCAGCTGCTTAAAACACATTATGGCACTACACAAAGTGTACTGAAGTTATTGAAACTAAAGAGTTGTCCTGATTTTTGGCATTTTGCACTGCAGCATTTCCAGGGAATGCTGTATGTTCTCCATGTTCACACACAGGCAAATCCCCAGAAAACAACAGAAGTGCTTGTACCTGGCTAGGACCAGCAGAGAAGAACCAGTGAGCTGTGGAGACTGCCCATTTATGAGGCTTTTCTTCAGGAAAAAAAAAAAAAAAGGGCTATGGATCAGGGCATAATTTGCCAAGGGTGGGATTTTCACTAGTAGTCACTAACTGACTGTTCTGGTAGGGAACTGGTCACTTGATGAGGCAAACTAAAGGAGTCCCCAACAAACGGTAACTGAGAGAGGCTTCAAGTCATCAGGTCATCAAGGAAGCTCGATCAGCTGAGAAGAGTTGAGGTCCACTTTTACAGAAATGAGGTCATTTTCACTACGGAAATAGGTAAGGAGGGAGGAGATGGGCTGCAGGAAATATATATGTGACTTGAAGAAGAAGCCATGTGCAGAAGTGCACCATATTCCCCAGAGAACTCATGAACAAGAAGGGAAATGAGGCATTGAACAGTGTACAGGTGTTTTATAGGTGTCTCTCAGTCTGTACAACTCTGAGTTAAAAGCAGGGCTGAGTTTTTTTGAAAGATCTTACAAAGCCTGGGCACAGTTTGCTCTTACATGGCTGTCCCTTGAGAGAAAATTGTAAATTGAGACTGTTCATGATGGAATCTCCTGGAAAAAAAATGTATTTAAACTGCTGGCAATCTGAAGAGACAGCTTCAGTACAAGTGGTCTTGAGCTTCTGGGCTGCAAACCCTCATCTCGTGAAGAGACAGGCAAAGAGCCTACTCTGGGAAGAGAAGCCAAAAGGAGCAAATGAGCCACAGTCCAATCAAATGAGGACAAACTAAAGAGAATATGGATCCAGTCTGCTGTGACCCAAATGCAGCAGCTGAGGAAACATTCTTCAAGCACAATTATTTTAAAACTTAAAAATCCCCAGCTGATTTTTCAACACCAATAAGTAAATGTTTCTAATGAATCTTGCCTTTATCTCAGTTAGCAGTTTTGCAAAGCAATCCATATAATCCATTACTTCTGAGTCATTTTTAGCCGGCTAATCATCTGTGATGTGTGCCAATGGATTTTTGGACTGTGTGATTGACCATGTAGGTCAGATGATGCCAGCCACACTCTCTGCATGACACAACAGGAGGAGAATGGTGAATAGAGACTAATGGATACAAAAAGTAAATATCCTTGCTCAAGAATAGATTTTCTTGTTTTTGTATAATGTACAAAGGATATATGCAGATATGTTCTTTTAAAGTATGCTACAGCAATTTGTTATTCATATTTCATGGAAAGGTATAAAGACATGACATACATTTCTTAGTCTGTAGAACTACAATAAAAGCGCCCACAATACTTGTTCTGTTCAATGCATCTTTAGATTAAATAAAAATGGGACTTCCACACCAGGTCAGATCAAAGGTCTATCTGGTCCCACTAACATGGCAGAAATAGCAATATGCATCCAGTGACGCTTATATACTCTTCTGGCTTTCAACAGGAACAGGATGAAGAATTTCTCTTCTGGATGGCAAGGGATAAACAGAAGTGTTGTCTTTGGTGTTAATGAGACTTTTTCACTAAATGCTTTCATTTTGGAGAAAGAAAAGCAGTGCTGAAGGCAAATATCTCTTTGTTTGGAATTACTTTGATTTTTATTTAGCCCTACTCCTGTGTGCACGTTCGAAATTATCAGGAGTGAAAAGCCAGACTGACTGTCTGCAAAATAAAACCTGGAACTTTCAGTTCTGCTCTTCTGTTAGAAGTGTTCTCATAAATTTTCTGTGTCAGCGACTGTTTTCTTGTCATGGGCCATGTTCTACAGTTCATTAAATGTCTGGTTGTACTACTTGGAAGGAAAGGAAATGCTCAAGAATATTTATATATTTTTTTTGCTTTCAAAGAGGAGAATAATGCATCTATACTAGCAATACACATCACTTAACTATGGTGGAAAGAATCTGAAAATTTTCTTATACAAAACTTGCAGTGCCTGAAAAAAAAAAAACCAAACAAGCTTCTTATTTCAGGCCAGTCAAAACCTTGTAAGCAATCCCATTTACAACAGACACACACTCACCCAACACATTCACGTGGTTCTGATAACCAGCCCCAGCGTACATCACAGTTCTAGGGTACACATTACAGACTGCTTCTAACTATTAATTCAAAATAGACTCCTTCTAGCTTTTCACTGAGAAGACCTTGGCTGAGCCAGAAATGTGGACAATGCTGCAAAACACTTTTAACAGAGAGACAAGAAACCAGTGTTTCACACATTGATATTAACTTTCTAGATTAAATATTAATTTTGATAGAACTAGAAAACCAAAGAAATCAAATGTTGGCTGAGACTCAAAGGAAAGATCTTCCTGCTGAACCTCTCTTAATAGCTGGTCATTAGGAGAAAAAAAAATGCATCCACAGCTGAAACCTGCAATATTTATGTCCTATGATCTAGAAATCTGGTCTGTGTTTTTTCTGTTTCATTTTTCCTAGAACACAGTCCACCATGCTAAACTTCAGGGCTCTTTTGCATTATGGAATAAAATTATACAATTCCAGCTTTTTTAAGCAAAAATCGCACAACACAAGTGGATGAGCTGTCAGGGTTTGCTGTGACCTGCCTTAGCAATTCTGTCCAAAGGTGTTTATGAGACACGCCGGTGTGCACAATGGTTATTATACTCTAATTCATGAACACTTGAATTCTGTGTGTTATTGGCCACTGTTTGTTCACTTGTGTGTCCTTCCATTTTCACCTGTGGAGCAGTTGCCTGTCTTTCAAAGAAATAACTAACAAAAGATCAAAGAAGACATTTCAAACCCAAGGTTAAATGACTGTGAGCCAAATTTTGTTCATTCACAGCACTAAACTACCATTTTACTCCCCAAAGCTACACAAATACATGCAAGAGGAGAATTCAGTGTTGTGTTTGCAATTGTATTTACCATGAATTAAGGATTTACTATCACTAATAATTGTGTTAAGTGAGAAGGTAATATTTTGTGGGGATTTAAGTAAAATTTAATATTATTGCTGAAAAGTTCTCTATGTATGAAGTAAACGCTGTTTAAGAATCATAACTGGCACTCACCCCATCATATCTGCACATCTCAAGACCTTTAATAGAACATTCCTTTGGGGTAGGGAAACATTGCCAGATCTGTTTTACAGAAGGAACTGTGTGTTAAACTGGGAATCTTGATTCCAGCTGTGTGAAAGGGCTTAAATAGCACCTCTGGCCACCTGGCTTAGGGTTGCAAACCTGGACTAGCCTACTGAGACCCTCTGCAGAGAATGAGGAGAGGAAAGCACTTAGAATAGGGGTTTAGATACTCCAGGTTTTCTTTACAAATGCTAAGGTCTGGTCTGAAACAGATTTAAGTCTCTGGCCTGTCTATCAGGGTCCTTGAGATGCACCCTCCAAAACAGACTTCTGCTCCCAGGTTGTCACCTTTCTGCTGGGTACAGGACACTACCTTACTCCTCATTTTTAGGCTGAAGGTGATATAAAAGGCTGGTCATAACAGAAATCACCCGGGGAGGGCAAGACACAAATCTGAGCCCTCCTTGGGCTGGATGAGTTTGGTCTGAAGCCCCTCTTGCCCAAGAAAGTACCCAAACTCTGGGATGACATCAGGGCTGCCACACAGTCACCTCTCATTCCTCTTGGTGACTCCGTCCTCCTAATTGTGAGGGCAGATTTGGAGAATCAGAAAATAAATTAACGAAGAGGAACTCTTGTTGCCTAGTAATGAGGGCAGAGGACATGGAGAGAAACCTGGATTTTGAGGCCTTATTCTTGAGATATTTATCTGGTTTTGCCTTAAACTAACAGTGATTGATAGAAATACAAAATTTAATGTTGGGACCAGTCAGCCATAAAGGTCTGTATCTAGGAGCAAGAGATGCAGTCTTCACAGTTTCTGAAACAAAAGGAGAAGGGGTCAAAGTGGACAAGTTGGAGGGCAGCGGAGTCTCACTGGGGATGGCAGCAGCAGCACAGGGATGCAGGCAGCAGCTGCAGCTCAGTTTATTCCTGTTTACAGTGATTGCTACTGGAATAATTTACTGAACTCAAGGATCTGACAAAAATCTAGAGATTTTTTTAAAATGTCAATTAAAATTATTTGAGAGCTGGGGAAAATATCTCACAAGGCTTAAAGCACTCTTTGTGGTTCCTGTATCAAAGAGGAGGATGGAGGTTGACCTGACTGCAGAGATGTTCAGTACTACATGCCTTCTTCATCTTGCAGAGAAAAAAGTGAGTTGCAGCAGCTAGAAACTGAAGTCAGACGCATTTAAATTAGAAATAAGGCATACAATTATAAGAACAAAGATGGCTAACCAACAGAACAAAGGATCAAGGAAAATGGTATGTTCTCTCCCCCTTTGTGGTTTCACATGAAGACTGCAGGACTTTTTGTAACATTATTTTCAAAAAAATACAAGTCCTACTGGGATCAAACACAAACTGCTGGGTGCAAAGCAGGGTGGTGGATCCTGCAGTATGCAGAAGGTCAGACTAGGTATCAGTAACACTTATAGAACAGCAACTACTGCTAAACATGTATGTTATTAAATGTATGTAAGGAGATAATCCCCAGTTGCCTCACCTGTGTGAGCAAAGAGCAGGCAGCATTGTGTCCTGCTGTTGTAGTCAGGCTTTCTCCATACAAAAACCAGAGCACACCCATCCCTTCCACTGACTGATGCGATAAGAGCAGATGGCAATGTCCAGCAACCTTGAAGCTTAAACATAGCCAGTGAAACTGTGAATGTCCATGACACAGCGAATTTGCAGGAGATCTCAGGAGGCCCAGCCCTGATTATTTTCGTGTTTAAATATACTCCTTTTTAAAATAACAAGACAGGAAACCAAGCAGGTATCTATGCGGGGAATGAGGACTCCTGTGTAATAGTAAGTTCTACGTTTGCTTGTTCAGCTTTCATGTGGAAAAGTCCTTTCTGTGGGCTGCATTATAATAAGTCAGTCGGGATGCCTGTTGGCTAATCAGAGTAGATGGGTTGACGGCAACACTAGCAGGGAGAGGTGGTGCCAAAAAAAGATGACATGGTGTGGTGGCTGCAGTCCTCACCCATCCTTGGAATCTTTCTTGATAAAGGCTGATCATCATCAACAAAATGATGCCCCTGGCTCTTGGAGTTGAGGAGGAGAAAGAGTTGTGCAGGCCCAAGGTTATACCACAGTGACTCTGGCAACACACGCCATCTGCCCAGTCATCTAAAAGATGTGGCAAACCATCCTTGTAGGCACCTATAGCACAGGGTGCCACGCAGCTAGACCCTGAAACAAGCGTTTCAAGATTTATTGCACGTGTTCACGGTGACACCAAAACTGCGGACAGAAAAAAAAAAAAAAAAAAAGATAGAAAAGGAAGATCCCACATGGGTGTCTACACAGCAAGAGCAAGACAAGGGAGCCAGCTGAGGAGATGGTGAGCCATGGCTGCCATGTATGAAATGTATGAAAAGTTTTCCTTTGAGTATTCATAACATTATGTTTGGTCTCTATGAACTAAAAGCAATCAGTACATACATCAGTTGTTAAAACATAACACAAGTAATCCATATGGGGTATGCTAGCTTCTACCAGTGATGTCTGTTTCTTCTTAGTAAGCAGGAAGGAATAACTCATCATTATAATATTTACAGCCTATTTTACAGTCTGTCTTATTGCTGGTTCCCAGAACCATAAAAAATCCTCAGGCTCTCAAGACAAAATTTCATATCATTGCTCTAATTTGCCTTGTTGAGAAATACAATGATGTGTCAACACACTAACACAAATGTAATGCCTGCATTGCATACAAGATAGCTACTTAATGTCACTATCCACAGGGTTTTATGCGTAGTTTGAAGAGATAACTTTGCATCCACGTTGGCAGCTGGTAGTTAAAGTTACGTACATGCTTAGTCTCAGGGGCACATTTTCATCCCACGCTGTACTAGATTAATGCAGGTAATACAGACGAGAGAATGATGGATATAATCTACAGCACATACAGTCAGCTTGTGAAGAAAGGAAGATATTTTTCCTCAGTGCTCAGGAAAGAAACTAATACAGCTGGTTGACATCAGCCTCATCCCGTGTGGGCTGTGCTTTGCCAGGGGACTGTACTGTGGTGGCTGCAGTGTCACGTCCTGCCAGGAGGACTCAGGGAAGACAGAGCAGCTGTCAGTCAACCAAGGGTCTCTCGGGGACCATGGCCCGTTGGGCTTCAGACTGCGCACAGGACTTCATCTCAGCCAGCAAAGCGCAGAAGCACAAGGGGTATGGGCCGCTTCTCATCTGTCACAGATAAACAGAACTGGAAGTAGGTCACTAAGATTTGAAGTTCCTCTGTGCAAAATTGAATGAGAAAGGCCCTTGAAAAGGCTCAAGTAACAGCTGCAGGACAGGCTGCCCACTGTCTCAGTTAGGTCAGGCTCAAGGCAACAAGAGCCCTGTGGAAATATAAGCAGACTCTCAGCAGGCAGAGAAATAGTAATTGCTATCTCTAGATCTTTATAGGTCCTGGAAGTGTCTCGTTATGATATTCTCCTGAGTAGGGCATGCAAAGAAGGTTTAATATGTTTAAACTCATCTATTTATAGAGAAATCAAGTGACCTAATGCGTAAAAATCTCTCATTGGATCTGAAAGTACCAGCTTGAGTCTCCGCAGGAGAAGGAAAACACTCTAGTGAGGTCTTTTACGGTCTCACAGGTTACTGTGCTCTGCAGTACCTGGGCCTCACAACAACTAATGACATGGTCACCCACATCAGACCAGGACATGCCAGAGATCGTACTCGCGACTTGTGTGCTCAGCTGTACCTGGCACAGACATCTTCCCAAAGCAGCTGGGCAACTCAGAGAGGGATCTTTCCCCCTTCTCGTTCCCAGTGGTTCCACAGGTCATGGGACCGACAGCCAGCCAGCCCTCCTGCAACAGGCTTCCTCCCAAAATATCACCAGCAGAGTCTCTTCTGTAATTCTGATGTTTCTGGCATTTCTGACTCACCCAGGCATTGGCACAGCTGGCATGCAGGTCTAAGGATTTGCTCCCAACCAACACTTTCCCTTTGATCTTCTGAGCAGAAGGTATAATTTTGGGGAGGTAAAATAGTCATGCTGCAGCAGGACAGAAAGGAGGTTTTCTCCAGCAGGTAAAGACAGGCCTGCTCACCACCCATCAACTTCCAGTTAGAGTTAGGTAAAATCTGCTGGCTCCACCATATGATGAAACTATCAGTGACTGGTAGATTACAATTGTCATCAAATCTACAGTCTGGGTTTAGTGGTGGGTTTTTTCTTTGCAGAGTTCAGCCATTGACTACGCTGGAGCAACGACTGTGACTTGGGGTAGAGGTCCCTGCTCAGCAGCACTTGGGTTTTTTTATCAGGAGAAGTGAATCTCTTCTGGAATAGTCTAATTTCCTTAAAGTTTCCTTACCTTTCTATCCCGTAACCAATCAAATCAGTCACTGGCACTCAATGCCTGTACTGTCCTTTGCTCAGGTGGTCAGGCTGAAGACCTTTCCTGACTCCCCCGCACCAAAGTGGATGCAAAAGCAAAATAGTCAGCCTCTCTCCTGATTGTGCTTTGTGACACCCTTCGTTTACTTCTTTGACCCTCAAACAAAGCAAAACAAACCGTCTGCTCGTATAAGCTCAAGTAAGTTGGACAATGGTGCAACCATTGTTGGCACAACTTACTCATAGAGATTACAGAGACAGAGAGCTTGTTCTTACAGAAAGCTGGTGCAGCAAAGTGTTCATCTATGTGTTTAATTTTTACCACTATGATTTTAATCCTATCTATGAGTCAAGAGCTGTATAAGGAGAAGCTTTGCTGGGTCAGAGAAAGATTACTAGGATCCTGAAGAACCTAGAAATCTTAAAGGTTTCAGAGATCTACATCCACACCCTGCTGGGCCATATAGACTGTAGGAAAACCTAAACAATCAACTCCATGTGTGTGATTTTTTTCTTTTAATTATTACTAGAAAGTGTGGTGGTTTCAGACCTTAAGATCTCTCCTTACTTGAGTTCAATGGTTTTTAGTTTGTTTTCTTAAAATTGGTTATTCTCTTTCCTAAAAGCATCTGGTTAATACCAGCACAGGTTTGTAGAATTTGTGGAGTAAATGGAATTTTTTCTTGCCTCCTTTGGCTGTGCAAATTTCCTTCACTTCTGCCATCAATATGCAATTGCCCTGCCTTGGAGGAACTGAGATTTCTGCAACTAGATCTTTTCCCAGTCTAATAGCTAAGACTGCTTTTTGTCCCAGTGACAAACACCCTGTAAATAGGAAATAGAAGCATTTACCCTCTTGAAATTGGAAAGAGAGGTCATATTAACTTGACAGGTTATAACTAACAGCCTCAGAAAAGGTGTTGGTTGGAAATTAGTTTCCATTTCTACTGACCTGAGTGAATTTCAAAGTGCTAAGCTCTTCACAGGAGCTTCCATATGCTCATCCGTAGGTTGAGCCATTCGGTTCCCTCTGAGTATTGATTTTTGGCCCTAGAATATTTCCGTTCTGCACAAACATGTTATCCAGCAGCTGTTCAATACAGTGAGTTTTTATTCTTATTTACAAATACTGAATTGCGTAACAAGCTACAGAAAAATTTCAAACAGAGAGATGAACTTTGTATAATTGCAAATATCTCCCTTTGCCTGCTTTTGCTGTTTTTCAGGTCTCTTCCTACTCCTGGTTTTTCTTGAGACAAGTGTTTCACACCTGGGCCTCAGCAAGTTTGTGGACTATGCCAGTACAGTAAGGAATATTTTTTTCTTCTCAAACTGCAGCAGGCAGGAAAAAAAATAACACCAACAGCTATGGACCCCCGAGGAGGTTTAAGTACCCTTGTGGGTAATTTTGCCTGGAGAATCATATAATAGTTTGGGTTGGAAGGGACCTTTAAAGGTCATCTAGTCCAACCCCCCTGAAGTGATCAGGGACATCTTCAACTAGATCAGGTTGCTCAAAGCCCCGTCCAATCTGACCTTGAAATTTATTGAGAAGCAAAGGCAATCCCTAAATATAATTTTGTTTGTACGATGTTCATTTGAATAGCATCAGTGTAAACATCCCTTTTACGTGAGATTTTTTTTCTCCCTGCTGAGAGATTGATGGAGGGTCTGGGAGAGGCAGGAGGGAGCACCGTGTTGTGTTATGCTGTGTGACATTCAGGCACACCAAGGGACCTTTGTGTCTCAGCACAGCACATAGCAAAAACATCACTATAATCATCAGAGGGGAGCGAATAAGATAGGGCTGCATTCTCCACATCTTGAAAATCTGCATCCTGCACAATGGACTAGTGGGAATCTCACAGCACGAACAGCTCAAATAGCGCTTTTCATGCTAGTGTGCTACCTGGAGCCTTTTCCTGAAGAGGCTGCTGGTGCTGAGCATACAGCAGGAGACCATTTTCTAGGCATGAAGCTGGGTTGCCGCAGCATGCCTGATGCTTATGTTCACCAAAGGCTTTCCAGGTTGACATAAGAAGCAAATGGATTCAGAAAAGTTTCCTTCTCCCTCTGAACCCAGCATCTTCAGCTGTGCCTCTGAAGTTTCACACATCTCCTTTTCCATTAAATCTCATGGCACACAGCATCTCTTTGTTCCTAGAAAGGTTGTCATCATGCAGGGGGCAAAACCCAACACAGATGCACTCATTCTTCACCACTCTTAGCAGCAGCAATCGTCTCCCACTGTTATCTTTCCAATTTTTCTTCTCCCAGATGCAAAAGGAGCCTGATCCTGCAAGACAGCGAGAGTGTCCCTAGAGGGCTTGAACACTTCCATTATTCATCCAGCTCATCTAGACAGATTTTTTTTATATTTCACTAAACAGAAGAAGCCACTTACGGTTTGTCAGCCGTGAGGATTCTGTCTGCTACTGGTGCAAATAACACGTTCAAAGAAGGACTTTCTCCCATATAGCCAGATTCTTATGATCTCACCTTGTAAAGAAATCATAATCCTTTCTTACAATGACTGGTCTGCTGCCGTGGTAGCTATTAGAATTTACATTTTACTCAACAATAAGAAAAAGCAACCTTCACTAAACCTCAGAGGAGTAAAAGGTGCCTATACTGTTCAAGGAGGAAAAGACCTGGCACAGACTCCTGCTCGGAGTGGTCACTTTTCTGCAGCATCCGTTTAACTCTGGAAATTAAGGGCATAAACAGGATAAAGATAGAGGGATTAGGAATTTGCTAAAGAAGACACTTTTTGGAAAAGAGGCTGCTTTTGTGTTGTGTAAATCATCATTATCTCTCAGCATAATAATTGTGAGATCAATAATGCCATAGAAACGTGTCTATGTTTAGCCTGTATCCATGGCTAAACAGTAGCCAGCTGTTCTGTTACCCAGTGACCCCCCCACTCGAGGAGGGGAATTGGGAAAAGGAAAGAAGACCTATGGGTTGAGATAAGAACTACTTGATACTTGAAATAAAATGGAAAATAATAATGATAAAAATAATAACAACATACACAGGCAAGTGATGTACGGTGCAGTTGCTCCCCACTCCTTGACCAATACCCAGCCCATTCCTGGCCAGCAATCTCAGAGCAGGAAAATCCCAAAATCGCAATCCCGGAAGAGAAAGAGAGCAGGCCTCGGGAGCAGAATGACGGGAAAGACCCTCCAGGGTTGGCAACCACCAAGAAAGAGGGACTATACCCACAAACTTTCCAATTTATAGTGAGCATGACAATAAATGGTATGGAATACCCATTTGCCAATTTACGTGTCAGTCTCCCTGGCCGTGCTCCCCCCAAGATCTTGGACGTCTGGGTCATTAGGAAAAAGAAGTCAAAAAGTCCTTGATCACTATGGATATTTGCATATCATGGCTGGCTACAACCTAAAAAAAACATGTCTTATCAACTTTGTTCTCAACGAATCAGGTGCTGCAATCTTCTTAAAAATGCAGCTTACGTTAGAAATGCAGCCTTTCTGAACAGAAAACTAATTCCATGATTCTGTCTCAGCGAAACCAGGACAAAATGAGCAATGGGTAGTGTTGATGCTTCAGCCCATTAAATGATCTCAAGGTGTGTCATAGAATCGTAGAATGGTTTGGGTTGGAAGGGACCTTGAAGATCATCTAGTTCCAACCCTCCTGCCATGGGCAGGGACACCTTCCACTAGATCAGGTTGCTCAAAGTCCCATCCAACCTGGCCGTGAGCACCTCCAGGGATGGGGCATCCACAACTTCTCTGGGCAACCTGTTCCAGTGCCTCACCACCCTCATTGTAAAAAATATCTTCCTTATATCTAATCAAAATCTCCCCTCTTTCAGTTTAAAACCATTACCCCTTGTTCTACCACTACACGCCCTTGTAAAAAGTCCCTCTCCAGCTTTCCTGTAGGCCCCCTTTAGGTACTGGAACGCTGCTATAAGATCACCCCAGAGCCTTCTCTTCTCCAGGCTGAACAGCCCCAACTCTCTCAGCCTGCCTTTATGGGAGAAGTGCTCCAGCCCTCAGGTCATCTTCGTGGCCCTCCTCTAGACCCGCTCCAACAGCTCCATGTCCTTCTTATGTTGGGGACCCCAGAGCTGAACATGGTACTCCAGGTGGAGTCAGCGGTGTCCTCACCAATGCTTCAGTTCAGATCAAGAACACACATTGCAGCTTCCGCTTTTCCTGCACTTTGGTTTACATCATGAAGTGGGTCTCAGTGGATGCGATCTGGATCCTTTCAAACAAAGGTTAGCTAAAGGATTCACTAGATCATGCCTGTACTTCTCCTGTCCTTCTCCACTGTTCCCAGCACCAAAAGGACCAACACTATCTTCTGAAAGTGCCACAGATGGGCCACTAAATGTCCTTAGCCTGCCAAGCAGAGCAGGGAAGTGGGACCACAATTGTATTTCTACCCCACAGTTATGGGCTCGAAAGGCACTCCAGTAAGCACATGGAGAGGTGGGACTGTCCTTTGCCCTTGACATGGCCACAGTAGGGAAAGTTTTCTAAAGTTACTAACCTGTCCAGCCTATCATGTCTGTATCAGGAGATGACAAGTCACACCTTCTTTCTCAGTCTTTGGACTACAGGAGAAACCTATGGACAGGCTCACATATGGACGTCTAAAACTAGGCCAGATAATTTCTCACTTTTATGGCAGATGTGCAAAAAACAGAGGACAACTTGACTTGTCTTAATAGTTAGCTGCACCAAAAAATGAAAGATGTTTCTCTGGCAAAGAGTGCAGGGTCTGATACATGGGGACAACCATGCAGCCAAAGGTGCTCAGGGCCCCTGAAAACCTGTGGTTCTCTGCATGGTGGGACAGGTAATGCCTGTAGGAACCTCAGTTCTGACTCAGATGTTGTCTGGAAGGGAGTATGAGGTACCCTGACTGCAGTCAGTTACTGACAGTAACTACGTGAGCAGGAGGTGTCCAGCAGGAGCAGGCTTTAACGCATCACAGAGAAGAACTGTTGAGTGGAAGGGGCAGATTGATTCACTTCAGTCTTAAAAAGCATATATTTCATGGTGAAGGTGAGTTAGCACTAAAGCCATTAGCTGGGCTCTGTCTGCCTCGAGTCATTAAATGAAATAGGCTTGATTTAAAAAAAAAAAAATAGTGTAGTGCAGCAAAAACTCTGGGTTACTGGGCAAAACAGCAGTTAGTGGCTGCCCTTCCAGTCTCCCCATCACTGCATCCTGGGAACGCTCCCTTATTGTTCCATGTTGGTTAGGATGATGTGTTTAAATAGCAGAAAACGAAGTGGGTTGCACGTAAAGAAAGCTGTGATCATCTGCCACAAACCCTCCCAGCACCACTCAGAAATGGCAAATTTACCCCTGGCTGTACCAGAGCAATTCTCTCCCCTTACCAAATATTTCCCTTTCAGGCTTGTCGCTGCTGGTCCCACTCCACTGCCCCGCTGCAGATCGCACCCACATCGACTGAAGGACTGTGTGGTGACGGAGGCTTGGGCAGCTGGAGGGGCCACCACTGGCGAGGCTGCCTGCCTGGGGACGAAGCAGAGCATTTCTAGGGCTTGACACCACTGAGTGTTTCAGACAGTCGTTTATTTTTCACCTACTGCAACAGGCTGTCACGTACTTGTCTCAAGGTCACCGGTGTCCCACTCCACCTGATTTTTCTCATTAGAGGAAAGAGCTGAGGAATTCTGCTGTGATTAATAACCGTATCTATCCCCCTGGGCTTATTATTTTCCCTCCATTTTTAATTTTACGTTCTGCTTACCAGCTGCTCTTGTTCATTAGAAAACAAACCCTCTCTAGCTCTCTTTAGCACCATATGTCTGCTGGTTATTTGAGAAATGAATGCAAAATATATTTAAAGGATTAGTCAAATCATGATAGGCAAAAAGATTGAAAGGCAGAAAGCTAAGGAGATGCACATCACACTGTATCTTCTCGTCACTAAATGTGCTCTCCTCAGCTAAACCCAAAACAACATCTCACCACGGCCCTCCCTCCCTGCTCCACTTGTGCCTCCACAGCTGCAATGAAATCACAGCCACGTCTCTGGCTCTCACTAATTCCCCAGCAGAGATTTTTTTTCCCCTGACTCCTTCTTCAGGAAAGTTACCACTGAACCGAGACTGGCTTTCAAACATGAGCCAAGGACCAGTGCTAATTGAAGACAGTTGTTTCTAAAGCACTTGCAAAGTTTCACAGGGCTGTTCCAAATCATTCAGAAACTTGTGCAGCACAAAATACAGCCGGCTGCTGTTTTCCGCTTCCCTCCTTACAACCCCCTCTCCTACAGAGCGACCCCCAGCACGTGATGTTTGAAGCACTTCTTTTTTCTGAAATCTCTCTATAGTTCCACGTCCAAACATATTTTTTTTTAGTTTAAACTGTGAATGCAGATAATCAGTTTTCTTTGGGACATAACAAGACAAAAAGTCTAAGCTATTTCTTTTCTCCAAGAGCTTCTGTCATGCAACAAACCCCGTTCCAGTACTTATAAATTCAGTCCCCATCCTGACATCCTGATTGGTAAAGGAGAATATAAACAGCCCAGAATTTGGCTTGTCTTAACGCCTCTGCACTTCTTCCGAGAGTGTGACATCTCATCTGATGTGCATTACCTCCAGCAGCACACGATCCCTTGGCAAAATGAACGTGTCCAGATTTCTTAGCCAATCTATTACCATCAGACTCAGAAGTAACAGAGCTGCTGACTGACACTTTTACAGCACCGGCATTGAAATTCATTGTTTATTGCAGATCTGCAAATGGCTGTGCTGAAAGGAATGAAAACCGATACATTTATATACAAATGTATAGAGTAATTTTCATATGAAAATCTATATATTTCCTTTGACAACTGAACTTGTAATATGAACAGCACTGCCGATGCTTTTGGTATTGTTTTTTTCCATTGTTTGTTGCTTTTCCATAGGAAAAAAAGAGCAAAGAGCAAGCCATTAACAGTCTGAGAAGAGACTTCCTGCCCAGAGGATACAGGGAACAGGGACGGCTCTAAGTGGATCTTCTGCAGCAGAAAATCTTGTTTAGAATAATAACAAAAACTTGCAGTTTCTCCTGAGAGGCTGAGCATGTGCTGGAGGTGGATTATTTTCATTTTCCCCTGAAGCACACCTGGAAAAAACGAAGCACATGAGTCACTAAAGATAATGCAGGAAAACATTGAAAAGGCAGGAAAAAATCCAGTTCTTCTGATCACTCACTCAGCATGCTGCACAGAGGACTTCTTACAATCCATTCCATGAAATTTAAGTAGTAGACAGATTGCAATAGTATAGGGGACCGGACGAAAACATTAAGGTAGAAATAGCTTGTGGTGCATGCAGCATGATTAATATATTGTTCATACTGGGCATAGGGGGAAATACTTCATAATATTTGTATTTAATGGTTTATAGCATTAAATGTTCCTAAGGTTCACATAAAAAATATTTAATAGCTGACTTGGTTGATGTGAGGGAAAGCTTCAAGTGCAATTTAATTGTATTCAAAATATTTCATGTAGTTAATTTCTTAGGTACATGATTTTTTTCTTTGTTATTGCTGTTACTCTTGGCAAGATTTCACTACCCCTGCTCTAGCCCAAGGCTGGGTTTGCGTGGAGTGGGTCCGAGGGAGCAGCAGGTGCCCCAGGGCTGTGCTGCACGTCCAGCCACCCACCCTGACACCCACCTCCCTCCTGGACCTGGGGCTCCCTGTGAGTCCTGGGGAGCCAACCTCACCTGAACATCACGCTCAACAGTTTGAGCCCCAGTATTGCCCGTGGCCCCAGCAGAGCTCTGTGGGTGCTCTGGACTAGCTAATATTTTTATCATGGGCAGTAAGCCTGTATATACTTTGCCTAATTACTCCTCTTGCTAAAAGGATTGTTGCTTGCAGGAGGGAGAGGAACTCTCTGTGGTGATGGTAGTTATTTTTTTAAAAAAAATAACTTATTTAGAGCTTGAGTTTTAGAGATTTTAATTTGATCTATTTGAGGGGAAATGATGAATGTTTTGAAGAATGTGTTGAATAACTATAGCATCAAAAACAGATGTAGTTGACTTCTGGCTCTCACTTAGTACTGAGGGATCTGCCTGCTCTCTATTACCCTCAAAAGTGCATCTGGTGGTTCCCCCATGGGCAAACTGTGATGCAAAAGAAAGTCTGAGTTTTCTTTTTTTTTTTTGTTTCTCAAATCAGACTTTCAGGCCCACATTATCAGGAGTACCTAAGAATCACTAACTCCCTTCTGGATCAGTGGGGGTTGGAATCTATGTAATTGTATAGCCAAGGCTCGGCATTTTATGAGCAGCCTAAGTTTCTCAGCAGTTGTCAATTAAAGTGCCTTCCCTTCCCTTCCCTTCCCTTCCCTTCCCTTCCCTTCCCTTCCCTTCCCTTCCCTTCCCTTCCCTTCCCTTCCCTTCCCTTCCCTTCCCTTCCCTTCCCTTCCCTTCCCTTCCCTTCCCTTCCCTTCCCTTCCCTTCCCTTCCCTTCCCTTCCCACTCTCCCAGGAGAATGAAACCTGCATCACGGAGCATTTCCAGACAGTCAAGTCTCAGAGAAATTTTTCTTGCATACCTCTTTGAAAAAGGAAGGGTGCTTGGGATGAAATTAGCAATGAAAGGCACAAAGTGTACCAAAGTGGCAGAAATCAGATATCAGAACCATGATTAAATACTACTATTACCATGTGTCAACAGATTTACGGGAGTTTGTAAATTAAGCTGGTCTGGCTGTAATTACTGAGGAACTGTTCTGTCGTCTTAAAACGTTCTTTCAAATAGACATGAACCCATTTGGAAATAATATGATTCAACACCAAGATTCTGCACCTTCCAGGGTCTGCTGTGCTCAGAGGCGGTTTGGGGTCTCTTTTTAAAACCCACTCTCTTCTCAGATGGCAAAGGGTGAGGATTTAGTGCAGATTTCTGCTGTGATTCTTACACAATTGCAAGCATCCAAGCAAGACTGCAAGATGCTGTTATGACTCCATTTGTAGGACACTGATGGAGAGAGGGCATTAGCATGTGAAATCATTCATTCTCTGTGTAACTGATGAGCAGGGTGCCTCTTGCCATCCATACTAATAAACCAGTTCAGCATAACACTGGCAGTTTATTTTCTGAACTTACAGTTTGGGTCACCCAAAATCCTTGGCTGTTTTTCTTTAAAAAAATAAACAGAAAACTTTTCTCTAGAGAATGTCAGACCAGTTCAAAAGGGTTTGTTCATTATGGCCCTATAAATTTTGATATTTATTTGTTATACTTAAATTATTGCATACATCTTCTCAATGGGAAAACTAAGGCAAGCATCAAACGAGTGTCTGAATGCACAGATTTGTCTCTTTGCACAGTTAATTACAGTTTATGCCTGGATTTGGTATTGCAGAGGAACCACTGGCTTAACGCTGAAACTAGTTTATTCAGCTAGGGTACGGATTAATTAATGCTGGGGTGAAGCCGAGAATGCAAATTTAACATCTCAAATGCCGATAATGCTCCCATGTCCTTCCTGTAAATCCCTGCTGACCTCTCCAAAAGCCTCACCCCTGCCTTTGCCTGGTACAGAGCTCAGCACAGAGAATCACAGGGGTAGGGGAGGCACCACAAACGGGGTATGAATGTTTGTGGTGCACCAGCATCAGCTGCATCAGCTGCATTCTGAAAACATGTTGTATTCATGTCCCAGAGAACAGTGGTTTTATATCTTAAATATCTTAAATCAGGTTGCCCAGAGAAGTTGTGGATGCCCCATCCCTGGAAGTGTTTAAGTACAGGTTGGATGAGGCTTTGGGCAACCTGGTGTAGTGGAGGATTTCTCTGCCCATGGCAGGGGGGTTGGAACTAGATGATCGTTAAGGTCCCTTTCAACCCTAACCATTCCATGATTCTATGATTCTGTCTTAACCTGGAATACGGTGACCTTGATTTCAGCCTACCTCTGATTAGGCTGCTCTATTTTCTGCATCTCCCACTCAAATCATTTATTGATGTGAGCAGGTATTTGTTGAATGAGTGTCTGTAAAAGGCGCACTTGGCGCTATTTTTACTGGAAAGTGGCAGCTCAGACAGCAAGTCTTCATTTTGAAAAACTGGACCAGTCTGTCTATTGACACCTCAGTGGGACTGATTTAATTTAATAACTGGATTTTGTATTTCGGTAGCTCCTGTAGGAGTCCAGCTCAGCGCAGCAACAGGCAGCATATCTAACCAGCCTTTTTGCATGTCCCTCTGCTTGATGCACTTGTCTAAATCAGGGAGTTTCAAAAAACAATCAATGACTGCTGCAAGATGAAATGAGTTCCTAATCCTTTCGCTCATTGATCCAGAGAGTTTAAGCCCCTTAGGGAACAGTGGGTTGCCTCACCTCACCACAGGTGTCACAGCCACTACACTGTATTCTTGTGTTCCTCCTCGAGCCTAACAGTCTGTGTTTGACCAGAGTCTTGCAGAGAAGTGTCCTCCAGTTGCTGGAAGTCCTCAAGAGGCAAAGACTCTTCTCCTTCCCTGACTGCCTGCTCTAATAGCTACTCGTGCCAAGTTAATATTAGTACCTTGTTTTTTCTTACTCAAATTTTCCATCTTCAGCATCCAGCCACTGGATCTCATTATACCTTCCTCTGCCCTGAGCTTAATAAGCCATTTGCTAACTGGTATTTCTTCCTGTCAAGGAATTCAAAGATATTTAGGTTTTATTTCTGATGATCTGAAAATACCAAAACCTTTGAAGCTCTCACATTTCAGCATTTCCTCTAAACATTACTTCCTTTTTTGGAGTCTTTTCTGTGTCTTCAGAAGCCTTTCTCCATCCTTTATAAAGCCCAAGTTAGGATGCAATGTGTCACTCCCCAAAAACAGCTCCAGTGACTAAAAGGAAAGCAGGAGAGTGTGGCTTAGATGCCTATGTCTGCTTCTAGTCACCTGAGTCCCACCCCCGAACCATTCCCAGGTCCTCCCAACTCCCAATGCTGTGTATACAGAGCTAAAATCATCAGCCCGGTCTTACTTGTTACGCCTTTCTTGGGACATGCAGAAAACGCACTTTTTCTCAAAGTGTCTCAGACACTGGACCCCTGTGTCACCATAATCTTTTCTCGAGTTACTGCCTTCTAGGCTGCAGTGCCCCATCCTGTGGGTTTGGTGTGAAAGCTTTGTCCCTGCTCAGCTTAGAAGTACTCCAAAGCACCACCATCTCCCTTCCATGTTTCCTTCATGGACAACCCGAATGAGGATTAAATGCTGGTTGCCTGCAAATCCTCTCTCCTCCTGCAGCATGTCAGCAACGGTTTCTTCTTGGTGCGACCTTGTGGGAAGAACTCTAGGCCATCCTGCATGCTTGACAGCATCTACATGACATTGCCCTTCTGCACACTGCAGCACCCAGGAGGGAGGCAGGACTCCCCACATGGCGAATACACACCAAGCCTTCCCACGCCTACTCCAAGCACCCACAACTACCTCAGCCATGTGGGCTGACCACGCTTTTGACCTCATGGCCAGC
The DNA here is from genome assembly GCF_009769465.1 of Tauraco erythrolophus. Taxonomy (NCBI): domain Eukaryota; kingdom Metazoa; phylum Chordata; class Aves; order Musophagiformes; family Musophagidae; genus Tauraco; species Tauraco erythrolophus. The sequence goes on along the minus strand of NC_141465.1, from coordinate 119,230,562 downwards.
CTCAAAGGTCAATCCTACACAGGACAAGAGAAAATGTTTTTTCCTGGGCAGACCCAAACGCTCCAGATTGCTCTGAACAGCTGCCCAGCTTTACCACTGTTTGGTGTCGCTGCAGCATCATTTGTTGCTTTTCTGTTAACAGTGGTTTTAGACATGCTTTGACAACACCGGCAAAAACACTCCAGCACATCGAGTGGAGCATCCCACCAGGCACAGCCCATGCCATGCCCGTTCCTTGCTGCCCCTCGCAGCCCAACACTGAGCCAGCATTTCATCCATTTAACACAAACGCTCTTCACGAACACAGTTTAACCTTTGTGTTGCAGACAGAACACCACAAAACCCTGAAATACTTTATAATATTTTGCTCTATCTGTGCAGTTAACTTTTTTTGAGCCAAACATTTAATTTAAAACAAGATGAGGACGTTTGCTTACTAAGATGAATAAAACACTGAGCTGTTGAAGTACACTATCACAATCTGCGGACAGGGTAATGGCTTGTAAAAGACCCATGACTGAAGAGCAGAGCTGTGAAACACAGGCAGAGTATCACAGAGTTGTCTTGGTTGCTCCACATCTTCATCTCTGCTGTGGGGGCTGTGCCTTGACATCTGATCGATGGCACAGGTTTTCCTCTTGGCCTCAATGTACAAGGAAGTCTGAGAGGAGCAGATGGCACAAAAGGTGAAGACCAAAGGCCAAGAGCGGCGGCCCTGCGGGTGGATGTCTCTGCAGCGGGGCAGGAGAGAATCCTCCTCACCAGCTCTCAGGGCAGGAGTGCGGTGCAGCAGCCAGAGCTTGCTGGAGGAGCAAGAGAGGGGCACAGGCATGATCGTATATTCCATGGAGTCTGACTGCAGATACCAAGCATTAATGCAGATCTCCCTAGCTAGTCTTTTCACCTGGAACAAACAGAAGAGAAGCTGGGTCTTTATTTAGGGGAGAAAGCGCCAAGAAGTGCAGCACAGAGTAGAGCACATGGCATGCAAACGAGAGGTAAGCAACCGCGCACTTTGCAGAGCTGGACATAGAGTACAGTCTGTAAAATCCTTGCTCAGTGCTTATCAGGCCCCATCAGCAGGGAGTTGGACTCAATGATCCTCATGGGTCCCTTCCAACTTGAGATATTCTATGATTTTATGATCATGTTAAAATCTGACATTTTCATACAATTTACCACCCTTTGATATTTTTCCTCTAGTCATATCTTGCATGGTTATTTCACATCAGCATCCTTCTGCAAAGAAGCTCAGTTTTGGTAGCCAGGCAGTGACAGTGATCTGCAGCATGTCACCACCAATCAGAAGCAGCTGTTGAATTGGATGGATGGTTTCACCAGTTGATGCCCTGTTTGGGTTCATGGTTCACCCTAGGCACACAGCTCCATCCTGCATATGTTCCTCTTTATTATGTCTTCTTCTTGTGACTGTACCTTAGCAGCATTGGAGCTTCTTGGCAGAGTGGGGGCAACATAACCCAGACTCCTCCATCACTCAGATACCTTGTAAAGGGCTTGCAGATACACAAATAGAAGTAAAAAGCTGGTGTTTGTTTTCACCTAACGCAATAATCCCACGTAAAACCCAAAAAGAAATAGGACCTAAAGGAGCATACTTTTGAAAAGTTACTAGATCGTACTAAGCCTGGCTTTTAGCAGGCACAGAATTTCCCAGTCCTCTAAATATAGACCCATGAAAGGACCCTGCAGCTACCAGCAATATAAAGCTTGTTTGTGGCTGATATTCAGGAGAAATTGTTGCAATACTTCCCTATGTATTGTTTAACTGGTGAGCCTGGTAGGGTGGTTGCTTGCAGGGGTTATATGCCATGCAAATTGTCAGTGTCTGTTGTATGCTTCATGCTATCAGATAAAACAAAGCAAATCATTTCAAGACAGGTTAGGGATTTTGAAGCATGCTCTGTTTGCACATCCTTGAGAGGTGGCTTGAGAGGTGGGCCGGTGCAAACCTCCCGAAGTTCAACAAGGCCAAGTCCTGCACATCGGTTGGGGCAATCCCAGGTACACGTACAGGCTGGGCAGAGAATGGATTGACAGCAGCACGGAGAAGGACTTTGCGGGTGTCGGTTGATGAGAAGCTCAACGTGAGCTGGCAATGTGCGCTTGCAGCCCAGAAAGCCAATCAGATCCTGGGCTGCATCCAAAGAAGCATGACCAGCAGGTCAAGGGAGGTGATTCCGCCCCTCTACTCTTGCTCTCATGAGACTCCAGCTGCAGTACTGCGCTCAACTCTGGAGTCCCCAACACAAGAAGGACATGGAGCTGCTGGAGCGAGTCCAGAGGAGGGCGACAAAGATGATCATTCCAGAGCTGGAGAACCTCTCCTATGAAGACAGGCTGAGAGAGGTGGGGTTGTTCAGCCTGGAGAAGAGAAGGCTCTAAGGAGACTTTCTAGCAGTCTTTCACAGTACTTAAAGGGAGCCTACAAGAAAGCTGGAGAGGGACTTTTTGCAAGGGCATGCAGCGATAGGACAAGGGGCAATGGCTTTAAAATGAAAGAGGGGAGATTTCAATTAGATATAAGGAAGAAATTCTTCCCTCTGAGGGTGGTGAGGCACTGGAAGACATTGCCCAGAGAAGTTGTAGATGCCCCATCCCTGGAGGTGTTCAAGGCCAGGTTGGATGAGGCTTTGGGCAACCTGATCTAGTGGAAGGTGTCCCTGCCCATGGCAGGAGGGTTGGAACTAGATGATCTTCAAGGTCTCTTCCAACCCAAACAATTCTACGATTCTGTGATTCTGTGATTCTGTGATCCTTTTTCAAGGTGGTTCTATGATTGTTATATGATTCTATGATCCCTCAGCTCCAGCTGGAAGCACAATAGAGAGGAATCTCACTCTGGGCTGCAAAGTTCGATACTCGTTGCTTATCTTCTGTCAATTTAAACAGTCAGTGTTTATGCATTGACAAGGGAGCTCATAGGTCACAAATGTGCTCCAGTAGTCAGAGTCACTACTGACAAATGAATCAGTGCACAGTCAGACAGCTGTTGTCACTGAGGTTCCAATGCTCCTCTCTTCAAAATGCCAGTGCGTGGGGATGGAAGCAACAACCTGGCAGAGTCAACACATCACAGAGATGTTTCTGCAGATTAGCCTGATTTTTCAGGAGGTTTCTTCTTCCCAGCAATGCATTTGAATGATCTAGAATGGTTTACAGAGAATAACAGAAAAGGAGAAAATATCACAAACTGGATAATTCCACATTTACTTGCAGAAAAGACAGCCAGGTAGAGTGGAAAGAGAGGACCATGGAGCTCAAAGGATCTTTATCTTCATCCCAGCTCTCTCACTGCTCTTTAATTCACTTTAGACAAATCACTGTGATGCATTTTTGCTTTATCTGTTGACAGTGAGTTCTTCAAGACAGCACCTATCTGTGCCTCTATATTATACCAGGCAACGCAGCACACATCTTATTCACATTTTCAGACCTTAGTACGTGACAAGCAACAAGTACTTATAGTACTTATTACTTATAAGTAATATATAGTACTTACAGTACTTATTACTTAGTCCAGTTAACATGTTAAGGAATTATTGTTTCAGAGCTGCCACTCTCATTGGCTCCAATAGTACCCACCACTGAAATTCTTCCTATGATCATTTAAAAGTGAAGATGATAATACCGCTGAAGGTGTCTATTAAAATCATAAATACACAAAAATACTGTAGTATGACAAAACCTCGCCATCTATGGTGATATGATATATCTATCATTTTATTAAAGCTTCCTATTGCCATTGGAAAACACAAGTGTAAGAGCAGGAAGCTTCCAGGAACTTCTGAAACCAGGTCTTCTGTAGAAAACAAAGTTGGGCTTGCAACAGGTAACATGCAATTAGTCTGCACCACATTGCATTTTGAATTGCATTATTTGGTCTCCCAGGCAACTAATCTTGAATTTAGTTGGGATCCTTCCGGCGCAGAATTTACAAAGATGAACTTAGTCATCAAACCACTGCTGAAAGCCTACAAATAACAGGGAATATAATACAATTATTAAGGAATATAATATTCCAATTCTTACTCTAAGTAAGAAATAAGCTATAGTTACCAATTACAAAGCTTCTGGAATACTTGTAAGATCGAAGGAGAAAACATTTGGATGTCACTGCAGCTGATCTACTCTAGCTAAAGTGATGCTACAGACTGTAACTGTGATATGTGTCACCCTATCTCAGCAGTCGTCTCAAGAAAACATATCCCAACCATGCAATAGCTCAAGAACTTCACTATTTTAACCTCCCCTATTCAACCTGGAATTCACATGCAGATACAAAAGAGTCTGTGTTTTCTGTGAATATCCATTCATCTTGGTGAGGCAGGAGGAAGAAGATGGTCATGAATGCAGACTGCAGGTTTTTAGCTAATCAATATAATCTGTTTATGACAGCACTGTTGAAAGTGTCTATTAAAATCAAAACTACACAAAAATACTGTAGTAGGAGACATTCGTACATGACATTCAGATTTAGCAAAATCATAAATTCTAGCCAGAGAAAGAGAGACAAAAATGTCTATCATAGTTGTAAAGGTACAGTAAGTGCTACCTGACTCCCAGGTTGTCTATCAAAATCCTCTAACAACTGAGGACTATGACCAACCCATCTCACTCATTCACAGTCATTACACTGAAGTACCGGATTTAAAGGTCAGTCCTGAGAATTTGATGCTAACAGTTAACTAGCTTAATGCCAGTCATGCTACTGGTTGGGGAAGAAATGGAGTGGGAGTGAAGAGCAAAGGGAATCAGGTCTGGACAATAATACAAAGTTTTGCTATTACAATTGGCCTTATGAACCCTTTCCCCAACTTCTGCTAGACAGTGTTAAATAAGAGGAACCACTGTCATATGGAATAAATACCCAAATTAACCAAGGAACAGAGAGTTCAGCGGAAAGAAAGTGCTTCCCTAGCATCACTGCAAAGACTTGCCACCTCCAAGGATGTGAGAGAAAGGAAAAAACATCAGAAAACTCCATAAGCAGCAGATAAATTCTTACTAAAGACCAGAGGCATGCAGACTAAGATGCAAAGGCTGCTGACTCTCTCCCGAGCTTTAGAGCTACATCTTAGGAAAAAGCTATTAAGCAGGGTAAGCTGCAAGCCAGATCTCAGCCTTCAGCTGATCCAAACATCTCATCTGGAGGTGACGCAGTGTCACCAGCTCTCCCAGTTAAAAGACTGCAGGGACATCCAAGATCTGGTGAGGTGTGGTGGTCAGGACCTTCAAATGTGACAAGAGTGGAGCAACAAGGGAAATTCTCAATTCACTGTAGAAAGAAAGATCACTGTCCCTACTACTGAGATCAAAACAGACCCCTTACCACCTGCATCACCTTGCAGCTTCCTTAAAACTTCTGTCCACGGAGGCACACATAACATGTCAAGTACTTCCACATCACTGAAGCATACTTTCCTTCTTTGTAGCAATGACAATCACAAAGAAGTCCAATCTCTTCTTGTAGTAACAGACAAAGGCTAATATTAAAGTCTAACATTTTGAGAAAGAGATTTCAGAGCTACATACCAACAGCCTAGATGACTATTTACCATGGTTTTGTGGCTTGGAATGAACATTTCTTTTATGACCAACTTTTGATTCGGCACTGAGTGCCTCTCTGCTGACTGCGTGTGAACCAAGAGCCAGCTTTGTGTTAGAGCTTGGTTTGGGTATGCTTTAAAGTACTTTCTCTGGACATCTATTAAACAGACTCCTCGAGCTCTTTCTGTCACTCACCATGAGGGCACCAAGTGCTGTTTCAAATTCAGCAGAGCTTTCCTGCATCATTTTTCTCCTGTAGACCCTAAGAATCACCTCCAGGCAATCCACAAAAGCAGAACTGCTTAGTGGATTCCCAGTCCTTTTAAGCACTCAAAAAAAGGAATCGTTTACCCATCACTGGAGTTTGAGATGTGCCATCCATGTGCTCACTCACCCTGTACCCTCTCTCTCTCAGAGCCTTGAGTCATCAAGATGATTGCTGTGTGCCAACACAGGCAACAGCCTAACCGTTAGTCACTGTGTGGAGCATGAGGGCTGTAAGATACATGCATACTCACCCAGGTACTGCAAAGTCTTCGAGCTTTCTGCATTCTATTGCACATTTTAAGAAATAAGACTGAAGGAAAAAATATTTTACGCGTTTCTACCTACTACCTATTTATGTATAGTCCACCTGCTCTTCGTAGCCCTTTACTTCCCCGTATAACTACAACAGGGACTTCAGCACAAATGACCCTGGCTGAGTCAGGGGATTGGACCTCTCTGGGAACACAGCAGTTTGTACCATTGCTAGCAAGTGGCTCTAGGAAGAGTTGTACCTGCTTGTGCTGCCCTTGCAGCTGTGCACCCTGTGTTATCCAAAAAAAAAATTGCTGTGCACAAAGTTAACGGGTAATCTTAGGTGAATAAATTGAGATAAATACATGGATTCCTCCACTTCTCTTTGGGCTTTGGTCACCATCCTCTGGCATCCCAGTATAAAGCCCTGCCTACTAGGTTAGCAAGTCTCCTAGGACAGTCCCACTTTGACAGGACAGGCAGATGCTGTCTTTCTCTCTGCTGTCCTCTTTCCTCAAAGAAAGTTATCAGAGCTTAAGCCCTGTCTTGGACACTGGCTGCACAACTGAAACTTGACCCACAGGACGCAACCACTTTGACCTGAGCCTCTCCCATTCACTAGCCCTTTCCACCAAGGCCCTGTAATCACTCTTGATATACTGAAGGCAGTAGTCTGAGGGCTGGATAAGTCTTGTCAGTCTCTTTAGTACATTCCATATCACAGCCCTGGTCAAGCAGCAAACCTCCTGAGATATCTACCCTGGCAGGCCAAAGATGCCTCTGTCACCCACAGGAGGGAGTCTCCCACCACTGCCACTCACAGCTTCCTAGCTCCAGAGTACGGACCAGGCTCAACCAGCCCAGACACCTCCCCCAGCACAACCTTCTGAGCTCTCCTGTTGAGATTCTGCACCTCTGCAGGTGGTGAAGGAGCTTTCATAGAATCATAGAATGTTTTGGGTTAGAAGGGATCTTAAAGATCATCTAGTTCCAACCCCCCTGCCATGGGCAGGAACATCTTCCACTACATCAGATTGCTCAAGGTCTCATCTAACCTGGCCTTGAACACTTCCAGGGATGAAAGATCCACAACTTCTCTGTTGCAGTAGCTTACAAGCATCCAGTCATCCCCACCATGGGAGTCCCCATCCTCCACATGCTCACAGACTGCTCTTTGCCATCCCTCCTTCCATGCAGCACAGGGATTGGGGTCTTACCTCAAGGGACAGTTTCCTGTCCATTCTACTTGATGCTGTGTAGTGGGATCAGCTCTTCCATCAGTCTCTTCATCTGGCATCTCAGCAGCTTGGCTGGAGCATGACACCAGCAGAGATGTGTAGATTGTCCCTGTGGAGATCCCAACCACCTCCTGGGAGACCCTGGCCTTGCCAGAGAAAACCAGTACCAATTGCCAGCTTGCCTGGGACTTTCTAACATAAAGGTATCCTAAACTATAATTAAAATGAATTAATTTAAATACAAAGTTTAAAGAAATAACTCTTATACTTCAAGGTAAGCACGGAAACACAAAAAAATAGCTCGTCTCACAGCGGCTTATGCATCTGGTTTAGCTTCAAGACAGTGTCCATGTTCTCTTTCAAGCCCAGCGAACTACCCCGATGATTTCTGCAGCAACTCAAAGCTGCAGCTTGGTCTGCCTGATGGGCTGGGTGTCACCCCCTGGATGAAGGAGGGTGGCTTTAACAGGCCTGCTCACTCCTCTCCCCGTGCCAGGAGCACGAGGGTCAGTTCTTCTCCCTGCCACTCTGCTCTGCCCCGAGGAAAGCTTGCAGGACAGCCAGTGAACTGGGAGGGAATTTTCCACCGTGGAAGTGGAGGGTCCCCAGAGCATCCTCAGTCTGACCGGGAAGGCAACAAGCTCACTGATGAGGACATAATGAGAGTTGACAACTGCACCGTGCTCCCACTTGAAGTAAAGCTGTACACTGAGACTGGGAGATTTGTGTCCGGCTCTGATTCCTGCCTGGCTCCTCGCTGTGGACTGGGCCATCTGTTTTGCACAGGGACAGCATGCACCGTAAGCACCTGGTATCTGGAGGGCTGTGACCAAGCCATCAGTTCCCATCAACACCCACTGGTCATCCACAGCCAGCAGCCCTGAATCAGTCCCTCAGGAGATTTTTCTCTCTCAGACTGGAATATATCACCTAACACCATGCTGGTAGAGCTGCATTTTCCCCTTCTGCACAGAGAAAGAACAAGGCTGAGTTATTACTAAATCTCAGATGCTGTTCCTGTAAAAGAAGCAGAAGACAAGGGCATTGCCACTCATGAGCACATGAACTATACATTACAGGTGTCCATATTCACTCAGGTCTATTCCACCTGCAAGCACTGCAGTTCAGATATCTGTCATTCATAATAAATAGTTTTAGCAACCAAATTTAGCCCCATTCTAATAAAGCACCTGTTCATGTTTAATTTTAAGCGTTGAAAGTGACAATACTATTATTCATGCACCTACCTTAAGCCTATGCTCAATTCCTTAACTGAATTGCAGTAGAACTGCATATTTAAAACTTTAGATAAAAGGAACTTTATACAGTGCTAATTAGATGAATCATAATAGTTTCGTCTGCATTTTGTATGGTTTCAGCTCACTCTGCTCACATTATCGAATAGAGAGAAATAGCAGGCTTGATAAGATAACAGATCCTAGATAAACCATCCTCATCTCAGCTTGGTCCCTGTGTTTTCTAAGAACTCCTGGGCTGGCTGCTCAAAAGCACCCTTTCTAGCACGAAATACTTATTTCCAGGCTCAACTTTTATAAACCAGTCCATTCAAATTGCAAAAATATTCTGAATTCACAGAATCACACTTCCTGTTCCTCTAGATTGGTATTGATAGGTATCAGCTATCCATAGGTATCACAAAATTTTTGCATGCACTGAACTGAAGTTAATTTGTGTGCTTTAGAGTTGCTTAAAATATTGTTTAAAATATTGTAACTATTTTTAAAATTCAAAGTCAAGAGAAATCAAGTCCACATAGCTCTTCTGGCTTTATATAGGGAATAATAAAACATATAGATGCTGAAGGACTTAAATTTATATTGGCAGTAAAAGGAACAATAATCATAGACTGCATATACCTGGCAAGGTAACAATATAGATAGAAAACAATATACATAGTCTCAGAGGCAGAAGAGTTATTCAGAGCTTCAAGACAAGAAGTAGTAGAAGAAAGCTAAACAAGGAAAAGTTGAGGTAAAATATGTGTGGGTTTCTTCTATAAGGGTAAATAAGCAGAAGAGCAAACTTTGGCAGGAAAATAAAATGTTTTTCATGGCAAACAGAGTTCAGTCATTATGACAAAGGGTTATGGGCCCTCTATTTTTATGGCATTTGAAGTCTGTTGTGAGGCCTCACTATAAAGAGACAAGTTATCCTTTCGTTGAATGAGGACAGCAGGTTTTATTTAGGTAAGTGTCACACTCACGCTCTGTTTCTCATTGCAGTCCAAAGCCCCTATTCCTTAAAGCCCCCACATCCTCTTTCCCTAACCCGCTCACCCATTAATGGACCCGTGGTACCCACCTGCACTGCAGCCTCTGTGAAACAGCAACCACCTCACCCTACACAACTAATTGCACTTACTGTACCCAACATACCAACATGGCAAATAATTGGTGTTCCCTAGGCACTGCTATAGGGAAATGGCATAATGGGAGCAGCCCTGTAACTGGTCTGTTTATGGACATTCAGAAAAGAACAGCCACAGCCCGATCCTGTCTCAGTTAAACGCTCTTCTCACTGCAATGATTTAAAAAAGCTTGATTTCAAACAAAAAGATGCTCATATCTGCTTATCATTGACCTCTAGCCTGCCTAAGCACTTGGCCAAAGTAGCACTCCTGCTCAATGCTGAAAATACCATAACCTCCAGACTAGCAATGATACAATGATCCACAAAAGGTGGCAAGGCAAAACACATTCCTTCTCCAGCAAACCACTGTGCAGACTGTGCAGGTCTGATGGCTCAACTGGAGACGGAGCCAGGAGGCATCAACTGCAATTCGAGGACCACGAGAAGAGCCTGAAGTCAGTGCGGCAGAAGAAGGACTGTGGCAGAAAAAGTACCATAGCAGAAGCAACTTCCTTGAGATATCGAAAAAAAAAGTATTTGACCAAAAGTCGAAGGATGTTTCCCTCGCCTTGAATGAGGATGCCAATTTATATCAGTAGATCAGGAACACAGTACATGAAAATGGAGATCATGATTTGTTACACTTATCTACCACCATAGACACCAGAAGGATTTTCAAGCTCCTTCCCCATGACTGTGCCTGTACCAGCAGTCTCAGGAACCAGTTGCACCAGAGAGCAGCTCACAGTCCCGCACCACCACGGCAGCCATCCCCTAGTGCAAGGGAGGTGGCCTGAAAATGCACTTACAAGAATGCAGCTTCTTCATGAATGCAGCCTCTTCCCACCTCCTCTCCGTTTTCTGCTTCCCTTCTTGCTCACCATACCCTGCTCAGGCCTTGCTCCTGCCCTTGCAGGACCAGCCCCTGCTCCTGCACTGCACACTTACCCCTTTCTGCTCCTGTAGACTCGGGCTTTTCTGCTTTAGTCTCCACTGCATCCTCCTGTTTGCTATTGTCACCACTGTCTCTGAATGTTACCACGGGTCTATCTATGCCAAAGAAACACTCGACAGAGACAATCATCAAGTAGCTTTTCAGCATATGGAAGATGGCTGGAAGGGGTCATTATACTTAGGGGTTTGAGAGAATTGTAGATGCCTTTGCCAAAGAAAGGATCCTCAATTTCTAGCAGACTCAGTTAGAGCTGGCAGAAGGTACCTCAGTATTGTCAGAATTTCCTTCCCTGACAGTACTCAGAGTTTTTTTCAGTATTTGATGCTATGGAGTTTCCCTATTTTTTAACCCAGGTTTTACCCATAGGATGGGATTTGCCTGGACAAGGAAGGTTGCTACATGCTTCTTGCTACAAACACCATCAAGCTCAACATTTCTTGGCCTTACATACTTGCAGACCACCTGTGAAAACTCTTGGGTATGAACTCTGCATTTGAAGCCTTCGCATGATAGATTAGTTACTGAATATGCAGGGACTCAATAAAAAACATACAGACGTATAAGGAGAGCAGGAAGGTTTCATGACAAATTGCTCAGGATCTCAAAGTTCAGACAAATGGTCTTGCTAAATCAGTGCCAGATGCAAAAACTCTTGCTAATGCATCCTGCAACAGTAACACAGCAAATCTTACCCTAAACATTGATTCAAAACTGTTTAAATGAGATCACTAGTGGTTTTGTGCTCTAAGGGTGACAAAAAAAAGGTGTAAAATGTTTCCAGTTACCCATCCAGAATCAGTCTTCTGCGCACTGTATTAACAACACCAGGAAAAATTACATAGGAACTTTCTTTAACTTTGTAGTGACATAAAGGAGACAGAAAAACTAACTGGAGATGTAAAGAGAAGGGGAACGATATATAAAGGAGCTCTCCCAGTACCTTGGGATCACAGAGATTAAAAATGAGTTAGGAGAAAACAAAGTTAACAAAGATTTTGAATGTTTTTGGTTTTCTTTCTGTTGGCTGTTCAGCTAGCATGAAACCAGTACACCTCAGCACTGTAAGAACAAAACATACAGACCACAAACAGTCCAAAAACTCTTTTATATTATCCAAGTCTATGGCAGTAAAAAAAAGAAAAAAGAGAGAAAAAAATAAAGATGGCTGGCAAAACTCACCCAAGGAGGAGCTAAAAGTCTGGGCCCAGTGATCAAGCTTATTGCCTGTCTCTCTTTCAGTTGAAAGCATTAAAATGCCCACAAACTACTAAACAATTAGTACAGATGAGTCCCATCTTTGTTAGAGAACTGTATCAAGAGGTATCTTCAGTCATGACCTAGAAAAGTGAATGGGGTCCTAAACCGCCAAGAGAAGTGGGGTGAAGTTACATGAGAGGACACTGTAGGCTGACTGTCAGGGGAAACCTGTCCACCTGGCAAATGCCTGCTACATGGTGGGAGGCCCAACAATTCAGGGGAACATTTAAAACTTGACATGAAGAGCACCGGAAAACGCACAACTGGAAGCAACACAAACCTGGGAAAGAGACCATCAGCATAATTGTTGTTTCTGTTGTCATGGGTTTTGCATCCACAAACATGGTCTGGGAAGACAAATGAGTAAGGTCTTTCCCATCTATAACTTACATAGTTCTGTAAATTTCCATTAGAGGTTCATAAAATTGAGCTTGCAGGGAAATGGGATTCCAGAAAATGCCTGAATGCTGTGAGGCAATTCTGCAACGTGGGATTTAAACTTATTTTGTGCCACGTGAGAAACTTGACTGGGTGACAACTGTGGCATTCTTTTTGTCAGCATAAAAAATGATTTGACTATTCACCACATATTTTCCAGGTCTGTGAAAGCCTTTGGGATTATACTGGAGGAAAGATTTAGTTATGTTTCTATGGAAACCATAAGACTTATATAAAAGCCTGTTTAACAAGCAAGAGTGTGACACTGTATCTCATTCAAGGTGAGCCACCTCCAAGATAACTCATTGACAAACTTCCAACAGGGTTTTAAAGCCTGGGAGGACACCAGTGGATTTCTTACACCTCTAATAGGAGTGAGACTCAGCAGGTACTGCTGGATAACTACTTAGCACCATAGCATGGGTGTTATAATCTCACATGGAAAGTTGCAGCCATTCGGCTAGACTTGAAAGGAAATTTTTCCTCAAGTAGATCATATGGTAATGATTTCCTAAGTTTATGTCTTTCTCACTTATCCCCTATTTTATATATGTGTAACATCACTGATTCCAATGTGACCCTGAGGAGAAACACAGTTATTTTTTTTCATAAAACACCGAAGCGTTCACAGCCGTTTGTTTGCAAACGTCTAGAAAGAGAAGTGGTATTTTCTTCACTTCGTTATTACTTTTCCTGAGATGAAAGTCTCCTTTGAAATTAAGAAGAACTTTGTCCCCTTGACACTGCTCTCCCTGGTAAGCACACGGAAGTTGCTGTTGCAGTGAAACACAAACACCATAGCTGGCAGGAGTCAGAATTTATTTTTGTCTTTTCAGAAAAGAAGATGTTCAAATCAACTTTCAGAATATATTTCATGTTTTCTCATGGACAGCACTCCCAGCTATGTTGTGGATGCTATAGAAATAAAATAAAAATAATAGAGCTGATCTTACTTAATAGTTACTTTGCTGGCAAAAGCTGAGAAGGAAAGCTGCTTTCTAAGCTACTTTTGGTTATCTCACTGTAAAAACTTCACTGCCGTGAAAAAAAATGCCGAACAGAGGAGCAAGGATTGAAAGGCATCCTAGACACAACATCAGATTGAGGGATTAATTCTTTAATCTACTCCTACTACTTGAAGAAGTGCAATGAGTTAAAATATTTTTTGATAGCATGGAGAGACATTGTCCTTTAGGCCCTTTCTAGATTTTAACAAAGCCGGTCACTCACGTTTTTGGCAGTGCACTTCTAAGTTATTCACAAAACAGTTGCAGAATGCTCCCCCTGAGAAAGAGATCAGCAGAAACACAAAGGGAATATCTCAGACTTGTTTAGGGCCTGTTCCTGAAAAGACTCATGCAGTAACCTAGCTTCTCATACTGTCATGTTCCCTCTGAAAACGTTATTTTCCTCAAACTGACTTAATCAGCTCATGCAAGTGTTCTTGCAGCACCTTCACGTGTTTTCTCGGCTACGCAGCCACTAAAGAGGCCATTGATGTCCATTGTGATGGTTTATGTTTGTTGAGAAATGCACTGAACTACCACTACTCCATCACTGCCATTGAACTGCTTTTGAGTGATCAAAAACAAATAGTTGTTACTCTCTGCTGGAGAGGCACAGATGTTAGTGCAGCCAAATGTTATCCAGCTAGCGGAACTGCTGCAGAAGCCATCAAACCTTCGCAGGCTATACAGAGTCAGTCTGTGTCATAAGGTGCTATGAGGTGATTAAGGTCCATGAAGTTTTGCTCTGGTAGGATATAGAAAGTACAAGAAACACGCACCAAAAGAGAAAGTCTCTGAGAAAGGTGCCACATTATCTGCTCAAGAGAAATATGGTTTCTACACATCTGGTGTTGCCACCTTGCTGTTAATTGTGTTTCCAAACTGCCAGACAGCTCATTCATTCTCCTCAGCTTTCACTGAGCCAGGAAAGAACCTTCTACTCCCTCTTCCTGCCAGGACAACAGTTTCTAACATCACTTGCTAGAGCCTAGACTGCCTTGAGTAGGCTCCATTTCTGCAGAGATGGAGACAAAGCAGGCAGGTACAAACCATGCAACAATTTCTCAGACAAAAAGTTAGAATTCCAGCACAATATCATAGATACGCAGTCCTGTGGGACAAGGGCGTACACACAGGCTCAGTGTTGCAGGAGAGGATGCAAGTCAGAATCCAATCCTTCATGAACCACCTGCCCAAGGCCCTGCTGTTTTTCTCCTCAGGACCCACAGGTTAATATTCGCTGCTGTTTACATTCTGTAGTAGCATTTCCAAATAATTACACTCAGAAAATTCTAAAACAGATGTTTCCAGTTGTTTCCTCACTGACAATCATGCTAGTTAATTAGCGTTGGCTTTAAGGGTTAGCAAAGGTAACTATGACAGATTGAGCATGAGCTGCATGATGCTCATCTCCATTGTGTATAGCATTAAGAATCATACGCAGCTAAAGCATGTTCAGTTGTTTTCTCTGTATCTCACAAAACCTAATAACTTAAACTTCAGAACACCTGTGAGGGAGGGAATATTTATTTTCCTTATGCAGCAGGAACAATGTAGATACAAAGGCTAAGATTTCTAAGGCCAGCTTTCTAGAAGCAGTCTCCAATCTTAGTTCACTCGGGCACCACTAATAGCAGGTTTGTTCTGGACCTGATTCAGTTTTATTCATAGAATCATAGAAGGGACACCTTCCACTACATCAAATTGCTCAAAGCCTCATCCAACCTGGCCTTGAACACTGCCAGGGATGGGGCAGCCACAACTCCTCTGGACAACCTCTTCCAGTGCCTCACCACCTTCAATGTAAAAAATTTCTTCCTTACATGTAATCAAAATCTACCCTCTTTCAGTTTAAAGCTATTGCTCCTTCTCCTATCACTACATGCCCTTGTAAAAAAGCCCCTTCAGCTTTCTTGTAGGTTCCCTTTGAGTACTGGAAGACTGCTATAAGATTTCCCCAGAGCCTTCTCTTCTCCAGGCTGAACAGCCCCAACCCTCTCAGCCTGTCTTCATAGCAGAGGTGCTCCAGCCCTCGCATCATTGTCATGGCCCTCCTCTGGACCTGCTCCAACAAACAGGTCCATGTCCTTCTTGTGTTGAGGGCCCCAGAGCTGAATACAGTATTCTAGGTGGGGTCTCACAAGAGCAGAGTAGAGGAGCAGAACCACCTCCCTCGACCTGTTGGCCATGCTTCTTTGGATGCAGCTCAGGATACAGGTGGCTTTCTGGGCTGCAGGCACACATTGCCAGCTCATGTGGAGCTTCTTATCAACCAACACTCCCAAGTCCTCTTCCTCAGGGCTGCTCTCAATCCATTCTCCGCCCAGCCTGTACTTGTGCTTGGGATTGCCCCAACCCACGTGCAGGACCTTGCACTTGACCTTGTTGAACTTCATGAGGTTCTCACAGGCCCTTCTCTCCAGCCTGTCAAGGTCCCTCTGGATGGCATCCCTTCCCTCCAGCATGTCCACAACACCACACAGCTTGGTGTCATCTACAAACTTGCTGAGGGTGTACTCGATCCCACTGTCCATGTCGCCGACAAAGACGTTAAACACTACAGGCCCCAATACCGACCCCTGACGAATGCCACTCATCACTGTTCTCCACTTGGACATTGAACCGTTGACCACATTCTATAGAATTGGCTTTCAAAAATCACTTCTGGAATGCTCAAGACCTGCTGCTTCTTTCAGCCTCCCTGGGAGCTATGCGACAAGTGCTTGGATGAGTGGAGGAATCCTCTTTTCCTTCCCCAAGCCTACTCATACTCTAACCCCAAAATTGCCACATTATCAGTAGATGGAGGGATAATCCTTGCTTGGTCCTTGGTCTTGCCACTGGTCTCGTTGTCACCCCACAGGAACTGGCTGGCAGTTCTTCGGCAACATGTTCCTGAATCCTAGGTGTGCCAAGGACACACAGTGACTTTTTGAACTCATGCAACTGTAGCTACTCAAAGTTTCCAGTTACGCACAGTTTCAGTCGCACCAGTTCCAGAACACTTTGATGATGTTTTATACCTTTGTTTTGGTAGAAAGAGTTTGATTCCTCCATTCCGAGTGCAGTACATGGCTGAGACCTGCTCAGCTGCAGCTTCTGAATTGCAGTCGCACCCCATCTTTTCTGTATATGACCTAAGTTATGCAAGCAGACCATCAGCGGAGGCCTGAATAGAAGTATTTCATCAGTTTTCATATTTCAGACGACAAAAACATCTCCATTTAGATTTTGAAGTTGCTGATGAATTCATGAGAAAGTAAGTGAAGAGGCAATATTCTGTTTTCCAAACATTTCTTGGAACAGCTCTTGTTTGGAGTGTCTATTCACACACCAATATGAATCTATGTTACACCAGGCATAACAGGGAAGCATAAAAGGTTAGTTTTGCTCATGATATGAATAATTTTTCCTCCATTGCAACCTCAAAATTTAACTGAATCGTTCATTTTCTGAGAAGAAGCAGATGTTCAGAGCCTTCCAGCTTGACCTCTCCTCCAGAGAAGAAATGTGAGATATGAAGTTCAGGTGTTTCAATTATCTACATATACACATATATACACATAAGAAAACAGGCACCACTGCTTGAACAAATCAAAAAATAATTCCTTCTTTTAGGCAATTCAGCTCAGTGATGACAGCTGTTCCAAGAACTAACTCTCTTAGAAACCAGCTCTACCTAGAGAACAGAAAAACTACCAAACCTTATTCCCCACACATAACTGGCTGCACACGTCATGATTTAGCCCAGCCAGCAGCTAAGCCACCACACAGCTGCTCACTCACTGCTCCTCCTCAGTCGGGTGGAGAGGATTAAAATGTGACAAAAGGTCTGAAGGTCCAGATGAGAACAGGGAGTGATCACCCACCGACCACGGCCCCGGGCAAAACAGACTCAGCTTGGGGACAAATCAATTTAATTCATTATTATTTCATTCAGAGACAACAACCAGGAACAAGGTCAGATCTTAAAAACACCTTCCCCCACCTCTCCCTTCTTTTCGTTCTACCTCCTCCCCCAGCGGCACAGGGGGACAGAGAATGGGGGGGGGGTCAAAGGTCAGTTTGTTACACGTTGTTTCTGCCACTCCTTTCTTAAAGGAGGAGGGCTCCTCACATTCTTTTCCTCTGCTCCAATTGATCCCCTCCTCACGGGGCATAGTCCACAGACCTCTCCAGCGTGAGTCCTTCCCGCAGGATGCAATCCTTACCCATCAGATTGCTCCAGTGAGGGCTTTTCCCATGGAGTCACAGCTTCTTAGGGTGCAGCCACCCCCTCCACTTTGGGGTTATCCACAGGCTTCTGTCACATCTCTGCTTTGTCATCAGTCTCCAGCAGCCCACAAAGACAATTCTCTATGACCTCCTTCAGGCGCAGGCATCTCTGCTCCAGCATGCAGTTCTCGACGGGCTGCAGGTGAATCTCTGCTCCACCATGTCTCTCATGGCTGCAGGGGGGCCGCTGCTGTCTCACCACAAGCTGCAGAGGAATCTCAGCTCCGGCACACCTCCTCCTGCTCCGTGTTCACTGACCTCGGTGTCTGCATGGCCGTTTCTCTCAGATCTCACTCCTCTCTCTACTGTAGCCACACCAGGTCTAACCGGCCCAATGAACCTCATCAGTCTCGGCAGGATGAACTCTGCCCAGAAGGCACCCTGGGAGCGGGGAGCTTTGGAGCTCTCCAAGCCACACCACCACGGCTGTCTCCAGTCAAGTGGCAGTGGCCTAGCATGGGCAACCACCTGTCCGGGAAGCCAGAGGGGCCAGCCCCCACCCCCCCGTCTCCTCTCTGCAGGTACCTCCTAGTTCAGGTTCCTTTGTTCCCTTCTTAAATATGGCATTTGCAGAGGCGCTGATTGGCTCAGCCCTGGCCAGGGGGGATGAGGGGGCTGACCCGGCCAGAGACCGGTCTGTCCAGTTTTGGAGCTGGGAAAGCTTCTCGCAACTTGTTACAGAGGCCACCTCTGCAGCCCCTTCCCTGTTACCGAAACCCATCACACAAACCCAGCACAACACACAACTTAGATTCACACAGCGTATCTTTCCAAGATGCATGACTTACAGGCTGGGAAAGAAAGCACTTGAAATATCCTGTTGCCACATTTCCTGGTGACACTGATCGTACAACACTATAATATAAAATGCTTAACGAAATTTGCTTATTCTACTTGCTCTGGTGGAAAGTCACCAGTAGTTGGCCCTCTAAGACTTCTGTGAAGTGTCTGAGCAAAGGTACTTTCCAGGCTTTGGAAAGGTAAGTTTCTACGTGGTCACTGTTGACCTCAGTTAACTGTGATATCACCAGAATTTAGTTGTAATTTAGTTTAGTTCAGCTTGTTAGAAAAAGGTTGCTACTTCAGGAGGGTTTTCTTGATACTAAGTACTAGAGCTGAGGGATTTGAATGTTTATAGAGAGCTGAATATATGACAAATAAGGATTTTTTCAGAATTTCCCAAATGGAGATGGAAGTTACAAAATGCTTTCTTGAAGCTAATAATCCCTTGTATTTCAAGTGCGGACTGGGCTGGTTTTGCAAAATAAGCATTTATTTAAAAAATCAGTTGCACCCTTAAAATGTTTGCAGTCAAGAGGAGGACAGAAAGTAGTTAAAGGATCACCTAAAAATACTAAATTATATTAAAAAAAAAAAAACAGCTTAAAATGTAAAGAAATAAATCAGATTTCGAGATGAAATAAATCAGAGCTATGCAAATTTGCAGCAGAAGGTCTGGCTGGAAAATTTCCTATTATTTTTTTTAAAAATAAATTAATTCAATCCAGGAATCTTTCTAAGATTTCTTCTTGCACCACTGAGGCTTTGGTAAGTGCTTCACTTGATGTAACTTTTAATGATGTCATTGGAGATGCATCCATTTACTCTGCTGCACCTCAGGAAGAAGAAGATGGGAAGCAACACTCTGTACAGCACAGCCAGAACCAAGCGAAATGTTTCATTCTGCTCCTGGTTGCAGTAGATGCAATCAGTCCTGAGTTCTGCATGGTTGGCTTCTCTGCTCATCACCCACCACTTGGAAAATTCCTGTGTTACCAAAAATGAGGACTGGGAGGGAAAATGACACAAGCATCATGAGAAATTGCTATGTGCTCCAAAGACCAGCATTGAAGAATGTTACCAAACAACAAACATGCAATGATTGCCATTGGCTTTGCTGATAAATTTCATATTCATCACCTCCCTGACTCAGAGAAACTTTTTATTGCAGCAAGCATTAGATATTGAGCAATGCCACCAGAGACAGTACACAGAGTCAGACAGACCCGTGATCTACTCAAAAGCAAACAGCTTATTTTTTTTATCAAAACCCTTTAACCAAAGTACATATCAGATTTGTTCTATTCTTTTGTCTGCTATATTCCATTTCCAAGAAAATACAGCTATTATTTGAGTATTTTTTGAGGTAAGTGACAGGAAGAAAATTTCACATGGATGAAGAGCCAGAGTGGTGCTGGCTGCTGTGTGTATGTTAAGCAGAGGATGGAAACTGGCAGAAAGAACCTCTGTTCATCGGCTCTGCTGCTCCATGTGGCTGTGGTCCTGGACATGACACCCCCACAGCCCAACCAGTCACCCGGACACGCCACCACCATGCCCCTACCTTGTTTCATGTACACAAAGATGCATAATGATTTGCTTTGAGGGAAAAGCAACAGCTACAATTCCTAAAAGGTGTTTGGAGAGGAAAAAAGTCGTCTTAAACTCTTGTCAGAGAGGCTCAGTGGCTCAGACGTTAGGGCACAATAGTGATCCCTGGGCATGATTTTTCCCCAAATCGACAGTACATTCTTTACATCTAGCGCATCTAGAGGCAACAAACGAAAAAACAAGTCCCATGCGAAGGAATTTTGCATTAACAGCTAGGTGAGCCAGAGGAGCACACTACAAAGCAGCAACAAGGGAGGTTTGGGCAGCTACTGCCCACCCATAGCCACACTTAGATGGATGCTCAGTGTAAGCACACTTTCTAACCATGTTTCCTAAGGCAGGAGCTCAGGTATGAGCTAACAGATTGCTCGTAAATCTACCAGTCTTAAGGCAATTAAAATTAGGAGTGAGCAATGATGCCAAACCTTTGACACTTCTCATGAGCCTACCCAAATTTCTATTTCACCCCATCTAGCTCTCATTGGTCATTTTCTCTTTGGTCAGAAACCTCAAGGATATTCAAACTAATACCCATTCTTCCCTGTTTGTTCTGTCAACAGGTCAAACATTATTTCAAACAAGGAAAAAACGGGCAGAGTGAACCCGAGAGAAACTTATCAGTCAGAGAAAAAAAAAAGTTGAGAAATCTGTTCCTCAGCTCTGAGCAATTGCCAGAGATTGGGCATTTTTGCAGTGATATACCAGCAGTTACATGATGTGATAATTCTTGTGAACATAATGCACTTTGGTAACTACGAGAAGCTACGCTGTAAAAGACATCATCATCTAAGGCATAAGCTGTTACGGCAAGATGCAAGCAGTCAAAACATCACAGATGTCCCAGTATAAAGCCAGAGCCAAGCTTTACTGATGTTTCATTTCCTGTGGGATATGGGATGTGTAGGCAGTGACAAGAATGGAGCAAGGGCTCATTTACAGCAGAAGAACTTCACATTGTTGAGTGCTGTGTCATCCTGAAGCCCCTGTGGGGGTTCTACCTTGGTCTGGAGACCGCATATGTTGCAGCTTTTGCTCCATGGGCCAAATCTACCCCATGATAGTCCATCACCTATTAGCACAGTTGCATCTGAGCATCTGAACTGGATGTTGTTTGCTGCTGTGTCATCACCTCCTCCTTGGGACTTCTCTGTTCTCAGTGAGAAAGAGATCAGGTAGCCTCCAGGGCAAACTTGGAAGCTGGTCCAGGTACCCCACCTAACAAGAAGCAGACAGAGGAACATCCAGGCTCTGAAAACTGCTGGGAAGTGCTCCTTCTCCTTGTCATGCTGCCCTGAAGTTTAACACTTCCTTGCTCACAGCAGTGACCAGCACAACATCCTGCTGCAGTCTGGGCCCCGTTACATTCTCTTTTTTTTTTCCCCTTCTCTTCCAAGGATGTACTTTTTGCTTTATTGGTATCTCATCAGAAAAACACCAGTAAGTCTGAGATTGGATAGTTATGGTTCTGGTGGAAACTCCAAAGACAGCCTGAGCACATGTTTCCTGGTGCATCCCTGACCTGTCTGACAAGCACACACCAGGCAGTGGGAAGAGCAGACATTTCCATCCCCTGCAGCAGGGCCAGGGTTTCACCCAAGCAGTTTCTAAACGTACAGTTAAAACCCCTTTTTCTCACATTTGCCCCATGTGTTGCAGATTTCCAAAGAAGGACTCTATCCCTAGGACTGTACTTCAGGTGTTCACAGTGCTCTGCAGACATTTCAAGAGCAAACAGAAGGTGGCAATGTAAAGTAACCATGTTTAATTACCAGAAAAATGAATGAACAAAAACCTCAACCACCTGTTTTAATTTGCTTTATGCGACAGCACTATGCGGGCAAAGCAAGTCAAAGAAGACATCCCTGCAAAGGGTGACACCTGTGGATATTTTGCAAGCTGGTGCATGACAAACTGGAGAAACCACAGCGTTACTTACCCCCCCACCAAGGACTCAATGACTGAGTCATCTTGACAATGCAGACGTATGCCGTTCAGAGCTGTGTCATCTCTTCCAAACTGAGAGGACTCCACCTGCAGTAGAAGTCACACAGGGACAGAGGTAAAGGCAAGGGGGAGAAGCCCCAGGAAAAGTCTTTCAAGTGTCAGTCAGAAACAGTCCCAACTCCTTTCTGTAATGAGAAAATGTCTTAGGAAACATATGGGAAAAGACGTCTGTCACACTGGGAAACTGTAACGTATGTACATAACCCTTGTTACACGTTCTTCTTTGTGTTTTCTAACTATTTCTGATCCAACATGTGAGACAGAGACTCTGAGTCCCAGGAGAGATGCCAGAGGAGGCTGCCTCACTCCCTGACTCCAGTAGCAGACTTCAGCCCTGACGTACGTGGCTTCTCCCAGCAACATCAGCCACATGGGGACCATGCATCTGACAGCACACCTCTATCCAGTTTGAGAGCAAAACAATCCTGATAGTAGCCCTGATTTTACTGTATCTAATGGAAATCTCTTGTCCTAAATTAAAAAAAAAAAAAATCTTATTTTTCTTTACCGGTGTAACTATAGTGGCAACATTCTCTAGGCTAATTTTTCCAAAAGACTCATTGTTTTATGCACGGAGTACCATACTCAGGAAGCAGCAAAACACTGCAGAAAGTCCTTAAACTCTGGAGAAGACCGTCCTGGGAGGTGGAGAGCTGTATACCAGGGCACAGGGAGAGGAGATAGTGGGAAATAGGGAGAATTTTACCTTCAGTGCAAATCCGTTGGCATAGCCATAGCGGCAAAATTGCCGACTCCCCCACTTGCCCCAGTGGCCTCCGTTGGGCACAGTGAGAACAGAGGTGTATTCACGTGCCCTTGTGCCTGGGGTGCAGAGGGAAAGAAGCAGGGTGAGGGTAGCTAACACGAGGAGCTTCATCTCGCGCACTCTGCGTCTGCTGAAGGAGAGCAGGTATGTGGACAAGGGGATTTATACCCTGTCAAGGCAGTCAAGGACTCCCCACCAGTCCATCAACAAACACCATAGGAACAATAGTTTCCACCTGGGCAGTGACACAGCACTTGCTGACCTGCTCACAGTGCCCACGAGGAGCTCCCGGGGAGCACAGAGAGTTTGACAGCCAACATGCAGCAGATGCTGTGGCTGCAGGGGTATCCACCATCACTGAAGGGTTATAGTGAGACCTGTGTGCTCCTTGCAGTGCTCATCGTGCCTGTAGAGCAACTTGGCAGAGGCTTAATATCAATTCCTGCTGCTGACTATGCAGATACTTGGCCATGGGGGTGTTTGCTTTTAGAGGGAAACTGTCATAACCATTTTAGTTATTACTGGATGTCTGGAAAGACAGGTCAAACTATGCAAAGAAACACAGGGGACATGATCTGGAACAACGTATAAGTAAACTCAAGCCTTGTGTCTCCCAACAGCCTGTGTTGGGAATAGGATTCCTGGTAAGCGTCACATATGTGCAGGCTATTTATAGTTTCAATGTCATTTTTTTCACTGTGATTTTTATTTCAATCAAAACACTGTGCTTTATGACAACCTTAACTGAAGTCAGACATGCTGGGGCACCCACAGTGATTCTCAGAGAGACAGCAAAATAAATGCCGTTGAGAGGGGAGATGGAAGGCAGATTTTCCAGAAAGGTGATACTGAGTGTCGTGGTTTTTTGGACTGAGGGTCGAGACAAGAACCGAAAGGGAGCACCCACCAACCATGGTCCCGGGCAAAACATGACTCAGGCTTTCTTAATAAAACAAAACAATTTATTAACAGTTACTGAACAGGAGACAAGGGAACGAAACCGGTTACTTGAGAGGAGAAAAGAGAAAACAAGGCCAGATCTTAAAACAACACCTCCCCACCCCGTTTCCTTTCGTTCCTGGCACAACCTCCCCCCCGGCGGCGCAGGGGGACAGGGAATGGGGGGTGCAGGTCAGTTCATCCATGTTGTTAACTGCCGCTCCTTTCTTAAAGGAGGAGGAGCCTTTACACCATTTTTCCCTTGCTTCGGTGGATCCCCTACTCACAAAGAAAAAAGTCCCCAAACTTTTCCAACGTGAGTCCTGCCCGCAGGATTGCAATCCTTCCCCATGGATCGCACCAGTTCGGGCTTTACCAGTCTCGGCCTCTTAGGGAGCTGCTGCCACTCGCGTCGGCGTGGGTCGTCCCACGGATTCCAGATGCCTCCACGACCTCGTCGTGCATTCCATGCCCCATTATTAACAGTACCTCGTCGTGCATCCCCTGCTCCACGACCTCTCCTGGGCTCAGGCGTCTCCTTCCCGACGTGGGTTTCTCCACGGGCCACGAGTGGGTCTCTGCTCCGCCGAGTACACCCTGGCTGCAGGGGGCTGCCTGCCATCTCACA
The DNA here is from genome assembly GCF_009769465.1 of Tauraco erythrolophus. Taxonomy (NCBI): domain Eukaryota; kingdom Metazoa; phylum Chordata; class Aves; order Musophagiformes; family Musophagidae; genus Tauraco; species Tauraco erythrolophus. Next base: position 119,206,207 of record NC_141465.1, on the reverse strand, counting down.
CCGATTTGCAAGGGAAACCTCAGCTCCAGCACACCTCCTCCTGCTCCATCTTGACTGACCCGGTCGTTGTGGTTGTTTTCTCTTAGATCTTAATCCTCTCAGGGGGAGCTCGGCCCGGCGGGCACCCCGGGAGCGGGGCGCTTACCAAGTCCCCCATGCGGCTCCCCCGGCGCCATCTTGAGCACATGGCGCCGGCCCGGGCCCGAGCGGCCCCTCGGCCGGGAGCCGGGAGCGAGGGCAGCGCCCTCCTGCTCTCTCCTCGCTCCTGAGCAAAAAGCCCTTTCCCGCCCCTTTGTCCCAACTTAAATAGGGCAATTCGCAGAGGCGCCGATTTGGCTCAACCTCCCCCGGGGGGGATGGGACTCAGATCTGGTGGCACAGGGAGCAAATCCCCTCCCCTGCCACCAGAACACCCCCCCCCATCAAACTATCACACTGAGCTTGAGTGCACCGTCTTTGAGGATTCCAGGATGCAGGGAGATGTGAATTTGAAGCTCAGGAGTCGAGGCTCTCTCAACATACAGATAACCAACGCTCCCTAGGGCTCTTAGTCAGGCTTGCAAGGTCTGGCAGAAATTATTTCTCTGTTCAAGAGGCAAAGAGGAGAGTACATTTGAGGAAAGTATCTGGAGGCTCAGGATTTCATAGCAAGATGAGGTGCCAAACCTTGAATTACCAGAAGATGAAGAGTCTCCCTCTTCTAGGTTTCTCTTTCAATCTCTGCTCTGCTCCCTCTGTTCCTGTCCCATTAAGAAGTGGTGTTGTCTTTTCCACCCTTGGCTCTGTACTCTCCTTCTGCTTGTCAGTGCTCTGTGCAGGTGACAATATCTGCAAACGGAGGTGACGAAAAACGGGATGAGCCTTTCGGTGGAAGGCACCCAAACAGCACAGCATGTGAAGGAAGCACAGCTTGTTTTCCAAGGCCAGGTTGGATGAGGCCCTGAGCAACCTGATCTAGTTGGAGATGTCCCTGTTCCTTGCAGGGGGGTTGGACTAGATGACCTTTGAGGGTCCCTTCCAGCCCTAACCATTCTATGATTCTATGATTCCTTTTTAAACCAGGACTTTCATCTTGCTTCTCCAAGGGGGGTGTCAAAGCCCAGAGGAAAGGTGCTTTCCCTCACAAGGACTGTGTCGTCACAGCTGGAGAGCCAGGTGTGTTTGCTCAGGCAGGGCCACACAGTGGAAGCTGGGACACTCAGACCTGCTCTTGGCTGAATGTGAATGAAAAGAAGCAGGAGTCAGAAATGGCTGGGACCTGATGTTAACACCGCAAAAGAAGCAGCAGGATCCTCACATTCTTTTCTCCTTGTCTGACCCCAAACTAGCTCCCTTGGCCTCTTTACCTCTAGCAGCAGTGATGCAGACTCACAGCCTGGCAGGACCCACCTACCCTCAGATTCTGCTCTGCTCAGGAGATTCCCGTCTCTTTCCAGCCCCAGAGGGAGGATCCCAGGGCATGGTGAGCCCACAGTGTTACAGGAGAGCGGGGTGAGGCCACCTTCAGGGATTTGGCCTTGAGAAATGACTCCTACGCACACTTCAGAGACCTCCAAGAAAACTCAAGCCCAGGGTCAGCACTATCACTCTGGGGCTTGGGAAGTATCATTTTCCCCACTGATAACCAAAGAAACTACCTGGTACCCTGGGGTGCCGAATGTGAGATGCCTTGGACTTGATCTCAGAGTACACAGCTTAGATAGCACTTAAGATGTACAAATGCCGTTGATTTCTGTTACCGTGTAATGGGGCTAATTTTGTTTGGGTGCCTTGAAAAGTTTTCCAAGATCGGCTAAACTCAAACATCAAAATAAAAAAACTCTACAATGGTGACATCCAGACCTCTTACCGACACATATACCCTACTTTCTCACTACCTCTCCTATATTTTAATATCCTTGAAATAATGTCAGGACACCGTTTTAAAGAAAATTGGCAAACTGATGAATTTGATTAATGAAACCTGACTACACTAAAATGATGATGATACAGGGTATTTCATCTTTTCATTATTCATCCAGCTGAATACAATTATTTTTTGTTAGCAGAGGAGCATAAAAATTATGGCACCGCTTTTCAGCTTTTTTTAATACTTCTAAAATTTCAAAATAAACAGATTAATATAGTATTAAGTAGTATATTAATTCTATAAAATTACTATTGTCATGCTATGACATATTTAAAACCTATATGGAACATGGAAAATAAATGTATATCTATAACATATAAAAACATATACCATACGATTTGCTTTATTTTATGATTTTATTGAATAAATGATACATTAGCAGCTCTTGAAATTTAATTCACTTCTGATTTTCACCATTGAAAATACCACACACTTGGGAACACAAACTTTATTTGGCACTGTGGTGTGTTGTCTTTCTCATATTCTCCGCTTCTCATATTCATGTATATCTTCTGCTGCCCAAAACACAATAATCATTTGAGAGGCTTCCCAGACTGCACAGCCTTTTCCTACAGCTTTTGAAAAGCACAGCAATAGACTGTGAAGTCACGGAAGACCACACCTGCTTCAATTTTCTGGCTCCCGTTTCAGTATCCAGTGACTCTGCTCTCCATTCACAGCCCCCATACCTCCACCCTTCTCCTGATGGTCTATCAGGAGCTCAGTAAATCCATGGAGATTCTGATGTATTTGAGCATCGTACTTTTCATCTGTGTTCCGAAGAAGGTCATGCAGCAGGGTCATTTAATTCTTTAAAATTGTAAGGATTGGGCATTTTTATAATCTAGGAACAAATATTATTTCTGTGGCAGGTAGAGAAAATCAGTTCCTATCACCTCCTCTACTATGTGTTTTGTAGAATTCCTTGCAAAAGATTAAAGACACTAATATACAAAAAAAAAAAAAAGGTTCTTCTATCAACAAAACATAGAAGTAGAAATGAGCCTTGCATCGTAACATTCAGCTATTCATATTAACCTCCATCTTAGACATTTTTACTCCCTTCTTCTCAGGATCCAGATCACACCAGAAGTTTCCAGGAGCAGGGAAGGATCTAGTGTGATGGTTTGCCAAGGGTCAGAGACAAAGGACAAGCATTGTACACTGACATCCATAACTCAGAAACACACTTGAATGATTTGGTCAGGTACAAGCAAGAACTTCTCCATTTCAGTCTGTGGAATTAAAAGAGTTTTCCTCTAAGATGAAATCTTTATACGCTAAAAGGAGAGAATTTGCATCTTAGATTGAGGTCCAGGGACTACGCCTGCTCATAGATCATCTGTTAAACTGCCAGCAGGTTGTCAGGGCTGGGAATGTGAAAGCAACTTCTGGTGAATTAATTTTCTCTGCAAGTGAATAAAACCTGGAGGAAACTCAGGTGGATTGAAAAGTGGATGAAAGTCTGGTTCAAGAGGGTGATGATCAGTGGCATGAAGTCTAGTTGGAGGTCAGTAACTAGCAGTGTACTCCAGGAATCAATATTGGATCCAGTTCTGTTTAACATCCTCATTAATGATCTGGATGGGGCAGAGCGCACCCTCAGCAAGTTTGCTGACAACACAAAACTGGGAGGAGTGTCTGAATGCCAGCAGGTCATGTTGCCATCCAGAGGGACCTCAACAGGCTGGAGAAACAGTCTGACAGAAACCTCATGAAGTTCAACAAGGAGAAGTGCAAAGTCCCACACCTGGAGAGGAACAACCCCATGCACCACTACCTGCTGGAGGACACCCAGCTGGAAAGCAGCTTTGCAGAAAAGGACCTAGGGATCCTAGTGGACATCAGGTTGAGCATGAGCCAGCAATGTTCCCTTGTGGCAAAGAAGGCAAATGGAATCCTGGGCTGCATCAGGCAAAGCATTGCCAGCAGGTCAAGGGAGGTGATCCTTCCCCTTTACTCTGCACTGGCCTTCCACATCTGGAGTGGGCAGTCCAGTTTTGGGCTTCTCAGTACAAGAGAGACATGGACATGATGGAGAGTCCAATGAATGACCACAAAGATGATTAAGAGAATGGAACATCTCTTCTATGAGGAAAGCCTGAGAGATCTGGGACTGTTTAGCCTGGAGAAGAGAAGGCTCTGAGGTGATCTTATCAATTTGATGCATATAAACACTTGAAGGGAGGGTGCAAAAAGGATGGAGCCAGGCTTTTTTCAGTGGTGCCCAGGGACAGGGCCACAGGCAACGGGCACAAGCCAAAACACAGGAGGTTCCGTCTGAACATCAGGAAACACCTTTTTGCAATGAGGACGACTGCACACTGGCACAGGTTCCCAGAAAGGCTGTGGAGTCTCCATCTTTGGAGATATTCAAAAGCCACCTGGAGATTGCCCAGAGCAACCTGCTCTAGGTGGCCCTGATTAAGCAGGTCGTTGGACCAGATGATCTCCATAGGTTCCTTCAGCCTCAACCATTCTCTGACTCTGTGATTTTGTGAAATGGGAGAGATATTTACAGGAACAATAAGGCAGGATGAATGCCCACGAAGATAATCTCGCTGATGTGTTTTGAGTGAGCTGTAGGAATTGTTGAAGGCAGCAAGTACCCAGGAACTCAGTAGAGGAGTGAAGGTAGACACCAAAGAAGCCAGTAAGTACAGAGGGAGGGTTTGGGCTGAATGTGTGTTTCTGTGTGCTCCAGGCCATTTTCCCACTCTGTTGCCAAGGTACTGGTTGTCACCTCACCCACCAGCTCTCAGTAGCCATGTCCAAAATGGCCACTACAATTAGTTATAAATCAAATGTAAATCACACAGCCTTGCTCTGTCAAACCTCCCTCACTTGCAGCTTGGGATGAAGATGAGACACTCCACAGGTAACCGCATTCCGCAAAAGAACACACTATCTCATAGAAACAATACATCAGCAAACCCAGAAATCACACCTATCGCAAAATAAACATGAAAAGGTAATGAAGAATGTATTCTATTCTATGAAAGTACAAATAAGCAAAGGGTTGTATTATTTAGAAACAAGAGGTGGGATTCTGAATGAACATAGACATCTACAGTACAGATGTCTCCATCTGAAATTATCACCGTGGGCTCTATTCGTAGCTGCTGAGAGAGACAGTATGACAACGATAGAGAGAAACAGACACATTCAAATGAACCTCTCCCTAAAAATACCCATTCATCTCTGCTGACTACAGGGAGGCATGATCCCCATCTGGACTAGTCTTAAAACTTCAGTCTCTTTTTAGGCTTTAGTAGGCTAAAAACAGTAGTGCTGAATTAGAATTAGTTTCCAGTAATATGGGCAAATGTATAAAAGAACATGAGTAATCAAATTATGTGCTGTCTGGTCCTCATTTTCTCATTTGCTAAATTGACTCAGATTAATAGAAAACAGAATAGCAGGAAAAATGCCAGTAGTTCCCTGGGTCTTCCTTTTTTCATTTTTTAAATATGGGGGTTATGTTTCCCCTTTTCCAGTCAGTCGGAACTTCACTGGACTGCCACAACTTCCCAAATATGATGGATAGTGGCTTAGAAACTTCATCTGCCAGTTCCCTCAGGACCTGTGGATGCACCTCATCAGGTTCTTTAGATGGTCTTGAACTCATTTTTCCCCTACAGTGGGCGGTTCTTCATTCTCCCAGTCCCTGCTTTTGCCTTCTGCGACTTGGGCAGTGCGGCTAGACCACTTACCAGTGAAGACTGAGGCAAAAAAGTCATTGTATACCTCAGTCTTCTCCATATCCCAGGTAACCAGGTCTCCCGTTTCCTTCTGGAGAGGTCCCACATTTTCCCTAGTCCTCCTTTTATCACCAACGTACCTATAGCAGCTTTTCTTGTTGCCCTTGATGTCCCTGGCCAAATTTAATTCTAACAGGGTTTTAGTTTTCCTATCCGAATTTCTCTATATTCTTCCCAGGCTACCTGTCCTTGCTTCTACCCTCTGTAAGCTTTTGTGTTTGAGTTGGTCCAGGAGCTCCTTGTTCATCCATGCAGGCCTCCTGGCGTTTCTGCCAGACTTCCTCTGTGTTGGGATGCACTGCTCCTGAGCTTGGAGGAGGTGATTCTTGAATATTATCCAGCTTTCTTGGGCCCCTTTTCCCTCCAGGGCTTTATCCCATGGTACTCTACCAAGCAGATCCCTGAAGAGGCCGAAGTCTGCTCTCCTGAAAGCCAGGGTAGTGAGCTTACTATGTGCTCTCCTTGCCTCCCGAAGGATCTTGAACTTCACCATTTCATGGTCACTACAGCCAAGGCTGCCCTTGAATTTTGCATTCCCCACCAGACCCTCCTTGTTGGTGAGAACGAGGTTCAGTATAGCACCTCTCCTCATTGGTTCCTCTGTCACTTGGAGACAGTTATCGTTAATGCATTCCAGGAACCTCCTGAATTGCCTGTGCCCTGCTGTGTTGTCCCTCCAACAGATATTGGGGTGTTGAAGTCCCCTATGAGGACCAGGGCTCGCAAACATGAGGCTGCTCCTGTCTGTCTATAAAGGGCCCCATCCACTCCATCTTCCTGGTCAGGTGGCCTATAGCAGATCCCACTACAATGTCACCTGTCCCTGCCCCCCCTTTAATCCTGATCCTTAGGCTCTCCATCTGCTCCATGCACTCCAGGTGGGCATATAGAGGGTAACATACTGATATAGAGGGCAACACCTCCTCCTCATCTCTCCTGCCTGTCTTTCTTAAAGAGCCTATATCCTCCCATTTCAACACTTCAGTCATAGGAGTCATCCCACATCTCTGTGATGCCAACAATATCACAGCTCTGCAGGCGTGCACTCAGTGCACTCATCTCTAACTCCTCCAGTTTATTCTCCATGCAACATTCATTTGCACAGAGGTGTTTAAGTTGGGCCCCCAGTGAATCTGACTTCCTGGTTGGAGTGTCTGGAATTCCTTTCTGCTGCTCTTCGGGTGCTCTGAGCTTGTCATGGGCAAGCCTGATATTATCGCCCCCCTCCTTCAAGTCTAATTTAAAGCCCTGTCAATGAGCCCCTCTTGTTCATGAGTAAAGACCTTCTTCCTCCTTTGAAAATGGCGAATCCCATCTGATGCCAGAAAGCCTGATGCCATGTAGGTCATGCCATTACAGAAAAATCTGAAATTGTGGTGGTGACACCAGCCACAGAGCCATGTATTAATAGACTGGGCATGTCTGTTTTTTTCCAATGTCACCGCTGGCAACTGGAAGGAGAGACGAAAATATAACCTCTGCTCCAGATCCCCTTATCAACTGTCCCAGGGCCCTGAAGTCTTTTTCATTGCACTTGGACTACACGTTATGCTTTCATCACCACCAACATGGAAGAGCAGTAATGGGTAATAGTACAAGGGCTGTACCAGGCTTGGAAGTTTCCTAGCAATGTCCTTGACATGGGCCCCAGGGAGGCAGCAGACTTCCCTAAGAGAAGGGTCTGTTCGGCATATTGGTCCTTCTGTTCCCCTCAGAAGGGACTCATCTATAGCTATAACGCGTCTTTTCTTCCTCGTGGAGGTGGTCATGATACAGGGGATAGGCTTTTCTGACCCTGACAACACCTCTGTTATAAATGGGCTGTCATCAACATCCTCCATTGATGGGCCTTACACATCCAGAGCCTTGTACCTGTTGTACAGAGGCACCTGGGAAGGTGAGGTGGGCAAGAAGGGAGTTCACCCGCCACCTCGAGCACGGACTTGCCTCCATTCACTCCTTCCCTTTAAGCTACTGCCTTCAGCCTGGTAGGGGGAGGATACAGGATTCCCTTGATCTTGGCTTTTTTCTGGTGGCTGTTCCTGTTGCTGTCGCAGGTTGGGCATAGCATGACACCACCAATCTCTCTCTTTCTCAGACTCCCTGATGCTCCTTAACCTTCCTATTTCCTCTTGCAGCTCTGCCACCACGCTGAGCAGATCTCCCACCTGGTCACACCTCACACAGCTGTTCTCACCACTGCTGTCCCGTACCACTAAAAGGCTCTGGCACTCCCTGCAGCCTGAGACCTGGATAGCTGTATGTTTTCATGGAAGCTCTGTCTGGGTTGCCACATCCATTCTGGCAAGTACAGAGGACATAGCTTTCTGCCAGGTGGATACCACAGCTAAGCTCCTTCTGAGAGGGTGATGGCCACCAGTGGAACTCACCTCTCAAGCTGGCAGGGTGACCATGCCCTTTCTGTGCACCCATCCACGCAAACTGGCACCCAAACTGCCGTACCAGGCCATGGCTGATGTGCCACACTCTGCCAACTGTTGGCAGTGCTCCTGGTCACTCGCGCTCCCCAGGCTGCTTTTTGTAGGTGTGACAGTGTCTGCCCTTGCTCTGGGAACACCCAGGCCTTGTCATTATCTCCCGCAAGAGCTGCTGGCTCCTGGGGAGGTCTCTCTGCTCCCCTGGCATTTCCCTGCCTCAGGAAAACCCCTTGTGTGCCAAGATCTTCTGCTCTGCAGGGCATCGGGCTGGCTCCAGAGCAGTTCCCCTCAGCAAGTATAGTTTATTCATTTCTTCCCTCCACAACCATTGACACACATGAAAACTATTGTCACATCCCTCCACAGACTTGTCTTCTTACTAAATAAACCAAATTCTTTCAGTCCTACTGCTTATATAATTTTCTAGATCTGGCATTTTATGGGGCTGGTTTGGGGATTTTTTTTTCTTTCCTCTATCGGTAGGTCCACAGGTTTCTTGAATTTCATTGTTCAGAACTGTACCAAATACCCCAGCTAAGATGAACCAAAATGCTGAGAAGAGAAGGATTATTCAGCATAGCTGGAAGCTTGCACTTCTGTTTAGGCTTTCCAGTATGATTCCTGCCATTTTCACAAGAGCATGACACTGTTGTCTCATGCTTAGGTTATGATCCACTACACTCAGAATTGCTACAGAGGATTCCTGCCCTTTTCCTTCCTACTAAATCAATTTCAGTATTACTTGCTGTTCACCATGCCCTCACAGGAACTGAAAACACATGAAGGGTCCACCTGTCTATAGATCTCATTGTGATTTCTGCCTGCATAGGATGTCCAGCAAGCAAATCAAACAGCCTTAAGAAAATTGTTGAGCAGAAAGAAAGCAGAGACCATGGTCCTGGAGCGGGTCCAAAGAAGGGCGACTAAACTGGTCAAGGGGCTGGAAAATAAAACTCATGAGGAGCGGCTAAGGGAGTTGGGGCTGTTTAGCCTGGAGAAGAGGAGGCTGAGGGGAGACCTGATTACAGCCTACAAATACTTGAGAAGGGATGGTGGGGAGGTAGGGGAAGGGCTCTTTACATTAGTGATGGGTGATAGAACAAGAGGAAATGGATATAAGCTTAGTCAGGGGAGATTCAGGTTGGATGTTAGAAAGTATTTCTTCTCTGAAAGGGTGGTCAGCCACTGGAATAGTCTGCCCAGGGAGATGGTTGAGTCCCCATCCCTGGATGTGTTTAAGAACAGGGTGGATGAACTACTTAGGGATATGGTTTAATGGAGGATTAGGGACGGTTGGACTGGATAATCTCTAAGGTCTTTTCCAACCTAGAAATCGTTTTGCTTGTGTCTCATAGTTGCTTTACACTCTTTGCACCAAGATGTTCACTTGTTTCCTTAAGGCTGTGTTAGGAGTCAGAATCAGCAGGAAAGGAGGTTCGCAAATAAGGACCAGAGAATAGTAGCTAAAAAAGTAATCATATCTGCTCAGGCAGGACGGTACAAGGGCAGCCGAGGATGGAGAGAGGTACTGTCTGGTGTGCTAGGAGGAGGTGGAGGGAAGCTGCAAAGAGAACTGCTGAGACCTGCAGATAAGGCCACAGCAGACAACTCAGTCCATTTCTACTTAGGGTACAGGACACCATCAGGTGACAACAGAAACCAAGGCATTGTCTCGTTTGGCTCTGACACTTGACTCTCTCTGAAGGTTTAATCCTTCATACATTGTTTTCTAGAGCTCCCATTATTTTTGCTGATCTCTTCTGGACTGCGCTCAGCTCGTTACACCTGTTTTGAACAGCATTTCAGCACAGACCTTGCCATTGCAGCATGGTACTGAAAAGCTGGAAATCTACTTGTTTATTTATTTAAAATGCCCAATTAGATAGCAAGGGCGGAACCAGTCAGTCACCAGTCACTCTCTCTCAGCTCTCTCTGAAGGTGACTATTCTCAAATCAGTGTAATCTTTGCACCTGTGCTTATTTTGAATCCTATGCCCATCCTCTAATGTCTTCAGCATCTCCCACGTTGGTGCCATGTATAAATGTAATAGGCAAACTCTCTATTCTACCATGCAAGTCATTAAGAAAAATATTGAGTAATTCCAGACCCAGAACAGTCTCCTGTGGAACATGGCTCGATATATGCTTCTAGAATTGGATCAGGCTTTTGACATTTTTTACCATTGATTCAAATTGCTAATTAACAAAACAAAAAAGAGACAGACCTTCCTGTAGTGCAGATTTACTGACAGCCAGAGACCAAATGTCAATTTACACCCACTGCAAATCTTCAGCTAAGGATCACTTCACATATGAAGAGAAGAGGAGGGGAGGGGAGGGGATGGAAGGGGAGGGGAGAAGAGAGGGAGAGGAGAGGGTGTACAAAGCTCTGAAAAGAAAATTGAATATTTTTAGATTATTTTGATAAATACCAGATTAGTAAAAGTATACCTCTATTTTTAAAAAGGACTTGATTACCAGATCCTGAGCACAGGCGAAGGAGGGGATGAAAAGAAAGGAGAGGACATGTCCCTGACATCAAAATGTCTAAAAGTGTTTAATATATGTAAAGACCTTTTTCTTATATCAAAATTTTGTGTCTCTTCAGGTGATTGAAGTGTTGATGGAAAAAACTTTAGCCATCACTCTGAGATACACGCTCATAAATAGAGCAGATTGCACCCTGACCAGAGAAGGAGATGGTCTCTACTACACCACATGTTTTGACAGACAATCTTGAGGCCATGCCTGTAAGATGAAGTCTCATGGGAGAGAGTCTATGTTCTTACAGGAAACCCACATGTAGAATTACAATCCCCTTCCACTCTGGAGCAGGGCAGAAATACTTGATGGTCCTTGGAGATTACCATTGGGAATTACTGTCGGCCACTGCAGCCTGAACATTTGCACTGATGGGAAAACTTAAGCAAATGTCTTCTCTCTCTCAAGAGGCCTTAGCAGGCAATCATACTGATCCAAATAATTTACTGTGAAAGAGACTCTGTCGTCTACAGTCAGCCATCCACCTCTGAAACTGATGCTGCAAAGTATATTGATCCAGCAAAGCCTTTAAGAACAGCATTAATCTTCTGGACTTCATTTATGTTCTTAAAGTTCAGCAAATGCTAAAGAGTTTGGCTGTACTTGAGCTTGCAGCGCCTTAAAAACTCAGACCTTCAACTAGCAACCTTCAAACCAAGGTCCTAAAGCCCTCACCACTGACCAGTGGACCGCTGACTTGGGAGGCAGCCTTGATCCTGACACTGCTTCAGTTCTCCTTTGTCACAAAATAGTGTGAACCACAATGGACTCAACAGCTCTGCTTGGGGATCTCTGAACTAACCAGAAGATAAACATGATCAGCAACTTTGCTGATGGGTTACTCTGGGGTCTCTCTCAGGAACAGACGACTACAGGGGAAATGCCAGTCAGGCACAGATTAACCCAAGGTATCCTACACTTGAGCGCAGTTCAGAGTGAAAGCACGAAGGCTATTCCTTCTGAGTTATGAATAGATATTTCTTCTGTAGTTTTGAACCTGCCATCTGCTTGGCTTCAACTCCTGCAAACACATTGATCTGAACCTCCATCTATTGCCTCACTTCTGTTGTAAACGTCAAGAGCAAGAATTGGTCACCACCTGCAAACAATGGTAGCTGTTTGGGGTTTGGTCTAGTTATTATTTACACTCTATTAAAATCCTGATCTGGAAAGGTACAGTTATTTGCTTTGGGAGTTTCCATACTGTTCTTCACTGAGGTATCCAAGGGCTCCACAAACATTAGTTTCTCTTGTGAAATGAGAGAGCGACGTTTCTCCATGTAATAGTCCAGGCACCAAGGCACATAGACTAAAGTCAAAAGAAGCCATTCACTCTGAATGCCACGTTTCCTTGACTAGATTTCAGGGGTTTAGGTATTACACAGGATGTAACAGATTCAAGACAGAGCTACAACTGCTTGTAGAAAACTTCATTCTGCAGTTGAGACCCTAGTGTCTCAGTGTAAACAACTCAGAAAACAACCTATGATTAGAAAGCCATCTATGAATGACTGAAGTGATCTACCTTTGAACCACTAAGGGAGGCATGACAGAGGTGCCCTAGGCAGCATTCACACTCAGCCAGGGCTCAGACTCCAGTCCCCAGACCCTGTCTTGCTGCCCAGTCATCCCAGACTGACCATATCCAGACCCTGGCTCCCTGCACATGACCTGGTGCCAAGATCTAGTTCCCCTTGCAACATATTCTGTTTTGTTCCTTGCCAAAAGACTTGGAAAGGAAAAAAAGGCACAGTTACCCTAGCATCATTAAAACTGTAGCACTGAGTAAGGGCATACGTGTCACATCCCACTAGTTCCTGCTGTCATGGGTGATGCTGAGAGCTGCAGGGAGCAGAAAAGTCCTGGAGAGGTAGAAAGAGTAGTGGAGAGGCAAACAGAGGGGGTGGATGTCTCTCTCCTTGCACCTAGGTACTGACCATTAACACAAACAGAAGCAAGGGGAGGTCAGCACAGCCACAGGTAGAAGGCAAGGGAGCCACTATCAGCCTGGGAGCGGGTAACATCCACCTGCTCACAGAGCTCTGGCAGCCACAGGACCCTCTCCCACCTTCCCCCCACCCCAGGCATGTGCATTTATGTAAGCCCACCTGGAGAAGGTGATGCTGGCTGGGACAGTGGGACCAAAGTGCTCGCTGGTAAGAGGAAGCTTCTCTTGCTGTAGGTTCCATGCCTCCTAATCTGCGGTGCTCGCTTGCAGCCAGTCACTGGGAGAAGAGGGGAGAAGAATTGCTGTGGAAGAATCATGCATCCTAGAAAAGCCAATGGCTTTTTCTCACCCCAGTTCCTATCTCCAGTTTCAGACTATTTATGCCTATTTTTTTCTATGTTTCCCATATCTAGTTTCTGGTCCCTCTTTATTTGATTTGAGAACTTCTGACACTCTGCTGTGTACAGCACAGGTAGCACTTCAGGAAAAGAGGAGCTGTGTCTCTGCTTTCTGTCCAGCACCAAGACAGGCAAAGGTATGCATCAGGACGCAGCTGTTGTTGCAGCAATAATCCTTCTCTACTCAGGGCTGAAGTATACCCAGCAGAGATGGAATAACCAGTCCGCTTAACGCAAATGCTGCCAAGACTCCACTACATAGGTGCAAAATGCATTTTTGGTTACATTTAAAGTTCACACCACTTAGAGATGATAAAGACAAGCTCAGAAGGAATGCATATGATGGATATTTTGTCAGACTCTGCACTGTCCCAACACTACATGCTGCTGAAATTTTGACTTTCTACAACAGTGCAAAACGATATATTATTCCCTAGCCTCCTTCTCAGAAACGCCTGAACCTGAAGCTTTACAAACAAGTACACAGCACAAGAAGATTCACCACAAGTGTTTGCGACGTGGCAAAGCTACAACGATCTGAAAATCATTGGAACGGAAGACTTGAGCACCTAGTCAGGCCAGCTGTTCTTCCTCCCCTCCACAGATTCTGCTGAGTCGTCTACTGCTTCTGTAAGCCTCAGGTGATTTTTTTTTTTAGCAGAGGCCACTCACCCACATCTCTACCCACTGTAAGTTGCTCAGGACCAGTACTGGTTTGTATCGCACTCTTCCTGGCTGAAGCCAACCAGCACAAGCTTCCTAATCCCCTACTCTCTGGAGTCACCACAGAGCAGAGGTACATCCCACGCTGATGGGAACTGCCGGTCTCTGAACAGACTTAAAATTTCTGTGTGAACGTGAATGAAAATCACCTTCCCTGAGAACTTCTCACAGAGAGGCTAGGTGCATGTCAGGGACATCTCGTCTCTATACACGCTGGTAAATTTATATGCATGTATTAAAAAGGGGTAAATGCCCCAGCAAGTGCAAGAGTGTTTAGTCCCCATCGAAACCTGCCACTCAAGCTGTCAGTGAAGCATTAACAGAGAAGTGGTGATCGGAACAGGGTCTTGCCCACGGCACGTCTCCTACTGCAGCCCTACAGGAAGACCACTTAACTCTTTCCATTTGCTGCCACACGCAGGTTTTCAGACAGCCCCAAGAGTTTCTTTTCATGAAAGACTCACCATGACTGTGCCAGGCTCTGCTTACTTATCTCACTGCTCTAACCTGGGAGAGACTGCCTGTATGAACTTGCCAGTCATGCTGCTCTTGGTGTGTCCTTGAAACCTTGACACTGCTCCTTCCATTTCTTCCCCCAGTGTTCATCCCTCATAACATACACTAGACATGGGAGGGACCCTCATGTTCAGCACAGGGACAAAGGGGATACCAGGGAGAGTGCCTGGAGAGTGGTTCCTGCTGCTATGCAGGAGCAGCCGTGTAGATGTAGGGGGAAGGATCTCAGGAACAGCAGAGAGAGAGAAGAAAGCAGACACCTTTCTTTTTTCTTTTTGATGGCATGACCTTCAGGTCGAAGCCCTTTCTCTGTGACTCTTCACTCCTACAGATTTCTGTGGGCTGTGGCCAAAGGGCAGGTCTGGGTGTCCTTGGCTGCTGCTGTGTCACTCTGCCTGAGCAAACACAGCTGGCCCTTCAGCTATTCTCTTCAGTTCTTGCTTGGTTTCCTATTTCAGGGAAAAAAGGTGAGTGCCTTGGTGAAAAATCTGCCTTTCTCAGCTATTTGCTATGCTGTGGTCCCTTCTTGTTTTGCACTCAGATAAAACTCCTGTGTACCAGGTCCTTTTGGTTCTTTGTGGACCAGTCTTGCCATTCTAAGTCCCTTCAAAGCATTCTCTTGCATCACTTTGCTGAGTCCATCTTGTCCTCAGTACTAAATTAATTACATAAAAATACTAAATCAAATGAATAATTGGTTACTCATGCTACACTAGTTCCTGAGTTTCCAATTTACCTCTTAGAGTGTCTAATTTTCTCAGTAATTTTAAGAAGGAGCTAAACCCCTCAAGCAATGCACTCTGTGGCATCAGTAGAATTGAAATTTGCAAATTCATGATACGAACCTCCACCATCTGAGTGAGGATCACTACTGCAGGAGAAGTTGCCATTTTTAGCATGGAAGTTTTTCTGTCCACCTCTCTCAAGAAATAGCCTTATCATCATTCCAGAAATCTTTCCAGAAAAAGTTTCACATTGAGTCAGGCACTGCAATCACAAATGGAAAATTTCAGCACAAATAGTTATAGACTGGAAAAGCTACAAGCAACTGAAATCAGTCTTAGAGAAGCAAACAGTAGGAAATCTCAACAGGCATTGCTAGCAAGCCTGTACACAGCAACAATGTATATAACTCTTCCTAGAAGAAAATGTTAGCATCATGCTGAGCCTAAATATCTTGCAGTTCTTCTTAAGAATTGAAATTTATTTCAAGTGGAACCCCAGAAAAGTATTTTTTATTTAAAAAAAAAAAAAAAAGTAATGCATTAAATGAGGCTTCTAACAGGCTTTAGTGTGCACACAAACACTCAGGCTGTGCATGCAACAAGGAGAGAAAACATGAGAAAATTAGGAGCGAGAAATACATTTTATAGATCGACAGGTAAAGCCCCTTACTCTTAGTGTACCTTTGGGCAACACCATTCTTCTGTCCCATGGCGGAGTTAGGGTGAGGTTAGGTTTAGGGTCAGGGTGTCAAGGTCCTCAGGGCTGGAAGTGCCCCAGCACGTTGCTTGGTGGAAGAGTTTAAAAGGGATAAAACACTATGGTCAGTGACAGGCAGGACAGGTCACTGAAGACCTGTTCAGGCCGTGTGTCAAGGAGCAATGACTGTGCTAACACACTTTGCTACCACAAATGGTATCTACCCGCTTCACTTGAGTAATGCTTGCTTTAGGCAATTTCCTCAGTCCTTTGATCCTTTCGTCCCTTCCTCACCTATGGCCAGGTACAGAAGAGCAAAGCCCCCTAGTTTCCTGAAATACAGGTCCAAACAACTTGGTCATAATAGCTTCACCAGTGAGGCTGAGGTCTTCTTCATATTAACCATATGCCTACATGAAATGCGGTTATACAAGCCAAAAAAAAAATAAAATACAGTTTATTTTTCTCTTTAAACTGGGACAAGCCACTGTGGAAAAATACTCGATTAACAGCATGTGTCTCTTCTATGGCCACATCTGCACAATTTTATCATGTAATTAGACCCTGGCTCCTGCCAGTGAGGGATCTATTAGTGAAAAGCTCCTCAGACAAAGGCAAGCCTTAGTGCATAAATTAATGTAAATCAAGTCTGGGCTCCCCCCTCCCATGCTGCTTGGAGCTGTTATGATCTGTATGTTGCTGCAAGAAATGAATGTACTGCTGGATCCTGAGGACAACAAGCTGATGAGAGGGGAGATGAGGTCAAGGCAGCTCCCTCATTTTTTTCCAGACGAGGTCCAGGACCTCAGCAATACAGCCTGGGTGAGAAGGAAATAGGCAGGAACAGTTAGCTTTGTGGATCATTATTGAAACTATGTGGTAGGCCAACTTCAGTTTGAATGTTTTTAAGAGGCTAATTTAAATCAAAAGACACACAGAATTTTACTGAACCTTGAATAAAACTGAGGTGATGTTTTCTGGTCTTCCAGCCTTTTCTCCTGCCACTAAATCTTTGCTTCCTTCCAGGTGGAGTCTGCTAGAAGTAGAGGAGATGACAGCTCTGAAGAGGACCCATCTTTACTGCTTAGGTATCAAAGTCATTGAGTCATTGCTATGAGTTGCAATTTATTTTCTTCTTTCCTGCATGCAGCAGCTCAAACATAGTCACAGGCACCTACAAGTGAGTGATGCCCCTTCTCTGTGATCTCTGCAAAGGTGGACAACCCTCACCTCTCCAGGGGAGGAACGGAGGTTAAGTTCATTGGGGAAGCAGTGGGAGAAAAAGCAAAAGGAGAGTTTGCACCAGCAAAGAAGCAAACTGGGTTACCAGGAGGACCAA
This sequence comes from Tauraco erythrolophus, assembly GCF_009769465.1. Classification (NCBI taxonomy): domain Eukaryota; kingdom Metazoa; phylum Chordata; class Aves; order Musophagiformes; family Musophagidae; genus Tauraco; species Tauraco erythrolophus. The sequence goes on along the minus strand of NC_141465.1, from coordinate 119,189,212 downwards.
GAAAGCACTTGGAGTGGGTGCTATAGGAGTGCAAGAGAGAAGAGAATGGGAAAATGTACCTAGTGTAGCTCTGTGCCTTTGGGGTAAGTGGTGTTTGCGAAACAGTGTTGCCTCTCCTCACTTCCAGCCTGAGAGACCTTGCTCACACCAACAGGATTTATCCATAGAGGAGGTTATTGTCTCAACACTGCAGAACACAGTTGCCAGTGCAGAGCTGTCAACACGCCTGGTGTTGAATGGACCTCAGGGAAAACGACGGCTGAAGAGGCTCCACAGAACACCTCTCCCAAGAAGTGAGTGACATATAGCTGAGATCATCTCAGGATATCTGTGGTGCAGCACTCTGTGGGATGGATGAGGGAGAAAGGATGGGGATGGGCAGGTGCAGGACGAACATCTGAGCCTTCAAGGTCATTCGGGGTATACCCTGTGCAGGGTAGATGGAAACTATACGTGTTTCACAGCATTCAGTTTCACGTGGAGATAAAACATAATTCAAATGTCTGTCCCTGAAAATGTCTTCTTCAGATATGTTAGGAGTAATAAAAAATGGGAGAATAAGGAAAGAAAGGATAAGCATGGCCCCAGCCAGCCTTCAAATGCTTTGATGCTTCGTCTGATATATTAAAGAGCTTGGCTTTAGAAATCTTTTCCCGGGTGTCAGAGGTATCTTCCTAGGCAGGTTGTGATAATAAACCTGGAGTTTAATAATAATAATAATAATAATAATAATAATAATAATAATAATAATAATAATAATAATAAACCTCAGTTTTTATACTTTTTGCAAAAATGAACATGCATTGATAAAACAAATCAGAGATGGCTCGCATCTCCTTAACAGCATAGAAAAGTTCAACTCTGAGACCCCTAAGGGGAGGAAATGGTGTGTGCTCATGTTTACCATGGGAAAAGAAGACTAGGAGGAAGAGGCAGAGCTGGGAGAGAGAAATGGATGAAGGTTTATGATTCTTGCTGGTGCCAGGGTAGATGGACGCTTGGAAGCATTGACTGGGGCCATACTTCTCCCTGCAGTAATTGTCATTTCTCCACAATCTACTGCTGGGAAAGAAGTGACAGGGTGGGACAGGCATGGGGCAGTGCAGTTCTCCAGTTGCTACCAGAGATGGGAAAGATGGAGGCAGTGATTGTGGGAAGACTTTCCCCCATCAATAGCCACCATCCAGCCATCCCACTCTACCCTCTGCAACAACCACAGTGCTCTCAGCCTGGCTTTCCAGGCTGGGCCACAACCATTTTGCCCATCTCCATAATGGTTTATTTTACTTTTGCCTGACATGTCCTGCAACCCATTCCTGTGCTGGTAGTTGTGAGTGGCCAATCATCCTACAGTGTTCAGAGTGCTAACAGACCTCTTGGTCTTCTCCACAAGGTCTGAAAAAGTTTTTCCCATTAGCAATCTGTGTTTAGAGCAGCTTCACAAAGTGTACAAGTAAGCTCTTGCAGTCGATGGAAGCAGAAGGATTTTCCAGGAGGCTCACTATTGCTTGGCACTGATCTCACACAGTCCTAACCAGAAAATATGTCACCTCTGCAGAGGAGAGCAGCGGCAATGAGTCAGCCAGCCGCTGTCGCAGCACCAGCTGCTACTGGTGCATTGGAGAGCTGCTGCCCCTGCTCCCACGTAGGGTTTTCACGACTGCTACACCACCAGAGACATGGAGTGCAGAGGATTTCCAGTCCCACAGAAGCGTTGCAGAAATCTGAACATTTTCCAGGACACACAAGCAGTGCCAGTCCTGCTCCTTCACTTGAGTAATTACTCCACGTCTGCCAATGGCAGAGAATCATAGAATCATAGAATCATAGAATGGTCAGAGTTGGATGGGACTCAAAGATCATCTAGTTCCAACCCCCCTGCCATGGGCAGGGAACCCTCCACTACACCAGGTTGCTCAAAGCCTCATCCAACCTGTCCTTGAACACTTCCAGGGATGAGGCATCCACAACTTCCCTGGGCCACGTGTTCCACTGCCTCACCACCCTCTGAGTGAAAAATTTCTTCCTTATATCTAATCTAAATCTACCCTCTTTCAGTTTAAAGCCATTGCCCCTTGTCCTGTCACTACACGCCCTTGTAAAAAGTTCTTCTCCAGCTTTCCTGTAGGCCCCCTTTAAGTTCTGGAAAGCTGCTATGAGATCACCCCGGAGCCTTCTCTTCTCCAGGCTGAATAGCCCCAACTCTCTCAGCCTGTCTTCATAGCAGAGGTGTTCCAGCCCTCTTATCATCTTCATGGCCCTCCTCTGGACTCGCTCCAGTAGCTCCATGTCCTTCTTGTGTAGGGGACTCCAGAGCTGAACACAGTATTCCAGGTGGGGTCTCACGAGAGCATAGTAGAGGGGCAGAATCACTTCCCTCAACCTGTTGGCCACGCTCCTTTTCATGCAGCCCAGGATACGGTTGGCTTTCTGGGCTGCAGGCGCACATTGCCGGCTCATGTTGAGCTTCTCATCCACCAACACTCCCAAGTCCTTTTCCTCAGGGCTGCCCTCAATCCATTCTCCGCCCAGCCTGTACTTGTGCTTGGGATTGCCCCGACCCACGTGCAGGACCTTGCACTTGGCCTTGTTGAACTTCATGAGGTTCTCACAGGCCCACCTCTCCAGACTGTCAAGGTCCCTCTGGATGGCATCCCTTCCCTCCAGCATGTCCACAACACCACACAACTTGGTGTCATCTGCAAACTTGCTGAGGGTGCACTCGATCCCACTGTCCATGTCTCCAACAAAGATGTTAAATAGCACTGGCCCCAGTACCGACCCCTGAGGAACACCACTTGTCCCTGGCCTCCACTTGGACATTGAACTGTTGACCACAACTCTTTGAGTGCGACTATCCAGCCAATTCCTTATCCACCGAGTGGTCCATCCATCAAAACCATGTCTTTCCAGTTTAGATATGAGGATGTCATGTGGGACAGTATCAAATGCTTTGGATAAGTCCAGGTAGACGATATCAGTTGCTCTTCCCCTGTCCATCAATGCTGTAACCTCATCATAGAAGGCCACCAAATTAGTCAGGCAGGATTTGCCTTTAGTGAAGCCATGCTGGCTGTCACCAATCACCTCTTTTTTTTTTTTTTTTTATGTGCCTTAGCATAGTCGCCAGGAGGATCTGCTCCATGATCTTTCCGGGCACAGAGGTGAGACTGACTGGCCTGTACTTCCCTGGGTCTTCTTTTCTTCCCTTTTTAAAAATGGGGGCTATGTTTCCCCTTTCCCAGTCATTGGGAACTTCACCAGATTGAAACTCAACCCAAGTAAACCACTGTTTCTACTCTCTTTCCTTTCCCTTTTTTGACCCCAAAACATCCTTTCATCTCCAATCCCTGCCTTAGAAAGGAGGTGATGTCAGTCAGAGAGAGTGTTTCCTCACCCTAACCCAGGCCAGACCTGTGCCAGAGCTCAGGCAGGCACGCTTGGGCTCACCCAGCTCCACAAACAATACCATAGCTAGAGGGGAAGTACCGAGTATCCCTAGAAAATTGGCTTTATGGTATTTCTCGCATGTCAGTGCTAGGCAGGATTTATTTCCCTGTTTGTTTTCTTCACTGCTGCTTGGGAGACATTTACCCTTTGCGAGGATCACATTACTGGTCAGGAAAAGGACTCCACAGGCAGCAGGAATTTGATGTCCAACAGTTTCTTATCTGCAACTCTAGTCCAGTTTGTATTAATAAAAGTTGAAGATTATTTAGTACTTCCATTCTGCTAACCAGTTGTAGAGAAGCTGGGAAATCCAGTACAGGCTTATGATCACAGTACAATATAATGCGTGTAACAATATGTGATCTAATAAATATTTTCATATACTTAATTTAATAAATTCAGCACATACCATAATGTATATATGATCCTGGTTACTCACATTCTCCATCAATTGTGTAAACAGTTAGATCCCAGCTGTCCAACTGCCTTTGCTCATATTCTCAGGTTTTTTCCCAATTTTACCCTGCAAATACAAAGAAGATAAACACATTGTAATGATGCTTTTGGCAGCAGCCTTCACCCATTTACTTGTGCGAAGCTCCCGTAAACACCTGTCACTTGCCATTTCACACTCCCCTCTCTGCGGCACCGGCGGCGGCTTTCCTCCCTGGGAGCACAGCAGTGTCAAGGCCAAGGCAAGAATCCAGGCAAGGCCCCAAGGAAAACTGTCCCCAATGAGCTTACAGACAGATATGACGTGATGGTGTGTGGCTGAGGGGGAGAAGTGGCATCTCCTTCCCTCTTCAGCCCATCTGCTCGCACCTCCAGCAACCACACTTCAGCAAAGACCCTCTTGCTGCAGAGTCCCTGGAGTGAGCACAGACAGCAGACAGGGTCTGCCAGCAGAGCCGTGTCCAGGATAGCACTGCTCACCACAAGGCTCTTCTCTTGTGCCGTTCCCACCAGGGTCCCCATGGGCTCCACCTGCAGCTACATGCCCAGGGAGTCTCCAGAAGAGAAAGCAGCTCCTGGGGTCTCTGTCCCTGCTCACCAGCTGAAGGTCAGGGTGGGGTCCTTGATTTGAACACTTGACTTGCACAAAGAATCTTTTAGTTAGAAAAAACGGCTGGAAGGATGTTCAGGAGGTCTTCTAGTGCATTCCTGCACCAAAGTAATCATTGCACACTAATCACTCCTGATGCACATCTGCTCAAACTTTGCAAAAGATTCCCCTGTGATGGAGATCCCACAACCTCCCTAGGCATACCTATTGCTGACTATTGTTGTCAAGTGGACCCCAGTGTCCAGTCTCAGCCTGCTGCAATGCTCATCCATCACTCTCTGGCTCAGCCAGTCAGAGACCCGGGCGCTCCCTCTCTCCTTGCAGCAGTGTTTGCACTGTCGCAGGCTCTTTCCCGGTGGTGGCCATGAGCTGTTCGTAGCGCAGGGTGCGGGGATGGGCCCACCCTCTCATTGCCTACAGACCCCAAGGGTGATGCCACTTCTGCTCTAATGTGTTCTCTCAGGCCCTGAAGCAATGCCTACCTGCACAACATGCTCTTTACATCCCCATCTTGAACAGGGGTTCCCATCCAGCCACCAGACCCCACCATGCTGACTCTTCTCGCAGCCCACCTTGGCCCCTCACAGCTGCCACCCAGCCTGGCTCTACGTGGCACAGGGGCAGCTCGATGAGGAAGAATACAGGAAAATCTAGGGTGGATTTTCTCCCCCGTGCTCCCTGCATTGGCCTCCCCACATCCTCCCACAGCAGCACTAGCTGCAGAGCCCTAACTGAGCTGCTCTTCCCATGACTCCCTTTCCCCAGACCTCCCGTCTTCCAATTATACAGTTCCAGCTCTCACGCTCGTTCCTCACAGGTCATGTTTTCCAGACCGCTGACCATTTTTGTTGCTTTCCATTGGGCTCTGTCCAACTGGGCTGCATCCTTCTGGGAGTTCAGTGCCCTCAGCTGAGCAGAGCATTTCTGCCGGGGGCTCACACATGCTGAGAAGAAAAATCACTCCATTTGTGATTGTGTGCAGGCTGTAATTTAGTTCATATATCTCAGCATGGAGACGACCCGACGCCGCTGACTCATGTTTTGCCTTTGATCCGCTATGACCCCCGGACCCTTCTCTGCAGAGTGATGCTAGTACAGGCGTTATTCTTCATGCAGCTGCTTATTTCTGCGTAAGGTGGGAGCTCACACTTGTCCCTGCAGAACTGCATCTCATTTTTCTCAAACTGTTTCTCCAATTTGATAAGACCATTTGTCAAGCTCGAGCTGTGTCCTCCAAAGTGCTTGCAGCCTATTCCAGCTTGCTGTGGTCTGCAAAGTATATAAGCTTATTATTTATTTTATAGGCAACCATTAATAATGACCTGGTCTGACATTTCCGTGCTACTGACTCTGTCTCCAAAAGCCACCTTGCTCATTCTTCATGAAGCTTTTCTGTGGAAATTGGATTTGGACAGAGCAAGAGGATTCATGATGAGAACAGGATACAAAGAGCCTGATGAGAAGCAAGACAAAGCAAGAGATATGAGCAAACAAAGCTAAACTCAGGTAATTACCTGTTTCCCATCTCAGGAAAAAAAAAAAAGATATAATGTATGTCATCTACTTCATCTTAGATGTCCTAGCCAGTAGCAAGTCAGAAATGCATGTCCTTATGCCACAGGCGTGTCACTTAGCCACCAAATCAAGATCACTTACCATATGCTAGCATGTCTCACAGAGACAGGAGTTGAGGAAGAAGTCGGTGCACGCAGTGGCTGGGACACAGATTAACAGGGAACCTGAGGGAGCCCACAAAAGGGAATACTGTTAACGTTGAGGGTCAATAGAAACAGCCATTGGTCCTTCCAAACCAAACGGTACTGTGAAAACATAAAACCTCTCTGGCTGCACCTTCACTTGGCCAACTGAGGACCTATTTTACACTCAGTCTAACGTCCATTTTTCCTGTCAATGACCTTCAAGGAGATGTCTAACTGTCCCAGCTCATTCTCAGCAAACACACCCAGTTTTCCTGTCTTGCTGTTGTACTGAGCAGTGGCTCTCCTCACACTGGCAGCTGCTCTCAGAGGACACAGGAGCAGATACCAGCAGTGGTTATAAAGGTTGAATGACCCTCTGTTGCTGGAGAATAAATTCACTTGTTTCCAAAGCTAGAAGCTACCCAGCGACTGCTCTTTCAGTAAGCTCAAGATGAATGGACATCATGCAACCCTGCTGCAGCTGCCCACTCCCTGCCTGCTTTTTCCTGCCCTGTTCAGCACAGAGGAACTCAACAGCACAGCTCTGTCCCTGCTGTGCCCATGGAGTTTCCAGGGGTAAAAAGGGATTATGCATTTTTCCTCCTGTGGCTGTACCAAAGGATTTGCACTGACAGTGAAAAACCTCTCCTTTACCATGTTCTCCCTTCTGCCCTTGTACTTAGAATAGAATGGTTCGAGTTGGAAGGGACCTTGAAGATCATCTAGTTCCAACGCCCTGCCATGGGTAGGGACACCTTCCACTAGATCGGGTTGCTCAAAGCTTCATCCAATCTGTCCTTGAACATTTCCAGGGATGGGGCGTCTACAGCTTCTCTGGGCAACCTGTTCCACTGCCTCACTACCCTCATTGTAAAATATTTCTTCCTTAAATCTAATAGATATCTCCCCTCTTTCAATTTAAAGCCATTGCCCCTTGTTCTATCACTACATACCCTTGTAGAAAGTCCCTCTCCAGCTTTCTTGTAGGCCCCCTTTACGTTCTGGAAGGTTGCAATAAGATCTCCCTGGAGCCTTCTCTTCTCCAGGCTGAACAAACCCAACTCTCTCAGCCTGTCTTCATAGGAGAGGTGCTCCAGCCCTTGGATCATCTTCATGGCCCTCCTCTGGTCTCACTTCAACAGCTCCATGTCCTTCTTATGTTGAAGACCCCAGCGTTGAGCATGGTACTGCAGGTGGAGTCTCACGAGAGCAGAGTAGAGGGGCAGAATCACCTCCCTCAACCTGCTGGCCACACTTCTTTGGATGCAGATCAGAATATGGTTGGCTTTCTGGGCTGCAAGCACACATTGCCGGCTCATGTTCAGCTTCTCATCAACCAGCACCCCCAAGTCCTTCTCCTGATGGCTGCTCTCAATCCATTCTCTGCCCAGCCTGTACTCGTACTTGGGATTGCCTGACCCATGTGCAGAACCTTGCACTTGGCCTTATTGAACTTCATGATGTTCTTACAGATCCAGCTCTCCAGCCTGTCAAGGTCCCCCTGGAAGCCATCCCTTCTCTCCAGCATGTCCACAACACCACACAACTTGGTGTCATCAGCAAACTTGCTGAGGGTGCACTCAATCCCACTGTCCATGTCGCCGATGAAGATTTTAAACAGCACCGGCCCCAGTACTGACCCCTGAGGAACACCACTCGTCACCGGCCTCCACTTGAACATTGAACTGTTGATCGCAACTCTTTCAGTGTGATCATCCAGTCAATTCCTTATCCAGCGAGTGGTCCATCCATAAAATCTGTGTCTTTCCAGTTTAGAGACAAAGGATGTCATGCGGGACAGTGTCAAATGCTTCAGATAAGTCTTGGTAGATGATGTCAGTTGCTCTTCCTTTATCCACCAACACTGTAATGCCATCATTGAAGGTCACCAAATTTGTCAGGCAGGATTTGCCTTAAGTGAAATCATGTTGGCTGTCACCAGTCACCCCCTTATTTTCCATGTGCCTTAGCATACTTGCCAGGAGGATCTTTGCAGACAACACTTATGGCAGTTTAACTCTTCAAATATTTGAAGTTCCTGGACAACACAGAAAATATCAGAAGGAAATGCAAAGGAAGAGCTCAAAAGAATAAATCTATGTGGCTTAAGAAAGAGGAAGGATGAGATAGTGTCTGGAAACTGATGAAAGCAGAGAAGTGACTGTGTAAACTGGAAGGAAGAACATAAATCAGGAAGGAAATGTGTTTTGAGCTAACTCAGAGGACAAGGCTAGAGAAGAGTTTTGCTGTCACAGTTATGTCAGTAACACTGCCATATATATGGTTTTATACCAGTTCAGTCCCAGACAACGTCTCAGCAGATGCAGCTTTTTCACAGAACCTGAGCCCCTGCTCAAAGAATGGCCAACTTCAAAGAAAGATCAAGTTTCTCAGGGTCATATCGGTGACAACATCGGTGGACAAGGGTCGACCAACGGATGTCATCTACCTGGACTTGTGCAAAGCTTTTGACACTGTCCCGCACGACATTCTTCTCTCTAAACTAGAGAGGCATGGGTTTGATGGATGGACCACTCGGTGGATAAGGAATTGGCTCAATGGCCGCACTCAGAGAGTAGTGGTCAACGGCTCGATGTCCATGTGGAGACCGGTCACGAGTGGCGTCCCTCAGGGGTCCGTGTTGGGCCCGGCCCTCTTCAACATCTTTGTCGGTGACGTGGACAGTGGCATGGAGTGCACCCTCAGCAAGTTCGCCGATGACACCAAGCTGTGTGGTGCCGTCGACACGCTGGAAGGGAGGGATGCCATCCAGAGGGACCTCGACAGGCTGGAGAGGTGGGCCCGTACCAACCTCATGAAGTTTAACCAGGCCAAGTGCAAGGTCCTACATCTGGGTCATGGCAATCCCAGGCACAAATACAGACTGGGCGGAGAATGGATCGTGAGCAGCCCTGAGGAGAAGGACTTGGGAGTACTGGTGGACGAGAAGCTCAATATGAGCCGGCAATGTGCTCTTGCGGCCCAGAAGGCCAACCGCGTCCTGGGCTGCATCAAGAGGAGCGTGGCCAGCAGGTCGAGAGAGGTGATTCTTCCCCTCTACTCTGCCCTCGTGAGACCTCACTTGGAGTATTGCGTCCCGTTCTGGAGCCCCCGACATAAGAAGGACATGGACCAGTTGGAGAGGGTCCAGAGGAGGGCCACGAAGATGATAAGAGGGCTGGAGCACCTTTCCTATGAGGACAGGCTGAAAGAGTTGGGGCTGTTCAGCCTGGAGAAGAGGAGGCTCCGGGGTGACCTTATAGCGGTCTTCCAGTACCTCAAGGGGGCCTACAAGAAAGATGGGGAGAGGCTGTTCAGGAGGGCCAGTTGTGATAGGACAAGGGGTAATGGTTTTAAAATAGAGGGAGGTAGATTCAGATTGGATATTAGGAAAAAATTTTTTGCCATGAGAGTTGTAGAACACTGGAACAGGTTGCCCAGAGAGGTGGTGGATGCTCCATCCCTGGAGACGTTCAAGGCCAGGTTGGACAAGGCCCTGAGCAACCTGATCTAGTTGGAGATATCCCTGTTCCTTGCAGGGGGGTTGGACTAGATGACCTTTGAAGGTCCCTTCCAGCCCTAATGATTCTATGATTCTATGATTCTATATCTGGTCCGGTTTTGATGATTTTTTCCCCTGGAAAAAATTCTTTTGTCAAATTTGTTTATTTTCACTCTTCAAGTGAGCAAGAGCTGGCAGCAATACATCATGCCAGGATAGCTATGGCCTTGTTTGGTATGAAATACCAGCAAAACTCTGCCAGTGATAAAGCTCCCAGGGCTCACCACCTGCAAGGAATTTCTTAGTAGATTTCATACACGAAGAGATGTACTTAATTCTGAGTTAATTTCAATTCACTTTGGCACTCTGCTCTATCTTCAGATCTGCAGAAAATGCTCCCCGCATCAGCCCCCTCACTCCCTGCCCCAGCTTCAGCCAGGACTTCTGCTTATTGAGCAGGTGGGAACAAGTTGGACAGCAGGCAGGCAACATTTTTCTTAAAAAAATTCTGAGTAATCTGATAAAAAGTAGCAGAGACCGTTGTCAGCATGGGGCATGTTCACAGCTGCAGGATGCCCATCTCTCTCTGTTTGCTCCCTCAGGGCTGAGGTGGTGCTGCAGGTCTCCAAGTCCTCAGGAGTGCTCAGGAGTGCTCAGAATAGCTCCTGGCTCTCTCTTTCTCTTGCTTATGGACAAATCATGAACACAGACCCTACAGGGGGTCCTTCTCCATTCTTCCAGCCAAAAAGCAGTCTGCAAAGGAAACCCTGAAGCTTGCACACTGACTGACAGCAGGAGTGGTCTAAAGGTTATGGTGCTGGAAGTACAGGACCAGAGCACACAATTTAATAACAAGGACTGGAGGAAGGATAAAAGGAAATAGGCATTGTTAAACCATAAGGTAAAGGAGGCTGTGGGAAACAGTGAAAGCTAAAGTTGTGGCCAAATGGGAAAAATAGAAGTAACATATCTGGTGGCAGATTGCATGTAAAAACACAGCAGACAAAAAGTACTTTGAGGAACAAACGGCAAAAAGAATTAACACTAATAATGTTTCTTTACAAAATGATTCAGGAGCCTGTCAGAAAATCTGTAGGACCAGCTGACGGTATAAACGAAGATCACAGCAGATATGGCCATTTTAAAATTATTTGTTTGCATCAGTGCTTATAGTGGAAGAAACTTTGTGTTCAGATGGTTCCAGCCACTTTTAGGGGTCAGGGATCTTAGGAAAGATTCGATAGAAATTAAAATTACTTTAGAAGAGAGATGAAAAACAATCACAGAGTGAATAGCAACAAATAACTGATAATAAGCACTCAAGAGGTCTAAGATGTCTCTAAATCGGAAGAGCTAAGGTCAGAGCACTGATGGATAACATGTCATTTAAAATTACTGGAAGGCTAAAGAGGCAAACATAAGGTCAATTTCAAAAAATTGTTCCAAGGGTGATCTGAGTAACTACAGACTTCTTATTCCATCTTATATGCTACAGTGAGGTCTGTCAATCTGTACTGAATATACATGGCAAGGTCTTCATAGTGAGGCAACTGTAGGGGTGGCCTCTATGAGAAGAAACCAGGAGCTGCCCCCATGTCAAACAGAGCCGGTGCCAGCCAGCTCCAAGATGGACCCTCCACTGCCCAAAGCTGAGCCCATCACTGATGCCGGTGGCACCTCTGTGATAACATATTTAAGAAAGGGTAAAAATCCTGCACAGCAGCTTGGAGAGAGGAGTGAGAAAATGTGAGAGAAACAGCCCTGAACACATCAAGATCAGTGAAGAAGGGGGAGGAGGTGCTCCACGCACTGGAGCAGAGATTCCACTGCAGCTCGAGGTGGAGACTGTGGAGAGGCAGATTGTCCCCCTGCAGCTTGTGGAGGTTAACAGTGGAACAGATAGCCACATTGCAGCCTGTGGAAGATCCCGCACCAGAGAAGATGGATGTGCCCTGAAGGAAGTTGTAGCCTGTGGAGAGTCCATGCTGGAGCAGGGTCCTTGAAGGAACTCCATCCTGTGGAGACGAGCCCACACTGGAGCAGGTTTTCTGTCTGGACCTATGATCCCATGGGGACCCATGCTGGAGCAGTCATTCCTGAAGGACTGCACGCCATGGAAAGGATCATTGCTGGAGCAGTTTGTGAAAAACTACAGCCCATTGGAAGGATCCACTTTGAAGAGGTTCATGGAGGACTGTCTCTTGTGGGTGGGACTCCATACCGGAGCAAAGGAAGAGCATGAGGAGGAAGCAGCTGCAGAGACAAAGCGTTATGAAGCACAACCCTCATTCTCCATCCCCTTGCACGGCTTGGGGGGAGGAGGTGAGGAGTCAGGAATTAAGCTGAGCCTGGGAATGAAAGAGGCGTTGGGGGAAGATGGTTTTAGTTTTGTTCTTATTTCTCACTATCCTACTCTGATATTAACTGGCAATAAACTAAATTAACCTTCCCTGGGTCAAATCTGTTTTGCCTCTGACAGTAAGTTGTGAGGGATCTCCCTGTCCTTATCTTGACCCAGGAGCTTTACACCTTGTTTTCTCCCCCTGTCCTGCTGTAGAGGGGGACAGAAATAGCAGCTGGGTGGGCACCTAGCAGCAAGCCAAGGCTAACCCATCACACAGTGTGACAAGCTTGCTGTCTATGTCACATGCACCTTTTAATAATTATTATAACCACTGACAACATTTCTCTATTACAGATTCTCTCCAGCAACAACCTGCTCTGTCCTCAGGAAGTCTCTCCATAGAAACTGGTTCAGCTGAGACAAAAAGATCCATGAGAAATTATTACTATGAAAGACATAACCATAGGAAAGAAAAATAAAAAGTAGAGAGAAACACAAAGTAGACCCCAGTTTTCCATTATCAGGCCTGAAAAAAAAAAAGTGCACCTACTGGCTTGGTAAGCAGAAGCACGATGGGACGCCCAATAGAGTCTCCAGTGGCACTAGACACCTGACCTCAGACTGCTGAGTCAGCTGCATAAAGGCTGTTCAGTGGGTTCGATTTCTAGACTTCACCAAGTGTGTGCGTCCCCACTGACCGCAGCAGCAGCTCAGACACAAAGGTTACAAGGGGACTCTGGTATAGACCAATAAATGGGCATGTCACAACTTAGATGAACCAGAACCTTTGGTGGCCTCACCAGTAAACAGAAAAGAGCAAGAAACTCTGAAGGGGAAAGATGTCTTTGCCTCTACCTCTGTCTCAGAGGGCTAATTCTCAGTACTAGATGCTCTGCACTGAGAGTGGTGAGAAGTTATGGACTCTGTCTCAGTCTAATGACTTTGTGCTATTAGGGATGTTTCTAGAGGGAGAAACATCACTTTCCTCATGTAGGGAGTCACAGGAGTCACATGTCACCACTGTTATGTTGTAGACAAATAGTCCTGTCCCTCAGCCAGCTAGCAGAGTGCCTGTGTATCTGGTCTAGGTGCACCAACAGTGTTGGGCAGTTCCTGTCGCCTGGTCCTCAAAGAACACCACTGGTAGCACAGAAAGTTTTGACCCTCTGCATCTGTTTTTAAACAGACATGACAGTAGCAGGAGAGCTACGTGCTTCAAAGGCTGACTGGCCCCTTGGCAGCACCACAGACTCTTTGAAACTAGGGTTTTTATTCAAAAACTATCTTTAGTTTTCAGATGTGGGAACAATTTAATTGGCTTTATCTCCAATCATATTGAAAAGGCCATTCCAAGAATGTTTTCGATCCACATACAACTTAAAGTAACTTTTTCTCACCGTCATTTCAGAAGGTTTATGTTGCTAAAGAAGGTCACCTCAGAACATAACTCCTGTGCCTTCCCTGGAGAGCCCCACCGTCTTGTATATGGGGGGTAAATGGGCAGTAAATAACAAAATACCTTCTGGCCTGCGGAAAGTGGGATTCACCTAACCTGCACTTAGGTATCTACAATGTAAACATGCATATGCAATAACAATAAGGCTACTGCAAGCACTTCACTATTTTGTCTTGATATTTTGGCTCTGTGAGTATCTTTTTCAGTTCTGCTGATTTCTGATTATTTTGAGCACTTCATCATTTTCAAAGATTTTTATTTCATTCTAATTCTCAGTTCCTTTACCATAGGAAGGAAGAATTAAGTTGTTCAAAAAATAAGAGTACAAACACAGGCTTGGCAGAGAATGGATTAAGAGCAGCCCTGAGGAAAAGGACTTGGGAGTGCTGGTTGACGAGAAGCTCAACATGAGCCAGCAATGTGCGCTGGCAGCCCAGAAAGCCAACCATATCCTGGGCTGTATCAAAAGAAGTGTGACCAGCAGGTTGAGGGAGGTGATTCTGCCCCTCTACTCTGCTCTCGTGAGACCCCACACGAAGTTCTGTGTTCAGCTCTGGAACCCTCAACATTAGAAGGACATGGAGCTGTTGGAGCAGGTCCAGAGGAGGGCCACAAAGATGATCCAAGGGCTGGAGCACCTCTCCTATGAAGCCAGGCTGAAAGGGTTGGGCTATTCAGCCTGGAGAAGAGAAGGCTCCAGGGAGATCTTATTGCAGCCTTTCAGAACTTAAAGGGGGCCTGCAAGAAAGCTGGAGAGGGACTTTTTACAAGGCGGTGTAGTGATAGGACAAGGGGCAATGGCTTTCAACTGAAAGAGGGTAGATTTCGATTAGATATAAGGAATAAATTTTTTACAATGAGGGTGGCGAGGTACTGGAAAAGGTTGCTCAGAGAAGTTGTGGATGCCCCATCCCTGGAAGTGTTCAAGGCCAGGTTGGATGAGGCTTTGAGCAACCTGGTGTAGTGGAGGGTGTCCCTGCCCATGGCAGGGGGATTGGGACTAGATGATCATTAAGGTTGCTTCCAACCCAAACCATTCTATGATTCTATAACCCAGACATTTTGCTTTGGTTTGTATGTTTGCAAAAATACAGAAGTGGTCTTTGTTCTACACTGGTCATCATGTCTTCACTTCTGTTGCTGAGTCTCATGCTATCCTACCTTCCAATAATTCAATTAAAAGAAAAGAAGATATGTCACATAACATGACCCTACAACTAGCTGCCAAAGCTAACCAGCAAAGAAGTTGCCAGACTCACTGAGAATTTCAAACTTCAGCTTTCCAATCTAATATCATGAAAAATCCACCCATCCTGGACTTGCAAGCTGGAACTTTGCCTCCATGACTGGAGGACTGCAGTTTAACAGAAGAGAAAAAGAAGCAGAGGGTGAAGAGACAGAACTTCCCGAGATGAGAAAATGTTCATTAGCAGGGATGTTGGAGACATCACTGGATACCCAGGGAAGTTCAGTGTATGAGCAGATTTACCCAAAAGTACTTATTGGCTGTGCACCCCAGCAGCACAAATTCAACTGCTGATGATCCCAGCATTTTCATTCTGGACTATGCCTTACTCCTAGAGCTGGGAAGGTTTCCTGTAAGGAAAAAAAAGTGTCTTTGACTCAAGAAGGAGTCAAGTTCATCACTCTGGCAGGGTTAAAAATTAATGAGAGACAAGAGAGGGAAACATAAAGTTGAGATTAGTTCCTTGTTTGTTTTCTAGCTCCCTACTCTGAAGTTACAGAAATGCACACAGTGTCAGCTTTCTCCCACAGGCAGAGTTAATTACTAGTGAGAATTGTTTTCCCTGCTTCCTGCTGGAATATCACAGAACCACTGACCCGGTGCCACTGCCTCTGCCTGTCTCCTCCCCAGCAGCCAAAAGGGAGCAACAAAAAAATCAGCAAAGACGCTGAATGGGGTCTTTTCCCAGCCAGGATCCCTCTTCTCCTACCTGTAGTGGCATGACCTTTGGGGCTGGAGCTCAGACTGATCAACAGAGAGGAAACAGGAGAAGTTGTGTGAAAGTGGAAGACAAAGAAAACAGATCTTCTCAATAACAGTGATTCAAACAGAGCAAGTTCTGTGGATAGAACTACAAACTGTAAAACATCTCTACCTTTTTGGCATCATCCAGTTCAGGGCCTCCTCCCTCACCTAGCTCCTCTTCACTGCTTCTCCTTAAGATCCTTAAGATCTAGACTTCAAGAAGGCGGACTTCGGCCTCTTCAAAGACCTGATGGGCAAAGTGCCATGGGAGGTGGCCCTGGAGGGACGAGGGGCCCAGGAAAGTTGGTCCACATTCTAGGAGAACCTCCTCCAAGCTCAGCAGAGGTGCATCCCGATGAAGAACAAGTCGGGCAAAAAGACCAGGAAGCCTGCATGGATGAGCAAGGAGCTCCTGGACCAACTGAAAATGAAGAGGATAGCCTATAGAAGGTGGAAGCGGAGACAGATAGCCTGGGAGGAATACAGAGAAGCTGTACGAGTGACCAGGGATCAGGTGAGGAAGGCTAAAGCCCTGAAGGAATTGAATTTGGCAAGGGATATAAAAAGCAATAAGAAAAGCTTCTATAGGTATGTAGGGGACAAAAGGAAGTCCAAGGAGAATGTAGGCCCCCTCCGGAAGGATACTGGTGCTCTGGTTACCCGGGACATAGAGAAGGCTGAGGTACTCAATGAATTTTTTGCCTCAGTCTTCACTGATAAAGCCTCTTGTCTTACCACCCAAGCTGTGGAAAGAACTAGCAGGGACTGTGAGGATGAACCACCGCCCACTGTACTTGAAGAGCAGGTTCGGGAACATCTGAGGAACTTGAAGGTGCACAAATCCATGGGACCTGATGAGATCCATCCGCGGGTCCTGAAGGAACTGGTGGATGAAGTTGCCAAGCCACTGGCCATTGTATTTGAGAAGTCGTGGCGGTCTGGCGAGGTCCCTGATGACTGGAAGAGAGGGAACATAACCCCCATATTTAAAAAGGGGAACAAGGAGGACCCGGGCAACTACAGGCCGGTCAGCCTCACCTCTGTGCCTGGCAAGGTCATGGAGCAGATTCTCCTGGGAACCATGCTAAGGCACATGGAGAGCAAGGAGGTGGTGGGTGACAGCCAACATGGCTTCACCAAAGGCAGATCATGCCTGACCAACTTGGTGGCCTTTTATGATGGGGTGACAGCATCGGTGGACAAGGGTCGACCAACAGATATCATCTACCTGGACTTGTGCAAAGCTTTTGACACTGTCCTGCACGACATTCTTCTCTCTAAACTAGAGAGGCATGGGTTTGATGGATGGACCACTCGGTGGATAAGGAATTGGCTCAATGGCCGCACTCAGAGAGTAGTGGTCAACGGCTCGATGTCCATGTGGAGACCAGTCACGAGTGGCGTCCCTCAGGGGTCCGTGTTGGGCCCGGCCCTCTTCAACATCTTTTCGGTGACGTGGACAGTGGCATGGAGTGCACCCTCAGCAAGTTCGCCGATGACACCAAGCTGTGTGGTGCCGTCGACACGCTGGAAGGGAGGGATGCCATCCAGAGGGACCTCGACAGGCTGGAGAGGTGGGCCCGTGTCAACCTCATGAAGTTCAACCAGGCCAAATGCAAGGTCCTACATCTGGGTCATGGCAATCCCAGGCACAAATACAGACTGGGTGGTGCATGGATCGAGAGCAGCCCTGAGGAGAAAGACTTGGGAGTACTGGTGGACGAGAAGCTCAATATGAGCCGGCAATGTGCTCTTGCGGCCCAGAAGGCCAACTGCGTCCTGGGCTGCATCAAGAGGAGCGTGGCCAGCAGGTCGAGAGAGGTGATTCTCCCCCTCTACTCTGCCCTCGTGAGACCTCATTTGGAGTACTGCGTCCAGTTCTGGAGCCCCCAACACAAGAAGGACATGGACCAGTTGGAGAGGGTCCAGAGGAGGGCCACGAAGATGATAAGAGGGCTGGAGCACCTTTCCTATGAGGACAGGCTGAGAGAGTTGGGGCTGTTCAGCCTGGAGAAGAGGAGGCTCCGGGGTGACCTTATAGCAGTCTTCCAGTACCTCAAGGGGGCCTACAAGAAAGATGGGGAGAGGCTGTTCAGGAGGGCCTGTTGTGATAGGACAAGGGGTAATGGTTTTAAAACAGAGGGAGGTAGATTCAGATTGGATATTAGGAAAAAATTTTTTGCCATGAGAGTTGTAGAACACTGGAACAGGTTGCCCAGAGAGGTGGTGGATGCTCCATCCCTGGAGACGTTCAAGGCCAGGTTGGACAAGGCCCTGAGCAACCTGATCTAGTTGGAGATATCCCTGTTCCTTGCAGGGGGGTTGGATTAGATGACCTTTGAAGGTCCCTTCCAGCCCTAATCATTCTATGATTCTATGATTCTATGATCCTTTTATCGTTCTAAGTGTCTCTGCCACCACTCCACCCTAAAGCCATAACTTTCCGTATATCCTGAAAGCCTCATCAGCAGCCAACATGGTTAAGGAAGAAGGTTGATCATTCCACTTATTTACAGCTCTTTACTGGATATGGCACCTGGTAATGGCCCATTGCTCTTGCTGTGGTTGCTGCCACTCTTATGAGGAAATCCAGTCGACACCTCAAGCTTAGAAAGTCCTGTCTCACCAGGAGTGGCAAAATATCCACGAGCTATTCATTCTACAGACCAGGACCCTGACCACACAGTCCTTCACCCCTGTTGTCTTCTTTCTGTCAGGTTCCTGCTGCCTATAAGACACAATGACACAAAAAGACATCTTTGTCCTCATTGTCTCCCGTGGGGTGCCATGAGTAGCTGGGGTTCTTTACAATTTTACCCAAGGGGTAACATCAGAGGATTTCAACTGAAAGCAACACTTCCTCCCTCACCTGCCCAAAATGACCATTACAGAAGCAGGCTATTCCATTCTTCAATAATCGAAGCCTGGAATAACTCTTTCTCCCTATGTTGTCTGTGTTTGTAGTGTAGGATATACTGCTGGTATAGACCTCACAGGACAAGTCTCCCAGATGGCATCATCACTGACTCTTCAATGGGACTGTGAGTAGCTTATCCACCCACTCTGCAACTACTCACAGGATACTCATGAACACTGCTGTCGGCAGAGGTTTCTTCTCTGGCTAGTCCGTCTAGAGGAACAGGGCATGCACAAGGAACTCACGTCTAAGAGTGGAATGACAGCAGAAGTAGGGTCTGCTTCTGCTCGGAGCTCCCACCCTCTCTGTATGCTCACACCTCGTAAAGACACACCTGAGCAGCTGGGAGCTGTGTCTGCCCCAGTCCGAGGGATGACAGGACTTTGTGCAGTTTTGCTCCCATTCCTCTGCCCCCAGCACAAGAAAGATGTGAATAAACTGGAGTGAGTTCAGCAAAGGCCACACGAGATGGTCGGCAGCTGGGGCATTTGCCCCGTTAGGAGGGGTTGCCACTGTTTACAGTCACCTACACTTAATGCACGTCCCAGAGTAAAATGCAATGGCTTCGAAGTTCAGGCTCTTTCTTCAGCCCCAGTAGGACAATGAGCAGAGAAGTGAGGAACAGGAAGCAAGTGAGGACTTCCCTAGGGCAAAGGACCCTGAGACCCCTCCGCCTCCATTTTGCCTCAGCCCCTTTAGAGGTTTCTTCCTCTTCCAGTCCACCACTCCTCTACCCACCTCACTCTCTCCAACACCTTCCTCGCAGCATTGCCAGGACCCTACTCACCGCATTGCCAGGACCCTCCTCAAAATCACAGCACTCCCTTGGGGAGTGGTCCCAGCTCTGCCCCCCTTCCCTTCCCTTCCCTCCCATCCACAAGTCTTTGCAGCTTCACAAGCCCCCTGGCCAGTGCCTACCAGTGACACCCCTTCCACCTGGCAAGGGTGGCCCCACCACTGAGGGACAGGCATTCAACAGGAGCAGTACATAGCAACAACTAGGTTTGTTGACACTCCCCAAGGACTCCCACCCACTATCCTGGCTGATAAATTCCCCGGTGCCACCACCTCCATGCAGCCAAGCACTGAGCAGGTCTCCTGAAATGCAGCTGCTCATCCTGGCCGTCCTCTGCCTGCTGGGCTCCAACGGCCTCCAGGGCACGGAGGCACGGGAATATGAGTCCATCCTCACGGTGCCCAACGGAGGCCCCTGGGGCTCTTGGGGGCCACCACAGTTTTGCCCCAGCGGCTACGCTAAGGGATTTCAAGTGAAGGTAAGGTTTCACTCCTTCTTTGGGGTGGGGAAAAAACCCTGCTGTGAAATGATGTTATTTTGTTCTGGTCTCAGCAGGGCTGGCCACTACACTTTGTCCCTTCTCAGCAGTTTTCATTGTATCTGCATCGCTTGTGCGGGCTTATCTGCAAGAAATCTCTAGCGTAGAGTAGCTCTCCAGGCTCTCTGCCAGTGAGTGATGTCTTAGCAGAGACCGTGAGTAAGAAAAGACGTGGGGTTGGTACTACAGAGCCCATTCCAAAGGGACTGGGACAACTCCCACATGCCAACACCCCTGCTCTGGGTGTCACGGCACACAGCAAGAGGGTAAGCAAGACCCAGGTCAGCCACCAAGCATTCTTGTGTCCAGAGCCTCTGCTCCACAGTTTGGAGAAAAAGTAGAGGTGGGCAAACAGCAAAAATGTTGAGAAATGCTGTGGGGATGCCTTGCAGCCCTGCTCAGCAGGACTACCTTTGTCTGGCTCTGTCCTCGGAGCCTCCTACCACCCCCCATCACAAGGGCTAACTTCATCTCTTCTTTTAAAAGAGGGAGGGTGCTGACTTCTCCCATTTTCTTGCCCTCTTCTAAGGTGGAGCCTTACCAGGGATTTTGGCTGTTCGGCGACGACACAGCCCTGAACGGTATTCGCCTGCTCTGCACAGATGGCACAGTCATCGAGTCCTCCGTAGGGTGGTGAGTAGTCTTCTCTTTCTCATCCTCCTTCAGGGCAGCAGCTTTTGGGGATCATGAAGGAAAATCAGCACGATGGTTCCTCCATAGGCATCCACACTCCCTGTGAAGGTGATTCCTCACCCCGCTTGAGGAGGTGGGTGAGGTGCCCCTGGCCACAAAGTGTGAAGGTCTTAGGGTAGAGATCTGGTCCCAGGGAAGAGAATAGTACTTTGAAAGATGAAAGAGAGTTCAAAAAAAATGCAAATCTTAAACATGTACTTTCTCCTTTTCCTCAAACGCTTACCTTGAAAAGGACATTAATCAACAGTGACAAAACAAGCAGCTGAAATTCTCAAGGAGTCCTGCAGCAAGACAGTAACCCAGGGTTCATGGTGGCCAGGCATCTAGGGGGCGATGGAGAAACAGAGTGAAACAGGTGCTTGTAGAAACCCACCATCCCTGTGTAGATCCTCTGCACCAGCACTACCAGGGTCCCAGGCGAGTTGTGGTGTTGATTGCAGCACAGCAGAGGCTGAACACATCTTGGTGACTTGTTTTGTTCTCTGGCAGGTGGGGAAACTGGACCCAGGCCCAGGTCTGCTCCAGCAACAAGATGGTATCCTTTTCACTGCGTGTGGAAGAGAAGCAGCACCTAGGTGACGACACAGCAGCCAACAACGTGATGTTCACCTGCTCAGATGGAACCAAGCTGGAGGGATGGGGACTTTCGGGGGGTCACTTCGGCTCATGGAGCAGCAAGTGCACCGTCGGGGCCATCTGTGGGCTCCAGACAAAGGTGGAGGAACCCCAGGGAAAGGGGGATGACACAGCTTTCAATGACATGAGAATCTTCTGCTGTGAATGAGGCCGACCCCCCACCTCATGCCAGCATCTACAAAATGATCCACCATTAAACATTGAACCTGTCCTTGCACAAGGAGCAGTGTGTATTTTTCTCCATTAGATTTTGTGAAGGGTAGCCAGATCCTGTGGCTACAGCACCCAGGAGGTTTCCTTCTGCCCCCATTCAGTGGATGTGAAGTTGCTGCAGCTCCTTGCTCCCAGGTGCAGCCCAGGGAGAGGCTGAGGATGGGTTACTGACCAGCCAGCTGTCACCCAGGGCCAGTCCCTTTTATCCCCTTTTCCCTCACACTGGTACCCCCTACAGAAGCACCTTTGATCCTTCCCCTAAATATCCCATAATAATTCTTGCACATTGCCACAATCCTCTTAAAACACCTCGTAAGAAGTTGTACAACATCCCCAAACACTTTTCCCCTGTAGCCCTCCGTGAGTCCCACGCCCCTGTAGGCGGTCACCCACTCCCCTGAATCTGCAGGGCCCTCCGGGGAGGTGGTGGTCCCCTGGACTCTTCAGTGGGGTTCACTGGAAGCCTGGGGCTGATCGCTCTCCCCCAGCAATCACAGGGAGCAGATCTGGAGCTCTGTTGGCACTGCTGAGGTTACTGGTTGCTCCACCTGGTATTGCCACTCTGATTCTCCCTGGGTCCGTATGTTCTTTCTGGTTAGGCTTTACAACAAATTTATGACCTAACAAGTTTCTAGGAGCAAGCACAGAGGATGCCCACACCTGTAGGTAAGGCAGGAGGAAGGACTGTAAAGGCTGGACAGTGAAGGAGGAGAAAAGGGATCATCTGCCCTGGCAGAAACCATGGTTTCAAAGGAGAGGAAGGGGAACTCTTCACCCTCTCTCCATTATAATGTTCAGGATGTGGAGGGATGACTATCATACATTCCTTTATCCATGAAGACGTTCAAATACACCATGTAGCTCCTGGTCGCAGCTCCATGCTTCCCATTCCAGCCTGCTCAGCACAGCATCTCAACATCGCCTGGTGCACATGAGGCACCTTGCAGATTTTTGTTCCCAAGACTGCAGTAATTCACATGCAGTGAGGTCAGAAATGTACCATCATATAGGTGCCTTTCCTGAACCCACCACCATCTCCTTCAGCATCAACATCTCCTGCTCAGCTCTTCTCTGGAGTTCATATTTTGTCTGCTTCCTGGGGCTGCAGGCTGAGGACTCTGACAACGATAAAAGGTATGGGACAGGGAGTAGCCACAAACCCACATCTCACAGGGTATTATGCAGGAACAAGTTGATTGGAGAGTCGTATGGTCCACATGCACAGGGAGGACTTGGGGAGGAAAGGAGACTTTCTGGAGACTTCCAGAGTGAATGGCAAAGATTTCAAAACCAAACCCTTTCTTCGGCACCAAGAGTACAAAGAGGCAGAAATCTGAGAAAGATATAGGAGACGGGGACAACATCCTTAACTCTGGAAAGTTCATAGCCCTTTCCCACGGTCACATATTTGAAATTTGCTCACTTGGGTATTCTTTCTGATAAGAAAGGAAGATTGTGAGCCGATAGTTTCTGTGCACACACGAAATATCTGAACACAGAGACACAGCAAATTCAGTATTACCTTTGTTTAATGCCTGCTGGCAGTACAGATGTTCCAGTGGTTTCCAAAGCATTAACAGTGCCATAGTCTGCCCTTGTGCATCAGACTGCCTGCCACTTGGCACACAGCCAGGATACGCCTCACAACGGGTGTATTTACAAGTACATTTAACCATTTCCATCCAGCCATTGAAAACAGGTCACACATCCTCATGGGGAGGTATCCAATTTTAAGAGATAAAGACCCTCCTGAGGTACGTCTGCTTTCTGTTATGGGAATCTCTGCTTACAATTAGATATAGTAGGAAAATTCGTAACTCAGCTTTTTTCCTGGAAAAAAAAAAAAAAAGGTTCCCCTAGGGCATTCCGAAATACACTGAGACAAAAAAAATA
The DNA here is from genome assembly GCF_009769465.1 of Tauraco erythrolophus. Taxonomy (NCBI): domain Eukaryota; kingdom Metazoa; phylum Chordata; class Aves; order Musophagiformes; family Musophagidae; genus Tauraco; species Tauraco erythrolophus. The sequence continues at coordinate 119,166,021 of NC_141465.1, read as the reverse complement.
GGATTCTTGTTACCAATGTCTCAGGAGGTTTTTATATTACCTTTGTTTTATTGTATCACTTTCACATTACTCATTCAGTTGAGCAAATTGCTATACACAGCACTTTACATGGCATTAAACGGGGAACAGACATTCTGTCTACACAGGCGGTTCCTGCAAGAGAACCAGTCTTAGAAGTCATTTCGTGGTCTTCCTGCTCAGCTCTTAGCCCTCCCCATTATTACAAAAACACTTGACTGGGCTGAACACTAAGGCAATGGCAGGTTCTCTTAAACAAGTCCGGTTTCTGGGATGAGAATAACTAGCAGTGAAATTCTGGAAGAGAAATCCATGTCTGTTACTCCTTCAAATTTATTATTTGATTAATTGTTTGTACAGTGTATGTCACTACCCTACAACGGGGAACCCAGGGCTTGCTGCAGTCCACCACAAAGCGACAAGGCTCATGCCAAGTGCCCACTTTCTGTCCCTTCACAGCAGTGTGTGGCCTCTCTCATCTCAGGAAGACCTGAATGAAATACCAGATGGAAATGCAAGGTTTTTCAATAATGGTCCTGCGTCTTTTGAAGTTATTTACCTTGATGCATAGCAAGGGCTGGTTGAGATGTTCAATCTTACATCCCTCACTTCATGCCTATTTTGCTTTTAAGCACCTTTGATGCAAAGCAGGACCTACTCTTCCCCCATTTACTGGGCATCATGTGCATAGTGCTCAAAATTCTATGTGAAGACATTCACAGTGACACTTCCTCAAAATGAGTTAGTTTCTGTGCAACAACCACTGTTAATGTAGTAACGCCAGTTGTTCACATAGGTATGGTTCTATGCACCTGGAGGATGGGGGCTGGGTCTAAAATATAACACCCAGGGTTCACTTCTGCAAACAGCGTGTTGTAGCTGTGGAGGGATGGTGGCCTTGCTCTACCCAAGCAAGCAATCAGCTTTCCTCTTCAGAAAGTCCCAGTTATTTGCCCAATTCTCTGATTCAATCAGAGAAGAGCCAATGGAGCTACACTACAGTAAAGAAGTGCAACAGAGAATATCCTCAAGCTAAAATCTTTGTCAAGGGAACAGGTAGTAAAGGTAACACAATGTCATTTACACTCCAGCAAGCAAAGTGCAAACCACAAAGGTCTCTACACAGCTTAGACATGCACCCAACGGGAACGTTTCCTTGGGTGTACTGCCATGTTGTCCATAGACAGCTGTGACAGCTCTGCTGTCGCGGTTGATAGAGCACTGAGCCCGCAGCCATAGCCAGTCATGTCCCAGCAGTGTCCCCAGCCAAGCACCACGCTCATCAGAGCTATCCAGTACCCGGAGTAGAAACAGCACCATCTTCACATCTGTTCAGAGCAACTGTACAAAGATAGACCTATTCTTGTCCTCAGCCCTCTCTCGCCAGGGTTCAGCACTGCTTTCCCACTGCTCCCCCACTTCCTTCTACACCAGATTTCTGTGCACAGCTTTCTACTCAATCCTCTTTCTGTGATGGACACAGGACAATGCCTGCCTTCTCTCAAACCTCTCCTCATTCAAAAGTGCAGGGCCATGTGGAGACCAGGAGCACTGACTGATGGCTGCTTGAGCAGTGTTCACATTTCAGTATCTGTATCGGATAGTCGTGTACTATCAGAGGAGCTCTGTCACATTTTAACTGTCTGTTCTGGTGACAGACCTAATACTCAAAAACCCCAGTGATGAACCAGAACCCTTGTGGCACGAGGCGCTGTGCAACCAAGGAGCAGAAGGACAATCCATGCTCTAATCTTCATTGCAACTTGAGCACACACATTTGCATGCATCCTCTTCATGTGCTAGTGAGGTGACAGTGCACTTCTTAGAAGTCCTAGGCCTGTCCCCCAGCTGTCACAACACCTGGTACACCCTTCCTGGAGTGAGAGAATAAATATAAGTAATAAAATAGAGCAAGATGAAAAAACCCTTGGAAATTTTCTTAGTGTTTCTCCTAGGAGTACCAAAGGAAGACACACAACCTTCTGCTCCTCCTCATTTTCTTTCCAAGTTTTGGTTCCCCCAGTGCACTCGCAGACTTTGGACGTCGCCGACATGCGATACATATGGCACAAGGCACTTTACAGACTCTGAAATGAGTGGAATTAAAACTGCCTGTAGATCACCATATGAAGTGAAATAATTAATACTAAAGCTGGAAAATAGCTGTTTCCAAAGCCTTGCAAAATGCTCACATCAGACAGCATGCACTCACCTCTAGGCACGGGGCATTTCAAACAAACTACCTTCATGAGAGCAGTCAGCCCCAAAACTGACCCGGAAACTTTCTTGTTTTTTCCTTAGAAGCAGCAAGTGTTGGATTCCAGTCTAAACTGGAAAGTAAACTGCCCTGGGAGACACTGCAGCCGAAAGCTGTCTTACGCTTATCAGCGTTGCCATCCCCCGAGACTGCCACATTCCCTTCAGAAAAAGTAGAGTACGTCTCCAGCGCTGCGAAATGTGAACTTAGCTCCACATTCAGCAAATGTCCCCGAAGTTCAGAGCTCTTCCAAGCCAGCTTATTTTCTCTGAGAATATCTTTAATGAAGTACTTATTTATATTTTCCTTGAAATAGAAATACTGTATCTGACGTTATCTGTTATTTTTTATTTTAGTAGGAGATTTGATTTTGCTTCCACAAGTGTATCTTTGACCTGTAATAAAATCCTTACTGAAGTAATGGCTAATTCTGAACAAGCAAGCAATTATTCCAGTAAATCCAAGGGAGGGTACAAACAGCTACATCCCTCTGACCTTTCTGTGCCTCTTTTCAGAAGTGAACATATACTTTGAGCAAGAGAACAAAATTTCTTGTGTTGTGGTTCTGCAGGGTCATAGCAGAGTGCTGCCTATATTCATGTAATTAGAAGGGAGGTTAATGAATTGCTAAAGCGTATGTTTTCAGTAGATAAAGCAGATAGAAGGCATATTTAAGTGGGCTGAACAGTTTATTACATGAGATTATAGCAGACACCTTTCTCCTTGTCAAGTGTCATTTTGAGACAAATTGATGTAATTCCTTACCTCAGGAAACTCCATTAGTTAAAAAAGGGCTGTACTCTCTACTGATGCAATCCTGTATCGTCCCTCTTTTCTTTTGGCCTGAATATTTTTTCCTTTTTTCTTTTCTATCCCTTAATCATTCACATCTTCCCTTTGATTTTCTAGGGAAAATAGAGATCAGCCTCAGCCGTGTATTCGGACACGTGCTTTCTAGCATTTCTTGCTGTGTTTGAGATTTCCTTGCTTTGCCCAGATTCATCACAGCATTTGCACTGACATTTCCATGGGGCGCTGCTGCCTTTCCTATGCAGGTTTCAGAAGCTGATTTAGGAATAATCAGTCTCTTAAGTAGCTTTGAAATGCTGCTGCCTCTAGGAAAGAAGAGTGGAGAGACACCACAATACCCAGGCCAGTTTGTGAATACCTGGAGCAGGTTGCCTTGTCCATCTACGAAGAAGGAGATCCCTTGCCAAGATCTGGAGGTGGCCTTGCTGAAGAAGAGGAAAGGACACGTTTCTAGGGAAGCCACCTGCACCAGTTCCAGCACTGCTGCTCTTTACAGCCACCTGGAGCTTTCATAACAATTCCAGTAACACCCTTTAGCCAAAACACTTTAGTAAAGGTGGTTAGGGTTTTTTTCTGTCCAAGCCACAATTTCCATGCACCTGGTTTTGTTGGGGGATGGCAACAACATTTTGATGGTTTCCTCTTCTCATGTCAGGGGATAAGGATGTCATTTGAAAGCTTTCTAGTGCCCAGCTGCAATGGTGATACTGTTGGGAGAAGAGTCCTAATAGAAAAAAAAAAAACAACCCACACTTCTAATTTTCCTTCTCTCTGGCATGATTCTGAAGAATATTTTTTTAAAAATAATTAAAACAATCATTGTATCAAGAAAGCAGCCAGCACCATTTGCCGTTCTTACAGTGCTTCCAAGCCTCAAATTTGTGCAAGTAACATCTGGTTTCACAAGAACAAGAAACCTAGAAAGTGCTATGATTTCGATGTCTTGCTAGAACGTGTGTCTGGAGTGTAGTTGTAGTAGATAGTTCAAAGACTCATTATGCAGCTGTTTTTCCCCCGGTTCATCGCAAAGGCCTGTCAAAAAACAGCTGCTGTCTAAGCACCCAATTCCCCTTCTTCTCTAAATATTGCTTGTCAGCTCATACGGATCTGTCTAAATGCACCTCTGTCACCTGTAATAGTCCTGAAAATTACTTAGTGTCATCTTGCCTCTTCCACTTAGGTACAGAAGATGTTTTAAACTGAAGTTGATGCCCTTATTGCACCTCTTTCTTTCTGCTCCCTGTAGCACTTTCGGATATCATCTCCCAATAACTGCAGCAGGGAGAAAGAACGTAAAACTGTGCTGATATTAGTGCTATTTTCTTGGGCTGAAAAATCCCCATGCAAAGCTCAGGTTCAACACCTCAGTCTAATTTGTTATTTGTATTTGCTGTATTAATTAGACAACCCATAGAAATTCCAGACACCGCAGTCTGGTAGGAGCTGGTGTCCAGGCTGGATTGCCTGGAGCCTAGCTAACGAAGCAGCCGTGCTGGCATGACACGTTCATTAATAGCCTGTGTGCTGAAGCGAAGTGAAAAAAAACAATAAAATCATGGCCTGACAGGAAAGAAAAGCAGGACAAATTACCAGGATCTGTGTTACTCATGCAAGCCACTGCCCTGGGTGAGACAGGCGAGGTGCCCTGCGCTGCGCTGCTGGGGCCACCCAGGCTCTGCTGGCAGGTGATGGGTGCTGGCGTCCCTCTGCCATGCTCTTTGTCCAGCACTTCTCTGCTCATACATACATGAATATGATATCCCTGGAGACAGTTCCTTTTCCTTGTCTAGAGCAACTTCCTAGAAAATTGTGAGGTTCCTGGTTCCAACGTCCTTATCATCTGTCTGACCTTACACTGTACTGCCAGGCTGCTTTTTGTGTAAATGGACTTTGACTTACTTCAGTCAGTTTTACACACATCCTAAAAGATCCAGAAGGCACAGCGGTATTGCTGTCCAGTGAGCATGAAACACCAATTCATCTTACTGAGCACATTTCTTACGGATAAACTCAGTTTAAGAAAAAATCAAAAAAAAAAAGAGCAGCTGTTCACTTACTTCAGACTGTGCTAGTCCTGCTTAAACCTCTTAGGACCGCTTATACCAAGCCTTTCTTGTAATTGGGATTAAGGACCATTAGTTCACTACTTGTACACTGACAGAATGATGGCAAGAAGATACAAGCATCTGGAATTGCTCCAGGTTATCCAGAACGATTCTGCAGTTGGGCAGGGAGAGTTTGGACTGGTACCCACAAAACTCGGTTTCCCCCAACCTCTTTCATCCCTTTGTGCCTCTCTTTGTGTTGTAAGCTATTTGGGCCAGGCACAATCTTATTATGTATACAAGGTGTCTAGTGTAGGAGGTTACGTACAGCCTCAAACCACATCAAACAGCCGTGAGATTTCTGCTCTTGCCTCCCTCCCCAGGGCTTGTCATGTGAACTCCAACAGCTCTGAGAAGAAATGTTATGTCTCAGGAGAGCTCACCTTTGACTAAGGCATCTGCATCTTTCTAAACTCCTGGATAACTTTTCTAACCAACATCCTGAATGCTGAATATTAGGTTGATGCCATTTTCAACGAGTGGGTTGGAAATATCTCAAGAATACAAGATTTATAATGGGAGTGAGCCAAAGACCACAAAATGGCCACAGAGCAGCCATTATGGAGTCATATGCCTACAGCATTATTTTTCATGCAAAATGAATAACATATTTTAAGTCAGCCACAACAACTACAAGAACCTGAGTCATTCCTTCACACAGAAGGAATAAATTATGTTTGGGATCAAAATGTGCAGCGGCTTCTTAATATAAACACATAACTGATAGATCAGTGCAAGTCCTTGCTAGGTGATGCTGTCCTGAACAGCACAGAATAGTCCCCCTGTACTTAGCACTGGTGAGGCCACACCTGGAGTACTGTGTCCAGTTTTGGGCCCCTCACTTCAAGAAGGACACTGAGGTGCTGGAGCGGGTTCAGAGAAGGGCAACAAAACTAGTGAAGGGTTTAGAGAACTTGTCCTATGAGGAGCGGCTGAGGGAGCTGGGACTGTTTAGTCTGGAGAAGAGGAGGCTCAGGGGGGACCTTATCGCTCTCTACAATTACCTGAAAGGAAGTTGTAGGGAGATGGGGGTCAGTCTCTTCTCCCACGTTATGAATGACAGGACGAGAGGGAACGGCCTCAAGTTGCACCAGGGGAAATATAAGTTAGATATCAGGAAGAATTTCTTTACAGAGAGGCTTGTGAAGTATTGGAACAGGCTGCCCAGGGAGGTGGTGGAGTCCCCATCCCTGGAGGTGTTTAAAAACTGTGTGGATTTGGTGTTGAGCAATATGGTTTAGGGACCCTGACAGTGCAGGGTGAACGGTTGGACTCGATGATCTTGAAGGCCTCTTCCAACCAGACGATTCTATGATTCTATGAAAAAGCAAGTTGAGAACTAGTATTGTCTCTGGACTTGCCATGGAATCTTTATTGCTAGGCTGCAGCCTACATATTGAGCAACTCACAGAGGCTTGGTTAAAAGACTAGTAGAAAAGAGGCATCTCCAGCTCCTCAGGTTGAATGTGTGTCAATTGTTTCTTTCTGCAATCTTTACTGAAGTGTCTGAAGAAGCTCCTCTTAGTACAGTTTCACAAAGAATGATTGTCCAAATGAAGATTTTTTTTTTTTAAAAAAAAAGAAAATAAGATTTTATTATAAGATTTTATTTTCTTTTGGAAAAACACATTAAAAGAAGCTAGAGTACATCCCATGCCAGGGAGAGACAGCCTTTGTTGTACCTAATCACACTGCTGAAATCAGTAATTAATGGAGAAAAAGTATTAGAGACACTATGATCTGTAGGTCCAGATAAATTAGGACAACAATTTAATAATTCAGTAGTGAGATGTGTCACCTTTGGAACCTAAATCATTAAAAGTGGGTGTTTGCAAGCTCAGCAACTACCCCAAACACATTTCCTTCTGCTTGTATGAAGGCAGCAAGTAGCCTTAATGCAATCGCAATTTTCTCTGCAAGGCGTGAAGCCACCTCAGTCAGGCAGTCCGATTCCCAGAGCACACCCTGAAGAGGAGAAAGGACTCTGCAGAAGAATATTCCTCCCCCAAATTAGAAGAGATGACTCAGACCTGTTCAAAACTCTTTCATCTCTCTTAATCTTCATATTAATCAAAGGTAAAACTAAGAGGGAAAGCGTTCACTCTCGGCCTCTTCTCTCAATTGCTCTTCCAATTCTTCCTTTTCCTTCTTATTTTCAAACACCATCTTTGTACTTCGTCTGAGCAGCCTCATCAAGCTCACCCAGCATATTTACAGGGCCATCAGAGCTGTTTCTTCATCCCCTCTGATCAACCTTCGCAGCACTCCTACAGCAGCTTCACCCTTTGTGCCATGCCTCTCTTTTGGGATTAGCTTCTCTTCGGGTTGGCAGGACCTCCTCTCACAGAAGCAAGATCACCACTAAAACTATTAATCATGGCTCTGCCACAGGTAGGAGCACACATTAGGCTGTAACCAGAGGCAGGCAGAAAAACAAGGTTATTTTATTAGCAAGTTTCAGCTAAAGGCTGGGCATCACTCGATTGGATAATTACAATTACACAGAGTGAAAGAGCATTATTTTCAAGAGGCTGTGTCCAGCAGCACTGTGGGAAGTGTGTGACGATGGAATACATACGTGAAAGTGGCCTTCTGCTTTACATGGTTGTGGCTGTACCACCACATCCATCACCTAGTTCTGCCTTAAACCTCGAAGTTTTATTGATTCTCCTGCTTGGCATGTGCTGTATTTTCCCTTGAATTTTCCACTCATTTTCTCCTCAGCTATAAGTCAGTAGGTGCTGGTGCTGAGGACACTGGAGGTTTCCACCACTGGAAACTCCAAGGTACATTTTGCCCTCAGCCTAACCCCATGCTGGGGCCCAAACGTGTCATGGAGCAGAACTGTTATGAAAATGATGCCAGTGAGGTCTGTTGTCATAAAATTGAGACCCCTGCATAGGAGCTTTGTAATTAAGGAATAAACAGAGGCAATGAGTCATTACATTTGGTGCTGTGGGAGTTTTAGGAAAGCATGTTTTCTGTAACTCATGGAAATAACACATGACCTTTGACATGACTATTTTTTTTCTTTTATTCTTAGCAGATGTCATTGCAGTCAAGGGAAGCGGCATACCATATGGCCACTGTTTTAAGAGAGTCATTTAATTAAGTCCATGCCTTTGATACCATATATTCAGAGCCTTCAGGAATGTCAGTCAACTACAAAGTAGTCTTCGAATATCTCAGATGCTTGCAGGTTCAGATAGCGGGTTTGAGAGCGTATCCCAGACACACACACACACAGAGGACACCAAGGCGGGCTGCCACACAGACTGCCAGCCAGCATGGCCTTTGCCAGTGCCCCCCTAAACATCAACAGTGCTCACATACAGGCACCAATAGTTCAGTCCCATCCCAACCCTCCTCTACAGCTGGTCAGGATTGAAGCCTGCTAGTGAGAACACACATGCCTTCACTCTCCAGGTTCACAAGCATGTCCTCATTCACAGACCCCTCAGATTTCAGTACGGCCCCTGAGTCTACTTAAGAAGGTCCATACCTGAACCTGGCCCCCCTTACCGCAAGTTTCCCTATGCACCGGCTCGCCCAGCTTGATGCTCACAAGCAAAAGAGATGCACACACTCACACACTCATCTCACAGGCACCTCACACCCACAGATCCCTCAAATATCAACACGGGCTCTCAGTCCACCTAACATCCATGCCCAGACCCCAGGACCCTTATCCAACCCAGCCACCAACTCAGATCTCAAATCTTCCTGGAGGCAGGTCTCCCCCTTCTCACGGGCTAGTCCAGTTCACTGGCAAACATATGTACATATGTGCACGGGATTAAATTTGCTGGGGAAACATCAACACACCCAGTTTTTTCCAGGTGCTGGCATTTAAGCCTCTTGCATACAAGCTGGTCTCTCCAGTTGCTGACAGCCAGACCCCCAGGCACTGGGACCTATGGCTCCTTCTCCAGCTGCTGGCACTTAGACCTTGCAGCACTCACAGCATAGTGAGATTACAAAGAAAGGTAGGTTCAGGAAAGGATTTAAGAAGATAGGATAGATGTGGTGGTCAGGCACAGGGCTCAGTTCAGCCGGCCCTTTTTACCCCTCCTTCTTTCCATTACCTCATGTTTGTTCCTCACCTATCCACCCTGATCCTTCCCCTTCCCCTAAACTTCCTATAATAAATTTTATATAATCCTACAAACCTCTTCTGATATCCCTTAATAAGCTTCACATAGGCCCACAAGCCCCCTCAAATATCCAACAATACTCACGGTAATCATGTTTTCCCTCTTTATCAGTCACGAAGCTGAGGCTGATGTCTTCAAGGCTGTGCCTGAGTAGTTCCTTTTCTGGCCCATTGACCAGTCATCAGAGTTTTGGTCCTCACTGTTGTCTCCACTGCTAGCTCGTTGTTAATGGTTGTGTGTCCTTGTGTTTAATTTACCATTTTCGTTGTTTTGAGGGGATTTGGGGGTATGGGTTTTTTCCATACAGAAAACTCCTTAACTAGATAACTTAATGAAGCAGATGCACTTTTGTTCCACTTACCTCTATGTGCTGGAAGTACCTTTTGCTCACTGCTGACTGTAGACAAAGCCTGGAAAACTCATAATTTAGACAAGACAAAACAAAGCAGTTTGCTACAGTTCAAATAACGTTTTAAAGAATCTCATCTGCTAGGTGTTAGTGCGCCATTCAGGTCACAGAGTACCATTTCATCTGTCCATCACTTGGAGACACTAAAGAGCCTATAGCACATTTCACAAGAGCTTCAGTGCTAGCTTTAATTTCTGCCCAAATGCAAAGTCACCAAAGATAAAAAAATAAAAGATACCACACTGTTGGATAACCTCCAGTCCATCTGCCTGCCAGGGCAAGGACCCACCATTTTCTGAAGAGCATATCCAGATTTTAAATTTTTTTTTACCCATGTATACCACCTGTAGATCTTTACTTGCTTTCTTTCCAGTTCCAAGGTATGGGTTAGAAGAGTATAGGTCCCAGAGTTCTCTTTACCCTGCTTTTTGGAACATGTTTTCCTTCTGCAAGTCCTCCGGGATGCCGCCCAATGCCTTTGACTTCTGAAATATAACCACTAGGTAATGTGAAAACTTACCCTCAATTCTTAGGGGCTGGCCTCTGTTAAGATCTTCAGGAAGATCTTCAGAGAACTTCGGTTCTCCCCACAGTCCCTACCTCCATTAGAACATTAAACTATACTAACAAACATTAAACCTTCAGTACGTGAAACATATTAAACTTACCCATCTTTAATAAGACACAATTTGGCTAATACCTTAAGACAGAAAAATCAATACTGTTCTGATGGCTGCTGCAAGACTCACAGTAGAAAAGTTACATTCTATAGGCTATAACTCTTATATAGGAGAAAAAAAATCATTACAATAGTCTTCTACATAGAAATACCGGCTACAATCCAGCCTTCCTGGATCTGAGTTTCTACAATGCTGTCTCACATGTCTACATGTGAGGCAAGTGTCTGAGCTCCCATTACTGCCCACGGAGAGCCAGTCAGGACACAGCTTGGAGTCCACTGGCTCACCCCAAAACACCACCCACACTCAGTGGGCTGAATCACTGTCGGCTCCACTAACTGTACTGACTGTAACAGGCGTTCAGACGCCTTCCCTATACTACTGCTACATCACCCTCCTAAATTTAAGGTGAGATTTACTCTACTCCTTGCATCTCACCACTGAGTAGTGAAAACCCTGTATTTTTTGCTACATTTCTTAGTGAAACTGCAGAATTCATTTCCAAGCAAATTCTGAAGGTTATAGTAGAAACAAAGGCCGAGGGTTACTTGCCACACTTGTCTTTGATGGCTTCTCAGAGGAGGAAAGGTAAATTGTTCAACAGAAAAAGTGGACTCGAGAGATATAAGGGGTCTTGATGAAACACATCTACAATCTGCAATTGCATATCAGGTTCTCTTCCAGAGGATGGTGATGGACATTTGAAAGGAGTTTCCTTCCACACACGGACAGTGCACGTACAAAGTTTCAAGCAGTTCTGTGATTCAGTTGGGAGCAAATATGGACAAGTCCTGAGGTATTTAAGCCTTCCCTGCCTCTCACTGACGCCTGCCTTGGAAAGAATACAGAAATTGTTTCAGTACTGAAGCAATTTCTCCTCAGAGGGCTTGTCCCAACAGAAGGAAGAAAGTAAGTTGTTTGAAGGCGCAGATACAGAACCACAGCTCTTTTTCTCAGTTCCCAAGGGCCATTTTTCTGTGATACTACAAAGCTTGTCAAAGGTGACAAGAAAGTACTGTAGGACTCCTGTATGCCTACCTTATCTATTAAGCATAAACTAAGTGTCACAGATAAGGGTTTGTTTGTGGTTTTTTTTTTTTTTCCCCAGCAGTGGTAGAGCACTATGGAAAGCAAAAGTTTCATAAAAAATGCAGAGCTATTTGAATATATCCTTCTGGAAACAGACGCGGGTTACATGGTTGTAGGGTGAGGGCACACTGATGACTTTCAGGATCTGAACATTTTGCTTCTCACAGCAATGTGTTTTATCTACTTTAGGGAATTTGGGACTGAAAAAGAAGCCTCATGGCCACAGGAGGGTGCAAAATTACCCAGCACAAAGAGCAGGTTTTATGCACTTCAAAACAACCTTTCTGCTGCACAAATCGCCAAGAGGATAGTGAAAATTATACTCTTTCTTGAGCAGTAAAGCTCCACCTGAAAGAACTTTTCCACAGATGAATTTTATTTGAACCGTATAATGACAGAAAATTCAAAGCAGAAATACTGCAAGGTTTGCTCAGAGGAAAAGGTAAGTTTTTAAAGGAAGTGTGAAGATTCCCATGCAGAAAACCTCAAAAAAATTGATTTTTTTTTGAAAGTTTGCTTAATTTATTTTTTTTTAAAGGTCTTTGACAAAAGGAACCAAGCTATGGGCCATAGCTCTAGGCAATTTTACATATACTGTAATATTATGCTATACTTTAAAGCCTCTGTAAATATTTATTAGTCTGCAGTAATAGTATTTTCACATCTCCCTCAAATACTCCAAATCATCCAGATAGTTTCTTGCTGATTTTTCAGAGACTGGCATGCATGCAAGTTACCAAACGTTTTGTTCTACCTCTTTCTTCCTTACTCCTGATTATTTTATCCTTTGAAAACTTAATTGTATTTAGTGTCTGGTCAAAATTCTTTTTTTTTTTTTTACAAAGTTAGAAGCCACAATTACTTCATCTGTCTTTTGCACCATCAGGTATTTGCTGTTCTTCCTAACTCAGCAATGACGCCATACTTTCACTGCTTTCCTCTTAGTGTTGGGGTCGAAGCTCTCTCCTGGTCTTTTATGACCCTACAAGTTACTAGATCCACTTTCCATCTTAGCCCTTCTGATTTTATCCCTACATGTTCTTATTATGTTCTCACACAGATCCCTAATAATTTTCCTTTCCATAATTTAGAAGCGGATTATCATCCCTCCCATTAAACATCATGCTGTGCCGACCACATCCGAGCAGGAGGGACTGTGCAGTGTTAAGTGGCAACTCACACGAGTTCCAATCTTTCTGTGGGTCATTCCTCGTTAGCAAAATGAGAGTAAAAAGCATGAATTTTCCTCTGCTCTGAGGGTTTTTTTTGGCTAAAGCTTGAACTCTTTATGACATGGGTGGCCTAGTTATGCGACTGGGCAATAGCCAGCACAACAGCCGATTTGTTCTGCAGCCTGTTGATAGCAATACAATATTCATAAATTCTAAATCATAATGCATTGGTTGTATTTGAGAAACAGTTTCAGAATGTCAATGCTAATACTATTCGTTTCCCTTTATAGTGAGCAGAAAAACATATCAAACAGAGACCTGTGACAGCATTTTTCTGTTACCAGTTCTCATTCTTCACTAGAAGCTGCAGATACCCAACCTGACTAAGGGACCAAATATTCAGAAGTTCAAACGCTATAAATATTTGCTAACTTCAAACTTCAAGACCAACTTGGTGAAACCTTAAAGGTTCTTTGCCATCTCCAAACTCTGTCTACATATCTTTGTACTTCCCATTTTAAATAATAATCCACCAGAAAGCTGTCCTTCATAAGAATTAACCCCCTCTTTATGACTACTGTTGCATTGGCCATTCATGGCTGCTAGAGAAAAATACAGTCAACATCTGCCCAATACAAGTGATAAGCTGGGAGTAGGTCTTCAAATATAGGGAGACCAGGGATCTGCACCCCAGCATGCCAGAAAGAAGGATTTTGCCCAGAAGCGTGACTGCTCATTGCGTTTACCACAAAAGAGATCTCTCCAGCTTCGAAGGGCTGGAGAGAGAATGAATCCCACCAGTGACTATCAGTGGGGACTATGAATCAGTGGGAGAGTCAGACCTTGATATCGCCAAACAAAATAAAACTGAATTAATTAATTTCTTTAATCAAATAATTGAAAGGAATAAAAATTTTCTGCCAGGCATGCTGTCAAACTGACAAAGTGACTCAGCAAGCAAAATAATTGGTCTGTAATGTGATTGTATTTGGAGATTCAGGTTGGGGTTTAGACATGCTGTTAAAGTCTAAACTGAAATAACAGATTTAACACAAAGTTGTCAGGCCTGCAGTTTTAAAAGGTCCTGCTGTCTGTCATTAAACAAGTGGGAACTCAGTGCAAAAAAAATAATTGGCTGCTGTGTCACCACACTAGGGCTTCATTAGCAAATATCCCTAATAAGCTGATCCAGATGTGGAACACGCTTCCTGAGAAGGTGAGAGTGATCAAGTTTAGATTATTGTCCAAGACCTGTCCTCTTGCATAACACTCTTCTTTTAGAAAAGGGAGACAATCAGTAACCACACATCCCATCTCCAAGAAACAGACCCTGTCCCCAAGACCCCTCCCTATTAGGAAAGGGAACAGCACAGGTGTCCGAGGACTCCCCAGGATCAGGTAGTGCCAGTCTACTTAACTAAGAAGAATTCACATACAGAGATGCTAAGCATGATACCACGTGAGAGAAGCGTTCTTACTGGCATCCTCAAATTAGCAACTTCTTACAGGAATAAAAACATAACAAAAGCAACCTAGCCAGAAATCTTCCATGAGTCTAAAACATGTTAACCAAGAATTGTACAAAGACGACTGTTACTCAAGTAAGACATGCAGGCTAATTTGCGGAAATGAAACATCACTATTTTACTGCCTTAAACAATGCAGCCCATATGTGCAAACCACCACAAGACTGGTAGCGACAGAACTGAGGAATCGCCTGATTGTAAAAGCAAATGAAACTATTTGAGCAGCAGAGAAACTATGAGTTATTTAAAAAAAAAAAAAAAAAGCATTTATTAAGAGAAGTTGTATTGTTATCAGCAAAATACTTGTTAATGGAATGGTCTTTCAGGCAGGGCACCTTAAGCTGGATGTATAAGGTTGCTGACAGTTTTTTCCCCCCAAAGTAATACTGAATTTGGTCTTTTGTGGTGTAATTACTGACTCCTGGATTACTTCTTTCCTGTGAAACGCCAGAGCCAGGCTACAGGGAGAGATGGGACGTTCTCCATCTGTAAGTGACACTGGAAGTGACATCTGTAAGTGACACTTTTTTGCCTCCACATGCATGTCTAGCTGTTGCCTGACTTCTTGCTGTTTTGTATCACGAGTCATACTCTATTCCCAAGCAGCATCAGTTCCTGCTACTGAAAAAAAAAAAAAAAAAAAAAATGTGATGCCACTTATTTCTCTTGCTTGTTTCCTGTAAAACTGCAATCACTATAGACCTTCCGGATCTCTGGTGATCATTGTTTCTTTAGACTTACAAATCTGTGTAAAAGTTTCTTGTAACACGGACAGTCAAGATCGATGCTTGTGGATTACATACAAATTCCCCTGGAATCAGTGACAAAAATATCCCTTTCCTAATCCTGCACTCCAGTGACAAAACAACTGAACTGTCAAGCAAAGGAAGTGCGCTAATTCCCTAGAAATCACAGGCCATGGGCAATGAGGGACTCTGAGGGTGATTTAGTGTGCTTTGCTGCTCCAAAACAGAGTGCCATTCCCAAGAAATGCTCTTCAGCCTGTTCTCGAAACCTCCAGATCCCAGAGCTGTGGAGCCTGGAGCAGGGTACACTATTACCGCTCAGCCGCTGCTGGAGAAGATACAGTTATTGCCAGCATTACCTGTCTGGGTTATAACAGATCATGTAT
Organism: Tauraco erythrolophus; assembly: GCF_009769465.1. NCBI lineage: Eukaryota > Metazoa > Chordata > Aves > Musophagiformes > Musophagidae > Tauraco > Tauraco erythrolophus. Next base: position 119,150,669 of record NC_141465.1, on the reverse strand, counting down.
TTGCAGCATGGATGTGTTTTGTTCATCTTTCAGCATCTTGCTTCCAGCCCCTCTGAGTTTTTTTCAGAGGAAAAAAATAAAATTTCTTATTCAGAGTCCCGAGTCTCCTTGAATGCAAATGTGTCCCATATTACGTTCATTGTTTCTGCCTTTTGTGGTTCTCCACATAGAGCCCTTGCAGATTAAGGTTGCAGGTACCAGTGGGAATGCAAAGGAAGTCATTAACGTCTGGTCTCTAAGGCAATAAAGCCAGCCTTTAGATGGCCAAAAACCTCACAAACTAGCCCCTTCCTTCTAGTTTAAAAGAAATCCTTATCATCTTCTTGTATTTTCACACCTCTGATACCTTAAAAATAAGCATTAATGTTTAAACCATAGCAGTTCGCAGAAATCAAATATCATAAACAGGCTTGAAGACGGGTGGGAGAAGCGAGCATCCTCATTGCACGGCAAACTTGCTTCCTAAGAATGCAGTGCAGCTCTTCTGTGAATCAAGAGCAAGAAAATGTTGAACTGGAATCCTCACAACCTGCTTGCTTGTCCTCTCTTCCCAACATTAAAAGATAATCCAGACGTTCTAGCACTGCTCCTTTGTTAGGCAGGTACTCATTAACCTTTTTAAAGTTAATTATTTAATACACCAGAATCATATTAGTGTTCTCATCTACCTGTATTCCTGTTTGATTAGTATAAAAAAGTACTAAGGAAGACAACTGCACCGCTTAACTGCAAAACTGAATCTGTTTTTCATTAGTGGAAAGGAAGACAACAAGATTATCACAGACAGCAGTTCCCAGCAAGATTTGATTTGGAAGTTTTGCACAGAAGCTAAAAATAAAAGACTGTGCAGTCATAAATCATTTAAAACAGTGCTCGTGGACAAGGAGCACTTCAAGGAGGATGCAATCACCTGACGTGAATGGAATCTCAGGGTCGTACACAGAGCTCAGATCTGAGATGAACTTCTGGGTGCTCTCAGCAAGCCGAAGCCCAAGTGCTGGCTTGGGGCAGGGGAGATGCTGAGGTGTGGGGGCAAATTCACTCAGTCCAACAGTTTCCAGAAGTTTTGCAGCTGTCAGAGGGAGCTAAGTTGGTCAAAGCCTTCAGACATATGAAGCTAATGTCTGTAAAGAGCTGTGAAGACAAAAGTCCTAAGGATTCAGATTTCCTTGGAGAGCTTCACTCTTTTTTTTTTTCAGTTTTAAATAAAGTTTTTAAAAGGTTTCATATTCAGTAGGAAATACAAAATGCTATTTATCCATAGTCCTCCAGACAGCTATATACAGAGACAAGAACTACTCACACAGATGTGAGGAGAATTCCCTATCGTCTGTTTCTGTTCTGATATCGGCCAAAATATTTTTCCTCTATAGAAAAAACAACCCAAAAGCTTCCCACAAAAGACTATGCTTCAGGAAAAGTGGAGAGCTGGTTCACAGAAATCTCTCAAGAAGCATATCCTGTTTGTAAAAAGAGATAATAGCCAAATTCTCTGTCCACACTCTGCCTTCAAAAGCATATTAAGTTGTTTATGGGTTTTAAAATCCCAAATCTATGTTCTAATCACATAAAACATTTTCCCCAGAGTTCTCAGGAATGGCCAGCAGCATATACTTTTCAATTCAACCAACTTGTTTGGAAATCACTCACGGCACACAATTTCAAGCCAGTCTCTCAAAACTTCTGCTGGCTGGTGGTCCCCTCGCTATCTGCAGATAGCAAAAGACACAGAAAGTAGGTAGTTTTCCCAAACACAAGTATGGACCAAACTAGGACCCACTTCAAGCTTTCCAGATCTGCTTTACATACACTCAGTTTACAAACACTAAGTGCAGTTGGCTAAAAATACTAAATATGGGAATATCACATTAATTTTCAACACATAATAACTAAAGAGAGAAAACTGTTGAGAACATCAGTCACAAAGTTTAATTCAGTAAGTTGTTTCAATAAAGCTGAAATACACTGATTTTGATGAAGTTTTCTTTGCTGACTGACAGTTCAGTGCTCTGACCACTTCTGATTAGAGAGAAGAAAACTCAAGCAAAAGAAACCTCAGATTTCTGACTGTAAAAATCACTATTTGATCTTGCAACATTTGAAGATCCCTTGCACCCACATGGAACAGAAAGCAATACTACACAGGGATAGCCACACTGGTGGCTAAATCTCCATCAAGCACTTCTCTTGGCTGAGAGAGTCAGGCATTTGCCAAACATAGGTTGCTTTTACATATTTAGACTGATTTTACATAATAAAATTAATAATAGTAGGCTTTGGTCCCTAGCCAATACAGTCACTAGAGCCTAGTGAACAATTCAATTAACCCATCAGGTCACCAGTAGCGTAAGAGGAATCACTTTCTAAGGCTCCATTAACTTTCCTGATTAGGCCAACACTGACTATTTTGTGAACTCAGACACGCAGCTCACAGGTGGGCACATAGAAAAGTTTTAACATCGTGCTGAATCCTACCTGTGGTGTGCAAAAAAATATTTCATTTCAAGAATATTCATGAACAGGAATAGATGGGAACAGAAGAAATGTTGCTTTGCAGCAAAGGGGCACTCGCTTAACTCTGAGATTGGAATCTAATGCATCCTAAACCTGCTGAAATGCAGTGACGGTCTTTAAAGCAGCAAGTTCATCAGCAATGATAAAAGTGATAGCAGGAAAACAGTTTAGCCAGTGTACTCAAATATTGCAGGGTGCACATGGATGTGGCATCAATTTCTAGTTGCCACAACACAGTAGTTGCTGCTTAATTTTGCAGATGACTCAAGGAGCTGTAAAAAAAAAAAAAAAATTATTTAAAAGCAGTAGAATTCAAAATTACCTCAGCAAAATGGAGAAAAATGGTCTATGAAAAGGAAACAAAGTCAACAAACTTGGGCAAAAAGCATCCAGCTGTAACGGCAAACTCTTGACTTGGGAGCAGAGTGGATCTGAAGACTGCAGAGAGTCATGGGCTTCTCTATGTCATACTCTTGTGAAAAAGGCAGACTGCCTTGGGCAGGGAATGAATAGGAAGATATTCCACCAAGAATGGCAGTAACCCTTTCACATCAGACATACTGATAACACATCACTGAGATGATATATCCACTCTCGAGACTCATCACATCACATCTTCATGAACCAGAGAGACTCCAGAGAACGGAAGAATAATAAGAACAGAAAAAACAACCCACAAGAAAATATTGAAAAAATATGCACGGTTTAACCTGAAGACTAGAATTTGAAAAGACAATTTAATAGCAGTCTTCAAACATGTAAAAGGAACCTTCAAAGAAAATAATAATGTTTCACACATTCATAATAGGCAAGACAATAAATACTTGACTTAAATCATGGACAATTCAGATTAAAGAGCAGGAAGACAAACATTTCATGATTAGAAGAGTGATTACTGAAACAGGTTGTCCAGGAAGGCTGTGGATTTTCTCTTCTCAGAGATCTTCATAGAGAAAACAGACCTAGGAATGCCACAAACATAGCTCACCTTGTCTTGGGATTAACTAGATAAAATTATCTCCTGGCCTCCTCTTCTGATTCTATGGATGCCACAAACTGCTTTTAAAAGGCTTAAGGTTTACTTAATACATTTCATAAAGCCAGTGTTAGCAGATTAAGAACAAGATGTAATTCCTTTCATGTACGTAAAACCACCTCCTCCTCATGATAGGGGCTATATTCTGACATTTTTAATGGTACAAAGCCCAGTGTAACTAGTGAAATTATATTAAGTCTCAGTAGTTGTTCTCTAAAAGTAAACAATACATATCCTAATCCACACAGTCAGCTGGAGAACCAGACTGCAGGTTCTGTTTGTTAGACTAGTAGGCATCGTGGGGTTTGTGCCTTTTTTATTATGTAACAGTAGGAAACCCTCACTGTCAACCATGGGAGATGGTGATTCAGGCAAAGACCCCGTATTTTAGTACAGACTGGTTAATCTTGGCAGCTGACTGGCTGAACTGTCCAGTCTTGCTAAATCTTAGCAAGTATTGCTAAGACGATCTATCTAATGAAAGATTAGCTTGGATAAGACAATGGAAACCTAATTCTTGCAATAGCAGCCAGGAAAGAAGAGAAAGGGAGTGAAAGAGCACAAGGTCACCATTTCTGATTGAATTTGCCCATGTTAACTCTACATTAAATTCAGGGCCAACATACTCTTTTCCCAAGTAACAAGGGATAGGATAAGAGGAAATGGCCTCAAGTTGCACCAGGGGAGGTTTAGGTTGGATATGAGGAAAAATGTCTTCAAAAAGTTTGTCAGGCATTGAAACAGACTCCCCAGGGAAGTGGCTGAGTCACCATCCCAGGAGGTATTTAAAAGACGTGTAGATGGTTTAGTGGTGGACATGGCAGTGTTAGATTAAAGGTTGGACCCGATGATCTTCAAGGTCTTTTCCAACCTAAACAATTCTATGATTGTTTCTCACTGCCTTACTCCAAAAGAAAATACAAAAGGAGAAGGGAAAAGCAAGCGGAATATCGACATATCTGGAAGAACGCCAGTAACTAGCACAAAGCCTTGCTTTCCTTTTTAGCTGAGTTTACCTCAGCTTACATCAACCTCATTTACACTACCTCAGTTTACATCAATGGATGATTTCAGGCAATCACCTTGACATCAACCACCACTGGTTATGGATAAGGATAATGATATCACAGCTGCTAATGGTGTGGTAGAAATTCATGGTGCTTTCCTTCAGCTGTGGGTCCTTAATAGGAAGAAAACTGCCTCATGCATCAGACAGCTTTCTACAGAAACCATACAGGATACTACAGCCCGAGAAAAAGCAAAGAAAAAAGTGAACATCTCACAGGACCGTGTTTAACTCATTTTCCCCAAGACAGACGCAGCCTGGAAATCTTCAAGGCCTGAGGCAGATGATCTGTTTGACTATAGCATCCAATCTCTTTCTCTCTAGAGAACTTAGTGGCAAATAAAATTGAATATAAAGCTCTGAAGTGCAAGTTCCTGCTCAGACCTCACCCAGGACTTGACGAGCAGCAGCAATGGTGCTGTGCTGGTGCAACACGTCTTTCCTGAAACCACTAAAAGACCTGGAATGCAGGTGAGAGGACACAGTTCTTTCAGCATAGCGAGGAAATACAAAGGAGGAGAGTACTCCAACTTGGAAAAAGCTGACTTGATAGCAGGGAAACATTCCATTTTAGGCCAAACACTGAGCAGAAGAGTAGCAGCACATATTACGCATAAGAATCTTTCTGTCTGACAGGGTAGGACACAGCTATGTTCAAACACCTGTTAAATAACACACATAGATTCACTTGAAGAAGGAAGTCCCTTTTCCTCCCCAGTTACACCAAAGAGGACACAGGAGCACATTTATAGCAATGTAACAAATCCAGCTTCCGATCCCTGTTCTCCCCAAAGACACTTGAATTTACATTTTCCACTTCTCAGTGCCAAAAGAGTTTAAGTATTGGGTATTCTTTCAGATGAAGGAGGTCTATTTAAAATATTTTTAATATTTATAAGAGTGAGGACTGAAGTCTAAATGTACTATGCCTTCCACATAAGTGCCCTAACAAGCTGTTTCACTCTCATGACCTCATGAATATTTAGAGACACTTATGAAGAAGAACAGCTTATCCTGAAGCTTGTCTGTGACCAATGACAAGATACTATTCTCAGTCTATATGATAAGCACAGTCCCCCATTCTGAAAACTTCTAATAGGGTAAGACAGATTTTCCTGTATTGAGATTGTTACCCTTATTCCATATTTCAGAACCCTTTCTGGTCCAAAGAACATCAGTATTTTTGCTGAAACGAGAATAATAAAAGGTGCACAGACCATGAGTCAGAGGGGAAGACTTTTCCATGTACAGGTTAGACACCCTTTGTGAAACACAGCACTTCCTTCAGGAATACAAATTTTGAGCAGAAGTTACACCATTTAGAAAAACTGCATCTCCAGCACAGCATTGGGTAAAGATTTTTCCATGGCCTTAAAAGACAAGTCACCTCTGTCACTTCCCGGCTATCCTCCACGGGGGCAGACAAGATGGAAGACAACATACACTTTCAGAGAAAACAATTTTTAGTGATGCGTCACACCACCAAAGACTGCACTTTAGGTATACCTAAACTTGCTTTGGCGCTACCACATTCTAAACAACTACTAGCAACTATTTCATGTCCTATTTGCTCTGTAATCTCCCCAGTAGCCTAAGGAAGACCAAAACCTACTAGAGAACAGTAGAACTGGCCTTTTATCCACAGCTTGCTGGTGAAAAATAGTACAAATCGGACATTAAATCACTAAAATTATCGTGACAGCTTATTTTTAAGTTACTTCTCTTGCAGTGACAAGAATTTACAAAGATCCTGCAGAAAATAATTCACAATACAATAGATTTCTACATCGACCAGACTTATTTGCCAAAATGGAAAAAAAAAAAAAAAAAAAAGTAGTACTAGTTCTTCAGGAAAGTTGCAAAGGACCACCAAGGGACTAGAGATGAACACTTACTCAACCCCGTAATATTTAGTGATCCATTTCTTAATCCGAGCAGTTCACAATAGGTAACAGAGCTGTACAGAGCAACAGTTCAGCAGAAAAAGTGCAGGAAGGACGCTGGGACACTTGCATGATGCCCTAAATTCTGCTATGCTAAGGGCCTTCCACTTGCCTCTCACAGCCTTTCCTCGTAGCACTGCAGTCTTTTGTTTGCAAGTTTGCACCCTTTCCCTTACCCACTGATAGAAGACTGTGGCAATGTTTTCAGTCTTGTCCTTCTGTCCTTGTCCTGTTCTCCCAGCTCTGCACCTGCAAAACCCGAGCCTGCTACATCAGGTTTCCCACAGAAAGTGATTGACATTGATGAGAGAATCTTCCTTTACCCTCCCCTACCCTTTCCTACCCCCACTTTGTAACTTTTATACAAAAGAAAAAAACAAAACCCAGTAAATAACACGGTAGACAATAGTCCTTTAAACAGCAAACAGGCATTTCCCATTTCCATTTCACAAGCAGGAACCACCAGCAGGGAGTTTCCTGACAAAACCTACAATTGTTACTATCAGAAAAGTACTCTGGTGGACTGCACCACACTAGAGAGGATGCTCAGGGGAGAAGAGTCACCTGGGGAGATCCCTGAGATTATTTTCTTCTTTTCTGGTCACTGGAGAGTTTTTTCCTTAAGGTTCTTCACTGCTCCTCTCTTTTCAGTTTCTTATTGTCATAATAAATAACTGTTACCATTAAAACTGTCATTTGCCACCAGCTATGGACTCTCTCATCAGCCTTCATGCAATAGGTCAGCTTGAAAATACTACTTCGTATTGCAAGAAAGTACAGAAAACGGCATTAATTCTTGTGCAGGGGAGAAGCAGCAGGTTTATCAACCACATCATACTTGAAAATTTGTATTACTGCAATGATCTCAACTTAAAGAACACAAGGACGCAAAATCAGAAAATAATTTTCTGTACAGCTTCCTTCTGCAACAATGTATTTGTATTAATCAAAACGTTCTTAAAATTTACACCATTTTCTACAAAAAGTCACCATGATAATTAAGCACTGGATCTATGCTAAATACAACATAAAAAACCCCAATTGCCTCAAAGATTATAAAAATTCCAAAAGCAGAAGCTACATTTTGAATAATTCCAAAAGCCACATGGATATTATTCTTTTGGCTCAGCTAAAAAATTAAAAACTAAAAACACTGTACACTTGTGGTTTGTCAGGCTTGCAGGTCCATGTGATCCACAGTGTCTAAACCAGAAACAGGTAAACAGAAATTAAACGATATTCTTGGTTTTAAAATATACTAGTAATAAATAGCACACTGGTGTTATTCTTAACATACGAAATACCCTTTAATATAATTTATGTTTTCATAGTCCTTGACTGCAGGGAGGTACTTATTCTTTCTTTTTGGTGAAGTCATATGGTTTCCACCACTGTGCAAACTGCAACACCTTCTTCCTCTGATCCTCAAAATTCTGTCTGATTCCTTTTCTCCAGAGCCTTGGTTCCAAGTCCAGCATGCTACCAATGACTTCCTTTGCAAGCAGAACAAAGATAGCTAATGATAAATGCAAATTACTTAACACTATTTTACCACAGAATACAGAAATATGTATTTTCAAATGATGAGATTATTTATCACTGTTTTCTTCAAGTGCTACTTATTAAAACTGGAAATTCTGAAAAATTCAAAAATCAGAACTGTAGTTGTTATGATAGTTGTGTCAGCAAAATCCTTTTAGGTACAGCATAGCAATGTGCTGCAAAAATATCCTAACATTGCAAGACTGTTAAAATATTAGTACATTTGTGACTAAAAAGAGAAAAGTTCAGAAAAAAGAAAGCTGCCCACTTTGCTCTTAACTCTTCTTGAAACAAGTTATATTCTACCCAATCGCTCTTAATGTTTTTGGAATATTGACTTTTTCAATAAATGATTGCTGTGACATAATAAAGAAAGGAAGATTTTATTGCAGCTTTTCTTGTATATACTATACTCTCTATACTACATAGAGTAATTTAACCACACATATTTTATACTAGGAGTTGTCTGTGCGCACCCTAATTTACAGAAGCAGAAGCCAGTGCACCTGTATCAGAATACTATGGTCACGAAAAACCTTCTTTTTTGTCTTTCTTCTTCTTAAATAGATGCAAGTATTTTCCATCTATTAGACTATATGTCAAATATCTAGAGTTCCTATTAATTCAAAAGAAACATGGATCTACAATCATATTCTGAGTATCAGCCAGTGAAGAAATCAATTATTCCTCTATTCAACAAACTAAGTTATGATGACTTACCAAGAAAGTTAGCTAATAAATTGGGATAAGGTACATCAAAGTGACTGTTCTGGCAGCATCTTGTTTTGATTACTTAAATTTTACACAATAGATAATTGATAAATTGATCTTCTACATGACAATACCTTTCCGAAGTAATGAGGGAACTTGTGTTGATCTTCAATGACATGAGCAAATCCTCCTTGAAGGCCAAAATCCACAGAAAAGTATGGGAATCCTTTAGGAACCTATACACACAAAACCACATTTTTAGATGTTTAACAGACTGTAGGCATTTCATAGATTTCATAGATTTCTAGGTTGGAAAAGACCTTAGAGATCATTCAGTCCAACCGTCCCTAATCCCCATTAAACCATATCCCTAAGTAGGTCATCCACCCTATTCTTAAACACATCCAGGGATGGGGACTCAACCACCTCCCTGGGCAGCCTATTCCAGTGGCTGACAACCCTTTCAGAGAAGAAATACTTCCTAACATCCAACCTGAATCTCCCCTGACTAAGCTTATACCCATTTCCCCTTGCTCTATCACCCATCACTAATTTAAAGAGCCCTCCCCCTACCTCCCCACCATCTTTTCTCAAGTATTTGTAGGCTGTAATCAGGTCTTCCCTCAGCCTCCTCTTCTCCAGGCTAAACAGCCCCAACTCCCTTAGCTGCTCCTCATAAGTTTTATTTTCCAGCCCCTTGACCAGTTTAGTCGCCCTTCTTTGGACTCGCTCCAGGAGCTCAATATCTCTCCTAAAGCAAGGGGCCCAAAACTGGACACAATATTTAGTTAACCTCCTCAAAACTTGATGAATTTGAAAGTGGTTTTACAGTTGATAGTATCACATTTTATTTTGAACCACCTCTCAAACCAAGCATGTGTAGTATAAAATCGCAACAGAGAAACAGTAAAACAAACAGGTAAGAGGAAAGAACAACACACAACAAGTAGATAAAAAGATACTGAAAAGATGATTGCTGGGTGGTAGAACCTCCAGAGGACACCGCTGCAGCACCAGTTAAGAGACAACGAAGGACCAGGCAGCAGCATGTACACTGGGCAAATGCCTTCCTGACTCCACATCTCTGAATTACATGGGTTGAGAAGAAATTTTAAGACAACCACCAGCAAGTTACATTTATTAAGATAAGGTGGTGTGTGATAACAAGAAATATTTCCCTAAGGAAACACTGTCACTCAAGGGGAAGGGGAAACACCTTTGTGGAGAATACACTACCAGAACACCTCATGACATGACTGGAAGTTATCAATAACTTGCCAATTCAGGTAATTTAAAACAGCCTACAGAGGAGACTCTGGTTATCCTGCCACAAGGAAAGACCTTTCAGTCTGTCAGAGTGAGAGGTGGATTCATTTTATTGCACCAGTACTGCAAGTAATTTCTGCTGTTTCACTGCAACAAGCCATTTTCCACTCTTTTAACTGTTGAGGATGTTCCTGTACAGGTAAGATTTACAAAGCCTCAAATTCATAAGCATTTCCTGTGCTACAGTCCAAATACCTGTGCCATTTTCACAAGGCATGTTCCATATATTGCTTGAAAATTCAATCTACAAATAATAATTAAGATTGAATACAGAGGGGCAACATGGCATAGCAAGAAACATAAAACATTTTACAGGAACTAAAAACATCATTAAATAAGGAAAAAATGGGTCAGCAGGTGACACCTTAAGGAAAATGTCAGCTTCATCTTCTTTGTGTCTAGCAATGTATCAGGTCTTGCTGGGATGGAGTTCATTTTCATCACAGCAGCCCATATGGTGCTGAGTTTTGGACTAGTGACTAAACCAGTGTTGATAACATGCCAGCAGTTTTGGCTGTCGCTGAACAGTGCTTGCTGCTGGGTCAGATCTCCTGGCTGTGTCCACTCCCAGCCCCCTTGCTGCGGGGAGCGGAGGAAGAAGCAGAGGTGGCCTTGATGCTGTGCAAGGGCTGGATATTTAGGCTCTGCCTCTGGACATCATAGTCCCAATCTCTGCACACAATCCCCCGATTAGATGACATCTCAAGTCACGTCTGACCCTCCTTCCAGGCACCACCACGTCATAATACAACTCCCCAACTCCTCAAACCTCAGCTCAGTCTCTATACTCTCATATCTTCCTGAAGGCTAAAAGCATTTCTTTTACCCTAAAATAGTGTTAAAATCACACAACTGTGTAACAATTCACACTCAGATGCATTTTATTAATTTAAAGGAGTATCATGACTTAATCTGAAAACAGACCTACCTTCAAATGGGTATATAATACAGCTACAGAAATGTATGGTTAAGAAGATTCATAAAGAAATCAAATGTCCTGATGCCCTCGTATGTGCCAAGAAAATATACTACATTTATTTGTGACAGTTATTGGTTTTCCCTGTTCTGAAACACCAATGAGCAGAAGATATCCAAAACATACCTATTTTGTTGTCTGTTTACATTCACCTTAAGTTTAAAGCCTTCCCTAAGTCCTTGCTACAAATTAACTGAATTCCTTCTAGTCTGTACCCAACAGTGCTACTGAACAACGAAGTACTATCCTCTTTAAAACAATCTCCTATATACAGGAATCTACTATCACATCCCATTTCAGTCTTTTCTCTCCGAGACTGCACAATCCCTAAACCAGTTTCTTTAGCTAAGTTTCCTAACATATGCTCTCCTCTTCTGCAACTGTCTTAAAACGCTGTGCCCAAAACAAGACTCAAATTTTCCAGGTGAAGCCTCACCAATTTGAATAAAGTGACCCATAACTGATTCCCTTTACATTCATATGACATTTGAGTTTACATGGAAGAATAAATTTTGTCTTTTTGCTACATTTGCAACCACTGTGGGTTTAGTTCAAGAGGTATCACAATACACAAAACCTCTCCTACTACACAGCCTCCCAGTCCCTTACTCTTCTGCATTTAATTTCTCTCTCTGTCTTATTGAGCTTCATGTCTCATTATTAAAACCCATCTCTTCTTTCTGCTAAAATAGGATTTTTTTAGTGCAAAGGTGCTATATTTATTAAAATATACTTTCAGAAATTAAGTATTAATACCACATAGTAGTAAACTACTTGTAGTAAAGTCTATATACCAGACATCTTTCACTTCAATATTAAAAAGACGAAACAATCTCTGAACCTAACAGTTTCAGCATTATTCCTTTAAGATTAGCATATACAAAGACGTTTCAGTTAAGTATCCAGGAGACAGAGAGAGTACTGTTCCCTAGTTTTAGAAAGGAAGACTTATAGTGCTATTTATATTTTCACTTCATAAACTTAGCAACACAAAAGGCTGTTCTGGGTCAATGAAAAAGACACATTGTAATTTTTCCAGCAAAGTAATTTACAAATCTTTGATCTACCTTAATTCTTAAAGTTAATCAAGACAATTATGCTGCTACATGTCCTCGAAGTGCCAGCTTTGTTCTCAACCAAGGCTTGCAGCTCAGTCTACCTATTGTTGAAATAAATCAGAATCTGTTCCCTAATGTCAGTTAGGAGTTCAGTCAGACTCAATTCTCATCATGCCTATGCCATCTCCTAATCCACTAATCTAATTGTGTTCCCCTTCTTCTCTCTTAGAAACAGTTATTAACAAAAAAAGATGAGAAGAATTCGCTGAGAAATTCAGTGTTCAATACATTTCATTACTTACAGATTTCCGAACATCTTTTGAAGAAAGATCAATTAACTTCTTGTTCACGGACCACTCTTCATCAGACTCCATTATAGCTTTCTGTAAAATCATTTTATCTAAATGTGAAAATAGTCCTTCATACAGCAAGCAAAGAACTAACTTTTCAATGTGATGAAGTATATTGCACTGCAAGTACCTATTATTTCTTAACAAAGTAACTTTATTTTTGTCAATCTTTCTGATTTCCAGTACTTGCATACTTTATAAAGGAATCGTTCAGTATCCTCAAACTCGCTTAATTCTTTTCCTCTTTTTTTTTTTTTAAATTTAACTTTTGCCTGATACAAATTATGTCTAACAAGTCTCAACTAAAAGGTCACATTCTCTTTTTACTAAGCTCATACAAAAACTCTTATGAATTCATTACAGTATATTAGCCATTTTTCTTCTTTAAACACTAAGAGGAGAATCCAGCTTAGAAGGCTGATTGTGCTTAAAAACCTTTCAAGCTGCCTCTATATCTATGTATAGTATAGGTGGGTATAGTGTAGTATAGCGTAGGTACATTTTAAATTTCATTTGCTGTTTATTTTAATAGTGGAAACTCCTGAGAGAAGTTTTATGCACATGACATTGCATTAAATCTTGTACTTTGTCTTTGTTTTAGCATTCAGACAAAACACGAGTTTTACCAGCACTTGAAGCATAGCCATGAAATCAACCAGGTGGAGAGTTTCAAATGTAGAAGTTACTGCATTGCTGTTCATCATACTGACTGCTCCACTTTATTAAAAACCAATCACATCAATTATTTCCAGAAAACAAAAATAATATTTCAAAGAACAAATAAAATAATTTACTTATAAGAGTCAAATCACGATCCAGTTGCTGAAAGCTGAAAGGCCTCTCTTCCAGGCAAAAGGTTCAATGAATCTTTCCTTACAGGGTCAGTGCAAAGAAACCAAAAAAAGCTATAGAAGAAATATCTATCATGCTGTCTAATGTTCATCAGAGATCTAAGAAATATGTAAAGTCTGGGCCTACTGAAATAAAATAGGGATGAAACACTATATATTGGTATTTCTTAAAATAGTTGACATTATTTTCTCATTTTATGCTTGCCAAGTCACATGTATGGCGTGTTAAGTTTATACTACAGGACTTAAGCAAGAAGTATTGCAATCCTTACCACGCTTCAAGAAACTACAATTCTCTCATCTTCTTCCAGTATTTGTCAGTGCAGTCAGACCTGAGGCAACTGCACAGTGACATACAGCTCTTCCACTGACTACTTGAAAAACAGAATTACCTCACAAGGCTTGTTTTAAGATCAAGGAATAGGATCAAAGAACGGATCAATAAGTAGGATCAAAGAATTCATCTTTTCAAAAATAGTACTTGAATATAAAAAAAAAAAATCCAGAAATAGATGAATATACATTCAAATGACCTAAGAGAAAACATTTTTATGTACCTTAAAGTAGATTGGAGCCATATCTCCTACTTCTTTTGGAAGAGGAATGCATTCGTATACCATGTGATACCTTTTCTTCATACTCATGTTTGTTTCTAGGAACACACAGTCCAAGTCTTTAGCTTCAAACATTTTCACCAATGCATTTCTGAACATCTGTTTAAAGAAAAAAAAAAAGTGTAATTTGAGTTAGCTTTTCAAAGCTTTCAGATATATTTTATATTATTTCACTAACATATATTATATTCATAATAAATTCATAATAATATGGATAACAGCAGCCACCATGGTAGGAAAATTCCATACTATCCAACAATTTAGCATGAACTATATTTCCTAAGATACAAAGATAGTAAGTCTAGAAAACTAGCGTGAAATACACACTATAATTAACAGTACAAACTCAGTTTTAATAAATACCACATATTTTTACAGTTGAAATTAAAACTATGTTGAACTTCGTAACTGTGATGTCTTGGCTTGTATTGACTCTAGATACCATTATCTTTCCACTATTCATTCCAATTACACAGTTGTTTTTTTTTAAAAAATTTCATTTCCACTAGGCATGCTTGACCTTTATGGAAAATATTAACATTGCCTCTGAAGACAGACATGGCTATAACCATCATCTTCACCGTACGGAAGCTTATCAAACACAATACTCTAATACTCCTGGCCTCACTGTTACCAGTTCCCCTTAGAGATAAGGTGCTGCACCTATTCAAAGCATATGTTAATTTACAATTCTGCCAGCTCCAGCGTCAGCGCCCTGCACACACTCAACAGGCTCTGCAGTACCTGCTGAGGCACTGGCTGCCCATGCGGGTGGGCAGCTCTGACATGGTGCAGCTATAAGCTGGGATCAGATACAGCAGAAAGAGTTGGGGAAAAAATTGCTGTGAGAAGTGGGGGCCTGGGCCCCCTTCACCCAGGAGCTGCAATTAAGCTCAGACCCTCACTTTTGGCCCTTGCCTGAGCTAAGCCTCAGGGATGCCTGTGCCAGCCATGTGCCATGTGCCTGGCTGCTCTTGACATTGACTTGCTGAATTGACCTTGAATCAAACTAATCACTGCAGACTTGTCTGGTCATCACTAGGCTGTGGCTCTTCTCGTGGCTTGGGTACCATGGGACTGCACCTTGTCAGTGAGATGAATTCCCTCACCTGCCTTGCCTGTCACCTTCCACCCATCCCTTCCTTGCCTTCTCTGTGGAGCAGCCCACTCTTGCTGCTCCATGACTCTTGGGAGTGGGTATTTGTATCCAAGATATGCAAAAGCATCATTCTACAGCGTACAATGTAGATGCTGAACTAAATTATAAAGCACGACGGATGATTTCAGAGACTCATTCAGACTCATTTTCAAACGCACAAAAGATCTAACTTTGTGACAGGGTGAATGTTTCCGAAAGCCTCTCGGAATCTTCACAGATTTGTAGAATGGTTTGGGTTGGAAAGGATCTTAGAGATCAATTAGTTCCAACTTCCCTGACACAGGCAGGGACACCTCCCACCACATCAGACTGCTCAAAGCCTCATCCAACCTGGCCTTGAATACTTCCAGGGATGGGGCATCCACAACTCCTCTGGGCAATCTGTCCAGTGCCTCACCACCCTCAGAGTGAAGAATTTCTTCCTTATATCTAATCTAAATCTCCCCTCTTTCAGTTTAAAGCCACTGCCCCTTGTCCTATCACTACACGCCCTTGTAAAAAGCCCCTCTCCAGCTTTCCTGTAGGTCCCCTGTAGGTACTGGAAGGCTGCTACAAGATCTCTGCAGAGACTTCTCTTCTCCAGGCTGAACAGCCCCAACTCTCTCAGCCTGTCTTCATAGCAGAGGTGCTCCAGCCCTCGGATCATCTTCATGGCCCTCCTCTGGGCTTTCTCAAACAGGTTCATTTCCTTCTTATGTTGGGGGCCCCAGAGCTGAATGCATTCTGCCCTGTCAATCCTTTCCTTTCCCTTGGCACTTCCCAAGTGCCAAGCCAGTTATTCCACTTTCTGTAAGAGATGAGCTGTACCTACATCACCCCGAGAGATGTGACTCTAACCTGACCTTCGACAACAGAAGTTCTGCAGCATTCCAGGCATTTTTTTCTAGTGCTTATAAATCAGAAGTTTTATTCGGTGTTTATCCTGCATCTCCCTTTTTCAATTTTTGACCACTAATTTTCATCCATAATGTGAGAATGTTCTGCCCCTTAGTGGAATCAGAAAGAGCTGCTAGGCTGGAAATTACGAAAATAGGTACTTCTGACAAGTATATTATTATTGAAAACATTATTTTACAAAACTGTTAAAACACGAGTCAGTTTCTCAGCTGACCTGGATTTCTTCCCAGATGTCTTCCTCCAAAAGAGTGGCTGCAGTATGGTGCTGCAGAGGGGCTATCAGGCAGTGACCTTCAGTAAGGGACTGGTTGCTTGGTAGAGACAAGTATACCTATAAAAAGCAAACAAAAACTGAAGTGCTCATTTTTCTAGTGTTAAAAATCTTCCCATTGCTAAGAAATACATCATTTGATAAAATTCAAACCAATAGAAGCCATTACTTTCTAATTACAGCACGATATTAGTAATTTTAGTGTTTTTAAAAAGGTCCCACTATCCGTCAGTAGCTCCAATGAACTAGTGGTATCCAGACGGCAGCTCCACCAAGGCAGTTATATCAGCCTTATAAACTAAGTAGTACCCTAACTATTATGAAATCACACTGTTTAGTCCATTACAATACATTTTTTATACAGATATATGCATTTCTAAGAAAATATATATATAAAAATGCACAGATATAGATGTATCTCTGTATATATCTATTAGGTGTATAAACACATATATATAGATACGTACACATGCAGATACGTATCTGTATGCATTTATATACACACACATATATATAATTTATCTTTATAAAAAAATAAATGCAATGTACCATAATACATCTCTATGCATTTAATTCCTTGGCCTATAAAAAGTTTCAGATCAATTGAAAAATATCAATAATAAACACAGACTTTGGAGAAAGAATGACAAAAAAGCCTATACGTTATAAATCCAAATATTTGTGCAACTTTTAAAAGCATTACCAGAAACAAGAAGGTTCTTCATACCAAACTTTTGTCTATTGCAAGGGATTTTAGGCTTAAAAATGGAATTCTCCACTTAATTTTCTTTTATATCATTGAATACAATTCTTCACTAGTTCAAATTTCCTCCAGTGCAGTGTGATTTAGTGTTCCACAAATCCACCTACAGTCTAATCTCTTTCATTTTTGCTCCTGTCTTCCACAAATCCACAAATCTGAACTTCTGATATCAAAGATCAGCTTTACATTTCATGACAGATTTATATCTTTTTCTCTCTCACCCTTGAGGAATTTGTGAAATCAATTGGAAGGGCAAGGAAAATAGGATGCAGAACAATAAATCATTTCATAGAAGCAATTCTGTTCTTAATCTTAGGCACTCTAACATTAACACTGCCTTCCTTTATTTCTTTTTTATTTTTACATTTGTGTTAAATTGCTATTTTCTTACCTTGGTACCAATTGCAATAATAAGATGTTTAGAAAGTTCACTGCTATCAAAGCAGTATGGGCACTTTTCCATGCGTGCAGCAAGCTGCTGGTGCTCACGTATTGCTTTTCTTCTTTGTATTTCTTCCTCTTCCCCACTGCGTGCTTTTTTGGCTGCTTTGGAAACAAACATGTCATCCAGAGTGTAGTACTCTCTGTCAGTTTTCTCCATGAGCTGAAAAAAAACCACAGAAAAATTGCATGTGTATATAAATAAGCAAGAAAAAATACTCAGCTCTTTGTAGTATCCTTTACTGAGAAAAGCACAAAGCACGTAAGCAGTAGCATCGCTTCCTTCCACCCGGCATCTGCAGGACATGCAATCATCAGGTCCATCTCCTGAGAGCGGTCATACACAGTCTTAGGCAGCACAGGTATTAAAATAAGATGTGTGACAGCAGCGAGAAAAGTGTATTACTGTATTCCACCTCAAGTTAAGGACTAGGTATTTCAACATTACCTTGACATAACTTCAGCTTTAAATAGATGCACGATTTTTTAAATTATATAGTCTCATATATTTTATTTCTGTCTTCGCCCTCCTCGTTTCCTATTACAACTATCATCAATACTCACTATACCATTTCTTGTGAAATAACTAGATCATAACTCTGCAACTCATATTCATATTCTGTGAAAACATGCCAACAGTTATTCTTACCAAGTGAACAATACTAAGCCATTTTGTGAAGAAAAGTCTTTGTATTCAACATATAGTCTTTTCTGAGTGGACCTGTTGCTAGATATGGACAACTAACAGAACTAGCAGAATACCAGAAACAAGGCTGAATGATCCGAAGGTTTTTTTATTTGCTCATTAATTGATGCATTTTAGTTAAATGTGACACATTGAAACAGAAACTCTGAAAACACTAAATTTGTTATGAAGACATGATGAAGGTCAGTGGTATCTTACAGGACCTTAATAGTGGAAACCCACACAAACTGGATAGGTCTTACCTAGAAGATATTTGTGAGAGATGGAGTCTATAGATAGGAAACAGAGGAACTGAAGATGACGCAAGGTGACAGAGGACATGGTAAGAAGGTGACGCAAGGTGACAGAGGACATGGTAAGAAGGTGGGCTTATGGCAATAACAGCAAAAGACAATGAATGGAAAGGAAAGCACGAAAAGTATGGGGGTCACAGGACTCAAATCCAAATGACAGCAGATTTCACTAAGCTTCATAACTCACAGTTTATATATATATGTATCATCAGGCTTTATCAACCTTTTTTCATTTTTATGACAAACAAATCTCATGACATCTTGCCTAAATCTAGACTTAGCAACTCTTGATTGTAAAGATTAACTTTTTTAAGGACTTAGGAAAGTATTTATCCATTTTCTGCTTTGGCTGCTCTATATAACTTTTAAATTATGTGCCATTAACACCCTGAACATTCAACACATACAGCTAAAGCAAATGTAAAAAGCATTCAAATGAATTTTTTCATCTTCTTCTCTTTAAATGAAATCCCAGTGCTGTAATACTTTCATGCTATACTTGACTGTAATTTTACCTTGAACAGTTTCAGTAATCTCCCTATCAAAATGACAGGGAGAAAAAAAACTCAGTACACTATACAGGTTTCTTGATACTGGAGGTGCTGGCCCTTCAGAGTCTTGGCATATTTACATATGTGTAATTTTGCTCCAAGAATTGCTAAGGAAACGGTGGAAGTGTCTTCACAACAAATCCTAATATATTTTAGAATACTGACAGGGGTAGACCTAGCAAAGGACTAACGTTAGCTGAAGGTATTTTTAAGGCATATTGTCATAATTGAAACATAGTCTCCAAATATATCCCAAGCGTAGTTTGAATAGATAATCTGATATGAAATAAATTAAGACTTCATTTTGTGGTATAGATAAGTAACTTTCCCCTCTCCAAACAGAGACAATAGCTCTTCCTTTTCCAGAACACTGTAATTCTCTAACACAGACCAATAGCTTACTTTGTACATGCTCAGTACTTTCATTACCAAACAACTGAGGAGCAGCCTCCTTAATATTACTTTATTTAGCTATAATGCATTTAACTGCTTATGTGCATTTCCTACTGGAAGCCACTGCAGACTAAAATCAACAGTTCAAGAGTTCAACTCTGTTCTTGTTCTGTTTTACAATGCTGTAATCTATATTTAAAATAAACAGGAGATTCCTGAGCTGTAGAAAAAATATTTAGTAGTTTGGGTGTCAAAACCAAGTCTCTTTTCTTCTGTCATATAAGAAAGGTAAAACTGAAGCTTCAGTAGAAGAAACGCCAATAAGCATTACCTATAGAATGGCACCATTTTGTTAATACCAAAAGTATAGGTTTACTTTTTTTTTTAAATAAAAAAAAAATCTGCCACGAGAATGCAAATACACATGAAAAAAGACAGCTGTCGCACAACAAAGAAAAGGAAAAATGCAAATCAAAACACCTTGGATATCTAGACTATCACATGCAGCACACTATCATTACTATTTTACTTTGCTTGCACTTAGTAGCAATCACGGAAATTCCTGGTTTTCATGGCCTATTAAAATAGTAGTACTTTTCAAAACACCTTAAAAATACTCTATAGTTCCTCTTACGCAAATCCCTTATGTCACAAGAACTTAAGTCAAGAATTCTGTCTAGTGATGAAGTAAATATTCATCTTATTAAACAGGCTAGATGATGTCTTTCTTCAACAGTGGATAAAGTGCTATATACAGTAAGACACCTGGGACCCGAAAGAGAACGTACACCTAAAAAGTAGTAAACTTTGAAAAAGTAAGTGCTGTCTACAGATCAGATTTGGTTTCTCCTGGTACAGTCATGACCAATAGAAGATCATTGCATTTCAAGTAGTAATTCAGTGCAACCGAAAAGAAATTATGTTGCTGTTGTTCAGGAATTTTACTTTTCTGTATCATGTTCTATGCAGTATGAAAAAAATATTCATCGTTCAATGACTTAAACCTAAGAGCAGCTCTGAAGCAATATTAAATCCAATACATGACTTTAACTGAAGTCAATGAAAACAAGCACAATTCAGGAGACTTAAAAAAAAACAAGCTACAAATGCAACCAAAGAAAAAACAGAAAAGAAAAGGAAAGAAACAAATCAACCAACCAGCCATTGGCAAAACTGGAGCCATCCAAAAGAATCACAGAATGGTTTGGGTTGGAAGGGATTTAGAGATTATTTAGTTCCAACTCCCCTGCCATAGGCAGGGAAACCCTCCACTACACCAGGTTGCCCAAAGCCTCATCCAACCTGGCCTTGAACAT
The DNA here is from genome assembly GCF_009769465.1 of Tauraco erythrolophus. Classification (NCBI taxonomy): domain Eukaryota; kingdom Metazoa; phylum Chordata; class Aves; order Musophagiformes; family Musophagidae; genus Tauraco; species Tauraco erythrolophus. The sequence continues at coordinate 119,129,892 of NC_141465.1, read as the reverse complement.
TTCCAGGGATGGGGCATCCACAACTTCTCCAGGCAACCTGTTCCAGTGCCTCACCACCCTCACAGGGAAAAAAATCTTCCTTATATACAATCTAAATCTACCCTCTTTCAGTTTAAATCCATTGCCCCTTGTCCTATCACTACATGCCCTTGCAAAAAGTCCCTCTCCAGCTTTCCTGTAGGCCCCCTTTAAGTACTGAAAGGCTGCAATAAGATCACCCCGGAGCCTTCTCTTCTCCAGGCTGAACAGCCACAACTCTCTCAGCCTGTCTTCATAGCAGAGGTGCTCCAGCTCTCGGATCATCTGCGTGGTCCTCCTCTGGACTTGTTCCAGCAGCTCCATGTCCTTCTTGTGTTGGGGACTCCAGAGCTGAACACAGTATTCCGGCTCATGCTGAGCTTCTCATCAACCAACACTCCCAAGTCCTTTTCCTCAGGGTTGCTCTCAATCCATTCTCCGCCCAGCCTGTACTTGTGCTTGGGATCGCCCCGACCCACGTGCAGGACCTTGCACTTGGCCTTGTTGAACTTCATGCGGTTCTCACAGGCCCACCTCTCCAGCCTGTCAAGGTGCCGCTAGACGGCATTCCTTCCCTCCAGCATGTCAACCACACCACAGAGCTTGGTGTCATCTGCAAACTTGCTGAGAGTGCACTTGATCCCACTGTCCATGTCACCGACAAAGATGTCAAAATTCAAAATTCAAAATCTTCATAGTGAAGGGAAACAGTGGAAAAGATTAAATAGTATCTTCACTTCTAATATTACTATACAGGCTATGTATGTAAGTAAAATCCTGCGCATACATCGCTCGTTCAATGTAAGCTTCCAGTGCAGCCTGGAAACCACCGAAGGTCTGTGCATCAGGCTAGAGTAAGTCAGTGGAGAGTCTTAAAACAAAATTTTGGTTTTTTCCTGAAAATAAAAAGATGTGTAGAAGAGTTCTTCATACAGCTAGAGGCCATGAGAGCCAGACAACATTGCACTTCTGGTTTAAGATGTAATATATGTTGGTCAACAGAATTAGATGAAGCACGTTGGGAATGGAAGTAAAATAAACATAAGATTATGTTGGAAGTAAAGGAACAGGAAAAGGTAGGTAGCAATACAGCATTTTGGGGAAAGAAGCCATAGTAAAGGGATATTTAGAGGATTATTCACCGATCAGGTTCAGATTACCTCTAGCACAGAGTCTCTATCAGCAACAAACTATAGATCCCATTGCAATACTAATGAATAACAGAAGATAACAAGGAATGCAAGGCAGTTCAAGAAACCAACCCTCAGCTTTGAAGATATTAAATAAGTGCTTTAAATAAGCAATGTCTAAGAAAAAAATTATTTTAAACATTTCAACCCGCTTGTGCAATAAAAAAGGCACGAATAATTCATGTCCAATTGGATGCTCTTCACATACTATAACCTTCCCTTGCTGAAGAAAAGCAGACAAGGACAAAGTGGAAAAATGAGTGTTAGTTTCTTCCGCTTTTTCACACCTTTAAGGAGAATTTTACGAGACCTTTATTCAAGTCGTAAGTCTAGCACATCAATGCACAGTGTCGTTATATTGCAGTTCTGAGACAAAGAGACCAAGTTACAGATGGTCACCCTGTCCCTGAATCTTCATTTCTTGCTGCGTTTTATCACATTCTTTAGATGATTTTAAAAGTGTTAAAACAGGATATATTTTCACCTCTAAAAACAACAGCCATGAAAGGAATAAGAATTTATTTGCAACTCTCGTATTACCACGGTGTCCTTCCAACATACCTCAAAACAGTTCACGAAGTACAGAAACCTAAAACCAGACAAAACTATCATCCATTGCGTGTTCCTACTGAAATAAGATATGATATGAATAAGTGGGAAAATCCATTCAGCAATGTTTTCTGCCTTAAACAAAAAACACACCGAAGACATTTAGTCTGCAATATTGGAATAGTAGCAATGAACATCACTAACATGTTCTCTGCCAGAAGCAATGAAAAAAAAAAAAGGGGTTGTTTTAAGAGCATAATTCCTTAAATATGATTATCCCTCAAGTATCAATGCCAAATATCAATGCATCAGAACTGAAATAAAATGTAGCTGCTACCGTGGCAGACTAGAGAGTACTCAACTGTTACTCTAAATATTGGCTGTTTTGAAAAGTTATTCAGAAGAAACCGAAAACTCTCTTTCAAAAAATTTATACTCTTACTTTTACAATAAGGTGTGCAGTGTGTTCTGCCAATTTCATAGATTTCATAGATTTCTAGGTTGGAAAAGACCTTAGAGATCATCCAGTCCAACCGTCCCTAATCCCCATTAAACCATATCCCTAAGTAGGTCATCCACCCTATTCTTAAACACATCCAGGGATGGGGACTCAACCACCTCCCTGGGCAGACTATTCCCGTGGCTGACAACCCTTTCAGAGAAGAAATACTTCCTAACATCCAACCTGAATCTCCCCTGACTAAGCTTATACCCATTTCCTCTTGTTCTATCACCCATCACTAATGTAAAGAGCCCTCCCCCTACCTCCCCACCATCTTTTCTCAAGTATTTGTAGGCTGTAATCAGGTCTCCCCTCTTCTTCAGCCTCCTCTTCTCCAGGCTAAACAGCCCCAACTCCCTTAGCTGCTCCTCATAAGTTTTATTTTCCAGCCCCTTGACCAGTTTAGTCGCCCTTCTCTGGACTCGCTCCAGGAGCTCAATATCTCTCTTAAAGCGAGGGGCCCAAAACTGGACACAATATTCCAGGTGCGGCCTCACCAGTGCCAAATTGGTGCCAAAGTGCACCAATGCCAATTGCATTATTTGGCTATAACAAAACCTCTCCAAACAAGTTAAAGAGGAATTGAAAGAATGAGAAGAGAGTGTTCTCCAAAATGCCAGAAGGAAAGGAAGTAACCATTTAAAAACTGACTTCTTTCATACATATCTTCTCCCATACAAAAGACAGAGCTAGTACAAATTGAAAGAAATGCATTAGATTTGGTGGAAAGCTGCTGCTCTGCATCAGCTGAAGCACCACACCTGTTAAATGTGAAAGTCAATGCATTCTGGAAATGGTGTATTTAGTTCCCTCACTGTGCTGGGTGCTGCACTTGCTGTATTTCAGGTGCTGCACAGAGATTGAGAAGAAGGAGGTAGTCACTTTTATATACCAGTTTTAAGTTGGAATGTCCTAAAAAAACATCACTGAACTGCCTAAAGTTAATAGAAAAAATTCAGATTATGTATAAATAGAATGCACCTGAAGTCCTTGTTTCTGCCAGACTCTGGCCAAACCCAAGAGCTAACCTAAACCGATGTTCTCATAAGACAGATCCTTTCCATAGTCCCTTGTCTTCTCTTTTCCATTTCACTTTTTTGGGCTGGGTTCATCTGCCACATTCTTCCTTCATATGCACCATCTATTTTCCATGTTTTCCTTCTCTTTTGGCAAGCACTGGTTAACCAGAGTAGACCACGCAAAATGACATAGCCTCCTAGGCCTCATGGTGTAATTGAGTAACTGAAATTTCCATCTCACAAAGGATCCATTTTCCACAACCAGGATGCAGTTTTGGTTTAACCAACAGGGATGGCATCACAGTTCTCTTGCCCTGGCTAAGAAAGGCCTGTAATACACAAACATAGAATCATAGAATGGTAAGGGTTGGAGGGGACCTCAAAGATCATCTAGTTCCAACCCCCCTAACAGGGAAGGTATCCAAATTTCTTTCAGGAGCAGACAAAAATCATCCTTAGGGCTCTCATTTGGATGGATCTAATGTGGGCAAATGTGGCCAAAACCCAAAACAAGAGGAGAGATCGCTAACCATTCAGCACAGGAATTGAGAAAGAGATCAGCATCTGACTGTGCACAAAGGAGAATGATTTGAGAGAGAGAAAAATGACAATGTTGTATTTGCTGATGAAATCCTTATCATAATTAGCATGAATAATACGAATATATTACATGAATAATTTCATTATATAACATTCTTTTCATAAAAAAATTGATGTCTTTTTTCTTTTGTTTTTTACATTACTGAACCCATTAGGTACCTTGGCACGGGGCTACCTCCAAAAGTAACTCTTGTAGATCCGTGTCAGGTACATTCCAGGGTCAGCCTCATTTTCTGCCAAGTGTTCCAATCAATGGTACTGTATCTCACAAATTTTAAACTGATTCTGGTTTTCTTATTGCTACAGTAAAACCCCTGGAGCCTTATACTCTGCTGGCTGCCTACACACTCCATCTGAACTGCACTGCACGTTGGGTCTCCTATCTCTCCCTCTGCTGCTATTACTTGCTCTTTGGGTGCACTCTTTGAAAAGAAAGCCCTGCTAGGGAATTTAATATCATTGTGATACTGAAAGGAAACCTCAGAACTCCTAATCATCAGGGATTATTCCTATATAATACCCTGAGTACACTTTTTTTCCCCTCTTCAAATTTCCTCTGAAATTTGGGGATGAAACAGGAAATTCCATTAAATGCAATTAGCAGGGTAACAAAATATACCTGCGTGGCTCTACTGCAAGATATTTTCAGCTTTTTGTACGTACACTTATCTGCTTATTTTCTTGTTCTATTTTGTATGCAACTATTGAACTTCTGCTTTTCCTGTTTTCTCACTAACGCAATCATAGTTAAAGTTACTTCCATATAAGCTAATAAAAGTGCATCTGCTTGGAAAATTTGTGAAAAAAAAGGCTATAGATTGTATAAAACGTATCAGTTTGGTTTTAAATTGTCATGGCAACACTGACGTCTTCAACTTTAAATGACAGTTAATATTTGTGGAATGTTGTACTCATAATATATTTTGGGAAGCTGCAATAAAGAAGAATAAACTATTATTTTAGAACATAAACCTGAGTGACATATGAATACATCTCATCACGTTAAAATTTATTCAGCATTTAGCACTTATTGCTTACAACAAAATCACCTCAGAAAACGGTCTTTCTGATCTCAAATAGCATTTGCTCAAGCCAAATCAAGGCAGAATTTTATCATGCTAATTTTATTACAACTCCAATCTCCCTGCGACCACAGACATCTGAATTCAAGGGTTTAATTCAACATATAATTCAGCATATAGGCACTTCCCAAACCTATCATCCTAGTGAAATAAATAATATGTTGAACACCTAGTATCAAAGGATTTTAACATATCAACGCACAGAGTGCTTTTAAGGCCTATGACACTGACAGGAAAATATTATGAATCAGATTGATGAGCAAGGTAGTTCAGGATTACCTGTGAGGAGCATAAGCCAAGCAATAAAACAGAGTACTGCTCAATGGCTGGGACCACGCTCCTTTTTGCTTCAGTTATTTGAAATCAAAACTGTAGATTTTGCTATAATTAGTTCTTAGGACAGGTAAAACTTTATATGCAAGTCAATGAAATGAAATGTAAGCCAAAGAAAATACCTTCAGCCACAGAATTCTGCTATTAAAGTATGATTAGCATTTAAATTTATCCCTGGCTGTAAATTAAATGCCTAGAAAAGACTGTCCTGCACAGGTCTTCATGTGCAACATATCTTATAATTTTAACATAATTCATGAAGAATGCCAAATGCTTATGCAGTCTTTTGATATGGGCAGTTCCTTCTGTTCCAAGGTTTTCTTTCCTAATCCAGCTGTCAGTGCTGATGATTTGTTTCCACATGCAGGAACAACTTTACCTTTGCACCCACACGATATACACAGAAAGTTGTTTAGTCCATTGAACTGAAATGTAGCATGATGCAGAATGAGGTGTTTAAAATTATTTTCTCTTGGGTTTTCATATTAATTTTTTTACAGCAAACCATGCACATGCACAAGCAACCAGAGCTTTGTTAGGGTTTTATCATGTCTATTAAATACTGTGCTAGAATGGCTTCACCACGTGAAGAAAGAGAAGAAAAAGGTTTATTACACAAACTGCTACACATAGTAGCAGCAGCAACATTCTGCTTTTTTCACTTTAGCTTTTAAAATGTTTCTAGACTATTATTTTGGTTTATGGTGATGGAAATGCAAAGATGTGCAAAAGGTAGGTTTGCACAGCAAGTAAAAATGATAAGGCTGAAAGCAATTGTCCATTTTACAAACTTCAGAACCAAGGGCAACATGCAAATTCCCTTTTTGCAAACCCGTAATACCAGCATATCTCTTTACTAAATGAATAATGAAGGTCAGCATTACTAATACTGTTCCACATTTTTCACTGCTTAAATCCATGTTATGGGTTACTGCAGAGATTTTAAAATAAAATTAGTTTATGGCCAAAATTTAAATGGTGTGATGAACAACACAAATTCATCTTTCTCACTTTCTCATAGTAAAACATAATCAAAAGAAAAAAAAATGCCTTAGTAGGATTTATGTGTACAAATAGAAGGTAATTTCTATTGAGGTAATGTTCTAGAAATCAGTCTCTATACACCCACAAGCATCTATTGACATAAGTGAAAGAATTACATAAGTCTTAACAGCATGAATTTGGGAAAATTGAACTACTTACAACAGTCAAGGACAGAAAGAACTACAGACAGGGTACTTAAAGCTATCAGTAGTGAAAACTTAACACTTCACACATATTTGGTACTCTAAAATTGAAGGAAAAAAATAGTTTTCAAATATTTTGTTGACTTTTTTGTATCCTATAGTCATGCTTCTGTAGCACTGAGACCTCAACCTGCTTTTCAAGCTGAAGAAAGTAGAAAGTAGATATATAGTAACTTCAAACAGATTTTTTTCTTTAGGAGCAAAAGTGAAATATGAAAGAATCAGACTTTAAGTGTTGGGGTTTTATTTTTTAAAAAAAACAAGCTTTTTCACCACTGAAACATAAAGATTTGGCGCTTTTTCATGACGTTCATAAGTTTGACATAATAGTATGCATGAAGCAGCTATAGGAGAGGTGGTATTTCAAACTTTATGAGATAACTGATGTCCACATCAACCTGCTGTGAACAGAAGCCAAAAAGTAACAGGAGCTAAGAGCCTCAAGTACAAGAGGGTGGTATTAGAACCAGGTCTAGAAAAAGAAGAATGGGCAAGAGGGGAATGATAAATCAGAATTTGCTTTTCATCTAAATTCAAAACAAGCTCAACAGGCAAACAATTAACAAGGCGATGGCGTATTCCCTCCAACTGATCTCATGGAGCTCTTGAGAAAAGGAAACTTTACAGGTGAGAAAAAGACTTGTAGGGATGAGTATGGCTTGCCCACAATGGTTGTTTAGTCAGTGAATCTGAGTGGGAGTCAGGCATGAGACAATGTTATATAGACCTTCATTTGCCAATGGGATTAGACAGAGGCTTCATGGATAGAGATTTTGGGTCTACATACTGACATTTCTTCCAAGTCCTATTTAAGAAAGTAAATCCTTTTATGAATTATATCCTTCTATTTCAACAGCCTCATCTCCCTTTACGAAACTGCAATTATGTCATTATCTTCAGAGATTCATAACAACTAGTTTGTATATCATTTGAAATACACTAAATATCAGGAAAGTAACATTCAGATGGAGCCCAGCATTCAGCTGTGTAAAAGCCAGAAAATATACTGGTCTGTCTTTCTCATTCCATTCCCATTCATGAGAGCAGTGCCCATTTCCTCTATCCTCAACAGCCTTGCGGCTGGAATTTTCTTTTCAGCATAGTCTGGGAAAGTGATAAAAGCCCTGGGAAAATCCATGAAGGAAATAATAGTGCTGCAGTCTGTATGATCAGCGGTAACCATGGCTGGCGACAGTCACAACTGCACGAGGAATTACACTGCTGGCTGGTCCAACACGTCACGGGAGCAAATACGCTGCACTCGACTGAGGCAATGAAGACAAGGAGGGTTTAGGCTCCTCTGTTCTCATGGGTAAATTCACATTGGATTAAAGGTGGCAATTAGGGTGATCCCACTGCATAACCAAAGAGTTGTAAGGACCGGAGAACCACCTTGCTGCCAGGGACTGAGCATTCACTAGACTGAACAAGATATAAACAATATGGAAAAAATATAAACTGACCATAAGATAGAAGATCTAAATGAAAAAAAAAAAAAAAAGACATATTTGGCTATATCATGGTAGCAGAAGCTTCTTAAATTCGTAGTCTAACTTTTCTTTCTACCTGGCTGAGCAGCCAGCAATTTTAAGACAATGAACAAAGACAACAGACTAAAAACAAATAACCAAATTTCTTTCTGGTAATTCAAACAAACCTTGGTTTGTTTTCCATTCAGCCAAAGAGAGGCATTCAACTGAACCTAAGGATGAGCCATCCCTCAAACATTCATTTTCTCACAAATTATGTTGGCATCAGATTTGGCATTAGAACTTACGGGAGCAAAACCAACACTGTAATGAGAAGCAATTGTGCAAGAGAGATCCTTAAAGGAAGGTAGTTGGTAAAATTATACTCTCTATATAATTCTTTAAAAGCATTTGCCTTGTCTGCAGTGGATAACTTCTTCTATCCCAGTAGCCACGCCTAAGAAATCACAACCATCACTCAACAAAAGCAGATCAGACTGATAAAATGAATGAAATTATCCAACAGAATTCAAGGGGTAGGACCTCCCTTCTCCCATCCAAGGTAGGATATAATTTATAGAATTTAAGCAGTTTCCTCCTACTGCTCTTCTGAAAGATGATAGATTCATTTTTGTGGATATTTTTTTCCACTTCTCAAATGAAGGCACAAGGAGAAAGTAATTCATACGTGTTAAATTTGTGTACCGCGTTATCAAACTAAAACTGACAAAAGAGGTTTGGTTGCTAGACTTCCTGCTGGATGCAAAAACACTTTGCTGAATCCACTTAGGAGAGATGCAAGACTTTTGAAGATTGTCTCACTGAGTCCCCAGATCATAACGCAGATACTCTCTGCAGTATACATTTATAAAGTACATAAAGAAACCATTTAGAATGCCTGTGATCACACCCAGATTTTTCAGACTGCTGCCAACACATCAGCGCTAACACCAATCTTGCAATGCTGTGAAGAAGAATGCCTCCTACCTAAAGACATGGAAAATTCAGGATGCCTATGAGCCAGTTTCTTAATTTAGGATCAAGAAACAACACCATCTGGGGAAGACCATCACGTTTTCTGGTGACAAGAGCTGGGAATAACCTGTTCAGAAACTACCAAAAGCATTTAAGATTTTAACAAAGATGAAGAACTGTCATCTATGATGCTTCTTTTTATGAAAGTCAAAAATTCCTTCAAAACCTAAATCTGACATTGCACAGGACTGGAGGACTTCAGTGCCATGAATTAAAATCTGGACAACTAAAAATCGATTGCAACAGATTCTTTGTACAGCCAAAAGAAAATACCTCATCTTGAACAGTAATTGATAAAAACATCTACTTCGAGCTCAAGCTTCAGCACATGTAGCTACTAAATAAATAATATGGCTCAATATTAAAAGATTAGTCAAGAGCTGGCTATTCATTCAAGAAGCTTGTTCTAATAAAATAACGTGATGTAGTGCATCTTTGCCTAGTGACAAAAAAAGAACACAGCACATATCATCTGACACAAAGATTATTGAAGTCAGTAGGAGCTTCAGAGCTTTCCCAAACTAAAACAAAGCAGTTGCATAAGCTAGGAAAGATAACACATTATTCTAACAGTATTAAGAAATCTTATCCTTAAATAAAACAACAAAAAAAAAAACACAACAAAAAGAAAGAAGCCGCTAGAATGAAACATACTAAACACAGTCGATAGCTCTAACCAATTGTGATCATTTTATGTTGCAAAATCAATCTTCAGCAACAGCTAAAACGTATGGGGAAAACAATAAACAACACATGTAGAACTGAAGCTTCTGCTATACGCTTGCAGCTCTCAGTATTTCACTGGGGAAATCCTGAGCCAAAAGCCTGTCTAGATGTCCCTATTTAATATTTACCAATGAAACTGTACTTCACAAAGGCGCTGTATCCTTTTTGCTCCCACTCACAATTAAGGCTTCCACAGCATCTCATGCTCTACGGTGCGAGTTTTACAATTTCTTCCTTCACTAAAAGAAACCAAACAACAAAATCCTCCATCATGTTAAACTCTGCTCTGTGAGCACTTCACATATGAGAAACCAAAATAGATGTTTTCCATTAAACTTTTATGCTAATTGTGTGTTCTAGTCTGCCAGCTGCCTTCTCCCCTTCTCCAAGCCAAAGAAATTTTGTCTTGCTTAGGTTTTTTTCAGATGGCCACCACTCTGTACCTTCGACCACAGGGTATGCTTCATGAGCTTGGGGAGCATTCAAGCTATGGGAACACCATGGGTGCACCACAGTAGCCTTGTATGTTTTAAATTGGTCCTAAATTCCCCTTTTTCACAATCCCACCATCACTGAGATGATGCTTGTAGATTGGCAATGACTCTCAAATCAAGCAGTAACAGCCTGTTGTGGTGTGTGCACAGTTCTCTCAGCTTCACAATTACCATCATTTTGCATTCATCAACCCTGAGCTTCATCTGAATTTACTGCCTCGATACCTATGGTGGGATCTTGTTCTCCTTATTTGAGAGGTCTATAGCATAATCTCCTGTGTCTGAGCTAGACATCTTAATTCCTTTAATGCCCATATTGTCTGTCAGACGGCCTTCAAAATAGGACAGATGACTCACACCACTAAAATACGTACGTCTCTCCAGCAACTCTCTAAAGTGAATCTTAAGAATCAGCTCAGATATAAGTTTCACAATGTTAGAAAAATCCCAGTTTTGTATTCCGAAATTCTACAATTTATAGTGACTTCTATTTTGACAGTCCTGAATAATTATGTAACAGTAACAAATTGTCAGGTCATAAAGTATCCCTTCCTCCAGATGGTGTATGTATATGTGTTGAACAGAAGGGATTCCTGATGAGACCACTGGTAACCTCCTTTTGGAACAAAAAATGACCATTTACTCCTGGCCTCTGCTTTCTTTTTAAAGATTGCCATCACACTTGCCATCTTCTGTTCCTCAGGATGAATAAAGATTACACTCAGCAGCATATAGTTCAGCATGTCACACCTGATTTCCTTCAGACCACTTAAAAGTGAGGACCATTTGGTTTTAGTCACTTGTTATTATTCATCTCAAATTCAGGTTTCTTCTCAAAATACTGGATTTCTATAAATTTGAGCTCATCTTACTGACACTGTTAAATTGAGACAGTTTTTCATTTATTCCCTGTAAATAATGGCTCATGCAAAAGAAGTGCTCTGACCACGTTTATAGAGGATGTTAATGTAAATAGTTCACTGAGGTTGTTCAATCTGAGAAGAGAAAGCTCTGGGAAGATCTTATAGCAGTTTCCAGTATCTAAAGGGGGCCTACAGGAAAGCTGGAGAGGGACTTTTTACAAGGGCATGTAGTGATAGGACAAGGGGCAATGGATTTAAACTGAAAGAGGGCAGGTTTAGATTAGATATAAGGAAAAAATTTTTTACAATGAGGGTGGTGAGGCACTGGAACAGGTTGCCCGGAGAAGTTGTGGCTGCCCCGTCCCTGGAAGCATTAAGGCCAGGTTGGATGAGGCTTTGAGCAATCTGGTGTAGTTGAAGGTGTCCCTGTCCATGGCAGGGGGGTTGGAACTAGATGATCGTTAAGGTCCCTTCCAACACAAACCATTCTATGATTCTATGATTAGTTCTTCTGGAATACACTTATTTTTCCTTAATGCTCTAATTATACATTGATCAGGTTTTTTCAACACCACATTCCTGCAGGCTTCTTGCTTCCAATGAATGAGTTTAACTCCTAGTTTTATGCTTTTCGCAAACTCAAAATAATTGAAACAATTCCCTCAAGATAATTTTTTCAATCTTTCTTATCAAAGTGGATTTCCAAGTCTGCTATGCTTAAGCTCTTTTCCATTCTCTTTACTTGGAGATGACAAGTACTTTTTAAATAATGGCTGGGTTCTGGATTTGGTTTGTCTTTTAACCTCCAGAAGCTCTTTATTGTTCTGTTCACCCACCCTTGGATTTATTTTTAAATAAAAACAATGAAATGAAGTTTTATCTCATTTTGGGAGGGTGTTCACTCCCTTAGAAAGTTTTCACCAGTGGCATTAGCACTGAGTACGAGCGAGTATCTCATAACCTGCAAGCATTTTCTCTTTACGTACTCGTTTTAAACTCCCACTAAACAGACTCTACATTTCTTCATAATTGCCTCTATAGAAGTGAAACACTATATTGCATTTTCCTCTACTATATGGATGCAGAAGTTCAGTTGCCAAAGTTCACTCTCGTTTGTACAGAATCTTGGGTTTTAAAAACAGCTACATACTGATACAGGCCATTTCTGCACCATTCCTCAATGGAACAGATTTCACATTCTCCCAGAAATCCTCACAGTGCCAGTAACCAAAATCTTTGAGGAACTGGCTGCAGGTAACAAGAATGCTAACCAAAGATGTTATGCATACAGGATTTGGTTTTCTATTTTCTTCAAACTCAATAATTAGAGCTCATAACTTTTGGCAATAGGTACAGATGATTGAATAAGAGATGAGGAGCCACAGAAAGGAAATAACAAGTGATATTCAGTCCAATTTCCAATTAACATAACTAACCATAAACAAAAAGCAGAGAGAAATACCAGGTAAGGAGGTACCATTAAAACCTCCAAATCGCTAAAGGCCAGGAAAGTAGTACATAAAGGCAGCATCATTGGAAATGTGACCTCTTCTTATACTCTTTCTCCTCAGCAGTCACTGTTGGACACACAATACTGGGCTGAGTGAATCTCTCATATAGCTGGTCTTGCATTAAGTATCTTAGTCATCAAGAACTTGATAAATTCACAGCATTTCAAAATTGAATAGAGAAAAAAACAGAAAAAAATACAAAGAAAAATTATGAGAATTTTCCCATTGAAGACTTAGAAAACTGAATAATATAGAAACTTGATCTCCCTTCAAGTTTGCTAGTCTTCCTTGCATTAATAATCACTTAATATAATGTCAAAAATACAAAAACGAAACCAAGGACAACTGAACATGCTCTAACAGTCAAATGTTACTTTCAGTTTGAGGAAACTTGGAATCAACAAATATACGAATACACAAACAATACTTCTCAAAAAGTTTAGAAATTTCAGGGGCAAGTCAAGTACATTACTGTATAAATGCACACGTTTCTCAGAAAAGTCTGCATGGCCTTTCATTTGAGTTTGGAAAAATCCAAGCAAAAAAGTATTTCTCTTTTGAGAGCACTCTCCACTATGTCTTCGTTGGGGCACTGCAAACATTTGTTATTACCAAACTCAGGAAGCTCAAATTAGCCTGGTTTTATTTTCATATCTCTGAAAAGAATCAGAGCACAAAAAGCAATGCTGCAAACTCTTCAGTGGAAGCAGTCACATGAAAACATCAGACTAAACACAGGTCAAATTGAGCACATTAATAACAATTTCAGAAAGACATGTTAATATTGATTTACAAATTCACTTTCAATGCCCAGATTTGAGTTAGAGATGGTTTTTTAAGTCCATTACACTTGTTTTAACATAGACATTCATACACAACCCTCCCAATCACCATTCTTCATGAAAGTTACCTCTTCCAAATAAAATCCTTAATGAAGACAAGACAACACAAGATGAATAAGGTCCTTGAGAAAATGGCAACCACTTCTCTTCATAATGCTTATAAACATATGATGCGGACAGTACAAAGCTTTATTGTGTTCTTACATTTTCATTTACTTGTAAATGTTTGCATGACAGAAACGCTAGCTAATTATAGTTAATAGTTTGCACTATTACACAGGTTTTGAAGTAAATTTGTTTGGGTTTGAGGTTTTTTTTGAACGGAAGGTAAAGAAGGAAATCAAACACTGGCAACAGGATGTGTTTATTTAACTGGACCCCAAGGGCACCATTTTTTTGAGTATGCCAGTGGGAGAGAATGAGAACTTCTACCAGAAGCAGCTGAATGGGAAGATGCATAAACCACACTACTTTCTAAAGTTCTGATAATCTCTCCAGAATAACTTCCTGCCAGATGGTTTATAGTATCAGGTCAAGTATTTTCTATCAGGCACTATCATGGCTTTTCTGATTCTTTCAAGTACCACCTGAAGAAGGAGAATTTTAAAAAGAAAAACAAACAAACAAACAAAAAACCCAAAAAGCACAACACAACATAACCAAAACCTACTCTCCAGGATCTTGACTGCCTTCCAGATAAATGGGAAAAAAAATTTTGTCTGTGAGGATACTAATTCTATGCTAACAAGCTTTTTCAAAACCTATTCAGTGGTGCATAAAATCCTGGAGCAGTAATCTAGTAAAATTTGAACTATGCTACAGAAACTGTATCTCGTAGCTATCAGATTTCATCTCTTTCAAACACTCCCATATCAAGCACAGAAAAGTATCTTTATTATTCAGTTTGGATGACAGAAATTAATCATTCCATTTGCACTGCAGTATCTGTCTGTGAGCTGGCCGCTCTTTTAAGTAGAATCACTCATGGAACCGTAATATATAAATATGTGCAGCCTGTGAGCATACATTATCTCATTGTCCAGGACATCTTGATGGAATTTCAAGTAGTTTGCTTCAAATCTCATTCATTCTTGTAACTTCTAGATGGAAGAGACATTCTAAGCACTAAGAAAATGTTACTTTTATTAATCACTAATTTGGGGAAAACGTGATTTGTTGGGCACAAGCAACCTATTAATGTACAACACACTCTAGAAGCTTCAAATTCTACAGGCAGAGGAACGGCACAATCACCTCCATGAAGGAAATGAACACACTGTAATTCCTGCATGCATACAGATTTCCATCACCTTGATAACATCTTTCAGGACCATCTTACAACACACTTTATTATTCAAGACAACTGGAATTCTCAAACAAAAGCGACATACCTAAAGCACTGAGGCCTCATGTCCTCCCTGATATTTCTAATAATAAAGTGCTTAATTAAAAAGCCATATGCACAACACCTTACCTTTGATGCCATACGCATGAACAGTGAGTTTTGATCCTCTGCTGTTCTCATCTTCTCATTTTTGACCAAGTCACTCAGGTTCATATTATCATCATCTTGAAAATACCTTACTCTTTCTTTATCTATATGAGTAGGGACCTGAAAAAAAAAAAGGTATTGAAAATAAGTATTAATCTAATGAGAAAGTTCAACTATAAAATTCAGATCCTAATAATTTCAACAAGTTTAAAGAATCACAAATCAAGCTAAGCACATCTGAAACAATTGAGCTTGCTGCTTCATTTGATTTAAGGAAAAGAACATCTCCTTTCTTCAATTCCATCTATAGGTCTAAATAAGAATATAGCCTCTTCCCACAATCGCTATATCCTTTATATCTTTAAGCTGTCAGAGCTACAACATTACCACTCCAGAAAGATGTACAGTAATTCTCTGAAACAGTCAATGAGCGTTCAAAAATGGAATATTCCAAAATGTAATCTTCACTATTTACAGAAGCTTTTGACTTGTCAAGTCACAGACACTACTGAAGCACAGCAATCACAGGCACTACTGCAAACTTGTATAAATGCAGTACCTTTGCTGGGAAATGTTGCCATCTTAGACAAAGCGCACAAGAGAACAGAGTTTGTCCTTTAGGGCAAGACTATACTAAGTCCTGAAGGAGCACAGGGAATGGTCATTAACATAAAGCAGAGACGGCATTTTGCAAAATGGAAACAAGACGAAGATGACAACCAATTCCTCATCCTTTTGTGCCTTTCACTCCTCCATAGCAGTGTTACAAACTGAGCTGTCCTCATAATCAAGAATACACCTGATACAAATACGAGGTATTGTCATCTTCTCTTATCCCAGGAAGATCAAAATATTAGCTTATTTACTGTTGCAAGCAAATATCCTAAGAATAAAACACTGCTCCAGCCTGGGAGCTTCTCACTGTTCCCCAAAATCATTACAATTTAACAATTGTTACGAAGACTAGGTCATAATTTTTATCATCAGCAGTAGCAATATTTTTGCAGGAGAAAGGAAGAGGAAAATTAGCTTCCAAGATCTGAGTATTTCAGTAAAATCTTTTATTTTGGAAATATTCAGCTCTGCTAATCTTCATTATTTACATAACTTTGTGTAATATAAACTACTTGGCTAAGAGACTGTGAGTTTGAAAAACTTACTTTGACTTGAATGTGCATTGAAATAAGCCCTAAAATGATCCCTAGGGAAATAGAGTCTGAAAATAAACTTAATATATGCTTAATAAATATGTACTCTAACACCTAATTACAGTCATCTTCTGAAAGGAACTTCTTAACTACCTATTGACATTCTGATAAGACACTTATTAATTATGGCTCATAAAAGTAAAACTACAAAATTATTTCAGAATTACACTTTAATATTCACATTTGTAAAACTTACCATCTGTCGCTTTCTCCGTCCTCCTTTTGGCTCCTGTGGTTCAGTTGGTGCAGTCACAGGCCATGCCCTTCCACTTTGATCTGTTCTGACAAGGACCACTTGTTCTTGTTCATCTTCTTGACGGCTTGAAGCCTGTGTCAGGTTTTAAGATTTATTTTTAACAGATGATACAGACAAAACCAAAAGAAACACCTAATCCACACCAAATAAATGTTTAAAATCCTAAAGATTAAATAACAGATTCTTTACGTTTTGTGTGTTCATTATAATTCAAAGCAGACAGTGTTACCTTGCACAAGGTATTCTTTTCCACACTGAGAAAAAACAGAATATTAAAAAATATTTAGCTAGTTAAGTGCAGCGTTAATAAATCCTTTCCAAAAAGAATCAACTTTGTATTCTTGGCTCTTCCTCATAAAGTTGCATCTCCAGAAGAAATACAATGCTTCTGAAGATTCAAATAGATAATATTGAATTAACATGCACCACTACCACTATAACAGTGCATTCCTGAAAACCATCTGAAAAGCTGCAGCACGTTACCACTTCTGGGCTTTCTGTGGATTGGGGCGAGGGGGTTGTGTGCGTTTGGTGTATTTTTTTCCTTTCAAAACTTGGCTAACAAACTAGCCAAAACATTAGCTATTGCTTTTCAACACATTCCATTAGATGAGACTTTTCTTTCCTGCACGGCACCTACCACCAGTACAGATCACTTTTATCACAATGTGATTCTGAAATTTTTTTAATCTTGATTCTAGGATATGCAGACCAATAGGTACAAACAGCTACATGTATCTCTCTCTATGGTAAAGAAGAAAAAAAATGAGTAGATGTACATTGATTATTTAGGTCAAATTAAATTATAGACTGAGGCAGAAAAGGCAACGTTTAAATCACCTGTTAGTGTGTTGAAAGATACAGAAACAAAAACAAGCGTTTACCTCATATATGTCAGATTGGTCATTGCCTTTGGATGGCAAACACACAGTCTCACATAAGCTACACTTGTACTCAATTACTGCTTCTACATATCAAAAGAAATTTGAGAATTATAAGGAGGATATATTCCAAACCTGACTAAACTAAGCTCTTGAGGTGCTGGAGATGTGAGGCAAGAGGAACGCACAGGACAGGGCAACAAGGGAAGCTTTCACACACCTACCCTTTGTCCTCATGGTGGAACAGAACCACCAGTTCATCTGCTGGAAGAGCAACACAGTAGGGCACAAGCAATCCAGACTTTGAATACATTGACGACAAGCATCGACACAAATGCTGAACAAACTGACTGGGAGTGTTGCTCTACTGAATTTTATACTCATAATTTTTTTTAAAAAACCAGTCTAATCGGGGACATAGAAGTCATCAGCTGCCTTAGCTGTAGCAACCACAAGATACTGGAGCTTAAGATTCTAAGGGAAGTGAGGACAGCAAGTAACAGAACAAAGAAAAACTCCAGATTGTAGGAAAACGGACTTCAGTTTATTCAGGGATCTGCTTGGCTGGACCTCATGTGAGATAGTCATGAATGACAAAGGTGTCCACAAGAGCTAGTTGATCTTCAAAGACAACCTCCACAGAGGATGAGAAGGGTCCATCTGATCTGCTATTTGGCTAAATGGGGAACTTCTAACAAAATCAAAAGGAAGCTTACAGAAGGTGGAACCTGAGACAAGTTACTCAGGAGGAACACAGAAGCACTTTCCAGACATGCAGGGATAGAATTAGGAAAACCAGAGCTGAAGCTGAAATTAGTAAGATATGCAGAGAACAAAAAGAAGGAATTCTATGAGCATACTGGATATCCTTCTGCAAGCAAGGACAACACAGGTCCGCTGTGAAAGAGAGGAAAGACCTAGTGACAAAGGAGATGAAACATGAAAGAGGCTAAGACACTCAATACCTTGCCAGTCTTCACCAGCAAGGTCTACTCTCAGGCTTCTCAGGCCCCAGTGCCTAGCAGTGGAATTTGGAGAAGTACTACCTGCAGAAAGGAAGAATCAACTTAAAGACCACTTAAGCAAACTGGAAATATGCTAGTTTATTGATATAGATGGGATGCACATGCTGATTAAGCTGGACAAGACGTCTCTCCCTATCACATCTGAAAAGTAGTGGTGATCAGTGGATGCTCCTAGCAAAAGGTAAATGTATACAGTCACCTTCAGAAAGATGAAGAAGAAACACCTGGGAAACTACAGGATGACCACTCTCACCACAGTGCTCAAAAAATTACAGAACAAGTCCTCACGGAAGCCCCTTCCAAATACAACAGCAGCAAGGTGACTGGGAACAGCCAACATGGATTTGCAGATGGCAAATCACGTCTGATAAATCTGCCTTCTGCAGTGAGATGACTGGTTCAGTGCACAAGGAACATACTGGGAATGTTGTTTACCTGGATGTTTGCAATGTTTTCAATGCAGTCTCATAGTACTTTTGTTGCCAAGTTGGAGGGATGTGTAGACTGTAAGATGGGTAGGAAATTGCCTGGATTATAGGCTCAAAGAGAAGTTGTCAATGCTTCAAAGCCTAACTGGCACTCCTCATAGTTTAACTAGCACATTGTTACAGACACCCTTCCTCAGGAGCTGATACAGGGATCAACACAACTTCAACACTCTGGACAACGAAATGTGCTGTGAGCAAGTTTGCTGAGACGCCAAATAGGTGGGATGGGGTTGATAGAATTGAAGGTAAGGTTGCCGTTCAGAGTGAGCTCAACTGAAAGAATAGGCTGACAGGAGCCTCAAACGAATGCTAATCTTGCACCTGCGACACACTCGTGCACTGGCAAACGCTGAAGACAGAGTAGGAGGCAACTCTGTAGAAAAAAGACTTGGGATCCTTGGTTGACACCAAGTCAAAAAACAAGTTTGTAAGCCAGCTAATCACATCCTGAGCTGTGTTTTCCATCTTGTAGATTACACAAAGTAATGAGAACTCTAGAGGCCAACATGCTACCCTCAATAATGCACATGCAATTTATTACAACAATTTACCACTCACAGAAGAACTGCAAAAAAAAAAGTCATTTTCAAAAGACCACATAAACTAGTAAGATTACAGAGGGAAATTGGCAACTGAAACAAGTTTAAAGCATTCATTCTCCCAAAACTGCTCTAGCTCTGGACAAAATATAGAAGAAAAACATCTGAAATAAGTCTTATTTTTTAAACGATATAAGTATGTAACCTTGAAACATGGTTGAGTCAAATAATCAATATTGTCAAATATTGATTATTTGGGCTCTTTACATTAGTGTTGGGTGATAGAACAAGAGGAAATGGGTATAAGCTTAGTCAGGGGAGATTCAGGTTGGATGTTAGGAAGTATTTCATCTCTGAAAGGGTTGTCAGCCACGGGAATAGGCTGCCCAGGGAGGTGGTTGAGTCCCCATCCCTGGATGTGTTTAAGAATAGGGTGGATGATCTACTTGAGGATAAGGTTTAATGGGGATTAGGGATGGTTGGACTCGATGATCTCTAAGGTCTTTTCCAACCTAGAAATCTATGAAATCTATGAAATACTAAAAAAATATATAAATTTATAATTTCCCCTCTCCCTAAAACTAAACAGAAATTAATTTCTTGTAAATGTATTTTCAGATTAACATATTTTGTATTATCAGCCATTTTCTACTCTATATTTTAACATTTAACGTTGTTACAGATACAAAACAGTCTTTAAGTAGAGTTCCTGTGTTCTTTACATAGACCATAATACAACTGCTTATTTACAAAGGATGTAGACCTTTGCAAGGCTTCACATTGCCTTTGCTTTCCTTGTACAACAGACATCAAGAAATCTTTATTCTTAGCAAAAACAGCTTGTTTACTGTTATTACTGTGGTCAACAAGTTCTAACCTTTCTCTTTCATTAATGAGACAATTACTATTACTTGACGAAGCATGGAGATCTGTTTATGATCTATGAGTCAAAAAAAAGATGACTTTTTTTTTTTTCTTTAACATGTTTATTATAACTGGTGTAAAAGTTCAAAACTTCTAAACAGGAGCTAACTGATCTAGAAATAGCGC
This sequence comes from Tauraco erythrolophus, assembly GCF_009769465.1. Classification (NCBI taxonomy): domain Eukaryota; kingdom Metazoa; phylum Chordata; class Aves; order Musophagiformes; family Musophagidae; genus Tauraco; species Tauraco erythrolophus. The sequence continues at coordinate 119,109,473 of NC_141465.1, read as the reverse complement.
AATCAGTCAAATGATTAATTATCATTAATAATTAATATCAAGGGGGAATATCAAGAATGATAAAGATATGCTGGAAGTACCCGTAGAACAGAAGAAGGGAATTCCAGCCGCTCCAGCCAAGAAGTCAGATTCATACCGCTGTCAGCATGGCACCAGTGCCAGCACTGAGGGTCCAGAGGCTGGGGAAGGATCGCAGGTATGTTCAAACGAACTTACACTGCCGTCCAAGAGAACCCCTGTCGCTCCAGCCAGCGAGTCGACTTTGTCGGAGGCCCAGCTGAAGTGTATGTACACCAACGCACGCAGCATGGGAAATAAACAGGATGAGCTGGAGATGCGTGCACATGAGCAGGGCTACGACCTTATTGGCATCACAGAGACGTGGTGGGACGACTCCTATGACTGGAGTGTCAACATGGAGGGGTATAAGCTTTTTAGAAAGGACAGGAAGGGGAGACGAGGAGGGGGTGTCGCTCTCTATGTCAGCAACCGGCTGGAATGCGTGGAGCTTCGCCTGGGGTCGGAGGAGGAGCTGACAGAGAGCTTATGGGTCAAGATTAGAGGACGGAGACGGATAGGGGATGTTACGGTAGGGGTCTGTTACAGGCCACCTGGCCAGGAGGACAGAGCAGATGAGGCGCCTTATAGCCAGATAGGAGCAGCCTCGCGGTCACAAGCCCTGGTCCTCATGGGGGACTTCAACCACCCTGACATCTGTTGGAGAGACAATACGGCAGGGCACAGGCAGTCCAGGAGGTTCCTGGAATGCGTGGATGACAACTTCCTCCTGCAGGTGATAGAGGAGCCGACAAGGAGGGGTGCCATGCTCGACCTTGTGCTCACCAACAGGGAGGGACTGGTGGGTGAGGTGAAACTTAAGGACAGCCTTGGCTGCAGTGACCACGACACGGTGGAGTTCAAGATCCATGGGGCAACAAGGAAACCATTCAGCAAACTCTGTACCCTAGACTTTAAGAAGGCGGACTTCGGCCTCTTCAAGGACTTGATGGGCAAAGTGCCGTGGGAGGTGGCCCTGGAGGGACGAGGGGCCCAGGAAAGTTGGTCCACATTCAAGGAGCACCTCCTCCAAGCTCAGCAGAGGTGCATCCCGATGAAGAACAAGTCGGGCAAAAAGACCAGGAGGCCTGCGTGGATGAGCAAGGAGCTCCTGGACCAACTGAAAATGAAGAGGTTAGCCTACAGAGGGTGGAAGCGGAGACAGATAGCCTGGGAGGAATACAGAGAAGCTGTACGAGTGACCAGGGATCAGGTGAGGAAGGCTAAAGCCCTGAAGGAATTGAATTTGGCAAGGGATATAAAAAGCAATAAGAAATGCTTCTATAGGTATGTAGGGGACAAAAGGAAGTCCAAGGAGAATGTAGGCCCCCTCCGGAAGGATACTGGTGCTCTGGTCACCCGCGACATAGAGAAGGCTGAGGTACTCAATGAATTTTTTGCCTCAGTCTTCACTGATAAAGCCTCTTGTCTTACCACCCAAGCTGTGGAAAGAACTAGCAGGGACTGTGAGGATGAACCACCGCCCACTGTACTTGAAGAGCAGGTTCGGGAACATCTGAGGAACTTGAAGGTGCACAAGTCCATGGGACCTGATGAGATCCATCCGCGGGTCCTGAAGGAACTGGCGGATGAAGTTGCCAAGCCACTGGCCATTGTATTTGAGAAGTCGTGGTGGTCTGGCGAGGTCCCCGATGACTGGAAGAGAGGGAACATAACCCCCATTTTTAAAAAGGGGAACAAGGAGGACCCGGGCAACTACAGGCCGGTCAGCCTCACCTCTGTGCCTGGCAAGGTCATGGAGCAGATTCTCCTGGGAACCATGCTAAGGCACATGGAGAGCAAGGAGGTGGTGGGTGACAGCCAACATGGCTTCACCAAAGGCAGATCGTGCCTGACCAACTTGGTGGCCTTTTATGATGGGGTGACAACATCAGTGGACAAGGGTCGACCAACGGATATCATCTACCTGGACTTGTGCACAGCTTTTGACACTGTCCCGCACGACATTCTTCTCTCTAAACTAGAGAGGCATGGGTTTGATGGATGGACCACTCGGTGGATAAGGAATTGGCTCAATGGCCGTACTCAGAGAGTAGTGGTCAACGGCTCGATGTCCATGTGGAGACCGGTCACGAGTGGCGTCCCTCAGGGGTCCGTGTTGGGCCCGGCCCTCTTCAACATCTTTGTCGGTGACGTGGACAGTGGCATGGAGTGCACCCTCAGCAAGTTCGCCGATGACACCAAGCTGTGTGGTGCCGTCGACACGCTGGAAGGGAGGGATGCCATCCAGAGGGACCTCGACAGGCTGGAGAGGTGGGCCCGTACCAACCTCATGAAGTTTAACCAGGCCAAGTGCAAGGTCCTACATCTGGGTCATGGCAATCCCAGGCACAAATACAGACTGGGCGGAGAATGGATCGTGAGCAGCCCTGAGGAGAAGGACTTGGGAGTACTGGTGGACGAGAAGCTCAATATGAGCCGGCAATGTGCTCTTGCGGCCCAGAAGGCCAACCGCGTCCTGGGCTGCATCAAGAGGAGCGTGGCCAGCAGGTCAAGGGAGGTGATTCTCCCCCTCTACTCTGCCCTCGTGAGACCTCACTTGGAGTATTGCGTCCAGTTCTGGAGTCCCCAACATAAGAAGGACATGGACCAGTTGGAGAGGGTCCAGAGGAGGGCCACGAAGATGATAAGAGGGCTGGAGCACCTTTCCTATGAGGACAGGCTGAAAGAGTTGGGGCTGTTCAGCCTGGAGAAGAGGAGGCTCCGGGGTGACCTTATAGCGGTCTTCCAGTACCTCAAGGGGGCCTACAAGAAAGATGGGGAGAGGCTGTTCAGGAGGGCCAGTTGTGATAGGACAAGGGGTAATGGTTTTAAAATAGAGGGAGGTAGATTCAGGTTGGATATTAGGAAAAAATTTTTTACCATGAGAGTTGTAGAACACTGGAACAGGTTGCCCAGAGAGGTGGTGGATGCTCCATCCCTGGAGACGTTCAAGGCCCGATTGGATGAGGCCCTGAGCAACCTGATCTAGTTGGAGATATCCCTGTTCCTTGCAGGGGGGTTGGACTAGATGACCTTTGAAGGTCCCTTCCAGCCCTAACGATTCTATGATTCTATGATTCTATGATTCTATGAATCCTTTGTCTGACATACATCTTTTATTTAAATGGAATAAAGACCAATAGGAAACTAAACAGTGTCATTTTCCCTTCATTATCGCTATCAGCATTCTGAACCCTTTTTTTTTTTTTCTGCAATACTGTAGTTCACAAAGCACCATGTCCCAGGACACAAACTAATTAAAGACAGGACCCAGAACTAGTCCTCTGGAGATCACTACTGAAGGGGTAGTCACAAGATCCATGTCACAATTTACACAGGGATGCTATCAAAAGAAAGGTGCACGTCCATTTGGCATTATGCTCCTAATCTCTACTTCAGCTGAAGAGGGAAAAAGAAAAAAAACACCAACGTAAAACCCTATTACCTATGACTGACAGTTCTTCTGAGATTATTTTCCAAAGAGGGAAAAACAGAACAGCTGCAAACACATTAAATGCTGGATATCAGAAAGAATGAAGTTCACAGAGTGGTCGGTCCTCCTATTAGGCATAAATACTTACCTAGATATAAGGTTAATATGAAAACTACTGGTAATGTTGACTTTCCTTTATCAGAACCCAAGAAGCAAGCTGCCCATTGCTAGCCCACAGTTCAATCTGTCAGCCAGTGACCATTGATGGATACTAAAATCACTATCACTCATATGAGCCCAGAGGAGATCCCTCAATTTCCCTGTACAATAGGAACATGTTGCCAGATAGTGTAAATCCTTATGATATTGGGCATATTCAGAAAAGTACGACCAGAAGCAAACACCTGCCTCAAGGAACTACCTACAAATGAGGTCGTCTTAGTTTGGACAGAAAAGTGCAATCCTCAAACCCCCAGTCTATCCTTCACCACTTAAGATCTTATGGACACCTAAGTTTTTACCAGTGGAGTTCTAGAGCCATATCAGGTTATGCTTCTCAGCATGCCCAAAACTGCTCCCATTTTGCCAGAGGTGAAAGGCTTAACATCGATTCTATATCCAAACACAATCAAAATGCCTAGACTAAGCACCCTTATCCCTAAGTTTTATCCCTGGTTGACTTAGTTCAGATCCAGTGCTTATTAACACTCTTGAGTTCATTAAAACCCACTGCGGTCACGGATTTAATTCAGAAAAATATATTCTTTTGTAAAAATATTCTGGAGAAATATCATTCACTCAGTTAACTTCAATACAGCTCAGCAAGATTACAAATTTACTTCCCATGAATTCTCTACCCACCAAGTACAGAGAGCAGAAGGCCTGGAATACCTGTAAAGCAGGAATGAAGAATACACAAGGAGGACTCATTAAGCCAGAGAGAATTTATCAGCATGTGTGAAAATGGAGCATTATCATACAGCACTCCCATGGATTCCAGTCCTTCAGACAAAATACCAGGGAGCAGAACGAACATTACCGTTTCCCAAATGACTGCTTAATTACTTCATTACACCTCAGCTGTTGCAAACTCTATTTGTAGGTACTTACAGTTGCAGGTTACACTATTGTTGCCAGCTGCCTACAAGCAAAGCATGGGAGTGCTAAGTGCTGTTCCATGTCACTCCCTTTATGCACCGAGCCCTCAGACTTCCCATACATTCATCTGCTCCCACCAACTACCTTCTCGTTTGGAATGGAAGCTTCAGCTGAAAAACATCTGTTCAGATGATGGACATCCTGTCAAGAGCCAGGTCAGCTCAGCTCCCTCCAAAGCAGAGACAATAAGCATTCCCACTTCATAAGGGTGTTTCTCAGTCTTAAATAAACATATTATAAACACACATAGAATCATAGAATCATAGAATCATAGAATGGTTTGGGTTGGAAGGGACCTGAAAGATCATCTAGTTCCAACCCCCCTGCCATGGACAGGGAAACCCTCCACTACACCAGGTTGCCCAAAGTCTCATCCAACCTGGCCTTGAACACTTCCAGGGATGGGGCATCCACAACTTCTCTGGGCAAGCTGTTCTGCTGACTCACCGCCCTCACAGGGAAAAAATTTCTTCCTTATATCTAATCGAAATCTACCCTCTTTCACTTTAAAGCCATTACCCCTTGTCCTATCACTACACACCCTTGTGAAAAGTCCCTCTCCAGCTTTCCTGTATGCCCCCTTTAGGTACTGGAAAGCTGCTATGAGATCACCCCGGAGCCTTCTCTTCTCCAGGCTGAACAGCCACAACTCTCTCAGCCTGTCTTCACAGGAGAGGTGTTCCAGCCCTCGGATCATCTTCGTGGCCCTCCTCTGGCCTTGCTCCAGTAGCTCCATGTCCTTGTTGTGTTGGGGACTCCAGAGCTGAATGCAGTATTCCAGGTGGGGTCTCACGATAGCTGAGTAGAGGGGTAGAATCACTTCCCTCGACCTGCTGGCCACACTCCTTTTGATGCAGCCCAGGATACGGTTGGCTTTCTGGGCTGCAGGCGCACATTGCCGGCTCATGTTGAGCTTCTCATCCACCAGCACTCCCAAGTCCTTTTCCTCAGGGCTGCTCTCAATCCATTCTCCACCCAGCCTGTACTTGTGCTTGGGATTGCCCCGACCCACGTGCAGGACCTTGCACTTGGCCTTGTTGAACTTCATGAGGTTCTCACAGGCCCACTTCTCCAGCCTGTCAAGGTCCCTCTGGATGGCATCCCTTCCCTCCAGCGTGTCCACAACACCACACAACTTGGTGTCATCTGCAAACTTGCTGAGGGTGCACTCGATCCCACTGTCCATGTCTCCAATAAAGATGTTAAATAGCACTGGCCCCAGTACTGACCCCTGAATGGACATTGAACCGTTGACCACAACTCTTTGAGTGTGACCACCCAGCCAATTCCTTATCCACCAAGTGGTCCATCCATCAAAACCATGTCTTTCCAGTTTAGAGACAAGGATGTCATGTGGGACAGTATCAAATGCTTTGGATAAGTCCAGGGAGATGATGTCAGTTGCTCTTGACCTATCCATCAATGCTGTAACCTCATCATAGAAGGCCACCAAATTAGTCAGGCAGGATTTGCCCTTAGTGAAGCCATGTTGGCTGTCACATATAAAAATAAAAAGACAGAAATTCTTCACCAGAAAACAAATATTTAACTTTCTGTAAAGATTAAGAATAAAAAACCCCACAATATTTAAAAAGCCTGCGAGCTTCTTGATTACACTACAAAGATGTGCAGGTAAGCTGTTTGATTAAATTAGAGCGAATAATGGGGACATCACTAAATCTGGTGATATTAAGACAGCCTTTGTCAAATCTTATAAACAACTTTATTAATCTCAATTTGAAGCTATTTTCCACCAAACTGATGTCTGCTTTACATCTGTCATCCTTGCCTAATGTAGGTTTGTCCCAGAAACCTCAATATAAGTCCGAAAATTCTGTAGATACTGAAGTACATTAGCTTCAACAGCTTAATTCTATTTTTCCAAGAGAAGTCATACACAGGTAGAAGTTATGGGCCAAAAAGCTGCCTAGGTAAGCCAAGCTTCTCTCTTCTGTAACACCAAAAGCAAATCTGATTTTGCAATGCAAACCAAGATGTCCAGCACTGGTTGGTCTGGATCCAATAAGAATAATGATATTTTCGGAGAATATACATACACTAATACTTATTTCCAGCATTATCCAGATATCTGCCTCAGCTGTTAATTTTTCACAAAATAAGGTGCTTTCTCTCTATCGGGAGGGGGAGAGAGGAGAAACATTGCAACAGGAGAAAAACACCATGTGCTTCCACCTCTCACTTGCCATGTGCTCAAAGCCGAGTAGAGACAGAGACAATCAGAGGGAGGAACTGTGTTTTCATGTCATCACTACGCTGTTCAGACAGGTCTGAGACCCAGTTATCGCTACAGCATTAAAAGCACTATTAATTTGAAAATGCAACAACAAAGAAAACCAATCACCAATAGATGAGCAAAGACAAAGGACAACAGGGTGAGGAAAGAATACAACATGAGGAAAAAGCAGTAGGATGTACACCACACTTTTTAATGGGATTTAAATGCAAATGAGGATTCTGGAGAGAACAATGAAGAGGTTATAACTGCTAGGACACTGGTCATTTCTTTCTGCATGTAAATACTGTAATGCTTAAACAACCTGACATAGCAAGGCTCAGTACGGTGACAGAGAGTAAAAAAAAATTAACAGCTGAAGGAGCCAGGGAAGAGCAAATAAAAAGAAAAAGCAAAACTTTAAAAAAACGAATGGGGCAGGGGGGAAACTGATTCCTAAGGTGTACCTCACTTGACAACAAGAAACTCATCCATCTGCAACACTTGATTCAAATAAGCACAAAATTTTGTTTGAAATGGTGGAAAAGACAAATACACTTACAAGCTAAATATTTTAGACAACACAAGATCATCATGTAGAGGAGAATCATTAAAAGAGCAATACAAAATGGTAGGGACCAACAGAACACATCATAGGAAACACAACAAATGCCCTAGCTCTTTAAAGATTTGGATAATTCTACAAGTTTCGAAGCTGAAGATATAACTGCAGATGTTGCAGTGAAAACTAAAAAAATCCAGAGCATTGCTAATTAGTCTGAAATGAAATAGACCTTTGCAGAGGAAAAAAGCCACCTTGTCGCAAACCTACCAAACCCATGTGGCCAAGTAGGGATACGGCACGTCTTCCAAAAGGACTAGTGGAATCAACACACAGAAGGGGCAGCAAGTATCAGGAGTCGAATGAGCGGAAGCGCATGCCTGACGGGGGATTTCACACAAACGGGACCCTTCAGAAACGGTTACTTGTTAGACTACTGAAACACCTTAAACAGGTGTTCCTATGGAGTCTCCAAAAAGATGCTGACTTCAGGTGAATCAGGTTCCTCCTTCCCCACATCTTTTGTTGCTGAGACAAAAAGGATGGAAATTTTCCACAAGGAACTGCTACATCTTTTCCATTCCCAGTCTCTAAATTTTCAGTTCATTGTATACATGACTTTCAAAAAAATAAATCCCTAAAACCAACAGACATTACAACAGCAATGCTGCTTTGCTTCAGCAACCGCACAGAATAGTAAACATCAGATCTTCATGTCAACTTAACAAGCATCTAATTCCTTTTAAAACATCCATCCCCAGAGTTAAGCTCTTCACTAAATTTTTTGAAATAGACATTTCAAAAAGGATGTCATTGTTGAGTAGCCTATTATTTTCCCAACATGAATAGAACTCACAAGGTGTTCTACATGTCAGAAAAAAACAGACTTAATGTGCCTTTGAAGACAGGCTCCAAAATGTTAGATCCTAACAACAGTTGCACTTTCTGTTTTCTTCTCATTTCTGCATGCCAACACACTAACATACAAGCAGTAGAAGAGTATCTTCTGGATCTGAACTATGGAATGAATTGGGGCACGGGCGGAAACTTAATAAAATACAGCTGCCTCTGTGCCCACTCAAATGTTTCTGCTTTCTCTAAATGCATCTGATAATCAAATTCTTCACTAAGTTTCCATCCTCAGGCAGGTCAACTCTTTCAAGTCAAATATTAGCTCCCCATAGGTTGCTACCAAACTTGTAACATCTGGCTGAAGATCAAGCAAAAATGCAATGCAGTAATCAAACACCAAAACCCCAATTTTTTTTTGCAAAAAGCCTTTTATAGACTGAGAGAAGAAAAAACAACCAAATCTGCCCATAAATGATGATTAACTTCTGACTTAGAAGTACAATTTTGGACATGCTTCTGGAATGTTTTTAAGTAAAAGTATCGTTTTTGACACAGATATCAATGGTTTATTTCACATTTAATGATCATCTACATAAATAGGCATATGTTTCCTTCCCACCTTTTTACTGTTTAAAAGTGCTCTAATTCTGCCTCAGAAATCACTTTCTCAGCTTCCCGATAAATGTCATCCCATGAAGTCCTTCAAAGTTGTCTATTTATTCTAGCAATAAGCAATTCACAATTGAACATTCCACTAGAATATTTTGTAATTTTATCATGATATAAAACTCAGTAGCTGCCACCAAACACTAAGCTGCTGTTAAACTGCTGGTTTAGTAGTTGTTGTCTCTAGATAAAATCTTTTCTCCAGGTGAATGCTCTGATCTTGGAGATGCAGAATGGTTCACAAACCAAGTAAACTTACAGCCTGTGCTAAAAAAAGAAGCATTATACTGGAACGTATACACAAGATGTATACGATTATAAGCTGACTTGTGTTGGGAATACTTCCATTTTTCCATATGAAAAAGACTTCAGATGGCCTTACACCCTATTTGGGGCATTACACATCAAGAAAGATGCAAACTTAACAGGAGAGAAACTGGAAAAAAAAGCAAAAAGAAAGACTAGAGGACAAGAAAAAAATCTTTAAATATTTGGGAGAGAAGGAAGACAAAATTAGGAGACACATGCTGGTAAGCTGCATCTCTTCTCCGGAGATGTTCAAAACCTGCCTGGACATGTTCTTGTGTGATCTGATCTAGGTGGTCCTGCTCCGGCAGGGGGATTGGGCTAGATGATCCTTTGAGGTCCCTTCCAATCCCTAACATTCTGTGATTCTGTAAAACAGAATACGTGACAAATAAGAGGAAAACAAGAAGGTTTAAATTGCAGAAGAAACGCAAGTTAGGTATTAGAAAGGGTCTTCTAACATTAAGGACTGCAAACAACAATACAGTTGCCTAAGAAGAATATGAAATAATTTCTTTCTTTTTTAAAAAAAACAAGAAGGGCTAGAAAACTACTAAGAACCATAAATATGTACAATGAAATGAGAGAGGAAGACAGTATGGCATTAGTAAGTTCTTACGAGAGATTTCAGCAGGGTGTCATTTACACAACAGGAAACGATGCAGAGGATAAACATTCAGAAACAATACATACTGAATTTTTTGAGTCAGAACCCTACAGCTGGCAGGTTTTTGTGGGTTTTGTGAGGTTTGGGGTGTTTTTTTCCCTAATTTCAAAGAGTCCAGAGTCCTGACACAAGGCATATGAGACTGACCATAACATATTTAGATTTAAAATTCCAAAGATAAGGAAAAGGCCAAAAATTACAGTAATATTTAGCTTTAGAAGACAGTGCAACAAAAGAAGTGGTTCATCAAAGAGAAATTAAAAGAAGCAGAAAAAAAGGACAACATAGTTAGGGACACCATGAAGACTAATGTGAAGTCATGTTATAGACTAAAAGTAAATGCATCCTATGAACCAAGATGAATCTGATAGATCAAATATGCCAGGCATGATTATTCAGAGATTAAAGATGTCATTAGAGGTAAAGACATCCTTCAGAACTCAAAATCCTGTCTAAGTAGAACTGAGTGAAAAACACAGCATAAATATAGAAAGGTACTGTATTAATATAAAATGGCAAGGCAAAATTGATTTTGAGCAGCATCTTACTAACAATAAATACTAAAGTTATTTCTAAAAACATCAGAAGCAGAAAGCTTTCTGGTAGAAAAAAAAAGATGATCAAATGGTTATAGCAGTATCAGAAGACGACATTTGAATAATAAATTGTTTATTTGCATTCTAAACATAAGATTTTCCTATTCAACAACTTTTTGTTTTCCTTTAAAAAACAGAATAAACTTCAAAAATCATCTTTTAGTTGAAATATCAGTAAAATGATTTTTCAAGCAAGGTGCCTTGAAGAGATGATTTTCACTAGAGGCCCCAAAAAGAATTCCAACACATAACGACCACATCCTTCAGCACGCATTATGCAGGGGCGTTGGAACTAGATGATCTTCAAGGTCCCTTCCAACCCTAACCATTCTATGATTCTATGATATCACTTAAATAGGTCACAGTATAAAAATAATGGAGGGTGGCAAGTGCAACATAAACCTTTAAAATGTGCCAAAGGCTGATTCTGGGAATTACAGGGTGATGCACTTAACATCTGTAATGGACAAACTCACACAAGCATAATAAAGAACAGAACTCCTCTACACTTCAACAAACACGGCATACTGGGAAAGAGCTTTTGCAGGGAAAAGCCATGACTCACAGAAGTATTTGACTTTTGTGAGGGATTTAAAGGAGTATGGATACCAATCTAATTGAAACTGTACTTAAAACTCATATAATCTGTTGATATTTTCTTTACACCTTTATAGGCTTGCATTCCTACGACTATATGACATGGCATACAGTAACACCCACATGCCATTCAGCATAGCACTAGAATGGAGTAACTACTTTCTTTCCTACTGACAAACTGTGAAATCATCCAGGAGACCTCAGAAATATTCCCAGGAACTGCTCCCATCTTTCTTAAAAGAGGTGATAATTATCTCTCTGTGCTTTATGCAGAGATTCACTTCAGTCTGTCTTTCTGCTTCTGTTGTAACTTGCTTTTAATACCTGGAGAATGTATTACTTCATGCAGTGAATGCATGGTATTACATAGCTTACTTTAAACCTCTTGAGCTTCTGAATTATGAATTAATGACTTATTAAATAAATATTATTAAATATTAAATGTATTAAGCTATATTATAAACAGACATGTTGGTGATAGCAATATAATAATTATTCATTAATAATTACCATCAGATAAATATTATCTCTATTTATATAAGTACGATGTCAGTTTTAAAAATATATATTGAAGTACTTCAAATACATATTATTAAATGTTGAAGTTGAAACTGGAGAAGAGGCTTGGTCACTATCCCTGAATCTTGTGATGACTCTACACAAACAATATAATTTACAGTCTGAAAAGAACAAAGACAGAGTGTATTTACAGAATGAGAGCTGTTGCCATTAATTAAGAAACATGAATTTTTACTTCAGGCCAATTAAATATGCAAAGTACACAGTTGTTCTCACCAAACACACAAACCACTATACAGCGATTAACACCCAACTGAACAAAACAAAGCAGACAAGTCTGGTTTTGAAAGATAAACGTGTTAAATTAAATACATAAATAAATAAAACGGAGTTCTAAAAAAGATTTTTGAACTCCCCAGAGATGATGTCTGTTCCATAATCCAGCAGGAGGAAATGGAAAAGCTCTGTCACAGGTGCACTGCTTCATTTGAGGAACAGACACTGGAGCAGCTGAACAAAGGGAGCAGGCCAGCCAAGCATCTGAGAGAGGATCTACTCAATTGGAACTGGTTTTCCATGTTAACAGTTAACGAGAATAAAATATATTTTAACAGTCAGTATATTGTGGGATAGGGAGCAACTCGAGCTAGGAAAAACAAACATTTTTTTTTTAATTACTGAGCCAACAGAAAGCTGCATGCTGCGTGAGTTGAGAGCTGTCTGCAAATGTTTACAGAGCTACACTGAAGTGGTACAAGCACAACATAACAAAAGAGTAACAAAAGTCAGCAACAGCCTTCAGCAAGGAACAAACCTCTACACCCAAACACTATGGACAAATTAGATGCTGAACTAAGCACACAACCTGCTTCCCTTCTCTTACAGTCTATGGCCAATGGAAATGCTTTGAATGTTGCCTTATTCCTCTGTTAGAAAAGTCTGTCCTTGTAAGTCTAGAAGACGTCTAGCTCTTCTCAGCATGACAAACGTAGCTATTTCTTCCATCCACTGTCTCCTGTTCTTTTCAATTACTCTTTCTTCTCTCATTTCAGTTACTCTTTTGTTCAGTTCTCAGCTCATGTTTACACACGATCACCACAGTTATCAGAAGGATGAGCCAATTCCATTTAAAAGGAGCAGTCTGCCTCCTAAAGTGCTGGCTACTTGCAAGAGCAGGTCTCCTCGGCGAGGAGTTCAGTGTAGTCACTATCTGGAGTCCCCACGTAACATAAGCATCTAAGCTTCCATTCAGGGTCTGCCATCTGTTGTGAATAATGGAACTGCCCACCTTAAGGTAATGCCTATAAAATCAGTCGGTAGACCATTCCCCATAGCAAGACCAAGGCTTGGATCTCACAGCAAGATGAAACTAAAAAGGTCCCAGCTCTGTAACAGCAGTCCACCGTATAAAACTTGGATCTTTGATTTGGGTTTCTTATAGTTGAAAAAAAATAAGATTAAGGGAAATAGCAGCATGAGGAAGCGACACAAGAGCAGACTTTCACCTAGGTTAAAAATGTAGTATTTCAAGAAAGACTCTGTAAACATAGCAATAAGTATCACTATTACAACTTCAAAAGGGACTAAGCTAATATAGGAATTGGATTAAAAAAGGTTTTACAAGATCAAAAAGATCCTGCCATAATCAGGAATTTGCACTTAACGGTGAGGAGAAGCATTAGAAAACCTAATGCAGGCTGTAACACAGAAACAAACCAGCCTACGTAAGAGTGTCTTCATCAGGTAGCACTAAGTTTATGAGACTGAAAAAAACAACCCAAACAAAACCAGAGCTCCTAGTTATAAGTGAAAACACTCATTATTACAAAATGATTAGGTACTTGGATAACCACTAATTGTTTAGCCTCCTTCCTTTCTTTCCCCCAGTCAGAGTGACACAGGTTAATAACATGTTATGTAAAAATGTAATTTCATCTTATTGATATAAAATCAGTTGCCCTTTAAATTCAACAATTCTTTGTTCTTATATTATGAAAAAGGTATTTTAGTTAAGCTGTTTATTACTCAGAAGAGCTAACCTGACCTTCTTATTCATCTCCTCTTTACACTGAAATGTCTCCAATCATCTCAGCATTCAAAACTCTTTCTTTTCGCTCTCCGTATTTATTTTCTTAGAGCATCTCTGAGATAGGGCGATCAAAATAATATCTCACAAGTAGAATGGACATGCATGCAAATCTCAAATCAAGTTCAGTAAGGGTTGTACTGCCAACCTGTGGAAGTAAGACTGGAACTAGTAATGTGCAATTTACAATAGCTTGTAAAGTGTCCAGTGATGTGTCGAGTAATGGGGAAAACCAAAGTGATTAACTTAACAATAATACTGGACATTGGCAAGCCACATAACCTTGCAAATACACTTTGAAGAAAGGTCTGAAGGTACAGTTTGATATTTTAGATTGTTAGCTACACTTTGAAATGGTTGGTCAATTAACCACAGCATCAGTGAGCCACTATACTTAGAGGATGTAAGAAAAAAAAAAAAAGGCTTGCTTCCATAGCAAGAATATCTGATACAAAACATATATACTCAGACCACAAAAAGAAAGGTATTGCAGCATAATATGAAACCAGAATTTGTGGACTTATCAAAGACAAACATAATACAAGACCAGGAAGGCGATAAGCAGAAATTCAGAATACTTAAATAAAAACAGAGTTTACTTAAATAAATATAAAAAAAATAGTAACAAGTAAATATGAAAGTCTAGTAAAAATACCACGAGAAGTTTCAAAAATGTTCAGGTCTCAATATTCACTATTTAGAAAAGAGATTTACCCTAGCTCTGGTATATAAGGTATTTTCAGAAAGTGCAGTATCAGAAACGATAATTTTACGAGCTGAAAGCAACAGATTAACCCAACCAAAACCAGCAATTCAGACACGAGGGAGCTTAATAATGCATTTTTATTAGAAAGAGAAGTAGTTCAATCTGAAAAATTATTACTAAAGGAGCATATGTAGAAAAAGATCTTAAAAAAAAAAAAGTTAGAGGAAGAACGTGGACAATTTGATGCTGCAGAATGAAGATTCAACTCCTTTTAAGCTTCTCTTCATTTATATCCATACCCTCAAGCCATTATCACTGCTGATACTTTGGGAGACATCAGCAGAAAGCCAAAGACTTGGAAAAGCAGTGAGTCTGTAACACCATCTTACCTAGAAGCAATTCCCCTGGGCTCACAGGCAGAACAGAACAGGAAAGCCAATACCAACACAGGTAGTAGCACATCCATTCCAGACATGGGTGGAGAGCCCCACTCTGCAGCCGTTAGTGCAGTGCTCATGAAGAACCTCTGCTAAAATCTATGTGCACAAACATGCAAACTGTGCTGCTAGATGAAAGTATCTCAGTATCCAGATGTGCTAGTCAAAAGCCAAAAGTCTTAATTCCTTATAGAAGGATAGGTGCATAGCTTAATTGCTCCTCTGAAACAGCCTATTTCTAGAAAACTTTTCTGCTTATGTTGGTAGCAATGGCTAGAGACCTGTGATTACACTAAAGACCAGGTGGTCTCAAAAGTCATTGGGTGGTCAAATTCTCCTTTCAAAACCTCATTTTGAACACAGTAACTGCACTTCATTACTTAAACATACATAGGTTCTATAGAGGGACCTGGACAGACTGCATCGATGGGCTGAGGCCAACTGTATGAAATTCAACAAGACCAAGTGCCGGATTCTGCACTTGGGCCACAACAACCCCCTGCAGCGTTACAGGCTTGGGGAAGTGTGGCTGGAAAGCTGCACAGCAGAGAAGGACCTGGGGGTGTTGGTCGATGGAAACAGTGTGGCCAGCAGGAGCAGGGAAGTGATTGTCCCCCTGTACTCAGCACTGGTGAGGCCACACCTGGAGTACTGTGTCCAGTTTTGGGCCCCTCACTTCAAGAAGGACATTGAGGTGCTGGAGCGGGTTCAGAGGAGGGCAACAAAACTAGTGAAGGGTTTAGAGAACTTGTCCTATGAGGAGCGGCTGAGGGAGCTGGGACTGTTTAGTCTGGAGAAGAGGAGGCTCAGGGGGGACCTTATCGCTCTCTACAATTACCTGAAAGGAAGTTGTAGGGAGATGGGGGTCGGTCTCTTCTCCCACGTTATGAATGACAGGACGAGAGGGAATGGCCTCAAGTTGCGCCAGGGGAAATTTAGGTTAGATATCAGGAAGAATTTCTTTACAGAGAGAGTTGTGAAGTATTGGAACAGGCTGCCCAGGGAGGTGGTGGAGTCCCCATCCCTGGGGGTGTTTAAAAAACATGTAGATTTGGTGTTGAGGAACATGGTTTAGGGACCCTGACAGTGCAGGGTGAACGGTTGGACTCGATGATCTTGAAGGTCTCTTCCAACCAGATGATTCTATGATTCTATGAAATTACACTATTGATTCATGCTTCACACTTTTATAATTGGTTTTACCTGTAAATTATTTGAAATCCAAAAAGGTGCAATACCCTGAGTTTACTTTGGCTGCGTGAGGACCAAAAGAAGCATCAATGAGGTTCTACATTTCAGTTTCAAACTGGAAGTATCTACTGCACCAGGAAGGTTTTCCAGGAATACTTTTGTTTACGTTTTTTCTTGGTGTAGGGGTGCCAAATTTGTTAAGAAAAACAGAATTCACTATGAGCAAACAGAGTGATAGGGTAGACAATGAAGTAAAAATATGCAGAAATTCTACTTAGGAGAAAAACAGAGCCAGAAAAACTGGCACCATCAACTACAAGTGCTGCATGGCACTTGGAAAGGTCTTTTGCTTCCAGTTTCAAAGCATAGTCCAGAGCTTCTGTACTATCAGTTTGAACTCTTAAGATTTATCCATTCTGCCCTTTTATACCTGTTACATGTACTGAAACCAGTAAGATATTCTGTATCATTTAGTAGCTGACACAATTTCTCCAGTACTTTTTAATTTCAAAAACCAATTTCCTATAAATTGCATTCAGGAAATTAAGACACTTTGTCTTAATATATTTTTGTCTTATAAATAATTGTGTAATCCTCTCTTACAGACGTCAACAAGAATGTTCAGGAAATACACTTACCAGAAACTGCATATACCTATTATTTTTTAAAAGTATGCACTAATGATATTAAAGCTGTTCTGCAAAATTATGCACACTTCATTATTCTCTGTTCCAGTTAGAGCTAGTCAACTCTTTGCAAGGAAAACAGAAACTTTTGCTGAAGAAAGAATGTCAAAGTCATCCTGCAGACGAGACTCAATCGTGATGGAGCAGCAGAAATTAGAAATTATGATGAGCTGAAAACATCTGAGAGTAAACAGGCCAAGAGCCATCTGTTGTGTATCTCCCCACAATCTGAGGTTTTACATGAAATCAGATTTTTATTGTGCTTTTAGCCATTTAGCAAGGATCATTAATCCCCAGCATTCTAGTTTTTATAAAAGCGTCTCACCTATATTTTTCTGAGACGTAGTTTTAAATATTTTTTTTACTTATATCGTAAGTCTAAAAGCTTTACTACAACTGTATTTAAGTTCTGCATCGGATATGTCACAATGAAAGGGCACTCAACCATGTGTTATTAAAACACACTGCAAGTAAATTTTGACAACCAAATATTTTTATTGCAGAAAAATGTCTGTGTTTACAGTCTCAATTCTCAAACCTAAAATTAAACATGCTGGCACACCTGCAATTTTGAATGTTAATTTTCAGAGTGATTTGAGGGGGTTTTTGTTTGCTGTTGGTTTTGGTTTTTTAAAAGAAAAAAAAAAACAACCCACACATCAGTAGCACTGATTATTCTTTCTTTCATTTCCTATTCCAAAGTATCAATCACTATCTAAATTTTACATGTCTACACACATATACACAGACATACATGCATACACACACACAAACACACCACTTCACTTTCAGATACACACCACTTTTAGATAACTGGGTCTTTTCCCACAGAATCACTGTCATTTTTAAGCTCTTTTGAAAAGGTCAATCTTGAAAACACATGAAAAATAAAGAAATGTTCTCATTGTTCCCTAGTATCATTATTGGAACCAATAGAATATTATTTCAAGTTTTGTTCCACAACTGATTCCTCTCAGCTACTCCTAATGTCATATGGTTTACTTGTCTCAGGATAATAACTGTGCTGCAAATAATTTCTCTGGATAAAGACTGAGCATGCTCCATCCTGTCTCTCTTAATGCAGAACCATACATAGTGGCATGCAATGGATGGTATTTTATCATAAACAGGATTTGAGGCATAAGCCAAGCTGTGATATTCAGTTTCCTTTCTGAAAAATGGTGTTAATTCTTCAAAAAGATGGAAAAAAAAAAAGAAATCCATTTAACTGTGCTAAGTTCCCCAGAACCCTCTCCCAGTCTGGACTCTAATGCATCTCGAGGATCCACATTAAATATCAGACCTTCAATACACCAAAATTTGTGGTCAGATATAATTTGTAAGAGAAGGTGCTGGAAACCTAATCATCCTTCTTATTCATATTCGGGAAAAATAAATTAAAAAGCAGAAGCATTTGATATATATGAAGCTCTTAATATTATGAAGGTTTTCACTAAAAGACGAGCCCTATTTATGCCATAAAACTAGCTAAATCAACTTTGCCTTGCAGTATAAACCTTCTCCCCACCGGAAATGCACAAGCAACGGATTGGAGAGTGTTACCCTTACAGAGCCAAGAGGTAGCCTAGATGTCTTCTCCTTTAAAGCAGCATCAGTCAGATGCCTACTATAAAGTGAAATAGTGCCTGCCAAAATTGAAAACTTCTGCTCTACAGATATCTTTCATGCCCAAGAGGCTTCACAGAATCACTACATATCCTTCATCAGAAAAACCTTAAGAGACTTTTTCTCATTTTTTTTCTCTACCTTGAGGAATATAAATAGCTTGTGGAATATATATACATTTACACACCTTGTGTGAGTGTATGTGTGCATATACACATCTATATCTATCTCAATCACTGTTTTATTCCTTATGCTTTAAATATATTTATTAAATTAATCATACACGACTGAAGGCTGATGGACTATCATAGAAAATTCAATTATGCAAATGAAGATTTGCTATGCTGAAATCACTAGCGTTTTCCTTACAATTTCTCAAATGCATGACAGAAAAGCCTGTATTTGTTTCTCTCTAGTTTATCAGAACTTCACTCTCCTCTTTTAAATATTCTATGTTAGTATATCCTCTACCATGTTATTGTGCTTATGGTACCACCTTCTACCATTCATTCAATTTTGTATTGATCTTGCATTTTAAACACAATTCATCATTATTAAGAACTGTCTCCAGCAATTGCTCAGCAGAGACTACTTTCTGTTTCCTGCATACTGATTAAGTGCTATGGAACACAGTAGCAGGCTTAGCATTGAGAAGGTTTTTTTCTTATAGGCCATAGAGTCTACATTTACCTAATTTTGTATCATGTCAATATAATCCCTGATTAAAAAACACAAACACAATTAAGTCAGTCTGTAGCAACACAAAAGCAAACTGTTTTTCATTTAGCAGATTAGACTCTAATTCTTAAGCAGGGACTATATTGACTGAAGTACAATAAAAGATGGGAAAAAATCTGACGAAAAAAAAATCAAAAATGCAAGGCCCAAAAATAATGCACATCATAAATCATTTAGAACCGTCATAAAGAACACTTTCTACATGCAGATTAAAACATAAAAGCAGCTATACTGGATCAATCCAAAGCCCAACATGCCTTCTCCAGCTGTAGCCAAATGTGAATGCCTAATGAAGAGTACAAAAACAAAGGATGTCTCCCAGCATTTGCGACTCAGCCATTAAGAGCCAGACATCATTTCTGTACAATCCGCAAGGGATTTATTTTTCATGAACTGATATAGTCTCTCCTTGAATCTACTTAAGTTTCCAATATCCACATCCTGGAGCAACCATTCTGTGAAGAATCACCTTTTCTCCACTTATTTTCAATCTGCCTCTTGCTCATTTAACTTCTTAACTCCCAATTTTCGTACCAGCAAAAACCACTGCAAACGGTGTGCCTCAGAAGAGCGCTAATGTTCCAGATATATTTTGTTAAGTAAAAATACAGAATAAAAGCATAAATTACATCAATTATGACTCCTACTGACAATGGCAGAGGTAACATGCTCATAACCAATGCACTCAAATCAAAGAGTCATGTAGTACTTTTGGGTAACAAATATCAACTGCATTTAGAGGTAAACCATGAACACATGGAAGTTATTTTCTAAATGCCGAAGTCTCCACAATTTTCTGCTGCTGTCTCCTTACATTCAATAAGAACTTATTTTCATCACCTATCCTAACTCAGAAACTCTATGGTCCAGACTTCTCATTTACCACACACACACAGTCTCTGTCTCGTGAGAGCCATCTAATCCCATGTGGCAAAAGTCAGGCTTGTTCAGTGTCTAGACTGCTTAAACTGTTATTCTGATCTAATTTCACATTTCAAACTAGGAAAAAAATAGGATCAGAATTTTTTTTAATGTTACTAATAAAGAAAATACTCTGTGATGCACTAAAGGATATCAGATATTGACATATTTAGAGGTGCAAAAAGAATAAATATTAATAAATCTACCTTTTACTTCCAGTTATCTTCCCATCTAATCTGGTTTTCTGTTTCACAAAGCCTAGTTACTGAGGAGCTTTCCCAACTTACAGCAGCCTGATACATGGTGGTGTCCTCTCACAGCCCTTCTGCTTACTGCAGCAGAAAACTTTTATCTTCTTTTACTGCACATTCAGGCACTAAGCCTGAAAATACTAAGGCTTCTTAGATCTCTCAGCACAACTAACAAGGAAAATACAATAGCACACTAGTTCAAAGGCTATTAAAAAAAACACTTTTATCCATTACTTAGGTTTCATATGTGTGCTAATATATATATATGATATATATATTATATATATTTTATTCATTTATAGATACAGATACTTTATCAAAAAATTAACTACAGGAAAGAAGTAGGAAAAAGTGCAATTGAGAAATTAAACATTTAAGATTATGTGGAAATGACGCAAGGGAGAAAAGAAAAAAGTGGAAAAAAATGAAACAACTTCAGTGAGCCAATATCCCCAAACAACATGTCCTATTATTTTTCCCGAAGTATCATAAAAAGCAAGATAACAACTACTCCTGCCTTCAAGAACAATATATATATAAACTAACCTCTTCAACTAGACAAATCTTCTTTAAAAATTCATTTCTCAATTCAGGCAAAAGAATTCAATTTATAAAGCTACTCAAAAGTCACAAACAATTTAAGACAGCTCAACTAATAAATTTTCATCTTTTCTGCGCTTTGGACATGTGGAAGTCTAGCAGTTGAAAACAAATCAAATGTTAGGCAGGCAAAATGAGGCCTGGCAGTGCATAAAAGAAACACTTCAATACTGCTGAAAAACGGTTTAAGAAAAAGTAACTTCCCCCCTCCCAACATCAACAGAATCCAAACATGTTTTCAGCTGTACTGAATTTTAATCTGAGATACCTTCGTACACAGAAAACCTGTAACTTTATGGGTTTTGCTTGTTCACTTTATTTAATAGAAATGTCACACTAACTACCAAGAACAGAGGAAAAAAAAACAAACAAGAAAACAACAACAATCCTCTCCCCCAAGATAAATTTTGGCTATAAAATTACTCAAGTGATCTTACTCAGGACTTTTCTTCTTCAGCATCTTGCACAATTTTCTTGCTATTCTAGGTTCATAAAGACATATATATCCGTGCCTTTTGGCTTCTTTCAACTGGAAATCTCTACTTGCAATGTCTAAATGTATTACAAAACAGCAGGTCTTAAAAGTAAGGATGATTTTGGCCAAAATGAAAACCAGTAGCTAAAGTATCTTACCAGGATCTTGGTGATCTTACCAGGCTTGGTGAAATACATCAGTTGACATAAGGTTTTTAAATACCAAACATTAGCATTTGAAAATTGTACTTCAAAACCATAATTTTGGGGTTGCTTGGGGTAGAATTTTTGTCTAAATTAAATAAATCATAAAAGCTAGGTTTGCCTTTATTCTCACAAACAAACAAAACCAGGATTTAATCTACCACTTCACTGTCCCTTCAGTCTGTATTTTCTTCATCACTTTAAGGCAGAATAAACCAGCACTGCTGTCAAAAAAATTGATCTTGTGCTCTGTACAAACCCCAGCCACCTATGCACACCCCCTTATACTAGCACAAGTCTTCATTCAGTCACATAGTGAACCGAATTGGGAAATTGATCCATGTTCAATTAATCACAAAGTACAAAATCCTTCCTAGGGAGATGAATTTGGAATTGCCTTCACTGCTTCCTACTTTATCTCCCCAGTTCTCCCAACAGAAGTGAAAATAAGGCAAAGCCATGTTTCAGTACCTTTCAGCACGACATTGGTCATGCTGCTCCAAGAACCAAAGACAGACCTGCCTGAAACAAAACACTTCACTGGTAGCAAAAGCAAAGCTATCAAACTTTGGGATCAATGGGATATCTATTTGTAAAGCCACTTCTGTGGAAACTGCTTCAGCAAACTTGGAATACAGCTGGCTGAACTGATTGAGGCTGTCTCTTGGGTGGTCAACATTACAGCAAGACTGATTCACACAATATCAAATACACTTTCACAAATAAGCTGCTCTTGTGTAACAAAACAGTTTCTGAACATCTGGGACACAATGTGATACAGCTGGCCCTTGATACACAGGAGTACGCAACACATTCTGCTTGCATCCCAATAGTCCAAAGTCACCCTGGCAACTATCACAGGGACATGACTTATGACAGAGCAACTGTCACCTCTGCTGGACTGCTCGCACTCAAAAGCCACGTAATAGAGGCTAGAAATAGCTATGAAACAGGCAGAGACAAAGCATATCGATAAAGACAAGGCAGCAAGCCTCTAAAATGTACAGGAAGACCTTCACCCTCTAGAAAGCAAGCCCTGGCAGTAATTAAAGCCCAAGTGACTTCAAGTAAACTTCAAGGTTTTCACCATGGTTTGGGGAGTCTGTCAATTTACAGCAAGTCTAAGAAGCTGAGCAACCTTACAGCAAGTTGTAAAGAGGTTGATACTGTTCTGGCATGATGCAGTTCAAGAACTAACCATTTGCAGAATTACAGACATCAGTCCTGTTGCATCTGTAAGGGACTATTTTCAATGGCAAACCATGGGAAGTCCAAAACAGCAGGACTGTCAACAGTCCTGGTTCCCACAAGCTAAAGATTGTTTCTGCAAGACAGATGGACTCTAACACAAAAATAAGCATTCTTTGATGAACAGACCTAAAAACCAAGCGCCTACATCCGGAATTAGGTAAGACGACAATCCTGACCTTCAGAGAAAGCCAACATAGAACTCAGACGGGTAGACATTTCGCATCCAAGATACTTCAGAGAGGAAAGAGCCCTGTTTTTAAATCCCTTCAATCTTGCAAAGAAGCTTATATCAATCACTACACTGAAGTGGTCAATGGGGGCTTAGTCAAACTCCCACAGAAGAGGAAGCGAAAGACAGGGGAGACTATGGGTATTCACAACTTTTTCCACCATGTTTAAAGAGAATGCAGGGCAAGGAGTGAACATGCCCTGTAAGTCCCCAGGCCCAGCTTGAGTAAATATGCACACAAGAGTGCAAACTGATTATGGACAGGCACACAAAATACAAAAGAAAAATCTAACTATCTTACAGCACATTCGTGAATAGAAATGACTAAGTCAATCCCTTTGAGGCTTTAGCACAGCAAGACGGTATTTCCAATCTATCCAAGTCTATAATACACTTTTCTTTTTCAGAAGGCTCCTCCTGGACTACTCATGTATTTTTCAGATGCCATTCCAGAGATAGATTAGGACCCATGTTAGACCAGAAGGATGTAGACTATTTCTTCTTTATCAGTCTATCCTTCTGAATCTCCAAAATCTCGCATCTCTAAGCTTGTTTCTACATGTAGGGAAGAATCTCTGCAGAGCAGACTATCACTTGGTAAAAGCGCAAACTGTGAGATCAATTGCCCCCAGGATGAAGACAGCTAAAAAGAGAGGCCTCATGCTAAGTATGTTTTCACTTGGTATTTTTAAATTATTTCTCCTTTCTGAAAATTCAAGTAGTCTTTACATTTGGTACTTAACATGCTGTAAATTTTAAAAATCCTTTAATTAAAAATTAAGATAAAAATTAGACCATGGTTAAGACTAAGGCTGACCAAAATTGTCATTCACATTCATGACTCAGTTTCTAAGGAACAGGTCTTTTATCAACATTCTTTAGGAGCACCCATAACATGCCCTCTACTTTCCAATTTTAAAATCTGAATGGATTTTTTCCTGTGTAACTACACAAGTCTAGTCTGGACTTGGGGTCAAATTAGACAAGAACATTAGTTTTTGCCTAAAAGTCTCCTCTCCATCATGAGGACAGAGCTCATAAATTAAGGTATTGACCCTGTTTCCGTGTAGCTATATCAAAGTTGGTGTGGAAGAAGTTTACTATCCATTTCTGGAACACCACTCTTTAAAAAGAATAACATTTGAAGGGCCAGCTTCTGCAGAGACATCAGAGTTATGTAACAGCCAGCACTAAATCCTGGTAAGCTAAGCAAGATGCAGACCTGCTTTGCTTGGTGCTTTGGTGCCTGCGTTAGTCACTGCAGAGTTTGGAAAGCAAGACAGCCTAGGTTCCAGACCACAAGGTCTAAGCCTCCTGGGCAAACAGTCAGTGACATGGCACATATCAATTTTATTTTTAATGGACGATATATATCATTGATGAGAAAATATCAATAAAAAAAAAATCCTATGGAAGTTGTTAAAGTACAACGGAGAAAGTTTTGTTTACCACCAAAAAGTACAATTTAATTTGAACAATAACTCATCTAAAGTCACGCTTTGTAGTTTTCCTAAGTACTTTTCATGTTCTTTATAATTCAGCTGCTACATGTATTATACCATTGTGTTACCACAAGGAAAAGAAGAATATTTTCCCCTTACCTCTCCACCAGGCTTTGCCGGAATCTGCCCTTGAGTCTCTATCAATTTGCGTGCATTCTCAAGTTCTGCTTGAAGTTGTGAAGCTAACTCCTTCAAAGAAAGTGGTAGTACTCCATTAGTTTAACCATTTTAAACTTTTAGAGACCTTTATATCAGAATTAACTATTCATTCCATTTCTTAATGGTTTGATATATTTTTTAAACGCTAGTGACACAAAAGACTAAATAAAATATGTCAATATAATTCACACGATTCTTTACTATAGACAAAAAAAATTGTTCAGAACAGAGGCATCTAAAGTATAGAAACATACATTGTCATAAAAACACCAGAAAAAATACGTTTGAACATTATTCAGTTATACTAATAAATGCTTTGTGTATATACTTTATGTATAGGAGGCTAAATAAGGAAGTCTGAACATACCAAGAGTATAACCTTTGCAGGTTATGCTACATATCATTTTATTTACTTTTATATCTATACACACACACACGCACACAATGGGTCTAGGGAAGTGTGTCTCAGGCATTTTTGCTATGCAGTTTCACATCTCTCTACACCACATGTCCAACTTTGGCACTTCAGATCTTACTTCAGGTATTAAAACGGACAAGATGTAGAAAATGAGAACTGTTTAGTCTTGTGTAAATTTCTTTTGATGCTCCTGCTCTTTCATCCATTTATTAAATACAAGCACTTTAGAGTATCTTGGTTTCCTTAGAACTACCAGTTGACAACCTATCAACCTATAAGAAATACAATCATTTAAACTTTGGCCACTTTGTTGGTTTCATTGATTGGACTCCAGCAATCAAGCCTATCATCGCTGCCTCAAAATTAAGTAATTTGATCAACACCAAGCAGCAAGTCAGCAACAAAAACAGATTCAGAATTCATTTGTCTCACATGGCCAACCTTGAGCTCCAGCCACCAGGACATGCTGTTATATAACCATCTGTTCTGGTGTGTGGGGATGAACTTCTCTAAACAAGCTGCATTTCAATCTGATCAGAAAAAGTCCATGAAAAAAATATTTAAAGAGCAACAAGGCTAAGATAGGTTTTTTATTATTCATATTGTGGTGTTTGTTTCGTTGTGAATTTTTTTTTTAACTAGGCTAATTCAGAGTGCATATGTAGAAAAATTTACATATAAAATTAACACTAAAATTGTAATATTGGCTTCTGCTACATGATTTTGGTCAAAACAAATCAAAATGGTAGAATAATAAATCACACTCTCCCCACAGAATACCTGTATATTTTTATTCAAATTACTCTTATTCAGTTATTGTCAGGTGGAAAAGAAAAAACCCATACTGTGTCCAAACTTTTATTTGGACAATGCTATTGCAGTGGAGCAGTAAAAAAAAAAGTTTTAAAATTTTTGCTGCTCTCCATAAGAGTCTTTGGAAAACTTTCCTCTCCCCAGTACTTTTGAGCAACTAGTGTATAGATAGCTTCAACCATTTTCTCCTGTAGGAAAATGTCTTAAAATAATATCTGAAGTGACTAACACCAGTCCCTCACAAACCTATCATATAATTATATTCATAAACATATTTTTCCTCACAAGTGTATTTTTTGTATATTAACTAGGAAAACTACAAAACAAAATATGGAGGCATCTATTTAAATCATTAACACTCATTACATCTTAGTAGAAAATACACTGCTTGAAGTTACTTTTAATTCACTTTCTAAGTTGATAAGATTTCAAATTAACAGGATTTCTAGAAAAGGTGTATTTCTTTAAATTTTGTAAAGCTACATAAACATATCTGTGTCTAAAGTCTGTACAAAGAGAATCCACAATATAAAATCAGTTTGAACAGAAAATATTTATAAAACGGACACTTTCTCCTAAAAATAATTAAATTATGTGATACAGGTTTTGACAAAAACCAACACCATGTCCTAATCCAGCAATACATTCATATGCCAAATATCCTAAAACTTCCCACAAATCAAAGCATCATTGAATGTCAGGAAATATTAATCTGGCACCTGAAGTCATAGCATGTCTTATTTACTACTTCTTACTGATGCAGATTTTGGTGCAAATATTCTGTCACAAGAGGCAAGGTAAACCAGCACACTAAAAATTAATCTTTAAAAAAAAAAAAAACAAAGGCCCATAGTGATAGCATTCACTTCTTTAAAATGTTATTTTATTATATGCTTCAAAAAATTTCAACAATACATCCTTAAGAGCAACTATTCAGAGCAAGCACTTGAAAAACATGGTTTAAAAACTAACACTTGTTATAACTGAAACTTCCAAGCAGTCATACTTAATGTAATTTTAAAAAAAATTAAGTCCAGAGTTTAGAGTGTTCCAAAATAGTAAAATTCTTGATTCTTCAGGTTGCTGAAACATGCCTTCTAAAGCAACATGAAACATGCAGCTGTTTAGCTCAGCATCATGGACCCAGTCTCATTCAGGGCAGACGTTTTGTGGAACTGACCACAACGCATTGCAGAGCTATTCTCATTGCAGAGCTGGATGCAATGGCCTATGCAGTTCCTTTCAGTTTTATATTTCCATACCATAATTAAAAACTATGCTTATACAGCAGAGCTGTGGACCACAAGCATCCACTTGTGACAAAGCTGATGAAAAAAAGCTCCAGATACTGTCTACCTTGTAACACAGACTGGGAGCTTTGTAGTTTTCACCTGCTGCCTGCTTAATAAAAAGACATTAAATCCTATGGAAAAGGCAGAGAACAACTTGGTTTGGATATGCTGCCTAGCGTACAAAACCTGGGAACCCAAATCCTCTATTCTAGTCTATGAACCATTGCATTTAAAGCAGAAGTTACAGTAAAAGCAGTATCTTTGAATCCTACCTGATGAAATTTTGCAAGACTTTATTTGCTTGAATCAATACCTTTTTTTTTTAACAACTAAATCACTGTGAGTTTTAAAGAAAAATTGCAGTAAATCACGACAATTTTTCAAAGACATTACCATGTCTCCCATGAGTTCTGCTTTCACAATCCTCGCTCCCAGTCTGTTCATCTCCTCTCCACTAAGGACCCGAGGCGGCTCATCCTTTGACGTATCTCTGTAAAACACCAGCAGCACTAAATCTATGGGAAAACAATGTAGTATTCACCTGTGTCATTACATACTACATGCCTGCTGTACTGGTACATAAGCTCCTGTTGTCAAAATAATTGATAACAACATATTATAAAAATATATTTGCAGTCGGATGTTGCCAAGGACTCTGAAACCAAAAAGCTTGAATAAAATTTTTTATGAGGTATGTTTCCTCTTAGTTTTGAAATCAATTAAAATGAAAAGCACTATCTATGAACAAGATATATTGTTTTTTCTCTTGTTTCTATGAGAAAGCTTAGCATGAAAAAACAGACAAGACCCAGTAACAGGTATAAGCAGACAAAAAGCAAGGAAAAGAGGAGCAGAAAGAGTAATTTAAACCAACTCTGTTAATTGTCCTTTCTGGCTTTGGTCATGCTTTTACTTCTCAGCACCAGCAAAATCACCCATTTCCTAGCTGTTCTCGTGTACGACAAGTGGCTTCCATCTCTTGAAAACTACTTATATACCCATACTTATCTGCTCACAGTAGTATAACCAACTAACTCTGAAAGTAAAATATCTAACATAAGAGACACAAGAATACAGCTATGATATTGGTCCCTGCTATTAAAAGAGAGAATTCACTCACTACTTAATATGGTTAAACCCTGTAGGATTTGAAGATGGTGTCATCTGTAACTGCCAGATCTCCTCAGCCTGAGGAAATTAACAAAGTTACTTTTATCAGTTTTGAAGATGTCCAATTCAAAACCCAAAAACTCAGCAGAAGCATTTACATTAACTTAATCTGAAACAGAACCTTCAGAGATGAAGTTCTCACTTCTCCTTAACCTATATTTTTCAAAATCATAGAATCATAGAATCATAGAATGATTAGGGTTGGAAGGGACCTTAAAGATCATCTAGTTCCAACCCCCCTGCCATGGGCAGAGAAATCCTCCGCTACACCAGGTTGCCCAAAATAAGGCAGACTATTTCAGTAAAGGGAGCAAGAGATGTTTACTACTTCATACATGCTTGTTTTAAGCGGCGTTAGCACCTGAAACACCGTCTGAACTTTTTGAGATTAGAGACATTGTTTTGTTTTTCCTTTTTATCTTGTCTCAAATTAAACTCTGAAGCAGTCACATTATTAAGTGTGATTTTCAGCAAACGCTTGCTAGATGGACTTCTCCTCTGGGGAGATCCTTTGGACATCCAATCAGCACTTTTAATTAACCTGTGTCATAACTGTCCAAAATACTTTGATTTATAGGCTGAAGAAACTCTCTCTGTGTTTTAGAAGGGATAAAACTTAAAAGGTACATTGTCAGCATGAGAGATGAGGAACTGAACCACCATCCCTATTAATCAAAGTCAATGAAGATTTATTTTTTGTGACTGACTGAACACCACTGAAAGAGTACATGTAGTACGAGACTAGAAGCTTCAGGAAGAAGAAAGTAGCAGCACATGAATTATTCCCAACAGATAACTACCCCACATATCTAAACCTGAAACGTTCCAAGAGTCAGAATTTTCTACAAAATTCTACCAAAAAAAGACAAGTCCCACTGAAGGAAACAGTAAGACAAGTCATACACTACCTCAAACACACAGAAGCTTAGGAGTTAAGAGTGAGCTTAAAAGAACTTGGAAATAAATAAGTCAATAAGCAGAGGCTATACGGTCTTCTAGGCCTAAGTAATCTCCACTTAACTAATAAATCAGCTCAGTAATTGTATTGGCTAAGAAATAGAATTAAAACATCAACGAAGATGCACAGTTGGGTTTAACTACTGAAACAGAAAACACATGCAAAAGAAAACATCAGCTAAATAGTTTCTAAGCTCTTCTGCAAGGAAAATAATTATCTTTTCTATCATAATAATTGAATTCTTTGAACTTGAACAAGCAAACCACTTCCATACACAATATAGTTCCCCGAAATTTGCAGCTCTGTCCAGTTACAATTAGCACTGCACTTACTACATGTGGCAACCAAAAGCTAAAAGGTACAGTTCTTGTACTTGCAATACAAAAAAGTGATTCATCATTATTTAACAAAAAAAAAAAAAGACTGTAAAGGAGTAGTGTCTCTTCTAAGATAACAATAATGAGGCAACGGCATTCACTTCTACTCAGTAATTACATGCTCTACTAGGTCTGGCTGGGATGGAATTTATGTTCTTCATAACAGCGCGTATGGTACTGTGCTTTGGACTCAACTGGTGACAGTGCCAACACCACACCAGTGTTTGTTCAAAAGGGTGCGTTTTTTTCCAGACATACAGTTCTGAGCATGTATTTCCATAGAGTCTGTGCAGATGCACTCTCCCAGCTCACCACAGCATCTCTCCTTACACGAATACAGACGTTTCCTTGTGGAAACCAACGCGCTACCCAAGGCAGGCCAAAAATAAGTGTGGATTGTGCAGACCTTGTAGGGGAACAAAGTCACAAACACACCAGGACTCAAGAGCTAAAGAAGTTTCACAGGCTCCAGCTCAGACACACTGTAAATCATTCTAATCTGCAGTTTACAAAGTGCATTTAAGTGGTAAACCCCCGGCACTTCAGGGCAATAAGTATTTGGGCAATATCTAGAAAAACAAAGAGCATTACAAATTTGCATCTCTAACAATGTCTCATACATCACAGGGTTAATGCTACAACATCTTTCTTTCAGACAACTATAAAGATGTATTTCTCATTTTCCAGCAAAATAACACCTAGGTAAATACTAAAATAAACAATAAAACACAACATGACAAACACTTATGAGTGGGACTTCCCGTAGTGCATACAAACTATTCAGGCCAGAATCAAGAACTACTCCTGCCATGAGGGACATTCAAACTCATGCTTTTTAAAACAAATAAAGAAATACCTTAGATTGAGTGAATATCATACAAACAATTTATCTTCCTGCTATCAACGAAAACATAAATTTCATTGGCTCCTATCAAAGTAGAAAATACAGCAAGTACAACCTGAAAAAAATACCCAACCTATACAATATAAAGAATTGTTTAGACTACGCTGCCTGTTTCTGGTTAGTCACACAGTTCTCATTTGATGTACAATTTTTCTTGGCAAATACATGGTGAGGTATCTGCAAGTACTACATGAAGAACAGTTATAAAAATTAATACTTTTAAGGTACTGTTATTAGAATCCAACAATTAAACATGAAAAGTAAATTCATAATCCCACTATAAAATTTTTTTTTCTGGAAATAGTCAACATAAGCATATAAGAAAGAAGAAATTACACTTTACCATATTTCATCAAATGCTGTTTCAAACTAAATCATATCATCCTTCTTACGTACTCTGACCAAGAATATTGACTTGTCCAGCTTTCCCAAGCAATTAAATAAGGCCATCCTGACTCTAAAGTACTTTTGCACATGCCTACCTATTATTGGGAAGATCTGAAAGAAAGTATTCACAGTAATAAACACGCTACCCATATCACTGGAAGAACCAGCAAGCTGGTAATACTGGAGAACAGGTAGCCTCAAGTAGAGCAAAAGCTCAGTTGTCTACAACTTACTTTTCTGACCGCTTCTCCTCACTATCCTCTGCTGCCTTTCACTAAAGCAAGTCAGGCAAACAAATTCCTACCACATATTAGTTTGCGTTTCCCTTCCCACTCCTATTCATCTTCCCTCTTTTCCACAGAAAATGCACTTTTCTCATCAATACCTTCTACTGTTTTTCATATGCTACTACTTTAGCGTATGAGTTATCTCACAGGTGGCAAACCTATCCCTGCTGTATTAATTATTTTAGGTTTTAGTCAGCATTTTCTAACATTTCAAGGTTGTCTTTTACAAATTCAACGACAGTTGAAATATTGTTTTGCCGTTTTTTTTGGCTAAAAGGCCAATTTCACTGCAGTGTGAACTAGCATTAGAAAGGAGAAGAAAATAATCTATCATTAGCAATTCTCAAATATGCTGAGGAGACAGGACAAGCAGGGGATGTTCATAACTTCTACAGTGGTTCAGCTGTCCCTCGCTGTGAGGTTAGCCTCCTCCTAACTAAAGAGGTCTGATATGATCAGATCTAATACTGTCACAAAAAAGACAGGGTTTCTAGTACACTTTGCCATGAAAAATACAGTAAATAAAAGACAAATAAAGATATGTGTAAAATACCTAGAACACGATGTTTTATGGTCAGATAGTGTTTGTTTCTCCTCAGGGATACCGTTCGGGTGCTCCTGTCGTGACTTCTCTTTTTTATCACTTGGAGTTCTTTTCCAGCTATCGTCATTAACTTGTTCCCAAGTACCTGATGATTTTTGATCAGAAATTAATTTCTCATTGTTATCTTCTCTGTGTGTTTCGGTCTCCAGTGCAGTATCCTCACTAGGTTTTTGGAAACGGCTGCTCAAAGAGCTATGAACCGGCAGTTTGGAAGAGGAGTGCTGTGACTTGTAGTCTCTAGGTGCACTGTAAGATGACAAATCATCTTCAGATGGTTTCAGAAATTTATGTTTTATGTTGCTTAGAGATGAACTCTTTCCCTGACTTCGTTTTTCATCAGAGTGTTTTTCTGCTTTGGAGCTGTAGCCTCTCAATTCTGAGTCCGTGCTACTGTGTCCACATTCTTGGTCTTCTCTTGACCTATCTCTTTTGTAACCTTTGTCTTCTTGAGCCCATCTCTTGCCATACTTCTCCCTAGTATAGCCCCCAAACATGTTCCTGTTTATATCGTCTTTGTCTCGTATCTCCTTTTTCATATGCTGTTCTTTTTTCCCTTTCTCACTTTCTGAATAGTCAGTTTTCTTCCATCTTCCACTTCCATAATAATTTTCTTTTCTGGATGCAACTTTTTCAGCTTCTTCTAATCGTGACTGAAATATCTCCATTGACTATAAAAAAGAAGAAAAAAAAGTCATACTGCTTTTAAGATCACGGGGTATTGTGAAACTCCCTCCAAAGTATTACAAGAAAAGCACTATTCTGTGAAAATGAGTCACTGTGCAAAGGACAAGGCATGAGCCATGGAGTGGAAAGGAAGACAGTGCAAAACAGAGAACTTACAGCCTCGTGTCTAAGATGCTTTGCTGGGAAGGCTTTCTGATCCTTTCTCTTGGACTGTTTCTAACTTTGATCCCATGGCTCTAAAGTACGGTGCTAAAGCACTCCTGGGAAAACGGACCAGAGCCTCAGAACTGTCTCCTCCAGGCAAACTACAGATTAGAGGCTTGAGCTAGGGAGAAAGGCTTCTTCTTTCTTCCCCATGAACTCTGCATTTACCGTCAACAGATGCTCAGCTTCTATAGAACCAATGGACTTTCTCACTAAACCATTTTACAATCTAGTCTTAAAAACACAGGAGAGAGGGTTCAAAATCTTTAGCCTGAAACAGGCTTTGAACCTCTGTCTCTGGTTTTCTGGACAAAGAGTCTACCCATTAGGCAATTATGCAAAATGTGGACTGTTCCTCTTCCCACTTCTGAGCTGAATTAAAAGCCACCAATATTTTTTGGTTTCTTTTGTTCATAACATTACATACTGAAGCAAATCAGGCAGGGATCTCTTTCAATCACTATCCTGTACTTCAGCAGCCAGAGTGGTTCAACGCTGTTTGAACGACATTTTCTTGAGAAAGGTTCTTAAAAATAATATTCTTTACAATCACTGGCACTGAATAATTTCTACCAGTGCTGACCATGTTGGTTTCATCGCTCAGGAGTGACTACAATTCAGTTTATAGACAACAGTATGAAGTCATATTATCTTATCCAAGATTTCCACAACCAAACCAACCTAATCAAAAAACCCACAGAAAACTGAACTGTAACACTATGGCAAAGATTTAACATGTCACACTTTTGACGCCAATAATATAGTATGTAAAGGGGGCAGGCTTTAAAGAGTTAACATTGCTATTAAAACAATTAAAAATTAATTTTGAAGATTTTTAAACTCTTCAGAATTAATCAGCTTTCTCAATAAATCTGGACTGAACAGATCACAAGTGGCCAAAAGATTCATCTTTGGTAAAGTTTGACACAGCTCTCCAAATTATCTCGGCATTATTATTATCCAAAACTTAAATTATTATCTGCTACATGCAGGAGAACAAAATGTATTTTCTAGTATACATCAGAATTTCGGAAGCATTCAGGTACTTTGGAACTGGGATCATTTGAATTTCCTGATGTAGAAGATAAGTATTTTAAATTTGCTATAGGATCTCATCTACTACAAAATATTTAACGAAAAAGATATAAAAGGCTAGGTAGCTTTTAAACTCTTTGTTACTTGAGAGAAGCTTCAGAGACTGTTTTTTCCTGCTTCTTTCCTTATATCTAACTCTACACATGAAGTATTTGTGCCTTCACATGAAAGCAATATTTTCCAAGCATTTAGTAGTAAGAAAAAAAAATAATTTAATATCCTTACCCCGTATCTCTCAGCTACAATTTCCTCAAAATTTCGTTTCTCTCTCTCAGCCTGTTCCTTCATCCTTTGGTATGATTTTCGTAACCAACTCAATCCAGCATCTTCTACCACTGTAACTAAAGTAGAAAACAATGAGAGGTCATAGTTTTATATCTCAGTAGTTATTCCTGTTTAACCTTACTCTGTATGTGACGTTAAACCTCCACCTAAACTTAATGCAAAAATTGAAGAAGTGCAAAAGAAAAATATAAAGAGTACCATAATACAATTACATGGTTTTATAAGTTAATGCTGGATACACCTCAGTAATACCACTGATTTAATTTAAGTTTCGCCATTTGATCATAGAACACAACAAGTAAACTCCAAGACAGGAGTGGCATATGAGAAGTTGTGAGGGTTTATATGAAAAACAAAAAACAAAAACCTACAACCTTCTTATTGTTTAAACAAACAAGGGCTTTCCCCTTCTGAGAAAATTAATGAGTAATCCATTGCTTTTCATTTGAGAAGCTAGCAGAGGTCTTAACATTCAGGACACATACTCACTGATGCCCGTCACCTATTAGAGATCACTGATCTCTGTGACTCCTAAAAGTGGGCATGAGGCTAATGGTTTGGCAGGAGAGACTGTCCACAGGGAAAGGCTCCCAAAGAGGAAAGCCAGGGACCCTACTGTTCCCTGTTGACAAAATAAAAGGACCCTTCTTATCACATAATAAATGTTTCATGACATTACGAAAAACATTTTTCTAACTGCTCTTGCTGGAAATAGGCAGAATAACCCTAGGCTAAGGAAAGAAGTGAAAAGGTCACAGAAACAATATTTTTCCACCAACTGCATCTGTAATGTACTTCATTTTAATGTGACTCAGGCTTCTGTGGTTGAATATTTTAAAACTATAATTTGTGTAATGGAATGAAAGGAACCAAATGAGGTGACAACAACAATTTATCTTGTCTTGGTTAAATCATGCTTTCCTTTAATTAGTTCAAAATGGAGAATTTCTGTAAAGATATTGAAGGTCAAACCACTCAAGATTAAAAATCAGTGAAGAGAAATTCTGGAAAACAACATACTGTGACACTAACCCAATATTCACTACTGAATTTTCATCCAAATTTTACTTGATTACATGTTATTCATAATCTTTTTACGTCAACATTAATAGCAACTTGTTAGGAACACAGAGGCCAGAGACCCAAGACAGAAATTTAAGATTATTACTAAAAGTTGCTGTTTACCTGTCTTAACTGAAGCTTCTTCATCCTTCTCTGGTGGCAAACCTGTACCACCGTCTTTCCAATAGGGATTGAGTTCTCTCTCAGACAGCATGGCCTGAAACAGAAATAATTTTCATGCGTGCATAGCATGCAGTTTGTATTTTCTAGAATATTCGATAAATTTTGTGAGACTTGTGTGGGAATAGAAGAGCTGACTCATAACTTGTGCTACCTAAAGACAGGTGGAAATAAACATAACGCTCCATCCTGAGTTAAAGCTCTCAAACACGTGCTTAGCTGGCACTGTTATTACACAGAAGCAGTTTTACTGTTTGACTTCACTGCCAGCGTAGCAGCAACGTACTCGTGTCTGAAGCACTGTTGTTACGAGG
This sequence comes from Tauraco erythrolophus, assembly GCF_009769465.1. NCBI lineage: Eukaryota > Metazoa > Chordata > Aves > Musophagiformes > Musophagidae > Tauraco > Tauraco erythrolophus. The sequence continues at coordinate 119,073,729 of NC_141465.1, read as the reverse complement.
GCTCTTAGTTTTACCTCAAGTTACTGCTTTTCACCTTCAAACTAGATCACTTACTGTGATTTTGTCAACTGACTTCTCTGGAAGCAGGCAAGGAAGTCCACAGGAGAAAAGGGTTGATAAGGCATTCCAGCACTGACAATATGTTGAATTTGTCTATGTTACATCATCAACACACCACCACCACTGACGTGCTGCATGCATCTGTTGTACGCATTGTTTTACATATCAAAGAAAGGACAGACATTCTGGTGTAGAAAATACAAAAGTATAAACCTGCACAGAGAGCAAGTGGTTGGGTGGGAGAGTCTATAAAAATCCTATTTTTCTAGGATCAAGAATACATATAAATTGTCATTAACCATATAATACATGCTGACATTCTGGTGATTTAAGATCTCCCAATTAAATGGTCCTTCAACAGCTCAGAAAAAACGTTCAGCAAAAAATTATGTGGGGAAAAAACAAAAAGATTAATTCCTTCTCAAAAGACAATAACCAAAGTGCCACATACTACACAAAAACAGCACTCCAGGTCAATCTGGTTCCTAGCCACAACATAACTAACTGGAAAACCTAACAGCAACAAATGGTCTACTGTTAGATGTGAGGGCAAGTAAATATTAGTGATCAGCAACTACGTTTTTAGATCACACTACATTGTTTTTCAGTCACACCACATCACATTTAAGGACCTGAATGAACAAACGAAGCAGCCAGCAACTTTATGTAAACAGAATTAATTTAACGACAGCAACCCCTTCCCCAGCCAGAGCATGATTCACCCATGTGTTCATGCACAAATGCAGCACGAAAGGCACAGCAACTGCTCAATCCTTTCTTCAGGCAAAAACAAGCCCCAGCACCTTACACTTTAACACAGAAACTTAGGTAAGCTTTTATCACATAAAAGAATGGTGCTCCTTTCACAGACATCATGGGGAAGAAGGCCAGAAGTCTGTCATTGTTATTAAGTAAAACATCTCAGAAGCACTTCAAATATTACAGAATTTAGTACTAACAAAACTGGCTTTCTCCTTACCTAGAAGCTAGTTTAAAGGTTTTTCTCCACAGATAAGCCTGCTGTATGAACCCTTCCCATCCCAAACAGAACAAATAACTCATCGATTTAATTAAAATCACTATCACACAATACATCAGGCATTAGCTTAAAAACTATACAAAGACTTACATATTTGAACCAATTCATCGGCTCATTCATCACACACAATTAAGATGCAGAAAAAAATTGATATATCGATTCCTCCTACCTGCTCAAGTTCTTGAGCTTTCTGTCGTTCCAGCATTTTTTCTTTGTGTCTTTCACCTCTGACAGCTTCTGCTGAAGTGGTTTTCAATGACATGAAGTCTAAATTCATCCATTCTTCTCTCTTTAAAACAAACACAAAGAATCAGCATCATATTTCCAACAAATATGTGGCTTAGGTACAAATCAAACCAGTGCAACTACTAACAAAGGTTACTTAAAATAAACAGCATAGGTTTTATAAACATGTATTAAATACTTTAATGAAAAGCAAGTGCGATTTTAAGAATCCAAATCTTTCAATTTTTTAATATTCACTTACACAAATTTCATAAATGTCTTTCTGTAATTTGAAAGACACCTTCCCAATGTATTTAAGACACTAATAAGCATGCAAACTATACAGACTGCTTATTATTTGCTTAAATGAGCACTGTACATCTAGATCAATTGCTTTTCATCTTACTAATTCTGACTTCATGACCTCTTACATCTCTTCTCGCACATACAAAATTCACAATCACTAACCGAGCATAGCTCATTACCTCGGATATCTAGGCACTAACTGCACCCTGAAATTAAACAGTTACGCATCTAAATTCTGTGACTTGTACTCAAAACAACAGGTAGAAAACTGCATTTACAAAACCTAAGCCAGACTAAGGACATTTTAAAAATGAGGATTACTCTCTAAAGAAAAGCAGCATGCAAAAAGCCAAGATATACCTACTACTTTTACACACACAAAACCTGAAGCCTCAAAAGAAAGCAGTGACATACACACTATAAACAACTACTCTACAAAAATAAGTATTTGGAACACTTCTGTGGATAGTATAGCAAACAAAATAACAAGATTACACCTATTTTGAAACATGTCCTTACAATAGAGTCTTCATATCTTCAGCAGGATTCAAGTCTGAGTTGTCAATCTGAATAGATGTCATATGTCACACTTTCTCTGTTACTTAAAAATTATATTAAGCAACACACCAGAGAGTTTCAGAGGTGAAACACAACATTTCACTTCTCAGATTTCCTCTAAGAAACAGAAGGAACTTGAAAACAATCTATCTTCAAGTGATTCAACAGTATCTATGCCCACATTAGCAAGCAACGTGAATCAACAGAAGTAGATGTGCATGGGACCCCTGGAGGTCATGTGTTCCAACCTCCTTGCTCAAGTAGGGCCAACTACAGTCAGTCGCCTAGAACCATGTCCAGCTGGCTTGTAAACATATCCAAGGATGGAGATTGCACAACCTCTCCAGGTAAATTGTGCCACTGCCTGGTCACCCTCACACAGCAAAACCGTTTCTCCTGTGTTTCAGCGTGTTCCCATTGCCTCTGGTTCTGTCACTGGGCACCACTGAAAAGAGCCTGACTCTGTTTTCCATATAGGCTTCAGATCTGCAGTTTGGAGGGCTTTTCTCTTTCTCTGTCTTTTTTTTTGTGTGTGTGTGTCTCCTTACAGAAGCTAAAATTCATTCCATTGTAGAACAGCCACCAAAATTATGCAGAAAAAATAACATGTCTAGTTAAGATCTTTAAGTTGACCTCTTTGAGAAAATCATAGAATGGTTTGAGTTGGAAGGACCCTCAAAGATCATCTAGTTCCACCTCCCCTGCCATGGGCAGGGACACCTTCCACTACATCCAGTTGCTCAAAGCCTCATCCAGCCTGGCCTTGAACACTTCCAGGGATGGGGCATCCACAACTTCTCTGGGCAACCTGTTCCAGTGTCTAAACCACCCTCAGAGGGAAGAATTTCTTCCTTCTATCTAATTGAAACCTACCCTCTTTCAATTTAAATCCATGGCCCCTTGTCCTATCACTACATGCCCTTGTAAAAAGTCCCTCTCCAGCCTTCTTGTAGGTGCCCTTTAGGTACTGGAAGACTGCTAGAAGGTCTCCCCAGAGCCTTCAAGCTAAATCAAGCTAAGTTGATAGAGCTTCAAAACACGATGAAAGGAATTGGTGCTAGGCAACTTTAAGTGTAGTGCCTTGCTAAACATTAAGCAAGTATTAGGTAGAGAAGTCTTCGGATGAACGAAATGCAACATTTACCTAGCTAAACAACGACATTCGTCTGTAACACAGGTTTTGTTCAACACATTGCAAAAGAGCTGCCATGAAACCTAAACATGTTTCACATTTGGTCATGCTGAATTTATTTCTGGAGTAGTTACCAGACTGCTCACCTGCAGGGAGGGTTCTTTCACAGCATCTGAGTGCTTGCTGACCTTCCAAGCTTTTTCTGTGTTATCTGACTGTGACACATTTGACTCAACCCATTCAACTGAAGAATCCTAAAAATAGAGTTTAATGTAAAGAATAATAATAACACCTTAACATACTATTATGTGTTGATAAAATGCAATACTTACCAAGTATATTGATAATCAAAATCGATGGTGATTGCTAAGCATTACTAATATAATACTGGTTATTATTTAAAAATACTGATAATAAAAATAGAATATTGATGTTCCCATAGGAGATTGTTCCTTCATGATCAAAACACTCCACCATACTTCATGAGCACTTCACAGTATGTAAGACTAGTTAATGCTGGCGGTTTATTAGCGTAACACTGCTAAAGCTAAAACCATCAGAATAAAAACAAAACCAAACCCAACTGTTTTTACGGCTTTACAAAAATGAAATTAAAAAATCTAAATTCATTACTAAGTATGTTTTATATCAAAAAAGTAAAATCAGTGACACAGTACAATATAAAGCACTGTACATGCTATCTCCTATTTTCATATCCAACCTCCTATACTTGCACTTGCAAACAGTGTACTGAGATTTTACACTTGAAGCAAATAAGACCTCATTAAACAGAGTTTCTTTGCTATTTACAGGAACCTGTCATGGGAATAACAGACTTTGGATGAAAGGTATCAGCCAGGACTGTGTTGTATCCTGGAACTCACGTTATCTGAGGGGTTTTGATGACTCCCATGGGAAATGTGGGACACTTGTGGCTTAGGTTACTACCCACGTTGAAAAGCATAGTTCACTTCTGGTATCAGTCCCTGGGAAATAAATCTCATCATACTGCATGCTCCTTCACTCAATAAAAGAGACTCTGAAAAGAGAAAAGACCACAGCACTACCTGCCTTGCACCAAAAACGCTGGATGTTTTACACAATATGGCCAGAAAGCAGCAGGCAGATTTCTCATGCAGTCTCTGTACCGTTTTGCCAGAGTGCCCCTCAATGTGAAGGCATCTGTTTACAGATTCAAATGCGCAATTTTGAGCCTTCCTTCAGACCCACGCACAACATGTTGCTGAGAGTTTCTGTGGTTGAGCATCCATGGAAAAGGCAGCAGTAACTCATGCTTAAAATCAAAGGCAAGTATTTGCAACTTTAGACACATCATTCTACCATATACCACTGGCTATAGGGAACCTATGAATTTTTCCATTCTATCCTAGAATGATGATTTTTTTCAATTTCTCTCTGCTGAAAAAACTATAAATCCCTTAGTTCCTAATGAGTGAAATCAATATTATAAAATTCACAAGAACTCACATAACAGCATCTTTTCAATTGATTAAATATGCAGCATATTAAAAAGACAAACTGCCACAGTTTTTCCCAAACATAAGAAAATGGTAAGAATGAGTCTTAATTTTACTAACCGTGTGTACTCAACAGAGACTAAAATGGTGCAGGTTTTAAAAATGTCATTTGAAGCATTTTAAAGTTGCTTACTTACTGAAGAACTATCAGGTGAGTCATTCTTCTTTTCAGATTTTTGTTTCTTATTTTTCTTCTTTTCTTTCTTAGCTTTTTTTGAATGCTTATCCTTTTTCTTTTTTTTCTGCACAGAATGTTCCTACAAGTAGATGTTATTTGTAAATGAGATCCAGCAAACCAAATCACCCACATACAAGAAAAACAATCACCATCTACTTACCAAACCACACTGAAAAAGTTAACACACACACACACAGCTGGATATAGCTACATTTTACTTCTACTACCCTCTCTCTCTTCTATTGGCAGGGGAGAAAGGCACACCTCACATTCATAATCAACATTTCTTCCCCTTCTCAGTGTCTTTTTCCTGGAAGTAAGGCACTATAACTATACATAGAATATCTTCTACACTGCATTTATTTTGGTCAAATCTATTTCTTCAGGAATCGCTGCACCATCAATACACATCTGTCCTTTGTTGAAATATCTGCACAGATTTCTACACTAAAAGGATGTGACATTCAGAGGTTCCATTAAGGCTTCTCCTGTGAATGATCACAAACGAGACTGCTACAAAGCCTTGGATCCTCCAGATTTCTTCCCATGGAACTAATCTTGTCTGGCAGAGTTTGCTTTTCTGCATTTAGTAGAAATTAAAGCTGGAATTGAATGACAGAAAATTTTCCTCTTTGTGAGTAAAAGATTATTTCCACTTAAAAAAAGCTAATATCAAAGCATAAAGAGTTCAGAAATTGGGAGGCTTTTAAAGATCATCTTAAAGCCTCAAAGCCTTCTGTTCACACAAACATGCTGTAAAGCTAGCAACACGATTCTGTGATGTACAGTTCCATCACCTTTTCCAGTTGTTCCACACGTTCATTCACATCAGGGAGCATCCATGTATCTTCACCTCGCAGACGCTTCAGCAGCTTGTGCCTCTGCTCTTTTTCATAACTACTTTTGGCCTAAGACAAACAGAAAAGAAAAATAATCAGGCGGAATTCAGTAGCATCTACTTACAGACGCACCTTTGTAAGACACTGGCACAACCATCCGCAATGTTGAGAACTGTTCTTGAGAACTTTTCTTTTTAGAGGACTGCAATAAAAATATTTTTGGATTACACATTAAAGGGGAAACTCAGCTAAAACATAGAATCATAGAATCACAGAATGGTCAGGGTTGGAAGGGACCTTAAAGATCATCTAGTTCCAACCCCTCTGCCATGGGCAGGGACACCCTCCACTACACCAGGTTGCCCAAAGCCTCATCCAACTTGGCCTTGAACACTTCCAGGGATGGGGCATCCACAGCTTCTCTAGGCAACCTGTTCCAGTGTCTAAACCACCCTCAATGTAAAAAATTTCTTTCTTATATCTAATCGAAATCTCCCCTCTTTCAGTTTGAATCCATTGCCCCTTGTCCTATCACTACACGCCCATGTGCATAAACATATTATGCACTCTCTTTCCTGAAGCTACAGCTTTGCAGTTCCTCTAGCACTGATTTCATCATCTTAAATAAGAGTGACACAAAGGCTTTCAACTTCCGCTTCTCATTCTGAGAAGCCTTCTTTTCTTACAACCTTCATGAACTGCCCATGATATGATAGAATCATAGAATGGTTAGGGTTGGAAGGTACCTTATATAGTGGACTTCTGAGTTTCTATTTCAAAAAATTCCATGGGCAACTATTCTATTGCAAAGCACAGCTCAATATCTATTAATCTGACAAGTTGGAAAGCCTATCTGTGCACATTCAACTGTGAAAATATATCAGCCAGATGCAAAACTTGGAACTGCAGAAGTCCATGCTCTCAAGGAGTATACAAATATATCAGGATTAGCATTTTGGGCTGCAAAATGTTCTTCCCTTTCTAGTTATGAAGACAAAACTATACATACTTTTACTACTACTTCTGAAAAAATAATAATCGCTGCAGACAGTTTCAATTCCTGAAAAGGATTTTTATAAAACACATCAATAAAGTAACAACCTTTTCAGCCTCTGAAGTTCCCTCTATTACTTTCAGAAGAAACATGACTTCAAAAAACAAGTTTACTTAAATATAACTTGCCACTAGAAAACTATTTATCCCATAGTGCAATATATCATCACACCTGAATAGCAGGAGGAAAGTTATTTTATATTATTATAACCCTAATTTTGAGTGAGAAGTCTTCCAAGTTTGAGTTTGCTTTTGTTTTTTCGTTCGTGGGATTTTTTTCTAATAACTAAAGTCAAAGCCAAAAGGTGGAGTTTGGTTTTCATCCTGAAACAACAAGTTTTACCAGAAAGTGTTTTTAATCATAAGCCAAGATATCACACACAATTTTAAAAAAGATCAGTATTTTAAAAAAAAAAAAAAATCTCAGGAGATTAGACAAACAGTGAAGCCTTTCCTCCTGGTCAGCTATTAGTTCTCTGTAACAAATTCTAGACACAAGCCTATGCACTGCACAAGACAGGCACCTCCCTACCATGGGCCAGTTTCTCTTTTTTGATACAGTCAAGAAGGAAATCTGCAGCTTTTGTACTGTCAGAAAACAAGGCTTGCAGGACAAGGACCAGTACACCGTAAGGGTTCAATAAACAGAAATACATGCTAAAAAATAAGACTAAAAGGGTTTTTTTTTAAAAAAAAAAAGAAACTAACACGTAAGTTAGAAGTGCTGTTGTATTCTTAAACACTGTCATTAGCAATATTGGAAGTGGCACAAAGATCAAAAAAAAAAAAAAAAATACTACATATCTGTGCCCAAACTAAGCATCCTTTTAAACCTTCATCATCTACTTTCTTAGAAGCCCCAGAAAGTGATAAACTTCCTAATGCACTTAAATGAAGGCAAAGCAAGGCTGCTACCCAGACTTCTAAATTCTAAAAGAAGGGACGTTGCAAAATAAAATAAAAAAAAAAATAGTTTAAGACAGCTTGAATAAAGAGGTCAAGACTGGGACTTCCATGTCTAGAATGAAGCTGACAGTCTACAAGGGTGAATGCTACATCTTAAAATTCAAAAGGCAAGGATAAAGGAAGAATGAGTTTAGAGCACACTGAGACATTTATTCCAATATCAAAACAGTTTTTCAGCTTATAAATAAACAAAATAACAAAAGAATAAGAAGGATTTTAATTAAGTGAGAGTAAAATGGATGTTAAGCATAACATAGGGTCACCAAAACCACCCAGGACTCCAAAAAATGCAGGTATGTTTCCTGCTAGCTCTCATGATCCAGAAGTCTCACTGTCTAACCCTGCCCACCCTAAGACATCTATCCATCTGGGACATCAAGCTTGAAATTTCATGCAGAAATTATTGACTGATATTTTCTGTTCTAGCCCACAGAAATGATGACAGCCCTTCTGTATTAAAAACTATTTATTTCAGTAAAATAAAGTAACTAAGCATGCCACATTCATGGGCAAGTGAAGGGTAATAACCTCAGCTATGCAACTCACAAAACGTGTACACATACACACAAAACTTAAGCTTATAACTGGACAAGGATGAAACAGCAGAGATAAAGTGAACTTGAATATAGATTTGACGGGAAAAATACAACAAAAACAGACTCCAAACTTGTCTGCTGCACAAGAAAACACAAAACATGTTGCCAAGATTTAGACTGGGAAAAGGACAGGCTTTCCACATACTGTTTCGCTTTTGGCTGTGAAAGACCTGCAACTGGAGTTAACAGTTCCCTTCCACCCCTTCAGCAGCTCTTGGGCATATAAATCCCTAAACATGTCCAATAAAGGCCCATCAAGATCAGCTTGTCAACACGACTTCATTTAATACACTCTTCCTGTCTAGGAAGATTTAGCCTCTTACTCTTCTCTATAACAGCAGGTACATTTTAAATAAAATTATTATTTCCTTCATGTTACCAAAGTTACAAACATACGTTGCATTAAATGAATTTAACATTATAAATAAGGCACAAGAGGAGCTTTTATACTTTTTGTTAGATCTAAGAACAAACAGAAAAAATACAGGCAAGTATTTGAGATACATGATCCTAATAAAAGAGGTGGATCATCATTTTGGCTGAAGTTTACAAATATATATTCAGAATACATAAGGACTAGAAATCATCGTCAAACTGCAGACTGTTGTCTCCTGAATACAAAATAAAACAGGATTGGGCAAGATGAATCCGTAGTGGCAATACCACCAGACTGTTAAAGAGACAGGTACAAAAGCATCAGGTGAAAGTTTGTTTTTTTCTTAGAGAAAGATACAAAGAAGATTCTTAACAATATCCATATGTAAAATAAAAAAGAGAAATCTGCCTAGAGATTTAAAAAGATGAAAGAACTTGTATTTTCACCTAAATTATCATTTTAACACAAGACTAGAAAGTTAGCAGTGATACCCTCTGATCCATTCTGTCTCTAAAAACTATCTAGCTCCCTCTACCATCGAATTACAATATTCATTTTTATTGTTAGTGAATGGCTTCCCTTCACACATGCAAAGCGCCAATTATCTCCAGTGGGGGGGAGAAGGAAAAATCTGTCTATACTTCATTAGTTTCAAACCTTACCTTTCTAGTCTACTTGTCTTTTATAATGATGCAGGACCTACTAGCATCTACCTAGTTTTAATTCTCTTTCTACATTTTATAATTAAGTCCCCTGTCAGACTTATCGTTCTATGCTACAAAGGCCAACTCTAATTGTTTCACGTCTCTCAACCCACAGAAGTTCAAGCATTTAATTCACATTAAGGTTCGTTCATACTTTATGATACCACAAATATATCCAACAATTTATCCTTTCCCCTTTACAGACAAGTACTTAACATCAGGTACGTTTTAGGCTATCACTGCAATGTTTTTATGGTTTTCCTCCATAAATATAGCATGCCACATTTCTGGAATACCTCTATTTGAAAGTAATGCATTAATTATGCAAACGGCATGCTACATGTGAACAGAGGACCATTACAAGCAGCAACTGTCAAGGAGGGCAAGCATCTTGCTGTATTACCACTTCTGCAACACCCTAATAAAGTCGCTCACGGTCTCCGTTGCAACAAGCGCGAGGTGCAATACCACGCTGGCCAGGCACTCTGAAAGGTCTGTTGGTAAGGTGCTAAAAAACCAGTAACTATTCTACAGTACTGTTAGCAACGCTTGCCAAGGTGAACTGAGCCAAACTCTGTAGTCTTTACCACCAGCAGAACCAAGGGTCTGGGATTTCACAGCCCCATCTGAATGAGGAAGGAAACCAAGATCAGGGAGAGTGCTTTCTGGTTTTCATGAGACAGGTCACTGAGGCCAGCCTGCACGGTTGCTGACAACAGTATCTGCTAAATGAAGAATAAAACTTGCTCCAAACAGCCTGTAATACACTGCAGAAACAAATACCAAAAGCTGTAAAAAATGACACCACTCCACCTGAGGAAGAAGCAGAAAAGATCAAAGACACTGCCAGCGGCCAAGGTCGAGGTCACACAATAAATGGAGGTTTTAACACGTCAGTCCCCCAAAGATAGCCAGAAGTGGACATACCTCACCTAGGGATGGAGGCTAAGGCAGTCCCTCCCCAGTCCACAGAAACCCTGATCAATGCTCTTTCCTGACCCCAACTCTATTTACCATTTCAGCAATCACCAAGGCCAGAGAAAATTTTCCATACCCCTACAGAGACTGTGCAATTTCCATCTTTAACTGTGGTTAGCCTCTAGCTCTTCAGATGATAAACACTCCCATTCAAAAGCCAACTTCCCCATCCAAGAGAAAAACTCCCTTTTTCTCCAAAAAGCAATCAGAGGAAACTCCACAGCACACCACCAGATGGATACAGGGTGACAAAAATATCCAACACAGAGAGTAACAGCTAAGCTGCTCTAATGGCTACCTGCCACCGAAGGGCAGGGCTCCATTCCATACCTCTCGTCTCCACAATCCCACCTGCATGTTCCTCCACCTTCCCTGCACAGGTCTGTCCTTGCATTCTAGCCTTGAGAGACTTCAAGGACTACCCTGATGCAAAATGAATCCCACCAAGACCAGGGTGCAGCCTCCTGCAGATCAAGCTTCCAAGCTGGCCCTCTGGCAAGGTCGTCAAGGCTACGAGTTTAAGCACAAGGAATGAGAACAAAAACGTGCACTTTGGGGAGGAAGGGAACAGGAGGAAGAAGTAGGAAATACCCCTTTTGGCAGCAGCTTTCTGTTAGATAAATTCAAAAGACATAACATCTAGATCAATCCTTCAGTCATTAACATAAGGCACCCAAAATTTAAACAATGAGCTTTTATTTCCGATGTCAGGACCTCCTCCCATCCTCTCACACAATCCATTCCACTCATTTACCAGTTCCAATATTCAGCTATCAGAAAGGCTGCCGTGGCCTGTATTACCCTCCCAGCTTCCATCACCCCAAAGCTCAGGGAACCTGAACATACCCTTCCTTGCAGTTCTGATGCTCCTATAACAATTCTCTACCTGACTAATACACTTATTTTCATGAATGCTTAGACTGTTTTTTCTACTGTCAACATTCCAATTATTGTTATATCCACAAAGCTTTCCCAAGAAGGACAGCAGTGGAAACACAAGAAAGGGCTTAGCTTCTACTCCAACTTGCCAAATCGCAACTGAATCAGAGTGCTGCCTGTACCTCTGCCTCCTCCAGACATGGCCGTGACAGCTGGAAACGTCACTGCTCTTTGTCATTTTTGCCTGCCAAAAGGCACAGAAGACAGGTCACTGAAACAATCATCACTTAAATCATTTAAGCTTCCTGTGATCAATGATCGTTACAGAACAGTTCTCTTCTCCAGGCTGAACAGCTCCAACTCTCTCAGCCTGTCTTCATAGCAGAGGTGTTCCAGTCCTCTGATCATCTTCGTGGCCCTCCTCTGGACTCACTCCAGCAGCTCCATGTCCTTCTTGTATTGGGGACTCCAGAGCTGAACACAGAATTCCAGGTGGGGTCTCACGAGAGCAGAGTAGAGGGGCAGAATCACCTCCCTCGACCTGCTGGCCATGCTGCTTTGGATTTAACCCAGGATACGATAGGCTTTCTGGGCTGCCAGCGCACATTGCCGGCTCACGTTGAGCTTCTCATCAACCAACACCCCCAAGTCCTTTTCCTCAGGGCTGCCCTCAATCCATTCTCTGCCCAGCCTGTACTTGTGCTTGGGATTGCCCCGACCCACGTGCAGGACCTTGCACTTGGCCTTGTTGAACTTCATGAGGTTCTCACAGATCCACCTCTCCAGCCTGTCAAGGTCCCTCTGGATGGCATCCCTTCCCTCCAGCATGCCCACAACACCACACAGCTTGGTGTCGTCAGCAAGCTTGCTGAGGGTGCACTCAATCCCACTGTCCATGTCGTCGACAAAGATTTTAAACAGCGCCGGTCCCACTACGAACCCCTGAGGTACGTCACTGGTCTCCACAGTCAGACATGCAATTTAAAGAGCAGACTGTAGGACATGTCACTCTTCGGGCAGAAACATCTGGGAGGCAGTAACTGTTTCTCCTGGCACAGCTGCAGACACAACAGATAAACACATGCACGACGGTAGCTACGACTGCTAGGAAACTATAGGCAGACATTTCATGTTAATGTAGGACCTCTCCATCCTGTTGCAGAGAGCACTAGAGGAAGGACTTACAGAACGTAACAATGGAGATATCTGTCTTCATCACCCGCCTTCTAGAATGACCTGTCTGTTAAATCAAAGATATTGCTTGCAAAAACGCATACAAAAGTGCCTTGTCAAAAGTCTGAAAATCTTTTGTGAAAAGGCAATATTCATTTCTCAGTGCTGTTCCTCTCCTAATATCACTCAAAGATTTAAGTGAGTATAGTAATCCTGACACGCTTATTTCCTTCAACAGAGAGGGTCAGGGATATAACGCTTCATAGAGGATTTAAAAGGGAATGAACAAAAAGAAGGTACTTAGTATTACAGCACAGAAGCAACTTCCAACAAATTACAGCTCCACAACCCCTGACGGTGATATGTTTTGCTATTAATTTCTGTCCAAGGAGAAATTTCTGTAATTTTGCACTGCATACTGAAGTGTAAAATACCGCCAAAGCATTCCATCACCTTGGCAAACAATAATCACTGCAACAACTCAGTGCTTAGGCTTTTATTAGGAAACACCTGATCGAACTTCACTGGGAAAACCTGCTGATTTCACAGCTTGTTTAGAGCTCAAATACAGCGAGCTCAGTGATATTGTTACACATTGGGGTTTTTTAAATTTTAAGTTGTATTTCTAAGAAAATAAATCAAGAAACGTAAATGAAAAATAAAGGTAGAGGTTTAAGTCAAAAGCATCAAACAAGATGCTTCCAAGAATAATGGCTTGCACATCTCAAATCAATATTTTCAGAAAACTAAATAAGTAAAACTAAACACAAAATTTCTTGTTTGTGCAATGAACCTGTATCATTTTATTTACATTGTTTTATTTACACTGTTTAAAGAACATATCTTATTTCTTTGAAATAGAGTGAGGTCTTATTTACCTACACTCAACATTTTTCTTGAGAGAAAGATTTCATGGACTCAAAGTCCATGAAAAAAGACAAGAAACAGAAGAGCAACCCTGAAGTACAGAAAGACCAGGTCTTCCACAGATGCAAGAATAATTCAAAACTGCATTATTGCTAGCTTTTAACAAAAAAATAAAAGCGTTCGTGTCTAGAAATAGTACACATCCCTGCACTTACCAAAACACCCATCAGATTCTTTTCTCCTTCTAAACTTGCAAGCTAAAACAGTAGTGTTATGAGCTATCACGCTCATCAAAACAAGATGCTATTTCTGGAGCTTAATAACAATTTGCATGTCAACACTTAATTATTTGATTACTGATCATTATCATAAACATTACCAGCTGCAGGGTTTTACCAATGCAGTAGGGAGGACAGACTACAGAAATAAAAGAATACGTTTCCAAAATCCAAAAGACAAACCTCAATCAATGAGTTGGGTGATATTTTGGTTCTTCAAAAGAAGTATAAGTTCATAACCAACAAAAACATGAAACAGTAAATATTTTTTTTTTAAATCAACACAAAGCATCTTCTTCTGTTCAGCTTCTTTTTAAGGTAAAAGGTACTAAGGAAATCCATTTTATTTCTATAACTGTTTCAAAATCTACTATTTATTTAATCTCTTGATTTTTGTGGCTATGGAATCTGCAAGAGTGAGTTAATCCCAGATTCTGCTACTGAGCTCAGTGATCTGGGGAGAATTACTTTTGAAGAGGTAGTGAAGGTTCTCTCAGACTCCTCACTGTTCTAACTATCAAGAACCAGAGTTAAAAAGCTCCCTTTTATCTTAGCCCTAACTACATATTCTATAGAACAGAAGACGGAGTAATAATTTCCAATATTTTATAACTAAAAGCTCCTTAAGGCAAGTTGGTTGAACATCTCATCTTTCCAGAAACAGAACTGCTGAAGCACAGTCATTTCTGCAAAATTCTCTGATTATCTGAAGCAAAGACCTATACAGCTTCCCAAGTGTCTTTCCCAAAGTAAAAGCAGGAGCTTCCAATATTGCAACCACGAAACAACTGTCTTGGCTACATTAGCCACATGGGAAAAGTCAATCTGACCCTCAATCCTAAATCTAAGTTCAAATCATAAGGGGAGTTGTGGACCCTCTGTCCCAGCCATGCTCCCCCCCAGCCTGTTGTGCTCCTGCACACTGGCAGGAACACGGGAAGCTGAAAAGTCCTTGTGGCCTCAGTGCCAACTATAAACGTCAGTGCGCTGTCAACATTCTTCTCATAGCGAACCCCAGACTAAAACCAAAAGAGCTCTTTCAGTTGCTAAAAAGAAAAAACTGTCCCAGTCAAAACGAGGACACAGAGTTATGAACAAAAGAAGAAAAAATCATCCACAGATGTTTGCAAAGAATAAGTTACACCAAAATTTTTAAACCACATCCTCACAGAACAATTTTATTTCATGTTAAGGTGCTGACGCAAATAGAAGCAAATAAGAAAACAAGAAAATTATTATTTCATTAACAACTGCAACAATGCCTGACACCAGAAAAGCTTTTACGAAAAGTAACCATTTATCAATGGTTTTTACTCACGCTGGCAGTCTGTCACAAGTGGGGTGCCCGAGGATCCATACTGGGCCCCACACTGCTCAACATCTTCAGGAATGATCTGGATGAAGGGTCTGAAAGCACCCTCACCAAGTCTGCCAATGACACCAAACTGGATGGTGAGGTGGACACATCAGAAGGGCGAGCCGTCTTAGAGATGCCTGCAGAGGCTGGAAGAGCAGGCTAGCAAGAACTGTATGAAAGTTTAACACAGCCACATGCAAGGTCCTGCACCTGGGGTGACATAACCCAAGAGCCCAGTACAGGTTTGGATCTGTGTGGCTGGGGAACAGCCTTGCTGAAAGGAGCTGAGGGCTGTGGACAAGAAGCTGCACGGGAGCCAGCAGTGCGCCGCTGCAGCAAAAAAGGTAAATCCGATCGTGGGCTGCACCTGTCGGAGCATCACTAGCAGAGACAGAGATGTGGTCATCCCGCTCTACTCTGTGCTTTTCAGGCCACACCTGGAGTACTGTGTCCAGTGTCGGCTCCCACAGTTCAAAAAAAATGCGGACAGACTGGAGAAGGTCCAAAGGAGGGCCATGAAGATGATCAAGATGCTGGAGAACCTTGAGGAAAGGTTGTCCTATGAGGAAATGCTTAAGGAGTTCGGTCTTTTCTCCCTGGAGAAGAGAAGTCTAAGGGGGGATCTTATCACAGTATTCTAGTACTTAATGGTCACCCACAAAGAGGATGGAAGCTCTCTCTTCACAAGAAGGGAGTCACATGAAGAGGACAAGGAGGGGAATCCCCATCACTGGAGATTTTCAAGACACAACTGGACAGAGTACTAGACAAATTTCATCTAGGCTCCGTTTCCCACAAAAGAGATCTTTCAAGGTCCTTCCAATCAGGGCTGTTCTATGATTCTAAGAGGGTGGCATTGCCCCAGATAGCTTGCTGTAGAAGTGGCAACAACTGAAAAGAAAAGGAAAAGTAGGATAATGGTATTCTACATAAATTTCACTTCCACTTTAGAGTATTTTCTGAACATCCAAGAGGTGGAACTGGGCAAAGGACCACTCTTAAAACATATCATACAGCAGTTCAAATAGAGCAAAAGACATCTTAACAACATCAACAAACTTTTGCAGGATAGTATGATCCGCTATTACTAAGTTACAGGAATTTCCCTTCACCTGCTTGTCAAAAAGGGGAAAGCATGTAGTGCAGCAAGATGCACATGGGTCAGGGCAATCCCAAGCACAAGTACAGGCTGGGCGGAGAATGAATTGAGAGCAGCCCTGAGGAAAAGGACTTGGGAGTGCTGGTGGATGAGAAGCTCAACATGAGCCAGCAATGTGCACTGGCAGCCCAGAAAGCCAACCGTATCCTGGGCTGTATCAAAAGCAGCGTGGCCAGCAGGTCAAGGGAGGTGATTCTGCCCCTCTGCTCTGCTATCATGAGACCCCACCTGGAATTCTGCATTCAGCTCTGGAGTCCCCAACATAATGACATGGAGCTGTTGGAGCGGGTCTAGAGGAGGGCCAAGAAGATGATCCGAGAGCTGGAGCACCTCTCCTATGAAGACAGGCTGAGAGAGTTGGGGCTGTTCAGCCTGGAGAAGAGAAGGCTCCGGGGTGATCTTATAGCAGCTTTCCAGTACCTAAAGGGGGCCTACAGGAAAGCTGGAGAGGGACTTTTTACAAGGGCGTGTAGTGATAGGACAAGGGGCAATGGATTCAAACTGAAAGAGAGATTTCGATTAGATCTGAGGAAGAAATTCTTCCCTCTGAGGGTGGTGAGGCACTGGAACAGGTTGCCCAGAGAAGTTGTGACTGCCCCATCCCTGGAAGTGTTCAAGGCCAGGTTGGATGAGGCTTTGGGCAACCTGGTGTAGTGGAAGGTGTCCCTGCCCATGGCAGGGGGGTTGGAACTAGATGATCTTTGAGGTCCCTTCCAATCCTAACCATTCTATGATTCTATGATCACCCCACACTTTTGAAGTTACTGAAAGGAACTTCCACTGCCTAGAAACAGTTCCACAACTGAGTGACAGAGACATTCACAGCATATATTACCTGAAATCCTCTGTCTTCCTACTTTGCCTTGAGAAAAGACATCAATACCATGTAAGCCTCAGGCTATTCAGACCATTTTCCCACTATTTTTTTTCTGAAAGTATCTTTGCCCAGTAATATTTGGTTGCTGCTTACTTTGGCCTTCCATCTCTCAAAAGCCCATCATTACAACCTTGACCTTTTCCACACCATGTCCTCCTCTTTTACACTTTTCTTTCCATAGTTATTCTCCACTCCTTAAACTTCAAACCAAGTTACGTCATCTCACCAATGTGCCATTTACTACTTTACCTTTCACTTACAAGTTACAGCAAGAATCAGCAGCTTACTGCACAAGTACCAAACATGGCATATAAACAGATTTTGAATAAAATCCATCAGGATTAGCACAGGTCTCCAAGTCACAGTAACTCTAGCAAAGCATTTGTGACCGGAAGCCTCCTAATTCTTGGCTGACACTTCAGCAAGATGTAACCAAGCAAGTAACATCCTGGCTCCACAGAAACTGGCTGTACCATTTCTGTTCAAGTTATTACAAATCATTACTACTCCATGACTAGACTGTTGTAATGCAGGGGTATCGACTCTTTAGGGAGGACAGGCCAGGAAGACAAGGAAGAGGAGTTGCATTTCATGCCTCATTTCAGGAAAGGCTGAGAGCCACGACTGTTTAGCCCAGAGAAGAGCAGGCCGGGGAGCAGGGGGGCTGCCATCTTATCGATGCGTACAAATGTCTGCAGAGAGGGTGTACAGAAGGACAGGACAGGCTCTTTACAATGACGTAGGAATAGAATCACACAAGCGAAATACCGCCAGAAGTGGCAAAACACACGAACTCAGGTGGCTGTGGCTCAAAACTAAGTTCCCAGTCGCTTTCCGCCGCTCCCGGTACCGCAGCCCAGCTGCCCCGGGGCAGAACGGGCCCTCCCTCGGGGCAGAACGGGCCCTCCCCGGGGCGCCCCCCCGCTGGCGGGTCTGCGGGCGGAGGCCGCGCCCGGGGCCTCCCGCAGGGGAGCACCGGCCCCGCGCAAGACGAGACCGCCCCAGCACCGGGCCCGGGGCAGGGACGGGGCGAAGCGGCCCCCGAGGAAAGGCCATGCCGGGCCGGGCCGGGTCGGGCACCCCACCTGCGCCAGCAGCGCCTCTCGCTGCTGCTGCCGCTGCTCCTTGCGCGCCGCCAAGCTCCGCTCGCTCTCAAACCCGGACGCCATCGCCAGTGTCCGCCGGAAACTAAGCGCCGCGCAGCAGTCGCGCAGCAACCCGGCCGTACGGCGCGGCCGGGAGAGTGTCACAAACGGCGTCCCGGGCAACGGCGAGCGGAGCGGGGCGGAGCGGGGCGGAGCGGGGCGGAGCGGGGCGGAGCGGGGCGGAGCGGGGCGGAGCGGGGCGGAGCGGGGCGGAGCGGGGCGGAGCGGGGCGGAGCGGAGCGGGGCGGGGCGGGGCGGGGCGGGGCGGGGCGGGGCGGGGCGGGGCGGGACGAGACGGGGCCTGCCCTGCCGTGCCCTGCCCTGGCGGCGGTGAGCCCTCGCCGCCGGGCCGGGCACCTGGGGATCGGAGCGGCCCCGCCGGGGTGAAGCACCGCCCGCCTCCCGCGCACGGGGTGAGGCGGCGGATCGCAGGGCCCCCCCGTACGCCCGTTCTCAGCCCCTCGGGTCTCGCCGGTGTCCGGCCGTGACGCGCTCAGTCTCATGGCAGCGTTTCCTCAACTTCTCTCATGCCTTCAAAACTGCAGTCAGCTCTCGGAAGGCTTTCCACCGCCTCGCCAGTGAAGGTCACAGCAGACACTGTGTCACGGCACAAGCAGCTTGACTCTGACAGGACCAGGAAGGCCCGGGTTGGGGATACCGACCTCCAGGCTCGCCCCTCGCACTGGGCCAACATCACCTGGCGTGAACCCCGGCCTGCTCGCCCGGAGCAACGTTAACAAGGAGTGAACGAGGGAAGCACGGCCTGGCCCGCGCTCACACGCTCCAGCTCCACACAGCGCCCACTGCTCCTCTTTGCCATGACCCACCTGCAGACAGTCCCCCAGGCCCTTTCTGTCCCATCTGCAGCCAGTTCCATGTGTCCATGGTAGCCTCTGGCTTCTGTAAGGGCAGGGTGCTAGCTAATCAGGGTGTGCCTGGGTAGGAGGGAAATTAAAAACTACGCACATTCAAGCACTTACAAGTTGCAGTTGGCCAACAGTGTTTGACAGTGCTGCTATGAGTCCAGAGGAGGGCCATGCAGATGATCCAAGGGCTGGAGCACCTCTGCTATGAAGACAGGCTGAGAGAGTTGGGGCTGTTCAGTCTGGAGAACAGAAGGCTCCAGGTGATCTTGTTGCAGTCTTCCAGTACCTAAAGGGGGCCTACAGGAAAGCTGGAGAGGGACTTTTTACAAGGGCGTGTAGTGATAGGACAAGGGGCAATGGATTTAAATTGAAAGAGGGGGGATTTCGATTAGATATAAGGAAGAAATTTTTCACTCGGAGGGTGGTGAGGCACTGGAACAGATTGCCCACAGAAGTTGTGACTGCCCCATCCCTGGAAGTGTTCCAGGCCAGGCTGGATGAGGCTTTGAGCAACCTGGTATAGTGGAGAGTGTCCCTGCCCATGGCAGGGGCGTTGGAACTAGGTGATCTTTGAGGTCCCTTCCAACCCTAACCATTCTATGATTCTATATCTCAGGTGAAGCAAATGTTTTTCTGAGACGTAGTTTCTTTGGGATGAGATCATTATTACTGTGTCTGACACCAAATGTGTTCACAGTTGCCAAGTAATAACATTATTTAGGTAAAGTTCTGAGGGAAGTGCTTGGGTAATTTGTTAGCTATTTGCATGGGACAGTATGTTTTCAAAGTGATAATGGTAATTTAATCATTATCACAGCGGTATTAAATGTGTAAATTGCACTTGCATCTTTATTTCATTTATGCTATGACAGTCAACAACATCTCAAGAAAAACCTATTGTAGATCACCACTAGGTGGAGAATTATAACTGATAGAGCTTCACAGACACCATTTGGAAAAGCAGCATGTGAACCCCCTTTGGGGAGCCATGTACAAAGCAAACAGATGAATACAAAAGAGGTTCCAGCAAGATTGACTAATGCTATGCTCAGTCCTCAGATATATGCAGCAAATGTGAGAGAGGAGAAGCGAGAAAAACACGTTTGGCCCAGTAAGGAAAGACTCTTCTCTGATTGTGATGTGCTCTTCTTGCAGACAAACTGGTGTCTTTCCATCCCAGTGTTACCACCTGCTGGTGGTAACTTCACTTTTTTTCAGCCTGCAGAAGAGAAGGCTCCGGGGTGATCTTATAGCAGCTTTCCAGTACCTAAAGGGGGCCTACAGGAAAGCTGGAGAGGGACTTTTTACAAGGGTGTGTAGTGACAGGACAAGGGGCAATGGATTTAAACTGAAAGAGGGGAGATTTAGGTTAGATATAAGAAAGAAATTCTTTACATTGAGGGTGGTGAGGTACTGGAAAACGTGGCCCAGAGAAGTTGTGGATGCCCCATCCCTGGAGGTGTTCAAAGCCAGGTTGGATGAGGCTTTGGGCAACCTGGTGTAGTGGAGGATTTCACTGCCCATGGCAGGGGGGTTGGAACTAGATGATCTTTGAGGTCCCTTCCAACCCTAACCATTCTATGATTCTATGATTCTATGAACTGCTCCAGTGTGGGCGCCTCTCACGGGGTCCAGTCCTTCAGCAACACACTGTTCCAGCGTGGGCTTCCAATGGAGTCATGGCCTTCTTCAGGCACAGCCACATGCTCTGGTGTGGGGTTCTCCACAGGCTGCAGGTGGATCTCTGCTCCACTGTTCCTCTCATGGCTGCAGGGGGGGCCACCTGCCGTCTCACCACGAGCTGCAGGGGAATCTCAGCTCCGGCGCACCTCCTCCCGCTCCATCTTCACTGACCTTGGAGTCTGCTTAGTAATTTCTCTCACATCCCACTCCTCTCCACCACCACACCAGGCCCAACCAGCCTGACGAACCCTGGCAGCCCAGCGCAGACAGCCGCCCGCGCGGGAGGCTGGGGGTGAGGCCCGCACCTTCCCCCGCTCTCTGCTGCAGGTTCCCCAGCAGTTTGCTGGGTTTTTCCCCTTTACAAATACGTTATCACCAAGGTGCTACCAGTGTCGCTGACTGGCTCAGCCTTGGCCAGAGGTGGGTCCAACTTGGAGCTGGAGAAGCTTCCAGCAGCTTCTCAAAGGAGCCACCCCTGTAGCCCCTCTCCTGCTACCAAAACCTCACCGGACAAACCCAACACAGGGAACGAGAACAGGGAATGTGTTTTCTACAGCCAGAAGTTACAGACAAGGAAGACAACTCAAGACAGAGTGTGAGCTTTTGCAGTATGTGGTGTTATTCCTGGTATCTGTAACCTCTTCATTAATGACATGGCACTGTACATTTTCATTTAAAAACACATTTCCAGTAGTTCTGTTTTTAGGAGAGAAACCACGATGCAAATACACTCTAGAATCTCGAAAAAGTGAAGAACAATAGAAACTAGAAAGCTGTTCTATAAATATAATCATTCTGCCGTTGGGGTTTTTGAGAGCTGACTGTAAGTTTGAAGTCTGCAGTTAGGGAAAGGAGGACATATTTTAATCTTATTTCCTCTCCTCATCCAAGAAAAGAATTTTCTCAGAGGAAGCAGGCAAAAATGAAATTTTAGTCCTATTTATTTCAAGACATTAGTATGTCTGAGAGCTCCTCACATGCTCAGAAATCTCCAGTGAGCCTAGAGAACACGCCCTTGGTATTCCAGTTCTAATGGTCAGCTGGGCACCTCTGTTCAGTCATCTCATCCTCAGCGCCAAAATTAAACCCGCTAATAAAACAATAATGCTCCGGAGATACTGATCTTTGCTGAACTCCTACAGGGAGGCGCTGACCTTGCAGAGTGAATTATTATTCCCATTTATTGGCGAATTTTACACTTTCTCTGAAAGAAGCTGGTGACTCTCCAACTGACCTGTGTTATAAACCTCCATGCTGCTAACCTTCACTGCTTGCCTTCTGCACTTTGTTTGATATTTTATTTTTATATGGAAAAGGTTGGAAAAAGTCCCCTCCAGTCAGTGTGATCCTGTGCAGTTTTCTTTAAGCGAAAGGCAACGTTGCTCTAGGGAAAAGGGGTTTTTACTTTGAGAATACGAAACTTTTTTTCCGCAGTGCTGCTGGAGAGTTTCTTACCTCAATTTTAACAACACATTCTGAAGTCTACCCACTAAAGAAGCAAAATATCCAGTAGGATGCTGGGAAGAGGACAGAGAGGCAGTACACCCAAGTCAAAATGTACTTGGTTTCAGTTAGTTCTTGTTCTGTTCATTTTTAAAACCACACGGTTTTCAGTTGCCATTGGTACTGCTGAGCAGTCATTTACATTTGATTCTGAGGGATTACTTAGGCTGGGATGGGAATTTTCAATGACTAGTCTAAGAATAAAAATGTCAGTCCTTGGAGAAATTGCAGGGGGAAAATAACCAACCCAAAGAATGACGCAATTATAGGGAAAAGCATATTTCTTTCATAGAAATTTCATTATGTTTCCTCAGGAGAAAATTAAAGCAGTCGTCTAAACTCAGTGCCATAAAATGACAGAACACCTTGCCCAAAAATCAATGCAGTAGCAATGCCTGGGTTATTAGTTGCTCATGCCTGAATTGCACAGTGAGCACCTGAATTGAAAAGCCAGACAACTTTCCACTGTCCATCACAAAGAGTGCTCCTGGCAACAATAAAAGAGCCCCTGTGACATTGAGGGTCCTGACAGGCTGCCTTGGAAAGGAGAGCTCGGCTCGCAGTGAAAACAAATTGCGAGACTGCGGTGGATCGAAGAATGATTCACCCATTGTTCCATATTCAATAGCAAATCGTGTGGTGTCTGCCCTGGAGCAATAGTTATTTCATTAATTTGCTCAGCTCCTTTGAAACCAAGTGATCTCTTCAGCTGTAGTTCTGCAGATCAGGGCGACGGGGTTTAGAAATGTCCATTTTCCCTCTGCCCACCCCAGCTTCATGTCTGTAACAGAGACTCATTCATCTGGGAAATTCTCCAGTGACAACTGCTACTAATAAATGTTTTGTGAGGAAGCTGTTACACATGTGAAGTGATAACTCATCCAGTTCATTTCTTGTGGGGCTTTTACATGCTTTTTTTTCTTTCTAGAAGTTGAAAACAAAGACTTTTATCAGACGGGAAGCTCACAGTGGTCATAACACCCATCCTGTCCTTGATTTGCTGAGTCGGGTAACACACTGTTTTAGAAATCAGTTGTTTGAGAGAAATGGGTAAGTCTTTCATGGTGCCTGCTCAACTTGAAGAGGGCCAGAGGTGTACATGTCAGGGAGCTTCAGATCAGCTACTTTCAAAATGAGACAAATAACAGCTCTGATCACCTGGCTGGGGCGGGAATTAAAACCCTGGTGCTTTAGTTTATTGGTCCTTATGCCTCAGACCAATGCAATAATAACTCCATATTAGGCAGAGCTTCAATACAGTGCAGTGAGTTGGATTTGTTTTTAAAGTGAGATTAAAGCATATTTTTGCTTTTTAAGGGTAGGTCAGTTCCAGAAGCCAGCTTGTAGCCTGATCCCACAGGCAGTTGTATCAGCCCATTAGTTACACGAGCAGCAATATCTTCAGTTGCAGCACTCTGTACAGAGAAACCACAGCCTTTGGCTGCTCCAGAGACCTTGGGGCTGTCTTTGCCCTTTTCTCCTGCAGCACTGTCTCTCAGTCCAATGCACACTTGCGTGGGCAGCACCCAGCAAACTAAAGGGAGCTGCCACAACACTCCCAGCTGGGCTTCACATGGGGAGCATTGTAGGAGAATCTCCTGCTTTCATTGCCATAGAGAACCAAAAAACACACGGGGATGGGTGCATGTCTTTCTCTAATTAAATGGTGAACACTTACAGAAGAAAATTTTTGAGACCAGTGAGGTCTTGCTCCATGGAAAGGCCTCCAAGGCACTACAGCACTGTAATAATAATTGTAAAGAGAATTTGACTGTCAGAGAGAGTGTCCATAATTGTCTCTTTTGGCAGCAACTCGAACAATTTACTTTTCTCCCATTTCACCCCACAATTCCTGAAACTGCTATTCATTTTTCTTTATTTTACAGTACTGAGTTAAGAGGGAAGGGTAATTTCATATCTAATTCTTGTCTCAGCCCTTGACCCAGAAATAGCTGTAAATACTGGGTAACGTGCCTGACATCCCAAGCCACTGCCTTTGTCACTGTTCTTGACAGCAAACCCTCTGAGGAGCGTAACGCTACCAGCTTCTCTCGCCACTCACCTCATTTTCAAGCACAAATGCCTCTCCAGGCCCCTGTTACTGCAAACGCACAGGCGACAGCAAGCAAGTGTATCTTCAAGCATATGTCATGGTGTTGGATACTACTGAGTCAGAAAAGAGACAATACGGTGGGAGGACCTCGGATTTCTTTTAATGTGTGCTTTGGTCTCCTCTGTCCTAGGAGTTTCAGAGTGGGAAAGAGCAAACATAGTATCTTTCATAGTAAAGATCCACTCGATATTTCTCCGTGATGTGGTTTCAAGCTCTCACCCTGCCTACCAGAAGCATCCTAGGGAGCTGCTGACAGAGGCAAAGACAGACGCATAGCCCTGGAGTGTATACTGATGCCAACATCCTGCCTGGATGGTGGATTCAGATAGGGATTGGTCACACACGAATAATACCTTATAATAAAAGGCCTTTATGCCTTATAAAGCCAAGCACCTATCAGACAGGGTAGATGTGTGAAGAGTGATTTCTGCCTCTGTATTTTCTCCTGCCTGTTCCCCCAGGAGACTACCTGGCATGTGGGCCTGGCCAAGCGGATTAACTCAACTGAGAGGAGTATTTGGGAAGAGCAGCAGTGAGATCAGAGCTCTGGCCATCCTAACAATGCTCCTACTAGGGATCCTGGTGTGATAAACGTAACTGTGGCCTGCAAGCTGGCTCCATGTCTTTCAGGTTTTATAGCCGAAACGAGAGAGAACAGGAACAAGACCATAGATTGCAGAATTGTGTTTATTTAATCTGCAAGATATCAAGACAGATTAATCACAGTAATTCCTCTGACTTAAAGTATACAGATAAGCTAAATCTTCATAATCAGCATTGCTTCATTAAAAGGAATCAGTGCAAATGTGTTTCACTGCAGATGACCTTCTAATTTACATCGTTGCCACATACGGCCTCAGACCCAAGAAAAGTGCACGATAAATAAACATGTTTTTTTTAGTGCATTCTTCATAGCACTGCCTCAGAAAGAAAGGTTAGATATCTTTTCTGGTAAAAACAAGAAACAAAACTAAAGCCCATGTTCAAAAATGTGCCTCCTGCACACTGACACAAGAACCATTCATGCAAGGAAAGGTTCCGCTTTAATGATTCATAGATTTCTAGGTTGGAAAAGACCTTAGAGATCATTGAGTCCAACTGTCCCTAATCCCCATTAAACCATATTGCTAAGTAGGTCATCCACCCTATTCTTAAACACATCCAGGGATGGGGACTCAACCACCTCCCTGGGCAGCCTATTCCAGTGGCTGACAACCCTTTCAGAGAAGAAATACTCCCTAACGTCCAACCTGAATCTCCCCTGACTAAGCTTATACCCATTTCCTCTTGTTCTATCACCCATCACTAATGTAAAGAGCCCTTCCCCTACCTCCCCCCATAAGTGGTGTGGTAAATCAGTGCTTTCACTGTTTGTGATATAGAATAAGGTGATATGGGTTAGAGATACCCTAGTATGTATGTCAGGCTCTTTTCATTTACTTTTAATTGAATACAGACAAATGTGATGCTCTGACTCCCTTAGAAACTTTGTTTCTTTGTCTGAGGCTTAAGTTAATCTAGATGAGAAGGAGAACACGTTACTTTGTGAGGAAGCAGAGAGGAAAGCACTGTAACAGTTTTCCTCTGGTCTGCAGAACTGTGAAACCAGGTCGTGCCCAGGGGCAGGACTCCTGCATCCCTCTCCAATCTTAGATACAGCCAGAAGTGCTGGCTGCACTTAGCCAGATAGGAACCTCACACGGCAATCAGGCTTCCTCTGGCCTCCACCGTGGAGGCTTGTGATAGGCGCTGCCTTTAGGCACACATGCAGTGTTAAAAGCTGCAGGTGACAGCCCTCTCTTGCCAGTGCCGTAGAAGGTCTTAAACCAAACCACCTACCAGAACCAGATGCCTTTTAATCATAGAATCATAGAGTGGTTTGGGTTGGAAGAGACCTTAAAGATCATCTAGTTCCAACTCCCCTGCCATAGGCAGGGACGTCTTCCACTACATCAGGTTGCTCAAATGCTCTGTTTGAGGCTCTCTGCAAATCCCAGTTCACAAGGGGTAGAGTAGAGAGTGCTGACACTGGAGGAGCATCTAATTAATTTCTTGTTAATTAAAAAAAGATATTAGAGTGGTTGGAGGTCTCAAAAATATGTCTTATGCTCTGAATATGGATGCTAGTTTCCAGTGTCTTTGCAGTAATTTAACTTCAAGGCAATTTGAGAGGAAGCAATCGGAAGGACAATAGGGAATCAAACAGTTGGGCCAGATGAAATCTATCCTCTCATGCTGGTGGCCTGGTGAGAGGCAGCGATGAACTCTAAATAAAACATCCTCTGATCCTTCCTCAAAATATGGGATATGGCGTGAGGAAAGTGAGACGTGAAGTGAGTACATACAGCTGAAATCATTAGAGTAGCAATAAAAAATGAGATAGGAAGCATTCCTCAAAGAAAACATGCTCTCTGGAAAGGAATAACCCATCAAAATTTCCCAGCCCGAGATGCCCAGAAAGAATCTATCTTTCAGGAACCAAAAATTGCTCTCAGAAAATTACTGTAGACTTAAATCTTAATCATTAAATTCTAATTCCTTTAAGCTCTCTGGAAGTCATGTCTTTGGTCACACTTGCTCCTCTGTGGATACCTAAGACAGAGAGAGTGTTCAAGGTCTCATTCAAAAAGTGAGCAGCATTTGGCCAGTGTCAAGGCTTGTGAGTAATCCACTCCCTGGAGGATGAGATGGCCTGTTCTTTGAGACTTGAGGCTTCACACCTCACATAATTCCTTCACACGGAGCCCTCCCCAGGATGGCCAACAACCTCTTAAAAGCCAGCGTCTGATTAAAAAAGAGCCATAAAAGGAGATGGTTAGAAGCAAAAAAATGCAGTTTTGTGAAAGATTGCATAATGTCCTGCAGAGAGGAGCAAATAATCTGAGGCAAGTATTTGAATGAGAAATATAAAGTATTAGGATTTTCAAGGGACTCAGGAATGGCATTACTTGTGAGTCAACAGATTATTTCAGTATTGGTATATTAGGAAATCTGATGTGGGTGAGTTTAGAGGCCAGAGAGAGGAAACATGTACTTTAATGAAGATGAAAAGATGGACAGCACACAAAATAAGGCCTCAGAAAGCGATGTTGTGCACAGAAGATTGATTTTGAAACGAAGAAAAAGGGAAAGAAAACCAGCAGGTTTGTGTTACTAAATTTAGAGAGAACAAAAGAATGTGTGAAGACTATAGACCATGCAAATCACTTCTGGAGACTGAGCAAGAGGCGAAGAGAAAAAAAGAATGAACAACCTCTTGTTTCTCATCCTTGCCATCTTTAACTAGAAGAATAAGGCAGTGTGAAAAGCTGGTGAGCTTTGAAAATGGAAAACTGAAGGCAAGATTTGCCTTCCAATAGCAGGAGTGCAGCATTCACTGTAAATATTCTAAGAGAGCTTTAGATATTGTCAGATTGCAGCTTGAATGATTGCCAAAGAGAGCTGCAGCACACTGTAAGAGACTCTGCCTCTCTGACATGAATGCTTTAGTGGTTCCTTGGTTCAAAGTTTATACTTTGAACTCATCCAAAGGTACGAGAGGTCTGACATTAAGGACTGATGTGTGTTTGAGCAGTTGAATGTGATGAGAAACGTGCTTCTCCATCTTCTGCTCTGCACAAGGCATCAAAGATGAACTAGCTGAGGAGAGAGGATGGCTCAGCAACAGACTATAAGCTATTTCTAATGTTAATTTCTAAACTCTGTCTAGGCCTTGGAATCACTATTTCGCTTTTGATCTAGATTCTGAACAAGATATCACATGAAGAAAACAAAATCATTTTACAAAAATATGCATTTCACACTAATTTATTCTACTGTCTTATGCTTTGGTTCTGTAGTTTTTCCTTTTCATTTAAATTTCAGTAGGAATACAAGACAAAGACATAGCTAAGAATAAATACATTGATATTGTGGATTGTTGTGATAGAAGATTGATTTTCTTTTTATTTTTTAGATAAAGGGCATTATTTTTACAACAAAGGTAAGCTTGCCATCATGTTAGAGGGATAATACAGAGCGTTTCTGCATTGGAAGGAGAAATTTAATTACTAATACTGCAGTGACACTTCTCTCTACCTTATTTGCTTGTGAATTGGAAATGTCTTGCCTTTGCTTTTGTAAAATCAAAGGAAAAACTACTGCTGTCATTGGGGTTGTTGTTTTGTAATGGTAAAGCATAGGCACAGCCTGCTTAAGAGGGAGAGAGAAGTTTCATGTCAGAGAGCTGGCTCTGTGCCCCGGATACAGTCAGTGCCCAGATGTACCTCCATAAAGCTGCTACGTGGAGGGGTATGGATACCAAAAAGCTAGAAGCAGAAATTTTCCAGCTACTGCAGCACCCTGTGAAAGTTCTTTTTTCCCATGCAGGCTAGCAGAGAAACAGTTTGAGGTTTTTGTAAACTAAGACTCTATCTTGCACCTGTAGCTTGTTATGCAGTCTTGTTTATGGCACACTGGGAAAGTTGTTTTGAAATGGGTGTTGTAGCATTTAGCCGATCACTCTGGGAGGTGGATGGTCAAGCGGCGAATAGCCTTGGCCATCTTTGTGAACCATGTTATATATACGGATTTGTAATTAATTAAAGGCTGGCTGGCTGTTTGCATTGGCATTTTCTCCTGGACCTGAATTCTGTGGCGTTCTTCTCTCCATCCCCGGCACGACAGCAACAGAGGGCTGCCTACAGTGAGGTCCTGGTGTCTTCTTAGATCTACAAGCATCTCTACTCCTCTCCCATGCTACATCAGAGCTGGTGTGTCCAGCACTCCTGGCTACGCCACCTTCCCCAGAGCCTGATCCAGAGCTCACAGAAGTCAGAGGTGCAACTCTCCATTACTTCCCAGGAGGCTTTAGATAAAGTCCTAAAATAAAATACTTAGACCACCTTACTTACTGGAAGCGAAGGGAAGAAGAAACAGACAGGACAAGAAATCCCACTAGATTGTCTCTAGCTTCTTCCTTGTGTTATCCTCAGCTCTTCAAAGCCACAGCTGTGGTTGACAGGAAAAAACATCTAGTTTTGAGAGTCAACTCACACAATATCCGATATTTGATATTTTTTATATATATTTTATTTGATTTTTTGATATATTTTTATTTTTATTATGACAAGGTCACAGATTAGATTAATTTAAACAAGGCTACCTTTAAAATAGCTTAAAATCATTGCAAAGTTTCTAATAAGTTTACAGTATTTACACCCCAGTAGTGGCTTGCTGCAAGTGCATAAGTACAACAGGGATACTGCAACCTTAAACCCCGCTCTTCCTTTGAACAAATAAAAACAAATTATATTCTGTGAAAGGTCTTAGTTTTCCTTGTTGCCTATGATTTTACTTATGACTCCTGTCCCTGGTTACGTTAGCTCAGCTATTAACCACAGCAACTCGTCCGCATGCAGAAACTTGCTATTAAAACAAAAGCGAACAACAAATCCAGGATTTCAGTGACCAAAGGCATTGACACAAATGACTATAATCTGTGCCCATTTTTTGTTACCTCGCCAACCGGAGGATCCTTAAAGCAGCACCCGAGCACAGGCGCACAAGCAGGGATACAGGCACCGTGGGGCTCAGTCCACGCTGGAGGATCACTGAACCTGCCTGTATTTCAAGGATTCACGCAGGCGCAGTTTGCCATGGCACTTGGATCTTTCTCACACCAGGGCAGGAATCTCAAGCGTGTTCAATAGGGTGCCTCTAAGTCTATCACAGGCCTATGTTATCTAAACACAGGTGTTCTACTTATCCAACACACAAGGCTAAACAACAATTAGTATGATATATGCGTTTGTGATCCGAAGGCTGGAGCATCTCTCCTATAAAGACAGCTGAGAGAGTTGTTCAGCCTGAAGAAAAGGCTCTGGGGACACCTTCTAGCAGTCTTCCAGTATCTAAAGGGGGCCTACAAGAAAGCTGGAGAGAGATTTTTTTACAAGGGCATGTAGTGATAGGACAAGTGGTAACAGATTTAAACTGAAAAAAGATAGATTTCCATTAGATGGAAGAAATTCTTCCCTCTGAGGGTGGTGAGGCACTGGTACAGGTTTGCCCAGAGAAGTTGTGGATGCCCCATTCCTGGAGGTGTTCAAGGCCAGGTTGGATGAGGCTTTGAGCAACCTGATATAGTGGAGCGTGTCCCTGCCCATGACAGTGGGGTGGAACTAGATGATCTTGAAGGTCTCTCCCAATCCAAACCATTCTATGATTTTTCTGCACCCCAGCTGCAAGTCACTTGAGCGTGTTTACAATCCTCCTAGCCAATCTTCTGTTATTTTCCCACAGTGGCTCAGCCTAGAAATCTGTATCTAGCTTGTGGATGAGAGCACCATCAGGCACAGGAACAAGCTGTCTGCATTCAACAAGCATCTTGGGAGCAAGTATCTGGTGAGGAGGCAGGCAAGAGAAGGAAAATGAGTCATTTGTGGCCACTTGAGATTTCAGGTATGGCCTTTCAGAGCAGTCTGGACAAAGCCATGCTATTCTGATTCTGCCCCAGGAGGACACATATTAGTTAATACAGGGCAAGTTATTTGCATAATAAATGAAGAGTCCAAATGCTGCTGTTGTCAGAGTAATCACTTCGTATAAAGTGCATTAACACACATAAAAGAGATTTGCAATGATGAATGAAGTGTCTTTCCCTCTTTTCTCCCCAATAAATTACAGAAAACCACAGTGACACACAGAAAGTGATAATGACAAGAAATCCTTAATTGTGGCAGCAAGAAGAATACACAAGACAAAGCACACTGGAGGCAGTAACTATTAATATTCTCTAGTACTTCTAGACAAATCTTTACCATTTTCCCTTTGCAAATGGAAACAGTTTCTGTGATATTTGCAGGTGTAACATATCTGAACTGGAATTCTGAGACTAAAACTCATCCAGAGTCTGGTAAATCTGAAAATCTTGTAATGTACAGGCAATGTTATCACTCTAAATCTCCCACAAAACAAGTGTTTGGGATGGCTCCCCATCCACCCACTGTTTCCCATACGGTCAGGGCAACATTTTGTACAATTCAGAACATTTGCTGTGGGCAGTGACAGCTGCACAACATTAATTTCTGGTGCACAGTTCCCCGAACATGCTCATTGCGTTCACTTCACATGGAGCGTGTCTGAGCTCCGCTCAGGAGAGACTTACCTACAGAGCTGACTTTCTGTATCGTTCTCAGAAGTTTTCTTCAGCCTGTATGTACACCAGCAGCTTGCTACCAGTCAGACTGATTGCTGTTTTTCTAGCCTGTATTTAATATCTCTGGTAGGTGTTTACTTTTATTGTTCCCACTGGGATCATGTCATTTAACTGATGGCTATTAGTCCCCACTCTCTGCTGCCATGCTCTATTGATATTAAGTTGTAGATTCGATTCACCAAGCTCTTTCCTATAACCTGTTCTTAAAATCTCTCTGCTTTTCCATATCTTAGTACGTTAAAGCAACTTCCTGGCTTCCTACGCTTACACCTCTTAAAGACTGAAACGTGACTTAGTTACCTTATATCCAGTATCAACACAGATGTGAAGGAAATCAACGCTCTCAGTCAGAAGCCAGCAGCAAGATGCACACTTTAATCCTACTTGGACATACAAAGCACATCTGCATTTGTATTTATACAGACTAGAAGATTCAGCATATGGTAAAGTTTCATATTCATAATGGTTCTGCCAAGGGAAAGACATGCCTACTCCTGGCATAAGAACAGGACATTATCGTTTCCCAAGGCATGAAGATGTGCAGAGGAACAAATATTAAAAGTCAGGGAATTCAAAAAGATAAAAGTCCAGTGAGTAAAGGGAGGGAGATTATTTCAATGAAGACGAAAGCAAGTCCCAAATAAGATTTGGGGCATAAAAGTTAGCACTGTTCTTCATGGTTCTTTCCTCAAAAGAAAACCTCAGAACTGAAGTGGTCCACAGCCACGTGGTTAAGCTTAATGCTTCTAAGATAAGAGGATAGAAATATTTCGGGTTTGAATTTGGGAAAGTACAACAAACATGGTTTCTTCCTTCTGGCATTAACACCTTCATTGTTTAGATTTTGTAAATAAACACCTAACATTTGTTTTTCCCTTAACGCTGTTTGAGTTAAGGGTGACCTCAATGTAGATAGTAACACCAAGTTACTACACTCCATTCTAATCTTCAGACAAGGGAAGAGGAACATTTGCACAACACCCAATGCTAGCCATCCTTTAGGATATATAGCAGTGTAACAGAACGCGCTTCCTCTGAGCTGCATGGATTACTTCAAACACTGGTAATACAAAGGCCTCCATGGAAGAAGTTTTTTCCTGATAGTCAGCACTAGCAAAAGACCTCCTTGGCCTCCATCAAGGTCAGTGGAGAAACAGGCACAGAGTCACGATATCACAACTTTTGAAAAAAATCTTGGAAAAAAAATTTAAGTTATTTGGACAAAGCCCTGAGCATCTTGCTCTAACTTTGAATTTAAGCCTGGTTTGAGCAGTAGGTCGGACTACATGGCTCCAGAGGTCCCTTCCAACCCGATTCTGTCTGTGATCCTATGGCTGACCCTCAGGCACTTTGTAACAGCTTCCCCCAGCAGCCACTTGGATTGTTTTGCTATTTCTACCTTCTCAGCTACACGAATTTCATTCCTGTCTCTGACTCAGAGTTTTCATCTCCATCTCCTTTGCAACCCCTACTTCTCCTGCTTTCTTACACCATTGTGGGCAAGAAGAGACTGGTAACATACATTCAGCATTAGTCTTCATGCCCTGACCAACAGCTTACTCCTTTCCAATCTCTGACTCACAGCTTTTCAAACACAAAGTGCCCATTATGCTTAGGACAACATTTTAGATCATTCCACCTCAGCAGCTCCATTGCTTATCAACTTGTGAGGGAGCACATCCACCATTTGTGAGGGATCATTCCACCTCTGCAGCTACCTTCTTTAAACACACTTGCCTACTCTTAAACTTCTTCTTGTCATCTTTCCTCTACCCAGCACTATTTTGCTCTTTTGTATTCTCCCAGCACTGGAACCTCACTACTAACAGCATGTGAAACAATTTCTCCACTCGTTCCTCTTCCAAATTATTTTTCTCTGTAAGGTCTGTCAATCAGTGCTCCCCTTCCCCACTCTGCTTTGCTTTCTCTAGGGTCCCCTATAGGCAGCTGATCAAGCAACACTCAACCTTTATAAGCTTACTGTATTATATAGGAAACAGCCTGAACTGGGCATGCCTTCCAACATAGCAGGGATGTATGGAGGGCCAGCTGTGAGGGATACTGCTACATCATCTACCATAGTCAAGCTGTGAAAAGAAGTCCTCTTTTTTGACCAGAAGAACCATGATTTCTCTAGAACCGGCTATCCAGGCATGTGGGAGAGGTGCCGGTGGTAGACACACTCTTAGTCCATGTCTGGGCAGCATCAGGGCATGTCACTGGTGGAAAGACGTAGCCTTTTCTGTGTTAAGTGGCAGAGATCTTTGACTCCCACCAAAGCTGTATCAAAGTGTTCTGGTATTGAGAGATCCCAAAACCTAACTCTATAAATACTCCAGAGCTTCGGCAGAAGAGGAAAACC
Source organism: Tauraco erythrolophus (assembly GCF_009769465.1). Lineage (NCBI taxonomy): Eukaryota > Metazoa > Chordata > Aves > Musophagiformes > Musophagidae > Tauraco > Tauraco erythrolophus. The sequence continues at coordinate 119,039,721 of NC_141465.1, read as the reverse complement.
CTTGGCTGCCCTATCAGTTTCCTCCGGGCAGGGATATGGGAGAGTTCAGAGGGTCAGGCTGCACATTTGCATTACCCAAACTCCTGCTAACCAGCACAATTTAGCAGCGACCTCCCCCAGCTGTGGCTGGCTGCAGAAACAGGCTGGTCACAGGAATGTGTAGACCAGTCTGCAGGCACAAACCCCCACAGTTGCTGCAGTCCAAGCTGGACAAGGAGGAAAAGTAAAGTACAGTATTGCCTGCAACAAACTACGTATTCATTTTTCCAGCCCATTAGACAGTGACATTTGGAGAGCATGGCTTTATAGCAACCTTGTGATTGTATGATTAAAATCGTCCTTTAGGAACAAAGAAAGGGGAGTGGAAAGGGCAGGAGAGTAATACTGCATGAAACTATCTTCTTTTTCCTCTTTCATCCTCAAGTTGCAACAACACAGTCCTCTACTGTATTTCAGAAACTAAGACTAAGTCAGCCTAGCAGAATCTTTGCCCATTCCTTATTCTCCCAGTCTCTATTCAAAGACGTCTTTAAAACACAAAACATCTCCCTGGTGGGGATTAGTACAAGAAGGTGAGCAGTAGCAGCCTGAAGAATTTTTAAAAAGGATCTACAACCACATGCCTAAGTCAAAACCTAAGCACGTAGTTGAGCTTTTTTTTTTTTTCTCTTTGTTTGAATCCCCCTGAAACTGCACTGAGGCCCAGGGCACCGCTGAAGCAAGGAGCTGCAATGGAAAGTGCTAAATCTCGTTCAGTCAACAGCATCCAGATGTGGCAGTAACTTTCGACGTAGCATCTTGTAAACACATCCAGTAAGAGTTGCCAGGGATGTTTTCTCTACCCACTTAAGGAAAAGACATGCACACAAACACCCTGAAAGTTTGTTTTCACCTTAGTCTGCAAAACCCCCGTCTGTATTAGATGAGGTAAACGCCAAGTTCTTTGCTGTCTCCTCCTTTGTCCTGGTAACAGCAGGGAGGGTCTGGGGAACATGACATCATACAGATTCCAATCTCTTTTTATAAACTGGTTGTATGTTCATCCATTGTCCTGGTGGCTTTACTCTTTATGCAAAGTGGCACCGCTGTGTCTGTTTAAAGGAGGCAGTAGCTGATGGCCATCGGCTGGCACCATAAACAAGACCTGCACAAATGGGATGAAACAGAGGGAAAGCAATTTTGTTCCAGCTTTCCTGCAGTGGGACAGGAATGCTAGAGTTACCTCAGGAACAAAACAAGGAATCAAGTTGTAATGGGAGAATTTGTAATCATAGAAAGGTTTGGGTTGGAAGGGACCTTCAAAGATCATCTAGTCCAACCCCTTGCCATGGGCAGGGACATCTTCCACTGGATCAGGTTGTTGAAAGCCCCTACTGACCTGACTTTGAAGACAATTCAGTCTCAGATCAGGAATAGGGAATAAGAGGGATGTGTTTGCAGGCTGGGTCTGTCTGCGCAGTTACACACATGTTTCTGTAGAAGAGAAAACCATGCAAACTTTTGCTGCCACAGGACATTTCAGAAGACTTTGCCCTTGTTCTTGTTTTGTCTGAGACAGAGTTAGTTTTTCTTTCTATTCTGAAATTCTGAAAACATGCTATAGCAGTGCAAGGATCTACTGCCAAGAAAAAAAGATTGTATTTTTCCTTCTGCTTTTCACATAATTCAGTATAATATAGGGCTCAGGAAATCCTGAGTAGCTCTATTATCTGAACTACCACATGTCCCTGCAGAAAGACAAACTGTGAAGACCAGGTCGTCAACCAGCTACCCCCAGAGATGTAGCACAACCCTGGTGGCCCGTGGCAAACAGCCACACTTCCTAAAGAGACATCAGAGGGCTAAATTCAGATGGTGTCTTGATCCTGCGCTTGGGAGACACAGATATCTAACAATGCCATATGGGATGACTCTCTCCCTGTGGGATTTCCAGCTGTTTTCCCCCTTGTGGGGTTAAATCAGGCAGAAGGGGTCTGGAAGCCCACTGTGGGTGGCAGTCCTGGGCAGAAGGCAGTGCCAGGCTGGGTCTCAAACCTACCTGCCTGATTTAGCACAAGGATTACTGTGGCAGCTGCCTGGCTGAGGGAGATCCTGCACATTCCCAGGAAGCTGCTCCACCTCATGTATGTGCTGGCTGGGCTAACACAGAGCTGTTTCATGGCTTGGTTATTTTAGGGCCAGGGGAGGGCTTGCTTACAGCCCCACCACAAATTAATCTCAGCCTAGGAGGAACTTGGAGGCACACAGGTCCAGCCTGGTGGCATCCAAGCCAACTCTAAGCACTTAGACAAAGTATTGGGTGAAATTCCCTGCACCAAGGGCTATTACAGATATCTACACCCATAGGAAATTAGAAAGATCCAGGTAAAACCAGAAGTTGCTGGCTTTATCCTTGTGAATTAATCTCAGAGAACCATGCATTTAGCAATATTAGTAGTGGCCATTTCTTTCTACAGTTTTTAAGTCTGGATACCTTTTCACATGAGAAAAATGCAAAGATAAGGGGCAGGATGATACTGCAGTAAGCCGTAGTGCTTCGCACAGTAGGTGCCATCCACACCCGCCTGTTCCAGAGGCTTGGGATGTGACAGTAGGTGACAATAAGGGGAGAGCAGCAGACAGAGAAGGTGTCACCTTTCCCTCCCACTGCTCCATGACATTTCTCTATCTCTTCATTGACTTCAGAATAATCGCCTTCAAATCCTGGTCCTGTGCCGGACTGTCCCTTGTGGCAGGGAAGGACTTTGCAGGGAATCAGACCACCAGCAGCACGGAAAGCTCTTGGCTCCATTCTGCTGCAACCTGTGCTGTCCCCTCCCTGCTGCAGCAAACAGCCAGCGTGGCCATGCCGGCAGCACAGACACTGGAAGAGCATCCGTCTGAAGCAAGGGAGACGGAAAAGCATCCGTCTGAAGCAAAAGAGACACAGGGAGCAGTGAGGGAACCAGACGAGTGAGCGATTTGCTGACAAGGGTCAGGGGAAAAATAACAAGAAAAAATTGGGAACTAATTGTGGTCACAGAGTAACAGAACAAATCGTGTTGGAAGGGACCTCAGGAGATCACATAGTCCAACTACACTTTGAAGTGAAACAAATTTCCAAGGAAGTGGCTTAGGCCTTTGACCAGCTGAATTTTCAAAATCTCCAAGGACAGAGATTGCACAAGCTCTCTGGGTGGGCCACATCCCAGGGCTGAAACATGTTCAGCTTGTTGTCAACCAGGAACCCAGCTTCTTATCTGCAGAAATGTCGCCTAGCCAGTCAGTCCCTCACCCGTGACAATCCATGAGGTTGCTCTGCCCCAGGAACTGGACTTTGCATTTGTCTTTGCTAAACTTGACCAGCTCCTGTTGGGCACATCTGTTCATGACCCCTTAACACCAGGGAACAAAGCAACTCAAATACTGAAGTCGGGTGACCTAGCAGTAGCGGGGGTTGTCTTTCCAAATTCCACTAATTTTCCATCTACACCTGAAGGTAAGTCCTCCCCTTCCCAAAACATGAAAAGGATTGCTACTGATACCATCACACCACTTCCCTGACCATCTCTCTTGGACAGCCAGACTGCGAGCTCAATCTTTAAAATCTTCCAGGAAAATCAAAGACGTGATCCTGCAGGCAAGTCCTTCTGTCTCACAATCGCTCTCGTTCAGACCACTGAGCTGACAGACCCTGCTGCGAGCCCCTCTCTACAAGCTGCTTCATTTCCAGGGAATCCCAACAGTCCTGCCCTTTCTGTCGTACTGCATCCCTGCACAGCTAGAAAGTGAGCAAACGTCCTCCTCAACCACCCGGCTCCAAGCAGAGACAGAAGCATCACAAGAATAACGACTCCATTTCTGTATCTCTGTCTGCACACACACTGGCATGGTGATCTCCCCACGGCACCGCGCAGACTGGGCAGCTCCCCGGCACGCTCAGAAGAGCACAGCTCTCCATGCACGTTCCTCCAGGTCCTCCCCCTTGCTGGTGCCTAAACAGAAAGCAACAAAGCAAAGCAACTCCACAGAGCCCTCATACTCACGCTTTTTCCTTCTGTCAGTTTTGAAACATGATGTGCTCTTTCTTCTAAAGCCTTTATTTCAGGGCCACTCCAGAGTCCAAATGTGCTTCCTGGGGCCTTTACTTGACCACCTCTGACTGATACAAAACAAAAGCTGGTGCAAGGACACCTGACCCCAAAAAGGAACAGCCTGTCCTGATAGCAAGTGTGTGTTGCACCTTGATTCCTAGCAACATGGAAACAGGGAAGATGGAGATAGATCCAAAATAACACACATCTAAAATTGCAATGAGAAAAATTTCCCACGCAATAGCCTTGTAGGCCTGAGCATTTGCACGAGGTACTTGCAGTTCTGTTTTACGTATTCCCATCACCAAGCAGCTCTTCACCTACCTCTCATCTACATTTCAAAGCTGTGCCCGAGCCTCAGGAGGTGGCCCTTTCTCAAGGCATCCTCATCACAGCTCCACCGGAATAAGCCACTCCTGTGAAGTGTGGTCCACTTCTGCTTTCACAACCTGCGATGCTATAGAAATACGTACCAGGAGACAGGAGACAAAGCTCCTATGTCAAGAGCTTCTCAGAGCTCTTGACCCCCAACACTCATCTTCATCTAGGAGTACACTCTGCCTGTTTACTGCCCATTGTGTTGAAAGCATGCCTCTCAGTCGGAGGGAGCTCAGAGGATATGCAGGATTGTAAATTCAGCTCTTGAGCTAAGTGACCTACAAGTTTGGCACAGAAGAATTTTAGGGGAATCTGACTTTCTGTGATTTGCCCGAGTCGCAGAGAGCTGAGGCCATGTCTGTCCCCCCCAAGAACAAATAACCTGACACCAAAGCAGGTCTCTTCGGCCTCCTTGAAGCTCTGAGATACCTTGAGCTTTTCTGGATCAACCCATGAATGAGTCATTGCACAGACAGATGTGAGAGACCTCACTCTGTCCAGGCTAGAGAGATGCACCCCGTATCAGCAGCCAGGCCTGATTTGGACCTGTCATGCAGGTGCAGTAGAAATAGCGTCATTCTGACCAAGAGATCCTTTATTTTCAACATGAACTACCACTGGCTTCTCTCTGCATCGGCATTGGACTACCATTCTGTGTGTCGAACCCTCACTAAATTATTGCCCTTTGAAGAAGCCTGCAATGTGTCTGAGACAAGGATGAATTATCCTCAGCTCTAGACGTTGTGTTCCTGTGCCGCTCAAACCACTCTAAGTACATAAATTGGGAGAAAAGACCTTGACCTAAATATCTGCACTTCTTGTACAGATTAATTGCTTTGTCTAAGAGCAGACTGATGGTCTGCAGGATTAAAGGCTGAACACCTGGCAGATTCTTCTGAACTGCACGACTTCCTAAGCCCTCATCCTGCTTCAACACTTCCTACCACGCAATAGCTTTTCCAGAAGAAACAAACTGGAATGCTGTTTGCTAACACAGCAATGTGTGAACCGTCTGTCTTGATGGATTGTAATTCAGCTGACATTTCTTAAAAAAGCTTATTATAAACAAGCCAATGTACTTGTAAAAAATTAGGAGAGATTAAACAAAGCAAAAGCTTGAAAGGGGGTCAAACACCACCTCCTGCCATCTGGACTCTCAGTACACGGACCTGCACCGGTCCATGGAATAACCTTGAGCCGGGGCAATCTTATCTCTCTAAGGCCTTTTTCCTCCTACAAATCATGTACCTCATGTAATTTTTCTCTGTGCAGCCAAACAGAGTTTTCAGCATAGCTGAGAGATGGGATCTGCAGTTTAAGAGGTGACACATCTCAGTCTGCCTTTGCTGATGAGGAATCAAACCCTACGGGAAACACAGCTGCAGAGGAGCCAGCTGCACTCGCACTACACAAACACAAAGAACACAGGCCTCAGAGAACGTACAAAATAAGGCAGAAGGAAACAGGGATACAGACAAAGGGAGCAAGGAGTCACGCAGTTGTGGGACAGGCAGTAACTACGGATAGCACGCTGCTCCAGTATTTTCTAGGCATCACTGCAAAGGAGAGAAATAAGGGAACAAGATACTGCATACTATTAATCATACAGAAAAGTTAACCAAACCCCATTTTTTTGGAATTTGCAGAAATAAAGACCCCAGTAACATGGGAAATTTGTGGACTGCACATTGAGACCCCTCCCAGATTCATATAAAATGGAAAAAAACAAAGACAATGGCTGAAGCATGGCTTATCATGGGGGAGAGTACTTGGGATTTTTCTGTATTGGCTTTTTATTTTCATGTTTGATAAACAAGGAATTTACTTAAAACGAGAGTTTAAAGGGTTTTTGTATTGTTTCTTGCATGTGGAAATAGCATTTTTTTTTTCCACATACATAACTTCACCACACGCATCCAGAAATTTTTCATCATAGATTTCAACAAAATCACATTGGAAGTTGTTGCGCACACAAAAATAAAGATCTTTACAAACTCCACTAAAAATAGAGAAACAGTTCTGAAGAAACAAACAAACACGAAACAGAAAAAAACCCCAGGCAAGTAGCAAACTTGAGACTTCTGTTGCTCAGTAAAGACTTAAATATTCTCTTAGAATGATCATTTGGAAGCTTTACCAGAAATAGGTTCTCAAGTACATTTTGATGCTTTGATCAAGGACTGACACATAAATCCATCAAGAATTCTTCCATCATATTAAAATTGTTGGAGAAGTTCCAAAACAGGGAAGATTCCCTTTCCCTCTGCATTCTCCTCTATACTGACTTCATACAGCCTTGAGGAGCAGTGCAAGAACTCATTTTCTGCTTGCTCTACTGAGGCAAGTCCTTCAAGCTCTCTGAAGAGAAGCTGTGGTCCCCCATGCAGCTTTTTGAGGCTCTCAGTCAGCAAACCAACACAGTGTGTTGTCCCTTGCCATCTGCTGTTCTAAGTCTCTCCCTTCCAAGCTCAAGTTGAGCACTTCCAGGGAAATCCAGCCTCTCTGAGGTCTGAGGGATTGCTGCACCAGGACATCAGTCTGAAGGACCTCTGTGAAGTTAAGAGAAGCTCTCAGTGCTTAGCAGGTTTCTTTTTTGTCTGCCCCTGGGACAAATCACATCATTGTGTACTTAGCTTTAAGCTCACAAATGCTCTGAAGCAGTTGTTTTGTCAGGGCCAGACAGTGCAACACAGCAGCAGAAAGACGCTGTCCGATGCAGGGTCAGGTGGGGCAGCCTGCCGGTCCCTGGAACAGGAGGCTGGGAACAAGGGGGTCAGTGACCCCCAAAACAAAAAGCCACCTCTGGTCACACCACCAGACATTTGCCTGCATGTGCCCAGAGCGTATCTGAGCCAGAGCAGAGACTCCCACCTCCCTACTCCTGGGTGCACTGAGGCACGTTGAGGATGTCTGGGACACGGGGAGGACTGCCGCAGGAGAGGCATTGGCATTCGCAGCACAGGTCATACCCACATGGAGCTCTACTTTCCCTTTATCTTCTAGACTGCAAACGAATAACCATTTAAGCACATTTGTTATTTAAATAAGGCCAAAAAAAGGAACATAATTATTATGAAAACCACTGCACTGTGAAACTTGTAACATTTAAATCCAACTGTTGACCTTAAAGAGTTTCAGCTCATTACACTTCCAGGAGGTAAAAAGGGGCAAGTGAGTACTACAGAGGGCAGCTGTGGTGGCACGTAATTCTGTGTCGCAACGAGCTCCTCGATAAACCTCTGCAATACATTTTGTTAACATCCACCTGCCATCCTCCCTTGTCATTTTCTCCTTCACCACTTGATTCCTCTCTGAGCATCTGAAGAGACTGCCTGACTTTTATCAAAGAAATATTTCATAATGTTTCCAGGCCTTGAAGGATGTCAGAGTTCTTTCAACTCTTCTAATGTCTTTGAAGAGCTGACGTGCTCCTGGGACTGGCCTTTGGCTCACAGCCCTTGGGAATGCTGGGAAAACCCCCTTTGGTAATGAGTCATGTACTGCATGTTCAACCCACACATCAGCATTGCCCAAGCCAGAGTTCTCCATGCCAGAACCTCCTTCCAGAACCAGGACAGCTAAGATCCATCACCACCGGGCTACCTGCGACAAGGAGAGCGACACTTTCTGCCCTGGGTCAGTGCAAAATGGATGCAAGTCTAAGGCACGCAGGAGTAGGCCAAGGGCACACAGCTATCCTCCAAGTCCCCATGATTCAGGATCATAGAATCATAGAATCGTCTGGTTGGAAGAGACCTTCAAGATCATCGAGTCCAACCATTCACCCTGCACTGTCAGGGTCCCTAAACCATGTTGCTCAACACCAAAATGGGCACCTTGGTTTAGATGCCATTAGTTACAGCAGCAATGACCTGTCTATACCATAGATCTTGCAACAACTACAGGTGAGGAATCAATTAAAAGTGCAATGAGGGCAGAGCCTAGCAGTACAGGTTTTTAGAGGCACCGCTAGCCACTCGCCCTGCAAAAGTCAGTCCATTATATTTTAATTCTGGAAGAATTAAAGAGCTGTGCTGCATAAATTGTGCTAGTCATCGCAGGCAACGGCAGCAATGGCTGCTGTGAGTCAGCCAGCCCAGCGTCAGTTCCCCTCTACTCTCGTTCTTTGCTCTTCTGAAGTACAATAAATAAAAATTGTTCCAGTGCCAACATTTAGGGGTTGAAACTACCCTGTAGAAAACTGCACCAATACTGCCTTCACTTCAACTTTCTCCTTTTTTTTTTTTCCCCAGGGGTATCTGAGCTGGCACCACACCATGAGCCCTGGTGCTGCAGCCACAGAGTCCTGTGCTCACAGGAATGTAGGCATTTATCAGAGCTGACCAGCGTATTCCAGCTGGGCAACCTCAGAAGAGCTTTCAAACAACACCGTAATGAAGAGCTAGAGAAACCTGGGGAGTCCCATGAATTGTAGGTGCTTGAAGGTCAAGAAAGACAAAAAGGGCTGTGGTATCTCAGTGGCTTTCCAGTTCCTCTTGTGGAAATCATTAGTACTGAGACCAAGAAAAGAGTAAATTCCAAGCTGAAAGAGATCTGTGACCCCCGACAGATGCCAAAATGGGCAGGACCCTCTACTGAACTTTAGGCAATGTCTTGACTCTTCGGCTGAACTGCTTCACATGCCGTTCATTCCTTCCTGCCTGACCCACAGTTTTATACAGCAAACACCTTTACCTTTCCTGCCCAGAGCTTCATTCTAATTAGCCGTGGTCTGTAGGGAGATCACTACAGCTACACCCGCATACTGGTGTAAGAGAAGCGAGAACCAGGCCCTTTGTCTTTAAAAGCTCAACACTGGCCTTACTGATTTCCACAGCCAGTATTTTCCACTTAATCCTGTTCACTGTAATTCACAAAAGTAAAATAAACGCTCTGCAGAGGTAGTATCTGAGTTTGGCCATTATTTTGTTAACATATGCACACAGTGTTAGTTACTGTTATTAACTCAATAACAATCTTTATTCTGCTATTTTCAAAGAGGTAATAGCTGCAGTCTGGATCAAAAATACCTTTCACACTGTAAAAAACAAACCACCATAGGTGGTGGAGGAAACACCATAGGCTACAACTTTTCTAGCACCACACACCAGTTTCCCTGATCGTAGTAACTCTTTTGTACCCTCACACAATCCAGGGATCTGCATGCAGCTTCCAGTTCCCCTTCACAGAACACATGGTAATAGCGGTGGAAAACAGGGCTGGGTTCTTGTGATTCCTTGGAGCTAGCTGGAAATGAGACTGTACCGACACTTTCCCCTTTCCTTTTGGCGCCACCTTTCAGGTGCCAGGGAACCAGCAAATCTTGAGAGTGAAAGGAGGTTCGGTTAGTGTGGACAGGCAGTTTGGAGTCTGTGACTGGCTTTGCATCACAGCCTTCGTCCTTCGAGTTGCTAAGGACTTGGTCAGAACATGCTGAGTCTTGGCTGCTGCTATCAGGCATTTGATCACTAAGAGGTCTCTGGGCCATGCCAGTCTTGATTCGCTCCTCCTTGTCTTTACTGCCATTCTTTTCCTTAAGGTATTTAGACTTTTGGTTTTTGTGTTCTTGTTCCATTGCCCAGACATAAATGAGTGCCATTCCACCAGGTCTTAGAAGCCGGGCTAGTTCACGGATAGCAGCCAGTCTCCTCTCCTATAAAGGAAAAGCAAAAGCGTGAAGTTAGTACGTAAACAAAGAGACAGAAGATGGAATGGCAGCAACTCCTCCTTATTGTCCCCGCCAAGACCAATAAAAAACAGAGGAATTTTTTCCACTATTAAATTTTCATTCATAATATAGTCAATCACTATGCGCAAGCCAAGACATTTTCCTGAATGCAATCCTCTTTCCATTTGAAAACAGTGCTGTGCTGAGCAGGATTTCTTGGACGTATCAGCCTGGTTGGAAATGACACAGGCCTCTTCGAGAAGGTTGTTCAATATCTAAAATCCCTGATTCAGATCTACTGTACCTGATTATACACACCCTAAATTTGCAGCCAAAGGACTCAGATTTATGGCTTAAACACAGGTCGTCTGACCAACCAAACAAAGGTATATCAGCCTTCTCCAAAACAGACTTCTTCCTGCTTTTTATATTGCATTTGGAAACATTCCCTTAGGCCTCACCCCACATTATGGCTCCATGACCTAGAAGCTTGTTACAATCACAGAGCTCCTACCAGGAGAAGCTTACTACATAGCCCAAAGATATGACAGACTAGCGAGTAGTGTCCCTGTTGTTCTTTGCAGATGGACAATGAAGGCACAGAGGAAAAAACCATGAGATCTGCTCCAGATCTGAGCCGGGAAGTAACATATCTCTTGATTCCCAAAGCAGAGCCCCCTTCTCCAGTGTCATTAACTGTAAGCAAATGAAAATGAAACACAAACACCTAGATCAAAGTGCCAGAAGGAGCAAGGGCAGAAAGGAGAAAGTTTAAGAAGCAGCAGCAGCACAACAGCTTAACTCTGCTCTGACAACTACTTACATCAAGTGCGAACCTTCAATTTCCCCCATTTTCTTCTTCCCTTTTGCTCCCATAAGCCCAAACTAGCCGTTTTTTGTAGTATTAGTAGCTCTGCACAACAATACAACAGTACAGGGGAGTACAGAGTGGGGTGACTTACCGCTGTTGAGAAATGGTGGATTACAGCAATAGAGATGCAGGCGTCGCAAGAACCACTGCGGATCGGCACTGACAGGGCATCACAGACAAGAGCCTGGAAATTTTTTTCTCCACAAATATCCACCAGGTTTTTGCTGCGATCACAGCCAACCTGTAACAGAAAGTGTTTCATTAAGCTTTTCATAAAAGGATAATTACAAGACTGGAAATTGATTTTCACTTGATGCTTACAGTAACAGAGTCATCACAGTCTCCTACCGAGGTAACATATTTTAGTTAAAATATGAAAAACGAGAGCTAGTGTGAGAAAATAGCCTTAAGTAAGAGGAATATAGGGTTTCCACGTATAGACAAAAAGAAAAAAAAAAAACAAACTGATGCTTACTTGAAACGAAGATGGCAGACTGGGTATTAGACAGCTCATTATAGCACCCTGATTTTGAACCAGCTTAAGACAGAACAGGTTTCAAACTAACTTTTCCTCAAAATTGGCTCTTAAGATATCATGAAACCAGCAAAACAAGAGGTGACCTAAACTCAGTATCTTCTTTTCCTGTCAATTGCCATTTGTAACCCAGCAACATCTGAAGCAGCCAAACACTGAACTCACAAAAGCTGAATCTACAAATGCAAATGACAACCTGGTGACCTTACTGGCATCAAGTCCCACAGCTTCACTAACCACCCAGATTTTGTCATTTCAGTATAAGTAAGGAAGCGCTCAGGTACAGTCCTCTTCATTCTCAGTACCATAATCCACAAAAATTTAAGCACAACATAATTTTCCAAGGTTCTGTACAGTCCAAATGAAGTGATCCCTAGGAACTATTTCAGGGCACCTCGAAATGTTTCTTTTTTCCCACTTTGAACCTTGCCCCGTGTTCAGGTCAAAGATGGTAAGAAAAAGTATCTAGAAGTTTATGTGCTTGCAAAAAAACAATAAATCCAAACTGATCAAGATCCTTCTGGAAGAACAAATGCAGCAAGGCTTGCATGACCCTCATTTTCATGTCTGCCACGCACATTGAATACACAAAGCAAAGACTTGCTACCAAGTAGTGTATCAAACTAAGCTTGCATAAGACTATTAAATTTATTTTTGTTTTCAATGATCAGCAACAAGTAGATAGCAGAGAACAGATTCAGAATCCTAAATAATTACTGCTGACAGTGTTTATTGCATTCGACACAGAAAGAATACTAAACCGTCCTTGATGCAAGAAGAATAGCAAACAATTTGCTCTGGTTAATCAACCCCGCAGAGACAACAGTACTGTCAAAATTAAAAATCTCTTTTGCAATGATTAATGAAAATATATTTATTTTCCAATATAACTTTTCATCTTATCGGTTCAAATCATTTTAGCTTCCATCTACCATCCAATTTTTTAAGAAAACCAGGATTCTGTTCCATCATATATCCTGAAAGATTCCAGGTAAACTGCTTTCTAGTCAGGTCCCTGACTTTTGGTCCTAAGTAAATGAAACAGTTGTGAAAATGCCAACCTGACAACCCAAGATAATCCTCCACAAAATCAGTACTATGAATATTTATCTATTGCTCTGCCAATTAGCTCTAAACAGACCTGAAAAGATCAATCTTAGCATTGCTTTCTTCCCATTTATTCCTTGGCCTCATCTCTGTGTTTACTGAAGCACTGAGTGAGTAGTGTTATTTATGAATTAAAAAAGGTAACTCTTGTTCACTTGGAAGTAAACATAAATTCCCATCATTTCACACTGGAAGCCAACTGAAGTGTCTTTAAATTACTCTCATCATGGAATGGATTTAGCTGACAACCTGCATGTTAGAGATTCCACGCCTCATTACCAGTGCCTTCAACTACTTTTGCAATTAAGACATTAGCATGCAGTATTTAATAAAGCTCAAAGGACCAAATTCACTGCGGGCAGAAGGAGGGGGAAGAACACTTGCAACTTCCACTGACAACAAGCTTTTCCAGAAAGAATTGCTTCGGCCCAGCGTGTCTATAGTAAAAACGAGCTGGATAATGGAACTCAATCCTCCCCTCCCGAAATGACCTTGAAAAGGACTACACTCTACGTTGATGAAATCCAGTGAACTGAGAATGAGAACAAAGGTGTTACTGCCAGAATGTGAAGTCCTCATTTGCATCTAAATTATATCAAATAATTACGAAGTCAGGCTTACTTGTATTGTCATAGTTATTAAAGTGAATCTACATCCAAAGCAAAAAGATACTGTTTCACAATGAAAATGGAGACCTTGAAATGGATCACTCTGAATGCACAGCTGCTCTAAAACAGATATATCAAGCTAAAACTTTCTGTGGGTTCAAATGTAAACATTATTATAGGTGCTATGCATATATGCATAAATGCTGAACACAGGGAGTCACCACAGATATGCCTGATGCTGAAGCTATGCAAATTTAGCATCCTTACTAGAATTATCTCTGCATGATGTTTGGAAAGAATTATAATCACCACATTCCTGCATTTTGTAGCTCAGAAGAAACATGCATTCATTAAAAAACAAAATACATTCAGCCGCTTAGAAAACAAAAAACCAGCAAAAAGCAGCTAACTTCAGTGGTGCAATGCCAGCTCACAGCTGGAAAATGAGTCTATCCATGCTTTTTATAAATATAGAAAACATTTACAGCAAGGAGCAGAGACCTCAAACTCAATTTTGCTACTAACTGATTTCTACATTCTGAAGCACATGGAAGCTTTGATGTGATGAAGCTTCATTTACAGAAAACAGTTCAAAGGAATGTTTTAATTTAGAATATGTTTATTTTTCTCCAATTAAACATGTAATCAAAACATCAAAAAATAATCTCAAAATATAACGGGAATGCTTTAATTTTTGCCAGTTCATATCTCTAATTTTAATGCTCAGCACAGGATACTGTCCTCGCTGACATCTCTTCTAGAAGAGTGGAGAAAGGTAGATGAATTCAAGACCAGGTTGGATGAGGATTTGAGCAACCTGATCTAGTGGAAGGTGTCCCTGCCCATGGCAGGGGGGTTGGAACTAGATGATCTTTGAGGTCCCTTCAGCCCAAACCATTCTATGACTCTATGAGTTATTACTAGCTCAGTGTCCAAAATCAGAATCTAGTCTATCTCTTGGGGAACCAAGCTGTACACATTTTTAAGGTTCCCTATTTCTTACTATCTGTGAGTCTTCTCAAATACTTCTCATACCTGTTTTCCCAGTTTTCCACATCAAATTCCTTGCACAAGCACTCCCATTTCTCATATATATCTCAAATAGCATGGCTGACTATTCAACTGAATCCATCTCTTCACCAGTTCACCTCTCAGCAAGTTGCTCTACACCTTTTAGTTTCTCAGACTTTACTCCAAGTAGCCATTCCCACATCCCTGCCTTTTCAGCAGGTACCTCCACCCCACTCTCCACTGCTTTTTGTGATGTGGACAATGGATCACAGGATCTCCAGAGTGGCCACTGACACCTATATACAGGGGCTCAGACTCCACGTACATTTTTAACAGGGATTTCAGACACTGATTTTCACTGTATCTGGAAAAACACTAACTGCACCAAACTTTTGTTTCAAGCCAGGAAATCTGTATTAGCATGGACTCTGTAACTAGAACCCCAGCAAACAAAACTTATCAAAGAGGCAAAACCATGTGGAAGGGTGGAAGCAAGGACAGGTAGCCTGGGAAGAATACAGAGTGATTGTCCGAGTAACCAGAGATCAGGTTAGGAAAGCTAAAGCCCTGATAGAGTTAAATCTGGCCAGGGACATCAAGGGCAACAAGAAAAACTTCTATAGATATGTCAGTGATAAAAAGAGATCTAGGGAAAATGTAGGCCCTCTCCGGAACGAAACGGGGGACCTGGCTACCCAGGATATGGAGAAGGCTGAGGTTCTCAATGACTTCTTTGCCTCAGTCTTCACTGGCAAGAGCTCCAGCTGCACAGCCCAAGTCACAGAAGGCAAAGGCAGGGACTGGGAGAATGAAGAACCGCCCACTGTAGGAGAAGATCAGGTTCGAGACCATCTAAAGAACCTGAAGGTGGACAAGTCCATGGGACCTGATGAGGTGCACCCGCGGGTCCTGAGGGAACTGGCAGAAGAAGTTGTTAAGCCACTATCCATCATATTTCAGAAGTCATGGCAGTCTGGTGATGTTCCCGGTGACTGGAAAAAGGGAAACATAGCCCCCATCTTTAAAAAGGGAAAAAAAGAAGACCCAGGTAACTACAGGCCAGTCAGTCTCACCTCTGTGCCCGGCATGATCATGGAGCAGATCCTCCTGGCGACTATGCTGAGGCAAATGAAAAAAAAGGAGGTGATTGGTGACAGCCAGCATGGCTTCACTAAGGGCAAATCCTAATTTGGTGGCCTTCTATGATGAGGTTACAGCATTGATGGATAGGGGAAGAGCAACTGACATCATCTACCTGGACTTATCCAAAGCATTTGACACTGTCCCAACACAACATCCTTGTCTTTAAACTGGAGAGACACGGATTTGACAGACGGACCACTCGGTGGATAAGGAATTGGCTGGATGGTCGCACTCAAAGAGTTGTGGTCAATGCTTCAATGTCCAAGTGGAGGCCTGTGACGAGTGGTGCTGCTCAGGGGTCAGTACTGGGGCCAGTGCTATTTAACATCTTTGTTGGCAACATGGACAGTGGGATCGAGTGCACCCTCAGCAAGTTTGCAGATGACATCAAGCTGTGTGGTGTTGTGGACACACTGGAGGGAAGGGATGCCATCCAGAGGGACCTTGACAGGCTGGAGAAAAGGGCCTGTGAGAACCTCATGAAGTTCAACAAGGCCAAGTGCAAGGTCTTGCACATGGGTCGGGGCAATCCCAAGCACAAGTACAGGCTGGGCGGAGAATGGATTGAGAGCAGCCCTGAGGAAAAGGACTTGGGAGTGCTGGTCAATGAGAAGCAGCTCAACATGAGCTGGCAATGTGCGCTGGCAGCCCAGAAAGCCAACTGTATCCTGGGCTGCATCAAAAGGAGTGTGGCCAACAGGTCGAGGGAGGTGATTCTGCCCCTCTACTATGCTCTCGTGAGACGCCACCTGGAATACTGTGTTCAGCTCTGGGGTCTCCAACATAATGACATGGAGCTGTTGGAGCAGGTCCAGAGGATGGCCATGAAGATGATCTGAGGGCTAGAACACCTCTGCTATGAAGACAGGCTGAGAGAGTTGGGGCTGTTCAGCCTGCAGAAGAGAAGGCTTCAGGGTGATCCTATTGCAGCCTTCTAGTACTTAAAGGGGGCCTACAGGAAAGCTGGAGAGGGACTTTTTACAAGGGCATGTAGCAAGAGGACAAGGGGCAATGGCTTTAAACTGAAAGAGGGCAGATTTAGATTGGATATAAGGAAGAAATTTTTCACTCTGAGGGTGGTGAGGCAGCGGAACAGGTGGCCCAGAGAAGCTGTAGATGCCCCATCCCTGGAAGTGTTCAAGGCCAGGTTGGATGGGGCTTTGGGCAACCTGGTGTAGTGAAGGGTTTCCCTGCCCATGGCAGGGGGGTTTGGAACTAGATGATCTTTGAGGTCCCTTCCAACCCTAACCATTCTATGATTCTACGTTGTTATTCTGGCACACAGCACCCTTTCTTTAGGGCACACTGGGGCAAACCTTTAGACTAGTGGAAGTATCAAAAAAGACTAAGATGAAAGAGGATAAGGGAAGGAAGAAACAAACGTAACACCTGTGATTTGTCTGAGTTTGCAACAGCTCTGTACTGGTGTCCTGGGAATGAGATAACACAGGCAGATATTCCATCCTGCTCTTTTGCATTCCCAGCCACCTTCACCTCCTCCATTTCAGCCAGGAGTTGCTAAAGTAAGTTTTATAAAATCTACGTAATGCAGAGGTTTGGAATAGATCATTAGAGGGCAAAAGACACTAAATAAATAGCTTGCTTTGTAATGATGCTGCAAATCTGCAAGAGATAAATCCTCTTGCAAGCTTAAAGATAGGTAAAGACAGGTCGATGTTGCCTACCATTATGTATTTTCTTTCTATGTTATCTCACTATAACTAACACTACCTGGTAGAATTAGTTCATTTAAGTATCTGGAAACCTGATTGATTCAGCACATTAGAAACTGATGAAGGAAACGACATCTAATTCTGAAATCCAGCCGCCAAATAGAATTATGTGGCTCCCCGGAGAAACACCTCAGCTATAACTAATAGCACGAGAGCCTCAGGGAACCAAATTACATTCCAGCAAACACACACACACACAGAGAAAAAGAGACACAGCCATGGCAAGACAGACAAATCTCCTTGCTCCAGTTGGTCTGGGTCAGGCCTTTAGCATTCCTTTCACATAGTGTTTTGGTTTTCCATTCTGTACAGTCAGGGTGTCTGTGGAAACAAAATGCTATGTCTAAACCATGAAGTTCATTTCTCAATGACAAAGAACGTGAACCAAGTTGAGCAGTTCAGCATTTGTTCTGGTTTTGTGCTGTTGTTGCCCAGTTCCTTCTGAGCAATCTTCATCCCAGATCTCCCATCATTTTAATGATTCCTACTCACTGAGAAAAAAGGGCAGGAAAGGTTCCTCTGCCTTGCCCTCTGATCACTAAAATAGAGTGAACTGGCTCCAAATATACTCCTGCAAGTAGCTTAGTCCTTCCTGCTTTTACCCACTAAGACGATGGGATAGGAACCTGTTCTCAATCAACACGGACTCGGTATAACTAAAACCCACCCACCATTATGCAACCGTACTGCTGCAAATCTTCACCCTCTCGCTTCCCCACATCCTGGCAAAATCAAACTTTTATACAGTTTCAGTGGATTCCAGTTTGGAACAGTGATGCAGAAAACAGAGATGTACATCTCACAGCAAAAGGGTGTCTTACAAGGTGATGTGAAATACAAGCAACATTACTGATTACCTTGGAAGGACACGCACTACAGTAACAGGAATGTCCGTATTGAAGCAAAGCCTTTGGGCTCCTACATTGCCATCTTCTTTCTTCCTAGCATCAATATTCCGGCAAGGAGAGTAATTTCTTCATATATATAAAGAAAAAATATCTACCCAACTGCATTTTCAGTTGTTTGTTACTGGATTTCCCACCAGTTTATCAGTTCAATTGAAACTGTAAAACCACAAAATTGAAAGGCTGCAGTGTCTTTCACTCACACTCTAGCCCCATGAGGATGCCAAACACGCCTGTGGGGATTTACATATCACCACATCTACCTGAACACCGGAAAGTGGGAGACAGAGCTAAAGCTCATAAAAATTGATGAGATACATTGCAATGATGTCAACTAGCTCTGGAATGAAACCCTTGTGGTGATGGGGGCATGGGTAAGGCTGAAATGCAGCATTCTGTAAAAATAAAGGCCCTGCTTACAGGTATTAAGCTTGAAAGCCCTTAAATTTAAACTGATAAAATAATTCCCTCAAATGAGGTTGAGTGGGGAGGGGATTGTGCAAAAAAACCCCTAAAACTATTTCTCTCTGTGTTCATGCAAACATTAAAAAATCTGGGCAAGACAGAAAAAGTAATCTGAAACTTTATTAAATTCAATCTTTCTCCTGTTTTTGTCCCAGCTACATCAGACTTGGATTTCATCTCTCACTCAAACATTCTTAATCTGAATTTGTTTGTCATGAAATTGTTGCTCTTTCACTGTGTCAGAATAACATAACCACTGCAGCACTGTTATGGACTTGTGCATTTCATTGTCACACAACCATACGCAAGTGGAGTGTGGCCAGCAGGTCGAGGGAGGTGATTCTCCCCCTCTACTCTGCCCTTGTGAGACCTCACTTGGAGTACTGCGTCCAGTTCTGGAGCCCCCAACATAAGAAGGACATGGACCAGTTGGAGAGGGTCCAGAGGAGGGCCACGAAGATGATAAGAGGGCTGGAGCACCTTTCCTCTGAGGACAGGCTGAAAGAGTTGGGGCTGTTCAGCCTGGAGAAGAGGAGGCTCCGGGGTGACCTTATAGCGGTCTTCCAGTACCTCAAGGGGGCCTACAGGAAAGATGGGGAGAGGCTGTTCAGGAGGGCCAGTTATGATAGGACAAGGGGTAATGGTTTTAAAATAGAGGGAGGTAGGTTCAGGTTGGATATTAGGAAAAAATTTTTTACTATGAGAGTGGTAGAACACTGGAACAGGTTGCCCAGAGAGGTGGTGGATGCTCCATCCCTGGAGACGTTCAAGGCCAGGTTGGACAAGGCCCTGAGCAACCTGATCTAGTTGGAGATATCCCTGTTCCTTGCAGGGGGGTTGGACTAGATGACCTTCGAAGGTCCCTTCCAGCCCTAACCATTCTATGATTCTATGATTCTAAGTAGGTAAGTCTATGTGTAATTATCCAAATAAACTGAAGTAAATACAACAGCACAGGCCACAGTGGAGACATTTTCAGACAGTACTTGAAGATTAAAATCATCAGGAGAGCTACCTTAGCTTTGATCTACCATTAGTGCTTCTACTTAAAGTATCTTATCTAGAAATTCTTATCCTTCAGGAAGTGCTTGCCTCAGGTTTTCTGTGTTTCTGAGTCAAAATACACCAAGCTACATGGCTGTACTGACAGCCCTCTACTCAACCCCTAAATAACTCCTAATTTCACAGCATTGCTTTAGTGCTGCTTTCCCAACAGGACCTAGGCTAAGAGCTCTAGTGCATTGTGCATAAAAACTTACCATGAGCCACAGCAATTACTGTGAAGGAAAGGCTGCAGCAATTTATTAAGTTTCTGCCTGGATTTTATGCCCCTGTGTCAAGAGGAGTAAATGAAGGAGGAAACTGATTCCATGCATCTAGAGAGCACTCTCCTTACCCCAACGATGCACCTGATACACAAAGCATATTCTTTAACCCCTCACCCTTGAATCCATGTCCAACCCCTGGTAAATGGAAGTAAGACAATATGAGAAGCAGTCCATTCTGTTGAGCCCAAATAAGAACCCAGGAGGACAACAACTGGAAAGACTGCTCCTTTCTCCCTCAGATAAAAAGAACTGTTGAACAGGCTGACTCATGCAACACAGTCACTAGACCAAGGAGATGAACTACCAGTAATAATACTGGTATGTCGCAAACACTTGTTCTACAGTACTTCCTATAAGTCAGTATGGCAAGGGAATAGAGGTAAAAATCCCATTAAGGCACATATGAGTACCGGTTTCCTATAAATCCGAATCCACAAAATAAAGAACTGACATCAGTCACTCCCGCAGCCACAGAAATAGCAAAGTATTTAAAGCAGCACCTTGCTTCAAATATGAGCCATTACCAGTTGCTTTAGAGGAAGATGCGCACAAAAAAAAAAAAAAAAAATCATCGGGACAGCTCACTCTCTAAAAAGCTGAACATAAGAAAAATGTCTTGCTAAGTCCTGTCTACTGGCACTTTCCTTCAAGTCAAAGAACAAGGGTTTGCATTACCTACGAACAAAGTGATCTTATGTGTCTCAGAAGAATTTGACCCAATCCCTCTCACTGCTGCTCAGTGCTTTCTGTCATTTTGCAATGGTAAGTTCCATCCAATAAACGGCACCAAGCACACCCAAAGTATTTTGTCTTCTCAGCAGAAAAGAGATCGCTGCAGTTTAACCTGCTCCCAAACCGTCAGGTCCCCTTGGATCATCTCATTGTCCTCACTAGTAGCAACTATCCATGCTAAGTGGTGTGACACCCACTGACAACCCTTCATCAGTACTGAGTGACATCCAACAGTCCTACCTTCCTTTGTGCCCAAACCAGTGTAACACCACATCGTTCCTCTCCCCTATAGTAATCCAGTTCTCTAGTCCTTTTGAGATACCTTGTCAAAAGTTTAAAAACATCTGTAAACACAACATACACCAGTTTTTCTTTAACTGCACTTTGGCTGACATATAAAAACAAATATAGTAGCAAGAAGGAGTCACATCCATCCTCTTGAGACTCTCTGCTAGCCAGCAGATGAAAATAAGCAAATGCAAAGTTTAGAGTCTAGCTCCAACCAAGAAACAGTTGTTACCAGTAGAAAATAAAACGTCAAGAGAAGCCTTCTGAA
Source organism: Tauraco erythrolophus (assembly GCF_009769465.1). Lineage (NCBI taxonomy): Eukaryota > Metazoa > Chordata > Aves > Musophagiformes > Musophagidae > Tauraco > Tauraco erythrolophus. Next base: position 119,018,608 of record NC_141465.1, on the reverse strand, counting down.
TGAAGCAATTCCCAGATTCTGTTTTTCAACTGTCTCAACTGTTTCTTTAAAAGTTTCCTCCCTTTCGCTGTTATTTTTCACCTTCTGGATTTCTCCTGCAGGAACATACGAAATGAGGTAACTCCTAAAGTAAAAGAGGAGAGGGTACGTGACCTTTCTTTCCCTTAGTCGGTTAGCTGTGGGGTCCACAACACAGACTGGTGCTGGCAATTTCTCGACACAGCATCTTGCTGAGATTATGCGTTAAAAGCCTTCCACGAACCTACACAACAGCAATTTACCAAATTCATTCTAGGACCAGGTGACCACCATGGTACTCTGACAAACTTTTCTCCTAATTAGGTTTTCTTACAGGAGTGAAAGACTAAATGTACTGATCATTAATAATTATTCTCAGGCTACAGCATTCAGGCATAAACATGCCTACTTCTGAATCAGCTGGTTTTGTTCTGGCTTATAAGAACAGTAATGGAAATAAATCCATTACTAATACACACAGGGCTGTAAATATCAACTTATGTTTTATAGTTGAATATAAATAGCAGGACAGAAACTCCTGAAACCGACAAACAAGTCTGACTTTTATTATTAATAATGAATGCTTTGCCTTACATAGAAGTTTTCAAGCCTGGTGGATTTCAAAGTGTTTCACAGTACAAGCATATGAAAAAAAAGTCACATAGATTGGGTAAAAACAACAGGAAGTTTGACCCTTGCAAAACTGGCTTTGAAACATCTGCAATAAAAATTATCTCTTGGTTCATATATGTATGTGCTTCATGTCTCCCTGACAGGAAGGGATAAAAGTAAAACTGGGCTAAGTACGGACTGCGAGACAGGGAAGGTGATGAGAACATCAGCAAGAATGATGTCAGAACTGTCTAAAAGTGCAGAAAAGGGAGTGAGAGAAAAGCCAGACATCCGCTGAAGTTGAGACTCCTCCATGAATTCTATGTTGGCATATTTACTGGGCCTATGCAGAGTCAGAGGTGGAATAGCTAAACATGACATCAGTCACAAGTGAGCCACGCCACCAGTGCAAAGGGAACTGAAGAGGATATATGAAAAGTAGTACAGCCCCTGGAGATTTCAGGGACATGTACATGGCATTCCCCACCCCCCAGCCAAGTGAAAAACTTGTTGGAAGTATTCAAACTGCCCAACCATTTTTCCCTTTTAATAAGCTTATTCAACAACAACAACAAAGGCTGAAGTATCTGTTACAATTTTTCAATCTATTGCACCCATTACTATTTTTTTTATGAACATATTTTGACTTGCAAAGCAAAAGTGGCTTTCAAAAAGGAAAAGGGTGATGCACAAAGTGAATGGATGTGGAAACCTAACACAATTGGTAATTGATCTTGGATCAGCAAACAGTTTTCTGTTCTTGGCACTCTTCCCACAACAGAAGCTCCAACGTGCTACAACTGCACGATGGGATAAACATCAGTTCCAATGAAAACAAACGAGAGTAGCTACTACTTACCATGTACAAATCCTTGTTGATGCCCAGGTACTTCCCATTACCACAACCAACATCAGCCACTATTGACCCTTTAGGTAGGGACCTGAGAAACTCTACAATGCGGGGCCATGGGCTATGCCTGGTACTGCTGAAGTGTGTGGCAATCTCTTCGTACACCCTGTGTACATAGTCTTGCTCCAGCTTCAAGGCCTCCACCTCACTGCAGGGAAATGAAGGTTCTACTTGTCTTTGCTGTCCTTTCTGGCTGTCACAGACAGACGGGTAAACTAGATACAGCAACAGATACACAAACCATAGATTTTTTTAAAGTCATTCCTTGTTGGTTAAACTTATTTAGCAAAATAAAATTAGAAGTAAAATATTAATATGCAAAAAATGCTCCATTCCTCCTTCACTTTTAAAAACTGAAATGCAGGTCAAGCTGCAGTAATGTTTGATGACCTTAAAACAAGCAACCTGCCCACGTGTACTAGAGGCCGCCTGCAGCTATCATTCATCCTGCTATGTTAACGAGGTTTATGTTTTCAAAAGTGAGACAGTGCCCCTAATATCAAAGATCATGACATCATTGCAATTCAGCCTCTGAAATTCTGTTCTGAGGGCACAAATGGACTTCAATTCCATGTAATCATTGAGTCACCTATCTATTATTACCTGTACTGCCCTAAGGCACTGACATGGCTCTGTCACTGCAGATCTGAGTGCTTCTCCTTCTCTAAGGTACTTATTTTCACAAAATTACAGTCCCATTCAAATAAAAAAAAAAAACAACAAACTGACAGCAACCTGAAGAATAGTAGCAACTTCTATTCTGTTGCATTATTCTGGCACTTGGGGTCCCAATGAAATTCAAGATTCCAGATTACTTGCCTGGCTCTAGAGCCAGACAAATGCCTTCCTGTAGAGAGAAACTCCAGCAACCACACAGATGCAACCAATTCAAGCCATACAGTATGCCTAACCCTGAGCCATTCAGGAATGGCTACCAGGACTGCCAGAACTATTATGGGTGATAAATAACAATTTTGACTTGAAGATCGCCTCAAGACACTTACTGCAATTGCAAGGGCTTCTCCTCACTTTCCTGAATGTAAACGATGTCCTTGTTTCTCTTCGATTTAGTGTTAAATCTCCAGCATTGGCAGTGATTAGTCCAACTTTTTGCCCAAGCTCAGATGCTTGAATGACATCATATTTTCGAGGCGTAATCCTAAAACAAAGTAACACCAAATAAAAGAATAATTCACTTTGCATCAGCAAAAAACCCCAATCTATCTTTATAGGAAGGCAATTCTTACAGACTGTGACAAGTGTGATGACAGCACGCTATTCAATGTACTGCTGCTTCTCAGTTTTCAACTACTCAATTTCAGAGAAAAAGAGGAGCTGACACAAACTAATGACATTAATTAGTGTTATTTATTTGCAAGTAATTACATTTCCCTTCCCTCCCTTCCTTTCCTTCCATGAAGTTTAATTGTTTATTTTGCTAAGACTTACATTTTTATATATATTTTATGCAAAAATATATATTTGTTGAAGATAAAATACACCACTAAAAACAGTAGCTATGGGTATAAAAACACAGAACTGGCTGAGCTGTACAACAGCAGACTGAAGTTTCTTGATACAAACGGGCCTCTACACCAAATTCTGCTTTGCAACAGAATGACTTTCCATTTATTGACAACAGAAGACGTAAAGAATGTAGCACTTGGGAGATTTGCTAAAATGCCTAAAGGGAGAAACTCTGCTGCAGATCTTTCTTGACCAAAATCTATCTATCAATCAAGCAAACTGGGAGCAGAGCTTCTTAAGCTACCTCCGGATTTGGCAGGGAACTTAATGAAACACAAAAACATTTTTGCAAGGACAAAATTCATAAAATGAAAGTAATTTGGAACTTTCTTAGGGTGACAAAAGTTTCAAATAATTTTATGAATAAGTTTAAATCACAAATAAGTACCGAAACCAAGAATTTTTAATAGCTTTACAAAAGGATCTCTCTCAAAGCTGAGAAGAGCAAAATGAGAAAGTAAAACATGAAACACAACACAAGACAAGAGAAACAGCTGCACCCACATGTAGTTTCCCCTAACTTGCACATTGGAAAAAGCAGATACTCTTGGAACAAAATGGAATCTTTTGAGGGAAACAGCTTAGCACTTCAAAGCTGTTACTGTCACTCGGAAACACTTCCTGAACTTAGTCATCAAGGAGATTAATGCAGAAATTTCATTGGGGTGGGGGGAGAATCTCTAAGGAATTGGCCTCTCAGTGAAGCCCCTTTAGAGCTGCTGACTTCAAAGTATCTGACTCCCAGCAAGACAAACTCTCGGTATAAAACTGACGTCCATGTTGGTTAGCTGAGTTTAACCCTCACAGGTTGAGCCAAAAGAGGAAAAAAAGTCTCACAACTATTAATAAAGTAGAGCATTCAGTTTCATCTCAAATTTCTACTGGAACTTTTTTACAAGTCGTTGACCAATAATGCCTGTACTTAACCAAGGAGAACCATCCAAATGCCGAGAAGGCAGCATGCAGCCTGATCAGCATTCCCATACTTTGCTGTATGCCATCTTTCCTACCACAAGGAAGCTGATCTCTAATCCAGTCACAAGGAAAAAGACTACAGGTCCTTTCTGTCCGGAAATCAGGAAGCAGCACGTTGATGCTCCATCTAGTTGTTGCAAAAAGGAGACACAGAGCAGCCCAAAGAATGGAAATCTCCCAAAGGCAGCCATGGAAAGGATGGGATCTAAAAAAGAGCTGCCTTGTTCGTGGCAGATAATGAAGCTATGATGAAATAATCAGCTGAGGATGTCTCTCCCTGGACAGAAGAACTTCAAATCCCAAGTTTGCAGATCTTCTGTTTAATTTTCTTTTGTTCTTGTAGCAATAAACTAAGCATATCAGCTAATGTTTTCAGAAATAAGTCATCTTTTCCAAGGTTCTAGTTTCAACATACATAATTTCCTTTTTCCTATACTACAAGCAAGAACTCTATATAAAGGCTGGGCTAAAAACAGGATTCCTAATGTCAAAAATAAAATGCTACACATCCTCTTGCTTGGCATAGTTATTTTACTATTGCAGTGTCAGGAATGATGTTTTGCCAGGTTACCCAACCAAACCCGAACCTCATCAGAAAAAACATCACAAATTAACCTCATCAGAAAGTCGTAATTTTACTTTCACCTATAAGAGAAAAAGAGCACATACCTTTTGCTCTCCTTGATGACACTGTATAGCTTATTTCTTAACCATATATTTCTCTTTCAGAGAGAACAGAACAAAAATCCTTTTCCTGTGCACTTTGTTAACAGGGTCAAAACGAAGTCTCCAATTCTCTTGACATCCAAATATACATATAGAAAACATTTCCAGAATAATTCCAAAACTGAACCTTTTGCTCTCTAATTTGACTTCTGAGGAGTAGATAAAGGCACCACAAATTATCTTAAATACATCCTGTTGTTACATATGCAAGAGAATTACACTTGCTTGCTGGACGATTCATGTTGTTGACTACAACAGTATGCTCCACTAGCATGCTGGAAAGCTTACCCCATTTCAGTATCTTGACCCACTACTGTTTGCAAAAATACACAGGAAAAACTATTTTTAGAAAAGGTTGACAAGCGCTGGGACAGGACTAAATTTTACATGAGCAGAAAAATCTGGGATCTTCATTTTAAATGTAGTTTATATCATTGATTCTCAAAAGACAACCATCACTTCATAGAACCACAGAATCATAGAACTGTCTGGTTGGAAGAGACCTTCAAGATCATCGAGTCCAACTAATCCATTCTCTGCCCAGCCTGTACTTGTGCTTGGGATTGCCACGACCCACGTGCAGAACCTTGCACTTGGCCTTGTTGAACTTCATGAGATTCTCACAGGCCCACCTCTCCAGCCTGTCAAGGTCCCTCTGGATGGCATCCCTTCCCTCCAGCGTGTCCACAACACCACACAGTCACAAGTGAATTAAGTAATAATCTCATTCCAGCTCTTAGTAGGCAGGTGCAGCACCCGAACCTGAATGCCTGCTGGCAAGTATTTCAAGTGTCCTGGGTGCATCCATCCCCCTCCTGGGAGCTGGGCTGCCCAGAGTCAGCTTGGAAAGAGCAGAGCTGGTGGCCTTGGAGAAAGCTGTCATGAAGACAGTCAGAGGCCTCAGCAAGGGCCATCCCTCCTTCCCCTGGGAGCTGCTTTCAAACGAAGGCTGTCCCGCTGGGCCTTCACCCAGCTACAGCCCCAGATGCTGTGTCTGTGCACAGCCACTGCCCCACTGATCTGGGCCTTGACCCCCAGGCTGACATCCCAACCTGGCCTCAACCCAGCCCCATGGAGCTGCCTGATGCCCGGGGTTGGGGGCTGCCCCCAGCTCCCCTGGCCAGCAACAGCACTGATGTGGAAACCACACTATGTTCTCAGAGTTGCAGGTAACCTTTCCAAGAGATGACTGACAGTATTTGACAGGATAGAGCAAGAAGCTCATAATGCTGGTGTCTGTGTTCAGTCTTGAATATCAAAAAACAAGACTTCACTGACCTGGGCTTCTATAACGATGCACATCAGAAGTACCAGCTGCTTTTTACAACTATTTAATTTAATGAGGGAATATACAGGTGGTATAAGTGCTCTATAAAAATGAACAATGTAAAGGTCATTGAGGAGTTCATATTCACACTTCTCCAGAATATAAATTAACCAGTAAAATTAAAAGGCAGAAAATCTTCTGCCAATAAAAAGGATTTGGTGTTTAATTTACACAGAACATAATTAGTCTCTCCAACTGACTGCTGCAACCACTGATGGCTTGGGTCAAAGGAAGAAACATTTACCATGGGTATTTCTGTCCAATATGAGGATTTCCATATTCTCCTGAAGTACACTACTGTCACTCTCAGAGCTTGTCAGGGTTTCAGCCTTTTGCTAATTTCAGCGCTCCTATTGTAAGTATCTCCCAGCAGTGTATGATTTAAAAAGTATGTATTTAAACTCTACAATAAGCAAAGTCTCACGATATATTTCAAATAATCTATTTTCCAGGATCCCAAACCTACTCTAGTACAATGCAGGCTTATCAGTAGTTAAAGTGTCCCTAAACCAGCTGGGAAGAGCTCAGAAAGATTCCCCTTTATCACCCTCATGCCCTCTGCACAGGGGAACTCACTCTCTTCTCTAAAGACTGGCATATGTGACCCAATGGGAAATGCTGTGGGCTGAAAAAGAGAGAAAGGAAATGGTGAAGCTAATTGCACTACAATCATTCTTTGCCAGCTCAGAGTCATTGAGGACTTTCACACCACAGATGTAAGTGAGAGCAATTTCCAAGTGAAACTTCACTTGTGACAGCAGCAGGAAACTGCAGCTCAGGGATTGGCAATTAGCTTCCCAATATACCCATTTTTTTCAATTTAACATGAGCAGCATCTGAGCAGAGGAGTGAATTTGTATAATAATTATAAAACTTCATTTGTTTCAGAGCAATTCTAAATACAGGATGTCATTAACAAAGCACATAAACAACATATATTATTCTGCTATTATCAGCAATGCACGGACTCTTGCACATACCCATGTGTCCACAGGTATCTGGATTCTCCAGCCATCACCAATAAACTGCATCTGGGCAGCATAATTGCCACTGTATGGCCATCAGGGTGTTTGAAATCCATCACAATCTAAAAAGAAACAAAACCAGCCACCACGAATGAGCATGACTCACAGAGCTTCATATACATGCCAGGCACTCTCAAGTCCTAGCTTTGCCTTTTCAATGTCTTTATCAGAATATCACCATGAAACAGCTACATATTTCCTAGGGATGCAAAAGCCTCGGGGTCGCTGTCCTTAAGATCTCTCCCTTTCAGCACTGTGTTCAAAAATTTGAGAAAGTCACAAACATATGTGTGTGTGTGTGTATATATAATTAAAATACTAAATATAGACATATACTTATTTTCTTTTCACAGTAATAGCTTTCTTTGGGAGGATATGGTAGCACCGTTTAATCTCTGTGTATCCTGCAAGGAAAGAATTACCACCCCTCAACTAAAGGCAACTGCATAAGAGGAGGAGAGGGCTCATTTGCTGTGACTCAGGCATCTGAAAGTTACCTACCTGGGCTAAGGCAGTCAGCTACTGTCTTTTTGTGAAGTCTATGGAGAGAGAGATAAGTATCTCCACAGAGTGAGTCATCCTAGTCTAAAACGTAGAGCTAAGTGATGTGGAATGACCCTATGCCCTCTGGAAATGCCTACCCATTCAGAGCAGATTGAGCCCAGACAATTAATTCAGAGTAGATATATAACATTTAGATAACCACTATTAGGCGAGAGAAATAATATCCAACTCGCCCATGTTTCTTGGAGGTTTACAGCACAACAAGCACACACACTCTCCCAAGATCCTGACTAACATGCCAACTACCAGACCATCCTCTTATTATTTGCCACCTGGCTTCTAGCCATGGCAATATACTGAGGTAACGCTTTCAGCTTTATTCCAATTTCACAGCCCAGATGGCAGCGCTACATTTTGCTTCTGCTTCAGCTAGGAATGTTATCCTTTTACATTCCCCAAATGAGAGAAACTCTTGCTGTGGAAAATAAGGAGCAGGCCCTTTAAGCAAGCCAAATGAGTTACAGAAGACTTACCAAAAAAGAAAAGTGGTCAAAAACTATTCAAGTCAGCAGTTCCAGTTATACTGGAGAATTAGCACCACGAAAGTGCTGCCACCTGATTTGTAACCTATGAAGTATGCAATTTAAAAGCAGTGCAGACTTACTACGGTATGCCAGATCAAAACAAATTAAGCAGTTCTGCTTCTGCATACAGATGCATTTAACAAAGAGAAAACAGTGGTGCAATGATCAGTCATTCAGCACAAAAAAATCAGCAAGACCGAAACTGAACAAGCAAGACTTTTAAACACTACAAATTACCTCTTACAACATTTACTATTTAACGTTGTGCACACTGAAGCAAACTACAGTGGCATTTACATTTTTAGGAAAAAAATTATTTATGCTGTAGTACCACCCACATAGAGTGACATAGCTTCTCCTGTTGAGCTATCTAAATTTAAGGCAAGAAATGATGATGGTGACAAAGAGAGGCCGAAAGGGGAAGAGAGATATCGGGGAACAGGAATAAAGCCTACCTATAAACTCTGATTAAAGATTACAAAACTTTCCAATAGCTACACAAAGAGATGAATGGCAGCCACCTGCTAATACACTCCTTCCCCTGCACCAAGTTATTTCTTCTAGGTATCCTCAAAGAAGCATGGGGTGAAGAAGAAGAAAACACAGTGGCTTCACAGATCTGATGGGGAGGCTGCCCCATAAAGCGCGACTAGGTGCAAGGCTCCGTAAAAAGATGTAGTTATCTGGCAAGGCAAAGAAACCAGAGGATAACTAATCAGGACCAGCAACGGAAAAGAAAAGGAAAGGAAAAGCATGAAAAGAAAAGAAGTGGAGAGAGAAGTGGTCAGATGAAATGGGTGAGATGGTATCTGAGTCTGTCTTTTACCTCTCTGGCTCACTGCTGTTGCGGGACAGGTGTGAGGGGACAAGACAGACTGGGTTCTTCAGAAGCATGGCAGAATACAACTAATGAATAAACCTGAGACTCTGTCCAGACTCCTTCCTGGAGGCTCAGTTACCCCACTGTCCCTCTTTCTGGGTCAGTAGTAGCTACAAAGCTCTGTTCTTGCAGATGATGTTCAAGAACTGCACTTTCTCCAAGAGTCAATGAAGAGACCTCCATGGAGTCCCCTACACTTCCAGTTCCCATCTCCCCCCAGGGCCCAGAAGAGGACCTCGTTCTCTTTCACTTCTGCACGTCAGGCTGGGGACTCTACATGAAGCAGAGGGAAGCAGTTCCTCCAGCCCCCTGCTTTCTCCGCTGCTTTACCTCGTGCATCTCCAATTCCCTTTTTCCCCCACCAACTGCACGGCCCCAGAGTCTCTTCATAGAAGATGCTCCTCAACCCCTGTCCTGTTAACAACTGCGCATCCGAAATAGCAGAAGCTCAGAGTGCTCTGTAACAGATAGCACGTTGGGAATGAGAGGCCACAAAACTATCCCTAGTAGCTGGACTTTCAGGCAGAAATGGCAGGAAAATAGACAGTAAAAGAGGAGAGCATGTCCTCCTGGTTGAATTTCAGCTATGCTAAGCCAACAAAAGAACACATGGAACAAAATTTCTGATGGTGCAGCATTTGAGGCTGAAAAGCAGGAGATTATCTATGTAACATCTTGCAAGTCTAGTCCTCACCAGCACAGGATCCCAGCTCTGTCCCTGCTCCCTTCTTCTCTGTGGAGGAAAAGCTTCTGTACTATCATCTCACACTGTGTGGCTGCTCCCCTTCTAAATGAATTTCATCCTTATGACAAGCTGTGATGATTTCGGGAGGAAAACATAAATAAAGGATTAATTTACTTGCAAACGGGCAATGACATTAAGTAATTAGCAGTAATTGGAAGAGTCAAAAATCCAAATCCAAAACTGACTTTCACTTACGAGGCAGACAGAGATCCTCAGCTAGAATATATTAGAATTGTGCACTTTTTCTATTAACAACAAATTTGACATTGCACTTCAAACAGAGAAGCAAATTTAAGACACCTAGTGTGAACATCTGAAGAAAATTAGTGCAATTCCTATGCTTCATTCCTTATCTAGAATAACTGCACCTGAATGCTTAAAAAAAAAAAACAAGCAAGAGTACTTCTATCCTTTGTTTACAGTACAGTAGAGAACATTTAACCTAGAAAGGTTTTTGAAGAACTCTGTTCTTATCTCTGAAAAGCCTATTACTGACTGAAGTAGATAACATTCCCACACTCCTATATGTGTCTTTATCCTGGCAGAAAATTCTAAATTGTCACTGTCCACACACATGCACACAAAAGATTAATACATTTGGTCCTCTTTTTAATTTACTAAGGACTCACAATCGATAAAGCAACTCTGCCACTGCTGAATCAATCTGCTTCATGACAGCTTTGCTCCACAGGAGCTATTTCCAATTACTATTTTCGTTTTTACCTATTTTCTTTTTTCTCTTAGATGGCAGAGTCAATAAAGATCAAATTTCCAGCTAGCCTATGGTGTACTATCCAGAGATTACATTCAAAAAATAAAAACAGTGGATGCTTTGATCTTATACAACTTCTATCTTCTTTCTTTGTGCTATGGAAAAAGTGTGTCTCTAAATATACAAAAAAATACTTAAAAAGAATCAAACAGCTAATAATACCTACTTGTGGTTTTAAATAACTTGTCATAATGCCAGGTTATTTAAGAGAGAGTGTTTATGACGAGGGAGCATAGGAAGCAGTAAACAGCTTTCAAGGATGGCTAAACATCAAAGCAAAGGGACACCCACACCACGAACATTGTTCCTGTGGCATAAAATACAGCAAAACACAGAAACCAGGAAAGAATCCAGCATAAAAGAAAAAGGGAAGAAAGTATGTTTTTCTTAACTCCTCAGGGAATGAGAAGTCTGCACTGCCTTTCAGTGCAATGATACTTTACTTCATGAAAGAGCAGGAGGATGGACGTGAATGACTGGTCTATCAAATAAGTAACGATCCAAAGGCAAAACAGAAATCATGCAACAGGGCTCTAAGGACAATGTCAATAAGGATTTCACTGCTACAGCTTGGAATGACAATATTGTTTCGCTAAGCTTTGTCTCTGATGCAATTTGTATTTGATGTTAATAGACTACCTTAGACAAAACATACTCTAAAACTGAAAAAAGTACAATGTAGAATGCTTCTCAAGTCTCTGACATTATTTACTGAATTTTCAGAGAGCAAAGACATATTATCAGCCTACATAGCAGTTTCCCACATGTAGAACAGATGAAATGGAATGTCTACTTCAAAGACAGCTAAGAGGTTTAAAGCCCACACACGGAGCTTGAACAACACCGTGGGGCTCCGTGCAGAGGCAGGAGCCTGCGGGCTTACACAGGACCGAGACAATCAATGGTGCCTTTAACTGCAAAAACCATGCTAAATTCCAAAATGTGGAATTCAGAAAAATGCTGAGATTTAAGGAGAAAGAGAATGGGATTATCTCCTCTGAATAATCTACCTCATAGGAAATCTATCTTATGTAACATATGCTGATATTTACATCCTATATCATGTTCATACCTAGCCATACTTCAGAAGATGAGCGCAACATTGACAATCATGATGATGAAATATTTCAGTGCTGCCTACCTCAAAAATCTCTCAACACATGCACAGGTCTCCCCCATATCAGATTTATGCCAAAGCACACCATCTCTTGCTAAGCCTGCTTATCTACTTAGGCACTACAGTGATGCTACTCACATGCTTACTACACTTGCTAGGTTTTCTTTCTTCAAAACTTGTATTCAATGTTCCATCCATGCAATACATTAGTATCTTCCTGAATTTTCTGTGTCACTCTAAGTATATATTTCTTCCTCTTACTTGAAGTCTATAGAATCATAGAATCATAGAATGGTTAGGGCTGGAAGGGACCTTCAAAGGTCATCTAGTCCAACCCCCCTGCAAGGAACAGGGATATCTCCAACTAGATCAGGTTGCTCAGGGCCTCGTCCAACCTGGCCTTGAACGTCTCCAGGGATGGAGCTTCCACCACCTCTCTGGGCAACCTGTTCCAGTGTTCTACAACTCTCATGGTAAAAAATTTTTTCCTAATATCCAACCTGAATCTACCTCCCTCTATTTTAAAACCATTGCCCCTTGTCCTATCACAACAGGCCCTCCTGAACAGCCTCTCCCCATCTTTCTTGTAGGCCCCCTTGAGGTACTGGAAGACCACTATAAGGTCACCCCGGATCCTCCTCTTCTCCAGGCTGAACAGCCCCAACTCTTTCAGCCTGTCCTCATAGGAAAGGTGCTCCAGCCCTCTTATCATCTTCGTGGCCCTCCTCTGGACCCTCTCCAACTGGTCCATGTCCTTCTTATGTTGGGGGCTCCAGAACTGGACGCAGTACTCCAAGTGAGGTCTCACGAGGGCAGAGTAGAGGGGAAGAATCCCCTCTCTCGACCTGCTGGCCACGCTCCTCTTGATGCAGCCCAGGATGCGGTTGGCCTTCTGGGCTGCAAGAGCACATTGCCGGCTCATATTGAGCTTCTCGTCCACCAGTACTCCCAAGTCCTTCTCCCGATCCATTCACCACCCAGTCTGTATTTGTGCCTGGGATTGCCATGACCCAGATGTAGGACCTTGCATTTGGCCTGGCTGAACTTCATGAGGTTGACACGGGCCCACCTCTCCAGCCTGTCGAGGTCCCTCTGGATGGCATCCCTCCCTTCCAGCGTGTCCACAGCACCACACAGCTTGGTGTCATTGGCGAACTTGCTGAGGGTGCACTCCATGCCACTGTCCACGTTACCGACAAAGATGTTGAAGAGGGCCGGGCCCAACACGGACCCCTGAGGGACGCCACTCGTGACCGGTCTCCACTTGGACATCGAGCCGTTGACCACTACTCTCTGAGTGTGGCCATTGAGCCAATTCCTTATCCACCGAGTGGTCCATCCATCAAACCCATGCCTCTCTAGTTTAGAGAGAAGAATGTCGTGCGGGACAGTGTCAAAAGCTTTGCACAAGTCCAGGTAGATGATATCCATTGGTCGACCCTTGTCCACCGATGCTGTCACCCCATCATAAAAGGCCACCAAGTTGGTCAGGCACGATCTGCCTTTGGTGAAGACATGTTGGCTGTCACCCATGTTGCCCTCCATGTGCCTTAGCATGGTTCCCAGGAGAATCTGCTCCATGACCTTGCCAGGCACAGAGGTGAGGCTGACCGGTCTGTAGTTGTTCGGGTCCTCCTTGTTCCCCTTTTTAAATATGGGGGTTATGTTCCCTCTCTTCCAGTCATCGGGGACCTCGCCAGACCGCCACGACTTCTCAAATACAATGGCCAGTGGCTTGGCAACTTCATCCGCCAGTTCCTTCAGGACCCGCGGATGGATCTCATCAGGTCCCATGGACTTGTGCACCTTCAAGTTCCTCAGATGTTCTCAAACCTGCTCTTCAAGTACAGCATGAACGTTTAAAAACTATTTCAACATATGGACAACACTTCATTCTTTTCTCTCTGAGGTCTCACCTTGTTATGATTTTCTTGATAAACCCGAGGAGATGGGTGTATCCACTGAACAGCATACCATAACTATTAGGTATGCCATTGACTCCACAATACAAATTCTCTTGTTGTTTTTACTCTGTTTACAAGATTCACATCGTGCAGAAGAAGAAACCTTCTGCAATTTCTAAGCCAACTCTTGTTGGATGGAGAAGCTTCCAATCCTCTGCAGGCCCTTGTTGTCACAGCTAGCTGGAATATACACCACTTTCCTTTTGTACCCGGGGATGCATCTCTTGAGGTTCACCAACTCCAAGATATTAGAAGTTACTAGTCATCCCACTAGCTGGATGGCAGCTCCTTATAGTGTCCAACAGGGTGGCTGCTCTGCCCAGCCTCAGTAGAGGTTGGGATCCTGGTGGCACATTTTGCAGCATCACATTAACTTGTGACTGCTGCTGTTCCCACTCCAAGGTCTCTCCCTGCCGCTACAAGTTCTTATGGTTCACTCATACGTCTTCTCAAGCTGACTCTTCTTTGTTTCAAAAGCCTCTTTGTAAATGCAGGGTTACTGTTTAATCATGCTGATTGAACAGCCAGACTAAAAGAAGAACACAACAAACCTAACCCATTAAAGATTACCCATCAAATATGCCAGTTCCAACTAACTCTAAAAGCATCAAGTTTCTTTTGTGTGTCAGGACATCATCACCTGTGGCCTTTGCACCTTCCCAGATCATTACCTGTGCTAAAACTCAATGTTGAATATTAGACTCCTACATTAAAGACCTTCAATCCCTACAGTAAAAGGCAATAGCTGCGTTACCACTGCTTCCATCTCTCTGCCACCACAGGAATAAATTTCTCCTTTTTGGAAATTGCTATCCAACCCCAGTATATGACCTTGATGTCCTTTTGTGAATCCAGAGACAAGGACTCAGTCAAGTTCTCAACAACATCAAGTTTATTCAATTTCACTAACATTCCATTTTCATCCTTTAACAAATCACCTCCCTAGCTCTTAGCTTAAACTCTTTAAGGACACAGAAAGCAAGAGGCTAATGCTGTTAGTCTTCATTTAATTTCTTTTATTGACTTAGCCTCCTCTGAAATATTTTCCATTCTTTCAGTCATATATCTTCCCTCACATCTGTGGGTGCTACTACACTGACACACAGAGAATTAAATCCACCTACACCAGGGCAGAATGCGCCCCAAATGTATGAAATCACTCATTTTTCTTTCCAAAAGAAAGGAAATTGCCAAGATTTTGTATCACTTGCCCTCTCATGGAGTACAGTTCAATGGAAGTGCACAAGAGGACTCTTACACTCTCTAATCCTAGTGGCCTCCAGAGGGCTCAATCTGTTCAAGATATAATGCCCAGACATCACAAGAAAGCAGTTCTGCATCCTCAGCCTTGCACTTAATGTATTACTCTCATGTCCTGAAACCAAATAATCCTTACTTACATGTTCAATGCTTACAAAGAGTCTATCAAGAAACCACTGGAGAAGTTCTTACAACACACACGCAACTGTTCCGTAATGTGTACAGCTTTATATGCAAGTACGATGATGTTTACAGGATCCTGGTATGCACATTGTACATGTGGTGCTGTGGCATATCTGTAATTCACACATTTAGAACTTGCAAGTTCAAGAGATTTTAAACATCTAAGCAGAAAAGGAAATACTTCAGTGTTCAA
This sequence comes from Tauraco erythrolophus, assembly GCF_009769465.1. NCBI lineage: Eukaryota > Metazoa > Chordata > Aves > Musophagiformes > Musophagidae > Tauraco > Tauraco erythrolophus. The sequence goes on along the minus strand of NC_141465.1, from coordinate 119,003,286 downwards.
AAAGATTGTATCACATTTTTAAATCACTAATCATTTAAAAATATCTGTGGAAACACACTATAATCAGCAATTTCCATGTTACTAAGGTTGCAAATATATGTAGCAGGACTCTTTTCAACCATAATTTTATTTCCATGCCACCCTATCTGTACATTTATCATCCTGTCATTGACCATTACAACCTTTAATTGCAAGTTTTCTACAATAAAAGTGGTGTAAGGGACTGTGAACAGAGCCTGCACGTAACATAAACAACAACTGATACAGGACAAACCAGACCGTGGCTGAGTAATACCACCAAACATGGAATAAAACACCTACAGCAATGAGAGTCATTTACAGGAAAGAAGACCTCAAGTACTCAACGTTCAGGGTGTACACTCATACCACATCCTAGTGTGGCACAGACCAACCAGCTGTTGTACCAACCAGCTGTTGTACCAACCAGCTGTTGTACCATAGCCCTAGTTCTTACAAGGGTCAGGATATTTCAAGGCACAGGTAAATCATGCTGCATATTCATTATCCTGTATAGTGGAAAACCATCCTCCCTCACTCTCTACACACACTGGGATGTTCCTCAGACCTTACTCTGCCCTGCTGGTCTCAGCTTTCTGCTGCAATACTGTAGTACAGGAATCCAAGCTAAGTCATAGGGTAGAAACAGCCAATTCAGTTCACGATTAAGACATCTACGTTCGGATATAGATTTTTAAAAATCCTGTTTGGGACCTGAAACCTGTGAAACCAGACACTAGATGTCTAGCTCAGCATGAGCTCCATCACCCGCTACGCTGGACTGACTCAAACCCCATTCATTACAGAGGAGCTCAGGCATGCAGTGCACGTGCATGCACCTACCTGTAAACACTAAAATTTCAGTGTCTTGATCCTGGACTGAATACCACTGACAACACGTTATTTAATAAGGCAGCCAAGTATGGATTCAGCAGATGCCTCAACTCTGTTTAAAACAGTCCTGCCTTAATTAAAACCTCTTCCCGCACTATTATCATGATAATTTTGCCCCCTACATACTGAGAAAGTAGTACAGAAATAGTCCAGTGCTGAATATCTGTAATTCAAAAGGATGAAATGATAAGTTTGCTCAGCCTGAGTGTGAAACAAAGGTCAACTAGCCCTTCTCACAACTCCATCTAACACTGTCCCAGACACCATTACAGTAACAGAGAATTGGCAGAATAGAAGACACACGAACTGTGCCTTCCCGACCTAATTCTTGCGTCATACCTCACAAGAGCTGACAAGACACAGTTTTCAATCTATTGCTATAGAAACTACCATATGGCCTGTTCCTTAATCCTCTACATCTCCACTGTGAAAGGGAAATCTACTGAAGAACGAAGATCTGCGCATGAATTTTCAGAAATGGCTTAAATACATAAAGAAAAGTCATTCCTTAGAAGACAAGAGCATATTAACTCTCAAAAAAAAACCCAAACAAAAACCAACCAAACAACAATGAATGAAAGCCACGTTCTTGGTTAATGATGTCACCTAAGGCCATAAAGTATAATTCAAAACACAGCAGGACATAGAAAGACTTCTTTAAAATCATTTGAAGAAAAAAGTTTTATAAATTCACACAATTGCCATGTTTCACCTCACTGCAGTACCACACACCTGACACACACCTATTATTTTAAAGCAGGTAAAACAATCAAAAAGGAAAAACACGTTTTGAAGTTTGGATAGGCAGTATTCCAACACTGCTGATTTTCATCACAAGCAACGTCATCTCTTCTCTCATTCCCTCCTTCTGCTTCAATAGCTGAATGAGTGACTTTACATAATGCAGCCAAAAGTTACACAGAAGGGCTCTACCATGGCCTCAGCATCTGGCCCTGAATTTACAATGGCTTGCATGAAAATGCACTGCAGAGATGTATGCAGTAACAGAGGAAGAGGAGGAGCAGGAACAAGAACATCTAAGAAGGAACTGTGAAGTGTCCAGTTTTCACCACCTTCAGCTGCACCATCAACCTTTCCTTTCAATCATTCTTCTGTAGCCCCATCAAGCAGACCAGAGCTTCACCCACCTTGCCCCTGCACCACACCACGAGGCTGCCTGACCACCTTCTTCTCCACTAAGAGCACACCTCTTCCACTGCCTTGAATCCGAATCTTTCTGTTGAGTGTAAAAGCATCGCAGGTTTGACAGCTCTGGCTCCAGCACACTTTTAACCGCCCTAAATTGCCAGTTCCTCTGTGAAAATTTCCAGAGTTGACTCTACTGAAACAAGAGCTCTGTGGAGAATCTCCTCCTGAAACACTCAACATAGCTGGAAAGAAAAACAGACACAGAACATTGCAGTATGCGAAATGCTCAGATTTTAAAAGATATTATAAATGCAGGCAGACTTCAACTCCCATTTGCTACACTTACTGGTATTATCAAAGTCCAGTTCAAAGCCAAGAGAGACAATACACCACAGCAGAAGCTTAACAAGTTAAGCTTGTTTCTTTGCTTATAGACTACTTGCGATTATCGACTGACTTCTTGCCATTTCTACATGAAATTTGCCATAGTCTAAAAATAGGCTCCTATGACAATGGAGATGACATCACTGGCTAATGAAATTAGATTTCTTTATTGAATTCCAGAACTGAAGTACAGCTGAAATGCAACAGCTAAAGATAACGACTTTTTAATGCCCTAGAGTTCAGCCTGTTTGCTGTTAATTTGTGGCAGACACCAGGATTCCATTTCATGCATCAAGTTCTGATCTTCTAAAAATAACATGGGGAATAGAAACAGCTTCGACTGATAAATCTCTCATAGAAATTAAAAATTGTTTAAAAAAATAAAAAAATTACTAACTACTCAAACAACAATAGAGAGGTTTCTGTAAAAAAAAAAAATTGAACCATATTTCAAGAACGACAATCCAAACACAAACATAATTTCAGTTGTAAAAATATTAATTGAAATGTAAATTTAAATGCTGTTAGTTTTCTTCTATTACAATGATCACATTTTTCACAGGAATAAATAGCAATTTCATATTTAAACAGTTAATTCATCTCACCACCACTGAAAAGTAGTTCATGTATCATAGTGAAAGGTACATGGGGGGAGTGAAGTGGAACAAGAGGAAAAAAAGTTTTAATTTAAAAAAAGCATTTTTGTGCATCTTAATCTAGAGTTTGTTTGCGTTTTTTCCAAATTTTTATCTATGTACATATTTCCTACCACATGAAAACCAATTAGAAGTCTCCAGCAATAGCAGGACACTTTTTAGAGAGTACGTTTGCTTCCACTGACAAATTCAACATCTGTATCTGTGTGCCACAGCAAAGCCATAACAGCCAGACGTTTGAGAACTGGAAATGAAATGATGCTGTCTCAACACAAAAATAATCAGACTACAGAAACAGCAAATAGCCTGGAGACAATAGGTCTGTTAAAAACAGAATCAAGTTGGTAAAGGAATCCTGCAGAAGTTTTCCTTCATTATTTAGCAGCTATGACCACAGTCAGAAAATTGTAAGCCCTACTGCAAACTTTTTAGAAAGTGTTTCACTCACAGTAGGATTTTGGTGTGATTGTGAGAAAAGTAACTGGAACTATATGACATTTTTCATAGCATCTCTATATATTTTTCCATGGGATATTGAGTGGATTTCATTTTCAAATTCCTCCTAATTGCAATTTTTTTTGTCTCTTTTTCCATATTCACCTCAGACGCACTGCTGACACAGCTGCCCAGAGGAGTTCATGAGATAATGAGAACATTCTTCCCACGTCCCTTTCTCAACACCAACCACTCAAAGAAAACACAGGATGCTAAAAGAGCAACCAACTGACTGGGAAGAAAGCAAAGTGGTACAAATCAAGAGGTGCTGCAGCTCTGCCTTCCCTCTCAGCTGCCAAAACAATGGACCACGTGCAAGAAACATACTGCTACACAGAATGGAGTAAGGCAACTTCCCACTCTAGCACACCCAGGAGAAGTATCTCACCAAGTCACAGCATATTCCGCAGATCAGAGATCCCACAGCAATCAAACCACAGGCTGCCCTTTCTCAGCACAGCTTTATGGAAAGGCACGGCAGGTGACAAGTTTCTTTCTTTTGCGGAAAAGAAGGAAGGCTGGTATGCACCCAACAAAAGCGAGACAGGAGACAAAGCCCTGCAGAGCTGTTGGCCCAGTACTGGCCCACTAAGAGTAAATGCCAGACCTTGGAGACTTACCACAGGGACAACTCATACAAACAAGCACCTGGAAACTATGTCTCACCAATATGAAAGGGAGAAAAAAAAGATTATTTTTTACATATAAAAGTTTAAAATACAGGCTCTGTCATTGCTTAGTTTTGGTTTTGTTCTGCCCAAGTAGCTGGGGAGGTAGTGGAGAAGGTCAGATTTCCATGCTGCTATCTTGTTTCTCAAAAAATTACTGCCACACAGCTTCTAGAAAAATAATGTGAGTTCCGGGGGGCAATTCTGTCCAAATGCTGCTCTTGTAGCATCTCTGTGAAAATCAAGATTGATTAGCAGATTCCTACAGCACTTGAGAAACAAATGCTTGTCTGCATTAGTTGCACACAGTGGGTGCCTTGCTGTTGTTACCTTTGACTAAAATAGGAATTAGCCTATAAACAACCAAGGTCATGGAAGGAGGTGATTAGGTATTGCAGGACAGGTTCCCTCTGAGTGATTTACATGAAAGTTGGACTTTCAAGATCCTTACAAAGGTTAAAATAACTGATCAGGTGGAAACATCAGCAGGACACATTGATGCCTGTGAACAGAATCCTGTACGCAAACAGGAAGAGACATCCAGCACAGAAATAAAAACTCAGAACAGTATGTTTACTGAATATTCACCTTTCCCAAAAGAGACAGTAGAAGACTACTATAAATATTCCCATGAAGAGCTGTAGGCATTGTTGCTTATCTCAGAGGGCACAATTCAACATTCAATTACATCAACAGAAAGTTCTCCCTCGATTTTGACGGGTCTTGTATCTGATCCAAGCTCAATGAAAGTACATTATGGTATGACATGGACAGAAAGAAACACGCAGGACATATTTATACAGAGTAAAAGCAAACAGGAGAGACGGATTTATGAAGCCTGATGCATTTAACTTGTGGTGCTCAGGACATCTTTCACACAGAGAAACTCTTAAGTAGTTTTCAAAAATGAAATACGGCTTTAAATGGAACAAACCAACTAAACTTGGTATACAATTATAAATATAGTCCACTTGAGTTTCCAGCTAAATGATACAGAAACCAGTGTAAATCACTATTCTTCAAGAGCTGATAAAATCCATGACTGCTTAGAAGAATGCAGCTCAAGAAATGTGTCTCACGGATCTGTAAAGCACACTATCGAGCTTTGGGAATCCCCCCAGACTCACTTGAACAAACTTCTGAACTCAGCATTACATTGTAGTCGTTAAAATAAATGTCTTCCATTTGAGTTGAGACATTCTAGTTCTGCCAATCCAATTTCTTTTCAAATATTGATTGCTATTACTACTATCTCACCTACTATAATCATGCTGTTAGCATGGACAGAGGAAAAAACTTTGGTATAGCCACTAACAGAGTAATTCCTTAAATAGGTAAGATGCTTTCTGTCTTCCCTTAGAAGAAAAATAAAGCAACGTAAATGTAAACAGTAAATTAAACAGAATGAGAACTAACCAAGTTAGAGCTCATACAAGACAAGATACTAACTGCCAAAGGCTGGGTACAATCTAGACTTTCTGAAGGCTTCTAACAAAATCTCTCAAACAGCTATTACAGAAACAGCTGCTGTAAGAACAGCTACAGGTTTCTGTTTGTTAAGCAAGACAAATTAGAAATAGATCAACAGATAAGAAGCAAAAGTGCTGGAAAAATGGTCAATTACCAGCCTGAGAGATGAGTAACAGCAGCATACCTCATCCTATCAGTTCTAGGACGACCATCAGTCACACATACTTCAAAAGTCTGGTGGAGTTTTTCTTTGTAATGTTGCTCGATTTTCAAGGCTTAAGAGAGCCATGGCTTTTCTTTACAGATCAAGGCACTTAGTATCTGTAGGCTAAGGCATGATGAATATGAGTTCAGACAAACAGAAAGTAGGCAGCAGAGGTCAAGGATGATCCGCACACGGCCCCAGTTTAACCCTGAGCCACAAAGCTGACCCAAGACCCTGAAGCTTCCCTTTCGCAGACATTAGGTCAGGGGCCTAGCCAGAGCATCACAGCAGTTCTCAGTGTTTACACCAGCCTTCTGCCAGGCCAAGGCCCAGGGATAGGAAGCAGAGTAAGGCACTAAAGGAGGAAAAGCAGATGCTAAGGAGAAGAGAATGACAAGACTGGGGTTTCCACATCAGGGCTGGATATTAGGAAAATGGGACAGAACAACATAAGTCACAGTATGGTGCCAACACAACACACCCTTCAGGAAAACTATGGCTGTGCTTCACCTTCTGGTATGGGGCAGTGCATGTACCCCAGTCTTGGGCAGAGCAGGGTAGAGCTGATGAGGAGGGACTGCAGGGTGTCACTTGCTGTTTATTGGGGGCTAGATCTGCAACCAGGAAGGGAAAATTCGTTTATGGGTTGTATATACTCATTGTACTACTTAGCTCATTATAGAAACGCTACCTCTGTATTGCTAACAGTCTAATGAATCGAGGCTTACATGACAGCATGTAAAATGGCAAATTGGGAAAAGTGGAAAAACAGAAATCTCAATATTGATCAAGCTCCTGCTGCAAACCTGCAAAAGGAAATTTGACACAGCTGCAAACTTGGCCAGGCTCCTAAGATGAAATACTGTAAAATTACATATCTTTAGAGACACCAAATGGAGGCACTGAAAATAACACCTAACTCAAAACCAGAAAATTCTCAACAGAAAGGACTGCTCCCTGTTTTGCAATAACCTTCTTCTAACTCACGGACACAAGACATATGGTTTGCCATTAAGCTTAATAAAAATAACTCTGAACTAAATTTACCCCATTGCCTTTCCTCTCCTACTATGACAACTTTTGAATTAAAGAAAGTTGTATTCAATAACACATTGAAACTGATACTAATCAATATATTCAGTGTACCAGCTCCTATAAAGAAAGGGTGAATGTGATGATTTATAAAATGCCATGACAAGCCCATAGGATGTTCTGGAAGTTTCACTTTATTCTGCAGTTTCCCAGGAGATGCCAAAAAAAAACAGAGAAGTGATTAGCCTGAGACCCTCGTTTTTCCTGGAGTATTACAGACAAGACACATCACATGTCTCACTGCTCTGCCCTCAAACTATTTAGTAGTTTTCATAAGTGAGGCAGAAGTACAAAGTAATAGTGAGATATTTCTCCCTCAAATCAAGTATAATCCATCTTGTAAACTCCCCAAAACACAACGTATTGCTCCAACTAGAATAAAATTGAGCCACTTGATTTCTCTGTGCCTCTTGACAAAGCCGTTCCATGTGCATGAAATAGGAAAGAGATTGGAAAGAGAATCTCGCACCTCCGTTTCCACCTCATTTCATACAAGCGTTAAGAACTTGGGTTGCTGTACATTATCTGATGCAAGACAAATGCAGTGTTATTAAGAATCATGCCCTTATTTTCTTCTCAAAATTGTTCGTTCATATTTAAGATGAACGTATATGCCACATGCCAATAACTATTCCTTTTTCAACATAAATCATAGAATCATAGAATGGTTAGGGCTGGAAGGGACCTTCAAAGGTCATCTAGTCCAACCCCCCTGCAAGAAACAGGGACATCTCCAACTAGATCAGGTTGCTCAGGGCCTTGTCCAACCTGGCCTTGAACGTCTCCAGGGATGGAGCATCCACCACCTCTCTGGGCAACCTGTTCCAGTGTTCTACCACTCTCATAGTAAAAAATTTTTTCCTAATATCCAACCTGAACCTACCTCCCTCTATTTTAAAACCATTACCCCTTGTCCTATCATAACTGGCCCTCCTGAACAGCCTCTCCCCATCTTTCCTGTAGGCCCCCTTGAGGTACTGGAAGACCGCTATAAGGTCACCCCGGAGCCTCCTCTTCTCCAGGCTGAACAGCCCCAACTCTTTCAGCCTGTCCTCATAGGAAAGGTGCTCCAGCCCTCTTATCATCTTCGTGGCCCTCCTCTGGACCCTCTCCAACTGGTCCATGTCCTTCTTATGTTGGGGACTCCAGAACTGGACGCAGTACTCCAAGTGAGGTCTCACGAGGGCAGAGTAGAGGGGGAGAATCACCTCCCTCGACCTGCTGGCCACGCTCCTCTTGATGCAGCCCAGGACGCGGTTGGCCTTCTGGGCCGCAAGAGCACATTGCCGGCTCATATCGAGCTTCTCGTCCACCAGTACTCCCAAGTCCTTCTCCTCAGGGCTGCTCTCGATCCAATCACCACCCAGTCTGTATTTATGCCTGGGATTGCCACGACCCAGATGTAGGACCTTGCATTTGGCCTGGTTAAACTTCATGAGGTTGGTACGGGCCCACCTCTCCAGCCTGTCAAGGTCCCTCTGGATGGCATCCCTCCCTTCCAGCGTGTCGACGGCACCACACAGCTTGGTGTCATCGGCGAACTTGCTGAGGGTGCACTCCATGCCACTGTCCACGTCACCAACAAAGATGTTGAAGAGGGCCGGGCCCAAAACGGACCCCTGAGGGACGCCACTTGTGACCGGTCTCCACTTGGACATTGAGCCGTTGACCACTACTCTCTGAGTGCGGCCATTGAGCCAATTCCTTATCCACCGAGTGGTCCATCCATCAAACCCATGACTCTCTAGTTTAGAGAGAAGAATGTCGTGCGGGACAGTGTCAAAAGCTTTGCACAAGTCCAGGTAGATGACATCCATTGGTCGACCCTTGTCCACCGATGCTGTCACCCCATCGTAAAAGGCCACCAAGTTGGTCAGGCACGATCTGCCTTTGGTGAAGACATGTTGGCTGTCACCCACCACCTCCTTGCTCTCCATGTGCCTTAGCATGGTTCCCAGGAGAATCTGCTCCATGACCTTGCCAGGCACAGAGGTGAGGCTGACCGGTCTGTAGTTGCCCGGGTCCTCCTTGTTCCCCTTTTTAAAAATGGGGGTTATGTTCCCTCTCTTCCAGTCATCGGGGACCTCGCCAGACCGCCACGACTTCTCGAATACAATAGCCAGTGGCTTGGCAACTTCATCCGCCAGTTCCTTCAGGACCCGCGGATGGATCTCATCAGGTCCCATGGACTTGTGCACCTTCAAGTTCCTCAGATGTTCTCGAACCTGGTCTTCAAGTACAGTGGGCGGTGGTTCATCCTCACAGTCCCTGCTAGTTCTTTCCACAGCTTGGGTGGTAAGACAAGAGGCTTTACCATTGAAGACTGAGGCAAAAAATTCATTGAGTACCTCAGCCTTCTCTATGTCCCGGGTAACCAGAGCACCAAGTCTGCAGAAACAAATTAGACTTACAATGATCCCGCCAACAAAATAGTACGAAGTGCTTTGTTACTGGATATAAAATCCTTCACCACTGAGGAAAAGATTGATTCTCAATAATGGGATTTAGGTTGCAAGGTATCACTGAAGACGGCAGTGCCATCAAGGGCAGCTGGAGACACGTCACCAGCGGCATACCCTAGGGTTGAAACTGGGGCTAACAGTGTTTAACATCTTTATTATGACCTGGACGTTGGGGCAGAGTGCACCCTCAGCAAGTTTACAGGCAGTAGAAAACCAGGCAGAGCAGCTGATACAGCAGATGTTTGTATCATCATTCAGAGGGACCTGGACAGGCTGAAGAACTGGTGTCAACAAGAACCTCATGGAGTTCAACAAAGGAAAGTGCAAAGCCCTGCACCTGGTCAGCAATAACCCCAAGCATCACTATACACTGGAGCTGATCAGCCAGAAAGCAGCTTTGCCAAAAAGGACCTTGTGGTCCTGGTCGACAGGAAGTTGAACATGAGCCACCAATGTATTCTTGCAGAAAAAAAAAAAAAAAAAAGCCAACAGCCTCCTGGGTTACATTAGGAAGAGCAATGCCAGCAGGTCAAGGAGGCGATCCTTCCTCTCTCCTCAGCACTGGTGAGGATGCATCTAGAACATTGTGTCCAACACTGGGATAGACTGGGCTTCTCACTACAAGAAAGATATAGACCCCCTGGAGCAAGTCCAGCATAGGGCCATGAACATGATTAAGAAGTATCTTTATATGAGGCGATGCTGAGAGAGCTGGGATTGATCGGCTTGGAGAAGACATGGCTCAGGCTCAGATAAGATGCCTCTTACTAACGTGTATAAATATCTGATGGGAGGGAATGAAGAAGAGCTTGGCTCCCTCTTCCTAGTAGTGTCCATCAACAGCACAAGAGACAATGGGCACAATTTAAAACCCATGCGATTCCATCTAAACACAAAAAAATAGGTCTTTTTTTACTGTGATGGAGGTCAAACACTGCCCAGTGCAGTTGTGGAGTCTCCATCTGCAGAGATATTCGAAACACAACTGGACAATAGTCTTGGACAACCTGATTTAGCTGACTCTGCTTGAGCAAGGGCCTTGGACTAGGTGACCTCAAGAGGTCCCTTCAAACCCAAACAACTCTGTGGTTCTGTAAAGATAATGTAAGAACTTTTAGAACCTATGCTGATAACTAAGGCACTAGTCTAGGAAAGCACTTGTGTTTAGTCCCCTGCTCTGCCACACACTTCTTTTTCAGAAGCCAAAGCAGTGATTTTAGTTTCCAATCTCCCTAATGCAGATCCTGGAAGGGCAAACATACAAACAATCGAAAGAACAGCTCTTTCCACTACTTAGTATAAAAATAAACTATATGAGGTATTCTGCTTTCTTTTCTTCCTTTGATGTGCCCGGTTAGCCAACTTCCAAAACAAGATACACCACCAGCTGGGCTGTAAGGTTATTTCTTTATGGCAATTTTAAATGTATGCATTTACTATTGAGGAGAATAAAGAAAGGACAAGACACACAAATTCGTTTACATATGTTTTCCGTTACGTTGCAGCCTAATTTATGTTAAAAAAAAAAAGTCACACTACAAAGTGAAGAATAGTGAGAAGAAGAGACAGATAACAAAGCTTGATGATGTACATGCAATTCCGATTGTCATCAGTGTGTGAATTTTGTGCACAGTAAGCTTTAATGGGAACAGAGTACAGGGCTTCACTCCTAAAACAGCTAACACATATTATTGCAATTGATATTTATATTTTAAAATCAGATGAAGAACTAAGTGCACAAGAACTCATTTAAGAAATCAGCAAATGTTGTAAAAGTATCAGAAAGAGAAGCCATCAAATAATGCAGCATTTCATGGGTCACTGGCTTGTTTTGTGTGCTTTGATTGTCTGCACCTGAAAAGTGCATTAATGGCCCAGTAGGAGAAGGCACTGAAATTTGGGAGCTATCTAACAGACTGTATCCAATGCCTATGCCTGACATAACTAGAAGTGGCCAGGTCTGGCTGTTTCCCTGATTGAAACGTACACATTCCAATTTTTAACAGCATCATAACGCTCCAGGTAGTCCACTTCCCGGAAAGGTTTGTATTTCTCAGGTGATTAACATCACTCTGCTTCTGGCCATCTCTGAGACCATTACAAAGGTGTGCTGTAATATAATAATCCAGAAATGCACCGCCTATGGTGCCTCATGAATGAAGAAACAGAGCATCTGTGCCAGAGTTGGCCTTTTAATAGAAATGGAAAGGGTAAGAAAGCCTGGGGCTGCAGACTGAGGCAGAATATCTGAAATTACAGGAACAATACAGTTTTCATAAAGTAAACTAAAGCAACTTTTTTTTATTTATTTACAAGATCAACATAGGAACAGCTGTAACTTGGGGTCATCTACAGTTGCTGTGCTGCTGTGAATACTGAGTATGTATCAGAAAAATTAAACTTAGGATGGATAAACTGCGCAGAATATCAATTAGAGCCCTTGTCCTAAAGAAATTGCATGACAGAAATGGACATGTTACCTAGCATGGAGGTGTTGGTACTGTTAAAGACAACATTGCGGTTGATCAGAGGAGAATATACTATCTCTGAGACAAAGCTAAGTGCAGAAGCCACATGAGGAAGTGGCCCCACATTGGGAGATTCCAAGGCAAAAGCAGTAAGAACTCTACTGCCACTGTGCATATCACCCTCACAACTAATCCCAGACGTTCCTACTCTAGACTGGATGCTTTTGTGTGTGCTGGACAAACACATTCATGGCCAGGCTAAGAGGACTAGCAACACTGACACCCCATTTTCAAGTGACCAAGAACACAGATGTGCCACTGCCACACATGTTAATGAAAAAGCTATCCTTCCTTAGACTCACCTCTAGTCCTGGGAGCTCTACATCCACTACACAAGTTGCAAGAAAAGAGGAAGTCAATACCAAAGCCCAGACTAAAGATTCAAAAAATGTCAGTACTCAGAATATCCCGCCATGTTCCTCTATCTGCCTAAAGAGTAAGACAAACCAAGAGCAATAATCACAGTTGTTTTGTTACAGGAGAATGCTATCGGTAACACAAGTACAATCTATAAGCACACACATCTGTGTCATCTACACACCACTACCAGAAAAAACAAGTAGCAGATTAGAACATTCCCATACAGCATTCATAGCTTTTCAATGGAAAGATTCAAAAGTTAAACCTTCATTACCCACTGCAATAACTTGTTCTTAGCCTTGTTAAGCTTCTAGTTAACCAGTAATGTGGGAATGCAGAGCAATACATGTAACTCCCCTGTCACAAAAAGCCCAAGACAGCCATGAAAGCAGGCCTTGCAGATGTGTACAATATGCTATCAAGAAACGCACAGGAAGATGGGAAGGTGTGGTGGGTTGACCCTGGCTGGACACCAGGTATCCACTAAAGCTGCTCTATCACTCCCTTCCTCAGCTGGACAGGAGACAATACAACAAAAGGCTTGTGGGTTGAGATAAGGACAGGGAGATATTCACCCATCAAGGTCACAGGTAAAACAGACTCAACTTGGGAAAGTTAGTTTAATTTATTACCAATCAAATCAGAATAAGATAACGAGAAAATCAAATCTTAAAACACCTTACCCTACCTCTCCCTTCTTCCCAGGATCAACTTTACTCATGATTTTCTCTACTTCCTCCCCCACAGTGGCACAGGGGGACACGGAACGGTGGTTGCGGTCGGTTGTTTCTGCCACTCCTTCCTCCTCAGGGAGAGGACTCCTTACACTCTTCTTCTGCTCCAGTGTAGGGTCCCTTCCATGGGGTGCAGTCCTTCAGGAATAGACTGCTCGAGTGTTGGTCCCTCACAGGGTCACAAGTCTTGCCAGCAAACCTGCTCCAGCATGGGCTCCTCTCCACAGGTCCTGCCAAGAACCTCCTCCAGTGCAAGCTTCTCATAGGGTCATAGCCTCCTCCGGGCATCCACCTGCTCCGGCATGAGGTCCTCCATGAGATGCAGGTGGATATCTGCTCCATCATTAACATCCATGGGCTGCAGGGGGACAGCCTGCCTTACCATGATCTTCACCACAGGCTGGAGGGAAACCTCTGCTCCAGTGCACCTCTTCACGGTGCTTCTTCACTGACCTCGGTGTCTGCAGAGTTGTTTCTCTCATATCCCACTCCTCTCTCCCCACCACCGCACCGGGCCTGACCAGCCAGCAGCCCTGATGGGATGAGCTCCACCAAGCAGGCACTCCAGAGCTGGGAGCTTTGGAGTGCTCCCAGAGTTTCGACTGAGGGGGAATGAAGGCCTTTCACCAACACCGCCGGGCTGTGGGGAGCTGCTCCCTGGCCTGGGGCAGCCTGCAAGGCACCCCAGCCGCACCACTGCGGCCACCGCCTCACTGTCAGGCAAGGGGCAGTGGCCCAGCACAGACAGCTGCCCCACACCTCCTGTCTGTGCTGCAGGTTCCCCCAGTGCTCCCCACACACACTCTTTCCTTCTGAACTCTTATCCCGAGGCACTACCACCGTTGCTGATGGGCTTGGCCTTGGCCAGCGGCAGGTCCGTCTTGCAGCTGGCTGGCATGGGCTCTATTAAACACAGGGGAAGCTTCTAGCAGCCTCTCACAGAAGCCACCTCTGTAGCCTCACTGCTACCAAAACCTTGCCACGCACACCCAACACAGAAGGCCAAGTAGCAGACTTGCTGCAGTAGTGCCTAAGGCAGAGAAAGTAACAATTTGTAAAGCAGAGACGGGCACAGATGCAGCAGATGAATCCAAATAGAGTAAAAGTAAAGACGCTAATTAGAGCACTGAGACTACATGATACAGACTGTTTTCAGTCCTACTCTTGATACACTGCATGACTTCATGCTAGTCTACCATTCTTTGAAGTCTACCCCCTTCAAAGTGGGAAGGGTCCCACTTTGTCCACATCATCTGCATATGTTGGAAGCTCATGAGATCAGAGTCTACCTCTGACTAGTTCAGTAGGTTCAGACTTTGACTGAACCTTCCACAAATAGTACATCTACATTAGCCTACTGTAAACATACTGAACATAAAAATAATGGGAGGCTTACATAGACCAGAGGGAACAGCAGATGACACAGGGAAAAATTAAAATAGAAACATAAACAGGAGTGATACACTTTCTAAGATGAATACAAAATGAAGGAAGGTCAATGGAGAACTGGATGCTAAGATTTAAAAATACGGTATTTAAAAATCACTGGTATCACTGGCAAATCTTCCAGTGACAACATCTCATTGCAGTTACTTATTTAATTAGCATATCACATTACCTTATGTGCTTGATATTAAACTCAGATGAGTGTGAACAGATACCATGGAAAAAATCAAAGTAACTTGTATTAAACAATATAAAAATGATACTTCTCAGTAAAGCATCATCAAAACACACACAAACATTTTTACCTCAGCTCCTAAACTGAGAGAGATTATTTCATCCTCAAAAGCGGAATGTGTATCAATGTGAGGAGGAATTCCTGCATAAGAAAAACGAAAAAAGTCAGTATAATAATAACAAAGTGCTATCTCTGTTAGCAAGCTCTGTTTCCATGGATGTTCATATAGAAAACTGGGACGTATGGTTGAACAAACATAGTATATCATAAACAAAGGAGTTGCCTTCCAAAAGAATTCAGGACAATTGTCTCATTTACACACCCAGATTAGATGCACACAGTTAACATGTGTCCCATATCTATATTTCTGGAAATATCTATATTTCCACTATATATCTATAGTGGAAATATCTATATTCCTGGAAATAAGACAGTTCAGGTCACCCAAAGGCCTCACTCACCCTCCCTCTGAAGACACCAAATGCTCTCCGTGCTGAAGAGAGCACCTGAAATCACTATGCTCTCCTCTTCGGCAGTTTAGCACTTAGCACTGAGAGTTGTGCTATGTTAGGTGATTTGAGGCCTTAGTTCATCCATGATCATGTATTTCTCCCTCACTCTCTTCACAGAGAGGGAGTGATGTGAAACACCCCCTCCATTGCTGAGCAAACGACTGCGCTAAGGATCTCAGCTTCAGAACTAGGACCTATCATCATGAATGGAGGCGCTGTCAGGGTCAAATCCCGCCTCTGCTGTGCGGTTCCCGGCAAACTCCACAAGCCACTGCCAGGCTAATCGCTGGGCAGTACATCTGTTGGTGTGCGTACGAGTAAACATGCATAGTTGAGAATTGCCAAAAGGACAGCAATTTTTTTTTTTTTTTTAATTTTTCATTCAGATCTGCAGATTGTAAAGAAACTGCCATTACCCGCACCTCATACCACACATTTTAACACCAAACACTGAAAACAGCAGTGTGCATGCCACAGCAAGGCACCGCTGCACGGTGGGGAACTGTAGCCAGCAGTGGAGCAAGGCCAGCAGATAGCTTGGGAAGAACTGCAACTACACCTTCCTTTGACACCATAGCAGGCCCAGACAGGTGAGAGTAACTCCTATGTGATCCAAACCAAAGTAGTTATATTTGCTTACTAAAAACCTCGACTCAACGTTCCTTTTGGACACTATCAAATTATATAATCATAGAATGGTTAGGGTTGGAAGGGACCTGAGCTGAAAACAGTTTTTCCTAACAGTGTCAGCCAGCCCTACAAAGCATCCTTATTATATGCCAGATTTTACCTGCAGATGTAAATATTCCGAATTCCATTAGTTTCAGTGAAAGCAATACAAGTGTTTTATGAGGTCAACATTTAATCTGATAAAAAGAATCAGCGAGACTTGAAAACCAAGGACACATACCTGTTTGTTTGCTCATAACTTTGCCTCAGTATAAAGCACTGACACTGCCTTTAGATGCACACTGAAGTCAGTGCAATTCACTGTGCAAGAGGAGAACATCAACCACCCTCTTCAGCATCACCCAGACAATTCAATCAAGACCACACTGACCTATCTACTTGCTGTTTATACTTGTCATGGTTTGATGTGGAGGGGGTGGGGGTTCTGGTGGTAGGAGAGGGGTTTTGCTCCCTGCGACCTCCCCGGTTTTGGAACCGGGTTAGGCTTAGTTCTGGCCACCAGATCAGACTGCCATCCCCCTCGGGGTTGAGCCAATAGGGCGCCTCTGCGAATTGCCCTATTTAAGTCAGGACAAAGGAACCGGAAAAGGTGCTTTGCCCAGGAGCGAGCAGAGAAGGGAGGAGGGCACTGCCCCCACTCCCTGGCTCCCGGCCGGGCAGCTGCCTGCGTCGGGCCGGCGCCGCCCATGGAGAATGGCGGCGGCGGAGCCAGCTGGGGAACTCAGGGGCACCCCACTCCCAGGGTGCCCAGTGGGCTGAGTTCACCTGGAGAGGACTGAGATCTGAGAGAAACACCCGCATCGACAGCAGGTCAGTGAGGATGGAGCGGGAGGAGGTGTGCCGGAGCCGAGTTTCCCCTGCAGCTGATGGTGAGATAGCAGGCGGCCCCCCTGCAACCAGGACGGCCTCGGTGGAGTAGAGACCCACTCGCAGCCCGTGGGGAGAAGATGCCTGAGCCTGAGGATGGTCGTGTTGCGATGCACGACAAGGCAGAGAGGCATCTGGAGTCTGCATGACGACCCACGCCGGAGCGAGTGGCTACAACTCCCTAAGTATCCGAGACTCTGGTAAAGCCCACACTGGAGCAATCTGTGGGGAAGGATTGCTTCCTGTGGGCTGGACTCACGCTGGAGAAGTTTGTGGATTTTTCCTCGTGGGTAGGGGATCCACTGGAGCAGGGGAAAAGGGTGTAAGGACTCCTCCTCCTTTGAGACAGAAGCAGCAGTTAACAGCACGGAATGAACTGACCTGCACTCCCCCAGTCCCTGCCCCCTGTGCTGCTGGGGGGAGGAGGTAGAGCCGGGAGGAAAAGGAAAGGGAGGGGGGGAAGGTGTCGGTTTTAAGATCTGGTTTTGTTTCTTTCTGTCCTCTCGAGTAACCGGTTTTGTTTCCCTTTGTCCTTCTAAGTAACCATTAATAAACTGTTTTGCTTTGAGAAAGCCCTGTCTGTTTTGCCCGGGACCATGGTTGGTGGGTGCTCCCTCTGTTCTTGTCTCAACCCTCAGTCCCTTTGGTTTTTTTTTCTCTCCTCTCTATTTTACTGGAGAAGGAGAGACTGTGTGAGTTTTAGTTGCTGGATCAGCCTAAAACCACGACAATACTCCATATATGCAGCACACAGTAAGAGACAGACACCTAAGCAATCAAAAGTGGATGGTAACTTTCATGTGTAAATCTACTTTAAACATTATTAGACGCCTGAATGAAAACAGTGCCCTCAAAAAGGAGTTCGTTTAGCGTGTTTTAAGTGTGGCCGCTACAGCTTAGATACCCAAAGTCATCAGTCACTTTTTAAAATCTCAAGTGTAATTTTCAGTGACAATCTGGCCCAGAACACAGATACTAAAGATATCAATCTGACTGCCCTCTGTGCTCATTCATATCCTAACAATTTGCACTTAAGAAAGGGTATTTTGCTTTGGGTTTCTTTGTGGTTTGTTTTTTTTTTTCTCAGAAAAACTGCTTCTATTCATGATAGAAATCTACAATTCTAACTGATCTCCAATGTCCCAGCCAGAAGTACACGACTGTATCAATTTAACAGATTGTCAGATACATAAACAAATAGGATCAGCTTTTCAGACCTTTCTTTGGCAGACATTGTATTAGCTGTCAGACATTAATTCTGAAAGAAAAGCTGTTGTCCTTTCTTCCTAAGGACAAATGAGATACTCACTCTAGAAAGCAAGCCAGATACTTAGCCTTAATGACTGACCTTAGCAAAAAGCACAGCATGTGATTTATTCCCTAGAAGTGTGATTAGAAACTAAGTCCTCTTCAGATGTCCCCAGTTTGGGAAAGATTACAAAAATACAGTAATTTCTTATTCCTCAGATAAGGGAACACTAGTTGCATCGTACATAAGAGTCCATATATCACATATACGAACATGATATCATATGTTATTATAATAATATATTATATCATGTATCTTGCTGTTAGTAAGAGCAAGAGACATCTCCTGGAGACTGTATGCACAGTACACAGAGTAAGAAGAGTCTGGAATGAAAAAATGCACTTGACTACAAAACCAAATATGACTATTCATTCCTATATCTTTCTATGGTGAGTTTCCATGTTATGGCCTTGGACTCTGAAACATCATCAATTTCCATAACAGTGGTATCAAAAACTGTACTTCTAAACACAAGCTCCCGGGTTCAGAAACCAGTATGAAGACTTTCATTTTGATTCAAAGCATCTCTGGTGACAGAGGAAATACACTAAGCAGGTGCTTAAATTCTGTCTCTACACCATGTCACATTTCATAGAATCATAGAATGGTTTGGGTTGGAAGGGACCTCAAAGATCATCTAGTTCCAACCCCCCTGCCATGGGCAGACACGTTCCACTAGATCAGGTTGCTCAAAGCCTCATCCAATCTGGCCTTGAACACTTCCAGGGATAGGGCATCCACAACTTCTCTGGGCCACCTGTTCCACTGCCTCGCCACCCTCTGAGTGAAAAATTTCTTCCTTGTATCTAATCGAAATCTGTCCTCTTTCAGTTTAAAGCCATTGCCCCTTGTCCTGTCACTACACGCCCTTGTAAAATGTCCCTCCTCAGCTTTCCTGTAGGCCCCCTTTAAGTACTGCAAGGCTGCTATAAGATCACCCTGGAGCCTTCTCTTCTCCAGGCTGAACAGCCCCAACTCTCTCAGCCTATCTTCATAGCAGAGGTGTTCCAGCCCTTGGATCATCTTCGTGGCCCTCTTCTGGACTCACTCCAGCAGCTCCATGTCCTTCTCGTGTTGGGGACTGCAGAGCTGGATGCAGTATTCCAGGTGGGGTCTCACGAGAGCAGAGGGGCAGAATCACTTCCCTCGACCTGCTGGCCACACTGCTTTGGATGCAGCCCAGAATACAGCTGGCTTTCTGGGCTGCCAGTGCACATTGCCAGCTCATGTTGAGCTTCTCATCCACCAGCACTCCCAAGTCCTTTTCCTCAGGGCTGCTCTCAATCCATTCTTCGCCCAGCCTGTACTTGTGTTTGGGATTGCCCGACCCACGTGCAGGACCTTGCACTTGGCCTTGTTGAACTTCATGAGGTTCTCACAGGCCCACCTCTCCAGTCTGTCAAGGTCCCTCTGGATGGCACCCCTTCCCTCCGGCATGTCCACAACACCAAACAACTTGGTGTCATCTGCAAGCTTGCTGAGGGTGCACTTGATCCCACTGTCCATCTCACCAACAAAGATGTTAAATAGCACCGGCCCCAGTACTGACCCCTGAGGAACACCACTCATCACTGGCCGACATTGAACCGTTGACCTCAACTCTTTGAGTGCGACCATCCAGTCAATTCCTTATCCATCAAGTGGTCCATCCAACAAAACCATGTCTTTCCAGTTTAGAGACAAGGATATCATGTGGGACAGTATCAAATGCTTTGGATAAGTCCAGGTAGACGATGTCAGTTGCTCTTCCCCTATCCATCAATGCTGTAACCTCATCATCTATATTTCTGGAAATAAGTATTTAGATGATACTCTCTTCTGATTTTCGGTTACGTTGTACTGGTTTGGATAGAGTGAATTTTCTTCACAGTAGGTTATATGGAGCTGTTTTTTGCATCTGTGCTGAAACAGTGCTGATAATACATGGATGCTTTAGCTATTGCTGAACAGTGCTTATAGAGAGTCAAAGTCAAGGTCCTTTCTGGTTCTCACACCTCCCTGCTAGTGAGTCAGCTGTGGGTGCACAGAAGTTGGGAGGGGACAGAGCTGGAACAGCTGACCAAAGGGATATTCGTACCATATGACATCGTGCTCAGTCAATAAAACTAGAGGTGATGTTTACTGGGGATGCCATTACTCACAGGGACTGGCTGAGCATTGGTTGGCTGACAGTGAGCAATTATTTGGGGAGGTTTTTTGCATCACTTGTTTTTGTTTTGGTTTATTTCCTTTTTTTTAAAAAAAAAAAACTTATTAAACTGTCTTTGTCTCAACCCATGAGTTTTCTCACTTTTACCTTTCTGATTCTCTCCCCATCTCAATGAGGTGGAGCAAACTAGTGGCTGTGCGGTGCTTACTTGCCTACTAGGGTTAAACCACAACATAAGGTAAAGAGCTCAAAATTTTTGAGGGACAAATGAACTTACCTTGTCCAGGCTCATACTGATTTACAGTCAGTTGATCAGGTTTATTTTTGATATATCCCTGCTTCAAGCACTTCTCCAAGAACAGGTCACAAATTTCAGGAAGACCTAGTTATAGAAAAAGAGTCTCTGAGCAAGACAGGACAGCTTTTTATATTGTTATCTTTTCTTTTTATAATAAATATAATAACTGGAGAAAATACATGGAAACGGCTTTGTAGATATGTAAGTCCATCTTTAATAGTGATCACTCTGCATTTGTTGTAATACACCCATTGGAATTGTGTGCCTGATCTGCAAGTCTGATATATGTAAAGCATCTCCATAGAAAGGCCATTCCTCCAAGACCTCCACATTCAGAAGCAGATCATGCCTTACAAATGCAAATTGCACTATATCTACCCATAAATAAAAGCATATCAAATCAGAGGCAAAGTTTCCACCAACTACAGTAAAAAAGTTGCAATCAGGAAGCAAAATTATTATGCAGAAAGTCAGAAGTTGTGCAGAGAGCTCTCTAAAAAATTTACCCTCTCAAAATCTGTTACTGCATTAGATTAAATATAATAATAATACAAAAAACACCTGTTGCAAGTTAAACTGTTTTTGAAACGGGAATGACAGTTACAGTCCTTCACCAAAACTTCGGTTTGCTATTTCACCCGAGGACTTCATTATAAAATTCTGTTGGAGGTAACACTTACAAACATGTTAGTAATAGCTCTTCCACAAATCTATCAAATTTTATTTTTTAATCGTTCTCCCTCAATGAAGTGTTTATGCTTTTCTCAAACATAAAACAGTCTACCTGTGAGACCAGAAAACAGCTCAAATATTGATGCTTTTACAATTATAGAGCTACACTGTTAAAACCACAATGTAACCAGAATCCTTCTGTTGGAAGCTATATCCACCCCAATTCACATGCATCGCCTTAAACACCTTCAAGTTTTATAGGAATTTAACTCTCCTATTTACTATTTTTAAATCTAAGACTACAAGATGACTCATTTGTTTTGCTCTGACTCACAGCTCTCAATTCCAAATAAGACTTACTCAGACCTTTTCAAAATTGCTTTCAGTCCAAAGGAAATTTTATTTTGGCATGCATCCAGCAAGCTTCAAGCTAGTCAAGATAAATATACAGTGCAATACACACCTCAAACAAATGAGTATGTAATTTGTAACACATAATCATTTTAAGAAACAAAAGCTAAAAAGAGTAACAATTACAATTCAAAAAAACCTTATTTGAGGGGACCTCAATAAAGGGCAGCAACCCTTAGCTGGAAGGGACTGGAAAACAAGCTTCAAGCACTCACTGTAATTCGGAATGGATCTCATTCCAAAGCACTGTTCAGTGTGCACTTAAGATGCAGTGAAGGCTCTCCTTTTATTAGAATCTCACCTCCTCTTTAATTAGAATCTCATATCCATTTCTCAGCAAGGCTTAAAGGCTTTATGTAATGATTTAAACATCAGTGCAAAGTAAGCATGATTTAATAAGAAAGTTCTCACCTCCAGGCAAAGGTTTGTCTTTATCAACATTGTTGTTATCATAGCAAAACTCATATCCAAAATGTTTTACTCTTCTATGCTTTAAAGTCTTCTGGGCTGTAAAATACACAAGTTTAAAGTAAGATTAGACTACATTAAACAGTATAGGCAACTTGCTATGCTCCCCTATTCCATCTGACCTGCTACACCTAAACATTCTTTAATTAACAGTTAAAACAACGTATGTGACCCTTGTCCTTCACACTTCTACCTTATTACCTTTTGTATTTCAAACCTCATATTCACTGTTGCTTGAAGTCAAACTGATGGTGGTTTTGCATATGCAAGAAGTAGAGACAACCAATTTTCTTGAGCCATGCTTAATTCATCTTTATTCTTGGCCTGATCTCTGAACTTGCGCTTGATTAATATCCTATGGATACAGCAGGATCCTTCACCAATCACCAAGTTACATGTTAGCTACGGTCAACATAATCCTTTGTGTTGTTCCAAGGAACAAAATTTACACAGAAACACTGAAGTAAATTCCATGAACAATTCTTATTAAGAGATTCGACTCCACAGAGCTCAAGTGAAAGCACAAAAGCATCCAGAGCGTGTCTCGCTGACTTCTTTTTTTATTTAAGAGAAGACACAGTCCTTCAGTTGGACATCAAATTACAACGGTAACCTTCACAGAACAGTCTTGTGCTTGGTACAAGACACCTAAAAAAGACATTAGTTCTTTCTGGATACAGGAATATTATTCAAGTGAATTCATACCAGAATGCCAAATCCAAGTGCTCAGGGCAAGTGGCCTATGACCTGCAATATAAGACCCAATTTCTAAAATACTAAGAACAAACACACAGTGATTTCAAACAATACATTTACCAAGATGTAGGCTTCTTGTAAACTGAAACCGTAGGAAAAAACAGCATAAAAGTATGGAAGGTCTGGATGTCTATGGTTTTGCCCACCATTTTGAGTATCTTCATCTCCCATCCAGTCAATACTTTCCAACATCCTCATTTCTTCCTCTGGAGAAATAATCTTTTCAATGACCATTAGGCCTGGAGGCAAGCTCGTAGGAACAGCATTCTGCCAGAAAACTAGAGTGTATGGAAAAAGAGAATGTTGTCACTGTTTAGAGAAAATAAAACCACGTGTTCCCTATAGGGACATTTATTATGTATGAGAATAAAGTAAATATTTCTTCAGCTATACTAAAATGATACAATGGAGCCTTCATTGGGGTCTTATTTGCTGAATGATGATCCCTTTTTGGCAGGACAAAACAGGGTAAGTGACAAGTTATGCATCATGCAAAGCACCTTCTAAAGATTTTACTGCATAAGACCAACAAGACCCCACACTATTCAAATGCAAAACCAGTTGTGAATTTCCTGCCAAAATAATGGTAAAAAGAATTTCCCAATCACTTCCAAGATTCTACCTGCCTTTCATTGTAATTTTATAGAACTTTAGTGATTTACCAAATCGCCAGATTACACTCTGTACAGAGAAGTCATCTGTAATCAAATACGGAAGAGTATAATGCAATCCCTAGGTGGACACAAAATGCTGGTGATGTAGGGTCGCTCAGTTTGCTATCCTAATAGCTTAAAAAAGCTATTCGCTGGCAGAGCGTACAGACCAACACCAGGAACCCTTTTCACTAGACGCTATAAAAGTTCACAGAAAGAGCAACAGTTCTTGTACCAGATAGCTTATAGTCAGCCATAAAGAAAGTCTGGTGAGAAGGGGGAAAAGGAGTAAAGGAGTTGAAATTAGAGCATCCTATCATGAACTACAAGGAGCAAAGATTATTTTATGTCTGAAAGTCTGGTGAGAAGGGGGAAAAGGAGTAAAGGAGTTGAAATTAGAGCATCCTATCATGAACTACAAGGAGCAAAGATTATTTTATGTCTTGAATCTTAGATTCTGGCTTTCACTCTCTGTGTCTGCTTACAAACATTAGCATGCTTTTAGCTATACTTACAACCTAGGAAATAAAAGCAAAGGGAAGCAGTTGCAGGAAGCTGGATATATAACACAGCAGAAAAATTACACCTTTTTCCACAAAATTAATATATAGAACAATGTTTTGGCCAAAGTCTTCCAGTGTTACTTCTTTTCCATTAAGTGCATCGAAGGCTTTCTTGGCTTCTTCTGTTGTCCCATATTTCACAAACGAATATGGCTTATTCGATGGCATTAAGAGTGTTTCCACCAATCCATATTCTTCTACTATTCTGAGCAGTTGGTGTCTACTCATCCCATTACCAAGACCGGCATTGGCAATAACCAGGCTCTAATTGAAGAGGAATAAAAAAAAAAAAAAAAATGCAGAATTAGTGATTACTGTTAGTTCACTTAGAAGTAACACTACCAAGAAAGTAGCTCTGTAAAGAAAAATTAAACCCATGCGTACTCCTTTACGTATTCCACACAAGGAACTTACATTTCAATGTGCTTGGTATATGAGGCTGAGGTAACCTTTGTTTGCCCAGCA
Organism: Tauraco erythrolophus; assembly: GCF_009769465.1. Lineage (NCBI taxonomy): Eukaryota > Metazoa > Chordata > Aves > Musophagiformes > Musophagidae > Tauraco > Tauraco erythrolophus. The sequence continues at coordinate 118,978,677 of NC_141465.1, read as the reverse complement.
CATATTCTTGCTTGTTTCATACACCACTTACTCAAATCTTCTGTCATTGATGAGCATCTAGCTGGACCCCAAAATGACTCTTTGGATAGATCACGTGGATCATCTGGTGTCTGGGGAAGTGTTGCAGGAAACAAGTCCTGGATTATGGACCCATTTCCAAGCAATGCTAGAAAAACACAGTCCCTACTCCAAAGAGCTTAAAATATATACAAAACTGCTGGGTCATTTTAGGTTATGTCCAGGTAGTGTGAAATCTGAGAGAAGACTAAGCCAAATTTTGTTACAAAGAAGTATAAAGATCTAACTGATGTTTCCCTGTTTGAATGGGAAAAATTTGCAGGATCGAGATGAACAAGGCTAGAGTAAATAACATTGTTCTACAGTGTTTCAAGCCATTAGCACCTCCCCAAAACCGATGGAGGGAAATCATAAACTCTCTCTCAAACTTCTTCCCTTTCTGTCTGCAGGTTCCTGTCACTTACTTTTTGCTACAGCAGGATCTGCGAGGTCACCCTCTGATTGCTGTAACTCTCTACTGTGGCAGAAAACTACAAATTAAAAAGCTGCGTAGTAGGTTGAAGTGGCTTATGGTAAAGTTCATTGAGCACCATAAGAAAGCAGAATTCCCTCTTCTCTTGTGCCCTTCTGTGCAAGGGAAGAGAAAGTTGTCCCCTTTTCAATAGCTGCAAGTGAGTCAATCAGTTCGAGTCCCACAGAATCACAGCCTAAATCAATTTAGGTGAAAAAAACAATGTGGAAAAGATTTTTAAGAGAGACATGTTTTTAACAGGGAGTTAAACAGATGAGACAAACTATACTTGATAAAGTAGTACAGAGGAAATAAAGATACAAAAGCTAATACCCAGAGAAGAACAGAACTAAAAAAAAAAAGAGAGAAAGAAAGAGAAGAAAAGTTTATCTACTTCAATAAGGTAACATTTCCCATGTTTCCTCCTCCCCAACCCAAGGAACTACTGTTTCAGATTAAAAAAAAAACCCAAAACAAACAAAAAAAAAAAAAAAGAAAGAAAAACAAAGAAAAAAAAACACCACCACTTATCCAAAGCCCATTAAAGTCTGTCCATAGACATTAAGCTGCTCAAGTACCATTCAGCTTTGAAATCAAAGTCACAGAAAACCCTCAATCTCAGGAAGTGCATTTTGGAGAACTGCACTTTAGACAAAGCATATGTGAGAATAGAACACAGATAAGCTGCATTTTCACACTACCATCAAAATCAGAACTAGCAGTCACCTGTGTGGCATGGGAGACACACTCAATGCCCTCATGTCTCATCAAAGTATGCTGAGCTCTGACCTGCTTCCTCAATACCTTCTTCTTCATTTTATGGACTTTCAAATGATCTTCACTGGTTTTAACTTCCATGCTGGTAATCTGGGAAGCAGAAGTAACAACACACAGTAAGTGTCCTGTTTGAAAAAAAATCCTTCAGTCTGCTCTAGAGATACAGCCTCCCCATCTCGTGTGTCAGCTCTAGGATAGCAATAGGACTTCAATTCCAGATTTTATGATTATTTGGGGCTGACAAAACTGAGTCTGCAAAGTACATTCTTCCTCAGTCAATAGCATGGTTTTCCCCATCTCTGAAGTTCTGTTATTAAACTCTCTTTTATTAAGAGGATCTCTCCCCCCAAAAAAAAAGTTTTTATAAAGATTGCCATGATGCTAGATGTAATTTTCCAGTTTTTCTCTTCCCCTTCACTCCTTTATTCGCAATATCATTACATCCCCTTGCAGTCGTTAACCTGCCTGCCCCTTCTGGTCTCATATAGTAGTTTCAATTAATTTTTTTCTCTCCACAGTAGAACAAGAGAAAAAAAAATGTGGAACTGCCATGAGATTTGTATCATCTTAGATCCTAAGTTATTCATGCCTTATCAAATGCTTAAGTTGGAGATGAACTGTTCCCATTTGGCTCCTTCTTCCTAACTGCCACTTTCATATGTGAATATGACATTCGGCAAAAATTGCCTTTTTTTCCAGAGTTGAAAAATGAGTTCAATACTTAGACACTCAAGAACTAGCAACCAGGATGTGCCACACCTCATTTAGCACATCTCCCAAGGCCAAATGTCACACAAATCACATTCCTGTCATAAGGAGGAAGAGAAAACTGTACATACATTAATTAACTATTGAAATTAGTGGCAACACAGCCAGTGTGTGCCACAACCTACCAGTGAGCTACTTAACGGTCACTGGCCTTCTCCAGGCTTTGTTTCATCTTTTGCAACTTCTGGTCTACTGCTACATTGAGATCACACAGTCCCTTCCTACATCCCTCTGAGCCTACTTTCTTTTTCTTTCTCCCTTTCCACTTCCTTCAAATCAAAGGGAAGAGTTCAGACCTCCGGTAAGACTATGAAAAAGCTCCCAGACATTGATGTGGCTAGACTCTGTCCTTCTCCTCTCCCTATAGCACAATCCTTCATGTGTATTCTAGGGTATTCATAGAATCATCATAGAATCACAGAATTCTTCTCTTCTTTCCCAAAAATCCTCCTAACAGTACATCTGGACAATTCACCTGCAGTTGTCTGTCCTTTTCCAGTCTTTTATTATCATTGATCTGATAATAATCCTTCCAAAAATGTTTTTGTTTCTGTTTTTTAGGAAAAAAAATCAAACTACTCCAACAGTGAGTCATCCACTTGCATACCTTCTGGCTTGCAAGACTGCGTAGCTGCTTCCCAATACCTAATCTGCAGACACAATCATGATAACATGATGATGTACCCCAGGAAAATTGCAAAGGTAAAAAAAAAAAAAATCATATTAGTATTTAATGCAACTTTATATTGAATGACTTTGCAAATTTTTTCTTTTAAACAAATGCAAATACGCTAGTAAAATTGTTATTACAATACTAAAGAGTTGCATAAGAGCTCTAAGTATGCATTCCCAATGACTGCTGCAGCACTACCACCATCTACACGCACAACTATTAATGGCACCAAAAGAGAAAAATCTTTAAAGGGAATCAGAGTGACAAAAACACCCCATGGAAATAACAGATTCTAATCCTCCAAAAACGAGCAGAATAAATGCTGCCAAAGAAGCCTCAGTCTTTTGCCACTCCTTACCATTTGTTGGCTCTTCCTCCTACCACTTTGCTCTTCTACTCCCAAACCCAATTTTACAGCAGTCTCAAAGGAATTAAAACACTCATCAAACAAAACGAATTGGCAACAACTTCAAGCAAACCTAGCAAGTTACTGGCATGGTAGGCTCCAACAATCCTGTTCTGAAATGGCTTCAGATGCCTGCTATCGAGGTTTGAGATGGCACACGCACGGCCCTAGCAGTCTGCACTCAAATAATGCTGTTTTGCAGGAGGTTAAAGTTTTTACACAAATCCTAGCCACATAAAGATCACATTTACATCCAAGCCTGACAAAAAAAACTAATAAATTACTCAGCACCAAGATCCATTCTACCACCATTAGACTCTTGCCAGTTCCTAGGGTCCCTTACTCAGCGCTAATAATAAGCATGCTAACAGGCCATGGAGGAAAAATGCATGAAAAGGAAACCTCTCAAGTGACAATACTCTAACAGAGCACAATTTCAGAAAAAGAATGAGACTATTGAAATAATTATTCCATGTGATTTCAGAAACATAAAGAGACTGAAAAGATCAACGGGTTACAGAGTCAATCTTAATTTCTGTAAAATAATTTTTATTACAAATGTCTTAGAAACTGTCTCCCATTTCCCTTCAAAGCAACAGTGCTCGCCAAGGGCTTTTTGTATATTTTATAATCCGATTTTCTCCCTTCCTAAATCTCTGGGTACTTTCTTAAATAATCTTTTCCCCTTCTTGATGACAGACCTGCACACAAGCCACAGCTCATTCTTTGAGAAAACCACACTTGCTTCTGAAGACAAATAGTTCAAAATAAGTTTTCTTGTTTAGAATTCTTCACTTAATCTCCAAATACGGTTAAACACACAGAAAGCAACGATCCTCTTAACCTTCATTAGTTTAATAACAATCAAGAAATCTCAAACCTGCTCAGACTAAAAAAGCACAGCGAGACGCAAAGAACCCAACAAAAGATAAATGGAAGCAAAGGTAGTACAGGGTGGGGGGGGGAGGAAGTTGCATAAAAAGTTTACATCAAGTACATTCCCCCAAGTCCATCTAATGGGCTACCCTTATCAGGATTCATTTGATTTGCCGGCTCGTTCAGCAAGCTTACCATGACCAAGCGGCCCAATTAACAGATCTGGTCCAAAAGGCTTGGCCTGTCCAACTTTATTTGCCATACACAGGTGAACAGAGACCAACAGCTTTACAGACCACCCATGCACAGGTGCTTATCTTCTGGGGAAGGTGACAAGCAGTCTCAGACTACTTCACAGGAAAGTATAGGAGAGACACATCCTTGGTTTGGTGAGGTGGAGTTACAGAAAGAGAGTAGAAATACGGGCTGAGTTTCCTCTTTGGAACCATGCAAATCCGGTTCAGATGGAAAAGCATGGAGCCTACGTACAACACCCACACTAGTCAGATCACTGCCATGCAGACTCTGCAGAATAGACCCAGCCAGAAGAAAAGGCTATAGAACTGAAAGGCTCAGGCCTCTCACGTAACATCTACACCTCTGCGCACTGGAAGACTCCATCTGATATCAGAGGAAAGCATGTCTGAGTTTAGTCAGGCCTTTAGTCAGGTCCTGACAAACTCCCACATTTTCCCGGCAAAAGCCAAAAATGGTCACATATTTGGCAAACTAGCACAGACACTGAAGTTGAAAGACTACTTTTCATCCTTTCATAATCCCTGAACTAAACAACAGAAGAAGGGGCAGATGAGGTGTGACTCAGCTGCCTAAACAATGGCATTTGAAACTGGCATGGATGCCCTATTCTGCCCAGAGAAGACCTTCCCTACATGCCATGTCATGCTTGCCAGCATCAGTCAGATGCCCCCAGCCCCTGAAGGCAGCTCAAACAACACAACCTGCATCGCTAAGACATACAGAACCTTCCCTTGGTCTCTGTCTGACCTGGACCTAAACTCTCTGCCTTGTCTGTTGCATCATTACTCAAGGCTCAATTCTACAGGCACAGAAATCAACAGTCTGTCTTGATTTCCGAGTTGAGGAATCACACTCAACTGTACAGAAGTGGAAGACTTTATTTGGTAGCGTCTCACACCCCCCCTTTACAAAGGCCAACATGACTACAGAAGAAAAAAGCATGCAGCTATGGATAATTCCTTACTGTTTTCACCTCCTTTCACAAGTACTAATAAAGAAGTAGCTCCTGAAAACACACTGAAACAGTCTCTCACGCAATGCTACCTCGGGTTACAGCAGGTCACACAACTGGCCTGAAATCCCTGCGAAGGTTAATGTAAAGCTTTAATGTGATCGGGGAACCTTGTTTGTAGCAGAAGCGACTTCTGAAAACGAAAGCGCGTCGCTACCGGAGCGGAGCCGAAGGGCCGCTGTCAGCAGAGGGAGCGCCGCGCTCGCTTACCAAGTTCGGCAGCCGAGTATTCCGTTTTGGCTCGGCTCCGTGCCGCGGACACGTACACACAAACGTATACAGCCGCTGCACACACACAGACATCAAAACTCGCCGCAAAAAAGAAGAAAATCAGGAGCCCTGATGGGAAGATTTAAGAGTCCCGGCACTGGCCAAATCGGACTGACGGCGCCGGTACGGCCCTGCGGCTGTCCCCACGCCATCGCCCCAGCGACAGCCAGCACGGAGACCTGCCACCCACACCCCGCAAATGCACGGACTCTTAAAAATAACAACGATAACAAGAATAACAACGGGAATGTGCGCGTGCTGTTCTGCGCTGACTAAACCCGGTGGGGGGACGAGACGGGGCGACGGACGGACTGCGAAAGCTGAGAGGCAGCCGCAGGGGCTGACCCGGCCTTGCCCCCTCCTCGCACCACCCCGCCCTGACAGCGCCGGGGCCGGCGCCATGCCGCGCGGGCTCGGCTGCCCCGCACTCGGCGGGCCGGCGGGGAGGGAAGCCCAGCCCGCAGCAGGGACAGCCCGCGCTCCGGCTGCCACCGCGGCGGCCGGCCTGCTCCCGCTCTCCCAGCCGGGAGGCGGGCGGGACGGGCGCCGCAGCCCCGGGCCCGGCCGGCGCGGCCCGGCACGTTACCTGGGTGGAGGCGGCCATGTTAGGGCAGGCGGGCAGCCCGCCACCGCCTCCACCGCTCCGTCATGGCGCCGCCCCGCCCCCGGTCCGCCCCGGGCAGGGGGGGCTGCGGTTCCCGCTGCCGATCGGGCGGCGGGTCTGCTGAGGATCGTTACCGAGGCAAAGCGTCTGCCCCGTTATCACACGGTGAAGGAAGCCAGACCTCTCCGACACCAAGCGCTGCTCTCCGCCAAGTTTCCCTGGTGACCAGGGCGGAGTTTTCCCGGGGCGTGCGGCCGCGGGCACACAGCGGCCCGGCGGAGGGACGCGTGTGCCCGGGGCTTGTGCCCGCGGCACTGAGGGGAACTGCCGGTATGGCGAGAGGAGGGGAGCGAGAGCGGCCCCTTTAGGCCCCCGCCTCGGGCGTGCACTCACTGTAGCGGCTCCATCTCCTTGTTCCGCCCGCTCGGTGCTGCCCGGCTCCGCCTGCCGGCCGGCCTTCCGCTCGCCACCTGCTGTCTCCGAGCAGAACCAGCTCTTTGTCGTCCTCCTTCCCGACAGAAGAAAAGCCATGTTTGAAACCCACCTGCAATAGAGCACCGTCCTTTGTCCCTCTTCACTGAGGGCCGTTTGGGGCAGAGCCTCCTCCAGTGCAGGGGATCCAAAAAGCGGACCCGCTAACCATACCTTCATAGTGCACCCTTTGACCAGCTCAGCCCTTTCCTCCTCCTTTATCTAAAATACTGAAGTTCAGCATTACTTACTTTTTCTGTCTTTACCTGACAAGTATTCTACTTCTCACTGTGGCTTACTTCCTAAAAACTGTCTTTTTTTTTTTTTTGCCCCCTCTCTATTTAAATACCAAGCTGATTTTTTAACCTCTTGTGGGTATTTAACCTTTCTCAAGATCAATTAGGTGTGTGATTTCCAGGTGGGTGGTACATAAGGTGACTGATGAGTCTGTAAACCTGTAGTCAGAAGCCAGCTCCTCAACTTTGTCCCAGGTCCACACTCTGGAGGAGCCTCCCCATACCATTAGGGAGGGCTATGCTTACCGAGAAAAAACATCTTTCTCTTTCCCTTGGAGCATATACCATCCCCTGTGTTAGGGACATGTGTGCAGTAGGTACACACGCACTACGGATGTGAGGCTGATGGGGCACATCCACCAGCTTGTGGAGATAGCATTTGATCAGAAAGGTGGTCCCACTTCTGTCCTTCCACCATAGTCTGTCGCATTACATCACTTTCCATCTTTGACCCACATAATGAGTAGTGAGGTGTTATGGTAGCACAAATCTTTTGCTTAAGTTTTCTCATATGTAAAATGTGAACATTAACTGCTTAGCTAGTAAGAGTATAGTAAGGAGCTTGTTAACCTTTGCAAACACTAAGCATTAGCATCATCTGGTCTTTTTGTAAGCCAGAATGAATGAGGGGAAAGAACAACCAGACAACTTCAACAGCTGCTGTTCTATTAAAACATTCTCTGAGGCCCTCAGCCCTGGAAACCGCCAAACCTGAAAGCTACTGAAAGGGTGATCCTAATGAAAACGGTTTGTAACTCATTACCAATTTGTTTTGACAAGTGGAAAATACCTGCCCAAAGGTTGTTTCTGTTAAGTGTCGACATTCCTGTTCAAAGCCCTGATTGTGTGGGCTGTCCGTTCTTCTACTTGGCTGTCCATGTGTCGTTTATCCCACTGGGATGCATTGTTGGTAGGTAAGAAATAGACATAGACTTAGTGGAATGTTACATCTCAGAGCACAAACCAAAAGGTTTTGGCAGCTGCCTGACTCTGTGCTCATCAATCATCATTTGGGGGTTATTCTGCTTTATTATATTGAAAACTGCTTTCTGGGGTAGACTCACTGTGCATTTTTTTCTTGAAATATCTCTGTATGATTAGCATTGGTCAAGAATTTGTGATGGATATTGCAATATTTCCTTTGCAAATGCATCAAGATTTTACTTCTATGAACAACATTCTCACACAGGAAATTTCCACTGATTAAAAGAAAAACAGTTAAAGGCTGGTTATGGGGTTTTAAATACAAGCTTATTTTGGTCGAACTGGAACTGTTACTCCCTTTATAATTTAAGCCCTGAAGCACTGTGCAGTCCCTTCTCACGCTAGATAAACATGAGTACAGAATCCTCCTACAGATTCCACAGTGCTTATTGACCACAAGTAAAAATACATCTTCATATGGTTAACAACATTGTCACTGACTAACCTACAAAATAGTTCACAGAAGTGGGGATTCAAATAAATTTACATGTGATGTTAATATAATCTCTGATTAAAAGTACTTTGGGAGAAATCTCAATATTTCTAAAAAAAAAATCAATTTTTTATAATTATAATATTTTGGTTTTAAAATTCACAAAATATTCTAGTTTGAAATTAAGTTTTCTTAGTTTTCTTAAGCAAAAAAAAAACAAACAAACCTGTTTATATCAGAAAATCTTGTCTCTGACTCTATTTTTTTTGATTGATAACCGGGAAACGACTTCTAAAGCAGAATGTCATGCTTGCACTTCCTCATGGGTGAGAAATAAAATGCTGCTGACTTTTCAAGGAGCAAATTACAATGCTCACTAGGCTGCTAGCTGTTTTATCTTCGCCACACTCCTAGGGAGAGCCAGGGCATCTGGCTGTTACTTCTAATTCCCCATCCACTTCATATGACAGTAAGTAAACAGATACTACCACTTGCTGTTCCTTAACGAAATATAGGTTACTGGTCCATACATGGAAAGACAATCTTACTACCTTTTCTACCACTGCAAGCCAAGCCATGCTTTAGCCTAATGTGATCACACTGGATTTCCGTCACTTTCAAACCCAATTGAAAGAAAATCACAGGAAGATAGTAGGATTTGCTGTACCAAATCTCTTGATTTAAGAAGCTGCAGTTTAAGAATCATGACAAATAGGATATGTTTCAGGATAGCAGTTTGTTACAGAAATAAGAAGAAACCTCTTAGTACAAAATCCAGCTCAAAATCTCCCGTGACTAGTACTGTAGAGGAGTACCATAGTAAATTATGAGACACAAGATGGATTGTTTTAGGATAGCATTCACTTAATAGTTAAGGACTTTGACAAATATCTGTTGACCTAAATTCAAAATGTGCTACTGCTGCTGCTTGTGATAGTAAAATTCTCCATAACAAACCTCTGCAATGCCAAAGGCTTATATTTTTCAGGAAGATAGCAAGGCTGGCTCTGTGCTGCATGTCATTTTGATGCTACATTTGTGCTGTTCAATGCTAGATTTCATCTTTCTTTCTAAAAATGAAAAACAGCCAAAAAACAACTTCAAGAATTTTTTAGCAATTGCGTAAGACCAACAAGAGATGTGAGAAATCTAAGCCCTGGTAAAATCAATGGGAGTTGTGATAATTATTACAAAGAAGGCAGGTTTTATCCTTATTTTCAAATACTAGCAAACAAAAATCTTTTCTTCTCAAGAGACTTAAAATGTCAAGCATATAACGTCAAGCACAAAATATGCTTTCAGATTTCTAAGCTTTAGGCTACACTCTCTTCATATCTCCAAGCTGTTTTCCGCAAACATAAGACTTTGGAGTACTTTTTTTTTCCTTTCCTTTAATAAAAGCTGAAATTTTTCTGAAATCTCTAGAGTCAGGGTAATGGAACTTTAAGAAATAAATTAAATAGCATAAATCTTATTATAAAATTGTAAGATTTTGCAACACCGGTTTTGTGGCACAAGTGCATGATTATTGGCAAGTTCAATTCCATCGTTAGGAGGTACCATCCTCTTGTGAAGCAAGTTTCTTTCGCGTGACAATCCAACTTTTTCCGAGCAGGCAGACTTCAGTTCTGTGCTGGGACAGCTACAGATCTTGTCATCCGGAGAACTGAACCAATCAGTGGATGTTTAAGATTGGGCAGAGGTTAGCTAAATTAAGCACTTTGCCATGAGATTGTACTCGGAGAAAGTTTTAACTTCTGTTGTCAGACACTGCAAAGTTGTGCCTACCTTGCTGGGTCACCATTAATATCCCTCTGGTACTGGGACCACAGTCCTATAGGCTTCAATAAACAGAAAATCTTTGACACCTTCCTGGAGAGTCCTCAGAAAATTCCTATGAGCTTTCAAGCGCAAGATAGAAATTACTGTAGTTATGATGCGCATGCTGCGCATGGAGACCTTTCATTATTGGTATGGCCAGTCCAAAGCTCCAGCTTTTGCAGGTTTGCAGATGACGCCAAGCTGTGTGGTGTGGTGGACACGCTGGAGGGAAGGGATGCCATCCAGAGGAACCTTGACAGACTGGAGAGGTGGGCCTGTGAGAACCTCATGAAGTTCAACAAGGCCAAGTGCAAGGTCTTGCACATGGGTCGGGGCAATCCCAAGCACAAGAACAAGCTGGGCAGAGAATGGATTGAGAGCAGCCCTGAGGAAAAGGACTTGGGAGTGCTGGTGGATGAGAAGCTCAACATGAGCCGGCAATGTGCACTGGCAGCTCAGAAGGTCAACCTTATCCTGGGCTGCATCCAAAGCAGCATGGCCAGCAGGTCGAGGGAGGTGATTCTGCCCCTCTACTCTGCTCTCGTGAGACCCCACCTGGAATACTGCATTCAGCTCTGGAGTTCCCAGCACAAGAAGGACATGGTGCTGCTGGAGCAGGTCCAGAGGAGGGCCACAAAGATAATCCGAGGGCTGGAACACCTCTGCTATGAAGACAGGCTGAGAGAGTTGGGGCTGTTCAGCCTGGAGAAGAGAAGGCTCCGGGGTGATCTTATAGCAGCCTTCCAGTACTTAAAGGGGGCCTACAGGAAAGCTGGAGAGGGACTCTTTACCAGGGCATGTAGTGATAGGACAAGGGGCAATGGCTTTGAACTGAAAGAGGACAGATTTCGATTAGATATAAGGAAGAAATTTTTCACTCAGAGGGTGGTGAGACACTGGAACAAGTTGCCCAGAGAAGTTGTTGCTGTCTCATCCCTGGAAGTGTTCAAGGCCGGGTTGGATGAGGCTTTGGGCAACCTGGTCTAGTGGAGGATTTCTCTGCCCCTGGCAGGGGCGTTGGAACTAGATGATCTTTGAGGTCCCTTCCAACCCTAACCATTCTATGATTCTATGATTCTATGATTCCTATAACACTTGCACATAGATGTCAACAAACAGAGAATTTCCTCATTTCATTAAGGAAGAATCTAAGAGATGTAAATTCCCTAAGTACAATTACTGGGAAGTATGATACCCATGAAGACCAGCTAAAAGGTCGCAATGCAGCTCCTGATATGCTGTCTCCTGCCAGCTTTTTCTGCTCACATAAAACCTCTGTGAATGGTCCTCATCCTTCAAAGTCCCACATGCACCAATACTAAGCAAATCGTCCATTGCAGACACTTATTTTGCCCTCAGTTTTAATTTTCTATATTTTCTGTGGCCATAAGCAATCTCGGAAGACTTTGGGCTTTAAATCTTTCCAAAGCCGTGCCTTCTCTGCTGTGAGAACGTACTGACATTTCCACTCTAGGACAGGAAGCCTCATGCAGTTTGGAGCAGTGGGCCACTGTCAGGTTCTCATCAAGCACCATGCACTTTATCATGACAGTTCTGTTTGAAAATACTATGAAACTATGATACTACATGATAGGTCCATGAACCACCTACCAGAGTCTTGGGGATGATTAAATCCATAAATGACTGCTGGAAACACTTCTCCAAAAAATTCCCGAATCCTCTAGTGGCTCTCTGCTGAACAGGAGCTGCTGCTTTCACTGCCTAGGTGACTCTCTGCAATTTGGACAAAGTCTGTGGAAGATCTTCTTATGCCAATCTAGTTCACTTTCCAGGGTGACAGAAAAGTAAAATGACGTACTGAAAGAACCATACAAAATATGGATTTCCCTCCAAATCACTGAACCCATCAACACATGGTGTAGTTGAGCCTCAAAAGCAACGCTGTTAGAAAGATTCAGACAAAATATTTCTGTTTTCTCTGGCACAAAGGCTGAAAATCATAATTTCTTCTTCAAAGCCTGCATGTACTTTACATTCTCTTCTTGCTTTTTATGCCTGTTTTCCATGATGAGACAGGAAATACTATTTTTTGGAATTACTGATTGAATTATATTATTCTCTTCTGGCCCTACAGTCAAAATCTTACACTAACCTGACAAAACCCAGTTCTGTCACAAGCAATTAGGATTTGGTAGGCATTCAGAAAGCAATGCGACCCTACACAGGGATCCTCCCTGATATCTACACTGGATAGGCAGTCTGCTTTCCTGCATATCCTTGGAAACCATCCTTTCTCAGAGTTATCCTTCAGGGCATAAATGTATCAATAAGGACGATCATGGAATACCAAGCAGTGAATTTGTCTCTTCATCAATCAGTTTTTAAGGATATAGTGCTTGCAGGCCAAACACAATCTTCAAAATTAATTTTTAAAGCCATAGTATTGTTTACATACAAGGAACTAAATATTGCATTTTCATCATAAGTGAGATTCTCAGTGCCACTAGTGAGACTGGAGAGAATACTGCAATGTATTCCTTAGACTGGGACTCTATCCTTTCAGCCCCTTTCAGGCATTATTGCAGTTCACATTACCTGTTGTTCATGCAATAGATTCACCTTCTTTGGAAGAAGAATAGCTGTGCAACCGTAAGTTAACATTTTCTACACAAAACCATGGTCAGTTTCTCAGGTCACCCCACTTGCTGCTCCTGTAAACCAGTTTACATTGACTTCTCTGGACCTGTATGCATACTTATCTGAAAAACAGAAGTTGTAAGTTTTTCAACTGAATAGGCCAAAAAAAAGAGATGCATCCAAACTTACGGGAATTTTTTTTTTACAAACACCACTTCTCTGTGACTGAGTTTGCCAATTTGTATGACATTTACATAAATATTTACCCAACTTGCCAAGGGTTGTGAATCTTCATGAATCATTGTTTGTGTAACACTTCGTAATCCTTGAATGAAATGTAGCATATGCATTCAGAGTATGGATCTGGTTAATGTCAGAGGATAAAGGAAAAGAAGAACAGATAAAAAATGATCACATTACTTTTTTTTCCCCGTGTTCAAGATTAATTTCAAAGAAATTCTCTCTTACAAATACAAATCTTTCTCTTTCACACAGACATAATATGGTTGGTACACATCTTAGTGAAGAAGATTAGGACACAGTCTAATGTTAATCAGCATTTTCAAGTTTGTTCACTTTTATTAAGATAAAAAGCAGGCGTTAGCATATAGTATTTGAAATTCACACCTACATCGCTTTATTTTACTCTTTCTGTATAGAAATATAAACAGAGATATTTAAATTAAAATATTATAACATTAAATGCTTTTAATTCATACATAGGCAAAGTCCTTTTTGGCAAATTTCTTTGCTTCAAGAGTCGGATAAACTAAATGAGCATACTGGCTGCTTCACTTAGCTGTCATCTCTGTAAAGGCTGTATGAGTAAGCCTGACACACTTCATCTCTCATGTTATCATCATCTACATGCTTTTGTTATTGTCTTTCGTGTTAAATTTTACAGCATCTTCAGTCAGTATGGCACTGTAAATGAACTAAATAACTAGGAGAGAGGTTTAAGAAATGATCATAAAGGTTATGTGCATCCTGCTTTAGTCGCTGTAATATCAGTGCATGAGAGCCATGTAATACACCATCTCAGGACAATTCTGTATTTGACACTTGTCCTGAGCTAGGCACAAAGAACTGCCAGCAGTTCAATATTTCGAAGTAGAGTGTTGACACATTTGAAGCATCACAATGATTTCATAATCATTGTGACATTTGAAATAGATACTCAAACTCAGCAAGAAAATATTTTTTAGTTTGAGAAACCAGATTTCTTAAGCAAACAAAATTATAGATGTTAAAGATTGGAAATATATTTTATCATTCTTCTCTTCACTGCAGCAGGATGGCTTTTTTTAACACACTTGTATAGTGTTCTGCAGCTCAATTGTAGGAATGCATTTTGGGCAGGAGGATATCTGCAGGGAAGTCCCCATACACCCACCAATTACACAGGACACTGTCCTAGGAATGAAATCAGCTGTGACATATGAAGCACACGGACTCTGTAAGTGCAAAGACAGAATTGAAGTTTATTTTCCCTTTACCATATTTATAGCATACAGAGCCCCTTCCCATGCTCCAATCAACAATGGAATCATGTATTTGTGCATTCTTAAGTTTTAGGCAGCAGTCCAAGCATGTACACACCTCCCTGTTTTGTTCCAGATGTTTTTGTCATGGGACGTGCACGGCCTTGATGCCGACCTTCCTGCATGCTTTGCTTTCTTAAACAACAATGTCCTTTGTTTGATCTCTGGAGCATCTTGATATTATTGCAGGGCTTGGAGACGAACAGCAGTAGGGAGAAACCCTGTCTTTTCCCTCAACTCATAATCCTCTTCTCTATCCACAATTCCCCCTTTTTTGTTTATCACAACTCCATGGATTACTAAAACCGCCATGACGCATGCTTCTACCTTTTGTGCTCATCTTATTGCAGTCCAAGGAAACTGAAACAACACTAGAAATAAAATCAACAACAACCTCCAACAGCAATAAGAATCCATATGCATGAGTTAAGGCTAGAGAACCAATTTTTCAGATTAATCCAGGATAAATCTTAGCTTACGTAATACAACTTGAAAAGATAGGATTTTCTAAAAACCTACAACACTATTCATTACATATCGATACATTTAAAACAGAGGTTAATGCAAACATATAAGGATGAGAAGTACATATCATTACAGAGATATTGTGTAATAATGTTAGATTCTCTTGAGTGCTACCTTTTGCCATGTGTACTTGAAACACTCATCTGTCAAAAAACGTCAAGGCTAATTTTCAACCTTGCTCATGGATGGGGGAATAAGACCCATTATATATAATTTGTAAAAGAGGCCTGGAAGACCCTCCGCCGTGTCATGCTAATGAATGACAACCATGGTGGAACAGTAAAACAGTCTCATTACCATCCCAAAACACTCCAAATTGCCCCCAATCTATAATCTGTTCCGTTGTATCATTTCGTGTTCTTGGGTTTCTTGAACGACATGGTTTCCAGCCAAATAATCCATGGACTTAAATGCCTTTATGCCAATGCGCGCAGCATGGGGAATAAGCAAGAGGAGTTAGAAGTGTATGCGCGCCTGTTGGGATATGATCTTATTGGTATCACGGAGACGTGGTGGGATGACTCCTATGACTGGAGTGTCAGAATAGAAGGGTACAGGCTCTTTAGGAAGGATAGGCAGGGAAGAAGAGGAGGAGGAGTTGCCCTCTATGTCAAGGACCAGCTAGAGTGCATGGAGCTGCACCTGGGGACGAATGAGGTCCCGACTGAGAGCTTATGGGTTAGGATTAAAGGCAGAGCAGGGACAGAGGACGTAGTAGTAGGGGTCTGCTACAGACCACCTGACCAGGAGGACTGGGTGGATGAGGCCCTCTACAGACAGATAGGAGCTGCCTCACGTTCACGAGCCCTGGTCCTTATGGGGAACTTCAACCACCCTGATATCTGTTGAAAGGACAACAAAGCAAGGCACAGGCAATCCAGGAGGTTCCTGGAATGCATGGATGACAACTTCCTTCTCCAAGTGGTAGAGGAACCAACGAGGAGAGGTTCTATGCTGGACCTTGTTCTCACTAACAATGAAGTGTCGGAGAAGTCTTCTGGCTGCTGCGTGGGCTAAATGAGCAGCACCTGTGGCTTGTTAAAACAGGTGCTGTGAGTTACCCTGGGAAGCCGGAAGCCACATGACCTATGGCTGGTTAAAAGTGAGGCGCTCCCTCCTGGAAGTGGGGTATTTTTCTCCTGGGTATTGGAGAGGTTGGAGTAGTGGCTGAAGCTCTCTTGTGATATCCAAAAGCCTTCTGAGTGAGATAACATGACTGCAACAACCCTTTGTTGTGATTCAGTGTGATGAGGATACCTTCAGTTTGTGGCATCTGGTGACCCTGATGTGATCTGTTGGGACATGAACTTTTTGGACCGCAGGGTGAAGTGCGGTAGAAATGAAGGAGTGGTGAAGAAGCTCTGACTTCAACTAGTACCAGAAGGTATGTGTGTTCATGTGGGGCTCCAGGGACAGAGTTTGGATTGAAAAAATGGGACAAAACCTTGTAAAAGAGAATCAAGCCTTTGCTACTCTTAAGTCTGTGATAATGGCTGTGGGAGCCAATATAAGTGATGAGGACCTTTATAAATTACTGGATTGGGCATTAGAGCAGGAAGGCCTAGTGAATCTTAGCACAGCCTTTAGCCTTGAGCTCTGGAAAAAGCTGGGGGACAAGCTACTCCTTGAGGCTGTATTTGAGCATAAGGACTTGACTGAAATTGACCTGCTGCGTACATGTGGGGCCCTGGATGTTTTAATACAAAAAGGGGTGGAAGAAGAAAATGAATTATCAGACTATAAATCTGTGGGTGAAGGTTTGGAAGGAGATAATGAGCTGCAGTGATCATGAAATGGTAGAATTCAAGATCATAGAATCATAGAATCGTTAGGGCTGGAAGGGACCTTCAAAGGTCATCTAGTCCAACCCCCCTGCAAGGAACAGGGATATCTCCAACTAGATCAGGTTGCTCAGGGCCTCATCCAACCAGGCCTTGAACGTCTCCAGGGATGGAGCATCCACCACCTCTCTGGGCAACCTGTTCCAGTGTTCTACAACTCTCATGGTAAAAAATTTTTTCCTAATATCCAACCTGAATCTACCTCCCTCTATTTTAAAACCATTACCCCTTGTCCTATCACAACTGGCCCTCCTGAACAGCCTCTCCCCATCTTTCTTGTAGGCCCCCTTGAGGTACTGGAAGACCACTATAAGGTCACCCCGGATCCTCCTCTTCTCCAGGCTGAACAGCCCCAACTCTTTCAGCCTGTCCTCATAGGAAAGGTGCTCCAGCCCTCTTATCATCTTCGTGGCCCTCCTCTGGACCCTCTCCAACTGGTCCATGTCCTTCTTATGTTGGGGACTCCAGAACTGGACGCAATACTCCAAGTGAGGTCTCACGAGGGCAGAGTAGAGGGGCAGAATCACCTCCCTCGACCTGCTGGCCACGCTCCTCTTGATGCAGCCCAGGACGCGGTTGGCCTTCTGGGCCGCAAGAGCACATTGCCGGCTCATATTGAGCTTCTCGTCCACCAGTACTCCCAAGTCCTTCTCCTCAGGGCTGCTCACGATCCATTCTCCGCCCAGTCTGTATTTGTGCCTGGGATTGCCATGACCCAGATGTAGGACCTTGCACTTGGCCTGGTTAAACTTCATGAGGTTGGTACGGGCCCACCTCTCCAGCCTGTCAAGGTCCCTCTGGATGGCATCCCTCCCTTCCAGCGTGTCAACGGCACCACACAGCTTGGTGTCATCGGCGAACTTGCTGAGGGTGCACTCCATGCCACTGTCCACGTCACCGACAAAGATGTTGAAGAGGGCCGGGCCCAACACGGACCCCTGAGGGACGCCACTCGTGACCGGTCTCCACATGGACATCGAGCTGTTGACCACTACTCTCTGAGTACGGCCATTGAGCCAATTCCTTATCCACCGAGTGGTCCATCCATCAAACCCATGCCTCTCTAGTTTAGAGAGAAGAATGTCGTGCGGGACAGTGTCAAAAGCTTTGCACAAGTCCAGGTAGATGACATCCGTTGGTCGACCCTTGTCCACCGATGTTGTCACCCCATCATAAAAGGCCACCAAGTTGGTCAGGCACGATCTGCCTTTGGTGAAGCCATGTTGGCTGTCACCCACCACCTCCTTGCTCTCCATGTGCCTTAGCATGGTTCCCAGGAGAATCTGCTCCATGACCTTGCCAGGCACAGAGGTGAGGCTGACCGGCCTGTAGTTGCCCGGGTCCTCCTTGTTCCCCTTTTTAAAAATGGGGGTTATGTTCCCTCTCTTCCAGTCATTGGGGACCTTGCCAGACTGCCACGACTTCTCAAATACAATGGCCAGTGGCTTGGCAACTTCATCTGCCAGTGATGATACTTAGGTGTCGGGGAAGTTTCCTGGCTACTATATGGGAAGCACCTGTGCCTTGTTGAGACAGGTGCTGTGAGTCACGGTGGTCAGCTGGAGACCATGTGACCTATGGGAGGTTTAAAGGTGGGGCACTCCCAAGAGGGAGTGGGGCATTTCCCTCCTAGAGTGTGGAGTGGTAGCAGCCCCTGGAGAGTGGTGTTTTGTAGCTCTCTGTTAGAAGTCTTTGATTGTGGTATAGACCTTTGGAGTGAAACAAACCTTCTGATATACGAGGAGAATCACAACGGCCTTCTGGGTTGTGATTCCCGAAGACGAGATACCAGCGGTCCACGACATCTGGTGACCCCGACGTGATTCGTTGAAACGTGAACTGCCTGGACCGCAGGGTGAAGTGCGGTAAACACAAGATACAGAGCCCAGCGAAGCTTGAGAAGTGGCAGAAGCTGCAGACCGACCTAGACACCTGGAACAAGGTGAGCCGTTGGGAGTTAAAATGGGCCAGAATTTTGTCAAGGAGAATCAGACCTTCACTTTCCTTAAATCTGCGGCAATGGCTGCGGGGGCCAATATAAGTAATGAAGACTTATATTATTTACTTAACTGGGCAGCGGGACACGAAGACCTAGTTGGCCTCACCTTCACCTTTAACCTAGAACTTTGGAAAAGGCTGGGGGATAAGCTACTTTGTGAAGTAGTCCTTGGGAAAAAGGATTTAACCGATATTGACCTGCTGCGTACGTGGGAAGCCCTGGATAATATAATTCAAAAGGGGTCGGCAGAAGAGGAGGAAGAGGAATTAACAGATTATGTATCAGCGAGCGAAGGATATGAAGGGGGCAACGAACTGTCTGAGGGAGACGGTGTGGACAGCGAATTAGACGTATCCTCGCTGTTCGCGGAAATCAACAAAGTTGCGGGGACTATGCAGGAAATCTGCCCCACCCTCCAGGAGATACTGGAGCGTCCCCCACCCTTTGCCCCAGCAGCCCCCCCTTCCTCCTCAGGAGGTATCGAGCCTATGGCTCCGCCGCTTGATTTAATGACCCCACCCCTGGCAATTTCATATCCGGCAACATATATGGCGCAGGTACGAGCAATGCAGCCGTTATTAGTACGCCAGGCCATGACGATGCTGCAAGGTATATCCCAACAGTTAGCAGCTGTAGTAGAGATGCTGCATCAGGCCATGACCCCCCCTACAGTAAAAGAAATTATAAAAGAAACCTCTGAGGTGAGTAACAGCTCAGCTGGGGAGCTACTGCCGGTTTCTCGACCAAGGAAAAAGTCACCAAAACCCGCCTGTTTAGTTGAACCAGACCCCCTGGGAGCCCCCAAAGCAACAGTTCAGCCTCGTGACCCAGTCCGTTACTGGGACGAGGTTCGGATAAAAGCAGTAAAGGGTGGAGACTGGGACTTGGTCCAAGCCCTGGGGGTACCAGTTGATAATAAAGATTCAACTGCAACAGAAATGGGAGGAGGGCCGGGTGTATTCCCTGTAGAACTAGCCCTCCCGGGCTCCAACCAGCCCAATCGACACTTGGGCTGGTCCTGGAAGGTAATTCAAGACATGCAGAAAGCGGTAGCACGGTACGGAGCGAATTCTCCAGCAGTAACACAGTTATTATGGTTACTGAACTTAGAAATACTAGTGCCATATGACTTCCAACATCTGGCTCAGGTGATGTTCCAGCCGATACAGTGCTCCGTTTTCATGAATGTCTGGAGACAGCTGGCCGACCATCAGGCATTAGAGAACATCCAATTGCCCCAGGGTGACCCCTGCTATGCTGTAGGCACAGACGTATTAATGGGGACAGGTCATGTCTTTAGTAATCCAACAATCCAGGCGCAGTGGCATCCCCAGATTCTTGAACAAGTCAAACAAATAGGGATGCAAGCCCTTATGCGCACAACAGAAATGGCGGAGCCCAGGGCGAGGTACTCCACGATCAAACAAGGAGCCAAGGAGCCCTTTCTACAATTCGTAGAAAGATTACAAGGGGCAATAGAAAAACAAATATATGACAGTAAACTACGGGCACTATTGACAAAACAGCTGGCAAAAGATAATGCCAACCCCGATTGTCGGAGAGTTATTGAAGGATTGCCGGGGGACCCCTCTCTAGAAGAAATGGTGATTGCATGTGCCAAAGTCGGGCCCGTAGAAAGCGAGATGACCACATTGGCCACTGCTCTAACTAAACAAAGATGTTATATTTGTGGGAGAATAGGTCATCTCGCCAAAAACTGCAAATCAAACGGCCGGCCGGGAAACAGCAGAAAGAGAAAGCGTGCACAGATGTCTTATGGTCCAGGCAAGCCCTTTGCGGGAACGCTGCAACAGCCGCAGACCAGTCCAGAAAAGACCGCAGAGGGAATGTTAAAGCAGCCGGAAAAGCAGCCAGAGCAGCCAGGGTGGATGTATCCATCGTCGTCAGAACAATGGATATATCCACCGCCAATGTGGTATGATAAAAAAATATGAGAACGACTTCCCCATGACCTGGTTCCAAGGTGTTTGACAAACGGCGATGGAAAATGGAATCGAAATGTTGGAAACCCCTAAAGGCTGCGAGGCATTTTTTTTTTAAAAAAGAAAGGGGGAATTGTTGGGGAAGTTTCCTGGCTGCTATATGGGAAGCACCTGTGCCTTGTTTAGACAGGTGCTGTGAGTCACGGTGGTCAGCTGGAGACCATGTGACCTATGGGAGGCTTAAAGGTGGGGCACTCCCAAGAGGGAGTGGGGCATTTCCCTCCTAGAGTGTGGAGTGGTAGCAGCCCCTGGAGAGTGGTGTTTTGTAGCTCTCTGTTAGAAGTCTTTGATTGTGGTATAGACCTTTGGAGTGAAACAAACCTTCTGATATACGAGGAGAATCACAACGGCCTTCTGGGTTGTGATTCCCGAAGACGAGATACCAGCGGTCCACGACACTTAGGGAAGCAAGGAGGGTGCATAGCAGGCTCACTACCCTGGATTTCAGGAAAGCAGACTTTGGCCTCTTCAAGGATCTCCTTGCTAGAGTACAATGGAATGAGGCCCTGAAGGGAAGAGGGGCACAAGAAAGCTGGTTAATATTCAAGGATCACCTCCTCCAAGCTCAGGAGCGGTGCATCCCAACAAAGAGAAAGTCAGGTAGGAACACCAGGAGGCCTGCATGGATGAATAAGGAGCTCCTGGACCAGCTCAGGCACAAAAAGAAAGCCTATAGGGGGTGGAAGCAAGGACAGGTAGCCTGGGAAGAATACAGAAATTGTCCGGCCAACAAGAGATCAGGTTAGGAAAGCCAAAGCCCTGATAGAGTTAAATCTGGCCAGGGACATCAAGGGCAACAAGAAAGGCTTCTATAGATATGTCAGTGATAAAAAGATCTAGGGAAAATGTAGGCCCTCTCTGGAAGGAAACGGAGACCTGGCTACCCAGGATATGGAGAAGGCTGAGGTTCTCAATGACTTCTTTGCCTCTGTCTTCACTGGCAAGAGCTCTAGCGGCACGGCCCAAGTCACAGAAGGCAAAGGCAGGGACTGGGAGAATGAAGAACCGCCTGTTGTAGGAGATCAGGACCGAGACCATCTAAAGAACCTGAAGGTGGACAAGTCCATGGGACCAGACAAGGTGCATCCGCAGGTCCTGAGGGAACTGGCAGATGAAGTTGCTAAGCCACTATCCATCATATTTCAGAAGTCGTGGCAATCTGGTGAAGTTCCCAATGACTGGAAAAGGGGAAACATAGCCCCCATCTTTAAAAAGGGGGGAAAAAAGAAGACCCAGGGAACTACAGGACAGTCAGTCTCACCTCTGTGCCTGGCAAGATCATGGAGCAGATCCTCCTGGCAACTATGCTAAGGCACATAGAAAACAAGGAGGTGATTGGTGACAGCCAACATGGCTTCACTAAGGGCAAATCCTGCCTGACTAATTTGGTGGCCTTCTATGATGAGGTTACAGCATTGATGGATAGGGGAAGAGCAACTGACATCATCTACCTGGACTTATCCAAAGCATTTGATACTGTCCCACACGACATCCTTATCTCTAAACTGGAAAGACGTGGTTTTGATGGATAGACCACTCGGTGGATAAGGAATTGGCTGGATGGTCGCACTCAAAGAGTTGTGGTCAACGGTTCAATGTCCACGTGGAGGCCAGTGACGAGTGGTGTTCCTCAGGGGTCAGTACTGGGACCAGTGCTATTTAACATCTTTGTTGGAGACATGGACAGTGGGATCGAGTGCACCCTCAGCAAGTTTGCAGATTGACACCAAGTTGTGTGGTGTTGTGGACATGCTGGAGGGAAGGGATGCCATCCAGAGGGACCTTGACAGGCTGGAGAAAAGGGCCTGTGAGAACCTCATGAAGTTCAACAAGGCCAAGTGCAAGGTCCTGCATGTGGGTTGGGGTAATCCCAAGCACAAATACAGGCTGGGCGGAGAATGGATTGAGAGCAGCCCTGAGGAAAAGGACTTGGGAGTGCTGGTGGATGAGAAGCTCAACATGAGCCCGCAATGTGCGCTGGCAGCCCAGAAAGCCAACCGTATCCTGGGCTGCATCAAAAGGAGTGTGGCCAGCAGGTCAAGGGAGGTGATTCTGCCCCTCTACTCTGCTATCGTGAGACCCCACCTGGAATATTGTGTTCAGCTCTGCAGTCCCCAACACAAGAAGGACATGGAGCTACTGGAGCAAGTCCAGAGGAGGGCCACGAAGATGATCAGAGGGCTGGAGCACCTCTGCTATGAAGACAGGCTGAGAGAGTTGGGGCTGTTCAGCCTGGAGAAGAGAAGGCTCCGGGGTGATCTTATAGCAGCTTTCCAGTACCTAACGGGGGCCTACAGGAAAGCTGGTGAGGGACTTTTTACTAGGGTGTGTAGTGATAGGACAGGGGGCAATGGATGCAAACTGAAAGAGGGCAGATTTAGGTTAGATATAAGAAAGAATTTTTTTGCATTGAGGGTGGAGAGACACTGGAACAGGTTGCCCAGAGAAGTTTTAGATGCCCCATCCCTGGAAGTGTTCAAGGCCAGGTTGGATGAGGCTTTGGGCAGCCTGGTGTAGTGGAGGGTTTCCCTGCCCATGGCAGGGGCGTTGGAACTAGATGATCTTTCAGGTCCCTTCCAACCCTAACCATTCTATGATTCTAAATACTGCAGCTCTGTTTTCTCTATTAAAAACTTTATGGTATGCAATTCAAGCTCGAGTTCATCCATATTACATTCCGCGTATTCATAGTCATACCAATTTGCCAGGTTTTATGACAGAAGGCAACGCCAGGGCTGACATGCTAGCTAACCCTGCATAGGTAGCACTTCAGCCTGATAAAATCACACAAGCCAAGGCATCGCATAGTTTCTTCCATGAAAGTGCGCATACCCTGCAGAAACAGTTCCACTTAACGCCCACTGAGGCTCGGGACATTGTCAGCGCTTGCGCTGACTGCCACGGACTTGCGGCACCTCTGCCATCGGGGGTAAACCCCAGAGGCCTAAAGGCCCTGCAGCTTTGGCAGACGGATGTAACGTATGTTCCTGAATTTGGCAGGTTTAAGTATGTGCACGTGTCTATTGACACTTTCTCCTCAGCCATGTGGGCATCTGCTCAGACTGGGGAGAAAGGTTGCGGTGTCATTGACCCTTGGAAACTCGCTTTTGCGATCTTGGGCGTGCCTTTTTCTGTGAAAACCAATAATGGCCTGGCCTGTGTCTCACAGAAGACATGGTAGTTTTTACACCTATGGGGTGTAGATCATACTTTGGGTATTCCGCATTCTCCTACTGGCCAAGCCATTGTTGAACGCGGTCATGGCACCTTGAAGCGTGTTTTAGAGAAACAAAAAGGGGGAATGCATGGAGAAACCCCACAGAGTCGTCTAGAAAAAGCATTATATACAATTAACCATTTTATGGTACCACTAAATTCAAATAATCCTGTTATTCTGAATCACTTTCTTTCATTACAGTCTTCAGGTGAGACACACCTGCCCCGAGCGAAAGTCTGGGTATGGGACCTACTCATTAAGATGTGGGAAGGCCTGTGTGAGCTTATTGCTTGGGGTCGTGGGTATGCTTGTGTTTCCACAGATACTGGGGTACGATGGCTACCTGCGAGATGCATTCACCCTGACCTGCGGCACCAGAAGCAGAACGGGCAATGTTCGAACAATGGCCAGAATGCAGATCATCAATCAAATGATCCTTCTAATGGAAATAATGACAGAGATATCAGCCGTCAACCCATTCCTTCTACAAGCAGAGACTAAATTTTAAGTCTTCTTTGGAACATTGGTCTGCTTGGAGCTGCCTGAAGCCTTCCCGTTGCGACAACTGGTGACCCTGATGTGATCCGGCCGCTACTAAGATCAGAAGGTACGTGCTTCTGTAGATGGGGCTCCAAGGGACGAACTCTAGATTAGAAAGATGGGACAAAACTCTGCAAAAGAGAGCATGATGTTTTCCATACTTAAATCTGCAATAACAGTCACAGGTGCTAAAATAAGTGATGAAGCTCTCTGTGAGCTGCTAAATTGGGTGGCAGAACATGAATGCCTGGCTGACCTTAACACCCCCTTTAGCTCAGAAACATGGAAGCAGCTAGGGGATAAGTTAATTTATGAAACAGTGCTTGGATGAAAGATCCTGACTGGCCTATTACGTATTTGGGGGACTGTATATGATGTGATGAAGAGATGGACAGGAGAAAGAAAGGAAAAAGAATCGCCAGATTCTGATGAATCTGCAACTGAAGTTTCTGAAGGGGACGATGAGTTATCCGAAGGGGGACTGACCCCGAACAGCACGGGCAGTGCACCAGTTGTGCCCTTGCTGTCCTCAGATACTGAGAAAGTTGTGGGGACTGCACGGAGGCTTTACCCCTCCTTGCGAGATTATGTCCTAACCAAGTATCCTCCTCCTCGCGATTTTATGATGCCAGAATACTCCTCCAGACAAGACAAAGCATCAGAGCGTCCCCCACCCTTGGACCCAACAGCCCCCCCTTCCTCTTCTGCATCACAGCCGGTTACTTTGGCCAATACAGCAGAACCTGTTCTTCCTACTGCTCTGCCATTTGCCCCTCAACCGGGCCAGGCACCACAAGGACCGTTCCCGGGCATGGCACCCTGGTTTTCTGCAACTTCATGTCCTGCGCCATCATCCATAGCACCCGGCTATCTACCACGGGCACACGTGGAGCAACCCCCAACAATGCATTTTGTAATACACCAGGTTATGGTAGTATTGCAAGGAATGTCACAGCAACTAACAGCATTGATGGAGATGTTGCGGCAGGTTACTGCTGCTGGATCTGTGCCGGGACAACCTGGGCTGGCTGTGCCAACCAGCCCAGCAATGGCCCCGGAAGTGGCACCGAGCATGCCACTGACAGCTCCGGCAGTGGCACCTTCACAGATAGTGGTGCCGCCACAAGCTTCAACAACCCGAACTTCATCTCCGTGGACTGCTCCACAACCAACCACAGCCTCTGCCTCCACACCACCCATTGGCCCAGCATCTGCACCCTGTCAGAAACCATCGGACACACCCCTGCCTGATGATGTTTCAACACTGCAGGAAGCCGTGGCAATGGTCAGACAACAGCAAACATGGCCGGCCCACAACCATCCCTGGACGCTTCCTGAATGTAAGGTGACTGTACGTCCAAAAAATTCAAAACGGTTTTGGGAAGAAGTCAAGAGGCGGGCTCTGGAGGCTGGGGATTGGGACCTAATAGAAAAAGTCGGGTTGCCTGAAAAGGGGCCTGAACAGGTTGTTGAACCAACAGAGGATATTATCCAAACCTTTCCAGTACAAAAAGCGCTTCCCAACTCAGGCCAGATTGATAAACATGAAACTATTGCCTGGAAAGTAGTCCAAGATCTGCAAACCAAAGTAGCACAATATGGACTAGACTCTCCTCAGGTCATGCAGATTATCAGGATATTGAATACTGACCTACTTTCCCCATTTGATATTAAACATCTAGGTCAGGTATTATTTCAACCTGTGCAATATACTGTTTTCGAGGCCAATTGGAGAAGAATGGCTGGAAGAGCTGCAGCTGGGAATATGCAGTTACCTCCAACTGACCCTAGATACGGAGCTCCAGCAGATGCTCTACTGGGAGCTAATGCTTTTGCTGATCCCGATTTCCAAGCTACATGGCATCCTCAAGTTCTTGAGCAAGCTCAAAAGATCGGCATGGGAGCCCCATTGAAAGGCATAGATATGGCTGCCCCGAAAACATGATATGTGAAGATGTATCAGGGGCAGAAAGAACATTTTTTTGTTCTTTGTAGAGAAAATTGCTGCAGCCCTCGAAAAACAGGTTGAAGATGAAAACTTGAGACAGCTATTATGCAAGCAGCTGGCAAAAGACAAGGCCAATGAAGACTGTAGGAAAAGCGTAAATCCTATGCCAGGGGAACCCACACTGACAGAAATGATTGAAGTGTGTTCTAAGCTGGAATCCGAAAGTTATAAATCTGCTCTGGCTACAATTCTGTGGCCTATTCAACTCAAAAACTCTGATCTGGAACCGAAAAGACAACCTAAGAGTGAGAATAGACAAAGACAGACCAGACAAAAAAGAAGAAACAAGGATAACAGGAGACCTGCTTGCTGTATAAGATGCGATAAGCCAGGCCATTCTGCAAGATACTGTGAATCCTTGTACCACGCCAATGGTCGACCTCTGACACGCTTGGGAAACTTCCCCAGGAGCGCAATGGGGATGTGCGCTCAGACAGAAATGTTTCCCCAGGGCATGGTACCAACTCAGGCCTACTCAGCCAGCTTACAGCCAGCCCCAAGGGATCAGCTGGAGTGGATGTGCACACCGCAACAACAGTCGTGTTAGAATCCTGTTGTGTCTATAAGGTTCCCTTGGATGCATTTGGGCCTCTAGGACATGGGCTGAGTGCATTGTTGGTGGGAAGATCTAGTGCCACCATTTCAGGGATCTTTGTGCACCCAGGAATTATTGATGCCAACTTTACAGGACAGATTTGTGCCATGGTTTCCACACCCACTCCCCCTGTTACTATTTTGGAAAAAACTCAAATCGCTCAACTTGTGCCCTTCAAGTCATGTGTTCCTAAGGCAAAACAACAAAGTCGTGAAGGTGGTGGCTTTGGTTCTACAGGACTTCCACAGGTTTATTGGACTGCAGATATCTCTAGCCAAAAGCCACAGATGACCTGTACCTTAATATTGCCAAATGCCCAGCCGTCCAGGATTCGGCTCCAAGGCTTGATTGACACGGGTGCTGATGTGACAATCATCTCCTTCTCTGCGTGGCCTCCTACCTGGCCTTTAGCCCCTGTGGGGTCAGCCATTGCAGGACTGGGAGGAACTGCACAGAGTTATCTAAGCGAACGACCTGTGGTGGTGAAGAATGCAGAGGGTCAAACAGCTACGATTTGGCCCTATGTCACTACAGCTCCGTTTAACCTCTGGGGGCGGGGTGTCTTGGCGGCCTGGGGTGTACAAATTGGGACAAATTTTTGATGGGGGCCACTGTACTGAAGGGCGCACAGTATCCTACGTTGCCTTTATGGTGGATAGCAAACAAACCCATCTGGCAACCCCAGTGGCCCCTACTGAAAGAAAAATTAGTCGCCCTTCATCACCTATTTAAGGAATAACTACAACAGGGACACCTTGAACCTTCTACTAGTCCCTGGAATACTCCTGTCTTTCTAATTAAGAAGAAATCAGGAAAATGGAGATTGCTGCTAGATCTCCGAAAAATCAATGCAGTTCCACTAAATTAAAATAATCTCGTTATTTTGAATCATTTTCTTTCATTACAGTCTTCGGGCAAGACGCACCTGCCTTGAGCGAAAGTCTGGGTACGGGACCTACTCACTAAGACGTGGGAAGGCCCGTGTGAGCTTATTGCTTGGGGTCGTGGGTATGCTTGCATTTCCACAGATACTGGGGTATGATGGCTACCCGCAACATGCGTCCGCCCTGACCTGCAACATCAGAAACAGAACAGGCAACGTTTGAACAATGGCCAGAATGCAGATCATCAATCGAATGATCCTTCTAATGGAAATAATGACAGAGATATCAGCCATCAACCCATTCCTTCTACAAGCAGAGACTAAATTTTAAGTCTCGGTTGGAGTCAGAATGTTAGAGCCCTTAAGGCTATTTAAAATTAATAACTGAATGTATAACTGGTTTGCTAGATGTATCTCCCATGGCATTGCTGGAAAATCTCCCTGCCCACTTTAAATTAGTCTTAAACAAAAAGGGGGAATTGTGGAAAAATCTTCTGGCTGCTGCACCATCCTGTGAAAGTTCTTTCCCCATGCAGACCAGCTAAGAAACACCTGTGGCTCGTTACACTGGGAAAGGTGCCTTAAAACAGGTGCTGTAGCATTCAGCCAATCCCTCTGGGAGATGGTCAAATGACCAATAGCCTTGACCCATCTAGTAAACCATGTGACTTCTGACTAATTAAGGTGGGGCGTTTACTCCTAAGAGTGAGGCATTTCCTCCTGAGCCTTGGAGGAGTGTGGGCTTGCCTTAGAGTAGAGCCTGAAGCCTTCCTGTTGCATTGGAACATTGGTCTGCTTGGAGCCACCTGAAGCCTTCCCGTTGCGACACCCTTGAGCAAATTAAACAAGGGAGAAAGCTCTTCAGTAATTATGCCAAGTAAAGGCCTAACCCAATTAATGCTTCCGAGCAACTTTTGTAGATTGTTCAAAGTATTAACATTGCTACTAAGCAAATATTTTGAGGAAAGATGTGTAATTCATAAAGTTTCCACCCTAAGTATTTCCAGGGAGCTTCCAATTGTACCTTCTCCTCAGCAATCCAGTTTCAAATGCCTGCTGCAAAGCTTCTTTTGTTTCCACAGCCAACAAAATATCATCCATACAATGATACAACATGACCTTCTTGTGTACCTGTCTGACCTGATGGAGAGCATCATCTACCACCAATTGACAAATTGTGGGACTATTCATCATTCCTTGATGCAGTACAATCCAATGATATCGTTGCATGGGTCGTTCATTGTTAAGTGCTGGAACTGAAAAGGCAAATCTAGGACAATTGTCAGGGTGTTAAAAAATAGTAAAAAAACAATCTTTTAAATCAATTACCATCAAATGCCAATGTTCTGGAATCATAGTAGAATTTGGTGACATGATTGCATGAATAGTTCTTAAATCTTGTAATAATCTCCATTTTCCTGATTTCCTTGGGATAACAAATATTGGAGTATTCCATGGGCTAGTCGAGAGGACTATATGCCCTAATTTGAGCTGTTCATTGACTGATTTTTTTTGAGCCCACTCCAGCCGCTCACCTTTTAATGGCCACTGATCAACCCAGACCGGCTTGTCAGCCAACCAGGCCAGCTTGAGTTGGGGTTGGACACCAGTGACCTGCGCTAAAAATTTGTAGTTAGATTCACATTCCACTGATTTAGCAGATCCTGACCCCACAGTGTACATGGAACATCAAGAATGTATGGTTTCAAAATAGCTTGTTTGTTATCTGGGCCTACTACCAAGAAGGATTGTGCACTCTGCTGTGGGACCTGTGTTCCACCTACTCTGATTACAGCTGCCAGGGCTTGTATTAGAGGCCAAGAGGATAGCCATTGAGATTTTTTTTTTTACTTTAGACACATCAGCCCCCATGTCAACTAGGCCAGAGAAAGCCTTCCCGTTAATGGTTATTGTTAAAACAGGTTGTTCAGCTGTGACTTTCTGTGTCCAAAAGATTTTTGGTTGGCCTGTAATACCAAATGCTCCTGTACCTCTATCCACGTTTGATAATGGAGATGATGTGGTGCTTTGAGGCATCAAAAGCAATTGTGCTATTCTCTCACCAGCTGGAATAGTAGTACATGGTGGAGAAGGGGTCCATGCCATGATTTTTATTTCCCCTTTATTAGCAGAATCTATTGCCCCCGTGAGTACAAACAATCGTAACTTCGTGGTAGATGATTGTCCCAGCAATAGTGCACATAATCCTTGTGGTATAGGACCAAAGACACCAGTAGGAATTAAATGCACTGACGTGTCAGTGATTATTGTTGATTTTGTTGTGGCCAAATCCAGCCCTGCACTTCCCAAGGTGGAGTGCCGGAGGGCACCCACAGTGATGGATTGTTCAAATCTCCTGGACCCTGTGTACAAACGGGGTACATTACAGGTTGATTGACCCTGTTGTGTGTTTTCAGGGCACCAGGTCGCGCACCCCTTTTTCCATTTCCCAAAATAGGATTGCCTTGTTTATCCAATTTGGATCGGCATTGGTTTCCCCAGTGATATCCCTTATTACAACGTGGGCAGAGTTGAGTTGGAGCTCCCCTTTTGCCTTGATTTCTATTTTTAGGACAATCTTTTTTGATATGCCCTTCTTGTCTGCAGGAGAAACATTTAACAGCTGCTTGGGCTGCAACCATCTGTTGTGCCAAAGTGGCTGCCAACATCTCTGCCTTATGCTGTACCGATCTCACATTCTGACACGCCTTTAATAAATCTGTAATTGTATTTACCTGATTTCTAATAGGATCAATAGCTCGCCGGCAGTCTACATTAGCATTTTCAATCGCTAACAGGAATACCAAGACGTCTGCAGCAGCCTGATTTCCCACTTGTCTCTGAACTGCCGTTTGCAGACAATCAAGGAAATGTTCGTAAGGTTCCTGTGCTCCCTGCCAAATGGAAGCAAAGGAAGCCTTCCCTGTCCCGGAATCAAGGACACGTCTTAATGTTCTTATAGCCAATTCAGTCAGTTGTTGGAAAGCCACCCGTTGTAACCCTGCCTGTGCCTGACCTGTGGCATACGGACCTTCCCCCAAAAGCTCATTCAGACCCACATTAATTCCAGCGATTACGTTATCTATAACCTGTACAGTCACAAGCTCTCTTAATTCAGTTAACCATACGGAATATTGGGCAGCAGATAACACCAATCGCAACACGAATTTCCAATCAGCAGCGATGATAGTATATGATTCCCCAATGGCCTGAAATAAATTCATAGTGAATGATGCCTGAAGTCCGTAGTCCTCAACAGATTTACGCAACTCTTTAATGACTTCAGGTGGCAAATGCACAAATTGCAGAGGTCTATTAGGCTTATAGATCTCTCGCACCACTTGCAGAAGCTGCATATCCCCTTTCTGTAATGCTTCCACACGACATTGATCTAATAGTCCAGTAGATGTCATCAAAGGCACACACTGAACCTTCTCCTTTTCATGGAAGCCTGACCAAGCCGGAGCAGGAGCAAATGGAGGTGCAGTCGCTGTCAGTGAGGGTGTTCGTTGTTCCAGTGTTCTGTAAAGGAAGGGATATTCTACTCTCATGCTGCAAAATTTCTTTAGCAGTCGGTGCTGCATTGGCCATGGCTTTCGCAGGAGTTAAAGGTGGATATAAATCAGGCTCCTGTTCTGTATCAACAGGCCCCGTATCTAAAGGATCTTTAGGCAACAGGTCATCCCCAGCTGGGGACCCTTGAGAATCGAGCACCTCATCATATTTTACCTTCTCCTGTAGCAGTTCAAGAGATGGATCATTTTGAGACACGACTGGCTTATCAGTCATAGGACATGGAGGGGGCGCCGCAGCTGTTTGCAAAATGTCCTCAGCTGGGCATAAAGCCCTTAATGCTGTATAAACTACCCTCCATGTCACCAGTAGTCCTTCCGGAACGTTTAACTGCAAGTCCTTTTTTGTTTGAAGCTCCTCTCCAACCTTTTTCCATAACTGGCTATCATAGGATCCCGTAGCAGGGAACCAGGGGCAATAATTCCGGACCCATGCAAGCAGTTTGACTAACTGTGAGGTCTGGACCTTGAACCCCTGGTCATTGAGAATTCTCTGCAGAATCTTAGTGTGTGATTTCTGCTCTTTTGTAGCAGTCTGCCCCATCGTAATGGCAGATAAATCTTCCCCCAGCTGCTCACCTTGGTCATCCAGCGACTGACGATGTCGATGATAGTTTGCACGTGCGGTCAAGCTGTCCTTCTCCGTCCAGCTGGGGGTACGCCACTGGTCTGCCTCTTTAAGTCGTTACTTTTCTTCAAGCCCGGTTCAGGCACAATTTGTGGCATATGAAGCACACGGACTCTGTAAGCGCAAGGACAGAATTGAAGTTTATTTTCCCTTTACCATATTTATAGCATGGTCGTGGTTTAGGCCACTCTGACCACTAAACTGCACACAGCTGCTCACTCACCCCCCCGCCTCTACCCCCGGGGATGGGGAAGGGAATTAAAGGAGAAAAGGGAAAGAGACCCGTGGGTTGAGATAAGAAAAATTTAATACTACTACTACTAATATATGAATATATATGTGTATATACAATGATAATAATATATACAAACAAGTGATGCACAGTGTAATTGCTCACCACCGCTTGACTGAGGCCCCTCTCCTCTTGGACTAACGATCCCGAAACAGGTAAGTCCCAACACTGCAATCCTGGGCAAGTGAGAGGCCCAAAAAGAGAGCAAGACAGAGAGAGCACTCCAAGAGTCCGAAAGTGAGAGTCCCGAAAGAGCAACTTTCCGGCTGACCCTCATTTTTATACTGGGCGTGATGCTTCATGATATGGAATGCTTCATTGGCCAGTTTGGCCCTCAATACTAAGTCTAAGTACAAATCATAAGGGGAGTCATGGACCCTTTGTCCCGGCCATGCTCCCCCCCCATCCTGTTGTGCTTCTGCACACTGGCAAGAACACAGGAAGCTGAAAAGTCCTTGAGACCTCAGTGCCAACTATAAACATCAGTGCTCTGTCAGCATTCTTCTCATAACAAGTCTCAGACTGAAACCAAAACTCTTCCAGCTCTTTCAGCTGCTAAAAAGAAGAACTAACTCTGTCCCAGCTGAAACCAGGACAAACAACAATGTCCTTTGTTTGATCTCTGGAGCATCTTGATATTATTGCAGGGCTCAGAGATGAACAGCAGTAGAGAGAACCCCTGTCTTTTCTCTCAGCTCAGAATCCTCTTTGCTATTCACAATCAGCAGCTACTTAAACGTACATGGAGACCAAAGAAGGGAGTCCTTGACTGCATCACATAATTCAGGATTGTGCTTGCTACCTGAGCACTGCTTGGAATGGGCAGGAATGAACTACAAACCCCAGATCCCACCTGGTAAATCCCAACATGAAAATACATGATTATATAGTGTAAAAACAAATTGCTCATACATATGTTGTGCAGTATCAAGCATAAAACGGAGGTGCTAACTCATGGTAGCACATAAGTATCGCTCCAAAAGCGTGGTAATTCTTACATATAAGTAAATCTACAGATGTTTAGTACTCCGTTTCCAGATTCTCACGGACCCCCAAGAGGGCTTGCTTCTGAATCTTTTGTGTTTTTCTTTTATTTATTACAAGTAAACTATAAAGCTCCAGGCAGATATATAAAAGTTTCTGCTATGCTAACATAGGAGTAAGAACTGTCCAGCTGCATACATAGTACAGTACAGCAGCTGGAAATCAATTTACTATAGACACCTCTCACTACAAAGCTTGCAATAGTTAACATACCTCTCACATGATTCCTGCTCCCACTGGTAGCCTCCAAGGCTCCAGATTCCTTCCCTGCAATGATCCCTACTGAAGACTTTTTTCAGCAAATAACTTATTACACCCCCAATGCACGTGTGCAGAATGGTAACAAGCTGCACTCAGACAAATGTTGTCCTCCCATCTGCACTTTTACCTGAGTGTCCGGTTCACCTGGCCCATATGACACCTCCCAGAAGACATAGCTGGATGTTTGCTTGATGACATCCTACACCTAAGGTAATCTGAGCTTGATTCTTCTCTGAACATCTTGACAAAAGATGTAGTTAGCATCAGACTCACTAATTACAGCATTCTTTTGTCATCTGCTTGCTACTGCCTTTGGAAAGGCTCCGTTTCACCACTGTCCCAATTTCACCCTGCCAGCAACTGAACGGCACACAGCTGCTTGCTCACCCTCCCTCAGCCCGGAGAATGGGGTACAGAATTAAAGGGGAAGAGGGAAGCAGACTTGTGGGTTAAGATAAGAACCATTTAATAATAACAATAATATCAAATTAGAAGTAATAATGATGAAATAATAATACGTGTATATATATAAAATATTATAATAATATATACAGAAAAATTGATGCACAGTGTAATTGTTCACCACCAGATGACCAACGCCTGTCCCATCCCAGCAAGCGATCCCGAAACAGATGAGTCCCCACACCACAATACCAGATGAGTGAGAGGCCCAAAAAGAGAAAGAACTCCAAGAGACCGAGAGTCCAAGAGATCCCTCAGAATTCCCATGCTTCCCGGTCAACCCTCATCTATATGCTAGGCATGACATTGCATGATATGGAATATTCCATTGGCCAGTGTGGCCCTCAATCCAAACGATTCAAATCACAAGGGAAGTGGTGGGCCCTTTGTCCTGGCCATGCTCCCCTCCAGCCCCTTGTGCTCCTGCACGCTGGGAAAAACACGGGAAGCTGAAAGGTCCTTGCTGTCTTAGTGCCAACTATAAACATCAGTGCACTATCAACATTCTTCTCATAGCGAATCCCAGAATAAAACCAAAACACAGAGCTCTTGTAGCTGTGCTAAAAAGCTAGTCCAGTCGAACCCAGGACAATCACACACCAGTGCTTGGTAATTTCTTACAGAAATCTAACAGCAAGATCCCGTATAGTTTCATATAAACATGGGTTTCCAGATGACGAGAGATGTGATGCATTTTCCTATGGTGCGAGGGCAAATAGCTGTTTAAACTGAAATCACATATCGTGTGCCTCCAGTGCTAGGAGAAAGGCGTAGCCTTTTTAATGCAAAGCTTTTCCCCACAAGCAAAAAAGTTCGATCAGCTCAGTCAAAGTAATAAAGAAACACAGCAGCTGGTCTTGCAGTACTTAATCCACTATTGTTCCTTTGATATTACAAGTGTCGTTATACTTAGCAGTACGCTTTCATTACAGCAATTTTCTTAGAAATGCACAGCACTGTCACCAGTTGCCTAATGTACTATCACCTCTTAAATCATGCCTGGCTTAACAGACCCAGAAAATGAAACACTAAGAAACAAAAATTAAGAACTTTTAGCTGATCCACAGGTCTCAGGAATATTGCTAGCTGACTACAGACAAGGGTGTGGTTTATCACACCCTGATAATGCCCAGCTGACAAAAGGGTCCCTTGATGCCTAGGGTGGTTGAGGAGGGTTGAAAGTAGCCTGAGAAGACTTTAATTTAGCTTGAGAGTAGCCTGTCTCATCCTGAGTAAAACCTAAGCAGATTGATAACCTGGACTATAGATTTTGAAAACTGAGGTAAGAAATTTCCTTATGTAAATAGGGGGGTTGTTTGTATTCCTTCTTTATCTTTCCTTACGACAACTTCTAAGGCTGTTCTGGGAGTACTAGGATTGCTAGATGAAATATATTCCTTTTCTCATCTGTTTTAAGTAAAAGAATACAAGTATAGCTAAAGTCTTTCTACCACCATCTGTATTATCACAAAATGAAAAATGTTACTTGTTAAAAAGAAAACAAAATACTACTATAAAAGCATTGACTGAAGTGTACCTTCTTATGGTGCATTTAATAATGCTCGGGTGACGTGTCTTCTGAGAAAAGTGCTGGATGGTGTCAAAACACATTAGGTTCTTCACAAGGGCATAGTATGTGTGCTCTTTATCGGTAAATGGTGCAACAGCAAGAGCTTACATCCAAAATAATGAGGGTCTTAAGCTTTTGATTCTTCACCAATAACTGAGCTAGGTATGTTGCTATCTGTTTTTTTGCTGCTTCTGTCACCTTTTTCCCAACACTAAATTAATCATGCAGGTGACCTTGCTGGTTTTTATTACGCACAGCAGGCTGTATAAGCTGTTGCTGGAAAAGCGTGACATTGCTCAACTAGTGGGGTCCTGTATCTATTT
This sequence comes from Tauraco erythrolophus, assembly GCF_009769465.1. Taxonomy (NCBI): domain Eukaryota; kingdom Metazoa; phylum Chordata; class Aves; order Musophagiformes; family Musophagidae; genus Tauraco; species Tauraco erythrolophus. The sequence goes on along the minus strand of NC_141465.1, from coordinate 118,942,597 downwards.
TTTCTAATATGGTTTTCACTGTCGCTTCTAAATACAGGCTGTATTTCTGCTGTCATGCATAGTTTCTTTCATTTGCCATAAATTAAAAATAATTATGCTGTTAGAAGAAAAGTACAGCATGGTAAAATGTTCTCTAACTGGTTACAATCAAAAGAGCTGAGGGCTTTTTTCTCTGGGCTCCTGTTAGCTTTAAAGTGTTATTTTGCCTCAACTTTCTGTGAGAACAATGATGCTGAATGTAGGAAGCATAGTAACCTGGGTAACTTCCATCCCAAGACATCAAGTGAATGGGTACATACATCAAACTGCCATTTGATAACCAGGGTCTTATAAAAATCCAGTCAAGTCTGAAATGGCACTGCATGACTACAGTATAGCCGGGTACGGCTGCTAGCTTCCAGAGAACGGGCAGGAGGCCATCTGGAAACTCCAAACCCACTAGTCTGATCCCCTAAATTTGCCATAACAGTAAGGGACTGGAGACGATGAGCCTTTCCAGCTTTCATTTTGAATTCTCCCATGTTTGTGGACAAGAGTATGGCATCTGCAAAGGTAAGGCTACTTCCATAGCATGGATCTGACTTTTCATGTTCATGGTGCATCTTGCATAATTATGAATGAATGCTCTCACAAAGCTCTGTTCCCAAAATAAGTTTGGGAAGCATAACTGAATTCTGCTACTGAAGCTCCTGAAAAGTTCCCTAATACTGGGTTTACCCTGTTCAGAGATGTAGTGACCTGAGGTGGCTCCTCCCATGCATTGCTAGAGCAGTCCCTGACAGACTCAGGAACTGAGAGCAAGGATCAGGAACAGGGGGAAGGGAATCATTGGGATGTAGTTACTAGAAAAAAACACCGTAATGCAGGAGATAGGAGAAAGAACTACTTTTCTAGTTGCATTGATGCACAAAATTAAGCTTGAAGCCTTATTTCAATGTGCAAAATGTCAGGCAAATAAGAGACGATGAAGTAAAGCTATGGTTTGATACCCATCGTTTAGTGGGTTCCTTTGAGCATTGGACCTTGGTTGCTAACAGACAGCATGGCCGGAGTGCAGGCTGCTGAGACCCATTCCTGCTGTTCAATCAGCTCTGCAGATCGCAGCATCTGTTAGCTGGGCACATCAGGCATGCTGATGTCAAGAATTGGAAGAGGGACTACATAGCTCCAGCTTGGAGGAGGATGGAGAAGGAGACTGCTTTGCCTTGAGCATAAGACGTGAACAACATTTCCTGGTCATTAAGTGTTTAACTTGGTGACCCTAGTGTTTCCACCATACTCCTTGAATGTGGTAGTCGATTATGGGATCAAAATGAGTGGAAAAGGAGATTGGGAAGAAATTAAACCGTGTCCCTTTTTATCAGGCATGCAGAAAGCTATTTTCAGGTTAGGCATAGAAAACACTTTGAAAAAGAGGTTAATTAGCATTTTCAAAGGGTATCTGAGAACCGAGACTCTATTGGGCAATGTGGGGATGCCAATGTGGCCTGACAGCCTGCTTACAGCTTCAAAGGAACATCTGGACAGCTGCTTGCAGCAGTGAGGATGAACAGAAACACAGACTATTTGCCTAGTGGCAGTAGTTACAGCACCGGGCAACTTTAAATGATTCTGTGGATGCTTCAGACAACAGTCATTATTCTCTTGGAGGGATGAGCCGTATAAATAGCCTGGCATGCCTGTGATCCTGATTAGCACATTTTAAACTTTGAAGATCAAAAGCCTCCAGGATATACTGCTGGGGAAGAAGGGAATGCTCATCTCCTTGACAGGTGGGTGGGATGGGATATGGAGGCAGGATTCTGCCTCGTTGGATACGAGGGTGTTAAGGTCCCTAGCCTAGCTGGGACCTTAACACCTTGGAGATGGCTTCCTCTTCCACCCTTGTAGGACCCTAACTGTACCCCTGTGACTGGACTCCCTTCAAGCGCAGACAGGTATCGCCTTTCTTCGGCAAGCGGGGAGGGGGACGGGAGGGAAGATCTGGGAAAATCCAGCTTCGTTTTGGGACAGGGGAAGGTCATCCTGGGCCGGGGACCGCCGGCAGCCGGAGAGGAGGGAGCCAACGGCTCCTGCTCCGCGGGGCGGGCTCGGGCCCCGCCGCAGCCTCCCCCGCGCTCGCCGGTAGGCGGCACCGCCACTCTCCTTCCTTCCTCCTCCTCCTCACCTTCGCCGGGTGACCCAGATCACGGCGGCGGCAGTAGCGCCCTACCCCGCCCGCCGAGGAAGGACGACCCGGGACGGCGGCTGCGCCGCGCCGCGCCGCGGGGATGTAGCGGAGCGGTGCGTGCGCGGCGGCGGCGGCAGCGGGCCCTACCGGCGGCCCCGCGGGTCGCCTAGCGACGGGAGGCGGCTCCGGGCATCGCATCGCAGCCCCCTGCCTCCGGTCCCTCCCGCCACCCCGGCGGTGGGAGCGAAGTTTTGCCCCTTTGAAGGCGGGACGCTCTCTGGGAAGACCTTGCGGCGTAAGGAAACCGGGGGGGGAACGGGGAGTGTTGGGGGGGGGGACGACGACACACGACACGGCGGGTGGTTTGCATATTTGGTGGGTGTTTTTTGGGTTGATTTTGAAATTTGATTAGATTGTTTGGGTGTTGGTTTGTTTTTTGTTTTTTGTTTTTTTAACGCCCCATCCTTTGTAGCGCGCGAAGGGGCGGTCGGAGGCGGCCAGCGCTGGGCGGCAGCCAGGGGCACGGCTCTGCGGCTCCGCAGTGGGCTCCGCGCCCTGCCCCGCCAGCCCGCCCTGCGCAGGGGCCGCCGGCCTGGCCGGCCCTGCCCGCCGCCGCGGCGGCCCGCAGCTGCCCTCGGGTCTGGGGACTTCAGTTACACCGACGTGTGGACATGATAATGATGATTTTTATTTTTTTTCTCCATGGCACTGTCTTCCTCCTTGCCTCCCCTTCATCGCCCCGCATGGTCATTGTGTATTGAAGTTACACTTGCTCCTAAGTTAACTCTAGGATTGACTTCTATGGTCTTTCATGTTTCTCTTTGTCTTTACCGTTTCTGCTTTTCTTACCGTTTCCATGCAAATGACTGAAAGAGAGTAGCTAAACTATATGTCAGAATGGGAGCGGGAGGGGGGGGGGGGGGGGTGGGGACGGACGGACGGGGACGGAGGACGGACACGGAAGGCACAACACCTTTGTCCCAATTCAGTCATCTCAACAGTCAGATCACAACAAGCTGGGTTTTATGACACAGGCGTTTGAAACAAAGGAGCCATTTTAGAAACTGAAAGAAATTTATTTTGTGGCGTGCATGCTTTGGTAAATCCAGGTTTTCATTCTTCTCTCCTCTGCTCCTGCCCCCGCTACCCTAGTTTATCCTAAAATGAAGTAGAATAGAAGAAATGGCATCTCTTAAATCCTGCATCATTCCTACGCACTTCAGCAAGCATACTGTTTCAAATATTTTATTATGCATTTTTAAAGAACATTGTTTTGTACTGGTAGATCCTTGAATAGTTGAAGCGGTTGACTGTGCTTGTGATAAGAACATCTTGTCTCCCTAAGATGAGAACAGCAAAAGATTCGTTATGTGCAGTAATCTGGTAGGTGTTGCATACTTATGTCTATTTAGAATTTTTAGCAAAACACAAGTACAGAAGAGACTTACTGATTCTTAGGGAGAGCCTGGTTTTCTCTGACTTTCTTAAAAAATGTGGACCACTGCATTTCCAAACCGAATAGGTGGAATTACATCTAGAAATATCTTTTGACTTGTTCAATTATCATAATTTGCATATAATTTAAAGCAGTATTTCAGCTAAAATTAGTGCAAAATCACATTGCTGTAGCAATTGACTTATCACCAAGCCTAATAGATGCTCGGAGACAGAAAGCCTATGATTTTCAGGAGTGAAATCATGTGGCAGCATCAGATGTATCACTCTAGACAGAAAACCAGCAGAAAACACTTCCAGGAAAGCACTAAACAACAGAAAATCATGTAACAGAATATGTTTGTTAACTTTCTTGCTGATTCACTGATATATGGTAAAAGATGGTCTGCTAAAGTAAAAACCTGCCAAGGCTAAGCATGTAACCGAAGTGTCCATGAATCCCTTGCCTGCTCAGCCCTTGAGACAGGGCTTTATTACCCATGGGACAGTGTCACATTAGCTGTGCTGACTCTCATGAACCCAAGAATTTCCTCTAATCAAACATCTTTCTGTCACTCCTGCTGGGGAATTACAGCCCCTTGAGCTAAGCTATATTTAAGCGAGGAAACTTCACGGCTATGTTGTGTTAGGTGGTTATTTTGTTATCTATCATCTTCCCTGCGCAAACAAGAGTCTTGCTGCTGCTGCTTGCAGTGATGGAAGCAGAGAAAATGCTGTTGCACAAATGCTAGTGTGTGTAGGGCTCCAGACTGCTGCTAGGATTTAAAGCATCTTGTATTTTAAGGCTGTCTGGAGAACTCGTACTTACAGTTAAGCTGTGATCAGTTGTAACCAGTGTGAACAAAAGTTTTGTTTAGTTGTACAGGCAGGGCAAAAGTGCTATATTGAGCCAAGCAAGCTTTATTTTTCCCAAGGGATCATTTGAAGTGCTAGCAGAAAATTGCAAGAAGGGCAAACTTGGGCTGCCTGGAGATCAAATCTTGTTGGATTTAATGCCCTCTGGCTCATGAGACTTTTTTTTTTTAAATGAACATCTGCTCAGCCTTCTTGATTGGGAAGCTTGTTTTATTTGACATTCCTTTGAAATCTTTTGCTCAGCGATGTAGGCCAGAAGACTGCATGAAATATGTTACCCTCCTTGAATGCAAGCTTTCGGAAGGAGGCAGGAAGAGTAAACTCCAGGGTAGGATTTGCTGAAATACTGGGAAGGAAGCCAGGTGGTGAGATTCCAATCAGGAAAGAAGGATAGAGTAAAGAAAAAAAAAATGAGACTGATGTAAAGAGATGTGGAGAACGATTGCGGTAGTGCAGAACTGAGGCTGTGGTTTGGGCTTAGCATCCTCAGCATCCACGTAACATGATACGAGCTCAGCCACATAACTGAGCTCGAGTGCTGAGCTGTGCTGCGCCGCAGGATTTGCCAAGCCTGAGCCTGAGGTGGAAACGCTGCTTGTCCCTACCAGGTGGTAGAAAGAGTAGTCTGACAGCAGAGGCTGTGGGAGCAGCTTCCTGAGTCACTTCATGCAGTCCCGTGTACCACTGAGAGCACTCTTCCTTTTCAAGGCAAAGCAAGTGTTTTAGTGCTGAACTGACCTATTTGACTTTGCCTTGAAACAAATTATGGATGTGTTTACGCTAGCGATTTGGCTCACATCCAGCTTGAGTATCCAACACATCCTCTGGAGACCTTCTCCGGTTGCCTCGAGCTGGTTCAGGTCTCAGAGCAGTTGCGCTACAAGAGACCTGAACCCTCCCAAGGAAAGTAAACCAGGAATCCCTCTCTGGGAGTGCTTCCACTCAATTACTGATTCTTGCATGAAAGATAACGGTTTCTTAAAAGTACCTCTCAGCTGTAATTGGGGGAGCAGTTCTCATCCACTTTAGCATAAAACCAATGAAGAGCCCCATACCAAGTTTGTTAGCACCAAACCCTTTCGCAGTTCATTCTGGAGTGCTGTGTCCCACATCCCTGCAAAATGCGAGCAAACACTTCTCATATTCTGTTATAGCTGAAAGGCCCTTGAAGATGATTGACAGCACTTAGAGTAGGTATAGCACCTGAGTGGAACCAAGTGGTTGTGTGTGGTGTTTATAACGTGCCCTAATTTGTCTGCGGATCCTCAGGCTGAGCACTCCATTCTGGTTCAGCCAGCTACAGTCACAGATGTACAGTCTGGAGGATATGAGAAATACAGGAGGTGCAAAGACTGGAGTTGAAAACAATCATCTCATTGAGCAGGTGAAATTGTAGCTTGTTAGAGCAGATTTAGGAGGTACAGGATTCTGTGGTCCTCATGACTGTGCCTATAGGAAACAGAACGTACCTGTGAATGCAATCTGTCCTTCTGTCCCAGGGACCAGGCCGGAACTACTCCGGTGTCTGTATCAGGTGTTTTGTTTAAAAACAAACAACCTTCTCTCCATGTATGTAGTTTCAATTTCAAATACTTGGCACCATTTTTTTTCCTTGGCAGAGCCACTTCTGTTGGTCTGTGCTATGCACTGATGTAGCTGTAGCTCCTGTGGTAGGTATGTATTTTGCTTCGTCAGGGAAGGATGCTCAGGCAGAGAGAATAAGGGTCAGGACCAATACTAAGAAAATTAATTATATGAGGGCCTGTCTCCACAGCTCCCTGTATCGTGCTGCTAATCCACTCACAGATAACTGGTGTCTTCTGAAGGTGCATAAGGAAGAAAAGCTGTTTCTGTAAAGAATGCCTATTTAGGACTGTGTGCAACTGGCTACCAATTTCACAAACATAAAGAGTTTTTCCTTAGCATATATACCATCTGCCACACAAGCCCATATTGTGTGTCTGTGTCAGAGCCTGCCAAAAGTGAACTGATAAATTTCATAGGACTGCTAAATTATGATGCTACTGGGATCAGCATATTGAGCAAGGGCTTCTGTGGCCGGCTCCAGGTCGCATTGGTAGCGAACAGAAGATTTAACACTGATTTTCTATTTTTTTTTTCATAGTAGTCTTATTTATATTTTTAAAACCAAAAATAAATCCCTACTTTTCACTGTCCTCCAGAATGCTTCAGGTACTGAGACTTGTTCATGGTGTAGCAACAATTTGTTACTGCACTGATAATACTTGCACAACCGAGTAGGCGTGCAGGTGATAGGAATTGGGCACCTTAATACAAAGCAGTCCTGTGGTCATGGAAACTGTAGTCCTCTTCCATTGCTCTGGTAGGCAGTTATAAGAGCAAGTCTCTTATTCCCTCTCCCACTCTGCTTTCACAAAGCCATATCCATATCAACATTGGCTTGGATGTGTGCCATCAAACAGGTTGTGCCTCTGGAACACTTAAGATCAATGTGGGGTTTGTTAAATTTGGGCTTGCTAGGCCTTCACGCTGTCGGTGTTAAGGCAGCCTGAGGAGAACAGATGGATTGAAGGAGGAAAGAGGAGTTCTTGGTGAACCATTTGAGGAAGAGAGAGGAGCGAGGAGGGGAGAGGAGAGATGCTGCTCCCAAAGGAAGGTAAAGAAAACAGGACATACCCTGGGCACAAATTAAGAAAAGGACATGCAATCTGCTCCAACTGTTTAGTGAGGGACCATGATGATCTCTCCAAGATCTGAGATAGTCATGTTCTGCTTTCAACTTTGTTTGTCCTGACCACCTTCAATACAAATGCTTTGGGTTAGGGCTTTTTGTTTTTATACAACGTCTTTGGAGTCTTTAGGCACCTATATGTGAAAGAGATGCCCAAGAACTGCTGGACTGAGGTTTCCCTTTGGAAGGGGTTTTTGGGTCTGCACGTTTTGCTATATCATGCGATTTACCATCTGAAGGACAAGATCAGTTCATATTACTGAGTTATTATGGGTGTGTCTGCTGCAAGTGTTCTGGAAACTTGTCTATTTATTTTCTTTTAGAAGTTTTTCTAACTGTCGCTTTACACTTATGAGGTAAAGGGTAGGACTATAAAAAAATTATGCCCCTCTGTTCGAAGTAGAAAGAAATGCTGAGGGTAGAAAACTTTGTGTTGCATTGTGTTAAGAATAGGTGTGTTATGCCAGTGCTGTCAATCATCCTATCCTGGTTTGTATTCTTTCTGGTTCTGTTTTGTTCTTCTTTCCCCTCTGCAATGGTGTTGCAGGAACAGTTTCCAATGGTCTTCGTGTCCCTTTTCTCCCCATGTTGTCTTCTCCCCAATCTTCTGCTATCAAATCTCTGCCAGCATTCTTTTCTATCTCAGAGTGAGCACCTAAAAGGAAGCAAACACCTGGTAGGACCAAACAGAAGTGGCAGAGGGAAGGCGAGCACCATGGCAGCTCACACTTCACTTGCCTCTGACTTTTTTTTCCTACTTGGTTGAGAAAGTGTCTTGCACAATTAGTACTGAAGGATGGTTCCTGGGCCGTGCCTGAAAGTGTGTTTCATCAGTCTTGCTTACCAGCTCATATAACTTTGTTGATCTTCAAACCATTCTTTCCATCTTTACCTTTTCCAGATCTTCATCACCTTTTCCTTTTGCTTTGTCATGTTAGAAATGTGTTTGCATTACTGTGTCTCTCCTTGCTGTGAATGTCCCTGACACCAGACTCCGTCCTAGCTTTCTTTCTCCACTACTTATAGAAGCAGTGCTTGATTTTTGGTGCTGCTTGGATTTGGCTTAAGCTACAGAAGAGTGAAGTGAGTCGAAATACAGTCACTTTTATAGTTGTTCACAATCTTTGTTAATGGAAACTAAAATTTGGTAAGATACTTGTGAATCTTCAAGTTGAAGAGTCAAGTGGTAGCTGCTGGTACACAGTCCTGTCTGAGCAACAGACTCAGAAAGACACTCTTAAAGTGATGATTTTTTTTTTAATTTATTTTTTTACCATATTACCATTCAAAACTTTTCCCTAAAGAAGGCCTTAAACTTGTTTCAACCAAAGCATGGAGTTTGCAATATTTATTGCAGCAATTTAAGAAAACTTTCTGCTTCTACGGGCAAACAGATTATTTCTTTCACTTCTCACCCAGACATTGGTAAAAGCAGAGCAATCTGCCCTGCACTTGTTCTTGTGGGCAGCAAGCACATAACCAGAACTTCCAGCAAGGTCATATACTTACTTGGAGCTGTCCTGGTTTCTTTCCCCCTGGGATGCAGAACATCTCACTGAGCAGCAAACGGGAGATGAAATAGTAGGCCATGAAGTCTGCAAAAAACTGCAGTGGGATTTTCAGTCCTCTTGACTGCAGATAAAGTGTGTTGCTCATTTATTGTAGTCCCTCTGCAGATTGCAGGACCTCAGGCAGGTAGCAGTTGGTGCATAACACTTGCTATGGGATGCTCAGTTTCACAAATGTGGTGCTTCATGATATCAGCTAACTGGCTTACTGCATGGGAGGTCTTTATTCTTGAACGCTGTCTTAGGGAACAGTGCATCTGTAAAATTACAAGAGAACAGGCAGAAACATTTATGTGCCCTATCTCGGAGGGCTCCATGGAAAAGTTGTCACCTGCATGCCAAAGTAATCTGGATGCAGTGATGGGAAGACTGAGCACCACATGGAACAATTTTCTGTTAGGTCAGTATGAATTGTGTCTGACCTTCACCAAGTTCCTGGGTAAATCAATTTGTTTATGCTTCTCTAGTCTGAAAGCATTATCTGGCCTTTGTCCTGACGCACCTGGTGTCCTTGTCTTACTTTTTTTTTTTTGTCAGTTGAGAAAATAACTATGAAAGTCCCTAGTTCTATATGCTTTCAGGTTGATGCTTGGTGTGAGGTTGTATTGATTTGATGGCTGAGTTAACTCTACCTGGTCCAAGCAAATAAAACAGATGTTGGAAAGGTGAAGGAAAGGATAGAACAAGTGCCTCTGGTGTAATGCTCTTGGGAAGGCAAGAGAGCATCAGTCATTCGCTTTTGGAAGTAGTCATTTAGGGTTTTTTCCATGGAGCTTCTGCAGTAGTTTGTCTGGGAGCTAACCAGGCAGACTCTTTGCATTTTATGCATCTGGTCTCACAGGATTTATTCTAAACTTGAAGGAATGTTGCTACAAAGTGAGATGTTTTATTTAGAACAGACTTCCTTGCAGTACAAGCTGTTGTATGGTGTGTCTGGAAACAGAGCAAGTAGGCCAGAAACATTGCACTGCAAACCATGTAGGCACACGTGAGCCACCCAGATGACACTGCTATTCTCCTGGTTGTACTCATCACATGTCAAGTGAAAGTTCATGAGAAGTGGCTAAAAATGATGCCTTTCTATAATGTGTGAAGGGGGAAAAAAAAAAAGTTGCTGTGTGTTGAAGGCTGTTTGCAAGCATGAGACTTCATTTTTAGCTGATATATCATCTACTCAGGCCTCTTCTGGATAAAATACATTTTCCTCAATAAGTAAAGTAAGCTCGTTAAAGATGGAAACATCGTACACAGAGACAACAGTTGGATATTTTAGTTCCTGCTGAAGTTAAGCATCTGATTACACTTCTAGAAGTTTACAGTACTCTCAGGTGTAGAAAGCTTCCTCTCTGCTTTTTAACTTCATATTTAGTATTAAAAATAGAATGTACCTAGTGAAGTCTTCACTGGTGACCTGAAGTGACTTTATACAATTTTTTTCCTGAACATCTTTCAGCATTGTAATAGAGCAGACCTAACAGAAATTGCCAAAAGTAGATTACCACAGTTCTGCATGCAAAATATGTCTGTCTGCATGTGTCTTCTCTGTTGAATTTTGGGGATTTAGTTTGCTTTAAAAAGTCAAGTACAGAACAGTAGCCCTTTTCTTCTAAAGGACAAAGATCAACAATGAACTGTGCAGATGCTTCTACAGCACTGAGTTTTGATTTGATGTTACCTGCAGCAAACTGTGGGTTATCACTGGGCAAAAATCTACTGAGGAATTGCAGTGTGTAGAGTTAACTGGATGGTGTTAGAGGTAACTTGCCATATGAGATTTGGCAAGTCAGTTTTCTGGAATCCAAGTGCAGTCCCACGTGACTGCCTGTTACAGGCATTGCAAGACCCTCTTGATGCTTCCTTGTTTCTGTCTTATGTCTGTGACATTATTTACCATTTTAAAGAGGCAGCAATAGACTGAAGTGAAGCGCTAGGTTAGGACATCGGATTTGGAGACTTTCAGAGCACTGTTCTGTGGTTTGGGAGGGTGGTGGGTGGTGGTTTGTGCTCCTTCCCTCCCCCCTCCCCGAACTGTGCTGTGATTTTAGGCTTTTACTCAGAGCTCTTTCTTTGTATTGCTTAATCATGTCATGTGTGCTCATGCTCACAGGCTTTTTTAGACAGGACTAAAATTCAGTGAATTTTTACTTCATGCCTAGCCTTTCCCTCACTCTCCGAGTGAAATACAGAAACGTAAAATGTCAATGTGTGATGGAGATTAGGAGAGGAAAAAATCTTATTACCTGTGACAGTGTGATTGAAGTCAAGTCTTGCTTATTAGCTTCATCAATCAAGTCTGACATTTTGTTTCAAGACTTTCTTCTGAAGAACGCTTGAAGCTGAACGCAGCCTTGTCTTGGGCACACGGAAATGAAAATACCCTTCTGTACTGAGCTGGGAAACTGAGCTCAAGCAGAACAGGCATCTGCTGTTGATCTTTGAGGTGGGTCTGGCCAGTGGCTGCATCTGTTGGTCTTGGGCAAAGCCACTTCTGAGCCAACAACAAAGGGCTTTTGAACTCCATGGAACGGGGGTTTGAGGCAACCTGTTCATGACAGCCTTTTTAGCCATGGAGCCATTTCACAGGATGGGTTCTGAGTTGGAGAGGTCTGTGCGCTGTTCTTGCTATAACTTTCAAAGACCTATAAATGACTAAGCAGCAACTGAGATGGTCAAAGATACTGTGCTGATTTTGACTTGGATGGAGTTAATTTTTTCCATAGTAGCTTGTATAAGGCTATATTTTGGATATGTGCTGAAAATAGTGCTGATAATGCAGAGATTTTTTTGTTACTGCTGAGCAGTGCTTGTACAGAGTCATGGCCTTCTCTGCTTCTCACAGCACCTCACCAGTGAGTTGGCTGGGGAGGCACAAAAAGTTGGGAGGGGATGCAGCTGGGGCAGCTGACCCCAACTGACCAAAGGGATATTTCACACCATGTGACGTCATGCTCAGCGTATAAAGCTGGGGGAAGAACAAGGAAGGAGGGATGTTTGGAGTTAGGGTGTTTTGTCTTCCCAAGTAACTGTTAGGTGTGATGGAGCCCTGCTTTCCTGGAGATGGCTGAACACCTGCCTGTTGATGGGAAGTAGTGAATGAATTCTTTGTCTTGCTTTGCTTGCGTGTGTGGCTTTTGTTTTACCTGTTAAACTTTTTGTCTTTATCTGAACTGATGAGTTCTCTCACTTTTACCCTTCCAGTTCTCTTTCCTATCCCACTGTGAGGGGAGTGAGTGAACAGCTGTATGGTGCTTAGTTGCCTGATGGGGTTAAACCACGACAATCCTCTGTTTTTACTGGGATTTAAAATATATTTTTAAAGGGACTTTTTTTCCACCTTTGGGCATGGATGAAAGCTGGAAGGTGCAAGTAGGTATATGTCTATTCCATGGGATAGCCTGATAAACAATACTTGCTGAGAATTAGTATAGCTTGACCAAACTCATGTCCTAGAGTTCTTGGGGGTTTTTTGGGTTTTTTGTGATATATTGATACTGGCAGGACTCTTGTGACACTTTTTTTTTTTTGAATTATATGTTCCTTAAAATGACTTGTTTATGGTCAGATTGAGTGGTGGAGGCTTTCAGATGGGAGTGGTGGGGAGAGACTAGGTAGAGGGAATCATCTTGTTGCATCCTCAAACTTACCTTGTTCTGTGGGAAACCCTGCAAATTATACAGGATTTTAGTGAGAAGTTGGTAGCTCTTAAACTAGTAAAATAGCAATGAGTTGGGCACCTGTCTGTTTGTATAGAGTACTTGGGACTCAGGATATCTGAGGTCTCCCCGTAAGAGCAACTGTGGGGGAAGCAGAGAATCAAACGCTGGCAGGGACCTCAGAGGGTCTCCAGCCCAACCTCTTGCTCACAGCATGGTCAGCTCTGAGGTCAGGCTGCTCAGGGCTTCATTCAGTTGAGGCTTGAAACATCAAAGGCTGAAGACTGCACAACCTCTCTAGGCAACTTGTGCCTCTGCCTGACTGTTCTCATGGAGGAAAAAATTTCTCCTTATATCCAGGCTGAGCCTCTCCTGTTTTAGTTTATGCCTGTTTTTCACCTTCCTGCTCTGCACTGCTGTGAAGAGTCCTTTTAAGTCTTGATGACCTCCCCGTAGGCACTGGAGGTGCTGTTAGGTCCTCCCAAAGCTGTCTCTGCTCCGGGCTGAAAAAGCCCATCTCCCCCAGCCTCTCCTCCATCATCTCAGTGGCCTCTGCTTAACTCTCTCCAGTTTACTGGTGCCTTTTGTGTATTGCTGAGGCTTCAAACTAGACAGTGTCTAAAGAGTGCTGAGTAGAGGAAGATAATCCCTTCCCTCAATCTGCTTACTGGCTCTGCTTGTGTTCATGTAGCCCAGGGTGCTGTTGTCTGTCGTTGCATAGTGCTGGCTCGTGGCCAGCTTGCTATCCACCAGGACCTCAGGGGACATTTCATGACATGTGTCAGCTATTCTTCCCCTTTCTGATTCTGGTTATTGCACATTGGTGTTCAGGAATTCCTATCAGGAAAAAAAAAAAAGGAATATGCAGTAGCAAAACACTTTTGGTGGCATAAGATTGTTGTCCTTGACAAATAAATGCACATAGGCTTTTGAGGTGCATGAGGGATAGGTGGCAACCCAGGATGCTACTGCAAAGAAAAGCTGCAACTTGAAATCAGCATCATGATGGTAGCTGATGGCACTCAGCTCAAAAGAACCTGCTTTGAAATTGTAACAACTAAACCTAAAAATAAATGAATGAAACTTTTTTTTCCTCTGCACTCAAGATGACTGATGCAATTACTGCCTTCTATTTCAAACACATGGTTTTTAGGGATTTTGGGCTGGTTTTTTTTTTTGTGAGGAGGAAAGTTTGGATGAACTGTAATCTAATGATCCACATAAACAAAGCCCTGTATTCAGCCTGCTCATCTTAATGGTTCTGATGATTTGTCTCTTCAGCACAGCTATTCTTTCTTTATAATTAGAATATAAACCTTCTAAAAAGGTTTGCAATATGCCAGGTGAGTCATTAGCTTGCAAGACAAACCTTGTGAAGAAAACAACATTGGTTTTATATTTTACTCTGCAGATATGGTGATTTATATTAAATATTACATTTTTTTCCCTCAGCTGTATTTGCTGCTTTCTTGAAGACAAAGTAAACCCTCAGCTTCAGATAAAAAAGTGACTTTTAAGGCTTACTGTTGACTTCTTGCAGCCTCCAGCAACTGTTACCCTTTCAGATTGATGCATGTTTTGCTTTATTATTTAAAAGATCATAAAGAGCCACAAGAATCCAAATAGTTAATGTCTATTTAAGGAAAGCTTCATTTATATGTTGAGACAGATCTTGCAATAGTATCATTGTGGTAGTACTGCTTCTCTTCCAAGAAAAGCTGCAGCTAGTTTTAGGAGGGGAAACTCCTCTCTGGTTTAAGATAAACTGGATGAAACAATTGGCAGTGAATGGGTACGCGGGTGTGTTGTGGGAGGGAGGAGGAGGTTGGTTTATGGAAGTAGTGTGGTTGGGGATAAAATCCTGCAAGCTGAGAATCTCGAGCATATAGGAGATCTAAATCATGTCCTTGCTCCATCATCCTCAATCTAGAGCCTTAGAACATCAGCCTCTTCAAGTCAAAGAGCAAACTTTAAATATTGGGCCAAGAGGTTTTCAGTGGTGGACCAACGTTGTTGGTGTAAGCTACTTCTAGGGAATTAATGGAAGATAGCTAGCAAAGTCAAACCTACTTGTCTTAAGGCTTACTCCAGCTGCATGACTCAAAATTAGAAAAGGCTGAAAAGCTGCCTACAAAAGGAGAAGAGGGGAAATATTTTACAGGTTCCTCAGTAAGAAAATGTGTTTATATCTTAAAGCTGGAACGTTTTCTTAAGCTGCAGAAAAACACAGATGCAAGTTCACATGAGCGAAACCATGTCAAAGTGCAAACTCAGATTCTCAGAGTGGTGGTGGGTGCTGCGGCCAACAGGCTGCTCCCCACTGGGCATCCTCTGGCTCAAGGCATCTTGCCAGAGTCTGGCACTTTGACAAAAGTGGTGTTGCAAAAGTGCAGGAGGTTGAGTCATCAGAAACTTCTATTTCAGTCTCCCCAAATCCATAACTGCAGTCAACTTCTCAACTAAACTGTGTAATTGTTGTGCTCTTTCTTTCAACAAGCTCACAAACATTCATTATCCTGATTTATCTGTCACTTGTACAAATCTTTTTCTCATATCTGTCTTCCGTTCTCACAAGTGGACCCTGAAAGCCTTCCTGATCTGCAGACATTCAACTTTCTGAGGAAACTTTTTCCTTAAGAAAACAGAAGGCTGTATGTCAAGTCCCTCTCTCTGACCACAAATGCTTTTCATTTTTCTTAAGCACACCTATTCGCAGCTGACTGAAACTTTTCAAGCAAAACTCTGTATAGCTGTGCTTCTTGTTCACTGGGATGTCGTAACAACTTTACTGGAAATAAAATGGAGTATTAGTTTTCTACGGGATTTTGTTTCTTTTTTTCACTTAAAAGAAATCTATTACATTTTGAGAGGAAAAAAGGTTGGCAGAAATTAGATCTTGTGGCTCTACAGGTTTATGAATACTTGAACTTATTCAGCTGTGAATTGTGGTAACAGTCTTTTTCAAGAGTTTAAACATTGTCTTTTTTCACAGAAAATCTTTACTGAGCTCCCCTAGACGATCACTTCTGGAGGTATATGGAAATGGGAAATGCAGCCCTCCAGCCTACTTGTTTGAAGATGACCGTAAATTTTTGCCTCCTGATATGGCTTCCCAGTTTAGCCTGGATGTCAATAGCTAAATGCCATGTGTATGTGTGTGTCCACTGAAGTGAATTGTTGCAGAATCGCAGAGCGTGGCATTAATTTCTATCCCGTACTTAGCAGATGACAGCATTTACAAAGCCCATCTGCCAGACATAAAACTTTACCTCATGAACCCAGAATCACAGCAGCATAGACTCTGTGCTTTTGTTTGTGTTGGAAGGCTTGCCTCTAGGTCTTGAAAACCTTCTTCGTAGAGTCAGGTGGAATTTGCTTGCTTTGTGCTCTAGTGGAGGAAGCTGCTTTGGATATCATAGCCTTCCTGTGGTCCTGGTTATTGGCTGCGCCTGTGCTGTGGGGCACTAACTGATGAAGCCTGAAGGGTGAACTCTTCCTCTCCAAGCTGGAGGGCTTTGGTGTTGACTTTTGTGCCATCAGGACTTCAGCTCTAAAGTTTCTTTCTGGTGACTTCCTCTCCCAGCCCCCTTTTAATTAAAAGGGAGAGAGCAAGGAAAATTACTCATGTAATCCCATGGGTGGTCTTTTAGAGAGATGGAAAATCGGCACTTTTAACCACTTGTCATGCTTGTTGTGTCACTTAGATATGCTTTTTATTTGCAATCAAGGGCCTTCCTTTGAGTTTAGCTTTCTGAGTAAAAGGCAGGGGTTTATCATTGGCAGTGTTGACTTCTTAAAATACAGTTTTTGAAACAGTCTAATTTCTAACGAGCATTCAAGAAAATTTATAATTGACTGTAGTTAGTAATTGTTCTTGAAGGAAGACTGTCTTGAAGCTCTTAACTATGCCATGCTTAGAATCATAGAATGGTTTGGGTTGGAAGGGACATTAAAGATCACCTAGTTCCAACCCCCCTGTCACAGGCAGAGACACCTTCCACTAGATCATCTGCTTGGATGAGTCAGTTTTGGAGTCCAGGCAAGTGTAACTTCTCTTCCTTTTAAAGCAGTAGTAAAGATGCAGCATCATTTTCAGCAAGGACCTTGATGAGAATCAAGAAGGAGCTGACCTCAGAGGCTGAGGCCAGCACACACTTTTAAAGGGGGTTGATTTGACAGCTCCTGGCACTTCTGGTGTGTTCCTTACACTGCTGCCCTTATGGGTCAAATACTGTGGTGAAGCTTCCTTTGTTCAAGTTGATGCTAAAAAGCTGAGACTCAGCTGTGAGAATCTTTCACAAACTGTATCTTTTAAACAGCAAATTATTAGACTGGAGAAGGGGAGCAGGTTACATCCCCTCCAGTTTTTTTTCGTATCTCCTGTGTGCTCCCTGTGCTCGCTGTCATTGAAGACCTATCAAAAGCTGTAGCAGGCAGTGTTGGGAGCCTGCCTACTGTGTTCTTTAATGAAGTAGAGTTTGATGTTAGCATCTCTCTGCCCTTGCAAGCAGGTGTCACTGCAGCCAGCACCAATTACAACTGTATTCAGGGGACAGCAACATGATTCAGCCAGTCAAAATCAATATAAATGAAGGAAGCATTCGCAGTTCAGGGATTATATATTTTTAGCAAGCTGCATGTGATGTAATCCAACAAGATAGCTGCATTTTTCTGAACTTAAGTGCTTGTTCTGTTCCTGTCCGCAGGCAACAGCATAATATAAGACTTGCAAGTTACAAAAGGGAAAGAATATGAGAACAAGGTAGGGTAAGAAGATTTTTATCTCATCAGTGCTGTTAGGTCCTACAAAAGAAGATAGATTTGAGGTTCTCTAGATTTATAACTTTGTGACAAAAGAGGCCAGACTTTGAAGGCCTCCACTAACTTTTCAGAAAACTAATGAAAAATGGGCTCTTAAATGATTTCTTAACAGCACAGCTTTCATCCAGGCCTTCCTTTGTGTGTGGTTTGTACTAGTACAGAGCTTGAAAGTGTGATCTTGTTCCTTTTAAATCTTAGATTAAGCTGTCCCCATAGCAGACATATGTAACAGTACTCTGTTTTCTAGCAGCAAGTAAAGATGTTGTATTGCCTTTTACAGAATATAAAGTACAGTAGTCTGAGAAGTCAGCATCTCTTAGTCAAATATAGCTTATATGTGAATACTCCATTTTAGAAGTAAAGAAGTGGTGACTGGGGAGAGTCTGCAGTACGTGGGCAGGGTTATATTTATGATGTTTCTTCTTGAATTCTTCCTGTTCCTCTCCTCTACTGGAACTAAATGGTAATCCTAATTTTCATTAAGTGTAGGATACCAGATCTCAGAACGGATGGGCAACCAGGTCAACTGTGTCTATGTCAAGCCCTCCTATGTATCATTTAATAAAGTTGGTCACCAGGAAAGTTGATTACCTGACATCTCCAATAGTGAATTAAATCAGGACCCAGTAGTAGCTCTTTGCTTACATGCTACTTTTACACAAGGTCTCCCAAGTGCTGTTGCAAATTTTGAGGAACAGAGCGCTCTTAACAGCAGAGCGAGCTGAGTGTCTCTTGAAACTGGCACTTGGAAGCTGCAGTGAACCAGACAGATGTTTGAAGAAGACAAGAAGTGTTTGAAATGATCGGGATTTTTCTGCAAGCTTTCTCACTAATTCTTAGCTCTCTTATTCAAATTTTTGACTTTTCTGAAGAGAGATATGGATAGTATAGTCTGGTCAAAGTATGTGCTCATGCTGAAGAGCATGAACAAGTTATGATTTTTCATTTTGATTTTATTGGCATGAGATTTCTTAACATCTTCCCATGTATTTCCATAGATGTTGGTTTCCAGAGCAATTTAGAAAACTGAAGTACTTCACTTCTTTTTCTCTGTTAGTAAACACATCTCAATTCTATTTCTACAGCACGGATATCGCCTACAAAGAAGAGGTCATCAGCAATCAATAGTTTACAGCTTCAGCAACACGAGCCAAACCGTCACCATGAAACACTTCCTGAGGTAACTGTTCTGCATTTTTTCCCAAATGTTAAATTGTTCGAATTACTTCTTTGCTGCAGTGAGTTAAGTGTTTTAGCTGTTACTAGTAGCATGGAAGGTGTAAACTGGTTTATACTAGATTGCTTTCTGTTCACCTAGATTTCACTATATAATTAAAGCTGTTTTAATTTTAATTTTCCTTTCCAATCCTTTATAGAAGCAAAGAATGTGGGAACTGTCTTATGGGATTGGAGCAGTGATGCATGAAATCAGTAGTGCCAAATATGTCAGGGGAAAGTAGGAGAAACAGTAACATAGAACAGTGCTTGAATTTTTCTTTCCTATTCTTGTCTGCTGTCTGGATTTTTGGACTATTACTTGTGAAAGCAGAAAAGGAGAGATGCTTGGTGAAGGCGTGCGGATATTTTGCGCTCAATTTGGGGAGAAATGTCTGTTACTTATTCCTACCTATGACTTGCAGTTGTTTCTCTATAAACTAGGGGTAGGGTGGAGGACTTGCAGCCACCAGCTGTGGGTGCAGAAAGCCTGTGTTGTCTTTGTTCTGCAGTCAGTGAAGAGAGTAGAGCATCCCTAGAAACTAGTACAGATCAAGAGCTTAATTGTGTATGCACCAGAGAAATCGTATTCTGTCTGGATGGAAAAAACCTTTTCAAGAGGGCTGAAGCGTATGCTTCTGTGTAGAGCATCTGTCACTTATTTTTCTCTCTTTTTAGACTATTTATAGCAAAGAATCTTATATGCTATGGATATCAGCATCATTACCTCTAGGTAACAATCTGTAACAATTTTGCTACCAAGCCAGCCTTGGCTTAAGCATTTCTGTGGAGTGTTTGGGTCAGCTTTCTCAGGTATCTTGAGCCAGCTGCAAAAGCACTCTGTAAGCAGGACATACACAGGTGAAAAGTATTAAGCAATTATTTATTTGCCGACACCCACAGAAGATAGCTAAAACTTAAAGAGCTGTTAGGCTAAGCGTTAGTGTGGTCACCACCCTGATAGGCACCAGTCAGGAGGGAAAGGGTTGGCACCTGCAGCTCTGTGGCACAGATCACAGATAGTCCCAAGTCTTCCACCAGCTCTGTTGATATGGGTCCAGTGACGTAATGGTTCACAGCTAGCCCTGCAGTGCTTTTTTCCATTTACGATTTTATAACATCTTGTGTTGGAGCTTTCTCCTTGGATCCTGCTAATGATTTCCATCTCAGCAGTCTAACCTCTATAATTTTTACCTTTCTTTCTCTGTACAGACTTACTCAGCAGCCTGGTCCAAGGGCACAGATTGATGCCATGTGGGATCTGGGCCATGAATCCTGCACAAATGAGATTCTGCCATCCTGTGGGTAGGGTGGGAGCCTCCAGCTGGGTCACAGAGGGTGTTGCAGCTTGCCCTAATAATGGCCTGGTATCTTTTCAGCATAATGTAATTTTGCTTCCTCCTGATGTAGAGGAGAAGCTGAGCTACTGACATCTTCAAAGCTGCTAGCTCTTCCCTGACTACACTAAACACTTTGCTTCTCCCTTTAAACTGCCTGTTCTGCCCTCCTTTGGCTGTCCTGGCCCCTTGGTGGTTTTTCCATGTTGGAGAAAGTGTGCTCTTTTGAGTATTGGGTCCCTGAGGCTGTCTTGAAGAAACTACCTCCTACTTCTTTCCATGGAATTTCTAAAGTCAGCGAATCCTAAAATATTTGAGAAGTCTTGATGGTGTTAGCTTCTTTTAAGTAGCCAATGTAGATCTTCTGACAAGTAATTGCTTATCTGAATAGCACAGCATAGGACTTTGTTTTGGGAAGTCCAGTATTCCAAATGCTGAACAGAAAATTGGATTTAAGAGGTGGGGTGGAGTACAGAGCCCCTCAAATAGAACAACACTGTTGAAATAGGAAAGCTATTCTTTTTACTTACAAACGTCTGAATTTTCTTATTTTATATTAATCCTTGGACATGAATTGATGAGTACTATACTCCTTGCATTTTGTAAATATAGAAGAAATACGGGGAGATTAAGAAAAAAACCTGGAGTCATCCTCCAAGAAAAGCACTTACTGGGGATAGTGGGTTCTGTTGTATGTGTTGTGGTTGCAAGTTTATCTGATGGGGAATAAGGCAGTGAAGCTTGGAGTTGCAGGGAGGTTTATGTGCAAGACAAGGATATTAAGCCTTCCAGCTTGGAAATCAGCTGGAAAATAAACAAGTTAAGTATATTGTGTTCCCTAGTGTTCGTCCATTACCAATAGCAGCAGCTGCCTGGGAGCTTGCTAAAAGCATCCTTAACTGTTTGTGAAGATCAAATGCAGGGCTGAATATGGTGTACTGATGCCGAGGAGTGCTCAGTGGCACAGTGTTTTCCTTGTTACACAACATGGAGCAGGCACTGGACTTGCTGATGGCATAGATTATCTCTGTGTTTAAAGTGAGGGTGTTTAGTTAAGTTTACACAAACTGCAAGTCATCTCGTTGACTGCAACACAGAAAATGCTATAAAACAGGTGGAGAGAGTGTCGTGGTTTAACCTGGCCGGCAACTAAACTCCACACAGCTGCTTGCTCACCCTCCCCCACTCCTCGGGGATGGGGAAGAGAATTAAAGGGGAAAATGTAAAGAGACCTGTGGGTTGAGATAAGAACAATTTAATACTAATTATAATAATAATAATATATGAATATATATATGTACAATGATTATAACATATACAAACAAGTGATTCACAGTGTAATTGCTCACCACCCCTTGACCAAGCCCTGTCCTGTCCTGGCATAACGATCCCGAAGCAGATAAGTCCCGACACTGCAATCCTGGACGAGCGAGAGGCCCAAAAAAGAGAGAGAGAGAGAGAAAGCACTCTGAGAGTTTGAGAGCGAGAGCCCTGGAAGAGCAAAAGCCCTTCTTTCTGGCTGACCCTCACTTTTATACTGGACAGGATGCCGCATGATATGGAATACTAATTGGCCAGTTTGGCCTCAATCCTAAATCTAAGTATAAATCATAAGGGGAGCCGTGGACCCTCGTCCTGGCTATGCACCCCCGCAGCCTGTTGTGCTCCTGCACACTGGCTGGAACACGGGAAGCTGAAAAGTCCTTGAGGTCTCAGTGCTAACTATAAACATCAGTGCTCTGTCCAGCATTTCTCTCAGAGCAGGTCTCAGACTGAAACCAAAACACGGAGCTCTTCTAGCTGCTAGAAAGAAGAACTAACTGTCCCAGCTGAACCCAGGACAGAGAGGATCAAGGCTTTCATCTGTAAAGTTAAGATAACATCAGCTGCTTGCTGAGTAATTTTCCCTGCCCATGGCAGGGGGTTGGAACTAGATGATCTTTGAGGTCCCTTCCAACCCTAACCATTCTATGATTCTAATGACAGTAATTTACCTGCAGCAACTTCAGGCAGCAGATATTCACCTGGAGACTCAAGGAGGACTTTCAACAGTGGTTTTCAAATCTAGCCTGTTGTACGAGAAGACTCTCACCTGTACGCAAATCTTACTACTCGGCTCTGAGTTATGTTTGTGTACTGGAGGCACACTGTAGTCTCTGCTGCTACTATCAAAGGGCATGCTGCATCAGGGCTCTCTGATTGCTGCTGGAGTTTCTTCTAAACAAAACATTGCAGATGTGAGTACAGATAATGAGGAATTAGTGTAATTTGCATGCTGCTTTTGCTACGTCCACTACTCATCTGTTGGACATGGCTTTTTATAATCAGCTTGACGTCTCCCGTTTCTCTTTTGACATGGTCTATTTGGTATTTAATATCAGTGAATTGTCTTTTTTCCCCCAGCCCTTTCTATTTAAGAAACCCTGTTTAGTCTTCAACCCTCTGTGGTTAGTGAGGTTGAAAGACAGCTTTGAAAATCATCAAGTCCAATCCCCTTGCTCAAAACAGTGTCAGCTACAGCAGGTTACTCAAGGCTTTGTCCAGTCACATGTTGAACATCTCCAAGGATGGAGACTGCAGTCTCTCTGAACAACCTGTTCCAATTGTTTGATGATCCTGATGGTTCAAAAACAGTAACAAAAATTTAAAAAAATAAAACACCTTTGTGTTGAAATGTAACTCCTACATTTCTTTCTGTGCCCATTGCCTCTGGTCCTGTCAATGGGCACCACTGAGAAGAGTCTGGCTTAGTCTTCTTTACTACACCCATCAGGTATTTCTGCATGTAGATAAGATCCCTCTGAGCCCCTAGCTCTGTCCTTCCATGGAGATGCTCCCAGTCCCTTAATCACCTTCATGGCCCTTTGTTGAACTTCCACATTTGAAGCAATTGCTTAGTTTTATACCAGTAATAAATGTATAGCATCTTCATATTGAAAGGAAATAAAACGATGTTTGCTTCTTGACATTGACAACATTGGCTAAACTATGTTTTATGTGAAGGTGATGAATATGTTCTTGCTGATACGTAGAACAATAGACAAGTATGCAATATCCTTTTAAAAACTTGTGACATAATATTTTATTGCTTTTGACATACTTGAGATACGGGGTGGATGGTTTAGTTTTGGTTTGTGGAGGTTTTTTTTTGTTTCTGTGTGTGGTTTTTCTCTTTAAGATGTACTCTGAAAGGTAGTCTTTACAAACACATGTTGAGAAAGGCTCAACTCTGAAGTTTCCCGTCTTCACTGACAGTCACTCACCATCTCTAACTGGAAAGTGAAATTGTCATTGTAAAAGTAACTTAAACATGTCTCTCAGTACATTTCTAACACAAAGTTCAGCCATTTAGTGAGACAATAATTAAAAATATACAAGAAGATACATGTTGTGGTGTCATGTAGTAAGACTTGTTTTAATAAACTGAAGTCCTACAGTATTTGAACAATTGTAAATCTTCAAAATAAGTCCTAATTTGAATCGGTTGCTTGTACAGTCTCATTTCTCAATCTGAATTACTTCTATTCCTGCTTTTCTCAGGACTGTATTGCACATCAGAATAGCAAAGAAAGGGGCTGTGCTTGCACAAATGGCAGCAACTTCGACATATAGATCTTTTATGAGAATATAATTTTTAGACTGGGGCATCTTTAATGACCAGAAGTTCATCTCTAGCTTTTCATTTACCTGCTTTCAACAGCTGCTGCTTTCCAGTGGAAGGAGAAGCTTTTTTTAAACAGTCAGTCTAGTACTTGGAATAACTCTAAATCCTTAAATTTAGGGAGTGCTGTTGGCCAGTAAGCTACAGGACTGTTATGCTCCTATCTCTAATCCAAGGCGATGTCTAAATGAAAATAGGTTTTAGGTTGTTCTAGGTTTCTTTTCTTTCTCAGCTTGCTCTGATAAGAATTATTCCTAAACTCTGAAATATTACATATAAAATTATAAAGCTGTTTCTCAGTGAAATATTTAATCTTTCAGTGCTTTCTTTTTTTTTTGTTAAGAGGTTTTAAGGAGTCAGTCAGTGACACTTGAACTTTGACTGTAACTTATCTTAAACATCTGAAATAATAACAACTTGGAGAACCAACTGTAGCAGACTTATGTTTTTTCAATAAATCCTAGAAACTTGACACCTTCTCTTGATCTACTGCAAAACAGTCTGTAAGCACTAGCAGATTTTAAGCATAAGTTCTGTCTTATTGGAGTCACATCAGATAAAATGAAAATCAAGTCAGCAAAAAGCAATACCGGGGAAGTGTGGAAAGCTGCTGTTAAAAATTACTCTTATGTCTTCCTTAGTTGCCACGGTGACTTGCTTTCATGTCTAAATGGTGAGATAAGGTGGATTTCAGTTGTCAAGTCTACAAAAGCACAGAATTAAAAAAATTTCGTGTGTTTTAAAGGAGACAATAGGAGGTCTGCCTATGGCAGAAACAATGGTTGGTACATTACTTGCCTGACCTTGTGTACAAACTGTAAATTATACAAATAAATCAATGATAGTCAAGTTAATTGGCTCCTAACAGGGTAGTATCACTTGCTTACTCACCTATTGGAGAGGGACTTTCTACAAGGGCATGTAGTGATAGGACAAGGGGCAATGGATTTAAACTGAAAGAGGACAGATTTAGACTGGATATAAGGAAGAAATTTTTCACTTAAAGGGTGGTGAGGCAGTGGAACAGGTTGCCCAGAGAAGCTGTAGATGCCCCATCCCTGGAAGTGTTCAAGGCCAGGCTGGATGAGGCTCTGGGCAACCTGGTGTAGTGGAGGGTTTCCCTGCCCATGGCAGGGGGGGTTGGAACTAGATGATCTTTGAGGTCCCTTCCAACTCTAACCATTCTATGATTCTATTTGAACAGCCTGTCATCCATAACTAACTCGTGTGTCTTTGACTTCTCAAGACATAACCAGAATTCTCAAGAAGGAAATATTGATGTGTAACGTTTTCTCCTCTGAGCTGAGTGTGTCCTTCAGGAAAAACAGTTGTGTGAGATTCTTTCCTATCCATAGGACCTAAAACAGGACACACAGGAAAGAAAATGATGTGTAAATAGATTCAATGACTTTTATTTCATTCTTTTGAGCTACTGGATTTTGGGATTGGTGGCTGGGTTTTGCTTTCCTTTTTTCCCCTCAATTTTAAGTCCAGTCACTAGCATTAAGTATCTAGTTTAAGTTTTCATTTTACTCAGGGTATTTGTATTGTTTGTTACTGGTCCTGAAACTACCAGGGAGAGGGAATAAGCACCTTGTATTTTATTAGTTTCAAAAATCTTGCACAGGAATTAACCTCTACCTCCCTTCATGTCAGTGAAATACTGTATATTGCATTGTATATACATCTTGCCATTTAGATGAACATACCTCACCCAGTAAAGAGCTTCACAGAAGCATTAGACAACTTTGGAAACCTTTGCTCAATTTTGCTTCTGCCCGTTTATCACAGACAAGACTGGCCAGAGCCAGTCACCTTTAAATAAAAAGCCAGATTTCATGAAAATGTGATGCCTACTGTCATTGGAGACAGATGTAAATTCTAACAACCATCGCATGTGTCATTCTCATCATGCTGACCCAATATCAGTTGGGCTAGTCTAGGGCAAACTTTGAGAGGCCTTGTTGAGAACTTCTGTCCTTCCTTTTGAGAACTTCTGTCCTTCCTTTTGCAATGTCAGGGTGTGAAACAACATGCTCAGTCCTCTCTGCATCTCACTGCTGTGTGCTTTCTTACTCCAGGCAGAACAGCACGTGCTGTGGAGGGTAGAAGTGCTGTGACTGCAGCAGTGGTGCTCCTACTTTGTGTTCTTTTTGGCTCTAAATTTCTCTGTCTTGCAAGGATCCTAGCAATTGTAAAACCCCCTTTCTTCATTCCCTCCCTCATCAAAGAGGGGTGAATATTCATATTCATACAGCATCCTTGGCAAGGGAACTGCCTGTTGATTGGGCCTGTGCACATCAGCATCTTATTATGCAGTTTTTTCTTTGTTTTACCTGAATAAATGTTTGTATGAACTCTTGTAATGCACTTTGCATGTTTAAACACAAATCTGTAGGTCTGTACAGGAGGAGGAGAAGGAGCTTGTATGAGGATGGGCAAGAGTAGAGTGTAAGACTTTGAGAAACACTTTCACTTCTGTAATACTTCTGTTCTTAGGGCTCAACTCAGGATCTGAAGTATCGATGTACATGCACTACACAAACTGCTAGTGAAGCACACTACTTTCTATGCTGTGAAAACATTCAAAGGCAAGCAAGAGGAAAAAAAAAAAAACAACACTAAAAACACAGAAGAGATTGAGTGGCAAGGAGGTTTGGGATCAGACTCTAAAACAAACCAGAAGCTAATGTCACTGTGCCATAATCAGACATGGGGTTCATGCTACGCTTCCACGTGGATTCTTGTTCACGTTTTGCCATGTTTTGTTTTATGGCTGTCAGTGTCTCCACTTTGCTTACACGAACTGAAGTGCATAGGGGCTGAAATGAAACTTGTATTATTTAATCACTAGTGTGCTTTTATTACAGGACTTCTGCAAGCAAGGATTCTCTTTTATAAAGAACAACCTCTTGAAAACAAATTTGTGTTACTTTTTATGCTGTGCGCGTTACAAATGGAAGATTTCAACTGTTGTAAGCTTGAAATGGATGAGTAGTAGAAAATTGAAGGTATTCACAAAGGCTAACTTTCTTCTATAAGTTACCTAGTCAAAACTACTGTTTGTTTGCTTTATTAGTAATAGCTGTGACGTATATGTTAGTGAATCACAGATGTGGTGTTTGTGTACTATAGTGACATGTTTTTAGTAGATGTGCTTTTATTAGTTAGTCTTCGTGCACACCACAGCCAAAGCAAAAACTTTAGTGGGGAAGGTGGTTACAACCATGGAAGGTCACAGCTCTATCACATTTAGAGATTTTTCTTTGATTTGCAAATCTGTCATTTAGCCTAAAGGCAGCAACGTATAATTCAAATGCAACTAACGCCTCACCCCCCATCACCTTATCCACATCACTCAACACAGTAAGAAGCAAGGTTTTGGGTAATGAATTAGGTTGTGACGTTTCAGCCCTAGAGGTAACTAAGTGTAGGCATGAACTCCTTTCTTAAAGAGGGTGTGGGTTTTATGGTAGCTATCTTGCTTATTATAAAGAAATCTTCTCACGTTGGCTGTTAATATGAAGTTTAGGGAGTCTTTCCTCCCTGAATGTGCTCTCTGGGTAGTGAGTTGCTCTAATAGAGACCTAACCTTTGGAAACAAAGTAGGCCAAAAGAAAGCAACTCTTAATTTTTACTACCAATGTATGGTGAAAACATAGACTTTGTTTTGTCACACTCCACCTTCCAGTTTGGCATTAATCTCTTGTATTCGTTTCTCTGGACCTTCCACCTGAGTACAGAGCTGGGGTGTGATGAGGAGGCTGAGGGATGGCTATAGGTTGTGTTTAGATTCTTCAGGGATGGTGGACTTCAAATCTGTGAAGGCTGATATCAAATGTCTACTGGAAAACTAATATGTCCAGTGTTACCCTGAGGGTTTTTTCAAGCCACTGTTAAAGGTCACAGTTGAAGGTATTAGTTGACTTTATATGAGATTGACTCTTTAACTGACTTACACTTCTGACTGTTGGAAACTTGAAGGATGGTTGCTTGGCTGATGATAGACTTGCCTCCTGGTGTCTGGTCTTGTTCTTAATACTGAAGGTGATCATCTGCTGTGTGTGTACGCATGTATGAACTCTTCACAGTAGTGTGTTCTGGTACATCTTTTGGGGAGGGGGACCTAAATATTTCGATGTCAGGAGCTGAAACTTTTTTTTCTTGTCTAAAACTTCATTCCAGCGTGGGAGTGATTCCTCATTCTTTAGGTTTCACTTTGTATCTAAAATAGTCTTCCTGTTGCAGAAAAACAGGGGGGTTGCCTACATGCAGGCATTTGGGAGCGTTAAGTGAATTAACTAAAAGTGTGAAGATAAAGTGTATGCTTCTGAAGCATGTTAAATACTTGTGTGGATGCTCTCCATTTAGACATAAAATGGCTTTAGTTCCCTTAGCTTAATCCTCCTTCAAGGGGGATTAAGCTAAAGTGAACATAAAGCAGATTAAACTCCTGTGTGGACATTAACATGAGTTATCTTCCCTTCCCTGAATGTCCTTCTACACCATGCCCTTCAGGATTTTTTCAGGAAGTGTAGGAGTTCTTCAAGCTTTATTCAAGCTGTAACTGATTGGAGTATCTGGAACTCAATATTTCAGAATAACCGCCGCACTCCATTGAAAAGGATAATACAGAGCCTCCTAACAAATAACTGTTCTCTGAAAGCATCAACAGCATGAGGTGGAGATAGTGGGCTAATGATGAATACACATACGTACAGGCTTAGAACATAATGGACCAAATTATTTTTGACCATCTAATGGCAAGCTAGCCTATCAGAGCTGTATTGATGTTTTCCCATAATATGATCATAGAATATAATCACAGAGAGTTTGAGGTTGGAAGGGACGTCCGGAGGTCATCTAGTCCACCCTCCTTGCTCTATCAGGGCCACCTAGAGCCAGTTGTCCAGGACCGTGTCCAGATGGCAAATGCTTCCATTGTCAGGTCTTTGCAACTCGCCTTTTCGAAGATCACGGAATCACAGAATGTTGGGGATTGGAAGGGACCTCAAAGGATCATCTAGTCCAATCCCCCTGCCGGAGCAGGACCACCTAGATCAGATCACACAAGAACGTGTCCAGGCGGGTTTTGAACATCTCCAGAGAAGGAGACTCCACAACCTCTCTGGGCAGCCTGTTCCAGTGTTCTGTTACACTTACTGGGAAGAAGTTCTTCCTCATTTTTAAGCGGAACCTCCTATGTCCCAGCTTATATCCATTTCCCCTTGTCCTATCATTGGATGCCGGTGAGAAGAGCCTGGCTTCATCCTCATGACAGTCACTCTTTACATATTTATAAACATTAATGAGGTCCCCCCTCAGTCTCCTCTTCTCCAAGCTAAAGAGACCCAGCTCCCTCAGCCTTTCTTCATAAGGGAGATGCTCCACTCCCTTAATCATCTTTGTGGCCCTGCACTGGACTCTCTCAAGCAGTTCCTTTTCCTTCTTGAACTGAGGGGCCCAGAACTGGACACAATATTCCAGATGCAGCCTCACCAGGGCAGAGTGGAGGGGGAGGAGAACCTCTCTCGACCTACTAACTGCACCCCTTCTAATACACCCCAGGATGCCATTGGCCTTCTTGGCCACAAGGGCACATTGCTGACTCATGGTCATCCTGCTGTCCACCAGGACCCCCAGGTCCCTTTCCCCGTGCTGCTCCCCAACAGTTCAGTCCCCAGCTTGTACTGGTACATGGGGTTGTTCTTACCCAAATGCAAGACTCTACACTTGCCCTTGTTGTATTTCATTAAATTTCTCCCCACCCAACTCTCCAGCCTGTCCAGGTCTCTCTGAATGGCAGCACAGCCTTCAGGTGTGTCAGCCACTTCTCCTAGTTTAGTGTCATCAGCAAACTTGCTGACCATGCACTCTATTCCCTCATCCAAGTCATTGATGAATATGTTGAACAATACAGGTCCCACTACCAGCCCTTGAGGGACTCCACTGGATACAGGCCTCCAACTGGACTCTGTCCCATTGACCACTACTCTCTGGCTTCTATCTTTCAGTCAGTTCACAATCCACCTCACTATCCGATCATCCAGACCACACTTCCTCAGTTTAGCTGTGAGGATGCTGTGGAAGACTATGTCAAATGCTTTACTGAAGTCAAGATAGATCACATCCACTGCTCTGCCATCATCCAGCCACTGGGTGATGTCCTCATAAAAGGCTATCAGGTTTGTCAAGCATGACTTCCCCTTAGTGAAGCCATGTTGACTGCCCCTAATGACTCTCTTATCCTTGATATGCCTAGAGACAGCACTAAGGGTAAGTTGTTCCATTATCTTTCCCGGGATGGAGGTGAGGCTGACTGGTCTATGGTTACCTGGGTCTTCCTTCTTGCCCTTTTTGAAGACTGGAGTGACATTTGCTTTCCTCTAGTCCTCGGGCACCTCTCCCGTTCCCCACGATTTAGCAAAGATGATGGCGAGTGGTCTGACAGTGACATCCGCCAGCTCCCTCAGCACCCGTGGGTGCATCCCATCAGGACCCATGGACTTATGGATGGCCAGGTTGCTTAACTGGTCCCTAACCAAGTCCTCATCAACCAGGGTAGACTCCTCCTCTATCCTGACTTCCTGCTTCTGAACTCAAGGACTGTGGGTGGATCCTACCCCACCTCAAGTCCTGGTGTACCTCATGGCAGTTGACTGTTGGGTAACATGGCAGGATCTGTGCCTTCATAGCCGTAGAAACAAGAAAGCTAAATTATGTCAAAATAATTTGCAGCCCATTAAAGCTGGTTTTGAGGTGTGTTATGTAATTGTGGTAGCAGTATGTGGGCTTTGGTAGCAGCTGCAATGCTATCAAACTTTAAAATAGAGTGTTTCTTATGTACGCAGCCTTTTTCAAGCTTTCATAGCATCACAGGATAGTTCAGGCTGGGAGGGAACAAGATGAGCTCCCCCAGCCTCTCCTCACAGGGCGTGTGCTCCAGCCCTACCATCTCAGGGGCTTCCACTAAAATCCCTCCAGTTTGTCAAAGATTGCCTTGTGTTGCTGAGCTCAAAACCGGAAGCAGTATCTAAACAAGGGCTTCCTTGGGTTACTGTCAGTTCTGTACTTTGAGAAATTGCATCGCATCGGCACTGTGTAAAAGCTGATCTTGGGAAGAACTGGCAGCCAAGAGAGGTTCTTAAATACCTAAGGAAAACTTTGTTTTCCTTAATCATCACTCTTTGGGACCTGACATGGGTGTTGATTCGTGTTTGTCAGGATAACCAGCCACTCTGCTGGGAGCAGCTGGATGCAGAAGCAGAGCAAAGCCAGGGTGTAGTGACTCCCTGGATGCCCAGCAGCCATGACAACAGAGTGAGCTGTGCTCCCTTCTCATGTAGTCCTGTTTCCCCAAAGCATTAACAGAAATTACATGGCCTTTTATTTTAAGAGGACAGAGAGTTTTCTAGAAATACTATTTTGAGAGCTCTCAAGTTGATTTATTCTGTGCCTCCGGTTCTGGGGCTTTGTGCATGGTTTGTTGTTGCTAAGACTCAAAGCGTGATTTGACACTTACCAGGATAAACCTTTGCAGTGTGAATGCTGCTTTTTCTTTAAAGGTGCCCTTAGACAATGGGAATTTGGGGTGAAGAAGTATCTTCTGTTTGGGTGGTGATCTTGTTGAAGCAAACTCTGCTCAAGACTCTTATTTTCAGGCTTCTTTTTTTTTTGGCCAGGATGTTTGTCCAGGTATGCCTGTACTTCTACTGCAAATGCTTGTGGCGCTGCCTGAAATTTGTGGTCAGGAAACTAACAGGTCGATGTGAATTGCAAAGGATCTGTTACAATACCAAACCTGGAGCTGCCAGAACTATGAAAATAGGTAACTGCAAAATACTTAGCTCTGCATGCCTTTGTACCTTTCTGCATGTGCTAAATATAGTATGGCTTCATTCTTATAAATAAATAAATAAATAGTTAAATGAATCCAATATAAACTTAGCTTGTCTGACATGATGCTTTCAAATACTGTTCTCTTACAGAGGCATCACTGAAAGGTTCAAAAAGTAAGGTGAGTGAAAGGTATTGCATTTACCATTGTTAACTTCTGTTGAAGAACAGCTTCTGTAAAAATTAATGTCTGTTTAAAACCTCTTTTTAGCGGCTGCAAACTTCGGTAAGCGTTCACCCTGATGCTATTGAAAAAACTATAGATGACATCATGGAGCTGAAAAGAATTAATCCAGATATAAATCCACAGTAAGTTCATGGTTTCCTTACAAAACAAATGGGAATTATTGATTTCTTCAGTACCTAGGTCCATGGAGAACTGGTTTTCCATAGCTATTGTGGCACACAATTTGAAGATGAATTCTCTCTCTCAGCATAAAACTACAAATTCAACTTTGCTGTCAAAAAGCTGATGGAAAAACAAATTATCTTTTACGGTAACTGTAATAGGCAAGTCCTGAGTCTCTTTTTGCCTAGCTGCTTCCTGAATCATGCTGTCTTAGTATATCGTTGATGCCTTGATTTGTTGGGGCCACTTACCCAGGGATGAAATACCACCAAGGCAGGTAGTCCTGGCAGTGACAATGATGGCTTCTTAGCAAGGCTGTGTGCAGTCTTTTGAGTAGAGAAGAAATCATCCTGTTGTAACCTATAAAAACAGTGTACTGGTTTACCTTTTAAAACTGCTTTGAATTATCCAAACACAAATCTTAATGATACAACATAGCTAATATCTCTTAATGCTACAAGATGTTAGTGGTAAGAGGAGATTGACAGCAAACCGTTACGTTTACAAGTGTGTATTTTAGGAGTAAGTGGCAACATTTTTGTGATTGCCTTACCTCTCAGCCTCTAGCTTAAGGCACAAGATGGTCTAGGTCATGAATCAGTGGGAGAAACGTAGACAGTTGTATTATTCAGGTCATCATCTGAGATTCGCTTCTCTTCCCAAACTTGAAATTGCTGTATGTAATCCAAAATGGACATCCATAAATTGGTAACTGCTTTTGTTCAAGTGGGCAGCAGCAGCAGGTAAGGTGATCCCAAGGTCTTGCTGGAACAACAAAAACCAAAAGCTCAGTTGGAAAAATATAAATTGTTCTGTCTCATTACAGGAATGACTCCCCACCTCCCTCAGTGAATATGACAGTAACTAGGTAGTCTTAAAATGAGGTTCCACTCATCATAGAGGAAATAGAGGACACTGTGTGTCTCTAACTTGAGACACAACTGTTGTGAACATGACCACTGTCCCCCTGGCTTGAAAAATGGCCGTCAACATTAAAGAAGAAAAGAAAATAAAAGAAATAAAACAACTCCTTATCATAGATGAGAGCCCTGTGAAGATTTTCTGGAAGTGGGCCCAGAAGTTTTTCAGGGGTGTCACTTCACAAGACCTTGCCCACACGACCTTCAAAGGGAGGGTGATGAAAGAGCAGCCGCCTCAAGTGGATGGAGGGCCATGCTGAGAGGCTGCCCATCTGAGGAGGGTGTCACAGCACTGGTGCTTTTGTGTACCACACGATGCCAATAGATGAAATTCAGGAAGAAGTCAGCAATGGCAAAATTAGTAATGGTGACATATGAGGAATAACTGCAGGATGTAAATGTGCAGCTCAGAGCCTGGCCCGTGGACATCAGTAACTGCAGCAGTAGCAATCGGGCTGATTGAAGTATTCGCTTCTCAGTGTTGGACCCTTGGGTAACAGGATGCAATAATTCCAAGAAAAAGCAAAGAATTCATTAAAATAGTATTTTTTTGTGACACTGGAGATCACCATCTGATTCTCCTCATGGCACTGCCTTTGACCTCTGAAGAAATGCTGTCTTCTCGAAGAGAGTGAGTGCAGAGGTGCAGATGACTTCTGCTTGCTTGAATTAGGCCCCTGAACCTTAAGTAACATATTGAGTGATCTAGTCCTAATATAAAAAAATATATATAAATAAATAACGCCCCCCTAAACTATATTGTGTTTAATACACATGGTGTTCATATGCTTAGCACAGAACAAATCATAGAATGGTTTGAGTTGGAAGGGACCTTCAAGGTTGTCTAGTTCGACCCCCCTGCCATGGGCAGCACGTTCTCCACTACATCAGGTTGCTCAAAGCCTCATCCAACCTGGCCAGGGATGGGGCATCCACAACTAAAGGCTTAATTGTTTTTGAACTAGAACTCTTGCACTCAGCATTTTGCAGGACTGAGTCTTTCATCCCCTCCTTGACCCTAGTTTGGTGAAATATCTTTTCAAAAGATGAGGAATGGGGGCCTGGGGTGTGCAAGGTGGTGCCACATACATAGAAACACACCCTGCTGCTAAATTGCTCCTTATATTAATCATAGATCAGCTAAACTTTAAGCATCTTCACTGAAGTTTTACCTGTGAGCTGTTTATTTTATACTAAAGTTTTCTGGAGAAATTTCAGCAAAAGCAGGTCAGCTATTTCTTTAGACAGAATTAAGGAAAATCCCTTGGCTCACGTACTCTTGAACACAAAAAAACCCGCATCCGAACTGCGTTGTTCAGAAGCTCTAGCCTTCTCTTGCATAGTAGAGACTTGAAATCTCCTGGGGTAAGGACAAGGGGACATGTGTCACACTATATGTGTTTCTGCAAATCTGTATGCGGTCGTTTTTGTTAATGTAGCATCTTTGCAGAGCTGAACCAGCATCCCAGGGGTGTTTGCGCTGAGCTGTTCTTGAAGGCTGTGGGCTGCTGTGGCCTGAGGAGGAGGAGACAGCCCACAGTAATTTCCCTTTATCAATGCCTCAGAGATAAGTGTGTACATTTAGTGGTGGGAGCAAGTAGGTTGAATAACCAGGTGGTGACACGTGCAGTCTACACTACCTATGGAAGCAGTCCATGAAACACTCCCAGTTTTGGGCTCATCTCCATCTTGTGGAGCACCTGGAGCTGAGTGTGGTAGAGATGCAAGCCCGGGCAGGTTGTTCCTGTGCTCTGAGAACTGCCACAGCCAGCACAGGGGTGGCAGGAACAAGGTGTAAGGCATCAGCAGCTCACCCACATCCTCTGTTTGACAAGGAGGAGGGCAAAAGCTTAATGAAAATGAGAGTAGGGAAACTAATTCCACCCCCCACTACCCCATGAATAACATTGCACAGAACGTTTGACTGGCTTTAGATAAAGTACAAGTGTGGCTTGCTTTGTACATGTTGTGCAACTTGGAATTTAAAAATATATCTATATTTGAGTATAAAATTGCTATGCTTTGCTGTTGCCTGTGGTTTTCTGCTCTAAACTACTGTGAGGTTTTAGAGTAGTTAAAAACATTATGGCTGTGGTTTAGTGATGCGCATTCACTTGCAGTCTTGTCAGGCTTTCCAGCTTTCTTTTAAATACAGCCTGTATGTAAAACCTTTGGGTATAGCAAGTGAAGCATGTAAAAAAACCACAAACAAACAAACAAACAAAAAAACAACAACAAAAAAACCCAAAACAAAACAGAAAAACCCCAAACAGCAGAGAGGTATTCTGCATAGGTTATTCTGAAAGGGTTATAGCACAAATAGCATGAAATTGCAGCAAGAGAAATGGCCTAATGATGACATCTCTGATTCTGTAGATTAATCTCAAAAGATAAGTGGTGAAAATCCTTCTGCTCAGAAAATCGAGCATTTTTATGGAATAAACAAAATGTTTCAGTATATCAAATGAGACAGATGAGGAACCTGTGCAGATTAATATCAGTGCAGCCTGTGTTCCACAGAGAAATGAAGATACAGATTTAACTGTGCCCTCCAAATTCATACTAGGCATTCAGATCATTTCAGACATTATTAAAAATTAAAGGGTTTATTCCCATATTATTAAGTATTCTTATGCGTGCGGCAGTTGGATACTGCATAACTTGTATTGAATATTATACAAATCTTAACCTAAAATTGAATAAGCCATTGTAATTTAAAGCCTTTTTTGTGTGTGTTTTGGTGGTCTTTTTTTAAATGATGCATTAGGGAATTTAAAAAGGAAATGTAAAATCAGCATTATGATGAAAAAAGAGCCCTTATGGTGATTCTTAGTATGAGCCCCCAAAACAAGTTGCCCAGAGGCAGATCTTTGAACTACATTACTTTGGATTTTTGGCTTCTTTATGCTAGCTTTTGTGGCATGGAAGCAAAACGAATATTTTTAGCTTTTGCTGAGTTTACTCTCCCCCTCACTCATTTTTAAGTTCACATCTCTGGTCTCAGGGCATTGTTTGAGAAGCTGCTGTTTGAACAAGGGGAAAAATTCAGCGATATGCTTGTTGCAGGCATTCAATGGTGCTGTGTATATAATTATAATGAGACTTCAATGTAAAAATTCACTGTTCGATGTTTTAAAAAATCCCAAATTTTATCATCTAAGGAAGGCACTAAATAAGACTGCATTTCACAAGGTCTTGTTTAATGTAATATTGATCTCTTGGAAAATTCTCCCGTTGTAATTAAAGTCCTATACTATTGATTGTAACATTATGTGAATTAAACAGGTATGTGTGCAGTAGTGCTGTTTCATGGCTGCATATGCTTGAGTTGGATTATATTGCTTCTTTCCCCCCATCAGGTTGGGAGTATCTCTTCAGGCATGCCTGCTGCAAATCGTGGGGTACAGAAATCTGATTGCAGAGGTTGAAAAGCTGCGCAGAGAGCCCTATGATTCGGAGAATCCGAAACATGAGGAAATGCTTCTGAAGGTAGGTGCTTAAGAAGTACTTAGAGGGCATCCTTTGTTCATGTCAGCTCCAAACAGCCTGTTTCATAAACCTCTTTAAAACATTAAGGCATTGTTGCCTTCCCTCATTGTGTACCTGTTTCAAGATAAGGCTATACAGCATGTTAATCTGCTCTGGGTGTAACACCTGCCAAGCAAGCAGCTCCCTCCCTGGCTGATGAATGTGTGTCCCTTGGCTGGACTATATCTAGGCACTGGATCCTCACCTCTTACTGCAGATAACAGCTCTGTGCTGTGAGGTCTGGAAAAATAGCCCTATGTCCTACTTCAGTACAGCTCTCTTCAACATAAGAAGGGTGTTTTTCTCTCTTAACCAGAATAAAATTTTTTTTCTTCAGTTTCTTATATTTTTGAAGACATTGTCTGTGCATTCCAATGGCAAACCTCTAGCTTTCACTGTGTGGGATAGAAGGGGTGAGAGATGGTGACTTACACATTTATATTTACCAAATATATTTTGAAGTGAAAACAAAATTAAACTGTTCTTTAGATCATACATGCACAGTGATGAAAGCCATACCAATTGGGTTTTACTTACTTCATGCTATCAGGAAAGCCTTGCACAGGAGTAGATAATGAAAGCATTTTTTAAGGAAGATGGTCTTGAAGCCATAAGCAGAAGGAGAGCTAGAGAGCTCTTATAGTAGAAAGGAATTCAGGAGAGAATAAAGGGAGTGGAAAACAGTCTGATAGCAAGTACCAGTATTTCTTCTGATCCTGTTTCTGACCATAGCTAGTTCAAGGTGCTTCAGAGAAGTGGCAAGAGGCATAGAATAGTGATAATGAGCTTATCTACAAGCAAAATGTCTTCTTACAGAATTTTTAGAGGTCTTACAAAAGCACGCCGCTGGTGTGGGGTTTTTTTAATTACTTTAAACAAAATATTGAGAACTTGATACCTGTGCTTCTGCATCTGCCTGACTTTGGCTGGAATTTTTGCAGCACATGATGATGAATTTGTCTTCCACACTCTAGTTTGCAATATAGTGCTTTACGCAAGTTAGTGCTTTACAGTGGGAGCTTCTGGAAGTTTTACCTTAGTTACTTGGGCTTCCAGATACTTCAAAAAATCCCAGTAAGTGTCTTAAATAAGCACTTATGGATGCAGATAACTATCTCTAAAAAAAAAAAAAATATATACCTCACATAGTCAAAAGTGTTCCTGTAGGTGTCTGGAAAGTTGTCTTTAAGGTTGTCTCCTTGCTGGGAGGTAGAAGCCTTGCCAAGGAGGAGTCAAAATCCAGAGCTGCCCCTGAAGGAGTGCTCCAGCCACTAGGTAGGATATGGGGTAGATGGACTCTTCCTGTTTAAGTCCTGCTCTTGTGCAACGAAACACACAAATTTTTGCAAATAGAGTGGGCTTTAACTAAAAGATCAGAGGTTTACCCAGTGAGGAAACCTGTGTCTTGGAGGTGGGAGATCCAGGTGCCAGCCTACCATGTTGGTCCCTGAAACTACCAGGTACCTCGCTGCAGGTTTAACAAGGGCCGTTGGCTCCAGGAAATCATTCCTAAATGCATTGGGCATCTGCATTGCATAGAGAGCAAGAAGTTGGGTCTGAGGATGGGATCACAGGTGAGAAGTACCGAGGAGCTGGCTGTGGTCTTCTTCCCGGCCACCTAGCCTGTGAGGGCAAGGTCCTGGTTCTTAGATGGTACTGAGAATCATGTCAGCAATGACGTGTAGTGACGTAAGTGCTTTAAAAACATAACTGCATGAGAATAAAAGCAGGATGGAAACCAAGCGTTCGTCTGAGGGGAGATTAAACAGTGCAGCTTATGCTGTCAGATTCGTAATGTTAAAGAAAGTATCAGTTTCACCATCTGCCTCCAGTGTAACCTGTGTATTAGCACTTGTTTTGCTTTTAAAAAAAAAGCAAAAAGGCGGTTTGCTTTTGCGAATTCTCATGTCAAATGGAAATATGTCCAAAGGTTTAATTCCGTTTCCAGCCCACGCTGGGGAAGAACAGGCCATTTGGTTTTCATTCCTTCTAGGTATTCTGCTAAGTGATCTCTGCAATGGGTAATTCAAGATCCCAAGTCTATCATTTATTCATGTTTACCAGGAGGGCACTTTATGAATGAGAGAAAGATTAACTTAATGTGATTGAACTAATGAATAATACTGTATTTACTGTCCATGGATGAACAAGAAAGATAGCAAGCATGATCTAAACAATGAGGCTTTATGCAGTCATTACTAAATGAAATCATTAAAGTTTTAACCTTCCTAAGGCACTTCATTTTAAATGCAGATGGAATTGCTAAAATTAATACAGTTTCTGGGGTTTTTATTTGGGAAATGTGCATACAGCTCTTTCCCTTGAGTAGGCTTTGTCTAAGTGTATTTCTTGAGGCCCTGCTCGCCAACTTATGGTTTATAGAGAACACCTGATTTCTTAATACACTTTGGAAAGGGTGAGTTTGTGATATGGCACAAGGCATGTCGAAAAGTATGTACTTGTCAGGCATGTCAATTTAGGCTGCTTTTAGGTGCCTAGCGACATGATATTAAGGCACTAACGTCGCTGGACCAGTGCAGCTAAGTGGATTTATTCCAGCTGAGAATCTGGCTTGTTAAATCACTTTGTCCTTTTTTTTTTTATGTGGGATCAATGAATGATTCACCCCTTAGTTAAATATGAAGGTGGCACATGCTATTCTTGTATGGACTTTTTTTTTTTTTATGTTCTCCAATTTGCTTTTCAGCACTGTGATAGCCAAGTCAGCACTCTCGATTTATAACCATTCCAGAGACTTGCAAAAGATGCGGGAGAAAAGATTTCTGCGAGCCGCAAGGACCTAAGGGCTGATTGCCTGCCGCTCTGTCAGTGATTTACAACCAAATTCCAGCCCGTTCCTATCTCTGTGCTTATGGAGGCAGACGCTAGTTTGACGCACAAAGCGTGAACAAGTCCTTGTACGAGACATTACAGCAGCTGCCGATAAGGTTGGGGGGGCCTTGTAGGGCTGAAACACCTGCAATATGTAACAGTGATTTGGGATTTCCCCCTACGCGCCTCGCCTCCAGGAATTTAATTTGATTTTATGTTTGGGTTGCGGGGATAGCGATGTTACGTTAGAACTTAGCTTGATTTTAAAAGAAGAAAAAGCCATACTAATGTGTGGAAGTTTAATCATGTTTTACCTGTAATCTTCCTAGTTGTGGAAATGCTTGAAGCCCAACTCGCCACTGAAAGCTCGGATTTCGAAGCAGTGGTGTGAAATTGGTTTCCAAGGTGACGATCCTAAAACAGACTTTAGAGGGATGGGTCTCCTGGGCTTATATAACTTGGTGTAAGTACGTTCCTCTGTAGATGGGTTTATGTGTGTCTGAAGTCATGAAAAGCAGCATTTCTTGCCAATTTTTAGCAAGTCTTTGGGAATAACCTATAAAAGTGTTGGGGACTTCATATTAAAAAATTAAATAACTTGTTAGCTAGCTCAATTTTTGGATGGTTTCTCTTCTCCAAACGGTCTCCTTTCTTTCAGTATTCCTAATTCAACTCTGTAATACTACTTGCTAAGCCCTTTTTTTCAGTTTTTCTGTAACACAGTAAGTTAGCACTCTCGTCCCACAAGAAAGAAACTGTAAAGTATGTTTTCACCAATATCCAGATCTCCTTAAACAAAATGCCCTGGAAGTGGGTAGGTGAGAGGGTTATATTACTGTGCAGCTTTCTTGTTTGGGAATTTCATGCTGAATTCTTAGGCAAAACACTTGAAATGCAGCCACTGATGGCAGACTTCTGTAGTTGGACTGCTGCTTCGATTTCTGTCGATACCCGAAATTAAGCAGTGAGTTTACATCACTGTTCCCTTCCGCCTCACACACACCAGGTGTTGGTACCATATCTGTGGTTGGTAATTTGGGAATCGATCAATGTCTGTTATTTCCTCCAGCTCTTATGTCTGCTGCAGGTAGTTACGTAACTTAGAAACATTTGGTAAAATAACCTCTCCCTGTGAGGGGAAAAAAGAAATGTTTTCTGCTTTTACAGATTGAAGGACATAAATCATCCACTGTCTATCCATTGTTCTCTAGCAAAGCTCAGTTGAGGATCTGGACTCTTGACTCTGGCTTTAAACTTCCATTGGAGATGAATCCCTACTGTGTATTTCATTTCTTGGTCTCCTGTGATGACTGTTACTTTGCTTAATGAATCTGCCAGACTAAGAACCCTGAACTGCTTTGTCTTGAGCTCAGCAGCCAACAAGCTCTAGTAATAAGCAACTGATTTTCTGTAGGGTGGGTAGAAAGGGAACCCTGGTAATGCACGTTCACTAAGTGCTTATAGGATTGCTCTTGCAATGGGAGGCTGCTTTTATTTTTCATTTTGGGGGTATGAGTGTTAGCTTAATGAATTCAACATGTTAAGTGCTACTTATATTGCATAACATACATAGTGAAGGTGAAAAGGGTAAATATGGGCAGCTTAGTATGATTTAAGATGCTTTTTTGTTGTGTTTCTTTAACAATTCACCCTAAACATCTATATCCACAGGTATTTTGCTGAATGGGACACTGAGATAGCACAGCAAGTTCTCTCTGATTCTCTTCAGCCTAAATACAGGTAATGCTTGAGACCAGAAAAAATAACTTGAGAGAGCACTGTGCTGGCTGGTGTTTGGGGGAGGGGGCTGGGTTTTTTTTCTTTTTGTTGGGCATATGTTTTGTGGTATTGTCACACGCTATCTGTTTTCAAGTACAGAGCCTGAAAACTGTGCAAGTCCAAGAGGCAAACTTGTATACTAAATCTTAGAAACAGTTAAACTTAGTGTTAAATATTTTCACTTATACTTCTAATTTCAAGTGAATTTATGTTTTTGTTTACCTTTCTTTTAATTCTTTTGTCTTTTCGTAATGAAGGGAAGTCACTAAGAAGGAACTAAGGTATTTTTTTTCTTTTCTTTTCTCTTAGTTTTATGAGACCCTACATGTAAATAAAGATCAAACCATACATATAACATTTGGCATGTTATAAACTGAAAGTCTCTGTTGCAACACCAAGAGATCCGTATTCCTTTCTCTAAAGTTAACTTCAATGTAGCTGATGGTGCAGCACTGGATACATCTGAGCATGCTTATGTATAAAGAATGAAATCAACCTTGCTTGATGTGCCTAAAGTGCTATACTTTAGACCTATTTAGTACCAGACTTAACAAATAACTTTTGGGTGACTTTTACCTGTAGGGAAAAAAGTCTAAGCAGTGCTACTGTGGCCACAACAGCTGTGACTGACTTGATAATCAAAAGTAGTTTAGGCCAAGGACTTGTTAGCACAGCTGAAGAGCCCCTTTATTTATAGTCACATATTCTGTCTGCCTTGACTAGTGATGGGTCTAATCTGGCTAGTCTGTTGTCCTGACTGTTGAGAGATCAGGTACCTTCAAGTGGCAAAAATTTGGTGTTGTGAATGACTTGTGAATAGGAGGTTTATTTCATAATTGTTGAGGGTGGAGGAAAGATGCCTCTTAACCAGTTACATAGTCACCAGTTGCCTTAAAAGACATTTTTCTTCTGCCAGTAATGCTAGATAGCTATACAGCAGGTCCACGTCTGAATCCTGTGAAGGTTTTGATCTCCTCAATATTTTGTGGTTGAGTTCCCAATGGTGACAAATTCTGTGACAAAAAAGCACTTGGAACACATTAGTGTTCTTCATTTACATGTTTGATTACCAAGGACTGTCTTGGAGTGCTGTGTGAGCATGTGCAATGTCTATCCCTCAAAAGAGAGTTTGGTAGGAGACTTGGTGGTGTTGGTGTTAAGCTCCTGGTGGTGCTCGTGGTGTTCTTCCTGATGTGGTTGCTTAGCAGCCGTGCTGGTTTCTGATGTGATCATGATCAATGTTGTTTCTTTTTCTGTTGAACTGTATTGCTTATGCACATCCTACATGTGCCACCTTTATTATTCAGTGTTTGCTTGGGTTTTTTTAACTGATGTTATGCCGCAGCCTGCAAAGATGGTTAGGATTTTAGAGAATGAGTGAAGACTGATGTATTCCTGTACGCTAAGCCATTTAGGAGGTGAAGTTTTGTCCTCACATGTGCCACCTGGTAACACTCAGGTCAGGATGGGTATGAACCTATTTAACATCTTTAACACTTAATGGCAACAATTTTTAAATACCATATTTACAGGAAGCTCAGAGGTTTGTTTTTAGTGTAGTATATATTTACTGTATTTCAAGTATAGTCCAAGAACAGTGCTTTCACATATAGCTGTCTATAATTGGAGATCTAAAGCTTACAAACTCAGATCTGTCTTACCAAGGCAAACTCCTACAGGAGAATAAAGCTCTGCATTACTTTGCCAAATAATAGGAAATACTGTTCCTTATTTTTGATGCTTTCTAATTTAACTGGACATAAAAACTTTCTATCAGAGGAGTATTTTGCCTATTTATTGCCTCAGGTGAATACATGACACTCATCACTGGAGGCATGATCTCTTTGAAAACACAAAAGGCTAAAACCATCTTTGTTTATGTAAAAGAAATGTAATATTTTCAACTTTTAGTACAGCTCAGACTTAATTGAAGTGAATCATCTTTGTGGTCAATATAGAAAATAACTGGCTTTTACTGAGAGTATTGACATAGGTGCGTACTTTGAAATGATGATACAAGTTTATCAGCAATGCTATAAGGCCAGTTACCCATTTGGAGTCTTTTTATAGCAATCCATTTAGTCAGAAGCAGAGTTAAATGTGATTAGCCACATCAATGGAAGTAAAATGCTGTGTTCAGTCAATGTTATAATATCAAAAAAATTGAAAGAAAATATTTGTCAGTTAGTAATGTCTGGCAATATCTGGATTTCTTTTTTTTTTTTTTTTTTTTTTCCCTTAGCCAATTCAGCAAAGCTGAATGGGAGAAGAAAAAGTTTGATAAGGCAATCGGGTAAGTTTAAAAATCTTTTAAAATTTTCCACAAACACAACAGTTAACAATGACACTGTGTAATTGAGGGGAAAAAGGTGTTTCCTGGTTACTTTTTAAAGGAAATTTCAGTGTACACATTAACATTCATTCTCTCAATCACTCAATGATTCTGATCAAAGATTACAGGAAAAACAGTTTGAAGTAAGAATTTGGAAAAATAACCAAAAAAGGTAGTAAGGAGAAGCTTTCTCTGTATGCTATGAATAGTGCAGTGGTGTCTGTTTAATTCTTCTTAACATATAGTGTGATCAAGTCTCACTTCTTAGTGTCAGAGCCAGGTTCTGATCTGCTTTCAGGAAAGTATAATAGGGAAGAAATAGTAGTGAGGTTTCTTCTTTAACACTGGGTTTGGTATAGCTGTGTTATTCATGCGTTTGTGATTGGCTGTTCCTTCTGAGTGTATCTGAAAATCTGTTATACGATGTTTTAATGCTAATATTTTTCTGTGAAACTTGTCATTAGGCCTCATGCTGCAGTTAACTTCTGGACTACTTTTTTTTTTTTTTTTTTTTCTTATGAGATATATCAAAGGTTAAAGAAAAGGAAAGTATTTTGTTTTGCTTGATAGAGATAAATGAGAAAAATACCCAGGATAGTCTTCAGAAGACAGCTGTGTTCAGAGGAGGGAAAAGAAAACAAAACAACCTAATAATAACTAAACGAGTTTGCTTTTATTACTAAATGTCAGCGTGGGACATTATATGTTTTCTTGGGAAATAGTCACTGCCAGAAATGTCAGGATTTTATGCAGCATGCTCACAAATTAAGAAATAATTTCCAGTTTCTGAGTTCTGTTGTGCCTAAATATACTTTCCATGTTGATATCTCTTAGCAGGACAGGGATTTCTTTCATGAGTCTGATTTTCTTATTTCTGTTTCCAGCATGCTCTGATTTAAGGTGTTGCCTGTTTTTTTGGCCTGTGTATCTAGTTCTCTGTTAGGAAGAAATTGGAGATGACTCAGCTGGATATTTTTTCACAGGCTTTTTAGCCATATGAATGTCTCTATAGGACTGATTGTTGAAACCTGATGTTGCCAACTGTGGGTGATGACTTCTAGTGGGGCAGGTGGGTTGAAATAGCAGATGATGGGTCACCCTGCAGACACAGCCACCGTGTGGAGTGCTTGCCCTGTGTCAGAGGCAAGCGCTGGAGCATAGGGATGCCTGGGCTTGTTCCTGTTCTGGAGGAATGAATCTGTGCTGCTCCACTGGAAATGCT
Organism: Tauraco erythrolophus; assembly: GCF_009769465.1. Lineage (NCBI taxonomy): Eukaryota > Metazoa > Chordata > Aves > Musophagiformes > Musophagidae > Tauraco > Tauraco erythrolophus. Next base: position 118,898,291 of record NC_141465.1, on the reverse strand, counting down.
GGCACAGTGGTGAAGCTCCTGTTTTCACTGTGACCATATGTTTCACAAGGGAAACACTGTCATTAGAGTGTGCAAAGCAGGCAGGATAAATGTTTTTCTCATTTTCCACGCACACACACCTCCCACCTTGGAAGCTTACAAAGGAGAGAATTAGTACACCTCAGTAGCACACAAAATCTGCAGTGTCAGTGTCATCATTGTTTCTTAAAGAGTGCTGAAGGAAGACAAACTCTCCACAAATGTTGCTGCTACTTTTTCTTACAGCTATTCTTTTGCTATCGTGGGCATTAATATAACAGATCTCGCGTACAACCTGCTGGTGAGTGGAGCTCTGAAGACCCATTTCTACAATGTTGCTCCAGAAGCACCAACGCTAACTCACTTTCAGCAGACGTTCTGTAAGTGGTAGGGGGGTGGGAAATACGTAATTTGTACTCCTGCTAACACCTTTTCATACTACCTATACTTCTAAAAAAAAAAAAAACCTGCTGACACAACACAGAGGCTATCCTCCTAGTCTCTAGGATAGTCTTGGGTTCAGTTCTTAGTTGCGATGGATGGCACTACCAAACCAAGGGTTGAAACAAACAAAACAAAAAACCAAACAAAACAACCACCACGTGCCTGAACAAGTGACCTTCCTATCTTGTTATACTGGTTTTAAATAATAAGAAATTAAAGGTACTTTAAAGTACGTCTGGACATTGCTTCCCCATAATTCCAAATGTCTTAAAATATTTGTATCTACATTCAAGTGTTACCCTCCACCCTTCAGTAGAGTTGTTCTCCCCTCAAAATAATGCTTTTCCAGCCCTTTCCCCTGGATTCCAGCATCCCTCTACAGCATCCCTTTCATTAAATAGTATAGACTTTTCAAAACAAGGGTGTTATTTAGTAAGACTCATTCACCCAAAATCTTATGTGGGCAGATATACTGTAGCAGAGCTCTCCCTTTTGTCAGGGTTTCTGGGTTGCTGCCCTAGATAGGCTGCTGGTAGGAACTCTGGGCAGTTTACCCAGAAACCTAGCAGTTTATTGCTAGGTTTTTGTCTTTGGTGGTGGTTGGCTTGATAAATAAAAGAAGAAAGAGAAGTATCTACCTGAATATCCACTTATGCATCTTCAGGTCATCTTTTCATTGGAAGGGTTACTCTGTCTTTTCACCACATTCCTGACGTGCCCATGGCCTTGTGATTGGATGTGTCTAGCATGATTGGTCACACTTGCTAGCCGTTGATCTCATGGGGGACTTCAGCTTACCAAATGTCTGCTGGAAATACAATACAACAGAGAGGAAACAGTCCAGGAGGTTCCTGGAGTGTGTGGAAGACAACATCTTGACAGCTGGTGAGGGAGCCAACTAGGGAAGGGGCCCAGATGGACCTGTTATTTGCAAACAGAGAAGGACTTGAGGGTAATGTGATGATTGGAGGCCATCTTGGGTATAGCAATCACAAAATGATCGTTTTCAATTCTTGTAGAAGTAAGGAATAGGGTTAGCAGAACTGCTACCTTGGAATTCAAGAGGGCAGACTTTGGCCTGCTTAGGAGCCTGGTTGACACAGTCCCTTGGAAGGCAGGCTTGAAGGGCAAAGTAGTCCAGGAAGGCTGGACATTCCTCAAGAAGAAAATCTTAAAGATGCAGGAGCAGGCTGTCCCTATGTATCAAAAGACAAGTTGATGGGGAAGACCAGCCTGGCTGAACAGAGAGCTTTGGCTGGAACTCAGGAAAAAAAGGCAAGTTTATGACCTTTGGAAGAAGGGGCAGGCCACTCAGGAAGACTACAAGGATGTCATGAGGTTATGCAGGGAGAAAATTACAAGGCCCAATGCCCAGCTAGAACTTAATCTGGCTACTGCTCTAAATAAAAAATGTTTCTATAAATATATTAACAACAAAAGGAGGGCTAAGGAGAATCTCCATCCTTGTTGGCCACACCTCGAATACGGTGTTGAGTTTTGGGCCCCTCACTACAAGAAAGACCTTGATGTGCTGGAGTGTTTCCAGAGAAGGGCAACGAAGCTGGTGAAGGGTCTAGAGCATAAGTCTTATGAGGAGCAGCTGAGGGAAGTGGAGTTGTTTAGCCTGGAGAAAAGGAAGCTGAGGGGAGTCGTTATTGCTCTCTACAGCTACCTGAAAGGAGGTTGTAGTGAGGTGGGTGTTGGTGGTTTTTTCAAGTAACAAGGGATAGGGCAAGAGGAATTGGCCTCAAGTTGCGCCATGGGAGGTTTAGATTGGATGTTAGGAAAAATTTCTTCACTGAAAGAGTTGTCAAGCATTGGAACAGGCTGCCCAGGGAAGTGATTGAGTCACTATCCCTAGAGGTATTTGAAAGACATGTAGATGTGGCACTTAGGGACATGATTTAGTGGTGGACTTGGCAGTGTGGGGTTAATGGTTGGACTCGATCTTAAAGACCTTTTCCAACCTAAATAGTTCTATGATTCTATATCCTATTTTTGGTTCTGGTTTCTTGCCACATCTAAAATCACCCACCACTGAATTTAGGGGAGGAAGAGACATGTTTTAGTACCTTTACAGCATCTTGTTGCCAGTGTCAAAGTCTTTGCTGCAGGAGAGACTGTTCTGCTGGCTAAGCCTGGGACTGTGCCCTAGGACCAGAGTGTCTACTGACTAGCATGGCCAGTCCATCGTGATGACACTGGAGGGAGAGCTGGTTTTGATAGCTCTTCCCTCTACAGCCCATGCATGTATGAGTTATGAAGCGGTATAAAACTTGCGCAGCTCTCTAGTGCAGTAATGGGACAGTTAAGGTGGTGGATACTTCTACATGCTCTGCCTGCCATCCTAGGAAAGGCTTGAGGTTATCAAATGGACTTTGTCTGTTGATGCTTTCTCTACAATAAACTTTCCTTGAGCAAGGACGATTCATCCAGAGGTTATCTGTTTGAGTCTGACAAATCCCTGCTCTTATGCTCTTGAAGTGTGTCTCCTCTCTCTACTGCAATCATTCCTTAAAATTTCTTTCAAACCCAGTCACCATTAGGCTGCATTAAACGCTTACATGTTGCCTGACTGAACTGGACAGTCAAAATTACATTGCTCAGCCAGCAGCCTTGCTGGTAGAGGAATATAATGGTTGTATTGCATGAACCTCCTAAATGCTGATCCACCATGTCCACCTCATCCACTGCCCTTGGACTCTGTTGCCTTCTCTGACTGTACAAGCAATGCATGAAACTGCATTGCTTAATGGCATGCTCAACAGAATCACCGCTGAAGTACAGGAGGTACCTCTTGAAAATCCTCTAGATCTTGGGGGGGGTGAAGATCTAACAATGTTTTACATTTTATATAGTGATTTTTTATTTTTATTTTAAAGGGATTTTACTGACCTTTTTTTTGAATTTAACATCTCTTAGAATGAAACAGCCTGTGGCTGTTGGAATATATGGAAGAGATTTGAAGATGTACTTCAAGTACCTTTTGAATGAAATTTCTCAAATTGATGGGGGAAAAAAATATGGCTACACAAATATACCTTGAAATTTAAGTTAGAAGTATATTTGTTGTAATTGTCATACAATAGAAATAAATAGAGAAAAGCAATTAAGCCTTTTTTACAACAAATGCCCTCACTTTCTGGAATACAGAAATCTTACTTGCACTTACTGTCTTGGTATGAATGATTATACTTCTTCAATGATTCATCTGCTGTGGAAGTTGGGATCAAGAGATTGGGTCCAGTTCATTGAAGTCCGAGTGCTGGATGTAATGTTTTTCCTGTCAGTGAAACTCTGAGTTCAAGGCTGGCACAGAACTGAGAGGGTGAAGGCCTTAATCAGAGCCTATATATTTAATCCACTTTGGAATCAAATTTCTTCCTCTAACAGGGGTGTCTTACCGAAGCTAGTGGTTTTCTGTATGACCTTGTCTTTCACCTTTTCAGGATCACACGCCCAAGTGCTAACCAACATTTCTAGCAAGGTCATGCGCAGACAGGTAAAATTGTGCATGAGGAGGAAGTGTTAATACAGAAATACGTGATGGTAACTGTTACGTTACCTACGAGGACACTTTTTTTAGTGGAGAGTAAGCAATGTTCCCATGAGGAAACATCTGTGAGGCAGAACTTGAATATAAACAAAAGGCTGGTGGATCAGCGTCAGCAGCACCTTCCCCTGCTTTTATACTCATTAGTTTAATGTTTTATTTCATGTATCCTTATGTCAAGACGACTAGTGGCTTCTTGTATTTGTTGTGAGAAGTTCTGTCAATGTATAATATTCATCAAATATATGGTTTGTCCAAAATGGATTTAGTCTTGTCCCTGCATAATGTTGTGAGGTGTCAGACCTCACTGACCAGGATTCTCTGTGTAAATCATAATTGTTCATTGCAGGTTTCTTTCTAATTTTGTTTGTGATCTTTACATGCTGTATTTATCTCTTTTCCTTCTCCTTTTTTATTATTTTGTAGGCTACTTAATGCATGAATTTCACAAATTCTGGATTGAAGAGGATCCACTGGACATAATGGAGTTCAATCGTGTCAGAGAGAAATTTCACAAGCGAATCTTGAAACAGCTCCAGAACCCAGAGATGGCTCTGTGCCCTCATTTTGCTGCATCAGAAAGTTTAATCAATATGTAGTTACTCACGCTACTTTATCTGGAAGCACTGTCTCACTCTTGTGTTAGATCACTGTTCAGACCATCACCACCATACTGAATGACCATGGCGATTGTGTGCATGTCTCTGGTGCAGTATTCATCTATTTTTGACACACATACCGGATCCCCTCATGCTTCTCTTGTTGGGGATTTCTCATTTTAAATGAGTGCTCATATTGTGGCATTATGTAGTGTTACATTCTGAATTGATGTCCAGCGTCAGAGTTTTTCTATTTTTTTAGACTTTCCTCATAATTCAGCATTGACAATTGAATTGTATTTCTCTAGCTGTGTTTTCGTATATGTGGAATAAGTAGCTGGATCTTGTATTGTGAAAGCTTTTTAACTTCTTGGTATATTTTAAGATAACTACTGGCATTTCAAGCAAAATACATGTTTGGACCTCGTCTAGAAGATTATGTGTGTAGTTTAATCTGATGCAGGCAAACACATTAAAGTCCAGTTTTCTCCATGCAGCCATATATGCTTACTGCAGAATTAATGAGGCTTATGAGATACAAGTTTCAGTGAGAAGAGTTTATGCAGAATTACCATCAGACTTCACAGCTGCATGAATACCAAATGGTCTGGTGATGCTAACACATTCACAGTGAGCTGCAAACACACTCACAGCTACTGGATAGTGGCAGGGGCCAAAAATTGTATCATCGGGCTGTTGTCACCAACACCACCATGCTGAAGCATGGTCTGAATTCCTGCACATTCCTTTGAATATACAGGGGTGAGTATTTTGTGTCACATGTTGGAAGGCAACATGATTTGGTCACATTGTGCTTGGTGAATTCAAGGGAGCAAAAAAAATTTTTTTTTTTACTGCTGAAAACGTTGCTTTGATTGTCAATTCCGTTCCTATGAACTGGGAGAAATAATTGATTAGAAGGTTTAGAGCAAAACCACTTGAGTTTCCCAGACTACTTATAAAAAAAAAAATTTAAAAGTGGCAAACTGCCTTTTTTCTAAGAACAGGAGTGAGTAAAAGTGTCTGACACTAAGATTGTGTAGTATATTGAACAGCATCTACCATGGCATTTCATACCCATGGTATTTTTTACCTTCTAAGCAATCAATTTTAGTATTATATGTTTGTGTAAATCACTTGCATATGGAGATTAAATTGAGTAGTGTCCAACTACTTGTGAATTATATGAATAAATTATATGTCATTCTAAACTGAAGCACTGTGGGTTTTATTTTTGAGATCTGCAGTAATACGGACGAAAGCTATTTTACTTTAATGGGTCAGGTAAAAGGGGTTGTAACTGCTTTGTTGTGGTATTTCCCTAGTCTGAAGAGTGCTCTGTGCTTCCTCAGATTGGGTTCTTTGTACCATTTCTGGTTACAGCTTGGGCCATCACCTAATAAGCAAAAAATAAAGCAATGGGAGTGGTTGCAATCCTTTTTGGATTTAAGCCCTGTCATTTCTTTGATCAAACGTGAGCTGAGGATCAGGACTTCTCTGCAGGGCTGGAAACTTGCACTCATTGCTGAGTTAATCAGCAAAAATCTGTAGGTGTTGTGATAATTAGCCTTCGATGAATTTGGAAATATGGAACTGGAAATATTTATTGCATATTTTGCATGAAAATAAAAGGAATAAAACCTGTGCATGTTTAACTTGCATTGATTTTTGGAAAGTGATTATTTATAATCATTAGGTATCGAGGACTTCTTTGCATCGCTCTTGAAGCTTCTGCAATAAGTTCCTAGCAACAGTTTTCATGGTTTCAAATCTTAGTCTTGCTTTCTTTCCCTGCCCCACTCTGACTTAAATACCTTCTGCAATTTGTTAGGCTACGCTAATTTATTTTTAATAGTCTGCACTGGAGCTCATGGAGTCGGGGGGAAGGGAGACACAAAGGTCTCTGCTACCTTCTTACTGGTGTGATCCGCTCAATTGTTATGCCTTGTCTCAAGGTGTCAACTTCAAATAAAATCTGAAAATCTCATCTGACTGTGTCAGATTGTGTCACTATAATCTAACTGCTTTGGGTGATTGTTTTCCTGTCTTGCAGGGAGATGGATTTGATGAAGCTAAGTGTGAAATTCCTTCTCCTGTGGAGCCTCTGCATGCTGGTGCCTGTAGATCTTACTGTACTGCCCGCTCAGGCTTCAGCTTTGGTCTGGGACATCTTTGCTCTCAAAATCCTTATTGAACCTGGGGCAGAGAATGTCCCTGGTGACTGCCAAACTGTCTGCATGCTGCTGAGGGAGGATGTCTGTCTGGCACTGCCTTCCTTCTTCCCCAGGAATGGCCTGTTACCATTATACAAGCCTAAACTTTTCTTTGAAAAATTAGTATTTACACTATCACTGATAATCTCCAAACTGACCTGTGAGGAGCTGTATACTGCTTTTTCTAGGGTAGAGAAAATGAAAGCAGCAGCAGAAAGTGTGTAAAAAGTTGTTTCAAGAAAGTGGAGTCAATATTTATACTCTCTGCAGAGTGCAGGTTTTGGTTTAATTAAAAGTAGAGAAGATTTAGGTTGAATCTTTTGAAAGTCTTTCTACAGCCTCATGATTGCTGCCCTTCACCTGATGTCTCCTCTCCCAGATGCTCCCGTGAAGCCAGCTGGATGCCTGCTGCTGGGAAAGCATCATCCCTGGCCCTACATGGCACAGGCAGCAAGTGCTGCCTGCCCAGCATGTAAATCAAGCTCTTTGGCACCTTTCTTTTTTAACAGGTATTTTTCCGATGCAAATAATTCACATTGGCAGCACTATGCAACCCAGGTGTTTCAAAAAGGCACAGCTGCTAGTTTATATAATACAAGATGCCATACAGAATATGCCTCGCTTTGGGCAGCTGGATGAAAATGCAGTAATTGATGAAAACATGATATTGGCAGGTTGTGTGTGACTTAAAATACAGAAGTGTTTACCTTGGTCTGCTTAAAGCCAGAAAAAAAGAGACACTTGATGTTGTGATTCTTTAATTCTGTATGTGAAATTATGAAGTGTTGGCCCGTATTTCTGTACGTTACGGATTCAGTCACTGCCCGTACTACAGTGCATCCTTATGCTGGCTAAGGTGCATTCAAGTTGTTTCCAGGGCTCCTTCAGCAATGTAGGTGGACACTGGTTTGTCTTCAGTAGCCTCAGTGCTCCAGCAGCGTCTGCGGAGCCGGGGCTGTGAGTGCCAGAAGGATCTGCACCTGGGCTTTTGATTACAGCCAGTAGGAGAGCAAGTGTTGTTCCAGCTTCCCATCACTTTTTGGCTTGTAGCTTTTTTCTTCCTTTGGGGAAGGGAGAATTATTTTTGCTGAGGTTCTTACTGGCTCTTTCGGAAGGTACTTTTTCAAATGCTGGTGCCAGTGGGATTTCTAAGTACTATTTTTAGAAGCAAAGTCCATCTTACTTATGCAGTTTGTCTTGGAGAATTGTATCTCCTGGCTGTTTCCTGGAGCAACACTGAAGCTGGACTGGAAAATTTCCTGTTGTGTAGAGGGTAAATCGGATTAATCCTTTGTCCTCATTAATGGCAGAGCAATCTATAAAAGCACCTGTACCCACTGTGTGGTCTGTGCCGTGCGCCCTGTGGGGCACGGCTGGGTGGTGATGGCTTAGCGGTGCTGGCTGAAGCACTTTGCTGCAAGCAGAGAATTTTCAGCATGTTCCCAGTTGAAATAAATGCTGTTAGGTGGAGCAGGAGGCACGTGAACAGAGTGCTGATGCTCAGGTTAATGGGCCCAGGTCTGCCACTACTGACCCAAAGAATCACTGGTAGCATCATGCACAGCACATTGATTTCCTTTATGCAGTAGGTATCAGCATTTCCTTCCTAATCCTGCCCTTCACGGGCTGTGGTTAATTATTAACGTTCATTTGCTGACCTGTCCATTTCTGTCATAATGTGACCTGAGGTTTTTCACCCTTCCCCAGGAGCAGCCTATGTTTCAGGGTTGTCTACTAGTGAGGTCTTGCAGACAGGAGTCATTCCTGCGTGAAGTCTCGAGGAAACCTCAGTCTGTGGCTCTTGGGTGGATCTGATTGAGGCAGGAATCGGTTACAGCCTGAAACAGTAACCGTGTGCAGTTATACAAATGATAAATTCATGTGTTTGGCAAGTACAACTGGGAAATAGGGGAACTCTGCACTTCCCTCTGTCCCCCAGTTGGCTCTTGGGAAGCTTGACATCATCAACATAGGACCATTTTGGCATCACAGGGAGGCTACTCTGTGAATTGCTTTCATAATCTTTGATTTTCGGAGAACTGTTCTGCTTTCTTTGAATCTTGCTAACCACCTCGATTTCCACCTCTCACTCTTCACTTGGAATTTGGGCCAATGTGAGCTGGAATTTAGCACTAATGAATCTTCCAGGCTACACTGAGAAAAACAGTGTGGCTCTCCTCTGTACACTTGCATCTGCAGCATGGTGCGTCTAAAAAGCAGATGAATTATTAAAATAGATATTTTGCAGAAAACAATCCTGAAACAGATAAGAAAATGAATTATTCATTGTTTTCCTTGGTTTGCGGCAGTGCAGGTTTTCTGTAAGACTTGCCAAAGATTAGACAGGAGTTTTCCAACAAGATCGTGTAGGAATATAGCAGGACTAGCTTTGTATTTTCCTCTGTGAGCAGCATGCATAGAAATCAGGTCATTACTTGTTCTAGTAAAGGAAACTGTTCTTTTCTATATAGAGCTATCATTAGAAAAAGAGATTTAGCTCTGAAACCTCCAAGCAAGAACTGGGTACAGCAGCTTAGATCAAAAGGAACTATGGGGAAGGGCAGAGGGTTTGTCACTTGCATTGCTGCATTCCTGGACCTGGGCTCCACTGTACTGAATGACTGTAAAAACATGTAACTAAAGGTGATGTCTTCTCTAAAGAGCTTCCAGCCTGAAACAAGGGAGGGGAGCATGGGATCAACACCTGTCAGCACAGCTGGCAGCTCAGCAAAGCAGAGCAGCACAAGAGGAGCTGGAGAAAGGGACATGAGGAAGCTCGTTGTATGCTTATGGATCGTTTTTCCCAATTGCAAGGGCAACCAAGGCAGGCACATGGAGACGACTGTGAAAAACCTAACCAAAGGACAAAAGGGCATGGCACTGTGATGTGCTGGAAATGAGGACAGACATATTTCTGGTCAATGCAACATGGCTGAGAGGGTCCTTGAAAGAAAAACATAGTTCGAAGTGACAGAGTGTGTGTTGAAAAGGGGATTTGTAGAGATTCTGGTGTGATAAACATGGGGCTGGTGGAGTTGGCACAGAGAGCTCAGCAAGGGCTGTGTGTCAGGGTCCTGCATGGGTCTGAGCATGATGACACTGCATGGGCCAGGGCCTCAGAAGATAAGGGCAACTTTAGGGCAAATTTTACTTGTGGAGATGGATAAGAAAGGCTGTGCTTCTCAAAAGAGGCCAGTCAGGAAGTATTGACAAGATGCAGACATACTGTAGATGTAAAGCCCTAAAGAGAGGTTAGGGACAAAGGTGGAGCCCTTAGTCATGGTCCAGAGACAAGATGGGGGTTTTCTCCACAGCTGGAAAGAGCTTTGTAGGCACATCAGACTTAAGCCAGGGAGAATTGTTAGGAAATGGTGGATGACTTGGGGCTGTAATATGGACATCAGGATAAAAGTCTGGAGTAGAGAGAACTCTGTGAATCATCAAGAGGAAAAGACCTGCCTAGATTGTGCTTGCAGACAAGATTAACCAAGGAGAAAATGTTGAAGCAGGAATAAAAAGTAGACCAATGACAGAACCCTGTGGAGAGCCCCATGGACGGAAACAATCCTCTACAGGACTTGTGGCAGGAATGATCAGAAAGGTGGGAGGCAGGAGAGGACAGTCTCAGAATCTAAAGGGAGACCAAATTTGAGAAAATAGCCATGGTCACCTGTGTCAAAGGTATTTAGCAGCTGTGTGCTCTCTCTTCCCTGGTGATGTGCTCCATTCTGAGCAGATTCCTTTTAATTCATCCAGAAAATCACTTGTGCAGTGCCCATCTCACCTCAGGCCCATCAGCCACTGGTGATTTGCGTAGACCCAGCAAAACCAGTATTGAAATCCTCAAAAGTAGTAAATCAGCACAGCCTCTTAGCTTTTGTCCCCTGCACTTGTCAAACCAAGGCATCCTTCTGGCAAGACTCTTTAAGCAAGCATTACCCAAGCACACGAGCCCTCCTTACCTGCTCACAGGCAGGTATGAGTTCTGCTGAGTAGTAGACTGTCTCCTGGGAACGACTCAGTCTTTTTGAGTCAACTTGGTCTTAGCTGATGACACATGTTCTGCACTTGGTGGCACAGACCTCTCTGGCTGATCCAGCCCATGAAACCTGCCTGCTCACCTCAGTGAAGCTGCCCCTGCTTGATGTGCTGGATGGGGGTAATGCTAAGGGGCAGGATGCAGACACGTGAGGAAGCAGTTTGCTGCCTCTCTTTGATAGGGGTATTTGTGATGCTGATTTGGCTCAGGATGTTCTCAAATGTTCCTTTAAGCTGCTGTGACTAAGCCATCATCTGCCTCTTCACATCCTCACAGTTTTCCAGTCACATTGGTTGATTGGTTTAAATTCAAGCCAGCTGACATACACTTTGCCTCGATTGTCCATTCTCCATCCCCACTGCCTCTTCGGCTTCTCTCCCTTTCACCCTTTGTTGCACACATTTGGCAGAGAACCGTTTTGCAGAGGATGTGGGTGTCACCTCTTAGTAGCTCCGTGGCCAAAAAAAGAGCCGAAAAAGAACAGTGGAAGCAGAGGTCTGAGCAGGCACCAGCTTACCTCGTGAGCTCCCTCCTCCTGTCCCGCCCTGGCCCAGCTTGCAGGGGACTACTGTAACATCAGGGACAGGAAGGTTCCTTTAAGCTTGGCCATCTCAAGGTTGCTGCCTCCAACAGCTTCACCCCTTTCATGAGGGCTGTGGGAAAGGGGCATGAGCATGTGGCTGCATGGGGAACACAGAGCTTCTCTAGCTCAGCTGCTCGTTTAGTGCACAGAGTTATTGTGCCCCTAAAGCATTCTCAAACTCCCACCGGGATCCCTTCACGGAGAATCAGCTGCTTCTGTCTCACAGAATAGATTTGGTTTTATTTTATTGTCCATGCCTGAGATGGACCTCAGTTAGTGTAAATCATGCCTGTCTGCTGTGACGCTCTGCAAATGTACACCAGCTCCAAATCTGGCCAGAAGCGATGAACCCAGCAACAGCAAAGAATAGGAGACCCTGAGCCCCAGCAAGGAGTTATGATCCCAGCACGGTGCTCTCCTTTCATTCATTGGATAAAAAGGCAGGTCTGAGGGAGATGTGAACATCTACTGAGTGGGTCAGAAAGTCTTCCCTGATGAGCAATATGAGTGCCCTTGTATTAAAAGCTAGACCAAGCATTTGTATCCTGGGAGACTATTTGAAAAGCCAGTCAGTGATTTTTTTATCATGTAGAAATATCAGTGCTTTTGGAGCTCTAAACTCATTTCTAGTTCCAATATAGATCCAAGAGCTACAGAGTGGTTGTACAGTCCATCTGGGAACCTGCAGCAGTTCGAGTCATTTCGGAGTCTCTGAACTGCAAGTCTTAGAGAGATGCTGGTACTTCATTTTTTTTTTTTTTTATTCTATGTTCTTGATTTGGACATATAAATGCAAACTAAACATTGCTGTCTAGCAACAGTATCTTTTGTGATCCTCTTAAATTTATTAGGAATGTCTGTAATCACTGCCTATGAGTCTTATACATAATAGTAATTAAATTCTATCCCACAGTTTGAGTCCATTTTTTTTCAGACACAGCAATGACATCTCCTAGACATTTGAATGATGAGAGTTAGAGACTCCCTTCATTCCAGAGACAGAATTGCCTTTGTGGTAGAGTATTGTGGGAGGCAGTGCAGCTTATGCCGTTTGGGTTAGGTCATCTGCGATGTTACCAAAAATTTAATTAATAGTATAACCCTAACAGCAAATGCCTTAACTTCAGAGCGGGAGATAGCATGTAGCAAAAATGTTTATAAGACCATGCACCTGTCTAAAAAAAGGTGTGTCTGAAATGCCCACAGGCAGTTGGGAACTGCAGAGTGATGCTTTGCCTGTCATAGGCAGAGGGATTTCTACACCTGACTTGTATTCTGTCTGGGTCTAATTCCAGGATACCTCAGCTCACTGCTCTTAGGATCTAAGCAGTTGTAATAAATTTATTTTCTTCATATTAAATTACCTGTAACAAACACTGCAATGGGAAAAAATGCTGTGTTCTAGAGCATGCAATCTTTTTCTTAACAAGCCCACATAATATCAGTGTATCCCAGCAAGCTGCTGTTGTATGACTGATACCCAACAGCCATGTTCCAGCCAGGACAAGTAACACTTTACACATCAGAAGGAATTCCGTTTCACGAAATCCCGACAGATGGACAAAAACCACCTACTTATCATATTAGGGGGAAATGAGGTGCAATGGGAAGTAAGTTAGGTTTTAATTATGCTACTGCATGAGAGAGGCCTGAATTCCCAAGCTTTTCTTCCTTAAGTCTTATCCAAAAAACAAGTAGGATTCCCTTTGAGAATGAAATATCTTGTTGTGGCTGTTAACAGCCACTTCTCTGACATAGCTGAAATTTGTTACTCAATACACATACCAAGTATGGAAGACATTAAATAGCTTTAAAGCTATCTCATCGTCATTCTGCAACACTTAAAATCTGACCGTTGACTTCGAAATGTAGGAAGTCAGATCCCCCAGGTAAAAGGGGCAGTTTCCTCTGTTTAATGACTGGTACATTTTTCAGTTTCTAACAATAATGAGCTAACCATCGTGCCAACGCCTTCTTTGGATTTTGTCTTCTTATCTATTTCTTTCACCTGCATTCTACCTGCTCAAACCCAAGTCTCATTCCCCCTTCAAGACTTATCTTCTTGCAAGGCCCCCTAGTCCTCACCTAGTCCTAGTCCTAGTCCTAGTCCAATGACCTAGTCCTCACCACTGATGTCTGACTGTACAACGAATTTGAGGTCATAAGGGAAAAACACGCAAAAGACAACCTCAGAGCCACACGCACCGATATTTTTAAGAAGAGCATCACACTAACTGCCTTCCAGTTAACCTCTTGGAGCTGTAACCAAGCAATCTTCTGGGGTAAAAGCAAGAGCTTTCGCATCTTGTGGGGAAAACCCCAAACCAAAACTAAACCCAAAAACAACAAACAACCCGGAGGGTTTGGCCACCCCCGTTCGCGGCCAAGCGGCGGGTTCAGCACCCTGGACAGCGCCGGGCAGGGCCCGGCCGGGCGGGGCCACCGGGGCGCCGGGGGCTGTTGCCACCGCCGGTGCGCGGGCCGAAGGGCAGCAGCGCCGCTGCCCGGCCTCCCTCTGCCCTGCCACAGCCCCTTGCTGCTGCCCGGCTGCTGGAACGAGAGCAGTAGGGATGCTTCTTAACTTGCTCCAAGAAGCTTTCTCTGTTCATTAGCAAATTAGGTTAACTGTACTTAAGTTTCTGGTGGAAATCAGAGTTCGGTGCTCACGTTGGGGTGGTGCCCCTTCAGGGGGTTGGGATCATATTGGGAGATTGTCACTCAGTCTGCCTGTCAGCGTTCAAGGAGCATCTGGACGATGCTCTGAGACGTACCGTCTAGTTTTAGGTAGTCCTATGAGGAGCAGCATGTTCAGCATGTTAGACTCAATGATCCTCTGGGTCCCCTTCCAACTTGATATCATAGAATCATAGAATGGTTTGGGTTGGAAGGGACCTCAAGGATCATCTAGTTCTAACCCCCCTGCCATGGGCAGGGACAGCTTCCACTAGATCAAGTTGCTCAAAGCCTCACCCAAACTGGCCTCGAACACTTCTGGGGATGGAGCATCCAAAACTTCTCTGGGCAAGCTGTTCCAGTGCCTCACCACCCTCAGAGTGAAGAATTTCTTCCTTAGATCTAATCTAAATCTACCGTCTTTCAGTTTAAAGCCACTGCCTCTTGTCTTATCACTATACACCCTTGTAAAAAGTCCCTCTTCAGCTTTCCTGTGATGCTGTGTTGTGTTGCCTGGATAGAAGTCAGCAGTTGTGAATGCGCTCACCTTGGAGAAAGACTACCGAGGATCCTGCACCCCAAGGCCTGAGAGAGCCCAAAGAAGTTGCAGCAGCCTGGAGGAAATAAAACTGCTGTAGCACTTGCCTTCCCCGAGGCAAGCATTTTCCATTCTGGGAAACACTGCTCTAAGTCACCTGAACACTTTCTGAATTCCATCAGGAAAAGTGCAGAATGTCCCATTCACATACTCATAGTTAGTTACCATAAGCAAATTGCAGCAACCTTCTATCAGCATTTTTCTCCATTGTAAAAGATCCTCCATTGAGCTGGGCTGGGGAGTCTGTGACCTCTTAAGCATTGAAAGAAGGGTGGCCTTTGATATTTGCTTTCATGGAAGCTCCCCAAGAGATAGTATCCCTCTCCAAGCCAGGACAGCTGTTTTAAACTATTTCTGATGGATGTCTGAACCCATTCTTAAAAACCACTGAAAGCATCTCTTGATAGTGGTAGCCCCACTTAACAGCACAGAATAGTACTCAACTGTGACCTCTTTCAGCTAAAATAAAAAAACTGCTCTGAAATCTCCTTTGCTAACATTCAAACCCATTACTTTGTGTGCATGGAAAATAGTTTATTGCTTTCTTCTTTGGTCCTATATTGTATATATTTGAAGTCTGTTATATCTCTTCATAATCTTTTCTCTTGCTTGGCCTGTCCCCACTTCCAGTGAGGTGCCCAATGCCCACTCCTGGGGCTGCCACCAGCTGCCCCTGGCCTGTCCTGCTCCATGGCTGGCATGGTGGGACGAGTCCTGGCTGCCAGGCCCTGCTCTGTCACCCCCGGGGAGCTCCCAGCTTCCACAGTGCCCTGACAATAGGTAAAACAAGGAGCAGTAACTCTTGAGAACACCTTCTCAGTTTTAGCAATCTGCGGGTTAAGTTTCCTACGGAGCCACCAAGTGTATCCTCATGTTTAACAAGCCTTGATGGTTTTTTCCCTTACACAGGTTTATCTAAACATTTTTAAACACATCTGTCCTGTTTTCTTTCAGAACATCTTGTACTTCTGAGTTTTACAGTTCCATTTTACTCTGTGAAATACCTTTCTTCATTTTATATGTCCCTGTTACGTTTGCCATTTATTTGATGGACTGAGAAAGTGTAAATAGTCAGTGTATGTGCCCTTATTTGTTACTGCTCATATCCTTTCTTCAGTCACCTTTTTTTTTCAAGTTAAAGAGATCTAGTCTGCCTAATTTCTTCTCAAGCCGAAGTTGTCACAATGTTTTTTGGTATTTTATTGCCCCTTTCTGCAATTTTTCCAAAACTGACCATGGAGCTGATGTGTTCAGAGGACTCTGCAGTGATTCCTAGATCTTTCCTGCGTGCCAGCATCTTCTGCGCTCATTATTTCGTGCATTGAAGTGACTTTTCTCCCTATATCTCCTGCTTCACATTTGTCAACTTTTAAGGTCATCTACCATTTTATTGTATCAGATTGGATATTAGGAAAAAATTTTTTACCATGAGAGTTGTAGAACACTGGAACAGGTTGCCCAGAGAGGTGGTGGATGCTCCATCCCTGGAGAGTTCTATGATTCTATGATTACTTATCATTTGGTATCGAGATGACACTCTACAACTCTTCATCTATGACATTTGTACCACCAGAAAATTTTGTGATCCTCCTGCTTTTCCTGAAAGTATGTTAAACAATTCAGTCTCTTATGGACATTCTTTTATTATGCAATTTTACTGTTTGTGGCCGCTTTCTTTCTGTCTTTCAACCAAGTAAAGGGAGAACTTCCCTTTCTGTCCCATGACAGTTCAGGGTTTTGTGAATGTATCGATCAGCTCACTTTTACTGACGTGTTCACTGATTCTCTCAGCATTGTAGAAGATACCAAAAGAAGGATTTCCCTTTGCAGAAGCCTTGCTGATTTTTTCCACTTATGTGCCTTTGAATTCTGTTTACTTTTCTATGGTTTGCTTTTTTTTCCCCATGTGGAAATGAAGCTTCCCGGTCTGTCGCTCCTCAGCCATCCTCTCCAGCCTCCTTAAAAGCTGATATTGCATCTGCCACCTTCTATTCGGCTGGTAGCAGTCTGATGTGAGCAGTAAGTTACACTCCCCTGTAACTGTGCAGGCAATTTCATATCTGAGCTCCTTTAAAATCACAGGGTGAACATTGTTTGGTCCTGCTGATATATCACTGGTCATTCAATCGACTTCTGGCCCTTCAGCTGAGACCATTTCTCCAACTCATCACCTGCAGATAAAAGTTCTAGTGTTGAAATTCTCCTAAGCCTTTCCACAGAGAGCATTGCTGCAGGTCATTAATATACCTTTCCTGTATCAAACATCTTCTCTGAGGGCTCCTGTCTGCATCTATCAGCTGCAGACCCTGCAGTTTCCATGGCAGGTTTCTTGTTTCTAATGTGTTTTATTATTAGTTTCTAGTGCATCTGGCCTGGTGTTACTCAATGTTTTCTCCTGCCCTCCTTATGATTTTTCATTTAACTTTTCAGAATTCCTTTCAGTTTTTCCAATTTGGATGTATTTTCTGTGTTTTGAATGATAGTATTTTATTTCTAATTACTTCCTAAGCTTTGCTGATTCTTATTCTGACCTTCCCATGCCCCTAAGGATGTTTCAGTCATGCACATTGTGGTTACTGTCACACCATCATTTTTCAAAGGTAACATCTGATCCCAATCCTGTGTGTTGTTCATGGCTGCGCGGTTTCTCCTTCTCTGATATCTGACTGCCCAAGGAAGAATAATTTATGTTGTTAAAAATGTAGCATGAATTAGAGCCCAGGCTCCACTTCATAAAGACAGTGAGTAACTGAAGTTTTCCATGAATGTGCTTTCTGCCTTACAGCCTTGCTGATGTCCTGTAGCATGTTGTATTCTTGTTGACAGTTTAGTCTTAACTGCACTTTTCTTATTTTTGAAATGTGAGACTAGAAGGGTACTATTTTTTTTTGAACGGTTAGCTTATTTTTCTAAAGCTTTCTTTAATGTATGCTGCACCTTCCTTATTGATAACAGGATACAGGAAATATTGATAACAGGCCTACAGGAAAGCTGGAGAGGGACTTTTTACAAGGGCATGTAGTGATAGGACAAGGGGCAATGGATTTAAACTGAAAGAGGGGAGATTTCGATTAGATATAAGGAAGAAATTTTTCACTCAGAGGGTGGTGAGGCACTGGAACAGGTTGCCCAGAGAAGTTGTAGATGCCCCATCCCTGGAAGTGTTCAAGGCCAGGTTGGATGAGGCTTTGGGCAACCTGGTGTAGTGGAGGGTTTCCCTGCCCATGGCAGGGGGGTTGGAACTAGATGATCTTTAAGGTCCCTTCCAACCCAACCCATTCTATGATTCTATGATTCTATGATTCTATGATTCTATGATTCTATGATTCTATGATTCTACATCATCGTCTTCTTTGTCTTTCTGATATTTGCGTTATCACCATGTCCTACTGGCTGTCTCCCAGTCATCACCTCTCTTATAGGCCAGTTCTGATTAACAACCAGTTGTTCCAGTCTACCCAATCTCATTTTTTAATTAATAATATTCAAGGAAAAAAAAAAATACCCATGTATGTTTAACTTGGAGCTTGGTCTGATTCTGGCTAAATAGGCCTTTATTTGTTGAAATCGTGGTTTGCTGTGTTTTCCATCTGAATTTTGTTGACTTCCATCCTGTTCTTTACCAGAGGACACAGTATGATATGATTTTACATCTACAAGATGAGCACTATAGCTTTGGGACTAGCTGTTTATGCGGACAAGCTTTCCTCAAGGCTGTAAGGGAGTTTTCAGTACTTTCTGTGCTCAGGTGAGTACAGCCTCAGCAGAGAAAGAGCCAAAATTCACAACCAAGACTGCAAAGGGAGCGTGGCTGTAGTGTGACAGGTAGCAGTTCCCACTTATTCTCACAGAACACTTTATTTAGCCTCATTATGACGTGGAGTTTACCGGATCTTATTGAATAGCTTGTGTTTAATCATTTTGCTGATACACAAGTGAAAATGCAGCTGAAGCACCCAGAGGAATGGTTAAGTAAGGAAGTAACGTAGGCTGAAAAAAACCCACCTAAGACTTAGTGTTTTCAAGGCTTATTAGCTTCTGAGTTCACTTAGTTTTAAACCATTCCAAAAAAAACCCATTCAAAAAAAACTGAACTCGCTTTAGAGTTCTAGTGAGACTGTAAATTTTGTTGCAAAAAAATATATTACACTCAGTTACTTGTTATTACTTATTTTGTTCACAACCCAGTAAGTTTTAGAACCTAGCAATTCAAAGGTATAGTTTAAAACACAGATATGGATTTAAAGCATGAAGCTTATTGTTTCCAAATCATATGTTCGTTAAAGTGTTAGTTAATATAGCTTAATAAATATAGGATGTGGGATTTCTTATAGCAAAATTCTTCTATTCAAAACTGGTTTTAATTGAAAGATCTAAAACTGCTATCTGACGTGTCCAGGTGATGCTGAAACAGACTTTTGGAGAGAGCAGCTCAGAATTGGGGAAACACAAAGGGGTCGATCCTTGCCTGATACAGTGTGGGAAAATGACTGAAATTGGAGGGGAATGGGAGAATATTGTTCCCCAGAATTCAGCTAATATTAGAGCAGCTCTGACATGAAACACAGCTGCTGCTCCCAGGAACGAACAAGGCCTCAATATCCTTGAGATGGGGAGGAGAGTGATATGAAGGTATCATGGCTCAGCCCTGTTATCGGGGACAAGAAACAACGAACAAGGCCCACGCAATACCCTTGAAATGGGGAGTGGAGTGGTACGGAGGTATCACGGCTCATCCCTGTTATCAGGGATGAGAGGCGCCTGGTAAAGATAACCATAAAAATGCCATCGAGGGAAGTGAATCACAACCGCTGCCTCAGCAGTGATGGCGAAATTGTGTCCTTCAGCTACTAAGTCACACCTCCACCCGCCTCTGAGCTGCGACCACCCCTCAAACGAGAAATTTACACCAATCCTAATTCGTGAACACCCCTCACGAGAGAAATTTACACCAATCCTAATAAAAGTTATGTATGACTAGAGTCACTCGAGCTCCACCTAAAAGATATGAAAAAAGTATAAAATAGCAACAAACAAAGGGGATGTTAGGGAGAAGCCCCCCCATCGGAACGTCTGGGATCAGTCGACGGGCTGAACCTCTCTTCTCCCCCCCATAGGGACGCCTATTGGGTAAGAACTCTGTGTTATGTGCACTTACTTAATTACTTACTAATATCTTGCTAGCTACTTACTAACATCTTGCTAGCTATTTAATATTATCACTGATCAGTAATCGTTTTATATTATCACTGCAGTATTTCAATTAAAGTTGTTTTTGTAGTCAGTCACTATCACCGGCTATCCTCGAACCTGTATTCTGTCACAAATAAAATATATATGCATGTTTCCGGAAACTTTTGAATTATTATAAGGAGTTGGCCCATAGTATTACTAGTGACGATCCCTAATAAGTGGGCGAATCACCCTCCGACTCACTGAGCTGTCAAGAGAAGGCAGAGGGAGTCGGGCCCAAGGGTCTCGCCTAACTTGGGAGCTGGTATACTGGCCAAATTACCTCCTGTTTGTCTATTAGTGACGGATCCCACGATAAGTCAGACGAATCACCCTCCGACCTACTGAGCTGCCAAGAGAGGGCAGGGGGAGTCGGACCCAAGGGTCTCGCCTGACTTGGGAGCTGATAGACTGGTCGTTTTGACCTCAAAACGTGACATACAGCCAGGCCCAGCTCCACTGAAGTCCGTTGGGGAAATGGCTTGCAGTGTGCAGAAGCAGATCTTCCCTAACCTGGTTGAAAGGCTCAGGTTAATTCTACTGAAACTGGCAGCCACCAGTGAAACTGCAGTGCAGGTATTTAAAAAATTATGTCCCTCCTTTCAGATATGCCAACAGATGTCTGTGGACAAGAAGCAGAACAGCAAAATGGTTGAATACTGCAGGGAAAAAAGGTACATGCCAAATCCATTCTAGATTATTTATTGCTCAGCGTGTTCCATAGTTTTGATTAAGGAATTGGGTCACTCCGCTAGATGTTTTGGAGGATGCATCTAGGCCAGGCTGTCACAGTAATGTGCAAGACTAAAGTTACACCAAGTGCATGTAGGAACGTGTAGGTTTCTCTCAGCACAAGGTAGTATCTTCTCCAGGAGCCCTTCTCCCAAGGCACATCTCTACAAGGGATTAAGTCCTTCTTAAGAAACTATTAGATACCCGGGTCACTGTGAATATCCTGATCCCATCGATTTGATCTTCAGGTCACCTGAGCCACACTCATTCCAAGCCTTCATACACATGTCAGGGACAGCAGTGCAGAGCAGACATAAACAGGGCATGACATGGTTGTGGTAGATCGTGGCCATGAGGCCACTCTGGCCATGAGGCCAAGAGATAAAAGCTGCTGCCTGCCTCCCAAGAGGGAGAAGGTGAAACACAAGGAAAACCATCATTTGGAAGAGAAACACGGCTCTGGCTGTTCTTCTGGGTCCAGGAAGAGGCATATATGCAAAGCCGGTAGCTCAAGGCATATCCATGAACCATATAAACACCTTTCTGAACCCTGCCATACAAGCTGTAGTATGAGGAAGCACAGGTCTACATTTAGCTAACAACTGCTGCCAAAACCAAATTATTACTCACCTCCCTTATCCACTCACTACAACAACTGGCAAGTACAAGTGAAACGCAGCGTGCTCACCCTGGCACAAACTGACCATCTCCATTCATTTTGCATGAATTTATGCTTCTTTACACTCCCTCACAGATCAGCCCAGTGCGAGTGGAGATTAGCTTTAGCTGATAAGCATAATGCAGACTGCTTGAAAAAGCTGTCATCTCTCTTTTGAAGCTGACAGCTGAACTGTTAAGCTAAGAGGTCAGAGTTGATTGGCTTGAGCATCAGTTGTATACGGCCCTGGGAAACACGCCAAAGGCTTTTCCAGCTCAGACCCGAGACGCTAAACTGTGGGTAAACCTTACGCACACGGGGCAAACAGCTGCGTAGGTGAAGAACGATTTAGGAGCCTCCGCAATGGCACCCCAAGGTGTCAGCAGCTGTCAGTCTTCTTGATCCCTCCTAGCTCACTGCACCACCAAAATATAGATAATTATTGTGCAAAGTTCTTCTTGAGTTGCAAGGGTATCTATTGCCTTTGGGGCACTTCCAAATGCGGTTGTATAAATAGAACCGTACTGGACTTGCTACATAGTGAGGAAGTTATTTATGCTTCACATTTTCTTGGTTTGGTCCAGAGAAAACTTACATGCACACACAGGAATGCTGTCTTGATAAAGCTGAGAACCTCGGTTTTGCCTTTCCTTTTTCTACTATGTCATCTACTGAGCATACACACAACACACACACATGCAGAGCTTTCACAGTGTGCAATATTTTTCCACAGAAAACTGCATTTTGAGTGAATCTTTGCAAATTAAAAAACGTCAGCAAGAGATTGTTTGTAAACAATCCACTTAGAAATGCAGCACATGTGGTCCCTTGGTGTCAGTCACTTTTTTTTCCATTCTCATCTCTCTCTCATTACATGGCAGTTTCCTACCCTGTGACTTGGAGGTGACACATCATGAAAGGGGCTGGTTATGTCACACAGGATAGAGAACGTGCCTGACCTGGAGCCTGGGCAATATAGGAGAAAGGGGGCACATGCCACACAGTCTACAGCAGCCATGGCATCATTTAAAACCAAAATGGACACAGCTGGTTTTCAAGCACGGTGTTTGCCTTTGACAAATTTTAATTTTTCTTGATAAAAACACTCTTCTTGAAAAAAATATAGAAGCCAGTTTCTATATACATATTATATATGTATAAATACGTATGTATATATACATAGAAAAATAGAAAAGCTTGGAGATATAAAAGAGAGCTTGTATAATAAATAAATAATTTTCATGGTAAATCATCCATAATGTGTTAGGGGCCACAAAGAAGAGATAGACGTCTTCAGCTTAAAACACGTATGAGTTCATTAAAATGATGTAAATTATGTAAATGTACATATGTAAAGATATAGAACTGAAAGGGTTGGTTGGTACACCGGAGTCTTGTCCTGCTCAGGCTGGAGAATTGAGCCAACGTGAACCTCGTGATGCTTGACAAGGGGAAACGCGAAGTTCCACGCCTGGGGAGGAACAACCCCAGGCACCAGGACACGCTGGGGTCAACCGGCTGGAAATCAGCTCTGCAGAGGACCTGGGGCTCATCGCAGACACCAAGCTGACCATGAACCAGCAACGAGCCCTTGCAGCAAAAGACAAACAGCCTCCTGGGCTGCATCAGGCAGAACATTGCCAGCAGACCGAGGGAGGTGATCCTTACTCTCTGCTCAGCAGTGGTGAGAGCCATCTGGAATGCTGCAGCCAGTGCTGATTTTCCCAGTATAAGAGAGATGCGGACATACTGGAGAGTCCAGCAACGGGCCATGAAGATGATGAAGGGACTGGATCATCTGACATATCAGAAAAGGCTGAGGGAGCTGGGACAGTTCAGTCTGGAGAAGAGATCTTATCAGGGGATCTGATCAGAACAGATCTGCTCAGGGGATCTCATCAATGTGTGTAAACACCTGATGGGAGGGAATGAAGAAGACAGAGCTAGACTCTTCCCAGCGGTGCACAGTGACAAGACAAGTTAATGGGCACAAACTGAAATGCAGGAATTATATTTAAACATAAAAAAACCTTTTTTACTGTGGGGGTGGTCAAGCACTACAACAGTTCATCCACGGAGGCTGGAGGAGTTAGAGCAACTGCTTACTCTAAAGCATAATTTTAATAATTTTTTTTCCCTAAAATAATTTTACTGGTAAACTGAAAACAAACCACTGTTAGCCCAGAAGTCCTCTGGTGTTCTCAATCTCCTTTACTCTGCAAAGGGCTGGAAAACACTGGTAACACACATCGCTGGAGAGCTGCCTCTCCATGGCCCCTTTGGCAAGCAGGAAGAGAATGGAGAGAGGTGGAGACTCAGGAGTCACACCAAACATCTACGTTAATGTCCCTCAAACTGGGAAATTTTGTCTGTACATGTGTATGTGGCTGATGCTCTTTGACACTAACATGCCTGCGCACCTGCACAGTGCTGGCTCTTCACGGCATCTGGCACTAAGAGTCAAATTGCCTTTCTCTTGTGTTTTAGGCAAATGACTTGGGCAAATCATTTCTCATTTCAAATCTGCTTAAAAATTATAAAAGCCTGAAAAGAGAACCACTTAGGCAGGTATTCTCACTTCTAGCAACTTTTTTGGGGTGCTTTACCTCAATCATACTGTCAAAGTTAGACGCACGTCTACTCTCAAAAATACAGAAGGCTAAAAGTTGTGGATGGCCCAAACTCACACGGAGAATCACACAGAATCACACAGAATGTTAGGGATTGGAAGGGACCTCAAAGGATCATCTAGTCCAATCCCCCTGCCGGAGCAGGACCACTTATCTGATCTGATGATCAACTCTCCAGAACGTCTTCTCTTCCTATCTGAAAACTGCCAGGATCACCTTGAGCTGTTGCTGAACCACCTCTGGTTCAGCCAGTGAAGCCCACACCTCTGTTTTTTCCATCGGTAGCCTGAGATGAGCCCAAACATGTCAATTTGCCAATGACATTGCTCTCCCTGGGCAGTGGCCATGTTCTCTGGGACTGACAGAAAAGCCTCAGACTTGCCAGGTGGGACAAGAGTACAGCGGTGAAGTCCCCTGCGAAAGCTGTGATGCACAGGAGATTCTGAAAATCTATTTTTAAGCCACAAGGAAGGTCTGATAACGCTGGATGAAGACACTGTGTTCAGCTGGGGTAGGGAGTCACAGCCGATGAAAGATGAGAATCTTTCATACTGAATTATCAAGTATTCACCATATTTAAAAATAGATTTTTCCGTGTCCTTCTCCAGCTGCTGCTATGTGTCTCAGCCAAACTTATGAACACAAACTGACCACGTAAATTAGTGGAATATAGCAGCATCTGGTGCAAGGTGGGCTGCAGAGAAAGGCTGAGTTCGCCGCTGGCAAAAGTTCGTTTCAATGTCTTGGTTTTCTTGCAGAAAATTTGCCATCTCTGGAAATGCTGGAAGAAGTTAAATCAGTTGCAGCCAGGAGTAAACAAGAAGTGATTTTTATGATTGCACTGGAGTGAGTGTTTCTTGATTGGGAGGATGAGTAGCATCGGCTGCAGGGGCGGTGGCTGTACACCCAGATGGACAGTACAGATGATGGGATGATGGGTCATTTCCCAGCAATCTTTAAGCAACACACACACTTAACGAGTGGTGCTACCACAACATTTGCTGTCTTTGCTTAAAGCCCAGGCTCAAGTCCCAGCTGTCACGGCCAGCACCGCTCCACCTAACCACACCAGAAACCAGCCTTGGGTAACTCAGCAGAGCCTTGAGATCTCACCTGCTTCTTGCAAGGTTCCTGGAGGGGAAGAAGACCTGTATCAGCAGCGTGGCACACCTCTAACTACCTTCCTACAGAAAGCTGCGTTTTGTAGAAGATACAGATTCTCTGAAGCCATTAAAATAACAGATGGGGAATGCCCAGGAGGAGTTGAATTACTGTTTTCACAAACCCAGGGACTGTGGGCTCTTCAAGCTGGCTCAAGATTTTTTAGCAGGCGACGACACCATCACAGCAACCCAGACACACTCGCACCTTGTCCTACCAAGGCTGAGCACAGCCGTGCCGTGGTGCCTGGCACACCGCAGCGGACCCTGAGGGACTGCCGCCCCGGGCAAGGCTAAGGCTCGCAGCAGGGCTGCGGCGCCAGTGGGTGCCTATGCCTGCCACTGACCCTGGCTCAGCCCTCCAGGCACTGTTCCAAGCATAGCTTGGCCAAAAATAGGATCCTGGGAATCCCTAACCGACATCCAGCTTCAGAAAATGCAATTATTGACAAAGTTCCAGTGGGATAGAGGTTTTCTTTGAAGTGCATGTCCACAGGCAACAACACTGTAAGTCACTCTGGGCAGAAAAGTGACCTGAACAGCTCATTGATGTGGCTACACATCTGTTAAGCTGCAGGATTTCCACTCTACAACCTTTTTTTTTTTTTTAAATACAAATAAAGATGCAGGTGGGAGGAACAAGAAAACCACCAGACTCTCACGGCGTGCTGTACTGTGGCTATCGGCGGGTCTCTGAGTGAACAGCAGTCAGGCTGGGAGAGGGATAAGGAATGCTACAAAAAATGGTTTTACATGTTCTTTATTTAAGTGAAACGAGCAAGTGAAAGCAGAGGTTTCACATTCCTTTCTGCTAAGTGAGTTTGTGCCTCTTACACTGGTTAATACAGACAGTTACATTGCATACTGCAGTTTCATACCCTCGAGAACCTAACACAGACACCAGCCAAGCCAGCATGGTGGGCAAGGGGATACAGCACTCACAGTAACTACCGGAGGAGACAGCCACGTCCATCAGTTCCTAAGGATCTTGCATTTTACATTTTACAGCTGGATCACTCTAGAATAAAATAATTACACCATCATAGACCGATCACGAACATTAGCACGGGCAACAGATATGAGAGAGTAAAAAAATATTGACGACATCCTCAATTGACCGAAAGCTAATCACAGCCATGCGCTGTGGGTGTTACTTATGTCTGCAGAGACACGCATTTAAATCACTCCCCAGAGTTTCTGATTGTCTTTTACTCCTGATAAGATTTCACAAGGAGCCACATGAGCAATACGGTAATCAGGACAATCATGAAGTTGAGGAAAAGTTCTTGTGTGGATCGCTCCATTTTTCAGGAGGAATCAGGAGAGAGCAGAGGTCAGCAGGGAGAGCACAGGGAAAACTTCAGTGACTTGCCTGGGAGCGTCCTTGAGCTCAACCTTCAGGTCACAGGCTCTTTTAAGGAAAAAGAAAAATAAGTGAAGAACAGATGCATGAAGGTGGCAGGTTCAGCAGAGCTATTTATATAGGTGTAAATAAATGTTGTTTCAGTGGCTAGAAGTTAGTAAGCACTGGGGACGCTAAAAAGTAAAAGCTTATCTGGCAGCTTATCACCTTCTTTGATTTCCAGCATTTGACAAGGAGCGTTCTCAGTGTCACCCCAAAATACACTGTGCAGGCGTGAGCAGTCCTTGGAAATTAGCACTGCTTTGTACAAGCATTTTCAAATAAATAATGCCCACATCCACTCTATTACTTTCAACAGATCTACCTTGTAAATAAACTACTGTTTAGAGTTCTTTAAATTCCTATATTTTTTGCATATTCTCATTTTTTTAAAGAAACGAGATTCGAACTGTTCTTTTATAAAGAAAGACTAATACATCTGAATTATTTATGTTACCACTAAAAATAAAAGGAGAAAGTAAGGCTAGATGCTTTCCTTTCTGAAGAACTTAATAAATTTTGCGAGTTAATCCTATGGATGAAGTAGCATTTTCTCAAACTCCTCCAGATTTCTCTGCACTTTCAAGTTGCTATAGATCTCTTACTTCAGAAATGTCAATCAAGTTCTACTCGAAAATTTTTCTGTTGATTATTTTGTTCTATTTGCTTTACCACAGCAAGTTTTGAATTTTATATGGTTTTGGAGTTCATGCAGAGAAATTAGAAAACTTTATCATGAATATCATGCACTAATCCATCTGTATGCCATGTAAATAAAATAAAAACCTTTAAACAAATGAGGCATAAAGTCTAGACAAAGAATTTCAGCCACATGAGCAATATCTCAGCAGAGAAGCCAGATTAGGCTGTAACATCCATGGTGCAAAGAAGAGAAGCCGTGGGACCATATCAGCATGAAGAAAGAGAGTTTAAATAGAAACTGCTTTAGTTTGCAGATTAAACATTAAAAGCCCAGTGCATGCAGTTAACAAATTCCTACATTCCCAAGTTGTTTTGACAGCCTCCCATGTCCTTGGACAAGAGAAAATCTGACCTAATAAGTAAGCCAAGATTTTTACCTTGAGGAGGTAAATGGACCCCAGTGGTTCTGCCTGTGGACTTTGGGTCACTGCAGATATTATTTCCCTCCAAACTTCTGCCTATCTCCCACTCGGTCTGGATGGCCCGTCCCTGTGTGGGAACTAAAGTAGGCTGAGGGAGGAGAGCAACAAGTGCATTGGCAACCCAGGTGCTGACATCACCCCCAAAATATTTTAAAAGGGCTAAACCGGGCTGCAGGATTTGGTTAAGGCTGTTTATGCAGTGGGCTCTGTGGGCCAATTTGCTTGTTTTAGTTCTTCTGACGTCGTGCTGTGCTAAGAGCAGAGCTGTGTGCAGCCCTTGGGGCTCAATGGGATTTTACAGAGAATTTCTTTTGGCCCATTGATGTCTTCATGCCTGATGGGGGGAAAAGAAAAGGTAAGAAAGAGCCACTTGCAGAATTCTGTGTGCAGATTTCAGGATCTCTCAAGATCATTTCCAATGCATGGAGCCCTGTCTACACAAAATCTTCTTTGCATTTAAATACACACTACTGAAATCCAGGATCATTTGCTGGATAGAAAAGTTTGGGACTAAGAGGTCTGAAAAGCACAATCCATTGTTTTAGAGAGCCACTGACTCACCTGCATGCTCTTCCCTCATTGATTTTCAATGTTGATGTTAATGCTCCATCTGCTTGAGCATACAGAGAAGTATTTCTGACACCCTGCAGCATTCCTTCCCAGAAAGCACACTGCTCTGTGGCCTGGATAGCTGTAATCCTCACATCATCTTATCTTTGTGCAAGGCACTACTAGAACTTGCTATATACTTGAACAACAAGAAATGGATATTTGTTTCCTTTAAATCAATACAGCTGAGAGCCTCAGCGGAGTGGACAGGACTGAACCAGGAGCAGACTCCACCAGCCTTGCACTGCTGTGGGTTCTCCTCGCTCAGAGCCTTTGCTTCAGATGAATGATATGAGTATGTCCACCGAAGTCAGAGGGGTCACTTCTGCAACACGGTGCTGCCAGACGAGCACGAGGATCCTGATCAGGTTTAAGTGTGTAAGGCTATCCACAACGCTGGCCTTATTCTCACTGCCATGCTCTACATGATATATAGTGTGCAGATTATTTACTGGTTCTGACACCTTTTGTATTCATATTTGGGCATGCTGGGAGATAGTGCAGCTCAGAGTATCCCAGCTTGTTGTGACAGTCCCCCTCCATCAGCTGCCAAGTTTCACCCTTTGCACGAGTGCCGGCACTCACGTCATGGTGTGATGCCCCTGGTGAGGGAGGCGGGCTGGCTGGAAACCAACTCGATGAAAAACACAACAAAACAAATAGCTGTGGGTAACCAGGGGGGTGGAGGGGAGTGGTTGCTTGGGTTGTGCTGGGTGATCTCCCTAAATAGCCTCCCCATGCAATCACTGAACGTAGGAGGGAAACCAGAATCATAGAAATCTTCCCTTTTATTGGCTCGACTGCCTTGCCACTGCTCTCCTAGACACCCAGGCAGCATATTCACAAAAGCCAACATGCTCCATGAGAGTCCTCTGCTAAAATATACAGATGAAAGAGCAAAGGCTTAACCCACACGTCATTCAGGAGTTAGATGTCTAAGTAAGTTTGCAGGGTCCTATTGTAATGCATGCTCTTCTGGGCTGAGCCATCAAAGCCCATCCTCTCAAGGAAAACTTGGGCAAGCCTCTCCGATACTTAGAGGGGATTTGGGAAATCCAGACTGGAAATGCTCCCCTCCACCTGAGGGAAATAGGGTGAATGTGTGCCATGAAACTGCCCTAGGTTATTCCCTTCCCTGGTATGTTCTGAAGCAGAAATCTCTGGATTTCTCATGCAATGGCTAATCCACTTCACCTTGAATCACAGAAATATCAACCAGAAAAAGGGTGAAACATTTAAGTGCCATTGATCTTAATTATTAAATGTTGCACATCAGTGCCCAAACGTTCCCCTTGGGCTGTGCATTGGAGATCTTAGGGTTTATTTTACTCTCTGCCAACAGAAAACTCAAAACATGTCTTTCTTTAACTGGAATCTCTCAGCTCTGGTCTCCAGGCCTGTATCTGTGCTTCCACACTGACAGAGAGCCCCTTTCTGCTCTCTCCCAGCTCACCTTCATCTTGGACTTCATCCATGACAACTAGAAAACTTTCCTTCTTCAAAGTAGGGAAACAGCACTATAAATGTCATTAGTCAGCACACATGATAAATGCCCTAACTCCTGCGTACCCTTCCTTTCTCTCTCTAGGCACAGATGTTTCCCTCAATTTTGTGCTGAGGATCTTACAGGAGATCATGGAAGAGCATATAGGATCACAAGAATTCATTAGTAGACCAGAACAAAGATTCACCTAACCCAGCATACTGGCTGGTAGGGGAATCCAGGGAAAGAATATAGAAACAGAGCAAATGTAACATGATCTTTGCCTGGCTATCCTCAAATTTCTGGGAGTCAACCTATTGGGACTGCTAGACTGGAGCTACAAACAGGGTTGGGTTTATGGCTCCCTCATGCTCATACTGTCAGAGTGACCCTCCAATACAAGGGTCTGTTCCTGCAGCTGTGATAGCTCATGCTGTGAATAGTTCTAGACCAGGCAACCTGTTCATACTTCAGCTTCTCTACACAACATCCTACATACTTTTGGCATTACAAAAATGAAACAGCCAATTCAAATATTCCATACAGGAGAGACAGTTACTTCCCTCAACCTATCAGCAGTTTGAAGGCAGCTCATTTGCTAGAACTGAGACCAACTTTTTGGTTGACAGAGCTAGTCCCCAGTAACTTTGAAAGAGGTAAACCATGTTACATTTACTCTTGATATCATCTGACAGAATATATGTACATACAACATACAAATACTTGTGGAAAGAAAAAGGACTTAGCACTGAACAAGGGCTACCAATAAACACACCTGAGCTGTGGAATGTGCCTGGCTGTTAACTGTAAATCCAATCAGTGTCCGAACATCTGACTTCAATATGCTGCAGATTAGAGCCCGCAGTTGCCAGAGGCTGAAACTTCTGACCCACTCCAACAAACCATACTCCAGCTGTTTAGGAATGAAGAGCCCAAAGACCTTAAAGGCCATATCTTTAAAAGGATGGTTTATTTAACCAAGTGATTTAATACTGATCAGGAAAGTAGAAAGAAGAGAAAGAGGAGAATTAATTAAATTGTTGTACTTTAAATGTTAACCCAGAGGTTTAGATGCTGTGCTGAATATTTTTCTTGTTGGCACTTTTATATTTTATTCTTTTTTTTTGACAGATCTGGGTGTTCTCAGCTTTCACATGGCCTATGCCAAAGCTCCCTCTTCATGCCTCGCATACTCAAACTTGAAGCTCTAGTCTATATTTAAAGTTGCAGTGTCTATCTCAAGTTCTTCCCAGCCTATTAATCAAGTAGCTCATAATCTTTCAAAGGCATTCTTATGTAATTAGAGCAGATTGTGTTCATTTTTGCTCTCATCATTACCTTTCTCACTAAGTGCAATATATATATTTTAAAATCTGCTAATAATTTGTTCATTTTTAAATTGGCACCTACTCTCTAGTGTAATCATGAGTATCTTCTTAGAAGACCCATTTGAAGCACTGATGTCTTATCTGTGCGAACCCAAGTTTGCGGCAACATACTGTACATGTGATGATAGTATGTATTTCACACGTAACTATCACGTCTCACTATGGGAAATGAAGACAACCATCACTTAAAATTGCTCAGCAGTCTTAAATCTGATGATTTACAAACACCACCACTCCACGAAAAGCTACTGGGTAGAAGATGTATGAAGGAGCCTGAACATTGCCGCATCTCATTTTCAGGCTCCTGGCAAAATTCACAACAGCCGCAGCAGGATCCTACGTGCCAGGAAGGTGTGAGGCCCATGGCTCTCAGCGTGATGGCTGCGTGACTACAGTATAGAGCCTCCTGCAGAACCAGTCAGCATAGGCTCCCTTAAAAGAGTTAGTGAAGGAAAACCAGGCACTTAATACACGCAGGTCATCTGCCTATTGTAGATTCTGCTGTAGGGTCAGTCTCCCTGTACTCCACAGATTGTACTGACTACCTACAAAGGGAGTTTTGGAGGGCTAGGAAGTCTGGCCATGGCCAGATGGCAGAGGTCTATATTTTCAGTAGATGAACCCACCTGAGTTCCCAAGAACAGGATGCACACCAGCCACGGGGTGAGTAGGCAGTTGCTTGAGTTAACTGGAAGAGGATACTACAGGTCAGAGCAAGTCTTAAATGCTGTCATCATTTGAGAGCCAGCTATCTTTCCTGGGGCTGCGGAGACATCACAGTCTACATAGACACAGGTAGTTTTAGCCTTCTCTCTGAGTTAAGCCTTTTGGCCTTTTATTTTGAAAGTTAAATGATTTGGCACTGTTGAGTTCCTTCCTCAATGCAAGGAATAGGACTCTTCATTCTCCAAACCCAACAGTGCATGTTGCCCCTGCTCAGAGATGTCATGTATTATTCCTATGTAAAACTGTCTATCCGGTACATCAGGAGAGTCTGACAGAGTTTATATGACATTCACATTAGCATCAGTATGTCCTTTGGGGCTTACTAAAGTGTAAAACAAAACTGAAGGTCTCAAAACGGACAGGAACATCAGATCAGCAGAAGCAAAGGAGAAATCATTGGATATTCAGAGCACTCAGTCACAAACGTAGTTGCTAACTGCATTTGCATGCATCTTACTGTCTACAGCAAACTAGATGCTTTGAACAAATCCTCAGATACCACAGGCATCATTTCTTCAAACCGCAGCAAACTATACCTCCATTTCCCCAGCAGGACCACTGGGACAGGCACATATGGGAGATGAAGATCTGGATTCAGGTCTGTTCTCCCTCAGGGCAGACAGGAAAAGGATTGCACAGCAACAGAGGCATGAGGTAGAGAGCTGCCTGCCTGCCACTACTGGTCTTTCAGGTCTTAGGGAGCTTCAGTGACAAAAAATGTAAGCAACTATGGATAGTGTCTCAGGATGAGATGTCAGCATGGGGATGATCTTAAGGACTTATATTCTGGGTGTGGAGAGCAGAAGTAGAATATCTTGCCCCTTCTAGAAATCACTGAACATATTGGTAAATAAAACTTCCAAATTTTAATGATCACAGCGCTCTCTCTTACAATCTTTCATTCCTGTTTAGATTTGCTTCACATTGACTTGTTAGCAAGGCTGATCAACAAAAGGAGCACAATAGAGAATGGGTGGCAGGCAGGGAATCATCACTATTTTTTAATGTCTGATGGGTGGGATTAATGGCTTCCAATATCGGTATCACACTACAGTTAGTAGTGAGAAAGAGTATTTGACATAAAATAGACATTTACAGTTCTCTGGAAGGTATGTAGCTTTTTTATCTCCACAGTTATGCGAGATGAACATGATCAGAAAAGTCCAGCATAACAAGGAAGCATGTTTCACAGAAGAACACAATAACCAAAGTATGAACCACAAGTCACATAAGTATTTATAATTGTTGCCAGGTCGTAGACCCTTGTTCTTCATCAGAGTTCATTTATTTTTAGACTTGTTCTTATCATATTTTTATAAGACTTATTTTATTGTTTTCATTTTTAGTTTTATTAATTTTAGACGTCTTTTCACAACAAGCCAAGTCAGAAAACACTCCTCTTATTTCTGTACAACATTTTCAACTGGACAAAAGCTGCAGTGCTATGAGACAAAATACAAATCCACGTTAAACCAATAAAAGATCACATGCAGCTCTGAACACAATGGGGAAAGAAGACAACTTGGAATTATTTCTAAGGCACTACAAATGTGAGGCAAGACAAGAAGGATAAAGTGAGGGAGACCGCAGTTTTGGTCCTTCATAGCTGGCTGTCCCCAAACTACTTTAAATATTAGGTCAAGAGCGAAGAAAACATCAATTCACCTGCAACAGCAGTGACCCAGTCACCCCAGCGACAATCAAGACAGTGAATAGCATTTAGGAGATTAAATGTCAGAGGTGAAATAATGCAGAAATGCTGTAAAAAGTTGCCCAAAATGGATGTATTTTACATCTCAGCTTGTATGTGCTCCTATTTGTTCTGAATGGAGCCAAATTTGGGGACACAGGCTTCATCTTTCTCTGGACTTGAAGGAAAGGCATTAAAAGGCAACTTCTCCTGGTAATGCTAAACATCAGACCTTGTAGCTAATGAGTTTCTCTTGGAAGATAACTAAGCACTAGTAGGGGATGCACGGCTCTGTGCTGGGATATGCTCTCACCACGGTCCCTTGTCTGGCTAGTATTGGCAGAAGCTATGGAGAGGCTTTTGAGCTTAACCACCTGTAAAGCTAATTTCAGCCATCAGGGTCAAGGTCACAGAGATGCAGATTGCTGTGGACACACTCTTCCACACTGTTAGAGCTTAAAATGTGCTGCTGCATGGAGCTGCAGTTTGGGCAGACGGAACAGGCAGGTGCATTATAAATCCCTGCAACTATGGACCCTATGCAACTATGGACCCTATGCAACTATGGAGAGGAGAGCTTCGGAGCTCTAAGCCAAGGGAGCTTCGGAGCTCTGAGCCAAGCCTCCACCCCTGCCCCACCAGGTGAGGGGCGGCAGACAGCCACCTGTGCCTTCTCCCTCTATCCACTGCAGGTCCAGCATCGTGCAGGTTTCTTAACCCCTTTTTAAATATGTTTATTCACACAGGTGCTAGTTGACTTGCCTCTGGTCAGAGGTGGCTTCCACTTGGCCAGAGGTGGGTGTGACTTAGAGACAGGGAAGCTTCTAGCAGCTTCTAACAGGAGCCATCCCTGTAAGCCCCTGCCCCACTACCAGAACCCTGCCACACAAAGCTGGCACAGACACAAAGCAAGAAGAGAGTCTGTGAACTTACAGACTGTTGGTTGTGGCCGGGTAACGGGTTGTATAAGCGAAGACAGGGTGCTTATCTCTGCAAAAAAGGGGCGAGTTTACTGTAAAGTTATTTCCGAGCAGGATTTCAGCCTTGTGCTGCCGCTCATGTCGGGCAGGTTCTCCCCTTACTCTACTGGGGAGTGAGATGTTTGTGTGCCCACGGCCTGGCGTACTTCTCTTTCATGAAAAGTGAGTCTTTAATAAACTATGTGCTGGCACGATGCAGAAATACAATTTTTATCTCTGTGAACAAGCGTATCAGCACTACTGCTATGTGAGAAGTTCTCGTCTCTAACTCATACAGCTGTTGTGCGAGTTCTTAAATCTCCGGAGCCATTTATAAGGCAGCCTGTAAATACTCCCTGCGAGGAAGGTTTGCCTCTAGTTACTAGGTAGCCACCAGCTGTTGTGCCAACACACCCTGGTACTTTCAGCCTACAGCGCCGGTGTGGTTTTACAGGGCCACGGGCCAATGAGCCTGTTTCTGAAAGCTCACAACCCAGCTCTGCCGCAACATGCGAGCCGCACGGCTACTCGCCTGTGGGGATGCCCTTAGCCCAGTGTGGTGTGCGGTCCCTCCTCTGTGGGAGAAGATGCTTCATGGTAACCACAGAACAACAAACACAGATGCCATGAAGTATTGTTTCTCCTCAGACAGATAATATCCTGCCCAAATCCTCATGACAAAGTTGTGGCAGCCACAGAGAAGTCTTAACCATTCCCGTTGTCTATAAAACCCAGAGGTGGGTATGGACCAGGGGGGTGATGGGGTCTGGCCTGAAGGACAGGGACTACCGAAAAGAGTGCTGCAGTGGAGCCATCTGTGCATACACCATCTGAAAGGGGTGGGACACACACACACACACTCCCTCTGTGTGCACCTGGGAAATGAATCCTTTGACAGCCTCACCTCAGTCCGAGAAAGGAAAAATTCTGACATTCCAGTTAAACCTTGGCCAAACTGGGCCCTCAAATACCTTTGGGAAGCCAAATAAACAACAAATTCTGGGTGGTGGTCTACCTGTTAGTAGAGCTTTCGTTATCTCCCATTCTCACCACTTTACAAATGCCAACAGCAAACTCATTGGCGTAAAATGGTGCAGTTTGATTCAATTGAAAAAAAAACAAACCACAAGACATCATGGTGGGACATCACCCCCTCAGCCAGAAGATCATCAGGAAGTAACTACCAGCAGTGGGCAGTTTATGTAGTCCAGCGTCCACCCTGAGAAGATGGAGAGCCCATCCCTGGGAACATGGAACGGTATCAGTGTCCTTGCCTAGGGACATTCAGACCAGCATGTGAACAGAACCAGCAAGTTGAAGCCACAGCCTGGATGTGGGGAAAAAAAGAAAAAAGAAAAAAAAACACAGATAAAAAGCACCTGCCCTGTTTCTGGAATTATGAAGCTCAGAGGTGGATAGGAAGCAGTATATTTCCATCCAGGAACCACTAAAGAAGGCATGGGGGTCTGCAAACAGGATGTGTGGAGATGAGCTCTATATCCAGCCCCAGACTGGTGGAGAGGAAAGCACACTGAGCTGGTTATCTGTATCAGAACCTGGAATATTGTTGAATTTAAACAAAAAAAGGAAGCTTAAGTCTATAAATACTTCATATCATAAGCCCTGGTATGAGTGTAGGTTAGCAACCATCAATTAGATACTGGTTTTTACAGTAGTTTGAGTTTCTGGATGCTGTAGACAAGAACCCTCAGTTACTCAGGCAATGTCTGGGCCAGGGTGAAGCCAACAAGGCTGGAAGACCTAGTGCTTTTGCAATATTTAGGTGTGCTCTACAAATGGAAATGGGGGTAAACTGACACTAAACAGTACCTAAAATACATCTCTGGTGGTCCACCACACCCGCAAAGACCCTCTGCAGAGATATACTGACACACACATTTCTGTTTTATTTATTGAGCCAAATACAAGGCCAGTATTAATTAGCTTGTCTCCAGCGAGAAAAGTCATGATCCTCATATTAAAACATTTTATTCCATAAACTAAAGCCAAGTGAGAGACACTCCTCAGCACAAGCAGTATTGTTTTTATGGGTTTGAGGCAGTTGGAGGAGCTCTGGCATGATTAAAGCAGCATTTGAGGTGTTTATTTTTCAAATTTTCCACATCCAGCATTCCAAAGATAGGCTGAGCTGGGTTTGCATAACAGTACCAAGTAACCGTAGCGACCCAAGTAAGTCATTGATTCCTGAGAAAAATATGAACTGCAATAGCAAACACAATCTTAATTGAAGTAGTCATATCCTAATCAACTTTTCTCCTTAACCAGGTTTGCATGGTGCGACTCAGCCCATGAAGGATCTCATCCTTCTCTCATTGAATTCAAGAGGAATCTTGCTATGGGTTTTAACCGGGGCAGGGCTGAGCCCTAAGAACATGGTGGCACTGCTTTGTGTTCGTTAGGACAAACAGAGCTAATAAGGGCTGGAGTGACATGATGGGGAGGGAAGGCAGGAGCAGATCCCCACTCAGCATTGATTCACCCGTCATCCTTGAGGTGTTTATACACAGCCAAAGAGAGTCAAGAGGTCTCTAACGACTTTCTAATCACATCAGCCATTGACCCTGAGTGAGTGGAATGAAATCTGAAATGAACCTTGGCTCGGGACAATGCAGACCGGAGTTTTGTATCTAACTAATGAAAAGAAATTGTTATTCTTTCTCAGTGCACTGTACTATTATGGAATAAATGAGAAGAAGTCAGACGTAGATACTGTCAACAATCCAGCAACCCCCTCCCTCTCCAGGACCCAGATGCCTGCTCCAGGCTACCAAATGCAGCTAAGCTTTAGAGACTGTCAGGATCTGACCCCGAAAAAAGTTTGAACAGCCAAATTGTGGAACAGCTCAAACCAGCACTCTCAGTCTGGGCTCCCCCAGCACTTCTTTCCTCTTGCTTGGTCAAAATCCACATCCGTTATAATTAGCCATTTGGAGGTTGCTCTCCCAATTTGTTTTGCTAGATATATGTTTGTCTGGGCTCTTTGCAAGACAACCTGAAGCGTGAACAATAACTTTTAACAGGACTACTGACCAGTAACGTATTGGGAGCAAAGCCTTTTAACGTTAGAGAGCTACAACACTAAGGTTAAGCTTCCTCTTTTGTTTGTGGTAAATATTCCTTGCCCTCTTCTTGTCTTAGTAATCACACTTTGTGCGTCACTGATGAGCAGTTAAATCCACTTTTTGCTTTCTACAAAATCAATTAACACATCTCAGCATGAGCAGATGGAGGCTTCCTTACCTGAGGGTATGCAACTGCAGACGGGGAGCAGCAAGTGAGCAGCACACAGACGCCCACGTTTACGCCTACATACTTGAGTGTGATATGGCTAAGAGCAAAAAACAAGGACCTCCACTCCCTGCTCAGCTATCATACCTTTCCGTGGGAGGGTCATGCCCTCTATTAATACATTATCATTCATTCCCTTCTCCAAAACAAGAAATTACTTCCTTTATCCTCTCAGGCCTTGATTAGGCAACCACTAATATCAAACCTAGGCACTATCCCACCAGCTGTCAGTATGACTTTCTTTGGACCAGGCCATGATCATAATCCCGCAGCAGTGAACAGCAGACCCATCAGCATGCTGTAGGTGTTTAGGGCAGCTGGAGCTAGGCACTCCACCCTCCCTTCGCCCTTGGGTGCACTGCTGGGTGCTGGCCATTTTGCACCGTGCAAATGCTTGCACAGGTGGTGACAAGATGCTCTGCTTGAATGTGCTGTGTTGAAAATACTGGCTGAAGGCACTTTTGGCATCTGCCCCTCTGAAGTCTCTTCCAGTTCTTCTTGACTGGAAGTGGTGTTACCTGCCATCTTCCAGACCTTTGTGGATCACAGAAGATGTTTTCCAGATAGGTGGTCTGGATAAACTAGCAGCAAGCATGAATTCCTACTCCATCGTAACTCTTCCCTGCCAGAGAGGGTGAGGGATGCAGGTCAGAACACTCTTTGGCTTGGCTTGATAATAATAACAAAATCAGTACTTTACCCATAGGACCTAGCAACCGTCTGACACCTAATAGACAGCTAAGGCTGAATGACATGACATTGACCTTTGTCAACCCTGGCTAACAAAAGTATCTGTTAATCCAGCAGAAACAGCCAGAGAACCATGCTCTGATCCTCTGCAGAGCTCCTGTGGGACTCGCTACACTCTTGGAGAGAAGTGTTAATCCATGCCAGGTCAGACAAGAAACTCATTAGCCCAGGAAACATTAGAGGGATGTTGCTTCATTATCTTGAGCCAAAGTTCAGTTTCTCCACTCTGACACACCGGCAGGGGTTGATGTTGTTGATGATTACCTGGGCAGTGGGGGCACGCGAACCTTGCTAGCTCATGTCGTTTTCTGTGTTCAGTCCTCCTTGTAATAAGAATTGATTGGTTCTATGCCAATCATCTTCTGAGATTTGCCAGCATGTGCCTTGGATATGACCACCTTGAGAGAAGGGGAGGTGCTGGGGAAATATCAGCCAAGGAGCACTGGAGAAGTGTGTATGTTTGTGTATAGAAGGAGAGTAGGATGTGAGGGATACTGTGAGCCAAGGAGTTTGCTTGTTTCTCACCCAGAGGCATGGCTGTGATGTCCTTACCTGTCTGCTCTCTCCCAAGGCATTTCATTAAGAAGAAGGCCTTGCACTGGCAGTGCCTTAAGAAAGAGAGTGCAGTAAACCCAAGTTGCAAGGAAAAGTGGCCAAGCAGAGGCCTATTCAAATTCAGGGAAACTGGTGACGGACAAGTCACAGTGTCCTAGAAAATTATCTTGGGCCCAAAGAGATTAGTAGTACTTACAAAGAGGTTAGTAGCACTCAGGAACCATGTCCAGCAAGAACAGGGGTGAACATGTCTGGAGACAGATGCAGAGAACAGACCTTTCTGCATCCAGCCACAAATATTTTTGAACAAGATTGACCCCACCGTCAGTTTTCACTTGGTCAGCAGTGGTACCTAAAATGTGATTTACCATTATGTCTGGCCAGGGCTAGTACTTCTAGCCAGGCAAAAGAGAGCCAGTTTGGGAATATCAGGGAAATGCACGCCATTCGGGGCAGAAAATTACAAATAAAAACACCATTGTGTAAATAACTGTTTTTTGCCAACTAATCTCAAAATCCCTTCTTCAGCAGAAATTCAGACTATTGCAGATTTAAAAGTGTGGTAGGCAAGAGCACAAAAAGCCCATCCTAGTTTCAGTCTGCAGAGTCTGTTTCTAAAATCAGGGTTATTTGTGCTACTTTACTTCCTTCACGACACTCTTATGCTCTTTAGTCCATAAACACTCAGCCCAGATCCAGGGATCCATAGTTCAAGCTATGAATTTCATAAACACCTTTAGAACTTTAGCAGACCCATGCCCGTAAAATCACTGTAATCTGAGTAAGAAATATTGCTGACCTCACCTACAAATCTAACCTTGGATTTGGGTTGCAATCTCAGTACTGTGTCTTGTCCGAAACACGTCACAGAACCCACGCAGGAGGTGATGAGTTTTCTGACCAGCCTTCTGAGTGCACAACGGAGATGAAAATTGCAGCCATCTGTCTGCAGCATCCCCAGCGCACACCCTGAGTGTCTCTGTGGAGTACCCAGTGTCCACTGAGTCTTGTCCCCACGGAGGAAGGAGATTTGCCCAGCAGCTCTGCACTTCTGCCGGATTCACTGTTCTATATTTTTTATTCCCTTTATGTTGTGTTTGATTCAGAAATTTCAGATTCCCATCCCAGGTTAGCAGGTTGCACATGACACTGCAAACGAGAGAAAAGATGTGTTATATTATTCGATCTCAGTCCCACCAGACTTAGCATAAAACCAGAAGTATCTCCTGGAGAAGGCAAGCTCTTTGACTGTGCCATGATCTAAGCATTTTGGACTGATGTAACAGCCCAGCTCCTACAGCGATTCCTTCGGCGGGAGGTCTTAATCCCATAGCATAGGTTGACAACATCAGCTTGCTTTTAGCATCATTTTTAGGACAAAGCACGTGTCCTGGTTTTAGCTAGGACAGAGGGTTTTTTTTAACAGCTAGAAGAGCTCCGTGTTTTGGTTTTACTCAGAGGCTCGCTCTGAGAAGAACGCTGATAACAAGCTGCCAAGGACTTTTCAGTGTGCCAGAGTACAGAAACACGGCAGGATAAGGGGGGAGCATAGCTGGGACAAGGGGGACACGATTCCCCTTGTGATTTGTGTGGAACTTAAGACTGAGGGCCAAACTGGCCAATTAGTATTCCATATCATGCAGCGTCATGCCCAGTATAAAAGCGAGGGGCAGCCGGGAAGAAGGGCTTTCTGCGCTTTGGCTCTTTTGCACTTTTGCTCTTTTGCGCTTGCTGCGCTGTTGCTCTGCTGTTTTTTCTTTCTTTTCTCTCTCTCTCTCTCTGCCCCTCTCTATTTTGGGGCCTCGCGTTCATCCAGGATTTGCAGTTTTTGGGATGAGACGGGCTTCGCATACGAGGGGGTGGTGAGCACCTACACTATATTAAATCATCTGTATTAAATCATTCTTATCTCAACCCGCGGGTTTCCCGTTTATCCCTTAATTCTCTCCCTCATTCCTGGGGGTGGGGGAGGGGGAGTGACTGGCTGTGTGTGTGGGGGGGAGGAAGTTTTGAACCTAACCCACGACAGCACGGCTTGCCAGACCTGACCTTTGTCTTCCCGCATGGCTAGGTGCAAATCCTCATTTACTGGCTTGCTGAAACTTTGGCTAACTTCCAGGTTTTTTTTAAAAAAAAAAAGCGGGACAGGATTCACCTGTTCCATAAATTTGTCAGGCCTGTGTCTCTGTTGCTCCTTCTCTTTGCAGCAAAGCCCTCAGGGACACAGGGAGGAGTGGAGGGCTCTGCTCCCCCTGAGACCCCAGGGATTTCTCCCCTGCCAGGATGTCCCCTGCTTCTGTGCTCCGCACTAATTCCAGAGTTCCCATCTGTACTAGTTAAAAACAAACAAAAAAAACCCACACCCAGGACACACATTTGGCTGAGCCCCATGGATGCTGTATCAGACTGTGCCCATGCACGACTCAGGGCCGTGTGACGCCAGGACCCTTCGCCAGAGGCAGTTTGGATGTGGTCACCCCATTTTAAGAGGGAAGAGAGCTTATCCTTGTGCATGGCACCTGGGCTGTGCCTCTTGCTCTCACAGAATCACAGAATCACAGAATGTTAGGGATTGGAAGGGATCTCAAAGGATCATCTAGCCCAGTCCCCCTGCCTGAGCAGGACCACCTGGATCAGATCACACAAGAACACATCCAGGCGGGTTTTGAACCTCTCCAGAGAAGGAGATTCCACAACCTCCAGGACTGCCCCTGGCCTGTTTTATTTAGTAGCACAGACACAGCCACGCAGGACTAATGTTGTGCCAGGCTGGTCAGCCTCAGCATAGCCTGACCTGCCCTCACTCCTGTTCCCTGTCCAGTCCAGGTCTCCTCCCCGGTAGATCTCACTGGACCTTTATTTGAGTGCTTCCAGGCTGAGATATAAAGCAAAGAATTAAATTGTGCCTGAGAGAGCAGCAGCGGCTCTGCAGATGGTGATGCAGAGGACAGGACCCCTGGCAGAGGGGATCCACGGTATTAACAGTGCTGCAAGGGAACAGCTGTTCCACTTACAGCCCATGAAACATTAACAAAATAAACTTCTGGAATGTGCTAAGGACATTTAATAGGATGTCACCTCCTGGGATTAATGAAGCCCTAGAAGAACTATAAGGTCCCAGTCCTGCAGCAAAGAGCAACTCTAAAGGAAAGCCACTGTTCAGCTCCTTCAATTTGTAGTATGTAGGCACATAGTCAAGAAACCTTTTGTGCCAAGCATTGTTCAGACACAGGATTAGCAGCAGACACGTGCAGACCTGGGGAAGAGGTGTCGAACCCAGCCAGGTCTCACCACTCGCTCAGAAGGAACACAGATGCTTGTCCTTGTTAAGGAAATCGTTAGGTGCTTGAATGCTCCTGAGGTTTGTACATCCATGCAGGCTACAAGAGCGTCCTCTCTTCCTAAGCTGGACTGTGTATTTGTCCAGCCTGCCATGCCATGCTGATGTTGAGTATTCACTTCCCAAGGCAGGCAGAGAAGAGACTCACAGCTAGGGCAGCCAGAGCAGCATGAGACGGAGCATGTCATGGCTCCAACATCCTCACAACCTGTGTCACTGTGGTGCACGACAGGCAAACAGCACCACTGGGCTGAGCAGAGGCAGAGCATCACACCAATGCCAGCACTCACGCTACTGACACACCAGCCCAGCAGAGGAAGGTGTTCAGTAATTCAAACATCGTTGCAGTGCTCTTTGGAAGCAGCGTGCAAATGGGACTCTGGGGAACTGCCCAGTACCCAAGGAGGCTATCCTATAATTGCATAATTGTATGTGATGTAAAAGTCTAAACCTAGTTAGGCAAGTACAGGCAGCCAAACTATGGGAATCTGATGGCGGTTTCCTGCTTGCAATGTAGATATGTAGATACACTAATCAATGCATATCTGAGGAGGCAAATCATTAATAGCTCCTCTCTAATTTCAAGAGTTTATAAAGGGTAGCATGTCATACAGGTGCCAGGAGACACACAGATACTGCCCCACAGGAATATCCTGGCTTTTGCCACAGAAAGGTAATGCAAGCAGAGTGATGACCCCTGCTTTGTGAACCAAAGCACCAATTCCCAGCAGCCGTTCAGCCTAGCTAAGTACAGTGCAACCTCTAACCAGCTTGGTGGCAGGAAGGCAGTAAGAGGAGGCAGGTCCATATGCTTACGTAGCTTTCACCTGGCCGTGGTGCATCCCAGATTTCCCCCTTCTGCATAATCTCAGCTACCAGAAAATGTCAGGAGTACTAAATTGGCTTCACTGGGATTTGGATGCATGATTTTTCATTAGGAACATTCTCTCCAAACTTCTGGTAAAGACTATATTTTTTAGCACTGTTTTATTTTGCTAAAAGCCATTTGAGCTAAGAAAGCCCTGGAGAAAATCACCAACACCTTGAGTGAGATTTTTAAATGTCTCTTCTCCCATCTCCCTCTTCATAGGACCGAGGAGGATTTATTCACAGTTTACTTCTCACTACTTTTCACAAGAACTGCTCACTGAGGTGATGAACATTTACACAAATTCAGCTGATCTTTAAGTACTGTACCATTTCTTAGTTTTCCCATAATATATTCATGGGCAAACGTGAAAATTTCAGTACAGAAGGAGTTAATGTATACT
This sequence comes from Tauraco erythrolophus, assembly GCF_009769465.1. Classification (NCBI taxonomy): domain Eukaryota; kingdom Metazoa; phylum Chordata; class Aves; order Musophagiformes; family Musophagidae; genus Tauraco; species Tauraco erythrolophus. The sequence goes on along the minus strand of NC_141465.1, from coordinate 118,854,553 downwards.
GCAAATTGTAGCTGCAGTGTCCTCAGGGAGAAACAGCACAGCTGGCAAAAGAACCTCCGTCCAGGGCGTGATTTAAAACCCAGGAAACCCAGGGAGACTCTTCCATGCTTTTTACTTCGAGCAAAACTTACTCTGCCCATCTCTTGGACCTCTTATACACTTGTAAAAATTGAATGGACCTGCAGGCCAAGACATTGCACAAAATGGAAAATATTTTCAGGTCTATTGTGTGATGGGGTTTTGGTAGCAGGGAAGGGGCTGCAGGGACAGCCCCTGTAAGGAGCTGCTGGAAGCTTCCTTGGCTCCAAGTCAGACCCGCCTTTGACCAGGGCCAAGCTAGTCAGCGTCTCTGCTAATGCCATGTTTAAGAAGGGACAAAGGAACCCGTACCATGTGGGACCTGCAGTGACCTGAGAGGGAAGACGGGAGCGGGGTCCGGTCCCCCGCACCCCATGTAGGCAACTGCCCACACTGGGCCGCCACTCAACTGGAGGTGGCTGCAGTGGCATGGCTTGGAGAGCTCTGAAGAGCCCTGCTCCTGGGTCACCCGCTGGACAGAGTTCATCCTGCCAAGACTGCTAAAGTCTGTTGGACCAGTCAGGCCCAGTGCAGCTGCAGTAGAGAGATGACAGATCTGAGAGAAATGGCCACGCAGACACCAAGGACAGTGAAGATGGAGTGGGAGGAGGTGTGCTGGAGCTGATATTCCCCTGCAGCCCGTGTGAGACAGCAGCAGCCCCCCTGCCACCTGTGGAGATTAAGACTGGAGCAGAGATCCACCTGCAGCCCGTGGGAAAGAACCCCACACTGGAGCAGAGATGCCTGCACCCAAAGAAGTTCATAGATTACTGTCTCCCATGAGAAAGGAGCCCACACTACTGGAGATTAACAGTGGAGCAGAGATGCATCTGCAGTCCATGGAAAACTCCACACAGGAGCAGATGGCTGCACCCAAAGGCCATGACTCCATGGGAAAACCCACACTGGAGCAGTCTGATGGTTAAGGACTGCATCCCGTGGGGGAAAGACTCACATCGGAGAAGTTCCTGATGAACTATCTCCCTTGGAAAGGGACCCCACACTGGGAACAGTGTAAGGACTCCTCCCTCTGAAGAGGAAGGAGTGGCAGAAACAATGTGCAATGAACTGACCTGCAACCCCCATTCCGCATCGCCCCGCACTGCTGGAGGGAGGAGGTAGAACCGGGAAGAAGGGAGGCGTGAGAGGAAGGTGTTTTTTTAAGATCTGACTTTTTTTCTTGTTATTGTCTCTGATGTGATTGATAACAAATGAAATAGATTTTTCCACGAGCAGAGTCTGTTTTGTCTATGACCGTAATTGATGAGTGATGCCTCCCTGTCCTTGTCTCAATCCTTGAGCCTTTCATTATATTTTCTCCTCTCCATCCCTCTGGTGGGGAATGAGTGAGTGAGTGGCTGCGTGGTGCTTAGTTGTGTGTTGGGGCTAAACCACGATATCTACTTATATCATTTGGAAAAAAATCTTTGAAATAATGTATTGGATGGTTTATTGCAAAGAGAGAGAAAGAGGAAAGCTTGAAACAATTACTTCTATGAAAAAAAAATCCCATTCAAAAGCCTCTTCTTTGTTTACTTTATATACGGCAAGTTCTTTTCTTTGAATTTCAAAGCTTTTGAATATCACTAAAGACCAAACCATAATTTTTCCATTTGATAAATGACATAATTTATCAATTTTCTTTCTCAGTGGATAAGGAATTGGCTCAATGGCCGCACTCAGAGAGTAGTGGTCAACGGCTCAATGTCCAAGTGGAGACCGGTCACAAGTGGCGTCCCTCAGGGGTCCGTGTTGGGCCCGGCCCTCTTCAACATCTTTGTCGGTGACGTGGACAGTGGCATGGAGTGCACCCTCAGCAAGTTCGCCGATGACACCAAGCTGTGTGGTGCCGTCGACACGCTGGAAGGGAGGGATGCCATCCAGAGGGACCTTGACAGGCTGGAGAGGTGGGCCCGTACCAACCTCATGAAGTTTAACCAGGCCAAATGCAAGGTCCTACATCTGGGTCGTGCCAATCCCAGGCATAAATACAGACTGGGCAGAGATTGGATCGAGAGCAGCCCTGAGGAGAAGGACTTGGGAGTACTGGTGGACGAGAAGCTCAATATGAGCCGGCAATGTGCTCTTGCGGCCCAGAAGGCCAACCGCGTCCTGGGCTGCATCAAGAGGAGCGTGGCCAGCAGGTCGAGGGAGGTGATTCTCCCCCTCTACTCTGCCCTCGTGAGACCTCACTTGGAGTACTGCGTCCAGTTCTGGAGTCCCCAACATAAGAAGGACATGGACCAGTTGTAGAGGGTCCAGAGGAGGGCCACGAAGATGATAAGAGGGCTGGAGCACCTTTCCTATGAGGACAGGCTGAAAGAGTTGGGGCTGTTCAGCCTGGAGAAGAGGAGGCTCCGGGGTGACCTTATAGCGGTCTTCCAGTACCTCAAGGGGGCCTACAGGAAAGATGGGGAGAGGCTGTTCAGGAGGGCCAGTTATGATAGGACAAGGGGTAATGGTTTTAAAATAGAGGGAGGTAGGTTCAGGTTGGATATTAGGAAAAAATTTTTTACTATGAGAGTGGTAGAACACTGGAACAGGTTGCCCAGAGAGGTGGTGGATGCTCCATCCCTGGAGACGTTCAAGGCCAGGTTGGACAAGGCCCTGAGCAACCTGATCTAGTTGGAGATATCCCTGTTCCTTGCAGGGGGGTTGGACTAGATGACCTTTGAAGGTCCCTTCCAGCCCTAACCATTCTATGATTCTATAATGGAAAGCTGACTGCTATAAATAGTTCATGGACAATGAAACTGTTGCATTGGCTCTTCTTTATTCCTAGATAATTCCATGGGGGCAGGGGAGGAAGATGAGAAAGAACTATACAGAAAAGCAGCCTGATGTTTTCTTTGCTCACCTGTCTGTATGACTGAGGGGTATACAGCCAAAGCGTATCTTCAGCCTAATAACGCCAGTCTTTCTGAGATGTCCCAGCAGCCAGTGGAGAGAGAGATCTGACTCATCCTCTTTGGGACCCCCTTCATGGTGTCTCAGCCTGTGCAGGCCACTGTGGATAGGGAGGTGATGGGCTGAGAGGTGGTGCAAGGGCACATGGTTGCCTTGATCCCAACTACCCCTGGTTGGGAGGGTCGAACCTGCAGGCCCTTCGGAACAGGGAGAGCATTTCTTGAGTACACCTTGTTGGCTCTGGTTCCTGCTCAAGTTCTTTGCAGAGGCACGAGGCTCCCCACATTCCTGGCACTTTCAAGGAAGGGTCTTGCTGCAATTTGACTCTGCGCAGGTCTGGGAAAGCTTTGGCAAAGTCTGCAGAGTCCAGAAAAGCCAAGAAGAAATTCCTGAGGGTGCTGAAGGGCTGCAGCAGCTTTTCCTTAATATAGCTTGAGTTCCCCAACTTTCACAGGCCATCTTCAGTCTCAGGTGAAGAGGAATAGGAAAAAGACATCTATGTGGGTATGTATGAGCCCAGGACATTCAAATTTCTGTCTGACTGAGTCCAAAGAAACAGACAAGTGGCTTTTCTCACTGCCCTTGGAGATGGAGAAGAACTTGAAGGAATATTTTCATGCACTGGACACTGTTCAGGACATCAAAATACCTCTAGCTGCCTGTTGTAAGCATTTTATTCCAAAAGAAACTTGCTTCCTGAGCACAGAAAGACCACAGCCATAAAGCAAGATGCTAGCAGCAAGGAGGGAAGGAAGTCTAGATGTGAAGCCTGGGAGTTCATGTAGGATCCGCCACTAACCCCTTTCTTGTGACTTAGATAAATTTGCTTAAAAGTTACAATCCAAAACCAGCAGGGATTAGTCTCATTTGTCAAAGTTATATGTTGCAAAATATCTGTATTGTGCATATACTTTATGTACTGTAAATATCTTCTGTAACAATCTAATAAAGCTTTTTTAAAAAGTCTATTTCAAAATCATGTTTTTCAAAAGAAACATACTATCCACAAACTCCCTGCCCTTGCTCTAGGTGTCAGCTTTGCCATTTTTGCTATTTTTTTTATAATAGTACCTTATTATATTGGTACTGTGGCTCTTTTATGTTTGTGGATTTGGGTCTTCTACCAGAGTTTTGGAGTTTGTCACAAGCTGTGTATAGATAATCTGAAGCCCTTGGTGTTATCAGAGAGGTAAAGGACAGATTCTGGTAATTCATAGAGAGATGAAAGCTAATCTTCATAGATGTAGAATTCCAGGGAGAGTTTGACTTTCCAATCATTAGTCCTTGCTAGAGCAGCATTTAAAGTATTCTTTACAGCTTGCAGTTATATATATTCACACCAGCCCTGTTCCAACATAGGCTTGAGGCTTGGCAGGCTTCCCAGATCATTCTCGTGTGGCCTCAAACCACCAAGGTACAACGTACAGCCGAAGCCCGCTGTCAACAACGTGGCCGGGGCAGCATCGTGCCACCATTGCCTTAGAGTCTGGGGCTGTGAAGCTCCTCCTGTAGCCATCCCTGGCATGTGCATCCATCCCTGCCACAGGACACCTGTCAGCTCTTGCTTCAAAATTTCATTAAGGACCGACTGGCCATTAAGATCCCAGAAGGACTAGTTTGGATGAATTATTTCTACAATGAGGATCCTGCAGTATAATATTTCAGCTGAAGTCTAGTTCCCTTATTCTTCCAGGCATGGAAAGCAAGAGAACACATGAAGAAGAATTAAGAGGATTAGATGACTCTTCACTGAGGGGACTGGTTAAATAAGACGCTGTCAGATTCAAATGAAGAAAGTCCTTGCCTGACTACCAAGAGGCAATCACAAAATGGACACAGCTGATTAAAGGGGACTAAACAATGAAATGTAACCCTGTAAGTGGTCTGGACCTGAAAAAAACGTCTCTTCATGTAGAAGCAAAAGTGTCTTAAGACATTTTAAAAGTGCCTTAATCATTCAGTGGAAGAAGGAACGTGGATGTGCAACTTGCTGAGTGCCTGCAGCCAAGCAGACACTAACGATTGCATTTAAATGCCCCACAGAATGGTACTTTCCCCTGAATGTCTTCTGAGAGCTGCACACCTGTTTGAAGTTGGAGGAGCTGGGACGAGAGAAGGAAAGCTCACCAGTGCCAGTGGCTTTTAGATCCCAACTTCTTTTCTGCCTAGTGGCAAAAAATAAAAAAATAATAAAATAAATGTACAACTCTGAGGGGTGGCCATTCCCTACACCCACTTGGTTGAGTGCTGAGCTACCCAGAGGTAAGGAACCACACTGCAGCATCCCATCAAGTGTTTCACTGTACATGAGTCAGCTGCTGGTTTCAGAACAGCTCTTCTCGTTTAAGAGTTGAATGCACTTGAGGAGCTTTGCTGAAGCAAGCCGCAGGCAAATTGTCATGCGGATATGTTATATTCAAATAGTGACCATCTTAATGAAAACATGTATCTAATCTTATGCTAGCCATTTGAGATTTTGTCACTGACCAATAGAGGGGCTCTCTGAAGTTCAAGAAATATCAGGGGAATGAAAATACAGCTAAAATGTAACCAGTTTCAACACTTTAAGAGCTCTTTCCATTTCATCAGCCAGAAGCTGCGTGTGCAGGCGCTACATGAAACGGTAATGATGAGTACCTAACCCTTGCTCTGTGTATAGCAGAGTGGTACTATGCAGCATGGCCCTCAGAGACAAAGAGAGAGACTATGGCCCTGTGTCCCAGCAGTCTGGTCCCACTCTCTGTCAAATATTTAGCCAAGTCAGGTAAAGGACGCTTCATTACTTGGTCACTGTCCTAATCTCCCCCTAGTCCCTGTTGTCCCAGAAGCCTTGAATGCTTCATTTTACAGTGCTGTGTCCCCCACAGACATGGAAGATGCAAGCTTGGTCCTCCTTAGGCTGCAGGAACTGAATCCAGGTCCTTCTCAGGGAAATGCTGTAGTCATTTCTCATCACACCCCAGGTGGATGACTGCACAGCAGCCACCAGTGTCATTACTGAATTTAGTGAGAATTCAACTATCAGAGGTGTTGGGACACAGGTGCAGAGACCAACATATGGGCCCCAAGGGAACCAGCTGGGACCTCTGGAGACCTCCGAGTGAGATGCGGTGCCAACCCATGCTTCCTGTTCAGATCCTGGAGCCAAACATCACAATGCACAGTGAGCATGGGCAACATGTAGGCACTTACTGTTGCGTGGCTTGGATCATTTGGAGGGACACCTTAGGTCTGTGGTGACTCAGTTCTGTCTCAGTCCCTCTTCATATCGTAATGATCATTACCACAGCTAGCTTGCCAGGTTTAACCTTGGGATAACCGACCATTTTCCTACAGGCCTTCAGTGTCATTCTTTTTTCAGAGTCTTATTCTGGCAGTGGGTCAGTAAAGGAAGCTGTTGCCATTTGGACCACTGCTTTGCCTGTTGTAGCATTGGTACCTGTTGGAAAGCCCCAGGAGGATGTCAGAAGTCGACCAAAGGGCTCTCGCTGAGGGCAAAGTGTTCCAGAAAGGCATATAGAGAAAAGGCTCCCAGGAGTCCTCACCGACCCTCAAAAGTCCTGCAGCAAGAATAGTTTTGCCAGAACCAGAAGGTTGAACTTGCTACCAAAAAAGCCTGATCATGGTTTCTAATTGATTTAACTACTGCTAGTTTTTTGCTAATCTGGTTCTTTGGATTCTGGTTTTTTTTTGATTGCTGTGATATCTATTTCAGTGTCATCTTCTTTAATACTTCTGTTATAGAATTGCATGTTCTTGCAGATGGATATTGGTTTTGTTTTTCTGTATCAGTGCAGTGTAGCCAAAATGGGCCTGACACTTGTAGAAGAGAAGTGCACTAATCAGGATATCATCAATATTAACTTGCCTTCAACCTGGATGTTAATGTGTAATTAACAACAGCATGAAAGTATTTTGTAACACTCTGATGGCATAGTCAGGCGCAATTTTTCAAAAGTATGTAAGCAAAATGAACGCCAAAAGGGCAAAGACAGCTGTAGTCGTACATCAGGGGCATTCAAATAACAAAAGTAACCAGAGAGAGGACAAGAGAAGTGCAAGGGCCCAAGAGTAGGTGGGACAAGAAGGACTGATGGAAACACAAAGGAAAATAGGATAAGTGGTATCAGGAGCAGAGGAGACCTTCTGTCCCTTTTTGGAGGGGGACTGTAGCATGAAAATATTAGGCATAAACAAGGAAAATCAGAGAAGAAAGATCACTTGGGCACTGCTTTCTCTTACCAATGAGCTCTCAGGCCTGATGATCTGGATCTCGGTGATTAGGAACAACCAAGACTGCAGCCAGCAGTGCAAACTATTAGCTCCATGATACCCTGTACTCACAGCTGATTTAGAGTATGACTGGTAAGGACTAAGAGTTTTCTCTGTGTAGTGACAATGTTTAATATTGTGTAAGAATGACACTATTAGCAAGTGTGTTGCTGATGAATGAATTTAGCAGAAAATTTAGTTTTAGAGTTTAAAGTTGGTATGATTTACCAGTCTTCTAAACACTCCCGTCAGAGGTCTCAGCCTAGCTGATATCATGAAAGATATATTCAGTTACATAGGCAGGACCTACCCAAGCTGCGAGTGTATCTTGTGTCAGCTATATATAAGTACAATTTTGTTCCCCCATTAAAAGCTGCAGCATAGCCAATGGCTACTTATGAACTTAACAGTGATATTACTGCTGCCCTTTGATTTAGGACCTGGAAAGCAGAACATTCGCTTGAAAGGTGAAACACAAATTGCTGGGGCAGGAGGTCATCCGCCTGATGGTTTTGCACCGTGACAGTCCTGTTCTCAAGCTCTTCTAACTACGGTAGATGCACATCCGCTTTTCAGTTGGAGGGAGTATTCTTGTTTGCTAAGCTGCTTGCAGGTACTGGAGCTGCAAGGAGGAATTCAAAGATACTGTGAAAATCATTACAAATCAAAAGACTTGGCAAGTCTATCCCAACAAAAAACCCAAGTTCTTAAAGATTCATCCCAGCTTTTGGCTGATAAAGGGATCCCAACCATGACAGAATTTTTTAATCTGTTTTAACAAGGGCAAGAAATTAAATCAGTCCACCTACTCAGTCACAGCTTCATGGAAAGGGCTCAGACTCACAGTTAAGACAACCCTCTTCCATTTCAGGCTCAGCTAAGCCTCAGTCTTTTATGGCAAGAGCTCACGGATAAGGCTCCTCATGTTGCCCTGCCTACCAGGCGTATTTGGAAACCTCCTTTTGGTGTACTCTTTCTTCCTCATCCTCTGCAATCAAGCACAGAAGTTTTTCTTGTGATCAGAATGAGCTCAGTGCTGCTAAAGATGTTTTGGTCTCGGTTCCTCCATCAAAGTGGCTGAAAACAACTGTAGAATGTCTACTTGCGTAGGGAAAAAGGCAGAAAAGAATGTTATTTGGAAAAGATGCTAGGCCTATTTAAAAGGCCAGCTCGAGCTATAATTAGGCAGTGCTCAACTGGATGTGGAAGAGGTCCCTAAGCTGTAATGTAATACATGTGTGGAATAAGAGTAGAAACAAATTTATAATGCCAGCTCAAAAAAGCAGATAAAATATAGAATAAAATTGGGCAGTTAAAAAAGAGTGCAGGATTTACTACCCACATTTTACCCCAAGCCTTCTTTTAGCCTACAAAGGAACTCCCTCCATGTCTAAATATTCCGTCTCAGAAGGGGAGAGAGGTGAGAGCACAGACAGAGGAGTGAGCAGTGACTTTGGGGAAGCCGGAACCCCGCTGAGGTGTCCTGCAGCATCGCAGACACTGGTGCAGGCATGGCCACGCTCAGGAGGAGGCAGGAGCCTTGCACAGCCCTCTCAGAGAGGCAGTGCCCTGCAGGGCCACCTCGACTGCCCAGCCCCATCCACCTCTGCTGCTCCTCATCTGTCCTTTCCAGCCAGCAGCAGTACAAAAGCAGCCCACTGCTGCTTGGTGTGGTATCAACCAGACATGAGTAGCTCCAAAACTCACATAGGAGTCCAGAGGAGAGCAAGAATGATAATTCCTCACAGACACCTTAGAGGAGCCCCACTCCAGGCACCTCCACTTCCTGCTGCTCCTATGGTCGCTGTTGATGTCCCGCTCCCTGGGAAGCCCTTGGTGCAGCCAGCGAAGAATGTGACCTGAAATTCATGTTCAGCCAACGTGGCCTGGAGGTGGTCACTCCAACCTGCTTCCAGGGTCCATAGGAGGCTGGTGCTGGCTGGGAACAGGCACCAGCTGAAAAGCTACATTTCCAGGAGTCAGGCACTCAGGTGGACTGGCACAACCTGCGCATCCATCTCAGCTCTGGAAAACAAGACGGTGGCACCGTGACTGGAGTCACTCCACTCGCACGCACGATGTGTTTTATTAGCAAGTGCTAAGCACTTACCAAGTTGCAACTTCCTTTTTAGTCTCATTAACTATTTAGCTTTACCTCGGGATGCGTAAATAAAGTGACATCCCTACACTGTACCACTGTCTTATTTCTGCCAGGCCTTCAAGAGGTACCTCCCCCACCGGAGGGAAGTCTCCCACCACTGACACCATATGGAGCAAAACACATCTGGTAAAAATGGAGACGAACCAACAGAACAGGTATTTGGAGACTAAATCAACCCCATCCATTTTACCACTCTGATTCAGCATGCTACAAATTTCTGACCTCATATCGATTTCTGGTTTCAGTGGGGACGGTGTTTACAAGAACCAATTGTAACTCGACCTACTTACGCTTTCCGCGTCTAAGAATAGCGTGTCCGGGCTGCCGCCGCCTGCCAGGATCCGCAGCTGTTTCTGAGATCACTATCAGACATGCTTTAAAGGGTGTTCGCCACTTAAGGAGATCTACAACATGCCTTTTGCCTTTTTTAGGTTTCGCTTATTGATGGGAAAAAAACCACTAGTTTCAAAGTCATTGTGACCTAAAAACAGCCTCGCAAAAAGCCACCCGTCCTCTCCCCGCAGCACCGCTCGGCAGCTCTCAGCCCACCGTTCCGTGGTGCTCGGGATTTCGCTCCTGCTGTTCACCACAGGCTGCATCAGGCCCTAATTTTACACCTGTCTTTCCGTTATCAGTTTCTGGGTTTTCAACTTCATTCTGGTGTATTTTTCCAGAGATCAAGTGCTCTCAGGGGTTTCTGGTGACAACTAAATATCTTTGATTTATTTTTCCTTTTATTTCTAACTTCTTTTCCCCACCTTTGGGATTATATAGCACCTTCTAGGTAAGAGCTGTCAGATTTCGCTCGCTGAGAAACACTTGTGTTTTGCAAAAAATGAGTCTGAAAAATAACTGATTGCAAGAATCGGGAGTTGAGGGGGAGGCAGAGAGGACAAAGAATAAGGTTTGAATTCTTATTTTAAAGAAAGCAAAGGAGGAACCTCAGCTCCTTCTTGGGTGAAGAGTGGTGAAGTCTATGCAACTCCCTCGGTGCATTTCCCAAAGGGTGCGAGGGAGGCCAGAAGCAGCCTCCGGCATGCCCCTGGCTCTGTGCCATGCCGTGCCGGCCAGGCTGCGGCACCGCCTTGGCTCTTCCATGGCTGCAGCCTCCAAGCTGTGTGGCTGGTTGGACTCGCTGAGTCGCCTGGTCCCAGCGTGCCCTCCCCATGGCACCATGGACCCCACGGGCATCTCGGCTCTCCCCATGCACCACGGGGCCGGCTCTGCACAGGGGGCTGAGCAGGAATGGCAGCAGCCGAGGCTGCTGGAGGCTAATCCCCTGGAGGATTTATGACCAGGATTTGCAAGGTGCAGACAGCCCCCACGCAAGTGCTAAGCTGCAGCAGTTTCCAGCAGGGCCACCAGCCCCAGCGGGGGCATGGCCGGGCATGGGAGCTGCAGCAGCTCCCTGGTTGCGGGCAGGACTTCCCAAGCGATTCACAGCATCCCGCCCAGAGCCACCACCAAGGGCTGCCCTTTGGTGCTCCTTGGATGCTAAGTGTTAATTATGTTGCCCATTCCTCCCCACTGAGAGCAGCTGACAGGTCTTGGGGAGAAAACACGTGCTTCAGTGCTGCTATTGAAGACCCAAATGGTCTTTTTCCCCAGGGAGCACTGGGAAATAGTGCAAGGGAAATCATAGCGGAGTCCCCATGAAGGTCTTCACCGCACGGACACCCACACTCTTGGCCTGAGAAAACTGTCTGGTGGTGCAGTAGAGCAGAGCCCGCAGAGCCCAGCGCCGCGGAGAGGGGTGGCCAAGCCGAGGGAAGGGAAAAGTGACCATCATCCTCTGGGCAGCCCTGTGTGGGAGAGGAGAGCTGCGGTTGCCCTTTCAATCACAGGACCAAGCAGGACTTTCACTGGGGCAAGCCTTGGCCTCCAGATAGTCAAATCTTGTTTTGACCACAATGGGCCAGCTTTTTACCTTTGAGGCATCCTCTTCCCTGCAGCCCCTGAGATGCGCACCAAGCCCTTTCCCTCCTGGCCACCCAAACCACTACCCTGCCATGCCACAGTTTACACTGTGTCTAATGGAAAGCTGGAGCCCATTTCTTCATTCCCCAAACGTTTGGAAACTGAGGATAGGATTTATCCAGCCCCATGCAGACATCTCCTGAAGGCAGGAGCTGGATTGTGGGGTTCCACCACCATTTTCTCCTTGCTTCTGCTGCTGCTTGTGGACACTATGGGTAGCCAAGGACATGCTCTGGCAGGCCATGGCCAAAACCTGATTCTGACTGAGAGGCTGAAACTTAAATGATTTAAGCTCTATGTGCTCTCAGCCTTTGCAACAACGGTGAGAAAGACTGTATTTAAAATATGAAGAGCTCCTCAGCAGAATATGATGTTTATTAATGTGATATTTATTTGCATGATGCCAATGATATTTATTAATACGTGTCACTCATAATGGACATGTTTTGCAGAAACACATTTTGATCCATCATTCTTTGTCACCTGATTGCTGATACTAACTGCCATGGCTTCATGATTTGCTGCTTGTGGATATCATAGATCACTTGAATCACACATGATTGTCATCTTCCTGACTGGGCACTGTAGATTTTATGAACAAGAATCCCCTTATCTCCTTGAGAAGTACATGTAGGCAAGTGCAAATTTTTAATGACTACTTCTAATTTATATTCTCTTAATCATTTGGTAGATAAAAGTTCTTCATAGCACCCAAAAAGCAATATCAGCAAGTACCCTTCCAAAGACATTATTATTATAATAATTATGTTTTATATATAATAAAAATATTATATACTACTTTGGTTCCAGAAAAAAACAGAGCCAACTCAGGGTGAGCAGGAAACAGATAACCCGGCCTCTGAGCTTTAGATAGGCATCTGCAGCACTTAAGAGCATGGTAACCAGAGGGCTATCTCACAGGCTGCATATCCCCTGTGCCTGCTCCACAATGACAGTATCCTCCAAGCTATCAAACATCTCTGATAGGAAGGAGGTCTGCACTGAGGTATATCAGAATGTAAGCTACCAAATTGTATTTCGCTTTGAACTTCTTACTTCAAAAAGGCAGAGGAAGCCCTTAACATGAAAACTCTTGTTCTGTTTTTTATTAGCAATTAATATGGAGCTCAGTGAATGAAAACAACATGGAAAAATTAAGAAAATGCTTCACCAAATTACATTGTGCAAATTATTTTTATGGAAAAGCATGCTTGCTGTATTAGAGCCCATATTGCCTACTCTACAGTCATGTTCTTAATCAGACTAATTGCTCTTGCTTCTGCAGTTTAGAGGAAAGGCAGGGATGCACGCAACTGTCAATGTAGATTAAAACTCATTTACAATCTCAAAATCTGCACCGTGTTCTGCAGCAGCTCAGCTGAGCCACAGACGCACCCTCACTCCTTTGCTCGAGCCTGACGACATTGAGAGCGGCAACAGTTTCTTGCAGGAGTGCTGAGGTATGGTTGTGCTAATGTTCTTGCTTCTTTTTAAATCTAATCAGGCTATTTCTCACAACAAGGTGACATGTAAGCACCCCAGGAGTTGACGTGGATGTACATGGACATCTACCAGGTTCGCAGCAGGATTATGGTCTAGAAACTTGTCCCTTGGATAAGGGCCTCTGGAGCACATTCACACATGCAGAACTGCTGTGTATGTGCACAGTGAATAGAAAGGCAGTTGACCTTCCCTGTCCGTGTCCATGTGGGAAAGGTGATTTTTATTTGGGAATACAGCAATGACACAGAGTGCTGTTCTGGAATAGCTTTTTTGCCTGGAACAGTGAGAGTCAATTTGCCACGTAAGACAAAAGCGTCAAAGAGCTCACGTGGTCTGCCTAAAGGAAAGACTTCAATAGCAACCCCGTTCTCCATATCAGCTTTCCATATCAGGAGCAAAAGCCTACTCAACAAGCTTGCATCTTGCCCTGCCTCAGTATGATACTTTAGTGACTCTTTATGCAGTAATATTTTCAATGGTACACATTTCTAGTAGCATCAAAATAAGGTATCTGCAAAATGACGAATGATTGTCCTTCCTTCTACTCTCTTGGGCTGAAAACAATGTGAGAAACTCCCCATTTCCCACCTAAAAAGTAGGTTTGTTGCTAGAAGAACTGTATCTCAATTTGAAACATGAATAAAACCTTCAGATTATCAAATCTGGCTCTGTGCTTTTGCAGGATTTTACTTGGAGAAGGTCTCCAAGCCAGTTAAATCAACGTACAATGGGATTTGGAGCTTGGCTTTATTTTTCCTCTTGTTCTGATTTTAAAACACCAAAGGTCAACGATGTGCCATTGCTGTGAATTCTTGCACAAATAGGGAAGACTCAGGTCCTATGTTGTCGGCACCACTATTACTTTGCAAAGGGTCTGTGGAAGTTTTAAGTGGAGAAACAAAAAGTTGGGTTACTACTGCCAGCTTCAAATATTTAAATATCATTAGTCAGATTCCTCCAAATCCAAACAATTTTCTTTAAATAGCAGCAACTAAGGAGCTCTCTTGACTTAAGCCATTATTATTCCTTTGGATCACATTTCCTCTGCGAGCACAAGGGCAAGAGACTTTTTGTAAAAGGCAAGACCCTCACCTCGTCTCAAATCTCCAGGACTCACAGGTCTAAAAGCTCCCAAGGTGACCAGAAAAATCACAGGCATAGTGCTAAATAAACCTATCTTCAAATGCTGCTTTGGTTTCAAAGTGCATTGACTTGGCATCTGAGTAAGCATCAGGCTGCTTCTCTTTTCTTCAGTGCTGTTTTGTTTCACATACAGGGGAAAAGACTGCTTTTTCACAGGGTAATGTGATAAGAGCCTTGCAAGTAGGTCTAGAGTCTCTTTTTCCCCTTTGAAATGCCTTAGATTATGAGATATTTTCAAGTTAAAAAATTGCCGGGGAAGGAAATTTCTTCAGAAGTGTCCTTTGAGTCAAAGATAAAAGTGATGCCCAGCAGGTATAGGCTAGCAGCAGTCAAAGAAAAGATGAACTCCCAGCAGAAGCTGTAAAATTCACTCCCTCTAGTTCTGCTACTGTATAAGACTACACCATTCTCTATTCCTTTTTTTTTTTTTTCCCTACCAACTGGCTCTACCAATAAATGTGCCTGTGAATCTGCCTTTCTAACCTAATTATAGAATCATAGAATGGTTAGGGTTGGAAGGGGTCTCAAAGATCACCTAGTTCCAATTATCCTGCTGTTTATGATTTTCCCTGAGTACAGGACTTAGACCACCAAACACTTTCTGCAGTGGCCCAAGATCCATCAAGAGGTGACACAACTGGCCACCTCTGCAGCAGGTGGAGCACATCCCAGGGCTGTGGGAGTGGGGATTAGCTTGGACCCCAGGAAGGCAATCTTCAACTTCCAGGTTAAGCAATGATCTTCTGATACATCAGTGAGCATTTAACATCTTCTGACTTGGTAAATCTGAGATTTTGGGAAAGATCATTGATATTTTGTGGAATTACACGTTTGGATGCAATGCTATGAATACAGGAAACACTAAGATTCTTTTGCAGAAGGGGGAAAATTAACTTGGAAAGGCAGGGTAAGCATCCAGCCCAGGTACCAGCAGAGAGGAGTGTTTCTGAGAAACCTGCTTTTATCTCCTGCAAATCTATATTACCATTTCAGCTCATATTCCTCATTTGCCCTCATGCCAACCATTTTTTTTCTTACTCTAATTTAAACCTGGGGCAAGCCAAAGAGCGAAGCTCAGGTCTGTGTCCCCGATTCTTTAATGCCACCTCCAGCTTCCCCAAGAAAGTCAGGTACACAGAGGAGAGTGACACACAGCCACTTGTTCTGACAGGGCAAATTATAAAATGTTGCACATTAAAGGGTCATTTAATGGACATCAAGAAGGAAATGTCATTCTTATCTGGCTAGATAAATTAACTTTTAGAGATTAACTACGTTCCTAGCATATCTCTAACTCATAGTCCTTTAAGATTGTTGAGGACCCGACCCCTCATAAGCTACTTCTCATCTCTAACTCCAGAAGCATTTACGAAGGAAGCTGGTGTCTTTCTGTCCCCCTCTAATATTTGAGAAACTTGAGTTTGGAAGATCAAGTGACTTTCCCCAGCCACCTAACAGTCCTGTGGCAGACTGAGTCTCCTGGCTCAGCTCCTGGGGTCCCTGCTATCAGCACAGCTGCTCAGACAATGGCAGTTTCATTGTGTTATCTGAGAAGCTGTAATAAAATAGCTTATTTCCATGCTTTCCAAGTAACCTGTACTTCACGCACCCTCATTGTGCCAGTATTGCAGGCAGAAACCCAATAAGCCTGTGCTGACTCCTGCATACCCAAACAGCAACCAAACAATACCATAACCCCAGTATGCAAAATGGCTTTAATACACTTCTTCTGAGTTAACTAAACGTTGCTGATGTTCTCTGATAAATAAAAGCCCTATAAACTGTTCCCAGTGGTACAGTGCTGATCAGGGAGAAGTGCATCTCAAGGCAACTCTTTTACATTGAAGTTTTATATCAAGAATATGCTGAAGCTTCACCATAAATAATTAAATATCTTTCTAAAATATTAATGCAGTTTGTTGATGGCTTCTGTTTTGCTTATGGTGTTTCAAAGATGTTGACTGTAGGCAAGTATAGATCTTACCTCTGATGAAATAAAGCTTTGAAAATAGTCTTAACACCTTTGCAGTTGAAAGTCTTTCTCCAGACTGAGAGACTTTTAACTGAAAGTGTGCTGTCTGCAAGGCAGCACTCCTAACAAGAAAGATCTGAAGATCAAAACAGAGCACAGTAAAGTCACTGCAAACAAATCTATTCGGTGTTTGACCAGCTAATGTCAGCCACTTACAAATGACAGAAGTTTGGCTCCATAAGGCCACTTCCAGAACTAGGCTAGTCTAGGTAGAGATGGTCTGGAGCAATAATTTACATTGGTTTTGAACTAACTAATACCAAAAGTGGTTATTCAAGGCACTTCAGTGCTGAGAAATCAGATACAGACTGTAGTGCACCACTTCCGTTATTGTAGTTCCCCTCCATTTAGGAAGAGCTTATGGATGTCAAGGCTGATGGCATCTAACAAATGAGTACTATCCCAGTTTCTGGAGCCAGTCACAATGTTGCAGATAATTAGAACTGTGTTTTTAAACTTGGAGAAATGTGACAAAGCTTTTCCAGTTATTTTTCTGTTTGAAAAGATTGGAGGTTTCCAGTCAGCTGATGAGGCAGCACAGAGAGGAATCTGGAGTATTCCAGTCTCGACTTTCCACCAAGCAGAGGGCACAAATGCCACAGCTCTGGTGCCAACTTTATGAGTTAAATACCTGCCTAAGCTCACTCTTCTAAGAATGATCCTACTTGGCCATGAGCAACTTTTGTTGTGAGCCACAAGTCCTCTGCTCCCAACAGCCCCAAGCTGATCCATCACTAATATTTCTGTGCTGTTTGTTGATGATGGCAGCCTGGTAAAAGCTAACGTTCCAGTGGCTTGTACTGAACACTAGGTATTTCATGTCAAGAAAAGAAGGTTTATATTAAAGGAAACAGAGAAAATGAAGTACAGGATCAAAAAAAATCTTCTGCTAGCTTATAAGTAGAGTCCCGGGTGTGGAAAAGCACCCCTCACATGCTTGCCGTTGTGCCAAGGCAGTAGAACAACCACTTTCAAAATGCCAGAATAATATCTCCTCCTGTCACTGCAGCAAACCTGCAGATGAGCATTGCTAACCTCTTGTACTGAACGCAGGAAGCTACTGTTTGTGTTACTATCTGTGGAGCACAGATTCCAGCGCTGCACACAACGGCAGGGCATTGATGTGCTGGAGCTCACCTGCTCTGGTGTTTATGTTAAATGGGTTCACGTAAGTACCAGTGTAAATGGCCAAAGTCATTTTTCCCTCCGAGGAATGTGCTCTCTCCATTTCAAAATGAGAAGGAAATGCTTCTGTTGACTCCCACGGCTTCATCAGACACCCAGAGCAAGGTTTGCCTGCAGACCTGTCATTGCAACATGACCTCGAGTCAATTAGGCCATTTCAAAATAAAAAGAGGCTATTGAATGTCACTGGCAGATGGTGAAGCTCTGCACTAAGTAGATAAAGTCTACATGCATTTTCAAGGAACATGGATGAAAAGAATTAGCAGATAAAACTGAATTGTTACTAGACCTTGGAGCAGAAATGTAGTTTTCTGGGGCATGTTCTGCCTCAGCCAGGCAGGAATAGCAGAGCAAGGAGCAGTGGCGTCAGAAAGGATGTTCTCCTGCAGCCTCTCTGAGTCATGGTCCTGCCTGTATCACTGAGATTCCCAGCAGCCTCCGCTCATGCCAGAGCCTAAGCAGAATAATCAAAGTCTTAAGGGCTTTGTAGCTCAGTTCATTTACCTCTACAAAGAAGGACGTGTGTAGCTTCCTACCCATCTCATACAGTACTAAACTTTGGTGGTGTCATGTTGAAGCACAGACCTTTTTCTGAGTGCCTGGTCCATCTTCCGAGAAGGGCACTTTCCAAACTACCAAAAGTACTTTCAAATTGCTTTTGTGTAACACTACTGGTCTAGATTCTTATCTTAGCAACTTAGCATCAAAATGTCACCACATGATCAAAGCGCTGGAATTCACATTACTTTCCCTCTTTGCTTGCAGAAGGGAAATTACTAACTAGGATATTAGAATAAAAACTTAACACTGTATGTATTCACAACATTTTGCTCCCACTAATTAATTTCTGACTGAATACCCAGCCAGAGGATCAACTTACTACTGAGATAGAGATCACAGCACACGGAAGCTTAACCGGATGGGAAGAAGTCCCAGAAGAACACAGCTCTGCTGCATCTTGATGCTGTGCCAGATCAAAGGCTGCCATGGGCTGAGCAGAGCTGGAACCATGTGAGCTTGTGCAAATGCAGTTGCAAGACCTTGCTGGCGCTGGGGCTCTCATTGCAAGCATCAGAGCATGCACGGGAGCGTGTGTCCTTCATAATGAAGAGGGTCTTTCATCAGCTTTGCATTCCCAAAGCAGGCAGGATTACATTTCAGCAACAGGATGATCAGATGTCTAACAGCACCATGTCCATGCGAGATGTCAGTGAGCCTCAGGTCTGCCCGTGTGGGGCACATCCCCAGGGCTGGCTGCTGGAACTCTTACTCAGGTGACTCCAAATTGCCTCATCACACACACCACAGCATCCTTGCAAACAACCCTCATCCTTGTGGCCTTCAGCAGCAGAGGAGGAGGGAGATGGGGCCAGGGGTGGGAGTCGTGCCTGTGACCCTCGTTCCTAGGGCCCATAGGACCACTCGAGACTGTGTCCCACCTGCCCGACTATGCTGCGAGGAGTCACCTCAGAGGGACATGTCCGTAGTCAGGCAGCACTAACCTTGCTATGGTTGATCTCAGAAAGAGAAGGCCAACAGTCACAAGTTCATTTTAGCCAATATTAGTCAATCAAATCAGGAATGTGACCAAAATTCATCCAGCAAAAGCATCCGTAGGACAATCCCTTACTGGGGGAAATTAGACCGGCAGCTGTCATCTGCTCTCTCTTCCCTTTTTTAAGGGAACAGGGTGAAGGATTTGGTCACAGGTCAGCACCTGTCCTGCACTGACTTTTAAAGCCTCGACTAGTCTTGGTTTCTGTACATGGTTGGTACCTCAGGAACACAAATCCATCAGCTTTGTTTGGAGGGTATGGGGCACAATCCTCAGAGGAGCTCTTCCTTGAAGCTAAAAGTTGATCCAGTAACAAATAACTCAACACACAGAATCCCCAAATTATAATCAAAACTGAATATTGGATCATGTTAATGGAATTTCTCTGGTCCGTCACTTCTGCTAACTGAAAGGCAGTCAAATGACCTGGGGCAAATCAAGACAGTCCCCATGGGAAACTTCACAGTACTACCAGAAAATTAAAAAGCAAAATGCAAGTTTTCTTTAAAACAATCTTAATTTGGTTTGTTACAAACCTGGCTCCAAGTTCTGCAGGCAGCCTGATAACACTACTAAAAGACAGTTGTACTCTTTCACAGAAAGAAAGGGCAGCAGTTCTTCAATTCTCATTGTTCAATACTGAGATGAAAGGTCCTTTCTTTACAAAAAACCTGCTAGCTCTCAGTAGACTGCAATCCTCATGTTGGAGTCTTAAGGTTAACTGTCTGGGTTGTGATATTTGTCTTTTGAAATGTCCTTCATGCTTGGATAAATTATTCCCTTCCCTAGGTGCAGTATCTTTTTTCCCAGCAGTCATTCAAGAGCAGTCAAAACAACTGGGAAGGGACTGTAGATGGGAGAGACAACAGACACCTCCAAATTAGAAGGAGTTTTGAAAACACCTACAGAAAATCCAGATGGGTGTTTGATGCAACATTTTATGTTTTATTAGCAATAGTCATAGTAGCTCACTGGAACCTTTGAAGTGACTTGCTCGCTCCTCTGGGTGACTTGTCTCTCCCTTATCCCAAACACTGCGGTCCATCGCGGTGACAATACTGACCTTGCAGAGCAGCACTAAGGGATGAAGAGAGCACACGCTCTGTAAATTCACAGGCTGACCTCTAACAAAAACAGACCTCACTGGAAGAAAGCAAAGCCCAGGCATGCGCATGGGCTTGACATTTAAGAGACTGTCATCACGCCAGCATCAATGAAGTTTGCACTAACACTCACCGAAGGTTGCTCCTGGATGAAGTAGGTGAAGATTCCTGCCACCCAAACAACTTGTTGCAGAAAGCACACGGCAGAGGGGAGCAAAGGACATTATAAAGGAACCTGGAGCGTGAGTGAGGTGGGCCTGGTACATTTACCCCTGCTTAGTCTCCTGAAAGGGTGCCACAACAGGATCCAGGATCGTGTTGCGCATCCAGACCTGGAGACAAGGAAGAATTGCTGAGTCCTCCTCTATTGACATCACCTGAGCTATCCGATGGTGCAGCTAACTTCTGCCTCAGCCTTCACTGGATGAAACATAGAAAAAATAAAGGCTGGCAAATCATGGCCTGTGCTGGCTGGGCTTCTCCAGGCTAATTTGGGGAAGATCAGCACAGACCAGCAGCTTGTCCTGGAAGGCAGATCCATGAGGCCCCAGATCTAAGGAAGGGTGTGTAGCTGTAGGGAGATAAGCTGTGTCATACTACCTGCACCCAGGGCCAGCCAATGGGTCTTGAATATTTTAGCTTCCTCACCGACTCCTGGATCCTGCTGTCCTGATCATCCATGTGGCTAAAAGGACATTTCCCTCCCATATAGTCTCTTGGAAGCGAATCAGACAGCCTCCGCTGAAACCAAACTGATGTGTGGTTCCTGGCAAAGGCTGCTCCAGGTGGGCAGTGTGGACAAGGCTGCACTGAGTCAGGGTCCCGCTGCCCTCTGCAGCCTCCCAGCACCCTCCTGGGGACTTCACCCATCAGATAGACCCCTATGCCATGTGCCAGGGTCTGTGAGATGCATTCTCAATTTCAGGAGATAAAACCATTCTGCTGGTGGTCTGTGACTCGCCCTTCACACCTTTTCAGACTCTGCAACTAAAGAAAACCTCAAAATAAGAACCACCATCCTACAATGACCAGAGATTTCCACAGAGCCCAGTGAAGACAAGGGATGATTACCATACAAAGGGGACACAGCCACCAGCTGTAGGCACAGCCAGCTCCATGTGGTGTGGCCGTGGATGCCATCTGCTGTGCCAAAATGGCCAAAGGGCTCACCCAGTGCAGTGTGTCCTCCATCTGCTGCAATTCTCGTCCAGACAGCTGCCTTTCTCAGACTTTGGTGAATGATGCCCAGGGACATCCTGCTGCCTCCGCAGCACCCTGCCTTGGCAAGGCTCCGCTCGAACAGAGATCCCCTCCACACCGCTCTGGGAGACTGGAGCTTGAGCACCGGCCAAATTACATGATGTTTTACAGTTTCCCAGAAAAACAGTTACTTCAAGTCTGTATGTAAGGAAGAGCACCTCGGTGGAGGGTTCCTTTTGTTCCTGCTCCCTTCTCCTTTCTGCTAGACCAACCTGCCAAAGAAGCTCATTTTTACATTGCTTGGGCAAGAAAAGCAGAGAAATATATTCATAGCAAGCGAAACAGAAAGGAAAAATACCCAACAAATACAAGGCAGAGGTTAAATTGGTGTTGTTCTGGAGTTTCTCAGAACTCTGTACATATTTGTTGCAATGAAGCTGGGAATCCCTTCCTCTTTGCAGAAGCAAGACCTCAGCTGTGGTTGAACCTGCAGCCTCCATCTGTGCCCTTGCCTTAGGGACCAGAGCACAGCCTCTTTATTTACTGGTACAGACGCAGCCATGAGGTTGTGCCAGTGACCTGGCTCTGCAAGAACGTGTCTTGTAGAGCGTTTTGCATCCCAAGTCGATGCCTCTCAGGCAGAAGTCAGTCTGCCAGCTTTATGTAGCAACCCTGTACCTTGTGTCTGTACAAGGTCCCCACCAGGATGGATGGCAGAGGTGGCTCCAAATCCTGCTGCGTGTTCCTCACCCCCTGCTGCAAACCCCTTCCAGGAAAACTCATCACTTGTGTATTTCAAAGCGGGCCCCAGAAAGTGAGTCTGGACCCAGTTTTCACTTCAATTAAGATGATTTAGTGCCCCGTATCTTCACTCTGACCTTGCAAGCACAGATTGATGCTGCTGGAGAGCCCATGACAGTCCCTTCCTATGGTGGATGCTCTATGCATACCAAGGGACACCCACCTTTGGTAGGAAACCAAGATCCTGAGAAAACCACCTCAGCCACAGTATGTCCCAGCTGAGGGCCAGGCTCCCACGGGGTCTCCCTGCTGTCCTAGGGGAAGCCCCACGGCAGCTCCTGCAAAGGTTAGGGGTGGGTGCCCTGACCCCCCATGTTTCTGTGCAAAGAGAGTAACCACGCCATTCCTGCCAAACACTTCCCTTAGACTAAGGAAAACAACCGGAGTGGGAACAAAATCTGTCTGACAGAGCACAGCATGTGTCGCCGTCCACGAGCTGGTGCAACGCAGAGATAAGATGGCATCTCATGTCTGCACAGATGAAATCCATAGGAAATCCTCAGATTGTATCTAGCTAACACAGACATTTCTCACGTTAGCACGACCAGACAAACACTGTCTAGCAGGAAGGAAGGAACGGTATCTTTGTGCATGCTGATTCCTGTTTGACTAAATTCATAACCTTAAGATCACGTTAACACGGTGTGTGCGTTTATGCTGTAATTGCATTCCAACTGCCTGAATGCTCCTCTTAATTTAGTCATGCTACTTTGGCTTTGTTGTGAGTTATAAATCATTCTTGCTCTCAAGAAACAAATCAATTTACAGATGCTACAAGAGGTAGCATTACCCAGTAGGATTTCTTTTTTTTAACACATGCAATGTATAAACTTTATTAAATGAAAGTAATTTCTTCTGGGAAGTCCAACAGGCACTGACATTAATGGAAGAGGGAGACAAATTACAAATATTTTTGAGCTTCAAGGAGCATCACAGTCTCCTCGCAACTGATTTGAAGGAGCTCTGCTGCAATCAATATAGCAATGCAAGAAACCTGTACAGTTTTTTAAGTACTCACTGATTTTTCAAGGGCACAAACATATTATGCACACGCACATATTATCATCAGAACATGAAGCAGTGGCTTGTTCGAGGTTGGTTGCGTCTTTCCAACCTGAGCAAGCTTTTTCAGTCAGTTCAAACTTTTGTTGTGGTTTTGGTTAATTTTTCAAGGAGGGAGTGTTTTATTGGCTCAATAGTTTGAGCCTAAAACCTAAAGCATTCTCCACTTCGTTACAAAGATCTGTGTATAATTGAGCTAGCTGGTTTATTAAATATTATTTATCTAAATAAAGGCGAGTTAAAGCACAACGAATTTTTTCTGAACTGCTGGCAAGCAGCCATACTCTTGTGCAGTCGCCTTCCTGCCACATTTACCTTATTTCCAACCACCCCCTTGGTCATGCATTTGCTGAGTTACATTGGTGTGTTGTGGAAGGTGCACTTTTGCCTAACAGAGTGCTGCTCCCAATTAAAATAATTAGATATGGTGTCAATAGATGGTGCTGAAGAGCAGCAACATCACCCTGGCCTGCTGTAGTATCAAAAATATTCCTAAAGAATTGCAACCGCTGTCATCAGCTGCTGTTTACATAAGCTTTCAGTGACCTGTACTTCTGGAGATATTGCACTGCTTCCAGCCATCAGTGCATAATAAAGTTTGGTATTTCGATAAAAACATCTTAACCTTCTAAAATAAACATGAAAATTTCATTTTATTCAATAATAATATGTCTCTATAATTTTTGTAGCCATCTTTAATGCCTTCTTTGAACTTCTCTGTAACGCAGTTTCAGTATACATCGTTTGTTCTTTTGGAGTACTCTGGATATTCTGACACTGTGATTTATGAGAACAAAACACACCTTTCACCTGAAGTCCCAGTAATCTTTTTGCCTTGCTAGGCAAGCTCTGCTCATGGTATTGACAGCTAGAGAGGCCAGCTGGAGATGAGCTGGTGAAATAAAGTTTATTTTGAATAGAGTGATGTCATGGGCTTGAATTTGGTGATACTGACCCCAGGCCACAGATTTAAGATGAAAATACCATAACTGTTCCCAGCTGGTAGCTTAACAAAAATATCTGTCTTGAAGGGCATGGGAACCTGCTCTTGGAGGCTGCGGACTCTCAGAGAGCTCTGAGAACTGTAACTTTCTCTCCTCACTCTTTATATACCCAAGAGTCAGCTCACGAAAAGACTCTATTCTCCTACTTCCATGAGAGACGAATTTGATATTGCTTTGGGCATTTAATACCAAGATTTTAAAGAGATGCTGCAACCTAACTAAAACCTACACATTTGATTCTGAGAAATTGGGTGCACTGTGTTGACCTGTGTTTTACAAGAAATCAGATTTTTCCTTCTGGCTCTTTTTGGTAAGATCTATAACTTTCAGTCTTGAATTCTCTTATACAAGAGAAAAACTAAATTGTATCTGAGGAGGAGTGAAGGATGCACACTTTGGATACCACTGCACACAAATCTTGCTGAACCATCCATGGGCTTCCCATAGCTGCTAAGCAAATCTCTCTGTGCCTCTTTCATCTCTCACATAAATTGTAAAACTTCCAGCTTGGATAGCCCCTTACTACTGACAGCAATGTCCATAAGAATGGGGCATTGTGCTTGGTTGGAGTCTCTAGACTTGGCTTGTTTCCACCTAAAGCTAGGCACCCAAAAGAAGACATCTCAATAAACAAATATTGGCATCTCCAAGGGAGAGTTGAATTGCTCCCTCCAAGGACTGCAAAGAAAGAGCTCAGAGGGGGAGACTCGAACACTTCGGGTGCAATTTGTTCGATGTGTGCAGGTTTAGGTGTAGCCCCAAGTTAAAAATTAAATGCTATAACATCACAGCTTACCAGATTCTCATCAGGTCTAACACTTAAATTGCTTAACACTTGCATTTTGAATTTTGGTGGACCAAGACAGTTCCAAGATCCTTCATTTTGCATTTTTAGGAATCTCTGTCTGCCTTGCTCAGAATTGTTCATGATTGATCACATAGCTGGTGCAGCTTCTCTCTGTCAAACTTCCTAAATTGATTGAAATATATGTTTACAAGACAAATATGTATAACTTAATAAAATATCTCACCATACAATAAGTTTGAGGTGAATGGTGCTGACAAGAACTGATACGCTTGTTCCAGGCATCACATTGTACAAACTGAGTATGTGTGACTTAGGAAAGGTCAAAAATCTTAAAATAGCTGATGTCCAAAAGCTCATTCTCTCCCTCAAACTCTAGCACAGATAACGTCACCACTCAATTACTGTTGCACTCATTTTTTTCTTTTTCCAACACATCATGACATTCTGATGCCAGATCATTTTTGATGTCTTGTAACCAAACCTTGCAGGGAGGCTGGATGACACACATTTTTATCTGGATACTTGGGTTTAATTCAAGTGACAGCTGGATTTTTTTTCTCCAGCTTGTTCCAATGTTAAATAGATACATGTTAAAGACTCATCCATGCACCTTCTCTCAGAGGTACCAGATGATCTGATATATGCAATTCATTAACAGAACATTTGTTTCCCCAGGAGCAATACATGTGTCACTTGTGCTCCAAAGCAATACACCTTTCTTAAAAAATCTGCACGTTCTTCCTTCTAACCCATGGGACAGACAGCGAGTAGGGGTGGTATATTGGGCCCTCATCCAATGCAGAGCAGGTTCAGAGGTTCAGGGGACCAGCGCCCCATGCTGAGGACTTCACAAGGCCAGGCTTCAAGGACCTCTTCTGTCCAGACCCTGATCTGCACCACGTGCCGGTTCGTGATGCAGAGTCCTTCTGCAAGTCACCTTTGCCTCCTCTTTGCCCAGGTGGCAAAAGTAGGGGAGTAGGAATTTAGGGTGAGGAAGGATAGGGCACCAGGCGTGCGTAACTATCGGCATGTTGCTGGCCACTCTCCCCAAATGCTGGAGGATCCTCCTGCATCCAGTGGGGTCACAAGGAGAGAAATGAGAGCCTTGCATCATGGAGATGGCAATGGCATGGGGCCATTGACAGAAGGACTGACAAAAAATATCAACTTTTTTCTCACTGAAAGCTTGAAAGATCTTCCAGAGTTTCTTGGCGGCATTAATACATATCTTCACGTTAGTTACCGACAATGTGGCATGAAAATCTTTTGTATGAAGTTAAATCACAGCCTGTGTCCATGAAACAGAGTTTTTAAGTTTTCAGTTCAGAATATAAGCCAGCCAAATCACTAAGCTGTCCCAGTGCAAGTGACGAGGAATCAGAGCTGGCATGCTGCCCCACACTGCTTCCCTCTCCTTGCAGCTCAGCAGAAGTCCTGTCTGGCCCCATTTCTTGAATCAGATTACAAACTACTATTATAGTCATACCTTAAAAGCCTTGGAAGAACAAATCTATAGTTAATGGGATGTGTTTGTAATCTCACGCATGTTTTACCCAATTTTGATTTCAGTGGTCTACATATGGAGGTTACTGCCTGTGCACTCACACCATGTCGCAAGATGGTCCTGTGTTTTGAAGACCAGCCAGAGTCTGAGTCAATACACACTTTTATGTACTTTCAGACAAAACTTACATTAGATTACCAATGATTACACCACCAATTATAGGGAATAAAATACCATCCCACCTCAAAGGGAGTCTTCTACATATATCTACGGATATAATACCGTGTTTAGAAATATAACATAATACACTGCCGCAAGCATGATCTCTGTCCTGTCGTAGTGACAGTATGGAATAATCACCTAATTAAAACATTTTTGTGGTTGTGCTACAAATATAGTGGCATCCAGATTTCAATAATCAAATGTTGGGGTTTACACCTTGATTCTGCTGCAATGGAGAGTTAACAGTCTTCAAACACAGCCTGCTGATGCTGATGGGTTTGAGAAGCACAAAACCTTTAGTGAATTGTTCATGCAATCATCATCTACAGTAATGAGATCCGAGAGGTGATCTATTTCCTTTTACATTCCCTCAAAAATGTAACCCCTAAATAACACATCTAAAAATTCTCAGAAGACATGGTCAAGGATACACTATTTCTTAACACGTAATCAAGACCTAATCCTTACTTTAATTTAGATTTGTAAAGTGGGATAACTGCCATTCCTCACGTCTGGACAGCCATAACATTTTCTGCCCCAGACAAATACACAACAGCTAATGGTTATCTAATTTAGCAAGATTATTGCCCAAATAATTATAATAACAATAAAATAATAATGATGGTTATCTAATTTAGCAAGATTTTTGCCCCCTTCTATTCCTTCCTTTGGTGCAAAGGAAAAAACTTCCCCTGCTTCTCCCTTAACGGGAACTATCTGAAGGGATGCTGTGAAATTCAAAGCTAACTTGTCTTTACTGTTTCCACTTGCCAAGGTAATGCTTTCACCCGCTGCCCCCAGCCTAGAATTGACCACACTTTCCACTGCGCATCTATTACAACTCCAGCCGCTGCCCCGTGCTTTCCCTCCTTTGCGCAGCAACTCACAGTCACCATCTGTGCTGTTTTCCCTGAGGTGCATAAAATGAGAGTGATTTTCATGCTGCACTGCATACGGGAAGTGCAGGCACACCAAAGCGCTCTCAACATCTGGACACACACAGCTGTTTTAGCAACGACCACAGGTGCTGAAATGTCACCCAGCAACCACAAAAAGAAGGTGCTGCAGGTTGGGCCATAAGCTTCATCTGGGATTCATCTCATCCTATTTTAGCGGTATAAAGGGTAAGCATCTGAAATAATCACATATGGCCCCGCATGGTCATCAGGGAAGTGTTGAGTGACTCAGCCACAGGCTGTAATGCCATTGCAGAGATCATAGGACATCCCACCTGGCCTCCACATGCTGCTCCAGATTGCAGGTCTCCTCTAGATCCTGGATCCTACTTGCCAGCCCCTAGAAATGTCACAGACTCCATAGGGTGTCTAAGCTGACACCAAGGCAGCTGAATCAAGCCCCACAGAGGGCCCCACTTGAGACAAGACCTAGCAACACTTGTACAAAAAATACATAACTAGTTACATTTAGGAGCTGAATCCCACCTTGAATCCCAACCATCATAGAATGATCTGGGTTGGAAGGGATCATTAGAAAGACCATGTAATCGTCCCGCCCATCATGGTGGGGACACCCTGCAGTGGGTAAGCCTCTGCTCCAGGTTGTAGGCATCTAAAATTAGGCATGGAGAACTACATCCCAATGGTCTCTCATAGGTATCTACTGCCATCAAACTTCACCACCCTGGCTCCAGCCGCTTGTTCGGCTTTAGATGTAGAGATGTCTATAGATGCACCAGTTTAGCTGTCTTAATTCATGACCTGAATCTAACCAAAGCAGTAAAGCAAAAGATAACCAGGCCCAAATGCTTTTCCTAAAACATCAGCACCTCTTCACCCTTCTGTGCACACACTACTCAGTGAAAAGTCAATGTTCTTTGCTTTAGTGTCTGCTGAACATTTGTCTTGCTATTGCTAAGTAAAATCAGGTAAGATTTTTGCTGAATTATGTTGCTTGAATAAACTACACCAGAAGTACCCAAAATCAGTTTGTCTTTCAATCACCAGTATCTTCAGAAAATGTCATATATACTCCTTATGGTAAAGTTCAATCATTAAAATAATCGCTTGGTCAGTAAAATCAATTAATAAAATTTTGAGCAATAAATAAATTCCAGCTTAAAAAAATAGAAAAAAAAACCAAGAGCCAACTCTTCAGCTGCTGAAAACTTTTATTTTTTTTTTTACTTCATACACCTGTTATGAAGGCTTGTACAAAAAAATAAAACAAAATCCCAGTATGGTTTTATTGATGTTAAAACTGCAGCCTCATATTTTTTTAGCATTTGCTGTAAATATGAGGAGGGGGAAGAAAACTGTCAATTAATCTACTGAAAACACTTAACCTTTTGGAGATTATGTCATGATTGTTGCAAAGAGGATTGACTAAGACTTCTTTTTTTTTAAGAAATGATAATTTTATTCAAAACTGTCTGCAGACATGTGTCTCATTTCAAGAAGAAATTCACTGAGAAGTGAACTTCGGTTCAAACCCTTTTGCTGTCTCATCCAGAAAAAAACCCAGCCAGTTCTTAATGAACAGGGCAAGGGTCCGACCTTGTCTCCTCCACCTAGTGGGAACACACCAAATAACAGGGCACCAAGAAAGAAAAAAAAGGGATTATAAAAACACATATTTGAACTTCCCTTACTAGCGAAATTCAAAATAAAATACTGGCAGCAGCCCCAGCTGCGACAAGGAGTGCAGCAACGTGAAGAGATGAACGTTTGGATGGAACGTAAGAAGCAAATCCTCCAGCGGAGAAGTGAATTCCATCAGCACATGGAAGGCGTACGTATGTAATGCAGCTTGTAGAACTAGATCCTCTGAGAAGTCGAGTGGCTTTAGCAAGATGCTATTTGAGGGTACGCAGCACTGAGGTGTGGGAACCACAAAGCCCCCAGAGAGCATCTTGCAGATTTAGGTCCCTAATGCAATATAAAACATTCTCGTTCCAGTTAGTGACCTGAGTGCTTGCTTTGGCTTAGTTTTTCCCTCAAGCTTTTGCTGTTAAGTTAATTAAGTGTTTAAAAATAACAGTTTCTCACTTCCCAGAGACTCCACATAAATACTACTCTCTTTTCTTCTAAGGGCCAGATTTTCTGCAAGGATAAATCAACACAGTTTCAGTGATTGAGGATCTGGCCTTAAAAGTCCATCCAGTGCATTAAAACCAGCACAGTGTGACATATGCCTTGGCAGTAGAACAATTCTCCAGATTAATATTTGAAGGAAATTTGGCAGTAAAAAATAAAAATAAAAATAAAAAGCTCTATTTTGAAATGCTGCCATTTTTTTAATCAGTGCTGACCACCACAGTTTCTTCTCTTGCAAACTGTACGGATACAGCCGGAGTTTCACTGTCGTTCTCCTCAAGCTTTAGTGCAGCGTTGTCCAAGCCAGTGCTGCTGGGCTGTGGCAAGGTGGTGGGTTCTGCAGTCAGAGTTGGAGTGGAGCAATACAAGATGAAGCCCACCATGATGATAACAAAGGACAGGATATAAAGACCTGAAAACTGGCAGAGGAAAGAAAGGAACACGTCAAGTCTTGTCTGATGCAAAAACATACAAATGCTGCTTTAAGAATGTAAAAAGCTACTCTTTCTTTTAAAAAATATTTTAATAAGGATTATCACCACAATCTGTATTCAGGTCTGAAAACCAAAATTCAATAGCTCCATTCACTGACAGACTCAAGCTGCTGGCTGTTTTTCTCTGCATCGCATCCTCAACACTGTTGGACAGGGAGTTTCCTTAGGTCTACACACAAGAATCTTAGAGAACAAACGGCTGTAAATATGGCGATGCTGAAGGATAGCTGTTCACGCACGTGAATGCTGAAACACTGTACCTCCGAGAGAATTTTGTTTCAACACAGCCAAGTATGGTCCTGGCAAGAGTTGAATCTCCGTCCTACTGCAACTCACCAGAGCAGCTGGTTCTCTGTACAACTCTCTCAATCATCTGCAGGGCTAGATAAATGTTATTAGTGGACCAAAACCAGTTTGCTCTCTACACCCAGCAAGTCCTTGATGAGAGGGAGACTGGGGCTCCTTTTACACGACTGGCATTTGTGCTCCGCTAGTGGTGTGAGGTAAGAGCATGAACTGCCAAGGCTCATCAGGCATTTGATCCACTATCATTCACTTCCTTCCTGAAAGTCCAACACTTGCTGAGATCCATCCACCCTGACAGAAAAATGAATGCTTACTTCATGAACACCAGATTCAATAATGCAAAGTGCTCAAGTTATCCACAGCCAGGAACACTTTTTCAGCACATTTGTTAAAATCCTCCATATGGCCTTTGCCAAACCGCACTGATTAAACATAGGATGGACGTAGTGCATCCAACACCCCACTGTCAATACTCCCTAACTTCCTTAGACGTGCCTGACAGGCATGTTCTAGTTTATCAAGCAGCAGAGCTGGATGAAACGAATGGCAGGATCTGTACAGTGGACTCTGAACCAAAAATGACTGTGGCATCTACAATTAAGGCAGTGCAATTCCTAGCTGGTAATCACTTGGATCAGAAACCCTTGGATGGCACCACGCAAAAGGAAAAGCAGATCGAAACACGCTGGCCTTGTGATATGTGTCCTCTCTCTTCACCTTGCTGGCTGTTTACTTGGAGGAGCTTGGACTCAAGCTTTCATTCTGCACAGGAGGAAGCATCAAGCTCTGAAGATGTCCTGAAGGAGGCAGCAGCAGCATCCATAGTCCTATCCCTGTCTGACTCATTCCCACCAAACAGGCAAAGCTTGGGTCTGTGTCACCTGCACAACTTCTCCAGAGTGCAACCTAAGGCCATGAGTGAACATGCGCTTGCATGCAAGGACACGCGGCTGGCAGGCGACACTGGGCGGTCACAGCACCTGTCACATCCCCTCTCGTAGTGGGTACAAGGCAGTACTGGTTCTGCTCAGAATCATTTCCTCTACGAGTGGACACAACCACCAAGGCAGGGGGCCGAAGCCGTTGCAGTGTAGCTGTGACTCAAGGCTTGCCCATGTGTTTGCAGCTATTGACACAGGTGAACCTTAACCCTGCTGCTCCGACAGGACTACCTTCGTTTGTTAGGTTTTTTTTAATTTCTTTGGGTTTTGGGGAGGGCTCAGTGGTCTTTCTGGGGTTTTTTCCTTTTTTTTTCCCCCCCTAAACTTCAAATATTGCAGCAACTTCATTGCTTCAGACCCTGATTTTAATCATACCTGTGCAGCTTATATCCCCATAATCACTATGAAGCCTAAGGACAACTTGAAATGTTACTGGAGGACTGTAACTCCATCTAGTGTCTGTATATGCAGAAGACTCTCTTCCATAAGAGCTTATACAACAGAAACATTTGGAGACCTTAAAACATCTCTTGAGGGACTACAGGTATCTGTATATAATGAGTTTACTAGGAACAAGCACAGAAAAGATTCATTATGCAGTAAAAAAAACAAAAAGGGCTTATCAAGGCAGATACGTAAAACTCACATTACATCCTGAACAGACTCGATTAGGGCTGAAAAGTTGATGCATTAGCGAAACAATGTGCTCAAGTCAAAACCTCATAAATTCCTGGGCTTGGTCTCTGCTGCAGCCCCTGTCTGTGCTGCTTCTATCTCAAGAGGCTCAAACCACAGCACCTCAGAGCTCTCCATGGCTCGCTCCACTCTGCAGCCCGGCCAAGCCTTCAGTGGCTTGCTGCAAAACATCGTCTGGTAATGGTGAAGAGAGAGCGATTCCTTGTGGTTTTGTTCATAGATTCCTGAGTCCAAAGTGCTTTTTAATCCAGGAAATGTCCTGCCTGGTTTCTTTGCCCCGTATGTAAAGAACCTATATGGTTAACTTGGCAATAGGATTTTCTACTGCTAAGTGTTACGATAAAAGCAGTGTCAAAATCAGGCTCTCCCAGTTCTTGGTTCCTAAGCTACCTCAGATCCTGATTACCAAACATGCAGCATTATTATTGCTCCCCTTTTTGCTATTTCATTGTTTCTAACCACAGATACAAGTTCCTATTTTAATAACTAACCGAAATTCTCTCATAATGCAACCCTAAAGTCTTCTCTAATTCATTTTTTCCTTTTTTGCTACCAGAATACCCTGCAGTTAGTAATTATGGGATGATCTGCTCCCAGAAAAACCTCTCCCCAGAATAAGATAAAATTCCTGAAGAATGAAATTTTATTCTATCCTTTCCAAAACTCTTGCTTACTTCTTCTTTACTATTATACATATAAATTTATAATCACTTCTTGAGTTAAGCTATCTGGGTGCCAAAATACATGTTTGGAAGTGGCTTAGACAAGATGTTTTTAATTGTTAGAGGGTAAGTATGGTTGGCTTCCTACATTCATTTTTAATGGATGCTTTGAAGCCTGGAACAAATTTTGGAACCCAAAACAGGGAGGAAAGCTGAGCTAAGAGACTCTTGAAAAGGAAAATCTAGCTGTAGTCAGATCCTACCATTACCAGACCTCCACACTGTAAAATAAACTGGCCTGCACTTTCAGAAATAAATTTGACCTAAAAGCTTCTGGATCTCCATAATGCTGAAGAGAAAGCAACCACATGGAATAATACAAATTAAGTTATTAAGCAAAGTTCACAAGCTTCTCACTAAGCCCTTCCAGTCACTGAGCAACTGACTCTAAAACTCCAATTGCTGTAACGAGGTAGGTTCCCGCAAATGATTCTGGGTGAAAAGTGTGGGGTGGAATGAAATCTTTTTAACTGTGTCATTTAGCTTGAATAGACACTACCAAAATTATTTTAGGGAGCAATAAAAGTAACTGCCTTTTGGAGAGCATACAGAAAAATGTATTTATCTGCATGGTTTTCAGAAGAAAATAATAAATTTCTGGAAATCAAGACAAACTGCTCCTCTCTCAGACACCTGTCCTGGTTTCAGCTGGGACATAGTTCTTTTTAGCAGCTAGAAGAGCTCCGTGCTTTGGTTTTAGTCTGGGATTCGCTATGAGAAGAATGTTGACGGCACACTGATGTTTATAATTGGTAGTGAGATATCAAGGACTTTTCAGCTTCCCGTGTTTTGCCAGTGTGCAGGAGCACAACAGGCTGGGAGGGAGCATGGCTGCGACAAAGAGGTCACAAGTGCCCTTATGATTTGAACTTAGATTTGTGATTGAGGGCCAAATTGGCTAATGGAATATTCCACATCATGCAGCATCATGACAAGTATAAAAATGAGGGTTAGCTGGAAAGAAGGGCCTTTGCTCTTCTGGGGCTCTCACTCTCAGACTCTCAGAGTGCTATCTCCCTCTCTCTCTTTTCGGGCCTCTCGCTTGTCCAGGATTGCGGTGTTGGGACTTATCTGTTTCGGGATCGTTAGTCCAGGACAAGACAGGCGTTGGTCAAGGGGTGGTGAGCAATTGCACCATGCATCACTTGTTTGTACATATTATTATCATTGCACATGTATATATTTATATATTAGTAGTAGTAGTATTAAATTGTTCTTATCTCAACCCAGGGGTCTCCTTCCCTTTTCCCCTTTGATTCTCTTCCCCATCCCCTGGGGGTGGGGGAGGGTGAGCGAGTGGCTGTGTGCGCTTTAGTTGCCGGCCGGGATAAACCACAACACCACCAAATGCCTTTCAGGACAGGGAGGTTCAAACCCCCTCACTGGACACTTGCGAGAGATGAACCAAATCTAGCATAGAGTTCCACACAGGGCTTATGGCAAGAACTCTACCCTTTGAAAAGGTCAGGAAATTATTTACTATCTATTAACATTAACTCTAACATATTCCATGAAGTGTGAAATCGTTTCAAAAATCACTATCCTCCTAATGATGCGACGCTATGTAATTAAGTATGACTTTCTGATTGACATCTGCCAACGATGAATGATACAAGCTGTGGAAATGTACAAGTGCAAACAATTGTTCAGGGGCTTTTAAGAACATTACGCTTTATTTATAATTTTGGAGTGAAAATGTAAATGAAATTATAGTGAAAGAAGGTACTTACCTTATAGAAAAAGAGGAAAAGCCCAAAGAACAGACTGTAGAGATCCGCAGTCAGAATACCCAGGTTGACCGAGGTTGCGCTGGTAACTTTAATCACCACTGGCATGAAGCTATACAGCCCGAACATACACAGGGCAAAGACTGTGAACAGTAATGCTGTAAAACGAGATGACTGTTTACTCCTAAGGCACGGAATAATGGTTCTAAAGAACACTGGTATTCTTCAGATGCTTAAAAAAAGTATGCATTTTTATCTTTTAGGATAAGGTCTCCTAAAAGATATGAGAATGCAAATTTAAGAAAAACACAGCAGAAATACTTCTTTTCCAAGACTACTCTGTATTCCAAAGCTTACTGTATCTATACAAGAAAGCTCTTGTTGTTCCTCGTTAACATTAGAGCCGACTGATGAAATTTAGAGTCACATTTCTTAATAACGTGCAGTACTGTTGAGGTCAAAACGTGTTACAAAATCCATTTTCTCAGTATTTCATCAGGGAAGGAAAACAGAAGAATGTTCTTGCAATGTTCCAACACCAAACACGTCTGTGATTAAACAGGTTTAATTTTTACTTATTTCAATTTATTTTGAAAAATTATCTCATGTCATATGTGAAGTGCAAAACCTGAGCTCAAAAGTTTTAATGTTCAATCCTGCAAACCTTGTATCTTTGCTGAGCTGTAAAGTTTGCAGAAAACAAATCTGTGACGATATAATACGAATGCTGCTTAATATCCAGGGAAAGAAAATGAAAACTCCAGCATTTGAAATCTAAATGATTACCATTTTCCAGTGTTCCGTAAAAATGCACATCATTTTGTCATACACATACCAATTTTCCAGTTCCACTGAATTCTCGTTATCTCCCTATGTTCCACAATGGCTCTAGAGTTAGAGAAAAGATATAATATAGTAAAAAAGCAAAAAAAAAGGCATTTTCAAATAGAGAATTTAATTACCAGAATATGAGAAACATTTTAATCTATAATTCCTTTTTTTTTTTTTGAAATTTTATTGAATTACACTAACTCCAACATCTAACAAGCATGAAAAAGACTAGAAAATTGAGGTGCCTGAAAGTCAAGAGCACTCTTGTTTAATTCTTATGCCTTCTTCCCAGGCTTTTTCATCCTTCAGAGATTCAGTTTTATTTGATATACCATTGATATACCATTTACTAACTATAATGATGAGAAATGAGGAACACAAAATTCATTAGATACACTCTAGTACATGTGGTCTGTTAACGCCAACGTGATTATTTGTAAGAGTATACATGGCTTCATTTTAAACTGAAGTTTATTATGGAAGAACTCCTGCTAACAATTATCCCTGAACTTTTCCACAGAGAAAATCCATTAAGAAATACGTTCTTGTGAACAGTCCTCAGCATACTGAGTGTTCTCAGGAAGATCAACATACAGCCAAGTATCATATGCATTCAATTGCGAGATTTCAGCTTTAGAATTGCTGTAGTAAGAGTACTGCAAATAAAAAGGATATAAAATGGATGCTGATCAGCAACAAAAATAAAATTCAAGTGGAAGGACTCCCAGATAGGCCAAACACAGACATAATAAAGAATTAATTTAATAACAACATCATCATTTCATGGTAGACAAGCAATCATCTGTAGAATATTCTTAATTAGTTTTAAAATAAATATTAGATCCTTACAGCTGTAGACCGCTGATAATAGTCCCAAACAAGCCCACCATTCCTAGAAACTCCACTCTGCTCAGATTTTTCACAATGTATTCCTCACTCACATTAGAAATGGCATACAAAGAAGCACCAAGAAGCACTAAGACATCTCCAATCACCACGTCACTACCTGTACAGAAATATTAATCCACAATAAGGGTAATGCTGTAAACACTTTTTCACTTTCCTTAAAAAGACAAGTAAATTTATCTCTAACATCTCTACCTTCCTAGCACCTTCCAGGGTCAGAGGAAAGGAAACATGTCCCCTGTGTGCAGATAAGCGGCTTGGTGTCAGAGCATGGACTCTGCCACCTGCTCACCTCACCCTGCTCAGTCCGCAATGAGCTAAACCCAGCATTTAAATCTCATCCTGACCAAGCCACTGCTGTACAGTCCAGTCCAATTCTACTTCTGCTGACCTCAGGCACTGTAGGGACTTGAAAAAACTCCCAGTTAGAGATGCTCTCCGCATTTCTGCATCTTGCCCCTACTTTTGCTTGAAGGCCTTATTCAAGTCTTGCTAAAATCAGTCTATTGATTTCAGGAGGACCTGGACTCAGCTTTGGTTTTATGACGGTCTAAGTGGGCACTGCGGATGGGTGGCATCGTGTGTTCTGCTGCGATTGATTTATACTGTGCAAATGGGGCTCTCTGTGATACAATCACTCATCAAGTAAATGCTGTTACACATCAGGTAAATAGCAAGAGGATCGCTGTTGTTTAAATCCTTGAATTGATTTAAAATTTCCTTCCCTGAGCCACTTGGCAATCACTAAGAAAATACGTCTGAAATATGGAGGTAGGCAGTAGTAAGGGTACCCAGGGTACTGAATCAAGTACAACTGTCTTAAAGTCTCAGGGAAAGATTTGTCTCCCTCAGGACTGAGATACTTGTACCACACAGTGTTAAAGCTAAACCTCAGTTTGTCCTGATGTCTTACCTACAAGTAAGGCCCCAAAATAACGCCAAACAAGCTTATTTCTGTGCTGCCTGATGAAGGCAATGCCCTGTTCCTCTCCTCCTGAAATCCACCTTGCCTCATACCCACTGGCTCTGGAAGAATTTTGAAATTCTTATTCAAAGTAATATCGCTATGATATGGGCTGATTTAGGCATCTGTCGTAGAGAAGACAAGACCCACTCTCATCTGTGCCCAGCTGGATCCCAGTCCCCAGAGCCCAGCCTCCCTCCTGCAGGTCCCAGGACTCCCGGCATCCCACTGGTGTCTCCTCTCGCTCTCCCGTTGTAAGCCCCAGCTTTCTAGGCTGTGGCCCATGGGCCTTGGGGATACACGGGCCATTTCTGTCGGGTCTGCCCGAGGTAACTCAGAGGAGTCAGCCTGCTCTTCAGTGGCTTTCGGTTTGCTACCTGTGCTCATAGAAAAGTGCACACGAGAGAAGGCTGGCTGCCAGCAGCTGCCGCAGCGCAAACAGGACAAGGTGCGCAGGGAGAGGCAGCATCTTCTGTTAGACCATCTCACACAATTAGTAGAAACGAACAAGCTTTCAAGAACGAGGCCTTTCGTCAGGTCTGATGAACAGTGGCAAAATTTAAGCTTAACACAAGCATTTCTCTTTTAAGGTGGAAGATATAATCCAAATCTCCAATAAAGAAATCCCGCAGCTCCCTATCTAATCAGCCACTCTTCAGCCACTGTCTTCTTGGACAACAAATACAAATAGCAGCGTGTCTTTTCCTCTCCTCTTTTAAAATATAACTATATCCACTCGCCCTGCATTTGTTCCTCTTTCTCCTTTATAAGTTAGCCCACCACAGGAACCATCTCTCCGCTCTTCCCCACCCACAAC
This sequence comes from Tauraco erythrolophus, assembly GCF_009769465.1. Lineage (NCBI taxonomy): Eukaryota > Metazoa > Chordata > Aves > Musophagiformes > Musophagidae > Tauraco > Tauraco erythrolophus. Next base: position 118,816,579 of record NC_141465.1, on the reverse strand, counting down.
AAAGCACTCCTTACCTTCACTGTCCTGCCTCCCCGCCAAAATGTCAGCACCCACCATTGTTCCTACACCCAGCAAACAGACGGCAACAGCAAGAAAATGGATCAGCCTGTATCTTGCACGGAGAACGAACCACGACAAAGCCATCAGCACAGGAATCCCGAAACAGTCCAGCAGCTGTGTGTACAGAGAAACGGTCTGAATTAGAAATCCAGCCCAAATCTAGATCACACTATCCTGAAAGCAAATGCACAGGATCTTACTTTTGTCGCTATCAGATGTTAATGAAAGCTGCAAAGCAATCCCGGTGGATTTGTCTGAAAGAGGGACCAGACCCACATTTTACCAGAAAAAGCATTTTGAAAGTGAAGGAGGAGCTGGGGTGAGGGGTCGACTCTCTCCTGGTAGGAAGGCACTGATCTAGAAACTCTTCTAACGATGGATATAATCAATCTTTGCAGCTTCACAAATTAATCCTAGGACGTTGCTCTGAAACTGCGTTGCTCCCCATGACACCAATACAAAGAGGTGGTTCACCAACATTTCCTCTTCTCCCCAGCAGGTTTTGTCTAGCTCATCTTTTCACTCCTCTTCAAATCTGAAACTAGAATTTAGGGTTCCCTGTACACAAAGTAAAAATCTGGAACTATTAAAAGATACAAGCGATCTGATTTTACATTGAAGTGAGTAGGGCAAGAATCTGACCCTGCAGTTTTGATTTTGATTTTTTTGTTCCCCCAACTGGATCCTCCTGAAAAAAAAAAAAAAATTGGTACATGTGCTGGGAGCCACCTGCAAAACTGGCAGAAGGAAGAGAAGCACAACCTTCCTAAAGTCACCTTTCCAATTTTCCAGCTTCCCACAAAAGCATGTACAAGCCACCAATGCATTTTCATTGCTCTGTTAAGAGCTGACTCTCAGTCAGAAGCAGGTCACCCACTCTAGCTCACCTGTGCCCCAGCAGCACAGACACACAAGGGACCTGGAGTTTCGAAGCACTTTGGATGTGTTGGCAGACGCCGCCGCCCTGAGCAGACTTAATAGCTAAGGTTCAAGAATGTCTGCACTCCATGGCAAGCAGTGACATCGACTTCTTCCTTTCTTCATCATTCCCTCTCTGCGTATTCCTAAAATCCTACGTATCTTTGTCTTGCTGTTAGACCCACCCATCTTCTACCCATTCTCCTTTATTACAGAAATATCAAGAGTTACCTGTGTACTTAATACAGAAAAACACACTACAGCGCAAAATGGGCATAATGTTCTAGAATAACTAAATAACATCGAAAACATTGAGCTAATCATAATTGGTTTAGTATTTAATTCAACAAAATAGATTGTTTCTGAATTTGTCTGGCAGAAAAAAAAAAGGTGTATTTTCTGACCTGCCTCAGTAGAGTTGCCATGAAACTATACAAGTGAACAGTCTACAGCAGAACATATAGTCAGCCTTCCAAAGACTGCTCACAAATTACTGTCAGCCCTTAAAACCTGGCCTCTTGAAGTCACTACAAATTATTAGGTCCAGGCCAACAGGACTGGGGTATAATCATTACAACCAAGACAAGGCCCTTAGTCCTTGATGTTCATTGTTAACTTCTGTCTGTCTAGGTGCACCACCACAGTCGTCTTCTGTACTGACTTCCATTAGTCCAGCCATCATCCCTAAGGGTTTTAACCAAACTCGGAAGACTTTCATGGTAATTTTGGTTTTACTTGTTCATAACTACACATATTAAAGTCTTACCAGCACAGCTTTAAGGGGAGTTATCATAGATTAAATTCTAATCCTTCCACCTATTTGTCTTCACTCCTTGGATTGCCTCCAGCTTGTCCAGTTTGAGAAGTCTGGACAAAACAACATGCCTAGGCTGTATTAGAAGACACTAGAGCCACATAAGTCCCAATGTGTGATATCATATATTTCAATACAAAAAGTATCATGCTGTGAGTTTCTATCTAGTCACAAGCCTTTTACTCTACCTTATCTTTCATCTAGGCTAAAAAAAACTTTCTAACATTTCCTCTAAATTCGAATTGTTTCGACTAATATCAAACAAGTATCATTTATCTGTTTCTGCAAAACATACAATTTAGCTCTCATCTGGTTTTCCACCTTTGGTCTGAACCAGTTCTGTCCTGCATACGGAAATGTATTTGATATCTCTATCGTGTGAAGTTGCAATCATGGAAACTAAGAAATATTACAAAAATTAAAAAGCAAAGTTTTTACTCCCCTAGTAGCAGACATTTCTTCTCTTAATATGTAAGCTTTCACTTCCCCATTAATTGAGATGTTACCACGTAGCTTTTCAACCTCCAAGCAGTTTTTCAATCCAAATAGAAAGAGTGGAACAAAACTCTTTTTTAAAAAAAAAAAAAAAAAATCCCAATTGGATATAAGAGAGTAGTACATAAAGAGCCAGAAGCTCTTTCAGTAACACCAGATGGGGAATTGCTGCATCCAGGCCAATAACATACTGTAGAGCTACAACATCCTGGTTAGAGGACTTGCAGCCAGGACAGACAGGCACCAAATGATGAAGAACACGCCCTGGTAATCTGTTCCGAGGATAATTACCCTCAATTTCAGACAGAAGAAATCTAATTTCCAACTACTGAATCTTGCCTTCCCTTCATCTACTCCATTACAGAGCTCTTTGGTGGAAAACGCTGTCTTCTGTACAGAATCAAGACCAAAGAGGTGCAAAGCAGATGTAATCTAGCAATAAATTGTGTCAATGGAACCATTTAAAAGAATAAAGTTTAGTTTATTTATTCAGGTTTTATGACATTTACAGCAGTACTGATTACTATTGCCAGCAGAGCCTCAGCAAACTCTCATCTTATTCAAATCTAGCCTGTATTTTTACAAGGGAAAAAGCCTGGTGATTTGATTTACAGACGTCTTGACTCAAGCCAGGCTTTGGCCACAGTGTTTACAGGAGGTTTTAAAGGTAGGGTGAGTAACTTATTAAAAGATGTTTTAATATATGGTTAATAAATTATCATAGACTGTTCGAGGTCGTTGGTTTGCTTATAATTGCCAGCTCCAGACAGCTTTGCGAGCAAGAAAGCTCAACGGCTCATCCTGCTCACTTCCCCACACTGCTCCCTTAGGCCAGCCTCCAGCTGAGCCCCAGGGGCTCATCCTGCATTTTCTCCTGTCGAGGTTAACACTCTTCCATCAGCTGATGTTCTGTCAATAGTTGCCTAGAAAATGCCTCCACCTGAATTATCTACGGAGCAAATGCTAATTGTGCCTAAAAACACATTGACAACACAAAACCACAGCTACGCTGCTTGTTTTTTGCTATGAAATATGTGGTCACACAGCAGGACACTCAAGTCTTGCCACAAGACAGAGGCACATTGGCAGCAGGAAGTCTCCCTGGCACTGCCTCAGCCACAGCCAAACAGATCCAGTTGTGGCTCAAAGTATTTTTCTTTATTTACGGATGAATGAGAGCTGCTATGCCAATGTTATCTCTGTAAAAATCTCCCAAGCCCTTCCGTGCAATGCTAGTATTTGTTAACTAAAGGAAAATCAGTTCTGCTTTTGTGTCCGTATGTGAGAAAATACATGGAAGTTCCTTGCTGAGCTGAGAAAACTTGTCTTTGAAGGCAAGTTTCACAGGGCTGAGCAGAAGCTCCAGGCAGCCAGCATCTTAACAGTGATCACCCTCTATTCAGGAAGGTGCCATATGCTCCTGCATTGCTCTTATGCTCCCTGGGCACCCACTCACAGCCACCGCTGCAGACAAGCCATCAGGCTGGGTGCTCCGAGCCATAGGTTCTGATTTAGCTGCAGATAGCAAATGCTTTGGACTAGAGTAAACCACAGGCTTTTTTTGTCCTGTGTCTCATTTCTGACAGTGGTGAGAAACCGGAGACTTCAGAGAACATGCAAGAAACTCCACTGCAGCAGGCAGTTATAACCGATTCACAATCGCTGAACTAACACTGAAAGAAGCATCAGTCTGAAGGTCACCACATGGGAAGAAAGTTCTGCGAACGCTCAAGTCTGGCAATCGGACAAGATAACCTACAGTATCTATTCTGTCTTGATGTGTGTGAAAGAAATCATGGGAATAGCTTTACTACTTCTGAGAACTTGGATCAAAGTCCTGGCATTTTGAGCTGTAAAGTATATGATCAAACAGTGTCTCGATTATCAGCTTAACTTCATCTTGAGACTGAAACATGTCACTCTTAAAGCTTTGATTTCTCAGGCATTATTTGTAAGGAAATTATAAGCCTAATAAGCCACAGCACAAAAGTATGAAGTGTAAATGTGACAATAATAATCCAGCAGGCACATGCCACTGGTCTTTAAACAGTGCAAGGAAAAGTTACTGCAGTTCTCTAAAGGAAGCTCAGACCACAGGAGTTTATTGCTTTACAGGCAATTCTTTTAAATATTAACCCTTCTTAATTTGACTCTGTAAAACACTGACACCTAAACACTCCTTTCCAACTAACAGCTGATTCTGTACAGTACATTATTCTTTTATTCAGGTAAGCAGGGCCATGACCCCCGCCACTGATCCACCATCGATAAGAGCTGGCACAGCCCTGGACACACTCCACTCCCTCCTTGCTTCTGCACCATCCCCTCCCTTGTTCCACAGCAGCAGCAGAGGCAAGGAGCCCTGCAGGGACCTAACCGGGATCTAACACAGTTCGTCAACAGCCCAGCAAAAGGCAGGGTTTACTCTGACTTTGCTCAGTGCCCTGAGCCAGTTTGCTCAAGGGATTTGGCTGCACAAGCTCAGGAGCATGCAATTGGAGACAGGAACTCTTCCAGCAGCAAACGTGTGTGTAGGATAACCAAAGAAACCCCAGCCTTAGCCCTTCTACTCATAGATTTATTTCAGAACATGAGATTTATCATACTGTAACAATGCATCACTAAGCACTGGTGTTGTGAAGGAAGTTTACTGTCTCTTCAGGAGCCTGGCATGCTGACCTCCCTTTCACCTCTTCCAGAGAGAGGCCTGAACTGAAGTGCCACATCCAAAAGCCACAGGGTTGACCCCTCACTGTACGGTCACCAACACTGGCTAACTATCAGAATGTTCTCACATGTCGGGTTACATCTCACAACATCTCCCACAGCTTCTAGGACCAGGCAAGAGATCTACCTCACTCTCATCAGCAAGAACCTGTGCTGAGTGAGTGTCATTTGGTCCTAAATCTTCATTTTGTGTCAGAAGGAAAACCTGAGTGGTTGTCAGCAAACTCTCAGAAGTGCTTTCTATCAAAATAATTAGAGTTCAGCTCAGGAGCTGGCACTGGGTAATACCAGCCAATTTTCTCTGCTTCCTGGAAATGCTATTCCTGATGCAGGATGCTCTTCTCTGTACTGCAGAGAGAAAATAGATATTAGAAAGCTTTTTTGGGCTTAAATAGCTTCCATGTCTGTCTTATGAATCTCATTTCAGAAACCAGTCCAAAACTGCAATAAAAGCAACAGTTCAAAACCAGAGATCAGTCCTTACCTGCACACTTGTGAGGGTCGTATATTGGTAGGCTTTTACAATCGCGTAATTGGCTTCAACATCAGCCAGTCCCAAAAAAATATACTTCCACCACCTCTGTTTCAAAATTTGCCAAAGACTGTCACTGCCTGTTTAGAAGAAAGAGGCAATCAATACGTGTTTCTTTCCAACCAAGCATTGCACAGGAATCTTGCTTTTTAGAAGCATAAATAATACTGAAACGTTCGATTTTGGATGCCCCTGCTTAAGAAAGACACAAAAAACAGCAAAATGCAGCCTGGAAGGAAACAATGCAAATGGTGAAAAGCAGAGAAATTCTTCCACACGAGGAAAACACCAACAAGACCAGAGTTGTTTAAAGAGTAAATTAATAACAATAGGAGGAATATTAAATAGCCTCTGGTAAAGAAGCCTGCTACAACAAAGCCTATTTTCGCTAATATAACATAGGACTTGAAACCAAAGAGCACATAATTTTAAACAGATATGAAATGAAATCAAATTAAATGCACATTTAACCTACGAAATTCATTTCCATGTGTTATTACAAGGCAGAAATTTCAGGAGGAACTTGAAAAAACTAGCACAAGTATTAAGTTCTTTAGTTTCAAAATCTGAAAGGAAAATGTAGAAGAGGAAAAAAATGATGAACCAGAATCTCCCATCCCATATTTCACATACCAGTCCTAAATGCCAGCATTGTTGTATACACTAGAAGTAGCAAAGAATAGTTGATAAAACTTTGAAACATTGGAGTATTCACTTGGTATTGTTCTGCTAGGTACTGGCTTGTAACAGCAGTCCCACAGATAAACAAAGAGAGCATCTGGCCCAGAATTATCGTTTTCAAAATATGCCTGTGAATATAAAAGACAACATAGTCAGCTTAAATGTTCATGGTTTTAAAAAAAAATAATTTGTTAGTTGTACAAGGAAAATGCCATTTTTTAGATTGACACATTGTTCTTTTTCTACTTCCCATCAACGTTGTTCTGACTTACCAGTAAGCAGGGTTTTGTGAACACAGAAGATCTAGACTAACCTCATGACAGCCATAGAATAAGTGAGGCCAGTTCAAACCGCCAGTGATGAAGACTGCAATAATTTGCAAGGATCTCCAAGCAGCTCACCTGCAGGATCTACTCTCATCAGCAGGGATTTTGATACACATGGCCCAAGTTAAATCCTTCACCCTCCACTGAGTCCTGTTCTGACTTTGGCCAATAGAAATCTGCAACATGGAGATAAGGCACAACTGCCTTCAGGCTCTTCTGAGACCCGAGCCTTTGAAAGTGAGCTGAGACCCTAAGCTGAGCCACGCTAGGGAAATACAAAAGCATTAACCATAGAATCATAGAACAGCCCGGTCAGAAGAACTTCGAAAGATCACCTGGTCCAATCTTTCATGGGAAAGACAGTTTGGAAAAAAATTATCTAGCACCTTGTCCAGTCACATCTTGACAACCTCCAGTGGTGGGACTCCACTACATCACTGGGGAGGTTGTTCCAGTGATTAATTGTCCTCACTATAAAAAAATTCTTTCTTATAAGAATTGTTATAATTAATACTTATTGTGGAATTTTTTCTGCTATATGCCATCACATCATGCTGTAATTGAGGATGGAGTTAAAAACATGTTTTAGCCAAAGATCATGTTAGTGTTTACTACTCCTTTAAGTCCAATCCACAGCTAGCTAGGGAAAAAGAAAAAAAGGCTCACGCTCTTTTAGTAGCAATTCTTCACCTAACATAAAGCGGCTATGAACTATTCCAGGTGTTCCTAGACAAACAGGAGCACGCGTAGATTGCAGTGTATCTTTTGACTTGCTGTTTTTGCTGCCAGTGGGGCTATCCAGATTTGTACCACCCTGGTCTCTGCCTGCATACTCACAAGATACAGCAAGAGGGGCTCAGTACTCTGCTGTCTGTACAGGTCTGCAAAGTTCGCATCTAATTTGTTTACTCTGAAGACTACTGATGAGAATTTAACCATCTGCACAACCGATTCATTCATTCCTACTCAACATGACCGAGCAAGGAAAGAAAGCCTTCCATTAGGATTCTGCACCTACCCTGTGCCCACATCTCTCTGCGATGATTTCTGGCAGGACACCCACATGCCAGGCACACCACCTGACAGTAACACCACTTGTTTTCCCAAGGCAGGTGATTTTAACGTAGTAAATATCAGCTCACTCAGCTATGCTGTGCAATCCGGCTGTTGGGCAACAAGAAGGGTGTGTTCAAGGGTGCTAAAGCCTTGAACAGTCAAGCCTTGAACATTGTCACTGTGTGACAATCACACAGTCAATCCCTCCTTTTGGAAGGGAGGCATCTTCTTTGCACGGATTCTAATTCAGCTACATGAATCTCATTTCCAATTCAGAGTGACAACGAAGGTCTTCTGACTTTAAAAACGCCACTAGGCACATATTTCTCTCCAGGTCCATTTTGATGGGACAGCAAATCTCGGCAAAGTCCAGCCACGCTGCACTTCCAAGAGATTTGAGCCCCGCATTTTGCTACAGCTTGCCTTGCACATCTATGTTGTAAATATTCATGTATCATTTGACAATCTTGTAAGGTCCCATCCAGCCTCATATGAACAACTTCCTGGTGCATGAGAGAATGAACATTCTCATTTCTAGCATTGTGAACGTTGAAGTAAGCAACAGAGACCATATTTCAGCTAGAAATTTATCATGGCTACTTTGTAGCACAGCGCTAACTGTAAATAGTGCTATAAAACACATACATGTATTTTTATATATATATATGTATTTGTGCACAAAAAAAAACCTTTGAAGCTACCTCACTTCTGTTACATCAAATTTCTCTCTATTCTGGTCAAAAATCTGATTGCACTATTTGATGAACAAATCGATAATGATCATGACACATTCTGGCTAATTACTCTGACTGATGCAGAAATGTCTTTTTACCTTCATCTAAAGAATTAATTTAATGAGGTGTCACATTAAGAAGAATGTAACATAGTTCAGCTAGAATTTCCAGGAGGAGACTACTTCTTCACTCAAGCAGGCAGGGACGATGGTTCCAGTTCATCCTTCGCCAGCCCTGTGGACTCTGGCTCCTTTGCAGGAGCTAAGATGACAGAAGACCCATTGAAATTTCAAGGAAGAAATAACATGGTGAAGGACACACGAAAAAAGTGGTTTCAGGTATTTAAAAAAAAAACACCACATATATTCTTTTTATTATTCAAATAGAGAGTCTCTTGCTCCAAACTAGCAGAAAATATTTCTTTACCCTCAGTGCAGGGGGCACAGAGTAAGCCTTTAGCAATTTATTAGACTAAACTCACCCCATGCTTGGACTAGCTGGGTGGAGGGTGAGGAGGTGGGGATCAAACCTGAGTAGAAGTGTGACTGGGCACAACTGCTGCAATTTTACCAGAGCAAAGCTGTGAAGTCTGCATAGTCCACAAAACAAATTGCGCTCATCAGTACTTCACCAGGAGAAGTTAAAGCTGCCTTGGCTGGCAGAAGCCCTGCTCTCCTGGATGCAAACTCCCCTTCACCCATCTCGTAGGCGGTGCCACAGAGACGGGCAGAAGCACGGGCAGGACTCCACAAGCACCTGGCTTGTCTAACATGGACTTGTGTGGGGCAAGGTTTTAAACATTTTCCTCCAGGATATGATATGCAAGAGGTAGCTGTGCTTCTCCTGAACTACGGCACCCTCTCTATAGCAGAGGTCGGGACTCTACGCACACAGTGTTTGGGCAAACCCGAGAGTGACCACGTTCCAGTGAGAGGGTAAAAGGGGGAAAATCTGCTGCCATTCAAATTTGCTAACAACTGATCAGCTTTAACCATCGTTTATTAAAAACCAGAAAGACCCTGTTGCCCTCTTGCAGTGCAGTAACTTCACTAAGCTGACCCTCAGCTTTTCTAATAACTAAGTTTTCCCAGTTTGAAGTACCTAGGGAATTATTTCCCTGTCTTTTTGCATATGGGAAGAGATGCAGGTCCAGAATCTACAGGACTGTTTGCTTAGTGGTTACTGCGCCAGCAGTCACTGCCATTTAGTTAATGTATGTCTCGGCAGTAGTACAGCATTTACTTCTACAGTGCCGAAGGCATCTGACAAGGAAAGCAGGCTTCATCCTGTCTCATTCCCTTCTTTATTTTTCTCTATTTTAATTCAGGGATTTTTTTTTTTCTTCCCTGAACGGATTCAAAATGCGAAGATCAAAAAGAGCTGCAGGAAGCAGCAATGGTTTCCCCTTACACCACTTGCCAAGGTGTTAAAATTAATCTCTTCAAATTGCAAAGGTGATGCGGGTGTTCCCGGCATGACACGCTGGGCTCCAGGCAGCAAGACAGCGGGGTGACCAGAGTGAGATGACCCTCATTAAATGTGGGCTCAGGAGCCTTATTATTTCAGTGCCCACTAAATTCCCACAGCAAATCTGAATAGTGCTTGATCCTCTGTAAAACTGGAGAGCAAACTCTAAATCCTATCGGTCTCATTTTGCAAGACAATTCCTTGTGAAAAGAAGGCTTCGAGTTTCCATCCACTCGGTATTGACATGAGTATCGACGACTGATTTTTCTATTAATAATTTATCATCATTTTTTGAAATATGTTAATTATTAACTTTTCCATGTCAGAACTTGATCCTCTCTGCTCTTCTTTAATGCATTGGTAAGGACTAAACCACTTTGTACTCTCAGATGACGCAAGGTAAGTGGTCTAAAATGGCCTTTTAGTTTTATAGCTTGGGATGTTTTTTTGGGTTTTTTTATTGCTTGGTTGTTGGCTACTACGTAATTACTCCTCCTCTCCCTTCAGCCACCATATCTTAGCTAGATGTATCTACGGCTACAAGCAAAACTAGGAGTATTTTGGGATTTTTTAAAACATGAAAGTTGGCCACAAATTGGTCTAAAGCTAGCACTGAACAATGTGCAGCTCCTGACACCATGAGAAAGTCAGGCTGGGCTTTCTTCAGCTCCGTGTGAAACACTGAAGAAAAATACCCCAATATATCAAAATACATTCAGAGCCTGCATCTGAGGAAATTAAAGAAAATCTAATAACCCCCTAGTTAACAATTTTATTGGCTATTAGTTTAATAAATCCTATAATTTTAATGTGATTTTTTTCATGAAAATAAATATAGCTTTTCAAAAATTAAGTTTATTTATGTCACCAGTTAAATACTAACAGGCAAAGCCTGGCAACACTCTTCACAGCCAGTTTATTTGCACTTCACCTTTAACTACTGAACCCTTCCTGAACGGGGGCGGGGGGGGGAAGGGAAAAGAGACTAAAATCGGGGGGGGGAAGGGAAAAGAGACTAATTCATTTGACTAATCTAACATTTTCATGCAAGCAGTTAAAGAAAAACGTGGGTTCAGACTGAAGCCATATTTCCCTATGACTAGCAGATAGCTCAGGATGGGAAAAAACATTTTTAAGAGCTAACATTTTAGCGGTTAGTGTTTCAGTGTGTTCTGCTTTGAAACTTTACAATTTAATTTGTAAAAGGTAAGAAACAGAAAAGAAAGACTTGTTTGGTTTCAAGTTTGGTTTGATTTTACTCAAATCTAGCTCGTTACATACATGTATTAAACTTCCCCATGACTCAGAAAGGTCTCTACCAAAACTGACGTGGCTGAGCCTCCAGCCAGCTAGGAAAAAAAAAGAAAAAAAAAAATCAAAAAAAAAAAAATCAATTCAGTGTCTCAGACAAGACTTTGCAAAACTCGGTGAGAGCTCATCAACAGACTCCCTCAGTGTAGCCCTCTGGCAACATTTTGGCAAAACTACTAGCACAGGTGGGGTTATTGAACAGTTCAGCCAGGTCCTACCTTGTCTTTTTGGGCATTCCTGGCAGGCAGAAAGAAGGAAAAGAGAAAAACTTAGAACCAAGAGAGAAAGGCAGGCTCTGCCCTCTGGAATAAGACTTCGCTTGGCCAGCACAGACCTCTCCAAAGGCTGGTCCTGAGACCCCAGCTCATAAGTGCGGGGCTGGCAGAAGAGCCAGCACCTCCTGTTTGTCAGCCAAAGATATCTGATGCAATAGTTATTACAGACCAAATCTAGAGCCCCCTAAAAAAACCTTTCAACAGCAATTTTTTATTTTTTTTTTCCTCCAGATGGAAACTGAAGCTGTTATTTAACGGTAGCTCTTGCAGGCTGAAAGTCAGAGGAGACAGTTCTGCTCTCACTAAAGGCAGCGCTCGGCAAGTACCAGCTTTGGGACACATGCGATGCCTGCACAAGGAATGTGATCCAAGGAAGGAGGGAAAGGGAATATTGGTCTTTCTGGACTCCGCACCTCATCTCAGCTATTTTGCTCTGTTATCTTCTCTGCCCCTCCCCCCCCGTGTATTCCTCACAGCAATGTTGATAAAAACAGTACAGAATGGGTAAAAGTACAGAAAAATAGGAAATAGATAAAAGTACAGAAAAAAATAGGAAAACAGAAAAATTTTGAGCCAGAATTGCTACAAAAATAATCAACTGCATGTACGCCTATGTGAAATTACACTCTTAGTTTAACAAAATCAAACACATCACTCGCTAATTCCACACTTATCTCGGCTGACGTGACTCTTCACCTCGCACACGGCAGCAGCTGCCGCTTGGCTGCGCCTCCACCGCGGCCCCCGGGACCTGCTGGCGCAGCCCTCCATCACCAGGAGCCAAAGCTCTCCCGGCTGCCGCCCGCATCCCGCCACGGCGGTGGCTTTCAAGGCTCGCCCGAAGGATCCGAGCTTTGCTCGGCCCCACGCTCCGCTCCCCGGGCCTGCGCCGAGACATCCTCCCGCCCCACGGCGGCGCTGGCTCCGGGCCGGGCACCACACGGCTCCTCCGGCGGCACGGATAACCCACCGCCTCCGCACCGCGTTATCGGCCAACGCGCCGAGGACAGCAAGATGGTTTCCCCCTTCCCCTCCCTCCTGCGGCGCGGGGGGAGCGACCCCGGCCCGGGACACGGTCCCCCCCGCCGCCACCCGTCTCCATGCGGAGGCCGGGGGAAGCACGGCCGGGGACTCACCAGGTGCAGAGCTTGGCAGCGACCAGCGCCAGCAGCCGGCGCGGCGGGGCGGCGGCATCCCCGGGCGGCGTCTCGGCCCCGGGCGCAGCGGCCGCCGCAGCATCGGGCGGCGGCGCGCCGGCAGCGGCCGCCTCCATGCCGCCGTGCGGCCCCGGCCCGGCCCTGCGCCCGCCGAGAAGGAGGGAAGGAGGGCTGGAAGGCGCGGCGGGAGCGGCGGGCGGTACTCCGCAGAAGGGAAGAGCGGCGGCACCGGGATGGCGCGGCAGAGCTGTGCCGGAGGCCGCCGAGCCGCGCTTTGTGCCCGCCGAGGGGCCGCCCCCAGGAGGGGCACGGCACGTCCCGGGGCGGGAGGCGGAGGGGACGGGGCTTCGCTACCTGTCCCGGGATGCTCCTCGTTTTCCTTCTCTTTAACGAGCCCCAGCGCCGCTGCGCGGGTTTCCCTCCACCCGCTGGGCGCAGGTGAGAGCAGAGCCGAAGTGCCAACGCGGAGTTCATATTCCTGCTCTCCAGCTCGGGCAGCCTGCGGGGCTTCCCGGCAGCAGCTCCTGCCCGGTGCCCGGGTGCGGGTCCCTGCAAGGCCTCTTTGGACACGTGGAGCCCTGACTGCAGCCTCGTGTGCGAGCAGCTCAAGTCTCACCTTTCTTCCAGTTACACGAGTCAAAGTTACTCTAAACCCTTAAATTTTATTTTCTCCCAGCTTTGTGCACAGCCTTGAGCTCCTCTAAGGTTTCAACGCCCCCCTTTCTGCTGACAACTCCCATGCCTGAGGATTTACCTCGTCCTTTTGTTCAGCTCACATCTCAGCTGAACTCACCTGGAGAACCTGGTGGCACTTTGTATATCCTCGTAGTTTTTTTAATGACTCTCACTTTTAGTGATGCTCTTTCTGTGTCATGGGTAATGGAATTAAACTCCAGAAGTGCCTCCAGGAAGAGCAATCTCCTGCCCTCATTGCTGCAAATATTTGTCACTGTCCTGGCTATGCTGGCATCCTTTCTGCCACAAGACACTGCTGCTCTCTGCCCTCACCTGTTCCCTTCAGAGCACCGTGGTTTGATCTTTGTCCCCCCAACACCACAAGTCTTTTTTCAGACATGTTTTTCCCTATCACAGTTCTCTTGTTCAAGCTGTGTTTATCTCCCTTTGCAACTACCCAAATTCATCCTCATAGGATTTGATTTAGGAGTGTAAAAGAGGCATTAATCTGCCATTTTCAGGTGATCTTTATAATTTTATATGCCTGTCAGTCCCTTTTCAGCAGAAAGGTGAATTTTAGTCTCCCACTTCCAAAGGGCCAGGCCCTAACCACTAAGGTATTGGCTACATGGGGAGTATTGATCACCAAGTCCCCTCTTTGACTCTGCCATCATGTAATATTAAAGCTGTAGGTCAGTATGAAAGAAAAGGTGTGTAAATATATGGTTTGTGTTGGAAGGGAGCTTTAAAGATCATCTGGTCCAACGCCCCTGCCATGGGCAGGGACACCTTCCACTAGACCACATTGCTCAAAGCCTCATCCAACCTGGCCTTGAACACTTCCAGGGATGGGGCAGCCACAACTTCTCTGGGCAACCTGCTCCAGTGCCTCACCATCCTCAGAGGGAAGAATTTCTTCCTCACGTCTGATCTAAATCTACCTTCTTTCAGTTTAAAGCCATTGCCCCTTGTCCTATCGCAACATACTCTTGTAAAAATTCCCTCTCCAGCTTTCTTGTAGGCCTCTTTTAGGTACTGGAAGGCTGCTAGAAGATCCTCATGGAGCGTTCTCTTCTCCAGGCTGAACAACCTCAACTCTCTCAGCCTGTCTTTGTAGGAGAGGTGCTCCAGCCCTCGGATCATCTTCGTGGCTCTCCTCTGGACCCACTCTAACAGCTCCATGTCCTTACGTTGAGGGCCTCAGAGCTGAACGCAGTACTTCGGGTGGGGTCTCACAAGAGCAGAGTAAAGGAGCTGAATTACCTCCCTGGACCTGCTGACCATGCTTGTGATGCAGCTTAGGATGGGCTTGGCTTTCTGGGCTTAAAAAGCATTTTTAATAGAGCATTGATAAACATACTTCTATATTTTTAATATACATATATATATACCCCTATTTCTATATTATATGGAGATTTTATGTATTTTTCCTTCATTTGTATAACAGAATAGTTTGCGGATTTTTAATTTTGAATTCCTAATCCAATAAAAATCCTGCTGTGACTCCCACAAGCGATCAGTCTATCAAGATTAGTTCAGTGTTATGATTAGTTTCGTAGCTATGAGTCAGGTCATGCTGGTCATGATTCTCCATAACACAAAAGAACAAGTTTAAAAGAAGCAGAACTATGAGACCCTGCATATGGCATCATATCTGAGCTTCACATCTGTGGTGCTATTATCTTTGCCTTTAATTTTATTCATCCCACATCTCCAATCTGCTGCTGATTTTCCAAAGACGAAGAATTGTGTCTTTGGTGCTTTTTGTCTCCATTTAAGCTCAGCTCTTGGAATTCCTTGCTACAGGTAGGCTACAGCAGCCCTACACCAGAAAGCCACTGCCAGGCTGGGGCTTTACACTGGAGCTGCTCAGCTGCAGAAGGATTGCAGTCCCACAGGGGTATCTGTGTACTGCTGAAATATGAAACAAAGAAATAAGACTTTAAACAGTCAGAAACCTCTTTTTAATTTAATTTCTTTAACAAGAATAAAATAAAATGAAAGTTAAAAAAAGCCAACAGAAACAACAGTTTCTGTAAGTGCCCTTTCTTAGACTTTGGGGACTAAGTTAATTTCAGAGTATGATAAACTTTGCTATCTCAGGAAACTTTTATGGCTTGTGGACTACATGGCCCTGAATGCAGAGATATATGAGACGTCTAAACGTGACTGTGTTCAGCTACTCCTACACCAGGCTCCTGCTTTTACTACAATTCTGGGTTCACCTCAAGTGTGTTTCTGGATTTTTGTCAGCCTCATGCCACAGCAAAGTGGCACGGCTGCCTGGAGTGTGTGCCAGCCAGGCTGCCTGGCTCCAAGAGACAGCCTCCATTCAGCCCAGAACTGGTATGATCGCTCCTTTGTGCTGTCTCACCAGTGGAAGCTTGGGATTGTGTGTGTCCAAGGCTGTGCATCCTCTTTCAGATATAAAAACTCTGTTCCTGCTCTACAAAAGTGACTAGTTCCACTGTAACATGGTTTATTGTGTCTTTTCCAGGGTGAGTGAAATCCCTGGGAGAGGCTCTGGTTCATCTACATGCAGGATGTATGAGGCATTTACCTCTTTTTTGACTTAGAGAGACGGTTGACAAAGAACTATGAGCAATATGTTTGTAGAATTCTTTAAAAATTATTTCTTTCTATTCAAAATTTGTATCTAATATCTAAATTTCAAATGATTTTGAAGTGTGATTGAAAGGAACTAAGAATCTAAATATTTCTTATAGTTGATTATCTTCTGGAATGATTGAAGGATAACCCAAAAGTAACGGCATAGCTTTTTTTGCTACTTTTCCAAAACGATTACTTTTGAGCCGAGAATGAATAAAAGACTTAGCACAGCCATAACAAATGAGACACAGACATAGCTCTCGTATCTTCATCTGCTGTCAGCTCCTTTCTGTTAAACAGTTTTATTTCAGTGTGTTCTATCAGGCTGTTCCTTCTGCTAAAAAAATCATAAATTTAGTAGGTGGTAAAAGTAGATGACAATTATAACAAGTAAAAACACAGAACATTATTTTCAAGCTGACAGCATCTGCTTTAGGTTTCAGGGAACTTAAAGTGCAATGCAATTGTACACCTAGACACTTTATTGTCTGTTACTGTAACAAAATTATATTTTGTGCATTTACCTTATTGACAAAAGGAAACATAAAATATATTGCACAGATTTAACTTAAAATCTGAAATTGCAGAGGTGATTCCTTGTAAAATGATGAGCAAGCATAATTCTAGGGTTTCTTTCATTGGAAATATTTATGCCACTAGAGGTCCTTCATGGTCAGATTATTATTTCCTCCACAGTGTGGTTTTTTTTAATTATTTCTTTATCCATGCTACATACAAGAATTACTGTCTCTAAAGAAATCTATTTTGTGTAATGTAATACATTCTTAGAATAATAGAGTGATTTTTCCTTGATTAAGTTTTTTCTGAGAAAATATCAATACCAGGATTTTTCATAGAATCATAGAATCATAGAATGGTTAGGGCTGGAAGGGACCTTCAAAGGTCATCTAGTCCAACCCCCCTGCAAGGAACAGGGATATCTCCAACTAGATCAGGTTGCTCAGGGCCTCGTCCAACCTGGCCTTGAACGTCTTGACGTTTTTCAAATATAATTTCTTTAATAAAAGCTCCTGGTTTATTATGAAATAAAACATTATTTATTTTTTAATTGAACGATTGCATGTTTTAACATTTCCAAAGTTTCATCATCTTACACTCCTCTCCAACATAACTGCTTTTCTCTTAGAAAAATAAAGAAGGAAGCAAAGGTCAAACTAATGAGCAAAATGAGGATAAACAACTGGAACAATAAACCGATATGTAAGGTAGTTTTAGCCTGCTGCTTCGTTATTTTCATCTTACTTTTCCTAGTTAGAAGCTGGTTAAAAATGTTTGTAAACTGTTTGGTAGAACTGCGCAGCCTTGGGAACTTGAATGATAGGAGGACTGAGATTAAACATCGCTACAGAACACAATGTCATTTATCGGGAAAATAGTAACAAAGATTTGTAGCATAAGTTCATCATTTGGAAATGATTAGGAACTAAGGCAAAGAAATACTTGCTGTTCCCAGGATGGCCATGAGCTGAAAAGGCCTAATAGCTGCACAAAGGGCAAACGTAGTCCTAGGATGCATCAGCTGGAATCAGGACAGAGATGTGTCAGACTATAGAAAGTCCTGGGGAGATGACTTCCGAAATATGGTGTATATGCTGATTACTCATGTTCAAGAAAAACGTGCAGAAAGATGTCAAAAGATCTACAGGAGATGACAGGAGCTTGGCTTGTTAGTCTGGCAAAGGACACAGAGACGGGATGGGACCGCTGTCAAAAATGCACTGGAAGTAACCCTAGAAAAAGAAAGAAACTTCTTCAAATAAAAGACAATGTTAGCACAAGAACAAACATGTAGATATGAAATATTATTAGGTTTAGGCTGAAAATGAGAAGACAGTTCCTTACTAATACTTGCAATACAGCTGTCTCTATTAGGACCATCAGGCCTTGGAACAGATTTTCCATAGGAGTAGGAGAAACAAGGAAATACCTGGCAGCAGGACGTTAGCCCTGATAACCGAGAGATTCCTTCCTGTTCTGTATCGATAGGAAAAAAAAAAAAAAAGATTTGCAGACATAGGAAATCACAGTTTTAAAATTAAAACATTCTCATGATCTCTAAGATTGGCCATTAAAAAACTCATTTGAGAAACATCACAGTAAGCTACTTAGGGCAAAAATCACTCCTTATGGCTGCACCAACATATCCCGCAGTGCAGTGGTGGGTCTGCTGTCTCTACCAAGAAGGAACTATGAAGCAGAATGTGTTTCCAGATTGCAACATCAAAAAAGATGTTAACTAAGCAAAAGCAACTGAACAAGGAAGGGTGTGAATTTCCATATATGGAGAGCTTTATTTAAGAGAAAAGATCAAGAATGGAATTCAGGTACTTGATTGTCATTGAAAATCACCAGAGCCAACAGGAATATTTGGTAAGAGAGAAGGTGGCATTTTGAGGGTGATTAATATGAGGTCACACCAGTCTTTATGCATCACTGATTCTGGTCTTGCCCATCAGCCTCACTTCTCGTTCATCTGAGATGTGCCCCCTGCTTGGAACTGTACCCAGGAAAAAAAAAAAGGGGGGTTTTGTTGCAAACGTAGTGCCCCTGAGGCCTCAGTAAACTGATGTGGGTTCTGATTTCAGTAGTAACTAGTAAAATCTCAAAGGACACTGGGTTCGCACCCAGTCCAAATACAGCTCCCTCAAATCTACAGTCTTCCAGCAGTGACACCGACGTAGATTATATTGAAAGAGCTAATGGGAAAACTGGAGATTACAGCTTCAAAGCATGAGCTATGTCTCAGAAAGGCAGACATAATAAAGCCCAAGGACCATCAAAATTTGAATCTACTTAGTACATGTTGATAGCATGATTTTTTTTTTCCAAACGCTCATCCCTGAAATGAAGGAAGCTCTTCAGTCCTTAATCCTCTTCAATCTTCCTTCTCTTTTGAGTATCATATTCTCCCAGTGGTTTCCCAATGGCATAGCACTTCACACCTCTGACTGTGCAGCCACAGCCTATGTAAGACCTCTTCAATAGGCATCTCCTGTTCTTTGGACTAAACAGAATAGTTTGGGTTTTTTTTTAGTTGATCACCCTGATGACTATGAATATAATATTTGAAAAGACCCAACAAATTGCCTAGAGTCTCCTCTATACAGACTGGGGTACAACTCTATCTGAAAGCTCTCCACGTTATTTAGGAACTGTAGCCCAATGGATATTCCCAAAGTTTGGGAAGACTTTGCGTTTTGTTTTCCAGGGAGAAATTCCTGGCAATATGAATCTGATGTGGATCAAGGGGATGCACTTGTCTATATTTCTGTCAGACTAGGCAAAGCACACAGAATGGTTATTCTGGCCTGCACTATAGACCCTGGATCTGATAATCTGGTGCGCGTCGTGCCCGCCATTCAATTCAGGTGGGATCCTTGCCCTGCTCTGGTATGGGGTGTTGAGAGTCGGACCCTCCAGGAAGGAGACAGACTGGCTTTCCTTTTCTGGGATGAACCACGACACTGAGCCTTCCACCTCTGGCTGCGTGGTCCTGCCCCTTCTCTGATGTTCATCTAATCACACACGGAGCCCATGCAGCTGGCTGAGACACCAGAAAACATCTTGGGATTTGAGGGGTTGGTTTCTTTTTTCTTAAGTAAGATCAGTGTTTTATTAATTCAGCTCTCTGAATCAGATTCCTGTCAAGCAGAGGACCTCCAGTTCTAGGCAGAGGCATACTGGGTAAGGGCTTGGGGTGACAAGAGCAGCTCTGCTGTAGATCTATCTTGTCAGGATTGGGTTCTTCTTGGGGAAGCACATTTTAACTGTGCTCCCACCCTATTTTTAATATAACTAGATTAAGAATGTTAGTCTTTAAAAGAAAATCAGTAACAAAGTAGTCTGTTTACTACATTGATCCCATTTTTTCATCAGAATACCCTGTAGCACTTCACTCAGCCTTGATATTACAGGAAAAATATGAGTGTATATTTAATTGCAAGCCTTGCCATTCTGAGATCTTTCTTAACTGAAACTGCATTGTTTCTGTAGTATTCATTTCAGATGATTTGCTTGTCTATGATGGGATATTGTCGTAAATGATCGAGACTAAACTCGCCACGCGAAGGCGAGGATCGACAATTGATCCACCCTGCCTGTGTGTGAATGCCAGACTTTGCATTGTGTGGTTTATCTTTAAATCTTACCACTTGTATGCAGACTAGGGCTGAGAAGAGACTAAGCAGGTCCTGCCAAAACAGGCTTAAGGGTATGATAGTATTCTACAGGCAGATGAGACCCCTGTATCCACTCTCAACCTAGCAGAAGAGTTAGGAAAGTCTTTCAAATGTTGTTTTTACACACTACTGGCACTGTCACTTTTTCTTCACACTTGGACAAAAGAGTTGTAGGCAAGAACGTCTAAGGCAGCATTGTGGTGGTCCACCACAAACAAAATGAGGTTCCCAGGCAGAAGAAATTGTTTCATTACATCAAACCAGTACAATTTGAAGACAGTTTAGTCTGATGCACAAACAGTTCGTCCAATTGGATTTGCAGCGTTGCAGGCTTGGGCTGCGTCAACATGATATTATTAAGATAGGGAACTGACAAAGTGGTTTTCTGAAAGAGCTTGCTCCAGCACATTTTACCTCATCAGTGAAAGACTGGATGTGAGGTAGTAGATGATGCAGCTGTACAGTCTGTGGTGCCCAAATAAGTGGTCATATCTGAGAGAAGCAGCAAAGGAAAGCTAGTTCTTTCATTCCCGTTCATTTTTGCAATATTCTTGTTTTCAAGTATTGAATACAGTATCTCCCTGTTGTATGTATTTAAGGCATGATAGGTTTCCTTTAAAGAATCTGCCTATGCTGAAATGCTCAATGTAATATCTGTGGTGGTTATATCGTCCATAAGAACCCAGCTAAATCATTAAATTTCCAGTAATCACACTGTGAGTGTGCAGTCCCCAGTATTAATACTATCAGTACTACAAGTATTAAAATATGCTCTGAATTTTATTTATTTTGCATATGCTCCATAAAGGAACATAATTTCCTAATTGTTCTAAGCTAAGTACATGAATGTAGTTCTTTGACTGTTTCACTGTAATGAATGCTCCTTTCAAAGTGTTTCTTAGGGTTTATCAAAAAATATTCATAGAATCGCAGAATAATTTAGGTTGGAAGAGATCTCTGGAGGCCATCTGGCCCAGCCCCCTGCTCAAAGCAGGGTCAGCTAGAACAGGTTGTTCAGGGCCAAGGGCCATGTCCAGTTAAGCTTGAATATCTCCAAGGTTAGAGATTCCACAATGCTCTGGGTCCCTGTTCCAGTGTTTAAGTACTCTCATGGTTAAAAAAAAAAAAAAAGAATCCTTATATCTAATCAGAAATTCTCTTGTGGTAAATTGTGATTGTCATTCTTTGTCCTTTTGCTGTATGCCTCCGAGAAAAGTCAGGCTCTGTCTTCTCTACATCCTACCATCAAGAAGGTGAAGACTGCGAGAAGATCCCCCTGAGCTTTCTCTTCTCCAGGTTCCCTCAGCTTCTCCTTGGATGTCATATGCTCTAGATCCCTGACCATTTTGGTGGCCTCCACTGGACACCTTCCTGTATGCTATTTTCTTTCTTGTACTGGAGAACCCAACCCCGAACACGGTAATGCTTATTAAGATTATCATGCAGAGTGAGTTCAGTAGTTTCAACAGAAGTGTGGTTTCTGCCAGTTCCTTTCTGACGTCTTACATTGTCTTACCTAATTATTTTTCCTTCATTCTTTTCACTGTTCATATCTATATTGAAAGAAGCGTTACTTAATCTCAGGAAAGACATTATTCTTAAAATCAAAACATGCCTTCTGACACTTTAAACCACACTTGGAGGAAAAGCACTCTGTAGAAGCATATTATGTGTTACACATGAAAAAGCAGAGATTGAATACCAACTTCAATATGGAACTAAGATCAAATTATTTTTTCTTCAATTTAGTTTGTGTCAATGTCAACAAAACATGACTAATACCAGACATTTCAGTGGTGTAAAATAAAGGTATTCTACATATAAAAAGATACTGTAGAAAACAGATATTATAAGGTTATACAAATAATGCAGAGGTAAACAGCTTTAAATCTTTTTTCTAAAATTCCTACCTATCAAAAGCCATTTCCTTAAAATTTCCTGCTTGAAGAAATTCTAGTTAAATATCATGTTCATGTTTCATATCAATTTCTTCTTAGAAAAATAATTACCTTTTCTCAAGATCATTCTATTTGGGGATTAAGTATTTAAAATTCTTAAAATATGTCTGTTCTTTTTTCAGTGTTGGAGTTTAGGTCTTGGTATTTTTATTCCCAACAGTTCCTAAACACTTTCTTTAAGTGAGGTGAGAGAGGAAAATGTTTTGTAAAAGCAGAATAAAAGTTAAAGAGGTTAGGTGTCAACCAGACCTGTGGAACAGCATTCCACTCTCTGTTTTAATCTTGGCAAGACAGTCCATTAATGAGTAAATGACGTAAGCTGCGCCTTTAACATAGCATTACTTTAGTTGAACTTTCACCATGTGGGAACATACTGGAAGGCATTTTGAACCTACAGTTTAATACACATTCAAAGGGAAATCGTTTGGTTGTTCTCATAAACGAACACAAAACATGATGCTAATTCACTTTTTTTTTTTTGTCAATATGAGTGTCAGAAAATATTAAGTCTTCCAGGCACTTGCAGAGCTTAGTTGCCAGGTTGGAAAATGTTAAGTTCCCAGTTAACTTTATGTGTTGAAGTGCTTTCCTAAACATTTTTACTAAGAAATGTGATCAGATAGGTTTAGCCATTTATTCCATTTCCTATTCCTATTATGATTTCATTAGGACTAAGATTGATCACAGAATTCTCTTTATCTGACAATCTTAATATATATGCAACCTTAGTTAAATCAATGTTATGTTGAAAAATAGATTAATGATAGAGGAATTATTCTTGGAGTTTTGTTGGGGGAGGGGTTGCAAAAATAAACTATGTTCCTATCTGAAAGCTTAGCTATTTTGTGGCAAAGTATTCCTTACCTTTCAGAATTGTATCTCATTTGTAACAGTGTAAGGTAGTAATAAATCCATGAAATTTGCTAGTCATATCCATGAAATTTGCTAGTCATATCCAAAGACATGCAACTTAGAACGTTCACCAAAGTTTTGTTTGTTTTTTTTTCTAACAACTTTTCCTTACAGTCCTGGCCTTCAGTCCTAGAAATTACAAGTTAGGTCTTTCCACAGGAAATACATGGGCGAAGAATTGGTATTCAAGACTGAATAGCCCTGTAACAGAGTACTATGCTTGTTGCTTTGTCATTCTGTCTGGGTGTGATAAATGCAATATCCCATGCAAGAAAATGACTTGTTATTACATCTATGAAAAAAGAAAAAGAATGGCTAAACTGATTTGCAGGAATCACTTGCATTATTTTATTACAATATTTTATGAAAACTGTAATTTTTATTGTGTGTCCACTTTCTTTTGTTTACAAATATTTTCTGTGTAATGTCTTTTTGGCTTACAAATTTTTCAGACACCCCCCTAACAACCACTTGATCCACCAATACCCCTTAGTCCACCACTACCATTCAGCCCACTTACACTGCCAAACCCCTTGCCATCGTTGCCCAGCCTACCAAACCAGACAGTGATATGGGCCACAACTTCAGCAGTCACATCATTACACCTCAGTATTACAGTGATCACTTCAAAGACATCTTCTGTTTCTATAAGCAATATGTAGAAATCAATGGTTGTTCAGTTCTCTCAGCATGCTAAGGTATGCTCTCCTGTTACCCGCAGTGCATTTAATGGTGAGTCAAAACTTTTTCAAAGAGCTCTAATTACTTTTGCATTGTGAAAAGACCTTTGTGCTTCTTGGAGTTGTAAACATTATGATATATTAGAGAATGCATACTCAAGAAAAAGAACTTTTAAGATTTGCAGTCAAATATGTATTTACTTGTATTTTGACCTACCTGGCACTGTCAGACCTTTTCCCATTTCCTTACAAGTAAGTCAGAACTTTACCAAAAGAAACAACAAGGTATTCTGCTCTTTGAAAATCACAAGCTAGGTTTTGATTAGAGTTAGACAGGAGTAAATTCAGTGACTGCCAAGACATACACATCTGAACTCAAATTTTTATCTAGTCATACTTCAGGATGATCAAGAAGGCTTGCATAGAAAAATTACCTAAACCAAAGGACCGGGTAGCTGAGTTTGCCAGCTGGCTTTGGCTAGCTATAACTACTGGATGTAGGCAAAAAAAAAAAAAAAAAAAAGCTAGAACATAAACCGTCTCTACAAATGCTTGACATAAATGCATCTACTTGAATGAAATATGAAAACCAGAATGCGTGACAAGATTAATGAGGCTCAATAAGTGTTGACTAAGGTAAGCCATTTTTTATCTTCATGTCTGGCTTGAAGAGAACTGGTGATTGACCTGTAAAGCCAAGAGGAGAGCTGTGCATGCTTAAGCACTTCCCAGAAAGGGGGCCTGTGTTCATAAAATAACTCTCTTAAAAGCAGCTGGGTAATTGTCTTCCAAACTGTTTGGTAGTCCCATATAGACAACTGCTTGCACTAAAAAACATTGATTATGGTGTTTCTGTTCGGGCAGTGAACATGATGCCATAGTTTGAGGAGACTTCAGAGAATAGAGTGGGGCAAACCTATCTTAACCACCTCAATTGGAGTTTATTTCTGGAAAAAGCGGGTTTTTTAATATAAAAATAATCCCTCTAGAAACGTGTTGGTAGGTCTGATCCTCAAAATTACTGAGAATCTCCTCAGCACCAAGGCTTTTCCCACTGGCTTCAGCAAAAAAAGATACCTTGTCAGTGTGTTTTTTCCACCTTAAAATGCCATTGGTCACAAACATGCGGACACACGTCTGGCGTAGCACATCCCTAGCACAACACATCATCGCAACGTCTTAACAAGTTTAATTATTGCTTATGCGTCCACATGAACCCAGTGTGTTCCACAGGACGCAATCGGGTAAATACAGCGTGCTTTTAAGGCAAGGTATAGATTTCGGCGGGTAAAATATGGACTTTTTCTATTATTATGCGTTAAAATGTCGCGCTTTAAAGAGTTCTACTTGAACTGTATTACGGGTTTTGAGAACTCCAGCTCGTAATCCCACACCGAGCCTCGGCATCTCCACGGCGGCGGCTGACGACGCCCCTCACCGCGGCGGC
Source organism: Tauraco erythrolophus (assembly GCF_009769465.1). Taxonomy (NCBI): domain Eukaryota; kingdom Metazoa; phylum Chordata; class Aves; order Musophagiformes; family Musophagidae; genus Tauraco; species Tauraco erythrolophus. The sequence goes on along the minus strand of NC_141465.1, from coordinate 118,791,545 downwards.
GAGCGCCCCCTCGCGCCGAAACGGCGCCTCCGCCGGCCGGGGGCGGGGCGGGGCGGGGCGGGGCGGGAGCGCGCACGGAGCGCGCCCTGTGCGCTCGGCGGGCCGCTGGAAGCGTGGCGCCGGCTCGCTGCCGAACGTACAAAAGCAGTGTCACTTCCTTTGCAGCTGGAATCACAGAACCGTCTGTTCGGAAGAGACCCTCAAGATCATCGAGTCCAACCATTCACCCTGCACTGTCAGGGTCCCTAAACCATGATCCTCAACACCAAATCCACAGGGTTTTTAACATCTCCAGGGATGGGGACTCCACCACCTCCTTGGGCAGCCTGTTCCAATACTTCACAACCCTCTCTGTAAAGAAATTCTTCCTGATATCTAACCTAAATTTCCCCTGGTGCAACTTGAGGCCATTCCCTCTCGTCCTGTCATTCATAACATGGGAGAAGAGACCGACCCCCATCTCCCTACAACTTCCTTTCAGGTAATTGTAGAGAGCAATAAGGTCCCCCCTGAGCCTCCCCTTCTCCAGACTAAACAGTCCCAGCTCCCTCAGCCGCTCCTCATAGGACAAGTTCTCTAAACCCTTCACTAGTTTTGTTGCCCTCCTCTGAACCCGCTCCAGCACCTCAATGTCCTTCTTGAAGTGAGGGGCCCAAAACTGGACACAGTACTCCAGGTGCGGCCTCACCAGTGCTGAGGACAGGGGGACAATCACTTCCCTACTCCTGCTGGTCACACTATTTCTGATACATGCCAGGATTCCGTTGGATGTGTGTGTTTATATCGTTACACGCATGTTTGTGCGCGCCAGGGGTCACCAAGAGTGTTTAGGAAATGGATAGGCAAGTCTTAAACTTCAAAACTTTATCCAATTAGTATCTGTTAATACATTCCACACTAATAGCTAGTTCTTGCTGATTATTATCACTAATTAATCAAAACTATCTTCAGCAGTATATCCAAAATCAGATACCAGAGTATAATACTGTGAAACTGATACTCTGCTGTAAGCACTGATGACCACAGTCATCGATGGCCTTAGTCACCAAGGTGGAAGAAATTAGGTTCAAGAGCTCTCTAATGAGAAATACTGAAAGCAAAGTGGGCTTCATCTTCTCACCTCCCAGCAAATTTGGGATCCTGTACTTTTCTAAGATGCTTGGATTTCTAGACAGTGCCCCGTTTTTCTGCTTTGGCTACACTAGCAGCCCTGTTGGGCTATGGCCTTTGTAGAGAAGGGCCACTCAGCTCAGATTCAAAGGGAGAAAGCAAAGACATTGTCACTTGGGTATTTTAAATGCTTGTGTTTTGAATTCTTTTTCTCTGGCAATAAGACAACTTTGAGGCAGCAGTGAAATAAGCATTGACCAAAGTTTGAAATCACAAAGGTCCATAACAGTTTCAAAGAAACCACCTTTCCTTCCAAGCAAGAAAGATGATAAGCATAGCAACTTCGGTGATAATTAAGAAGATAAAAGCCCCAAAGCTCCTCTATGTAATTCTGATATTCTGTGTAAATAATGGTAAATATTAACTATTTCATTGTTAATGTTTGATTTTTGTAACGCGTAAAGAGCAATTTCCTCAGTATATGTATCACACATGTTCAACATGCCAGGCCATAACATACGTTTTGAGAAAGGAAAAGTAGTTTCACTGTTTGCTTATCCAGGAAAATCTTTAACGTTCACTGTCATACTCTAAATATTAAAATGTGAATTGTGCCAAATCAATCTCATACACACACCCAGAGGGCACACATGGAAACATTACAGATACACAGATGTTACACCTTTGTTTCATGGAGTAAGCATATTTTAAGAACTGTTAGGACGTTAGACATACTCCAGAGATCTATCTTTAATTTCTCAAGTTAACTAGAATTACAAATTCTATCCCTGCACTTCCATGCTATAAACAAACACTGCGAGTTGAAGTTTCAGCACTCTTCTGCTGCGCTGCATTCATAGTGACCTTTTGTTGGTGGATTAAATGGCTATTGCACATGCAATGCAGACAGATACTCATCTGAACAGAGGCTCGGGTGCGTCCACTTCTAGCCTTAGTACTCTGAAAGTTTGTATGGCTTGTGTTCAGTTCTGCCTATTTTGTCCCTTTTTCTGTCTCTCTACATACCTCTCCAGACTTGCACTGTACTTTTTGTGTGGCCGGAAAGGGAACTCGGAGATTCTCCTAGTCAGTCCCAGCTTATGTGTGATCTGTGCTGCTTCCCCACAGTGGGCAAGCACCTCCTCGTCCCCTTCTAGGCTTGGAAGGGGAATAGGTTTTGCAGAGAACACAGTAGTGCTACTGTTGTCCACTGCAGCCTCTCTGGGGTTTGGAAATGAAAATGTGTTCCCTCCACTCTAGTTCTTCCTCAGGCTTTGCTAGAACAAGCCTCCTCCAACAGTCAGGCAGGCCAGAAACCAGTCAAGTCACCCAGAAATGACCTGAGGCTGCTATTGCGAACTTCAGAAAAATTTCCAATATCAAATAGAAGCACTGAAGAGAAATACACTCTGGAATCATCTGCCCACCTTGTGGTGTTAAGTCGTTAAGATAAACAGTCCTCTGTAATTCTCCTGTCCCCGTAGAGATGTAGCTCAAACGTGTTACAGGAACAGTCTGTTCTCTACCAGCACAGCATCCCTGCCTCACCCAAGGGCTCGTCCAGCCCTCTCCTGTACCAGCAACGCGTTATAAGCCAACTTGTTTACTGCACTGGCCCAGTGGTAATGCAGGCTTCCCACTGCTCAGAACTGGTTGCTGTTTTCTTGCCCATTTGGCTTTGTGATGCCCCATGTTTCAGGAAGAAGTGCTCTTTGATGACCTCTGATTATTGTAAGCAGTTGATAGGTTTAGCCGGTTGTCACAGAGGACCTGAGCTCCTGCTGCCTGCCACGCAATGTGATGCTTATCTGCGTTCTGTAACTAGGGTATCAAATCCCAGAAAGGAGTGGTCATGTCTTCCCTGTCTCACAGGGCAGAACATCACCTGAGAAAGCTTCAGGACCTCTGTTGGGCTTGGGCCTTGGAGGGTTTGGGAAGGGTGTGGTGAGAACAGTGTATTTCAAGCAGAGTCACTCATCTGCAAAGGCTGGAGCTTCATTCTATAATGTGAGAGAAACTCATTGGCTTGAAGTTTGCCGAATCTGGTAGCCCAACAGAGGCAAGGCTGCCACAGCTCCGTGTTGCCAGATGCAGTCAGTCGTGCATCATATCATATATTGCACATATTACCAACAGGCCCACCAATGCTGTACACTGTATGTATGTGTGTATATATATACACATACACAGCTGACTACACAAACACAGGTGGCACAAACAGCCTAATCCGGTCCCCCTCTTTGGGAGTTAAAGGTTTGTTAGTGTGAAGTGCATACATATATACAATATGGATCCCTCCAGCAGTTCCCCTTAGACACTCAGTCTGTACAGTAACTGACCCTAGACCCTTGGCCTTCCAGTTTACTTTGCATGCCCCCACACAGACCAACATCTACATATATATGCACTATGGATCTTCCCAGTAACTGTCTCTGGATCCCCTGGTCTCCCCTTGACTCATGCTCAAAGACATATACATGCAGATGGGTCTCGGTTGACACCTGACCTCATGGTCTCTCTAGTAATTGGCTTGGACGTCTTGGTGTTCCAGGAGCCAATAGTCAGACCACTCTAGTCTCCCTAGTATCCAGCCTAGATCTATGGCAGCTCCAACACATGGTTCCCAAGCCTCTTACCCTACTCACCGACTAATCCAACTTGCTATTTGAAGATGTGCACACACTGCCATACACCCCTGCACAGTACAGTCTTCTCCAAAACATAAGCATCCTCCCTCAATCCAAAATTATTTCACCTGCACTTGCTCGAATCACACCTCTCAGGTCAGCTTTACAAAGACCACTAGAACAGGAGTTACGTTTTGCTTACAGCATCAAATAAAGTCTCAGTGTGATGTCTCTGAAGGTGGATCCAGTGTCCTCCACCACATTTGCCACACTTTGTGCTGACATACTTTCTCCTACAATCTCAGAAAAAATAATGGCCTAGATGGACCTCACACCAGAACAGGACTCTTACATCTTCTTATCTGCAAAAACAAAACACAAGGGCTTCTAACTCTTCTTGTTCTCTTATCATTTCTTCTAAGAAAATTTGCTAGGAACCATTCTGGAGCAGATCTTAGCTCAAGGATCCACATTCTGCACCAAATTACACCTTTTCAGCCAGGCTGGCTCCAAATGGAGCAAAAGCTTAAGAAAGACCAACACTTGCCATTTCTAGTCTGTCTAATTGTCGTGGGCAAAGCAGTGTCATGTTGGGAAATTTCACTGAATTTTAATTTGTCGCCAACTCCACATTTTTAAATTACTGATTCAGGGGTACTTAGAAACAAGGTAAAAATTAAATGCCTAGGGAAAACACCTCAACTTCAATCCAGACACCTCTTCTCCTCCCTCTCTAGTTTCCACTCCCCTTGCTTTTGCCAAATTTTACACTCCGTCCCTTCAGCTGGGCACCAGGCAGCACAGGAGGTTGGCATCAGCGCGTAGTGGTTTCCTTTCTTGCCACTCCATGTTTCTTACGCTTTTCAGCTGCCCCAGTGTGGATTCCTCCCCAGATGCAGTTTCTTTCAGGGTAGTACCTGCTTCTGCACGGATTCCTTCATGGGCTGCTGTCCCCTTGGGATGTATCAGCTCCTGTGTCGTCGTCTGTGAGTTGTCATATGTATCCTCACACATCTCCTCCCAGCAGCTGCTCTTTATTAAGTATGTTTTCACAGAGATGTTATATGTTTCTCTGGTTCGAGTTTTGGCATGTGGTGGGTTGGCATTGTCTGTTGCCAAGCCAGCTGGAACCAGCAATGACTGAAGGGCAATCCATGACCTTCTCCTACACAGGTAACCCCTGTAGTCCCCCACTACCAAAACCATGACAGTTAAGCCCAATGTACCAGTTTCTTTCAATCTTGGGCAACACAAGATCTTTCTAGTTATGGATCATGTTTAGGCAGAAGCATTTCAGTCTCGTCTCACCTTCCTCACTGGCCAAATTTCCCCAGCCTCTCACTGCCCCCCAGTGGACAGTGCTGCTTGTCAGCTTTGTCTACTATGACCACCAGGCAGGTTTAAGGAGCTTCCTTGCCTTCAACACTGTACCTTTCAACAGATAAAAAGCAAGCAACATACCTGTTAGCATCAATATAATGGCTTGAACCAGTCATAGCATGTGAGTAGTGGCATTCCAGGATTTGAACATTGAGAATCCCTAAAATTCTTTGACTGATTCCTACAAAACCAGGAAGCTTTTCTTTTGAACCCAGACACATTCCAGGATGTAAGAACTGAAAAGCTGAGAGCAAAGATGCTCAAATGGTCTTTGAGAAATCTCAGATAGGTGTTAGGATGAGGGTTTGATCTGTTGATAACATTTTTTCCATTCCTGGGGTCATTGAGAAAATCTGCTGAGTTCTGTTTCAATTCCCAGTATGTTTTAGCTGGGATCAGGAGCAGGACTTCACTGGTGGAAGGCTTGGCCATATTTATTTCTGAGCCAGAACAGTCTAGTTTGGAAGGAACTGAGCTGGAACAGTCTAGTCAAGTAATATCCCTGACAGTTACACAGAATGACTCAGAAGGGGTAGTGGAAGTGAAACCTTCTTGGGAGGGAGTTCATAGAGCTGGTTCTTTACTGGAATGCAAACAAATCCTCATAAAAAACAGCCCTTCTTCCCTCTGCACACCTCTCCCCTCTCTTTTTGTTCTCATGTCCCCTTGCCACATATTACACTCAGATCCTCTGGTAAGGCAATGGGCAGCACAGGAGATGGGTCAGTTGGTGGTGGTTCCTCCATCAGTATCAGTCCCTTCAGAGTCATGCCTCATGGGCTCTGTTTGGACAGCTACATGGCTCTGGCTCCTGCTCAGACATGGTTTTCTTTTTCCTCTTCATCCTCCAGCCCAGTCATTTTTTCTTTTGTACCGGTGCTTTCTTAAATGGATCTTTTTCAGAGGTGGTACAAACCCCTCAGATTGGCTCAGAGACACCACCAGCCTGGCTGATGTGCTCAGCTGTGGCCTGCAGTGGGTCAGGTGGAGCTGTCTGGAGCCACCTGTGTCCAGCACAGCTGTGACTTTCACACAGAGCTCTCCCCTAAAGCCCCCTCCTCCAACCTGCCGATTATGCTTAATACAAAGATATATGAAATTTTACAAATTACATGACTTCCCTGTGCCACGGGAGAGATGGTGCAGTGAGGGAGAGAAGTTGAGCAGGCTGGCATTGTGATTTCTTTCACAAGTTCCTTGTTCTGTGAGAGAGATGGTGCAATCCGGGAAGGAGACTGGGTGGGTCAGAGTGGTGGTTCCTGCCATGCTGTGTCATCCTAGCACAGGGTCATGGGTGGATCTTGGGTTTCCCCAGGCTCTTCTCTGCTCCCTGAGTTCCCCAGAGGTTGCAGAGATGGTCCTGCGTTCTGAAGCAGGGTCATAGTTCCTCCCTCCCTGGAGTCTGTTTTCAGCCACCACCAGTTACCCTAGTATGTTTCTGTCTCCTTTGTTACAGGACTGGTTAGAGAATCATAGACTCATAGAATAGTTTGAGTTGGAAGGGATATTTAAAAGTCATCTAGTCCAATCCCTCTGCAGAAAGCAGGGACATCTTCATCTAGATCAGGTTGCTCAGAACTGCATCCATGTTTCCAATGATGGGATACTTCATTGACTTTTGCACTTCTTGATGATCAACAGGTCATTTGCACAGCTTGGCTATCTATGTCCTTGAGCACACCAAAACCATGCCCCTAGGGATGGGGCCCTGGCTGGCAAAGGCCCTGGCCCTTGCTGTACTTCAACACAAGCACACCGACCAGCAACCTGTTTGCATATGTCCAGCTTCTTTCATCTCCTTTCCTCTGTATTTCTCCACACTTTTTCCTCCCCAGTCCAATTTGTTCTTCCCTTCCCCTGTCTTCAGTTCTTCCCGTAAACATCCCATAGGAAGTCTTGCACAACCCTAAAATGTTCTTTCCTATATCCCGTAGTGAGTCCCATGCTCCTGTAGGCAGCAACTCCCTCTGAGTCTGCTGATAGGGAGTTAATGGGGAGCCTCTCCCATTAACCATGGGGCTGACGACTCCTAGTGCCAGTCTTTGGAGTAATCCTGTCACGGGCTTAGCCAGCTCTCCTGAGGTTACTGGGGTTTCCCTGCCTGTCATTGTGCCTCTGCTCCTTTGCATTTCATGGGGATGAACCTTCAGTCACATAACCTAACGGTCTATAAACTCTGTCCTCGTTTAGGTTCACTTCTTGAAGTTCTTTGGGTAAAAGGTCCCTGAATAGCTCTGTGACAGTAATCTTTTACGCAGTACAAGGGAATGGTACCTAACCCCTTCTGATGATTTCATCTACTATGAAAATTTCATCCATGAATGTCTGCTAATACTCTTTTACAAACCTCTTATTTGTTCTAAATATCCTCACATGTTGCATGCTTTTTGAGCAGAGGCATATACTATATATATATTTTTAAGAAACTTTATTTGCTTTTAAATGGCTTTAAATTCCCATGGGCAGAGAGGAAGACTTCCTGCCCTAAGGGCACTCAGTCTACCTCCTGGAAATGTAGTGGATGACACTATGGGTGGGTGAAAGACCATGGGACCTACTTCCAGTTATAAAGCCTAAGACAAGCCTTTACACCAGAAGTAGAGGTGCAGGGCAGATGTCACTTTTTTGGAATGAAAGTTGTCTCTAGTCTACACTGTGCCTCCAGTGGTCATGGGGAGACTGGGTGGTGTGGTGCTGTACTTAGTGATACACAGTCTAATATTTATTTGCCTGGAAGGATGGGTATAGCAAGTGCATAATGATTCTTGTTCTGCAAACTTGCACATCACACAGACATCAGAGCTTCAGCCCCACCAGCCTAGTTTGGACCAGTCCTACACCGGCAACCCCAGAGGAACAGGTCACCTGTTCTGACTGGTTGACATGCTGGATCTATGGATGACAGCTTAGCTTCTGTGTGTTGCAGTTCTCCTTATGCTTCAGCTTCTACATTGTGTCAGATGACCATGTGTGGTGGTCACCTCCAAGGGGCTATCATCTGAGCTATTTATTACTTTTACTATGAGATCATTGATGTAAGCTGGCAATGGCTCTGCTACTCACATGGCCTGAGGCCCAATCTCTTTGATATCCTCCATCTCCGAGGCCAATAGTTGCCACCACAGTTTGTATAACCCTCCAGCCTCCCAATCAAGTAATTTATAATAAAAGACACATTACCTGTGTTACCAGCTCATACTGGACTAATCTAGTCAGTTCAAGCTCAGCAGATGTAATTACAGCTCATTTGTCTGGGCAGTTCTTCCAGGTAGGCTAAACTCAGTGACACCTACCATGCACGGAAGTTCTTTGTTTAATTTTTGCAAATAGCACAGAGAGACTTGTGTGTCCATCCTTAATTAGTTCAGCAATTACGTTTACGCTTCAGTGTCTTCTATGTCCTTTGTGAGGCCTGCAACGGTATAAAGAGAAGATAAAGAGTTTCAGGCACTGAATAGGACAGGGACATTAAGAAATTACCAGAGAATGTGTCTGCAGCAAAGTGAGAATCTGAGAAAACCAGATGACCATGACAGCAGGCAATGAACTGTAGGGTTCCTTCAGCGATATAATACTTACAGAAGAAAGTACTTCTTTGACCAACGTACCCACAGGGTCTCAGCACAAAGCTGAGACAAAGAACTTTCTTTGATAGCTGAAAATTACATTGTTTCACACACTGGCACTTCCCAAACAGAAAAGAGTTGGAGGAGATGGATTTCATCAGAGCAAAGAACGTACAGGATCCTTGAAGAAGTCATTCCAAAAGACAAACTGAAAACTTGAGCGAGGTGCAAGATTGACAAATGACAAAAAGAAAGGCATGAGAACAAATACTTCACTTGTTTTACATACTAGAATAAATTGCTATTTTGAATTTGTTTCTTAATCTTGCCTAAAGTCAAACTCACATACAGGTTAGGAATTAACTCAATGTGCATTAATTCAGATCAGTATTTTAGTAGAGCAGGTTGCATGTTCCTGTAATTTCCTGACACTTTACTGAGTTGATTGTGCTTCTGTAACAGTGATGTCTAAGATGGCAAGATTTGCAGAGATACCATCTATTACATGTGGAGTAAACGGATGTTTGGGAGGGAAATACAGTTCTTGTTGTCTGTCTGATCTAGACGTAGCAAACATCAAGGTGGGCGTGATTGCTCTGAGTGTGACACAATATTACTGACGTTTTGAAGGAGGAGGTATTTGGCAAAGAGAGGTGAGACAATTACAGGCCTATAGATCAGATAGAGGTTGTTTACTTGTGTGAAACAGGGATGGCTTCACAGTTGGTGAGATGTGAAGAAAATTGTAAAAAATATTTAATGGCTGTAAAACATTTATTGAGTACATACTGAGTACCTTGTTTTTAATATTTGGAAAAGTTACAACTTTTAGTTCCCAGGCTTGTCTTTGAAGTTATGCTGTAAGTCCTTCTAGAAGATCAGGTCTGAGGAGTTTGGAGAAGTTTTCCTTGTTCCAGCTGGGTGTTTCTGTTCTTCACTGACTGCCTCTGTGAGTTCATGCTGGAGTAGTTTCACTTCCATCATCTCCACAAAGCCATTCTAATACCTCATGAACAAAGTGGATCTAAGAGGTGTCTGTGTAGGATCCAGGGATTCTGACGACTCAGTTTTGCAGCATTTTTTTTTCAATGTTTATACTGATATTCTACCATGCACATATCTATCTCAACAGTGTAAGGAACACCTTCATCAAACAAGGACATCTTCTAAGCGGTCAGAGTGTACCTTTGAATGAACAACCCCATTACCACACAGAGACTCAATACTATAAAAATATCCTCACCAACAATTTATTTGTTGAAATCTATACAGAAAATCATTAATAGTACCACCAACTGAAAGAAGCTTATAACTCTCACCATGTTTTCCTAGAATATTCCTTTCTCTTTCACCTGTGGAGAGCTCCAGGTGTTCCGGATACAGTATCAGAAATAAAATTCCAGCAACAGATAAGAAAAGGAATATGATCATGCTAAGCAACAAACACAAAGCTTTCCAATACATTTCCCTTTACTCAGTAAAGGTTTTATGACCCATTAAGTTTTTTCTCAACCATCTCAGCTCCTGCTAACACATCACAAGCAGGAATTTGCTACCCACCTCTAACACTGTTCCACAAGTCTGTGACTTTTCTCTTTGTGGACACATTGTTCCACAAGGTTTAACTTTTTTGCAAATAGTGATATCAATTAGGTTATTTCCCCCCAAAAAAATGCTCTCAGTCTTTACTGAAGTTTGAAGCTGGAGCTGTATCAGAGCTGAATAATGCATGATGAAAATCCGTATCTTCCAATGGTGTCTGTTGGTTTAATGGAAGATATTTACAAATCTCCTTACAAATCTTGCCTCTATTAGCAAATAGAAACCCTTATACTTAGAAATAGAAACATATTTTGTTATTACTAAGCTTTGCAGCAGAAAGATTAGCTGCAAATATTCATACACGAAGACTATTTGTCGGAGCTTCTCAGCAAATTCAAGGACAAAACACCAAAAGACTTAGAAAATGTATGTTGGTATTCTGGTACCTTAGTTATGACAGCTGCATACAAACCAACACAGAGCAAAGACGTAGCAAAATGCCAGAAATGTAAAACACTGAGTATTCTCATGAAAGTAAACTATGAGGTTTTAATCAGGCTATAACAAAAAAAAAAAAAGTAATTTACCTATCAGTTGCTGAGTCCTACAGAGCAGAAGGGGATGAAAAGAAATATTTACCATTAAGAAAGCAGAGCAGGGTATCTTGAGTCCAGAAGCTTACATGTGGTTTCCAGTCTTGCACAGGCAGCCCAGGCAGGTAACGTGGATCTCATTGCCTCAGCCCCACTTCTTGACATGGAAATACCATTGTAGCAGAGCTAACATAACTATATTGATATTTCTTACACATTTCACTATGACTTTGATGCAGATTCAACAATTACTCATTAAAAATTTATTTCTCTAACTTATTAGAATGCAATTTTAGAATGCAATTTGCTAGAAGCACGTTATTGTTACATCTTTTTTGATACACACCTTTCTTCCCATTTCCATTCTTGAGAACATTTTTCGTAAGTTTTCTTCCAAAAGCAAGTTTTTAGCATCAACTTTAATGTTAGAGGGGCATAAGAAGGCTTACATGGTTCTGACCTTACATTGTTGTGGTTTTTTTTTCTACAGCCAGAGACTATACTACAGACAGCGTCATTCGAAATAGAATTTGAACAGTATGATTGCTACAACATTAATCAGAGTTCTCTGAAGAGATGCGCAGTAAGCCCTTGTCAAACCGAAAGAAACTGCTTATATTGGGTTCAGCACTATCAACAAGAAGAAATGTACTCTTCACTACTGAGGCTCTAATAAGAAAATGTAAAGTGATACTGAGAAAATGTGTTTGTTTACACTAAGAGCGGCTGTATGCAGTTTTGTCTTCATTCGCATTCAGTTTCGACTGATGCGTCCATGCATAGACCCACTCACAGCCCCTGCAGTACTTTCTCTACATACATAGCGCAAAACAGGGTTTTTTCACCGTCTTGCCAGGTGAATAGTCTCTGCCCTGCTTTGCTATCCCATCATTTCTTAACCACTATAAAACCAGCACCGTGAGATGAGCCCCAGCATAATATGGAGCTGTAGGCAAGGTCCCACAACGAGCTCAGAGGTGAACCCTGACACCTGGGTGTGAGATCAAGAAGTTGAACCTGGGCAGCTGGAACATCCCATTGCTCCTGTCAGTACTGGCATGAGTTTCTGTGGACCATGGAGTTAGCAGGCCTGATGTCCTGCAGGTTTCCTGACCTGCCCAGTTCCCTTTGGTGTCTGAGGAGATACAAACACTCCTGGAAATTTTGGGAAGCAAAGGCTTATGTCAAGAGTGGCGTTAAAATCTGGGCCTCAACCCACTGCTCCTGTTGACCCCCTTAGCCCTCCCAGCCTGCAACGAGAGCATAGCTTCAGCAAAAGTTGGAGTGACTCACTGATTAACATCACAGGCGAGAGTGTGAAACTCACCAAATACTATGAACTGCAAAAAGTAAGAAGGGCAGTAGATTTGTTCTCATACCACTTAGGAGATTTTAAGGCAGATTGATCATTTCAACATAGTGCTGTTCTTCTACTTGGATATTAAATTTATACATGTCTGTGGAAGAAACATTACCAGAATTTTGTGGTTTAAGAAATGTCCTTCTCACCATCACATGAAATCTACCTGTCTTGATGACATCTCAGAGGAAGGAGGGTCATTACTCATTAGTAGGGAGTATCTCCAGTACTACTCTATCAAAAGAAAAAAAGATAGCTGGCAGCATCTTTTTAGATGTAGCAACAGCTTACATCTGTTGGAACTTTCTCTGTGATAAAATGAGCAGCTGTATCAGCCTCCAGACCAATAGCCTAGGCAATTAAAACAGGCATGGATGGCATCTTGCTTCCAGACTGGTCCCTCAGTTCTCTTAGGTTCTTGGGTGGCAGCAGAAAGCATAGTTTCTCAGTCTAAGGTTGACTGGGTTTGAGAATCAATTACTTTTGTCTGTGCTTCTCTCAACTTCCATGCAATCATGTGTGCATATGCTTCAGGAGCACTGTAATCTATGTAATCCTTGCTGACCTACCCACTTACCCAAGGTTGAGAAAAATCCATGCCAAGTCAAAAATGTGAAAAGAAATGACAAATTTTTAGATCGCAAGCTCTTGGATTTACAGCTTAGTGCAGGTATCTCGCTAACAGCAGTAGCAGTAGATTTGGAGGTTTGGGGTTGTTGGGGTTTTATATTATTTCCCAGAATTAACGTTTGATTCATCATAGAATCATAGAATGGTTTGGGTTGGAAGGGACCTCAAAGATCATCTAGTTCCAACTCCCCTGCCATGGGCAGGGAAACCCTCCGCTACACCAGGTTGCCCAAAGCCTCATCCAACCTGGCCTTGAACACTTCCAGGGATGGGGTATCCACAACTTCTCTGGGTGCCTTCCTGGGAAGAGCAGAGTCAAGCTGCCAATGCCCAAGTGGTGGAAACTGTCTGAGGGAAGGTCAGGTTCATGTTGCTGCTTTAACCTCTCCACTTTCCCCTTTCCAGCTCTATAAAGCATACCCATTTTTCATCGCTGCTTCTTCCCGCTGGTCAGAGATCTTTGTGATGGACCACGTGCTGTCAGGACCTCTGTACTCACTGGTAAGTAACAAAAAGTGAATGTCTTGGAGATAAAATCACCCACCTTGTCCATTCCACATCAGACACGACAAATGCAGGTTCCTTAGGTAGCACTTAACATACGGCACTCAAAAGGTCCCAAATGCCTGTATAAGGTTGTGCTTTGTATATATGTGAATTTATACCACTGTCTTTCTACAATGACAAGCTTAGCTAGACAGACCAGACTATGGAAGCCTGAAAGTAATTGCAAACATATTTAGTAGGACTGTAAATGCCGTAGGTAAATTGACTTTGCTCTCCTGTTAGGAATGACATGAGCTGGGTGGAGCATTAGTGTGAGGTTCTTCAAGCCCAGGTGTGCAGAGGACAGCAATCTGCTGTGAATCTAAGCTGGAAAGCACATACTTTAGGCTCTGAAGACCTGTGGGTGTTAGCCAGTGTGGTGATCCATGCAGGATCCAGCTATCCTGGATAAAGAACAAAGTCCACTTAAAATTTTGCCCTATTCACATTCAGCAAGTATCAGAGCTACTAGTATCACATACATCAAATCTCTGTTTCACATGCAAATACTTTGTGAATCTAAGTGCCACTTTGTCAAAACGCTTAGAAAAGATCTCCAGGAATGACCTGTAAACATGTCCCATGTAAAACTACAAGAACTGGACTGATTTTACCCTTCTGCAAGGTTCATTTATCTCAGTTAACATTGCTTTATTTTAATTGTTAAAAGGAGCAACTAGTCAAGTACAAGCTATGTTCAGTTTATTGTTTACAGAATAGCTGCTGAAAGTAGGGGGGAGAAATGCGCAGGGTTCAGGGGGAAACACACTCAGAGACAAACTAGCACACAATGACTAAGTCCTAGGGACTGACTGGCCAGCCCAAAAGGTCCCCGGAGAGTCCAGGTTCTTGGAGCTGGCGGCATCCTGCAGCTTCATCTCGGCGTGCACAGCAAGATAAATCCCTCTGGCAGCTCCTGCCTGTGCCTTTTATAGATTCTGGGCTGCCAGGCCGAGCCTCTGCTGGAAGCTTCTGGGGTCACCTGGCCAAGTCTCTCAGGGCCACCCACACTTGCCCATCCCAGCCAGACTCATTTTGGGGCTGTGCAGTGCATGCAAACCCCTCTTCTGACTTCACCCTGCCCTTGGTCAGGTGAAGGGCCAAGGTGCCCTTTGTCTCACTCATCCACGCTGTGGAGCTGCAAGGCGGAAACATACCAGCTTCACACTGGTGACCACGTAACACACTGGAATAACAAAACTAGACTCAGGCAATGAGAATGCTCATCATAACAAACTGCCCCCCAGTGTTACAAAAGAAACGTGGTTTCAGATACGCCCCTAACCAGCCCCGGCCAGGTATGGTTTTGGCTGCATCTGTGCCTGACGTTAACAGAGGAAAACAGCGAGCTGTGTGAAAAAAATGTCACCCATCTCCCCTCCCTGTCCTTTTCACTCTCAAAGTGTCCATTCATATGAGTATCCACTTGCCGCTGACCTTCTGCCAGCAACAACCTACTTCCCAGCTCTCCCAGCCTCCTCCGCTGGGCTGTCGGGCTCGCTGCCCCAGCTGCCTCACCCCAGCCCCATCTGCAGAAGCAGCTACTGCAGCTCTGTTTGCCAGAAGTCCGAGGATTTCTGCTCGTTTGGCTCTAATGCCCTTACCAGCTGTCTGAGGCCTGTTAGTGCTTGTTATCCCATGCGGTTCTGTGACTTTAAAAGAAATCTGAGGAATCTACTGCTCAGCAGATTTATCATGACATGACACTTAGCTGAAGATCCCAGAGGGGCAAAAAAGTTTCTCCACAGGCATGTCTGATGACAGAATTGTTCTATTACGGCAGGTAAAGGTACTTTTCATAAAGGCCCAACACACAGAGTTTGTTCCACTGGGAAACCGAGGAGCGTATCTCCTTGTCAGATCCAGGATTACGCCTTTTCTCAAGGCAGCCTGCATGGTTCTCTCTGGGAATATCTAGACCGCCAACTCTCCTTTTCCCTTTCCTGCCTTTACCACTTGGCACTTGTTCCTCCACTTGTTCTCTCTCTTTCCCAGCTCGCACGCCTGCCCGGCTCCCACCCCACCCGACAGCTCCCTTTCAGCTCCCTGCCCCCTTTCCACCTGCTGAAAGGGTTCCTCCGCGCCTTCCCGGTATCTCCTTTCCGCACCCGCTTTTCCTTCACGCTTTAACAGCCCGGTTGTCCCTCACCCGGTTTTCCAGGCCGGCCTGGTTCCCCCCGCCCCGCCGTCCCCCTTCTCCTGGCCCACCCCTGCACTTGTTGCCCACGGGAGGAGCCGCTCTGCTGGGCGCGCTGGATCCTGGCACGGGCTGTAGCCGCAGGGCAGCGTCCTCGCCGCAGCACGACGGCGGGCAGCCGGCGGTGCCCTCGGTGGGGCGGGCGGCGGGCGCGGGGCCGCGCTGCCCTCCGTGCCCGCCCTGCCGTGCCCGCCCTGCCGCGCCGCGCCGCGCCGCGGGGGAGGGCCCGTCTGCCGCGCACATGACGGCACGGTGGGAGGCCCCGGCGGGCGGCTCGGCCGCGCCACCGCAGCGCGGGCGGCAGAGGCGGGGCGCAGCGCGCAGCCGGCGGCGGGAGGGCCGGGGGCGGCCGGGGCGGGGGCGCGCAGCCGGGGCCCGAGGGCCGGGGCCGGCGGCGGGCGTGGGGCGGCGCGGTGCTGAAGGGACAGCGCCCGCGGGCACCGTCCGCCCCGCCCCGCCCCGCCCGGGCAGCCACCGGGAGCCCGGCGCGGCGCCCCGGGAGCGGGGCAGGGGCGGGGGGACCCGGCCTCCGCCCGCCCGCCGCCCGCCGCCGCCGCCCTGCCTGGCGCGGCCGGCACCGGGGCCCCGTCCTGCACCCGCGGGAGCGGCTCCCCGCGCCCCGCGCCCTCCCCGCCGCCGCCCGCCCTCTGCGCCGATGCCGGGCGTTGGGGCGATCGGAGCGCGGTGCAGGCACCGGCCGCGCAGGAGCCCCAGGAAGAGCCCCAAGGCGGAGCCGGGCCAGGCCGGGGCCGCCATGGACGCGGCGATTTGGATCTACCAGTTCCGGCTGATCGTGCTGGGCGACTCCACCGTGGGCAAGTCCTGCCTCTTGCACCGCTTCACCGAGGGCCGCTTCCCGGGGCCGCTGCACTCCGACCCTACCGTGGGGGTGGACTTCTTCTCCCGGCTGGTGGAGATCGAGCCCGGCAAGAGGGTCAAGCTGCAGCTCTGGGACACGGCGGGGCAGGAGCGGTTCAGGTACGGGATCCAGGATCTTCCTTCCCCCCTCTCTCCCACCCGCCCCCCCCACCCCCCCTACCCCCCCTCAAACCTGCCGGCCCCCGGGCACGCCCTGCCCTGCAGCCCCGGCCCCCGCCGCCCTCCCGGCACCGTGCCCTCATCGTCCAACATATCTCCTGCCCTGAGGACTTTGCCTTGCCCCCCAGCACATCTCACTGCACCCTCCTGGCTGCTGTGCCCCCAAAAGCCCCCCACCCCATCGCCATGCAGCCTCACCCCACTCCCTTCCCATACCCCCCACCCCTGTTCCCCATCATCCCTCCCACCCCACTGCCCACCAGTTCCCCTTCAGAAGCTTCATCCTTCCTCAGCCTTTCCCTTCACACCCACCAGGGAACAGCTACCCTTCCCCTCCCTGCTCACACTAGGGGGTAACAAGTGGCCTTGTCCTGTTTCTCCTTCCCTCCCTCATCTTTGCCCTGAAGTCCTGGACCTAGAGTAGCAATCCCTCCTCCACATTTTTTTCCTCCTTTGCAGCAGGAGGCCCCTGCTTCACTCTGTGCATTTCTTACTTTGTCATCATCTCCAAACTCATCCTCCCCTGCAGCATTTCCCTCTGCCATAACTCTCCCTCCCATGCAATCCGGAGAGACCAGGCCACCTCCTTGCTCTTCCTCCTTCCAGCACAGCAGCTCTGTGAGCACCAGTGCAGTCTTGGCAGTGTGGAAGCCACCAAGCAGCCAGCTACCGTCCCTTATTAGTGTTTTATCTGCCTTCGGCACCTGCTCTGCCCTGATGGTTGCCAGGAGCCTTCTCTAATACCTCTATCATTTATAGTGTAGCTAAACTAGCTCAAATGCTGCGCTGAGTATTAAACCCTCTCCTTGCTCCTCCCTGGCACAAACAGGTAGCCAAACTACCCTCTTTTCCTGCCCCAAAAGAGTCACCATCATTCCCCAACATGCAAACCGGTACTGTCATTCACTCACCCGTGTAGCTCTGTTCTATCTCTCTACGTAGTGCTTGCCACTTCAGGCAAGTTGCATATGGATTTTGGTTTGGGGTTCAGTAGGTACGAACACAGGTGACAGGCTACTGCGTAGCCCATCTACGTGGTACCCGACCCACACACTTGTTGTTACTGGGATACTAAAAGGAGGGTTGAAATGGGTCTCTTCGCTGGCCAGAATCAATTCTTTTATGTTCCCTGTCTTCCGCTGCAACAGTTGTGCAGATCCTCACACTCACCTGAAGAGGTGGGATTTCACTGTCTTACCAGGGGACACCAACCTTTTTTTTTTTTTTTTTTTTTTCCCAATAACAAGCATTACAGTGAAACAACAAAAAACTTTCCTGGGGTTGCATGAGTCACAATTTTATATGTATTTTTGCAGGCAGATCTCTGAATCTCTGAAGGGTTAGCAAAGAAATTAAACGTGATAATAGCAAGCTCTTAACATTTTTCATCCTCCTTGTGCTTTCCAGCAAAGAACATAAAATACTTGTGAACAAGTGACTGAGAAGGTATAATAATCTTTGTATTTCGAATTTGCTGACAAATAGGCGGGATGGCCAATGACAAGGCACTTGACTGAAACGAATGCAAATGCAGAGAGTTTTGCATACATTTTAAATCAAATTGTAGCCATCCTTTAACCCGGGAATGCTCAGGGGATATACAGTGATGAGTCATGCAGTCAGTTGCTTTTAAATTTACCATTAGTATACATCTGGGGTTTTTTTTCTAATACCCAGAAGACAAAAACTGAAGGAAGTAGTTTTAAACATTTGTGTTTGTTTTTCTGCTAAAAGTTTCTTGTCAGTTGGTGTACCAAATATCATAGCATTTATTGTATAGTCTGTTTTACACTTAAGTAAATCATAAATATTTTACTAAGTTATACACCAGGGGTTAAAATCTTGCACGTTCTGTTTTCTGCTAACAGATACTACAGATCACAAGCAAAGATAGTCTTGGGGAAGAACTAATTGTTCCAAGAAGTAATCTTAATTTTGTGGAACGCCAAGCACGTTGCAGTTCTGATTCCCAATTCTGCTCTGGTTCACTTGCATTGGGACTTTAGAGGAGGTAAAACCTGGCTTTAAAGCTCCTTGGAGAGTTCCCTGTGTGGAGGGCAAACTGCTGGCTGTGTAATAACCCCCTTCTTTTGGTCCCAGGCGTTAGGCACATTCCCGGGAGAAGTAAGGTGTGACACACCTGCCATCACACTCACTTAAAAGAGAGCACTTATTTTCTTGGAGAAATTGTTTTGGAAAAATTCTTACATGTGTCTAGTTCATTGATGCTGCTGTAGTTGAACAGGATTTCATGCATGGTCTTACAAATCATTTTTTAGCATGCACTGTTTGCATTACTTCTCCAATAAAGTAACTGTCACCACTTCCAGAGGAAGGTTTGAGCAAGCTGCAAACACTGGTGCCGGACAGTTTACTAATTTTGAGCTCAGACAGGGCAGTTACTGACTATATTTGCTTTGACATCAGTAAGGTATCACTAAGCCGAATCTCCCGTTGTGCTGGGTGCCGTGTAGACAACGACAACATGATCTGTACCTTTAACACTTTGGTAGAACAAGAACCGACAGACGTGCTGGTATAGACTCAGGTCCCTAATGCAGACTATGGTAAACGAGGGGTATACCCTAGGTTTCTTTCTGTCTTGAGATTAGTTGTCATTTAGAGCAATCTGCTGCTTTGGCTGTGTTTCACATTGCCTACTTTGCTGTGATTTTTTTGTTTGTTTGTTTATTTAATTTTAATTTAATTTAAATCATGAAACTTCCAAGGCTATAAAGTGCTTGGTAGTGGTGCTAAGACTGAGAGTTCATTTCAGGAACGCAGGGGCAAAATATTGTGGGGATGCCTCAATTATATTAACCCACTTCTTAGTAGACTATGATATTAGATACATTCTGTTTCTAACACATGGCTTGAAAATAAAACACTATCCTTGTTCTTCTTTTTGAGTAAGCAATATGTCTTTTCAAAGTTAATACCACTTCAATGAAGTCTTTAGTCATAGTATAAAAATAAGTCTTCAAAATTAGATAAAGCTTTTAGTGAAAGTTTGGTTCATCTGGTAAAGATTAGTAAGATCATAATGAGAGAGAAACATGGTGACTGATTTAAAGTCACCCTAAAGCCATAGTCTGATGTGATTAATACATCTTGTAATTAATTTTCAGAAACAATTGTTCAGTAGCCATCATCTTACCAAGGCTTTTCTTGAGAGTATTAGTTAAGTTCTTACATCTTTAACCTAATACTTACACTAAGCTAAGGGGAAGACTTCTTTCTAGACAGTGTTTTCCCCTTCCATAATGCCAGTTTAGGCAGAATTAATTAGCAGAGCCAACACGTATTCTACATGGGAAGTCATAATTTCAAAAAGAATTTAGGATCTGCATTTAACAGATATTCCCAATTAAAACTAAAGACTTCAAAGTTATCCTTTGGAAAAACATTCTAACCTATCATTATTGTACACCACAACGTATAACTTCCTGAGGAGCAGTCTCACCTCCAGCAATTTCAAATACAGAACCATCTGGAGGAACCTTACAGCATTCAATATCAAAGTGTCATGATTCCCTTTTAATACTTAGTGCAGTCTTACCTTTTTAGCATGGTCTAATAGGGAAAAACTTAATTTCTCCAACCCTTTGTCTATATTTACCTTTCATTTATTACAAACCATAGAATCATAGCATGGGTTGAGTTGGAAGGAACCTTAAAGATCATCTAGTTCCAACCTCCCTGCCATGGGCAGGGACACCTTCCACTATATGAGGTTGCTCAAAGCCTCATCCAGCCTGGCCTCGGACGCTTCCAGGAATGGGGCATCCACAACTTTTCCAAGCACTATATGACATGAGCCAAACTATTATTCATACAATATTCTTGCTGAAAATAAAAAAACCCAAAACTTAGGATGGGCTTGAGGATGCTAGGACAGTCCATATTTAACAACAGCATAGATAAGGAGCTTTGTAATCTCTATTTTATTTATATGGAGTGGGGGAGAAAATAAGAATTACCTTTTCAATAACGTTTACATCAATTTTTGTACCTCTCAAGCAAAGATGTCATAATAGTTCACATATTTAGCATGGAATGACTGGAGGCTGTAGCACAGCCTTCATCAGTGGCTGGGGTGGAATGCATACCCCAGCCTGAAATAGGAGTTGCTGCAGAGCCACATAGGCCTCCGGTCACCGAGGGGTTACAGTCACCTCTATTAAACAGGAGAGTTGTTTCCTTTCATTTCATGTAGCCACAGGAAGCTGGCAAACTCCCTTCTGAAATATCAGCTTGCACCTTGAACAAAGGCCCAGGCAAACACGTTGGTTTGGGCACTTCCATTAGCTATCAATTTGAGAAGGGTTCAGCATCTTCTGTGGAAGAGAAGCTGAGAGAGAAGGCAATGAGGAAGTACTGGGCACAAAGGAACAGAAGAAAACCAAAGTGTTTTAAGCAGAGAGACAAGATGCGTGAATAAAGACAGACGCAGGGATGGATTTAAGAGTTCGGACCCCTTTCAGTTAAAGTCACAGGCAGATTTTCTAGATTCTAAATCTGAAACAAGTTCTGCTTCCCACTTCCAACAACCACCTCCTCTGAACAGTTTCCTGGAAGGAGCCGGCAGGCTTCATTGCTGTCTCCCCAGCTTTAGAAGAAAGGCTGCTCTTTGGCCGTTACTTTTTCACCCTAATCCCTGTTCCTAACTTAAGGCTGTCCTTCTACTGAAGGAAGTACTCCCCTCTTCCTCCTTCTCCACAGAAAATTAATCACGGTGCTGCAAGTAACACATTCTCTTCCATAATGCTAGTTTAATTACATTAATTAGCTGAACCAAAGTTTATACGAGAAGCCATCATTTCAACAAGAATTTAGGATCTGCGTGGACATAATTTGAGAAATGAAAATTTGAACATCCTTTAGGAATAAACTGAACTACGTCAAACCTGACCTGTCACTAGTTCCTCATCCTGACGTGCAAAACTTGCAAGACTCTGGGTTATTTCCTTCTGTTCAAAAAGTGACAACAATAAGGGAGTTAAAAGCTTCATTTTGCTTTTAAAAGTCTTACCTTGCAGCACTTACCAGAGTGTGTATAATCATGTAAGTGGATTCCCTGCTTGTGACAGAACACAAGAAGGGCCAGTCTGATTTTGTCTATAGTCCATACTTGGATATCCTGTCTCTGATAGAGTCTTTGAATTCTCTTGAGTCCTCTGCTAGCCTGGTCTTTCAACTCATGGGACTTCTGGAGACTTATGTGGTTTGTCTGTTTACTAAACCTCACTCAGTCTCTCGTTCAGTACTTGTTCAGTCTTCCATGGAGTACAGATAAACTATTTGCATTCATAACATCTTTCCCAAGGAGATCTACAAGTTTACCAGCTGTTGCATGAAAAGCCTTTTACCATCAGCCCTCCTTATCTTTTGTTGGCCATCATGCACACTCATCATCAAGCTTTTCAGTGAAGACATCTGTGGTCCATTGGCAGGGCCTGTAAAGCCTATGAAGCTGTACATCTTCTGAGCGAAACCCCTCGAGCAGCGTCTGTGAACACTGACCGTGCATTGTGAAGTAGAGCACAAGGGATCGGTGTGGCAGATAGGAACCTCCACTGCGCTAAAAGAAAACTCCTCTGCAGTTTGTGAGGAGCCGGAACTCATCTGAGGGTGTTGGCCTGCTCTTGGGAAGCCGTCCCAAGCAGAACCCTTCCAGGCACTTACCTGGAGCAATGGTTTGTTTTCAGCTTTGATGCGAGCTCAGGGGGAAGGCAGGGCTGTCCCTGCCAAGTGGCTTGCAGCCCGCACAGAGGCAGAGCGCTGGGGTCCCCGCGGAACTCGTTCAGCCACCTCGGTTAGATACGCAGCTGAGTGGAGCACAACTTTAGATGTTGGTGTTACAGTTCTGTCTAAGCCTTGCTGAAAGCACTTAGAAGTCCTATAATCTTTAGTGATACCATTAATAAGAGGGAAAAATTGCCCTTGTGCTTAGTTTTATAAAGAAAAAACCAAATCAAACCAAAAGCAGGGAGACCTACCAGACCATCTTAAGTCAATGTTCTTCCATTCTTTCTAGGTATGACACAGGGCATAAGTGAGCAGAAGTACATCCACTTCACACAGTTCATTTTCCACACAACTCTAAGCTGTCTACTGAAAATATATATCTAATACTTAATCTACTCTGATTGTCATATTTAAGTCAAATATTTTGCATCTGTAAGATGTTTCAGATACTGTTGAACAACCTACCACATTCATGTGTCGAGATGTTTTTCCCAGTTGATGGCCTAAACTTCTGGCTCCAAAATTTTGTCTTACTTGTCAGGAATACTTTCTTTTAAATACAACTGCAAATAATAACTCGCCTTAATAGTAAAACTATTCAAATATATGTAGACCATATTTTAACAAACATCCTTTTCTCAGATGTTAAGACAATCACATAACATGATATCATATGTTTTAAAACTTTTTATGTTACTTTTTTCTCTTGTTACTGTTTTCTAAACTGTCTCCGGTATATCATCGTTCTTTTGGTAATGAGAAAACTAATTTCAAATTATACATACAAAAAATAATAGAAAAAAAACGATGGCTATCTCTCCCATGTATTCACCCAGTTTTTGTGATGTACAGCCCAGAGTTACAGAGGGTCTTTAATCATCTCCGTTACAGGCAATACATACACATAATTAAATATAGTGCCTTAGATCATCGGCTAGTCTAAATTAGCATATCTCTGCAGAAGTGAGTTGCAACAGATGAGGGTGCTGACTGCTGTGTGCAAGCACCCAGTAACACAGGGAGGGCTGTTTTTCAGTACTCCGGTTGCTAGATACATGATATAACATTGTTCTACATAGAAATGCTTGGGAAATGACACACTGCATTTTCAATACTAACCTACTTTCTTCCCTGGCTAATGCATTTCTTTGGCATAATTTTTTTCAAGATTTTTTTTTTTTTAATGAAAACAGGTTGCATTAGCTTCCACTTCTCCAAATCGAATCCCATTTTTGTCACCCACTTCCGCTCTTTCTAGAACCACTTGAATTATTTTAATGTACTTATTTGTGTTTGCAACGGCTCTACAGAAAAAAAAACTGCTTAAGAAAACCTGAAATAGATCTTTGTGGCACCTTTATTTAATACTTCACAAAATGTGATGCCCCTCATTCGTGGTCTTAAATAATTTCGTGAAACCATGTGTCATTTTTCATATCCACGCCATTTGAGTTAATCTGAGGGTAAGATCCTCTTGTCTTCACATTCGCACTGTTTAGAGAGACACTCCATGGATTCTATTGCTGGGAACATAGAAAAGATCTTTCTAAACATTAAGACAAACAATCCTCCCCTGTTATCTGAATAAAACCATTTCAAATGCCATTTGCTGTGGCTAATTGAATTTAGATATACCAAAAAACCTAAGCCTTAACTAGCTGTGCCCTTAGCTATCTGTAATGTGACTACTGCTGCTAATTATACAATTAAATGTTCAAATTTTATAAAACACTATATGAGATGCAATGAACTGAAAATCAGAGGGAGTTACTGTTATGGAAAGATACGTTACTGCGTACAGTTCATCCTGGTTACAAAAGTTTTGAGGCTGCTTCCTTTTCATAATCATAAGATAAAATGGAATTACTTCTTGGCGAAATTATAATTTCAAATGACTGTTAATAGAGATTGTGCATCTCATTGAAGTTGGAGAATCATTCTGTTTACACTAGCTATATATTTATGCTAGTAACGAGTGCTTGTGTCCACTTTTTGGTAGGCTGTCACTTGCTTTAAAATGTCTTCTCACCTTCTCCATCCTCCCCTATTACTCAGGATTAGAGACTTACTACAATCATTTTTTAATCCCTGTGTCTTTCTCTCTCTCTACATTCTAACAAACATTTTTTCTTCTTCTAGAGCATATTAAAAATATTTTCAACCAGAGGAAGGGTTTCTTTCTTCCGAAATTCCTTCCAGTGAACGCTCTGGAACATAGAAGGCTCAAAAGTAGAAAATATCTTTGGTCAGTCCTGGAAGTCTCATGCCAAAAAAAGAGTAAATGGAATTATAAAGAGCTTTTGAACCTCTGTGTGAGGGAGATGCTGGAGGTAGAAGTGTTCCTTGCTAATGCTGTAACAAGAGTGTGTTTGACCAGCTCAGTTACTTCTGAACAGTTTTATTTAGGGACTTTCCTTTCTTAGTCTGTAACCTGCTGGCTTCTGCAAGCAAAAAGAATTATGATTACCTGTACAAATTTTTTTATCATCAAATATTTTTTTCCACAAGGAATGCAAAAGGATACGCTTGTGTGTTGTCAAGCTTAGGCTCCAGGTTTCTCAACATCTGCCTACACATTTGAGTTTGAAATAAGTGATTAGAACAAAGCAAAGTGCATGTTTATATAAAACTGAAGGACTCAGACTTTAATAAGTATTTGACAAATAAGTATATATATTTTACTCTGTGAACTTGTGCTACAGTTTGCTAATAAACAGTAATTTGCAGAATAATTTAGCGTTCAAAATTCACACTAGAGATGTAGGCTCCAAGAATGTTTCGAAAATGACTTTTGAATGTT
The DNA here is from genome assembly GCF_009769465.1 of Tauraco erythrolophus. Taxonomy (NCBI): domain Eukaryota; kingdom Metazoa; phylum Chordata; class Aves; order Musophagiformes; family Musophagidae; genus Tauraco; species Tauraco erythrolophus. The sequence goes on along the minus strand of NC_141465.1, from coordinate 118,766,408 downwards.
AAAAAAAAAATGAAAAAGCAAAATTTTTATGTGTAGAAGGTAAACTAATAAATTCCAATTAGTTTTAAAAAAGTAAAGATATTTCATAAAGCTAAAAGTAGATGAAAACGCATTCCCACATGGAAAAGCAATCTATTTACAAATAAAGTGAAATTTATTTTAATTTTCTTTTTTTTTTTCTTTTCTTTTTCCTTCACAGATCAATAACAAGATCTTACTATCGCAATTCTGTGGGTGGCTTACTAGTCTTTGACATCACAAATCGACGGTCTTTTGAACATGTGAAAGACTGGCTAGAAGAAGCAAAAATGCACGTGCAGCCCTTCCAGATTGTGTTCCTGTTAGTAGGACATAAATGTGACTTAGTGTCACAGCGTGAGGTTACAAGAGAAGAAGCTGAAAAGCTGTCATCTGACTGTGGTATGAAATATATAGAAACCTCAGCAAAAGATGCCACGAATGTTGAAGAGTCCTTTACAATTCTTACACGAGACATCTATGAACTCGTAAAAAAAGGAGAAATCTCAATACAAGATGGATGGGAAGGTGTCAAGAGCGGCTTTGTTCCAAATGTTGTACATTCGTCAGAAGAAGCTGTAAAGCCCAGAAGACAGTGCATCTGCTGAATTTGTAGCATGCCAAAGAGCACATTGGGTGTTCAGAAGATGATGCCAACCTAAATAACAGAATAATAATTTTGAAACAATATTAGATCATGACATAGCTGAATCATAGAACAGTAATTTCTTTTTTTTTATCCTTCTGTCTAGGTCATAACTTCATAAAACTTGAAGTGCTTTTTTTCTTTTACAGAGTACAATAACCTTGTGTGGTCTTCAGGAAAAGAAATTATATACTGCTAAAGGAAAAGCTAATCCTGTAGCAAGACACTGAGAAAGCGCAATAATCATTGTGACAACGTCCTCTCTTGGGCTTTGTATTTTGAATACTGTTTAAAATCAAGGCTTGCTAGGTGAGGATCAGATGAGCTCATTACTTTTGTTCATCCTTCCTTAGTTCTGGACAAGAAAATACTATACTTTTTTAATGTGATCCTTTACTCAAGTGCAGAGTTGCTAATGACCATTGACGTTTAGAATGCTGTAGAATTTCCTAATGAAGATAACTAAGGAAAGAAGCTGAAAGATTGCTCCAACAGCAAACACTTTTGATATAACTATGAATACAAGCCTTACTAAAGAAAACGAATGTTTTAGAAAAGATGATTTATTTGTATACGAAAATGGGGAACAGAAGCAATGAAATTTATTATTAAATATTTTCTGAATTGCCAGTGAAACTAAATGTAACATCACATTTGATCCAGCTGTTATTTGACTTGCATACTAAACAGATTTCCCAACCAGGTAATTATCATAGCCACACTGATGCCTAGGGAATTATGTTAATTTACACAAACAAATTCCATTATTAGCTTTAAAAAATAAACCTACTTCTAACTAGAAGTAAAAATGAGTTTAAAAGTGCTGCAACCCATGGGGACTCAGGCCTTAAATTTGAATAGAGCAAAGACTGGTATACTCTCAGCCAGCAAATGTTAAACTGTTGTCTAAAAAATGAAGGTTTTAAAACCTAAACTGTTATGAATAGAGTGTTTGGAGAGGAAAGAATTTCTAAAATAATGATTGGCTACAGAGAGCAAAGTTGGAGAACCCCTGTTCTAAGAAAGCAACACATAATAGCTTTTAATAACAATAATAATAGGAGAAATCTGTGATCGTGTAGCATTTTACTGAGCTTGGGGTCACCTTCCTACTCCTCTAAATATAACACACACTAGCTTTATGCAAACTACGCCCTATATGTCTAGCACTTAAACACCAGATAAGTGTACTTCTATTTTATTGCAGTAGTATAACAAGATGAGCTGATCTCCAGAGTTGATAAGCATCTACAGTTTACTGGGCATACTTATAACCTCTGAATGTCGAGCCGGTTATCTTCATACAAAGGTGTGTTACTGTGTTAACAGTTCTCCGTTTTCAAGACCAGGCAACAAATCTATCTAATCTAACTTTTGTCTTCAACAAACATATAATTGGTTTTCCCTCAGGTTACTTTTAGGTCCTTTTACAATCATTTTGTAAGTATTCCATAGTATACAGACAGGTTGTTTGGTTCCAGTTATTTTACTCATTCAGGGCCACTAAAATTATTGACTTAAAAGGGAACCGATAAGTTAATTTTTTCAATAGCCTGAGTCTCACTTGCATTGAGGCACAGTTACGCTGTCATAGAAGGATGCAGAGGCCTTAATATAAACAGGAATCAGCCTTAATTCATTAGCAATTAAAACAGTTAGTTAATTCTAGTCTCAGCATGTCACAAAGTAATTGTTGTGAGCCTGATTCTCCGTTAAATTATTTGTATTAGTCGTTTACACCACATCAGTTTTGATTTGAGGGCATTTTAGGCCCTTTTTACGTAAAAGTGACTACAGATGCCAAAAGGTAGTGCAGAATCAGGCTGTCTGCATTTGACACTAACTCCCCTATGATACTAAGCTCACGTTGTTTATCTCAGAAGTTCTTCTCTTAGTTGTTTAAGAGGACAGAATGGGCCAACAAATAAATCAGTGGCTGGGGAGTAAACAGAACCAAAGTCTATCACTGGTTCACTGTGTGTTTCTGAGCACGGCATTTATGTTTTCTGTGCCTCACCTTCTGTATCTCAAAAATAGAGATGATCGTTCTTCCTTGAAGACTGCTGAGACCCAATCTGACTTTATGATCTTCAGTCTGGACTCTATTCTCTGTGTGCTACCTGTTGTAGAGTGTTTAGCACCATGGAATGTGGATACTGGTTTCTTCTGCCATACCAAAAAAAAAATATATTAAAAATATTAAAACAGCTTTATAAGTACCAGGTATTGCTATTACTATGAATCTACATTTCCTTACACATTTAATTACTTTCAGGTTAAAATATTTTTTCTTAAACTTTTCCTTCCAAATACTCTGGAGCTAATGAGCTTTTCATTCTGTATGAAAAAAAATCAGGTGTACTGAGGGGAAGGGACTGGGAGAAGAGGGGAGGGGAGGTATGGACAGAGAAATTAACAATCATCAGAACAGAGCCTTAATGATCTCTGCTGTTAATGTTGTACCTGTAGTGTCACATTTATCACACTGGGAAGAGAACTTTTAGCCAGATTCAACTATGTAAGGAACTGGTACTGTCAATGCAACTAGAAGTTCACTGCATTTTAAAGCACTGTGCACATAGTTATCTTATTTGTAATTCCTAAAAATGTAGATTAACATGTACATTCAAACATTGTCCATCTTGATATATTAAACCACTACTGTACCTTCTCACTACACACTTGCAGTTACTAGAAATGTCTGATAAATAGATTATTTGCTGAAATACATCATTTTGTTCTCAGATGCTTTGCAGTACAGTATATGAGTAACAGCTTGAACAGGCTGTAGAACGGATTATAGTTCAGTGCACTTGTTCTTTTTTTTCTCCCAAGGAAGGGCAAATACGATGCTTACTATTGATACCAGAATGAAATTTCCAGAAGTTACACAAATTGAAGAAATCTCATTTGGCAGCCAAGTTAATAAGTAGAAATTATTTATTAAGAAAACCCCACAACTTTTGCAAATTCAAGTTTGGTAAATCCCAGTTAGGAAAAGGAAAACCTGTTGAAACAGTAAACAGTTTGTACTTGGATTCATAGGCCTGGCAAACAAATAGATACAAACTATTGTTTTGGACTCCTAAAATGTTTACATTTGCATTGCCTTTATTTTAGTTTGATAAAGAAGAATAAAAACCTTCTTCTACTCATTTAACTATTTTACACATGAATTCTTCAGATATTTTGGCTTCCTTATAATTGCATCTGTCCTACTTGAGAAGCAGAACCTAGCCGCACGCCCTAGGAGTCAACCAAGGAAAAAATGTTGAGGTAGCATATGTTCATGCTATTCATTTATGCCTTTGGTATGGAATAGACTTGCCAATCTAACTTCAAGCTAGATGACTCAGTTCCTGGCAACTGTCCTGTGCTCACAGAAAATAGCACAGGCTTGACCAGGCACCCCAGTACCCTGCGGTTGCTCTGTGCTGAGATCCCTTCTGCCACAGCCGAACCGTTACTGGTACCCAAGCTGCATAACTTAAAGCAAAGATAGGTGGATGCTCTGTGCTTAGAGATATTTCAGTCTCAGTGTTGCAGCTCCCTTACAGAATACATGCTTCATTGCCCTTTTTTTTATATAATTAACATCCAAGGAGAGTGTTTTTCCCTCAGCTGTAAACTCCAGCACTTGACGTCAACTCCTCCAAGTCTCCACCCTCACCTTTCACCTGGAGCTGGCACAGCAATCTCAGCAGCCTTTCTTCAGCCTTGGAGAGAAGGAAGGAGGGCTCAGGGATTATTCTCCACACAGGCATGGAACCATACCACAACCAGGCTGGACTGTTTAAGAAATCATTAAATACCAAAACACAATTGTCAATAGCAAACATTGGCATCGCTCATTTCTCAGAATCCAAAAAGAGTCTTTTAAATAAGTAAATGGAAGAGAGAGGAATCTGTAAAGTATAAATCTCTCTAAAAAGCCTAATGGGTAGGACTGCACAACAAAATAAACATTCTGAAAAAAAAAACAGTCCAAGCATTTGTGTAATGATCCTTTGCTCCAGTACTTAGCTGTACGCAGCAGCACCTACGATGCCTAGGTTTCTTAAGGATAATGACGGTATCATTGAATGTATTTAAAACTGAAGAATTCAACCCAAAAGTAATCTGCCTGATCCTCAGAGAAAAAAAATGATTGTATCTCATGAATGCATGTATACTTACTTCCTATCTCATTTCTAGCAGTAATTCGTCTGGGTTTAGTGCCACGTTGCGTGAGGGTTCTCCTCCGAAAACAACAACCTACATAAGCTGTCATTTCACTCACCAGTATTTCCTCCTCTGCGAAGCGAATACAGCTGTGGAAAAGCTGAATTTTACTTTTGAGCACAGCTGAATTGTTTATTACCTTTCAATGAATGTGTAAATCTGATGAAAGTAATGCGATTGAAGACACGCCAGTTAAGCATAATACAAAGACGATGAAGTTGCACAGGTTCCTGAAGACAATTTGCCTTGCGTAATACTTAATTAGTGGAGGTGTAGCATACATGTGAAGAAAACTAAGTTGGTTTCGTTAACCCAAAAATATTTGGCTAAGCAGCACTTCTGACATGGAAGAGTTGGCTCTGTAGACACAGGACTCCACAGAGCAATCGTTTTTCCTCATGGAGTTGCTGATTCCACAAGCAACCAGTGGAACAGCAAGCACACAGCTAAAATGCATCCAGGAAAAGAACTTGATAGCACAAATGCCCAAACATATAATACACACACTGTGGGCGTTTTACCCCTGGGTAGACAGGGAACAGTTGTTCCGCAGCAAATACCACCATAGCACTTGTATGCATCTCCTGCGACTGCCCATCACCCACACAGGAATGGGGAGTAGCAGGCTCTTTATGTAGGGGTAGGTAAACCTTCATTTAAGCTCAAACTGAGCAATCCAAAATCCCAGTCCCGAGCTCCTAGAATGGATCAGTGTCTTTGAAAGTGTTTCATTCACTCATTTCTCAGAGAAAATCACGTTTTCGGCTAGGTCTGAGCTACTCGGGGATGGACACTCAGGTGTAATCTGCTAAGAGACTACTACTCCGTGGGAGCAGTGCTGTAAGCCAGCTGACACCAACCTTCAGCAGCCTCACAGGCTACAAGGGCAGCTCAAACTAAGAATAACCCTGATTACCTTCACAGGCTGCTAAAGGCCCACCTTGCAGCTGAAGAGCTTCTACAGAAATGTAAGAGTGGAAGTAACAAAAAGAGATTCTATGCATTGTAAATAAAATCAATGCTTAGGTAAATAAGCTGAAGTTTCAGCTATAGTTCAATTAATGTAACTCCTCGTTGCTGTGGCTTCAAATATGCTTGAGTGCAAAATTATTTTTCCTGCTCCATGAAAATTGTGGAAGGACAGACCGAGTCACCAGGGAAATGAATGCACAAGGTAAGGACGGAAAGGAAGACACAGATCATTTCTTCCATCCCAGCATGGCCCTGGGGGAGCAGTGAGACTAAACACTGCCAGAGCCCTTAAGACCCTACAGAACTTTCCATCACTGTTATGGGACTCGCGAGATGAAGTAAAGTGCCAAGGACCCGGAGTCGGCACAGAGACGCAGGCTATTGACTCCCCAACCCTGGCGGCTCCCTAAGGATCGGTTAATTCTGTGGCACAGCTGCAGGAGAGGAACGGTTGGGTGTAACTCTACGCCGGCACTACCATCTACGTTGCAGGCTTCTTCCCCTTTCACCTTCTCCCCTGCGTGGTTTCTTTGCAGGAAGGGATGGCCAGAAGCGTATTTGGCACTAAGGTCTGGCCGTGAGCAGGGCAATAGTTTAAAATGTTAGCAGTAGTTGCTAAGTATTAAGGTACTAACACTGAGGGGAGGAATTATGGAAAATATTTAAGTCATAATCTCAGTAATAAAAACCTTGCAGGGCTGGCACTGCTCTGCAGCACTTTTGAGAATTGTCCATTTTGGTCGAGTTTTCAATGCCAAACAAATAGTTTAGCTATTTGGTCATAATTTATATTAATTTGCTATTTTAAAATAATTACTGCTTATTATTCAAGGGAAAAAGCTTCCTCTGAGCAGATCATTTTTCTCATTTCCCAGACGTATAGCCAGTGTTATATGCATAAAAAGAGCAAGCTATGCCAGGACATAAGTTTAGAAGTCTCAATTCTGGTCAGTCAGACCACTGAAATTCACAGTAATGCTGTTCATTTTATGGGGTTTTTTCTCTGCCCAGTTCTCTGTGGAAAACAGTGTCTGATTCTCAGAGAAACTTTTAAAACAAGAGAGAGAGAAATCTGACTGAAAAAGAGCTGCATATGTGAACAAGTGTCAGAAAAGCAGCACATGAAATAGTAATTTTTGATGTTTTATCCTCTTTCACTCCACCATGCTTCACAGGCCAACTATAACTCCCTGAGGGAACAGAAGTAAATTTCTAGCTGTCTGAAAAAGGCTAGGAGAGGAAAAATTAGATCACATGTAACTGCCCACAGCAGTTCTCTGCAGCTCTGTGCCTGGGCATGGAACAATGGCCACATTTTGCCTAACACATGCCACGTGCTTCCCCCTGTCCCAGGAGGAATTCGGCCTCAGCAAAAACCCTCCTGCAGGTTCTGCCTGCAAAGAGTCGCTCTGCACCGCTCCGCGTCATCCTCGGTGTAACACAGGGCAAAAGGCGCAAAGTTTTCCAGCAAGGAAACTGCCAGGGAACGGCACTGTTGTCTAAAAATACATCAGAAAAGAATAAACATCAGGGAGAGAGAAGTTATTTAAGCTAAAGGACAATGTTGGCGTGAGAACAAACAGGTCATCCTGAGATGCACAGGATAGGCGGTTCTGGTGATGCTAAGATATCAAAATCTTAAACAACTTTAAGTGAAAGCAACAGTAGCCTTTACTCCCTCGTACAGGCAATTTCTCCAGAATGCTATTGTCATTAACTGAAAGGGTGACGTGAAGCCCAGATAGTAAACACCAGAAATAAAAGTGTTTGCTTTCTTCTTGAAATAGAAACAAACATAGAAGAAGTTGTTTCATGCGAAAAGTTTGGTCCCTGACAGTGCTGCTTTTTTCAGCTACAGGTAGGTGTCTGTGTGTCCCTGCCCTTTTAAAAGGATTGCCTTCAGAGACTCTTATGGCACAGGTTGTCCACAGGGTCATCATCACTGTCCACACAGTGATAAATGAGACTTTCCCACCGAAGAAAAAAGTATAAGTTTTAGTATCCCTACTGAATATATCTAGTTTGATTGGAGAGGACTCTAAAACTGACTAATCGACCATCAAATGCTTTTTTCCATCCTGGACTAAGTGAAGATTAGAAGAACAAACTATGTACATCTTATGTGTACCATGTGTTTCAGGGCATTGGAAGAGAACATATAGCGGCGCATATTTCTCTCTGACGCAACTCATTCAAAGCCAACAGATTTGTGCCTGGAATCAATTCACTCCGAGACATCTAGGATATTATGCATGGTATTAATTTCACTGACCATCCAAATCTTAACGAGCTGTTGCGTCCAAATCGCTTTGATCTCATGGACAGCTCTGAGACTGTCGTTCATTCTGTCTTCTAAAATCCATGCAAAGGATATGAAACTGTAGGCCAATGTAGTACCATATACTAATCAATAATTAATATCTTCATTGCCATCAGAATTTAGTAATAATCTGTTTGCAATAGAATTAAAGCAAATAAAACAAGATTATGTAACACACTGTACTTTCGAAGCACCCTAAAGTGGTACTAAAATACCACAAAACCTTGAGGCTCCTAGATGTCTTTACTTCCCAGAAAAACAACGCACAGATCTTTAGAAAAAAATTACAGTCATTACGTAGGCCATGCAAAATGAGACGCGCATTATTTTTAATATCAGTAAAAAAAGTACCACTGTTCCCTCGTGTCACTGCTCCTCAGTTGTTCAAGTGCTCTTTATTCCTTGGCTAGCACTACTCATAACTATTGCACAAGGGCAGGTTTGGGCAGGATGCAAGAACTCTCAGACTGAGTAGTTTCATTGGTGACTCTTCCAGGTCAACCCCATAAACGTTATAGCAATGGCTACTGGGTATCTAGGGATACTTAGAGGAGACAAGACCATGGAAGGGACTCAGATACTGCTGCGTCCTGTGTGCTCTTAGGTTTTTGTGGCAACGTTCGGTAGGTTTGCATGAAAAGTGCGAATGTAGAGAAATCCATCATTTCAAAACAAAGCATTCTAAAACACGGCCCAACTTAATTTAGCTTAAATGCTGACTAAGAAAAATTTGCAATTATAACATTCTAATGATTTGCATTGTAATTTTGTACTTTAAGCTTTGCATCAAAGGCAGCTGAGATGAAGTTCTCTATAGTAATTTTATCTTTTGGCCGAATGATGTCTACATTATTTCTCAAAAGCAGTTTAAAAACATCACTGAATTGTGACACTAATAGCAAGCATATATTAAAAAAAAATTAATAGATGCAACAGAAATTGAAAAGAACAAAAAATCTCAAATAATTGGAAACAATCACATTTTAAAAAAGGTTTAGGGAAAAGTGGATAAATCAGTTCATGGAGTAGTGGCTCCCAGAAATTACTGCCTCCGTACCACAGTCTGTAGAGTGTTTGCCTTTGTCTCGGCTTGTCTGGTACTTACGTACCTGTAACATAACACGCGGACTGCGGAGCGGAGTGGCTGGTGCACAAATACACAAGGCACACATTATATCGACCCTGCTGCAGGTCTTGTAGCTTCGGCACTGTTGTGCAATATATGTGCAATGGGCGGTACGTAATACTATTAGATCTGTATTGCATCATTATAGGTTATACATACGGCTGTATAACTGCATGCATTATATCTGCAATGAATACTGGATACTTAAATACGCATTTATATAATAACAGCAAAGAAAAAATTATAGACTAATTGAAGCATTGAGAAGCTGGAAACTTTGTCAAAATAGGAAATTATTCGGTACCTCCTTTTTAGTTCTCAATTAAGAGAAGGCCTTAATATGACCATGGTAATTTATTAAGCTAGTAAGGCTGCAGGCCATATTTAGTCAGCATTATCAGGACTTCCATAGTGTACAGATTTGTTAAATATTTTATTACAGCTTTTCTAACACTTCAGGGTCCCTATCCTCTATAATATGAATTTCTCTCTGAATCACGTCCCATACCCTACACCCCAAGAAAGACCAAGAGGGCACCGTCATCCCCAGCAGCAGGCGACGGAGCCCTCCACGCAGGCGTCGTGCCGCAGGCCGGCCTGAACGGATGGCACCGACTCTCGGGTTCCCTAACCTGTAAGAAAAGCTCATGGAAATTTTCTTCAAGACACATTTTAGATGAAGCCTCAACATTTTAAAAGAAAAGTAAAATTCTGATTTCTAGAAATAAAACCTGAAAGTTTCCAAATCGCCCGTAAGCGGCACCAACCCCCCAACATTTCTTACTGAAGAGGAAACTTGTGAAAACAGTTCGGCAGGAGGAGCGGCAGCTTAGCCGGAGATTCAGGCGTCGGGAAGTGACCTGGCTTCACAATCCCCGGCTTGGTGCGGGTAACCGTGCGGCGCTTTCCGCCGCCAGCGCTCCCGCGGGACGAGCCCGCGGGCGGCCGGTGCAGCATCCATCACCCGGGGCCCCGCGGGGACGGGGACAGGGAGCCGGGACGGAGGCTGCCGCCAAGTTAACAGAAACATCTGTTTTTCTGCTTGTAAACCACATTGTTCAGCCACGTCGAATTTGCTCCTCAGTTTATGCGGCCCAACATTACGGGAGTTTGCCCGGGAGAAGGTACGCGGGGTCAGGAAGGAGAGGGAGGGGGGTTGGGCGGCGGGTGCCTTCGAGGCAGGGCAGCAGCGCCCGGCCGCCGCCCGCGGCCCCCCGGCGGCTGCCCCTTGTCGGAGCGGCTTCCTGCCAGGGCGCGTCCCCGCGGGGCCGTAAAGTCTTCCGGGGCGGCCGGACCACAGCGGCGGCGATCCCGGCGGCGGGGCGAGGCGGGACGGAGCGGGACGGGCCGAGGCGGCGCAGCGGTGGCGGCGGCGGGCCGCCAGGGGGCGCTGCCGGCGGAGCGCGCAGCCCGAGCGCCCGCGCTTGGCGGCGGGGCCGGCTCCCGAGCGCCGCCGCATCATGTGGGCCGGCCCCTTCCATGGAGCCGGGGCTGCTGCCGAGCGCCTCCTGGGCGGACGCCGCCATGAGGCTCTGAGGGGCGGCTGCTGCGTGCGGAGGACCCAGCCGGTCGCGCTGCGGAGCGCCCCGAGCCTGCCGGGCAGGGGAGCCCAGCGCTGCGGCCGCTGCTATTGCTGCCGCCGCCGCGGGTCCGGCCGGGCGGGCGGGCGGCCCGGGGCCATGTAAAGCGGCAGCGGCCGCGGGGAGCCGAGCCGACCTCGGAGAGAGGAGCTGCCGCCGGCCGGGGAGGCCCCGCAGGGGGGATCATGGCGACGTCTAATCTCTTAAAGGTGAGAGCGGGGCCTGGCCGGGCCCTGCGTGAGGAGAGAGGCGGCGGGGGCCGGGCGGCCGGGGCTGCCCCGCCGCCCGCTGGGCCCGGCGGGTGACTGGGGCGGCCGGGCCGGGCCGGGCCGGGCGGCCGGCGGGGGCAGGCCGCGGGCGCCGCTCCCGAAGTTGCCGTTCCGCAGGCGCCGGGGGCCGGGCGGCCCTCCCTCAGGTGAGCGGCCTTGGCGCCGCGCCCGCCCTCCGTGCGGGACCGCTGGCCTCGGCCCGGCCCGGCGCGGCCCGGCCGGCGGCCTCTTGGCTGCCAGCACCCCCTCCCCCCGGCTCTCCCTTCCCAAACACGCGTCGTTGGGAAATAGCGTGGCATCGTGCTGTTAGGTAGGGCACCGTGTCGTCCCTTTGTTTATTTAAGAAGGCCTAGGTGCACGGGAAATTAGTTCTAAGTTAAACAAAGAGTTGCAAAAACGCCTTCGTGGAGGGCAGGTGTCGTTATTTAGGCTGCCACTGAATTCCAGCTTTTTTGTTAACTGCAGTTTTTCTGCAGAGAAAAACTCCTGGAGGCCTTTCTCTTCCGTTAAGCAGCTTTGCTTTTGTAGTCAGATGTTTTCAAGCGCTTTCCTGGCGTTTGGTGACAGACGTCAGTCGCTCCAAGCTGCTGCGAATTTGAACACAAGTTTTCAGGGTGACAGTCCAGGAACTGAGCTCAGGGCTGCCTGTCCTGACATTGGCAGCATGTGTGTGGAGAAGACACTGTGTGGCCTTTGAGGCCATGCCAGCACATGAAAGATGGGCCTACTTCAAACAACTGATACTCGTGCCTCCAGCGAGTGTTTTTGGAACATCAGTGTAGTTAGGGTGAAAGGCCTTATCTACTTAACTTTATCAGTTAGCAATTCAAAATTTATGTTGAAGTATACATGTATTCAGCGCTATGTGTTACAGTTAAACATGGTTCTGAAGTGCTGCTTACATTTGAGCAATCTGACCTATTTTGGATGTATAGACTTGACCTGAAAGTGCTGGTTGTACTACTCTGACACACTCACTGTGAAGAAATGAGGAATAATTGATAGCCTTGTTTCTTACTGGTGTCCAAAAAAAGATATTTTTTTTAACTCTTTCTTGAAATTGAAATGTAATTGAATTTTGATTCATTTCTCTATTTTTTTTTATGCCTCAGTGGGTAGTTAGATTTTTAAGCGGATAAGACTTAAAAAAAATCTAAAATTGAAGAATCTGAGAACACTGGTGAAAAAAGTAATGTCCCATAAGAAGAAATGTACTTTTTGTGGAAGAGCATGGTTTTAGAGCAGGGTTCAGGCAGTTTATTTATATCTACTTGTTAACATTGTAGGCCATCTCTTTGCTGTATATTAAAGATCTCTGGAAAGACTGATGGGTGCTTTGATGAGACATGTGGTTGTATGGCCTGTAGCAGATAGGCCTGTGTTTCTTCTGTGAGGTTTGTCAGCGTTCTACTTCAGCTGTTTTGGAAGAATGATAGGTGTACAGTAAGTGAAAATAGAGTCAAAGGCCTTGATTCTGCGAGATGACTGTTGCTGAACCGAAGCCTTTGTGTTGGCTCCTCATGGTCTTTGGATCATTAATGTTTTATGTTGGCAGCAAGATGTATATGCATGGTGTGCTTTAGGAAAAATGCTACAGAGATACCTGTTCTAAAACAGGCCTTTCTGGCGTCTTGGTGTGGTTTTAAGCACTATGACTTACTAATTAGTGAGTTTTCTAAAGACAATAAAAGTCCTGCATTACAAAAGGAAAGATTATACAGTGATTTGACTTTGTTTATAATGGCACAATAAACCAGTGCAAGAATTGGAACTAGATAAGGTCTTTTGTTCCCCAGTTCTGCTCCTCAGAGTGCTGCTGTCAGAGAAGCAAACTGTTGATTCCAGGTTAGCGTTGATTGGCAGTGCCTCATGGCCTTTGCAAAACGTACTTCTGCTTTAATGTTTAGGGGGAAAAAAAGCAATGTCTCAGCACTGTAAAAAATTCCTTGGTTAAGAAAGGGGAGGTGTTAAAATCTGTAAGTTTTTTTCTATATCTTTTCCAAATAAACTTGTGTAATCAAATCTAAGTTGGGTTTAGCCAGGTCTTGGTTTTGCTAGGATAGAGAAGAGTTTTCTCTGGTTTTCCCCCATCATCGTTCAACTTTCTATATAGTTGAGAAGATAAAGTGAAATATTAATTTCTTATTCTAGTAACGGATACTAGCTGAATCCAAATCGGACTGGCTGTCATAATTTTAAAGGGCATCGTTTAAACTCTACTAGTGCATAATCTTCCTGATTGTACAGTATTTTTTCAGTGAGAAGCGTATTCTCAGAGAGCCTTCTTTAAACGCAAAATTCGAATGACCAATCACGTGTTGAATCCTGGTGAAATACAACAAATTGTAATGTGGTGAAAATACGGAAGTGCTTAGTAAGAGCTAGCCGTTACCTGGTAAGCTGGTGCGTGCCCTCCTGCAGCAGAACTGCTCTCCCGTGTTGGGGCTGTGGCTTTCCTGTAGGTGACTGAGCCATTGCCAGGTGAGTCCCTTAGAGTGTTTTCTCTCAGTGTACATGTGACCGGCACTTTTAAAGTGGGGTGCTTCGTTTCAGGGGTGTGTTGGACTTGCAGCCTCTTCCCTTTGCAGCGATGAGATACTCTAAACCAATTTGCTCACGTGACATGGAGATAGATGAGTTTTTCTGCAGTTTCTGGAACAGAAAGCACCTCAGCTTTTGCAGCACAAGGAAAACCTGTAGCTATATCCAGGCTGGCTGATCTTGACACTTCTGTAGAGATTTACTGAGGCTGCCAGGAAATGCAAGAGTCCATTCTTGCGAGATGAATTGCAGCTTGAGCCTGGTGTTAGGAGAGAAGAAGCAAAGGAAGCAACAGATTGATTTTCCATAGACTTAAGTAAAATGAGAACCATTATTTACCTTTGCATTGGTTTCAGCTATTTTTTTTTTTACCTCATGCCTTTGTCACTGACAAGTGGAAACACAACTGAAGTTTTCAAATTCTTCAATTTAAAGTATGTATTTCCAGATCTGTATTTTAAGAGTGTTTGTTTCTTCCTGGCCACTTCCAATTAGAATATCCTTAAGAAGCTAGGGGATGCTGCACACAAGTTAGCTACATAGCAAAGCTTTCCCTGTAGCTACTTTTGTGCTTTGTATAGTAACTTCACTACAATCATTACACTGATTTTTAGACCTACTAGTAGCAGAGATAATCAGACAGTGGATTTTCATGCTTATTTCAGCCTAGGACCTCATATTTCGTACTTGATCCCTCTATGAAGTAGCCTTAATATATATAGCATCTGAAAATGGTGAAGTAGTAAAGGTGATGTTACTCTTAGGTGCACAATAAGATGCAGAAGGTGTTGCTTTTTTACTGTACTGTTTAGAGCGTCTGACAGAGATCAGGGCTGAATTTGTATGTGGCCTGAAATATGGAGTATACAGTAAAGAACGCTGAATGTCCAAATAGACATTTCAAGGTTCAGAGGGACAGTAGCGTGGAGGTCTTGTTATATTCCACATTTATTTAGGCTCTTATACCATATTCCGTGCCTGTCTCTACTGTGCTTCTCTTAACCTTGCTTACAGTTAAAGAGAGGAATTTTGTGTTATGTGATAATACCCAAATTGGGAAAACTGGTTAGTGAAACAGTTCCACTTGCATCATTGTACTAATTCTACATAATATCCACCAACAGGTTTTTTACCTGCAATCCTAAAATATTGTGTTTAGGTGTTTAGGCATAGAGGTGAAGAATAGGAAAAAATAAGTTTGAATAGTAAAGTTGTAGTGTACATTTTCAGTATAGCATGTGAAGTAGTACATATTTCAAGTAAAGTTTAGTGTTAAAATGGAACTGTAAATCTTTGTGAACAAATTTAGTGAAATGACTTCTGAAACATAAGATATTTCATAAGTGGAGTAATTTTTCAAAGCATCACATTTTAAACTCCTAGAATGGTTGCTGAGCCAAGGATGTGGCCATCAATTGTAATCCATGTTTTCAGAGAAGATTTGATAAATGGAGTAATTTTATTTTGTCAAAGGTGTGACTTACCTTCCTGCTTACCTTCCCTTGGGAACTGTGGTTTAAGCCAACAAGCTAAGAATGGAAAGTCACCCAGGAAATACTGTTCAGAAATTGCATAGGTTTGTGGGTGGCTCAACAAAGTGGGAAATGGGTTTCTTGTTTTGTCTGGGTCACTGGTGTATGTGTGACTTTGGTAACAATTAAGAATTACCACTGTTTGATCTCTTTTTCTACTATAAATTTGGTTTTTCTTGTACACTAATAGGAGTAGACTTAATGAATGTGAATGCCATGCAGTCGGTGGTATTGTGCACCCTTTCTTGTAATTTAAGTACAAAAATCATGGAAGCCTGAATCTATCTAGAAGATACTGAATTGTTTGTTGAATTTAAAGAATAGTTTAGTTGAGTAGGATTTTTAATCCATTAATTTTATGTCCTCCTCTGCTTAATTTAGGAATATAGGACAAAGTATATTAAAAAAAAAATTACTCCTATGTATAAGAAACAAAGTTCTAAGTTCCCTGACGGCATTTTCTGCCAAGCTTTATTTTGAGAATTATTTTTCAGTAGGTACATGTTTGTTACAAGTGGATACATGCAGTTTTTACAACTGAAGTGGAGTTTTGTAGGTGCTTCTTAGCATGAACTAGGTAATCACAATCTAAATCATATTAACACTAGTGTTTTCAGTCCCTCCCATGTTTTACAGTAAAACTGGTGTTAGTCACAGTGATAGAGCATTTGCTTTTTATCTTCAGCTGTTTTCAGCGAAGGGCTGAATTGCACTTCTCCAAAATTGCAGAACAGGCTTTTTACCTCTTCCAGAAAACTTAGGGCATCTACTCTGAAGTTTCACTCCAAAGGATAACTTTTGAGGAAGTTGGTTTTACTTATTTTATCTTGTCTGCTCTGAAGCTTCTAACTGTTCAGTAGCTGGCCTTTCCTGCTCATTATCCTGAAAAGAGGGACTGGGAACAGAAATATCTGCAGGTAGAAGCTAATCGTTCCCACAGGACTACAAAAGATTTGAGCAACTCATCAAAGCTTAGGGAGTAATGGTAAAGCGAGCTCTATGTGGGAGAAGCATGCAGTTGATGATTTTCAAAGGTGATGCATTCAAATTTTTTTTTTTTTTTTACAATGAAAGAGAACAGGCAAAACTATCTCTCTGAATTGGAAAACAATTTCTTGTTCTATTTTATTTAATGTTGAAAGAATTATAAACTTTATCAAACAAGACCTGCTTCTGTGAAGCCCACGTTGAACCTTCCTCAATGATTTGATAGTGCTGCGAGGGCCCCAGGTGCTGTTGCTGTGAAAATAGTTACTGTGATGCCTGTTGCAGCTTTATCGCTTGAAGATGAGACATCTTTGCACTTAAGAGCAGCAGGGGATACAGTTTCCAAACTCTGCTTATTCTGAATATGAAATAACAGATTTAATTGTAAATTTCCTTGTAGAAATCAATCAGGAGGAGACAGTTGAGAGAACGTTGTGTGCTGCTTGTGCTTGTTTATCTGAAGAGATGTTAGTGGCAGAACAGTGCCCTTGTCAGAATTTCAAGTAGTTAGACTGTGTTATTTGCTGTATTTGAAGTGAATTGTGTCAAATGTAGTATTACTAGCCAAGACAATGATCTGTTAAAAAGTAAACAGTGCATTGGGATATAACACTGCAGATAACCAGAAGTCTCTGCCACAGAGCTCTCAATCAACTTTTTTTTTTTTATTTACATGTTTTTCTTTTTAAAATGTGGAACTGTAAGCAAACAGGATCGCAACATATGCAATAGAACTGTTGTTTTTCTGTTAAAGTTTTGGAATTTTTTTTTTAATAATGGAAGTTAGCCTGTATAGTGCAGTGAGATTTTTCAGAATAATCAGAGTGATATGGGAGCACTTCATTTCTTTAGCTTTCCTTTTAATTTGTATCGTAGGCTTGAAAAATTTCACCTTGGATTAGATTTTTCAGCACAGTGTAAATCGTTTTTATCTGAGCCAACTGTAGACTTGGCTGTCAAACTGCCTATGGCCAGTTAACCCACAGGAAGGGAGTCTGTGATACAACAGCTCCTGCTTTACTCTGCTTCCTTCCTTCCTCCCTGCTGCTGCTGTTAAATGCTTAGTGGAGAGGAAAGGTGCGTGGCAGCATCCACAGGTACTGTTCCTGATTCCTGGCTGCCATTTTGGTAATGGTAATTTATTCAAGACAGGTTTGCAACTGCCTCATAACTGTCATTGCATGTACCTTGGCTTGGGAGTGAAGCTGACCAAGTTTCATTCGTATTGTCCATGTATAACTCCGTTAACAGGTGAAGAACACTTGCTAGGACTTGTTGCATTGTAGCTAAGGCAGTGAAAAAAGAAGTTGGCCATCAGCTTCTCTAAGAAACAAATAATAGCTGTCACTTTTAGAAATCATGCTTAGTGTGTAAAGTTCGGCTATGGTGTTGTATCTCAAATGCCAGCCTGAGAGACACCTCCGAGAAGAAATTTTTACGTTAACCACAGAAACTGCAATCCTTAAATGTAACTTTAAACAAGAAACTGTTTTATTAGCAGTAATTTTTTTGTTCCTTTTAGAATAAGGGTTCACTTCAGTTTGAAGACAAATGGGATTTCATGCGCCCTATCGTTCTGAAACTTCTTCGTCAGGAGTCTGTCACAAAGCAGCAATGGTTTGATCTGTTTTCGTAAGTAATTTTTTAGTATCTTAAATCCTTCTGCATAATGTGAATACAGTTCTGGTAGTACTTCTGATACAGAAGTCATTTATGACACAGACTATGTAAGAAGACACAGAACAAAAGTACTAGTTTAAGTTTTATTAAGTGGTAGGTGTCCCTATGTCACTGAATATGTGCAAAAGGAGAGTTTTGCTGAGATTCAGATCTTTGCAAATAGGATGGAGAAGGAACAGAAGAGCTTTTGATTTCAGCTGGTGGTAGTAAACAAGCTTTGTACCTGCCCACAAACTGTTTGTTAGAATTAGAGAGAAAATGTTATTTGCTGCCTTGGCAGTAAGTTCATTTAAAGGCAGTTTGCTGAAGGTTATATTATTCTGATTTGAATGGCTTTCTTCTAAAACAACTTAAGAATGCTACTGAAGTAACGGGGTAGTGCAGTTTAACTGGTATAATTTGAATAGTTTTATACCCTAAGAATAATGTATATAATATTTTTCAGACAGTGTTTGCATTATTGTACTTTCTAAAAACCCTACCATTTTCCTCCTTCCAAAAAGCCAGAAGTTGCTTCCTATTAGATTTTTTCCTGATGTTTTTTCTTAAAATATATCGTGTGACCTTTACCAACAGAATATGGAAGTGAATTGCAACATCTATGTCAAAAAGTATATCTAGAATAATGTTTGTCTCAACGTAGTTATTTTCCCTCAAATACAGTTGTAGCTGAAATCTACAGTCTCTCCTTCTGCTTTTTAAAATCTTTCATAAAAGTGTTTTTTTTTACTTAAACACAGTCTTGTTGTAGTCTGTATCTTTATTGCTCTTTTCAGTGAAGATGGTGCAGTGATTCTTTTTGCACCCATCTTACTGCACCTGTCGCAGTCTTCTGCCAACCAAAAGGAAAGGTAGTTTATCATGTCATGAGTTTTAGTGTCTCCTGATATCTCGGCTATAGTTGTTGCCAGAAACATGGAATAGCTAAGGTATAAATTCAGTTCACAGTCATTGCTTTTGTTTTTAATAACTAGTTCAATAACTCTGCATTGATCTTGTAATTTTCCATGTATTATTTTTTAAGTAGAACTTAAGTAACTTTATGACTAAGTTAAGGATACTGAGGGAAAGGATCCCACTCTCCTAGGTTCCTATTTTTTGGACAGTGCTCTTTGTTAAGCTTTTTAATAAAAATCCAAAATCTGTAGATGTCTTCTACCTGCCCTTTGAGTATAATTATGCAGTATTGCTTTTTCACTGCTGTCAGGAAGCAGTGACATTCTAATACAATAACACTTTTTCTGTACGTGGAAGTTGCATAATTCTCACAAGTTAGATAGACATCTGTAAATCCTGGGCCAGCACCTCTGTTCTGTGTTGAGGGACTTCTTTCCTTGTGAGTTTTGTCTTATCAGTTAAACTAAAAAAGGTGCTTTTGTATTGCAATGACTGTATTGATTTAATAGGAACAAAGTCTTACCTTTAGATTGTATAGTTGCTTTCCTGCAAAGATGTGGCCTTGTTATTGAATGGAGGAAGAAGAACCGAAGGAAGGTAATGAGTCAAAAAAACGCTTGCTAGGCTACGTTATATGTGATGTATCGTTAGGAGTGTTACTTGCTTTACTTAGTCTTTACTATGGAAAGAAAGTAGGAATTAAGTTACACTTGCTGGGTTGTCAGCTCGGAAAAACAGGAATTTATTTGAATGTTGATTAAAACTCATTAATAGAATTTTGCTTTGCGATACTGTTTGGTAGCTTTTCTGCAGTAGAGTTTCATTTTAAAATGCTACCACTGTCACGATATGATCGCTTATAAGTGACCTCACTAAACTAACTAAAACGTCTTTTAAATTACCTGATAACCCCGAGCTCAAATTTCTCATAAGGAAAGTCTGTTTCCTTTGTAGCACAAGGATGTTGTAGTGCTTGGATTGTGAAACTGTGAGTGAAGGCTGCATGGTAGTGAGAGTATTTTAGAATAACATAGGCTGAGTAGTAATGCTTGTGCCGGCAAGTGATTTCTTTGTCAAAGAAAAGCTTTAAAAATTGTCCTTAATGCAGTAAGGATTATTGAATAGATACTGGGAGCCGAATTGGCTTCTAACATCTCCTTCTTGACTGTAGCCTTTTCCTAGATAGGTTGCTGTTACTTGCTTCCAAGAGTTTCTTATAGCTGCAGTCTCTTCTCCAACATGTTTTCTTGAATGTGTCACTGGGATCTAACTGTGTGTTGTTTGACAATGATAGATAAAAAGTGTATTAATTTCTTAGACATACTTAAATTACGACTGCTTAAGCCTCAGACATTACAGCATTAAACTTTGAGTAGCTGTTACTAAGAGATGGATAAATTGTTTTCTAGAGATGTACATGCAGTTTGCTTGTGGGATGATAAAGGTCCAGCAAAAATCCATCAGGCTCTGAAGGAAGACATCCTTGATTTTATTAAACAGGCACAAGCAGTAAGTTCTTAACGTTTCATGACTTCTATTCATATTGTTAGAAAAATAACCAAGTAGTTCTGACTTTCATTGGATCTAAATGCATTGCTTTTTTGTTTGAAATTCCGTGATGTTCTGGAGGTCATAACTACCCTGCGAACTTCTATTGACAGAAAGAAGACTTAGCCTTGAGCATTTGCCTTGGCTTATTGTTTTCTCACAGTCCTTGAAACTGGGACGGGCAATGATTTTTATTACATTAAAAAAAAACAAAACGAAACACTGTTATTTTTGTTTATGCAACAGTACTTATGGAATCTTCTTCCACTTGAAAACTTCTTGAGGCAAAATTTTCTATAAGAAATTAGTGTCTGAAAAAAAATTTTGTTTGTCTAGCTTCAGTGCTATGCTGACGTGTTCATGAATGGCTTTAAAATAAGCCGTGTTTATGGCGTACTAGAAAGCAAGCTTAGCTGTCCAGTTTTATGGGCTTCCCCCTAAACGACTGAAGTTATCAGTAGATTCAAAGGGAACGTTTCTGTTTGTAAAATGGATAGCAAAAGATGTTTTCTGTAATAAGGCATTTAAAAGAGGGAGTTGTTATGAAATTAAAAAAAAAAAAAAAATTAAAAATCCCATGACAAAGGTTTGGAAAGCAGAAAATGAAAGTCTATGAAATCTTTCTTTAGTGAAGAAATTTACACCACCAAGGCCTTGCTTAAAGGAAGATGGTTTCTTATAGAGGCCTTTGTATAACCAGGCGTATAAATGTTGATTTTTGTTTCATTAGCTTGCTTGTTTACGTGCATAAATGCTGTGCTGCACTGAGGCCTTTGATGTGATCTGTGTTGGCTGTTGCTTGAGGGGCATCTTTTTAGGCAGTATGGTAGCCATTGTACAATGTAGTTGTAATTTCTGGGCTTTAATAAACCATACATGTTAACTAGCTGTCTGGGTCGAATTAAAAGTTAGTAGATGCCATTGAATTAAACTTCTCACTGTATAGAATATAACATAGTCTTTACAGGGTTATATTTTTTTAGATATGATTGTACCAGTACATGCCTTTAGACCAAAGGTTTTGATCTTTTTGATTTGCAGATGGCTCAGAAGAAAAAAAAAAGTTCATTTGGAAAATTTAAACTTACTGACTTGTTTGCTGTTACCTTTCTTTTCCCTTTAGAAATGGTCCACATGCTGCAGATTGATAACTACTTCCCTAAACTAAATGGTACTTAAACATGTAGACTTTCTTATTCTATCTGTGTATTTGAATTTATATATGGGGACTTATTTTCAGTGTAAGCAAAGTCAATCCGTATTTTGTGCAGAAATTTGCTTATAAACCACCTCCTCTTCTCCCCGCCTCCTGCAGAGAGTGCTGAGTCATCAAGATGATACAGCTTTACTAAAGGCGTATATAGTGGAGTGGCGCAAGTTCTTCACGCAGTGTGATATTTTGCCCAAGCCATTTTGTCAATTAGAGATTACTTTAATGGGCAAGCAGGGCAGCAACAAGAAGTCTAATGTAGAAGACAGCATTGTTCGAAAGGTAAGTCGTAGGTATGAAGAGTTTTGTTGCAAACCGTTCTGCCTTCAGCAATAGCACAGAAGGGATTCTGTAGCTAAAGTTGCGCGAACCACGTAACACGACGTATCGCTTTGCTTCAGCGTGAGGGTCAGAACAGCCCTCCACCTTCTTCTTTCCTCTCCACAATAGTTTCGGTCTGTTTCTCCATTTTTGCTTGGGCTGTGAACAGTTGTGTTCAGGCAATTAGAGCGCTTTTTGTTAGGCGTTTGGTTTCTTTGGGTTTGTTTCTTTTTTTAAATTGTGACTTGAATCCTGGGACTGCAAGCAGTTAAAAATTCGCCTACTGTTTCTATACTTGTGAGTAGCAAGTGTACACGTATGTATAAGTCAGTAGTTTTTCTGCTCCTACTTTATTTCCCTAGGCCAAGATCTTAACTGGAGCACGTGTCTGCAATTTATAAATGACCAGTTACCTTAAGTTATCTTTATTATCTGGAATTAAATATGGCTATTGATCTCCTACTTTCCCCTTTTTCCTCCAAACTGTCAGTCATATCAGTGAAGAGATTGGATAGGTAGAATCTTGTGAATATGATCTTTTTGCTGTTTCATATCAAACACAAAGAAAGTCTAGGATTTTGAGTATGAAGTGCTCAGTGTTCTGAGTCCCATGAATAATGATCCTTGAAATTTCTTTCGTCTTTAATTATAAGAAAAATGGAGCATAGGAGTTGTAAAGTGTTAAGACCTTTAGTTTAACATCGTTCATTATCCTTTTTTGTTGCAGAAAGTATCTGTAGCGAAATGAAATTTCTTTAGCAATCTTTCATTTAGTACGGAAGATCATTTTAACTGTTTCCCTGTCTCCAGCATGGGGAAAACAAAATAGTTCAAATGCAGTACTTTCAGCAAGGTTTTCTTCTTCACCCTCCTATTTTGACATCTAATCCTTTATACCTCTTGAAGAGAAGCAAGAGAGAACAACAGCAAAGAGAGGAATCGCCACCTCAAGTGAACTTTTTTATTTTAATTGTTTGCTGGAGAAAGCTTGTGGTCTTAGCTCTCCAAGATCTGGCAAAATCGGACCTCTTAACTGCCATATGCAGAGAACTAAGAAATGAAAGGAAAAACAAAGTGGATGGGAGAAACTAGTGAGAGACTGGGAGAAAGAACTGGTGTCTAACTTTGGGACTGAAGCTGATGGAGGTGTGTCTTATCTCCCATAGGCAGTCCAGTTAGGACCATCTCATGACTGGGACATGGAAGCCCAGAGTCTCCAACCTATCTTATTATTTCGTATTCACTGCTGAAGGTCATTTCCTGTTTCTGGCATCGTTCTCTGTAGTTGTTTGAAAACTGGCTTTCGAAAACTTTTCCCATGCTTGAGGAGTTCTTCATATATCACTCAAAGTGATATGAGTGTTTTCCTTGAAATATCTCCATAAAACTTCCTTATCAGTAATGTCTAAAAGCAGTTTGGCCATGACGAAGCTATTAATGTGCCTGCCAGATTGCTTGACGTTATCTCAGTGTTTTCATCTCCATTTTTCACTTGTTTCAGCTCTTGTAAACCAATTCTATAATTCTGTGGTGCAAACATAATGTCCGTATCAATAATGTTAAAATAATGAAAGATGTAATTGAGGAAGCGTAATCAAATAAAACTATGACTTTGGTGTCAGAAGTGGAAACTTAACTGAAATTGAGAGACAGTTGTGGAGAAGTTAAGAATAAAGGATTGCAAATTTAACTCTCTCAAAAGGATATCTGACTTGTACTAGGTGCTTGCTGTGTTAAAATCTGAAACTTACAAAGCAAGGATGGGACAAGACCATCTAATCTTTACTATTAACTTTGATATACAACTGTGTCAAGTGGTCCTAAGCTCATTTTTAGTAAGCATATTCACAATCATGAGGGGAAATTTGAATTAGTAAATTTTATGATTCCAACCTGCTACCAGTGTAGACTGACAATTGGCATGCTTAAATTACATTCATTGCAGTTACTGTCAAGTCTGAAGTCACTGGAAGTTTGAGCTTTCTTCTAAAGCAGTGAAATGGCATGAGTTGGATAGAAAAAATAAAAATTACCTCTTAAGCTTTGGCATAATTTCATTACATATTCAGTGGCATATAGAAAGAGCCTGACCCAGTGTCTAAAGGCAAAAAAAAAATACTACAGTAACTTGAATTCTAAGGCAAATTAAGATTTTTAACAAACAAGTAGCACGCTTTGAGTATTTACTTCTGAAAAGCTGGTGGAGCTTAGGTGGGCATAAGTATGGGCTGGCCTGCCAGGGAGCTTTTTGTGTTGCTCCTAGTGTCTCGTGATCAGGTGTAATGCAATACATTTGCAGCAGTGTCAGTAGCAATCACCAAAAAAAAAAAAAAACCCGCCAAAAAAACCCCCACAAACCAAACCAAATCACACAATGGAATATGAAGGGACCCTTTGAGTGATGAGGATTTTGTTAGGAGCCTCCATAACTAATCATAAAACTTTGCAGTGCTTAGATGAGGTTTGGACTTTTTTATAAAGTATATATGCATTACTTGCATATTGAACTTTCATGTTAGATAAATCCAAACCCATTGTTTTTTTTTCTTGACATAACCGTGGTGTTAATTGAGTTTTTGATTTTGTTTAAGACTGAGCCTGCCAAATAGTGAACTATATTTGGATGTTTGCCTCAAAAGCGCCCCCTAATATTGCAACTCCTGACGTATTGCCGTGCTGGAAATGTTACTTGACTGATTTCTGAGAGCTGTAGAAATAATACAGAATTATGGAATCAGAATTATGGAATAAATATCTGCATTGAATACTGCTTCCCCTAGCTGTCCAGTTACATAACTTAGACTTAGAATGTAAGCTGAATGTTACCTCTATACCGACTTTAGAGCAAGATCAAGTTCTAAGGTAGTCGAACTGCTGTATATAACCTGAAAATGATAAATTGCTTGATTTCTGTTTCTGACCTCTTGTATTTTTTTTTTTTGCACAAACTTAGGTCTGTGTGTGCCTTTCTGACAGGATTTTTTTTTTTTCTTCCTGATACCCAGCTCATGCTAGATACGTGGAATGAATCCATATTTTCAAATATAAAAAATAGACTTCAGGACAGTGCAATGAAGCTAGTTCATGCTGAAAGACTAGGAGAAGCTTTCGACTCTCAGCTCGTTATTGGAGTTCGAGAATCATATGGTATGTCTTGCACAGAACGGTCTCTGTTGCCTCCTCACACTGAATTTTCAGCATACACATTGACAGTTGTGGTGGTAGGGTTGGAATTACTGTCTCAGTGTTTTGTGTTGATTTTGTTGTTGTTGATATGTGATACCAATTAAATTCTGTTTAAAATCTTTAACTTCTAAGTGGTTTAGCTATGTATCGGTTACTGAAAAATCAATGTTTTCAAAGAGCAAACTACTTGTTAACCTTTTAGGATTGCAGATTGTGCCTGTACTCCTTTCCGTACTGTTTCTGGTTCTTCAGACAGTTCGAAGAAGAAACGCTAAGCAGGCTGCATCTAAGACTCTCAGTCTTTTTCTTTGCAGAACAGATCTGTGTATCTGAAACTTCTGTGACATTTCACCGTTGCCTCCTGCTGCTTCTTCAAAGCTCTGCAGCCTGTTGAATTCAACTGGTGGCTAATACTCTCTCAGATGGCTTTGTAGATGTCTAATTCTAAATTATTTTTAAAGCATATTCCATTTAAGGACTTTATTTATTTGTTTTTCTGTAACAGTTGAGAGGAAGGTGGAAGCTTTTTTCCGAATAGTCTCCATTCTTGTAAAACAGAAAAAACGTAATGCAAAAAAAAAAAAAAAGTCTAAAATGAAGACATTGAAATTCCAAGAACAGTGTCTAAGAAAAGCTATTTGCTCAGTCAGGTGGAGAAGTTCTTACTTTATTAGGCATTATGCTGAGCCTTTTTACAGTTGTATGTGTATTTCTGTTTACCATGTTTGAATATCTAAAATGCTGGAGATAATTATGGAGTTCTTTCCAGTTCCCTATAGTTAATCTGAATGTTTTTGGAGCAAAGACTGGACAGTTTTGGTTACCTTTAGGAGTCAGACTGCATTTAAGGGATACTTCAAATTGCTCACAGCAACCTTTTAATACAAGGCTCACTTTAATGAGAGAGATTTGCTTATTATTAGCCACACAAGTTTCCGAGACTTGAGAGTAAGTTTGGACTTTCTCTTTGCAGTTAACCTTTGTTCTAATCCTGAAGATAAACTTCAGATATATCGAGATAACTTTGAAAAGGCATATTTGGATTCAACAGAGAGATTTTATAGAACACAGGCTCCTTCTTATTTACAACAAAACGGTGTACAGAATTATATGAAATATGTAAGTAAAAACTCTGTTGTAACTTTGTTCTGAAAGTGTTAGTACTTAAAATGATTGCTGTTCTACTTTTGCACAGGCAGATGCTAAACTAAAAGAAGAAGAGAAAAGAGCACTACGATACTTAGAAACAAGGCGTGAATGTAACTCTGTAGAAGCAGTAAGTATAACGTGTAGAAAATGTGATGTATTTTATATAGTATTATTACATTGCAGTTTTGATTTTTGTGTGTGTTACAGTATTATTTGGTAGCAGTAGATTGATATGAAAGTGTTGATTTTGTGTTTTTTCAGTCATCCGGTATATTTTTTTCTTGCAAAATCTGTATTACTTTCCAATCTGGCAATTTACAATTTCTACAGGTGTTTTAATGGTAAATGTAGATCAAAAGTTCAGATTGAAGGGCAGGTTTTTATTCAAGTTGACTTTTATTCTTTTATTTTGAGTCAGATATGATTTTTCTTCTATGCTTAACAGTTCACAAGAATAATGCTTGAAAATAAGGTGGCCAGTCTAGTAGGTAAAGGGTTTCTCAGTGCTCATTTAAAATATCAGAAAGAGTTATTGTTCATTGCAATCAAAAGGAGCAATAGAAATTTCATTAAAACTGTTCTAAATTTCCTCTTAGCCCGAAATATGGCCATTTAATATAAAGTTAATATAAAGGATGTTTTTCTTTTTTTCCTTCCCCTTCCATCCTTGAGCAATATTTTACACAGTTCAGATTCTGGAGGAAGATTTAACTACAATGAATAGTTCATAATTGTCTGTGTTGAAATTAGTTCAGGAAAAAGTTTTTTAAATAAATACTCTTTAAATCTGAATTTTCTGCAGTGGATCAAAATGTATTTTATGTCTTTTGTTAAGTTGTAAGTCATTCCTTTTGCACAGCTATAAATTGTAAGCCATACAAAGAGGCTGACAAAAGAGAGATGATCCTGACGTGTACAAGCAGTTTCTGTTCTAGATCCAGCCATAGTTGTCTTGTTCAAGCCAACCAGCCTGGTCCAAATAGGGTATGCTGGAATGAGAACTATTCTTAGCTCTTGGGTGTATGCTTGGAAACTAAATAGGGTAGTTGGTGTTCCAAAAGTGATGGCTCCCTTGAGAGAAAAGAGGCGACAGAAATATTAAGCTTATTACTTGTTTGGAAGAGAGTTTACCACATTTGCAAACCTACACGTTCTGAAGAAATATGATTTCCTGTATAGATTTTATCCAAACTACACATAGTTTTGTCAATCAGTGAATGAATTAATTATTTTATAGAGCATAGTTGTTGAGAACAGGCTAGATTTTGTGTCATGGCAAACTTGAGACAGATCAGACTTTGGTGTTCAGATGGCTAAATGAGCTAATTCTGTGTTTAATATATTTCAGCTAATGGAGTGCTGCGTCAATGCCCTGGTGACATCTTTTAAAGAGACTATTTTAGCTGAATGCCAAGGCATGATCAAACGAAATGAAACAGAAAGTAAGTGAAGCTTCAAGAACAGTGCTGGATGAACTTAGCATCAACTGCATAAAAATAGATTTGTTTGTAGATGTATCAAATTACTGTTTTAATAGATGGTGGCAGTGTTTCGTAGATAAAGTATTACTGCATGTGGGCAATTTTATCCCACAAAAAGTGACCATCGTTAGTTAGTATTTTTTCTATGCCAGTTCTGAAATCTGTATGTACAATACCCTAATTTGCATGACTGGATAGCTCTCGTCTTACTTAAAAGGAAAGAATATTTTGTGCTCTGTTTTCTTTATTTTTTTCTACAACTTGTTTTCCTTGTCTTGACCAACTCTGGTAAATGTTGCATGTGTCTTATTTACTATTTGAATTGTTCAGATACAAACACTTCCCCTTCATTCCACCCCCACTACTCCTTTCCCCCTGGAAAAAAAGTGAAGCATCTCCTTACAAAGCTGTTTCTCTGAAAAGCAGGGAGACATTTTTCTTACTCTGATTATTGGTGCAGGAGCAATAGGTCAATGAACAAAATCTCTGCAAGTTTTTAATCTAGTTTTATAACCAGTATGTCACCGCAAGTATTGAAAGTTAGCTTTGCATGCCGTTTTAAAGTTTTAAAAAGTTTTTTAGTTTTTTTTTTTAACTCTACTGCCATAAATTGAGAAGTTAGTGTGATTCAAAAGTCTTATGTTGGTCCTGTATGATAAACTGAACTAAGTAAGTCATTAAAATGTCGTAATTCAAGTAGAGAAATTGGAAAAAAAAAAAACCCTGAAATCACAGGTTAATTGGGTTTTTTTTGAAGTCGATATCCTGCAGCCAGGGAATATTTACTACTGTCTGTATGAAATTTTAATTTCATGCAAATGTGGAAACTGTTTTATGACTTAGAACAGTGTAGAAAATACTTCTGAAGCTAGCATTTCAGAAAATATTTGACCTCAAAACTATGTCGTACTGATCCGTTCGTCTAGCAGCGTGATTTCTGGCAGTAGTCCAGAGCTATATCTAGAAAGCCACCAAACTTCTTATGTGTTACAGCCTTTGGGAGAATACAGGAGGTTTATTTAAATGCAGAGCTTCAAAAGGGTTCATCTGTAGCATCCAAAGCATCTTTCTTTAGAAGCTCGTTGAAATATTCAGACAGCCCTCTCTCTCTTTGTGGCTACATCTGCCCCTTGGTACTGCTTGGTTGCAAAATACTCCCATTTAGTATATCAGAACTCAAGCATCCCTTTCATATCTTTTTTTTTTTTCCCTAGACCTACCTGTACTGTTTAAAATGTTTTAATGAAGAATGCAGGTGCATGTGATTAAAATTTTATTTAAAGACTGGAGCTATACATAGCAATACATGCATCTGATAGTATCCTCTGCTGTGCTTCACTTATTCATGTGCCTTCCTGACATTATTCACCTCGAAGAATTTAATTTCAGCCTTGAAAAGAGAAGACTTCAGGGCGACCTAATAGCTGCCTTCCAATACCTGAAGGGAACCTACAGGAAGGCTGGGGAGGGACTTTTTACAAGAGTGTCCACTGATAGGACAAGGGGAAATGGGTTTAAGTTGAAGGAGAACAGATTTAGATTAGATCTTAGGAAGAAATTCTTCAGTACGAGGGTGGTGAGACTTTGGAATAGATTGCCCAGAGAAGTTGTGGATGCCCCCTCCCTGGAGGTGTTCAAGGCCAGGTTGGACGGAGCCTTGAGTAGCCTGATCTAGTCGAGAGGCGTCCCTGCCCATGACAGGGAGGTTGGATTAGATGATCTCTAAGGTTCCTTCCAGCCTATGCCATTCTATGATTCTTTATTAAACAGCATCTGACATCTGGCTGTTTTTTTTTGCTATGAGCTGAGCACTGCTGTAAAATACTCTGTTACATTAAGTACTTAATATTTCCATGCCATGCAAAGGAAAGCAGGCATAATGTTTTCCAACTAAAAACTATCAAAGATGTCATAACTTGCAAACGCTGTTCAGGATTGGCTCAGTGTGTTTTTGTTTGCTTATAGTATTGAGGATGAGAGGCCTAAATCTTATTCTTGAAGTATTTCATAACAGAAATAAAAAGTAAACTTGGCTTTTATGAATATGAAATTAAAACAGAACTTAAGTGCCCCAACAACTGCAGTATGGATTTCTTTACTTCTCAGTGTTGTAATGTGTTCTGAGAGAAATTCTGGTGAAATGTTCCTTTTGGTTTTGTTACTTTGAAGAATGTTTTTGTTTGTTTGTTTTTTTACAGTTTTAGGCATGCATCTGAAGTCTTCTTTTGCCTCTGCTTATTAGGCGAAACCGATGAATTTCTTTCTGGAATTATTCATGCCATCACTAGTTTACAGAAACAGCTGTAGAACCCTTTAATATGTCTTTTTGTTTCCTTTTTTCCCCCACTGTCTCTTCCTCCTTCTCACCCTTTTTTTAAGTACAGATTAAGAGATCCAGTAAAAGTTGAGTGAGCTTTTGGACTTACCCTATGTAAAACAGTGCTGCCATCACTTACAGCACATCTAAATTGCATTGAGAATACATCTTACTATTTTTTTTTTTTCTGGTTCCTGAAATCCCATCATTTACCCCATTGTGAGTTGTCCCTAGTGGTATTACAAGGTCTCGTTGAACATTGTTGGTAGTTTCCATTCTTTAATTTGCATTGTTATGTTTTAGAAGGATTTTTTTCCTCTCTCTGCATTGCTTTTCTATTTGGTTCTCAACAGTTGTTGGGATACAGAAGCTGATAACAGATACTTCATCCTCAGTGGTGACAGGATCTTGCAGATGTCGCTGACGAAATTATTGCAGAGGAGAAAACCAAGTTAGAGCCTCTGGCTTTTGCCCGTTTCACAGTAGATACAACATTGAGGAGCTAAGCAAACCTATCAATTTTTTTCCTGTTAAAAAAAGAATCAGAGTCCATGATTAATTTGTTCTGCTTCATTGAGCAGAGCCCTTTGCTGTGTTTAGTTGAAATCTCTGTCGTCTCTCTAAAGCAATCTGGTAGCCTTACTCCAAGTCTTCCTTTGTGGACATCTTTGTCAGGATGACTATTGATGTTTCAGCACCTTTTTTTTCTTCTTTAGCAGAGTTGAAATACCTTCACAAAATGTAGACAAATAAACCATGCAAGTCTTAAAGTTTTTTGAACTGGTAACTTTTAGAAGAACTAAATAAACTCTTTGGAAAAAAGAGAAAGGAAAAAATGCTGTTTACCTTAGTCAGTTTTGGTTACTTTTGAATTTGGCATGCTTTTAATTAAAACAAAACATTGTAGATGGTATTGGAAGATACACAGAGACAGCTCTGTTTGGCTTTAATTAAAAAAAAAATAAATCTTGAATCCATACAATTTCCTGCATGAACTTGTGTAGGCTTCCAACTGAAGCACACCCATTTTTGCCAGGGATTTTAAGGCTGTTACACTTAGAACCAGGACTTAATCCAAGTTGCCATTGGCTTTAGGGGCTTTTACTCAAGCTTCTGATATTATATGCATAAGTGTTACATTATGATTATGGTATAATTACCAGAATTAGAACAGTATTCAAAACATTTTTTCCTTTTAAGGGATGAGTTGGATTATCTGTTCTTTACAGTGTTCCACTTGAGATATCCCTAGCAGAAATGCAGTATACTTGAGTTTTATTCAGGTCTTTGACTGGTATTCTGTTTTTATCTTTCAGAGTTGCATTTAATGTTTTCACTGATGGATAAAGTCCCGAATGGCATAGAGCCTATGCTAAAAGATTTGGAAGAACATATTGTTAGTGCTGGACTTGCAGATATGGTAGCAGCTGCTGAAACTATTACTACTGTAAGTGTATTGATTTTTAATAAAATAACAATGAAAAAAACTAATTTGCAGAAGTTAAATACTCTCATTGTGGGACCTACATGTGAATAGAAATAATTTTTGAAGATTTTGTGTTTGAACTTCAAATTTTGATCCACTGAGACTTTTAAATGGCTTTAGAATAATTTTTTATTCCTTCCGTTTTTGGTGGTAGCTTTAAAACATGAATCCAATTTGCAGTAAAGAAAAGGTTATGAATTAAGTGCATGGGATACTTAAACAGTAGGATTGTGTTAACATGTTAATTAAAAAGACATAATGAATTTTCTCAGAATTCTAACTTCTTGATGAAATTTGAAATTTACCTTCAATCTAAGAGTGGTTATTCAGTGTGAAAATTAAGTTTGACTTCCCCCCCCCGCCCCGTTCTTTTTCAGCTTTTTTATCATATTTTTCTCTGGGTCTAGGAGGACTGAGTATCTGCAGCAATTAGGATATGCCTTTTATTGGTCCTTGAAAATGATTTTTTTTTTTTTATTTAGAAGTTATTATACAATATTTGAAAGTCACACATTTTTTCTATATATGTATATGTTTGTGTATTGGAAATACTATCCTGAAAGTCTGTGTTGAGGCTTACATGCTGTAGAGCTCTTCAGTATGGAGAAAAAAAGATAAAATGCTCATTCATGCAGGTTTGAGGATACTGTGTTATTACAGATAAGGGAATTACACGTAAACTCACACTGAATTCTGTAAAGTCTTGGGTTTTTATTTGATTTTTGCCTCTTTAACTTCAGGATTCTGAGAAATACGTAGAACAATTGCTCACACTATTTAATCGGTTTAGTAAGTTGGTTAAAGAAGCTTTTCAAGATGATCCAAGATTTCTTACTGCAAGAGATAAGGTATGTATTTCTGCTGATCATTTATTTTCAGTTTAAGAATTGTTGTAATTAATACTGTGATGTCTCTGAAATCCTTGTACCCATTCCCTGCTAAATCTAGAAGCTACTCTAGTAAAAATGCAGATTGAAATATTGATGAAATTTAATCCCGATTGATTAGCTTTTAATTTGTGTGGTAGTTGTGCATGAAGTTGCACTTGTGTTTAGCTTTGTAACATAGGGCACATCAGAAGATGGTCTTTGTGTTGAGCACCTTAACGTCTGATTCGGCAATATATTGATGTTTAGAATTTACTACATATTTGGGGGTAGTTTCATGACTTCAGATATGCAACATACTCCATGCAGTCCCTTCCTAGGTTGTTGCTTGAAGAAAAGTAGTATATTAATGGAAAAGAGGAAAATGCAAAATGTCAGTTAATGGGAAATTGAGTCATAGGATCTGAACTGTCATACTGAAAATCAAATCCGCAAATGTTACAGTAATCTAAAAAGAGGGACAAAACCTTTGAGATTCATGTGTTAAAGTAAGAAATGGAGTGAAGTGCTAATGATCTGTGATTATTTTTCAGGCATACAAAGCAGTTGTGAATGATGCTACAATATTTAAACTTGAATTGCCATTGAAGCAAAAGGGGTAAGCCGTATAAACTTCATGTGAATCAAGGTCTTTAAATTCTTACATTTTACATGAGAAGCTCAAACTTTATCTTCAAAAAGCAACACTGTGTTTAAAAGTGCTTTGTGTTCTTTGCATTATGGAAGTTCAGATTGCTTATCAACCTCTGGTAAGACACTCTTTACATGGCAGTGGATCCGTGAATAATAGCAACCTGTTTAAACTCAAATTTATTTGTAGTAATTTGGGATCTATTCTTTTATAGTAGAGTAACAAGTGAATTTGTTAGCTGAATTTAATAATACCTTCCTGGGTTATTAATTCCAAAAACCTGAGCTGTACGTCTCTGCCACAACTTAAGTAAAAGCCCTGGGGAAACTGAGGCGGTAATCTTTATGGGAATAACTGTGGCTCGGTAAGGTGGAACCACCCACAAGCTGTTTACCACCTCCTCTTGTGCCAGCTGTGAGTGTGACCTGTCTGGGTGTTACGTTTCTGTTTCAGTGCAGGATTAACCAGGCTAGTTAAACAACTGCCAGTAGATTAAGCAGACCTGTGTGATTCAAGAAGAAAAACCATGCTTATAGTAGCCCCTCTGCCAACTCAACCAAGAGAAGGGAGCAGTCAGTTCATTGATGGTTACTGTTTAACATGTGATGTGCCACTTGAGTAGGAATCTGTATATATTTAGGTGGTTGAGATTGCTGTAGTCTTATTTACTATGGCAACAAAACTTATATAGCTGGGCTGCCACCTTCCCTTTCCAATTACTTCTCATTAGGGGTAGATGGGTATAAATATCTGTTGAGCGTTCTGGTTCTTACTCTGTATGTGGTTTTGGTTTAGTGGTAAGCCTGGACAGGGATTAGCCTTGCTGGTTTTATGTTCTTGGAGGAACACCTTCACAAGAGACTGGATCCCTGCTTTGTGTACATTGTATAGATGTAGGCAAGGTAGAGGAGTTTTTTAAGTCTCTGCTAATGTTTTCATTTCCCCTGGGAGCATCTAAATCAGGAGTGTGTTTCACTCCTGAAGCTAAAACTGCCTAGTGATCTCTTAGAAACCCCCATGATGTTGATGTTCTTCTGTTCAGCATTCTTCTTCCCAAGCTCTTTCAAGTTGTCTAAGTATGCAGCCTGGTTTTAAGTAAAATGAAACTTCATCCTGCCTAACTTGTGCCATTAAGTTCAGCATAAGAGTATGGAATTTGGTAATTTTTCATTGCTGTCAGGATCTTGAAGACTCCTGTTCAGAAATACCTAGGAATGCATTGATAAAGTGAGAGTTCTGTCTTGTAATAACCAAAAGACTAGTGATCTACTTTTACTGCAAATGGGCTTTAGGAGGGCAGAAGACACTAGCCTGCAAGCTGCTTCTTGACTTAAAAAGGACAAGTTGTCTGAAGAGTTTTAGCACTCTCTACACTAGTCGATGAGAGGGTGAGAGAATGAGCAAGAACACTGGATTCCTGAGCATCCCCCACAGCTTCTTACCTGCTGTCTTACTTGCTGGCTTGAGACTAGCAATCAAGGTGGTGCCATCTGACTCCAGAAATAGGGATTGGTCATGGGTGCTTTTTATTCAGCAGTCTAGACGCAGGTTCAGAACGCGACCTTGTGCTTGCATGCCTTTTGAAGAACCACAGTCTCGCTGCTGTAGCATCTTCTTGTTCAACTTTAATCTGCTTTTAATCTCCAAGCTGTTAGTCTGCTGTTTGTGCCTGTTATAAAATAATTTTATCCTGTTACTATGTGATAAACATCAGGTTTTGCAGTCTGTGAAATGCAGTGCAGGAGGGTGTTTTTGAGACTTCAGTTAGAGCGTACTGACAAGATAAGTGAAACATGTCACTGCAGCAGTTATTAATTCTTTGCTGGAATACTTACTACCATGCCATATTTAGTTGTTTCAAACTGTAGTTTCAACATAATCCTTCGGTGTTAAAAGTTGTAAAACTAAAAGCAGTTGGAATGATCAAACTGTAGAAGTTGTCTTGAAAATGTTTGGTAGTATTTATTCTTTAAAGAAGAAACGGGAATTAACCCTAGGTTTTCATTAGTTTAACAAGGATATGACTTCACCACCAGGATCCTTTCCAAGGGGATCAGGAAAGAGTGGTCTGTCTTGTTAACAGTGTGACTACTCCAGAGTAGCAGGATTCTATACGATGTGAAGATGTGTTTTCTTTTTTTTTAGTGTTGGATTGAAAACACAGCCTGAATCCAAATGCCCTGAGCTTCTTGCTAATTACTGTGACATGTTGCTAAGAAAAACACCACTAAGCAAAAAACTAACCTCTGAAGAAATTGAAGCAAAGCTTAAAGAAGTGGTATGTTTTTGCTTTCTACTTCTCGATTATTCTGAGGAATGAATTTGTTTGGTTTATTTCCTTACATGAGTCGAGGCCTTGATCTTAAAAAAGCAGTTCTGCAAGGTGTGATAATAGGGAAAAGAGTTTATTATGTCATCAAGCGTCTGTGTGTTTAAATCTTGTAAACCGTGCAGTGTTTTATGTCTCTGTGCCAGTTCACAGAAGTAGTATGCTAAATCAGACTGTAATGTGTTACAGTGACTAATGTTACTCTAGCAAATAAGGCGGGAGACTTTTACATACTGATGTCAGTGTCTCTTCTCGTTTAAGAGAAGGTTCTTGATGGTTGACAAATGAAGAAATCGGAGGTGTGATATTATGAAAGGATTCCTGGCTGATGCCTGTGATAGTATTTACACAGTTGCCGTTAAGGCAGTATCAAGTAGCCTTTTTCAACTTCGTAGTCTACAGTGTCATTAGATCAGTATTCAAAGACTTATCTGATTGACAATGCAAATAAATATCTTAATCTACTTTTTTGACAGCTTTTGGTACTTAAATATGTACAGAATAAAGATGTTTTCATGCGATATCACAAAGCTCACTTAACAAGACGCCTGATATTAGATATATCAGCTGATAGTGAAATTGAAGAGAACATGGTGGAATGGCTCAGAGTAAGTAGCCTGACATCTGTCTGTCTTTGATCGTGCCTCTTGCCTACAGTACTAATTCCCACTCTTGAAGTTAGATATCCTTCTTGCTTAGTTGAATTCTATGTTAAATTGCAGGCCACTCATCTGCAATGATGCAGGACATCTTATACTTCTGGTTTATTGCAATACTTTGCGCAAATAAAGCAGTTTAACTCTTTTCTAACAGAAATGTTTATCCTAAAATTGGTAGCGATGGACTTAAAAATATTTCACGTATGATTATGCAAAGGCTTCATATATTCCATATGCAAATGAGCAAAATGCAGTGTACTTGTTGTTTAGGTATGTTAATACTTTAAGATGTGTTCTAATTGTGAAAGTTTATGTAGAGTAGAATATTATTTGCATGCCTTAAACATTCCTTCAAATCTCAGAATTCACTGATTCCTTAGTGCATGCATATGTTCTTCAGCATTTGGCTTTCATTAAAAGAATCATCATATGCCTTTAAGGGGTAACTACTTATGACCCACACAAAAAACCTTTATATTGCATTGCAGATTAACTGTTACTGTAAAGTGATAATACCTGTGTACTTTAATGCCCTTCATTTTTTGAGTGTATTATTTTAAAAATAAAGCTTTTTGTTCATAGTTGTCTATGTCATAGTTTAGCATTCTGTTTGTTTATACAGGAAGTAGGAATGCCGGCAGACTATGTAAACAAGCTAGCTAGAATGTTCCAGGATATCAAAGTGTCTGAAGACTTGAACCAGGCCTTCAAAGAAATGCACAAAAATAATAAACTTGCTTTACCAGGTATTGTTTTCAAATTATCTGCTATTTTTCATTTCTCTCAGTGAAAAATAACTCTGTTGTATCTTGAGTTAAAAATTTTATCAACTGCAGGCTGAACGTAGTCTTCAGGGCATTGTTAGCCCTAGATTGGAAGTGTCTGTAGACTCTGCTTTCTGTCCCAGTTGACACTGGAGCTATACCATTTGTAAGTTATTGTGCTTTTTCATCATGAGCAATCTTGTAGACACAGGCTCCCTGCTCTTGTATTTAAATTCCAAGCAGGGGCTTGAATCAGTATCAACCAGGTGAATGCCTGAACTACTCCCTTCTTTTATGCCCTCATCATTCTTCTTGAGGGCTTCATGCAGTGCTCCTTGTTTATCTGCCAGCAGGAGAGCTGGATGCATGCTATGAAGGGCCTAAATCACATTTCTGAGATTAAATTTCACTGATGAGAGAGGCTGAGAACAGCCAGTTTTGGACTTTCTGCAGCTGAAAACCCTCAAGTAGTCCTTACAAGCATCAGCTATAAAGCTGCATCAGGGCTTAAGGAGCTCTGCAGAGGCAAGCCAAAAAACCTGGTATTTCAGTGTTGCTGGCAGAAAACCAGTGGTGCATAGATAGAGTACCTTAATATTTAAGTAAGTAGACACCCTGCTACTTTCTGAAAATTCAGTTCTCCACAATTGCATTTAGAGTAGAAAAAAAGAAAAGGGCATTTTGTTTATCTGTTATACCTGGAGATACATGTAATCCACTATTGTTTTACAGCTGACTCTGTGAATATTAAAATTTTAAATGCTGGTGCCTGGTCCCGAAGTTCTGAAAAAGTGTTTGTCTCGCTGCCCACGGAATTAGAAGATCTCATCCCAGAAGTTGAAGAATTTTATAAGAAGAATCACAGTGGTAGAAAACTTCACTGGCACCACCTCATGTCCAACGGAATTGTAAGTGTATAGTTTTCAGTATATCAATCTCAGTGACTGGTCTTTCTGTGTATTTACAATAGTAAGGAAGTTTGTGGTCCAGAAAGGCTTGTAAGTAAAATTGTCCTTCTGTTCGCAGATAACATTTAAGAACGAGGTTGGCCAGTATGACTTGGAGGTAACGACATTTCAGCTAGCTGTGCTGTTTGCGTGGAACCAAAGACCCAGAGAGAAGATCAGCTTTGAAAATCTTAAACTGGCAACTGAACTCCCCGATGCAGAACTTAGGAGGACTTTATGGGTATTTCCCTTTCTCTTGAAACAGATTTCTTCTCAATTCTTGTTCTCTGAAATACTGGATTAATATTTGTAAAATGCTGTCAGACAACACTTTGAAACCAAAATGTGAACACCTTTCTTGCTAATCAGTCAGTTGCAATGCTGGCTGCTGGCACTACTCACAGCCTTCACATTAACACATTCTCTCTACCCGATATTATCTAACTTAAGCTTTTGGAAACTGCAAGACCTTTTTGACCATATGCTGCCTAAAGCACACGGTTATGACTGTGGTTTGTGGAGTGGGACTGGTCTAGTTCTAGGAAATCAGTGGCACCTGGTAAATATATGTTGCTTAAAAATAACTTCAGTGTTTGCTCTATCAGACTTTTAATTATATAGCTCAAGAATAAAGAGAGAAACCACATAAATCAGACTTAACACCACTTCTATAGCCGTAAGTTCGTGAATTTTACTTCTTTGTGTGATTTTACTTATACTAACCCATTTCAGAAGGAGACTTGGTCAACTGTGTCCCCTGTCTGGTTTTACTAGTATCTTTGTGTTGCCCTCTGTCAGCTCCAAACAAGGCTACGTGATTCCCTCACTACGGTCTGCACAGCAGTGAACTATGTTCTTAGAAAGTAATTGTTTTCATTTAGAAAGTCTGGTATTTTATTTTCATTCTTCCCCCCCTCCCCTTTTCTCTGTAGTCTCTTGTAGCATTTCCAAAGCTGAAACGTCAGGTTTTATTGTATGAACCTCAAGTCAATTCACCCAAAGACTTTACAGAAGGAACCCTCTTCTCGGTCAACCAGGAGTTCAGTTTAATGTAAGATGATGTTTGAAAAGTAAAATGACAATGTACTATTTTATAATTAAAGGAATTCACTTTAACTTAACCTTTGTCCTTGAAAGTTTTGAAGATTCAGCTAAATACATGCTTTGCTGCACTGTCCTCACTTAGTTTTGGCGTGCTTCAAGAAGGTGGTTGGACTAGATGAGCTCCAGTAGCCCTTTCAGACAAATGTTTCTATGATTCTGATTTCTGTGAAATTAAATTTCTTAAATGCTTAGAGATGAGCTGCACAATCAGAGGCTTTGCTATCCTCCTGTTACTGACGAGCCCATGAAATTTCATATAGAAAGAACAGCATGTAAGCAGAGCACTAGGGCTGTATTGATTATTACAGATGCACAGAGTTTCAAAAGCAGAGTGATAAGTTTCAAAAAAGAAGTGAAACTGCTTACTAATATGGTATGCTGTCAAAAGCTGGGATTTTCGGTGTGGCTTTCACCAGAGAGGAGTGTCGTTATTTCAGTGAGAATTACGGTGCTCTTTTACTGGTGCTTTGAAACCCTTCAGAGCATAAGGTGGTATAAAGAGAGAATATCTGAATGGTGTATACCACATTCAGCATGTTTTACTTTGTTTTTTGCCTCTCTGTTAGAGATTAGAACTGGCTCCTTGCTAGTAACCTCAGATTCTGGGCCTCATTCTCAGTAGCGTCTGGACATCTGGATCTGTGGAGAGAGAGAGGGGCGATGCTTCTGCTTTTCTGGGGCTTAGTTTCTTGTCCAGGGCCATGATGTTTGTTCCTGTCATCAGGATGATGAGCTCTGGGAAGTGATGAGAGGACGTGACAGAAGAGACAGGCAGTACAGAAAGTTTGTGGGTGACTGCTGAAGAATGCCGTCAGCTTTTTGCTATGTTTGTTACAATAGCTGTTATTGTCCTTTTTTTCTGCTAGATAGACAGTTCTTCCGATGAAAAATGAATTAGTCCTGTTTCCTGAACATTGTTGTAGAAACTTCCTCTAAAGAGCCCTAAGTTTATATAATTAAACTGAAATATATTTCTCTGGAATCTTATTCTTTAAATTTTTCAACTTTAGACACTGTCCGTTTCAGCTGATACATTTTTCTGTAATGCTGGTATATTCAGGTTTCACTGTGCAGAGACGTTGGCATTGAGTTTTGATCTGTCAGCCAGCTATCTCACCGCTTCAGTGCTAATAGCCTATAAATATCTGAAATGGGACGGTACTCCTTGCTGCTGTAATTTGAGTTTAATAGGAATTCGTTAACTGAAAATGCGTTTTGTGCTTATTTTCATACAATACAACTTTTTCAGAAAAAACGCTAAAGTTCAAAAAAGGGGCAAGATAAATTTGATCGGTCGATTGCAACTTACTACAGAGAGAATGCGGGAAGAGGAAAATGAAGGAATAGTCCAGCTCAGAATATTACGAACCCAGGCAAGTAAACTGCCAGAGGAATTTAAAATTACCGTGTTTCTGTTGTTGCACTGTCACTACCGCACGCTGTCCACACGTGGATGTTGGTGTATAAAATGGACGCTTTTGAATCCCATTGGGACTTTTGCTATTTGGCCTCGGTCCTTTCCGAACACCAGATTTTGCATGTGTCTTTGTGCGCTTTTAGTTACCAGCCTCCTGTTCTGATGTACCCAGTCATTGTTTTTGAAGAGGACAAAGCAGATGTTAAGCCAGTGGTGAAGGCAGAACTGTGTAGCAGTGGGTGGCAATAGATGGTAAAGCTGACTGACTTGAGCTACCAACAAATAATATTGTTGTTCTTGAGATCTCTTTGACTACTCTGTATGAGGAGACTAGAGTAATTTCAGAGATGGCATCACCCTTTAGTAAAAACAGTGTGACTTTTTGAGGGGCCTTCTCTTTAGAAGGAAGGTTGGTAAGTACATCATAGATGTACAAAATGCAGTTTCCTCCTTTGTGGTTGGTTGTCCTTCAGTCAGGTACTCAGTCAAATCTTTTGAGCTCACAGTTCTTAAAAGCCTGTTTTTTTTTCAGGCATCAGAGATCATTACCTGCAATGGAGTCTCAAAAATCCCATTTTACCTTCAAACTGCTGGACTCTTCTCTCAGTCAGATTAGATCCCAGGCCATGCACGTTTTGAATTGTACTGCCTGATTTAACATCTTGGCTATACTTCTAGCAGAAGGGCTAATACCTGGTTGTATTTATGAAAGGAGAATGCCTTGTGATTTCCAGTTTGACATTAAGCTCGCATTTCATGAGGTATTCACAAAGTATATCACAAGTCACCCTGGAAATGGCGACTTCTGCTCAGAGAGTGAAGGAACATTAGGTTTTAGTGAGTAATTCATGCTCTAGATAGAAGATTTAACCAAAGATTCTCCTTTGACAGGACATGTCTTGTATCTGTTGCATCTTGCCAGTGCTTTGTTCTTTTCCTTTATTGACCTCTTTGTAAAAGCAATTCAGTATCTACTTAGGCTAAAAGTTGCAGCATATATCTAATTTTTGAGGAAAAATATAGATTTCCTTGCTGTCTCACCTTACCAGGAGCCTCCAATTAATGCCGTAGTCTCTTTGTCACTTCACTCAGGCATTTAAAAAAAATAAAACTTTTTTTTTGTCTTGTTCCCCACCAGGAGGCTATCATCCAAATAATGAAAATGCGGAAGAAAATTACTAATGCCCAGCTTCAGACTGAACTGGTAGAAATATTGAAAAACATGTTCTTGCCACAAAAGAAAATGATAAAAGAGCAAATTGAATGGCTTATAGAGCACAAATACATCAGAAGAGATGAGTCGGATATCAACACCTTCATATATATGGCATAATCCGAGGACTCTGCAGGATACTAAGAACATAAATGGAAGGGTGCTTGGACAGACAGCTGCCACAGTTTGTGCTGCAGAAGGACTTGTTTTGACTTTCGTTACGTATTGAAATCCCTGCCTTACCTTACAGAGGACTATATTTTGCCAATCTCATTCAGCTAGCATGATGGCATTCCCTTCATGTTGCACACTTTTAACAGCATGCTGTTTTGTGGGAAACTTGCATTCATGAAGAGCCTGTTGTGAACTTTTTAAAGTAGATTTGATTTACACCCACCAGGAAGAATACAGGTTTGGGTTTTTAGATGACCAGTACTTGCACAAGGAAAAAATATTCAAATATTCATGCACTGAGGAACTGCTATTAGTTTTGTTTTGGGTTTGGTTGGGTTTTTTGTTTTGTTTTGTTTTTTTAAATGCAATTAGGACTAGAAGTAGCACTTTCACTTTTGTGTTTTGGATCAACAGAGTAATGTACTGTCCACCTTTGATCCTTTTTATGTAATAACATTTGAGAGACACAAACACATGCATCACAACTGATAATGTCTTTGTTACAGTTAAGACCTGTTGGCTATAGCAGTGCTTCAATCTAGTAACTGGATTTTAATAATTGACACATAAGTGACATAAAAGTAATTCCAAGTCATGGGTGATACTTCTCCTTAAGCAAGAGATCACTGTTTTTAAATTGTTTGCTGTAAACAAGTGGATGTACATTATTTGTTACCTTATTTGGACAGATAATTTGCTACAATCCTTTTTGAGAAGGTAAAGCTTTCTTGAATGATGCTTCACTCTAAAAGCAGTTTTCATGGGTGGGTCTGTTATACCGGACAGAAATATTAAGTGTATTTCCTTGTACATTTAATATTTGTATTCCAGATATTTAAGTATGACTACATATATCTGAATGCATTAAAGAGTAATTGATGCACAACTTCCCCAGAAAGAAAATAACACTTGAAGATCCCTGTACTACTTCCTGATTTATATATACATGCAAGGTTAATCCAATTGGACTGGTCTGTTGCGTAGAAGTCAACGTCTTTATATGGAAAACAAACCCTCTGCTTTTTATTTTGAAACTGGCAGGGTAGGAAATACAATTCCAACGAAAATCGTAAAAAGCTAAGGAAAAATACCTTGTTTAGTGTATGCAGAGAGAGTGCCAAATACACATCAGGAATTTCAACTTTTTAATGTTACCTCTTCTATTTTCAATCATCTTAAGTAGTCGTTTGGCACTGCCTGCCTCTCTGCTACTCTGACATGTCCCAGCATGTACTGGACTGATCACATGAATCACTGGAGCAGAGTGCCTGTCTTGGGACAAAAGGTAAGTTGCGCTTTACTCAGTTCTGTATGAATATTCTATAAATTGCAAGTGTGCAAATTTTTTTTTTTTTTAATTAACTAGTTCAAGTACAGCATCTAAAGGTCTCATCTTCTTTGATGATTGAAAGGGGGAAGAGGATACAATTAACTTTAGTCAAAAAGAAAAACCTTCCAGTAAGTAAGAGGAGGAGTTTTGCTTTCACGTGGTTGCAGTAATGTATGAAGTAAGAGTGGTTTAGAAGCAAACTCTGCAAGAATGGCTGTTGGCACCCTAAAACAGGCTGCATGCTCTGTTGCTGATGTAAATGCCAATGGGACTGCCTGAGAACTGTGTGCTTGGACATCCATTTGAGTAAGAGATTTTTGGTAGTGAGGGTTTCATGAACAAGAGATGGAGAGAAATCAAGACCTGGCCAGTTACAATTGATTGAAATCCCACAGCTTATGTTACATGCTTTTATTGATACCCAAAAGAAGATGCTGTTAAAAATTATTACATCTTCTATGCTGGCCCTGTGGTGTTGCGATTCAGAATCAAAAGGAAGTGGTGCTCTGTGTAGTTAACCAGTAAAACTATTTGAACATTAGAAAACAAAATTCTAATAAAAAACTTTGTGCTGCAAGACTTTCAGTCTTTGTAACTTAAAAGTAATAAATGCTCACTTGGGATAATTGGGGGGAAAACACGACAGCGTGAGCACACTTTTTTCAACTGTTAATATAAATTCCAACCGTTAACCAGGTAAAAATGGGTGTGAAATGGTCATGCAGAAAGAGCTGCCAAGGGACTAATGCTGATTTTGAAGCCATTGATTTAGCTTTGAGAGAGAAGTACTAGAGACTGCATCTCAGATAAAACTGTTTAGGAAGCTGGAGCGTATGCAGAAAGCAACAGGTTGCTAAAAGCTAAGGAGCTGCGTGTTCCCTCGACTAATAAATATAAAATAATACAGCGTAAATGTTATCTAGATAGTTCTCAACACCTGGGATGCAGAAATATAATTGGTAATGTGCCTATGACATGGTCATTTTTCTTTAAATATATACCAGAAATGGATGTTGGGGTTTTTATTAAATCTGAGACTCACACCAGCAAATTTGTTAAAGATGCAGAATCACATTTACCGTCCTTCATCAGGTTACTTTCACCAATATGCACTTAAAACTAGTGTCACCTGGGGCACAGGGAGATACCCGGGGTCAGCTGTTCTTCTGGGGAGGGTAGAGTTCAGATCTAAATGAAAATGAACTATTCTTCGCTTGCAATATGGCAACAACGCACTTTCAAGGCTGCAATTTTTAGCTATGAATACCGATGTCCAAAGACCTAGCTTAAAGAGGTGCTGCATCTGAAAAACACGTTGCCACACACACTGCCACGGTGAATAGCTATGGGATGAAATCTGGTGTAGGAGAGAGGGGGGTGGGGGGAAAAACACTCTTAATGGGTTTAATT
Source organism: Tauraco erythrolophus (assembly GCF_009769465.1). Classification (NCBI taxonomy): domain Eukaryota; kingdom Metazoa; phylum Chordata; class Aves; order Musophagiformes; family Musophagidae; genus Tauraco; species Tauraco erythrolophus. The sequence continues at coordinate 118,722,056 of NC_141465.1, read as the reverse complement.
AAGAAATACTGTTAAATCTTTCTTTGTCCCAACAACTTGATGAGGATCTCAGTTTCAATTCTGAAGTCTTCCATTTTCCTCTTTCCACAGTGGATGTCCCTAGCTTCTATTTTTACTCATCTATCTTTCATTTGTTATGACTGTAATGCAATTACATTTCCAAAAGACAATGTGACTTTCTCGTTTTCACCTTTTTAAACTTAGTATAAATGTTCTGGATGTTCACATGTTGCATTTATTTGCATTGGAATGCCATTGTCCTGTAAAGTGCAAATTTTAAAAATACAATTGGCAAGAAGATTTGATAGTTTTACAGAAAGATTTGCTATCTTCAACTCAAACTGTTTTCTATTTTCATCCAAATGACTGGGATGCTATCTTTGTAATTCTTTGAGGTCATATTTGTGAAATAAACAATACATGAAAGCTTTCCTGTCATATACACTATATGTAGTCTGGAGTGTTGAGCAAACTTGAGTTCCCGAGTTGTAATATCTATCTACGTGTGGTATTTACAATTTTGAATGTGTGCCACTACCAAGATAATAATGCTGTACAATTTTGAATGGTGGTAGTTTCTGTATGGCAGTCCAGCTGAACTATTTTGATGTACTGCTTAATTTTTGAATTTTATTTTTTAAGTTGTATAATTTATTTTCTTGCAAAATAAAAATGTAATATAAAAGTCTACTCATTTAGCAGGATATTTTGGTGTCTTCCCCTGCAAAATTTTTAAGTTGAATTCAGATGCTGCTTGTGAAAAATGCCACTGTATGAAATTTGCCTGATTTTAAGTCCCAAAGTCTGTTATGATCAGAGTACTAAAAAAGAAAAATACTTACAGTTCTCTTCTTGTTACGATTTTTCAAGTACTTAAGGTAGAGCTATTTAGTCTTCCAAATTCTATTTAAAGATGAGCTGTAGTCTTTCAGTTTAAACGTATCAAAGCCTACTGTGCCAGAAGTGGCTGAGGGTGCCTGGCGTTGTGTTTACGGCACTTTTAAAAAGAGTTATGTCTCTTTGTAGCTTACTGGCATGTACTTGGATGGCTGAATGTTTTGGTCGATTTGTCTCTGAATTTACTTACAGTGAGTGTCCCTGCAAATTAGCTGGTGGTGTCACCAGATTGTTGGGGCCTTCAGCTACCTGATCCTGCAGTAAACAAACAGCGATGTGGGAACGTCGAGTGCCCAAAGGAGTGCTTTTACTGGAATGGCTTTTTTTCTGTGATTGTCCTTGCCTTTTAATGTGAATCTCTTCTTACATGTCAGCTCCTTTTTTCTTTAAGTGCATCAGCTAACATCAGTGTTTTGTGCTTTCTGGTACATGCAAAGGTTAGAACTATTTATGTGGAGTAACTATTTTTGAGTGACTGTTCAGTGCACATGGCAATTTTCAAACTGGCAGTTCTTGCAGGCAGAACTTCGTTAGCAGGCTGCCATTATTGCCATACTTTTGTTTTTTTTCTGTGTTAGGATAAAGTGTAGTCTTCCACAACAATTGTTTTACAGGTGGTGTTGTTCTCTAGAAATAAGTCAGGTACCACAGGAGTTGCTTAGCTGAATCAGCTCCTACCAGTGTAAACTGGTCATGGTTTAGGTAGAATGGTTGACCTAAACATGAAAGGCTCTAAACTTGCTTCATTCTTCTGATAAATTAAGAACTTGGCTTGCTTGCTTTCTTAGCTTCACATGTAAACATGCCTAGGTGTAGGCATGGTGCCTGAATTTCATCCTCCTTTACTCTAGTGATGGAGAGCCACGGTGTAACTTCTGGTGGATACTGTGCCACCAGCCCTGCGTGCGATCTGAAATGCCTGTACGGAAGAACGCTTTGGGGCACGGAGGCTGCTGCTTCCATCTGATCTGGGCCACAGCCAAAGCAAACCTTGCCTCCTGAGCCAAGGAAGAGCAGCACAGTTTTTAATGTGGTTTTTAATAGTCTAAAAGACTGAAAACTAAAATTAGCGACTTTGAAATTAGCTGTTCTTGGTGAGAAGAGATGCTGAAAAAATTAAACAAGGGAATGCATTATGAGTTTCTTTCTGCATGCTCTTCTGTCTTTAAGACCATGGTCTAATACGTACGTACAGCTCTGGATTTTCCATCTGTTGCAGTCGGTGACTTCTCCTAGTGAAGATGTTGAAGGAAATTACCACACCTCCTGCATTTTTTGTAGCACGCGTCTGGAACTTACTTCAAGCTTAGGTAAATATGCAGGATTTATTGCACCAAACAGGTACTCTAGAAGCGCCCCCCTGGCCCAGGTGCCATTCAGCCATTGATTCTGAAGGAACGGAGATGTGAAACAGAACTACTGGCCAAGATGTGTCCCCCAGCGTTACAGCCAGCTTCGGTGCCAGGGAACTGGTGGGTTGCCGGCGGCTTTTGACTAGCTTCCACATCAAATGGTATGAAGGAAACCAAATTGTCATGGAGCTGGGGAGGCTAGGGCTTCAGCTGGGAGAGGAGAATTCAAATGTGGATGTGACTGAGCTTTATGAAAGCAGAAAGGCAGAGTAAGGCAGAACTATTTTCACAGAATCCTGTAACATCAGCACTAGGGCTACTTCATAAAACCAGGAGATTGGTTTAAAACACTAAAAGAGAACTTGTTCCAGGCAAAGGTGAGGCTGCAGATCACGGTCTCAGCAGGTTCAAAGAGGGTTAGACAAATGCATGGGTAACAGGTCCATAAATAGATAATAGAGGCAAGGATAGAGCCCCTAACGTCACTAAACAGCAAAGGTGGATGCTGGGGAAGTCTAGAGACAGTGCCCTGGCTCTTCTGCTCAGCCTCAAGCAGTGGTTGTAGGGGGTGCTAGTCTGCTACAGTCCCTATTGAGCTCTCCTTTAAGTATCTTAAACATGAATTATCCTGAAAAAATGAATTATCCTGAGGAAAAGGGCTAAAGAGAGAAGGGGACAATAAATACAAAGAAATTAAAAAGCAACCAATTGACCAGAGGAAGTAACAAGTGCAGGATGGGAAGAAGGAGAATTGTGAGGAGGACCAAAAATTAACTTAAAACATAGGGAGCACCCAACAGAACACCCTCGTCAGTGTCCACCCTCTCCCGAAGGTGTCTAAGCAACCCCTGGCCACTGCCTCATGGGAAGGGACACAGATCCCCCAGGCAAATGCGTTTCTTCCCTTCTCCCCCTCTCGCTTCCTCCTGCCAGTGGTGTGAATGGGCGCTTGGCCAGGGCTAGGAGGTGACTGGCCAGGGCTAGGAGGTGGCTGGCAAGGGCATCCTGCCACTGGTGTGGGGTCAGGACAGGGAGGGTGTAGGTAAGCAGGGATGGGGGAAAGTGCAGCCCAAACCACTGGGAGAGAGACTGCGCCAAAGTGTGTCCCAGGGCACACGTGCGCACGAGGAAATGCTGGCTGCGATGGATTATTGGTTTACCTGTTAAAGGAGTTCTTAAGTTTAGGAGGTTTGTGTCCTGAAATATCTTAACTCTCAGGATGGGACATTTCTTTTTTCTTCACCTAGCTTCTGTATGCACCAGAGTTCTGATGCAGCTCCAGACTAACTTTTAAACTAGTGTTATTTCAAGAATGTCTGTCATCTTGTTGGAGACTTGAAGTTGCAGAACAATTAAATAATTACAGTGCTATGTTGTATCTTTTAAATTCCCACAGAGGTAATACTTATGTCGTTGCAAACTGGTAGATTACCCGAGAACCTTGCTTGCCCTTCAGGCCAGGGATGTGATACTCTGTATGTTACAATACTCATATTTCAGCAATGTGCTAACCAGAAGACCGTCATCCATCAAGGAGTTGACGACCCACGTACCAGTTAACCTGAGAAGACACAGGTTGTGTTACAGCACAGGCTCTGCTGTGCTATGGTGTGGGTGCAGCTTGGCTGCCTGTCCTGTGCTGTGCTGTGGGTGTCCCCCAGCCACAGAAAATACTGAGCCAGCTAATTGTAACGAAGGAACCCATAGGAGCTCCCTCCTGGTGTTGGCAATTACACTGCCTGCATGTTGTCTTCATCTCAAAGCAGAGCGGCGTGTTCTCATGTCAACTTCCTTTTGTTTTACAGTACGAATGATGACCAGAATTGTTTTCTTCTCAGAAGATCCTACAAGAGCTCTAAAGACCAAAACACGGGAGAACCACTCCACAGATGGGAGAGGCCGTGCCCTGACGGGAGGTGTGCCTGGTGCTGCACAGCTTGAGGTTCCCAGCATCTGAAGGGAGGTAAGATTATCTGCACTGTCCTCTTTATTCCTTCTCCTGTGAGCTCCAGTAAAGGGCCTGTTAATCACTGTTGTCTGGGAGTCCAAGTGCCTTTCTGGCTGGGACGATATGAACGCGAGTCCTGGTGCATTAGCAGGCTGTATCTCAGAAAAAGGGCCTTCTACTGCAGGAGTAAAGGCTAAGTTAAGTAAAATTTTCTGGGGTTTTTTTGTTCTGCATGTTTTTGGCATTATGTATTTCTGAAAAATATTCACATCCAACCAAGCAGATATCTTTCCTATACAGCACATGCATATTTTCAGGGTAAAATTTCCAGTTCTTCCTGAGTCAATATTTGTCAGTTCCTGTGTTATCTCTGGTTTGTACTTGCAAGGCTCTAAATTAAAGGTCTACATTAGGTTGGTTAAACTGAAAATATCAGCTACCATCACTCAAGGAAGCAAAGGAGTGCAAATGCTTGCTTCATCTATGCCAGTCCCAATCAGCCTCTTACCACATCTGGACAATCTTTAGATGTATATGAAAAGCAAGAAGTGTTTTATTTTTGAGACCAAACAGATAGAAAAGTGAAATCGTCTCTCAAAGGGAAATGAATCAGATGTAGAAAAGAAAATCAACTGAAGCAGTTTTCATGAATGTTAGTTTTAGAATGTGAAGAGAAAATAATAATAATAAATAAATTTAAAAAAAAAACCACAAAAAAAAACAAAACCAAAAACAGTTGGGATAGCAAGTGGATGGCAACTAGTTGTTGAGATACTCTTGCTTTCCAAGTGCTATATCCAAAGCATGTTTCTTGGCATTTATTCTGGAAGGAAAGGTGCAAGTAAATGCTGCCTTACCTGGCTTGTAAACATCAACTCCAGGGAACGTGGGTTACTGTAACAGATGCTATGCTACCTTCTTCAGGAATTAAAAAAGTGACTGACAAGAAAGTAAGCAAGACTGATCAGAAACAGATACAGAACTGCTTGTCCTAGACGGTGTGCTGCAACACAATTCACAGAGAATGTCTCTTTGTCTTTTGAGCCTGTTCTTTTGAGATATAAAGCTCAAGACCAGGAAGGACTACACTTTTCTTAGCCTAGCTCCACGCATGTTTGAGAGACAGAGTGGAGAGAGGCACTGTCAGGCAGGCAGACAGACAGGTGTAGAGATTTAATACTGGCCTTCATCTAGAAATCCAGATTTAGAGGCAGAGAACATGAGGGGGGAACGTAAAGTGCAGGCAAGACTGGAACCAGTAAGGGCATGCTGAGATTGAGCTGGGGTCGAGCAGGTACCGACCTCTCTGTAAAGGCAGCTGTGGAGATGGTTCTCAGCCAGGTTTGAATTCTGATGTAACGCTTTTAGATGTGTATGTCCAGGCTAGGCAGGAAGGAGTTTAAGGGGAATTAAGATGCTGGCTTTTGTGAAAACAGCAGGCAGCTGCAGAACAAGGGCGTGCCAGACGCAGAGTGCCCCAAACTCAGAAATATTTCAGCGTTTGCGTCCCGCAGACCTTGCAACTGCGCAGGTATTTTTCTGATACGGATTCCACGTGGGGATAAACTTCTGTGTAGCTTTAATTTGCTTCTTTCAGCTGGACACTGTGAAGGGAGGGCCGGGCGAGGGGCTGGGCGGAGGATCGGCGGGGCGCAGCCTCAGCGCAGCTTTCCCCTTCCCGCTGGAGGAGAGGAGACAGCCTCGGGAGCTGCTTCTCGCCGCAAGGATCTTCCACGCCCTCCTCGTACCGTTCTTTATCCCGCACGGAACCCAAGTCTGGCCGCCCCGCGCCCGGCGCCGTCCCTGGGCAGCCCCTTCCCGCTCCTCGGGGCGGCCTGCGCTGCTGCCGCGCCCCGAGCGACGGCACCGCCGACTGCAGAAACGCGCCTGTCCCTGCGGAAAGGGTTCCCAGAGAGGGCCGAGGCTCCGGGAAGGCGGCAGCACGCACACCCACCACATGGCTCGGGGCTGCAGAGCCGCCCGCCCTCAGCGCCGTGCGGAGCGGGCACCGCCCTGCCCCGGCTCGGCCCCGCTGACGCTGCGGCCCGCCTTCCAGCCCAGCCAATGGCAGGGATGGGTTTGGCACCGCCCTCAGCCCCAGGACCAATGGGAGCCGGGGAGGGGGCGGGGCGGCGTCGTCTATAGGCCGAGGTGGGGGCGGTGGTGAAGGTGACGGGGGGCGGCCGGCGGGAGTATGGCGGCGGCGGCGGCAGCGATGCTGGGCTGGCGGCGCCCGGCCGCGCAGCTGCTGCGGGTGAGGCGGGCGACGCGCGATGCGGGCCGCGGCCCTTCCCCTCTTCCTCCCTCTCCCTTTGCAGCCCCGGCCCCTCCGTGGGGCCCAGACCGTCTCGGCCAAGGTCACACCCGCGTCTGTGGAGGGGAAGGCAGCGCCCCTCTCACCTCACCCCTGCGGCGCTGCGCGGCGGGAGGGAGGGAGCCCGCCCCCGGCCCGGGATGGGGCTGAGCGGAGGGAGCGGGTCCCGGGCCGGAGGAGCGGGGTCTGGGCGGGCCGCGCCGCCCCGGAGCCACCTGGCCGGCGAAGGGCGGCTCCTCCCGCCGCGGCAACGCCGCGCTGGGCCCGGCGGGACCTTTAGCCGCGATCTTGAGAGCGGCGTTTTCCATTGCCTCGGCAGCGCCGGGCAGGGCCGGCCCCCGGCGCCGCAGCTCGTTCCTTCGCCAGTCGTTGCCCTGCGGAGCCCCCGTGCTCCTCCGCTACCCGCTCCAGCGGTGCGGATGCGTCGCAGCTGCCAAAGGCTGTCTCTGTCCAGGGCCCGGAGCGGCATCAGGAGGGCGAATGTCCTGCCTGGATGTGCGTGAGGTGGGTTCGTCAGGGAGGCAGCTGGGAGGTGAGGTACCGAGCGCCCCTGCCCGAGAAGCCTCCGTGCCCGGCTGCGGTGGGGCACTGCGGACCTTACCGAGGGAGCGCCGGGCCAGGCAGGAGCGCTGGGCGTCCTGGCGCTGGCACGGAGAGCTCTGCCAGGAGGAGAAGGGTAGGGAAAGCGTCTGCACTGTGCTGGGCTGCGTCCCTATTGCCGTATGCAACGCCGAAGGTTGTGTTTTACCAGCCGTAGAATTGTTTTGTTTGTGTTTTTGTTTTTTTGTTTTGTTTTGGTTTTTTTTTTTTTTAAAAAAAAGTCTGTGACTGATACAGAGCACGAACACTACTAGCAGGTGCCAGTTACACTTAGAAGACTCTTGTCTGGTTTGTCTAGTTTACTACAGAGGTGAACTTCAGGTGTTGTCCAGTAAGGCCATGTTAGTTCGCTACTACTTTTTTTGGCGCTAACCTTTGAAAGCCCTGTTATTAAAGCCTTGCAGGGATGTAATGATGTAATTCGTTTTCAGGGAGAAGTTTAATTTAAAACTTTCTGCTGGCTATTACAACCTGAGCTGGGAAAAAAGAAAAAAGAACTAATTGAAAAGTAGTAGGGAAAAATCTATCTTTTGTAAGTTGAAGGTTGTTAAATGAAGAGAGAAACAGACTAAATTTTCATTGTGGACACAATACCAGAAGGCATCCTTTGATTTATAAAATTGATGGTAGTTTTGTGGTGTCCTCAAGTAGTTATTTATAATTGGTATTTATTTAGCTGTAATTCAGTAATGACCAGAAGTTTCCAGTGTGCTGAAATGTTTTCTAAGGAAATGGCTAAGAAAGTGGTTTAAACCACTAATTGAAAGATCATTCTGTTAATATATGAAACAATACCTACAGATGTATTTTTGTGTCTTTGTACTGCTTAATTAGATGAAGCTAGTAGCTGGTGGATTAACCTGCTCAGGTGATACCTTTTTCTTGGTTTTGTTTTGTTATCATCTTCTGTTGTCGCATTCTGAATTCATTATCCTCATTTTTGTTCATGAAATGTCCATGAAATGAAGCTGTAGATGCAAACTGCCGCTGTTTAAAAAGCAGTGAGGTTAATGGTAGGAATGGATGAACCAAAGTCCAGAGAAGCAGGCAGAGGGACTAGTAAACTTTTTGAAGATGGCACCACTTGTTGCCTGGTTTAGACATATGACTTGGCCAAAATGAATTGGCTTTTGTTTTTAAAAGGGTATCTGTTTATTTTTCAGAAAATACTTTATCACAGATGTTATAGTGAGACTGTGTACTAGACTATGCTTTTTTTAAAAGGCATGTTATGATTTTTAATTTTTTTCAGTGTTTCTTAGATATTATTTTTAAAAATAATGGTGAAGATGGTACACTACTGAAACGTCATGGCATTGGCTTTCTTGATATGAAATTCTGATGACTTTCTTATTTTCAGGCTTTGAGGTATTCAAGCCGTGACTATGCATCACAGCGTACTTTAAATGTAAGTATAAAGCAGCATTTGACTGCAATGAATTGCTGTTTGAAAATTGTTTCTTAATCACTGAAGTTTTTTAAAAAGTTATCACAAAAAAATCTTCATGGAAGACAATGTTGACTTGTGCCCAAGTCACACTTAACTGCAAAATCTGGAATAAAAGTCAGATTTCCTTTTTTATTTTGCATGACTGATTGTTAGGTAGTGTGAGACAAAATTGTTTAGAAAGGTGTCACCTAACTTAAGCTTAATACAACTATCTACTCGTTGGAAAATACAGCTGGTGCCAACTAATTGCTTTGAGGTTATTTGTGTGTTCTCCTGCAACTCGTTGGTACAACATAAAAGATAAAGACAAGTGTGTTACTGTTGCTGAAGTCAATCATGATGAAGGGGTTACAGAAACACGCCTTCTTAGTTTTAAAAAAGGGTTTTTTTGGGTTAATTTTTTTCCAGTGTTTTCTTCGCTTGTCTCTCTAAATAAAGAACTCATGGTGAGACCTTGTGAATCTTTGTGTCTAACTTCCACTGAAACCAGCACAGTTGGAGCTATTCACTGCTGCTTCTCCATAGGTGTCCGGGGCAGCCAGAGGTCTGAAATGTGCATCTTTCTGGTGCCAGGTCCTCATGCTGCTCTCACAGGGTTAGCAGGTAGCCATGTTGATGTAGCACTAAAGCGAAAGGGCAAAATAAGAGTAAATCCATTTTGAGGGGCTGATTGGTGTAGAACTGAATGTCGTACCACGTCTTAAACTACTGCTTAGGCATTATGCTGGGACTTGGGCTTTTGAACGTCTCCAAGGGTGGTGGAGACTCCGCAACTTCTCTGGGCAGCCTGTTCCAGTGTTCAGTCACACTTGGAGTGAAAAAGTCTGTCTTGATGTTCAGACGGAACCTCCTGTGTGACAGTTTGTGTCCATTGCCTCTGGTCCTGTTACTGGACTCCATGAAAAGAGCCTGGCTCCGTCCCTTTTGCACCCTCCCTTCAGGTATTAATATACATGGACGCGGTGGCCCTGAGCCTTGTCTTCCCCTGGCTGAACAGTCCCAGCTCTCTCAGCCTTTCCTTGTATCTCAGATTCTCCTGTCCCTTTATCATCTTCATGGCCCTTTGTTGGACTCCCTCCAGCATGTCCATGTCTCTTTTGTACTGAGGACTCCAGAATGGGACACAGCACTCCAGGTGTGGCCTCACCAGGGCTGAGTAGAGGGGAAGGATCACCTCCCTTCACCAGCTGGCAATTTCTTGCCTAATGCAGCCCAGGATGCCATCAGCCTTCTTTGCTGCAAGGGCCTGTTGCTGGCTCATGTTTAACCTGATGTCCACCAGGACCTGCAGGTCCTTTTCTTCCAAGCTGCTTCCCAGCTGGGTGTCCTCCAGCATGTACTGGTGCCTAGGGTTATTTCTCCCCAAGTGTAGAACTTTTTACTGCTCCCTGATGAGCTTCATGAGGTTCATGTCAGCCCATTTCTCCTACCTGTTGAGGTCCCTCTGGACCGCAGCATGACCCTCTGGTGTATCAGCCACTCCTCCTGGTTGGGTGTCACCAGCAAACCTGCAAAGGGTACGCTCTGCCTCATCATCCAGTTCATTAATGAATGTGTTAAACAGGGCTGGGCCCAGTATTGATCCCTGGGGAGGAACACTGCTGGTTACTGGCCTCCAACAAGACGTCATGCCACCGATCAGCATCCCCTGGGCCTGGCCATTCAGCCAGTTTTGTGTCCACCTCACTGTCTGCTTATCCAGCCCATATTTCATTAGCTTCTGAATGAGGGTGTTATGGGAGACAGTGTTGAAAGCCTTACTGTAGTCTAGGCAGACAATGTCCCATGCTGTCTTCTCATCTACCTGGAGTCATTTCGCTGTAGAAGGTTATCGGGTTGGTTGAGCCTGACTTCCCCTTGATGAATCTATGCTGATGACTCCTGATGGTTTTCTTCTCGTTCATGTTCCTGGAAATGGTTTCCAGGATTAGTTGTTTCATCGCCTTCCCAGGGACTGGGGTGAGGCTGACTGGCCTGTAGTTCCCTGGGTCCTCCTCCTTGCCCTCCTTGAAGATAGGAGTGATGCTTGCTTTCCTCCAGTCTTCAGGCACCTCTCACAATTGCTGTGACCATTTCAAGATTATTGAAAGTGACCATACAAAACCATCAGCCAGCTTCCTCAGCACTTGTGGGTGCATCCAAGCAGGGCCCTTGGATTTATGCGTGTCCAATTTGCTTAAGTATTCCTTGACCTGGTCGTCTTCCATCAAAGCGACATCATCCTTGCTCCAGCTTTCTCCCTGGTCTCTGGGGCCTGGGATTCCTGAAAGCCAGTCATACTAGTGAAGACTGAGGCAAAGAAGACGTTCAATACCTCAGCCTTTTCCATGTCCTGTGTCACCAGGTCCCTGCCCTATTCAGCAGCAGGCCCGCGTTTTCCCTGGATTTCCTTTTGCTTCCTAGGTGCTTATGGAAGCCCTTCTTGTTGCCTTTGACATTGGTTGCCAAATTCAATTCCAATGGGGCTTTGGCTTTCGTAATCTTATCCCTGCATGCTTGGGACAGTGTCTCACAGGTTCCTTGTCCATGCTTCCACCTTCTGTATGCTTCCTATTTGTGTGTGAGTTCTGGTCATCCATGCAGACTACCTGGCATTTTTACTTGACTTCCTGCTTGTTGGAATGGACTGCTCTTGAACTTGAAGAAGGTAACCCTTGAGTACTAACGAGCTTGCTTCAATCTCTCCTCTCTCCAGGGCCTTGGGACTCTTTCAAGCGCCATCCCTTCCAAGGCTGAGCTCAGTGCACTCCAGCTGTTCTCTAACATAAAGGGGCAACTCCTCCTCCTTGTCTTCTTGGCCTGTCCTTCCTAAAGAGTCCGTGTCCCTCCGTGACAGCACTGCAGCCATGGGAGCCAGCCCACCACAGCTCCATGATCCCAAGATTGTAGTCCTGTAACTGTATGCCAGTGTCCTTATGTTTATTCCCCATGCTGCATGCATTAATAAACATTATTTTAGTGCTGTGAAACCCTGGCAGGATAAAAGGGAAGCTGTGACATGAAAGAAAGAGTAAAAGTGGATAAATTTAAAAAATAGTGATGTGTGTGTGTGTAGGTGAAAGAGACTGTGACTTTTACTCCATGCTTCTCCTTTTAGGAGGTGGTGATAGCGAGTGCTGTGAGGACACCGATGGGATCTTTCCAAGGATCTCTTTCATCCTTGCCAGCCACTAAACTTGGTTCCATTGCAATTAAGGGAGCAATTGACAGAGCAGGTAAATGTAAATATTTTTTTTTCTGTGACAAAGCAAACTTCAAGTGGCTCAGAACAGTATCAGTCTGTGTCTTGTTTTTAAATTGCTTGGTAAACAGAAGGTCCTGGGTTTTTTCCTCCTGTAACCCTCTTAAGTCTCTAGACACAAATGATATTTATTTAAAATTCACTTTTGGGCTTTGTTTCAATCTAAATTAAGTGAAGTGCTGCTTCTAGGAGCAGAATACTACTTGGAGATATCTGTGCTAATCCAAGTCTGGTTGAAGATGCTAATTGTTTGTCTGAGGTGGGGTTGTACAATGTACCTGAGCTGATGCAGAGGCTGCCTGCTGCTGGAAGCAGTGGCCCTTCCTTTCCCTGCCTGTTTCTGACATGGGCACTTATGCTTGTAGGACACCTTTGTGAATCTATTCATGGATTCAAATCGGAAAGGCTTTCTGGGGGTAGAGGAGGGTTAATTTTTTCCAGATTCAGCTTCTTGAAACAGTATATTACAAGAACTTGAACACTAGGGCTGTTGCAAGAGATGCAGTGGGAGAGCAGGCCTCTTCTGTCTGGTGGCAGCGAGCGGTGGCCTTGGCCCTGTCAAACAAACAAAGCTGCTTCTTTAGATGTAATCGTGGCAGGTGGAAAGTTTTGTGCATTTAACCATCCATGGACATTGAGCTTCTCAGGTGACTAGCGAGACCTGGAAATGTTTGCTTTAGTTAGCTAAACCTGTCCTGCAGGATAACAAAGGAATTCTCTTCTGTGGGGGTCACCAGTTCACCATGTTCAGTGAATATAAGAGTAGATATCTGGGATGCACCCAACAGGGGCCTGTGTGCTGCTTTCAGCACACAGGTTGGACATGGCATGTTTCATCATTTTTGATAGGAAACTTCAACAGGAAGGTTTGTAAAAGGGAGTTACATCTTCCCTGCAAAGAATCCTGAATTGAAACAACTCTGTTTTGTAGGTATCCCTGCAGAAGAAGTGAAAGAAGTGTATATGGGTAATGTCTTGCAGGCTGGACAAGGACAAGCTCCAGCAAGACAAGCAGTCCTGGGCGCAGGTATTAATTCACTTGATTCTGGGGTGAAAGGTTTTCTGTCTGCAGACAGCGGAGATTACTGAGCCAGGAGTTAAAGCAGGGTGGTGCGCAGCCTTTTGTTAAGACAGTCTGCGTATGCTTCTTTCCCTGTGAAGGGTGCGTGTTTTACTCACGTCAGCCGGCCTAATTGTGCGTCCTCAGGAGTCGGTTTTCATACGCGCGATGGACGTTGCTGCCTACGGTGTTTGCAGAGCCTGGAGAAGATGATACTGGAGACCAGGCTGCTCCTTCCAGCGCACTTTATGCTAATGATGGATGCTGCTCTTTGAATCTTTCATGAAACAGAATTTTTTTCTTCACAGTGTCATGGCTCTTAAGCCTTATCGGATAAGGGATCAGTGAGTTTCCATGAGCTGCAGATTTGAGCATGTCGTTACACTCATGTTCCCATGGAGTCTGGAGCTCTCACTAGAAGGATTCACCTGATAACGTTAACTGCAGCACAACTGTTATTGGGGTGCAGGAATGATGTTCTTCTCTTTTTTGCTGTGAGGATGGGATTCCATACCTTAGCGTGACTCTAGGGAAGTCTGTGGGTCAGGAAAGAACTGGATACTTCCTGAGCTCTGTCTGTCTACTTTTTGAAAGAGAAGGAGGTGCCTCCATCTGAGGCAAAGGGATGAATACGGCTCTTTTCTTTCCCTTGGCTCATTTCCCCATCTCACTGCTGGTACGGGAGTGACGTGCTGGTAGCTGAGCCATAATGCTAGAGATCACATCTGGGGTAGGGGCAGTGATGCAATGGTCTTGGGCCCAGCTGCCCCCAGCGGAGCCCGAAGGCGTTGCCGTGAATGCTCAGGAGCAATAACTCAGTAACAACCACGTTAATGACAGGCACCGCGCACTTTTGGTCTTGTTCAGTACTGCCTGTGTTTAGAGTCCTATACTTCTGGAGCGTCTTGTTGCCAGTTGCTAAATTCTACAGCTTGTTTTTGCCTTTTCAATCTTGAAAGCTTCTTAGAGGCAGGAATCACTAGGGTGTCAGGAGGAGGAATAGTTCTGGAGTCACTTCCCTGATCTTCTGTCTCTCATTCTTCATTTGCTTGCTCCCTAATCACAAGTCTGTTGTGTGAAGGGGAGAAACAAGAGTCTCCAAGAAGGACAGTAACTAGGGGTGAGGGTAGATAAATTGCCCTGGCAGGCTGAACAGTGCAAGCTGGGCACCCTGGGCTTAGATGAAAATTGGTCACATATGGAATATTGCTGAAACACCAATAGTGTTAGTCCACCCTTTAAATAACAGAGTTTTCATGCAACTTCTTTGGCCCAGGTCTGCCAATCTGCACTCCTACCACAACTGTCAATAAAGTCTGCGCTTCAGGAATGAAATCGATCATGATGGCAGCACAAAGCCTGATGTGTGGGAGTCAGGTATGTGAATTTTAGTGCTGTTTTGTGGAAAAAGCACCCAGCTGATGTTGTAGATCCTGTCCTGCTAATGACTGTGCTTTGGCTTGGGATAATAAAGCTAATTAGTGAGGGTTTGTTTGGCTTATGCAAGCTTAATTTTATAGTCACTTAAGTGTGTTTTGGTTTGAAACAGAAAAAAATAGTAAATATTATAGTTAGGAAATTGTCAGATGTAATTCTATTGCTGAGCAAATAAGGTGGATTTTTTTTTTTTATATTTACATCTCCCTACTGCTTTTCCTCCACCTCACTTCCCGCTCTAACCACAAAATAATTAAGGGAATTTTCAACCTTTCTGATTTGAAATTTTGAAGAAATTTTCGTAGACTTAGGTTTTACTGAAACACGTTTAATCTTGGCTTTCAGACAATTTTGACACTTAAATGAATTAAATATAAATATTAAAGCAATGTTGTTTCCAAGTGCATTAAAGATGTTTTAGGCTTTTGTATTGTTTTGGAAGTGGAATCTATTATTGCTGAATGCGCATTTTCATTGAAGAGCGCTCGATGGAGGGGAATTGCTCCTCTCTGTCACTGTGTTCTAAGATTCTCTATATGATGAGGGAAAAATAGTATCACTTAATGGGAGGATGGGAGAACACACCATCTTCAGAAAAGTGTTAAATACTGCCCAGCAAAGAGTATGGGAGAAGTGTGAATGTGAAGAGAAGCCTTTCAATTTTGCTTTTAATTCCATATTCAAAAGCATTTTGGCAATGTCTGCTCTTTGAGGTGAAAATACTGTCAGTTCAATAGATGTTTTTGGTTTACCAAGTAAATGTCGCGTAAGTGAGAAATGTACTTACTGTTCTTTTCTGTGTGTGTGTGTTTAGAACAAAAGTGAAGTACTTACGTTTGGTTATCCCTTCTGTGAAAACAGCAGTGTAGCTGTGTTGAGCAACTACTTATGGCTTTGGCCTTGCCCTGCTGAGAAGGGCACTTTGTTGAGTGCCTGCTGAAGTCAGTGGAAGTCTTGTCACTGGACTTTGAGCCAGGCCCAGCACATCTGCGTGAACAGCGACACTTGGGTTTGGTAATTTAGGTCCAATGACTTTGTGAGCGTGGTTGTGCATTTGATTAGTTTGAGAGATACAGGCCAGGAGCTCTGAAAAGAACTGGAGCTTGTAGCTGAACTGATCACATGTGCTGTGCTGCCACTCTCAGCAAAAACAAGAGACTTGGCCAGTTTAGTCTCTAAGAGTTATAAATTGTGGTGGATTTTGGTATTTGTTTTTCCTGGAAGTCAGTGATGGTTCCCAGTGGAACCCAGTCAGTGATTGTTCCAGTCAGTGTACGTCATCATGTAAACAATTGTATTAACTCTGTCTCCAACTCTTTCACTTTATGGAATGGAAATGCCAGAGGCTCTTGTTGCTCTGATCTGTTGCTGCTTCCATCTCTTTCAACTGCCTTTCTGATTTATCTGCCTTTCCAGTTTGTCTCCAGCCTTCTTTCTTTATTACTTCATGTCACTGTTCCTGGATCTAGTTTATAATCTATTCTGAACCAAACCATTATTTCTCTGAGTCTTAATTTAAAGAAAGAAAAAAATATTTCATCTTTTTCTTATTGCTGTTTTGATGTAAAATCTTTTTGCATTTGTAGTAACAGCACTATTGAACTCTCAAAGACTCGCACTGCTGTGCTTGTATTTTTCTTAAATTAATCCGTATCTCGGATACGGCATTAAACACAACTTTGTCTATTCTTCACATCGTGAGATGCTAGGAATTTTGGGGGTATAGCCTGATGAACAGTAGGTGTACTTATGGTCCTTATGGCTTTGCTGTCTGTAGGTTTTCTGTTTGTTTGCCTTGTCTCAGCTTGAAAAGTGTACTGATTTAAAAATGCCCATAACGATTCAGCTTAATTCCAGTTCAGTAATCACTAATGTCGCCTTTTTTTGCTGGCCTTTTCAGATGATAAAACCATATTATAAGTCACCTCTCTTTACATAGTAAGATGAAACAGTATTATGCAAAACTGCAGGTACTTGTAAGTCTCTGTCTTTTCTTATTGGTCTCTGAGATTCTGACTGTTGCTTGTTCCGTAAGGATATGGAGCTGCTAATGAAGAACAAAAATGAAAAATTTACATAAAAGGAAACTGTTTAAAGTAAAATTTATAAATTGATCTCGGAAGATTTCGAAGTAAAAGTGCAAGAGACTGACACGACTCATGCAGCTTTCTAAAATGACATAGGAGACAGAAGTCCAGTTGTTCTGTCAGGGTGAATTAACCGTCTTCAGCTGTTGTTCCTGCTATTTGCTTTTTAAATGCATAAAGATATTTTTTTCCTTTTTCTCTAAGACTCCTCAGAAATATAAAGCATTCACGCTTAAGCTTTTGCTAATATTTGTTCCTACAGGAAGTCACAGAGGACACACTGCATTATTAGTAATTTTAACTTGTTTCCTTTGAGTAGGATGTAATGGTTGCTGGTGGAATGGAGAGCATGTCTAATGTTCCCTACACGATGGGAAGAGGATCAACACCTTATGGAGGAGTAAAGCTGGAAGATCTGATAGTAAAAGATGGGCTTACAGATGCTTATAATCATATCCATATGGTAAATATTCCTGCACAGTGCAGAAGTACCAACTGTAGACCTGATGCAGCTTTGAGGAGCTTGCTTATAGTTACTACAAAACGGCTGCATCTGGCAAACCTAGAAATGAGGAGTAACATGAATGGAGGAGGAAGGAGTCTTCTCCTTCCTCTTCTTCCTTCAGGCTGCCCAGGGAGGTGGTTGAGTCCCCATCCCTGGATGTGTTTAAGAATAGGGTGGATGATCTACTTAACGATATGGTTTAATGGGGATTAGGGATGGTTGGACTCGATGATCTCTAAGATCTTTTCCAACCTAGAAATCTATGAATCTGTTTCCAGGCTTCCTCTGGTAACTCTAATGGAGGGGTTAGACAGAGGACCAAAACAGAATAGCAAATTGTGTGTTAATGTTTATCTGTCTCTGATTGAAGTCTGAATAGCCTAGAGCAGGGATTTAAAAAATAAAAATTCTGCCACTGATAGATTGCTGTTGCTCTGTCTGTGGGTGAGAGCAGTCAAGTTACCTGGTGTCTCTGAGGTTCAGCAGGCTCTTGTGGTTATTGTCCCTCCCCCAATGTACATACCTCATATCTTCTGTCGGAAGGTTTAAGTCAGCTGATGTGCTTACTCATCAGCACCGTAACTTAGATTGGACAAACAACTGCAAACTTCAGATGGGTTTGGAAAACAAATGATAACAGAAGATAGTGAAGAACAAGCACCAGGGAAGAACAGTTTGAAAAGAGAATGACTACTTCCAGCTTATGAGTATTTCTGGCCTTTGCCTGTGGTCATTCACCACTGTAGGGCGTTATTGATTGATCAGTTAGCGTTCTTGCTGCTGTACAGGAAAACATCTCTTGTAACACACAAAGTTTTAGTAGATTGGGATAAAATTTCAGAACCTTTGGTCTTTATTATAGCCGCTGTAGGTTGCTCGGAAAACCCTAATGGTCTGTGTGACCTCGTCCATGAGGCCCATCCATCCGGTGGCTTTAGGAACTTACTCTTGTCTATGTTTTGGCAATCGAGTGAGTCGCTGGTGCTATGAAGACTTTAAATTCTTTAACTGCAGAGGAGTGAACTTGTTTGTTTGAAGAACCGGAGGAACATGGTGCTAAAGGGTTTTGTGTTGATTCATTGATTTTTTCTGCAGAAATGAGAGGTAGAACAAAACCTGTTTAAGCACAAATCTTTCAGGTTGACTAAATGAGTATCCTTTATTTTTCGGTTTTGTCACCAGGAATTTAGACAGTGTTGCTAATGAATTATGATTGTATAATTATGGTTATGATTGACCTATATATAAAATGATTTTATTGTTTCATTCTACTTATTTCACTCCAGTTATTAGGCAAAATATTATTTTCCATTATTATTATTTTCCATTATACATCCAGTTATTAGGATGTATATATACATCCTTTCTTTGGAACAGTTTTTAGAGTATCAGATCCCGAAGGCTAAGTAAGCCCTGTGTGTTGACCTGTTCTTGTAACCTTTGGAATAGGCAAGCTAGTAACGGAACAAAAACACTAGTAAGATGATGTGAACATACTGTTCCGTGGCTGAACGGTGATCTTCAGTCTCTGAAGATGTCAGCTCTAAGCACTTAAAAACCTACATGCAACAGTAATTTTTAAACTTGAAAAAAAGCCTTGTAAGGAAGCTTCCTTCATGGCTTTAAAAACCTGGATCCAGAAAATATTTGCTAAATCTGAAGTTCATATTCCAAAACCAGAAGTTAGTGTTTGATCGTGGCTGCGTAAATTAGAAATGGACACCAAATATTAGTGGCATTCAATTCTGGAAATCTGCTGGTTCATTCAATTACATTTCTACTTCCTATCTCCAGAAATAATGTGCCTGGTTTTCTCCAAGGGCAACTGTGCTGAGAATACTGCGAAGAAGTTTACCATTTCAAGAGAGGAACAAGACACTTACGCCATAGGCTCTTACACAAAGAGCAAAGAAGCCTGGGATTCAGGAGTACTGAACAACGAAATCGTTCCTGTCACTATTTCCAAAAAAGGTATTATGGGAAGGCATGATACAATGAATTGTGTTTCTCACTGAAAGCTGCAACATTATCTGTGTTCAGTGCAAACTGCCTTGTTTAAACACGCAGAGCTTGGGAAAGCTCGTTTTAGATTAGCCAGGAGTTTTCTGTTGTGCAGACTTTCTGGTGAACAGCAGTCAGGGACCTGTCACCTGTTTTTAATTCTTCTTTCTTTAACGTTACATTCCATATCTTCTTCCTTTTTTACCTAAGTGGAGACTAGCTGTTGAATTTAGCTAGTATGGCTTGAGGACATCTCTGTTTTAATTTCCTTATTAATTGCCTTAAAGATATGTTCTTTGTCCCTTTTGTTCAGCCACCAGGAAGTATAAATGGATTTGCTGTGAATAAGTTGGATTAAGGAATTTTATTTTTTTTTCTGTTTTTGTAAGCACATTTCTTGACGTGTGTTTTACATATGTTTACATTTTTTTACTGAAGCAAGTTGTTTAAATAAGGCAGCGTTGAATCAAATTACTGTTAGAATGTCTTAAGAATGGACTATAAAATACTAAACCAAATCTGAATTTCAGGAAAGCCAGATGTAGAAGTGAAAGAAGATGAAGAATACAAACGTGTTGATTTTAGTAAAGTTCCAAAGCTGAAAGCTGTTTTTCAGAAAGAAAATGGTAAATATTGTTAAATTAACTGCTTAATTTTCTACCAAGTGCAAGGATACTCTGGTGTAGGGAAGAGCACTGTTCGCAAGAGGCTGAGAGCCCAACAGTAGCCCATTAACTTTTAAACATCTGCCGAGATGAAGAAAGATGCTTCACAGCAGCATGAACTGGCTTGGGTTAAAAGGTATATTGTCCAGGAGCCCTAAACCGGTGAAAACCTCTGGTTTGGGCATTTGCTTTTACAAGACTGAAACAGCTGGGTTTCAGTGGAGCTGCTGCCTTGGTCTGCACCACACGTAAGCTCTTGTTTCAGTGGGAGCTGGAGTGCCTTTATGTAGTTCCCTGTTACTTCCCCGAATCTGTAACTGATAAATCCTTCTGGCTAAATCGAAGTTGCCACTCGCTCACAACCCTTCTTGAGCTGGAATTCTCTGTTAATGTCAGCAATGCAGCTGGCATGGACTAAACCACCACTTGCATAAGGATACGAATACAAGTGATTTTACTTGTTTAATCAAACTGATTTAAAAAAAAACAAACCCTCAGTGTTAGTTAACTCAGTGCAACAGGTATCGCCATATTGTCGGGGTCATGTTCAAGGGCGTAAAGTAAAAAAAAAAAAAAAAATCATTAATGGGATATATGTGAGTTGTATCACAGTTTCCTCATTGTTTAAATGATGCTTCAAGGCCAGGTTGGACGAGGCTTTGGGCAACCTGGTGTAGTGGAGGGTTTCCCTGCCCATGGCAGGGGGGTTGGAACTAGATGATCCTTTGAGGTCCCTTCCAACCCAAACCATTCCATGATTCTATGCGTTACTTTTTCCAGGAACAGTTACAGCTGCTAACGCCAGCACTCTGAATGATGGAGCAGCTGCTGTGGTGCTGATGACTACAGAGGCAGCCAAGAGACTGAAAGTCAAACCATTGGCACGGATAGTAGGTAAGATTTTTCTTTCCTTATCTTTGAGTACAGTCCTGGAAAATAACTCCCATAGTATGTGCTCAGACTGAGAGTCCTGTTTGGCCAGTTACCTGACATTCATGGGACAGAAAAGGTGAGCCCTGAGGCATTATGGCTCATTACAGTCCTTGAAATTTCACGTGTTGTACCAGCAGGCTTTGATCATAAACAGTGTTTTCTGTAGGGAATAACACTAAAAATATGACAGCGTTATTCTCTGGCTCACTTAAGGCACTGAACTTAGATGTATCGATGCAATGGACTGTTACATTTGGAATTTTTCTGTCTTGGCTGGGCTTGCTGCTTGCACGAATAAAAGTCACAAACGGTAAAAAGAAAAGGTTTTTAAATATCTCTTGTGATTTTTTTTTTTTACAGCATTTGCAGATGCTGCTGTTGATCCCATTGACTTCCCAATTGCACCTGCACATGCTATTCCCAAGGTAGGAATAAAACTGAGTGATCTTTGAAAAACAAGAGAATTCCCTAGCATGTGATCACCCCTCAGTGAATCACCCCTCAGTGGATCTTCCTGTAATTAGGATAGAAATTATAATTATGTCATAAATAGAAAGAACACCTGTTTTTCAGAGGATCAAGGCTAGAATACAGACTTTCAGAGTAACAAATTTCTCACACCTATTTTGAAAGAGAATATTGATTTATACTGCTTTCCCCAACTTTGGGCTTGTTTACCCTTTGGAAGCTTTGCAGCGAGGATGGCTAAAAGGCAAAATAAACACAGTTACACAAGTTCAGACGAGTTCAAAAAGGAGCTGAGGGCAAGTGCAGGCGTGAGGCGATACTGTATCAGCCTAAAGGTACTTACTGGAGCAGCGGTCTTGGTGTAAGCGTGACCAAAACGTATTCTTGGCGCAGGGTTCTCTCAGCTCCTGTGCTTCAGTACCTCGGTTCTGCTTTTTCCATCTGACAAAGAGGTTCCAAAGTGTGAACTTGAAACTGACTATGGGCAGCCTGAGTCACCGACTTCAAAATAAGTAATAGTAATTATTTTTATCATTATTTCTAGATTCTAAGTGAGACAGGCCTGAAAAAAGAAGATATTGCAATGTGGGAAATCAACGAAGCTTTCAGTGTTGTGGTGCTGGCCAATATTAAAATGCTGGGTATCGATCCACAAAAAGTGAATATTAACGGAGGTGCTGTCTCTCTGGGACATCCAATAGGGTAAGCAGAATAAGCACTGGGTGTTGTTCTGCACGGAGGCACTGGTTTCTAGGCACACTGCTAACACGTTTACTTTCATTCTCAAATTTAATGTAAGTAGAAAGGGTCATAGAAATTTGCTATCAAGTACATAGTGAATAATCATAGTCAACAGCAACTTAATTCAGGTGTTACATTTCAGGGAGCCTTGGAAAGAGCACGATCCCATTTTTCTCTTCACAGTTAGCTATCACCTACTTTTATAAAGAGCTTGCTTGTTACCACAGCTATATGGATTAACGAAGTATTAAAACCAAATCACTATGAACATGACAGAGTAAACAGTAATAATCAAGTAGTTAAGCTAATGAAATTTACAGGTAAACTCAGGAACTAATGGCAAACGATATGGGACAGGGACTTTTACTTTTCTTACATGAGCAAAGTGAAATTCCGGGTCTTGTCAAAATATTTTTGGCAGTGAATCCCGAAGTCTCCAAGCCTCTAATGCAGCAGGCAGGGAAAGTCTGGGAGATGTTGGTGAGTCTTTTGTTTGAAGTTCTGTCCTCTAGCGAGAGGAGTCAGATCACCTGCAGTGTTCCCCAGCAGCTGTAACTTACTCATGACTGAAGTATATCCCATTAATCATCCCTAAGAGTGATCACGCTGCACGGTTCAGGTCTATGAGGGAAAACACGTTTCAAAGCATCTAAGTAAACAGATGTGGAGTAACCACGTTGTACATCAGGGACAAGCAGAACCACTTCATGGTTCATAAAAAGCTCTAATCAAGGCATAATCCCGCAAGACATGCGGACATCTCCTTGCAGTATCCGCTGCTTCTGATCAGGGACTATGAGTTCCGTTGTCTTAAAAGTAAATTTCGTCAGTCTAATGACAGAATTTCAACGTCTGATTTTGCTCATTAGGTGGATCAAAGTAACATACTGCAGTATATAAAGCTGTAAGCAAAGAAGAAACTGTTTGAAATTAATTGTTAGTATCAATTTGGTTTTCCTGGTAATTTGTTACCTTGAAAGAACTTTGCTCCATGTAGAGATACCTTGTAATATACCGACTGGCTTAGGGGTGATCTTCAGAAGAACTTTAGATAATGGAGTTTCTGTTTGTGTATCTATAACAGTCTTTGTTTGTTAAGTACTGAAGCTAGAAAAAAACCCAAACCTCTACTGCATCTAAATGTAGATGAAAGGGTTGGTTTGGTCTTTTTGCTGGTGGGTTGGTGGGTTTTTCCCCTCCAGTGATTCGGTACTATGGTTCTGTCAACGATCCTGCGTGGGTCAAATTAAGAATTTCCTTTGAACTAAACTATATACATTTTTTCTTTTATTTAGAATGTCTGGAGCAAGAATCGTTGTTCACATGGCCCACGTGTTGAAACAAGGACAATACGGTCTCGCAGGAATTTGCAATGGAGGAGGAGGTGCTTCTGCAATACTGATAGAGAAGCTGTAGGCCCCAGTAGCGTTGGGAGCAAAGCCTTAAACACTCCCATCAAAACGATGAGTCGTACTTGTTACATCTTATTTATCGATAAGTGGATGAATTCCTTAACTGCTATTGTGAAATCTTTTAAACCACCATTGATTACTGGTACAGACAACTGGGCTTTTATTACTTTGACTCAGTGCGAGTTTTTATACAGTACAAGTAAAAAACGTCAAATTCTGAAAAGGTCTCGAGACCTGACAATAAAGAATGTTTGCTAACTGCGGCTCCTCTGTCACTGACCTACGGTTTCTCAAGTACCACCGAAAATGAATTCTCTTGGGGACTCACGTGGTGCTTCTACTAGAAGCAGCCAGTTTCTGGTATTTTTGTTGCTTGATTTCCCTAACTGCTAAGTGATTTTCAAGGAAAAAGTCACTTCACTCAAAGGCTGGTTTTCTGCTGTTGTGCTCCTTGAAGCCAGGTCAAATACAAAACAGGAGCACTGCTGTAGCACTGCCTCACCCGGCCTTGGGGCGCAGTATCACAGCAAACTAGAAGAGATGGTGGCACAACTTCACACAACGTACCACCGCGACCTCAAAATGCTGCTGCGCCTTTTTTGTTCCTCTGAACCTCTGTGACGCACAGTTCTGTCGATAGGCTTTTAGGTGGAGGTGGATTCAGGACGGGAAGAGCACAGTTACCCTCTGCCCAATAACTGGCTATGCTCTTGAATTCACAGTTAAGTCATCAGGAGTACGGGGTTAAGCATTCCTACTGCAGGTATGGGAAGACAGGAAAATACTTTCCTGGAATGAAGCTTGTTCAAGACTTCATTGAGAAGTTTATCCAGTTTCTTCAGCAGGTGTTTTACCAGAGGGCAAAAATTGGCTCTTTCACCAGTATAAAGCCTATTCCCACCTCACCCTTTTAATAGGGGACAAGCATCAAACAATTGCAAGTTTCTTAGCAGTTGCCCTAAATCCCAGCTTTCTTATCATCTTTACCCACTGATTGGCCTTACATTTTCCTCTGTAAAGTAGGAGGAATAAATACTTTGACTGGGACATAGTGGGATCTGTTTTTTTTCTGGGAAGGAACGTACTTGTAGAGATAGCAAATGAAGAGTGGGGTTTAAATGCGACATACTAAGAAAATTAACCTTCATTGATGCTCTGACACTTGTTCTTCTGAAAATTATTTGCCCTACGACAGCAAATGGAACAGAAGATGCTTCTTCCTTTGAAAGTGTAATTGAACTGATAATTCACATCTTCAGTATACCAGACCCTCTGAATTGAAAAAGGAAAGACTATGGTGGATGTTGGCTGTCCCATGAAAGAGCTACACTGTGTCTCAAATAAATAGCAAATCTATGAAAAATATCACATACTAACTGTCAGAATACCATTAAGCATAAAATGCCACCACGTAGCTGAGAGAATTGTTTTTGCCACTCTGACAAGTGCTGCTGTTAGAACTTAGTGTTTAATACTGAACTCTTCGTCTTAAAAAACAATTGATCAACACGACTTTTCTATACAATATCCGCAGAGCTGCTCAGTTGACTCACTCACAAAACATTAAGCAAGACACATAACTTTTTATTAAAACAAAAATATTTATTCAAGCTGTAAATGCTATGCAGTATTTATTTATTGGATGGGTTTAATATAAACATCTACTGCATATAATATTGGTTCCTTAGGAATCCTTGTATACTATCTGAACCATTGCCCTGTTGCTGTACAGATCTCTTGGAAGAAAACGTTCGTTTTTTAAGACCTCAACTGTTTGAGAACAAAGGAGGAAACACCAGTAGAGGAAATTTTGCAGTATTAGAGCGAGGCTTAGCGTGGTAATTTTCACCCATGCTAATTATTACCAAAATGCAGGCCAAGCTTCTCCTGGGCCTGTTTGGAAGCGGGTTTCTGTAACAGCTATGACAAATTCTACGTTAAACAGAAAGATGAGATGCAAATTTTTCCATGTCTGGCTAAAAGCATAAGTGATATTAACCAACGCTTTCTGAACAGTACAAATAAGAGAACCGACTTTCGCAACAGAACACGCTGAGATTCTTGTCTGGCTTTTGCTACAGTTTAAGTGTTCACACTGGAGTATGAATACGGGGGTCAACCCACAAGGAAGTAAACTGTTTGCCAACAGCTCCTGCATTCAAACGAGATCCTGTGCAGCAAACCCTGGGAACAGATGAGGCCTGTCCAAATTAGAGTTCTTATCTGAATGACTGTCTGGGAAAAGCTTCATTAGATCAGAAATACTTTTGGCTGTTTTACTGGCCTCACGTTTAGTTACTGGTATTTTTGTTAACTCATTCAAAGCCTGACAACGTGGGTTTGACTGTTATAAGAGAAAAGAGTGTTGGTACAAGCCAGTTACGCCTGAAGATTAAGTCCCTTTCGGATTCAGCAAGCCAACGGGAAGCAGCCAGGTGAGCTGCCCGTGTCTTAGAAGAGCGAGCTACAAACACCACTGCCAAATTCCCAACCTGTTCACAAATCGGCTAAGCGGTTCAGGTGGGCAAGTAGAGAATGCAGCAGAACACAGACAACATGGTGTAACAGGAAACGTACAACTTCTCTTACCTTACATTTATACAAATTTACAACTTTGCAAATTAAATGGCTCTATAATTACGCAAGTGCTTTTCAAAAATAAACATATACCCACTCAATGATATTTACACTTAGCAACCTGCTTCAGAAACAGCATGACTTTGCTATAAAGTGAAACTTCAGTGCACTGAAAGTGCAACTCACCCTTCAGAACTAACTTCTCTTCCCATGCAAAACCTCAGCGTAAAAACACCTGGCTTTAGACAGTCACAGTTCAACTTTTTTTTTTTTTTTCATTCATCATAATGCAAAGACAACAAGAACTTGTCCACATCCATTCCTGCTGGAAAAGAATTTGGTAGCTTCTTTTTCTGTAGGAGAGAAAGAGCAGTCGTGTTAAGCACAGAGAACATGGGGATGCAGAAAAAGCTGTAAGCATTCCTTTCTTCCTCATCCTTCCATCTACCTTGTAGGTGTAACTGCACAAAGCTCAACCAGGAATCGGACACGGAAACGCACACACGCTCATGTACCTCCCAGGGCACAAACGGCATGACCACAGAACAGGAGCAGCTGAGCTCCCGGCTTCGCACCAGCCCACCCAGGCTTCCGGCAGGCACAGCCTCTCAGCCCTTGCCACGTACAAAGCACAAGTCCGTGACATTCCTCAGTTATAATATTTCAGGAGTGTGTACAACTGAGCACATCCTTTACAAAGTTATACTGTGTCTGCTTTTTGATTGTTCACGTACATAATCTTTTCAGTCTCACGCCTTTGCTATTTGCCATCAAATCCCCAAGTCAAAGGTGCGGTGCTGTAAACCAGACAGACTGGAAAAACACAGAATGTGGATTCCTACTCCTGGTGATAAACGAGCATGAAAGAAGAGCTTGAATTCTAGTAAGGCCTAGTTTGAGTTAAGCCTAGTTCCTACATTCCACCTAGAAACCTGGTCTGAAGTTAGAATTTAGAAACTCGTTCATGTTTTAAGAGAAATAATTCAATTTTCATAGGCATGTGCAGAGTCAGTATGAGTTACTTGTGTGTATCTGAAGACTGTACTCATCTTAAGAAAACTGTTAGTTCAGAGTAAGCTCAAGAGGCAAAGTTAGTAAGACTGACAAATATAAATAGGATGTCAGAGATTCGGACTAGCACCTCTGAACCATCCCATTTTAAATAACATACATAGAGATGTCTAATACATATTTAGAATTTTAAATTGAACAGTAAATGCTTGTACTTGCCTTTATTTTCTTCTTTTTTGATGGTGTTGGAGAGCTTTGAAGGTCTTTTCTATTTGCAGAACGAGAATTCCTCTCACCCTCGTTCAAGTCCTCCAGTTTCCTTTTCTTTACCGCGCTCCTTAAAGACCGGAACTGTTGGGTGTTGTCCTTCAGGGGGGTTGCAGTGCTAGTCCTTGCAATAGCTGCCCGCGACAGTATCATCAGCGTGTGGGCAGCCATGCTGACGCTGTTTTCACTACCTGTCTCGCTGGCTGGGCTGCAGGCAGGCAAGTCTGGCGTGGCAGGGGGTACCATGATTCTAGGGGTCGTGCTGTCCTCGTTGAAGCGCCGACAGGTCGGTGTCCGTACGCTGTCTGTAGTGTCATCCGTATGCCTGTCCCCAACCCCAGATGGTGTACGGGGTACTGGCAATTCTCCGTTTTCCACTGTTTTACTAGTTGGGCTCTGCCACTGTACGTCTTGCAACACTTCCACACATTGTTTAGTGAATGGACTGGGCAGGCAGGGGCCTTGGGCGGAAACTTTAGCTGGTTCTCGCTTTGGCTCCTTCGAAGACAAAGGAACGGACGCTGAAGATTTGCTGTTCCCATTCGACAGCGACCCTTGCTTTTTGTTCAGCTCTTGCACTGAAGCAACTGTCTTCTCGTTCCATAAGCTAACACTTTGTTGGCCATTTGAGAGTTTGGCAGCGTCCTGGTTCTTCTGTTTTTCATCCGTATCCCTTCGTAATTCATTTTCTTTATTTGCTGTAGTCTTGTGGAAGGGATCCAATGGAAGCCCTGCAGCTGCCACCTTCCGCTCAGGCTGTGGCTCCTTGGCAGCTGTGTTTCTGTTGCTACCAACTTCAGGCTTACACAGAATTCTAGGCAACGTTTTCTCTTTCTCTCTCTTTGCTGCCTGTGCCTTCACAGAGGATGATGCGGAGTCGACAGCAAATAAAGTACTTTCGTTTCTTTCTTTTTGGGATAAACTTTTACTAGTCTGAATTTGGGTGTTTCCTCCTGGAGTGGGTAGAACATTATCAAAGCAGAGCACCCTCCTGTGACTTTCGCTTTGCCTTGAATTTGAGCTTGTGCTCTCTACTGGTGCAACAGGTAAGTTCTCCTCCACTTTCCTTCCTAGTTCTGCAGTGATAAGCTTGTCCGAATTTCCAGTCCTGAAAATGAGATGAAAATACTTCAGCAACATACCTGTTCTTACCGTGCAAGTCCATTTCAGCTGGCTGGAAGTCCACACCTGCCCCTCAGAACACCTGTTTGAAGCTCTGTCCGGTCTCTAAACGTTACACGTTTCATTAAGACACAAAGACCAAGAGTGAGGGATGACAACTGCAGAAAGCTCGGAGGCCAAAAGGATGACAAAAAGCTATGAAGCAGAGTCTGTACAAAGAACAATGAGGTAGACGAGGGCTCTTCAGCCTAGAAAGAGGACGGAGGGGAAATACAACACTGCTCTGGGAAAAAAGCCAACAAAAAGGAAACTATTTGCTGTATCTTCCAGTGGAAGAACTAGGGGCATCAAGTAAAACTAGTTACAGGTTCGAAACAGAACAAGGAGGTTTGGACACTGCATGTAATGGGAAGGTCTGGGAACTTTTCTACCCTGGGATATTTGTGGATGCTGGTAGTTAACTTGAGTTCAAAAAGCAACCAAGCACGTTCATGACAGGAGAGTCCATCCCGGAATACTGGTTGTGACTCTGGAAGTCCTTGGAGCTGAAATTGCTAAGCAGCTGCCACAATATTCTGGGCAATATCATCATGCGCGTGCCTTGTACTCTCCCCTACGCATTTGCTGTCGGTGAAGGGATACAGAGTGAGACAAGCAGCTTTCAGTGGGCATTTGGATAAGAACGTACAAATTCCCTAGGGCTTGGTCTCCACCTGACAACTTGCCACATTGGTGTGAAAAAGGCACCACTGCACTGTAGTCATGCCTAAAGAAAAATGCTTCTGCTCTGTCAGCTCATGCCACTGCTGTGTCTGTGCCCGTCTCCTGGCCTATGCTGTGTTTCCAAGAGGTTTCCGCATACTCATCTGTGCTAGTAAGAATCTCCCCATGCAGATAAACCTTTATGGTTCACAAGAGGGGAACTTAAATTAACTTTGAGGTGGTACCTTTGGTACCTTTGGGATGGTAAAGAAGGTATGGCAGTAGCAGTTTGTTTGAGATGAGACAGGGCAGAGAGTAGAAGTGAGAAATTACATCTCTTTACAGAGAACATTTTGCTCTTTGCATGCATGTATGTTGTATACTTTAGTATATTTTGGTGGGGTTTTTGTACTAGTTGACTTTATTGTTCCTCTTTTCCTTCACTTTTCCAACGTTTTAGCTGATTTCTGAATTGGAAGATTATATTTTTTAAAGTATGTTTTATTTTTAAAATAAAAGAACATTTCACCTCTAATATTTAAACTGAACTTACCTCTTTCTACACTCTTTCACTCATTCCAACATCCTTTTGTTTCCTATGTCCATTAATGATAAAGAGGGTTACTACTGAAGCCTTGCTTTCTTCCCTCTTACTTGCCCAACAGGAAGACTAGTACCTATCCCAATTAGCAATTAA
Source organism: Tauraco erythrolophus (assembly GCF_009769465.1). Lineage (NCBI taxonomy): Eukaryota > Metazoa > Chordata > Aves > Musophagiformes > Musophagidae > Tauraco > Tauraco erythrolophus. The sequence goes on along the minus strand of NC_141465.1, from coordinate 118,692,569 downwards.
ATTATATTCATCAATATATATAAAAAAAGGGTTTAATCATCAAAAACTTCCAGTAAATGTCACAGGTACTTTCTGCTAGCTTGGACTCTCCTCAAACAACTTTTCTTTGACGATTCAGATGAGCAAAAATAAACACAAAGCCATATAAAATTAACAGAGGAAGAGTAACAGCAGAATTCTAGCACAGACTTGTCACTAATATGTCACTGCACCAGTACTAACACACATCTGCAACAATACTCCTAGTAGACAGACAGGAACTGGGAAAAAAAGGAGGTACAGCTCATGCCACTGCTGAAAAGGCTGTCCTTTCAGTCGATACAGTATAAAGAAATCCATGGCAGGAAAAAGAAAGCAAGTTTGAACACCTAGCACCACTGACCTTTGCGTACGAGAATTTGTGTGGCTCAAAGGCTCAGCTACACTTGGTACCAGTTTTCCTGGAACAACAGATGAAGCATTAATAAACCACAGTGTTCTGAGTAAATCGTCTCACAGTTGGTACAATGACACCGGTAGACGTGGCACTGAGGGACATGGTTCAGTGGTGGACTTGACAGAGTCAGGTTAACGGTTGGACTCGATGATCTTAAGGATCTTTTCCAACCTAAATGACACTACAATTCTGAGACATTTCACCAGACACGAGAATCAATAAAGAAAAACCCAGCAATGAAAACTCTGAGAATTTTTTGTAACTTTCAAATTTACAGATTAATAGATTAGCAAAGGTCACCAACTAAGTACAAACACGAAGCTTGCTTGCTATCTACACTTAGATAATACATTGGTCTAGCAGGACAAAAAACAATTAAGCTGGACTTAGAAACGCACAGCAGGGATTTCCAAGTAGAAGGGAAAAAACCACAGGGATCTCTCAGTTATCCATCAGCAAACCAGAATGCAGACCAACTACACCATCCTAGCTTTTTTCTTAATTTGCAGCTTCATTCTATTTTCATTTTTATGTGTCAGCCTACTTCTTTTAAAAAAAGGTAGATAGGCTAATTACACAAGTTGTCCTTATAACTCAATTTAGTTTGTATTTTCAATTATTTTTCTTTACTCCCTCCCAACACTGAGAAATGATGTAACTCCAGCCTTGTTTCATTTATTATTCAAAGAAGCAAGGTCTCAATTAAATAAATATACAGAATGTATATCTGAAATAGGAAAGAAAAAACAGATAAGAGTGCATTTTTTGTAAAAACATGCAACACTTTTTCTGTTAAATATTTTCCTTAACAGATGTTTAGAATTGCTGACTCTTCCAATAACTTCTGTATTTCTGTGTCACTTCATCCTGATGGCAGCAGTAAACTGTACTTACAACCAACAAGACGAAAAATAATCAGAAACATAAAGAAAAATGAATTTTTTTGAACTGTGCTAGAGCCTTACAACATTAAATTTCAAAAATAAGTTTGACCCCAAATCTGAAATTATGTTAACACATTGGGAGTAGTTCTTTGTCAATTGAACAAATATAGTTACTAACTAGAGGTACAGGCCTCTCTCAAAGCCACCCCAGCAGTTACGTGGCAGAGGTGCACTGGTATTTATAAAACTTTATTACTTAGAACTGACATGTCTGTCGGACTCCCCCTTTTCTTCCGTCCTTCTCAAGAATGCAATGCAGGTACCTGTGTTAGTCTTGCTTCTTGCTCCAGGAATCTTTTGTGATTTGGGAGAGATGGGAAGTTTGGGGACGCTTCTGTTGCACACCGGATTAGCCACAGGCATATGTAGAACCTTGAAAGAATCATAATATTCCATTACAATTTAGCAAAGGCCTCCTTTTCATTTTGAAAAGACAACGGTTTATTGGTGATGTGCTGTGCTACCTGGCGGGCAGGTGCTGAGAAAGTATTTCCATTTTGTCCTACTACAGAGAGAGGTATCATTCCCACCATTCCTTGCAAAACGGGTTGCACTGGAGATGCAATTATAATGGCAGAACCTAAAAAATAAATAGTAAGTGTTAAAATTGTACAGAAGCTAAAATATTTCAGCGAGAAGAAAAGCTTCAAGACAGGATTTATTAAAATTATGCACAGTCAAACCTGTGGCAAAAAAAACTCTGGCTTTTTTTTAAAAACTTCATGGTGCTTGCTATATGTCACTACTAGAAAACGGGGTAAGTGACTGTTATTTTTTGTTTAAATTGGATTCTTTAGGTATCTGTTTTCCTTTTCAAGAAGTGGTTCAAAATGAAGTATGTGTAACATACCTATGTTAAGGCTTGAACTTTAATTTATAAAAGCCAGAAAAAGTAATATCAAATAGCTCATTTTGCTGCTTAGTAAAAATAAACTATCACTTGCATCCTATTCTCTACAATTAGCATGCTCAAAAGTTGTTAGCAGGGTAATTTTTTTTCTTCCAGTGCACCCATAACACCTTCCCCTCATAAGCACACAAGAAGCTGGGACAGTCTAGTTATGTCTGTGTGTAGATATCTAATGTACATTCCTGGTTAGTAGGAGGTGTTAAATGTGGTATGTGAAGACTTCGGTTAATTAGTGGGTTTGAGATCAGCTATTAAAAAAAAAAAAAGACAGACTAATTTGGACTGTTTGAGCCAAAGTTTCCTACTTAACTATTTAAATCATAGTTAAAAGAGTTGTTTTAAATTAGTTATGCTAACAGGTTGTAAGAGTGTCTGGCTGCCAGGTATACAGGAATCATAAGGAAACTATTACAGCACGTTGATTGAAAAGTGAAAGAAAAATTCAAATAGTTAAAGAAAAATTGATTCCACACAGTTCTTGAGTTACACAAGCACCACCAGGAAAATATCAAATGCAGAAGAATGCTCAAACTTCTGTTCCTCTCCCTATGAAAAAAGCCCTGAACAGCTGCATAAAGAAATCCTAATGACAGGAAAGACACTGCACATACTGCTGCACTGACTCTGACCACAATGAAACGACTACACACAGAAATTCAGGGACAACTGTGACAAGCTTTTAGTTTTGGAAAGAAATCTCAATGTGTTCATTATAACCAGGTTATATCTAACATTTAAAAAATACTTAACTTTTTTCTTGCTGTAGTAAAAAAAAGCACTTATTATGGAAAGAAATAATGTTGTACTTTCATACTTGTCTAAATGTACTTCTAGTGTAGACTAGGCCTCTGGAAAATAAAATAAAACAAAACAAGGAAGTAATTTTGGAAGGAGTGTGTACATTTAGCCAGTTATCTGAACTAAATATGGGTACTCATAAACACATGGCATTCTATTTATAACAGGAATCTTATTAAAACCAACAAAACAAACAAACTGCTTTATTTAGTTGAAACAACAGAACCTCTTCTAGTGTAAGCCAAAATGTGCTTCCTGAATTTATCACTGCTAAACTTACAGAATGTAAGCTTCTGAAATATGAGGCTATTTTTTTCAAAGCAGCCTGGTCAATGACTCTTTGTAATTTTTATTTCAGTTTAGTTACGTTATTTAGTAACGACTAACATACTCAAAAAATACGTAACTCGTGGCTAGTTTCAAGGGGCAGATAGAGCAGTGTTTAAAAACTCAGTTTTCTTTTAATGCACTTACCAAAAAAAAAAAACGAATTAAAAGAGCTATATAAACAGCACATTTCCAGTCATGCTCTAATAGTGAGATTACCTTGTGAGAAATTGGAGGAGACGGTCTGGTTTGCTGCAAACGCATTGCTGGATCTAGGAGGAGTCCGTAACTGTTGTACAGGGGGAGCCTGGGCAGCAAGCGGCACAGAATTGCCCGGCAATACAACTACGTTTGATGGTGTTACAGCTGTGCCCAAGGTAGCTGGATCAGTCACACAGGTGGCTATATAAAGGTTGTTTGAATTCCCAAAAGCTGTGCTTGTTGCTGGCATCAACTGTATAAATCCCCCTTCCTTGGAAAGATTAGTTGTACCTGCAACTGAAAAAACAGTGCAGTCTTCATTCGGAGTGTTAACTGAGGTGACCACAGGATCCTTAGGTCTAAGTACAAGGAGATTCTGTTCTGCCAAAGCTGAATCCACATTTTTTTCTGTGTCTTCTGAAGTCAGACATTTGGACAGGCCTGCAGTTCTGGTTGGGGATTTGGCTGGAGAAGACAATATTATAGTCGGCAAATTTTCTCCTGTGATACTGGAAACGGCGTTATTTAACTCTGTGTCTGATGAAATAAATGGATCATCACTGATGATGATCTTGAGGGACATTATATTAGAAGGATCAACATCCATTGGTTGACTACTAGAAGATACACCGCTTGCACTTTTGGCCACAGTACCTGATTCATCTGTTGAGGATGCAGTTTCTGGGAGAGGAGACTGGCAGATTTTGGACGTAGTAAGATTACTTTCAGTGGGTACTACAGAAATTTCTGTACATGCATCATCACCGGAAGAGAAATATGTATTGTCAGCATCTGCTTTTGTAGAAGATGAAGGTTCTTGCATTTCCCCTTGTGATCCCTCCAAGCTTGACTGTTGTGAAGGGAGGTTAAAATCTTTCTTACAAGGCTTATCAAGTGTATGCCGATTATCCAAATAAGGTTTGTTAGAAGTATCAACAACTCCAAGCTGCAGCTCTGTTTTGTCAAGATCCGAAATCTTCACTGCAGATCTTGCAGCACAATCTGACTGTGTACTCTGTTCCTGACGGTTAGGGTGGTGGCCAGGGTTCTCCTGGAAAACACCAGGTAAGGCAGCAGTACTGTTTGTTACAGTCTGTTCTTTTCCTGCATCTGCAGATGGGCTAGAAACTGATGAACTGTTTTTTCCCAGCAGTACGCTGTGGCCAGGGCTCCCGGCAGAAGGGCTTTTAGTAAGTGTTCTTTCAGATAGTGATGTATCTGGTGACAAGTGACATTTACTTCCAGAATATGTTTTGTTTTCACTGGCTGCAGCACCTTCTGCCAAGGAAATCAAAGAAATCTGCGGACTATGAGAATGAACATATTCTAAATTAGGACTACTTTGAGCACTATGACTTAGTGGGCCTTTTTCCATTTCCATAGCTCTTTCACTTTCAGATACTAATGCAGATGACTCTCTTTTATCATAAGAATCTCTACAGTGTTCATTACATTCACTATCAGAAGAACTTTGTCTCTTGTTAGGTTCAGTCAAACTAGGCACAGAGTCAAAAGCAATTTCAAGCTCTCCAATATGGTCAGGGGTAACGGTTTTCAGCACTTCAGTCTGCTTCCCTGGTCTACAATTTCCATGCAACTGCTCGTTGTTTGTATTTTTCTTAGCCATATCATCATCATTAATGCTGGTCTTCAAGCCACACGATGCTTCTCCTAACTGAAAACTTTTACAGGATAGCGATTCTCTAGAATTATCACCTGTTGAACAGAGTAAATTCATTTATAATTATTAGAACAGATGATCCTTTCACAGCATTTATAAGCAGTTTATTAGTTCAGTGGAAAACTGTTTCACAGGAAACTAAGCAGGAATAATGCTACTCATCCTTACTTTCAAGTTGAGCGGAAAGTATACGAAACATATGGTTAGATTACATAGATTAGGCAATCTGCCAAATCAGTTTGTACGTAAATAATAAGTAAAACCATAAGAAACAAATGGCTTGACTCACTAAATCAGTTTTCCAGAAGCACAAAAAACATCTCAGGATAAAGAACTCTTGGCTCTATTTCTCATACACCTTCACTAAATATCTGCTACTGACTATCATTAAGAAAGGTGTAGACAGACTAAACATACCTTCTGTCCAGAGTAAGACTCTCTTTGTGTATTCATTAATCAATACATTACCGAATAGAGAGAAAAGATTAGTATGGTTAGATGTAAAATATTGTCTTTATATTTACATGTTCCACAGTGAAGGTTGCAAAGTATCTCTGTTTTGAATGAGAAAAGAGTTTTGCAGACATTGTGATTTCATTAGGAGCTTACCAAATACAATGTGTAAGTACACTGATGGACTACTGTTAAATTTAATCGACTGAAGCTTCCTAACAGACTAGGCGTATCCACATATTCATGCAATGTAAACGTCACATTAGATACTATCACTATAAACAGAAATGTTTTGACATGTACAAGTTGTCTGAAAATACTTTCAAAATGAAAAGTGAACAGACTAAGAGACAGAGAAAAAAAAACCCACAACCTACATCTACTAGTTTCTTCTGTTCCTAAAGAACTTTCAAGTGTTTCCAGGTTATCCTCATCCACTAGGATTGTGTTTTCTGCTCCACTCTGACCAGAAATACCAGAAGGTAAGTTCTTGTTTACTTTGCTCTTTCCTATTTTCAAAATAAAGCATGAAGAATGATTAAGCATGTCATTTTACACACAAATGTGATTATTACATTTTAAATGAAGCATGGAGATTTCAAATTCAAGAAATGCCACGCTAAACTCGAAGAACTATTTTTCTATATTCATTACAATTCTAGAAATAGCACAGGAATGTCCTTATATTTCATGTTAGGATATCTCTGATCAAACAAACAGAAAAATATTACAACAGAACAGAAAAACAAATATGAACTATCATCCTTTAGACCAGAAGAGTCTAGAATAACAGCAACAAAACAATCACTGAGCCAGCTCAAAACCAGAACTTCAGCCCCAAGAAAATGCTGTACTTTATAGTCATGTATAAATGTACCTAACAATCTAAACCTGAATTGAGGGACACAGATGCCATACAGTCCACTTCTCACGCAAGAAGCCTGCTGAATTAGCGTTGCTCCTTCAAGCAATACTTGGAAAACTCATCATTCATGATGCTTTACGGTAATGGTACAATTGAGAATAATGTACCCTACCATAATCAAACAAGTCAAAGAGTGCCTGAAAAGCTGGATCCGATTCTGTCTGTTCTAGAATGTCCTGTATAGCTTCTTCTGACATATGAATTTCACCCTGAGAAAAGACAAGACATACAGAATTTTTAGACAGTTACTTCCGTAACTGAAAGAAAAACAAACAAGAATTGTTTTCTTTTCAGATTGTTTTTAGTTCTATTACTACTGCTCAGCACAGAAACATAAAGACAAATGCTGGACACATTGCTGCCACAAATTCAATGTCTGTAAAAAAATACTGGTGATTGAAGGTTAAGAAATAAAGCCCCTCAAAACCCAAACATCTGTGTCAGACATTACACCCTGCACAGGCATACTGGAATATTCTCCACATAGTGATCAATAATTGTTAAGAAAGACTAAATCTCAGGCTATGTTGGAAGCTTATGCAGATGGTGTGAATGCTGCGAGCTTGCACTAGCCAACCACTGGTAAAGAAAAAAAAATAATCTGAAATTAACCGGGAATTCTTGTTTTTGCATACATCTAGAAGACCACACTAAGCAAAGGGAGGTTTAATTTCATTTACCAATTACATATTCTACAAAATTAACTTACAACTACCCTTCTGCAGAAGGCAGTTGGAAGGCATGGCTACACTGCTCTAAGGTTCTTGTTTCAAGCTGACTTGTTTGGTAGAAGCCCAGGAAGAAAACGAGTGGGGCACTCAGTACAGAGTTTCTCCTGATCTCCAGGAGATCCTCCAAGCGCTCTACAGCCTTTGATGTGGTGGTTATAAGGGTGGATGAAAAAGATACAGAAAATACTACATGCTGCTGCTTCGAACACTTGGATATGCTTCTGCACCTGAATGGTGAGAAGCAGACCTGCTTATCTCCTCCTCTGCCTTCAAGAGCGTTAGGAATCTAAAACTTTCCATGGATAAGGGGGGAAACGAGCCAAATAACAATGTATTTCTGATGTTAAGGACTATGCAAAATATCAGCAGAAAGCCAAACTATTCTAGACTGAACTTAATCTTCAGCTACTTTTTACAGAATTTTTTTACACATACAGAGCTTGGGTTACATATATTACAATCAGGACTAGGTTCTTTTATAAATTACCGTTTCAAGATTTCTCACTTTACATGCCCGTTGGGTTACTGATTTTTATACTTGACTATTGTAATCATGACATCTCATGTGATATGCTTGATTATTTTGTCTCAGCTACTCTAACTAAATCAAGAAGCTGCTGTGATTTTGTTCTGCTCAGAAAAATGGAATACATTTTTTCAGCTCCATATTTTGACAAAAAATGACTTAAAATCACCAAATGACAGAGCAATAGCTTTTAAAAAAACAGACACCTCTACTTAGTAAACAGGCAACCTGCCTCTACTCTCTGGCCCTTTTTACGAGGGCCAAGAAGATTATAATTTCCCTCCTTAAAAGCCCTTTGTAACTCTGACTGCCAGCTTGAGCGTTGTAGGAGAATGACGGGAGAACACTAGACGTTTAGTTTGTAGAACGTACATTTCCTCCAAAAGCAAGAAAACATTAAATTTGAAGGAAAAGCATCCTCATTTAGACTCCAAAGACAACTCTTCTTGCTATACCAGATAACCCATGTTTATCTTACAGCAAATCAGAAAATCAGATCAGACTAAACGTGTTTGGAGACTGCGAGGTATTTTAAATTCTTTTTTGATTTATAAGGCTAACTGGATCCCCAGTCAGAAGCTGGTACCCAGTTACTGGTACCAAATATACAGTGACAAGCAGGCAGCTGGTGAGTCTGGGACAGTGTACTTAGACCTCACTCTGTGGGCACCAATAACAGTGGACCTGCTCCCTTGGCTTTTGACCCTGCTGCATGCTTCTGCTGCCTTGTACAGGCACTGGGAATGCATTCAGAGCACTAAATTGGCTCAGAAGTAACTCCAGCCAAATACTAGTATCCTATTAGTTCAGCTCCTCGAACCCATCCACCACCATACAACACAAGAGTTAATGCCTATGCAAGGGAAGTTGTGGAACTGGCCCTGGGCAGAAGCTAGCCATCGAAAGGCTCAGCTGTATTGTAAAACAAATAAACAAATAAAAAGAAAGAAGAGAAAGAAGAGAGCAATCTCAGGTATCAGACAGTAGACAGAGGTTCAGCATAGTTCCTGATACTAACTGATCATTCTCACGTGCCTGGTCTTCAAAAAACGTAAACAGGGCAATCCACACCTACCTGAAGTCCAAGGATTTCATCAATTGAAGTCTCCTGTTCCATGGGACCACTGTCTGCCTGTTTAGGGGCCTGAGTGACATTGCCATCACTGGAACACATTAGTCATTAGTTCAGAAATCAAAAATAAATAAAATATGTATGAAGTTTAGAGGTTCCTTTTACTACCTGCTCAGGATTTTGTTAATGTTCTCAGCAAGCTTCTCCTGAAGAGACTTGTCGCTCAAGATTTTTTCTCTGGCATTTTCAATAACCAGTTGCTGGAAAGGACAGTTTTAAAGCAGTCAGGTTTCTTTTTTTATCTAGACTAGAAAAGGAGCATGAATTTCCAACTTATTGGTAACAAATAATCAATTCAACACAGAAACTTTTTAAAACACTTCTGGAGAAGTACAGCAAGATGTATTGTGCTTTCTGGTTTCCATTCTCTTAAAAATTGTTGTCTTCTGACAGCTTACAGGTATCTTAGTAAAGCCAATGAATCAAGGGAAAAAACCTCTACATAGCCGTGCCATCCTCACTAGTTCAGTGCACAGAAGAGCTAGTTCAAATACAAAACAATACATTTATCTTTTAAAGTTCATTTCTATAATCACAGAATCATAGAATGGCATAGGCTGGAAGGGACCTCAGAGATCATCTAATCCAACCTCCTTGTCATGGGCAGGGACGCCTCTCAACTAGATCAGGCTACTCAAGGCTCCGTCCAACCTGGCCTTGAACACCTCCAGGGAGGGGGCATCCACAACTTCTCTGGGCAATCTATTCCAAAGTCTTACCACCCTCATACTGAAGAATTTCTTCCTAAGATCTAATCTAAATCTGTTCTCCTTCAACTTAAACCCATTTCCCCTTGTCCTATCAGTGGACACTCTTTACTAAAAAGTCCCTCCCCAGCCTTCCTGTAAGTTCCGTTCAGGTATTGGAAGGCAGCTATTAGGTCCCCTTGAAGTCTTCTCTTTTCAAGGCTGAACAATCCCAGCTCCCGCAACCTGTCCTCGTAGCAGAGGTGCTCCAGCCCCTGGATCATCTTTGTGGCCCTCCTCTGAACATGCTCCAACAAATCTATGTCTCTCTTATGGTGGGGACACCAGAACTGGACACAGTATTCGAGGTGGGGTCTCACAAGAGCAGAGTAGAGGGGGAGAATCACCTCTCTTGACCTGCTGACCACGCTTCTCTTGATACACCCCAGGATGCGGTTGGCCTTCTGGGCCGCATGAGCGCACTGCCGGCTCATGTTGAGCTTCTCATCTATAAACACCCCCAAATCCTTCTCTTCAGGGCTACTCTCAACCCACTCTGTGCCCAGTTTGTATTTGTGCCTAGGATTGGCCTGACCCAGGTGCCAGCTAAGACAAACAACATGTAAAAGACTACTAATCCTTAGTCTGAATTTTTTTAATGTAAATACCTTCCATAAGTATATACTCACTGGGAAGTTACCATCTATGAACTCTTCAAGGGGCTCACTTTCTTTTTCTGTTATTACTTCACCAGGGTCTTGAGAACTTCTAGTTGCTGAAAGAGGTCCAGATGTTGCAATACTTCTCCTCTTCTGAGATTCACTGAAACATTCCCGGAAGTTTAGAATGTACTTTGTGAGAACACAGCAAACAATAGACCTAATGGTCAGTAAATCAAGTGTTTCTCTTCCTTCTTAGTAAAGGAAAGATGTTAATCAACAGAAAATTAACTATATACTGGAAATACAATAAAAGCTGATAGCTGTTTCATTATGGAGTATGCACATATTGTGTCTGACTTCACAGAAGTTACAAACAAATATACAGACTGTGGGTAAACAGCACAATGGTAAACTGAATTCCATGCCCACTATTCAGTATTTTTCCCCCTCCAGTAGATGTTACTTTAACTGGCGGTACAGGTTCTAATACAACTGCCACTCAAGAAAAAGATTTGTGCATCACAACTGAAAACAAAGATCTCTCAAGGAGCAGCTGTTGTCAAAGAAGCCAACAAATGTTAGATTGCACAAGAATTTAGATAATGAATAGGAGATGTAATATTTTTATACGAGATCATGGTGTAGGCTCTTCTGAAATCATCTATCAGCAGTGGCACTAAAATCACTTATATACAAAAAAAATCATGTACAATGGAGAGTACTTGGAAAAGGTATAAAAGAGTAAAGATCTGGAAAAATCATAAGCAAAACCATTGATTGAGATTTAGTCAGGGATAAAGACAACAAACGGAACACAACTCATTAAAAACAAAAGGACACTGGAATCAAAGAACAAAAATGTAAAACTAGTGTAAGAACCTGTTTTCACATCACTTTTAGTGCGCATATGAAAATTTTTGCTGACAAAGTTTACTGAAGCCGGTATTTTTTCTAAGTTATAAACAGATAAATGTACATTTATATCAATACTGAGAATTTTCATAATTGATAAGGATACTTTGGAAGGAAAACTAAATCTCAGGCTCCAAGATTATTTGCCTATGTCTAATACTGGAATAAGTAAATATGCAACGAGGAAGCACAAGCAGCCTCCTATCAGTCTAACGTTAAGCTCTTTGACTTTCCTTTCCTTGTGAAACACCACACACTGGCCACTCCCAGTAAATCTTAAATGTGAAACGCTCCACCGTCTGTGAAAATTTACACTAGAGGTTAGAACACTGCATAATCTCTAAACGATCTTAAAAATAAAACAAAACACCCCTGTGTTTACCTTTTTCGTCTTCCTGGAGAAAGTAAATTTGAATGAAGCTTTCGTTCTTGTGATGCTGGAACTTGAATGTGTATGAAATCTCCTGCTTTGTAAGGGAAAAAACAAAGATCATGATTTCAGTACCTTTTCCAGTGACGTTCTTGAAGCATGACAGAAATCCTCACACTACTTATTTTGTTACAATCAGTTCCTGGGAATTAAAACGAATAATTTGGTATTATCATGAAAATGTGAACCATCCCTTTTAAATACATCCTGAGAAAAACAGTTATGTGATGTGGATCATCCCTATCTGCTAAAACAAGTGTTTTGGGTCAGCGTGAGAACACAGCACAGAATAACGACAAACTAACGCACTCCTGATCTCTGAACCTGCACCAGCAAGCAAGTACGCAAGAGCCATCTCCCTTTCGGGCTCTCCTTTTATTTTAATCACCTGAGCCAGTTTGGAGACCTAGCGGATCAAAGCACGAGTTTTCTGACATTTTTTTGGTGGAAGATGATTACTCCTGATTCTAGAAAACTTCCATCTACATCTGTAGATTTTTCACAGAAAAAAAGGTTTTAAAAAGTGTGCAACTTACTATTGATCTTGTTTTCTTGGGTCTGTGGCTGGTGCACAAACAAGGTATTCAGTCTTGTCTGTGACACGCTTTGATTTATTGTTGGCCTGTGAACAACTTGAGGAGGTACAACAGAAGAGGAATTCTGTGGCCCTGACTGATGGGCTACAGCCAACAATCCTGAGTTTGTAGAAGCTGATTGCTGAAGCATCCTCTGTCTTTTCATTTCTACAATTCCACTTCTTGTACGTGCTGGAGATTATAAAGACAAGATGAAAATACATGATAAAATAATTTTAAAAGGTTGCTCATTTTTCAAGGATGTTCTGTTGAAACTTTTCTGTGCTTCAACAACTAATTCAAGAAACTCAAGAAGTAGGCAACACCCATCTCTGTCTTCTGCATTACAGGTTTGAGCCAAAATAATTCAAGAAGTAGCGTAAACTTACAGAGACATTGTAACCATGCTTGCACCACTGCTTAAATATTTGCAGGAATAAATCATACCAAAAGCACATTTCATCACATAACATATCACTCATATAATTGACCTTAACTGAAATAGCTAAACCAACACAAGTTTGCCTTTACTTATCAGACTAAATCTGACAAATTTGAACAACAGAACACCACCACCTGATCCACTGAATCTCAGATCCAAGAACAATCACTACCTATATTTCACATTCTCTGTTCTCACACAGGTCACTCACTAGAAGTACTACAGAGAAAAAAAAATATTTTTAAGTAAAATAATTTTTCTTTTTTGAGAGTTCATTTGGCAATTCTTGTAATGAAAGAAACAATTCTAGATAGAACAAGTATCTTTTCATATTTTGTTCGGATATATGCTTGCATACATAAAACAATTTTCAATTTTTATATTCCCCTTCTACAGCAATGAACTACTTATGTTTTCAGCTCCTCTATGAACCACCTATTAAGTCAACAGCTTCAGGACTGAGGCAGCAGTTTTCAAATCTTTAACTGTGTAAACTTCTAAAAAGTTTTCAGCGGAGAAGAAAACACTATATAGAAAATTTAAGCCCCTTGCAAAAAGCTCAGCTTCTCTTCTTTTCCTTTCTTGATCTATACAGTAACCCAGACTGCACTGAAGATAACAGACATGCTGAAAAAAACACTGCAGAAGAGATTTGACAAAATTTTAGGAGCAAGGATGTGTTACTGATTGCTGCAGCATTCCCCCATTTTTTGCCAAAACAGGTAATTTGTACATAAAGCTTATTGATCCCGCGCAACTGGCTCAGCTACTTACTCCTTTGATTAGCAGAAAATCCTGTGGAATTCTGCATGCTCCTATAAAAGAAAGCAGGTGACATAAAAAAAAAACAGAAAGACAATGGAAACATTCAACTACACATCACGATGCTACCTGTCATATGGTTAATGTCAGTCTGGTCCCAACCACACGTTACTTCAGAAAGTTTCAATCTACTGATCGTTATTTTTATTCTTTTAAATAACAGTCACAGATTCTTCAAATTAAGCTTACTGTTCTATTTTTGATAGATCAAGTAACAACAACAGTATCGGATTCTAAATGAGTCATACTGTATTGTTTTATTACGGGAAGGCTACGTACTCACGCTGATGCCCTCATCTGCTAGCCGTGCCTTAACACCTTGAAATGTCTACTCAGCTATCAACTCTCACAAGCCTATCTCCTTCACCATCTCTCAGAGGCAACAGAAAGTAAAGCTCTTCTCATACCACAGCAAGGGGAGTTGATCAACATCGAGACTCACTCTTAGGGTAAAATTTTACTTTCTTGATTTCAAAACTATATTACCTGATCTGAGAAAGTGTATAGTCTAATTTTTTCCACAGAGATGACATCATTGCTGGAACTTCATTTGTCGTTTCTAAAATAAACCATAAAAAAAAAAAAATGCATTTTATACGCTTAAAACAGATACAGGTTGAGAAAAAGTAAAAATTACAAGCAAAATAATTATTATGGGGTGTTTCAGACATCATCTAACTTTAACAGAACATTAAGAAGGCAAATAGAAAGCCCTAACTCCTAATTTAAGAACTCGGATTGATATGAACACACACTCATCATGGATACAGTCCTCAGTTTTAGAAGCCTAAGAGAAACTGAGGCAAAGGCACCCATGATGACAATTCTCAATGGAATTTGCACATGGTGCTGACTCCTGGGCAAACACATGCTAACCTAACCTAATCCAACCCAACCCACTTCTGGAAACGGTATTCATATTCCCAAGTCTCTTGTGAGCTTTTGAAAATTTTAACCCGGCAGACAAGTCTTTCAAAGTAGTGGTTTATTTTGAGATGTCACCCAAACAGGTAAAAACACTTGGTATTTTTGCAGCACAGAACATTCAAGTATAAATGGAAAGATCAATTTATAGAGTTTTTCAAGGTGTCAAGTTCAAAGTATTTTGAAGAAAGTATGTTTGTGTCTTAGTTACCATTTCTATTAAACTTAGTATGAAAGGAAAAAGAACATTCAGAAATGTTCCAAACATGGTAAGTCTTAAATTCAAGTCTTAGAACGAAGCACTGCTAAAATCTGATCGTACAACATGTATCAAAAAATTCTAAGACTTGGTAACATTCAGAAGCTCAGTAACTGCTCCTAAAAACAGGAAACGCTCTAACTCTGTCTCTAATATTCATACAAAATATTAAGCTATTCTGAAATTATTTTATTTAGTTTCAAAAACAAGACGAGAAACATTTTGCACCACAGGACTCTTCCTGGCTATTTCATAGAATAACTCAAGTTGGAAAGGATCCATAAGGATAATCAAGTCCAACTTTCTGCTACTCGCAAGACTACCTAAAACTAAACCATATGACTAAGTGCGTTGTCCAGATGCTCCTTGAACTCTGACGGGCTTGGTGCCATGACCACTTCCCTGAGGAGCCTGTTCCAGCGACCGATCACCCTCTCGGTGAAGAATCTTTTCCTAATGTCCAACCCGAACTTCCCCTGATGCAGCTTCATTCCATTTCTGCGTGTCCTACCTAGAGAGAGGAGATCAGCACCTCCCCCTCCTATTTATAGCATAAACAATACACAGTGTAATTTCTAAAGCATAAACCCATACATTTTGCATTTTATTAGTTCTTTGTGCTTTGTTACATTAGAAGTTCTTTACATTAGAAGTTCTGCTCAAAGTGAAAATATACGCTGGCAAATACAAACTAAGACAATCAGTTAATTTTGCTGACAAGATGCTGATGTAATTGGCCGTTGTCTGCATAATATGGAAACCTCCAACTTCTAGCATAGATGGCAGACTGCTCTAAGTCCATATGTAAGTAGAGATGTTACCTCTCCCTCACAGAATTCACAACAGATAAATGAGAAATACAAAATAAAATCTCATTCTGAAGGCTTACCTTTTGTTTTCATGGCTACGTACTCATTAAGAATAGTTGTCAAGTTTTTTCCACACAGGGACTGGAAGAAAAATACTCATCTTAGAATCTTCACATGACACTGTATTTAAGCAGTTATTTAGAAGACTACACCATGCTGACCCTCAACACAAGGAAATGCACTTTATGTTGCTGGTGCCGAGTTGTCTCAAACAACAGAGAAATATATGGAACAAAACGCCATTATGAACACAAAATCTGAAGCGCTTGATCTCATTGCACAACACTGATACAGCAGTTAGACCTGCATCACCTCCACTTATTTGTATTATTATGGAATAAAGTTACAAAAAGAAGATGATGAACAGCTGTAAGAGTAATGAGTATGTATCATCCTGGAATAGAACATGTGTTAAGATACAAACGTGAAGAGAACTTCTGTCTGAAGTAAAATTCTTAACAGTCACACAACTAACTTTCATCTCATATTTACTTGTTCTGTTATTTTAAGTGAAATAAAGAAAATTAAGATTTTGAGGTGACCACTATCATGTGTTGTACCTTCCTGTCTCGTTTGCTAGTGGGAACTCCACAGGGTATGACAAATACAGCTCTTTATTGCAATTATTTTGAGCTGCAGTGAGAATTTTTTCTTAGACACTATCATATCATCACTTTTCTATGAAAAACAGCAAAAATGTTTCTACTGAGAAAAGGAAGATAATTAAAACCTTTAAGTATCTTGATAATCTATTTGCATTTGGTTTTTCTAATTTTTGGTTCCTAATCCCCCACCCTCAAAGAACAGATGACTAAACACTTGTAAATTACGTCAATTCAATGGTCTGTCTTGAATGGGTGCATCAAGACTTCACATCTCAGAAAAGATTTCCACAAATTTTTAATACTGTGGACAAAATCCCAGATCAGACCATATAATTAACTAACATATTAGAAGAATGAAATGGAAAACAGGAAAAAGATGCACATATAAACATTATAAGGTTGATACACAGCAATATCTATATCCTGTAATTTGCATACTACATTAAAAATCCCATTTTGTATATGTTAAAAATGCAAAGTATCTAATTACTCTGTAGCTATATGCACATATCTACATACGTAGCTACACATTGTATTTATGCACACCCAAAGTTCCACATTTCACCTGGGACAAAGCAGATGATACTGATCAAAGAGGAAGTGGAAATGAAAGACAGTTTTTCTCAACAAAATTTGGTAGCCTCAGATAAAGCTGAGGTACCTTACCTAAATATTTAGTATGTACTCAAAATGGAACATTACCAGCTGTCCTGTCTAGGAGAGGCAGGTGATCTCCAATAAATCTCAAGGGCAGCCCTGAAACCAACAAAACCCTTGCGACACACTTCCATGAATCAACCTCAAAGCTATGAAGCAGACAAAACATAATACGCTGAAACCAATTTGCATATTTTACACTTAAATGTTTCTTATTAAGATTAAATACTAGAAACCAAATAACTGCTAATACCAGAGGATGCAAAAAATAACCCAAAACAAACCCAAAAACCAGAGGAGACAATCTAACTGAACATTTTAAGCATCATTTGAGAAGCAATTGTCACACCGAGAAATCTCACTTGTCTTTTCCATGGACGCAAGACAATTTAACTTTCTGCTTTGCAAATACAAACTCACCAGCAAGCAGGCTGGAATAAACCCATCCTCTGTACAGTGCTCTGCATATTCTTTCAAATCCGAGCTTTCCAAAATAAATTCACGGCAGGTAGCTAGAAGTTTTTCCTGTTGTAAATACCCTGCAACAAATCAGATGGAAAATTTTGCCATTTCACTCATTACTTCTGCTCAATAGGTATCAATGCATTAACATAACCAGTTGCATACAGTGTTGAAATGATCCAGTAAAGATTTGGATGTCAGACAAGGAAAGTGAAGTTATTTTGAAAGAAATATCTTGTGAAATATTTATTTAATAATTGAAGCCAGAAAGAACACAAAATATTATTGATATTACACTGTATTTACAAACTATTCAAGACTAGAAATGAGGCAATATGAACAATTGCTGCTTGATCTTTAGTACCAACAAGAAAATAAAAGTTCTTGGCTCAGGATGCTGGAAAACTAACTCTCAAATGGGCTGAACAACCCAGTTTGATAATTAAATGGAATTCCACAACACTTTGTTAATAAAATGCATTGCTATGTAAAAGTAACTCTCCACACACCCTCCTGTTTCAAAACAGGTAAAGTCTGTGCAGCTGTTCTAACAGTGTATAAGATTATTAAAAAAAATGGCATTGTACAAAAACTAATAACATAAAAAGTTCCCCCCCACACACACTTACTGTAATTTTCATTTCAAATAGATTTACTAGCTGCAACTTGTGCCCTGTACACACCCCAAGACTCAGTAGTTACCCTAACAGGAAACATACTGAAAAATTTACTTTTCCAAAATTCCACTCCTTAGCAAATACGTTCTGCTTTGATTGAACTTTTAAAGCTCCGCTTTAATCTTCAAATATTCTAAACATTAAAAGATAGAATTAGACCAATCTGAATGAAGGGATTCTACAACAAAGAACCACAAAAGAAAATGTTCCTTCTTTCTTGCTTGTAGCAGAACTGAACACGTAACGTTTTAAAGAAAGGATAAAATATGTGCCTGATTATACAATACAGGATAGATACAAATTAGCATATCTATCTCAAAGGATGCCCAAAACGGTCCTCCTCAGTTCAGGAATGCCTATAGAAAAACGTAGCCCTTAAGTTTCCACGAAGACAATTATCTTTCAGCAGATCCGAGTATAGTCGGATAGAACAGATCATGCTTCAGACACATAAGCCCTTCAGGTCTTCAACAAATAAGCAAACTTGAAAGTTAAACACAGTTTGGGAATAACTACTGTGAGTTTAATCACAATGTATGAGTTGGCCTATCCAACAGAAAACATTAGTAGTACCTGTGGAAAAGTAAGGGCTGTCCTACTTAATTTTTCAAATACGTTTTGCTGGAAAACTCTCAAGCCACAAATTGCTGGAAGCTGAGAGTGTATTTTGGGGAAACACAATTATATGCCAGTCCACTTATTCCTATCCACTATACCATCCACTGTTGGCCAGGATGGAAGATGGGGTATTAGGCTAGGCAGAGCTTTGATCAGTGCTGGTACGGCTGTTCTTACAATCCAACTCATCTGGACATTTATGTAAAAAGTTGCAATTTTTCTTCCTAGAACCTACTACTACAGTATCGCAAGGGATGACCAAACGCTTGCATACAGGCACATTTGGCACTCACACCAATTTCCAGCAAAATCAGGCACTCCAAAGTTTAAAAATGCCTGAATTAAGATCTTCTGTGCAACTGAACTGCTGTACAATGACATTAACAGTACACAGCCTTTAAAGTTGCTAAAACCAAATTAAAGGCACAAAAGGTACAGTACCTTCTGAACTAGGAATGAGTCAATATTTAGTTCTATCTTAAGAAATGTAAAGACACATGTCTAACTCATAGCATACATTCGCTCTTACATTAATTAGAAAAAGATAAATTTTCTTATGTATTTTTTTGTGGGTGAGCTCATCTTATCATCTGGGTTTTGTTTCATAAACCAATATTCACCAACCTTCACACCACCAGAAAGACTTTAATTTAGAGAGAAAAAAAAAAAAAAGATGGAAGAAGAGCTGAACTGGGAAGCCTGTTTATCCGCCCAAATTCAGAGATGCCTCATGGAAGAGGAATCCCCATTAGAGGACAGAAATAGCTACACGGAATATCCTGTTCTACCACCTTAGGTTGCTCAGAAGTTTTCTAGACACGATGCATGCACCATGCCACAAAAGACACAAGATAGGATGGATCATCCTTAGTACACATGATGTTGCCAAAATTGTATACTACGTCTGCAAATCTCTGGTAAGCACGTGAGGTAAGCCTTCTACCCAGAAACTTGTAACTCAACCAAGCTTTTATAGAAAAGTGTAGTGAGGGATCTCCCTCGTACAATTTTAAATCTTTTACAATGCATGGAGTTTCTAGAAATCCACTATTACTTCACAGTAACAAAAACATTGCGTTTCTTACTAGCCTTGTTTCTCAAGAGAATAGCAAAATACATTTCGGGTAGCACTTAAAAATAGATTGTGCTGGAGGAACACTGAAGAAAAGAAAAGATTCAGCTTTAATGGTCTTAGATCGAAAAAAAATTGCGTAAAACTGAAAACTGAATCTCACAATGCAAGTTGCCAGGAAATCGTGGCAACCTGTGCTATCAGGTGCTTATGTGTGGGACTTAAATACGTGGGTCATATTTCCGATGACCATCCGTTTGTTCGTATCTTTGGCAGTATCCAAATAATCCAAAGTATAAAGTCATTTAAAAAACTCTCTGTCCGCTGCCGACATCCCGAACACACCTCTCTATGCTTTCCACAGGCACTGATCAAACCCCAGCTCTCAACGCAGCCTCGCAGGTGACAGAAACAGGGGGAGAAAGAAAAAACAGCTGAACCTTAACCCAGCCTGCTCTGGCACTTCGGATCGCCCTGGCATTCCTCCTGCGACCAGACGCTTTACTGCACCCTATTCACCAGCCGCCCGTCTGCGGGCGCTCACCACAGACCACCACGTTTTGCCGAGTTCAAGCCGCGGCCGGGGCGCTGCACAGTCCAGCCCGCACGACCCGGCGGGCTCCAGCGGCCCGAAAGCCCCTCAAGATCGAGCTGCGTTTGTTTGCCGCCAGAGACGGGGCCGGAGCGGGGCGGGGGGCGCGCCCGGAGGCCGCAGGGCCCTGGCTGCACCTCGGCGGCGGAGCCAGGGACGACCCCAGCCCGGAGAGGACGAGCGCGACGCGGTCGAGGGTCAAGGGCGCAGCCGCTTCGCTCTCCTGTCGCGCCGAGGGCGCTGCCGGCGGCTGACAATCCCCAGCGGAGCCCACCTGGCGCGGCCGCCGCCGCAGCCTCCCCCGGCCCCGAGAGTCCCCGTCGCGACTCAGAGGCGAGCGGCGGCGCCGCCCCGCCCTCACTGGCTCACTCACCCAGCACCAGCCGGGCCACGTCGGACGGCAGCAGCATGACCCGAGGTGGCGAGAGGCACGGGGGGAGCGGGGAGGGAGGCAGCGGGGACACAGCTCCCGAAGGCGAGGCGCAGCGCAGCCGCCCCGCCACCGAGGCGAAGGCGCGGAAACTCCGCCAGCCAGCGCCGCGCCCGGCCCCTTCCGCCGGAACCCGCCGCTGCCGTGCATCCGCTTCCAGGTCCGCACGTGCGCGCCGCGCCGCTCCACTCCGCTCCGCCGGGAGGAGGGAGGAAGGAGGAAGGGAGGGGCGCGCACCGCCGCCGCGGGCGGCCGATCTTCCCGGCTGGCTCCTGCCGCCCGCCTCGCCGCTCGGAGGTGGGCCCGCTCCTGCCCTCCCCTTCCGACTCGCGCTGGGCCGCCGTAACGCCCGAGGTTCCGCGGCGCTGGGGGGCTGCTCGGCCTCCCCTCGTCTCGCCCGGGCTCGATTTCTGGCGGGAGGGTGCCGGCCCCGGCCCCGAGCCCCGCCGCCCGCGGGCGGCTGAGGTGAGGGGCCGGTCCCGGTGCCGGGCTGGGCTGGGCTGGGCTGGGCTCGGCGGAGCGGGCGGCCCCTGAGGGGCTTCGCGCGCGCGGGGGTGTCGGGAGCCAGCGCTCGCGTGGGAGCGGCTGGGCGGCGCCCGTTAGTTGGAATTACCCTGTAATTAGCCCGCAGCTGATTAGTAAACACCGCTCCGCGATACATGTCATTTTTTTCTGATGTGTTCCTTCCTCGCCTGGTGTAAATTTTTACAGGGGACGAACGCGGTCATAATACGGTAGTTGGAGAACCGCGTAGCTAGTGAGAGAAATAGTCGATGGGTTTGCTCTGAAGAATTTTTCACTGTTATTTTTATGGCCGTTGAAATACCGTTAAGTACAAAGGAGAGGACTGGCTTCTGCTTTGATACCCAGTCCCTACAACATACAACCCGTGTTGCCACAGTTCGCCGTCAACCATTTTTCAGCCCCTCAGCGTTTTAGCCGCCGTTGGTATTGAAAAAGTTGCTTCCTCCTTTCGGTTTCTTTTCCAGCAAAAGCAGCGAGTTAGTAAAGGAACGCTTCGTCATTTAAATGGATTCAGTTGTACAGTACAGCCAGCCTTCGTGCATACATTTTCCTTTTCATACACACCCATCAGTCACCATATCTCTGATCATACTTAGTCCCAGCCTGATCTTGATTAAAGCTGAAGGAAATAAATATACTCTAAGACAGTAAATTTTTAAGGTTTTACTTCTCTAAATGGATATTTTTTATATTCTCACTCAAGTGCTCAAGAGGCAGCACTGTGCGTCGTGAACACCCATTCTCAATTGCCTGCTGCAGCCTCAGCAACATATGCCTGGAGTTACTTCCAGCTTGTCTTACCTGTCTTTTTCGGACAGTTTCTCTGCAGTCTGCTTTAAAGGCATAAAAGGAGAAGCATGGAAGAAGTTGTATATAATGTCATTGTTGTGATCTGCATCAGAATAACTTTATGTAAACCAGAAATGCAAGGTCTAGCTAATTCCAACCTCTCTTGAAGGAGATGAGGCATAATTGTAAGTGGTCACAGAAAGAAAAAGTTTTTTCCTCTTTTTCCTCCTCTGATTGATACTTCAGCATCCTTTGACGTTTTGAGTCCAGTGGGATTTGTCAATACAATAGTGCATACCTATGAAAATGTAGAATATGAAAGTGGAAGAAAGTTTTCGAAGTGCAACCTTCCCCTGGCAGCATCAGGTTAAGAGAGCTACTGGTAACAGCTACTGACAGCTGGTGCTGTTTGCTTGAATGTATTCAGCTCTGTGTCATAATTTCCTTCCGTATAGTCTGACCAGCTCTACTCTGTTACCACTCAGGGAGGGAGTCTGAGTCCTGTGAAGAGGGTCTGTGCTGTTACTCTTTTCGACTGTTGTCTGTGAGAATAGATTATATTCTTGACGTGAGAGTTTGCTTCAGTCTCACGACCAATAAGACTAAACCAGACAAGCACAAGCTTTTCAGTGAAATAACACTGTGGTTGTGTGTGATACTGGATTTGCAGTATATTGCATGCCAAATTTTTCATCTGGTTGACTTGGCTCTGTGTTAAATAAAATAATTACTGTTTTATCATTTTCTTCCGTTTGCAGATACAAATGACTCTATTGTTAAACTGAACCATGAGTCTTGCATTACATGATCTGCTCATTTGTTGTCGTCGCCTTGAAAATGAGAAAGCTGCAGAGCGAAGGGTAACAAGTTTTCTTTTGGGGTGTGTGCCTCAATTAGCAATGAAGGGAATCATTAATAATTCTTTTTCCTGAAATACATTTTCAGAAGGAAATTGAAAATTTCAAGCGGCTTCTCCGTGATCCTGAAACAGTTCACCAGCTGGACCGAAATTCTGATTCTAAGCAGGGAAAGCAACTCAACTGGGATGCTGTATTTAGGTAGTTTCTTTTTTTCCTTTGTGAATGGTCGCAGTTTTCTTACATGGAACACCATTCTGTTGTTTATTGGGCCTATTTTAATGCTTATCTTTCTGAAAATTGATTGAGACTGCTTGTCAGTGTGTAAACAAGAAGCTACTTAACGTTAGTCTCTAAAGGAAGTAAATTTAAAATAGCCAGAAATGCAACACTTGCCACATACAAAAAAGGAAAATTAGCTGCTAGGAAACTAATAATTAATTGGGTGGTTGTTTTTCCTTACAATAATAATTGTTGCTTTCTTTTATTGAAAATTATCCTCTGCATCTGATTTTCAACATATAGTTCATATATAGATTATAGATAGCTCCTTAGAATTTTTTGTGTTACTGAGTTCAAGACACAATAGAAGGACTGTGGCTTGTGAATTAAAGCAGCTGTGCTGCGGTTTGTAGAGGCCCATGTTTCATAGAATCATAGAACGGTTAGAGTTGGAAGGGACCTTAAAGGTCATCTAGTTCCAAGCCCCCTGCTATGGGCAGGGAAACCCTCCACTACACCGGGTTGCCCAAAGCCTCATCCAGCCTGACTTTGAACACTTCCAGGGATGGGGCATCTACAACTTCTCTGGGCAACCTGTTCCAGTGCCTCACCACCCTCAATATAAAAAATTTCTTCCTTATATCTAACCAAAATCTCCCCTCTTTTAGTTTAAAGCCATTGCCCCTTGTCCTATCACTACATGCCCTTATAAAAAGTCCCTCTCCAGCTTTCCTGTAGGCCCCCTTTAAGTACTGGAAGGCTGCTATAAGAGCACCCCAGAGCCTTCTCTTCTCCAGGCTGAACAACCCCAACTCTCTCAGCCTGTCTTCATAGCAGAGGTGTTCCAGCCCTCGGATCATCTTCGTGGCCCTCCTCTGGACCTGCTCCAGCAGCTCCATGTCCTTCTTGTGCTGGGGCCTCCAGATCTGAACACAGTATTCCAGGTGGGGTCTCACAAGAGCAGAGTAGAGGGGCAGAATCACCTCCCTCGACCTGCTGGCCACACTCCTTTTGATGCAGCCCAGGATACGGTTGGCTTTCTGGGCTGCCAGCGCACATTGCCGGCTCATGTTGAGCTTCTCATCCACCAGCACTCCCAAGTCCTTTTCCTCAGGGCTGCTCTCAATCCATTCTCCGCCCAGCCTGTACTTGTGCATGGGATTGCCCCGACCCACGTGCAGGACCTTGCACTTGGCCTTGTTGAACTTCATGAGGTTCTCACAGGCCCACCTCTCCAGCCTGTCAAGGTCCCTCTGGATGGCATCTCTTCCCTCCAGCGTATCCACAGCACCACACAACTTGGTGTCATCTGCAAACTTGCTGAGGGTGCACTCGATCCCCCTGTCCATGTCACCAACAAAGATGTTAAATAGCACTGGGCCCAGTACTGACCCCTGAGGAACACCACTCGTCACTGGCCTCCACGTGGACATTGAACCGTTGACCACAACTCTTTGAGAGCAACCATCCAGCCAATTCCTTATCCAGTGAGTGGTCCATCCATCAAAACCATGCATTTCCAGTTTAGAGACAAGGATGTCGTGTGGGACAGTATCAAATGATTTGGATAAGTCCAGGTAGATGATGTCAGTTGTTCTTCCCCTATCCATCAATGCTGTAACCTCGTCATAGAAGGCCACCAAATTAGTCAGGCAGGATTTGCCCTTAGTGAAGCCATGTTGGCTGTCACCAATCAGCTCCTTGTTTTCTATGTGCCTTAGCATAGTCGCCAGGAGGATCTGCTCCATGATCTTGCCAGGCACAGAGGTAAGACTGACTGGCCTGTAGTTCCCTGGGTCGTCTTTTTTTCCCTTTTTAAAAATGGGGGCTTTGTTTGATATAATCTGCTGTAGGTGTACTACAAGATTGGACTGACCATGAATGTGATAAGTTCTTAGAGCAGCTGAGACCGTGTTAAATTTTGTGTTAAAAGTACCTCTGAAATAGTATTTTTCATAGGAAGGTGTCTGGTCAGCTTTCCATTATGTTTTTTAATTGGACAGCATTGGAATAGTTCTTGTTTCGTAGCTATACCAAAAATATTGTGAGAAGTATTTGATAAATTTTCTATGTTGCTTTTGAGATGGCCAATAATGTATTAGAAATAGATAGGAGGAATACAAAAATAGAGACTTGTTGTGGTTTAGCCCAGCCAGCTGCTAAGCTACCACGTGGCCTCTCACTCGCGCTCGCCCCCCACCTACCCCCAAGGTTGAGCTAAGAACAGGGAGAGATCACCCACCAACCATGGCACCGTGCAAAACAGGCTCAGCTTGAGGACAGATCGATTTAATTTGTTATCAGTTACTTCAGAGAGGATAACGAGAAACAAAGCCAGATCTTAATAACACCTTCCTCCCCACCCCTCCCTTCTTCCTGGCTCTATCTCCTCCCCTTCAGTGGCACAGGGGCACAGGGAATGGGGGCTGCAGGTCAGTTTGTCACACATTGTTTATGCCGCTCCTTCCTCAAGGGGGAGGACTCCTCACACTCTTCTCCTGCTCCAGCATGGGGCCCCTTCCCACAGGAAAGAGTTCTCTATGAACTTGTCCAGCATGAGTCCTTCCCGCAGGGTGCAATCCTTACCCATCGGATTGCTGCACTGTGGGCTTTTTCCCACAGAGTCACAGCCTCTTAGGGTGCAGCCATCTGCTCTGGCGTGGAGTCTCTTTCCACAGACTGCAGATGCATCTACTCCATTGTTTCAGCAGCGTGGGGTCCTTTCCCACAGGAGACTGTCTTCTATGAACTTCAGGTGCAGGCATCTCTGCTCCAGCATGGGGTTCTCCCATGGGCTACAGGTGGATCTCTGCTCCACCATTAACCTCCCAGACAGCGGGGGCGCCACTGCTGTCTCACCACAGGCTGCAGGAGAACCTCAACTCCGGCACACCTCCTCCTACTCCATCTTCACTGACCTGGTGTCTGCACAGTCATTTCTCTCAGATCTCAGTCCTCTCTCTGCTGCAGCCTCTCCAGGCCCCACTGGCGTGATGAACTTCATCAGTCCTGGCAGGATGAACTCCAAGCCACGCCACAGCAGCCACCTCCAGTTGAGCGGTGGTGGCCCAGCATGGGCAGCTGCCCACCTGGAGTGAGGGCAGCTTCCTCCCCTCCCCTGCCTGCCCCCTCTCTTCACTACAGCCCTTCCTGGCTCATGTTCCTTTATGCCCTTCTTAAATATGGCATTCACAGAGGCACTGATTGTCTCAGCCCTGGCCAGAGACTGGGCCAACTGGTTTTGGAGCCAGGGAAGCTTCTGGTAGCTCCTTACAGGGGCTATCCCTGCAGTCCCTTCCCCACTACCGAAACCCCGCCACATAAACCCAGCGCAAGACTCTATACCGAATACAAGTAGTAAGCCGGAAAATCTACTGTAATTGCCAATGACAAAGCCAGTGAAAAGTTTAATCTATTTTTAGATCTAAAATCTAATCTATATGTTAATTTTAAATGATGGAGAGATAGGACTTTAAGATTTTCCCTAATAAAAACAGTTAGGAGTTTTTATTATTTTGTTGTATAATGTTGCAGCATAAATAAAAAGACTTGGCATTGTGTTTTTTCCTAATTATAAATTGTATATTTAGCGTAATGTAAAGTTTAAAGGAAAGTTTTGTTCCTGTTCAAGTTGCTTTATCTTTAAAACTTAAAGCTCTTTTTATACATTATTTCCATCATGATTAGACTGTAATATATTTCAGTTGGTTTTGATAATTAGAATTGCAAGAAGGTCAAGCACTGACATTCTAGGCTAAAATAATATTTACCTATTTTACTTTAGTCATAAATGTGCATATCTTTGATTAATGTCTTTTACTTTTGAAGTATCTTGCAGAAATATTTCCAGAAAGAAATGAAAAACTTGCAACTGACAAAAGCAAATGCATCTGCTTCAACTCAAACTACCAGACAGAAAAAGATGCAAGAAGTTGGAAGTTTGGTCAAATATTTCATCAGATGTGCTAATAGAAGTCAGTAATATATATTCATATGGAATTACTGTTTTGTTTTGTTTTGGAGCTTTGAATTTTTATTCTGAGGTCAGTTACCAGGGTAGGATTTATCTTTCCCCCTTGCAGGTGTTTACCATTTAAATATCTTCATGTGAATCAGTCCTTTGTGCTCCTTCTCTGTCCTTGTTGATGTTTACAGTGCCTTTTTCTAATTATTCAATGTGTATACACCTGATATATCCGCTCATAAGTAATTTCTTTCTTAGAAACACTTTGATTAAGAAGATGATTCTAACAGAACTGTTTCTGAACTGTAGGGTTTTTTTTATTTTTAAGTAAACATTTACAAACAATTAATTCCAAATTTATTTGGCACACTTGGCATTAATTACAGTCTCACGTCTTTTCTTAATGTAGGAGGACCCAGACTGAAATGTCAGGAACTTCTGATTTATGTCATGGAAATTATAAGAGATCCAACAAGTTTTGCTGCTTATGGATCTGACTGTAGTAATATACTCCTGAAAGATATCCTCTCCGTAAGGAAGTATTGGTGTGAGATATCCCAGCAGCAGTGGTCAGGTAACATTTTTAAGCCAACTTACAAATGTCTTTTCGTAGTATAGGAGCATGTTTATGTGCATTTTGAGTTGTTTGACACCCTGTTGTGTGAGGTACTACACAAAATATGGAGTGAAATAGTATCAGCCTTGAAGGCTTACAGTTGAAATAAACAAAACAGCAAAGTTTAGGAATTGATTTTTTTCTTTCTGCATACTGTTTGTCGTTACTTACTGAAACATATGTACTTACATACAATCAGGTTATATATGCATGGTCTTCACAGGGCTTAACATGTATAACAAGTCCATGAAATGTATGTGCTGGGAATAGTCACAGTAAAACTGGTGTTGGTGGGCAGTTGTTTGCAAGTTATTAGATATTGGGTGGTATACTTTTGATATGGTTAATGTATTACTATTAAATTTTATTATCTGAGTTTTGTTGGCTTGTGAAGGTCCTAAAAAACATTGAATTGCTGTTGTTATGTTCATATACTGCATATAAAGGAAAAACAGAAAGCTTAAGATTTGAATAGACAAAAACAGATGCAGAAGTTGGGTAATGATATAACATGCAACCTGAATTTAGTAGAAATGCATACATAATTTTTCACTTTTCAGAGGATTGGTTTTGACGCCCACTGTGCTGAGCAATCAGTGTAGAGTAGAAGTTGAGCGTGGAAGTAGTTGTGAAAGTCGACTGTGTGGCTATAGCTACTTTGCTCAGTAACACCAAGCAGATTGTATCCCAGCTCAGAATGAATGTAACTTTGCTTCCAGGGTAGACAAGATCACATGTTTTGTTTTTTTCCCTAGTTAACTTTTGTGAATAATGACATGCAGCTGAATTGAGAATGGTGGTTTCTGTATATTTAATGCAATATTTTGCTTCAAGCATTTTTTTATGTAATCTTCTGTACTATGTATGTTTATATATGTATCTGTATACTTACAACATACGTACACAATATATCATATATACTTTTTTTCAATACATTTGCAGAGTTGCTGATCCTGTATGGCCAATTATACCTCAGACCTTCTGGGAAGATTAATAGAGTCTTGGTGGCTAGGATAATTCACACGCTTATGAGGGGATACTGCTTCCAAACGGATGGGTTGAATTCTGATATGTTTACCTTCTTTTCGAAAGCAATGCAGTGTGCAAGGTATGTTGCAAGTGCTTCTTTTGTATGCTAATGCCTACTTTTAGAGAATAACTAATTTATTTGTGATTAAACTTGAGTAATAGCAGGTAATACTTCTTTAGACATATTTTTTCTGTCTTTGAACACTAATTTAATAAATTCTTTAAAATATTAATAACTTCTGCATTTGTTAGGCAAATAGTATTCTGAACATAGTTTCTTGCTAGTATTTACATTTAAGCAATTCCTGTGAAAAGGAATAAGATTATTTCTTCTGAAGGTTTGAGTGTTTGGTTTATGTTGTAGGCAGGAGAAGAATACTGCAGGCTTGGATCATATTGTTGGAGCAATGAATGTCTTCTGCAATAAGTTTGCTGTCAACTGTCGCATACGGATTTGCAAAGTAGGGGAGGAAATTTTGCCTACAGTGCTTTATGTATGGACTCAGTATAGATCTAAGGATTCCCTGAAGGAATCAATAATTGAGTTATTTCGTCTTCAAGTTCGTATTCATCATCCAAAGGGTGCAAAAACTGAGGGAAAAGGTACAATAAAAAGCTCCTGTTTTGGTTTGGTTTGTTTTGTTTTTCTATTATTGCATGCGCTTGTTCAAATTATTGTGCCAACTTTCTGAATTTTTGTATTTTTGTATTGAGTCTTGGAAACTCATGAGAAAAAAATGAGAATGATAATTACTTTCAGTGGTTTTATGTTATAGGTTAATTTTCAGTGAAAGTGAAAATAAGTTTTCCAATTGTATGCACTAAGATAATATTAATTGTATTAAGTCCTGTGAAGGTTGATTTTTATTCTGGATTGAGTTTAGATTGCCACATGTATTCGTGTCTTACCAGGTTTATTTAAGTCCAGAGACCCACTCCTGTGGTCTCAGTCTGGCTTACTGTAAAAAACTGATCAGAGAACTTCACTCAGTAATTGTGTTTGTTTGTCATGGCCTCTTTCAGTTATAGCATCATTTTTTAATTTTTTTTTTGTTTTTTTTTTTACTTTGTCTGCAAATGGCAAAGAGTTTATAATTAGTCCAAATTTATTCATTGCATTTCATTGTAGTCTTTCCAGTTAGATAAAGAATTGTTTATTAGAAGCTTTGTTTCTATACATTGGTTAAATTATCTCCTTTTTTCACTCTTTTGCTTTATTCATTCTGCATTATAAGTCTTGTTTTGCAGGCCTGCATTTGTTAAGCTTTGTAGGCTTCACTCTGATTGTGGATGTATTTTGCTTTGTCTAGTTAGGTTTATGCATTCCATCAGGTGGGTTGTACGTGTTACCTTTTCGTTGGTTTTGCATGTACAGGTGCCTATGTCTCAGCAAAATGGCAAAGTATCTTACATAACCTATATGATCTGCTGGTGAATGAAATAAATCTCATCGGTAGTAGAGGAAAGTATTCTTCAAGCTCACGTAATATTGCTGTAAAGGAAAATTTGATTGAGTTAATGGCTGATATTTGTCATCAGGTAACACTTTTCTTTGAATACAAAGTTGACGATTTATTTACTGTGTTGTATGTTTTGCTTTTTAAAGTAATATGGCTTTAGCATTTCCTCAGAATCATTTACTGAAGTATTAGTACCTTTTGTCTGTGTTCTGTTGTATTTAGTTGTTAATTTTTGTGCAGTTTAGAAATGTGTGGACTCTAAATTATACTAGATTTCAGTAGTGTTGCTTATTAGACTATAAGCAGATGTTCTGATATAGTAAAGAATAATAAACAGTGATTCTGTTTGCCTCTTAAGAGGCTTTATACACAGTGAAAAATGGACCAGTTTACACTGACATTTTAGTTTTCCTGTAAATAAAACTTTTTTTTATTTGCATACTTTTTAATTTCTCTCTATAAAGGTTTTTACAGAGGATACCAAAGTTCTGGAAATTACCCAGTCGTATACTGTTTCACAAAGAGAGTCCAGTGATGAAACAGTACCGGTCAAGCGCAGGAGGATTGAATTAGGCTGGGAGGTAGTTCGAGACAACCTGCAGAGATCTCAGAAGGATTTTGATGTCATACCTTGGTAATAATATCTTTACATGAAACAGATATCACTACAGACATCTTTTTACATTTAAGCATTCTCCTGAATATGTTGCGCTTTCAAATTAGGTGTCTGCACATACTGTTGTTATATATCTATGCACTAAGCTTGGGTTCTCACAGCATTTGGAAAGTAATGAGAAGTGTTATTGGCATTCTTGCTTTAAAAACTTTGTATCTTTGGTTTCCTAAGAAATAACAAATGAGGTTTGGTAAAATGTGTTGTAGTGTATAAGATATTGCTGCCTCTGATTTTTTACCTGTCTTTTGTGCTATTTATTACTAGTCTTTACATAGTGTTGTGTGTGTGATCCAGGTTATGAGTATTAGGAAATTAACGTGAGATTTACCGCTGTCTTAAGCTGGCTGTGTCATAGGACAGCAACCATTAACAGTTTGGCGTTTTGGACTTGTCGTGGTTTTAGGCCAATCTGGCAACTAAACCCCACGCAGCTGCTCTTTCACTCCAGTAAAGTGGAGAGAAGAAAAATATAATAAAAGGACTGAGGGTCGAGACAAGAACAGAGGGAGCACCCACCAGCCATGGTCCCGGGCAAAACAGACTCAGCTTTCTTAAAGCAAAACAATTTATTAACAGTTACTTAAAAGAATAAAGACAGGCAAAACCAGTTACTTAAGAGGATAGAAAGAAAACAAGGCCAGATCTTAAAAACAACACCCCTCCACCCCCCTTTCCTTTTCTTCCCAGCTCTACCTCCTCCCCGCAGTGGCACAGGGGGACAGGGAATGGGGGAGTGCAGGTCAGTTCATTCCATGTTGTTACTGCTACTCCCCTCTTAAAGGAGAAAAAGTCCTTACACCATTTTCCCTTGCTCCAGTGGATCCCTTACTCACGAGGAAAATCCACAAACTTCTCCAGCCTGAGTCCTACCCACAGGATGCAATCCTTATCTCGAATTCCTCAGCCCCATGTTGGGTTCTTCATGGGCTGCGAGTGGGTCTCTGCTCCACTGGGACTGCCTTTGGCTGCAGGGGGGCCACCTGCCGTCTTGCCACCGGTTGCAGGGGAAACTCAGCTCTGGCACACCTCGTCCCATTCCATCTTTACTGACCTGGTGTTTGTGTGGCTGTTTCTTTCAGATCTCTGTCCTCTCTGGGTGAACTCGGCCCAGCGGGCACCCCGGGAGCGGGGCTCTCCCTGAGTTCCCCAAGCGGCTCCGCCACTGCCATCCTCAGTGGGCGGCGCCGGCCTGGCACGGGCAGCCACCTGGCCAGGCATGGGGGGAGCGGGGGCAGCACCCTCCTCCCCTCTCCTCGCTCCTGGGCCAAGCACACCTTTCCGGTTCCTTTGTCCCAGCTTAAATAGGGCAATTCGCAGAGGCGCCAATTGGCTCAAACCTCAAGGGGGATGGGAGTCCGATCTGGTGGGCAGCTCCTGCCACCAGAACCTCCCCCCCGCCATCAAACCATGACAGGACTAGTTCACAGTTTGTCATAATACCCAGCCTGAAAACTGTGGAAGTGCAAGGCCTGGTGTCTTAGCTTGGACCTTGATTGAGGGGTGTTTTGTTTGACACGAGAGACTTCTGATCTGGAGGTATAGCTACACATCTTCTTCCACTGACTACTGGAGGAGAAAGGACCCTGTAGCAGAAAGCATAGCAGGGAGTCAAGTCATTGTTAAAATACCACAGCTAGACTTTTCCAGAATTTACTAGTCGTAGTCCTAAGCCCAAGAATGTCGACTTTTTAGCTAAAATAGATGACACTGGATGTTTTTTTTTTGCTGTTGCTGTTCCTCTCTGTCTTTCTGACTTCTTTTGGAAACTGCTATACAAGATACCAGAACAGTGTCGCTGCTTGTGAATTGGGCCCTGAGCTGGTGTGGCAGGTTTGTGTGTGTGTATGTGTGTGTGTTTATTGCTCAAAGCATTGAGGCAAAGTGCCTATTTAGGATCCAACTGAGAAGTTAACATGCCATTCTGTGTGGAGGTGGCAATTTCCAAGAAATACTGTGAGTACTGTAATTTACTAGTTTGAGTAGAGTTGCAACCATTTCTATGAGCAAAACTCTTCCAGCTTACCATTCCCAATTTAACATTTTGTTCATTGATAAATTTTATTTTTCTTAAATGCAGAGATGTTGTTGTAATGTTTCCTGTTTATGTAATTTCACCCTTGAGGTCACTCCCTGGGTCAGAGTGTATAACAGGCTAGTGCGGAAGAAAGAGAAAAATAATTTTTTTGCCTGACGTTTTCTTCCATTGTGGTCAGAAATCAGTGAAGTCAGCTTGTAACAAACTATTAGTGATAGTGAGGCAAGCAGACTTTACAAGTGAAAACAGTAGAAATACTGAATCTTTAACCTTTGACAGCAAACAAATCAGCTCAATACTGGAAAGTATGAATGCGAAATGACAATCAGAGAATGCTTTGTTCATTTACTTTTGAAGGCGCAAATTTATGTGTATTTGATATTAATTGCTTCACCTTGTGTTTTCAAGGTTACAGATTACAGCTCAATTAATATCAAAGTATCCCATGAGTCTTCCTAACAGTGAGCTGCCTCTCTTACTCAATGTACTTCACCAGTTACTGCCTCAGCAGCGCCGAGGAGAAAGGACCCCATACGTGCTGAAGTGTCTTACAGAGGTAGCTTTGTGTCAAAAGCAGAAAACCG
The DNA here is from genome assembly GCF_009769465.1 of Tauraco erythrolophus. Classification (NCBI taxonomy): domain Eukaryota; kingdom Metazoa; phylum Chordata; class Aves; order Musophagiformes; family Musophagidae; genus Tauraco; species Tauraco erythrolophus. The sequence goes on along the minus strand of NC_141465.1, from coordinate 118,659,054 downwards.
ATTTGAAAAGCACCCACAAGTTGGAGCTCCAGAGAACCTGGGCAAAGATTTGGTCTCTCACCATTCGTAGCATAAGTTTCCAGCAAATTGAAGCAGAGAGCTTTAGGCTACTTGGAGCTATGATTGAAGGAAACCTTGTTGTAACAGATAAAGAACTCTGGAAGATATTTTCAGGACCTGCATGTAAACCTTCAAGGTAAAGTGGAAAGCAAGGATAATAATTTTGTGTCTGATTCACATTGCTCTTTACTGTGCAACCAAAGCCACTTTATTATTCAAAATAACAATATTGTTGTTGTGGCTGTATTTCTAGTAAAGAACTGCCCCCATTTGTGTTTTAAGTGTTTGAAATGGGCATCAATACATAAGTCTGAAAGCAGAGATGGAAGAGGAGAGGCAAGCATCTTCAAATTTAAAATTGACCTAAAAAATGTAAAGTGAACTAAAAATTTAAAACCTGTTTGAAAGAGATACTAATTTTTTAGAAGTTAAAAGGTATGTTTTCTGCTAAATATAGGTGTGTATAAATATACTCTGAAATGAGTATTCTGAAACAGTCTTTAAAATAGACCGGAGGTGTCTGTAATAACCAAAATGTGGCTTTTGGAAATGCAAAGATTCTAATAAAGGAGTTTTTCAGTGTGCGTGCGTATTGATTTGCTTGTGTACTTGCTGCTCCCTGAGCATGTGGAAATACTGATTTTGCTTTAGCGTGCTGATCCGTGATACCACGTTGTTTCTCACAAATGGCCTTTCTTCCATCTTTGTTACAGTTCTGCAGTATGTTGTTTATCGTTAGTGATGTCTGCCTGTTCGGTGCCAGAAAATTTGGACATAGGAATGGAACAGAGTAATTGTGAAAGAAATCTGGATTCTGTGTTAAAGGAGGCAATAATGAAATGGGTACTGTCCTGCTATTTGGAGGAAGAAGTGGAAGAATGTGCAGAGTTGCCTCCTGTGCTTTGCAGGTGAAGTCCTTGTGGTATAACTTTATATGTAAGCTCACCCTATAACACGAAAATTGCACAGGGAAAAGTGGATTTGCAGAATTGTATTATGGTAATGCTTTGGTAGAGTTTTCTGTAGAATATCACTTGGAATATAATTCAGTTATCTGTCTGTAGCATAGCAGATACGTGAACTATGTGTTAGAAATCTTAAGTGGAAGCTTAAGTTTCTTTGAAGATACATTGTTAATCTGGTTAATGTTTGGGTGTGCTTCAGGAATCCCAAGAGTTTGCCTTATTGCAAGAAATACAAAACAATTTTCTTTTTTTACAGTGATTTTCCTCATCTTTTATTACAAAAAATTCTTGTGAGCCTTACAATGAAGAACTGTAGAGCTGCCATGATTTTTTTCCAAAATGATGCTAAATGGTATGTTTTTAAATCAATCATTATAGATACTTAAGCTTCTTATATTTGACGTTTTAGCAAGCAGAGATAATGAAATACATAATTCCTCAAGCTCCTTTGCATCTTTCTGTACAACATCTTTCAGACTCCGTAAAAATAATAGTGCTTTTGCAATTTGTTAGAATGCTTTATGCAGACATTAAAATAGTATCTTGCTGACAAGTGAAAGGTTCAGGTACTGAACAAAATACCTTATAAGGAATATGTGTATCATCTCTCTTCAGCAATACAGCTAGACGTTTGCCTTGTTATTCATAAGTACATTTGGTATTTTTAACTCATCGCAATTATATTTTTCTAATAATTTGTAACTTTATACAAATATGTATTCATATTTGCTTTTTAACATTACCTTCCATTCTTAAGGAAGCATATATCTTAAGAGTTTTCTTGAAGATCGATGCTCAGTAGAAAGTTGGCGGGATGCTTACTGTCCATATGTCCTCATGCCACTCCACCTATATTTATGGCCTCAGCCACACGTTACTTCACTCTTATCAGTCACTCACTCTATAAATGCTGATGCATACGTTCAAGCTCTTGGACTGTATCCAGTTTCCTCTTAATGAAACTAAAATGTGTATAACTTGTTCTGATGGAAGATAAGACTATGCTAGTAGAAGTTAAAAATACTAATTTCAGGGGTTTTGTGAATTTCTGCTCCAATTGTGTAAAGTAGATTGAGGTCAGCCATCTTAACACAAAACAGCTGCTGGTGTATGAACTACAGTAGAACATATGATCATAGAATCATAGAATTGTCTGTTTGGAAGAGACCTTCAAGATCATCGAGTCCAACCATTCACCCTGCACTGTCAGGGTCCCTAAACCATGTTGCTCAACACCAAATCTACACGGTTTTTAAACACCTCCAATGATGGGGACTCCACCACCTCCCTGGGCAGCCTGTTCCAATACTTCACAACTCTCTCTGTAAAGAAATTCTTCCTGATATCTAACCTAAATTTCCCCTGGCACAACTTGAGGCCATTCCCTCTCGTCCTGTCATTCATAACATGGGAGAAGAGGCTGACCCCCATCTTCCTACAACTTCCTTTCAGGTAATTGTAGAGAGCGATAAGGTCTCCCCTGAGCCTCCTCTTCTCCAGTCTAAACAGTCCCATCTCCCTCAGCCGCTCCTCATAGGACAAGTGCTCTAAACCCTTCAGTAGTTTTGTTGCCCTTCTCTGAACCCACTCCAGCACCTCAATGTCCTTCTTGAAGTGAGGGGCCCAAAACTGGACACAGTACTCCAGGTGTGGCCTCGCAAGTGCTGAGTATAGGGGGACGATCACTTCCCTGCTCCTGCTGGCCACACTGTTTCTGATACATGCCAGGATTCCATTGGCTTTCTTGGCTGCTTGGGTACACTGCTGGCTCATGTTCAATCGGCTGTTGACCAGCACCCCCAGGTCCTTCTCTGCTGTGCAGCTTTCCAGCCACACTTCCCCAAGCCTGTAACGCTGCAGGGGGTTGTTGTGGCCCAAGTGCAGGACCCGGCACTTGGTCTTGTTGAATTTCATACAGTGGGCCTCAGCCCATCGATCCAGTCTGTCCAGGTTCCTCTGTAGAGCCTCCCAACCCTCAGGCAGATCAACACTACCTCCCAGTTTATTGTCATCTGCAGACTTACTGAGGGTGCACTCGATCCCCTCATCCAGATCATTGATGAAGATGTTAAAGAGAACAGGCCCCAACACTGAGCCCTGCGGAACACCACTGGTGACCGGCCGCCAGCTGGATTTAACTGCATTCACCACCACTGTCTGGGCCTGGCCATCCAGCCAATTTTTGATCCAGTGAAGCGTACACCCGTCCAAGCCATAGGCAGCCAGCTTCTGCAGAAGAATGTTATGGGAAACACTGTCAAAATGATATGTGTGCAGGCTTCATTTTTTCTTGCAATTTCTTCAGATAGAGCTAAAATGATAGTATCCACTCCACAATTAAAGTCACCTCAGAAATTAAAGATCAATGAGAGTTTGGAAGCACAAAAGGATAAAATATCTTATTTTGCTTTTGTTTATTTCTTGCATTTAAATAATAGTTTTAAAGACTTTTAAGTCGTATGCTGGCTGCTAAAGTAAAAATGATGTCTCTTCTTCAAGTGTGCAGCACTTGCAAGGGAAAGAAGAAAACAATTTTTCTGAAGTTGAAGAGCTGTATCTGCAGACAACATTTGATGAAATGGATATTTTCACTAACTTTGCAGTAAACGTTGCAGATAAAAACGTGACTGGTTCCAGACTTGCTATCAACCAAAATCTTAGAGAAACACTGAAGCACCATCTTTTAGCAATGTCAAGGAAGCTTTTAAGCAGCTATGCTCCTAAGGTAAGTTAGAAATTACTCTGATGTCCTTCTATTCGTTCTCCCAGACAATGTATTTTCAAGGAAAAGTACATCGATTTCATTCCTGTTGTGGCTAAAAATGAACCCCAAGCATTTTAAAAAATATATGCAATGATAAGAAATAGACAAGTCTGTATTTCTTTACATCATTCACAAAATATCCGTAGTTTTCATAAGTACGTGGGAATATGTAGAAGCTGTATAGAAGTGGAAGTGTGTGCCACATAAGTGGCACATAAGTTGCCACATTAACACTACTACCCTACTTTTTTGATGTTGGTGTCGACTTCTGTGCCCCTGTAATGGCTCTTGCCAGTTTTCAGCCAAGATAGCCTGAGGGGCAGAGATCTCAAACAGGTTTGTAAGCAGAGGCAGTTGTGTAAAGGAGTGATTGGAAAGAAAGCTGTGAATACGGGCTATATTAACAAGAGCACAGTCAGTGCTCATGAGAACTGACTATTCCCCTTTACTCAGTGCCTTTAGACAGCATCTGAAATACTGCATCCAGTTCTGGGCCTCCCAGTACAAGACAGGCATTCAGTGTGTTCAGTGGAGGCCACTGAGATGATGGGAGCTCCAGCACTTGACCTGTGAAGAAACAGAGGAAACTGGGCTTGTTCAGCCTGGAGCAGAGATGGCTTTGGGGGAACCTAACAGGCTTTGGGGGAGCCTGCCAGTGCCTACAAGGTTGTCTAGAAGACAGAGCCAGGCTTTTTACAGTGGTGTATTGCAGGAAGATGAGAGACAGCAGGCAGTCAAGAGTTCACAGTGGATACAAGGAGAATTTTACCTACGTGAGGACAGTCAGGGAATGGCACAGGTTGTTCTGCCCGAAAGGTTATGCAGTCTTCATCCTTGGAGGTTTTCAACCCCTGATGGATCAAGCCTGGAGTAGCCTGTTCTGACCTTAGGGCTGTCCCTGCTGTGAGCGGGAGGTTGGATCAGAGACCTGCAGAGGTCCCTTCCAGCCTGAATTATTCTGTGATCTGTCTTCCACTTGTTGAAACACCACAGAATCTCTCCTTTGGAGAAGAATCTTGACTTGTAGAGGAAGAGCAACCACAAAATGGTATAGAGTTTGTGAAAACAAAAGCAGTGGGCTTTTTAAACTTCCAGTCTCTTTGACAGGTGAGCTGTGGTTTTAGTATAGGGGTGTGCCTCCCTTGCATTTCACTGCTAAGGTCCTGTAATATTTGGTGAGCCAAAAGAGGCAGTACCAAAATTTGAAACAAGGTATTGGCAAGTAGGAGCTGTAACACTTTTCCCTGGTTTTGCATCTGTAATAATGGCATGTATGCATAAGTTTTTACATCTTTTTTTATAGCTACCTGCTTCTCGAGAATATGATAGCAATGGTTTTTGGTCCTTTCCTGAGAAAGTAAGACAATAATTATTTGTCTGCTCTTTCTCCTGCTTTGATCCAAATAATTTAGGCAGATAAAGAGAGATCTTTTTAAGATTCCTCTTTAGTGATTGCAAAACACTGGGATGCAAATCTTCATTAATTATGGTGAAATCTGTATATAAAAGGATTTAAAAGACTCTAAAGAGTTCTGTATTTTGGTGTAAGAGTTTAATGATAAACCACTGGTATTTATACTGTGTATTTGATTTAGTCTAAGGTTGTTGCTGCAGAACACCTTGTCCGATGTGTCAGTCTCTTGATTGGTGTTCTTGGTTGCTATTGCTACACTGGTATATTTAAAGAAGAGGATGCCCCTAAATCAGAGTTGTTCCAGAGCGCTAAGGTAAGCAGCAATGTGTTTGGGAGCTATTAAATATGAAATAAACCATTACATGTAAAATAAGTTTTAAAATTCTATTCATATTGACACGTTTTCAGAGCATGAATATCCCCACTGGTTTCTGCTTAAAAAAGGCAGTTGAGAGAGGTTTAAGTATGTTACTGCTGCTGAAAGAGAGGGATCACTGAATTTCTGTCAGCTCACTAATGCATCCATTTTGCAGTGGAGGGTACTCCAAATACTGATACATTTCTGAGACATCCCTTTAAAAAAACTAAAATAATCATGGACATGTGGACAGAGGACTGTTTAGAGGATAACAAGTCCTTTCATTTATAGGTCTTTTATGCAGGAATTCGTTACAATCGTTTCATGGTTTAAACCAGTATGAAGACAGCTACTATTACTATTACTACTACCTGAGGTGGTTTCTTGCTTAAATATGGAAACCCAGAACTTACACATTATGGAGAGATGCTGTATTTTTCTTTTGTGATGAAAATATCAATGTTTCAGTCAGGTCTAGTCCATATTTTTATCACTTCTGGAGCAGAATGAGTGAAACAAAAATCAAAGAGAAAAAAAGGTTCTCACTCCTTGATGCACACTATAGGTATCAAAGCTGTTTGAATGAGAATCATGTCCTTTTGTCTCTGTATGTGTGGTGATTATGTGCCAATGTATGAAGGAATTTAACTGAGGTATGTTAACTGTGTTGTGTTTTTACTAGTCTCTCATTCATTATGCTGGAGAAAGCATTGCTCAGTCTAAAAACAAACTAAATGAAGATGCCCAGATCAACTCACTGAGGACTTTGATAATGCAGTGTACAAAATGTTTATGCAATTGTACCAAGGTAAATTTTATAAAAGAATTTATATTTTTTTTCTTCATTAATGAGATCAAAGTTGAATATGCTACATATGGTACCTGAAAAAAAATGAATTAACCTGTGTGTGCATCTTGCTTTCTTACAGAACAGTGCTAATAAGATGCTGTCTAATATATTCCTGCGTTTGTTGACATCAAAATTTATGAATGATCTTGTAGATATTTGCAAAAATCTGGTAAGTACATTTCTGTCTGTTTCTAAAGCAGTGCTTTACTATGAGAGGATTGTTTTTACAGTATAATAATTTGGAGGCAAGATGAGATAGCCAAATGAGATACTTATTACAGAAAAAAATAAATCAAAATACATTGAGTTTTATAGAAAACTCCTAACTGGAAACATTTCTGTTTAGTGTTTGAACACAGACATAGGGGAGAAATGAGAGCAGATGGATAACAATTGGTCAAGGTTAGTGTGCCAGCTCACATTAAGCAACAAATCAGCGGTTTTTTTTAATACTGTATTAGAGTAAAAGTATATACAGATTTTATGCCACAGCAAGAATTTCTGTAACACATGACATTTAACTTTAATGCACTTGTAAAGTTTTAAAAGCTTCTTTTTATTTTGTAGTTTGATGGACTTCTGTGCCTTAAAACTCTTTAAAGGTGTTTATTATATAGATATTAAATCTTCTAACTGTAGATGACTCTCCTTTCTCACTGAGAAAACTAATAGGGTGGCACATGACTGTGTTTAGCACAAACTTCTGGTTTTGGCATATTGTCCTGTAGTCAGATCTAGGTAGGCAAAATCCTTTGTCTTTTCAGGTGAGAAGCTGAGAGTCTTACCTTCTGGTAATTTGTCGTGTGGTAGGGAAAGTAGTCGTTAGCGTGCCCTCAAAAATGTCATGTGCCTTCCTTTCATCCCTCTGTAATTATGAATTGTAGTGAGAAGCTAATGTGTCTTGTAGAGGTAAGAAATACTTTTGAAATACTAACAAGGTCCTTGGCACTATCTAAAACGCAGACTAGTGTCTGTCTTAGGAAGCTTATGTCCTAAAGAGAATAGTTCGAATCAAACAATTCACATGTGTAGAAGAAACATTTATCACAAAGGATGAAATTCATCAATTCAGTGTAGCCCTTACTGCCTTTGCCCATTCTAGTTTACTGGGAAGCTGGAGTGTCTTTCCTTGTATTATGCCTGTGGTGTTTCTCTTGTCCTTAAAAGCCAACTTTAAAATGATGTGGTGTTTTTATCAGATGACACTTACTGGAAAACCAAATGAACTGGGAGAAGTGGATCTAACGGGGAATGATCCTGAAGAGAGCATAATGGAAGTAGATAACCAGGTGTCTGATGATCTATTTGATGACCATTCAGTGACTGACGTCAGTGATACGAATGAATCTGGTGACATGCAAAATGTAACAGGTAAGTCTTCTCTCTGTCCAATATTATTTGCAAAAGCTTGTTTTTACAGATTGCTCCTTGCTTGAATGACAGTGAGATACAAAATTGTGCTGCTTTATTAATAGTTGAAGCAGGGAATGGTTGAACCAGATACTTTATAGATAATAATTCTTGTCTTCCTCATTAGTGTTTTAAAGATGTTAATGAAGTGTTCTAGCTCATTTGGAAAGGAGAAGTTTATTTTTTATTTTACAAATAGTAAAATGCAAGCAGAGAAGCTAGTTAACTTGTTCAAACTCAGGCAGAAATTTTGACAAAGATACTAGAAAGTGTGTCTGTAGGATACCTGTCTGTCATTAGACTGTGCTTAATTTTCTTAGAAGTACTTCTGTTTAACTTCACTCCTTTTCTTGATCAGTCATTCTTCACAAGATCATCTTTCTTATATGTCTGGGCCTACAGAGGGACAGAAATGTGCATCTGTTTGTTCCTGTTGGGTGCTACAAGTACTTACGTTCTCTTTTGTTTTGAATGCTTTCTTAAAATAATGTGTATCTTAGTTTTTAATCAGAACTGTGTCTTCTGTTTATTATTGAATGAGAAGGAAATCGGGTGTTACATTAATGCCACAAACAGCAGCTAGTCTGTTTTCACCATCAAGTTGAATAAGTGTCTTTAGACACTTCTCCAACCACCTGATGAATCATTCTAATAAAAAAAGCTTGTGACTGCAGAAAGTTACGGGAGTTCTAAATGTGACAGACAAATGACATTTGTAACTATTTTGTTTAGGTTATAACTGACATTTCAATGAGGATATTAATACAGTAGTAATTGTCGTAATTTCAATTTTGGGGAAGCTTTGAATCCATAGTTTAAAATGTATCCTAGGTTATAGTTAACAACAGAAAAGAACACAGACGCAGATGGTTTTACTGAATTTATTGTAACTTTGATGGAGAGATCAGCTGCATATATGGGCACATAAAATGAAAAGCCTCTGTTTTAGAGAGGGCTTTTGTAGAAGTGGGAAACATTTAAGAAGCTGTTATTGATGCAGTAGCTGCTTAATAACAAATAAACTTAAAGGTTGCTAGTACTCTATCTATTCTGAGAACTTGAATTACTTTTGTAAAGACCTAGAATGTTATAAATGTTTTTATTGTCCTTGGAGAAGCATTTCTTACATTAAAATCTTATTTTCAGGTGCTTTGAGCCCATTAGCTGAAGAACAGTTGACAAAGCAGGATTTACTTCTCCTTGAGATTCTGAGGTTCTTATGCATTTGTGTAACTACAGTCCAAGTTCAGACAGTGAGCTTCCGAGCCTCTGATATACGGAGGAAGCTGTTGATGCTTACCGATGGCAGCGTCTTTGATAGTGCTAAGCCATTGCATCTGCACGTGGTGAGTGTGAGCTTTTCTTCCAGCAGATCTACCTCTGTATTTGTATTGTTTTTAAATTTGTGTATTCTCGTCAGTGGTATATTCTTGTCTTTCTCTTGTCATCGGTCCCCTGAGAAGACATTAAAATAGCTACTTCCAGTGGTTTGAAGTGTGCTGTGATCAGGGAAAGAGCGGTTAGAATTTGTAAGCCAGAAAAATAAAGAGTTGAGAATATAAACATCTTGCCTGTATCGTTAATTATTTGTTAAATAGCTAGAAATTATCTCTATAGTAGACTAGGGTCTGTGTTTTAGTTTACAAAGGAAATATTTCTGACTGCCAAAACTCAAAATTTCAGCAGCCGTATTACAGTGTGACAGTCTTTGCATGAAAAGATGGTCAGTCTAACATGTAAGAGCTGACAATTGGTATCCTTGCTGAGTGATTTCATGTGAGAGTTACTGAAAATGTTTTATAGTTTTTGTCTACTTATTTTCTTAAATATTATTTTCCATTTTGTTTTTTTTTTTTTTTTTATTCCTCAGTACTTGGTCCTTTTGAAGGAGCTCCCTATTGAAGAACACCCCTTGCCTGAAGACGATGTTCTTATGCTTGTTAGGCCTCTTTCGTAAGAGAGAAACTATTCAGCATGTATTACAGCTATTTTAGTTCAACAACTAGAGGATTTGGGGACTGTTTAGTGTTTCAAGATATTTTTTCTTTCTTTTACAGTGCTGTATGTTCTCTCTACCGTCGAGATCAAGAAGTTTGTGAAGTAATTCTAAATAACTTGCTTCCTATAGCAGTAGGGTTGGCCCAGTCCAACACAGATGCTGAAGAGACAGGGGATGCCCAAGGACAATTTTTGACAGTTGTTGGAGCCTTTTGGTATGTTTTATCTATTTAATACAGAAGTCTGTTGGGCCTAAAAATTTTAACTTTGCCGTTAGTGTGAAGACTGTAGTGCTGTTCTGTGTCTTGTTGTTGGTATCCTGTGGTACTTTTATCCAACGCCTAACTTTACAGATTTTCTGTGCCATGTTATATTTGTAGCAAAGAATCGTATTGTCTTTAAGATGGTATTAGAACAATAAATACTACACTGTTGTATATTAACAAAGACCGATTATACTCTGAATTGCATCAGTAATTATAACAAGTGATAACTTCAGCAACCAAAAATGAATATTGTTTACAGTTGTAGATTACCAATAAAAACGTCATATCCTCCCAAACGTGCCTGTTGAGCACAAAAGAATGAACTGTGAGCAGCAGAAACGAACTTGCTGTACTTTTTCTCAAAATTGTTGGCAACTCTTTCCTTTATTCAAATCTTCCTTATTTTAGGCATTTAGCTCAAGGAGGGAAATGCACAGGACCAGTAAGAGTGGCCCTTTTAAACTGCGTGAAAGCCCTGCTTGAGGTAATCCCAGATTTTCTGACATTCACTGGCATGTTAAGTATGTACATAAGGTGTACTTAATATCTAAATATCTTTTGCATACATCAGTGTTTATTACGTTGTAGGTTGTCTATATATTTTAAACCACATACTACTTTTCTTCAGGCCGATCCTCATTGCAAGTGGGCGATCCTTAATGTGGCAGATAAAGATCTACCTGTGAGTGATGCTTTCCCACGTTTTCTCGCGGATAGTCACCATCAAGTTCGCATACTTGCTGCAAAGTCGATCACCAGGTAATCACGTAGATCTTTTTTCTAACTATAAGAATAACGCTTCATTTCACTTAACTGCGTGTTACTTTTGCTACTGTGTAGCTGCTCTTTTTAGAACTTCTGGGGCTTTAATATTGATAGAATATAAAAGCCTACCCAGTTACTTTGGTTAAGGTGTTCAAACTTTGTCTACATTTCAGTTCTCCTGTGTTGTGAGATATATATATATACAGAGAGAGATAAAAAAGATATATTAAAAAAACTATGTATGATAGCAAATTTTGCACTAAATTTGTTATGCAAAACTTGAATAGGAAATAGTTGTTTATCCTCTAGAAATAGATCAGGTACATTGTGTGGCATAGAAACCTTTTCAAAGGACCCTGTGTTTTGAATACTGTATATAGTTCTGTCTCCATACATCAAAAAGGATGCAATTGAACTGGAATAGGAGTAGAGGAGAGATGTTCAAAAGTCTGAAACACTTTATACACGACTATTGGTTGCACAAACTGGAGCCCTTCAGCACAAAAAGAGTTGAATTGCAGAAGGTGTGACATAACACTACAAATCTGAAGCGGAACCAAATGAAGATTGGCAGTCTTTTCCAGTTTAAAGACTAGGGGACATCAAGTGGAGCTCTAACAGGTTCAAGATTTTAAGAAAAAATGTTTTACTTTGTACAACATTCAGTTATCCTGAGTGTTACCCTACTACTTTCAACTGTCTGGATGTTTACAGGGGTTCAAAAAGCAATAAATTCACAAGAGAGGAAATAGTTGAAGGATAGTAAATATGGTCACCGCTTCTAACTCATGATCTGCCTAGGTCACCTGTGGTCAAATGTTATATTCAAGGAATTATTGTGTATACAAGGCAAGCATATGGTGATCTTTCTTAGGTATCTGCTATCTAGAAATGGCTAGAGTAATGTTTGGTCTGATGCACTGTGGTGTTCCATTTTTCTTGCAAGAGCAAAGAAGATTCAGCCTTTATCTACAAAAAATAAATTCTTTAAGAAACTCTTTTTACATATGCAGCTATTCAATAAATATGTTTCCGAGGTACTCAATGACACGAAATGTTCCATCATGATGAACAACTGAAGTTTTATTTCCTGCACTTGCAGGGATTGGGAAACTTTTATATGTTTTCAGACTATTCTTCACCCTTTCGCCCCAACAGATATTCTTAGTGTTAATGGTAATATTTGAGGGAGAGGAAAGACTGCTGTACAAGCAAGTTAAGAAGAAATAGATATTCAGAAAATCAGAATCTTACTATTATTTGATTTGCACAATATGCAGTAGTTCTGTAGACTGTTACGCTAATAATTATTGTTCTTTTTTTGAAGTTTGTTTCAAGATGTGAAACAGCGAGATTCTTCTGGAATGTCAAAACCTCTTCCCTTGAAGCTCCAGCAAAAGGCTTTTGAGAACGCGTATCTCAGAGTTCAGGAAGGAATGAGAAATCTGGTACCAACATCCAGTCATTAGTTTTGTCTAGTTTTCATCTTATGAATAAGATGATTTTTAAAATGATCATGTTTAGTTTTCCAAGAACATGAATTCTTCTGGACTTCTGATAATGTTAGGTGATGAAACAAGGTGTTAGTCAGGAAGTTCCTTGTACATCCAGTCAGTCACTGTTTTGCCCACATTAGAAGTTAGTAAATTTTTTCACTGTATGTTCCAGTCTGCTGTTCTGTATCATACTATTTGTTGTTGTGGGTTTCAGTACTGTAAAACTTACAAATCAAAGAAAAATGGAGCCTCAGTATTCTAGACAACATATAAATAGTGAGTAAGAGGCAATGTAAATTCAAATTATGTGTTTACATAGTGTAAAATGAGTTTTGTAAAGGTCGGTGAGATCATGTTTCCAGTGGTATTTAGAGCAGTGGCTTTCTCAAAACCAAAATTTGCTTGCAAAATTAAACTATTCGGAAGAAACTTCACATGAAGGACAAGTTTTACTTTGGTGCAGTGACTGGAAATGCAGTGGTGTATATTACTGTGGAATTTCTTTAACTATTAATTTTCCTATTAATGTCTTTCACTCTTTCTCCTTCCTTACTACCATGCTAAGTCATCTACGTTTTCCTTTTTTTTTTCTGTCACACTATTATCTATCTGCATGTCATCTCTCTGCTGTGTTTTCTCTCTGTTCCCTTTGCCTACTGTCTTGTAGCTTGGACTCGCTGCTGAGGCCTCATTTCTCTGTCATCTCATTTAATCTCTCTATACTGTCACCTCCAGCCCTTTGTCATCTCATCTCATTTCTCTGTTGCCTTGGCTCCCTGGTCTGTCACCTCATCTTGCTGTTCTCTATTTGCTTCCACCCTTTCATTGTAGTTCCTTGTTACTTTTATTCAATATTCATAACTTATCAACACCATGCCTTAATAGGAGAAGAACCGCATTTGAATTACAAGACAGTTTTTTCCTGTATCTATCAGGGAGGAACAAAAAGGAGGCTTGTCTTGTCAGCGCCTCCATCATTTCTCTGTTCAGTGCTTTGCCTTTGTTTAAATTGCCGATACTATAACATGAACTGAAGGGTATGAGGTATTGGCACATGTGCTAGCGTGCTGGAGGCAGTAACTTATGGTTGAGGACTGGAGCAGACAGCTGGGGGAGGTAATCTTTAAGAAAACAACGCAAGATTTTCAGCAGTATTTATGTCAATGCCTTTAATTTTAAATTATTTATGCTCATTTGTTAATTAGAGGTTTGCTTTAACAGAACATTTATATCACTTCTTCATTGTTTCTTATTGAAGGTGAGGGGTGATGCAAGTCCTGAAGATCTTTTGGACAAACAGTGTAATGGAAAAGCAGTTTTGCTGATGCTTATAACCATGGTTCTGTGCTGCAGTCCGGTCTGTGAAAAGCAAGCTTTGTTTGCTATTTGCCAGTCTGTGAAAGAGAATGGATTAGAACCTCACCTTGTGAAAAAGGCAAGTATAAAATTCCGTTTTATATTTAGGTGTGTTCTCTCCTTTTTATCCTTCCTTTCTATTTGTTGCCTCCTGTTTTTACACACATTCTCTACCCTGCAAAATGTGTACTGGCTGTCCTTTCTTTGCATACCACCTCATACCAGGTAGTTGTAGTCCTTGATTGCATTCTTCTGAGATACAGCAATACAAATAATAAAAAAACTGCTTATGCTAAATAGAAGCTGAGTTGCACAAATATTCATTAAAAGGCTCTGGGGGGAGGGACACTGAGGTGTAGTACTGTCAGTTTGTCATAGTGTAATGTACTCTCCGTGCCATTTCTGCTATCCTATTTCATGCACAGGTTTTGAAAAAAGTATCTGACATTTTTGGCTACAAAAGCTTAGAAGACTTCATGACATCACATTTAGACTATTTGGTGATGGAATGGCTGAAAATAAATGACAGTGGATATAGCCTGTCTGCTTTTCCTTATGTTCTTTTGAACTATACAAGCCTTGAGGAATTCTACAGGTAAGATTGCTATATGAAAGCAGTTTATTTAGATTTATTTAAAGTTATGACACAGAATTTCAAATTTCTAAATGCGGTAATGCATCAGAATTTTGTTGTAAGAGAATATATTGAGAGCTTTTAAAATGTATTCCAAGTATCTTGTGTATATTTATACTGGTAGATTTTTTTGTATAGCATTAGATAAACAATAATTACAAGTTTAGTTATGCAGTAGAGGAGTGGTATTTGCTATATTATACTGGAGACTTTTTTAAAAATCTAATTCAAGGGCATTCTGGAAATGTATTTACTACGTCTAGGTCTTGTTATGAAGTTTTGGTTCCACATCTGGTGATTAGAAGTCAGTTTGAAGATGTGAAATCACTTGCCAACAAGATCGAAAAAGACTGGAGGCAGGTTCTAGCAGACTGTTTTCCAAAGATACTTGTGAATATCCTCCCATATTTTGCCTGTGAAAGCCATGGAAAGAGTGAAGTAGCAGAGCAAAGAGAGACAGCTTTTAAAGTTTACGACATGCTTAAGGATGAAAGCTGCTTAGGAAAACAGGTATCTGTTTTTTAAATGTGTGACTTGAGTTCTATGGCATTTAACAGACCTGAGAGAAACTTTTATATATTGTGTAAAAATATAAATAGTTCAAGTTTATACGTGCAAAATTTTTATTTTAATAAAGCCAAACTAGTCAAATTTTTATCCCAAGGTTTGCAAGTATCTATTCAATAGAAGCTTTCAGGCAGTTGAAGTACAATTTTTTGCAGAATGTAATAAAAAAAAATTTTACTGTTCGTTATACAACCCTGAGTTTTCCTGTCATGTATCTGTTTAAGTAAGTCATGTTTTCCTCTTAAAATATTTTGCTAATGCTTTATGAGGAGCCATCTTTCCCAGAGGCAGACTCTATATTCAGAACTAGTAGTAAAATTAAACTTTTTTTTTTTCCAGATACTGTAGGAAAGTAAATTGTTCTACCTGTGACTCCAATAGATAAGGCTTAACCAGGCTTAATTTCTGAATTAGTTGTATGTCATGGATAATTGAACAAAGAAAGAATCCAGACAGAAAAAAAAATGAGGATTCTCAAAAGGAAAGGAAATGTTAAATTATTTTAGCCCAAATATTTTTTCTTATTAAAACACTATTTTTCTTCTTCTAGCAAATTGACAATTTGTCTCATAATAACTTACCAGAGATTGTGGTTGAACTGTTGATGACCTTGCATGAACCACCTGATACCACAGTAGAAGGAGCTCATCTAAGCAAATATATAAGGTATGTGTTTGTAGATTTTCTAAATGCTGAGTGTGTTTGTATAACATTGTGCATTAAACGTGCCCTTCAGATGTTCAGAAGAGGTGGCATTGAAGTTGAGAATTAAAAGATTTTATTGTCATTAGTGGTGGCATAGTTATTCCCCAGTATCAGTAAGGAGGAGCTCTGTAGTACTTCATTTGAAAGAATGAATGGGTGGGCAAGAGAATGCCCATGGCATGGACTATGGCAATGCCAATTTAGATTAATTCAAATTTGGATGGACTGCCCTCTCTGTAAAATTGGTCAGGTTTTAATGTCTAAATGAAAGTGATTCTTTTAAAGGTCTTTAAATATTTAGAAGTCACCGAGAAGCAAAGTGGCCTGTTTCTTAACAGTTCTTGTAGGTGCAGCTCTTGCCTTTGGTAAGGAGATCACTTAAGCAATCCCAAATAAATGAATTCCTAATTAATAGAAATAGTCTAATGGCATCAATATCTTCATGTTAATAAGCTTTTCAGTCTTTGTTGTTGTCCTAAAAATATCACTGTTTGCATAATTATATCTGGAAATAATTTTCCAAATTTTCGTGTTTAGATACAAACTATTTAGAAAAACATTACACGTTCTGAAGATATTGAAAAAGATATTTCTATTGTAGAGATATAAAGTTGAAAGAAACAAAAGCATTTCTATGAAAATCTGCTAACCAAAAGTTAAATGGCTGAGGATTTCAGAACTTTTATAAAAGAAATTTGTTTCAGTGAGTTTGTTAACAGACCGTGGTGTCTGCTGTAACCAAAGTTTTTCTTTCTAAGAAGGAAGTGGTAAGGATAAGAGTGATGAAAGTTAGGTTTTGTGGTTTTGTTACTATCCTGGTGCATTTCTTTTTGAGGTCCCAGAAAAGGTGACTACCCTTTTTTTATAATGGGGAGATTCATTATTACTTCTTTCTCAACCAAATTGTTCCCATAATTACATAATGCAGAAGCTTTGTCCGTGACTTGCAGTTAGATTTTCCTGCAAAGTACCTTAGGTGGGACAAATGTGTGGGTTTTTAGCAATATGATCTTTCAAAAAATCATAAAAGAATGTTAAGAAAGTACAACTTAGAAAGCTGCAATAGAGGGACAACAGATAGCTAAAAATAAGATGTATGCCACTCTGCTGGATGCTTTCAGTGCTTCTTACTCACTGAAAGCAGCAAAGATTTCCCAGGAATTACGTTTTTATTCAATGAAATTTACTTTATTTAATACATGGGTTTTGATTTGGGGACGGAAAAAAAATAAATCTGTTTTTTATTCATTTAGGGAACTAGATCCTGCTCCTAATCCTCCTCATTTTCCAGCTTATGTGATTAAGGCAACCTTGGACTATATTAGCAACTGTCATAAAAGCAAATTGAAGAGTCTTGTAGCAGTTCTTTCTAAAAGCCCTGTAAGTATGTAATGATGATTTTCTGTAGAATATAAAATTTCTTTTATAGGTACATTTTTGTTTAATTAGACATTTTTGTTATTTATATATGAGCAAAAAATACCACCGTAGAAACCTGTGTGTTCTTCTGTTTGCCTTCTGAGATGGAAGAAGTCCTAAGTTCAGGGACACAGTAACCTTAGAAGAATTACATGCTTGAACTATTACATGCATACGTATAAAATAATGGATGAATAGAGAGGATTATTTTAAAATTTGGGGAAATCCGTGTGTACCAGACACAATTTAGATGCAATTTATTTCTTTGGCATATGTCTGAAGAACACTCTAAAATAATCACTTTTGGGCAAATTTATCTAAATACTACCTACAATTAAGATATTAAAGCTTACTTCCCTAACTGGCAGTGTCAAATTTTATAGTCTGTGGTATTTTTAGACATTTGATTTTCAGTTGTTAAATTCAGTTCAGGCAAACATGAAGGCATATAAAATTACTCAGTCCTTGCAATAAATCATAAACATACTACTGTCTTGTAACATCTTTCCTTGTAAGTGTGTCTTTTCAAAGTTTATGCCATTTTGTTGTACGTGGTGTCAACAACTTACTTTGCCTATCCTTGAATAATCTAAAAATAAGGAAAAAAAACTTTTTCTGGACCATATTTGTCTAAATCTTGTGAGTGTAAAAGTTAATATTGCCAGCCAGTGGAATAAATTCTTTGAAATATAACACGACCTGCCTAGTACTTTAAGATAGTTACTTTTTTTTTTAATTTTACAGTTTTAACAGTTACAATCTGTATTGATATATTCGATGAAATAATATATTTTGTACATATGAACATTATGTTTGAAAGAATATGGATTGAAAAACTACCTGGTGTTTTAATGGTTTTTATTTGATGTTTCTTCTGCTGGTGAAAACTACTTTAACTGTTTGATTTTCTGAAAAATATACATAATGTTTTTCATGTAGGGGGAAAAAAAAAAGAAAAAAGAAAATTAGGAAGTGTGGGGCTTATAGTCCTGCTTGGAAAATTTGTTTCTATGTAGGTCTTTTGTTTATTTAAAGCAGAAAAATAATAAACCCTTTTTATCTATGTATTTTAAAATATATATATCTCTGTCACTTAAGTTTTTTTGTTGATAAAAAGTAAATCTGTATTGTTATTATGAATTGTTTTTTTACTCAGTTTATTGATTTTTAGGATTCGTTCCAGAAGATTCTTCTAGCCCTCTGTAAGCATGCCTCAGATACAAACAACGTTTACAAGAAACACAGAGTTCTTACAATTTATCACTTGTTTGTTAGTCTGTTACTTAAAGAGATAAAAGATGGTTTAGGAGGAGCATGGGCTTTTGTCCTCCGAGATGTAATTTACACCCTGATTCACCACATCAATAGCAGGTAAATATGGTAATTAAATCTTGTTTTTCCTGTCTGTGCTCCCTAGTTCTTGTAGCTTTACATTTCAGTATTGCTAGTAGATGTTATGTCATTTGTAGAAACAGTTGAAATTTGCTGAAAGAAAAAATTAAATTGCCTTTCTTTGGCAAGTTTGGAATTTAAATTTAGAACTTGTACTAAAATATAGAATGTTTTGTGTTATCCTCGTATTTAAATGTTCACTATACTGCAGAATTTTCTATCTATAATAGGCTACTAAATTGTAGAAATAAGAAGTATTGGGAGATTTTGATGACAGAAAGGGTGTTTGAGGATTTAAAGGATATGGGAGAAAAATTCAAATGGTGGAGTTAAGTGCAAAGTAAGCAAATAAAATGTGCTTATTGAGTGAATAAAGAGTATTGGCATTTACATTCTCACCCATAAGTAGCAAGCAAAATGAGTGAGAATCGGTACATGTTACCTTAGCTTGTCTTCAGATGGAGAAAACTGGTTCTTCATCAGGCTTAGGATTTAAGCAGAAGATCTTATCTTTTATAAGGACTAGAGTTATTTTCTTACTTGAGGTTTAGCTTTGGATTTCCAAGACAGTTGTTCACCTAAATGTCATTGAGTTTACGTGCAAGTTGGTTGCTTTGCTTGTCGGAAGCGTTTCGTACCCTGAGTTATTGAAGAGGGGTGTGGATTTTATGGTAAATGCCATCATTATGAGACTTATTATGGCGATCGACACTGATCTGGGGTGGGGACAGTTGATGCGCTGTAGGGCAATCTGCCATTCAGAGGGACCTCATCTGGCTGTAGGAGCAGGACAACAGGTGCATTGTAAAGTTGTACAAAGACAGCCCCTAAGTCTTTCACCTGGGATGGAATAACCCCATGCATGAGTGCAGGCTTGGGAGCTGACTGGCTGGAAAGCAGCTTTGCAGCTGAGGACCCAGGAGTCTTGGAGGACAAGGTGGGTGAGTCATCAGCATGCCTGTCATCACTGAAGGCTGACTGTGTTACTGAACTGTGGTGGCAAGAGTGTAGCTACCAAGTAGTCATTCCCCTCTGATTCTTATGAAGCTGCAGTAGGACCACTGGGTCCAGTGTGAGGCTGGTCCAGCCAGGACATGAGAGAGAATGACAAACTGGGATGGGTTGAGTGGAAGACCCCCAAGGGGATAAGTGGAGTTGATCTAATTTCTGTTCTTCAGTTCCTGGAGGGGAAGATACCTTGCAGAGAAGGTAGAGCCAGATTTTTTCTAAGAGTGCACAGTGAAAGGACAAGAGATAACACTGCCCAAGCTGCAATGTGGGAAATTTATGGGAAATTCTCCTTGGACATAAGGGAAAAGATTTTCACAGTGAGAATAGTGTAATACTCGAGCAGGTTGCTCAGAGAGGCTTTTCATTCTCCATCCAAGGAATGTATCAGAGTTCAGCTCAACAAAACCCTGAGAACCTGATCTGACTTTGAAGCTGACACTGCTTCAGGCAAGAAGCTAGACTAGGTATCCCTAGGTGTCCTTTGTAACCTAAATCTTTTTTTTTGTTTTAAACTAGTGGTTATGTGACACAGAGGAGGGTTCAGAGAAAGTGTTTTCCACTTCGTTCTGTTTCTCTCAACATTGTTCTGGCAAATAATAATCTTAAAGCCTTTTTGGGTTGGTTTTGTGGGTTTTTTTTCCTTTTTGGAATATTTTTTTCTTTAAGTTTTTTACTCCGTTTTTAAAGGTGATCAGTAAATTCTGTGTGTTTTAATTGTCCTGTGTCTCCTGAGCTAAATCCTTAGAGCTGATTGAGTTGATAAATTTTAAATTTTAGATCAGTTCCTCTTATAAAGTTTATTTATATTTCCCCCTTTCCCCTATTCTTCCCTGTTGTATAATAGGTTAATACTTGAGACAGTTACAATGGCAATTTGTATTGCCAATACAATGGCAATTTGTATTTCTTTAATTTCACTTTTTTGTTTCCTATGACAGACCTGTTATTATCAGAGACATATCCATGCGCAGCTTTTCGCTCTGTTGTGATCTTCTTCATCATGTTTGCCACACAGCGGTTACGTGTTGTAATGATGCTCTAGAGAGCCATCTTCATGTCATTGTAGGAACCCTAATACCTCTTGCCATGGACCAGCCTGAGATTCAGGAACAGGTAGTTTTGAGTTGCTGCTTATTCCTTATCTATGAGCTTTTAGTTCATGTTCAGTGTGATGAAAGCTGTATCTGTAGTCATAGAATCATAGAATGGTTTGGATTGGAAGGGACCTTGAAGATCATCTAGTTCCAACCCCCTGCCATGGGCAGGGACACCTTCCACTAGACCAGGTTGCTCAAAGCCTCATCCAGCCTGGCCTTGAACATTTCCACGGATGAGGCATCCATGGCTTCTCTTGACAACCTGTTCCAGTGCCTCACCACCGTCAGAAGAATTTCATCCTTATATCTAATCGAAATCTCCCCTCTTTCAGTTTAAAGCCATTGCCCCTTGTCCTGTCACTACATGCCCTTGTAAAAAGTCCCTCTCCAGCTTTTTTGTAGGCCCCCTTTGGGTACCGGAAGGCTGCTAGAAGGTGCCTCCAGAGCCTTCTCTTCTCCAGGCTGAACAGCCCCAACTCTCTCAGCCTGTCTTCATAGCAGAGGTGCTCCAGCCCTCTCATCATCTTTGTGGCCCTCCTTGACCTGCTCCAGCAGCTCCATGTCCTTCTTCTGTTGGGGCCAGCAGAGCTGATCACAGTACTGCAGGTGGGGTCTCACGAGAGCTGAGTAGAGGGGCGGAATCCCATCCCTCGACCTGCTGGCCACACTTCTTTTGATGCAGTCCATGATATGGTTGGCTGCTCAATTTTAATTCATTTTTTTCTATGCTGTGTAGATTTATATAACAAGTACTATATGAGATGTAACAGTATACCTTGATGTTTTTAAATAAAACTGTCTTTTCTTTTGGTACTTCTATTTTGACAAATACTGTATTTCATATTTGATTTCTACAGCTTTAAACAGTGATTGAAATGTATTTGTATCATAATTGCTGAGATTACTGTATCACTTACTTTCTAATTCTCTATTTACTTAGTCTATAAAAAATCAGATTTCTTTAAGAGCTTTAATGCTGTTGTAATGTCTTTTATGTCTGCTTTGAATCTGTGTGCTTTTTTCAGTCAAATCTGAAAGAGGTTTACAACCTTCAGGGGAAGTTTCAGAAAAATTGTTACCTTAGTTGAGTAGAGACACCAAATCACTGGTACCGCTAAGGAAAAGAGAGAAAGAACATAGGCATTGCTAAACTGCTGGTGATGGCGAGCTAATCAGTACAAGCACATCGAATAGCCAAGCAATTACCTACATAACTCTGTGGGTGATTTCTCAGGAAGATGATGAAGACCTTTGGAGGTCTGGAGGACAAAGAGGAAATACATGCAAAGAACAGATTTCAGTAGTTCAGCTGTTTATTTAACAAATTACCATTAAAAAAATGTAGCACATAGGCCTTAAAAGAGAAATTAAGTAGTTTCTGTTGTGTGACAAGCCTTGTTTTCCTTCTGGTGATAATTTGTATGCGAGGGCATCCCTGGGCAGAAACAAAGTGAGGAGGGCAGAAATTTCTCTGAATTGGAACTGATACCAATTGTGAAACCTTCTCATATCATACTCCTGCAGGGAAGTCCTTCCTCCAGTGATCACTTTTCAGTTTCTTCCCTTTATTTTCCTTCTAGCATTTAATGGAGGCTAGTTAATAATTTTTAGGTAAATACAAGTATCCAAGTACAAACCTCCTAATTTAGATTGTAGACTCCTCAAATCTGCCTGGATTGAATATGCAATTGCATTGATTTTTAAGTAAAGCGTAAAAGCAATGTTTTTGCAAAGAAAGCATGGTACCCCTGTAGCAAGCATTTATTCAAGTTGTAGATCTATTGTAAAACAAATTCTGCTAGAGTTCAGTGATTTGGGCAGTAAATTGTGATATTTAGGCGTTTGTCTGGATTTCAAATTACCAGCACTTTAATTAGTAAGAATAATAAAGTCCTAATAACTTCAGAAGGACTGCTTGGGTGCAGTGTGTTGCTAAGTCACTGCCAATATTGTAGCGATCGTATTGGCTAGTATTTGAAATCAGCTTCGTGGAAAGACAGGATAAAACTGCAGGCTGTAATCTTAAAAGCTTTGATGTCTGTTTGGGAGGGGGAGTAGCAAAAATGCCTCACCATTTTAGAATATAGCTGTGATTATCCCAAGCCTATAAGCATTTTATGATTTTTAACGGTGTTAAGTAAATTATATTACCATTTTTTATAGAATTCTATTTAATGGAATTTGGAGAACTACAAACTTTATAACTTGAATAAGAAATACGGCTCATAAATGTTTATCTGTCTTTTGTTTTGGTTTTTATTTACTTTTTATGTTCAGGTCGTAGGCTTGTTGAAGTATCTGGTGATAGATAATAAGGATAATGAAAATCTGTACCAAGCGATCAAAAGCTTAGATCCTTTTCCTGAGTATCCTGCTTTTAAAGATTTGCGAGCAACTCAACAGAAAATAAAATACAGTAAAGGACCATATTCTCTTTTGGAGGTAATTACATTTTTAAATGTGTCTCATGGCATATTGTTTTTCGTAATGCAAACTTTCAAAGAAAAACGATTTTCTAGCTGTAGGCATAGTTGAGAAAGATTTAAATTAGAAAAGTTGATTCTTTTATTGCCACTTTCAGACACTGAGATGTTTGTAGGTCTCCATTCCTATTTTGCATCTGTTAATATCAACATTGTGGACTGCTGAGAGCCACTTCTTTACTTGAAGCCTTTATTTGCATGCTCTATGTGCTTAATACAAAATGTTGTTTTGCAGGAAATTAATCACTTTCTGTCAGTTGGTGTTTGTGATTCACTGCCCTTAACACGGCTTGAAGGACTGTATGATTTACGGAAACAATTGGAACAATGTAAAGATCAGATGAAAGATCTCCTGAAAAATTTCCAGGGTATTGACATCTGATTATGTATTTTATTTCTTTCGTATGCGATTTTAGATGTGCAGTGATGTAACCCTATTCTAATTTGACATTGCTTGTTTTATTTTGTGTCTTGGTTTTTGTATGTTTAACGATGTAACCATGTTATAACTTCACATGCAGAGTAGAATGGCATTTGTTACTCATGCAAAATCTGAAGTATCTTTAGCAGAGTGTATTATAAATATTATATGAGGTTTTATGTGGTAGAGGGGATAAAATGCCCTTCCAGCCTTTGGCGGGAGGCACTTATTGTGAACGACTAGGATAACGTATAATATGAGGATATTGTTTTATGGCCGCTTAATGAATTTACTTGTATATGAATCTCTCTTTTAAATGTAATGAAACTAGTTTTTATTAAAGGCATGGTACATTAAAAAGTAAAGCTCAAAGAAATTTTATAATGGTAGAATTGAGTTTAGTTCAACCTTGCCACATCCCAGCATTCTGTTTCGTTCCTCAGTCCAGACCCAGTTCCTTCCTGTTTTGGTTTTCCGATGTTTATGCCAGACCATTTCACTTTTCTCTGCTACATCAAGTCTTTACCAGCCTGTGTGCATGAGGGGAAGATAAAAAGAGCTGATATAATTCATTGTAAATAAGCACACAGTAAAATCTGGGGAAGCATAGTAGTCTTGCCATAAGGCCATGATGTGAGTGCATTATGTCCCCACATCTCGAATATTATTTGCAGTTTTACTCTTGAAATTCTGCTTGAAAAGAGAGTTAGTAAAAGGGAAACAAGCTTGCATGGAACAACTTCCATCAAAGGAAGGCCTTGTGAGCTTGGAAAAGAGATTGAATAGGAATAGAGAGAGGTGTATGAACTGGTGAATGGTATGATGAAACTGAGAAGGGAGCACTTACTACTTTTATCACAGTGCAAGAACAGATTAAATTGTCTGGCAGCAGTTATACAAGAGAAATCGTGTATTTTTTTCAGACAAATATATACAGCCTGGAACTTACTGCCTCTTATTATGGAGATAGGAAGCATAATGGACCTTAAGAGAAGTTAGACGTGTCTCATAGAGATTATTAGGTGTGAAGATCTGCTCAGAAATCCCCAATCTGCTGACTGGCAAAACCTAAGAAGAAATACTTACTCCTGCTCCGTTGGAGGCAGGCTAGTAGTCTTGTTGGGCCTGTTGCCTTGATTTTACCTTATACTAAAAGTCTATTAAACACTTAACAAATAACTTTATTATTATTACTTTACCTGTTAAAAAGGAGTAAGAAAACAATCATTGAGAAAGACCGTAAAACTGTATGCTGAAAGATAACATTTACGAAGTAACTGCTGCAGTTTGGCCACATGTATTCAGTTTTATTAAAATGTCAACAAGCATAAAGCTCGATTCTAGGGTTCCATTCCAGTCAACAGAACAACAGAATTTTTTTTTAAAGAAAATAACGCTTTTATTTTCTTTACATTGGCAAATCAGAATACTTTTTCCTAGACCTTGTTCCTGGAAACAGCAAAAACATTTTGTTGGGAATGTTTATTTAAAAAAAAAGACCTCAGGCAGGCAGCAAATACGTAAGGAACTATCCATCTTGAGAGTTTATAATTTGGCAAAGTTAATTAAGGAGCTGAAAGTTAGCTGAATTCTGTGAAATTCCTGGCAGAAAGCCTTATTTTGAGATATTCTTGGAGTTGGAATTGTGATTCTAGCTTAAGTGCTGTCAGTGGAGCCACATAGAATGACATCACTGTTACAAATAACATTATTACACTAATTTATGCTAATATTTAATGTATATAATTTTCATTTCTACATCAGAACACTGAAAGTAATAGCATTTGTGTATTCTCCTTTTGGGGATTCTTTTGCGTAATCAAATGCATAGAAATTTTTTCAAGACATGATGAAATGAAAAATGAGTAATTATTTTTATGTACTGTTTAATACTAACTTCAACATTAATAATGGATGTTGACGTTTGTAGATAAAAGATACTAAAGCAGTGTTTTCTTCTAATATGTCCACATTACAAACACACAATTTTTGGGGTTTATTTTTCTTTCTGAATGATAGAAAAGCCAGAAGATTCTGCAGTAGTGAAGTTGGTGGTGAGCTTACTGCAGCTGTCCAAGATGGCAGTTAACCATACAGGTGAAAAAGCAGTGCTGGGTAAGTTAATTGGTCCCACTGGCATCCTAGGGCTCTCATGGCAAACCCTAGGTTGAAACTGTGGTTGTTCTCAGTGTTACTTCCCACTGCTATTTGCATATTCTGCCAGAGAACATTTGCCTTAATATATTTTTTGTCTAAAGGACTAATAACTGATAATGAAAAATGCTGAGCAATTAAAGCTTACATTGACTTCAGTGTGATACATTCTTTAGCACCTCTGCAAGCTGCAAGTGTCAGCCTTTTCTGCATTGTGTTTCATAGAATTTCATAGAATTTCTAGGTTGGAAAAGACCTTAGAGATCATCCAGTCCAAGTGTCCCTAATCCCCCATTAAACCATATTCCTAAGCAGTTCATCCACCCTTTTCTTAAACACATCCAGGGATGGGGACTCAACCACCTCCCTGGGCAGCCTATTCCTGTGGCTGACAACCCTTTCAGAGAAGAAATTCTTTCTAACATCCAGCCTGAACCTCCCCTGACTAAGCTTATACCCATTTCCTCTTGTCCTATCACCCGTCACTAATGTAAAGAGCCCTTCCCCCACTTCCCCACCATCCCTTCTCAAGTATTTGTAGGCTGTAATCAGGTCTCCCCTCAGCCTCCTCTTCTCCAGGCTAAACAGCCCCAATTCCCTCAGCCGCTCCCCATAAGTTTTATTTTCCAGCCCCTTGACCAGTTTAGTCGCCCTTCTTTGGACCCGCTCCAGGAGCTCAATATCTCTCTTAAAGCGAGGGGCCCAAATCTGGACACAATATTCCAGGTGCAGCCTCACCAGTGCCGAGTACAGGGGCAGGATCACTTCCCTGTTCCTGCTGGTTACACTATTCTTGATACATGCCAGTATCCCATTGGCCTTCTTGGCCACCTGGGCACACTGCTGGCTCATATCAAGCTGATAGTCAACCAACACCCCCAGGTCCTTCTCCGCCAGGCAGCTCTCCAGCCACTCTTCCCCGAGCCTATAGCGATGCTTGGGGTTTTTACACCCCACGTGAAGGACTCTGCACTTGGCCTTATTAAAGCTCATGCCATTGGCCTCAGCCCAACGATCCAGTCTGTTCAAATCCCTCTGAAGGGCCTCCCTACCCTCCAGCAGATCGACACAGCCTCCCAGCTTGGTGTCGTCCGCAAATTTACTGAGGGTACATTCAATCCCCTCATCCAGGTCATTGATAAAGATGTTAAACAGAACTGGACCCAGCACTGAGCCCTGGGGAACCCCACTGGTGACCGGCCTCCAGCTGGATTTAGCCCCATTTACCACCACTCTTTGGGCCCGGCCATCCAGCCAGTTTTTAACCCAAAGGAGGGTGTGCCTATCCAGGCCAGCAGTTATCAGTTTCTCAACCAGAACACTATGAGAGACTGTATCAAAGGCTTTACTGAGGTCAAGGAAAACTACATCCACAGCCCTTCCCTCGTCAACCAGGCGGGTCACCCCATCATAGAAGGTGATCAGGTTTGATTGGCAAGACCTGCCTTTCATACACCCATGTTGACTGGGCCTAATCACCCAGTTAACCTGTATGTGCTCATTAATAGCACTCAAGATAACCTGTTCCATGACTTTGCCCGTCACCGAGGTCAGACTGACAGGCCTGTAGTTCCCCGGATCCTCCTTCCGCCCTTTTTTGTAAATGGGGGTAACATCCGCCAGCCTCCAGTCCAGCGGAACTTCCCCAGTGAGCCAAGACTGCCCAAAGATAATGGACAGGGGTTTGGCAATGACATCCTCCAGCTCTCTCAGGACTCTCGGGTGGATACCATCAGGCCCCATAGACTTGTGGGCATCCAATTGGCAAAGCAGATCCTTGACCCGTTCCTCTTGGATCACAGGAGCTTCGATCTGCTCTCCCTCACTGCCCTCAGACACCATAGGCCAGCTCACCTGGGAACTACTAACCTTATTATTAAAGACTGAGGCAAAGAAGGCATTAAGGACCTCAGCCTTGTCCTCATCACTAGTGACTAACGTAGCCCCTGTGTCCAGTAGGGGCTGGAGGTGATCTTTAGCCCTCCTTTTGTGTTAATGTATTTATAGAAGGACTTTTTGTTGTCCTTTACGGAGCAGGCTAGTCTAAGTTCCAGTTGGGCTTTTGCCCCGCTGATTATCTCCCTACATGCCCTAACTTCCTCCCTGTAATCCTCCCTGGACACCTGCCCATTCTTCCAAGACTTATAGACATCCCTTTTTCTTTTGAGATGTTCCCAAATCTCCTTGGTCATCCAAGCCGGTTTTCTACCCTGGCGACTAGATTTCCAGCACACAGGCACAGCTCACTCCTGTGCCTCCAGAATTTCCTTTTTGAGTAGTAACCAGCCCTCCTGCGCCCCCTTACCCTTGAGAGCTGTCTCCCACTGTACTCATCAACCAGACTTCTAAACAGTCCAAAGTCTGCTCTCCCAAAGTCCACCTTGGCCATTTTAGTGCTCCCCCTCCTAACTTCCACTAGAATTGAGAATTCTGTTATCTCATGGTCACTATGCCCCAGGTGTCCTCCAACCGTCACATCTCCCACGAGACCTTCTCTGTTCACAAACAGCAGGTCTAGCAGAGCACCTTCTCTGGTTGGTTCACTGACCAGTTGTGATAGGAAGTTGTCCTCCACACACTGCAGAAATCACCTAGACTGTTTCCTGACTGCCTAGAATCTAGGAAGTTGTCCTCCACACACTCTAGGAATCGCCTAGACTGTTTTCTAATTGTTTCCTTAGATCATTTGTTAAATTTAGTTCAAAACATGACCTGCATATCTTCAGTCTCTTCTTTATTTACTCTGGTGGTTAAAACAATGTTGTAGAAAATGGAAACGTTTTCAAGACACATGCCAAGTATGAGGGAAGGAACAGGAAAATAGATTTTGGTTTCTTTCTGATGAAGATTAACCATCCCTTTTTTAAAACTATTCTCAAGTTCAGTTTTGTTTTGCTTTCTCTTGTATGCCCTCATGTGTTTTTATAAAATGTTTTATCTGGAAAGCAAATGAGGAACACATTGATACATCATTTTATGTAAAATGTAGGTTAATTCTTACTGGGTTTACAGGCTACCATTTGTGTTCACAGGCTACTGTTTGTATTTGTCATACTCGTGGGGAATGAAAATGAGTCTCTCTTAGTGGCTGTGATTCTGACCTTTTGCACTTACCTATTTCTGACACAAGCAAAACCAAATTCCATATCTGATTTAAACTGCAAAATCCAGAGCCATAGGCACTCGTAGAAAATTGTGTTAGAATACGTAACTGTAGTATTTGTGAGTCTTAAGCCACAAAATTTGTATACATGTAATTTTAATCATAAAGCTCCTCGAGTGGTTATTTATAAAATTTTGCAGCTTTTTACCTCATAATAATCTCAGTTCTAAAAGTAGTTTATACTAATTTCAATTTTTCAGAGTAAGACCTTGTTTCAGTGTGCATAAGACCATAAAATTACTTGCATTTTTAGAGGCTGTTGGAAGTTGCTTGGGAGAAATAGGTCCCATGGATTTCTCCACCATAGCTCTTCAGCATGCTGAAAATGGACTGGATTCTAAAGCAACGGACTTATTTGAAGATAGAAAACTCCAGTGGGTCTTCATAATGTTAACTCAAATAAATATTGCTTTAACAGATAATTGGTGAGTATACTTATTTATTTGATTTATTTAGTTCAAAGATGAATAGGAGTCACTAAGTTGTACGTTGTTCAAATCGCCTCAGAGTAACACTCTGAAGGTGTTATTAACACCTGTTAATGTCCAACCATGTGCTTCTTCAATGCTCAGATTACTTATCCAGTCAAGCTTAGATGTTTCCTAGAAATTTCTTTAGTTGGGCTTGAGCCAGAGTCTCTTCTGTGCTGTAGAGGATAGCAGTGCTGTGGAGTAAATACTGAGGCTTTGCTTCGTAACGAAATATGCAATGGCATATCCTAGTCCACATTTTTCTGATTTAATGCACACATCGTTAGACTGTGGAATTATTTGTCTTGCATGTTTATAAAGATGATTTTGGAAACAAAATATCTTAATGAAATAAGTAATAATGACACCATGTATGTTATTCTTTTAGTATTGATGTTAGAGCTGCTGCTGTTTCCTGTTTGAAAAACATACTAGCCACGAAGTCTGGCACTGAATTTTGGGAAGTATATAAAAATAAATCTGATCCCATGTTAATCTATCTACAGCCTTTCAGAATGCCTAGGAAAAAGGTACTTCTTCTAATATACCTTATTTATATGGCATATGGGATAGAAAAAATATTTAAAAAAATTTAAAAAGTATAAATTTGATAATATATTTGAGAGAGGCTTTGATGAATGCAAAATATGGTCTCTTCATCAGTCTGATTGCAAATGTGATTGCTTTTGAACATCTGTCTCTCCTTTCTGTTTCAGCGTTTGCAGCTTCTTCACATAGGAAATTACCAACTTGACATTAGAAAGACGTGTACTTTCATTAGTAGATAGACAATTTTTGGTTACCACCTCAGTTCTTTCTCAGTATCATTTGATGCAAAAACTTAGTGGAAAATAGGTCAGAAAAAAAGGTGCATAGTTAACTGTAAATCAGATGTTTCCTGACTTTCAAACTTCTGATTTGTAATCTAAATTGATGTCTAATGTGGCCTTGTTAATGTTTTCAGTAAAATTTTATTTTTAATACTTTCACATTTCCTTGAAAAATTTTACATTTACATGACAAAATTGATATTGTCAATCAATTAAAGCACAGATAATATTTAAGATGTTTTAATCTGTGCAGATTATGGTATGGGTTTTTTTAATTTAAAAGTAGAATTTGTTTATATTTGCAATATATATTTTTTTCTTCTAGTTTTTTGTAGTACCTGCTAATGATACAGAGGCTCCGTTAGAAACTTTGGATGACACAAACCTGTGGATTCCTTCGGGAGAAAGTCATGAGACCTGGATCAAGCGCCTGACTGGTTCAATACTGGACAGTGGAGGTGTGCAAAATGAAGTTCTCCAGTTAATGAAGCCACTGTGTGAGGTGAGCTAAATTATAGGTGTGTATGTGTGTGTATATATATGTATTTGTGCTGTGATGCACAAAAATATATGATTACTCATCTTGATAGCAAATAGTAATTTCTGCTGTTAAGTTACTACTTTTTCTTACCAGTAACTCAGATACTTCATAGTCAGATATGGCAGATGCCCATAAAATACACTCTTGAAATAGAAGATTTGAGAGGTAATTGTAAACGTAGATGAACTTTACATGACTACTTTAACTGAATGCCAGCATAGCCCTGTTGAGTGGTTCCGTTTTTCATATTACATGGAAGCATGTAAAGCATTGCAAAGCATGTGTGTTTGAGTAGTTGTCAGTTTGGTTATGACCTGAGAAAGAAAGGCTTTTGGTTGTTTTTCTTAGAAGCTGCTGTGGATAATTGTTTTCTAGGTGAAAACAGACTTGTGTCAAACTTTGCTTCCATACTTGATTCATGATATCCTTCTTCATGACTCGCATGAATCTGGGAGAAATCTTTTGTCAGTTCATATCCAGAAGTTTTTTACAGCCTGTTGCAGATTTGCCTCATCTAGTAGATCTACTACACCTCCAAATTCTGATTCAGGTAATATCATAATATTTTTGTTTTAGCTGAAAGAGAGTTACAGATTGTGAAAAAATGATCTTCTGACATCAAACCATCAAACGCATGATGTGCACTTGTAGGCAGACAGTTTTAGAAGCTTCTGTCCGATTGTTTGATCTTTTCCAGTGGAGATATCAGTAATTTTGAAGCTGTTTATTGGCAGCACCCGAGTAGTTTTTTCTATATAGCTTCTGTCTTTATTCACAACTGGATTATATTTATTACTTGCTGAATTTCGATGTGATCTAATGTTGTGTGCTGTAAGACTGAGTCTTGGACTGTCTCTTAAAATTACTAATTGGCACTTAAATTCCTCTCTTACTCAAACAAGAGTGATTAAAGACAGTTTTCATCTGGATTTTCTGCTCATAAAAAAGATTAAGCCTTGCTGTAGCTTCTGTGTAATGTTGGTAATGGTCTTCCTGTACATTCGAAAGACCTGTTCCGTTCCAGCAGAAGGAAAGGAAATTGTAACCAAAAGAACTGCAGCTGAGTATGTCCCATTAAAAACAAAGCACCTTCTAATCCAGCTGGCTGGTGTCCTTTCCAGTTAGATTGTGATTGAAGTAGCAGAAATCTGTGTAAAAAATAAGATCTTTGTTATTAGACTATGGGAATGGTACGTGCACTTGCTTTCAGGAGCTGAAATAATGTATTTCTTTTATTTGTGCATGTTCCTTACTTAACACAATTACAGTAACTTCAGATTAATATTTTTTTGTGCAGTAGTTACTCTGCTATATCTTCCAACTTCCTTCTTCCATGACAAATCACCAAAGGAATGAGTCTGTACAATGCCTTGCAGTCTCTTTACAGGCAAGTCATGCAAGCTTCAGGTTGCCAGAGGGATAAAGGAACCCTCAGTGTTGCAGTTTGTGCTAAGACTGGTGGTAATAAGCCTAATGATACTAGGTGTATTTTAAGATACTGTTTATAGGCGCCGACTAGCCTGGCTAGAAAGACTGGAGCAGTATTCTTTCACGTTTTTGAAGTCGAGTAACAAGCTGTTCCCACAATGCAGATATTTTTATTATTGTTTCCCTTTGTAAGATAGAAAAGGATTAACAATTTCTTATTTCCTTCCTAGTAATGAGCTAGGAAAGCTACTGCACAAATTTATGCACAGATGTACAGAGTAACCCAAAATGGACTATGAAAAATATGGAGAGATTTTTCTAAGTTTTATGAATTTGCAGTGTGTTTAGTGACACCAATAAGCAAATGATAGATGTTTCTTCAAACATTGTGATTCTATACAAGGGGTCTTACTGAGGCAGTAAGAACAAAATAAAGGACATGTAAAAGCTTTAAATGAAGTTAGTCAGGTGAAAAACTGTCCTGGTACCAAAAAAAAAATAATACGTGAAGTAGCACACAGCTCATTGTCTGTGTAGTTGTTTACAGATAAACTGGAGGTGCATGAGCCAACAGAGCAAAGATATGTTAATTCCAAAGTTGGAATGATAGGATGTCAGCAGTATTCAACACAAAAATTTTCAATGTCTGGTGACTCCCAGTTTCTTGAAGGAGAAACTCTTACCCTGTGAAAACAAGGAGAAGAATCTTCCTAGAAAACCTAGATAAAAATTCCATTCAAATCCATCAGGATCCAAACTGTGGCAAAGACCAAGCAGCTAGACTTGAGAGAGTTGAGTGCTTCTGAACAAGAGTCTTCCTGTTGGTCCATTTTGATATGCAAGTTCTAGGAATTGGCTGTTAATCTTGGCAATTTAGTGCATAAATAGTGTGAACATCATGCCAATCACTGCTCTGACTGAGAAATCAAACCTAATCCTAAATTGCCAGTTGCTTGACAAGAGTCATACCCACCAAACTAAAAGTGAAGAATATTTTGGATTTAGTGCATGTCACTCTGGCCCAGAATTATACGTCACTTGAATCTATTATTTTGCAAAAGAGATGTAATTTTTTTGTTGAACGAATCTTTCAAAATGCATTTTCAGTTATTTTGCCTTAGAATTTAGAATTTCTGTCTGACACCATGTAAAAACAGACACCTTTTTTGTTTTCTGTCGGTAAGCTTCTTGTTAACAAGTGAGTATCAACACCAACAGCTTATAGTCACCACTGTAGTCATGTGGGCTGTTGTTCAACAAATCCTGAAGAGTGACAGGTTTCTTCCAGTTTTCTTGGCCAGTGCCTTTTCCTTCCCCTGACTCATTAATACTTTGTTACCCAAATATAATTAATTCATAAATTTTCAATTATTCATCTGTTCAAATTATGAAAGAGAAAGTAGCAGTCTCTTCGGGGCATTGACTGTAGAGTGTTAACAGAATGGACCCTGCCTGCGAGACACTATGTCTATATTTACGGGTAGTGCAGCACATGGGGCTGGATCTGGAGAGGAGAATGTCCTGGTGTGTTAGGAGCTGAGAGTCAGATGTCCCCACTGTATGTCTTTTGAAAGTTAACCGTGTGGGAGATAACTTCTAAAGAAGGAGTTGGGGTTTCTTCGGTAAGGTCTTTGAAAGCAGTGGAAAATATTGTTCATTTCTGTTTGTTGAAACACATGAAATGCCCAGATACTTATTTTTTAACACGGCTTTTGCTTTCTTTAGGGGAAATTTCTAATTCTGCATCTGACTGTAGTGTAGTAGTAGTCAAACCTTTGCTTATGCTTTCCTTATTTCCTGCTTCTTGTAATTAATTAAATGTCCAGAAATTAAAAATGTCCAGAAAAAAAAAAAAAAATTATTAACCCAATGACCAGAACACAACCTGTAGCCATCTGTTTTTTATCTAATCCAGAAGCAAGGCATAGAAATATAAATTATTTAAAAGTACATGTCTGTGTGTGGGAGATAGTGGATTTTGTATAAGCATACACACTCTATAAAATCTACGGTAAAGCTACTAAAAAGTATTTCTGTGGCTTTGGAATAACTTTATATGGCTCAAGCCTGAGGGAAGAGGTCTATTACAAAGCTTTGTGCAATGATGTTGAATCATCTCTGAATTTTATAAGAAGAAACAAAATTCACAAATTATTCATGCAAAGATAATTTGATAAAGAAAATTGGAGTATAAACTACTGTAATGTCACTAACAGCATATAAGGAGGGGAAATACATTTTGTCACAAACTATAGATTTAGTTTTGGAAATGCTGTCCAAGGAAGTTTTTACTTATTTTCTTAAGTACAAAATACCTTTTTATTTTGTAAATCAATATGCTATGACAAAAGTTCATTATATTCTTTCTTTTGAAATATACATCCCAGATCAAGAAACCCATAATTTTAGAAGTTTGGATAAAGTATCTCGACGAGCCATGCTTGCTGTTGTTGATTACTTAAGAAGACAAAAGAGGTGAATTATTGCTTTCCACAATGTTGCTTTAATTTAATTATGACTGTTCCAAGATCTGGTGACGCTCTAGATTAAGGAAGAAGGATGTGGTAGAGAGCGTGTCAGTTAAAAGAATGAAGATATAGTAGTGACCTTGCATTTGTTCCAGAAGTGATATGGCTAGCCTTAAACGGTTCTAACTATGCTGCAGGAGTTTTCTAAAAACTTTTTGTCTGATAAATGTTTTGTGCTGTGGGTTTTGGGGGGACTAAGATAAAATTAGCCTTTGAAAGGCTTTATGGTTAGATTCAAATTATTTTGTTTAATGTTAGAAGGTCTGTTACAGCAGTATTAAAGTCTTTATTTAATCAGATCTGTTTCAGGTACAGTTTTTGACGACAGCTTCTGGCTGGATCTGAATTATCTTGAGGTTGCTATAGCAGCACAGTCTTGTGCTGCTCACTTCACAGCCTTGCTCTATGCAGAAATCTATGCAGACAAGATAAATATAGACAAACAGCAAGAAAGGTACAAGGCTTGAGGAATGCAGTTTCTTGACATTTCTGGTAAAATGGATCATGTTTTGTGTGTCCTGTAGTGTTTTGTTAAATGAAAAGTCAAGGAAACCTTAAAAAAATTCCTTAGGTATGTGTATTGACCTGGAAAGTATTTCTAGCAGTCATTGAATGTGATCCCAGTCTTGCTAGTTCGCTAACTGTGATGCACTCAAAATAATGTCATTTTGACTTTTAACCAGAAAGTTTTCTTAGTAGTATGTGTTTTGGAGAAATTTCACTAAAGCTAATGCTTCTAAATACTAAAATGCAATCTCACTTTCTAAACTGAACACTTTTCAGATTCTATTTCTCATAATTAATAGTGTGCTAGTGGTTAAATGACAGCCAGAAGCGAATCAAGCAGAGAAACAAACTACAGAATGATGACCAGAATTATGTGGGTAGAGCTGAATGATGCTTGTAGAAGTTGTTTTTTTCTATAATGGACAATTATCTTTGTCTTCTGGTCTAGGAAGATCAAAATACAGAACTAGTTCAGTAGTTTCTTTTTGGCGACAGATGACTCTAAGGTAGTGAATGCATAACAAAAGTATGGTTGTAAGCATGTATGTTATGTAGTTGCTTTTGTTTTTTCCCAGAAGAGAGCATTCTTGCTTCAGGCATTCACAAAAGCAATTTGATTTCATAAAAGATTAGACATTACAAGGTGGGTTGGTTTTTTCTCTGAAAAAACACCGTGATGTTGAAATCCCTTGATGTTGATATTCCCAGTTCAGCTGATCGCTTTGTCATTCTGGGGGAGAGGTATTTTGAATAACCTGGGGATATGACAGGTCTGATCTTGCATTTGGTGTTTGTGTCCCTTACTTGTTAAGTGTTGTTTCAGAATTTCTTTAGTTCTTTGTATGAAATTTCATTTAATTTACCAGTTTAAATCTTTCTTCTAGATCATCTTTTAAAGCAGCTAAGAGTTTGACATTTGAAGAAGAAAGTCAAAGAACAACTATTACTGTTTTGAATGAAAAAAGTAAAGAAAAAACTGGAATAAGTTTACAGGTACATGTGTATGCTTCATCATCTGAAAGCAAACCTCATATAACAGTAATTATACAGTAGGTTTCATCTGAGCTGAAGGCAGATCTAGTTGATCTTCAAAAACTGTATTTTAAAGTTCTCATGCACTAATTTGAAATCAAATCAGTAGCCTTGCCAGACAGGTTAAATTGAGTATTCATTCACCTGAAACACTAGTTAACTGGCAGATTTTAAATCACAGCAAAGCAGACTTTGTTCCCTAAAAGAACTGACTTTATGGTGGTAACCAGCCAAGTATTTTTCAGGGTTTTTTTGTCAGAGAGATATGTTCATTAAAAATGAGCAAGTGGTGTAGTAAGTTGTAATAATCAAAACCAAAGTAGTATTATGTCCTACAAGTTTATTTGATACATAAAATCTGATTCAGTAGCCTTATCAAAGTTACTTCTTTCCTAGTTCATTATTCCAAAACTGTGCTCACATATCTTTAAAATGTATTGTTTAGCTGATATGTCTGATGCTCATTTAGTACTACTCCCTTTTGCTTCTCAACCAATCCACCTAAGGCCTGGTGCTGTTTTTTTTAATAACTTAACAGAGAAGTTACGTAGTCCTGAAGTGTTTTGCTAACTATAAAACTTTTCTTCCTGTGATGGTAGTAGGCTCAGATACTGCATAGAGGAAAATTAAACAATGATAACGACATTACACAGAAGGAATTGTATTTATAAACTTACAAGATATGTATAAAACTCACTTGAACTGGTTCTGAAAGAGGTAATTGTTCGTTTTATGGCTCGTGTTCTAGGATCTTCTCATGGACATCTATAGAAGCATTGGAGAACCTGACAGTCTCTATGGCTGTGGTGGAGGAAGAATGTTACAGCCGTTAGCCCGGTATAATTTATTATTGTTCTTATGTTCTTTAAAGTCATTGCTTTCGTTTATTAGTAAGGAACATAAATTGAAAACTTGTTAACTTGCAACAGGATAAGAACATATGAGCATGAAGCAGTATGGGAGAAAGCCCTTGTAACATACGACCTTGAGGCAAGCCTCTCTCCGTCTACTCGCCAGGCAGGAATAATAGAGGTAATTTTATTTTGTAACAGGAAATGAATGTAGGAGCTTATACGTCGTACTGAGAGTCATTTGTAGTAAATGCAAAATTGTTGTAGGACTAAAAGAGATGTCTTTGGTCAGCAAGTCCAGCCTGCTGTCAAAGGGATCCAAACTGTATAAGACTCAATATCTATCCTGAAAACATTAAGGCTTCTAGTCCTCTTGTCACTTACCTGTAATCCCTATCTAGGGTAATGAATTTTGTGAAATATTTCAAACTAAATGTATTTAATGTTATACAGAACTTGGCCAACTCCTAAAATGACAGGATATAAAAAGTAACGTAATTGGTTATTTTTGCCATCTCATTCTTTAAACCTCTTCATTATGGCAACTATCTTGCTGAAACTGTGGTATTTTGATAAAATAAATACACAGAATTATGATGTCTTATTTTAATCCCTTAAAAATATGTTGCTTTTTTAAGCTAAAAATGTTCACATCAGTTACGGAATAACATATCACAGGTATATTTGTGTTTCCCCTCATTTCATTTTCCTACGGTACTTTTCTTTTCCTACCCCGAATTATTTAGTATAATTGTTAAAATTCCTTTGTATTTCTCCTTCATAATGGCTGCACACATAAAGTCATTATGGTCTTCAAACAAATAGGAGTTTAGGAGCTTCAGGAAACTTTTTCAAATCCTTACCAGAAAAAACAGTTCATTAAGAAGTAAAACCAGTTTTGGTGTACTACCCAGGAATGATAGAACGGAGAAATGCGAGCGGATACTTCATTTGAAACATAACATGGAAATTTATTTCAAAGAATGCCAACTACAGTAGTAATGAAACCTTTTTTCTGGGGTTGCAAATATCAATACTGTGATTAGAATCTTATTAAAAAGTTTTCATCTTATACAGTACTAAGTTTAGAAGTGTTTACGGTTCTGCCTTATCCACAAAGCCTTCCTTGTTTCCAAAGGTAAAACAAAGCCTTTTAAAAAACGGGTTCAGTTTATTAAAGGAGGAAAACCAACTTTCAGTAATTTTATTAATTCCAGGCTTTGCAGAATTTTGGGCTTTGCCACACTCTTTCCATGTATTTAAAAGGACTGGAACAGAAAAACACTGAGTGGTGTGTGGAACTACAGGAAATTCGCTACCAGGCAGCATGGAGGAATATGCAGTGGGACCACATCTCTTCTGTCAAGTAAACCGACTTAACTTTTTTGCTAATTCTTTACCTGAAAGGCAATGGTTTCAGTTCGAAGCAAAAAGACAACATTGGAATATAATTTCTATGAAGCAGGTCACCTAATTTACCTTAATCATTTAATTGAAAAGCAGCTTTTTTCACTTAGACCTGTCTGATTTGTATGCACATCACTTTCCATTTTCCTGGGAAACTGTACACCGTTGATTCTCCTTTTTATTGCTCGTAACTATAAACTGAAATTTTCCATTTTTGACTCAGATAGTAGATAGGTCTCAAGTACATCTGAGGGAATTTAATTTTTAATTTATAAGCAAATGGGGAAAATACTGCTCAGTAAGCCATGTTATCAAGACCTGGCTAAGCAAACATGAGTATTGATTCATGGCTACTCCCTCATAACGAGTAATCTTCTCCCTCGTGCAATGCTGGATGCCTGGCATTAGTTATTTCAGCTGACTGGCCTGGATGTAGCGTGAACTCTGCACCTTCCTAGTACAGCTAGATCACCACATGTTTTAGGAGGAATACGGAAAAGATTCACTACGTTTTGGCAAAAGCAAAAGTTACATGATGGGGTTTTCAGTAACACCTTCTGCATTAACTTTTAGTAGTAAGGAGAATGGAGGATTTTTCTCCTAAGACTCTTACAGAGATGAGTCTGGGGAACATACTCATGGTGTGTTCAGTCGCTTCTCCTGCACTGTCTTAAGATCATTGTTCAGAAGCTCCTGGAGGACTTCATAGTCATATCCTGTTGAAGGGCATATGTCGTGCCACAGTCAGAACAAACTTCATATAGGTGGGCTCTCTGTCCCTGGGTTAGGGTCTGTATAGGCCTCTTTAGTTATAAACCTCTTAAGCAAATAGAATATTCAGCTTTAATGCAGGAGCAGAAAAACAACATGTAAGATGAAAAGAGAGAGAATGAGATAACATGAAAGAAAAGGGTCAAGGAGAAGAAGAAAGGAAAGTGAAAAGGACAAAGAAGAGAAAACTAAATCAAACACCATGGGTTTTTTTCAGCCTTCCAATTTTCTGAATTTTTCCT
Organism: Tauraco erythrolophus; assembly: GCF_009769465.1. NCBI lineage: Eukaryota > Metazoa > Chordata > Aves > Musophagiformes > Musophagidae > Tauraco > Tauraco erythrolophus. Next base: position 118,619,699 of record NC_141465.1, on the reverse strand, counting down.
TTTTAAAAATATTTCTGGAGTTAAATGCAAAAATTTATTGATTCTGAACTGAAGTTGCATACATACCATAATATATGTCTTTCAGCATAATACTGTGGGAAATGTGTTATGATTAATTTTTTATTGTGTAGTTGGTTTTGTGTTGTGAACATGTTCTCCGTATTCCAAACATTTTGACAATTACTGTTTTTTCTTTGTTTTAAAAGAACAGCTTGAATTTAGAAAATACTAAATTAATTTAAAAGTTAAAGTCACATTATTGTTTTTTATCATGCAAAACTGCAATCCATCCAACTGCAGAAAATGTACCACTAAAAATATTTGTCATAAAGATAAAATTTACTTCCTTGTAGAGAAATAGAAATTTCTTTTTATTTTATGTTACTTTTGTTTTATTTTAAAGAGATGAGACAGGAAGACCAGGGTACCACGAATCATTGTATGATGCTCTTCAGTCTTTACGAGATAAGGAATTCTCTGCTTTCTATGACAGTCTCAAAGATGCCAGGTAACTGTCTGAGACGGAGAGCGTGCGAGTGTCTGTTTGTAGTCACACAAGTTACGTATGAAAGACTATAATGCAGTTTTATGGGCTTAAATAAAGACTCATGCATAGAGTAAAATTAATACTCCTGGACTGCAACTTTATTTCTAAGGTTTTTAACTTAAAGTTGTCTTCTGTGCATATGCAATTTGTGTGCTAGTTGAAGATACGTTTCCTGTAGTGTGCATCCCTTACTTTGCGGTCCTCTTAAGTGGATTTGAACGCTGACTGCTCCTCTTGAGCTGAGCTATCGCATCGGCTTTGGAGTTTATATAAGCTTACTGTGTTTTCATTTATTGACAAACTTAATTTTTTCAACTTTAATGGTAATACAGAATAATTCTGAACTGACTAGTTTTGCTGTTTAAATTCTGTTCACTGTATGGAAATTATATTATGGATATTTGGAAGTATTTGTGGATATAAAAAAAAAAATTATTTACTATTTCTCTGTTAAATCCGTAGAGTGAATGAAGTAGAAGAGCTGTGCAAAGGCAGTCTCGAGTCTGTTTATTCATTATATCCAACTCTTTGCAGACTACAGTTGATTGGAGAGTTGGAAAATATAGGTCTGCTGTTCTCCAGGTATTTTTTTAAGCTTGTTTCATACTGCTTTCTCAGTTCAGGATTTTTGGTAATCAAGTCTAGCTCAAAATGATCTCAACAAATTTTATTCATTAACATCTTAAACTTCATCTTAAAAATTATACCAATTTTAGCTTTACTATATGAAGACAAATCTAGATTCTCTTTATTTCCAGACTGGATTTATTTGTGGTCTAGTTTTAATTATTTAATATTATGCTAATATTGTATTTTAAATAAGTGGTTTCTTTCCTTTGGTTTGAGTTCCCTGGTATACTCCAAGGTAGCAGTCATATCTCCTAGCCTTTGGTTTACTAAAGTAACTGAGTCATTCTCTTCTAGTTTCCTTTCTAAAAATGTTTTCCATTTCCATGATGATACCCATAGATCTGTTGGAAGTTGTTGCAATTTGAATTGCTTTCTTCATGGACCATTATTACCATCAGTATTCCACTTGAATTCTTTCATTGCTTTTTAATCATAGGAAGGTATTTATCACTGTAGGGCTATTAACTTTGAATTTTTCCTGCTGTAGTTGTATCAGTTTGGTAGCTTGTAGTCATCCTGCAGTCGTTTAGCATGTCCAGGACCTTATGAACCATTGCTATTTGCAGTTAATGAGTCGGCTAAGAAAATTATATATATATAATGATAACCTATGCAGCTACGGTGTCACAGTTTGGAATGTATTCTTATATTAATGCATATCCAACCTATATAATAAAATAGGAATCTTGGTCTCTAATCTTTTAAGTAGCCCTACGTGTGAATGCCCTTCAAGTCCCTTTGTTGATGGACTTTTAACACAACAGTTTTTGATGCTTAATCAAGAATGTTTACAGTGGAGTTGTTCACCTTACTAATGTTGCTCTCTTGATCTTCGTGTTTGTTAAAACTGGAAGCCTGTCAGTTTATTCTGCATATTAATCATTGTAGGGATTTATGGACTATTTCTTGGTTTTGAACTGTAGATTGTGACCTACCTTGGTAGTTTACTTTTTTTACTTGTCTTGTGTTTCACTAATATTTAGTGAGAAATAATAACAGGTCTTTTTTCTTTTGGTAACAATTACAGATCTTTCACTACTCAACAACTGAATGATACTTACTTGAAATGGCAGAAACAGTCCCAGCTTCTCAAGGACAGTGACTTCCGTTTCCAGGAACCTATCATGGCTCTGCGCACTGTAATTTTGGAGATCTTGCTTGAAAAGGAGAATGAAAATACCAAAAGAGATTGTATTAAAGACATCCTGACCAAACATCTAGTGGAGCTCTCTAGATTGGCAAGAACTGCCAAAAACACACAGGTAACAAATTCCAGGAAATACCAGTGACGAATGCTTAGTTTCTTAATTTATAAAAGAACTTCCTTTTTAACAATACTAAAGATTAACAATATTCTAAATTTATTCAACGAATCAATTAGTTGGAGGCTTAAACTATGTAGAACTTACTCATAAATTTTATTTATGGGCATATTTTCTGAATTTTGTTTAAAACTGTAAGTTACTCTGTGAGGTGGATAATATAAAAATGAAATTTTTATATGAAATTTTAAGAATGCTCTTACAGCTGTGTTACTTAATTTTGGTACAGTTTTATATATCCAGATTTCACTTGCATTATGAAGCAGTAGGCTTTAGTCTTGATCTTTGACATTATTAAAAAGATAATTTGCTCTTTGTACTATCATAGTGATACTAGATTACTCAATAATAAGAATGTTACTTCACCAGTGATACGAGTGAAGAGGTAGGCATACAAAAGAATTAGCATATGGTGGTGCCATTTTTCTTATTATTTTTCTTTGGTCTCTTGGGATGTAATAATAATCACTAAGCTAAAACTGTAAATCCATTATTTCGTAGGTACTGATTGTAAAATTTAAATACTTTATACCTCCAAGTAATTTAAAATGTTAAATGTTCGTACTTTATTTTGGGGTTTGTGAAATTTAATTCTGTAGTCTATTTTTGTTGCAAATCAGGATTTTCTGCAAGTATATAGAAAAATAACTTCATCTCTTTGCTGCAGATAAATTCTTAGTGTTGGATAGGCAGAATGTGCTGCACAGGTAGAGCAAAGGAAAATGAAGTTTAAAAAAAAAATTTGCTCTGAGATACATGTATTTGACTTAAAGAATTGCTTATAATGTTTTTTTAATTTCAGCTTCCAGAAAGAGCTATGTTTCAGATCAAACAATACAATCCAACAGGATATGGAGTTTCTGAATGGCAACTAGAAGAAGCTCAGGTTTTCTGGGCCAAAAAAGAAGAGAGTCTTGCACTGAATATTCTTAAAAGCATGATAAAACAATTAGATGCAGATTGGTTTCAGGTATGTGTTACATAATGTATGAACTTACGGGAATTAAAATATTTAAGATGCTGTTTCCACTTTCTGATGTTTTCCCTTGGAAGAAAATTAAAAAGCTGTCTGCAATATTACTATATCCATTTTGTAGTCTCAAAGTGTCTGAAAGCAAAAAATCTGTTATTAGCAAATCTTATCAGAGGTTTTCAAAGCAAGTCTGTAAAAGTGGCAAATGTTAGAATTCGTTATTCATTATTTTGCCTCCAGCACCACCACTGTGAAATATATCACTCTTTAAAATCAGAGATGATTTCCCATGTTAAAAAACTAACTTGTTTTAAACAAAACTGTTACATAGAGGTGTATTATCTTGTTCTGTGCCAATAGTTAAAGAAACTAATGGTCAAGCAAGATTGTTCAGGCACAGAATTATAAACTCATTTAGGTTGGAAAAGACCTTTAACATCATCGAGTCCAACCATTAACCCAACACTGCTAAGTCCACCACTAAACTATGTCCCTAACAGCCATGTCTTTTAAATACCCCCAGGAATGGTGACTCAACCACTTCCCTGGGCAGCCTGTTCCAGTGCTTGACAGCCCTTTCAGTGAAGACATTTTTCCTAATATCCAATCTAAACCTCCCCTGACACAACTTGAGGCCATTTCCTCTTATCCTATCACTTATTACGTGGGAGAAGAGACTGACACCCACCTCGCTACAACCTCCTTTCAGGTAGTTGTAGAGAGTGATAAGGTCTCCCCTGAGCCTTCTTTTCTCTAGGCCGAACAACTTGAGTTTCCTCAGCTGCTTCTCCTAAGACTTGAGCTCTAGACCCTTCATCAGCTTCATTGCCCTTCTTTGGACACGCTCCAGCACCTCAAGGTCTTTCCTGTAGTGAGGGGCCCAAAACTGAACACTGTACTCGAGGTGTGGCCTCACCAGTGCCAAGTACGGAGGACGATCACTTCCCTGGTCCTGCTGGCCACAGTATTGCTGATACATATTATGTTGGAAACTGTAATAGTGTACATGGCTTTTTTAGAAGAAGAATGGTAATAAAGATTTTATCTCTGGTCCTTATTGTGTAAAAAAAGACTAACACAGGGAGACAGTAATAATATATTTTTTATGCTAAAGAAGCATAGCTCTGTTGGAGGCATTTCCCTGATGTCTGTAGGAATCTTGGTGCAAAGGTGGGAGTATGAGTTGAAGCTTCTATTTTAGTAGGGCTGAAGCTGTATCACAAAGTGTACAGAAATTCCGGGCAGGTTTTTGACTGATAAACATTCACTACTGTTCCTCAGACTCCTTTGTCCCTTAGAAGCCAGAGAGTAGTGGTCAATGGGACAGAGTCCAGTTGGAGGCCTGTATCCAGTGGAGTCCCTCAAGGGTCGGTACTGGGACCAGTATTGTTCAACATATTCATCAGTGACTTGGATGAGGGAATAGAGTGCATGGTCAGCAAGTTTGCTGATGACACTAAACTGGGAGGAGTGGCTGACACACCTGAAGGCTGTGCTGCCATTCAGAGAGACCTGGACAGGCTGGGGAGTTGGGCGGGGAGAAATTTAATGAAATACAACAAGGGCAAGTGTAGAGTCTTGCATCTGGGTAAGAACAACCCCATGTACCAGTACAAGCTGGGGACTGAACTGTGGGGAACAGCACAGAGGAAAGGGACCTGGGGGTCCTGGTGGACAGCAGGATGACCATGAGCCAGCAATGTGCCCTGGTGGCCAAGAAGGCCAATGGCATCCTGGGGTGTATTAGAAGGGGTGTGGTTAGTAGGTCGAGAGAGGTTCTCCTCCCCCTCTACTCTGCCCTGGTGAGGCCACATCTGGAATATTGTGTCCAGTTCTGGGCCCCTCAGTTCAAGAAGGACAAGGAACTGCTTGAGAGAGTCCAGCGCAGGGCCACAAAGATGATTAAGGGAGTGGAGCATCTCCCTTATGAGGAAAGGCTGAGGGAGTTGGGTCTCTTTAGCTTGGAGAAGAGGAGACTGAGGGGGACCTCATTAATGTTTATAAATATGTAAAGGTAACTGTCATGAGGATGGAGCCAGGCTCTTCTCACTGGCATCCAATGATAGGACAAGGGGAAATGGATATAGGCTGGAACAGAGGAGGTTCCGCTTAAGCATGAGGAAGAACTTCTTCCCAGTAAGGGTAACAGAACACTGGAACAGGCTGCCCAGAGAGGTTGTGGAGTCTCCTTCTCTGGAGATGTTCAAAACCTGCCTGGACGCATTCTTGTGTGATCTGATCTAGGTGGTCCTGCTCTGGCAGGGGGATTGGACTAGATGATCCTTTGAGGTCCCTTCCAATCCCTAACCTTCTGTGATTCTGTGATTTATGAAGGAACATAGATATGACTTGGGGTGGTGTTTCATGTCTTTGAATCCTCGTCCATTTACAAGCACACTGAGCTGTGAGTTTTATGTTGTACTTCTGAAAATGGAATCTTGCCTCAAACAAGGGAATGTTTTCTTATCAAATTTGACTTCAGCAAATGCCTCTGAATCTTACTTCTCTTGGCTCTTTTTGTAAGCTTTCTGAAAAATTACGTCACTTGATGTGAAGTGAATACTCTATTCCCATTTCCAGTACAGAATACAAGAATTGAAACAAAATCCCTTTCCTATCTCAGGCCACCACGATGACTAGAGGGTTGGAGAACTTGGCAAAGGAGTAAAGGTTGTAGGGACTGGGTTTTTTAGCCTTAAGTGAAGGCTTAGGGGGATCTAGTTACATTCTTTCAATACCTGAAAGGTAGGTATCGTGAAAATGGAGGTAATTCTGCTCACAGACATGTACAGTGAAAGGCAAGAGGCAGTGGCACAAGTTGTTTCAAGGGAAATGCCATCTCATTGCAGAAAGGAAGTTTTTCATCACTAAACACTGAAAAGTTTGCCCAAAGTCGTCATTGGGCTTTTCCAGCTCTTGCTGGAAATGTATAGTCAAGACTCAGTTTAGGAGAGTCTAGGAAAACTTAATCTAAAGCCCTTTCTGCATTCAACAGAAGGTTGGGCCAAATGGTCTCCAGAGGTTCCTTTCAGCCTCAACTTTTCTGTTGTTTTGTGATGTCCTTTTACAAAAGCTATTCTGCCTTTTCTTCATATTAATCCATCTGTTCTCTTTGTGGGTTTTTTTTTTTTTTGCTAATTTGTTCACTTTGGGTAAGAGTCTTACTGACCCAGTGCTTCCCTGGAACTTATTAAAATATTAGTGTCACGTCTACCACCTGCCACTCATATTAAGGCATTTTTCAGCAAAAGCTTTTATACCTCTCTTAGTAGTTTAGTTATTTCACCTGTAAATTGCTGTAAATCTTTCAGAGAAAATACATTCCGATACTGGTGAGTAGATAATTTTCATTTTGTCCGTTTGTTCAGTAGCCTTTGCTGCTGACACTTCAATAGCAGACAGACCTTCGAATCCCTCATAAAGGAAGGCTTTGCAGTGGGACTCTTCAAGCTTCTCCACAGTGAACACAAATGCAAATAATTTTTTTTTTTCTGCTTTATCTTCTCAGAGCACTATTTGTTTTATTGTCTTTTTATCAGGTGGACTGTCTAGTGGCTAACTGCTCCTAATATGTTTAAAAAATGTTTTTTTATTGTTTGTTGTGTCTTCTTCAAGTTGTTTGGGTCTTTTGGACAGCTTGATGATGTTTTTTTATTTTTTTATTTGACGTGATATTTTATGATTTTTTAAATATATTTGCTTTTTCACTTGGACAAAACTTCATTTGGTGTACTGATGTGATAAAAATGTCTTCATCATCCTTACCTTTCTGTTTAGCTACCATGGCATTCTTTGGGTATTTTTTGGAGGGTAATAAACATCTGCTTTGAATCCATATACCTTATTAAGGAGTATCACACTTTAGAAAAGCTGGAGAATTTTGGGCCAAGTTCTCCATGCATATCAGGGCAAAATCAAGAGTGGTTGCTCCTCTTTTGATTTTCATGTTTGCTCCATAAATCAGTTGATGACGACCTCCAAAAATTTAGTCGTCCCCTCACCTTCCAGTGTTATGTTTGCCTTGCCCACATAAGGAGGTTTTGTGACTATTGTAGATGTGGATGGTAAATGTCTCTGTAGATATATGGGTTGGAACTAGATGATCTTTGAGGTCCCTTCCAACCCTAACCATTCGATGATTCTGTGATATATGACGTGTAATAGGCCCAAGTGATTGAATTATATTCAGGATTTAAAAGCTTTATAAATTACCTACCTCATATGTAAACAGTATTTTTATTTGATGCCTCCCTCTTTTTTCTTTTTTCCAAAAACTTGCTTTCTCAAAGGTTGAGAACGATCCTCATCGGAAATTGATATATACAGAGTGTCTGAGGCTATGCGGAACCTGGTTAGCAGAAACATGCTTGGAAAACCCTACAGTCATCATGCAGAAATACTTAGAAAAGGTGCATCCAGTCTTTGAAATGTGTGGTCTTTGAGATAATACTGTGCTAAAATATGTTGTTAAAATGTCAAGTAAATTTTACAATGCAGCTTTTGTTTTTCTGGATTGAAAATATGAATTCTTATAAAAATATTATAGTTTCACATAGTATTGTATGATATTGTAATCTTATAAAATATTCAGAATATGGCTTTACAGAATTCATAGTAAAAATTCTGTGTAATATTGGCTTAAAAGTTCAGTGATAATGACTGCTAGTCATGTTTCCCTTTCCTATTCCACCCCATCCACATTCTCTCCTTCTCAGGACAGATCATTCACTTAACATGTTTTCAGTATAGGGATTATATTCCCAACAGTCTCTTTCCAGGTGCTGGAAAGTCTTCTTCTAGTGTTTCAAAGTACTGTAATTTTTTTGAAACTCTTAGTAGTAGAAACATTTTTATTAATATTTACGTTCTCTGCATTTCTTCATTTCATGCTAATTTGTGAAACTCTACATAGTTGCTTTTCTCTGTTACTCTCTACATGGTTTATTCACTCTAATAATTAAACTTTCACATATAATTTCCTTCTCTTTTTGGCACTTTTTGGACAGTCTTCTATTTTTTTCTCACCGTCTTATGACACAAGGTTGTAAAACTATTTTAAAACTCATGCTTAGTTACTTTAAAAGATAAATAGCTGTAGGAGACTCCTGTATGGTTATTAAAGCTGTTTCGTACAGGGTAATCTTTTTGAGTGTTTGCCCTGAAACAATCCTCAAATATTAAATTCACTTAGGAGAAAAATATTCAGCCTGATAGGGTCTATTTTGTATGCATATATATTCCATCATAGGCAACATTAAATAACCCGTTTGAGCAGATGACCTTGCTTGAGCAGAGGGGTTGGACAAGATGACCTCCAGAGGTCCCTTCCAACCTCAACCATTCTGTTCTTCTGTGATAATAGAGTTTATTCAAGTATTATGGAGCACTATTAATCTGATTGTCTTATCATTATTGTAACTTCCCTTTTAGGCTGTGGAAATTGCTGCAAGCCACAGTGGAAACAGCAGTGATGAGCTGAAGAAAGGAAAGATGAAGGCTTTCCTGTCTTTGGCTCGTTTCTCAGATAATCAGTACCAGCGAATTGAGAATTACATGAAATCCTCAGAGTTTGAAAATAAGCAGGCATTACTGAAGAAGGCCAAGGAGGAGGTTGGCCTCCTAAGGGAGCGCAAAGTTCAGACAAACAGGTGAGCATTCAAATGGAGAGGTGGTTACTGTGGAGCCATCAAAGGCTCCATCTTTACTAATTCTCTGTCTGTCTGAGCAAATGGTACAGCGTGGGACACATCTGTACAGCTGAATTTTTCCTTCTCTTCACAAAATAGTGGCCAAATCAGTAGTGCTTTTTGCAAATAGTTTCTGAACTGAGCCTGAACATGGTCTAGGAGAGTGCTAGATAGCATGGACTCAAAACTAAGCCAAGGAGTGTCAAAACAGTTGAACAGTATGGATGTTCATGGGCCAGAACTCGTATTTATTCCCTGGATTCGTTTTGTTTATTTGATAGACAAGATGTTATAGAGAAAAAAATGAACATTTGAGATTTCTCTCATCACACATTTGGTGAAAGTGTAGAATTCATAGAATCATAGAATGATTTGAGTTGGAAGAGACCTTAAAGATCATCTAGTTCCAACCCCCCCGCCATGGGCAGGGACACCTTCCACTGCACCAGGTTGCCCAAAGCCCCATCCAACCTGGCCTTGAACACAACTTCACTGGGCAACCTGTTCCAGTGTCTCACCACCCTCAGGGTGAAGAATTTCTTCCTTAGATCTAATCTAAATCTACCCTCTTTGTCCTATCACTACACACCCTTCCAAAAAGCCCCTTTCCAGCTTTCTTCTAGGCCCCCTTTAGGTACTGGAAGACTGCCAGAAGGTATCTTCGGAGCCTTCTCTCTCCAGGCTGAACAACACCAACTCTCTCAGCCTGTCTTCAGAGAAGAGGTGCTCCAGCCCTCTGATCATCTTTGTGGCCCTCCTCTGGACTCACTTCAGCAGCTCCATGTCCTTATGTTGGGGACTCCAGAGCTGAACGTAGTACTGCAGGTGGGGTCTCAGGAGAGCAGAGTAGAGAGGCAGAATCACCTCCCTCGACCTGCTGGCCACGCTTCTTTTGATGCAGCCCAGGATACGGTTGGCTTTCTGGGCTGTAAGTGCACATTACTGGCTCATGTTGAGCTTCTTATCAGCGAACACCCCTGAGTCCTTCTCCTCAGAGCTGCTCTCAATCCATTCTCCGCCCAGCCTGTACTTGTGCTTGGGATTGCCCCGACCCACATGCAGGCCCTTGCACTTGGCCTTGTTGAACTTCATGAGGTTCTCACAGGCCCACCTCTCCAGCCTGTCAATGTCCCTCTGGATGGCATCCCTTCCCTCCAGTGTGTCGACCACACCACACAGCTTGGTGTTGTCAGCAAACTTGCTGAGGGTGCACTCGATCCCACTGTCCATGTCACCTACAAGATGGTAAACAGCACTGGCCCCAATACTGACCCCTGAGGAACACCACTCGTCACTGGTCTCCACTTGGACGTCGAGCCAGTGACTGCAACTCCATGAGTGCAACTATCCAACCAGTTCTTTATACACCAAGTCATCCATCCATCAAATCAATGTCTAATTTAGAAACGAGGATGTCATGCAGGACAGTGTCAAATGCTTTGCACAAGTCCAGGTAGATGATGTCAGTTGCTCTTCCCTTTACCACCAATGCTGTAACCTCGTCATAGAAGGCCACCAAATTAGTCAGGCAGGATTTGCCCTTAGTGAAGCCATGTTGGCTGTCACCAATCACCTCATTATTTTCTATGTGCCTTAGCATAGTTGCCAGGAGGATCTGCTCTGTGATCTTAGTGGGTACAGAGATGAGACTGACTGGCCTGTAGCTCCTTGGGTCTTCCTTTTTTCCCCTTTTTAAAGATGGGGGCTATTTCCCCTTTTCCAGTCGGTAGGAACTTCACCAGACTGCCACAACTTCTCAAATATGATGAAGTGGCTTAGCAACTTCATCTGCCAGTTCCCTCAGGACCCGCAGATGCATCTCATCAGGTCTCATGGACTTGTGCACTTTCAGGTTCCTTAGAAGGTTTCAAATCTGATCTTCTCCTACAGTGGGCGGTTCTTCATTCTCCCAGTCCCTGCCTTTGCCTTCTGCGACTCGGGCAGTGTGGCTAGAGCACTTGCCAGTGAAGACGAAAAAGTCATTGAGTACCTCAGCCTTCTGCATATCCTGTTTCCTTCTGGAAAGGTCCCACATTTTCTCTAGTCCTCTTTTTATCACCAACGTACCTTAATACAGAATATGTTCTTAATACAGAACTCTTAAAGATTTAGTGAGAGCAATTACCAGTTAGCAGAAAAATTTGAACTTCTGCAGTTGGAAATTGAACTTCTTACACAACGATCTGTACTGGATCTTCACATTTACACTAGTATTGAGATTAAATCATAAAAAAAAGAAAAAAGACACTGACTGAAAATTTACTTTGAGTAGTGGGTCTGTGCGGACATACACCAAAGAAACAGCTCCCCCAGTTTGGTTTCTCAGTTGTTTATTTGACTGTGCTTGTGCATGCAAAACAAGTAAAAAAATGTTAAATTAGTAAGTGAGAGAGGTAGGGACAGCCTTGCTTGTAAGTTCATTAAGAGATAATTTGTTGTTTAAAAATGTCTGTTCACATAGATACACAGTGAAGGTTCAGCGAGAACTTGAACTGGATGAATGTGCCATACGTGCCCTAACTGAAGACCGTAAACGTTTCTTGTGTAAAGCAGTGGAGAACTACATCAGCTGTTTACTAAGTGGAGAAGAACATGATATGTGGATCTTCCGACTCTGTTCCCTGTGGCTTGAAAATTCTGGAGTTGATAGAGTCAATGAAATGATGAAGGTATATGTCTGCTGTTGCTTTTCCTTACTACGCTTTGACATTAAATTATCCATCTTTCTTCTCCTTCTCCTGTGTTTCTAGAATATGAATTATAGTGCTGTGCAGTATGCTTTCCCATGTATCTCCTTAACTTTTCCCTCAAAACTTGCTTTTCTCAGTCATTGCTCATCAGTTAGTTTTTCATCAGTGGGAGCTGTAATTCTCAATGCATTTTGATTTAACTTAATTTAATTTAGCATTTTAATTTGACAAGTCTGTATGATTAAGTATATTTCGTGATCTGTCACTGTTGTCACTTTGTTCTTTATGTACCTTGGATACTACCCATGTTCAACATCTTTCAGAATGTTATTCTAGTTTGTATTATATATACGTTTAGGTGGACGGATGTGCTTTTAGGTTGTCTCTATACCACAGTCGCCAGGGACCAGTAAAGTTCCCATTCTCAGGCTGGTTCTATCCTTTCTAGAACTGTGCAGGAAATCTGTTAGTTCGTACCCAAATGATCTCTTTATAACTGATCTGTAGAATTTAATTCTGCGCTTTGTGTTATAATGAACTTGGAAAAAGAGAAAGTGTTCCTTCACTCATATCTTTAACGCACAATTGTTGCTTGTCTTAAACTAGATTGTTTGTTGCTTTTTAATTAGGATTGGCTCTTGCCACAAGAAATCTAGAAATCAGTTCTGAATCGATATAGCTAAGCTCTGCTGTAACAGAAGAGAAAAGAGTAGTTTTCTTATGAAGGACTTGTAGCATTCAGGAGACATGGGCCAAGGTGATGTGATACTGGATTGCCATTTGATCACACAGCAATGATTACTCTCAGTTTTAAAAAAAATGCAAAACCAAAACTGCCAGCCCTTACCTGGTATTTTATGGTTACTTGATTTGTGTGTGTTTCATAGAGCTTTCTAACTGAATTTTCTGTACTACAGAAAAATGCAGAGAAGATCCCTTCATACAAGTTTTTGCCTCTGATGTACCAGCTGGCTGCTCGGATGGGAACCAAGATGATGGGTGGTTTAGGATTTCATGGAGTTCTAAATAACGTAATTTGTGCTTTTCGTATCTAAAGATATCCTGATTGGCTTAGTAGTGCATACTTCTAAACAGTATGTATCTTCCTTTGTGGAGTTATAGCTAAATGAGTTATGTAGGTGATAAAAACTTATTAAAAATGAGTGATGCAAAATCAGTATAGTGGAGTGAGAGGGGGAGAGGATTGGAGAATTTTTCCTTGCTACTTAATTGATCTTCTTGTTGCATAAGAATAGTCCTACGGAGGTATAGGAATATACTTTGAATGCGTTATAGTTGTGGAAATACCACCTTAGTATTACTTTTTATATCTTATTAGGAGCTATAGGAGTTCAAAAGAATTAATAATGTCAATTTTTTTCTTCTGTACAGTTTTCAATAATGAGATCTTTTTGTTTTCTTGACAGCTGCTGGCTAGAATTTCACTGGATCATCCACATCATACTTTGTTTATAATATTAGCTTTGGCAAATGCTAACAAAGATGAACTCCTCACAAAACCGGATGCAATAAGAAGAAATAAGTTAATTAAAAATACACCAAAAGAAATCTCCCAGCTTGATGTGGTGACTACAAAAAATTCTATTCTATTGACCACATTCAGTTCTTTCATTTCGTTAAAAAATGAAAAAAAAAAGTTATGTCAAGGGGTATTTTAGTGTAGAGCTCATCAGCTGACTGTTGTTAAGAAAGAGTAGGAGGAAAATACTTTTAATAATTAAAAAAACCTTCCTTTTGTGCATACATTGGTAATTATTATTGAAAGACATAATTATGGGGTTGAACAAAACATGGTTAACATTTCCTGCAACAAATAGCCCCAATGATTGTGAAGAGTTTTGTGATAAATGTCCTTGATGTGTGATTCTGTAAACGGCATTTTAGATGTAACAAAGACTTGAGTGGGTTTATTGTTAAAAGTACGTACTGAATTGAGGATTTTTCTGCTTCGAGTGATAGCATCTGTTCTATTTTAAGTATTCAGTCTTGTGCAGTGTGTATTTTGTCCTTTTTACGACGTTAATATGTTAAAAGCCGTGACGATGGATAATACTGAACTGTGGCTTCATGTTAATGTTGTTATTGCTTAATTTTTATTGGAACCTGTCTTTGGAATCATCCCATATCTAGATTAATGCCCTTTCTTTCCCCCCATTGGCATGGTTGCCATTACCCTCTTACTCCTCAACCCTGATCTAATTTTTCACATTTTTTAGGCGGCTTTTTTTTGCCTTTTCCTTAGATGTGTAGTTCTTTTGTGATCCCACCCTTAGGAGCAGGATTATGCTAAACTCAACTGAGTCAGGCACAGAAGGGACACATGGTCAGATTTCTACCTTTTGCACACAGGCTTTTTCTTAGTTGGAATGGAAGCAGGAAGATGGTAGAATAACATTGAAAATTGCCTGTCACTTTTTTCTGAAGAATTTTTGCAGGTTTTTTTGCACTTTGCTGGGACAGATTTGCTCCCTCTCCACTCTCAATAGCGTTTTACTTTTCTCATTGTCTCAAATTAGACAATACAGAGTTTTTCTTCAGATTATTTCTGTTCGTATCACAAAGGGCTGTCCGATATTGCAATTTTCTCTGTTTTCATAGGATTTATCTCAGTTATACTTGATTAGCTGCATGTTATGATGTTTCTTTAATCCTACAAGGTGTAGTTTGCAAGATCTGATATTTGTATTCTGTTGGGTTTTTCTAGGACAGAATGGAGGCTGCTAGCAATATAATCAATATCGTAAGAAAAAGGAGAGCTCATATGGTTAGAGGTGTTGAAGTACTTTGTGATGCTTACATCACATTAGCAAATGTAGATGCTACTCCATGGAAATCTCAAAGAAGTAAGTCTTGGAAAATTATTTTCATTTTTGATAGTAAAGATTTTTTTCTTGGATTAAAAATTAGATTTCTAAATATTAATATTTAGTTAAAGGAGATACTGTGCTAGCACTGTGTCGTGCTTTTGATGAGTGTAGAACTTAATCTGGATTAAGGCTTAGTAATCGTTTGCACTGTAAGCTTCAGAATTTCTGAGTATGAAACTCCAGAAAACTCCATTGGTCCTATGGTCATCTTAATCAGCTCGACAGAAGTACGCAGTGAGGTTTTGGGTCCCAAAAGCAACCCAAGCTATTTTTTGGGAATTTCGATGTATGTTTATATTTCTGAATTTAAAAGTATTAATTCCTTTTAATTACAGAAGGAATAAGTATTCCAGCTGACCAGCCAATTATTAAACTGAAGAACTTGGAGGACATTGTTGTTGTTCCTACCATGGAAATTAAGGTGACTGAAGCGGAAATAAATATACACTGTGACATCAGATCTTAGAATCAACTTCAGGTGTTTATAATGGCAATCAGGGCATATATCTCTGCATCAAATTCCCATGTTCTTTACAGGTCAGCCTGTCAGAGATACTTTCCTGTCAGGTGGGAGATGCAGTGTGAGATGGTTTCCTTAGGCTTTAGAAGACCTTGACCCCAAGTCTTCCATTTGCTGGATAGTGGCTTATTGTATGAAGATGGCTTTGCCACTGTTACCACTGTCTTTCATTATCAAAAGGAGCATTGAGCTACCTAAATCACAGAGAGGATCTTATCTTGTAGGTTCTAGCTCAGAGTTTCAGGGAGACACTTAATGTGCAGGAAGTTGTGTGATTTAATCGATAGGCCTCTTCTGCTGTTCCTGATTGGCCAGTTTATATGTTTTTATGATTCAGTAAATGAGCCATTGCCATTAGCATAAGTGGTTGATTGGATGGGTGCACAGGCACTCATTCTTGGATGCCACATGCTCTACCTAGGAAACTTACCAGTTTCATGATACGGAGTTGCTTTTTGGGCCAGCCACCTAAAATTTAAATGTTTTGAAGGTGAACTTGCCTATGTTGAAGTCTCTCAGCTAAATAAAGCTAAAAGCTAAATAAAGCAAGCCAAGGGACTGTTTCATGCTGTTTGACTTCGAAGGCTAGAAATTGCCACTCATGCTAAACAGCATTTGTTTGTAGGGCTCCTGTCGGCCCTAGTGCTGCTCCTTTGTATGACTTGATTGTCCTTTTCTTTGCCTTTCTTCTTCTCCAGTACAAGCTATCTGAAATAGCTGGAGGTCTGTGATGTAAACTGCTGGAGGGTTACTTCCTTACAGCTGAGTAGGGTTGCTTTGTGACATGAGGATACAGAGGATGGCTGAAGATACAGGTCCTGTAGATTGCAGCAGTTTTAGGACTGTAGGTTGGGTCCATTTGCACCCTAATGTAAGCCTAATGCTCCTCAACTGTACAAGAACATTTTTGTGAGAGAATGCTAGTTGGGACAGGCTGAAATTGTGTCAGAGCTTGTTTGATGGAAGTCTGCAGCACCAGTCCCCTCCACCAGTGAGGTGTGAACAAGGAGGAATCAAACTTACTCCTTTGCTCAGCATCTTTTTCTAGCCCTTGTGGGTATTATCCTTGTAGATGATGGAATGCTCATATTAATATTTAGCATATAGTGTGCTAATGAGGTTTGCAAACAACTCATTACCATTTTCTCTGAGTGAAACGGAGGAAATACTATATTAATTTTAAACTAATTTCTAATTTCAGGTGGATCCCACAGGACGATATGAAAATTTGGTGACAATAAGGTCTTTTAAGCCAGAATTTCGCTTAGCTGGAGGCCTGAACCTGCCTAAAATAATAGACTGTGTAGGATCAGATGGTAAAGAAAGGAGGCAGCTGGTCAAGGTAGGTTCTGTCACTTGTAATGGCATCTCAGAGACTTGGCGTGTTGGAATTTTTTTCAAGTTCTCCTGTCAGTTTTCTCATGCATCACTTCTGTGCAATGAGTGGATTTTTCTCTGTTCAGGAATGCTTTAATAAAGGAAATTACAAAGTAATAGTAAATAATATTATAATAATATAATAGAAAATAAAATATAATATAGGTTATAATATAATATAAATAATAAGTAATAATATTAAATATTTTTGTAATAATTTTTCAACCATGCATGTAATATACAGTAGCTTACCTGACAACTACCAGACCTGTGACTTGCGTGGTCGTGTCTCAACTAGTGACCTGGAGTGTACAGCAAATAAAAGGCATCAGCGTTTTGTGTTAAATACCTACTTGTTTCTTTCTTCCCCATATAAAAAGAATTACAATTCAGAGACAATAAAACATGCACATAAAAACACAAATCTCTTAAAAAAATGCATTTCTCCTTAAACTCAATTAATGTCATTCTGTCTGTCTGAATGTAAACATTCAACAGCTGCTGGGAGAATTCTGTTTTGCTGTTAAGTATGAGATAGTTTTGAAAATTTTAAAGATAAGCATAAATCACTAGATCTGCATCCAATAATCAGAACTGCAGCACCAACTGATGCTTCAGCTGTGTGCTGGATTGCTAAATATGGTGAATCACAGAATCACAGAACGTTAGGGATTGGAAGGGACCCCAAAGGATCATCTAGTCCAATCCCCCTGCCGGAGCAGGACCACCTAGATCAGATCACACAAGAACGCGTCCAGGCGGGTTTTGAACATCTCCAGAGAAGGAGACTCCACAACCTCTCTGGGCAGCCTGTTCCAGTGTTCTGTTACCCTTACTGGGAAGAAGTTCTTCCTCGTGTTTAAGCGGAACCTCCTGTGTTCCAGCTTATATCCATTTCCCTTTGTCCTATCATTGGCAAATGAAACATCTGTTTTTTAAAAGGGTACCATAAGGCATGTAGGTTGATTAAAACATTCATCAAGTAACATTTGTCAAAAAAAAGGAGAAAAATGTGGTGATTTAAGTTATGACGGTTCTGCTTAAGCAGCTGAGCACTATTAGAAAATGAAATACAGAGAAAAAGCAATTGTTAATTACATGTTATTACAGGTGATTATCGTGGAAAAGTAACTTGTGTTTTGTGGAATTTTTAAAAATTTTTTTTACATTGCTGAACAAGAAGTTGGATGCCAAGAAGTGTTCTTTAACTGCTTTTTCTGTTTATGCTAAAGGCACATGATGACCTGAGACAAGATGCTGTTATGCAACAGGTTTTCCAGATGTGCAATACATTGCTCCAGCAAAACACTGAAACACGAAAGAGAAAGTTAACTATCCGAAGATACAAGGTAACTCTGAACAGCTGCTGTGGCACAGGAATAAATGCTACTGCTGGATAAAGCGTATTTCCCCATTTTCCTCTATTTAACTCAAAGACTATATAAAAGTGTATTTATTTAATATGTCATTAAAATAGTCATAGATTGTTAAGCTATGGAATAAGCAATTGATACAATTTAATTGTTACAACAATTATTACAATTTAGTTTTTTCAAATCCTTAAAAAAAGTTCTGATGCCCAATATACATTTAAATACTCTTCAAAACTTAATTTCTTTTCAATTATAAGTTAATATAAAGTCATGCATTGTCCTTGAATTGTAAGTTGCCAGTCATTAAACTTGAGCATACGAGTTTATGAATTCTCGTTAATTTTAGTGTTGCAATATTCCTTAATTAATAATTAATTTTAGTCTTGCTGTATTCCTTACAATTGACAGAAGTCCCATCCTGGGTCTGTTCATGCAGAATTTGAATTGCAGAACTGCTGATTTTGGAATAAATGCCTATTGTGAGTGCAGAAAATGTATTTGAACAGGAATTTTCCCCTCCTACTTCCTTTTTATGTGCTTGGGATTATAATAATAGCTGTGAAGGTGGCCTCTGAATAAGTACTCTCTAAGTAAAAGTTCTTGTCTTTGACAAACAAGAAACGTGCACTCCAGAATTGCTGAAGGAGCTTATCTGAATTGCTAGCATAGTGTTAAGCGTTCACAGGTGGAGTTAGAGTCACATGTTTTGAATAATTTTCAGTGAAGACTCAGGTTTTTATGTGTGTAAAAATGAGCGAGAGCAGGGAAAAAGAGAATGGGAGTTGCATTATGAGATAAAGAGACTTTCATAAGAAAAGAAAATTGAAGGAAACAGGCAGTAGCCATTTCTCTGAGGACAAGAGATCGTTCATTCTGGCCAGTTTCATCTGCTACAGCAATTGAGGTGACTGTTAGGCCAGTTATGAAGTGAGAAGCCATTTGCTCGGGTGGGGAGCTAAGATGAGCCCAGTACGTTCACGCAGCTCCCAGGTGTTTGTTCCAGAGTTTACTTTCTACGTGCCATTTGCACAATGCTTGTGTTATCCCATTCCAGCACAGCAAGCTGTCGGCAGTTGCAGGTCATCTGGAACACCGACGCAAACGTGCGCATTGAGCAGAATCATTAAGTCGTACTAAAATTTGTAGTGGAAGGTTCTCTGGGCTAGGAGGAAGTTTGCAAGTGTTGGATAGAAAAACCTTGAGTGCCGTTTATGTGTGTATACGTGTGTATTTAGAACATCTGTTGTGGTCAGCTGCACAGTTTGGTCTTTTGTCTTTTTAAACAAACCCAAAGATCCACCCACGCTCTGCATCGTGCATGGTCACAGTTGTGTGTGTACAACCCTCCTCCATGCAGCAGTGGTTTTGTTTTTACAGGTGGTTCCCCTTTCTCAGAGAAGTGGTGTTCTTGAGTGGTGCTCGGGAACAACTCCTATTGGGGAGTTTCTGGTGAACGTTGACGAGGGAGCTCACAAGAGATACCGGCCAAAAGATTACTCCAGTTATCAGTGTCAGAAAATAATGGCGGTGAGTCAAAATAATTAAAGAAAAATATCTGGCTTATATTCTTTTACACAGAGGGTTTAGGTTTTTTACATATTTACAGAAAACTATGTACTGTACTTTTAGTGTATTATAATGAATATGACCAGTGGCATGGAATTAATAGTTCTTCAGACTAATCCGAATGCAGCTTGGGAAGAGTTTTTACGAAATCAAAAATTGCTAAATGAATGACTGTTGCAGGAAAGATTTGAATACAGATGAATCTCCAAGAAGTCTGTGAACTCTTTTCTAGAGTATAAATCTATTGGAATTCCCAAACGATCATTCCAGAGACCCAGTAGAGTCAGTATAAAGTTATCTCACAGATTTAGGTTATACTTGCTGTGTTTCTCATTGCATTGAAAAATCATTCTATTTTCATGAACAAACTAAAATTCTGAATACTAGTCCTTGAAAATAAAAATAGGATTTTAGAATGCAGCTGAGGTTAATATAATGTCTTAATTACTGTTAGACAGTCTGAAGGGGTCTGGCTTCTCCTCCGCCATGACAGACATGTACCTTCACCCCCACAGTGAGTCAGTTCAGGGAGCTAAGCCAAAAGAGGACTTAACCTGATGTAAACTGGCAGAAAAATACCTGGTTCAGTAGATACAAGTAGGGGAAGGTTCTTTCTTCTGACAGTAGGTAGCTGCTAGATGGATTCAGCTGGTTTAGTTTAGTTCCACAAACCACCTCACCATAGGTTTAGAAAATTGCAAATTTCACTTTATATCAACATGACTGTGCAAAAAATTATTTCCTTTTAAATCTGTATAGTATTAACAGGATAAAAGTATATTTAGTTTTGGCCTTGTGCAGCTTTTGCATGTGAATGAGTGAGAATGACTTTCTCACAGTGACACAAGCTGTCAGATGAGCAAAGGTACCAGAACAGAGTGCAAGGGGAAGCGTCTCCCAACAAGATGCATTTACCCATTTACCGTACGTGCATACAAAACAGATACACTTGCTGAGCCAAAGAAATAGGAGTGTGTTTTTTCCATATAGCCCATGAGTTGTGTATGAAAATACAACTGATTAGTAAAACAGATAGATAAGTGCATTAATGATTGCTGTAAAAAAGACATTAATTCATAGCTCAGAGAGAGAAAGGAGTGAGAACAGCATGGGATGGAGGGTAGAGGGGTAGAAAGGAGGAGTGTATTTCTTTCAAAGGAAGAGGTAATTTCCTTCCAAAGCAGTAAGTCATGGGGAAAACGTTTCTTTCTTTTTTTTTTTTTTTAAAGGATGCACAAAAGAAACATTTTGAAGAGAAATGCAGCATCTTCATGAAAGTCTGTGAGAACTTTCAGCCTGTGTTTCGTTATTTCTTCATGGAAAAATTCCTGGATCCAGCCGTGTGGTTTGAAAAACGGTTGGCATACACTCGCAGTGTGGCTACATCTTCTATAGGTATTATCTTGGATTATTAACATTGACTTTTTAGATTATATAAACAAACAGTTTATACCATTTCAGAGGTAATGGCTATTCTACTTTTGTCACATGTCACAAGAGAGGCAGTCGGGGGCAAAAATGCCAGCAAGAATACCAGCATTATTTTTGTAATTAAGATTTCTGATTCATTCCCCCCACTTCTTTCTGCAGTAGAAAGATAGAATGAAATTCTTGGTTTCTCTGTATTATGTAGTGGTTTGTATTTTTAGGTTCTGGTAGGTTTTTTTAAGTTTCTACCTAAGTAATTCTGTTGTTTTGATTTAACATTTACTCATTTCATCTGTAGCCTCAAATGTTGTTTATACGCTCTCTTTTTTGCTGAAAAAGCAAAGTAAATCTGCAGTTTAGTGGAATTCAGATGAAAGATTTTTGTAGGAAATGCTACTGCTATCCATATCCATCAGCTGAGCGAAAAACAGTAACAGGTGTGAATTACAGCAAGGGAGATTTAGTTTGGAGGTTTTCCATGTTTAAGGACTGTAAAGCACTGAAATAGGCTTATATGAAAGATCTTACAATTTGTACCACTGGAGCTCTTTAAAACTGACTTGGGGAAGAATCACTCGGGACCTATTTAGGTATAGTTGAGCTGCGCCAACTGAATTATGGACTGAATTATGTCCAGTCCCGTTGTATGGATTACATGACACTGTGAGTTAAAAGGTTTTCTTAAAAATAGTAATAATAACAAACCCTAATTTTATTATGCGCTTGCATTTTTTTTTTTTGAAAGCTGTGAAATTGTTTGCTTAACCTATCTACAGAGGGAAATGGGCAAGAAGTCTGTGGAGTAGATAAGACACATCTGTATGAGAATAACCTTTTTGCAATTGCATTCAGTTAACCTTTTTGGATTTGTGGAATGGCATTTGCTCTTTTAACTGGCTAATATGTATACATGGGGGGGAAGAAATATTCTCACTTTTAATTTGTTTGCACGTGTTAACACTGCTTGTTAACAAATCTTCTCTTTGTTAATTTTTCCCTGGTTTTATGGCATGTAAACATGGCTTCAGCACTTACCTTTTTGTTTTAGTTGGCTACATTCTTGGACTTGGAGACAGACACATTCAGAATATCTTGATAGATGAACAAACAGCAGAACTAGTGCATATAGATCTGGGTAAGTGGGACAGGCAAGAGAACCTTAATTTTTCTTTACTTTTACGTTTTTTAAAACATTTGTTATCCTTTCATTTAGGGGTTGCTTTTGAGCAAGGTAAAGTCCTTCCCACACCAGAGACTGTTCCATTTAGATTAACCAGGGACATTGTGGACGGCATGGGTATTACTGGCGTGGAAGGAGTCTTCAGAAGGTAAGTGCTCCTGTATTGCATTGGGCTAAGGAGGCAGCAGAGTACTTTAGACATTGTGCTTGTTTTACGTTTAATAGTTCTGATGCTTGAGAGGAGACTGAAGATTTCTGATAACATCCAAACATAAATGCTGTCCTCTAACTTATATGTTATATCCAACATCTTATATATAAGCTTATATATAAGCCAACATGGCTTCGCTAGGGGCAAGTTGTGCCTGACTAATTTAGTGGCCTTCTATGACAAAGCTACAGCGCTGCTTGACATGGGTAAAGCAATGGATGTCAATTTCCTGGACTTGTGCAAGGCATTTGACACTGTCCCACATGGCATCCTTGTCTCTATAATGGAGAGACGCGGATTTGACAGATGGACCACTCAGTGGATAAAGAACTGGCTGGCTGGTCGCACTCAAGTTGTGGTCAATGGTTCAATGTCTACATGGAGACCAGTGTCAAGCGATGTTCCTCAGGGTTCTGTTCTGGGTCCAGTGCTGTTCAACATCTTTGTCAGCGACATGGATGACGGCATTGAGTGCACCCTCAGTAAGTTTGTCGACGACACCAAGCTGTGTGGTGCCGTGGACTCACTTGAGGGAAGAGATGCCATCCAGAGGGACCTTGATAGGCTTGAGAAATGGGCCAGTGCTAAATGCATGAGCTTCAACAAGTCAAAATGCAAGGTCCTTCACCTGGGTCAGGCCAATCCTAGGCACAAATACAAACTGGGCACAGAGTGGGTTGAGAATAGCCCTGAAGAGAAGGATTTGGGGGTGTTTATAGATGAGAAGCTCAACATGAGCCGGCAGTGCACTCATGCGGCCCAGAAGGCCAACCGCATCCTGGGGTGTATCAAGAGAAGCGTGGTCAGCAGGTCAAGAGAGGTGATTCTCCCCCTTTACTCTGCTCTTGTGAGACCCCACCTTGAATACTGCGTGCAGTTCTGGTGTCCCCACCATAAGAGAGACGTAGATCTGTTGGAGCGTGTTCAGAGGAAAGCCACAAAGATGATCCAGGGGCTGGAGCACCTCTGCTATGAGGACAGGTTGTGGGAGCTGGGATTGTTCAGCCTTGAAAACAGAAGACTTCAAGGGGACCTAATAGCTGCCTTCCAATACCTGAAGGGAACTTACAGGAAGGCTGGGGAGGGACTTTTTACAAGAGTGTCCACTGATAGGACAAGGGGAAATGGGTTTAAGTTGAAGGAGAACAGATTTAGATTAGATCTTAGGAAGAAATTCTTCAGTACAAGGGTGGTAAGACTTTGGAATAGATTGCCCAAAGAAGTTGTGGATGCCCCCTCCCTGGAGGTGTTCAAGGCCAGGTTGGATGGAGCCTTGAGTAGCCTGGTCTAGTTGAGAGGTGTCCCTGCCCATGACAGGGAGGCTGGATTAGATGATCTCTAAGGTCCCTTCCAGCCTATGCCATTTCTATGATTCTATGATATGCTATTATTTATATAACCAATAACAAGTTCATTATTGTTGCCCAGCTTTTCATATTCTTCACTTACTAATGGGTTATTGTCACCCTTTTGTGGAATTCCGGGATGGCTCAGTGCTTCCAAAGGCTTCGCAGCTAAATTTCATCCCTTGATTTGGACTGCAGGATTTTTTTTCCTTCAGAACTATGTATTTCTTTCAGAGCTATACTATATATTTGGAGCTATTAAGTTTCTTTGAATCATTTTTTTCTGTCTTTTATTTCTGTTCAGTTTTATGTAGGTTTTTTGCAGTCTTTATCCTCTATTGGATCATATATTTGATTCACTTTGCAAGTGCAAAATACAAATCCCACAACAGATTTGAGCTGCAAAACAGAAAAACCCCAAAAAGGGCTGAGTTTCTGTCAACTTCCATCCTGTCTCCTGTGAATGACCCAAGAGAGCCATGAAAATCAGGATGTTTCTCTCATTCAAGACTTTAATGATGTTCATGAACGTAGTACTTGCAAACTCTAAATGTCATGTCTTTTAAAAGTACATATTTTAAGTGTCATCTCTGTAAGGTAGCAATAAATAGTAATAAAGTATTTCCTAATATACCTTTGTCCTGTCAAGAAACAGTCACTGCCACATCTATTCTAAACGTGATGCTGTCAAATTCACAGTTTTGTGTTACTTCTGAAACTTTTATCCCATGATACAGAAAAACATGAATTGTTCAGCTCCAGCTGCAGTAAATATGGTATAAAAGGCACTGGTGCAGATACTGTTTCTGCTTCAGCCAGACTGACAAACAAGTCATCTCGGGATTGGGTGTGAGCATAGTCAGTTAACTTTGGTGTGTGTGTTCTCATCCTGAAGCAGACAGGAGGCCTGATCCCTCTTTCACTGGAGTTCCTGTCCCATAGGGAAAGTTTTGTATTCCTTCCACAAGCTTAGTTTGCTTGGCAGTGAATGTAGGTAACCCCTTCTCTATCTAAACTCATTGGAGAGATGTAAGAAATAGTTTAATGTCTGGCTACTGGATCTGCTCATTTCATGTAAAGGAACCCTACCAAGGTTCTCCAACATGTTGCAGGGCACCTCTGGCACACATGTTTTCATCCAGCCAAGCAGTTTCGCCATCGTGGCACACCTCAACGACCAGTGTTAACTCAGTGGTTAATTCTGCATATAGAAACATTTCAGACAGGTGGTCTCTTTCTCATAGGGAATATAATCAGTGAACTACCCAGTCTCCTTCTGGTCTTAGATTTCTAAATTTCTCCCTTTTTTTTTTTCCAAAATGGAAATATCAGAGTGGTTACTCATATGTTAGAAATTAACCTTTAAGAAGGGTACAAATGTCTATTATTTAGATGATGAAAATACCATTCCATTTTACCAGTAAGAACCTAAAAATACAGTAAAATATTTTCTAGATGCTGTGAGAAAACAATGGTTGTTATGAGAAATTCTCAAGAAGCTTTGCTGACTATTGTAGAGGTAAGTACTTTTTCATTCTTTCTGATAAGAACCTGTCGGAATATCTTCAGTTTCTTGTCTTTGTCTTCGTATGTATTACTATACCAAATACCCATGTAGAGTGTTTTTATTGAATTTGAACATAGTAATGTTGGTCAGATTTTCTAACTCATGTAATCTTCAGTAAAATTATGACCAGTTTGCATTTTCTATGGGAACTATTTGTTTCAGGCCTATGCAGTTTTCCCTCTTCAGTATCTGAATGCTTCTGGCCATTGTGCAACATTCCTAGCATGAGCAATGCCGATAGAATTAAATCCTCTTTGCATAAGTCACACGTAAGAGAATGAAACTAATTTTAAAAAGCAGCTTATACTGTGCATTAAAAACTAACGATGACATTTAGTGCCAGGAAGTGTATTAAAAAATGACCTCTTCATTGCTGGGATGGGACTCAGTGGCAAAACTGAGTCTAGTATGAACAACGGAAACATGTGCAAATGATCCGATGCAGTTTTATTGTTGGATTGCCTACTAAGCAATTTAGCCCAATTCTACTGAATTTAAAAAATGAAAACAACAAACCTCCTAATACTGTGGTTAGGGAAAGCATTATGAACTGAGTGTTTCTCTTCCTGCTAGGGCACTGAAGTAGCTGTGATTAACAGTTCAAATTACAATGGAGGCTTATTTACTGTGCAGGTGCTGCTCTATGATCCTCTTTTCGACTGGACCATGAACCCCTTGAAAGCTTTGTATTTGCAGCAGAGACCGGAGGATGAGGCTGGCATGAGCTCCACGCTCAATACTGATCCACAAGAATGTAAAAGAAAAGCCAGGTGCAAGATTTTTTCCTTACTGTCTGCCTACTGCACTGTTGCCTTGCTTCACGGTTTGCTTGCGGAATGTTGCTCATGTTGTTCAGGATCCATACCTAGTGCACCTGTTTTTCTGTTTTTATTCTGCCAGCAGTGATGACCAGAGTTTAAACAAAGTGGCTGAGCGTGTGCTGATGAGACTTCAGGAGAAGCTGAAAGGTGTTGAGGAGGGAACAGTGCTTAGTGTGGGAGGGCAGGTGAACCTCCTCATACAGCAGGCCATGGACCCTAAAAATCTGAGCCGACTCTTCCCTGGATGGAAACCCTGGGTTTGACTTGGAAGGATCCACCATGTTTTTAGAAGAAACCTATTTTTATGCACCAAGTGTCTTAACATTTCAAATTGGTATTTCACAATTAAAACTTGTATCAGGAGCAACCGTGAAGGCTTATACGTGTTCGTATTTGGTGAATGGTTTTGGTGGTTTTTTTCCAATAACCTGTTACCGAGAAAACATTTTTTGTCCACTCACGTTCACCATACAGTATAAAACACCAGCCAGTGCTTTGATGTTCCTTGTGACCTGCAAGGACTTTGCTCAGGCATACTGGATGCGTTATGTTTTTAAAGCCTGAGATTGATCACTTCTGTGTGCATGTGAAATAGCTGGAGTCTCATATATAATAATTCCGTATGGTAACACGACCGTGTAGAATGGATGATCTGAAAACCAGGAGTCATGTAATAACTAGCTAAAGTGCATTTCAAAATGGGGGTTATACTTTAAAGATAATGCTACAGTGAGTATAAAAGAAAACCAGAGAACCTCATGTTTAATGAAATGAGGGTTCTTGGGGTTGGTTGTGGGTTTTTTTAGCTTAGTTGTATGGACACTTCTTTATATAGTTACGGACTTGGAGCCAAGTATAATACAGCTGCTTTTTTTCCTGTTGTAAATGAAATTGTGTTGATACTTTATTTTTATAACATTACTTTAATTGTATAAACCAGTACAAAATATTTAGCTCATGTAGCTCAGCCTTCCTTGAGAAAATAGACTGACTATACAATGAAGCTTGGCATACCAGATACGCCTCTAAAGCAAACAGTCATACTGTATATGGAGTAAACACGTGTCAGAAACAGTGAAATTGTATTTTGAGCACAAAAGTCTCATTCTGATTATGCGCAGTTTTAGAGAATACATTGCTGCTCTTTACATAAAAAGACCTACTGTAATTGGATAGTCAATCAATATGGATAATAGGACAATCCACTCAAATAACAGTCTCACTGAAATATTTAATAAGTCTTCCCAAATCATCTTTATATTTAAAAATATTAATAAAATTTGGTGAACTCTTACATTATCTAGTTTACAGTTTATGCATTTTTACAGCAGTGTAAATGAAGAATTTCTGTTCTAATTAGCATTTCACTGATTTTTAGTTGTACAGTGTTCCTGCAATTTCTATGCTGTATCTTTGTTTTATAAGTTAACATCATCATGACAAGATGACTCTTTTGTATTATGTTTTCATGAAGCTGACATAAATTTCTGTTGATCTTTGGAACCAAAAGCGCATCCTAGCTTTTCTGTGGGAAGAACTCTTATCCGGGGATACAGTGATTTGTTCTCTGAAAATGAATAAATGATACTTAGGAAAGGGAGAAAAGTCCTACCAAGCACTTACAGAATGGCAGGTAGGAAAGGACTAAACAAAAAGCACTTGAATTTTTATTCTTAAGCACGGACATAAAAAAATCTGGTAATATTTCTGGAAATTTTTCTCATGCTTCTTATAGAGGAATTTCTTTAGGCATTTTTAGGGTTATTTAATACTAGAATTCTAGCTATCAAATAAATGAATGTTGTGTAAAAGCACTTGGTATGTACTGTCCTTCCTTCATGAGTTACTGCTGCTCCACTTGAAAAGGAATATTTTTGTCATGCTGGGCTGCAATTTAGTTTTTTTACTTGCAGCAAACAGTGAAACATTAATGCGATTGTCTCAGGAAAGTCTTAACTTCAGAGGAAGTAATTTAATTACTCGTCTGCCATGCTGTTAACTTAGTGTGTAGTGCCTAGGTTCTGAATGTCTATCTGTTTTCATTGTTCAAGCTGAATGAAGTGCAAATGAAAATGCAAGTAAATATTGTAAATGTAATTGAAACCTGCTTACATTATTTGTAAGCTCCTGTAGCAGTGAAACACCAGTCAGCTGACAAACATGGGAAAAGAGTGTGAATTACTAACAAACCTTAGAGTCACCAAAACACTGTCAAAATCAATCTGACACAAACCTGCTGCTATGAGATGTAAGTTCGAGTCTAACATTCTTGAGATACTTACCATCCATGCAAAGCCTCATGTAGGCAAATAACTATCAGAGACTGTGCTTTCTTTTTGCTCCAGTAATGCCTTAATTTTTAACAGTCAAAATTAGAATGCAAATGGTTTGCAAAAATGTATCATCTGTAGATAAACACTTTCCTTGTGTAACAATAGAAAAATAAAACCTGGATGGAAATGCTGCTTAATTCGGAGCAATGGTTTTGTCACAGATGCTACTACTGATGGTAAGGTGGATTAGTATTTGAGAGCCTCAAATATATTTACTACATTAGTAAGCTTGAAAGATGTGAGACAAGTCACGTTGCCTCTTTAGCATTAATTTTGTTCTTGGAATGCATCTTAGTAATTTTAAACATTTACATTTAGAAAAGATAATTTCTAAGAAAAATGAGCCTGTGGTCTAGTATGATGGGGAAGAGTTTTTAAACAGCAACACATTTATTTGAAATTAGCTTTTTCTGGTGAAACATCTGTTGGAGAAACATCCTCAGGAGTATGGACTGTAAAAACATTGAGAGTTAGCAAGTAAACCAATTTGAATTATATACCTTGACTGAACTTTTCCATCAGAAAGCAATTCTGTCTCATGAATAGGAATCAGATTAAGCTGGCCACCTGGTGAGGTACATCCAATTTAAATAAAACAAGGATGTCAGTCTTCATCTGAAAACTTCTGTTGTTCTGACAGATAAAACCACCCGAAAATCATTTTCTCAATAACTATGAATTAATTAGGTCACTGTCCTATGTTACTATGAAACAATTGAGTTTATAAAAAGTATTCACTACAACTAAATGTTTTTGAATGCAGTAGAATGTTAGGCTTCATATTTTCATGTGATAATGCACTTTATTGTACATTGTTACTAACTGTACTCTTCATGAATGTTGTTATTCCATACCTGCACAAGTGGTAATGCTTCAAGGACAAAGGGTTGGTAGAGATACCTTTGAAAACAGGGGATTCCAGAATCTGCCTGGGGAATTTGATTGTGTGATGGGTAAGGGATGACACTACATGTTTTCAGTGCTGCTTTCATCCCTGTGAATTTAAAGCTAAAGTAAGGCAGTAGTGTTATCTTATGGAACCCATAGATAGCCTGAAACAGCTCGCAGGGAGAGATTACCTAATATTAGCACTTAATGATGACACTTAAATATTAGCATGAAATAAAATTGTTCATTTCAGCAGATTGGCTGAAGAGTGAAACCACAGTGAGAAAGCTGGGCAGTGTGCAAGGGAGGGTTTAGGTTCTCTTCCCACCACATTTCCAAGTCTCACCTGTGTCCTTGTTATAGGAGAAGACTAACGTGTTGTTCACGTGACACATGCTCGTGTCCTCTGCCCTGCTAACACTGTAGGCACACCTGTACTTCAGCTTTCAGAGCTGCATAGTGAATAACGTCTGTAGTATCTTTGAGGGTGCACACAGCTTCTGCTTGTCCCACTCCCTTGTTCTTTCCTTGCTGCTGTATGTGCATCCACAAAAAACGTGGTGCGAAGTGACTACACCCTTGCCTGCCTGTTCCTTCCTCTCTCCACACACATTTTGCCAATCAACACGCAACTTGCAACAGATTTGAGCTGATCTGCTTGCCTTGGTTGCTTTGTACCACCTATGCTGGATGCAAAGCAGAAAGGATTGTAAGAACATGCGACTACCTACCGAAGATCCCCCTTTTGAAGGAACTTCTCTTTTTGGATTGACTTTTTAAAAAAATTCCTTGGCCATGTTGCACCGAGTTGCATCCCTGCAGCTTCTGGGATGCAGCAGTGTTACAATGCGGGTGGTCGGTGGTGGCTGACTGCCATTCAAATCTCAAAGATTGTCTGTTAACTAGTGGCATTTGACCAAGTACTATTTTTCTTCTCAGACAAGGGTTTTTTTCTGTGATTAAAACGGAACTGAAACGCTGCTGGGGATACTCCTCATATGCTTATGCAACAAGAATGTGAGAATGGGAGAAGGAAGAGGTGAGGGGAGAGAAGGAGGGAGAGATCTGCATGCTTTTCTAACTACTGCAAAATAAAGTTTTCATTTCTCCAGTCACAGGGCATATGCTGTTTGGCTGTGCCTCTGGATTATAACTAGCATCCTTAAAGCTAAGTCACCTCTCTGTTCCCAGAGTGCTGTTCTGCAAGTGCAGGAAAATCTTGCTGTAGAGAACATGGATTTGACTTGCAGGAATTTTTTAGTATCTTGATCCGTTCACCCAAAGCCCCTGTTGCACCCACATGCACCATGTCTGCTTTCACAAAAGCAGAGAAAATTGAGCTTATGGATCGGCAGTTTTGTGTTCTGGAAATGAAACAAGTGGCATAGCAGGAATGAAGCCAGTTCCTAAAATGTGGTTCTGCTTCTGCATCACAGCTAGAACTTGTTTTATAGGAAGCTGGACAGCTATCAAGCATAAGAAGTTCTTCAGCCTGTGATGCCTTGATCAGCACTATGGAATAGATATTTCTTGTGGGCAGGATTAATTTCTAATATTTCGAAAAATTCCTTTACACTATGTGAGATATCAGCACCTGAAGCGCCAAAATGGCAGTTCCTTAAGCTGAGTGAAGTACATATAGTTGTGATTTTGATGCATCATTTAACAATGAGCAGTTAAGTAGTTTTTCCACATCAATTACTGTCCATTATAGAAGAATATACATATAATTGAAGTATCTACTTAAAATACATTGTTCTGAAAAAAAAATCTAATTTCGCCAAGAGACTTTAATCTTTTCAGTTCTCACCAGTCCCTCATATGAACCCATAGCATTATGCTTCTCACTTTCTATTAATGATTATAGCATTTTTTACAGTATATAACCTCAGTAAAGTGGGAGTCCTGCTTTTATGTGATTTTTCTCCACCTAGACGAAGATCTGTTAGATTGTCACCAAAGATGTTAAGACTTCCATATGAAAACCAGCTTTGTGTTCACATGTACTTTCTCCAGACTACCTACAGCTGTGATAGTTATTCAGATTTCCCATAGAGAGATTTTTCTTTCTGGAATACAAGACATTTCCTTATAGATGTTTCTCAGGTCTCTATTGCCACTGCAGAGAGAATGATGTCTTTGGAAACTCTATCCAGATGTGCTCCATACAGAGTTCAGTCTACAGTAAAATAGTCTGTTAAACAGCTGGTGCTGTTTAACGTCTTTGTCAACAACATGGACAGTGGGATCAAGTGCACCCTCAGCAAGTTCACAGATGACACCAAGCTGTGTGGTGTTGTGGACACGCTGGAGGGAAGGGATGCCATCCAGAGGGACCTTGACAGGCTGGAGAGGTGGGCCTGTGAGAACCTCATGAAGTTCAACAAGGCCAAGTGCAACGTCCTGCACATGGGTCAGGGTAATCATAGAATCATAGAATCGTTAGGGCTGGAAGGGACCTTCAAAGGTCATCTAGTCCAACCCCCCTGCAAGGAACAGGGATATCTCCAACTAGATCAGGTTGCTCAGGGCCTCATCCAACCGGGCCTTGAACGTCTCCAGGGATGGAGCATCCACCACCTCTCTGGGCAACCTGTTC
This sequence comes from Tauraco erythrolophus, assembly GCF_009769465.1. Taxonomy (NCBI): domain Eukaryota; kingdom Metazoa; phylum Chordata; class Aves; order Musophagiformes; family Musophagidae; genus Tauraco; species Tauraco erythrolophus. Next base: position 118,587,753 of record NC_141465.1, on the reverse strand, counting down.
CAGTGTTCTACAACTCTCATGGTAAAAAATTTTTTCCTAATATCCAACCTGAATCTACCTCCCTCTATTTTAAAACCATTACCCCTTGTCCTATCACAACTGGCCCTCCTGAACAGCCTCTCCCCATCTTTCCTGTAGGCCCCCTTGAGGTACTGGAAGACCGCTATAAGGTCACCCCGGAGCCTCCTCTTCTCCAGGCTGAACAGCCCCAACTCTTTCAGCCTGTCCTCATAGGAAAGGTGCTCCAGCCCTCTTATCATCTTCGTGGCCCTCCTCTGGACCCTCTCCAACTGGTCCATGTCCTTCTTATGTTGGGGACTCCAGAACTGGACGCAATACTCCAAGTGAGGTCTCACGAGGGCAGAGTAGAGGGGGAGAATCACCTCCCTCGACCTGCTGGCCACGTTCCTCTTGATGCAGCCCAGGACGCGGTTGGCCTTCTGGGCCGCAAGAGCACATTGCCGGCTCATATTGAGCTTCTCGTCCACCAGTACTCCCAAGTCCTTCTCCTCAGGGCTGCTCACGATCCATTCTCCGCCCAGTCTGTATTTGTGCCTGGGATTGCCACGACCCAGATGTAGGACCTTGCACTTGGCCTGGTTAAACTTCATGAGGTTGGTACGGGCCCACCTCTCCAGCCTGTCGAGCTCCCTCTGGATGGCATCCCTCCCTTCCAGCGTGTCGACGGCACCACACAGCTTGGTGTCATCGGCGAACTTGCTGAGCGTGCACTCCATGCCACTGTCCACGTCACCGACAAAGATGTTGAAGAAGGCCGGGCCCAACACGGACCCCTGAGGGACGCCACTTGTGACCGGTCTCCACATGGACATCGAGCTGTTGACCACTACTCTCTGAGTACGGCCATTGAGCCAATTCCTTATCCACCAAGTGGTCCATCCATCAAACCCATGCCTCTCTAGTTTAGAGAGAAGAATGTCATGCGGGACAGTGTCAAAAGCTTTGCACAAGTCCAGGTAGATGACATCCGTTGGTCGACCCTTGTCCACCGATGCTGTCACCCCATCGTAAAAGGTCACCAAGTTGGTCAGGCACGATCTGCCTTTGGTGAAGCCATGTTGGCTGTCACCCACCACCTCCTTGCTCTCCATGTGCCTTAGCATGGTTCCCAGGAGAATCTGCTCCATGACCTTGCCAGGCACAGAGGTGAGGCTGACCGGCCTGTAGTTGCCCGGGTCCTCCTTGTTCCCCCTTTTAAAAATGGGGCTTATGTTCCCTCTCTTCCAGTCATCGGGGACCTCGCCAGACCGCCACGACTTCTCAAATACAATGGCCAGTGGCTTGGCAACTTCATCCGCCAGTTCCTTCAGGACCCGCGGATGGATCTCATCAGGTCCCATGGACTTGTGCACCTTCAATCCCGAGCACAAGTACAGGCTGGTCAGCGAATGGATTGAGAGCAGCCCTGAGGAAAAGGACTCTGGGGTGTTGGCTGATAAGAAGCTCAACATGAGCCGGCAAAATGTGCTGGCAGCCCAGAAAGCCAACCATATCCTGGGCTGCATCCAAAGAAGCGTGGCCAGCAGATTGAGGGAGGTGATTCTCCCCCTCTACTCTGCTCTCATGAGACCCCACCTGCAGTACTGCATTCAGCTCTGGGGTTCCCAACACAAGAAGGACACGGAGCTGCTGGAGCAGGTCCAGGGGAGGGCCACGAAGATGATTCAAGGGCTGGAACCCTTCCTGTGAAGACAGGCTGAGAGAGCTGGGGCTGGTCAGCCTGGAGAAGAGGAGGCGCTGGGGAGACCTAGCAGCCTTCCAGTAGCCAAAAGGGGCCAGTAAGAAACCTGGAGAGGGACTTTTTACAAGGCATGTAGTGATAGGGCAAGGGGCAATGGCTTTAAACTGAAAAAGGGGAGATTTAGATTAGATATAAGGAAGAAATTTTTCACTCAGAGGGTGGTGAGGCACTGGAACAGGTTGCCCAGAGAAGTTGTGGATGTCCCATCCATGAAAGTGTTCAAGGACAGGCTGGATGAGGCTTGGAGCAACCTGAGCTAGTGGAAGGTGTCCCCACCCATGGCAGCGGGGTTGGAACTAGATGATCTTTGAGGTCCCTTTCAACCCAAACCATGCTATGATTCTATGAAACAAAGAAGTCGTTACATTTCATCTCTCATGACTTACCTAGAATTTCCAGAAACCTTCCAGTCATTGTACCCCTGAGCTTACATTTAACTCAAAACTACTGTTGGATTTTGGCCCATCAATAATTAAATGTGCATACAGTCAGTCAGCCGAAGGACAATCTGAAATTGTATGGCTGTACAATAGCTGAAGCTTGCAGTATGCATGTTCCACAGTGTATCTTCCACCTCCACTGTCCTGTTCTTCGAGGGAATTTAACTTCTAGAGTAGCATACCATGAATTTTATCCACAAAATCATTGTTTGATAGACAGTTACAGTTTCTGTCTTGAAGCCTCCAGCCCTGCTTCCAGCCCCTTAACATGCCATGGAAGTTGTAGATCACACTTGTCAGCAGAACAGTCTTTTCTCAAATGAGTACTTCCTATGGGCAATTTCCAAATCAAATGCTTCTGTGGAGGAGAGACTCTTGGAGTGCTCCTGACCTATGTTGAAGTGTTTGGCTCTTCAGGACTAAACCAGTACTCTTCTTTTAACATTTTCATTCCGTGGAGTTTGCCAAGATATCTGAAATAACTGACATTATCCAAATTTTTAATGTGAAAATAACGTCAGCTTATTGAATCAATATTTAAAACCCAAGTCAGTTACTCGAATCAGACATAAAACATGAAGCACTATCTAACCAACTTCATTAATATCTGTCATTCAGTTTGTCTTCACATCGGTTTGTGTTTCCTTTTTGTCTACTAGAATATCTGAGTGCGCCTCTAGATGTAAGTCCAAGGATGGAGCCCTGTCTGGGACTCTTCTGGGTACCAGGTACATCTGTCGCTTTCGGCCACAGTTGCTTTGTAGGAGGTTTTTGGTCAGTTTCTGAAGTACCTCTCTGCTGCAGACTGACCTGCGGTTGTTGGTTTAGGATGACATTGAATATCGTGTTGCATGAACAGGGTGTAACGTGAAGTTATCTGGGAGTGTTCAGGATACAAAGCTGTTGGGACAGCGTGTAGTTGGGAATAGCCAAACCTCGTGCAGTGCACCATCCCTTTTGGGCCCTGTTCCTGGAATGAACTGTCTCCCGAACTAAAGCCGAGTATTGCTGGGAAAGAGCCAACTGGTGCTGTACAAAACAGAGCCCAGAAATGAGATGATTATTAAGCGGTGGGGAGAATCAGGGACCCGGCTTGCTTGACCATGGCCCTCAAGCATGCTCCCTAGCCCCCTTCTTATCTAGCAGTACAGACAAAGACTTTAGGTAAGCAAAATCCAAGATGAATTACGTAGTTCTTTAGGGCTTAGTGCTAATGCTTCGGACAGGCCCTGTGGTTAGGCTTCATCTTCCCTAAAAGCCACACTGACTGCAACAAAATACCCGCTATAGCATCCTTTCCTAAGCACTGCTGCTGTGTTTAGTCAACTGCCAGAAGTAAAGCAAATGGGCTTGGACCGAGGGAGAATAATCACAGCTTACAGGTGGACTGCAAAAGGTATTTAAGTAAATGTTTTCAAAAGAGGTTGAAGATTAAAATTCCTGGTGATAAGTGCTAAAAATAAGTATCACTTCGTAATAACTTTTTCAGCTTTCAGTATAAAGTTTGCACATTCATTCAGCAATCTACTGTGCGGAAGCTTTACGCTGTGCTCTGAAGAAATGCTTACTGAAAAAGGAAATTATTGCAATGTGATTTAGAGCAGAACGATTCCATTGCCATTTGTGTTTGTAAACAGCAGAGTCCACTATAAAGCAGCTGACATTTGCTTTTTCAGTCAGGCAGTGCTTGTTCAGTCAGCTTGTATCGCTGAAATTGCAACTCCACGTCACAGTAGAGCAAAATATAAACAAATATTAGCAAAATTACCATTTGGGATTTGTATGCACTTGAAAAATGTCTTCCTCAGAGAAAAGGTGAACTTGGTGGAGTTACAGCTGGTCCTGATACGTAGTCTGCTTCCCCTACATGAAATATGGAGCATGTTGAGACTTAAAAAAATGGAAGTCTAAACAAAAGAGTGGAAATGTAAGTAAAGATACAACTTAAACCTTTAAAATTATACTATCTTTACCAATACCTGCTATGAATTCTTATAACACTAACTTAAAACTAAAAAAGAAACAACGCTAAGCTAGAGAGAGTTCTATGTGTGTTACGGAAATGGATATAGAAGAGAATTAACTTTCCATAAGGGTGCACATCTAGAAAGCTTGTTTCTATAATTATGAGACATAATCTGGTACCAATGCTCTGGTTTTTTACTTAATTTCTACTTAATATTGCTGTTGTTAAAAAATATTATTTCTCACAAAATCAGTTTTGTTGGCCAATTTTTTTCCAGACAGCAGTGTGAGTCCTAAATCACATCAAAAATTTCAATTATGTAAGTGTAAATGAGAAGAGAATCTGCCTCTTGATATGATTTTGTTTTGTTTTTTTTGACTTGCCTTGCTACCTTAATCAGTCGATAACGTCTGTGAACACACCTACACATTGCATAAGTAGATCATACACACTAAAAGCCCCTTGGCTATGTCAAAACACAGAAACTGAGGCCTAACTGATGCCCTATCAGCACACAGCAGTCCTACCAGTGTAATTAAAACCAGTTTTAAATCAATTTATTTAAGTCTGTGAAAACCACTGTGGGTGCAAACCACCATGTGACACATGTCTGCTTATAATTCTCTCTTATCTGTTGATCTTAATTCTGTAATTTACACGCAAGGTCTCATAAAGCAATGACAATAAATGAGGTATTGTGCCAAGGTAGACATTATACACAGAAAGATAAACACGGACCTTTGAGACTGTGGTTCTCCTCAGGATATACGATAATTACTTAAAGGAAAAGTGTTCTGTCATCATTCAGTTCCAAACTACCAGTTTTACTTTATGTAAAACACAGAAGTAAGCTTGTGGGCTCCCTGTTTGCACTGTTCCCACTGTCCTTCTCAACCGCTTTCCTTCTCACACCTACAGTATTTTTTGAGTCTTAGTTCTAAAGATTTTCAAGTATCCTTTTTTTTTTTTTGTTCCAAAAGCCCTTAATGGATGTGGCTTTCAGCCTGTTTCACTCATTATTTCTTGTTTTCATTACAGCATCTGCATTACAGATGCAGCTGAGGGGTCTTTTTCTAGTTTGCTGCTGTGAAAGAACAACTCATCACTTAATTACAGGCATGCTTGAAGCCTCTAAAGTTAACTAAGAAATTATATGTCTGTAAAAATAATTTTTATAAATTAATCTGATGATATAAAAAGAAAAAATATTTTAAATTTCTATCCTATTGCATTGTCCAATTACTCTTTATTAGAAATATAAATGTGTCAGTAAGCAAGTGGTCCAATTGACTATACACTGAGGAGTTTAATGGATTTCTTAGCTGCAGAAGACTGTTACAACATGTTCCGTATATAAAATAGGTCATTTACTTTAAATGCTGGATGCCACATTGCATTTAACATACCCAATTATGAATAACTCATTAGTTTGATATTGGTCTTCCAGGTCTCTCTATGAACTAATTCGAATTTACTAAAAAAATGCTTTAAAATCCACTAGGAAGAAAATTAAAGTGTCTTTTTGTAGGGTGCTCCATTTTTTTTATGGTCTGAGGGTGATTTATCCTTGTGGAATAACGTGAAACAGGTGCTTTTCCTGAAAGATTCATGAGATCACTCCTACATACTGATGTCTGGCCTTTATGACATTTCCTAATACTGGAAGTGCTAAATATAGACAGAAGGAAAGTACTGCAGAGAACAGCATTTGCCCTGATGAGATTGCCTGTTACTCTTCAAAAAGTACAGTCAAGAACAAAATGAACTTAGTTCTACAATACATTAAGTAGGCACGCAGCTGTATTACGACCTCGATTAACAAAACTATGTGCCCACAGTAAAAGACAATAAAACTAGTAAATCCTTAGAGTAATTCCAAAGTATAGATGAAGTATACAGAAAGCCTGATGACTGCAACAGTTGCATATTTTGAACCATGTTTTAATGGACTGTTAAGGCTCTGGGATTTAGCTGAGTGATGGCGCTGCATATTGCTATGGAATGCAATCATGGCAATAATTGCACATGATACTTCACTGTGGAAAAGTCAGTTTTCTTACATAGTGTCAACCTACATGATAAGAGTGACTAGTATTTGCTTGTTTTCTCAAAGACGATTACCACCTGGGTCTGGAGCAATGACCAGTTAACTTTAGAAATAAATGCTAAATCATGATTGTCAATGACGAGTCCCACACAAAATATTTGCCTTTCATAAGCACTTTCATCTGGAGTTTTAACTCACTGCTCGGATGGTCTGTGTATTGTTTTCTCTAGAAAGTTATGAAATGGTTCTGTAATGCCTACCTACATACTCCTTCCTTAATTCATGCTAACTTACTCAAGGGGATCACCTTGTAAAAAATAAATTAACTTTTCACCCTGACCTCTACATTACAACTTGAACAGAAGTCTAAGTAGTGTTTAATACTTCATTAGCCTCATATATAATTGATGTGAGGTATACTAATAATGTTTTGCTCATAGGCAATGTTAAATGAGGAAGAGGAGGTTTGGAAAAGAAACCAAATAATTACAGACAAAAAGCAGAAATTCAGTAAAAATGCCAGACAGCTGGGCAATAACTTTGGCAATAAATTAGCTTGCTTCCAGCAATTTCAGGTGTTGTAGCTGTAATTCTTAATTCTCAATTAAATACCTTAAAAGCATAAGACATTTATATGGGACTATGATATTTCAAGTTATTTAAATACCAAAAATCAAGAGGCAAGTATTTTATGCCTAAATCACAACAGATGCATGTACCAAGACGTTTCAAGTAAAAGAATATTTAAGCATTTCATACCGTTTTTCAAGTCTCACTGTAGTACCCAAGTGAGAAGCCTGTGCACCACAGGCTCCCTCCGTAGCTACCGGAGCGAGAAAGGCACTTCCCCAGCGAAATTTTACAACAGCGGAGATACTAATCGCCGTACAGCAGTAACAATTTCTCCCTGTTGACTAAACAGGCACCTTAAACAACTATTCTCCTTCCTGATGTGTCTGCCCTAAGTGATCGAAGACAGGTGGAACAAATCTGGGCATTCAAGTCTGCCATAAAAAACAGGTTCTGCTGAAATCAACAGAAAAACTAAGATTAAGATAAAAACAGCTGTGCTGTTTTGTAGGAGCAGACCACCCACAAATCTCCCCATCAGTAAGATTGTCAAGTGCTTAGGACTGTAGAGATTGTGGATTTAGGAATCTAGTTTTATCCACCTTAACTTGCTCAGTTGAATACATTTAATGTATGCAAATATACTTAATAATTTCACGCAGTGGCAATTTTGTGCATCCAGAATGAATACCACAGTGACTATCCTGTACCGTAAAATGATACAGCAGCTAGTCTGAAACTGAGGGGAGCACCTGCTGCAATACCTAGCAAATACTCTGCCTGCAAGCAGAAAAATAATAATCTCCAATGCTTCCATCCTACTGAGAAATTAAGTCAGAAACACTACATTACCATGAATACTGTGTTTCAATTACTTGGTAGTTCTTGCAGAAACAGGCTCTTGATCAGGTTTAGGTCCTTCACTAGAGAAACTAGAAAACATGCAAACCATAATAAGGTTTCTAGCAAGCAGACAAAGCTGCTTAAAAAATACACCATCTACAGTCTTCTGAGAATAAGGAAAGGAAGTCGACTTGGCCTATAAATATTTTTATAATTATCAAACAGCTTTCAAGTGGCTTGTAAGAAAGGAGTTCCAGTCTATTATAATTAATTCTAAAAGACAGCTGCCTTCTGTGTGCTTAGTTTCTCCCTTTCTTTCTTCACTTTTGTTTTGTTTGTCTTTACTTAGATGTTCAGCTTTGTTTTCCCTTGGATCATAGTTTCAGTTGTTTTCAGCCTCACAGTGCCTCTGTAACTGTGGGACCCAGAAAAGACTGGAGGCAATCAAAAATATCGTTTGATTTATTTTACTGTAATGAGCCTTCTTTCACACCACTATACCACAAGCAGAAAACAGTGGTGAGACAAGCCTCGAGTAGAACATAAGTATCTGACTTGGCACTGTACTGCGTGATTTGTACAGCCCTTATCTCCTGAGGGTCAATGCTCTTCACCAGAGGATGAGGATCTGTTCCCCTAAAACTTTAAAGATCTTTGTTGTATTGAAATACAGCATGCTATAAAGAAGTGCAAATACACCAAAAAAAGCCATAGTCTTTGTATTTTACAATTTCGGAAAAAAGCTGCGAACAGATTTTCCCATGTCCAACCTTACAGAATGTAAGAATCACAGTCTTTGAAATGGTCTCATAAATTGTATTTGTGTAAGAATTGAACACGTTTTTAGAAGAAATAGTTTATTTTTATATTAGAATAAGCTAATAGTGAAAGAGCTTTTAGAGAGAAATAGATACCAGTATAAAGTACAGTCCAACTTCCATTACTTAGAAAGGATGTTGAAATAGAGCATCTAAATCCCTCAATTTATGTGTCCAGAAGAAAAATCACTGAGTAAAACTCAGCTCTTCTTCTCCAGCTTTGATCTACAGAGCTACTCCTAAAAAGTGTTTTAATCCTACCCAACATATTACATTTTTTTTTATAAAATCAGGTCATCATATCCAGATCCTTCCTTAAATTCTTTTCTAGCTATCAGTAACCACTCCTGACTCGTGAAGAACACTTTCCTCCAGCAATACAGCACTGTCCTTCTCCTGATGAGGGCTGTCCCTCTCTACCTGCAGTCCCTGCAATGGGTCCTTCACCATACGCTATCTATGGACTACGCCAAAAAGGAGGGTATGTAACACAATAAACCCCACTGATCCATGGGGTGGGGGGTCGATCTGTATCTACCAGTAGAAGAACAGGGATGTTCTGAAACACTACAGTGCAGCAAGTTAAGGTAACTGACCTTGCACTTCCAGATTTTTTTCTTCTCCTCCTCGATGCTTGTCAGTGAGTTCTTAGCAATGGATATCCTGCCAAAAACCAACGGTATTTTGTAATTCCATAAGGACATTGAGATCTGTCATGGAACTAACAAAGGGGAAGTAGATTAAAACCTGATGTTAAACTCAAAGACACTAAATAAAAGGCAGAGTAGATAATTCTAGACAGTTTTTAATAGGAGAGCTGCTCTGTATGTTCTGTCTCATAACAGCCAATAATCCAAAGACAACAAGATGTGATGGACACTGCAGGCAGAGAATGCAGCTTTCTAGGTAAGAACAGAGGATACCTGTATAACTGATGCATTACAGTCAGCTGTTGGACACACATGTAGGGCAGGTCCTTACTTAGAAGGACCGCTGTATGTACATGATCAGGAAGAAAAAAATGGATATACACAGAAGTGCACGGAAGGAAACAGGTAGGGATAATGAATGGCAAAGCAGGAGGGAGTGGGTCTGTGAGCAGCCTCTCGCTAGAGCCGATCCAGAGAACAGGCTTAGGTATCTTTAGACAGCAGAAAGGAGATGAGAGCTGGGCCTGAGGCTGAATAGGATACCAGCACGAGTTGACAATAATTCTGTGGTCATCCTTAAGGTTGGGATACACATGATTTCTCATCCAATGTTAATTCAACCTATACTGTATATAAAAGCATGGTCTGTAATTACATATTATAGTCCTTTTTTTTTTCATGTGAACCCCTTGTCTATAAACGTACCACATATCGATGTTCTAATGCTTCCTATACCTCTAGTTGTTAGAAGGTGACACAAGGTGAGATAAAAGATGTGATTTGTAAAGGTCACTTGTAACTGCAAGTGGATCATTCCCACAGTCACCCACCATGACTACAGGTACAATCAATTAAGCTAGCTTGGCTGTGCACGACTTGCAGTTTTAAGTGTCTTTGGAAAACCACTCCTTTGAGTTGTTACTGAGAAACACGCCAGTGTAGAAACACAAATAATCTAATAACCAGAATACTTTCAGCCAATAGAGACTAGCAAAGCCCTATAAACACTTTATTGATTGTAATATTTTACCTGAAAAATTAATAGAGACTATCTTAATTTGGACATGCAAACTTAGAAACCTGCTTTTCCATAAACAAAAGGGACACTACCTTTGACAGTACCCAATTGATTCCAGGTGGTCATCATTCTTCAAATCAGACACTTCAAATCTACACTCAGGACAGTAGAACAGGGAAACAGGACTGTGCTCAAAACCATGCCTTCCTCTGTTTCCCCATCCCACCCCTGAACTGTATCAGCACGTCTACTGTCTATACTACCTGGACCTATGAACCTTTTTTCAGAGATTAAGCTGGCATTGAAGAATCCTGCATGTGAAAATCAAGGAAAATAACATGGCTAAAGGAATACAAAATCCTATAATACATTTTCACCAACTCTGACTTGGGATAAACAAAGCTGGACATAGTGCTGGTCCTGTCTGTGGCCATATTTGGTGCCTGAGGCTTGTATCACACAAAATAATCTGAGCAGGAGTGTATCTATCTTTTCCAAAAAGCAGCAGAAAAGATTCAAACTGATAGAAAGATTTGAAAAATAAAATTTTGATTTATTGAAAAGATAAATGGGATACACATTTCACAGTACAAGGAGAAAAAGAACTACTTGAGACAAATAAGTATTGTTAAAACCAGCAACAAAGCTAAGAAGCAAGAACAAAAACCACTTAAACCAAAAACAAAGAATAGTTCTTGGAAGACTTAAATACTGTGAAAGTATCCAGTAACGAGCAAATCTGCACTATCAGTGGCACAAACTGGAAGAGCTAAAGGGACTTTTGGATGTCTAAATACTATGATTCTGATCCTCATAAAAATAGAACATACTTTCTACTATCTCTGGAGCAATACAAAAGATACACCCTCTGCTTGAAAGAAAAAGCTATCAATGTTTCTGCTTCAGCAGGACTAGTCGCAGGCAGTGATTTAATTACTAACGATCGTTTCTCTTTTTGATGCATAAACCCAAGTCCCACACGGTGAGATTACACATTTCAGCCCTGTCAGCGATGATACCTACACAAACCTCATTACGAGAGAGGAAAAAAAAAAGGAAGAGAACAAGGGTTTCTATGAGGAAAGACACAGGTTTTTCTGCTACATGTAAACAACTCCTCAACATTAGCAAATCAAATGTGAAAAATTATCCAAAATGCTAATGCATGCTGAATTGGTATTTCTTGTTGCTAATTCCCTTCTGGCTAAAGACATTGTCTGTCACTGTCCATCCAAGCATCCAGCTTTGGGACATGTCTCTAGCCAACAAATTTATTCTACCTTCATACTCATTTTTCTTCTTTCTTTGTTAAAACGTGATCGGAACTCTACCATATACAAAACCAAAACCAGCTCCTCTATGAAAGAACTTACTTTCCAAAAAGTACCAGTTTAAGAAAGCCCGAGGTGGGAAAACTGATTATTTAAAGATCCACAGCTCCCACCTCTGGTTTCGGTCTGTAGTTTTGAGCACGCAAAAGGTGGTGGTTTTAAAAACGTTTGCACTGTATTAAGAGCTCACCGTTTACTGAAAAATCCCAGGGTTGTCCACGCACTGACCCTTGTTTATCAGGCATTGTGCTTCCTTCAGAAATCTTAATGGCTTTCCTGAAGGCCACGGAAAGTTATCCCAGTGCCTGAACGAGGAAACAACCTCCGTTTTACCTTTCCGGAGCCATTTATCTTTCCACGGAGCTTATTGCCCCGCCTCGCTCTGGCGGACAGGTATTTTCACCAGCCGAAATTCATGTCCCTGCACGACAAACGCGCTTCCCGCCGGCGGCGCCGGCAGTCTCCGGCTCCGCGGCGCGCCCGGCGGGGCGGCCCGGGCCCGCCGCCCTCCCGGCACGGGGGGACGCGACCGGCGGGGCACGGCGGCAGCGGGCAGGGGGCTAGCGGTCCCCGCACGGGGGGACACGGCCGGCGGGGCACGGCGGCAGCGGGCAGGGGGCGAGCGGTCCCCGCCGGAGCAGCCCGCAGCCGCCCTCAAGCGCGGCGGGCCGGCTGGACTTCTCCTGCGGTGGGGAAGCGCTCCCCCAGCGCCGCCACCCCCGGGCCAGCCGGGTCTCGGGCACCGCGGCGGCCCTCCGCTGGCGAGCGGAAAGCCGGCAGCCTCTCCGGGAGGGACGGTGTGAATAACTGCTCGAGCCCGCGGTAAACACGGCGCGTTCGTGCCGCCGCTCCGCTCCGCCGCCCCGCGCAGCCCGCAGGGACGGCGGTTTCCAGCAGAGGAGGTCGGAGCTGTGTTCGTCTGCCCCGAGTTGAAGGTCGAGCTTGTGCTGAGGGAGCTCCGCCACGAGCGGCATCCCACGGAGCAACATGCGGGGAGTGAGAGCGGAGATCCGGCTGCGCCCTCGAGGGGCGAGAAAGGAGGAGAGGGCGACTCGCTGGGAGCTGGCAGCCCCTCAGCAGCCCCGGAGTGCCGCAGGCTCAGCGGGGGCCGAGAGGAGGAGAGTTCAGAGAGACTCGAGACATTTCTTCACCAAAGAGAGCCACGAAGGGGTGAAGGCAGCCATCGCAGACAACTCTCGCTGTGACATGCCACTGCTGTGTGTTTGTAGCCCTTGAAAAGACACACTACAAAGAAACTGGTGTAGTGCTGAGCACTACTGCGTGCTACTGGGGCAAGACAGACAATTCGCCCTCCTTTGCTAGTTTTTAAGCCTTTACCAAAGTGAGACGACAGTGTTTAGGGCCTGGGATTACTCTGTTGGCTTCTGTCAACGGAAGCAGCAAAAAAGTGATGGCGTTTTCTTTTTAATTTGATATTTGTTTATTCATAGATTCATAGATTTCTAGGTTGGAAAAGACCTTAGAGATCATCGAGTCCAACCGTCCCTAATCTCCCATTAAACCATATCCCTAAGCAGTTCATCCACCCTTTTCTTAAACACATCCAGGGATGGGGACTCGACCACCTCCCTGGGCAGCCTAAGTACGATACTTTTATTATTGAGTAGTTTAAGAGTTTCAGTTACCACTGAATCATGAACATTCAGGAAGGAAAACATTGGTGAGTATCCTCCCTGTCAGAATTTGTGTCTCATTTATTAAAAAATAATGTAAGAAGGCAGGAATATTACCCACTGTCAACAATAGAAGTTTTGTCACTGATTTCAATGACGGTTGAAGATGTGCAATTGAATCTCTCGATCAGTCTCTTTTTAAATGGATATGTGTGTCCATTTATATTTTTATGCAATGTTGATCTCTTTGGTAAGTAAATGGAATCTCTGTTTCTTAAATCAGAGGTTATTAGATAACCTAATCAATGCCTTTATTTCTGGACAGCCTAAATTGTCCAGTGATCAGTGAGATACTGTAGCAGCATGCGTGCTACTTTGACTGTCGATAATGTGAAGACCAGATAGATGACTTCTATATTCACACTGTAGATCCAGTCCCAAATAATGGGAATTTTTAAATTAATCGGAGAAAGAAAATACTTTATTTCATTTTGATGTATTGATTCTTCTTATCATTAACATTATCCTGTATTATTTATTTTATCAAGTGCAAAAATAACCTAAATATTTTAAAATAAATATTTTTAATGTGGTTAATGCTGTTAGATCAGCTAGATAGATAAAATCAGATAGATAGAAGGAAAGAATGCCTGTACTGACTAAACCAGGAGATACTGTTTCACCAAAACTTTTGCCTAGTACGTATCAATGAGATTCAAAGTCCTTGAATGAGGAGGGCATAAAGCACAAGGAGAAACCCACCTAGACTTACTAATGACATTGCAACTTTTTTTCACAGACAAAGACTTTGAAACAACAATCAAAAAGCTTTGTAAGTAAGATGAATTCTGTTTGAAAGTAGGCCCAACTATACTAACTCACAAGATAGCTTTTGAAAGGTGCTCGAGCCAGTTTAAAGAGCCAGAACTTGCCAGAGGCCTTCATCAGTAGTCCAAATTAAAATTTATTACAGAGAGTAATTACGTGTAATTTCATATTAAATTAAAATGCACAGCTAAATCCAGACAAGTATTAGTTTGACAATATAGGAAGAATACAAATGTATGTACATTGTTATACAAATGGGTAGCTGTAAAGATAAATGCATGATATTGTTTGCTGGAAGAACGGAGAGGACCCTGTAATAAGTACTAACCTAACTGAAAATACAGGTGCTAGTTTCTCTACTGTGAGTGAATTCTACTTGGTAATAGGGAAATGCCAGGAGAGCTGTCATGGCTCTCAGACCTTGAGATGCTAACCGAGGGAGTATCTGCCAGCTCCATGCCAGGAGCAAGTGTTCCTGTGAAGTTGAAGCACTACTTTTGCCGCTCAGGATTTGTTTTCTTTGCTTGTTTTCTTTCCCAAAGGAAAGTCTGTCTCAGCAGTCAACGAACAATTGATTCTTCATGAATCGATGATTTTTCAAGAAAAGAAAGAGGAAAAACTTTATAGGTTTTGATTCAATCCAATATACGGTGTTTTCTGTGTGAAAGAGAGCCTTAGCTTAATTCTTTCTGTCTTATTTTCCAGGGAACCCACTTTAAGTCTTTGAGCACTATAAGAATGTATTTCTTTAATCAGAAAATATTTATTTCCCATTAAATCCCTGAGTTACAGGAAAGGGATTTTATCCATCTGTTGACTTGAGACAATGTAGCATAGTGATCCACTTCAAAAAGTCCCGAATTAATGAAATGGTTAATAAACACAGTTTTGCAGTAAAAGCCAAACCATTTTAAGTGAGAAGCCCCCCAAAATGTCTGAATTTATTCACTTTCTTATTAAATTGGTTTACTTAAGTGACCAGTGTCCTTACATATTTTCTCTTTTTCTACAGAACTGAGAATTCCTTAGGAAGAGACCATTTTGTTCTCAGAAACACATAGAAGTCTACAATCTGATATGACGTGATTTTCTAGGGCAAATTTTATGAGTTCAGCGAGAGTTGATGTTGCTCCTGTTGTCCTGAAAATTACAGTTTATCAGCCACATTCATTAGGCTCTTCATATCTGGGCATAGATTGTTGAAATTGTAGTCGATGATGTAACAATAAGAAATAAACCTAACTGGCAAGCAATAATCCTCTCCGTAACTTTGCCAGTTTTGCATATATATAATTTCTTACTTGCTTTAGGTTTTTGGCTAGTCTTGTCAAACGATGGAGTGATTCAAGGGAATTGAGTTAGGAGACAATCTGTCAAGGTATTAAGTCCCTAGAAATAGGAAACCACTTAGCTAGTCTTAGAATATGTCCTGTGTCTCAAACCCAAAGATATTCAAGCTAATTTTTAATTTGCCTATGAACAGTTGGTGCTTTTCCCTCACTTAATTTTTTCATTTAATCAAATAACCTTCTAGACCTGATTTTTTATTAAAAATATTAATGCACTCAGCAAAAATTCAATGCCACTTACTCTAATGGGACCAGAATTTGGCCTTTCTATGTGAATATCATTTTTATTCCCCATCAGAAGTGATTTTATAATGACTACCATAACAAGATAATCCATCAAGGAACTGATGACAACTGCACTTAGTAACCTATTTAACAGATCCAGTTTGACAACTATTACACATTAGCGCATGACATCAAAGCAGGGTGTAACTTATATTAAATTAATATAACAAACACATTTGATAGTGGACCATAGATGCTTGAGAAGGTTTAAGGTGTTAACTTACGAGCAGAAGAATTGTTTGGTGTTGGAGTAATACTGTCTTGTGACTGGAATGGAGAAAACACCTACTGCTTATGAAGGTAGTTTGATCATCAGATTCAAGTAAATGCTTGAATTTGTTTGCTAATGGTACTTGGAGCTGTCTGTTCGTGAAGAACTTCACCAAGATTTAATTTCATGTGGTTCAAGAATAGGCATATGACAGTAACTGTCCCTAGAAGAGACCACATTCAAACTGGCATCTTTCAGTGCACAGATTGCCTGTTTTGAGATGATCATTCAAGTTTTACAGGGAAATACCAAATACCAGTGTCTCTGTTCTGTTTTGGAAGAAAAGATCCAATTTTTAGCATGTATTTCTGTGACGGGAATGGAACTGTGATGAGTGAAATATATTATCATAGAATGGTTTGAGTTGGAAGGGACATTGAAGATCATCTAGTTCCAACTCCCCTGCCATGGGCAGGGACACCCTCCACTACATCAGGTGCCTCATCCAGCCTGGCCTTGAACACTTCCAGGGATAAGGCAGCCACAACTTCTCTGGGCAGCCTGTTCCAGTGCTTCACCACCCTCAGAGTGAAAAATTTCTTCCTTAGACCTAAACAAAATCTCTCCTCTTTCAGTTTAAAGCCATTGCCCCTTGTCCTATCACTACATGCCCTTGTAAAAAGTCCCTCGCCAGCTTTCCTGTAGGCCCCCTTTAAGTACTGGAAGGCTGCAATAAGATCACCCCAGAGCCTTCTCTTCTCCAGGCTGAACAGCCCCAGCTCTCTCAGCCTGTCTTCATAGGAGAGGTGCTCCAGTCCTTGGATCATTTTTGTGGCCCTCCTCTGGGCTTGGTCTAACAGGTCCATGTCCTTCTTATGTTGAGGGCTCCAGAGCCCTCCAGGTGGGGTCTCATGAGAGCAGAGTAGAGGGGCAGAATCACCTCCCTGAGCCTGTTGGCCATGCTTCCTTGTATACAGCCCAGGATACTTCTCAAGCCTGTCAGAGTCCCTCTGGATGGCATCCCTTCTCTCCAGTGTGCCAGCCACATCACACAGCTTGGTGTCATCTGCAAACTTGCTGGGGGTGCACTCAATCCCCTTGTCCATGTCACTGACAAAGATGTTAAACAGCACCGGCCCCAATACCAACCCCTGAGGAACGCCACTTGTCACTGGTCGTCACTTGGACATCGAGCTGTTGACTGCAACTCTTTGAGTGTGACCATCCAGCCAATTCCTTATCCACCGAGTGGTCCGTCTGTCAAATCCATGTCTCTCCAACCTAGAGACAAGGATGTCGTGTGGGACAGTGTCAAATGCTTTGTAGAAGTCCAGGTAGACGATGTCAGTTGCTCTTCCCTTAACCATAAATGCTGTAAACCCATCATAGAAGGCCACCAAATTTGTCAAGCATGATTTTTGCCCTTAGTGAAGCCATGTTGGCTGTCACCAATCACCTCCTTATTTTCCATGTGCCTTAGCATAGTCACCAGGAGGATCTGGCCCATGATCTTGCCAGGAACAGAGGTAAGACTGACTGGCCTGTAGTTCCTCAGGTCTTCCTATTTTCCCTTATTAAAAATGAGGGCTATGTTTCCCCTTTTCCAGTTGCTGAAACTTCACTGGACTGCCACTACTTCTCAAAAACGATAGATAGCGGCTTAGCAACTTCATCTGCCAGAAAATTATCTTGCAAAAGTGTAAATAGCAATAGCCATGGTCTTAATTCCAGTGAAAGATTTGTTATACATACGGTATTATTAATAGTCAGGAAAAAGTTGCAGTTTTTCTGGATCCTTGGAAATATTTTTTATTTGATACAACATTTTATCACAGGAAAATTTCTTTTCCTGCAGGTAATCAGAATTTAGAAACTATTTCATAAGAAATGCTTAGAATTATTCTGCATCTTATATATGTACTACTTGCATTTAAGTGTTGCCAAATATTTATGATATGTTATGAATTCATATCTGCTGTACCATCTTTAAATGCCTGTTTTTTTAAAGAGTACAAATCAGGTATTTCAAATTTACACCTACTTTTCAGGTTCAGTTACAGGAAGCTTTGGATCAGTGTGACCGTTGATTACCTTACAGGCACAAGTGAATCTTTCAGGGAATAGAGGAAATGCCAAAGCCTGTAAGTAAGATGGAATGGTTGTAGCGTGAAAAGGCATGCTGGAGTTGGTCAGCGGGGGGAGTCCACAGTAAAGCAGCTTTGTGCATAGGGCAGAAGAAAGCAGAATTTATTGGCAGAGATGCAACTTGTATCAGCAACATACATTCCTGACATTTTTTAAATAACTCACCTTACCAAACAGCATAAGTGAACTACCTTAAGGACACCTGCCAGAATGTGTTGGATCTCTCTATAGGATTTTGCCTGGCTGGTTATTTCTTTATTCTTCTGTATCTTATATTTTAGCAAACAAAATCTTATTGTATAACTCTGACTCTTAATTTCACTGGTGTTAATTATCTAATCTTGGAGTTTGCTATTGGTATGCAGTAATACACCTGAAGTATCCCTTTAAACTTATGTTGCTTATGAAGTTCACTTTATGCTTTGCCTTCACTACAAAGAATATATCGAAGTATCTGTCACAGCCATCCCTCCTTAGAAGAGTAACAACTTTTACCAGCAGGAATTAAAAAAAAAATAGAAACAATACTATCCCAAACTGAACCAAAAAACTCCGCTGTATCAGTCATAATGTGGCATATTTCTACAGTTGGAGTGGTATAACAGCTTGCCTGGAAATTTGGGGAGAAAAAGAGTAGCTGGAAGTGTAGTTACTGTTGACGCAAAGGTAAGCAACAACTTCTGCTAATGCTAAACAACCTCTCTGAGTTGCATAAGCTATAATGAAGATCACGGTCTGACAAGTACAGCTTGAATTGATCAGCTTTTAGACAGTTTCCATCCAGAATAATGTATTCCATGGGTTTTCAGCAGGAAGGTAACCATGTGAAGCTCTGTCCTATTTCAGGTAAGCCCTTCTTGTATTCTGCTGAGCTGTCTTGAATATCTATGCTGCATTGCAGATCTGTGGTACAGATGGATCCTGACTGATTTTTTTAGTGCTGGGAGTGGGATGGGAATATGTCATGCTCACTCACCAGTGGCCTACAGAGTATGCTGGCATTTATGTATATGTACGACTTAAAAAGTACATTAATATTCCCATTGACTGCATAAAATTAATTACTTTGGTTCATAACTGTACTCAAAATCTTGCACTTTCAATCAGTCCGAGCATGTAATGCTGCACCAATGTATCCTATTTCTGTCAAAGCCTCTGTGTACTGCATGACTATGGTATATGGTGATAATATATAGTAATAATAAATAATATTAATATATAATTTTCTAGCCTTGTAAGCCAACATTAAACTATCTGCAAAACTTAGTCAATATTATCAAGGGAGACATAAACATGAGTAGTGTCAAAAGCGTCAGCGCAGAACGACTACATTGCTTCTTGGAGACACTCAAGAGCTGGATGTTTTTATCCTCCTGCTGTGTGACTAAATAAATGCTTGTTTTATGACTGAAATGTAGTTCTTAGAATAATGAACATCTGGAGGTCATGTAGGCCAAGCTTCATCTCCTTGGGGATATCAGTGTGAAGATTTTTTTTCCCTTATCTAATTGGAATTTCCCATGTTGCAGCTTGTGACTGTTGTTTGTAGGCGTTCTGCTGTGTACCTCTGAGAAGTCTGGCTTCATCTTTTCTACACCCTCCCTTTAGAGTTCAGCAAGGTAATCTTTCCCTTGCTTTCTCTTTTTAAGGCTGACCAAACCCTGCTCACTCAGCTTCTCCTTGTACTTCATGTGCCCCAACCCCTTTATCACCTCGGTGGTCCTCGGCTGGATCTGCTCTGCTATGTCAATGTATTTCTTGTATAGAGGAGTCCAAAATTCAATACAATACTCCAGCTGAAGTCTTGCAACTGCCAAACAGAAGGGAAGAAACACTCCCTTGACCTGCTGGCCACACACTGCTAATACATTTCTTGCTTATCACCACTCTCATGATGGGACTCCATTAAGGTATGTGCTACAGATGTCTCAAATGTCTTCAAAAAGACATGCAAAATAATCCTTCTTCCCTTATTCTTACAGCAAAATTAGTGCAATAACTCTCTACAATACAGATTTTCTTATATTACTAACAACTCGAAACAAAAGCCAAGCATTAGTACTCATATAGCTTCATTAAAATGCCATGAAAGTATTCACAGACAAGAAGATTCTAGTGGTTAAATCCTGTGAAGTTAAAACATTAATATATTTATATAAAATCTGGCACTTAATCACTGCCCTTACAGAGAACACTTTTCAAAAACTGAAGCCATAAAGGAGCTGATAATATCCTAGGTTTATGTAATGCTTCTTTTCCTCATTGCCATTTCTTTGCAAGCTTCTCAAACGTGCTCAAACAGGTGATAGATGTTTTCCCTGTCAGCTCTCCTCCCTAACTAAATAATTTACTTTCTAATGTAATAAATGTGGGGTGTATGCTTCCCAGGATGGATGCTTGAATCTAACATTCCATCAGGCAAGCTTTGATTATAGGGTTTTTTTAATTATGAATCTACAAGGCGGACCTGGCACGATACTGTCATGAAACTAGCATATTCGTTATCTTGAGGTGAATCTCAAAAAATACAGTATAAAAATATACAGAATTTATATCTCCTTTTTGTTCAACAGATCATTATTTACTAGTTCTTATTTCCAGATGAAATTGAGGTTAGGTGAGTATTTCCAAATTTGGGTGCCTAAATATAATAGGACATATGTATGATAACATAAAAGGACTAATTTTCTGGAGCGTTCACTGTATGAAACTACTGTTACGGTTAAAGGGATCTGAAAATAAGGAACCTTAAGTAAAGGCTCTGCATGACTAACATTTGGTATGAAAATACTGGCCCTGAACTTCAGGACATAATATTTCAAACAAATATACCTGTCTCCATCATCAGTGGTAAGTTCTACAGTGTGTTAAAAATTACTACCGTTGATGAAAACAGGACAGATTTTACTCTCTCTATTAAATCCTATGTTGTACATCAAAAGCTGAAATTACAGTAGCAAAATTCAGTACTGTGGTGGGGTAACTATTTTTTTTTTAAATTACCACCAACTGCTAGGCGTACAAGAGATTTACTCCATTACTGTTAAAGAACTACTATAGAATAATAGAAACTCCAGTGTGTGTATGTTGCTTAGAAATACTATGTAATGTATGTGTTACACTTTTACTTGTACAAACAGGTTTTACTGAATATTTAGCAATTTCTGTAACACACCAGGCCGATGAGCATCATCCTCTCTTCAAACTAAAATAGATCTGACATATTTTCTGGCCTGGAGGGGCAATTGTTACCATTGCTCTTCATTACAATTTAAACTCCATATATAACACCACCAATGGAAAAAAGAGAGGCTTTGCCTTACCTTCTTTTATCTTTGCAAGATCTGTAGTTATAAATTGAACCAAAGCTTCTTAAATGACTAAGCACTTTTAATGAAAATTCTATCATGTCTCTACTGTTTTTTAATTTTGGCAGGAAGATGAATGTATTCATATTTTTCAGGCTATTTCTTGCCTCTAAGCTATAAAAGCATCTGTAAGGCATTCTGTGACAAACTAGTCTCTGCTTTGAAGGGATGCTTATTACAAAAGCAAGGAGATTCTTCTGACAGAGAAGAATTTAGAATTTTTGTTTCCCTTTTTATGAGGGAAGAAATACTCATATTTATTTATATTCACGACCATTTAAATTTTATCTGATTGTTCTTCCACCTTGAAAGACTTCTGTTTCAAGCCAGGCAAGCTTTCCTATACAGGTATTTCCAAAGAACCTTAAGGTATGTGTCACGACTCCCCCTGTTCCCTTCCATTTTTTAAAATACAAACAGATTATTTTTGGACTTTTGATTTGAAATATGTGTTTGAGAGGTAGAAAACTGTTGCTTCGACCATCTGGTATGCTTAATTGCCTTTGCTGAGCACACCACTTCCATAAATACTGAATATAAAATGCACCTGGTATAATGGATAATATCACAAAATAAGATCAGATCATATAGTAAAAATGACTGTACACAGAGAAGGAAAGAGGAGCACATAGTCAGTTTTAAGTGTCAGCTTCCGCAATGGAACTCTGTTCCTGAAATTTGATGTAGAAAATTTTGTCAGATGAGCTGAACATGTATTTACAGTCTGAAGTTCTAGGACTGATTGTCATGCTAATAAAAATACAACCACTAAATATATTAGTGTTAGAACCAAAACAAAGAGGATGATGGGTACAGCAACATGTTCCATTTTTTTTCTTAACTGACATAATGTAATAAATGACTGATGGGCAGTTGCATTCATCTCTTTAGAAATCTGAAGTTCTTTCCATATTTAGCATACTGAAAGATCTAGTCTTTCTTCTTGTTCTAGTGCAAAACTTTTGTTTTATGTATTCTGTGAGAGTAACTTGTAGTGTAGAACCAAGAATGAAGCCTGCATGAGGTGCAGAGCCCTAAATTTTGGGCACCTGAGCGATTAGACAAGTTGACAATCTTAAGACTGCCATTCTTTTTGTATAGGGAGAATTTGGTATCTGTGAAAGACAATATCTGAGTGTAGCTGAGTAGGAAGCTGCTCGGGCAAGCTACATTAGCCAAGAGAAAAATGCAGAGGACAGAAATGGGTGCTTGTGGGTATTTGTCTTGGTATTGGCATTGGTCTCTCCTTCCAGGACTGTTTATGCATTTTGAAGTAGGCAAGCTTGGTTAAAAAACCAACAGAGGTACTGGGAGCCACATCCAGGACTAGGATTTTTCCTCCACCCCTACCCAAAGGCACACTTTATTGCAATGGTATGACCAGCTGCTTCTGGCCCTGTGAATTTTGTATTGTTAGCTTCATGGCTGCACAACTTCTGTGGAAGACCTGAAGACCTCTTCTTCAGTCTCGAGCTAAGGCACTCTCTGGAAAAATGGCTTTGAATCAAACCAAGGAAGACGACTGGCTTCCCAATTGCTTAATATGGTCTCTAACCCCTGAACTATTACATAGAAAGCACAGTGTCCTGCTTTCAGCTGGGACAGAGTTAGTTCTTTTCAGCAGCTAGAAGAGCTCCATGTTTTGTTTTCAGTCTGGGATTCGCTCTGAGAAGAACGCTGACAGCGCACTGATGTTTATAGCTGGCACTGAGGTCTCAAGGACTTTTCAGCTTCCCGTGTTCTGCCAGCGTGCAGGAGCACAACAGGATAGGGGAGAGCATGGCTGGGACAAAGGGTCCACAACTCCCCTTATGATTTGAACTTAGACTTAGGATTGAGGGCCAAACTGGCCAATTAGTATTCCATATCACACAGCATCATGTCCAGTATAAAAGTGAGAGTCAGCTGGAAATAAGGGCCTTTTGCTCTTCTGGGACTCTCACTTTCGGACTCTTGGAGTACTCTCTCTCTCTCTCTTGCTCTCTTTTTGGGCCTCTTGCTCGTCCGGGATTGCGGTATCAGGATTTATCTGTTTCGGGATCGTTAGTTTGGGACGAGACGGGCCTCGGTCAAGGGGTGGTGAGCAACTGCACCGTGCATCACTCATTTGTATATATTTTATCATCGTACATATATATATATTCATATATTAGTAGTAGTAGTATTAAATTGTTCTAATCTCAACCCAGGGGTCTCTTTCCCTTTTCCCCTTTAATTCCCTTCCCCATCCCTGGGGGGTGGGGGAGGGTGAGCGAGCAGCTCTGTGCAGTTTAGTTGCCGATTGCCCTAAACCACAGCACACAGCACAGGTTTTTCTGTTATATGTTTGAACCAAAACAATGAAGTTGAATCTGCTGTCTGATCTTGACATAAGGTTAGGTATGATCTAAATTCAGAAAATGCAAAGAGCCCTCTGGGGACTCAGGCACAGGAAAAAGTAGTTCGTGAACCCAAGTGAAGAAGCTGGTGGTATCCTTAGCTCTACGCAGAAGTGAAACCTAGGCAGTATAAAACTCTCCTAACAAATTTCAGATGTGTGAGCAGTCAGGTAGCCTAGAATACTGTAGACTGTATTGCTGAACTAAGACAACAGTCTTTCACCTGGCCTCACTTGAAGTTCTTAAGTCCTTTTGTGGATCTGTGCCTATATTCACAGACATGGTCATTGGCAAGGAACAGGTCTTCAGAGTGGTGTCTTGGCACTCAAAGCACTGTGATTGTGATAGCTACATAGTCTGCTTTAAAGCAGCATTTAATTTTGGAGATTCACAGTCACGGTGCTTATAAAAATACTATTCTGATCTCTCTCCCTCCTCTCCATTTTCCTCAGAAATCAATAAATATATCATGTTCTCTATTCTGTTATCTGTCATAAGCCGCAAAATAATCTCAAAGCAACACCAGATTTGATATCTGTAAATCTCAAATATTCATTTTCTTTGTCTAGTTAGAAAATTGTTTTGTATACAAGAAACAATCTAACACTGAGGTAAACTTTATGAAGAAATCATAACACTGTTTTAGTATGTTGCAAATACTCCTTTAGAAAAACTTGTACTGACTCATGGAAGATCTTTTGTGGATGACTGGTTCCTCATAAAACTTTGGTAACTAGGTCCCAGCTGAAACATGAGCAGCACTGTGCTCTTCTTCCTGATGATGCAGTATATCAAACAAATCCCCTAGACGCTCCCCATTACAGGCTCAGTATCTGTCTGGTTGTGGTCACGGAGACAAAATTGTGGGAACCAACGTTGTAGATCAGAGTCAGTGTGAAAAAGGATATGTAAATACAGGAAGGATACATAACTAAGAATGTTTGCGAGTGCATAAGTGTCTTAGATTTCACAGCTTAATTCCTATTTAAATTCTTGCATTGTAAGTGGGTGATTTTCTCCATCCGGTACAGTTATAGATCTTCCCTTAAAGGCTTTTTCCTGTGGCAACTGCATACTGAGTCTCTGTCATCAGGCTGAGGTACAAGTTCCATTCCATCCCGTATTTCAGGTTTGCTGGCTTGGCGTTTGGCATATTTCTGAAACACGTAAACAACATTTAAGAACGCTATAAGCACCAACGTATAATTCACGAAACAGAATTTTCCTCCTCCCTTCCACTCACCAGCTTGCCTTTATCCAGCTTATGTCATTGTTTACAGCCTGTTTACAAGGTGTCCTTATAACATATCTACTAATAGGCTACATCGCCTCTGAAAACCTCCTTTAATATTTTTCCCTGTCCTATTGTTAATGGCAATTTGAATATTGTCATTATTTGTGCCTCTAACCACTTTATGTAGATAATGCTGTCATTTTTGTACACTGAACAGTTCCAGACTTTGTGTCAACCTGTGGCTGCTGAAGCGGAGATCTAACTCTGCACAGCAAAACAGGAAAAATAAATTAGTACTTTCAGACAACAGAAACTTCTTTCATAGAGATTTGCATTTCCAAGGGAAGCAATGACTACCTGGCCTGCTTCACCCCTTGTCATCTACTAACCATGCTTCCAGAATTGCTTTTCCATGTATTCATTGTTTCATAATATAGTGGAGTAGCTCACGAGAGGGATAAGTATGAAGGGAAAAAGGAATCTGTACACAACTTCCTTATCTCCTATGTCTATTAGAAACCACATACCAAGTGACACTGAAAACAGGTCTGACTGTGGGTATGGAGGCAAAAAAGAATAATATATCTGATTCTGTAAAACAACTATTATGTCAGGTTGCCTCTTTAATTATGAAGCAAGTTTTAGCAAAGCTCTTCACACTGGTCTCCTGTGAACAACATGAACCATGTCCACTACTGATATAAGTACAGACTGAATATGGAATTTGTAGCATCAGTAGCAGGAGCAGCTGGGGGAAGGTAATAAAGTGATCTCTTGTACTAACCTGGAGCACTTTATAATAGTAGCAGTAAAGCCTGTGAGGCTGAAGTAATTCTCTTGCCATTAATTGTCCTTCTTTAGCAATTTTTTCTGCTTCTTCATCATTTTCCTGGAAAATTGAGACGAAACGAATGAATATAGCAATCAGTGAGTTACTCAAAGGCTGGCTGGCATTAGAAGTTCTATTAAAGGGGCAATTCAAATCTGCAAATTTATATGCAATTACTGGTAGACTGCAAAGGCACACTTTAAATTGCAGTTTTTTTTAAAGTATTGGATTGCTTTTATGGTTACAACTGGTACCTTAGGGCTATCAATAACAACTTTCATGGATAATTGTACCATATTGAAAACTCAGTTGATTACAGCTCTACACTGTTTTGTCCAAGGCACAAGCCTCTTCAAAATCAGGCCTGACATTTCCCACACATACTTAGTTTTACACAAGACAAAGCCACAGCTGTTGTCCTCTCCTGTGCAATGCAATTCAATGCTTTCCTTTTAAAAATAACTCTGTTTGCATTCATGTACTTACTCTGAAGTTTTTTAGGTCCTTATTTCAAAGCTTTTAGTATTCTCATCTGATTTTCTATGAAGAACTGCAGTCTCTCAGAAGAGAAACTTTTCCTATGTTTTTTAACCTAATAGCTAAGCTTAAAGCACAAGTGGTGTTTTCAGTCACACAACTGTATCAAGTTTGTTTGGTTACAGAATCCCGGCCTCTTATTCTGAGCATGTTACAGAGCAGCAATTTCTTGTACATTCAAACAGAACAGGCAATGACTTCTGTTCTAGTCAGAACCTAAAAAAGTGATAGAATTAATTAAGCAGTATCTAGGATTCTGGGCATTTCTTTGAAAATTACGTGCACTAGTCAGTATACTAAGGATCTGACTCATTAAATACTTCTGCACATCCCTAAAATGAATTCTTGAGTATTTGCCTGAATAGAGATGGTTACCTGAATTTAGGCCTTCCCATCTTATACTAAGAACAAAACATACTTCCTTGATCCCAGGATCTCAATATAGTTCATGCAAAACATGTATTTCACAAAAAGAAGTGTATTAAGATGAATTGTTTACACGTTTGTTTATCACTTTGAACTTGAATTAGTAACGGAACTTACCTTAGCCCATTTTATTTTCTCTAGCAAGTCCTCCAAGTTTCTCTTAACCGGAACATAATGTTTCCATGGTTTTAATCCAGTATAAAAGTGTTCATAGTACTGGGAATCTTGCTTTAATACTAGGCTGTCACCCAGCAAGAGGTATGGAAACCTGTAAGCTGCTACAGTCCCATCTACGTTCACTTGGTATTTGTACTACAATATGAAGACAGAGAAGAAAAAGGTGAAACGTTTTGAATGAGAACACTGACTGTATAAAAGATGATTTTCACAGGTAAGATATAATTGAGTTTATTAATTCTCACCTTCAAACCTGTTCTAGTGTTTAGAAAATGTAGTTTCATGGTGTTCTGGATAACATCATAGAAAAAGGATTTGTTTTCAACCCAAGACTGACAGGCAAGAACCTTTGTGTCACATGAACTGCCTGATGGTTATTCTATTGAAGTGTCCTGAGATAGAGCAAGGGGTAGAGCTAGGAAGGAAATAAAACTAATCTATACCTAAATTCAAAAAGAGGAAATTTATTCTCACTTACATTATGTAGAATAATTTGAAACATCTATTATTAGATGGAATAATCTGAAATATTATACTAAAAGTAACCATGAATACACTGCTCTGTCAGATGCTCTTGGCTGTAACGGCATTTCTGATATATTCATAGAATCATAAAATGGTTTGAGTTGAAAGAGACCTTAAAGATCATCTAGTTCCAACCCCCCCTGCCACAGGCAGGGACACCTTCCACTACACCAGGTTGCTCAAAGCCTCATCCAACCTGGCCTTGAACACCTCTAGGGATGGGGCGTCCACAACATCTCTGGGCAACTTGTTCCAGTGCCTCACCACTCTCAGAGGGAAGAATCTCTTCCTTATGTTTGATCTAAATACACTCTCTTTCAGTTTAAAGCCATTGCCCCTTGTCCTATCACTACATGCCCTTTTATTTTCCTTGTAAGAAGCCCCTCATCAGCTTTCTAGCAGACCTCCTTTAAGTACTGGAAGGCTGCTAGAAGGTGTCCCTGGAGCCTTCTCTTCTCCAGGCTGAACAAGCCCAACTCTCTCAGCCTGTGTTCATAGGAGAGGTGCTTCACCTCTGGAACACAACTTCAATTGCCATATATTATGATTGCTTTTTACAGGACTCTGTCCCATTTACTTTTTATACCTCTGTTGCAGTAGAATTTGTGTGCTAAATTGCAACAAAAACACCCATCTATTTTTCAAACTTGTTACTACAAGGACTGCTTCTGACATCCATAACGTACTTGCAATGGACATGAGTTGTGTCCATTGTTTTCATATTTGCCCCAATTAAAAAAAAAATAATGATGGTGAGAAATCAAATTTCTCAAGCTATTAAAAAATATAATAATCTTCACGAACTGTCTTTAAAGGACTCCACAAAAAAAGTATAGTGGCTTTCTTTAGAAGTGTGTCACACTATGACTTTTATTACAGGTGGTCTATCTACTCTGCATGAACCAGTGCTCCCAGTAAAGCATAATTGTTTTCTTTACTAAAGGGAATTAGCAAAAATAAGCCTTATCTTTTCAGTTGGTAAGAACTTGACAGCAAAATTAATCCAAGACTGTAATTTTCTTGCTACCTTAAAGAAGTCAAAGAAGCCCATCAGCTGAACCTTTCCCAGTTCTTTTTCTTTTTCTCTGAAGAAGAAATATCCTGTTATTCCTGCATCTAGTAGTTCTGGATTTTCCTTGGATAACTTGACAAGATGGAGACGTTCTTCTCGGCTGTCTCGACCTCTAAATAAGGCTCGCTCAGTTTTGTTCTCCCAGAATGGCCCTATGAGCATTGAGCGATAAGATAAAAGCAAACAGTAATGACATGTTCATGATATGTTCAGTGCAAACATGGAACTTGCTATGACTGTGGCATTACACTCAGAGACATGGTAAAACAGGCATGATTTCTCGTGAATCCATACTCACATATTAATCACAGGGTTTAAACTCCCAGTTCTGGCTTGAATTTTGGGATTAGAAATTGAGCAACTAATAAAAGGAAAAGCAGAGATTTGCTTTTCCACTCAACAATTTTATATCAAAATATCTTGCAGCTATGTACGAGATTATAATCAAATAACGTAAGTAAAATTAAATAATTCTCCATTCATAACGCCTGCCAAAATAACCAAAATTTCTTTAGTAAATTCCACTTCTGTTACCTAGTAATTTCGTTAGGTCTTTGAGGAATGACAATGATGACTTTAAAATGAAAAAAAAAAGGCTATACTGCATCCTTAAGATACTTAGCAAGAGCCTGAAAGACACAATCTCTGCCTACTGCCTGCTTTTAAAAACATTAAATATATGCTTTCTCATCCTTCTGCTGGAAATTTCCTTAAAGGGCCTAAAAAAGTGGAGTAGGCTCTTACCATGTCCTAACTGGAAAAGCAGCTGTACTAAATCAGTAAACAGAATGCTTCAAACTGATAATTTAATCAAAATATTTAATTTTAAAACTAATAAAGGTAAAAGAAACTGTCAACTAGTCAAATAAAAAGAAATACCTCCTCACTCAAGTTTTACTCCTTAGGTATTATACATATCATTTGTCTGATCCCTAAATATTCTTGAAATTTCCTGGGGAGGTTAGACACCTGTCAGTAAAACTGACTCTTCCCTTCAGAGCTAGAAAAACAATTCAGAAGATCTCACTCTGAGGTATATTTTTTTATTCAGACAATATTTTGTTATTTGAAAGAGGCTGCAGCGTAGTAAATAGTTTACTTCTTTAAGGATTCAAATTCATTTTTATGTAAACAAAACATTGGGTGACATCACTGCCAGGAAGGATTACTATTTGATTAGAAGGAACATATTCAAGTCCTTCATGGAGGAGAAAGGCCTTTTAATTATACTGACTTTTCTTCTGACAGGTCACAGTAGCTATCTCCTGGATACCTTTAAGTTAAAATTCACCGTTATTGTAAACTGGACTTCTTAAATTTTGGCTCTAAATCCGTATTAAACACCTGCTTAGTAGCAGTGCTGAAACTGTTTAGAATCCATAAAGACGAACCTGCGTGTACTAAGAGCCCTCCTAAGGCACTTGTGGCCTGAAGACTTTAACACATTATTTGAATGCAACTTTCTTCTTTGTCAGGATTTACAAATTCTCACAATCTCTAATTTACCTGTGTTTCCTTGAATAGAAAGGAGATCATTTGTGACACCACGTAGGGTTTCAAGAGTTGAGTGAGTTACATCATACGTCGGAAGGACTATATCTCTTGAATCCACAGAGCCACACCATGAAATGACAGGCATGGGACCAGGTGTATCATTAGCTTTCCGATACTCAACTGGCCAATCTCCAACATTAAGATAAAACTCCACATCAGGAAGACGAACCTAAATATATACCCAAGAAAGGACAGTAACAAAAAGAAGCTGTTTGTCATTCTTACATGTATTCCTCAGTTCTCTTATGATTCCTCAGTTCTCTTATGTCATGCAGAACCAATAAACCTACTAGATGATACAGATTTAGCTGAGCTTAAGATATGAATTTGAAGTTTCTGCCCCGCAAGCAAGTTTGAAAGGAACACTCGCAGAGGACAGGAAAAGGCTCCCAGAGTCGAGCCTTAGCCCCTGCAGCTTTCCTAGCAATTTCATTACCGTCAAGCTCAAAACCCCCACTTTAGTTACAACCTGATCCCTGAAGATATACTGTCATCTTGATGAAAAAACAAAAGTCAAATCTTACTTCAGGAATTATAAATCTGAAGATGCAACAACAAACACAGTATTGCCACATCAGAACGACTTAATAGTCTTAAATGATGGAAAGTGATACCTTTCTCGCTAGTGACAGGAACATTTCATCAGAGAACATTTTGAAGTCTGTATACTTCCCTAAGGAGCGACGGTGGATGCGATTATTGAGAATAGTGTAGTGAACAATAGCACCTCTTGTTTGACTGAACTTTCTTGGGATTTCCTTAAGCATTCGCTGAAGATCAATGGTGGGAAAAGAAATGAAGTCCTTTGTAATCTGAGGTTCTTGGGATGGACAAGACATAATGTTCTGCCAGATCTCAGGGTCTTCTTCAGGACAGTCACAATATTCATGATAAACTGGTCCTGCAGAAAACAAAGCACTGAGCGTTTACATTTGTGATTCTACACCAATAATAATTCCCCCAAACACATGGGCATACAAATCTAGAAATTAGTGTCTTGACATTTTTTATGCCAAGTTTTCTAAAGTTATCCTGGGAAATCATCCTCCCTATAACATTTCTGGGTTTCAGCAGTATAATTGAGAAAACAGCAACATTATTCTCTTTTCAGAAATCAAAATACTAGATTCGTTGTTGTCAGGGTACAATTAATCTGCAAAACGAAGCTCCATTATTGTGCTACCTGCCAACCACGTAGAACATTCAGCATTGTTCTAACTATCCATAACTACCAAATTTCAGGTATTACAGTTTCAGTTTTAGCTTAATTCAGAACTTTGGTACAGCAGTCTTTACCTCTGGCATAAAGTGTTTTCTTTATGTATAATCAACTATTCTTTCTGTCCTTTGAAGCAGAGGGCCTAGGTATGACCAAAAGCCTCATACAGCATTAAAAAAAGGTCCTTACTAGAGGGACTTCAAATCACAGGTTCTGTCCTGTGTCATAGTATCATGGCTGCTGGCAAATGTGCACCAGCAAAAAGAAGGCATGCTACTACCTTAAGGACTCAGGACAGTTTTATTTGAGTCTGAAGACATTTCCAAGTTTGTACTTAAGAATTTATTTTTTTTTAAAAAAAAAAAGGAACAAATTCTGGTTAGAAGAAGTAGTGGTGAACTGAAACAAGATTCTCCAGAAAAGTAACTTTGTATTTTTTTCCTTGCTAAACAGCTATCCATTTGAGAGCAAGAGAAGGAAGTTAAAGAAGCAGATCTGGAATGAGAGAATAATTTGCCTTGTTTTCCCTGCTTTTAAATAGTAGTATAGACCTGCACTGAATAAAACTGGGCTAAAGGAAATAAAATTAAATATTGTCTGGTTAGAGAAATAGTATCTTTCTTGTTATGAAGGATCACACTTTTTAGAAATGACACAGACATTTAAATTACGAAGTATTGGGAACAAGACAAACTCCTTCCTTTCACAGGTATTGTTTTGTACTTTAGACAGTAACGTAATGTTGAAGTGAATACCCACTTGAAAACAGTAAAAATACAAGCATTGCTCTCTTACTCCCTACCAAATCTGAAGAGATCCGTTTCATTATGCAAAAGAGGGAGGAGGTGTCCAGACACAGAACCTTAATGTCAGAGGCCATAACCTACATGCTTATGCATCTAGGTCCTGTAACTTGGCAACGTATAGAGATTGCCACTGCTTCCTTCTCTGTATAGGAGAACATTTGTGATGAGGCTACATGAACAAGGGCGAACAAACCTCTGATTTCCCATCTCTTCCTCTAGCATTAGATTAGTCCATAGCATTTCTGTAGCTACCATCATACACTACATTAAATCAAAAAAACCCATACCTTTTAAAATATAAGGAGATTGAGCTACATGCTGATCACCATAAAGTATCTCAATTTTTAACCCTTTTCTGACACTCCCATACATCCGATACCGCATAAGAAATGTGCCATCATTTCTGTCCAAAGGGTGCGGGGTGTAAATTCTGGGGACCTCTTTTGGAGAAAGTGCTTTAATTACCACTTTAAACTGTGTTCTTCCTGAAAAGAGGGAAATAAAAACAGATAAAAGCACTTTAAGCTATTAGAACCACATACATGAAATAAAGACGAGAGCAAACTCTACTGGATTAAGTCCCTGGAATTTAATTTAACTTTACACTGGAAATTTTTTTATTATACCAAGTTGATAAAATTAATTTCCAGTGATGGAAGATCATCCTACCAAATTTTCTTGAGCATGACATACCTGATAGATGGAAAACTTGTAGATGGAGATAAAAAGTTAAATAATGATAGAAGGAAAGGCTAGCAGTATTTTGAAGCCAAGATTAGATTTAATATTGTTTTCAAGTTAGTGCTCTGAGGAACAATCATTTCCTCTAGAGTAAGAAAGATAGGAAACCAAGTTAAAATAACAGGAGAAAAGAATACTTGCCAGCTTGTGGAAAGGCAGCATGCAGGAGTCAGATACAAATTGTTCACCTTTGGGCTGCAGCTGACTGTCGTGCAAATTTAAAGTCCCAACTACTGAAAAGCAGGGATAAGAAAATGATAGCAAAGATGTTTCCCGGACATCTGTCTGACCTGTGCTTAAAGATCACCAGCATTTCATCATTAATGCACTGTGACTTTTTAACTGGGCATGGAATATTTTGTGGACGTTAACTACGCATAAACATAAATCTGTTATATTCCCTTATTTCCATCACAAATGGTCATCGTCAACTTCATTCTTCAAAAAATAGGACAGATTATTCACAAAACATTATAGTCTAAGCATTGCAAACCAAACCAATGTGATGAATGTTGCCACAAAGTAGTACACAGAAAGAAACTGAAAAAAATGCAGTTAAAATCTGAATGTGTCCCAGCAGCACTACATGATTGAGCTGTTACAGTTATTTCTACACCATCCATATTTTAACATATTTTACATCCACAAATAGAACAGCGACAATGCATTGATGTGGTAAGTACAACAGTTGTTTCACGATCAATCATGTCTTCCTTAGAGCACTGGATCTTGAAATTGGATTCAAGTCAACTACAGTGCAAAAGTCTCCAGATTAAATTAGGCAGAATCCTTGTGATTTCAGAAGTGTATTTCCTGACATGTCATGCCTCTTCACGGAGAGAACAGTTACCCTGAGTAACTCAGATTCTTCCAGATATTGTTGTTGGAGTCGACCCCTCAATCAATAAGCATACGGTCAGTGTCTGTGAGCAGAAGAATCTCTCATGGCTTAACACAATCTCCCTCTTCTGCTTTGTGTTCCCATGTGAGAATATAAAACGTGGATTATTTGTAATCGCTCCTCAGTTTTCTTACTATTCAAAGTCCACGCTAGGTAAAGATGCCAAGAAGCAAGTCAGAATACCTTCATTTGACAACACACTGAGGAAATAAAATGAAGCAAGCATTCATTCCTTCTTGGAATGCCACTTTGGCAAGCAGCTCTCCCACCAACTAAGAAATGTAGAACATTGTCTTTGGTAGCTAGCGCATCTATCGTGAGAAGCCCTCATTTGACTATCAGTCCAGAATGATTTCCAGAAGTGCACTTCTGAGAAGTAAAGGAATGTTAAGGTTGCCCTGGATATATGGTACTTCCTTTTCACAGGAATGATGAGCGGACACCTCCCTGCTTGCTTAGGTGGTAGGCTGAAGACACCTTAGCAGTACAGTTACGCAGTGTGACATTTCCTTGGGCAAGCAGAAGTATAACTCAAGCAATGCTAACAGACTTAAATTCCAGAACCATTTCTACGAATACTGTATTGGTTTAGATCTAAGATTGTCACGGCTTGGGATCTCTACAGCTTGCATCTATGTGAGTAGAATAGATTCAGATTGGTTCCCAATTTGGGAACTCCTCAACTTGTTTTGGCGTATCTGCAAGCAGAGTAATCATCAGAGAAGAGGTAGAAAAGTATAGTTTTGATCCCTTCATGTATTTTTGACATCTGGCTACTTACTACCTTTCAAGATGGCATAAAGTAGAAATACAATGATAATGTAAGAATGGCCTGTAATGTGATCACAGGCCATAAATTCACCTTTAAACCAAAGATCCATTTAGTATCTTGCCCTTTACTGTCACCAGCAGAGATGTGCAAGATAGTAAGAAGAAAGAAATTACAGAGGAATACTTCTGAACTTACTGTCTTCCCCTTCTAGAAATCTGCAAGAAAAGGACTTGAAAAATCACAACTTGTATGCACATAATTTCAATAGCCTTCAGTGAAGGTTTTCCATGACTGCTCAATCCTCATTTAAACATTGTGGTACTTGTTGCATCAAAAGCATCCTAAGGCAGTTCTTTTTCCAAAATGTGATTACATATTAGAGAAATGATGTTTGTTTTAAAACTTATGTCTGATAATATAAGATTATAGGCACCAAAGGAAGTTCTGGGAAACAATGAATTTTAGTTCTCATTTTGTTTTCTCCTCCTTGAATTAGCCTGAATCCTGTAGCCAGTTTCAAAACTGTCCATGAGTCAGGTATCCAGAACTATGCAGAATGTAGTCAGGTTCTTTCTGAATATATCCTTCAGCTCTTCTTTGCTCTGTGCAAGATTACACTGTGCCACGCAACACCTGATAACATAAACATAATGGAGAAACACAGAATAACAAGAATCACAGAACTGTTGAGTTTGGAAGTGACCTTGAGATCATCCAGCCCAGCCCTCTGCTCAAGTCAGCTATAGCAGGCTGTCCAGGAGGACTGAGTCCTGTTGAGCTTTGAATACCTCCACAAATGGTGATTTCACAGTCTCTCTGGGTAATCTGTTCTGGTGTTTGACCACCTTCACAGTAAAAAAAAAAAAAAAAAGTTTTCCTGTGTTCAGATTGAATTTCATGTGACTTCTTCCAGTCTTCAGGGACCTCTCCCATTTGCTGTGATCTTTCAAAGATGATCAAAAGTGGCCTGGCAAATGACATCAGCCAGCTCCCTGAGCACTTGTGGGTGCATGCCATCAGGCCCCACAGACTTAGGTACGTCCAGATATTGAAGTGTTCCCTAACCCGATCCTCCTCTATCAAGGGCAAGTCTTCCTTGTGCCAGTCTTTCCCTCTGGTCTCAGAGGCCTGGAATTCCTGAAGGCTGACCTTACCAGTAAAGACTAAGGCAAAGAAGGCATTTGAGTACCTTAACATATTGTGTTTTTTCTCACCAGGTCCCATGCCCCATTCAGCAGCAGGCTCATGTTTTCCATAGACTCCTGTTGTTGTTAATGTACTTGTAGAATCCTTTCTTGTTGCCCTTCACATCCCTCACCAGATTCAACTCCAGATCAGCTTTGGCTTTCCTCACCCTATCCCTGCACAATCAGACAGCATCCCTGTATTCCTCCTGGGCCACCTGCCCCTGGTTCCATCTCTTCTATGCTTCCTTCTGCCTGTGTTTACTCAGAAGCTCCTTGTTGATCCCTACAGGCCTCCTGCCATCTTTGATTTCCTGCTGGTAGGGATGGACCATTCTTGAGTTAGGAAAGGCAATCCTTGAATATCAGGCAGCTGAGAAGGCAACAGGGAAAGAATTCCTCTTCAGAAGAAAAGGACTTCTAATTTTTGTTCTTCACAATGATTCTGATGGAATTAGACTTCTCTTGGACTTGGAGTACAGAAAAAATTAATAAGTGCCAACTAAGATGACACTGCAAATGCTTGAACTTCTGTGGTTAAGACTTGGGAACAGTATTTTTAAATGAGAAGGACAACGTACCCAGGTCTAAGACAGCTGTGATAGCAATTTATTCATTTCCTTTTGTGTGATCCATATTTTTATGACCAAAGTACCTGCCTTTCACTTTACCACAATGAAGAGACTTCAGAGACTCTGAAGACTCTGAATCTAGTGCAAACACACACACTAAGACTGTGGTAAGTCTTTTGACAGGCTTGAGGAGAAAGCATCAGGGAGTTGGTTTCCTCATGAATGGTCTTCTGCATGAAGACGGTGTGGAGCTCTAGGCCAAATAAGAGAAAAGACGCATTTCTCCAGAGGCGAGTAACAATTTCTGTTCCTCATTCAACTAAATACTGCCAGAGGTACTAATGCAGGAGTGAGTTCCCTCCTTTTGAATTTGGCAATGGATTCCATAAATGTCTCTCCTGAAGGAATGGACATCTCTGCCTCTAAATGTTACTGCTGGTCACAACCACTTTTTTCAACTTGCTTAAAAGCAGTTGACTTAGGCCAAGTATCCTCGTGCTATGACTGCCACCTAGTATTATTTGGGTGAAGAAGCCTTGAAATCCAGAGCATGTGATGAGGTAGAACCACAGAGAAAATAGTTTCTGTTGGTATTATGTCTTTGACTCTTTCTGCTCATGGTATAAAACAACATTCTAACTGGGTATAGAGATTTCCTACCAGAGAAAACAAAGTTTTCATTTGTCATAAAAATGAGTGAATACTGAAAAATCAGAAGTCAAATACCACTGAATTTGATCTCCTTGTCCTCACCTACAGGAAATAACTAAGAGGGTCTTTGTTCCCAGCTGGTTACGTACTTACCACTCTAGAGACACGAGGAGGTCTGGATCTACCCGAAGGGTAGTCTTAGTTGGTGGCAGTTTAGATGCAGGAAGCATTTGACAAGAGAAGAGTGACCTGATAACAAAGTTCTCCTGGGAAAAGCTAACCCCACGGACAGGGAGGGGGAAGAAAAGGGAGACTGAATATTTAATGTAAGTACAAATTATTCACTGGAGGCAAGAGGATTTTTATGATTTACAACATTTGTTGCATAATGAGGCCAAGGCCTCTAAGCACTACCGCAGTATTTAATTAAAACAGCTTTTTGCTGATTTCTTTTTTTCAATTGGAGGAAGGTTACCATGGTACTTTCCCTCACATTTTTCTGTTTCTCTCAATCCAAAGAAATGATAAAAGAAAAATGTGTCCCTGTTGAATCGTCACCACTGGTACTTTCATGTTACTCTGAAAACCTGTCTGGGACACATTTTAAGTACAAAACAATTTTCCAGTCCTGAAGAAAGTCTAAAATACAGACATAGTCAAAACGGGATACTTTAAGAAATCCAGATGATGAAACTTGCTTTATGCATATTTTTTTTCTCTTGTGTAGCTTGCAAAAGCGATGTTCCATGCATGGATGAACGAGTGAAGAAATGAAAGGATGAAAAGTGAGAAAAGGTAACAAGGTACTGATTTATGCAAATTGTTAGAGAAGAACAAAAAGCCTAGTTACCCTATTTCTGACATGGATGCAGAAGAGCTCTGAAAAGAAGTAGTTTTTCCTCAACTGTTTTCAATATCCTCACTGAGATCAGTGCTGGTTACTTTCACAGATGGAAATTGTGAAATCAAGAGTCAATAAAGAGGCAGCTGAACAACACAGGTTCACTTAGCAAAACGGGCTCCTTTGGATAGTGTATACTCTGAGTCGGATGTGAGGGCGTATATCCAGGAACAAAGAAATACCAGTCGTGGTAACAAGTTGTGTGTGACCAGCACAAAAGGCATCGTGGTCAACAAGAGACCTGAAGGGAGGTCCTGCAGTGCTGCGGGTACCACGGCAAACTGTTTAGCTACATGCAAATGAGCACGGGAAGAAGCATGCCACTTCTCTCTGAAAGTATTTAGTAAAGGCTGCAATACCTGGGAGGCCTTGGAAATATTCATTAGCAGAATATGTAGATCATCTGAAGAACAGTTAACAACTGATTTTGTCATGGTCAATTGTACATAAAGACATGGTGGGCAGTTGTTAAACCTAGGGGAAAACCTACCAGAAAGGAAGGATAAGGTGATCCAAGTATCCAAAGAAAAATACCTGTGGTTTATATTAAAAGTAAGTTCTGTATTTTCAGCAGTAATTTTTTAATCTTTAGAATAATTTTTCTAGGGAAAGAGTGAATTCCACGTCATTTGACATCTTCCTAAAAAGACGGGTCAAAGAGTTACGGCCTGTAAGTTGATATTACTGTGTGATGTGCAATGGTGCACACTAATTCTGGAGATTAGACTTGACACTCAGAAAACTCATCTGGATTTAAAATCTACAAATTATCCTATATAAGTTTCATATTGGATAGCAGTTAAGTACTGACCTACTTGACTGAAATTCTAATCCACACAAAACACAATTTAATAGATTTGGACAAATTCTACAAATGGGAAGCCTTAACTGCAACTCTCCTGCTTTGGTCACAGTATTCTTGTTTGTGCGATGGAGGTGACAATGCAGATTTATTTTAGCTATCCCAGCAGGGATATTTTGGGATGTATTTAGTGTATATTGGAAAGCAGTGCCTTTATAATATTATTAATTGTAATTCTTACTGGCATTTTACAACTAGAATTTGAACATTTAAAATCATTTGAGAGCTGAAATGCATAGCTCATGTCTCTATAAGTACATTAAACAGTGCTCATGCACTGGAACATGATCAACTGTACCGCTACATTGTTAAACGATCCTTGGCACTCTCCTAAATCACTCTTGGCGTGGCTCAGGAGTTAGCATGGGCAGAGCCAACAGCTCTTCCCTGTCGGCAGCACGCAGGCACCGCCTTGGATTGGAGACTACAGAATGTCTTGGTATGAATGGAGAGCACTCCGTGCCAGACGGCATCAGGACCTGGAAACATTCCAAAGACATTGAATTTATTAATATAAATACTAACACATACTAACACACAAACACGCTGAGGCCAAAATTAGGTTCTCAGTACCCATGTCCCATCAGTTGATCTTGGAGGGTTTAAACTTGCATGAGAATCCAATTGAGCTTCACACCTTTTTACCTTTAGCAACCTCTTGTCTGAAGGCAAGGCTCTCTCTACGCAGCTGAAATCAGCCTCCGCTGATTCTTCAGTGCCATTGCAAAACTGCCCTGCAATCCAGCACCAAGTTGCAACAGCAGCTGGAGACAGTCCAAACCTGAAGTACCTGAGGTTCTGTCAGACTGAAGACATAACCTGTACAACATATATCTATTCTGTTAACTTTGCAACCAGCAGCTTGCTAACTACACGACACAAAGAGGCCGTGCGTACTTGGTAGATATCCTCTCGGAACCATCTATATGAATAGTAGATAACACAGAGCAAAATAACTACCTCTACCCTGTATAAATTAGCAACATGGGATTTCCACAGGGTGTCTGTCTCAGGGTTATCTTCGTTGTGAAATCCGCGATGCAAACGCTATCTTTATTTTGAATTAAAACGATGAATGTAAAGCGCGTGGAATTAACTTGCAGCAGAGAAGAGCTGACTGGCAGCGCACTGCCAGAACACAGCCCAGATCCCACCCTCGGGAGAAGTGCCATGGGACGGTTTGTGCTTGTGCTGCGTGAACAAGAGATGAAAATTACTGCTCCTTAACGGAGCAGCAGTAGGATAACGGAGCCCAGAGCACCGTGCTTGCCGAGGCAGAAATTTGAAGCAACTGGTGTGTGTGCAAGCGTTCAAGATAATTACGTTAGCACTTCTGAGCGGGTACTGGGAGTTTACAGCCACCAGCCCCAGGAGCACCGTTTCATTTTGAGCTCGCCGGTTTGTTGTTGTAAAACACACGCTGTTTAGAGGAGGCTATGGGTGAGACGCGGAGCTCTACGGAAGGAGGCACCCAGCTGCTCCAGAAGAAAGGAGGCGTTTGACCATGTGCTCTGCTCCCCAACCGGACCTGCGTGTCCCGGGCGATGCGGGACGGGCGGGATGCTGAGAGAAGCCGGGGGGGGGGGGCTGGGGGGGGCAGCCAGGGAGCGGCGACGGCATCGCAGGCGCTCGGGAGGGGCGAAGGAAAGGCAAGGGGGAAAGGGTGGGCAGCTCCGAGCAGCTCCTCCGAGGAAATGGCAGCCCCGGGCAGGGTGTCCCTCCCGCCCCTGCCCGCCCACGAGCACACGCACGGTACCTGCCGGGGAGCGGGAGAAGTTGCGCCCGGCCGGGCTGACCGCCTGGATGTAGAAGTAGCGGACGGGCAGGGTGAGCCCCGCGTCCAGCCCGGGGCCCCACGCCAGGCTCCGCTCGGCGCTAACGGCCTCCGTCGCCTCCGCCGGCCGCAGCCACGACAACGCGGCGCCCAGCAGCAGCGGCAGCAGCCCGCGGCTCCCCATCGCCCCGCCGCCGAGCCCCGCCGCGCCCGCTCGCAGCCGGGGGCCGGCGCCTCCTCTGGGCCTGCGCGGCCCCGCGCCCGCTCCCCGCCCCGCCGGGCGGCCCGCCGGGGCCGGGGCCGGGGCCGGGGCCGGGGCTGGGCAGTGCCGGAGGGAGGCGCGGGAGGGGCCGGGCTGGCCCCGGGCTGCTGATTCCGGCGCTCCCTACCCGCCTCCTCCGCCCTTGGCCCGGGAGCAGCCGCAGGGCGCGGGGCACGGGCCGTCCCGGATGGGAGCCCAGGGAGGTCGAGGAGCGAGAACTTTCCCGTCCAAAAACCAGGAGCGTCTGCCCGGGCCGGAGGCGGCAGACCTCGGCAGACCCCGCGGCGGGGTCCGCGCCAGCGGGGTCCCACACGCCGCGGGGTGGGGGGACACCGTGCTGCGGGCCGGGCCGCAGCGACGCTTCGGCCGCGCTGCCAAAGAACGAGTGTCCCGGATCCCGGCCTCCGGCCGGGAGGGGAGGAGGCGGCGGTCCCTGGGTGCCGAGGTGTGTGCGCTGCCAGGGAGTTGGGCAAAGTACGGTGCGGCCGGTGTGGGAGCGAGGAATGAGCCCCGGCCCCAGCTGTGTGCGGGCGCGCTGCGCCGTGCCCGGCCGTGCTCTGTCCCCAGAGGTTTTCCTTCCCTGTCTGTGGGCGCTGTGCCGGGCAAAGGGAAGAGCAGATGATTTGTGTGTTCCTCCCCCCGCTCCAAACAACACGTTCCCGGTGTTTTAGGATGCAATTCAGCCGGCAGCTGAACAGCTCGTCTGGAATTTTAAAGAGAAAAAAAAAACGTATTCCTCTAAAGCTTATTAATTGTTACTGCCTGTATCAGCTTACGGGCAGACAGAGATTGCAATAAAAGAAAAAAAAAAAACAACAAACCCACTCATCATTTAAAATTCTTCCTTGCTGTGTCTGTGGTTTCTCACAGCATTTAAAGGGAAGGACAGAGCAGGGACCCTGTGGGGTGTTCTGGTGTGTTGTTCCCTGCTGCTGGGCTCACTTACCATCCTGGGGAGGGGGCTGAGCTCGGGCCTGAGCCCAGCACCCCGTCCCAGCGTGGCGCAGGCACCCACGTTCAGGAGGTGAGGGTGCTGTCGCGGCCTGGGGGTGAGATCCTGCAGGTGGCCCTCCTCAGCGGTTAATGTACGGTGATGGGGAAAGGGGGATCATGGCAGTATTCTCTAGAAAATGTAACAACAAATGAATTTCAGACATTTAACACAATGGAAAAGAAACGGGGGAAAACCCCAATGGTTTGTCTCCTAAGGCTGTTGTATCATTTTTATTAGAAGCATTTGCTGCTACTAGGAAATATTCCAGGGTGTTGGAAATATACACACACACCCCCACCCACCTAGGGGGCGTTTACAAGACTGTAGGAGAAGTAACTCAAGCTTCCATGCAAGCCTGGATTTTCACATGCAAAACGATGACAGCACGAATGAATGCTGCATGGTTTTGAATAACATGAACTTCAAGTCTCTGCACATACAGACCATGAAAAACAGGTTCCTTGAAAGTGGAATTATCCAGTCTGGTTTCCTCCTTGTTTTTGCCTTTAGTCTCCTAAACTCCTTCACCTCAGACAACCACAGATCTCCACCAACATACCATGTGTGATACTCCCAACAGGCAAGAGAAAACGTGTAGTGTTAATCTGGAGTTAGTATGAGCTTCTTGGCCAACTAGTGCATCCCTGGCTGCTGCTGTTGGAGCAGGGATCAGCGAGGGTGACTTGCCTCTCCCTCTGCACCAGCTGGGAGCACGTTTGTAGGAGAGGGAGGCTGGGAGCAGTCAGCATAGATTGGCCAAGGGCCAACCATGCCTGGCCAACCAGATCGCCTTCCGTGATAAATGGGCTCTGCAGATGAGGGGAGAGCAGGGAATGTCATTTACCTTGAATTTAGCAAAGACATCACTGTGTCCCTCAGCATGCTTGCATCCAAGTTAGGATGTTATGATCTGGATGGGCGGACACCCAGATGGGTAAAAAACCATCAGGATGTTTGGTTGGGCTTTGCAGGGGTTGGTTAATGGGTCATCTCTACCTGCTGGCTGGTAACAAGGAGAGCACCGCAAGGACCTGGCCTAGGACAAGGTCATGGAGAGCTCCATCATTGGGTTGGCAGGTGACACCAAACAGGGATGAGGTGATATGCTCCAGGGCAGGGCTGCCATCCTGAGCGACCTGGGCAGGCTGGAAGAATGGGCCATGAAATTCAACACAGTCCTGTACCTGGGTGCCAGGGAGCAGCGAGGGAGGGCTGCTCCCTGGGGAATGGGGACAGGGAGCACAGCACCATGGCTGGCAGCAGGGCCTCACTGGGGCCCACCCTGCACGTGGCAGACAGCATCTGGGGCAGCTGGGAAGCCACATCACCAGCAGGCTCATGTGGACAGGGCGGGGCTGAGGTCAGGCAGGGACAGCAATCTGCAGATGTGGATCAGGCCCAATGAGGGGATGTGGGGTCAGATACATGGCTGGGCAGGGCAGGGCTGGGGAGATGGAGACTGATGTCCTACAGCATTGCTGGGGGAAGGACTCACTGCCCCATGCTGGGCTGAAGTGGGGTCCTGGGCCACGGGAAGGGTAGGGGAGCCCTGGGGAGGAAGGTCAGGGCCTGTTGGTGCCCTCAGGGTGCCCTGGACAGGAGCCATCTCAGCGCTGGTATGGGCTGGGACCAGCAGCCATGAACTCTGCGGGAATGGCCCTGGGAGGTCCCGGTGGGCACTGAGTGGTACGTGGGCCATCAGCGAGTCTTGGCAGCAACGATGGCCAACGGCAGCCCGGGCTGTATGAACAGGGGCAGAGCCAGGGGTGGAGGGCAGTCATTATCCCCCTCCACTCAGTACTTGTTAGAGCACATCTAGATACCATGTCCATCTTCGGGCTCCCCAATACAAGACATCAATAAACTGGATCAATTTCAGGAGAGGCCATTGAGGTGGTGAGGCTGGAGCACTGGCCCTGTGGGGAGAGACAGAGGAGCTTGGCTTGTTCAGCATGGAGCAGAGACGGGGGACACACGCCTTACAGGATCCCGCCGTTCCCATGGGGAGGTCATCGAGGAGATGGTGCAGAGTGGGAGGACAAGAGGCAATGGGCCTAAGTTGAAAGAAGAGAGGCTCAGCCTGGAACACGATTCCACCATGAGGACAGTCAGGTGGAGGCACAGGTTCCCCAAGGAGGTAACGCAGTCTCCATCTTTGGAGGTTTTCAGGTTCCAACTGGATGAAGCCCTGAGCAGCCTGGACTGACCTCAGAGCTGACCTGCTGTGAGCAAGAGGTTTGAGCAGAGACCTCTTGACGTCCCTCCCAGCCTAAGCTATCCTGTGATGAAACCAAGAGATTTCTGTTCCTTCTTTCAAATGTCCTTGAGATTTGTTACAAAGTTCAAAGGTCCATCTGGGGACACAAATGACCTAATGGCTGGACAGACACCAGGACAGAAACACCACCTTGGCTCATAAACCATTTTTCCTTCTGAAACCAGGCTGAAGGACTGTGTCACTGAACTCGGGCACCACATACACCGGCTGTAGTAATTAATGTTGAAAGACAGCGGTGAGTCTCACACACGATCACACTGCACGTGGCAGCCAGGCTCCACTCAGGCCTCATTCCAGCTGAAGGGATTTTCACATGGAGCTCATCGCCTTGTAAAACTACTCATCAGCTACTACCCTTGGCCCCTACGGGGAGTATCGTCTCCTCAAGGCAAGTCGTAGGGATACAGCTTGCGCAGGGGTTAATGTATCTACGGTAAAGATACTACTGCTGATGGAAAACTATACAAGAGACTCACGAGCTGGCAGGAAAGGAGAAGGCAGCGGCACCGGCAGCCGACGATGGATCAGTAGCTGCCCACGTGCTGCCG
The DNA here is from genome assembly GCF_009769465.1 of Tauraco erythrolophus. NCBI lineage: Eukaryota > Metazoa > Chordata > Aves > Musophagiformes > Musophagidae > Tauraco > Tauraco erythrolophus. Next base: position 118,543,291 of record NC_141465.1, on the reverse strand, counting down.
GCCAGCGCCGTGGCAGGCAAAGGACGCGCATCACTCAGCCGGCACGTCCTCCGTCCACGCTGGGCAGGCTCAGCCACCCGGCTGGCGTGACCGCTGCCTACAGCTGCACCATGGAACGAGGCCAGGCACCTCATTTTAAACCTACAGCATCGTGTGCCATCAGCACCCTGGCAACAGTCCTCAGAGGCTGGATTTTTTTTTTTTTTTTTTAAATAAACTGTCTATCACAGTTTCACAGCAAGTGAAAAATACATTTTTTTCATTTGAATGCAGAATTTATGTCAAACAAATAATTTTAAATATGAAAATCCTATAAATGATGAGCATTTATAGAATATACTTTTGCCAAAGCAAAAGCTTGGGAGTGCGAAGGTGTCAAAATCTGTCTCTGCTAAACTGAATGGGGCTGATCACTATTCAAAAGGACTTTCTTCCCATGTTTTCACGCAATCGACTGTTTTACGGAACACCATCATTCAGGGTGAATATTAGTTTACAGATCCACAACTGATTTATGACCAAAAGCAGCTGTTGTTTGCTTACACTAAATCAAGCCTTAATGTCCTGTACACACACAGCACAGCAAAGGAAAAGCTTTTTTATGCCAACGAGGTGAGAACGTAATCCAACTTCTGTTGAACGGGTAGAAAATATTTACAAATAAAAACGTTCTAAACCATCCACTTCTAGTCAAGAAAAACTGTATGACCATTTACTTCCCTTGTAAACATTTATTTTATTATTCTTTACCTTCTGTAGGCTGGTATTCCCAATTTTTGGTTAATGTATTTTGCAGAAATGTACAGCAGCAGAAATTCCTCACTGATACTCAGCTGGTATTATCCTGGGATAAAGTAATAATACGCTATATTATAATAATAATATCGCTATAGGTTTGAACGACACACCCACTTCTTCAACGAAGTTTACAGTATAAAAACCAAGGATACCTGTTACCTGCTGTAACGTTTTCACCTTTTAGTTTCCTGTGGAGTAGTCAATGATACAAGCGTTGCTTGTTTAGTGTAAAATATATTATTTTAAAATACCAGTATACTGTCCTTCCAGTTACAAAAATATAATTATGTCCTACGGAAATTTTATTGAATTAAAAAGTATATCAAAAATACGGATCAGCATTTTAGACCATATGTGAAATCAGAAATAAAGCAGAAGCAAATGTATAATTATTTAAAAACACTATCTTCTGGCTCAATGAGCCACTTCTGATTTTGCATAAAAAGAGACCAAAGCTCAGTTAGAAATTTAATGGCCAGGGCTGAGTTTTGGCTACTGAGTAATAATACTACGTTCTTAGCGTGGCCGAAGAAGAGCCGTAGGAAAACCTTTAGAGCCGTTCGGTTTGAAGGATAAAAAGTTCCATCGCGACAGTGGGAATGGTTGAGAAATACCAAAAAGGGACGGCAATTCAGCAAAAGGCAAAGAGCATTGCTTCCTGGTTTCATTTACTTCCTACGTAAAATGCTGCCGGTGTGCACGGCGCGGCTGCGGCCCGGCCAAGGGCCCTGTCCCGCTCCTGCCCTGCAGGAGCCCAGCGGCTGCGGGTGCCTCGCCCCGAGACCGGCCCAGCGCAGAGGCAGCAGGAGAACTCAGGGACGTAACAAGTTCTGTGGGTCAGGGCTGTCTTCCCACCATTAGGACAACTTTGGATTCAACCTATGAGGTTTATATAGGGAATAAATAGGGTAAATATTTTTACATTTTGCATGGTTTGAAGTGTTGGATTCTTAATCCAAATTAACCTGTTCCTAAGTCAAAGGCAGAAACCTGGCTGTTCATCTCAACTGTAACCAAAGCTGTGCTGGTTATGAATCTCTCATGTCTGAAAAGCAGATTTCCATGCCCAGCTGTGTTTCTTAACATCTTCAGGAATTCTGGTGGCTTTTCCGGTGCTGTGCCCCTTGCTGAGCTGTTTCCCGTGCACCAGCAGCACTTCTGTAACTCACATCGCTCACTGCTCTTGCAAAGCTGAGGAGAAAAATCCTCGTGTGGAATCTGCCTCAACTGCATGGCAGAACAAAGGCCACCAGGGACATTGCTGCTACACTTCCCAGGAATGCAGAAAAAGAACATCTGTACAGAATATGCTGTAAAAACTGAACAGGCGTCATCTTGTGGGGGTGTTTGTTGGGTGGATGGATTTGCATTATCATGCTTGATCTGGTAAGTGAGGAAAACGGGAGAAACAGCAATTTATCAGCAAAGTAACCTCTTGGCTTTCTGTTAAGTCTTGTAAGAAAAAGTAGCTCAAGCTAGAATTTATCCATTCCAGCACTGCGGAGCTGGCAGCAGCCTGAGCCACTGCTTGCTGACTCAGAGGAAAGCCATCCCTGGAGTTACACTGCCCAAAGCTCCACAGTTGTTTACCTTCTATTATTTTAGGAAGGGATTTTTTAACATTCTGTTTCCCTGCTAGGAGGAACAACAATGGTGAAGCCACATGTTTAATATGGCAGCCAAACGCTCAGCTAACGTAACATACTGACTTCTTTAAAAAGAACTAATGAAGTTGTACCAATCGATAGCAGCACAAGAACTGGCTCAAAGTATTGTACGTGGCTTTGCCTGCCCAGAAACTACCGAGCTGTTGTGCCATGTGAGCACCACCGGCCCTTCATAGCTCCGATTCTTTATCTATCTCGTCTAGGTAGTATTCATCGTCGGTGGTGGTATCACTGTCTGAGTCCGAATAAGCTGCTGAGTCTTCCCGATAGATATCAAGCGGCTCTCGGGGCGATGAAGCGGCCGATGACATTTTGCTACCAGCAGAACTTGAGCTCAAAAGCTCAGCCCTGTTTATAGAAGGGGTCTCTCCATCTCTGAGAGCACCAGGGTTGTTAAGAAGACAAGGTCTCCATAATCGCCCTTCTGTGAGTGACCTCTTGATATTTTCCAGGAAAGCCAACTGCTGTTCTTTGCCAAATATACCAAATTCAACAGAAGGATACATCAGATTTCTAGTGCTGTAACATTTTTCATCGTCCGACGCCCAATTTTCATTTTCATCACAAGACAACAGCTCCGAGTAAGATTTAAATCTCTTCCCATGCATACCATCTTTCGGCAGAATATTGCTTCCCGAGGCAAAGGTCTCATGGGAATCTCGGGCACAAAGACTCTCAGAAAGGAGACGCTCACGCTGATTTTTGGCATGACTCTTGTGCAACTGATAGCTACGCAAGTTGGCATTTTTTAAGCCAGCAAACTGAGGGGTATTTTGACACGGATTTAGCACTGTCTGGGAAGTCAGGTTTTGCTCTGGACACACGTCTGCCCGCAAGCAGCTGTTTACATCCATGTTTGAGTTTTTGTCAGTTAAAAGCAGCAAGGGGGGACTGCCGGCATGACTGCCGGCTCTTCTTTTCTCATCATCCAGTGGGTCTGATGTAGTAGCACTGGGAAAGATGGGCCGGCTTTTGCTTTCTGACCTGAGATCAAGTGTTCGGGAATTCTTATTTCTTGTAGTTACCGCCTTATCTGGAAATAGGGTTGTAAGCCTTGGCCTATTTTCCATTTTCACTGTAGTTTTTTGGGGACTGATGGCTTCCCTCTGGGTGTATGAGCTTGTAAAAGACCTCCAATCGGTGTTATTAACAAGCAGAGGAGGATCGTTCTTATTTTCAGTCTCCTTATTCTCAGCTGTTCTTGGTCTTGGCATATTCTTATCTGGGTCCAGACTGGGATTCTGATTTTCATTGTCCGACTGCAGGAATGACTCATGGGAATCCACTGAAGTCAATGAGTCAAGGCACATGTTGACCTCTGAAGAAGTGGCACTTCCATCGTTCTGTGAAAAAATGTTACTTATGTGCGGTTTGGGGGGTAAGTTTTTACTAGAAAATTTTCGACTTGTTTTGTAAACAGCTGCCAGTTTATTTTTAACTGAGGGTCTGTTTTTCCTTTTTTCTATATCTTTGACTTTGTCTCTTGTGCCGTCACAGGGGAGTTTGTTCTCGTCTTCTGCACTCTGTGTTATCTTCTCATCTTGTGTAACCCTGAGGACTTTATCTTTACAGTTAATGTTCAGGCTGCCTTCACTGCACCTCTCTGATTCCTGCAAACCACTGTAATCTTTACCCATCTGAGTACTCTGTGAGTTTTTCTCTTTTTTAATTTTTGAATTCTTTAATTCGTCAGTATCTGTGCTAACCACTTTGTCTAGCTGAAGTAACCGATCAGCACTGGAAGCTGTGCTTACCTCAGATGCTTTGTTCAGAGACTCTGACAGCACTTTGCTACAAGAGTTTAAATCATTTGCCTTTTTTCTTGAACTGTCAGCCCTTAATTGCAGTCCACTCCATTTATTATTATACAGAGGACTAGTTTGGTGTAGGAAATTTACTCTCTGTTTGACTTTGGTACTATCCCTGTCTTCCGCAGGAGGAAGCGGCACGTCGGCACATTCTGCGTTACCATTCCTTCCAAGGGAACTCTTCTGTCCTGGGTGGAGTAAACTGTTCAGATTTTTATTGGTGTTCACTTTAGGGGGCTGGCAGGAGCTTTCAGAGTTTCCCTTCCGTATAATATTTTTATTTGTTGAAGTAGAATACAAAGCAGTCTCTAAAGGTCTGCCTGGCTTGGGAGGGGTTGATGAAGTGGACATTAGCCGTGTGGCTGTTTGCAAAATTTCCTTCTTTTCTTTTAGATGTATTTCTGTGTTTTGGCTGCTTGAAGCATCAGAAATGGCCTTACCTGACCTAGCCACTATTGCAGTGGATTGTGGACCATCAAAAGAAATTTCTTTTGTCACCACATCAGAAAGCACATTTTCTGCTAATGAAAGATCTGCTGAACTCTCTTTCCTGTTATGTACCACACTCATTGACTTCGAAGTACATATCTTCTCAGAGCTAGGAGATAACTGGGAATTATCTTCTTCGCTATCAACAGCAGTTCCTGAGTTCTGAGGTGTGACCAGAGCTGAAGATACTTGGTCAGAAGAATACGAAGGCACCTCTTTTTCCAGAGTACTGGGGAAAAAAACATTTGCTAAACTCACATGACCTTCATTTTTCTTGTTTTGTATTCTTGGTGACTGAGCGTTTTCTTTGGGACAAGGTAAATCTGCTTCCTCTGGATTATCTCTAAAGAGGTTACAAAATGTTCTTGAATGCCTCCTGGGTAATGTGTAATAAATTGAAACTAGTTCATGATACTTGACATGATCTTCATCGACACAAACTGTAAACGTGCTTGTAGTTTTATATTTCTGCAAAAGATTTCCCCTTTCCTTACAATCTGAAAACACAGAGGATTCTCTTCTGCTTAGATGTTTACATCTGTTTGCCAGTTCAACTGATGTGCTATTACTTACTGAATCATTAGGCCTTTTGGTTGAAGGACTGGGGTAATCTTTTTCTTTCTTACCTTTAGCAGCATTTAATGATGCTGATGCTAAAAAGGAACGGTTCCAGTCTAAACAAGACACATCTCTTTGATTAGAACAAAAGGCATCAGCTCTATACGGAGTTTCAGACCTTAAACAATCGTACGTTGTTCTGCTTTCTCTAGGTAAAGAGATGGGTGTATCTGACATAATACTACCAGCAATGCTAGCTGATTTTCTAGGCAAAGTGTAATAAATAACAAGCGAGTCAGGAGATTTGAAGCTGTTTCTGCTAGGGGTGCCAGTAATGCTGCAGCTACTGGTATGTCTCAGCAAGCTGTCTTGCTTGTGAAGTCTTTCAATGCAAGGAGAATTACTCCTTAGTCTTCCACTTTCATTTTCAAGGCAAAAATAACTTAAATTATGTTCAGAGGTCTTGGGGTCTCCATCAAAGCTATGCATGTAAGTATTTCCAGAATTTCCATTTTGTGGAGAACTAGTAGTGAAGTGTCCATTACAGTCCTTAGTAACTAAAGTGCTTGTATTTTGCAGCGTTTTCTGTGAAATCTTTTTGGTAACACCTATTCTGCTCACTTGAGCTGTTTCTCCACCTTCTGCTTGAGATTCAGTAGTTGCGCAATTTACTGAAGAGCTAGGTGGTGTTCCTAAACGTTTAGAATTGTCTTTATGAGAAAGTGCTTGTGGAGGGCTTTGTGAGGAGCTAGTTTCAGGAGGACAGGACAACACGCCTTGGCAGTTTGCTAATTTTTCAGTGGATGGAGCAGAAGCAACATTCAGCGGCGAGGACTGTCTCTTTAGAGTAGCTTGGTTAATGGCTTCTGCGCTCCGATTATCCTGTTTGATGCTCTTTATTTTCTCTGCGTAACGCAGATTACATTCCCATTCTTTCTGACTTGAAAGAAAAGGTTCCTTCCTGCTCTCATGAGCTGGCAAGATACAGGGAGGCTGACTGAACACGCTGTTGGGTGGGCAATCGTTTTCCTTCATTTGTACATTTCTTGTATCACAGTTTGATGTATACATTTTTGCAAGATCTCTTCTGGCAGTGACTTGGGTTTGTCCCTCCAATCTCGCTGTGTTAAAGGGAGATGCATTGCTTTGCAATGTGGCAGGAGCAGGGCTGTTAGGGTGAAAACTCGGGGTGTTGATGTAGTTTGTATCTGCTTGTTGAGAAACTGACTGCAACGGCATGGCTTTGTCTGGCAGTTCCATACCTTCAACCCTTTCTAGTTGTGTAAAGTCTACCTCAGTGCTTCTTTGGGTAACGACGACTGAACTCCTGTTCAGTCCTATAGGTTTTGTTTGGTCCTTCAAATTAGGAAGGACTGACTCATCAGTTCTGATACCAGGTGAAGAAACTGAAGAGTTGCAACTTAGCCAAGGCTGACAGGCCTCGGTGAATTCTGAAAAAGTTCTATTTGCACTTCTTGTTAGCCTTCCGATACTCGTATTTTCTGGAGAATGCATGTGAAAATCGTTCTGCAGGCGCTGTGAACCAAAGTTGGCATTCTTTGTGTGTGCCCACTGCTGGTCATTTAAATTAGCCATAATGGCTTCAAAGCTGGCATCAGGTGAAATAAACACTTCATCACTGTAGTACTGAGGAATATCAGCCCAAGATGGATAGCTGTCCTTTTTTCCGTATGGAGAACTCTTTTTGTTTGCATACAACTTGCCATGAGAAGAAGTATCTCTATAGTAGGATCTAGAGAGATTATTTTCTGATTTGTATAACGGATAATTTTCCCAGTTATCAAAGGGCAATGGAGAAGTAGCTTTGTCAGGGCAACTAACTCTACTAAAGCAATTACTGCTTGAAATAGATCTTCTGTAGTGGTGTTTTGAGTTGCAATATGCGTATTTCTTGGTTTCTTGCAAAGAGCTAGGATATCTACCACGGTCTGTAGCATGAAACTCCATCAGTGACTGGGTTCTGAACATTTTTTCTTGAGTTGATGTTTGTCCAGGAGAGTCTGGTGTGTTGTTCCATACAATAGAAGACAGAGGAATTCTCTTTGGATTCTGTCGACCAAACCTTGGTACAAAACCATTGTTGCTCTCCCTTGCCAATGGATGTTGTAAACTAGAGGCTGATAGCTGGTCAGAAGATACTGATGAGTGACATCTCCGAAGGGAACATACAGAGTAACTTCTACCAGCTGTATCCCTGTTTATACAACTCTTGTGCCTAAATCCACTGTTTTGTGTTACGGAAGGAGGATACAAGCTACCTTCTGAAGACCGTCCGAAAGAAACGGAAGAGAGCCTACTGCTTAGCAGATGAGGATTTCCATCAACTGGATCACCACATTTGTAATCTTCTTGAAAGGCTGTCTGGTGCCACTTTATATATGCACTGTGTAACTTCCTTGGTCTGATGAAAATCTTGTGTTCATCTTTGGCTCGTATTGTTCTCAGTCCATCTGGGAAAAATGTGCTAGGCATGTCGCTCCAGTCATTTCTGTGTTGCCCCCTACTACCAGTCTGCCTCTTTGAAGTAGAGAATGCGCTACTGTATTGGACATTTGATGCACTGTTAGTAGAGACCGTCCTATCCAATGGGTCTTGGGCTTGTTCCTGGGCCAGCTGGTCATCCAGATCATTTAGAACTGCACAGGAAAAAAAAGATACTTGGTTTTGTTTTCTTTAATAACTTTCTGACTATTTCTGTTAAAAAGTTTCATGTACTACATTAATAACCAGATCTGGTTTTGAAAGCAGTCAGCTTCTCAGCATAGAAAACCCTTCCCAAACCACACATTCTTCCTCCACAGGACCTTTCAGTGGTCACTCATTATGACTACAAGGAAAAAAATGCACTGCTCCATGACTGATCTTAAAACTGCTCTTTATGTAAATGTTAGTCTTTATGCTATTTAAAAGAAAAACAAACCAATTCGAAGTCTGAATTCTTATTCACACGCTCTGTGTGTGTGTGTGTAAACTTTCCATATCTAGTTTGTAAGCAAGAAATCCCTGAAAAGAATTCACTAGACAAACACGGACCTTTCTCTGTATTCACAGAGCACAGTTGTGATGTACCTGTAAGAAAACAAAATCCTGCAAACCATCAAACAAGCATATTCAGTAGTCAGGCATGCCCACTGTTTGTTTCATTCAGAAAAGAAGTTCTCCACTAAATTGTAGCTTATGACTTTCAAAGGAGCACCGAAAATGGCATGTTCTGGATAAAAAAGGATTTAGGAACCTGTGATTCATTCTAGCAACACAGCTGTATATATATATAAACAGTCTCATGAACTGGAATTAAACACTATACAGCTCAGTTAACCAAGATACTCAGTCATAAGACTAAGTGACAGCAATGTATTTCAAGTATTTTTATTGGCAAAACCAATTACGCCTTCCCTAATTGTATTCTTTTCGTATTTTGAAAATAGCACACGTAAGATATAAACACAAACAGGTATGGCTGTTTTGTTATAGCATTTCCTAATCAATTTTAATAAAAAAGACTGATCAGTCCTTACAGATCTGTGCTAATAGTATAGAATCATTAAGAAAGCATTGCTAAGTAGGTATAGTTGGGAAAAAAGGTGATATGAAGGTACTAAAATTTTCCATTTTTCTAAGTTTCCTTTCAGATGATTTAAAAGTTTCCCTTTCAGATGATCTCTAAGGTTCCTTCCAGCCTATGCCATTCTATGATTCAGCACAGAAGAGACGACTCCTGAGAGAGTTTAGAACAAGAAAAAAGACGAGCTGTTTCTGAGTCTTCCATTAGGAGGACATTAGCCAAGGTATGTACAGTTTCTCTCTGCCAGTGGGCAAGTGTGCACAGTTATGATGGACATCCAAAAGCGGCGACAGGCATGTGAGTTTCAGAAGAACCACTGCCTGCCATGCAGTGCTCTCCTCTTCCAGCACTGCTGACTCACCCACTGCTTCCTGATCATGTTTTCAATCTGTTACCTCCTGTAATTTTGGGTGGTAGAAAGTAATATTCATGGACCTTTTTTTGTATAGATCTGAGAAAGTTTATGGAAGAACACCTCTATACTCCAATACGCTGGCTCTGATCTTACCTTGATTCCTAGCACTGAGAAAAAAAAAAAAAAGAACCAGCAACTTCCAACTGGTGTTACAAGGGCTCCCAGAAAGGTAACTGAATGCCATAATGCCTCTTGCTTCTGTGGTTCAAGGCTTTACAATTCATAACACCAGGCCCAGTAATTCATCATTATCAAAGTAATGCATGCAGGAAACTGGGATGAAATTATTCTCATATAACTGTATGTCTGCAACTACAGGAGGCAATATGGGCTCCTGTCAGAATCAGCAGAGAGAAACGTATGCTTTTGAGGTGTGATTCTTCTCAATTGGATCAGTATGACATGAAATGCACTCTAAGAGGGACCAGTGACGCATCTTGACGTAAATGTCAGAGTAAAGATTCTTCTGTCAGATGAAGCCAGCAAAAAGTAGCCACTATGCTAGAAAGTAACGAGCTGTACCTTTACAGCCTATGCTTTTGCAGAAAATTCTCTGAAACCAGTCACCACAGTCACTTCTGGTAACAATAATATCAGAACAAAGTAAGGACACACTCTTACCACTGAAAAACTCCTTCTCTAGCTGGTCATTCCATTCCTGTGTACTTTCCTCCATCGTTTCATTTTGGTTTGCATCAAAAGAACGTCCGCTTGTTTCAGTTGAGACTGGGGAATTACACATTTCAGCCTGTTAAAAATGGTAAGGCAACATGATTTTAGTTCTACATGCAGGTTCAAATTGTGTTTCACATCACAAATCCTGCCACAAGTCACAGGTCAGTGGGTCTATTAAATATTGTATTATTAAAACGTACAACTGAGGATTGTAAAGTTGCATGCATTTAGAGACTTTTACATATGTAATAAGATTTGCTCATCTTGTCCTCATATTGTAGCATGTTTTGGATATATGAGTTATAATGATCTTACAATAAGGGGCACAATTTACTTATTTTCTCTGTATGCATCCATATTGCATTGTATCTCTTAACTTAGTTTTTCCTAATCACTTCTTCCTTGACCAGCACATTTTAAAATTCAGACACTGACCTCCAAAAAGAGATTTAATAATTTAACATCACAGTAAATTTTCATATTGCAAGACAGCACTTTAGGGAGCTGTGATGAATTACCTTAGCAGTGGGGAAAATGTCATCCTATTCCCCATCTGAGCTTAGTTTACATGTTAAGCTAGAGAAGTTCCTATCCCATCCACACTTCTCTCAGCTCACAGTCTCAGATGGTAGAAGTGCAGACAACTGCTGAACTGCTGATTTATTTTAGCTGAGACTCTTCCTCCTTTTTTTTAATAAAAACCCTTACTACCTTTTAGTTCTAAACATTCATAATATTTTACTTGTCTAGCTATAATAGTCTATTCATATCATAGGCAGGATTCTCTGATATTTATTCATTCATATATTGATATAGATTATCCCTTTATTTTTGAAGTATGAGAGAAGGGAGGTGGCCAGTTTACCTCCTCTATACCTTTGACTATATACTCTATACCTTCTTAGTCCCCTCTGTGGTTATACCAAACAACTGAAGAGGAGGAAAGACGTGTTAATAATACAGGACAATAAAGTAATTAAAATAGCAAATACCATCCTTGGAGGAAATCTGTTTATTTCAACAGTGCGCCCTTAAATCACATCAGAAATAAAGCTGATAAGCTACTTACTGTTGCCATTTCTTCCACTTTCGAAGATGGGCTCGTAGAACTGTCATATCTGTAGGCAGAAGGATTTACTTATTAAATTAAATTTAAATTAAAGGCTTTGTAAAGGAATGTGATGTCATTTTACCAGGTAGTAAATATCCAGCAGTTTCTCTTTAACTGAGAAGCATCGGAAAAAAAACCTGCTCTATGAAGAATCTATCCTTCCCCCCCAAAAAAAATCCTGCTAACAAAAAAATGCTGGGGAATGCACAGCCAAGAATGAACTCAGCCTACCCATATCTGAATGCCTCCAACAGCCACAAAACAATTTTTTCAATCCAGTCTTACGATGGTATTACTCCTTTTTCCAAACAAAGAACTGCTGCAGTTAACTACTTGTAAACCTGCAAGTGGTTTGCACCTGCAATTCTCCTGTTTTTCTCTTCCATTTCACGCTGCTCAGAGCAGAGCTGTGCTCTGTCCCTGTGAAGGAGGAGAGACGCACAGCAGATGGTTTTTGGTGTGAACTTTGGAACTTGCTGTTACTCACCCCAAACAGCCTTTATTTACAAATTTTTAACACATGGTAGAAGGCTTGCCTGCTTCCCTAAGCTATATAGGACTGCAAGGGTTTGGCAGAGAACTGGCTAAGAGCATCTGTGAGTAATGCAGTGGTAAGAACAAGCTGAGAAGCCCTGAATATAAATGGTAGTCTGTTCTACGGGGTGACTTGCAGACATACAAATACAAAATAAACTAAAGAAACAGGAATGGCACTTGACTTTACTGAGTCTAGTCAAGTCTGCAGATTCTTATTTTGCAACTAAGCAAACCCAATCCCCTCAAAAGCCCTGAAGGAAACGTTGCTCAGCTTGTTGCTTATTGCCAGTTCTTCTTTGTCTCAGAAACGTTTTTTTTCCCAGGAAGTTAATTCTTCAGAGAAACTGAAGTAGGGAAAGACGGTTCTGCTCAGTCCTGTTTGTCTCAAAGTCTTTTTGAATGACCTCGTTCTTAGGCTTTTAAAACCTTCTTATGCTCCAGTAGACTACTTTATTGTGCTTCAACAGCAAGTATAAACCGGCTTGCTGGCAGGTTCTTTGTGGCCCAGCCTTTCCTCCTGAAGTGCTTTGTCATTTGTTTGCAATGTGCTTGCAGGCAGGGAAGAACAGTTGAAAGGTGCAATTTGTTTTTGCTTCTGTAATTGCGAACTGTAAAACCAGGATTCCTCTCTGACACAGGGTCCAACTGAAACCAAAGGAAACAAGCCCGCTGACCTCAGTGGACTCAGGATCCAGCCAGACAACCTGAATCTGAAATTCCTAATTTCTCTTTGTAACACTGAATATGAACAGCTATTAATTCAGTGGGTTACCGCTCCCTGTGAATGAAGTTTACAGAACCAGGACTCAGAGACGTATGTAGCTCTTCCTTTAAACTAAAATAACGTTGAATATGTTTTAATGCTTCTACCACAAGTTAACTCAGGTTTCAGAGTTTTTACAATGAGCTCCTGCAAACCAAGTTCAATGAAATCCTGTGGCTAAGCGAGTTACCTCGATTTTAATTATATGCATAACAAAAATGTAAAAGTTTTGCTAGAAGCTCTCTTCTTCAGCTTTACTGTGCAAAGTCGCTCTACAGTTCTCCCCACTTGGTGCTGTGCTCGGTGTTGTGTTAATTGCTCCTTGCAATGAAGCTACATGAAGAAGACGTTACTTAGAAATGTCTGCTGATAGTCTAGGCAAAAATCAAATTTTCATTTGCACCTCTGGCACTATTCTAAATTCCTTCAGTCTTTGTTGTCACTGTTCTTTCAAAAATAACTGGTCATTGCATCCTGCTTTATCTTTCTCCCTGCCAACTTATACAGACAAAGTTATTTTAATCTTTTCCCTATGCCAATCCCTCTTCTCAAACCGTCTCATGATTTTTTCTGAACTCTTTTAAGTTTCTCAGCATTTCAAAACTAAAGTTTTGCTTACTTCCAGAGAAATATTGCTTAATTTTAGGAGAAAGTAACTGAGTTTCTTTTTTGGTTAATGATATTGAGCAATGTTTTTGTTATTTTTCACACACATGCTCGCACAGACACACGCATACTTGTAAACATTATCTATTATTCATAAACAGAAAAGAAGTTAAATTATTGCTTAAGTTCAGAAAGATTTGCCATCAGAAAAACACTACATACTATGGAAAACAAGAAGTTATATTTTATACTTTTTTACTTATATACATGTATCTTTTTTTTATGACAATCGAATGCAAGACTGAAAGTAAAAGACGACTCTACTTACAACTGTCACTTATGGTAACAATAATAAAAATCCATGAATTAAAATCTGCTGCGAATTAGTATTTTCACTGAGGCACCTGTCTTCCCCAGGCCACCTCCGAGTTGTCTACTGTGAGAGCGTAATCTGTCGTCTTCTATACTAATCAGTACTACATACAAGCCAGCGAAGCAGCAAACACGTAACTCAAATAAGCTGAAAACACAATTAGATAGCATTTTTTTTCCAGTCTGAATGACACTTACATAGTAGAAAAGAATAAGGAACACTGAGCACCTTTGAACCAAAACCAATCAAAGATTTCTCTACCTTCAGACTCCAGTTACAAACCTCTTATTAGCATCTTCTGTATCTCCACATAGGCATACTCTTTTTTGCAGCATCCATAATTTATTCTCACAGCAAAACACCACCGCAGCTGATGAAACTGTCTCTCCAGTACAGAAAGGACCCTCTAACCAGCCATTAACATTTAGCTATTTAAAAGCTTCTGCCAGTTAGGCTTACTTACGGGATTTACAGTGCTGCCTCCTATTGTACTTCACTAGCTCTCCAAAATAACTCTACCTGGTGAGAGGCAGATTATTTCAGTGCTTTGTCTATGCATAAAGCAAACCACATGCCAAGGCAACACCTAGAAGAGGGTGGGGGAAGTTTTCGACAGAGAGGCGTGACTAGAAAATGTAGCAATCAGCTCAGTTACACGTCAGGATTGACTTGTTTATTTTTCAAGCTGTGCTCGGTAAGAAATCAAAGGCACCTGAGCCTGAGATACGATAGATTTTGTGTGGAAAAGCCAGATAAACACATATTAGAAAAGCTGATGCAATGAGTAGGCACGGTTTATTTTTTTGCTTTCTTAAATTAAGAAATCGTATCAATGCTTAGATTCTACAGCAAAGCCTAAGCTTCACTTACGCATTGGCTACCTGACTGTGCCCTTGAAATCTGACGCTCAGTTACACAAGTGCCCCTTTATTCTGCAGGGAGGGCTTCGCTCCAGTGTCAGCGTGTCCCAGCGCAGGGAGCGTTACCATGTCACAGGAAAGAGGAGGAAGCAGATGACACATACAGAGCAGTGTTAAAACTTTGCTTTTTTTTTTTTTCTATGCTTCATTGCGAGGTAGGAGAATTGTTACCAGTAAACATCCACAAAGCTAACCTCAGGCCTGTTGCAAGCCTCTCCTTAAATCTCCTTCTGCTTTGATGCAAACACTCCACAATGGCAAGCTGCTGTGCTACAAAACCTCTGTATCAGCCTAATCATCATTTCTTTAGAGGCTTGCATTCCCCATCATTGTTTATTATACCTGTTCCTTGTCTTAGCTCATGCCACCTCGGAGCCCCAGGCATGGACCAGAGTCCCAGCCCGAGACTCATGGAATGAAAATCACCTCTTTGCGCCAAAGATCTTGCAGCTTCATACTTGGATTGCACAGCGCTGCACAATGCACCTTTACCTATGATTGCCAGTCCCAAGCACTACCCTAAGATGCTCCCCAAAATAGTATTTCACTGAGGTGTTGCTAAGATACAGGATTACACAGGACAAAAGTGAGGAGAAAACAGTCAGCCAAACTAGCCTGAGCATAGCTCCCTGCCTGTTCCCTCTGAACAGCAGTTTTAACCTTGCATCTGGCAAGGGAGAACGATGCTCTACAGAACAGCAGCTCCAGCGCTGCACATGAGACCATCCTTGGTTCAGATCCAGTTGCAACCAAAGACCTGACGAAGCACAGAAGACAAAAGCACTGTTTGCTTGGCTAGAGCTAAAGCTGCAGGCCTGCCTCTAAGCTGCCTCTGGGCTAGAAATGGTGAGAACGGATGCAGCAGAGCTGCCTGAGGCCAGTACTCTGCCATGGCCTGGGAAAGCCACGCTTTGCTGTTATATTGCAGCCACAGGGCACTAGATCCACATGCACCTTACACCTTGTCCTCGTGACAGGGAATTAAATAGGATGCAGCCACTGCTAAGTCTAGGGGCTTTCATACACTTAAAGACTTTATGCAAAAACCTGAGCAAAATAGATTTAGCTATTGCTTGCCACTTAGTCCTCGTTCTTCTGACACAGAACAGATAATCTCTCATTACATGACCAAGTAAAATCCCAGTCTTCCCAGTGAAGTGAAACGCGAGAGACTGGAAAAATAATTTTAACAGTATTCTAAGCAAAACACAGAACAACTTAGATTTTTTTTAAAGCTGGAAATAATTTATATTCTCATCATAGCTCACCGTGGTTGCTTCTGAGTTGGGTTCTTCCTTGATTTTCTAAAGGAGAAAAGCCAAGCAAAAGGTGATCTGAACCCCAGAAAGGAAGCTGAAGTGTTCTTTTGTGCTTGAAGATTTGTGCAGGATGACATTTTTAATTCTTTATGATCTAAAAATATTATAAAAATTTCATTTATTTCAAGTTATTACTAAATACAGTATTAAAATACACATTAAAAAGTTGTATCTTCATAAACAATTTTCTTTTGCTTACCTTTTATGCCAGGAAAATCCAGTTTTAGTGACATTTTTGGACGAACTGTGACATGCTGGTTTATAATGAATAACTAGAAGACTAAGGTCTAAAGTTTCAAAAAGTCTTATTGGTTTTGGGTGACGCACATGAGATAAAAAAGGTTGACTTTCAGCAAGTAATCAGCACTCAATCATTTGAAAACTAGAACCGTTTTTAAATACAGGCAAAATAGACACTTGAAAATCGAGGCACCCACAGTCATTAGTCACTTTCTTTTCACCTTTGTAAGAAACATAAATATGACAATCCTGAATATACAATGGTTTAACAGACTGCAATGTAACTACATAACAGTAGTTCAGACTAAGGTGTCTTCTGTATCATACAGTTCTTTATGATGGGATTCCTACAGCCACTAGAGTACTTTTTTTCTGCTACAAACTGCATATCAGAACCGTCTTTTAAATGCAAGATATCACTAATTATTTCTTTGGGAAGGCTATGATTTGATTTCTTCAAATGGAACATAAACCCAGTCTGCCTGTAAAAGCAGCTGGCAATTGGTGTGAAGGAGAGGATGGGTATTGCTCACAAATTAGGGAAAGGAACTGCCGGGTCTGCTGTTAAAACACACCACAGGAAACAGAAAGACATAAGGAAACAAGACTTCACTCAGGAATAAGGCACTGCATTGTTTTTTTTCTCCATTTAGAATGTCATATGCCTGAAACAATACAACAGCCTGAAAATGGCTTACCCAATGTCTGTAGGAGAAAGCAAAACCAGAAACAAGAGGTAAGTGTCACTGGTAACAACAGCGAGGGGTAGCATTTTGGACCTAGTCCAAAATGAAGTCAATAATTCATGTCACGTGATTTAAATCCTGTGTGTAATACATGGCTTTGACTTCAGAGGCAATCGCTGTGTATTACAAAATGCTGCATCCTTTCTTTACCCCTTTCAGAGCCTAACCTCTTGGTGGCATTGTTTGACTTGACAATGAAGGTGACATCAGGAGAGTCCTAACACCACTCTGCCGTAACCAGGATGGTCTAGGGACGTAGACAGAGTACGGCTTGCAGGTAAGAAGTAGTACCTTTTATTAAACCAACTTATATAGTTGGAAATATCAGACAAGTCTCTGAGGCACACAACGCCTTCTTCAGATCTGAAATAGAAACAGCAGCTTTCAAAGTTAAACACCAGAGAACAATTACACAGAGTTTAGTTAGCTAATGCATCAATTAGACCATTTCTGAAAGAGAAAAATAGTAGATATCTGTGGATGAGAGGGGATGTTGGGGAAAAACAGTCAGGAAAGATGGGAATCTGTTCTGTGTAGGCCTGTAGTTTCAGGAGAATTTTTAAAGTTTCACTTTTCCTTTGAAATACAGGACTCTGCTTCCAGTTGCTATGAAGCACAACTAGGAAGAGCTCAATGAGAAACATGCAGAAATGTGAACGGAATAAAAGCATGTATTATGCACGAAAACTATGTGGAGGGAAGATGAAAAAGACAGTACGTAATGCCACGCTCGGTATAGAGACACCATGTTTCTTGTGCATGTTCATTTTGGATGGGCAACAGAACCTGTGAAATGAGATCTCCAGAAGTTGCTTCCTGGTCAGCCCAACTTTCCAGGCCCTGTCACCCGCCCTGATAATCAGCACTGGTATGCCTTTAGCCCAGTGTTACCAGGAGAAGTTTTCCACTGGTACAGTCAAACCTCTCTCACCCAAACCCAGATTACCTACTTATTCCAAATGTCATTTAGGTGCTTCTAGTTTCTTTAAGAAAACTAGGTAAAATTGAAACAGTTTTTGTACAAAGTAAACATTATTGCTTTGATTGGGAAACCACCACTATATTTACTATAATTACAGTGACTTCATCTGATTAAGAAAGAAATTTTTTACAGTGAGGATAATCAATAACTGGAACAACTGCCCCCAGGGACGTGGTGGCGTCCCCATCACTGGAGGTTTTCAAGATGCAGTTGGACAGGGTGCCGGATAACCTCATCCTGGCTTCCTTTCCCATGAAAGGTTGGACCAGATGATGTTCCAATGTCCTTCGAACCTGGGTTGTTCTATGATTCTAACTATGGCATAAGAATATCAGAGATTTTCTGTTGTGACTCCCAGTGTGTTTTTCACAGAATCTGCTTAAAGAAACATAGTCATTTTGAAAATACATCTTTGGTAAAACTTTGACATGAGAAGAAACTCAATACAATTTCAGAAACTCCTCAGCTTTACATTCTGAAATGCTCTAAGACATTGGTTTGGTGACCATTATCATACAGTTAAGGAAATGGAAAAATGCAACTCACTCGTGTTTTTGCTCTTCCTTAGCTGATGCTCTAATGATGGTTTTAGCATTCTATTGACATCAGTGCAATTCTGAAATTTTTTTCTTTGTATTTCTTCAAACCATTCTCCAGTCACACCCTGCAGCCCTGTTTCAGACTTCTTTCTCTTCAGAAGTTTGCTAGAAAGAAAAAAAAAACCCACAAACCAACTTCATTTCAAGCCATTTTAGATATTACAGGCATATCATTAGGAACTCTGCTGTTCATTTAAGTATTTACAGTATATTTCTACATATAATGACTTTTTAAAAGATACAGTGGGATATGAGAAATTCACAGGAATCACAAAAAAAGTTTTAGGGACAGCTGAATTCTCCAGCTTAACAATGAGATTATGTGACCAGCTTAAGTAGATGACTCATATGCTTGCATTATTCTCTGCCTCGAAGAAGTGGATCCTTGCAAAAATGAGGTAATAATTCATAAGCATTCTAAAACTAATTGCAAGTAAGATGAAGTTCAGCCAATAATCAAATTAGAATAAATAATACTCTAACAAAGCAATTCCTGAAATATTTATTCACTCATTTAAGCAGAAGCAATAACAATATTATTCTGATTTTCAAGAGGAAGCTCACTGAGGCCCTGAGGGTGAGGTGCCCACCACGCATTTTCTATGTAAAGGAGAATAATAAGAGAATTCAGCTAATACGTATTCATGCAACACGTTAAACTAGTTTATCACATTTTCCTCTTTCCTTGCTGCATAGTGATTCTGCCTGTGCTTAATATGTATGGAAGGAACTAATAATGAACAAAAATATATTAATTCGCCACGCAGAGGCGAGGCCTGACCAAGCTACACACATGCGGCTGCAACTGAAGAAGCTGTTTTTAGTGGCAAGTCCAGGTATTATAGACCAGGAGGTCACAGGAATGAATTGTTTATCTGGACATAAAAGAACAGGCACAGTTACAAAGGAGTTGGAATAGTGCAACGGACATGCAAAGTTACTTGCTTCCAAATTACATTGCACAAGTGCCTGAAGTGCAGATGCAAACGCAGCAAATCCATGCCCCAGCCCATTCGGATGGCAATAATTCGCACGTAGCATGGAGATGTAATATCAATGTTTGAGCAAGGCTTTCATGTAAATCTTCCACTCTAATTGTTGGTAAAACTCATGTCTAGGAATACAGATATTCTGTGAGAACATAAATTATTTCAGTTACCAGTTTAAATAAAAACTCGTCTTCTCTGAGGCAATATTACTTCACAAAACGAAATTAAATATCTAGTCTGGAAGTGGATATATTTCCATCTGGAATTGATACAGGATATTGGCCATACTAGCACCTACTGTTCATCTGGTGACACCTGAAGAACAGAAGGGCAGGAGGGAGACATTTTTGGTAAACGAGCGAATAGTTCCCTTGAAGAAGATAGCACAAGTACTAGCCATCTGAAATAAACTTACTACAAAGGCACAAATGTTAATCATCACAGATATTAGCGCACCACGGGAGTGACTAAACACCGCACACGCCATCTGCAGTTGGAAAACAGCCTTGCAGTGATGTGAAACGGGAGGAGCCGATGAACAAAGCGCTCTCAGGCGCCAACTTCATGACCTCACTGCTGCGGCCGCAGCACAGGGGCTCCAAGCACACGGAGCCAGGCATGAGGTATGCTGGGCGTGGCTGCCATCACAGCCACTGCCCGGAAAACAAGCCCACAGCAGTTCTGCTGAAGTCCCGAAAGTGCAGACCCTCTCCTACCAGCCGCCCCCGCGGCCTCTCAAAGCCCAGCCGGAACGCCCCGGCGCGTCTCCTCAGGCCGTGAGGCGACCGCCCCCCGGGGCAGCGGCGGGCCGAGGCCGCGGCGCCACCTCGCGGCGGCAGCCAGCACCGCGGCCGCGCGCCGCTTGTCCCAGGGAAGGGCTTCATCCTCCTCACCCACCGCGGGGGGAAGCTGGCACCAGTTACACACAAACATCTGTTGGCACTACATTTGCGCATTCCAGAGAGAATAGAAAACATAAAAAAAAACCCCACACTTCGGTGACATCGACCATATCGGGCAGCGCACGAACATGTCCTTCACCAAAAAATGTGCAAAAAATCTTGCACAAACACTGACATTAATATTTAAACACGGTAAAGTCTTTACCGGTCCATGCTTGGCATTATCTGCAGTGATCATCCGCGAATGTGCTGCTTCCGAATTGCGCTGTCATCCCCCACTGATGAAATAAACCCTTTAAATTGCTCGTGCACGTTTGTGTTTACACACACATGCAGGCCCGTATATCCAACCCGATACATACGTAGTTATGTGAGCACCAAATGATACGATACACAACATGTAATTGCAGTACTGCACGACTATTAAATATTGCTCATTCGCGATGACTCCCAGCCAAACCACATCACTTCCCTATGTACCTGCTCCGTCAAGTCTACGTGCCCCCTCATGATACTAATGAACGACAGTTGTGAACCAGAAGGAAAGCCCGTCTGGAGAAACAATTACAGCAGGAGATGGTATCTGCAGTCAGTATTGCAATGAACTTGCCTTTGAGGCAGCGCTATTGTTACTTGGATTGCAAATTATGTATTGAGACACAGCTCCGTAGGAGTGTCAAAACACTAATGCCTTCTAAACCAAATGTACCAATCCTGCTTCCCTCTCTGCTCCATCCCGCCCTTCCTCCTCGTTTCTCCACAGCCGCTTTGGACACTTGGAGCCACTTCCTTTTGAGAGCAGACATCATCATTGTGACTGGGAAAAGTACCTACCTGTAAGCTGTTGCAGGATTAAAGGCAACTCCATTCCCAAGATAACTTACAGAAGACTGCTCCACAAACCGGAGCAGGCAGCAATCCTAAATGACCTCACAGGCTACACCTTGTTACCTTTTCCCATCTATTATTCTACTCAGCATCTAAACTGATGAATCACTCGGGAGCAATTTCTTTGCACTGTTTTTAAAAACATCTCTTCCTTATTGGCACAAGGATGCCCCAGTATTTCTTACACAGACATCTCCAGGGAAAAGTTAACCTAAATGCTTGTATGAGCTGGACTTTCATGTGGGTTATCCTAAATAATGTGAAAAGAGCTGTAGCCTACCCCTGCCACTTCCTGTTAGGATAATGAGCTTTAATTGCTACTGTAAGAGCAAAGGTATTTTCTCTACCATCTTCATCCTGAATACAAAGCAGAAGACAGATGTGTAACGTAGTAGAAACTGGGTTGCCAAACAGGACATCTGGGGACATCTCTGCTGTTTGCCGGAGACAGAGAACTCAATCTCACTTTTGCCAAAGGAAAAACTAGGATTCCTGTTCATTTCAGCAGAAGCAGGATTTGGCCCTACAGGACTCTTACCACACATTTCACAAGAGAATAGCCACACAGCAACCCCTGAGCATGAGGAACTGCAGCGGCTGAAGGATAAGCAGACCAGTATTTGCTCATTGGATCAAAGCTCTCAGTGTCTGAGAAGACAAGGCTGAAACGATTGCAGATAAAAACAGTGCTGAAAGCATTAGATAAAAACTACAGCAGGGCAGATAATTTGCAAAAACAGTCACCTAAAACAAGCTTATGTCTCTACTCTGTTTATATTCCGTACTTTGTCAGTGAGAAAAGACTAGACATGTTTAAAAATAGTGCCTGAAGAATTAGTTCTTTCCTAATTTTTTTGCTTCAACTTATCACCTTCCCACTGCTTTATACATTATGCTGCACTGGTGAACTGTGCATCTCGGTCACTTCTATGGCCAGTTAATTTTCTAGAAAACTTTGGCTGTTATCACAGCCACGGGTAGCTCTAAAATGCATACGCAAGAGTATTTTCTTACTTATAGTTCTTCTTCATTTTATAAAAATATTTTAAGACATAATTTCAAGTTGTCATCTTTTTTGAAAAAAACAGAGAAGTATTACCAACAACAGCAAAGACTACCACCGCTGAAGTAATTTGAAAAAATTATCCACCATTTCATATAAACATACAATAGCAATAACAACAACATTCTGGTTTCCAAGGTGCAAGGGAAGCTCCTGTTATGGGCTAATCCTACCAGGAAGAAAAATAACTATACGCAGAGCCAAGATACTCTTTCCTAGCATGTTAGACACACAATAGGTCTATTTTCTAAGGCAGTCTTCATTCTTAGTAGCTGGAATATTTTTACTTACATTAAAGCAATCTTTTATTTTTCTATCTTACTGTTTTCTGTTTGGCTAATGTCAATAAACCCAGACAGCTTTGTTATTACATGTATAACATTATGCAGAAAGAGGTGAATCAGAGAGGAAAACTGACTCCCATGTTTTGGTTGCACACACTACAAGACAATGTAAAAATATCTAACTGAAAACGCACTTATTTTTTCTTTGGCTTTTGTAATTGTAAAAATAACCATTTCTGCAGTAAATTCTCTGAAAAGTCAAGGCCTCCTCTATTTTGATGAACAAAACGTTGTATTGGCAATAATGCTTGAGTCTAACCTTCTATGTCGTTGCTAATCAACCACTCATACTTAATTTTCTTTTCCCCCATAGTACTAGTTTTCTATCCAAGTCTTCATCCTTTTCATTATTATGACTGCTGCTGTCATTTGACATTATAATGTCATATAATTGTCATATTGATTTTATAATGCACATTAACGCACTATGTTGCCTTCAGAAGACGTACTTGTCTGAGTATGTGACCAATAAAAGTAAAGATGTGTATGGGCAAAGAGGATGTGCCACAACAAGGAAGATCAGAGTGTGTTGGTTCAGTGTTTCTTCTGACCATGACCCAAATACCAATAAATGTAATGGAAGGACTTTCACCGTCCTGAACAGGCATCAGGTCAGGCTGCTGGAGAGTCACCCAGTGGTGACACCCCTGGCTGGAAAGTAATAACTGGAAATGCCAAGAAAGGTTCACCTGAAGCACAGGGAGAACACTTCACATCCCAGCACTGAACCGTATGGGATATGTTTTCAATCCCACTTTGATGGACCCATCAAGTTGCCAGCTCACAATTAGCCCTTAATATTTATATTCCAGAAATGTGCAAAACCAGGAGATGGAAGTGGGGAGAAAGTGAAAAAGAGAATTTATCTTCTCTAGTTTTTCCTCCCAGGCTGTACATTTAATAGGCAGAAGAACTTTAAACACAAAGATACCACTTCTGCAGCACATGATTCTGATACCCACCCTTTAGTATCCTTTCAAGCAGCAAGTAGGGCTACTTAAGCAAACAGTAATTGTCGTTTTGTCCCCGATTACTTTTCTGACAACAGACATCACATTCACACATTCATTAAGTCCTGTTGTGTGTGTCAGGGATACAGGCAGGGAATATGCAAGTTAAAGGCAAAACATCTTCTGTCCTTACTGAAGTTCCACCTTGATGCTCATGGGGAAAATCCTTCAATTTCCACCTCTCTTCTTTTTAATTAAAAAGTAGAAAAATCATGAGATCTAATGTTATTACTACCTCTATTTGGCAGATTTATTCTTTTCAATTAAAGCTGATCACCTCCTTTGAGATAGCCTAATACAGTGGCAATGTGTACACTAATTACACACAATGCACAAAGACAGCGAGACTATCAGCACACACAAAACATTCTCATCAGGCTCCTGCTGTGCGCTGGATACTTCTTTCCGCTCTGTAACTCACAATGCCTTTTGTGTCTACAATTTTTAACTTAAGCACCCTCTGTACCGTGGCTAAAAGTTACCTGTGTTTTTTCCCAGAACATCGTCTACCTGGACTTATCCAAAGCATTTGATACTGTCCCACACGACATCCTTGTCTCTAAACTGGAAAGACATGGTTTTGATGGATGGATCACTCGGTGGATAAGGAATTGGCTGGATGGTCGCACTCAAAGAGTTGTGGTCAACGGTTCAATGTCCACGTGGAGGCCAGTGATGAGTGGTGTTCCTCAGGGGTCAGTACTGGGGCCAGTGCTATTTAACATCTTTGTTGGAGACATGGACAGTGGGATTAAGTGCACCCTCAGCAAGTTTGCAGATGACACCAAGTTGTGAGGTGTTGTGGACACGCTGGAGGGAAGGGATGCCATCCAGAGGGACCTTGACAGGCTGGAGAGGTGGGCCTGTGAGAACCTCATGAAGTTCAACAAGGCCAAGTGCAAGGTCCTGCACGTGGGTCGGGGCAATCGCAAGCACAAGTACAGGCTGGGCAGAGAATGGATTGAGAGCAGCCCTGAGGAAAATGACTTGGGAGTGCTGGTGGATGAGAAGCTCAACATGAGCCGGCAATGTGCGCCTGCAGCCCAGAAAGCCAACCGTATCCTGGGCTGCATCAAAAGGAGCGTGGCCAGCAGGTCGAGGGAGGTGATTCTAACCCTGTACTCTGCTCTCCTGAGACCCCACCTCGAATACTGTGTTCAGCTCTGGAGTCCCCAGCACAAGAAGGACATGGAGCTGCTGGAGCAGGTCCAGAGGAGGGCCACGAAGATGATCCAAGGGCTGGAACACCTCTGCCATGAAGACAAGCTGAGAGAGTTGGGGCTGTTCAGCCTGGAGAAGAGAAGGCTCCGGGGTGATCTTATAGCAGCCTTCCAGTACTTAAACGGGGCCTACAGGAAAGCTGGAGAGGGGCTTTTCACAAGGGCGTGTAGTGACAGGACAAGGGGTAATAGATTTAAACTGAAAGAGGATAGATTTTATTTAGGTCTAAGGAAGAAATTTTTCAGTCAGAGGGTGGTGAGGCACTGGAACAGGTTTCCCAGAGAAGTTGTAGATGCCCCATCACTGAAGTGTTCAAGGCCAGGTTGGATGAGGCTTTGGGCAACCTGGTGTAGTGGAGGGTTTCCCTGCAGGGAAACCATGGCAGGGAGGTTGGAACTAGATGATCTTTAAGGTCCCTTCCAACTCTAACCATTCTATGATTCCATGATATGAATGTACTGCAGATGACTTACTGTAGCTGCTGTTTTCCTTCATGGAGTCCAACATTCCATTTCTCCTGGAAGCTTTTGTCTGTTCCCCTGGGCAAGAGCACAGACTGACACTTTCCTTTGTAACGGAGAGCTAAGAAATGTAAGGACAAGGACAAGGTTCATTCTCAGCTGACCACATAACTCCTCTCTGCTCTGGCAGCTCAGGAATCAGAAATTCTCAGCTAAAGCTTAGAAATCAGGAGCTCAATGACTGTCTTCATGAAGTTAAGTTTTTAAAGCATGGAGCATTGAAAACTGAGATCACGTGAGCTGAGGGTGATTCATCACCTATTTCAAGCTGTAACAATGCCTCAAAACACCACTTTTAACACGAAACTATTTCTTTAGCAGCTACCCTGGCTTTACAGTGAAAATTTTATTTCAGCCCTGCTGGAACAAACAGAACAGGCTGTAAGTATGTACCTTCTAACTGAGTTTACAGATACTTAGAATATGAAAGCTTTTAGTCCTTTAGGCAGCTGGTCAACAAGAGTGAATGAGGTGAAATACCACTAGTAATGTCACAACTGTCAGTGCCTCTCCAGCTCAGGCTGACTCTGCCATTTCCTCTACAGTGAGTGCAAAGGGGGAAAGCTCCATTCTGAGACTGTTTTACAGATGATTTACAGTCTCTCTACACAGGCTGCAAACGACAGGGTGTTACTTTATTATGCTGTCAATACTGACAAGCTACCTACCAACATTATATCATAATAACAAAACAAATCCATGATGCAATGGAAAGGAAGGCTACCTATCATTCTTAAAGTGTGTCACATAGCTTCTGAATGGTACTAATTAATCTCTCTAATGAGATGACTTAACAGGAATTTCCATTAGCATTAATACATGCTAATAGGTGCAATGGATGTAATTCTCCATGCAAAGACTCTGATTTGTTTGCAGGGATAGATGTAGTCTCAATTCAAAAACATTGCATGACAGGAGTAAGTTTTGGGCTCCTGAATTTCTGTCCTGGAAATCTTACACGGAAATACAGATGTATCTGTGTCACATGATGGGCTGGAAGGCTGGGGATCAGGTCTTCTTAGGTCTCTCAGTAAATCTGAAGCTAATGATTAACAGCAGACGTATTTACTCTTCCAGGGTAGAGCTTCTAGCTGATTGTGAGACCTTTTATAAATGTTGATATCATGCAAAGAGACAGCCATCTATGCAAGTAATTTACAGCTCAGCCATATATAACACATTTAACTGCCTTACAAAGAGATACAATGCAGATGCTATGCCTCATGTTACTGTATGACGTTCTTTATGCAAAATCTTTCCTAGGTAACAACTCAAGGGGAAAAACAGAAAACAGACATAGGCCAAGTGAGAACTCTGAATGAGAGGAATTGGTTTCAAATGAAGACCAAGGTCTCATCTCTGCAAGCAGGTTTGTGTATAATAACCCATTGGTCTGGACGAAGCGTTAAAATAGAGAGGCTCCAGACAGGCTTAGACATTTGTACAGAACTAAGCTTGAAGCCTAGGGCTCTCAAAATACACCTCTGCAATCTCAGATAATTGTGCAGACTCTTACACAGAGCTGAACCAAGATTCTGGTCAACAGAAGTAGGACAGAAGGTCAGAGTGTACCTGCACACAGTTTAGGTGCTGCTGTAACACTACAAAAGCCTCATTTACATTGCTTTAAATTAAGGAAAGCAGTCATGAGTCAGCTCTAAACGTTGTCAGAGTGGATGTTTTCCACCTGGAAATGCTAATGCTTATATACATGTATGTAATACACAGATCCTCTGCTATAATAGCTTAGAATCTTGTAATTTGTCACAACTCTTCCACTGGAAATACAAATATTATAGTATAATAATACTTTCAAATACAATATTTATATGTATTTTTTTTTATATATACACCTTTAAATATATATTTAAGAACACACAAGTCTAGAACGCAGCAGAGCACCCCGGCCACATTGCTGCAGCTTTGCTTGAAATCCAAAATTTGCTTGAAATCTAGAAATCCAAAGATACGTCAAGCAGAAGTATTGCAGTTCCTTGATTATTCCAACCACAAATTAAACTGTGTGTAATTCATGTGCAATAAAGTGTAAATAGACTGCATTTTCTATCATTTACTCTTAGCTTTTGTTTCATGGTTTTGATGTGTTGGGTCACAGTTAGCGTGGTACCAGGACATATACCTATTTATTTCTGAGGTAAGACTGATAAAAAGAATATAGTTTCTGGTAGGAGTTTCAAATGCAGGCACTGAAATACAGCTTATTACATTGAACAGTAATAGTTAACATAATAAATCTATTCGCAAAGAAGGATTTGAAATACTTTTCATCAGAACATTTACATGCACAAATCCTCAGGAAAAAGTCCCATTTTTTCACTACTTGCTTCAATGCATTTCTCACATGAATTATGTAAGTTTTCAGGCTGTCAGCTTGAGGGAATTAAGTAATTTCTTAATTTAAAACAAGTAGAGGAAAGGCCGAATTGAGGTCAGTCCTTAGTCTATATCGTCCTGTGTTAATGTCATGGAACACAGAAGAAAATGGAGTCTCTGTGCCCAAAGCCCAGAAGTCCATTGGGCAAAACTCGCCTTGATTTGAAGACTAGATTCAGAGAGCAAAAATTATTTTAAAGGATGATTAAATTCAGTACACATAAACCACTGATAAAAACTAAGTTTTAAATAAGAAAAGAAGATGGACACATGCAACACTTTTCAAATGCTGTCGAAACAGTATCTGATACAAACTAAGGAACATCAGCTGGAGTCTCCCCATGGAGCCCAACAGGCTTTGCTCTTAGGCATTAGCCGGTCTCTCCAAGAGCCACATCTACAGAAGGTGCAAGTGCTGCATGTCTAGATGGACTCAAGAATCTGAAGTACCTCAGGGACCAAACCCAGCAAAACTCCAGCGCCTTGGGCTTCACCACAGAAGGCATGTGCTGCAGTCGATGACAGGATGCCAAGACACAAGTAACCTGAACACCCAACTGGAGCACAGCTGTGCCATTACTGGGGGAGATATCCAGCTGCTCTGAACACGAATCAGACATGTTTCTGTGCAACACTTTTTTGACTTCCTGGCATAACCAAATTAATATTTCTGAAATATGTACAAGGACATGAAGGTGTTGGGACACAGTGTGTAGAATCTGTCAGCACCTGAAAACATTTCTGGGTCCTTCCAAGGAGCTCACTGCAGACTGATCCTCATTCCTTTCCTTACAGCAATGACAGGCAGTGCATGTTACACCTCACTGGCATTACCTTCCAGAGGCCCAGTGACTCAACCGCACATGCCACTGGAATTAAAAACAACTTTTAATAGACATACATAAGAAAGCTGAGCTAAAGTGAGAGTGACTATACTTTGCTGATGTTACCAGTGTTTCAGACAGTTCTCTTCTCCAAGCACCTCCACGACTCTTTGCTTGTGTGCTTGTTTTGACTGGGATAGAGTTCTTCATAGTAGCTAATATGGGGCCATGTTTTGGATTTGTGATGAAAACAGTGTTGATAACACAGGAATGTTTTTGCTATTGCTGAGCAGTGCTTGCACAGAGTCAAGGCCTTCTCTGCTTCTCATGGCATCTCACCAGCGAGTCAGCTGGTGGGGCACAAGAAGTTGGGAGGGGACACAGTCGGGACAGCTGACCCCAACCGACCAAAGGGATATTCCATACCATATGAGGTCATGCTCAGCATGTAAAGCTGAGGGAAGAAGGAAGGGAGTGACATTCGGAGTGATGGTGTTTGTCTTCCCAAGTAATCATTATGTGTGATGGAGCCCTGCTTTCCTGGAGATGGCTGAACACCTGCCTGCCAATGGGAAGTAGTGAATTAATTCCTTGTTTTGCTTGCATGTGTGGCTTTTGCTTTATCTGTTAAACTGTCTTTATCTCAACCCATGAGCTCTCTCACTTTTACCGTCCCCAGTCTCTCCCCACCCTACTGCAGAGGAGTGAGCAAGAGGCTGCGTGGTGCTCAGTTGCCAGCTGGGGTTAAACCACAACAGCGTGCTTAGTATGGGAAGCCCTCTCCTTCCATTCGATGGACATTTCCAATTCCCACTAATGTCTATTATTTTAGCTCTGCACTTGAATTGTAGAGGAGACAGAGGGTGTTGAGAACATAGAGACATTACTATGGGAAAGGTCAAACCTGGGACGTGCGCAGACTTCCTACGAGGTGCATCAGTCCTTAACTGGGTCACAACTCCACAGAAAAACTAGCAAAATCAGACTGTTCTGCATTAGCTGTTCCAGAGTAACTCCTGATATTGACTGTCTACTCAGTAGTTAATGCTAGCTTGTACTGCTGTGCCTGACCTATTTGTTCTTGAAGCCTGGTCAATTTATCCATCTAGACAAAGCCCCATTAATTCTACTTTTGCCATTAAGCTTGGACTTAATGTCTACCCATGGTATTAACAGTAAGCCTTGCCTTAAATCTCACCAGTTTCAACAAGTCTCTTCTTTTTTGGCAGCTCTAGTGACATCAGAAAGTGGGCTAGATAATAATAACAGTAATAATCATTATGATTTTCATTTTTCAGTATTTTGTCACTTGAAAACGCAAACATTGGTTTGAACCCTGGCACAAGGCCTGTGTTTGACCAAGCACAGGTGAAAATGCCCTGATTGTGTCCTTCCCACTCTGATGGGTTTGGCCACCCAAGGCCAGCTCGGAAAGAGCAGAGCTGGTGGCCTTGGAGAAAGCTCTTGTGAAGACAGCCAGAGGCCTCAGCAAGGGCCATCTTGTCTTCCCTGGGGAGCTGCCAGTCTGTGAGGAGCCCCTGTGACCCCAATAATGTGAATAAAGGTGAAATACATTCAGTGCACTACCGGCCAGGCTCTTCCAAACATCACACATCTCAAAAGGTGCTGCTGGGTCTCATTCTGCCACCATGCACGCTGTAGAAAAAACCCTGCTCTCAAACACGAAGAAGTGCAAAGCTTTGGAGGCAAGGACTGACCTTTCATTAACACCAAAATTAGTTGACTATGAAAAGACAAAACCAACGAGCCAGCACCAGTGCTGGTCCAGAGCCTGCTCCATAGACTTAAAACTTGTGTTACACCACAGACTTCGGTTTAGTCAGCTCAGATGCACAGGGCTGAAAACTGAAATGGAAAATGGCACATGCTGTGCCCATCTGCCCTGGCTGTTACCACCGGCTCTTCCTCAGCTCACGTGAAGCCCCAGTCCTTGGCTCCAGGCCCCACCACAAGACGGGATTATTAAAAAGCAGAGATGAGGAAAAAACTCAATATGCCACTTAACTGGTTACAGTACCCCCACTTGAACAACAGAAGTCCCAAAGGAGGATTATTTATGACAGTAATTGTTTACCAAACTGAGTAAAGGTTTTTAAATCACTGTCTTCCCTGCCATTTCTGCTTCTATTTACACTTCTTTAGCACATTAGTGCTTCAGGGCTTCAAGGACCTGTTTTCGTAAGTGTTTACAAACCACTAAACACACCGGTGGCACAGTATCAGTAGTAAATAATAGTAGTTATCTCCTCCGCAAACAAGACACAATAGAGCACTTGTGCCCCGAAACATCCCGGGTGGAGTATCTCTTATGAAAGATTTTATTAATGCTTTCTTCAGGGAGGGAGCTCCACTGGAACAACAATATACCCAAGTGGTGCTGCCCTGGTATCTTGCCTGTTTTCCTCACCCATGCAAATTATAGGTATTTTGGAGTTGATTCTAAAAATTCTTTGTAATTATAAGGAGTTGGGCCCCTAATCTACATCTCTAATGCTCAAGAAGTTATTCTTGGTCTTCGAGAGCCTACAAGAGGGTCAACAGGACTACTTCTGCAAAGAAGCCAAAATAAAGGCTGCAATGTCAGATCTCTCAAACTGTAAGCAAGACAAAATAACTGAAGCACCAAGAGGGTGCTGAGTATTTCTGCACCTCTGCAACAAATGCCTTCCAAGGTTATGAGTATGGAAAAAGAGGAAAAAAAACTTTCCCCACACAGCATTTTATCCCCACCTTCTATTGCCAGACCCATGAGAGCAAACGTCAGTCAAGGGAATACAATGAGGAATTACTTGCAACAAATGATGAACTCGGTAAATGATCTGCCGTAAGGCAGTAAGAACAGCTGTGTTCCTGTAACAAATAACTATGTCCAAATGATTTGTTGTGGAGACTGTCTAGAACAAAGTAAGGATGGGGTTAATCTTTCCCACAAGAATCATATGTTGTTAATGGGTCACCAACAGAGGAGCGGTGAGCGGTGCTGATTGTACCTCTCAATTAATTTCTTTTGCTTTTCATCTTTAAATTTGATGATGAATTAAAACAAACCTTTGCTTTGCTGCCATCTATTCTCATTGTCATAGATCTGTAAGAATAAATCTACTAAATAAAAAAAGCAAAAGCATAAACCAACCTGGAAATAAGCAAAACAAATTAAAGCAAAGGGAATGAGCGTTCCTCTCTCCTGAAAGCTCCATTTCCCTTTCCTCTTTTTTTCAGTTCCTATTCATAGACAGTGACTGATGCTCAAGATATGTTCTAGAGATGGCAATTATTTTTTTTCCGTTCTTCCTACTGAAAAGAAAAAATTCCTTACACAATACAGGCATAGTTACTTCTCGAAACATGATCTAGCAGGTAAACTGCTGTTCAGCGAGGTAGGTTCATGTCCCTGTTCAGTGGCTCAGTCTCTCAGCTATTTTCAGTGTCTCACCTGAGAGCAAAGATACCAGTATTTCTCTTTTTCTTAAGGATTAATAAACTAAAACAGCACAAGGCTATTGTATGTAGTCATTATAGGAGCATTCTATAAAACAGACCAATCTCCTAAATAAAAGTTAATAATTAAAGAATTCAGAGCTCTTCTGCCCTTTTAAATACGTTCTCTATTTATCTGTAGCTTTCCTGTCATATCTCCCAACTGTTCATTTTTTGGACAACCTGCAGATGTACCAGCTACCTGTTCCCATGCCACAAGCCCCTACCTGCTGCCTCTTTTAAGTAGCTGGCTCCGTGTATCCTGGCTCGTCTCAGCTGCCTTCTTGGGGCCTGGTGCTGTTTCAGCAGTGGAGGTGCATCTCTGCA
Organism: Tauraco erythrolophus; assembly: GCF_009769465.1. Taxonomy (NCBI): domain Eukaryota; kingdom Metazoa; phylum Chordata; class Aves; order Musophagiformes; family Musophagidae; genus Tauraco; species Tauraco erythrolophus. The sequence continues at coordinate 118,511,118 of NC_141465.1, read as the reverse complement.
CCCAGTGCTCAGACAGTCTGAGGCATGGGAGCCCCAAAGCTGACTGGACAAGACACCTGCTTGGGCACTGTCCGCCTCTCCACACTCTGCAGAGGGAGGAGCTCTCAGAGATAAAAGGCAGCAGCTCCGCCTCTGTATCCCATAGCTTCATGCCCTACTGCTCCTGAGCCTTCCTACAGGGACTGCCAGTCCCTCTGCTAGCTGCCAGGCTCTGAAGTGTTGTCCTGAAGAGACGGGAAGCAGGCAGCCTCCCTTGCCACCCTGCCCATCAGCTTCTTGGAGAAAGGATAGAAAAGAGAAGCACCTACAGGTTTGTTAAGCCTTTGGAACCTGGGGCTCTGCATGCAAACATCTGTTGCTCACCAGCCCAGGCTGCAGCTCCAAGGATGTCATTGCATCTCCCACAACCAGGAGGAAATGGCCCACCCTTTGTAGGCAGGGTCTAAACCTTAACTAGGAAATTCAATCAATTCAACCCAGCTGGGCAATCTGGGCAATAGCCACAGTTGCAATAACCACAATTCCCTCTTTTTGTTTTACCAGTTTTTGTTTTTAAAGGAAGGTGAAGGCTTTACAGTGAGCAGAGACCCAGTCCATTCATTCCAACTCCAGCACACTTCCCTCCTTTGGGCTTGCGGCTTTACGTTCTTTACCAAAGGACTCTCACTCCAGCCCAGGCTACTCTGGCTCTGGCAAGGGAGTCATGGTCCTCAGACGTATCACATCAGGGCCACCAGTTGTTGCTCAGCAGCCCAAGCTGTAGCTCCAAGAATATCACTGCATCTCCCACAGCCAGGAGGAAATGGCCTGCCTTTTGTAGGCAGGGTCTAAACCTTAATTAGGAAATTCAATTAATTCAACCCAGCTGGGCAATCTGGGCAATAGCCACAGTTGCAATAGCCATAAACATCAGCTGTCAATTCTTTTTTAATTTCTGTCCCCAGCAGCTGCAGAACAAAGCTTGAGACAATGAGCCAGGTGCACTCTGAAGCCTTGAAACAAGAAGTCGAATAAGACCTGGAATGTTTTTATGTCATAATTTTCAAGCCTATTTCATTACGTATGGAAAGTTGACCTGTGGTATTAATAGCCGTGCCTAAAGCAAGCATTCATTGTGTCCTTATGGAAACTGAGTTGTTAGGGAGCCATCTGAACAGGATACTGCCCTCTCAACATGCTTGATTCCTTCCTATCTCTTCCTGGGCATCTAGCTGTGATTGAAATACTTGGGAGAAGAACCCTTCTTTCACAAGCAGCTGCAAAATCATCAGTTTCATTAACCAGGCTTACTAAAATAGCATTTTGTGACTTGAGTCGGACTTCTGTCTTAGTATTGCAATTATTATTACCGAACAATGCATGCATTGATATACAGACCATATATTCAATTTTTTCTCCCAAGCTAATGCTTATGATAAATGAGGTTTCCTCCAAGCTGGTATTATGAATGAGACCAGATTTGATGAACAACAAAGAATACTGAAGCTGGGTGTCACCCAAGTCCAAAACTAACGTGTATTTTTTCTTTTAAATTATTAAATACATAATTATGTTTAGTGTATATGGCAGTGAACAGTCGTGAGAGTTATACCAAAGCTGACTGTTGCTGCTTCTCTGAACGTGTTTTGTGGGAGAAGGAGTCAGGTACGGCTGGTTTGCTGTTGCTGTTCACAGGTACTGCTGAGAGGAGCCACCAGAGGGCACTGGAAAGGAGATAACAGGCAAAAAAATGCAGTCCTGGGAACCAGCGGCTCAGGGCACATCAAGAGCTCAGCTCCCTGTCAGTGGCAAGAACAAACAAAGGTCCATCAGGTCACACAGTTCATTTCTGAAGCCTGCTAAGGGAGCTGAGAAAAGGCCCACGGTACCCAGAGGATGCGCTGGGGCATCAGGAGGAACAGGGAAGGACAACATAAAGTGGGACCCACAGCTACATAAATGTGCACAATTGACTACATTAAGTCACGCATTCCCACTCCACACAAAGGCTACAGAAAGAAAGGGAGACAGAGAGGGGCTGCATAAAGCAAGTAGCCTTTTCCCAGAGGATGCCCCCGATATGCGTTTAATTTCACGAAAGCGTTGGCCGTCTGGGTGAAGAGAGATCCAGTGGTTCTATCAAGTTTCCAGTGTAGGTAAGCAGTAAGAAAAAAAAAAAAATTGTCTGGAAACAATTACGGTTCCATAGCTGAGAGCTCAATGCACTTGAAAAGGAATTTGAGGAGGTCCTTATTTCACACTGCACTGGAATACATTTGTGTTTACATAAAAATCAACTCTCCTGAACCATGGTTGTCATTTGTTGGACACAATGGGCCATGCAGGATGTCAGGATTCATATTTTGATCTCATTTCTGATTTTGTCTTTCAAAATCAACTGGTGTTAAATTTTTTTTATATAACAAACGTAGCTTGTAAAAAGAGGAAAGACTGTTCCTGCTTTTTTGATTCCAGAGTTGTATTTGGGAATAGATTTGAATTTTTCATTGATCTTTTAAGAGCTTTGCAGACAGCTATGTGCTTGCTCGTATGACATCAGCGTGTAAAAGATCGGTGCAGTCATTAGAACCTGACTTGCAGTCTGCCAGCAAATGCTTCATTCCCCCTGTCAATCCAGTCTAGATTGGTCTATACAGGGACATGCTATATTGTAAATGAAGATGGTCACTGAACAAACTTGACCAGTGAGTCCACTGGTTATTATTGACTTGCTCCCTGGCCCTGACCAGCTCCAACTAGCTCTTCCCAAAACAATGCTCAAGATCAGTTCAGGGGATAACTCATTTCAGTGACTTCATGCAAAAAACTAATATTGATGAAACTGCTTCTTCCATTCCACAGCATCTCCTATATGCCTCATTTGATGGACAACATAAATCAAATAGCTTCGAAACAACACTTTGAAAGCATCCCAGGAGTGGGCTGCCACAGTGCTCATGCATTATTGCCCTGGTTTTGTCTGGGACAGAGTTAGGTTTTTCTTTTTAGCAGCTAGAAGAGCTCTAGGTGTTTTGGATTTAGTCTGGGACTCATGAGAAGAATGTTGATAGCACACTGGTGTTTATAGTTGGCACTGAGGCCTCAAGGACTTTTCAGCTTCCTGTGTTTTGCCAGCGTGCAGGAGCACAACAGGCTGGAAGGGAGCATGGCCACAATGAAGGGTCCACAACTTCCCTTAGGATTTGAACTTAGACTTATGGCCTATGGAGTATTCCATATCATGCAACATCATGCCAAGTATATAGATGAGGATTGACCAGAAAGAAGGGCTTTTGCTCTACCAGAGGCTCTCTCTTTTGGACTCTCAGAGTGCTATCTCACTCTTGCTCTCCTTTCGAGCCTCTCGCTCACCCAGGATTGCGGTGTTGGGGTTTTGGAATTATTTACTGGGACGGTACAGGCATTGGTCACTGGGTGGTCAGCAATTACACTGTGCATCACTTGTTTGTATATATTATTATCATTATACATATATATTCATATATATGTATAATATACATAAATGGAATGTATAATATATATGTATAATATATATATGGATGAACAAGGAGCTCCTGGACCAACTCGGGCACAAAAAGAAGGCCTATAGAGGGTGGAAGCAAGGACAGGTAACCTGGGAAGAACACAGAGCAATTGTCCGAGCAGCCAGGGATCAGATTAGGAAAGCTAAAGCCCTGATAGAGTTAAATCTGGCCAAGGACATCAAGGGCAACAAGAAAGGCTTCTATAGATACGTCAGCAATAAAAAGAGATCTAGGGAAAATGTAGGCCCTCTCCGGAAGGAAACGGGGGACCTGGCTACCCGGGATATGGAGAAGGCTGCGGTTCTCAATGACTTCTTTGCCTCAGTCTTCACTGGCAAGAGCTCCAGCTGCACAGCCCAAGCCACAGAAGGCAAAGGCAGGGACTGGGAGAATGTAGAACCGCCCACTGTAGGAGAAGATCAGGTTCGAGACCATCTAAAGAACCTGAAGGTGCACAAGTCCATGGGACCTGATGAGGTGCATCCACAGGTCCTGAGGGAACTGGCAGATGAAGTTGCTAAGCCACTATCCATCATATTTCAGAAGTCGTGGCAATCTGGTGAAGTTCCCAATCACTGGAAAAGGGGAATCACAGCCCCCATTTTTAAAAAGGGAAAAAAAGAAGACCCAGGGAACTACAGGCCAGTCAGTCTCACCTCTGTGCCCGGCAAGATTATGGAGCAGATCCTCCTGGCAACTATGCTAAGGCACATAGAAACTAAGGAGGTGATTGGTGACAGCCAACATGGCTTCACTAAGGGCAAATCGTGCCTGACTAATTTGGTGGCCTTCTATGATGAGGTCACAGCATTGATGGATAGGGGAAGAGCAACTAACATCATCTACCTGGACTTATCCAAAGCATTTGATACTGTCCCACACGACATCCTTGTCTCTAAACTGGAAAGACATGGTTTTGATGGATGGATCACTCGGTGGATAAGGAATTGGCTGGATGGTCGCACTCAAAGAGTTGTGGTCAACGGTTCAATGTCCACGTGGAGGCCAGTGACGAGTGGTGTTCCTCAGGGGTCAGTACTGGGCCCAGTGCTATTTAACATCTTTGTTGGTGACATGGACAGTGGGATCAAGTGCACCCTCAGCAAGTTTGCAGATGACACCAAGTTGTGAGGTGTTGTGGACACGCTGGAGGGAAGGGATGCCATCCAGAGGGACCTTGACAGGCTGGAGAGGTGGGCCTGTAAGAACCTCATGAAGTTCAACCAGGCCAAGTGCAAGGGCTGCATGTGGGTCGGGGCAATCCCAAGCACAAGTACAGGCTGGGCGGAGAATGGATTGAGAGCAGTCCTGAGGAAAAGGACTTGGGAGTGCTGGTGGATGAGAAGCTCAACATGAGCCAGCAATGTGCACTGGCAGCCCAGAAAGCAAATCGTATCCTGGGCTGCATCAAAAGGAGCGTGGCCAGCAGGTCGAGGGAGGTGATTCTAACCCTGTACTCTGCTCTCCTGAGACCCCACCTCGAATACTGTGTTCAGCTCTGGAGTCCCCAACACAAGAAGGACATGGAGCTGCTGGAGCAGGTCCAGAGGAGGGCCACGAAGATGATCCAAGGGCTGGAACACCTCTGCCATGAAGACAAGCTGAGAGAGTTGGGACTGTTCAGCCTGGAGAAGAGAAGGCTCCGGGGTGATCTTATAGCAGCTTTCCAGTACTTAAAGGGGGCCTACAGGAAAGCTGGAGAGGGGCTTTTCACAAGGGCGTGTAGTGACAGGACAAGGGTCAATGGCTTTAAACTAAAAGAGGGGAGATTTCGATTAGATATAAGGAAGAAATTTTTCAGTCAGAGGGTGGTGAGGCACTGGAACAGGTTGCCCAGAGAAGTTGTAGATGCCCCATCACTGAAGTGTTCAAGGCCAGGTTGGATGAGGCTTTGGGCAACCTGGTGTAGTGGAGGGTTTCCCTGTCCATGGCAGGGGGTTGGAACTAGATGATCTTTGAGGTCCCTTCCAACTCTAACCATTCTATGAGTCTATATTATTGTTATTATTAAATTGTTCATATCTCCACCCAGGGGTCTCTTTGCCTTTTCCCCTTTAATTCTCTTCCCCATCCCCTGGGGGTGAGGGCGGGTGAGAGAGAGGCTGTGTGGCATCTAGTTGCTGGCTGGGCTAAACCACCAAGATTATTTTAAAACTTTTGAACTGAAAAAAAAGTGTTCAAAGTTAATGATCAAAGTAATAGTAATAAGAATGACATAGAGTCAAGGGGGCAATCATATGGGACCAAGAGGAGCAAATGCAATTTTGTTTAGAGCCTCTGAAATATAGAAACTGCAGGATTTGGCCCTCCAGGGTGATCACTGTTATTACTTAGATTATAGTAGCACAGGGCAACACTACACAGACTGGAATCTGTCTGCTCCTGATGGGAGTCCCCTGGCCTGAAGAGCTCACAGTCTAAATAAGACCAGGTAGACAAGTGGAGTGAGAAAGAAAGTACTTTTATTAGGCCCAAGAGAGATTAAGAAACTTGCCCAAGGACACATACAAAGCCTTTGACAGACCCAGGGTTTAACCTAGATTTCAGTATGGCGCCTTGATCATAAACACTTCATCTATCTTCTGCTCAACTCCTGAATGCCTCTTCAACTGAGATTTAAAGTAGACTCCATCTCAGTAAAGCATCACCAGATACATCCTCTTACACCGCATTTATTTTGACAGCTTTTGCATAAAGAGAGAACGCTTTCTATCGTCAAAGTCCTAAGTACACAGATGGAGAAACAAATATAAATTTGGAGGCAGGTGAAAGCCTTGAGTTCAAGAGCAGGCTACTACTTCACAAGCCTCTCTACAGCACTGGATGCCTCACTGCATTTACTCCGGCTTTAATCTCAACGGAGTTTTAAACTTACAACTATTCAGCCATGTAGTTCCCCACATCCAGCAAAGTATTCCTCCTTTTTTTTGGGTCATAATGGGACATATTGAACAGAAATTAATCAAAGAAAAGAAGGTAATGCCAAATTATGAAAGAAAGAAATCGCCCAACTTCAGTCTGGGTTCACATGCTGCAGAAAACTAAGACAAGTCTTGGATGCAAGTCAGTGTTGACACATAATGTTTAACCATGCCCATCATAAAATCCACTTGACTGAAATAAAAACCACACAGTACAAAAATCCACTTGACAGAAATGTCAGTCATTAACATTCCTTCTACGTCTTACACGAAAGCATTACTTGTGAAAAGTGCTCACTCGTGAATCTGAGAGGACACAGCCTCTCACTTGCAAACTGCCCACGAGGTCCCTCAAGTCTCATCTGGAGGACGAAATAACCTTTAATAATAAACGGCTCATTTTCCCAGCATATTTTTTATTAATTCCTTGACCTTTGCTTTCACTATCAATACAAATAGCTTTGGTGATTGCACACAGGGAAGATACAAGCTAGAAGCAAGGTCGAGGCTGTTCTCTTTCTTCATATGGCTCATTTAAGACGTTGTGACTTGCGTACCTGAATGCGGAGGGAATTCAGTTAAGTCACTTGAAAGGGTCTAGTGAACAACCTCGCTGTCAGGCGAGTGCCTAGCTTGGTTTCCAAAAGCTGCCAGGATCGGCTCCGGGATCTGCCCGAGAGCCGCAGAGCCGCCACGTTCCCCTGCAAGGTCCCGCAAAACTTCCCCGCCACGGCTGTCCCGTCGGGTACCCGCGCTTAGCCTGCACCCCCTGCCAGCGACACGGTGGAAGAGGGAAGCGGCCGCCTCCTCCTCCTCGGGGAAGGAGAGGAGCCCCGGGGAGCAGCAGCCGTGACTCACAGCGGCTCTGTCACAACACGCGTTTCCCCAACGTCCCGATGCCGCAGATGCCCGGTACGGGCGGCCCCGCAGCAGCCGCCGCTGGCGGGAGGCGCTCGCTCGCCGCCGCTGCCCCGGCAGGGCCGCAGCCCCCCGCGCTGCCAGCCCGGCTCTGCCTGCCCGCGCAGCCCCGCTGCCCCCGCGGTGCCTCGGCCGGCGCAGACCCGTCTCAGCGGGGCGGCCCACAGCCGCCCGCCCACCCGCCGCCCCTTTTCCCGCTCGACACTGCCCGGGCTGGGGCCGTGTGCCCCCCGCTCCCCGGCCGGAAGCCCCGCTGCCCGGCTCCGCGCCTTCCACCGCCGCGCGGGTGCGGCGGGCAGGGATGGGGAGGGCTAAGCCTGGTACCTGACTCTGTCCTTCTCAGCCCGCCGGAGCTCCGAGTCCCTCTGCAGCACCTGAAAAATCGCCCTGGCTTCCTCCTCGTTTAAAAAACTGAGATCTGGCCCCTGAGGCGCTGCGGTCATGGCTTGGCTTATTTTCGGGCGGGCGGGCGGAGGCAGGCGGGCAGCGCTGACCCCCTCGGAGCCTGGAGCGACACCAGCATGGCCGAGCCCCGGGAGGACCGTGCACGCCGGCACCCGCGGGACGCGCTTCCCTCTGCACGGCGGCAGCCCAAGCCGCGGCCGCCCCGTCCCGCACCGCCCCGGCGCGCGTTGGGCAACACCCTCCGGAGCGAGCGCGGCCCGGCGGGGCGGGGCGGGGCGGGGCAGAGCGGAGGGGCCGCCCCGCCCCGCCGCCAGAGCCGGGGCCGGGGCCGGAGCAGCCTCTCGCCCTCTGTCTGCGCTCCGGCAGCGCTCGAGTCAGGTGTTTGCGCGTTCGGCGCCGTGTTTGCTTTGGCACCGCCAAGGCGGAGCACACGCCCGCCCCGAGATACCGCTGCGGGACGGCGCGGACCGCTCGGCGGCCGGCGGCGCTCACGGCGGCGCTCCCGCCGGGCCGCCCGGCCTCGCCTCTGCGCGGCTGGCACCGTCCGTTGGCGGCCGTGAGGCGCGGTCGGTGTCGAGGGGCTGCCCGGGGCGCCGGGAGCTGCCTGCCGCGGTGGCCGGAGCGGCCTGCCGCCTCGGAAGGACGGGTGTATAGCCTGGCGGAGTGGATGCGAGGCGGTAACTTTTCCACGGGGGAAGAACGGGGCGGTGTTTCATATTTACTTTCCTCTAAGGTTTTCCCAAAGATACAGTAGAGAGCAGAAGTTCTTGACCTGGGTGTTGTAACCGCACCTCGGAAGCGATTTCGTCCTGATCTCGTTCTGTCAGCTCGGTGCTGGTGCTGGTGTGAGCAGGGCAAACAGGCGTGTCTCTGCCCAGTACGTGTCCATCTAGCACACTGTACTGGTTGGATCCCAGGCAAAATGGCCTTGGAAAGTTTTCCATCAAAGAAGGGCTTTGTTCCGCATGTACATGCAGCTGTACGGAGAAAAAAAAATTAAACACAATTTTTGCTCTGGAATAGCAATTCGATGGAAATGGTGGCATGGCAGTGTGCAGTGGGAGCTGTGCCGGGCAGCGCAGCTGCCTTCCTACCCTGCAGCGGGCTGGCGTGGGGCCGCGGAGAATGCTTCCCCACTAGGAAGTTGTGTGGTGCAAGTGGAAATAAGGACCCTAGAGCACAGTGGAAATAACAGGATGCAGGAGGCTCCTTCTTTCGGTGTAGCTTCTGGCATCACTAGTCCGGCCCAAAGAGGAATGAACTTACCTGATTCCTGCTTATCAAACATCTAAAACAAGACTATGAGACAACAGATGATAATGTATTGAAAGCTATGAAGAATTATGATGTTTGGAAGATGTCTATAGGAGGTGTCTCCCACAGAGAAAAGACACAGTGAATTTTTTATAGGGTATAGGAGATGCTTCTGGGTAAAGTCCGAGCGTGTTGTTTCTAAAGGTGCAAGAGCCACAGCCAGCACTGGGGCATTAGGAGCTCACAGAACTTCTAGGAGTAAACGTCCCGTCCTCCCCATTCTGTTGCATCAAGCAGAGCGGAGTGACTGTTCCACCAGCAGAAGCTGAGCATATGGAGTTCTCCCTGGGACTCTCCCAGGCAGTGGATTAGACATCACTCTCCCTTTCTGCCTGGCACCTGCAGGATATGGGAAGCAATTGCTCGCAGAGCTTCCTCATCACGCTGGATCTGTTCCCAGAGCTGACAGGGAACAAGAGGACGTATTTTCTCTACATCCATTGCAATGAACCTCATCAGTGCCCACTCTTGCCTTAAAGACTCCCCACTGTGCCTCATTGATGCCCACTCTTGCCTGACAACTAATGTTTATATTATTGGTGAAGTTGTGGGTTTTTAATTTTTTGTGCAAACGTCTGGAAATGAACACATACATACAGAATACATAGGAGGGATTTGGGCGTTCTTACGGGTTTGCAAGGGGAGTTATGTACTACAGGTCTTATAAAGAAAGTGAGACATTTCACCATAAATTTGGTGACTTCATCTACAATTGTATTTTTCCTGCATGTAAGACAAGAGTGGAATCCGTATTTCTAAGTTTCTGTCATCCTTTTTGTTCGTTTCTAGCAATCTGATTAATTGGCTTTTTTTTTCATCACCAAAATGTATGTTACCATATTTTCAGTGCAGAGCGGAGCATGGACAAGATGTTAAGTTTCATATATGAGCAATGTATAGACTTTCAGGTAATAACAAATGAGTTTTTCATTCTGTACAAAGTGATGAGATTATTTAGAAGAGTGACAAGTACGTACACGAGTGGCTTTAGAGAGATGCTGCCAGACATCACAGTTGTTATTATTTCCATGGCTTTTATCCGGAATGTTTAGAGATTGGGGCATAGCCATCTTGTATGGTAAGCCGACCTCGATTATACATGGCATCTTTGTAGTGTCATGTCAGTATTACAAAGTGTGCATTGGATCATGACTAGAAACACCTGCTATCTGCGGAGTCTTCTACCAGAAGTTTGGTGGCGAAAAATAACCACTTTCCAATATGTCTCTTCATTACTACACCTCACTTTAAAGATTTTATCTTTTTCATATATGGATCATGATGGCAAGGAAGCGCTGCCTGTGTTCCAGTATTTAATGTCTCTAGTACCCTATTTACTTTAACTTCTGTTGCATAAACCTAAGACGGGATACATGCTCCAAATTTTTTCCATGATTTTTAGCTGACAGTTGTTCCAGGAAGCTATAGAGGTATTTTCTTGTAAGTAAGTAGCATTTCTTCTGTTTAGCAACCTGAAACAGAAGGCCAAAATAGCATACGAGAGGCTGCAGACATGAGACGTCTATTAGTAATGTTAATTGCCAATGCCACTAAAGAGGATGCTGACACACATACCTTAATTATAGGGTAAATTCTTCAAAAACTGCATTTCACAAATACTGTTGTACTAATGGGTGGTGTTAACTCCACTTAATCTCAGTGGAGGATTTCAAAGTGTAGGACTCCAGAAAGCCAACGGGGCTGTTTCTAAAAGCTGGTCTGTAGCTAAGGAATTGAGGGGAATGTGCAGGAGCGTTGGTTGAATCTTGTAGCAATTGGCCTGGAGGCTTCTGTCAGCCTTGAGGCTTGGAAGAACTGTAATGTCTTGTCTGTTCCTGTTGAACTAATTACTGTGTAAACTGTCACGGCGATTAGTGAAGGCTAGTTTAATTAACTCCCTGCGTTAAGTGAAAAAGGCTTCATGGCAAGGCAAAGAAGAAATATGAAGCGTCTCTCATTTAAAATGTATTAAATCTGCTTATTGTGCTTGCAAGAAATATTTCTAGCACTAACTTAGGTCAAAAAGAGCTGGATTGTACTACTCGTAATAGCAAAAGCAGTGCCTCTGCCTCTGTTTGATAAGCCCATCATTTATATCTCAGTTAGAGATTTATGTGTATTAAGTTAAAGCTAGAGGTCCAGCTGAGTTTCAGGGGACGTGGTGGCTTGCAGTGTGTGGTTCCCACTCCACAGGTAAACATTTCCGCTGAGCAGTGAGTGTCCTCCAGGATCTGTCACTGGGCCCTCAGCTCCCACTTCAAAAGAGCTTTGGACTTTCATTTGGGCATTTTGACTGTGAAGTGGTACGCTTTGAAGATTGCCTGGACGTCAGCATCCAAACGCTGCTCGTGTTATTTTATGGCTACGCGGCCTCTTGGGAGGCACGGAGGGAGCCAGGAGAGAGACTCGCCGAGTCTCTCAATCACCTGCTTTTTGTTTCCTCCCAGTCCCGTCAGCGCGGGCCGCTCCCTTCCCCCCCTTTTAGACTCTGCCCTACCAACACTGCAGATTTCCTCACCTTACAAGTACTGCGTGCTGCTGCCTCTTAGCCTAGCGCCTTCCTGCCCTGTACGTTGTCTATATGAACTCCTCTGTTTTTTCCAGTACAGTTTTTTTTCTGCTGAAATAGACAACGTGGTCCCTTAGGATGGGAAAAGGGCATCACGGCAAAATATGATGCGTTTTTTGCCTACCAGAAGAAGGTAAGAGTGCTGTCCTCAAAGGATATTAGCACTGTGTGGCAGCAAGGAGAAGTGGTCATGAGAGAGAGCTCTGAAATAGTGGCTGCGGTCTGACCCTTGCACTTTGTGACACTACTCTCTGTGTATTTGGTGGACAATGACCCCATGACACCCTTTCATTTTGCTTTTTGCTTATGACTGGCAGTCTGTCCTTCTTCCTCCCTTACTTTTAGGATTCAGTTAATCCCTAATTTCATTTTGAACACTCATTGAGACTGCACTTTGTCCAGACTGCAGAGAAGAGAAGATTGTGAGCAGGGTTCCTCACAGGGCAAGACAGGTTGGGATTTTGGGGGGTTGCTGCAGAGGACTATGGCCTTGAGAGGCCTTTGAAGAAGATGGTTACCAGTACAGCTCTGGACTATAAGAGCACTGCCTGGAGTGGGAGGGGAACATGTCTTGTTGAAACAATGCAGGATTTCTGCTTTATTGTAGGTCTGATGTCTTGACTGTCAGAGCCATAGGTTGGCTAGTACTGCGTATAACATCTGCTCTCTTGGCAGAAACTGTATAACCTTCTCTTCCTCCTTATCTAATATGTGCATAAACATAATCACCAGAGGCCAATACCTGGCACACAGCAGAATTATGCATTTAACATATTAAGGTTATATGCCAGTGCATACAACCTATTAAGACAGGCTTGAGTAAAGGTAAAAATAACCATGCATGACTCAACAGTAAGGAAGAGATGTTGGTAGAAGCAAGAAGGCAACCTTCAAACTGCTGAAGTCATATCCAAATGAAGAAAATAGAAAAATTCATAAACCCTGGCTGGTAACATATAAAAATAAAATTAAACATGAAAAAAAAAAAAGAGCTGAGAGGAGCAACTTGCTAAAGGACTCTAAACCAGCACTAAACCCTTCTTCAGACACATTGAGAAGCTCATCAGAGTTGGCTGATCAATGATGAGAGTATAAAAGAAAGACTACAGAGAGCAAAATAGCTTTTCAGAGAAGAAATTGATGTTCTCTGTGGAAGAAACTAGGAAAAGCCACCTGCCAGAATACTTTTCCAGAAGAGGATCTAACTGAAACTGAGATGACTGTAACAGAGATTATGTGACAAATTGGCAACATGAATATTAACAAATCACCAATCCTAGAAGTTATTTCATCCAGTGTTCTAAGATGACTCACTGTAGTCTGTAACTGCTCACTGCAGTCCTTGATACCTCAGGACTGGAGTGTGGCAAATAGATAACAGCTGTAAAATATTTTTCAGAGAGAATCGAGGGAACTATGGGATTATGCATCAGACCTCTAGGCAAATTTGGGGAAACTGTAATCAAGGGCAGAATGAGTGGTTATCTGGGTTCATACAGGTTACCTCGGAATCAGCGTGGCTTCCAAAAATAGAAGTCCTACTCTACAATCCTCTTTTCGAAAGGTAATGGCAAATATTTGGACAAAGTCAGCCAAGTTGAACCAATCTGCTTGGACTTTTGAAGACTTTTGACAGTACTGTCATCGAGTCCAAGGAAACTTAGTCGTCATGAGATTAAATAAAAGGTCTTTTATGGGTAAATAACAGGCTATAAGTTAGGAAACTGAGGGTAAGAGGACTGCTTACTTATTACAGTGAAGGAAAGTCACTACTGGAGTTTCCCAGAGCTCTGTGCTGGGATCTGGCAGCCCAGAAAGCCAACTGTATCCTGGGCCACATCCAAAGAAGTGTGGCCAGCAGGTCAAGGGAGGTGATTCTGCCCCTCTACTCTGCTGTTGTGAGACCCCACCTGGAATACTGCGTTCAGCTCTGGGATCCCCAACACAAGAAGGACATGGAGCTGTTGGAGCAGGTCCAGAGGAGGGCCACAAAAATGATCCAAGGGCTGGAGCACCTCTCCTATGAAGACAGGCTGAGAGAGTTGGGGCTGTTCAGCCTGGAGAAGAGAAAGCTCTGGGGAGACCTTCTAGCAGCCTTCCAGTACCTAAAGGGGCCCTACAAGAAAGCTGGAGAGGGACTTTTTACAAGAGCATGTAGTGATAGGACAAGGGGCAATGGCTTTAAACTGAAAGAGGGGAGATTTCGATTAGATATAAGGAAGAGACTTTTTACAATGAGGGTGGTGAGACACTGGAACAGATTGCCCAGAGGAGTTGTGGATGCCCCATCCCTGGCAGTGTTCAAGGTCAGGTTGGATGAGGCTTTGAGCAACCTGGTCAAGTGGAAGGTGTCCCTGCCTGTGACAGGGGGGTTGGAACTGGATGATCTTGAAGTGCCTTCCAACCCAAACCATTCTATGATTCTATGATTCCATCCGTGTTGTTCATTACACTCAAAAGTGACCTGGCAAAGAAGTGAGCAGTGAGGTAAGAAAGTTTGCTGGTGTGGTATGAAAGTTTGTGATATGAAGGCATTCAGGATATTAAGGACAAAGACAAAGTGTGAGGGAGCACAAGAGGCCTTTGTAAAGACGGAGTGACTAAGAAATAGGTGTGGGAAAGAAAATCCTAGCTTCACATATAAGCTAGCTTTCACATGTAAGCAATGGACTCTGAGCTGACTGTTACCATTTGGAAGCAAAGTCTTTACAATATGCGTAACTTGTGAAAACATCAGAAAAGGAAGCCAAAAATTAGAATTTATTAGGAAAGAAAAAGAAATCCATGGTTTGCCTACAGCATGTATATGTATATGGAATTCTGTATGCAATATAGATGGTATTATTTATTCATATACAATATGAACATAAATGCATCTATTTATATATTATGAATATATATTCATATACATTCTCTATATAGATGATGGAATTAGAATATGGAATTCTATGTATTCTATATTTCTAGGTGGCATAGAAAGTGTGGAAAGGAATTGACTTCGGTATTTCTTCAAATACAAGAATGACGGGCCATGAAATGGAGCTAATAGAAGCTGATTTCACTGCAATGAAAAGGAGATGAACTTGTGTGACTCCTTGGATACAAAAGGCTTCAAGGTGAGACTGTAGAAGCAGTTAAAAGAGAGATTCATTCAAGATTATTTAATAAAGAAACCACTCAGAAAAAACCCTGAGCTGAGAATAGACACATTTTGAGAGAGCTTCATGTACACTTGCCCTGTTCTTGTTCTTCCTTAGGCATTTGCTTATGGCCACTCATGGCAACAGGATACTGAGCTAGATGGACTTGTGGTCTGAACCAGTATGAGCATTTGCATGTTCTAATGAACATACATGGAGAACATGTATATGAAACCTGGGGAGATGGGCTCATGGCAGGGTACTGTCACCTCTGGAGGGGCTGTGAATGGGACTAGCTGTGGAGCCTTAGCTGGGCATTCTTTGAGGACGATAATGCTTCAGAAATATAGATCTGTCTCTGGGATCTCACATGCCACACAGCTAGATCCATAATCACAGTAATGAATATGTGTTTTATGTGGCTGCAGAGGACTCTTTCTCTTAGCTAAGACATACTCTTCTTTTATGCCTTCTGTTCAGCTGTTCCGCTAATGTGATCATGACCAGCTGCCATGAGATCTTGTTGGAGTGGCTGTCCCCAAACAATTTCCAGATATTTACAAATACTACTAAATGTTATATCCTTGGGAGCCAAACAGATCCCTTGTTGATAACAGACATTCTTCACTGTCAAATTCTTAAAAATTTTGCAGCTCATCAACTACGGCTAACAGAGAGGTGTCAGAGTTGAAGCAGAGCAGTGACAAGATATGAGGGCATAGAGAGAGATAGGTAAGGCTGCTCTGTATGATGAGATAATTTAGGATTGGGAGTAGGCCAATTCAAATCACTTGTACTCAAAACTCCTCTAGATGTACCTTAATTCCGTGTCAGGCCAGCTTTCTTGCTTATGCTAGACTCAGGCTTATGTGAACCAGCACATGAGGAATATCGGCCAGGCATGCAAGTTCGGGTCCAAGCTAACGTGACAATATAGACATAGCTCAAGAGTCCCTGTGCTTCCCTCTGCGTGTGTCGTTATATAAAAGCTAGCCCAAATCTGACTGTTGCATCATAAAGCCACCTATAGCCCCTGGAATTGCTATAGGTGTGTAGGGTGATATATCTGTTCTTTTTTTCACAAAACCTAATACAATTTCAGAGTAGCCAGCATGGCCTTACCACAGATACCTGACTGCCTTCAATGATGAGATGACTGCTTTGAGGATGAGAGGTGAGCAATTTGGTTGGTTATTTTGACTTTAGCAAGGCTATCAAGACCATCTTTGATTGTATCCTTGTAACCACACTTGAGAGAGATGGACAGGATGGGTGGACTACAAGGTTGATGAAAAAATGACTGGACCATCAGGCTCGAAGATTTCTCGTTAGTAGCTGAAAGTCTAACTGGCAGCCAGTTAGGAGTGGTATTCCTCTGAGTTAGATACTGAACCTGGTACTATTTAACTTCTTTACTAATGACCTGAATGATGAGATGGAATGCATCCTCACTACATTAGCAGGTGACATTAAATTGTGGGGAGAAGATGGTGTGCTGGAGGGCTGGACAGCTATTCAGAGGGGTCTCAACACATTAGAGAAACAGCCTGACAGAAGCTTCTTGAAGTTCAAAATGGCAAGTGAAAAAAAAACAGGCAAGTAAAAAAAGGCAAGTAAAGCTCATCTAAAGCTCTACCTGGGCATGAAAAATACTACGCCACCACACAATTTGGGGCCTGGCTGACTAGAAGGCAGTCTTTCAGGAAAGGACTTGGGGGTCATGGTGAGCAACCCAAACATGAGCCAGCAATGTGCCCTTGCAGCCACAAAGGCTAACTGCATATTGGGCTATACTAGTAAGAGTGTAGCCAGCAGGCTGGGGAAAATGGCTATTCTCTGTGAACTCAAGAAGCTGCATCTGGAATATTGTGTTCCGTTTTGGACTCCCAAATACCAGAAACATTAGCATACTGGAGCAAGTCCAGTGGAGAAGCACAAAGCTGACTAGGAGACTGCAGCCTGTGACACATGAGTAGAGACTGAGAGAAATGGGTTCAGTCTGAGAAAAAGCTTAAGGTGATCTAAACTGTTGTGTACAACTTTCTGGTGGCTGGTTACAGAGAGATCTGCTTGGAGGTTCACCACAAAAGGACAAAGGGCAATGGACATGCATAAAAAAATTCACCATTATGAAAAACAAATTCATAGAATCATAGAATGGTTTGGGTTGGAAGGGACCTTTAAAGATCATCTGGTCCAACCCCTCTGCCATGGGCAGGGACACCTTCCACTAGATCAGGTTGCTCAAAGCCCTCTCCAGCCTGACACTATAATGGGTTGTCTAGGCAGGTTGCAGATACGCAAAACTTGACTGGGGAAGGCACTGAGCATCTAGCATTAAAGTCAGCCCTACTTTGAGCAGAGAATTCAACCTGATGACCTCCCAAAGTCAATCTAGAGTATTTTATGCATCTGTGATTCCAAATAGTTTGTAGCATGTATGTCACACTTAAATCTTCAAAACAGAGATTTGCAGAGATACATAAGACTTCTGTGTACTGACTGCAAGATGTAAATGTAACCCACTGTGAGGAAGTTTGTTTCATGGTATACATCAGCTCATGGATGGAGCCAGGCTCTTCTCAGTGGCATCCAGTGATAGGACAAGGGGAAATGGATATAAGCTGGAACATAGGAGGTTCCACTTAAACATGAGGAAGAACTTCTTCACAGTAAGGGTAACAAAACACTGGAACAGGCTGGCCAGAGAGGTTGTGGAGTCTTCTTATCTGGAGATGTTCAAAACCCGCCTGGACACGTTCTTGTGTGATCTGATCTAGGTGGTCCTGCTCTGGCAGGGGGATTGGACTAGATGATCCTTTGAGGTCCCTTCCAGTCCCTAACATTCTGTGATTCTGTGATTCATCTTTTACTGGAGAATAATAACCAGATTATCAGAGACAGTAACTATCAGCAGTAGTGATTGGTGTCCTTAGAATCTCATGACTTCCAGTGCTGGGTGAAGAAGAAAGGTAGTACATCTTACAAAAATTATTACTTCAATTTTGATTTAATTAAGAAAGTTAAAATAGATGAAACAATAAAAATCCCACAATCTAAAGTAAAGTTGCATAACAGAAAAACTGGATGATATCTTTAGTTAAATCGTTTGAGCTAAAAGCATATCATGCTTTGTTTAAACCCTGAAGCAAGTACAGATATTAATGCCCCAGAGAAAACTGGTTTTATTTACATGCTCTGTTTTGGAGCACAAGGTACAGCAACTATGATATAGCAAAATCAGAATGCCTCTGTGAATATACCAGGGCAAATTAATATAAATTGTAGAGGCAAAATGCCTTCCATTCCAGCTAAGAAGCAGATTGTCTAGAACTTAGGTATATCACAGATAATTCTGTGATCATTTTTAGCACTTAACTCCAAGAGTGCTTTTATTGCAGGAAGATCACGAGGACAAGGCAAAATCCTTACTCTACTTGTTTTGTGTAAATACTAATAGCAGAAGTTGGAGGAGTAGCCCATTCACATCCTTCTTTTAAATATCAGTGGCTGTTGGTGTTGGTCAGCTATGAATATAGTACGCCAGAAGAACAAACATAAAGAGTATTGTTGACTAAAAAATATTTTACCCTTGCTTTGTTTATAGCAAGCAAGTTCCACCTGGAAGATCAGGTAAAAGACACATTTGTGCTTCAGTTCAGCTTACTAGCTAATCCTCTTCTACATACATTGACAACAAGTCTAAGTATCTTCAGCTGCCAGAGAAAGTATTCATTTTACTAAATGTAAACACTTGTAGTGTAGACAGCTCCCTTTAAATGAGTTTGCCTAATTATCTTTATTTTCTGTGAAGAAACCCAAATGCTTATAGTAAACAATTTATCTCATTCTGAAGTAGACATCTAATATAGGTCAGATGAATCATGCCTTGAAAGAAGCTCTTTCTCTCCATTTAATATAAAGAGAGTCTGGCATGACTAGCTCAGAAGTGTACACTGCGTATGTCTAAAGTTAGGTGAGAGGAATCCTATCCCACCTGTTTGTACAGTTAATAGAAGAAGAATACCAATACAGTATAAAAATGAACAAACTGTCCCCAGGCTTTAAAACAAGTTGTTTTAATCTTGAGCAATTCAGCTCTTAATTTAGGGTTTGATTCAACTCCCATTGAAGTCAATAGTTGTATGTTTTAAGAGGAATTTAATGAGGCTTGTCAATTATTTTTGTTTACTTTCTCATCAAGGATACTTAATTAAATTAAATGAGAAATGGATACCCAATGCTTAATGAGAAAGGATATTCTATAAATACAGGTTATACTTTGAACAGGATTTTTTTTTTTAAATTAATTTTTTTCCCTTCCATCTTTTAAATTAATTATGTGAGCAGTATAGATAAATCCTTAGTGAAAAATGTATTTAATAACTCCAATTCAAGTAACACCAGAAAGTACAGATGTTGTTTCCTTCCGCAGGATGATGAGCCCTTTAATTAATATGTGTAATATATAAAAAGAAGTCCAGCAGGATGTTATTGCTCGGTTTAACTGATGACTCTGAAACTTGCTTTGCACTGTCAGTTTTGCAGAGCTCCTCAGAGCTGGACCCCAGATAGCAATAGGCTTGCAGTACTATTTATAACACAGAGTACCATGGAGTTGTAGTCAGAAAGTCTGATAAAATTTTTAGGAGCCTAGTATAAGTGATGAAAATGAACGGCTATCTAAATGAAACTATTGAAGATTTACTGTGCAGCCTGAGTGCCATCCAGTCCTGATCTCAGCGTGGGGAGTTGAGGAAACAGTGGGCATGTACTTACATGACTGCGACCGTGATATGTAACCAGGAGCCTCTGCTGGCACTAGTGGGAGAGATGAAGCCAAATGATGCGTTCTCTTTCCTCCTTGCTGAATTCATGCTAACTATCTAACTGGCTTCACAGTTCATTTCTTTGCATGTGCAACTGGTACAGAGGTCTTGAAGGAGGGGAGAGAGGGAATTCTGTCAAAGGAAGGAGTGAGCATCTGAGTGAGATTTACAAACTCTAAAGTTAGAGTGAACTCTAAACTTCTTTTCTCTAATTCAGTTTCTATTTCTATCTGAAAATCTGTTTCAGAGCACTACAGGTTTGAGACTCTGAAGCCAGAACACTACCAGGAGCTGTGTGAGCAGTGTGAGAGTGAAGGCTGTCTTTCCTTGGCGCTGCACTGAGAGCTGTGCATGACCCAGCCAACCCCTGTTTGACAACCCTGGTGCAAAGGCAAAAGAGGTCAGCTTGGAAGGATTCTTTGAAACATATTAAAAACTCAAGTAACAACTCTGCATATTAACAACAGGATTAAATGAAAGAAGGAGATCAGTATGGGAGTGGCTGGAGGCAAAGGACTCTCTCCAGTGCCTCTGGTAGTAAAAGAAGAGGATTTAACTAGATGGGGAAATATAAGCAGCTTCGAGAGGTTAGAAACAAACAATGATGCAAAATCAAATGCTTTTACTTTTATTTTCGCCACTTCACTCTTGTGACATGAGATTTTTGCTAAACAAGCAGTTCTCCTGTAGACTAGCTCTGCTGTGCCATTCCTAGCTTTCATCTGCTCAACATCCGGCCTGCCTTTGATTATGGGACCAAATCCAGCCACTTTTGAATAGTCGGTCTGTGTAAGTGTGTAAGGGAGAGAACTGTGCTCTGCAGAGCTCTTTCATGGGGAGTACCGAAGATGATAGCACATAATGCTAGTGGGGTAACTTGAGCACCTTTGGTGCTCTCCTCCCAGGTAAGTCTATGCTTGAATTGTTCTAATTGTGTCAACCTGTATTTAAGAAAATTTGGTGCAGACTAACTGAAACTCTGGGTCCTGAAGGGATGCAGAATTAAGAAGTCTTTCCTGTTCTGATTGAATTAACTACATTAGTAGTTTTCCTGCAAATTATCACTTTGTTAATGAACCTTGCAGACTTTATATTTCATGCTGAAAGAAACATGAAGTTTGTGTGAATTAAGAGTGACAGTGATATGTAATCTATTACTTAGGTTATTTTTACAAGGAAAAATGAAAAACAGAGAAATTGTATCAATTGGCTGCATATATATATATATAGATAAAACTGCAGCATTTTCTGGTGACTTTTGATACTGTGACATGCTGAAGAATTTATATATGATCCCATTTTCCTGTAATACCATCCATACATTTTGTCTTATACAGGTCTACTTTATCAGACAAAAGTATTACACACAAGTTTTATAACACTCTAAACATAAGATTGAGTTTCACTTTCTTAATTACTAGCACAAAAATTCTAGTAAAAGCATATTGATGGCTCGAGAGCTGTCAAAATAACTTAATCAGTTTTAGCCTCTTGTTTTATTTACCAGCTCACATGAACTACATAGAAACTTCTTTCTTAAAAGCAAATGAAAAATACAGAACCAAGATGGCAAAGCCTTTAGCAACGGCTGGGCTTTCCCTGAGATTTGTATGTTCCGTAAACAATCATGTTCATCTACTCTGCTGGATTTGACGGTGGAAATGTTGCCACATGATCAGCATGGCAACAGTCATCACCCAATTAGTACAATTGCACAATAATGATTTAGTGCCACATGTAGCACAGATACTCTAACTAGTATCACAGGCTCATTTGCAAGGACTTGCCTACCCTGCAGGTCCTTCGATACCAGTCCTATTGCGTTGTGGGGATCCTTATGCAGTGGTGCTGGCCTACCTGAAAGCCTGGTTTTGAGATCAGTTGCTGGAACTGGGAGAATACTTTTGACTAGGTCATTGGTTTGTGTCATGAAGGTGAAGTAGTATTGACCTAGTTGTAGGAGGCTTTAGCTCCACTCTAGAGGATTGATCAAACCAGAGTGCCTCCTAGAATGGGGAAAGGGAAGAATGTTAATTTTGTTGCACGACAATCAGACTTTGTGAGTGTATGAAAGCAACTGGGAGGTTAGAAAGAGCATTGGAGAGTACTAGTACTGTGGCCTGAAGAGGAACCCAAAAGAAGGGATAAGTCTTAGCCACTGGCTTACAGCCTTCTTCAAAGCTTCTGTTGGATTTTTAATTCACTTTACTTGATGACATATAATTCTTTATTATTACTGTCACAGAATTATATAATTCCCATTTAACAGAAAATATTAAATGTCAAATTTGTGTTCATGCCTGTATTCCGGTACAGGAATAAATAAACAGTAAAATCCAGTACTTGTAATTCTACATGGATCAGAAATTCTGAAATCAGACAGACCTACTTGGAAATAGAGCTAGGCTTCTGAATGTGGAAGTCACCCTCCTGCTGTTGTGTGTTGTTGCTGTAGTTAAGAACAGGACTTTGGATAGATGATTTGCACAACCAGGATACGCAGAGAGAGAATGGATGTTTTTCTTCCAGTGAAAAAGATCCAATAAAATAATCCTGAATACCGACTATCTGCTTGGGTTAAGGGTAAACACAGTTTATACATACTGAGGTGTCTGCAGACTGGTTGAGTAACTTTGATAAACAGAGATCCACTTAACCACACACTTAATGTCAATAACTTGTTAGTAACTTTATAAAATAAGATCTTGCTCCAGTGCAAAGTGACTCTAAATTGGAGGCACTGTTAATAACAATACTAGTGTATTATGTTCATGTGGTGATAATGTAAACTGTTGTTCAACGTACCAGGCAATGAAGCCATTGAGGATTTTTCTTATCTTCTGCCTATTCTTCAGTCCCCTGAATATTACTGTTACTTTCCACCCACTCTCCCTAAGTTGTCTTTCTGATAAAAAGATAAACCCCGTATTTCCAGTGCAACTGCATATGATTTTACTGCAATGCTGGATTTCTGGATGATTTAAATCATAAATAATTAAATATGCAGTGTTCTTTAAGTCAAATTGCTAGTGGTTTTTTTTTTTTTTTTTTTTCTGGTACTGTTTATGTGTATCTGGAAAGAGTTTGTTTCTCTGTCACCATTATATATAAGCCTTTGCAGAAGACTAATGACATAAATTCATCTCACTAAATGTGGTATCTATGCAGGTATCCATTTAAACATTTGTGAATGATGTCACTTCAACAGCTGTAGAGCTTCTATATAACAACCTACATATCCTAGTATGTGGCTATGCTATGAATCTTGTAAGCAGCAACGTGGCAAAAAACTACAGTGGTATCTTAGAAATTACAGTGCAACTTTATTGCTCTAACTGGAAGCTCTTGGAAGACCAAAATGACAAATTACTAAATAAGTGCATAAATTCTTGTAAAATTAGTTAGAAACAAACTAGCACATGCCACTGGTTTTGAGGCATCCATTTTCTAAGAAAGCAAAAGTTGGTTTTGTTTATTTTGAAACTCAGGAGAAGAGGGGAACTTATATGCCACCAGTTCTTATCTCCTCATGTGTCACAAAATTAGGCCTTGAGACAGAAGAAAGGTCTCTAAAGACATGCGAAGGTATATGACATAAACAAACACAGCTTCTATGTCTGCACTCTTCACCAAAAAACTGTTAATGTTGAATATTATATGAGAAACTACTTTAATACTGATATTTCGATAACCGTTGATAGGAGCCCGGTAGCTTTGGGAGATCATCCAGCCTATAAAGTACTTTCCCAACTTACTTTTGAAGGTTGCATTATGGTGGTAAAATGGAAGTCTCAAACGCTTCTGGGTTTTGTTCCTCTCATCATAATCTGTTCTTCCTCCTTTTATTGTTTCTATATTTACATGCTGCAGAGGAAAATGATGTGGTTAAGTGATCAGGGTAATAAACTGTGAGTTTACATTCAGATAATGGTTTCCTAGTGCTGAAGACAATCATGAAATAAATCCAAGACATTTATTCTTGAGTAAATTTAAACCATTATTAGAGCAAATTTTCCACCCTGTTCATGTCAATCCTAGACCACAGAATATGAAAGAAAAATAAGCTTCAAGGTTTCCAGGGCAGCTTCCATCTATTCAGTAAAAAGTTAATCTGACACAGGAATGTCAATTGAGACCATTGAGATACTTCAGAATTAATACACCGTGAATGCTTCTTGCACATTTAAGCTGCTAAAGACATTGGAAAGGGTGATAAATTTACAGTAAGGACCCTTAAAAACCTGCAGCTCACAAAAGTTTTAATACTCCGACTACGGACTCCTCCTGGCAGCCCTAAGAACTGCAGAAGACTCGCTTCCTCCATGCTCCCCTGCAACCTGGGGCTGAGCTGTTGGGGAGTCAAGGAAATGCATTGGATTTAAGCATCCCATCAGTATGCTGGCAAGGAGGGTTTGAGGCCTGAACTCTTCAGATAAATGCCATGTGCATAAAATCAGCACATAGAGAGCTGATTTGATAGTTCATAATGTGGTTAGTCTGTAATGCCTTTAAAAGATACAATTAACTATGTCTATCACGGGATTTATAAAAGCTTATCTGTCTTTCTGGAAAGAGTGTATTATTCAACAGCTTATTTTTCATTACATTTTTTAAGATTTGAATTGATGCTCATTTCCTTCAGGAATTATATCATATCTCCAAGATCTTTATTTAGCAAAGCACATTTTCCAGTCCATAGTGGCCAAGAACTGACACAGAATCTGTTCATCCTGTACAAGCATTTTTAGGGGCCTAAGAAAATGCAGTTGCCTATGCTGACCTGTAGCAGTTGCCTTGCCTGCCTCACAACCTTGAGGATTGTGAACAGCTTTTAAAAATCTATCTGTGACACCAATCTGTCTTGAACCCCTCCCTGGAGCCGCAGTAATTGGATTCATTGCAGAAAGGCATCCATGAGCAGGAAGCTTTTCTTTAATATTACTGCAAGGAATGGGGTGGAGTGATTAGAACCGAGATGCAAAATAGCTGCTATCAAGAGCGAAGATCAAAGAGAAGGTGATGAATGGGTGGTTTTGGTTGTTATTGCTTTTGAAAGGTGACTGAAGGGAAAACAAAGCAAAACACACACACACACAAATTGTTATAAGTAAATTAAAGCTATTGGTCTGGATTCTCAGTCCACCAAGTTCATTCGTGCTGCACTGTTTAGAACAATTACACATTAGGGAAAATAGATCTTTTTCTTCTCCTCATACATAAATAGAAACTCAAATGCCTCTTCCTTTTTCCTAAATTTAAACTGTAATCTCTCACTGTGTATCCTGGGTTTTCTCCTCTGTTCTTGAGTTCATTTTCAAGCACGTGTTTTTTAAGCGAGACTTGTCTTTTGTATTATCTTGGTATCTCATTCAATAGCATAACATGCCATATTATGCTGATGTGTATTATGCCAATTTTTATGGCATAACAAACAGTAAGCACAAATTTATGATGAAACACAATAACAATAAAAAATGGTAGGAAGAACAGAAGCTTTTTGTCACTCCAAATTTGAATTCATGTTTGGTTTTCTCTGAACCCCCATATACTATTCCAAGCACAGAAGCAATGCCTGATGACAGGACACATTGTTGCCCTGATGTGCTTCTTACAGTTTTATTCATCCCTAAAAGGAGCTACTGTCCTTCCATGTCTGAAATATTGCAGAGTGAAACCTAAGCCTCGTGGACACCTACAGCAAAACTCCAGTGAGGACTCGATTTCAAGTTTTAGCAGTATTTGATTTGCTGTGTTTAAAGGGATGCAAGTGTTCTGGGTTGTCCTCTAAGAGAAGCTGAGCAACTCAGACGTTCTCTGCTTTATTTACCCTTTCTGTGCAGTGAAGGTGCCACTATTTCCTGACGTCACAAGGCTGTTGAGGGACGGGATGGTATGGAAAACCCACACTGACAGATACAGATTGATGGGAATGAATGCACGCAGTTTTCTTCTGTGCCAGACAAGGAAAGCCAGAGCCTAGAATATTTGCTCTGGACTTTGCTGATTGGACATGCAGCATAAATTCTGTGCAGGCCGTTTACAGTCTCGGAGGTAGAAAGCCGACTGTTGCTGCTGTTAAAGCTCTACGTGTAGGCAGGTCGACAACACACACGATGATATACAGCAATAGCTCTGGGGCGTTTGCTGCTTTTACTTTTAGTAGCTCCTATTGGTCCCTCATGGGATAATTTCTAGCTAGATAACTAGATAGATGGTGAATGCCTGACTAAGAATCTTATAATAGAAACAGTCTCTTCACATCACTCAGATTTTATGGGTTGTAAAAATCAACTCAGAGCCCATCTTTGGTACATGTGAAGTTGAGACGGTTGTTCCCCATGTATATGATTTCACCTTTATTTATATGGAATTTTAATTGCTGGTTTATTACCTAGCCAGTTATTCTACAGACTTCACAGGAAATCCTTTATCACACCAGGTAACACACTGTTGGGAGCAGCAAGGCTGCTCTGCAAGGCACGGTGAGCCGGGAGTGCAGAGCGACTGCGAGGCAGGCAGGGACAGTGTCCTCCTCACTGACAAGGCACGGTCCCATAGTGCCTGAGCAGGGTGAGCAGAGCAGGTCCCGTGGTGGTCACCTAGCTCAGCTACATGCCAGTGATTGCCAGACACATGAGTTTGTGGTGATCCAAGGTCCAAGGTCAAGCCAAGGAGTCAACTCAGCGCATCAGGGTACGTGAGGTGCATGGCCGCACATGTCCATACTCGCATCATAGCTCAGGCAAATACCAGTACTAAGGCTTTGCCTCCGCACTCCTAACTCCATTTTCCGATCACTTCTGAGTATGTTGAAAATTATGGGCCAGAAAAGACCCTACAGATTGCCGGTGGTGCTTTCTGTTTACTCTTCAAAATATTTATTTACGCAAGAGGCACTTGTAAATATAGCTTAAATATTGTTTGGGCATATTTGATTTGTTCCTTTGAGTGCAAAATAGGAGACTGTCAAGTAACATCTGCACAGATGAGTGCTGACAGTTGCATGGTTATCCACATCCTCCCTGGAAGCCATGAACACCAGCTCTGCGGTAGGAAGTTTATGCTGCCAAACTCTACCGAGCAGCAGAGCCTGTTAGCTGAGACTGAGCGGTGGCCGCTGTCAAGCTCCTGAATTTGGCAGGAATCAATCTTCTGTAGAGCTGCGTAGAGCTCTTAGGGATTTTTTGTTTGTTTGTTTTCATGAGCTGTTCAACCTGTATAACTTAAATCTGAAATAGAGATGCTAATTTCATTAAAAAATACTGAACATTTTGTGAACTGGATCAAAAAAATAGCCACTGAAAGATTTGTTTGCTTTGCCTGTGAATCAACCACATCTGCTGAAACAACCTGTTTCCTGAGTGTTATTGTTGACGCTAAAATGATTTAAAGAATTGCTAAATGAAGTGAAACTGGAACACTAATCTGCTGAGAGGCTCAGTGAAGCTTTTTAGGTCCATGTTTTCACATGCCTCTTATTGAGTCTTTACATTTAGTGAACATTAAATAATTTGGGGAGGGATGTGGGACAGTCAGTTCCAGCTTGCAGGCGCTTAAATGTTACGTCTACATGTCATGCTCCCATTATAGTGAGTGGAGATCTGGTCAATACAGCTAATGGACTCTAGAGGGGGATTCAAATGACTAAATGAGATGTCTCTTTCAAAATGAGCCAAATAGCTCTACAGTTTCCAGTGGGATTACACATAAGCATCTAGTGCCCTAGGGTATAGAAGCGTCTGCATGACGCTGGCAGATATGACATGGGGCATATGGGAGAACTGTGCCCTGCTGGAGAAGCAGCTGAGGCTCTGGCAGGATGCCTTCAGCATCTCAGATGGCAACAAAGCAACTGAACATTTGCCCCTCCATTTAGATGCTTGTATGTATGTATCTACAGTCTGGAGGTGGATCCCATCCCTGGGATTTGATTGTTTAGAAACATTAAATCATTATGTTGGTTTGTCTAACAAAAGTATTCAGAATCTCCCATAAAAAACGTTGGTTTTCTTAACGATGTTTCTGGTTTTGCTTTTTCCTGTGTTCTTACAACCAGCAGCAGTACAGAAATGTTATTATTAGATTCAGAAATCCAACTATTCAGACAAATGATTGTACTCCATCCATCATGAACTGACCTTCAGTAGGGAACAGCAGACAAACCTGCACAGCTTCATCTCCGTACTGCTCCCCTGAAAGAAAATCTTGTACCCTTTCCTTGCATTAGTGAGCGTGTAGATGAGGGGATTTAGTGCAGCAGCTTTTCTGTCTCCATTTTTCAGAACACTGCAATCGCTCTGGTTTTTGGAGGTCATGTGTGGCTACTCATGCTATAGTGATAGTATCCTTTTCACCCGAGTCTTGTCAACACTTCCTGCTTGAGACATCTAGTACAACTGAAATAACAAAGCACAAAGATGAATTTTTTTTTGATGTGACTTTGCAGTTATATATGGGATGAAACTGGTTTGACAGCTTTACAGTTCATAGAGCTGTTACCCATATGGGCCCACACTGGATTCCTACCAGAGCACAAGAATAGGGATTGTCAGTAGGAATGGCTGAGTGGTATGGACATGGGTTCGGCTTCACCTCTGCCAGTGTAAACAGGTACTACCAAGGTAGTTTATCTTCAATTTCCTTTTGCCTTCCCACATGACATTTCTGTGACTGACTCCCAGCCCATGTCTCTTCTCTAAAATTGGTCTCATGACCCATTACTTCACAGGCTGGAGAGGTGGGCCTGTGAGAACCTAATGAAGTTCAACAAGGCCAAGTGCAAGGTCCTGCATGTGGGTCGGGGCAATCCCAAGCACAAGTACAGGCTGGGTGGAGAATGGATTGAGAACAGCCCTGAGGAAAAGGACTTGGGGGTGTTCGTTGATGAGAAGCTCAACATGAGCTGGCAATGTGCCCTTGCAGCCCAGAAAGCGAACTGTATCCTGTGCTGCATCAAAAGGAGCGTGGCCAGCAGGTCGAGGGAGGTGATTCTGCCCCTCTGCTCTGCTCTGCTCTTGCGAGAGCCCACCTGCAGTACAGCTCTGGGGACCCCAACATAAGAAGGAAATGGACCTGTTGGAGTGAGTCCAGAGGAGGGCCACAAAGATGATCCGAGGGCTGGAACACCTCTGCTATGAAGTCAGACTGAGAGAGTTGGGGCTGTTCAGCCTGGAGAAGAGAAGGCTCCGGGGTGATCTTATTGCAGCCTTCCAGTCCCTAATGGGGGCCTACAGGAAAGCTGGAGAGGGACTTTTTGCAAGGGTATGTAGTGATAAGACAAGGGGCAATGGATTTAAACTGAAAGAGGATTGTCTAATGACTATAAATATTTAAACCAAATTTCATTTCTACAGCCAGAAATATGCAGATAGATAGGACAGGCTGGGTGGATAACATTTCATAGCCACACAAAAAGATGTTATTAAATCAATATAAATGGGAGCGAAATGTGTACCTCAGAGTTGAGCAATACACCTAGTGAATAAACTACAGAATCAAAATAATGAGCTATGGCTCTTTCTCCAAATGCAAGAATAATCATGCATATAAAACCAAGAATAATAAGGCATCAATATCTGCTGCATAAAGGTGCAGTGCTATTTTTTACATATCTTACAAACTAAATATATTGTACTATGCTAATGGGCTGGGAAAAACAATACATTAACTGTCTCCTGAAATGACTCTGAAACACAAAGAGCCCAAGAACTGTGTTAAGGGTAAGTCCTTTTTTCCATGAAGTTATTTTCTAATTAAAGGACAGCATTGGAATGTGTCATTTTTATATTAAGCGTCAGTAGCACCCTGTTCTATATCATTCTGTTTTGGAAATGGCATTCTTCCAAAATGTGTGATTGTCTGAAAGGTTAACTAATCTTTCGTAATTCAATTTGTCAACTCTGTATCTGAGTCAGGAAATCAGCTTAGTTTGGGAAAGAACTGTCAAACATGTTCAAAATTCAACACATATTTATGGAGTTCCCTGAACTGGAATAACAGCCCGTGCCCTGGGACTGTACACAGATCCGAGCCATCACAAAAAACCAGGCTTGATTATTTAATGGATCTTCATAGCAAGTATCTATTATGATGACAGTTTATTAGTCATTTTTATTTCTACAGGTCTGTTACGGCCTCTAGTGGCTTAGATATACCCGAACATCATCACCAAAAATCATGAGCACCAAAAGCTCTGAGAAGTGCAAAGTGCTACAGGGCAAACTGGTAGGAAGCAGTGAAGTGATAGGGCCTGCAGAGCCTGGGTGTGTTTGGCACTTCTGTGAGGGAAAACAAGTTTCAGCAAAACCCATCATATATTTCTTGCAAGATTTGTCATGCTTATAATTTTCAATACAGACACTTTTGTTGGCTTAAAGGAAAAACGTTTTGATTTCCTATTTGCTTTAATCTCCATCCTGTGTCTTTATAAAAAAAACTACATATCATAACATTTTGAAGAGATAGATGGTTTTATTTAAAGGCTGATAGTATGACACAGTAAGTCATTAATTTTTAAAATTACTTTCCATTTTATAAGTGGTCACCTTGTCTGACAGTCTGAGTGGAAGCTTCTTCCTTGACTATGGAAGTGTTCTCTTTGACCGGGGCTTTCATACCAACTTTCCCAACATTCAGGTGAGCTTTCACTGGCAAAAAGTTCACTTTGAGGGCCCTGCAGACTAAATCTTGAATATTAGAATCCCCAAGAGCAGTCCCCTAGAACACAAAAAATCCTTTGTCATTCCAGAAGAAATGTGTTTATGTCATTTTATAAAAGAGCTCTTTAGCTTTTTTCCTAAAGCATGCTGTTGTATTACACAAGATCATCCAACACTTCCTGACCAACAGTGTCAATATTCTCCGGTGTTTCTAGAGACTTGACAAGCTGGTTTTGCTTCTGATTTTGAAGAAGCTTGGTTAATTTTTCCCCATCGCTGTTTTTCACATATATCGAGTGTTTTTGAAGTATCATGGTGCAAAGTTTGATTTTATTGTGTAAACGTAAATCTGTCCTTTGGAGGGTGGTTTTCATCTAAACATTTAGTAAGTTGTTTGCTGTCATTCTGATCAATATAATTGGCATTTAGTCAAAATCCTGGCAATCAAGAGAACAGCAAAGCATAAGTCCTCTCTCCTCCTGCACTTTTCCCAGTCTGTTTCGACCCAGATTTTAAGAGGATAACAGGCTTATAACATGCGTGTCCTAAAAGAATCTCAATTTGGAAACTTTTTGAAAGACAATTTTGAGGACTGAGGGCTGTTTCCATAGTGGTGGCTACTAAATTGTCCATGGCCAAAGAGAATGAGTGAAGGACTGGATTGAAGAGGGCCATATTTCTCTCCATGAAGATGTTGTTTGTCCTCTTGTAGGCTCAGGCTTGGAAAAGAAGCAGCTACTTTCTAATATTATTTTATATAGGATAGTTGGCTTATAGAACTATTTACCAATGTGGAAGGAAGAGACTTAATTCTAAAATTTTCTGTGGTGGAAACATTTAAATCCAGATACCTGTAAGAAATCTTTCAGAATTAACTCCATGTTGCCTACTACATCTGTATTGCCAAAGTTGCAATCAGTAGTTTGTCCTAGGAGTTTTTAAGCTGGACCATGCATTTATGTTTACAGCAACAGTATGACTACTTTTTTTTTTTTTTTCCAGAGCAGAATACATTTTGGAATGTCTACACAAAACCGAATTCCTGTAATTTATATACTTGGTAAAAGAATTTTCATTTTATTACCACCACAAGAAGAGCCCATAATGTCATCTACAAAATCGTATTTATTTTATTGTTAGGAAATAGCATTTCATTACTACGAGGAAAGTACAAGCTCTCAATTACAACACAAAATATTCTTGGTCATAACTGACAATATTAATTCATCACAATTTACCCATTTGCTCAGACCAGGAATTACTGAAACAGAGTGCTCTACTGTGGTTCTGAAAATCCAGTTTAACTTTTAACTTTTAAAATTTAATTTCTTGGGTCATAGCCCATTTATTATAGGCTACTCAATACAGGAAAACCCAATTCTATGGGTTTCCTTAATTTTTTTTTCTGTACTGTCTTTTTATTTTTTGTTCCCTGTTACAGACACCTAGTGTGCCTCCTTTGTAAAGTTGCTTACCGTGGATCTACATAAAAGTGTTGAAATCTCTCTTTTAAACAGACAGCATTGATTTTGTTTTTTTCAGCTTGTAGTGCTCAGAGTAATACTTCTATGCTGAGCTGAAATGGAGTCCTGAGCCCATGGGCAGGAGTTGGGAGAAGCCCCAGAGAAGGCCAGGCAGGGACAGTAAGGTCCAATAGCCCTCAGGACCCTGACACCCACCCTAACACGCACCTATTATCTGAATAATTCTGGCCACCAAACCTAATAATGCTTGTTTAAAGGGATTTTTCTTTTTCCAGGTAGGATTGCCATTTTTCTATGTCATACTGTACATCCTTTAGACAGATAAAATGTCATAATAATTTCTTACAGGAACACTACTTCTATTAAAAATAACATTCACAAATCTGACTGCTGTTTCTGTATTTTTTTTTCAAAACAGTCTGAAGTTACATGTAGTACTGCAGATATTACATTAAAGATCCATCCTTTCACTGTGGGTGTTTTCAAGCTTCCATGTCTCATTTACAGACAGTCAAGTGCATTCTTCAGATGCAAATTCTTACGTGCTTTCTCTCAAATCTCCTGAAGCATAGCAAGTAACACTTGGAAGATAAGGAGAAGAGTGTTGAGAGCCTCTCAATTGAGGAAATTCCTCTAGCACTTGGCCGTTTCATTGAGAAGGGCTTCAGTGGTATTTCATTGACATCTTGTACTTCTGGGGTCACTTCCTCTGGTTTGCCAATTACTTCTTTAGATAGATGATCAAGACTGTGGAAAATGGAAAGAAAACAGGTTAGTACAAAACGATCAAAGATTTTAATGGAAACTCCAAAGTTTAACTTAAGCACACATGATGTTACTTTTTTTTTGTTATTTATTAAATAAAATCAACCCCTAGTTATCTTAAATTCCTGTAGAGATTTGCAAAGGAAATGTTTATCTGGGTTACATCGCATGTAAATGAGAGTCTATGTAGCAGCATGAGGTACGAGAAGAAATGGCACAGCAAGAGTGCAGAGTAATGCACGTGCAGCAAGTCACATGATTAAGACCAATCATGAAATGCAAGAAAGAATATAGGTAAGAAAGTGGAATTGGCAGGTTTTGGGTGTAGGGCCAATTGTACTAAGTCCATGCCGTGAAGAAAGCCCCACAACAGAGCAACAGCAGTGTGATACAACTCAACTTGGCCCTGAGGTTTTGTCAAGAGAGAATATGAAGTATACCAAAGACTGTGCACCATTGTCAACGTTCAGGATGAACCCAGAAAGAGTGATGAGGGCTCGATTGTCAGGGCACAGCAAGGGCTGACTGCTCCCTAAGAGCCAGGAGCAGTCAGCTAAGTCTGATATCGTGGCAACGATGCCATGAGCAGGGCATGCTCATGGGTGGCAGCCAGGGTCAACCAAGAGTCCAGCTCATCAGACAGGTCTGTGGTGATGAGGCAGGTCCAAGGTCAAGCTGAGAAATAATTCTCTGGTCAGGGTCAGGATGAGGATGAAAATGAGGATTAGGATGAGGATGAGGATCAGGTCTGGTGGCCATAATTAGGGTCAGACAGAGCTGTTGATGATCAGGCAGGTCCACAGTGACAAAGCAGGTCCCAGGTCAAGCCAGGAAGTCAGTCTGCAGCTCAGAGTCCCATCCAGTGGGGTCTATGGCCAAGGACAAGCACAGCTGTGGCTGAGCTGGGGACCAACATGACACATGACATAATTTGGGCAGGGCATGAAGCTGCATGGTGGAGCTGGGCCAGGGCACAGAGGGAGACCTCAGGTGAGGCTGGTCGGGCCATTGAGGTCTGCAAGTGCCCTCAGGGCCCTGACCTTGATATTGGGTGCCCCTTGTCCTCCTTGTCACTATAAATAATCCTGTTCACACACATACATGTCTGTTCAAATGAGTAGGAAAGACTGAGTACACATGAGAGTGAAGTCTGTGGAAAATGACTGCTCCTGAAACAGGTCTTGTTTAAAATAAAAAATTGCCACTGCCTTCTCTTTGGTCTAGTACAGAGCCTTGTTACATTTATTATTATAACCATACTCTCTTCCTTCGTTTCTCCAAACTGCAAGTAAAGCGTTTGAATCATTTATTTCCAGCTTGTAAAAACAGTTTTTTCTTCTGTGTCTTGCTCTTTATTACTCAGAAGGATCTCTGGTTTTACCAAGGTTTTAGGGATAGTACTATTACAAGACAACTGAGGTAGTCTTACACACTACAAATAAATCAAATTTAACGCGATAGAATTCGTTCTTGTATAAATGGGGAACTTTTACAAACCACTGGCTGCTTCTCAGGCAAGCCCCTCAGGGTGAGAGGACAGCAGAGAAAACAGAGAAGTGGCTCCCGGGCCTCCGCAGGCTCCCAGACCTCCAGCACGGGGCCCAGAGGCTCTCCAACATTTCACATTCTACTGTGGGACACAGGACAGGCTGCTTTTGACTTTCTGGTTTTCCTTTCTTGGAATATGGACCTCTTGGCCAACAAGCAAACAAATTATTAAAGAGCATCAGAAATATATAAGCATAATTAACAGTGTTTTTCATGACAGCAAGCATAAAAAGTTGTTTTAGAAGTAGGATAGCAAGATATTGTTTTCCATATAACCTTTTTTCATTGAGGATTTCTGTCCGTGGTGACTCACAGACCACTGCTGCTCTTCTGCTATGAGAGATGAGCCTGTTGGCAAAACATCGACCAGGTGAGCAAACAGCATGTTCAAACACAACACTTTTACCTGTAGATTTACTTACAAAAAGGTTAAACTTACTCTAGCGCTGCAACAGCATGAATTCTACACAGGAGAGTTTTGGGTTGTTTGTTTTTCTAATACAGGCAAGCAGACAGAAGCGCTCAGAGGGGATTCCGAGCCCTGCGACAGTCTGATCGTGTTAGGCTGGGACCTTGCTTTGTACGTCAAGTTAATGTGCTGTAATTGTGGGAAAGGTGTGCCACCCCCCAGCAGCACATCCTTGGGAGTGGAACAGCACCTCCGGCAATCAGTTTTTCACCAGGTACTTCTGGAAAAAAAATATTTTGTTTCAAGAAGAAAACCATCAGTATCCTTCCTTATTCATCTTAACAGCAATTAAAACCCTGGAGAAAAACATTGCATTCAAAGCTGTACCTGGGGGGAGAGATCCCGGTGGGGCATATTTAATGGAGATTTTTCCAGCCTTTCCTGAAATTAGGAACTTGATGTATTTTAAAGGGAAAATAAACATCTCTATGATCACAGGTTTCCCTGATCTCAGGGAAGATGGAAAACATCTTCAGTGATACACTCAATGTATGTATGGCAAAAGTGAAGCTCATTAAGAGACACTCCCTTTCCCTGTGGCTTTCTGGAATTCCAAACCCTCATCAGAGACAGTAATTATTTTGGGAGTCTTTTGCTGTTCCCCTCAACAACGTGTTTACTTCCTTCTTATGACATTGAATAAATATTTTTGTAATTTTCTCTTCCCGATGCAGCACAATAACTGCAGCCTGTTTTTGTTTTTAATTCTGTGTGCTGATGAAGCCCTAAAACTGACCCAGCGAACCGTTTCTGAGCGTCGAACAACTGCAGAGCGGTGCAGACCTTCCCCGCAGGGAGGGGGCTAAGAATCGGTGCACGTAAAGAAGGCGCAATATAAATTTGAAGGTTGAACAAATCCAGTTAATTTGAGAGATATGTGCCTCTTACAGATACCACTCTTACACCACCCGGTGTGAAACAACTGGGAATGTCTGCAGTTTTCCCTGTGACGTTCTGCCAACCCTTTGTGCAGGACCGAGGCCGTCAACTACAACTGTGTTATGAAGAACACACATCAAATGCACCATCTTGAACACAAAGCCCACCATATGTCTTTCACTCCCGTTTTGATTTTTCCAAATTTGTCATTTTTTCCACTGTAATGAATTAGCAAATAAGGCATGAACAGACTTACCACTGAACTCTTTCCCTTGCCACTCCAACACTATTTTAGAGAACAAAATTTATGATGGTACCAAGCACACACCCCTTTCCTATTAAGGCTTTATTTTTGTTTTCCGTTTTACAATCTCTATCACAGAGCACACCTTGCATCCTGTGCCAGGAGATCATTTTTTTGGTCATATTACACGAATCGTGACTTGTCTTCGACTCTTGTGCCACTTCTCACCCTTCCCACACGTTGGGGAAGAAACCGGCCGCCGCGCCGTGCCCCTAGCGGCCGAGCCGAGCCGAGCCGAGCCGAGCCGAACCGAACCGAACCGAGCCGCGCCGAGCCGAACCGAGCCGAACCGAACCGAACCGAGCCGAACCGAACCGAACCGAACCGAGCCGAACCGAACCGAACCGAGCCGCGCCGAGCCGAGCCGAACTCAGCCGAGCCGAGCCGCGCCGCGCCGAGCCCAGCCGAACTCAGCCGAGCCGCGCCGCGCCGAACTCAGCCGAGCCGAGCCGAGCCGAGCTCAGCCGAGCCGAGCCGAGCCGAGCCGAGCTCAGCCCAGCCCCGCCGAGCCCAGCCCTCCCCCGGCGGCGCGGCTCGCTGACGCGCTTCGCCTGCGCCCCGCCCCGCCTCCGGCGGCAGTGTGCGTCCCACGCGGGGCGACGGGGCCAGGATGGGCCGGTCCGGCAGCGATGGCGGCGGCGGGTCGGCGGCGGTGGACCCGGTGCGCAACTTCGAGCGCTGGAAGAAGAAGTACACCCGGCGGACGAAGAGGCTGCGGCTGCAGCGCAAGGAGCGGAAGCGGCCCGAGTGGCAGGTGGAACGGGAGGGCATCGGCCGCCTGGTGCAGCGCTACCCCGAGGTACGGCGGGGCTGGGTGGCTGGTGCTGCTGGGCCGGGACGGGGAGCGAGGGGCTTTGTAGGGCGGGGATGGGTGGGTACCCGGCGGGTGGCCATGGCGGGCCTGGGAGGGGGCGAAAAAGCGGCTTCTCCCCTCGTGTGTAGCGGTAGGGCTGTGAGGAGGAGGAGGAGGGAGGGGTCTGGAGGGTGGTGGTGGTGTGTGTCTTGGGCAGGGGTGGGGGGCACCCCTGGTTGGCAGGGCTGCTCTTCTGGCTGTTGGCAGTGCCTGTAGGTAATGGGTTTGCTGGGTGACACTACTCAGTGGCAGGCAGAAGGGCTTTCAGCTCCATGAGGCAGGGCTGGTCCTCCATTCCTTCCCTTTCTCCCCCCAGGCAGAGGAAAAGAGGACAATGACTGCAGTCCCAGTGATTTGGGGTGGAGTGCCTGTGGGCAGGCTGTGGAGCGGGTGGTGGTGAGACCCTCAGGAGACGAGCGAGTGGTTGAGAGCGCAGTGAGGAGGACGTTGAAGTAGATGGTGGTGATGATTGTAACCAGTGCTGTTTGGCCCTTCTGACCAGGCAGCATGGATGTCTTGCTGCTGGAGGTAGGACACGTTTGTCTCCGTGGAAGACAGCCTACAGGCAAACATCACACTAGAGGAGTATGTTAATTAACCTCAAATCGGGAGATAGCTGTTTGAACATTAGAGCCAGGGTTAGTGATGTTGGTTTTGTCAGCCAGATTGCCTTGAATTCCTCTGTGAGATGGCTGGCTTTTGAGCCATACGGATTAGCGGAAGGTACTGTAATTGTGGACAAAGGCTGAGATGTCCTCTGCCTCTACGTCCTGCCAACTTTTGCTGAATTTGCAGTTATTGCTGGGGAAGAGCACAGCAGTTGTACTTGGTTGCACAGCTGATAGCAGAGACTTTTTGGTGGTTGTAATTTGATTGCACAGAAAGTAATGACAATAGGTATAGAGAAAACATGATTGCTACGATTAAGAAGTCGTGATAGCTCCTTTGGTTAAGATTCAGCAAGTTAGTATTCTGAAGCTTCACACAATCATTTGCTTTACTGGTTTGAAGGCAAATGTTATGCTTCCAAAGATGGTCAGATTACTGTTTTGAATCACAGATTATTTCTCAGGGGAAAAAATGAATTTATCATTCATTGGTTTTGTGATAAAAATTAAAAATGGTAGCTACATAAATGATTAATGCATTTGTTGTATTTGAACACCAACAGGGAGATGTGTAGTGAAATTAATTTGGAGTGTTGTCAGGCCCTAATAATTTCTACATTTGATAATAGCTTGCATTTACTTTATAATGCCATATACAAATTAGACTGCTGTGTTATCTTGGGATACTGTGGCAATATCTAGCTGTTCTTTCTTCTCTGTCTCTTGTTTTAGAGCCCCATCACTGGTCATGTAATACTCCGAGCAGTCAACCACCATCCGTCTCGTAGATAAAGTAGTTGAGGTCAGGGCATAGCTTTTCTTCTAAGGTAGTAGACAGATGTGTGCAGAAGCTTAAGTAGCGTGTTGCTCCTTTGTTCTGACATTGTACATATGTGGCATGGATGTATTGATGTGCAGGAGCAAGATGACCAGAATTATCAACTGGAGGAGATGCTGGAATTTTGGAGTGGATAACAGCCACTTCATCTGTGAGACTGAATGTAGAAACTTGACTCCTGTTCATCTGTCGTCTTCCCTTAGTTCCGGATTCATTTGAGGAAGATGACAACAATGAAAATAATCTAATTATTTAGAAGGAGGCAGCGAGAAAGCTTGAAATGAAAAATTTATCTTGGGCGTTTGGTCTCAGAAATGAAGTGGCAGAAATATTTTGAAAAATGATCTCTGGGAAGCCAGCGTCTCCTCCACTTGATGCTGCCTTTCCCTCTTTGTTTTCCCTGTACACAGTGTATAAGTTTTCCACATACAGTTTTGCCATATTTATGCTCTGTGTATGTATTAAATTCCCACACGAGATGATCTTTAAGGTCCGTTTCCAAACCAAACCATTCTGTGTTTCATCACATGCTGTTTCTGCTGCTTAAGGACTCCTTAAACTCTTCCCCTGCTCCAGTGTGTAGCCCTTTCCCACAGGAGAGAGTTCTCTATGAACTTCTCCAACGTGAGTCCTTACCCATCAGATTGCTCCAGCGTGGGCTTTTCCCACAGAGTCATGACTTCTTAGGGTGCAGCTGCCTGCTCCAGCCTGGGGTCCGCCATGGACTTCAGATGCGTCTCTGCTTCATTGTCAGTCTCCAGCAGCGTGAGATCCATCCCATGGAGACAATCTCTGGTCTCCCTTAAGCACAAGTGTCTCTGCTCCAGTGTGG
The DNA here is from genome assembly GCF_009769465.1 of Tauraco erythrolophus. Classification (NCBI taxonomy): domain Eukaryota; kingdom Metazoa; phylum Chordata; class Aves; order Musophagiformes; family Musophagidae; genus Tauraco; species Tauraco erythrolophus. The sequence goes on along the minus strand of NC_141465.1, from coordinate 118,472,260 downwards.
GATTCTCTCCCACAGGCTGCAGACAGAGCTCTGTTCCACTGTTAACCTCTATGGGCAGCAGGGGGGCTGCCTGCCATCTCACCACGGGCTGCAGGAGAATCTCAGCTCCGGCACACCTCCTCCTGGTCCATCTTCACTGACCTGGTGTCTGCGTGGCTGTTTCTCTCAGATCTCAGTCCTCTTTCCGCTGCAGCCATGCTGGGCCTGATGGCAGTCCCAGCAGGACTCGCCCCACCCAGCAGGTGCTTTGGGAGCGGGGAGCTTTGGAGCTCTCCAAGCCACGCTGCCACGGCCATCTCCAGTTGAGTGGCAGTGGCCCAGAGTGGGCAGTCACTTGTGCGGGAGGCTGGGGGGCCAGCCCCCCACCTCTCCCTCTCTCTTCAGTGTAGGTCCAGCCTCAGTTCGGTTTCCTTTGTCCCCATCTTAAATAGGACTTTGCAGAGGTGCTGATGGCCTCAGCCCTGGCCAGAGGGGGATGGAAGGTCTGACCTGGCCAGAGGCTGGTCCAACTGGTTTTGGAGCCGGGGAAGCTTTTTTTATTGCAGCTTCTTACATGGACTATCTCTGCAGCCCCTCGCTTGCTATCAAAACCCCATCACATAAACCCAGCACAATGGTTTAGGGCTTCATGTCTTTAGTCATCTTGCATGTGGTATAGAATAGGGATAGCATGACTGTTGGATGCAAGAGTATCTACCTTGGCCTCCCTCTTAGAGCATACTACCTATAATTTCCAGTGTGAGAATGACTGCAATAGATAAATGAGACAAAAGTAAACAATAACAAAGAGATAACCAAGATACTTTGTTACTGGATTTTTTTTTTTTGTCATTTGTTGACATGTGATGATGAATGTGTGGCAGCGTAGATGGAAACGTGAAATTTAGTTTCAGTTTGTCCAAATCTTGGGACCATTTTCTGTATTACATGTTGATAGGTGATCTGTTATCTGTTGATCCACCAACTTTGCTGCCTAACTGTAAGGCTGTTGGTAAAAGTTGTCTTCTCCATCCAGCTGTGCTCATGAGAAGCATTAACAGCTGACTTATGTGCTGGGAGTTGTTTTTTAAACTCTTTCTAGTCTGTTTTATGCCAAATTAGTCAAGTTAGATCAGAATACCATTTGAAATATTTGAAATTAGTTGGCTGCCCTCACCTAAAATAGATTAGAGAGAGCTCCTAAGTACGGATTCCCAGAAGATTAGAGAAGGTAGTAACTTCCAACAGAGAAACAAACTAAGCAGAAGTTGGTGGTGTTTTCCACTGGTACGTATAGATAAGGAACAGATCCATCAGCAGATCTACCTCTAACACAAGTCCTTCTTACTCCTGCCATTTAGACTTCATTTAAAAATAAACTAGTATCTTTAGAGTTTAAGGGTGCTACAACAGATCATTCTTGTGCTCCTGGAAGTTTGTAGGGCAGAGAAATAATATAGGACGCTTTATGATGTGGCCTTTCCTCACATTCCTGTGCCTCATTCTTTTAATACAGTTCTCTCTTTTTTTTCCTTCTTGGACATCTTTAAAAGAGCTAGGCTTATGCCTGTCATGATTTTTAAATTGATTTAGAGGAGTTTAAGGCAGAAGGGCAGGACATTGTCTCTTTTGTGATTGATATACGAGTTCTTACTGGGTCATTGAGAGTTAAAAAGAAGTTAATCACTGAAATACTTAAAGCAGCTTTAATTGCTGCAATAGCCCGTTTCATTTGTCACAAACCTATTAAAATCTATCCCTTTAGTTGCAAATAATGGGTTGTTTGAATTATTTTTTGATGCTAGTAAGACAGTTTTCCCTCTTGTAGGCACACTGTCTTCCGATGCAGACAGTCTCTTGGTTGAAATTAAGCTGAATCTGTATACATCACTGAGTTGTGATCCTTTAGCATGCAAAATAATAAGACTGAGAATTAACCCAATATGGAATATTACATGTGATATTGTATACCTTCAAAATTATCTACTCAATTTGGAAATATTTGTCAGAAATTACAATTTGTGAAAACTGAATAAAGACTTTTTTATGGTGATTTCTGATAGGAGTTTCCTTCCCCTCCCAGAAATGTACTAGCTTAAAGTAGGTTTATCTCAGCACAAGTAGGTTTTATAAAAGTAACTCACCTTTAAGATTTCTAAATAATGTTTGGCAAAAGTTTAATTGCTCTGCTAGGACACAGTGAAGGTTTGAAATCTACCTTGCGAGAGCTTTGTCTTGAAATATGTCAAAAATAGGTTTTAATAAGGGTGTAAATAACTTTTATCTGGAGATCAAATTCATGCATTAAATTATTTTTCTTGTTTTTACTAGAGAGAGCTAGACTGAAAAGAGTAGTGTTGTCATCTAGGTGCTTTAAACAGGTATAAACCATCAGTTTTCTGTGATAGCCTGTAGAAGGCTTGGTTCTTCAAGTAGGTGTGAGGCTGATCTGACGGCTTAGTAGCTCTTCATTGGAGGCTTTCTCTAAAATTTTTATCACAAGTTGTCAGGAACATCTGAGGACCACTTTGGGTAGTCTCTGTGGTGAGAGATTTCTGTTCAGCAGTCTATAAACGATACCTATTGGAAATGCATGTGTTGTGTAAGCTCAGAGTTTAACATTTGGAAATCTCAGTTTATGGATGCTAGGCAATATGCATTCCAAGCTGTGTAGTCTACCTTCCTCTTCATCTGCCCAGATGAAGGGAACCACCTCTGTTCTGTGTTTTTTTTTTCTGCCCTGCTGCTATTGGCTGTTGTGAACTTTGCCAGTGGAAGCTGTCCACATCTTTTGATGATCTCCTCTGCTAGAACAGACTTGAAAGTATTACGTTTTTCTTTAAGATTTTTTTAATCTTAAAAAATCTTACGTTTAATCTTACGTTTTAATCTTACGTTTTTTTTAAGATCTCTACTTGATATCTCAACATTATTGTAAATCATTAAGCCAGCTCATGGACTCAAACACATGCTCTTGGGATTTTTGTGTGTGTGTAATTAACAGCTCTCAATTATGCCATAGAGGTGGATGCATATAGAGGAGTAAATTAGGTGTCAGGACAATGAACTATTTTTTTTACTATGTTTAGTACTCTGTAAGACAGCTCTGAAAAATTAAGTATACCACGTGCTAGAGGTTGGTGAATCTGGTGAGCTTCAGGACATATGTGGACTCTTCTTATCCCAGTCAGGTAGATGCAAGATTGCTGCAGTTCTGGATCCCGAAGTCAGAGAGCTACAGAAGTTCTGATTTTTGGAGATAGTGTATGTATGTGAAATGCTTAACATGAGGTTTACTTGCAAATTATGTCTGGGGCTTGTGGCACGTTGCCTTGTAGAAAATTTAGACCTTGCTTGCATACTGCAGTATTTTTTTAAAATGTGATTTTAAAAAAGTTTTAATTTTTTTTTTTTCCTGAAGAATACTACATCCAGTTTTGGAACCCCCAATATGAAAAAGACATCAATAAATGGATCCAGATCAGTGGAGGGCCATTGAAATGGTGGAGGCTGGAGCACTTGCTCTGTGAGGAGAGGCTGGGGAGCTGAGCTTGTCAGTCTGTAGCAGAGATGGCTTTGGGGTTGGGATGGGACCTTAGAGAAGCCCCCACTGCCCATGGGGAGATTATTGAGGAGATGGCACAGGGCAGAAGAATGAGAGACTGCAGGTGTAAGTTGACAGAAGAGGGGCTCAGCCTGGAACACTTTTTCCCCATGGGGACAGTCAGGCAGAGGCACAGGTTGCCCAGAGAGATTGACCAGTCTCCATCCTTGAACAATTTCAAGGGGTGAAACCCTGAGCAGCCTGACTTGACCTCAGAGCTGACCTGCTGTGAGCAGAGATTGGAGCAGAGACCTCCTAAGGTCCCTTTCAGCCTAAGTTGTTCAGTGATTTCATGATGATCTGAGCTTTAAATTGTGCTGTTAACCTGCATGGTTAAAATATATCTTATTACTTAATAAACAGTTTATGGTAGAAGAGTGGTTTGGCTTAGGTCAAACTAGTATAGATGGCCTGACCAGCTAACTTGGATCAGGTCATTACTGAACTACTACGTATTGATGGTAACAGCAACTTGAAGAATTCTATTTAATTTCTCAGTTATGGTTAGCTTGTAAGCACTGATTAAACTTAATTTGTTTCAGATAAATGCAAGTGAAATTCAAAGATTTTCAGATTTTCCATTGTCAAAGAAAACCCTGAGAGGTGAGTGCAAAAGTTTTCTTTGGAAAGTAATTTAAGTAAAAGCGAATGTATTATTTATCCACATCTGAAGATTTTTTTACTTTAGACTAAGTTTGAGATAAATATTGCTATGTACAATGTTTTCTAAACACTGGAATACATCTCTGGGCAAGAAAAAAATAAAGTGGCTTTTTTCGCTTTTCTTTTCTTTTTTCTTTTTTTTTTCTCCTTCCCCTCCTACACTCCCTCTCCTCTTCTCTCGTTGCCAATACTAGGTTTGCAGGAAGCTCAGTATCGCGTGGTAACGGAAATACAGAGGCAAACCATAGGCTTGGCTTTGCAAGGTAAAGATGTTCTTGGAGCTGCAAAGACTGGATCTGGCAAAACCTTGGCTTTTATTGTCCCAGTAAGTAATTTACGTCCTTCCATTTGTACTTAAACCAAGTTAGTTATCTGGGATGTCAAACAGCTTAGGTTAATAGGTCCTGGGAGAAAAGTTATGATTCAGCTGATCTAGATGTTTGAAGACAGCCAAGATACTAATTTGATAAAACTGCTTGAGGTTCTGAAAGAAGTATGTTTTTGGCTCTAGGAATATTCTGACGCTTTGAAATTCCCTTTTGATCCTTATATTAGTAGACCCTGTGTAATTTAGGAAGTGCTTTGTTTTTCTCTCAGGAATCTGTTTTCCTGGTCCAACTCTAGTTGTCCAATTCTTTTGAAATTTCAAACTATGTATATGAAATAGAATGATGAAATTTCTTAAGTTTTTTAGACTTTTTTTAGATGGGTGGTTTTCACCCCTTTAAAATTTTAGAGTTTTGTCCTTATATAGCAAACTTAAGCTTAGTGATTGTGAACTCCTATTTCCTTGTTGTGTTTTGTGAGGTCCTTGGAAATCACTTCTAGGTGCAAGTGGGAAAACAGAATGAAATCCCCTGTCATGGATAATACATGTTTAACTGTTTTACTCAAGATATCATGCTCTAGATTTTATCTAGAGTGCTTAAAGTGGATACAAACCCCATCATGTTATGATTAGATAAAGGGAAAAATAAATACTGATTCAATTATGGAGTGTTTTTGGTTTAAATATTACTTGTGGTTTTGTGAGCATAAATTTCTCTGGAGCCTATTCTGTCATTAACTGTGAGAACAGTAGTAGGTGTTTCAAGTACCCTCTTGAGAAGATTTATGCTTTATGCTGCTTTTAAAAGTATTTTATTTATTAGTAAAGCATAAAAAAAGTAGGTGGCTTCAAAAAATAGTCTTGTGAACTTGAGAAATAAAAGTGAGATTGCTCAATTAGTTAATCTAGAAGTATGTTATTTTACAAACCTTATTCTAAAATGGTTTTGAGGGAGAAAAGCGATAAAAGAGGAGATGATGGAGATGGATGAAGAGTGAAAAAATAACATTAATTGAATAAGGATGCGTAACAGCCCTCAATATTTCAGAATGTTTCGGGTATTCATACCTATAAAATCTTTGTGTTAGGATTAGCTGAGTAAGACAGTGTTTCTGCAGTATGAATTCATAAGAGGAGGAATAATCCTGGTGTGAGGTGTATGGCACCTTTAGTTAGAATGCTCTGTATGTAGCACGTGTGGATAGTACTGTTTCAAGTCTATAACCAGAATTAAAGTTGCGATAATTGACTTTCTTCTAGTTGCTCATTCTGTTTCTGGATCCCACAAAACCTTATGAACAGGGAATTTTCATGTGTTTTGCTACATCTGATTTCTATTCTTGTATCAGTGATAAAGACTTAATTTCCAGAGTTTGGCAGAGTAGGATTAATTGTGCAGTAAAATGTTTATATTTATCACTCGTTACTGTCTGCCATAGGTTGGTGCTGGGGAGCTTTGCTACAGCAAGTATCATTACCATCAGTTAGAATTGATAGATAATCAAACTATGTGAAACGTACACTGGTGTTTCTTCAAGTCATTTTTTTAATTAGTGTGGCTTTATCTTTTTTTATGACACTTCTTGTTGTTACATATTTTTCTTCTGAGGTTTTTATAATGGAATGTGGTATTTTTTTTTTCAGGCTTTGGAACTCCTGTATCGCCATCAGTGGACTTCAGCTGATGGACTGGGAGTTTTGATAATATCGCCTACCCGGGAGCTGGCATATCAAACCTTCAAGGTTCTGCGTAAAGTAGGAAAGAATCATGAGTTCTCAGCTGGCCTTATCATTGGAGGAAAGGTGTGTCCTGTCTTGGAGACTGCTGTATGGAAGCATAAATGAGTGCTATATTAAGTGCTAGCTGAAGAAGGAAACCCTGGCAGGGAAAAGTCAGGGAAGATAGGAACCTATCAATGACCCACTCGTTTTCCTCTCTGTGTACTATGTGTCTTTTGAAGCTTTTGCACATTTACAGTCTTTTCTGGTTACGTGACTGAATGGACCTTCTTGCCAAACCTTCCAGGACTATCCTGTTAGTTTAGATTATTCTGAAATATTTTTTGCTCAAGCCACAAGTGTAAGCGTACTGAAGAAATTATGATATCTGTAGAAAGAGGAAAGGCTGATCCTTGACTGTTTTTCTAAAAACTCATCAGTAGGTTAAGATGGCGTGACCATCTCTGATACTGGGCTTCTAGTGTGAGCTACTAGAGCTAAGCTGGTTTAACTCCTTTTCAGGATCTGAAAGAAGAGTCTGAAAGAATCCACCACATAAATATGCTAATTTGCACTCCAGGACGGCTTCTACAGCACATGGATGAAACATCATATTTCTATGCATCTGATCTGCAAATGTTGAGTAAGTTTTTTGAGTACTTGAAAGTACTTAAATATTTTGTAACGGTTCATAATTGTGTGGAGCATTTCTATGGGTAAAAAATTTATCCTAGCCAAGGTATGTAGATGAAATGGCATTTAAGTTCATGCATGTACAAATTAGAAAAGAATACAACAAAAACACCCTTTCTTGTGCGTACATTCTCTCAAACAGTTGCTGAGCATGCCTTTCTTAAGATGATAAGTGAGTGAGTTAGTAAGGAATCTAAAAACAAATGTAGTGGCCCGTATAATCCTTCAGACCTGTCTTGGCCAACACTGGCCTTTCCTTTCTGACTATGGCTCTTGTGTTTTTCCTGACATGATAATTAACTATATGGACTAACCATTGCAGTGCGTGTATTTTGGGCCAGTTCTAGAAGACACTTTTCTTTGAGTTTGAAGACAGATTGCTGCTCCTTTCATTGTTTTGTTAGCATTGTTAACGTTGTTTCTTTTCATCCTTCCAACCTGAATAAAAATTTCAGTGTAATGAAATGTTTGCCTGCCACTAAGAACAGCATAATCTTTAGCATAGCTTGAGGAACTTAGAAGCAATTAAGAAGCTAATGAAGCTGACAAAATGTGAAATTACGCTTGCAACACTTAGTACAATTCATGGCAGTTAGACAAGAATTGCATTAAACGTAGACCCTTTTCTTAAAGCTTTGTCTCTGTGGTATCTGTTTATAGCCTGTTTTAATGGTGAATTCAGCTTACCTACAGGAGAGTCTGCTTTGCTCTGTCATCAGTGGTACATCACTGCCTTATATTCCATGCTTTTGTTTCAGTTATGGGTTAGGGAGTTTGTAATTTGCAGTCTGTCTGCAAATTGCTGAACTCTACTTGAAATGCTGATCTTTTATGCGTCAGGATGTGAAGCTGAGGGCCGTAGTGCATAGATTAAGGGAAATGCTGTGACTTCTATTGCAGTTTTTTAAAAACCATATTTTATGGAGCACATGAATATCTAAAGAGAATCCTGTCATGTACAGTAATTAATCTCTGTGGTTTAAGTAGGTGTGGATTTTTGTACTATACAGATTTGATGTACCTTTTTTTTAAATATAACTAAAGCTAAAACCAGATTTTCTCAAACTATCTCTCAATTCAGTTCTCGATGAAGCTGATAGAATTCTAGACATGGGGTTTGCTGACACAATGAATGCAATCATAGAAAATCTACCTAAGAAACGCCAGACCTTGCTTTTTTCTGCAACACAAACAAAATCCGTGAAGGATCTTGCACGGCTGAGTCTGAAAGATCCGGAATATGTTTGGGTTCATGAGAAAGCCAAATTCAGGTATGTTGGGATAATTTTTTTTTCTTTTCTGGGGAGGTTAAAGAGATGGTGATCCTACTTAACTGCTTCTCTGACTGTCAGTAGCCAAATTCAGGTATGTTGGGATAATTTTTTTTTCTTTTCTGGGGAGGTTAAAGAGATGGTGATCCTACTTAACTGCTTCTCTGACTGTCAGTTCCCTGAATCAGAAGTTATGTCGTGCGTCCTCCTTCCTGCAGTGTCTGATCCTGCTGCATGCCTTCCTGAAAGCAAGGAATTTCCAGATGAGGATACTAGTTCTGACTGATTCATTACAAGGAGGCTGAACCTGCACTTTCTTTGTGGCTCCTCAGGCAGCTTTGCAGACTGGAAATTTTTTTCCTTAGGAGCAAGCCCCAGAGTGAGTTATAGCCTGGACCGAGTAGTGTCTGGGCTGTATCACTCACTTCTGAATTACTACTTTTTTGTTGTTTGACATCCTCGCCTCTTGTGTGTGCATACACTGTACAGAGCCACCAGATACGGTGCACAAACACAATTCTTCTGCGTGCCGTTCATAAATCTGGCTTTCCAAGGAAATGCTTCTCTGTTGGGAAAATGCAGAATGGCAGTCTGATTTATGTATTCAATATTAGGTGCCCAAAAGAAAGCATGTGGCTTTAGTCCCTGTGCAGTAAGTCTCCTGGCTTCCTGATGTGCTGGGTTTACTGTGTACACAAAATAAATTTGTCATGCCATACAATTTGGATGATAATGGGAGGGCCTTGTGAGAATTGAAGTATGTGATCTGCCGTGCTCAAAAAGCTTAATGTGTCACTAAAGGGAAAAAAAGCAGCATGTTGTTTTTTGGCACATTTTTTTTTCTTTTGAAATCTAAGTGAAGAATGTTATTTTGCATTTCTATGGGATCTATCATCTAAGTGTCGAATTGCTTATGAACATGTAAGATTTTTTTTTTTTTGCTTTTCTATGAAGTATGCATATATTGCCAAATGTAAGATACAGGACAAAGGTGAAGCACAGTGATAAAAATGGCTTCCCAAGAGCAAAGGAGAACTCATCAGCAAAATGAACAGCAGAACCAGGTTGAATCCTGAGGCAGCTTTAACTATTTGATTTGATTATCTCTGTATTGTACTACAAGTACCATTTTTTAATCAGTAGCGCTATCAAGGCATCTTAAATAAGCGTGATTGTCTGAAGAAATTGAGTGGTTAATAGCCTTTTAGCAGAAGGAGATGTAAAAGTCTAGTATGTAGTCTTGGTTTGAGGACTGACTATGCATCTCTTTCACAAATCTCGCATTTTTTGTCTATTTTAAATTACATTTAATTTTTTAAAAATATGTGGGAGAGTGCAATTGGGTAATAAATGGAATCAAAAAAAGGAAAGTGTTTTTTACTGCATTACTGTGCAATAGGTTACTGCCTTATGAAAACAGTTTCCTCTGAAAGCGAAAGGTGCTATGGCATAATTCTAATTGACTAGCAGAATAAAAACTGGAGCAGTGTCTTGTGCCACCTCGGAGGCTGAAGGTACCTTCAATAAAATAATTTTGAATACCCGTGGTCTGTTTAGGATGAAGCAGAGGAACTATGAGAGCTGAGCATTTAGACTTATTTCAAGGAAAATATGACAAAGGATTTTTTTTTTTTTAGTTTATTTCATTTTGTAAAGAACAGTAAGGTGAGTTAAGATGACAGTTCAGAGCTTTACAAAGTCACTTTGCATGTCAGAGTGTGATCAGTACAAGTACATCAATGCTCTTTTTTTGGTGCATGATTAGACTGCTTTGACATTGCCTTAAGCACAAATGATGCTTTAATAGGACTAATAGACAAAATTGCATTTTAAGTCAAGGCAATTTGAATGTCACTACTTAGACATGGAAGGAGTTTGGCTTGCTAGTGGTAAATGAATTTAGAAGTAATGTGAAAAGTCATCCCCTCCTCCCCACTGGCTTTTAGTAAGGAAATTGTTTCATCTTTCAAGAGTAGCTTTCTGGTGGAGCTGTTAAGACTTGTTCCTCAAAGTAGGAGAACTTTCCAGCCTGACTTTTTTTTGTCTTCTTCTCCCCACTTCCTTCTCCTTTTTCTGGGTATTTGTCAGATGCTCTTGATTTAAAAGAAAGGACAAACAGCTCTGTAGGTATTGTATAGCTGTATATTCTCTCTCTTTGCTTCTTTTCTTTCTTATTTTAATATTATGGGAACTAATGGTATCTAAATGTACTTTTTGGTTTGGTGTGGTTTTTTTTTTTAGTACCCCAGCAACTTTGGATCAGAACTATGTTGTCTGTGAGCTTCAGCAAAAAGTAAACATGTTATACTCTTTCCTGAGAAGTCACTTGAAAAAGAAGATCATTGTGTTCTTTGCAAGCTGTAAAGAGGTATGGCTATTGCCCCCCTTCCCCTGTAGTATTTTAAATCTATTAAAATTAAGGTATTCATATAGATGTCAGGGCACTAGAGAAGTAAGATTCAGGACTAGTTTGCAACAGGAAATTGGGGGAGGAACCAAACATCACCTACTCTTGTAGGCGTGTCGTGCAGGGCCTGGCTGCTGGGAAGCTCAGCGACCCAGGCTCGATGCAGGAAGGTCTTGGAGACCTCAGTGTACTCAGCTATTTTTGTGCTCTGCTGTTAAAAATGAATGCTGAAAGTTATGTCACTAAGGGCCAGCTATTTCAGTTTTGTGTCATGACGCATTTTGTAGTTGGGTTACAGAGCATTTTAATAGTTGTGCTTACTTTTTTACGAGCTTTTAAATCTGCCTGTATAAGAAATTATAACTGTGATATGGCGTAGGGAAAGGTTTTTCTTATGGTTGTATCCAGTATCTACTTGTGTAAATGTCCTGGGACTATTCCATTGAAGTTATTTGTATGTGTTTGTATGGTACAGATATTTATTCCTGTAACTACTACATACATCAAATATTTTGCAACATACAATGGTGTAGTAAATATTCATTGCAGTTCTTCCACTTGTGCAGGGGGTTACAATATTTTTGTGGTTCTGCAGTTGATTGGTGAGTACAGTGAGGTAGTAGACTTAGTTGTACAGCAATTCTTTGAGTTGCAGCTGCTACTGCAATATATGCAGTTTCTGTAACTAAGATCTTAAAAAAATATTAGGTAGCTGCCTGCTATGAAATAATGCTACATTGTGGTACTGTGTGGAAGGATGAAGACATTGCTTTTATAAGAGAAACTGTTGAAGCTTGAAATAGTAAACTGAGACTGTGTAGACTGCTATGAGTGCAAGCATAAGGCACTGCACCTCTCCGGTGTTGTCTAAAAGCAGTGCTTCTGATGGACTTTTGATGCTTTGGTCCTTTGCGTACAGCCCAACTAGTCATGTCCCAAGTCATTCTTGCTGTTACCTACTCTGGTTGCTTTTAAGAAATATCATCAAAAGGCACACGAGTCTTGTGCCACAGTTAATTTCCTTTTTTAGTAAAGACAAAAGTCTAGACAAAGTCTCAAAATAGCATCTCTTGTCTCTGATGTAGAGAAAAGTGTGTTTTATTTGATGTGCTAAGTCAGTTCCTATATACTGGATATGATCTTAGCCAGTTTAACGTTGCACAGTAAATTTTTTTTCCTGATTTGTTGGGTAGGTCCAGTATCTATTCAGAGTGTTCTGTAAGCTTCAGCCTGGTCTTCCTGTACTGGCACTCCATGGCAAGCAGCAGCAGATGAAGAGGATGGAAGTCTACACTTGTTTTGTTCGGAAAAAGGCAGCAGTACTTTTTGCTACAGATATTGCAGCTCGTGGCCTGGGTATGTACCTGCAGAAGCAAAAGTTGTTCACAAAGTCATGATCTAACCTTATTGAGACTTTATCAGACTGTGCTCTGATTTGTAAGAAAGGAAGCTGTAGTTTGCTTAGGAGCTCATTAGGGTATCTCAGAAGAGATGTGCATTTTGGAGTTCTGCTGTCTTTACTGAAGAGGCCCGCTCCATTTGTCTGTAGTTTTTGTTCCAGAAAGACCTATATTGTCACTAGTTTTGTAATGACATTTGTTAGTGGTCAGTGGAAACTGTCTGTTTTTATTCCTAAGTCTGCAGACAATCTAGCTTTTCGAGCCATGTGCCGTGACAAATACCTGGAACTAGAGAAAATGGAAATGATGATGTATTGACTTAGTACTTTCCTTAAGGCAAGATTTCAGCATTTTTAAGTATTTCCGATATGCCTGTATTCTGTGGGTTACTCCAAAGGATATGAAAAATTACTAACCTACCAGTATGTGGAAATGAAAACTTGAAGGAATTTAAATGTCTGACCTATGAATGGCATTATAGGACTGTATTCTTAAGGAGGCAAAAAAAACAGATGAGGGAAAAAGCAAGAATATGTGTAGGACCAACAGGCTTGGGTTTCTTTCCTCTGGTCATTGTCTGCTGAATTATGATTTACTTCTCTTTATATTTTCTGTGGATACTTTTGGACATTTTTTTTGTTTTTTAGTACTTGGAGGTGTTTAAGTATGATACGACTGTTTTCAGGAGTGTACTCATTCTTCTTTCAGATAGCAAACTCCATTGTCCAAAATGTAAAGTTTTGTCAGTATGCTACAAAAGGAAAGAAGATGCTCTAAAAACTGAAGGCAGAAATGAAACCTGTTTGTCATACCTCCTACACTGCTGAAATCGCACTAGTGAGAGTCTAATGTGCGTATGGTTGTTTGGGTTTGGAGTGTAGGGATAACTGTGGAATTCAGTGTAGCTACAGACTTGGTCAGGAAGTTAACACAGCCTTACTCAAACGCGAAGCTTGCTGCTGCCGGATGAAGTGCTACAGTTAGAAAATGCTTATTAATAATATAATTCACATTCAGTGTTGACTTCTTTGTCAGGCGTGGTCACCCCCTCCTGTCTTTGAGAGGGACTAGAATTTTTCTGCATGTAGAGAGCTAAAGTAATGCTGTCTTACCACAGCTAGCTTCAAACCCCAGTGGTGTTGGATGTTGATAGTCTATGCGAAAAGTGGGACAGATATTCTTACTTAATTATTAAATGTAGTGGTGTTTCATCATCTGTGCCACACAAAGCATGTCTGCTCTTGTCAAGTGTGAAATTATGTTCCATTCAGTGCACTGTCATAATTTAGGAAATGAAGACACCATTAATTTAGCTTTCTTTGATGAAGAGGGTGATTGTTTATGATATGCTAATAGGTGTAATTAATTTTATTTTTATTTCAAAGGTTGCACCCAATGTCTGTGAATTGGTATAAATGATGGTTCTTACAGGAATTAATGCTCCGAAATAATACGTTGCTCTTGTATAGGAGGATTTTGAGTACAATGAGCTAAAATTTTGGCATGTTTCTTCTTTACACAGATTTTCCAGCAGTGAACTGGGTCATTCAGTTTGATTGTCCAGAAGATGCAAACACATACATCCACAGAGTGGGAAGAACAGCCAGGTTTGTTTTCACTTTTCATTAATATTTTAATATTTAAAACTAGATGGCTATAAAATCAAGACATAAATTGGAAAGAAAGAATGGCTATTATCACCAAAAGACCCTTCTGATTACTTAAGAGTAGTGGTTTGACTTAATAATTTCTTAGTGAGCTTCAGAGGCTCCTTACAGCAGCCACAAAAAAACATACTCAGTTGTTCAGTCTGATCAGGGAAGATAAATAGTGAGGAGGTGAAAATCATCTTTTGCACTTGGCAAAATTACCTCAAAGGCTGAGTTGAGCATGTTTGTGGGTGGAAAAGCTTGTTTTGCCACTGACATTTATAGGTAAATAAGGCTTTGGACTGTGGATCGAATTTCTTTGTGTCATTGAAGACTCTTCAAATTTCTTCCTTATTTTAATTTGGATAGGAAGGAATTGAATAATGTTAATTATGGGTTATTTTTTTTAATTTTCTAAGTCTTTTGTAGAATTACGTTTTAGGGATAGCTGTAGTTGAAATGTTTTTGGCTAAGCCTTTATGACAAAAGGGTGTTACCAGGATTACTATTGCAAACCTGGTCCTTGATCGCTGAAATAGATTTTTTTAAGTGAAACAGGAATTGTTATTGCATATAATTCAGTAGATCAAGAACTTTGCAATTATCTGGAGGACGAAGTGCAAAAGCTGGCATTATGTCTTGTACATAATTTAATTTGTTTGTAGCAGGGTTTGCAATATAGGCAGTTGGCAAACCTAATGACAGAACGGTTTTGTAGAATAGGACTTCAGCACTCTGTACTGCAGGAGTTTTAAATCTGTTTTTTTGGATCAGATGGCATTAAATTTTGGTGGCTGTAATAAGAGTGTGTACTTTCAGCCCTCTTTCAGAACGTGGAAGTTCCAGTTGTGTTTTCATTGTAATTGGTAGAGCTTCTGCCCCATTCTTTCCTCTGTTCTCCATTTTCCTATCTACCTGTCATAATAGACGGGAATAATAAAGTTTTAAATGCGTTTGAAAAAAAACCCCACCACTATCAACAAAATCAGCAAATGTTATGTATAATTAGGTAAAACATGTAGCTACTTACATGTAGATTTGAATTAGCCAATCTGATGGGTCTCAGTTGAGAAAAAAAGCTTATGGGCTTGGTTAGAATTTGGGAGTTTTGTTTGTTTTGGTTAGGGTGGTTACTTTTTTTTTTGTGTGGTGTTTCCATCTCCCCCTCCCCCCCCATCCCCCAGCCCAAAATCCAGTGTGGCTTCCACAGAAGGCTTGTAATTTTGTCTTTACGGTGCACTATCACTATGGAAGGGAAAACAATATATTTGGCAGTGTGTAATTGGCGGTTTCTGGAAGGCTTGTTGAGGTCTGTCTGAGCCATGTCACTGATTTAAAGTACCTCCCTGGAGTTACAGTTCTTGACCTTTCCCTGATTCTCATTAAGCACTGAGAAGAGCGATTTGTAAGTAGGTTTAGAGACGGAAGCATCTCCATGAAGACGAGCAACCCCCTTTTCCACAGCGCTTTTGGTAAAATGTCTCTGACGAGGATGTTAGCCTTGCAGCCTTAAGGGTCTGTCTGCAGCTGCCTCTTAAATACAACCTTCTGTGTTTGCTTGAGGGACAGATTTAGGCAGAAAATTGGGGCAGTCTGGCCCACAGGCCACAGGCTGTGCTAAATGCATGCCCCTTGCTTTGCCGGGCTGTCATTTATGTGGATTTTTCAATAGCCAGACCTTGCTGAAATTGAGCGTGTGTCTGAGCAAGTTATTTGAGCTGGCAGGGTAGTGAGTGATAGTGAAAGCAAATTCCTTCTGTAGGAAAAGCTTTACTGGTATTTTGTGTCTCTTAATCTCATACAAAGATCAAGGAAGGTTCTGTCTACACTGAGCTTTCATTTGGAGAAACACGGAGGAGGATCTCTCTGTCCTTAAACTAAAGCAGCCCTGGAAAGATACTCATTTAGTGAACTTAACAGCATGAAACAAATCTTTGAAAATAAAACAAGGGGGATGTCTAATCCCTGTAGGTAAATACTGTGTGCTGAATAAATATGCTAATGCAGTTTTAGATGTGGACAATCGAGAATATACTTCTCAGTGAACTCCAAATGTTGAGTAGGAAGCTTCACTTGTTTTCAATAGCTACAGTTAGTATGAGAGAAGCTCCTGTTTCTTCTAGAAACTTGATAAAAATGAACTGCAGTTTAGTAGTCCTCATTAACGAGGTTAGAGATAATTACAAATTTTCATGGGTTATGAGAGTGTATAATTGCATGGAATGAAAGCTAAATTAAATATCTCAGCTAATTAAGAGACTGTGTTAGACTGTAATTAAAACTAGGATGCCAAATACTGTTTACTTTTGAAATCAAATTATTTTGTGATACAAAAGTAAATACGAAAGTCAAGAGAGAAATTATGTTGAGGATGAGGTTGAAACCTTTGACTAGCAATTCTGGATGTGTTCTCACACAGTTCTGTTGCACCGTTTTGCAAAGCCTTATCTGAGATGAAAGATAACGATTGATTTTTAAGTGGATAAGACCACCACTGTGTTCCCTAAGTAGCATTTCATTTGCATTTTATCTTACTGAAAAATATAAATTGCAACTCTTGCATTTTTGATTTATAGTAAAGTAAGATCAAGAAAATCTGAGTGCTGTGAGTGCTGTCTGGTAATGCCTTTACTTTATAGTTGAACTGGCATATCTTGAGGAGGGTGTGTTTTTTTATATATATATTTTTTTTTTATTGAAGGGTATGCTACAACTGAAGTGATTGGAAGCTATTTCTTCCAATTGCAATTGGAAATATTTATTTCAAGTCTTAACTAGTTCAGTAACAGAATTTCTAAAATATTGGCAATATCATGGCCATGCTCCTCAATATTTTTAGCTATATTTTTGTCGCACAATCTCTTAGCAAAGGCTGTAATTTAAAATACTAGATCACAGTGTTTTTCTGTGGGTTTTAGTTTTAAAAATTCTAAGTAAATAAGAGCTACTTGTAGCAATTGTCTGCAAAACTAATTTCTTCTGGCTTTTAATTTCCATTGATGCCTTCTGTTCTGTAGCCTATGAAGCCTGCAGTTGGAAATATTCTTTGATCAATTTTGTGAAACAAGTTACAGTGCCACTAGGGGACAGCAGAAGATAATGATTTCTGAAGCACATTGATACTCGCATTTTTCCCCAACTGTTTTTCCAAATGTAACTTGTAAGTTGTGTGGCATGAAAGGAACATATATAGAGATGTTTTTCTTTCAGTTGTGATTGCATCGATAAGTAGAAAAGACACTGAAAAGTCTATTTTATCTTTTTATTCATGCGTAAATATCTTTTATTTTGGATGTACCTGTATCCTGGCACCTCAGTAATTAATTTCTTTATTTCTTAGCATTACATTCCTCCCTCTACTCCATATTTTTTTTTTTCCTTCAGAGGAGACTGTTAAAAACTGTTAGTTGAGTTTAGTGATTTTTCTGTCAAGAGTCTTTTTTTTTAAAAAAGACACTGACAGTGGAATGTTAAACAGAAAGAATAAATCTTTTTGCAGTTTTTATCCGTGGTATGTCCAGAACTTTATATAGGCTTTAGATCTGACTCAGGCTCAGACTTCTGATGGCATTTAATTCAGACTGGTTTCTTTGATGCTTAAGCTGACTTAGGAAAATCACTGTAATTTTGTTGTTGTCGTTAAACGTAGTGTGCATACAGGCATGCATGTTCTGTCTAGCACTGCATATGCTTTTCTCCTCTTGGTAAATTATATTCTGAAAACAAACAGAATAATAGTCCATCTTCCCAGAGCAGGATACTCCATTGCTTACTATCTTTGTACTGGCTGGTGTGATGATTAGAGCTAAGAAGTGTGAGTAAAGGTTTAAAAATCTGTAGTCTTTTGATGCCTTGTGAACAAGAATACACACACATCGAATTTTGGAAAGCTGAAAGGAGCAGATCATCTAATGATCTTATTCTGTCATGAATTAAAATGCTTTGAAGCATGCTTGTTGGGACTCTCCTTAAATAATTGCACATGATGTGTGTGAAAATGAGACTAATAAGCCTTTATAGTAATCTTTGCAAGTGGCACTAAAGCATTTAAAAATGTGAGTGACTTAATGGAACGATTTTGCAATGCTGGAAGTTTGTGGTGAATGTTGGGTTTTTTTTGGTGTTTTGTTTTCAATTGGGAATTATGTCCCAGGGATACATGACTGTATGGTTTATTCGGGACCCAAGACAAGATGACAGCTCCTTGTTTGTTTATTTTTTTGTATTTAAGGCTCACTGAAACACTTTTACCGATGTTTCTGTAGAACTAAATGTGGTGTTTAGACCATCTCATATTGCAGTCAAGTCATTATCCTAACTCAAGTTAAGTAAAAATAGCTGCTAGTGGAGGTCACAAGAAATTGTTGACACCACATATTTAACTTGCAATTCACATTTTAACTTCTCTAAAATGAAACGCTGTACCCTAGCTGCGTTCCTGCCAGTGGCCTGCGATGCCGTGGTTGTACTGACGGGCGCTGTGTTAGCCATTAGAATTTTTTTCATAATGGCACGCTATGAATGTTCCAGTGCACTGAAATATTAAGTGGCTAAGGTTACTACCTGCTGACATGAAGCTATCCTGTAAGCTGTAATAAAAATAAGCACATGTATTTTAATGCAATAGAGTGAACACAGGTGCTGTGGAAAATGGATTGCTTACAGTTTAGGCTGGAGGACCCAACAACCTCCCAAGGCCTTTTGAATTCAATTTATTCTGAGACTAGCATGATGAGGCTGGTGAGCCACTGCCTATTCTTGTCCATTATTTCTTTTGACTAAGTCTGTCTGGCGAACAAGGACACCTAGCCAATACAACTGAATGAAGAGGATTATGGTTTCGTAGTATGAATAAAACCCAGTTGCATAGTTCTCAGAACTTGGCAGTAGATATAAATGGGCTACTGTCCAGACAGGAGAAGGAAAAGGATGTTACATGATAGAAGGAAAACAAAACAAACCCCAAAGCAATCTCTAGCGTCATCGTAATATTTACTGATAGTTTTTTTAGGACACTGAACTAAAGTCTATGCAATGGAGAAATAGAAGTGAACAAAGCATTAGAAGTGAGCTAAAGCAAAACCAAAAAATGAAGCCAGTTCACGTTTTGCTGTTTGTTTTAAATGCTCTGTGGGATGTTGGACTGTTCACAGCCCATGGGCAACAGCTCTTCTTCCTGGCTGGATCGAGGAACCAGCAGTGAACAGGGGCTGTCTGCAGCATTTGCTCAGCTGTAAATAGCAAGCACTCTTTCTGGTCTCTTGTAATTTTTGTTGACCTGCTAATAGGACTTGCTGTAGATGATACAGCCTAGTTTCAGTTAGCACTGCAAGCAGATCTCTTCCTAAAGATTTGTTGTTTTAAAGAAAAATACCTATTTCAAAAGAGAACATTGATCATGTAGATGGGCTAGAAATTCTGGTATTCATGCGTTTGTTTTCCATCCTCATTTGTCACTTAAAAACCAGAAGAACAAATTACCATATTAGGGAAGAAACCCAGCAGTGTAGAAGGTATGATAAAGAGTAGATAAAACTCTTCTTGCTCCTGGGCTTGGAAAAATAATGTTTTCTCGTTTTGAAGCTTGGATTTCACCAGTCCTCATTGTGTCAGAAGGCCTGGAAGGTAGGATAGTTGGAAACAAACTTTGGCCTGAATTAAGCCCAATATGAGAAACCTAAAGCTGTTACTTTTTTTAAGAAACATGGTTAAAAACAGTAGCTTTTATAATCAGATTTAATAGTTGAATTTTAAAACAAAACTATGGATTATTGTGTTTCTGTGGAAGGCCTTAGGGGTAGATATGGATATTAGTTTCTCTTTGTTGAAGATAGTGTATGGGTGAACAGATTTATTTGTATACATATCAGATTGAAATAGGTCTTTTTCAGAATGAAACTGTCCATTTTGATATTTTTTGGATATATTTTTATAGATGTCTTATAGCGTTTCTTTACACGAAAAGAGTGCCGCACAGACAAACATCTGCATCAGTGAAATGCTTTTTCCTTCATTACCATAGTTATTTTATCAAGGAATTGAAAATAGCTTAAAAATAAAATATAAATTACATGCTAGAAATAGTACAACTTGACTCACTCTGACTTTTTTTCGAGTCCATATTATATTAAGCATGATGATTAGGTTTCTAGCTAGCCTGTAGGTGGGGAAGTCAATGTTTGTAACGTAGCTTCCAAAAACTAGATGTATGTTTGCGTACTGAGATGGTCATTCTCTCTTTTCAAGTACTTCTTACAACAGTTGAAGAACTGTGCTGTGTCAGGGTTTTTTCCTCATTCTCAAGTCTCAGTTGCAATAGTGTGTCTAAACAAATACCTATATAATTTCACTGGCATATTCTTCCAGTCTTTACAGGGGTAAATCTTTGGTGTAGAAGCACAGATCTGTGCTCGTTTTTGAATTTTGCTTGTTAGTTATGACACGTGATGGAATTGTCTTGTTCTGGATTCTTTATGAAAACTAAAATTGTGTGCAAAGGTTTAAAGGACATTATTGTTGCGAACTCAAGTGCTCCGGAATATTTATGTTTTGAGAAGGATGTGAAAGGTGCACAGTGAATAAATGATCACCTTACATGGGGGATAATTTGGCTTCATAGTGGAAGTAACTATTAAATAGTTTTGTATTAATAGTTTGGCAACTGTATACGATGAACAGAGGGTCCGTCAGAAGAAGAGTGGAAGTACATACTTAGAGTGTATTACAACACAAATGAAAAACCAGGCAAATTTAGTGGGCTTGGCTTTGATGCCATTCCAAATGCTTAACTTACTGACCTTAATGTTTTAAGGAAAGTAGTCTTTTCCTTCTGGTAAGTGTCTAGCAAATTTGATCTGGGTGAGAAAGAGACAGCTGAGAAGTTGATTTGGCTTCCTTGATGCCTGATTTCCTTTCCCTGAAGGAATCTACTGTGGAGAGTTTCTGCAATACTAATGTATCCAAAGGTGGCCTGTTGGCTTGGAATGCAAGCCTTTTTAGGAATGGGCTTTTATTTAAGCTCACAAGTTTTGCAGTGATACCATGCTTCTTTCTATGTCTATTGGCAAATGAAATGACAGGATATGTTGATACTATTCATCCTTGCCCAGTTAGGCTAAAATTAGAACTTTAATCAAGTCAACTTCATAAAATCCCATTTAAGTTACAGCTTAGAAAAACTAATAAAACACAGTGGGGTTTTTTTTGAGTATGGAGGTAGATGTGTGACTTCCAGAACATAAAAATTGTGTAGTTATGGTTCCTTGCATGTTGTTGTCTGGTAAATATCTTTAAAAACATTATCACTTCCTTTATTATCACTTCCTTTATATTGAGTTTTCTGTAGTGGGAAATATTCCAATTCAGGAAACTGTAATGCAAGTATCTGTATATCCGCAGTCCTCCTCCCCAAATTTTTGCGATTATCTCATCTCCATCTTCTCCTTTGCCAGTTTTGAAAATAGATTTATTTTTTTCTTGCCAAACAAAGCAGAAATACTGCCTTTAGCTCTCTTGAAATTTGGCATCAAGTTTTATCTTCTGAAACACAAATGTTAGGGAAACATGTTGCAATACATCTGTTCAAGACAACCTGTATAACATTTCCTGTAAGGTCTGCATATCCACGCAGGCTGTCCTTACAGTTCACTTTCTATTGCTTTCCCATCGTTTTCTTTTCCTACTGGATGTCTGCCCTACAGCAGTACACCGGTGCCTGATGGCCATCAGTCAGATGGTTTCTGTTCCTGTCCTGCTGATATTACCGTGGCTTGCATGTCACTGACCATTAAAATATGGTGTGTTTGACTGAACTAGATGTTACAGTGGTCGTGGTAAAGGTGTCAAATGACTCTGAATGTAATTAGAACAAGCTGGACTCTAGCTGCATGGCAAGGTGGAATTGATTTAATCTCCACAGGTTTTCATCTGTTGCTTTTGCGATACTGGTAGTATTGTTTGCTTTAATGGTATTGGCTAGGGGTGTGTGCAGCCTTTGGCTGGATCGGATCATGGGTAGGTTAAGATTAGCAAAAACTGAGTGTCTGACCTGCACAAAAAGCATTTTTCTCATCCTGTCCTCACTGAATTGCTGCTATGCTGTTAGTTTCTTCATGCTTGATACCAGCTGTCAGCTCAGCCTGATTTTTAGCAGCAGTTTAAGATAGGTTCTGTCACAGTGAATAAACTATCCTCTTGGTTTTAGCTTTTCTATTTTTTTTTTTTTTTTGTATGAAATGAAACTATTTGACAACTCTTTCTGTTTCTTTGCTAGGGAAATGGTGCTTTTGACATTTTAAACAAATTTGCTCTACTTCTAATTAGCCAGTACCACATTGTCCTAAATAATTTATCCCATTTCCTTCTCATCCAGCCTTTGGTGCTTGCCCTTGATTGTAGGCATCCTTTTCCTCATCTGCGGTCAGTGTGAATGTATCATACCTACCCTTTGATTTATAGTGCTAATGATGATTTGTCACAGCTTCCTTGCTTGTAAGTCAAGATTGAGTTGCAGAGAAGTTACTTGCCTTTTTGATAAGTATTGAAGCCAAACAGACTCTAGAATATAAGACAGATGTGAACTAGAAGTATGTGAATTATTTTTTTCCTGAAGACTTTCTGCAAGTAAGATGCAATTTTTTAAGAATTGAAATGAATCTAGTATCCTAAGAGGCTGTTAAAATCGCAACACAAAGATGAGTCCCTGCTCTGATTTCTTGATCACCCTGAGATGATGACGACAAGATAAGTAATATCATCCATTACTACACAGTCCAAGAACGTTTGATTACTTTGAGGTTTTTAATTTACTTTTCTCCGGCACAGTTGAGGTGCATGCTTAGTGAATGATAAATCACCAGAGTGAATTAGCCAAAAGCCTAAAAAGGATGGATTTTTAGTTTTGGTGATGATGGACAGCTTGAAGGCTGCAATCAGCAAGAATGGGGAGAACTTCTCATTTTCTCATCCTCAGAAGTAGTCCTCCTGCTAAAGAGTTTCAGTAGATGAGGCTGACTCTTTGCTGCTTTATCGTCTAAAAAGGTTTAAAGGTTTTATCTGTCTACTGAAGATAATTACAGAAATGTTCTTTTGTTGGCTTTGGTGGAGAACTTTATTCCCTTGGGATACTGGGGGTTGTTCTTTTCTTCTATGTTTTAGGCATTGTAATGGAAACAAATTTTGAGCAAAAGATCTAAATGTTCTTCTCTTTATTGTTTATGCCAGTTTTTAGTAGCTTGTGCTTTTATAAGTTTGCCAATATAGAAGCTTATAGTATGAAAGATACAGAGGAAACACTTTTGAAAACTGAAGTTTTCCAGGGCAGCCTCTCTTTTTGATGTTATCTTTAAGACCATAATTTTCTTACTAGCACATTACTAAGCTCTTATTTTCTTTTTCGAGAAATAAGATAATACTCTGCCTAAGTTAAACCCCTTTTTTTATAGGCTTGCATTTTGCTTTCTTTAACTAAACACCCACTGGGGACACTGAACAGATACAAACCTTCCCAGGTGGTACTTAAGATTGTTTAGTTTTCAGCTTTCTCAATTCTGTAATGATTTTGTTTTCATGTTTAGCTCTGAAGAACAGCACTAATATTAAGCTGTCTGTTTTAATTAATTAAATCACACTTACAATACAAACCTGGGCAAAGACTGTTCCTACTTAACTTTAAGTACATTTAAAATATTGGCATTTAAAAAAGAGAATGTTTCAAAGATAAAGAAGAAGATTACACTGCATCAATAGTTACCTGATGTCTGTCAGTCCCTTTGAATTTCTGAAGGCATCAGCTCTGAGAAATATCTTTAATACTGCCTTTTTTTTTTCCTTAGTAGTTGCCAAAAGGTGAGATAGTATAGGTGTTTGGAAACCTCTGTTTCTTTGTTTATTTTTGTGTGATAGTTTCTTCGCTTAGCTATAATACTATTTTCTCTGTATAAAGGCTTTGCAAGACTAATGTAAACATGGAATTAATTTTTGTCCATAGGTACTAGATTTAATGCTTGTTTTCTTTTTGTTAATTGTCTATGGAATTATATAATGGTTTGGGTTGGAAGGGATCTTAAAAGATCATCTAGTTCCAACCCCTCTGCCATGGGCAGGGACACCTTCCACTATATCAAGTTGCTCAAAGCCTCATCCAACCTGGCCTTGAACACTTCCAGGGATGAGGCATCCACAACTTCTCTGGGCAGCCAGTCCCAGTGCTTCACCCCACCCTCAGAGGAAAGAATTTCTTTCTTTGATCTCATAAATATCTCCCCTCTTTCAGTTTAAAGCCATTGCCTCTTGTCCTATCACTACACGCCCTTGTAAAAAGTCCCTCTCCATCTTTCCTGTAGGCCCCCTTTAAGTACTGGAAGGCTGCTATAAGATCTTCATGGAGCGTTCTCTTCTCCAGGCTGAACAGCCCCAACTCTCTCAGCCTCTCTTCAGAGGAGAGGTGCTCCAACGCTCTGATCTGATCATCTTTGTGGCCCTCCTCTGGATCTGTTCTGACAGGTCCATGTGCTGTAGCTTTCCTAACCTGATCCCTGACTACTCAGACGATTTTTCTGTGTTCATCCCAGGCTACCTGTCCTTGCTTCCACCTTCTGTAGGCTTCTTTTTTGTGTTTGGGTTTGACCAGGAGCTCCTTGTTTATCCATGCAGGCCTCCTGGTGTTCCTACCTGACTTCCCCTTTGTTGAAATGCATCAATGTTGAAAGGGCTGGAGCACCTTTCCTATGAGGACAGGCTGAAAGAGTTGGGACTGTTCAGCCTAGAGAAGAGGAGGCTCTGGGGTGACCTTATAGCGGTCTTCCAGTACCTCAAGGGGGCCTACAAGAAAGATGGGGAGAGGCTGTTCAGGAGGGCCAGTTGTGATAGGACAAGGGGTAATGGTTTTAAAATAGAGGGAGGTAGATTCAAGTTGGATATTAGGAAAAAATTTTTTACCGTAAGAGTTGTAGAACACTGGAACAGGTTGCCCAGAGAGGTAGGTGGTGGATGCTCTATCCCTGGAGACGTTCAAGGCCAGGTTGGATGAGGCCCTGAGCAACCTGATCTAGTTGGAGATATCCCTGTTCCTTGCAGGGGGGTTGGACTAGATGACCTTTGAAGGTCCCTTCCAGCCCTAACGATTCTATGATTCTATCACTCCTGAGCTTGGAGGAGGTGATCCTTGAATATTATCCAGCTTTCCTGGGCCCCTCTTTCCTCTAAGGTTTTATCCAAAGGTACTCTACCAAGCAGATCCTGAGGAGACTGAAGTCTGCTCTCCTGAAATACAGGGTAGTGAGCTTGCTGAGCACCCTCCTTGCCTCCCTAAGAATCTTGAACTCCACCATTTCATGGTGACTACAGCCAAGGCTGCCCTCAAGTGTCACGTTCCCCACCAGCCCCAACTTGTTGGTGAGAACAAGGTCCAGCAAAGCACCTCTCCTCATTGGTTCCTCTGTCACTTGGAGGAGGAAGTTATCATCAATGCATCTGCCCTACTGTGTTGTCCCTCCAACAGATATTGGGGTGGTTGAAGTCTCCATGAGGACAAGGGCTCATGAATGTGAGGCTGTTCCTGTCTGTCTATAGAGGGCCTCATCCACTTGGTTGTCCTGGTCAGGTGGCCTGTAGCAGACCCCACTACAATGTCCCCTGTCCCTGCCCTCCCTTTAATCCTGACCCATAAGCTCTCAGTCATCTCCTCATCCATCCCCAGATGCAGCTCCATGCACTCCAGCTGGTCTTTGACATAGAGAGCAGCACCTCCTCCTTGTCTCTCCTGCCTGTGCTTCCTAAAGAGCCTGTATCCTTCCATTCTGACACTCCAGTCATAGGATTCATCCCACCACGTCTCCATGATGCCAATAAGATCACAGCCCTGTAGGCATGCACTCATCTCCAACTCCTCTTGTTTATTCCCCATGCTACGTGCGTTTGCATAGAGGTGTTTAAGTTGGGCCCCCAATGAATCTGATTTCCTGGCTGGAGTGGCTGGAATTCCTTTCTGCTGCTCTTCAGGTGCTTTCAGCTTGTCACAGACAAGCCTGATATTATCCCCCTACCCCTTCAAGTCTAGTTTAAAGCCCTGCCAGTGAGCCTCGGTAGCTCTTGAGCAAAGACCCTCATCCCCTGTGAGAGAGTGGAATCCAGTCTGGCACCTGCAAGCCTGGTGCCCTGTAGGCCATCCCCGTATCCAAACACTCGAAATTGTGGCGGTGGCACTATGTAAAGAATGTGCCTTTAGAATTGACATCTCCTGAATTTGTACTTTCTGAAAAGATAACTGACTTAGCCTATAGTGTGTCTAGCACTAATGACACAAGAACACCTTTCAAGGGTTGGATTGAAGGCTCATCTGATCATGCATCCTGGTTTGAGAGCGACCTCGTGGGTAATAAGGAAAAGCTATAAAAGCAAAACTAATGTAGAATGATATTTCCTGTACTATGTAATTCCAGAGTTTGGGTTTGTGACTTGTAGAGAATATCAGCAATCTTTGGCCCTTGATAAGGTGTATCTTCCATGATTTCTGTGGCACTGGTCTTTCGTGCTGTGTTGCACACTGAATATAATAAATATGTTAAAGCAACCATTGAAGAATGCCAAGTCAGGCACTCCAGGGTAAGAAATGCCAGAAGCAACAAAACTACACAAACTACTTCATAGCTTTGACTAAATTTAAGGAATCTGTAGGTGTTTATATGGTGTGATAAAGACTTTTTTTGTCTTGGCAAATGAGGAAGATTCTTGTTAAGGGACTAAACAGACATTCTTTCCAGATATCAGAACATTCTCATGGCTCTTTTCTGAAACCTTTTCTTTTGTAGCATCTGTTTTGAAGAGAAGAGCAGAGCTGTGTGTTATTCTGTGCTCTAAATTGGTGAGACTGGTATTGGCAGCATTATTATTATCTCTGTCTTCATGTCTGATTCAAGTCTTGGGTGGAGAAAAGAGACTATTTTCCTTCATCTTTCCAACAGTGCTCTGAGAGCTCAAATTCTTTCGATGAATAATTAGCTGCCTTGAAATGGTGATGGTCAATTTTTGCCATAAAGTGCAAAATCCTCTCAGATTCAGTGGCTTTCCAGGATTTCATTGCTCGCTCAGGCAGTGGCAGTGTATGACATGCACCCACTTTGTGGAAGTATCGTGGAATTTGGCTGGGTTAAATTATATAGACCTTTCTTACAAAGTGCACTTGGTCTATGTAAGTCAGTAATTCCCAACCTTAATTATTATATAAAGGACTCAAATATTTGTGGAATGTTTGGTCAGCAGTGACTTATGTCCTCCTATGCTGTTGGTAAAGATAATAAATTGCCTTAAAACCAGCATATGGGTTGCTTTAGAAATCTTTTATAGAAAGATTCTCTAATCTGGTATTAGTGCATTAAGAACATTTTAGATCTGCTGATTAAAATGATTAAAATCGAGTTAGTGTAGTTTTTATACAGTATCTCTTCCTCACCCACAACCCTAAAGCAGTATTTTTTGGGACAAAGTCCAAATGTCTTACTGTTTCTTTGGTATTTTTACCAAATAGTATAGAACTAGTAAGTTTACTCAGTGTTCTTATGTGGCAGGGACTCTCCTCTTGTATCAGTTTGATTTCCATGTTAAATTTCAAAATCGGAATGTAAGGGCTAAAATCTCACGATGAAAACATTTATTAAACATTTTAAAATTATCTTTTAAAAGTCAGTCCCCAAACCCATCATATATATAGCATTGGAGGGGAGGGGCATCTGAGAGCATTTTGTTACGATTTTTCAAATTCATCAAATGAAAGCAGAGAGCTGTAATAAAAGCTGTCAGACTGTTTTAACTGCACATTTTGTTGCTGCTTGCATTGCTTACTGTGCTGTGACAGATAGTGTTTATAGTTTTCAAACAGTTCTGCAGTACTGTTTTTGCCAAGTGATAGCTGTTCATACATGGAAAAATGTGGGCTTTCTATATTCTATCTGAAATGATTTTTGTCAGTTAATGGTATGATTCTTGTTTGATGTTCCTGAGCTCTCTGGTCTCCAACTTAAAAGCTCTCTTAAGCCAAGGAATCTTCACTCTTATGTGTATGTTATGCTTAAATAGCACTTATGTCCCCTTTTTTATCTGCAAAGACTGAGCTGGTATTTTCTTCTGTCATTGCTAAGCTTTTATTGCAAAGATACGTGACCTACCCTGGCACAGTCTTGTTGTCTGGGGTCTCTGACCCAAAGACAAAATCAGTAACGTCTCCCACCCTTCTGCTGACAGCTTATACCTTTTGTATAATGTCCTTTCCTTGATGGTTCTCTGATGGAGAAGAGTGAATGCAACTGGAGTAAAGACCAACAGGAGAATGTATGATGGAGTAACAGAAAGTAGAGATTTATGGAATGACAACAGACTGAGTGGAAACACTTAACTTTCTTTATAGCAAATAGAAAGGACAAACCAAATATGCTTAAGATGGATGAAAAGTTCTACCAGCATAGGGAAAAAAAGATGAATATGAGTGGAGTAGGGCCTAAATCAAAGGCTTGTTAGGGTAGTAAATAATTTGATATAAAATGACACTTGAAAAACAATACAATAAGTATTTTCTGTTCCATATGCATGGAATACTCCTAGTCATAGCAGTTTATGCATAGGCTTACACTCTGCTGCTGCCTAGGGGCTTCCCTACGAATAGCTCTTGTCAGTTTAGAGCTGCTCTACATCTGCTCTACATAGTAACTTACCACTGTCTTATTTTTTTTGTCTCACACATTGCTCTCATCAGTTGGTTGGGAGTTGAATTCTAGCCAATTTTGGCATATTTCTGAAATTTAGTTGGATTGTTTTTTGTATAATGGAGGGCTTTATGCAATATTTTCCCATCAATCTGTACTCTTAAGAACTATTTGTAAGTGGAGAAACAATATATATGTTATGATGGATATGGACTTAGATAATGCAGCCAAGCTAACTCATCATTACTACTTCTTCAGGACTTAAACCCATTGTCTTCTTTGTTTACTAATGCTGTTGGGTACTTTTTCCTTCATGAGCGTCCTCAAGTCCCTGAATTTGCCAGGAGTAGGAACTGACATTTTCTTACACGAAAAATTAAATAGAAGAATTTTTATTTTTTTGCCAACCGTATCTATTAAGTAATTATCAACTCAACTACATTTGATACAGCTGTTAATTGCATTGAAGAGTGAACACTAGATATATTCTTACGGGCTCAATCTGACTGTATCTTTTCTTTTGCACCTAAAAACTGTGTCTATAAATGAAAACTCCTATTTTTATGATTTTCTTTCAGTGATGCCTCTGTGATCTGTTAGAAGAGTAACCTTTATTAAACATGCAAGTAGGAGTTGTTTGGGATCAAGACGTTGATCCTTTCCTAGCCTTTACCTTCTTTCACCTGCAGGATGTGCAAAGGAGAATCAGTTGTTACCACGTGTTAAGACTTGACTATTGGTAAAGGATGATTGCAGGTGGCTGGATCTTCTAGTATTGTCAGCTTTGATCAAATGCCGTTTGATTACTACAGAAATATTTCTCATCTAGGGAAGAAAAGATCCACTGATCTGAATCTGTCTTAATCACAGACGTTTAGGGCTCTAGGTGTAGTTTTGAAGTCAGCTCAAGTGGAGATACACGCAAGTCACTTAACTGGTTTGCCTTTTCTTTTCCATTCATAAAGTGAGGGTTTTTGTCTGCTCTTTGGGCTGCTTATAAGGAAAGAAATGTAAATTCTGATTGGTTATTGAAAACATCAACAAAAATTTGTATCTTTTCCATGTTTGCTTGAGGTCTATCTCTTGTGTTTTTTCCCCTATCAGATACAAAGAAGGTGGTGAAGCTTTGTTAGTATTGCTTCCCTCAGAAGAAAAAGGCATGGTGGAACAGCTGACACAGAGGAAAGTACCTGTCAGTGAAATCAAGTAAGTGACTAATGGCTTTTCTGTTATTCAGCCTTCTTTCGACAGGAATAATGAGTGATGAGTCTGTGACAGTTCTGATGGAGTAAAGTGCTTGAATTGCCTGGAGCTGGACAAACAAGGGAGATAATTTCATTTTGATAGTGTTGTAGAAGGAAAAGACCTTGAGAGGTTACCTATTCCATCCCCTTTCCCAAAGGCAGGATCAGCTATACAAATCATTCTTACCAGATGCTTGCCTAACTTGCCAATGAATATCTTCACACTTTCCCAAAGTGGTCTCGTCTATACTCAATAGTTCCTGCCATTAATGTTTTTTCTTCTGGTGTCTGGTAAGCCTTGTAAGTAATTTAAGTGAAATATTTCTTTTGTCCTGTGCCAAGAATATATGGAAAATTATGTATTCTCTTACTCTTTGCAACTACTTATTATGTAATTGATCATTATCATGTTCTCTCTTTATCTTCTTTTCTTTTCAGATTAAACAATTACAATTTCCTTAACTTGTGCTTTTATCTTTTTACAACTTTTATCATTCTTGTTTCTCTTACCTGTCTTTTCTTTAGTTCTGGACTATTTCTCCAGTTTGTCATGATCTTTCTGAATGAGTTAGTTGAACAGGAAATAAAAGATGTGGCTAAATGGTCATTTTACATACTAGAGAGAGTATTCCAATGGAGATCTGTAGAGAGCTATGCTGTCTGTACAAAAGAGAACTGACTTTGAAAGAGTTGCGGAAGCATGTCATGATACCATGTAAAAATAAAAAAGCACTTATATTTCCAATTTCTGTTAAATGTAGGGTAATGAATATGTAGGAAAGACAAAAACCCTAACTGTAGAAGTTATAGGAAAAAACCTCACCACTAAAAAGAATCCATGGTAATTTCGTAATTAGCAGCTGTAGGAAGGAGTTCGTTGTTCTTTGAGCCTGTCAGTCTTGTGCTAAATCAAAAGAGTAAACAGAATGTGAAGGACATAGGGAACAAGAATTGAAAGCAAGCCAAAAAATACGCTATGAGCCTGACTCTGTTTTGAATACTTACATAGTTTGGGTTACACCATGCCGAAAATTGTTGCGTGGAGCTAGACAAAGTCCAGAGAAGGATGACAAGGTATAAAGTTTCTGTAAAAGTGGGTATGAGCAAGGCTAGGACTCTTTCTTTGAAAAGCTGTTTTGAGAGTGAAGATCTGCATATCTAAGCAAAGAAAATAATTAACTGCATGCAGAAAGTGTTTGTGGAATAATTGTTTTTGAGAAGAAATCTAAATCGGGTAAAAGTTTAAGTGCTTATTATTATCTCATTGATTAAACCTTTAGGTCTGCTCAAAATTAACTATACTGTATTCCTTGAATTTTAGTGTAACAAAGGATGGTAAGAAATTGCCACTACTTACACTTTTACCTAGTTTTTGTTACACTTTCCATATACATTTATGTCAAAACTTGAATTAAGGAATAAAATTGACCACATGCTTTGGGACTTGTCATTATTAAAATCTACTAAATGAGAATCTTTTTAACTTCATTAGCTTTTTCTATTGTAAATTCAGTAATATTTAAATATTATCGTAAGTCAGGATAGCCTGATCAATTGCAGTTTGATGTGATGGTGCGTTCTAACAAAGTTCTTTCTTTGTTTTTGCAAATGAAAAGGAAGGCTTGTGTGATCAGCTATAGTGAAGGGGAAAAAAGTAAGAGCTTGGAATGATAACTGCAAAATACTGTCAGTTCCTACTGAATCTGACTCTTTTATGAGTGCTCCAGTGTTCAGCTTCACTGGGCTGATTTTTCTTTTTGGTTTCCCTGAGGATTGCCATTTTTGATACCACAGCTGGGTGTCATCACTCCAGACATGCCACACCTGGACGCAAGTTGTCACTTCTGCAGAGAATAGAGACATGCATATAGCACTTCTGAGATTTAAGGTTTAGTTTTATTTTTTTAAAGTCTTTTTGATGTGTGGGATATGCCATTTCAGAGGCACTTGGGAATGATGTCCCTGTGTAACAAAACCACCTTTTCTGGTCAAACTTGGGTATCAATTCTGTGTAGCACATGTGTGAACTTTAAACATTAGATAATTTTTGCTAAAACAGTGAAAATGAAGACTAGAACGGAGTCAACTTCCAAAAGTCTAATTGTGCTTAAAGCTTTCTTTTGGCATTGCTGTTTAAAGAAAACCACTCAGCAAAACCAAAAAAAAACCCAAACAAAAAATTGACAAAATTAGTAAGAAAACTGAATCAAAATCTAATTTTTTCTTTTCCTTTAAGTGCTTTAAAAGTATCTGTTGTACAACCACCACGGCCTAAGCAAATTGTCTCTTTTTCCAAACTTTATTTTTTTCATCTTTTTAGGTTAAAATGGTAGTTATTCACATAATTTGTCTGATTCTGATATTCACTAAATAACTATCTGATCTCATAATAATGCATATTATTATAAATATTTCACCTTTATTATATGTATTTCACCTTTCTTTGACAGCTAAGCTTTTAATTTCTTGAGTAATGCAGTTACTTGTTTCAACAACTTACCATAGAATATGGTAAAAAAGCCTCTTCAGCCTCTGTTTATCCGTGTAAATCCAAATAGGTAATTCGTACCAGAATAACAATTCAATTTTAATAAGGCAAATATTTCATTTCACCCCCCCTAATAAATGCATCTTCTATTTATGATCCAAGTCAGATGTGTCTCTGGAGAGAAATCCATGGCTGCATCTCAACATATTTTTGCTAATATGATGTTACATGAATGGAAAACTTGGCATTATATTTTTTTTTAACACCCCTCCAAAATTTCATTGTTTTGCCAAGCCATTAGGGTACGTATGTCATAAATACATTTAAGTAGCATTCTTAATGAGAATCATTATAAGCAAAGTCAGGGCTTTTGATTGATAATATATTATAACAGCCTGCCCTGAGATCAAGTTTTTCAACCTGCAAAACATACCTTATTAGTATTTGTAGCATCATAATGAAGAGGAATACTTTTACTTAGCGTTGTCTACCTAGTGTAGTTAAGGCTGAAATGGTTTAGCATTGTACTTCTAAGAGGCTAACTAAAATCCTTAAAAAAAAATAAATCTTATAATTACTTGTGGATTGCAAACCAGTTTCATCCTAAAAGCTTTTAACTACAAATTTTTTTAGGTTGTTTACTTTTAGCCAGTTTCCCAATTAATACAACCCTAGTGTGTTTTGTCAGTTGATAAATTGTGGAAGATGTTCCATCAACCCATGGATCATGTTCCAAGTCTTCTGTTGAAGTCTTCTGGTGGTGTTTGTGCATATTTGCCTCATTATAGATTCACAAGAATTGATTTAACTTTTGAGTTAAAAAGTAATGAGCATTGCTCACTGCCAACAGAGTTTAACCCTTCAAAATTCGTTGTGAAACCTTTTTATTAAAAAATCGCTGTCAATTTATGTGTTTGTTTTGCTGTTCTTGTTCACCTGTTACCTTGCATAGAGATTGCAAGAACCAGTTTTCTGTTACTTTCCTTGTTTTGTATTTTCTGTCCTACAAATAGCTCTTAACGTTTCTTTATTTCATTTAGACAGAGCTTTTAAAACAGTTCCATAATGTGAAAGGAGGAAGGGGAAGAACTTCTGAATACCTATTCAAAAGGCTAGGGTTTGGGTTGATTTCTTGATTTTCAATTTTAAATCTAAGCTCTCTTCTGTTACACCATTCCTTTCTAATCAGCACAAGCTGCCAATATAGAGACAGTGCTTTTAACAATACATCTCTCTTTCATTGTTCAAACAGAGCAAGAGAAAATGCAAAATATGCAATAATAAATACTGTATTTTAGAGCATTCCAATATGGCAAAAAGTGGCTCTGAAATAAGAACTATTATGTTCTTATTTATAAGGAGTCTATAGGATGGGGATCTGAGCAACCTGTTCTATTTGAAGATATCCCTGCTCATTGCAGGGTGGGTTGGACTAGATGACTTTTGGATTAGATGACTTTTAAAGGTTCCTTCCAACCCAAACTGTTCTACGATTTCAAAGTTTTAGATGCAATCTGTAAACTGAAATTTTTTGTAACATCTTGAGACTACTTCATTGCATCTGATTTTGTTGAGTAACAAGGTAAGAGCTGCTTCCTAAGGCGTTGTTATAACAAATTTTGTATCTAGAAAATTTTACCAAAGGAAGTAGGTAAGCAGGTCAAGGGAGATGGTTTTGCTCCTCTACTCTACTCTTATGAGACCCCGCTTGCAGTACTGCATTCAGCTCTGGGATCCCCAACACAAGAAGGACACGGAGCTGTTGGAGCGAGTCCAGAGGAGGGCCGCAAAAATGATCCGAGGGCTGGAGGACCTCTCCTCTGAAAACAGGCTGAGAGAGTTGGAGTTGTTCAGACTGTAGAAGAGAAGGCTCCGGGGTGATCTTCTAGCAGCCTTCCAGTACCTAAAGGGGCCCTACAAGAAAGCTGAAGAGGGGGTTTTTACAAGGGCATCCAAGATTTGTATTCAGTGTAAGAAAAGGAAGAAACAGCTGTGTTAAAACGACAGATACTATCATAAAATCCCCTTGTAGGCTTTGCTTAGTTGGTTCTAGCTCACTGGTTATTAACTGTTTAGGCAAGCCTGTAAGTTACGATAATTCATTTAAGTGTTTAGATCTTAGATTTGTCTCTCCAAATAGTCTGTATATAATTATTGTAAGGAGTTTTATTTGTTCAGAAAGAAAGAACATGGTTTTAATAACTTTAAAACCAAAATCCAGTTTAACAATGATCAGCTTTCTTATTTTTGAAATCCCAGCATGAGACGAAGATGACAGTGGGCGGTTGTCATGATACAGCCTTCGAGAGGAGAAAGTCCAGTATTATGGCTCTTTTTTATAATATTCAGTGTTGCAAATTTAGTCATTCATTACCAAAAACATAACCTCAAAATGTGCTTGGGACAGCATATTCTTGGTTGGCATTGCTTAGAATTACACCACAGTATATTGCCTTGCTTCTGACTGTAAAGCATCTTGTGTTTTCTTTCTTTTTCAAACCCTTTTCTTGCAAATTTCAACCAAGTTACTTAAACTAAAATTTATATGCAGTCAACAAAATGTTGTTACATATTGTCTAAGATTATCATCCATTATGCTTAGAGCCCCAGTGACATATTGTCTCCTGTAAATAATGAATTTTATTCATGCAATAACCAAGCTGTTATAGGAAATAATGAGTAATAGCAGACCCAGGTGAGAATTGGAGCTCGGTATGCATTCTGAGTTTGGCAATGAGTCAGTCCCAACTGCTCTTTGAGTAGAATTCCAAGGCCAGTTTTGCTTTTACTCAAAGATTTCATGTAGACTGTATTTCCTTAGCTTGTGAGAGTGTGCAACAGCCAGATGCTTTGCTGACATCAAGATATGATATCTGCTGTTTCTTTCCTGCTGTTTCTTTCCTATTCTTAAAGCTCGTTAAGGCTCCTATGAAGAATAATCAAACTGATTAGTCATGTTTTGCTTCTGACTAAGCTATGCTGGCCATTGTGTTTGCTTATTTTCTTTAGGTGCTTACAAATTGTTTTTTCAGTATCAAAAAAAAAGTTAATAATGTAACTTCTATTTTTTTGTCCCCTTTGAAGATGAGCACTACGTTTACCTGCCCTGTGTCATAGATTTTTATTTATATCAAACCTGTTCTTAAGAATAGATGCAACTATGACTCAGAGTGCTCTGACTTTCTCTCTAGTTGCTATGGAGCAAATTTCTTTTGACCCAGCTGATTTATCTAAGTAACCGTTATCCCGTGATTTGTGACTCTGGCTTGAGCTTGGACTGTGCTGTAGCTGTTGTTAGCTGTCTGACTGCAGCTGCCACTTTGAGTGAAGACAAGGGAAAAAAGAGACTGGCTAGTTTAAGTGCCTTGAGGTCATCTCTTAATAGCTTTCCTATAACTTAACAACAACTCCTCTAGGCTGTCTTACTACTGGTGTTCACGTTAATTTTCTTTTTCTTTGTTAATCATGCTATCCCTTCTTTGCTTTTTGTATCTCATTTTGTGCTTGTATTTCTTATTTTAGCCCAGTACGTTTGTGCTGATTTTATACTAGTCTTCGGTTCCACTTTAAGCCTTCTTGAGTTTCAGATCGTTGTAAACATGTTGATTTAATCTAGCTGATCTTTTTACTCTTCATCCAGTATTTCCTCTGCGGTGAGGTAGTGTAATTTATTTTCGTACCTTCTAATACAATTAGGTATTAAGCAAGCCACTGCTTTTATTTTGCTATTCTACCATGTTTCCTTTGTGAAGATCATAGATGTTTTCATTGTCACCTTCTCAATCTTGTTTATAGAATAAAATCTAGAAGAGCCTTCTCTCTATTTACTTTTTCTGTCTTTGGTGTCTTGCATGCATTCAATCCTGTGTTGCATTTCAAAGACTTGTTGGGTCAGTTTGTCCCCAACTGAATTTTTCGTACCTCTTATGTCTTTACACTTTCAAAATGAATTATGTGCTGGCTTGAATCTGGAACTCGTGAGGCTTTTTGATCTTTCACTAAAACTATAGCTAAATAGCTCATGTGTGCACTACAGTATTCTACTGACTGTATCTCACAGAGATGAAAAATTCAAATGGTGAAGGAATAAAGCTTGATGTCTTTATAAATTCAAGTATTCTTTGGTAATACCATCCAACCCCTTGCTTAATTGCTGGATTGATATTTAGTAAGAATCATAGATGATCATAATGGCTTATGTTACAAAACATGGCTATAAAATGTTTTTTAATCAGAGTCGTGTTTTCTAGACTAACTTAGTACTGTGTGAGGAAGCATGATTTTGATTCTTTTTTTTTCTTGACTTCCTTTGGCAAAGGCTGTGTTTTGTTGTACAGAATGGAATGACATGGCACGCGGCAGCAAGAACTAGAGTAAGAAATCTGGTAGTGGTGCATCTCTTGACCTCTACTTGAGGAATGCTCTCCTACCATGTTTGGTAGGTTGTATGATACACTTGTGTGACACTAGCAGATTGAAACCAGAAGTAGATAAGAGAAGATCTGAGGAAATAAACCCGGAATAGTGTTATCATTGGAATACGTGTAAAAATCCAGAGTCTGGGAGAGGACTTTCATAACTTCTTACTAGGTTTAATGGCATTTTCTGTAGTACAGTCACTGTTCTTTATTCATCTGATCAATATCTTGAGGAGCTCTTAAATCTGTTTAATCTCACTGTCCTTTATTTTTGCTCATCTGTCTGTAAGAAAGAAATACTTAAATGTCAGTATTCTCAGGGCAATGGATCTTATTTAAGCTTTCAGAAATGCTGAGAATTTCCTTACGAAGACTGCTATCTCAGTATGAAGTAGTACTGTAATTCATTATGCTGCTTCTGAATTTTTTTTCTCAGCATTTTTATGAATTCGAGAAGTTCTTTACTGCTGAGTTTGTCATTGCTTTGGAAGAAGTTTCACCACCTTCATCGAAAACTGTCTCTGGATAAAAAGTCTGAGCTCCCATACTGTATTGTATGGAACAATACTTTATTGTTCGTTTGAGGAGCGTATGCTTCATCCATAATATGGTTCCATTCTAAGCTTGTTCAAAGTGGTAGTAGCTTTGTGCATGTGAAAGCAATGCAAAAGACATGAAGATACTCCTGAGAACTTAATAATTAAAGCTAACTCTCCTTTTTTTAAATTTTTTTATTAGAATTAATCCTGAAAAACTTACAGATATCCAAAAGAGGATGCAAGCTTTCTTAGCTCAAGATCAGGAGTTAAAAGACAAAGCTCAAAGGGTAAGTCATCTGCTGCACTATACTTGTTCAGGCATGCTAGTTGAATAGAACTGCTGTTGGAATAACTGACCTGCTCGTATGTGTGGATACAAAAAGGCTAGAAGCAGAAATTTTCCAGCTACTGCAGCATCCTGTGAAAGTTCTTTTTCCCATGCAGGCTAGCTGAGAAACAGTTTGAGGTTTTTGTAAACTAAGACTTTATCTTGCACCTGTAGCTTGTTATGCAGTCTTGTTTATGGCACACTGGGAAAATTGTTTTGAAATGGGTGTTGTAGCATTTAGCCAATCACTCTGGGAGGTGGATGGTCAAGCGACCAATTGCCTTGGCCATCCTTGTGAACCATATTTTATATATATATACGGATTTGTAATTAATAAATGGCTGCTGCTGCTGCTGCTGCTGCTGCTGATACTGCTGCTGCTGCTCCTGCTGTTGGCGTTGGCTCTTTCTCCTGCACCTGAATTCTGTGTCGTTCTTCTCTCCGTCCCTGAGACGGCAGCGACACGTATGTGCCGTAGCAGCAGTGTTTGGAACTGCTAATTTGTTCTGATTTTCAAGCTTTAAAACATGACATCAGTAGAAACAATAATTGTGTATTAGCAGTTGGTGGTAAGTACGCCTGTGTAGCCTGTGTGAGTTGATTCTCAACACAGGCTCATGGCCCTAATGCCTGAAGAGTGACCTGACTTACTGCTGTTGTGCCAAAGTTAGGGCATAGGTGGGGACATTTATTTTAGAGTCTTGAGTATGAAAGTAATTTTTTATTTAGTAGTCACTGCTTCTTAGCTGTTTAAGGGTTTTTACTGTTTTATTTGGGTCATTCCCAGCTGTTTGAATCCCTGAACCTGGGGAGGAGTAATCCCATACATCAGTACAGGCTGGGACCAAATGACTGGAAAGCAACTTTGCAGAAAAGGACCTGGAGCAACAGGTTGTCCTAGTGGACAGCAGGCTGAAAACGAGGTGACAGTGTGCCTTTGCAGCAATGAAGGCCAAGCACAACCTGGGCAGTGTTAGGTACAGCGTTGCTAGCAGGTCAAGGGAGGTGATCCTTCCTTTCCCCTCTACTCAGCCCTGGTGAGACACATCTGGAGTGCAAAGCTTCATTCTGGGCTTCCAGTACAAGAAAGACATGGACGTACTGGAGGCAAGACCAGTGAAGAATCACAAAGATGACTGAGCACTTGGAGTATGTCCTGTGTTAGGAGAGAAGTAATAAGCTGAACGGAACCAGTCTTCTGATTGCTGCCCAGTGACAGGAGAGAAGGCAACAGGCAGAAATTTATCTACAAACCCCTCCATTTAAACCCAAGAAAAAAAACTTTTATTGTGAGGATGGTTGAACACTAGAACAGGTTGCACATAGAGGCTGTGCAATGTCCATTGCTGGATATTAAAAACTGGGTGCATTCTTGAGCAGCCTGCTTTAGCTGGCCTTACTTTGAGCAGGGGTTTGGACTAGGTGATCTCCAAGTCCAAGATCTAGAGATTCCTTTTGACTTCAGCTATCCTGTGATTCTGTAACGCATAAAGGTGTTAAATCAGTACAAATACATCTTTTTTCATCATGTATCCTTGGTAGCACGATGGAGAATAGGACCATCTGATTGAAGTGGATAGGTAAATTGGTAGTTCTTCCTGAGAGGGCTTTTCTTGGGGAGCTGAAGTAGAACATTTCGAAATAATCAAAAAAGATTACTGAAAAGTAGCAGATCTCACTCCTTGGCTTAAAAAGTTAAAAATATGAAACCATATAGACCTGATGTGCTCACTTGCTTAATCAATTTTTATTGTCATATCTCCTGAATATATATGACAGTTTATCCATTCTCAGTGGTAAAATCCAATGCATCAAATAAAGCATTTTAACTTTAATTTGGATTTAAATGAGAAGCAAAATAGCTTAGAATAGCTCTTCTGGGTTAGAGGGAGAAGTGTGTGAATACGATGATGAATGGGATTTCTTTGCTGTGCTGCTTAATGTTGAGATACAATGTTCACAATACATGAATTTCACCAAGATTTTAGCGGGTTTGGGGAGGGTAGGAAAACTTAAAACTAGGTAGGTTCCTGGACTACAATGAGCTAGTTGTAAAATAGACTTTCCATGGTCTGTGAAGGGTTTCGGGGCGTCCTGCTGCCTCTTCTTGCCATCACTAGACACCTTTGCTGACCTTTCATTTTATAATATCTTTAGGCTGTGAACTTTTTGGGACAGAGCTTACTACTTGTGTTATTGAAGCACTGTAGTATCTTAGTTTTCTGAGGTTGGTTTGTTAGTCTGTTTTTAAACAGTGTGGATATCATGAGCCTATGAATTCTGTAGTTGTACTGAGTGTCTTCCAAACTATGCAAAATCAGGAGTTCGAATTGAGATGCAGGGAAAGAAAGTGATTAGAAGAAAAATAAGAAAATCTTTCAGGTCACTCTTTTGTTATACATACAGGTCAAATTTAAAGAGCACTGCCAAAGGCCAAATGATCAGAAATTCGCAAATGCCAAAGCCTAGGAAATACAAGTTCTATGCAAGGAAAAGATTGCAGAAATTCTGGATTAGTGTGAATAACTTTTTATTTGTCTGAGCTAGCATGGTGATTTATGACATGTGAAGATACTCTGGTAAACCTGAGTGATAGGATAAAATGAAAAGGGAATCATGAATGCTTAAAGATAGAC
Source organism: Tauraco erythrolophus (assembly GCF_009769465.1). Lineage (NCBI taxonomy): Eukaryota > Metazoa > Chordata > Aves > Musophagiformes > Musophagidae > Tauraco > Tauraco erythrolophus. The sequence continues at coordinate 118,432,198 of NC_141465.1, read as the reverse complement.
TGAGTTGTAGCCTTTCTGCTGAACTCAGATGTAAAATGAGGCAAGTTGTAATATTTAGAACTCTTCAGGTGAATTCATCTCACCCAAGTTTAGATGTCCGATGTGAGCTAGTCTGCCTGAGCTTTCATTTATAGCTGATGGAGAGAAATAGGCACTCCTAGGATGGGTCCTGACATAAATACCTTAAAAACCCTTTGGGATGTATGAATGGTGGTTTCTTTGTGTGGCAAAGGTAACCTGTGTGAGGTGGCCTACTTTGGATGCTTAAAGGAAAGACACACACCGGCTCCGGGGAATGTCATTCTTACTTTCCTAAACAAGGAGTCTTAAATCGAAGTGCCTGAGGAAGTCAGTGGGAGCTCTGTGAATAAAATGTCTAAGGCAATGTTCAGGGGACTACTTTTAAAACTATTTTTGGCGTTTAGGTATCTGAGGTTTTGTAGTGCGTGAAGTAGTACTTGTTGCGTACGGAATGTCAGTGTAAGCTTCATCCTGACGTTGCACAGGCCAGATGTGCTGTTGACATATTACGGTCATCTGCAACTGCCACAGGAAGTTGCAGTTACACCCATTTGTATCAGAAGTGACAGAGCAGCTGGTTGGGGGAGGACAAGAGTAGGAGGAAGTCAGCATCATCTTACTTGAAATGAAAATACTAAGAGCTCTCTGTTTCTGGCTTTGACTTTTTAAGTTCTCTTAATAAGCAGAGAGAGATCATTCTGAATTGGACAAAAGAAAAGAATGATCGATTTTCAAAATAGCACAAGAATAAAATCAAACATGGACTGTCTGTCAATGTTACAGATAAAAACTTAAATTCATTTGGAATTTTAATTGCCATTTAATTACATTTAATTTCAAGCCATTTTTGTTGCAATTTTTCATTTATGGGCAGCAGTGCAGTGTCATCTTGCAGACAAACTGTATATACATCTTTGAAAACTTTGAAGTACGGACAAGTGGTTTAACATAGAAGGGTCCCTCCTTAATAAGATTTAAGTGCGAGTGTTCAGACTTACTATGCAAACGTGCCCCAGTAGTCTTGCATACCAATGTGAACAAAACAATAAAAATAATGGAAATGAAATCCTGACCTTGGATCCTTATCTGGAATACTGGATTTCTCAAAGGCAGGGCCTTATACTGTCTAGCCTGTCTGTTGCAAGCTGCCAAATTTTTGACATTTGTAAGAAAAATTCTCTGCCTGAAAGGATCAGATAGCAGTGAAACAGCACAGCTGTGCACGGAAGTTCAAGTAGGATGTAGTTTACTGTGTTGAGGACATGAGTTCTAAGTGGTTGTGTCCTCTAAGCTTTTTGATTTACGTCAAGATGCTTTTACTTTGTCCAAAAAAAGTAAAAAATGGAAAAAAGGAAAAAGAAAACTCCTGATTACTAATCGCTTCAACAAACTTCATGGTTCATTTGATAGGACATGATTCCTCTGCTGTTGCTTGGAAAGAGAGAAGGTGAATCGTATTGGGGCTGCTTTGAAACTTTTGCAGTTCCTCTCAGGGACTGATGCTGCCTTTCGACATTTCTTGTGATTTTAATATTTAATATGTCAATTCATTCCGTTTTGAAAAACAGTTCAAAAAATAATGTGTTTTTCTGGCTAGTTTGAATGTTACGGTGTAGGGGGTACTGAGACACTGGAGGAGTGTCTGTCCATTACATTCTTCATTGCACCCAGAGGGACGTGCAGGGTCCAGGTTCCGGTCTGTTACTTTGAATTCTGTCAAAACAGCACATAAATTGAATTGTGTGTGTTTTAGTATTTAAAACAATTATCCAACAAATACATCAATAAATAAAAATTTAAATGTAGCTAATTACTAGAGCATAGTACTTGTTGCCTTATGTATTTCTAGTACTTGAACAGTATTCTCAGGTGGTTTTGGGGCCTTTAGCTGCTGTTACAATAAAGCTATACTGTGTTTCTGTTGCCCAACGTTAACATTTTCCATAATGGTATAAATTGTTTCATATAATAATATTTTTATAATGTTCAGTTATTAAAAAAACAAAACACCTCAAAATTGATGTCAAAACAGCAAAAATAGAAGAGCAGGGAAGAAGTTCACACTGATTCAACTTGTTCTCCTTCATCTGTCCAGTGTGTGTGCACAGAGTGACCAAGTCTTAGGAGAATTGAATCAAATACAAGAGAGATGCCAATATTTTAGAAGGAGGTTGAAGTGAAGGTACCGAAGTCAAATCAAAATCAAAGAAGTCATTTGCTTTTTCTGTACTTTCTCTTCTTGTAAAGTAGAACTCTTCTATGCTGTATCTAACTTTTCTAGTTTGGGTGTAAGCTCTTGGAGTGGGGAATGTCTTTTGCTGGAAGTGTTCACAATGCCTAAAATAATAAACAATGAGGTCAGCTGAAGACTTCAGTAATCATTATATTACTGTTGAATGATCTTTGAAGCCTCTTACCTTAATTAGATGCCCATTTCTTTGAACATAGACCAATACCATCTTGCATACAGTCCATGACAAACTTGCAAAGTCGTTTTGAATCTCAGCGGGCTGAAACCTGTTGCCAGCTGATAAACGTAAGTTAGAACATCTAGTTATTTGTTTGGTGGTTCATTCTTAGTTGTTGTAGGGCTTGATACATGTGCGAAAGACGTGTTATTTCTGCCTCTTCTCTGTGATGTATTAATTTCTAGGCCATACATACCAAAGAAATACTAGTAAAGTAATTGGATGGCTTTATAGGTTATCCAAAAGGCAGAATGAGGTTTCTACCCTGTGGCAGGTAGTGACTTGTGTACATCTTCAGATCTGCAACTCTTAGATTCACAGGAAAGATAGTTCTTGTTTAACCTGCTTTTTTCCATCTGTTGCTATAGAGAAGGAAGAGGCTCTGTCATTTATTTTTGTCATTTCTTGCTAGACAGCAATAGATTAATGAGGTCTGTCAAATTTGAAGCCTTTTCCTGAAGGTTCTACTTTCTTTGTAACATAATTTAATGCAAGCAAACAAGTGTTTTATTCCACACTTCCTTCTTTGTAGCAGCTGAATGGATTGTACTAGCACATTCTCCTGCTAAAATTAATTGAAAGACATAGTCTGGACAGGAAACTTTACCCAAAAACTTAGCATTTGGAAAAATAAGCAAATGAAAATTTATTTCTGTAACGAGGTGCTGGGCAGCTTGCAAAATATATCTCTTAGCTCTACCTATCTTACAATTAATAGTTTTTATTTCAGTTTGCCAAGGGGAAAAGTATGACTTCATGACACTGCTTAATTTACTGTCTTACCTCTCTTTTCGCCTTTGGAAATCTTTTTTCTCTTATAAGCATTTAAAGAATCCCCATAAGAGATCGATGCTCCTAACTGTTGGGTCTTTTTCTCATCAGGCTAGCAAGAAATAGTTTGTTTTTTTTTTTAATTCTACATGAATTATTCATAGAATAATTTTCTCCAACAGTTATCTGTACATAGCAGAACAGGGGTGTGATTGTAGCATGCTTGAATATAACCTTGTGAACTTAATTTGCTATTGTTACTAGTGTTTGGTGGTTTAAGCCTCGTGGTAGGAGTTTTGGCACATGTTAGAAATCAGGTTACAAACAACAGATATCCAAGGATCTTTTCTGGTACTTAAAATATTCCAGTATTTATGCTGCTGCTGATAGGCAGAAATAGACTAGTAAAAGAAACGTGGGAAGAATAAGAATCTTTCCTTTTGTGAAGGATGGAGGGAAAATACAACATATTGAATACAACAAATGAAGTTATTCTGTTATGCAGTGCTTCCAGTTTTCTTGATGAAAGTCTGGGATTAATTGAAACTTCCACTGATTTACATTGGTCAGCTGGGTTGCATTCATTGACTGTGTGTGTGAAATGAGCTGATGGCAAACGCAATGTAATACGTGTTATCCTGGGCCACAGTGAAAGGCAGCTACATTGAGTTGAATCACTTTCTGTTAGTGGCTAAGATTAAGTCAGGAAACCTCAGATTGATAGCAACACAGTCTGTTCTTGCTTCCACATAATTCAGATGTCAGATTATCATAACAACATTCAGAAAAGCTGGGAGGAAAAAAAAATTGAATCAGTAATGTTTCCTTTTGACTAATTTGCCATATTTTCTTTCTAGCGAAAATAACATGACATACCGTTGGGAAATTCAGCCAATTAATGTGCATTTAATGAAATGTTTGAGTACTTGAAGTCACATCACTTCTGTAGTACTGGTAAATTTTGGCTGATGGGTAGTCGGTAAAAGAATAGCAGTCTGAAATCGATGTTAGACCACTTAATAGTGGAATTCTATTTTGTGTTTAGAGCAACAGTATGATGTTAGTTTCGTTGGTTTGTAATTGAATGGTTTCTTTTTTTTTGAAATACTATTATTTTTCTTTCAGTGTTTTGTATCCTACTTGCGTTCAGTTTACTTAATGAAGAATAAGGAAGTATTCGATGTTTTCAAATTGCCTCTAGCAGAATATGCCCTGTAAGTATGATCAACTTGGAAAGTAAAAACTCTATAGTGAGAAGTTTTGCAGCGTATAATAGCTTTAAATAACTGTTTGTCTCTGTTAAAACATAGAATTGGACAATCTTGTAATGTGTTTACAGTTTCATGTTTATGCTGTGCTTTTGCATGTTTTCAAAAACATTCTAAATAGAAATTATGTATAGAAATAATGTATCTCTGTATAGAGAAATAACTTACTGCAGAAGGTTCCTTCGCTACATACAATAGAAGACAAAACTTGTGAAGTAAAAGGATAGAGGGCAGTAGGGTTGTTGGTTGTGTTTTGTTTTTTTTCTCCTGATTTGCCCTTCAGCCTCATAGCTAAATGCCAACCCATAAAGTGTATTATTTAAAAAGAAGTTGGAGTATCTAAAGATGATATATTGCAGTCTCATTTTGACTGTGATTGGGACGTTGCTACTTGGACATAAATTACTTTTCAGAAGATTCAGTGTGCTTGGTAAAAATGAAACATCTGCACTGGACTGAATAGTATCTATTTTACTATGTGTATTTTTGTACGTATGTGTGAACCATTCCACATTTTGTATGACAGGAAAATTAATTTTGACAGGTAGACTTTACAGATGACAACCATCTGAGATTGCTTTAAAATGTGAAGTTTTCAAATAATCTCACGGGATTTAGGGTAGTCAGAAGGGAGCAGGAAGGTGCTCGAAGATGTATGGTAAATTAATTTTACGTCTCTAGAATTTCATACAGAGAAGACTTAAGTCTTCAAACTTGTCAGCATGTGGCATAATGAACTAAAATGTGACAAATTACTAGACTGTAGAACACCTGGTCTTCCTGTGCTGTGCTGCAATTAACATGATTATGGTTTTTAAGGTACATAAGCCTATTATAAAAGATACTTTCTTACTTTATGGACTGGCAAATTTTTAAAAAGGAGAACTAGCAAAAACTTGAAAAATTTAACTACATGCATTGCCTGCCCCTTCACCTGTGTGATTTGTCAGCGTCTTACAAAAAGGTTTTAAAGTCTTACTATGCTGAGTGTAAGGGATAGTTGCAGATTAGTACTAAGAGAGATAGCCACATAAATTTAACCAATGTGCTAAGAAACCAACTGACAGGTGGTGGTAATGCTGGATTTTTGGAATCCCGATGTCTCTTTCTGGATTTCAGCATGGTGTGCCGTCTATTATCTGATATTGATGTGGACAGAGTAGTCTGCAGTTCTGTTCTTCTCAGGCCTCTGTGCCAGGATTTAGTCCTTCATCAAAGTCATATCTAATCCCAACTTTGCAGTTACTGATAAGTCATTCCTGTATTAAAAGGGAAGAAACTGGACAGTTGTTTGGAGTGGGTAGGAGAGGTTTAGTCAAGACTGTGAAATATATGGAAGTGTGATCAAAAAGTCAGAAGATAATAAACCTGGGAGATAATTTGGAGATTCTGCTGTAAATGAGCGGTGTATTGGCACTGTTCTTTCTCACTCTCCAGACTGCTAGTCTACCTAAATACACCCTGCAGTCCCCTGGCTTTCAATTCAGTGCATATCCATCGATAGAGTGGATCAGTCATCTTAATTTACCTGAAAGGCTCTCAAAGGCTGGTACATTTGAATTCTGCATTTAAAAGCAACCTTGGTTTATGTCCTGCGCACGAACTCATGGCTGAACCCGGAATGAGAATCCTTTCTTCCCTTTCCCTTCTGTATGTGTTCTCTGAAACATATTTCAGCCTTTCTGTGGAGGTTTACTGCTAGTTTGATAGATGTTACTCCACTAAAAATCCTGCAGAGAAAAGAGGCTGCTTAATGCCCCTGTCAGGTTTGCATTTCAGTCTGTCAGGCTGTTGCCCACCGTCTCCCTTGCTCTCTTGCCTGGCATGTCTGTGCACTGAGAATCTCTTCAGCTCTGTTGATTGAATCTGCACAAAAGCAGTAGTCTTTTTTGTTTTAATATGTTGTATAAAATTATTTTTTATATATATATATAAAAAGCAATATGTATAAAAAATAAAAAATGTGTGTGTACATTTATGTACACCTATACACATACATATTCTAGAGATTGATCATATTTAAGCTATGGTATACTAATATTCTCTCCAGTATCTTCTAATTCCAAATTGCTATCAAGAGTAATATGCTGGAGGAAGATTTGTACAGGCCTTTAAGTGTGGTGAAGGAGAAACTTAATGCTTGCATGGAAGAGAAATCTGTCTTTTTGTTGTAAAAGACAACTTTGAAAATATAAGAAAATGTAAACAAAAACAGGGTGGAAAGGGATAATTGGTTAGTCTGGCCTTCTGGATAGGAAATGAAGTAAAGAGGAGGATTTGAAATATTTTTCTTCTCAGACACTTAATTTTGTTAAATGCTAACATATATATCAGTCTCCAGGAGCAGATCTTATTAGGTGAGCGTACTGGATGGGCAGGTTAGTCACAGCTCTAAGGGGCTGCCAAGAAAGGTAATTTCCTCTGTAATTTTCATCATGCCTTCCAGGAGGAATGCAGTATATATTTCTCTGTTTATCCCTGTTTTGGTACATAGAGAATAAATAAAGCAGGTTGAAGCCAAGTTATTTGGGACATGTCTGATAAACATAACTTAGTACCCGTCTGTTTTTGCAAGCATTTCTTACAGATCAGCGTTACAAAGCAGTAGGTAGCTGCAGGTACTGTCAGGTCTGAAACGGGCAGTACCAGGATACATGATCCATCTGTCCACATCTGTCTGTCCTCTCACTGACCAAGGAAAGCACCCACTGCACTGTCATCCCAGCCCCCCTGGCTATAGACCTGACCCTTACTGCATGGTCAGGACAGAGGGTTTGGTTTGTCGTCTCACTCCGGCTGCTGTGAGCAAGCGGGGAGCTACCTGGCATGTCTCCCACACAGTGCCCATCACAGGCTTTGCACATCTCATCATCCCTTTGCTGGTTCTTGGTCCCCTTTCTCACTGCCCTTGTACTTCCTTTTCTAGACACCAGTCTCCTTCCAACTAAAAAGCCTGCCCCTAATTACTTTTTCCCAGTTGTTTCTAGTCTTCATACACCTGTAACCAGATTTAGTATTTCTAAATGTTACCTAGTTCATCTCAGCTTTGTATGGTATTACTCTTACGGACCTTTATATTCCCTCCAATAATCTGTAGAGTTTGGGCATTTCTCATGCAAGTCTCCCTCAACCACTTGGAGATCTAGCTATCCCTTTCTGAGCTTTCTGTAATACTTCTGTAAGCTTCTGAGCTTTCTGATACTGCCGTGCAGACCTCTGAACAAACTGCAGTCTCCTCTCTCAAAGTCCAGGGTCATTATTCTCTTAGTCATCATGCTTGTTTCTTCTAGGTTCTTGAACTACCTTTTCTCATTGTGCAGCCAAGTCTACTATTGACCTTCACTCACCTTAGAAGTAAATGTACTTGCTTATGCATGAGTAGCGGTTCCAGTAGATCGCATCTCAGAGTTGGCTCATCCAGTTAACTTGGAGAAATGATCTTTAAAGCACTCTAGAAATCTCTGTTGCCTGTGCTCTGCTATGTTGCCCTTTGAATGGGTGTCAGGGTGGCTCAGGTACCAAAAGCACCAGGGCCTGCAACTGTAATGTGGGGACTTCTTTTACTTTTGTAAAGAAGGCTACATATTGGTGTTCCAAGTGATTGAATTCCAACCATGATATCCTCTTTGTTGGCCTTCTCTTTGATTCTGACCCGTAAATTCTTGATTAGCTTGGCTTTCCTTATTAGTAGAGTACCATGGATTTGAGCTCCTTAATGTAGAGGGCTAAAGCTGGCTGGTCAAATGAATAACACAGAAAAAGCAATTTCTCTGTCCGTTTTGGCTATTAATCAGACCATCTGGAAAGCCTGTTAATTCAGATTTGTGTCACTTCAGTTGATTTGATTTATCTTGTTTTCAAATGGTTGCTCATCCTGTCTTCTACATTTAACATTTTAAATGTTTTCAAATATAGCATGTATTGTAAGGCAAGTAATATGCAGTTCTTCTCTTGAAATAGCTTCTGGGAGTATTTAACCTTTTTCAGGTTGTTTTAAATTTTTGTCTGAACCTGTTCTACAGTAGAAGAAATCACTGTGCTGTGTTTTTATGTGTTCAAATCGTCTGAAGGAGTTCACTAATGGAATATGTCTTATATTTAGTAATGTAGTAACTTAATATTAGAATGAAGCACTAACTTGTGTAAAATTGTTGTGCAGCAGTTCTGCAGAAGTGACCTCAGATTCTTTACAACCAGCTCATATTTCAAAATGGACTGGAAATCATCTAGGTGCAAATTAGGAACTCTTGTGACACGTAATAATTCAAAGCTTGTAGTGGTCTAAAATTTCCTGTTTAATTTGTTTTGTGCAAGAACAGATTTTGCTCGGAGTGTCTAAGATGATGTCTTTTTAAAGAGTTAAGAGAAGTTAGGAGAGGGGCCCAGCTTTTCAACCAATCCAAATGGAGGCACAGTGAAGTTACTGTGTTAATGTAAACATATTCAAGATCTTTATGTAAGCATGATTAACAAACCTCAGAGAAGGCAATATTTTAAGTCTGATACACCATCCATTTGAATTAGTTTTTAAAAATGTTTACTAATGTTTGATTTTCCTTATTCATAGATTTCATAGATTTCTAGGTTGGAAAAGACCTTAGAGATCATCGAGTCCAACCATCCCTAATCCCCATTAAACCATATCCTCAAGTAGCTCATCCACCCTATTCTTAAACACATCCAGGGATGGGGACTCAACCACCTCCCTGGGCAGCCTATTCCAGTGGCTGACAACCCTTTCAGAGAAGAAATACTTCCTAACATCCAACCTGAATCTCCCCTGACTAAGCTTATGCCCATTTCCTCTTGTTCTATCACACATCACTAATGTAAAGAGCCCTTCCCCTACCTCCCCAACATCTTTTCTCAAGTATTTATAGGCCGTAATCAGGTCTCCCCTCAGCCTCCTCTTTTCCAGGCTAAACAGCCCCAACTCCCTCAGCCGCTCCTCATAAGTTTTATTTTCCAGCCCCTTGACCAGTTTGGTCGCCCTTCAATAGCAAAAAATAGTGGTATTCTTCTTAAAGTCATATGATGTTCGTTCTTTGGAGTTTTTGAACTTATGTCCTGAAAATCACTGTCAACTTGCTTTGAATTGAAGGAGATATTTGAGCATTGTAGATGTTTTGTTCAGTTACTTCTATGCATTCCCTGATCAGTGTTAGGGAATGATGATGTCTGGCCACCTCAGTTTCTGTCGATGAATAGAACTGTCAGCTGTACTTTCATTTATTGTAGCAAAATAATCCATTGGTTTCAATATTGCTTTTAGAAGCTGATTTGAAATGTTTTTCTAGAAGAGCTTGCTCTCAAGAAGTCATTTCATTTCACACTAAAATATGAAAGAGGATTGTTTTTTTGGTTTGTTAGCTGAATTTTTGTTGCCATTTTTATGCTACCGTAATCTGAGGACTACGTTGTGGTATTAGCATGTTTTTTTTGTGTTCTTTGTTAGGATTTATGAAATCTCACTAAAGACCTGCTTTTTGTCAGTCTTTGAGAACCTTGCACGTTTCTTATGTGAATACTAGAACTAAAATCAAAGAATAGCTGTAACTTCAGTCGGAGTAGCATTGTGGTCTGAGCAGCATCTAATGAATTAATGAAAACGAATATTGCCCTTGCTAGAAAGAAAAGCTGGTTCGTATATTCAGGTATTTTAGTATGACTGAACTCTACATTTGGCAAATGATGAAGAAATAAATTCTGAAGAAAATGTTGAATCTTACCATATGAGGAAACTTTTAGCAGTAGTAGAATGTGTTTGTCTCAAATTGTTCTCCATTTAGAATATACTATAGAAAAGAGGCAGTAATGAGCCAAAAGGCTGACATTTCTTTGAGAAGTTATGTAATTAAAAGTGTTCGGGGATTGTTTGTACACATCTTTGTTTAAGCTTATCTACTATTACTTTCTTACCAAATTCGACCATATCACCTTCCCTCTCCCTCAGGTCTAAGGGCTCTGTTCCTTTGCTTCAGATGTCATTTGAATTCTGATAGCACTGTTCTTTTTTGGTAGGATTGCTAAGCAGTGTAGAAAAATTGGCCAACGCTAACTGATAATTAATTTTAGGAATTATTAAAGTAAGATATAAGTTCAGAACAGCAATCTGGTGGATGGGATTTCATGTTTCAATGAGAAGAGCTGTGCTGAAGTCTCCTTCACATCATGGGCTGCTCTTTTTGGCTTTTTTAAACTTTTGCTATGGAGAGAGTAGTTTCTTCACCTTGTCAAACTCTTCTCAGCAGCCGTGAATCCTGATCTTTGATACTAGTTCTGGAGATGTAGAAGAGAAGCTGTGGTAGAATCGGAATTTGCAACCCTGTGCACGTTGTGCCTGTCTGCATGAGAAAGAGGTGTGAACGCAGATTGTATAGTTGCCCTACAGTACTACTACTTGGAGTACTTTATCAACAGTTGACAGCAATACTTTATGTAGAATAATGATGTGAAATCCAAAAGGCAAGAAAGTGTTCTTCTTGCAAAGGATTTGTTTTGCTGCTTTGATCCCCTTGCTGAAGAGACGGCACGTTCATTGAGATTGCAGCAATCTCTTTGTAAGTGTTTTACCGTGCCCAGTGTTAAGGCCCAATTCCAAGTTTGAATCTCCTCCAGCTACTGCAGTGAAGCATTACATCTGCTTTGTTTGGTTATTTTTGTTTCAGTTCGTCAATAGGCCGAACTTTAACACACAGTTTCATTGCAAAGGTAATTAGTTAGCTGTCAAACACTGAAACAAGTTTAAGATTGCTGGTTGCTCCAATTTCAGATCCCAGATGTGTTGTGTTATCCTCTCAGCAGTGCACCGTCAGTAAATGCGCAAAATACATTGGATAAATCTTACTTTGATCTTTTTTCATAAAACTGTTTTACTATTACTGTTAATTGGTTGTAGAACAGTGTTGAGTTATCTTAAATAATTAACATTATTTCACATTAAAATAACATTATTTCACATACAGCTTTTTTGATTGAAAAACTTCTTCCTCATCCTAACAGTGTGAGCTGCTTTTTGGGTGCCTGTCCACTTTTTCAGTCCTTTAATCTGTGGCCAGTACCAGAACGGCCCCATTTAACCACAGGTGTGGTTGAGTTTGGTTTTTTTGGTTGGGTTTTGGGTGGTTTTCTATTTATTTATTTTTGAAGTTTCATTTGTTTGTTTGTTTATTTAAGCAGAGTGCCTCTCCTGTTCACTACTCTGTCCTATTGACTGCTGTTAACAGTTCAAGGCTCTCCAGGGTCTACAGTCCACTCCTGCTGCTCTGCAGTGCCGTTCAGATGCTTCATGGGCTGTTTATAATGACACTTTCACCAGGGAGCATAGGTTTGATTTTTCTCCTGTGACATAACTCAGGTTTCTTTATTCAGAGCTGTGTGGTGAAGAGAAGACATAATGCTGTCAACTTGAGATGAGCAGCACTGAGAGGAGAGGTGGTGTATAACTGCATAATCTGAATCAGAAGAGACTAGTCTTTTATATCTGGGTATACACGTGTATATATGTAGCCATTTTAGTTGACTAAATGTTTTACTCCTTTGCTAAGTGTACGTACAAGCCCTGAGTATTACAAACACGATCAGTTCTATATTGTGTGGTTTTAAATGTAGCTGTGGTCTCCCTGTGTTCCATGCACAGTACTGGTGGCCCCCCACATTTTTTATTCACCTAGTGAGAAGGCACATGAACTCTGAGAGGGACTTAAATATTGCTGTTTTGAATTTGGACTTAGGTGTAATAGTAATGGGCAACTAGGAGGTTTACTGAAGTCACATGTTGGAGACAGAGTATCTGTTCCTGTGCAGTGCTCTCCAGTATTGTTGCTATACAGTGTTTTTGCTTTTTGGCTAATTTTTGTCAAAAACTCCATGTAGACAAAAACTAAATTTTGTCTATACTCCATGTGTATAGAGTATTATAGATTCATAGATTCATAGATTCATAGATTTCTAGGTTGGAAAAGACCTTAGAGATCATCGAGTCCAACCATCCCTAATCCCCATTAAACCATATCCTCAAGTAGATCATCCACCCTATTCTTAAACACATCCAGGGATGGGGACTCAACCACCTCCCTGGGCAGCCTATTCCGGTGGCTGACAACCCTTTCAGAGAAGAAATACTTCCTAACATCCAACCTGAATCTCCCCTGACTAAGCTTATGCCCATTTCCTCTTGTTCTATCACACATCACTAATGTAAAGAGTCCTTCCCCTACCTCCCCACCATCTTTTCTCAAGTATTTATAGACCGTAATCAGGTCTCCCCTCAGCCTCCTCTTCTCCAGGCTAAACAGCCCCAACTCCCTCAGCCTCTCTTCATAAGTTTTATTTTCCAGCCCCTTGACCAGTTTAGTTGCCCTTCTTTGGACTCGCTCCAGGAGCTCAATATCTCTCTTAAAGCGAGGGGCCCAAAACTGGACACAATATTCCAGGTGTGGCCTCACCAGTGCCGAGTACAGGGGCAGGATCATTTCCCTGTTCCTGCTGGTTACACTATTCTTGATACACGCCAGTATCCCATTGGCGTTTTTGGCCACCAGGGCACACTGCTGGCTCATATCAAGCCAGTAGTCAACCAAGACCCCCAGGTCCTTCTCTGCCAGGCAGCTCTCCAGCCACTCTTCCCCGAGCCTATAGCGATGCTTGGGGTTTTTATACCCCAAGTGAAGGACTCTGCACTTGGCCTTATTAAAGCTCATGCCATTGGCCTCAGCCCAACGATCCAGTCTGTTCAAATCCCTCTGAAGGGCCTCCCTACCCTCGAGCAGATCGACACAGCCTCCCAGCTTGGTGTCGTCCGCAAACTTACTGAGGGTACATTCAATTCCCTCATCCAGGTCATTGATAAAGATGTTAAACAGAACTGGACCCAGCACTGAGCCCTGGGGAACCCCACTGGTGACCGGCCTCCAGCCGGATTTAGCCCCATTTACCACCACTCTTTGGGCCCAGCCATCCAGCCAGTTTTTAACCCAAAGGAGGGTGTGCCTATCCAGGCCAGCAGTTATCAGTTTCTCAACCAGAACACTATGAGAAACTGTATCAAAGGCTTTACTGAGGTCTAGGAAAACTACATCCACAGCCCTTCCCTCGTCAACTAGGCGGGTCACCCTGTCATAGAAGGTGATCAGGTTTGATTGGCAAGACCTGCCTTTCATAAACCCATGTTGACTGGGCCTGATCACCCGGTTAACCTGTATGTGCTCATTAATAGCACTCAAGATAACCTGTTCCATGACGTTGCCCGTCACCGAGGTCAGACTGACAGGCCTGTAGTTCCCCGGATCCTCCTTCCGCCCTTTTTTGTAAATGGGGGTAACATCCGCCAGCCTCCAGTCCAGCGGAACTTCCCCAGTGAGCCAAGACTGTCCAAAGATAATGGACAGGGGTTTGGCAATGACATCCGCCAGCTCTCTCAGGACTCTCGGGTGGATACCATCAGGCCCCATAGACTTGTGGGCATCCAGCCGGAGGAGCAGATCCTTGACCCGTTCCTCTTGGATCACAGGAGCTTCGATTTGCTCTCCCTCCCTGCTCTCAGACACCGAAGGCCAGCTCACCTGGGAACTACTAACCTTATTATTAAAGACTGAGGCAAAGAAGGCATTAAGGACCTCAGCCTTGTCCTCATCTCTAGTGACTAACGCACCCCCTGAGTCCAGTAGGGGCTGGAGGTGATCTTTAGCCCTCCTTTTGTGTTAATATATTTATAGAAAGACTTTTTGTTGTCCCTTACAGAGCTGGCTAGTCTAAGTTCCAATTGGGCTTTTGCCCCCCTGATTATCTCCCTACATGTCCTAACTTCCTCCCTGTATTGATTCCTGGATGCCTGCCCATTCTTCCAAGACTTATAGACATCCCTTTTTCTTTTGAGATGTTCCCAAATCTCCTTTGTCATCCAAGCTGGTTTTCTACCCCGGCGGCTCGACTTCCGGCACACAGGGACAGCTCACTCCTGTGCCTCCAGAATTTCCTTTTTGAATAGTAACCATCCCTCCTGCGCCCCCTTACCCTTGAGAGCTATCTCCCATTGGACTTTGTTAATCAGACTTCTAAACAGCCCAAAGTCAGCTCTCCCAAAGTCCAGCTTGGCCGTTTTAGTGTTCCCCCTTCTAACTTCCCCTAGAATTGAGAATTCTATTATCTCGTGGTCACTATGCCCCAGGCGTCCTCCAACCTTCACATCTCCCACAAGACCTTCTCTGTTCACAAACAGCAGGTCTAGGGGAGCACCTTCTCTAGTCGGTTCACTGACCAGTTGTGATAGGAAGTTGTCCTCCACACTCTGCAGAAACCACCTAGACTGTTTCCTGACTGCCATGTTATACTTCCAACAAACATCAGGTAGGTTAAAGTCACCCATAAGGACAAGGGCTAGTGAGCGCGAGACTTCCCCCAGTTGTTTAAAGAATAGCTCATCAGTTTCACTGTCCTGACAGGGTGGCCTGTAGCAGATTCCCACTACAATATCCGCCTTCATAGGCCCCCCTTTGATTTTCACCCACAGACATTCTACTAGGTCATCCCCAACATTTAACTCTAAACAGTTTAGACCTTCCCTTACATACAGGGCAACCCCCCCACCCCTTCTACCTCTCCTATCCCTCCTGAAGAGCTTGTAGCCATCCATGGTAGCACTCCAGTTATATGAGTCATCCCACCATGTTTCAGTGATGGCAACTATGTCATAGTTTCCCCGGATAACAAGAGCTTCCAGTTCCTCTTGTTTATTGCCCATACTGCGTGCGTTCGTATAGAAGCACGTAAGTTGGGCTTTCGACCCCACTGCACCCCTAGGGGGGGAAGTTTTATTACCTGAGCTGTTATTTTTGGGATTCTCTTTTACCTCTGGGCAACTTGTGTGTTGCTCCTGACTACACATATCACCCCCTACTATCCCTGAGGCAGCAGGCCGAAGGCACCTGCCTACACTCCTCTCATCAGACACTGGAGGGCCGTCCTCGGCTGTTAATCCTCTAAGTCTGACAATACCCCCCACCCCCTTCACATCTAGTTTAAAGCCCTGTTGATGATCCCAGCTAGTTCTGTAGCGAGCAGCCTTTTCCCCTGTGGAGACAAACCTGCCCCATCCCTAGACAGAAGATCTGGCATTAAGGTCAGCCCGTGGTAAAAGAAGCCTAGGTTGTTTTCCTCACACCACTTTTGTAGCCAATTATTTAAATCCTCGATCTTTGTTTTCCATCCCGTGTCATGTCCCAGAGTCGGTATGATAGAAGAGAATATTACTTGGGCCGCCGATCCCTTCAACATTCTTCCCAAAACCCTGAGATCTTTCTTAATAGTCCAGATGTTTCTTTTCCTAATGTCATCCATACCAACTTGGAAAATAAGAAGAGGGTAGTAATCGGTGGGCCTGACTATAGATGTCAGTGTAACTTTGAATTGTCATGAATAACTGGGTAAAATAATAGCATTGTTGGCACTGCTAGTTACACATGCCATGAAGCTAAAGTCTTGCTGTAGAGGGATGCAGGCAGGTGAGATTTCCTTTAAGGGTGAAATGTATCTCCCTTAGCTTTTTCTGCAATTTGTCATTTATCCATACTGTGTTTATTCTTCTGATCTTTCCATCAGCATGAGATGGTGGAGATAAATGTTCTGGGTGCACTCCTAGCAGTGAAGGACACTGATAAACATCAGTACTATATATGTCCTTGACATGACATCTGTGTATCTTCAGTACCAATTTACGTTGGTGTTCCTTCCACCATATTTTACTGTGAATCACAGATAATTTGTCTACAGCCTTTCAGATTCTTTGTTTGCTTTCCTTTCTGGGAGGATTGGTAACTGTTCTTGAGAGTTCTCAGTTGTTTCATCTTCCTTCCTCTCCCAGTGTTCACTTGCATTTTTTTAAGCTAAATATTGTTTTGTAAATATGTTGGTCAAAATGTATCAATATGAATTACCATAATTAAAGTGGAATCACTTGAGTCATCGATGAGGGCTTCTAATTTAGTCAATTTTTCTGTATCTAGCTTTCAGATTAATTTACGTTTAATTCCACGCTTTAGATCACTTGGCCTTGCAATGGCACCTCGTGTGAGATTTCTTCAAAAAGTTCGGAAACAGTTGTGTGCGAATGAGACAGCTGATGGGACAGATCACTTGAAGGAGACAGAGCAAAATAAAAATACCCTCTGCTCGACAGACAAGGAAGGAGTTGAGAAATGTGGAACTAATGTCAGTGGAAAGGTGCCTGTTAACAAAACAAAGGAAATGGCGAGAAGGAAAGAAACTGAAGAATGTTCTGCTTACGGTGAAGACACTGAGGAGAGTGGTGAGTCTGAGGATGAGTCGAAAGAGGTATCTGAGGAGGAGGAGGAGGAAAACGAAGCTCCCGTACCAAGCAGGATTCCAAACCCAGACTCCATGCAGTTCTTTGAAGATGATGATGACGACGACGATGATGATATGAAAGATCTTGATTTGCTGACAGTGAAACGGCAGAATGTTTTTGGAGTGGAATCTAAAGATAATCCAACTCAGGTAAGTTCACTTTATAGTAAGGCTTATGAATATTAATGATTTTATATGGGACATACTCCAAGTAAGGAGGAGGAGAAAGGAGGAAATTCTGCTCTTAGCAGAATACTCGCTTGAAGTCAGATGTGTTGTCCATACGTGTCAGAGGTCAGAATTGCTCCCAAAAGATGAGTGGTGTGACTTACGCTTTTATCATTTTATGTTATTAGCAGAAAGTAATTTTATTTGCATAACAAATGTCCTTGTAGTTGCTTTGATTTATGAATAACATGATTTGAATGCCTGGGAAAATTGACAGTTTTAATTCCTACCACTTACTAATTTGCTTGTACCTCTCTAAAATAGCTGCCACTTTCAGTCATAATTTTGACGCTGTACCGCAGTTTATGGCACTGGGAAGCAAATTGCAATACATGATGAGCCACTTCCCGATACAAATCGTAACAAACGATCTTTACAGTAATGTACCCTTCAAACCATAATTTTTACTTTCAACAGGACCTTTGCTATTAGGAATTGAGCCAGTATCAGGGAGAGAGAGCGCACACACTTCTTGAGAAGCGTGGTTATAAAGGCTTATTAAATGTATTCATGTAGATCTTTCATTTCCTTGGCGAGTAGCTTTATAATTCAGGATTTCTCTGCACTTGGTGTTCTGAGAAATGTTACTTTCATTTAATCTTTAAATACAATGTTATAGTAAGAGTGGTTTGGTGTTTTATTATTTCTATAAAGCAGATTTAGTCCGTGCATATGGTGAATTTTTGGTGTATCCTTTGCTATCTAGCAACTATATCTCTCTAGTAAAGAAATCCAGGTGAAATAGCCATCTGCTTCAGTGAGATGTTTTTCTGAACTTACATGCATGCCAGGGGAGACTCCTGTTAAGCAAAGCGTTTTTCCAACTGGTATTTTAAATGGTATTTAACAGCACGGGGCTCTTGTCATGGCCTTATGCTAATCAGCCCACTAGCTGCATATAAGCAGCATCTTTCCTTTAGTATTTAGTGAAGTGTCACAAACTTTTTTTCCCAGCTAACTTTGTCGAGGATGAGCAGTTGCACAGTAACCTGACCACCGCCTGCTCGCTCGCCTCTCTGGTGAGGATGCTGCCGCAGGTTGCCATCTTGTCCCAGAACTATGGGAGGATAATGCTCCTGGAATTACCTTTCTATTCCTGTTACTCTAAGATTGAGCTGTCCAGCCCCAGCACAGCCGCTGCCTGGTAGTAGCTTATGTTTATTAATAGATTTCAGTTTCATGTAGAAAGGAATTGCTGTTTTAAAAATAAAATGGAGTCAAAGATTTCTGCCTTGGTTAAAGAATGATGTTCTCACAGCTTTCATAGTGCTCCCATGATTTTCCTTGCTAAAATACACAGCCAATTCCACCTTGCTTTTGTATGTTGGAAAGTGAATTGGGAAGTTTTCTTCAGGAAATGGTAAAAGGAGAAACTTTGACATAAAAGAACGAACAAAAGAAATTTAATGAAAAATACCAGTGATTTAGAAAGTAATTTGGAACCTCACTGGGTAACCTTTTAACAGTTTTCCAGCATTAAACATTTATAGGTTAGTTTATGCTCAGGCAAGTCAGACGTTATTTTCTGTGATGCAGCGTTGATGAACTGCGGTGAGAGTTACTTGGTGTGCAAGTTTGGAAGACTTTGTATCATCTGAAACCTCTTGTGCATGGGGGCATAATAATGAAATATTTAGTTATTCTTCTAGGCAGCTGTGAACAAAAAAATGGAAAATTCAATGTCTGTATCATTAAGAGTTTAAATATAATTTAAATAATCTCCTACAGAAGTGCCTGTGATAGTGCAATATGTAACTTTCAGAAAGCAGAAATGCAGAGCATATTGTGCCTAACTGGCGGAACTAGTCTTGACCGATGCATATGGTAGTGTGGCGTTTATTACCTAATGTTACTGTGAAAATTGTTGATAAATTAGAATCATAGAATGATTTATTATATAGAATAATATATTTATTATATAGAATCATAGAATCATTTATTATAAATTGTGGAATGCTTTAAATGTAAGGATTCTATATTAGTTAGGAATAAGAGAACAAAGGTTTCTGTCACTAACCATATATTGTCTTTTAACATTTTGATAGACAAATGCACGTAATAGAAATTACATAGAAAGATCCAGGCATTGTCTGTCTTTTTATTTCATGTATATGCCTCAGCACCACTTTTTGTTAAAAACAAATTGGTAAATTGCAGCACTTTTTATTTTTTCTCTGTTTATTTTCTGAATAAAAGTTTTGAAGTGATTGTTGCTGCATTAAGGTAGATCAGTTTGTATCTAATAAATTAGAAAGAACTGATTCCTCTGGGACATGAGAAGCACTGAGCAGCACGAGTGCAGCTTTCCTGTTGCTATATGTTGGAGTGTCCTCCTACGGAGGACTCAGGAACCAGGTTGACTACAGCATATTGGATCATTGCTGCATTGCTAAGATGAGGCAGTGCATTAATGAAGAGCATCAAACGCTGCAGAGATTCTAGGAGTACGTACACAGTGTATACTCGACTAGATCAGTTAGAGTGGTGTTTTAAATCTATTTTTTGTCCTAAGTAAGGTAGGATTTCTCTGGAGCCATTAGTATGTGATCGTTCAATTGAGAGATTATGAGTATTCTCACAAAGGTTGAATTCATTTTGCATTTATTCTTTTAATGTGTGTGATTGATTTTGCAAATTTGCTATTTTTATATTATGCTTCTTGTTGACAACAAAACAGTCCCGCTGTGATTGTTGAGCTTCAGGATGTTATTGCAAATGGAAATATTATGTTCAGTTTCAATTTTTGAATAGCTGTTTTTAAAAACACCATCGCTTCCTTGTCCTTGTGTCTTCCCTAGCCCCTCCGGTGGAAGAAGGAGCAGGAGGAGGTGTTAGGCTGGCTTTGAGTATGCCATCTGATGGTGGTCATAAGTAGGGTGGGCTCATCCATCTTTGTAGCAAGGGAAGGGAACTGGGCAAAAGGAGTGGGGGTTATGTGAACTGATGATGGAGTAGAAGAGGATTTGTGTGACTTTCTTAGAACATTTTGATTTTGTTGAATGTCCGAGCTGCCCGACCTAACAGTGAAAGGTATGTCATGGTGTGAAGTGAGATACACCTGATGTTAGTTCTTTTAATGGTGTGCTTTGCAGCTTGATTCCACTTTTTCCTCTTCGCCTTTCTTAGTGCAGCCCCTGGCCACGTATATACTCTGTTTCTGTCATTTTGTGACAACAAATAGAAAGAAAAATCTCTTCTCTCTGGGCTGCTGTATAAAAGAAGCCGCCCTGGATAAGGTGAAAGACCTTGGCAGATATTACAATTTTGTTATGAGCTTCTGAGCTCATTTTTAAGAGCTGCTCACTAGCTGGCCTATTTACGAATTTTACTTAAATGTATCAGGACTTTTAGCTGGTGGTATAACTCATGAGGCTTATTTCGAAGTACAATGTTCTTATGCATAAAAAGAAGGCCAGCTATATGCATAGAGCCATTAGCAGATATGTAGTATTTAGCTGTTGTGTTAACATTATGGAAACTATTTGTTTAAAGTGCATTTAACAATATTAGCAGTATTGATGTTGCAAAGACATAAATACTCCCTAGTTACAAGCTGGTTTTAATGCTAATTTTATGAAATTAGTTATTGCATTGGGAAGTGCAAAGGCTATACTTCTTATACTTCAAGCATTATTTATTTTGAGAACTAAGATTAAGCCCATAGTAGTTTTTTCTTGGTTTTGTTTATACTTCAATTTTAGTCATCTTGTCAGACATACTGCATACTGTTAGACTTGTCTTCTGCTATTGAATTTTCTGTTTTAGAATAGAGAATATTAAACTACTGAGTTCTTAAGATTGCTGTGACTGCCTCCCTGCTCCCTCATCTCATGATTTTATGGAACTTTAAAACTTTTCAAGTGGAGTATTTACTGTCTGCTTAGAACACTGTAGTAAGCATAAGCGTACAGAGGGCTACCTTAAATAGTACTTCATAGAATCATAGAATGGTTTGGGTTGGAAGGGACCTCAAGGATCATCTAGTTCCAACCCCCCTGCCATGGGCAGGGGCACCCTCCACTACACCAGATTGCCCAAAGCCTCATACAACCTGGCTTGAACACTTCCAGGGATGGGGCATCCACAACTTCTCTGGGCAACCTGTTCCAGTGTCTCACCACCCTCTGAGTGAAAAATTTCTTCCTTATATCTAATCTAAGTAATCTAAGACTTGCAGATTCCTTGGAGTTAGTCTGGACTTTCAAATAGCCTGCTGTTTGAAAACTGTGGCTATGGAGGGAAATTATTTTATATGTCATGATTCTGTCTCACCTGGCTGACTTGCCTTGTAATCCAACGATATTACATGTAATG
The DNA here is from genome assembly GCF_009769465.1 of Tauraco erythrolophus. Lineage (NCBI taxonomy): Eukaryota > Metazoa > Chordata > Aves > Musophagiformes > Musophagidae > Tauraco > Tauraco erythrolophus. Next base: position 118,410,765 of record NC_141465.1, on the reverse strand, counting down.
ACATTTTCTGATACTTCTCAGACAAACGAACGTGGTAGACGAGAATATTACAACCTGGCTATGTGTATGCTTATCAAAGCAGGAGGAAACAGACGAGGGCAAATCTCCCTAACTAGAGATGATAGGAGGGTCTATGCCAAGAAGCAGAGAGCGATAGCTAGTTGTTATGTGGACTTCGCACAGAAAATGCATCAAGGAAACATAATTTAGTGTGTACCAAAGCGAGGACATAGTCCGCTAGAATTTTCTTCTGTGATGTTGCTACCACTCGGAGAAATCAAAATTAGTTTTCAGAGTTGTGATTCATTTTCATTACTTCTCTTACATTGACTTTTCCTTCGGAATGGGGTCTCTCTCCTTCTGTTCCATGCTATAAGATAAATTTTTGCCAATTTTGTGTTTTTGTACTGCTTTATGTGCAAAGTGTCTTCTCATTCCTCTTACCAGCTCTTACTAGCTCTTATTCTTATGCTTTCATATTAATTCATATTAAATGTGTGACTGTCTCCGCGGTGCCTTTCAGGAGGATGGCGAGATAGGACGTACCCAAAGGAGGGAAGAAGCAATGGAGTGAGCTGGCTGATGTCGATAGCAGCCTTGTTTCCCTTATGGACAGTCCCCTTTGCTCCTGCTGTAGCGGTGTGTAGTGTCCAAGAGAAGAAAGCTGCTTCAGGCAGCCTGCTAGCTATGGAAAGATCGTTATTCCCTGGAGACATGTTGCAAAGCTAGCATTCTGGAGGAGAGTATGTAGAAGTTACTTATTTTTAAGTTAAAGAAAAGTCAGTAGAGTGATGCATTACATACCATAAATTCTCCTTCCTAAGAACGTAAGTGCCTTAGGTTCTCGGCCTAGTAACAGCATGCTTGTGTATTTCTAGTTGAATTACAGCAAGTAATGATTTATGTGAAGTACAAAATATTTGCATACAAGTGAAGTAGGCCTACATTTGGATGTTAGCCAAAGTGCTTCAAGAATACAGTGTTAAGAAAAAATATCTTTTATGAGCGGTGAATGGAAATGAAACCTGCTGACGGTGCCTCGAGCCTCTTCTATGCACAGCAGCCAACACAGAATGCATTCTGTAGAGCACATGGAAAACTTTAAAGAAATCACATTTTCTTTCCGTGCAATTTCAGTACCTTAAGTACAACCAAAACTTGTTTCTTTAAGAATGTCTATGATGTCCAGTTATATTATATTCTTTATAGTTCTAAAAAGGCTTGTCATTCAGGAGTGCTTCTGTAAGATACACAAGGGACGGATTTCCTTGTGTTCTTGGACAACTTTTGCTCTTAAGATTTGCAGGGTTGTTCGTTCCCCTGGCATTACTATTTTTAAGTAGAACATTCATGGCTTACTTGTTAGATTAAACTGTATAACAGGCTTTTCAAATAGTCTTTTGTAAAAGCCCATAATCTATATTAAACTCCAGATCCATAGATCACTTACTGTTTTAATCTTTCAGGTTAGCTGCTTTAGCATCCTCGTGTCTGCTCCACATCCGTCTTCAGATTTCTCTAATGATTTCTATTTCAGTTATTTTTTTAGCAACTTATTAAAAGCTTCTGTAGTGTATGAAAAGTCACTATAAATATTTGAGTTTCTTGTACCTTTAAGGCAGCATTTAATTCGTGTCAATCTCCATAATGCTTAGGAAAACTGGAAAATCTATAGCATTAAAATTCTGAGTTACTGGTAAACTGTTTATTTTGAATAACTATCTGCTATGTGTCTCTTAAGGTATGTGTGCAGCATAAAATGGTTATCCTAAATATTTTTGATTGTGTTTAAAATCTGGATAGAAAGTATAATCTAAGAATTCTATTTTAGTATCTGCCCTTATCAGGTTAGCTTTCTGTATCGTAAGCTGTGGAGTACATAATTCTGTTATACTGGGCTTAGATTCTGTGAAAAGTTTTACATTTGAAAGTGCTTTTGAACTGTTTTGGAGGGTGGTATTTCTGATGTCCACAGTCTACCTTGTGACCTCTGTTGCTTTTGTAAGTAAGAATCTGGCATAGAGGGATGCCAGATGTGTAGGGGACTTGCTTTGAACATTTTCGTTCCAGCTTTTTGAAAAGTACCTTCTCCATTAAGCTAGGAAAGGCTTCCCCAGGTCTGATGGGAGTTGTTCACAAGTCGGTGGCTTTTCCAGCTACCTACAATGTGCTGCTTGTCTTCTGGAGCAAGGGGTGTTCACAAGTTAGCAGCCACTGTAGCACACTCCTGAACTAAGCGGTGCCACCCTTTTATTTTAGCTACTAAATCTGCAGTTTAAAAAACCCCTTAATTCCATATGCCATCTGAAGCAGCCTCACGAGTTGTCTTCGTTCTTCTGAACCTGCTGAAGTATCACATCGTATGCTGTCCTAAGGAGAGAAGGCTGTTTTACAAAGTGTTTCTGTGGCTAATGTGCACTGAAGTACTTTGAAAGTCATGTTTAACAGTGTAAGTTGTGAACCTGTTGTTTAGCGAAGATCTTTCTGGTGGATTGATGGTTCGTGCAGTGTGGAGTGATGCGAGCAGGCCAGAACATTATTTACCAGCTCAGGTTTCAGCATCTGGCGCGAATTCAGGTTGCGGTGAGGCATGCTTTGTCTTGTGATTGAGTAGATCTAAAATGACTGAGACAGATGTGTGGCCTTATATCTCAGGAAATATGAAGGTACTGTATGATTTAATATGATTCAGTAAAATATCATTTGTTAAATTCTTTTAGTAGGTCACTCAAGCCTTCAGTAATATCCTTAGTTTTTAATTGTCCTTAATCACTGATTTATAGCCTTGTTTAATATGTTGCAGCAGTTTCATAGATGAGGGTGAGCCAGATTCTCTGCATTAAAACTGTGTAGTTGTAATCAATATTCTCTGAATCCATAGGATTTGTACAGTCCAAAATACTACAATTTCCTTTAAAATCATTAGTCCCTGAATGCTTACTGAGTGATGGTGTTGGAAGTATTTATAACTATGACATAGCTTCTGGATAAGTGATTTTTCTAGAAGTTGAGTGAATTGAAAATTGTGAAATGCTACTAGGAATTATAGAGCGCTGATTTTTAAAGGAAATGCTTCTTCCTGAAATAGTAATAAAGCAGACCAACAGTGTGTAGTTAAAATTATGGGAATTATTCTTTATTGTGTATGTGGATGTCTTCTCTGATTCAGACATCTGCTACTGTAAGCATCCCTTAACAAACTACCCATGCACATTTTAAACAATATTTTTTGGCAGATTTCCGAATTCTTATCTGAGCAGTGTAATTTTTAGCTGGAATTTTTTGATAATTATGGTGAAAAAAAAAAAAAAAAGTTTGGTGATGATTCATCAACTGTTAGCCAAAATCAGTCCCTGGATAATTCATTACAGTATCATTAACATACAAATTTTAATTTAATGATTATTTTAAAAAGGAAAAATGCATGTAGTATACTCTTTTGAATAGCGACCTGCTGACTGACCAGAAGCTGTACCAGTGATCACAGAAAATCTGCTTGGTCACATGGGGCTGATGCTCTGTGTTTCCATGAGCCTTTGATTTGTCCCAGCTGTGAAGAATTGTGGTGTTGGCAAGAACAGCTGGGAAGGAGTCTCTTACCTTCTGCAGGCTGGGCTCTCTCCTCTTCATCTTGGGTAAAGCAGCGGCTACTGCCTCTGAGGATAAAAATCTCTTAAAGGAGCTCTGCTTTCAATGAGTGAAGGGAAAATAAAACAATTAAGGCCACAGCTGCTAGCCTTATTTGAGTCCAAAGTAAATGAAGTATAAATTGCTTTATGCCAGCCTGGCAGGGAAGTCTTAGAGGTCCTCCCATCCTTCATTACCTGTACCACACCATTCCTGTGGTAGGTCTGCACTTACTTCCATGCAGGGTTGTTCCTCTCCTTTGCCTGAGCCGCATGTATGTTCCTCCAGCAGAAAATCTTGATCTAGCTGATACTCACCGGATCAAGGTGGACTGCTTTGCCTGCTCCTTATGGCCCTATATGTTCTGTGTAAACCCCTATGTTGTAATAGGGTTGTGCCCGAGAAGTCAGATGTCTGGGAAACATGCCTGAAGAAATTGGGAGTGTGTTAGTAAATACCTCAGAAAAGAATACAGATGGGAAGAAGTGTTGGTGTCCTTGAGTAGGGGAAACCCGTGGGAGAACAGAATGACGAGGGTAACTTTTTCAGGAGCTAAATGGCAGTATAATTTCTCTCAAATGTGTCCCGTATGTGACCAAGGCCACAAAGCATTTTTTAAAACTGTGTTTCGTGGTATTTTTCTGTGCTAATATTGACTGTGCTTCTTGCAGAGAGACTGCAGGTCTGGAGAAGAAAAGCCAACCTCACAAGTGTTGTGACTTTAGAATTAACTTTATCTGCTAGCACTGTGGAAGAGAGTGCGTCTGGCACGCTTGTGCCATGCCAGTCTTGCTATGAGCATGCTGGGAAGGAAATACAAACCAGTATCATTTTGAAATAATAGCTAGTACTGCCACTGTTCATTTTAAACTGGAGTTGCTGGAAGTGCCTTCCTTGTTTCCATAATCTCTGCATTGAGCAAAATTAATATTAGTTGATGTTTTGCTTATGTTGACACTTTCTTATCTCTGAATCAGAGTGCCAGAGTCCTCTCACACACCAGCTCTGCAGTGGCAGCTTTCCACCAGGTTCACAACAGAAGTACCGTGTCTTGAAGAGCATAAAATTACACTATGTATTTCTGTCTCCATGGATCTCTTCTGCCTTAGTGGAGAAATAATGCTTATACCTCCTAATTTTGGGGAAATACTGTTTTTGTAGTCATCACTCTTCCCTCGTATGTGTGGTACTAATCTGAGTTTTGTCGATCTGCACTTCTGGGTGATGTTCTTGCGTTTGACTTCTTTATATATGGTTAATACGAGGCAGGAGGTCCTTCTGGTGAGATCACAGATCTCAGTGTCACTCCCAACCATTTTTTATTTTTTTAACAAAGGGCAACAGAAAAACAAACTGATAATACTAAAATGCATATTAGCAGCTGCATTAAGCCTTTATGTTTGAAGCTTTTTTACATTAAGATACACTGAAAGCCAAACTGTACTTCAACCATAGCTGTTTACAGACTGGTAATCTGGTCATCCTGCTGGATTCTTTTATATTGCAGACATGGGAAGTCACTGATTTGAGCTTGCAGAAATGGGTAATTGCTCAGTTTGCTCATGTATTTTGGGAATTGCATGCTGACCTAGAATTACATTATCTCTGCCAAAGAATAGATCTCAGAACTGTTGCTGTTATTTCCTGCAATGCCCAGTTGATGTGAGATGGAGTATGGGAAGAGGGCAGCTTCCACAGAACTCCTTAGAAGTTTACACGTCCTGGCCCACGGATGGGTACTGTATTTGCAAGACACATCTTCACTGTGTTTTCTGATGTCCTCTTTCTTGAGGTTTTCAGTTCATGTTGAAATTTGAGAGTCACTTTTATTGGATGCGGGAAGTATATTTGCAGAATGAAGTTGAAATTTTAAGTCTTTGTTTTCATGGTGCTTTCATTGCCATTTGTGGAGCAATGTTAGGGTCTCAGATAAAATACTAAGTGTTTTTATTTTTTGCGTAACAGCTGTGGGTTATAGTAATTTGTTACTTTCAATAGCTTTTGTGCAAATAGCTTCCCCAACATTGTTGTCTGAAAAGTGAGTATAAATAAGTTCTTGTTTATCTATTCATTTTTATGGTGGTGACAAAAAGCTGAAGCTTTTTAAAAATAAGTGTGCCATCTGGAATGTATTTATGTGTGCTACATGTCAGAATGACGCAGTAACAAGAAAATAACTACCAGTAGTGGAAATCAAGAGGTGCTGTCGATGAGATACTGTGGTGGGTCACTGGGTGTTGATGCAAAATGTATTTTGATTAGTGGGCTAAGAAGGAATATTCATCTTATCATCAGCTTTAGGACACGTATTTTGAATGGGAGTTTCTAGTACATATAGCTGTTAGACCAGTTTAGAAAGAGTGTTAGAAGATGGAGGTGCATTGTAAAAGAAAGCTTGCTAAGTAGCTGTGACAGAAGCTATAGGGACTGGTGTCAAGCGGGGATTGAAGGGAGAAAGGAGGGATAAGGTGAGAGACCAGAGCTGAAAGGCCATAGTTTTGTATGGGGATGGTAAATGAATTGAGACGTCTTTCTAACCTGATCCTTGGGGAGCCTGTAGGATACTGTCAGCAGATTCCTGTCTCTCTTAACATCATGTTTTATGAAAATTTATACTGCCTCTTTTGTGCTGATTTTTTAAAATACGTGTTAGTGTGTTACTTGCTACCACAGTTTAGAATATTGACTGCTCATCTGGTATGTGATCCCGTTTTCCCCTTCCTTACAGCTCTTTAGTGCTACGGTAGTTACATTTTATAGATGTAAAGAGAAGCCATCATCTGATCTGACTTCCCTGGATATCATAACTCTCATATTTTATTCTGTCATTCCTGTATTGAATGCAAAAATTGAATTTTGCTTAAGTGCATCTTTCAAAAAGCATCCTGTCTGGATCTGAAGACATGAAGAGATTCAAAATCCACCACTACTAGTAAGTGGTTTGGACTCTTTTTTTCATGTTACATTGAAGAGTTGGGTATGGGATTGAAGAATAAAGACAGCAGAAGACATAATAAGACTACAGCAGCTGAAAATAAAGGTATTCCAGCAAATATCTCTTTGGCCTGCAAGAGAGACTTTATTTTAGCACACAGAAGAATGTGAGAACAAAATGTGATACTGTTATGGAGGAGGTGAATGATATGATACAAACTGAAAATGCAATGTGCAAATGCAAATTAAGGCAGCATTTAGCTTAGGGACACTGTTATTGAATGTTATCAAATGTTGCAAGTAATTTGGAAGGCATCCCATAGTTCCTTAGGTACGGAGAAGATGGTGTGAGAGTTGAAGGTTGAGTATTTTGAATGACTGAACTTGAGTCAAATTTCTGCTCCTTGCTGATTCAAATATTATAATTAGCTTAACAAGGCAAGCCTTAAAATAAAAAAAAAAAGTTTTATGTATCACGTCTGCAGGTAATTTTTCTCTCTTTGGTTTTAAGATCAGCATTTATTCTAAGCCAAGGAAATGTTATGTTTTCATTAGCCAGTTTTGTTCTTGTAGCTGTACTCTCCCAATCCTTTTTTTTATGTGAGAAATTTAAAGCATAAATTACTTTGACTTCTCTCAATTTTCAAGAATATTTTATTCTTTTTAGTCTAGCTAAATTTTTCAGTGGGTCATTGAAGCTAATCAATCTTGCTATTTCTCTGTTACTGCTAATCTTCTTTTATGGTTGGAAAAATAACATCTTCATATTTTATTTTACCTTTGGACACTTCTTAAGCACTTATGAGCAATAATAGTCTTCCAAAACATTTCGTAGTGTAATGTAGAACAGCTGCTAATGATTAAAACTAAGACAGCTATAATGGAATATTTACTGGGTAAATTGAAAAGAGACTAACAAGCAAATAGTGGTTTAAGAAATGTAGAATTGTTCTAGTGAAAAATCGTCGGAGAATTGACATGTAATTTTAAGTTGAGTCTTTCTGTCATGTGTTAGCATCTCAATGAAACACAAGCCTTGGCACGTTGTTTTCAAATTTTGCTTTCGTACTGAAATAACAGTTAAAAGGAGTTTCAGATGATGCTGTTGTTACGTACTCACCTTTCTGTAGTGTAAGTGCTGTGGACTTTCAAAAGGGTAAGGCTGTCCTGGCATCCGCATTGTGCTGGTGTTGGAGTAGGTGGTAACTGGTGGAGTTGAACACTGATCTCACTTGTCCTTTTTCTCTGGGTCTTCAGGTAGATGAATGTCTTGCCTGTGTGCCTGTACCAGCCTACCAACGTATTCCCTTATACTGGAACTTCTTGGCCATAATATCTACAGAGCCAGGCAGTTCCTCAGATATTTTCTTGAAAATAGATGTGAAGTAAATTGGAGCAGATCTTATTTTACATTATGATTTTGTGCCTGTCTGAATGTTGGGAGGAAATTTAGACAAGGGCATGTTCTCTGCTGGTGCAAGGTGTTGGCTACTGAGTTGATATAGCGACTGATATATCGGTTAGATAAGAAGAACATCTAAGAAGATACTATCCCCTCCTGGTGAAGGAGAAAGGACTTGGGGAGGAGGCTTTTCGAGGTGCTTGAGTTTTGCCGTGGTGAGGTGGGTGGCAGACTGAAGATCAGTGTTTTTCAGTGGCTTGTCTTTGCCTGGAAGGGATTGTGGCTGTGGCCGTGTCCCTGAGAGAGGGCAGGAGTGGGATGGGCTGTGCCAGTATGGCTGGAGGCTGCCGTGGCTGTGGGAGGCTCCTACTGCTGATTCCCAGAGCCCACGGTGGAGGGGCTGAAAGCGGAACCTGGGTTGGGCTGCCCTTGTGTCCCACCTCTGACTGCTGCTTTAGTGTTTCTCAGGAGCGGAATGCCGCGGCATTCCCTCTCTCCTGAAGGAGTGACTTTGTTGTGTGCTTTCTGGTGGGTTATATGGTAACTCACCCAGTTAGATAAAGGGGAGTTAATGGCAAGCAAGTGAGCATTTAAACTGGAGAAAGAGGTAGTTGTACTGTTGCTTCTAGCTCTCAAGTCTAAACATAAGGAGGAAGGTAGGTCACATCCACAAAAATTAGCAAAAACAATTTTTATGCATGTATAACTGTGCCTAAATAAAGCTTTTACAGCTAAAGAATTATTTAGCTCTTCTCAGTTATTCATCTGAGAAATGCAGTACTTCTAAAAAACATATTCCCAACTAAATTAGTCTCATTTTTGCAGCAGGAAGGCTCAAATCTACATTAAAGTGTTTTTATCAAAACCAGGTTAAATATAAATTCAGATGGAAGTTCTATAGAGATATGTATTCAGCAGGTTAATGTTTATACTAAATATTCAAACTTTTAAATCTGGATTATTGATCAAAATGTTCTTTTCCATGTACATATTTCAAATAGTCTACAGTGATACTTGTGTAGGGTTTCAGAGGACTTTAGGTTACGTCCCAACACAACCCAAGTGCAGTACCTGGACAGAAAGACCATAGGAAGAAATATGCCTGAAAAAGTGTGTCTCACGTTGACTTCTAAGAAAGGGAGTGCATGCATGCTCAAAGAAAGGGGAAGAGAGTAATGTTCCTGTTTGGAGTGGTAAGACGGAAGGAAAATTGTAAGCTAGGCTAATAAGGTTGCTACAAAATCAGTGAAATATGAGCATTTAATTTCCAAATGCCACATTTGCTAAATTTGTTTCAAGAATAAACCCAAACTTTCATATTCTTAATTCTCTTTGGTGCTTTTGATCAGTTCCTTTGGAATTTCATCCCCCTTAAAGTGTGGTGGGAATTTGTGGTTCACAGAAAAAGTTCCATGTATTGCTGGAAGCTTTGAATACATTTGCAAAGAGGTGTGAAGCTCTCAAAGCTCAGAAGTATCTTTACAGATGTCAGTGACCACGGTTTACCTTGGGAATGTTTAATGGGATGGCTCAGCATCATAACAAATTGGTTGTTTAGATCTGGGTGACATGAAGTTTTTCAGAAGTATAGCTGTGTGTTTGAGCAGAATGGCGTTAACGTAGGGTGACTCAAGTTCTTCAGTCATTAGAGGTTGTACAGTAGTTAAGGAAATACAAGGTGGTGGGAGAAACCCAGGTTACTATTTTTAACTGTGAACCCGTAACCGGTTTGTTTTCCTGTATTTGGTTTGTTTACTCTGAACAAATGCTATGAGCTCATTTTCCATGCTACGTGAAAATACTTTTTCTTTTTTTGTTATACTTAAGTTGCTTAAAATTCATTGTGCAGTTCTGTATACATTAATGTCTGCTGTTCGTGAACTGGGTGTCTGTAGCCTCTGTTACATTTGCAAAATGATGGAAAATTGTTGAAAGTCAAAGCCTATGCCTTATGATAACCTGTAATGTGAGTATGAACAGTGCATTCAGGCTTTTTAAAGTTATCCATTCCTTTTTTCTTTATTCTTTTGGTATATCTTAACAGGGAAAAGCTCTAGCTTGTATCTTTGGAGGTCTCTGAAAGTGAGACTACCTATCCTACCTAGATCGATGAATTATAACTGAGTTTCTCTGTCTTGAGATGGACTTTTGCTGTTCTCTTGCTTTCAGCCAAGGGGCTAAAATCTATCAGCAACAGCAATTTAGGGCTATCTGTCATCTGCCTTTTCAAACTGTCCTTCCTGAGATTCTGCTGGATTGCATAGCTACTGTACTTGCCACGTTCACAGCCTGAAAGGACTTGGTACAAAGTGGAAATTCAGTGCTTGTTCCGTGAAACCTGGGGCATCTGAATGTCAAACTCTATCTGATGAAATTGCATTCTTCTCCTACTGTAGTAGGATTGTGAGGGTAATGTAGTTTAAATTTATAGTTGTCATAAGAATAAGGTCAGCACGTAGATCAGAGATGAATTGCCATTGACCCTGTTTTCTTTTCACTTGAGTTAATTTACCGACTTACTAGGCTACTAGCTGCCGAGGATTCAGTGCATGATGAGGTTGTGTGACAGGTTGGGGTTATCTTAAACTTTTTAAAAAAAGATATATAACATATACAAAAATATTGAACCCTTATAAGCATATCCACTTTGTATATATGGAACATATAATGTATAAAGATAAAATGTATTCTATAAAATATATTTTTATATATTTCATTTCATATATATGAAATGTGTGTGTGTGTATGTAAATATATAAATATGAAAAAGGTGCTGCCCAAATACTTTTGGCTCCAGTGTCTCTTCTAAGAAACCTTATTGCTGAGTCCCTGAACTCCGCGCTTTTTATATGGAGTTAGTTTTGCTAATGCAAGTGGCAAGAATCTGATGATTAACGTTTTTATTTTTTGTGGTATTTCCTTACAGACTCAGCTAGGAGTACCAGCTCTTAACAGGAATTTTTCCGTGTTTTGTGTTGTCATCATCTGGAAGATGTCCTGTTTTAGACTGCAATTAGCAAAGGCTGCAGAGAAGCAGGGTATATCCCCCCTCAGGCAATTTTGGTATTGAAAATGTTTCATATGATGGTTATAGGATAAACTTATTTTTGTACAGGAGCTGTACCTCACTTCATGTTCCCTTCTCACTTACTTCCTCTGTGGTGTTTTTCCTTCGTACTGCTGACTCTATTAAAATGCAGGAGTTAGCTGACTTGGGAGAGAGAATTTCTCACCAACCAGTTTTCCTTGTGCAGAAAGACAAATCTGCCGACTTTTCCCAGCCTTGTATTTAGTCTGAAATGTTGATCAACAGATTTTCAGGAAAGAGAATGAGTTGATGCCATCTTGAGCTTGTTTTTGTATGTAATCAGGATTGGATGCAAAGATTTCCTATTCATCCCAGGGAACAGTGGTAGGAGTTCCTGAATCACTTTTCAGGAATAAGTGTAACATAAGCAGTCCTGTTTACATTCAGGTGTAGACTGAGATGCTGGAGGATAGGGTTTATGTTATGGCTGTGTGTGGTAATGAGTAGCTAGACTTGAGGAAAACCAAGTCATCCCTTTTGGATCCTTGGTTTGGATCCTTTCCTATGAGGACAGGCTGAAAGAGTTGGGGCTGTTCAGCCTGGAGAAGAGGAGGCTCCGGGGTGACCTTATAGCGGTCTTCCAGTACCTCAAGGGGGCCTACAGGAAAGATGGGGAGAGGCTGTTCAGGATGGCCAGTTATGATAGGACAAGGGGTAATGGTTTTAAAATAGAGGGAGGTAGGTTCAGGTTGGATATTAGGAAAAAATTTTTTACTATGAGAGTGGTAGAACACTGGAACAGGTTGCCCAGAGAGGTGGTGGATGCTCCATCCCTGGAGACGTTCAAGGCCAGGTTGGACAAGGCCCTGAGCAACCTGATCTAGTAGGAGATATCCCTGTTCCTTGCAGGGGGGTTGGACTAGATGACCTTTGAAGGTCCCTTCCAGCCCTAACCATTCTATGATTCTATGATTCTATGATTATACAACCTACATGATTTCCTTCAGTGTATGTGGTTATGGTTAGTAGCTTGAACTTTGGCGCATCCCCCGTGTGCCAGGAGCTGCAGAAGGCATCACTTAACTGTTGCTTAATGTTAGCTCTAATTACTTACTTTCTAATTACTTACAGGAGGGAAGGGATTTGGGTTTTTTGGTTTCGTTTTGTTCTAGGCGCATTTCAGAGAAGGTATTGCTCAACCAAAAGGCATATACAGTAAAAATATAACTAAAAGTATATGAGCAATAGTAAACTTTAGGAGAGAGGACAGAAACACACGGATATGTAAAGAGAAATGGGAGTTTACCACTGGCAATTAGAATTTTTTAGTTCTTCTGGGACATGAGTTAATTTAAAATGTATGACTTGTTAATACTTCACCTTTTTATTGTATTCCTTATTTTGCGTTGGATATGCTAATGGCAGTTAAGCCGGTGAAACCTACTTCTGTTTTGTCAGAAAGCTGCTGCAGTTGTCAGACATTATTTTGTGAACATCTGTCACTTTTAATATTGGATTGGCAAACCCTCACATTGTTAATGAATAAATGAATTCTGAGATCTGAATGGACTGTGCTTGTATCGGAAGGCTTTGGTGGCTGGTTGCATACACAACAGGCAACGCTTCTGAATACTGGGTCTAGACTAATTAGGCTGTTCTAATATGAGGGTTGTTGATGAAAGCACTTTTAAAAAACTCTAGTTGAAAGAATCTTAAAACAAACAAATGACAACAACAACAAACCTACCCAAGAACTCCCTCTTGAGATTCAAATTGAGAAGTATTGCTAATCCTAGCTGTAGCCAGAGTAATGTGCCAGCTGTCCCAGACCTGGATTTGACAGCTGACGGCTGTGGGCAGAGTGGTGAGGGGTAGACAGCAGGAAAGATCATTTTTCATACTGTCTAGGGGAGGGGGGGGGGAAGCACATATATTTTTTTTTAATTGTTGCTCAGCACAGAATTAGAAGACACTGAGGCAGCAGCAGCAGCAGCATCCCTTACTCTCCACACAGCCGTTGCCAAACTGAGTGCAGTGAAGCGCTGCATTATGCAAATGTATTTTTTGGCAGATGAACTATTCAGTTCTTGAAGCTATGAAATGGGATACTTTTCTTATTCAGTGTTTTGAAGGCATTGAGATACATGGGTTAAGGTGGATGAAGTTTTCTGGGTAGACTCAGAAGGTAAGAAAAGGTAACTGCTTACTTCAGAAGGAGAGAAGGTTTGCTTTAGGAAGCATTACAGACCTTTCTGCATGGCCCAGGGCATGTCACCTGTTCTTTCTGGCCCTTTTGCAAAGCATTTAACGTGTGTGCTTAAGCTTAGATGGTTATTCCTGTAAATGCATTCACAGATTTACAGGTGTGCACACGTCTAAATTATTAGTCTTTACTCACCTATGAAAAGAAGATAGTATATTTTTGAAAGGATAAATTGTAGCTATTTTCAGAGTGCTCAGATGGTTACAGTGATGGAAGCTACCTAAGTTCTGGCATGCACCCCCCACATTTTACCAGGTAGGACCTCTGTGCTGGCTGCATTGTGTTCTGTGACCAGTGGTGGCAACTGCCATATGCTTCAGAGCTGGATGGCTTCAGTGGACATTGTAAAAAATAGTATTTCTAGTTGTGGGGAAAATTTCAGCATGATGATATTTTTTTATTATGTTTAACAAAAAACTCCCCACCAAAAACCAGCATCTGATGATACTCTTAAATTGGAGACTTCTTCCCTCTACACTTCTCTGATATGAAGGAAGTCTCTCGAAATTTGATTTCAAGAAAAATGTTTTGCTAAAAAATACCTGTTTGATTCCACAAGAATTCCAGAGCATTCAATTTTATCTGTATTAGTTAGAAATAAGCATGGACAGGAGGTTGAACAAATGCCTTTTTCAGACTTATTTCTGTTAGGAGATGTTATTATATCCAAGTGTACTCTGTAGTTCTATGAAGTGTAATGCAGTTTTGATCAAACCAAATTCTTGATATCCATTACTACTTGTGCATGAGTTTCACAATCTAATTACATATTATATGAAAAAGAATTTCCTGCCTTCTGCTTCAGTTGTGTCTTTTTAATTTCATATAATGTCTTGTTCTTGTATTATGAAACGGAGTACATCTCGGCACTTATATGCGTTGTTAAAATTTTAATATATGTTTTCTTTTTAAGGGCAAAGATTCTTGGTGTTTTTATTTTCTCTACATATAAAAGTTATTTTAAATGTTCTTCACCCTTCCAGTCTCTCTTCTGTGAACGTCGTATAGTTGTTTCTCAATAGAGACAAACCAAACTCATCCAGAAGTCAAAATAAAGTTGTTACAAAGCTTTAAAGGATGAATTTCTGGGAAGTTTGTAGCTTGGTGAGAGAATTATATTATTTCTTTAAACAGTGTTTTTTTCTGGTAGTATTTATTCTCCCTTGGTTTTGATAAAGAAGTCATTGAAGGTTGTACTGTATAAACCATAAAGCTATTGGCCTTGGCGGTGTTCTCATACTGAAACTCTGTGGTCAGAGGTGTCCAAGCAAACAAACAAGAGCAGAACGAACCTCATACTTGACTTGCAGAATAGGGTTATGGTTAGAAATGAAGTACGAGAAGTCTGGAAGGAAATACATAGAATGGGTAATAGTACTGAAGGCCGGTAGCATCCAGACATATCAGCAATAGTGTGGCCAGCAGGACTAGGGAAGTGATCGTCCCCCTGTACTAAGCATTGGTGAGACTGCACTTCGAGTACTGTGTTCAGTTTTGGGCCCCTCACTACAGGAAAGACCTTGAGGTGCTGGAGCGTGTCCAAAGAAGGGCAATGAAGATGATGAAGGGTCTAGAGCACAAGTCTAATGAGGAGCAGCTGAGGTAACTGGTGGTGTTTAGCCTGGTGAAAAGGAGGCTGAGAGGAGACGTTATTGCTCCTTACAACTACTTGAAAGAAGGTTGTAGGGAGGTGGGTGTCAGTCTCACCTCCCAAGTAACAAGCAATAGGACAAGAGGAAATGGCCTCAAGTTGCATCAGGGAAGGTTTAGATTGGATATTAGGAAAAAATTTTTTCACTGAAAGGGTTGTCAAGCATTGGAACAGGCTGCTCAGAGAAGTGGTTGAGTCACCATCTCTGGAGATATTTAAAAGACTTGTAGATGTGGTGCTTAGAGACATAGTTCAGTGGTGGATTTGGCAGTGTTAGATATACAGTTAGACTTGATGATCTTAGAAGTGTTTTCCAACCTAAATGATTCTGTGATTCTACACACTGAAGTCTTGAGTAATGCTACTTCTCCTGTGCAAGAAGAACGTTCTCCAGGATCACAAATCAGTGGATATTCTTACAAGGTATATTCAACTGAGTTTGTAATAAAATATTCTGGACCTCCTTCAGTTTTTAATTCTGCATATATCCGTGTGTATTCAGAATACAAAAGTTAATATTGTACCTTTTAGTAAATGAAGACTTAGAATAAAATGTAGTAGAGAGATCTACTAGAACCTTAGACAAACTTTTCCTAGCAGTTCGATATAAGAAGTAAATTGGCACAAGTTATCTTCTGAATTTTCCAAGAGAAAAAACTGAAGGCTTAAAATCGAGCCTGTTATAGTGAAGAAACCTGTATATATTTCAGTCTGATACTGGAAGGACTACTGTCTGAATTTGCCCTTGGAACAAATGGCACGCATGAGCCTTTCTTTTAAGAAAGTGCTTTAAGTTTTTTTAGGTAACAGTCATTGTTGATTGATTGTTTAACTTCCCTAAACCAACCTTAAGATACAATTTTCAGCTTCACTTCTTAATTTAGGGGAATAAGTAGTAAAATTTGAAAGTGATTTATTTGAATCAAGAAGCCATGAAGCAAGACCAGGGTTTTTATTAGTACAAAAGTACAAATATTAAAGTTCCATTGCAGCAGTGACTGTTCACATGGCAAAACTTCTTTACAGTAAATGCCTTAGAAATATCTGTGACTTTTTTTGATACCAGTAAGCCACAAGCAAGGGAGAATGAAGTAGTTATTTTTGTTTGTTTTTCTTTTTGATGGGGAACAGAAGTCTATTTCCTATTTAGCTCCATAGTTATGTGATAGCTAGAGCTATATCTTTCCTCCAACCCCAAATGTTCAGCATTTATTCCCTACTTAGTTTTGAGCAGCTTTCTGTTTTTTTAAAAGAAAGGATTTTTTTCTGGCAAACGTTTGAATTTGGAATCAGCATCCTTTATTAGCTGCATTTTTTTTTTTTGTATTAAGGTGTGGTACCTGCTTACACATCATCTGTATTCCTGTGGGATGGTAATTTTGAGTAGTCACTTGGCAGACAAGATAGAGGAGGTACAACACTCAACAAAAGCATTCCAATTATACTATCTGAGTGGATGCAGTATTTTCTTTTTAAATGAGGAAACAGTACAAAAATCAAGTGATATGGCCAGGCTGTAATAGCTACAGTTGTGCAATCAAGCTAAGGTGACGCGCAGAATGTCCATGTGTCTCTCGTGCATCTATCTCCTCAAGATGGCAGGAGTGTGGAAGGGAGGCCGTTCTTCACTTCATTCACAGAAAAGTCTCATTTCACAGGTGTAGATTAAAATAATAAAGAATAGAGTCACAGCTGGAGCTTCAATGTCTCTGTGTTGTGATGGAGCAAGGAGGGTACTGGGAAGTGGAGTTACTAGAATTTAGTCTTGCTCTGTGCAATTCTGCTGAAGATGGTTGATATATCTTCTTGAATTGCTGCTTTAAAACAACTGTTTTGTGTTCCTCTCACCCCTTCTGAAACCGAATGGGTTTAGTGCCAAAGAGCCTCTGTAACTCAGTGGTTACTGGATGCAGACTTGTCCTTAAAAGAGTTGTAGTACGTGGTAAGGGTGACTTGGTGACTACTGCTTGTAACTGTTCCTGGCAAAGTCATTACTGAACATAATCTTTGACATGAAACCCCGAATTGCTTCACAGCTGTGAGAAAAGATGCCTGATATGCGCAGAGTGAGGAGCTGGAGTTTAAAATACAAATGGATGATTTACTTTGACAGTAGCTATATGTATGCAAATCTGTGGATTCCTTCTCTTGCCTACATAAAAGCAAAACCTGATAAATTCATAGGAATAGCTTTTTTTATGGGAAGTTTTATGAAAATGTTGCATTCTGTTGTTAAGCATAAATCAGCTCCGTGACCCAGGCTGCAGTACTGCACCTTTATTTGGCAAAAGGAAATAATACCTTGACCTTGGCAACTGGAATATTCATAAACTGGGAAACGAATCTGATCTTTTTTTTATATATATATATATATATATATATATATATATACTTGAATGCTGAGGCTGACAGACTGCTGCATGTGCATTCACTCTTGCTAGTGTTTTCAGTACTCAAGCAGGTATGCTCATGTGTAGGTAGTTTGAAATCTGAAAGGTCCCGTCTCTCTGAACAGTGTCAAAACCCTAAAAAGCACAACTCAGGTCTCTAGACTTTCTCAGAAAGTATTTATTCGTGTTGCACCAACTTGAGTCTTAACCTTGTTCAGCTCATCTGGCCTGTGCCCCATGCTTTTAAAATAGGTGCTTATACCTGAAACAGAAAGTGTAAAAGTAAAGTAACATAACTAAATGTGTGATGATTCTCATCTCAGAAGTGCTTCTCAGTAGCCGTGGCAGCAGCCAGCTTGCAGTAGCTATTGGTGCGTTTCCTCACGTGTGAAGATGTACTTCAAATAACCCAAAAGTTTAAAAGCATTTTGCTTGTGCAGGTTGTTATCAAATAATTGAATTTGTAATTCCGTAGTTTACTGAGACTCCATGAGTATACTTGCCTCGGTGATACGTCTCAAGAGGTGCTTTTATTATTTCTTGAATGACAATCTAAGCACTGTGCTCCACCACCCGAGTGAGTGGGCTGAGCATTGGATTGGGGAAAGGAGCTGTTACTGACAACATGTTCCCTTTGGATTTGGTTAAGGCAGTAAGTAAAAGGTACACAATTTGCATAAGCCTATTGAGTGGTGTTCTCAAGGGGAATCGCAATAATTTCTGATGCTGTTTTCAGTGCTGACAGTTGATCTATTTACAAATTAGATATTGAAAAGGATTCAAGTGGAAGGATAAGGTGGACTGGCTTGTGGCAGTGTTGGGAAAATGCAGAAAGTGTGAGTCCTCCTGTGAGCAGTGAGTGCCCCGTCTCACAAATTTTCTGGAGTGAATGGAAAAACAAGTTATACCAGTACTGTCGTTTGAAAAGTAAGGTGATTTCAAAGATTTAAATGCTGGTGTGAAGAGATTAATGAGCGCAGTATGTATTACATGTGGATATCTGTATTAACCTGAGAGTATAGAGATGTTTGTTTTCCTGTGTAAAATAAGTCAAAATGAATCACAATGAAATTGCACATATGTTATCTGCACTGGCTTGTTTAAATCTGTTTCACAACAAACATTTATTTAAACCACTCAAATTCATGTGGAGAAAAAAAGCTTTTGTGCTTTATGGTGTTTCTTGGAGTGGCAGATTGAAAAAGTTCAGTGCATCATACTCATTAAATAGAAAGCTTCTGTATGCTGTCTCTTCAAAAAAGGACTCAAAGAGTAACTTGATTTGGTAAAAGTCTATGAAAAGGCAAAAGTAAACTTTCCTTTCAGTCTTTATATCATTGTTTTCAGTTCGTTATTTCGATGTCCTTTATGGAAGGCCTCCCATTGTGTTACCTTACCATTTGGGAGAGTGACGTAATGGTAAGGTTGGCCAAAGTTTGTGTGTGACTGTGTCTCCCAAAAATAAAAATTATTTGTTGATGAGCACAGTTCTGAAATAAGTATATCACAATCCTCTCTCTCTTTATTCAGAGATGAAAAATTAGTCGAGCCTGAATTGTTGAGTTGCCAGTACGTGCTCAAAGTAGAGCTTTAACATTTGTCTAGGGCATCTCAGAAGCAAATGTTTGGTTTTTGTTGTCTTTTAACACAATGTATAAAAGGATTTCTGGTACAAGTAATTTTTAAAAATGTTGACTGGTGTAGAAAAATGAACTCTAGAGAGAAAAAGAGGAAATATTTAGACTGTTTTAAACCCCTTCATTATTCTAAAAAAATATTTGTCATAGCTTAAAAAGCAGATTTTAATTTGCAGAATAGCCAAAATGTTATTCAGAGTCAATATTGGATTGTGTTCCTAGGGTTTGAAATTATGATTTTATTAATACTGTGTAATTAAAATGACAAGTGGAAAATTAGGACTTGGCGTTTGGGAATAGTTTTATTGATATATTCCATGATATATTTTGTGTGCTTATCCAGCCTGCAAGTGTGCATAACTTCTTAGGCTTTTGGTGATTTGTTGAAACTTAAATTAGGGAAAGCCTTTTCAAAAGATGGTACAGAGTAGTTAGTAGTAGATATTGACTTTGTGATAATGATCCGAACCGTAATTATCTCTGGTCTTTTCACAGGTTGTGAAATATTTGCATAGATGTCACAGAATGTTTTAACAAATATAACTCATATTTGTTGAATGCTTTCCGATTTGAAAATCTGGTGCCTTTATGCCTGGAATTAACATGTTTGATTATTGTTGCAGCAGTTTTCAGTTCTGTGCCAGTAAAATAGGTAGATTTGATTAACTGTTGCAATGCAGTCAACAGGATTGTGGTTTGTCAAGTGAGACCGTGTTGGTTTCACCATGGAAATGCTGGAAGCAGGGGGAGCTTCAGACTGCCGGTTTGCCTGCGTAGCTGAGGTTTGCCTGCTGTTCTCTGTCTTAAATGGCAGGATCTTCAGGATAAAGGCTGTCATTCTGTTAAGCACTTTCTTGATCTCTACTGGAATTCTCAGAGCTGCATGATATCAAGATAAAAATATTTTAACAATTAAGAATTTTGAGAACAATCAGTCACTGGAACAAACTCCCCAGGGATGTGGTGGAGTCCCCACTGCCAGAAGTTTTCAAGACGTGCCTGGACAGAGTGCTAGATGATCTCATCCAGGCTCCCTTTCCCATGAAAGGTTGGACCAGATGATCTTTCGAGGGCCTTCTGTGATTTTATTTTAATGCGGTCGTGTGACAGATTGGTAATATATCCGGTGAATGGGTATGTCAACTGAGGAGTAGCAGGAGCATCCTGAAGTATAGTGAGGGTTCCCAAGCATCAGCTGTTCAGTGCAATGGCCTTAGCCTGCAGCACAGCCACCACTACTGGATGCCTGACACGGAGCGATCTGCTCCTGAATGTGCCTTTTCTGGTATGGCACTTCTGGGGGGAAGTCACACGCTTTGATAAGCCAAAACCTTATGGTTATACTCTGCAAGAATTCCAGAGCTGATGGTTGAACAGCTTTGTACGTTAATGTGGCATGAACGTGGCAGGCAGCACAGTCAACCTTAAGTTGTCCTAAACTGAGCCACCACTGTCCCCAGTCATTAGGGGTCTGATGAGAAGACACGAGCAAGCCTGACGCCTGGGCGTGCTCTAGAGTTGCTTAATTCTGCGTTTCTTCTATTGCAGTGAGGCAGGCAAAAAGCAAATGTTGCTGCTGATTTCAGCAGAGTTCTGGGATGGGTTCTGGGATTCGTGGGTTGCTCTCTTTGGCTTGACTTTGTATCCAGTTTCAAGTGGAAACTGAAACTGGTGTGGACAACTGTGCATACTGGTTTAGATGCAGGTGCAAATGCTGGCATTGAGATTGTAGATTTAAAAGTTAGGGACCAGAGTTTTGCTGCTTCAGGTTGTCATTCTTCCCATATGGCTTCATGCTGTGCTGCCTTCAGGAGATTTGAGGGGGGAAAAGTTTGTTTTTCTTTGTGGTGTTTTTTTCTTTTTATTTTTTTTTTAAAGTCTTGCAGAAAATTTCAGAATTATTCAACTGCCCCTAAAATAGAGTGAAAAATGTTGTATTCTTTTAGTGCTTTTCATTATGAAAACACAACAGAACTTACTTCTGTTCTTTCAAAGATGTTAAAGAATGATAGGAATAGTTAAGTTTCAAAATTATTTTGAAGCTGGTTAAGTAAAAGGATCTTAAGGTTACTATCATCACTTTTAAAAAGAAAGTCTTCATCCCTGTATGTACTTTATTCTTCTTGAATATATTGTTTTGAATTATATGGGGGAAAATGAGTGGTTTTGTTGTTTTGTTTTGTTTTTTTTTTTAATAGATTTTATTTGGATTTCCTGAGATTGTATGGATTTCAGCACCAAGCGAGAATGATTTGCTTGTTCTTTACAGCACGTACACTTCCTAGTGTCACATGTGGCTCTATAGAGGGGTCATTGGGAAAAGCTGAAGTACTCATGATCAAATCTGTGAAATTAATTTTGCTGACTCATTTACTTGAAGGGATGTTTTATCATTAAAATATGCGATTGAAGACATTTTTCATTCTACCTGTGATGAATCTTCCCTTTGGTCTTGAACAATGTAACTCTGCCTCACTTTCCTGTATTCCACATAACAATTAGAACAAAGTACTCGCCTAAATACAAACATGCCTTTACATTGAGGGTGGTGAGGCAGTGGAACAGGTTGCCCAGAGAGGTTGTGGATGCCCCATCCCTGGAGGTGTTCAAGGCCAGGTTGGATGAGGCTTTGCGCAGCCTGGTGTAGTGGAGGATTTCCCTGCCCATGGCAGGGGGGTTGGAACTAGATGATCTTTGAGGTCCCTTCCAACCCTAACCATTCTATGATTCTATGATTCTAAATCAGTGTTGAATTCCTGGTCAGTGGTGCACTGATTCAGCAGAATACTCAGACTTACACTTGCCATTGAGTCAGCAAACTAAGAACCAGGTCAAGTGCCTTATACTGTGCTTAACTTTGAAGGCAAATTTTGCTTTCTAAGTGCTGCTGTACTTGTTCTGAGGAGTTTTTCAAGTGGTACTTCAGTGTTTTAGAGAGATCCTTAGAGCTACTACGTAGGATCACACAGGTTTGATCGTCTTTTCAGAGCACCTAGTGCGATCTCTATTCCTTTAAATGCCTTTATATTCACAGAATTTAAATGATAGAGCCAGAGTGGGTCCTTAGAGAAATCCTCTGACCCCAAGTTCATTGCAGATCAAGAACTGTCATGTTCAAATGCTATTTTGGCTTTTAAACCTTCTCCTCTCCCCAGTAATGAACCTTGAGATATGGATGAGACAGTTTATTTCAATTGCCTTTAGCTGTATATATTTAAGAAATAGTGGAATAACCTTTTCTGTAAATTGAAACAAATACTAGCTTACATCCCCTGCGCCAGTGTCATTATAAGCAGGTTGCTGCCTGAGTAGTACAATACATATTTAATTTGGGACCTTTTCCACTCATAACTATTGATAATTTACCTGATACTAAATTGAAATGGTTGGATGGTTGGAAGTACATAAAACTAAACTAAAGACTTTAATTAAAAACTTTAATTGGATGAAAATGTAATGACTTAATGAAAATTGTTTTAAATAGGAGTTACTGATATTTAAGAAGATTTTAAACTATAAAGAAAAATCGTGGACCTTCTGGTATATGCGCTTAGTTTTCCCTCTTCAGCCTGGAACTTTTAACATGTTTAAAAGAAAAACAGGTTCTTTGTCTTTTTCTTACCGTTTATTTTTGTCAAGAGGAAATGAGGCCAAGTGCAAGGTCCTGCACGTGGGTCAGGGCAATCCCAAGCACAAGTACAGGCTGGGCGGAGAATGGATTGAGAGCAGCCCTGAGGAAAAGGACTTGGGAGTGCTGGTGGATGAGAGGCTCAACATGAGCCGGCAATGTGCACTGGCAGCCCAGAAAGCAAATCGTATCCTGGGCTGTATCAAAAGAAGTGTGGCCAGCAGGTCGAGGGAGGTGATTCTGCCCCTCTCCTCAGCTCTCGTGAGACCCCACCTGGAATACTGTGTTCAGCTCTGGAGTCCCTAGTGCAAGAAGGACATGGAGCTACTGGAGCGAGTCCAGAGGAGGGCCACGAAGATGATCAGAGGGCTGGAACACCTCTGCCATGAAGACAAGCTGAGAGAGTTGGGGCTGTTCAGCCTGGAGAAGAGAAGGCTCCGGGGTGATCTTATAGCAGCCTTCCAGTACTTAAAGGGGGCCTACAGGAAAGCTGGAGAGGGACTTTTTACAAGGGCATGTAGTGATAGGACAAGGGGCAATGGATTTAAACTGAAAGAGGGGAGATTTAGATTAGATATAAGGAAGAATTTTTTTTACATTGAGGGTGATGAGGCAGTGGAACAGGCTTCCCAGAGAAGTTGTGGCTGCCCCATCCCTGGAAGTGTTCAAGGCCAGGTTAGATGAGGCTTTGGGCAGTCTGGTGTAGTGGAGGATTTCCCTGCCCATGGCAGGGGGGTTGGAACTAGATGATCTTTAAGGTCCCTTCCAACCCTAACCATTCTATGATTCGCACTGATACACACATATACAATATAAAAGCTAAGGGATCTTTTCGTTGGTCAAGATCCGATGCATAGCTCAAGTGTTTTACTTGGTTTGCAGATTGCAGATACTTTGTGTTTTGCTTTCTTAGAAACAGCAGCAGAAAACCTGCCATTCTTATTCTGAATCCTTAA
This sequence comes from Tauraco erythrolophus, assembly GCF_009769465.1. NCBI lineage: Eukaryota > Metazoa > Chordata > Aves > Musophagiformes > Musophagidae > Tauraco > Tauraco erythrolophus. The sequence goes on along the minus strand of NC_141465.1, from coordinate 118,387,249 downwards.
GACTGATCCTTTCAGTGATGGTGCGCTCAGCTCAAAAAGGGGAGTGAACTTTGGCTTCCATATTGAAGTGTCAAAGTTGCCCATGTCTTGCACATGGGATGAGACTGACCAGGTTGATTGCCACCTCATATTTCCCTGCAGCTAAAGTTTGCATGCCTTCTGCACGGGTGCACTGTGCTCTTTGTAGTTCACCCCATCACTGTGTGCAATGAGTCCCTTAGGATGGTGGGGGACAGGGGAGAGAGTGAGTGTGGTGTGACCCCACGGCTCTGTGGGAGCTGGTGGGATGCCAGCTCAGCCCTCACCAAGTGCTCTGGCCTTTTGGGTGTCCCTTGTCAAGAAGCATCAGTTGTTGCACATGTTTTTGGCCTTGTTTACCAGGAAAGAAGTCTGCTGAGAGGTCTGAACTAGTGCCTTCTCTTTTAAATACCATCAAGCATTTTCACTGACAGGGATACATCTTTCAATCCCTGAAAGGTTATGAAGTTCTGTTGTGCATTTTATAAACTTTAACCGAAGTATGTTTAATGTATAGGATAGTGAGTCAATGATTGTACAAGTAGATTCTAGAGGCCAGGCTGTTCCCCATTACAGGATGCTCATGTGTAATCAGATTAAGCTTTAAAATATTTAATGTGAATTATTTTTTCTGACTGACTATATGACACGTTTTCGGTAGACAAAATGTAAATGGAAGTGGAGGAGCCTGACAAAGGCACACTCTGCCCATGAAAAACACACCAGGAGTTTTAATAAAAAAGTGACACCTTTAAGCATCCAATCCGTAGAACATTTTAGAACATTTATGCTCATTCTTTACCTGTTCCAGGAGTGCTTCATTTTCTTGGGAATTATTTACCATGTCAGCAACCTGCTTAATTGAGATCTAATAAGGGCATGTTCTAACATTGTTTGTTTAATTCTGTAGATATAATGAACCTTTCTGGCAGGGCACCCCAGTAACACAGATGTGTCTCTTTCATGTAGGAATAAATTCCATCCCTAGTATATTGCCTTTGTTTCTCCAAAATCCTCTGATCCTACTATATTTAGTGTCCACTATTAGTGAGTTCAGCAGGCCTAATTCTTGTATACAGGGTGAATTTTGTGATGAGCCAAGTGATTATGGATTAGTTTCATGGGAACTGATGTTGCAGTTGGAATAAGTATCTTTGTCAGCAGGTTGCAGGCTTTTCCTGGTGTGCACGTGATTTTAGCTAGCAAATACTGCGTGATGCTGTCAGTGGTCTCTAGCCCTTAAATGATTGTTTCCACCAAAATATAGATCAGTATGTTAACACCTTCTCCCATATGTGGCAGCACGCAGGCAGGCTGTGTTCTTTAAAAGGCTGTATACCAAGCTGGCACTGTGAGGGGGGAAGTGGGCATGTATGAACTGGCGAGACACTTGGAATCTGTGAAATCTGTCGGCTTCTGTTCTGTCTTCTTGATAGAGTGGAAGTACAGAAATCTGAGTCTGTGGCTGCAGAGGCGAGTAGTGTACTGCAGTGAGAGTGACTCTGCAGAGCCAACGCTGTGCCTACACCACACAGAGTTTTACTTTACTTTTTGTCCATCTAGTCTATTCCTGCGGACTGACTGCCCGTGAGCAGTCAGAGCAGGTAAGGTGCACTCCTTGGGTGCATCTGCAAATCTTGTTTCATCCAAAAGGACCCTGTTTCATGTGCTCTGAGACTGCTCTAGTGTGCCCATCAAAACGTGGTAGATAGGAATAATCAGGAGAATAACTTCAAAAGCATGCAAACTGAAACATTGCTGGAGACACACCCACCCTGTAATGCTGACGGCACATTTTGTGGCTTAATTTAAATTATACCTTTTTTTAGCACATATTTTTTGTTGGATAACTTTCCTCTCTACATATTATTGATTATCAGTGACATTTATTCAGCACAAAATGCCTGTGATCTACTGTATCAATCTACTTTCATTCTCAGCAGAGTATAAATTAGATGAATGTGTATACATGTACCCACAAACGCGCGTGCGTTCACTTCTGCTGAACAGTTTGTATGTCAATAGGTGCCATGGTCTGTCTCCTCTGACCTAATATAGTCCTGGTAGTGATTAAGGCAGGCATTTGGGATGGAGAGATGTCCCAGTATTAATCATTAAGAGCACACACTTGGTAGTGTCTTTCATGCACTGAAACCAACTGTGGCAGTTACCCTCTTCAGCTCGGTGTTGTAACTGCATTCCCTAGGACTGGGTTATCTTCCTCTCCCTGCAAATGGAAGAGTGCACTGTGCTTGGGCGGGCTTTGGGGTACCTTTTCATGACTTACTACTCTCATTAGTCCTTGCCTTATGAGATTACTTCAAACAGCAGGACGTGGTGACTTCTGAACATATTGTTCCCTCTTACAAGGTCAGTGTTTTTTCACTGCATGTTTGCACAGTCCACAATGTGGTTCTCATTTTTGATATTGAGATGTTACTGTAATGTGACTTCTAATTTAAAGGAGACAATGGTTTAGTATTGTTTGCTCTAATTTGCTTATGAAGGCTTCAGATGTAAAATTTGAATACTCAAAGCTGCTATAAGATGTTAAGTTGAAATTCTGTGCTTCCATTGGGGACATAAAAAATGGCAAGCTCTTAAAACAAAAGACTGGGATCATGAGAGAAAAATGATTTCAGAGCATGCAGAGCCCCAATCAGTGTATCCAAAAGTGGGGCTTATGATGTGCAGTTAAACTTGGACAAGCTGCACCAGGGTATTTCATGGAATTTGAGCCTCCGCACCGATATGAAACGTTGCTACTTCTCCAGACGCGTGTGTGGCTTTTCAAGTGTGTGGCTGATGCTGCCTGGTGCTATCAGCCAAATGGGGATCATCTGCAAGGTTGGCCAGTAATGAGATTCTGGGAGCTAAGCAGTTGTTTTTCAGTGTTTTACTTGAGGGTTTTTTGGGATCAAGTAAAGCTGTCAAGTTGGGTCAAGCGTTTGGCCTTTTACTCAGGATTGTTTGTCAGTGCTGGCAATAGGGACAGAACAGGGAGAGTTTCTGCAGCCAGTGCCTCCAGCCTGCATGGCAACTGCAGTACTGAGAATTAGTAGAACTCCGTAAGGTCTTCTCTAGCACTAAAATCTGCCACAGCTTTTACAGGGAAGATAAGGCAGATGATGTCACTTCTCTGTTCCTTCTTCAAGCATATGTACGTCACTGGAGGGAAGGAAGAAATTAAATCTCTGGTTCTGGACAGAGACACGAAATTTTAAATGTTATTAGCTATCTGATGCAGTTTTACAAAGTAGCATAGTTTGAATTTAATAGTTCTACAGATGAAATTTACTGTACAAAAAAGTGTATTTCTAGAATACAGCTAGAAGGCAAGAAGTTTCCAGTATCAGATCAATGTTGAAACAATATTGGGTTTGTCAAAGTCTTCATATCCTTATCTCTCTTCCTGAATGTAACTATCATTTCTGCTCTGCAAGGTCACACTGAATCTTATATGCCACCAGGATATTCATCACTATACAGTCCTTCAAAATTTTCTTCTTCGTCTCAGTTTTTCTTTTAACTCTTTCCTTGTATTTGGTTGAAGTTCACAGATTCGTAGCATTTTCTACCTCTTCCTGTGCAGGCTTTATTTTTAAATACAAATAAGTTAAATTTTGTATTTACTCTCAATGTTTTAGGGGCATATTGTTTGATTCTGTGATATGTGAAGGAGAGTTTTCTAGAGGGTTTACTATATTACACATCCTCACCTCTGTGGTCTATTTAACATGTAGGACTTGCTTGTGGTTGCTCTGTACTGAAGCCACTCCATGCCTCTGATTATCTGTGTTGCTTTGTTCTGTGTCTCTTGCAAAAGATCTGTATCTCTGAGGCAAGATGATGAGAAAATGGTGTAGCTATCAGAATGCAGAGTGGATCATGAATATATAATGTTTAGTTTTCTATTTTGTTCTTGATTTATTTGTCTTTTTGATCGCACTTAAGTAGTTAGCTCATCTGTGAAAAATTATGCACAGTGATTTTAAGATCTTTAAGTGGGTGATAGAGCTAATGTAGAACTCCCAAGTGTGTGGATAGTGCTGTATAGCCATTTTTCTCTGTTATTTTATGTTTTCTGTAATTCAGTATGTCATTTTATTGTCATGTTGCTCAATATCACTGTGATCCTTCTCAGTAAGATTGTTGTCTACAGATTTTTGTGACGTTGTTATTCACTCTTGCTTCAAAATTTCTTAGGAATGTGTGGAGCAGTATAAATCCTAGCTGAAATCCTCGGAAGATCCTGTTAGCAACCCTCCTACATTGTGAAAAATGTCCTTCACCCTTTTCTAAACTTAACTCTTTATCAACATATGAGGGAGTCTGCCCTCTCATCCTGCAGTATTTCTTCCTTTGTGCCCTTTCCTGTTTTTTCCAGGTTATGACTGCCTCCCTGTTCTTTTTCCTCAGAAAATAGCATTAACATAGTGTTTGTGCAAAAGTAATTATTCAGAATTCTGAAGATAGCAATGCCAAGACTGATATTTCTTTTGGCAGAGTGATCAGTGTGGGTAGTGGGCAGCTGAGCAGTGAGTGACCAGGATGTGGACGGTGACTCCTCTTAGGGAAGCAGCTGCAGGAGAGATGCTCGGCTGTGCCGGCAGAAGCCATGCTGCGTGGAGCCTCTTGGTGTAGGAGCTCACTGAACTGAGCTGGCGGCAGATAATCCTGAGCAGGAAGCAGATAATCCCAAGAGCAGCTGAGGGCCTGGAGATGGCCGTTGGTCAGCTGGGCAGATTCAGCTCCTTTAAGTGTGTTTGCAGTTCCTTTGCTTTCATCACCTTTTACAGTTTTCCACTTTTTTTTTTCTTTTGTACTACAAACAAGCCGATAGAACCTCATTTTATGTCAGCGGTTCCTTCCTCCCTCCAACTGTTAATATTTCCTTACTTTTCCATGGATGATTTTTGGCTTTTTCCTTCTCTCTTCTGTTATGCTGAGGGAGTCTCACATCCCACTGTGGCAGCTGCTGGTGTTATTTTGGGAGATCCATTCATAGGCTACTTACGCTGTCAGTTGCTTGTGGCACCTACGGGCCTTTTAAGCTGTGCTTAAGGGATGTGTAACCTCCTCTGCATTCCTGCACTTAAACTTGCAGTAACACCTTCATGCTATCTTCAGTGTAGATGGATGACTAAATTACACCAGTTTCTCTGCCTCAACTGAAGTATTAAATTTCCATATGGCACTGTATCAAAAACTTTATCAAAAGATAGGTTTTTATGCATATCTGTTCTTAAAACCATTTATTTGATAACTGAATATTGGTTTAGCCTGGCATCTTTGGTCAACCCCTGCTGAATCTTGTCCTATTTTATGTTTTTATGTCTTCTATTGCTGTTTCTAGCAAATGTTGTTCTGGATCCTTTCATCCCACTGAGTCACCTGGTGATAGTTGCTCTGTTTTCCTTAGGCTCCATTTGTTACTGTGCTGTATCATTCTGAAAGCGTGTTCAGATAATCTGTAATCCTTCATTCTTCCTGCAGAACAATGTCACCAATATTGTTCTTCCTCTGTCTTTATGTGCAGTCCTAGGAATGAGTTTGGCTTCAGTCCTGTTAGCTGATGTGTATGATTTCTTTTTCTCACACACAGCCCTATTTCTGCTCCTTGTAGGGTTTCCAGTAGGTTATCTTGTAATGGATATTTATTCAAGAAGCTCTATAGTCCTGCAAGTTTGATTTTGCTTAGATATATATTCTCAGGAATGTCACAGTAGTTGGTAAACCCTCTTTCGTAATGAAGCTGATCCATCCTCCAGCTGGTCTCTAGTTTACTTTCTCAACCTGCCCTTCTGAGGCTTTAATTTTTCATGCTCGGAGTATCCAAGGCAGTAGGTGCCAGAGCACATGACACTGATGCTCTGCATCTGGGAAGCGTAGGTCCAGAGGGACTGGTTCCTTGGAGAGGATCAAATGCCATCTTCAGGGACCTCAGGCCAAATTTAACTCTGTGGGTAGTATTTGCAGTTCCCAAAAAACTGCTTTCCTAAAGTGTGAACTGAGTTTTTAATTCTGTTGATTCTTGGGTTTTATTTCTTTAGCGTATTATAACAGGTGCATGTACTGCTTTTCCTTTCAGCTTTCTGTAGTACTTGGGGGAAAGGAAATGAAATTTCCTACTGTCTATTTTGTACCAGACATTATGGACCATTAATGGCCAAGGATGACAATAAGAATCCCCAAGACCTGAGAAAAGTACATTCAGTAGGAAATTTATAATCTGTTAGTTCTCATAATAAATAAAGAAATCTTTGTTTCAGATAGCCACCAAATATCTTAATATGCTTAATATCAAAATGTAGGAATTGTGGCCTGTTTTGTTTTATTACATATTTATTGAAAAGTTTATTTGATGTCATATACCCGATTTCTGCCCTTAAACTTTACTTTGCTTTCCTGAAAATACTTCTTTTTTAGTAGTTTAATAATGGCAAACTGTTTTTTGTTAAAAATTATGCTAAATAGTCCCCTTTTATTTTTTTACCTTAGTGTACATTCTTTTGTTTGTTTCTTGTGTATTACTTCTGAATGACTATGATAGTTATATCAAAATGATCCAATATTGGAAGCTTTTCTCAGACTGTGCAAATAAAACCATATAAAAGTCATCATTGTAGTTGCTGTAAACAAGCAAGCATTTTTGTCATTGGCTGTACATGCAGAGACAAATATTGAATTTTGCTTTTACCAGGTCATGAATCTTTGTGTTACCAATTTATGTAGAATTTTTAAACTTTCTGTTTTATCTCCACTGCTATCACCTTATACTCGGTGTATTCCTGTCCCAACTAATGGGCCTTTAATGTTTTGTGTGCCTCTGAAGAGCTCGTGTTTTTTTTTTTTTAGCCTAACATTACTTTTATAACCTTCCTGTATATAAAACTGGAAAGTCTTTCAGTAAAAGTTACTTTACGTTTTAGCTGTGCACTACTGTGTTGGTTTTAAAAGTTTTCCCTTTTCTTCTTGCCATGTTTGCTGCCTATGGCAGTTGATTAGGTCTCTAATGAGCTAATGCTGCGATTCAGAACTGAGCTCTACTGCTCTGCGGTGCTGCAGCTTAACTTTATTACCTTTCTGATTGGACCTTGTTGTTAAATCTTTTTTATTCCTTTTTTATTTTTCATCTCTCTTTTCACTTTGTATCTTTAAACGGATACACTGGGATAAACTCGTGTTTAAAAAAAAAACGCACAACAAAAAGTCGTGCATGAGAAGGAGCAATAGCACTATAAGTAGTATATGTAGAAGTAGTAAACAAGCAAATGCAGGAAATGTTTTGGGGTAGACTGATCTTTAGAGAATAAAACGGATTTTCAGAAGGTGCTTGTTTGGATTAATGCTTTTTGTTTAGTTGTTGGGTTTTTTTTTCAGATGGCTTTTAATCTGAGAGCTTGCTATTTGTTTTCTCTGCTTTTTGTTTACTGTGTTATGTAACCTCTGTTTGCTGAAATTTGCATTTCTCCCTTCATGAATACATTATTTTTCAGAAACCTTTTGGGTTGATGTAAAGCTTTATTGAAATTTCTATTTATTTAGGAAATATATCTCTGGAGGCTCCTGAAGAAACAATATTCTACAGTGTTTAAGCTTTGGTATGTCTGAAGTATTTATTGCTTTAAGAAGAATTTATAGAGAAGAATAGTAGGATATTAAATTTGCAATCAGAATAAAAATTGCTTTATGGATATAATTTGAAAGAAATCTAAAGTATTAGAGTAAATAGCCCCCTATCACTTCATTAAATGATGCACAGGCAAAGACAGTAATGGATTTTTAAGCATAAATCTTGCCTCAGTTAGAGGTTAACAGTTTGCATTTGAAAAAAGAGACTGGTATAAAGGGCAAAAGAGACTGGTATAAACAAATCCAGTTTCCTTTTTAACTGCTTATTAAAACAACTGATCAAATGCTTTCTGTCAGATTCATTGCTTGCTTTCATCTTGTCTTGGCAATGTATTTCACTGATGTGGAGTGATATTTTAGCGGAGTGATTTGATAATGGCTCAGCAATAAGGCGGCGTCTGATCTGGGCATAAAGGTGTTCTGCGTTTAATGTTGTGTTTTCTTATGTAGTACAGCATCCACGACATAACTAGTGGGGATTTGTAAATGGTAGAGCGGAAGGTTGGAACGCAAAGGAGATGTGCTGCTTCACAGTGGTGATTACTGAAGAATCATCTGAGTGTAGACCCAGGATGCTCACCTGATGGCACAGTAAAAGAGAATTTCCTTTGCAGAGTACAGCTGCTGACAAATAGCACTGGAGAAGCTGTGGGCGAGAAGCACTTACTGTAATCACAACACTGACAATGGGGAAGCAGCAGGATAAAAACAAACACCTTGTATTTCACTGTGCCTTCTGTTACTGTAGCTAATGGAGATTTTTGTGTCTTACGAGCACTGGGAATCTTTTGTCTGTGGATACTTTGGGCTGAGTCCAGTAGAATCCAGTGAAGCATTTTACTCAGAAATGTATCTAAGTTGCTGGTTCCTGAGTTTGGTCTGTGGACCGACACTAATCCTTGAGGTTTATGGAATGAGGCAAGCTGAACACTAAGTAGCCTTGGAGGAAGCGGAGAGGCAAGATAATAAAAAGGAGAGAGCATCTATCTTGAATTCTGTAGATTAGTGGTTCCTCTTCTACAATGTAATGTAAAAATTTTGCATTTGAAGGCAAGGGAACACTAAAAATCTATTTCCTTTGCTAACTAAATCAACAAAAATATAACACATGATTTGTGGATGTTAATAATGTACATTTTAAATACTCCATGCACAATCCTGACTAAATGGAATTTGTATTTTGCTTAGCATAGATTACAAAATCCCTAAGTAAAGGCTGGGACTTTGTTGCATAAGGACTTAATATACTGCATGTATGCTGTGGCAGAGTTGCCAGTTTAAGGTTGGAAAACAGGTGGACATAAAAGACAAATGGGACAAAACACAAGGTAACAGAGACAATTATGAGTGTAGTAATAAGATGTAGTTCCAGTGTAGCATCTGCCCAGCTACAGAGAGAAATGTCATAATACCATTTTTTTTATTGTAGTGCACTATTTTGTCATTCTCCCTTAAGGACGTAGCAATGCACGTGTGTCTGTAACTATATGTGTGACCAGTGTTGGCTGGTACTCAGCTGAGTGGTCATTTTTCTTACAGTGCAAAAGTACTAGGGACATAAATGAGAGCACTTGTGTCTTGTATGTAGCATTCCCAAGTGCCTGAATTGGAGTAGTCACGTGATTTTTTTTTTTTTTTAAGCTATCCAGTAATTGGCTTCCTTTGCCCAAATCGTCCTTTAAGCCCTGATAAGCTAAGTCAACTCATCGCATCTAATTAATATATATTTTTTTCCTTTTCTTTTTTTTCTTTCTGTTGCTGAGAGTCCAGGAAAGCTAAATAATGGAACTGTTATATATCACTGCTTCCTCAAAAAGCTCTTTCCATCAGAATTGGGAAACTGCTGAGCAGTTTGATGCTAGGTTTAGGGTCAAGCTGACTGTGGTGACTAATACAATTAGTTAGATCAAGTGCAACTGGATGTATAGCAGGATGCTGAAAATACATTTTAAAGAGAAAGATCGGTGAAGAAACTACAGTTAAGTAGGGATTAAGTAACTTAATGTGATTTGGGAAGATGGGTGAAGCTTATTTTGCATGGGGAAAATGTGAAGATTGTGAGTGTTTCAACAGAAAATGTTGCTTGACATAGCTGTTATATTACCTAGTGATTTTCTTGGATTTTTTTGGCTATTGTAGTACCAAGATGCACAGCTGAGAGGCTTTCACATGGCTTAACGACAAGAAAGTTTTATCACATCTGTAATGTTTGCAAGATTTCTGGCAGTGTCCTGTCCTGGATAATCTGGTGGTTGCAGGGCAGGACCTATATTGCTTACAGAATTTGCAACATTAGGTGTATAAATACATCTCTGGAAAGAGCAAAAATAACAAGGAGTCCAAGATATTTGTGTGGAAAGACTGATGCTGATAAGTTGTGCTCTTTGAGGTATGACTGGTGTTACAGTCCAGTGCCACACCACCTTTCTGCGGTGTGGGTACAGGAGCAGAGGGCATGTAAAGAGTCTGAAGATTTCTAGGGAAGAAAATGTTTAGCAAGGAGCTAGTGCATTTTGTGTGAGTCTAAGTGAAAACGGCTGGACCGCATTTTGGAGACTGGATAGGGGTGACTGTATGGAAAATGACAAACTTAAATTTCTCCTAGGCAGGCCAGTCATCCAGGGTTACTCCTGTAGTGGAGAAGGGATGTTATGCTTCTCCAGCTGTTGATTCAGCTTCTAATGTTTACATCCTGCTCAAAATCACCCCGCTCTGCACGCAGAGGCAGCCGAGTGAGTATAGTTCTCTTTTGCTTCCTTGTGTGCTTCTCTGCTCTTCCAGTTTGCTTTGTCCCCACTTTGTTGGAAGTCTTTTATTCTGCACTTCAGGTAAGAAATGTGCTAAACCTGTGGTATACCGTCCTGCCTACAGAATGCCTGCTACTTGCTCTGTAGATTATTTGGAAAAAAAAAAAGAGATTTATGTAATATATCTACCCTGTACATAGCTGATATTTGTACTGCATTGCAAATTGTGCCTGTATGTTTTAAGTAAAAATAGCTCCTCTAGAGCTGAAAAATAACATATGAAACAGTGACTGTCTGCTGGGTTGTTTGGGTGAATGGGCAAACCCACTAACAATTGTTCAAACTCTGCTACAGAAAATCTTTAGCCAAAAATGGTTGGTGAATCATTGTCCCTTTTACATGTGGAAGTGGCATAGTTGCAGTTTTTTACAAGATCTGAGGTGAAATGTCATGTTAATGCTTTGGAGTAAAATTACTATTTGCCTCTGTTTCTTATGGTTCTAGAAATGCGGTAATTTTCCAGATAAGATTTTCAGAAAGTTCAAAAGGAGTCTCATGTCTGATTCCCTTTAAAATTAAGTTCCTTTCTCAAACCACCCAAGCAATTGAGGACTGCGGGAGATGAGTGAGGACACCTGACACGATCAATGTGATCAAACAAGTGAACCTTTATTTGCATACACTCAGCGTGCTTTATAGCTTTCTAAACAAGACTTGGCAATCTATGATTGGTTACAATACAAACAATAGCCCACCCCTGAGTATGATTGGTTGCATCCCGGAAGCAACGTCATCATGGTGTCGAATTCCCTTTCTGCATCCAGGCACGTGCTCCCAGGAAAGGCTGGATTGTTCACATGTCTCAGGTATCCTTCCACACATCCCCCTTCTTGTTTTTGAACAATCCAGACTTGTTTTACAACCCGTTTAATCATTTTCGTGAGCAAGTTTAACAGACAAATTATTAAGCATACAAGCAACCCCCACACCTGCAATACACCAAACAACAAGAAACATAAAACCAGTTTACATATTAACATGAAATCTTATTATGAGTCTTTTGAACCATTTCTTGTCAGTAACCAGTATGTATCTGTGGGAAGAAGCCACATTCTAGTTTGCTTCGGGTATATATGGTTTTACCCACTTCGCCGGAACCCACAGTGGTCCGTTTCCTGTAAGTAAACACATATATCCTCTGCCTGTTATTTTTAATTCTACTGGTCCTTCCCACTTCCCTGTTTTTTATAGAGTCATCAGATGAAGGCACACAGGCACGGAAAGGCACTAGTTGAGCAATTTTACTGCCCTTTGGAATAAAAACAGGTGGAGTTAACGTATATACCATGACCTTAATAATCCCTGTGTAGTCTGCATCAATAACTCCTGGTAATACAAAAATACCTTGACGTGATGTAGATGAGCGACCAATTAATAAGGCTGATAACCTTTCACCTAATGGTCCTTTTACATTTGTATCTATTACTACTACTTTGTCAGATACGAGCGTTGAATCTACTGTGGTTTCCACATCCACTCCGGCACTTCCTGTGGTGGCGGCACGGAGGGAACAAATTCCTGACTTGATACTGGTGTTGCTCCCTGATTTACTATCATCGCGCGCGGGGCTGGCGCGCTCGGTTTCCAGTTTCCCTGCTTCCGGCACTCATTGGTATTATGATTATCCCTTTTGCAATTTTTGCACCATTTCTTGCTACTATATTGCTGCTGTTGTTGTGGCTGTTTACATTGAGTTCTGTAATGGCCTGATTTCCCACAATTAAAGCATTTCTTTTGCTTAGCTCCTCCCCCTTTTTGTCCTGGGGGCCTTGTTTAGTATTTGCAAAAGAATATACTTTTCCCGGTTCTCTAATTGAAATCATTGCTTGATAAGCTAATTGTTGTGACAACTGCAATACTTCTCCCAGAAACCCTTGCTGTAATGCCGTATTTGAAAAAGGACCTTGACCCATCAGCATTTGTGCTTGAACGCCATATAGAGGATCTCCCTGCTGCCGAGGTCGTGCAGCTTCACGTTCACATAGTTGTTGCCAGGCCCTGGAAAACAAAAGCTGCTGAGAAGGGGACAAAAGGATATTAGCAACTTGTTGAGAATCATGTGGTATCAGCACATCTGCTGTGAAAATAAATTGCAAGAGTTGTTGAGTATAACTGGATTGAAGCCCATATTGCGATACCGCAGAACGCGCCTTTTCTAAAATTTTCCAGTCAAAAGGTTCCCATTTTCTATTTCCCCCATGGTCCGTGATAATGGGAAAGGCAGATGGTAGAAAATTTCCTTCGATTAAGGCTTCACGAATAATTCCCTTCCATCTTCTGCTTCTTTCTTCTTCATCCGGTGGCGCAAAGGGTGGTGGAGCAGTCGGCACTGGCGGTGATAACGACGTAGCAAAAGGATTAGGTGTATTGTGGAGATTTTTCCTCTCGTTGGCATCTGTCGTTTTTAATTCCGATAATTTGTCCATAACTTGCTGCAAGACTTCCTCAGATAGTTCCTTTTTCTCTTGTTCTCCCAAAGAAATCGGTGCGGACAAAGGTTCCTCCACTGGGTGGAGCTCTCGGCGGGGTGGTGGGAGGTCAGGGTAGAGGCGGGACTTAGGCCGGCAGGACCGTCCGCCTGTTCCCCCGCCCCTTTGTAGTTCTTCCGCCTTCTCTTCCGAGTCCCCTTTGTCTGCCCACGTGCTGCCGCCATCTTGGCGCATGCTGTTGCCATTTTGGCTGCCGCCATTTCGGCGCGGTTCTAAGCACGTGGTCCCTGAATTCGCAGTTTCTACTTTGATAGGCACAGAAATTCGCGTGGAAAAGATAGAGACGATGATCATGAGAGTGAAGAGAAGGAGGAGAGCATGGTGTCCGAGGAGGAAGAGGAGGAGGAGATAATGGAGGAGGAAGAGGACGACGACGACTCTGACTACCCCGAAGAGATGGAGGATGAAGACGATGCCAGTTATTGTACTGAGAGCAGCTTCAGGAGCCACAGCACCTACAGCAGTAGCAACAGTTCGTTCGACTTTCATGCTGTGTAACGCTTCTTTAATTGACTTCCACAGGGTAGCATATTTATTCGCCTCCTTCGCGCTCGCTCCCCCCGAACTGATATCATCCCATAGCTCTCTGCCTATGGCTTCCCACGTAGCGAGTTCAAAAACGACTCCTACTGAGGGGATTAATTCTTTGTTCCATGCCCACATTAACAGCCCTTTAAGAGACGAGGATTCATATTTAAGTCCTCTCACAGAGAGCATGTGTTGGAGCAGATTTAGGACAGCCTCTTGTTGCTTATCCAACCCCATCTGTCTCCCCGACCGCTCACCTCTTCTAGGCGAGATTCCAGCGACTAAACAGGTGCACCTTTTTCCACTTAGTGACTGGGCAGGTCACTGCTCATTCCGCCGGGGCAGCGGATCATTCGGTCGGCCTTCCACCCTCTTCCTCGCCAAGTCTTGCAACTTTGCTGTGAGGATTCTGAGGGTCCCTGTTCGGGCGCCAATTGCGGGAGATGAGTGAGGACACCTGACACGATCAATGTGATCAAACAAGTGAACCTTTATTTGCATACACTCAGCGTGCTTTATAGCTTTCTAAACAAGACTTGGCAATCTATGATTGGTTACAATACAAACAATAGCCCACCCCTGAGTATGATTGGTTGCATCCCGGAAGCAACGTCATCATGGTGTCGAATTCCCTTTCTGCATCCAGGCACGTGCTCCCAGGAAAGGCTGGATTGTTCACATGTCTCAGGTATCCTTCCACAGAGGACCATGCTAACTGTTGAGAGTTTTGACTTCCTTATGATGGTTTCGAAAATCCCATACCAGAAAACAAATTGATAGTGACTCCTTTGAAATTCCAGGTGTTTTATCTTTGCAAGTAAAAGGCTTAATAGTCCCAAATCTCAAAAAAAAAAAAAAAAAAAAAAAACGAGTCTGTCTGAAACATAGTCCTTGCAAATGAACAATCCATGAAAGTATAAACAAGTCAAACTAGGTTGAGCAAATGTTCATGGAAAAGAAATTTATTTCTGCTGTGAGAAGTGTGCTCGTGTTTTCAATTTGAATATTCAAAATCAAGATTTTTTTTTTTAATGGCAAATACCTACTTTCAATTTTAGCTTTTTTTTTTTCCACAAAGAAATATTTCCTTCCCTGTTTTTTTAAAAATCAGTTTACTAGTTGAATTATTTTTTTATGGTTAAGTGTGGCTTTTTCTTTATTTTAAGCAGTGAGAGTGGGACTTACCAAAGACAAATTTCATTAAAGCAGTGTAAATAAGTGAGCAGATGAATTATAAAGTTAATAATCTATTTTGCATAAGCTTGTATTAAAAACGAGTGTAAAATATATTAAGAGGAAATATTTACTGATGGACTGACTCTGTGTAATATATAGTTTTGATTACTGAACATTCCAGTTTTATCCTAGCTAAAATATCGATCTCTTTGCACTGATGACCTGTAACTGCCTCATTATTTTTCTCATAGCTGTACTAAATACTGAAACCTACTGATGTTCTAAACAGCTAAGTAGATAAAAAAGATAATGAATTATGGCAGTTATATTCTGGGAACTGCTAAACGGATAGAAAATATATTATGGTTATGTCCTTGAAAGAAGTGCTTGTGCAATGTACTGTGAACTTTTTCTTATGCTTCTTGTCATGTCCTGATCGTTGACCACTGAATACTCCGAGCTGCTTCTTCCATTTAAAAAAAAATCAGTCAAATTTCCTTACTTTATATGGAAAGTTTCATGTTAGACAAAGCATAAGAGGTAGTTGCGCACTGGACTGAAATGAAAGATTACCTTTTATCCCTAATGATCTCTCAAACTGTGCTTGTCTGTGTTAGGCTAAACTTGGATATGCTTTTTTATGTTTTCCCTCAGAGCGGTTGAAGATGATACATAAAAAGAATCTTACCCACATTTCTGTAAATGGCTACAGGAATAAAATCTATTGAATGCATGATAAAAAGTTACTGCACCGTAAAAAACTGTACTGTTCAAGCATGGAAGCACTGTACAAAGTGCTTGTAAAAGCATTTCAGAATTTTTTTGCCTACCAAAGTAGAAGTAAGTCATAGCATCTTCTCCCTTTTGAGACAAATCAAAACAATATCTATGCAGCAATACATTGGGATAACTTCAGTTTCTGTACATGCAGTAGGAAAAAATTACTTCCTTGACTTTTCTTCCTGTTATATATGATCTTTCAGGATCTTGGAAAAAAAATACGTATGAAATACTGTGTTATCTCAAAGTAATATACTTTGTGATTTTCAATTCAGTGGCTTGTGCAGAAGGTCAAATTGGCTGTTCTTACAAACTGGTCTGTTTACAACAGCTGTATCTGACTGCATTATCACAGTTACAGAACTTGAGAAAATACTTACTTTGGAGAAGAGGGATTTAAAATACTCTTTATTTCAAGTGGTTCCATCTTGGAGGATTACTGTTTAGAATAGAAAAAGATTGCTAGCAATGCGGAGAACATGGATGTTTTCCCACTCAGGATTGTTTCTTATGTAAGGTCTTTTTAGGAAAGAATTTTTCTGCTGAAAAGTTTTAAGAGGATGTTTTTGTTTAATCTATAATAAGGTATGTCAATGTGAATGCACATGTTTAAAATCACACATTTTCCACATTGGCAGTTGACCTGCCATTGTTCCTATTTTTCTTGCTTTTCCTAACTTTTTCTCTGCTGTGAAGACTCTCTCCAGCTGCCTTTGTTTACATTCTGGAGTCGTATACTTTCCAGATAAGTGATGTTTGGGGTTCTTCCAGCTGTGATCAATGAGCGGCTCCTGGCACAATGTGAAAACAGTTGCAATTGAAATGGGAAACATTTCTCATCATCTTAGAAATCTTGACTTTCAGACAGATTATTCCTAACTGAACAAATGTCATCTGCCATACGTGACCCATGCATTCTCTGAAACTGCTTCAGAAACTATTGGTTTTTGTAAGGGAATGAGCATTTCCCTTATCTCTTACGCTACCTACCTAGATGATTTTTTAAATTTTTTTTTTAAATAGACACCTCTAGTGAGATGGCAGTAGGACCAACATGTTAGCCCACAGAGACTACCTGTAAGGATTAGATCTGTCAGCAAACTTTTTTTTTTATCTAAGTAGTGATAACATTCCTAGGCATAAACCTATTATTTCTTCCTTTTCTCTCATCTGTTTCAAATTACTTTTTCAAACTCCTGATTTTTCACTACACCAAGCTAGTTGAGCTTTCCCATCTCACTATGGTGAGAACGAGCAGGGGGCAGGCCTGGGGGGTCATGGCTGGATTGTAGTGGCCCAGTTATACTGACACAGGTGGCTGCGTCTCCACTGCATCACCAGCTCCAGGCTCTTTTCTTTGGTGTGCTTTATGGCTTCAACTTGCTCCTTCGCTTACGGCAACGTAGTAATTTGTGTGTGTACCCAGGAGCTTCGCCGAGGCTCAAATGGGATAATTCTTTGGTGGTGAAGTGCAGTTAAGTCCAGCCAAGAGGTGTCTGTCAAGAGAGGATTTCTTAAGTTGCGGAAATTTCTCAGGAGACCACAGTCTTTCAATTATGAGAATGGGAATTAAGCCTGAAAGTGGACAACTTGCAGCTTTTTTGGCAGTACTCTTAAAAATGCTTCGGGAATGGGAATGTGGTATTTAGTTTGTGTTGCTTAAATTGGTGTGATCCAGCTATTGACCTGTGTACCTGATGTGTCCTGCAACAGAATTCCCAACAATTCACAGCACTTCCAGTGGGAAGACTGGAGACATCTCTTTGGATGGCAGCAGTATCTTCCATCACCGAATGTTGAACCTTTTCTCGCAAATGGTCTGGCACTTAGGGCTCAAATGGTAGTGCCACTCTGATCTTGTTGTGCCTTCATGTGGCATGGCTGCAGTGTTGGCCTTGATGTGACGATGGGGGCGAGATGGGGATGACTGATCAGTGCCACATGTCTTGCTTTTACTGGATTTGGAGCATTGTTTGCTAAATCAGTGATGCGTTTTCATCAACTCTGGTTTGTGAAACTTCATTGTTAAATTATTAAGGATTTTCAGTAAGCACAAGAGACTTCTAGGTCTGAGCTGTGTGTTTTGATGAATAGCTAACAAGAAACACTTTTGCTCATATATTATCCCTGTAGACTTATTTTTCTGTGTACACAGAATGCAAAATCCACATTTAGTCAGTAGTAGTAGTATAATTAAATGTAAAGGGAGGAGTAAAGTGTGTAATGTTATATAAAAACAAAGTTAATTTATGATGATGAAATAACTATAACAAGTAGATTATGTTCATTCCTTAATGTCTGGGAAGTCCAGTGCATTCCTCTATAAATAATTACTAGTTTGATTTCAGCTTGACATTCTGCAAGGATCTTTAAAATATGAGTATTATGGGTCAGATAGGATAACAAGAATGTAAGTTTTCCCAGAGACAGTAGCAGAGTTGTAAATGCAGCTCAGGAGGAGAGATTCATTTGAGTGTTAGAATGCGATTATTTGCCTGCCATACATTTTAAGACAATTAGTATTGTGAATGACAGATGTTTGTTCCACTTTCGAAACAACTGTCATAAATTAACATAGAAGTTCTTCTAAGCTTAGAAGAATGCTATTGTTCCAGATGTAGTCTTAGTATTAAATATAATGAGGCATAGAATCATAGAATCGTCTGGTTGGAAGAGACCTTCAAGATCATCGAGTCCAACCATTCAACCTGCTCTGTCAGGGTCCCTCAACCATGTTGCTCAACACCAAATCCACATGGTTTTTAAACACCTCCAGGGATGGAGAATCCCTGGGCAGCCTGTTCCAATACTTCACAACCCTCTCTGTGAAGAAATTTTTCCTGATATCTAACCTAAATTTCCCCTGGTGCAACTTGAGGCCATTCCCTCTTGTCCTGTCATTCATAACATGGGAGAAGAGACCGACCCCCATCTCCCTACAACTTCCTTTCAGGTAGTTGTAGAGAGCGATAAGGGTCCCCCCTGAGCCTCCTCTTCTCGAGACTTAACAGTGCCAGCTCCCTCAGCTGCTCCTCATAGGACAAGTTCTCTAAACCCTTCACTAGTTTTGTTGCCCTTCTCTGAACCCACTCCAGCACCTCAATGTCCTTCTTGAAGTGAGGGGCCCAAAACTGGACACAGTACTCAAGGTGTGGCCTCACCAGTGCTGAGTATAGGGGGACGATCACTTCCCTGCTCCTGCTGGCCACATATGATGTTTTTTAAATTGAAAAAAAGAGATGTTTTTAAAATAGATTTGTTTAAAAAACGTCTGCTCTGCTTAAAGGTTTAACTTTTCGTTGTGGCTGATACTTCAAATGAATATGTAAAAATAGGTTGAGTTCAGTAGTATGAGAGGTGTATTGCATGCTGTACTTACTGGAGATTTAATCAAACTCCCTTTTTTGTATAGAAGATCATTGTAATAGGTGGAATTTATACTAGATTTTTTTTGTACTTTGATGGGGTTTTGTATGCCTTTGAAAACTATAGTGCCTGAAGACATGGAGCTAGATTACAGTCAAGGGGTTTGTCTCCCATCTCAGATTGTTTAGAGATAAGGTGGGAAAGCATTACCTCTACTTTGTGGCTTATTAAGATACAAGAAGTTGATAGTTGAATCAAAAGATAGTTGATTTGGAATTAGCTTGATGTTAAAGCTTATGTATGTACATAATTTCATGGCATGGTGAATGGAACAATTCTGTAAAAATACGTGGAACATAAACTCTGTTGTTTTAAAGGTCAGTGGAAGTCATCTTACCCATATGACATCTCTGTGACATGAACAATGGAGAGTCCTTCTTAGTATAAAAGTGCAGCTGGTTCAAAGAGGGGAGGGGGGAGGAAGTGCTCCTTCTTGGTTCAGTACTGAAACCCAGTATTGCATCTTATTTGCTCTTTTGTATTTAATGCTTTAAAAATTCAGTAATTTTTAGAAATATTAAGCCCTAATGTTTCTGGAAGCCGAAGTTTGGTTAAGTAATCAACTTCTGAAGTTATTGATAATTAAATCAGTCATGTTTGGTCCTAAGGTTTATAAATTCTGTAAACATGTTGGATCCACGTCTGACGTCTGACAGCACATAGCTGGAACATCCGTCTTTTTAATTTTAGTATCCGTCAAAGTTTGCTTTTGACCTTCTTTCCAAGCAGTTTGGCCAGATATAGACTGTGTTCATGATAGCAGATGTGCTTTATGAAGGCAACTTTGAAATCTGAATTCTCAGCATTCCTTAAAAGTGGGGTACTTCAGAGTTAAAAGTTGTGGAACATGCTCTACCAGTTTTTCATTTCTATATTTTATTTGTTTTTATTGTGTTTGAAGTGAAAGCTCGAATATTTGTAACAGTTTCTTCACTTATGTTCTTAATGCTGCCAATATTGGACTATCATTTTATGCAACAGTGATATTTGAGAAATATGAGATACTGCACAAAATAATAGCCATACTGAATTCCAAAAGCAAAATTAATTAGTATCTTGCTGTAAAATCAGTGATTTCTTTCAATAATTCATATAAATATTTCCTAAGAGCCTGAAATATAACAGTTTGTTGTAACATAAGGAACATAAACACTCTTATAGAAAAGAAAAGCATATTTCTTATCCTGGTAGATTAAACTTTGTTCTCTAATGTGCTTTTTGGTATGTCTCTTTTGTCTATTTATCACTAGTACGCTTTTAAAAATTACTTGTGAACTATGAAGTGTTGTATATGCCTTTATGGAATACTAAAGATACAATTTTGTTGCGAAGCCATTTTTTAAAACAGATGATAGCAGAGATACTGTATAAAGTAGAAATATTAGCATTAAAACATTGCAGAACTTTTTTTTTGTTCACTTTGAAGACAGCTGAAAAGACTGATATTTGAACATTTTAAACTAAATTTTAGCATACCTGCATTTACTAAAGCGACTGAAGATTTGTCATAAGTTTAAATATGGATTAAACATTGTTTTTTTATTTTCTTCATTAATGTTCTATTGCAGCATTTGTTGTTGTTTTTAACTACAAACTGAGTCCTAATCCTTTCAGAGTCTAATGCTCTGATTAGGTTGAGCCCAGCCCCTGGGGTATTGCAAAGAGATGTATCAAACAGGTCTGGTTCTTGTTAGAAAGTTATTTCAGCTGTTTTTACAAAAGGGTAGGATGATTTGCCTTTATTATTCCTATTTGCAAGAGCTATTTTCGACGTTATTTTCTCTCCTGGTTTATTTTCCAACATATTTTTGTGGTGAGTTTATAATAATTTATTCCAGTTCAAAAATTGTCCTTAAACTTAAATGTTTTTTCTCCATCTCCTGGTTTATCACAGATATGTTTACAAGAAAGCTGTCATATTCTCTCTGATGCTTCGTTTAGCTCTTTGTTTCCTCTCAAAAGATGAGCTCTTCATCCTAGTAACTCTACTCTGCCCATGTTCCATCTGAATTTGTTGTGACTTGTTCTGAGAAGCTGGAGATGCACCCAGTGTACCATGTGAGTTCACACCACTGCCACCTGTAGTCGCATTAATCCTTGTCGATTTTGACAGGCTTGCTCAAGAGATCTTAGGGTTTGGATTTGTCTCAGTGAACAGCGGGGTTCAGAGTCATCCTGTGATGGAAAGTGTCCAGTTCCTTTTCTTGCTCTTTCTTCAATTTGAGCTCTCACTTCGAATTTTGAATTCTGAATAGCCCTTGCACTATGTGCTATTGAATTTCATCTCATTCTAATGTGTCTCATTTTCCAGGCTATCTTGCTCTTTTCAGTAAGCCGTTGCTCGTTCTCTTGAGCTGGGAACAGCTCCCAGCTTTGTGCGGTGAGACGTTTCATCGCTAACTCCTCGGCAGAGCTGGGACCATGTGACTGACCAGGGAGAATCACTGGTGCCCTGGTAATTTGTCTTTCAGCACTATCGTTGTATTCATCATTTGTAAGTATTCTGGTCCTTGACCTTTTTTTTGACTTCAGCTAATACTTTTCAGTGTGGTACTGTGTTAAATGTTCCACTGAAATGTAAATGAATTAGTCCTGTTATATTGGCTTTGTCTAAAGAGTCAAGATAACATTTTTATTACAAATTGCCTTGGGCATTCCTGTGCTGTAATATATTCCTTATTCCAATTTCTATTCTGTTTTTGTAATCCATCATTCCTCCAAAACTTGCTTTTCTGCTTTGCGTCCCGTTGAGGTCAGACTGAGGGCTTGTAATGGTCTGGAGTAGCCTGGGTCATGTTTCCTTTCCCTTCGCTGTGTTTTGTAAGCAGTGATGTTTCCAATTCTGTATCACCGGTCCCTTCCAGTAAGAAAGATTATTGAAACAAACAAACATCTACTTTTGTGAATCACTTTTGTGATTTCATGTGCTAGTATTTTCAGAATTCCATGATGGGGATTATGTGATCATTTAAGGCCTGAATTGGAGGGTGATATGATTCCACACACACTCCCCCCCCCCCCCCCCCCGTTTTGTTTGTAGCTTTTTTTTTCTTCCAAGTGAGTGGACAGTTTTCACATTGTAGTTCCTGTAAGCTAAGTTGCCTTTGCCCATCTAATGCCTTAGTAGTCTTACTGAAAGCTGAGTTAACACTGAGGTCATGGTAAATTTGTGTTTTGTAAGTATCTGCCTCACTTGTGCAGCTTAGCAGCCTCACTTATTTGTTTGTTTTTATTTTAGTTGTGTTGCTGAGGAATTCTTTATTGATTCCTTCACCAAGTCTTGGCTTGTGACCCTCTCTTTATACCTTGGTCTTCTCACAGTCAAGATGTGTTCTTGGCTGGTGATAGGAGTTCCCCGATTTCTTCTATCTACTCCTGTTCTCCATTTTGAGGTGATTATTCTTCTGTTTCACTCTGGATTTCTTATCCTCTTCTCTATAGATAAAGGTCTAAATCCTGCCTGAATGTTTTACCGTGAGGACCTCTGTGCTGAATTAATACAATTTTTACACATAATTGCATTGTTTTTAAAGGGAAGGAAAGAAAATGGCAATAAACTGAGCAGGCTTCTTGAAATCTGCACATTTTTTCAATTGTGTGAAGTCATAAAGATATTTCCATCTTTGCTGCTGCTTCAGAAGCAAGCAAGAAAATCTTAGTGTATTTCAGCATATCAGCCTACTACACTTGGGTCATTGTATCCTGGCAACTGAAAGTATTTTTACATGAGTTTTTGATTTTTTTTTTCGTCAGTCTAAAAATTGTAAAACTGAAAACTTCCGACAAACCACCACAGAATTCTAGAGGAGTGAGAAGGACTGAGAAAATAGTAATATTTACATCACCACCTTAATAAGTGCTTCTTCTAGTAACATCCCTTTACCTGTAAGACATTCAAGACTGAATTGTATGAAAACTATTGAAGACATGAGGACCAGGTGAGTGTGGCCATACAGTGCGTCCTTCACTTGTAAATTTGCTCTGAGCCCTCCCAGTTGTTCTTAACAGATTCTTAACTCTCTTTCATAATTAAGCTGTGGAAGTTAGGCAGAGTTTAAACTATCTGAATATATATTGCTGAAGCAATTGAAAACTTTTAATTGCTTCTGATGGAGACAGAGATGTGTTTAATTTTTAAATAATCTTGTAAAAACCAGGTTGAAAATATTAATTTTGTAAACTTCTATATCAATTTGACCTCTTGTTAAAAGTTGACTCCTGCGAAGAAAGGAGCTGTGGAGGCTTTCAGCTCAAAGGCAAAATATTTCAAACGATACAGGAAGGCAGATTTAAACTGCAGACAATTTTCGAGCCCTAAGATAAGTAGGTGCTAGTGCTCTGAGATTTAGTACCTGTGTGTATATATATGGCTATGCCTACAGTTATCAAACTCTTTCATACAACCCTAAGTGGGCATCCTTTTTGGCAGGGATTTTGCTCAGGGCATTTCTGCAGTGGAACAAAAGCAAAACCCTAGGAGACTGATTCAGTCTTGTTGGCTGTGCTACTTCAAATGGATGTTGGACCCTGCAGTATTTTTTCTCATCATGATTTACTGGATTTGGAGAGCAGTGTTGCTCTGTGTGCTTTGTGTGTGCTTTGTGTACTTGTGATGGCAGTGGCACCAGGCGCGTATGCGTGTTTTTCCTATACAGTTATCCACAGGGTAGATGCACTTTTCTTCATGTTTACCAATGCTTGAAGTTCTCATTGTGTACCTTAAGATCTCAGAGTTAGCTTTGCAACTTTTCTTACCTAGATTCTCAAGTGTATTTAAGGTGGGTTTCCATCTTGCAGCATGGCTGAGGTGCTGCTGGCGGTTACTGAGAGGGCGGCGTGTCCCAGCTTCGCCAGCGCTGGTCCCTTCTGTAAACCTGCAGCAGTGCTTGTCTGACCCTGGCAATGAAACTCATAGAATGGTTTGGGTTGGAAGGGACCTCAAAGATCATCTAGTTCCAAGCCCCCTGCCATGAGCAGGCACACTCTCCACTACACCAGCTTGCCCAAA
This sequence comes from Tauraco erythrolophus, assembly GCF_009769465.1. Lineage (NCBI taxonomy): Eukaryota > Metazoa > Chordata > Aves > Musophagiformes > Musophagidae > Tauraco > Tauraco erythrolophus. The sequence continues at coordinate 118,363,382 of NC_141465.1, read as the reverse complement.
GCCTCATCCAACCTGGCCTTGAACACTTCCAGGGATGGGGCATCCACAACTTCTCTGGGCAAGCTGTGCTAGTGCCTCACCACCCTCAACGTAAAAAAATTTCTTCCTTATAATGTACAGGATACGATTTGCAACCATCTTAGCCTTAGCTTTCTGGCAATTTTAAGTCCTTGAAGCAGCTTTTCTCAGGGTTGTGAAAGGACTTCTTCTAGCAAAGGACAGCAATGAGTGTTTGAAGGAGCAGCGCGTGGGAACTACGAGACCACTTTTGGCAGCGTTTTTAGTCTGTACTGAATGTATGGAGAAAGGAATCAAAATACTTGAGGTTTTTAAAGAAGAAAAATAATAGACATGGAATATGTTTTTTAATGGTTGTTATTATTGTGGCTTCTCCATCAGCCTTTAGTTGCGAAGAAATTTTGTCTTTCATGATTATCCATGATTAACATTTGGTTGGAAGAAAATGGCTACGTTCGTCTCAGGTCGCTTTCCGGCAATGAACAACTCGATCTCTTTTTGTGGTGTGTTTTCCTCACGTTTGCTGTGCTGCAACCTTTACCCCAGCTGGGTCTCCCATGCTGAGCTGTTTGTTTGATGTATGGATTGTGGAGGAGGTCCTGATGCAATTCTGAGATAACCTGTGCACTCACTCCCTGTTTGGGAGCTAAATTCAAACAAGACTCATCCTGAAGATAAACCCTCAAAGATTGCTGACTAGTATTACCTCTTCTTTCTCTTTTGAGCAGCCCCAGTAGTGCCATGCCCAGGTGGATGGCCAGGGGAGTGCTTTTGCTTGTGTTGGATCTTGTCCATTGGGAGGAGTGTGTTGAGAGGCCTCTAAAGGGAAAGGAGTATGTGCCAGCTGTGTCAATCTAAAGATGAAATAAAACTCTTCACTGTGATAACCATCATTATTTTTTAATCTACTGCTCAAAAAAACCCCATGTTATACTGCTTAAATGAACGAAAATCAATTTGGGGTATTTTTTCAAAAAATACACAGCCTTTGCTATTTGCGGTGACAGCCTGTGAAGGATCTCATTGCGGTGTGGTGGTTAAAGGAGCATAATTTTGGTTTCAGCATGTGCAAAAGGAGGAAGAGAGAGAGCTGAGATAAATACATTTATCTTTGCAAAGTAACTTTTTTGTTGCTTTCTGATGGCAGATGAGGAGAATGTCGTGAACAAAATGTTTTAAAAGCTTCAGCCTTGTCTGCTGCCGTGTTTGTGGGGCCACGTGTGGTGGGTTTTGAGGGAGAAAGGGAATGTCACATTGCTCACGGATGGTGAAATGTATTCAACCTTGAAGAAAAACAGCATGAAAGTGTGGTCTTCTCATCTCACCTTTGACCTGAGATGAGATGCAGAGTATTTTTAAGCCGTGATTTTAACGATGTTATGGCATTTCTTTAAGCCTTGGCTGCCTTAATGATTATGCAGAAAAATCTTTTTTTTTTTTTTTTTTTTAGAATAATTGTGTCTTAATTACTAGAAAATACAGTTGCATTAAAAAAAGGATCTTTATTCTTTAACTAAAAAATCCCTACATTTTCTATTCATTAAATGTCAGCTCAGCGTTGCCTTCTTGCTGTATCATTCAGTGATTACATTTCTCTGAATATTTCAGTTTAACTGTCTTGCACTAAGATATTAAGTGCAGCCTGGGAGAGAAGGAGCAATTCTGGTTCTTCTGGAGACTGAAAAATTAAAAGTTCTGGACCATAGCACATTCTTAACACACCTGAAGGGCTTAAGGGTTCTTTTAATATGAAACAAGGCAGCGTTCCCTTCCCCTTCCAACTTGTCTCCACTCACTCCCATTTTGAGTGTGGGCCTTGTTCCGTGTTGAATATTAGTGGGGGATGAATAGGCAGGATCTTCCACCTGCTGGAAGGTCAGAAAAGATCTCAATGTTGTCGTTGTTGGACATCTGTTACATAGCACAAGGTACAAAGGAGGTGCAGGTTTTCCAAGCTCCTCAACTGCTCGTTAAAGTGTTACAGGGTTTGGGTTGAGGTTGATTTGGTTGATTGGTTTATGTTGTTTTATTTGTTTGTTTTGATTTTTTTTTTTCAAGTTACAGACAAAAGATGGCTACTTTTGAGGTAATTTGTAATTTAGTTCAATATCAAAGACATGTTCATGCTCTGGTTTCTAATTCACCATATTTTGCTGGAAGTAGCATCTTCATGATGGCCTTTTCTTGCTCACGAAGATGGAAGCTCTGGAATAGGGAAGATGAATAGCAGTCAACAAAATAATTTTTTTTACCTGTTAATTGATGTTGTATGAGGAACACTCGTTCATTTACTAAGATGTAATCCTCAGCTTAAGTGACCTGCTTGCAGTTATCCTACTTCTCTTGACTGTAGAAGTGCTGGAGAATTTGATGGTTAATCTGCATTTCTGTTGGATTTTACCAGAGAAGGATCATGTTGTAATGATGCATTGCCTTCCATTCCTTGAGGGGCGGAATGGAAACATTTTATGTCTTGATCTGGCACTGCAGTTGCTAGTGATATTAATCATTATTGTATACTTGTGTATTTTCAGTCTGAGGCAGTCTTTGAGGTATTAGGGTATCTTAGCTTGTACGTGTTTCTTTGAAATATATTTTGCTAACAACCTTAACGTCAAGAACAAATGAAAGCTATGTTAATATGTTTGGTTTTGCATTACAGCCTTCTAGAATATCTTTATCTTCATTCGGTCAGGCATACTCAATTATAACTTAGTTTACTTTTTGCCTAGAAATACATAAAGTAGTTCACTATTCTCCGTTACACCTTTCTTTTAAATAAACTGCCTGAGGAGTCATGGTCTTGTGATGATAAAGGCCTAATGCTTTAGAAAGAGATGTCATTACTGCTTATAGTCACAGATACTGGAGATTTTCAGGCTAATGTTATAGCTGTACTGAAAAGTTCTGTTGTCCAGTTCTTTAATCGTTGACGTCTTTCAGAGTGAGCTATAATCTAGCTACTATAACTCACAAATTTATTAAATAGTGGTTTTGTCCATATTAGATCTTATAAGGATAAACTTATTATTTTTTTGCCTTATTTCTTGTATAGTATTATACTTAAAAGTTTGGAAAATGGGGTGCAGTGATTTTGCAGATCAATGATGAAAAGTATTTGTTGTCATATGCAGATACTAGAGTTACGTATACAGTTACATAGTTCATAGTATTCAAATCAAATGTTTGTTTTGTGGACTAGGGGAGCTTGTCTCTACAACGCATTCCTTAAAATCATCCTGTTCTGTGGAGGAGTCAAATATATATGAAAAAAAAGAGGGGGGGAAGGAAGAAAGAAAGAAAGCAGAGGGAGAGGGAAAGATAGGGAGGAAAAAAGCATGAGGAATTGATTGCACAGTGCTGCTCATCCATGGTTCCTTCTGTTATTGTGGGATTTTGTATCAAGGTAAAACATTAACTTTTTTTTTCAATATAGAAAATGAAAGCAATGAAAATTTTCTCAGGGATGGAAAGGTATAGATGCACTTTTTTATTTTCAGGATTGGGTTTAAATTTGTAGATGATAAACGCTGCTGTGAGGATACAGGAATTGCATTTCAGAAGACATTTCAGGAGTAGGAATGGTACCCAGGCATTTCTAATTTACCTGTAAAGCAACAGGAGGAAATGGCTAAAGCAGAAGTAAACCTCTTAACATGAATGAGGGAATAAGAGTGTGTGTGGAATGAAAAAGCCTTTCTGTCATCTAAATTCATAGCTAAAAGTACAGAGCTATAGATGGAACCCCCATTGGCCTGCAAAGATAGTTTGTGTTTAAAATGCTGGTGTCTTTGCCATTGTTTAGATGATTATGATTTTAAAGTTGTAATTCACAGCATAAGTTCAGTAATTTAATGTAAATTTTGTTATATTGACATCTTTTTTTTTTTTAATCTTTGCTTTTTTTACTGACTTGCTAGGAAGAGAAACTTCAGCCTCTCTCTCCGTTTAGCCTTTGCCCAAACTCCCAATTTTAAGTCTTCATAGCAGCTGCTGTAATGAACAGGCAGGTACGACATGGAATATGCATTCATTTATAGAAAAAGCGTAGTAATGGAGCAGAAAATCACTTTATTTGTTTTTAGTGTTTTAAAAGTATTCTAGAGAGATACTAATGTGCGGTGTCAGTTAGAAATGGGAGTAAGATTTATCATTGAAGAACCTTTTAATAAAGATTTCTATTCTTAAGCTTGCTTCTTGTCCGTGATTGGAGAGAAATACTGGGCAATACTCTTTCTCCTTTTTTCTGCTGTCATAATCTATCCACAAGTAGAAACGATCTCCTAAATAAATGCCTTTTTTAAAATACCAGGAACTGTAGCAAATGCCTTTCGAAACATAGAACCAAGCTCATCATGTACTTATATTGCAGAAAATTCCGTTGTTTTAGCAAGTTTTAAGTTTTTTAATCCTCACTCTTGCATTTTGTGTTAAATACTGAGATTTTAATCTTAAATTTAGTTCTTCTCAAATTTCATGGCTTAATTTAATTGGTTTTATAGAAATGATAGTATGTTGTTTACTAAGACATCCTCTCTAACCAACCTATTGCACCCAGACACAAAACTCTAATGAAATTCAGATTCAGATGTAATCTTTTCTCCTAACAGTAATCAAAAACAACGGCAAGCATCATCTAAGCATGTGGTTGCCATAGTACAGATGTGTCTTTGCTATGGTTTCTTGTATGTGTTGCCGTTTCTTTGATCTAAAGGGCAATTTAAATGGGAATGATAGTGTAGTGAACTGCTGGTCTTGTGGTCTTTGTCCACAATGTGGTTAGCAATACTGAATAATGGTTATTAACAACTTTTCTCATTTCCTCTATTTTTTTTCCTCCTGTTGCTGTGATTTTGAAAAGCTTCATATCTATCCTATTCTTTGTGCTGATTGCTGTTTTTCTTTTGAGTACCAACCTGGATATATCCCTATCTTCACAACTGTTGCTGTAAAAGCCATTTTCAGTTCCCTGTGTAGGTTGTCCTACCCTAGAAAAGTCTCTTTCAAAATCAACATTCTTTCAATAGGTTTAGAAAGTAAATAACGCATAGATGTAGCAAGTAATTTAGCTGTCCAGAATTTCCTTGTTCAAACTGTAATATTGTGTAAGGAATTACAAACTGGTAATTTTGATCTTGTGGTTTTTCAGAATCTTGGCTGAAATCTTGCATGACACTAGTTAAAAAACCCCAAAATAACACAAACACCCACACTGAAGAAAAAGCACCCCGAAACAACAAGAACACCATCAATCCACCCTTTTGATTGAAGCCATCACTTGAAAAATTCAAGATCACTTCCCTGCTCCTGCTGGCCACACTGTTTCTCATACATGCCAGGATTCCGTTGGCTTTCTTGGCTGCTTGGGCACACTGCTGGCTCATGTTCAATCGGCTGTCGACCAGCACCCCCAGGTCCATCTCTGCTTTCTCTGGTCCTTTCCAGCCACACTTCCCCAAGCCTGTAACGCTGCAGGGGGTTGTTGTGGCCCAAGTGCAGGACCTGGCACTTGGTCTTGTTGAATTTCGTACAGTTGGCCTCAGCCCATCGATGCAGTCTGTCCAGGTCCCTCTGTAGAGCCTCCCGACCCTCAGGCCGATCAACACTACCTCCCAATTTAGTGTGGTTAGATATTTGTCGGGAGGAGTGAAAATTTCTCTCTCCTCTAACTTTATCTCCATCACAGGTAATCAAAACCTTGTAGTCTGAGTTTGGGAAGTTTATGGGGTTGAGAGGTTAACCTTTATGGTTAGGCTGCTTTAGACTAAAGATAATCATCTGAAAGTTTCGTAGTGCCTGGCAGATGAAAACTATGTCTGTATGGTCTCTGCAGCGTGAAGGAAGATGATGGCCCTTCTCTTTGTCTAAAGTTTGGTAGCTTCAGTCTGGCAATCTGTGTCTTATTCTGTGGGGAATGACTTCTGAGTCTGAACTGAGTGGCTTGACAGGGGCGTTGATGTGCTTAGTGATAATACAAATGTGATAATATTTGCTCCTGTTTTGGGCAGTTTCTTGAAGGAATACAAAACAAATGTTTGAAATTGAGTACCACATCGATGTTTTTTTGTTGTTGTTGTTTCTCAGAGGCAGGTTTCTATTGAATTCTGGGTAAAATAATGTAATAACATTGGGAGAGACTGAAAAACATTTCCACGTGCAGCACCATTCTTCCTAGGAATTTTAAGGCATAAGAAGGGGGAGGAAAAAAGCCCACAAAACCCCTAGAAAAGCAGTAGTGCTTGTTATAGCTAATGTGACTGGAAAATTGATTATAACTATTTTTCCTACTGATGTTTTACCCTGCCAGAATAATGTAGGCCTGCTTTAGACAGCTTCTGTAGTGAGTATACTGTGCTTGCTTTCACAGGCTTGTTGACTTGAAATTAAAGAGGAAATTATAGTTAGAAGCAAAGAAACTTTACGTTCGGTGATTTGTAACACTTCAAAGGTCAAAGCAAGTGTGTTTGTCTTGGTTATGCTAAGAGACTCTAAGTGCTTTGATCCTGAGTTACTCAGGATTACATAGTCTAAACTACTGACTTTAAAAATTGTGTTAATATAAAAAAATATTTCATATTAGAATAGCAAAATTTACTGATGCTTGTGTTTCTGATGCCTTGTCATTTCAGAAAAAATATAATTGAAAAATAATAAATCTTATCTTAAACTTGTCAGTATTTTCATTTAGAAAACCTTTGTCATAGATTCAGCTAAGAATATCAGATCTTTTATGCCAGAAAACAAAAGCCTGCTCCTTCTTGAGAAAAATAGAAAAGAACTTGCATATTAGCTGTATTGTTTCTGATGATATCTCAAATGTCTGAATTTTCTGTGCTTCTGAGAGCTAGTTTTTATTCTAACTCATTAAATAATCCAGCATGACATCTGGCATGTGCAAAAGGAAGAAGAAATTTAGGCTTTTGATTAGTAACAATAGAAAATCCCCCATCCCTGCAGCTGAGCCTACGTTTTATGAAATTTATATAAACTTGCGTGACTTTTAACATTCGATGCTTAACTGTTACGTACCATTTCAAAGAGATTGATTATCTCTCTGATCTTGTTTGCTCAGTTTAGCTGTTGCTGCATCTTCATAGAAGAAAAGATGAGACTTGAGGGCCTATTTTATTTGGCATAGGGCAAAACATACGCGCCGGTGAGCAGCAGGGAGCCTCTTCCCATGGCCAGGGAGGTGCGCGTGCCCCGGCTGGTGCTTTGACTTGTGTTGCCAGCTTGAGTTAACTGCAGAGTGCCTTTAATATCTAGCAACAACATGAAAACCTGTGTCCAGACCATGAACGCTCACTTTGTTCAGATCAACAGCTTATTTGATGGTATAATTGAGCTTTAGAAATGGACTTACTGAGTTAATATTAGTTGAGCAGGTTTTGATGCAGTGTTTTTTGAGTCAGCCTGTCAGTGTGGGGAGCTGCTGCGCCCTCTCAGCTCACTTGAAAATGCCCAGGCCCATGTCTTGCTCTCGCATGAGGGGCAAGATCTGGTTGTCAGCAGAAACCCTCCATTCACTCATGTCTGCTTCTGCTGCAATGTCCGTGATCCCAGATTTAGCTGTGTATTGAGCAGTTAGAGAGCAGTCATTGCTCCTGCTGCAGTTGGATTCTTTGCAGCGCTTGAGGTTAACAGATGGAGGAGATCTTCTAGCAGCCTTCCAGTACTTAAAGAGGGCCTACAGGAAAGCTGGAGAGGGACTTTTTACAGGGCATGTAGTGATAGGACAAGGGGCAATGGCTTTACACTGAAAGAAGGGGTGAGGCACTGGAACAGGTTGCCCAGAGAAGTTGTAGATGCCCCATCCCTGGAAGTGTTGTTCAAGGCCAGGATGGATGAGGCTTTGGGCAACCCGGTGTAGTGGAGGGTTTCCCTGCCCATGGCAGGGGGGTTGGAACTAGATGATCTTTGAGGTCCCTTCCAACCCTAACCATTCTATGATTCTATGATTTCGATTAGATCTAGGGAAGAAATTCTTCACTCTGAGGGTGGTGAAGCACTGGAACAGGTTGCCCAGAGAAGTTGTAGATGCCCCATCCCTGGAAGTGTTGTTCAAGGCCAGGTTGGATGAGGAATTGGGCAACCTGGTGTAGTGGAGGGTTTCCACTCATGGCAGGTAGGTTGGAACTAGATGATCTTTGAGGTCCCTTCCAACCCAAACCATTCTATGATTCTGTGATCTTTTGGCAGGGTCCAGCAGCTGGTGTTGTCTGCTGGTGTGGTGAGCTCATTGTGAAGAAAAAGAGAGGAAACTGTGGAAAATGAATATTAAATGCCAACTGGTTGCTTGTAAATTGTCAGGTATCTTCTAGTACAAAGATGAAAATGGGACCTGAGTAAGCAGAATGATTTGGAAACACAGGGAGCTGGGGGATGGCACTGAAGATTAGGAAGGTGTGAGGTCATATCTATTGGTGTTACACTTCTTACAGTGGTTGAATCAGACCCCTGTGTGATAAGGAACTGATATTTCAATACAGCTGTTCAAATGTGGGGTCAAAGCAAAGGCAGGCGGTGGCATTAGAAATTTGGGTGTAGACGTTAGGTGTTTGGGTGAGGGGGTCAGAGGGGTAGCGTGGGTGGGGCAGGAGGCCATGAGCTGAGGTGAATGTAGACAACCCATCCTGCAACAAGACTGCAGCCGGCTGGAGGAACTCCTGGCTCAGGGATGTTCAAGATAGAGCGTCAGCCACTGGGGCACGAGATCTGGGGAGAGGCTCTTGAGATGTGGTGTGCAGATGCACTGAAAGATGCCGCTGGAGTCAGATGGAGGGAGAGACTTAGATGACCGAAAAGAGAGACTTTAGGACTATGTAGAGACCCCAGAAGAATGTGAGAGGTCCCTAGGATAGGAACAAAGCAGCAGTTATGGGGGCCCCGTGGTGGCCCCAGCACTGTATACGCCACACGGCTGACCTGCCTCATTCTTTTCCTGGATCGTGTAGCCTTCTCCTTGGGACCGGGAGGCCTTGTGAGAGGACCCACTGCACTAACCCACCCAGCTTCCCTCCTGGGGGATTTGGTCTCCATGCTCTTCAGTCTTAAACTGTGACAGTTGGTCAGGATATGGTGTCAGAAGCTGAAGAATCCTGGATAGCCGTTGTCTTTGAAATGTGTTCCATTCAGTAACGCAATAAAAGCATCCTAATAAGAAAGTTTTATTACGTATGGGGTGTGTAGAGTTTTATACTAATACTCTTTCCTGTGTGTTTTTTATAATTCTCATCTCTTACGTTTTCTTAATGCTGCATACTGTAAATCTGCCAAATTCATACACTGATTTTAAACTATGCTTTTTAGGTGTATAGTGAGGGAATTTAGCTTCCTATTTGTTTCCTCTTCCTCTTGTCGCTCTTCTTTGGAAATTTTGTCCTATTCCATTTTTTTCCATGCTACTATGCAGAATCGAAATACTTCTCAAAATCACACAGAGGAAGGAGAGGGAGCAAGGTACAATTGGAAGTATTGTCTATGTATGCATGCAGAGACAGCCCATTGAATATTTGTGCTCTTTAGCCAGGAAAACTCCCCCCCCCCCCCCCCCCCCCCCCCCCAAGAAACGTAAACAGCTGACATGTACGTTTAAGTGTAATTTTACAAAATACTGATGTACCAATTTTAAGCTGTCACCTGTTTTTTACATTAGCATGTTACACTGGTACCAACAATACTGGTGTTGTGGGTTAGGCTGAACCAACCCCCCACCAGCCGGTCACTCACCCTCCCCCCCCACCCCAGGAATGAGGGAGAGAATTAAAGGATAAACGGGAAACCCGTGGGTTGAGATAAGAACAATTTAATACAGATGATTTAATACACAGTGTAGGTGCTCACCACCCCCTCGTATGCGAAGCCCGTCTTGTCCCGAAGCTGCAATCCCAGATGAACGCGAGGCCCCGAAATAGAGAGGGGCAGAGAGAGAGAGAGAGTACTCCGAGAGTGGGAGTACTGGGAGAGAGAGAAAAATAAAGAAAAACAATAGAGCAACAGCGCAGCAAGCGCAAAAGAGCAAAAGCGTCGAAAGAGCCAAAGCGCAAAAGCCCTTCTGTCCGGCTGACCCTCACTTTTATACTGGGCATGACGCTGCATGATATGGAATGCTAATTGGCCAGTTTGGCCCTCAGTCTTAAGTTCCACCACAAATCACAAGGGGAATCGTGTCCCCCTTGTCCCAACTATGCTCCCCCCTTATCCTGCTGTGCTTCTGCACTCCGGCACACTGAAAAGTCCTTGGAGTTTCACGTCCAACCACAAACATCAGCTTGCTATCAGCATTCTTCTCAGAGTGAGCCTCTGAGTAAAACCAAAACACGGAGCTCTTCCAGCTGCTAAAAAGAAGAGCTAACTCTGTCCCAGCTAAAACTAGGACAACTGGCAATGCAGAAATGAAAGATTTTTTTTTTAAAAAAAAAAAAGTTAGTGAAAGAAAATGTTGTGGTAGAGAGAAGTGTCGTCCTACCACCTTGAAGCAGCTCTCTCTCTTTAAATTCTTCCTCTGGACAGTTCCTGCTGTTCTACTAAGTAGTCCATATTTTGCAGAAAGGTTTTTATGCTTATGCAGAGTCTCAAACAATCTGTGTTTGTGGGATAATCAACAGGAGGGAGGCAGTAGCACAGCTTTCTGAGCTATTAAAGGTGTGCCTGAGGCTCGTCAGTAGTAGCTGCATAGTGCAACAAAAATCATATGACAATACTGAGGACATAAGTGCTGCTACAGTTACTATTTTCTATAATAGATGTGATCATTACTTGATAACACAGCACAGTAGCTGTCACAAACCATTTTTCCTGTTAGGAAGACTGTAATTTTTCTCTTTTATAGTTCATATTTCGGTGCATTAGTGTGCTGACCATAATGACAGTGACTCTCTTGAGTTAATTTTTTTTTGCTTCCTTTTATAGTGGATTTGGTATAGAACATGAAACTGATTAAAATGACTAAAATAAAAAAGTGAGAGAAAGTAATTCAGTTTTTCCTTTTTCTCTCTGGTTGCTTTGATGACTTTCTGTTTCTATCAGAAGTTTAGACAGTTTAGTAACTGTTTCTCAGGATTTTTTTCCACAGTAATGGAGCTTTGCAGTCTTTACAAGATGATGAATGAGTTGTGGGTCTTCTCCTATGGAGTCTGCACATATTCCTGTGGAATATCTTTTCCTGTAAAATACATCCTGCGAAGGCAGTTATTGCTTAAAATGTCCTCTGTATGTATTGTGTCTGGACACATACAGCCTTTGTTCTTGAAAGGAGAGGTCTCAAAAGAAGAGCTAGAGATCGGGAATCTCCGCGTTATGTTGCATGATGTTACCGCCAGATGCTCTGTGAAACCTATGCGGGCCATCTGAGGATGTGACAAATTGTTTTCAACTGCATTTTACAGGAGTAATTAAAATAATCCTCCCAGAGTTGCAAACTACCTCTAAAATGTGAAAATAATCTGGATGAATCCTCGATCTCTGTCCAGAAGTGACCTCTTCACATCTTCTTTCTAACAAGATTACGCGCAAGAAAAATAAATGTAACTTCAGTATTGCTGTGTTTTATACAGTGATACTGTTTTGCTGATGCTTGACTTTTCTGGTCAGTGTTGTTTTCTCAGTGGTAGCCAGGAAAGAATGTCAGCCTCTTAGAAGCAATGTTATTTTCTGGATTTCACAATCTCTGCTGACTCATTTTGGAATCACAGAATGGTTTGAGTTGGAAGAGACCTCAAAGATCATCTAGTTCCAACTCCCCTGCCATGGGCAGGGACACCTGAAAGCCTGAAGCATATACTCTGTGACTAGAAAAAAAATCCTTAAGAAATCCCATTTTCTTTTATACAGAATGCATCAAAATCAAAGATGAAGAAAAAAACAACTAAAACCCAAGAAGCCAAAAAAATCTTGAAGAAGAAATTTAAAGTCAACACAAAAATAGTCTTTACCGAAGATGGAGAGGTAAGGTCAATTCAAAATAACTGTATTTTGATGGGAACTGAAGTTGTAGTTGCTATAAAGGCAAAAATAGTTTATATCTGCATAAAAAGATACATTTTTTTAGAAGTGTGTGGTTTTTCTAATGGTGTTAAGTTTTGCAAAACTGTTTGGTTTCCATTTAGAATTCAATTTCACTGGGAAAAAGAGGAATGCTGAGCACTGACCTCTTTGCACCTTTGTACGTGTTGGATACTTGTACGAGAGCCTCAGTGGATGTACAGAATTGTACGACTTTTCTGCCTATTATCTTCAATTTCAGGTGGAATAAAGAGCCTACTTTTTCCTTACAGAAATGTAACACAATTTTCCTGTACGTATTTGCCAAAGCTCCCCCAAGCCTTAAGTTAATGTACTGGAATTAGAGGAAGTCCCTCGTTTTCACTATTTCTAGATTGAAAATGTTGTTAGGAAACCTGAGGAAGTACCAAATCTTTGTCTACTGATGCGCTGTAGCAGTGCGTTGAAATTTGCTAGTAATTTAATTGGAGCTTTTATCAGCCCCTGGAAAAATGTATTGACTTCACACAGAAAGGAACTATTGTGGATGGTGGTCACTGTAGGGTTTCATCGTGGTGATAACTTCACTAGGAAGTCTCTGCACTCCATAAATTTTTCTAACATTTGATTTCACAGCTTCAGATGATATGTATGTTGTTTTTCCATTTCCAGCATTAAGAAAGATGTAGCTTTTTTTTTTTAAAACTCTAAATTAGTTTCAGTAAGGCGTAAACTGAAAGAGAGGTCACCTTTACAAGTATATAATTTGCTTTTGTGACCGAATAAAATAAAGCATTTTATATTGCACGCGAAGGGGGTGTAACCATTTAATTACTGACACTAGACAAAATTTAAAAGGTTTTAGAGATTGCCCCATTGACTGGAAGTTATATCTTCAGATAGTTTTAGATATCCAAAAACTGTTTTCTCATCTTAAAATACATATGCAAATGTTTTATGTGTCTATGCCATGAAGCAAAAAGGAGTGAGGATGGAGGAAAAAAAAATTAGCACAAATATTATAGTTGGAAGAGTAGCACGCTAGAGAAGGGGTGGCTTACTTAAAGAAACATAAAGTTTGCATCTCTAGATGTTCCTGCTTTTTTTCTGAGCTGTGTAAAACCGTGCTTTAAAGTTTTACTGTTCTACTGCACATGCTGCTTCTTGATAAAATAAGACTCCTTTAAGGAACGTGTTTTCCTAGAAAATACAAGTACACAAACTCCATTTTACAAAAGGAAGTGGAAACAGTAGGTTGAGTTTATCAGTATCCAGGTGAGTAACACCATGTGTGCATTAAGGAGCCCTAAACATGTTTGATTTTGCATTTGTATCTGAAAGACATTCTATGTTTTCTTCCATAAAGTTTCTTTTTAAGAGTTAACTACTTTACCAATCCGTAAGCAAGAATCATTTTGCAAAGACTACCCTTAGATGATGTCTGCTCATACCAAGAGGTCATAAGATAGGTGGGGATATTTTTTGGTGAATATATGGTCTTCGTCTTCAGTTTAGAGCTTTAGATACTTAAGGGAAGCTGGATGTATCCAGTCATCACAAGTATCATCCACAAGTCAAACTTGAATCATCAGACATTTCCAATCCAGTTTTCGTACAATAACCAATAAAACCCTTCATATCTGTCCTCCTTGTTTCCCTCAAAACATGAACCTGCAGTTGTGGTTTTTTGTGTACTGTGTGATGAAGGCTTGTTTCATTTTTCTCTCAGTTAATATGTTGGAATATTGATTGTTTCCATACAAACCTACTGTTTAGATTTACTGGTGTTTTGTTCTGTTGCATGTATTTTGGAGAGTCATTTCTTGAAAGCAAATATAGGGTTTTTTCCCAAAATGACTAGCAGGATTATAAATTATTTATTCCATTAGGCAAAGAGAGAAAAATAGGGGAAGAAGTTCAAGTGAATCCATTAAACAGTAATACGGTGTAATGGAGACATTATTTTCAAATACTAATTTCTGGCTGAATGTGATGTTAAATATGGTATCCGAGTTTATATTGTGAAAAAAGTTGGTTTGTTTGTTTGTTTCCTTTGCAAATAGCCTTTTAACTTAATCTAGAAAGCTAACATATTGGAATGTGTAGGGCATCAAAACTTTGATGTGGAAAAAATTATTCTAACCATTATTTTTCTTGTTGACATGTATAATTCAGTTAGTACAGCAGTGGCCACCTGTGCAAAAATCCAGTTTGGCAAAAGCAGAAGAGGAAGATGATACCACCGGAATCAACTTAGATAAAGCAAAAGAGATACTGCGGGAAGAAGACAAATTTGACAAAGAAGAATACAGGAAGAAAATAAAGGAAAAACATAGGGTAAGTTGATTTCTACCTCAGTTACTGAAGTGCAGAAACAGATACTGTGATATGGATTGGTCAGAGAGGAAAAATACTCAAATATATGGTGAAATAAGTGTAATAGAAGTTCATTTAAATTCATCAGTTTTTTCAGGACTACATTGCACACAGGAAGACTGCTCTGATGTAAGTAGCTGGATAACACAAAGCCTTAGGCAGTACTGGTTATTGGTAACAGTGGAGCTCTACTTACAACTTTAAAATCTGGTAACAGTTTAGTGGGAGCATTATTTTTTTTTAAGCAGCGTTCAGTGGAAGGGCTTGTTTCACAAAAAGAAAGTGGTGTTTGGCATACATGCTCTAACCAATGCTGAAGATGTTTAGGAGGAAGGGGAAGTGAAAGAGTGTCTCTGAACTGTCTTCAAACTACCACTTGCTCAACATTCAGTATTACATTGCAGATAGGCTAAAGTGCTAACTTTTTGCATCGGTGTTATTAGGGCTATCAGAATTTATTTCATTAATTATTCAAATAACTTCATATAATTTTGGCTGTAATTTGAAAACTTCAGTATCTGCAGTCTGGCTTCTGTCTGGCATTTAAAACCTTTAAATTGCAGACCGTAAGTTTGCAAACTGCTTCTTTAGTTGTGAACCAAAGCAGACTTTTCTGACCTTGTCACATACCAATCGTTTGGAACACAGCTGGACGTCTTTAAGTTCGGGGATCATTCTGTTAGTCGTTGTGAGAAGGGTTTGGATTTCTCCAGATAAGGGATAAATATGAGATCCCAGGACTATGTGTTATTAAAGGCCTGGTTTATATTCAAAGCTTCTAATTTCCAAAGCATTAAAAAGTGTTGTTTATTGCCCTGCTCTGCAAATGCTGACGTTATCCAGTTTGACTTTATCCACTGATTGCTAGTGATTAGTGCTACACTTTCTAGTGTCTGTTTTGTATTTGAACAAAATAATTTGGAACGGATTTGTGAAAGCTTCAAGTTGCATTAGGGCACTGAAGTGTTCCAGCTGAAGTCAAAGCGTACTTCACATGTTTAATTTAAAAGTCTACTCCTGTAGTCCTCTCGTAGTCATTTAACATCTACAAAAAAATCTCACCTTTTCTTTAGTGGCATGCTGCATTTGAAGGCTGCAAAGAAGTTTTTCTGTGCTATGTGTGAAATCGTAGTCAATTTTACAGAAAACAATGCTATCAAATTTCAAGGTTGCAGCTTAATAAATAAGGAAGGAGAGACTGATTTACGACTTTCCAATCAATCTGCTGTTCACTAGCAAGTTCATATACTTTGAGTGATGCTGTTGTATGTTTAACATCAGGCTTCAATGATTAAATACTTCATCAATTGGTCTCTTAACACCCCTTCATCTTTATAATGCTGAGGAGGACAAATGACATTGATCAGATATTTGCTCGCGTTTGAAAAAAATAAATTCAACTGTGGAGATACTATGAAAAGAAAATACCTCTTTTCAAAAGCGAGGCAGACAAAATTAACAAGACTGGCCACATCATCAATATCATTGAATTTTTTTGTAATTAGGGAAGGTGTCAAGTTTTTTGTAACCTACCTTACTGCGTGAGTGTTTTTCACGTTACACCTAGTTATTATCCTTTATGAAATGAAATAAAAGAAATAAGTGATAGTATGACAAAAAAAAAAAAGGAACTATATTAAAGAAACCCATGCTTCTGGTTGAGGTACTGTGAAATATGTTTTGAATTTTTAGGACTGCATTACTGCATTCAGTCATTGCATGGATGTTCAGATTTTTTATTTATAACTTGACAATTTAAGGTGAAAATGCTTCATATGTTAAATTCTCTGTACATGATGAAGTATTCAGTTTCCTGATTATCATTTAATTTTTGCAGTGGTCTTACAAACTGTTTACTATACTAATTTTTCACTTACCTAAATTTAAAGGAGATGAAACTTAAAAGGACAGAAGGGTGATAGATGGGAGTTCAAGATTCATTTTGGTAGAACCTCGTTTGCCTTCCCATAGTCTGACTAACCTTGTGGTTAAAGATGATCCTTCACCCTCATTTCAGAAGATATTCAAGTTTGAGATACCAATTCATTTTATGTATAAGTTAGTACAGGCTATATAAGGTAAGGCTGCGACACAGATTGAATGTATTTCTGTTACTCTGCCTTATTACTAAGTTATCCTTTATGTCTGGGATTCTTGACAGTCAGTTGTTGCTGCTTAGGAAATAGCTGTAATACTAATAGTTGGGAAAATATGTCAAGTCCTCCTTTTTTGTCTTATCCAAGAAGAGACAAGCAGTAGCTCCTTTCTCTTGGGTCATATTAAGCTGATCTACTGATCAGAAGATCCACTCTTCCAGTGACCCATGAAGAAGCGACACTGTTGTTATGTGGGACAGATGGTACTCAATTTTTTCATAACAGAAGATGTATGATTAGTTAAATCCACACTACAGGGAGAAGTTCTATGTCCCTGCTTCCACTGCCCATGCGTTTCCTTCTTGCCCTTTAGTTTGACCAACAGGTCTTGACTCACCCACTCCAGTTTCTTGCCTTGTTTGCCTGATTTCCTACGTGTGCGGGTTGAGAGCCCTTGTGCTCTACAGAAAGCATCCTTAAAGATCCACCAGCTCTCTTCTGCTCCCTTGTCCCTGAGGGCAGTTTCCCAGGGGATCTTATTGACTTAAATCCTTGATCAGCTGGATGTTTGCTTTCCTAAAATTAAAGATCCTGACTTTACTCCTTACCTGACCCAAATCCCTCACTACTGCAAACTCCACCAGTGCCCAGGCTGCCTCTAATCTCTGCGTCACCAGTGAGCTCACTTGCGTTGGTGACCATCAGGTCCCATATCACATGCCCTCTGGCAGGGCTGTCTGTTACCTGGCTTAAGAAGTTACCCTCATCAGTTCTTCATTAGCGAAAGAACACTAGGGAAAAATTTGAACTGCCTCACAGTAATAAGGAATTACGTGGCCACTTTCACAGTGACTACCCACCTCATAAGGTTTCCCTTCCCAAGAGATAACATAATCACTCCACAGCAGATACTTAGTTGAGTTTGAACCTTTAGCTGGCATCTCAGTGATGTGAAGAAGAAGTACCCAAGTCCATGTGTCATGACTGTACTACAGAAGCCTGATCAAGTGCCTGATCATTGTCCGAAATTGCTGTTAAAAGTTTGGTTGTGTGTGTAAGCCTGATGGGCTAGTGGTGTAAGTTATGTCTTAGCCTCGTTCAGAGGGAGAGGGTGAAACCTAAAAGATTCAAGTGTGTTACCAACAAAGGATATGAAAGCAACAGAAAGACTAGGAGACTTTCTTCTCTTCATGACTTCAGATTTCGTGTGAGTACAGGTGTTTTAGTGCCCCTTCTTGTGTTGTTGAAAAAGGAGCTTTCGAAAGTCAGGTACTTTTATCCCATCTTACACATCCCCTCGCTGGCATTCAGCAGTCCTTTTTATACAAAGCCTTAAATCCATCACTCGTGACTGTCATTGCTTCTTTTAAAATCCTCCATATTCACTATCAGCCAAAATACATCATGGCATAGCACGAACTCTGTCGTCTGACCTTTCCTTTCTTCAATAACGCTAATTATTTCATTCTCATCTTTGTTTTAATTTCCTTCCTGCAAGCAGACTGCTGTAGATCTTTTCTTTGTCCATTTGACATTTTTCTAGCAGCTGGATGTGACAACTCTCTCTCTCGCTTTTCCATCTTGGTTATGGAATTCTCCTACAACTTTTTCTCCTTTCTAGCTTTTTGAAAAAGCCATGGTTGAATTTTTCCTCTGCTTAACTTTTCCTTTGCTTAACTTTTTCATTAATTTAACCTTCTGTTCCTTCACTTTCAGCAAGTTTCAAATGTCTGTGTCTTGATTCATGTTTCTTCCTTTTAATTCCTTTTCTTCCTACTGCAGCTGATGCCTAGTGTAGTTTCCTGGGTTTTACGTTTGGCAGTTTTTATTTTTTCCTTTAAATCAATTTTTGACACATGCTAACTCTATTAAAGTTATTATATAAGTAGATTAGAAGACCACTAGAGACAAATGTGTTTTGGTTTTGTATAAACCAAATGTAGCAGTCTGCTACATGATTGGGTACATCAGTAATGAAGAAGTCCTGTGAAACTGTGTGTATGCTAATACCTGAAGTCTCTACATTGGCTTTAAAATGGTGACAAAGTAATTTACGGAAGGCTATGAAAGCATATATTGTTTCATCTAGTTTTTAATAGCTTGCACGTGGGTTCAGATTTTGTTTTAGACTGAATGGATCTAGAAAAAGCAGTGTTTTTATAAAGCTTGTCATTTTATTGATCATCTTCCACTGAGAATCCTTCTCATGGTTTCTTCCGTATAATCTTGAAGATTAAAGATCTTTGGGGGGAAAAAAAATGAGCTTCTTAAAAACAGAACTTGCACAAAATGACTTTTTTAGGTGAATATGGCCTGTAAGCTTAAAATGAACTTTCCTTGAAAAACCATTTCTGATGAAGAGCAAAACTATTCAGAAAGTATCCACAGGCCATTGCTTTTGAATCCATTCGTGAATGTCATTTAAATGAGCAGAGTTTTCAGTGTGATCAGAAAAATGTTTTGGTGCATTCATGAGATGCTTGAATTAGATGAGATGTGTGTTGCAGTGCCTTAAGGCTTGTGGAAACTTGCAAAGCATCTACACCATAATTAGGTTTCCTTCATGAATCTCACATTTAGTTATCCTCTCCTTCCTCTGCAAATGGGGAAGAATTGAAAATCAGATGGATAAAAATAAATAAAAATCTGAGGTATAATTGTGATGTCATTAATGCTTATTGAAGTTTTGGAAGCAAAGTAAATTTTAGCTGTTGAGCACAAGGGAAAGGGCAGTAACACAGATCAACATGATGTGAAAAGAATTCTGCATTAATGGATATTTAATGACAGCCCAGCGAGAGGTGTGGATTTGAGCTCTTTTGAAATGTGTAAAATGTTATAAACAACAATAAAGGTAGATGTGAATAAAGTATTCAGAACATGTTTTCGCACTCCATTTTTCAAGTTTTCAACTGAAAATGCACTGTTGTGAGGTGGAAAATGGTGGCAGAGAGGGATTCATCTCGCTTGTTAATAACCTCTCTTTCTGTACATTAACCCAAACTCAGTAAAGTGCCCATTGGTGCTGAAGGAAAAATGTACAGGAGCTTCATTTCTTACCTCACTTTCCAGCAACTAAGATATGCTGTGAACTTGGGGTGATCAACGTGAGAAGATGGCTAGAAATATTTTGTTTAAAAACATATTTTATTTCGGAGGTATTAGTAGCAAACAAGCTGAGCCTGTCTTCAGGGGCCTGATACTGCAAGATGCAGTAGTTCTATACCTCCCTGGAAGACATTAAACAACAATGTTTTAGAGGTATGACAGCAGTTAGACTTCAGATCACAGGGGAATCTTTCAGAAAATGGTGCACTGTAAGCATTGTACCACAAGTCTGCATTTTAAATGTAATCCATATTTTGTATTTTTGAGACTGCTTGCAGAGTCTTCTAGTGACACTGCTCTTGCTAGGAGGAAACTGGCGATATTTTGTGGCCCTTGTGCTACTGAAATGGTGATGATTTGTGCCACCTGAAGTTCAGAGTTAAGTGGTGTCTTAGTTTTGCTCATGCTGTTCTTAATGCCGTAAAAAATATAGAACTATTTTAGAAACTGTATTGAAGCAGAGTACCTCTGTTTGATTTATCTCCTGTTCCCCAAACGCATTTGTTAATGGGAGACTGGATAGTTTTAATGAGGAGAGCACACTGTGATATTTCCCTCTTTGTGTATTTGCTCTCCTGAGTATTATTGCTTAATTAACTCCAAGGCTAAAAGAGGAAATTCTCCATACCAGACTTTGTGGAAAGATTTTTATAAAATAAAAAACTTACAGTTTCAGGAAGAGTATACTTATCCCAGTGAATTTATTCAGTGACTTTCAGATTAAAATTCATTTTTGAAGATAGAAAATTGCAGACTGGTAAGGGATTTCAACCCAGGAAGTTTCTTCTGCAGGTCTGTGAGATGGAGACTGCTGCTGTTCCAGTTACAGACCCAGTGCTAGCAAGGCTGCACAGGTATTGCACTGATGCACACACGCAACACGCACATGGATGGCCACAGAGACAAGAGAAGCAGAGAAGATAAACGCAGGCAGCGCTCTCATGAGCACCAACAGCACAGGCAGCACAAGCTTATTCCTTCTTGCTGGCTGATCAAGGTTGAAGTTTCTAGCAGAACTACCGACACCTTGGTTCGCAAACACACTTACCTTCACTGATCCCTTGAAGAATAGTGTGTCCAATATCTATACCCGTGCCATAGAGCCCTTACGCAGTCACTGGCCTTGACCTTGGGTCTTTCCAGGTGCTGGTCTTTCCACACAGCCTCACAGTGCCTTTCAAATATTCCCTAATAAGTTTACTCTTTCCTATGAAAGTAATAAACATAGATAACCTTGTTTCTCTTGTTCTCAATCAATTGTGAAGTTCTATGTGAACCTTCTCAAGATTGTTCTTGTGTGGTTCCTTTAGTGTTCATCTATCAGTGACTTTGGAGTTCAGGTCTCTGCTACTGGCTGTCTTACTGCTTATTAGAATTAGTGTGTTAGGTGTTCAGTTTGTTACTTTTTCTCCTTCTTGTCTTTATCTCACTGTTAACAGGATATCCTTACAAACCACATTATTACATTCAAAGTATCCCTAGGGAGTCCATCCAGGTAGCTTTAAACATGAAGTTGAAAAGGAGTATTTTCTAATAATTTTTGCATCAGTATATAGGAGGGAGAGTAGGAGAGAGACTCTAAGCTTATTGATTTCATATTAATTTACATACAGTTCTTGAAAATTTGGAAAAGATGCTTCCTCTGAGGAAAAAGAATGGAGTTATAATACTAGAGATGATAAAACAGCCTCAGTACTGAGTTTAGACCTGATGCTTGAAAAGCGTGGAGATTTCTGGGGGCATTTAGGGGAAGAAAAGGTGCTGTACAGCTATACGGGATATCTGACATGCTTGGAAGAGAATACTTGAAGAGAGTGCTTGGAGAGCTATGCTCACCTCATGATGACTTAAAATCTGTATGAGTTGAATTGATCTAATGAAAGATGCACTTGATGTAGGAGCTTGGAAAAGAAATATAGGTTCACTTATGAGGGAAGAATTCAGTTCCTTTACAGCCTGCATTTGGCTAAAGGTTAGAATCAAACTGTGAGTTGATTTTTAAAATCAGTAATGCTGGTAATTTTTATTATTAGGAGAAGAATGGTGTGACCAAATCAGTTAAGATGTCAGCTGAAATTTATATTTTTATGAAATTTATATATATGGATTATTTTTCTTTTATATATCTTGTGCCATGGTGGATTCCTTGGAGTTTACTTCCTGCTGTAATGCTGTAGGCATTGTCTCTCTCCTACCTCTGGCTCCTGCCACTATCCTCACCCTGTGCCTTGGCTGAGCCACCCCGTGCCTTGGCTGAGCCATGGAAAGCTCTCAGGGGAGAACGCCCTGCACCTTGCCCCTTCTTTTGGCAGGCCTTTGGCAGCCCCCTTCCACCTGGAGCTCTAGTGTCTGTCTTGCTCCCAATCCAGCTTTTACAAATTATTTCTGTTGATGACAGAGTAGTTATGATTTAAACATGTTTCATTTATAGTTTTATAAAATAATGCTAAAAGTACTTGTAGCATATTGTAATAGATCATTGAGTGTGTATAACGGTTCAAGAATCAGAAAAAAAACCCAGAGATTTTCTTATTTTACAAAATTTTTACTCATGATTTAAAAAAAAAATTGTATGCAATTAATAAAAAGAAAAATAGATGCTATACAGTGGAAACCATTCAGTATGCTGGAAGATAAATGCACCCATGCAAAATAGTATTTGTAGTTTGAAATCAATCAGTACATTAATTCTGAAGAGAGATTGCATCATATTTCAAAGGAAATAATCTGAAGCGGAAAAAAAAATCTCAGTGCAGTATTATGCTCTTTATTAAGTAAAGCACTTGAATAGTCCTTCACTTTGAGGTGAAATTTGTCAGATTTCAGTGTAATTGTACAGTTGGTTTAATGTGCTGCTGAGTGAGGACAATAAAACTCTCTCACATAAAGAGTGTGCCAGTGTAGGAGCAAAACATAAAGGGAAGAGGTTGCTGCTGAGAGGAGCGTTTAGCTGAACGGCAAAGAAGAAAAGTATCGGAGATGGAGAGATGTGTAAAATAAATCAAGAGAGTATTACTTTGTTAGAAAGCCTTTTCATAGCTATTGTGTGCAGGCCGTGCCGCTGTTATGTTCCAAGTGCAGAGCTATTAAGGTAGGAGGAATGGACACTGGCACAGGGGTGACAGACATCCCTTTTCAGTCTTAGTGGCAGCATCGGTCCGGCCTCGCTGTGCTGCTGGCGGAGGCAAGGGCTTGCTCCTTGTTTGCTTTTCTTTCACTTCAACAGCGGGATGAGCTACATGTAGAGCTTCAAGTGCCCTTGAATGTTTTCTAAGAGTTTTCCAGCAAAATCAGAGTTCTTTGCCTCATCTCGTTGATGTGCAAAATAAGAAAATGAAATAACTGCGAGTAGGTTGTTTGTGTACACCTGAATCAGAAAACGCATCTGCAGGTGGAGGCTGAAGTAGCGCAGCCTTAACGTCACTTCAGCTGAGGTGGAGTTGCAGCCTTAGTGCCATAAGGGAGCTTCCAGTGCCAGGCTGCTTGTCCTGCCCCAGGGTGTAATTCTGGGCACAACTGCCCAGAATGCTGACCTCTACCTGTCAGGGGTCTTCGAGGCAACATAGCAGCTTCTGGTGGGAGCTGCACCCTTCTCTTGCTGAGGACTCGGGTACTGCTGGGTACCTGTGTCTGTATGAGCAGGTGCGGATAGTTGTGGGGTTTTTCTGCCTTCTCTCAGATCTGGTGTTTGAGACCTGGGTGTTTCCTTAAGAGTGGCTGCATTAAGACAGCTCAAGAGTCTGTGACCTATCTAGATTATGAATTCCCACTCTTAAATGGTATCATCTCTTCAAAGCCCAAAGCAGCCACAGAATCAGATGAAGTGCATCTTCGTCGGCCTCTTTCCTCTACTTTTCTCTAGAAAATACTAGCGTGTTTTGCAGGCAACTCCCATTGTTGTTGTCATGAAGAGTTTAGTTCACAGCTTTGAATGTTAGTTTTAAACACTGTTAGCTAACTTAATTCCTGATGTGGTTCTTTTAAAACTGTTTTTTGAGTTGAATTGGGGGTGCCTTTATCTCTCTGTGTGTTTCTGTATGTATATGCAGGGTGGGATGGAGGGGTCTGTGAATTCATTTGAAAGAGTCCCTTTGTCTTCTATAGGTTTGGAATCTGGCTCAGACGCTATTTGCACGCAAAAAGGATAGTTACTAGACTGCCTCTGTATTTTAATTACTATAATTTAATATCTCTTTCTTATTGGAAGGCTGTTTGTCAGAAACAAACTGTATGTATACGTGTCCCACCTTGTGTCCTTTTCTTCCTCGGTTGATGAACATCCCAAATCGCTTTTATGACAACACATATATGTTAAATATACATATGTTTAAACCAGATGGGCTACTGATAAGCTTCTAAAAAAATTTTTCCCTCCTTAAAACATGTTCAATGTGTTCAGATATTAAATGAGAAAGGAATGATTTTCAGTTTTGTCAACTGATTTCCCGTGTTGATTCTATTTTAACAATGTCATTTTAAGGGCCAGTTTCTGCTAGTTTGTGTTTTCTTCTTTTAAATGAGAATGCCTTCTTTCCAACTGCTTCTAAGACTTTTTCCAGTGCTTGTTTAATGTTTGAGATTGTCCTTCTGCTGTCTTTCACATGCTTTTGATGCCACACTTTTCCTATGTTGTCTTAAATAGGTCATACTAGACCTATGTCATTCAGTTTCCCTACATATAAAGTAAACGTCAGCTCTAACAATGAGGTTTGCATCCTTATGTTTATCTAGTTTGTTGCTTGAAGAGATTATTTAATAGACTGCTAAAACCAAATGTTAAGAGATGAAAAAAACGCCAAACAAAACAAACACAAAATAATCAAAAAGCTTTTGCTTTTTTCCCTCAAGGTATTAAGATTTGTTTATTTAATAGTAACCAATTTTGTACTTAATTTCCAGATTTTTTAAAAAAAACAATATTAAAAGAGGTACTAATAAGTTGATTAAATTTTATCTTTCAGTTGGTAGTGTTAGTTTGTTTTGGCGGTTGGAGCATTGCTTGCATGTAGATGATGTGTTAATCTGGATAACAAGACAAATATTAAACTACATAGCAATATAAAATGTAGCAATGGCCAAAAAGTGACTGCTGAAACAGAATTTTCTTACTCAATGTGTATTTAGTCCTCCCCCATTCAGTTTATTTTTAAGCAATTAATAAATAGTTCTCGCTAATTCTAGCTTTCCTTCCATCCGCCTGTGCAGAGCAAAACCACCATGGAAGAGGGCACAGTTTGATTCTGTGTTGGCTCATGTGTGTGATGATTGTTTAGCTAAAAGTTAGTAATCTTGCTTTATGGGCTGGTGCCATATTTATTAGAGCTGGATTTTCAGACCAAGTTGCTTGCAAGCTGAGCAGTTAAAAATAATAATAATAAACCCGTATTTTGCATGTAAGCAGCACAAACTTGGTATGAACTCTGGGAGAAGACAAATGTGGGATACCACAGTGCCAGTTATTAAGTCATTTTTCAGAGCACATCTGTGCTTTCAAAATTGGATGGAAACCAGCTCTTGAATACGATGATGCCAGTATATAAGAGATGCTATGAACTTTTGAACAGCTGTGTGTACATTTTCTGCAGCACAGCTGACTGTCCCTAACTGTATCCCACTAAAATAACAAGAGGTAGTAAAATACCAAGAAATGATACTGGGTACTGGTATCAACCAAGATGTATTTGAAAATGACAGATTTTTCCAGGCAACAGAGTGATTTGTTCCAGATCTTGACTACCTCTAAGAACTATTGTGTGGTAGACCATACCTCAGCTGATATGTAGAATTGATTGGTAGCTCCAAATTACTGCATCAGTAAGCAAAGGATCAATTATTAAAAACACAGTGTTAAAGTCTTTGATCAAAACCTGTGGGAGTTCTTGAGCATTTAAATAAAAGGACTTCAGATGACTCAGATGAACATGAAATTTTTACAGGAAATAGGTTTGCCATAGGCTTTTTTAATGCTCTCAGGGCTAAATGTGCCATGAGATCCATTAGTTACATTGAGTGTAACTACTTTGTGCCTTTAGGTAAGCAAATAGAAGAGGTCAGTGACGTTTTAGGCTGGTAAAACTGCGGTGTATCATCAACTAAAGGAATTTATTAATGTAAATCTGAGCAGTTATGACCTATGTACAAGTTCTTTAAGAGAAAGAAAGGAGACTTTTATTGTACTAATTGTTTACAAGTTAAAAAGCTGAAAGAATAAATTACTATATGAAACAAAGCTGTTAATACATGACAATAAACACTATATTTTTTTAATATCGTAGTTAGCCCTCTGGACAAAGTAATATGAACTCTTAATCAACTGTAGAGAGAGTCAAAGGAAGTGGGGATTTCCAGGGAGGAGATGCCTGGGGAAGAGCATCCAGCTTTCAAAATTGCTGGATTTTCTTTTTTTATAACTAAAAACTTGGCTTTTAAACTGTCTATGTGTGTTATCTTTCACATATTCCTAACCTCACCAATGAGAGAGAGCTGCCATGCGATTGTGTTTTGGGTTTTTTTGGTGTATTTTTTGTTTGTTTGGGGTTTTTTTTCCTCAACTTGAGAATATGGAATGTAAATGTTAGAATATTTCCTTTTAATAAGTGTATTGTAATCTTGAGGGAGAAGTAAAAGGGGTGTGAGTTTTTTGTTTTAAAACCCAAGAGTGAAAGAAAGAGGAAATGTGAGTGTGAAAAGAAGCCAGTGCAGACTTCTTCACTTCCGAGTTAAGAACAGCGAGTAGCTTCTCTGTATATTAGAAGGAGTTTTATCTGTGGTTTTGGCTCCTTTTTAGGCAGAGCTAGTTCTATTGTCGCTTCTAATGCAGGAAATGTAGAAAGGTTCAATAACCATAACTCTTCTTTGTTTAGTTGAACGCCAAATGATTTAGCCATATTACTAATGATCAGTCATCATCAGTGATGATGACTGAAAAAATTCAACCCTGTGATTACTGAGCTTGTTAACCGTCCTTGTAACCTAGATATGTAATTGAGGAGAACAAAAAGATGATTTGCAGCAAATATTAGAAAGCTGATCAAGAAGATCTTTGAGCTGTTAATACCATTAATGTTGATTTTAAAAGGGTCTCGAAACAGCAGGAGAGCTCTGGAGGAGTTTGAGAACTACCATGCGAATACTCTTGAGGAAAATAAGCTGGTAACTCAGCCTGCTGCTAGTCCACACCAGAGTGGTAGAATGACTGGCACAAGACTGCCTTGATGAAGAACTAAATGAAAGGAATATAATGCTAACCAGTGTGGTTTTGTGGAAAGTGGGTGCGTAGTGAACTGTGTGTGTATACATATTTTTATCAGAGCAGAATCTCGTTTGTAAATACATCTGTGGAATACACTGAGATTTCTGCAAGGCATTTCACCTAAGTGTTTTGATTAATAAATAAACATGGCACAAATTAAATGGACCAAAACCTCAGTAACCGGAACATCCCAAACCAATGGTTTCTGATTGAGTAGGTGTTTATAGTGGGCGCATGGGATTTGTTCCATGGGAAGTGTGTTATTTCAAGATTTTTTTAGTGAAATGGAGGAAAGCTTTCTTGCTCAGTTGGACTGAAACAAAGCAAGCTGTGTTTTAAAATAGGCAGAAATACAGGTTTCTAGGAAGAAGAAATTTAGAATAGAATTTTAGGACTGAGAGCTCTTCCTCTAGAGATATAAACATTGAAATCAAGATTTGAATGATGTGGTGGTTGGTCAGGTCAACGTGGACTATTGCAGTGGGATTTTTCTGGCAGGGTCAAAAGGACTGATAGAATTATTGAATATACAAACAGAAATGACTGGTAGGGTTGGGGAGATAGTGAGATATTTAGGAAAATAGACCTAAGGGCTGAGAGAAGTCTGGAGTTGATTTTCTTCATCTTGCAAAAGAGAAAGTTAAGAGGAAGCATGATCAGCATATGTCTACGTAAAGACCTGAACATTGTTAATGCAAGTTCCTTCAAACTGATTGAGAGACCAGTTAGACAGTTTAGACAGGATCTGAAAATAAAAAATAAGTAGGCTCAGACTAGTAGCAACAGCAACTAGTAACAGTAGCTAGTTTTGAAAGATTGTGGGGTACTGTCCTTCAGTGAAAAGCTTTAAAATCTAGATAGAATGTTCTTCTAAACCAGAATATGATCACTGCAGTCCTGCAGCCTGTCTTGTGCTAGTCAGGCACATTGATCCCATCACCTCTCCTGTTTCATAAGCCCATGAACTTGTGGTTCTTGATATATCCAAACTGCTCCTTAAATGATGTATAGATAATATGCATTTAGCCACTGTTCAAAGCCTGCGTACGTTATGTTGCTGACCAACGATGATAAATGAATGTTCTGGCTACTACCTTTAAGGTGAGATTGCTTGGGTGTGGTCTAAAGGGGCTGGAAGTGCTTTCTTAGAAGTTAAGCTGCAACAAATCATTGCACTGATTTTTGGTTAAACTTCTTTCTCATCCTTAGTGTGGATAGCCTGGAAAGGACAGCTGTGAAGAAGGTGCTATATGGGTGCAAAGGAAAGCTATTCAGTATAAATGCAAGAGAAAGTATGGATGCTTGACTTCACCATTGTAGATAAAGAGTGTTTAATCAGATCGTGATGTTGTATGACTTTATCTGATAGCCTCATGATTATGAAGTTATACTATAAGAGTGTCAACCAGTAATATATAAAATTAAGAATTCATACCTCGAAACATAATCTTTTCTTTTCCTGCTGTAGTAAATTGGATTTTTCATCTCTAAATTATGTGCTGTTTTTACAAGTAGTGATTTATAGCTTGATAGAACAGTGATAAAATCTAGTGCTCTTATTGTGTTACAGCTTACTGTGTTACACTTAAGGTATTCCAAGAAAATCCAGACTTCTCTGTTATTTTTTCCTGTGTGTAAAAACTAATGTTGGACAGCTTAGTAGTTACAGATAGTTACAGGTTTATCCATAGATGAACAGAATCTATTCACATGAAATACATCAGTATCCAACTCTTTGACTGGTTCAACTTTGCCTCATTTCATTACTTTTTACAGCTCTCTTACAGTATGTTGCACACGTGTGTTCTGCGTGGGCCCATATTTCTTCCCAGCAGTAGCAATGTGAGAATGAATGACATCATAGTTAAAATCCTCATCTGAGTCTTTGGAGATCTGTCTTTCTGGCTGTCTTGTAGCATTTCTTTGTAACCTAAGGCAAGGTAGTTAATTTCTGTGTTTTATGCAGTCGTACAAAAGAGTGTCTTTATTATGTGGGGGTATTACCTTGGCACAGTAGAATATACAGTTGTCCTCTAGGTAACAGAAAATAAGGTCCTGACTGGGGAGAAGTATTTAAGCATTTGTTCAGCATGCTGTATGTGCTTTAACATGTGCTTGAAGCTGCATATAAATTTAAAGAGTGCCTTAATAGGATTGTTTTCTGGAATTGAAGCCTGATTGCTATTCCTGCATTAACGAGAAAAATAGCCCAGTTAAGAGCAAGATTGGGGCATAAGATGGTGCTGAGAGCCAGATTGCGTGCTGTGTGGTGGTGGGTTACACTGGATTAGCTCTTATCTGGTGCTTTGAACCGAATCACTTTGAGGGAAGTAGTTCCTCCACTCAATATTCATTACATCCTACACACCGCTACCCCCAGTACAGGAGGGTGTTGACAAACTCGAGTGAGTTCGGCTGAGGTCACTGAGATGGTGGTCCTGCGAGCGGAGGCTGGGAGAGCTTCTTGTGTTGGGGACTGCAGAGCTGAACGCAGTATTCCAGGTGGGGTCTCAGGAGAGCAGAGGAGCAGAATCACCTCCCTAAGTCCTTGACTTAATGTAAGCACTGCTCAGCAACAACTAACACACAGTGTGTTACCAACATTATTCTCATCTTAGATCCAAAGCACAGCTCTATACCAGCTACTAGGAAGAAAATTAACTCTATACTAGCCGAAACTAGGACAATCTCAAAAAAAACCCCCAAAAACGAACAAACCAACGAACAAAAAAAAAAAAAAAAAAGAAAAAAATGGTCTTGATGACATCTCGTTGATTGCTGCTGTCTTTTTTTTTCTTTTGTCCTCCTGATTTCAATCTCTGCACCTGTTAACTTCAGAATATTTTTGTGTCTTTACTGTTCTTTAGAGACTTACGTATATTATGCTGTCTGGCATACTCCTCGTCTATGGCATTATGTCAATCTCCTGCTTTCATAGCTGTCTCTGTTGTAAATCCCTTGAGCAGGAACTTTGACTGCTGCTATATTGGCTTAAGCCTGAGACTGTAGTTAAGACACTGTCTTTTAATATACCATAGAATTTTTCCATCTAAAATTTTCTGGACTACCCATTTTAAAAGCTGCTTTAGCCTGCTTTATAATATCTGATGTGTTACTTTCTATTTCTGTTTTCTTTGGCTTTTTCAGCAGTGAAGTTTGAAAAGGATCAGTTTTCACAGAAAATTGAGAGAACTCCAATGACCAAAGAATGCACAACTAAAACATTTTTAAAAACAGAGTGGACAAAAGTGGAAAACTTAAGTAAAATCAGTAGAAAAACATAAGTAAAAATGATTAGAAATTAATACAAATTTGACTTGGAAAAGAAAGAATCATAACATGTTATGACCTTGACCATGTTATGACCTTGAGGTCACGACGCTTGAGTCTAGCTTGTTGGAGAACAGACTGCCAGTGTCCGTACCAGACAGTACTTGTGGCTTCTTTTCCCCTATATGATGTCCTTGTGACCTTAAATGTTATTATTATTTTTTATTGCTTTTTCTTACTTTAACAAACTTGAAATAAGAAGATAGCTGTGTTATACCTGTCTGCAGTAGGGAGGTTTTTGTTCTATTTCGTAGCATGCGTTGAACGCCCTGACATGTAGCTCTGAGTATATTGAGATGTTTGTACCAAACAGCTTTGCACACAGCATTGAAGAACTGTGGAAAGCAGAGAGACACAAACCTCATGCAGTTTTGTCCCTATCTTTTGTGGAAGGGATGAACTCCATCTGTTTAGTTTTGATTTGGAGAGAAGAGGTTGCCTTACTTAGAAAGAGAGTTTGAAAGTAAGCTAACACTTCTGTAGTTTGCACAATTGGGAGGATAGAAAATGGCATATACCAGACAAATGACTCAAAAGAAACTGAATTTAGACACCAATTTTGAAAATCTTGGCAGGCATGTTCTCCTTTTCCCAGGTCTACACTCAAACACACTGGTTTTCCAAGCAACTGTGTGTGGTACCTACCAATATGCTTTGGTAGCATCATCGTGATGGTATGGCTCCAGGACTACGGGAGCTGTAGCTTTCTCGTTACTCCCACAAGTGAGCTAAAATGTGACTGGTCTTCAGCCTTCTCTGTGCTGAGATGTTGTCCCTGGACTGATGTTAATGTCATCTTTTATGTGGACTTGGTTCTAAATGTGCTGATGCTAGGAATGGCCTGTATTGCTTGAAGAATCTGAGAGCTGTATTCCACAAATACTTCTATGCTAGCATAAAAAAGTTTCAACACCAATGTTGTCAACATCACTAAGACAAAAGAAAAAGAGGGAGTGATTTGCTTTTCTAAGGGATATGTGCTCTCACCTGAATTTCTGTCCTTATCTCATGAAGCAGATAATTTAAAGGATGTTCAATTGCAAGGACCTGGCAGAGTCTAAACTAGAGATAATCCTTCAATTGGTTTAAAAATAAACTGATCCCCATAAGAGCAACAACCAAAAAAAAGCAGCAATATATATGTCAATTGAATAAAATATCTTGGCCACTTTCATATGCTCAGAAATCTGGCAGACAGCTTTGAATGAATTTTTTCATTGCGTTTTGCTCATTTTCCTGTAGCAGAATCTTTTTGGTGGACGGAATTTAATATTGTGGTTTCTGAACTGATACAATTACTAAGCAAATGCTATTGTACAATGTTTGTTAATAATGGAGATACGAAAGCGAGGGACAACATGTTTTAGCTTTCACTCCCCAGTTGCTATAGCAATTCTGAAGTTAGGAAAATTATCACTTTAGTTTGTTAAAAAGATTGGATTTTCCTATTAAGCCACTGAGAAATAAGAAAAGTTGGATCTCTTGGTGCCGTTTTAACTACCTTGTTTTAGAGACAAATACTAACTTTGTCAAAATACTTGTCAAAATGCATCGTTCCTTTAGTCAACAAGTCTCGGTGAAGATAAAACGTGAGTTTGAATCATTCTGGTAGTTTTATTTTCTTTAAGAGCAATAAGAATGAATAATATCTCAATCAGAGCTTTTTGGTTATCATTTTTCATCAGTAACATGTAGGGTGAATACCACCAGTACAGCATGTGTGCATTGAAAAATATCTAGGTGGCTCAGCTTTCATCTTAAAATATTAAAAGAGAAAAAAAAGGAGTTTGGTTTAAAACTGTGCATCTTTTTTGTTTTAGGAGAAAAGGCTAAAAGAAAAAGCAGCAAGGAGAGAAGCCAGGAATAAGAATGCACAGGTATGGATTTTTGTTGTTTTGATCAAACTGCTGATTGTGGATTTGAAACTGGTTTTTAATTATTTCATTCCTTTCTTTAATATGCAATGTTGTGATTAGTTTTCTTACCTTTTACTTCCTTGCCATCATGTGGTTATAGTGACTTGCTGTGGAAGAATACTGAGAAAGCATGAATATGTGCGTGTATATAAATATATAAAATGTATGGAAGCCTTTTGGAATTGCAGCCTCTTTATTCTGTATATCAAGTGAGTTGCAATTTCAGCTGCAGTGCTTATGCCTTTTTTTTTTTTTTTCCTGAATACTTGGTCTTGTTTATAACTTGCAGGCAGTAAGATTTTTTTTTTTTTGGTCAAATCTCATTTAAACCTGTTTCTGCTGAACCTTTTCTTTAAACAGCAAGTATTTACATTGAAGTTTATACCGTCCCCTTGTTAGACCCACAAATAAAACATATGCTGTCCTTTTCTTTATACATTACTAATTTCCTAGAGGCTGTTTGTTGTATTGCTTGGTTTGTGATAAACTGAGATTTCATTCAGCCACAATGATTTTTCCAGAATATGGACAGAGTAACGTGTGTCGTTTCTCACGCTGAATCCCCTTATGCTACACATGAATAGTTACGGTTTGTTCTTGGCAGTTAACAAATAACTTACTCCCTTGAGAAAATCGATACTGTTCTTTGTCCGATTTTTGCAAGCCGGCCGTGTGCTGGGAGGATTAAGTGTAGGAAGATGCTTCATTCTGTAGTTCTGAAGTGGAAAGTAATTACAGTTTAAGATGAAAAGCCTAGTTATACTAAGTATTAAGTATGATTCTGTCTTCAGAGATGGCAAGCTATGAGAGCTGTTGGCATCGTGACTCCCCAATCAAGCAATAGAAATTTTCTGCATGTAATTGAATGTATAGAGATGCCTGCTTTTTAATATATTGAGCAAGCATTTTAGGAAAATTATGGAATGAATGATTAACAAACATCTTAACCTAAGGAGAAAACATTGATCAAATCAGGCTGTATTGCATTTGTAAATGCTGCTTGTTAATTTTGCCTCTTTTTAAGGAATAAAAAAAAACCCCAATGTCATCTTTTTCAACAGCTGGAGAAATAAACCCATTCCTTTCAAAAGGATCTGCTTGCTGATGTACTTCTGTCCTATTCTTTGCCTAGCATATGAATGTCTCTGTCTTCCTGGAAAATGAATGAAATTGATCTCTATTGAGGAATGATCTGTCCATGTGGGGGGCGTGTATTTTTGGGCACAGTGTGGGTTAAATGTGGAGCCTCAGCCCCAAAACTCCATAAGATAAAGCCACGATTTGATGCACTTCTGCCCCTCTCCTGTGCAACACTTGCACTTGGAAAGCCGATTTACTAGTCCCAGACTAGTGTGAGATTGGCATATGCTTAGTGTGAGAGTACCAACTGTGCGAACCTGCTATTACTTTGACTTAATTTTATTCCTGAAGCGCTTAGCTCGCTCTCTGCAGGAAGGTGCAAGCCTCAGGAGCTGACATGTCTCCTTGATGAAAACTGTTGGGCCTTTTCTCTTGTTTAGAGGCTATTTTTGCCAGAACTGTGTGCAGCCGAGTCCTGTCATTTTCAGTAGGACTCATTTGAAGGGAAAATGCTTCCACTGGGAAAGGCTGCCAGCTTGGAGCTGGGCCGTTCACGCCTGGAAGTGGAAGGGAGCAGTAGACAGTAGATAAAGGTGGCAGTTTCCGTCTGCTGAGTGTCTGAGGAATTAATTAAGAACACTCCCTGCTTCACAGAATCTTAGAGATGAAGCCACAGCAGCTGAACTTCTCCATAGTCCATGTGGGATATGACTCAAGCAGCTCCTAGGAGACACCCAGGGAAGAAAAAAAAAAAAGAAAGAAACAGTAAACCATAGAAACTATTGAAACAGAAACTAGATTAGAAAATATATGCTGCCTAAGTCAGGAGTTCAAAAATGTTTGCATTTTCATTAACACTTTCAGAATATGGCTTGTGACCTGCTTACTCTGCCATATACAAATCCTTTGGCAATTAATAGCGTTTTCTTAAAAGAGAAAGCAATAAGGAGAACCAAAAAAGCAGAAAAGGTATTTTCAGTTATATTAGTGCAGTTTAGCAGGTGGAGAAAAGGATAGATCAACAATTATGAGCAGCCAGTCACTTTAAAGCACCTGTGGTCATAATTTGTTGTTCCATGTCTACCTACTTTATTCCCCTTGTTTGTTTTATTAACTGCAAGTCTCTCACATTATAAACTCCTTGAGTAACAGAGATATTACTTAGTATCTTTCACTAGTATGCAGCCCACCATGTCTGGCATGACCCAAATGGTAATTTACTTTCCCATTCTAAACATTAAATAATAATTCATCAAATACGACTTTTGCATCTCTGCTTTGGTATAGTTCTTGTTGTCCTCGTTGGTCGTGCCCTGTTGCTGACTGGACAGAGCCTGGCGTGTTGTTCTTAATGTATGCTGGTTTTTCCAAAATGAAAAGAGAATTTATTTGGAACTAAAACTTTATAGTTAACAGTTTATTTATTTTCACCCTTGTAAACCATAAACTTGTGGGATTTAATCTTAGGCTTAATTTAATCTTAGATTCTTGGATTGTGATACACTTAGTTCTAGGATTTCTGTGTCCTGTACGTGTTCATCCCTTTCCTGTGCCAGAAATCTTGACTTCTTGACATTTTTCATTGTCTCTACCTATAATTTTTTAACTCATGGCCTACCCTTTTTACTAACAACTTTCCTTCAGTTTTACACCCCTATATTGTTTTGGGGAGCATCTCCATTTTGAGTGTGTCCCCCACACACACACTTCACTTTACAGCTTTGATGCCTTGCATGAGCGCAGTTTTTTGTCTGTATGCCGATAAAAAGGAAAGATCACAGGAGAGATGGGCCTCCTGCTTTTTTTTTCTGGTGTCACAGGAGCAATTGCAGGGAAGGTTTTTCTCAGCCCTTTCTGTGCTGGGACGGGGCAGGCTCCCTGCAACTGGAATTGAACAACCAAATTCTGGCGCGCTCTGCTGAATATGCTTGAGCAGGGGATTAGATGACTAGGTAGCTGCAGTGTTATTGACTCCACCTTGGATAAATCCCCATGCAATAAATAAACTGGATAAGAAGTGAGGGCTCTTAAAAGATGCTTTGGAGAAAGTATTTCTTGGAATTTAGGACCATTAATTAAATTTGAGTGCAAAAGGCTGTGAAAACAGATAAAAGAAGTTTTCTCTTAGATTCCTATTGAAGAAAAACTTGAAGCTTAGTTTTTTGGGGTTTTGTTTGATCATCAGGTATTTAATTGTCTCTCAGTTTAGGAGAATTTGATTAGATATTTACAAATGCAGTGTTTCAAGATGAAAAAAGTAAATATTTTGTCCTCACTAGGTACCTCAAACAAATTTTGATACTGTGTGCTTGAAGATGGTCTAGAGACAATTAGGCAACCATGTTGTCTTTTGACCAAGAAGTAAAGCATTGTGCAGAAGCAACAGCAACATGGACAGCTGCTCCGAGGCAGTAGCTGGGTGTTATTTAGTGAAGCCAGCTCTGGTCTCAAGCAGGCCATCCCTGATCCATGCAGTGCTCCACTTGTGACTTTGCTTTTTTACTTCTAGTGATGTATCACATACTGCTTTCATAGAATCATAGAATGGTTAGGGCTGGAAGGGACCTTCAAAGGTCATCTAGTCCAACCCCCCTGCAAGGAACAGGGATATCTCCAACTAGATCAGGTTGCTCAGGGCCTCGTCCAACCTGGCCTTGAACGTCTCCAGGGATGGAGCATCCACCACACCTCTGGGCAACCTGTTCCAGTGTTCTACAACTCTCATGGTAAAAAATTTTTTCCTAATATCCAATCTGAATCTACCTCCCTCTATTTTAAAACCATTACCCCTTATCCTATCACAACAGGCCCTCCTGAACAGCCTCTCCCCATCTTTCTTGTAGGCCCCCTTGAGGTACTGGAAGACCGCTATAAGGTCACCCCGGAGCCTCCTCTTCTCTAGGCTGAACAGCCCCAACTCTTTCAGCCTGTCTTCATAGGAAAGGTGCTCCAGCCCTCTTATCATCTTTGTGGCCCTCCTCTGGACCCTCTCCAACTGGTCCATGTCCTTCTTATGTTGGGGGCTCCAGAACTGGACGCAATACTCCAGGTGAGGTCTCACGAGGGCATAAAGGACATTTATTTTAGGTTTCAACCAGCATTTAAAGGTCCTTGCTCTGTAAGCTGCTGTTAGCTACAATGAAGCTGGACAGGACTATATTTCTCCTTTAGTGAGTTTAGTGTTTTGCTATCCTGATGCATTAGAGCAGTAGTGATGTGTTAAGAATTATGAAGTGAGGAAGGTTTTGGTTTCTTCTAAAGAAAATTGTTTTTGTAGGAAGGGCATTTTCCAGGAGCAGTTGAACAGATCTGTGGGTCAAGGTGGGGGAGCAGAGCAGAAGTCAGGAGATGGTGCTGTTTCCTGCCTTGGCTCTCTGATCCTCAGCTATCGACTCCCAACCGTGCAAGAAATAACAACTAGCCTCTAAAAGAAAGCATCAGCATCTGCTAGAAGTAGTTCAGGCAGCATCTGTAAGCAGTGCCAGGAGGTAAAACTTGCTCAATCAAGACAGTTTGGTGCATCAATTCAGCCATTGGCAGTTCTAGAGCAGTTACACCATGCTGCTGTCCAAAGCAAAACAGAAAGACCTGAAAAAGGGCTGACTAGCAGGTCAGAGGCTGTTTACCCAAGGTGCATAAGAAAAATGTAGCCTGCTGAAAACCTGGGGAAATCCAGTGTGAACGCATGCTCCTTAGTGAGAGGATTTTTCTGTTTTGGGAAAGAATGAAGAGAACAAATCATTGGAATAAAGTTGAGCATGGGAATTGTTATCAGGTCAGAAAACTGACCTCTTTTGAGAGAGATCAAAGCACTCCAGGGGCACTTTTTCATAGGAATGACTTCTTGCTGAATAATTGTAGACCATTAAAAGATCAGCAGCAGTATAATAAGTATGCTTTAACTTTTCTCAGGTCCTCTCTTTCTGCTCTGCTTTCTCCCCAACATACTTCGCTATTCCCAGGGGAATTAATACTTGTATATGAGATTTTTACGTATTTTACAAAATATGTACTTGATATACTTTATAATTTAAAGACTTTCACGGAGTTACAGTGAAGTTAGGAGTCTTTGTACTCTGTTATGAAAGGATTTATGTGAGCACATCTACAAAAATACACCTGGGTGAGCAGGAGGCACATACTTAAAGATATGACAGATTCAGGCATTGATATCTGCCTGTATCGTGTCACTGCAGGGTATAATCCTCAGTATAGCATCCTGTTTTCTGTACCTTATGCCATGATCTGTTGAGATTTTAAACAGAAAAATACTTAAAAACACCATTTCCTTTTAGTCTTCAGTACTCTCCATGGGATTTGAGATACGCACGTTGAATGTAGCTCAAGAAATCTTTGCACCGTGTGGCAAAATTCAAACAAGAAAGGGACAAAGTCATATCTCTTGGGTAGCTATTGCTA
Source organism: Tauraco erythrolophus (assembly GCF_009769465.1). NCBI lineage: Eukaryota > Metazoa > Chordata > Aves > Musophagiformes > Musophagidae > Tauraco > Tauraco erythrolophus. Next base: position 118,325,805 of record NC_141465.1, on the reverse strand, counting down.
ATAATCCACTGGGAAAAATATAATCTTTAAAATGTGATTAAAATTCTGCATCCACTGTGTATCGTTCCTGTGGTTACTGGAACTGACTTCTGTTACCTGACAGCTCAGCTTCTGCCTTGAACTTTCTTGAGATCTAGCTCGCGACCTGCTGTGTCGGCTGGAAGCTCTAGATTCAGTGTGGATGTGAACAGTAATTTCAGTGTGGAAAGGGTTTACAGGAGTGAAGGAGGAATTTGGTCTGTGCCTCCTGTGAGTACAGGTTCCCAAATACCTTTGATCAGTTTATCACTGAGTGTTCTTGGGAAAGTCTCATGAGATGCCCCCCTGCATACTGATGGGTAATGGTGAAGGTGCTTTGGTTCTGGATCACCTCTCATGACCCTCTCATGGATGGTGTTGAGGAGCCATTGCTTTAGCTCCCTGTGATTTCTGGAGCTGGAGCAGGGTTTCAGGGCTAGATCCTTCTGGTGGTCTGGAGGATGTAGAGATTCTGGAGTTTATTTTGTTCATAGACCTCAGGAGAGGGTTATGTTGTCCTGATACAGCCTCAGGACAGGGTACATCTTGTCTCTATTGTTTGATAGTTGCAAAGGCTTAAAGTTGTTATTCTTCAATAATTATTCTTGATTCTGCGAACCACAAAGAACAGCAAAAAATGAAGCAATGATACTTCTGCTCTGCTCCAGATCTTTCAATATCTGTTGTGCGGGCAACTTACTACTGAAGTTGCCACATGAGTTAGGTCCCTTTTATTAAGTCGAACTTCTTACTTAAAACGATTTAATTAACCTTAGTTTACAAGTAGCTCTGTTTTTTTAGCTGTAAAAGCTAAAGCTTTAAACTGTAAGTAGTTTTATTTATTTATTCATTACAATTTTGTGTTTGTATTGTTTGGAAGCTCTGTGGATAAACAGAGTAATTTGGAATATCAACATTTTAACCTACTAATTTAGTAATTTCAAACAGATTTCTTAAGGCCAAATCATGATTTCAAGTTCAAGTCGTTAAATGGAAAATAAAGAAATTGCTGATTCTGAACTACTTGTATGCTGAAATATTTTAAAAATCAATGTATTCTACAATACTTTAGTTAATATTTGAAAACAGGTATTACATGCCTGTATGGAAATGTTACCTGTATTTGGCTTTTTGAACATAACATGTTGATGATTGCAGTTAATGTAACACTTGAATTGCTTTAACTGAAGCTGTAGTAAGTCCTGCCTTTTCTGCAATTAAGAATATATATGATTAAACTAATATTCCTGTGTCATAGCCCTGAACAAGTAACAAGGAAGGATTCTGATGGATTGATTTGCCAATTATGCACGCTTCTGTGAACCTTTTCATTGCAACCACCAGTGCACTGAGGATTTTAAATATATTTATCAGATTGACCGTTTAAAATAATTGGCCATAGCAGTTCAATTTTGTGAGTATAATATTCACAACTGTTATTTTTAATCATATGTGGTATGTGATGTCAGTCTGCTGCTCTACACACAGCAAGCTGATGCTTTACCAATTGCCGAGGTGATTTCTTCACAGTCGTGGCAGAAGCATAGATTAGGGAGCGCATGGACCTTCCGTATGCCCTCTTATCCCCTGAAGGTCTGCTGGGATGAGGTGGATGCACAGTGGATCAACACAAATCCATCTTCATTACAGTGTCTGACATACCTATGCCCTGCGCTTTGTTTTGTGTGCTTTCAGATTTATGGTAAAGAGAGGAAACTTCTTTTTTCTTTAACCTTTTGTTGTTTTTCTGATTTTTTTGGGGGGTGCAGTTCTAGGAGAGGTTTTGATGCTCCATGTAATAAGGATTTGTAAGAGCAGAGGAACAGGATTTCTGGTATGTTAGGGAGCACGATGGTTATTGTCTTCTTTGATTGCAAATGATTTTCTTAAATTTCTGAGGCGATACTGAAGAAATTTCTCCAGTACCTAAGTTAAACTCCAGAAAGATTACACTGTTTAATTCACTATTCTTTAGGGAACTTTTTGTTTCTAGAATGTTCATGTAAGTTTGATAGCATTGGAACAAGATCTTTGAAGCCATCTTAGACTTCTACTGCTGAGCGTCACAGCTTTTGACATGTTAAAGACTAAACATTTTTGTTTATTTCAGAATCTACAATATTTTGGCATTGGGGGGAAGAAAACTCAGGAATTTTTTTATTGAATGCTTAGGCTATCAAAATTGCAAGATTGTGAATTGAAATAAGTATGTAGCAATATATATGCATTTCTCTCTTCCTCTTGAACTACCTGGGTTTTGTTACAGTTTATTTGAATCATATAGTTACGAATAACTCTTGGTAGCGTGGGATTAAGGAGTGCTTTGGCACTGCTCCTCCCAGGCTCTTGAATGGGGATCAGCAAATAACTGAGTGGCTACTGGGTCGCTGCTTGAGCTCTGTCTCTCCTTTGAACAACGGAGATAAATATTATTCCAATTTATTTTTCCTCTTTGCCTGTTTCTATGGATATTAGGAGCAGGATTCCACCATCAGATTCCTCCCTGCGTATGACAGTGTGGTGGAGCACATGGAAAGCAATACGAGATCTCTGTTAGCCTTGCACAAGATGCTTTTCCGAGGCTAATCATTAAACGCCAGCAGCTAAGTTTATATGCATTTTTCCATTGGAATACACACTTCATCAATTCAGGCAACGTATTTCAGCTCAATACCTGTATCTAGAAAAACAGTAGGTATGCAAGAAACAAGGCGATAACTCTTTGTGCATTGCAAAGTGCAAAGACATATGTTCAAGAGCAAAGACCTTTCCACCTGAGCTTCAGATTTCCATTTCAGCACTGATTGAATGTTTTCTTGCTAACTGTATAGCACCATGTTCTGTAAACTTAAATAGGTGAAGAAGAGACCACTGGAACTTTGTGATCACTGTCCATCAATATGTAAGCATTTCATTTTTGAATATACTCACTTTTAAAGGTGGCAAGTGTACAATTTAAACAAAATTAGCCACTTCAATCTGGTTTGGAATTTATATGTAAATTGGCAGCATCTTTTCATCTTGGCTTCCAAAATTCCTTGTTCAGTTTCTTCACTGATTTGATGCACTCCTCAACAGTCCCATTCTGAGAAGAACACATATGGTCACTTTGCCCCGTCTGACTCTGGCCAAGGAGGAAGAGGCAATGGACAGTGCTGGACCAGCATGTCCACCAGTATGAAGAGTGGAGCAGGGGGAGAAAAAGGGGAAAAAAACAACCCTGTTCTACAGTGTTACCACAGAATCATAGAACGGTATGGGTTGGAAGGGACCTTAAAGATCAGATCATCTAGTTCCAACCCCCGTGCCACGGGCAGGGACACCTTCCACTAGACCACGTTGCTCAAAGCCTCATCCAGCCTGGCCTTGAACACTTCCAGGGATGAGGCATCCACAACTTCTCTGGGCAACCTGTTCCAGTGCTTCACCACCCTCAGAGGGAAGACTTTCTTCCTTAGATCTAATGGAAATCTCCCCTCTTTCAGTTTAAATCCATTACCCCATGTCCTATCACTACACGCCCTCTCCAACTTTCTTGTAGGCCCCCTTTGAGTACTGGAAGACTGTTAGAAGGTCTCCCCAAAGCCTTCTCTTCTCCAGGCTGAATATCCCCAACTCTCTCAGCCTGTCTTCATAGGAGAGGTGCTCCAGCCCTTGGATCATCTTCGTGGCCCTCCTCTGGAATCACTCCAGCAGCTCCATGTCTTTCTTGTGTTGGGGACCCCAGAGTTGAATGTGGTTTTGCAGGTGGGGTCTCACAAGAGTAGAGGGGCAGAATCATAGAATCATAGAATCATAGAATCATAGAATCGTTAGGGCTGGAAGGGACCTTCAAAGGTCATCTAGTCCAACCCCCCTGCAAGGAACAGGGATATCTCCAACTAGATCAGGTTGCTCAGGGCCTCATCCAACCGGGCCTTGAACGTCTCCAGGGATGGAGCATCCACCACCTCTCTGGGCAACCTGTTCCAGTGTTCTACAACTCTCATGGTAAAAAATTTTTTCCTAATATCCAACCTGAATCTACCTCCCTCTATTTTAAAACCATTACCCCTTGTCCTATCACAACTGGCCCTCCTGAACAGCCTCTCCCCATCTTTCTTGTAGGCCCCCTTGAGGTACTGGAAGACCGCTATAAGGTCACCCCAGAGCCTCCTCTTCTCCAGGCTGAAGAGCCCCAACTCTTTCAGCCTGTCCTCATAGGAAAGGTGCTCCAGCCCTCTTATCATCTTTGTGGCCCTCCTCTGGACCCTCTCCAACTGGTCCATGTCCTTCTTATGTTGGGGGCTCCAGAACTGGACGCAATACTCCAAGTGAGGTCTCACGAGGGCAGAGTAGAGGGGGAGAATCACCTCCCTTGACCTGCTGGCCACGCTCCTCTTGATGCAGCCCAGGATGCGGTTGGCTTTCTGGGCTGCCAGCGCACATTGCCGGCTCATGTTGAGCTTCTCATCCACCAGCACTCCCAAGTCCTTTTCCTCAGGGCTGCTCTCAATCCATTCTCCGTCCAGCCTATACTTGTGCTTGGGATTGCCCCGACCCATGTGCAGGACCTTGCACTTGGCCTTGTTGAACTTCATGAGGTTTGCACAGGCCCATCTCTCCAGCCTGTCAAGGTCCTTCTGGATGGCATCCCTACTCTCCAGCCTGTCAACCACAGCACACAGCTTGGTGTCATCAGCTATCTTGCTGAGAGTGCACTCAATCACACTCTCCATTGTTGTAACTATCCTTTAGACATTTTAGCCTTAGTAAACAGACTCACTGTATTAAGTATAATGATATTTCATTTGTTAATCTGCTTTATGCTACTAATTAATAGTGTCTAGTAACCAATATTTGAAATTTCTCTCCCTCTAAAGCACAATTTTTGAATCAGTTGTACCAAGCTCATTTCCTGTGTTCCGTATATGTTTTGAGCAGCAAACCAAGTTGTTTATTAATGTGCATTATTTTTCTCTTTGCTTCACCACAGTCCTTTGATGCCTTAACCAATATAGTACAGTAGAATTGCATGGAACTGAGCTTTTGATGATTTTAACCCTCTTTTCTGCCTCCATCCTCAGTTCTGAAGATGTGGGAAACTCCAAGCAATCCATAAGTAATGATGTGAAGCTTGCAGCAGCTCTCACACAAAGCTTTTATTTAGGCAGGGGAAGTTCTTTCTCGATTGGTAGGTTTTCCTCTGTTGTGAAAAGCGTGTGTCTTCACATACCTCAATTCTCTCTGTGGTTGCATTTCACAAGTAATCTGGATCAGACTGTTCCTGTTCAAACTAGTTTATTTTGCATCTTGATTTGTTCTGGTATTGCTCTGAGCCACTTCCGAGCTTTCCTTATGTGTTTGAAACTTAGATTATAGACTTCAATGTGGGGATTCTCCTTTGTTGCATATCTCAGGTATGAGGTTTTGAAGAATGAGTTAATTGGCTTTCAAATGTGTTTTGATGATGCCGACACCCTCATGCAATAAGGAATCATAGTTAGCTTTAAATTAAGCAGCTCTGTTTTCTCAGCGTCTCTCCTGTTTATATTCTTGGAATGTGTTGCTTGCAGTGTTGTACGTAGTCTGCTGTAGCTACTCTCAGCAGTCGTAATTGCTACTGGTGATGAAAATTGATTTGTGCAATCAGAAAACCATTATCTGCATTCTGACTGATAATGCTGCAGTTGCCAACATTTTAAAATTCTTCTGATGACTGTTTTCAGAATAGTCCAGGGTCATGTAGTCACCAGGATTCCAGCTGCTTTATGCTGAGTCTTATGTGAGCATTAGAAAAAAGGGAAAAAGCTCTTAATGACTCTTTCAATATTCTTTTTTTCCTGACAGTTTTTAACGATTTAGTGTTTTGTCAGAGTCGTCCTTTGCCAGATATACTAGGTCAGGAGTAGTGCAGTATCCCATGTTTTACCGCAGTGTGCAGTGTTTATATAAGGTTTTCTGTTCTTTAATACTATCAGCTGCATTGATAAACCAAGCAGTTTGTTATTAGAAAATGCCAAACTAGTAACTAACACATATGGTTATTTAACAGACGGCATGGGGAGTCTGGTAAGCCCTGTAATTCCCCCAAATGGAGCACTCCCTTTTATTTGGAGGGATCCGTTAGGACCTGTGTCTTCCTTTGTTGACTCCAGGTCTCCCTCGAGGTTTCTTTTCCTTAAGGCAATGCACAATTCTTGTTTTTTGTTTTTCCTCCATTTAATGTTTCCTTTCCCTGGTCTTCTATGAAATTTTTTGAGGATTTCCAGGTTTCTTATTTCTTGCTATTTCCTTATCTCCTATTCTGTTTCTTCTGAAGGAGCTAAATTCAAGCTGCTCCTGCTTCTATTTGGTTACTTTCATTCTGCCTTGTGGAAACCAAGAGCAGAAGCAATGGGAAACAGCAGGAAGAAAGGTAATAGCATCATCTGGGAGCAAAGCCTTAGGAAATGTGCTTAGTAGTTTTAGGGAAAAGTTTTGTGTGTGTTTGGTTGTTTGTTTGTTTTGTTTTGTTTTCTTCTTTCAGTACTGTGTCATATTTTCCTGATGTTCCTTCAGATAAATACATACTGGTTATATTTTGCTGGGCCAGGCAGTTCCAGTACTGCTGGGTAAATGATTTTTTCAGTTCCGTCATTGTAGGGAGAGCTGGAAGAGGTTGTCTTTATTACTCCTTGCACATATTTATCTTCTCATGAGAAACCTTTTAGTAAAAGAGCATCAGTAAGGGTTCCAAGCTAATTACTTGTAAGCTAAGAAAAGCCAGAATTGAAGTTGTCAGTGCTTGTCCCTTGCTGTATAAATACAGTGATGCAGACCAAGAGAGATGACTCTGTTTCTCTCTCTCCAGCCTGCACTTCCAGCTGAGCCAGATCCTCAACTCGGGGTCTGCTTAGAGTGTAGTAATGAGTGGAGGAGACTGTGCACTTTCCAGGTATTCAGTGTTTACGTTTGCTTATGATGTGAGTGCCATCTGTTAGATAAATGGATTAAAAATCCTTTGACAAAGAAGTGCACATAAACTGTGAGCTGGACTGTTGCTAACATCCTTATCTCTAGCGTTTACTGATCTTTTAATTTATTATTATTTTTTTAATCTTTTGTCTGTATTTCCCAGAATACTTTGATTTCGTTCTTTGCTAACATTTATTTTGCAAAGCGGAGTTAGATCCAGGAAACCCAAGTTCTTTTCTGGACTAGAAATTGTGATACGTAAATTGTCTTTTAAACTGTGCTAGAACAAGCATGGACTTACATGACTCCTGGTTGGTTTGTTGGTGTGTGTTTGTTTGTTTGTTTGTTTTTTAAATTATCTCTAAGAGATGTAAATCCAGGGAGCCTCAGTGTAGTTGTGGAACTATGTGCTGTTCTGTTCTCTCTCTCAGCCTAGAAAGGATGTAGTAGAAAGAGATCCAGAAAACATGAGGAAAAACTCAAAAAGCCTGATGTTAATGGAGAAAAAAGATAAGTGAGGGGAGATACAGAGACATTTCCTGACTGATGGAAGTAAGAAAGTACAGCTCGTTATTCTTCCTAGGGAAAAGTCCCCCAAATAAAGTTCCTTCTGAAACCAAGCTGATGCTGCACCGCATGGCACAGTGGATTTGGCCCAACGACAGGATTGAGCTCAGCTTCCTCTCCTCGCCCCCACCCTGTGCAAATGACGTTAAAAACTGGCAGAACATGTACATGAAGCTGGACGCAGAGAACATGGAGCAGTAGGGTGCTGTTCTCCAAAGTTTAGACTTAAACGTTAAGAGCTGCTAATCAAAGGCCATGAAGGATTGGCTTGCAAGTGTTTTGTTTGCCAAACGTTTGAGATTGGGCTTCTTAGCTTGGGTCTTTGCCTAGTATGGCTTCTGTCCTTGTTGTCATTAGGAAATGTGGTTTGCTATATTGTGACAGCTGAGAACTGCGTCTTGTGTATGAGTTAACGCACAGCTGGGGTGACCATGCTCATGCCAAACTTTACACGCAGGTCTTGCAAAACTGTGTTGTGGCATTCCTACCCATCTTTTTTCTTTTTCATGGTACCTGAAACTCCCTGAAATCTGGAAATAGTTTTGCTTTCTGGTAGCTCCTTAGATGCCCAGGTGTCAGTGATGATTCCTGTTTCATAGATAATCACAGCCTGGTTTGCTGTTTGCACTGTATTTGTCTGTAGTCTCATTTCCTCTTTTGTGTTTGTGCAGTTTCTTCCTTTTTTGTTTGGTATTTCTCCTTGTCTTTGAACTTCCATTTTATTGAGGAAGGGGGAAATTAGTGTCTTCCACGTGAGATTTTCTAAATTACTACTGCAGAATTGAACCGTATCTATAATAATGTGAGATTTTGGTTTTTTGTCTCATTGTTTTCCATTTAGAGCAACTGCCAGGAAGGGGACCTTGTAGTTACAAGGTTTTGTACTTGTTCTGGGCTTCTCTTGTGCAGAACTTTCCAGCCATTGCCTTTGTGGTGGTAGATATAAAATATAGTCAACTGAGCCTTTAGACTGATGAGAGGTCACCAAGTCTCCTTCTGTTTGTGACATGGGTGAAAAAGTGGTTCCATATCTTCTGAAATGGGTTACTGCACTTTCACGGTACATTGACACTGATCTTCCTCTTGCTTTATGTTATAAGTAGAATTGCCTTGTAAGCAGTTGTGCAAAGCAAACAGTTACTACAGATAAAAAGGTAGGTTAAGCATTTGTCAGTAAGGAGAAGAATCTCCATGAAAAGCTGAAAGAACATCTCTAATCCTATTTGCTACTTGATTTTTTTCTATATGTAGTTATATGGATAGCAACACAGCAGTTTTATGAAGTACTCCATTGATATATGATGTTTACGTTAGTTTGTTGTACAGTATTTCAGTATATTATATCAAAAAATCAGTTTTTTAAATGGATGTTCATAAGGATGAATTGAGTTAAAAAAATCAGTCAGTAGCACGTAATAGGATTAGACTTCGTTTATACAAGTGTATTGCTCTCCTCTGTTTGTTCTTGTTGGACAATCTGCCAAAGCCTTGAGATCTTCAGCGAGAGAAATTGCGGGTGGACAAGGGAAGGTGATTGATTAATTACAGTCACAGTCAACTTGCGTTTACATGATTAATATGAGTGGCTGTTTGAGCTGAAAGCTCATGAAGATCATTAGGCTTCGTTTTAAATCGCAGTCTTAAACAGTCCATTTTCTTTGATAATTCATGTGCTGTTAAAAATGTTGAAAGTTATTAGGGTTTTTTAGTTGCTGTCATTTGGTATTCTAGCAGTTCTCATGTCCGCAAAGGTAGTGCTTAGGGTAATTATCACTGTTCAAGGTGTTGACTAACTTAGGAAATGCACAGAGTTTATGAAATTAATCCTTCCCAGGCACTTGTGCAGCAAAATTCTGTGAATAATAGGAAAGATAACCCACTTCTTTGGTTAATACTATATTATTCTGATTTAATTTTAAAAATAATTCATGTGCTATTGTTGTCATATTTCGTTTAGAAGAACTTTCAAGTTCACTGGTATTATTTTTCTGATATCTCTTTAGGACTTGCCACTGTTTCTGTGATGCTGTTACCTCTAGAAAGTTAAACTGGATAAAGTCTAGTTACCCTTGATGAGAAGGACAAATGGAGTAATTATCCCTGAGCTGATTTGACCAGTGAGTTATTAGGCAGGATCATCATCTGAGCATGCAGTGAGTGTTGGGAAGTGTTTTCCTCTCAAAGCAGAGACTGTAGGTGAATGTATCTTTCTAAGAGTGTTATTTGTCAGACTTTGGTCAGAAGATACTTTATACTCCTAGAGCTTAGTTTTTAGTTTCCTGTGCAACAGCAAGGAAAACTGAATAGGTGGATTGAATGATTACGTGATCCAGGGAAGAACACAGCTCTGTAGATTAGGCTTAGTCTTAGTTATAGCTTATTTTGAGAGCTCTTGCTTGCTTTTGTACAGCACTAGAAAACTGTGCTCAGGGCTTGAAATAGCTATTCTTGTGCTTTGTTACAGGTACAATGAAGATAGTGTGTATAAAAGTGGAGGTATTCTAAGAATTAATGTTTGCTCAGTGCTTTAAAATAAGAAGTACTGGTGTAGGTGCTTAGTGCTACCTGAGTGTGGCTGATTTAGCTTTGCTCTCAATTATTAATTTCTGACAAAAGATCTTGTCCTTTTAGGTGTAAACATATAAGTTTTTGTTTTTTTCCAAATGAATTCTATCTCCTTCGAGGTATGAACATTTTATTAAATCACTTTGTATGGAGTTTCAGTTAGACCGTCAGTCATGTGTTCATCATACCTATTTTGGACAAATATGCAGTACGACGTTCCCAGGTCAAGTCTGCTCTTCCTCTTTATTTATGGTAAAATATGAGCATGTTAATTATCCATTTGCAATATCTGAAAATGTGTCCCAGTGTGCTATCTTAAAAGGTTATTTTTGTGTAGTTTTACTTTAAGGAACAATTCTATTTATGTATTAGGTTTTCAGTAACATTAAATACTTTTATTGTTACTTCTGACCGTATTACTGAACAGTTGCCAAATAGAAACGTTATGTAATGATTCTAGCCATATCTTGGACCCACAAAGATTATGAGAAGTTTGCTAGTCACAATTATGCAGATTTTTCACTTTGGTACCTGTTTGCAACGTTCCTTCCTGAGCAGCACAGCTTTGTACAGTGGCAAAATTACTGTGATATTATCGTTATACCCAGTAGAACTGCATAAAGAAGGATGCTGTGGCATTAAAGAGGTGAAACAAGTATTGGAAACTGGCTTCACTGAGTTGGGAAAAAGAAAAAAGAGGCTTGTTGAACATTTTGGCACTCGCCTGTCCTTCCTTGACTTCCATCAGGACCTCATTAAAAACAAAATCTTTCAGGTATGATGTGAAAGGGCTCTATAAGAGCACCTTGCTGCCATAATAACAAGCATCATAAAAATTAAAGTTGCATGTATAAGTAAAATAATGTTATAGGTGTATTGCAAGGCACTACCAAAAAGAAAAGTGATTTTTTTTTCTTCTTCTGTCTCCCTCTCAGTAAGCCATTACCAGTCTTGTAGACCTTGGAGAGACTCTAAATATTTCAACAGAACTATCCACAAAGGAATTAGGAAAGCACAGCAGCAAAAGTATGAGCAAGTTTAACCGAAATTCAGAGGCTTCCCATGGTGGAGGATCAAAGACTTTACAGTTTGAGACTAGTTCTCTTGGCTGTGAGTAGATCAAATTGAGGTGTGTGTTAGAGTTGACCTGGTACACTTTTTGATGACTCCTGTGGAGCATCACTATTAATTTCTACCTTTTGAGAGTGATACACAAGAGCAGAAGAAATTAACCTTTCTTTCTGAACAAGTGAAGAAGTAGATGTTGATTCCGCCCTGCCAGTGACTGGAGCTGGAAAAAAAGGAATGCTCATGCACCCTCTTCATTGCTAATTTTTAAATGTCCTTGTGCGAATTTCTGAGATTGAAAAGCTACTGCAGGAAGGGAGTTTATGGAAAAAAGACATTTTGAGGCTTGATCTGGAGCGATGAAACTGTGCTCTCAAGAACTTTTGACTGATGGGACCTCAACAATATATGTCAGTAGATTGTGCCATTTGATGTACGCTTTGTTTCTTCTTTCTGTGTTTGAAATTTTCTTTTAGCTCTACAAAAAACATAATATTGTTTCATTTCTGTTTCTCCCTTCGTGGTCCCTGCACAGAGTTGCTCTGTCTCATGGAATCCTCTTTTTGTTTTCTCTTGTCAGTTGATTATTCAAATATAGAGTTTCATAGAAATATGACTGATTCTCTGCTAATTTGACAGAAAGTGGCTGAAAGCATTGCTTTTTACCTCTTCCAACTTCTCAGTTTTAAAATAAAAAATTGTTTGATATTGTTTGAAATGTTACTTCCATGTCTTAAATTGTTAAGGAAAGGGAGCTACTCATCTTAACCAGGATGCGATCTGATACTGCACCTCAGAGTCATGGTTCTGGAAGTTAAGCAGTTATGGCATTTTCTTAAAGAACGTCAGCTCAATGTTCAGTTGAGCTCAGCAAAGGAATGATTAGAAAAGAAATACAGAATAAAACAAGACGTGTCTGCAACCCTGCGTTTCTGGGCAGCCGCTCTGTGAAAGGGTGTAGAGTGAGTGGGACAGATGCAGAAGGTGATGCACAAAGGTACTGAATGATTTCTGTAAAACATTCTGTCTTGGAATGTGGACAGTTAAACCCACAGGAGCACGTGTGCTACTGCAGCCTGTTGGAGGAACTGATAGAAGGTTTGAAACAGGGAAATTAAAAATCGAAAGACAAAAAAATTGTAAATACATACAGATATTTTTTGCAAAAAAAATAGTGACATTTTAGATCATATTGTGACTGTATAATGAGAAATCTAAAGTTTGATTTGTGTTTAAAAATAGAACAGACAAATTTAGGGAGGCATCAGTGCTCCATAGCTGCCCAAATGCAGCCTCTGCTTCAGGACATCCTCATCTGCTACTCACTGAAGCTGGAAAGGTGTAATGGGGAAGCCCCCTTCTGAAGGTTCTCTCTTGCAGAATTTGGCTCAGCTTTATCTACTAGGTTTCTGAAATGATCTTTTGTCCTGTTTCTTTTTTTTTTGGAAATTACTGAATTTTTTGGTGGTTGTTCCTGTCTTGTTTACAAACTGTTATTTCCTCTGATAAATAAGAGAGACAGGATGTTATTGAGATCTCTGGTTTTTTTTCTTTCTTGATTATGAGCTAAGGTCACTGTTTCGCTTCTTAACAGACATTGTTAGTTAATTTCTGAAAAGTATCCGAGGGATACTTAAAGTGTTGGTCACATGAGGGATGGACACGTTCAGAGGATCTGTTTATTTTTCATGTGTGCTCCCCCTATCAGATTTAGTGTCTTCATATTTTACTGGTTCAGTGTTGTATTGTTACTGGTTCTGATTTGCCTTCGTTTTCATTAGAGCTCTGAACAGGAATGCTCATGGTTTGAGGAACAAGAAAAGTTGCAAATCCCAGCAGAATCATAGGACTGTGGTGTGATCAGCATCACAGAGCCCTGGCCAGATAGTGCACGACTTGAGCGTGGTCACTGGATGTTCATGGAGAGTAAGCAGAAGGAAGAGGATGAGTAACACTGTATGCTTAGGAGCTTGTTGACAGCACAGTGCTTGCAAACATCACGCCAAACACAAACCTCATAGCAGGCAAGGAGCATCTCAGTGTCTAAAACAAACAAGGGAGTACATGGGAAGTGGAAAAGGGGCACAGGTATTGCTTCAGTCCTTAGAGATATAGGGGCAAAGGAGGACTAAAGCCCATCTGCAGCTAAGACTAGAGGGAGACATAAAATCTAAAAGGCTGTAGGTACGCTAAGAGCAAAAGGAAGCTCAAGGAAAATATGACTGATAGGGAGATTGGCCTCGTGATGGACAGTAGGGAAAAGATGAAGTACTCAACTCCTTTTTTTGTGTTGGAGCAAAGTATTATCCCAGACCTCTGGGTGTACAAGTATGGTTTGGGAGGAAGAATGAGAGAGCCAACAATGGGACAGAGTACTTAGAGAAGCGTGACATATTCATGAGAGGTCATGGATAACTGGAAAGAAGCTAATGTTACACTCCTCCCTAAGTAAGGCGAGAAGAGGACTTGGGTGTCTATTGGCTGACTATGTTCACCCAGTCCCTTGCAAACATGTAATGGCCAAGAAGGTATTGATCAAGAACAGCCAGTGTTAATTTATAACAGGGAATCCATGCTCAACAACCTATTTGCCTTCTGTAATGAAGTGTCTGCAAAGTGATCCTTGCGGAGAGTAATGCATGCAATTTGCCTTGACTTTAGTAAGGCTTTTGGCCCTGCCTCCTGCAAATTTCTCATTTGAAAGCTGTGGAGGTATGGAATGAAAGATCAGTCTATTTGTTGAAGCTTATGAAGTCCAACAGAAGTGCTTATGCTGAGGACTGACTGGCAGTCATACTGAAAAGGCACCAGAGGTTATGGTGAATGCTAAGCTGAATATGAGCCAAGCATGAATAAGGCAAAATTTGGCAACTAAACTGGTCAAGGGCTGGAAAATAGAACTTATGGGGAGCGGCTAAACAGCCTGGAGAAGAGGAGGCTGAGGGGAGACCTGATTATGGCCTACAAATACTTGAGAAGGGATGGTGGGGAGGTGGAGGAAGGGCTCTTTACATTAGTGTTGGATGATAGAACAAGAGGAAATGGGTATAAGCTTAGTCAGGGGAGATTCAGGCTGGATGTTAGAAAGAATTTCTTCTCTGAAAGGGTTGTCAGCCACGGGAATAGGCTGCCCAGGGAGGTGGTTGAGTCCCCATCCCTGGATGTGTTTAAAAAAAGGGTGGATGTGCTGCTTAGGGACATGGTTTAATGGGGGATTAGGGACGGTTGGACTGGATGATCTCTAAGGTCTTTTCCAACCTAGAAAATCTATGAAAATGGGTTACACAGAAAGACACACGGTTTGCAGGATGAGGAAAGTCAGTATCTTACTTTTCTGCCTCTGGGGCTGTATCCACAATATTGTGTCCGGTACTGAGTTCTCCAGTTCAGAATGGACATGGAGAAAGTGATTAGAGTCCAGTGAAGTCTACCAAGATGGACTGGAGTCAGAGCACATGATCTATAAGGAAAGGGTAAAGGAGCTGGACTTGTTCAGTGTGGTGAAGAGGAGGCTAAAGGACAATCTAATAGCATGTTTGAAGGGCAGTTACAGAGATGGTGGAGCCACGTTTTTTTGCTAGTGGCAAGTGATGTAGATTTACCAGAAATTGTGACTCAAAAGTTTCACAGTGGACGCTGAGGAAAAGCTTGTTTACAGGGAGAGTGGTGCTGATGTGAACTATATTACTCAGTGTCGTGGGTTATGTTGAACCACCCCACACACAGCCGGTCACTCCCCCTCCCCCACCCCCAGGAATGAGGGAGAGAATTAAAGGATAAACGTGAAACCCGTGGGTTGAGATAAGAATGATTTAATACAGATGATTTAATACAATGTAGGTGCTCACCACCCCTCGTATGCGAAGCCCGTCTCGTCCCGAAAACTGCAAATCCCGGACGAACGCGAGGCCCCGAAATAGAGAGGGGCAGAGAGGGAGAGAAAGAGAGAGAGAGAGAAAGAAAAAAAAAAACAGCAGAGCAACAGCGCAGCAAGCGCAAAAGAGCAAAAGTGCAAAAAAGAGCAAAAGCGCAAAAGCCCCTCTTCCCGGCTGACCCTCGCTTTTATACTGGGCATGACGCTGCATGATATGGAATGCTAATTGGCCAGTTTGGCCCTCAGTCTTAAGTTCCACACAAATGACAAGGGGAATCGTGTCCCCCTTGTCCCAGCTATGCTCCCCCCTTATCCTGCCGTGTTTCTGTACTCCGCACACTGAAAAGTCCTTGGAGTTTCACTTCCAACCACAAACATCAGCTTGCTATCAACATTCTTCTCAGAGTGAGTCTCTGAGTGAAACCAAAACAGGGAGCTCTTCTGGCTGTTAAAAAAAACTCTGTCCCAGCTAAAACTGGGACAGTATCCACCCCTTATTCCATACCATGCATGTCATGCTCAAACCTTACATATATACTATTCCCTTAGCCATGGGTCATCCCTCCAAAATGTGTCTTCATCTGTTACAGCAGTCTCTCAGGGCAGGAAAGATGACGTGGAATTCGCTCAGTCGGTAGAACGGATGACATGTAGTCTTTGTTGCGTGTGGCGCCTGGAGCTCGTAGTTGGTGTATCCGGCCGCTGTCTGCAGGTTGAAGATGTTGATCTTGAAGAAGTTGCTGGTTGTTTGGAATCAGTTCTGATTCTGACGAAGTTCATTCTTCATTAACCTGGATGATTCTTAATATAATGACATTGGTACAATGTGACAACCATAGTGATGATGGTATGCAGGGACAGGGTTATTCAGCAATTAATATCACACAATTCAATTCATTTTATCATCTATTTTCACCCAACATCAAATCCCCTTGAGGTACACATCGGACTTCCCCGTCCTTCTGCATCACCCACCAAGTACACCCAGGTCCCTGAGCAAAAGCAATCCCACGAATGGGTTTACCTTTACCCGAGGCAGGAATAACCCAAACTGTCTTCCCGAGTATATTCCTCATGTGCACTACAGGGACTTTGTCTCCTTCTACAGTACGTAGAAGTTCTGATTGCGCAGGACCAGCTCGATTGGCAGATCCTCTAGTGTTAACTAACCAGGTGGCTTTTGCTAAATGCGTATCCCAATGTTTGAAGGTTCCACCACCCATTGCTTTCAGTGTGGTTTTTAGCAATCCATTATATCGTTCAATCTTCCCAGAAGCTGGTGCATGATAAGGGATGTGATATACCCACTCGATGCCATGCTCTTTGGCCCAGGTGTCTATAAGATTGTTACGGAAATGAGTCCCATTGTCCGACTCAATTCTTTCTGGGGTGCCATGCCGCCACAAGACTTGCTTTTCAAGGCCCAAGATCGTGTTCCGGGCGGTGGCATGGGGCACAGCATAGGTTTCCAGCCATCCAGTGGTCGCTTCCACCATTGTAAGCACATAACGCTTGCCACTGCGAGTTTGTGGAAGTGTGACATAGTCAATTTGCCAGGCCTCTCCATATTGATATTTCGACCAACGCCCTCCATACCAAAGAGGTTTCAACCGCTTGGCTTGCTTGATTGCAGCACACGTTTCACATTCATGGATCACCTCTGCAATGGTGTCCATAGTTAGGTCCACCCCTCGATCACGAGCCCATTTGTATGTGGCGTCCCTTCCTTGATGGCCTGAGGCATCATGGGCCCAACGAGCTAGAAATTTTTCACCTTTATGTTGCCAGTCCAGATCCACCTGAGCCACTTTAATCTTGGCGGCCTGATCCACCTGTTGATTGTTTTCATGTTCTTCTGTGGCCCGACTCTTGGGTACATGGGCATCTACATGTCTTACTTTCACAATCAGCTTCTCTACTCGAGCAGCAATGTCTTTCCACAACGGGGCAGCCCAGATGGGTTTACCTCTGCGTTGCCAGCTGCTCTGCTTCCATTGCCGTAGCCATCCCCACAGGGCATTTGCTACCATCCAAGAGTCGGTATAGAGATAGAGCATTGGCCACTTTTCTCGTTCAGCGATGTCTAAAGCCAGTTGGATGGCTTTCACCTCTGCGAACTGGCTTGATTCACCTTCTCCTTCGGTAGCTTCTGCGACCTGTCGAGTAGGACTCCATACAGCAGCTTTCCATTTTCGATGTTTTCCTACAAGGCGACAGGACCCGTCGGTAAACAGAGCGTATTTCTTCTCATTGTCTGATAGTTCATTATAAGGTGGAGCCTCCTCAGCACGTGTCACCTCCTCCTCCTCTGGTGACATTCCAAAGTCTTTACCTTCAGCCCAGTTAGTGATCACTTCCAAAATTCCTGGGCGATTGAGGTTTCCTATCCGAGCTCTTTGTGTGATCAGTGCGATCCACTTGCTCCATGTGGCATCAGTTGCGTGGTGTGTAGACGGGACGCTCCCTTTGAACATCCAGCCGAGCACTGGCAATCGGGGTGCCAGGAGCAACTGTGCTTCTGTACCAATCACTTCAGAAGCAGCTCGGACTCCTTCATATGCTGCCAATATCTCTTTTTCAGTTGGAGTATAGTTGGTTTCGGATCCTTTGTATCCTCGACTCCAAAACCCAAGAGGTCGACCTCGCGTCTCCCCTGGCGCTTTTTGCCAGAGACTCCAGGTGGGACCATTCTCCCCGGCTGCGGTGTAGAGCACGTTTTTGACATCTTGTCCTGTCCGGACTGGTCCCAGGGCTACCGCATGGACTATTTCTTGTTTAATTTGTTCAAAGGCTTGTTTTTGCTCTGGGCCCCATTCAAAATTATTCCTCTTTCGGGTTATTTGGTAGAGGGGTTTTACAATCTGGCTGTAGTCAGGAATATGCATTCGCCAGAAACCCACAATGCCTAAGAAAGCTTGTGCTTCCTTTTTGTTGGTTGGTGGGGACATAGCTGTTATTTTATTAATCACGTCCATCGGAATCTGACGACGCCCATCTTGCCATTTTATTCCCAAAAACTGAATCTCCTGGGCAGGTCCCTTGACTTTACTCTGTTTTATGGCAAAGCCTGCTTTCAGAAGGATTTGGATTATCTTTTCACCTTTCTCAAAAACTTCTTCTGCTGTGTTGCCCCATACAATGATGTCATCAATGTATTGCAGATGTTCTGGGGCATCACCCTGTTCCAGTGTGGTCTGGATCAGTCCATGGCAAATAGTGGGGCTGTGTTTCCACCCCTGGGGCAGTCGATTCCAGGTATACTGGATGCCCCTCCAAGTGAAAGCAAACTGTGGCCTGCATTCCGGTGCCAAAGGAATTGAGAAAAACGCATTAGCGATATCAATTGTAGCGTACCACCTGGCTGCCTTTGACTCCAGTTCATACTGAAGTTCCAGCATGTCTGGCACGGCAGCACTCAATGGTGGTGTAACTTCATTCAAGCCACGATAGTCTACCGTCAGCCTCCACTCGCCATTGGACTTACGCACAGGCCATATAGGGCTGTTAAAAGGGGAGCGGGTCTTTGTGATGACTCCTTGACTCTCCAGTTGACGAATCAACTTATGGATAGGAATTAGAGAGTCTCGGTTGGTACGATATTGCCGTCGGTGCACTGTTGTATTAGCAATTGGCACCTGCTGTTCTTCGACCCTCAGTAACCCCACAGCAGAAGGGTCCGTTGAGAGACCAGGCAAAGTAGACAGCTGCCTGCCTTCTTCTGTCTCTACTGCAGCTATGCCAAAAGCCCACCGATACCCTTTTGGGTCTTTGAAATACCCTCTCTTAAGATAATCTATGCCAAGGATGCACGGGGCTTCTGGGCCAGTTACAATAGGGTGTTTTTGCCACTGCTGTCCAGTTAGGCTCACTTCAGCCTCTAACACAGTCAGTTGTTGAGACCCCCCTGTCACTCCAGAAATAGAGATGGATTCTGCCCCTCTGAAGTTCGATGGTATCAAAGTGCATTGGGCACCAGTATCCACTAAAGCCTTATACTTTCTAGGGTATGATGTGCCAGGCCACCGAATCCACACAGTCCAGTACACTCGATTATCCCTCTCCTCCACCTGGCTGGAGGCAGGGCCCCTCTAATGCCTGTTATCATATTCATCAGAGGAATCAGCAGGATTGGAGTCAGGATGGCTAGGAGGATCAGCCCTCCCATTTTGACTAGTGGACTGCTCACTGTAGACTGGGGCAACAGCTGTCCTGGAGGAATTGGAGAAAGTTCTATTCCTGTTGGTTCTTCCTCCCAACTGGCGTACCCTGGCCTCTAAAGCGGAGGTGGGTTTTCCATCCCACCTTCTCATGTCTTCTCCATGATCACGGAGGTAGAACCATAGCTCACCCCGTGATCTGTACCGTCTCTCTTGTCTCTCTCGAGGAGGGTAACGCCTGGTTCTGACAGCTGAAATTCTAGAACGTTCGGGTGGTGGGAAATCTACTTTTTCTCTTAATTCTCGGACCTCTTCAGACAGCTTTTCCACAGCCGCAACACAGGTTCGTATAGAAGTGTCATCATCATATCGTCGGAGGTAGGTGACCAGATTACCTACGGATAGTGGTGCTTCATCGTCCCCGAAGTCCATTATTGCCAATGAGGTGGAATATGCGGCTGGCGCACTCCGTATAATCTTCTGCCACATTGGTCGTGTGCACCGGACGTCATCTGGATCTTCGAGTCTTGGTCCGCTTCTCGAGTCAAGATAAATCAACTCTCGCACAGCCAGTTCTCTCAGATACTGAATAGCTTTTTCTATGTTGGTCCACCTGCTTACATTACATGGCACCTCGTCCTTGTAGGGGTACCTTTCCTTTATGGCTGCCAGGAGTCGTCTCCAGAGGCTGCGGACTTGTGTCTGCCTTCCAATTGCTTTATCAATGCCTCCATCCATGGCAAGGGCTCCCAGCTGCCTAGCTTCACTACCATCTAACTCCAGACTATTGGCTCCCATGTCCCAGCATCTGAGCAACCAAGAGACAATGGGCTCACCTTTAAGGCGGCCATAATCTTTTCGAATATCTCGCAGCTCGCTCATTTTTAGAGACCTGGTGGTTATCCTCTCATCTATGATGTCACTCCTCCTCCATTGAGATTTCCTCTGGGGCGAAACAGAACGCTCCCGCTTCATTTCTCGTGATGGCCCTGGTCGCTCTTCATCATCATCATCATCCTCTCCTCTGCGTTCTGACTTTCGCAGACATTTCCTTGGTTTCTCTTCCTCCAATCGTTGTGATGGCCCCGGTTGTTCTTCTTTGTCTGGTTGCTTTGATGGTCCTGGTTGCTCTTCCTCATTTGGTTGTTGTGATGGCCCTGATTCCTCTTCTTCGTCGTCTAACTTTTGTATACATTTTCTTTTCCTTACGGGGGCAACTGATAACGTTGTAGTCTGAGTAGCTATAGTGCTTGTCATGGGAGTTGAGATGGCAAGCACAATAACCCGAGAAATAAATTGATATACACCCCTAAATGGCCGATTGATTTTGAATATATAGATAATTAAACATATATTCAGTAGACCTTGCAGGACAATCAAACCGGTTAAATTATTCCAATGATGTTCGGCATTATCAAAATCAACGTAAGCTTTTGTGAATGAAAAGTCACCGGTATAATTGGCGATGATATCCGCCAGGTGACGCTCAAAATTAATAAACGAGTTCCACATCACCATCCCCCTCTGCACCGCCGAATACAAAGACTGAGCCGGACCCAGCACCGATGATCTTATCAGAGTTACACCGTACAGTATAGCAAAACCCTTAATTACCGATAACATACTTTTCATGCCGGTCCAACACCCAGAGCCAGAAAACCGCATAAACATTCCGCCTAACATCATATAGGGTAGATAAGACAATAAATTATGAATGTCCGGTAACATGTACGCAAGCATAACAAACAGCATTCCGGCCAGCCACATCGTTATCTCAACCCCTTCGTGCCCCACGTTGGGCGCCAATTAAGACTGTCGTGGGTTATGTTGAACCACCCCACACACAGCCGGTCACTCCCCCTCCCCCACCCCCAGGAATGAGGGAGAGAATTAAAGGATAAACGTGAAACCCGTGGGTTGAGATAAGAATGATTTAATACAGATGATTTAATACAATGTAGGTGCTCACCACCCCTCGTATGCGAAGCCCGTCTCGTCCCGAAAACTGCAAATCCCGGACGAACGCGAGGCCCCGAAATAGAGAGGGGCAGAGAGGGAGAGAAAGAGAGAGAGAGAGAAAGAAAAAAAAAAAACAGCAGAGCAACAGCGCAGCAAGCGCAAAAGAGCAAAAGTGCAAAAAAGAGCAAAAGCGCAAAAGCCCCTCTTCCCGGCTGACCCTCGCTTTTATACTGGGCATGACGCTGCATGATATGGAATGCTAATTGGCCAGTTTGGCCCTCAGTCTTAAGTTCCACACAAATGACAAGGGGAATCGTGTCCCCCTTGTCCCAGCTATGCTCCCCCCTTATCCTGCCGTGTTTCTGTACTCCGCACACTGAAAAGTCCTTGGAGTTTCACTTCCAACCACAAACATCAGCTTGCTATCAACATTCTTCTCAGAGTGAGTCTCTGAGTGAAACCAAAACAGGGAGCTCTTCTGGCTGTTAAAAAAAACTCTGTCCCAGCTAAAACTGGGACACTCAGAGAGGTTGAACCTCCCTGCTTGGAGGTTTTTGACTCAGATGGACAAAGCCTCGGCTGACCTGATCTGGTGTTCGTGATAATACCGCTTTGTGTGGGAAATTGGCCTAGGGATCTCCAAATATCTCTTTCCGCTTACCTTTCCATCTCTTCCCTAAACAGCATACTCAGTTTTGGGACCTTCCTCCAATCTTTCTACTTCTAGAGTTAGACCTTGGAGTTTGCAGTCAGTAGGAGGTGAGCAGATAGCAGGCAGTAGCTAAATCTGGCACTGAAAAAATGACTGTGCCACCTGCTTGTTCCTCCAGAACTCATGTCTTAGCACTGTGCTGCTACATATGCTATTTTCTTTCTTTAAATAGTTGCATTTTTCCCAGTGAAATTATACAAAACTTACATAAAGGTCCCAGTTGACAGATGTAAAGCAAAGAAACAGCTAAAATTAGAAGAGGTAAAAATAGAGGTTGGGAAGCTGTCTGAATGATCTTATCAGCAACAAATTTATGCTGAATTCTGCCAGTTAGGTCTGCTATGTTTATTAGGTCAGACTGTAGCTCAGACAGAGTTCATGGAAAAGAAAAAGGTGTCGTGCTGAAAAACATGCATTTAAAATTTTATTGAAGTCTATCAAAAGTCAGCATGTCTTTACAATTGGTTGGTAAGGCCAGGATGTTTGGATTTGGCCTTTGGCAGAAGGGAGGGCCATTGTTTGAGCCTCGGGAGAGGAAAACAGATTATTTATGAACTGTGAAAATTATTTACTTAGAAGCTTTCCAGAAACGTGCAACCGTATGATGCACTGAATAGTCGGTGAAAGGACTTTTGATATCATAGTGTTGCATCGCAAAAAGGAATTTTCTGGTAAGTGTATTTGTGGGGGATTTCCATCCAGTTCCCTCTGTTGCTGTTGAATGCAGAGTTCATCCGTACCATGGCAGAAAAGACAGGTTCCTGTATTTAATTTCCCTATTAAGGAATTGCCATATGGACACAGGTCAGGAATAAGCTTGGGGTCATACTTTGCCGCATGCTGGCTTCTCTGTGCGAATGTGTTTATTCATATCCATAAAAAGGCTGGATGGCCATTGGTCTGCTGAGGGTGGTCTACTTTGATTGTCGTGGAGTGAAGGCACTATATGGGTAGTTGGCAGGGACTCGTCGCGAGTTCACGCTCTAGTTTACCATGCAGTGTTTTGTAATGTTTCTGTTCTCATAATTGGTAATGCCAGAGATACTGAAAACATTCAGAAAACACATCAATGTAGACAAAGACTGAGATTTGTGCAGATAATATTAGTGGCTTCTGATCCACTAACTAAAAGACCAATTCTGTTAATTAGCTCTGCTTAAAAAGGTGTTGACATACTATACTTGCTATAGTTGATTATTACAAATCCATGATAATAGTTTTCCAGGTGTTAAAGAAAATCTGCTGTATGATATTTTTCTGATAGACGTTTGAAAGACAATTCCCTGTATAATTCATTAGGCATTGCATTTCAAAAACAGTCTTCGTTTGAAATTGTTCATAGTTTTACATATCACTGATTGCATTTGACTGTCAGACACTGAGTGAATTAAACTCCTAGAAGGCTTCTTGGTAAACACAGAAGAGTATTTAAAAGATTAATACAACCTGCATATGTAAAAGTGTTTTGGGTTTTTTGTGTTTGTTGGTGTGGGGTTTTTTTTTGGGTCACTGAGGGCATTCACAGTAGCATCAAAATATTTCAGACTTCTGGAAAGATCTCACTTTGTGTGACTACCTAGAAGATATGTAACAAAATATTACTGCACCTGTTAAAAGATGGTTAAAAGTGTATTAGTATGTATAAATTACTGTGTAATCTAAGGCTCTGGTCTGTCTCAATAAGCAGATAAAGACTTACTGCAAGGATCAGTTTGTGACTGTCTGAGACCTATATTCTTCTAGAGGCTTTCCTTATGTTAAAATCTGTGAATGTAAGAACGGATTTCTGTGTTAAAGGTTATGATTTCTGCTTCCTATCTTTAACTTTTGATGTTAGCAAGAGGCATCAGAAAAATTTTGTTCAGATCTGTTTTCTGATAGAACAAAGGTGATGGCTGACTTGGTAGCCCATTACTCGCTTACGGATATGCCTAGTGAAGTCTTTTTCAGCCTACGGATGGTATGCCAGTTTTGGAGCAGCTCTGTAAGCCCCTGTGGAGAAATGAGGTAGAGCAAAGTGACTTTACAAGGGGGCAGGGAAAGCTCCTGGCCAGGGTAGAGCAGGAGCAGCGTTGGTCTCACCAGGGTTGTCTGTGGGCCTATTGGAGGACTTCTAATTAACAGGTAGAAACTCATCCTTGTTGCTCAGTCCTTGTTGCTGTTCTGTTATTAGCTTCTGCTTAATAACTTCCAGAGAAAGGCAAAGCACAGTGTAAGCTTTCTAGCCAGCTTGGGTTGTCGTATAATGGGTTTTAGTTCCTTCTCTAATCCGGTCCAGTGACTCCTGCAGATTATGTTGTTGTTTGCTGTCCCATTTTTAAGCCTGAAGTTACAAATTTTAGTCATAAAAAATGACCAATTCTCATGAACATTACATTTTCACTTTGTGTGGTCTCACCTATTCTGTGTGCCTTCTGGATACAGCCTGAGCAGCAGGGTCTGGCGAGGAAGAGTATGCTGTTCCCTGAACAAGTACAGGCAGCAAGATTTTTCCTGGTTGCTGAAGTTTGGAGGTATTCCAAAGAAGGAGAGTATTTTGTAATTGTGTGTGTTGTTGAACAGAGATGATTTGGCCACGGTGGAAGTTTTATGTTGTAAATAGAATTGTCCTGCAGTTTTATCTTTTTTTGATGTTTATCAGCTAGACTTCAAAACAAACTGCAGAGCTTTTCAATGTGGAAGGTGTTTGATATTATATCCAGAATATGCACAAGAGAATATTTTCAAACACATAGCAAGAAATTGAAATTTTCAGGTTTGGCTTTGGTTTTTTTATTTCTTTGTTTGTTTGATCTGCTGTTTTTGTGGTGATTTTGAGTAGAGCTTTTACTTTGTCCCTCTGCATACTGACCTCTAAAATGACATTTGATAGTAAGATGCCTAGTATCTTTGAAGTTGTCTTTATGTAGTACCATCCTTAGAAAGTCACCTTTAGCTCAAGTGCTTTTTAGATATTTGAATCACAAGCTCTAGACTAGAGTGAAATAGTGTTATAAACAGTATTAAAGCAAATGAGCTACTTGCCCTGATTTGTGTTTCGTTGTCAAACAAAATCATACAGCATCTTTTCAGAACGTTTTAATCTCTTTGTAGCTCTTAATTATTGGCAGCTTGAAACATCAGATAGCTCTATAGCTGCTCGAGTTATTCATCTGTAACCCTCACCATTCAATGGAAGTATTGCCCGTCAGTTTTTGCATGTCACACTGCTTTGAGACAGCTGTATAATGCTGAAGATGTCAGCACAGAGGCTCCTTGCCCATCAACCATTACAGCTACAATTTTTCTGTTGTTACAAACACGCATTTTAAGTATGATATTTGTAAGCAAAGATATTGAGTTGCCTATTGGGAAAATTGTGACGAAGACTGGTGATAAACTACTGTCTATATAAGTCTGTATTGCAGGACCAACAACCATCTGACTTACTGAAGGAGCAGGAGATGTCCTCTGTAATTCTAGTCATACATAACAAACTGGCCTTAGAACAGCTTTCCCACTGTAAGAAGCTGATAAACGAAGTGAGTCTGCCTTTAGTCCAAGCGAAGGTATTTCTAGGACACTCGTTGCTGGTGAATGTAAGCCTCATTTAAAATAGTAGCATGTCAGTCTTCATGGGCTGAACTTTTAAACTGTCATTTCACTCTGAATTCTGAAATGCTATTCCTGTGCGTGCTGCCTAGGTGGGTTAATAAATTGTAACCAAGTATTTTAGCCTATCTAAATTTTGCAGACCATGTCTGCAAAAGTGCTGAGTGCCTCATGATCTTTTAATGTGTTCTTCCTCACAGCAGTCTGTGATCAAGATTTACCTCTATTCTATATGTGCAAGCAAAGAGCAGAGGGAGATACTGTGTGAATTCCTTGGACTTTTATTTCTGGCTTTGGGCTGCAGCAGAGAATTGATTCAGTTTTCCCAGATGTCAGGCTAGTTGCTTGCTTACATGACGGTCCTTTCTCTCTGTTATCTGACAAGGCTTTTAAAATGAGAGAAAATGTAAAGATGGAATTAAAAAAATTACAATGCCTACATGATGATGTGATGATGATACAAATATTTCTTCCAGCTGATACAAATATTTCTTCTTAGTAACTGTAGGCTAGGCTACTACTCTCTGTAGTTGCCACTACTCTCTGATTCAGTTGCTGATAACATCATCTTCCTTTTGAGAGGCCTTTCCAAAAGTGTCTTCTGGGCCATGTTGTCATATAGTGGGTATCAGAATTTCAGCAGCTTTGTCAACTGTTTGGCAACAAACCATACTGACATTCAGATGTGTGTAGATGACAAGTAAAAATGCAGATAGGAGTTATGGTGACTTCTTGAAAACAGCAAATGTTCTTGTAAACGTATGTAATCCTTTCCAGGTAGAATATTATATAGCTGCCTTAACTTTCAAAAAATTGATTGCCAGTGCTTTTATGGCACTGTTCTCGGAGTTGTGGCAGTAAAGCTTGCACATCACAGTGTTAGTCCAGCAAAATGGAAAAAAACACGGTACTTAACCCCTGTAATTAAGTCTCATTTGGGGACTTAAATTGCAGAAATGTAGAAAATGCTGCTGCAAGGTTTGAAACAAATAGTCTGGAGGCTCTGGAGAGCCATATGTACCATGGAGAGGCAGCTTCCATAGTACATATGAAGGAGGAGATAAAGGATGGTGGGCCATAACTTCTCCTTGGCTGCTTTGCCTGAAACATTCTGGACTGTTCATTCGGAAGATGAAAAGAACTTCTTTGAAGTTCTTCAGAGAAATCATATAATTTGAAATTGTGGTACTTTCTCATTTGTGAAGCATCCTCTTGAGTCATCTTGTCTAGGAATGCTCGGAATATTGGAATATTTTTTTTTCTTTGGGGCCATTGCATATAGATTTTGTAAGTTTATTCATCTGTTGGTTACCCCTTCTCTTGTAGCTTTGAGGGTTATTTAAAGTGAAAGATTCTGTCCTAACCTGCTGTTGGAGCCAAGGTCCTGACTTTATGGAAACTCTTTAAAAGCATTTTCAAAAACAACTGAATATAGTTTTCCATTTTTTATATATCTGACGATAGACTTTAATTTTAGAGAAATCAATAGTAAATATTAGTTTGGACAGTAGCAGGCTGTTGGGTTTTTTTTCAAACCAAAAGTCTTCTGGTATTATACATTCTTTTTGTACAAAAAGTACTTTAGAGTAGCTTAATACTAATAATACTGCTGTCACTGAACAAAAATCTTGATTTATGAGGTTGAAATGGTTTTACAAAGTAATTAAAGTAATTCATACCAATGACATCTGCTTCCATGGTCAAGTGGTTAGAGAGGCTGTCAACAGCTGCATCAGTAAACTGCATTTAAAAGAATCATGATGAGATATTCTCATTAGTTCGGCTTCTATGGTCAGGTCATTAAGTTAGGGCTAAAATTAAAAGACAGTTGTTTGTATATCTTTTACATTAATACATTTTAATATAATAATGCTACATTTTAATGTTAATTTTGTTTATGACTTCTTTCTGCTTTCTCTGGAAGCTGAATTTAGAATATATTGCTGAGGATGGTTTAAAGTCTGTTAGATACCTCATGGGTGCATTTTGCTCTTGGACTCGGATTTAACCAGTTATCAGTTTTTTTATTTATTTGTTGGGTTTTTTTTTCCCTCTGCATCATTAGGGTTGAGGGTTACTTTTTGTTTTGCTCTGTAATTAGAGGTACAGCAGGCTCTACAAATTTTCCTAGCTTTCACAGGAACTAGGAAAGATCTTCTTTCAGAGGCATTTTGTAGTTGTGGGTTTTGGTGCTAATATTGGATTTGAGAATTCTCTTGTAGTTTTGGGAAGTGTTTTAGTATATTGCAGCAAGGTTATTACGGAGTCGTTGCCTGCAACTCGGAGATGCTGGACCCAGTGACCAAGGCAAGCTCCTACCATTCTTGCGTTACTTTACTTTTTGGTGCTATCTTAGATTTTATTTTCGAGCAATTAAATTGTTACTTCTAAATAATAAATGGTTAAGATGTCAAAAGACTGTGTTGCGCTATTTTTCTCTACTCTTTGTTTCCAGAAGTTGTTGCTGGCTTAGAGGAAATTCCTTGTGTCTGAACTTACCTAAGGGCAGTTGTGGGAAGAGGTTCAGTGAACCAAATGACAGTGAAGATGGCAAACAAAAAGGAAATTTAAGCATGTCAATATATATAAAATTGTAGTTTTGTTCAAGTTGAAATACCTTGCACATATTTGTCGATGTAGTGGCATTTCTGGTATGGTACTGCTAGTAAATACTGCTGCTCTGGACGTGATACTGATTGGGTGGTATCAGAGTTTAAATAAAAATTATAAACAGTCACCTCAAATTTTCTGTACTCTGTAGTGTGGATTACCTGAAACTGTACTCAGAGCTAGTGGTTTTATCTCTCTCTTTCCCTATTACATATATTATCAGACAAGAGAAAAGCTGAAATGATTAATCCCTAGATTATTTTTGCATGTTGGTAGGTGAGTTTTTGTTGATGTTGTAAACCTGAGTGCTCTGAAAAGATTTGTTTCTTCAGTTGTGACTTCACCTGTTTCAGTTCGACTCCAGTTGAAAAGAGTGCAGAACTCTCAGATCTGTGGAGTAGCACTTTGTAGAAATAAAGAGGAAACATAACTGTAAAGCAAGTGGTTTGATGCAAATGTATTTAGTTGGAGGTGCTGGTGTAGCCTCCAGCCATCCCAATGTTATCCTGAATATTTTTTGAATAAATTAAACATCTTTTTTTCATATGTCCTTATGGCAGCTACGTTAATCATAGTTGCACTTAAGAATTGCATACTGGCAACAGTTTTTAATTTATGTTTCTTGAATGGAGAGTTCATAAAAACCCTATTATAGCACATTTCTTTAAGTATTGCAACGTTACAAATTAAATAGTACATTAACTGATTCATGTAGCTACCTCTTCAGTGAGACACAGTGGACTTTCTCGGAGGAAAACTTGTACCTGACACCATCTGAGTAGGGAGTCGAATAGGCCATATGGTGGCAGACTAAGAATTAAGATTTTTTTTTTTTAAGATGAAGTAATATATCCTTCTATTTTAAATATTTTTGTTGAATATTAAATCACAGACCATTTAATAGGAATGACTTAAGAATGCAGCCAATAACATTTGAACAGCTAAAGGGGACAAGTCTCACATGTCCAGTGTGCATTCAAAAGAAATGGTTGGAAGCACAGCCTATCTCAGATTTCATAGATTTCATAGATTTCTAGGTTGGAAAAGACCTTAGAGATCATCCAGTCCAACCGTCCCTAATCCCCCATTAAACCATATCCCTAAGTAGTTCATCCACCCTTTTTTTAAACACATCCAGGGATGGGGACTCAACCCTCCCTGGGCAGCCTATTCCAGTGGCTGACAACCCTTTCAGAGAAGAAATACTTCCTAACATCCAACCTGAATCTCCCCTGACTAAGCTTATACCCATTTCCTCTTGTTCTGTCACCCATCACTAATGTAAAGAGCCCTTCCCCTACCTCCCCACCATCCCTTCTCAAGTATTTGTAGGCTGTAATCAGGTCTCCCCTCAGCCTCCTCTTCTCCAGGCTAAACAGCCCCAACTCCCTCAGCCGCTCCCCATAAGTTCTATTTTCCAGCCCCTTGACCAGTTTAGTCGCCCTTCTTTGGACTCGCTCCAGGAGCTCAATATCTCTCTTAAAGCGAGGGGCCCAAAACTGGACGCAATATTCCAGGTGTGGCCTCACCAGTGCCGAGTACAGGGGCAGGATGTTCCAGATGAGTTTAGAAATTTGGATTTATAGTGTTCTTCTCATCTCCCAGTAAGGAGACTGAAATTAAGAAAGTGACTTCATGATTTTTTTGTAAATTCAACACATTTGCAAGTAGCCCATCATTTGCCAGGTTGTACCTTGACTTCTAGGAATGTAGCTAATTGTTTCCTTTAACCAGGTCAGTGTATTGTTTGCATTAAAGTGGCTCCTTTATTTTATGAAACTGGCCTAATGTTTAGGAAAAGAAATGCTAAACTTGAATAAGTTGTTACAAAGCCATGAGAAATTTGTTTGATCCTAAAGATGCCTGCCAGTGTTTTTTAAGTAGCTGTGAATAACCACATATTCTACTAATTAACGTTTGTAATTAGGATTTATTTTTAAAGCCTGTACTTATTCAGATATTTAGCTAAGCACAATTGAGCTTAGTCTTCTTTTGAGCATCATCTAAGCTAGGATTAAAGGTAGAGCACTACAGATAGCAACGTTTATTAAAAATTTTACAGGCAAAACACTTCTTGAATAGGCACAGAGCGGGCAGATACGTTCTAGGCTTCTCTGTGAGCTGTAACCCAGTCAGTGTGATACATGCTAAAATTCAAGTACTTTGTCTTGACGAGACTTTAGAATGTGTTTAGATCGGGAGTTTGATCAGCCGTGTGGAATACCCGATTGTCGATAGGCCTGTTTTAGCACTCAAAATTATCTGTGAGATCCTGAAATGCTGCAAGAAGCTATTGTTGAAACAACCTAACAGCATGTGATCGGGATTAACTTCGTCTAGGAGAAGGTGGACACACAACCGTCATATTTTGGAACACACGACTGTGTTTTATGCTTTCACTTAGAGCTGATTAAAGCAAATATGCCTGTTTCCCCTGAGCCAATCCTAACTCGAAATTGGCTGCTTTCTGTTCATAACTTGCCTTGTGAGTGTTGATTGCTGATGGAGAGATGTCAGTTCATTTAATTAAGAATGAGTTGGTAGATATAGAACTAATCTGATGCAAAATTGCTGCTGGCCATCTCCACAGGAGTGCTAGACTGTGCGGTAGTGTGAGGAAAACTCACCTATTGACCGAAGGTAGCTGAAGTGATCCAATATTCTTCTGCATTGAACCATAGGGGATCCTCTCTTACTGGGCAGCTTCAAATAGGGTAAAACATTCTATGAAAAGATTTGTTTGTTTCCTCTAATTGGAAGCACTCCTGGAGAAATAAGCTTGCCTGATTTTAAATTACAGTGAGTAATAACCTAAGTTTTGTTTCTTATGTGTGAATTCATTGACATAATCAGTCTTTCAGCCCTTCCAGTGTAGCCTACTGGATTTTCTTTTGTATACTCGCATTAAATATTATAAATTCATGACTATAGGAAAGCATCTAATTGGTGTAGGTATGCAAATGTTCTCTAAATACCTGATATATGACAGACTAAATTATTGCTCTTATTAACAAACTAAACAGAAATGAGTTGAAATGAAAAGAATAATGGAACAGGTAATTAAAAGCAATAAAGAAATCTTGAAAATGGCATATACCAACATGCATTATTTTTGTTCAAAGGACAAGCAAATTGGTGATTATAATTTTGGAGAGGTTAGTGAAACATTTGTTAAACTATAAAAGCATGAAAGGTCTCAGTATATGTGCAGCTCACTTTTTGCTAGCCAATTATTTTTCTTTAACATCTGGAAAATTCATCTGGTCAGGGTGCAGAGGAAGAGGGAAAGTCAGGCTTCCATATGGCATCTGTGAGGGACTAGTATTCTGTTCAGAGGCTGTGATTTTGGAACAGTATGAACCTCACTTGACCCTCTCTCTCCAGTGCTTGATATTTTTAGCAATCCCAGTCTGTGTGTGTGTACCGGTATTGAGCAATTCCCGTTTAATGCTTGCTTCTAAAAGTGAGAAAAATAATGAGCACTAGGTCTCACTTAAAAATGTCTATGACCTGCTGAAAAATGCATACATAATATTATTCTTTGTGAATTGTATTGTAAAAAAATGAATAAATATATATATATTTTAAATCACAATGTCAATAAGGTACAGGGAGTTGAACATTCACACAGTCTAACAGTATTGCTGCATTACCCTTCAGTTAAAAAAAAAAAAAGTCAGCATCTTCTGAGTGTTGCAAAGGTTCCAGAATTAACTGCTTTCAGCTGCATTTTGTACAAATGTACAATGATGACTCTTATTTTTTCCTCTAAAATGCCAGTTTTATCCATCTATAGAATTGTTCTCTTTAGACCCTTCATTTAACTGTTTTACACCTTTTGAAGAATCCAGAGATTTAAGACTGATCAGCTAAAACCTCTTCAGACTTACTACAGCATGTGCAATACATTGGTTCTGGCCATTCTACCTATATTGGAAAGAAAATGAAATTCATAAATAAAGTACCTGCAAGTGGAGCACTTTGGAAATTCTCCATTTCAGTTTTGTCTTTATTCTGCCTCAGCTTAATGAGCCACATTTGTTCAAATTCAGAGATGTCAGTGAAGCAGCAGCAAGAACGTTTTGGCACAGTAGTTCTTGTATGTCTTGCAGTCAGTGGTTCTATTTAGCATGCAGGAGGTTTATTGTTGTTCACTTCTCATTCTTTCCAAACTCTATGGAATATAATTTGGTGCATCTTCATTTCCAAATAAGTGTTCTTTAACAAAATGAAAGTGACCACAGTGTGCGTTATGCAAGCCATATCGAAAGCACAGAATAAATTGAAAAGGTGAGGAGGAATAGGAAAATAAAGTTAAGAACAAATTTGACAAACTGGTTGTCCAGAATTATCTCCAGGAAAATTCTAGATTGAAATTCTAGGTATTTCACATTTGCAAAATGAAATTAATTGATCTTGAAAGTGCAGTACGCTGCATGCCTGCGATAAAATGAATTTAGCAATGTTTTAGCAATGAAGCACAAACAGCAAAGATAGAACCAAAAGAGCTTTCCAATATTTGAATTTCTTCTTATGCTAATTATTTAATGGTAGTTCTCAGTTTATCCGCACGCATTTTTAAAGCAGTTTACTTCCTCTTATTTGTGCTGTTTACATATAAGCAGCATTTCATCAGGATGTGCACACATTCTGTTTGTTATAGGAACGACGTAGTCAAATATTATGAGAAGGCTCATCTTTCAATTTATTTTCTGCACAAAATCTTGACTTCTTGGAAATTTGTAGTAAGTGCCATATACAGTGGGGAAGGCCTGGGAACACGAGTGGGATTAGCCTGCTGAAAGGATTTCTCCTGCCTGCGGCTGGAGGGGGAACCACCTTTCTCTTGGCAGTTTCTGCCTTCATCGTAGAAGTAGCTGAGGTGAAGCTGAACCAGCTGTGGGTTACACCACAACCCATGGCACAGTCCTGATTCAAGGTCGCGTGGCTTTCATGCTCAGGGCAGTAACTGATAGCTTACGGGGCTGCTGCTATGCGGTTCTGCTGTCTCTGCTCTGGGACATGCAGCTTCTGAGAAGGAGGAGACATTTAGGGCAGTCAGGACTTCAGCCTTCTGAGTTTCATCTAGAATCATAGAATGGTTTGGGTTGGAAGGGACCTCAAAGATCATCTAGTTCCAACTCCCCTGCCATGGGCAGGGAAACCCTCCACTACACCAGGTTGCCCAAAGCCTCATCCAACCTGACCTTGAACACTTCCAGGGATGGGGCATCTACAGCTTCTCTGGGCAACCTGTTCCACTGCCTCACCACCCTCTGAGTGAAAAATTTCTTCCTTATATCTAATCTAAATCTGCCCTCTTTCAGTTTAAATCCA
Organism: Tauraco erythrolophus; assembly: GCF_009769465.1. Classification (NCBI taxonomy): domain Eukaryota; kingdom Metazoa; phylum Chordata; class Aves; order Musophagiformes; family Musophagidae; genus Tauraco; species Tauraco erythrolophus. The sequence goes on along the minus strand of NC_141465.1, from coordinate 118,292,411 downwards.
TTGCCCCTTGTCCTATCGCTACATGCCCTTGTAAAAAGTCCCTCTCCAGCTGGAGGTCCTCCCCCTCCAGGACCCAAAGTAGGGTCCCTTTAAGTACTGGAAGGCTGCTAGAAGGTCACCCCAGAGCTTTCTCTTCTCCAGGCTGAACAGGTGCATCTTTGTGTTTCTTCTTTGTGATATTAGGGAGTTAAGAAGATTCTTTAAATATGATGTTATCATGTGGAAAAATACAGAGAGAGTGAGACCTCATCTGCAGATTGGTGAGAGATCCAAAGGACAGGAATTGTGGAATCTGAGGATTAGTCTGATGCATTGGAGATGTCCAAGGATCTTTTTGTTTCTGTTTTTTGATAACTTACTTCTTGACAAAAAAGTAATCCATGCTCAGTATCATCCAATGATCTCATTTATCAGCCTGTTGTCGCAGGCAGTAAGTAGTATTTGGGGTGCTGAAACGGATTGCCAGTGAGGTGGCTGAAGCCCTCGAAGCACTAGATTATGTTCAGCGATGATGCCTCTTCATCACGACTGTGAAGAGGAGTTATAGAACAGTGACTTGAATTATGAAGTCCCTTTAAGAAAAGGCATTTACAAATAACTTTTTAATCTCTTTTTAGTTATGCATAATGTATAAAACATGATTCTGTGCCTATTTAATAAAAATAGACTTAATACAAAAAGCAAGTTTAATTAAAAGTCGTAACTGGAGATGTCAGAATGCTGATCACAGGTCTGAATGTACCTCTTTCTAAATTTAGTTATATATTCTGAATTTCATGATGGATATTATGTACTCAGTGCTTTGGGAAGTCATGCATAATGTAACAAGGATTTTCACTTAACAGTACCTCTAGCAAATGTTCTCTGTGCTATTATATTGTATGCCAAGTAGAATGTGATATAACAAGTGATTTATTTATTTTCAATAGGTCATTGCATTTTATCCTCAAAATGTTGGGAAACTGCAAGAACTTAAAAAGGAATCGTAACACATCTGAGTTACATGCGTGAGGAAATAGGTTTGTGGATGCATTCAAATCAGAACTGCATTTTGTAATCAGGTGATCAGGTGACTCTACTGAGGCAGAAATCATTTTAGTTACTCCGTAAAGCTGAAATCCTAAACCTGCCTGTAGCAGAGAATAGTAGCCCTGAAGAAAGCAAAAATAATTATTTTCAAGATAAAAGATTCCCTGTGCAAAGATACATGACTTACGTAAAGAGGGCCAGGCACTTAGGGTCCACCATTTCTCAGACAGAAAAATACTGCTATAAAATTATAATAATGTTTAACATTGTTGCAAAGTCACAGTTCTTCTGTTTGTTTGTTTGTTCAACATAGAAGATGAAAAAGGTCTCTAAGCAAAGAAAAAAAAAAAGGTTTGGTTTTCATCTATCATTTTACGTATTAGGTCAAAAATTGAAGAATTATGTAAATTTAAATCATTGTATGACAGGTAGTGGAGAAAGTAGCAGTTGAATATAATTTTTACATATGGGGTATGTTACGGTTGCTGGATTTGGACTCTTGTTGAGATGGAAATGGTAAACACCAATGACTGCTAATTGATCTTTTATGTGGCTTTGTAGGTTCTAAGACCCGAATAAATCTTGAGGACGGATTCCTGGGAGGTGCTGATATGGCCCTGTATGCCCCTTCAGCAGTTTAGGAAAGATTTTTCCACATTTATTTCTGCCAGTAGTAAAACACTTATATCAATCTGAGTTTGGTTGAGTGAGTTTATTTTACTGAAGAAGTGGTGATTTATGTTAAAAAAAGAAATTATGGGATGAAGCGTCACCCTACAGTCTGATGCATTGAGTAGAGTATTGCTGGAATCCCATAGGGACCTCAGAGATGCAGTAAAGGACAGGTGTGCTTCTTCAGTAGCTTGCCAGGGGTGCGTAGCTTAGCACAGAGGCCTGTGCCTGCAAGTTGGGTGTTCCAGTGAGGGGATATAGCCAAGACCATTGAAACCTCGTGGTAGCCCGCATCCTGGGCTGCATCAGAAGAAACATGGCCAGCAGGTTGAGGGAGGTGATTCTGCCCCTCTACTCTGCTCTCGTGAAACCCCACCTGTAATACTGTGTTCAGCTCTGGAGTCCCCAACACAAGAAGGACATGGAGCTACTGGAGCGAGTCCAGAGGAGGGCCACGAAGATGATCCGAGGGCTGCAGCTCCTCTGCTATGAAGACAGGCTGAGAGAGTTGGGGCTGTTCAGCCTGGAGAAGAGAAGGCTCTGGGGTGATCTTATTGCAGCCTTCCAGTACCTAAAGGGACCCTACAGGAAAGCTGGAGAGGGACTTTTTACAAGAGCGTGTAGTGATAGGACAAGGGACAGTGGCTTTACACTGAAAGAGGGGAGATTTAGATTAGATATAAGGAAGAAATTTTTCAGTCAGAGGGTGGTGAGACACTGGCACAGGTTGCCTAGAGAAGTTATGGCTGCCCCATCCCTGGAAGTGTTCAAGGCCAGGTTGAATGAGGCTTTGGGCAACCTGGTGTAGTGGAGGGTGTCCCTGCCCATGGCAGGGGGGTTGGAACTAGATGATCTTTGAGGTCCCTTCCAACCCAAACCATTCTATGATTCTATGGCAGAGAAACCAAACTTGCTGTATGATTTGAATTTGTTCAATATGAAAACAAATAAAGTGGATCTTCCTCCATTATTTATTTTATATATTTTGTGCTGCATCAGGGTTCTCAGTGCTCCATGAAGGCTGAAGGGGGTGGGCAGTGCTGCCTCAAGCAGGGGAGGCCAGCTGGAGCGGGTGGCTGACATGGATCTCGCACGACTTCCCATGCAGGTCACTGCTCGGCAGCAGCTCTCCTCTCCCACGCTCCGTTGGTGCACATTGCTTTTCTCTCTTTCTCCAGTTGCTCCATTTCTCCTCATACATGAGCACTTCCTGGACTGGTCAGTCAGGCTGTCTTTGTCTGCTGGTTGGAAGCCAAACCAGCTGGGAGATATGTTTTGTTTTCTTCACTGGTGATCCGTTCAGAAAGTGGACTTGCAGAGTCCTTTTGTCCTTGAGCAAGACAAGCAGCAGCTCTGCATCTCAGTTTTCAGCAGGCCAAAAAAGTGTTCTTCAAACCTGTATCCAGGCTGGTGAGCTTGTACGTTAGTTAATGTGATCTAGAGAAGAGAAATTAAGGAAGTAGGTGAAATACTTGAAAAGTACATGAGCAATCTGTTCTCAGACTGGTGCAAAAAGTAGCAGGTTTCTAACAAGGAAATTCAGTATAGGCTCTAGAAATACGTTCCAATGGTGAGATTATCTAAATACTGGAATAAGTTTGTGAGGAGAGATCTTCCTTACTTAAGGGTTCAAAACCAAAGGTGGGAATGATGGAATTGTACCTTACTCAGCAGGAAGGGAGATGGAGTCGGTACCAGCCCTGTTTTTCTGGAAGTCTTTGTTTTCTGTTGACACAGCTGCACTGCAGCATGTGTCAGAGAGGCTTCTGTGTCAGGGTTGGAGATGCCCCAGCTAGGAAGACGAGAGACACGTTTTTTTGATTTTTGGAACATGGCTGTTGACTGGGTTTGTCCTCTGTCAGAGAGCACTTAACAGTATTTGTCTGTGGATATTGAAATTACCGGTGTAGTGAGATTAACCAGTCATCCAGTTGCTGTCAGTCTTAAGGAGTTATTGTTGCAGCAGTTCAGCCAGTTTCTGTCTATGACCTTCTTACGGCAAATCTGAAATCTGGAATCAATTCATTTTATTAATTTAACACAAGCAGAGGTTCTTTCTGGAGGATGACGATATAATGCAGAGTTAGAGCCTAAACTTTACAGAATAACACTGTATGAACTCATGAATATTGCATAATGTCAGGCTTATGTTTTATATGGTGTATTTATTTTTATTTGTAGTGAAGATAGTGCTTTTCATCAGTGTGACCTATAGAGAAATCGTGTCATGGAGCTGTACTAAATTCTGTTGGTGGAGGTCTATTAGGGCAATAAAAGCTTACGCCTTTATATCGGTTGTGGCTTATGAATTAATGAGAACTGGCAATATGTCTACACTAAGGCCAGTAGATCCTGTTTTCAGTTTGCTATTTCTGTTTCCAGTATTTACTGATGTATGGCAGATCATAATTGCAAGCAGATTGTATAATGCCAAAAAGTCAGTGGAGTAAATGAGCTGTTTGCACTGGAGTTCATAATGAGCAGTAAAGTTAGGCTAAAATTACTTTTCTTGACAGCTTTCTAAGCATGCAATGATTTATTTTTAAATCAATGAGATTAACATTTATCCTTCTTGTTCCCTCTTTCCTTGACGTTTTGTATGTATGTCGCAAGTATTTGGAGAAATAGAGGGGGGAACTATCTTATAATTATTAAGAACATGATAGCTAAAAATCAACAGCTCATTAAAAAGACCAAAACAGTTATTTAAATACATAGTTTAATTTGTTAGATGTATTCTTTTCTCTTTGAGAACTTAAAAACAGTAGGTAAAGTGAAGATATTAAGGAATGATCTATGAAGAAATTTACTAGAATAACCTAAAAATAAGCAATTCAAGAAACAAAATTGCTGATAAAGTTTCAGATAGTGATGTGATTTAGAGAACAATTATTAACTGGGAAAGTTAACTGTGTTTTCATAACAAGTTGTATCCTTTCCTGGTTCTGAAATAATATTTTCTTCATTTGGATATATTTGGTAAGTTGAATTCAATGTGCAGTTAAAGGTTGAAAAACATATTAGGATTTGAGGAACTGGATGTGTTTGTTTATTCTTACTGTCCTCTTTCAGTCTGTGAATATAAATTAGGTTTGAGGCTGTTAGCCATACCAAAATCTCATAAGATAGTATGCTCAGAAGTAGAAAATCTTGTTAGCAACAGAGAAAGTATAGCTTCATAAATGTTAAATTTACAATACAGCACCTACTTGGATGAACTTCTCTTCTGTGTATCTGCTGTATTTTCAAATAATATAAGTAACATATATATTTTAGAAAATAATTAAAATTCTGGTTGAAATAGTTTCAATTTCAGATGGAATAAGGGTCAGCTTGACACTAACCGAGATTAAAAAATGAGTAGTAATTACTTGACAAATAAGTGATGGCTCTTTTGTCATTTGCTAACGTCATTATGGAAGAGAAAAATGGAAAAGGAAAACTCAAGATTTTAAATAGTTAGCATAAAATAGTACCAAATTTTGTGTAAAGTCCACTGTAAACCAACTGTGCTTCAGAATGCTGATTTAAAAACAAAAGTATCAGTGGTTACTTGTGTAAACCACTGCTAAATAAACATTTGCTGATTTTAATCAGCATGATAATTAGCAATTTAAACCACTGATTTAAATTGATCCACCTTGACTTTCCTAGCTCTGATTCCTCGCTTTACTATCTCTGATTCCTCGAGAAACAAATGTAAAATAGCATTATTTTGGTACAGTATGAAAAGTTCAAGTTTGTACCTGCCTGTGCAATGTTAATAACGTTATGTCTAGCCATACCAAAGTTTGATTGTTCAGACAGTTTTACCAAAATGTAATTTTCTGGGAGTTCAATAGAGCCATGTTTCACAAAAACTATTCCTGCAAGAGCTAAATGCCAAGGTAATCAATCATACAGTGTACTGTATCCTGTTGTTATGGATATAGTACATTATTTATGCAGTATAAAGATTTTTCAGATGTTGTTGAAATGAACAGGCAAGCCAATGAACAGCTCTAAGGTGTAATATGTCCTTAACTGAAAGTTGCAATTTCCCAGGTTAAAACTTGTGAAGATGCGTTCAATGCTTTCAGCATGTTTGAGCCTGATTTGCTGTAAGTATGGACTTTGGGCAGCAGCGAGAAGTCGGTTAGAAATCTGTATGCTCATTCACCTCCAGATCAGTGCCAGACCTTCTCGTCTTAGTATTTGTATACCACTTGTATTTCAATTACTAAACCCAAAAGTTGTTACTCAGTCACTGGAAATAGGGTAAAATATTTTGGCAGCAGTACAAAACGCAAAGTCTGTTTGAGGTAGTACAGCGTGGGTTCCTCAATGAGCCGTTACGTATGATCACTGCCGATGTATTTGATGAATATAATTAGGCACAGGCTTAGGCTTTTGGTGGAAAGTTGTCTCAACTTTCCATTTTCTGCATTGTTTCAAACGTTTTGTCCTTGTGCTGAGAATGAGATGATAGTCTTCTTCACAACGTTCATTTAATAAACTGTGGTATTTGTATGAGAAGCCCTGAAAGACACAGAGAAAACATAGCAGTGGAAAAAAAAGTCCTTCCATAAGTGGCTACATATTGAAATGAGGGCAACCTTGTCCCCTTCTCCCTGCCAGATCTGGCAGTTCTTTCTAGTATGTTAGCAGGAAAATCTGCAGTTGTACCTACAAAGTAGTTTTCAAACTGTGATCTTGCTACACAACTTGGCTGAAGAGATCAGCAGCTCGGGGACTTTCAGGGGCGAAGGCACAGCACTGCCGTGCTTACCAGCTCTTGACAGATTTTTATTACTGTTACCTACTTTTTGAGCCCATGTAAACTCCTAATACCTTCTGCATTCTTTGAGAAAACATTCATGGCTTTGCCACTTGCCACGTGAAGAGGTGCCTTCGGGTGTTCAGCCATGCGTTTCCTAGTTCTGTTTGCTGTTGTTGATTTAATTCCTCTATACCTCCTGTTAGCTCTTCTCCCTCCTCATTGTTTTTCTACCTTCTCAATCAGCTCCAGTGCCATTCTCATGCCTGCTTACTCCTCCCCTTTCCTACACATCCTTATTTTTTAAATAGCTTCAGTCAACTCTTCTCTCCACCATGGTTCCCTTCATCATCACTCTATCACCTCCATCAGATCTTCTCTCGATAGGCTTCCTCTCATTGTCCCTCTCATCTTTGCTTTATGGTTCTTCCCTGTTCATCTTTGATTCCCACTTCTGCACTGACCTTTCGTACTCTTCAAGCTGCCACATTTCTTCATGCCCTTCTATTCATTTGCATGTGTAGACATGTTGCAGTTCTACTCAATAGACATAATCCATCCTGCTCTTTAGGAACTGCTCTCTTATTTCCCTCTTACACAGTTCCTTCTCTGAAAGCCCTGACATTAATCAGCCTTCCTCTCACTTGTTGGTTGTTCACTTGACCTTTATCTGCTCCAATTTTTAGGGGATTTGCAGACATGACTGCCCTCTGTTCTGGTGTCTGTCTGCTCTAGTAGTTCCTCCTTCATAATTTCAGGAATCTCATGATCTTCCACCTCCTTCTATGAAACCATTCTGCACAGCTCTGCGTTTTGCTTTTTTTCTTCCTCTTATCTGTGGAGAAATCCTGTCCGTGAACACAAATTTATGTCTATACTAATGAGTCTTATCTCACTCTCTCTGCTCCAGCTTTCCCTTTCTGTCCAAATTAAAATCTTAGCTGACGTTTCACGGATTAGGCAATTGTCAAGAAAAACGTTCAACGTTCTTTGCTATCTTTTTTCATGGTCACTGTGAGTATCACTGCTGTCTCTCACTTTAGCCTATGCCTTAGTGTTGCCATGGGCACTTTCTGGTGCTTATCTAAATCCTTCTTAATTCTCCTTTTGTCCCTTCATTTTTCACAGATGACAAATTATGTGCTGTCTCTTTCCTGAAGAGAACCTTTCTGTAACTTCTCCCTGTACTAACATTCCCCAGCCCTATTTGCGCACATGATGTTACATTTTGTCTCAATTCCCCGAGTAATGCTTTCAGCAATTATTCCTTTTTTTTTTTTTGCTTTGAAGTTACTTTATGTTATTTTAGACCTGAAAAATTGTGTTTCATTCGATTAGTTGATCTAAAAGATCTTGCCTCATATAAATCTTTCTTGTTCTTCCTACTTGGCATTTCTAAGACATGCCTTTCCTATTCATTCACATAGATAAAATTGTTACTAAGGGATATTATGATTTTCTGTCTTGAATTCTGCAGCATCTTCTCTGCCTTCCTTTATGAATGCTATTTTATTCCATTAGTATCTATTCAAAATGCTGCTGCTGCAGTTACCTCTCTCCATGTGTCTCCACAGACCCTAACTTTCAGTACCCTTCATGGCCTCTCATGTATCAGTTGCTATAAAGAGCTTAGTTCTCACTGGTTATTGCCTGCTTGCTTATTTTTCAGCCACCACTTGGATATTTTTTTTTTGGCCTCAGCTTTTCCTCACACTTAACAAAAGCTGCTGGTAGATGGCTGGCAGTCTACCTCAAAAGCTTTTTCAATTTTTTCATCCAGTATTCCCTTTGCAGCAATGCCTGTGGAAATACAAGAGGGCAGGTCTCCTGCTGTGTCATGCATGCCCATTGCTGGTGATCTTCCCCAGGCAGCTTTGCTTCCTTGTCCTTCATAGAGCCATGGAATGGTTTCGGTTGGAAGGGACCTTAAAGATCATCTAGTTCCAACCTCCGTGCCACAGGCAGGGACACCCTCCACTACACCAGATTGCTCAAAGCCCCATCCAGTCTGGCCTTGAACACTTTCAGGGATGGGGCACCTGCAACTTCTCTAGGCAACCTGTTCCAGTGCCTCACCACCCTCAGAGGGACTAATTTCTTCCTTACATCTAATTGAAATCTCCTCTCTTTCAGTTTAAAGCCATTACCCTTTGTCCTGCTACTACATGCCCTTGTAAAAAGTCCCTCTCCAGCTTTCTTCTAGGCCCCCTTTAAGTACTGGAAGGCTGCTATAAGATCACCCCAGAGCCTTCTCTTCTCCAGGCTGAACAGCCCCAACTCTCTCAGCCTGTCTTCATAGCAGAGGTGCTCCAGCCCTCGGACCATCTTTGTGGCCCTCCTCTAGACCTGCTCCAACAAGTCCGTGTCCTTCTTGTGTTGGGGACCCCAGAGCTGTACCCCATCAGGCTGTTTTCTTCCGTTCTCTTGTGTCTTCTACGTAACCCTTACACTCTTTGGGCCAGGAGTTGTCTTTTGCAAAATTTTGTAAACAGATTCAGGGCTTGGGAAGGCGGACTCGACAACAACAAAAAGATTAATAATAAATGACTCTGCGAGCGTACAGCATCAGTCAGGCACTTTCTGATTTACCAGTTACTTGTTTGCATATTTGAACAGATGTGAATCTGTTGCTGCTAAATAGATCCTGAATGATGACAGACAAGGTCTTGTTCTCACAGCAAGCAGCTGAGTTCGTGCTGTGACAGCAAGGCTACTTCTGAGTTTCTTTTCCTCAGTTCTGTATGTAGAAGCACCAGTAGCAGTTAAAATAACTTTCACTGTGAGGAATTAATTCGATTCATGTTTTTCTCCCTGTAAATGTGCCATTTACATACCTATTTTGTACAAGCGTTTAGAGTACGTGACTTAAGCATTACAATGAAAACATAGAAGTCTTGTCGTGGGACAAGCACTTAGTGTCAGTGTTGCTGTTTCTCGTGCGCTGAATACAAATCAGTTGTTTCAAGAAGAAGAGCAGAACTAACCAGTTTACAGAATTACGTGACTTAAAAGGTTTCCATTCTGATTATTTTGTGTCAGCGGTGCCGTTGATCTGTTTGTTCTTGAAAAATACGCCAGTCACAGAGCAAAAAGTGATCTCCGCTCCCAGTCTTCGCTGTGGGTGGTGGTGGTGGGACACCTCTGCCGCGTCCTGGCAGAGGACGCAGTTCCTTCAGGCTTGTTCAAAAGTGCCAGAAAGTGATACAGAGAAAAATCTCTTGTGTAGGCACTGTCTCTGTGGACATATGCTGAGGTTCCCTGGAGAAGACTGATGTGTTGACATGTTTGAACACAGAGACTACTTTGGAGAATTACTTTCTGTATTTGAGCTGACAGCCATGACTGCTGTGAACCTAAAAGTGGAGAGAAAGAGGGAGTGTAAAGAGACAGTCCAATGATTACATGTGGAGAATATAAGTTTAAAAACAGTGTTCTGCATTGTAGTTTTCTAGATGTTTTGAGCGTGCCTTAGACTTTTGAGCATGTTTAATTTAGACTCGTTGGCATGTTTAATTCTCCCAGACGTTTTTTACTTATTTTTTTTATAAGGCACAGCAAATAAAACCCATTTTTTTCCTGTACTTCTTGCTCACTTGCAAGCAAAATGGTATCTGACAACTAGTTATTAGAAATATTTCAAAATAAAAATTGTTTGGACTTTTCTAGTTTGAAGCCTTTGCATTATTAAATGCTTTAAATCAATTTTGTTTGACAGGGATTCAATGTGCATGGTAGCATCTCTGTCTAGCTGCTGGCATGGTGGCTGGGGGAACCTTTATACTTTGCCAGAGATGAAGCTACTACTCTGTTAACTCAAATGCCAGAGACTTTGCTTATGGTACTAAAAGATCCTGGCTGATCTTTTATGGCAAATAAAACAACTGTGTGCTTGTGCCCATATTTCATTACATTGGATCTATTAACTTGTCCTCCTGTGAAAGCTGTGTACAAGCGATCTCTAAAATCAAGAATATATGCAGTAGAGTTAAACTCTTCCGTTTGTCAAAATTTCTTATATTCCAGTGTGTATTTTGCTTCTGGTGCTACCCACCTAGTAACTTCGTCTCTTTTAAGTTGTATTTTCATGTCTCTGTAACATGAATTATATTTAAGTTAACAGTATAGATATATTATTATATATTGTATTAGTCTGTCCTTTTGTTAAAAATCACATTGATAATTGTGGCTAGTTAAGAACTTGAAAAATCTTATCTTTACAGTAAGTATTTCACGTAGGTCTTATAAGAGCAAATACCTTAAAAAAAAAAAAAAATGTTTGAGTAGATTTAGAAGTCTCAACATTTCATTTTGAGTGAGCTTGTAGTTGTAAATTTAACAAATTATATTCTATTTCTCTACATGCATTCACTGTGTTGCTGTTAATTCTGATATGGACTGTAAGTATTTTGTAGAGACCAAGTCTACATATAAAACATATACTTACTACTATGAAAACGACAGAAACTTTACTAATATAAAAAAGTCAGAAGTGAATGTGTGGAAATTGCTATGATTTTTGTGTTTTCGGTGATCCTGAACTGTGCTGGTGGCAGGAGCCTTTTCTAGCACAGATTGCTTTGTTGTAGTTACACAGCAAAGATTTGAATGTCAGTATATAGGCATCAGTGTATACTGGTTTGGAACACAGGCTTACCCATTCACTTGATCATAAAATGTGGAGTGTTTGGGAATGCCAAGAAAGAAAATTAGGTACTTTCATGTACATTATTTGAGACCGCTGCTAAAAGCAAGATTCTGCTGACTGAACTAGATTATTGATATTTTTTAAAATGGCAGACTGCTTAAAGAGAGCTAAAGAATGACTGGATGAAATTGAACCTTGGTGTGACTGCTAGCGATTGGAAAGATGAAACTAGGAGTTATCTGTCCCTTCTACTGAAAACCAAGAATGATGTTCTATGAAGTGGTGTGAAAACCAGGAGCTATGGCTGTCTCCTCTCAGAGCCTGAAGATGAGTTAGATCATCTTAGTGCGCAGACTATGTCTATCTGACTAACCTGCGACCTTGGTTTCTCCAATTTTTGGTTACCAGCCTTTCTGGCCAGACCCATGGAACTTGGCCAATCCTTTTGAAATAGTCGACCCCGTTTGTGTCCACATCATCTCCTTTCTGTGGCGTGCCTTGAATGCATGTGTGCTTCAGACCAAGAGAACAGAAAGTCCTGCAACAGCAACCTCTTCTCTCCTCTTCCCACCCTTTTGTATATCACTTCCTACTTATCCGTAAGAAGAAACAAGCCTAGAAGGAGTGACAAAACCAATTGTGGAATGGACATGACATGTATGTCACCTGTTAGAATTAATGTTCAATGTTGATGCAGGTGATAAAGGGTAGATGACAACAAAGAAGGCGGCTCGCACAACTTAGTCACAGTTCATGAAGGTTAACCTTAAACACGACTGCAGGCATCCTGGAAACGTGGTGGAAAGGTGGCCTTTTCTCTCTTAGCTTGCAACTTCCTTGCCTCAGTGGAAGTGGTGTTTTCTGTGTTTGGATTTGAAAGCTTTTGGTGTGCATTAGATGGTAGGTAGTGTAGTTGTTACAATTTCGGCATGGTTTAGGTAGCTCTTCGTATATCAGATCAGCACTTGGTTCATTCCACTGGCTCCCAGTCATTTTCAGTATCATCTAAGGCTTTGGTCTTAAGCTTCAAAGCAACTGTTGGATCAAACACTCAGCTACATCAAAGCTGTGTTTCTATTTGTGAACTGCCAGAATAGCTCTTTTCCTCTGGGGCAATGTAGATGATGAAATATTAGAGCAACCATGCATCGGCTGGGGACACAGTGTTGTGGGCTGGGGACACAGGCTGTGGGGAAAAAAAGGCAAACTGCAAGGTGGCCAGGTGAGTCCAGAGTAAGAGGTTTTAAAGGAAACCTCTCTGTTTGTGAATGTATTCCATCATAAACATGATACAGAAACAACTCCCATTTTAATCTGAAAAATAATTGTCAAAAAGAAGAAAATCAATAAAATTTTGAATGCTTAGGTTAGGAATATTTTTAAATGCCCTTTTATATGAGCTGTAATATGCTAAATTTAAAAAACTTGTGTAGTTGTGTAGAGTAGCCTCCTAGCAGTATTTAAAACTTACCTTTTCTTAGCGTAAAAATGACAAACAGCACTTACTGGGAGAGGCCATATTATTAGCAAAAGCTAAAGGGTGGCATAGCTCAAAAGGAACTGAATATTGTGTAAGTATGACTGTTGATGGACTCAGATCAAGTCTGATCAACTTCTAAACAAACCTTCAAGATTTTAGTTTTAGCTGATCAGAAATATTCCCTCACCATGCTTTGTAAAGTACTAAATGGAGAACTGATAATGCCAAAACAATTCTCTCTCCAGCCTCAACCTGGTTGCTAGGAACTGATAAATTGCTTAAACGGTTGAACATAAAAATTGCAACTCTGGACAATTTAATTGGATTTCTAAAAATACCTATTAAATTAGATATAAATTAAATACCTTAATAAATATGTATTCTATAAATGAAATCTTGGTAAATAAAATATTTTTGATTTGTGTGCAGGTTTTCATGGTATGTTTTTTCAGTTCTCCCTTTTTGTCTCGTGGTGGTAGATAATTTTCACCTGAGTGCCTAATGAAATGAGACATCATTCTGCTCTTTTGCACAGTTGAGTCCCTTGAGTGTCTCTTTTCTTAAAGAGGTACACCAATTTCTTCATTTTAAGCCTCTCTTAGCCTGCCTAACATGTTTACCTGAGCTCCCCCAGCCATTCACCCTTCTTTACGAAGAGAGGAAGTTGTCCTTGTGTCTTGTAACAGAGACAACTAGAAATTGATTTGGAGGTATTCTGTCGAGAGGCGGGACAGAAGCTCTAGAGGAACCTGCCCTGTTTGCCTCATTTAGGGTGTGTTTCCAAAATTCCTACAGTAAGGTAGAGGGTGATAATTGTTGACTTTTTACATTGTGGAGAGTTGAAGTCAACAAGGTTTCCAAAACCTGCAGTACAGAAATTCTGCTGAATTTTTCTAAAGTATTGAGTTTGCATAAACAGAATCTCCTTATGCCTCAGAGGAAGACTGTGTGAATGCAGAAATGTTTTCATCTTAATGCCATGTTCAAACGGAAAGTCTTTGTGCAAAGTTTTGTGGAACTAGATTGCAAAATACATGGGCCAATCTGGCTTAAAAAAAGAGAAAGCTTGTCACTTCTGAGAAGAATGAAAATAGCAAGGTGATTGCCACTGAATCCTGTTCTCCAGACTGGCCCGATTTGATGTCTGAATGGGTTTCCTTCCACAGTTGGACTTTGTAATAAATACACACTCCCAAGCAGATTGTCGCTGACCTTAGACATAAAGTACAGATGGTCAAAATCTGTCCTTCAGTTAATCTCTTCTTTGATAGCGATTGCCTTAGGAAGGGTCTAGTCCTGAGTCTGTACGTTGCATCCTATTTGTATCTCAAGAACTTCTGCAAGTGTTATCTTGAACTATGATTTTGCTTTTTTTTCTCCAGCTCTTGCGGTGAGTAACGTGAAGTCACAAGATTTCTTCTTCCTGACTGACTGATACAAATTTGAAACAAAAGGGGGAAAAATTAGCTTCTATTGTTCAGCTGTGGATGATAAATGTTCATGTTCAAGTTCCTAACAATTTCAGGATCTTACGAATACTTTAATGAATATGTAACCAATGATACTTATAAGAAATACAACCTCATGATTCCTGATGAGTTAAAGAGGCATCTTTGCCAATTATTTCTTTTGTTATAGTAAGCATTACCATGAACACATCTCTGCAAATTTTCTGCTGGAAAAAATGGATACGAATGTGTAATGAAAGCGAAGGTTTGATCTGTGTATGTGTAATTGTCTTATGTGTGCATATATAAATGACAAAATTTAGGAAACAATACAGTCTCAACGTTTTACTGAAATAACTGAGAATGTGAATGAACAGCCCAAGTCTTAAAGGATGACTGCCAATAAGCGTTAGTGTTACAGAACTCTGTTGCATAGTGTCATACATACATATTAAAAAATACTTTGTTCTATACAACAGCTTTAAATACTACTTCTCTTTAAAATTCTTCTTAAAAAACCACAAAACCAAAACCAACTTTGTTGTGAAGTAGCATCTGCAGTTCCCGGTAATGCTTTTTAGTTGGTGATTGTGTTACCTTATGCAGTTTACAGTGCTGCTGAGTATGATGGTGCTTTTAGTGAATTTATACACTCAACTATACAATTACCTATACTAGTATTTCAAAATAGTCAAGAACAAAACGTGTGTTTAGTATGTTTTTCTTCTGCCTTCTGATTGCAAACCTGGCTTTTCCCTTTCTTCTGCTTGCTTTCAGTGCACAGCAGAAGTGCCACTGGACAGGCATTAAGGGACTCTTGCAGTGGTGACTAATCTTACCTTTCAGCAGCTCTTTTCCTTTCACTCACTCTATATGCATATATGAAAGGGACCTTTGGTGTGTTTTTTTGTTTGGTTCTGGTGGTTTTTTTTAAATATATTGTTATTGTGGTGAGGTGTGTGCACATAAGTACAGTGTTCTATTAAAACCTGGTGGTAGATGGAAATAGTGAAAAAATCAGAACAAAAATGAACTTTAAATATTTAATGATGTGAAGTTATTCATAGAATGAAGAATCATTTAAATGAGTAGTGGTTTGGAAACTCAGCTGTGTGCACGTTGATTAGATACATAAACAAAAGGTAGCGATGTCCTTAATTATAGTTTCCTTGCATTTGATTTTGCTTTTCAGCATAAATATGCATGGATCTAGGGTTCTTGTTGCTTAGAAATGCCTGTAAGCTTTTTGTTTGTGCTTTCATGTGCGTATACAATTCCTTATGTTCTCCAGTCTATCTGCTTTCTTCATGCCTGTTAGCAAAAATTTACAAAAGTGGTGCCATCTAGTTCCAACCCCCGTGCTGTGGGCAGGGACACCTTCCACTATACCAGGTTGCTTAAAGCCTTATCCAACCTGGCCTTGAGCACCTCCAGGGATGGGGCAGCCACAGCTTCTCTGGGCAACCTGTTCCAGTGTTTCACCACCCTCACAGTAAAAAATTTCTTTCTTATATCTAATCCAAATCTGCCCTCTTTCAGCTTGAAGCCATTGCCCCTTGTCCTATCACTACAGGCCCTTGTAAAAAGCCCCTTTCCAGCTTTCTTGTAGGCCCCCTTTAGGTACTGGAAGACTGCTGTAAGATCTCCCCGGAGCCTTATGGCAGGCCAGTGGTAAACTTGCTGATGCCATAAGCCCATCTCAGGATGTGCTGCAGGGTTGGAGGGAGGCTGAGCCCCAGAGAGGAGGGATGAGGGAGTCTGGGATGAAGCCTGAAGAACGTGCATCACTTGTGGTGGATGGCTGAAACTCCCTTAGAGCAGTTAATTCAGCTTAAGCAGCATTTTGATTTTCAACTGCAAGGACACCTGGATGAGTTTTAAATCAGAGTATTTCATGAAATACGCTTTACAGCAGTGATGAATGGGTCCGCAAGCTCGTATCTCTTTGCCAGTGTGTTTCTGAGAGACAGTAAAATTTCATATTACTTAAACTCTTGCTCTCAGATGACTGTTGATTAATTGTTGCCTAAATCTCTCTTGGATCTGGTAGATTTAATATAATGATACTGGGAAGGTAGAATTTGGATGTAAATCCTTGTGCTTAGCTTTTGAATAATATTTCTTCAACCTTTAACAAACAGCTGTGGAGGAGAGCACCGATGATGACAGAAACGATTCTGTTTTCCTGGCTGTAATAGCGGTGGCCCTTGACTGCGGTTGAAGGCAATGGTTTTTGTTACAGTAAGCCTATGAATTGGGCTGTGGCAAGTAACATGGACTCATTTGCTTGTCTTGTAACTCTCCATTTCTCACCTGGCAGGATGAAGAGGAAACAGTGGCCTTTCTTGCTCACAGTGGAAGTGAAGAAGAGTTTGATCCAAGTACTCTTCCAGATCCCGATAAATTCAAAGATTCTGATGAAGAGCAGGAATCAGAAAGCGAAGACAGCTCTAGGTATGTACACATCTTCCACGTTCATCTTGAAATTTTCATGTTTTTTAGAAACAGTTTTGTTTAGATGTTAGGAACTCATTTTACAGTCATCCTCTTGCTTCTGGGACTTAGTATGTAGTTTGTTTGTGAAGTAGGTACTGAACAGAAATCTGTGCGAAAGGCTATTATTTTCTTTTGTGAAGCTGTATGAGAAAGATTATTTTGAGTCAGTGCTGAAGGGTTCTCAGTGAGACTGTTCCACATGCAAAAGTCTTGACTAATTCCCTGGAGGTGTCATGTGTTTCAGAAATACATTTCTCTACTGTCATATTACAGGTTCTGTTTGAAAGGAAAAATATTGAAGTCATTTGAGTTTTTGGATGAGTCCTTAGTACTTGTGCTATATTAAATAAACTCGTGAACAGTGAAATTTGATAAATTTTATGATTCAGTGTTGCTCAGACTCTTCAACACTACAAATGAAGTGGAATCTGAGTTAGAAGTAAATATATAATAAAATTAACGCTATTAAGCTTTTCATCTTAATTTGAAACAATGTTTTTAATTATATAAACCAGAAGATTTTGTTTCTTGTAGTTAAACAGAAAAGCACAGGGTGGAGATGAGGATCCATAGTTGATGGCAGCATACTGCAGGAAGATGAAAGGGAGGCTGCATGAAGTCCTGTGCGGTTTTTGTCATTGGCTTCACCGCAACAAGAAGTCCATCTGTGTGTTTCTGATAAACTGCCTATTGTGATACGGGTTCAGAAACATGATCTTGACACTTAAATAGGAGAACAGATCTTTATTTTGCTCTTTTCTAGATATCTAGGTTCATAAATCTCTCTGTTTTCACATCTGAATCATCTAAATCCTAGTGGCTAGATTGTCCCTAGCCCCATGTCACTGCACGTTGTGGGGCCAGTACGTAGGACTGGGTTTTGGGACATGGATTTAAGAACTGGGTTGCCCTAAGTTAACAGGCTAGTGACCGTGTCCCCTGTAGCATGTTCACCAGTGTGTTGGTCAATACAACTGACAAGGATGGGGGAAACGCATTGCTTTTTCTGAGCAGCAGTAAATTGCTTGTTCTTTGTGCAAGGGGGAGAAAGAGGGTAACTATAAATCAATTATAGTTCTTTCTGTTTTTTCACTTCCCTAAGCTGATTCAGTATCTGCACTCCATGTAAAATGAATGAAAAAGCTGTGTAAAATGTCAGTACAGCTTCCAAAAAAAACAGGCAGAATATAAGACCCATCTTTCTTAAACAAGATTCTTCCAGTTCCTGCTGTATTTATGACCGCTTGATTCTGCCCATCAAGTTTGGGGGGGGAGGGGGGGGAAGCAGCATAATTTGTTAAAGAAGTTCTCTTTTAATGGCGTTTAAGATTTGATATTTATTGGGGAGGGCTATATAAGAGTTTTTTTAGGTTGCTTTTCTCATTTTACTAGAGTTGAGATATGTCTTTCCATATTTGATAAATGCATCCTCTAGCGCTATGTTGCTTGTAGTGAAACCACGTTAGTACAATGAAACTTTAGTCTCAGCTTTCCCTAGGTAACATCTTAATATGATTAATATTGTCTTTTTAATATATGAGATTCTGATGAGTAAAACCTGGCTAAAAGGCAGCGATTTGAGCTACAGGGTCCTATAAAACCTGATTTTGTTGGAAAGGGCCATCTCTGTTTGGGCTAATATTAACTACGAGACAAGGATTGGAAGAAAAGTGTATTTAGCAATTCTGCATTTACATAGGACATTAACGGAGGTGCCAAGAGAAGTATTTCAGGATACTAACACTTCATCTAGTATCATGGCAGTGCTAGTTCTGTCATTTTGTCTTTAAGACCAAATTCTGAGCTGACTTCTGTAGGGACAAAAGATTTTGCAGGTAACAAAGTAGAGAGGGAATCTTGATAGTTATTGGTGGTTTGTTTCTTGGGAGGAGTAAAACTAAGAGTTTATTGGGAAAGTCTGAAGTAAAGCTTTGGTAAGTGGTAGGACACTGAACAACAACTTGCCTTCTTTCTTGGTGTGTATGTTGCTGCTGAAGGACAGATTCCTGGAATCCAGTAAGCTGAGGGACAACTGAGCTAGTGGGAAGGAGTTACCAGCAACTGAGTACAGGAAACCTAGTGTCACAACATTACCTATTAAATATTTAATTACCTCAGGCATTTCCTAATTACTGCTAAATTATTGCATACTTCCTGTAGGAAAAGGTAGTATTTTAGTGCTGCATTTCTTAAACAAGATTTTGCATTATTTCGACTTGTAGCCTTAACTAGGCTTAGCTGTCTTGACAATAAAATGTTTTGTAGGGTAACTACTTCATAAGTATTTTGAAAAAGTTATGGGGTCAGTCAGTTTAAAATTAGGAATTTCGTCTAGTTTACTTGCAGTATTATTAATAACCATTTATCTAGAGGAGATCACTTCTGTCTTTTTTAATGTATTAATCCATCACTTTTTGTATTGATCCTTTCCCTAAAGATGTCAGCTAAGCTTTAAAAATAACAGTTGACAGAGATGGACAGATTTTTGGCAGTGGTAGTCGGTGAAGATTTATATGGAATCAGTGGCTGCTCTGCCCCCTGGAGTCGGAGTGTCTGCTCTCAGGGAGAGCTAGGACTCAAAGAAGGTCTATGGCCTTGGTCATTCCCTTTCCTATGAAGTAGACTGGAATAGAAAGAACATACTGAAAAGGAAAACAGGAAGGTAGTAATAATTTCCGACAAAGTATTTTCCTCAGCAAATCTCAAGATGCTTTACAAAGGAGGTCAGTTTGATTCTTGTAGGCAGGAATATTGAGTCACGTAGTAACTTGTCCTAAGATCATGGCAGTGACAGGTCTGGGAGTAAAATACAGGCTCTGAGAGGGTCTATTGAGTACTCTGTCCACTAGAAATATAGCATTCCCCTTGAAACTAAAACTAATCACGTGTTAACTGATTTTTAAAAATATTTTTGTTGTTTTCAGTATGCCAGGTTTACACATGTAAATTTAATACCACGTAGACACAGTTTAATCCTTTTTGATTTTCCATTTTATTGAACTTGTCCTTACTTGAGTTACTTTTTCAGGGAATATTTTCTTGGAACTTTGATGTCTACAGTATTTCAGTTATCCCAAGGAGATTAGTCTTGAATATAATTTGGGCTGAAGAGAGTAACTTTGAGCACAAAAAATACGCTCTCTCTCTCTATATATATATGACTCAACTGGGCTTGTGATAAGGATTTTTTTCTGCCATGCATTAAGGCTCGTTAGGTTTTAATTCACTGAGTGTACTGTAAATAAGTTGTTTGGACTGTGTTTGGAGGTGAATTTAGAACAAAGTGCAACATTGGAACATTTCTATGGTACGCTGCTATATACATTGTATGCGTGTATTTGAAATACAACTTAAAATCTAGAAAGGTTTCTCCAATGAAATTTTCTTTTTTTAAATTATGAATTTTGCCTTGAGCCTGGCAAAGGATCATTTATTTGGAAGATTGGATTTTATTTGCTCTTTGGAACCTAGTCATATGTAGAAGCTAATTTGTCTAAAAATCATATTTCAGATTTTGAAGTGTACTGGAAGAGGTTGCCCAGAGAAGTTGTAGATGCCCCATCCCTGGAAGTGTTCAAGGCCGGGTTGGATGAGGCAACCTGGTGTAGTGGAAAGTTTCCCTGCCCATGGCAGGGGGGTTGGAGCTGGATGATCTTTGAGATCCCTTCCAACCCTAGCCATTCTATGATTCTTTGGCTCTACAACATCAAAAACCACTATTTTGAGTTTATTATCAGCAGCTATTTCCAGAAGCAGATAGCAGAGACACCAGTATGGTATTATAGCCAGGGACAGGCCAGGAGTGGAGTCATCAGTCATTGCTAAGGGTAGTAGTTAAATCGAAGTGAGTGGTGAGAACAGCCAGGGCAGGTACGCAAAAGGAAGAGGAGAGGAAAAACTGTGGGATGCTCGCGAGGGCAAGATCTGTGGGCAGCAAGATACCAATAGATAGATTTGGAAGATGACAGGGTCCAAGGACAAAATTACCTTTCTAGGAGTGCCTGAAAGAAGTGTGTCAAAATGAAGAGCCATTGATGGCTCTGGTGTGCATGCAGCATGTGGTGGTTAATCCCGTGCTGCCTTGGGAGCACCAGTCATGTCTTTACAGGCTAAATGGATTTGGCCAGGGTGCGGGCTTAAGTATTGGCATGTGATTGTCTGTGTTGTCCACAACTGCTGTGACTTTGGATGATAACAACTAGAGCTCTTCTGGGCAACGTCCCAGTGTATTTTGGTGCAGTAGAACAGGCCAAGGACTGTTTCCAGTAGGCAGTGTTGATGAAGCCACATTTCTTTTTAGTGTGTGTGAGTGAAAATTGTAGTGATCTGTTCTCTGTCTCTGAAGTCAGCTTTGAGGCTCAGTGTCAGTATGTCTGGAGACTTGTGCGGTGCTCTGAGCACTCTTTAAAAGGCTTCTGTGAAAGCAGAGGCACAACTGAAAGAGGAAGATGCAGTGAAGGAAATTAATTTAGGGCTGGAGAAAGAGGAAATCAAGAAAAGCAAGAGAATTCAAATGACCAGTAAGCCTATGGGTAAAGAAAAGTGATAACTGAAGAGACTGGTGGTGAGCATAAGGCTGTGGAGAAGTGGTATTGATTTTGCATGAGGAAGGAAAGAGGTGGAGGGGATGTATCCATGAAAGGAGGAGGTAGGATGATGGGGATCTGACAGGTCAAGAAGAATAAATGCAAGAACAAGCAAGAAATCTTGCTGCCAGTAGGAAGGAGGGTTTTCTGTTAAATCAGCACTCGTGCCTCATGTACCTCTCTTAGAGCTGTCGCTGAACTGTATGATGAGTTGCTGTTGGGGCTGGGAAATACTGACCTAATGATCTTAACAAAACCAAATCAGCCGATGGTAGCACACAGTGAAATTAGGCTTTGAGATTAGAAAATACAACTCTGTTCTGTCTCATATTTCCAAAATTCAGAGATTTTGCTCAAAGTGTTGAATTAACATAGAAATGTGTTGGGCTGCACTAGCTGCTACTTGCTTTGAGGGGGAGAAAATGCTTCAAAAAGGGATAATTCAAAGCAAGTATGTGAGACCTACGGTATCTTCCTTCAACAGTCTTTAAAAATAGACCATCTGTCCATAGTTCAAGAAGTCAAAAACGTTGTTAATCTTTTCTTCCTCCCTCCCAGCATTTTTTTTTTAAATTAGGGGAGTTATACAAATAATGAGTTAAATTTGCCTTTGAATAAAATTCCCTTCCAGCTATACCTCTACAAGCAGAGTAATTAATGACTTCAAGCATATAATATGAGATTAATTTTTGTATACCTAGCAACATTCATCATATTTGGTTTAAGGCCATCAATCTAAAGTGCTAATGAAGTAAAAAATTTTAGTGTGTCAAATAGGGTGGAATAAAAGCAGCTGGATTTCTTAGATATTAATTTTGCAGTCAAATTGAGTTTCTGATATTTCTAATATCTCAACCTCTTTAAATAAAAATGTTGAGGAAGAACAAAGTTACGATTGACCTCACCGTTACCTTATTTAAATCTCTAATAAGTGCGACTGATTGCATTGACTCTTAGATCAGCATGGAAAAGATCTTGGATATGAGGCGAAAGGAGAAATGTCTTTGTTCTGGTACAGTTTTGTTTGTGGTTTTATGGCCAGTCACCAGCTGACAGGTGTGCAAGTCAGCAGTCAGTGCTGCTTGGTTGTGTACCTTTTTTTATTTGTGAAAATTACGGGCAAACTGCAGTTGCTTATACCTTCTTCTTCTAACAGGATGCTGATGTGACCTGCTAAGTTTTATGTGATTCTTGGTGCGGTTGACGTTATATGGTCTGTTGAGATAATTCATCTGCAAATTGCGGTACTCCCTCTAACATGTATTATTCAGGTCATATCAGTGACTTTGCGAAGGCCAGAACTTAATGTTTGATGGCCAGAAAAGCGCCTTAAGACAGACATTGTAAAATGTCTCTGTTTAAGGGCTTGATCATGCTGTTTTGCTGCAAAAATGGTCATCGAGATGTTGGATTACTGTTGCTAGAGATGTGATGCTCTTAACACCATAAAAGTCTTTCTAATAATTATTCTGTAGCTCACTATGAAATGGACCTGGTGGTAGAATTTCCTAGGGAAATTTGGTGACTTATGCTCTGCAGGTCAGACTAGATCATTCCTGTGGTTCCTGTAAACTTGTCAACTACAGAAATTACCTTTTAAAAAAAAAAAAATGTAGTACGTCATCAGCAAGTGCCTGCATGAATGAAGGAGCAATGGGATGAGTACTGAAACTCTGTGGTTCAGAAATCACCTGTCAACAATTGGAGGATGATAGTGGTCACACAAAAGAAAAGGACAGGAACAGATTGAAGAATGTCAGTGTCAGATGAAGCTGAGGAGGAGTGAAGAGATGTGAGGGTTAGGTAGGTCGTTAGCAGCTGTGACGATAAGACACAATATTATGTGTATAGAGGACAGAGAGAGGGGCTCAGTGTTCTTCCAGTCTCTCCATTTTCTGTTATTTTTCCACATAATCCACCTCATAACTATCGTCATTCAAGCTTCATGATATTTAAATAGATTTGGGAATGTCTATATCATGTGGAACATCAAGTGTGTTATGCGTGTTAGATATGGATATCAGATAGATTAGCCATTTCATTATTTTCCAGGTTTTTGCATATAGTACTATTAACAGAACAAAACATATTGAAGTTAGTATTAGAAGAACAATTACAGTGTGAAGCATACTGTAAAGAATTCCTGTGGCAGTGGGTGACCATCCGAAAAGGGTATCCCACCATCGGTGTTTCATATCTTTTTTCTAGGACATGGTGTATCTCATCTGTGTCATGACGGATGATAATCAGGGCCCTTTTCCCATTGTCCTGAACTTGTTTCAGTAGTTACTTCAAATCCTGGTGGCGTTGTAACTTCCTCATTAAAGTGACATTCATTCCTATAGATACAGGTGATGGTTCATGAATCGGTGTGTGATTGGCTTGCAACAATTGATAGGATGTGACAGGTGCTGATTAAGTAAAATCACAACCTACAGTTTCAGTGAAATTACAAACAAAATACTTGAATAATTTTTTGCATCTACAATGACATGGTCAATGAATATAGAATCACAACAAGTTCTTAGACACATACAACCTTTGCCAATATATACAAGTATTGTTTCAGGATTCTCATCTGGATGAATTTCAAAATGCCAAACATTTTGTTCAGTATCAAGACAAATGTCTTGAGCTTGGACGGTGTTACCTTCACAAATGAATCCTTGTTGCTCTTGCACAATGCATGAATTGACATCGACTGTTTGCCATTTATTTCCGTTTTTTCGGGCCCATAGTCTGTGCTCTAAGGGATAGAATACAGTTCCATTGTGATTCAGTCTTAACGCAATGATTTGGTATATTGTGAATACTGAAGCATTTTATATGATTAGCACAAAAGCTGTGACCGTGCTAGTGGTGGAATCATAAGTAAAATTTACCAAATACCACCAGGATTGGAATTTCTTTTCAAAGTCAATTGCATTGTCTCAAATTACTTTTCTAATTTCAGTGGGTAGGGTGCCTTCTTCACCTTCTGTTATAATAGCGGCTGTTACTGATTGCATCCACAGTTGAGCCTGGATACAACTAAGAGCCAAAGAGACATTATTTTGGACTGCACCAAGTGCATCTACAATCAGTTCGTGGTCAGTCCTGTTCACTTTTTCCTGTTTTGGTAGTGTATCTGTTAAAAGCCATTGGTTAGTTCCTAAAGCCAGTAGGGCATGCTATTTAGAATTCCCAATCCTGTTCCCAGGATGCTAGTTAGGTCTCTTTTTGTTTGCCTTAGGGTCCGTTTCAGTAGCCAGCTTGTCCACCCCTTATAACAGGTTTTTAGAAATGGTGAGCAGGCTAGCTGGATTCCTGAAACATTTTGCGTTAGTAGTTCAACTCATTTGAGAGACCACGGTGGGTTAAACAGCATTTGTTGCTGACCTGTATTTCTGATCACATATGGTCCAATTTTTGGGTTGGTTTATGATGAGTGGTTTGGTACTAGGTGCTGTAACATTTATTTTGAATTCTCCCTGGTATTTTCTGTGGTTGTTGTTACACGTGACCCTATAAGGATCTTGTATGGAGGTCAAATTTAACCAATGTTCTCGGGTTTGGTCTTGACATAATATGGTAGAACCTTGTGGTCCAGCTACATAACTATTTACGGGTTCAACAGGAGATTCACTAATCCATCTGCATCACACAGTAATGTAATTACCATGTGCTACAGTGAAAAAGGAGATAATTCCATCTTCACTATTCAGGGTGATCAGGGTATCCGTGCCGTGGTATGTGACTACTGCAACAATCATCATTAAGGGGTTGGCCACAGCATTTGTTTTAAATTTAAATGTTAGGCCCAGCGGAGCAAGTTGCTTTTGCTGCCAAGGCATGTCACATAGACAGGTTTAATCAAGGTAAAATTGTGCCAATAGTTCCCTTGTTCACTGATACAAGATTTGGTGACTTCAGCGTTTACTGTTCTGGGGTCTGATGTGTTGCTGCTGCTCCGCTGTTGGCAGCAACACGTTATAGCGGAGTCACGTCTGACACAATTCCATTCTTTAATGGGACAAGATTTAATTGTGATGTTTGGATTGAATTTTGGCCATTCTACCTCTAATAGATTGCCGGAGATCGTAATTTGGGAAGCTTTTTCATGTGTCGACCGATTGATTTTTCTGCATCCTATTTGGATGTTTTCTTCATTTGTTCCTGTCAGAACATGAATCCATTCATTTCTGTCCCATTTCCACTCATGTGGGTGGTATACTTCAGTGTTATGCATCACTACAGTGACTAATTCTGGGAGGTTATTGCTGGGGTTATTATCCCATACTGTTTGTATATTGGACGAGAGCTTGAGACCATGGTCATTCTGGTTCTTTTTGGTTAACAAATCAAGGGTAAGATGTGGAATAACATCACAAACCCAACCTGTCAATTAGCTATTTTTTAGAATTTAGATTTCCAGGTTACCATGTCCACGTGCAGTTCATTCAAAATTCCTGTAAAAGAGGGAAAAAAAAAAAAGGAAACGTGCTCAGTTGAGAATACAACTGGCAATGTTAATTGAAATGAGGGTATTATCCACCAAGTACTGATTCTCTGTTTTTCCTGAATGATCTCTAGCTTCCCAAGCATAGAGATTTTTCGGAGTGGTTAATACCAGTGCTAGAACCTTTGGCAGTGTATTATGAGCAATAGCAGGAGAATGTTTATACCCTTGGGGCAATCTGTTGAAAGTGTATTGTACTCCCCGCCAAGTGAAAGCAAATTGTGCCTTGTCTTGCTCTTTGAGGGGAATCATGAAAAATATGTCTTTCACATCTAAACCTGCCATCCAGGAGTGTGATGCTCCCTGAATTCTGCAATGTTTGGTACGGCTGCAGTTAAAGGTGCAGTATTGGCATTCGATTGCCTGTAATCGATGGTGAGCCTCTATTGCCTGTTTGGCTTTTTAACTGGCCAGACAGGAGAATTATAGGGGGAAAGTGAGTAGGAGTAATAATACCTCTCTCCTCTAAGTCTTTCACTGCCCCGTCAATCCCTGTCTGTGCTGCAGCTGGCAGAGGATATTGTTTTGTATTTGTCATCCAGGATGGGGACAAAGGAATGGACACTTCTAACAAATTCAGGTTTATAAAATCAGAGTCAACCCACACCCTATCTCCATTGTCCTGTCCCGCAAAACTCCTTAAGGAACCATCAGGTAATTTCCATGACCTGCCATGCCACAAATCAAAGCCTAATATGTTAGCACCAGCAGCACCAAGCAGCATTTCAGCATGGGTTAGTTTTTCCTCTCCTGGAAGTCACAGAGTTATTTCTGCTGTTGGACGTTCTTTTACAACTCCTTCGATTCCAACAGCCTTCACTTTGCGGCGACTGGGCTTTACGCCTAGATCCTCAGCAGTTTCTTCAGTTATTACAAACATTCGAGCACCTGTGTCAACGAGAAAATCTGCATAAACTTTTCTTGGCCCAATGGGGATAGAAACAACTGGTTCAAAACGTTTCTCAAGGAGCCGATGTGTAGCTAGTGTCCACCGGGCAGAGGGGCTCGCTGCCCTCCCCGGGGACACACGTTTTTTGACTGAGATTCTGATGGATCAATGAGGTCCTGTCTCAGTGCAGAAGGCACATGTGCATTCTGGGGTGGCAATTTTTTGTGGGGTTGTCTTTCATTGCTACTACCATTTTTAGCCGCAGTTAAGGATTGAATTAACCTGCAGAGATCGTTTATGGTAGTGCCATATAGCCAGTACTGAGGTACTCCCAGCTCCCGAGCTTGATGCCAGAAGTAAGTCCACTCTTCACTGTTTTGGAATTTTTTCTCAGATTTAGATTGTGAATTGTTAAGTTGGCGAACTTGCCATGTACGATCTACATTTTTTTCTGTGGGCATGTTGATCCAGCCCATTCGGCGCCCATAACTAACTATGTCTTGTACAAATTTGCTCCAGGCAGTTACAGGAGTTGGATTATGCCCAAGCCAGATATTTGCATTACGCTGCACAGCGGCTTGCAAGCGATCTTATTTATTTACCACAAACATTTTTAAACTATCAGGGAGACCATGAATTAGGGTTAGTGCCGTTAGTCATGCTGGATCAATGGGAGCCAACATCAAGGATTTGCTTGTCAGGTCTCTCTCATACACTGCTTGTACGCATGCCGCCTTTTGCACTGAGGAAGCCAAATCAAGGAACCCCGTGGTGGTAATTCCCAGCGGATTGCCTCTCTCTGGAGGATCTGTACCACCTGCCCAGTATGCCGCCCATGCAGTTAAGGAGTAATGATGATCTCCAGGTGTAGTGGTTAAAAACACGCCGGGACCTCAGAAATCTCCTGCCTCCTCCTCACTTAGTCAAATCCAGTCTCCCCCTGTGAGAGAAACTCGCCACACGTATTCCGTTTCTGACTCCTCTGGGCATCTGGAGTATTTTTCTTGTAATTTTGCCAATTCAGGGCGAGTCCAGGGGACTGTATGCACAGTGGTGTGAATTTCATCATCGTTATCAACAGCGGTCTTGGTCTTAACTAACGGTCCTAAAGGAAGCGGTTGAGAGTTGGGATCGGGGGTCCCCATGATTTCATCATCATCATCACTGTCACACCAAATGTCCCCGTCCCAAGACTCGGGGTCTGTGTAATGTACCAGCTGGGGGATCTGTCTGACTGAGACCAAGGATTATTTTTCCAACAACTATTTCTCTCTGTGCTCCGCTGCAGCAAGCAGAGTTTTAAGGTGGTCCACTTCATTTTTAAGATGATCATTTTCAATCATAAGTTTATCAACCTGGATTCCCAGTTTTTCTTTTGTCTCCCTCTCAAAGGCTAGTGATGATTTCAATATCTCATTTTCTGATTTTAAAGCAGTATACTCTACATCAGCAATTCGTTCGGAGGAGACAAGGGAAATCTTTAGCTTCTTTTTGTGCACAAGATAAACAGGCTCCAAGTACTGCACCCACAGATAATTCCTTTACCTTTACCTGCTTTAAGTTGCTGCTCAGCCTGACATTGTTCAATGCGTTCTACCACTTTCTCTTCATCTTTGCAATACTTTTGAGCCCACTCCTTCCCAGCTTGGGAAGGGGCACATTTATGCATTTTGCAGCAGTTTATCCATGGCCATCCTGCCAACTACACCAATTTTACTGTCACAATAAGACATGATATTGTGTCAATAAGAGAACGGAGAGGGGGGGCTACTGTGAACCCTTTTCAATTTGACCAGCCTGCCAGTTTCCCAAGACAGATGAGACCCTTGTGTCCGACCCGCCTAAAACACTCTGTTTAAGGAGAAGGGGGGTTTCCTCGAACCCTTTGCAATTTGACCGACCTGTCAGGCGTAGGCTGACAGCGTCACTGGGACAAATCCCTCTGAACAGCCTGCTAGGTCGGAGGGTGGTTGTCTAACCTATTCAGGGACCCTCACGGGCAGCGACACTGAGACAAAATCCATCATATCCCCTGGATCAATTATTGAAGTTTCTGGAAACTTCTATTTATAGCTAAACAAATTTTATTATATATGTTTGTGACAGGATAAAAGTTTAAATCTTCTTGAGGGTAGGGAGGCCCTTCAGAGGGATTTGAACAGACTGGATCGTTGGGCTGAGGCCAATGGCATGAGCTTTAATAAGGCCAAGTGCAGAGTCCTTCACTTGGGGTATAAAAACCCCAAGCATCGCTACAGGCTCGGGGAAGAGTGGCTGGAGAGCTGCCTGGCGGAGAGGGACCTGGGGGTGTTGGTTGACTACCGGCTTGATATGAGCCAGCAGTGTGCCCAGGTGGCCAAAAACGCCAATGGGATACTGGCGTGTATCAAGATTAGTGTGACCAGCAGGAGCAGGGAAGTGATCCTGCCCCTGTACTCGGCACTGGTGAGGCTGCACCTGGAATATTGTGTCCAGTTTTGGGCCCCTCGCTTTAAGAGAGATATTGAGCTCCTGGAGCGAGTCCAAAGAAGGGCGACTAAACTGGTCAAGGGGCTGGAAAATAAAACTTATGGGGAGCGGCTGAGGGAGTTGGGGCTGTTTAGCCTGGAGAAGAGGAGGCTGAGGGGAGACCTGATTACAGCCTATAAATACTTGAGAAAAGATGGTGGGGAGGTGGGCGAAGGGCTCTTTACATTAGTGTTGGGTGATAGAACAAGAGGAAATGGGTATAAGCTTAGTCAGGGGAGATTCATGTTGGATGTTAGGAAGTATTTCTTCTCTGAAAGGGTTGTCAGCCACCGGAATAGGCTGCCCAGGGAGGTGGTTGAGTCCCCATCCCTGGATGTGTTTAAGAATAGGGTGGATGATCTACTTGAGGATATGGTTTAATGGGGATTAGGGATGGTTGGACTCGATGATCTCTAAGGTCTTTTCCAACCTAGAAATCTATGAATCTATGAAATATAGCCAGTGATAAGATACTGACTGCGAAAATGGGTTTGGAACAATAGATAAACAGAACTGATCAGTGATAATTTTCAGTAGCTAGCAAGATGTTAGTAACTAAGTGCGCATAACACAGGGCTCTTACCCAATAGGTGTCCCTATGTGGGGGAGACGAGAGGTCCAGCCCGTCAACTGGTCCCAGATGTTCTGGTGGAGGGCTTCTCCCTTCTCTTTTGCCATTTTATACTATTTCTCTACTTTTAGGTGGAGCATGAGTGACTCTAGTCATACATACCTTTGTTAAGATTGGTGTACATTTTCCTTACTTTGGTTTAAAGGTATAGACTAGAAAAATTTCAGGGCGCAGGTTCCATGAGAGTTGGTTGCAGCAGGTAGCTTTTGAGGTGGAGGTGTGTTTTGGCATTATAATGACATTATAATGAGCAAAGTTCAACTACAGCACACGATTTCACCATCATTGCTGAGACAACAGTTGCAATCCATCTTCCTTGATAGCTATGCGGTTATCTTCTGCCAGTCGCTCTCTATCCCTGATAACAGGGATGAGCTGTGGTACCTTTATACTGCTCTACTCTGCATTCCAAGGATATTGTACATTCCACTCAGCCAGAGCAGGCCTTGTCCTTGCCAACTGCATTCTGTTGCTTGGAGTAGCAACTGAATCTTGCCTCAAAGTTGCTCTAATATTACAGCTTATTGTAAAATATAAGCTGAACTTTAGGGGACAGTGTTCTTCCATTTCCCCCATTTTCTGGTATTTTTCTACAGTGGAATCTCCAAAGGCAGCAGCACATTTCAGAGAAGGTTAAACCTCTGACAGAGGGACATACAGGAAATCAAAGTGAAGCCACGGTCACCTCCAGCTGGAGCTGTTTCAACCCAGAGCAGTGACATTTGATCCATATGGCAATCAACCCCTGAGTGATTTCAGTTTTCAGACTGGTATATAAGGAGAAGCTAAATTTGCTTAGCCCAAATACACTGAACGGAAACTCCAGTGGTCCAGGTCTGGGTCAGGTACTACTACGTTATGGTCAGCCATGTCTGCAGTGGGAATGGGGAAGAAAAGTGCTGTTACAGCTTCAGACATCTCATTTGAGTCCACTACCACCTGTCCACTAGAGCCTTAAGAAAGTAAAGGTAACTTCAGTAGAAGCGAGATGTTGATGGTTAGTTTGAGTGCTTTTCCCATCAAATCTTCTGTATGCTTCCCATGCAGTAGTAAGAAATATTAAGCGTACTCTCTTGCTGGTCTGATTTCCATTTAAATATTTTTTTTTCTTCCTCCAGATGATGGTACTTGAGCTCCAAGACAGACTTGTCTTTTGCTTTTAGAACTATTACACTGGTATTTCATTACAAGTAGATTATTCATCCCTTTTCCTGCAATTGTTTTTTGTAAATCTAGTTTTAGAGCCGTTTTGATTTACATCAGTGGAATGGCCAGTGAGGGAAATAACACAATACGATATATTTTCATTACCATTTCTATGTGCTGTAGCATTCTGACAGCAACTAAGAAAGAAGCTGCACTGGGCTTTATGGAAGGGACTGCAGTAATTAATCTTCATTAGGATTGCTGCCATGGCCTTGTGAATTAAAATTTATTACATGGAAAAAGGTTTGTGGCACAGCATGTTTGATTAGCAAAATGCCAATATTTATGGGATAAATTATTCATAACTTCTCTGAATTGTATTTTATTAGCAGATTCATTCATTATTCCTGTACATTTCTTTGGGCAAGAGCTCATGTGTGCTATATTGCAGCCTGGAAACGTGACTTATGGCCTGCAGTTCAGTGGCGAGGGTGGTTCGTTTCCGGAGCCGGTGCCATTAAACCTGGGCTCTAAAGCCAGCTCTGGTGAATGTTAACTGAAGCAGAGCCTGTCTGGAGATCTCACAGTACCACGTTGTTTGAACAGCAGCAACACGGCTGCGTGGCCGCACGTTTCAAATGGCTGACTCTCAAGCACTTAAAATCTAAACCTTACAGCTTGTCAAGACATACCTTGAAGCCCAGAAGTGAGTTAAATACTAACAATTAAAACTTTCTGGTTTTTCCTGGTATCACCTCAAAACACACTTGTGAGATTATTTTATTAGTTCAGCCATCATAGTTAGATCCCTGGTTTCCCATATGCCATTCCTGTATGCTGGCATTTATTTAAGGTACGGGATTCATAGACCATGCTTTAGTGTTTGAGTAGTAAACATTACCTATCAAATGATAGTACCTGCCTTTGTTGTTACAGCTGTGCAAATGGTGACCACAGAAATTACTGTGCCTGTCGATAAGTCGGCTGTTAGTACCTCCTCGCCTGTGTAAGCACAGCCCATCCCAGTAAATCCTTCCATCAGGCAGCTTCAGACCGTGCGGGTCGCTCAGGCGGCTGAAAAGCTAAATTGCACCAGATGGTCAAAGGAAGGAATTGTAATCCAGCTGCACCTGCCACTTTCTAAGTGTTATAAATAGAAAATGAAGAGATGCACTGGCTTCAGTTTGGATCTGAATTGTGGGGTTGCTTTCTAACTGCGTTGTTCTGTTGGAAAATAGTTCACCTTAGAATAACTCTGTTTTGTTTTGGCTATTTGTGGACGCCAGCTGGTAGTGCATCAGATGGTGTGTTTGTGAGGAAGAAGTGGCCATTTATGTCCATGGGAGGTGACCAACGATAAGCAGATTGGCTCTGCAGGGTGGGCTGACAGGCCTTCGGTCAGTGGAGACCGAGAATGAATTCATTTGATAGTAAGCACAGGAGTCATCCCTGTATTGCTGCTTTCACACACTCAGCCCTTATACATGGCACCTGAGAATTACACCTATTACAGCTGCTCCAAAGAGCTTTCTGTCCAAACGGTTAAGGAGAAGCACCCAGATGGAGTACGGGATACCCCTTGGCATTATGATGCCAGACATCTCTCCTGGTGATTTTCCTGCTTCCTTTTAAAATTGCCACTTTCACCCGTTGTGAAAGCTACAACTCTGACTGCTACTCTGGATTAGTACAGCCCCTCTCTATACCACCCGGACTGCTGCTGGTAAAAATCCGTCCGGCAGGAACGGGGTTGAGGGTTGGACTAGCTGATCTTTAAAGATCCCTTCCAACCCAAACCGTTCTGTGGACAGGTGCTTTTCTGCATCTCAAAATTATGAACATCTTATTCATACATTCCACATGACTCTCTGCTTTCCTTCCTAAGTTTCCTTTTTCACATACTGGTTTGCTTCTGCTTTTTGTGCATCATGAATACACAAGCCTTGAGCTCTCTTCATCACTCGGTGGCTTTGCTACTGCTGCTTCCTGCATTTTACATTTCTCCTTTTTCACCTCTCCAGCTTACAGCCTGGTAGCGGACAAATTAGTGTGAAAATACACCTGCTAACGTGTAGATACATCGTTACTTTGCACTACTAATCGAGCACCATGCTCCCTTAGTAATAATAAGGAACAGCTTGACTCAGCATAATCTTCTCACAAAGCTTATGATGAAAGTTAATCACAGTTGTGTTGATGTGCTTTTGTTTGTGGAAAAAATTAGAAATCTCGCAGTTCCTTCTGAATGTGTTTTATGTTTAAATGTTATACCTTACAGACATCTAGGCCTGTGGGCCTCTGAAACTCCAAAACTCAGTATCATTTTTGGTATTTAAAGTCTGCTATTTCATAACTTGTGAGATGTCTTCATTGTTTTAATTGCAAAGATGTTTTGAACTAATGTCCTAGATGAAACATTAGTCAATTATGAATGCAAACTGGGCTTCCGAGTCCATTCAAATGCTGGAAATAATTGGCTCTTTTGCAAA
This sequence comes from Tauraco erythrolophus, assembly GCF_009769465.1. NCBI lineage: Eukaryota > Metazoa > Chordata > Aves > Musophagiformes > Musophagidae > Tauraco > Tauraco erythrolophus. The sequence continues at coordinate 118,259,138 of NC_141465.1, read as the reverse complement.
CAAGCTAAAATGCTTTTACTTAATGAGATTTCAGCCTTATGCTTTTAAAGTGAACCCCCATACTCTGTCCTAATCAAAGCGAACAGCATGAAACTCCAGCCCAAACCCACACTGGCCACTTGGAAAAGCAAGAAGTCTTACTGCTTTTCCCAGAAAAGGAATAAAATAAACATTGGTAGCAAGCGCTGAAAAGCCACCCCCGTGCAAATGACAGCTCAAAGCCGGCAAAGTTGCTATATCCGTTGAAATGTCTCAATTTTAGGAAAAGTATTTGGTGCACAGTCATCAGCTATTGGTAGAATCATAGAATGGTTTGGGTTGGAAGGGACCTTTAGAGATCATCAAGCCCAACTGTCCTGCCATGGGCATGGACACCTTCTACTAGATTAGGTTGCTTTTGGATAGACAGGGAAGGACAATCTAAAGGTAGAGTGTTTCATTTGTTTTAATTACGGGAATGCAAGGTGTTTCTCACAGCGTTTCCCTCCTCTCTTGTCTTGTAATGAGTACACAGGAGTTGGCACTATTTTGCTATGAAAGGTTGGTTGGACAATAGAGGGAGGCAAGTCACACGTCTGCAGTCCAGTGCAAGGCCATCAGATCTCATGTTACTCCTTCATCTTGATGGAGAGACAGCCAGAAAGTACTCTGTGTGAGCCAGTAAGAGGAAGAACCGTTGTGCTGCAGATCCTTCTCAGAGAGCGTTCGGGAACTTCTTGGAAACAGCCAGATTTTGGGGTTGCTGTGTGGGTTAGGCTGGTTTCCAATGAGTGGTGAAACCAGCGTTTCATGTACTGGTAACTAGTCCTATTAGTGCAATAACAAGGTGGTTAGCTGAAGGGGGTTTGAATTGGGCATGGGGTTCCTGTTCAAAGGACAGCATTCCCCAATTCGGGCTATTAGTTATAACAGCTGTTCCTAATTGTTAAGTCTCTAAACGGGATTTCTGAATGAAACATTTCACAAACATCACACTTAACACTTAAGCAATTATAAAAACTGAGGCAATTAAAAAAAATTGTTATTGAAACATCTTTTTGAAGTAAATTGAATTTTCTGGGTATAAATTTGCCAGATTTTTATTGAAAATCTGAATTTAACCAACTGTTTTAGAAAAGCCTAAACTCAGCCTTTGAAGTTCCATTTTAATTTTTGTTACATTCTCTAAAATACAAACATGAAAAACTGAGAGTGTCATTTCGTTTCAGTTAACTTGTTCGGAGATAATGGTTTGGGATGTGAGGGGTTGCACTCTGCTTTTTTTGGTATGAATTCTCATTCTACCCTACAGCATATGACAGCCAGCTCTCTGTTACATGGATATTATATCTTAGAATAGATTTTGTTAGATTAGAATATTTTAATCTTAGGTAAGATGAATTATAGCGAATTTTCTATGTTACAGACAAAATCCACATGAAGATACGTGCTTTTTTCCTGTTGCTGTCACGTGGCCATGGGATAGAAGTTAAAGTATAAAAGTGAATACGCAGCTGTTTTGTCCAGATTGAAGGCTGCAAAAGGCAATTCATTTGAGTCTTAAGAAAAGGAGCAGAAGAAATGGGAATTCACCAGGGAAAATAACCGAGTTTGGGTTTTTCTCTTCCTCTCATGGCGAAGAGGTGGTTAATAGTTTCCAAGGAAAGATTCTGAAAGAAGGGAAAAGATTGGCTTGAATGAGATGGAACCAGATCAAAACTGTATTAAGTGTAAGATTTGCCAATGAAATGACAGTTCTTGTATTTTTATTTTTGTCACATATTTATTTTAGACAAGATCCTGAATGCATGTCGAGGGCCACTAACATATCACTAAATCAGTTTTGTCAAGTTGTCTGTCACTCTATAAGGCAGCAAATATTAGATAAGGCAGATAGTAATATCTTGATATACTATAATCAATTAAGACAGCAGAACATCCACCACCACCTCGGCCTGAAAGCAGTTCTAATTTAGACATTCAGAGTTCATCGGCTTCTATTGCTTCACCCTTCTGAATTGTAATTTTGTTTGTTCTTATCTTGACGTAAATTTGCCTTGTTTAAAATGAATTGTTTGATTACAGGATGATATTGATTACCACAGTTGTTAAAAAGACTAATTGATTTGTTTCTGCAGTGGATGTGAGGAGGAGAGTGGAAGAAAGAAAAGAAGCTACAGCAACAGTAACGCAGCAGTGGAAATGCCACCGAAAAGAAAGAAGGTGAAATTCAGCCAAGAGGAGGACCCCTGTTTGCCGTTAGACACTGGGCTTTCTCTGGCAGAGGACGAAGAGCTCGTGCTACATCTGCTCAGCGGTCGTAGCTAATTATTTTTCTGCAGGTTTCTTTTCTGGGACATCTTCGCAGTTTTGTCAGTCGTCTACACAAGATGAATTTGGCATCTGGGCAGCTGGGTACCAGTGGACGTAGATAAATGAGTTCTACGTGAAATGGGATTGGTTTAGGTTGGCTCATAGATTATAGACAATATTTAGTTTGATTTATAAGGCTTTCTAAACCAACTTTCCAACGTAAATCCCCAGATGTCATTTTGCAGTAACACGTTCATAATTTAAAATTTCCTAGTTTTGAAGCAATTATCTCTTTTTTTTTTTTTATTTTAATCTTGCTTTAAATAAAAACACAATGCTCCGTTCTTGACCATGTCAGGCTTGTTACTTTAGAAGATAAATGTGTACTAAAATTATTAAAGAAGACATACTGTTGGCAGCTCAAATCATATTAGTTAAGAATAAAATTAATTTTTTCTTCTGTATCATGCACATATTTTAGCAATGTTTTAATAAAAATTTCTGAAGCCTTGGTGTAAACTTCTGATGTCTCTTTCAGCTTTGTTGGGAGAACTGTTTTGTTACAACTGTTACGTTATATCCTCCACTTGCCATTTCTGTTATGATTCTGTCACTGCTGCTAGGCAAGAAAACCACTTTTAGAAGCTCAAAATTTGAATCTTGCATTTGGATCTCATATGAATGAGAACACAGTCATGCTGCAAAAAGGTAGAGCATAACACCACCTAATAAAATTGGTTACAAGGTAGATTTTGTTGCAGACTTACAACTGGAAGTAAGCTACTTTTTTTTGCTATGACCAAATATAATGAAGAAAAATAATTTATTTTCGAGCATGTTTTCCAGTTTTGTCCCATCAAACCATGGTTGTTTGTTGCAGATTTTGTACTTACCCATAACTGCTGCACCTTGATGAACAGCAACAAGAAATATGCTATGAGAGTCCTTTCCTGGGGAAGGGAAGAAGCAGGCATTCTCTCTGAAGCAAAACAAAATATTAATACAATACTAAATTCTTAGTTCTTTAAGTAGATTTTCTTCTCTTGCTTGCACCCAAGTGCCAGCTGTGAGCCAAATTCACTCTCTTCTGCTTGCATTCTTGATTACCCCCTCAAGAATGTTGGCGTATTGCACAGAAACAAGCATGGTAAGCCCTTGCAGGCAATATGGAGAACGATGAAAACTGCTGAGAGTTTTACACATCTCCAAAATGAGCTAGGCAAAGGGAAGGCTGCTGTGTGAGAAAATGAAGGAGAGCAGGAAAATCCGGTGGTTTGTTTGCTGGCACAAGCGTTTTGACAGTGAACGGTCATGTAAAGTGGTGTTTGTCTGTTTTCAGCAGACCTGCGTCTCAGGGAAGTTTATATGGCAAAGTAGAGAGCAAAACACTTGAGTAGGTACAGATTCCTGCAGACTTTCCCCTGTTGCTTCCCTTCAGCAAATAAATCACAAAGTACACGTTGTCTCAAAAAGCTGTATCTGTTGGTCTTCCCATCACCAATACAAAGAACATATTAAAGTAAATACTTCTTTTTTTCAATGTCACTTATTCCATTTTTTTTTATTACAGAAATTTATCAGCACCAACTCAGTAGAAGCCTTTTTTCCTCTCCTTGTATCCCATGCTGTCTTTTAGCTCAGTTACCAAAAACCTGAAAATATACTGCAAATTCTTGTATCCGAATGTTGCTTCCACTGTTCTGCGGCAGGCAGGGCATCATCAAGACAATATCATAGGCAGAGCACATCTGCTGTCTGCTGCTTCTTGACAACATGGAATGAGAAGAAATCACCAAGCTTCACGAGCAGCTAAACATGAAAGATGGGACCTGCTTGGCAGCTGATGCACAGTCGTGTTTGGTCTGTGGTGCCACAGTGGGCCTGGAAAATACTGTGGTCTGGAAATAGTATTGCTGATGAATCTATTAATGAAGAAAGATCTGCTATGATGCTGTTGTGACTGTGGTTACGCTGCATCGTGCAAACGGCTGCAGTGAATGTGATGAGTGGTGTCAACAAATGCCTCTGCACTGCGGTAACAGAGGCCTTCTGCAGTCATGGAGGAAGGTGGAAAACTCACAGAAACAAAGCAAGGAGGGTGGTGAGGCACTGGAACAGGTTGCCCAGAGGAGTTGTGGCTGCCCCATCCCTGGAAGTGTTCAAGGCCACGTTGGATGAGGCGTTGAGCAATTTGATGTAGTGGAAGGTGTCCCTGCCCGTGGCAGGGGGGTTGGAACTAGATGATCTTAGAGCTTCCTTCCAACCCAAACCACTCTGTCATTCTATAAGGAGCATCGACAGCAGAAAGCTATTTGAAGATGAGCTGGATGTAGATGGTAATGCGTATGGTGGCGTACACATCTTATTCAGAGGCATTCATAGATTCACAGTGTACTTTGTGGTGATCAGTTGTCTTATGCATCACCTGATATCTCTCTATGCAAATCTTTGCTCTGAGAAGGCAGAACAGAGTTTGTTGGGGACAGGTAAGTTAAAAAAAAAAAACAGATTATTTACCATTTCTTACTGGAACATTCTTGTTCATATGCTGGGATGTCAGAGAAATAATCTTACTCAGTGAGCAAAAAGGCTAAAAATTAAATTAGGTATATTGGAAGGATTGTGCTGCACTTCTATTCTTGTGATGTTTTTGTTGTCCGCATAAAATAATTTTTCAAGTGCTCTTTTGTGTTTTGGGATAATGGAGTTTCTAATGTATTTGTGTTGTTTGATAAAGAGCCATTGTTTCCTGAATCCTCACAAAGTTTGTCCGTCTACTTCAAACGTAGCTGTCCTTGAGGGGATGGCGTGTGTATAGAGTGTAACTCCCACGAGGATGGAGCCTTGTCAAAAAGTAGAAGGAAGGGGCTTAAGGCAGATACTCTGTGCCATGAGTATTCCTAACAACAGGGAACTGCTACATGTGCTAGGAAGAACAAGACAAAAAAAGGCAGGATTCAGTATTTTGAGGCAGTGACTGTGGTTCTGTGTTATTTCTCCCATCAGCTGTAGGTCTGGTTTAAAAGGCTCCTGACCAGCCCTGCTTTTACCTGTGCTTCTGGGTAAGAAAAAAAAATGCAGAGCACCCAAAACAAATACTAATCTCATAAATGCAAGGATTGACTTGACTGAAGAGTGTTTTCCAGGGAGCTTTCCATTTCACACCCCTGGCCCTCTCGACCTGCTGCCAAAAGACTTGGCATGCGTGTCCAAGGCTGATGGGTGAGTGGCGTGGGGCCAGCTGGGGACACCACCTGCTGTCTCCCTCCCTCCTGGTCCCAGCTATGGCATGTGCTGCTGTAGCATCAGAACAAATCCCAAGCTTTTGCAAGTTTGTTGTTCACATGCATTAGAATCCCAGCTGTATAAAGGAGAAATGGAAGTGTGGAAATCATTTGGCTTGCCTGTAATCAAAGACTTCATTGATGACTTTATGTAGTTGAATCCACAACTCCTACATCACTTGTGATTTAGCAAGAGCAGCCTCCCACTTGGCGTCTGAACTGTCCTCTGTGCAGGACCCTGACCTTCAGGTGTTGTGTCTGGTGCTGTGAGCACCCTAGAATGGGTTTCAGGCTGCTTCTAACTCCCATAGGCTGTAGCCCTCCACGAGGAGGGGAGGGAAAGATTGAGTATGGTGGTGAGTGTTTTCCAAGGCCAGTTGGCTAGGAGACGTCCTTAAATGGCCAAGCAGGAAATCTTGTTTTAAATACTGAATTGTCATATAGTTTGCATTTGTACTTTAGATTATTAGTGGTTGATTTCCTTCTGATGCTAGAATGGTTCCGGTGTGTTGATTTATAGCTGAGTATAGTGCTAGGACTAAATCCAGTACGTTTAGCTAATTCTGAAGACATACATTAGACATTTATATAATGATATAGTTTAGTGGGCTTTTATTCAGAGTCAAATTTTCTCTTTATTGCATACAAAACAATAGAGACATTTGTTTACTGGATAATTTATTACAATTTGTTTGAAGCATTTTTTGGATGGAAACTGGAAGTCAGGTAAAAGTCATGAGAGCATTGAAGAGTTTGAGGTTTTTAGATTAGTTAAATAGACTGGCACTAAATGTGCTCCTGAAAGATGTCCAGCTTGCAGTATTTTCATGAGACGTATAAAACGTGTCATTGCAAAGATGCTGTTCTGCCTCAGCATCATAGAAATCTGTTAGGCGCTTACTTTGTAAAGACCATATTGATGCAGCACATTAAATTGTGTGAAGAGTATAAGAAATTTAGGCTCTGACATAAGTGGCTGAAAATTAATATTTAACATTTTAAATGGGTATTTTCCTTTAAATAATATATGAATAGAAAAAAAAAAATTTGTATTTCTCCTGCAACTGTCTGAGTCCAGCTAGAGCATTGACTGGTGTGTCCTGCTCTCTGGCCAGACTCATAAAGAGAGAGAAATGCCTGAAGCAAAACATTAAAAACCAGAGCGCTGTGGTAGAGAACATTCAATTCAGACTATAAAAAATAGTACAAGATCTGAAGATACTGAAGTGACCCTGTGGGTCCCTATAATCCCGGATACCTATGGTAAAATTGATATAAAACACAAGAAGAAGATGCATCTTAGTAGAGGCTGCAAATGGGTATTTTTCCTTATCATGCTGCTCTCTAGTTTGACCTGATGGATGCTTATTTCTTGGGAGAGATTGAGAATGCCTTGTAGCAGGGATGCTCAGCTGGGGGAGGCTGCTGCTGCAGAAATGGCCGCTGTGGTTCGGGATGTTGCTGCTTTTATGCTGGAGGTCACCTCTTGAGCTGGAACCTTCCTCTGACTAATAACCTGAGGTTTAAATTGAACTGGTTGGTTCTGTCCTGAAACAGATGAATCCTTACGCCATCCGTTTTGCTGCCTGGGCAGAGGGCTGGTAACAGGCAGCTGAGGGACACCGACACTTTCTTGTCCAGCAGCTGCTTTCGCTGTGTGTTTGATAGGGACCTTGAGCAGACCGTAGGCAAACCTTGCACCCAGCGTGCTTCGAGCTAGAAGATCCAGAACGCATCTTAACTCCGAGAGAAATAGCATTTCCAATCAACAGCTCTAGTAAGAAAAGACTATTGCCTTCACTTTTTGACCATGTTTCATTAGTTTTCTTTGTTTCATTGCTCTCTTCTCTGGTGTTTGCAGCTCCTTGGAATTTAGTCCCATCCCTTCAGATTAATTTTTTTATTCACAGAAGGATCTGCAAGTTTTATCTTTAAAAGGTGGAACTAGATGCCAGAAAATTGCATTGTCGTCATCTTCGTAAATCATAAAAACTATTATCAAGGCTTTAGTCTAAATCAAGTGAACGCTTTTATAATGAAGTACTCCTCAAGCTTCAAAGGCAAACGAGTCGGTCAAGAACATCAACGAATTAGAAAGGCTAATGCAGAAGAAGATTCTTTTCAGGCCGGTTCAGAGGTATAGCTACAATTGAATAAGTGGTGAGAAGTTGGTCTGTTCTAAGAACGCCTTGTGCGTTGCCTATTTTTGTCCATGTCTGGCCAGAAGCCATTTTTTTGCAAAGAAAACTATTCATCAGATTCAGTCATGTAAAAATGATTGCTTAAATTACACTGTGCTACCAGCTGGCGGATCTACCCAGGAGTGGAATCTCTTGGATAGATGCTGTCTATAAGTTTTGCACATCATCTGAGATGTGTTTTGTCTATAAAATATAGATAAGTTTAATTAAACTAAATTAGTTTTGTTGAGCAGTTTTTGAAATCCGTTCGAGTTGAGAAGTAGTCGTGCTGAGATTTCAGCTGCATTAAGAGGAAACTAATGAGTGTTGTTCTCCTAATCACATCTGGGATCCTGGAGGAAGATAATGTTCCTGGCTATGGCCTCTCCGCGGCTACAGAAGTCCTCTCTCTCATGCACAGCTTGTCCCTCTGATGCCAAACCTAAGCTGTTATGAAAAAGCCATGTGTAAGTACAGGCTGTAAATTGAACTTGCTGTTACCAGTGTTGATGTGCTTGGGCTTATCACGCTTACGGTGAAATGGAATTTGGCTCATTTTTTTGCAAGTCCATTTATATATACATTGTGCTGTACTTCATAAAGAAGTCAAGGGGTTCCTCCAATCTATGTTTAACGGCCATACTTGTGTGATCCTTCCCACCAATTGTATTTGATTATACTGAAATGAAACTTGGTTTTATTGCATGAACTCAGTAAAAGTTAATGAATATAGCATAGGAACTAATTTAAGCTTGCTAGTCCCCACAAATGTCTTACAAATTGCATCTCAGCAGGTTACAGGTTTTTTTATGCCGCTGCCCTGAGAACAGTTTTTATTTATTTGGGGATGTTACCAGGCCTTTGTGGAAAACACTGGGATTTGTTTTTGTTTTCAAGAGAACTTTGTGTTCCCTTCTCAAAGCAAGTACTAATGTGAATCATTTCCCCTAGCAATGAGGTGAGTCAGTTCCCGTACATTCTCAGTGGCACTCGGAAACTCGGTGATGTGCTTCAAACTGATGTCTTGACTTGCCAATAAAAGGGCTGCTCATGGGTGGGCAAGTGTGCCTTGCTGTGGCTCGGAGCCAGTGCGAGCTCTGTCCTGGCTTCCAGCCCCGGGCAGACTGACACAGCGGCTAAAGCCTGGCAGTCACCCCTGCTCTCTCATGGGTGGTTTTTTTTATGAGTAACGTGAGAGGTGGTAAAAAGCCTCTTAAACCCTCCATGGAGCCATTTCTGACTAAGGTGACAAGAGTTACAGGGCTTAAGTTACAAGAGTTGCAAGACTGTCAAGTTGGGTGTACGCGCACCCAGCGCATGAAATGGTTCATTCCTTGGGTGGTCCAGGCACCCCCAGGCCATTCTCTGCAGTGAGGAGGTGATGGAGTGGCTGGAGCCCACGGGCTGACTTGAAATGAAGCGATTGACTGAACCTTCACAATTCAATATTTGACTCCAGGTGGGAATTTTGGATAGTGATAGAAATTTTTCCCAAGGCAACTCCTGCTGTGTCCAACCCAGTTTGTGCACCCTCATTAACATCCCGGGTGAAGTGTCCCTTCAGTCACAGACCTGCCTGGGCCGTCGTGTGCAGTTCAGGCATTCCTAAATAGTCGATAGATACTGTTCCTGCAAAACTGGTTGCACAGAACAGTCTTTTGTAGGTAGATAAGATATTTAAAGGATATTTTGTATGTGGTTAAGGTACCTCAATAGCAGTGAATTATGCGTGTGGAAGGATGGTCACAGGACCACAACCGATTGGATGCCAAGAGCTGAACAAAACAGTACTTTGAGGAATCTCTTCTGATGGAGGTGAAGATGCTGCCACAAGGATCCTTGCAATGGAGACTCTTGTTGCCACCAGAAAGCAGATGATCATCCAGTTGTGAGAATTGATTCCTGATGTTATCGTTACCCTGTGCCAACTTCCCAGTAATTTAGGTTATTTCCTTTTAAGGAATATTCAGACTGTCTGTGCAGCCCTAACCTGTTTTGTTTTGGCTGAAATGGTCGTTAGTGGGTGCAGAGAAAGCAGAGAAATTCTGGAAATTCTGTGACTGATTTGCAGACACTTGCACCAATATCGCACACTCAAATGACTGCAAGTCAGTTTGCACATGGATCCTGTTCCCTGAAGAGAAACCAGATGTCCTGCTCACAATTCCCAGGTCATGGTAAACAGCATAATTCTTACACAATTCTTCTTCATTCTTGCTGCTACACCTGCCCTCAGTGGTCCTGACCTGCGGGGATGGTTGTGGTGGAGACCTGGGTCATGGTTAAGAAAAATAGTAGTAAATAACCAGCGAGGTTACAGTGAGCAGAAAACATCCTGATTCACTCGAAACGCGCAGAATTGTGCACATGGCCCCTTCTCCTCTAAGAGAGAAAGAATGGTATTTGCCTTCATCAGACTATTTTTAGAGTTTCCCTCTCTAAATCTCTCCGTTCAACAGGAAAATAAGACCATCTGATAGCCTTGTGGGGAGCTATCAAGCGTATCTTTGGCACCCTCTTGCCAAAACCCTCCCCACCCTCTCGCAGGGGAGAGCCAGTCCCTCGCAGAATCGCAGGGCTCTGGCTGATGTCCCTGGGCAAGCCCATGTGCTGCGATGTAAGGCAGCGAAGAGGTGACATGAGGATGTCAGCTGTCAGAGACTGGGCCAGGAGCTTTCTTTCAAGCTTGCATCCTCACTGACAACTTTTTTTCTTTCTTTTTTAACTCCATAAATCTGTTTTCCTAATCTCACACCTAGCAGAAAGCCAGTGGAGGGGCTTGCAAGAGATCAGTGCACCAGGGAAGCTCGGCATGCAGGGGAAAAGCTCCACTGCTGCCTTCCCTCAGGCTATGCTCTTGTCCAGCATCTGCTCTCTGGCTGTAGCTGCTGGGCTAGATAGTCCTTGACCCACACAGCTGTGCCAACAGTTGTCTTTATAAAGACGAGCTCTCCAGCGTAAGGAATCAAGCGTTCTGGGTAGGATGAAGAGCTTGCATTCCTTAAAGATATGTAAGAACATACTAATCTAGTTCCTTGTCTAGTGACTAATTAAGCCCATTTACTCTTTCTGCCTCTTCTTGTAGATGCTGATACATTTTTTGCAAATTGATTTGCTTCTTCAGCACCTAATTTCAGCATAAACAATATCAAGCTGTTAGTGATGCAGAATTGCCTGGCTAAAAGAGCAGCTCTCCTCCAGAAACTTGCTAAACAAATTCAAAGGAGGGTAAAATTCCACATTAAGCTCTCTTTCTTTCCTCACTGAATTTACCCTGCTAAGCATCTGATGTTCTCGTTTCTATCCTCGATTGCACGTGGTGGAAGCGAAGGACAGGCGTGCAGGACCTGGGCATCTTCAGCCGGCCGCAAACCCCCGCCGCCCAGAGCGGAGCAGCTGCTGCAATCCCACCCTGGTGGGACCTGGAGAGTAGCACTGTTCTGCTAAGGGAGGGCACCGGGAAGAAGCCAAAGCCCCTACCGATGGCGTCTGCAGCAGTATGGGGTCTGCATAGAGACAAACGGCACAGAAGAGAACTAAGCCCTGGAAGACCCTTGGCAGGACGAGGAGTAAGAAAACACCAAGGAGAGCGAAGCCAGGAGGAGTGAGACATTGAGGTGGGAGGTGGCCAGTGTCTTCTCCTGCCTACTGTAGTCTGACTGGGCCTCTCAGAAATGACTTAGGAAGGTTTGACCATGGGGAGGTGTCCATGGGGACAGGCATGTGCAGTTGTTCCTCAGAGCCGCCACAGCGGCCAGTGCCAACGCAGTCATTTGGTCTTTTCTGAAATTTGATCAAATCCTCTCTGGTTATTTGACAAGCGTGATTGTCCAACTACACCATTTCACAAGACTGTGTGCTTAATATAAGCTCTTTCATTGCATTAGCTACTCAGAATTATTTTGAATGTTCAAAATATTACTCTCTCTGTGATAATATAAGGTCTTAAACATTTAACAGCAATTCACACTCACATTTCTGGTGGGTAATATTCAATATGTCACCTAAATATTCTCCTCTGTATTGTAAATATTCATAATTTTCCCCATCTACTCCTGACTGCCTGTACAGACACTGAAATTTTCTTTCTGTCAGTCAAGTCATAAAGCATTAAGAGGGGCAGTTTTTCTCAACTAAGTGAAAATATGAGCTTGTCTATTTAGCTCTGCAGCGATGTTAGCACCTGTTCTGTGTTCAGTTAATGTATGTGGCTGCAGCAGCAACAGCTTCTGCAGGAAACACCACGAAATAAATGTGTTTTATTAGGGAAATACAAAGCTCACTGTTTGCTCCTCTATGGTAAATCGTTTCAAATATCCCCCACCCCTGCTCTCAGCCCCCTGCCTCCCCATTTTCCCAGTCTGCTGTGTGTTACTGCCCATTTGACAGGCAAAACGCCCATGGTCCTCCCCAGTGAGGAGCTGACGGTGGTCCAAGGGCTGGCAGGGAGCTGGTGTTGCCTGTCCGCCCCTGCTGCAGCGGCTCTGCCCACGTGTTGCAGTGATCTCTGTAACGCCCGTTTCATTCCTGCAACCTACAGGTTGCCCAGAGAAGTTGTGGATGCCCCATCCCTGGAAGTGTTCAAGGCCAGGCTGGATGAGGCTTTGAGCAACCTGGTCTAGTGGAAGGTGTCCCTGCCCATGGCAGGGGGTTGGAACTAGATGATCTTTGAGGTCTCTTCCAACCCAAACCATTCTAAGATGTCTTTTCTCCACATCTCATCTCCTGCTACAGCTTCCCAGCAACAAAACTTCCATGGACTAGCTGGGCACTCAGGTGCAATGGGCAGACTATCCACTCTCTCTAGCATCTATTTACCACCATCCTGTCTTCTCTTGGCTGTCTGGTTTTGTACCCTGAGTAACTATCATGTCCCCCTTCATGTGCAGCCCTCGAAGCTGGGCTGAGAGGTCCCTCTGAGGATGCCAGGGTTGTGCAGGGCAGAGGATGATGCTTCAAACCTTTGGCAGTGTTCCCGTATGTGTGCTCATGTAAGGATGATCTTTTCTGAAATGTGGGGGTTGCTCATGTACTCTCCTTTAACCAGAGACAAAGCTTCCCCCACATCAGTCTTTGCATACTTCGAGGTCAGAATCTGTGTCCAGGCAGCTCTCGTGGACCATCTGCAAAGTATTAATCGGCTATCATCTGTGGAGAGGGTCTTTGGTTAGCTATGCATTTGGTTTATAGCTACATAAAACTTTGCGGAGTCATCAGAGTTCGTTTGTCCTTGAGGTGAGGAACGTGTCACCTCTGCACTGCCAGCTCTTGCTGTTGCCCATCATATGTCATCTGAACAGTGTGTAAGGCTCAGTGAAGCAGAGAGTGAAGCAGCAGATATGCTCCCTAACACTCAGTGTCCACTCTAGCAGGACCACGATCCTTGGTCAGTCTTTGGTTCGCCATGAGAACTGTTGAAAGAACATCCTGATTGTCTTTTGCAACTCCAGAGTGCATCCCTGGTGGAACAGGTGCTCTCTGGACAAGTGGTGCCCTACACGGATGCTGAGCCTTCTGGACAAGCATTGAGAAAATGATACGAGTTCTTAAGAGGCTGACGTTATGCACAGTGTAAGGAAGGTTACAGTGAATGAAAATGAACAACGATCAACTTGGAGAAAGAGGAGAAATTTTTCACTTTACTGAAAATGTTGCATTGAGTTGCCACGTCATTAAGAAAACCACGATCACGATCAGATTAATGGATGATTACCCTGCGAAGAGCAACTTTACAATCATTCGTGAACACTAATGAAAATCTGTCTGGCATGGCTCATTTCAATTAAAAATAGGTGTTTCAGCTGCCGTTTGCTAGTCTGGGATTCAGCTGTGGCTAATGAAAGTGCACAGTCTCTGCTGAGGGTTTGAAGGACCTTGTTTCACAGTGTGTTACACTCCTTTTCTGAGCAGGGTTGTTGTCCCCATGTGAACGCTGAGCCAGCAACAGAGCTGGGAAGAGAACCCGGGTCTTGGTGCAATGGTCTTTTAGGTGCAAATCCTGCAGGTGACTCTGGCTTTTGTTCCAAAAGGAGACACCAAGTTTGTTGTGTGCTTTGGGAGAATCTGCTGTTAATTCCCTCTTGTTCCCATCAGTGCCTGAAGAACTGCCGGCATCAGCCCACTACCCTGGTTTGAAAACGGCAGGATGAACGCGGACCTCTCTATGTACTTGTGATAGTGCTTTAAGTACTGCTCGAAGCATCTGAAAGTCAGCGGGTCGACTCTTTGAGATGTTTGGCACTTTCTATGCCTCAAGGTTGGCAATAAAAGTCCTGCTGATTTGTTAAGAGCAGAGGTGGCCTCAGGGCTGTTGTTTCTGAAAAAAGCCTCACTTTTGACTCCAGCTTCAGAGAAATGATCCCCCAGCTTGTGACTTGTCACCTGTGCTCACGCGGAGCAGCACTTAGTGGTCGGAGCTGTGTTCAAGGACCTATATTTAGCCAAAGCGTTGTGAAAAACCCGCCAGCAAGGCTGCCTTGGGGGCAGCTTTGGAGAACCGCTTTTGCTTTCTGGGCAGTGGTTCAGTTGCGTCAGCAACGGTGGGGAGACCTAGACAGAGGGGAGAGCAGGATTTTGGCACCTGATGTCATCTTAAGTATCGGCATAGGTTTCTTAAAAAGTCTGGGTAGGTAATCCCTGCATGGGAGGGAGAAGGGAGGACAGGTTGGTAACAAGGCTTTGGGAGAACTTTTTCCCTGTCTCAGGTTTCTTGCAAAGACAGACGGAGTCAGGAGAGTGAACCTAGCTGAGAAAAAGGGACTGACTGTGACCCAGCAGAGCTTGTGGATGGGACTGGAAAGGGGAATGGGGAGGGCTGCATCCCTCAGTCTGGGAGGGAAGGAGATAGGAGGGAAGAGACGCAGATTCCACTGGTGATCTGGTGAAGGAGGAGTCCTGAGCATGTCCTGCTGTTGTGGTGAGCCGGGATGATGAATGAAGTACGCTCCAGTCTAGTGCAATAAAGCACATTGGCCTTGGTCCTTCAAAATCCCAGTTTCTCCCAGTTTTACCCATTTGCCAATGGCCTCTCACTCATTTCTCCCTTCCCCTGAGCCCTTTCCCATCTTGAAAGGAGGAAGCTGCCAGGGCTTTTCAGCAACACCAGTGCTGAAGCACAATTATGCCACCAAGTCTCTCTCGCATTTGGACGAGGAGTTGTTGGGGTTATCTTCTTGCTTGCTCACTTCCTCCAAGCAGCTGATCTTGTTGGAGAACATGACCGCAGAAGCACCAGCACTTAGGCATGGCAGCGTCATGGGCATTTAAGGCTGTCACAGCTGTGGTGACGGTCTGTCCCTTTCCAGTACAGGTTGGTCATCTACGGAGAGCTGCGAGAAACCACTGGTGGAGCCCAGTGAGGGTGTGTTCAGGCTGTTCTGCCCTCATTGCTGAGAGGTGCACAGCACTTCTGTGTCATGGAGACCTGCCCTGTCTCACCAGGGATAGTGGGGCTATATCTATGTGTCTGTCTGTCTGTCTATCTATCTGTCTTGAAAAGAAGGATGTGGAAGCTGGGCTGATGATGATGTGGCCAGCTGGGACACCTTGGGACAATTTGCTCATATGATAAAACCTCTGTCTTTTTAGCCTTCAAGAGCATCAGCTGAGTAGGGATGGGATTTGCCAGGCTGCTTTCAGCATAGCTGAGCCTGGTCCGGGGGGCACCTGTGGCCATTTCAGTGAGACATTGTGCACGAGTGAGGCACTGGGCAAGATCAGGCTGCAGCCTGTTACTGCCCTCTGCGAAGCTACCTGGGCTGTCCCAGAAAATGTGGTGGTCGATACGTGGGAAAAATGCATTTTTTTCACTTTAGATCACTTTTCATTTTTTCCTCTATGGCTTAGAAAAAATAATTTGTCTTATAAAGAAATTCTGCATGAATAACACTTCTCTGTTTCATATGTTGATCTGAGCAGCAGCAACGTCCAGGTGGGGCTGTCAGAAAGAGAATGGTGGGGTGTGTTAAGTGGGTGTGCTGGGAGGTAAGCGTGCTCTGGGCAGGCTGCGTCCTGAAGAGCTTTGAAGTTTCTTATAGCTTTGCAAGAATTCAGCAGTAATCAGCCACTGACAAAAATAAATCTGTGAATTAGCAGGGACACCACTGATTGCTTTCTCATCACTTGACTGGTGGCCTTGCAAAGGCATTTTCTGAATTTGGTGGAGAAATGATTTTTAAGGGAGGGAGATGTACTTCACTGTTTTCTGGCACACCTTGACTACAACTGTACGTGTGGAAATGAAACTGCAAAGGTGACTGGTTAATTTTACCAGCCTGTGCCTTTTATTTAGGAGCAGTTTCCGTATCTGTTGCTCTTTCAGGAATTTGCACTTGATACATATGCAATTAAACTGCAGAAGTAATTACATTGAGTCATGAAGGGGTTATAATTCATTGCAATGTTAAAAATGAAAAGCTCTTCGAAGGTGCCTATATTCAGGAGAGAAAACAGAAAGTTCCTTTGCCTGTGAAGCAGATTTGATCATGATCGGAAAATATTCAAGGCAAGACCTTGCTCTGGAGCTACTGTAGGCAATAGCAGCATGCATTAGCATCGAACATAGCCCCTGAGCTCACTCCAAGCTCATTTTGTTTGCTTTTCCTGAAGCAAACAACAGGTTCACCACTGAAGTTGGTGGCTGGCAAGACATGGATGCAGAAGCTCTTGGAATGAGACAAGGGACTGATTTTGCATCTGCAAAACCTGAGCTCAGATGTGAAAAACCCATCCTAATTCCTGCTCTGGCACCGGTCTTAATTATTATTTATTAAACATACGAGATGCTCCACCAAACGGAAGGCACAGATCCAGGCAGTTTGTTTCTGGGCCCATCCTCCACCTAGGAGAAATGTTCAGGGCAGGTGGCACCAGCGGCCATGTCCCCAGAGGAGCATTTCCAGCCTCTGAGGAGCAGCCTGGGAGGAAGGGCCGTTTGGAAAGACTGACAAGGGGACAAACCCTGCTTGGCTGGACCAAGAGACTTCTGTGTTGTTCCTTCTCTGTCCAGAAACGTAGCTGGTGGCTACCAGCATCACCCCAATGGCGCCGTGTCGGTTTAGACCAGCTGCAGGTCTGTCCGCTCAGTATATTAATGTGGAACGTGAGCGAAAACCTGGAGTCTTCAGCGCAGGAGATGAAAATCAAACCGGACAGGCATCGCCTGGGAGCCAGGGGAGGTGGGGAAAGGGATGCCCTGTAGCAGGTGCTGGGCTCAGAGTAATTCCAAGCCCTCTGGTTCATGGTGATGTGCGGTGTTACTGTCCTGCCCGCGAGCCTGCTGCTGCTTCTCAGTGTATGTTCAAACACTTCATGCTAATGATCATTTACTGCGAGCAGTAATGCAAATGTGTTCTCACCAGTGATATGAGAAATCTGCTGTTGTCTCAGCTTTTCTTCTGGTTTGACAAGCGCTTTCTAGCAGGCGATAACAGGCCCTGACACAGCTGAGACGCTCTGGTAGCATTTTATACCTCTGTCAGTTCAGCTGAGCTGACTTGGGATCCATTTTTAGGGCTGATGAGAGATTTTTCCAGGATTTTCCTTTTTGGCGTGTAGAAGCATTTCTGTGAGATGTTTTCATGGGGCAACAACCTCTCGTTTGATCCCTGATCGTGTGTCCTGGGCAGTGTTGCTCTAAGCGTGAGGCTCTTCTGTGCTGGAGCTCACATTTGCTTCCTGGGGGTACAGGCATCCCCCAGCATCACATAGCAAAACTTGGGTTGTTCCTGGTTATGGAACAGACCCAGGCGAGTCTCAAAATTAAGCATAAATGCAGCAAACCTGGCTTCAAGGAGTTTCAAATGCTGCTCAGATGGCCGTGAAATACACAGGACTGCTAAAGAACTGAACATCCACAGCCACTCTCTTATCAGAAATATGATATAGCAGAGGGATTGGGGGAAAACGAACATTTCTGTTATTTTTTGATTTTTTTCTGGTATTGCATACACATTTTCTTGGTACCAAGGTAGTGCTACGAGTTAGCTCCTCAGAAAAATCAAGATGACTTTGCCATGTAATGCATAGCCTGAAGGTCAGGACAGTGCTTGGCTATGTTAGTGATGTTGCTGCTCTTATACAAGTGTCAATTCTCTGCAACGAGAAGTACCAGAAAGAAGTTTGCAGCTGTTGAAAAATGTTGCTTGAATGCATGCAGCTGGTTTTGTTTGGTTTTGGGTCGTCTTCAGGACTGATAACATTCATTTAATGACTGGTCCCATTAAAATTGCTGTATTGATTCATTTGCCAGGAAAACAAATTGGTGAGTATTTCATATCATGCAGTTGTATTGATCTTCTAGAAGCTGATGGCATGGCGGCTTTCATTATTGGACAGCACATTAACACCTTAATTGATATATTCTGAAAGCTAATTAGAGGCCAGCTGGATTCCTTGTGGGAATAATATTTATTTTTTGATGTTGACAAACTGCTCCAAAGTACAAGTCATATGGTGTGATTTAACAGTGATTAAAACTTGACTACAGACATAGACAACTTGACGAAACCGCCAAGCAGCCGAGATGAGAAAGAGTGAAGCCCTAGATGTGTATAATTACTTTGTGCTCTGTCGCATACACACACATCTCTGTCTTTCTATCAGTCAGTGAAAGATCTGGAGAATGGTTGCAGCACTTTAATTATTCACTGTCAATCACCCTCTAACCAGCACAGACGTGTGCATGCACGTGCCATGTGCAGCCTTGTCTGGAAACTTTCTGGAGAAGAGGATATTGAGGTGACACAGGTAAGTACAGGTGAATGAGGAAACCTTAACTCTTCCACCTGTGATATCTTACAGTGCAGCTTCTCTGATATGATCAAACGTAAAAACTATTTTTATCTCTAACTCACATATCCCGTCTCCCGTGCATATGCTTCCCGCTGCTCACAGGGGAGAGAAAGAGGGAATGACACGGGGAACCTGTCCCCACAAAAAACCCTCCAGTGTGCACAGAGGGTGCCTGGGACAGTTAGCTCAGATGTGGCCATCTGCATCTCATCAGACAGATCCGACCACTGATTTTATGCTGCCTGATCTTTTATATATCTGCCTCCCAATTTGCTATGTAAAATTATCTTTCCAAATTTCCTCCAGTGCTTTGGATGACTCTGGCAAAGGAACGTTTCCTGCATTAGATTTTTTGTTTTATTTCTCCAGAGGGGAGATGTTCATGATGACATGGTTAAAGGGTTTCATTGAGAATTACAGGTGAGCTTTACCCACAGCACGTCCCTTCTCCCGCAAAGAGCAAAGTCAAGCAGCCCTGCCTTCTCCTTGTGTGCTTCTGCAGGGTCTGCTCTCAGCCTCTCATCCACAGCCCGAACCATTTTCTTTTTATTACTACTGAAGGCTGTGACTGTTTTTCAATTTTCTTTCATTTGTGGCAGGTACGAGCTCTATCTGTTTTTCCGTAATTGATTCCTGTTCTCATTTCTCTCCTCCTGCCTTCAGACGAGCTCTGTGCTCTGCAGAGTTCTGTCAACGTCTGCAGCCGCTGGAGTTCTGCCTGTGCAGCAGCTGCCCCTGCCCAGCTGCCAGCACCTGCCCATGGTGTCCCGGTCCCTGCACGTACCTCTGCTCCTCCCGTGGGACCCACTCATGCCACGAACCACGCCGGCGGTCACTGGGATTTCTCCATTCTTTTTTACGGCACCATGTCCTGCTCCTGTGCTGCTTTGTCTTTGAGAGAGGACAAAGCTCTCAAGCTTTCAAAGCAGTGGGTGGGTGCCTGGGGCAGGATGAACTGTTTGTGAGTGTCTCTGACTTAAGATGAGTTTCTCAGTTTCCAGTCTACAGGTAACTCTCATTCCCCGGGGTGGACTTCTGCATCTCTTACTGCTCTACTAAGGCCACTCATCCAGGTTAAGGAGCCGACGAGGCACCAAAGAAAGTCTTGCTAGCTCCTGCAAGTCTGGTTACATTCCAATGAAATGAATTCAGCTTCATTTCTGTGTTGCTTCTGCTGTACCCTCTTGATTTGGCCAAATCCCAGCTGTGCGTCCAGGACCATGTTTCAGAAAGGGAGTCTGAAAGAGCAGCATTGTCCCACAGGGGACATCGCTGACCACCGGCGTCGGTCCCCTCCTCTGGCAGGTGGCTGTAGCATCCTCTCAAAGACAATGCTTCTTACCTTCTGCTAATACTTAGCCTCTTCTTGCTTTCAGACGTTATCTCATCTCCCTTGACACTTGGGGCAGCTGCAAGAGTAGAGAGAATCTCCTCAACATTTACAGAAAACTTTTCTGTTTCTGCCCAACTGCAAAAATCATCAAGAAAAGATTTCATTTCTGTTAGTCTGGGCAAGGAAATTGTTTATGAAACCAAATCCGTGTTTTCTCCTGGCAATGCTCTCTTTTGGTAAATCTTCACAAAGCCGATATTATCATCCCTTTCCCAGTGGCTTCCCATTTTACTGCGAGCACAGTCTTGTAGTGGTTGACATCCACCATTGGCTAGTTCTTGGTTTAGGTACCCTGCAGGCTTTCCTCCTTCCCAGTCTCAGCACAGGGACAATGACTCTCAGCACCTTTTTCCAAAGTCCTCTGAAACCTGGGGCTCCTCTTGCACTGATAGTTCCTGAGCTGATGTACTTTACCAGTGACCTCCCCAAAGGGCTCCATCCTGTCCAGCCGATGGGACTCGCAGGAAGTCTCTGCTGGAGGAGAGCCTGGAGGTGAGCAAGGTCCCCCACCCAGCCCTGGCGAGGTGACTGCGGGTGCCGTGGGGCTCTGTCCCCGGGGGGTTAGGTGTGACTGAATCACGGCTCCGTCTCCCTTGCTGGGAGCGGCTTGAGGGGTTTCTGGCTCTGAATTTGTGATGAACAACATGAACGACAAATGACGGGACAGGCAGGCGATGCCTGAGTAGGTCTTCTGATGCTCACAGGTTTGCTGGTGTGACTAAGAGCCTGCAGAAGACGCTCGCCAAGGAACAGCTTCAGGCTTTCCAGGCTGGCTTCATGCTCGGAGCGATGAGATATCATTGAACTGAAATGGCTGTTAGAAACCTCAAAAAAGAGCCAGACTTCAATTCTTCACCTCGCAAGAGGTAAAGTATATCACGCAGTGGCTATGCTTGATAAAGCTTTAATATGCAAGCTGCATTTCCGTGCCTCCTGATGGAGTTTCGATGTGCGGCTCTCCATCTCACCTGGACTGCGATTTAATGGCAAACGGGCTATGGCACAGAAGGCTTAGAGAGTGTGAGCCTCGCCAGGGCCATGGGAGCACGAAGGTACCTACGGGTCACTGCTTTTGGTGAGAGGTAGGAGCTAAAAACCTTTGTGGATCTGGGCCTTCCTCCTTAGCCGGAATGAGTGGAAGTGTTTCTCATATCTGATAAAGGCCTGGGATACACTGTCTTGATTAAAGCGATAGGATACTGCCCTTGATGATTCCAGTTATTATCTGTGCTCAAGACATGGGAATCATGGACAGAATCACAAGCCCTCCAATATGGTCTCTGAAGTGCTGTGAGTCGGGCTGGATGAAAGGGTTTCGGGGAGCAGTTGCAGGTACGCACTTCATTGGGAAATGAGTTTTTTTTTTTTCCTTTGGAATGGCACTGTGAGCCCATACCTGTCTTCTGTTGGGATAGAGAAGAAAGCAATTTTACTCGTTGCTTTCTCTCCTCTTTGAAGCTTTCCAGGAGAAATGGCACTGGGGCAGGGTAATAGGTAGAACTGCCAACACACATAGCAGTGTCTTGGTCCTGGGGGAAGAAAACAAAGCAAAACCGAATGTCATGCCAGCCCAGCACTGCCTGGATGGGATGTAAAGCTGAGGTTCCAAGGTCCTGTGACATCTGCTGAGGGGCTGTGTGACTGGTTCCTGCAGGGCTCCCCTCCCACCCTGGGGAGGTGCCTTGTCCCGGGTCTACAAGGTGGTGGCTGGGCTTTCTGCAGCGTGTGTGCCCATGCTCTGGGCAGGGTGTGCTCGGGGGGGACCATACCCACAGCATGTGGGACCCGCGACATGCCCAGGGTCTGTGTGTGCCTGCTGCAGGCAGATACACCGGGGCTGCTGTACGACCCTGGAAACTGGGCTCAGCTCACCTTGGAGACAGCTGGAGAGCATCTGCTTGCTGCAGAACGTTAACTCGCTGATTTAGTAAGTGACATCGTGATGTTTTTGCCCTCCAGACTTCGGAGAGTCTCACCACTGTCCTGGGGACACAGCAGCTGGCTGCGTTGGTTCTTCAGTGGAAATCGAAAATGATTCTGCCACAGACAGGTTAGCTTTTTTTGTAGTGTTTCCCTTACATCACTTTGGGATGACTTAAGCCTCTGAAGAAGGGAAAGACATTCTTATTTTGTAAGTATGCAAGGTATCAAAAAGACGAAAGAACTGGTGCTCCTGACAGGGATTTGCCAGGTGTTTGGAAATAGTTACATGGTTCTGCAATGCTGTGTGCTGTATAAAACAGTCTTGAAATCATCAGAGTTGTTTTGTTTTCTTCCTCCCACTGATTTTTTTTACATATATGTAGCAGAGTTTGACAGTAACTTTTTTTGTGTAGTTTACTGTTGTGGAAAGACCCAGGGTCAGCGATCACGATGTCGATATTGATTACCAGTTGACAGTGCTCTTTAAACAACAGACACTATGGCTACTTTGGCGCATTCTCAATCCACAGCAGTGGATTAATTAGAACATTTTAAAACCCATAATATCTTGGACATGGTTTTGTCCAGAGAAAGAGAAGACCTGGCATTGAACAGTTAAGGCAATTTCATTCTAATTTGGATTTAAAAATACTTTGCACATTTTTAATGCTGTGTTTGAATAAGAGCAATAAATATGTATTCTTATGAAAATCCATTTTCTTGCCTGGGGTATAAATGTCCAATATGAAATCTCGGCGTGAGGAATGTGGTTTCCCTTGGACAGAGTGTCTCAGTCTAAGTGTTATATAACTCACACTCTGCTCCTGGTGTGGTGGCATAGAAACTGTTCTTTGTATATAGCTTTATATAACTGCTGTATATAACCTGCTATAGCTTAACTGCAGCAATTTAAAAAGCAATGACAATTTATTCCCAAGTGTGGTCCCTGATCAAAGTTGGAGTCTCCATTTTAGGTGTTAAATATTTATTCAAAGTGCAGATCATACATTTCTGGTGCTGTGTAGGGAATTTATGATAAAGCACCATTCCACGTTGAACACCAAAATGTCTTCCGCTCCTGCTTTCTTTTTTTTTTTTTTAAAGCAAAGTAATTGAACATAAAATAGAATCAGACCAGTCCTTTTAACAGCAAAACTTTATCTAGCTCTCCACTTTTATTGCGTTAAGTGTGCAGGTCTGGCAGCTATGGGATGCTGGGTGTGCGCCCAACGCTGCGTCTCTTGGTGCCTCTCTTGGGGGTATGTGTTGTTGGTCGATGGTCCTGTGGGTTTGTTTGTTGCTCCTGGCCATGCCAGCGCTGCCTGCCTGCTTTGTCCAGGGACAGTACCTTGATGCCCCAGCCAAGTACCAGTACTCCTTTGTGTGCCAGACAGAAACTAGACAAGAAATAACCATCACAGGGAACTGTGATCGCAACCGGCAGAGCGAGCAGACACTTTGTCATGGTAAGATACAATGTTGGGTCAATAGAGGACAGAGAGGGGGACTAGCTCGAGCCCTTTTCAGTTTGACCAGACTGTCCTTTTCCCAAGAAAGATGAGACTCTATGCAGTGTAAAGACAAGGAGGAGTGGAGACTGAGAGATAGGTGCTCCTCAATGGGAAATTTAAACCAACCTGAGATACCTGTCCTTACCTGAGTAAGAAGGATGAATTTGGAGGTGTTTCAATCTCCATTTGCTACAGGTAAAGCCTGGACACGCAGGTGACTAAATTTAGCTAGCTGAAGTTAGCTGAGCTGCATCAGCCTAAGTGAGTGCCAAGGACACACAGGACATGTGCAAAGGTGGAAAGAATAATCCAGGGCTTTTAGCATTAGGTCATTTGTAGCTCAGCGTTCACGTGGAGGAAGATTGCCATTTACTGATCGACCCATGGTACTTTCTACAGTGCTGACCCAATGTTCTGGCTCGGCTGAAGTTTTGCCTGCTGGCAAAACTAAACTGGGAACAGTGTCTACTGAGGTAGGTAATGTGTCTAGCAAAATTATTGGTTTTGGCAGACGGACTCCGTTTTCATAGTCCTTCATGATTTTGTTTCTTCTGAGAGCCTTATTCTTTATCATTTCAACCTAACAATACCGAAATATATTGTTTGCTTCATATACCATGCAGTAACTCTTTCCTGAAAAAGTTCTTTGATTTACCTTTTTGTTCTTACACCCATGACATTGAGTCAGGGAAAGGGAACTACCTGACTTTGTGGTCAACAAATGACCAATTAGCTAGGTGATGACAAATCAGAGAACTGGTAACTCTTGTTCCATATACTTCTGAACAAATCACAGAATAATCTAGGTTAGAAAGGGCCTCTGGAGGTCATCTAGTCCCACCCCCTTCTTGAAGTGTTTCCAGTTAGGTTAGGTTGCTCAGTCCAGTTGAGTTTCAAACATCTTGAAGGATGGAGATTGCACAGCCTCACTGGGCAACCTGCTCCAGGAACCACAGGAGGCAAAAGCATATGTACACAGAGGTGGGAAGAACCTTGTAACAATGGGACAGGACCGGCAGTGTGGTGTGACAGTGACCTCAGCTCTCCAGCTTAGCTACTGGATAATAGCCACCAGAAATATTTGGCATATCTTGTTCCTAGTGACACAAAACACTCTGTTTATTCCAGAAACATTTCTAGATGCTACTGAACTAACAGCAAGGCGTGGCAATTTCTAGGTTTTATGCAGCCTTATTTAGAAGTGAACTTCAAATATTTAACCACTGCATAGTCTCTTGCTAAATAGAGGTCTCATGTTTGCAAGACTAAGGGCGAGGGTCATGCTCTGTATCTGATTAAATTAATGCCAGCTCTGACTCCGAGGATCAAACCCTGAATGAATCTATAGGAGCAATTTATCGTCACAGGAGTGAAGCATAATCTTCTTTCTTATATAGCAGAGGTTAGGACAGAAACTCATTGACCTTCCCAAGGAGGAGAACTGGGACATGACTGTCATGTTGTTGGAAATTGAGAGAAAATCCCCTGAAATGACATTGGAGCAGAGCAGCAGTAAGCAACCTGAGAATGAAGCCCATAATCTCTGTCCCTGTGCTGTACATGTTTTCTCTGTAGCCTAATTTAAGAACAAAATCTTAATTTGTTTGAGAAAACCAAAAGTGGCTGCTGTAGTTAATTTATTTGGGGACACACATGCTGATGAGCTGGAGGAGGATGTTATCTCTGTCCTTTTACAAGGAGACAGATAACACCGTGATGTATGCAAGAGCCAAACTGTGGCACGTAGGTTGAGAACGAGATGACTCTTTTGATTCCTGCAAAACACAGTGGAGGGCAGCTCTCTGAGGATGACTGAGATGTGGGGTACAATGGGAACTGAAGGTCACAGGTACTTTCATCCACACGTTCCCACTGCATCCGCTTGCAACATCAACTGCCACTGTGCATCTTCAGAGCAGAGCTGCCAGGACCAGACACCCATCCTGGTTGTTGGAAATGCTCTCATTTCTGTGCTCAGAACCACCACCACTCACCTCCTCAACTCTCTTCTTAATAGATCTGCATTGTGCATTAAGATCTTTGGTTTAATTTTAGATAATTTAACTCTGTGCACCGAGGGGGCTGTGTTACCTGATACTGAGATGGCACTGTGTCATATACATGCTCTCAGTGGACTTTGTCTTGGTTGTCCTTCGACAGGATGACTATAGTTCACTTAACCATTTCATCCTATAGCTGACTTTATGCTCAAGGACTTTATTGATTTAGTTGCCCGTCTTTTGGACACAGTGATGTCCCAGCTTTCAGAGAGTTACTGCAATATTGGAAATGTGACCTGCCGTGGTGAGCCAGGCTGCCTGGATAATGGCACGAGGGGGATGGATGAGGCAGAGTTTATCTGAAGGTTTCTCTTACAGAAGCAGGGAAAAAGACTCCACAGATGTTCAGCTTGTGTCTTGTCAGCTTCTGCTTGCCCTGTTACGGTCTTTTGATTTTATGTTTGTGCTCTGCTCTGATGTCCTTTGGGCATTAAAAGAGTAGAAGTATGCAAGGTCATAAGCATATTGCACTAAAAAAAATATGTTAGGCAATGGGATGAGTGCTGCTGGAACATAATATAAGTCTTTAATGTGGTTATGGTTAAACAGAAATAATCAGACATTTAGGAAAAACAGTGTCAAAAACTATCTCAGAAGAGCAGTATTCTCCCCACGTGCTAGGAGCCTCATGTTGAGAAGAGCCCTGCTCCAGTAAGCCAAGGGAAGATCAGCAAGTATCTGAGCTGCCTGAGCATCACTTCTGGTTTTGCTTCAGACCTCTACACCCCAGGTTACCACAAACCCTGGTGGCCCCAGACTGGGTTTGAATGCCCTCCTCTGTGGTTAGCAGTGTCTGAGCATGGACTTCTGTGGTGGTACTTGTGGAGTTGTGCCCCTGAACCTAGGAGTAATCTCTCAGAGCTGCCCTCATATGAAAACTAGGTATTATTCACTGTTCATAATAATGTGCTCTCTTCTTTGTAGGTAGCTGGGCATATGTGTGTCTGTAAATAATGCAAAGAGGATTTGGCCTTTACCATCTGTCCATTCTTTTGTTTAAGTCTCTACACACACGTGAATGTATTTCAGTGGCAGCCTTTCCCGGTTACTGCACATGGGAGGGCTGTCGAATGTTCATGTGGCTCCTCAGCCTGGCCTGCTGTCTTCTCTGATCAAAGTCTGCAGACCATTGCTAGGGTGAAGTGGGGGAAGGCTGTGACGCCGGTGTTGCATCTCTTGTTGGGTTAATTAAGCATCTGGGTAAAAATGTCTGAAGTGTCTCACTGACTTGGGCAAGTAGCTGTCTGCCACAGATGTCTTGAAAACCACCTTTGTAAATGGGACCCAAGAACCTCAGCTAAAGGGACATGTTTGAAAGTGTTATCCTTCATTTTTAATGGACTAACAGGACTAATGGTACTGTTGGAAGGAAGTACAACCTGAATATAGAGTTGAAAGGATCATCCACCTCACCGTTGTACTGGGCAATGCCGTTTGTTTCTGGTCCCAGTTTGCCCTCCGTTCCCTGTCCAGGCTGTGTCTAAGCTGTGAACACTTAAAGACCGAGGTTAGGTTTTATTTATTTGTTTGATGAGGACCTCACTCAGTGGGGCATGCACTTTGGCTGAGGTTTCTGGGTGCTACAGTAGTAAGGATCCCTCTTCATCTTTTAGTTACCAACACACTTTCTAATTTTTCTATGTAAGCACCAAACCAGATGGCAGTGGTTACTCTTATTCTCTGGCTCACATGGAAAGGAAACCTGTCACCTGTTCATTTAGCTGGATTTACAATATCCCAAAGACTGTGCACGTGGAAGAGATGACAGTTGTTTGACAAAAGGCCCAGCAATTAAATCCTCCACATTGCACCCTCTGTTTCAGATAAAATGGCATTAGCCTGCCAGGAAGCATAAAACAGCAACCTGTATAATTACACAGTTAATTGTAGCTAATGACCAGAGAAATGGATAACCCTTGGTAGCATAGAATCAGCCACCGGCTTTCTCACTTATTTTATTCCTGATGAAAAAAGAAAAAGTAGGAAAAACGTTGTCCTCTAACCCGTGGTCCAATATTTGCTCTCAGTCCATTGGATAGCATATTGCGTCATATCAAAAGAGCATTGGATTGTGACTGGGCATGCCATACTCAAGGTTTCAATAGAGAATAGTCCTGCAAAGGCCCCTTTGTTCTTGCCTTGTTAGCCATCAGGAAAAAAGAAATTCTCACAAAATGCCTTTTTTCCCCCCGTCTCAATTATTTTAAGCCAAAACACATCTCGCATGGTCTAAATGGAGAACATGGACTTCAGGAAAGGATTTATCCCAGAAGACACCCTCCTTATGATCAAAAGTCCAGCAGAGGAGGGCAGCAAATTCTCCATGTATTAAAAACAGGTTGAAAAGTAGAGCTGCAGAAATATCTAAAGTCTATTGTACTGCAGTGTCTCCTTATCTATTAGATGCAACTCAAATGTAGCCTGTCAGCTTGCTTTAGCTCTGCAGTGAATCTTTTTTAGTCATTCTAAAATCTGTAAATAATGAAGGCTATCTATGAGGAAAGTACCAAAGGTCTTTTTTAACCCACTTCATAAAGGAGTCCTGCAGGCTACCATTTGGAAAGAGCCTGGGCTGCTGTATCTCATTTGAGCCCTAATGTGATAAAATTAGGAGCTATGAGATGTGAATCTTCAGTTCAATCTCAGCGTTGGCACAAATCAGACAATGAAAGTATCTGTCTGATTAGGCAGTTAAACAAGAAGAGATGACTCAAAATATCCTTTCCATTTCAATAACTCCTGTGAGATTAGGGGCCCTTTGAAGATCGTGTCAAACTCCCTTTTACTTTAATACACCTCCATTTAATTGAAACGCTGTGAAAGAGGATGAAGGCAGTTGTTACTCGAGGAGTCTTGGGTGCATTCCAGTGTCGTGCTGAGACTTTAAAACGGTTGAGGGATTAGGAGTGATAGACTAGTCCCCTGAGCAATTGGTTTTTATACCCCATCTTCCTGCTTTCCAAAGTCCCACTGGGCTTCTCCTGTCTGGTGCGATGTGTTTTGTGGGCTGGCAAATCCTCTGAGTAAGTTGGAAGTGCTGCTCAACCAGAAAAGCAAAGGGAGGCGCAGGGTCTTATCTAGGAGTGCTGAGCATGGGGTGCAAGATAAGCTCGCCTCTGGTTTCTCCTGCTCCACCCTTTTAGTGAAATCAGATGCGCTGTTGTGATTGCCGTTATCAGAGCCCGGAGCCGGCACAGGAGCAGGTATGAGCGCGCGTTCCTCTGCCTCCCCGCAGACTGCGGTCTTGGTTCCGACTCTGGCTGCAGGGACCACGCGCTCTGCTGGGAAGTCCCCTGTGCCTCCAGTGCTGCGGGGAAGCTGCCTGGTACGTTGAGTGCATACACAAAGGGAGATTGTCCACAGCTCCATTCGTGACCACGCTGAACGGGCTGGGCACGTGCTTGGTGCTGCACAGACTGGCGGTACAGACCTGCTGCCCCCTTGGGAAGGACGACGTGCTGGTAGCAGGCAAAGTAAATGCAGAAGGTGCTTTGCAAAGGAGATCCCCAGCTAGCTTAAAAATGTGTCTCTCTTTATTCCTTTATGTTATTTGCCCTCTTTTGGATATGGAATAAATTGCTCTTGTTCTCCTGCCTTATGTTGTATCCTGAACATCTTGTTCTAACTGCTTTAGGCTTCCTATAGTTTCTGGCAGGGTGAACAAATAAAGTGGGTAAAAAATGCCATAAAATCCCAAACAGATTTTTCAACCAGCTCCATTATGCTGTTCGGGCTTGGCTGGGATATATTGCTGTGCTGGGTTGCATTATTGTGCGAGTGGATTGTGCTCCTTGGACAGGTTGACTCAGCACTGCTTCACAACAGAGCTTTGTAGAGGATCGGTGGTGGCTGGTGTGCCTGGGCAGGGTCAATTCTTTTGTCCAGTATGAATCTTGCTTTACTTTGAGTTTCTGGCAGGGCAGACAGTGTATTCCAGGAAGATCTAGAGAGCATCTGCAGCTCTCGAGCGAGGCCTGCAGTAGACTCAGCTGTAGACACTCGAGTGCAGCTGAACTGAGTAGACTAGATCAGACAAGGTGAAGAGAAACCAGAGATAAACTCTGAATGCAAGAGAATAAACAGAGCATGAAATCTCTCAGAAACAGAGGTCTTCAGCGGATGGGCAGAAAAATAAACTTTAAGAAGCTGTGAGATTCAAAGTCAATGTAAGAGCATTTTTTTCTCCCAGTTAGATCCTAAATAAACCCTCAAATGTTGGCATGATGTTATGTGAACTAAATTTGAAATCTATCTAATGAGTTGTTTGTCCAGTGAAGTCCTGTCTTTAAACCACAAGTCTCCCCTGGGTTGTTATCTGCTGGTTTGGAATTTTCCCTTCAGACCTTTAGGAATCCCCACGATGTACAAAAATGTATACACAGTTTTCATATTGAATACTGATCATTACTTTGTTTCTATAAATGCAAACATCCATGGTTTTGGTATGTGTTATAGCAATTACCCCAGCTTTTCAGTGAGAGCAATTCTGCTTGTGCTGCCTTAGAAATAACCAGTAGGCATTTTTTTAATGTGTTTAATTATTGCAACCTATTCCCTGTCCTAGGAAGCATATACTCTAATCTAGATATGTGAAGAGGGGTGAGAGTGTTACACTCCATGGAGAGAAGACAAAGGCAGGCAAGTCTTATAATGAGAAGCAGTTATGGCTTCATGGTTCTGTTATATACATAAATTTGTATAGGCTTAAGTTCTTGAGGCAATGCAGAAGGCAGGGGGTTTTGAGAAGGCATCTGACTGAGGAGCGATGATTAAGATCTTTCCTGTTTTGATTCTTCCAATGTCCCTTCTTGGTATCATGACCGGTATGGTGATCTGTTTGTAGAAGATACTTTGGCTGAAGAATCAACCTTCTGATTATCAGCATTAACCAGACAGTCCTATACTGCGCATTTCTTGTTTGTCTGGTGAGTCTTTCAGTCTATAACCAATAACGCAGTAGAGCCATCCCTGGCTGCAGCCTGCCTTGGAGCACCTCCTGGGCAGGTGAGACCTGTCTGCCTCTGCCCAGCCAGCACAGATCAAATTAATCCTGTGTGAGTGGGATAACAAAGGCAATATTTCATTTTTCCAAAATTTTGATGGAAGACAGAAGCTGATCAAAACCATGGTGGCAACTACTGGCTTGCCTTGGGCTATGTGACTAGTGAAGCCATTGGCGGCTATGCTAAAAAATAATAGTTGAGACAACTGTGCAGGAAGGTAGACAGGAGGGCAGCACACATGGTGTGCAGCACCGTGTAGAAGCTCAAGCCCAAGAGGAGGAACCAGAAAGCATAGGAGCCAAGCGATCATCCACAGACCTGCATGTTGATTGGTCAGAGCAACGTCGAGTACTCCAGTTCCTTGGTGTTGGACTGGTCTACATGAGACTCATGGGACTGATGCTCTGATGTGTGGGGCGTGTGATCTGTGAAACAGGAATGGTTGTTCAAAAAAGGACTTGTGCACCACAACGTGGAGTGTTTTGTGGTTTTAGTCACTGTATCTTGGCAGTAGACTCCAGAGCCCCAGGTAAGAAGCCTGCAAAGTGTAAGGGAAGATTTAAGCATAGATGGAGGGCAGCAGCAGGAGGCAGCATGCTGAACAGACAGTAGCTATACCAGTTAATAAAGGGCACTTCCGATGAGGACATGCTTTAAATTATTTCCTTCTCCAGTCTCAGATCTTTTCTCAGAGCTAAAGGAAGCACTTTCATCTGTCTAGACTTAATAGTTGGAAGCTTTTCCTGAAGGCTAGTACTGCTGAAAAAAAAGGAGCAGGGAGCAAGCCTTTATTTTACAATTCAGTAGTTAGGATGAGAGACTTGCTCTTTCTGTCATGCAGAAGACCAAGACCAAACTTTTCCTTGCCTGAAGAAATTCAGTCCACTTCTCTTCATCATCAAGTAAGGGATTTTTGCCCTGTGCATGAAAAAAATCATGGGATGAGAGAGAGCACACAAGCAAATGCCTGCGGCACTCACGTTTTCACTTGAAAGATTTGGGTTCCAGTCTTCGCTATATGAACAGTTTATACCTTAATGAAATGACTGCTTGACATAAACCACCCTGAACGTGCCCCTCTCAGCAAGCCTGGCAGCTGGGCCCTTGTAGATAAGGCTTTTCCACTGGGAGACAGGGAATAGATTTGAATTAGGTTTAATTAAGTTCTACTTTCTCTTGTTTGGAATAGCTTCACAGATTGAAAAAGGATGGTGATGTTTGCTATTTAAAAAATCCTTATGCAATAAAAAATTATGGGCAAAGTTTCATGTTTCCGTATTATGGCACTTACCTAGTGTATCGTTAACGCACATACACTCACGCAGGGCAGCAAGGATGGTATTCGAGGGACAGCCCACAGGAACATAGTGATGTATGTGTTATAGCAGCTGTTGAACATGCAGCCTGCATGGATTTTTAATGTTTTATTTTGCAGGTGTAACACATTTTTTCATTACATTTCTAATATACATAGATTCACTACTTCTGTGTTCTCTGTAGTGGAAGCCACAACTTTGATTCATTTTGGTTTACAACCACCCATACAGATAACTGAATTCCTTCTACCTAGTTTTGCATATAAGAGTTACATCATTTTTATTTTTGTTTAATTACCCTGATAAAATAAAAAAATGATAATTTGATACTGTCCCACACAACATCCTTATCTCTAAACTGGAAAGACGTGGTTTTGATGGATGGACCACTCGGTGGATAAGGAATTGGCTGGATGGTCGCACTCAAAGAGTTGTGGTCAACGGTTCAATGTCCACGTGGAGGCCAGTGACGAGTGGTGTTCCTCAGGGGTCAGTACTGGGGCCAGTGCTATTTAACATCTTTGTTGGAGACATGGACAGTGGGATTGAGTGCACCCTCAGCAAGTTGTGTGGTGGTGTGGGCACGCTGGAGGGAAGAGATGCCATCCAGAGGGACCTTGACAGGCTGGAGAGGTGGGCCTGGGAGAACCTCATGAAGTTCAACAAGGCCAACTGCAACGTCCTGCACATGGGTCGGGGCAATCCCAGGCACAAGTACAGGCTGGGCGGAGAATGAAGTGAGAGCAGCCCTGAGAAAAAGGACTTGGGAGTGCTGGTGGATGAGAAGCTCAACATGAGCCGGAAATGTGCGCTGGCAGCTCAGAAAGCCAACCGTATCCTGGGCTGTATCAAAAGGAGCGTGGCCAGCAGGTCGAGGGAAGTGATTCTGCCCCTCTACTCTGCTCTCATGAGACCCCACCTGGAATACTGTGTTCAGCTCTGGAGTCCCCAACACAAGAAGGACATAGAGCTACTGGAATGAGTCCAGAGGAGGGCCACGAAGATGATCCGAGGGCTGGAGCACCTCTGCTATGAAGACAGGCTGAGAGAGTTGGGGCTATTCAGCCTGGAGAAGAGAAGGCTCCGGGGTGATCTTATAGCAGCCTTTCAGTACCTAAAGGGGGCCTACAGGAAAGCTGGAGAGGGACTTTTTACAAGGGTGTGTAGTGACAGGACAAGGGGCAATGGATTTAAACTGAAAGAGGGGAGATTTAGATTAGATGTAAGAAAGAAATTTTTCACTCTGAGAGTGGTGAGGCACTGGAACAGGTTGCCCAGAGAAGTTGTGGATGCCCCATCCCTGGAAGTGTTCAAGGCCAGGTTGGATGAGGCTTTGGGCAACCTGGTGTAGTGGAGGGTTTCCCTGCCCATGGCAGGGGGGTTGGAACTAGATGATCTTTAAGGTCCCTTCCAACCCTAACCGTTCTATGATTCTATGATTCTATGTCTTTTAAGTCCTTTGAAAGCATCTCTTTGGTTATTTTTTAAAAAATAACTATTTCTGCTTATAGGAAGAATTTCACAAGACATCAAACACAATTAAAGTATTTGAGTTTAAAGAGAAGCAATGTCCTGATTTCTTCAAAAATAAGTTGAGAACTCAGTCTATCATTCTTCCTCTTATTTTGACAACCTTGTCTATGTTGATTAGCACTGTACTCTTGTCTATACGTGCTACCACCAAAATTAATTTGAGAGGATCACATGTGTGGCTTAGTTCAGAAGATGACACTCTTTAACCCCACTGAAGATTGGGAAAGTGCTCCTTCACCAAGCAGCATCATGACCAGAGAAGGAGCAGTGAGGAAGTGATGAAGCATGTTATCAACCCGAATGCTCTGAAAATGATATGCCAGCTCTCCCTTTTTAATGTTTTGGTGTAGAAAGAGTCTTCTGTCTAAGCAATGCTTCTTCTCTCTTTTCTGTCTATGAGTTCAGCAACTATGTGGAGTCCCTGACTGAACAGCTTCCAAACCAGTGTCCCGTACCTCCACGTGGCCCAAGTTTGTCTGATGGGCATCCCTGCAGGTAGTGGTACCTCTTGGTCTGTGCCATGCTGGGGCTAATTTTGCAGCTTACCTATTTCTGAAGCTGCACCTGTTCTGGTCTGAAAAATCCCCAGGAGATTCCCAAGGCTCAGCTCTCCTCATTGCTCAGTGCATAGGTTTGCTTCCTAGAAATTGCCCCTTCTATTTTAAGATGGAAGAAGTCCAGATGAGCTCTCATCTTCCCTCCCACCAGCAGGCTTATGCCAGTTTTAGCCTGAAGCAAACAAGGCAGTTTTGTTCCTAAACACCCATAAACATGCTCCTATGCATTTGACTGTCTTTGTCGGTTTTCTCTGCTTCACTACTTGAAAGTCTGTGACATGGGGACGTGCTTGTTCAGCAAATTGTGATCTTCTCTGATTATAACATCTGGGGCCATTATTTAGGGGCTATTACATGAGCCAAAGCAGTTGTGTTTGAGGCACTTGCTGGGTCTTGACTTCATTTTACGGAAACGATGGACTGTGAATCTGAATAAGCAGAAATATTTCAGCACACAGTTTTGATCCTGAATCTACTTTACTTACTAATCATAGAATCATAGAATGGTTAGGGTTGGAAGGGACCTCAAAGATCATCTAGATCCAACTCCCCTGCCATGGGCAGGGAAACCCTCCACTACACCAGGTTGCCCAAAGCCTCATCCAACCTGGCCTTGAACACTTCCAGGGATGGGGCATCTACAACACCTCTGGGCAACCTGTTCCAGTATCTCACCACCCTCTGAGTGAAAAATTTCTTAATGACTGGTGGCTTAACTTTACTGCCACTTCACAAAGTCTCACAAAGCCTTATTTCCTTTCAGAGTAAAAAGACACCTGCTCTCTCCTTTCTTCTGATCCTTTGGCTGTAGGAAGGTGTTTCTAGAGAAGTGGAGGTCCAAACTGAATCCTTTCTTTCTCCATCTGACAATGCTACTGGTGCTGCTGGTCATGGTCCGTAGCCGGGAGTGTGGATATAGCATTTGTGTTCCTAACTCCTAGACTGCATATGCACTTTTCCCACTGCAGAGTGCTTCAATGTTAGGCTAAAACTGTTTTTTCACCTGTTCTCCTGTCCTCCTGAAGACTCTTCCAGCTCCTCAGCCCCATGGTGGCTGCCAGTGTTGTCTCTCGAATGTTGAAACCAAAATTTGGTCCAACTGACGTAGTTGGGTCTCTAAAACATTTACTGAACCTGGCCCTTGCTGCTCGTAAGCTCTTGCTTGCCCACAGCAGCAGTGCTTTCCCCTCGCCTCTTTGTCTTGCTCTGAAGTTGCTGGTGTTGCACAGTTAAGGATGGCTTTGACACACTGCACTTCTGTTGAAGTTTAGAAAAGCTGCAAAGATCCCAGGTCCTCGATTTTGAGCCTACAGCAAATGCCTAAAAGCGTGTCTTTTACTGGCACAGACACTGAGGAAAAATATTTTCTGCTTGTCTGTATTTATTATCTCATCTACAAGGAGAGAGTACTACAATCAATCCTTCACTATATTACCAGCAATACAGGTTTCTGCAGTAAACTCCTCAATTTTCCCATAAACTAACCCTCACATGTTTTACTCCTGATCAGTTTTTTAAAGGGATCATTAAGTTCCCCTCAGACAGACTCTTAGGATGTTGCAGGTTGAGGCCCTTCTGCTTTATTGTGCTGCTTTATAACATATGGGAAGAAGGACCGCTTACCAAACAGGAGATGAGATGAAGTGGAGGCTCTGCCATCCCATCATATGTTGTGCAATCTACTGAACACCCCTTAACACTTTTTAATGTTTTAACGAAGGGAAAAAACTCAAATGTTTTGAGTGGTTTGATTTTTAACTCAAAATTTAGAACTGTGATGAAGCCCACGGGGTTCTAAGTGTCCCAGCTCCTGGGGATGTCCCTGCGAGGGACCAAACAGCTGCTCCCACCGCCTGAACCCTGTGGTTTCTGTGGACGCCAGCAGGCATTGCTCATTAGCCAATGTATATTTCATGTGAAGGGGCAAAAAAAAAAAAAAAAGGAAGAAAGAACATTGTGAATTTGAAGATCAAAGCCATTATTTAAGAGTTTTGTACATTTTGTTTCAAGGGCTCATGATCTGGGTCCTCGTAGCGGTTATGTGTTTGAGAAGCATCGAGGCGGTCTGATGTTCATGTGAAATTCTTTTGACAAGCTCAGACAGATGCGGGTGAGGAAAGTTAATGAAACAAAATCTCCTTCAATGAAATTAAGAAGCTTATTAACTCAGCAGCTTTGGGGAAATACTTCCAATCTAGATGGACACCTGACAAGGGCTCCATCAAATTTTCATAGATGCAATTAATTCCTTCCAGTTAGAAACACTCAATTAGAAGCTTCCAATTAGGTTGCAACCTGTATCATTAAAGTGCTATTAACCCTCCAAACCACTGACATTAAAGATCTGACTAGGAACGAGTAAACAGTTTGATCTGAAATGAAAGCTCCTTACCTAAGACAAATCTTTTTGCCAGATGCCAATGTGAACACTTTTTTCTTTTCTTTCTAATGTAGGTCGTTTATACGATGGCACATTACAGTCCTTTGCCCTGTTAGCAGGACCAGCCTGGGGTGAGCCTATCTGTGAGCTGCGGCTGCTGAGCCTTTTTTGGGGCCCCGCTAGCCACTGGCTGGTGGGAAGCCTCTACCAGGGCTGGTGCGGGCTTCCCTGCACAGTGCTGCATCTTGAAGCACAGCTGCACCGTTCCTGCCTCGCTGTCCTGGTGTAGCCCAGCTGGCAGGACATAGCCACTCGCTCACTCCTCCCCCCTGCCAGTGGGGCGGAGAGGAGAAAAATGTGACAAAAGGCCTGAGGGTCAAGATAAGAACAGAGAGGGATCACCCGCCGACCATGGCCCTGGGCAAAACACACTCGGATTGGGGACAAATCAATTTAATTCATTATCAATTACTTCACAGAGGATAACAAGAAACAAAGCCAGATCTTAAAAACACCTTCTCCTCACCCCTCCCTTCTTCCTGGCTCTACCTCCTCCCCTCCAACGGTGCAGGGGGATGAGGAATGGGGGTTGCAGGTCAGTTTGTCACACATTGTTTCTGCTGCTCCTTCTTCCTCAGAGGAAGGTCTCCTCACACTCTTCCCCTGCTCTGACATGGGGTCCCTTCCCACAGGAAAAAGTTCTCTACAAACTTCTCTGACATGAGTCGTTCCCGCAGGATACAATCCTTACCCATCAGATTACTCCAGTGCAAGCTTTTCCCATGGAGTCATGGCTCTGGTGTGAAGTCCCTTCCCAAGGACTGCAGATGCATCTCTGCTCCACCATCAGTCTCCAGCAGCGTGGGGGATCCTTCCCATGGAGGCAGTCCTCTACAAACACCTTCAGGCACAGGCATCTCTGCTCCAGCATGGGGTCCTCTCCCATGGGCTGCAGGTGGGTCTCTTCTCCACCGTGTCTCTTATGGCTGCAGGGGAGCCGCCTGCCGTCTCACACGGGCTGCAGAGGAACTTCAACTCCAGCACACCTACTCTCGCTCCATCTTCACTGATCTGGTGTCTGTGTAGCTGTTTCTCTCAGATCTCAGTCTTCTCTCTGCTTCAGCCATGCTGGGCCTGACGAACCTTGGCAGTCGCGGCAGGATCAACTCTGCCCAGCGGGTGCCCCGAGAGCGGGGCGCTTCGGAGCTCTCCAAGCCGCACCTTCAGTCGAGTGTCAGCAGCCCAGTGTGGGCAGCCACCTGCCTGGGCGGCCGGGCAAGGGGAGGCCAGTCCCCACAGTTCCCCCCTTTCTTCACTGCAGATCCCACATGGTGCGGATTTCTTTGTCCCCTTCTTAAATATGGCATTCACAGAGGTGCTGGTTGGCTCAGACACCGGTCCGACTGGCTTTGAGTTGGAGAAGCTTCTGGCAGCTCCTTACAGGGGCTGTCTCTGCAGACCTTCCGCTGCTACCAAAACCTCACCACACACATCCAGTGCCCCCCTTCCCGAGCCTCCTGTCTGTTAGAAATACTTGAAGCCTCGAATACTTCCTATGATCCCTCTTTTGAAAATACAAAAGTGACTCCTCCGATTTCATACCAACCCTGCAGGCAGAGATTCTCCTCGCTGTTGATCTGTGCTTCAGCTTGTAAGCATGCGGCACACTGCATATTTGGAGTACTCAAAAGCATTGTTATTTAATGGATTTTTGCTCTTTTCCTTGTGTATAAGGTGTGTAGGAACAAAGGCCTAAGCCTAAAGACTAGCTGAAAAGTGAGTCTTCTGGAAGCTGGTGGTCTTTTTTCCACTAACGTAGAGAAAGTGTGTGCTAAGGGAACTGAGAATGCAGTATTAACAGATGGCTTAAATTAGTACTTAAGCCATTAATAATATTAAATCATTAAATTATTAACCAACTGTGTGAATACGAGGGGAGAGGGTAGTGGGCATGAGTTCAGGTAAGAGGTGGATTGAACAAGGTATCTCACTGAGATGTATTCTGCTGTTTCACATCTAGGTGGCATTGACCGCGTCTAAACTGCTGTGTACTGACCTGTGTAGGTCTTGTCGGCCTACACAGAAAACACAAGGATCACACAAAGCCTTTGGTGCAGCCAGAGTTTGACCACGCGAATGTACCTGAGTTCACTTTTGGAAACCTGGATTGCTTGTCTGCCCCTGTAAGTTCCGTCCTTGTGCCAATAGGATGGCTTTGCTAAACGTACTTGGAGACATCTCCATGCTTGAAACGTGGTGTCATTAGTAGCTCAGAAACTGATGGAGGCTCTGCAGTTTATGCCAATGCTGAAATTTGGTCCTCTGAATGTCAAAACTTACACTGAAACTTTGGAGAAGTTGCAGAATATACCTTCTAGTAGCTCTTTCAAGGCAACAGATCAAGTGTGTTTAATGAGTTTTGTTTCCATACACCTAGAGATGGCATTTTCCGTTCTGGATTAATGACCTATGAAATCCTGAGTTTAAATACAGATGTCATTTGTAATTTACAGGAGGGCAGAAAAGTATCAACTCTCCCTTAATGATTCTACTGTTTTTTTCATTCCTTCGACCTCAAACAACCAAAAGGATTCTTCTCTGAAAAACCAATGATGAGACTTTGTTGAATTTCAGCTGTGATTGAATTTATACTACAGCCACATTATAAACCCTTGAAAATAGGATTTATAATGGAAATTCCAAGTGCAATCTTAACTGTAGCAGCCAGCTTGATACCACAATAGTACTATTAACATTCTTCAAACCCAATGTTCAGGATGAGTCATACTGATCTAATTCTTTACGTAACCCTTTTCCTTTCTGTGGCGCAGGCCTAGTCTCATAATTCCTAGTCATATGCCAGTGGATATGTTCCTTTAATTTTGGGGGACACAGGACACAGCTGATATCAGTGCTATTGAAATAAACAGTGTTTCCAGCAATACAGCAGGGCCATGCCTTGTACACTTATTTATTCACTTAAAGGTCAAGTTTTGGGCAACTTTCACTAGTCTAAATTATTAACTTGATATTGCATTTTTTATTTCTAAAATGTCTATGTAACCTTCTAGTTCTGGCCTTCTAGTTCTTAGATAATCACTTAAAAATACAACAATAAATAATAACTTTCAGGAAGCTGTGAGAGTCGAGATAGGAGAATTGTAACTCTCTCTGTTTTCTACTTGTTCTTTGTAAAAGAGAGATGAAGAATAATTGGCATGATGTTCTGTCACAGTGATGAATACCGCATGCACTGTCCTCGGCGGTGCTGTGTTGCTAGAAACGCGTAGGTGATCCTAAAAAGGGAAGACGAGTATCAGGAGTGAGAACAATGGTGATGAAGTCACTTTGCTTGTCCTGGTCCCTTCCGCAGAGGATCTGGATGACCTTGTCTGGCCAGAATGTAAAAATTCTGATTTGTGAGAATTACGAAGGCTTTGGAAGTTGTGTAAATTTCACAATTGAATGAAATTTAGATGTTGTGTAAAAAGAGAGAAAGACAGTGCTTGAAACAGCTAACAGTTTGGGAGGAGAAGGGCCAAACTGACTGTATGTCCTAGAATGGAATTGGTGGGTCAAACAAGAGCTTGACCCCCGAATTCCCTCGTGGCAGGTCCTTGCCTCTCCCTTCCCTCTGCTGCCTTGTGCCAGGGAGAGAATGAAATATTTAACTGCATATATGAAGTAGACTAGTTGCTTAGGTGAGATTAAGAGACTGTTGGGGCTGTTGGCTCTCCTTGCCCCATCCATCGGCCGAAGGTGAAGGGAAAGAAGAGGTGTCGATGATGGGCGAAGCTGCAGCAGCAGAGCAAAAAGTACAGGGGATCTGGACTTCCCTCTCCAATGAAACATTGATTTATGGGGACGTGCTGTTGCAAATGTAAATGGATAAGAGTCTAGAGGAAACTTGGCAGTATGGGCCTACAGTTCAGTCCTGCTGTAGCATAGTCAGGAATCCCCATTACCTTTTACCACATTTGTCCTTTTCCTAGGTAGCAAAAGTCTTCCTGCAGCTCACACCTCTTTATCCTGCCATTAAGCAATTCGTATGGGTGAAGCCTTCTGCTAATTACATCTGCTGGTGAGCTCACCTGGTATTTTCGTTCGATCCACAGGCTCGCCAGGACCTGTGCCTGCACGTGCCTTGCAAATCCAAATACGAGTCACGCTTTGGGCATGCCAAAAACTGACAGCAAGCTGCCTTCGTATCGATTAACTGTGGAAGCAGTGTCTGTCCTCAGTGGGTTTGGCAGCTGCTTTTTAGGCCCTTAATTTCCACAGACTATTTCTGACAGATCAGTAAAAGTAGCCAAGTAAAGCAAGCCTCTCGTGAGGAGGCTTGTGTTTTCTTTTATGGGATCCTCTGCTGTAAATTTTTAGGGGTCTGAAAACTGGAGAAGGTTGAAAGCCACTAGATAGCTTCTGTAAACCAGAGAATTAAACGTTCATATTCTCGCTGCCTTTTCAAAACTGAGGCATAACCAGTGTTTCAGCCCCTTTTGAAACTGTATTTCTTTTGACACAATCAATTGGGAGATTTTAATTTCTTTCTTTAATAGGTCATATTATCATAATTTAAATTAATGTTCTCCCTCGGTTTAAATATATTTCCAAATTTATCCCTGTGATCTTTTCAACAACTTTTTCAAATCTGATGTGTCAAGCCCTCTGGGGAAAAAAGGGTCACTAGTACTAAGAATTGATTGATGCAGTAAGATCACCACTTGAATTTCTATTACATTCTGGTACTACATGGTCCTGAGTACACATTATTAGCTGTTCTGTTGTTTGTTTAAGCTGGGACTCTGTGTCTGTATATACTGTTGCTTTGGAATGATGAGCATGAGAAAGACTTTACCTTTTACTTAAAAAAAATAATTATTTCAGACCATTGGAATTGCTCATGACATTATCATTTTCACGATGAAGCCTGTATGACTGGAGAAGGGGCTTAGGTCCAGAGCAGGCATGTTTCTCTGCATGTGTTTGTTGTTTGGCAGATGTCCTGGTGATTTGGAGATAGCATTAGGTTTTTGGAGAACCACACTCTGGATGAACTGCTGCTTTGTCCTTTTCCAGGAGGAGCCGTCTTACTGAGTCAAGTTTCACGTCGGCAAGCTGCCCTCTCGGCATCAGTTCCCCAGAGCTCTCCACGGCGCTGGGGGTCACTTTGCAGGGGTGTGGAGCAGGAGCGATGGGGATTCCTCCTGCTCCCGCCGGCGGCTCTGTGCCCCCTTTCCTGGCTCCGCTCTGCCTGCAGCTGTCACAGCAATGGCACCAGAGTTACTACTGCTTATGCTCTCTTATATATCCTCCTTCAAGATTCTTGATTATAGGTACTTAAATATAATTACTATGGATTTTATAGCACTCTGGGACAAGATAAAGGAGAATGAAAACCAGTGAGGCAAATGGCCCTTCCTCCGCTGTTCAGGGAAGACTTTAAGGCATTTTTTTTTTTCAAGGATAATTTATGAAAACCCTGATCAGATTATGTAGCTGTTCCTTGCTATCTCAACATCATCCTCATGAGAGCACTACCAATAGGGCTTGCCAGTAAATTTCTGAAGATCTCTTAATAGTATTAGTCTTTCTGCATCTGGGGAAATGTTTTCTGAAGTATGTAAGTTTGTATTTGTCCTAATGAAACTTCTGTTATTAATTTCAGACTGTTTCTCCAATTTATCAAAATCATAACATACTCTCACACTATCCTGCTAAACATCTCTACTTTCCATTTTTAATCTCTGCTTCTTCGTGGTTTCCAGCTTCAATAAACTCAACTGGAAGACATCTAACTGAACTGCCCTTTGCTTACTGCATTGAAAATATTACCACCAGAGATTTACAATGGAAATTTATATTATTGAGAAAAGAAAAAGAGGAGAGAAAAGAAATCACATATCTCATCCCTTCTGGCAGTTTGCCTGGAAGAAGAGGGAAGGCACGGAGGAGTCCAGCAGCAGCTGCGGTGGCCTGTGTGAGGACACTACGTCTCATTCAACACTGGCTGAGATGAAAGGGAAACTGCCACTCACTTGAGCATGGACTGAATTGGGACCCTTTGGCAAGTAACTGTTTTCCATACAGACAATATGAGAGAGAGAGAGAGAAGAAATCTCAGCTGTACTGTGATCTTAAAGCTTTTAATTAAGATGTTTATGGTGTGTTCCCTAGGAAATGTTTATAATTTATAAAAAGAAAATTTGGTTAATTTTTTCATGATTACCAGCCTCATCAAATAATTTGCTCTGCAGTTGTCTCTGAGTACCACTGGGTCATTTAGAAACTCCACTTATTGTTTTATTTATTTTAATGGGAAGCGCTGTTAATAATTAAAAAAAAAATGTTTCATCTCTGGCAGAAGTTTTTTAGGGAGTTTAAAAAAATTATTCACAAATCAAACAATGATTTTATTCCAGTGGGAAGGTGAGAGATTGCATTATTTATTATTATTTCCATGATGCCGTAATACTGCGCAGCACTTTATGCACAAAAATGAAACCATCAATTGGAAAGAACAAGTGCTCTGAAGAGGCAATGTACACACTGAGATGAGCAGAAAACTGCTGTGGTGAGCCTCAGATCTTGCACATATCCCCTTGTTCCTTTGCTTTGCTTTTCTTACCTCTGTCTCTCTGTCCCCACCCTGGTTTCAGGTCCACACTGTTTTGGAATGGACAATTTAGATTAGTGAATGATCTGGAAGAAAAGGCTTTCTAAGAGACTTGAAAGAACAGAGGGATGCCGATGTAAAAATGAAGCTGAGACTCAGGACATGAAGGTAACAGTAGAGGCTAAGGTCAGAGGGATCTGGGAAGGAGCGAAAGCAACACGAGTTGCACAGGCAGAAACAGCATGAGGACCGGATAGGCAGGTAACTGGAAGTCCTGCTCATCACTGCTATTTTTGTTGTCTTTGACACGTAAGGAAGTTCTGCTTTGGAGAGTCTCCGTGTTAATGACACAGAGCAAAGGATAAGAGGGGAGGCACAGGGACTAGCAAGCAAGGTGCACGCTACCACCCGACAGACAAGAATAATCCCAAGTCCTTTTCTAGCTTTATACCCATACTCATGGGCTCATACTCAGTATCTGTCAAGTGACATGTTCCTGTGAAT
Organism: Tauraco erythrolophus; assembly: GCF_009769465.1. NCBI lineage: Eukaryota > Metazoa > Chordata > Aves > Musophagiformes > Musophagidae > Tauraco > Tauraco erythrolophus. The sequence goes on along the minus strand of NC_141465.1, from coordinate 118,215,795 downwards.
GAAAGACAGACAAATGCCCACTGGGATACCTCCAGTTTTCTTCTTACGGAGGAGAGCAGAGTGATGGTCCCAGCTCTTCTTTATTTAGGGGAGCTTTGGCAGGGGAAAGGGGAAGAGTAGTAGTAACCAGACTGTGACAATAAATGCTATTTTAACTTAAAAGGGAAATTATTTTCTTGGTTTTGGTTCCAAATAGGATAACTTAATAGTCTTTTTGTGTCAAGCCATCTTCCTGGATTTGGTTTAATTTGTAGCTTTCAGGATAAATACAACTCAATATTTCACACTGATGTTAAAACATTTCCTCTCTAAAGGATCAGGCCAAGTTTGTGATGAAGTGACACTAGGGGATGAAAGCCAGGGTCATGGTGGCTATTTTATCCTGTTGTCTGCAGGTTCTTGTATATCCCTGCCCTCCTCTAGCACCTGAAAATATGGCAGCAGCACGTGGTGAGGCCTGATTAATCTCTGGTGGATGAAGTTTGCTCTGTCTCTCAGTTTGCAGTGTAGCAATTAGGGATGTGGGGAATGGGGGAGAAACTGGTTTATTTTTTGTCCTACTGTGTGCTAGAAAAGGCAAAGACCAAGGGAGTGTGTTTTGCCACAGTTTGGAAGGTGCCAAGGTGTGTGATGGCCCTTGCTTCCCATCAGAGTGCATCCACAGCCTCAGGTCTGCCTGACGGATGCTCTGTCTCCTGTCCAGAGGTTGACTATTTTGGCTGAGGGCTACACTAGGGACTCTCTATCCTGGAGGGACCTTTGGGGACCAGCACAGCCCTACGCAGATATTCAGGCACTCAGGGCAGCTGACCAGGCACCTGTGTATTATTTATTTATTAGGTTGTCTATGGTGCTATCCCGAAAGGTATCTGGGCATCTCAGAAACATGGCATGGCCTGAGGAGGCAGGAAAGTGTTCTCACAAATCACCCAATAAAGAATGAAAAGAAGATAATTTAGCACAAGCACTCCCTGTTCAGATTTTTTTTGGGGGAGCGGCTTTTTGGATTGTTCTTGTTGTTGGTTGATTTCGTGGGTCTTTTTCCCTCAAATACAAGGCCAGTCCCACCTGTTCTGCTTGGTTATTTGTGGCATCATGTCCTTGGTAAAACAAGAAATGATGCCCACATCAGAGCTTGCCAGGAATGCAAGGAAATGTTCAAACTTCTGGGTAGTTTGTATAAGTGAGTCCTATGTTGGTCATGATGAAATGTAGTGTGGAAAGTCATATCCAAGCAATGCAGAGGACACTGAAAGAAATAAGTACTGAGCCTGCATGGGGCTACTATCTCTGTTGAAAGTGGAGCATCAAGGAAAGGCAGAGCTTGCAACAGGGTGTCATGGTTTTAGGCCGATCCAGCAACTGAACTCCAAACAGCCGCTCTCTCACTCCAGTAAAGTGGAGAGGAGAAAAATATAATAAAAGGACTGAGGGTCGAGACAAGAACAGAGGGAGCACCCACCAACCATGGTCCCGGACAAAACAGACTCAGCTTTCTTAAAGCAAAACAATTTATTAACAGTTACTTAAAAGAATAAAGACAAGCAAAACCAGTTACTTAAAAGGATAAAAAGAAAACAAGGCCAGATCTTAAAAACAACACCTCCTCACCTCCCTTTCTTTTTCTTCCTGGCTCTACCTCCTCCCCCCAGCAGCGCAGGGGGGCAGGGACAGGGGGAGTGCAGGTCAGTTCATTCCGTGTTGTTACTGCCGCTCCTGTCTTAAGGGAGGAGGAGTCCTTACGCCATTTTCCTGTGCTCCAGTGGATCCCCTACTCACGAGGAAAATCCACAAACTTCTCCAGCGTGAGTCCTACTCACAGGATGCAATCCTTCCCCATCGGATTGCTCCGGTGCAGTCTCTACCACAGTCTCAGATTCTTGGGGAGTTGTAGCCACTTGCTCTGGCGTGGGTCGTCATATAGACTCTAAATGCATCTCTATACAGACTTTAAATGTATCTCTGCCTGTGCCCATGCTTCACGACTGTCCTCAGGCTCAGGCATCTCCTCTGAACAAAACACCTCCCCACCGACAGGGGTCATCCCACAGACACTAGACGCGTACTGTCCTCAGGCCCAGCCATCTCTTCTCCGACGGGGGTTCTCCACGGCCTGCAAGTGGGTCTCTGTTCCACTGGGACCACCTTGGCTGCAAGGGGCCGCCTGCCGTCTCGCCACTGGTTGCAGGGGAAACTCAGCTCTGGCACACCTTGTCCCATTCCATCTTCACTGACCTGGTGTCTGTGTGGCCGTTTCTCTCAGATCTCAGTCCTCTCTGGACAAACTCGGCCCGGTGGGCACCCTGGGAGCAGGATTCTCCTCAAGTTCCACAAGCGGCTCCGCCGCCACCATCCTCAGCACCCCCCCTCCCCTCTCCTTGCTCCTGGGCAAAGGCACACCTTTCCGGTTCCTTTGTCCCAACTTAAATAGGGCAATTCGTAGAGGCGCCGATTGGCTCAAACCCTGAGGGGGATGGGAGTCCGATCTCGTGGGCAGCTTCTGCCACCAGAACCTCCCTTCCCCCCATCAAACCATGACACAGGGACATGGTCTTTCCGAGGCTGCTCAGGTACCACATTTGGTATCTTATAGTGTTAAAATGTAGTGTTAAGCCAAGTCTATTTCCAGAGTTGTCCAACTAACAGATCTGCAGTGGACGTAGATAAACTTCTGACAAATGAATCCTCCATCCTGCATGCTGCAGATGCACTCTTTGACTGATGGGGTCTTCCTCCCACCAGGTTTATGTAACAGAAAAGAAACCTGCTGAAGTTACTACAGGTTTCTGTGGGGCAAAGCTTACAGATACAAAGGAATAAGCTTTAGCAGGCACCTTTGTCTTACTAAATTTTATGATTTTTGATTTAGCACAGAAGTTGAAGAGAACTCAGTGCTTTTTCTCCACTGCCAAGGATGTAATTTGAATTTATGAGCTACTTGCAGGTCAGTAAATTGTGTGTTACTACAGGCCCCTGCAGAGCAACCTGAGATGCACAGACTTGCAGAGGCAACAGCGCAGAGGCACTGAGAGTGTGGAGGCAGCAGAGGCTTGTGTGCATCGACCTGCTGCCATTCTTAGAGAAGATGTGATTCTGCAGGGACAAGTTACCTTCCAAGAAAACAATAGACCCCAGGAATTTTTAAGCTGATTTTGTTTGAAAACTTGGCTATGCATATGCTTGATGAAACTAGAAGAACTTCCACATAGTTTCTGTCCTTACAGGCCAGGGCTTCTGGAGGAAAAATGGTACCTAAAATAAACACGCACTGCATTAATCTTAGATCTTGTTTTTTGAAGAAATTAAACTATTTCTGATGTGCATCCAGTAATAAGTTCTGGAAACAGCCAAGAGGCTCCAGGTGTCTGGCTACTCCTCTGGGCTGAGCAAGTCACTGCGAATAAGAAGTGACTTTGGCCAGGGAGAAGCTGCTGCTCTGAAAGAGGAGTTACTTATGTTATGGGGTTGACCTAATCTCCGTATGCCTGTCTCCAGACCTTGTGCTGGCCATTTCCTCTTTGTTACCATTGCCTGGTGAGGACTCTTATTAACCTTCCCCAAACAGAAGTGCCAATACACTGGCGGACATCATCAGGGTGGAAAAACTCTGGTTATGATACTGATGAAGGACAGTGGTGCTTGCAAGTTTGTGTTGGCTGTGCTTCTCACAAGGAAATGAAGGAATGGTCATAGAAGCCCAATAAGATGACAGTTTCCCTTAGGGGTAAGGATTGGTTGAGGACACTTCTTACAGGTTGCTACAGTGGCCTGAAAATTCATCATCTTATGGGAAAAGCAAAAGGAGTTACCCTGCCCATGTTCAGCTGAAATAGAAAGAAGAGCAACGAGAACAAAAACCAGAAACGAGAAGGCTGCAGTGGCTGGCACTGGAACTAAGCTAAGTGACCTTTGCTTTGATGTTACAAGATATGACTGGGGCCAGGGAAAATAAAGATATTCCTACTTGTAACCCATACCTAGGTACAGGACTGGTGTATCAAAGAACATCATGCTACTTGAGTTATTTTGGATGCCCAGTCCCAAGGAGGTTGCTGCTTGACATGTGTTTGTCGGGAATATGTCCTGACAAAACAGGATACAGAGTGCAGTCCAGTCATACCAAAAGCACCTCATGTTCCATAGGGGAAAACTGACATCACACCAGAGGCTGCATGTCTCTGTTGTAGGGTCTCATTGGAGCATCCTGCAGACCACCAAGGCTGTCTGTCCTGGAACAACTCTGACGCAGTCCTTGCTGGGTGAGAATCCTACAATACACCTCCCATGGATGAACAGAGAGAGCCTGTGATCTGTAATGTTAAATGCTGACAAAAGAGCCATAGAAACTAAAGAGAAACCTAACTCTTCTGCTTTTAATGCATTATTTAGGAACCTTGAGATGTGCCGTCTCAGCCTGTGACGAATACTGAAAGCCTTGCTGACTTTTTCCATGGAATTGAATTAAATGAAGTTGAATTTGCAGTGACAGTATACCTTATTCCTTCACTGATGTGTCAACATTACATGACTGCTTTTTAAAGAGCTCAGAGGAAATTCCCGGCACGCCAATGCAGTGCTGCAGTGAGAGCACTGTTGTTTGCATGTCGTGGCTAACGGGAGAGGCACAAAAAGCAACAGCATCTGCCTGGTGTGCCAACATCTGGCCACGTGCCCCTGGAACATCTCCAGGGCTTGGGGCATTGATCCTTGCACATTCTCTTTGCAGCAAAAGCACATTCTCCCCTAAGAGACTAGTTTGTTTGGTGGGATTGACATCATTGTTTAAGAAAGTTTATATTCAATGGAGGGCTGCCGTGTTTAACAGTCTTCTGTCATTAGGCTTGTGCCATGATTGTAGAGACTTTCAGTCCAATGTGCAGGTGAAAACTCAACTGAGGAGGTCTAAGAATTAACACTTATAATGACATTTTTCAGGAATAAAAGAGTTAAAATTTTCCTGTGGAATTGACCAACTCTAAAGACAGCATCTAAGTGGTTGCCTAGGGCTGTATACAGCTCTGTATACAGCTCTGTTTTGTCAGCTAAGGGCAGAAGGGTTCTATTTACCTTTTTAGTTAATAGTGTTCTTGGTCTCGCCTTCTGATGTGGAGTGTATATTACAATTTCTATCTGTCCTAGGCCAAACAGCATTGCTGTGTTGCACATCATTAGCACCAGATCAGCTTTCTGTCACAGCAAAACCCTGCCTATAGCCCTAAAGCCCCCTTGGGGCTATAGGGTCTTGGTAGTAATGTCAATAAAGCCACTGTCTGTGTCATAGTCCTGGAGGGAATGAGGCAGGTTCCTTGCCTGCTTCCTTATGAGGCTGCTTCTCATTCAGTGCGGCAGGGGAATGATCATGTCAGATGGAGCCAATCTTTTTTTTCATGAGGTAATCGATTATTTCAAAGAAAGGAAATGTGGGAGATGTGTCCCTGGTCTTTTTTTTCAATGCAGACCTATAGGAGAACTGATTTGTTAATATGAGGAAAATGGAGATTAAGAAGCAGGTAAACAAGTCTTCCTTTCTGTATTCTGTATCTAGAGTGATGGCCTGGCTTTCTCAGCTGAGAATCTGCATTATTCCTTAACATGAATTTATCACAATTGAGTTAATCCCCTGGGATTTGCTAAGCACATAAACCAACAATTTTGTGCAGGTCGACACCATACTGATCTATCCTTTCCAGATATGTTCCTGTGGAAAGTTAGCTTCCTTAGAGCAAAGGGGAAAAGAAAGAAAGAAGAGGGAGAGGAGAAAAAGGAACACGCTGGATTTTCCAAGGTCCTATCTAATCTGCTGGTGATGTGTCAGGTCAGGTAAAAGCTCTGTTCAGATCAACAGCTATCTCTGACAGGGGCCAGCAGTGGCAAGAGCAAAAGAAGACGACAAATGTTTGATACTTACCCTAAGTCCCCAGCTCCAGCAATCACTAGCGCTGAAGGACTGTGTGAGCCAAAGATGGCACATTCCATGTTAAAAACCTCAATTAATTTTTCTTCAGAGCATATTCAGTCATTTTTGAACTCTTCTAGATTTCTAGTTTCTGCAGTTTGCTGGTGGCAAGGAGCGCTCCAGTTGGACCACACGAACAATTTTCTCCATTATAAGGAATATGGTGACTTCTCTCATCCTCTTTTCTTTTTCCCCAACCTGTAGACATTTTGTGGTGTTCTTTCTGTAATCTACATGATTTCCAGTTGTTAAAATCTCTTCTTATTCCCACTCTGCCCTCTTTAGCATGCTGCTTACAGGCCAAGAAATCCGCTCTGTTGTCATGATTTTTGCTTTTTCCCTCCAGTTTTCTTACTCTCTGATTCCTCAATCTGTGGAACCAAATTCACTGTGGATGGCACATTCGAGCATAGTGGGAGAGAGAATAAAGGCAGCAGTTAAAGACGGCATTTGCCCCTCTGTCTATTCTGTGTGCTTTCATCAAGCACAATTTGAAGGGAGACCTTCCTCTGCCTGCCTCCTTCCCGGCTGCACACAATTTATGGCAGAACCTCCTTTCAGAAAACTTTTTCTTGTAGCAGCATGGCAAGGGGCTTCTTCCCATTGCTTAGCTTGCAGGGGCAGGACAAAGCCAGGGCTGGGCCTAGAGAGCAGAGCTTTGCAGAGGGGTGCACAGAGGACCCAGTGCCGTGGTTTAGGCCGATCCGGCAACTAAACTCCAAACAGCTGCTCTCTCACTTCTTCTTCAGTAAAGTGGAGAGGAGAAAAATATAATAAAAGGACTGAGGGTCGAGACAAGAACAGAGGGAGCACCCACCAACCATGGTCCCGGGCAAAACAGACTCAGCTTTCTTAAAGCAAAACAATTTATTAACAGTTACTTAAAAGAATAAAGACAAGCAAAACCAGTTACTTAAAAGAATAAAAAGAAAACAAGGCCAGATCTTAAAAACAACACCTCCCCATTCCCCTTTCCTTTTTTTCCTGGCTCTACCTCCTCCCCCAGCAGCGCAGGGGGACAGGGACAGGGGGAGTGCAGGTCAGTTCATTCCATGTTGTCACTGCCGTTCCTTTCTTAAAGGAAGAGGAGTCCTTACACCCTTTTTTCCCTTGCTCCAGTGGATCCCCTACTCACGAGGAAAATCCACAAACTTCTCCAGCATGAGTCCTACTCACAGGATGCAATCCTTCCCCATCGGATTGCTCCAATGTAGGCTTTACCACAGTCTCGGATTCTTAGGGAGTTATTGCCACTCGCTCTGGTGTGGGTCGTCACACAGACTCTAAATACATCTCTACCTTGTCATGCGTCCCATGCTTCAAAATCGTCCTCAGGCCGAGCCATCTCTTCTCCAACGTGGCTTCTCCAAAGGCCGCGAGTGGGTCTCTGCTCCACCGACACCGTCCTGGCTACAGGGGGGCCGACTGTCGTCTCGCTACCAGTTGCAGGGGAAACTCAGCTCCGGCACACCTCATCCCGTTCCATCTTCACTGACCTGGTGTCTGTGTGGCCGTTTCTCTCAGATCTCAGTCCTCTCTGGGTGAACTTGGCCTGGTGGGCACGCCAGGAGCAGGATTCTCCTCAAGTTCCCCAAGCAGCTCCGTCGCCGCCATCTTGAGCGGGTGGCGCCGGCCCGGCATGGGCAGCCCTCCTCCCCTCTCCTCGCTCCTGGGCCAAGCACACCTTTCTGGTTCCTTTGTCCCAGCTTAAATAGGGCAATTCGCAGAGGCGCCAATTGGCTCAAACCCTGAGGGGGATGGGAGTCCGATCTGGTGGCCAGCTCCTGCCACCAGAACCCCCCCACATCAAACCATCACACTCAGGGACTCTGTTGTTGGGGAATAAGAAGTGGAAGCATTTTATGAGCAGAAGATGGAAGTGTGGAAGAAGACACTATTTGGTCTTTGTCTTCTCGTCTGTTGTCCTTACTAATAACCTCAAATGTAGTTGTCATGGTCTGTTTTCTGCATATACAGCTCCCATGTACAAGGATTGTCTTTCTGGTGGACTGCTGTCTCCCCAGCTCTGCAGGCACCAAGCTTGTAAATGCCCTCAGCCCACCCACCTCCCTCTAACTCAACCCTTCCACCATGAGAAGAACTACTTGTAAGGAGTCCTCTTCTAATGAATGTTTTCAATCAGATCCCTGAAATGAGCCATCCCACAGCTCAGCATCCTTTCCTCTCCTACCAAAACCCCACCACAATGCACAGGACCACCTGCACCTACTTCGTCTGGAGTCTGAAGAGGGAAGAAGGTAGAGAATTTTTTGAGAAAAGACCTGGAGGAGTTCCTTGGAAACTCAGTTTCTTGCCCTAGGAGGTGGGTGAGGAGATGGCAGTGGTGGCTGGCAGAGATCAGCAGGTCTTTCTCAACTCTAAATAGCCTGGGCACACGCGGTAGCATCTGGATTGCCAGCTCACTATAACTGCCCATCTCTACGTGGATGTCAGAGCCCCTCTGCTTTTCGAGTGACCAATATTTCCCTAACGCATGTGGCTGAGAGCATCCCTGCTCCAGAGCCTACAGACACAAGCAAACAGGGAGTGCAGGAGGCCGGTGGCACACTGGAGGCTCCTGGGGCAGGCAGCCGACAGACAGTGCTGGTCTATGGCCCCGCTGCCCACCTCGTGCATTCAGTGAATTATTGTGTGAATGGCTGTGGCTGTCCTTGAAGGTAGGCTGTGGCTGTCCTTGAAGGCAGCAGATTTCACAGGGTGCTTTAGTGGTTGGAGGCTTCAGGCTTTCTCCCTCATCACAGTTTACGGTGGGAAGAGTGAAGGGAGGTGGGCAGGGGTTGTGTTACAGCACCAGCACTGTGCATTGCCCTGGGGACCATTTGACTGTACATGGGGAGCACTCCAGGAGAGCAATGAGGGGAATCATGCGTGTTCAGGTACAAGCCTAAAGGGAGAGGCTATATGACATTTGGGCTTTTCTCCTCCCTCCACATTTACAACCAGCTAGCTCTGTGTAAGGGCACGTTTCCACTGGGAAGTGAAGAAGCCTCCTGGTGCTGACTGAGCTGAATGCACAAAAAAAGTGATACAGAGGTGCTATGTGATACAGCATTGCCTGGCCCAAGAGATGAGAGCCTGGCTCTTTGCTTAGCAGAGGAGGATCCAAGCAAGAGCCTGCATGGCTTTGTGCAGGTGTTCAGGTATGGTAGAGGGATTCCTGCACTGAGATCATTACCAGCACATAGCGGGCTTTCTGTCTCTCTATTTCTCTACCAGTAAATGCAAAATTTTTTTTTTTTTTTTAATTAAGCCTGAACTTACTTGGGAATTTATTTTTTTTTTTCTATAGGTACAGAAGAGCTGTTCTTTGTACGTGATTACTGGGCAGTGTGCGGTGCGCATCTTACAGGCGGTTTGATACAGTGAAGGCAGGCAACAAATCAGCTTTTGATCAGCTATGAGATCAACTCCTACTTGATGCTTGTGATGTTGAGGTGTTCTGATAACTTGAGCTGATTCCTGTAAGTCATTTTTCCAGCTCTCTTCCCTACTTGATGATCAAAGATAGCAGAGTGCATAATTCATGGCCTTTCATATTCATGTTTATATTTTTGGTTTACGGTAGGCGAATGCATTTGCCATTTTAATGAAATATATGCCCACCCACTACTCAGTTATTGGAATGAGGATTAACCTGATAAATACATGTGCTTATCACAACTCATCTTCAGGAAGGAGCCAGTCTCCCTGCTGGCAGTTCTGCGAGGTTTTTGCTTCAGCGTGTTTGGACCACTGGATGTCTCTTCCTTTTGGTACAATTCTCCTCCTATTGCTAATGCTGCTGTGTCTATAGGCCAAAAGGTAGGAGTATGTTTTGAAACAGAACACTGCAGGAGGCTGTTTTTAAAGGCTTTTGTGACAGCTTTCCTCTACTCTGAGGTGGCCTGCAGGCATTTTTTTTTTTTTTTCTTTTTCTTCTTTTTTTTTTCTTTCAATAATAAATAGTGTCATAATCCTTGTAATAGCTGATTTGGCTCTGATAGTCTGTACTTCAGTGACGACATGGTAAAGCTGGACACGAGCCAGCAATGTGCGCTTGCAACCCAGAAAGCCAACCGTATCCTGGGCTGCATCCAAAGAAGCATGGCCAGCAGGCCGAGGAAGGTGATTCTGCCCCTCTACTCTGTTCTCGTGAGACTCCCCTGAAGTACTGCGTTCAGCTCTGGGGCCTCCAACATAAGAAGGACATAGACCTGTTGGAGCAGGTCCAGAGGAGGGCCACAGAGAAGATCAGTGGGCTGGAGCACCTCTCCTATGAAGACAGGCTGAGAAAGTTGGAGGTCTAGCAGCCTTTCAGTCCATCAAGGGGGCTTATAAGAAAGATGAGGACAAGGGGTTATAGTTTTAAACTAAAGGAGGGTAGATTCAGACTAGATATAAAGAAGAAATTTTTTACAATGAGGGTGGTGAAACAGTGGTACAGGTTGCCCAGAGAAGTAGTTGATGCCCATCCCTGGAAATATTCAAGGTCAGGCTGGATGTGACTTTGAGCAACTTGATGTAGTTGAAGATGTCCCTGCTCATTGCAAGGGAGTTGGACTGGATGACCTTTAAAGGTCTCTTTCAACTCAAACCATTCTATGATTCTATGATATACCCATGATGCATGAAGTCACTGCAAATGAACTAGGGTTTGTAGTCAAAATGTACATAGGGATAGTGTACCCTTTGGGGTGCTTTGAGAGATGGCCTTTTCCAATAGTTCGTTTTTATTTTCTTCGTGTTTTCTGCTCTTTATTCACACATTTGCAGTAACATCAATTTAGACACCTTTTTGACCTCCTGTTTTACTTTGCCTCCTGAATTCTCCACGTCTGCACAGTCCCTGGTAGAGTGTCCAGGGCTCTGTGTGCTGCCACTTGGTGCCAGTGCCTTGTCTCTTGCTCCTGCTGCAGCACAGATGAGGTTATCCTGGTAATAAGGGAGTTGCATGAACACGTCATTTAGTGCAGATTGGCTGTATATCAGTACAGTGGTTGGTCACCAGAGTGGAAAGACCCCTTTCCCACAGGGACATGGCGAGAAGGGAATAAAAATGCTCTGGAAACATGTTTCAGATTGTCTGTCTCTTTTTGGCCCCTTGCTCCCACATTCAGGTGCTGCTGAGGCATTGGTCTGCCTTTCTCCATTGCAGGATGGAGGAAGACTCTTCTTATCTTGTTTTCTCCTTTATGCAGCCCAACAGCAATTTTGCAGTGTGTCTCCTTTGATCTGAGGGATGTCTTTCTGGGATGTACATCCCTCTTCATACCCCTCTCCTCAGGGACTAGGAGACTGTGCACTGCTGGGATTATAATTGTAATTTTTTATTTCTTTTCCACCGATATTTTAAATTCCTGGTAGTATCAGCATGGCTTAACTGGAGCAGAATGGTAAATACTATGCTGGTGCTAGAATAGAATAGAATAGAATAGAATAGAATAGAATAGAATAGAATAGAATAGAATAGAATAGTTCCAGTTCAAAGGGACCTACAATGATCATCTAGTCCAATTAATTAACAAGGATTCAGAAACTCGCTCTTTCCTCCTTGTAGTCCACACAAGTACATAAGAGAAAGAGGGAGACATAAAAAGTAGTAACTTTTGTCCCTTTCTACGTCAGTTTCAAAGGGAGAAGTTACCAATCTCTTAAATTATGCCATGGATACCATTTCTCTTTCTTGCAAATAAAGGGGGTTTGGGAGGTAAAGTTATTTCTGTTTATACACCAGCTCCTGAAATAGATCATGGTCTTTCTGATGACTGTATTTGCAGCACTCCTTGCTCTGCCATTCAAAATCCTGCTTGTGTTGCATACTCTTGTGCCTGTGTCAGCATCACCAGTGGCACTTCTGTCCCTGTCAGCAGTTGCAGAAGAAGAGCCCCTGTTCCCTGGGATGTGTCCCACGTTAACTGTCATAGATTCATAGATTTCTAGGTTGGAAAAGACCTTAGAGATCATCCAGTCCAACCGTGCCTAATCCCTCGTTAAACCATATCGCTAAGTAGTTCATCCACCCTTTTCTTAAACACATTCAGGGATGGTGACTCAACCACCTCCCTGGGCAGCCTGTCCATCCGCTGGCTGTGTGACACTTGTCCTTGTTTGTGCCACTGGGCAGTTACAAGCTCTGAAAGGTTATGATATTCCAGTGTTTTTAAACATTGTAGTAGGAAACCTGTTTTTTCCCTCCATGGATCCAGATTCTGAATCCACATTTTGTTGTGATTTGTAACCCTGGCAATACTGTGATGCTCCTCTTAGCTGTTACAGATCGAAGCCTTTTGTTAAAGAAATCTATGCGAGCGGTGCTCCTGATTTCCCAGCAGGCAAGGTTGCAGTGCACTATTCTGTGTTAAACAGCTGTAACAGCCATCATCTCCCAGCACACGTGTGTAGCCCTTCTGCTGAAGGAATCCCAGTCCCACCCCTGCTCAAGATTACTTCTCCTCTTTCATTTGCAGTTGAAACTCTCCATCAGCTTTGCAGTGTGTTTCCCTAGGAAAAAAAAAAAAAAGATGCTGAAGTGGCTTCTAATGTTGCTGGAAGAACTAGGAGTTCGTTACAAGAAAAAAAGCTGCTTACACACCCCACCTGCTGCAAAGCGAGCAAGGTAGAAAAATGACTTCTAGTACTGCTTCTATTAAAGAGAAGAGAAAAAACCACTGACAACTGCTAGCACTTGCCTTGTGCTAGGCAATTCGTTGTGCATTAATACGCACATGTACTCAATTGTGGGAAAGACCTGATCAAGGTGTGATGAGTCCTTCCACAGATGCTCATTTGGTAAGGGGAGATTTCTGCCTGCGCTGGCTTTTACGCCTTCTCTCTGTTACACCTTCACGTTGGCCTTTATATAACCAGATTTTGAGAGAAAACACTGCTGATCTTCCAGTCCAAACTAACTTCATCTAGAGTTAGCTTTGCAGATACAGAAGACTCCATATGACCATATCATACAGCAACTGAAATATTATTCTGAAAGGTGGCTTTAACTTTGCAGCATCATTTGCAAACTGTGCAATTAATATTACGGTTGTTTTCACTGATCTGTTGAGTTATTGGGAGGCAGTAGAAGGTGCTTTCTGTGACTAAGACATTTCTGGTCAGTGTGGAGGGGAGGGTGCATGGCATTTTCAGCATATGAGTATAGCTGGGGGAGTCTCCAAGCTCACCTTGGCCAGCGGCTCTGTAGAAGTGGGATTTGGGGCTGTAGTTCAGACTTAGGTGTCTCTGAAAGGACAGCCCTGGTCCTTGGACAACTGAAAAGGGCTATAGCCTCAAGCTCAGCTGGCTCCACTGAGGATGACCACAGTTCAAAAGCTGCTTTAATGGGCACATGCAAAGACTTTGAGGCTGCAGCTGGCAGCTTTGGAACCCTTATTCTTGGCTTTTTACATGGGGTTTCGGTTAGTCACACAGACATTTGAAAGAGATTCCAACTTCTCTGTATGAAGCATAATCCTCTGCAGTCTTGGAAGTGTCCTGTGTGTTGCGTTCTGTTCAAAATAAGCTCGTTGGAGGTTTGGCAAATATTATATTATATCATTCACTACTGTGCTGGATAATGTGAAGCTTAGCTGAATTACTTGGAAAAAATGACAGTAATAATCAACTATCATTACGCGGAGCTTTCCTGTGTTCAAATAAATCAGTTGCCAATTTCTGCCAGACTCTGCGAGGAGTGTCACAAATTATCAGCAGCTCCTTGAAATTCTGTTTCCAGCATTATGAACAAACATAGCAATTTCTAAACACGTGTTCTGTTTTCTGTTGTTTTTTGTTTTGTTTTGTTTTGTTTTTTCCCCATAGAAATCCCCTTATCATAGAATGGTTTGGGTTGGAAGGGACCTTATGAATCTTTCTGTCTATTGCTTTCTTTAGAAATAAAGTTTTCTCAACTGCAGTCAATTAATCAATTTTAGCCATGCTCATTATCCACAAGGAACTGTTTTTCCATCCCAAAATTCATAGACATTGCAGGGAGTTTGTTGTTCTAGTGCTCGCTGGCCTGATGACATCTATTTGCTTAGAAGTTTCACTTGTATCATAATTTCCTCTTTCTTTCACAACTTTTGCTGGCTTTCTTATTTGCAGATACTAGCAACTGTTACAATATCATGTGTCCCTGTTCTCAAATCTCCCTCCTCTTTAGCATTACCTGAGAAAGAATCTGTGACAAGAATTTTTTTTTTTCCTCCTTTTTACTGGTGTTTTGTAATTATAAGATCATGTACTGAAGTTTTGCTGGTAGAGGAGCCAGACTTGTCCCAGGGCTATTCCCAAGGGGTTTGATACCTGTTGCAATCATTACTATGGAGCTGTGCATGTGTTAACCAAACTCCTGACTTCCAGGGTCAAAGGAAAATAATTCCTTTTTGGCCTGAGTATAACATGCTCTGTTCTGTTTGTATTTCTTCCCCATTGGAGCATTTTCCTGCAGCAATTCTGCTCCTACCGCTTCTTGTAAAGCCGGTCACAGAAGTGCTGTTTTTGTGGTAAAGCAGATTTGCTGAGAGGGTGACTGTCTCTTTTGTATTTCACACTGCTATTCCAGTAGTATTCTTTTTCAGTTCTTTTGGGGAGTTGGTATTTTTAACTATTATCACTTTCACTTGAATTGGATTCTTTTATTTCCTAAAAGGTGACCAAAATTGCTTTGCTACATATTGATTTGCGATCTACTGTAGTCTGCCTCTAGGTCATGCTATTTGTAGTTTGGGAGGAGTGCTTGTATATGTTATTATACTGCTTTCTGGTGCTTCCAACTGCTAGAACATCACCAGGTGACCTCACCTCTTGTCAAGCTTGTCGGAATTTCAGGACTTGTTGTAGTACGACCTCACGGAATAACTCATGTGTGGAGGATACAGCAAAGGGCATTCACCATTAGCTCTGTCTTCCTAACAGATACCTGAAAGTGGTTAACACGATGAGCTTTCTTTCCAGCTTGTCAGTTCTGATTTTTCAGGAGTATTTCTGCATAGTTGCATATAGCTCATAACCACCATCTTCCCTTTTCTCTGGGGTGGCCAGAGAGACCTGCTCTCCTAAGAGATGGCCTTTAGTTGCATGTACTGTATGTGCTGCACTTTCAGGTCCTTCAGGACTTTCACCTCTACTGCTGGGCACGATGTCAATTCTCACGGAACGTGTTGTACCTGCTGCGAATGTCCTGCACTCCTTCCTTTGTATAAAGAAACCTTCTTTGGACTAGGAATAGGGACCACTAGAGGTACCTGATGAGTAGGTAACCCAGTTATTACTGTTAATAAAAGATACTTTTTTACAGGAGGGAACCACTTGGTAATGGATAGATGTTAAAGACAGTGAGATCAGAAGAATATAAGTAAAAAATATTAAGAAAAATATAATATTAGAAAAAGCCTTGATGAATAGAAAGAAGTTTGAAGAACAGAAGGAAGTTCAGACACATCCAAAGAGCTAGGGAGGGAGCTTTATACAAAGGTTTTGAGGAAAACCCTGGCTTGCCTGCATTTTCCTTACCTGTCTTAGTGAGCTTGCCACTAGAGACTCTGCTCTGTAAATAACCTTGCCTTCTTGCCCGTTACAAGGTAAGTAGTCTGGTCTTTCAGACCAGTTAGTTTGCTAAAGTCTTGTGTAAACCAGTTCAGTAGGAATAAACTTCATGTTGACCTGCAGGGGGTTTGGATTAGATGATCTCCAGAGCTCCCTTCCAACCTCAGCCATACTGTCATTCTATTATGTTCCCTAGTTTTAACTGTAATTTACCCTGGTTTTGTGGATATGTAGCATCCATCTAATTTTTATATTGTGTTCAGGCTTCAAAACAGGGAGAAAAGTGACAGTGCAACACTCAGGATTTATTGGCTGCGTTCAACTCTCCCTAAAAGTAACGTTCTCTAAATTGTTAGCTTTCATCTGATCCATGAGTATACTGCATTGCCACCCGTTGGGAAGCTGCCTATCGAAACTTAAAGAGTATAGTGTTATAAAGCTCCACTGCACTTTCCTTACATCTGTAATTTCTCTAACTCCTACAGATTCTCCTGCATATTGCAGGTGCTTGTGCTGCATTGGGTTAGCAGCCTTGGGGTACCAGGGCAGAGAAGGCAACTGGAAGGGCACACCGGTCCTGGAGATACTGCAAGAGCTGATGCTCATTTTGGGTGCCCCACGCAGATTTCCCAGGAACCTTCCTGCCTTCCAGGGCTCGAAACAGCAATCAGGCAGTCTAGCAAAGATGTGAAGGTGCTGCACGCAAGCTTCTGCCGTGGAGGAAAACCTCTCTAGGAGGGGTTTGCAGCGCAGAAATCTCAGGCTGCAGATTGTTGGCTTCTGCATAGTCAAAGGTATGTGTGTTGCCTCTAATAATCTGAAGTGATACTCTGCACATGTAGCTGGATATATGACAAAAATATTCTCTGATAAGAAGGCATATTTACTCTAATGTGTATTCATTTGAGATAAATTATCATTAGACTGTCATTTCTCTTTGAAGCCACATAATAATTTGTAATCGTTGCTCTAAGCCATAACGTTTTGAGACATGAAACCTGGGTTGCCTTTGGGGCTTTGCTAGCCCTAAGGGTCAGACTAGTAGGCTAGTCACATGAGAACAATTCCTGGAGGATGTATTTCTTCTATGTCAATATAAGGAAGATGTGTACTAGTGTATGTGTTGGGAAATTTCAAGGCCCAGCCACGAAAATTAAGTGACAGTGATTGCCTGTAGCTTGAAGACACTTGCTTGTTCTGCAGCTTAGGTGGGTAGCACTGGACCTTTATTTCTGTTTCTGTTTGGAGCTGTGCTCAAAATATCTAGCATTTTTTTTCAAAAGAATTTAGTATTGTCATATAAGAAATAGTTTTCACATTTCTGAGGAACTTGGGTCTTTAGAAAAGTTGTGGTTTTTCTCTAAAACAGAAAATTTATGTTCGCCATAAAAACATTCATTGCTAGAGGAAAGAACAAATGTACTCATGAAAGTATTAGTTTACATATGTGAAAACTTGTGATCTGAAAATGAATGCTGAGGGTTCTTTTGTTCTTTCTTTTTGCAGCTCTCCACATCGCTGACCCGCTGGCTAAGATGTTAATTCAAAGATTCCCAAACTGTTTTGTGAAATCCTTGATGCTGCTCCGCAGAGAGCAGACAGCTTGTTTGGTAACAGCTGCCTCCTCTTTGGCTCAGGCAAGTAGCTGTAATTCAAATAGGACATCTGAAATTTCACTCCTGCTGTTGCCTTTTGCAGTAAGCCGTTTGTTTAGCTGCTGTAGGGAAGCTGTATGGCCAGGAAGACTTTTCTCTGCAAGACAATCATTTAGGCAGTAACATGTGCAACCAAGAAAAAAAATCTCAGAAACAGGATCACCACAAATTATTTGTGATCTTATATTTGTGCGTGTCAGCTGCTGGATGGTAGCAGCCTGTAAGCACATTTTTATCTCATGATACGTTGATGTAAATGCCAGACCCCTTTTTCCTCCTTTAGTGGCAAGCAACCTCTGATATCTTCTGTTTGCTGAGGAGCGAGAATGGACACAAAGGCACCTCCTCCAGATCAGATGGTGTGTGGTAACTTGATTCTTTTAGTTATATTTTTCCATGTGTCATGTGGGCAATGTCTGAGAGGTGTCTGGTACGTTTTGTCTGTTCACAGCTCAGCTTGAAGTTACCTTGTGCAAGCGCTGCCACTTTTACCTCCCAATGCCAGCAGATAGCTGCCAGCCAGCTCTTCATCAGGCTCCTGAGCTTCTGCTCCCTTCCCCTCCCCACAAACAAACTCAGTATAATCCAGCAGTGGTGAGGATGGGACTATGCAAGGTTTCCAGCACTGGGGCAGTGCAGGTGTGAGTGTTGGCAGAGGTGATTGGATAATTGTAAGTTAATTTTTTGTTTTGTTTTGGTTTGGTTTTTTTTGTGTGTTTTTGTTTGTTTTGTTTTGTTTTGTTTTCTTTGATTTCTTTTTTTTTTTCCCCAAAAGGTGGCTTTTCCAAAGGCTTTCCAAAGAGGTCTTCCCTTGGTTCAGGAGGGTCTCTGAGCACCCTTCCTACCTTCCTTTACCTCAGTTGGTTTCCTCTGCTCACTTCAGCCTCTTCACCTCTAGTTCCATCTCCTGTGCACACTCCTTCCACCTCCCCAGGCTGCGCTGGCAGGCAAGGCGTCTTCTTCGCTTCCCTCCATGAGAAAGCTGCGTACTGCTGCCTTCACAAGAACACTCCGCCACAAGAGCGACTTTAACTTCTCCTTGTTTCACCACATCTCGCAGGTTTAATTGCTTCTGCAACAGCCATCAGCCAGCCGTTTGCCTCCACCCCGCCGGAACTCGGTAACTGCTGATAGTGTTTAATGCTCACGGGCTGCTGGATTGACAGAGGACTGTGTGGGGCTCCTTCTGCAATAATGAACAGGGCCATGTTTTCTTCTACTTTGATTCTTTGAGTCCTCAAAAAATCAGAAATGTACCCTAAAAGGCAAAGTATGAAGGGTTTTCATGCAGAGCTGCTGTTTTCAGCATGGACACACTGTGAAGTTCCCAGGTGCTCAGAAAGTATGTCTGTCTTCAGCTGTCACAGAACTAAGCAAAAGTTTCACTTCACACTTTTTTTTTTCCCCCTAAAAAAAGACTGCCAAGACTAATGCCTTTCTATTTTAATTTAGTAGTCCTGATTTACTTCGTGGTTTTTGGTAACAGATTGGAACCCAAACATGTTTTCAGTTGTTGATACTCTGATGTGTTTTTGATCTAAGGGCTTTTCAATTTTTCAAACAAAGTCTAAAGACACCAAAGGAAAACTGGAGGAAAAAATTCATGTATTTTATCACCAACTTCAGGAAAGACAATTTCCCGGCTGTTGACCATGGAGCTACAAATAACTTTAAGCAGAGAAAACTGTACTGCAAAGCCTTAAGCTCCACGTGCAAACAACATAGAGCAAGGCTATGCCGCCTCCATCTTGATTCCTAAAAATGCATAGCTAGTAACAACTCTGCCTACATTTGGCCCCACTCCCAAAGAGCATATATGGTGTTTATCATATTATCTGAAGTCCAGGATCTTAATTATAAATAATTAAGATTTTTAAAGGTTATGAATTGGCTTGAAAGTTTGGTAAATAATATAGCTGCAGAGCTGTGTTAAGAATGCTTGTTTGTTTTTTTTTTTTCTGATCTGGGCCTGTACGTGTCCTACATACTGATGTCTAAATCAATTGAAGAGTTTCCCAAAGGAAGTAAAAGAGTAACAGCTGCAATTCCATGAGCAAGAACATATCCATCGCAGACAACATTTTCCATTATGTATATACAGTTTTTAGGCTCTGATTTATTTGTAAGACTTCAGGAAGAAGCTCAGTCATCATTTGTAGCTCAGTGAAGATCTCTGGCTAATGCAACATGTGGCTTAAATACTACATCTTACATTGATGTAACCTGGCTAGCATTTCAGATATAAGGAGCAGCTATCTGCCCTGGTTTTGAACTCAAAGTACACCATAAGCACAAGATTGTTTCTTAAGCGAGTTCAGCAGCCCAGATTGAAAGGAGTTTGGTTTGACCTAGACTGGTAGTTTGCAATTTGCTGTGCTACCTACCCGGGTTGTTCCTGCTGCAGGGTGCATACATAGATGCATAGATGGTGCCAAGCATTCCTCTTGATACCAAAAGAAGATGGAGGGCTTTGCCATGGTATCCCTGTTCCTTGCAGGGGGGTTGGACTAGATGACCTTTGAAGGTCCCTTCCAGCCCTAACGATTCTATGATTCTATGATTCTATGATTCTATGGTGCATGACTGCAGATAAGATGAAGCAAAAAGCAGAAGTAATAAAAGTTGGGAAAAGAGCAGCAAAACGAGTAAGGAATGTAAGACTTCAGAGACTTTCTGTCTAAAGAAACCTTTAAAAGATAATGAGAACTTCCAAAGAGAAAGGTTATGTATTGGGCAAATGTAAAATATTCATAGCATCTTCAGAAAGAACTGAGTGACCTTGAGGACTGCAGTAATTGAAAGGGACTGAAATTTAACAGTACAAAATGAAAGGTCAGGTACTCGCTAACTAATAACAAAACCTTTATTACAAATTAGGACCTTATCGGCTCTCAATGACAGAGGAGGAAAAGGTTCTGGAAGCACTGGTAGATCAGAGAGTGGCTGTAAGTATCCAAAATGATGTGTCTGTGAAAAGACAGTTCGACTAGGTTAGCCGCGTGCTGTGGTGGTAGGAGAATATCAATGTCATTACATGAGGAATGCTAGAAATACTGATGCCAGCCCTGGCATCCCAGGCTGCATTCAGCAAAGTGTTGTCAGCAGATCAAGGGAGGTGATCTTTACCCTTTGCTTAGCCTTAGTGAGACACATCTGGAGTGCTGCATCCAGTTCTGAGCCCCCCAGTACAAGAGAGACATGGACATATGGGAGTGAATCCACAAAAAAAACCACAAAGATGATTAAGGGCTTGGAGAGTCTGACGTATGAGGAGAGGCTGAGAGAGCTGGGGCTGTTCAGCCTGAAGATAAGCACCACTCACAGGGTGGTGAGGCACTGGAACAGGTTGTCCAGAGAAGTTGTAAATGCCCCATCCCTGGAAGTGTTCAAGGCCAGGTTGGATGAGGCTTTGGGCAACCTGGTGTAGTGGAGGGTACCCCTGCCCATGGCAGGGGTTTGGAACTAGATGATCTTTGAGGTCCCTTCCAACCCAAACCATTCTATGATTCTATGATTCTATAAGATGAGAAGGCTCAGGGGGATCTCATCAATGTGTATCATACCTGATGGGCGAGTAAAGAAGATGGAGCCAAGCTTTTCTCAGTGGTGTGTAGTGATGGAACAAGAGGCAATGGGCTCAAACTGAAACTCAGAAAATTCCATTTAAGCATGAGAAAAAACTTTTTTGCTGTGAGAATGACTGAGCTCTGAAGCAGGTTGCCCAGAGAGGTTATGGAATCTCCATCCTTGGAGATATTCAAAACCCAACCAAGCATGGCTGTGAGGAACCTACTCTACGTGATTCTCTTTGAGCAGGACTTTGGACTAGAGGATCTCCAAGGGCTTTCCCACCTCAGTTGGCCTGTGTTTGTGTGATTCACAGGAGATGGACTCAGGCTGTAAAGAGTACAGAGAGGAGACACTGGGATGAGAAGGGACCTAGAGCGCCAATCCTGCTTGGAGGGCTGAAACTTCTATCTAAAAACCACATGCAGTGTAGGGAGGGGGGATGTAAGCACCACAGAGAGAGAGGAACTATTTATTGCAAAAGGCCATGGTCACACAATAACAGTTGGGTTTGTGCTTGTCATAAATTACTGGAAAGTTAAAGTCAAAAGGAGTTATTCAGCCATCAGAGTAATCACATTTGCTAACAAACTTCTAGAGGGTAGGGACAAAAAAAAAAGTAGCAAAATTTAACTTCTTTTAAACAGCTGCTGGAAATCATTAGAAGAGAAATGCTATAATACAATGCCTTCATGATGTGGAAGTCCTTCAGTCCAGAGAACTCAATTCTATAGGTGTCATTTGGATTACTCCAGTTTCTGTCTCCTCATGGAACAAGTGAATGCTAAAAGTAAAGTTATTCATCTCTGCAACTCACATTTGTAAGATATTACTAAAAAAATATTTTCAGGAGTTAGAAAGAATGAGAAAACCAAATGTGTAAGAACATCATCTGTAGTTAAACTGGCTGTGATTTAGAGCCATTACAGAGAGTTCAGCAAAATCAGTCACGGAAACATCACTGTCAAGATGGGACTGAACTGAGTGAGAGGCCTGCGGACATTGCTTTGAAAATACCAAACAACATGATTAATTTTACTTTAAACTGACCCTTTCTTATCTTTTAAGTCCCATTTAACACATCAGAACAGGAGGCTAATGGTTTAGGTTCTGTCTTCAGATACCTTGCTGAAAATCTCTAATTTCAACCCCAGAAACGTGTGTTGGAAAGTGCTTTCACTCTTTAGGATGAAAATTCCAGCTAAAATTCTTCTTGTCCTGTCGCTTTTGTTGAAGACAGAAATTGGCTGTGGCATTTTGGGGCTCTGTTGAACGTCTACTCTGTGAGAAGGATGTTATGAGGATAAGCTACAGTTTTTATTCCTCTATACTGTTGCCTGGCTCTAGAAAGGACTTTCTAGCACCACTTCTTTCATATTCCTCCAGAAAATTCACTTCTGTCCCAAAGCTCCAAGTCAAATGGACTAAACTGCATCTTCATAACTCATCCTTTGAGGAGAGTCTATACATCTGTGCTTCGACAACGTGCAGACTGTTCAAGCTATGTGGGCGACTGAACACGACAGAAATCCCAGAAAATTGATAACAACTGCATTTCACGCAATTACTAATGCCAATTAATTTCTTCACAATGGATAATTACTATAATTTCTATTGAAACATCTGTGGGAAAAGAGAAGGCAAAGTGAAGCACTGTAGAGCAATTTTGTAGAGCTGTAAAATAAATAAGTAGATAAATAGCTCCAGTCCCAGATGCTGGAATCCTGAGCAATGCACAGGGAGTCTGCGGCATTGAGGACTTCTCCTTCATGGTTTCTGGGTAGCGGGTGTGTTGATTATAGCCCTTGGTGCACAGTTCTCAGCAACAAGTTTGATGAGTACGATTGCTCTGTTTGATTTGACCACATGGTTGCCTCCTGTACTGTTACTTCTGCACTTTTCTTTTTATGTCAATAAAATGTCTTAACGTGTCAGTGCTGTCCACTGTACAGCCTTTTGGGTACCTGCTGATGAAATATCCTCTGTCACCTGAGGCTGGCTCGGCATTGGGGCTCACCACCCCCCCGAGAGCCGCTCTCCTCTCCCAGCTTCGCACCCATGCAGCTCAGTCCCAGGCAGTTTGCAGCCAGGCTTTTGATACCAAGCCCCTCAGCTGAGTATGCTTGGCCTCAGTGTTTCTTCCTGCCCTTTCGATGCCTTCAGAGTCACCCCTCAGCCAAACCCAGGAATAGCAACAGCGGCTTTTATTTCCTCTCAAATGATCTGGGAAGGGCCTCGGACATCTGCAATATCTCCAGCTGGTTTCTGCAGCACTTGTGCAAAGGCCGTTTGCAGTGGATTCGGTGGGATGTGTGACATCAAGCCTCATCTCCCTTCCAGTTCATTTGCCCTGTTGGACCTACCAGGGTGTGGTGGTGACCTTGCCCTGATAACGCTTGATTCCCATTGCAGCCCAGCTTCAGTCTTCCCCATTTCTTTGATGGTTCAAACTTCTGCCAGCGAGTTGCACTAAGTTCTCCATCGCACTGCAAAAATGGAGGGACACGTGCGCAGTGTTAAAAATCTTTTGCATCTTGTAGGCAAGTGCTGAGGAGTAGCTGTGGATGTGCAGTGACTCACATGAGCTGGGAAGCGGATGGCTCTTAGTTATGTGTGCAGGCCTGCACACTGTCCAGACATCGGTGCTTTATCATAGCTTTGTTCTCTACTGTCAGAAGCGTTATGCTGCAAATCTTCCTTCTTACCTAGCATGCACGCCTGTAAATCTTCACCTGTGTGGCTGCAAATCTAGTCAGTATCTCTGAAATTGCTCAGTAGCTCATGCTGGGAGATGATGCAAGAAACGTCAGCTGGTCTGCGTGCAAATCAAACCTAGGGGGGGGTAGACAGAGACTGAGAAAAATTTGGCAATGCAGATTTAGCTGCAGGTAGATAACACAGGCCTGATATCCAGGAGCTGGATACATTTGCCATCAATTTTAGCTAATAAACCATCTGGAACATCTGTTTGGATGTTCAGTCTGATGAAATGCTCTTCCAAGAGATAGGACCACTGAGAAACAGCTCAGAACTTCTGCTAGTTATCTTTTTAAATCAGAGCTCTCAGTCACAGAGCCCAGATAAAAGTTTGAACACTCCCAGCACTCACCAGCTCATTTCCTTGGCAAAACTCAACAATGTCCTCACTGTTCCCGGGCAGAGGCTTGCAGGGCTCCTTCCTGCTCCCCTGCTGCCTCTACAGCCCCATCCCACCGCCTCCGGGCTGCGCTCCCTGCGACCAAGCTGCTTCTCATCACCGTCCTCTTCCTCAACCAGGTGCTTGCTGGTATCACCCTGGCCCTGAACCCTTCGGTGATGAATCATGAGGAGTCGGTGTCCAAATGTTTCAGAATTAACACAGCCTGGAGAAGAGCCTGTGGCTCTTGTAGCTGGCACGTGTTCCCTGATGTGATGTGGGGGACCCTGTCCTCCCCAGTGCAAGACAGGGATGGTTTCCAGCCCTGTGTGATCTGCACGTGGTCACGGTTTGCTCTGCCTGTCTTGCTTCTGATAATGCAGACATTGCCTGAGACTTGTGCTTAGATGGATGGGAAACCAAATCAAATTATTATCTTTGCCTGAAAACTATTATGGTTATAAAGCAACATAAGGAGAAGAATTGAAGTTAGATTTGAATTACCAGATCTTTTTACCACTCAAAAGTTTTCATAAAACCACTTTCATGTGCAAAATACCCTCTGTCTTCTGATGACGAGCAGAACGCAGAACGCGTGTGGACAGATGATTAAGCTGGGAGTGTTCAAAACTTTATCTGGGCTCTGTGACTGAGAGCTCTGATTTAAAAAGAAAAATAGTATTAATTTTGTCGTGTGCAGCAGCAATCACACTGAGGTTATCTGCAGTTTTTGTAAACTGCAGAAGGATGCTGAATGCCTGCAGTTTCCTGAACCCGTCTGTAAGTAAATCTGGCCTCACGTCCATGCTGCAGGGATGGAAGAGGCTCAGCCTCTCTGGTTGGATCTATCCAGGTGCTTGATCATGCCATTAAGTGTCTCAACAATGAATATTAACTACCACTCTTCTGCTTTCATTTTTGAGGAATACTGGATTACTGCAGACTTAGTAGAAGAGATTGAGAATAGAGTGATTTAAATCAGACTTTCGCATTGTTAAGATGCAGGCTGTGTTAATTTTTCCTGCAAGAATGGTTTTGCTGTATGTCCTGCCCGAGTCATAGAATCATAGAATGGTTTAGGTTGGAAGGGACCTTACAGATCATCTAGTTCCAACCCCCCTGCCATGGGCAGGGACACCCTCCACTACACCAGGTTGCCGAAAGCCTCATCCAACCTGGCCTTGAACACTTCCAGGGATGGAGCAGCCACAAGTCCTCTAGGCAACCTGTTCCGGTCTCTCACCACCCCCATTGTAAAAATTTTTTCCTTATCTCTAATCTAAATCTCCCCTCTTTCAGTTTAAAGCCATTACCCCTTGTCCTATCACTACACGCCCTTGTAAAAAGTCCCTCTCCAGCTTTCTCACAGGCACCCTTTAGGTACTGGAAGGCTGCTAGAAGGTGTCCCTGGAGCCTTCTCTTCTCCAGGCAGCACTGCAGAGAGGTGCAGCATCCCGGGGCAGCAGCTGTGTGAGCTGAGGGCTGGCATTCTTTTCCAGAAGAAACTCTTTGGTGTATTGACTAATCTGAGGGTGATGGTAGCAGCACTGCAGGTATGTAAAAGAGAATAATATCCCAGATTTCCAGTAGAGAGATGGTAGGATTTCTTGCCAGGGCTTGTTCTGCCTGTGTCTGGGATCATGTGTGCAGCTCTGCCTTCAGACTGGAAAAAGTCTGCAGAAGGATTCTTGTGGGGAACGGGAAGAAGGAAGAACACATCATATCCGAAAACGTAGGAGCTTTTCTTGTTTAGCTTAGCTAAACGGAGGCTGGGGGGGATACAGCTGCTGTCTGTGAAAATCCTGGTAGGGTGAATGAGTATGTTCTGAAAACTGCAAAAGTGGTACAAGAACTGAAAGTATGTAAATGGTGGCTCGCTGAGCTCTCTGCTGAGCTGGTCACTTAACTATAGTATGTACACATGTTACAGGTAAAATTAAAATTACATAGGGAAAGAAAAACAAGTTAGTGAGCAACCCACAGAAAATCAGTGCCTTAAAATCTGGTCCTTTGTGCTCAGGGACTGGTGCTGCCACAGTTCCCCAGGGTTGTGTGTTGTGATTCCTCTTGGGATGTGCAATAGCGATGTGGCATCCTGTGAATCATGTCATACTGTGAAATATGGCTTTGAATTTCACAGAATAGAGGTCTGCTGCAGAAGCCTTGTTTGTTCAAGCTTTGCATTTTGTTTCTTGCATTGTCTAGAGGAACTTCGATATGGGAATATTAATATTTTACGTCGATTCACAGACAGGTCTTTTTTCACTCAGGTCCCTGCTAGCAGATGTTCCTTATCTCTTGCCTTTTAGAGGATTGCTATTACCCTCCAGCTGGCCCTGTTTCCTTTCGATTAGGGATCCAGTAGCAGTTACCTAAAGAAAGAGAATTTTCTTTCACATCTTGTTGCATTTTTTTAAAGAATTTGTTTGTCATTCAGACTTCAAGGATTCTCCATAGGGTAAATTTGTCTGGACTTGTGGATAATGGTTAACTCTAATGAAGATAACCTTTCCTGTTCCAGCCACCTCTAACATTATTTTATCCCCTATTATTTCATATTTTCCCAAACTACAAAGGAGGCCTGTCTGCCACATTCAGCTTCTTTCTGAGGCTATTTTCAGAATTCCTGCTCTGGTTAGTAAGCTAGCAAGGCATCCTCAGTGTTGTTTTAACTGTGGTACCTTATTTATGCTGATGGTACCACGGGTGAAAAGGAACTTTCTGCTCCTTTCAAGTTAAGTTGCAACAATGAAGACTGTTTGTGTTGTTTATTTCCTTCTTCTGCTTTGTTTTTGTTTGTGAGCAGCTTGGATTTGAAGGTGCCAAAAACCTTCAGATATTCTGCTTTTTCATTCTGATAAATGCACTTGAAAGAATATTTATACGTAAGAAAAAATACCCCAAAACTCAAATCTTATAAAGCCCTGTACGGATCTTTTTCAGTTCTCTTTCCAAGGCTTTTTCTGTAGCACTTCTCCTTCCCAGCGGATCCATATTTTTCGAGTAAGACAAGAACATTATCTTATGCCTGAGGCCTGTCTGAAGTCAATGAAAGGTTGTAAATTGACTGCAGTGGGTACCTTATCGAGGTGCATCTTACGGTTGTCAGGCAGGTTAAGCAAGCTTAGTTAACTAGAAAGTATTTTTCTCACTAGTGCAATTTATTCTGAGTAATATTTTATTATACGTCTTTTGGGTTAAAAGGGCACTAGAAAATGGTCTGGAGGTAGGAGATTAGGTGAAGGCAGCTGATTGTCCAGCTTGAATGTAGACATGGTCTGTCCTCTTTTAATATTCCTATTAAAATGAATTTGGCATGCTTTGTTAGTGAGAAGTCAATTCAATAGTTTATGCATCACAGGAGGTTAAGTGCATGTAATTCCAGAAAACCAAACCAGAGCCTGAAGTGTTAACACACAGTAACTGGGCCCATTCTGTAAAAGGGATAATTCCTCATTGGAGCTGCGATATTCCTGATCCCTTCTTTCAGGCTTTTTCTTTACATACCCTGCCGTAATTGTCAAAATTAGCTGTAATAAATAATGATGTTCTGTAGTTAGGTGGGTGATCATCTTTAATTTTTCAGTGGACATTGGTCTGTATCAAGCTTACTTCTGTGACAAGGTACTCCTTCATTTCTCAAATTTTTGTCCTGTCATAAGCAACCGTATGAACGATGTCCTTTCACTAAAGCATAGGACCTCTGTGTTCTCTGGCAGTCACAGTGTCCACTTGCCCCTTTTCCTTCTGCTGGGGTGAGCTGGGTGCAGAAGGACTCTCTTGCATGCACGAGGCTGCTGGAGTTCGGAGGGCCCTACAGGGAGGACACAAGCAAGTCAACAGAGTAGGCTGTTGAGCAAACTGCACTTGTAGAGGTTTAAAAGTCGGTAGGGTGGAATCAGAGGGCATTTCGTTCATGTAGCACCTTCTAGCTGTTTGATCTCACTGAGAAAACTCAAGTCCCATACACTTCCACACCCTTATTTAGTTACTCTTTGGAGCAAGAACGTGGATTGAGTTTGTAGTAGAGCTAGCAGCGTTTTGCCTCTCAACATAGAGCAATTTTCATCCTGTGAGTGAGAACATTCAGATAGCTCCAATAAAAGGAAGACCAGATCTAAACTGCTTCTTGGCTGCTTCTATAGACTGTTTCTGATATTGCTTAGCAAAGGATCTGGCATCTGGGTGCTTCTCAAATGGTCAGAGAGGGAAGAGATTGCTCTCTTTCTGAGACAGCTTGTGCAGTAATGTCTGGATGATGCTCAGCTCTCCTTAGTGCTCCCTGTGGGTTTTCTCAGTCCTTCTTTCTATCAGACTCTTTCAGTGTACACAGTGGACCATCTCAGAGGTTAGCATAGCAACAGCCATGCTGCCTCAGGACAAAGTCCATCTTGCTCAGGACACTGTCTCCACCAAGACCCAACAGTGCATGCTTGAATGAAGAACGTAAGAGTGATCATTGCTATAGAATAATACCTATGATCCCAGCACTTAATGGTTTAGGGACTTTCTGGATAAGAGGTCCCATCCATACTGCTGTGCTTAATGGCCAAGAATGGCTGATCTTCCTGGAATTTGTCTAAGCCTTCCTAAACCTGCTTAATCCTTCAGCCTCCACAATGTCCTGTGGCAGTGAGTTCCACAGTGCCATCATGAATATTGCAGAAAAAGAGTTTGATTTTGCTTGTTAAGTTAGTGAGGTGAGGGGGGTTATGATCTGTAGCTTATACTTCAGCATGACGAGGAGGTCATGGCTGCAGAGTTTGCTGGCGTGATGCAGAACCACTGGCTCGTTAAGCCCCTCAACCGCGGTAGCGCACAGTGCTGAGAGCTCACCAACACTGTGCACGGCTGCGTTTGGGGAGCCAGCCTGAAGCAGTCTCTTTTCACGCCTCTCCAGTGCCCACAGTTTCTCATCAGAGCAACTCATCCAGCATGAGCACCTCCGGACACCAAGCTGCTTGCAGACATACCTCTTCTCTCTTCCTTGGGGGAGGAATGGAGCAGCAAGCCAGGCTTGCCTGTAGTGTTAATGGAGAAGGAGTGATCAGGCTTATATTCACCCTGAATGAGGTGAAATTAAAATGGCTTGTGGGCAAAAATAGGAAATAAATCATGTAAGTGAGGGAGCAACTGAGAGTCAGTTTCTCTTTTGAAGCCAAATTCACTAAATGGTAAGCAAGATAAGTCCTTGGGTACTTCTTGATGTAGAACAGAACAGACCTCATCCATTTTTCTACCTGTCCTTGGCTAGAAAACTGTGACCTTTTTCTTAGATGCAAGTGTTGCTGCAGTGATCCAGGCTGTTCCTTATGAGAGTCAGACTCTGCAATGGGCTCTGCCTGGAGAGGAATGCAGCTGCTTCCCAACTCAGCTGCGCTTTCCTCAGGGAACTTGGTAACATTTATACTCTTGAGTCTTCCTGGCTTTCAGTTTGATTCTGGATGCAGTTCATGGTTCTTGGTACATTGATTTTAAATGTAAAATACTTTGGATCCTAGTCGTGAACCTGCTTCTCACCGTCTGATGCTGTGGGAGCTGTGGTAACTGCCTTTAGGAACACATGGGAAAGGGCTGGTATTTCTGGTGAGGACCTCTCAACCAAAATTGTCACTCTTTTTTGTCTTACCCTGAATGGCTTCTTTTATGTTTACTTTTGAATCTCATCTACTTTTCTGTGGCTTTTTTGGGAGACCCTGGGGCTATGTCTGAATTTGGAAATGAAACATGCCTGAGACAGTTCCCAACAGAGGGTGGTCGTGTCCATGGTGTTAAATTCTCATTCCTCCAGCACAGAGTGGCCAGCTGCTGACTATACTTCTTAGCCTTGCTCTCTCCTGTGCCTTGCCAGGGAATATCTGGGAGGCTCTTGGATGATCTGTAGCAAAACCATGGCAGGAACCACAGTAACAATTTAACAGTCCAAGTGATTAGTTCCAGCAATTGGGAACATTTCCTGGCGCTGCTTAATTTATTAATAGAAACTTAATAGGGATGACTGATTGCTGATGATTGGGATAAGGTTTGCAGAAGAACTAACTAATGATTTTGAATTCTTGGTAAGGTTTTGCTGAAAATGCTGGTATTTCTAATTATCTACTTGGAGACATTTGCGGAGATCTTTGCACAAACAGACAGCTTTGGGTGAGAGCAGTATGGTTCCCCAGAGCAAGAACAGTGCTTCCTGGGCATTTGCTCTGGGTGACGACAGAAGAGGTAGGAGAGGATTCATAGAATCATAGAATCATAGAATGGTTAGGGCTGGAAGGGACCTTCAAAGGTCATCTAGTCCAACCCCCCTGCAAGGAACAGGGATATCTCCAACTAGATCAGGTTGCTCAGGGCCTTGTCCAACCTAGCCTTGAACGTCTCCAGGGATGGAGCATCCACCACCTCTCTGGGCAACCTGTTCCAGTGTTCTACCACTCTCATAGTAAAAAATTTTTTCCTAATATCCAACCTGAACCTACCTCCCTCTATTTTAAAACCATTACCCCTTGTCCTATCATAACTGGCCCTCCTGAACAGCCTCTCCCCATCTTTCCTGTAGGCCCCCTTGAGGTACTGGAAGACCGCTATAAGGTCACCCCGGAGCCTCCTCTTCTCCAGGCTGAAGAGCCCCAACTCTTTCAGCCTGTCCTCATAGGAAAGGTGCTCCAGCCCTCTTATCATCTTCGTGGCCCTCCTCTGGACCCTCTCCAACTGGTCCATGTCCTTCTTATGTTGGGGACTCCAGAACTGGACGCAGTACTCCAAGTGAGGTCTCACGAGGGCAGAGTAGAGGGGGAGAATCACCTCCCTCGACCTGCTGGCCACGCTCCTCTTGATGCAGCCCAGGACGCGGTTGGCCTTCTGGGCCGCAAGAGCACATTGCCGGCTCATATCGAGCTTCTCGTCCACCAGTACTCCCAAGTCCTTCTCCTCAGGGCTGCTCTCGATCCAATCACCACCCAGTCTGTATTTATGCCTGGGATTGCCACGACCCAGATGTAGGACCTTGCATTTGGCCTGGTTAAACTTCATGATGTTGACACGGGCCCACCTCTCCAGCCTGTCAAGGTCCCTCTGGATGGCATCCCTCCCTTCCAGCGTGTCGACGGCACCACACAGCTTGGTGTCATCGGCGAACTTGCTGAGGGTGCACTCCATGCCACTGTCCACGTCACCGACAAAGATGTTGAAGAGGGCCGGGCCCAACACGGACCCCTGAGGGACGCCACTCGTGACCGGTCTCCACTTGGACATTGAGCCGTTGACCACTACTCTCTGAGTGCGGCCATTGAGCCAATTCCTTATCCACCGAGTGGTCCATCCATCAAACCCATGCCTCTCTAATTTAGAGAGAAGAATGTCGTGCGGGACAGTGTCAAAAGCTTTGCACAAGTCCAGGTAGATGACATCCATTGGTCGACTCTTGTCCACCGATGCTGTCACCCCATCGTAAAAGGCCACCAAGTTGGTCAGGCACGATCTGCCTTTGGTGAAGCCATGTTGGCTGTCACCCACCACCTCCTTGCTCTCCATGTGCCTTAGCATGGTTCCCAGGAGAATCTGCTCCATGACCTTGCCAGGCACAGAGGTGAGGCTGACCGGTCTGTAGTTGCCCGGGTCCTCCTTGTTCCCCTTTTTAAAAATGGGGGTTATGTTCCCCCATTATTTCAGGTGATTATTTCAGGATGCTGATACATCTGTGATGCTGGTCACTTGGCCACACTGCGTGGGGTCCAGCGAGGAAGGGCTTGGGAGTCCCTGAAGCAAGAATGAGCCAGGTGGCTCTGGGAAGGAAGGTCCAGGTGACCTGGAAGGGCTGAAAAGGCAAGGAGGTGGAACCTGACTGTGTCTCCATGGCACACGGCTAGCGCTATTTCTGAGAGCTTAAGTCAGTTAATCTAATACTCAGGCTGTCTGATCAGAGCTGGATTTGACTCTCTAGGATTGGAAGTTCAGGAGCAGGACATATACAAAAAATCAGAGGTCAGGACACACGCTGTTTCAGTTTATTTCAGGCATGCATCAGGAGTTTTTGTTGTTGTTATTCTTTCATAAAGCTTACCTGAGATTTTGTGCCCCAGTTAGGGAATATTTCCAGCTCTGTTCAGATTTTGAAGGGCAAGGCTGAAGTAGCTCTGGCTGTTGAGGGAATGGGGGAAGGTGATATAAAAGTGGTTGTTTGGCTGTGCAGATGTTTGGCAAAAGAGAGCTTTAAAGATTAAATTCCACTGGGAAATAAATAAGCAGCCAGCACAACTCAATGCCTCGTGCTCCTGACAGCGATCTCTGCCTCCAGCAGCAGATTCCCAGCAGCTTCACACGCAGCAAATTGTTATATAGTAATAATTCCAAAGTTTCTTTAAAAAGGAAACTTTTCTAATGCCTTAAGGGCAAGAATTGACTTGTCTTGTGGGTTTCATTAGTAGCTAATACATTTTGGTTCTACTGTAACATAAAGTAAATACTGGAAATTTAGGTTAAAGGCTGACTTTTATTGATCTAAGATACTACAAAAAATCTTGATTATTAAATGCCTTTCTCTTCACCTAGCATTGTGGCAGACTGGGGTATGTTCCGTGTTTTAGGAAAGCCCAGATGTCTCTCAAGATTTCATTAATTTGAGGTTTACTTCACAAAAAAAATATGAGACTGTCTTAGGATCTTGAACACTGTCATACTGAGCTTTCCTGCACACCGCTGGACCGTACATTTCAAACATGCAGCTGGGCTGCATTTCTAAAAACCACCACAGATTCATAAATTGGGAAAAACAAAGTTATACTGAGCATGATCTTACTTTTGCTGGCTATAGGTCAGAAGAGAAACGTTATTACGAGGAGCTAAAAAGGGTCATTCATCTTCCGTATATTGCAGCAGCTCAATATTGTAGCAGGATAAAAAACACTTGAAAATCTCTGGACACAGCTTTAGGAGTTCCAGAGCATATTGGCAATTGAGATAATAACAATGATATTCTGTGATTGATGGCAGATTAGGGAAAATCTTGATTGAGAATTGATGGGCCCCCGTTAGTTTCTGTTCTTTGTTGTGCTGCATCTGGGCCAGCCTCTGGGATTTGATTTGGCAGCTGGTTTGTGAGCCAGGAGAGTCAGATGCAGCCTTAGATTTTTAGGTCTCTGGAAGTGACATCTGGTTGAGTGTGATCTGATTTTTTTTGTCTGTTTGTTTTTGGTTTTGTTTTTATTTTTTCAGTAGTAGGGATTATAGACTTGATCACACTGTCCTGAAAATGTTCAGGAAATGATTTCTTTTTTCCTTTTCTTTTTCTTTCCTTGGTCAGAGGGGGTTGGCTGACCTGGTGACATGTTCAAGAGTTGGTCATCTAAGGCCTGAGTAAATAGAAATTTCTTATATTTAGGTGTGCTCAAGCATGTTTTTAGGCCTGGGAATGTTCTTTATTCACATATGTATTTGTTGTAGGCTGTATGGATCATGCACTGCTTGATGTTACAGATTTACAAATCACATGTTGGACATACGCTCGTAACACTTAATATTTTTTCCTCTCGAAGATCCTAAGAGTGTTTCAAAGATATGGAGACAACAGTGACACGTAGCTAATTCTGTGTTAGGAACTGGGGTTGTACAAACCTGCACAGTACAGTTTACAAAGCTCCAAAGGGAAAGCTTCATTAGGCAGAATTCACATACTGCTTTTGGAGTCTGAGCAGTGCAACTGCCCCAGAGTGATGCAGCATCTCTAAGTAAGAGAAGAGTTTTGTTAGAACGCCAGTTTTATCTCTGTTTTTGGAAAGAGACACAGCTCACCTCACAATGTTAAAACTGCTATACTTTTTTAAGCACCCGGGTTTTAATTGCAAGTCTCAACCTGAATACGCCCAGTGCTACTTAGCTTATCACATTGAGCAAGAATAAAGCCTGTGGGAGTAGAGCAGCAGGACTTGCATTGATTTCAAAGCTTCTCTGCACTAGAGTTAAAAACTTTGTAGGACACTTTGGGTGGTTGCCTATCAAAATTAATGTTTAACGTTTCTTCTCTCAGCAGCACAAATAGAAGTCAAGGGGCGAGGGGGCTGTAATAGATCACTTTGTGCTAGGTTCTTGCCTGCTTGGTCTTTTGTATGCTTTTTTTTGTGTGTGCAGAAAATTATATAAAGGAACAAGAAATTAGATAAATTTCACATGGCACTTCAGATCTGCATGTGGAGATTTGTATTCAAACTGTAGAAGCAGTAGGTCAGAGACTGCTGTTTACAGCAGTGCTTGATTAGAGGGAAAGGCTTTTTTTCAGAAATCATCCGACAAAATGGAGCTCTGTGGCACTGTCATCCCTTGAAGAGAGGACTCAGCCCTAATCCTTTCAGACCAAACTGACAGCAATTTACAAAATGCAGCCTTGTTAGTGTGATGCTTGTAAAGTTTTCTTCCTTTCATCTGTTCAGTAAGCTTCAAGTTTTCATTTTTCTGTAACTGGCATTTGATTCTGGGGCTTCAGCTTACATCAGACACAGCCTTTCAAACACTGCATCTTTAGTCCCCTATTGAGGACTTGTAGCTATTGGACATCACTTGAAAACATGACAGGAACTGGTCCCTCTTCCCAGCTCGATGAGATAAATGAGGCAGTGTTAATTAGCTATGGGCCACACTCTGCAGCGCTCTGTGAATGCTGCCTTTCTTCATACGTGCCAAAGTGGCAGAATACAGCCCTGCCTTGAGGGCACTTTTTGAAGCCTGGTATGGAGATTTAACCACGCAGTTGCAGTTCAAGCCAGCAACAATTGTGTCCCGAAGCTTTCAAACCCTGCTCAGTGCTCTGAAAAAAAAATTCAGAAGCATCTGACTCTGCAGTGAATAACAACAGAAATGTTTGGCACTTCTGAAGCAGTTAACATCTGCTCATATATTAGTTAATTAACAGAGCAATATTAATCTTTGGAGAAGCCTTATCATTCGTCAGATGTAACAAATAAAAGGAGATATCAGTGCTGGCACAGGAGTGCGCAGGCTGCACACTGATGTTGTCATTTTAAATTAAAAATTTGTCCAGAAACAAAGAGCTGCATTTTGAAGCCTCCCATTGACTTCATTCTGTCTTGGCTAAGGGCCCAAGTGTGACTTGTCCACGTTAGTCACAACTTGTCTGGTTTTACGTAAGATTCGGTTTCTCTTGACCCCTTCTAAATGACATCATGCAGGTAGGATAACAACCCGTTCCACATCACACAAATACATATATATGTTGGTTTTGCATATGTATATTTGACAAGTTGACCCCCCGATTGTTTAGAATTACTTAGAAATGATGGGACTTCATCAGCTATTAGTCATTGTACAGTAAATGTCATGAACTCCTTTAGCAGTAGTATCTATACAATTCTTCCAATACTAAACATTTTTCTCTAACAACACTTCTGTCAGAAAGGGACAGTGTATTGTCATCATCTTACTGACGTGGAACTGAGACACACGAATTTCAGCTTTAGATCCAAACACATACCTTCAGATGTGGGCATATAAGCTGCCGTTATAGTTGATAGATATTTAGTCTATAGAGTCTGGAGAGGGATTGTCTTCACCCTGTAGTAGATACCTAGTGACTCCTCATTGAATCACAGAAGGTTGAGGTTGAAGGGTCCTCTGCAGGTCATTTGGTCCAACCCCCCTGCTCAAGTAGGGCCACCTAGAGCCAGTAGCCCAGGACCATGTCAGATGGCTTTTGGATATCTTCAAGGATGAAGACTCCACAGCCTCCCAGGGCAACCTGTGCCAGTACTCAGTTATCCTCACAGTAAAAATGTGTTTCCTTACTTGTGAATAAGGGCCTGCATGAACCTGGGGCTGACTCAGAGAAAGTGCGACAGGTCGCACAGGACACTTCAGCTGGCACCTTCAGCTGCTCAGCACAGCACGAGGCAACAACAATTTTCTGCGAGTAGAGCACCATCATTGTTCTGGGCTAGCTGTGGAGGTTTGTTTTAGGCATTAGCTTGATCAAGGACTGGAAAATCAAGGACCTCTGCACCACGTGCTGTTGGGCAGGGCAGATAAAGCCACAGAATGGTTTGGCAGAGTCATGAATTGAACGCACTTCTCCAAAAGGCCACTTTTCTTACTGCTTTAGTCAGTGCACCATTCCTCCTCTTTATTCAACTAGAGAAGAAATGTAAAAAGTATAACAAAAATATCACTGTAGCTGTTTATTCTATAATCCAAAGGTTATGTCACTTGGTGGGAGACGGAGAATAAAACATTCATAAGGCACAGAGGCCTAACTTGTGCAATCAGTATCAAATTGTTCAGTAAAACACATGCACATAGAGCAGACTGCAAATATCACTGTATTGACATAACACGCCCACTGGGCTCAGCAATTGAAATGGCAACAAAGCCATGGAGAGCACACCGGCCCGGAATTTAGAGAGACAAATGAAAAGAGAGTCAACTGTGAGCAGCTAGTACTCAATAAAGACGAATGCTACAGAGGCTATTTAGATAAGAGAAAAGGGAAAAGTGTCTCCTTTCCTTAGAGAGAGATGTCTGCATTACATTAGAGCTGGAAGGGCACTTTATGATAATTAAGAAGTCTCTTGTTTTCTTATAAGACGGGAAAAATAGAAATAAGCAATAGATCTCTGAATCTTCCTGCAAAAATAACCAGAGGTGTTACAGAGATTAAGGTAGTTTTAAACAAAATAAATCCCACCACCCCAGAATTCTGAAATCAGGCTAGGCCTAGAAACAGATGAGAAAAATACACAGTTGTTTATCTGTCTCAGCGGTTTTTGGTTTTGCATCTAGGCACAAACCAAATTTGATGGTCTAAAATAGAGAGGGAAAACGTACAGTCAAGTTATTTCTGTCTCAGCTGGACTCAAGTGATGCTGAAAAACCAGTTGGCAAACATTCTCTCCATTTTGTATCCTCTTGTTGAGACAGCATAGAAAAGCACTTTGAAATTTATCTAAATAGAAAAAACGAAGGTTTAACCTTTTTCTTGCTGTTGCATAATACACTTGCTGTGCTTGAACACACATGTTGCTGCCTAAATCCGACCAAGGAGCTGGAATTTTGCTGCTAGGATCCAGTTATAAGCAAATCACTTATTGTTGACATGTTTCTGTGCAGTGTGTTGAAGGCTGTGCAAACTTTTTTTTTTTTTTTTTTGCTGTGCTGGGACAATATGAGTGAGTGAGCTCAGCAGAGCAACGCTCAGTTATTTTTATGCTTACTCTGTGATATTTCTCTGGAGTGGCAATTTATAGATGTAGTGAGCCGGGGCCTCTTCACTGGTACTTCGACTGTTTGTTTACTGATGATAACATTTAGCTAATTTCATTCTATATAACTAGGGACCCTATAACTGCAAAGACCCAGGTGATTTGTACTCATCCCATGGTTCTTTTTCTGGGTTACGGTGCTTTACAGTGTCTTGGTCTCTGAACAGCACCAGCAGTAGTGAAAATGTTACATAAGAGCTTCTACTGATATGGAGCCGTCTCTGTATTTTTTGTACAGCTGGACTGCTGACGTTAATGCTGAGATAAGAGACTACAGATGCTTTAGGCCATCACATGGTCCCTTTGGTTTAATTTATTGGGAAGGTGAGTGAACCTCTGGCCTGTAACAGCAATATCTGTCTAGCAAGAGGCAAATACATGACATCGTACTGCGTGTGCTGGTCAGCGCCTGACGCACCTATTCCAGCTCTCTCCATTTGTGCCATGGAGCCAGGCAATTCTCCCTCAGCTCATCCCAGAGCTGTGTATCAACCCCCGATTACCTCAGTAGGTCAAACGTGCATTCAAATATGTGATTCTTTTAAACCGAGGGCAACAATAGTAGTAATGTGACCAAATAACATCCTTAAAGCCTTGTATTTGTTGTTTAGGATCAGTACACTTGCAGAAAAAAGTATCTTCAGGGCAATAAAGCATGCACAATGCGTATCTAATCCTTGCCTAATGCCTTCTATCCCTTACATTGTGGAAAGCCCATTTTGCTCACTCCTGGTGTCCCTCTGACTCCACAAGAGAGCTGCCACCCTTTGAACTTTTGTCTTCTTTTCATATCCAGTTCCTGTCTGGGCCAGAACAAAGAATGGAGATTTACGGGGAAGGACAGAAAAGTCTGGTCTGGCCAAGTCTCACAGCCATTCAAAGTGGTTTTGCTATTTTAAAGCAAAGACATTAATCTATACTTATATAGTATATTTAACAGCATATATTAATGTATTAACAGAACACATGAATTACAAGATAAAATGCTATTTCTGTGACACCAAAGAGCGAGGCCACAGGGGTCTCTCACTTTCCAAACACAACATGCTCCCTCTCCTTTGTCTCCCCAGCCAGGCTTCCAGTCTCTGGACGTAAGCCACCCGTGCTGCTGTCTCCACTTCTCCTGCCCCAGCAGGGCTGGGGAGATGCTGCTGGAAGGGGTAAGGTGCCTGTGGCTTCCATGGGCTGGTAAGGAGTTTCCACATAGGGCAAAGGAAACGGATGCCTTCAGTTCTAGAATGAGTCTGCCCAAGGAAACCTTTAGCTGACCCTTGTGAAGTGCAATGGAGAACATCTCTGAGTGACTGACACAGAGTATGTCAAGGTACCTGAACATTTCTAGTTCTGCCTGAAATGAAGGCTTCTACCATATGGTCCATAATGCTACGTTGGCTCTTGATTAAATTTGTTTGCCGTTAGGTTTCCAATTGTTTTTTTTTCCCCTTTCTGTTTTGTCATTTGCAGCATGTACTTGTTTTTTTATGACCCTATTGCACATGTGCTCGAGTGTTCTTGCTTGTGCAGGGACTTTTTCTGCAATTGCTTATTCTGTGGTTCTTCTTTACAGAGCTGCAAGCTCACATTAGCGTCAATGAGTATCCTGACATATTTGCATTTTGTGATATAAACACAAATGAACAGATCCTTTTACTGATGTGCTCAGAGGCAGTGGTGAGGGGTGGGGTAATACAACCTGGATGATCCAGATGTGTTATGACATTCATCCTAAATTATTGAATCCGTCTTGCTCTATGCTAATTAGATCTCTCTGTTTGGTGATAAAACCAGACCTGGCAGAAAACGAGAACTTAATTAACTTTCATGAAACATTTAGACAATAATAGACCTATGAACAATCAGCAACCTGGATTTACAATGCACAAGTCTTACAATCTCGTTTATTTTTAAGCAGATGTAAAATTAGTGATAAATGAGCAATAAACACAGTATATTTGGATTTAAATAATTTCATGCAATATGTTCTGGATTTTTGCAGTTGAAAAGCAGTCTGAATTACCTTTATTATTATTAAGATTATGGCATAATATGAAAATAAACATGTGTGCCCTAATGACCCCAAATGGATGAAGTTATTGAGAAGCTGGTATGGGATTTTATTTGATCCAATTTCATTGAATGTTTTCCTTAATGATCTTGAAGAGGCAGGAAGCTGCATGATAATGAAAGTTGCAACATTACCAAGATCAGAGAATACACGCAAAAACTAAATGCTACAAAGGGATCTAGACCTCCTAGAAACTTGAGCAGAGAATAACAAATGAAAATAAGAGATGCTAAGTAACAAATATGAAGGTCAGTGATCTGCAAGAGCAGAAACTATGTATAAATAAAAGATAATTCAGAAAAGAAGAAGAAAAATGACGAGATTGTTGCAGAGACAGGCACCAAGAAAAGATTAAAAGGCCAATTCACCTGCCCTGCTTTGTGACGGAAAGAGCCAGGATCGAGGCTGTTATATTCTTGTGTGGCAGTTCATGCAAAATCTGTGTCAGAGCTCAGAAAGGAGCTTCACCAGGAGAGTGCGAGAGCTGTGCATCTTACCTGCTGACACATTTCTGCAAACTGGTTCTGCTCAAATGCTCCAGAGGAATTGCACTTCGGTACAAGCCTTGCATACGAGGTGTCTCGGGAGGGAAAGCAGGCATTTGCCTGTGGAGGTTTGAATGGCATGAGCTGAAAGGATCAAATGCAACACCTGCAAGACCAAATTCCAGCCTGTCAGAATCAGCTCAGTTGTCTCCAGAGCAATGTAAGGAGCAAATGAAGAAGTGGTCCAAACTAAAACCTGAAATCCAAGTGCTCCACAACTGTTAGGATTCATGTCCCGGCTTTGTGCTCGCTTTCATTGCATGGA
This sequence comes from Tauraco erythrolophus, assembly GCF_009769465.1. Taxonomy (NCBI): domain Eukaryota; kingdom Metazoa; phylum Chordata; class Aves; order Musophagiformes; family Musophagidae; genus Tauraco; species Tauraco erythrolophus. The sequence goes on along the minus strand of NC_141465.1, from coordinate 118,175,810 downwards.
AAGAAACTATACATTGGATGTGAGCACCTCTCAAGTGGTGGTGAAGACGTCTTCATTTTTTCCTCCACCTTATAGCTCCAGGATCTCTAGCTGAGTAGTATTGGGTTTTACCCTTTTTTCTGCACTGTCTTCACAAGGCAAGTTCTCTTCCACCCCTCCAGTCAGCCCAGGTCAGCTCAGCAGGAAGACGAACCTGCTCTCCAGAGGAATTTGGTTGAGCACACTACTGATGTTGCACCGTAGTATAATAGATATGGGCCTGACCTGGACCACAAATGAGCATTATAAGGGGAGAAAAACAGGAGAAAACTCTTTTTGTATCCTGTATCAGCAGAGTGTCATTGCGTGTTTTTTGCCTTTGGTTCCAAAATCAATGAAGTAGGACATTTCTGTTATTACTGCAAACAAGATATGGTGGTAAGTTGGTATTGTTTGTTTGCATCTCCTTTTACCCATCACTCTGGAGACACAGTACCATGGCTGCCCAGTCTCCACGTGCTGCAGTTCAGCTCCAGAAGGTACCAGGTGACTGCAGCTAGGGACAGCCTCCGAGCTGCTCCAAGTTCCCACCAGTGCGGCAGAGATGTCTGTTCGATGTGCCCTGAAATGTACGGTATTTAGATTCACATTCATCTTTAAAAACCTGTCTTTAAATAGAAGTAAAAGGAGAATTACAATATGATTCACAGTAGTGGTTAGCTGCCTGATCTTTGGGTGTTCAGGGAGAAAAAGGAGGGGAGACGAGGAATAGGTGTCAGATTTTCAGTTCCTGACCCATCGCTCAGGTGTGGCAGGTACCGCGTCACCCTGTGTGAGCGATTTTGGTGCCTGCTATGGGCTTGAAGTTCAAAACCAGAGACGAGTGCTTCAGCCTGCCCCGTAGGCAGGGCTGCCTTTGGTAGCTGCTGGCAGCCTGCCGTTCAAGCATGGGCAGCGAGCGTCCCCGCTATCCCAAGGCAGAGCCAGGGCCTGGCCGTGCTGGCTGATGCACAGCTGCAATTGCTCGTTGCTCTTTGGAACCCAGATGACAGTGTCTATTTTCGGCTCTGTAGTGGTTGGATCAAATGCAGCCCTTTATTTCTGTGCCTCTGACAAATCAAGGTGATGTTCTCACGTCTCCCTAGACTGAGAGTTGTCCTCTGCTGCTTCCCAGAGCGAGGCCCTGTACACATTAGGAACAGTATATATAATAGTAATAAAAAGCCTAGTATGAGAACTTGCAGCATGCCCTACATAAAAGACGTTTTTGCAGTGTTTTGTTTCATCTTGGGAGAACTATGTCTCCCAGAATGTAGCTCAGAGATTGACTGTGCATTAAAGCCTCATGCCCTGCTGTCATTGCACGTAAATCTAATTAAATTAAAGGTTCAGATTAACCAACACAGAGGTCTCTTCTGTAGGACTCAGTCCCACACTTTCTGTTGTATCTCATTCCATCAATTTATTCAGTGTCATGTCTCATTACTCTGCATCGCTCACTACGCTCTGAACAACGAGACGCAAATCGTTCCCGCAGTGCCCTGGCACTACCACAGCAAACAGCACTTGAGGGCATCGGCAGCTTGCTCCCAGGACTGTAATGGCACCTCTGCAAAAAAATTCGGATCAGAATCGTTTGCTGGGATTACGTGAGAGAATTTGCTGATACACATCTCAAAGAAGGCGTTTACTGCAGGACGGAACTGGGAGTGTGAAAGCATTGTCAAATGCTTTTTTCTCTATAATAAGCTGACTGAGCTAAAACTTTACCACCCTGGAAAATGCTCTGTGTGTTCACTTTGTGTTTTACCTTGTCTGAAAGTTACTATTTTGGGGAATGGAGATTGAATATGAATACTTTTAAACTTAAAATAATTACCAGTTCTTCTCAAATAACTCTTGGGAACCCTCCAATTTCTATTTTTGAGCTGGACTGAGCTGAGCATTCCCGCTCTTCCATCAGTTTTCATGATTGCACCATCATATTTTCTGTACTTTTTTTGTTCCATTTCTTGCCCACTAGTGTATCGTGGTGTCAGTTACATGCCAGCCTGAACCTCCCATTCTTTAAGCAGACATCCAGTTCTTTCAGTGAACAGTTTGTCAGTTACTCTTATGCGCAAGGTTTATGTATGCAGACAAACTCAATAACCTGAACATTTTGGTTTTTCTAATAACCTGTGCTTTAAGAGTTCCTCTGATGATGTCTGTTGAGATGTATCTAATAAGAAATTTCTCTAACATCAGCTGTGTACACTGAGAGAGGGAGGCTAGGATTTATATTCTTAGATGTACGGATATAGATGTATAGACATAGATGTATAGACATCTGAATTGCTGTCCACAAACAGGTAAGAATGATCACATGTTCAAAAGCAAAATGTGAAGAAAGTTGATAAGCTGCATTCTTGCAGTAAACAAACAAATAAGTAAATAAATCTGCCCTAACTCTGTCATAATTTAAATATGAGTAAAAATATTGTGGTGTTGTTGAAACTATAACAAAACAGCACACACCCGACTATGATATATGAACAGAATGCTGTAGAGCATATGAAGCAAAACTTTGCTCAGCCTCATTGAAATGTCTGTTGCAGCATTGTGTTCTCTTTCAGGTACCATCCTACAAGTTTCAAGGCAGACCAGCTGGAAAGAAGCCAAGGGAGAAGTACAAAAATACCCAAAACCTAAAACTGTGAACTCGGAGAGAAGGCTGAAAGGACCGGGTTGGGCAGAAGGAATTAGAGAAGCTACTGAAGTGAGACACAATGATCTTCTAATATGTAAACCAGAACTGCACAGAAGGCAGTCAAATGTTCTCCATATCCATTACAAAGATGAAGTAATTGGCTTAAATTCCAACAAGGGAGATTTAACTTAAACATTAGCCTAGAATTGCCACCAGTGTGGCTAGCCGAGCTCTGGAGTAGACTGCCGGGGAACCTGGGTCTTCTTCATCACTGGAGGCTTTTAAGAACAGACAAGTGTATGTCAGACTGGCACAGATAGAGCCAATACTGCCTCGTGCATCATGATGAGCTAGATGACCTCTAAACCTCTTCCAGCCTGGTTTCCTTCAATCCCTAGGAATATTCTGAAAATGTTGGCTGCTGTCTAGTGAGGACAGCAGTGAAAAGCCATTCCTTGGTGGAATTCCTTGCAAAAGCTAGCAACTTTTACTTGTTCTTTCAGGTTTGTACTTTTGTACTTTGATGAGTGAGGAAGAAAGGGAGAAAAAGTAGAGGATGGACTACAGTTTATTTAGTCGTGTAGTCTCTTAGTTACCCTGTCCAGCTAGGCACAGTAAAAATGTCAATACGGGTTCCAACTCTGTCATTTCTCTCAATCAGAAATTAAACTTGCTTCTGCCAGCTGGGTCTCTTCCTTTTGATTGATACAATAGCACTGAGCTGTTCATCATTTTTCTTTGCTGGTCAGCCCAGAGAAGCAGCTCATTGAAATTCTTTGGGGTGGTTATTTTGCGAGAAGCGCTATAGAATTGCAAATCATTGTTGCTGGTTGATGAAATACCTTTCAGCAAGTAACAATATCTTCTGGCTACTCAATATCTCTTTTGTTGCTTCATCTTACTTCTAGTGATTCTTGAAAAAAATGAGTTTTTTATAGTTCTTTTCCCTTCTGATGACTTCTTAGTACTCTCTCCTGTTGTTTGCCAGGTGCTGGAGCTAAATTATTTATTGGGATATATAATCTGACGAATGTGCCAACTTCTATTTGAAAATAGTTTTGAGTCAGCAGGGATTTCTGCAAATGCGGCTGGTATTTATAAGTGGTTGCTAGATAGTTTAGAGGAACCTGCTGATGGCTGGTAAACCTCCACAATTTATTATTCAGATGGTGTAACTGAGCTGTTAAGCCACAGTGTTTATATTCCCTGACTAGAGAATTGAAAGCTTTTAAACAGGTAAATGATGAATAACGAACAAGGAGTAATAGTCTTGTGTGCACGAGAACCCTTCTCCATAAAGGGAAACCCAACAACTTTCATCCTATAAGCAAAATCCCATTTGCATGCATGTTTGCAGACATATGTATGCATTCATGCCTATAAAAGCCGTTCTGCATTCGGGTGCCAGCTGCCCTGGTTTTGAGCCAGAGGCAGCAGAACAGAGCCCATCTCCCCCCCTTAGATCTCCTCCTGCTCCCTCTCGGCCTCTGAGGGACTGATTAAGTTGAGATGCAAGTGACAGGCTTTACAGCACATTAGCCCCTCTCCTACCATGGGCAAATGTATCAGGGGTACCAAGGCTGCTCCAGAGCCTACAAAAAAGTGTTCATGTTGGTTTAGGAGGTGGTTCCCAGCCATTTAGAGTCAATTTCTTCAATGTGCTCAAAACTTTTGCATGGGCTCAGCAGGTGTGATGTGGGGCCAAGGGTAGGGCCACAGCCTTCAGGAGCAGCAGCTTGTCACCACTGGGACACCCTGCAGTGCCTACAGTGATGGGAAATGCTAGTGACCAGACTACTGAAACCTGCTTTTGATGACTGGGGGACTGTAAGGGATCCATCCTACAGCATATCTTCGCAATGCACAAGCTCAGAGCTTGCTTGAGTAATCCTTGCCAGCTCCTGCAAGAAAGCAGCCAGCAAAACTTAGATCAGCACTTGGTAGTCAAAATCTGTTTGCCCACAACTAAGTGCCAGTTGATATCAACACGAGCCAGCAATGTGCACTTGCAACCCAGAAAGCCAACCGTATCCTGGGCTGCATCCAAAGAAGGGTGGCCAGCAGGTCAAGGCAGGTGATGCTGCCCCTCTACTCTGCTCTCGTGAGACCCCATCTGGAATACTGTGTTCAGCTCTGGGGCCCTCAACATAAGAAGGACATGGAGCTTTGGAGTGGGTCCAGAGGAGGGCCACAAAGATGATCCGAGGGCTGGAGCACCTCTCCTATGAAGACAGGCTGAGAGAGTTGGGGTTGTTCAACCTGGAGAAGAGAAGGGTCCAGGGAAACTCTAGCAGCCTTCCAGTACCTAAAGGGGGCCTGCAAGAAAGCCGGAGAGGGACTTTTTACAAGGGCATGTAGTGATAGAACCAGGGACAATAGCTTTAAACTGAAAGAGGGGAGATTTAGATTAGAGATAAGGAAAAAATTTTTCACATTGAGGGTGGTGAGACACTGGTACAGGTTTCCCAGAGAAGTTGTGGCTGCCCCATCCCTGAAAGTGTTCAAGGCCAGGTTGGATGAGGCTTTGAGCAACCTGGTGTAGTGTAGGGTGTCCCTGCCCATGGCAGGAGGGTTGGAACTAGATGAACCTTAAGGTCCCTTCCAACCCAAACCATTCTGTGATTTTATGATTCTATGATCTCAGCTAAACTTTTAGAAAACTCGTCCCAGCTGTGCACACTGGATGCTGCTCTGCTCAGCATCTACTACATCCTCCTGGCACCTCTGCTTTCTCAAAATCTTCTAGTTCCTAGTGCTTAGTCTTTGTCTTTGATTGATACAGCCAGAAAGTGTGGATCTTTTTATACTGATTTCTAACACAGTCTGCGTTTCTACACTAGTATTTGTAATATTTCTATTATGAGCAATCATCATCCTTTCTGTTCACGAGATGCAGGAATCTTTGTCTTTACCACAGTGCAAAAGCTTCAATTTTCTTACTGTCTGCACCATTGATTTTCCAAGATTCATATCCTCTAGTTGTCATGGAAAAAATGAGGCTTTCTGTACCTTTGCATGTTTTGAGCTACTGGAAGTTTTCTCAGACTTTCATGAAGGAGGATAGGGTTGCCTCATCTTTTCCTAATTTCTCTGGGTCAACTTCCTTGCTGAAAGAAATATAATTTCTGTTTCTAAATTATTGAATGAATCTATAGCCTTTACCTTTTGTCTATCACTATATTTGTTTGCATCTTGGTTTTAATTATTGAGTTATTGAGCTTGCTACATTTGGAAATAGCCCATATTTTTCACTAACTTTTTGTACTAATTATACCATTGCACTCTTTGAACAAGCAATCAGAGCAAAGAATACGCTGACATTAGTGAAGAGAAGGTCACTTAGGATGTTCTGCCACAAAAAATCAAATTCTCCCTTGGCAAGCTTTACAAAATTATGAGAATACTGGGAGATATTTTGGTCTTTTTTTTGTCCTAGGATTGGCAAAATGAAGAGTTGGCCATGTGCTAGCTTACCCTGCCCATCAAAAAGTGCAACCATCAGCAAGGCTGGCCTTAGTTGTTAATCTTGGCTGTGTAAAAAATCCTTGATTTTTATTTTTGCAAACCTGCATATTTTCCAGTGCGACCAGAGATATACCAGGCATGGAACAACAGCTCTTGGGCACTCTGGGTAACTTTAATGCCATTGTGTTCCATCTGGGCTATCCCAGAGCAGTGGCTGGAGCTGTTCCTGTGAAGGAAACTGAGGGTTTGAATCTCTCCTCACTAAAGAGGACATGATCTCTGTCTCCATCACCCCAATCACTCAGCTGTTTTCCCATAGGGAATGTCATGATTGCCTTGGTCTAGTTTGGGACTGTAGGTTGTGATACCTGATCTCCCATACATACTTCACTCAGGGAGCAAAGTTAGAGTCTCGTCTCTGGAGAGAAGAAATACCAGACCTGGTCTTCTGCAATATTCCCCTTTGGTGGATTTAGCCATCCCACATGTCACGTGCTGGCTCAAGGGAGTCCCTTGGGGTCACCTTTACCTCCTCCATTGGTGCTTGGGAGCTCAGGGCTGTGTTTGCCACTCCTGACTGCCAATGCCTTGTATTTAGGTATGGCAAAGATGAATGTGGCAGTGCCAAAGTCCTTCTGTATATATAGCCTTTAGCACCTATGTGAGTTTAGTTAATTATTTAGTTCTTTTTTTTTTTCCATACAGCTTAATTAAAATGTATTATAGCTTTTATTTTTGTGTCCAAGATAATCTGTGCATGTTTAGCTTCTATTTTGCATCCATTTCCCACAAACCCAGTAGGAAGCGTAGGCAACTCTCTCCCAGCCACACTGAATTTCAAGTGTTTCCATATCATTTGTCATGGCTCATCAGAACGATTCAGATTTTTTTAAAATGTTGATTTATGGCTGTTTTCTGCAAGTGGCCTAGGTGATCTTGAATGGAAGGAAGCTCTTAAATCTTGTATTTGACTCTTGGAAATAAAATTGCAATTATAAAATTGGGAAAGAAACAGTAAATTGCTTAAATTACTCTCACTGACGATACACACATCTCACTAACCATTCTATGATTCTATGATTCTATACAATCTCAGCATAAAATAACCTGCTCTGAAGGAAACTTCAGCCTTGTTGGAACATAGCTCCCTTGGTGAACTGGGCCACCAGCATCAGAAACGCGTAAGTGACAAATGAAAGCAACTGCATGTTAGATGACTGTGGCATCAATACTCACCAGGGGCATAGGCTTGCAGTTTGAGTACCCTGCTAGATTAAAACTGTATTTTTTTTTTAGGAAATAGAGGGGAAGTTCATGTTTTGACAAGATTTTAAGTGAGAAAGGAAAGGTGAGGTGACACCTGCAATGGGAACACTGTGTTTAACTCTGCCACTCTGACCGTAATTTCTAAATACAAAATTGGGACTGCAGTGACTAGACTGTGTTTTTTTTTTCCCACTTTTTGATAGACGTTGGTGAAAAGAGCAAGCAAACATCTCAAATCATAGAAGTAGGTAGCTGAATATGAATGTACTGGTTTCTGTGGGTGAATGGATGGGCTCTACTCACTACCTTCAGCTTGTTGCTATTACCTGTGCTCTACAGACACGAGGCACAGTGCTGCCATTCCAGGATGATTTCTGCCTTTGGTAGGGAGTTTGATTTATTCCACTTCTTCTGCCAATTAGGATTTTGACTTTCATGTTCTGGGCAATCATGTCTTCAAGTATTTCCTAGAAATGATTCTCTGCTTTGGGTTGTAACATAATTCTTAACACTTGAGGGAATTGTAGCACTCCGTAAGTTATTAGGCTTACATTTCCCCCTATAATGTGCTCAACAATAGCCAAGAAAACAGAATCACTGTTTTTCCTTCATGCTTTTCGTTTCCTAGCTATCCTGACTTTGTCAAGCTCAGTGCACGTAGCCGTATTTAATTTAAATACAATGCAAATGCAGATGCACATAAGAGATCAGCAGAATTAATTAGGTTCAGAGTTCTGGAAGAGCCATTGGGAAGGTTCTCACCAGGCTGATACTCCCTGTCAGCATTTCCTACCCACTCTGCTGGGTCTGTGAGCTCTGGATGACATCTGACTCAAGCACTTCTTTAATTTATAGCACTGACAATTAAATGGCAGTTCTCCAGCCTCTGCCTGAGGGGATGGAGCTATAATAGGCTTTAGAGGTAAAGCTTCTATATTGCAGAATGAATTTTGTATAACACACTAATGTTAACACATTGATGCCCTTCAGCAAATATAGTTATTCAATAAGTCTTTGATATTATCCTTGATATTTAATAGCATACTTTAATAAGTTAATGGAATCAGAAGTTGGTCTAATTTGCAGGTGTTATTTGCTGTGTTTGTGGTGAACTAATAAAATTAATCGATCAAAGGCTCCAAATACATTGGAGGTTTGAATACTTCTTTGATTTCTGTAATCACTTATTTTAATTGCTGATAGACCAGAGCTGAAACAACATTTGAGTTTAGTGCAGAGAGTAGTGATTATACAACTGTTTTGTTGGTGCTTTGAGCAATGACCGCTGTTGTTCTTTATGCATCTGTAGCTTAGCTAATTCACTGGGACCCGTTCACCCATTACTCTGAAAGTCCTTTAAAATTTGGTAGACTGAAACAGTTTGGAGTGTAGAGAATTATTATGTGATTCTGTAGCTGATAGTGGAAGAAGAATGTGAGACAGAGAGATATTCCTATCATAGAATCATCATGAATTGGGTTGGAAGGGACCTTAAAGATCATCTAGTTCCAACACCCCTGTCACAGGCAGGGACACTTTCCCCTAGATCAGGTTGCTCAAAGCCTCATCCAACCTGGCCTTGAACACTTCCAGGGATGGGGCATCCACAACTTCTCTGGGCAGCCTGTTCCAGTGCCTCACCACCCTCAGAGTGAAGAATTTCCTCCTTACATCTAATCTAAATCTCCCCTCTTTCAGTTTAAATCCATTGCCCTTTGTCTTATCACTACACGCCCTTGCAAGAAGTCCCTCTCCCTATGACCGTATGGCAAGATCTGCCAAGGTGCTTAAGAGAAAGGGAGCCTTGGTGCAAAATTTTATATATTTATTTGGGAGGAGGGTTGGAGGTGTGAAAGGAAAGCTGCATCTGGGACTTTATTGTTTTATTCTGATAAGAATGTGAGTAAATGGTGTTTGGTACGAAGGTATCATCCCTCTTTTGTGTGGCAGACTGCAAGCTGGAAGGGGAAAATGCTGTTGCTGCTGCTGCCTCATGATTCTGTGCAGGAGAGGACAGGTTTAGGCTCTCCACATGACCCCCACTGCTGGTGTTTGCACCAGGCAAGCGCTGTGTATTACTTCACTGCTTTCTTTTAAGCTGTTTCTGCCCAGCAGTCAGATTGCAAGTTGTTTTTCTGAGTATAGCCAAGTGGCTGGATTGCACTGCAGTGATGGGAGCCCAGGCTGATTTCTTTCAAAAGATCTCAGTTCTAAAATCCTACTTGTCACATAACTCGTGTAGCTCAGAAACACTCATCACTGCATTGATGTTGTGCGCTAACAGGTGGGTAAGATACCTCCAGGATGCTCTGTCCTCGACACTGGTGTGTGCTGTGACAGGGATTATTGATGAGATTGAATCAGACTCTATAATGGCTGAAGGCAAGTGTCAGGAGGAAAAGAGTTAAGGATTTTCCCCTTGTGCTTTTCACGTCTTTTGATCTGGCACATAACTGAGAGAAGATCTTTGACAGGGTCAGAGGGGCTACTTTTAAGACACTGGACTCCTGTGGTCTGGATATGTTTGCAGCTGGAATTGGCTGGTGCGTGGTCTGACTGACATTTCTTTGGCTTCTTTCTGTTTAATTCCTTACTTTGATCACACTGCCCTTTTCTTGTTCAAATTATAATGCACTGAACATCTCTTGTGCCAGCCCTGAGCCACACCTGCATAAACTCACTGCTGTGGGAAGGGGCCAACAGCTTTAATAAAAAGCTTTCCTGTTCTGGGAGTCTGAAGAGAAGCCTGCTTCATCCTGAGGGCCAGCTTTCCCTGCTGGATCTAAGCAGCAGTAGTGTTTGAGCTATGCGCATTGAATCAGGGCCAAATGATCTTTCCCAGCATTTATGAATTTCTGGTTTATTTTTAACTATTGATTTTTGCAATCAAATTCCACATGTTGCTTTTTGTCCAGTCAGCACTGCCCCACAATCAAGTCTTTCATTAAAATTCATTGTTGCAATGCCAAAAAATGAAACATAGTTCTTTATCTAAAGTCGAACATTTTGGCAATTTAACCATCCTGGTCAAATTAATTCTTCCTGTTGGGGACAGCAGAAATGGGTGCCAACATTTTAAGTCTATTTCAATTTGCTTTAATTGGGTGTATAATTATTTTTCTACAACTAATCAATCCCCATATTATAATTGCAATCATCAAACAATGGAAAGACTGTATAAAAATTTTGAAAAGCAAGATCTTGTTAAGATTTTGTTAAAGAAAAAAATCCATGAACTATTTCAATTTATTTTCGTTTCACACCAGAGGATTTTTGCTTTCCACCATCCTAAGTCAAAGGGCACAATGCACGAAGGCAATCGGCAAACATAAATACCTTCAGGATGATTCATAACATCTAGGGAAAGGCATATTCTTGTCTGATTCAAAACATTCCCCAATGTCTTTTTGTTCTAGTGTAAGTGCAGGCTTGTAGGCTGTGATTGAAGCTGGCCAAGGCAAAAGGAGGGAAAACTTGCTGACTTTATCAGCAGTGGAGAGAGGAAGAGATGCACTAGTCAGAGGGAAACGCCTGAGATCAGACAAGGACTTGCAAACATAAGTCATCTCCACAGGGACATAAAATCCGTTGGATCGTAAGAGGACAATGTGGTACTCTCATTCTTTGGAGCGTTGCTTTTGTGTCCAGACAGATTGAGCACAGATCTCAGGCTTCAGTGGCCTGACCAAGAAAAACATTGACAATAAAAACCTAAAGAGGTGGCGTTCAGCATTTTACTTGGTGCAGTAACATCCCACCCAGCTGAAGGGGAAGCTGACACCTCTTGAGGCTGCTGTGACAGAGGGGGCTCAGATGAAAGACTTTGCATCTTTCACGTTTGCTTTATGATCAAGACTTTTCATATGTATGTTTACACGACAGCAAAGCTTCTGGGCTGTCACATCACCCCAGGAACTTCCCAGAGGTAATTAAGACCAACCAGGGAATGGGAGTGGTGCAGAAGATGTGGTGAGGGCAAGACAGCAGAGAATTTTCAACCTGGGAATTTTCACTGACCCACAGCAGAAGAGCTGCAAAGAAGAGCTGATGACAATTTACTTGCAGCCTCAGACTGGCTATCATGCGGCTCAGAGCTTCTACATATCCCTGGTGTGAAGTTGGCTTTGGGTAAGTCACAGCATATCAACCAATCCTTTTGTAAAATTAACCCAACTGACTGAATAGGTGGATATTAAAAGCATTTGGTCTGTTGCCATCAGAATATAAGTAAAGAAAATATCAAGTAATATGAAGTGTGATAATGCTGGTGTTTTCTGTGTGATAATAGTAACAACCCAGATCACAACCCTGCCAGCACCATCTCTATTTGACATGGAGTTTTTAAGGTGTAGACAGAAAAATCTTGTCCATACAATGTGTGTCACAGCCAGCAACTCAACTCAGAGCTTCTGCCTCCATGACTTGACCACCCTGCAATGCATTTGTTAAAAACTAGATCCCAGTCTGCATTTTTTTCTGCTATGAAATGATATTATTTCCCCATTTCCCCATGGACGTTGTGCTTCCAAATGCATCCCAACAAAACAGCAATTAACATCAGCACAGACTGACTAATGCATGCCAAAAATTGCCAGAAGGATAACCTGCATCCAAATGGATAGATAATAAACCTATCACCATGGTAATCCTAAGTTCAAACAAGAGTTTTCTTATTCACAGTCATGGAGACTAGATAGACGTGTCATCCACATGGCAGAACAGAAAAAGAAAAGAGCAGTTAAATGAAGTTCTGTCTGCGGAGCAGAGAAGCCGGTTATCCATAACAACCTCATTGCCTGCAAGATGCAAAAGCAGGATTTGTGATGGTGTGAAATAATAACAAACAAGATGGGAGCAAAGACAGAGTCTGGAGAAGACAAATCCTGCTGTTAGACTGTGACTACAAAGTGGAACTGGAGGAAAAAAAAAGAACAGGAGAGAAAAAAAATCGCCTGTGAAGCCAGCAGCGAACAATCGCCATGAATAGCTGCAAATGCTGGAAATGAACTGCAAAGCAATTACTGAAATAAATTAAGTGACAAAGTTCACTGAGAGCTTTTCCAGAGAGGGAATGGGAGGAAAAATCTTAGAAATGAAGAATGATGAACTTTTCATTTGAATGCTTTCATGTGCAAGGCCTGGGTGTTTCTTTGTATCTGGATTTTACTGGATCTGGCCCCTTCCCCAGGCACCGACCAACCCCGTTGCTCAGTGAAATGGTGGGGCGTTTGGGCTGGGAAGCTGTGTGGACGTTTCACATCTCTATCAATTATCTTTGCGGTGGGTTTAAAATGCAAATCTGAAAATGCAAGAGATGCTCATAAACAGTGTGGCCTTGAGGCAGCGTGGTGCCCCCATGGCTAACTTCAAGCTCAATGGTGGAGACTCTAGCCGTTTTGGTTGCTAGCTTGCCCTTGGGCCCCAGAAACCTCTGCTAGTGATTGTACATGTCAAAGCACCCTCATGTGTTGCCAGTTCCTTTTGGTTTCAACACAAATTGAAATGACATGAAAACAATTATTAAAATAAATGCTTCATACTTCGGGTAGATGTCTGCTATAATTGAGGGAATTCGGTTTGTTGATTTAAACTGTTTTGCCCCCCATCAAAAGGTGTGATTTAGACCTCCCTGGCCCAGGCTACAGCTCAGCTTGCAGCATCTGCTGGGAGGTGTGGTGGGAATCTCCAACCCGCTGCGTGGTGGGGAGTGGGATGCCATAGGTGGTCAGCAGAGCTCCAGCTCTGGGCCATGACTTGGCCCCTTGCCTGATCATACAGAAGGAGCATCCTGGAAGGCTGCGGTCTCTGGATCTGTGCTCTGCTCATTCTTTGTGACCACCTCTTTTGCCTTTTCTTCAGATTTCCACCTGAAGGAAAAATTGAGCTCAAAACAGCAGACTACCTGCGGAGGAATTAATCTAATCAAAACCAAGACGCCAGCGCTGCATTGGACCTGTGCTGTCTACCTATTAGTTTCCTGGTGTTTACAGCATTTGCGTTGACCTATGCTATAAATCCTAAATGGCCTGGGGCTGCCTACCAGCAGTGCCTCCTTCCACGTGTCGCCTGTAGCAGAAGCACTCCCCAGAAAGTCCTGATGCTATTAATCTCTCCCCAAGAGAAATTAAAAAGTCCTAAAGCCTTTTCCTGCCTCTAATCCTTTTGTTGTCTTTCTGTCATTCAATGCACTTTCTATGTGATTTTTGAGCTAGAGCTGACCAGAGATGAAAGTAGCATACAATGAAAAGACGCTCCGTTGGTTTATTTAACGGCACTAGGTTCTGGAGGCTGTAGAGTATATGTGTTATTTTCACCGATGGTCAGAACTGCAAAACCAAATAAAAAAAGTCTGCCTGAAGTAATCATAACATTTTTTTTCCTGGTGTTGCAGCCAGGCTGTTAACAACCTAGGACTCTCTCCTGTCCTGTATCTCAGCTGATTTGAAATATGATAGAAAACAAGCTTCCAGTACTGCTAATAGCGCATAACATTTTAACAGCTGCTGTGTTTCATCATACATCTATGTATTTGAGGGAACAAGATAGAGTCAGTGTGTGCAGTGAAATCACATAAGCACTGTTTTTTTAAAATACTGTGAGGGTTAGAGAGGTGAAATGCTCTGAGGATTAAAAAAACCCCAGAACAACTGTGGCTAAAAAAAGTGACTTTGCAAAGCAGTATTTCAGTTTTACTTTTGAGAATTTGCTGTGCAGCCTAGGGAAGGAAAGTCTGGCTTTTGCCAGTGAGCCACGACCTGCTCATCCAAACTGAGCGACCATCTATCAATGTTAGAGCCGAGCAGGAACGGTGCAAACCCAGTGGCACCGGTCAAGAAAGTGAAAGTGCTAGAGACAGTCTGGCTGAACTGAGAGGGAGGGTTGGTCCCCAGCACTGCTCCCCAGTCCCCAGCTTGGCCAGGCTCAAAAGGGTTTTTCTATCCTTCTCCAGCTATGCTGACTGCAGTGGGATTACACCAGCCTCTGCCTTGCTCATCTCCCATTCTGTTCAGCATGGACAGTGATATTTACCTGCTATGGATGTTTTATGGAAACAAAATGCTGATCCTTGCCCTTCCCAAGTCAATCAGTAGACCTTCCATTGGTTTTGAAAGGAGTTGTGCCGAGTTCTGAGCAGCCAGAGTGTGCGGCGCATGCTGAAGAGGAAAACCAGGATTCTTCAAGTTTATTTGCTTTTGTCATGTTACCTCAAGAAAATACCATGGAGAATCAGTCCCTTCCCAAACTGTGCTGGAGGTAGGAATGTAATTACTGTTTCCTTCAGCACAGAAAAGCTTCTAAAAGCTTTTCCATTTCTGGGAACAATGGTCTGTGTATCTCTCCAGGCTGATGATTAATGCATCTCCTTCTACGTCCCTGTCACTTGATTCAGTCATCTCTCTTTCCTGGAACGTGCGTGCATTTAGCCATATGCATAAAAGTATATAAAGACTGGGCAGCCCTGGCTGGCACAGACTGCAGAGGGCACCTCCAGGCTGTGTAAACACCTGAGGAGACCTTGCTCAAAACTGCTCACTTTTTGGATAAATAAAAGATTTTTTTTTCCTTAGAGAATTTGACTGAGGGAGGGACATATATTATCCTTGTCTGAGGAAATCTCAGAGCCAAGTGAGGCTTGAGCTTTGCTGTGCCTGTAAAAGTAGGGTTTTAATGCATAAGAAAACCGATTTTCTTGATGACTGATTTTCCCAGACGAATTCAAGGCAAAACTCATAAAACCCTCAGTATTTCGTATACTTGATCAGTGACAAGAAGTTTCTAACATTACTCACATACAAATCTCATTTTGATCAGCATTATGTTGTCTTTTTCACTATCTCACTGACGGTTTCTGCTCCGTGTGGGCTTGCTTGGGCTCTCGCAGCTTTTTTGTGTTGTCCTTCAGAGATTTTATTTCACAGACTGATCTTGGAATCAAATGCTGGTAATGATGCTCCTGAGGTCCTAATGGTACTGTGGGACATATGCAGATGTAGACAGAGATCAGTACTGATTTTTCCTAGGTCATGTATCTACTGTAGCTGTCCTAGGAGCAGATGTGAGGTACAGGTTTGCATGAGGAGAACATTTGTTGGGCTGTCGAGCCTTGTGAGCCTGTCCCAGGAATAACAACTTTATTGCCATGGCATTAGATACGCCAAAAATGTTTATTAACACAGTCACTTTCTGTCTCAGCAGTTATGTTTCAGGAATAGAGAGAATAAAATTTATATTTTTGGTCTTAAAGCAGCTTTTATTTTATATTAATGAAAGTTGCAACAAGCTCTCTCCTCTCCCACGTGGAAGATGTATCGTCTGCCTGACAAGCTGCAGGGATGTATGAGACCAAAACTGCTGCAGCCTCTGTGCTTGGGTCAAAAAGTTTGGGGACAGATAAAGGTGCAAGCATCGAAAGCTTCACACCATTCCTGGGCAGCATCCACCACACAGGTCTTTGACATGTGTAACAGTATAATTCTGTCCACGAGAGACAGAGGGAATTATACTGCTGCTGATTTTCTCTACGTGAAGCCTGGTAATTGGCTGGATGAAAAAAAAATTGCGCATAATAAAGGCAATTTGCTGTGCAGTTTGTAGCACAATGATTTGACTGTTAAAAATTAAAGTGCTGTTTGTTTTACTGGGCATCTTGTAGATATGAGAGAAACTAGAGGGATTTGTGATCTGTTATATGTAGACAATGGCCTCTTAGGAAGAGGCCCACAAAGTGAAACGTGTCTGAGAATTAAATGAAATATCTCACATAGAAAATCTGACTCTCTCACATGAAGTGTTTCTTTCTGAGTTCCGTGATCCGCAGTGCCTTCAAAGGCAGCGCTCCCAGGGATGGAAACCCACACAGCAAAGCGTTAAATAAACAAGCTTTTGAATTTTCCAACGTGACAACCTGCTTCCAGCTGCTTGGCCTCGCACAGAGAAAGGCAAACGGAGAGTGCAAAGTCCAGCATCCCAGAACTGCTTCTTACCTAATTTTTCTCTATCCATGTGCAAATAAAGCACACTTGTCCTGCAAACAGCAGAAGTCTGCAGATACCAACCGGAGCATTTCTGCTCGAGGCAGCAGACCTGACCACGAACCCTCTGTTCATTAGAAGGAGTTTTCTCTCTCAGCTGAATCAAGCATTGCACGCAAGCACAGGCACAGCACAGTGTCACCTAGTGCTTGTGCTGGCGTGGGTGGTGTCCGGCTGCTTCTGGTGGCCACCGGGAGCACAAACAGTCATGTCTCTCCAGGCTGTTTCAGCATCCCAGGCTCAGAGGCTCACACAGACGTCCCATATGGCTCATACACTCATACGACTCCTAGACTCATAAACAGCACCCAAACTAATTTTCCCTGATTTTTTTTCCTTTTGCTTTACCCACAGACAACTATTTTTCCAGGTCATGGGTAGCGCCTGGAAGTTGTTGGCTTTGTGCAGGCTGCCTTGACCATAACATTTTTCTTAGAAACTTCACCATGTTGTCACTCTCTCATAATTTCTGCTAGATTTTTCTTTCAGCAGACATTAGCAATTTTTGGTTTATCACGCGTTTCAGTTCCTCCAAGTCTTCCTTGAGAAAGAATCTGTTACAGTAATCTTCTCCTCTCAAAGAGGTGTATCTTTGTAACTTTAAGATCATGCAGTGAAGTTATCATGGTGCAGAAGTTTGCCTGGGGTATTCCCACGAGTTTTAAGACCTGCTTTGCTTGTTACCATCAGATTATATATGTGCTCATCAAACTCTCCCTCTTCAGTTTCAAAGGAAAATACGTCATTTTTACTCTGAGCATGATTTTCCTGTGTATTGGTCTGATGCACAGTGGATCTCCTTCCTACAGCACGTTTGCTCTAAATGCCGTGGAAGAAGCTTGTGGAAGCATCTTTTGCTCTGCTATTTCTCTGATTTCATTGTAACCTTTATTTCCATTTCGAGAGTGATGGTGTCCTTCACGTTTTCAAAGTACTAAATCAGATCACAACCTTGGTATCACTCATAATGGTTTTGCTCAGTCCTTGGAGAGGTGCTGTGATTTTTGTGGTAATACGAGCATAAATCTTGACAGGCAGGTCAACGACCAATTTTTTCAGAGGTTTATACTTCTAACTATTTTATTAGCTACACTTACAGTGAAAGTTTCATCTGATGACTCCTTTTTCTGAGATGTGATTGAAACTAGTTGTTTTGTACTAATTTGTATTTTATGCTGCTCAGTTCTGCATTTTCCTCCCATTTCTTGAGAGAATTGAACTGACTCGAGAATAGCTATTTGACACAAAACTGTCTCCTCACTCTTCTGCAAATCGCTTACTTGTTTTTTGCCTCAGGTCCTGTGAAAAAACAGCACTATTAACACCTTCCACTTATCTGGGTCTCTGCTTGTCTCTTGTTCCAAGTCCTTGTACATCACTTGCTCCAATACTCTGTATGTTTACAGTGCCCACAGGAATGAAAAAACAGACAAGACATCGTAAACTAAATAGTTTCCTAATTAACACGTTTAATCTAAAACACCCCAGCATCTCAGTTTGGGGGGAAAAAGGGGAAGGAGGAATGTATTATCCTTGAAAATGCTCTTCCTGTGTTTATCTCAAAGGCACAACTATTTGAAACTATGCAAGAATACAAGGGCATAAATGTATCAGAGTAGCTGGAAGGTTGCTCTAACTTCTACCTCTAACCCTCCACAATAAGTTTGAAGTGTGCCTTGCTGTACTCATATCCCTTGCAGTCACAGCTCCTTCCCTTTTCCACTGTGCTTTGTTGCTTTCTTTTCAGCCATTTAAGACCAAGTACTGTTGCCCTCTTTGCTGCTGCTGCTGCCGAAGCACAGCAAGACTTTGAAACAGTCTCCATGACAATCAGAGGTATGCAGCCTGGATCTTAACGGGGACGATACACGGCTGTGATCACATCCCGCACAGCGAGGGTATGTATATGCTGGTGCTGGAGCATATGGGTTAAAACCTGCTGATCCCTCCCTCGCTTTGTGACTGTTTGTGGTGGTGGTAGGGGGAAGCCTCTTTGCTCTATCCGTCCACCATATCCCCTTTTCTGAAGATGCTCCCCAGGGGCCGATTTCATCTGGTGTGAGGTTCAGAAAGGGAGGAGACATATTAATGGATGAATGATTATAATACCATAGAAAAGGGATCTGACAATGCAGTGCATAGAGACCAAAATGAAACATGGTATCTGGCTCTGAGATTTTTAATGATATCAAAAAGGGAATTTACTCCTGCTTTTTAACTTCTTGTTACCTATGGAGTTGAATTCTGGAAACATTAGTTTCTGCTTATTATGGCAGCATGTTGTGTTTTGTTCAGTGTTTTCATGTAAAATGAAGTTTTAAAATACAATTTGTGCTAATTTTATGGACATCAGTCATTCATACAGAACAAAGTATTCAAATGCTGTGAGTACTGGATGACAGTAGACCATTTTTTTCTTGGTCTTAAGATGTACAAGTAAGGACAAATGCTGCAGAATGAAAATGAACATGAATTCTCTCTGATTAGCAGGATGTGACTTTTTTTTCAGATTGTCCATGCTAATGTCTTTGCCCATTGTATAAGTGTGATAAAACAGCTTTGGACTGATACTGTTTTAGTTATCGTAGAATTCCCTCTTCAAGGCAAACTTCAGTCACATTAGTTTGTGATTCTTTTATTACCAGGTTCTTTGTATCACATTTGAGCCAATAAACATAATCAAAAAGTATCCTGAATACAGAAATACTGGTCATTTGTATGTCAGTTTTTAACAGACCATGTGCAAAGAGCCATCTAAAGTTAGTGAAGGTGAGAATTGTAGAACTTGACATATGATGAATAAAATTGATAATATTGGAACAGTAATGAGAGCTATGTGATGCTCATGTATCTATTAATATCTGTATCCACATACACCCCCATCTATTCTAAATATATGTACAGTAGCTCTAACTTTCAGCAAGTAAAATGAGAATCCATAATGCAGTAGAATGGAAAGAACATGAAAATGAAAACAAAGGCAAAGCCACAATAAAACTGAAGCGATTGGGGGGAACAAAAGAAAAAAAAAGATACTCATTAAAATTCATTCTATAAAAGGAAGATTGTGAATGTAGAGAGCTATTTCCAGTGAGAAAATGTTTGAGGGAAGCTTCTTGGGTTTTCTGCAGCAGATGAAATATCTGACCCTTGGAGTGTACTATGATCATAAAGGCTGTCTCTCAAGAGAAAAGGAGTAAGATAGGATACTGATCAGGATGAAGAAAACGCAATTTCTTCATCTTTCTTAACATGCCCCGCCAGTGTTAGTCCTAACCCTTTAGAAAATTCACCATGTCTATTTTGACCTTGGCTTCATCTAGACGCTTTAGTCCCTTTTTCTAGTGTGCCAGCCCTTATGTTTACTGACTTGTGCCAAACACTTCATAGGCTTCCTCTTTAGAGATAATTTCCCTTTTTCCCCAGCACATTCTCTGACAGATTTTAATATCATTCTGAGATTTCATCCATTTTTTTTCACCAGACTCTCATTCCTTATTTCATTAAGAACACCACTTTACCTGCAAATTCTGCATCTTCTTTCATGCTGGAAATGGATTTGGAGAGAATCTCAATGAGGTCTATAAGAGAAATATCCGGAAAATTCTCTTGCTAGCTTGAAATAATTCTGGTGCAGAAATTGTTGTAAGTACTGTGTTGCTAGGAGGGGAGTAGGTCCTGTGGAAACAGGTCTTGGTGGGAGTGAGATTTGACCTCCACATTATAGGGTAGTATCTCAAACAAAGAATATGCACACTTGGTTCAAAACCAGGAGAGCTAGTTGGGAACAAGGACAGTGCAAGAAGAGGAAGAGCCAGGACACTAAGAACTGAGTCCGAGGCACAACCAAAAGAGTGAGAGAAATAGGAAAATTCAGTAACTCGAGACTGACATGGATCTCTAGCCAAGTCCAAGCTGTGTAGCTGTTATGTCTATCAGACCAATCGTGAGGTTGGTCCAGAGATAAAGTCTCCTCGGTCCCTTTTGCAAACTTTTTCTTGATGACTTATTGTTCCTATTCCTGCTGCTGTTTCCATTCTTTTCTTGCTTGCTGATTGCACCTTTTCAACGTTTGTGTCACGTTCGTGGTCACTGCTCGCCCTATGCATTTCTAATTTAATCACTTCTTGGGCACCAGCTCCTCTAGTGCTCTCATTTGTGCTGTGGTTCTTTGAACTCCCCTGTGATCTGTGAAAATCTCACTAGAAATGAAGCAATATCCCCCACACATTGCATCTCAGTCTTGCAGAGGGTGATTCCTGCTGCTTTCTTGCTGCATCTTTGCACATACACATACAAACTACATCCACCTTTTCTACCACCATATTTCTTAGAAGCTTGAAAGTAACTTGCTGGGTTCTGTACTCTTAGTCCTTATCAAGCTTCTGTCATCCAACAACATCTTTCTTATAGAAACCATCTTCCACACTAATTTTCCTTTCTCTTGTGCTGATGTTCTTCACTGTGTTTTTCCAAGGTGATTCTTGTTTTGTTATTTTTGGCCTGTGTTACTAATTACTCTAATCCCTCTGTCCTGTATCTCTGGCCTCCCTGTTTCTCTTGTCTCATCTCAATTTAGAATCACTGTGTATTTCATTAATACGTTGTTTACTCCTCTTTCTAGCTCATTACTGGAAGTATTAAATAAGGCAAAACCTGACTCATCCTTAAATATTTACCTGTCCTCGCTAAAAACTGATATTCTGCCATGTGTTTATTAGCTTCGTTTTGGTCCTTCATTCCAGACTTCAGATCAAGTAAGATATGTTTTTGCACAAGCAGGTTTAGTTGAGCTTTTTAAAGATGTTTTTGTGAAACGTAGGAAGTAACCTTCTATTCTCATGTTCTCCAGTTTTGTGTCAGTGTAGCTGCCTGGCTTTGAGGGAGAGGATGATCAGACCAATTGTTTAAAAAAAATGGCTTAAATCCAAGAGTATTACATTTATTCTGTTCCATTCATCCATTAATTCAGTAATTCCATAAAAAAGTGTTAGCTTTGTCAAGCAAGCTCTATTCTTTATAAATCCTGCCTCTTATTGCTCATCATTGCATTATGCTCTGCAAATGAAGTGACTATTTCTTAAGACTTTTTCTATTGTTTTTGTCAGGGTTGGAAGCTAAATGTAAAGCATTGTAATTACTAAGATCTTTCTTCTTCCTTTTATGAATGCTGAGACAGTGCCACATTTGCTTTTCTGTTCAGTGTTGGGAGAAAAAAGGCTGATAAGGGAGAAGTTGTCTCCTTCTCCTCTTTAGCACCTCCACATGTGGTGTGTGATTCCAGCCACACGACAATGCAGGAGATGTGGTGCGGTGTAGCCATCACTGCTGCTTCTAAATATCAAGACTTTGCAAAATGACTTATAATGAATCTTATAGAAGCTTTCAGAGAATCCAGGAAGAATGAGTGGTACCATATATTTGTTTTCTTAGTGTCTTTGGTTTCAGTTTGTCATGATCAATAGATTTTTGTCAGCTGAAGTGCCAAAGGTCCCCAAGAGATGTGCTACCAGAGCACGGATGTCTTATGCCTATGTGCCTATAGCAGAGGATGAAGATATAAATGATCATGGTATGCTTAGTTTAAACACTACTAGAATTGCCTCATAATTTCTTCCTGACGCATTCTGCAGCGGTGCCCAAGTTCGAAAGGTAAATTAAGCAATGCTCCTGACCTTACTTTGAATCTTACTACCACATGAGAGATACAACTGATTTTTTAGTTACGCAGTACCTTTGGCCACTACCAGACATCAGCAAATACAACCTCATGTTCAGTGTAAGATCTTAGCCCAGCCATTTAGAAAGCAAAGTAAGGGTGCCTTGAGGTAGGGAGGTGAAGGTGGCTAAGAGGAACAGTTGACCCCCTGGGCTGATTGGGTGTCGTGGTTTTAGGCTGATCCAGCAACTAAAACTCACACAGTCTCTCCTTCTCCAATAAAGTAGAGAGGAGAGGGAAAAAAAAACACAAAAGGACTGAGGGTTGAGGCAAGAACAGAGGGAGCACCCACCAACCATGGTCCTGGGCAAAACAGGCAGCGCTTTTCTCAAAGCAAAACAGTTTATTAATGATTACTTAGAAGGACAAAGGGAAATAAAAACCGATTACTTGAGAGGACAGAAAGAAACAAAACCAGATCTTAAAACCGACACCTTCCCCGCCCCCACCTTCCTTTTCCTCCCGGCTCTACCTCCTCCCCCCAGCAGCACAGGGGGCAGGGACTGGGGGAGTGCAGGTCAGTTCATTCCGTGCTGTTACTGCTGCTTCTTTCTTAAAGGAGAAGGAGTCCTTACACCCTTTTCCCCTGCTCCAATGGATCCCCTACCCACGAGGAAAAAATCCACAAATTTCTCCAACGTGAGTCCAGCCCACTGGAAACAATCCTTCCCCACAGATTGCTCCGGTGTGGGCTTTACCACAGTCTCGGGTACTTAGGGAGCTGTAGCCACTCGCTCCGGCGTGGGTCGTCACGAAGACTCCAGATGCCTTTCTGCCTTGCCGTGCCCCCAACACGACCATCCTCGGGCTCAGGCATCTTCTCCCCACGGGCTGCGAGTGGGTCGCTGCTCCACCGAGGCCGTCCTGGTTGCAGGGGGGCAGCCTGCTATCTCACCATCAGCCGCAGGGGAAACTCGGCTCCGGCACACCTCCTCCCGCTCCATCCTCACTGACCTGCTGTCGATGCAGCTGTTTCTCTCAGATCTCAGTCCTCTCCAGGTGAACTCAGCCCAGTGGGCACCCTGGGAGTGGGGTGCCCCCGAGTTCCCCAGCTGGCTCCGCCGCCGCCATTCTCCGTGGGCGGCGCCGGCCCGACGCAGGCAGCTGCCCGGCCGGGAGCCAGGGAGCGGGGGCAGTGCCCTACTCCCTTCTCTGGTCGATCCTGGGCGAAGCACCTTTTCCGGTTCCCTTGTCCTGACTTAAATAGGGCAATTCGCAGAGGCGCCCTATTGGCTCAACCCCGAGGGGGATGGCAGTCTGATCCGGTGGCCAGAACTAAGCCTAACCCGGATCCAAAACCAGGGAGGTCGCAGGGAGCAAAATCCCTCTCCTGCCACCAGAACCACCCCCCCCTCCACATCAAACCATTACATTGGGACTAGCACGTTTCAACGTATTTAGAGCAACACCTTTCTCCTCTCCTAAGAGAAATACTAGAAGGCTGGTGAGCAGGTTCATCCAGAGCTACATGTCCTAGAATCCTAATTGGGATGCTGTGGACTCATTTAAGTACTCATGTGCAAAAACAAGGTTTACTTTGGAAAACTTGATTTATTCCCCAAAATAACTTTCAGCGTAAGTAACTTAGCCATTGGTTTTGTTGTTGCTTTTACTTGGTGGTGCTGAGCAAAGCTTTGCACAGATGTCCACGTCTGTGCAAGCTGCAGCTGGGAAAAGGCAAGGGCTTTGGTTTTGTTGAGGTTCTGTATCTGTGAATATATTGTTTTGTTTTGAGTTTGTGGGTTCTAGACATGACAGACCTATTGTCTGAACCACAGCTTCTTATTTACCTCACCATCCAACTAGGAAAACCTACTGCTGTTACTAAATTATTTTTTCCTTCCAGTGTCCCACAAAATAAGAACTGTAATAGCAAAAAATGCAGTTAGCCACAACTGAGCTCACTGATAATCTCAGAGTTAGAAGCCACACTTAACAATGTCTTTAAGTCGGATGGAGAAGTGATGGCTTTACTTCACTTTTTAAAATCTAATCATTCAGAAGTGGATTTACATCTTGCTTAGTTGTACCCTGATGTGGGAAGGACAGGGTGTACAGCTAAGGAAAGTACCCAGTGCAACAATGTTGCTAAATATATCACTGACTGAACCAAGGCACACTAGAACCTTGACTTTCAGAAATATTAGAAAATATCCTTTTTTTTCGGTGTCCATGATCTTTCAAATTGCATGTATTTATTTCCATTTATACATATGTATATATCTATATATATTTATCTGAATTGAGCTGCTTGTTAAGTTGAATCAATACAATGTGTTGGCCACCTCAGGTTCATCGTGTCTATTTCTTTGTTCTGCAGTCAAACCCTAAATACAAGTCGAGTACATTTTTCCTGGTAAATGTATGATCAAAGGAAGATCAAAGCAGAATCCGAGTTCAGGCTGTGTAGTTTTTGGCTGATCAGACCCAGATATTTTTATCTGTGTTGAAACCAAGGTCAAAGCAAGTTAACTAACTGGCTCTAGCATTTCCTTTGCATTATCAATTGGCAGTTCAAAGGTCTCCTCCCAAATCAGAAATAAACTCTCTTTGCTACCGTAGGGCATATTAACCACAAGCATCCTTGCAAAATAACCTCACAGGAAGAAATAAAGTCATATGCAGACCCTAGCTCAGACTGACAGTCTGCTTGGGAGTTTTTTTCTGGCCCATTTGTGTCAGCAGACTTGCAGCTAAGTGGATTGTACTGCAGGATAAGGGACCAAGTGCAACGAGAGCAGAAGTTGGTTGCACTGCTTCTGTGTTTTTGCATGTACTACTTTCTCTAAAGAGGTAGCTGCATCCTGACAAAAGCTGGGAACAGGGATCAGATCTATCATCAGCCTCCTGCAGTCGGCGGTATGAGGTGATTCAGACGTAAGCATTATGAACTATGCAGTAGGCAGATCATATAGCCCACACATTTGCTATTATTCTAATCTCTGAAAGCTAGATTGTTTTAAGACATGACATTTAACATCCCCCCCGCTAATGTTGTTAGCGTTAACTGTTATAGCCCTGGATATACTTCTTGTGCAAATAAAAATCTAATTCCTCCTTTAATCTTGCTAAGTTGCTTAGAGTCCAACAGATGTAAGCAATGCTAGCATAGTACAACAATATGTATTTTATAATCAGGAAGAAATGCATTTTGGTCAACAAATATATTGAGGCTTAAGCTTCCAAGGAGGTTATAAACAACAGTGCATAAAACAGGATATATCTTAAGATGAGTGTATAACAGCAACTTATA
The DNA here is from genome assembly GCF_009769465.1 of Tauraco erythrolophus. Lineage (NCBI taxonomy): Eukaryota > Metazoa > Chordata > Aves > Musophagiformes > Musophagidae > Tauraco > Tauraco erythrolophus. The sequence goes on along the minus strand of NC_141465.1, from coordinate 118,150,407 downwards.
AAATGAACTTTGGAAGTAAATTCCAAATTATCTTCAGAAGTGGAAACAAAGGTGGTAAAAGCATTTCAGGCTTCACAAATATGAACACTGATTTGACCAATTAAGAAAACAGCTAGAGGACTGTGAGCAGAGGAAGAGCCTCCAGAAGTTGCTTTGGAGAAATGCAAGATAACTTGAGATCACATGTGAACAAGTGTAGGGGGAGACCCCAAAAATTCTTTAGGGAAAAATAACAGGCAGCATGCTCTCTTGACAGGATTATGTTTCCCAGTAAATCTCATCAAACCTCTGAAATCTAATACAGGCCAGTGACTAGAACAAGGATAAAACATGTTTCAGGTAAAATGACTATCAGAAAGTGGGCTGGAGCATTACCAGGAGAGTTAATGCTGCTCCCCGAACAAGGCAGGTGAAAATCCTGTAGCCTGGTATATAGTAAATGGTCAATAGATGAAAATTCCTGGGAATTCTAGCCTGAGCTGAGCTGGCAGTTGTTCAACCATTTGTCCCTCTGGTGTAGCTAGAGACGGTGCCCTGGCTCTGCTCTGAGCGGCTGGGTCTCATGCTGAGATGCCTGAAACCAAGTTGCTCTCCAGTAAGGTGAGACTTGGAGAGGCTAAAAAAGCATCTCTCTCTCACTCTGCCTGTGGGGTATGGTCTGACTTCCATTCCCATCATGAAGAAGATCCTGTTTACAGTATATTCTGTGGACATCTGAAATGTATCATGTATGTTTCCCAAGCAGTCTCCTTCAGCCTGCACTTGGGAGGATCAGGTGCGGAGAAGAAAGGGTCCTGTATTATCTGGAGCACTCCTAACATTTTCTGGGAGAAAAAACAAGACCTTATCTACAATATGAAAAAACCCATAATCTAAGTGCATGCATTAATTGACACACAGTGAATGCGTTTTGTAATTAGATTACAGACAATCACCTGTGGAATTTCTGACATTTGCAGACAGAAGGAAGCTAAGGCTCCTGCCATGTCCCTGTCGCCTCTGCATCATGGTCAGGCATAGATCTTGGCGCTTCAGAGTGTTCATTTGTATCTTCCAGTACTCAAAGGTAAAAAGTTTTACTACAAAAGCTGTATCAGAATAGCATATTAAAACCAAAATAAAGGATTCATGCTGTCTGCAACAGGTGCTTCAAGAAGCCTGCAGGGTTAAAATCTATGAAGACTGAAAGATTCAAAACCCAGTCAGAGCCAACCAAAGCTCCAAGAGGGCACTTTGGTACAGGACTTAAATTTCCCAGTGGAAATAGAAGAGACAGAGTACTTTGCTTATGAAATAAAGGCACTAATTGAATGTGATTGGGTCCTACCACTTAATAAACTACTGTTCATCTGCTGAGTCTTAAGTGTGTGCGTGCATGCTCTTAGCCCTGTCTATAAGACAAAAAAATGCGCTAGCTTAAATCACCTTCACAGAACCAAAGCTGCTGCATGTTGGTTTCCAGCTTAGCAAAGAGCATGTGTACGGTCAGTAACAAGTGGTACCTTGTCAAAGTGCTGTGAGCTGTTCACAGATCTCAGATTATGCAGCGATAGGTGTACTAGAAGCCGAAGACACAGAAAACTTTTGCTGGGCTAAAAAAGCAGTGCAGCTCTATCGATCTGATGCCAGCTGAAGATTGAGCCTACCGCACTTAGAGAACAGAGATATCTACTTTGGCTTCTCAAATCAAAAAAAGATCAAAAGAAGTGGTAACTACAGACCCTTTTTCTGGCTTTCATTCCAAGACTTGGCAAAACTGGTGAAGGACAAACAGTGAACACTTGGACAGACACAGATGAGTTAGAGATGCTCAGCACAGGCAGAAAAAAGAAGTTCAGACTTAGCCATCTTGATTAATCTCTCCCAGGTGGCGAAAGAGAGAATGGAACAGGGTGAATGTGTAGGCATCCTTCACAGGGACTTTTGGATAGCTTTCGATGCCCACTGAGAGAGTAATCTGTAAGGTTAACAAATGAACAATGATGAAATGCTCAGTTGGTTTGTTAACAGAACCCAGAGATGGTAAATGGGACAGAGGGGTAGAGACAGTGAGATAAGAGTGACAAGTGGGAATATATTGAGCCTGTTCTGTTTCTGCTATATATAGGACATAGCAGTTATCTTACAGCGGGAAATGTAGAACAAGATGTGCGGATTTGGAGATGATGTGGAACTGACAACCTGAGAAATACCATCCGTAAAGGAAGTAAGTTGAAGATGCTGAGAAATCTGCCTTATGTTTAGGATATGAGGGATGGGCAGGCAGTGCAAAGCAAAGATGGAGAAACCAGGATGTGGTGAGGTGAACGGTGCTCGTTTGCTCATTTAAAATCTTGATCTTGTTGCAGAGAAGTGGCTTGGAAACCAGAGGGGTCACTCAGTAAATACACTGAGGGAAGAAGGCCCGAACATAAGTAGATCATCAGGATCCATTTGCAAAGAGCTAAAAAGAAGATAAATAACTTTGTTTTCAGAAAATAAAGGAAGTTGTTAGAGTTGAAGGACAGGTGAGTGAACATCCTTGGAGTCCTTAGTCACTTCTGCAGAAATATGCCAAACGGCTTTTCCGTAGTGGCAATGGTAATTAAAAGTGGAAGAGCAGCACTGCTCTGGAGGCTCGGCAGCCCCCCAGGCAGCTGGCATCGACACCTGATGAGAGGCTAAGAAAGCATTTCAGCTAGCCACGATGGGAATCTGAAATTATGTAGCTAATGCTTTCAATGCTTTCTCCTGGATATCAGCATTTTAGGACATTTTAAACTACACCAGACCATATATAAAATACCATGTATGCATTGTTCAGTTGGAAAAACAGTTAACACTCCCTTGAGTGTATATATGCTATCTGCATGAATTATCTGCCCCAGCATAATTTAATCTGACTACAGTCTTGAAATCACAGACTTTATTCCTTTAGAGCTCAACAAATCTGAAGTGTATCCAAGGCTTCAGATACAAAATTTTCAGAGTGGAGAGATTATCACTGGAGCATGTATGAGCTCCAGTGATTGGCACATGACACATCCAGCCTACACAGCAATTCCATTCACACCGCAGGGATTTGGGCTCAGGCACAGGACCTGGAAACTCCCAGGGAGACTTGGCAGTGGCACTGAAAAGGAGGATGGGAACAGTCAGGCCATTTGTCTGCTGAATACACTGGGAGGAAAGTGAATGAGACTTGAAGCAAGAAAAGCAAAATGACTTAGCTGTGATAAGGTAAAAGGAGAGCACCAGCCTGGATAGAAGGAAGGGACAGTGAATCTTGTGTAAGGCTTTTTCCATAAAATATTGACTATGCTCATTTGACTGCTGCCCAGCCATCCTGACAAACGAACATGCTCCATCAACACTGATACTTCTGTGCCTCCTACTCAGCTTTTCTCAGACAAGGAGGGTCATGGCAGTGAGGCTGAAAAAAAAGGAAACTTGCCATTTTCTGAGATGAGAGGAGCAGTGCCAAGATCAATACAGCATGAAACAATCATCGGACGTGGCCTAACAGCAGTGTCTGTAGCCTTCATTGCAACCCTTCTCTGTGTTTCTGGAAGCAGAGGAATGATTTCCTAGTTGTTACAAGAAATACCCATCAAAGTGATTTTAATGCAGAAAAACAAAAAAGCAAAGGCACTTTGAGGAGCGAATGATGTGAACTCTTATCTCAGGTCCAAACACAGGAATTGCTGCTCTTAATACTGTGGATCAGGGGTCCTCACGTGTTCCCATAGTCCTCACTGATAAACGGGCAAAAATCCTGGCAAACATTGTGTTTAGGACACTATCACAAATCTCTCTTTTCCATTTGCTAAAGTTTTGTCTTTTTACATTTCATGTTTTACATCAGTTCTATCTGGCTTTATCCCACTTGCTGTCCTCAGAAAGCCCTCCCAAGATCCTGCTCCCCAGTAATGTCACTAACAAATCAGAGACATGCAGTACTTTCTGCTCCATTAAGAACAGAAAAACAACCCTCATCCATGCAATACCTAGCCTGTTGCTAATACTAGCACTGAGCAGCTCATACAGATGTTCAGGAAAGACTACAACAGGCAGCTACAGATCAATGTCTCCATAAAATACATTTCTTCCTGATCTTCGTCATTCAGTGACACATGGTCATTGCCCAATAGCATTTGGATTTATTCAATTTCTTTTAAAAGAGGAAAGCTGCAGCAATCTATGTGTGTTCTCTTCTACACAAATGTGAGCTTTTTTTTCTGACTCTCTCTGTCACAAAATGAAATCTTTCAGCAAGGAGAAAGCTTGCAACACCGAGTGCTGTGCTTGCTGCCCATCCTGTTATTTCTTCCCTCTCCTGGGACCCTACGTGTCAATTCCCTGTCACTAGCTAGCTGTTCTCCACCTCTGAAACATTAAATAAGGGCATGGAGATACACTTTCGTGGGGACTGCTCTTTATACTCTGTATTTACAACAAGGATGCTGCATTCCAGGGGCTGCTCTTCTTCTGCCACTGACCATTTCTGTGACCTTAATCAAATTGCTTTACCTCAGTGGTTCTCCAATTGAATTGTTCTTGTAGAGTATGATTCTTCTTTAGTGTTTCAGTATCGTGACATTGACTTGATGGGGACTTTTAACACCGTAACATAATTACTAATTAGCTTGGAAGAATCAAGTAGTTTTCTTATTATGGCCTTGACTTAAAACATTTTCCATTCCATGATGGTCTCAGAGTTTGCCATGTTCTTGAGGAAAACAGAAATGGATTTGTAATATCATGCACTGAAAAACCTTTCAGAACAATGTATGCTTACACAAATGTTTTTAATATCATTTCACTCTTCACGTCCCTGTAGTCTGCCAGTTTTACACAAATCTAGTCCTGTCTGATTTTTACTACAAAACAAGCTATTAATAGCAGATGTTTTTACTGCTCCTCTGCACTAATCATTTGTTTGCACACAAAGATTACTTACAGGCTATTCTTTCTTTTTAGCTGATTTAATTTGTTTAAAAAAATCTAGTTGATTATATAAAAGAAAGAGACCAGTGTACCTTTGCAGATGCCTTTGACTCATTTTGCAGAGCAATATTGTGCTGTGGTCTCCAAAGTTTTGTAATCTGTATATTTGCTTTTTGTTCCTTTTTTGTTTTGCAACCTGATCTAGTGGAAGGTGTCCCTGCCCATGGCAGGGGAGTTGGAACTAAATGATCTTTAAGGTCCCTTCCAATCCAAACCATTCTATTATTCTAACTTTGGATGCTTACATTATCATCTTTCCAAAGCTACTGTTTCATTGGCCTTTCAGCAAGGGAGACTTCACTTTTCCAAAGTATCTTCCCACATTTTTACTAGATTTCTGTTCTAATGCAATCCATTCTTTTCAAAGGCTTTCAACAAACAGAAGAGTGTTACTGTGCTCAGTGTAGACATCTGAACTGGTCAGGAAAATGATCATTGAGGTTATATTTGACCATTTTCAGAGACTTTGGCAGGGTAGATTTATAGTATAAAGAAATGTCTGAGTTACACATGCCTTAGGAACTCAGCTTTCACTAAAGCACTCAACCTCTTCTCCTTGTTCACATGCTCATGCTCTCTTGCCTTTCACATAAATGCATTGTTACACATATCTACAAAGAGAATACAAGAAGACAAGCTGTAGCCAGTAGTCACAGTGATGAGATTATTTTGAACTGCCTTTAAAGTTTCTCATGTTAATGACTGGCAAATAGTTAGGTCTTCCTAAAAGCCTGCATCCAATACAATGTACTTGCAACTGTGAAACATAATGATTTCCCAAATAAGCTCTTAAAACAGAGGAGCTGCGGTCTCTCAGATAGACAGAGTTCACCTGTCTTTAATTTTAAAAGCCCAAAGAAGGGGTACAAATTTTGCAGGCTTGTAGTCCCTTGTTAATTATACTTTGTGTTTATATAGCAGCTCTATCACAAAGCTCTCTCCAAACATTAAGACTCTTAGCACTTCTTTTATGTAGGTATTATTATCCCTGTCATTATCATTATCACAGTTTCCATTTTATAGGTGGTAGATGAGCAAAATCACATTATGAGTCAGTAGCTGAATTGGGAATAGAATACTGTAGTCCTGATTTTGTCCCTTGCTTTAATTACTCACTAACACAATTGTTATTTGGGGGTTGAAGTGATGCAGATTGCATTCAGCGTAAAATCTCAGCAAATAAGCAGGATTCTTTTGATTTGCAAGATTTTTGTTTGTATAGCTTTCATACTAATATTTTTCAGCTGTCAGTCTGGCTTTAAGGAGCTAATAAGAGATGCTGTCATCTTCCAATTAAATAAGTAACAATACATTTTGTTTAATATGATACAATTTACATGATAGACTGGAATGGCTCAAAGGAAGCTTAGTCTATCAAGCAATGAAGTATTCAGGTATTTAGATTGTGTCCTAATCTAGTCATAGTAAATATCATTATTGAAGTCTGTGCAGAAATGTACTTTAGAAAGTAGCTGGGTTTTAAATGACAGCTGTTATTAATTAGTCTTTTTTTAATGTGAAAATACCATATGTGATGACTAAATTAAGTTAAAGCCACTTGTCAAATTAATGCTACTTTTTTTTTAAAACCAGAACAAATTTTGGCTGATATGAAACACACAAATGTGTTCAATTGAAACACAATGATACCTTCATGAACTAGACTGTTAACCTCATTTTCTCCTTTTCCAGGACTTTTTAATCTGGAAAGGCAATTTAATCACTTCATTGGCTCAAAAATAGGTCACTCATCTTCAAAACATCCCACTAGCAGCATCTCATTCCTTTGTTTCTCTGTCATCACATGCCATAAGAAATAGTAGAATAAAAATTAAAAATTGTTGTGAGCGGTTACTCAGAAGACCAGAAGGTACAGTTCTATGAGAAACTGAAGATGCCCTGAGAACTGAACGCATGGTCCTCCTATAAAGAGCCGTAAGACACTCAGTAAGACATCGTGATTGTATAGGACTCCAGTCAAGGCTACTTCTAGCAAAGGACATTTAACATCACAAGCCAGATGGATTCTAGCACCCTGCAAACTAAATTCTAATCTCCATCCCCTCTTCCCTCAACTGTTGGTCTCCTAAACAGGGCATTCAAGCAGGAGCAGAGTGTCACATTCGTTTTAGTCCAGTCCTCTCGGACTTTTTGTGTATTTTTCATCTAAGAACTATTTAACATATAACACATAAATGGTCTTTTGAACATGGATCAGAACCCAGATTTTACATTCAGGGTGAGTCCATAAACAGTCAGTCTAAAGCTATTTCTTGGTAAATTTCCTATATGGTGTGCTTGGCTTCTTTAGCCTTTTTGGGACACTTTGTTTTCCTAATCATTGTACAAAGGGCACGAGCAGTTAATGCCGTCTGCTGCAGTTCTGTTCAAGGGGTTAAGTATCTGAAAATTAAGAAGCTGAACCCTTTACAGAGCCAAGCCCTTTGCTTTGACAGCCATGTGGCCCATCCTTTTAGGGCTGCAGAAATATTTGGTAGGTATCTATGCCAAGTGTTACCATAAGCACATCCTTCCAGCTTTTCTGATGAACAGCGGCCCTCATCCTCCTGCCAAATTGCTGTTGCAATTAGGGAGACATCCTAATTTTAAACATATTGTTCATCCCTGTCATGTCATTCAGTCACTTACTCCTTTTCCACAGCGTTCCATTCCCAGCTAGACTTGAAAGGTCCACACACCTTTCCATTTGTTAAACCCTAAACTTGTGGATAGAATGAAGCTCTACTAACTTTAGAGTTAACATTTTGTTCAATGATTTTAAATAATTTCCTTGTCAATCATTAATATCTCATGTTTATATATCAATGCTATACAAACGCACATAAAAGACTTGAGAGTAGTCACGCTGAAATACTTATTGCTTTCTGCGAAACCAAATTGTGATATTCCAATCATTTTTAGAAATAGCAGATTCCCCTTTTCCTCCTCTTCTCCTTCTCTTTCTCTTTTTCCTCCTTCTTCTTCTAAATAACAAGTTTCTGGATACTTTTGTCACTCCTTTAACTACACTGTAAAAATCCTATCCTTAGCCTGGTCTGCATGCCTACCGATGCAAAACTCAGTTCTTGGTGAATCATTGTAAAAATCCATGTTTCCTTAAAGCCTATCTTCCCAAGGGAATAGATCCCCCAAATAAAAGTAAAAAGTCCCCTTTCTTATTTTCTAGTTGCCTCAATTACAAAACAAAAAATGTTGGTTTCAACAAAAAAGACCACTTTCAAGGTGATTTCTCAATGTTATGATTTGTGGATACAGCAGTCATATACATAACCTGTATACGTCTGACAAATGTGAAGAAAAATCCTAGTTGTGCAATTTGTCTCATTAGTTTTCTGTACTAACAAGGTTGCAATTCACAACATTTGTTCTGTGCCATGTTGGCACTTTACAGGCTGATCTTTAATTCATTCTCTTTCAATGACCTATCTATTTGCTTGTAAACCAGACCTCCAGGTCTCTTAACCACTTTATTAGATAAGTGACAGGGTACTCCCTTCCTTCCTCCCTCCCTCCCTCCCTTCCTCCTTCCTTCCTTCCTTCCTTCCTTCCTTCCTTCCTTCCTTCCTTCCTTCCTTCCTTCCTTCCTTCCTTCCTTCCTTCCTTCCTTCCTTCCTTCCTTCCTTCCTTCCTTCCTTCCTTCCTTCCCTCCTTCCCTCCCTCCCTCCTTCCTTCCTTCCCTTCCTTCTCTCTTTCCTTCCCTTCTTTGTGTTTGTTCTCTTTCCTTTCCCTCTCTATTCTCCTTTTTGTAGAAAAGACTAAATGCAATACATCTTCTTATTCTCTCTCAGCTGTGTTTCTAGATTTCCCCTCATTAGGAAGAGATCTCCTAATGTTCTCCTAGTACCTGCCCCTGAGAGTTTATGACATACTTTAACACACATTTGGTGGTAAATGTCCAACTCCTTCTCAAACTTGTGCAGTAAATATGACAGGCTGGAAAGGACTTCACAGGACTGAAAGTGGCAGGTGATATATAAATCTAAATATATGAGAAATACTATAGCATTTCACATTTTTTTCATGCTATCACAATTTAAAGAATTTTTAAATATGCATTCTCATAAGGATTATTACATATCTCTCTAGCCAGAGCAGCTGAAACTGCATTTAGTATTAGGTCCTTATAGACCTGTGACTGAAATGACAAAGGATGTTTTTATGTTGTATAATTTTCAGTTGTGTAATTCCAATTTCTTGTAATCTCTCTTCTCACTGTTGTGTGTTGCTACCCAAATAACAGCTATTTACAGTTGTCACCTCTACACTGTATCTCCTATGTTCCACCTGCTCTTCCTTACTCTATGAAATGCATTCTCATGCTCAATTTTGCCTCTTCTTTTGTTTTCTGTTTTGTAGACTCAGTCTTCCCTTTGTTTTTCAAAGCTCTCTTTTTCACATTGATGCTACTCTAGTGTGACCCACAAAGGTGTTGAGAGGTGGGTTAGCTAAACTATATTCCTGGGCTCTCCAGACAAGCAAAAATATTTGTATTGTAGCAATGATTTAGAGATCTAATTTTTACTTCTGAGCCATGAAGGTTAGAAGAAGTAGGAAGCAGTGCCAGCAGGAAAGAATGGCTGTATGTAGGATTCCCCCCAGTTCTGTATGCTACAGGCACGTCTTATCTAAGTACACGGAGAAAAGTTATGGTATCAATACTTTCTTTGAGTATGGGCAAAATAGCTAAAAAGCCTCCCGCTATCATGCAAGAACATTGCCCCATCCAAATATGTTCTTGTAGGGCTTTAAAAAAACTGGTCACTCTTGTTGAATGTTTATTGCATTGATATTTTCTCCTTATTTCCAGCTGTTGCTGTAGTTGTTTTTATTTTATTTTGGAGAGAGCTTTATGTTCTCTCAGAGCATCTCCTGATAAAAATCAGATAATTCGATTGCTTCCCCAAAATGTTTTCAGTCTAATCTCAGGCATGACGTGGCAAAAAGCATAACAAAACTTAGCAGAAGGAGACAGAGAGAGAAAAACAAAGAGTTCAGTAATAAGAGATTACATGGTTCTCCAGTAGAGTCTAATACACTGTGGTGAAGCAAGTTTAAAACGAGAACAAATAAACAACTGCTTTCTTGCTGATATCACTGGGAAAATAGGCACTCCTAAGACAAATGATGTTATTTTTGTACAAATGGATTATTCACAAGCACACCCTACATGGTATCAAGTAAATGCCAGCAGTAACGAAGTGAAAACCATGAGCTCATTTGTCTCTCAGAGCCTTTTCTCTTTTAAAATCTGGTCACATCATCATTCATAAGATGGAGACCTCTTGCCATGGAAGGGACCATCCTTTTTACAGCCAGGGCAGCTCCATTTTCCATGTGGGTTTCTGGGAAAGAGGGAAGAAATGCCTGCAATGGGCTGTTGCTGAAAGGTGCTTGATCCAATCCAACAAGCAATCAGTGGCACATTTAGTTTTACCTTTCCTACCAGCAGATGCTTGTGTCCTGGATTCAGTTTAACTACAGGGCACAGCACCTTGCAGAATAAGACCTTCACATTTCTGATCCTAGTTTAGAAAATGTGACCATATAGGAATTTTGCACTGAAGGAGTTTGGGGGTGATACTGTAATTAAAAAGTAATATTCCTTCCTCCCTCCTCCAAATTACAGCCTTCAAAGAAAAAAGTTGCAGTGGTACAAATCTAGTAAAAAATAGTTTTATGATTAAGCAAAATTTCTAAAATGAATTCAAATTTCTGTGAGAGGAGCGCTACACAAGACGGTCACTTATTGCCATTCTGGCTACAGGCAGGGTGGCAGACAAGTTGAAAGAACAGAGCTGTCCACAAAGGCTTTCAGATATGCAACAACATGAGAAAAAGGTATTTCCAGCAGTTGATATCAGAATTTCTTTTCGTATCTCTATAGTGAGAACATGAGGGTAGAACCAGGGGTCTCTTGGGTGCTTAGGGCCCAGGAGATAAGAGCGGAACAGAATAATGAGTGCTACTAACTTCCTTCTTCACGCAGCAGTTGATAAAAATATAGGACTATAAAGGGCCCTGGGCAAAATTTGAGCTATGTACTTCGCTGATGAACAGCACAGTGAGCCTGGAGTTGACTGAGCATGGATTTTTTTCTGGTAGAGCTAAAGGTAAATGGCTTTGTCATCCATTACACTTTCCCAGCTTTCTTAGATTTCCTCCCTGGAACAAAGCCAGGACGTTACGGGGAGCAGGAGGGTTGTTATGTGTGTGGAATGAGCAAGAATATCTCCTGTCTCAGGCTGAGCTGCACGCTGCCTGGAGATGAAAGACCCAATTTCAAGTCTTTTCTTTACCAGCCTCCTGCCTGCAGACGCCAGCCACCGGACCGTTATCCTATGTGTCCCTTTCACCTCGTTGCTCTTCCAGTTTGTCTAAATATCCAGATGGATCGTACGAGCATCTGTCAAGACCACTCTCTTCCCAGCCCATGGTACAACCTATGGAAGGTGTGGTTGTTTCTTTGCCTCCGTTGGAAGTTTCCCCCCTATCACCCGCTGGTGGGACAGAAAGGTGCCCTGGATCACGCGATGTGGATGAAGCCTTGAGGCTGCACAAACCCATCATCCTCTGGGGCTAGATCTGACCCTGTCGCATATGGAATTTGACTGAACAAGTGCTTTATCCTGTATTAAAAGCTGGAGTGAATGATATGTCGAATTAGCTCTGAAATGCATTAAAACCATGCTAGGGGAAGCAGGTGAGAGGCTGTTAAGATGAAATCAGATTTAAATTGTGGATCATTATGCTTAAACCTCTCTCCAGTCTAACTAAGCAATAAAAGTTTCTATTATTTTCTCTCTCAGTGATATCCCCTGGTACAGTCAGTTTCTGTTTCGCCAGCCACTAGCCGTGTTCTCTGTTTAAAAAACATAACTAAAGTCCGCTCCTCTGAATTGTCTGAAAACTCTGTAAACTATTAAGATGAGCAAAAAGATTAAATCTGAAAGGTCATTATTCTGATTCTGCCTTTCTGAAATGTATTGTGTAATGAAAAAATAAATAGCATTTTTAACATACAGTTACAGATACAATCCTGCCCTTCTTTCCTCCCTTTGTATTAATTTTACCCAGATCTGCTACTCATTAGTAGATGTTTGCATATTGCAGCTTTCAAATTCTGTTGTTGTAATTAAACTGAAGGAAGATCTGTGTACTCAGTCAGGCATGCCCAATGTTGTCTATTTATTTCTTCATAGTCTGGACCCATATTCAACTTCTGGTGCCATTTAGCACCCTGTTGAATTCAGCAAAAGCTTAGCAACCTTCCGTAGTCTGCATCACACGCATTCTTTTTTTTTTTTCTCCTCACCATCCCATGTGGTAGGTTTCTCTTTTACCAGAACAATAAAAGAATTCTCTTCTAAAGTAAGAATAGAAGTTGAACACGTAAAATTGTCCTTAAGCTACATAAGGAATCATCTCCTGAGAATGAAGTAAAGGTGAGCTCACATCACCCAGACTACCCCCTTCTAGAAGGTGTTGGGGAACGAAAGAAAGAAAAAGTACCTGCTTGTGAGCTGGGCAGCCTGGGAAGCAGCATTGTCAGCCACAGTCAAGTTATTTCCAATCAAAATCTCTCAAGCATACTTACAGTAACTTTGCAAGACAAATGTTTATTTGCGGAGGATCTTAGCTGACCTACCAGTGCATATGAAATACAAATCTATTTTATTTTGTCTTTAAAATTCACTCTATTTACAGTGCCAGGGTTTCAGAGCATGTTTAAATCACTGGGCTTCACCTATAGCAGTGGGAGTACGTAGAGTCCTAAAAGACTTCTATGCAGATGGCCTTAATGCCGTGGGAAGACTGCAAATTAATAGGAGGGTCATTGGCATTCATCGAGTACCTGGTCTGTCTGGCAAATGACGACATCAATCTTGGTGCAAAAGGGATCATGCATTATTCTATATGCAATCAACTGCTAAATTTAAATGGGGGTGGACAACAAATTTTTTTTCAAGAAGGGTCATTAATAGCCAAGGGCCTGAAGCATCAAACCTTTACTTACATGAACAATCTTTGCTCATATAGGTTATCTCATTAGGCAACTGCCTTGGCAAAAAAAGGGCCATGTAAGACAGGGTTTGAGGAATTAGCATCTGAGGGAATAACTTCTCTAATTAACAGATTTAAAAAATATCCATGTACGAAAGTCCATTTGGGGGATTTGCAAATATGTATGCTGTCTGCTTCTTAACAACGTGAATCCAGAGAAATTTGGGAGTTATCAAGGTTGCAATGAGTACATACATTGTTGTAAAATACAAAAACTATCCCCTTAATAAAACATCCTCTATTGCACAGAGGCCAATCCTACTTGAGCAAGAAACCTAACCTCTGTAAATGTCATACTGCATGCATACTATGGGGCAAGTCACTAAAACTAATGAGCAATTTCTTCTTGAAAGAGGGCACTCTTGAAGATACCATGACTTTTATTTTCATGCTAAATAAAGGAAGAGTTTTTCATGATCGCATTATCTATCAGAGATATATTCTTTTTTTTTTTTTAATTTTTATATTCAAATCTAATTATATCAGTTAACTAGAGCAAAGGAATAATGCACAGTTACTGATCCATACCAATACAGATTTTTTCCCCTGATTTCTGAAACTCCCTGTATTCTGACCATAGGTATTTGAAACCATATACTTTGGTTGTCTGGCAGCCAGTATAAACCAGGATGCCAAGGCATATATAATTACAGCACAGTTATTTCCACTCTTCTCTACAATGCTTCTCTTCTGACTGTCTTTGTCACGAAAAATTGTAAAATTAGTTGCCAGCAAGAGCAAGAACTACCTCTGCTTTTCATTTCTTTTAGCTGAAGCAGAAATATTCCAAAATTTTACATGAACACAGACAGAAAAGAGGCTGAGAGAGTAGGGAAAGAGTTAAACGTTTGCTGAGGTCTCTGCCCTTCTCCACTTCCTGGACCCATCTTTCACTCCCTAGAGTTTAGGAAAAACCTTACACTTGGAATAATTATCATACCAATACACAAGACACATTCACAGTATTTGCTAAACCTAAAAGCAAGGAATAATGTGAAGAGTATTTTGAAAGTAAAAAGTAAAACTTACATGAATCATTCTGGGCATCTCAGCCTCCTGGTCTGGGTGAAGGTGCGAAGGTGGCTGAGTTGCGACAGGGGCAGGAAAGACAGGAAGAAGCAGGTTGGGACACGAGGAAGCCAAATGATCAGATGCCAGAAGACAGCAGATGAAAATAATATACAAGGGATTTTATTTTTTTTTAAGGCAATTTAACTTTCAGTAACTCTGTGTTGCATCTTCCGAGAAGTAAAACCTGAAGAGATAGCCAAACATTCCAGTACAATGACTAAGTAGTCCTATCTATTAACTTCTGCAATAACCACATCATGAGTTAGTAAATTCTTTGGCTTTGAAGTTTATTCCATCCACAATTTGGTTATTTCTGCCATAAATAGAGCTAACACCCTAAAATATCTTCATATCTGTTATTACAGCTGCCAGTGCTGTTTCCTGTGCAAAAGGCCATTCTTATGGGTTTTTTTTCTGAAAAAAAAAGAAATATTTCTAATCATCTGGTCACTTCTGAACGGCAGTCTCAGATCAGCTTCTACAACTTCACAAACTCACTGTGCTTTTTGGGATTCAGTGGTATCCTTATCTCACTTTTAGTTTAGGTTAAAGGATTCAGCAGAGCCTGGTCAGGGAGCTCAGTGCTACTGGTTTATACTCCACCCTTGGTTGCTCCTGAGTGGGATCAGAGGTGTCCTCCAGCAATTCTGGCCAGGATGAGTGGTCCCCACCAGCCCCGCGCCCAGCTGCTGCTTTGCAGAGAATAGTTGGAGGAAAGGAGGTCTGGCCTGAAGGTCACTTTGCTGCTTCACCCGGGGGTGATTGTTCCTGCCCCAAGGCAGCGAGCAGAGAGCGTAGAGCACACACTAACGCGGACCTCGCGTGTGCACGTTGGGAGAAGGGTGCGGATGAAGAAAGGGCCGCAGGCATAACGTCTGCAAGGATATGGAGATGTGGTGGGTGTGCAAGAGGGGGTGTGAACGTGTGCAACGAATGCCGGGCTGAGAAGGTGCAGGGGAGCTGGTTTTAGAGGAAGCCTTAGGTTGCAGTCCCTTTGCAGATGGTTGGGACTATCCCAACTGTGTTAACCATAGTTCATCCCCTGTGGTGTCTTTCTCCAGGACAACAGTAGAGTTAATAGTGACTGGCCAAATTTCACAAGCTGCGGAGTGTTTATCAGAGACAAAAGCAGTACAGAAGAAATCTGTCTTGAAACAAAAGTGCTTAAACGCACAGGTCGCCAGCTCCTACCCACCTCTGAGACAGGCTCTTGGCTATCAGGGTCAACAGATCTAACAGCTTTTTGTTCTTGACTGAAGACTTTCCTAACTCATGTCAGAGCTCATCTTGCACAGATTTTCCTGCAGGCTTTTCAGGTGGCTTCAGGACACCACAAAAGACTGACACTTTCTGGTTTTCTTTGAAGTCCCGTTACTCACGTTAGGGCTTTACAGTAACTCTGCTGCCAGCGTCCAGGGTTAGCCCAGAGCACATAGCACAGGACTGGAGGAATCCCAGGCCATCAGGTCTTGTCCCATGTTACCATAATCAACCACATCACTTCGCTCCTTCTGGAAATGTGAGGAGCTCCATCTTAAAGGTAATTATTATTTTTGCCCCGTTGTCTCTACCATAAGTATGTTTTAAATCATAAATTCTCTATGTTCATAAATGGTTTGATTTTTAGCTTTAATGTATTAATGGGCAGTTCATGTCAGTTTGTTCTTGCAAAAAACACCTGCGATACACTCAGCCTTGCTAAGGCAAATTTCTACAAATACTCCCTGTGCACGTGATACCTGTTAAAATTTGGTACAAGGGTCCCCGGCATTTCTTAGCTCCCCCAGAGTCACATCGGTCTCACGAGGAACGGACGGGTGGGCTGGCTGCGAGGGGAGACGGGCGCTCTGATGGCCGCGGGGGATTTGGGTGGCATACGGGGGAACCCGGCACTCGGGGCCTGGTACCGATGCAAATGTTAACTGGAGAAGGGTGAAGGCGCTGGGGGTAGCTGTGGGCGACCAGGTGTGGGTGCTCCAGCCGTGGAGTGTCTGTGCGGATGGGGACGCGGAGGAAGGGGCTGGCTGTGGCGCATGGGGAGGGCCAGTGTGTTGGGGGTATTTTTGGGAAAGGGGATATGGGCCGGTCTCAGCGCCTGGGGACGCAAAGAGCATGGCGGGGGGTGCGAGGCGGGCAGGGGAGGAAGGGGGGTGCCGGACCGCCGTGCGGGCAGGGGCAACGCGCGGGGCCGGCGGCGCTGGCGGCAGCGCGGGAGGCGCCGGGGCTGCGGGCAGGCGGCGGGTCCCCGGGGGGCGCCGGTGCCTGCGAGGCCCGGGCGGGGGCCGCCCCCGCCGCTCCCTCCGCCGCCGCGGGGCCGTGCGGGGCGGCGGCGGCGAGCGGGCCCGGCCGCGGCGCCTGACGTCACCGGCCGGGGCGGCTATAGGCTGCGGGCGGCGCTCCCCGAAGCGGCGGCGGCTCCGCTCTGCGCGCTCACTCCGCGCTGCCGCAGCCCCCAGCGCCCGCGGCGCCCGGGCGCTCCCCCGCTGCCTCCGCCGCCTCCGCCAGCGCAGGTAAGGGGCTCCGGGGCGGGCACCGGCACCGCGGGGCAGGTCCCCGCCCGGCTTCGGCAGCCCGTCCCCGCCGGGGTGCGGGGGTCCGGCAGCCGGGCCGCCGCTCCCTCCCCTCCCCGCGGCAACTAGTTGAGGTGAGCGGCCGGGCGGTGCTGCCCGGGACGCCGAGTAATTTGCGAAGTCGTCGCGGCGGCGCAATGCCCCGTCCCGCCACCCCTCGGCCGCCCCCGGTCGGGAGCCGGGGCCGCTCGGAGCGCTGCCGTGGCCGGGGCGCAGGGTGGAGGCTGCCGCAGCCGGCGGCGCGGTGTTCTGGGGCGGGGGGAGCCGCGCAGGGTGGGTG
Organism: Tauraco erythrolophus; assembly: GCF_009769465.1. Classification (NCBI taxonomy): domain Eukaryota; kingdom Metazoa; phylum Chordata; class Aves; order Musophagiformes; family Musophagidae; genus Tauraco; species Tauraco erythrolophus. The sequence goes on along the minus strand of NC_141465.1, from coordinate 118,133,418 downwards.
CCTCGGAGCGCTGATGTGTCCGGCTCCCTTCGCAGGCTGCTCTGTCACTTCGGAGCCGGCGTGAGGCTGAGGCGGCGGCATCCCGGGCGTTTCCAGCGAGCTCCCGCCGGCAGCCCGGCGCTGGTCGAAATTCAGGCGTCTTCAGAGAGGGGAGGAAGATCCTCGTCTTCCGAAGCCTCCTCAATGAGTGCCAAGCTTTCCAAGGAGTTGAGGCTGTCCCTGCCACCTTGTCTCCTGAACAGGACGTCTGCCACCTTAAACACCAGCAGCACCTGCATCACGCAAGTGGGTCAACTCTTCCAGTCCTTCTCGTCCACCCTGGTTTTAATCGTCCTGGTCACCCTCATCTTCTGCCTGATCCTCCTCTCCCTCACCACCTTCCACATCCACAAGAGGAAGATGAAGAAGCGGAAAATGCAAAAGGCTCAGGAGGAGTATGAACGGGACCACTGCACCCGCAGCAGCAATCGCGGCAGCCAACACCCTGGGATGGGGGTGCAGGGAGAGGCACCCCAAGGAAGAGACAGCCGGCTGGGAAGACCCCCCCAGGACTCGGAGATCCAGCGCCCCTCTCCCTTAGCAGCCCCGAGCTCCCAGCAGGCACGGGCTTGTTTGGACACAGCTGGTGCGGGGCTCTTGCAGACGGTAATTTTGTCATGATGGTTTTGGGGGAGACCTCACGAAGGCGCTGGTTGGTGTTTGTAAATACCTGAGTGATTATTCTAGTCCCCGAAGAAGAAGAAGACATTGCTAATTCAAATGAACGAACAAGCCCACGATCCAAGCGCATGACAGATCACATTGCGTTTCTCATTGACTGTGCGAGGAAAGGATGCGTCTTTTTACTGGAGAAGGAGCTGTACACAGCTACCAAATATCAAGTCGTCCACCTGCAGGAGAGGGTCAGGGGTGGGGGGGGGCCCTTTTCCCTGGACATCATTACCCCGAGGACCGGGACAATCCCGCTCTCCTGGGATTCCCACTGCAGCCTGTGTCCCGATTGCATGGCGTGGGTTGGGGCACAAGTGAGTGGCGCGGGGGGAGAGGCAGGTCTAGCGGGTGCCTTGGGACCCCCTGTCCCCTTGGAGCAGGGTGACAGCCCACTGTGGTCTCTCCTTTTGTGCTAGGACCTATGCCCCTGTCCCACCCCTCTCATTCCTTTCCAGGACTGGATATTGTTTTGTGTAGAAACAGCCACCCCTAGTAGGGCTTAACTGCAAGCGCCCCATGGCCCCACGGCCCCATGGCCCCGTGCTCCTCAGCTGCAGTGCTGAGCGTCCCACCGTCTGGGGGGATGGAGCCAGCTGTCCGCACAGAGCCATGCCTGAGCTTTCCTCTCCCCTCAGCCCCTCTCATCTTCAAATGCCCCCCTCACCCCTCATCCCCTTGACATGAACCCTGAAACCCAGGCCTGGTGCAGTCCAGCGTGGCAGGGTAAGGTGAGGTGCAGTGACTCGCCCGTCCTCTCCCAGGAGAGGGTGTCCTTGTACCTCCTCTTGGTCCCAAAGCAAATCCAGTTCTGCACCAGGCACCCTGTGCCCAACGCCTGCCTTTACAGCTTCGCCTCCCAGCAAGGAATTCTGCAGCAGTACAGAGCTGGCTTCTACTTTTTTAGGCTGATCTATATTTTTAACCCTCCTAATCTAGTAGGCAGTTAGGGACAGACAGCACTTCATTTTCGTCCCCTTTCCCCTTTTGGGAAACAAACCACGCAGTTGTGAAAAATGTCCACCCTTAAACCCTGGCAAATATTTATTTCAGAAGCGGCTGGTGTAGTTTCTCCCTAGCAAGTACCAGGAGGGTTTTTTTTGTCTGTGGATGGCAGGTGTGAGTGGCTGTGAGTCGTGTGTGTGTTGGAGGAGGCAGCGTCGGGTACAGAAAATGCGGCTTTGCTGAGCAATTAAATCGATGTCCGTTACTTGAAGGTGCCTTAACAGAGTGCCGTATCCAAACTTTGAAGCATCTTGTGTGGTATCATAGCAGAGGTAGCCCTCTACTGTGCATAGTAACGCCTGAAAAATACAGCAAAGAAAAAAGCCATCCTGAGGGATTTCTGTTTTCTTCTTTTTCTTTCTATCCTGGCATCCAGAGTGATCTGAGGAGATAGTAATAGTCCACAGTTTTTAATATTTTGTATCCAGTTATTCCTTCTCTGCTGCACTCTGCCTCCCAGGGTGGCTGTTAGGCTGGAAAAATCCCAGGCACGCACGCCGGGAGGTCTGGGGCCCTAAGCCAGAGTGAGTGCTGGTAACAAATTTAAAATGAGGAGAGAGGGTTGCAGAAGCACTCTGTGATCCTCTGATAGCACCGAAATGCAGAGGTTTCAGGGCAGCGTTCCTGTTACCTGGTTTTACCCCTTTCCAATCTCGCCTGGTCTGACGGGAAACCACTGTTGAGTTTGGATCCGTGCCTCCGGCGTTTTAGGCGAGTTCCGTATCGTCCAGCTCAAGGAGCGGCCCCACCAGCCGAGGTTAGTGTGGCAAACAAACGTACCTGCAGCCCAACGGTGTTTTGCACGTTGCGGTTTGATGGGAGTGATGGCTGACTCTTGCCACCGGTGCGATCGGATGCTAGTGGCTACTTCAGTGTCGCTGGGCAAGGAAATTGGCTTTGTTTTGTTTCCCCTAATAAAGGATGCATGAACTTTTGTGTTTAACCTCCTTATGCAACTGCAGCACAGTATTGCACCACAGGGAATAGATTTAGGACAATGAAGAGTGTTCAGTGAACAGTAATGGAGCTTCCTGATCGTTGATCTCCACTAAATAGAGAGATATTACTTTCCCCTTTATTTTGTGCCTTTTAAAAAAAAAACAACAAACAAAACAAACCCAACTGTATAATTTTGAGTTTTATAAAAGCAATAAGATGTTCCAAATCACTCCAGTGCATTTCTGGTTGATGATTCCACTTCTTTAGTGTCTGAAGTCAGATACTCTTCCTTCTGCCTTATGCACTCAAGGCATGCAATAATTCCCCAGAAGTGTACTGCTTGTCACATCTCATTGCGGTTATAAAATTGCCCCATTTTTGAAGAAAAAAAGAAGGATGGAGAGATAGATATATATATCTTTATATATTATGGATATATAGGTATATATATTACTTATATAATCTCATGACACTAAAAGTAGTTGCAAAAATGTAATTAGAGTTGAAATATGTTATGTAAAACTCTATCCTCTGTTAATTAGCTTTGATTTAATATTTTAATATCTCTGTATTTCTGTAAATCTGTGTAAATTATGTGGTCTATAAGTAAAATTTCATACTGACTTTAATTTTCCCAGAACTGTGAGCTTCTTGTGGTGTCATTTAAGGTTCTGCATTTCTAAAGTTAAATTATACGAGATACAAGAAGTTGTAAGTTCCTGTTATCACACAGAAATAGTGCAATAAGGTTCATGCGTACTCCCAATACACAATTCTGTCTTGAATTATTGCAAGCTTACGAGGTTTAATTGAACGGTCTCAGGAGATATAGTTGATACAAGCAGGACACGTAGGTTTTCACTTTCATGAAACAATAAGCAACCTAGGGAATAGATGTGGATTTTTGAAACGGAGTTTATGCTTGGAGGTTCTGTCAAATCAATTGCTTCAAAACCCTACAGCTACAGCTAAACTTCTGCACTTAGCATTCAGTATTAATAAGGCCGATGCTTCTTTCCCCTCCCCCCTCCTACTTAAACTAGAAAAGTGTAGGAAATTGTTCGTATTTCTAAGGCATACATTTTCAGCTAACTGTGAAACTGCCCAAAGGGTTTTGAATATACATATTTTATGCAAGTGTAATATCTATGTATCTGTATCCATATATTTAAATATTTTTGTGTAACCTTTTCTACGATATTTGATAGAGATGCCGGGTAAACGCTTGTACCATTCTCGTACGTAAGGAAGGATTTGTACCTTCTCGATGTGGACATGCTTTTTCCTGTGAATTTGCACTGGTTTCGGCAAGATATGGTGGAAACCGGGCAGCCAATTGCTGGCAGCTGGGAGCACAGCCAGCCTTCCCTCTGTTACGGGGCTCATCCTCTGGCTGGATCTTCCTGGTTCCGAATTGGAGCTGGTTGCCCACCGGCATCCTGCATGTGTAAGAATAAGAAGCACTGCAGTGCTCAACAGTTCCTGCCTGGTCCAGCCATCGTCCCGTGGAAGAAGCGTGACAGCAGTGACTTGTTTTGTAGATCCCAGTGAGAACTGAGAGCCCGCTGGTGATGCGGTGGCACCGCTGGGGCTGGATCAGGGCATCAGTGATGCCTCGTCCTGCGTTCCCATCCTTGGAGCCTGCTGCTGCCCCGGGGCTTTGTCCAGCTCCCGCTGGCATCAACAGGAGTGACTTCCACTGACTTCCAAGGGACTTGAATCCCATCTGTAGCCCACACAGAGGGTGACAGCTCTCCACATCGCTGCTGCCCTGCTCTGCGCCCGTCCTGGCAGCCTCCGCAGGGATGGAAACCGCTGCATCCCACGAGGGCTGAGATGCTTCAGCCTGGCTGCACCGGGGAACCTGTGCTGCTGCTGTCGGCTCCACTTTGACAGACTGAGGCATTTAGGTTTCTACGTGGATCCTATGTGGATCATGGACAGGGAATGTCATTTCATTAGACTGTGTCATTCCAGCATTTTTTTCTGCGGGGATTTGTCTACTGCAGATGTGGTCTCAGATGAAATTTGCGGGCTCTCCATCCAGACATGTTTTAGCTTTGGATACATCTCTCTCAGATATATATCTGTATATAGAGATATGTATCTAGAAAGAAATGCTGGACAAAAAGCGAAGAATGGAGACTCCACATTATAGACAAAACTGTCCTTAAGGCTAAAAACTTTTTTTTTTAAATTTATTTTAGTTAATTTTAAAGACTACTATCTTTAATGTAAATAGCAAGTTACTCTGTGATTAACGTTTTCCATAGCATTTCTGAGTAGTTGCTATCTTGTTTCTGGAAAGCTATGTCCAGTGTTATGAAGAAACTGTGCTTTTCTTCTTCAATTGTTACGAGTGCAACTTTTATGTAGGGAGGAAAAAGAAAGTGATTTGACTCTTTAGACAGAACTGAATTATTTTAAATCCAGTTACACGACTTGTTTTTTTTTTCTTTCTAGTGGTTATTCTCTCTGCATGTTTGTATTTTTTCTATGGGTACTTGAAACCCTGCATTTTAACAAGTATGTGAGATATGAAGGGAAACACGAAAAATGAAGTAGGAAACATTCTTTTTCCTCTTTCGTGTAAATAGCAAAATTTATAATGACTTGGATACTATTTCATTACATTTCTCATCTATATAGAAGCTGACATGACTCATATACAAACCTTTAATAACACTTTCATTTATGTTAAAAATTAGAACTACTTTTATCGAGGACTGACTTTCTCATCTCTTTCTGGTACCTAACTTTTTTTCTCTGAAGCCAAGTTTTCATTGTGATCGCTTAAAAAAATTTCTAGTAGAACAGACCCTCCTTCTGGTTTTAGTCTTTTACATGTAGGTCTCTGGTCTGAATCCAGCCAAAGTCAATAGTGTAGAAAGTGTGTTACAAACTTGCCAAAACTGGGTGGTGTTTGAGCCTTGAGGAGAGGTGACTGTCTGACAAGCAAGCAGGTGAAATGCCTGGTGATGGTGATAGTTAGCTTTCCTGTTTGGAGATGTGGAAGTGAAGCCTCCCCATCCACCAGATGGACCTGGGTGACCCATTCCAGCCACAGCAGAGACAAGTATCGATCTCCTTCCTGATACCATTGCTCTAAAACGTCATTTTCTATATGACACTAGATCTCATTTCTGTAAATTATATGTAACGTATTTCTTATTCAAATCGAAGAAGTTTTCATTGCTTCATTGGTACTGTATGTTCTCTGTGGATGACTAGAAGAATTCATTTTCCAGCCGTTTTAACCCAATACCTCCACAAGCATCGATTTTGTATGAGTTAAAAAATAAATAAATATTTGAATCAGAACACTGTCAGTGAAAATTGCCTTTATTTATAAAATCCGGTGTTCCAGTTGGCTTTTCTTTGTTGTTTTCTTCCTTGAAATGGAGCAATAGAATCTGTTCATTATTTTACTTCTCTAAAGAGGACAAAGAATTTGAAACAAGCACTGCAAAATACACATATACAAACAGGAAAAGATTTCACGTTGTAAAGCAGAACAAAATCATGTAGGTGCGTCGGTTTCACAGTAATTCTTTGTCCTCTGTTTCTCTGACCCCCTTCAATCAAGCAAAAATTTTCCTAAAATCTTCTGAAAGACTTCACATATAACAGGTAGATTGCCTTTCTTTTATGGTTTTATCTTTGCTTACTACACAGTCAATGACAAAAGTACAGGGTAAAACTTTTCAAACACCTTACAATCTAAAAATAATCAAGTATCCTAGGGGATTATGAGTGCTGCAAATAAGGGATAAGTATAGAAGGTTAGAAGGAGAAAATATTAGCTCTGTAATACAATAAAAGCAGCATGTGCTGGAGGATGAATTCATGATTGTAAGCGATTGCCTTTACAGTTTATTCCTGGCTCTGTCACTCTCACGTTGTGAGGCGCTCAGCTTCCAATCTATTTATGTAGTAAGCAATACATAACTTCTCTATTAAACAAACACATGGAACCTGCAAATATACAGCCCTGAAAGGAATAAATTAAGCATCAGGTATATTAAAAAAATACTGATACCATAATACAAATTAAAAGAGTCTTTATGCTGATCGCCTGGCTTAGATTATTCAAGCACTTACATTTGGCAGCAAGGTCCAGGTGCTACACTGCACAGCTGGGAGATGGATGTCTGGGCAAGATGCTTGAACAGTCACACCGAGAGGCTCAATTTAATTTTCAAGTTGAAGTGGGATACGTATTACGAAGGAGAGCCAAGACAACTAATATTTATTTTACCATTTCATCACTCGTTACACTTTTTTTTTCAGTGCAGAAAACAGCCTGTGTGGTTTTGAGCAGAGTGCTGACTAAGGTAGTAAGAATATAGAAAAAGACAATTCTTGAGAGTAAACCCATTGCTAACAAAACTCATGGCAAAACCTCCCTGAGTTCAGTGGGGCCTGGACTATGACCAAGATGATGCCACATGTCACTCCCTGCGGGCTGTCTACCCCTCGCCAGTGTCGTCAGGCTCTTAATTTCTGCAGTTAATATTTCTAGGGCATATGGATTTCTCTTGTCTTTTGACTCACAGTCCATACCCAGCTCCTGTAGAGGACAGCGGAGGATCACTTGGGGGTTGCCTACATGTGACACGCTCATGCTCGCTTTTCTTTAGCTTTTGGTGTGTCCTGCTATCGTCCCTGAATCCGACTCCCCACTAGAGAGCCTGTCTGGTTAGCCTTTCCATAGGATGGGCTGTGTTGGCCAGACTTGTTTCTCTCTTCCAATGTGTAACCTCAGCCTCTCTCTGACATTAGAAAATGTCTCTCTTTAAGTGATCAGTTGGTTTGATTTCTGCAAAGATACGGTAGGACTTTTCCCTCGTCTTGATCCACCATTGTCACACATTTCCCCATAGCCCAACCATGTTGATATAGTAACAAAATCTCTGTGACAAGGCAGAAGCTTTTGAGAAGTGTTAGACTTGAAACAGTCTGGAACAATATGACTTCCTGATTCAGATGCCAGCCCTAGACCACGTGCTGAAACTGCTGAGAAATTGTTGTTCTTTCATATCAAGAACACCACACCACTGTAAGGAAAAACATCAGTTGCTACAGAGGGGAGACTAAATAACTGAGATTATATGGTGATAAAATGGGTATTAATATGCAAATATATATGTAAAACCTGTGAGACAGGCAAGGTCAGCTGAATGTCTAGTAATGGTTGACCACCCAGTCCACATTTACTTCTTTTAAATCAGATTATCACAATCCGTTCTTTTAGTCTTGAATGCTATTAGACATATGCTTTTACTTTGCTGCTCAGTTAGAAAAACCAGTCAGCAAGCCTCTGCTTCTCTATGAACTCCAGCTGAACTGCTTAAAGTCTATTTGTTTTCATTATAGAAATACAGTTTCTATTAAACCATCCTTTTGACAGACCTCAGCAATAGCACGGGCGAAGCAACAGCTGCTTCACTTCCAGCACATGTGTTAGAGCTTGTTCAATCTGGCGATGGTGATGTGTAAACGGAGGACAACTGTCCAGATGGTCATATAGGGTCACCTCAAAAATCTGTAAACAATGATTGTATTTGAACAGAAACCAAGAAACACATAAACCCCGAGATAGCCATGACTTTTCACCCATCTACAGTGAAGCAAGTTCAAAACATCTCTGCTCACCACTTGAGTTATTCTGGATTTATATACCTCTAGAACTGAGCTGACTATATGGGCCATTACCTATCTGACAGAGCTTCTCTACAGTCAGTTCCTCCTGGGGTAAAGGGATGATGATGAACCTAGTGGAGGAGTGGAAAAGGTAGCTGAAATGTGACAGATGGATATTAGTGTTGCTGTTTGTGTAGCACTGTAGCCATGCTGCAGGGATAGGTGCCGATTCCTCAGGCCAGTACGTTTGCAAATGATAAAACATAACAGTACCACACAATTCTTGGTATCGGATCTGGGTGCAAAGAAATGAAAACTTCAGATATTACAGCTTCCAGAGAAATTCTTGAGATCACTATGCTCCAATTAGGCTTTTTCTATTTCCTTTCAGAAGATTTCTTCTAATGATCTGGAAAGCAGAATCTCAGAAAATGTCGAAATAAAGTGAGCAACATGACACCGTAATCCGTGTGAGAAAGCTGTGCTTCTGAAAGGCACCAGGATGACAAATCTGTATTTGTTCACAGCCTGGGGACTTCACCAGCAGAGAGTCATGCTTCCTCTCCACTGATGTGCACCAGTTGTCACAGCGAGGGGCCAGGAGGAGGAATTTGGATTCCTTGAGCGTGCAGTCCTCATTCAGCTCCTTCAGACCAATGGAGGCAGTGAACTTGCAGAGGCAATAGCTGTCAACAGGAAAACAGAGAGAAAACGCTCACCTCTCATCATGCAAGGCATGGAACAAAACAGTTTTTGGAAACACATAGGTCTTACTGGGTTAGCACTGGTGATTTGATAAAAAAAATATCCAGGATTTACTTTAGAGTATCTTGGCCTGGGTAACTGCTCAGCCTGAGGAGGTTTCCATTCACCTTCTTGTCTCCTATCCGCTGCCAGCACTCTTCCCGACCACTGCACCTGAATTCAGTGTTAGGTCTTCACTAACTTATTTTGCTCTGAAGCAAGTTATGGTACACTGCATGGATGGATAGCGAATGAGCTAGTGAGTCACAGGGAGCGATAACCACTGGGAGGGCAATGGGGTAGCATCCAGCAGCAAGGGGAAGGATGCAGGGGCACGAAACCCTTCAGCACAGTTTTGAGAGGAAGGGCTTGTGAGTCACATTTTCTTAATATCCCTGTCATGAATGTCTGGGATTAAAATATAGACAGCCTGTTGTGGCTGTGGAGCTGCCCCTGGCTTTTAGGTACTGTCAACACCCCATTGTCACAATGCCCACATCCTGCTTCCCACTCCGTGGTGTCCAGCTGCATTAGCCTGCTTGTCTCCATTTACCTTTTGAATGAGCTCCCACATGTTTCCCCAGATATCCCTCTGCTCCGTGTGTTCCCCCATAAATGTCCGCAGCTTCCACTCCTGACCTAGTTTGCTTGCACGTGGTATGAATTGATCAGTGCAGACAAGGTCCCAGTTTTCCCAGTTATAAACTGGAAAAGGGGTGATTTCGATTAGACGTAAGGAAGAAATTCTTTACTCTGAGGGTGGTGAGACAATGGACCAGGTTGCCCAGCGAAGTTGTGGATGCCCCATCCCTGGAAGTGTTCAAGGCCAGGTTGGATGAGGCTTTGGGCAACCTGGTGTAGTGGAGGGTTTCCCTGCCCATGGCAGGGGGGTTGAAACTAGATGATCTTTGAGGTCCCTTCCAATCCAAGCCATTCTATGATGCTATCCCGGCCTTCCTCCCTGTGCAGCCACCAGCATGGGCTTCACCTCTAACCCAGCCACCCATAGATCTTGTAAGGAGTCAACACCATTCAGCTCTCTACTCTTCCGTCAAACGTAGCCTAAATTAGCCAATGGATGCAAGAACTATTGGGGGAGGACAACTGACAGGCAGTTGGGGAGCAAACGTGCCTGCATAATAACGCAGGTATTACTGAAATAAGTTATTTTTCACATCTTACGAATTGTAAGTAAATTTCAAGACTTTTCTGGTTCCTGACTCATAGTTTTGAAATGTTTGGATTTGGCAATGATGCTCAACAATATCTCTGAAGCCCATCTGTGCTGTTTATATGCTTTTTTTCTTCAACCCCCAGGCATTGTCTGTTTCCTTTGGTTTTCCAGACTGTAATCTTTTGAAGTAAGATATTAGGGGTTTGTTTGATAATTGTGATGGTTGTGTGAAACTTGTTCAGAAGGTGAATCATAGATTTCTAAGACTAAAAGGGGATCTAGAGGCATGTAGCTATGAAATTATCCACAGTCTATCACAAACAGGATTTTAATCCAGTAATTTGTGTTTCCTGCCTGGCAGGTCCAGTGGCACAGAAGCCTTCATTTTTTAAAGAGTGAGTCGTAGCTGATTTCCAACTTGCAAGTGCTGGTGAATCCAGTTCATACTTTCATAAGTCATTTCAGTGATTACGAAAGTAACCTAAAAATAAAGAATTTGTCCCTTCAAGGCAATATTTTTTAATATACAGGATGAAGTTAGCATATGCAGTAGTTATTAGGACACAGTTAAAAACAGACATCTGGCAAAGAAGATAAGCCATCTGTGAAAATACAGTTCCTATTACATGTAATAACCCAAACAATGCCTCAGCTGTTATAAATTCACAGCACTGGGAGTGTAAACAAAACTGTGTCCTTGGGGAAATATATGGGAAAGTGTTATATATGCAACTATGTACCTGCTTGGGAGGTGTCAGTTGAAATAAATGAGATGTTTGTGGTCACTGTGGAATTTTGCCTCACAAAATGAACTATTTTAATAAATTTACCCTTCTGTCCCTTTGTTGTTTCCCCCTTACTCCAACGTCTCTTCAGAAAAAATAATCTTGTGCTGAACCCCTCACTAGCAGCAAAACAGTCTGGTTTTGGTTTTTTTTTGACTTGACACAGTGTTGTACGAATCAAGGGCTGGACTGAAACCCTACTGAAATTAATGGGAAGTTTATGTCTATTCTGATGGGATTTGGATTACATATCAGAAATATTCCTGATGCATATCTCAGAGTTTTTAGAGTCTAGTGTGCAGCAGGCCTGCCATATTTGCGAGTTCAAATCACTTTTTACAGTTAAGTATCTGAAAACTATTTTGTCTGTAGATTATACAAATCTATTTTCCAAAGAAGACTTAAGAATATAGAATTGTCTTATTAGATTTCTTAAAATTAGAATTAAGTCTGTTATTTTATGACACTTTTTAGGCTAAAGATACAGGGATCTCTAACTGTAGAGGAGAAACAAATAAAATGTAGTAATATAACCTCCTAAAGTTACAATTTCACTTTGTCGAGGAGTAGTCTTATCCTTCCTCCTATGAACAGTTGTTATGGTTTGAAGTGGGGGGGAGGTCCGGGTGGCAGAAGCTGCCCATCACACCGGACTCCCATCCCCCTCGGGGCTTAAGCCAATCGGCGCCTCTGCGAATTGCCCTATTTACGTCGGACAAAGGAACCGGAAAGGGGTGCCTTTGCCCAGGAGCAAGGAGCCGGGAGGGGGGCACGACCCCTCGCTCCCGGCTCCCGGCCGGGCTGGTGCCCGCTCCGTGCCGGTGCCCGCTCCGTGCCGGTGCCCGCCCTGTCAAGGATGGCGGCGGCGGAGGCGCTTGGGGAACTTGGGGAGTGCCCGGCTCCCGGGGCACCCACCGGGCCGAGTTCACCCAGAAAGGACTGAAATCTAAGAGAAACGGCCACACAGATAAGAGGTCAGAGCAGATGGAACGGAACAACGTGTGCCGCGGCTGAGTCCCCCTTGCAAGCGGCCCCTTTGCAACCAGCCCTCGGTGGAGCAAGCAGAGACCCACTCGCAGCCCGTGGATGACCCACGTCGAGAAGAGATGCCAGAGCCTGAGCACGGTACGCACCTAGAGTCCGTGGGATGACCCCCGCCGATGGGGAGGTGCTTTGTTAAAGGAGATTCCCGAGCCTGAGATTATTGTGAATCATGGGCACAGGTCGAGGCGCATTTACGCATTTTGCATTTACGCATTTTGCATTTACGCATCTAAGTCTGTACGGAGATGCATTTAAGGTCGATATGACGACCCACGCCGGGGCGCATTTAAAGTCTGTATGACGACCCACGCCAGAGTGAGTGGCTACAGCTCCTTAAAAGTCCAGGACTGGTAAAGCCTGCACTTGCGGCAATCCGATGGGGTAAGGATTTGCCCCCCAGCGGGTAGGATCTCACGCTTTTGCCGTGAGTAGGGGATCCACTGGAGCAAGGGACAATGGTGTAAGGACTCCTTTTCCTTTAAGAGAAGCGGCAGTAACAACTTGGAATGAACTGACCTGCACTCCGCCATTCCCTGCCCCCCTGCGCTGCTGGGGGAAGGAGGTAGAGCCGGGAAGAAGAGGCAAAAGCAGGGGGGAGTGGTGTTGTTTTAAGACCTGGTCTTGTTTTCCTGTAATCCTCTCAAGTAACTGTTTGTGTGCTTTTCTCTTTCTAGGTAGCTGTTAATAAATAGTTTTGCTTTAAGAAAACAGCCTCTTTTGCCCAGGACCGTGGTTGGTGGGTGCTCTTCTGGTCCTGTCTCGATCCTCAGCTCTTTTATTACATTTTTCTCCTCTCCATTTTACTGGGGTGGGAGAGCTGCGTGGGGTTTAGTTGCCGGATCGGCCTAACCCACGACAACAGTGCAGTGGTTGTAGTGTCAGCAATTACAAGTTTTATTCATGGTGTTGTGGGTTAGGCCGAATCCCACACACAGCCGGTCACTCCCCCTCCCCCAGCCCCAGGAATGAGGGAGAGAATTAAAGAAGAAACGGGAAACCCGTGGGTTGAGGTAAGAATAATTTGATACAGATGATTTAATACACAGGGTAGATGCTCACCACCCCCTCTTATCCGCAGCCCGTCTCGTCCCGAAGCTGCAATCCCGGATGAACGCGAGGCCCCGAAATAGAGAGGGGCAGAGAGAGAGAGAGAGTACTCCGAGAGTGGGAGTACTGGGAGAGAGAGGAGAAAAAAAAAAAAGGCAATAGAGCGAAAGCGCAGAAGCGCAAAAGAGCAAAAGCGTCGAAAGAGCCAAAGTGCAAAAGCCCTTCTGTCTGGCTGACCCTCACTTTTATACTGGGCATGACGCTGCATGATATGGAATGCTAATTGGCCAGTTTGGCCCTCAGTCTTAAGTTCCACCACAAATCACAAGGGGAATCGTGTCCCCCTTGTCCCAACTATGCTCCCCCCTTATCCCGCCGTGCTTCTGCACTCCGGCACACTGAAAAGTCCTTGGGAGTTTCATGTCCAACCACAAACATCAACTTGTTATCAGCATTCTTCTCAGAGTGAGCCTCTGAGTAAAACCAAAACATGGAGCTCTTCTAGCTGCTAAAAAGAAGAGCTAACACTGTCCCAGCTAAAACTAGGACACATGGATTTAAAGAATTTTGCAAAATAAAACCGTCAGGCTCTAGGCCTTTGTTCCAAATAAATGTCCCCTCCTTCCTCACCCTGAGACAAAGTCACCTTGGTCTTGGTGACCAGGCAGAGGTCCATCCACAGCCACTTTGAAGGCCTGGGCAGAAAGCATAATGCAGAAGTTAAGAGTTCTCCAGGTTGACTGGGTGTGGGCTGGCAATTTTGAACTTGAACTGACCCTCCTGAGAGCCGAGACACTTATGTTGGTCTTGGTGCAGCTGGAAAAAATTCAACAGTCTTGTTCTTTCAAAGATGGCCACAGGTGAGAGTTCTTTAGAGGGCTGCATACAAAGACAGAGGCCACATATAATCCACAACTTTTTGCATTTATATAAATACATATATATAAAAATAGATGTGTATGGTATATATATATGTGTAGGTATGTACACCATTAGTATACATATATATAAAAATTCTGACATGCAGATTTGGGTCTGATGACTCGTCTTGAAGCCCAAGATTTAACTTTCAAGTTAATGAGGTTTTCAGAAAAGTTTGTAGTTATTTGTTCCTTTCTAGCTACTTTCATCTGTGTCCTCAAAAAAGAATCATCAGTTATTGAAACTTCTGTTTGTTTATAGGAGTATAAATGAGTGGCATAAAAATAATTCTCTTCGGGCCTAAGCTGAGAAATAATCTTTATTTTAGTTTGTCTTAAGAGAAAGAGAATAGCATTCATGCTTATCAATGAATATTTCCTAGGTTATCCAGATAGAAACATGCAATGTACTAAAGGAAGCTAGCATTTTTCTTTTAATTGATAAATAATTCAGAAAACAGCCACAGGATAGTGCAGGAAACGTGCCTTCTAGTCAGAACCCAAAAAACCCAATCTGTTCTACTTATCCAAGAAAAAGCTGAAAGGTGGTTTGAGTACAGTCCTACATGGGAAAGATGTTTTTCATGGGGAGTAATTGGTTAGAATAGAATAAAATACCCTGATGTGACACGAAGTGTGGAAGCTGATGCTGTATAGTATGGAGAATATTTTTTATAGTAGAGGTAATGAATTGGGCTACGGTAGATTCTTATCATTTGAACTGTTTAAATCCACATGTTATTCTAAAATGTCATAGCTTCTAAAGATGTTACAAGGTTGATGCAAAGATTTTTGGTTAATTATGTCCCTCAGATGAATTTCTACAGGAGATCTGTCAAGATGATTATATCACTTTCCTTTAGCCTTCAATCCATTGATCCACAAAATACATTTTTCACCATAAAATAGACTTTGTGTAAAGGACAATATATTTTTTTGCAGAAAACTGCACAGGAACTGCCAATTTAAAAAAAAAATATTTCCACATTTTTATGTCACATGTATTTTTGTTACGAGGCCAGCATTCCCCAGAGGCGAGGGTTTCTCTTTGCTTTCTCATAGCACACCTTCACTCCTGCACAACACATTCAACTGATGGACTTTCAATACTCTTGACAAACGCTGTTAGGTGCATCATGGTAAAGGCTGCCTCAAACAATACTCCAGTCTCCTCTCCTACACGCTTCATTTCAAGAGATGAACTGAAAGGTTAAAAAATGTGTAAAGGTGGCAATTTGGGGAAGGAGAATATCACTGAATTAACTCAAGAGTTTTTAACTATAATTGAGGTTGGTCATAAGCTGAAAATACTGTAGGATTCACAAACAACCTTTCTATAGATCAAAGACCAAACTTTACATGGGTAGGAACAGGATAGTAGCCCTCTACAAGTCCTCTAGTGGCACTCCCTGTGTGCTCTTGGAAATCTCCCAGAGCCGCAGGATGTATATGTATACAGCTAGGCTTGGAGTTTTTATGGAAAGTTGTTACCACGGTTGTCTGGGCCCAAGGAGCCTCTGTTCTTCCTTTGAATGACATTTGTTGTACAGAGAGAAAAAGGTACTACCCAACATCATACTGGAAGAAAGTGGCCACCTGTCCTATAAAAGTGGACCCGTTAGTACATATAGATTCATGAGAACTAAATTCAGTAGTCTGAACAAAGACATTATTTTTTTTTGCTGCATTTTTGCTCCATGAGGTAACGTCATGGATGGATGCAGAAATTGCTTCCTAACTCCCGAGTGGTGCAGGTCAGATTGAAAGAGCTAAAGCATGCTGGAGGAAAGAAAGAAGTTACTAAAAGACTCAAAGCCTTGGTACAGTGAGGGTGTGGTGATAAGTGGAAAGGAAGTTATGAAACGAAGAACAAAAGAAAAAAATGGATTGGAAACTTCTTCCAGTCTTTGCTTTTCCTGATGAGCCACTGGTAATATCTCATGGCTATGGGCAGAAGGAGCAGCAAACTCTGGGCACTTGGGAAACATAAACATAACACATCGACTTGATTCTTAACGCATGTCCAGGGTTAACCAGCAATGAGGTGTGGGAATTTAGATATGCCTCTGGGACTATTGCCTACTTCAGCCGCATAAATCCTTTGTTGGATGTAGCCCAATTAATACAGCAAGAGGCAAGACTCAAAAGTTGCAGTGTCCAGGTCTTTTATTGGATCTTGCTTTAAACATCTCCCCAGCTTTTGATCTAGTGAAAACCCTTTCCACTCCCACCCAATTCTATATTACAGTGGATACACTTATTAAAAGAGTGGCTTATATCCTTGCATAACCTCATATCCTAGCTTCGATTCCCTTGCAAAACAGATGTATTCACTCCCCATGGTTTTGTCTTGCTCTGCCTCCTTTTTAGATTCAAATCTATAACAAGTTCATAATGATGTGGTTAGCTATCTGTATAATTTAAACTATAAGCTCCTTGGGGTAATGACTTTGTTCACATGTACCAGGCACACAAATGGTGCTGTATAAACATGGAGGATATGCCACTAATTAATAACAGCTCATTTCAGTTCCAAGGGTGACTTATACAAGTGGGGGGTATTTTAATACCAACTGTTTGCTCTGAGGACTGTCTTCTAAGTAAAGCAAAGCGAGAAGATCATTCTAAGCGTATGGAATTGCTTGTGACATTAATTTAGTCCCAGATGTGTTGAATTGTTCCAATATGCTAGGCTGGGAAGCTGAAGCCATTGAAAATGAATATGGTGGGTTGTTAATGTGTTTGATTATAAGGGAATTAGAATACTTGTTGAAATGTTGTCAGCTGAGTTTAATTTCCAGTGGATTTATTGAGCATGAAACTCATAGATGAGGTTGTATTGTCCTGGATTTTGCTTTCCCAGCAGCATCGTATTTCCACCACAATATTACCACTACAGGTGATATTTTTTGCTCACTGAAAACAGCAAAACATTTGTAAATGTCATTGTCCATGGGACAGTGATGTGCTCTTTTAAAGGTTCCTTTCTATAATGAGAGTGACCTCAATTTCTGTCACTGCTCATAAATGACACAGCTTACAAGCTGTCTGTTTCTGCTGCAGAGTTGCCAGCAGTGGCAAAACTCTCTGTACTTGGATGGAGAAGCACGTGTTATGTTGCCCTCCAAGACACAGAGTAATGGTGACATTGGTCTGTAAATCACTTAATTAATGTAAAAAACACTGTACGTTTTAGTGTGAACTGAAGGCAGGTGATACATTCACAGCTCAGGAGACTGAAATCTCAAGTCAGTTCGCTCGGCTGCCGCAGCTTGTAGCTGCTCTGCGGACACCAGCTGCCAGCACATCTGGCATCATCCAAGGACATCCATTTGTTTGGGTGAAGAAAAAGTTCAAGTCTTCTGCTTAAGGCCAGTTTTGGGCTTACAGATTTCTCATTTATATCTCAGATTCTCCTACCAACAAGTCGTCTGCACCCACTATTGACATGATATTGAATCATCTGCAGAGGACTAGTGCCATTGAGCCCTTGAGCTCTGGTACAGTTGTACTCGGCATATTTTTGCATTGGTCATCTGACAGAACTGTGAGATACATAAGAATGAGTGCTGTAAAAGCTATTGGGCTGGAGGAGATTTCCCAAACTATCTAGCTGTGAATACTAAGAAGGGTTTAAAGCCAGGTAAAATCAAGTATTTAACCCAAGTAGGAATCCTTAGGGACTTCAGAGGCTGGTGACTGTCTTTTCCTGGGACCCACAAGTATAAACTTCTCCTTGGATGTTGGAGGGATATTGGAAAAGATCCATCAACCTTGGGTATTGGAAGAGAATCTTCAGATGTTGGAGAGCTGAGTTCAAATTCTTCCTCAGTCTTGTAATTTTTAGTGTTACTTCTTCTGAGAGATAATGGATTGTGTTAGATAGGTAGATGGCAGAGGACTTTGTCTACCTGTATGGAAGTGAAGCATTGAGTAGAGTGTCCCTTATGAAATGTCTGTTGGAAACGTCAGGTGGAGATGACAGGTATTAGTATAGCTCCTGTAAGGCAGATATTAAGTAAAAAATGAGGGAAGATATCAGGTTTGGAAGAGGTTGTTGGAGGTATTCTTTTGATATAGTGGTTCATGAGTTGTCCAGAGGATCTGAAACTAGCCTTATGGGCTTTTTGTTTGTGATACGTTACTGCTGTATTAATCCATGTTAAGGCTTCTGATACTTATCTGCTCTCTATAAGGACCACCAAGTTTCTCCTTCGATGAATATTTGACTTTTTTTTTTTTGGCTTTTTTGTCTCTCTCTAATACATTTGACACTGATGATAGCTACAAACAGGATTTAAGACCAAGGGGAACTGACCTCCTGTGGCATACTTTAGGTTTGCTGTGTCCTGCACTCCTGAATAAACTGTTTACCAGACTGGGGTTAGAGAAGATTTTTTCTTTAGGTGGAACCACCAGATTGTCAGAGTTGTCCTTGCCCTATTCTGCATAGCTGTTAAAGCCTGGCTGGCAATTTTATTTAACCATTTTTCAAGGTGGGTTGTTTTTCTTTTTTCATTATTCTAGATCACTGGTGATATACTTGCTGTCACTGCAGCTTATGGTTGATTTAAGGTGACAGAGCGTACCCTGTGGCCTGTGGCATGGGGAGGAATTTGGCACGCCCTTTTGACCTGGATAAAACTGTGTGGTTATCTGGGATTGCAGAGGTTGGGACTCAATAAACCAGGCTCATATTCTTCTTTTTTACCCTCATCCAGAAATATGAATTCAGGTTCTTTAATTTACAAAAGGATATGGACCTGATATATCTCCTTTGTCAGCTGAATGCCTGTGAGGTGAAATCTACGTGTAAGGAGTGCAAACTGAGCAGGTACAGAAGGATGCCTCAACCTACTGGGTTTGTGAACTAAATATCTTGCTAGATAACCCCAACTCAACTAGGACGGTTCAGTGCATTCCCTAGGGGAGATGTTAGGGGAAACCTACACCATCTAATCCCACATTAAGAGGGACTAAGAGGGAAATGTTTCATTGAATCCAATTAAAAAGGCACGATTTGGGCAGCCTGGTACTCCTTTTCCATCTTTGCCATCTGTCCAGTCTTACAAAGACAGACCAGGCAGTCATGACGAAAGTACAGTGCCTACTTCAAGAGCCTGAGAAAGACGGTGCAGTTACTGGAGTGCTTTGAAAAGAGATAGATGAGGATCATGTCTACCTTCTCCTGCTTCCTTCCCAAACCAGGTTGATGGATTGTTGAGGTTGGAGCTTCAGCTTTTTCCATGGCCAACCTAATACCCATGTAATATTTCAGCACTTGATGAAAGACACGTCACTGGCCTAAGATTGGCTACGTCCCTCCAGGGTAGCAGGCAGGACACTGTGTTGATCCTAGATGTGCAGAATAGCTCCTTGAGGGAAGTGTAAAGTCTATATGGTTGTTCTAGTATGTGTCAATGCTGTAAAAACCTTGGTTACCTCTGGAGAAAAAGCTGGTACATCTCTCTTACTGTTTCCTTTGTTCCTTGCTACTTCACTTGGTGGTTCACAGCAACTTCTGACTGGGGCAAAGATAAGAAAAACGGTATAATTCTAGTTTCAGAGAACTTGTCATTCTTTTCACAGGTGAAACTTCAACTTTATTCCTTGAGTTGTGTCTGCATTGCATGCTGGAGTCCCCAGACAAGCTTTGGCCATGTGGCAACTCTCCCACCATTAAATCATGCCCCTGAAGGGAGAGAGGTGAAGGTAGTCACAATGGAGACAGGAATGGGAAGAGATGGAGGTGGGAGGAGTAAATGGCCAACAAGCTTGTTCTCACAAACACATTCTAATTAAGATCAGAAGCTGATGCAATAATAATAGTTTCTTATGTAATGCTAAATACTACTATTTTACTCTAATTTTGACGACAATTTTTCTGTTTCACTGAACACTATGCAGAAAGCTTCTTACAAAAGAACTCTTAAGTGCATCATGTAAAATTTGAGCATGCCAGAATAATCTGCTCATTTCAAAGTATCCGACATACTGAGGCTTTTTCTTCCTAACTGCCCATGCAGTGCTTCAGATTGCTTATTAGAGCAGTTAGGCATACAGAATATTAATAAGAAATATCATGCTTTTCTATTAAATTAAACAGTTTAAAATTCAAATACTTTGTATTATCTTCTTTTTTTGAATTGCGGGCTGCTAATGGAAGAAACACATATCCAAGGTGATTTTTAGATCAGTTTTACAGGAAAACTAATGCTAAGGGAACAAGAACTTGAATCACTGCATTTCAGTATGATGTTAATGCAGATACTGCCATGGATGGTCATAAAATAAGCATATTTATGAAGACAAGCTGTAAGATTATGGCAGTGTAACTGCCAAATTTAAAATCTGAGTGGTAAACAAAGGAACTTGTTTCAGGCATTTAAAAAAAAAACTGTTTTAAAAGGACAACTGTAATGAGGACAAGTGTTCATTGATCTATTCTGTATGCATGGATTTTCTATATGGGATAGAGGAAAATAACATGGAACAACAGAAAATAGGCCTGAAATAAATATTGTCAGCTCATCAAGCCTGTACTCTCCTCTCCTGCTGTACCAGAATGAGGTCACTCTAATATCATGTATAAATTCTTCAATAATTAAGATGAGTAAACTGCAGGGCTTCATAAAATTTTGAAGTGTATTTTTATGTGCCTTTTCAAGGACAACGCAATAGTTCCTATTTGCAAGTGGCATTCAGCTTTGACAGAAATGTCCCTGGGGAGCTGAAACCAATTTGAGAACTAAAGTGTTACAGGTTCTTGTCAGAGCTGGTCAACACAGCTGTAAGACTTTCCTATTGTATTTCTGGGGTCAGTGCAGCTTCCTGCTGGCCTGGAGGGGTTTAAAAATTATTTCTCATTTCAGTTCCTGAATATCTGAAGTCTGAACCACCTGAAAAGAGGTGTAGATTTTGCATAGCTTTGGAGGGGAAGGAAAACTGGTGGCATCATCGCACCCTTGTAGATAGTAAGGAGCGGAGTCTCATATTTGGGAGGAAGACCTGAGGTCTCCACAGCCATTTAGACTAAGGCTGCACAGATTTCAGGTGATTGCATGTTAGATATATATTCTTTTAAAGGGCAATGCCAGAGGTGGATGAGGCTTTGGGCAACCTGGTGTAGTGGAGGGTTTCTTTGCCCATGGCAGGAGTGTTGGAACTAGATGATCTTTGAGGTCCCTTCCAACCCTAACCATTCCATGATTCTATGATTCTATGACTTCCTCGACTCAGACTTTACCTTTTTATCATCAAGTTGCAAGATCTAGTCTACCTAATACAAGCACATAAAAACAATAGCACCATGCCTAAAGAGAGTACCCACAGATATTAGTGCCTCCTCCCTAAGGAAATGCTGTAGTGATATGTCTGGATTGCTTTTGACCTAAGTTTTGTCTGTAGTCAATGGAAGGAGATAACCATCAGAAGGACAATTTAGCCTCAGACTGGAGACAGCTTAGGTAAATGTCACAGTTTAGGTGAAATGAGTTTGGGCCCTGTCATAAGAAGGGTGCTTTAGATCTCTGCACAGTAAAGTGACAGATAACCCCTCCCAAAAAGTAGCAGTTGCTTATCATAACACAATGTAAATGACCAATAGACATGAAACATATTCATTGTAATTCTTTACAAGTAAAAGAGAAAAAAAATTAATATTGATTAAACCTTTTTTTTCCCCTGAAGATTTTGTCCTTCCCTAGTGGGAACACAAAAGAACACAGCCAACCAGTTCAGATCCACTTGGCCATTAAAAAATTTGTGAACTGATAGGAGCACTCATCTACTTCAAGGATCCTGTATGGTTTCCTCTTTGTTTTCTTAAAATGTTCAGCATTGTCGACTGATTTAAATGATGATAAAACTGTTCCTGAAGCCTTCAGCATATTGGCTGTAAACCAGACCCAGTGTTGTCTTTTTGTTTCATAAAATGGCTGTGTTTCAATGATAAACATAGCCAAAGGGGAACATTTTGGTTAAAGTATTGAAAAAAAAGAAACTTGTATTGTTTTCAATTAAATGAAATCTGCTTTAATAGGACAAAGCAATTTTTTTAAACAAGGTTTTCTTTTAGTTGTCATCTTTCTTTGGGACTTACAGGGGTGGACTGAAGGAGCCCCTCGGATCTTAGCTGATCATTTAGTTACAGTCATAGAATCATAGAATTGTTAGGGCTGGAAGGGACCTTCAAAGGTCATCTAGTCCAACCCCCCTGCAAGGAACAGGGATATCTCCAACTAGATCAGGTTGCTCAGGGCCTTGTCCAACCTGGCCTTGAACGTCTCCAGGGATGGAGCATCCACCACCTCTCTGGGCAACCTGTTCCAGTGTTCTACAACTCTCATGGTAAAAAATTTTTTCCTAATATCCAACCTGAATCTACCTCCCTCTATTTTAAAACCATTACCCCTTGTCCTATCACAACAGGCCCTCCTGAACAGCCTCTCCCCATCTTTCTTGTAGGCCCCCTTGAGGTACTGGAAGACCGCTATAAGGTCACCCCGGAGCCTCCTCTTCTCCAGGCTGAAGAGCCCCAACTCTTTCAGCCTGTCCTCATAGGAAAGGTGCTCCAGCCCTCTTATCATCTTCGTGGCCCTCCTCTGGACCCTCTCCAACTGGTCCATGTCCTTCTTATGTTGGGGACTGCAGAACTGGACGCAATACTCCAAGTGAGGTCTCACGAGGGCAGAGTAGAGGGGGAGAATCACCTCCCTCGACCTGCTGGCCACGTTCCTCTTGATGCAGCCCAGGATGCGGTTGGCCTTCTGGGCCGCAAGAGCACATTGCCGGCTCATATTGAGCTTCTCGTCCACCAGTACTCCCAAGTCCTTCTCCTCAGGGCTGCTCTCGATCCATTCTCCGCCCAGTCTGTATTTGTGCCTGGGATTGCCACGACCCAGATGTAGGACCTTGCACTTGGCCTGGTTAAACTTCATGAGGTTGGTACGGGCCCACCTCTCCAGCCTGTCGAGGTCCCTCTGGATGGCATCCCTCCCTTCCAGCGTGTCGACGGCACCACACAGCTTGGTGTCATCGGCGAACTTGCTGAGGGTGCACTCCATGCCACTGTCCACGTCACCAACAAAGATGTTGAAGAGGGCCGGGCCCAACACGGACCCCTGAGGGATGCCACTCGTGACCGGTCTCCACTTGGAATCGAGCCGTTGACCACTACTCTCTGAGTGCGGCCATTGAGCCAATTCCTTATCCACCGAGTGGTCCATCCATCAAACCCATGCCTCTCTAGTTTAGAGAGAAGAATGTCGTGCGGGACAGTGTCAAAAGCTTTGCACAAGTCCAGGTAGATGACATCCGTTGGTCGACCCTTGTCCACCGATGCTGTCACCCCATCGTAAAAGGCCACCAAGTTGGTCGGGCACAATCTGCCTTTGGTGAAGCCATGTTGGCTGTCACCCACCACCTCCTTGCTCTCCATGTGCCTTAGCATGGTTCCCAGGAGAATCTGCTCCATGACCTTGCCAGGCACAGAGGTGAGGCTGACCGGCCTGTAGTTGCCCGGGTCCTCCTTGTTCCCCTTTTTAAAAATGGGGGTTACGTTCCCTCTCTTCCAGTCATCGGGGACCTCGTCAGACCGCCACGACTTCTCAAATACAATGGCCAGTGGCTTGGCAACTTCATCCGCCAGTTCCTTCAGGACCCGCGGGTGGATCTCATCAGGTCCCATGGACTTGTGCACCTTCAAGTTCCTCAGATGTTCCCGAACCTGCTCTTCAAGTACAGTGGGCGGTGGTTCATCCTCACAGTCCCTGCTAG
This sequence comes from Tauraco erythrolophus, assembly GCF_009769465.1. NCBI lineage: Eukaryota > Metazoa > Chordata > Aves > Musophagiformes > Musophagidae > Tauraco > Tauraco erythrolophus. The sequence goes on along the minus strand of NC_141465.1, from coordinate 118,109,632 downwards.
TTCTTTCCACAGCTTGGGTGGTAAGACAAGAGGCTTTATCAGTGAAGACTGAGGCAAAAAATTCATTGAGTACCTCAGCCTTCTCTATGTCCCGGGTAACCAGAGCACCGGTATCCTTCCGGAGGGGGCCTACATTCTCTTTGGACTTCCTTTTGTCCCCTACATACCTATAGAAGCATTTCTTATTGCTTTTCATATCCCTTGCCAACTGTCAAGTGGTTTGAGCACGTTCAAGTCAATAGAGAGAGAAAGATTTGGGATGTGCTCTGGGTTTGTCTTGACTGAGTTTGGCTTTCAGCCACTGTGACCTGAAGCTGGATAATACTAAGTAACTCCAGGCATAGGAGCTTGAGGGTCTGGGGAAGAAGGAATGAGTACATTTCTGGCAAAGGAGGTTATCTTGTACAAGAGAAAGGAAGGTGGTGAGTGACGGGAAATATGAGATTATTTGAGAAGGGAGGACAGGGTGTGGCAAAAGGAAGTCTTCACCATTCCATCCAAGACACAAGGCCACTAACCCCCAAACCTCTCCCCGACTTCAGCGCGCTACCAGTGTTCCTCCTACTGGTGCGGTCAGTCAAGCGTGAGCGGGTGCTTGTTCCCAAGGGCATGCTCCAGTGCAGCCTGCAGGGGAGCTCTGGGCTGCTCTAGCAGGGCAGAGACCAAGCCCTCCGTGCACAGTCAGACTTTTGCTTCACGAGCCTGCATGGAACAGGCACAGCACAGCCAGCCAAGACTTCTTTCAATCCTCTCTCCCCCAGCTACCTCAAGCACAGCTCTTCCAAAGCACAGTGCAGAGGTGCTGAGCCTGAGGGTGCAGTTTCATGGTCCATTTGATGTGACTGAGTCATTTGCTCAGTTGTTTTTTCTGGGTTTTCAGCTAGATCAGTTCCCTGATCTGACCCACTGTGCATCCACACAACACCTTGCCCTGGCACAAGGGAGGGAACGTGGCTGGGGTCAGAGAGCAGGGGCTAGAAATATCCCTTTAGATAGCAGCCCAGCCTTAGGTCAGCTCAAATCAGTTAGAAAGCCAGAGCTGGATCTTCAGGGACTCACAATCAGCTCCATAGACACAATATGGGTGTCAGCTTCCAAGTGTGAAAATATTGTCCTTGACCACAGCATGTTTCAGTTTTGTCACACACATTGGGGGGTTACTAACACTTCCCTATACAAGGGAAATGTCAGGCATAGTTGATCAATGTTTGTGAAATGCCACATGCTACAGAAATGTGGAGTAAGATGTATCATCACGGCTTAGCTTTGAATAAGACACATAGCAAAGCATCAAATTCCTGTGTATTGTATCACTTCAGCTTTTCAAGCATCCCACTCATCGTGTGGCAAGTTATACTTTACAATGATACTAATGTCACAAATACTGAAAAGAACCTCTGAGAGGTAGGTGCAGGCTCTCAAACTCCTTTGCAGTGACCTGACCGCCAAGTTTACAATCTGGGTTTTTTTTGTGTGTTCCTGGAGTGCTGAGCACAATGGGTCTGTAATTGAACAGTGTAACTTCTATGTAGAAGCTAGTGCAGTAACAGTCATAAATAATAGTAAATATAAACTCAGGTTCCTAATGGCCTGCAGAAAACGACACATTACAGTGCAGTAATATACAGTATGTGAAGCAGGGAAATTAGAGCCCTTCCTTGTCCCTACCTTCCATTTTCCTCACAGGGGAAAAATGATATGGATTTTCATATGTCTTACATTTGAAACACCAGGCTCACATTTTTTGTGGTAATGTTTTAATTCAGTTCCTCTTAGAGATGTGATCACACTGGTGGATGTAGAAATCTCAGCAGGTGAGGAGCTGCAGCTGTTAACTATGCTGTGAGAGAGGTATTGTGATGATGATCATATACTAGAAGTACAAAAGTGATTAGATTACATGAAATAACATTTCTTTTTAAATGAAATGCTAAAAATGAAAGGGAACCTCCATTTGTTCCTATTTAATTTTTTCTTCCTCTGTGTTGAGCCCAGACTTTGGGTGACTTGGAACGTGAAGGTAGAGTGATTATTGGCATGTAAAAGACAGTATGACAAACTGACATTACCATAGAATAATAATAGAGAAAAGTACATCTTGATCTAAGTTCAGATCCTTCTTATTGCAGGCAAACATGCCATTTTCTCTCTTTTGTAAGCATATCAAGCTCAGTCAGTTTGTTGGTGAAAGCAAGGGGGAGAAATAGAAAAAACTGTAGCGTAGCTGAATGTTCCATTGTTCATTAAACCATCATTCATAATTTAATGGCAATGATCAGAATGGTTGGTAACAGGAGTTTGGGAAACATGTCAAAACAAAAATGACAGATAAAAGAAAATCTAAACAAAAAGCAAAATCACAGGCTCATATTCTTTGCAATACCACAGAATGGCTGTGAGATTTTTGTTCAATGTCTTTCTTGCAGGTAGTATTTCTTAGATCTACGCACATGAAAAGTTGAAAGAGCAATTTTATATTATATTTAGAAAGGAATAGATTTATTGAATACTTAGACCTGCTCAGGAAAATCACTTATCTCATCCAGCCAATATACTGTATGATCTTTTTTTCCATGGCTAAGACCTCTGGTGGAAAAATAGTTGAAATATAAATCCAGCAGCTCAGATTCAGGAAAGAAAATCAAGGAGTTGTTCGTGGCCTTCTGTTAGTCCCAACTGTTGCCTGGTAACTGTCTAAAAATTAACTGTGCATCACCTGGCTTCTAAGGACCGTGGCATCACTTGGAAACCCGGCATCTGCTATGTCTTACATTGAAAAGCAGCACTTCATGGCTTGGTTAGTATGATTTTCTGTCATAAGCAGGGAAGTTATTCAGCTACACAGCTGAGATGCTTTTGGATGCTTATGGCAAAGTCAATTAAAATATTGTATAAACTACAAAACAAACTTGTTTTAAAGTATGGAAGTTTCACACAATCAACTTCTCCTGTTACTGTGTGGCATTCTACAGTTTTGTCTTTCTTTGGGTGGTGTAGATATTGCCTTTAATTTCCTTCCTAACATCTGCACTTTCTGAGCTTCACCCAAGCTTTGCACGATATTAGAACCTGAAACCAAAATGCATTGACAGAAGCTGTGGTATGGATACTCCTGATATGGAAATCTGGCAAATATGCCTAGATCACCAGATGAATCTTGACCAGATTCATAGAAGAAACGATGTTCAAAAAACCTCCGAGACTGCTTGATGCTCCATTTTGAGCAGATTTTAGGGACAGTTTGTACCTGCTGTTCTAATGGCAGTGCTGAGAAGACTGTGAAGATTTAGATGGATATAGGTGGGAATACATTTAGGCATTTAACTGGGTGAAACCTGTGTTCTGCAAATCAGAGACTCATTTAGGTTGGAAAAGACCCTTAAGATCATCACCGTAAATGATTCTATTGAATTGAGCAATTAACCTGGGGCTGCAAATTGCTCTCCTCTTTTATGCTTCTGGCCACTGAACACTGAATGTGAAGGCACTGCTGCAAAACTTATTTCAGTGCATTGGAAAATCTGGTGGGTTTCTTATAAAATTGCTCACTTAAGACACTGTGTCAGGTTATTGTGTAATATTCATCCTAACATTTATTGTCTGTGCTTACAGTGAACCTCAGAGAGTCCTGCATACACCAGTTAATTAAGCTTCACAATACCCACGTGGGCGCATTGGTTTATTGTCCTAATTGTACAAAAGGGAGAAGAGAATCACGGAGTGACAAAGCATCCTAGCCAAGGTCACTTTGTTAATTAACATGAAAAGTTTATTTTAAAAAAAGAAGGTAAGCATGTCACGAAGGTAAGTGAAGAAAAGCGAAGGTAAGCTTCCCATTGCTTAGGTTTCTTGGCTAGCACAGAACTACTTGAAAACTCTTAAAATGAGGGATTTGGTATAGGTAAGCTCCTGATAGGGGAGCAGAATCAGAGTGTTGTGACTTCCCTCACTACAAATTTTACTCAACTGTCCTGATACTAGAAAGATCTTGACTCCTCTTCCTGTACTGCATGTGGTCTGACTGGAGGCAGCAGCCTATAAGAAGACCAGATAAACCTATAGATATGTACTATGTTAGAGTGTCACTGGGCACAACGGCAGAGAGCGAGTCCCAGTAACTCACTGAGAGACATAAGCATCTCCCTAGCCACCCCGGGCTGCCACAGGGGACCCTCAGCCCCAGGGACTGGGGGACATCCAAGAGGTGAGAGTCTCCAGAGCAGCCTTCAGTCTGAGGGGCTCACTGCCTATGAGGTGGGTATGAGACAATGTGGGATGCTGGGGAAGAATATTCCAAGATGGTCCAAGACCATCCCAAAATATGGGATATTCGTATATATATATGGGATATTCATATATATATATATATATATATATAAACATATGGGATATTCAGGGGAGGAACCCAAGGTGAGAATGGGAAGGACCAAGGCAGTCTGGGGACGAATGAATGAGCAAAAATATAAAGGAAAGAGGATAAAAGGAGCTGCTTATGTGTGAACGGTGGCTGGTCAGCACACTTGTCTGGTCGGGCCCTGCACCTGGTCAGCACAGCCTGATCTGACTTCTCATTAATCTCAATTTCTAACTAATTTCTTCACTAAGGGACTGTGTATTCTGTACACATGGGTGTATATGGAGGTCTCACTGCCAGCCATCAGTCGGACCATGGAACAGAGTGTCCGTGTGTCTGTGGTGCCAACAATGGGAGTGAGTGAGAGTACGTATGTCTGTGTGGGGTTGCTGGTGAGTAGCAAGCTGGACTAGCTGGTGAGCAGGTGATGTGATCTGGGAGCCAGGGGCATGTGTCCCTGGGAGTGAGAGAGCATGAAGAGTTGGCCACTGGAGGGACCAGGGGGTCCAGGCCAACCACCTAAGAGGCCATGGGGGGCTGAGTAGATTGAGACACCCCTTTGCACGTGTGTTGGTCTCTGTGCAGGAGGCAATGCGGAGAGTGAGGATCTGGGGCCAGCTACTCAATATTGTGTGTCTAAGCCCAGTTACAGGAAAGATCCACATTCTCTGTGTGTGTGTTAGTGTGTGTGTGTGTCTTTGCAAGGAGATCTGTACCAGCAGTTGGAGTGGGACTGCAGCCTCAGGGGCTCATATGTCCAGGTGCCAGGAGCTGGAGAGACTGGGATCTAGGCGCAGCTACTGGGCAGACTGAGTGCCTGAGTCCAGCTGCTGGAGGCATCCCCATCATATGTATTTATACGTTTTTCCCACTAACAGGCCTTCGCCCTGAGCAGCCAGAGAAGGCAACAGTATAAGACTGTTGTTTCTGAGTGTGTCTCTGTTGTTCTATGTGGCTAGTGCTACATATATGCATATGTATTGTATACATGTGTGTGTGCCTAGGGGAATACACACTCTGCCTCACTACTGGCTGGACTTGGGGTCACTGAGCTGCAGCAGCCGCACCTCCATTGAGCTACTGATTCAGTGTCATGGTGTAGCCCAGCTGGCAGCTAAGCTACTTCATGGCTTCTTGCTCACTCCTCCCCGTCAGTGGGGTGGAGAGGAGAAAAACTTAACAAAAGGCCTGAGGGTCAAGATAAGAACAGGGAGGGATGACCCACCAACCATGGCCCCGGGCAAAACAGACTCACAATTTCAATTTAATTCATTATCAGTTACTTCACAGAGGATAACAAAAAACAAAGCCAGATCTTAAAAACATCTTCCTCCCCATCTCTCCCTTCTTCCCGGCTCTACGTCCTCCCCCAGCAGCACAGGGCGACAGGGAACGGTGGTGGCAGGTCAGTTCATCACACGCTGTTTCTGCTGCTCCTTCCTTAAAGGGAGAGGACTCCTTACACTCTTCCCCTGCTCCAATCTGAGGTTCTTGTCCCACAGGAGACAGTTCTCCATGAATTTCTTCAATGTGAATTCTTCCCGCAGGATGCGATCCTTACCCATTGGATTACTCCAGTGCAGGCTTTTCCTACAGAGATGTGGCTTCTTAGGGGCAGCCACCTGCTCTGGTGTGGAGTCCCTTCCTAAATACTGCAGATGCATCTCTGCTCCACCATCAGTCTCCAGCAGTGTGGCGGTCCTTCCCACAGAGACAGTCCTCTACAAATTCCTCCGGGCACAGGCATCTCTGCTCCAGCGTGGGGTTCTCCATGGGCTGCAGGTGAATCTCTGCTCCATCGTTTCTCTCATGGCTGCAGGGGGGCCGCTGCCGTCTCATCACGGGCTGCAGGGGAACCTCAGCTCCGACACACCTCCTCCTGCTCCATCTTCACTGACCTGGTATCTGCATAGCTGTTTCTCTCAGATCTCAGTCCTCTCTCTGCTGCAGCTGCACCGGCCTGACTGACGTGACAAACCTCATTGGTCCCGGCAGGATGAACTCTGCCCAGCAGGCTCCCTGGGAGCGGGGCACTTCGGAGCTCTCCAAGCTGCGCTGTCATGGCCAGGCTGGGGTGTGGGGGACAGCCCCCCACCTCTCCCCTCTCTTCACTGCAAGACCCTCCTGGCTCAGGTTCCTTTGTCTCCTTCTTAAATATGGCATTCGCAGAGGTGCTGATTGGCTCAGCCCTGCCCAGAGACTGGGCCAGCGGGTTTTGGAGTTGGGGAAACTTCTGGCAGCTCCTTACAGGGGCTATCTCTGCAGCCCCTCTCCTGCTACCAAAACCTCACCACATAAACCCAGCACATTCAGCAACCTCTGACAATAAATTTGTAAATGTATATACATATCTACATAGATATATATGCGCGTAAATGTGCATGTGTGTGTATATGTGAGCCACACTTTTGCTTGTAAGCATTCCTGTCACTCACTTGCATTTTTCAGATGCGAAGAGGGGAGAAAACTGCAAATTAGAGGCATATGGAAAAGCCAGTCAGCCACCTCTGTTGACATCAAGGACCTCTCTACACAGCTGAACTATCTTTTATCGAAGGTGGCATCAAGGGATGTAGATAGTAATTTGTTTCAGGAAGGTCAAACACCAGCATGTGTGGTCCTTCAGAAAGCTGAAATAGTCTCATTCTGCAGCACTAGGAGCCAATCTTTTATATGGCTTATAAAACTTTCCAAGCACTACTTTCAAGCGTCACAAGTGATGCTCATCTAAAATGCTTGGAGAGGAAAAACTTCTGTTGGCAAGCTTTTTCTAACACCAAACTTTTAAAATCAAGCAAACGGAACATTTTTACATTTTCAGGCTTGCTCTTCACATGCAGGGCAGGGAGTATGTTGGAAACGAAATGAAGAGAACTTTTTTTTTTTCTCTCAGCAGGAGAATGGAAATCCAAATTGTGCACATTCTTGCATCTTTTGAATTGCTAGCTATAAGGTCAAAACCCAATAATCATTATTGTCTTGAAGTTGGGAATCCCGTGTGTATCAGTACGAGCTCTTTTTTTATGTAATCTTTGCACAAAAAGACTGATGACAATCTGTGTGATAGATAAATTGCATCCCACTCATTTTGATTACAGCTTTTCGTTTCTCTTTCAGAATGGCTGCCCCAGTACTTTCACATGAGTGAACTAAAGGGCTGGAAAAGACAAACAGCTAAGGGGAAAATAACAAAGCAACAGAAATGGTGACTGTAAATTGACGCAGTGAGTGAAGAAGGGTCATTCCCCATCACTACGTTGGCTGCTGTGGAGACTGGCTTGAAACAGTTCCAGAAGAAAAAGACCAGGTTATTTCATACTGGTTCCATGCTATGGGTAAAGTTTTTGTTTACTAAGCAAAGCTCTAACTTTACATCCCTTTTAGGACTTCTGCGTGTTATCACAGTCCATATAATACATACAGTAAGGCCTTTATAACACAAGATCTTCTGAAAATGAGAATGAGACTTGTTACAAAACTGATTCAGATGAACTGGTTTCTGTTAGAAAAAAATCCCCTTAGAGAAGAGTATCCCAAGGTCACACACCAAATCCTAGGACTGAGCTGTTAGAAAATAATTGGTCGGTAATAATCTGAGTAAAGCAGATGCACAACATCTGTGGGGCCACGCAGTGATGTCCAGGTGTCCTGGTTTTGACTGGGACAGAGTTAGTTCTTCTTTTTAGCAGCTAGAAGAGCTCTGTGTTTTGGTTTTAGTCTGGGATTCGCTATGAGAAGAATGTTGATGGCACACTGATGTTTGTAGTTGGTACTGAGACATCAAAGACCTTTCAGCTTCTCATATTTTCCCAGTGTGCAGGAGCACAAGGGGCTGGGGAGAAGCATGGTTGGGACAAAGGACCCGCAACTCCACTTACAATTTGAACTTTCATTTAGGATTGAGGGCTAAATCGGCCAATAGAGTATTCCATATCATGCAACATCTTGCCCAGTGTATAGATGAGGGTTGACCGAGAAGAAACTCTTGCTCTTCCTCTTCCGAGGGCTCTCTCAGACTCTCGGTCTTTTGGAGATGTCTCTCTCTCTCACTCTCTTTTTGGGCCTCTCACTTGTCCGGGATTGCGGTGTTGGGACTTATCTGTTTCAGGATCACTTGCTGGGACAGGACAGGCGTTGGTCACTGGGTGGTGAGCAATTACACTCTGCGTCATTTTTTTGTATATGTTATTATCTCTATATATTTTCTCATATATTCTTATTTTATCATTATTACTTTTAATTTATTATTAGTATTAGTATTAGTATTAATATTAGTATTAGTATTAGCATTAGTATTAAATCATTCTTATCTTAACCTGTGAGTCTTCTTTCCTTTTCCCTGTAATTCTCTTCCCCATTCTCTGGGGGTGGGGGAGGGTGAGCGATGGGCTGTGTGGCCGGGTTAAACGGTGACACTCGGAGCCCCTCTTGCTGAGTATGCTGCAAAAGCTGAACGATGCCTGCGCAGCTGTGCTGTGCTGGGATACTGTCTCTGATTTTCAGCTGTGACTAGGGCTGGGTTGCCCTTCTGGCCTGGCTCAGGTTCTTTGGAGTGTGCCTATGGCACAGCACAGGCATCGGTAGGAATATCCAGCATAGCTGTAGCCAGCCATGCCAAATTCTCTCCTGGTCGTCAGCTGGTGGAACTGTAATAAGCCAGAGAGACCTGGAAAATCACTGCTTGCGTTAGTGTTATGGCAATGGGATGTCTTTGAAATTTAGGCTTATTATTAAAATTCTGATGGTTCCCTCCTGCTCTATCAACACTTGAATGAATTACTGATTAATTTTGCAAGTCCTGGTTTTCACTTTGCAGTATTAATATTACCCATCACTAACTCCTGGCAGATTCTCATAGAACTCTGCTGAAAATTGCCTGGTATTAAATAGGTAGCAAAGTGATGAATCGAGGCCTAACAAAGTTCCTGCATTACTTTTCTTAATTCTAGCTAGCATTTATGGCCACCTGGCATGGGAGAGCAGCCTCTGGCCAAATGCAGCAGAGTTTGTGACTATGAATGACAAATTAAAAACCATCTCATAAAAGTCTTTTTAGTCTGTTTGGTTTTTGAAACAGGAAAAATGTCATTTTCCCACATAGGCTTTTTGAAATACCAGTGAAAAATTTGACCCTATTCAAGACAAAGTTGATGAAATGCCATGTTTTGAGTGGGATCATTTTCTTAGACAGTCATTTACCTACAAACGGTGTGCCACAGCTCAGGAGACACGAGACAGGTGTGTGTTGGAAGAACCCACTATTTCATCTGCCAAGTTTATTTTAAAAGTACGTAGCATAAACAAGCTTGCAGTTCAGCTGGAGTGCCACAGGCAGTGTGGCAAAGCAGATGACTCTTTAATTTCTTAAAGAAGCAATGGATGGAAAATGACCCCAGCAGACTAAGGGAAATTCATCAGATCTTGGCCAAAAAAAATTGATGATTTTTGTTTAATGCACTAAAGTGTTAGCAATAAAAATGATGGCATTTGTTTGGTGAGAAGCCCGTCTTGGGAAATGGTCAAGGACATTTCTCCTCATTGTAGGCTGGAAGCCACACTCAGCCTAAAGATCATTTTGGTTTCCTTAAACTTGTCCTCCAGTTTCCCTGCCAGGGAATGACTCATATGGGAGCAGGTTTGCTCCCCAAAGCCCGTTTCTAGTATTTCAGTCATAGAGAGCCAAAACTAGATTTGCAGACAGTAGAAACCTAGACACCTAGGTGACACTTGGATTTAGGGCAGTATCCTATGTTCACAGCAGTATCTGAGAAGGTAGCAAATGGGAGTGTGAGGTGATTTTGATAACAATGTGAGGAGAAAAACATCTCCTTATTCTCATTTGACATTTCTCAGTGCATCCTGTCTACCACCTGTTGTTTAGGTTATACACTTTCTGTCACAGAGGTTGTCTTTATTCTGGGTATAATACTGAGTCAAACATATTGCAGATGTTATAATTTCGACTATATATATTTATATGTTCTGTGAGTACTACTCAGGGGAGGGAATGTCAAGACTTATTATTGATGTCACATATGCAACAGATTTAAATGTTGTTTGAAAAAATGAGCTTGTCAGCAATGAGATATTCTTTGTCACAGCTCTGTCCTGTAGACCTTACTTTCATTTAAGAAACAGAAGGCCTTGTGCTCAAGTCAGTCTATTAATATGGGAGTCAATATGGCTAAAACCAACAAGGAAATGGCCAGAATAATGCTATACACTGTGTGAAAATACAACTCTTTAGTAGGGTCTATTGATTTGGATAGTGTGCGGTGTTAACTCCTTAAAAAAAGATAATGTGGCCATGGAGATTCACAAAAATGAGAAGTTTATTTCATGAATCTTTCCCCAGGTGCCTTGCCCTCAGGTTGTATCAATGAGAACAGCTATAGTGAGGGTTGAGCTACAGCAAATTGCACTCAAACTGTAGCTAACAATGGTTTACTGTCAAGATGGAAGCACTATCTTTGGAGACTCTGAGGGTGCTGGTCCTGGGTTCTAGATCTATGTAAAATAGTGATGGGAAGAGGAAGAGGAGAATGCGCTTATTAAATTCTCAGATGACAAGGATATGTGGAAATGTGAAAGCACATGGAGGTTGGGAATGGAATTCGGGATTATATGGATAAACGGGAGAAAAATTCCTAAAATAGACGGAGGTTCTGTTTTCAGAAAGGACTAATCTGCTGCATAAAACCAAATGAGGGAAACATGTTAAAGTACTGTTTCCACAGAAAGGGACGAGGGATTTGCAATTGTTTATAAGATGACCACGAGTCAATATTTTTAGACTATGACAAAAAAACCCGAAGCATCAGATTGGGACATAAAAATGAATGTCTGGAAATAATCCTTCTATTCAGAATGAACATGAATTTTGAGGCTCTGTATTTTGAGGAAGATGTGGAGAAATTGCGAAAGAGTTCTGAATGATGTCACCTAAGAGAAATAGATGAAGGAATTGTGATTCTTAATTCCAGAGAAAAAAAGGCAAGGAGGTGATATGACAACAGTCTTCAAGTATGGAAAATACAGTTGCAGAGAAGAAGACAAAGTATTGTCTTTTATGTTCTGTCTGTAGACAGAATAAGGAACAGTGGGCTTTCATTTCAGTGAGAGTAACTGAAATTAGAGAAAGACTCCCTAAGGCCTTTTCTGTAGTAGAGAATTAATCCCACTTTCAGCAGTGGGTGGCCTGCTGATAATGTCTGGTACAATCCCAGAGCAGAAACATGGAAAAGCCTAATTTCCACCAGTGGCACATACTCCTATTAATTACTGTTGATGTCAGGGCTACATCCCAATTCAGACAACTCATTTTGGCAACCTTGGACTTTTTTCTTTTCAATTTTAAGCCATTTCACTTTGGGAAAATGACCTATGAAACACCTGGCTAGGCTGACAATGACCATGGTAGCCTGATGTGACTCTAAATTACCATGAATACTAAAGCAGGGTTTTCTCAGAGGACAGTCAACTCAACCTTGATTGTAGTGAAGGTGATGGTGCCGTTTTCATGCCAGCAGAACATATCTTACATTCTCCACTGAAGTGATGGATCCCAGGCAGTGAATAGCTGGTCATGCCTAGTAGTTACGGCAGCCTCAGGCTACGCTTGCTGTGCAGGGGTGATGCAATCCAAAATGCTATGCTATATGTGCAGCTGACGCTACACTAAGCTGTAACAAATGAGCCATCTTAAAAGCCAATTCTCCATGGAAAGATTTTTTTTGTGAAATCATGTTAATGTAATTTTTATCTGCTAAGTTAGGGCAAATCCTGACTTCATTAGTTAACCATAGCTGATCTGTTCCCTTCTTAATGTACAAGCTAACTCAGCAAAGATAAATAACAGTTGCTATTCTCAGCAGGGGAGTCTGTAACAACACAAGGGACTGTGGCTAATGGGGAGTTTGCAGTCAGCAGCTCTGAACGGCTGGATATCAGCAGTCTGGGCAAGTCAACTCCTCTTGTAAGTCCAGTCTCAAACATATTGCAATTCCTTTTAGTTTTTTTTTTCGCTTTCCCTGCTAGCAACTGTCATGTGATACTGCTGGGAAAATATGTCAACGTGATCCATCCTTGAGAACTACATTTCGGGGACAAAATGAACAGCAAAAAGATCCCAAGTCTTTTTTTTTTTTTTTTTTATATGATCAGGAGAATAATATCAACACATTCGTTTTCTTCTCTTTACCCCACTTCTCCATTATTTTAGCTCTGTTTCAAGGTCTGAATTTAATTTGAAGTTCAGCTTTAACTGATTAATTTATAAACATGAATGATGTGCATGATTAATGCTGAGCATTTGCTGAGGAATCGCTCTGAACATTGGCCTGAAACCCTGAGGCTTTGACCACTAAAAATTTTAACTCATGCATTGCTATTAGGATGCCTGTTAAATGCAGGACCACTGTGATCTGTGTATCACAGCTACCCATACATAGTGACTTCCAGAGACATCACTGGGATTAGCCACATACTTGGATCAGAGCTGAAACATGTCACTGGACTCACAGGATCATGGGTGGTTTTTAAACTTTCTTCCCTAAAATCCACCTTGGTATCCTTATCTGTCAAAAACATTGTACCAGGATACACATGCTGAGACATGGTAGGGATCGACATACAGCCTTCCCAGAGAGGAGGGGATGCAGGGATGGAAGAAACTCCCGAGATTATGCTTTTCACCTTCCCAACTTGACTAGACAAGTTTTTGCAAAGGTGTAGTTTGTTTGCCTCAAAACACTGTCTGCAAAGTGAGCTCAAGAAATTACAGTAATTCAACAGAAATTAAAATGTCTTTGCTATTGCTGAGGTCACTTTATACATCTGGCAGTACTGCAAAGCTTATGGAGTGGTGAAGTTAATTCAGCGAGAAACAGGACCATGTATCAAAAAAGTAATTGCTCTGTGTGTTCATTCTCCCTTTGCTCTCAAAGTCTATTTTTTCACTTATTAATATAAATGATCAGGATGATGGCTGCAGTATGTTTACACCGCTATCCAGAAGTGTGGCTGCAGATCATGGTTGCATATCAGAGATACTTTTACTCTATGAAGCTGAATAACTCCAACCATATAGTTATAGTAGAACTGTCCTCAGGCTCTAAATGCACCTCAAGGGCCCCAGCTACCCCTGCACTCTTTTTTCTCATGTACATGTCAAACACTGCTGGTGTGAAAAGATGAGGTAATTGACAATGAACTTGGAAATGATAGGGAATAAATATGACAATACTGTAGCTGTCATTAAATTGTTCCAGACATGAAAAGTCCCATAAAATAACACTGACCCTACAAAGCTATGAATTTCTGTTTTAAACCAGCAGCTATTCTCTTATTACTCCATTACCACATGAGACTGTGAAATGCTCAGTATTGTCTTGGGATCGGTTCACCTCTTTTACAGATCTGGAAAGGGTGCCTTGGAGTAGCAATTAGCATAGGCAGCAATGGATGCTGTATCTTTCTGAAGAAGCTTTCTGGCACTCCAGAATTGTCTCCATCTTGATGTGTACTGTGTGTCTTAAGGAAAAGATATAGAGTAGGAGAAAACTAAATGTGGTGGAAAACATAACGAAGCCTCATGAAGAAGAGAGGCACAGGACCTCTTGGGTCAGAAAGCCTTGTCCCTCCCAAACAGCATTTAATGACCTTTTCAAACACTGGGCTCCCCACCAGACTGACCTGGTGGCATCAGTGACTTCGTGAGTGACCACATACAAATTGCTCAATTGATATTCAGGCATTCAAGTTCCTTATTTAACCTCTTTAGGAATTAAAAGAGATTCTGGCCTTAGTGTCTTCAGATGAACAACTGCTGCCTTCAGAGTATCTCCTTAAAGTGAATAAATGTCTCAATTTCTCCTTTCTTATTTCTATGTCTAGAGTTCACTCTTTAATTGTAGATTATAATTGCATATTTTTCTGAGTTTTTTTTTCAGTTCCTTGCACTTTATTGAGCTCTGGATAACCACAGCTAGTTGAATTCAAACAGTCTAGTCTATTTTGCAAAGCAGCTGAGTGCAAGTGAAGGTCATCCCTGGAGCATTTTTCTTAGCCTGCAATAAGCCCAAGCATGACAGAAAAGAGGTGCAGTGGCTTGAAGAAAATCCTTTCCCCTTTCTGGACAGTGCTGATCATTGGCTTCTGGTTTCAGTTGGCAAAACGCCTGAGATGCAGAATGGTAGTGCCTGGCCCAGAAGGAGCTCAGCTTGTTTCAGTCTCTGGCTGTTCGCTCATTTTTTGCAGAGAAGATGCTCACATTACATATAGAGCATTGCATACAGGCTATGGTTATGTATGCATTTTTTCTGGTTTCCAGAAGACTTCAATGGAGGCAGGAAACGAACAAAAAATGAAGTCCCCAAAATGGAAAACTAAATGATGGGGGTTGCATGTGTTTTTACACAAATGCCTACAACATGCTTCTGTTATTTAGGAGTTAGTAGAAGTTTGCAAGTCCCAAAGAGTTGCAGTGAATGGAGTTAAATCCAGTTGGCAGCGAGTCACCAGTGGTGTTCCCCAAGGCTCAGTACTGGGGCCAGTTCTGCTTAATGTCTTTATGAATGATCTGGACGAGGGGATTGAGTGCACCCTCGGTAAATTTTCAAACGACATCAAGTTGGGTGGCAATGTTGATCTGCTTGAGGAAAGGAAGGCTCTTCAGAGGGATCTGGACAGGCGGGATCAATGGGCCAATTGTGCGAGGTTCAACAAGGCCAAGTCTTGAGCCCTACACTTGGGTCACAACAACCCCATGCAAAGCTACAGGCTTGGGGAAGAGTGTCTGAAAAGCTGCCTGGCAGAAGAGGACCTGGAGGTATTGGTCAATAGCCAGCTGAATATGAGCCAGCAATATGCCCATGTGGCCAAGAAGGCAAATAGCATCCTGACTTGTATCAGCATTAGTGTGGCCAGCAGGACTAGGGAAGTGATCATCCCCCTGTACTCAGCACTGCTGAGGCTGCACCTCAAGTACTGTGTTCAGTTTTGGGCCCCTCACTACAAGAAAGACCTTGCTGGAGGTGCTGGAGTGTGTCCATAGAAGAGCAACAAAGCTGGTGAAGGATCTAGAGCACAAGTCTAATGAGAAGTGGCTGAGGGAACTGGGGTTGTTTAGCGTGGAGAAAAGGAGGCTGAGGGGAGACTTTATTGCTTTCTACAACTACCTGAAAGGAGGTTGTAGGGAGGTGGGTGTCGGTCTCTTCTCCCAAGTAACAAGTGATAGGACAAGAGGAAATGGCCTCAAGTTGCACCAGGGAGGTTTAGATTGGATATTAGGAAAAATTTCATCACTTAAAGCGTTGTCAAGCATTGGAAGAGGCTTCCCAGGGAAGTGGTTGAGTCACCATCCCTGGAAGTATTTAAAAAACTTATAGTTGTGGTGCTTAGAGACATGGTTTAGTGGTGGAGTTGGCTGTATTAGGTTTTAAGCTTGGATTTGATGATCTTAAAGGTCTTTTCCAACCAAAACAATTCTATGATTCTATTTCCCTTTAGTGGCCATGTCTTTCTATGTCCTGACAGCTAGTTGTTGGAAATGAAATGGTTGATGGTTTAGCTGCAAGCAATATGGCCTCAGCAGCAGCTGCTTTGTGAACAACATCCAGCTGCTGGTGTCGTCCTGGTCAGGGACAGCAACACACATATATGAGGGGTCAACTTGTGCGGTGCATCTCTAAACTTCTTGTGGCTGGCGAAAGCATGAGTCAGGTCATTGAGCTGGATGCTAGTCTTTACAAGAAGGTAGGTTTTCTCCTGGACAACCTAGAAGTGCTTGATTCATGCCAGGGTGCTGCAGAAACTTGGCTGTGTGAAATATTCTCCTTCATTAGCTACTATTGCTCCTCTTTTTTTAAGTCAAATTCTTGACAATTCATATCTGTTGTAATCCATAGTTAGCATTCATTTTCTTGGAACTGGAGGATTACCTCCTGAAGTCATTTCCAACCCAGTCATCTGCGATCTATGCCCTGAGACGTCCGAGACTACCTGCTTAAAGCATCAGGGGTTTTGCCTCTAACAAGTAGAAAGCCTGGTTCTGCTCCTGGTTCAGCTGTGATCAGCTGAAAATCAGCAGTTGCTTTGCCACAAATAGCCTGTGCTTTTATTGCTTAATAAGCGCTGTGAACATGTCTTTTTAAATGTCATTAATCTACAGCCGAAATGTATATTTTTACTGACTGCTTCAAAAATGTGAAACTACTTTGGAATAAATCTTTTGTCTTGCACGTCAATGATTTTTATTACACGTGCTTTTTATAGAGTGAAATAACTTTTTGTTTTCTTAAGTTTTTTACAAAGATAAGCAAATGTTTCCTTTAATAAACAACAAGGCTCACATCACATAGCTATTCTGCATGCACTGTTTATTTTATGTGCACAGACATAACTGTATTCATTATTTCTGGAACGTGTTAAGTCAGTCAAACGAGATGAAAAACTGTTTGGGTTTTCTTAATGGCAATACACGTATGAAAAGCTTATGTTAAAATCGATTCAGTATTCCTACAGTCTGTAAATCAACATTTAAGAAAATTTGTCCTGTAAACATTTCTCCTCTGCTCACAGTTCAGAAATAACAAATATTTTTGCCTCCCAGCTTGTTGCAGAAATTTTAATTAAAGGCTAAATAGTACTGTGGATTGTGGAGTTTAACTATTTATATAACACTACAGGCACAATTCTGATCCCATTGGTGTCCATGGAATAAGAACCACTGACTTCAGTAGTAAATAATTTTAGTCTTATGCAAGTACAAAAAGGGGTGATCCTGTAAACTGCTGACTACCTTAAAATCCTATTGAAAAGAAGTTCCATACAGATTTATTTGAGTTAATACTTCATAGAGTTTGGCTCTGATTTAGTATCTAGAGATAGCTATCTTGAAATTGCTAGTATTTGTCACAATTGTTTTAAATTTGAAACTACAGTAATACTCAGTGTTTTAGGCAGCCGTGTAAACACCATCTGTGCTAAATATTGTAATTATTTACAAACACAAAAAATACCAGGGAAGTTTTTTTACAGCGCCATGCTGGCACACTAATCTAGCAGAATGCGTCCCCCAGTACCGTCCATATGCTGGTTGCTCTTAGGTCAGTGACGTCCACTGCAGTTCCCGGCTGTTTTGTTTGTGCATGTAATTATTCTGGTGTTGTGAACAAATAAAGAAGGCTGAAGTACTGTGCCAGTCTGTATGAAGGGAAATGCCTGGTCATCCTTAAATCTGTGCTCTACCTTGGTGGATGAAGAGGTTTTTACTGTCTAGGCAGCACAGAGCTGAAGGATATGGTTACCCTTGGAGTGGCCAAGGGTCTCGCTCCACCTGAAGTGCTATTTGACTGCCTTTGGGTGAGGGGCTGCAGAACTAAGCCAAATGCTGTGCTTGAAAATTCCCTAGAAGGCCATGGGGCCATATGTCACCAAAAGAGAAGTATTTATGTGCACCACATATGCTGCCTAGAGTTTGTTCTTAAAAGTCAGTGCCGTGACAACATCCCACTCATAGGCACCTTTAAATGCATCTCACTGGATGTCCATGACAGCATAATCATAAAATCTTATCTGTGATAGTCCAGGCATTGCATTTGAAAGGCTGACTTGTGATTTGCAGTATTTTATAGGTGCTTAAAGAAAGCAACCTTCTCCTAAAGTTATTAATAGTGACAGTGAAAAGCATCTGCACGCCAAGACACAAATCTCAACCTGTGGTACAGGTAAATCACGAAGCTGCCTGTGTCCAGGCATGAATTGCGTTCAGCATTTCCAGATGCAGAAGGGCCACTAACCCGGCTGGTGACCTGGCTGCTTCTGCCAGACTGGCCCTGGATCCAGTGGGATGTACCAAGTGCCAGCAGGACCACAGGCACCAGGAGGGCTGAGGGACAGCTGCAGCAGTCCATGTTGCAGCCCTTCACATTGTGAATTTTTTTCCTCCACTCTTGGTGTTGCCAGAGGTAAGGAGATGTTTGTGGTCCTACCAGCCTGTGCCAATCTCCTAGTTCCAGGCTGCCACTCAAGGAAGGGCAGCTGGAGCCTTTGGCTGCAAAATCATTACTGAATTACACCACTGCCTGCAGTAATTTCCTGGTGCTGTGGGCCCAGCCCAAATCTAGCAGCAGGTGGTGATCAGGGCCCTGGAGTGAATCATGCGCCATCTGTGCTCGTGGGCTGTTTGTGTATGTAAAGTGTTGGGTAAATATGTAGTCACAGCACAGAAAGGCAAATCCCTCTCACTTGTGTGTGGAGGGGTAAGTGTTCATACCCTCTTTGTGGGTCCGAAGAGGCAGAGCAGGTTGTGATGGGGTGTGTGGTGCTACCCTGACAGCTCATAGGTGCTGCTGAG
Organism: Tauraco erythrolophus; assembly: GCF_009769465.1. Taxonomy (NCBI): domain Eukaryota; kingdom Metazoa; phylum Chordata; class Aves; order Musophagiformes; family Musophagidae; genus Tauraco; species Tauraco erythrolophus. The sequence continues at coordinate 118,090,922 of NC_141465.1, read as the reverse complement.
CGTGCTGGGTGTGAAGGGATGTGTTTGTGGTGCTGGCAGACGGTATTGGTGTTTCTTGCTGAAAGCTCGTTACAAACAGGAGGACAATTAGAGCCAAAGTTACTTCTGGGTCTACTCTCAGAGTAGGCTGGATGAAGCTGCCAGGTAAGGAGGAAACTCATTTCCTCTGGCAGAACATGTAGCAGGAGTAGAGGAAGGCACATCTGGTCTCTGTCCCCCACCTCTGATCTGCTTACCCCACGTTTTGAGCATGGGGATGGCTATAAGGTGGTCCCTTCATGTTGGAGCTTTGTTTTGACACAGGAGGCAGTATGATGAGACAGAGTCCAGAGAAAAAAAACAAGAAGGAAGGGGCCTGCAGCCATCTTCACGGTGAGTAGGCTTGGGCAGTCATTACATGAGCCAGAGAAGTGCCAAGAGGCGATGTGACATCTAGAAATGACATGTTTGAGATATGTCAGAGGTCGATAAAACTGTCTGGATATAAAAGGAGATGTATTAGTTTTCTGTAGAACTCCTTGTCATTGGGTGGGAGGCAAGAATATGGATACGGGTTTACATACAGTCAGAAAGGGCTTAGGCACGTTCTAGGTAGAAAAGGTTATTGAGGCTTATTAAATATATGAAGTCCTCTCTGGCTGAGAAAATAACTCTCTGGAAAGACCATTGGACACATTAGGAAATTATTCTGGGAAAATACCTTTTTATGTGCTTATCAGTAGTTACATCCAAGATGAGCTGCTAGGCTAAATGTGTTGATCTCACTCAATACAACTACACTTACCTTCTTATGCTGTTAGACGTCCTGGAAACAGCAGCTCTAGGTTACAGTTAAGGATGATTGATGGTAGGCGTTCAAGAGAGCAATACAACAAGTCCAGGTGTTGGTTCTGGTGCCCAACGCGGTTTGTTAGGAGCCTGCAGGCTTCCGTGCAGGAGGAGTAGGTAAAGGGAGCTATGGAATGCAGACGAGAGGGAGGTGGAGGGAGGGAGTTGGTTTGCTTTTAGGGTGAGGGCGAATCATACAAATGGTGCTCCCTTGCAAGCAGCTTGCCTATCTGAGGGTGGAGTGGAGTGGAGTGGAGTTAGTTATCTTCCCCTTCAAGTACAGCCATGGGATGCTGGGCACTTGGGACAAGATGTAGTGCCAGCTGCATAGCTCTGCTGTCCATGGCTGGATGCAGGGGTCAATCAAGTCCCTGTGCTACCAGAGACCGGGTAGTCACTAGGGCAGCCTCAATCTCTGCTACAGAAGACCTCTGTGCAGCCTCCTCCCTGCCCTGTGTGCCCCTACCTTGTCAAACCCTCCCACAGGTGGTCCAGGACCCTTTCTCCATCCTGCCTTCTCTCTCTCTGTGCCAGACCCTGGATGCCCCCCATGGACTCCCAGCAGAGCCCATTCCCACTGCCCCCTGCCCAGACACCCCCAGGAAATCCCGGCAGTAGGGGTCTCCCAGGTGTGAGCCCCCACTGGGGTCTTGTCACTGGGGTCCAGCAGCCCCCTCCTGCGCACTGTGGCTGCCCGCACACCTCTGGATATGGCCCACACCAGCCTTTGGGTGCTGAGAGCGGCATTGCACCTCTCTCCATTCACCCCAGGGCAAGAAGCAGGAGATGATGTGAGCAGGGGTGGTGTATATATCTTCGGTGGTCTAGGGTAGTGGATCTTCTGGACCACAAAGGCTGCAGGATTTCCATGAGCAAGAAGCCATCTCAGATCCTCCCCTACTTCAAGCCTGAGGATTTTCACAGTGGGACCCATAGTTGTGCTTCTGATGGGATCTCAGGTGCATGTTAATCCAAACGCGGTGAAGGTTAGGGATTATGAGGGCAGGGACCTGAGCTGTGATCTGCTGTGTCCCACTGCAAACAGAAGGACACACTGCCTGGGAACAGTCTGTTTAAGCTGAGGTGAAGCGTGTTCCTGTCGTCCTCTTGGGAGTTTCTCAGCTTCTAACTGAATGCACAATTCTTAACTCGTGAAAGATGGAGAATTCCAGCCGCTGGGCTTCTGTCACTAAACTATTAAAAATAAATACACTGTAGAGGAGACAAAACATTAAGGAACGAGCTAATGGCTTATTCTTGCATCTGGATTCTTTCTCTTTTGCTAGGTTGATTTCTGTCTGGCTATAGGCAGTAATTGTGGAGCATAAGATAAGGGAAACAATAATACAGAATAATAGAAATATAGTGTAAAAGACCAATTAGGTCCTTATAGAAAACTGCCTGTATTTCAAGTTCACTTTCAAATCGTTGGAACAAGAAAGATTACAGACATGCCTCTGGGAAATTATTCTTCAGCTGGGAAAATTTCCTCATTAGGAATCTTTTCCCGATTTTCTTTCTAAAGTCTTGTTTGCTTAATGTCTTCCCATTTCTTCATATGCCTTCTCTAGTCAATTTCTCATGCTTCTCTTTGTTCAAATACTTTAGATACTTGCAAACACTGATAATGATGGGGGCAGATTTGGCAACTTGTAGCCCTTAAGCACTGCTTGACTGTTTCATTTACATTTAGTTTTGTTTGTGTATTTTTTTCCTCATTTATCTTAAAACTGTGACAAACTGTCAAATTCAATAATAATAGATAAGCCTCCATGCTTTGTCTTTAAATAACAAATCACATGTTTAAAATGGAAATCTCTGTGTCAAATGTCATGGGAGAAACCAGTAGCTGTGCTTTGGCATATATGCATTGCTCAACCATTCGTAACAGCAGGTTTGCATTAGAAACTTTAATTGCAAGATTTAATCACGTCATGAACTCCCAGAGCTGTTCATAAATACAATACTATTTTCAGAACTGTACCATCTCTGTCTTTTCATAATTTAATGAGTCAGTGTATACCTACTACCGATAACAGATGTTTAAAGGTTATCCCTTTCTCATAGATTCAGTTCTCACCTGTCTTCTTTTCCTGGACTAAGTGAAAACAATTACAGGAATTAGGGCTGCAGAAATTCTGCTTAATGTGGAGATTGTAAAAAGAGCAAAAAAAGGTCAGACGGTGATTCCCAGTACCATTACGAGGATTGGCTTTGTAAATCAGCATTTGCACTTTTGATAGTGTTTTACTTTGTTCTTAATTTTAATCCATAAATTGAAATTTCCATTCCTGGTGTTTTTCCATTACCGCAACTTTCTATGACCTTTCAACTCCTCAGTCTAAATGAAAAGGTCATTATTAGATGGGAAGAAACCACTGGCAACAGAAAGAGGGCTCTAGCCTTCATTCCTCGTGTAGCTTTCATCTCAGTGGACCTCCCTAGAAGTCTTAACGCATAATGCAAGATCTAGCAAGCTGACAATAATATTGCTCAGGCAGCAAACAAGCAAAGAAAAGACCATTCAAACAAAAATGGTGTGTTTTTTACACGATACCTAATTCAGCTGTGGAACTTGTGGCTGCAATGAATTCCAAAAGGGAAGGAGCAAACTTGGGAGGAAAGTCCATCAGGACTAGAAACCACAGCCCAAAGGTAGCACTCCTCTGTTGAAAGCAGAGTATGAAAAGACTTGGAGGGAGATGCCTACTTTTTATAATTAGTATTTGTTTCTGAATTCAGCTGCTCGGGTTGCTCAAGCTGATTGCAAGCAGGTGAATCAAAAAGAAGTGTGGGCTAAACTGAGTGCAGAATGAAGCAGTGGGCAGTGACACACCACCTCCAAAGTAGACAGCTTTGAGGCAGCAAGGTTACAGAGGCTGGACCAGGTCTTCACTGAAGACTGGAGGCCTAAGGTCAAGGATACAAAATCAAAGATACAAAGTCAAAGATCTTGTCCCTTCCCCCTTCTCCGTTGTCTCTTCCTCTCTCCACTTTTCCTTATCTCATAATTAATTCTTTGAATTAGATCCTTGCAAAGAGCAATACTGTTTGTGCACCCCTCAAATCACACCAATGCTGGCTGCAGCTGTGTACAGTCAGATGAGAGCACTGCAAAATTTACCGTTCGAAGGCAGATTTTCTTGTAGGGGCTGTGGTACTGAGACCGTCTTGCGTTAGAAGCAGGAATCTGTCCTGATCTTTTTTTTCCTTCTTCTTTTTTCGTTATATAGACAGTATCTCAAATTTACTGGAATTGAGTCCCAAGGTGCTGATTATCAACCTTTGATCACAGAAGCTGGCACCCGTTAAGTTTCTTGTCAAGTTGTTGTTTTCTTTCTTGGCTAGAGCAACTGCTTGGGAGACTGTTAATGAAACCTCCTTCTGCATTGTTATTTCCCTATTCTACCGCTCGCTCCAGTTAAAGGGAAACACCAGTGTGATCTGTACCGCCCCTTCAGCTCCTGCTCCTCCAAGGTGCAAACTCTGTGGAGAGCTGTGGAGAAGAGCACGATGCAGCAGTTCCTCCTCACTGCCACATCTTCTCCAGCTGTACTGGGCGTTTACACACTTTGGGAGCAGGTGTGTTGCGAATACCAGGAACAGGCGCAGGAGACTGACCAGAGTAGATGCTGTTCAGTGAATTCTACAACAACCAAGAGGCACCTACATGCAATGGCAGAAGAGTGACAGAGAGCTGCCCGTCAGAATCCAAATCCTGGCAGACCCACACTGCTGATGAGTCAGTCCTCTGGAGTAGCTTGAAGGAGTCTTTGATCTGTGTATGCTTTTCCCCATAAGCAGACCATGGCAAAGGTCTTGCTGCAGGACAGGGAAGCCAGGTCACTCACAAGCAGCAGTAGCATAATTTATTATTTATCGAGTGCAGGCGTCACACCAACATGCAGCAGTGGAAATGAGACTAGAAATATCCAGGCAGTATTAAACCTCTTGCTCTTTCTGTGATTGAATAAAGCTGAAGCCTTGCTTTGACCCTTTCTTTTTCTCCAAAATGTTTCTTTAGTCTAAAATATTTCAAAAGATCAGAAAAGATTTTATTTTTTTTCCAGAGAAATGTGAAATTAGGCAAATAATTTTCAAGTAGCTTTTTTTTCATCTTCAGTAATTCTCATTGCAGAAATGCTGTGATCTGTGAAGCTTAGTACCGAATGGCCAGAAGCAGAATTCATCCCTAGTGTTACTCGTCTCTGATCCCAATCCAATCATCAGTCCTATGCCTGTTGGCTTGCCAGTTAGTGCCTTTTTGGATGGCAAGATCTTTCATGCAAACATCTGTTTAGGGAGATTTAATAGAAACTATCAACTCTTTCTATGACTGCTCAATAATGATACATGAGGCATAAATTCTCCAAGGTGCTTAGGGACCCAGAGCTACTGACAGGCACCCTGTGCATTTTCAAGAGCATGTAGGTCTTTTTTAGTATCACTGCAAACCTGTAGGACATGAAATCTGTATATTGGAATCAAACATATTACACTAAGAACTTCTCTCTGAGTTTAAGGTGTTAAACACCTTGAAAAATTTGGCTTCAAGTAATTTCTTGGGGGGATTAAATCCAAGTATGTAGACAGATGTAGAACATTCATTGCTTTCAAAATGAGTCTCCAACAGACCTCAGAACTCTTCTTTGCTCCAATGTTGTGTTTGCCTCCAAAGTAATCTGTACAGAGCTAATGATATTGCATTTCTTTCTATAGCAACAGCTGTTTCTGAGAAATAATATAAGAAACAGAATAAATTCAATTATGTTTCATGAATGACCATTCATGTCATGTCAGGTAATTGAGTCTGCAAACAGGGTTGAATGAGGTTTCCTGTCTTTATGGCAGAACATAGAAAGCATGAGGAACCTCCCTGACAATTACGAATAAATATAGGAATATTGAAAGGAACACAAGATGAAATCTGATCTAGGCAATTGCTTCCACACATCTTTATTGGTGCACTATGACAATTTGTGAATATCTATCCAAGAAGAAATTTCACAGCTGCTTCCAAATATGACCCAAGGTGTTACAGTGGTTTTATTCAGTGTCTCCTTTCTAAGCAGTACCCTCCAATACAAACCTCTCAGACGATATGAAGATTCTTTAGTAAAATCTGTGCTGGGATAGCTTCTCAGACTGCTTTCTCACTGAAGCAAGAAGTGTGCTTTGGAAAGAGCTAGAAGGGGAAAGCACAGCCTTAGGATCAGTTTCCTGGAGGATGGAGCCACAGATGAAAATGAGGTGATTTGAGCCAGACTTAGGGATTCTCTTTTAAAGATGCTTCTTTCCTGATACCTTTCTATCAATGACTCTCAGATAGCCAGCATTTCCTAGAGCAGTGGAACCTTTTCTCCTCTCTTTCAGCTTAAAAACAAAACAGAGATTTCCACAATCCCTGAAGATGTTTCTACTCCCATCATTATCAACCACAAAGTCAGCAAAGCCCAGAGTAATGGGTGAGTTAACTCCACAGCAAAAGGCTAAGCTAATTTTTTAGCATATATAGATTTACATTTTGTTTTGACATTAGATTTTGGAACTTGTTTAGGTGAGATATTTGTAGCTGGGAATGGAAACAGCCTCATTTCTTGATATGGCTTAGAATTATCTCTGAAGTCAGCCCATATAGAAAAGCTCAGGTGAGCTTCATCCACTTGTAGGGAGCCAGCACAGGGAAATAAAGCTACAGAAAAATATGATTGCATAAAAGCATTATGGAAATCTCCTCGATGTCACAAAAACAAGTCCTCTGAATATAATGCAATGGAATTTACAGGTTGTCCTTTGCACTTCTGAGATCATCATATACTACTTTCAATCTCCAAGAAAAGTTTTGCCACCAAGTGAGAAGCAGAATTCCTGGTCAAGTGCCATACCACTCATGCAGGCACATAGCATGTCTATGACTCCAGAAATGTCAAGTCACAAGAACATTCCTTCCTTTTTGTTTTTATTGCAAAGGAAAACAAAATCAGATGTACTGTGAGTATTGTAGCTACAAACTGAAACATAAAAGTGTTATTATTTCTCCACGGTAAATGTGAAATATAAATCTTTAAGCTATTGGATGTTGTTAAATTCTCTCATTCTATCAAACAAGTTACACGATGACATTCATTTATTTAGTAATTTAAAGACTTCTTTATTCCTTTTTCTACTGCAAATGACTAATTCATCCCTCTGGCAATCAGAAACCTCCTGGTATTTTTTTTTTTTAAGTGCAAGGAAACTGATAGCAACGATTGTATTTGAATGTTCTGCTCTGCATTTGGAAGGAAGAATCAGTCAACAACAAGTTTGCAAATGTTTTGTTTAAAAGGTTTCTACAATTTTAGTAATAATTTCCTGGGATTTTAAAATTATTCTTGAACAGTATAGCCTGGGTATTGTAATAAATCCCAGGCACAAATACAGACTGGGTGGTGAATGGATCGAGAGCAGCCCTGAGGAGAAGGACTTGGGAGTACTGGTGGACGAGAAGCTCAATATGAGCCGGCAATGTGCTCTTGCGGCCCAGAAGGCCAACCGCATCCTGGGCTGCATCAAGAGGAGCGTGGCCAGCAGGTCGAGAGAGGTGATTCTCCCCCTCTACTCTGCCCTCGTGAGACCTCACCTGGAGTACTGCGTCCAGTTCTGGAGCCCCCAACATAAGAAGGACATGGACCAGTTGGAGAGGGTCCAGAGGAGGGCCATGAAGATGATAAGAGGGCTGGAGCACCTTTCCTATGAGGACAGGCTGAAAGAGTTGGGGCTCTTCAGCCTGGAGAAGAGGAGGCTCCGGGGTGACCTTATAGCGGTCTTCCAGTACCTCAAGGGGGCCTACAAGAAAGATGGGGAGAGGCTGTTCAGGAGGGCCTGTTGTGATAGGACAAGGGGTAATGGTTTTAAAATAGAGGGAGGTAGATTCAGGTTGGATATTAGGAAAAAATTTTTTACCATGAGAGTTGTAGAACACTGGAACAGGTTGCCCAGAGAGGTGGTGGATGCTCCATCCCTGGAGACGTTCAAGGCCAGGTTGGATGAGGCCCTGAGCAACCTGATCTAGTTGGAGATATCTCTGTTCTTTGCAGGGGGTTGGACTAGATGACCTTTGAAGGTCCCTTCCAGCCCTAACCATTCTATGATTCTATGATTCTAAATTGGAACTTGTTTGCTTCCAAGTTTTAATTCTGTCTTATCCTTGTTTCTTTGTTTAACTTTTGATGGAGAGGATAACAAAGAATTTACAGAAAAAACAGCACAGGAAGAAAACATGTCTTAAGCTCTGAGGAGTGATTTACCAAGATTTTTTATAGTTCACAGACTCAAAGCCATGGCCCGTTTCTGTTTTATAATCTTAGTGCATTGCAAATTTTGCATATAACAGATAGCAGCAATGGCTTATGAAAATCATTACACCTTTGTGAAGCAATCAAGAGCTCCATAGTATTCAGTCACAGAAATGTGGCAAGTTAGTAAAAGCTGGACTATAGCATGCCATTTGAAAAAGAGAAAATAGCTCTCCTTTCCTTTTCCCCATTCCTCTCTCTTTTTTTCTGAAGGTCTATACACTGTTCATACCTTAGAGAAATGTTATGAATCATAATACGTGAATACAATAATTCACTGCAGCAATTTCAAGTTTTCTCTGAAACATGCCAAATCGTGTTGCACCGTTAGTTTATTGAGCAGCTTTAAAATATTGGCTAATTTGCATTTTTGATAAAAAATTGAAGACTTGCTTTTATAAATCATTGCCTTTAGTACTAAGACCTATTTGAACTGTCTGTGAAAGTGCAGGAGACAAATTATCTGCCAGCAGGAGGCAGGGGAAATATGATGGATGAACTAGCAGGAGGAAAGAAATATAGGAACCAAGGGAGGGAGAACTGAAGGGGGAAAAAAGAGCAACTTACTGCACTGATGCTCTAAGACTTGATTATGTCCACAGTGCGTTAGGGCCGAGAACAAAGTTCTGCTCTCTGGCATGGCAGAGGCTTAGCGAAAACACTGGTGGCAGGACCCCATGGTGTTGTTAACTTCTCCCAAGGGAGAAGGTCTAAAAAACCAGTGACCCTGGCTTCTTCAGCATCTGACTGACTGGTGAACGGGAGGAAGATCGTCTCCATGAGCTTGGGCATTGATTTCACCCACTTGACAGTGGCGATTCCTTTGTGCTCCGGTACATGTGACTGTTCATCATCACAGAGTGTCGGAGAGCCTTATGTCATTTTTCTTTCTTCTTAACCTTCCCTATCACACTGCTGTAGAGTAAACCTGTAATTTCAACTTTTTTGATTTGTGGACAACTTAACAATATCCTGGGAAATGTGAGGACCTTTGTGTGAGCTGATGGTAGACTGTCTTTTCTTAGCTCCTTTCCTGGACCCCCTAGAGATAGTCCCTGGCCCTCCAAAGGGGCTGCAGAATGAAGATTGTAAAGCAAAGATGCAGGTTTTTGGGGAGAAGATTTTTTTGGGTTTTATAACCAAAAACTTAGCATAAAGGAGCCCAAATGTCTGATTGCAGGTGAGCGGTCATTGCTGCACAGTCTGTAAATAATCACTGATAAAGTAAGTAGGAGAAAGGCACTGAAAAGAGAGAAGAAGCAGAGAAAAACAAATCATTCTAACAAAAAGCAAAAAGCAAATGTTGCTTTTTACATATGGAGTCTCTGAGTTTATTATGCTCCCGGTTGAACTAAAAGTGAAAGCTGCCAGCTAAATTGGCAACAGAAGAAATAAACTCTGCTGAGTAACATGGTAAAGGAGGAATCCCTCTGTCTCTTCCTGGTGTTTTAATTGCCACAGGAGAAGATTCACGGGGTTAGATTCAAAGACCCTCTCTCAGGAAGGTGATGCTGGTTCCCAGTGCTATTCCCAGGTTTGCTGATAAGCTGCTTTTCTGCCATTTGACCCTAAGGGTCACCTATAAAGTTTTCCAGTGGGCTATCTGGCTTATCACCCAGGTTGTGATCCATGGGAAAGTATCCAGAGACCTGATTATCTTCTGGTACTGATCTGAATTCTGATCAGATCCCAAAACCAGAAAAAAAACACATCTCTAATTTGAATTCAAGACCAGCTATGTGAGCAGCTAAATCTCTGATTACTGTAAGGAATCCGAATCCGCTGTTGAAAAGTCCCACATCCAAAGCTGGTAGTTAATAACGACACAGAACGGTAATGAAAAGGGGGGAACAAAAAATCAATGTTTACAGAGCTTAATTAGATGACAACAAAAAAGTATAGCTAGCCTATTTTCCCTTTCCCCTTCAGGTACTTTACCAAGTGGAAAGAAATCAGTCATCTACAAATGTACAGGTATAAGATCTGAATTTAATTTTTATTCTGAATAATAGAGGAAAAACTTTCTTTGAAATAACTGAAATTCTATTCTATGCTATTAGCAAGTCTTGGCTCAAGAGGGTCAGACCAAAGTCATGTCACTCTGTATCAACCTTATTTTTACATCCTTTCTTTGCCACTGGTCACTGTCACAGACATGACACTGGGCTGTGCGGTCCTTCAAATCTGACACAAAAGGGCTCCTATGTTGTGTTCGTGAGATCCATTCCCTCCTCATCTGGTGTCATGCAAAATATTTCTGTTGGCTTCAAATCACCTACCTATTGATGCCAGGAAAGAGAAAGACAGTATGTTCTGGATCCTGGAAACACCAGCACCCTTTACATAGGAGAGCAGCTCCTGGTGAAGCTAAACTCACATGTATTTTGTTACTGGACCTTCTATACGAAGCACAGGCAGTTGCCTGGAAAGGCAAAGCACTGTCTGCCAGATTGCACCGTGTGCCCACTCATGATAACCTAACCAACAGGATACTAAGCATGATTAAATGTTTTCCTCTCCAGCTGAATACTTCCAAACGGAAAAGGCAGTGTTCAGTAATTACAGGCTAGAGCGTATTAGCCCCTGTGGTGAGGACTGCAGCCAGGCAGTACTTAACAGTGGATTATTTGCTCAGAAACTCAAGTATTTACTGAAAGCACTATACTACAACACTTTATACCAGCCTGAATCTGTCCTTTAACCTCTTGACTCAGTGCAAGAACTTTGTCTGTAAATAGAATCATAGAATCATAGAATTGTTTAGGTTGGAAGAGACCTTACAGATCATCTAGTTCCAACCCCCCTGCCATGGGCAGGGACACCTTCCACTACACCAGGTTGCTCAAAGCCTCATCCAACCTTGGCCTTGAACTCTTCCAGGGATAGAGTGTCCACAACTTCTCTGGGCAACCTCTTCCAGTGCCTCACCACCCTCAGAGGGAAGAATTTCTTCCTCAGATCTAATCTAAATCTACCCTATTTCAGTTTAAAGCCATTGCCCCTTGTCCTATCATTACATGCCCTTGCAAAATGTCCCTCTTCAGCTTTCCTGTAGGCTCCCTTTAGGGACTGAAAGGCTGCTAGAAGGTCTCTCCAGAGCCTTTTCTTCTCCAGACTGAAAAACTCCAACTCTCTCAGCCTGTCTTCATGGCAGAGATGCTCCAGCCCTTGGATCATCTTCGTGATCCTCCTCTGGACCCACTCCAGCAGCTCCACGTCCTGCTTATGTTGGGGGTCACAGAGCTGAACGCAGCATATATTTGTTAAATATACTGATTCTGTTTGATGGTTCATTGAGACCCTATCTGGGTCTGTAGCTGCTCTGCAAACAGATCACCATTAATATTTGCACTCTAGGCTCCAGTTCTAGTTCCTCTGATTGAAAACACTGGTCACCTGGCTTTTGAACACTGCTTCTTTCATAGCAATCTTTCATTTCAATCACTGAAATCAAAACAATAACACAGATGTGAAGCTGCTATAGATGAAAGGAGAATCCCATGAGTTGGAAAATCTTTTCTTTCTTCTGCCTGCTTTGACTGGTTGGCCTATTCGCTGAATGTCTTTTTATTCCTAAGTGGAAAGAGACTTATTTCTAAAAATAAAATAAAAAAATAAACCACAAAACTTTGAACATATGAAACCTGTAAAAACACAAACTTAACCCCAAACTGAGTCACCTTGTGCAAGAAAATCAATAAAACTAAACACTAAGTTGGCATTTTTTAGATTCATGCCATCATGGTTGAAGATAAGTGATGTGGAAACAATAATATTTGGGTATGTAATTATGTGGACATCGGTTTGGTATGGAGAGTCCCATTTCTATTCTGTCAAATGAAGCCATCAAAGGGATGAAGAAAACAACTCACTTTAGTTCTCACCCATCTGCAATCCTATTAAAGCACAACCCACAGGTTAAGCTTCAGCATTCAACTCTGCAGCCAGTCCCTTGCAAATACTGTGTGAAACAAAGCTTATGTGAACACCATGTATCCATGGACTCATTTGCTGCTGAAGTGGGCAATAAATAACTGGCAATGTTGGATCACAGGGAGCTGGATCGATCCTGACCTCCAGTTACACCACAGAGGGGCTGGCACTGTCTCCCTTTCCCTAAGCACCAGCTGCAGCATCACTGGAAAGATGCAGCCCCAGTGAAACACAAGTGGAAGTTCCTTAGTGGGATTTCTGCTACCTGTAGCTTTACTTTCTGATTTTCCCCGTCCACCTAGCATAGGAGATGGTTTCAGAGGTGCATTGAGAAAACAGTCAAACATTCTTCTTTTTCTTTAGCCTTCATCTTCTAGATACAGAACATGAATATGTAGCTCAGCTGCACTTTGAAATATTGTTTTCTGTGTCTCAATAATGAAAACAGCAAAAAGACTCTGTGTCATGGGCTTCACAGAGTTTCACTGTGGTCAAAATGGCAAGACTTGACATGTGTACATGTTTTGTATTGGGAACTACTCCAGCTTGCAAGTGATGCTTGAGATGGGTTTTACAGATATCATTACCTGCGTGTCCTGACTGGGCCAGATCACTTCGGCCCCTTCGTGTCTTTAGTCTGTCATCAGTGTTACCTACCCCAGCCCAAGAGCTCTCACATAAATAACACTCCTGTTAAATATAATTTGTCCATCCAGCTAGGCCTAAGTTTTCATGGACGTGGCTTTGTGTCCCTGTAATTCAGGGTGCCGTAGAAACAGCTATGCAGCATTTGTAGATTAAACATAGAGAGGAAATAACTTCCAGGGCATTAAACCTCCTTCTGTCCTTTGGACCGATGATTGCCTGAGGTTGACGAGTTGCTGCAAATCCCCATCTCTCAGAGGTTGTAAATAACCTTACTACCCTGCCTATGGTGGGGGGAATTGCTTTGGGTGCTAGCGTGCAGGGCTGAGGGCATGCTGCTAGAACAGGTAATGTGTTCAATATTTCTGTGTTCAATACTTTGTCTTTCTAATGATCCAAATACAGTGATTCCTTGTGGAAAATAAGGGCATAAGCAGTGAATCTGGATCTTTACCTTAAAGAAAACCTATAGTGGATTTCAATGTGTTTTCTCTCTATTTTTAATGCTTTATGCATTTGAACCAACTGTTTTTAAGGGATACACTCAAACACCAAGCAATGATATATTTATCTCTGGCTATTTGTTGTTCCTTTCAGTGCTGCATAATTTTCAATGTGCCGAGGAACAACATACTGAAAGTTGAGTCAGCTTTATTTGAAAGCCAGATGAAATTGTCCAGGCTGAAACTTTATTGGTTTTTACAATCAACAATTGTAATAACCATACTGGAAGTATTATAATACAAAATAGATTGCGTTGTGAGAAATGAGGCCAGATGGGACTCCAGCTGTCACCTTAAAAAAGAAAACATTAGAATCCAATTAAAATGTACTCGGAGTTATGTTTCACTAAAAGTTTTGTAATAATTAATTTCAGAACTATACAACTATTTTCACTTTCAATTTATAGCTTCACTCCAAAAGCTATTTTTGTGCTTGGTTTTAAGTAGCAGAAGTAAGAACATCCTACTGTATCTGGACTACTTCTAATTGCATTCGACCACAACAGCAGGGTGAAAGTCCTTGTTGGTGTGTTGCTGGATCATGACTACAGTTTAGAGTGTGTCCACTCAGTAGCACAGTGGAAGATATACCAGTCTTCACATGCTTTTGGGTACGAGGGCTTCAGTTTCCTGCTTGATGTTGGTTCCCATGTAGTTCTGGTCAAAAAATTTTCGATAGATATTTTCCTTTGGAAATTGCTTACTCAATAAAGTGAAAATTCTCTACAGGAACAGGTTGTTTTCAATATAATTACCTGATTTCCAAATAGCTTAAAATTATTGTTATCGTATTCTATTTTATGCACATACAAGGGTCAAAATTGAAATGATCCATTTTTAATTTGATCAAAATAAATTGTTTTGCTTGATCAAAAACTACATTTTTAGAAAAGATTTAACTTGAAGCTTTAGATTTTTACACATCCTTCCAGTTGAAACCTAGAGATGAGCTTAGGCAATCTTGGAAAATTTTGACTTCCTCCTGAAGACGCATCTCATATTTGCCCCATGGCAAATCTCTGTCAGGGTTTTCAGTTGCCCTTGTTGTTGTAACAGTGGAGCACAGATTCACCATCCAGTTTAATTTTTCTGAGGATTTACACACTGGGATTAAAGTTTTCAAGCCTGGCTGTTTATAGAAAGAGACGTGTATCCACACTTAGCACTTAAGTAGGTGGCCTCATTTTCTGAAGTATCAACTATTTATTCAGAGTTAATGTTTATTTAATGTTAGGCACTCAAATGCAGAGTTCCAGCCTTATCTCTTTGAATTTTGTGATATCAGAAGAAACAGCCTATTCTATTGTTTATGCTAAATGTACATGGAAATCACCCTGAGTGCTATACTGTAGACAAAAGACACAGAAGAAGGACAGACACAAACCCATCACTTAATTATTTTCCTATATTCATGCTGTTTGGGCTGTCCCCTTGTTCCCAACAGTGAAACACAGAATGTGATGCTCTGTCTGTGACTGATTGTTGCTTCTGATCACTGCAAGGAACGCAGAAGTTACTACCAGCTTCATATAGGCAATATGAAAAATGAATAGAAAGTAAAGACAGAATGGCTGATGGAGTGCTATACATATTCTCACCAAGCACAAGGTTGTGCAAAATACTGTGAGTCTGAAGATTTTGGCAGAAAAAACAAGGCAATCCTCTTCAGTCAAGGTTGATGTCTTGAAATTACATATCCTGTGGGCAAATCCCATTTTTAGCTAAGTCAGTTTTGATTTAGTGTGTTTCTGATATTGGTGATTGCTGATGTTATTTACCATAAAAATTATGATGATATCACCTTTATAAAACTCCAGAAGTGCAAGCAGCACATAAAAACATTCTGAAAAAAAATAAATCCTGTTATAGGTATGTCATAAGGCTTAATTTCTTAATGCCTCTGACACTTGACTGAAAGATGCCACACAGCTGAATATTATGAGGAGTTCTTACACGACAGTCACAATCCACTTCCTTTGCCTGTAGTTCTAATAAAATGGACCACATTTTCTTCCCACAAAAAGAAACAGAAGAGCTTTCTTCAGTTTCCTCATTGCTTAGTAGTTAAAATATAGCTAAAAATAGCAATGCTCACAGTAGTAAAAAATACTACTGTAGTGTGAAGCCATGGAAAACCTATATGATACAATGAACATTTAGGTGACTGTCTCTTGCAGCTGCAATCAACAGTTTTCATTCATAGATTCATTCATTCATAGATTCATAGATTTCTAGGTTGGAAAAGACCTTAGAGATCTTCGAGTCAAACCGTCCCTAATCCCCATTAAACCATATCCCTAAGTAGATCATCCACCCTATTCTTAAACACATCCAGGGATGGGGACTCAACCACCTCCCTGGGCAGCCTATTCCAGTGGCTGACAACCCTTTCAGAGAAGAAATACTTTCTAACATCCAACCTGAATCTCCCCTGACTAAGCTTATACCCATTTCCCTCTTGTTCTATCACCCAACACTAATGTAAAGAGCCCTTCCCCCACCTCCCCACCATCCCTTCTCAAGTATTTGTAGGCTGTAATCAGGTCTCCCCTCAGCCTCCTCTTCTCCAGGCTAAACAGCCCCAACTCCCTCAGCCGCTCCCCATAAGTTTTATTTTCCAGCCCCTTGACCAGTTTAGTCGCCCTTCTTTGGACTCGCTCCAGGAGCTCAATATCTCTCTTAAAGCGAGGGGCCCAAAACTGGACACAATATTCCAGGTGCGGCCTCACCAGTGCCGAGTACAGGGGCAGGATCACTTCCCTGTTCGTGCTGGTCACACTATTCTTGATACACGCCAGTATCCCATTGGCCTTTTTGGCCACCTGGGCACACTGCTGGCTCATATCAAGCCTGTAGTCAACCAACACCCTCAGGTCCTTCTCTGCCAGGCAGCTCTCCAGCCACTCTTCCCCGAGCCTATAGCGATGCTTGGGGTTTTTATACCCCAAGTTTTCTTGCAAGACGGAGAAAAGGCAAAAGGTGTTGGTGAAAGGGGAGCGTATCAGCAGGGGCCTGATTTCAGAGAGCTGTCAAAGTCTCTTTGCCATCTACCACAACTATTGTGGATGAGCACACTAACCATGCCACACAGACAGATCATTAGGAGCAACCACCTGTTACCACACCATCATCTCTCGGCTCATTACTGCTTTATCTTTCAGCTGTTGTGTCCCTCCTCAGCAGGGTTTTCCTTCAGGCTCCTGGGCAGACACTGGAACCAGCAGCTTTTGTTTCAGAAGCTGGGTCTGGGGGCTGTTCTGTGCTGGAGCACCACTTCTGGAAGCTCTGCAGTGCTCCATGCACTTCTTGCCTTCCTCCTAAGAAAGGGAGCTGCAAAGTTCAGTCCAATATTGAACTACTGACCTATAAAGGTTTTGTTGTTTTTTTCTGGATCCAGGGGGTTGGTATGGCTAATCTGTCATTGTTTTGAACGTGCTGTAGGTGTACGAAGTGGTAACACCAAAGTTTCAGTATTCAGGAGAGATGAACCCTTGCAAAGTCCTGAATTAATCCATCAAAGAGCTGATCGTACACGTATTCATCTACACCCAATTCAGGCTACCAGGGTGTTGGAGAAGGGGAACGTTGTGCTGCAGCTGTTGGCAGGAGCTAAGAAGAGCTTTATTCCCTGAGATTCAGACACACGAGGTGTTGCCACATGCGGGTTCATCGAGCTTTGTTTCTGAGATGATGCAGATGTCCCCTGCCACAACAGTCTCCTGCTGCCCAACCCGGAAAGGTTTGTTACTGTCCCTGGTAAATGCATTTGCTTTTCTGCTTTTGCAGAAGAACTGAGCTGGTAATATCAAATCACAGACACTTCTCAGGCAAACAGAGCAGCGGTTTGCCGAGGCAAGGCAGGTGTGACCGAGACCCTATGTCAGACTTAACAACACATGCTCTTTTAAACAGAGAGAAGAATGTTCTTCTGCTGATCTAGTACAGTGTGAGGAGGAAATACAAACATTTTCTCTTACAGTCATCTGTCAGCCAGGCAGATCTTGTTCCTAGGATCCAGTGCTTTCAGAGACCTTGAGATGGACACAGGCCTTGAGAACTTGTGTTGGTCACAAGCCCTGCATCTCTTGGTGAAAGAGTGACTCAAACTTAGGGGCTGCTAAATCCTTCTTTCTCCTTTATCTTGTACTCCATGCAGTAGAAGTGGAGGGTGTGGAGGCTGTACAGAGACCATTATAGTTGCTAGGACAGATATATGGGATCCTGTGGGGGAGGAGTGGACCACTTAAACAATTTCTGCAGTTTAAGATTGTCTCCAAGGTGCTCAGGTTTATGTGATATCAGAGGTGAGCTTATGTCTCCTAGGGAATGGAGATGAGAGAGCATCTCAAACAGCCAACAAATGGACCAAAGGAAATGGTAAATGAAAGATTCAGGAAAAAGAAAAAAAAATCCTGTGGGAATGGAGGATAGAGTGAGAAGGTTAGTCAATCCCCCAATTGTCATCTCTAACAATTTGATGTGTTGCCTTCAAAACTGCTTTCCTAACTGTCTATTATACATACCTATCATTTCAATCCCAGGAAAATACGTGGTTCTCTTGCAGGAAAGCCTCAGCATGAAAGTCTGATTCACTGTATGTTGTGTCATCTGTAGGTAGTACAACTGAGGAGGGTGCCAATGACTTCATAGAATCATAGAATCATAGAATGGATTGGATTGGAAAGGACCTTAAAGATCATCTAGTTCCAACCCCCCTGCCATGGGCAGGGACACCTTCCACTAACTCAGGTTGCTCAAAGCCTCATCCAATCTGGCCTTGAACACTGCCAGGGATGGGGCATCCACAACTCCTCTGGGCAACCTGTTCCAGTGCCTCACCACTCTCAATGTAAAAATTTCTTCCTTATATCTAATCAAAATATGCCCTCTTTCAGTTTAAAGCCATTTCCCCTTGTCCTATCACTACACATCTTTGTAAAAAGTCTCTCTCCTGCTTTCTTGTAGACCCCTTTAGGTACTGAAGAAGATGAAGACTTTTGAATCCTATTTGTACATTCAACTTTGCCTGGAGTCCCATCTCTAAAACTTTTCCCAAGCCATTTTTTTTCAGAAATTCTGTGAGGCACAAAAAGCCAGTAGACTTCTGGAGATGCTGCAAGTAGTAATTATCCACCACGGCAATAAAAATCACTAGTGAGACATCATTCTGTTGATTTCCCTTTGGCAACTTTGAGGGGAGAGGGAAAGAGTAAGAAAAAAGAACAGTCTTGCAAGCATTGAGGAATTCAGGCTGAGGCCTCAGGCAGACCACAGCCCTTGCATGGAGGTGATCTAGGGCTTTGCTTCAGGGAGAGACATCCCAGCAGCACACTGCTGTTGGCTATTAGAGAACTGACAACCAGCCATTTCACTATCTGGAGGCACATAGTGTCACGAGAGTCTGCCACAGGTTGACATCTGCACTTCTGCTGGCATCTCCATGTCAGAAAACTCTGATGACGAAGAAGACATTGGCTTTGTGAATAATGTGAATGTAGCTATTCATGCCACCCGAGAGTGTTCTACGCTGACCTGTGTTATGAATGAATGGAAAGCCTTTCAATTGATGTAAGTTGGCGTTGTCCTACAAAAGGAGGAGAAACAGTAACAATTAATAGAGGTACATTTTCTGTGAAGTCCAAGATGCAAAACCAACCTCTTGTATGGTCTTCTGTGCAAAGTTTGATGCTCTGCAGGATGGCATTGGGGATCTCCCCAGCCACCCCATTCATCCAATCTGCCTAGCTCCAAACTCTTTGCCAGCTGGCTGGTGAGAGTCTACAAAGTGATGATGACTTCTTCTCCACTGTTATGGGTTCTTGAAAGAGAACCACCCTATAGAGTGTTCCAAGTCTTGCTCTGCAAGCGTGGAAATTATAGAATCATAGAATCATAGAATCGTTAGGGCTGGAAGGGACCTTCAAAGGTCATCTAGTCCAACCCCCCTGCAAGGAACAGGGATATCTCCAACTAGATCAGGTTGCTCAGGGCCTCATCCAACCGGGCCTTGAACGTCTCAGGGATGGAGCATCCACCATCAGACTTGAGCATTTCCTCTGTGTTCTTCAAATGTTGTAGCAGTATTACCTCCATGATGTCTACCTTTGTCTCTGTTGGCGGGTTCCTTGACCCCTGTTTGCAAGAACGGCCTTGCTTATAAAGCCTCATGGTCACAGCATCTGAAGAGGATAAGCAGCAAAAGAAGGCCTCAGAATCTGCAGTAAGCAGTGTCTGAAGGTTTGTTTTTGATATGGTTGTTTTTTATAGAGCATAGCAAAACATGATTTGGTCTCTGTGATGTAGATAGAGACTGAGTGTAGAGCATCCTGTTCTGTATTTGTACGAAGGTTTGTGGGATGGTTATTAATCTTGGCAATATACAGGACAGAGATGACCAGTCTGCTCCAGAAACTCCTAGACTTAACCAGTTAGGGCACAAAGACTCTCTTTTTGATGTGGATCACAAAACAGGGTGAATATATACAGTGAAATCTGAATAGCAAATGGCCCTGTTAAAGAATTCTAATTTTGGCGACTTAGGTACTTCTGGAGATGAAAATTTCAGGAGTTTGTTCAGAAAGGTATAACAATATCACATAGATGCTTTGGTATTTGCCCTGGTTATTCCTGTTGCTGTTGCTTGCCTGTGTCTTACACTGGAGAAAGAAAAAAAAATAAAGATTAAAAAAAAGCAGAAAGATACTTTTGAAGTCGATGTCACAGACAAGCGAAATATAATACATGAAAAGGCCAAATTTGCTAGGAGGTGCCAAGAACAAGGGCAAACAGCTGAAGCTTTTATTACTGCAGATCACAGTTTCGCTGAACATTGCATATACAGAATGTTAAAAGAAGAATTAATAAGAAGGGGAATAATTTTTGGCAAAAGAGACAACCAGTTCATCAGCACAACTTACGCTTAGGCACAGATTGCTTGCTAACAGCGGCTTGAGCAAAAGCAATGCTGACCTACATACTGGCAGCACAGAGGAGACTGCAGCAGACCAGTGAAGAATGGGAACACAAACATGAAAAGAGCAGCTGCAAGCACTTTTAATATAAGGAGTAGTGCTCAGTGAGCGAGGAAAAAAGCCAAGAAACTTTAACAGGAGAGAAGATGGAAAAGTTGGGGGACACATGGCAAAGAACCAAGAATTTATGGGCCACAAAGTCCCTCTGAAGACTCAGAATGTAAGATGTGCCACAAGTGACGTTATCAGAGCAGCTAGGGTTAGCAGGGAAATGATCACTAAACCCATGTTTCTGTTCTGCAACCTGAAAGGACAAAACTTTTTTAGAAATGCACATTAAATGCACATGGGGCTGATGCTGTTTAACATTTTTGTCAGTGACATGGACAGTGACATTGAGCACACCCTCAACAAGTTTGCTGATGACACGCTGGAGGGAAGGGATGCCATCCAGAGGGACCTTGACAGGCTGAAGAGGTGGGCCTGTGAGAACCTCATGAAGTTCAACAAGGCCAAGTGCAAGGTCCTGCACATGGGTCAGGGCAACCATTCTATGATTCTATGATTCTACGATTCTATGAGAACATTCTTACTTGGTATACATCTGGCATATTTTTAGCCTCTTGGCATCTAGAAATGAACCTATGTTAAACTGTGACAACAAATCATCATTCAAAGACCCTTGACCTTCTCTTCTATCATGTAAGTGCATAAACGAGGACTAAGCAAAAGCCTTAGTCCCTACCCTGGGTTTGCATATTGATAGGAGTGATAACATGGCTAGAAATGTGAAAGTCATCTGTTCATCTCATAATATGTCCTGTTGCCCTTCACTAACCAGACTGTCTTTCAAGGAGGTGGGTAGGCTTTGAATCGGTATGTATCAGATTGTTGGGAAGGAATTAGTTTGTCCAGAATCAGTAGACTGGTTGTTGTTTTTTTTTTTCAGTGTATTTCTCCACATTTCAGCAATCAAATTTGTCTCAGGGCTGAAGACTCTCTTTATGAGCTGAAATGGAAACAAACTGGGCTGGACAGAGTATGAGCAAAGGTTAGAAATAGGCCTAACAACAATATAAACACATCATTGAAAAATTCAGTGTAAAAAATATTGCTGTTCATGTCTAGTCTTTACATATATCTATATTCCATGCATTTGACACCTACTTCTGTGGTCCATGGCTTTGGTTAGTGTTGGGTTTAAGATTATGGTTTGGGAAAAGAAGCAATTAATAGTTTCATTTATTACTTTGACTGTCATTATCACCAGTGACGCTACACTGGGTCCACTCATGCTGCTTGGCAGACTCCAATTTCTAGTCATCCTGCGCTCAGAAGGACTGACCAGAAGCCAGGGCCAGCAGCGTGGGCATGCTCCCGTGGCCCAACATTGGCAAACGGCCTGGATCACAACAGCTGCTAAGAGAAGAACGTGGCTATAAACAGTGTGAGTGTGGATCGTATATACTAGACTGTCTGAGTGTTCACCCAAAACCAATCATGGAAAAGAGGAAGATGACCATCAGCAGGATTAAAGGATTTACTCTTTCTGAGACTCAGAGACTAACTGTTCTGTACATCTCTGGGAGCTATGGTCAGTAAAATCTTTTCTCATATGTTCTCGGCAAATATCCTTCCTGGTAGCAGGATAAGTATTTTAATATGATGATACAACCAAGCCATGGACTCATGGACACTGCTGGACACACCTACTATAGAATTAAATCTTGTCTTGTGCTGTGTTTGTGGCTTGAAGTGTTGACAATGGAGATAGCTCACTCCCAACATCTAAAGATACCTCTCTTCCCTTATCTTGACTCCTGGTTCAAAACAGTCTGCAAGAACTCCAAGAGTCCGAGTGTGAGAGACTCCAGAAGTGGAAAAGCCCTTCTTTCCAGTCAACCCTCATTTTTGTACTGGGCATGACATTGCATGATATGGAATACTTCATTGGCCAATTCGGCCCTCAATCCTAAGTTCAAATCATAAGGGGAGTTGTGGGCCCTCTGTCCCAACCATGCTCCCCCTGCCTGTTGTGCTCCTGCACACTGGCAAAACATGAAAAGCTGAAAAGTCCTTGAGGCCTCAGTGCCAACTATAAACATCAGTGCGCTGTCAGCATTCTTCTCATAACGAATTCCAGACTACAACCAAAACACAGAGCTCTTCCAGCTGCTAAAAAGAAGCACTAACTCTGTCCCAGCTGAAACTAGGATAAGAATAAAATCCTGCAATCACCAATGCAAGTGAAAGAGCTCTCCAGAGGCTGTGCGGAGGCTCTGCAAGACACAGCAGGCTATAATTTTTCTTCCCTGTGCTGGGAATGTATTGGTATCCAGTCTATCCCTCGAATTTCACCAAACGATGGGCAGGCAAGTAAAAGCACTTTCCATGTCAGTCCAGCAGGAGATCACCACTAGGTAAGCTTGCATATGCCCCTTGCTGATCCAGGAGAGTTTCATGGCCCAACATAGTCATGAAAAGGCAGTTAAGATCACTCTGAATGCTTGGATGTTGTGGCCTTTTTGTGGGGAGAATGGTGCGAGCCGTCTCCTGTCAGTAGATCCCAATGGTGTTGGAAATGCAATTTATCCAGTCATGTCAACTGTGCACTCCCCACTGTGTTTACAAGGACTTGCATGTTGAGAGAGTAGAAACCGTTCCTACTGATGTAGCATTTAATTTGTATTGCATATAATTTATTATATGTTGTTTAAATGAAGGCAATCAATTCTGACTGTGATCATTAAACAAACCCTCTGGAAATGTGGTCTAGAAACCATTTCAGGCACCAAGTCTGTGTATGCTCACACTGCAACAGCACAGAACAACTACTGGGAGCTCATTTGCTTGTTTTCTGCAAAAATTTGGAATTAAAAAAATGAGAAAAACAACAAACTTTTTAAATGGAAAAAACCCAAACCTTTTCTCCAAATGCTTAAATGTTGAAGAAAATACAGCTTTTTGGTTTGGTTTCCCAAAGAAATGGGGTTTATTTGGCCACACTCTGTGCATTGTGTATGCATTGAGAATATGCGTGGAAAGTTTCTTTGTAGAAATTTTGAGTGCGTTGGTCAAATTCAATTACACTGAGAAAGGGTTAGAAATCTTGAAGGTATTCAGCACTGGTGAATTAATACAAAACATGTTTTAGAGGTCATAGCTAGCCATTAAGTATGTTTTTACAAGTTTTTATGTTAGTGTTTGCAAATATCTTAATGTTATCATTGGAGCATGGTGCTCAACAAACCGTTAACCCAATAAAGTCATAGGCCTAGTACAAAACTAAAGCTAAGATATATAGCAAGGTGGTGAAATAGGATATCATAAACAAGCAAATGGCAAGAGTGACACTAAAAGAAAACAGATGCATGAACATAGTTTGAAATATAAATTAGTTTGAAGAAAAATTGAATGCATCCTAGGATTGAAGGGATTTCATATTTATTGTTGTTGTGGTTGGCAATGCTTTCTCAGAATGTGCTCCTATAACTTAAGAAGATTCTCAAAGAATTAACTCTAAACATGGTGTCAGAAGAATACGAAATGTACTATTTCCAAGCTTAGATAATAATAACATTAAAAAAAAACCCACCCACAAATGGGAATTTGAAGGGATTATGTTTGTAACTGAGTGAACTTCCTGGGAAGCCAATGCTGGCACATTATTTATTCATAATGTTTTCTAAGTGGATGACATTAAGTTTAGAATGAGCTTTCTGGTTTTGTCTCCAAAGAGGTTCACTATTTAATAAACCTCTTTTATTCTGTTTGTTTTCCAATTCTGACCCTTGCTTCGCAAGATAACAAGACTTTGATGGTGTGCAGGGGGGTAAACCTAACTGCTGAGCTGCAATGCAAGTTTTTCATGCTGTGGAAGCTCTTCAGGCACCAAACAATTTGTCAAAGTTAAAGAGTACTGTAAAGTGAATCTCCCTTATGTGATTGTTCTACTTTAAATAGAGTTGGTGCTCAGCAGGTCCTTTCCACAGAATTTTCCATTTCTAATTCTGCTAGTTGGAACATGCTATATAGAAACTCTCTTAAAACTGAATTAAACTCTTAGAGTGTTGAGGAATGCTTCACTGCAAGTAATAAATTTTCAAGATGGTCATAGTGTTTATTATTTGTACTATACCATTGCCTACAGCTCCTGGTACTGTTTTGAGTGGCACTGCATGAAGACTTCTTCAAGGCCAAACTAAAAAGTTTTTTCTCTTAAAAATCTTATGGTCTAAAACATAGACAAAAAAAAAGAGAAAATAAGTATTTTATCTTTTTTACTTTTACTTTTACTCAGGCAAATAAAGAAACAAGATAAATATATTTAAAAATACCGGACATGCAGTGGTCTGTCAAATATAAGGAGCAGTTGCAAGTCAAAGAGGGTGGAAGACGTGAGCTTTCAAGCCTACCCTCTGCTGCCCCTGATTGCCTTCCACAGCCTCCCAAACAGAGGGTTGCTGTTTCTTCAGATCCAGTGGCATCATCTTGTTTCACTGCTGTTGCAATGATTTCTGTCGAAAGAACCTGATTTACCTTAAACACTGCTGTGCAGGTTTATAGAACACATCCTTCTTACAGGATGAGCAGAGGAAGTAATTGTACATGCAGTTATGCTGGTGTAAGGTTATTGTAACCTCCATGGAAAAGAGCAGATGAGCAGTTTGAGATTAGCTGAGAGCAGTACCCTTTCCAGATACCTGCAGCCAAAACAGCATATCTTACCCATGCCTAACATGGACCTGTCAAGGGCCCTCTGGATGGCAGCCCTGGATGGTCGCACTCAAAGAGTTGTGGTCAATGGCTTCGTGTCCAAGTGGAGATCAGTGACAAGTGGTGTTCCTCAGGGGTCAGTATAGGGTTTAACACTGTTTAACATCTTTGTCGGCGACACGGACAGTGAGATCGAGTGCACCCTCAGCAAGTTTGCAGATGACACCAAGCTGTGTGGTGTGATCAATACACTGGAGGGAAGGGGTGCCATCCAGAGGGATCTTGACAGGCTGGAGAGGTGGGCCTGTACAAACCTCGTGAAGTTCAACAAGGCCAAGTGCAAGGTCCTGCACGTGGGTCAGGGCAATCCCAAGCACAAGTACAGGCTGGGCAGCGAATGGATTGAGAGCAGCCCTGAGGAAAAGGACTTGGGAGTGCTGGTGGATGGAAAGCTCAACGTGAGACGGCAATCTGCACTGGCAGCCCAGAAAGCCAACCGTATCCTGGGCTGCATCAAAAGAAGGGTGGCCAGCAGGTCGAGGGGAGTGATTCTGTCCCTCTACTCTGCTCTCATGAGACCCCACCTGGAATACTGCATTCAGCTCTGGAGTCTCCAACACAAGAAGGACATGGAGCTGCTGGAACGAGTCCAGAGGGCCACAAAGATGATCTGAGGGCTGGAGCACCTCTGCTATGAAGACAGGCTGAGAGAGTTGGGGCTCTTCAGCCTGGAGAAGAGAAGGCTCCGGGTGATCTTATTGCAGCATTCCAGTACCTAAAGGGGGCCTACAGAAAAGCTGGCGAGAGATTTTTTACAAGGATATGTAGTGACAGAACAAGGGGTAATGGCTTTAAACTGAAAGAGGGCAGATTTCGATTAGATATAAGGAAGAAATTTTTACATTGAGAGTGGTGAGGCACTGGAGCAGGTTGCCCAGAGGAGTTGTAGATGCCCCATCCCTGGAAGTGTTCAAGGCCAGGCTGGATGAGGCTTTGAGCAACCTGAAGTAGTGGAAGGTGTCCCTGCCCATGGCAGGGGGATTGGAACTAGATGATCTTTAAGGTCTCTTCCAATCTAAACCATTCTGTGATTTTACGAGTCTGAGTATACAAGACTCCTGATGGACTTAAAGAGCATTAATGTATTATCAAGTGAGATGAAAAGCAAATAATAATGAAGACAAAGACTGCAAAAGCACAGAGAGCAGTTTGAGAAGGGTTATTAACAACAAAACCTCTGCTGGAAGCACCAGGGACCGAGTGGAATATGCATGAGGTGCAGATCTGATATGCAGAACATGTCCTGGAGTTCAAGTCCTGATTTGAAATTCTTTCCACTTCGTCAGATCTAGGATGAATAGGATGCTTTTTCCATTCACAATGGATGTAAGCATTGCTCTGGAAGCCAAATTCTGTCTCTAAAGCAGGGATCTATCTGTGTTTAATTCTTCCAGGCCTGGCTCTACTTGTCAGTGACTTTAAAGTTTGCATCTCTTACTTAGCCTACTGAGTCTGGTTTTGTAATCCACTTTGCACATTTCTACCTCTCTGTGTGTCACTGCTCCTCCATTTGAAGAGAAACACATCATACCTTTGGTTTCCATTTTGTGAAATATTTTTGATGAAAAATATCTTGTCCTTCTCCTCCGCTCTTCCCTTCCCCGTGAGTTTACCCACTGATCCTCTGTGTTTATTTCTCCAGAAGTTTCAACCTGCAGATCAGGAGTTTTTGAAAGCAGACTTCTTGATTGATCGGTTATTGCAGTGTGAAAACATCTGCTGAGGTATTTGACACCCAGACACTATCTCCAGAGTGGCTAGCCAATCCGTTGGGGTGCTTTTAAAATGTGATAATGAATCAGATTCTCCGAGCTGGAGTACTCTACAAATCTTGCTGCTCTAAGTCTCTCAAGTTGAATGCTCCAAATTTAGAGATATCTGCAGCCAGGAGTCATTTCTGTAAAGCTTCTCAATACCACAGTGTCGTCCACTGGGTTCCTAGATCAAATATTCTTATTTAACTAGTCAGAAGGAAGGAAAATTAGTCAGGAATAATGCAAAGGAAAAAGTAAGAAAGAGAAACAAGCAGCATAAAGTCTTCTCCCATTTAGCCTTCCTCCGCATGCACACAAGATGAACAGCAAAGATATCCAGAGGACAACCACAAATTCCTTCCTTTTACAGCACTTCCAGGGAAGAAATAAGGAATTCTTTTGTCATTCCTGTCACCCCGCTCTTTAACATGCTGGTCCTGCCAGCGCTTACAAATTTATTCATAGCCTAGAATATCTTGTCCGGAATTCAAATTCATACTGAATGATTTACCTGAAAACCTCTATTTAAGAAATTTTTCAAAACCAAAACAATTCTTAAGACTTTAATTAAATACGAATGAGATTAAATTAAAAAAGTAGTCTCATTTCCTTTGCATGAAACATAGTAGCAGTTGGAAAGTGTAACCCAGCACTGCTTCACGTGAGCATTGCTCAGTGTACCCGCAGAGCATCGGTGTGAGGATATTAAATACAATCGAAGTCCTCACAATATTTTATGGACACAGAACTAAATTTAAACATAAAAGTAGTAATTAAACTGAGTAATTCAGCTGAGTATTATGTATTATAGCAATCTGATAATTGCAAAAGTATTTAAGGATATGAATATACTTTCAGCTTGACAAAAACCTCTTTCTGATACATTGCAAAGTGCTTTTTTATTCTTGCTTTTTATTCTCCATTCTTTGCAAATGTTTTTAGAAAATCCCACTAACAGGGTTTCTGAAAGACAATAGTCTTGTGGGACACTGAGGGATATATTATGGACTCCTACAGTGGGTGAGTAATTAAATCATTAAAATTAGCTCTTCCCATGGTCTGTATTAAGATTTGGTACTCCTGGATATACTTCAGTTAAAAGGTTGATTGACCTGTGAAAGTAGGGTGCATGTCTGGTCTCTAGCCTAGGCCCAGTTCACGGTCCGAGCACCACTTTCTGGCCAGACTCATGCTGCAGAGTTGGTCCTCCGTGATGTATTTTCTCATACAGTGTATTATTCAAACTCATATTTATTTACCTGTGTTTTGAGTCAAATCCAAGTGTCTTCTTAATTTCTTTCCCTGCTGAAATTAAAAACCAAAGCAGGCCAATTACAACTTCAGTTTAACCAAATTACTTATCTTTCCCTCAGTAAAATGTTTAATTTCATTTTAGATTTCCTTTGTTCCCTTTTTTTTACTATTCTGTCTGGAGAACTTTCAGACTTAATCATAAGACTATTACGTTTGGAATACCTGAGGAAAAAACATTTTGCAAATTCATTTGTCTTGATTTTTTTAGTCACAGCCATTCACTAATAAATTTACTTGTGCACACATTGCATTTGTCCAGATTTAGTCTCTAGCACATTGTCTGCTGTAGCTTTTAATGGCTGAAGAGTCAGGACTTCCAGTGGAGTCATTGGCATCCATCATATTAAAAAACAAAGGCACATAAAATGAGAGTGGTTGCAGAAATGAGCTGAAGGGGAACCCTCTAGCTGAGCCTAGCTGATTTCAGCTACATCCACGTTGTCCAAGTTGGTGGTCTACACAATGTTTTTCAAGAGCTGCACACCATGATCTTCTGGCAGTCACATGGCTGAATCTACATGTACCAGACACAGGATAAGACCGTGAGACCTCTCATTCTTGGAAGATGAGTTGTGCTGCCACTGCATAGTCCCATGCATGGTTCCTGGATGAGGATAAACCTTGTGAACTCCCAAGAAAGGGAGCGGGCTCCTGGTCACCATTTAATAAAGCCTGCTCCTACTGGTTCCTTTTCCAAACAAAAACATGATACCTGTCAGGCAAATAGCTACGTACCAAATAATGAAATGTTCTGGGGTGCCACATACCCCCAACTCTCATTTTTCCCAACAGCCACTCTGTCCTTCCTTTTTTTCATCACATGTACGAGTGTGCTCTGAGCCAAGGGAATTGTCTGCCAGCTCTTTGCCCAGATCTGCAGGTGCCAGACTACGTATGGTCTATAGGAGGAAGTGAGGGACAGCAGCTGAGCATCCCAAGACCGTGTCTAGGTGACCGAGCAAAAGCGTTGCTTCATCAATAGGGAGAAACTAAATGTGTGGCATAACTGAGGGGAAAGGCTGGTCCTACAAGAGAGGATGGGGACTGGAGCCAGAGCCTAGGTGCTGTCCCTCCCTGCAGGAACACCACTCTTTTCAGAGACCTCTCATATGTCATTTGCAGCCTCTCTACTTGGGTTCTTTCCAATGTAAAATGCAGACACAACCATAATTAACTTCATAAATCTCGTATGTTCTGGATATAAAGCCAGTTTCAAAAGTTTCAATTTATTAATATTACTAAAACCTCCTAAAATCTTTAGGCATAAGTTATCCTCTTAGCGTTGTGAATAATTATTAGTTTTGATGCCTGCAAATCTGCAAGATATTTAATCCAAGCTGTAAAGAGTGGGAAAAGAAAGCAAAACAATTTTTCACTGAACCCCTTGAGCCTATTTGCCTATTTGTGAAGGTTAAGTTAAAAATACCCAGTCTTCAGGCAATGTGTACCCAGGGGAAAGCTTTTCATTCAGTCCCTGAAGGACAAGTCCTTACATTTAACCCTTTTCTTCTCCGAGGTTGTCCCTAGTCCCTTCATTTTCTCTGTCCAGACTTCCACGGTTGCCCCCTAAGCACAATTCTACAGGAGATTTGCTTTCCGGTCGCTAGCCCCTGACATTCATGCAGGGAAAGAGAAGTCATTAAGCACAAGCAGTAGTATGCAGAATCATGCTTAGACATAAATTGCAGCTCCTGGATGTGAGAGGACAAACTGCTAGACTCAGCCAAAATCAGAGTGAGAAGGTGACAGCAGTGACAGTGCCAACAGGGATGTCCAGGCCACGTAAGCAGCAAAGAGTGAGTATGTGAGAAACACCCAAACTCTGCAGGTCATTGCGGGGGCTATTGGGGCCCTTTAGGGAGTAGACCTGGGAGAAACCAACAGCAGTGCCAGTAGGTGACGATGTCAACAATGTCATGCAAGGCCAAGATTATCCAGGTAAATGAGTCAAAAATGCTAAGTTTGGGTATGGATGTGGCAGAACTGATACTGAGGTGGGAAAGGGCTTCAGAAGCAAGTTGTGTAACTGAGGGGAGGCTGGGGTCTGGGAAGGGAGTGGTGAAAGGAGGAACAAGAACCAGGGAGGGTCAGGTTGATTGGTACTTTGAGCAACTTGATCCAGTTGAAGATGTCCCTGTTCATTGCAACGAGAGTTGGACTACATGAACTTTAAAGGTCCCTGTCAACAAAAATGATTCTATGATTCTATGAAAAGGATGACAAGATGTGCAAATCCCACAATGGGTGCTGTCTGGCAGATGTGCCGGT
Source organism: Tauraco erythrolophus (assembly GCF_009769465.1). Taxonomy (NCBI): domain Eukaryota; kingdom Metazoa; phylum Chordata; class Aves; order Musophagiformes; family Musophagidae; genus Tauraco; species Tauraco erythrolophus. Next base: position 118,060,593 of record NC_141465.1, on the reverse strand, counting down.
CCGGTCCATGTTTGTTGATGGCAGCTGGATCAGTACAGCCACCCAAACCTGCTGTCCTGACCATGCCATGAGGGTCAGGCTGTAGCTGGGGTGGGAGCAGGTGAGTGCTTTGCTTCACTGGTGAGGGGACAGACAGACATGGACAGAGGGAGACAGGCATGGTCAGACTGATGGAGCATCCTGGTATCACCGTGTCGGTGCTTGTTTCAAGCCTGACGGCATTGGCAACTGCCTGCTGTTTTGTAGCATCTTCTCTTCACAATTTCTCCTCGCAGCTGTGAAACTGGATCTTCTTTCATGGCCAAATGCATCTCACTTAAGCCTCCTGGATGCTTTTTTATCTTTATCAAAAGGTCAAAAATTCCTTCTCCCTTTTTTTTGTCCCCCTTGCCTGGTAGCAGATATTTTTGCATGTATAAGAAGCTACCTGCAGGGATCGAGTGAGCTTTGTATTTAACGGAATGAAGAGGCCAAGGTACAAACATAGCCCCATCATTATACTGCCTTAAACAGGGAAACAAAGCTTGGGGTTTGAGTACAGGAAGCTCAGTCCTCAAACATCACTGAAGTACAGTAAGTATTTTATTAAAGATATAGAAAAGAGATTAATTCCATCGATGCTTTATGTAGCTCTTTTATTCAAAGTGTTCCTTTTTTACCTTCAGCTCAAGGAAGTTTTTGTAAGAAAAAATGTCCTTATTTGACAGTCTTTTTGACAGCACTAAGGCTAGAAATTACCAGACTTTTTGGAGAAAAGTCCAAAGGCTAACTGAAGTGGGCTGATTTTGCTGTAATATCCTGCTTCTTTTGAGACAAAAGAAGGCAAACATGCGCAAAAGGGCAGAGAAGATAGTCATGACATAAGACAGCTTTCTTTTCTCATGCTGTTTCTTTATAATCTTGCGGTTGGAGAAATACAGGTTCTGCACCCTGCTTTACTTGTACCTCATGTTAATGTCAAGTGTTGAACTGCTTAGCCACTGCTTTTAGCTTCCTCAGCCTCACAACAGTTTTGCAAAAGGTGCAGTGTTAGCTGGCTAAGACATAATTCTTCCTTTTTTTTTTTTTTTTTTTTTTCAACAGAAAGCAGCTGGAGAGGAAAGGAGGCAGGAAGAAGAAATAAAGTGAGGAGAAAAAAAGATCACAGCAATATACAGGTAGGAGAGACTTTAGATGGTCAGCTAATCCATCCAACTGTCCTGAGGTCACCCAAATACTCTCAGGCCATCTGTTATCTTTTATTAGATACTGAGCCTCCAGTAACTGCTATGTTTTTATTTAGCTCGGGTTTGCTGTGTTTAGCTTGTTTTTTTTCCAGACTGAATCTCACCTGAATTCCTATTTGTATTCCTAACCTCCTTGAAATCCTGCTAGAATACTTACTACGTTGCCTCTATATATTTATGAATATGGCTGTATAACCTCCCAGTTCAGTCTTCTTTACACGTATGATTAAGGTATTTCCTACCTACACTGCCTACCTACACTTTGACTGTAGTCAAAGATGTTAAATTAAAATAAACAGTGCTCCAGCCCTGTTGTTGGAGCACTCCGGGCACCTAAGCTGGATCCCTTACAATTTATTACTGCATTTTGCTTTGGTCATTTAGTTGGTTTTCACTTACTGTGACAAAGAGAAACCTCTTTCTCAGTGTCTGTACTTGAGCAATCCAAACATGACCAATCCAGGCTGGAGCTTGTAAGCACCTCCCTGGACACAGAAAGGTGGTAACTTTAACCTGGTACACTGCTGAGGTCCATTATGAAATGTAGATTCTCTGTCCCCCCATTCCAGCTCTCACATTTGGTATGAGCATGTCCCAGCACAAAGTGTAACCTTGGTTAGACTTCTGCAAAAAAAGTGGTAAACAGTTGGTCAATGTCCTTTTGGGAGCCAGTAAAAAGTGGAGTAGCTGGGGTACTGTTACCAAAGCCCATATTGATCAATAACTTCATCAGAAATCTGAATGATAACATAACATCATCTAATAATATCAGTATAAGCTGGACAATGAAAAAATTTCACCCTTAGCAAATTTGCAGATGACACTGAATTAGGTATGTGATTGATGTGCTGAATGGCAGAGGTTCAGTCCAGAAAAGACTTGATGATTAGTCCAAGAAAAACTTTACAAAATTTAGCAGAAGTGTGAAATATTACTGGTGGGCAAAATAACCCCACGTATCAGTACGGGCTGAGCACTGGCTGAGTTGTTCTCCTACTGAAATGGACTGGGGGTTATGTTGAATAACAAATTGAGTATGAGCCAACAGCACTAATCAGGCAAACTAAGCTGCATTAAGAGGATCATGGTCAGTAGACTGTGACAGTTTATCATTCCTTTCTATTTATTTAGCACTGCTGAGGCTGCACCTGTGTCCAGTTCTGGGCACCCCACTTCAAGATGGCTGGGGAGAAATTTGGGAGGGTCCATAACAGGATTACCAAGATAGTTAGGGACCTGGAGCGTACGAACCCCAAGAAGAGGCTGTAGTATTTAGTCTGTACTACTGAACATACTGCAGTATAATCAGACACTCAGATGCTCAAGCCTCCCATGTCCCATGTAGCCATGGTCATAGAACCGCAGAATCACAGAGTACTTCAGGTTGGAAGGGAGCTCAGGAGGTCTCTGGTCCAAACTAGTGCTCACAGCAGTGTCAGCTTGAGGTCAGACTAAGCTGCCCAGGGCTTCATCTAGTTGCATCTTGAAAACCCCCAAGGACAGAGCTCTGGAGCATTGTCAGGGTTCAGGCCTGTCTGTGTGAACCTTCTCCAAACCTTTGCTGCCTACGGGTTTAGAAGAGCAGTGATTTTGAAAACTCCAGTGAGATACAAAAGAGATTTTCAGAACATAAAAAGATCTTTGAGGATATGGGCTACGGACTCCTGCCCATGTCTCGTTCAAAACAGTGTTCCTTCAGCTCTTGTCTTCCATATGTATATCCCAAACAACGCTTGGATTATCACCAAAATTTTGGGGGTTCCTTGAGTCCTGTAAAGCTAGATTGGGATATCCAGATTCTTTATACTGTATTCAGATGAGATCCATCTATCCCCACCTTGAGAAGCATTGCCATAGCTAAATACACCTTTTATGTATTTGTTCCTATGTGTTTCAGAGACTGCAGGGAACTGTTTTATTTTGCTCTCTTACATTCAGTAACTAGAGCACACAGTCATGATTGGTATCTTCTTGAAACAAAAATGACTTAAAGGAATGTGCATCAGCTCTAATAGTGATTCAAACCTTCATTTTTTATATACTGCAATAACAAATTTTATTTACTTGCTTTATTGTATGGCACACAAATACCTATACTTTTGTGTTTATAGACACATTTTTCCTCCTCCTACCACCATCAGTTGTCTCTGTGCTCTGGAAGTGATACTCCTTTCAAACCTGATCACTACCAGAATGACCTGCTTCCGCTTAGAGAAAACAGAACTTTTCCGAGTTATTTCCCACTGACAATCTAACAGATGAGATGCAAATGTAGGTGGGAAAAGGAAAGGAAGGAGCCCCTCACTCTTCTCATTAGAAATGTAGTCCTGCCACGTGATGCTCCAGAAACACGGATCCATCACCATCCCTGATAATTCATGTACAGAGTGATAGGATGGAAGCAGAAAGCATCTTTACCTCTTGACCACTTGAATTATTTTCAAATTTCTTATTTACAGTGTTTCAGACATCCTGGGTCCAGCTCTAAAAAGTTTATCGACATAAAGAACAGCTTGAGCTTTTGTAAGTTTTCAAGACAGGGGCTAGTTTGGCAACATACCTTTTTCATGCTGAGTTCCTTGAGGCCAGATTGGAGTGCTAGTTCCCATTTCCACATTTTTGCTTTTAATAAAGGGCATAGGCAGTTGAGTTATTACTGCCAAAACTTCACCTTGACATGGCCTTGACACAGCTTTAACTCAGAGCAAAAACCAAGCAAATCGACCTGTCTTGATGCAAAACCTGCCTCTTAAGTGCTTTTCCCAGGTGCAAGCAGGTTTTTACAGCCCCATAGTGCCATTACTGAGCGGAGTTCTGCTCCACTCCTGCAAACTCAGGCAGATTGGGCGGCTGGTAAAAGGCTGTGTGTTTCTCTGCCAGTATTTGATAAGGGTAAGATCTAAGTCTGTAAAATAGAGATTGCTCACTCGCAGCATCCCTTTCACTTGGAATAACTGAATGGAAATGAAATGATCTATGCACTCATCAGCATTCTTCATGTCTCCACTTGTTGCAAACACCGTCAGCTGCATTTAAACATATTGGCTTCCTTGTGCATTTAGGAGTCCTCAGGCAGTAGAGTAAGGTAAATAATTTTCTCCTGCCATTTAAGGTACTCCTCTAATTTTCCCTAATTGACTTAATTAAAGTTATTTCCATAAAATTATTATCACAGTATTTTCGAAAGCAAAACCAGAGCACAGCAGGATTTTCTAGACAAGTGTATGTCAGGGTCCTGAGTAGGTCTTGATGGCCCTGATCCCCTCCCCATGGCTCCCTCAACCCTGTCTAGGGCCCAGGACCCCATGTCAGCTCATCAGAGACATCAGTCCCTGCTCCAGAGGGTCTCCATCTCCCACAGTTGTGCCCTGCCTGGCCGTGGGCTCCACCAAGTCTTGCCGCTCCACACACCCATCTTCTAGTCTGGCCTTAGCCCATCCCTGTCCCCAGGGAGGTGCCTGGCCATCCCTGGACCTGGTGGTTATCCACAGATAGACTTCCTAGCTCGATCTTGGACCTCCCTCATCACCAGACTGGCAATCTGATTTAATTTTTTGGTTTATGGTCAGACTAGAATAGTGAGCTGGACACTCCTGGATTACAGAGCCTGTTCTGATACTAATAACAACAAATGACAGGCATGAAACTTTTAAGCCTACATGTCCTTGTATGGTCAGTAAAGAAAGGCAGAAGGATAACTAAGTCGGAAGACATTTTATGTGCAGTTTGGAAATAAGGAAACAGTGGGGTTTCAGTAAAAGAAGCGGATCGAATGCCAGAACAGCAGATGTGTAGCTGAGCAGAGGGTCCAGCCCAGGTGCTCTTGGTGTGCTCAGACCTCAGAGAGCATCTGGAGATAGATGCCAACAGAAAATCCTGGGGAAATCACTAAGTCTGTGAAATCTAAAGAGCGAAGGAGCGTTTCAAGTGTTTGGGGAACTGGAACAATAAGAATGAAAGCATCTTCTTTTTGAACTCCAGGGCATTAAATCTAGGTCTATTTTGCACTTTCAGTTTTCAGAGAGATGCACAAATATTAACCACTGTGCAATTTGTACCATGAGAAAGGCAGGCTGTTATCATCTGCTAGTACCATCTAGAGAAATCATTATCTTGAAACCAAGGCTAATACTCTCCAAGAAAAGACTAATAACATGGCAAATAGCAGCTCAGACTGGAAGCCTGTTTGGTCCAGGATGCTGCTTCTGCAAAGCTGTTGCCAATAATATTGAAGTAAAACCTGTCCTGGAGAACTAGCATCTCCTGTGTCTGGATCCTTCTACTGGCACTAGCCTTTGAGTCCAGCCCATGGTTCACATGTGGTGTCTCCTTTGAATGGGACAGCAAGAATGTACTATTCTGGATGCTGGCATACTTTACATTAATCTAGACTCATTGACTTGCCCATTTTTTTTCCTTGTGCTAACACCTCGTTGGCTGGTTTGTTTTGTTGGTGTTTTTTAACTTACGTTTTAGAGTAAGCAAATTTTCTTCAAGAATTTTCTGCAAGGATGCCTAAGGCCTAGGCACTTCCAGATTATTTGGATCATGTATATGCGTGGAGTTATCTGAATTGCTATAATATATATGTGTATTTATATGTGTGTGTATGTGTATAAATGTGTGTTTATCTCTCTCTCTCTCAAGGACAAGAAGGTGATTTGGAGTCAGCATGGATTTACAAAGGGGAAATCAGGCTTGACTGGCTTGATCACCTCCTACAGGGACATGACTTGCTCAGGGGATAAGGAGAGAGCAGTGGTTGTTGTTTATTTTTACTTTAGCAAGACTTTTGACACTCTCTCTCATAATATCCTCATTGACAAACTGATGAAGCGCGGGCTAGATAAATGAACAGCGAAGGACACTGAAAACTGTCTGAACTGCTGGGTTCAGGGAGTTGCAATCAGCAGCATGAAGTCCAGCTGGACTAGTAAGTAAGTCCAGTAACTAGTGGTGTACCCCAGGGGCCAATACTGGGGCCAACATTGTTTAACATCCTCATTAATAACCTGTACAATGGGACAAAGCACAACCTCAGCGAATTTGCAGATGACATAAAACTAGGACATACTGGAGCGAGTTCAGCGACGCGCCACAAAAATTAATTAATTTTAATTATTAAAATTAATGTGCACAGAGTCTGAGAGAGCTAGAGCTCTTCAGTCTAGAGAAGAAAAAGCTCAGGTGGGTCTTGTCAATATGCATAAATATCTGATGGAAGGCAGTAAAGAAAGAGCCAGATTTTTCAGTGGTGCCCAGTCACAGGTCAAGAGGCAGTAGACACAAACTGAAATACAAGAAATTCCATTTAAACATATTTTTTTTCTTGTGAGGGTGATTAAACACATGAACTGGTGATTAAACACATGAACCGGTCGTCCAGAGATTTGGTGGAGTCTCCATCCTTGGAGACCAGGATGGACAATCTCCTGAGCAACCTGCTCAAGGTGACCATGCTGTGAGCAGAGGGTTTGGATTAGGCAAACTCCAAAGGTCTCTTCCAACCTCTATGATTCTATATGTGTCCATATATGTATGTGTGTGCTGGGTTTATGTGGTGGGCTTTTGGTTGCAGGGGAGGGGCTGAAGGGATAGCCCCTGTAAGGAGCTGGGAGAAGTTTCCCCATCTCCAAAACCAGTCATACGGGTCTCTGACCAGGACTGACCCAATGAGCGCCTCTGTGAATGACATATTTGAGAAGGGAACAAAGGAACTCAAGACAGATGGAACCTGCAGTGAAGAGAGGGGAGAGGCAGAGTGCTGGCCCCACCTCCCCTGGCCTCCCTGGCAGGTGGCTGCCTATGCTGGGCCATCAACACTCGACCAGAGATGGCCACGGTGGCGCAGTTTGGAGAGCTCCTGGGGTTCCCACTGGGCAGAGTTCATCTTGCTAAGACTTCCAAGGTTCGTCGGGCTGGTTGGGCCTGGTGTGCCTGCGACAGAGAGAGGACTGAGATCTGAGAGAAATGGCTATGCAGACACCAAGATCAGTGAAGATGGAGTGGGAGGAGGTGTGCCAGAGCTGAGATTCCCCTGCAGCCTGTGGTGAGAAGGCAGCGGCCCCCCTGCTGCCCATGGAGATTAACAGTGGAGCAGAGATCCACCCGCAGCCCATGGAGAAGACCACGCTGGAGCAGAGATGCCTGTGCCTAAGGGAGGTCGTAGAGAATTGTCTCTGTAGGAAAGATCCCCCACACTGCTGGAGACTGACGGTGGAGCAGAGATGCATCTGCAGTGGGAAGGGACTCCACACCAGAGCAGGTGGCTGCACCCTAAGAAGCTGTGACTATGTGGGTAAAGCCCGTGCTGGAGCAATCTGATGGGTAAGGATTTCATCCTGTGGGAAGGAGTCATGTTGGAGAAGTCTATGGAGAGCTGTCTCCTGTAGGAAGGAACTCCATGTTGGAGCAGGGGAAGAGTGTGAGAAGTCATCCCCCTTTAAGAAAGGAGGGGTAGAAACAACATGTGATGAACTGACCTGCAGCTCCCTCATTCCCTGTCCCCATGTGCTGCTGGGGGAGGAGGTAGAGCCAGGAAGAAGGGAGGGGTGGGAGGGAAGGTGCTTTTTAAGATCTGGCTTTGTTTTTCATTATCCTCTCTGAATGAATCATTAACAAATTAAATTGTTTTGTACCCAAGCTGAGTACATTTTGCCCGGGGCCGTGACTGGTGGGTACTCCCTTCCTGTTCTTATCTTGACCTTTAGGTCTTTTGTCACATTTTTCTCCTCTATACCCCACCATGTACGGGGTAGGAGGGAGGAGCGAGTGAGCGGTCATGGTAGCTTAGCTGCCAACTGGGCTAAACCACAACAATGTGTGTGTGTATCATAGAATCACAGAATGATTTGGGTTGGAAGGGACCTCAAAGATCATCTAGTTCCAACTCCCCTGCCATGGGCAGGGACACCCTCCACTACACCAGGTTGCTCAAAGCCTCATCCAACCTGGCCTTGAACACTTCCAGGGATGGGGCATCCACAACTTCTCTGGGCAACCTGTTCCAGTGCCTCACCACCCTCAACATAAAAAAATTTTTCCTTATATCTAATCTAAATCTACGCTTTTTCAGTTTAAAGCCATTGTCCCTCATCCTATCATTACGTGCCCTTGTAAAATGTCCCTCTCCAACTTTCCTGTAGGCCCCTTCAGGTACTAGAAGACTGCTAGACGGTCTCCCTGGAGCCTTCTCTTCTCCAGGCTGAACAGCCCCAACTCTCTCAGCCTGTCTTCATAGCACAGCTGCTTCAGCCCTCGGATCATCTTTGTGGCCCTCCTCTGGACTCGCTCCAGCAGCTCCATGTCCTTCTTGTGCTGGGGACTCCAGAGCTGAATGCAGTATTCCAGGTGGGGTCTCACAAGAGCAGAGTAGAGGGGCATAATCACTTCCCTCGACCTGCTGGCCACGCTCCTTTGGATGCAGCCCAGGATATGGTTGGCTTTCTGGGCTGCCAGCACACATTGCCGGCTCATGTTGAGCTTCTCATCCACCAGCATTCCCAAGTTCTTTTCCTCAGGGCTGTTCTCAATTCATTCTCTGCCCAGCCTGTGCTTGTGCTTGGGATTGCCCTGACCCATATGCAGGACCTTGCACTTGATCTTGTTGAACTTCATGATGTTCTCACAGGCCCATCTCTCCAGCCTGTCAAGGTCCCTCTGGATGGCATCCCTTCCCTCCAGCGTGTCCACAACACCACACAACTTGGTGTCATCTGCAAACTTGCTGAGGGTGCACTCAATCCCACTGTCCATGTCGCTGACAAAGATGTTAAATAGCACTGGCTCCAGTACTGACCCCTGAGGAACACCACTCATCACTGGCCTCCACGTGGACACAGAACTGTTGACCACAACTCTTTGAGTGAGACCATCCAGCCAATTCCTTATCCACTGATTGGTCCATCCATCAGATCCATGTCTCTCCAGTTTAGAGACAAGAATGTCATGTGGAACAGTATCAAATGCTTTGGATAAGTCCAGGTAGACGTTGCATATACACTGTCACAGTGTTTTATTACACTCATTTTATTTTACAGCAATTCAAATTATTCCTTTCAATGGAAAGTACTGCACTCATATAAACTCTGTGCTTTTGCTCCCCTTTGTTTCTTTTGGTTTCACCAAGTCCTATGCAGAGCCTGGTAGGGAAGAATCTCCTGGAGGAAAGAAAGCATTCCTCATAAAGGGATGTAGAAATAGCTGTACAATTCTTGTGAAAACTGAAGCAAATATCTGCCATTGAGACTTGTGGATTGGTAGTTTCTTTACCCTGGGCTAGGATAATACTGCACAGAGGAGAACACTGGGTGAAGTTCAATTAACACCTGCTGACCTTTAGATGGACCAATGACTGATAGGCTTAAAACTTTCTTGTGAGGTAGCATTTCCAGTGTGCTGAGTTATAATGTCACACACAGATTGATAACGAGTAAATTAATTGCCAGGTCTGGTTTGTAGTTAGGTGTGACTCATCCCTGTTCATGGACGTCACTGAAACTTGGTGAACAGCTTTAGAATAGCCGTAGCGCTCCTGGCACATTTACTTCTCCAAGATTGAAAAAAGGCTTCCTGCCTCTTCAGGTCTTGGGCAGCTACAGCTGAATGTGAAGACGAGACATACGGTATGAGAAGTGCACCCACAGATCTTTCCATTCCCACATCGGAGCACTCAGAAAGAGGACTCCTCTGCCTGAGCCCTGGGTGTCACTAATCCTTGTGGTCCTGAAGACTCTGCCTCTGTCTCACAGGCCCTTGTACCAGATGGAGTCAGCGTGAATGGTAGTGCTGACGGGCTCCCCAGCACTGCACATCTCAGGAGGAATGTTATAAAGATACGGAAAAAACAGGAAGCTGCAAATCATGGAAATACCCAAATTTAAAATGCACAGCTTTATTTCACTCCTGTTCTGTAGGGGCATTGTGACACTTCATCTGGTCACATACTGTTTGCTGCAAGGACCTGGCCTAATTCGGTAGACACAACTTAGGTATGTAATTTATTATGTTGTGTTTTCTGAAGCTCCTCAAAAATTAAAATCACATTGTGCCACATTGTCTTGATCTCAATAGGTACCTTCATCATTGTCACTCCAACAAGTCTAGTGGGACCAAAGGCACTCAGGTTTTCCAAAAGTTTTAAACCCTACCTTATGTGGATCTGTTTCCATGGAGTTGGAAGAAGATGCAGTTCTTGCAGCGAGTCAAGTGGCATCTCAGCCTTCGTGACTTGGAGGTGAAGCTCCAGAGACAATCGTATCTCAGTCATACCTTTGGGAGTCAGTTGTGCTTCTTCACTGAAGCACACAGATAAACCTGGTGGGACCACACACAGCCCAACACTGTGACAATTACGAGCTGTTCACTATAACCATCCCTCTCCTCCTCTTCAAGTCCTTCCCTGGTCTGTGTTGTGGCTCATCCCATAAAGCATTAAAATTTGCTCAGTTGGTGTTGACAGCCAAACCATGTTCATACTCTATAAACTGGGTCAGACTGCTTTTCATTGCAGTGTCACTGAAGTTTACAGTGCCAGTAGGGAATCTGACATCCTATATTAAATAACAGAACTTTAAAACTGGAGAAGACAGGGAGCAAGGAGAAGGGATAATGGCTTGGGTGTCATGAAAATGTGGGTTGAGTATGCTCAAAATTTTGTCTGTTAGCAGATTCTATTAACCTCCTTATGTCAGGATGTAAACTGCTATTTGCTAAAATAAATAGTAAGTATTGCTCTTTCATATGGAAGATCCACACTTTGATTCAGCCACGCACTACCATGTTCGCTTCTTTGTCTTTGGATTTATTGCTGTGAATACAGTTTGCAAAACTGGGGATGTAAAACTATGTCTGTAACCTCAGCTGTCACCTTCACACCCTCCTGGCCCAGGGCCCACGACCTGCACCTCAGATCCCCAAATCTCAGCACCTGATACAGCCCTCATAGTTGCATAGCCACAGCTCAGGCTGCTGCAGGCATTGCACAGTCATCAGGAAGAGCCGTGAGACATCTGTAGAGCAGAGCCAGGCAAGGACACCAGAGGACACCACAGGCAGAGGTAGATGGCATCACTACTAGCTCAAGGGTTCATGAGAAAAACCCCATCGTGGGAAGATGTAAAACCTTTGAGAAACAAACAGGGAGGTCAAAGAAGGCAACTCAGCACCTTTGATGATGCACCCTGGGGATGCAGAGGCCAACACTTCTCCCTCCAAGGTGGTGCCTGCGCAGCCAGCAAAGGCTGGGCTGCTGTACAGGGGTGGTGAGCTCCCTGTGCTCAGCTGGGGAACTCCTTAACCACAGCTATCCTGTGTGTAGATGCACTTCTGTCTTTTAGCTGTTTATATCCTCCTTGCAGAGTCTCTTTCATACAGTTAAAGATGCCCAACAAAAAATGATGTAAAGAGGAAGGAAGGTGTTCTTGTTGCTATTATTTCCACCCAAGCTGTGGAAAGAACTAGCAGGGACTGTGAGGATGAACCACCGCCCGCTGTACTTGAAGAGCAGGTTCGGGAACATCTGAGGAACTTGAAGGTGCACAAGTCCATGGGACCTGATGAGATCCATCCGCGGGTCCTGAAGGAACTGGCGGATGAAGCTGCCAAGCCACTGGCCATTGTATTTGAGAAGTCGTGGCGGTCTGGCGAGGTCCCCGATGACTGGAAGAGAGGGAACATAACCCCCATCTTTAAAAAGGGGAACAAGGAGGACCCGGGCAACTACAGGCTGGTCAGCCTCACCTATGTGCCTGGCAAGGTCATGGAGCAGATTCTCCTGGGAACCATGCGAAGGCACATGGAGAGCAAGGAGGTGGTGGGTGACAGCCAACATGGCTTCACCAAAGGCAGATCGTGCCTGACCAACTTGGTGGCCTTTTACGATGGGGTGACAGCATCGGTGGACAAGGGTCGACCAACGGATGTCATCTACCTGGACTTGTGCAAAGCTTTTGACACTGTCCCGCACGACATTCTTCTCTCTAAACTAGAGAGGCATGGGTTTGATGGATGGACCACTCGGTGGATAAGCAATTGGCTCAATGGCCGCACTCAGAGAGTAGTGGTCAACGGCTCGATGGCCAAGTGGAGACCGGTCACGAGTGGCATCCCTCAGGGGTCCGTGTTGGGCCTGGGCCTCTTCAACATCTTTGTCGGTGACGTGGACAGTGGCATGGAGTGCACCCTCAGCAAGTTCGCCGATGACACCAAGCTGTGTGGTGCCGTCGACACGCTGGAAGGGAGGGATGCCATCCAGAGGGACCTCGACAGGCTGGAGAGGTGGGCCCGTACCAACCTGATGAAGTTTAACCAGGCCAAGTGCAAGGTCCTACATCTGGGTCGTGGCAATCCCAGGCACAAATACAGACTGGGCGGAGAATGGATCGAGAGCAGCCCTGAGGAGAAGGACTTGGGAGTACTGGTGGACGAGAAGCTCAATATGAGCCGGCAATGTGCTCTTGCGGCCCAGAAGGCCAACTGCATCTTGGGCTGCATCAAGAGGAACGTGGCCAGCAGGTCGAGGGAAGTGATTCTCCCCCTCTACTCTGCCCTCGTGAGACCTCACTTGGAGTATTGCGTCCAGTTCTGGAGCCCCCAACATAAGAAGGACATGTACCAGTTGGAGAGGGTCCAGAGGAGGGCCACGAAGATGATAAGAGGGCTGGAGCACCTTTCCTATGAGGACAGGCTGAAAGAGTTGGGGCTGTTCAGCCTGGAGAAGAGGAGGCTCCGGGGTGACCTTATAGCGGTCTTCCAGTACCTCAAGGGGGCCTACAAGAAAGATGGGGAGAGGCTGTTCAGGAGGGCCAGTTGTGATAGGACAAGGGGTAATGGTTTTAAAATAGAGGGAGGTAGATTCAGGTTGGATATTAGGAAAAAATTTTTTACCATAAGAGTTGTAGAACACTGGAACAGGTTGCCCAGAGAGGTGGTGGATGCTCCATCCCTGGAGACGTTCAAGGCCCGGTTGGATGAGGCCCTGAGCAACCTGATCTAGCTGGAGATATCCCTGTTCCTTGCAGGGGGGTTGGACTAGATGACCTTTGAAGGTCCCTTCCAGCCCTAACGATTCTATGATTCTATGATTATTTGTCTCTTTTTTCTTTCAAATTGTAGTGCTCACAAAGTTTTCAAATATCAGGAAGCTGATTTATCCTAATGTCTAATCCCTTGTGAGTTGGACCAAATATTTAACACAACTTCAACTCAACCAATAAATGTGCATGACAGTGCACATTCACTCCTGTCTTTCTGTCCAGGAGTTCAAGAGCAAGACAGCAAAGCCCAGGTTGTCACTCAGTTAACATGCTGATGTGCTCTCAGTGATGTGACTGTCCTAACCTGAGGTCAGTCATTCTGGAGAGAGTATTTCCAACAGGAGGTCACAGGACTGTGGTGGAGACATTACTGGCAGTAGCTCTGTCTCTTGGGGGAAGAACTCAAGCACAGAGGAAAGAGAGAAGGATATGTCTGGGTAGTTTTCAGTATTTCATATTTGGCTCAATGCCTTGAAGTGGACAGAAAAAAGAACTCAGAACATTTTAATTTATGGGCCAAACAAAAGGTTCCTTTAATTAAAATTTAGGAGCCAATTTCAACAAGTAGTGTTTGGAAGGCAGCCCAGAAAAAAAAAAAGATATTATGCTATAACAAAATAAACTTGAGAAAGTCAAAATCCATTGGTAAGAATCTAAAATAAAACAAGGAGCAAACCAGGGAGCAACGGAAGAGACAGTAAGAAGCTATGCTGAATGCGAAAGCTTTAATCCCAAGAGAAGTGTATGAAAATGCACAAGGTGAGAGCAACAGGTCAGATCTTTAATTGCTCTGAGACAGCTTTGGGAGGCAGAGGCACGCTCTGCCTTTGGAGATCCTCTCAGCCATGGCAAAGAATTAGCCCAGCCCTTAGCACATTTTTGCTCACAGCTATGCTCTTCACTGTGATTCACCTCTCTGGGAAGGGACAGGATACTTCACAGCAGGAGAGGGATGAAGAACAATGTTGTTTCAGGCAGAACCTCTCCACCTTGCAAAACTTATGGGGCAGAGTAACAGGTGAGGGTTCAGCCTGAGCCCGTGACACGGGGCTGCTCAAGATGTATTTGTGTGTGCCTGTTTTGTACTCTCAGCGTGACTATAAATAGAAGAAACAGAAGTGCCAGGATTTAGGAACAGATTAATGGAAAATAACCAATGTTTGGATGCAGCAACATTTCATTTAGTTGTGTGAAGGTTTCTGGATAACTGAAACTCTCCTTTGGGAAATTTCCATCTTTTTTCTCCATCATTGTTCTGTGATCTGCTAAATACTGTCTTGCCCTGCCAGCACCCAGTCACCATGGAGTTAAAAGAGACATAATTTTCCTATCATTGATCATGGCATTCTCTTTTTAAATCCTTCACAGACTACAGCAAACCCAGCTTACCTACCTTCTTTTCATCTTCTTTAATGAACTACTTTCACCCTTGCATTGAAAGATCAGTTCTGCATCCCATCTCAGTTACCACCAGACTCTCCCCTGCTGCAAGCATCCTTTCCTCATGTGGATACCTTTCAAGTATGTGTTTTCATACATTCATCCCTGCTGTCCTTTGCGTTTGGGGGCAGTGATGCTGTAATGAAGTAGTATGCCTCTAGCATCCTGCTCTTACGCCTTCCTAATCTTGTCTTTTCCGTTAGGTCCACAATAACTTCACACTGGTTTCTGATGTGCTCCAGTCACCCAGCCACAGCCATGATCAATTTTTCTTCCTATTTACCAATGGTTTTTTGCATCCTACTGTTGTGGTTTAGCCCAGCCAGCAACTAAACACTGCACAGCCACTCACTCACCCTCCCCCACCCCCAGGGGATGGGGAATAGAATTAAAGGGGAAAAAGGAAAGAGACTCATGGGTTGAGATAAGAACAATTTAATGCTACTACTACTAATATATGAATATATGCATATGTACAATGATAATGATATATACAAACGAGTGATGCACAGTGTAATTGTTCACCGCCAGTGACCAAAACCCATCCCATCCCTGACTAACAATCTCAAAACAGGTAAGTCCTGACACCGCAATCCTGGATGAGCAAGAGGCCTTAAAAGAGAACGAGAGCAAGAGCACTCCAAAAGTCCAAGAGTGAGAGCCCCAGAAGAGCAAAGGCCCTTCTTTCCAGCTGACCCTCATTTTTATACTGGACATGATGGTGCGTGATATGGAATACTCCACTGGCCAGTTTGGCCCTCAGTCCTAAGTCTAAGTACAAATCATAAGGAGAGTTGTGGACCATTTGTCCTGGCCATGCTCCCCCCTATCTTGTTGTGCTCCTGCGCTCTGGCATAACATGGGAAGCTGAAAAGTCCTTGAGGCCTCAGTGCCAGCTATAAACATCAGTGCACTATCAGCATCCTTCTCATAACAAATCTCAGACTAAAACCAAAACACGGAGCTCTTCCAGCTGCTAAAAAGAAGAACTAACTCTGTCCCAGCTGAAACCAGGACACCTACATTGACTCTTGTTGCCAGTCCTGAGTGCCTTGGAGGTACCTTTACATCCTGTGTTTGTACAGCACCTGGCACTGTGAGCTCCTGATTCATCACTGGGCTCTTAGGGACTGTAACAAGATTAATGGAAATAATGACAAGGAGGAGGATTGGGTTATGTGGAAACAAGTCTGGCATATCGGTGTCATTTCATAGACGGACTCTTCTGAATACAATGCATTTCGCACCACTAAAAACTTTCTCAGGAAAGATAAAACTTGAATACTTGGGGAAATGTGTGAACAGCTTCTCAGTGAGGGAGTTTTCTTTCAGCTGAGGTTGATATGTGAGCTGATGTGAGGTGACATTTCGATCAGTACCTGAGTAAAGTGCTGCCTCTAGGCAGATAGTATTGGATTCCAGTGCTCCCAGTTTCTCACCTGTAATGAAACAAGAACTAAGAAAGAGGGAAATAGTTTTTGCATCTGCTGTGATATATTTACTAGCAGACCTGGGCTAAAGAAAGAAAGAAAAAAAAACAGTTTCTGTTATAGAGGGCAGCAGGCACTTTATGGCTTTTCTGCTGGTTTAATCAAGACGTGCTGTCTTGTCCCACCCGAGTCTTTTAGTCTTGTACTGTGATGAATTTTGCCATAACTCTGATGCATGGCTCACACAGAGCTGAAGGTCAGAGAGTAACTTCTGCTTGCAGTCATCTGTATATTTTAACCTGATTCTTACCCATGAGCTGCCCATAGATTTCAGAGACTGTTAAGGTCAGATGGAGCCATTATGATTATGTAGTCTGACCTCCTGCATGACACACTGAATGCCACCTCATAATTCCTGCATCAAGACCTTCATGTTTTGTTGAGCTAGGTACAATTTTAAGAAAAAAGGTCGCTTCAGCCTGTACATAAAGGTGTCAGAAATGATAGTGGATCACCGCCTCTTTAGGAAGCTGTTCAAATGGTTAATGACATCTCTGCTAAACACAAGTACCAGTCCTAACAGGGCGGGCAGCAGCTTTCTACTATGCTTACTCAAAGGTGGTCAGCCACTTGCCAATGATTTCATCTATCCTAATTGAAGCCATTAAATGTTCCTATTTTACTTCAGCCTGGGAAGAATTATGTGTGCACAAGGGCAACATGAAGCCAGAGGAGCCAGAATGGATAAATGAAGCCTAAGCAGTGGATGATGCGTCCCCTTTTGTGACAGTATTTAAACTTGAGATCTCAAAAGATCAAGAGAAAGTTAAATGATTGACATCATTCTCAGATATTCGTTATCATCCTGTACAGCACGTCGTTCAGTTCGCCCTAGACATCTAAGCGTGGGATTCATTTACTTAAACAGTAGTGGCTAATGCCACTTGTGATACCCTAGGTTATCCAAGATGTCTGCACAGATCTGCAGATAAGACACAGGACATTAGGGAGGCCTTGCCTTCCAGAGTGGCAGCTGAAGGTCAGATGGATACTCCCCAGTGCCTAAGAAGATGCTCAATACCTATGTGTAGGCAACCATTACATCTCTTCTTTCTAGAGGATGACTGAATCATTCTCTGGGCTCTGCTATTGACTAAATATCTGTTGTCTATAATGGTGCACATAGTTTTCATAGATTTCATAGATTTCATAATCAGCCTAATCTCCCTGGATGTGTTGAAGAAAAGGGTGGATGAACTACTTAAGGATATGGTTTAATGGGAGATTAGGGACGGTTGGACTGGATGATCTCTAAGGTCTTTTCCAACCTAGAAATCTATGAAATCTATGATGTTCTTCTGGCTCATTCAGAGTACCTGACATTTCTTCAGTTTTAGTGTCCCCTGTAAATATCTGGAGTTTGAGAGTATAAATTCAGGAGATATCCTTGATACAGGACAAGTATGCTCATTGCTGACCTCCATGCTGTCCATGTGCACTGCAGGGTACCACAGCATGTTGCAGTGCCCATTTTTCTACTATGACACCATGACCAGACTTATACGAAATGCAACTTTTCATCATTTCATTTGATTCTGTGCAGAACTTCGTGTATTAGTCATCCTGGAGTCCAGGAATTAATGGCATTTTCTCATTTCTTGTAATTCATAAAGCCTCTAGTAGATTTCTCCCTTGCATGATGGCAAACAGTAAAACTGTATATCTGTCATACTTAATCAAGGAGAAATATTAGAGCTAATTTATGTTGAAGAAGAACTGCTTGTGTCACTTTTACTCAACTTTACTGATATATAGTACTAAATGACTGCTGCAATCAATTCCTAGGAATAAAACCTAAAATAGTATTAAAAAATCAATGTGAATCTTCAGTCCCAGAACTTCCATAAATTTAGAAGATATGAGGTGGTCATTTCATACAAATTGATTTTTCCAGCTGCCAGGCTGCTAAACATAAGCATCTAACTGGTAGAGGTACATGCTCTCACATACACACACTTGCGTATAGTGTTTTACAGCAGTAAAGGTATGATTGCTTTATGGATTAATTCATGCTACATTTTGGTATCTGCCTCACGGAAGATAAAATTCACAAACTCTCTAGTCGTTATTTTTTTTTGGAACTGGGAAAATCCAAAAGCAAAATTCAGAACTGGTGCAGATGTATACAACTTCACTGATTTCCATTTTGTCTGTGTGACTTGTCTCTGTTTGCAGCAGGGCTGAGTTCTAACTTGCAACCAGCACTGTTTGAAAATTAGACGGTGTGTAAGTCTTCATGTACTGATGTCAAATAAAAATCCCTCTTTCAACCTGGCAGTGGTTTCAGTGGAGCCAGGATTTACACTTGCCTTGCTCCCCAGATGCATGATGAGTGAATCATTTGCACTGGCTCTGGAGGACCATGGTAGGATTGGGAAACAGCACAGCTGGGGTCTGTGGCCACCTTCACCAGAGAATAGACCTCTGCTCTCATCAGGGTTAGTTTGTTCCAACACTAGAGATGCAAGAATGCTTCTGGTACCATAGCTAAAAACTGCACCCAGTATTTTATTGTGCCACATATACCTGGATCTTTATCCAGATACCAGATTGGGAGTCCTGCCTCTTAGAAGGTGTTTTCCCAGCCATACTGGGATCTCTGTCTCGTTCATGCTACTGTGCTGTAAACAGTAACAACACAGCAACAAAAAAAAAATATTATCGATAATGAAGTAGCATGGCTCTGGTTTTCTACATAAACTGAAATGGCAGATTACGTCGGAATCTTCAGCTTGGTAAACAGTGTTTTTCCTTGTCAACATGGTGATCCAAAACTGTGGGTCCGCTGATCACAATTCAGCCTGTACAATTAAAGTAGTCAGGGACTTTGGATGACAAATTAACTGCCCTGAGACTCAGTAAATCTTTTCACCAGAGAGACAGAGTGGCAGGGTGAGAAAGATTTATTCCACTCTCCGTATTTTAGTTGAAACAAGCTTCAAATGGCCTTTTGGAAACTTGCTTGTGTTTCCACTTGTAGTTGGAGTCTCAAGATATTTGGGTTATGAACTCGTCCCTCAAACTATGTCATTCTGCAGTGGTTTGTGGACCATATTCAACGGTCCTTACTTTTTTTGCCACTCTGTGAGACATTGTAGCCTTTCATATGTCCACAAAGTATATAAAACCATAAGTATTCACTCGTATTTCCCCAAAGCATGGCTCAAGTAAGGATATGGAGACTGGTGGGAGTTGTGGAAGGGAAGGCTGCTTGCCTTCTGCTCTCACATGTGACTACGAGACCTCTGCACAAAGCAGCATTCACTGTAATGGGACTATATACCCTGGAGATTCCCAGTCAATCCATTTCTGAGCTTCCTATTTCTTTAGTTCAAGTGAATTACTAAAATTGTGGAAAATAGAGTCAAGGAGAGGAAGAACTGTAAAACAGTGGTATTGCCTTTCCTGCTTAGTCTTTCCCCTCTCATGTGCTTTCACTCCATCCACTGTTCTCTACCCGGCCTTTGCTATAGGGGTTGTTGTAGCTTCGGCCTTCTCTTTCACAAAGGTACTTTTTTTTTAAAACATGAGCAGAAAGCTGCTGAGCTCCTGCACTTTCAAAATTACCATAACCTCAGAGATGGAATAACTTTAAATGATGAGCACTAAAGCTATCTTCATGAGCAGAAATGAAATATTTAGGATCTGAGGAAGCTTCCATTTTAGTTGTTCGTCTTTTCTGTGTCACATTTCTATCAAGCCTCCACAAACACACCTCATTTCAATTACTGACTTAAAAGAAGTCAGACTTTGCATTGCTACTCATAATAGTGAAGAGAATGGTTTCAGAGTTTTATATTATCTAAATGTCTATAACAAAGCTTACAAGCTGAATGCTTGCAAATATATCCCCAGTGTTTGAAGACATTTCATTTCTGGGTCTTGATCAGTTGAAAAAGGAATCTGGTTTTCACATTTCTCTGGTGGCAGTTCTAATGCATTTTGACTAGTGGGAATATCAACATAAAATGTCATAGTGAGCTTTTATGTGTGAATGCATGTGTATAACACAAGGGAGGTTTGAGAAAGCAATGTAATGCAAAACAAGAATGATGCAGTTTGTTCATTATCAAGTCAATACTAATGAGATCAAAATATTTAGCTATTGTACTTCAGAAAGCAGAAAAAAATTCTCATTACCTTGTAAATGACCTTTTAAGCTTTCTCCTACACATTACTTATCGCACTCAGTCCAAGCTGACACATGCCCAACTCCGCAAGCTTGGGACAGCCAGCAAAATCCCTACAGAGCTCTATCGTACAAGTGTGTGAATAGGCAAGAGCTACTTTCTGTCTCTCAGTGTTAGTTAAAAAAAAATCTATGGAAAGTTGTTACATGTTTTAACAGGTTTCCGTGCGACAGCTCCAGCTGAGCACAGAAAGAGTTCCCATTGCATTATGCTACCACTGCAAACTAAAGTTAAAATAGAAGGATAAAGAAAGGTGCCAGTGGGGTTTATAAAGTTCTGGTGGGAATGGGCCAAAATGTCTCTAAAGTAAGAGCCTCCCCTGAATTGGTCAATGCAAGAGACAAAACCTAGTATCAATTTCTTGTGGGAATTTCTGTTTAGTTTCTTCACACCAGTCTCCAATCATCGTTGGGTTGAAAGAAGAATATTCCTCTGGGTGCAAGGGAATTTGAAAATGCAAATGATCAAGTGTGAATTGTCAAGAGCGAATAAAGACCTGGGGACAAAATTGGTGTAAGCATTTGAGAAAAGTTGCAAACACCACCTAATTCAGGCAGTTGTTCAGACTGACATAGGGTAGGATTATAGTGCAGCTCCAAAACTCATCGGACTCACCTCTGGCCAGGGCCGAGCCAATCAACACCTCTGCAAATGCCATATTTAAGAAGGGGACAAAGGAACAGACACCAAGGTCAGTGAAGATGGGGTGGGAGGAGGTGTGCTGGAGCTGAGATTCCCCTGTAGCCCATGATGAGATGGCAGGTGGCCCCCCCGCTGCCCGTGGAGATTCATGGTGGAGCAGAGATCCACCCAGAGCCTGTGGAGAACCCCACGCTGGAGCAGAGATGCCTGCGCCCAAAGGAGGTCATAGAGGACTGTCTTCATGCGAAGGACCCCCCACACTGCTGGATACTCACAGTGGAGCAGAGATGCATCTGCAGACCTTGAGAAGGGACTCCACGCTGAAGCATGAGGCTGCACCCTCAGAAGACGTGACTCCATGGGAAAAGCCCATGCTGGAGCAATCTGATGGATAAGAATTGCATACTGTGGGAAGGACTTACGTCAGAGAAGTTCATGGACTTCTTTCCCGTGAGGAGGGGCCCCATGTTGGAGCAGGAGAAGAGCGTGAGGAGTCTTGCCCCTTAAAGGAAGGAGCAGCAGAAATAGCATGTGACGAACTGATGTGCAACTCCCCTATTCCCTGTTCCCCTGCACTCCTGGAGGGAGGAGGTAGAGCCTGGAAAAGGGTAGGGTTGAGGGAGAAGGTGTTTTTAATATCTAGGTTTTGTTTCTTGTTATCCTCTCTGAATGAACTATTAATGAATTAAATTGATTTGTCCTCAAGCCAAGCCTGTTTTACCTGTGGCCATGGTTGGTGAGTGATCCCTCCCTGTTTTTATCTCAACCTTCAGGCCTTTTGTTGCATTTTTCTCCTCTTCACCTCTCCAGTGGGGGGGAGGAGTGAGTGAGTGGCCACATGTTGGTTTAGCCACTGGCTGGGCTAAACCGTAACAAAGTGGGACTAACTCTTCACCAAGGTCAAATTGGCCAGATCTCTGTCTAACCAAGTCTTGAACACCTCCAAGAATTGAGATTTTTGCCATGCCTCTGGAAATCTTATTCCTATGCTAGTCAATCCTTCTCCAGTTTCTCTTCATCCCTCTTGAACTGGACTCAATATTCCAAGTGACTTCCCCATTGCCAGATAGAGGGGAATAATAATAATTTCCCTGGATCTGCTGCTTGTGCATCTCCTGATGTTGTACCTTTAATCTAGACATCTACATCTGAACTGTTTCTCTTGATTTTGTTGATAGAGAACTGGAGAGAAAGACACACCTCTAAGCATGATTCACCTCATGTTTAAGTAGGTATCTAATACAGGTCAAATAAACCATGTCCTGCTAGTGCTTTTTACTTTCTATAGAGTAGGGAATAACCCCACTGATGAAACCTACAGTGGAAACATTTAACAGCAAGTAAAATTAATCCCACCTGTACAGTCACTAGAGGTAATCCTTCATGAACTCGTAAATAAGGATGACAGAGGACAGGTAATTATCAAAAGCTCCTAAGGACAAAGTAACTCTTTTCTTATTCCAATGTAGGGAAGTCCTGATGATGTTTTCTATGTGTAGGGCCAGATTTTCAAAGATATTCATGCATCTAAATGCAGAGATAGTCAGCTACAGGAGATAACTAAATGGACAATTTGGCAAGACATTGAAAAGCAACAATGAACTGGGCTCCTAACTCATCTCCAGGCTTTGTAAATCTCATTAGCTTTCTCAGTTCCTTTGCAAATCTGGTTTTTAATGCCCTTCTGATCATGGACTTCTAAGTTGCTTAGTTACTTTTGAAAATCAGACCCAGCAAGCCCACATTTCCTAAGTGTCAGCCAGAAAAGTATATGATTGCATCTGGTACATCAATTTCCAAATTCTGCCTGCGCAATATCAGTTCACTGTGCATCCCCATAAAAACCACAGCACTGTGTTCTCTGCTCACCTATAAAATATGCAATCAGAATATGTATCTAGATGCAAATAAGTCTTGATGCTAATGCATTTGCACTGCAATTCCTTTCACAATCTGAATGCCTTTAATTCCCTTTACCAGATGCAATTCCTGCAAAGAATTGGCAAAACAGTTGCAATTAAAAAGACACTCTCTGAGCTATTAGGATGAAAAGTCAATCTTCCCTGACAGTCATCTGTAATTCTCAGCTTGCAGGTGGGCAGCCATGCAATTACGTATCTATATCACACACACACACACACATGCTCTCACGCACACGTTCTCACTTTTTCTATATCAGGATTGATTACTTATGGTGACGAAAATATCTCTTTCAGAATGACGTGAAACTCAACATTTGCTTCACAATAAATGAATGAACATGCCCTGTGATACCCTAAAATACCTATTTGCCAGAGGAGGACTGAGTGTTTTTGAAAAATAATTACAAGAATGAACTCCAGATGGTCCTGCTGTCAAGGTACAGTAGGTCTTTGTTTGGCTTAACTAGCATGTACTGAGGCAGAGAGAAATTAGATACTCACAAAGCTGCACAAAACATATATTTAGTGACGTCTCTTCTTTTCTGGGCTATTCCAGTAGCATACTTTGAACTTGATAGAGAGAAAAATAAACCTGTATGAACAGCAAAATAAGCAGCAGAACACATAAATGCTTGTGTTGGGTGTCACATCTTCCAGTTATGCATCTATACAGTGTGATGTAGCATTGAACATTTATATATATGATTCATGAGCATATTCATGAGTATATCCATGACTATATAGATACTCAGGGCATACACAGCAACCTGGGAAAAAAAAGATAAAACTACAACATGCAGGATGAGAGTAAGAGCCAGGAGTGTCTTTGTAAATTCTAACAGAGCTGTCTGCTGCTGTCTGAGTCGTAATTGTTGCCCTGTTACTGCTGCCTTTGCTGCCTCCTCACCAAGCTCAGCCAAGGGAGCTCCATGGCTGAGTGTACCCAGCCTCGACAGTGTGGTCCTTCTGTGAACATCATGCTGCTTCTCCTAACCATTTCCCTGCCTCTTCCCTACGGCCAGCAGCCTTTCAGCTGCAGGACAACAGCATCCGCAGGCCCTGAACCAACCTGCTGGGTGTGCTGGGGCATGGGATGTCTCATCGGTTCTAGAGGGGTTTCCTGGGCACTGCTGATGCCACGCTTTCAGGCTGGATGGCTGAGGGGCAGGCAAGTCTGGAGCAAGGGCTCAGCAGTGCCCTTCCCATTCCGCAAAGAGGCACCATGGGGAAGGAAGCAGTTTTAGTGGTGCACAGGGAATGCTGTAACAGGAGAGCCCTGAAACGTTCCTTGGTGTTGTCAGAAGGCTAGTGTGATGCGTGTCATGATAACTATAAATCGGAGAGAAGTGAAAATATTTTTAGTACTGATGAATCTACGATTTAGAGTTGTAAAAAAACCTGCCAACCTCAAAAGAGTGAAAATAAGTCCTCAAATAGGATGTAGCTCTCCTCAATACCTGGATATCATAATGAAAAAAAGCTCAGTTCAGTCTGACATGCATTTGTCTTTTTTTTAATCCACCCTGTATTTTCATCATATATTTGGAAATCTGTTTGTGAATCTGCATAGTTTCATGGATTTTTGGCATATCGTTTTTGTCAACATAAAAATATTCTGTGAAGCCACCAACCATGGGCTTTTAGCTATCAGAAGCTGAAGCCATCCACTCACTTATCACATGACTGAAGGTCACCAAAACAATCTATGCAATGTTAGGTTTAAATGATAGGTTTACAGCATGGTCCTTTATGCACCTTTTTGGTCACCTATCCTGCAGGTGACAGGATTTGGTTTACACGGCAGTCAACCTCTTCTTAGGTGTTGCACCCAAGTTGGGCATCACCTTGAAAACTTATAAAGGTGAGAACCTCTGAGTAGAGGTGAATACTTAATGAATAGTCAATAGCCTGAAAATAAACCATCTGAACAATTTATGAGGACACTTGAATCATAGAATCATAGAATCATAGAATGATTAGGGTTGGAAGGGACCTTAAAGATCATCTAGTTCCAACTCCCCTGCCATGGGCAGAGAAATCCTCCACTACACCAGGTTGCCCAAAGCCTCATCCAGCCTGGCCTTGAACACTTCCAGGGATGGGGCATCCACAACTGCTCTGGGCAACCTGTTCCAGTGCCTCACCACTCTCAATGTAAAAAATTTCTTCCTTATATCTAATCAAAATCTCCCCTCTTTCAGTTTGAATCCATTGCCCCTTGTCCTATCACTACACACCCTTGTAAAAAGTCCCTCTCCAGCTTTCCTGTAGGCCCCCTTCAGGTACTGGAAAGCTGCTATAAGATCGGTGCTATAAGATCACCCCAGAGCCTTCTCTTCTCCAGGCTGAACAGCCCCAACTCTCTCAGCTTGTCTTCATAGCAGAGGTGCTCCAGCCCTTGGATCATCTTCGTGGCCCTCCTCTGGACCCGCTCCAGTAGCTCCATGTCCTTCTTGTGTTGGGGACTCCAGAGCTGAACACAGTATTCCAGGTGGGGTCTCACGAGAGCAGAGTAGAGGGGCAGAATCACCTCCCTCAACCTGCTGGCCACACTTATTTTGATACAGCCCAGGATACGGTTGGCTTTCTGGGCTGCCAGCACACATTGCCGGCTCATGTTGAGCTTCTCATCCACCAGCACTCCCAAGTCCTTTTCCTCAGGGCTGCTCTCAATCCATTCTCCGCTCAGCCTGTGCTTGTGCTTGGGATTGCCCTGACCCACGTGCAGGACCTTGCACTTGACCTGGTTGAACTTCATGAGGTTCTCACAGGCCCACCTCTCCAGCCTGTCAAGGTCCCTCTGGATGGCATCCCTTCCCTCCAGCGTGTCCACAACACCACACAACTTGGTGTCATCTGCAAACTTGCTGAGGGTGCACTCAATGCCACTGTTCATGTCTCCAACAAAGATGTTAAATAGCACTGGCTCCAGTACTGACCCCTGAGGAACACCACTCGTCACAGGCCTCCACGTGGACATTGAACCGTTGACCACAACTCTTTGAGTGTGACCATCCAGCCAATTCCTGAAGTCCTTATGAAGAAGGTAAAGAAGAGGTCAAAAAGAAAAAAGTAATGTATAATGGGATCATTAATGTTATAGAGAGAATAGGTTGGAAAACAGGCACTTTCAATAAAATTAAAAGATGGGATACTCAAGATCACTTAAAGGAAATGCTTATTCACAGAATCAATAAGTCAGCTATGGAACTTCTTGTCAACTTCTTAACCTGTCATTTAAACTTACCATTGCATGGGTTGTTGAGACCAAGAACTAACCAGGATGTTTTTGTGGGTGTCAGAATTACCATAATTAAATATCCACATTCTGGAGGGAACATTAAACCACATGCTTCAGAGCTGATTATCAGCTCTTGTACACCTCAAATGAGGAGAAGAAGAGGAGGAGAAACAGATTATCTGATACCTGACTACTGCAATATCTTGATGACTTACTCTAAAGCTTCTTGTCTGTCGGAGACAGAGTACAACCCACAGATCTCAGGTTGAGCCTTACAAGGCAGCCTTTGTTTTGCACAGCAGTTGCCTGACCAGGAACTTCTGAGAGACTGATTATTCAAGCATCATTGGCATTGAATGTTGAGGACATGAGAGGATTAGGAAGGTCTAGCAGCACTGGAGCACGAGTCACCAGAACAGTGTCTTCTTCTAGATGTACACAAAGAACTTATTTTTTTTTCTCATCACCTGTGACTGGGTGATCGAAACATGTCCTAAGACAGCCCAACCTAATGTTTTAAGCCTTTCATGATCTAAAAATTTCTTTGCTCTTCAGTGTCCCTTTTTCTGACATTAGCAATATAGATATCCTGTCATTCCAGTTATGATGCCTGTCTTTTCACTTCTCTACATTTTAAAGCTGCATGGCATGATGCCCCACTTGTTGCCAGAGAGACCTCATTTATGGACCTTATCAGGCATAAGCTTGAACAGGCTGCTGGTGCCCTTCAGTCTGTGATGGGTGTCTTTGAAATCAATGTGTGGCTGAAGTGGGACAAGCAAGGATAGATTTATAGTTTTGTAAGGCTTTGCTTGTAGGAAAATTAACTTTCTAGGATGTGAAAATAATCAAAGAAATATTGTGGATTTTCTTAATTTTCGTTTTCTGATTATTCATATAATTACACACCCTCTCTTGGATTCAGATTCATTTATAAATTGCAAGTGGGACAGACTGCAGTGGAAGGATAATTGGGTAGTTTACATAAATTAGATCCCTTAGGTATATCCAGGACAAAGTCAAGATATTCAAGCAGAAGAAAAGAGATGTAAAAAATATAGAAAAAAATAGAATTAATTAAAAGGCAACCCACTTAGTCACATTCAGAGCATGTAGTTTACTAAAACATACAACAAACCTAAAGGGCAGTAATCTATTTTTGGTTCTTGATATGACTGCAATCAAACGACTACGCAACACATCTTCTGTGTGTTATCTCTATTATCTTTTTTAATAATAAGGTGGTGAATGATTGTAGGTGGGTTGTCATATTTTAGAAGAAAAATCCCTCCTGAATCCCACCTCCACCATACAATTTTCTTCTCAGGGTAGTTCTTCTCTGAGCTATTTGAGTTTCACATGAAGTCTTCTTTAGTTTATTTATTATGTGTTTTTTCATAACCCTTTTTGCATGTTGATTTCTAACAAGTTTTTTGAAATATGCATTGCCCTCCAACAGAATAAGCATGAGCAAAGGTTATGTCAGGTTATAAAGTTAGATATTGCCAAAGACTAAACACGATATTCTTTCCTTGCCAAAGCTGATGATACAGGTTTGAGACATAACAGCTGGGAGTAGGAGACATATAAAACGTTATTGGAGGTGACTGCAAATAAGGAACATATTTGAACAGAATAAGTATGTGTTCATTTATTTTACTGACTCCATCCAGGGACAAATAGCAAATAAGAAACAAGAGATACCAAATCTATTAGCAAAAAGAGAGAGGTGCTCTGCTTCTATTTAGCATTTCTATTTAGCAAAGCAATTTATTTTTAAATTATAAGACATATTTTTATTAACAATGTTTGTCTGGCACAGCTAGGGAACTAGTAGTTAACAGGCCAGGAGAGTGTGATTCTCTTCTCTATAGCAATAGGGAAAAAAAAAGTTTGCTTTCAGTTCCTTGGAGACAGAAGGAGAAGGATGAAAAAGAATAGCTCCCTCTCCAGTCAGCAAGTATGAGGCTGTGGTGGAGAACAGATTTTCAGAGGGTTGTCTGCTTAAGTGACTATGTAAGTGCTGAGATACCAAAATGATGGATGTTTTATAAATGTCTAGGTAGGTAGATAGATATGACAACCAGAATAGTTCTAGGTTTAAAATGAAATGAGGCACTCCATCACCATGTCATCTCCGGAAAGCCACTTGACCTTCTTGTTCCTGAATCAGACCAGCTGTAGGAGCTGATAAAAACCTGATTTTCTCTCAAACCAAGAGCTTAATCCAAGCTTTTGGCTTTCCAGAAAAGCCTTTTAGTTGATTCGAGTGAACCTGACCTCTGGTCTTAAATACTTTGCATTGACTGAACAAGTGTTCTTTACTGTGCCTCATCTCACTCTTCTCCCTTCCTCCTCCTCACTCCCTGCTGGGCAAGCACTGACCATTAGATCCTAGAGACAGCTGGAAGGTTTGAGAGCTTACTAGTCTGGGCTCTTCCCTCCCCTCTCTTACTCATCACTTTCTTCTTGCTGCACACATGACTTTGTTTATCAGGAGTTTAACATCTCAATGTTTTATAAGTATATTGTCAGACAACGCAATTTATCCTAGAAGGACAAAGCTGACAGCATGGTAATTAAGAATAGAATAAATGCTAAGGGTGAGAGCAGATTGCAGTGAATGACTGATTATTTTTGATAGGGAAATTACTCTGCTGGTAAGAGAATCCACAGTATTT
Source organism: Tauraco erythrolophus (assembly GCF_009769465.1). Classification (NCBI taxonomy): domain Eukaryota; kingdom Metazoa; phylum Chordata; class Aves; order Musophagiformes; family Musophagidae; genus Tauraco; species Tauraco erythrolophus. The sequence goes on along the minus strand of NC_141465.1, from coordinate 118,031,726 downwards.
CAGAGCTGAATGGAGATGCCAGAAACAAATACAAACAAATAGTGTCTTCACCAGTGTAAATATACTGCCTGTGCTGTTCATCTGCCACATATAGTCTAGCTCTAACGGTAACTTCCAACAAGTGGGTGACCATCAAGAGAAGCTTATTATTTGTGTATAGATAAATTGGTTATTAAATTCAGAACCTGCATATTTATTATGTGACTGGAAAGTGAATTTCATTGTCATTGGCACTGCAGCAAGACAAAGCATGGACTCCCCGAGAATTAGAGATATGACTCAAAACAATTTGTGTGAAAAATGATGCCTGACATTAATGTTTGGTAAGGATCCTGGAAAGCTTGAATGCGTGAATGCCCCAGAAGTCCTTGTCAAGTAAGTTAATTGTTACTCCTATTTTACAACCGAGTGAACCGCAGTAGAAAGCTAAGGAGATGGCATCTTTGTGACAGACTGTGAGAACACCCTTCCAGAGCAGCAAGTTCTCACATAGGGAAGGATGTGGACAAGGCAGGTGACAGAACAAGCATCTGTAACTGTTGTTCCAGCTAACTGATATTGAATTTATCCCAAAAGAGATCAGACTACACAAATCCATTCATACACCTCTATTAGCCATGCAGACCTGTGAGAAAAGGGGCAATGATATTCAGTTCAGACAGTAGCCCGTACAACGCAGTTGCCAGCCTGTGTTCTTGACCTATATTTGGGCATCATGCCATTCAAGTGCAACCTGTATGCCAGGGCTGCATTGCATGGCTGATAGCAGAGGTGCGCCTGTCTATAAGATGCTGCCATGCATCTTTAACAACAACAGGTTGCCCAGAGAGGTGGTAGATGCCCCATCCCTGGGAATATTCAAGGTCAGGATGAATGGGGCTTTGAGCAATCTGATCTAGTTGAAGATGTCCCTGGTTATTGCAGGGAGGTTGGACTAGATGACCTTTAAATGTCCCTTCCAACCCAAACTGTTCTAGGATTCTATGCAGATCCCTGGCTTTTAGAGTATGCTGGGAGGTGTGAGCCATCAGAGAGTCCTGAGTCCTACATTGCTGAGTCCCCCTGCAACCCAGGAGCACGTATCTATCAACACCCAAAAAACTCTTCTCCTTCTAAGGAGACATTGTCAGCTCCCACCTGCAAACTGTTCCTCCTGCACCAGCTTTTCGAAGTGTGTGATATGTCTTGTGGCTCTTGGCCAGGAAAGCTTTTAGGATGCAGCTTGCAGGATCAGGAAATCTGGCCAATCTGCTTCTGGCAGACCCATTAACACCTCCTATCATCACTGAAGATTTTGTCTTTCATTTGATTAGCAGGAGGACTGTGAAATAGATTCCCACAATCACGGGTAATTCTGGCTGTATTATGCTATCTTTGTCAATCTCCCCTAAAATCTATCTGTTCTATTTCTCTCTCCCTCTCAAGGGATGAGAAGAAAGAAAAATCGATCTGCTGAAAATACAGAGTGAAAACAGAACCCCTTTTCTCCAACAAATCACACATTCCTCGTAGCAACATTGTGTGGCTTTTAATTTCACCGAAGGAGAGCCAGTAATTATTTATAGTTTATCACAACTGGGGAGAGGTTTCCTGAGGTACGAACTAATTATGTTTTTAAATAAACTGATTGTCCATGTAATAAATGATCACATTTTCTAATCATTGGGAGATTTATGTTACTTTATTCAATCATCTGTGTGCAGAATTGAAACCTTAGTAAATCAACTGGAAAGAAAATGTCTAGATTAAATTGAGAGCTGTGCAACTAGGAGGCATTATGAAATGAAGCTGATAAGAAGGAATAGGCTGTGTGCACAAAGCCCCCAGATACGTACAGTTTCATACATTAAAAGAATGAGTATAATGGACAGACAAACAAGAATTTATATTCGTTTAAGGTCAAGTCTTAGCCTGGGCTGCCTAGATTTGGCAGGTGTTAAAGGACAAAAGCAAAGACAGTCCTGTTGTCTGCAGGGTATCTCGGTCATAGTCATTTGTTTAAGGACAGTAATAAGAATGAATACAAGAATGTAGAATAGGTGACTGCATATGACATTTCATTTATGGCAGGCAATAAGTGACATGATCTTATCATGAAATTAATCATCATCATAAACTTCTCTTGCTGATCTATAAAATGAAACGCCATGGAGAGCAGCGTATTTTTCATTGTTATGCCAACATGGCTTTTTCATAATGTGCATCATTAAAATAAGCCTGAGAACTGGAACATGCAATCTTAGTAATAGCATTAATAATGTTTAATTTATGTGCTATGTGCACGAAAACCTTTTGGTGAAACAAAAACAAAATGGAAACACAATTTATCTTTAGCAAGGCAGTATGCAGTGCTACAAAGCATCTGTAGAGTTAGAAAACAATGAAGGTATGGACTGCTGAATAGCACTGGCGTGAAGCAGCACAGATATGTAGTGAATGGCAGAGCCATGGGCAGAGACCTACTGCAATAGGGACAGACTCTCAACTGGTTGATGAAGGCTATATTTTTCTCTTCCACATTCAAAACGAACCCTACTGGAAGAAAGTCAGTGGGAACCTGGGAGATTTTGTCAAAATCACCTTACATAGGTGAGTAACCATAGAAAACCCCAGTTGAGCTTTTCCTTAACCTGAATTATATTTGGGAAAAAATGTATGCATGGAGTGACCACATATACAGGTGTGCTGGGAGATCCAAGAATGGCAGGAAATTGGTGATGAGCTGGTGATGAGCATAGGACTGTCATGAGTTTGTGGTCATCCAGTATCTCTGATCTCTGGCCACAGGACTCTCCCAGTGTGTTACAACAGAGAGGGAAAGGCTGAATTCACCATTAAATTTCCAGGTCCCTGCAAGTATATCCCTCATCAATCCCCCATCCAGCCATCACTGAGTCTTTGATTATGTGAGCAGGACATGCTGGTCACGTACCTGAGAGATTTTAATTAGCTTTGAAGCACTGGCACACATCCAAATTTCTCATGGATCTGGATCGCCAGACATTGGCAACAGTTATTTGAAGGTCTTGTTGAAGGGCTGATGGGCTAAACTTCCTCCTTGCACTGATTCAAAGTGAAGGACCAGTTGATATTCCCTTGTGAGCCAAAGCTAAAAGAGTAAGTTCCCGCTCAAGGCAGGAACCAGTATGGCAGGGTATATGGGAAGAATTGAAGAGATTGAGTGGAAATGCAGGACTGGGGCATTGTCTGAAGAAGTTGTGTTTATGGGGATCAGAAGTGAAGCGACTGAGGAGGTGAGAAGAGCCCTGGGTGACTGAGCCATAAGAGATTCCTCCAAGCAGAGCAATTATCTGTCGAGGGAGGAATGATGGTAGTTCACTGCCACCTATCAGCTCTGAGCTGCTCCTTATCTCCCTGAGGAAGATACTGGGAGGTAAGATGGGACCAGGTGGGACCTGGTGGAATGACCTAGCTCTGGGATGCGTGACATTAGCCCCGTGGCTTTTGGCTGAGATCAGATTTTGCTCACAGGGTTAGAATGGATGGTGAAAGGGTAACAACTCACTGAGAAGTCCAGTCTCCTGTCTGCTTTCAAGAGGTAGAGACAAAGGGCAGGTTCAAATTCAAGCAGATTACTACAAAACCCGCTCTCAAAACCCAAGCCAGAAACCTGGGAAAGCTTTATTGCACTGAGGAGCAACTCTTCTTACTCACAAACATCAATTAAATGGCTAATAGGCAACAGGTTTTTTAAAGACAATAAATTAATTAGACTGATAAATAAGTCAACAGTAACTAATTCCCAGAGCATTATCATAACAGCAGTATTTTTCTCTCTTTCTCTCCGGAGCAGTGCCTGCTGCCTCTCATGGCTCTCCACCAGCCCCATGTGGGGCTGCCACTTGTGCTGGCTGTTGAGATCCTGTTTCCCATGCACGGTTTATGGATGGGTTACTGCCACTCTAATGGGAGGACAAGAGCATTGGGAGCTCTAGGGGAGAGTGCAGGGACCAGTTTCCACATGAGGCCACCAGACTTGTGCAGGTGGACTGGGGGACCCAATCCTTCACAGCCCAGCCTGACTTCAGACTGGTCCTATCAATGCTGAATTGACAAGCAAAGGGAATCCAGGAGGTCAGCTTGAGCCCTAGGCACCGACCACACTGCTTAGCTGGTAATTCTTTCCCTGGCTCTGTCCTCCATGCTGTCATGTTTTAGCCCAACTGGCAGTTAAGGTACCACATGGCCACTCACTCACTCCTCCCCACTGCCAGTAAGATGGAGAGGAGAAAGATATAACAAAAGGCTTGAGGATCAAGAGTAGAATAGGGAGGGATCACCCACCAACCATGTCCCTGGGCAAAACAGACTCCTCTTGGGGACAAATCAATTTAATTAATTAACACTTCATTCAGAGAGGGTAACTAGAAACAAAGCCAGATCTTAAAAACACCTTCCCCTTCACTCCTCCCTTCTTCCCAGATCTGCTTCCTCACCCTCAGTGGCACATGGAGACGGGGAATGGAGGTTGCAGGTCAGTTTGTCACACGTTGTTTCTGCTGCTCCTTCCTTAAAGAGGGAGGACTCCTCACAGTCTTCCCGTGCTGCAACGTGGGGCCCCTTCCCACAGGAAAGAGTTCTCTATGAACTTCTCCAACGTAAGTCCTTCCCACAGGTTGAAATCCTTACCCATCAGACTGCTCCAGTGCAGGCTTTTCGCAGAGTCACAGCTTCTTAGGGTGCAGTTACTTGCTCCAGCGTGGGAACCCTTCCCGCGGACTGTAGATACATCTCTGTTCCACAGTCAGTCTCCGGTTGCGTGGGGAGTCCTTTCCTACGGGAGACAGTCCTCTACAAACTCCTCTGGGCACAGGCATCTCTGCTCCAGCGCGGGGCCCTCTCCCACAGGCTGCAGGTGGGTCTCTGCTCCACCGTGTCTCTCATGGCTGCAGGGGGGCTGCTGCCGTCTCACCATGGGCTGCAGAGGAACCTCAGCTCCGGCACACCTCCTCCCGCTCCATCTTCGCTGACCTGGTGTCTACATGGCCATTTCTCTCAGATCTCAGTCCTCTCTCTGCTGCAGCTGTGTTGGCCCAACTGGCCCAACAAACCTCGTCAGTCCTGGTAGGATGAACTCTGCCCAGCAGGTGCCCCAGGAGTGGAGTACTTCGGAGCTCTCCAAGCTGTGCCACCACAGCCATCTCTAGTTGAGTGGTGGCAGCCCAGCACAGGCAACTGCCTGCCTGGGAGGCTGGGGGAGGGGTGGGCAGCCCTGCTCCACCTTCCCCCTCTCATCACTGCAGGTTCCACCTGTCCTGAGTTCCTTTGTCCCCTTCTTAAATATGGCATTTGCAGAGGTGCTGATGGGCTCGGCCCTGGCCAGAGGTGAGCCCGACCAGTTTTGGAGCTGGGGAAGCCACTTCTCCCTCACTACAAAAACCCCACCACATAAAACCAGAGCACATGTTCTCAGCAGCTCTTGTTAAGACAACTCTGCTGTAGACAGGCCAGCAGCTGGGTGCAGGATGCCTCATGTCACCTGTCTTCCAGTCCCAGGATTGGGCCCTCGCTCTGTGTTTAGCAGCAGAGACGTAAGTCTGGAGTGCCACGAGAACCCTCGCAGAGTGCCAGGTGTCATTAAGAGGCTGCTCAGACTCAGATGAATCTGAGGTTCGTGCAAACCTGTGCAAGTTTCCAGCTCAGACTTCAACCAGACATTTGTTATGTAGAAGATCCAGTGCTCGCTATGTCTACCCTGATTATATTAAATTGCCAGACATACTGAAATCATCAGAAAGTTCAAGAAATTGCTCTGATATACATCATGTTATTGGTATAATACGGCATTTCCAAAGGGGGCACTTTTCCAGGAGAGTGAGAAAATCAGCACGGTTTCAAAGCACGCACTTCATTTCTGTGAGGCTGAAAAAGATCTTTTATTAGTTAAAGTGTCACCTTTGAATCTATGGAAATTTGTATTTCTTCAGTGTACAGGGACAATGTGAACAGGCAAGATGAAGTGTCTTCAGTTGAAGCTTTCCATTGCAAGGAAATGTTTTGGGTAAGGAGAGCGAGAAGTATTTAAATGAGTTTGCTTGATGGACACAGGGGGTACAAATGAATCTTGCTGTCTAAAAATTCAATTATACTGTACTCTGCGATGCTAATATACACAGCCACAGTCTGACAGGCTTTTGTAAGTGTAGTCATTTAAAAATTTCTCTTATCTCTTTCATCCTACCATCTGTGACCCAGTTAGTGGGTCTTGAGATGATCCCTCAGTGATTTAAGCTTTAAGAGCTAACTCTGCTTGAACAGACGGGAAGGTCGCACACCTGATATGGGAAAGCAGTTGTGTCCAGCTATGGGGGAGAAAGAAGGCAAGGATGGAGGGAATAGTAGGAGTTTGGAGGTTAGTAACTTCTTAAACCTCCCCTACTGGGTCCCCTACCGTGAAGCCCGTGGTCCCATGATGTTCCCATCATTGCAGTATGGGCAAGTGCTTGAACTTTTGGGTTCCAGTCCTGATAGTAGCATGGGTTGACCACGATGAGTATTTAGCAATCATCTGCTGATCCAGAAATTATTTATTAGGTTTAATGCCTATTATTTTAAAATACATTCTAGAAGAGCCTGACACTAGTGTTACTCAAAAGCCTCACAACCTGGAAGCAGAAATTCATTTAACATCCATTTAAACAGAAGACTCTTCTGACTAAACCCCTCCCTAATGACATCTAACCTCTCAAATCAGTTAAGCTAGCTGTTGACTCATGTTACTTCATATGTTGTTTATTTTGTTATACATAAAATCTATTTACTCTTCTGTCATTTAAACAGTCAGACTCGTACCCATGAAGAATCAGGGAAGGAAGGTTTGTATTTACGTATGTATTTGTACAGCTGTAAATGTGTTCAGCTTCCTTCCCCACGTGTATACTGCCAATGGTCCTCGGCAGATGTAAATCAGTAGAGTTCCAATTATTCCAGCAGAGCTGAGCTCAGATGATTTACACCCATGGGGGATTTGGCCAGCTCAGTCTGTGGATAGAACAGCTCAATGCTTGGCTTTACATTTTGAAGGAGATTGTTGGCAAGGAAGCTTAGCAAAGCACGGAAAGAACATTTTCTCAGCCCAGGACATTTCTGTAACAGTATCTGTTATTACTTAGTGCAGTCTTGTCTATTCCAAAAGCAATGGAGTTGCTCTGTGGAGCTATTTGTATAATTTATTTCAGGTGGACAAGAAGCACAACTGTTCCAGGGAGAAAGAAATTGCCCAAATATTCTGTGGAGCTGGGTGGCAAGTTGCTCTCGGTGAATCACCAGGAACCTCCTTCTGTCTCTGTGCTGCAGAGGTTGAATTTACTCATAGAATCATAGAATGGTTAGGGTTGGAAGGGACCTTAAAGATCACCTAGTTCCAACCCCCCTGCCATGGGCAGAGAAATCCTCCACTACACCAGGTTGCCCAAAGCCTCATCCAACCTGGCCTTGAACACTTCCAGGAACGGGGCATCCACAACTTCTCTGGGCAACCTGTTCCAGTGCCTCACCACCCTCAATGTAAAAAATTTCTTCCTTATATCTAATTGAAATCTGCCCTCTTTCAGTTTAAATCCATTGCCCCTTGTCCTATCACTACACGCCCTTGTAAAAAGTCCCTCTCCAGCTTTCCTGTAGGCCCCCTTTAGGTACTGGAAAGCTGCTATAAGATCACCCCGGAGCCTTCTCTTCTCCAGGCTGAACAGCCCCAACTCTCTCAGCCTGTCTTCATAGCAGAGGTGCTCCAGCCCTTGGATCATCTTTGTGGCCCTTCTCTGGACTCGCTCCAGCAGCTCCATGTCCTTCTTGTGTTGGGGACTCCAGAGCGGAATACAGTATTCTAGGTGGGGTCTCATGAGAGCTGAGTAGAGGGGCAGAATCACTTCCCTTGACCTGCTGGCCACACTTATCACACTTATCATCAAGCCCATTCTTGCCACTTTTACAGGCTAAAGTGATTTGAGGAAGTTTTGACACAAGAAAATAATTGGTAAGGGTTGAAGGAGGCATAGCAAATCTTCCTTTCCCTCAAGAACAGTATTAAACAGATCTGAGCAAGAAGGTGCTACTCCTTCTCCTACCTGCTCCAGGTCAGTTTAGTGAAGGATGCAGTATCAGCAAATGTCAAACGCCCAGAGGAGAATATACAGCCCCAAACAAGCTTCTATTGTATCTAATGTCCATTAGCTGATCTCTGACCTTCTGACATTTCCTTGCATACTAAAGCAAGTCTCAGTATTTCTGCTAGCCCAGCTCCAACTCACCAAGTGCTCACCAGCTTCCTGGCAAAGCTGGGGACAGTCATTGCTTGTGTTTGCTAAACCTCCAAGCTTATTGAAATGACTCTATGTCATCCAGCTATGACATTAATGTGATAACAGAGGTAAACTTGAAGTGGGACAATAGTGACTGAAGTAATGCAGAAAAGCAATAGAGTTAATTGTCTACCAGCACAATGTGAACAAGTAAAACCAGTTTTTTAGCTCATAAACGTCTTCTGAATGAAATGCTTTGGTGAAGTATGGTGGAAAGTTTTTGAGTGGAATTACCCAACAGTCACTGAGGGTGAAAATTCATTTCACTGAACTTCAGCTATCTAAACATTGGGTCAAAGCTAGTCTTGCTGAACTCTTCTGCAGTCAGTGGAGAAAGGTGGACACCTCTAGAGGGTAAGTCAGTCCTTCATATTAAGGAAGGCAGTTACCAGTGCAGATCATCACTGCATAATGAAAGTAGTCTGTTCTGGTTTGTGGATCAATGCTGTGAAGGGTTCATGCTATCAATGGAGCAGCCTGGACAATCGCCCTTCCTCTCAGTAAGTATCTGCAGAATTGTTAGCTGAAATAGTGCCCACTGACAGCTCTGATGTGCAGCTGATGACCAGGCACACTTAACTCAGCAGGGATTCTAGTCTTGCACTGAAGACACTTCTTTGAAAAGTAACAGGAGCAGCCCTTGTTGAGAAGAGAACGACAAATACCTTGCTCCTCAGCCAGTGAGGGCATTTGTATTAACAATAACATTTCTAAGACATCAGAGCAGGCAAAAAGCAGCTAATGGGAACCTCCTTGAATAGCACAATGTACTTGGACTGAAGTGAGGAAAATCTTTATGAGCTCTGTGCGTTGTTTTACCAGATCCAGACATTGCTTTGTTCTTCAGAGCTGTGGTTTCCTCAGACTCTGGATAATCAATTGTATGCTGCAATGGCTCCTTCTTGCAGTCCTTCAGGTACTTTTCTCCAATCTTTTGTTGATTCAGGCATCTCAGTGCTTCACAAGAAGCTCCTCCACTTCAGTGCTATTATTTCTCTCCACAAAGAGAAATTTGGAATATGTTGGAAAGAAGGAGGATGTTAAGAAATTCATTCAAACACTTTGAGGAGTTGACAGAAAGCCATTATAAGCAAAGCACTGTATAACTGTGCAGTGACTTGTCCTCTGGTTGCTGGTGGCTGAAGAACCAGGATTTCCCTCCTTTTAGAAACATAGTCTTTTTTTTTGCTTGGTGTTTTTTTTTTTTTTAATCAGCGACAAATAAAGTAACTCTCGTTATTAGACAAGCCTTAGGAAGCCCAGGCCTGAGTCACCTGAGCGACCCTGAGAGTAGAGTTTAACAGCAGTGAACGCCGCAGGAGCCCAGAGCTGGAGGAGTGTTCCCAGAGCCTGCTTGGATCTGTTTGCCAGCAGTCCCCTTTCCCACCCCTACTGAAGACCAAATGCTTTGTTTTCTAGGTCAAGACACCAGGGCAGGATTATCAGGCAGATATTTGATTAACAACAAAAAACCAAACAGCTGTAGAAATTATCTGGGTTCTGCTATACTCAGTTTGGAGTAAGCAGAGACAAGAGTTGTGCCAGAAAGCCAACACTTGGAGTTGCCCTGTGGTACCTGAGACACCACAACTGATATCAGAAGTACTAGGAATAACTATATGGCACCAGCTAGAAAATGCCCATTTTCTCGAGTCCACCACTGGGAGTGATTTGCAGATTCATCATTTATTCATTTTCTATATGTATTCTTTTTCCAGAGGTGACAGCATCAGCTGAGGAGGTTACCAGCCTTATGCGCTCATCCCCATCAACTCCTCAGGACCTCTACCTCCCTCAGCCAATCCCCACAAGACAGAATCACTGCAGAAGCACCAAGTTGCCTCTTACAAACCACACTCTCCCAGGTTCCAAGAGCAGTTATCACTAAAAAGTGCAGAGAACTCAGAAGTCCCACGCATTTGTTGTTGTTATTGTGCCATCCATCTCTGTTGTTTGTATTGTCCTACGAGAAATAGCCTGGGCTTGACTTTTTCAATGTGTCCCTGGGCAAGGATGTGTAAGAAATGCCATGTGCTGGGAAAAATAAGCTCCCCAAGTGGAGCTGAAGACCATGGTGGTCTGGCACTTGCTCCTGGCAGCCTTGCATCTGCTGGCGTGTGCTGTCAGCAGACATGCTGCTGTGTTTCAGAAATCCTCACCACACACTGATCAAAGCTCCCTTGCTCATTAAAATCCCTCTGTTCCCTCCTATTTGTTGTGGAACTGCATTTAAGTCATCTGATTCATACATTTTCTTTTATCCTTTCATATAACTAATAATCTTTGAAATGTAGAAGAATATTAGTAGCAGGTGAGAGCTTCTTTGTAACAGTATGAAGATCAAATCATCCTGTAAATTAAAATATGTTATTTTCCTTCAAATCTCCTATAATTCAGCACTGACATTAATTATAATTTTTCTTATCTTAGTGTCTCTCCGTTGCTGTTTCTCATTTTCCCTACTTTGCCCATCACCTGACATAAATAAAGGATACATGGGCAATTATTGGGATTTTCAAGGCAAATTTGGCAGCCTCTTTATTTACTTTGATTCAGATGACAGTCATATCTGACAGTTTTTTCAGGAACAGTGTTTGTTAGCTGAATAAATGTAGGTTGGTAGTGTTAGCAGAGCATTTCCATTTTGGCTAAACCCCCTGAAAATCTACTTTGATTCAGTACTGAACATCATTTATATTTACAAAAACACAGACAATGAAAACCACCTGGAATCCAAAGTGTTTCCCTGTACACTGTGTTTTTATGTGCAATCCATCGAGGCAGTGGAAGTCACTCCGCAGTTTGCTGCTGGCTGCGGTGATTGACTGACACATCTCAGGTAACCAGTGTCCTTGCGACCTACACTTTTCCTTGCTCTGTTGAAAAAAACCCAACCAGATAGTTGAATCACTATTTCCAAAGACAACTGCAATTGCTCAGTCTTCCATGGTCATGGGCAATCAATAAACAGCAGAGTGGTGGTAGATGAAACACTTCCATTACAACAAGCATGCCAGAAATGATGGTGTGGATGGGCACCACTGTATATTTTGACTGTGTAAGTCCAGGTCCTCACTGGCTGTTAGAAGAGTAAGAGTTGAGACTGAGCTATAGCAAAGAGGGTGTTTCATGTGTAGTGGCTAGGCTGATCTGTGGTCCTGTGCTGTGCAGCCATAGTGACTCCTCTCTTTCTGCTTCCCTCGGGCTATTAATGGGGACTCTGTGGGAACAAGCTGAGACTGGGAGGGTTAGCAGCAGAGGTGTAAGGTAGGGCTGGGCATATGGCTGTGAGTGTCTTCTGCAGCTGCCTTCTCCCTGCCTGAGTGTCAGCAGAGCATGATGCTCCCTGGTCTCCCTCCCCACTTCCCTCTCCCTTTCTTCTCCCATGATGTGTGACACAACTCACTCCTGCACCCCTGGCACCAGCCAGCCTGGCTCAGGATAGAGGCAGAGTCCTCCGTGGGTCCATCCGTGTACAGACTTAACTACCCTCAGCCAGCCCTCTACCACCACCCCACTGGCTGGTGGGGAAGGAGCAAGGGGCTCCTCACTGTTCTCCCACATCCTTGGTGCTCCACCAAAACTAGTCCCAGGCAGCTAGAACAAGACCTGGTGGGGGAACAGCAGCAGGGCAGCACCTTGTCTCCAGGGCTCCATTTCTTTCCTCCTTCGGTGCTCCTTACAGGCTAGCAGGGCCAGGAGATGGATCTCAGCCCCAGCTCACAGCCAACCGTACTGCTGAGCTGTCTCATGTTCCCTGGGGTGGTCTGATCGTGGGCATAGCCTAGGGTTAGCATGGACCAGTAAGGGCTCTGGGTAAACAGTTCGGATGTGGTCACCACAGGTGGTGGTAGGAGAGGTCAGCTGCAGGGACATGAGCCATGCTGTGCCAGCTGGCCTCTGGGCCAGAGCTTGGTCCCTGACTCATCTAATTTATTAGTAGAGGGAGAGCTGCCTAAAGCCAGACACATTTGATAAGGTCAAGGAGAGGGTCAGAGCCAGTAAGAGAAGGAAAGGGCTGGGTAGAAAGTTGCTAAGGGCTGTGGCTGTCCTTTCACTGGCCTCTGTACATATGGCTCAGTCATTTTTAGTGGGTGGCAATGAGGTAGAAAGGATTTCCAGTGGACTCACTTTGCAATCACCTTTCCTAATTCCCTACAGAGCTACTCTGGTGCAACCCACACAAGTCTGAGAAAGGACCATCCTTCAGCTCTGCACTTGAGACTCATGCTGGATGTTCCTTCTCTGAGGTTGCTCACCCACAGTTCCCACCATAAAAGGCACAGCCCTGTACTCCTGCAGGAGGATCTCTGGTGAATTCACTGCCCCATGACAGGCGATGAGGTGTCCTTATGTAGATCGGATTAGACTGAGATGTCAAACGCTCACAAGTGTCCTCGCCTTCCCCACTGGGGAAGCGGGCAGCCCTCGCGTTCTGATGTTTGTGCTATAAAAGCAGGAAGATGTTTGACAAAGTGGTTGTGAGGTGCAGATGCTCCATGATTACAGCACGTCCAAAAGTCAACCTTGTCTCCCAAGACAAACATGGCCCTTCACAAAGAAATCCTAAAGAATGACTGAATACATGGATGAGACTAAAGGAAATACATGTGTGAGTCGCTCCTTCTAAATGCCATGCTCTGATGACAAACTGTAGGAGCGCAGGTTCCTTGGGGACAGCCGTTTCCAGTGGCTGCATGATATGATCCTGCATCACAGCATTCCCTTACAAATAGGTGGTGAGCTGAACTCCAAGAGTTCATATCAGCAGTTTCCAGCACAGCCCATGTGGGAGAGATTGGATTTCCACCCAAGCTGCTTGCTATGGCACTGATGGGACAGTTGATGATTGCACATCTAACCCAGAATGGGTAAAACATCACTGGCAGAACTGGTGCCCAAATGGGAAGGATACTAAGTTAATGCAAAAGGACCTCATTCTATAATCACATTTTCTGGCATAAATCAGGAGTAACTTCACTGGTGCAAATGATGTTACTCCACAACAAATCTTGTAGGGACATGATCAACATTGTCCCTGATTCCAGTTTTTTAAAGTAGGACAGGAAAATGGTGTGCTGGGTGCTCATTGCATTGCAAGTTTGTTCACTGCAGGAGCAAAGAAATCTGTGGAAGAGCTCTTGACACTTCTAAGCCTGAGCATGAATCACTGCGCACACCACAGATCAGCAGGATTAAAAAACTAAACAGGTCCTATTCCCTCTGCAAGTTGTCAAGTCACATTTTCATTTTTAAATATTTCCCAGGATCTCCAAGGTGGGAAAAAACCCAAACCCTAGAAGTATTTTCTAAGCTTGATTGGCTTCATCTCTGTAGGTGACATCATCCACCTGCAAACCTCCAGAAGGTGCCTCCTTGATTTAGATGCTACACAATGATGAAGGGAGGTAGGGCAGAATTTCTAATTACTGCTTGCCATCACCTCTAACTATGCATTTATCTGTCAAGGCTTTTTGACAAATTACAGGCAAGTGTGTGGCCCGTCTCACTGCAGAATGATGAATCTCATGGTTCCTACCAACGAAGGGATGCTCTCAGTCCTGAGACCAGGCAGTACCCTGGCCTGACATTGGGTTTGTGCTCTAAGTATTTAATAAAATTGTGTCTTTTAAAATTAGTTCTTAGTATAAAGAGGTGCGTGGGCACTGAAGGGAGGAAAGCCACACAGGATCATTTTCATAATTCCTCCCTACCCAGCTATGGGACATTGCTCAGAAAAGGAAGATAAGAAAAGTAATTGTTTTCTTCTGCCAAGGACATGACAACTTGGTGGCTTTAACAATGTAGATGTCCTTTTAAAAGGATCATATTGCAGCCTTCTATATTAAAAGCCAAACAATGCTTTTATGTCCTCTGATCCTCAGAAGCCTCCATCATGGATTCTCACACTATATAATCATAGAATCATAGAATGGTTTGGGTTGGAAGGCACCTTCAATATTATCTAGGTCCAACTCCCCTGCCAGGGGCAGGAACACCTTCCACTAGATCAGGTTGCTCAAAGCCTCATCCAACCTGGCCTTGAACACCTCCAGGGATGGGGCATCCACAACTTCTCTGGGCAACCTGTTCCAGTGCCTCACCACCCTCAACATAAAAAATTTCTTCCTTATATCTAGTTTAAATCTGCCCTCTTTCAGTTTAAAGCCATTACCCCTTGTCTTATCACTACATACCCTTGTAAAAGTCCCTCTCCAGCTTTCTCGTAGGGCCCTTTAGGTACTGGAAGGCTGCAATAAGATCACCCCGGAGCCTTCTCTTCTCCAGGCTGAACAGCCCCAACTCTCTCAGCCTGTCTTCATAGGAGAGGTGATGACACAGAAAACGTTGTTATACTTTGCAATATCATTTGCTACAGTTGAATTCCCTTTCAAACAAGTTTTTTAAGCCATGTATTAGAGATACGCCATTGTCTTGTCTCCATCATATACATCAAGGATAGAATTGTGGACTGAATCAACACCCACTCTCCCACTACTAGATTATGCCTCTTTTTTGATGCAAAATCAGGAAAGTGCAACGCATGAAGAGATTAAGAATTAAGTGGGATCAGACTTCACATGGTTGTGTTTTCTGAGGCCATCTGGTTAGCAGCATGTATTCAGAGAGCAAGACAGCTACTTTAAGTATAACAGTAAAGTTGATGAATGCAGATTAAAACCACCAAGAGTTTAGCGTTTGATGACATCAGCCTGGGGAGACACTACACATGCCCTGGTAAACAACTTAATGTCATCACCTGAAATGTTCTCCATGCATTGACTTGTGGAATTGGATCTTTTATATAATATCGTATGGTTTTGTCCAGACCATCTGGAATACAAGCTGCCAAAAGCCATAAGAAGTTTGCTGCTAACTTGCTTCAGCACACAGAGATGTGGGTTTTTTTAAAGGACAAGAGAAATGAAAAAAACAAGGTGTCAAAATATTGGAGGAGAATTTCAGTAAAACTTCACCCTGGAAACAGGTGGTCTTCTTTTCCTTAAACCTTAACAGATTGAAGTGCACACAGCAAGAAGACTGTCTTGCCACTTCTTTTAATTGTATCAAAATTATGTTTCTTTAAGCCACATTATTGTCCTTCTTCAGCATAAGCTTCTGGAGCACAACACACTCCGATTTTGCCTGCTGAGCACAAAAGTATAACTCAGTCAAGGGAGTAAGCTCATGCTTTCCTGAAGTGTGGTGAGATAAGCTGTGCATTTCAATTTAGGCATGCTCAGAACTGTTTCACTAAATTTTGGCCACAGTTCCCTTCTCCACAAAGCTGTTGTTTTTAATATCTTCTTCTGAATTATGGACCTCACAAAGGCAAGAGACCAGATGGTGAGCACCTGATGCAGACTGAAAAGTCGTTATTACCAGTTGTGTAGCATAGCTTCGTAACTGCTCACCTAGAGCTAGTAACAGAAAAGAGTGGGCTGAGATTGACACCTTGTTGGTCCAGCTGCCTGCCCACCCCACTGCAGCTGTGGGTCTGCATTTGCTGATGTGGTGCTTGAGGGAATCCAGGACATGGAAGCCTGTGCCCATCAGCGTTGACATAGCCAAAGAGGTGTTAGATAAAAGTAGATATTGCACCCTGTTTTGTTTATCTCTCATGTGTGGGAAGCTAAAGAGATTTTTTTCTTTGTTTAAAACTTTTTATTTTCTGCTCAAGTGACAAATTGAAATTTGTTTGCCCTACACTTTTTGAATGACTCCATAGATGGCTGGAAACAAAACAGAATTTATCACAAACAATATTCCATGAACTTAAACCTGATTCAGACAGAAATTAATTTTTATTACTTCTATTTGAGACAGTCTTTTGTTTTACCTTTTTTGACATCCATTTTAATTGGAATCATTAACTATACTGAGGGAAGAAGTCTTTGTTAATGACTCAGCATTTCCTCTCACTCAAGTTTGAAATGCCAGGTGGTGATGGGTTGGCATCATACAATAGATTGCTTCATTTTTGGATGCATTCAGAGTTGTTGCACCTTCAATATCTTCTCTGACAGGCAACGCAAAATTACATGTATATTGTCAAGACTGAAATCATTAGATGCCAATATTACACTCTTGGAGGTCTTTTATTTGCTCTGACCAGAGCCACTCCTGGAAGCTGATACACTCCAAAGATGAGTGTAGGCTCTGGGATTAATTCCTGGAAAAGCTACTTGTTTGAATGCTCTGTTACAGAACTGGTGAATATTTGTAGATAAGATACACCAAATGTATTGCCAGTCACTGTGTCATTGCTTTCTTCTAGTCCAGGAAACAGGAATCCACCAAATCTGCTGGGAAATGCTAGGATGCAGACAACGCCTGGGCTCTTTCCCCACCTGAATTGCATATGGGAGCAGACATCTGCTCATGGGCAGCTGTCATGGTTTAGCCACCCGGTAGCTAAGCTATCATGAGGTCACTCACTCCTCTCCCCCTCGCCAGTGGGGTGGGGAAAAATGTAACAAAAGGCCTGAAGGTCGAGATAAGAACAGGGAGGGATCACCCACCAAACATGGCCCCGGGCAAAATGGACTCAGCTTGGGGACAAATCAATTTAATTCATTAATGATTCATTCCGAGAGGATAACAATGCCCGATCTTAAAAACACCTTCCCCTGCCCCTTCCTTCTTCCCAGCCCTACCTCCTCATCCAGCATCACACTGGGACGGGGAATGGGGGGGTTGCAGGTCAGTTTGTCACACATTGTTTCTGCCGCTTCTTCCTTAAAGGGGGAGGACTCCACACACTCTTCTCCTGCTTCATGGGGCCCCTCCTCACAGGAAAAATAGTCCACAAACTTCTTCAGCATAAGTCCTTCCCACAGGATGCAATCCTTACCCATCAGACTGCTCCAGCGCAGGCTTTTCCCACAAAGTCACGGCTTCTTGGATGCAGTCACGCGCTCTGGTGTGGAGTCCCTTCCGATGGACTGCAGATGCATCTCTGCTCCATTGTCAGTCTCCAGCAACGTAGGGGTCTTTCCCATGGAAGACAGTCCTCTACAAACTCCTTCAGGTACAGGCATCTCTGCTGCAGCGTGGGGTCCTCTCCCACAGGCTGCAGGTGGGTCTCTGCTCCACCGTTTCTCTCATGGCTTCAGGGGGGCTGCTGCCATCTCACTACAGGCTGCAGGGGATCCTCAGCTCCAGCACACCTCCTCATGCCCCATCTTCACTGACCTGGTGTCTGCATTGCTGTTTCTCTCCGATCTCAGTCCTCTGTCCACTGCAGCTGCACTGGGCCCAACCAGCCCGACGAACCTGACAGTCCTGGTAGGATGAACTTTGCCCAGTGGATGCCCCAGAGGTGCTTCAGAACTCTCCAAGCCACGCTGCCTCAGCCATCTCCAGTTGAGTGGCGGTGTCCCAGCACAGACAGTTGCCTGAGTGGGAGGTCAGGGGAGGTACAGCCAGTCCCTGACTTCCCCCTGTCTTCACCACAGGTCCCTCCTGGCTCGGATTCCTTTTTCCCCTTCTTAAATATGACATTCACAGAGGTGCTCATTGACTCAGCCCTGGTCAGAGATCAGTCCGAGCAGTTTTGGAGCCGGGAGAAACTTCTTGCAGCTCCTTACAGGGGCTATTCCTGCATCCCCTCCCCCACTACCAAAACCCCACCACATAAACCCAGCACAGCAGCTCATTGTGGGGTTGGGATCACAGTCTGATTGAACATGAGAAAGACAAACTGTGAGAAATGCAAGTCAGGCAAGCAGTGCTGGTTTACCCCTGAGAACTTCAATGTTTTCAAACAAGCAAGGGCATTCTCAGCTTGACATTTTTCATATTACTAAGATAAAAACAAGCAACAGGAGAAAAAAAGATGTTCTTCTAGGTCTTGTCTGAACGACATAAGGGAGCACAAATGACATATTTTTGCCCATTTGTAGGTGATATAAAAGAAACGGACTGTCTACAACAGCAAAAAAGTTTTCTTCTCTGTTTTTGACCATTAAGTCTCAATTTGCATTATTGTCACATACTGAGGAGAATAGAGAGGTACATTGAATTTCTCATGGGTAGAAGCTATGGTGCTTCCCACCAGAAGACAAGATAACGTTGGGGGTTGCCTTGACCTCTACATGCACTTTTTGCTTTGACAATTGGTAGCAAATTCTGCCTGAGCGTAGTGAAAACAGTTAAGAATTTTGAGCACAGACACGAGAAGACTGGCAGGAGCTCAGTGATCCCTGCAGAAAGCAAAAATAAAGCTTTTCGTATCAGAGAAACAGAATATCGTAACACAGTGCTCTCCAATGTCCCATATGGATATTTCCCTATTCACGACCTGTTCAAGCAGCTGCACCCTTTGGGTGGCGTAATTCACCTTTGTAGACCACAGCTCCATGACTAATAAGACGCTGGCGACAACACAGATTTCTGTGGAGATTAGGTAAGATTTTTCTCTCTGACATTTGCCTCAACCCACTGAAGCTGGACACTAGATCGGTTCATGGATGCAAAGAGACAATGTAAACTGTGTATTTCATGGGTGTGGGGAGAGTTGCTGATGGTGTGCATGAGAAGGGTCAGCAATATTCAGCAATGCACAATCTGAGACACTTGCAGAGGCGTTTGAGAGGAGCCAGTCATGCTCCTGGCTGTGTCTGTCTGAAATCCTGGTGACTTTCCATGGACTTTCCATGTAACAAAGCAGCCTCTGTAAGAACAACAACATCTCCACATTGATGACCGCAGAACCCATTGGATGAACTTTCCCTGAGCTGTGTGGTTTTTCCAGGGATGCTCTGCAGCAGTTTGTGAAGAATTACAGCCCATGGGAAGGACTCATGTCAGAGAAGTTCATGGAGGACTGTCTCCTGTGGGAGGAACTCCATGCTGGAGCAGAGGAAGTGTCAGGAGTCCTCCCTCTGAGGAGAAAGGAGTGGCAGAGATGATGTGTGATGAACTGACCTGCAACCCCCATTTCCTGTCCCCCTGCACCACTAGGGGAGGAGGTAGAGAAATGGGGAGTAAAGTTGAGCCTGGGAAGAAGGGAAGGTGGGGGGAAGGTAGTTTTATTTGTCATTATCCTACTCTGATTTGATTGTTAATAAAGTAAATTATTTTTTCCCCGTCAAGTCTGTTTTGCCCGTGACAGTAATTAGTGAATGATCTTTCCCTGTCCTCATCTTGACCCACGAGCTTTTCATTATATTTTCTCTCCCCTGTCCAGCTGAGGAGAGTAGTGATAGAACAGCTTTGGTGGGCACCCAAGGTCCAGCCAGGATCAACCCACCACAGCCCCTTTTCCTCAGTGTGCCTGTATCAGTCTAAACTACTGACCTGTCTTTCCCTGTTTCTTGCGTCTCTAGAAAGAAATTAATTCCTGTGGTCAAACAGAAAGCATGGCATTAAACAGGAAGCCACAGGGGGTCATTTATTTCACAAAATAGTGCAGCTATTTCCCACGTTTTCCACTTGGGGCATTTATAGAAGCAGAAAATTGGTCTCTGCTATTACCAAAGCCAAGCATCTCATGTTTATTTGATAACATTGGTAATTTTCCAGAAAGTGTAAAAATATTCTTAATCTGGGTTCCTTACATATGACGATTATTATGTAAACATAGAAACAAAGGAAAATAATCTAATGCATAGGCTTCTGTTATGCCCCAGGGACACATCTCCAAACAAGTAAAGCTGTACAAATACAGGATCTTATCCCATGCTGTGTATAATCTGAGAGAAATTTGCTACTTTGATCATAATTGCCTGTGGTGACAGGTACCAGAGGAAGCTGGACTGGACATCACGGATTGCTCTTTGTGGCATTTAGTGCTTCTTTGATGGGGCTTGCTTCTGCTCTAATGGATGCACTGGGGACCCATTTCCAGAGCAGAGACAAAATCAATTTGTTTTCACAGAGTTTTCAGCAATTTCCTAGGGTTAGAGCTGTGTTTACTCTTGATCTTTCTGATATTGAAGGAATTTACAATGCATTTCCACAATGTCAGCAGGCCCTTATGTTAGTTATTAACTCAATGGGCTGATATAATTTGGCATCTCACTGTGTCTGTGAATACGTAAGCGGGATTTCAAGATATAATATGTCATTGCTGCTTTCACAAAATAGATTGCAATCTTGAAAAAAAATGGTTATGAAGCATCAGCCAAAAAGCTATAGGTGCATTTTATAGTAGTGACTATTAAACAGATTTTTGACACGTGATCTGATCTGTCATTCTTTTTCCTAATCCTCCTCATTGATTTAGGGGAATGTGCAAATCTGTCTTCAAGGGATTAAGGTGAGGATGAAGGAAACCTGTGACAAAACCAAAGACGTTCCCAAGAAAAGAAAAGAGGGATGATTTACCTTAGCAAAAAAGATATGATCCTAAGCTAAATGAAGGTCCTTTGAAAAATGCAGAGGACCTTCAACTCTAATCACCTTCAGCATGATTTGCACAATCATAACACTCTGGTTCTTAGAGGGCTACATATTTGCATTTGCAGCCCTATTAACCCTATTGATACCTGTTGATTGCACACCACATTTTATATGCTGCGTATGTCTGGCTGACCTGATGTCAACAGCTGTTCTTCCAACAGCACAAATATGCCTAATTTCAAAATGTGGGACTAAGAGTATCACATTGCCTCATATTATTTTTATCTTGTTTGTTAGAAGTATGTCTCCTTGGAGATCAGGTACTGTGGAAAGAAAATAAATTGTCTCCTTTCAGTAGTACATAGCAGCTGAAGTCTGGGAAAGTGGGGGACAGAGAAGCAGCTGGTTCCACTTCGTCTTCAGGGTTTGCTGTCTGGAGAAGTATAAAGCTCCCTGTATGAGAAATCTTTATGAGGCAACCGAGCCAAGCCTTGAAACAATGACATATTAGTGACTTAGGATAATAGCAGCCACATACATTGCAGAGAGAAAAGGCTGCAGTTCTACATTTGCCAAGTCCCTTCTGATTCCTCTGCTAAGGAATCAAATAATAAGCAATGCCCTAAGAGAAGAAGGGAAGAAAAATACCAGTGTAAGCATTATCTCACACTGATTTTCAGTCTGATTTAAAATTAAAGGTTCATATTGTCAGGCAGTCTAAGAGGGTCTGTAAATATAAGAGTAGATTTAAAGAGCTTGAAGCTTCCTAGCTCGAAGGCTATTCAGTAAAATCGAAGATGGCACCAAGTTAGTGATTAATGGAAATATTAAATGCATGAAAGGATAATGTATTCATATTCTGAACGTTACATTACCAATCAGTTGTTTTGTTATAATGTGCCCCAATTTTCCTGTGCTACTAATGCAAATACATTTTGATCAGTTGAATCAATAAGAGAATTTCATTATTACAGCCTCTTGTTCAGTTTTAGAGAGACTGGAAACAATAAGGTCTTGATTATCCTTTGTGTAAATGTTGAGAAATGTTACCTATATTGTTTAACACGCTACTGGAAGACACCAATTTGGTGGTGATGATGATGGACCACTGTATAATAGAACAGGACAGAACAGGACAGGACAGAATGGAATAGAATAGGAGGGAAGAGGAGAGGAGAGGGGAGGAGAGGAGAGGAGAGGAGAGGAGAGGAGAGGAGAGGAGAGGAGAGACATTAGAATAGAATAGAATAGAATAGAATAGAATAGAATAGAATAGAATAGAATAGAATAGAATAGAATAGAAAGGAAAACTTCACTGGTGTGGTTTCTGAAGGTGTCTAAGTTATGAACATTTCAGTGTTGACTGGATTCAGGGAGTACTCTGTGACCTTTCTTTAGTGACAGGCTATGCCTGCATTAGGAAGCAGTGCAATGCCTTGAAGTGAGTCTGTGCAGAAGAAGGGTTGGTGCTGAGCAGCAGCACCCATGTTGCCCACATTTCAAGGCAGTTTCCCTCAGACTAGATCCAGTCTGGCCCCAAGGATGAACACCCATCAGAGACACAGGTGAATTCATGGGGAATATCTCCTGGTTCTGTTTCATCCAGAAGGAATCCTGTTTGTGCACCCCAAGGCCTTTCTGTAAGGTGAGCCAAACACAGTGAAGAGGGAGTATTGACTCAGCTTAAAAGAGCACTCCTTTGGTTTCTTCCAAAGACAGCTACATTTAATATCCTTAATATTTCTTCTCATTCTTTCTTTCAGTCTTTTTCTCACTGTAATTGCTTGTCACAGCAGGCATACGGATTTTTTCTATATTTATCTAACAGTAAAAATCCTGCATTCTAATCAGTGAGCTTGGCTATGGTCAAAGAAACCCACTGAAAAAGGGGAAGACGTGACAGCTCGTTATAAGACTTCATATCCATTGTTCTTTTAATGTTTCAGAGAGCATGATAGAGCTGGTCAACATTTTTTACTTATAAACACTTTTTGATGGAAAAACGAAAAGACACTGAGAGATGAATCAGTGCAGTAGGAAACTGTTGACAATCAGCTGGCTGCAACCAAGGCTGATGGTAAAAAGGATGAACTTAAAAGAATACAGCTTCTTGAAATAAAAGCTAAAAAAGTAAGACATTTTCCTTTGGGCACAATGTCTGACAGTACTCAAACAACTCCAAACTAGAGCTTATGCTTTAAAGCAAGGTGACAGGAAAACCACAAAGAGGAAAGCAGAGAGCTAGAGATGATGGCAGAGTTACAGATCACGCTCAAAAAAGCCTGGCTGTAATACAGTTCTCTCATGACCACAGCCATGAAGGTTTGCAGGAGCTGATCAACAGCTTCTGGCTCAGAGAGATTATCTGCAGAGGAAAAAAAAAACCCTATATTTTCTCCTAAATATTATCCTTTAACATTTTAAAATTAGAAGTCAGCACCATATTATTTTTCTTTTTTATATCTTACGTATTGTTTCGCTCCCCCCCCCCCCCCCCCCAAATTTCACATAAACAAAATAACTCAGAGTTTCTAGCAAGTTCTATGCACAATCTCAGGGGTTTAGGATTATTAGCCTAATGAATGCAGAGAACATTATCTGGACAGATGAAGCATATTAAATTTGTGGGTTTTTTTAAAGTCATCATTTTCAGAAGCATATCCAGCTAGGATGAAAAATCAAGCAAAGTGTAGTAGATTTTACTTGTTACTCCTAGGTTAGCCTTTCAACTCCATATATCCAAGCTAAATCTGCATGTGAGAGCTGGTCGTTACGGCCTGCTGTTTGTTTTTAATGAAACACACACAACCATCTTAATTTTCTATTCATTTTTTATTATCCCCACTGCAGGCCTGAACACATGTGCAGAAACGCAAAGAGCATTTTAACACATGTAACTGGAGAGTCTTCTCTTGGTTGCTCCCCGGATGGAGATGCCACAGTAAGTGCAAAAGAGCAGGAACACTGCTGAGAACACACTGCAGCTCAACACACTCACAGGCACAGAAACTATTGTGGTTTCTAACAGCTCTGCACCGAAGTGACACTTAGAGCTCTCCTTGCTTCAAATATGAGGATGGTCATCCATGACCATTTTGACTCTGTTTAGTACGTGCTGAAGATGACTTTAAGCAGAATTTGTCATTCTGAGTCTCTTCTCGGCCGTGAGAGCTGGTCAGGCTGCCAACTGTTCAAAAGCAGTCAGCTGGAAGTGTGAGGCCCTACTTCTGTCCTTAATCTGAAGATTATTGAGAGCTTGGTTCTTTTTTGTGTCATTATAAGATGGCTGGTGGCTTCCCTGGAGCTGATTGTCCCGTGCCTCCCAGCCTGGGACTGCAGGCTTTCCACCAGCCTTGTAGGGACAAGGTGGGATGGGGGGACAGGATGGCTGAGTCCTTGTGAGCAAGTCACTTACCCTCTTGGTCCACCTCCGCACCTTCAAGGACTGCCATTTCCTAGATGGGGAAAATATTAATTTAATCTGCTTGCATAGAGCTGTGCAATAATTGGTTCAGTGGCGGGACAGAGTGTGGCCTGGAGCCAACATCTGCATTTCCCTGGATTGAGTGGGCAAAGCAGGAGGGTTTGTGGCTGACTGCCCAGAGGATGGTGGCTGACCCCACCACCCTGCTCGCCTGGGGGTGCAGAAGGCCACCTCAGCCCTCACCAGTCAGCCCCCATGGGACAGCCCCAGCCTGGACCAGTGCCTTCATGCCCTGTGTATATGGGCTCAAGAAGCAAAAGAAGGACACTACTGCCATGCCAGCCCTTAGGCTTTAGCAGGGCTCAGGGTCTGTCCATGAGCCTAGAAGGTGTTCTGGACACACGGAGCCCTCTGTAACACCATGGATTCGATATCTTGGCAATATACTTGTGGCAATAAACGAAGAAAGTGACTGAAATGACACAAACCATGTGCCTCTGATGGTGAAGCTCACCCAGATGACCTCGTGTACACAGCTGGAACAGTGCCCAGCCCCAGCGCGGGGTGTGAAAGTTAATGTGCATGGGAGACACCCCCTGGGACCAGGTTGCAAGGCCCTCCAAAGCTGTCCCTTGCAGTCCATGCAAGGACAAGTGCTCTGGATTGCTCCCCTCCACCTTGCAAGGCACTTAGTGCAAAAGAAGTGAAATAACAAGAGAGCTGTTGTCCCTGATGCTGAGCAGAGCCCCGAGCCAAGGGTCATAACTTGAAGCATTGACAAGATCCCGGCGAGAAATGCTTAGCAGAGTGTTTCTGAGGAAACCAGCTTCTCCTGCGGTGATAAGGTCTCCGAAATATTTCAGAATGAGCACAGGAAGCATACATCTGTGCGTCAAAGGTGCTGCAAGCAGTACAGCACCTGGGCTGCCAACATATTTTCTGGTATTATTAAAAAGCAGGAATACATGCAAAGGTGCTCTCATCATTAGACACAAATAACTGCTAAAGACAACTTTCTTTTACGGGGAAGAGAGATTCCCTGGAAGAGACTGGTGTTGGCTGTGCACTTAGAGAGGATTTTTACACCAGATAAATCCTCACAGGTACAATTTGCTTCATGGGCAGATCTGCCATCGTATGCGCTGTGAAGTCCGACCTTGATCCCCTTGAGCAATGGGAGCCACTCCAACTGAAATTTCCCCCCCTGTATCTCCCAGGGATTAATGTCTGAAAAGTACCAATGAACCCAGTGTTGAGAGGCCACCAGAAACCCTGGTGCTCCCCAGGAACAGCAGCTGCCCACACCTGCATTGGGCTTTTAGAAGTGCTGGAGAGCCCATGAGAAATACATTACAGGCTGACCACAGTTTGTCAGCTCAGAACATTTGGCAACAGCTTCCCTGGCAGCCAGGCAGGGATGTAAGGGGAATGTAAAGGAGGTATAGGTAGTACCGTTCCATGTAGGACTTGTGAGATGCGACAACCCCGCAGGACTTTGCAGCATCCTCCTCCATCTCATGACTGCATCCCACCAAGGAAACGTGTTGGCGATCAAAGGGAAATAGGATTCAGGCTGACTGGAAAAGACCAGATGGAGGGACAGCTCTGGCAAT
This sequence comes from Tauraco erythrolophus, assembly GCF_009769465.1. Classification (NCBI taxonomy): domain Eukaryota; kingdom Metazoa; phylum Chordata; class Aves; order Musophagiformes; family Musophagidae; genus Tauraco; species Tauraco erythrolophus. The sequence continues at coordinate 118,006,023 of NC_141465.1, read as the reverse complement.
CGGTGATGGACAGCATGCCTTGATTGTCTTTTTATTATTTAAAATTTGAAGCTTTTTTTTTGGTTTGCTTTGTAAGTGTACAGTTTAGAAAAAATTCTGTAACTCAGAGAGATGGGAGTGGGGGAAGATGAGTATAAAGTGCACGGTTATTCCTAGCAGGTTATTTCTTCATCGCTGATGCAGGTGGGAAATTGGAGCTGCTGTGACTCATCAATTTTCCTGTTCATGGTGTCAGGTATGAGTGTCACTCTATATTCGGAGATATCCTTAACAAGGATGATAAAAAAAAACATAAAGCACAAAAACAAGCCAGGTAAGAAGAAAGTCCTAAACCACTGAAATGCAGGAGAGGAGCCGCTGAAAAAAAATAAAAATTAACACTGAACTTTCTGGAAGGAATTGCCACAGAGTTAATTTAGTGGTAGCAGCGTGCAAACTGGGAATTCAAGCTGAGTTTTTTGAGAGACCTTAGTCTGTTAGAAGTAGAAATCTTATTAAAATGTAATGAGATTTTGGAAACTAATATGCATGGGCTTCTTTTAAATCCCAACCATCGTGCACAAACTAGATACATTTCAAGAGATGGGGCAAGATCTGTAGCAGGTGTAACTCAGAGAAAGTCTGTTAGAAGTTAATAGCTTTAAACTAAGGCAGTTGTCCACTGAGGTATATAAGTACCACTGCATTTGCACTGGTTACTTGAGCACAATTCCAGTCTGTGCAACAATTTGAAAGATGTATCCTTTACTTGTTCCTTAAAACTCTTAATTAAAGTGATGCAAGAATGAAGAAGCAAAATCTACATGCCTGGGTGGCATATCTATCAAGGAAGAGCATCTGGGTTTGTTCTGCATTTGTGAGATACCTGGCACATAAGGAGCTCTATTAGCCTAAGATTAAGAATTTGAGGATTGTCACAATACATAAAATATATAATCATAGAATCATAGAATGGTTTGGGTTGCAAGGAACCTCAAAGATCATTTAGTTCCAACCCCTCCTACCAGGGGCAGGAACACCTTCCACTAGATCACGTTGCTCAAAGCCTCATCCAACCTGGCCTTGAACACTTCCAGGGATGGGGCATCCACAACTCCTCTAGGCAACCTGATCCAGTGTTTCACCACCCTCATTGTAAAATAATTCTTCCTTATATCTAATCAAAATCTACCCTCTTTCAGTTTAAAGCCGTTGCCCCTTGTCCTATCACTACACGCCCTTGTAAAAAGTCCTTCTCCAGCTTTCTTGTAGGCCCCTTTAGGTACCGGAAGAAGTTGAAGACTTTTGAATCCTATTTGTACATTCAACTTCGCCTGGAGTCCCATCTCTAAAACTTTTCCCAAGCCATTTCTTCGGAAATTCTGCAAGGCACAAAAAGCCAGCAGACTTCAGGAGATGCTGCAGGTAGTAATTATCCACCACAGCAATAAAAATCACTAGTGAGACATCATTCCTTCCTGATTACACCAACAGCCTAAGGGCTTCAGCCTTCTAAAAACAGTTACCAGCAGCTGAAGAGGAACAGAGTAGCATCAGTGTGAAATCAGGGAAACAAGAAAATGTGACCTATGACAGATATCTTCTCCACTCCATAAGTAGGCTATTTACATCTTTATTCTGCCTTGGTGAGACAGCTGACATATGAAAATATACTTATATAGGGAGCCCAAACAGCAGAATAGCCAGTACCCTTGAGAAGTCTGCAGTGATGAGTTGCTTGCTGTCTTGGACCCAGCAACATGATAATGGGTGACTATATTGATTTGCTTTGAATGTTGTATAACCTTGCAGTGCCTACCACATCTAGGGATGTCAGACTCCTTCCCAGCACCCTAGGCACTCCTCCATACCAGAGGCTGGCATTTATATTTGCAGCTGCATCCATCTCTTTACACAGTTGCTCCTTCTCACACCTCTGGTATGATATGACTACAGCCAGCACCAAATGGCAGGGTTACTCTTGGGGAACTCAGATGGAAAAATAGAAGTCATTCAGGTCAGAAGGTCATTATACGTTGGCTGACAATGCAGTACCATAAGCTCTAGAGTATGCAGATACACTACTGAAGTTGCAGGGAATCTGTCAGCTAAGCTAGAGAAGTCATCAGTAAAAATCTGTATTTTAATTTCTTTAGATAGTTTCCTTAAAACATAGTACTTAAACCCACTTTTTAATGAGAATCACCAATATAACTTGTTTTTCTGTCTATTCTATATAGTTATTCTTTAAAAAGAAAAGACTGTAAATTTGCAAAAACTGAAATGCCTTTGCAGCCCAAGGGTAGTGTGGTTAGCAGACTATGTTGGATAATTCAATTTCATTTGCAGATTTTTCATCCACAACGAAAACTAGAAGAGTGCATACTTCTGCATGCCCATCACTCGACTGTGTATTGTGTTTTATGAATTGCCAGCATCAGATTTATACAAACAAAATTAAAGTGGTAGATTTAGGTTTTTACTGCAACCTCTTATATGCTAATATGCTAGACCATGGTATTAATTCAGCCTTTGGAAGAGGACTGATCTGGGGGATGATGCGATAGTAGCAGTAGAGGATTTCCATAGGAGTTGAGTACTGTCAACTGTTGCTATCTTAGTTGCTCTCTCTTTAGTTCTTGCAAGCACTTAAAGCTTCAGAAGGGCCCCCTTTTCTCACTTTTGTCACTTCTTTACATCAAAAAGCCTACAAATGGACAATTTGTAAAATTGTGCATAGCAGCTCTGGTACCTGCAGGAAAGGGGTGAGGTGCACCACAGAGAAGGAACGTGGAGCGTACCTCTCGGAGATGCACAACCACGTGTGGGCCCTGATACACCACCTCCTTAATGCAGGTCCAGGCAGTCAGGGTGATGGTCTGCAGCACCCTTTCAACTCAGGCACTTATATGTTATAGCATCAGGCCCATACATCAATAGGTACCAACTGTACAGCTATACCTCTTTTTTCCTGCTGCTGTTCTCCCTCTCTGGTTGCACCACGTGCTCTGGTCTGGTTATAATCGAGATGAAACAGAATGATTATGGGAACGTAAGTTCATTAGGACATGCGGTCAGCTGGAATTGCTCTTTCATGCTCTTTTATGAGTAGCTGCTGAGCGGTCAAGGGGAAGTGAATATAAGCCCTTGATACAGTTCATTTCTTTCTGTATGAGATGTGTGAAACTTATACTCTCAATGCAGTTATCTGACTGAGGCTTTTTACACCCCCTGTCCCTGTTTCAAGTGATGGACCGGCAAGCAAAGGCAGTGCCATACATTAGGGTGGCCATGGAACGAGCAGGTGCATGATGTATTGCAGCGCTGTAGAGCAGCTAATGCTCCACTGCACCTTGTACTACACAGCAGCTCTGCAACGAGTAGCGTAGATCACGGGAGAGTGCAAGATGGCTCTCTTCTTCCAGTGATATAATTAGATCCATTGCTCATCTGTCACACCGAAGCGCTGTGGCAACAGACACTCGGCCACCCGTGACACCGCTCTGCCTGCTCCTCCATCAGGAATACTGACACGTCTGCATGTTGCAACGTGCCCCAGTAGCAGGAGCTCAGACCTCTGGCTTAGGGCTATGTCACTTTGGCTCCTACCCACTTGTCATCAGAGACGCTGTCTCCTATTCTGACAGCGACAAGGGGCAGAGACAGTGAGTGTAAAGCTGTACAGAAGTATCTTCTTCTCTGGATGTCTCATTCTTCTTCCGACGACTTCTGTGTCTTGCCATCTCTTTTAGTGTGCTTTTCTTACTCTGGATGCTCCCTGGGGGCACAGATCTGTCATTATTATTTAGCTTCCCTTGCGCCATCCAGAGCTGTAATAAATCCCAAAGAAGGCCACTGCCATCAGCATATTGCAGTACAAGCATCACAGAGAAATGGGGTCTGTCCCTATGAGGAGGAAACATCCTGAGCCTCAGAGACAAGAACTCAACCCCTCTCACATGGCAAAACCTTCATTTGTCTCTAATGGCAGTCAGTGAACTTGGGGGTCCAAGGCATGGCATCCTCAGAGGTTAGGTTTCACTTTGCTTTTTCAGAGCAGTTCTCTGCAGGGACACAAGGCATTGTGTCCTGTAGCAGGGATGTTTATCTGAACTTATGATGGCTAGACTCCAAAAAAAACCCGTGAGATATTTTTTAATGTTTGTAAACATTCCTGCCCAAGTGGGATGAAAAGTGGAACTGTAGCAAATGTTCAAAGGCAGATAATCTTCAGAAACAAAAATTAGATGCCCACACATCAGTTAAAATGCTTCATTTCTGTCACAGGCTGTTTATTTATGGGTTTTATTTATAATTTATGGCTGTATCAAAAGCCTTTTTGACATTAGTGAAGGCACAACAAGGCTCCAGGTAGTGGTCATGACCTGCTCCCTGAAGCTGCCTGGTCAAAAACGTACCTGAGGGTGGTGGAGACGCTGAGGACGACAGCTTCCGTTCCCTGACCACAAAGCTGGAGAGCAGTGCCTCCCTCTGCTTGGCGTCAGCTGGAGACAGCTGAGACGAGTGTCAGGGGCTATTTCCCACAAAGCCAAATTGTGAAAAGGCTTTAAGATTTTGTAGCTGCTTCCAGCCTTTCCAGCAAGGCTGCTTGCAAAGAGGGAGTGGGGGAGTGTGTGACATCTCCATCCTCATACCCTCCAGCACCATCCTTTCCCTTAGGTGACCTGGGCTATCATCAGTTCTCCCTTCAGGAACATCGGCCTCTGCTAATCTTGATAATATTTCAGTCGTCTCTGTATCCACACAAAATATGCAGCAAGCATTTTTTAGCTGCAGTCTCTTGCAGTGCTCTAAAATCATTTGAGCAAGGGTCAACATCAAGCGGGGAGATCCCATGGTTATCAGGCCTTTTTCCAGGCAGATGGAAGATGGATGTACTGCTGAACTCCTGTGCATTGCATTCAGCCACATCAGCTGGAAAAGTTGAGTCACAGCTGAGCTAGATGAGACTCTCCTGTCTGATACGTGTCATGGAAATCATGTCTTCAGCTGATGCCTGGCCACTGGAGACAAAATGAATAGTATCAAACGTGTCCAGAAAGGACAATTCTTAAGGAAGAAACTCCATGTTTTCACCTTGTGTGAATATGTCCAAAGACCTATTTTTCTCATCCTAAGACCTCATTTTCACATGCTGGACTCGTGAGTAAAGAGGTTGTTAATGTGCTCAGCCCCAGGCTCCTTCTCTTCCCTTGATGAGGTGAAGCACTGCTCTCTATAGGGGAGAAGAACCAACAGAGAAGATGCAAAAGACTGTCAGGGGACTTGTAAAAACTTTCCATGCTCATCAGCCTGCAGTTGAACCTCCTCAGTGCTCTCCTGGCATCACCTCTCCTGACTGGATCTCAGCTCCCTTGGGAGGTTTCTGTTCTTGTGTTTTTTGTTGTCCAGGGTTTCAGGAGGCCTTCTAGCCTAACACCTCGTCAGAGTAAAGGCAGCTTTTACAGAGCTTTTTTTACAGAGTAATGCCAGATTAAGTTAGGCATCTTCAAAGTTAGATTGGAGCATATACAGCCACATTATGAGTATCTTCAATGGTGGAGGCTCCACAACTTCTCTGGACAACCTGGTCCAGCGTTTGACCAGCCTGCCTGAGAATTTTTCTCCCTAATATCCAGTGTTAGTGGTGTTACACTACCACAGCTCGATATATACATTGAGCTTCTTGTTGCCCCTCTCCTTTCGCATCTACAGGTTCAAGGTAGCGAGGATAACATACTTTACCTGGGATTCTCATCTGCTTCACCTTTCTTATCCCTTTATGTCTATGTGGGACTACTTGTAAGCTGTATTGGTTAAATTGTCATCACTGCTGGCCATAGCTAGTAAGAGTAGGCCAGTGTTATCCAAAGATGTGGATGCGGTAGGCTGCTAAGAGAATCACAGAATAACACAGACTGAGAGGGACCTCAGAGGTCTCTGCTCCAACCTCCTTCTCAAAGCAGGTCAGCTCTGAGGTCAGACAAGGCTGGTCAGAGCTTCATCCAGTCCAGCCTTGGAAACCTCCAAAGCCAGAGACTGCATAACCTCTCTGGGACGCCTTCACCTCTGTCTGATTGTCCTCCTGAAGAAAAAGAATCTCCGTATATCCAGGCTGAGACTCTTGTGTTTCAACTTATGTCCTTTGCGTCTTCCTTCCTGTCTAGCCCCACTTTGGAGAGCCCATCTTGGTCTCCTCAATGACCTTCCCATAGGCACTGGGGGCTGCTGCTAGGTCCTTGAAGCCATCTTTGCTCCAGGCTGAACAAGCCCAGCTCCCCTAGCTTCTCCTCACAGAGCAGGTGCTCCAGCTCCATCGTCTCCTCTGAACTCACTTCAGTTTATCAATGTCCTTTTTCTACCAGGTGGGGACAAAACTGTTCGCAGTATTTAGCTGTGTTTTAATGAGTTCTGAGTAGAGGGAGATAAAAACTCCCCTTGATCTCTATCTCTGACCATGTTTGTTCAGTCGTTGGCCGTTGTTACTGTCAGGACTCACTGCTGGCCCATGTCCTGTTTACTGCCCACCAGAACAGCTCATGTTGTTGCAAAGGGTCTTTCCATTCCAGGTGCAGGACTCTGTATTTGTCCTGGTCAAGTTTCATGAGGTCCCTGTTGGCCTGTTCCTCCAGCCAGTCTAGGTCTACCTGAATGGCAGCCCTGTCCTTGAACATAACAATAGATTTCCCCAATTGGATGTCATCTGGAAAACTGATGAGTAAGCCCTCTGTCACCTCCTCCAGAGCACTGGTAAAGGTATGAGACAGAACTAGTCCCAGGACAGACCTGTGTAGTGCTCTGGAGCTCAGCCTGAGACAAGGATCCAGCTGTGCTGCTCCAGTTGATATTGGGAATTATGTTTTGTGATGTGTCACTACTGCTGCTGAGCATGTGTATTAAGCCCTCAGCAGAGTTTCCAGCCTCTTCCCATGCACCTTTCTACAAAAACTAGAAGTCAGCGAATGTGACGCAAATCTTCAAGAAGGGCCGGAAGGAGGATCTGGGGATCTACACGCCTATCAGTCTGAGCTCGGTGCTGGGAGAGGTTATGGAGCAGATCATCCTCAGTGCCATCATGTGGCACACACAGGACAACCAGGTGATTAGGCCCAGTCAACACCGCTTTGTGAAAAGCAGGTCCCGCTTGACTGACCTGATCTCCTCCTATGACAAGGTGACCCACTTAGTGGATGAGGGAAAGGCCGTGGATGTTGTCTGCCTAGACTTTAGTAAAGCTTTTGACACCATTTCCCACAGCATTCTCCTGGAGAAACTGGCAGCTCATGGCTTGGACAGGCATGCTCTTCTCTGGGTAAAAAACTGGCTGGACAGCCGGGCCCAAAGAGTTGTGGTGAATGGAGTTAAATCCAGTTGGTGAGACGGTCACAAGTGGTATTCCCCAGGGCTCAGTACTGGGGCCAGTTGTGTTTAATATCTTTATCAATGATCTGGATGAGGGGATCGAGTGCAACCTCAGTAAGTTTACAGGCAACACCAAGGTGGGTAGGAGCATTGATCTGCTTGAGGGTAGAAAGGCTCTTCAAAAGGATCTGGACAGGCTGGATTGATAGCCTGAGGTATGAGGTTCAACAAGGCCAAGTGCCAGGTTCTGCACTTGGGTCAGAACAACCCCATGCAACACTACAGGCTTGGGGAAGAGTGGCTGGAAAGCCACCTGGCAGAAAAGGACCTGGGGGTGTTGGTTGACAGCTGGATGAATACGAGCTGTCAGTGTGCCTGGGTGGCCCAGAAGTCCAATAGCATTCTGGCTTTTATCAGCAACAGTGTGGCCAGCAGGACCAGGGAAGTGATTGTGCCCCTGTACTCAGCACTGGTGAGGCTGCACCTCGAGTACTGTGTTCAGTTTTGGACTCCTCATTGCAAGAAAGACCTTGAGGTTGACATGCGGAAACAGACTCCACAACTGGGAAAGTTGTAAAGTAGGTATGTTTATTGCAGCACTGGGTGCACGGGGGATAGCTCCACCACAAATGTGCACACCCGCCGTAGCAGTTTTTCTTGTATTTATACAGACATACTCATAACCCCCTCCCCAAAAGGGCAGTCTCTCCCAGGAGATCATTTCCATAGCCCCCGCCTCAGGTTCCTCCTTGACACGCCTCCTGATGGTCGTGGGCAGGGGTCTTTGGGATGAAGGCCACAGGTCTTCCTCACTGTGTGTTTTTCACTTCTTCCCTAGAATTCCTGTTTTGGCTGAGCTTGCAGAGCCAAACCGGTTCCCAGCCTGGCCTGTCCTTGAGCGGACATCTGGTTGTCTCCTACTTGTTATTGTTTGAAGACAAATGTTAGTTCTTGTTAGTCCTTATCTCTCCCCTTTGTCTTTTCTTTCTCCCTATGGGTCATGAGTTACAACCTTACTAGCATTTATTTTGTCTCTCTTACCGGCCTTCTTTTTGGGTAGTTAGTATTTCAAAGCAGGGATTAGTATTTGATAACTTCTAACATTTCACAGAGCTATTTCACAGAGCTATGTATTTCACGGAGTCTAATGTAGTCTTATGCCTATTCTTATACCTATCCATACAAATAATAGCTAATATAGTTTTATATGGTCTTATGCCTATCTATACCTATCCCCCTATCAAGGTGTCCAGAGAAGGGCAACGAAACTGGTGAAAGGTCTGGAGCACAAGTCTTACGAGGAGTGGCTGAGGGAACTGGGGTTGTCTAGCCTGGAGAAAACGAGGCACAGGGGAGACCTTATCACTCTCTACAACTACTTGAAAGGAAGTTGTAACGAGGTGAGTGTCAGTCTCTTCTCCTAAGTAACAAGTGATAGAACAAGAGGAAATGGCCTTAAGTTGCACCAGTAGAGGTTTAAATTGAGTGTTAGGAAGAATAACTAAATCACTAAAAGTGTTGTCAAGCATTGGAACAGGCTGCCCAGGGAAGTGGTTAAGTCACCATCTGTCATGGACCGCTGGTATCTCGTCTTTGGGAATCACAACCCAGAAGGCCGTTGTGATTCCCCTCGTATATCAGAAGGTTTGTTTCACTCCAAAGGTCTATACCACAATCAAAGACTTCTAGCAGAGAGCTACAAAACACCACTCTCCGGGGGCTGCTACCACTCCACACTCTAGGAGGGAAATGCCCCACTCCCTCTTGGGAGTGCCCCACCTTTAAACCTCCCATAGGTCACGTGGTCTCCAGCTGACCACCGTGACTCACAGCACCTGTCTCAACAAGGCACAGGTGCTTCCCATATAGCAGCCAGGAAACTTCCCCGACAACCATCCCTGGGATATTTAAAAGACATGTAGATGTGGGGCTTAGGAACATGGCTTAGTGGTGGAGCTGGCTGTGTTATGTTAATGGTTGGGCTAGATAATCTTCAAGGTTTCTTCCAACCTAAACGATTCTATGATTCTATGAAAAATTACTTCATCTTTGAGCTGCTTCACTTCAGCATGCACTGGACCTGGCAGCTATCTAGGTCTCTTGCACTTGTTGAACAGGGGGTTTATACTCCCTCATGGCAGTCAGCTGGAGACCAGAGCACCTGAATATGAGGAATAGCTAGAGTTTGCTATGTGCAAAAGTCTGCCTGGCCACCCTTACCCAACAGCAGCAGCTGAGAAACCCCACACTCACTCGAAGAGTTCTCAGGAGTTTCCAAGGAGCCCATAAGACTGGGAGGATCTCGAAGCAAAGCCCAGAAGCAGCTGCACAGACTCTTGCTGCTGTTGGCTCCTCCTGTTTGCTGTGCTCTGGGGAGTGCAAAGGCTACGCTGTTAGTTGTTTTTGTGCACCTGATTTCAACGTTTGTGCAAGCAGCTGTCATTAATAGCAGCTCATTACCTTATTGTACGGAGTGTCTAGTTGCAGCAAAATGGCAGCCTTTGCTGTGATGTAGGAGAGATGATGTAGGAGAGGACTCAACAAACCATTGTAAAGATTGGGGGTATCCCCGCTACTCTCCAGAGGTTTGCAACAAGCCACCGTTCTGTCCTAGAATATCATGAGATGATGCTTATCCACACAGTTTGGCAAAGTTTGATCTCTTGTCTTAGAAAATAATTATTCTGAGTACCCTTGTTTGCCATGTTACCCACGCCTTCACCCTGCTGCCTGGTGAGGGATCCCCTGGACATGGGGCAGGGTTGCAGGGGCCTCATCACTGCCTCCATATGATCTTCCCTGAAAATGGGGCAGCCTGTTCCATCGTGTCCTCTGCCCTACAGTAGCTGAGGGCTTCGTTGTCTGGAGAAAGGATGGCAAGAAGCCAGGACAGTTTAGGAACATGATGGCATTGAGACCAGGCTTTGAGAGAAGAGATGTAGATGTGATGGATTATGGGGGGAAAGTCTGGGGACCTGACTCTGATTCCATCCATTCCACACCCAGGCACAGGCAGGCGTGTTGCCTGCTGATAATCACAACCACTCCTCTCTGCACTGCTCATCCCTCTCACCACCCAGGAACAGTAGCAATGAACAAAGAGGCAAACTGTGTCCCTTGCCCATTGCTGGAGATAAAAAAATTACTTGGAATTTACTTTTTTTAAACTTTTCAGTGTGTGATACGAAAGTGATATGAATAAGGCTATTCTTTACTGATAATTCTGAGCTTTCAGTGCAGAAAAATATGTACTCTCCAGTCAAATATGGAAAATACAGTCAACGTTTTATCTGCAGCCCTCTGCAATTTTAGCTGAGGGAAGATAACGTGCTATAATTTTGAATCATTGATTGAAAACTTGTTCACCACAAAGTATCATCTCTCTGCTCAATTTTTCCACATTCAAGTTTGTGCTGACACAGCTCCAGCAGAACGTTAATCTTGTCTAATCACTAGCACAGAGCAGTTAGGAGGCCTGTGGGGTTTTTTGAGTGTATATCTTCAGTACACCAATGTAGCTGCACTAGTGGAAAGTCCCAGCAAACGTATTTCTTGGTTGGTGTAATTCAGCAGGCCCTTGCTACAGGTTGTAATTAACTACCACCCAGCGCACAGACGAAAAAGTTTGTGAGGCTACTGCTAGATTGGAGATAAATCATTTGTTTGGGAAAGGTAGGACTACAGTGGAGAAGAGGTGTGTAACTGAAATGTTACCAGAAGAAATGTTCTAGAGTTCATGTAATAGCTTACTAGACAAAGTCCTGTAGACAGAATGAAATGTATGTGCCAAAATCAATTAGGACCTTATGAAAATTTAATCAAAGTTTATGGTAAATAATTCCACCCTAGACAAAGCTACATTTCATCAATTTTTTATTGTTACTCATTTAAATTGAAGTGGTTACTGCACAGAGCAGGAACTTTGTTGTCATAAATTAATCTAAGCACAGTCCAGGGATCAGTTTGGGGTAAGCTCTTTGCTTTGTGTTAGGATTCCTGGTCCTGCTCCAAGAAGCAGTTTAGCATTTTAACGAATCTCCTCCAGTCTTCTACTGTGTGTATTGCTCTCAGAGCACAGACTGGACCTCAGGTCTCTCCCTGTACAAGCAAGTACCAAATTCCCAGGACAAAACATTAGATTTTGGATTAGCAAATCCCTCATTCCTCTCTGAAGTGCAGGAAGCTTAGCTGAAGGACTGGAGGGTCGCCTTCCCCCAGCTAGCCTGTACCGCAGCAGCTTGGGAGCTACCCATGCAGAGGATGGGGCAGGCTGCAGAGTCTGCAACATAAGCCCTTTGTTATGCAGCAGTGGCTGTTCTTTCTTCCTCAGATGATTATATGAAAACCTGAATGTATCCAGGTATGTTTTCTGCATAAATGCAGCAGAACTTTCGAAGCTCTGGAGTCCCCAGCACAAGAAGGACATGGAGCTACTGGAGTGGGTCCAGAGAAGGGCCACGAAGATGATCCAAGGGCTGGAGCACCTCTTCTATGAAGACAGGCTGAAAGAGTTGTGGCTGTTCAGCCTGGAAAAGAGAAGGCTCCGGGGTGATCTTATAGCAGCTTTCCAGTACTTAAAGGGGGCCTACAGGAAAGCTGGAGAGGGACTTTTTACAAGGGCAAGTAGTGATAGGACAACAGGCAATGGCTTTAAACTGAAAGAGGGCAGATTTAGATTAGATGTAAGGAAGAAATTTTTCACTGTGAGGGTGGTGAGGTACTGGAACAGATTGCCCAGAGAAGTTGTAGATGCCCCATCCCTGGAAGTGTTCATGGCCAAGTTGGATGAGGCTTTGGGCAAGCTGGTGTAGTGGAGGGTTTCCCTGCCCATGGCAGGGGGGTTGGAACTAGATGATCTTTGAGGTCCCTTCCAACCCTAACCATTCTATGATTCTATGATTCTATGGCTCGGGTTTCCGAATGGTTGAGTCCATACAAATTCCTTAGGCTTTTTTGAAACCAAGACGACCTGTTATCTCTGTAGCCACAAAATAGTCATTGCGTTGGTCATATCTGTCCATTCCTATGCTGGCTGTGGACTGACATGCCTAAACGTATGTTTACCTGGAAGAATTCAAAGACCTAATATGTGCGCAGGTGGCATGTGTGGCATGTGTATATGTGCATAATCCGCAATATTTGCATTGGCCAAAAAAGTATTTGTTTTAACATCCAGATAGGTTTGCAGGTCCTGGAAAGTAACTGCAGAAAACATTCAGGGAAGACAGAATGCATGAACTGCTCAGCATTTTGTGATAGAAAGGGTCAATGAAATTCTTGGCAGTGTAAAGAGGGAAGTAATGATTAAGGGTGAAAAGGTGGCTTTTACCTTTATGCACATAATTGGCTAGACTAGGCCTAGGGTAATGTGCAGATCTGGTATACTTATATTAAAAGAATCATAAAAAGTTGCTGAGAGTGCAAAAATACCCTAAAAATGCAGAGATTGGAGGAAGTAGAATTCCTTGGGAGATATAAAGAGCACCATCACTTTAGCTCAGCAAAGGAAAGTTCAAGGTGACCTCGAAAGGAAAATTAACTAGGAATGGAAGTGTTTAATTTACTTTATAATTCTGGACAAAGGCATAACAAGAAATGATGATTCAAAGCAAGGCTAGACAAATTTAAATGAGAAATAAGGCACAAATATGTTTTAGGGAGGTTATAAACTATTGAAGCTAACTACTGAAGAAATTTATTGGTTCTGCATCTCCTGATGCGTCCAAATGCCCTTCCGAAGTTTCCCTAAGTAAAACACAAATTATCAGATTCAGCACAAAGATAACAGGGTGAAATGAAGTGATCAGTGTTCTGGCTGTTTCTAGTGCTGAGGCTCTAGATTTTATCTTTTTATTAGGTATAGATGATGTAATTTTACTTTATAAGTGCAAAGTTTATCAGTATTCTTACAAAGCATTCATTGGGTCTATAAACAGAATCAATTAATCAGGTATTGATATGGCAGGTAGGGGGTTGATCAGAAATACAAAATATCAGAACATCCATGTGATTAATGAAGCAGCTGAGGCACAAGTGATTTCACATTAGTGGGCCGGTGTTCGGTCTCAGAGAGCAAGTGGAGTGTCATTTCAGAGAGCAAAATCCATGATGTTGCTGAAGCTCATCCCAGTATGAAGAGCTGCATGAACATACTGCCACTGGTAAAGATCAGATTGATTCAGTGGCTGTCATGATTTCCTGCAAACAAAACACATACTAACAAAAATCAATAAACAGGTGCTAAATTTAATGCAGTATGAATGAATACTCCAACAAATATCAATGCCTCAGTCATCTAGGCAGCTAAACAATTATATTTATGTTCATAAAAATGACTACAAAAAATTGAGAAATCTTCACATTTCACACTGATCTCCCTCCTTCCAGCCTCATCATGTGCTTGGGACTTTTCAACCTGGACAGCAACAGGCAGAACAGCCCCATAGTAGCTTTTCAGTGCTAAATGTTGGAACCAGGGGACCCATCTCTGCTTCCAGATGCCCAAGTTGGGGGAGCATCCTGTCCTTGCCAGCATCAAAGCAAGCTCTGGATACATGATCACCAGGGAACACATTTGAGTTTCCCTAAAACCTATTCTTTGTGTAACTCAAGCTGCTCTACAGGAAACACAGCACATGGGCAAAATTGTCCAAACCCAAGATCTGTCCTTTCACCCCAGGACCAGAGGAAACGACAAGCATGGGATGCAAAAGGCCACCTTCTGCCCAGCCACTCCCGGGTGCAACAGCTCCAGGAGCAGGAAATGAAGATCTATGTTAGTCTTAAATGGAGTTGACAATCTGTCTTCAATGAGAGCTTTTGATCCACTGCTCCTTTGGGAGTGAACTAAATTGTAGCACCAAAGGCAGGTATAGTTCTGCATGCAGGGGTTTATGCTGCTCCATTCAGAAGTAAATTCAGGTGAACTTTCCTGGGAATTTAAGTTGACCAATCCATATTCATATCTGTGGGAGCAGAACCAGCCTATTTCAGTTCTTCTTATATGCACTGACTGGGTGATATCCAATATCTCCTACTACCTTCAGACATTGCCTTGCTGCTATTTATGGCACGTTGATATCATACTGCACCATGAGGACACCATTCTACCTATCGCCACATTTGCAACATAAAATGTCAGGCAGGGAAACTGATATGCAGGAAATCCTGGCAATGGGTTCCCATTGGTATATAGCACATATTTATCTTTCTACCAGTGAAAACCTTTGCACAGGGGTTTGACTTCTCCTGGGCTGATGATGAATGATTCTGTGAATTCAGTTTGGTCCCATCTCTTCCTCAGTGCTGATAAAGGTGAAGAGAAGCAAAGGAAGGAAATGAAAACTTTTCTCCTCAAGGGATTTGGTTAACCACATCCATCTGGAACATTTTTATTATCAGGAAAAATAACAAGAAAAACAGATAAACTGCACACAGGAAGGTATTAGCAAATTTCTTCGCTCCAATTCGCCAGAGAGAAAGCCTTTTCTGCACATTCATCTTATATTTACATTTCACCTCCCCTTTTCCCCTTCTTTTCTGAATTTCTCCAGATAACACAATTTAGTTATCTCCGCTCCCGTTCCCCAAAGTTCTTAATGTTTGATGAATAATCTCAGTTTCTCTCTTTCAAACCAACCTGAGAATCCCCCGTTGCCAGCAACACCCCACCTGACCTGTATTTTCAGCCCCTTCTTGGCATCCTATAGGCAGTTATTATCCCCATACCTTAGAGGAATATTTCTCACAATTTCTTTTAATTATTTTGAGAAAGGTCAGAGTGCCTTCCAGCACAACTCCTTCAGCAGCATCTCGGCATCCCAGTGCTTCTCTCACTTCCCTGAGTAGCGAACCAGGGGTTCAACAGCTCTGGAGAATGGACATCTGACCTGCTTGTTGCTTGCTTGTGCCGCAAAGACAAAGTCAGCACTTTGGTTTGTCTTTGGTATCCCAGATGAGGGTCTCAGTGCAATGAAAGTCTTCAGAAAAGGGGACATTTGTCCTGATGACACCACCCTTTTTGGAGATGAGGATTTAGTCTCAGTCCTGCTGAGTTTCCTCTATGAGTTGTGCTTCCTGAAAGTTCAGATTTCCTGGAACTGGAACTATGTCAGGGAAAATCTAGAAGAAGGGGCTGAAGAAATATCCTTGTTTGTATCAGACCCGCATTTCCACAATGTCCCATCCTGTACCAGAACAGGGACAGACTCACTACAATCTCGTTGGCCTCCATCTTGTTCTCAGCTATTCCAGCTCCCAAGTCGCTCCCCAACAGCGCAGATCTACAGCTGCATTTCAGAAGTGGGGTTTGAATGGTTAAAGCAGTCAAATGGATGTCCAGGAATATGCCTCATACTCCTGTCTCTCTCTGCTGTGTCCCTGCCTCTCCGTCTCCCTCCGCTGTTATGCAGCAGAAGGCAGTGCCTCCTGAGAATGTCTGAATATTTGCAGAATGCTTTGGGAACCCTGAATGAGAGAGTCCCTAAATATAGGCACAGGCTTATGTCAAGCCAAATAAAATGAACTGAATGAATCAAAGCCTGGAAATGGCTGGCTTGGACCTTTGCTTCCCTTCTGAAAGCTCAGGAACACTACAGCATCCCAAAGCACTTCAGGGACACTGTGAGGGAGGAAACCTGAAATCTCGGAGATATGATACTGGCAAAAAAAGGTCTTTTTTTCCACTTTTTTTCTTCTGGGTACAAGCAGATGAAAGGGACTCTGTGATTACAAATAGTTGCAAAGTGGTTTGTGGATCTGTGTCCAATGTTGAAGTAGCAATGAGATGCTAAAGCTTCTGCAAATACTGCTGCATTATTATTGCACCAATAGTTACCCTTTCCATCTACATGAGGCCTGGAGGAACTTGCTTTCTGCTAAAATCACTATGTGGTATGCAAATGTATTTATGTGCTGTGCTTGTATTATCACTGGCTTCCTAGATTTAATCCTGGAGTGACTGATGGGCCTGTTTGTAGAAGGACACTGAAGACACGGGCAGTTGATCTGCCAGTAGAGAACAAGGAAAATCTAATTAAGCAAGTAAAATAAATGCATTGTGCCTGCAAAAGAGCTCTGCTGGCACATTGGCTCTGAAGAACCCTTTGGCAGCTCCCAGGCTGACTCGGTTTGACTGTCCAACAGTGGGGCCAAATGGGTACATGGTACCTGGCCCACAACTCCGCTCTCTTCTACTCTGCAAACTTGAGGTTCTACAGCTCCCAAAATCGGCAGACCCAATGCAGTTTGCAGCTCAGCTGCTGTCTGCTCAGCTACTATCTGCTCTGTTACTTCATCACACAGGACAGGCTCTCAAGCCACAGCTACACTGATGGGAAGGCCTTCAGGTCAAGCCAGCCTTCCTAAGAGGAATTCCATGGAGTAATTTGCCTTTGCCTCCCAGGGGTCAGGGCAGCATGGTGCCCAGCACTGCCATCACCAGGGTTCTTGTGGAGCTAAGCTGCAGTGGAGCCAAGCTGCAGTGGAGCCCTCACATCAGCCACGCCACAGCCCAAAGGCTGAGACAGCTTAATCCAGCACTTGCTGGAGGAGGACAAAGGCTTCATCGGAAGCATTTGGACTCCCTACGCAAGCAGCTTTCGCTAATGATGCTGTTTGTTCTCCTGAGAAGTGGAGGCCTTCTCCTCGTAGCCCTATATGAACATGCAGTAAAGTCTAAATTTTATAAGCAACTGAAGAACAATTCTTGTAATGGAAGATATTTGGCAACTTTATCAGCAGCTGCTTCTGTGCCCCCAGCAGTGCATGCACACAGCCTGCTGTGTTAGGAATGCTACGGTGCCATGGGAGTCAGGAACAGAATTTCCCAGGAGCATTCAACCGTGCAGATGTACAGCCTACAGAAGAGGTAGTTGTATTAGTTATGGGTATGAACACAGGTCTCAGAATGTGTAGAATAGCTGGATTGAGTACAGCATATACACAGCATTCACTGAGAACAAGAGGTGTTCCTTCCGATCACAGATCCTTCCAAAATTTGAGCTAGATTTTGGCAAAATCATGGATCCAGTGGGACACCACATGAATTGTGGGTTTCCTTCAGCCTCTGGAAGATATACATGGGTTTTTTAAAACTACGGTATAAAAATTCCCTGAAATAGATTCAACACGCTTCAAAAGTCTCAGGTCAGCGTAACAGGGATCACTGAAGCTTTCCTAGGCTCTGTCCGATTTAGCAATATGAGGGCTCCAAGGGGATTTCTCCTGTAACATTTCTAGATAAATATGGAAATTCCCACATGCTATTGGTTGTCAAGAACAAGTGTAGGCTGGGATGGGTACGAGCTTCATAAGAGGTAGCCTTTTCTAGACCTTGAGAAGAAAACTGGTTTACCTATTGTATGAAATTAATAATGACAAGTTTAGACCTCTTCTTCCTATATCTCGATTATGCAGATTACCCGTAATTTGCAACAATGGTCTAGATGTCCATCTGAGCAGTCTTAATTTGCTTTATTAGGAAAACTTGATGAGGAAGGTTACTTGTGTAAGGGACTAGGGGATCTAGCAGATACGGGTGGACGAGGTGGCAGCAAATGACTCTCAGCAGAAAGGACCAGGAAACAAATAGGAATCAGTAGCTCGGATGCTAGACTCCATGAAATATAAGAGTGAGTGGAGCTATATGCAATGGTAAGCATCTGGGCTGGAAAATAAGTCAGTTACTGGAGTTTGCAAATGAAAAACATATGTCTGCAAGTCAAGCTAAAAAAAGGGAGGAATAAGCTTCTTCCAGTAAAACTCATATTTTGAGAGGTGTGATGATGGGGCAGACAGGCGGTGAAAGTATCTCAATGTCGATTAGGTTGAATGTCAATTGGAAAAGACTTGTCGAGCGCATTAAAGACTGATAATTTTTCTAAAGTTTCAGTAGGAAAACTAGACAGGAGGTGGACAGTAATTAATGTAAATTCCAAGGAAAAGCCCAGGAAATCAAATGTTAACAGCCTCCACAATAAAACAAAATGAGTTAATCATAATTATCATTATGACAATGTGTATCAGGGGAATTAATAATTGTGAGTTAATTGTTATCAGTGCCATCCTAACTTTCTCCTGGTGTATTTGCTTTTTTTCCTCCTCTTATTTGGTCTTATTATTTTAAAGAGATGCTGTCAACTTGAAATCCAAGCTTTTTCAAAAAATAAATTAAAAGCTATTGCTCTTCCCTTTCTGCTGGTTATGACTTTGGAGTTATGTACAGCTCTTTTTAAAATGTTTTTTCTTCCTCACATACAAAAGCTGCAAAAGCGAACCAAGCTACTGTGGAACAGTGACAGTCATTAAAAAAAATGCCACCAAAGATTCAAAGTAAACAAACCGGAAAATCTATTTCTTTCTGGTCTCCCAGGATTCAAAATTTAGAGACCCCAAATGAATAGGGTACCTGATGAGAGCTGTTCTTTCAGATAAATGTCATGCAGAGTTACAGACAGAA
The DNA here is from genome assembly GCF_009769465.1 of Tauraco erythrolophus. NCBI lineage: Eukaryota > Metazoa > Chordata > Aves > Musophagiformes > Musophagidae > Tauraco > Tauraco erythrolophus. Next base: position 117,987,224 of record NC_141465.1, on the reverse strand, counting down.
TCAAAGCTTCAGCTATGTCTCTCTCATGTTTCTTAAGAGAGCTGCACTTTACAGGAAAAGTTATCTGAGTTTCTTATCAGTGGGGAGTAGACCCTGGATAAATGGAAGGATTACTGTAGCAGATTTGTGTTGAATTTAAAGGGAAAATTGAACCTTTCTTAAAATTATGTTATCATTCTAGGGAATGATACAACTACAGACCGGTCAGCCTCACCTCTGTGCCTGGCAAGGTCATGGAGCAGATTCTCCTGGGAACCATGCTAAGGCACATGGAGAGCAAGGAGGTGGTGGGTGACAGCCAACATGGCTTCACCAAAGGCAGATCGTGCCTGACCAACTTGGTGGCCTTTTACGATGGGGTGACAACATCGGTGGACAAGGGTCGACCAACGGATGTCATCTACCTGGACTTGTGCAAAGCTTTTGACACTGTCCCGCACGACATTCTTCTCTCTAAACTAGAGAGGCATGGGTTTGATGGATGGACCACTCGGTGGATAAGGAATTGGCTCAATGGCCGCACTCAGAGAGTAGTGGTCAACGGCTCAATGTCCAAGTGGAGACCGGTCACGAGTGGCGTCCCTCAGGGGTCCGTGTTGGGCCCGGCCCTCTTCAACATCTTTGTCGGTGACGTGGACAGTGGCATGGAGTGCACCCTCAGCAAGTTCGCCGATGACACCAAGCTGTGTGGTGCCATCGACACGCTGGAAGGGAGGGATGCCATCCAGAGGGACCTCGACAGGCTGGAGAGGTGGGCCCGTACCAACCTCATGAAGTTTAACCAGGCCAAATGCAAGGTCCTACATCTGGGTCGTGGCAATCCCAGGCATAAATACAGACTGGGTGGTGAATGGATCGAGAGCAGCCCTGAGGAGAAGGACTTGGGAGTACTGGTGGACGAGAAGCTCAATATGAGCCGGCAATGTGCTCTTGCGGCCCAGAAGGCCAACCGCGTCCTGGGCTGCATCAAGAGGAGCGTGGCCAGCAGGTCGAGGGAGGTGATTCTCCCCCTCTACTCTGCCCTTGTGAGACCTCACTTGGAGTACTGCGTCCAGTTCTGGAGTCCCCAACATAAGAAGGACATGGACCAGTTGGAGAGGGTCCAGAGGAGGGCCACGAAGATGATAAGAGGGCTGGAGCACCTTTCCTATGAGGACAGGCTGAAAGAGTTGGGGCTGTTCAGCCTGGAGAAGAGGAGGCTCCGGGGTGACCTTATAGCGGTCTTCCAGTACCTCAAGGGGGCCTACAGGAAAGATGGGGAGAGGCTGTTCAGGAGGGCCAGTTATGATAGGACAAGGGGTAACGGTTTTAAAATATAGGGAGGTAGGTTCAGGTTGGATATTAGGAAAAAATTTTTTACCATGAGAGTGGTAGAACACTGGAGCAGGTTGCCCAGAGAGGTGGTGGATGCTCCATCCCTGGAGACGTTCAAGGCCAGGTTGGACAAGGCCCTGAGCAACCTGATCTAGTTGGAGATATCCCTGTTCCTTGCAGGGGGGGTTGGACTAGATGACCTTTGAAGGTCCCTTCCAGCCCTAACCATTCTATGATTCTATGATTCTATGAATGAAGCTACCTGCTATCTTTGAACCATTGTTATTTCTCATGTTAGAGATGGGCCCGTTATGTACAATCGTACGTAATTTGACTGATGCTCTGCAATATGCAGTCTGTTATTTCTGTTTGTCATCCTTTACACCTGGTCATAGCTTTCTTTATTTATATTGTTATAATGTCCTTTTTATAGATGTACTTTATTACATTGCAGAGACAAAATTAACTTTTTTAAAGCTTTATTCAATTTTCTAAGACCACTTTGAAGTGAAGAAATAGTTGTGGGTAAGCCCACCCTCCAAGTTGTCCAAGGTTAAAAGAAACCCAAAAAAATTCAACCTGTACACTGCATTAAATGCTTATAAATGCCATCAAAAGTATTATAAGACTTGATGCTAGAGTTTATGTGGGACATGATAGCAGATGCAGTTTGTGTTTCAAATGGTTGGGTCTATGACCAGATGTCTGTGAACATTGCAGGAGGAACAGGTCCTGCAAACCACGGAGGCAGTAGATTACAGTATGCCTGCAGACTGTAAAGCATCTGAGAAAGTAAATATATATATATATATTCTTAAAAACCACTTCCTTCACTGATGATGAAGATCTATAAAAATAAAAAGCACCAACAACAAGCCCAGGGATCACAGAGAAGCACTAAAGAAGCACATCTCTGAGATCAGATCTAGCAGAAATCAGCAACAGTTTAAATGAAAGCGTACATGTAAGAGAGAGAAAGTAAACAGAGGTCATGTATGTGAAAACACACTATGTTTATATTCTGCCTTCTGAATAGAGGTGTCGTGAACTTCAGTATGTGTCAGAGCTGTGGCCCTGTGAAAAACCTCTTTGTCAGAGTTTCATAGCCCTGAGACTCTCTTGGAAGGACCTCAGGCTACCTCATCAGACCAAGCTGGCCCAGTGGTGCAGCTGCAAAGGGATTGGGACACCTGGAAGGAAGTAAGCAAAGCACAGAGCGCAGGATCCAACCAAACAGGACTACATCTGCCCTGCTGAGAGCTTAAAGATTTCCCCTGGCTGTATCAGATGGTGACCCTAACCCCGGTCGGAAACAACGTGGAAAGTCTGCAGCCCCATGCTGAGCCCAGCTCTTGGTCCACTCTCAGGCTAGCAGCAGCTGTTTGGAGAGGAGCAGCATTCCCATCTCACCCCCAATTCCCACCTCCAGCTGAAGCCTCCAGGTCTCCAATTCACTGGTGTCTCATAAATAAAACCCTGAGTCTCAACAGCTTTGACGTTTCTGAAGCCCTTATATTCAGAAGGACACTCTTCACCTCCTCTGTGACTGGGAGGAGCAGCTGGCTGTCCTCTAGGTCATGAGGGACTGTCACTTCCACTTACAAGCCACGGGAGAAGGGCTTTGGGCTAGCGAGCGCCAAGCTGCAGAGCTGCAGGAAGAGGAGCTCCAGTTCCTCTTAGGTTTGTTAAGCAGCTGCTATGTTTTTGGATGGATTAAACGTTTACTCGAGTTTGTTTTGTAAACTGAGAGCTTCAAAAGCTTCAGGGTTCGATTCAGCTGTGAGAGCAGCCCCAAGGGCTGGATCGGAGTAGCTTTTGGAGGTGGTGCCTCAAACCCAGCTCCCAGGGCCACATCGGCAGCGTGGGAGCCTGCCACACACCGCCACGGGAAACACTGACGGGAGTAAACTTCTGAGTAGCTACTGTCAAGTCTCAACGTTTTATCCTGGTTATTGGCTCATTCATTTGTATTTGCAGACTTCCTTGAAATTCCTATGGAAGAGAGGATTGCGTTAGGAAGGTGTGAAGCCTTTCAGAGAAAATAAGAATTCTCTTAGTTTTAATTAGTAATTTTTAGTAATTAAATTAGTAATTTAATTAGTAATTAGAACGTTTTCCCTGTTTTCAAAATCTTTCCCAGCTTTATCCACCTCTAGGTTTTTGAGTTCTGGTCACCATTAGAAAATGAAGTGCCAAAAAAACTAATAACAATAGCAGTTTTTGTCTACTGTTTCTACCCCATCTAACAGTGGCAATCCAAGGGAGGTAGGATCCCAAGGAGAGCTTGTTCTCATGAGCTTTCTAATGTGGTGAACCCCAGAATTTTGCAAACTGAGATGAGAATATTAAGGAGTTTTATGAACCTTTTAGTTTTTTCTATTGGTGTCCTCAAAAATGGCTTGCTTGTTCTAAGTCTGTGTGGTGTTTCTGATTCACCAACTCCCCGAAAGGACTCTGTCTTCGCTTCTGTCTCCACCTGAACATTATTCACATAAGTGTAGAACTGCTCAATTTAATTTCAGCATGTATCAGCTTTCAAAATCAGGGATGCTTGGGAAACATGTTTTTAATTAAAAAATAACTTAGCAGTTTCTCCAGCTTTCCAAGAGACATCTTGCTTCTGGAGGACTCACCATCCCTGTTCTCTGTGTCACGTAACCAGGCTCTGTCTAAGAAGCACAAGAGATGCATGAAAAGCAGAGCCTGTAGCCTTTATGCATGGTCAAACCAGCATCACGACATGTTCACTATGGAAAACATGGGAAGGGAAGGGACTTTTGGACTCATCAGGCTCTGTCCCTTGATATCACAGGCCACCACATTATAGAATTCTCTTCTTAGAAGTACTGAATTACATCTTAAAAGTAAATTCTTTTTGCTCACATTGTTCCTGTTGAAAAGCTGTTGCCAGGACATCATTCTCACAGGTGTAGAAGGTTTAATTTTCTGCTGAAATCTATTCATGGCTATCCCCATTTGTTCTTCTGCTAGCACTGCCCTGCAGCTTTTCTCTTGGTAGACGTCTACCCCCTGATGTTACACAGAAATCGAAACTTTTTCTTCTCAGCCTTTCCTGGGTTAAACAAGCCAAATCTTTCCTGTCATCTCTTCTATGATCGTTTCTCCATTCCCCACTTCTCCTAGGTGTATAACCTGGACTTGGGCCAGGCTGAGTTTATCTTTCTTGAACATGAAAACCAATACGCACATAGGAAAAAAAGGCGTATGGCTTTTACAATGCTGTAACTATTTGTCATTTGTAATTATACTCTATTGCCCCTGTGGACAAATTTTAGTGCTATAAAGGTGATCTTCTCGTACAGGAATAACATCTGTTACATCGACATAGTTGTCTACATGGTGAGAAGTCTAAAACTGCCATACACTTGGTTTTACCTTTACTTCTTTGCTGTCAGACTAGCGTAGAGAAGCTGTGCACCAGGTTTACACGTCCACGTTTTCTAAATTGTCTTCAAAAGCCAAAGAGGTTCAAGCATCTGGGAGTCTTACCTACCAGGCCATTGGGGAAAACCTGAAGAGAAGTGTTGAAGATAGGCAGTAAGATTTCTTCTGAGGAAGGAACTGGATCAGGACAAAGCCTGGAGACTGGTGTAAATGATGTGCTTAACTTCAGAGGAGCTGGCCAGAGGTATCCCACCTGCAGGGATGGGAAATAGAGCAGTCTGAACAGACAAGCTTGAATTTGCTCACTTCTGTGATCTATAGTTTTAAGACAGTGGTATGTAACTCATTTTTTCAGTATGTATTTTCCTGGCCAACCTATAACTATGGAGGAAGTTTTATTTTGGATCTAGGCATGGAGGGGCTAAATATTGCCGCTGCAGGCAGCTATAAAGAGGTATTTTGGTTTTATACTTGTTGTATCCTCAGACAATATGGAAAGAGAATAGTGATGTTTTACATGTAACTGAGATACCCCTTTCCCACCACTGCTGTCTACATCAAACCATTGCTGCCTATACTGACCTGCTTCTCTGTTCCTAGTGGCCTTCCGAATTACAATCTGTGGTGTTCATTAAGAGGCCATTAAAATAGATGGACCATTAAAGCCTGACCAGTAAATCTGGCAGCAGTCAACAAATTAAATTCGAGGTCCAGATAAACATTTTAGAAATGGTTTCTTGCTGACCACAGCCGCTCCGACTGAGACGTGTCTGAAAATGATATACTGTAATCTCTCTGGCTGTCAGCTGGCCTGCTGTTATTTGTGCTAAGGCTTCCTCTGCTGTGAAGATAGCTATATTTACAGTGGCTATTTATTCAGCACCGTATTACGTTTAGCTATTAATCATATGGTGACATACTCTGTTTCATTTGGTTAAGTGGAAGAGAATACCTTGTGTATAAAGCACAACCTTCTGTTCGTCTTCTCCAACTTGAATTGCTTGGTCTTTATACAATAAAATTGAGTTTTAGAGTTTAAAGCAATATTCTCATGCTAAGGTCTCTTCTTATAGAAAAGGCAAATGCAAATAAAATTGCCCACTGTTTACTAGGCATAGCCCATATAACCCTGCATGCACTTACACTTGTACCTCTGCTCACGGGATTAGTTCTCCTGACACAAGTAGAACTGTTCCCAGGGGTTAAGTGATGCACCTTCAGAAGCATTCGTAAGATGTCAGCCATAGAAAATCATTGCTGTGTCATTTTCACATTCTATTAATGACGCTTTACTCCTTTTATGAACTAAGCTGCCTGGGTGTAAGCAGAACATCTTACATCCTCACAAATGCAATTCAAGTTGTCTAAAAGTAAAGCAGTCAGTTCAAGTGAGTTGAATAGGGTTTCCAGCAGTCAGAGAAGAGAGAGAAACCTGTCTAAACGGCAAAATGTTCTGGAGTTTGGAGCAAAAGTTCCTTCTGGGACTGCTATATGGCTTAGTCTAGGCAGCTAGCATTTTAAGGGAGAAAGCAAGTGGAAGGAATTCCCTCCTGTCTCACAGGTGAATATTATTTCAGAAAATAACAGCCTGCTACACAAGACAAAATAATAACATGGTAGAGGGCTTGTTTCATTTTTATAGGACAAACTAACTCTTCGGTAGATTTTTTTTTTCATCTGACATGAGTGTATTTTTGGTTCCCAGAGCACTGGAAAAAACTGACTGGATGAGGATAGGATCATAATGCTTTTTCAATTTTAACCCAGAAATTCTTATTCACTTAAAAAAAGAAAAATTATCTCAAACTGATTTTTATGCATTCCACTGAAAAGTAATACTTATAAAAGTATGGGATAGAATAGAGATAAATATGAATAAGTAGCAGCATAGTAGAGCCATAGAATAGCTTATAGCGTGACTAGAAGCAGTATTTGATAATTTCCAAAAGGCTATTTCTTAAATTAACCACAGAGGCTTTTGAGTACAAAAATCTTATTGCTGTTTGGTGAAGATGTAGGTAAAGCCTGATTTTATCACTCAGATCTTACCTAAAGTAGCTAAAATAGACTATAAAACAACTCTCTGAACTCATGTTCAGTTAGATGGGAGCAAAGAGATGAAACTGATAGTCATTTTTTCCAAGCAATTTGCAGGCTGGAACTAATTAATACAAAAATGATTACAAGAAATATACTGTAGTATTAACCTCTAGCTTAGATTTGTTCAGGAGGCTAATAAGTTATTATTAGCTTCAGATAAGATAACTGCTATTGTAATTTTTACAGTGACACCAATATAGCACCTTTTCTAAGTTTAATCATCTTCATTCCAATCTTTTATCTACACCCACCAGTGGTCTCAGTTGAGAGGCATGCATTTTGCGTCTAACAATGGCCATTTAATAAAGCAGTCATTAGTGTGCAGCTGCCAGCTGTCATTCAGAGTCTGCATCCTGAGATATGGTGAAGGCCTTCATCTCTCTTTGGCTTCTGCAGAACGTATAGATGTTCCATTATGTGGCTGATTGATCTGTAAAAGGGATGGTATTTCACTTGCAGTGCTTATAGCATCCTGACCAGTCCTGTAATGTCAATCAAATTTCTGTCATTTGGGTTTGTGCATGGACCTATTTATAATTCCATATGTTCTCCAGGAATTCCAAAATAATTCATTCCAGGAGAAATTGCATGATTTTATTTGATTTTTTTTTCCCTCGAAGCGTATGAGGAGCTGCACTTGACATTTGCATTTTGTTTTTTCAGTGTGAAGTTTTAAATTAGTCCCAGCTGCCTTGCAGTTTGGGCATGGAGACTCATGAACTTCTGTAAACCTTTTGATGTTCTCTGTGTGTGATTAAAAGACTATAATAAATCTACCCACAAAGAAGATGTTAGAAAGCTGAGGCTGCAATTGCTGCTTAAGAACTGCCTAATCATCACTTTAAAAATAGGGGCTTGCATCAAACAGACAAACATTTCTTTGCTCTGATTTCCCAGATTATCAGATTTTACACAGGGAGTTCTACATGGTGGTATATCAAACACTCTCATCTTCTCTCACAACATCCGATAGAGATGGAAGAGAAAACGCTCTTTCACATAAGCTGGAATTAACTGCTGTATCGTAATATTGTGGTCAAAACTGAGTAAACTTTCAAGCACTGTTGAATGGGCATCAGACATATCTGGGTGTAATGATGACTAATGATAATTTGGGCAATTATTTTTAACCTCATGTCTAGCTTGAGAGGCCTAAATAAGGTCTTCCTTTTTATCTGCTTCTGAAACAACTTCAAAACCACACCTTCAATAAAGGTCAGAGGACAACTCAGGAAGCTACAAGCAGGTGAGGTTCTCTTTGATCCCTGGAAAGGTCATGGAGTGAGTCCTCTTAGAGCATGTTTCTGGCTGCAGGAATGAGAAGAAAGTGACTGGTAAAAGTTAACATGGATTTACTAAGGGTCAGTCATGCCTCGTCAACTTGATTGCCTCCTATGATAAAATGACTGCGTTTCAGGACGTGGGGAGAGCAGTAAATGTCATTTTAATTGAGTCTAGCAAGGCATTCAAGGTTCTTTTCCATCATATTCTTGTATCTAAGGTAGGATGCTATGGTATGGATGGGAAAGAGTCAGGTGGTTTATAATCTGGATGGCTGGTTGAGTTTAGAGGGTAATGGGTAATAACTCATCTTTACCTGGAGATTGGTAACAAGAGGAACACCATAGCAGTCTGTCCTAGGACCTGTTCCAGAGACCTGTTCAAAATCTTTACCAGTGAGTGGGAGGAGGCAAGAGAGTGCTTGGTCATCAGGTTCACAATGACATTAAATTGAGCCGCCACTAGATACATTCAAGGATAGGGCTGCCATCCCAAGGGATCTGGAGGAATGGGCTGACAGGAACGTCATGAAATTCAGCAATGACTAATGCAAAGTCCTTCACCTGGATGGAAGGACTCTTTGCAGCAACACAGGCTTGAGACCGTACAAGGAGCAGCTCTGTGGGAAAGGCCCTGGAGGTCCTGGTGGGCAGCAAGCAGACATGGGCCAGCAGCAAGTCCCAGCAGCAATGATGGCCAACGACAGCCTGGGCAGTATGAACAGGGACATAAATGGAGAAGTCATTATTTCCCTCTATTCAGCACTCATTAGACCACATTTAGATACTGCATCCAGTTTTGTTTCCCCAGTAGAAAAACAGACATTGATAAAATGAGGCCCCCGAGATGATGGGGAACCTGGGCTTGTTCAGCCTGGAGTGGAGACATCTTCAAGGACACGTAACAGCAGCCCCCAGTGCTTATGGAGAGGTCGCTGAAAAGACAGAGATGGGCTTTTGTGCTGAATTTATGTGGTGGGGTTTTGGTAGCACGGGAGGGGCTGTGTAAATGGCCCCTGTAAGCAGATGCAAGAAGCTTCCCGGGCTCCAAAACTGATCAGACTGCCTCTGTCCAGGTCAGATCCCTCATCCCCTCTGGCCCGGGCTGAGCCAACCAGCACCTCTGCAAATTCCCTACTTAAGACGGGGACGAAGGAGACTGAATCAGGGTCTAGACCTACACTGGAGAGAGGGAGCAGGTGAGGGGCTGGCACCTGGCCTGCCAGGCTGGTGACTACCCACTGGAGATGGCCGCAGTGGTGCAGCTTGGAGAGCTCCAAAGCATCCCACTCCTGGGGCACCTGCTGGGAGGAGCTCATCCTGCCGGGACTGCTGAGGTTCGTCAGGCCAGTCGGGCCTGGCACAGCTGCAGCGAAGAGAGGACTGAGATCTGAAAGAAATGGCCACACAGACACCAAGGTCAGTGAAGATGGAGTGGGAGGAGGTGTGCCAGAGCGGAGATTCCCCTGCAGCCTGTGGTGAGATGCCCATGAGAGAAACGGTGGAGCAGAAATCCACCTGCAGCCCATGGGAGAGGACCTCACGCTGGAGCAGAGATGCCTGTGCCTGAAGGAGGTCATAGAGAATGGTCTCCGTAGGCTGCTGGAGACTGATGATGAGGCTGAGAGGCATCTGAATCCCATGGAGAACCCCACGCTGGAGCGGGTGGCAGCTCCCTAAGAAGCCGTGACTCTGGGGAAGAAGCCTCTCGAGTAACTGATAATGAATTGTGTATCAAGAATAGTGTGACCAGCAGGAGCAGGGAAGTGATCCTGCCCCTGTACTCGGCACTGGTGAGGCCGCACCTGGAATATTGTGTCCAGTTTTGGGCCCCTCGCTTTAAGAGAGATATTGAGCTCCTGGAGCGAGTCCAAAGAAGGGCGACCAAACTGGTCAAGGGGCTGGAAAATAAAACTTATGAGGAGCGGCTGAGGGAGTTGGGGCTGTTTAGCCTGGAAAAGAGGAGGCTGAGGGGAGACCTGATTACGGCCTATAAATACTTGAGAAAAGATGGTGGGGAGGTAGGGGAAGGGCTCTTTACATTAGTGACGGGTGATAGAACAAGAGGAAATGGGCATAAGCTTAGTCAGGGGAGATTCAGGTTGGATGTTAGGAAGTATTTCTTCTCTGAAAGGGTTGTCAGCCACTGGAATAGGCTGCCCAGGGAGGTGGTTGAGTCCCCATCCCTGGATGTGTTTAAGAATAGGGTGGATGAGCTACTTGAGGATATGGTTTAATGGGGATTAGGGATGGTTGGACTCGATGATCTCTAAGGTCTTTTCCAACCTAGAAATCTATGAAATCTATGAAATGAAATCTATGAATTAAATTGATTTTTTCTCAAACCGAGTCCATTTTGCCCAGGGCCATGGTTGGTAGGTGATCTCTCCTTGTTCTTATCTCGACCCTCAGCCCTTTTGTTACATTTCTCTCCTCTCCCCCTGACTGATGGGGAGGAGTGAGCAAGTGCCCTCGTGTTGCCTCAGCTGCCGGCTGGGCTGAACCACGACAGCTTTTCACAGTCAGGCAGGGAGGGAGGGCGAGAAACAAAAAGGAGAAGCTGAAACAGAAGAGGTTCAGCCTGGATATAAGGACAAATTTTTTCCCCATGAGGACAGACAGACAGATGTGCAGGTTGTGTTGTCTCTGAAGGTTTCCAAGCCCCCGCTGGATGAAGCCCTGAGCAGCCTGGTCTGACCTCAGACCTCAGCCTGCTGTGAGCAGGAGGTTGGAGCAGAGACCTCCTGAGGTCCCTTCCAGTCTGTGCTGTCCTGTGATCTTGTGACTTTATACTGGTCTTCTTATGAGACAGAACATTGCCCAGTGTAGCCTCTGAACCAATCTGTCAGTTTTTTCAGGCAGACCATCCTGCCATTGCCATGACCGTGATCTTGGGATGTGGATAAACTTTGACTGTTTCTTTTCCGTAGCTCCACTTTTTTCACACTATTTAAGGACAAAGCCCAAACAGAAACATTGTCTGACAAAGGGCAGAAGGGCTGTTGGGGAAAATGAACAACCCCAAAGACACTCGGGTGGGCTGCTGGGAACAGGTAAGGGGAATACCTGTCCCTCGTGGCCATGCAAATGTCCCCTGTGCATGTGCTGTCTGCGTCAAGCAGGTTCCACAAAGCCAGATTCCCCCTGTCCCCACCCAGGAGCTGGATATTCATGGGAAATGTTCCTGAGGACATGGCTTGGACTCAGGTCACTATGAATCTTTCACAATGCTCCCCAACACTTTCTTTCAAGCTATACTGCCACATTCAAGTGACAGCAAATCGTCACTTAAGGCAAATATTAGAGAGCTTCCCAGAAATTCATCTCATTTAGCTACTTTGAGGCTTTCCTTTTTTTCAGTACATCCATTAGATATTAACTAAAAAAGATCTCATCACCTCCGTCAATTGAGGACAGAGTTCCCAGTACCATGTCAAGAGCTCTGGAAGGAACAACTCCTGTCATTCAGCTGTTATTTAATGTTTTCATTCTTTCTGTGAACGTAAAATATGACATACTCTTTTTCCAAGGACCTTTTTTTATTATGATGGCTCAAACCCTTGCCAAACTCAAAAGGCCCGCAGCACACTCAGGGGTTTAGAAGGATAAAGGCAGGTTACAGCTGTGGTTTTGGTTTTAACCCCTGTATTGTCATGGTGTGCTGCACAAGGCAGCTCACGGTGTGCTGCCTAGCCTGGCCTCCACGTCCTCTAACTTTATTTACTACCTCTTGTTTCAGTTAGGCAGGAGGTCGGTGACCATCTGTGCTCCGTTTCCTTCACTATTGTCTCTTTTGTACACATATGTCTTTCTGCAGCAACAGCCTCTCAGAAAATACACGATACATGTGAATTTATCCCAGTTCTGTTGCTCTGTGTGATCATGTTGACATTAGGATGGTCATGCCGGAGTGATGCTGAAACAGGGCTGACTTTGTCAGTACACTGGCAGTGAAGTGCAAAGTGACTGTGTCACACCTGAGCAGATCAATCGGGTCATTCATGTGCACCAAAGCTGCTGAACTGAGTTGGAAACCTCACGGACATGAAGATACTTGCTTAGGTAAATATTTGCCAGTTACAGTCTTAAGTCAAGAAGCAAAGGCAGGAAACCTCAGGACACGACTTACTTAATACATTTAAGACATACAGATTCTTAAAATGTTCTGGCTCTTTGGGAGCTTCGTTCTGATTTGTCACCTTGTGTTTTGTACTTCATGTAAGAAGTGACGATGATGATAATTTTGCACATTTATTTGGTAAAGAAGTCTTTTTTTCCAGTGACTTTTATTCAACTTGTTTCTGCACTTCTTTTTCTTCTGAGTGTCATATAATTTCCCATCAGCTTTCTTTTCTGTTCGTATCTAGTACTTTCCATCTTCCTGAAGAGGATTTGTCCCCTACTCTTTTTATCAGAGCCTTTTTATCATTTTCTTTACTCATAGTTGGAATCTCTCAAATTTATTCTGGTTTATCAATATCCTCCTGTAGTCAAGTGCTTCGGAGTGCATACAGCTATCCACCTGCAGTCTTTCCTAAAGGCATTTAAAAAAGAATAATTACTTCTGTGGCTTTAGAAATGATACTTCATAGTGTAATATGCCAAAAGACTTTGTCTTCTGCAGCAGAAATCACAGTGCATACTCATATTTAGCGTGTTTAATTTGTTATCTACTATCAACCCCAAAATTAATAAGTTATTAGTAACTTTGGAACCCTCTGGGACTTTTCCCTTTAGATATAAGCATCAGTCTCATTAATGCCATTATAATTTATTCATCACTTTCTAATATTCTGTTAAATTCTCTCTACTTTCAAAGTTAGAATTAAATTTGTGTATGAACCATGTTCATTTCTGACTGAGTGGAGGCCCTCCAGGAACTGATGAATTCAACATTTAGCTGATAAATGACAGTCAGTCCCTTGCAGCAAGCTCAGTTATCAGTTAGATTATGAATTTTGGAGGGTGGAAATTACTGGCTGTTTTTCTTTTAGTTTAGTGTGATCCTTCACCACAGATGTCAAAGAGTGTTGGGTGTTGATGTCAGTGAACTGATACCAGGAGTTCATGTCATCTTTTAGTTTCAGAAATTAATCTTATTCATGGTATAGCAGGAGATGCAGTTGGTTTCATGTTTGGAGTCATTAAGTGTGCTCTGACTGGTGATACAATAGACATGTTATTGTTCAACCACAACTTCTTAGGCTGTATGAGAAGCCTCCATTGACTCTCCAGCTCCTCTGTTAAGCCAAAGATAAGTGGACATGATGATTCATTTAGGACTAAAATCTACCCAAGTAATAGAGTCTTAGATTGTTCTGATTTTATTAGGAAGCACTTCTGCAAGCAGACTCGAAACAGACCCTTATCTACCATGAGCTCAAGTCAGTGGCTCTACCTGTCAAGGGTAGAAACCCTGTAGAAGCTCATCTGACTGCAGCTTGGATTTCATGGCCAAACTTCACAGGGACCAGTTAATCCTCCCTTTGCCCTTGTGTCAAGAGACCACATCCATCAGGCACCTCCAATGATGAAGAGATGTTGAGGGGGATGAGATAGAGGAAAAGCCTTGCTGGCACCCCCCTGTGATCCATCTGCAACTGCTGCAGAGAGAGCTGCCGCAACATCGAGGCTGTCAGCACGTGCTGCTACAAGGCAGCGGTAGGTTGCAGTGTCTCAAGGAATGATTTTATCCCCAGACACAAGGACGTGCCACTCCATGGTGAGAAGGGACCATAAAGATGAGAGATCTGCCATCTCTAGGGATGTAATTTCTGAAGTACTGAGAGAAAGCAATTGTTAGCAATTTTCTGGGAGAAAAACAGCATGGGAGTTATTGATTGATTCTTATTGCCAGGTAATCTGAGTGCAAACTTCCTGTGAGGAAAGGCCAAAGTGTCAAATACATATTTCACCATTTTTTAGAATGTCTACATCTAACTGATGAGGGGCAGAACTACAGTTCCCTCGCTTCATGTAATATATGCTTCCAAAGTTCATAGCATTGTCATGTAATTCAAGTGTTTCCTTCAATCATTATTCATATCTTCTGTTAGCACTGGAGTAGGGAAAATAATGAAAACATTATTCATAGAATGTATTAGTCCCAAAATTCCATGAATCTCATTGAACAAATTATTCAACTATTATTATCTCCCTCTTCCCCCTCACTCCTCCTCCCTGTCCCCAGGGATTTCTAGAGGACTACCCATAAGGAAGAACAGGCACAGATGCAGGTGTTGGCCCAAGGTGGAGATGCTGCAGCTGTCTTGTATGATCCAGGTGAGTGGACATTGACGTGCAACACACAGTGTGCATGGCTCCTCCATTTCATTTAGTGTATGGGACCCAAAGATTTTTCTGTACAAACCCCCAAAACGGTATCAGATGCCTGGGCATAGACAACTGAATCAAATCCTGAATAATATTTAAATAAATATACTTTCTTCAGAGGCAGATCGTGTCTGAGGTGGCTCAGCTTGTCACTCCACAGGGACGGATGGGGAGCAGCAGCTTCTGCTTGGTGTCTGCAGCTGAGCTGTGCTTTTCTTGCTTCTGGGAAGGCATCAGGCAGGAGAGGGGCAGTCCTCTTCCAAATCTGTTGTGGAAGTACTGGAAGCTTGTGGTCTCTGATAAATTGTATTTATTCAGATAATTTTATAAGCTCAGGGCTTAATTTTAGACCATTTGCAGTTATTGGTATTAAAGCTGAATTCTTCATTGCCCATCCCCCACAATGAAGGAAGCTTTAGGACAGGGCTGCACTCTGCAGTCCCAGGTGGAAGTATCTGGGAGTTGTGGGCTTCACACGCTTGCATCCAGGAAGGTACGTGCAACATTGCATGCCCTGTCCATACCTACTGAAGTGTGAGAAAAGGCCTGAGAGTCACATGTACCTTATGGGGTAGAGTACAGGACCTGATCAAGAGGGCACTGACCTGAAACTCCTAGTGCCAGCCGACCACAGGCCGGCTCTGTGGACAAGTCCTGGCACTGCTTCTCCTCTTCGTCTTGCCTGTCCAGGCATCAGGAGCTTTGGGTAGATGCTTCTTCACAGTATCTTGTACAAGGTGACATACTGACAGTTACACTGAGTCCTGCTTCCTCTCACAGCTAAAGGAAGGCAAGTCAGGAGGAAAAGATTCATTTTCCCTAAGCCTGTATGTCTACAGGGCAGGCGACTGCACCCCAGGAGCTCTCTTTGGAGCTCAGTGGGGTTCTTATCTGATGAGAGAAATCGGAGAGCATGGGGCCTCATTTTACCCTTTCTGAAAGGTACGGATAGGACAAATTGAAGCCCTGTGGGCTGTGTTTCTTTCTATTTGCTGTATGGAGACCAGATCAGACACAGACATTCACTCCTGCTTTGTGGATATCAACTGTTGATCCCATAAAACCCATGGGTATATGGCCTCAGTGGTCCCAACACCACACTGAGCCCTGCGTGTCCATGGGAGTCCTCCCACACTGCAGGAGACCAGGGAGCTACAGGAGAGTCCATAGCATCTCTCATGAGGGACTGACTGCATTTAGTCAGGGCTACTGGTGATCTATCCTGCAGGGTTTTCTGTTTGCTAACGAACCTTTTTATATATTTCCCACAATCCTTACAACTGAGATGGAACTGTCGTAGCAGAAAAAGTCCTTAATGCGCAGCTAACAGTTTCTGTGTTTCCCCTGCTCTCTCTGAAGTGTGTGATAGACAACAACTGCCCAAAAGCCTTCTCTATCTCCATGTAATCATCCCTAGGTGAAAGCGTCTGTTCAACACCACAGGCGTCAGGCTTGCAGAAGCTAAGCCATGTTTGTGGACAGGAACACCAACCTGCAGGAGTTACATGTGGTTTTTATTGCTCCCCCTGATCATTTACAATTTACTTTTCAAAGTCTGTCTGTAACAAGTGATATTGACCTCATCTCAGCAATCTGTAGCTCGTTCGGCTCCCCTGCTCCTCGCCCAGTGAGCAGGGCATCCTCCTTACGCCATCTTCCTTGGCGTGGTGAGAAGTGAGCGTAACTGCTACTCACCCCAGGGCACAGAGTGATTTATCTGACGGGAAAATATTGCTGAGGCCATTTTCACCATCCGACTTGTAAAAATGTTTTTTCCAAAGGCTTTGTTATTCATTATCCAACTGTCACAAACATTTCCATTATGCCCTTCTGCATGTGGCTGCTCTTAGGCTTTTGTCTGTCACTCTCCCTTCCTCAACTCCTGGTTTGCACGGGCTGCTTGGGATACTCCCATCGTTTCTAATGCCGAGCACTGGTTCAGGTCAGTGGGGGTGGGGAGAAGCAGTGTTCTCATTCAGAGACGCACAGGCATGGGTTTGACATGTAGTCTTAAAAATGTCAGTTTGTAATCTGCATGTAAGTGCTCTGCAGAAATAAAGCTGTAGGACAAAAGCAAGGTGAAGTGTGAGTTATGAGGCTGTGGAGACAGTGCAGCCAGCCAGGTCCTCTGTAACGGGGCGTAGCTTAGCTGTTCTGCCCCGACAAGAGATTTGTCCCAAGGGAAAAGCGAAGCCAGTCCTTCATCAGTTGCAAACCAGAGCACGGACTTTGCCTTTCAAGCTGTGATAGACTAAAATAAAACAAGCAGAAAACACTCGAAGGACACAAATTCCTTTGAGTTTTTCCTCACAGACACAGCAAGTTTTCAAAGAGCTGTTGGTGGCTGCTCTGCTGTTTCACTGTCCGTGCCCTTGCCGTCAGCACAGTGCACGAGGACTCTACAGCCAGCAGCACCTTGTTTGCCCGCTGCACCATGCTCCCAGCCCGAGGGCTCAGGGAACCTGCAGAAACAGGGGGAAATGTGTTTCTTACCTCCTTTCTAAAGGACTGCTCACTTCAGAGCAATCTCTGCAGATGCTTGCAGAAGATGCACAGAACGAGCAATGTCATCTCCCCAGTGGGCCCTCAGGTCATGTCCTGCCAGCACAAGGCAGAGTTTACTGAAACGCTCCTCTCAGACACAGTGTGGGCAGAATTGCTCATCACATTCACTCATTTTGGCCAAAGAAAGGAGACAACTTGTCTAGCGATGCCTTTGGTGGTAAACGTCTGCAAAGGAGGCTGCAAGCACAACCCCTGGCAGGGCATCCCTCTTTTTATTTCATTGAAATTCTGCATACTTCAGTGCATGTCTGCAAGCTTCCTTCATGCTCTGACTAAAACCTACCATGAAGCCAGTTTGAGCATATTACAGGTACCTCTTCCTTCATGGGAAGGGAATTAGCCTTACTAGGGTTGCAATCTGGATTAGAGGGCTACATATGGGCCCAAGGAGGAGATAAAACTCCCTGGCTGACCTGAACGGACCACCATCTAGATCATGCAAAGCAAATGTCTTCTCACCCACATCTACCCATCACAGGACAAGGAGCAGAGCTCACCTGGATGAGGGGAGTTGCAATGGTCAATATTTCTCTTCGCGAGGCCACAACACAGCACACACAGTGAAAGAAATATTTCCCCCAGCATGGCTGTCCGTCCTGCTGTGGCACAGATTGAGTGTGTGTTGCAAGCTGTGGATTTGAGACACAAATATCTGCATGTGTGCAAGAGCTGAGAGGTCCACCCCACGCTCCTCCTTGGGGACTCCCAGAGTGGTCCCTGGGAGGGAGTTGCAGGCCTGTGGCTTGTCCCATCCAGCCCCGGTGAGCTATGATGGCTCTGTCTCTCTCGCAGCCTGGGATCTGCCCTCACACTGCCCATGGGTTGCCTGTGGCTTGAGGAGCCCAGCTTTGCTGCCCGTGCTCAGCGCCTTCTTTCTTCCATAAGAGCTCCTCGATCCTCTGTCACAGGGAGAAAACTGCTCAGCTCAAGTGGTTTAAATCCAATCAGGATCAAAGCACTTTTTAGATTTTTTTAATGCCATATAATTAACTGGCAATCAGTGAACTGTACATGCAGGATCGATATCGGTAATATGACAGACAAACCACAACACTAGATGCCTATGAAATGTTAATAAACACCTACAAATTTCAAAATAGCCTTCATAACTCATCCCCCAAAGCCCTAATCCCACACCGCCTCCTCAGGGGCCACGGGGGCCACTGGCACTCGCCCCTCCTCTGGCAGCAGGGGGTCCCCAAGTCTGCACCCCTCCTCCCAGGTATGGGTGTTCCCCGGGCACACGCCAGTGACAAAGGGCCCCCCGGCTCACACACGGGCACTCCAGGTGTCCGTCTCCACTGTGGCACCCCATGCTGTCACCCCACTAGAGCAGAATAGAATAGGCTGTTTCAGCTGGAAGAGAGCTACAGCAATCATCTGGTCCAACTGCCTGCCCAATTCAGGGCTGACCAAACGTTAAAGAATGTTGTTAAGGTCATTGTCCAAATGTCTCTTAAACACTGATAGGCTTGGGGCATCGATCACCTCTCTAGGAAGCCTGTTTCAGTGTTTGACCACTCTCTTGGTAGAGAAATGTTTTCTGATGCCCAGTCTAAACTTCCCCTTGCACAGCTTTGAACCATTCCCACATATCCTATCACTGGGTACCAGGGAGAAGAGCTCAGCACCTCCTTCTCCACTCCCCCTCCTCAGGAAGCTGTTGAAAGCCATGAGGTCACCCCTCAGCCTCCTTTCCTCCAAACTAGACAAGCCCAAAGTCCTTAGCTGCTCCTTACAGGACATTCCTTCCATCCTTTTCACTGGCTTTGTTGCCCTCCTCTGGACACATCCGAGGACCTTCACATCATTCTTAAATTGTGGGGCCCAGAACTGCTCACAGTATTCAAGGTGAGGCCCCACCAAGGCTGAATACAGCGGGATAATCTCTTCTTTTGACCGGCTGGTTATGCTGTGTTTGATGCACCCAGCATGGGGTTTGACCCCTTGGCAGCCAGGACACACTGCTGACCCATATCGAGCCTGCTGCTGCCCAGCACCCCCGGATCCCTCTCTGCAGGGCTGCTCTCCAGCCACTCCTCTCCCAATTTTTATTTGCACCCAGCATTACTCCATCCTAGGTGAATAATCCCGCATTTTGACTTGTTAATTTTTGTCCCATTAATCGTAGCCCAATGCTCCAATCTATCGCAAGGCCTTCTGTCACTGAAGAGAGTCAAGAGCACCTCCCAGTTCGGTATCATCAGCGGAGTTGCTAATGATGCATTCAACTTGTGCATCTAGATGGTTGATAAATACATTGAATAGAACTGGCCCTAGAATTGAAGCCTGAGGAACACGATTAGTGACTAGTCGCCAGCCAGACGTAGCCCCATTCTCTACAATCCTTTGAGCTCTACCCTTCAGCCAGTTCTTCACACAGCGCACTGTAAACCCGCTCATCCCAGAGTTGGACAGCTTGCCCAGAAGGGTGCTGTGAGGAACAGTATCAAAAGTCTTACTAAAATCCAGAAAAACTACATCCACCACCTTCCCTTCATCCACTAGGCAGGTGACCTTGTCATAGAAGGATATCAAATTAGTTGAACAGGACTCCCCCTTTGTGACCCCACAACACTAGCTGAATGCCGACTCCTCATGGTGTCCAACGGGCTGGCTGCTCTGCCCAACCTCAGCAGAAGTGGGGATGCCAGTGGTACTTCTGGCAGTGCCACGCCAACTTCTAACTGCTTCAGTTCCCACTCCAAGGGTTCTCCGTGTTGTTAGAAATTGTTACACTTCACTCATAAGCCTTCTTAAGCTGACTCCTTCATTGTTTAGAAGTCTTTCTCTAATTCTCTAGTCACCGTTCAGTTCAGCTAGTTGCTGCTGTCTTCTTCAACATGCTCAGTTTTGGTCAAGTGAAGGCAGTTTTGGGTATTCTGCTCCCACATGCTGTATGCCCTCACATTTCAGTCTTAACAGCTGTTTTTAACTGAGCCTCTCTGCCAAGACTGGGCTTTGTGAGCATTCCCACAATTCTGTCAAGGGAGGAGCTGTGTGGCTCGCCTGCACCACCCGTTGCAGTGAAATCCTGCAGCCTGTCCTACCCCATCCTACCGTGTCCATGGGTCACTAGTCCCTGTGCCACAAAACTCTGTGTTTTGCCTGTTTGCTGACTGCTGACCTCTGCTTTTCTTTGCTGGGCAAAAAGGAGTGAATGACTTCCTGGGGTCACACCAGACACCTCTGTCTCCTCCATTTCCTCTATCTCTCCTCCTTGGCATAGAGACCTACCTTCTCTCCCTGCTGCCTTCCTCCTCCCCAGATCTGAGCCACTCATCATCCCTTCCTTGCCCACAGCGACATGTGCCAGCCTTTCTGGGTCTTTAGACCCTGGTCCTGCTTCTCCTCTTCCTCAATGGGGAAGGATTCAGTCATAACCATGTAAGTTATGACCAGAAAGGCACCATCAAGATCTGGCAAGCTCAGTCGGTTCCTACGGTTTCTGTTCTCTTGGATTTCCCACCTCCCTTTAGCTCCAGTTCGTTCAGACTGGGCTGATTGTCAGAGCGTGATTTTGTGGCGCGCGTGTGTGTGTATGTGAGTGTGTGTGTGTTGTGTGTGTCTGCACGTGTGTTTGCTGTTCTGTAATGACGGCTGTAAACGCGGAGTTAAAGCAGCCAGGGCTACCATTCCGTTATATACTGCTAGGCATTTGGCTGCAAACTCGTATCTGTGGTCTGCATTTCTCATCAATACTTTTTATTATGTTTTCTTAGCCTTATTCCCAGCCATGTGCCTTAATATATTTTGTTCTTTTCCTGATTTTTTTTTTGAGCAAATCCCCAAAAGCAAATGATAAGGATGAAATCGAGTTAGATAGTAAGAGTAAACTGAAGATATTAATAGTCCTCAGCTTGGCATTTATAAGAATGAGGATTATTTTTTGAAGTGGAACCTGGTAAATGGTCAAAACAGTTTCTTGTTTAACAGTGTTAAGAGAAAATGCTGGGTATTGCCATGTGCTTGGATTTGTATAAATGGGTCATGCAATGGTTTTTCTGTAGGTCTCTGCAGCAAAAGGCATTTGCTGCACAGCCTGCTGCCCCTCCCCCAGTTTCAAATCAAGCAGAAGACAATTCAAAAGACAGTATTTGGGCTTATCCTGTTTTTGGATGACATCCTATGGTTTCACAGAATTTGTATTTAATGGGGATGGATATCTCCTATTTGCATAAGTGAACACTGTCTAATGTACGTGGCCTCCCGCAGCAGACGCGTGACTAACTCCCATGTGCATCGCGACCGATGAGGTAGACAGGTCGGCACTGGAGGCTGCCACTGCTGCCTGCTGTTGTTGGTTGCTCTGGGTAAGTTTTGTGAAGCTTTTTCACATTGCAGCTGAGACATCCACCTACTTCTCCCTGCCTTTTCATTTCCATTTATTTTATTGCTCTGTCTGAAAGACCCCTGGCCTCTACCCCAGCCCAGCTCCTGGAAGACATCAATCACCCCTGGATGGTCTGGAAATGGTGCAGCCGAGGCTGAGCACCATGGCTGGCACAGGCAGGCATCACCTCACAGGTGGTGAAGGTGCCATGGTGGTACCGTGTCCTCGGTGGCAATACCTCTTTGCATGGGTTCCTCCTGTCTGCAGTGGTCCCGCTGGGCACAGCCTCACACTTCACTGCCGCTTTGACCTCTGCACCAAGGAGAAATAGTAAGCCTTAGGGAGACAGCCCAACTCACCCCACACCCTCCCGCGCAAGGAGCCAATGGCTCCTTTACCTCCTCTTTCCTCCTCCTTTGTAAAGGAAAGTCTTCTTCAGCAGTGAGGATAGTCCGTGTGCTGTTCCCCTCCTGGAATAAAGCCCATTACTTCATACAGTCAGGGACAGCTCAGGCAAGAAAGAGCGTTTCTGTTGCTAATTGTTTCTCCTTTCTGCCACTACATGAGGAAAATCCTATCCAAAGGAAGTTAATTATTTAAGCGCATCCTCCATTTGAATTGCTCGTTTAGAGCTGTTTCTTACTCCTCAGTCACCCTGAGGCTTCTCCTGCTTTGAGCAAACCTGTTGTGGGTTTATATTATTTACCAAACAGCACTGCTGCTGACCACAAATTTACCACAGATCTACCGGAGACAAAGCGGCCACTGTATTACAATACCATTTGAGTCTGCACTGGCTTGAAAAGCATTGTATTGTGATGAAGATAATCACATGGAGGGCAATTATAGAAGCTGGAGAGGATCAAACACAGTAACAGGGATATAAAAGGAAACCTGCATTCTTTATACACTACTCCCCATGCATGTGAATGCTTCCCTTTTATCTTTCCTTTTACAGATGTTTCAAATTACATCATAATTACAAATTCAAAAAGATTTTTTTCACACAAAACCATCT
This sequence comes from Tauraco erythrolophus, assembly GCF_009769465.1. Classification (NCBI taxonomy): domain Eukaryota; kingdom Metazoa; phylum Chordata; class Aves; order Musophagiformes; family Musophagidae; genus Tauraco; species Tauraco erythrolophus. The sequence continues at coordinate 117,964,876 of NC_141465.1, read as the reverse complement.
GATCTTAACCACTCTCCTGAGTAACATTGGAGCAGCTTCCCAAGGTTTGCATAAGTTATCCATCATGGCAAACACAGGATGGTTTTGTACAAAATACGCTGTAGTTCGTTCAGGGCTCAGGTCTTGACCCAGAACCTTTTGCAGGGGTCAGAATAAATGATCACAACAGCTCCTTCTGATTTTATTGTCTATGAAATGATATAAATTATATCTTGGGCAGAAAGTTGATTTATCTGAATATTACTAAAGTATCATTATAATGTAAATCAGTATTCAACTGACTGAGAGTGCAGTGAAATATCAGGATAATTATGTAAGTTAGTTATCATTTAGAGCTGCCCTAGAAGATTTGTCCTACTAGCTAGGATAAAAAATCAGCGCTAGTGATTACAGCACAACTTTGGGAGGTGCGAAATGGTGGCTTGGTGCCCAAGGAGGGTATGTGGTGGCAGCTGCAAAAACACTGCGTGAGGAAAGGTGATTAACAGGCACAGGGAGAGCCTTCAGCTTAGATTTGAATCAATTCTGCTCAAAACCTGTAGGCAAGTAGGCAAGTAGGCAAGTTTGTGGAGGAGACAGGACTGCGTTTCCTTGTAAAACTTGCATATGGAGGCTTCCAAGCGTGCACATCTATGCATTATTGGAATTTGGTTCAACAGGCAGGTAAGAGCTGAGAGGCAATGACAGATACCATTTCCTTGTGAGCCTCTTCAAGGAGAACTCTATTGCAAAGATAGACAAGGGATTCAGTCCAAATCACCTTGAAATGAGTTTTTCCATCTACTTCAAAGGGCCAAAGCCCATTTATCACATGCACTGAGAGCCATCAAAAGGCAGGAGGGCTGCCCATGTGCCCTGGTCTGGAGCAAACTCAAGCAGGCACATGGTGCTAGTGGAGAGAGGAAGAGGAAGGTAGTAGGTGAGGTTTAAGACCCCTATAGTCATCCTACTAAATTCATCCCTACATGCTGCATTTGTAGTTAAAGTCTTCCAAAATCAGCAGTTCTGAAAAATGCTGTCATGTATTTTCTTTCCAGCTTCTACAAGACTGCTATTCTTTGTTTGTATGAGGAATTACAGAAAGTATTTGCTCACTATTATGCTGCTATTTATCAGAATATTTCCTAGAATTGTTTTATACCAAACTAAATAAAAGTTGTCATAACAAAATGTCAGTCTTGCACCTTGCAACTTTTACCTTGCTTGTTTGTCTGCAAGGTCAGCACGCAACCAGAGCCTCTTCAAGCTCACATCAAGTCCTGTTCTTTAGACTCACTTCCAAGGCCTTTGAGATGCCTAAAATCTTCAATTTGTCTCTTTCTTTTTTATTATTTTTTTAAAAATCAGGTTTTTTGAGGTATCATATTCCATGAAATAGAAATGACCAAGAAGTTTCTGTTCAGGAAGTGTCTCCCTCTGTCTATCTCTGGAAACATTCTTATAAGTCATATATGCCAATCTCTAAACTTCTTAGAAAATATCATGATCAGAAAATAATATTGCAAGAGAGAGAACCCATTGTTTATCATACCTGTATACCACGTAACATAGGCAAATTAATCACCTATACAAAATAAAAATTGGAATTACATGCTAAAATTAATTTCACAAATAGATCTCATCATCCATTTTGAATTATGTTTTTGTGTTTCTGATCACATGAACAATGGATGTCCTTTATGTCTTCTATGATAAAGGACAGTATCTCTTGAAAGATCATTGAGGATTATATAGAACATGATAACATGCCCATAGTGAACACAGTGCACAGCAGACACAAATACAGGATGATGAGCCTTCCCCGTGTCCATCTCCCCTTGCACATCCAGAAGGAATGGCCCACCAGCTGCTGTGACCCATAGTGTCTTTGCGAGCACCAGAGATGTCTTCTGTTTGGCTGATGAAATCTTCTCTTTCTCACTTCCCTGAAATAAAGTGTGTGAAAGAAAAAAACGAAGAGAAAGATAAAGGGAAAACCTAAACTTTCGATTCACATTTGTCGTCTAGTAACTTATGTTGCCTTGTTTCTAATATTTCTTCCATCACTAGGAACTGACTCTGACTGCTTGGCAACCTCCTGACAGCAATGATTAAACCCACAGACACTCTTGCACGAGAGAGAGATTTGGTGTCTTCACTCACTGTAAAAGTATGTGTTGGTCTGGATATATGCTCCTATGTATCAAAGCTTTCTTGGCAGAATTGAATTTGAAGATATAAAGGTCTTTCATTATATTAATACCATCAGTCATTAATTAGGAAGACATTTTTCTGTTTAAAGAAAGGGATCAGAATACATGGCATAAGCTTTTGCCAACTTATGGTCTTCATGGAGGGTCTTTTTCAGTGTGATTTATTTTACAAGATCTCTGGGGTTCTTTCATCATCACTAACTATTTACATTTATGCTGTAAGCAATAAATCGTACAAATGTCTCTTTTGCTGTTACACCACAGAAACGAGCAGGCAGCTGTGCACCAAGACCCCTTCCTAACAGTTTGATACTGCGTTTCACTCTACCATGTGTTGTCTCTTAATTTATGCATAGGTTGTTATTTGGGACAGAGGCTTTTCCTACTTGCTTTTAAACACTATCTAATACAATGAGGTAATGGTCACACTGAAGAAAGATGCACTATAGAATCATAGAATCGTAGAATTACAGAATGGTTTGGGTTGGAAGAGACCTCAAAGATCATCTAGTTCCAACCCCCTGCCATGGGCAGGGACACCTTCCACTACCTCAGGTTGCTCAAAGCCTCATCCAATCTGGCCTTGAACATCCCCAGTGATGGGGCATCTACAATTTCTCTGGGTAACCTGTTCCAGTGCCTCATCACCTTCAGAGTGAAGAATTTCTTCCTTAGATCTAATTGAAATCTACCCTCTTTGAGCTTAAGCCATTACACCCTTGTAAAAAGTCCCTCTCCAGTCTTGTAGGCCCCCTTTAGGTATTGGAAGACTGCTAGAAGGTCTCCCTGGAGCCTTCTCTTCTCCAGGCTGAACAGCCCCAACTCTCTCAGCCTGTCTTCAGAGAAGAGGTGCTCCAGCCCTTGGATCATCTCCGTGGCCCTCCTCTGGACTCACTCCAACAACTCCATGTCCTTCTTATGTTGGGGACTCCAGAGCTGAATGCAGCATTCCAGATGCGGTCTCACGAGAGCAGAGTAGAGGGGCAGAATCACATCCCTCGACCTGCTGGCCACGCTTCTTTGGATGCAGCCCAGGATACGGTTTGCTTTCTGGGCTGCACGCGCACATTGCCAGCTCATGTTGAGCTTCTCATCAACCAAAACCCTCAAACCTTTCTGCTCAGAGCTGCTCTCAACCCATTCTCTGCCCAGCCTGTGCTTGTGTTTGGAATTGCCCAGACTCAGATGCACTTGGCCTTGTTGAACTTCATGAGGTTCGTACAGTCCTAACCCTCAAGTCTGTCAAGGTCTCTCTGGATGGATACCATGCTCCAATTGCAAAAAGGGGCAGGAAAATTAATCGGCATTGTTTTGCTGGGATTTAATCTGTCTGACTTCCTAATAGCTCATTTTATTAGGAAATGAGGCACTACGAACACATACACGCATGTGAACCCTTGGATTAATAAAGGATGAGTTGGCAGCAAGGTACGTACCAAGAATGCTCACTGGCTCTGGATCATAGCAGCTGAGCCTGATTTATTATCACTAAGCAGGGTGCCAAGAGGTGATTCTGACACATTGGGAGCTGGGGACGTACAGAAGAGTGAAGAAATAGTATTATGCATCTCAGGGCATGTTGTGTGTGAATGTATTTGTGGGTTGTCTGACGTACATTCTGGTTGCAGTAATGTGTTCCTATTGATATAAAACACTCAGGGTAGAATCAGACACTCAAAGGATTAAATGTGTTTTAGAAGAAAGCAGCAGCAGAATCAGCAGGGAAAACATTTGGTTTCTTCCTCTCTCTGGATCTGTACAACAGAAGAGTCATGTGCGCACAGCTGTCATAGCCTTTGCCTCCTTGGCCAATGGACTAGCAGCAGAGGAATGCCAGGTTCATGTTTCTGGAGACCACTAAAAGCCAGTTTGTGTTTAGCAGTACTTACCATCAGTTCCCTCAGCTGTGCTCTAAAGGCCTGTGCTTTCTGGGTGGAGACCAGGATCATGGAGATGTGAGCACTCTGCACCACAGCTATGGGTCAATCAGGTTTTGAGTGGATATGTTTAGGCACAAGATATGGCCCAAAATCCGAAAGTGGCTGAGACACAACAATGGTGGGGTTTTTTTTGTATTATGATCTAGCTGGAAAGCAAGGCGTGCAAATGGTCATTGTGCTGGGAGAGACTTTTACAAGATCAGTTAGTTGACTAGTGGTTGACCACTGTCAGTGGTAACAGTCAGTGACTGGCAGTGGTTGACTACTGTTTTCAGCCTTTCCTGGTAGATTTGCTTATAAGATGAGGCTCTAGGAGTTCACTTTTGAAAACAAGACCCCTCAGCTAACTCAGGGCATACGTTAACAGTCCAACTGATGTGTCTATCCTGTGTTGTCTCCTATTCTGAGTTCTCTGCCCTGTGCTAAGAAGGAAATACATTGATCAAGTGCATGCAACACTACAAAAGTAAGCAGGGAAAAAGTAATGAAAACACCAGAAAATGCTCATTTTCCCTACAACCTTGTCCTGAAGTCAATGCAGGGGTGTTCACAAACTGCATCCTTTGGTTTGAGATGTCAAACACAGTCATTGATCACTCAAATGGAAAAAAATCCAACCCAAAAATATCCACAGGATTTTTCTCCTGTGCTTTCTAACGCCCCACCAGCCCACTGTGCAGTTCTGCCCCCTGCCTATAGATTGTGTCCACACATGTCACTGCGCCCAGGCCAGGGCAAATGTGCATCACCAGCAGCGGCACTGAAAAAGGAGGAAATAGTGCACACTTGCAACATATTCCAAGTTAGACAGGTGAACTCTGAGCACAATAAAATGGTCATGAAAGATGTCGATCAGTTATTTAGTGGCAATGTGACTTACATGCCAAATCCATCTGGTGATTAGCATCACCCTTCCTCCCAGGAAGGAAGGCTCCAGTGTATTTTCCAGACTTGATTAATAATTTATTTGGCATCTGGAAGTCACAGCAAAACAGCTCATATGGAAAGGAAGGATGTAAATTGGCTGCCTCTCCCAGGCACTACCAGGTTATTATTCACAGCTAAAATACTATTTGTAAAAAATTTGTGTATTTAATATTTTAAAGAGCAGCTCTGGCACTTGGGTTGATTTGAGCATTCTCGAGATGGAGGGGGCTGTGTGTGTGCTACAGATACTGTCACCTGGAGGACGTGCTCTCATCGCCAACTGAACCAGCCAAAAGAGAATTTTAGCATGCGAGGGAGCAGGCATTAGAGTAAGGGGAGATTGATGTTTGCTTAGCGCCTTTTGAATGAAGGTCATCATCCGTGGAAGACAAGGGGAATCCTTCCAAGCTGGGACTCTGGTCTTACACAGAGGGCACGCTCTGCCTACCCTGAACGGGGCATGGCTGGAGCTCAGGTCAGAGCATATTAAATGCAAGAAAGTTGCTTACAGACTTTAAGGCTTTACATATATTACTGTCTTTCTGCAGGTATCACTCAGTGATGACCTCAATCAGGCTGTGACAGCTTCCCTGATCATCTTCTAGGAATTCACCAGCTAAAATAACACAGTATTTTAACCTACTTCTACTGCCATGCCACTTACAGGCTGTATCGTATCTGCGGTATTTCTTCTCAGAGTTGTAATTCTATTTACCAACCACAGATTCTCATGAGTTGCTAATAGCTATCATTGTCTTATCAAGAGGTTTTTAACAGAGGCCACTTAATCAACTGAAATGGGAAAGAAAACCTCTAAATGCTGTGTCATATTCAAGCTACAATTTTTCCTTTTTTTTTTTTTTAATATTTTTTTTCCTTTTTAAGAGATTGAAGTTGCAGTAGCTGAATTAGGGGTAGCTGCTGTGCTCTTGGTTTCCACAACCAAGGCATTCAAAGAGTGCCAAAGTCTATATACCTAAATCCACAACTTGACCTACGACTGTAACATAAATCAAATATTCTCTTCTGTTCATTTAACCCTGGCACGTGGACCGTACTGTCGTTATTATTGTTTACCACTTTCAGGAGGCAGCATCCGTTGGATCCGATCCAGATCAACTTACCCCTACGTTATGGTCTGCACATACGTAGTCCAAGATGTTGAAGAACAATTTGGCTGGGGTGGGAGGATGGACAACATGGCCTCTCAAGTTCCCTGTGAAGACTTAGTGTGCAAGGGTGGTGGCTGGGCACAGTGCTGACATGAAAGGTCGAGCGTCCAGGTGCATGGCTGTATTGTGCGAAAAACTGTACCTTGCAGTGACAATCTTAAGGATGTGAATTACAGATGCCTACACAAGCATCTGGACCCTAGGCACTATCCTAGAAACAAAGATGACAAAAGTGGGAAAGGAAGCAGGTAAGAGATGAGCAGTGAGTTAATGGCAGAACCAAGACTTACCAAGCAGTCTGGTTGCTGTTCAACCCACGCTGCCTCTTCTGGCTCATTTGAGGGCCTGAATGAAATTGTCAGTGAGGAAAGCAGTGTGAGCACATGTGGTGTGCTGGGATTGGGAAGGACACTGCTGCGGAGAGGAGCATCAGAGCATCCAAGCAGAAGTTTTTTGTGTATTCCCTCTGCCTTTTCTCCCAAGAGGTACTTGCCTTTTATTCCCAGCTCCTTCCCTTTCAGTTCTCTTGTTGCAGTTCGCACCTCTTCTCTAAAAGGTAAAATGCAGCTGCTTTCAGTGCGTTGGAGACAAAGGAAGCTCATGTTCCCTCTGCTTCTGGGTGGATAAAAATGCCACAGCAGTGATTCTGCTTTGCAGAGAGGGGACAACCTAGCCATCAATAACCAAAACAAATCACATAGTTATTGAAATATTTGGGATCACTGGTTAACAAGATTTTTTTTCCCAAACTCTCTCCATACAGAATATAAATGCCCCATAAAAAAATTCCTGCTTGTTGACATTCGGCCACATTTGTAAGTCAGTTGTCAGTAGCTAAATCAAACCAGTGTTTGAGTGATTTAACCCTGAATACAACAGAATGTACTGGCCTTTGGCTATTCTGTCCTGTTTTAAGAAAAAAAATAATCAAAAGTTTTTCCTAACAAATCGAAGATGATGTATGCTTGTCCATCCCTTGCTGTAACTGTTTAGGAGCATGAATTAGAGCTGTTTTGTACCGGAAATCTCCTACTGTATCTGAGGGGAAAAAAGGAACCAACCTTGAAGAATGGGTATCCTGCAAGGGTGCACAAACCCATTCGAGAACGTTGTGCACCTGGCAGTGTCTGGATGGTCTGTGAGGAAACCAGGTGGAATTTGTTTAGCTTAATACTAAAAAGCACAGGGCTGAAAAAGCACATCCTGTCCCTGTTCTTCTAAAGATGCAAATTCCCTTTTTTTGGTGGCAGGAGAGCAAGAACTTAGGGGAGAAGAACCTCTTCAGCCTGGTTAAGAGATGAGCTATATTCCAAAGTAGACTTTCAGAAGCTGAGAGCACAAGAGTGATTGACTGCATATGAATCCTCAATAAACATTTTCCAGGATGAATGGCTTTTTTCAGAAGACATGGAGAGGGACAACACCCTGTGAAGTGCTAAGAAGCAAGCAAGCAAGCAGCTACAGCAGAAAATGCAAGGATAGTAAAGCCAGCTTCGAAAAGAACAGAGACCTTACAAGCTAGGGTTACTTTAGCCTGCAGTAAGAGAAGATCAGTAGTAAACATAGATGGCTCAAATGAATCATATCAGAATAGACGCCCTGAAAGTCTGGTGATGGATGGCTAGACAGCATTTGGTGCCACTGACACTGGTGATTGAACTGGAATACAAAGCAAGTAGGAAGGAGGTTTGGGTCAGAGAAGGGCACAGGCAGCGTCTGTGTGTAGGATGGCAAAACCCACCTCCTGGGGAATAGCCATATCCTCCAACCTGTGATACAGGGGAGAAAACCAATGAAAAGGGAACAGCTATTGCTCAGACAAGGACGGCAATGTCGGATAGCGCAGAGCCTGATAGATGTGTTCAGGAGCAATCTTTATCACCTGGAGCTTCAGCATGGATAGTTGCAGAGTTACATTGCATTAGGAGCTTGCATGAAACTGGTTTTCTGCCCTGTAGTCTGCTCAACCTGAACAGCATTTTGAATTTGCAGTTTGGGTAGAAGCCTGAGCATTTCACACCGATTCACTGTAGACAGAGATAAGACTATTAATAGGTGCTCTGTATATAATATATTTTTCCCAATACAGCAGTGGCTCTTCAATTTACTGGCAAGGGTAGCAGAGTTTGCTAGCTGGCACCTGATAAATGCCATATCTGCCTCCCTAGTACACCTGCCAGTAAATAAATTCAGTGCAAGCCATTGAAACATTGCTAGGTTGTGAACAAATATCATGCAGGGCTGGCTGGCTGGAGCAGAGGAGCCACAAAGTTTCAGAAACTGTTTCCCACTACATGCCACTGCCAGCCCCACTGGGGCCAGTTGTGTTTTTCTCTCATGTCTGTCTTCCTCAGGCCATGAAAAGTGTAGCTGACCCACTGGAAAAAAAAAAATCAGAGCCTGTGAAACTGGTAAGAGCTACAAAAAAGAAGAAGAAGAAGAAGAAGAAGAAGAAGAAGAAGAAGAAGAAGAAGAAGAAGAAGAAGAAGAAGAAGAAGAAGAAGAAGAAGAAGAAGAAGAAGAAGAAGAAAAGAGCATAACAAATTGTATTCTGCACTGACAATAGGCACAATCTGGGGGGAAAAAAAAAAAAAAAAAACAAAACAAAACACGCAAACAAAAACAAAACAGAAAACCAAACAGAAAGAAAGGGGCTCTCATTACTTTCCTTGCTGAGTAGAAGCAAAACTAATTAAAAAAGCAGCGGGAGAGGGGCATGCCACAAAACCTCACTGCAAAAACTTGGCCCCTTTCTTCTTTTTTTGCCAGAATGTTTATACATTTTCAAGTTCTGCCCATCAGAAGCTGTAGGTGACAAGCTCAAATAAGTTGCTAGACCCTGTTTTCTCTTGTGGGACCAATGCTTCTGCAAGTGTGAACCAAAAAGTGGAGACATTCCCTGCTGCACCATGATTGCTCTTCCCTTCTTACTGCACTAAAGCTCATTGGCAACTGGAGCCATTGCTAATGGGGAAAGCAGTTTAAAAAGAGAGGAGAGTGTATCAGCAGTCTTTGGATGCCTTTCGAGGAGAGGAGAGGAGAGGAGAGGAGAGGAGAGGAGAGGAGAGGAGAGGAGAGGAGAGGAGAGGAGAGGAGAGGAGAGGAGAGGAGAGGAGAGGAGAGGAGAGGAGAGGAGAGGAGAGGAGAGGAGAGGAGAGGAGAGGAGAGGAGAGGAGAGGAGAGGAGGAATGTAGTACTGTACTAAAGACATGGGAGCTGTGTCTTACACAGTGTCCTAGGTACACCAGTAAGCAGCATGATTATAAGCAAGCTATTGCCCTAATAGGCTCTATGATTAACAGCAAAAATTTACCAGTTAAATGTAACTGCCAAGCATCAATTCCCCTGTTAAAAACTGTCTGGGAAGTGTATGACCAAAGTCTTGCTGTGGTCCTGTAATATGTGTGATGTAAGCACAGCCCTTCAAATATATTATTAGTCTAATGCAGCCTTTCCTTCTCCAGGCATTGACTCTTTGTCATGTTGCTGTATTGAAAGTATGAAACAAAATAGCAAGTGGAAATAAAAGAAAAAGCCTGAAAACTTTGCTCTGCAAAGCAACTCTATCAGACTACGCACTCCTATATTCAGCAGATCTGCCTCTGTGTCAGTCAGATCCTCTCCTGAGTGATTAGAACAAGCTCTCGCTTGCAGAAGAGCTGACACAGCCCCAGAAAATGATTTACATAATGCAGAAGGAGAAATATTTATTCATTATGTTTCTGCTGTGATTAACACTGTAATATGAGCTGACCGCTCAAATATTCTCCCTCGAACTATGGAGGTCTGAGCTTGCACCTTCGGCTGGGGAAGGGGCCGTGGTCCTTGCTGCCCTGCAAGGTTCCACCGACCCGCATCCTCCAGCTGCAGGGCCAGGCCGGCGCATCCCAAACACAGGGTCAGGAGAGGGAGAAAGGCCACAATAAACACCTGCGATTTGGGCTTGGATGTTGTAAACACGGGCAAAGCAGTAACGTCTGTGAGCACCTGGCCTGGTGCGGGCAGCCTGGTCGTTCTGAGCCCTGTCCGTAATTAAAGAGCACCTTTCATTCCGTATACACCAGGGCTGTGCAGCAGCACAGCAGCTGCTTTCCAGGTAGCTCTCCAGGCCACGATGTTTTTCTACAGCAGCAAACAAGCCCATCTGCCTCAGGGGAACAGCCAGCAGTGCCGGCGGGGACAAGCACGCAGCAAACTGCTTCACCCGGATCGTAAGTCTTTATTCATCTGCAGCTCTGCTTGACAGAGCAGGTGGGTTTCACATCTTTAAAAGCCCCTTGTTTCAGTCGCCTTTTATCACTCTGGATATGTTTATGGGCTTCCTTGCTCCTTCTGTGCACACTTAAATTGAATTTATTCCTGTGCTTTCTCCCTTCTTTCCTTCTACTCCTCCCACACCTTCCCCTTCAGCAAGCTCATCCTGAGGAGACACCCATTTTGGGGAAAAACCCTTGCCTGATTTTATGAGGATGTTTGCATGTATACACAGTCTCTGCAAGTCTTGGTGCGTCGCTGTGTTCTGCATGTCCTGTTTTATTGATTTTTGAAGCATAGAGCTGGGTTTCCGCATCCTCTTTTGGGATCCTAATATGCGGTCTGAAATTCAAGGTTGTAAAGCTCTCTATGGATCTCACTGAGATCTGAAATAAAGCTCCCAGGAGCATGGTCTGGGAGCAGAGGTGTAACAGATGAGATTTCACCTCAGACTCATTTCTAGGTTTGAATTGTTTAACCGTAGCTGCAAAACACTGCAGTAGGGCCTCCGTGAGCCTCCCAGCTATAAAAAAAAAACAAACCAGATGATGCCTGTTAGTGTTGCTATAGAGCCAGAGTGGCATTTTAGGATTTAAAGAGACATGTGATATCACAGATATTTCCTATCTGCCCTAGCAAGAGATGTGGGCAACAAGGCACCAGAGCCCACTGCCAGGGATAGGAAGAGTTGGGGGCACAAGGCTCGGGAACATGCTGATGCCCCTTTGCTGGCCTTGGGGTTTGACTACAACGGTTTGGCAGCACCTTATACCAAGTAAAAATGAAAACCCCAAGGTTCAGGAGCCAGGCTTCCCGGGGGAGAGTTTGCGGAGGGTTTCTGAACGCATACATGAGTCCTGCCTTAAGAAGTGCTCTCCAGCTTTCAATATCAGAGGAGAGACCCTGTTTCAGCTGTGAGATTGCTGCTGGGAATCTCCCAGTTATCGACTGGGAACAGAGTCTCTGTAAGCACCTTGGGGTAGTCAGAAAGGGAAGAAGAGATACAAGAGATGAGAAAGGTCACCAAAACCTTTCACTGCATGAAAACCAGTGCTTTTGACACACGGGATTTGCATGTCCCAGAGCCTGACAGTGTCTAATGAGGCAATCCAAAAGTTGAACAGGGGACTGAAGGTCTCCTTGAACTGTTAATTACTAGTCAGCGAGATAGATTCTTTCAGCTCCACTAAAACCGCAACTGCCTTTTAGTTCATATTGCAATAAGGCTGAGCTTAATACTCTTGTTGCTGAATTACTTTATTTGACTTTGTTGCTTTTACATTGTCAAGACTTTATTTCTGTTCAGCAGCATATAATCCTCACCTTGTTGCATGCTGTACTAATCGTGCTTTTATTATGTATTTTCAGATCCTTCCCACAGTGTGCCGAGATCTGTGGGGCTTTTTTAGCCCAGAATATCAATAAAGCTTACTGCCAAAGCTCCTGGTAGAAGTACTGCCTCTACTTATTCTGATGGTCCCTTGAAAAAATTAAATTGTTGCAATGTGAGTGCAGAGCAGGGTTCAAGGTCCACTGCGTATGAAAATGGAATTGATTACTCCCAATGAACAGAGGCTTGCAGCTCTTAAGAACATTATACGATAAATATGTTGGCACATACTACGCATTTGGCATGCTAAGTAGTTTACTGAACTACTCCCTGCAGCATATTTTAATGGAATGCTGACAGTTTGGCATCTTATTGGATAACTGCATTCAGTGGCATCAGTCACAAATGGCAGATGTTAAGTAAGGCATACCAAGTACTCCATAAGATGGCGGCTCCTCTACAACTTTCTGCTCTGTGTTGCTGCACTCTTGGAATTTATCATAGCCAGTAACAAAAAGGGGATAACGAGGACATGGCATTCCTCCAGTTCGGCATCTAGAAACTTCTGTCTCTAAGCTCTCCCCCCAAAAAATTGCATGCAGAGTATTATTCCTGAAGAACTTGGCCTTATCTGCTAAAGGGATGCCATCAGCATCCCACGTTGGATGAGAGGTGAGAAAGAACAGCTTACTGGTAGAGGGGCTCTGCCTCCAGCTCAGGTCCTGCTCTGCTGGCCAATGCACAGGGCGATGTTACTGAAGATGGAGAGCGCAGGAGAGCTGCAAGGGCCACTCCTGGCTCCAGTGATCTCCGAGACATGGACAAGACTGGCACAGAGCCTGGGACTGGCCCTACCTCTCCACTGCTTTTCTGTCTCTTTTTTTTCCGTGCCTGAGGAGAGGTTTATTGCTGACAACAAGATAAAAAAATCTTTAATCACAGGTGGTGGTTTTTTAAGCTGAAATAGTTCCATAGTGGAAGTAATCAAACTTTACAGACAGTTCTTCCTATCTTATATCCTCACCTGCTCCTAATCCTACCATTACCTGAGGTCTCTTGCTAGAAGAATGTTTTTCTTACATTCACTGCATCAGGACTACAAACAAGTGAACTGATAGCACCTCACCTCTCCCAGGATCACAGCGCCCTTTGAACGAGGAAAAGCTAGAGACGTCGCGCTGATTCTTTATATTGTTGGTGCCACCCAGTGTTGACAGCCTGGAAGTGGCACTGCAAAGGAGCACGCTTGGAGAGTCACAGGCGACTCGCCTCTGGTGCATATTCTGCAGCCGCGGCTGCACCGCCAGACCTGCCGTGACCATGTACTGTCTGAAGACCGAGGTGCAGGGAAGAACCAGGAGATGAGGGTGTTTTTGAATTTCAGACTGTGAGTGAGACCATTTGGCATGAAAATGCGTATGGGTGAGCATGTGGGTATTTAGCATCTATAGTAACTGGAGATTTCTCAAGTTATTCTCCTCTCAGTGTGAAACTTTATGCATTGGGATGCCTGGCTGGAGAACGTCCACTACGCACAGAAACATGGTGACATGTGATGAATCCACACATGTTCCTGGTCCCATGTAAAAGTCTCCATGTTGAGGATTCTATGATTCTATGATTCTATGTCTTGTCTCAGGGGTCCTCTGTATGCAGGTCCCTGCCACCAGGCACAGTCCTTGGCCGAACACTGTAGCCTCTCTCCCTAGGTCTTCCCATTTCCAAATAGCTGATGGACTCATCACATTGTGACCTTCGGTGCCCAGCAATGAGGAAGAGGCCATCCAGTGATGCTGCCAGTGTGAGAGATGCAGACAACACGGTGAGGAAGGAAGCAACTGGGCATCTCAGGCAGAACCTGTGAGGCGTTAAGAGTCTGTACATGGCCAAAAAATGAATCGTTAGGTCCCATTCCAAGAAACTGATGTGTCTTTCAGATGGGCTAAAATCTTTCAAAAGAACATAGTGTCCTCTACATACACTTCAGTGACCACTTTTCCCATGTATCAGCCAGTGATGTGCTTTAAACAGGAGTCTTTTCCAGCCTACTTTCACCCACATTTCTTCATCAAAATCATAGAATCATAGAATGGCATAGGCTGGAAGGGACCTTAGAGGTCATCTAATCCAACTAGATTAGGCTCATCGTTTCTCTGATGCTTTCCTAGGTGTAAGGAAAGTGACTGTGGAGGACATCAGCTGGTGTTCCCATGTGTGCAGAATGGATTTTAGGACTCATATTGACAGGAAAGGTTAAAAGTTCAGAAGCCCACAGGAAATACATTCAGGACTTCTGATATAAAAGTTATGTCCATTTTGATGACTTTATCCTTAAATCCAGCTCTGTGAACACTTTCATAACCTGCAGCGCATGCACTGTTACGGATTAAGGTTGAAGGAAAATGGAGAGCATCACCTTGGCGACGCAGCGTGAGAGTCCTAGCTTCATTCTGTTAGAAGTGCAAGCAGCATATTTCACTCTTCTGGGAGCTTTCAGTTCCCTGAGCAGAGGGACTGTGAGGCTGCAGATACAAAGTGTAACAGTACAAATACCGGTTGCAAAAAAATTGATGCGAAAAACATGTTATGACCTCTTTATACAAAAACTGTTAGTGGGTAGAGTCTAAGTCAGGCTGTGAAATAAAAAGAGCATCTATATTAGAAAGGGAAGAGAAAGATGGTCTAGTGATAACCAGCTTGCCACCAAATCAGGTGTGGATGATATCGACAATGGTCCAAAACGGTCCAGTCCTCCAACACATGAACCTGCCCCAGCACAGCACATATTCCTATCTTAGATGGATTATATCTAGTTTTGGTAGCTACTCAAGAAGTCTGTCTCCTTTCTGATGTTGGGAGCATTGTGCAGGTTGCTATTCACTTGTCTCTGAGTAGAACCGAGCTGCCCCCGTGGGACGTGTTCCTCAGATCGTGTTGAGCCTCGGAAGTTAGTTGGGCTTCAGATTTCTATCCAGGGAGGCGTTTCCTGCCTCAGCGTAGTTTTGACCTTGAAAGACAACTGTAAAGCCACTCTCACAGGGATGAGTACACTGATGTCTTAGGGAAGAAGTGTCAAAGACAGCATTGAAGGACTGCGTCCTTTCCCAGGGGTACTTTGTCTGATTTTGGTGCAATCGCTTTGCATTTCATCCATCAGAGAAAGGAGACAAGAACACTGTCACCAGCACTGGAAACCAAAGCTGCTGAAATAGAACCACAGAGGAAATCTATTATACATCCCTGCTAAGAAGTGATGTATATAGGAGAGCATGAGAAAATACCTGAGCAGTGGCAAAGGTAGAGATCCACCTGAAATTCAGTGGAACTGCAGCTCCAAACTAGGGTGGTTTGTAATACCATTTCCACCTTCTGAAGATCTCCTCATCCCCTTTTTCTTAGTTCTTTCATATTACTTCCTCGGTTCTGACAGATTGAGCCATCCACTGTGTTCACCTGTCCAGACAGAAGCTCCCTTTCCTCCACTTGAACATTCTGCTGTGCTTCCAGGTCTTCTAGATACAGATTGTCCGTTTGTCACTAATTTTGCTAAATAATTTGCACCTCTAGCTCCTTCTTGGGCCTCTTCCTTTTGATCAAGAAGCTATAACATTCCTGTGACCCACAAAATCATACCAGTAGGTTTCTTCTTCATTTTTCAGAACTCCTGTACTTGGATTGTCCTTTCTTGGATTTCACTGGTTGAACTGTGATCATAAACCAGCTTCTTCCACAGACACCATGACTTCAACTTTCTCTGATGGAACCAGGCACCTCCAGTAGAATACAATTCTTCCTCTGAGGCGTTCTTCTCTTTTCCTGATTAGAGCTAAGAGGCAGAGGAAACTTTTCCCTGGAGTGTTTCAAGGCTCCTGGTCCAAACCGTTAAGGGGATGGTATCATATATCTCTTTAAGAATGATTTTGGGGATCAGTCATCCCAGATGCAATGTTACCCCACTGTGGTTAATTGCCTTCATATATAGTTTCAGCCAAGAGGAATAACATGGTACCTCCATGCACGCTATCCAGAGCTTTGCATCATTACTGTTTATTGATATGAGACAGATAAGAGATGTGAGTCAGTGCATGAACATATGTTTCAGAGTATCACGGTGACTGAATCACTAGAAGAAAGTTAATTCTTTCTTGAGTGATTAGTTGATAACTTCTTGCCTAAAAGCATGAGAAAAGACATCTGAACTAAGAGAGGAACATGAGCATCTCTAAGCTTAGTACTGCCCACTCCTCAGATCCCAAATCTAACTATTCCTCACTTTCCTTTTCCTTTGTTCCATAGGGGTCTCTGCTCTTCCAGTGGCCATCAATTTCTCCTGAGCTCCAGGCACTGCAGAAGACCATGCCGTACAGCAGTGTTTGACGGGCCCATTGCCCCGTGACAGCTCAGACCTCACCTTCACTCACCTCTTGTCGAAGGATTCATGCTGCTCATGTGGGACAGCTGTCCCAAGTTATCTGCAGAGGTGAAAAACCATACTGTGGCGTATGGATCATCGTAACTGGTTTATCCTTGGATCTCCAGGGCAACATAAGGCCTCACTCGTTCATTCACACTTTGCAGTCACACTCTGGCCATAGATTCCCACTCTGTCCAGCGAGGTGAGATCTTTCTCCTGGGCCTCTGCAGAATAATCCCAGAAACAAGCGTTGCTGGAGGAAGACATGTTTTTGTCCTCTGTTCACTTTGCTCTTTGAGAGGTTGTTACATAGCGGTGACAGAAGCTAGAGCGTCTCTTTTACTATGTTTTACAATGCATTTTCCCTGTTCCATTTATCTTGCTTTTGACACCAGCCTGTCTCAGCAGTGACCCACCGCGCTGCCAGCTGGCAGTCTGATGGCATGTATAAGCCTAGCTTTGCGATCACAAACCCTGGGCAAATGGACAGCCGTGGCTTACAAGGGATGGTTTTGACTAAAACAAAACGCCTTACAGTTTGTTAATGTGCAGACACTGGCAGAAGCTCTCAGTTGCAGAAAGTCATTTTCCAGTCCTGCTGCCCAGAAGGATGCCGGCAGCAGGACAAAGCAGCAATAAATCAATCAGCCAGACAATCTGTAAGTGCATTGCATAACCGGGGAAATAAACAAGTGCTAGAAACAATAAAACACCGTCGCTATTTTCACCTTGTCAGGCTGAGCCATTCCAGACAATCAATAGGGGGTACAGGAGAGGTCACTGACTACCTGAATAAATCTCACCAAAAAACAACACTAAACAGTAGTAGCTCCCTCTGAGAAGTGAAAGGCATGGCCTTTAACGGGATAAACACAAGATTACAAAGTGGCAATGAACAAATATTAAAGCATAAACACTATAGACTATGGAAATGTTGTAGAAAAGTAGGATATTGAAAACATTGATCTTTTTTCGCGGTTCCTCACAGCTATAGAGGTCTCTATTCCCTTGTGACACATGGAAGAGGAGTTTTGGAGGAAAACATTTGCTGACCTAAACTGGCGGATGCACATGTAAAGCAAGAGATTTACATATATTTTAATGTTTTGGAGAGCTTTATAGTTAAAAAAAACAAATAAAATCTGAATACAATTAGAACCCTAAAGATATTGCCCAGATTAGCATATTTTTATGTAGGTCAAGTGCTGGTTTTAAGCCATTTCAGGACAGATTCTGAAGTCACCAAAGTCACCTTCACTGAAGCATATCTCTCAGGAATCAAGTACTGCTGAAGTCAGCCTCCTTCCCAGTGCTTAAGAAAAGTTTGGCTGAATGTTTATCCCCCACCCAGAGATGGTGATGCTGGCCACACAGCCACACACCATGGTGGATGCCCTTGGGAAGGCTCACACCAATAATAATGCTGAGGAAGCTACTACTTGCCAGCCTGTGTTGGTTGAAAAGGTACAAACTTCAGCTGTGAGCCATTCATTGCTAATCTTAACCTACTGTCTGGAACAGTTGTCGTCTGCTGTTCCATGCCAATCCAAAGCACAGAACATTTATTTCCCTGCTGTGTGCTACGGTACAACCACAGTCCAGAAAATCTACAGCTTTATGGAAAGCTCTGTGTCACTGTGGCTCTGGATGGGCCACACAAGGGCCTGCAACATGGCAGCAGATGTTGCTGTATGATCATTTACGTCTTCCAAGCATCCTCCAGCAGAGTCAGAAATTCTCTTTGGCAGTAGCCACCAGGTCTACGTCCATCTGTGCTGCAAAAAGCTAAAGTGATTGTACATTAGACTCAGAGGGTTGTTGACAGCTACAGACAGAGATTCCAGTTTCTTTATGTTCATAAACGTGCAGAGGCCAGATCAGCAATCAGCCCTGCCCATTCAGTGTGCTGAGCCAACAGTACATTGGTATCTCTGAGTACTTGGAATAAAACAATTGTCATGGCTGCTTCATCTTTCTGTAGTACCAATTCGATTGGTAACAAATTGTGGTGAGTTGACTCTGGCTGGACGCCAGGTGCCCACCAAAGCCGCTCTATCACTCCCCTCCTCAGCAGGGAAGAGGAGAGAAAATGTAATGAAAGACTCGTACGTTGAGATAAGGACGGGGAGACATCACTCACTAATTACTGTCACAGGCAAACAGACTTGACTTGGGGAAACTAGTTTGATTTATTACCAATCAAATCAGAGTAGGATAATGACAAATAAAATCAAATATTAAAGAAACCTTCACCCACCCCTCCCTTCTTCAACGCTCTACCTCTTCCCCAACAGTGGCACAGGGGGAAGGGGTATGGGGGTTGTAGTCAGTTTATCACATGCTGTCTCTACTGCTCCTTCCTCCTCAAGGGGAGGACTCTTGACACTCTTCCTCTGCTCCAGCGTGGGGTCCTTCCCATGGGAGACAGTCCTCCATGAACTTCTCCAACGTGAGTCCTTCCCATGGGCTACAGTTCTTCATGAACTGCTCCAGCCTGAGTACCCCATAGGGTCACAAGTCCTGCCAGCAAACCTGTTCCAGCGTGGGCTCCTCTCTCCATGGGTCCGCAAGTCCTGCCAGGAGCCTGCTCCAGTATGGGCTTCCAACAGGGTCACAGCCTCCTTCAGGCTTGCAGTTGCTCCGACATGGAGTCCTGCACGGGCTGCAGGTAGACATCTCCTCCACGGTTAACTTCCATGGTCTGCAGGGACACAGTTTGCCTCACCATGGTCTTCACCACAGGCTGCAGGGGAATCTCTGCTTTGGCACCAGGACCGCCTCCTCCATCTCCTTCTTCACTGACTTTGGTGTATGCAGAGCCGTTCCTCTCACATATTCTCACTTCTCTCTTCTGACTGCAATTGCTGGGTTGTTTTTTTCCCCCTTCTTAACTATGTTGTCACAGAGGTGCTACCATCATCACTGATTTGCTTGGCATTGGCCAGCGGCAGGTCCATCTTGGAGCTGGCTGGCATTGGCTCTGTCTGATGTAGGGGAAGCTTCTAGCAGCTTTTCACAGAAGCCACCCCTGTAGCCCCCTGCTACCAAAATCTTGCCATGCAAACCAAATATATCTCATCTCTCGTCTCTGTGAATCACATATTTAAGAATTATCACTAAAATCCACATTCATTACACAATCTTCACAAACTTCACAAACTTCACTCACGTCAACAAGGAAGAATTCCTCACCAAAATCAAAATGTTATCACAACACCAAACGAAAGTAGACAATTTACACACAATTCACCCCTCTTCCCTTCACCACAATTACAACAGAAAAATTCCCCACAATCATTCTGCTCTCATTCAGCCAATGTTTTACCTGTTACCTTTCCAATTATTATCCTTGTCTTGAATTCCACATGCCCTGTGTTGGGCACCAAAAAGGAGTGTGGTGGGTTGACCCTGGCTGGACACCAGGTGCCCACCAAAGCTGCTTTATCACTCCCCTCCTCAGCTGGACAGAAAAGAGAAAATATAACGAAAGGCTCATGGTTTGAGATAAGGACAGGGAGATCACTCACCAATTCCTGTCACAGGCAAAACAGACTCGATTTGGGGAAATTAGTTTAATTTATGTATTGGGTTTGCGTGGCAAGGTTTTGGTAGTGAAGGGCCTACAGCTGTAAGAGGCTGCTAGAAGTTTCCCCCATGTCTGACAGAGCCAATGCCAGCCCACTCCAAGACGAACGTGCCGCTGGCCCATCAGCGACGGTGGTAGCGCCTCTGGGATAACATAATAAAGACAGGGATAAAAAAAACTGACACAACAGCAGCAGCAGTCAGAAGAGAGGAGTGAGAATATGTGAGAGGAACAACTCTGCAGATACCAAGGTCAGTGAAGAAGGAGGGGGAGGAGGTACTCCAGGCGTCAGAGCAGAAATTCCCCTGCAGCCCATGGTGAAGACCACAGTGAGGCAGGCTGTGTCCCTGCAGCCCATGAAGGATAACAGTGGAGCAGAGATCCACTTGCAGCCCATGGAACAGCTGGAGCAGCTGGATGCCTGAAGGAGGCTGTGACCCCATGGGAAGCCCACGCTGGAGCAGGCTCCTGGCAGGACTTGTGGACCTGTGAGGGACCCAGGCTGGAGCAGTTTATGAAGAACTGTAGCCCATGGGAAGGACTCGTGTTGAAGAAGCTCATGAAGACTGTCTCTCATAGGAGGACCCCATGCTGGAGCAGGGGAATAGTATGAAGAGTCCTTGCGCTGAGGAGGAAGGAAGGCAGCAACAACATGTGATAAACTGACCCCAACCCCATTCCCTGTTCCCCTGCACTGCTGTTGGGGAGGAGGCAGCGAACTCAGGAGTGAAGTTGAGCCTGGGAAGAAGGGAGGGGTGGAGGAAGGTGTTTTTAAGATTTGGTTTTATCTGTCATTATCCTACTCTGATTTGATTGGTATTAAATTAAACTAATTTACCTAAGTCAAGTCTATTTTGCCTGTGACAGTAATTAGTGAGTGATCTCCCCTTGCCCTTATCTTGACCCACAAGCCTTTCATTGTTCTTTCTCCCTTGCCCTGCTGAGGAGAGGAGTGATAGAGCAGCTTTGGTGGGTATCTGGCATCCAGCCAGTTTCAACCCACCACGGTTATCGACACTGTTTTTGTCACAAATCCAAAACATAGCACCATACAAGCTTCTATGAAGAAATTCAACTCTGTCTCAGCTAAAACCAACACACCTGGATTGCTCAGTACTTTTTTATTTGTTAACTTGTTAAACGTCTGGGTTTTAGTATAAAGCTTATGGTAGCAACAGTCAAAGCCTTTAATGACTCTATAGCTGTGAAAACAGGCATTAGTGAGGGTAAACACTCCCAAACAAGTAGTTAACAGCAAGTTACAGGAGTACACCTGTAATCTGAGGACAACTTTGTCTAAGTGATAAATAGCCTTCACAAAGACAAATTAAATTAATCGAGTGATCAGGTGTCACAGGCACAAGAGACGTGGGCTGGCCTGTAGTGGTTTCTTGTCAGAAAGAGGTTCTTATCCTGCTGTCCTGTGACAGTATATCAGATTGAGGCACAGACAGAAGAGGTGCTTTCAGCAATGCTTACTGAAGTGTTGATGACATTTGAACAAGATGCCTGTATGAAACTTCTGAAATCTTCATGAGGAAAGCCTTGGTCCTTATTGAACAACTGAGAAGTTGCTCGCCATCCTTTGTCAGCAAGTGCTCGCTTGTTCCCAGCAACCTACAGGAAGGAGACGGTGCTATCTGTACCTGTGCAGCCTACTGCCTCCCTGCAGAAAAACTCACTAAGCCTTTGGGCTAACAAAATGTTCTGCTTGCCCAATCTGAAACCATTGGGTGAAATCACTAAAGGGGATGCACCATTGTCTACTCAATGGCACTAGGGGTTTAGTGAACCCTGGATGGGTCAGAGTCAGGAGCATTTCATGCCTCGCAGGAGAAAGTCACCATGGGCTGGGAGGTTGCCATAGCAGGGTAAGTCATGTCACCTGTCCAGTTGTGGTAGAAGTGATACTATCTGGAGAGTGAGCAATTTGCTGGGTGGAGGAGTCTCTGTTAGCATATAGAAAGTGCAGTATCTAACAACAGTCAGATTCGTTATTGGTATGTGAGCATGACTAAAAACAATGTGAGCAGGTCTTGAACTACCCATGGACCAGCTGCGTTGCTCTGATTCACACCATCTGGAAGGACCTGAGCTGGGCAGCACAAGCAGTAACCATTCACTCTCTTCTTCAGAGAAAAGCAGTGTAAGGAAAGTAGATTTGGGCAGTCACTGAAGATTAGACATGGAGAAATATTAACTGTGCTGTAAATCCCAATGACAAAAGGAAAATGTGCCCAAGTATAACAACATAAACATAGCTTGTGTGCCCTCAGAGTGACCTGCTCTTTGAAAAGGTATTGCCTTTTGCCATCAGAAAAAGATCATCACAGAGACTACATCAAAAACAGCCTAAGGGAAGGAAAAGGCACATTGGTCAGTGGTACATGCAGAGACAAAATAATTCAGATCGTAACAGAGGGGAAAAAGAGTTTCACTGTTCTCCTGATCTATTCTTAATAAGCAAAAATGATTTAATAGATACTTTAGTCACACGAAGGAGTTAAGAGCTTGTTTCTCAAGAAAGATTGCTGACGAGATGCAGCCAGGGGAGCATGCGACACTAAGGCAATAACCTTTGCTGAAACACTTGGGAGAACAGAAATACAGTTTGAACTCCACCCGTTGGAAATAAGATTAAAGGTTATTGCTCATTATAACTGCCTGGTAAAAAACAGAAGAGCTTGTGTTGGCATTCACAGGGCTAAAAAATGGTTTACGGATTTGGAACCTGAGACTCCTGTAAGTTTTATGGCATTGAGAAAAAATCTGCATGGCTATAGACCAAGCATAGCTCATGGGTCTCTGTAAGCGCAAAGAAGTTCCACACACAATTTATCAGATGAATCCCGAAATTTGGCATACAAATTTTGTTGATTCCATTCTGAATACTTTGCAAGACTCTAGGTAATGTTGTAAAGCGTGATGTCAGTGAAGAAATAGGAGAGAAAATACGGACAGTTAAATAAGCTTCAGAACAAGCTATAAAAACAGAGTAAGATCTTTCAGAAGCAGTGCCTACGTGTCTCTGAGCTCCTGCGCTGCTTGGGAGGTGCCTTAGTGCCCATGGCTGTACGCACTGCTGCGTTACCTGCACCTGCTGCCAGTCTCTCAAAAGCAAGGTGCCACGAATCAGATACAGGGGTGTTTAGCTCCATCCTCTAACCTTACCCAGAGGAGGCCAGAAGCTCTGGAATTAAAACGTGTCCTACCACGTAACTCGCACACCAGCCGCTGGTACAGCTGTGCTGGGGGGCAATTGCAAAACTGTAATTTCCTCCTGCAGATGAAGCCCCTGGGACAATTTTCAGAGCAAGCGACTGCAGTTGCTTTGGCTGCTGTCAGCGCTTTGAATCGGATTCTGTCATTGTTTCCAACACATCCGTTTTGTGCAGCACCAGGAGTACTGTGTGATGGCCCGAGGCAGAACTCCTAATTTGTCCAAATAACATTCAGCATAAGCTCCATACGGTAATTAATCAGCAGTCATTAAAGCAAGAGATACCTACGACGTTTCTCATGTTTATTAAAGCGTTTTCATGGCATTTTAATCACAGTATTGCCATGGCAGGATTTTCTTTTATTTAAAACAAATGTTGTGCCTTGCAAAATGTTTTAGGGTGGATTTTTTTCCAGATTCCTGAGGATCATTCCTAACGATTCTTTCTGTCTCTTAACGGTTTAGTAAAATAATTGTGAAAGCAGCACTGTGATTAAAATAGTCCCAAATCAGGAGCCTCGTACATCTCAGATGCAAATGTTTGGGTTTGCTTACACTTTGATATAGACTTTAGGCAGCATCACTACACCAGAACACTGCCTCCCCAGAAAACGTAACAGGACTGAGGCTCTCTGAAATAAGGTGAGATTAGATAAAATAAGAAAAACAAAAAAAAAAGGCGGGGGGGGGGTGGAGAATGAGGGCAAGGAGGAACAAAATCAACTGCTTCAGGAAGAAAAACAGAAACATCAGATTTTCTGGAAATGCAAAGTCATGATTTAAAGCATGGTGGTTTTGAAGTCTACACTTACATCGAATAAAGATGGATTTGATTTTTTATGAGGAAAATGAAGGTTTATCCTGCTTCACATTCCAGTGTCTTGTACTCATTTTCAAGATGCATATGGGGATTTGGTACCAGATCCTCAATGATATTTAAGTGTGAAACTTTGACTGAAATCACCAACAGTGAAGGGAAAGGGAAGGAAGCCGAGCAGTTGGCTGTAGTGACTCCTCAACCCTCTCAAAAGACTGGTGGGAGTAAGAGAAGCCTGAGAATTGTGTTTTCTAGACCAAGTGCCCAACTGGTGAGAATAGGGAATATTTAAGACGCCTGCAGTGCATGGGGCAAGAGCTGGGATATTCAAGAGAGCAGAGAGTAAACTTTACAGGAAGATTAAACAAGATACTTTGTGTTCTTTCTGTCCTGCCATACTCTCTCAAATTTTCCTTTGGGAGGTCCTATGTTCACACTCCAGAAAGTGAACACAGACATGAGTTAACAACTCTTCATTACTAAGTCAAAGCCGCTGCCCTCCGTCAAGGGATGAAACATAGCCACAAGACTAACTTTAGCTCTTGACCTGTCATGGCATGCCAGTACTCTGTAGCTTTCTGACATGGCATAGCAAAGTAAGATGCTAATTGCAGTGGCAAGCTAAGATTTGGAAACATCAAAACATATATATACTTTCTACACATACATTTTCGCCTTTACACATTCATTTTTTTCAAGCTTTTCCTGATCTAGTTTTTCCTTCTGCACCACAGTATCTGAATTTCACAGGTTAACCATGTCTCTCACATACACCACACCGGCTTCAGCACTTTTCGACATTATAGTAGTATTACTTTACAGCTTAAAGCTTGCACTTGGGGACTACCCAAAACCAATCCTCCTAAGCAAGCTCAAGCATTATAACTTTACAGAAATGCTGTGTCTTCAGGAGGGATATTTTTCTAACAAGCAAAATCACTTTAATCTTTTCTTGGTAAAGAACTAGCTGCTGCATATATCATCCTATCTACAGTTCATTCACTTACATGGAATGATATGGGCCTCTCAAGCGCTTGGTTTCTTCTACTTGTACTTCTGCAGAGCTGAAAACGTTTTAAGGGCTGACACCTACCGAGACCCCATTTCAAGAAACTGTGCTATTTCAGTCAGCTAATCTGTATCCATTGCCACATAAATCATTCCCCACGGTATTGCTTTTGGTGGTGAGATAAAGTGGCAGCTCCTAACAAGATTGGGAGATAAGGTATCAAGTCACATAATCTCTTTTAGCTCAAGGGGCTCAGACTTTTAATAAGTACTTACTTTAGCCCATCACCAGGACTAAATAACTTTGCTACTTGAAAACCTCAGCAGAAGAGCTACTCCTACCTGACCCTTGCCACATACATGCACGCAAAAGGATTACTTAGGCAAAAATGATTTGAGTAAATAAAAATGACATAAAAATGATAGGTCATTCAGCTGATATGCTCATAGGCTACCATACATGCTGCTTGGAACAGCGATACGGATTTTAACATGATAACTTGGAACATTTTCCTATTCTTACAATTTGGTACAATGACCAAATAACACTAATGTGACAAAGGAAATGTCAATTTAAAGTTAACAGAGACAATGATCTCCTAAGCAGTGTAGTTTATGTTACAGAACCAGGCTTTATCTTTGCTTTTTGATAAGGAAACAGGCAAAATATATCCTTGTAATATCTGCTACTCTGTTTGCAGAATCCCTTGATGCAAAGAGCTTGTTTAAAATGATGTATCGTAATGCTGATTTCTGTGGTTCTCAGCAGGATTTTGGGCTTCGAACACTGAAAACTCTACAGGGGAATTTTATTTTTCCAGTGTCTTCTTTTGATGAGCTGGCTGGTTGACTTAAAAAAAACAAAAAAAAAGAAAAAAAAGGAAAAGGAAAAGAATGAAACTTAAAATATCAACTTCAGAAGAATGTAAACGCTAAAACGTAAACCAAGCAAGAGCTTCAAAAGAGTAATGCAGACATAGGTTCAAAGAGAACATTATAATACTCTGGTTTTGCTTCAAGCTCAGTGCTTTTCCCTTCTCACCCTTGCAGCTGTATAAAGTAGCAAATATGGAAAAACAGCCAATACTGGCAGTTTTTCAACTCTGTTTTGTATAAGCTATTTTCAGTGACAGACTGGCAGCTCCTGTGTGCTTTTCCCAAAGAGCCTAGAAATGCCTTTTCTCTGAGTTTGGCTGGCAGGTACAGCAGGTCCCATCTGGCAGAAGATATGAGAAGTGGTGGTTGTTGTGCCAGAAGGCACCTGGGAGTCCCGGGACCAGGCGTGGGTCTCACCATCCAGCTCTGCATGTGCCTTTCACCACCTATGGGCTCAGGGCTGGGCACCAGCCACCCCACACACAGGCACAAAGCTCAGAAGTGCAGAGGAGCCCCCCAGGCTGGGGGCGAAGCCTGAGGAGCACGGCACAGAGACCACCCCATCCGAGCTGTCAGCGCTCTGGGGCGAAGTACAAGCCGAGCCGGGCACTGTGGCAGATTGCCTGTGCAGAGGGGATGGATAAGGCTGCAAGAGGGAAAATGTTCACCAGCGACTGTTCGACAGTTCAACATCTCTGTTATTGTGTGACGGGGAGCAAGCGTTGGATGGTCAATGCTTTCCCACAGACCGCGGTTGTCCTGGTGCTGTTTGCGCATCGCTCCTTGGTTCATTGGTGTGCCAGCCTCTCTCTAGTCACAAGGGACGGCAGCCTCATTGCCATGCTGAGCTTTTATCCCACTGTTCTTCCTCGTGCTCTGAACATGCTTTCTACGGGTAGGGTGCTCCTCCTGCACAGACGAGGTCCAGCTGCTGTTACGCTCCGCTGAATTTACGAATGCCTCATGTTTTCTTTGCCGGTTATTCCCTTTCAGGTATTCACGTAGTTTCTTTTATTTCTTTCTGAGTTGTGGAAGAGGGAATGAAGTAAACCTTGTACTGCAATGACTGGGACATGCACTGTGGGTAGGGAGGCAAGGTCTGGACAAACATTGCATCTTTTGTCTTTTCAGCAGGAGGTAAAGTTGAATTTTCTGAATTCAGAGTTGTAGCTTCACATGACCAAACACAATGCCATAAAGGTCTAATTTCAACAGACACCTGGGTCCCCTGTGGAGCATCCCAGGCACCGTGTTGATGCACAGAAACAAACTCTACAACTCCTGGAGAGTTATAAAGCAGGTATATTTACTGCGGCGCCGGGTGCAAGGGGGATCTCTCCACCACAAGCTTACACACTGTGCCGTGAAACAGGCAATTATTTATTACGCATAATCATACATAATCATTAGTACAGGCTGGATTATTACAATTAATTCTAAGAATAGGTGTTGCTTATGGAGATTAATTCCAAGAACTCATTACCATCCGACCCTCCTTTCATCTCATGCACACTGCCATCTGGTGGTCGTCTATTGGGATCTTTAGGAGGAAGGCTCGTAGTCTTCTTCACCGTGCAGTTTTCACATTTGCTCAATTGGCCTTGTTTCTATCCACGAGATTGGCTTCAACAGGCCCCAAATTAATCAATTTCACCTCTCTTTTGTTCTGTGGTCTCACATCCAGTCACAGTCTCTGGCTGGTAAGAAAACAGGTAAGAAATCATTAAGCCAAGCTATTCTCTATTCAACGTCTCAGGTCACATAAGCTTTAAGTACTTTCCGTGCTCATCATATATTACATAACATTTTGTATCAGTACCACCCACCGTGGGTGAGGATGAGCCGAGTCACTTGCTGAGCCTGTCCAGGGCTGTCAGTCAGGACCTCAAGGGATGTGTAGGGGAGGCTGAAGATCAGGGCTCCCCACAGCAGCCTGAGAACTGCCCCTGAGAGACCCCAGAGCCTACTGCTGTCTTGGTGGCAGCTTTGCTGGTGGCCTCGGGCATGTGGCACCTGTGCTGCTCCACTGTGCTGAGGCATGGAGCTCTGGATTTCAACTCAATGTGCAAGGACAGTAGGTCATGGCTGGGATCTAGAGCATCCATTGAGCAAGGGAGTGGCTGAGGACCCTGGGCCATGAAGGGATCTATGGGACTAAGACACAGCAAGGGTATGAGGGACTTTTACAAGGGCGTGTAGTAATAGGACAAGGGGCAA
Source organism: Tauraco erythrolophus (assembly GCF_009769465.1). Lineage (NCBI taxonomy): Eukaryota > Metazoa > Chordata > Aves > Musophagiformes > Musophagidae > Tauraco > Tauraco erythrolophus. The sequence continues at coordinate 117,936,923 of NC_141465.1, read as the reverse complement.
TGGCTTTAAACTGAAAGAGGGGAGATATAAATTAGATCGAAGGAAGAAATTATTCACCCTGAGGGTGGTGAGGCACTGGAACAGATTGCCCAGAGAAGTTGTGGATGCCCCATCCCTGGAAGTGTTTAAGGCCAGGCTGGATGAGGCTTTGAGCAATCTGGTGTAATGGAAGGTTTCCCTGCCCATGACGGGGGGGCTGGAACTTGACGATATTTAAGGTCCCTTCTAACCCAAACTGTTCTATGATTCTATGATCTCAGTTTCTTTTTCCAATTGAAATGGTGTTTTGTTGAACATTCATGGGAAGTATTTCATTTTTTAAACGAAGGATATTAAAAAAAATTACACTCTGAAAATGAAAAATAAATAAATAAATAACAGAATTGCTAATTGTGAAGCAATTGAAGTTTGTCTCCTGTGTGAAGGAGGATTATAACCAAAGCTAGGCCAGGGTTCTCTAAAGATAAATTTGTTTTTTCATGTACCTGAAACAATTGAAAAGTGCTGGTTTACATCAACTGGGAAAAAAGCAACGTTTTTCTCATATGCTGGTGTTGGCCACTTAACTGGAAAACAGCCAAATCTGTGCTGTCCTCAAAGGTGGCTGTAACATGTCCCCTTGCTATTCATGGCTTGAAGGCAGGGTGCTGTGAAGATGCTAACTCCTCTTCAGGATGTATGTTGAAAAGAAATGCAGTGGGGAAACTGCTTCTTTTGAAAGCACTGCTCTATCACTAGTTTTCATCTATTTTACAGAAAAATCAGAGCACAAGCTTCAAAATAAGATCAATGAAAAAGCAAAAATCCTGCTTTCCCAATTTTCCAATTTCTTCTGCTTTTTGAGGCATCGAGTTTTCTCAGGAGACATCTCCTGCAACATACTGTCTGTCATCTTGCAACATGAAGTGCAGTTTAAGAATAGATAGTGCATCTGCAGTAAGTTCACAGTTTCCAAATTCATTTCTCAAAACAGTAGTTCCATGTGGTGTGTTTTCCTATGCAATAGGGCAAATAAAATACATATCTGTTGGAAAAGTATCTAAAATACAAAGTAAACCAAAAATTCTCTGCAAGAGAAAAAAACGCAACAGCAGAAAATGTAAAATTTAAATACAGGCAATATTTTTAAGCCCTGTTAGCACCATGAAGGACAGAAAACAATATTCTTCTTCTGTACAATGTATAGCAATTAAAATATTGCAGTGTTATTGTGATTTATTTGTAGAATTGTATTTGTGTTGTTAGAATCATAGAATGGTTTGTGTCAGAAGAGACCTTTAAAGGTCATCTAGTCCAAGCCCCTGCAATCAGCAGGGACATCTTCCACTATATCAGGTTGCTCAGAGCCCCATCCAACCTGATCTTGAATGTTTCCTGGGATGGGGCAGCCACAGTTTCTCTGGGCAACCTATTCCAGTGTCTCACCACCCTCACAGGGAAGAATATGTTTCATTAAATCTAAACAAAATCTCCCCTCTTTCATTTTAAAGCCATTGCCCCTTGTCCTAGCACTACATGCCCTTGTAAAAAGTCCCCCTCCAGCTTTCTTGTAGGCCCCCTTTAGGTACTGGAAGGCTGCTAGAAGGTCCCCCCAGAGCTTTCTCTTCTCCAGGCTGAACAGCCCCAACTCTCTCAGCCTGTCTTCATAAGAGAGGTGCTCCAGCCCTTGAATCATCTTTGTGGTCCTCCTCTGGACCTGCTCCAACAGCTCTTTCTTGTTCTGAGGACTCTAGAGCTGGATGTGGTACTCCAGAGCAAAAAGAGGTGGAGAATCACCTCCCTCGACCTGCTGGCCATGCTTCTTTTGATGAGGCCTAGGATGCAACTGTCTTTCTGGGCTGCAAGTGCACATTGCTGGCTCATGTCCAGCTTTTTCTCCACCAGTACCCTCAAGTCCTTCTCCACAGGGCTGCTCTCAATCCTTCATCCCCCAGCCTGTATCGATACCAGGGGTTGCCCAAAGTCAGGTGCAGGAATTCACACTTGGCCTTGTTGAACATCACGAGATTCACATGGGCCCACTTCTCAAGCTTGTCCAGGTGTCTCTGAACGGCATGCCATCTGTTAGGCATGTCAACCACACCACAGCTTAGTGTTTTTAGTTTTTGTTTTCCTGTTGCTATTTACACTGGTTACAGAATAACCTTCAAGGTCACACGCCAGTTTCAAAATCCGCCTGTATTTCACAAAAATCTGGAAGGCATTTCTTTCAAACTCTTCTGCAATAACAAACTTCATCCATGTGTCTCAGAGCGTTTTAGACTTTGGCGGTGATCACCTCGGAATGGCTTTGTGTTGGTACTGCTGCTTGTAGATCAAGTGACACAGTCTTTGTGCAAATTCAAGCATGCTTTTTTTAATGCCAGTGGTTATGTTTCCAGTAGCTCTTCTATCTCTCGCCAAGTGATTTTCTCAAAAATCCTTTATACCTGAGGTCTGGGCATGTTTTTTTTTGTTGTTTGTTTCTTTCCTCGGACTCCTCTGTCTCCAGCTGCATAGCAACAGTGCCAAAAGTCAGAAGGGAGGAATAAGAGCAATTGGAAGAGCAGAAGTAGAGATGTTCATTTCTACGTCTATGCAGAAGCATAGCAGATGTGATAAGAGATACCATCCCATTCTATTTGAGAGGATGAGATTGCCTGTGTGCTTATTGAATGGGGAGCTGTCTCCTAAAATAAAAAGCTGGTAGCAAATCCTCCAGGAAATGGTGCTGCATGACTGTCTAGTTAGTGGCAAGCAGTATCTGGGAGGAGAGAGTAAGCAGGGAGCTCTTTAAGGAAAAAAGGAATGGGAAATTCTGGTAGGGGTTTATATATGGAAGGAGTTCAGAACAGTGGGAAAATCTGACTCATGAGGGAAGATTAAACAATTCCAGGTATTTTATTTTTCTAAGAGACACATAAAGTTGGATTACCTACTTTGACAAATGTTCTTAGGGGGAAAGTGCATTTCAGACAGGACAAAATTTCAGGCAAGATCTGGGACCTAACAGAGAAGGACGGAGTTAGCAAAAGGGAGCAGAAATGTGTATTGGTTGGGAACACTCATGCAGTGAGCTCTTCCTGCTGGGCAGTGGAATATACACGTCCCAGCATTGACATTCTTGGATTAGGTGCAAGAATCAACAGAAGTGATTCTCCAGCTGGGGTGGGCCAAATGGTGGGATAAGTCTCCTCAACCTCTACTTTAGTGCCAAGTTGTTTTCTAACAGTACAGATGCTACTAGAGTTTCAAGGCCATGGTTTAAAGGTTCCCTTCCTCATCATGGAGCAATTGATTTTGTCCACCATTTGTTTTGATGTTGATCTTGGATTCAGTTTTTCCTCAAGAACTTTGTCACAAACAACCCCCCCTACACACACAGACTCATACACACACCCCCACACCCCTCTTTGGTGTTGCAGTCAGGTTCAGAATATTTCCATGCTTAGAGGGTAAGTGTCTTTCCAGCTGGTGAAATGCACTAATTTTTTTGTTTCCATCTTGCTTAGCAGATAGAAGTGCAGAAAAGTTTCAGAAAAAGAGGAAGTTTTGAGGATCAGATGTCTGTAACCACATTTTCTGTGAATGGAGAAGAGAATTCCTAAATTGCACCCTCTTGCTAAATACAGTGACATGATGAAAAAAAAATCATATCTCAGAGGAAAGCAATTATTTTTTGAGACCGTGGAAGCAAGAAGCAGGGCAAATCAAGGCCATAATCCCTGAGGACAAAATTCTCTTGATAGAAGATGTGCAAGAAAACATTTATAAGCCAGCTATTGCTGACTTTCAGAGTACCTGTCCAACCCTCAAAGACTTTTCCATCACCCTTGGGACTGTGCAGAGCCATTCTGAGAAGCAGTTAGCAAATGAGAGTCAAGTCACAAAGGAGTTTAAAATTACGGAGATAAGCGAAGGGAAAGGGAATGGAAAAGCTGCCTGGGTAGATGCTGCAGTGGAGAAGATTAAAAACTACCTGACCCTGTCTACATCGGTAAACGCTGCCAAGATGATTGATGAGCTGCAGAAGAAACTTGAGCTTAATGTAAATTTTCAGAGTCTCAACGACCTAACAAAATATGTGTGTAGGACACACATGGATATCTGGTTTATAGTGAGTGCTCTTCTGGCTTCTGTGTTGGCAGGTATGAATAGGGAATCTCTGCTTTTGCGTCTCTGAAGTTTTAACTAAATCATGCTGGACACAGTGGATGGAATTTTTCTTCTGGAATATAAATTTCACTGTTGTATCAGTCTCTCTTTTAGCCTGGCACCTTTATAGTGGAGTAAGTGGAGTCAGGAACATGATTCAGCTCACCCTTAATCAGACACCTGGTTGTCCAAAAATGAGCTCCCAGTGCCATTAAAGATGCCTAAGGGCACCGGAGGCAACTGTGTGAGGCCAATCGATGCAGGCATCTGTGTGTGTCAGCAACCAAATTCTGCATCAACTGATTTGGAGTAGACAGGGAAGTATAACCTTTCCAACCTCCATGGGAAGTTTCTGGCAGTCTCTCTCCAGCTTTCTTGTAGGCTCCCTTTAGGTACTGGAATCATGGAATCATAGAATGGTTTGGGTTGGAAGGGACCTCAAAGATCATCTAGTTCCAAACCCCATGCCATGGGCAGGAACACCCTCCACTACACCAGGTTGCTCAAAGCCTCATCCAATCTGGCCTTGAACACTTCCAGGGATGGGGCAGTCACAACTTCTCTAGGCAACCTGTTCCAGTGCCTCGCCACTCTCAGAGTGAAGAATTTCTTCCTTATGTCTAATTTAAATCTCCCCTCTTTCAGTTTAAAGCAATTGCCCCTTGTCCTATCACTATATACTATTGTAAAAAGTCCCTCTCCAGCTTTCCTGTAGGCCCCTTTTAAGTACTGGAAGGCTGCAATGAGATGACCCTGGAGCCTTCTCTTCTCCAGGCTGAACAGCCCCAACTCTCTCAGCCTGTCTTCATAGCACAGCTGCTTCAGCCCTCGGATCATCTTTGTGGCCCTCCTCTGGACTCGTTCCAGTAGCTCCGTGTCCTTCTTGTGTTGGGGACTCCAGAGCTGAACACAGTATTCTAGGCGGGGTCTCACGAGAGCAGAGTAGAGGGGCAGAATCACTTCCCTTGACTTGCTGGCCATGCTTCTTTGGATGCAGCCCAGGATACGGTTGGCTTTCTGGGCTGCCAGTGCACATTGCCGGCTCATGTTGAGCTTCTCATTAACCAGCACTCCCAAGTCCTTTTCCTCAGGGCTGCTCTCAATCCATTCTCTGCCCAGTCTGTACTTGTGCTGGAGATTGCCCCAACCCACGTGCAGGATCTTGCACTTGGCCTTGTTGAACTTCATGAGGTTCTCGCATCCCACCTCTACAGCCTGTCAAGGTCCCTCTGGATGGCATCCCTTCCCTCCAGCATGTCCACAACACCACACAGCTTGGTGTCATCAGCAAACTTGCTGAGGGTGCGCTCAATCCCACTGTCCATGTCACCAACAAAGATGTTAAATAGCACTGGTCCCAGTACTGACCCCTGAGGAACACCACTCGTCACTGGCCTCCACTTGGACATTGAACTGTTGACCACAACTCTTTGAGTTTAACCATCCAGCCAAGTCCTTATCCTCCAAGTGGTCCATCCATCAAAATCATGTCTCTCCAGTTTAGAGACAAGGATGTTGTGTGGGACAGTATCAAATGCTTTGGACAAGTCCAGGTAGATGATGTCAGTTGCTCTTCCAGTATCCATCAATGCTGTAACCCCATCATAGAAGGCCACCAAATTAGTCAGGCAGGATTTGCCCTTAGTGAAGCCATGTTGGCTGTCATCAATCACCTCCTTATTTTCCATGTGCCTTAGCATAGTCACCAGGAGGATCTGCTCCATGATCTTGCCAGGAACAGAGGTGAGACTGACTGGCCTGTAGTTCCCTGGGTCTTCTTTTCATAGAATCATAGAATCATAGAATCATAGAATCATAGAATCATAGAATCGTCTGGTTGGAAGAGACCTTCAAGATCATCAAGTCCAACCGTTCACCCTGCACTGTCAGGGTCCCTAACCCATATTGCTCAACACCAAATCTACACAGTTTTTAAACACCTCCAGGGATGGGGACTCCACCACCCCCCTGGGCAGCCTGTTCCAATACTTCGCAACCCTCTCTGTAAAGAATTTTTTCCTGATATCTAACCTAAATTTCCTCCAGCACAACTTGAGGCCATTCCCTCTCGTCCTGTCATTCATAACATGGGAGAAGAGACTGATCCCCATCTCCCTACAATTTCCTTTCAGGTAATTGTAGAGAGCAATAAGGTCCCCCCTGAGCCTCCTCTTCTCCAGACTAAACAGTCCCAGCTCCCTCAGCCACTCCTCATAGGACAAGTTCTCTAAACCCTTCACTAGTTTTGTTGCCCTTCTCTGAACCCGCTCCAGCACCTCAACGTCCTTCTTGAAGTGAGGGGCCCAAAACTGGACACAGTACTCAAGGTGTGGCCTCACCAGTGCTGAGTATAGGGGGACAATCACTTCCCTGCCTCTGCTGGCCACACTGTTTTTGATACATGCCAGGATTCCGTTGGCTTTCAACGTTGGCTTTCAGCCTTTTCTCCCCTTTTTAAAGATGGGGGCTATATTTCCCCTTTTCCAGTCAGTGGGAACTTCACCAGACTGCCATGACTTCTGAAATATAATGGAGAGCGGCTTAGCAACTTCATCTGCCAGTTTCCTCAGGATCCGTGGATGTACCTCATCAGGTCCCAGCTTCAGGTCTCCTCATCAGGTCCCATCAGGTCTCCAGGCTGAACAGTCCCAAATCTCTCAACCTGTCTTCATAGGAGAGGTGCTCCAGCCCTCAGATCATCTTCGTGGCCCTCCTCTGGACCCGTTCCAGCAGCTCCATGTCCTTCTTGTGCTGGGGACTCCAGAGCTGAACACAGTACTGCAGGTGGGGTCTCACGAGAGCAGAGTAGAGGGGCAGAATCACCTCCCTCGACCTCAATGGTACAAAAAGAGCTTACCTTCCTTTGGTTTCATCCAAGATTTCTTCTGCTTTGTAATGCTTATTAATAAGCCACTTTGGGGGACAGAGAGCTCAACAGAGAATATGGCACCTACGGGATGTGTAAAATCAGTCAGATTGTTGGAGCCTCACAAGGAGCCAATTTCTTTTCTGGCTCTAAAGGGAATCTAGACAACTCACTCAGATGGACTCATCTGTATAAGTGTCTAAACCAAGGAGATACAGTGACCACAGCATGCCATGCACTGGCATGGTGGATCAACTATAACGTTCCTGCTTGCCACTAGGCTGGGGAACCCATATCCTTGTAGAGTCTGCATCTTTCCCACGTAAACCCTGGATGTTGCCCAGGTATCTCTAACTCTCCCTCTGATAAGAGTGCAGACCTGATGCCAAAGGTTATACAGTCGCTTTGCCGTACAGACACACTTGCAAGACTCAACCTCACGTGTCAGAGTCGCAGCCTGGCTATATTTCTCCTGCTGATAGGAATTACTAAGTGTGGACCAGCTGAAATGGACGATAAAAGAAGCGTGACCAGTGAATGCTATTTCCCAAATGCATATCACCTTGAAAGCGGCTGCCAAGTTCCTGGCCATGACTGGTGAGGACCCAGAGCGCCAGTTGTCTGAGTATGTAAAAAATGAGCTGAAGATGAATGCAAGTGTAGAGCAGTTCAGAGATATGCTAGTAAGCAAAGCGCTTTGCTTGTTCTGAATGGGAAATCAGCTGAACATTTCCATCCCTCAGAGTTGAGACCAATGAATAATTAGGGTTTGTTTACTTGGGAGGAGTTCGAAAGGCAAAAAAAAGGTGCAAGGGAGGCAAAAATGTCAATTCATGAAAAGGAAAAAAATGAGCAATAAAGTATAAAATCAGGTGGAGAACAAAGAAGGGTGGGAAGCTTCTGACAGACGGAGTGCAGATTCCAAAGCTGAGCTGTGGACCCAACACTACCAGGGATGCTAGAGGGAACCTCCCTCCGAGAACACACTGTTGTCTCCACCAGGTTGGTGCGGGAGATGAGTGAGGACACCTGACACGATCAATGTGATCAAACAAGTGAACCTTTACTATCATCGCGCGCGGGGCTGGCGCGCTCGGTTTCCAGTTTCCCTGCTTCCGGCACTCATTGGTATTATGATTATCCCTTTTGCAATTTTTGCACCATTTCTTGCTACTATATTGCTGCTGTTGTTGTGGCTGTTTACATTGAGTTCTGTAATGGCCTGATTTCCCACAATTAAAGCATTTCTTTTGCTTAGCTCCTCCCCCTTTTTGTTCTAATAGAGGACGAACAGCACTATATACCACAGCAGCAACTAAAGATGCAGGACCGGTGGTGCGTTCCATAACTTCTAACATATCTGCCACTTCGGCATCTCTAGGCAATGTGCTCAAAACCCTTTTTGCTTTATCATTAGCATTCTCAAAGGCAAACATTTTAAAGACTTGTTCCTTCATTGTCTCATCCAAATCGGGATGACTTCGAACAGCCTGATGTAAACGATCAATAAAGGAAGGAAAACTTTCCTGGGGGCCTTGTTTAGTATTTGCAAAAGAATATACTTTTCCCGGTTCTCTAATTGAAATCATTGCTTGATAAGCTAATTGTTGTGACAACTGCAATACTTCTCCCAGAAACCCTTGCTGTAATGCCGTATTTGAAAAAGGACCTTGACCCATCAGCATTTGTGCTTGAACGCCATATAGAGGATCTCCCTGCTGCCGAGGTCGTGCAGCTTCACGTTCACATAGTTGTTGCCAGGCCCTGGAAAACAAAAGCTGCTGAGAAGGGGACAAAAGAATATTGGCAACTTGTTGAGAATCATGTGGTATCAGCACATCTGCTGTGAAAATAAATTGCAACAGTTGTTGAGTATAACTGGATTGAAGCCCATATTGCGATACCGCAGAACGCGCCTTTTCTAAAATTTTCCAGTCAAAAGGTTCCCATTTTCTATTTCCCCCATGGTCTGTGATAATGGGAAAGGCAGATGGTAGAAAATTTCCTTCGATTAAGGCTTCACGAATAACTCCCTTCCATCTTCTGCTTCTTTCTTCTTCATCCGGTGGCGCAAAGGGTGGTGGAGCAGTCGGCACTGGCGGTGATAACGACGTAGCCAAAGGATTAGGTGTATTATGGAGATTTTTCTTCTCGTTGGCATCTGTCGTTTTTAATTCCGATAATTTGTCCATAACTTGCTGCAAGACTTCTTCAGATAGTTCCTTTTTCTGTTGTTCTCCGAAAGAAATCGGTGCGGACAAAGGTTCCTCCACTGGGTGGAGCTCTCGGCGGGGTGGTGGGAGGTCAGGGTAGAGGCGGGACTTAGGCCGGCAGGACCGTCCGCCTGTTCCCCCGCCCCTTTGTAGTTCTTCCGCCTTCTCTTCCGAGTCCCCTTTGTCTGCCCACGTGCTGCCGCCATCTTGGCGCATGCTGTCGCCATTTTGGCTGCCGCCATTTCGGCGCAGTTCTAAGCACGTGGTCCCTGAATTCGCAGTTTCTACTTTGATAGCAGAAGGTAATGGTGGTGTTACAGGTACAGAAATTCGCGTAGAAAAGATAGAGGAAGTGTTTGGTAAAGAATCAATAGGAGAGGGGGTAAAGGGAGCAAAAGCAGCAGCAGCGACAGTTCGTTCGACTTCCATGGTATGCAACGTTTCTTTAATTAACTTCCACAGGGTAGCATACTTATTCGCCTCCTTCGCGCTCGCTCCCCCCGAACTGATATCATCCCATAGCTCTCTGCCTATGGCTTCCCACGTAGCGAGTTCAAAAACGACTCCTACTGAGGGGATTAATTCTTTGTTCCATGCCCACATTAACAGCCCTTTAAGAGACGAGGATTCATATTTAAGTCCTCTCACAGAGAGCATGTGTTGGAGCAGATTTAGGACAGCCTCTTGTTGCTTATCCAACCCCATCTGTCTCCCCGACCGCTCACCTCTTCTAGGCGAGATTCCAGCGTCGATCCAGCGACTAAACAGGTGCACCTTTTTCCACTCAGTGACTGGGCAGGTCACTGCTCATTCCGCCGGGGCAGCGGATCATTCGGTCGGCCTTCCACCCTCTTCCTCACCAAGTCTTACAACTTTGCTGTGAGGATTCTGAGGGTCCCTGTTCGGGCGCCAATTGCGGGAGATGAGTGAGGACACCTGACACGATCAATGTGATCAAACAAGTGAACCTTTATTTGCATACACTCAGCGTGCTTTATAGCTTTCTAAATGAGACTTGGCAATCTATGATTGGTTACAATACAAACAATAGCCCACCCCTGAGTATGATTGGTTGCATCCCGGAAGCAACATCATCATGGTGTCGAATTCCCTTTCTGCATCCAGGCACGTGCTCCCAGGAAAGGTTGGATTGTTCACATGTCTGTTGATTCTCAGGTATCCTTCCACAGGTTGGCCCACAAGACTTGGTATGAGAGGGTGCAGGAAAGATGTGTAAACTTGTAAGGAAGGATAGACTTGGTACCTTAATACTAAATGCAGGAAGAAAGGCAGCAGAATCGCAGCTTAATAACTGCTTGATTTATAAGATTGCTTTGTAGTAATATGATTTTGTATCAGTACTAATACTAGTAATAAGCAATACAACTGTCACTCCATATAACTCACAGTGACATAATTGTGAATTATGCTACTAGAAAGTGGTGCGTTTATAAGGTAGTTAAGGTATTATGAGGTTTTTAGAGGTGTGTTTTGCTTAATTAATAAACCTCGTTACCATCTCAGTCTGCTATCTCTCAAGCCTCCAATCCAAAGGAGGAGACTTGGAAAGTAGCTGCTTTCCTCTCTTGGGAAGAACAGGAGACAAAGAGAGGCAGCAATTCAGGCGCACGGTGGACCTTCCCTCAGGAAAAAAAGGGCTTTCAATAGCTCTAGGGAGGTGTAAACCCTTCACATGGGGCTTCTAAGGGCCTGTGGCCACACATACCTCATGGCATAGCGGAGAGATCAGAGGTGAGAAGAGCTGCTCAGCACAGTTAAAGGGATGTGATGGGGACAGATGATGTCTCTGTTTCTGAAAGAGGGAACAGTGCCATGGTAGGGACACACCTGCCCCTCTGCCTTTTCTTCCAACACAAAAATAAAACTCTATGTCCAAGTTTGGAGTGGAGAGCCCATGAGGTAGTGGGTAGGCCAGCATGCTTGGATTGCAGTGCTCCCCAGCCTGGTTATTTGACCAGACATTTTCCCCCTCAACTTGAATGTGAAACTCCTTTTCCATTCTCTCCCAGCACAAGGTCTCCCTTATTGGTCAGATTTTCCTTGGATGAATCTTGGTGAAGACAAAGACTGACCATAACACGTAATGTTGCCCAGACAGCTAGCTGATGGAACCTCCATCCTCGGGGTCATTGAACGCTCAGTTGGTCATAGCCGATGCGAGCCACACTCAGCTTTTGGAGGCCACCAGGGCAACTTGGGAGGGTGCTGAGTTCTTCACCTTCATCCATCCATCCATTCATGGCTTCATGCAGAGCTGCCACAGAGCCCTGAAGTGCCACAGGTATTGAAGGGAGCAGGTCAAGCTGTGAAAGGACGGGCTTCAGATTGGGAAATGGCTGAGCCTTGGCCGCCATCTATTTCAAGGCCTTTCTTTGCAGCCAGGTGCGGGTTGAGGAGGAGGACAAAGAAGAGGGAAGGATGGAAATTTATATCATCTGTCCAAATTTACCCAAGAGGAAACTAAATTCTTCCAGTCTCACCCTAGGCAGACAAGTTTGGTTTAACTAATACATCAAAACTTCCGCTTATCGCTTTGTGACAAATACCCAGCAAAACATAAAGCCATAAATCACAGAGTAGTGGGATGATTGATTTAACTTAATAAAGAGAGACAGTAGGAGGAGAAAGTAAATCATATAGATGGGCTTGATTAGTGGCTACAAAAGCAATGTGCCAGCCTATATATACAGACAAAACACACAACTTACAGTTCTCTCTGCACCACTGCAACTCAGCCCTGTTACTTACTGCACTCCCATCATCACTGCTGCTCGAACATCCTGCTGATACACCCCAATTACTGCCAGTTCCTCTGCTCAGAAGAAACCTTTTTGTTCTGTGCAGGAATGAAAAATCTTAATGACATTCCTAGTGCTCATCATTGCAGGTCTCTGCTTGGTGTGTTACAGCTTGTACGGTGGATCACAGCACTCATCCAAAACTACAGTTGCTGGAATCAGGAAGGAGACATTGTGTTCCGGGAGACCTGGTACCACCAGTGCCCATTTGGTCACATGAGCTGAGCAGGGGATCACCAGTGGTCCCTGACCTGCAGCTGCTGCACTGTCTCCAGCAGCAGCTGGGGATGTAAACCTCCATCTGCAATCCCAGTTGTCATGTCCTCATCCCTCCAGGGCCAACCTCCTGCACCTGAGGCCCTAAAGCCCAGCTCTGATACAACCCTCATGGCTGTGGCCTAGGCTGCTGTGAACATTACACAGTCGTCAGGAGGAGCCATGAGACACCTGTTGAGCAGAGCCAGGCAAGGACATGAGGGGACACCAGAGGCAGAGGTAGGGTGATTGAGATGGCATCACTACCAGCTCACAGGTTCATGAGAAAAAACAAACCCTCAAGATGCAAACAGGGAGGTCAAATAGGGCGACTCAGCACCGTTGGGGATGTGCCCTGGGGCTGCAGAGACCAGCTCTTCTCCCTCGGAGGTGGTGCCTGCGCGGCCAGCAAAGGCTGGGCTGCTGTACCAGGGTGGTGAGCTCCCTGTGCTCAGCTGGGGAGCTCCTTAACCACAGCTATCCTGCATTACCTAGCAAATGCTAGCTTTGTTCTTCAGAGCTGTGTGCGTCCTGCTTGCAGCACCTCCTTGCACATGCTGAAGGGTGCCCAAACAGCGTGAGCCCAGGCGGAGGCTCAGATGTCACTGGGTCTCCTGTACTGAGCAGCACAACCCAGACAGAAACAAGACCACTCACAGGGGGAAAGACAGACTCCCCCATCCACAGCAAAGTTTAGGATCTGAGTCATGCAGCATGAGCCCAGCCGTGGCAGCTGGTGAACCACATGGGCAAAAGTGACTCGGGGGAGGCAGGAAGAGCATTGACAGCCTGCCAGGAGAGCACTGGAGTCAACACTTCCTGAAGTTGCTGGCTACGGGTTTTGTGGAAAGTTGCAGCTACGTTTACTAGTCTGCTAAAAGTGGTAAAGGGAAGGCTTGGAGAGAAAATTGCACAACTAGAAAAGGGAAAGATGGATTTAACAGAAGAGATAGAAGGAACTGAGGCAGAAACGCGTGTGCCTCTGCAGCAGAGCCTGCGGTCTGCATCATGGGGAACGAGCCTAGGCAGGACACGACGACACCTTGCAAGAGCTAATACAGCAGAAACTTGGGATCAGGATCCAGATCGGCAATGAGCACCCACGAGGACAACAGTAAAAGAGACTCAGCATTGTGGATCTGATGCTTTGGTTTGCCAGAGGACCACTGAGTCTTCAGAAGAGCCGTGCAGCAGCAGGCTGTGGCTGCAGCCCTCCGAGAGGGATTCCTGGGGGGCAGATATTGACCCCTGGGCTGGGAGGAGCTAGGTGGTCTGATCCCAGGCCCGCTCATGTGGAGCCGGAGGTTACTCCACTCTCCTCTGACCTCTCCTTGGCAAAGCGCTGGATCCCTGACCTTCCTCACACCCGCGGTCATGGCTACCACACAGCTGCTGATCAAGGGATGCGGGAGCGGACGTGAGCCAGACCTGAATCGGAGCCTGGAACAAGGCAGAGCTGTATGACAGCTGCTAGGACCCTGCATGGATACTGCTATGCAGAAGTGGTGGGACTCGCAGGAACCCCAGGAACAGCTGTGAGTGACCATAACCCCACTGCTGCCCTGTCCAACCTCATCCCAGTGTCAGCAGCACCAGAAGAAGAAGCTGGGGGAGAATGCCATGGCCCACTGGAGAGGACTGCTAAGACACTGCTCCTCTCCCTAACCGTGGTGCGGCTGCTTGGTTTGGAAGAAGAGAAAGCTGAGGAAGTACCAGAGGGGTTTTTTAAATCAAGAAAGCAGGTGCTGAATACAAGATCAGATTTCATGTAGGAAGGACAAAGACAGCAGCCTAATGCTGATGTTCAAAATTAAACCTGCAGTGATGGATGGATTGGTACCAGCTACTAGGGCAATTACTGAACCTGTAAATCAACAGCATTTGACTCAGCGCTAGCTTAAGAGGAAAGTCATTCAGGCAGAACAATTTTAGCAGGCACAGATAGATAGAAAATATAAAGAGAAAGAAGAGGGTCTGTGAAACAGTCCAACCAGTAACATTTGCCACTAATTGTTTGCTCCATAGGAAACAAGGTTAATGGAGAAAAGCCAGTATTTCTAAGTTGAGGCAAAGGCCAGTGAATTTGCTGGAGTATCGGAGACAGAGATGGAAGAAGGAATTTCAGCAGGTCAGGGGGCTGAAGACTGAAGGAGAAAACATAAATGCTGGCAGAGGGGCAGCTGTTAGTGTCTTTTTGGAACAACAACCCAAATTAACTCATCCACAAGAGCTGGACAAGGAACAAGCAGTAAAGCCTGACCCACACAGATCTGATTCTGCACAGTAGGGATACCCACCTCTGCAAAACCTCCAACTGCTGCTTCCCAGACCCATCCATACTTTACAGGGGCAACCAGCAACTAGAGCTAGGCATGATTTCATAGTTCACAAGCCCACATTCCCACTCATGTGGGAATTTAACCATCCCGATATCTGTTGGAAGGACAACACAGCAGGGCAGAAGCAATCCAGAAGGTTCGTGGAATGCATGGATGATAACTTCCTTCTCCAAGTGGTAGAGGAACCAACCAGGAGAGGTGCTATGCTGGACCTTGCTCTCACCAACAAAGAAGGGCTGGTGGGGAACGTGATGCTCAAGGGCAGCCTTGGCTGTAGTGACCATGAAATGGTGGAGTTCAAGACTCTTAGGGAGGCAAGGAGGGTGCACAGCAAGCTCACTACGTTGGATTCCAGGAGAGCAGACTTCGACCTCCTCAGGGATCTGCTTGGTAGAATATGATGGGATGAAGCCCTGGAGAGAAGAGGGGCTCAAGAAAGCTGGTTAATATTCAAGGATCACCTCCTCCAAGCTCAGGAGTGGTGCATCCCAACAAAGAGAAAGTCAGGTAGGAGCACCAGGAGGCCTGCATGGATGAACAAGGAGCTCCTGGACCAAGTCAAACACAAAAAGGAAGCCTAGAGAGGGTGGAAGCAAGGACAGGTAGCCTGGGAAGAATACAGATTGTCCGAGCAACCAGAGATCATGTTAGGAAAGCTAAAGCCCTGGTAGAGTTAAATCTGGCCAGGGACATCAAGGGCAACCAGAAAAACTTCTATAGGTATGTCAGTGATAAAAAGAGAACTAGGGAAAATGTGGGCCCTCTCTGGAAGGAAACAGGAGACCTGGTTACCCAGGATATGGAGAAGTTTGAGGTACTCAATAACTTTTTGGCCTCAGTTTTCACTGGCAAGAGCTCCAGCTGCACAGCCCAAGACACAGAAGGCAAAGGCAGGGACTGGAAGAATGAAGAACTGCCCACTGTAGGAGAAGATCAGGTTCGAGACCATCTAAGGAAACTGAACGTGGACAAGTCCATGGGACCTGATGAGGTGCATTCGCAGGTCCTGAGGGAACTGGTGGATGAAGTTGCTAAACCATTATCCATTATGTCACGCACCAGGAACACGGGATGGGGCACATGGGGAAGTCACCCTGGCACAGACCTGGCAAACACACAGCTCTGGAAAAGCTCAGAATGGTGGGTACAAACCACAGCTAGTGCTGCGTACACAGCCTTAACAAGTTGGAGGCAAAAACTGGGAAGAGGAAAGGTTTTTGCAGCTCTACCAAATATGAGGATCTGAACACAAAAATATCAGGAAGCAAATTTCCAGACTCAGACATAAAAAAAACGGAGGGAAGACAAATGGCTAATAATGTTTACTGATGGACCCAGTTACTGTAAATGTGGGGAACCTGAAAGAGGATTTGCAGGTATCTGGATAAGCACAAAAACATACACAATAATGAAAGTACTCCTCCATTCAGCTCAAGTAGCTGAAACTTGGGCTGCTAAAAAAATACTATAAACTGAGGACTGAGACAAACTACTTGCTATTTTCATAGATTTGCCAAGCTATTGCTGCCTGGCCACCAACATGGGAAAACAAAGGGTAATATTCAGGAGATGGCAAGCTACATGTTGCCCTCTGGGAACAAGTGGCACAAACCCTAAGGAAAAGAAATGGTGATAAACAGGTAATGCATGTGAAAGCACACAAAAAATCAGACAGAAAGAGGGGACTGAGGTAACAAGAGGATGCACTAGCAAAGGCTGCAGCCCTGAGAGCCGTGGAGTACACAGACACAGAGATAGAGCAGCTGCTCCAAAATGGAACAAGGTTTTAGGAGTCAAGCAATGATTTCACATAGAAGGACATTCCCAAAGCTCTGATTCAGTGGACAGTGCAAACTGAACATTAAAGGAAACCTTAGGAAAGATGGCCAGCAGCACAGGAAAAGAGTGGGATGAAAAAATTCCAGTCACTCTAATGGTGTATGTTGTGTCCCTGCCGTACATTGATCTTCTCACATGGCAATGACTGTCCAAGAAATAATACACTTCAGACATAGTGCATTGATAATTAAGTACCCTGTGAGTATCAACTAAAAATATTAAGTATTAATAGCTACATATTCAAATAGAATGAATTATAAAAAGAAAAAAAATAAATCAAAAGATAGACATCCAGCTATGTTGCAAGTTAAAAAAAAAAAAAGAAAAAAGAAAAACGAAATAAGAAAAAAGAAAACGAAGGCAGGGGACTTGGAAAGCCCCAAAACTACAAAGAGTGCAATGCAGGAGAGCAGGCTGTGTGCCAGTGCTTCAGTGAAACCTCACTGGGGCTTTCCAGGAAAGGTCAAGATCCGGTTGTAATCATGGGAATTGTCAGCCCTAGAGTGCAGCACACAGAAATACCATAACAAAGAGTAAATCCACCTTGGAAGAAGAGATTTCATCAATCTTAGCTCAAGCTTTCGGAAAATGTGCTCAAAAACATAGTAACCATCTCAATGGGTTTTGTTGGGTTGTGTTACAGGGTGGCCCACCATAGGATGAGAACACAAAGGGAAGCAGCTCAACTTACTGATATTACTGTTGAGTCCAGTAAGTCCTGTCGAGCAAGCGTGTGAGTATGGAAAGAGTGTAGGACAGGTGAGCAATAAATAATAAAAGACCATGATTGAATTGGGACAGAAGGAACAATCTCAGATTGTGCAGATAACTATTGGAGGAAATTTATACCTGTCTAGTAACAGGGGTTTGGCCAAGGCAATTTACATAATGGTTCAAATGCAGATGGCTGACTGAAAAACTTAATTGGTAACTGATAAACTTGATCTTTAATCAGTTTTAAATTAACATCTCTTTTACAGGGAAAGAAAGAAAGGTAAGGACACTAATTTTTAATAGTATTGCACACCCTAGCCATTAAAAGTCTTTTTCCATCCAAGCTGCAACAAAGCATTAAGGAGCAATGTTAAAAGATCTCTGCAGTAAGACTGACTATTCCTAGAAAACACAAGGATTTCAGTAGCTGTTGTTCTGTTGCACTAGAATGTCACCCTGGTGTTACTGGTTGCTTATTTATGCCAAATATAAAGAAAATTTGCTTATTAGTGAAAAAAGACAGAACTGATGGATATCAAGCAAATAAAGAACAAAAGCAATCAGAAGATCACAGAGAAATAGTGCCTGTTGGCTGGAATATTAGCTAATAAATTAGAATAAGATGTTTGCTTTGCTACATGAATTAACTTACAGTAGAATAACACTCTATGGATGATCAGTTCTGGTGCCATCCCCTGTCATTACAAGCTACTGGAGTTTGTATAGATTACTGATATTTGCACAGATTATAACAAGGTGAGACAAATATATTTGATATATCTGCTAGAAAATACACAACTGTGAACACTGCTGTCACTGAAGAGCAAGTATTAAACATCAGTGAAACCTGCTTTTATATGCCTGAAGTTGTTACGTGGTATAATGCTTTGCGATATGTACACTTTGGTTTGTGTATGTTCAAACCAGAGAGGAAGATTCACAGCCGATGTCTTCGCACTGCTGGCACTAAGGTTGCACTGTCAGGTGGAGAAACACTGTCAGGTTTTGTAAACACCCGCCAAACAGCTGATGCAACTTTCAGCACTGTTGTCCACTGTGTTGCAGCTCCTCAAACATCGCAGCACCCGCTCGTACCACCGGCTGCCTGCGGAGAGCACAACCCAACAGCACAGCTCCAGGGATGGGTACAGAGCAGCATCACACCTTGCACGGACAAGGGAGTGGAGCAAGGCTGTCTCCTGCGGAGACCTTTATCCCTGCCAGCGGCTGCAGCCCATTAGGCAGAAGTGCGAGGGGAGGTTCGGCCTGGTACCAAACCCTGATACCACACGTGGAGATGGTATCCACGATCAAATGATACCAGGTGGTGATGGTATCCACAATCAAATGGTATCAGGCCACGCTGATGGGAGCTGCAACTTTTGTTCACAACCCCACCTGTCACCTCCTCATCCCTGGCCAGGGCCAACCATCTGCACCTGAGGCCCCGATCCTCAGTTCTGACGCAGTCTTTGTGGTTGCAGAACTGCCACTCCAGCTGCTGGGGCCATTGTGCACTCATCAGAAGAAGCTGTGAGGCATCTGCAGAGCAGAGCCAGGCAAGGACACAGGTGACACTGCATGCAGATGTAGGGTGTTGACACGTCATCACTACCAGCTCAAAGGTTAGGGGCAAAACCCCAACGTGGAAAGGTGTGGAGCTGTGTATGTCCTGCTTGCAGCCCCTCTTCACGTCTGCCAAACACTGCCCAAACAGGGTGAGACGGAGGGATGGTAACAGCAGCTGGCGGGAGAGACAGTTGGGCTGAGGTCATTCTCGTTGAAGCCCAGGTCCCCTGTCCTTCATGGCACAGTAGATCTGGTCTTGAGAGTGTGTTGCTGGGGGAAACCCTTACACCTCAATTCAGCCTTGACTTGCGCTGGCCTTTGAACCTGCAGAGAAAAGGAGAGATTACAGATTTTGTTTGAATTGGGAGTAATTCGGGAACTTTTTTTGAGAATACAGAAGTTTCAAAAAAATGTGTCATTTCTGCCTCTAACACAATGTCTGTCCGACATAACCTCTTTTGAATATGTATATGGGTATATGTCTTGGGCATATACAAAGGTGTGCTATACGTACCCTGCTGCAGCATGAAAGCAAGACACTATCCAGTTAGCCATGATGTTCATTTACACAACAGTGGCCAGTAGCCAGTATTTCGGCAGGTTACAACAGCCCTTTCCTGTGTCTGGGAACTATCCACAGAAGTAATTTTATCTCTTGCTTCCTGGGAATGGCTAAAAAGCCCCAAACTATCCCCGGCCATCTCTGCGCTGTCGGTGAGCTGCGCACAGTCACTCTCACCCTGCCAAAGGCCATCCTGTCTTAGAGCTGGTCTTGTATTTTCCTCTTCAATATGGTGTATGAGCCGCTGCTTGTATCTAAGTGGGGTAAAAAAATCCAGTGCTGGGTGCTTTGATCTTCTTGTCCTCCAGGATTTCAGACCTTCTAGCCTTGGTGGATGCAGACCCTGGGGGTGGTACTCGAGACATCGCAGCCTGGGAGAAGTCAACAGGGATCACAAGGACCTGGCAGGACACACTCCCGTGCTCTCTGCTCCCTGCCCAGAACGACACATGGCTGGAAGAAAATCAAAGCAGTTTGAAAATGGCCATTTCAGGAACCTTGGTAAGGTTTTTCACTCTGTGCAAATAGATTTCCGCAACGGTGGCTCCAGAGGTCTCAGAGTTGCTCTGTGAGCCCCAGAAGCACACAGGTAGAGACAACCCCTGCCTGCAACAGTCTACGGTGTAAGTAGACAAGACAAATTACAGATGACAAGAAGGAAATGTAATTATCCAAATTATACACAACGGGAATTGAAGCTATTTAGATATATATAGGGCAAAATTTTTCAAAGGCACAATGTAGGATCCAGCACCCAAATTCCAACTGATGACCGAGAGCCTGATCCAGTACATGCTCCAAAATTCTTCCCTGAAATGACTTGCTCAAGGTCACAAAGAAAGTTTGCAACAGCGCTAGGTACCTGTCCCTGATCTCCTGAGTGATGGCACTTTAATCACAAGGCCACTCTCCCTTCTGAATGGCCTCTCTGCCCCGCTCTTGCACTCAGCTGAGCACAAATCCTTTGTGTGCACATTCTCAGAACACCATTAAAAAGGCGAGTGAATACCAAAGCAAAAGCACAATTTTTGTTTGAGCTAACACTGATGAATACTTCTTTGCGGAATTCGCCAAGCTCTACTACTGATTAAAAATAATTAAATGATAACATTCGTTTCATACTTATTCCACTACGGTTGCTGGCGTGTTTCTAAGCAGGCAAATTTCCCTGTGATCGTGTCATTTGGTTCTCATAGTGCTGCAGGCTGAACAAGGGTATAAATATGCAAAAGCTGCTCCATTTCACTGTTGCGTGGATACTAAGCAGACGGATAGATGAACAAAACTCCTTCTTAGAAAGCGAGTGCCCTTGTCAATACCGACTGCACCCATCTGGCTCAGTTCTGCGCCCGGCTTGGGGAAAAAGAAGGTGAACATCATATTTAAAGCCTATCCTATTTTTCCGAATACAGTGGCAGTACTACCAGCTTGGTGCGTTGTTTCTCTTTCTGCAACAGCACATCCCACTGCACGATCCCCTCTGGAGCACAGAAAGACACTCTACCACCACTTGCCTCCGTCCCCCTTCTAAGAAAAATGGGTACAGCCAACCCGTGCACTGTGACACCACCACAAACCACATCTGCTGTGGGATGACTGGGCCAAGACTGCACCATCTGGCCACCATGTGAGGGCCCAGCGGTCTCCCCCACAAAGTCTGAAGGCACTGCTGGCCCAGGCATTGACCATCTCTATTCAAGCAGTGGGACCAGACCTTCCTCCTGCCCAAAGCACCTGTCCGCAACCTGCAGCAGAGACCAGGGCTCAGTGCTCAGATCAGGGCCCCACTGGTGAGTGACCGCAGGTGCTCTGGGTCATTTCTCCCCATTACTGAACTGACTCAATGTCTATGTGAGCGGCAGAACCAGTGTGTCCCAGTATTCAGCATTTCCCTCTCAATCCCAGCCACCCAGGCTGGGTTCTCCAGTGACTGATAAGGCAGGACCTCCTTGTTTTTTCCCTCCGGAAGAAAAGACGCTTCTCCAGCTATTTTCACTGAACACATGCTGACATTTTTAATTATTTCATTATTTGATACTCTACCTTTGTGTCCAGAGTAATTGAAACTTGTTCCAAAAGTTACTAGGGGCAGAAGAACAGAGTGAGAGAGCAATGACATGATCCCATAAACCTCACTGCCTGAGGAAATTAAGCCAAGAAACTGTGAACAGTCTGTCTGAATAGACAGCCAAGAACAGTCACAGTCGCGGTGTGCATCCATTGGCCTTGTCTCCTGCACCAATCATCTGCTCCTCTCATCATCCTGTGCAAAAACAGAGCACAAGCAACCCCAGTACAATGACCCCAAAAGAAAAGCCAAACACATTCTGAGAAGACAGAAGTTTGGCCAAGATGGATGGAGAAGAATTTTTCTGATTATAGAGCCCACTCTAATGCAGGTCACAGCTCTGAAGGAGTGATCAGGATAAGCGTGCCGTGAGAGCTATGCTGGCAGGAACCAGAGCAGGGAGGTGCGCCCATGGCCAGCTCAGCTCTAGGATTCAGGTGCTGTCTCCCTGGGAATCAGTGGGAACTCAGGGCAGGTACCCACCTCAGTTTTCAGTCAAAGCACACTTTCCACAGTCTGGGTGTCTTCATCAGCATCCCTCATCCCACAGATCTCAGGGACAAGATTCCAGGGAGACCTTCTAGCAGCCTTCCAGTACCTAAAGGGGGCCTACAAGAAAGCTAGAGAGGGACTTTTTAAAGTGCATGTAGTGATAGGACCAGGGGCAATGGCTTTAAACTGAAAGAGGGCAGATTTCGATTAGATATAAGGAAGAAATTTTTTACTCTGAGGGTGGCAAAGCACTGGAACGGGTTGCCCAGAGAAGCTGTGGATGCTCCATCCCTGGAGGTGTTCAAGGACAGGCTGGATGAGGCTTTGAGCAACCCTGCCTAGTGGAAGGTGTCCCTGTCTACGGCAGGGGAGTTGGAACTAGATGATCTTTAAGGTCCCTTCCAACACAAACCATTCTATGATTCTATGATCTGAGAGGGACTTAATGGTGCATGCTCACAAAACTGTGAAGCCCGAGCAAAGGAGTGAGCACAAACTTATTTTTCCATCAAGGCCAACTTTTGGGGAAAAAACACTGACTATTCTGTGCAGTTCTCACTTTCAATGAAAAATGAAAAAAACTCACCACCTTCAGCTTTGAGTATTTACTATTTTTTATATTCACTTATTTGATTTCTTTCCTTGCCTACATGCAAATATGTGAAGTCCTTGCTCTTAACTTGCAGAGCACTCGCTGACACCTTATGGGCCAGCCGAGGCCCAGGACTCCCCGCTGTGAAATGCCGCGTTCGACTGGGCAGATGCTTCCCCTCTCACAAGGAAACGGAGAGCTGCACCTGCGAGCTGGCCTGTCTGAAACTCACCAGCAACAATCGAATCGCTCCAAGGCAGGTAATTAATTATGGCTCATTCCCAAAGGCAGGGCACCATTATCATATTCTAGAGCCGCTGAGTTACAGTTGTCCCTTAATCACCTTTCCTGCGGAAGATGGGGGGGACTTGCATGGAATAAGCACTTTCTTTCAGTAACTATTGGCTTCAGTTTACAGCAGCGAACGCTCAAATCACTCGCATTGAGCCGCTTATGAACAGACAGAAAGGCACAAGAGACGTTACAGTAATGAATATTCAGCAGGTGCCTGGAGAATAAGGGTATAAATATGCAAAATTGCTCAGCTTCATGGTTATATTAGAAGGCATGTGGGAGTGCAAATCCTTTTCTTTATATTGCTTCTGAGGGGTTTTCTTTTTTTTTCATTCAGTAATGTTGTTTCTTCTCAAGCTTTCAGTTCAGCAGCACACAGAGGATGTGGGACTGTGGCCTGTGCAGCAGTGGGGCCGTCACTGCCGCTGGCACCGGGAACCGGGTACTGGCTGCCATCTTGCACCAGCTCCTTCCCCAACACCCTTCTTGAGGGGCTGCTCTGCCCTGGGGGGCACGCAGGGGAGGAGACATGTCACCCCAAGGAAAAGCTGGCTGTCAGTGATGGCACAGAGCCGGCAGGGCTGAGGGGTCTGATGTGGTCCTACCTTGATGCTTATAGTGTGGTCTCATGTCTGGGCCTCTGCCGTGCCCCACATCACATCAATCTCCACAAAGCTCATCCTTTTCTTCCTAAGCATTTATAATGCGGAAACTAGTGAAGGGCAAAGGTGCTTTCAGGGAGCAGGGAGGGCCATGGCTGTGTAGTGCTGCAGACAGCTGCAGACGTGGTCTGCCTCTCGGGCTTTCTTTTCCCTCTCCCCGCCTCGTACATCTCGATTATGCAGAATAAGCACAACAGTGCCTTTTTCTGATCTCTCTATAAACGTAAGCGTATACAGCTATTCCAAATCATGCCTGTGAAACGAGGGGGAAGCAGTAAACCCCATATCCACTGTGGGCACAGGGGAGAATAGCAGGTCTGAGCCGGGCATCCTGACCTGTGCAACAACACAGTCCAGCTCTATTGCCATTTGCTCAAATCTGCTTGCACTGACAGCTGTTTGGCCACTGCACCCTCAGAAAAACATGTGTGACCCTGAACCCCTGCTAGGGGACAAAATCATTGGCAGGATCACCTCTCCAGAGGGGAGGAGAGACAAACAATGTCACCCGCACTTTGTGCTCTCAAGTCCAACCAATTTAATAAGTTAACTAAGACTTTCCTCTACATGCTGCGGTGCTAACAGAAGGCACTAACTGACCTTGAAGTTTTTATTTGGAAATTCGACTGTTACTCATTTTAAGTGTTCCCGGAACATGAACTTGCTGCCTTTCTGGAGAGCTGTAGATCTTCTCCCTGCTTGTGTGGAATAGCACTGCTGCTATGAACTCTGCAGTCGGGAAACGTCCATTGTGTCCTTCTCCCTCAAATCTGAAACATTTTATTTCTCCCCTGTGTAGGGTCAGTTTTGTGATCAGCAAATAGGCTTCTTTACTTCTTCAAATACAGTTTCAAGAATATAATCAATGAGCGAAGCCTTAACGTGACAGCCAGATCCTGCAGTGTAGCCTTTTCTTTTCCAAAGTTGTCAGAAAACATCCGGCAATTCCAATGAGGTAAGATGACCCCAGTAACATTTGAAAAGTGCGAGTCCTGCAGACAGATGTGTCAGTACTTTAGACAAGTAACTGGTCAGTTTTACAAGTTTAATGCCAGTAATATGATTAGCAAAACACATACATCAGCGAAGAATTTTGTTGTTTTAAAATGCAGACATAGAGCAAAATTGTAGAATCACAGAATAATTTAGACTGCAATAGACTTCTGCTGGTCATGTAGTTCCAGTGTCCACTCAGAGCAGAGACAACCTCAAAATAACATCAGGTGGCTCAGGGCTTCCAGACTTTGATTTTTCCAGTGAGTAATCTTGTCTCTTCTGTCCTCTGACCCTGAAATTACGATTCCACATCTCACCTAACACCTCTGCAGGCACAGGGGCACTGCATGGGCCTCTGGATATCATCACTCTCCCTCCCTCCATCGGCAACATCCACGTTGGTATATCTCAGCAATTCCGGTTTCCCCTCTCCCTTCCCCTCCCCTCCCCTCTCCTCTTCTCTGCAACAAAGTGGGGAAAAAAAAAAAAAAACAAACAAACCACACGACTGGGGAGAATTACTAATATTGCTGGAGAATTATTAATATTGCTCCATGCCAGTTTGAATGATGGACTAAAATTCCCACCCTTTCCCTGAGGATATAGCACACAGGGAGCAGCAAGCCCTGCAGCAGGGTGGAGAACAGAGCTTGCACCGAGCCCATTAGCTGGGTTTGAGGCCACGAAGCCCCCGGGGCCGGACGGCAGCACCCCGGGGCCGGCGGCGGGTTACCAGCGGGGCCGCAGCGCTGCCGACCGCCTCCCCACCGGCTGTGAGGAAGGAAGCGCTGGGCCGGGCGCTCCTCGGGCGGTCGGTAATACCGACAGAGCCCACTAGACGGTGCCGTCCTAAAAGCTGAAAAAAAAAACCAAAACCCTGTTAGACGCCAAACCTGCATTTTCTGCGAGGCGCCCTCCTGCCCTCAGACCCGCCGCTGAGGACACCGTTCGGGGCCGCAGGAGGACCCGCCCTGCCGCCCCTTTGGCCAGAGACCCCCACCCCACCCCAGCACCCAGCCGTGAGACCTGCCCTGCTGCAAGCACCGCTGCAGAAGGGGCCCTGCTCCCGCCCGGGACCCCCAGCAGCAATGCCGCTCCCCGGCAATAGCGCACGGCTGCGGCTGGGTTCGCGCTTTCTTACCGAGTGCCAAATGCAAGCGAAATGGAGTAACCCGGTGAGTAAATTGCACAATTGCCACGGAAGTGCTGCTGTACTTTCTCCCCTGGCAGCACCTGTGGCACAGCCCGAGCACAAACTCCAGCCCCACATGCAGCCCAGCTCTTGACCCAGGGGAAGCCAGCCAGCACCAGCCGAGTGAGGAGATACCCAACCTGTCCGTCCACTACACCTCCCGGCATCTTATCCCATCTCTCTTTCAACCGGCCCATTGAAGGGCTCTCCCTCCTCAGGCAGGGTCTGGCTCCAGAGAACCAACAAGAAATGGTTGTCCAGACCAACAAGAAATGGTTGTCCAGACCAACAAGAAATGGTCGTCCAGCAGTATTTCTAGACTCTCAGAAGATGTGTTGTCATCACCATCAGTCAGACCTTCCGGAGCAGGAAAAAGGGAGCCAGCACATGGCAGCACTTGGAAATGCTGCGGTTTACTCATTGGATTGGTTTTGCTTGTATTTGGCACTCTAAGAAAATATGTACCATACACACAAAGCTTAATCAAGTTACACTTAATTTGTGTGCTTTTACATGGTGTAAAGGCACTTTCTTGCATTTATATAAGTATGCAATTCACAGAAATAACTGCTGTGCTCTGCATCACGCACCAGTCCCAGTTACAGTGTCTTACTCTATTGTCCAAACCTCTTAGATTTTGGTTGGTTAGTTGGTTGATTGGTTTGCATTTAACATGGCTCAAATAAATAGTGATGGAAACAGTGACCCAATGAGTTAGAACATGAGGTTGTCTCTCCACACCAGATCTTCACATTAGTTTCTGGAGAAAAACCTCTTTTATGGCTCTTTTGATCCAGATTACAGCGTCACCCCATGTCTGTGGAGGAGCCAGCACAGCCTGTAGCTTTTGCTTGGACAAGGCATGGCCACCTAACATGGTCCCTATAAGGGGCACTGACAAAGCTGTGTGTCCTGACTTCAGCCAATATGTTCCTCCTGCTTTCCCACTCTTTCTCTTTAATTTTCCTTAGTCTCAGCGCAGCAACAACCAGGATAGACCAAGCTGCTGCATGAACCAACCCTACAAGAAATGGCATTACTGTGGTGAGACGAGGCACCCAGCTCTCAAGGCAGAGGAGAAAGAAAACCTTTTTGCTCAGCCAAGGAGCTATCAGTTCACATCCCCTTAGATGGACAATTCAAAGTGAACTTGGGTCTTACACAGCCTGAGTCATGCCATAGCTAGTGAGCTCAGAGACCATAAAGAGGAGACCACCTCATCATCAGCCCCCAAAATTGCTTTTCAGGGAAAGCATTTGGCAAATTGGGTCATACTCACTGTATGTGACCAACACTGTACTGTTGTAAACGAAGCGTTCACCAAAAGCAGTTCGGTCGGTGCTACTGACAGGTCCAAACGGAAGATCAGGGCCCAAGGCTTTGTCCAAAATCAAAACTTCCTGTGATTTAATGGAATTCAATTAACAAACCAAATTAATTAAACCAGTGCGAATCTCTGAGCAGGCCATCTTAATCTGCTGTGCCTTAAGGCTTGTTTACAGACAGTTTTATGCCGCATTGACCATTCTTGTATAGCTTCTTTATATCAGTGTAACTCATCTGAGAAGAGACCTCATTATATCACACCAGGGGATGCCCTGATTTAGCTAGGGCGGTCTCCAAACAGAATTAATGAAAACAACACAGGCATTGTGTGCGTGGATTCAAACAACTACCCACTTGATTTAAGCTAAACTAGGTTTAGACAACGTTAAGCTGTCCCTACTATATTGTGCTACTCTTAAATCACTGCGTATGCTTTCACCTTCTTTAGATGAGAAACAAATGGGCTCATTAGTAAGTGAGACCATAGGACGAGACATGCGTAAGCTCTATGCTGTCACGAGCAGGCTCCGAACGCAGCTAACACGTTAGCTTAAGCTGAGTGTCATCAGCACAGCAGCATGATTACAGCACAGACGTACTGCGAACAAGGCCAATTCTGCATGTCTCCTCATTTTAAAGCATCCACATACTCACCT
Organism: Tauraco erythrolophus; assembly: GCF_009769465.1. Taxonomy (NCBI): domain Eukaryota; kingdom Metazoa; phylum Chordata; class Aves; order Musophagiformes; family Musophagidae; genus Tauraco; species Tauraco erythrolophus. The sequence continues at coordinate 117,909,335 of NC_141465.1, read as the reverse complement.
CAAACCACTTGCAGTTCAGTGCTGAAAGGTATTATCGTCAAGCAGCAGCATCTCTTATCTTTCCTCCCCTGAGGCATTGCTCCACCATCACGCGCTAGCAGCCATCCAGCACAACCAGGTAGGAAGATTAATGCAGAATCACGTCTGCTTTAATGAATTCAGTCTCTCCCAGCATGGGCACAAGCTAAATGTCTTGGCAGCAAACCTATGAGATGGTCTTCTTAGCTGTCGCATGACTGCATGCCCCAATGACAGACACCACGCCAGAGAGACGCCTGCCTACAGGGAGGGGCTGCATAGCTGGGTTGCTTCTGGAGAAACTGGAAATGGCAAAAAAATCAGTGTCTATAGAAAATTTTGTTGACTTCTGTTGACTTGAGTACCAGAGATCAGGCCTTTGCTCCTGATCTGCCACCAGCTCTCCACATGGCCCTAATAGCCTCCTGTGACTTGGCTCCTCTTCTGCCTTTTTGTCTCTCCTGTACATGGAAGCCGCAGATGTTTTGGGGCAGAAAACAACACTTCATCCTCAGAGGTTTTCAATCCACAACCTGGTCTGACCTCAGAGCTGACCATGCTGTGAGCAGGAGGTTGGACCAGAGGCCTCCTGAGGTTCCTTCCAGCCTGAGCCCTCCTGGGGAGCTGTGATTCACAGCAAATAGCACATGGAGTCAGTGTGTGGCTGGAAGAAAGGGGAGAGAGAAAGACTTCAAAGAATAAATATTTTTGGTTGTAAGATCATCCTTATTACAAAAAAAAAAAAAAAAGATACCTTCTGCATTCTTAAATATATGGAATTTATCAAATTACATGGGAAAGTCTACCAGGACATTCAAGGTATTTATCTCACGGAGTGCTTGGAGGAGCAATAGTAAATGAGCAACAAATTCTGTCTTCTGGGAGTTCAGGCCAAAACTTTCAAGCTTGTCTGTTAGAGTTTAAACTTGTCTGTACAAAGATAGAAAAATGAAGCTACAGCTACTTCAGCTAAGTGCAGATTAGGCCATGGAAGTTTGAAGTTAGACCAATATAAACGAAACCATCATGAAGGTCAGAGGTGCTCTCCTGTATACAGCCTCCTCCTTAACAAAACTAATTCATTTCCCCTGAAGACACAGAAGAATAGTATCAGTAACCATAGCAACACTGAAATATAAGTATCTTTAGCTTCATGATGTAAGCTGCACAAAATAAGAGAACTTTTGAAAGTTTTCATCACAACCTACTTTAATTTTTCAGGGGCTTATTTTAATAATAAAACATGTATCTGGGTTTTCTTAATCATTCTTAAAATTTTCGTTGAGACATGATTGGTTTGCATTCACTGTAGCTCGCAGTGAGGAAGTCAGTGGAGCCTGAGCTCTTCTGCCTTCCACTGCAGCCTCCTCAGAGCCGGGGAGATAACTTCGGTCCCCTGCCCTCATCTTTTCTGAATCCAAAGCAGGGGATTGAAACCCCCATTGAAACCTGTGGAAAGGGCTCAAATATTATTTCTGAGCACTGCGCCACCAGCCAACCCAACGGGTCCCAAATCAGTGGCTTCCTACCACTCCTCCCACAGCCAGAGGACAGCCTGAGTCCATGCATGAGCTCTTGTCCTGTGGGCACAGCACCAACCTGAGAGGAGTCCCCGCAGCAGGATGCCCATCACAGTAACGTCTGAACTACATGTACACCATCTTGGACACTGTCTCTGGGAGATCAGCATGGGATTTTGGAGACATCAGGGCCCAGGGACCCTTCATGCAAAGGGGTGGAGGTCACCAGAGAAGGTTACAGCGCAGACCTCCGTCTTGAGCAGAGCTGCAGAGGTGATGGTGCTCTGCAGCTCCAGGGGTCGTCCTGCAGGGTGCTCTCGTCTTCTGAGATATGGGACGTATCAATGTATGCTAGTCATTGCAACCCCCAGTCACACCAACTTTCAGAATTATTGTATTTAGCGTCAGGAGCCCAAATATAAACAAGATAATATATCAGCAGTTCTGGCTAACCGGGGATGTCCTAGTTGACTGAACGTTAGCAAATGTGACACTCATCTACAAGAAGGGCTGGAAGGAGGATCTGGGGAACTATAGGCTTGTCAATCCGATCTCAGTGCGGGGAAATGTTATGGAGGAGATCATCTGGAGTGCCATCACATTGCATGTACAGGACAACGAGGTGATCAGGCCATCAGCATGGCTTTATGAAAGGCAGATCCTGCTTGATTAATCTGATCTAGTTAATAATGCTTGGACGGGCATACTCTTCACTAGGTAAAAAACTGGCTGGATGGCCAGGCCCAAAGAGTTGTGGTGAATGGAGTTAGATCCAGTTGGCATCCAATCACAAGTGGTGTTCCCTAGGGCTCAGTACTGGGGCCAGTTCTGTTTAATGTCTTTATCAATAGCCTGGACAAGGGGATCGGGTGCACCCTCAGTAAGTTTCCGGACAACATCAAGTTGGGCAGGAGTGTTCATCTGCTTGAGGGAAGGAAGGCTCTACAGAGGCATCTAGACAGGTTATATCAATGGGCTGAGGCCAATTGTATGCGGTTCAAGAAGGCCAAGTGTCAGGCAGGTCCTGCCCTTGGTTCACAACCACCCTGTGCAATGCTACAGGCTTTGGGAAGAGTGGATTGAAAGCTGTCTGGCAGAAAAGGACCTTGAGGTGTTGGTTGACAGTCGGCTGAATATGAGGCAGCAGTGTGTCCAGGTGGTCAAGAAGGCTAATAGCATCCTGGCTTGTACAAGCAATAATGTGGCCAGCAGGACTAGGGAAATGATCGTGCTCCTGTACTCGACACTGGTGAGGCTGCACCTCAAGTACTGTGTTCAGTTTTGGGCCCCTCACTATAAGAAAGACATCAAGGCGCTGGAGCATGTCCAAAGAAGGGCAACGAAGCTGGTGAAGGGTCTAGAGCACAAGTCTTATGAGGAGCGGCTGAGGGAACTGGGGTTGTTTAGCCTAGAGAAAATACTGCTCTCTACAACTACCTGAAAGGTTGTAGCGAGGTGGGTGTTGGTCTCTTCTCCTAAGTTACAAGTGACGGGACAAGGAAACAGCCTCAAGTTGCACCGGGAGAGATTTAGACTGGGTATCAAGAAAAACATCTTCACTAAAAGAGTTGCAAGGCACTGGAACAGGCTGCCCAGGGAAGTGGTTGAGTCACCATCCCTGGAGGTACTTAAAAAGCATGTAGATGTGGCGCTTAGGTACATGGTTTAGTGGTGGAGTTGGCAGTGTTAGGTTTATGCTTGGACTTGATGATCTTAAGGGTCTTTTCCAACCTAAATTACATTCTATGATTCTATGAAAAGCGTTTCTTTCTTTTTTTTTTTTTTCAAAATAAAATCCTCTTTAATCAGTTAATTAGTCAAGTACACTGGAAAAAAAAATAAGGATTGAAGTATAGCTTTTAGATGGCAGAGAAGAATCATCAGTTTTCACAGTGCAGAATCACTTTCACTGAAAGACTTGACTGGACCAAAACTGGAAAAGAAGAAACTGAACGAAATCCTGTGAGGTCCTGACGTGGTACTGCTTTTATGCAACTAAGAGACATTCATTACATTTGTCACACGTCACTCAAGAAGGAAATGCTATTAAATGAAAGTGTAGTTATGACCTTCCCCAAAATACTTATCTGAAACTTCCCCATCTTCAGCAAGAGATTTAATAACTCACATAGAAGATTCAGAAGTTTCTGCAATACCTCTATATCCATGGCTTCGTTTTCCTCCATCTTTTAATGAGTTTTTGTTGTGGGTTAGGCCGCTCCGGCAACCAAACCCTACACAGTTGCTCACTCACCCTCCCCTACCCCAGGGATGAGGGAGAGAATTAAAGGAGAAAATGGGAAACCCATGGGTTGAGATAAGAACAATTTAATACAGATAAGTACTACACAGTGTAGATGCTCATCACCCCCTCTTATCCAAAGCCCGTCTTGTCACGAAGCTGCAATCCCGGACGAACACAAAGCCCCAAAAATAGAGAGAGAGAGACAGAAAGCACTCTGAGAGTTCGAAAGTGAGAGTCCCAGAAGGGCAAAAATCCCTTCTTTCCGGCTGACCCTCACTTTTATACTGGGCATGACGCTGCATGATATGGAATACTAATTGGCCAGTTTGGCCCTCAATCTTAAGTTCCACCACAAATCACAAGGGGAATCATGGCCCCCTTGTCCCGGCTATGCTGTTGTCCCCTTATCCTGTTGTGCTCCTGCACACTGGCAAGAACCCGGCAAGCTGAAAAGTCCTTGAGACCTCAGTGCCAACTACAAACATCAGCTTGCTATCAACATCCTTCTCAGAGAGAGTCTCTGAGTAAAACCAAAACACAGAGCTCTTCTAGCTGCTAAAAAGAAGAGCTAACTCTGTCCCAGCTAAAACCAGGACAGTTATTAATCCATGAGCAAATGTGTTCCTTGATCCCTGGCAACTTACTATCTTTGAGAATCTTTAGTGATGGATCTTCCTGAAAGCCTTCTGGAAACTAAAGTATATGAACCGGACTGCCTTAGCTCCCACACTCACTGGCTCTTAGCTACGAACTCTACAGAAGATCTGTTGGTCCTTCCTGAGTCTGTCCACGTATCTGCTGATGCTCCTCATTACTGTAGTTCCCTTCAGTTTGCTGAAGGTAGTCCATAGATCTATGACTCCACCTGTAGAATCCAGGTGGAAAATCAGAGCCACATTTCTTCACTGGCACTGAGGTAGCTTTAATCAACAGGACATTCATAACAACTTACTGTTTCGCAGCTTCAAAATGCCCTTTAAATTCTTTCACAAACACTAGGCAGTTTCCACTGATTTAAGCATCATGTTGTAAACTTCCTCTGCTAATTTTGGAGTAGATGAAGCCCTGAGCAGCCACCTCTGACTGCAGGCCTGACCCTGCTGTGAGCAGGAGGCTGGACCAGAGAACTCCTGAGGTCCTTCCCAGCCTGAGCCATCCTGTGATCCATTGGCACTCTGGTTTAAGAGTAACTCTCCAACATTTATGTTCTTAAAGAAACACCAACCTCCTCCACTAAAACAAACAATGAAAATAATTAATGTTCTTCTGTTACAGATCCATGCTCTTTCAGAATTTCTTTAGTAGTTTGAGTGTTTATGATCTCCCTGGTAGGTTTCTTGCTTCACACATGTTCAAGAAAGTATATCTTCATTTTTACGCCTTAAGCTCTTTTTGACCTGCCTCACCATGATTCTATATTTTGCTTCCCAGAATTAATGTCTATTTCTACTTTTCTTTTTCTCTAAGTTCAGTTTTTTAAGGATGGCCTTACTTACCCCACTCTTGAACCACAATAGTTTGATGGTGGCTTTTTTTGTTGATCTTCCTACAGCTGCTATTGAGAGGGATCATGCATTTGCTCAAGTCTCTGATATTTTCAGACAATTCTGATGTCACTTGTGAACACTTCACCCTGTTGTCTGTTTCTTTACAAATATAATCATATTTACATTGTTGTTTGTTTTGTTATTTCTTTTTTAATTGAACATTGTGGCTTTGACAGCAATATTTTAAAACCAGGGCTGTGCTCAGTTCCAGATTCAGTGGAGAGCTGCTGCTCTACCTGTTTTTTCCCTGACTAGTTCCTCTGTGGTGCAGTCTACAAATGTATTCCCAGCATCACGTTGCAATCACACTGCAGGTACTTAATTTATATAAAGTGACTCATGTATCTCATTCTTACTGGGTTTTCTGCATTTATCATCTCTCTAATTTCTATTAGTATGTTATAGTCGTTCTCTCTATCCTTCCCAGTCTGAAGTATAGTCTTAACACGGCATTTTTGCTACTTAAGTCTGGAGCTTTTATCCATGGTGACTTTGTGATTAGAGTCAGACACTTAACCTATTTATCCGATTTGACCCCATGTCTTCTTTAGCATATAGCGCCACTGTTAGAGCTGGGCAGCCACTTTTTTTTTCTTTTGCAATACTTTTTTCCAAAGTGTTACAATGATTATTGTTTTTTCCTTTCCAGTTCTGAGGTGTCTGCTATGTCAACTTTCAAATTTAAAAGCAAATATACCTGTTTTCTGATTTCAACTTTTAGACTTCTACCATTTCAATGGAAGCACATACCCCTTGATACAGTTATGTGTGTGTGTGTGTGCGTGTGTGTGCATGCACGTGTGCACACATGCATGCACCTTGTTTAAAATAAGACTTTTTTTTCTTCAGACTAATCTTCACTGTTTCTCTCCTGGGTTATCAGTCTCTACACTATCACTCATCTGAAGAGGTAGAGTTTTCCATGCCTTCGCCCCAGAGGACCTGCCTTTTCAGACACTACACCTCTTCGCTTTCTCACAGTTCTTTATTAGACTCCATACAAGTTTTTCCATTTTGAATGCCACTTTACATTTCTAATGTTTCTAAAAGTAGAACTCACATTTTCAAAAGCTTCCAATGAATGTGAACTCTGCATCATTTCTTTACCTCATTTTCTAAATCACAACCCAAGACTGATTTTCAGTCTTTCTGTACTGCCACGTGGCACTGGAAGCATTTCAGCAAAGATGGCCATGGGAGAAGGAAGACCACCATGCAGCTACTGCCTACAAGTCTCAGTAGAGGTCTACAAGATCTCCCACTGCCATCATCACAAACCCAGTTATCTACACGCTTGATGAACAAAGTATCTTGCATTTTACCTTGCCTCTTCCCATCCATGGCAAGAAATTCCCCATGGCACTCCCAAAGGGAGCATCTCCAGTGCAAGTGGGTACAGAGTCCTTATGGGGCAAAAGGGATCTACCAAGGGGGTGTTTTCCCCCTCTGACAGCTTGCTGCCTTTCTGCCATTGAACAGTTTTCTCCTGCAGCAGCCTGGGTCTGCTGGCCTAGAAGTGACATTTTTCTATTACTTGCCTCAAAGTCTTGATGATGAACATTTTCTTTATTCCCAGCTTTAGTTTTTCATGAAAATAGTTTTCTTTTTTTCCCTTAGCCTCACTAGAGATCAGTTTGTACTGAACTGAGCCCCTTTTTTTTCCCAAATGGAAGACTTCTTGCCTCTGATAAATTAGGATCCTCCATGGGGACTTAAATCCGCAGTACAATGAAAGTCAAACTGTATCAATTACGTGTTATCCTACAGAAGACTGTTCACGTACCTGAACAAAGAGAATATGACAAAGCCCTAGAAATGTTTATCAGATTTGAGTGATTGTATAACAGCAAGAGGTGGTGAACAGTGGGTAGCATTTATATATGTCCTGTGAATCATAAGCTTCTTCAAACTTGGAAAGTTATCCCAAAACTACCATCTGCTTTTCTTCAGAGGTAGAGATGGGGCTTTCTTCAAACAGGCAGCTACAGATCCTGTTATTTCACCACAGAAATGACAGGGCAGAGAAGGGAAGAGGCGCAATTATTGTAAGACATTGTGAAAATGAGTAGAAAAAACATCTATCTCGGCCCTAACAGGCAGACAGACCCACTATCTTGTCAAGATGCTGCCAGGATGTGTTGAGTTTGTGAAGTTCACCTCCATGATAGAAGCTTCCGATAACAAAAAGGCTGCAGGAGTGTGTCCGGTGGGTGTCTGCTGGTGGGCACTCGTCACCCCCGGGCGACGCTGAGGCTGGTGCTCACGTGCCAGTGCAGGACATCAGGCTTAGCGAGAGGCTTTGCGCCCACATCATCAGCTAAAGCCTGGCTCCTAGTCAGCCTGTACAAAAGGGATGACTATAAACAACTGTCTTCTCTGTGATATTGGCTCCTTTGTGATTAAAAAAAGAAAAAAAAAAAAAAGAAATAAAAAAGAAGTTTTGTTATTACAAATAGAAAATTGATGAAAATTATGTGGGAACGGCAATTACACTCCCACTCACTGTGGTCCAATCAGGGAGGAAAGTTACTTCATTTTTCTCCAGGAATTCCTGTCTGCCATTTTGGGGCAATGCTGAAGCACTGGACTGGTTTGATCGAAGCCTTCCTACGCTGTCAAACTTGTTAATAATTCATGAAGTGTAAGGGACTGAAATCTGTCACAAAGTATGCTGTCATGGTACATTTTTTAAAGATGTTGACTATATTCTTTCTATCAGCACTGGAGAATAGGCATGTCTTTTAATTGCTAGCAGCTGTCAGTTTAATGCTTAAAACACAATTCAATTCAGTGAGTAAATGAATCAATTCTTGTACATGTGCTTCCAAGGGATGTGCTCATTGCAATGTCTGGCAAACCATTCCTGTGACCTCTTCATTGACATCACCATGCAAATTCCACAACTAAGCTGAAACTTTAGGGTCAGTTAAGTGATGCGCTCTGAGTAACAGCAGACAGATCCACTAAATCATCTCTTAATCTCTTAATATTCATGTCCCTTCCACTGAATCTCAGTTGTGCAGACTCCGATCTCAGTGTGAAGCATTTGGGATCAATGTCCACCTTTTAAAGAGCAGTCACTGATTCTCATGACCTCAGTATCCAAGAGCCAACTTGAGAAACTGGACCTGAAACTGGATACAGGACCTCTTTTGCAGACGGTAGAGCCTCCTGCTCCAAAAATCAGACAAATTATACTTGATTTTGCTGAGGGAAGACTAACCCAGGAGTAGCTGTTTCTGACTGACTGTGCCTGCATTGTAACTTTTATTCCAGGGTGGGTTACAGGGCAGTGGAAAAAAGCAGGAAAGCTCAAGAGGAGAAAGAGAGTGGCCTGCCTTTACCTACCAGCCCATAAAGTCTCTCACAGTCTTCCAAATCTCATCAGCCCTTTCAACCTCCATTCACTCAGGAGACAGCAGAGTTCCTTCCTACCTGAGGGCAAGAGCTTTGCCACATCCACCTTCCCTATCAAGTTGTTCCGTACCACAAAAGCCCATCAGCCAACACCTCAGGTATGCCAGGGAATGGCATATCATGGAAATGCTGTAGCTTTCAGTACTATAGCAGCAGTGGCTATCTATACAGGCTTTGAGGCAGGCAGCAAGCTGGCCAAGTCCTGAGCTGTCTGATGTTGACCTATAATCAAAGGAGAAAAAAAGCACTCCCATCAAAAACTAAGCCTGGCATCAGAAGGCGACGTTCCCATCAGCTACTACCAGCATCAGGGAAAGAGAAAGATGTGTTGAAAAGAAGCGATGTCTGATGAAGCTCTCAGGCTTACACATCAAAATAAGAAGAAAGCTAAATAATAGGCTAAATGTCTTTCTAAATACAGGTACTTCTGTTTAAGAGGCACTTTTTGGAGTCATAGGTGGTGGGTTTCTGCTTCATCTCATTGAAGAAAACCTTAAGCCCTGGATATGAGATTATATCATAAGCAGCCATAATCAACTTAGTATCACAACTCTATTCTCTGAACTTGATAACACACAGTTTATGAAGACAAGCCCCTGTTGCTTCTGAGATAATCAGACTTATTAATACGGCATTTGGAAAACTGGAATTACTTCTGTTGTTGATCATAAGTGCAAAATTATGCCACTACAATTGGGAGGTGACGGAGAAATGAGCAGAAGATACTGCAAACATAGCTATCAAAAGGGAGATCATTCCTTGCCGTAGGTAGAATTTTATATATTCATTGGAAAGATGTTGAGAAATAATTGTGCAATAAAAGACTTCTTGGCACCAGATAAAAGGAACAAATATAAAAACAAACCTTGAAATCCCAAGTATGTAAATTTAAATTCTTACTGGTGTTGCTTGCCAGAGCCAAATTTAATATTCAAGGTCAAACAAAAACTTGTACAGAAAATCTCTATCTAAGCCAAGATTGCTCATTAATCTGATTGATAGAAAATATAGCAAGGGAAGGTAGAAGCGTGCCTTTTCCTTCCTGAATGTAAGATCAGTACATTTCGCGGTCGATGTTTCTGGAGTTTTAACTCAACTGAATGAAAGGAATTGATTTTTAGAGGTTGGGAGTTGGCACATTTGTCAAATCCAGCAATTTCAGTCAAGGTGTAAACGTGCGTACTTAAGAAATAAGATGTCCCAAATGATTTGTCAGCTTTGAAAGGTACTGGCCAAGATTTGCATTTTAGTATTTGATCATTACAAAGACTCCTCAAATGCTTTGTAACCATGATGAACTGGAGGGCACTGTTGGTAACAATTGCCTGTTTCTTAGTGCTTCTGTTAGGTTTTCTTATTTAAACCAATGACCCTGGATTTGTAAGGGAAACCCAAAGTGGAAAATTAAGGTTCTTGGTGCCATCGAAAAGAAGTTGTAGGCTCATACAACTGAAAACCAAAGTCCTTTTAGGAGATTCAAACCTTACTCTAAAATATCTAAAATCAGAAGTGGTGATCAAAATCCAATCCATTACATATAATGCATTGGACTGGAAAATAAATGTGAAAATCACACTTGGAGAAAAGTTAATATCAGATAAAAGAAAAAATGATAAGCTTTCTGCATTTGGCAGTCTGTTTTCACTATTAAACAGTCCCCAGAGACACCGAAGTCCAAACTAGCCTCTCAAACTAGCACCTTTAAAACTAAGATCATTTTATTTGAAGTTTTGGAATACAAGATATTGACACAAGTAATGAAGTAAATTAAGGTAACTGCAGAAAGAGTGGCAGTGATTGATAACAATACGTGCAGTGGTACTTGTCAGTGTTGAGTTCTGCTCCAGATGAAGTGAGTAAGATAATGGGCTGAGTACGCTGCTAAACTGTGCAGAAATTAGTAACCAGACCAGCATTCACTACTCAGTGCACAGATAGAAAAGCATGTAATTTTAAATGGTCTCTCCAAGTCTTTCAATTCATTAATATGATTTTAAATGTCAGGCTTATTACTGAAGTCTCAATTTTACTGACAATAGACCTTTACTAAAAATCACAGCAGATGCAGTAATTTTCTAAGTACAGAGCAAAAGACTCCAGAGCTGTTGCAAATGTTCCTGCAGATTTGGGACTTTGGAGGTATTCATGTTACATAACTTCAGCTGTCTAAAAGTTGGATATCCAGCCTCAGTTAATGATTAAGTTCCCTCTCTAGTCAACGAGGGAAGTGAATCACTCCTTGAAACGCCTTTCTCTGCTTCTCTGACCATTGATGGAGGCTATTTCGTAAGCTTAGCCTGGACCTTACTTCCCGATGATGGAAAGTAGGTGGAGTGAAGTCTGCCTGCCACGGCTTCAATGCTCCACAGGTACAGACCTCACAGAGAGGGTCTGGTGTGGAGAAAATGTCCTGGGTGACGTTGCACCCTGGTAACATTGATTTCTCCAGCATGTTTGCAGTATATGAGGGGAGTCCACCACTAATCAGTCAGCAGTTTTAGATACCTTCTCTGATATATTCGGCACTTCATATAACACCATGTTGCCAACACTGACTTTTCAGCTGCAATCAGCACATGTGCAAAAAAACAGGTGGAATTAACTGCGTAATGGAACTACTGGATTTAGAAATGACTCTTTGTTAGAAGAAGCCAAGTTTCAGAGTTAATAATACAGAGGAAAACCAACCTAGCAAGATAGATGAGACATATAATCAGTGAAGTCGTGTTGATCAAAACAGTGCTTTAATAACTTCTACTTTTTAAACACTGTCACAAACAAATCATTGCATGTCAGTCAATTTATCATTCTCTCTGGTTAGAGATTAGTTCCTGGGAAATGAATGCAATATCTTAGCATGATTACACAGTATTAAATAATTATTCAATGCGAAGTAATGCTCTTAACCAGCACTGCCAACAACCCTGATCGCTGTTTTGCCTAAGTAAAGAGTATAAGTTCTGATCCATAATTCTATTATTTTTGCCTCCTTTGTTCAAACGTAAAGATATACGCTGTTGTCATGACAGGGTTCATTTAGTGAAAGCGCCTTCTGGGTTTACCAGCAGATACTCCTGCTTCAAGGTATGATCAGCTAAGGAGATAAGGGTAGCAGGTAGGTGCAGAGTATCCATGTACCTTTAGGTGTGTTCTTAGAGATGTCTACATGTGAGTTAGGCACCTAAGACCCACTGTGGTCAGTGGAGATATAGGACTCAGTTCAGATAAGTGTTAAGTGACATAGAATCATTGAATCATAGAATGGTTAGGGTTGGAAGGGACCTTAAAGATCACCTAGTTCCAATCGCCCTGCCATGGGCAGGGATGCTGTCCACTACACCAGGTTGCTCAAAGCCTGATCCAACCTGGCCTTGAACACTTTCAGGGATGAGGCAGCCACAATTCCTCTGGGCAACCTGTGCCAGTGTTTCACCACCCTCTTTGTAAAAAATTTCTTCTTTATGTCTAATTGAAATCTGCCCTCTTTCAGTTTAAAGACATTGCCCCTTGTTTTATCACTGTACACCCTTGTAAAATGTCCCTCTCCAGTTTTCTTGTAAACACCCTTTAGGTGCTGGTAGACTGCCATAAGATCTTCCTGGAGCCTTCTCTTCTCCAGGCTGAACAACCCTAACTCTCTCAGCCTGTCTTCATATCTCCAGCCCTCAGAACATCTTCATGGCCCAGACATAGCTATCCAATGTGTCTGATCCCCAGCTGCTGCTACAGAGGGCATTAGTCTCCTATAGGTCCTGTGCCACACGCACCAGCTCACATGGATGTCTTGGATACTCAAGTACATCTCGATCAGCATTTGGCATCTATGTGCGCACAACTGGATTGAATTCTGAGGAAGCACAGCCAGAAGACTCCAGAGAGTAATTCTTTTCACCCTGATGTATTTACCTGCTGCTTGACTCAGTTTTCCGTGCATGAGGACTTAGCACTGTTTGGGATGCCGCGGGGCACCGAGACTTCCATGTGGGGCTGGCGGACAGCCCTATGACCTACAGGGGACCACGGTCTGCCCAGGGCCAAGCAGCTTAAATGACACTGTGTGCAGGCGCCCAACCAGGCACGCAAGTCTCTAGTGCCTGGCCACAGAGCAGCTCCCTCCACCCCAGGGGTGTCTTCGCTGGGATTCCATTACCTGTGATGAGGTCCTCTGCACTAGAGCTCTCAGTCCCCTATATTCAGGTCTTGTCATCTCAAACAGAATCCTGCCCTGAATGCTGGACAATCATGTCTTGTCTTTTACTATCTTGCTGAAGAAGCTGAGGCGGCCTCTGAAGAGTTTTATTTCTCCTTTGTGCCTTTGTTTTGGCAACTAATACTCCAGTTCAGAAAAGCATTCTTATTTGAGGCACAGTTAAGCATGTCTTTATATGTTAAACATCCATTTAAATCTTACTGCTTTGGAAGGGGCTTCAGTGTGCCTTTACCTGCTCTGCTCTTTTAGTAGGCAAAATAGCAAGGGCTGTTTCAATCATCTTATTTCACTGTTAATAGAATAGCCCATTTTCCAGGGCCACAGAAGGAGAAGACAAAATAGTCAGGACAGTTTCTCAAAGGCTTAGCAATGCTCATGGGTCCCAAATGCCTGAAGAAATTCTCTTTTCCACTCTTTTCACAGGTGCAGGGAACACCAGGAGGAGTTGACTGCAGCTCTCACGCAAAGGACTCCAAGGTAAACTTGCCCTGGTGTCACCTCTCCTCCCTGACCTGCCCTCCTTTCCCACAGCTCATCAATCAGATCAGCCTTCAGCACCCCATCCCAGTCTCACCTGAAAGGAATCAGCCTCTTACTCCACATGCTGCAAAACCAGGGTGCAAAGGAGGAACAGGGAAATATGAGCAGGGAATGAACAGTATGTCAAGTATAAATGAAAGGAGTTGTACGAGAGGTTGATGACTCTGCTAAATTCATTCTTGCTGTAATCCCACTACCAGTAATAAACTGCAGAGACAAACTCACTCCAATGCCCAGAGGCTGTAGTAATTGTCTCCTATGGGCCTTCAACGAACTTGATGTGACCTTGGCATCATTTCTTCAGCTTCCCGTCTTTTCTTCTCTGTTTTCCCTCTGCTGCAAATTTTTATGCTCTGAAATATTCTGTGAATTATGGCAACCAGCTACAGAAATCTGATTCTTTCAGGAGTCTGTATTATGTTCTGCCAGATAATCCATCTGTGCAAATCAGCCAGAAAACAGGAATTTAGCCCTGCTGAAATTAAGCTGAGAGAAAACAGAAAGAAACTACCATTTGAAAGGTAGATCTGCCACTGAATTTTAAAAAGATGTGGTTATGATCTCAGTTAATCCATTCCACCTGTGACATTTTCCTACAAATAACACCATTTTCTCTGGTTCTGCGTGTCTTCATAAATCTACTGCAGGTGGACACTGTCAAATCTTAGCTACGAACATGAACATTTTGTATTCACCTATTGTGCCAGCCCCAAGTGTTACTTTCTCTTCTTATTTCAAATTTAAGGTGGCTAGACCAGGCTTATACCTGAGCAAAAGTCTAAGTCACTTCCCGTGTACCTCCTACTATGGGGGACATGACAGAGATGCATCCAGCTAATGTGTGTTATCCAGGCAACCAAAAGGCACGATAAGGGCTTTGAACTAGTACCACTGGGGACTTTGCTATGAATTAGCCAAACCAAGATGAAAAGTGCTGCCCTTCTTTCCCAATCCCCTGTGTTGGAGTTTCAACAAAGACAAGAGAGACAGAAACAGAAAAAAAATCAACAAAATTAGAAAAGACGTCTCTGTTTTTCCTTAGCATAATGGATCTACTTCCATAATTCTCAAATATAGACACAACAGGAATACTAAAGAAGCACTGCTCAGGAAAGGGTACAGTTAGAGAGAAGCACAAGATGAAGAGGAGTCAAACTCTTGCACAAAGACACAAATCATGCAGAGAGTGAATAAACCAGAGGTGAGCTGGCAGGAAAGCTATGGAAGATACTCACAACTGGCTCAGAGCAGGCTTGGCCCCTGCTGACTCCTGTCCATCCTCGTCATCCTTAAGAACATATTGGAGAAACATGTTTCAGGGATGGCTGAGTTACAGTTCATTTTTGCTTGGGTGAAAGGATGAGTAGGTGACCTGTAAGGAGCCATCCTGGTTTTTTTTCAGCTATAATTCTCAGCTATGTAGGAAACTGGCACAAGAAAAGGGATCAGTGTGTTCAATATTATAGCTGGATTCCCATCTAGGAATTAGAAGTATGGCATTTCCTGTGGCACCCACAGCTTTGACTCTGCTAGGAAAAACATCTATTTGAAAGGGTACTGATTCTGTTTCCATTTAAAACAAATTGCAGTTGGTTTCCTATGCTCCTTCACGTAACCTGACAAGTAATTGTTTAAGTGGCTTCTTCAATAAAGGCATGAAAGATTTCTTTGGCTGAAATATTACAGTTTATTTACAATGAAAGCCGTGAGCAGAAAGCAAGCTCTGTTGCGCTGATTTCTAAGCCCATAGCAAGGAGCGTCCCCTATGAGAGTTTGCAGACTTGAGGACAAAGGTCACTGCAGAAATAAGCTACTGGATTTACTATTCTGCTATATAAATATTCAGCAATTTCACTGACTTCAACAGAGGTTGAAGTTAACCAAACTAATACGTTAGAGTCTTATTTGTGTAATATGGAAGTCCACTGGAGTAGTTTCCTTGTTTTTGAAGGACATGGGATCAGGCCTTTGTACTCTTCCTGAGTCAGAATCTGGCCAGGAGAGCTAAACTCAGATTTCATACTCAGAATGTTGCACATAGAACATGTACTGCACACTGGACATCTGGGATACAAGTCTCATTTCCTTAACAGTGAAGAACTGACCTTTTACTGCCTCCTGTAAAAAATATTGAATCATTTATTAAATTACTGTTATTAGGGCTGTCAGACAGAAACAGTAAATGACTGAGAATCTATATTTTTTCTTTACCTTTGCATCCTGTCTCATCACTACGGTGCGACACGTGCCCTTGCATACCAACTGAATGAGGAGATGTGCATGGTGTAGCCTCAAAGAATTGTTGCTTTGTTTAAGGGACACTGCTCAGTGTGGGGACCAGAATTTTATACAGTAATTAATGACCTTCGAGTCCTCAGCTTTACCTGATTGGCTTGGGGGGGTCAGTAAACAGCAAGTGTTCCTCTGCTTTATCTCAATAAAAACATAAATGGGTTTGCTGGAAGGCCTAACTGAAGAGGTTGAGGATTTCTTATCTTCCAAGCTGCCCATTTATCTCAGTCCTCTCAAGATGCAGTAATTCCAGAAATGACTAGGTTTCCGATCCCAGTTCCACTATTAACGGGAATGTATCTGTATCCCAAAAGCTGCCAGCTTCAATCAGCAGGCTGAGATGAAGGGCACAAGACAAGCATCATGGCTAGAGTGTTACCAGTACCCGAGACAGCTGGCTGAAGCTGTTTGTCCTCTACAGCCGTCACTTCTGATGTTGTTTAATAGACACAATTTCAGACAGATCAAAATCATCACGGTCCACTTCAGCCCCTCCAGAAGGACTCTGAAATAAAAATTAAGCACTATACATCATCTTGAGGATTACAAAGTTATATTCACTAGGCTTTGTGAGTAAACAGAGAACATAGAATCATAGAATGGTTAGGGTTGGAAGGGACCTCAAAGATCATCAAGTTCCAACCCCCCTGCCATAGGCAAGGACACCTTCCACTACACCAGGTTGCTCAACACCTCATCTAAACTGGCTTTGAACACTTCCAGAGATGGGGCATGCACAACTTCTCTGGGCAACCTGTTCCAGTGCCTCACCACCCTCAGAGTGAAGAATTTCTTCCTTATATCTAATCGAAATCTGCCCTCTTTCAGTTTAAAGCCATTGCCCCTGGTCCTATCACTACATGCACTTTAAAAAGTCCCTCTCTAGCTTTCTTGTAGGCCCCCTTTAGGTACTGGAAGGCTGCTCTAAGGTGTCTCCAGAGCCTTCTCTTCTGCAGGCTGAATAACCCCAACAACATCAACCACTATATTGTCTTTCTGCATCAACTCCTGAGCAGTCAGTCCTTTACAGATTGCCACTCAGTAGGTGATACGATATTGTTCATTACATTTGGTAGGAAATTACACTACATTTTTCATAGTGCTTGAATGTGATTTGTCCACAGTACAAGTACATGGTGAACACTGCAATTGCCATTTCTCACTAATTATGTGGAAAAATCCACCAAGGGCAAAAGAAACCCTTGCAATAGCTTCTTAGCTAACAAGAAAAGGAAAAGGACATGAAAGATAAATGTACACCTCTAGAAATAAATAGAATATTTTCTCCACCCACAAAAAAGCAGAACTACTACCAGCAAATCGTTTTTTGCCCTCGAGGGCTTTGAAGAAAGAAAAGGGAAGGTTGGATTCATGGCGAAGTGCAGGGTACTGAGTCAGTGCAGAGAGCATGAGGAATCATGCCCAAGGCACCACTGCTGAGACAAAGCTACTGGTATTTAAGGTTGGTTGAACAGGACAACAAACAAGGATGTGTTCAGGTGCTCTAGTTCCTACAATAGCACATGTGGGCAAAGGCTTTTGTGGGGTCGTGTTTAGGACATTACACCAGAGATGTCCATCGTTCTGGTTCGGAAAGGAGATTAAAAATGACATTAATTAAGGTTTCAGCTATGTTATTAACTTTGTGCCCATAATTTCAAGGACAAAATGTTCAGACTGAATTTCTCCTCTCTTGCCTACTGTTTCTACAAATTAGATCTGGGTATCACCACAAGTACTGACCACAGGAGCACTCAGAGGTGTTAAATGTTAAGTGGAGATGAGCCCTGTGCTGGAACAGGCTCACCAGGAAAGGAGTTCAGCTAATGGGAAAGCTACGTTTCATAATGGGGAAAACAAAGACTTTTATTCCGTTTTTAGGACTCACCCATTTTCCGTTTCTTTTTCACAATCCTCTTAGCCAAAAAACCTAAAGACATAATAAATGACAGTCAAAATTTTAAAAATTTTATTTTATATACCAATTTTCAACATCTTTAAGGGACATGTTTTTCAGAAGATGAGTGATGAACACTGGTTTTATTCACTGATAGAGTTAGTGGAAAAGAAACATCCTGACAGCATTGACCCCAGTCACCAGTGTCCCCTTCAAGGCATCGCACTCTCCTAAATTCATTTGGAGTTTATCTGAACAATCTTTCAGGTCTAGCTAGCAGGATGCAGTATGAAGTGGACTTGGAGCAAGCCCATGCAGCACATCAATTAACAGCAGGTCTAATCCTGACATAGATAAGCCAAAAAGTCTGCAACAGGCTGACAGCAGTCAGCAGCAAAGACATAAGAAAAACTATATTTTTCTGGGCATCTTAATTACTCTCAGGAAAAAAAAAGTCCCAATCCTGGACCAATTTTAAAAGTAAGGTGAGTACTTGCCACAGGCAATCCCACTAGTGAGTCAGGAAGGAAGAGATATTACAACCACCTTGACGCTCCGTAATGCCTCCTCGGATTGGCATAAAGCTACAAAACTTCTAGTTGAGTCCCTCATCCTCAGCCTTGCTCCTCTGAGCCTGCTCAAATAGACTTTGCTGCCTGGTTTTGCCTTTACCCTCTGCCCTCTGAACTCTCCTAAAAGTCTGGGAGCAGGTTCTCCACCCTTGGTTGCGGCCGGAGTCCCCAGTGTGGGCTCCCACACCGTTGTCCCGGCTCCTGCCCGTTCCTGGCTCAAAGCCTGGGGCCAGCGGCTGGGCAAGGAGCTTGGCCTTTAGTGCAAACTAGTCTCATCTCTAACTCTTGCTGTGGGGGAATGAAGTACGAATACATGGCCATGGAGTGGGGAGGGAGGGCCAGAAAAAAAAAGTAAATTAGTGTTTTAAAGAAAACAGCACCAATTTGGAGCGGGGGGGTGGAAATATGAGTCACTACTTTTCAACAATTGAATCTGGTAATTTTGTGAAGATCTTTCCCATCTGTGTCTCCACCTCGCCTCTCTTGAGCTGCTGCTCTTCAAAATAATCACTTAAAAAGGGCTACTAGCAGCCATTCTCTGCTGAGCGTGAGGGATGGACAAGCTGCTGCGCAGAGACCAAGGAGGGTCCAGGGGCAGAGCCTGTGTGGGGCACAGAGAGCTGGAGCTCAGGGCCATGACATCTTGCAGGACAGCAGAGAGGGGCTCCAGGTCCCTGTCCCTCCAGCCGTGCTTCACCTCAGCCCAAGATGCTTCAGATATCTGATTAGTGGCATCTTGCTCTGGCTCCTGCCATTCTCTGCTGGTATGTTTGACCTTTTAATTCAGAAAGGAAACATTCAGCCTGGCCTTCTACCTTGGAAAGGATGCTGACACCTGCCACATATTTTCACTTGGAAGATAAAGTAATTCCGGGTCTCTTTAATGCAACAGATAGCTGGGGTGACCCATGGAACAAGCTAGATGGATATTTTGGGAACAGTGATTCTTAACTAGAAGCTCAACTTGGAAGGGCTTTCCATGTCTGTGAGTCTGCAGTTAGTTTGATATTTATTTGGCTGCTGGCACGTGATTTCCTCCAACACTAAACAAGCTTCAGCACATTCAGGGCTTTAAATATTCTTCTCTCTGACCATGGCACCGCCTTTAACCTTGAGGGAGCTGGAGTATGCCTGGCTACAGCACAACTCCAGAACTTCCCCCAGCAGAGGACATCTTCCATCACACACCACCCCTGGAGCAGCGGGGACCTGGGAAGCTCATACCAGGGTCACAAAGGGCTTTGAGGGGACTCTGTCCATGAACCAGGCACTGTACTGGGAGGGGAGAGAACACAGGGCAGAGCACAGTCATGAAGCAAACACATTGTCACTTGGCACAATCAAGTGTTGTTGTTTTTAAGCTGATGGAGACCTAATGAGTTATAATAATGAAGCCATAAGAGCTCTGGCATATGGCACATCACAGTTCGGTCTGTGTCTATGCGACCAGGGGCAGCCTCCTGGCCTCCTGGCCAGCAGGCAAGGAGCAGCGCCTTGCACCCTTTCAGTCGGGCTACGCATTAAAAATACTGCGGGAGACACCAAAATGGCTCCTCATGTGGAGAAAGAGCTGCTTTTTGGATGGAGGCGCACCGCGTGTTTTCCTTAAGAAGGCTTTTCCTTATGCCACACAGGGAAATAAAAATAGCAGGTAGGAATACGAGGCTCAAGGCTCGCTTACTCCCAACAGCAAGTGAAACATTCACATTCTTTGCAGTATAGTAAAACATGCCCTTGATGGCACCGTTATTCTTCTCCTGTCATTTACTTTGGGGAAGCTGACTTGTATGCGTTTACTTCTCTGTGCTTTTTGAGTGTCATCTGTGCTGAGCGTGCAAGAACATTAAAGTGGGAAAAGAAACAGCAGAGATTCATTGAATACAGTGCTCCAGTTTGATCAATAGTGCTTAAGTAGTCCTGGTAGCCACACTTTCTGAGCATCTCACAGCCTTTTCTCAATGTATTTATTCTCATAGCACTTCTGTTATACTTTCTAAACTCACATGACGGAGGAATAATTAAAATGCAGATAGTGAGGCCCATTAGACTATCCATTACACTACGTCTGTAAAAGTAAATAAAATATGCCAGGGACTCTTACCTGACCAACTGGCACAGTACGGCTCACATCCATGCAGATATCCTCCATCCACTAAAACAGAGTGGCCTCATCCAAACGGCCTGCAGGGAACAGTCCCAGGCCTGTGCTAAACCAGGCTTTGTCCAACAGAGCATCAGCTGGCCCATGCCAAAGCTCATGTGCAAACTGAGGTGATGGTGGGATGGTCACTCTGATCACCCCGAGCTGCTGTTTGGGAGCACTCGCCCCCCTGCTGGGGCTGTTCAAAGGACCTGGGCACCCCCAGCCCCGCACCGCGGCTTCTCCAAGCAGCCACCTGCAGAGAGCGATGCCACCAAAACTGACAGCAGATGAGGACAGGGCCTGCAGACACTTCATCCAAAAGCAACACACATTTGAGCAAATGTGACCAACACCGTCTGACAGGTTTATAACAACAGTTTTTTGCAATGAGTGTGGGTGCAGAACTAACGGAAACATGACCCTGGCTGGTTTGCAAGTTGCTGCAACAAGCCTGCAATAACTTTTGGTTTAGTGTAATGCAAAACCCATTAGCAGCTGCATTTGAAGAGAACGAGGCTCTTCCCACAACCACTAGTGCATAAGCACTATGATCTGTCATTTTTCCCTTCAGTGTTGATACCAGTGCTGAATGCTTTCTCCGGACAGAAAAACAGATCAGCATTTCACAAAGCCTGGCATGAAATCACCGAGCAGAGGGGAAAAATAACCCTCTGTCAAAATATTCCCTGGTGAAACCACATCCATCAAATAGGGAGAAAAACCTGGTAAGATAAAACAGTTTTTCAAGATATCTGTTAATTACTGCGCTTCTTGAGAATCAAAAGCGATAAATAGCACAAGTGACAGGTGCAGAACATCACACGGTAAGGGTAATTAATGCCACCCTCCCTGATACTACATGGATGTCAGGGTCCAGTGAAAATAAAAAAGACATTTAAAAATATACCTCATTTGATTTTTACTCACTGAACAAAATAAGGAGTTCACAGATGAATACGCAGAAAGTATTTAATTTTGTATTTGTGTATATATAAATATATATATAAAACCTCCCCCGAGCATCAGCTGGAGCTCTTAAAAATACATGAGCACACATAAGATATCTACTCCAGCACCAGCTGGAGTTATTGTGGTTTACAATAACAGAATTTAAAAAAAAAAAACTCCCAAAGGCTCAGTTTCCTACGCATCCTCCACAAAGGAGCGGTGAAGTACGAGTGCCATCGGGCCAGGAACGAACAGGGAGAAGCTGCACCACGAAGCTGCTTTCTCAGCTGAATCAGTCACCTCCAAAGTAAAGATTTTGCAACCGCATCTGCTCAGTGTAAAATGCTATTTCACGTGCAATGATCAGTGGAACTGCCAACAGCATATAACTAATTGAGGTTTCATCAGCTTTCTAGCACGTCATGGTATCCCAGTGTCAGAAAGCCAGACCTGGGGAACCACAGGGAAAGAGAGGAGTCATTGAACACCAATATGCTGTTGCTCCCAGATTCATTTTGATATCTTCATAACTATTATCTATAAAGCACCAGTAATCACTTATGTTTCTCCTCCTTTTATAAACGTAAACATTCTGTCTTGGAAGTGATACACAACTAATATGTTCATATAAAATTTCATTTTCAGTAGCTACATCATGAAGAGTTACACACCGAGTTGTAAATTGTACTCCAAAGACCACAGAGAGCTTTATAGAGGTTCACTTGAGGGCTTCCTCAAAATCTTCCTTGAAGTTTTCTGGAAAAAAATGGTGACATAAGAATATAAGTTTGAACCCAAATCAGAATCCATTTCAAGACAAGCAAATTTGAAGGTGAGACTCATCAAAGAACTGGATTCAGGGAGCAACTTTAGAGCTTTGTAGCTGAACAAAAAAGAACGAACCTGACATATTTTTGTGTATTTGACCTTAAACAAAGCAATGACTTTCTCACATCTTCTGCTTCAGTGTAATACAGTTTTTTTTCATTTTTATTTTTAAAAATGCAGTTCCCATAGTACTAATACCCATAGTGCTAATGA
This sequence comes from Tauraco erythrolophus, assembly GCF_009769465.1. Lineage (NCBI taxonomy): Eukaryota > Metazoa > Chordata > Aves > Musophagiformes > Musophagidae > Tauraco > Tauraco erythrolophus. The sequence goes on along the minus strand of NC_141465.1, from coordinate 117,886,945 downwards.
GTGATTTTAGACTAGCTGGAAAAGTAAAGACAAGAATATACCAGAATTAGAGTTGATCCTGAAGAAGACCGATTCCCACTCAGACTCCCAGAGCCTTAGTAGATAGCTTCAGTATCCAGGAGTGGGCTGAGAAACACGCTTGAGCAGTCAGACAGACACCGAGTGTCGGTGGCCTGTAACACAGCAGCAGGAAACTCTCGGAATCGCTAGAGCTTCCCCAAAGTCAGGCTGTCTGGTTTCACAGCTCACGTGGGGTGCCGTGCTGGTGCATTGGAACTGCCAGGGGTACTTAGGCAACCTAGTTTTAAACCAGCTCAGATACACCACTGCTAGCTAGATTGAAGTCATGGTCTTAACCCAGTTAGAGAGAACTAAACTAAGTATCTTACAAATTTCTGCCCTATATGGATGAGAAGCAATTGACCGGAAGGTGCATTTTTATTTGTTGTTTTAAACTTTAGCCTTCTTCCAGACACATAACGCTCACTCAGCCAAACAATAAATCACATTGAAGAAGAAAACATTAATCTACTCAAATAAAAAGAAGGTTAACCCTGGGGTATGACATCATTTTAATCAAATTTAATTAATCCTCAAAATAAGGACTGATATGGGGAGAGTTGTTGTGACATCTGAGGCAAGGACCTGGCATTTTCCTAATATAGAAGATTGGTGCCTGTGTAAAAATAGCAGATTAATCATACTGATTAAGTGTGATGCAAATACACATGCAGTAGTACTAGCAGATGATCCTGAAAATGTATTAACAGAAAATGAGGCAAGAACAGCAAGTTTCTTTCAGGCTTGCTGCAAGCCCTGTTCAGATAACAGGATACAAATTTAAGCTTACGCAAGCCACTACTGGAGTATCATCCTCCTGCAACCATAGCCTTCAGCAACACATTTGGAGAAGCGTACAAAAAGGCTTGGTTCGTGCAGTGATATGCCTAGAGCCAGCCCTGGTACATGTTATGCTAAAATTTTGGCAAGATGCTTATAAACTGTTATCAAGATGGCTAAGCCAAGACCAAGCTGCAAGGTTCTAATCTTTGGTTAGCAATACCTCTTGAAGAAAGAGGTAAGACTAATTTCATGGCCTGACTCATAATGAAGCAACTGATTCTTATGCTAAAGTCTCAGTGCTACCTATTAAAAAGCAGCAAATGTGAGAACCAGCAATTATCTTTTGAGTAAGATCTAGAGAAGGCAAAGACAGTAGCCTTGTGATTTCTTTTCGGTACTCTCTTGGTTCCCTTTAACATGACATTAGTTGTCCCAGGAACACCCAGCTTTGTCTCTAACAGGTTATAGGTCTAAGAGGCAGCCTGGGGATTTGTTTTTGCCATGGTAGGGAACCATTCCTCTGCTCAACAAAGTGGCATAGTTTGGTTATTTGGTGACCAAAATCCCAGGGGAGGGAAACTACCCAAGGATATAAAGTGAACATAAATCTCATGCAGAACACCTGGGTACCAGAACACCGAACATACCCACCATGCAGGACTGTCAGCAGGGCCAAAACCCACAAATGGACACAAGCTAAGATCAAAGGTGTTCAATGTTACCGTCAAGCAATTCCTGCCATCTCTGACAACAAGGATCCTAAAGCACCACGTGGACCTGGGACTCCAAGAAGCTCACTCTCCCGTCTGTCCCAGGAAGACAGTGGCTCTGCACTCATCCCCTCAGAAAATACCAAGACAGATTTGCCTCCAGTAAGACAAATCCATTGAGGACTTTGCAATAGAAGCCTGTCTCAAATCGGCTGGGATTTCATTAAAAGTAGAAGCACAAGTGCTCTGGTATCAAGGTAGGTACATGGCCCAGACTCTTCCCATATTCCTACCTCCTGCTGGGTTAGTAATTGTGCTAACGGCGTTTCATTACCAACCTGTGTCTCTCCCTAGGACACAGTATGGATGTTTCTGGTACACAGTGGAACCTCCATCGCTAGCTGCTGAGCTCTTTCATGTACCATCAATAAGCAATTCATTAAACTCCATAACCCTTTAAAGCTGAGGCCACGCTTGTTAGGCAGACAGTGTTGCGGTGTACATCTAAGGTGAGCTGCCCTTGGGGCGGTTGGCACAGTGAGCACTGTGGACTCTTAGCACTTTCCAGGACAGTATTCTTAACAAGTGTTCATTTTCATTTGAACAGTTGCCACAAGCAATGAGGCAGATGAGCCTCCCCCATGCTGTGCATGTTTATGTATAAATGTAAATCTTTCTTACCTTTCATCTGTGAAAGCGAAAAAATCACCAAATGTCCTTGTTTACTGAAAACCCACATGCTGCTGCTGACAGAGAAGCAGCTTTCCATCCGGCATTACGCACGTTCCTCCAGACCTGCACTACATTAATTTTGGATTGTAATAAAAAATAGCAGTATTTTTTTTATCTGAACCAGGGTGGAGATCACAATATATTGTAGTTAATATGTTGTATAGACAGTGAAACACAGCAATACTTTTGGGAACTTCAAGACATTTAAAAGACTAATAATTCCTTTTTAGGGTAGGTCTAGCATGGTGCAAGTATGTTTGGGTTAGGAAAGCATTTCTGAACTGTCTTTTCACCTCTGTCTAAGATGCCACCCTTTCATAATGTGTTTTGCATAAGTAATTTTGGCAAATTGCACACATAGCAATCAAGCCAGTGAATTTTGCAATGGGACATATTAAAAAATCAAATCAGAAATCATTATGCCTCTTTAACGTGTTAATCTTTTCACACTGTCACTTTAAAATAGATGGTGAGATTTCACTCCATAACAGTGTGTCTAAACAATAATAAATCTTCTGCTAACATAGAATCAACCCTACTTAGTGTCACTCTGCCTTAGGTTCAACAGCCTAAAATGCTCAAGCAAATTCAGACCAACTAACTACACATGGAACAAACACCAAGTAAAAGCAACTGTGGTAACTAAAATGAACCTGACATTTGACAAGAGAAATAGAGAACCAGTGTCCGGGCCTTTTCCACATCCCACCTCTCAAATGCTACATGGTGAGCCATGGTTTCAATTTGTTCATAACATTGCTTCTCACAGTGCTTCTAGGGAGAAGCTGTCCTTTAACACCAGTCACCTACAACACGGTTAACTCTAAATTTAGAAAAGCAGTAGTGGCATGCTTAGTAATTGCTATTAAGTATTACTTGGAAGAAGTCAAAATCAGGGAGATATTGACTATAAAATTGCTTAATGTTCACAGAAAGTGAGCTGTACTGTTTACTGTAGGCATCCTTGTGGCTGTGCCATGAGACCCGAAAAGCCTTCCTTCATCCCACTGTCCTCTGAGGAAGAGACAGATGGGAAATAAATTTTCCCACCTGGGGAAAATTTTCAAGAACTGAAAAAAATTCCCAACTCCAAATCAGGATAAGAAGTGTTTATGACAATTTCAAAAAAAAGATGAAATTACTTGGGTTTAAAAAGATATTTCAATTCAATTTTGATGATTTTGCCCCTTTGACCGTACAGTTTCTGTAGAAGAGTCACCTTCAAATGAGAAAAATGGAATTGTCTACATATAAATCTTGAAATACCTCATTTCATATCTCCAAAACCAATGGCCATGCCTCTGACTATTGCATCCATCTACCTTCTCTTGTTCTAAGTCAGGTGCTATGGAGGGGACAGAGAATCTCTTTTCATTCTGTGTTTGTACAACACCTAGAACAAGTCCTTGATCAATTACTAATAAGCCTTTAAGAGTAAAAATAATACAAACAATAAATAATAATTGAATAACTGGAAGAAGCAGGTTATCCTTTATGTCAGCAAGTCCTGAACAATGTAAAGCTTTATAAAGACAAAACTCATATCCAAAGGCCACGTAGAAACTCAGAAGCAGTTAGTACATCACAATAAACTGATTCTGATTTGCCAATAACTTAATTTTAAAACTCAGTCAAGTGGCACTGACAACAGTAAGAGAGTACTGCAGGAGAGATTTATTAATGAAAGACAATATGAATTCAAAGCACTTTGTAATATACGGTATGAGCGGAAAATCTTGCATATTATTAGACAATACCATAAAGCAGAAGATACCCAATCAAGATGATCACTCTTCAACTTCAGAACCACAAACACAACCGCTTCTCACAAGGTTTCTAACATGGAAGCCTTCAGTCCATGTGTCAGGTCACATGCCATAGCTGGGACTCACCCAGGATCTTGGCTCTGCATCAAAACAACTGATGGAAAAGCTCACTCCAAGCCTCCAGCGGGCCCTGCCCTGAGGATCTGGAGGTGCAAGAACAATTCAGACTCGAAAATCTCATTCAGCATTGCCTCCACAGAGAGGAAAATGTCCTGTCTTTCCTCTCAGATGATTCTGACCCCAGAATATCAAAGCAGCAGGAACTAAATGTGATGTTTCTAGACGAACAAAGTGGCAACAGTGTATGAAGCAAATTTTCTGTCTTTTATCTTGGTTTCTATCTTTCAAACTGTGATGATTTCTCTAAACCAATCATATACATGTGAAATTCAGAATCTCAGGTTACATGTGCGTTATGGTCACTATTAGTATCACAATGCCATCCAGAGGGACCTCGACAGGCTGGAGAGGTGGGCCCGTGTCAACCTCATGAAGTTCAACCAGGCCAAACGCAAGGTCCTACATCTGGGTCATGGCAATCCCAGGCACAAATACAGACTGGGTGGTGAATGGATCGTGAGCAGCCCTGAGGAGAAGGACTTGGGAGTACTGGTGGACGAGAAGCTCAATATGAGCCGGCAATGTGCTCTTGCGGCCCAGAAGGCCAACCGCGTCCTGGGCTGCATCAAGAGGAGTGTGGCCAGCAGGTCGAGAGAGGTGATTCTTCCCCTCTACTCTGCCCTCGTGAGAACTCACCTGGAGTACTGCGTCCAGTTCTGGAGCCCCCAACATAAGAAGGACATGGACCAGTTGGAGAGGGTCCAGAGGAGGGCCACGAAGATGATAAGAGGGCTGGAGCACCTTTCCTATGAGGACAGGCTGAAAGAGTTGGGGCTGTTCAGCCTGGAGAAGAGGAGGCTCCGGGGTGACCTTATAGCGGTCTTCCAGTACCTCAAGGGGGCCTACAGGAAAGATGGGGAGAGGCTGTTCAGCAGGGCCTGTTGTGATAGGACAAGGGGTAATGGTTTTAAAATAGAGGGAGGTAGATTCAGGTTGGATATTAGGAAAAAATTTTTTACCATGAGAGTTGTAGAACACTGGAACAGGTTGCCCAGAGAGGTGGTGGATGCTCCATCCCTGGAGACGTTCAAGGCCAGGTTGGATGAGGCCCTGAGCAACCTGATCTAGTTGGAGATATCCCTGTTCCTTGCAGGGGGGTTGGACTAGATGACCTTTGAGGGTCCCTTCCAGCCCTAACCATTCTATGATTCTATGAATGCTGTTAAAATCAAGGTATGATCAAAGACATATGGGTTTACTACAAAGGTGATTTGCAGATATTCGTGCATTCTCTCCCAGTCCTAACATCAGTCTGGCCATTTGCATTTTCTTTGTATTACTTTTGACCTGAGACAACTCTTTCCACTTGAAGTTTGTTCCGTTATTCTAACAAAACTGTTCTGAGCTTCTTATAGATTGACACATGAACAATTACAAGATTCAGAAACAATTATCCTCTATCATAAGATGTACTATAGTAATATGGATTTTTTTTTAAGGAACCATTATAAATCATTAAGCTTTTTATAAAAATAGAACTGAAGAGAGTAGTATTTCTGAACACTGAGCTACAATGGAACATATTTTTAGATCAACTTGCTTTTTAGATATATGCAAAAAATCCTCTCAGTATTCCTCCCCCACACATGAACTTGAAAATTTACTCCACAACTTCAAGAATGAAGGCAATACCTTTTTAAAACTAGTGACTGAGATAATGAAGTTTCTTAAGAGCATTTCTGGTGTCTTCTTTTTGTGAGCATCTTTTTTAAAGCATTGTAGGCATAAGTCATGAAGAAACAGCCAGCACACTTTTGCTGATGTGATGCTTGCTGACTTTGACACTCTCCTACCAGGCCTTGTGCCTCACTGGTACCAGCGCTCAGCTTTACAATAAGTAGAGCCTGAAGCGAGCAGTACGCAGCTGCATGTACCGCTTTTGCTTCAATGATGATGTAAAGGAAGGAGGTTTTCCTCTAAGTTCCCCACCCACTGTCCTAAAAGATAAGCCAGGGCTCACGCAATGTACATTTAATGCCATGCAGTCTCCCTTCCACCACGTGTTTAGTTTCTACTTCCTTATTATGAGAACTACGTGAACCAGCTGGAAGGAGTACAAAGAGGAACAAAAAAGGATGATTTGAGAATAAACAGTGCTTAAAGAAATAGTGAACTTGTTTAGCCTACAGAAGATGAGTGGCAACATGATAAATAAGGGTAAACAGTGCAACAAAGAGGAAAGGAATAAACCGCACTCCATGCCTGTTCTATGGATGAGACAGAGTGAACTGGCTTTCGATACAGGTTAGACATCTCTTTACATCTCAGTGACTCTCATCAGCTATCTGTAGACAACTGAATCAAGATCCAGAACTCCACTTCTTCTAGCAGAAACTTAGAAACCTACAGTATTTGTAGATATATACCTGTAGACATCTAGACTTAGAGAATTAATCCCGTGATGAGTATTTGAAAGACATTTCCCATGGAATTTATTCAAACAGTACAGACCACTCAGTGCTGGTGCATTTTGCCTACGGAGTATATGGTATCTCCATCACCAGGCGTTCTCAAGAAGAAGTAGGACGAACATCTTCAATACTAATTTAGGTGGAAATGATCCTGCTGTGGATTATAAAGATGGATGAAATGATGTCTCTTCCCATACTATTTTCTATGATTTCTACAGTTCTGCTTATAAAGAAGGCCACAAGGGTGGCCAAGAACGGGAGGGTATAGGCCCCAAGAGACTCAAAGACTGGAGCAGATAAAAAAGTGATTTTATAAAGTCATTATTGCCTCTCGACTAAAATACAGACACTGAAAATTGTTCTATTGGTTCAAAAATTGGAAAAGAAATCAAAGTGATCCAAAATCTGACAACATAGATGATCGATCTCAACTATCATAGTATTGCTATCTCAAATATAATGAATAAATAAATACTGAGACAATTTAATGCTTGTTTCCTTTCAGGGTTTTGTTAAAAAAAGGGGGGCAGAAAAATTATACACAAGGAAGAAATAAAGAAAGTAGAGATTCTCATCTCCCAGGAGATTTGGTATAAAGGACAGCAACCAGTAGGAGAGAAGATGTTACTGCTATCTCATTAATGATGAGATTTTCTCACTAAGGAAATGGCAGCGTGCAGTTAGCAGCTTTTGGCCAGATTGCCCAGTTCCTGAAAAAAAGCGAACTCTCACTGTAACCGAAAGCCATTTTGTCCATTTGTGGTAACTGTTGTGTTCACTTCTGAGCCATCGCGAAGCAGAACTATATACGAAATGACATCACCACCCCCCAAGGAAAAAAAGCACAAGCATTGATTCTTTTTTTGCGTCAGTAAGATCAGACTTCATCAAAACGTAGGAAACAAAATGGTATCACTTCACCTTACAAAAGCACCGACTACCCATGGCACTAAGCTAAAAAACATGATAAAAAATACTGTCAGGTGAAAAAGCAGAATATGACTAAGAGGCATATCGGCTGCAGAAGGACAGAAAAGAGCTTGTTCCTCTGTAGAGCTCTGCCAATTTTTGCCAGCTGTGAAGAAAATAAAAGAGCTAAGGTCAACATTTGATTATCTGAAAATTATCACCCAAGCACTCTTTGATTTTAATTTTTGGCATTTAAAATATTTTAAGATAAACTAAAGGAAATTTCAGAGTGAAAATTTCTTCCTAATCAAGGAACCAAAAAACCCAACTAGGGATGGAAATATCTATTATTTTACTTCATGAAAATTCTGTAAAATTTATGCTTCCAAAAATGCTCAATGTTGTAAGGTTTTGTTGAATCAAAATTTTAAATGCTGCAGCAACTACTTTTGTTTGAATCTTCATTGCTTCAAAATACAAACATCCAATAGTAAATAAATTGAATGAAGGCATTTTACACTCCCATATCCTTCTCTCCCTTATTTATTAAACAGCAGCATGACAGTAGCAATGGATGAATATATGGGGTAATAAAGACCTTCCTAAAAATTCTCTTTCTTATGCTAACATTGAGTTCCTCCACCACCTTCTCCCAGCACTCTTCCTAGCCTAAAGGGGATCATAGGTATGAAGAGCCCCCCCAGCACCGGCCTTCTTCCGCTGGCTATACAGTATCTTAGAGTTCTCCAATAAGCTGCCGCTCGAGGTGGCTCCCGTCCTTCCCACACTCCAGAAGCCAACACGTATGCATTCTGCAAAATGAAAGCCTGTTTAATATTCCTGTCAGTCACACTTTTTCAAACATCAAACTCTTGCTTTCCTGTGCTCTGCTGGGAAGAAGATTCCCATGCTAGTTTTCAATCATACCTCTGAATATGTTGACAGTGGATAATTCTCCTTCTTGCTGATGCTCTGGAAATTTTGAGAATGGCGCGCGTGACCTCTGCCCTGACCCACTTCAGGGATCCCCCAAGTGATGTCTCCCAGCTGCAGAAAGTAGGTTTGCATCAGCTTGATTCACTCTCTGTCAGTCACAGCACGAGAATTTCTTCACCACTTCCCCCACCACCAGTGTTATTGACCCATTTTGTGGCCTTAAAGTGCCTTAGGATTCTGCTTGGCTTTTTCACAATGAAGGAGAAGGTGATAATGGAGTCAGGCATCTGTCCATGCTTGTCTGTGTCCACAGATGTAGGAGGCAATCTTTTTTTTTTTAACTAAAACACAAATTCAAAAAAAAAAATGCTCTGACTTATCAAAGACAGATTTCTGCCTCCCACTTATTCTTTTGATCACTTCCCAGGCGAAGTGTCTCCTGCAGTGCTGCAAGGTTGCAGAAGCACAGGCCTGGACAAGTCAAAGGGTTTCAGAGCTTTCTTGGTGAGCAGGCTAATAAACAACAAAGTAAGAATGCTCACACTGGGACACGCGTCTCGGTCCAGCCCAGGACCTCTCTCTAACAGCAGCCAGCTGAAGACATCCTCTGCCAAACAAAAGAACTAAACAAATGCATAAAGGCTCGAGCAGGGCTGGAAAGTAGGGCTTGGGGCTGCGGTAGGGCTGCTTAAACAGAGATCTCTGCACCTTAGTGTTCAATGCCTCTAGATGCATTTTTAGTCCATGAACATATCCACTTGTTTTTTGAAAACATTGACAGTTTCAGAGAATTTTTCCTTTTGTCTCTCTGAAACTTGACATCTGACAATTTTATTTGATGCTTCCTAACTCCTATATAAAGAGTTTTTATTCATGATTTTCGTGCCATCCATGGTTTGTAGTTCCCTCCCATACACTCTCTTGGCTGTCTCCTTTTCAGGCTGAAAAGTCTGTCTATTCAGCCACACCTCATGGAGAAGCTGTCACGTATCCCTGATCATCCATATCACTCTTTTCTGGTTCTACGGCGTCTCTTTTGAGATATGAAGGCAAGAGCTGCTTGCGGCATTCAAAAAACTGGAGCACCATAAACTAGTACAGTGGCATAACAAAGCCTTCTGTTTTCTAGTCTTTGCTTAATACCTATTTCATTCAGCTTCCACTGAACACTGACATTTTCATTACAACTCCAACGTCCTTGGCCTCACATGAAAACAACAGTTCTTCATTGTTAGATTTCAGTTTTTATGACCTTGAGAAATCAAATATTATCACAAAATTTTGCCACTTTATTCCTTGTCTCTTCTTCCACATAACCTGTGAATATGTTGATCAGCACAGGTGCATGAGCAATACATGTTTTGTGCAGAAAAGCACACTGTTAAGCAAGAAATCAGTACAGGAAGAAAATCCTCATTCTCTGAAAGGATGACTGAACAATTTGCCAAAGTTATCCTTAAGGGGAGAAAAGGTTAAACTCCTGATGGACATTGTCTTTAAAAGCTCTGCGAGTAATATATTCAGCATTGGCAATTGTTGCTCTAGCTTTTTTATTCTAGAGTGCTCAAATTTGCATGGGTCTGCTCTCACAGACATGCTGATTTAAGGCTGTAACAGCAAAGGTTTGTAGAAAGAAGTAATATCTAATTAGACTAGATAACATGGTTGGGAAAGTAGAAAACCTATCAGGCATGCTGTCTGTTGATTGGATCTGCCAAGTAAACAAATGCCAATTGTTCTCGGTATAAGCTATTTATGTATAAGTGAATGTTAAACTACATTTTTTTTTAAATATACAAGACTCTGTAAAAGCAAATGATGCCTAGAAAATAAGTAACATAGTACAGTTCACATTAAAAACTTCTATGGGTTGCTGGCAGTGGAGATTGGAGAATTTAGGATTGTGTACATGAGGTAGGTCTGGGACACAGTAATATTTAATGAAATGAGTAATTTTATCTAGAATATGTCTAAAGAATCTCAGATTTATGTTAACATTACGTAGGGTTTATGTAGAATGTGTCAATAGACTGACAACAGTCATCTAAATAATTTTTATTGCATGTTTGACTCAGATGAAATTATCACAGTTATCTCAGCAGCTCACCGCAGTACAACTCAGCAGTCTGTGTCCATTGCGGGCTGCCAGGAAAACAAGAAAGGCTTTGGTCTTCGACTACACTCAGAGAAAAATAGGACAAAACCTTTTTGTCCTCCAAAGAACCCGGGAAAGACTGGGGATCCTACTTGAAAAGAAAACAGAATGTACAATGGGACTGGATAAAGGAATGATGATGAATGAGAAGCCTCAGATTATATGTGATCACAGAAAAATAGGTCTGGAATGGACCTTGATTAGCCATCCTCCAATTCCAAAGCCAGATCAATAGTACTTACTATTTGTCCAGGACACACTTAAGAACATCCAGTAATGGAGACACTATTACACTCTGTAATATAAAGCTGTGCCTCACTAATGTTACCATGAAAAAAGCTTTTCCTCCTTGATGCAATTTAAGTGCATTAGATCTTACCCTACCTACCAAGAAGAGATTATTCCCCTTTGCAACAGCCTTTTAAGTGTATAAAGACTCTCAGTCTTTCTTCTGCCTTCTTTTCTTTAGCTTGAACTCCAGCTCCTTTAGTCTTCTCAGTCCTCTGTTCGTTCTTGTTGCCACCTGCCCTGTCTCCTGTTGGTTCACACACTTCTTGAGCCAAGGTGCACAAAACCATCCCTCCCACTGGTGTCCTATCAGTACTGCATAAAGCCCACAGGCTGCTTCCCACACGTACCTCTTCCTTGGACGTTTACTGGTTTTGCCATGAAAACACACTGGTGACTCATATTCAGCTTGTGACTTACGGCAGACTCCAGATTCTTTTCTGGAAGATTACTTTTTCACCATTTGTTCCTTTTCCTGAATTTGTGCCAGTTTTTATACCTGCCTAGATTTAGCAGCTTGCTTTTGTTCCCACCAAGCCGCACCTTAAGTTTTCTAGACCAGTTTTGTATTTGCCAAGATCCTAATCCCCTCCTCCACTGTACCTGCAATTCCTCCCAGAACTGAACAGTACCAAATTTAGATTCTTAGAGGATCCTAGTTGGTAGACCCATTTTGACAGCAGCTGTTGATATCTACTCTGTAGGCACGGCTATCTACCTAGCTAAGCCCCAGGCCCCTAGCAGCTCTACACAGATGATGTTTCCTTAGCCTTTTACCAGAATACCAAGGTGCAGTACCAAACAGTGTAACATTACATTTTCGCATGACTCAGTTGCTGTGGTAACATAAATTAACAAAATGTACATTGTCGTAGCGGCTTTGTCATACAAAGTATGTAGGCTTTTCTACGCCAATAACGGCAGAAGCAGCACAAGATTCTGAGACGAAAAAGTTACTGGACAAAATGTGGTGGCTGAAAAGGGAAAATAATGCCAGGTGGAGGCTAAAGAGCTGGCAATTCACCTGAACATTTCAAGGATGCCAGTTTGGAATCAGAGATCATAATTGTGGTTAAGTGAAAAAAGGAAAGGATGAGGGTCTACCTGCAAAAGGTACTCAACAGACTGGAGAAGCAAGCCAGCAAGAAATAAGAATTAATGTTTAGGATCTTCACGTAAAGCAGCAGTTACTTAAGAAGACAAAAGCAACAGACAGTAACAGTGATGACACTCTGCTGAAATCAGTTGTCTGCTCTGGCACATCCAATAACGTCAAGAACAAGCTGGACCAAGACAGTTTTGGGCAGGGGCTACCTGAGAAGTGGGCTGTTGTGGATGGAGGCACGAAACACAGGTTTCCGAGGCCAAGAGGATGAGGAGTAGGTTCAATTACACGGGCTGGCCAGCTTGTTGGAGAACTGTAGGAATAAAACAGGCAGCAAATATCCAAGCTGTAAAACAGCTGTAGCTCATAATTGGAGAGCAGAAATGACAGATTAAATGCACAACATAATTGAGAAGCTAAAGAAATTTTGAAAATATGAATATGTGGGGTTTTAATAAAAAAATAGAGGTAACTGTTGCAAAGCTGCTAAAGCAAGTCTGACTTGACAGAGACTCATAAAGAAGACAGATAGGAAATCAGAGTTAACATGTACAGGAGGACAGTTTTATAGAAAAATATCGTTTATAAACTTTTGCTGTTCTGTATTGTTACGTTGTAGTTACGCAAATACAGAGTCTGGAAACAAAGGAGATTCTGGTTTCAGAATGGGGCAGCTGGTCTTCTTTTTCCTCTTCTTGCTTTTTTTAAGTACTGAGTACACGACTGTGTTCTCATTCATTAGCAAATTTTTCCTCCAGTTGCTGACCAGGAAAGCGTTGTGCAATGTGTGAAAGTCCCAGAGAAGCTACGGAAATCCCGAGTTTCAGCAAAACCTGAAGAATGGTGATGTGGGAAAGACTGTGGACATCCAATGGGGAAACAAACCCTGAGGAAGAGAGACGTGAGAAGTTCTGGAGGCGTGTGAATCCCCAGCCCTGGACTGTCCTACCCAGAGAAAGTCTTTTAACACTTACAACCCTCCCTTCCAAGATACTACAGCAGTATTTGAGGTTTGTGGTTATGGGACAGAAAAATCCTGAATTCTGACTCCCACATGCCTGTTTTAATTGGGAAGTGACTTGCTTCCTCAGGTAACAGAGAGGAAATGAGGATTTGCCATTGAGCAATACCATGACATCAAGCAGCTCACTTTGTTTTAAGTAAACCTCACATTTGAGCAGACTGAACTCATGCTTGCAACTGCACATTTTAACCAATTACAGAGGTACTGTAGGTTTATAGAATCACAATCTCTTAAACAGCAGATGAGGTCAAAAAGATCCTTTAGACAAACTCACTCGGACCTCTAGTATACTAAGGAAAAAAATATGAAACTCTCTTGTGACTTTAAGTAGTTTCAAAATCAATTCCACTCCATATTATTCTCTTCTCCCTTATTCTGATAATTGAGAATGATTTTCTCCAGCACCGCAGTGCTTTTAACTGACTCATACGCTCCTCAATCACCAGCAAAGGCTTCCGTAATAAGCAGCAAAGTAGCACTGCAAGTTGTCTAATTCTTCAGCCTTGCTTTCACCAATTTCCTCTATTAAATTAATATTCAGTCGCATTCGGCCACCACTCTGACTCTGAAACAGCATCAGCATGTCTGGGCCTGAGGGAACAAGCATTTTATTTTTTTTTTAGTAGAGGTCTCAAACTCCTTCCCACTAGCCAGAGGGGAGAGACAGCCTCTTGCACCATGTGCTGAGCCCTCCAAACTCATGCCTAAGATGGCAACGAGATACAGCAGTATCTTGTACTGAATGAGTTGAACGGACAAAATCGTGTCTCTGCTCTCCCAGACTACGTCAGCTTTAAGAGGGAAGGTTTATTGAAACATATACAGGAAAGCAACGTAGGCCAGTTTCTCAACAATCTTGTCCAGGCAAATCGATCACATTCTATTGGAAAAATAAACCCTGCAGAGCAGCCCTTCAGGCTCATATTTGTGTGTAGGATTTGTGTGGATTAGATGCAAAAATTTAAAAATGTTACCCATTTTCTGCTGGATACCAGAAAAGTTTTTTGTAAACTTCAGTAGTAGAATAGGATCGAATGACAACGATATACACACATTTCCAGGCTGTGAGTAGCAATAGCTGTGTCGTATCTCGTACACGATACGCTCAGTCAGCCCACACGCCGTAATCACAACACCCGAGCTTCATTCATCCCCTCTCGCCAGCCTCCCGGCGCTCAGTGCCTCGGCGGGAGCACAGGCGGCCGGGTGGGACGGTGAGAGGCAGATTACTCCATCTGCATAAAAGTAACTGCGGGGTGGGAGGAATCATCTCACAATTAGAACACGGGACGGAAATGAAGGTTTCTGCCAACTCCGCCACAGACCGAGCGTGTGATCCTTGGCAAAAAGCTCTCCGAGCTCCCCTTCTCCATCCGCAGGGGCAGTAAGGTATGGGGAGACTGGAGCAGTAAACGTCCATAAGCACCTGGAGATTTTCTCAGATGGCAGCAGGACCTTTGCCAGCCGGGAGCACCCGCCGCTCGGGCCGCACGGCTCCAGCGCGGTGCCCCCCCTCCAGCCTCAGCCGCAGACGGTAACGTTCTGGCATTTCGGGAAGGCGTAACTACGGCAGCCTTCGCCCCCGGGGCGGGAATCCACGACATGGCGGGAATCCCTCAGGCGCCCAGCGCCGAAGGCCGCTGCGAAGGCCGGGCCGGGCCCTCACCGGGCGGTATCCTGCCAGGCTCCATCGCGCCCCGGCAGCAGGTGCCGCTCGCCCAGCCCCGCTCTGCCCGCCCCGGCCCGGCCTCCCAGCGGCGCGGCGGGAGGCGGGGAGGGGGAGGGGGCGGCGGCGGCACGGGCGGCGAGGGGGGTCCGGCGGGCCGGTCTCAGGGCCCAGCGGAGCGCCTCTCGCAGGGCCGCGGGCATGAGGCGGGCGGCGGGAGGCGGCGCGGCGGCGGACGAGGTGAAGGCGACCTTGCCGCCGTTCCTCCCGCCCGCGGCGGCGGGGCGGGCCGCCCTCCTCCTGACGGTGTGCGGCTGCCGGCAGGCTGCAGGTGGGTGGCTGGGGCGGCGCGGGGGGCCCGGTCCCGAGCGGGGCGGGGCGCACAGCTGCCGGCGGCGATGGCGGCGAGGGGAGTGCCGTGGCTGGCTGCGGTTACCCCGCTCCGCGCTCCCGCCCCGGCGCCGCCCATCGCCGGGACCGAGGCGGCGCGTGTGTCAACACGGGGCCGCGGCGCCGGCCCTGCCCCCGGCGCCTCCCCGAGGTCGCCCGGCGGAGGTCGCCCGGGCGGCGGAGGCCGCGGCGCGGCGGGGAGGAGCCGCCGCCGCCGCTCGGTGCTTCCCGGGGAGGTAGGAGACAGCCCGGTCCCTCTGCCCTGCCGCCCCGGGGGGCCGGCGCCGGCCGCCCGGCGCTTCGGCAGACCCCGCGGCCGGCCCCTCGGCGCGCCCCGCCCCGGAGGAAAGTTTTCCTCGACCTCGTCGCTGCCGAGCCCGGCGGGAGCTGGGGGCCGAGCCGGCGGGAGCGGCTGTGGCTGGCCGGCCGCTGGGCTGCTCCCGGGGGCTGGTCCCGCGGCGGCGTTCGGAGCGGCAGCGGTCCCGGGGGACGCGCGTACCCGCGAGTACCGGGAGCCTGAGAAGGAATTTAAAAGTTATTCCAGGTACTCTTCTTACCCCGTCGTTCCCCCGCGTCTGACCTTTTTGTTTGGGGTTTGGGTTTGTTTGTTTTTTTTTAATAATTGTGTGAGAACAGTGGAGATTCGTTCTCTGCACCTCGGGTGAGAGAACTGGCTGCGTGAGTTGCCTCGCTCTTTTTAATCAAACCGTAATTGGCAGAAATCTCTAAAAGCACCGGCTGCACCGTTCTCGGTTCTAGCTGTGGCTTTTAAGTTGCAATTTCTCTTAAAAATTAATTTTCATTCACCTGTGTGTTTTGGACCTAATTCCGCAGGCACGTCTGAGTAGCGCCGGGCATGTACGGTTGTATTTGTGGAACGGTGACGTTATTTTAGAATGTCCCCAGGGGAGGAAACGCTGCTGTGCCGTGTTTGTACAGCACCTTCTGCAGCCGGTCCTGGTCCTGCCTGGCACTCCCGTGCCTGACTCCGGTTTGGTAGCTTTGACAGGGCCAAATAGCCCTTACGCGATGGTGATGCTGAAAGTTGGCTTCAGTAAACCCATCCCGCTGAGCAGTAGACCACACTTCTTTAACAGCAGATGTGTCGAAATGCCTTGTCTACTGTGTCTGGTCCTCTTGGTTTGTGTTTGCAAAGCGGAGACGTCATTCATAATTGCAGCTCCTAGGGTTATGCGATTAGCGACGTGCTTAAGATAGGCAGTCTTTTGATCTGGAAAAAAAAAATAAACCACTCAAGTATGTCTGGGTGTTCAAAGTGACAGGGTACTTACTCTTCCACCGTCTCCTTACCGCTGAGCATTTGCCCAGCTAGCAGTGAGTTCACAGTAACACTTCTTCTAGTACTGTATTGGTTAAATCTTAATGAACTATGTTTTCTGTCTGGTGGTGCTCTGGGGTGAGATTACACTTCAACAGAGTGTACTGTAGCGAACGGATCAAAATTCGAGCATTTGTCATTTTAAAGGGAATTTATGTTAGTATAAAACACATTTTCAACTATTTTAGGGAAATAGGAAAAGGCTTTTGTGTTTACTCTCATTCCCCCCTTTCTTTTTTATTAGTTGGACCAATTAATCTTGAGAATTCCAAAACTTTTTTTTTCTTCTTCCTAGTGGAGGTAGTTAAACCAATTCAAGGTATTTCATCTTGCCACAAACCTTGCCATAGTTCTGTTTTTATTCCAACGTGGTTATTACACCTTTATTACTACACCAGACTTCCATAGGGCAGCAGTCACTCAGTGGTTTTATAATTACCATTAGCATTTGTGATCCTTTTAAAAAGACAGTTATTATTTATGAGGTCCTGTTAGACAGAGCTCCACTAACAATATTTTTAGTCTTCTGAAAATCAAAACATGCTTTAAAAAAGTGCCATCTAACAATGTACATGCAAAGAGAAGTGGAGTTTAGTGAAGATATGCAATTTAGAAGCAAACCCCATACACTCAACCTGACAGAGCATGAAGGGATTATCCAGACTTGACTCATCTGTGTAGATTGTGCATTTCAGGCTGACTGCTGAGTCTGCTGGAGTGGTTTCACTGCCTGCTTCACTGGGTTCTACCAGCCTTTAAAAACTCTATTAGTATTCCAGAGCTGTTTAATTTTTTGAAGAAAACTAGGCTTGCAGTCAGTGGGACTTGAAAAGGTTGGAGATTCAGTTTGATGAAACTATTCACTGTTCCGTTTTACATAGGTAAGTCAAAAACCTTACGAGATTTTTTTCTGTGAGATCTTACACATCCTACATGCAGTTGAAAATACTCTTTAAGTGAGCTGGAAAAAGACAGTTAAAAGTCAGCTTGAAGTGAAATGAGGAACTTGCTTGGCTCAGGTCGGCTTTTGTTGTACTCGGAAATGGCTTTGGCAAAGCAACTCTGTGTTTGGTAGAAAGGAGATGTGTGATTTAGTTTGACTTCTTTCGTTACAGAAGTCATAAAATCTTGTTTGGTGTTTTCTGCATCAGATCCATAACTTCTGGCTTGAACCAGTACTTTAAAGGAATATAAATCTGCCCTTGAACACTTAAAGCCTGTGTAGTTTTTTCACTGGTTGCACTTTATTTTTTAATTAAAACAGATCCTAATCTGAATTCGCTAGCCTCAGCTTCCAATCATGGATCTCTTCCATAGTCTGTATTTTAAATAGTTCTTAAAAACTGAAGTGCTTGAAAGAGAGTGAAAGTAGTGAGAACGAGGGGAGGGG
This sequence comes from Tauraco erythrolophus, assembly GCF_009769465.1. Classification (NCBI taxonomy): domain Eukaryota; kingdom Metazoa; phylum Chordata; class Aves; order Musophagiformes; family Musophagidae; genus Tauraco; species Tauraco erythrolophus. Next base: position 117,869,101 of record NC_141465.1, on the reverse strand, counting down.
GTTGTAGTAAGTAAGAGGAAGGTTAGAAAATGCGTGATGTGTAAGTTCATGGTGTAAAACTCGTCTTTTTCCTGTTGTGTAAATACTGTTCTAGTGGTTTTGCTGTTCTGTGAAGCACTGTCCCACAGAAAGTCATGGATAGGATTTTTTTAAGTTATTCAAGAGAGATTTCATTGCTCACTGATTTCCATAGTGTTTGTTGCCATGGCAGCTAGCCAGCAGCCTTATTGGTGATTAAGGTGGTTACATTTCGGTTTTGTGTTTTGTGGTACTGAAAACTATATCTGAGGTACCGTAAGAAACAGATGTTGTACAAAGTCTGCAGTGAGTTGTTTCTGTGAAGAGACTGAAATGTTTCTGTCCTCAGACTGAAGTTATTGTGTAGTGATGCTTTATATCTCTTATTATGTATAGTTATGTTCAAATGCTTCCTGTCTTCAAACTCACTAAATATTTACAGTAAAAGTACTACTTCTACCATACGTTTGGAGCAAGAAATTCATTAATTGAACAAGCCTGTATTTTTATGCTTGAAACAATTGACAGTTCATTTTAGTTACTAAATTGTATGTTAAGGCTGGAATATAAGAAAAGCAGAGGTGAGATTGTGTAACAAGAAGCAGAGTCATTTTTTGTACCTCCTGGTCTCAAACTGTAGTCATTTCCAGTTAGCACATAGATGGAAAATCAATTGTAATCTGCTCATAATTGCCTTCCTGGTAGAGTTATGAGGCATTTCTCTCTCCCTATCTTTTTTTTCCTCCTCTTTCTTTTTTTCTAATTATTATTTTTTCTCTCTCTCCGCATGTTTTTTTTCCTCTTCATGTCTTGTGGGACAGGCAGCTCTCCAGAGTTAATGAGAAAAATACTGTACAAATATTTTTCACTATAAAGCTGTGCATCTTTAAATGTTTTTGTGTAACAGCTTGAGACTCTGTCAAAAAGTGTGTTCCTTACCGTGTTATTTGGTGATGAACAGAAATTGAGGAAGGTTTTCATAACCTTGGGGCTTTCTGCTTAGATGAACCAGGCATTTCTCTTTTACCTATCAGGATTGATTACTTCAGGGTAGATCACGTTTCTTGTGTAAAAGGCTGAGCTTGCACTACCAAAAATTCAAATTGTATTTTGCTTAGTATGAAGTGCTGGGCTTGACACTTGATGCTGACTTTCCCATTCTACAAAGATATTGTATTCCCCAGTTGAGGAATTATTCTAGCTTTTTTGGTAAACTCAAGCTCCATTCGCTCCTGAATCATAGCTGCAGAATGAAAATGTTTTGAAAGAGTACTTTAATTTTCAGACTTATGCTTCTGCTGTCCCGACTGGAAAGGTCCGGACAAGACCTTTTCAAAGTTTGCCCTGGGGAGTAACGAAGCTCACCCTCTGCAACTGCGAGATTCATCATTCTTCCAGGCTTACCTCACAGCACACACCAGACTGCCTCTCCTGACTGCCTGGCTGTTTTAAGGTTGTATTTACTTGATTTATGATACCAGTGTAACACTTCAAAATTTGATGTACGTCATCCTCCTCCCTGGGAGGGGAGATGTCTGTTTATGTGTATGTGTGTAAATGTTTATGTGGGTAGATAGATAGAGAATAGAATGCTAGACCATCCCAGGGTCTGCCATCCCTTAAATGTAGAAAGCTCCTAGGTACTCACAAATGTAGCTCCCAATGCCTCTGGTTTAGACTGAAGTAGTTTGCTTCTGTGTTCTTCCAGGATAAATTCGTCCTTTGCATAAAACTTCTGCAAGATTATGCAAAATATTTAAAAAGTATTCTGAGTCAAAATTATCGTTTTCTTGGGGTGGATAGTGAGGAAGCTAAAGCTATGTTCTGGAGAAGGGATTTTACTTAATAGGAAGTTGGTATTTTGAGAAACGAGTGAGGAGAGAGGAGGGGGAGACAAAGCAAGACATTCAGTGGTTGGGAGTGCAGGAGAGTTTAATGGATGTTAATAATCCTCCCGATGGAAGAAATACAGTAATTTCTTTTGGTATGAAAGGAATGTCTTGGGAGGTGGTTGAGAGTTGTAGAGGAGTGCCAGAGATTGGGAAAGTCAGTGAAGCTGGAGGTGTTCAGCAGCAAATGTGACACAGGTTATTGCAAATACCTGAAAAGCGGTCTGCTGGCTGTGGGTAGGTAAAGCTCACAGGCTGGGAAGAGTCTTATGTCCTTGAGTCCTGTAGTAATGGACAAAAACTGTCATGATAATTCCTAAATGACCATTTGTGCAAGCCATCCTCCCCTGTGAGCTGTAAAAAGTCATGTGTGAAGTTGTGAAATAGGTGAATCAGTCCCATCAAACCTTAAAGTTTTGTGATGAGCTGAGAATTTCTATTGTGCTGTGACTTAGACTTTTTATCTTAGGACTAATGAAGTTTGGAGATTTGGCAGCTATTGGAAAAGGGACAGATTGCAATTTCTTTAACAGAAGCTACTTTCCTAGTCTCCTTTTGTTCTGCAAATTGTTAATGTAAGTAGCTGATACCTATAAATCCTCATCTCTGTGCTTTCCTAGTTGCCATCGTAGTTGGTGCCCTGACTTTTGTCATCTGTAGAGCTAATATTTGAGTCTCGGGAGTTATCTAATCTTTCCAGCATCATTGCACAGCCTCATCCTTGATGAGAGAAGTTCTCTTGTAAAAAGCACCATCAACACTTTCAGGGAGATCTCCGCTTTATCTAAGTGGAGGGTCTGAGAGCCTCATAGTTTGCAGCAACATCCCCTAAGGCCTCTCCACCTTAAAACATTCAACTGATTTGAAAACCTCAGATGATTTCTCCTTCAGCAGTAATTCCAATACATATTATTTGTAATGCCAGATACACCTCTGGAAATGGCTTGTTCTGGCTAGGGAAGAGCTGTGATGTACAAGTGCCCAGGGCTGTGCACCTGGGTTCACGAGTCTCTGTAGCAGCTGCTTCTGGGATTGCTGCTGCCGTTCTTGCTGGGCTGCCAACTGGGCTTTTGCCGCTCTTGCAGAGCTGTGAGTTGGACTCATTTTAGTGTTTCTGGAACTGTCACTGTTGGTATTGAAGTTTTACTGAGCTACAGCCCATGCTTAGTGCTGAAAGATTAAAATCAGAGTTTTCTGCTTCAGCTGTTGTTTCCCCAGCCACTTGTTCGCTTGTCCATTAATATCTTTTTATTGTAGCCGTTGTGTGGAATAAAATAACATCTGGTATCATGCATACATTGATGCGACTTTCATCTGGTTCCAGCAAAAGACTGCATGGCTCATAAATTTGTTTAGGTGGTACCCACTAGCTGGAGTTTGACCTTGTTACCGAGGCACATTCAAAGTTTTGACTTTCTTTCTTGTGAGCTTTCTGCCTTCTCTGAATTGACCATCACTTATGTGATGAGTGAAACTTGGTAAACCACCCTTGCCTCATAAATTACGAGAAATTAAACTGCAGATCTTCACAGAGATTTAGCATGTGTTTGCGTTGTGGAAGTGCGCAGCCAGTCTTTTTCAAAACTCAGAATAATTGCTCTTCACCTTTGGTAAGTTTAATTGTGTTGGTATCATGCATGGTCCCTCCATAAGGTTTTGTTCAGTATTTGGTGACGGTCTTCCATCTGATTTGTTTCATAAAACTGGCAGCTCCAAAGTTTCGTGAGGTTGTGGTAGCAGTTTATAGTTCACATAGGACACCTTGCTAAATTTCAGATGTTAGTGTGTTACAAATCAGTTACCTTTTGATGTGTACAGATGTCACAAGAGAGACCTTAGATAAACATACTCCTTAGTGTGAAAACAAGCATCATCCTTTTAAGGCTGATCTTTCCTGCTGTGCTCTACGTACTTCCGTGAGCAGTTTGAATTGTTCATCTGCAGCTTGGATACACTCATCGGTATGCCTGTGGGAGCTCTGGAGAGAAAACGTTTGTAGCGGGCAGACTGAGAGCAGATGCTTCCAGTGGGCATTGTAAATAGAGTTTAGTTCATCTGCTGACATGGAATGCTTTTGTGGAAAGTACAGCCTCATGCCTTGATAAGTGCAAGATGATGTCGCAAAAATAAGTAATGAGGCCAAATAGGCTGTATGAGCAAGAGTGTAGCCAGCAGATCAAGTGGAGTGATTGTTTGCCTCTTTTTGGCACTGATGAGATTGCATTAGGAGCACTGTGTCCAGTTTTTGTCTCCGAAGGATGGGAGAAGACACTGACTTACTGGAGCAAGTCTAGAGGACAGCTACCAGGGTTATTAGGGGGCTGAAGTAGAATCATAGAATGGTTTGGGTTGGAAGGGACTTAGAAGATCATCTAGTTCCAAGCCCTGCTGCCATGGGCAGGGACACTTTCCACTAGATCAGGTTGCTCAAAGCCTCATCCAACCTGGCCTTGAACACTTCCAGGGATGGAGCATCCACAACTTCTCTGGGCAACCTCTTCCAGTGCTTCACCACTCTCAAGGTGAAAAATTTCTTCCCTAGATCTAATCTAAATCTCCCCTCTTTCAGTTTAAAGCCATTGCCCCTTGTCCTATCGCTACATGCCCTTGTAAAAAGCCCCTCCCTAGCTTCCTTGTAGGCCTCCTTTAGGTACTGGAAGGCTGCTCTAAGGTCTCCCCAGAGCCTTCTCTTCTCCAGGCTGAACAACCCCAACTCTCTGAGCCTGTCTTCATAGGAGCGGTGCTCCAGCCTTTGGATCATCTTTGTGGCCCTCCTCTGGACTTGCTCTAACAGCTTCATGTCCTTCTTATGTTGGTGACCCCAGAGCTGAATGAAGTACTTCAGGTGGGATCTCACGAGAGCAGAGTAGAGGGGCAAAATCACCTCCCTTGAGGTGTACATCATGTACAAGGAGAGACCGGGAGAGCTTAATTTGTTCAGCCTTACTGAGAGAAGACTAAGGGAGATCTTATTGCTATCTTCATCTGTGTAATGGGAGGGGATAGAGAAGACAAAGTACTCTATTTGGAGACATGCAGCAAAAGGACAAGAGACAGCAGTTGCAAGTTACAGTGAAAAATTCTGTCTGGAGATGAAGAAAAGTGTCACCATAAGAATACTTAAACACTGGGACGGGTGCCTGGGGAAGTTGTGGAATCTCCAGCCTTGGAGATGCACAGAAGTTGACTTGGAAAAGGCACTGAGCAACCTACTGTCGTTGACCCTGTGTTGAGTGGGGCTTTGTTGGACTAGTTGACCTCTGGAGATCCCTTCCAAACTAGATTATTTAATTCTAAACGGTAGTAGCATCGCCAGTTCTGAATGAAGCCTTCCCATTTGCATCTGTCATTGTCAAATCTAGTTTCAGATGAAGTAGGACTTGAAAAAGCAAAATATGAGCTCTGGGGCCCAAAAAGGGCTTGAAATATTAACCTTAATGAAGGAACCTGTGCAGGTATTCACAGGTCTAAAGTCTAGTTGGACTTCTAACTTTAAAAAAAAAAAAAAAAAAAAAAAAGGGAAGAAAAAACGTTTGTAAAGTGAGGACTAAACATAAGGAAATTTGATTTGCAATATTAATTTCTACCGTAGAAGTTGCAAACTTCTGAGCTCAGAATGAAATGACTGTGAGACTCTGAAGTCCTACAAAAATTTTGTGAAATCTCTAACAGATGGTTTGTCTCTTTTTGCTGTGTTAGGTTATTAAGCAAAAGTGGGCAAGCTGTTTTGTCAACATACGAAATACCAGGATTTCAAAGCCTGATGTACATAGTTCAAAGTGAGGGTTTCCTGGTGGTCTCTCCTGAGTTCAAAGATACAGTAAATCTGAAGAAAAGCCATACCGGAATGACAGGTAGTAAGATAGATTTCTGTGTAGCTGTTTTCTTTCTGTTTATTTTTGAACTTGGATTTGCAGCTACAGTAACCCACTTTCTGTAAGATCTGGCTATTGTTGCTACTTGTCAGGTCTATTAAAAGCTTCCCCAGAAAGTAAGAAACAATTATATACTAAGTGTGTCTCGACAAGGCATGTGACTATCTCTGTCTGCCCTGATTCTTAACTTAATAAATCCGGGTGAAAAATTGGACCTTAACATATTCTCTGGCTTTTTCATCCCGGCAGAGAGTAAATGGCAAGGCTGAAAGTCTTGCAGAAAATCCGCTGCTGGCAGCTCTCTCGCAGAAGGCTCCAGTCCAACATGACAACTGCAGCCGTGTGGTACAGGCACAGGAATTGTCTCTCAAATAAGCATAACCCTGTGAAGCCATTTAGGGCGACGCAGAGTCCAACCAACACCTTGAACTCTGTCCAGGAACCCTGGAGATTATGGAGCTCTGTTGCCAGCAGCATGACCTGAAACACAACCTGGCCATGTCGCTAGACAGTTTGAGAGGCCTATTTTCCTCTGACGAGCCTTTCAAACTCTTAATAATAGTCTGTGGCACAGATAAAAGATGTTAGGTTGACTAGCTAAGTCTCTTAAATTTGTATTTAAATGAAGAGAACACTTTTCTTTTTTTTTTTTTTTTTTTCACATAACCATGTTAGTTTTGTTAGAGGATTTTCTTCTGACAGAACAAATTTGAATAAAAGTACTTTGCTAAGCATGACGACGTACACTTTGTACAGTTGTAGGCATTGTCTGGCCGCCCAATATTGTCACAGGAAAAGTTAATTAGACAGTTCAAATTTCTGTGCTCAGAAAGCGCCCAGACAGCGTGACTCATTCTGGAAGTGGGAAGAAATCAAATCTTAACGTGTATCGCTAGAAATTATTTTTTTTTTCCTAGAGTGCTTTGCAGCTCAGTGTCTCAGCTTTAAGTCATAAATAATAACATTAAGAAAGAAATTAAACAGCGTGCCTTCCACCGATAATCTTAAAATAAGCACTGTGCCCCTATTTGTTGCAGAAATCGGCAGCGTGTTCCACACTGCCCTGGTGTCGATGAGAGCGGTTCCTGGACAGCCACCTGAGTGCGTGGCAGGGGGTTTCAACGTTTTGCTTACAACCCCCTGAAAACTTTCTGGTGGAGCGTGAAGGCCCAGCATCTAAGTAGCTGTAGATTGGATTTTTGGGGGTTTCTTTGGCAAACTGTGTAAAAAAAAAAAAAAAAAAAAAAAAAAAAAAAACCAACAAAACCAACCAAAAACAAAACAAACAAACAAACAAAAAAAACCAAAAAACCCAAACCAAAACAAACAAACAAACAAACAAACAAAAACAACAAAAAACCAAAACCCCCCAAAAAAACCCACCAGGATTGACCCTTTGGTGTCTGTAGACTGGAATTTGAAAACCAGTGGCAGAGGATTTTTTAATTAATTTTGTCTTTTTCAGGATTTTTAATCTGGGAAGTTTTCTTGATAACTTGAGATGTTTTATAAAAAGGCCCTTCGATCTCCCAAAAGGGCAGAAAGAAATGCAAGATACTGTATTAAGCACAGTTCTAAAGAAAGCTAAAAAGACTATTAGATCTACCTCTCAGTGCTAGTGGCAGCAGTTGTACTTTTCCTTTATATTTGCATTTTAAAATAAAATTAAAAGACTATTTTTTTTTTTGGACAGAAAATGGTAACTGAGGCCTCGGTCCTAAAGGAAGGCTCACAGAATGGGTGGGACTTAGACGTGGGTGTGTCAGACCAGGGAGTGAAAAGATCTACTCATATGAACACAGAAATAGTGGCAAAATTGAACCTTAACTGGCCAAACTATGGAAGTGGTCATATTGCTCATGTGCCTAATAAAGGAAAACATTTCCCTGAAGCATTTGGTGGAGTGCTCTTGGGTGTCTATTCCCAAAAAACCACCAAGAATTTCTGGCCACATGACTTACATCCCATGGAAACGAAATTTCTGTGATGGTACCGCCTGCGTGTGCACGGCCTGTTGTACTTGTGCAGGTGTGGTCACAGTAACTTGTATGTCTGTGCTGGGTTTTAACCACGCTTGAGTTGGAGCATCCAGTCAAAGATGGGAGAGTCCTTGGGCCTGCAATGTGTGCTGTTGGCAGAGAAGGCCGGCGATGTCCTGGGCTGTGTTAGGAGGGGTGGTGCAGCAGGTCGAGGAAGCTGATCCATCCCCTCTGCTCAGCCCTGGTGAGACACATTTGGACTGCTGTGTGCAGTTCCAGGCTCCTCAGTACAAGGGAGACATGGACATGCTGGAGAGAGCCTGACAGAGGCCCACAAAGATGATGAAGGGACTGGAACACTTCTATGAGGAAAAGCTGAGAGAGGTGGGACTGTTCAGCCTGGAGAAGAGAAGGCTCAGGAGGATCTTATAAAATCATAGAATGGTTTGGGTTGGAAGGGACCTTAAAGATCATTTAGTTCTAACCCCCCTGCCATGGGCAGGGGCACCTTCCACTAGATCAGGTTGCTCAAAGCCTCATCCATCCTGGCCGCGAACACTTCCAGGGATGGGGCATCCACAACTTCTCTTGGCAGCTTCTTCCAGTGCTTCATCACTCTCAGGGTGAAAAATTTCTTCCCTAGATCTAGTCTAAATCTGCCCTCTTTCAATTTAAAGCCATCGCCCCTTGTTCTATCACTACATGTCCTTGTAAAAAGTCCCTCTCCACTTTTCTTGTAGGCTCCCTTTAGGTATTGGAAGGCTGCTAGAAGGTCTCCCCAGAGCCTCTTCTTCTCCAGGCTGAACAGCCCCAACTCACTCAGCCTGTCTTCATAGAAGAGATCCAGCCCTCGGATCATCTTTGTGGCCCTCCTCTGGGCTTGCTCCAACAACTCCATGTCCTTCTTATGTTGGAAGCCCCAGAGCTGAACACGGTATTCTAGGTGGGGTCTCACGAGAGCTGAGTAGAGGGGCAGAATCACCTCCCTCAACCTGCTGGCCACACTCCTTTTGATGCAGCCCAGGATACGGTTGGCTTTCTGGGCTGCCAGTGCACATTGCCAGCTCATGTTGAGCTTCTCACCCACCAGCACTCCCAGTCCTTTTCCTCAGGGCTGCTCTCAATCCATTCTCTGCCCATCCTGTGCTTGTGCTTGGGATTGCCCCAACCCATGTGCACTTGGCCTTGTTGAATCAATGTGTATGAAAACCTGAAGTGTGGGGGAAAAGAGGACAGAGCCAGGGACAGGACTAAGGGCAGTTGGCACAAACTGAAACACAGGAGGTGCTTTCTGAACATCAGGAAACACTATTTTTATGATGAAGGTGACTGGGCGCAGGTTGCCCAGGGAAGTTGTGGAGTCTACTTTGGCAACTACTTGGTCATTAGCCTATTAGGTAAATGTAGTGGGTTTTTATTTTGTCACATGATCAAAACTCTTCGCTTTCAAAATGGAAGTCTTTGCTTCAGAAAATATATCTAATTTCAGGAGCTATTTCTCAGTGTGGTACTGATGGGTGATTCCAATGTTTTTGCGGTTGCAGAATGCTGCTTTGTGCTTTCTGCACGGTTGGCCTGTATGGCTCAAGCCTGTTGGGCTCCTTACGTAGGCAAACCATGCAGTTAGGTGTAGCTGCAGGTGGACACCATGACATCTCGTGACGAACAGCTCGTGGTCATGTCCTTTGTCTACCCACAGACAAGGAAAGACTGGATCTGTTTAAACTTGTGGTCAGCAAAAAAGCATTCACTACTTAGAATAAAAATTAAGGTTTTCCTCTTCTCTTGAAAATATATTAGAGGATGTCATGATAAATGTTGCAACAGTTTGCTCAAGTCTTGCGTGCAGTCAATGCTGATGATCTAATGGGATTATACTAGAAACTGTAGACCTTCCAACCTTCTTCTAAGATGAGGACCTGCTGGAAAATGCATCTCTGCTATTTTAAATTTTAAGGATAACTACAGGCAGCTGAGTCGTCTTTCAAAGAGTTAAAGAACTCTTTGCTGCTTTGTTTTAATACATTTGAAAGTGCATATTTTTCTACAGAGAAATTACACTGCATTTGAAAATGCAGTTGTCCTTTTAAAATAATTTTTTAAAAGATTATTTATTCTCTAGGCAAAGGATTACTCATCTTTATTTTAGTATCAGCTGTTTTTCTGAGTTATAGGCACTTTTTACTGGTCATTTAATTCACTCCTGTGCATAGCTGTAGAGTGGTGGTGGGTTTTTTGTTTGGTTCTATGACTGTGTAGATACAGTCTAGAGCACCACTTACCATTCCTCTAAGCTAAGTAAACTTCTTTCAAAGTGTTATACTTAAGATAGTTTACATTTCTTAACACACTAGCTGGAAAAGAAGAATTTGTGTTGTGTTGCCACCTCATCATTTTAAAGATAAGCATCTCTCTTGCAGCTCCCAAGTCCGACAGTATTTGTAGGATATTTTGCAATGGCACAGCAGTGAGTTTTGTCTGTAGCATACAACCTTCATTCCTATTTCATAAATGTAATGGTATGTGATTTGATTTAGCTTGTGCAGTGTATTCTTGCACACATATCATTTATTACTGGAGGCTTAGCATAAAGTTTTACAATAAAAGATAATGAAATACTTTAATGGGACAAGTTGTCTTTCTAATTTCTCCAGTGATACCGCTTGAGTTACAGAATGACCATTTTGTGTGCTTGCATAAAATAATTTCTTTTAAAGTAAGGCTTTGTTTTCAACATGTTTGAAAAAACAAGAGTTGGCTGGAACTAGCAGCCTTTTTTTTAGCCTTTTTTTTTTTTTTTTTCCCCTTACAGTAGTGCTTCCCTAATATCTTCAGCCTACGCTGCCTGAATTTCCCAGCTGCTCCAGCTCTCCCTCCTTTGGTCTTTCCGCTCCTCCCATGCGTGCTTTTCATGCCAAACTGGGCAGCAGGGGGGGGAGGGGACGCTCTCCTTCCCACCCTTTGCCCAGCTGAGAGGTTCACCCCAGTTCCTGTCTCTATGCAGCATCCTGTCACCTCCTGTGTGCCGTTTGAGTATCTTCTTCCACCGTGGAGTTCCTGAGCCCGTCGCCTCCAGCCAACTCAGGATTTTTTGCTGGCCAGCTGTTTAATCAAGTGGCGTTAGGGACCCGACAAGCACTGTACAGTGCCCCATCTCTAGGAGCCACAAAAATAGGGCTTATAGCTTACTGATCTTGCAAGACCAGAAATTTGAAGAGCTGTTACGTTTGCTGTATTTTGGTGACTGGCTTTATCTTACTGACTCTTTGTGTTTTAGGAGATCACTGAACTAGTCAGGTTGTTGGGTTGGAGGATTTAGCACAAGAAGTAGAACTTGCTTTGTCCATTTGTGCTTTGTACCTTCTCGCAATGCTGTTGCAGCCTCTCACAGATGTAATGGGAGAGCCACAGTGTTCCTTACTAAGGTTTCTTTGTTGAGCTCATCGTTCCCAGAAGGAAGCCTCATGTACTGGTTAAGCCTTAATACAAATGCTTTTCTGTCATCACAAACATGATTTAATAGGATGATCTGACACTTTGTAAACCTTGGACAGCCCAGCTCTTCGTTAGGGAAGAGCTGAGAAGTTGCTTCCAGAACAGGCAGCTGGTTTAAGTAACTGACATTGTGCACAAGGTAGAATTAGAAATTGTCTTCTTAATTCATGCAACTACAGCTTGCGAGAGTGTTTTCTGTAAATTAAACAATATAATATAAGTCTTTAGATTGTATCTGTTCTGATTTTGGTCATAGTCCATGCTGCGGCATGGCATTAGTGTGGATATTGATCTGCAACTAAAGTTTGGACCTAGTTCCCTGAAGACATGCCCTTGGAATATGGAGAGTTGTTTGAGGGGGAAGAGAGTTCTTACTGTTACTGTAGAAGACACTGAGAGGGCAGTTCTTCGCAAGTAAACTTCTTACAACCTTATTTTTAAGGCAGATTTTTAAGCCGGATCATACACTAGCCCCGGTTGTGCTCATAGAGCCTTAAGTACACTGCTCCTGTGCCACAGAGTTCTCAATTTGTTACAGAGGTACACAAAGGGTGTCATACGTGTCCTCTGCAAAACATGCATTTCTGCTATTGCAAAATAAATGCCTGGCTCTCATCAGGGAGATATTCAAATAATGACTAGCCAAGTGATCCTGCTCGCTTTTAAGGGCAGTTCCTGGACATAGGTGAACTGGACTGGCTTCTTATTTTGCCTACAGAAGTTTTAATATGCTTAACGTTATCCAATACCGGCAACTGAGGTAGTCTAAATACCGCAGCAGGGACTGATTAGCTTTTTCAGATCACTGCTTTTATTCGCTGTTTGCAAAGAGGCTTAATCCAGTGCTGGAGATCAGGCATCCCACTGTGCTCATGGGTAGCTTTCTCTCACTCTTTGTGTTCACAGTGGCAGAAATTAGTGAGGAGTCTCCTCCTGCCTCCAACTTAAAAGCTCCAAAGTAGTGGTGTTAGTAGTTGTTCATAGGGAGTGTTTAATGGACAGTGCAGAGAAACTGTAGTTGGGGTTTCTGCTTTGCAGCTTAATATCTGGGCACGTGATAAATGCATCAGTGTAATAGCATGATGGTATGTGATTTCATTTACTCTATTGAATTGCTTTAATATCCACATAAAGCTTGGGAAATTACTCAAAACAGTTCTAACAAACCTATTCTCAATCTTTTCTTCTTTTAAATCACAGTAGATGTTTCCCAGCAGATCACCTGTCCTCCCAAGCAGAGGAGGACAGCTGCCTCTGTGGTTCTCAGTGTTGCTTTTAGTCATGTAACGATGCTGAAGCTCAGAAAATATGCTTTTCTAGTAGTCACTCAGACGAACATTTGCAAATGTAGAATCCCCTCTTTCTTTATGGTGAGCTGTCTTCTCTGAAGTTACCAGTGGTGGCAACTTTTTATTTGAAAGTCTGTAGTGCTCCACTTTTTTTAATCAAGCATCAAACCTTGCTACTGTTACATCGCTAAATATGTGTGTATCAGGGCTTGGTAGTATTGGAAATGTTGGTCAGTGAGGGGAGGTGTGAACTGGAGTTTGTGTTTCCATGTGGCTCGCTTCAATAAAAATAAAAACAATAAAAAGCTGGCTATGGCCTCACTCCTGATTTTTGTTCAAATATTTCGTCATTGCAAAGGGCAGGAAGATCTTGGCATCTAGAAGAGATCTGTGAAATAAAAGGGAAAGAAGTTCTGTTGCAAACAAAAATATGAGTGACTCCAGAACAAGAGTGGTTCATAGTTCCTTTCTATCAAATGCCCTAATGTTTGATGCTGCTGCTTAAAAATATCCATTCTTCCACATAGTAATATTATGTGGGTTTAGTTTAATCAGTTTCACCTTCCATTGAAGTTACCCACAAGTGCTCTGTTGTGGGTAGATGCAAGTTTATTACGTTTATTGACTGGTCTACAAAAGTGTCAGGAAATTCAGAAAGCGGTTTCTGAATACATCTCAGTGTTTAGTGCGGGCTCCTTTCATACCTCCCCGCGCTTTATACCAATATGATTAATTTTGCAAACAAGAAAAGGGGGCCACAATAGCTACTGATAGATTTATTTCTCTTTAATATTTTTCCTTAGAAAGAACTTTTTTGTTTCCATGATAGAAGGGATTATAGTCCTTAAGACTGATATACTTTAATAGGAACTCACAACTTTTACTACGTAAAAATAATTCTTTTCTTTGTTTTGTGAATTAGAAACAATGAGGAGAAGCTGAAGTCTGCCCAAGCCAGGTGTTTCTTGTTGGCAGCCTGCTCCCTAATGACTCTGGCTCTCGTACAGCAGCTGCCTGCTAGTCTCTTTTGTATGGCCTATTGTTGCTGCACACCCCTCGTTAATACACATGCTGCCCGGGGCAGACCCTGCGAATGACATCAACTTGCTTATCTTAGAAACCTCCGAACCTGGTGCAGGGTGGGGAGGTTGCCTTGCATCTGCCCGGCCAACTAATTGTGAGCTCCGCCGGCCCTGATTGGCTCCGCGGCCGCTCAGTAATAGGTTAAGCAAAGACATCGCGGGTCCATCTGTTCGTCCCGTCATTGTTCTGCTTGCTTGCCTGAAGTCTGCAGCCGAAATCGTGTTAAGGAGTTGCTTCTGGAACAGCTACGAGAAACCAATGTCTGTGTGTTTTCCAGCGAACGTAAGTATAGGGGCTTCTCTCTGCGGAAACGGGACGTTTCACCTTTCTGGTGTCGCGTTTGGACAACGTAGCTTGCGCGCGTGTCGGCTGAGGCTCACACGCTTTGGGTGTCTCTTGGAAAAAGAGGGAAGGAAAAATGGTTATGCCTGAAGACTAAGTGTATTAAAGAGCAATGACCTCACCCAGTTCGTTAACACTATTAGGGAGCCTCAAAAAGCATCAGTAATGGTGTATTTCCCAGAATTTGGAAACGGTAAGCAGTAGCCATCAACAGAACAAATTCTTCTCTAGCGCCCTGGGGAGAAGGGGAGGTTTCAACTTTCAAGTTATAGGTTATTTACCCCTTATTTTTGCAAATAAACTATTGTTTACTTTAATTTGTGGCTGGTAGAATAAGCTTTTAAGGAAGAAAAGAAATCAAACACCTTTTCCATTATACCGTACAATGGGTGAGATTTCCTGTGTTTGTGAAAATAGGAAGAGCTCCATTGTGGGCTATCTGAAGATACTGTAGTGCAAGATAGAGCATTAGGATGCTCTCAGATGGGAACATGCTCCAGTCAAAGGTTTTGTACTTTGAAAGCTGTTCATAAGTGTGTCAGATTTAGCCTGGCTGTTTTTATAAAGTTTCTAATCTTTTTTGTTTTATGTTTTGAGTTCAGATGTTAGGCTGAAGAACAAACACTGTATACTCCATGAGCCTGTGTTCCAAGGATCCTGTAAAGAAAAAACAAAACAAAACAAAGACCTCCATATATCAGTTGGGAGGGAAAGAGAGCATATAAAAGGGTTAAAAAGAGGTTTGCATTTCTACCACATGCCCTATTGTGTGAACATATGCATGAGTCTATTGAAAGTTTTCAGAAGATGGGCAGGCCACCAGTTGCTGGTCTCCTGCAGTTCCAGTAGACATCTGTTGCCCCAGAGCATTAACCAATCTGTTCAATGGGACATCCTTCCTTTGTTGGATAGAATGATGCAGACAACAGCACTCGCTGAAATACAATGGTAATTAAATACATAGAAACTACAGCAGTAGGTATTTATTACATATTCATTATTTTATTTGCATTGTTGCAGTATCTTTATCATTTGGATAACCGATACATTCTTTTCTTTTTTTCTTTTCTGATCGGCTCTGCACTTCTGTTCGTGACAAGTAATGACAGTGTTTCAACAAACTGCGATTTCAATATTTTTCATTTTGTGTTTAGAAGACTTAGGAGAAGTCTGCCTGTTGGAAAATATGCTGAACTGTTTCACTGTAGAATGTATCTTCATAAACTTTTGACAGTCTTTTGAGAATACACAATTTCTGTTGTACCGTGCCACATGACACACTATTTTGCGCCTTGTTATTTTCCTCTGTGTACTAAATTTGCATTGCATTGCTTTTCTTATGCTCAATTCTAAGTGGAAAATGTTCTGAACACGCATTAAAAGATTAGATGATCTACTTGCCCATATCCCTTTGAGAAATATTTCTGTTTTGTGTGAAAGTGAATTAATTGACTGATTATTCTTAATGGTTAGTGGAAAGCAGTGGTGACTTCTAAGAAATGGGAGAAGATTACGCTTCTACAATGTCGTAACACAGTGCTCATCTGGAGTATTACAGTTATACTTGATAAATGTCTTTGACTCAGTAATGCCATGTTTTAGGTTTTTAACAATGAACCTAGTGTGAGGTAGTGTAGTTTTAAACAGGCTATAGTTTAAAACTTACGTTGTCATCAGTATATCTAAATTGGAAGTTGACTGTTTTATTAACTTTTTCATAAATGCAAATTATGAAAATTACTCAGCTGTGGTGAGCATAACCAAAAGTTGAAGACTTTCTTGACAAGAATTTTTTGTCTGATTTTGGTTCGTTTGTTTGGCTCTCATTTGGGTCAGAATTCATAGCAGGTATTTTTCTTAGCTATATTGCATTATATCAATAAGAATAGTTTAAAATCTTATGTATGTAATGAGAGTTCCTGGTAAGTAAAGAGTGCAAGGAGTTCTTATCTGGTGTTACTCCATGGATAAATGTGACCTTTTCTGGTTTTCATCAGCTTCATTGTGCTGTATATAGATACGCTAGTGTTTGTTTGACATACAAATTCATTCAAATAGTCTGGCTGGCATGTCTCACTTCGCTAACCAAATCAAGATAAAATAATCAATTCCAGCAGCGTTCAGCAGTGACATCTGATTTTCATGGTTCTAATCAAT
The DNA here is from genome assembly GCF_009769465.1 of Tauraco erythrolophus. NCBI lineage: Eukaryota > Metazoa > Chordata > Aves > Musophagiformes > Musophagidae > Tauraco > Tauraco erythrolophus. Next base: position 117,852,974 of record NC_141465.1, on the reverse strand, counting down.
GAATCTCATAAAAGACATCATGTTGGGAGCTCCAAAGTATAGCGTTCCTAAGAGATGCTGCTGACCGCAAATACGTGTACAAAGTTCACAGATGTCGTAAAAACTTGTCTGAAAAAAATTCAGTTTGCTTGCAGGTTTTAGGCCAAATGCCAGGAATAGTGTACTACTTCTGCAAAACTATTTCAGAAATCTTTAGCTTTGGATTTACAGTGTAAACATCCTTTGAACTACGCTTTTAAAACAATAGTATGGTGACTATATGCTATCTGTGGCAGATTTTAAAGCTGCTGCTGCTATTACTCTATTCTTTGAATAGTTTCTGGATAACAGTAGAGTTCTGTGCAAAAGAAGCAATTATATATTGGAGCAAGATGGAGATTGACAGGAGACTTAAAGCAGATAGATGTGAGGCTGATTATGTATACATTCCCAACAATGGGCAAAGCTCAGCTTACGGTCATTTTTCATAGGCAGTTGATGTGCAAATCATCTAAAGTATGTTTCATATAATGCCTGATCTTCAGACACATTCATATGCTAGTGACTTCTTTGAATCCCACTGGAGGGTGTTAGGATTGTAGTTGCTGTAAAGCACTTAAACTTCAAGGAAGAAGAGATTGGAGAATGACTTAAGTATTATTTTAACTAACGCTAAAAAAAAAAAAATCCTCTTTCTGGTCTGTGCACTTCGAGCTTTGTTTATTCCATGCTGTTAATATGCAGCCTCCTCTTCCCCCCCTTCCAAAAAAAACCCCTCCCTCTACTTTTAGTTCAATACTAAAATGACATTTCACAGTACACGGATTTAGGCAGTGACCCATTATCTCCCCGTATTCTGCGGCGGCGGTACATGAGCCAGCTCAACTTTTCAGTCCAGCTTAAAAATGTTGCCCATTAACTAGACTTCCTCGAGTCAGAGCAGATTGTGGGGTTGGTGGAACAATGATGTCGGGGCTTCCAGATCGGCTTGGCAGCTGCATTGTTCTCCAAGGGGAAACCAGACGCACTTAAGTCCCGCTCTCTTTCATGGGCTTTTGTTCATACCAAATTATTCTTTCGCTGTGCTAGTATTCATGATGGTATGTTAAAGGAGTGCATCCTAGCAACTAAAGGCTGGTTGCTAAGCAGCCTCGCTTCCAATAGGGGTTTCTTGTTTGAGATTTTTTTTTTTAATTTTTTTTTTTGGGTGTCAGTTCTGTGAAGGCCAGAGTGTTGGTTTTTTAACTGTATCCTTTTATTGGGATATTGTTGCGGTTTTGTTGCTAGCACTGGGCCATCCAGTGCATTACGTTAGTTAATAAATCACTCTGTGAAAAGGTTCATTTCCTAAATTGTCATTGTGTTTGATCTGTGGTGCTGCTTGAAATCCTGAAGCTTCGAGTGAAGAGAAAGTACTATTCCTTGATATGCTGCCTTGATATGCTGCCTTCTGACAAGACCAGATCGAAATAAAACTTTAGAGTATTTTCTTTCCTTGGGTTAAGGTGTTGAAGATGAAAGCTCTGCTGGTAGATGTTACCTATTTATTTATTTATTTGAACTAGAAATAGGTCAAGTAAGTTTTTGTGCCCCATAACCAGCAAGCACCACCACAGTGATGATGTCTTCGCACTCGGCACCTATAGAGTCTGCTTTTACTGAACCGCAGATTGGAATTTTAGGTCGATTCTCTCTAGCACTAAGCTTGGATGAATTTCTCTTGTGCGCACTCTCAGATCTTTATCCCTAGAAGAAGAAAGTACACCATATTTTTAAAATACTGGGTCATTCTTAAAAGCTAACCTGTAAGAGGATGGGAGAGTTAATGTACCTGCTGACAGATATATCTGTAATTTGTGTTAGTATAGATCAAGAGATTATATGTGACATAATGGTTTTTCTTGGTGTAAACTCCCTGATGAAATTTGTCTTGTACTGTATCTGTCAATTTCAAGTCAAGTTCTTTGCTTCTGTATCTTGCTTTTATGTTCTGCCTTGAAAGACAGAAGTGTGAAAGAACTCTGTTTCATACTCTTCCCTCAATGTAAATTCTTCTTTTTCATAGTAACCTTGCAGTACAATTGGTCCATATGGTCCATTTTTATCTATGAGAAAAAACTTACCTTTCACTTTCTTTGCTGAAGCAGTTAGTAAAGACTTGTGTTTGAAAGAACAAAATAAGGGGAAGAGGTGGCAATCTGCCTTCAAACGTAGATTGTGTAAGTAATCCATGTGATGGAATGGGTAGCTAACTTCTGTATAACTACTGTTAACACAAAATTCCTCCAGAAAAACTGATGTGGCAAGTGTATGAAGTCCAGAAAACTGCAGATTTTCTTCTTCTGTTCCTCCTACATGACTTCTATCTATATATTTAGTTTTGATTCAGCCAAAGGCTCGCACAAGTCTAGTCCAAGAGTTTAAATCAGCTTTTCATTTTGTTGCCTTGTTGGCTTGATGAATTGTCCGTTGCAATCTGTGCAAAGACTTCCATTGGCTTTATTGGCCATTAGATCAATCCCTGTCTCTAAATGTTGTATGTGTTAGTAATGCAGCACTCTGTTGAGAGCAATTAGTCTTTCTGGACTTAATTATCACTTTATAAGGGAATTCAGAAGTAGTTTGAGTGTATTCAGTTGAACTGATAGTGTATTTTAGGGCCAATAAGTTTTTATTTAATCATGTTTTCTGTTACTAATTCATGTTATGTTTTATGATGTTTTATATTTGCCTAATAAACCAAATAATCTAGTACTATGCTACTTTCTTTCTATTCTACAGAGAGTTGAAGGTGTTCAGTTTAAAAGCTTTTCTAGTACTTGTGTTTTATAGCTGCTTTCTTTTTTTTTCATTGTTACAGTACTCTCTTAAGCTAGAAGAAATATCTCGATTCCTTTAAATCGTGACAAGAGTTCTTTCTGTATGTTACAGTAGATAAATTTTTAGTGTTTGGTTTCCTATTCTTTCATAAACCCCTTTCTAGAAATGTTTAAGTAAAAGCATTTGGTACACTTAGAAAACAGATCATCAGTTGTTTATCCCCTTAACTGTGAATGTTTGTTAGGAAGAGTTTTTCCCAAAGAAAAATCTTTCATGTTTAAAAAAAGAAGTTGTATTTCTTTGCTGGGAGAGAAGTTCTGAGGAAGCAGCAAGAAAATGCAAAATGAGAAAGATATGTAATCAGTTGCAACATTTTTGTTCTCTCTTTAGGAATACAGAACGCTTTATATTCAGGAATACAAGAACAACAGCAAAGTGGAGTCAAGTACATGCAGCAGCTTCATGGGCTTGAAGGATCATCTGGGGCATGACTTAGGCCACCTTTATGCGGGGAGCACTGGCACACAAATAAATGCAATTGTACCTTGGTCAATGGCGGAGAAGCCAACTATGGATAAGGTTAATTCTAGGAAAGAAGATGTAGACAAGGAGGCATCTGAAGAGACTTCAGGAAGCTCCAGCTGTGACTCTGAAGAAAGCACAAATTCTGATAATGATTCAGAGAGACTGAATAATTCTGCATCAGAATCACATTTATTGCCTAAGACTCACCGACAGCTGTACCGATCTCCTTGCTTAGAGCCTCATATACTAAAAAGAAATGAAATCTTGCAAGACTTTAGCATAGAAGAGGCTCAGATAGTACCTAAGGAAGTCAAAAAGCCCCCTGATGTGATGAAAGAATATCAAACCAAACTGGAGTTTGCACTTAAGTTGGGTTACTCTGAAGAGCAGGTTCAACTTGTACTAAATAAACTTGGTACTGATGCTTTAATAAATGATATTTTGGGAGAACTTGTCAAACTTGGGAATAAAACTGAGACTGATCAGACTGTAACTAATGCTAACACTGGTATAACGTGTGAAGCGTCTTCCATAGAATCTCAGAGGTCAGAGTCTCCACTGCAGGAGGATGTGACAGAGGACGGTGACAACCTGAGGCCAATAGTTATTGATGGCAGCAATGTTGCAATGAGGTATGTGACCATGAAGCTTTTACTTTTGTGTTTAAATGGAAACAGATGACCTTGTCCCATTCAAGCACTGATGTTTGGTGTAATTGCCTAAAACCTTATGCAGGTTCTCTCACAAGCGTCTTCATTCACCATGCAGTATGCCAATCTTGTAATCAGGCCAGAGATCTGTGAGAGTTCAGTGGTTTGTACTCACTGTTAGAACAACCGTAGATTATTGCAAATCTCCCTGTCTAGGCAGCTATCAAATCTCTCCTTCCCACTGCCAGTCTACTACTTCATTAACTTTTGGTATACTTAATAAACCTTCAGTAGGCCTCCTTGTTATGGGCAATTCTGTATCCAGTTACGTACAGGAGGTTAAAGCAAATGTAAGATTCCTTAAGATTATAAAAACAGTGATTTAGAAGTAGATGGCTTAATGGATACTTCTCCTTGTAGGCTATTTTACGGTAACTGGTCTGTCTGTAAAATTTCAGTCTTGGTTATCAGATTTGGAGTTAGGTTTTATTGCCATTAATTCCTGAGATTACTATGCTTTAGACTTTCAATTCCATGCTGACAGATAACACGTTTACCTACATAGAGCATTCACCCTTCCTGACCCCAGTCATCTAGGTGCATAGCAAGAAACTTGTCTGTGGAGAGACTGGAGGTTCATGCTTCATCAGTGACTGAAGAGAGAAGGAAACGGCAAAGAGAGAGATGATGAGAGTTGTGGGGATTTATGGCTAGATAAATGTTGAAATGACAAATTGAGTAGTAGCTAATCAGGTAACTCATAAGGATTATCTGATTACTAGCACCGTGGTTGATAAGGTCAATTTTAGTCTTCTGATGACTTGATGTGGTTTTCATTAGCTTAGTAATAAAAGTTCATGCAAGACATTTCTGGGCTAAAGGCCTGGGGTTTTTTAGCTCCTAATCAAGTCAAGTACCTTTAAATGAGGCTTTTTAAAATGAAGTTTAAATGCAGCTCTTATCTACACCAATAGGATAGTTTTTATTTATTTAATTAGATGTGTTAGCCCATAAAGCAAGGATATTACTTCTTTGTAAGTGGGGTATTCCTGTGGGTTCTTTCTAACTGATGTGTCATTCCTAATTTTTTTGTTCAACTTGAGCTGTAAAAGAAGTATGTCCAGTTGAACAAACACTGTTCTGGTACTCAACCAAGAAGTTATCCAGAGACTTCTCAAATGGATTTGGATTGTATTTCATGTAAATCTAAAACACTTGTGTAAGTGTTAGCTAGTTAGCACAGCTCAGATTTGGTGGGTGAACTTAGGTTCAACTTCTCCCACAAACTGCACTGAACACATTCCAGAAGTAGCTCCACATCAGTCACTTTTCCTTAATGTATATTCAGCTATTAGCAGAAATATTTAAGACCTGCCTTCCTATGCTCAGTTTACTTTCTTGACCACCTACATAAAATGAGCCAAACGTGAATGCATGCTATGCATGCTACAGGGCCTTAAAACAGATTAAATCTATTAATATAACAGTCTTTATCCAAGAATTGAATTAACAGATCTTTACTTGTTTTCTACCAAATTTATTCATAGAATCTTTCAGTTTGGAAGAAACCTCTGGAGATCTTCTAGTCCGATCCCCTGCACAGAGCAGTGTCAATTCAAGGCCATGTCAAGTTGGGTTTTGAATGTCTCCAAGGATGAAGACTAGTGATATTCTCTGGGCTAGTGTTTGAATGCCCTCACTGTAAAAAGTTTTCTTTTTTTAAGTTTAAACATTTCTTGTGTTCCAGTTTGTGCCCATTGCCTCTTGTCCTGTCACTGGACACCAGTAAGAAGTCAGTTTCTGTCCACTTTATGCTCTCCCATCGGATATTTATACACATGATTAGATCCTCTTGAGACTTCTCTTCTTCAGTCTCAGCTCTCTCAGCCTCTTCTCGTATCCAGGTGCTCCAGTCCCTTGATTAACATTGTTGTCCTTCACTGGACTCTCTCCAGTGTTGTCCTTATCTGTTTTATACTGGAGAGCCCAAAATTGAACTCTGTGCTCCAGGTGTGTCTCATCAAGGCTGAGAAGAGGGGAAGGATCACCTCCCTTGACCTGCTGGCAGCTCTTTTCCTATGCAGCCAAGGAGGCTGTTGGCCTTCTGTGCTGCAAGTGCACATTGCTGGCTCTTGTTCAGCTTGGTGTTCACCAGAACCCCAAGGTCCTTCTCTTCAGAGTTGCTTTCCAGTTGGTTGGCTCCCAGCCTATACTGATGCCTGGTGTTAGTCTTCCCTAGGTGCAGGATTAGTATTTCCCTCTGTTGAACTTGCTGAGGCACTTGTTGGCCCATTTCTCTACGCTGCCAGGGTCCCTCTGAATGGCAGTCCACCCATCTGATGTACTCCTCCCAGTTATGCGTCCTCTCCAGACTTGCTGAGGGTGCACTCTGTCCCATTATCTAGGTTTTTAACAAAGATGTTAAGCAATGCTTGCCTCAGTATCAGTCCCTGGGATACTGACTGGCCTCCAGCTGGACTTCATGCCACTCATCATAACCCCTTGAGTGCAGCAGTTCAGCCAGATTTTCTGTCCGCCTCTCTGTCCCCTTATCTTGCCCATACTTCACTAGTTTGCCAGTGAGCATGTTATAAGAGACAGTGTCAAAAGCTTTGTTAAAGCCACAGTAAACAGCGTCCACGGCTTTCCTCATCCACTGACCGAGTCATGTCACCATAGAAGACTATGAGGTTGGTCAAACATATTTCCTCTTCATAAGTCCATGCTGACTGTTCCAAATCGCCTTCACCCAATCTGCACAATTTGTTAGGAAAAGGCTTCCAGGAGAATTTGCTCCGTCTTCACAGGGATCAAGGTGAGGCTGACCAGTCTTTCCCTGAATTATCCTTCTTGCCTTCCTTGAACATTGAAGGGATATTTGCTCTCTTCTAGTCTTCAGGAACATTCCCAGTCACCTCAGCCTTTCAAAGATTACCAAGAGTGGCCTCACAATGTCATCAGCCAGCTCCCTCATCACCCTTGAGTGCATACCGTCAGAGCACAGCAGCTTGGGAATGTCCTGTTTCAGTGTTCCTTAACCTCTGCTGAGGGAAAGTCTTGTCCTGTCACCTTTGCCCAACTTCCTGCACATCAGGGTAGATGAAGTTAAGCTTTACAGAGATGATCCTTGAAAATCAACCAGCTCTCCTGTGCCACCACTCTTCTCTCCAGGATGATACTGCATGGGATTCTCCTGAACTGCCCAAGCCTGCTCTCCTGAAGTCCGGGGTTTTTGCCTTGCTCTTTCTTCACAGTGAATTCCATCACTCATGGTCACTGCAGCCAAGGCTGCTGCGACCTTCACATCTCTGACCAGTTCTTCCATGTTTGTAAGTATGAGGTCCAGCAAGTTTCCTTGTTGGATCCTCAATCACCCCTGTTAAGATGTTATCATCAGTGCACTCCAGAAACTTCCTTGGTTGCTCATGCCTTGCTGTGTTGGCCAGCCTATCGGCAAAGACGCTTTTGCTCTGCTTTTGGTCAGCCAGTTGGTGAAGATGCTTTTGTTCTGCTTTGTCAAGTGGATCCCACCTTTTCCTAGAAATCAGTTCTTGATTATGAAAGCTGGTCCCATGTTTGTAAAAGATGAGTCCCTGTTGCTGACATCAGCTGTGCAACCAGTTGCTTACCAGCAGGATCTGTGCCCTTCAAGAAAATAGGTGATAGTAAATAAGCACTTTAAATTTGTGGATGCCCCATCCCTGGAGATGTTCAAGGCCACGTTGGATGAGGCTTTGAGCAAACTGGTGTAGTGGAGGGTGTCCCTGCCCATGGCAGGGGGGTTGGAACTAGACGATCTTTAATATCCCTTCCAACCCAAACTATTTTATGATTCTATGAAATACTAAGGAAAGATTTCAGCTTTTACATGTAAAAGAACAATGGTCAAAGCAGCAGGGGAGAAACAGGAATTCACCTGCAGTTCAGACAGCCTTGTTCAAATCTCTGCATCTAAATGTCCAGGGTCCTGTTATGAATAACTAACCTATAAATTGGCACAGTCTATTCTTTTCTTTTCTCTTTTCTTTTCCAAGCTGTGGCCAACGAGCTCACATTGGATTTGCTACAGGGAAATGGGCCTGTGTCTTAAGCAAGACTAAATAGTTTTTCAAGAGATATTCTTAAGAGCTCTCTCATATGTTCTCACAGAAATAGGTAGACTGTGGTCTACGTTCTTAGTCACACATTGTTGTAATGCACATACTTTGTGATACCATTTACTATTAAAATTATTCTACATAAGAACTACTGGTTTTCCTTTAGAGGATGCATTTGATGGGTGAGGGAAGAGTTTTGTGGAGAAGGTTGAGTTGAGTGATGTCCAGTAATACAAGTAGGATGAGACAATTGTCCTCTTCTGGAAGGATCAAACACTGCTGCCCTGCCTTGACTAATCAAGGATGCAGTTTCACAAAACATCTGATGAACAACACAGAGTGACCTACCTTCAGCCTTGCTTCTAGCTCACTGCTGGAGGTGCTTTCCTACCTACATCTCATCTTGTCACTGCACAGCTGCAAAATGAGTTGATTCAGCTTCCTAATTCAAAAGAAAAAAAAGAAAAATCAGAAAGGATTATTTTTCAATTAGACCTGTAAATGAAACCCAGTGTTTTTGTGGTTGGGAGAACAGCTACATCTGACACAAAGGAGGAAGGATGTGTCGTCTTATGTGACTGGATGTTCATGTTTGTGTAGCTGGTTGCATCTAGTCAGCTGATGATGGGAGGATTTGTGGGTTCCTTGAGGACAGCACAGAACAAGGTTTGGGCCAGGATAACTTTTTCTGGCCAGCCAGAGGCAGCATGTGTGCTGGTCTAGTCTGCTGACTACTCCTGTTCCAGACAAGCTGCTTTAGCAAACTGTAGTTAAAAAACAAAAAACAAAAAACCCACACCTTCTCAAATTTTCTGCTTTTTGATAATGCTTGGAAAGCTTTTCTTATACTTTGAAATGGCATTGCCTGTTGTTTGCACCTTAAAACAGTTGATCAGATGCATCTTGTGTATTTCAAATTTTAAGTTCCAATATTGACTAAAGAATATGAATTAGTTAAAATTTTTAAAACCAAAGCAAACGCTCTCTTTCAATTGAATAGCAGAAAGGTGGCTTTTGCAGGCTATGACTTGAAGAATCGCCATTTAGTTTCTATGGGATGCTTCAAATCAGGTCTTGTTCTTTTGTTATTCTAGCTTTCATGGTGTTGACTTAATCCTTTTCCAGAAGAGGAAAGATGACTACACGTTTAAGCCTAACACACACAAAGTCTTTTGTTAGAACACACTTACAGATGAGACTGATTTTTCTATGTGTGTGTGTTTGTGTAAACTTAGAATCAGGGCTGAATAGCAAGTTAGACGAACCTCTAGAGCAGCTGTGGAGCTCTAGATAAACGCTTCCAACAGCTGAGAGTAAGGCTGGACTAAGGGATAGGACCCGGCATTCTGTCATGCCATACCTGAGCAGTGGCCTGTGTTGGCTTTCCGGAGAACCCTGTAGCTCTAACCCCGCTTCATAAGGCGGGAGCGGTTTTTTTGCATGTAGATGATGATGTTGTAAGGCAAAATCATCGTTTAGAACCTTGGTGCACATGAGTAAGAAAGGCATTTGTCCAGTGACATAAAAGTGCACTCAGACCTTATGTAGTGTAAACTGCACAGCATAGACACTAGAGAGAGAACACATTCCAATCATTAGTAGTTCTGTATCCCTGTGTGATGATATTTAAGCTACCCTAAATTTTCCCTTTACATAACAGAGGTAGACCAAAGAAGGTGCTCTGTGCCCATCTAGTAACAGCAGATTGTCAGCTCTTCACTCCTATACCTGTCTGTTCTTAGACCTGCTCTTCATGCATCCCTGGCTTCCTCAGCTGAGCCTCCACAGTCTGGAATGAAGGGGAGAAGGTCTTGTTTCTCCATGAGGCAGCAGAGACAAGGTTTTGAGGTTCTCTTTTGCCCCTTCGTTTAAAGACTTCCCTTTACTGCTGAGATTGAGAGGGAGTTCCATCTGAAGAGAGAAATACACTGCAGCACATTTGTACAGTCCTTTTCCTTTGCTTGTCCTTTTCAAGGGCAAGCTTGGGATGCTGAAAATTGCCTAAAATTCCGTATTGCTGTGATACTTCTCTTTGCTGCACTCGAAGTCAGGCTTTTTGCCACCGAGAAGTAAGGAATAAGGAACAGAGTTGTTAGTTACAAACACAATAGGAAAATTTTGACTGTTTTCTTCATGCGCTTCTGTCCCATATTTGTTAGTTTTCCCAGACTACCGCCTTCAGACTCTCTTTGCTAACAGAGAAAAGAGTAAGTTTCAAATTTTATATAAATCTCCATAAAACTTTACTTTGAAAACATACAGGCAGAAAAGAAGTCTGCTGTGCTTACCGGGAGAGCAGCATGAAGACAATATTTTTTATTTGTGAGAGGAAGGTGCTGATTTGGGGGTTTTGTTTTTTGATTAAATGCACTCCCGCTTAAGACAGTTACACAGTTTTCTTACAGCCTTCATGCCCAGCCATCCTTCCAGCTGTGGATGTTCTAGGTGCTTGGTGGCATCAGAACCGTACACCCAGGCCTGACTGATGTGACAGACCCCAGTGCCATTCAGGAGTCGCATTCAGCTGGAGGAAGCGTGAGATACCTAAAGGTGCCTAAACCAGCATTAGACATCTCTGTTAGAGACATTAGGCAACTGGGTCTTGTCCCCGTGCATTAATCATGAGGCATGCCATTTGGCCATAGTGAAAGGTTCACTGATACCCTGTCTACATAGAAGTTTTTCCACAATTGCAAATTGTGTCAACCAAAGGATGGTTTGGTTGTCTCATCTATGCCAGATGTAGTTTTCATCTGGCAATTTAATTGTGTATGTGTTTTAATAAGCTAACAAATTAGCTGCATTAGTCTCTTCGCAGATTGTGTATTGCTGAGCTTGGTAGACGTGATGGTACATTGGTACCTTCACTGTCTGATGAATTCAGACATTCATCTTTTCAGTGGCACTGACCATCTAATGCAGCATTTTCCTTGTAGCCTGACTTTTTTCTTAGGTTATATTGAGAAGTCACTTTAAGGAATAGACAAAAATATTTTTCCAACAAGTGACAATCATGTGGGTAGGAGCTTGTCACTGGCAGCTTTGAGTATAACTTCTCTTCCAACCTCTGACTGCTGTGTGTGACTCTTGCTCGGTCAGACACCCGCATGCATGGCTGGCTGGCAGCCGCGCTTGCCGTACTCCATAGAGCACCTGGCATTGGAAGCCCTACAGATGAAAGATGTTTTGAAAGATATTACAGCTTCCAAGGCTTTTTTTCCTTCAAAGACCTCAAAGTGTTGCAGTAATTTGCCATGGGCTAATGGAAAAAAAAAATTTGGGACCTATTTCCTCCGCTTTATGTCGGCACGAAAATATATTTATAAGGAAGAAATGCAGGACTGATAGAAAGCCTGGGTTACTGAGAAGTGCTTTGGGATAAATTATTTCTGTGATCAGGAAATTAGTAGAGCTTTTTACAAAAAAAAAAAAAAAAAGAAAAAAAAGAAAAAAAAAAAGAAAAAAGGAGGGGGAGATGGTATAAGGCTAGTGACAAAACTAGGCTGCCAGCCTAATGAGTCACATGTTGGAAATTCTTACTTCTCTATGCTATGGACTGAGCACTGTTTTCCTCTTGTGACATAATAATAGAAGAAAACAGTTTGGTAGCTCTCTAAATTTGCCAGGCAGATCTGTGTTTTAGTTTTGTTCTTCTTGCTTTTAATCAATATGCTTTGACATGGGAAGTACCTTGATTAGTCTAAATTTCAATTGTATAAAAACCTGTATGTGCATTGCAACAGACATTAGTGTAGACCTAAGCTTTAATGTCTCTTGTCATCAATGTGTATGTTTTCTGTAGCTTTCAAAATCTGAGAGCTCCGTGTTGGTTTGAATATTGCATTAGAGCACACTAGAAGTCTTGCAACTGTTGTAAGTAGTCAGCGTTTTAGGATTGTATATCACCGCTCTTTTCAAGGCATTCACTTGAAAATCTAGTTTGAGGGCTGGGAAGGTAACAGTGAAAATGAAAATGTTCTCATCAGATGTTTTATGACTTTCTACTAGCTCTCCTAGCCTAGAAAATGATTGTTTTTTGCTCAGGAAGTGTTATGCTACTTCTTTTTCATTTGAACATAAAACCACAGCTATCCACAGGCTAAATATAATAGTGGTGATATAAAGAATCATTCAAGCATGGTATAAAAGAGAAATAGATACTTCTTAAGGAATATACTTTATCTTCCTTTAGCTGAGAGTGGTAGATGAAACTTAGTTCTCAAGCAGAACCAAAGCAGCATACACCAGTGTTTCAGCCAGAGCTACAGCTGTCATCTTGACTGCTCTGAGCTTTCACGTACTTGTAATAATTGGGAAGAGATTTTTAAAAGAAAGTTTCTTGGCAAAGAAATACAAACATTTCTCTTCTTTTTTACAACTAATTAGAATGGAAAAAGTTGGAAGCAGTAGCATGATTTCAGTCCTTTCACCATATGATGTACCATAAAGCTGATGAAGCACAAAGATCACAAAAAGCAGAGCATCAAATCTGCATGACAACAAAACAGAAGAAAAGAACAAATTTTAATTGCACATCTCTTTCACAGACTTTCTTACTAATCATTTAAATTTCTTGGAATTTGTATCCATTCGAATACCAGCTTAGGCATGTGTCTGAAAAGGAGCGGAAAAAAAGTGAAGATTTATACGAGCTGTAAATCCACTTGCTCAGCAATGCAGAAAAGCTAGTATGCATTGTAATGCACTTCCCATTTCTGTTTCGTAGAGTTTAAGTATATTTAAAATTTATGTTCTGGATGAAAGAATTTTAAGAGTCTGTATTAGGCAAGAGAAAACTAAGGAGCTCAACTGCCTGGTCCTCCCTCTGCCTTTAAAAGTGTGGCTTGAATTCAAAACTGAGAGAAAGTGAGAGGCAAGAATGTCCATTTCTTTCAGAGAGACCAGGATTTCATTCCAGAAATTATTTCTCAGACTTACGGGAAGAAACATACTGTTACTAAAATATAGTCTAACAAAACGCTTGTTCACTGTCGGGAGTGAAAAGTGGTTTTATCTATTTGAAACCATGGAGATTGTTTAGAGTAATAACAGTACAGTGATTTCACTGGAATTTGGTAGCTGGAACAAGCCCTTCCCGACTGTTTTAAAATGGATTGCAATATGTTTGTGGTTGCACATGACCTTCTGGTAGCATGAGCAGTAACTTCTTGTATCAGGCTTTGCAAAGGAGGCTTACGGCTGCCCACTGGGTACTGAATGCACCCGAGTGTCCTGATTTTGTGTTGTCGAGGGGAGAAGTAATTAGACTTGCCACAGCTGGAAACACTGTTGGACATTTTTCCAGTGCACATGCATGCATGTGCATTTTAAATGTGACATATCTGTGTGTGGTTTGGTTTCCTGTTCCTGGGAAGTTATGAAATACATGAAGATACTCCCCTTTCAGCCAAACAAGCACAAGAATAATTGTATAGTATAAAGCAGTGCCTAGAAAAAATATTGCTGTGTGTTTTATTATTACAGTGTTATTACAATGTAATAGTGTATTACATGATATTACTATTCAAAGCAGGGAATGCATTATTGCAGAGAGCTATAACCATAGCTAAACAGGATATTGAGATACACAGATGTCTTGCTTGTGCCAATGTTCCTAGTATGACCCTGTAGGCACAGAACATGGACTTAAACTATCCTTGGAGTACTCTGTGCCAGCTAAAATCTACAAACTTTTATTATTATAGCTGGCAACAATTGCAGTATCCTGGTATATGATTATGTTTCCAGATCCTGTCTCCAGCATCATTAGAAGTAGTACAGTTCCTTGATTAAATCAGTAGTGGGCTCTTTTTTTCCTCTTTTTTTTTTTTTTTCTTTCTTTCTTTTTTGATTTTGTTTGAGGTCTCTGACCTTCAATTCAGCCTCTGCTGAGGATGATGCTTTGTGAGAGGTGTTAGCCATGACTCATTCTCTCATGACACCTAGACTGGGTGAACCTGTACACCACCTCCTTCACAGGCTTCTAGAATCTGAACATTGTTTCAGAATTCTTCTCACTTTCACTGTGGCACTTCATCCATTGCACAATTACTCAAGCTCCCTCAAAGTAGCAAGGAAGGTACAGCAGTGCTATGTTTTAGAAAGCTGGAAATAGTAGGTAATTTAAAGTGGTCATACTAAAAAAAAAAAATCTTTCCGATGTTTTTATTTACCTCAAAATATGCAAGTAGGAGAAACTTTTAGGATCCCAGTGTCTATCCATCATGATATCATCCCATTCACAAATCACTCTGTAGTGAAAGAATGGTCTTTTACCTTTCTGGAAAGCAGATTGTGGCACATCTGCTGTACATGACAAGCCAGCCAAGTGAAAGGTAACAGCCTGCTGCTATGCCCTGGGATTTCTTTTACTACGTAGAGCTGTGGGATTGGGAGAGGCCTCAGAAAAGTTGCTCGTCTCCTCCTGTGCGTGGAGAACCCAGACTGGCCCCAGAGGAGCCATCTGACTTCTTCTGCAGAGCGCCTCATGAGGAGATCCCAAAATCCGTGGGCAGACTGTCCCATTGATCAGTTAGAAAGCTTTTTCTAACATATTGCTTAGCTATTCCTTATGCTAATTAAGGACTTTTCTGTTCTTACTTAGTGGAATGGTGGGTTGGTCATGGCTGGCATCCGGGCACCCACCCAGTTGGGTGCTTGCTCCCTCCACCAGCAGAATGAAGCAACAAACAGGAGGAACAGGAGCCAAAAAACTCATGGGTCAAAATAATGATAGGGAAATTGCTCACCAAGTACTGTTGCATGCCAAACAGACTCAGCTTGGGGAATTTAACTTAATTCGTAGCCAGTTAACATAAATATTTAATTACTGGTTCAGGTATTAGGAAACAAAAAAGACAAATATTCAGATACTTAGAGGAAAAACATCTATCCTCTCCTTTTCCCAGGCCCACTTCATTCCAGACACCTCTCCTTTCTCTTGTCACGGCCTGTGCTTCACAGGCTGCAGTCCCTCCGGGGATGCACCTGCTCCTTCCTCTGCCTTCTCTGGCCTTGGTGTTCCTTTGTTCCCGTCTCCTCTGTTGTGGAGCTGACTGGAGCCAGGCACGCCTGGCACTGGGCAGCCCCTGTCCTCTTCTCACAGAGGCCACCCTGCAGCCCCCAGCTACCAAAACTTTTCCACGGACACCCGATGGTTGATTGCTGTCCTCGATTTTAATTACCTCCCGTATATTGAAGATTGTTTTGTTCCTCCACAGGCTGCCTTTTTTCTCCAGATTAACTAAATGTGCTTCCTTCAGCCTTTCACCATAGGTCTTGTTTCACTTTCTTTGGGATTCTTTCCAGTTCCTCTGTGTCTTTTGTAATACGTCCTGCCCGAAACTGGATGTAGAATTTGGCTGAGGACTCATCTGCCTTTAGAAAATGACATAATTGCGTCTCTTGCCCTAACTCAGACAGTTATTGCACAACAGACGCACATCTTTTGTTTTGCCTGTGTCTGATCGGTTTCTGCTGAACTGTCTCTCCACGGCTTTTTTAATACGTAATTAATTTCTCCTTCTGAAGTGCAGCACTAAGCAAATTCTTAGTTTTACAATGTTGATTTTGGACAGTCTCTCCAGTTTGCCTCATCTGTCCTGCAGAGTGCTTGACACCCTCCTGGGCTTGGAGTCCTTCTCCTCTCTTTCCCTCTTCGGATGGGACCTCACAGAGCTCCTGCAGCAGGGATCTACTGTCTCGTCTCCTGCCGCCATGCATGTGGGTGCTCAGTACTCATCTGCCAGTGTTTCCTAAACACGTTGCACTCTTCCACGTTGGTATTTCAGGCCTCCTGCTTTTCCTCATCAAGTCTCCATGGTGCCTGTTATACCCCGTACTTTTGGTTGGGCAATGAGGATTTTTAACACTCCCTAGTTACATTTTTTCTTACTCGTCAAATCTGTGTACGGATGCTAAAAACGTTCAGCAGATTCAGTATCCCTCTCCTACACCATTTTGCAAATGATGGCAGTGTTTGGGCAGGGCTCAGACTGGCTCCCAGTTGCCTTTAGACATCACAGTGCAAGTGAAGAGCGTGGCTTTGAGATATGTGTTTTGCTGTGCTCCATTTACGGTCAGAGAAAAGCAAAGCATTGTAATAAGGAATTTTAATGTGTGTTTCAGCCATGGGAACAAAGAAGTATTTTCTTGTCGAGGAATCAAGTTGGCGGTAGACTGGTTTTTGGAAAGAGGCCACAAGGATGTTACGGTGTTTGTGCCAGCATGGAGGAAAGAACAGTCGAGACCTGATGCTCTTATCACAGGTAAGCTCTGTTCCACCTTCACTGATTTGTTTGATGCTTTGCACAGCACGAGTGCTACTGCTCAGATGAACAAATCTTTAGAAATGAAAGACTGTAATAGAAGGTATCTTTGATGTAGTAACTTCATTGCGATCTTCAGGAAGGTAAAAGACAAAGCAGTGCCCTCTTCCAAGTCCTCCTTTTTCAGCTCACCTGATGAATTTTCCATTAACGTTGCTACTTATGTCTTGAAGAATGCAATGGCCGTTTTTTAAATCTGTTACACCCTTGTAGCATTGGCAGTGAAGAGGTCTGAAGTTAGTGATTCACTGGGGGATCTTTCTTGTGGTGAGCAGATTGTGCCAGGCTGGGCTGTCTGCCGGTCACCTGCGGTGAGTCACTGCCCGCGCCTGGGGGTACAGGAATTATCCTGACAGAAAGGGAACTGCTCCTTTTCAGCGTTACTATTAACAAGTGAGACAGCTTTTGAAAAATCTTAATTTTGAATGTGTTTATGTAGAAAAAAATTTCATGTGGATGCATTTATTTCTTGATCAAACTAATGGACTCTGTGTGAAGCCTGGAGAGTCGTCCTCCCTCTGCTCTAAAGTTGAAGACGAGGAGAATTTGGGGTTAAAAAAAGGCCTAGAATTTAGCAGACAGAGGGGACTGGGTTTTTTAGGGGAGGATGTTTGGTGTTTTTTTTTAAATGCGGCTACCTTTAAAGGAGGGGAAGCTTTTGAGAGTAGTAGCTATGGCTTCTGAAATAATATGGAAACATATTTTGATTACCACATGCATTTTCAAATAGCTAGAAAGATCTTCACAACACTTCATTTCATTTACTTGATTGCTACTAGAATATGTCATGTTGATGCAAGAAAAAGTTTGTAAAGCTCCTGTTCTCCCTCCATCACAGGCAGTGTGAAGCCTTTCTCTTGAAGCCTTTCTCTTTCATTATACTAGTGTTTAAGGTATGAGAAGTGCGTTCGCTAAGTGATAAAGATTTGGCTATTCAGAAATAAATTGAGACATCTGCTAGCGCTGTGGATAGGGCTAAAAGCCCCAAAAGGAGTTTCAAGAAAGTAGCAAGACTTAGAATTTGACCAGTTGTCTAGCAATGAAAAAATCAGTTTGCCATGTTGTCATCATGGGCCCTGAAAATGGGAGGAATATCAAAGCAGGTTATTGTATCTTCTGTAAAATAGAGGTTCTTCAGTTTTCTTACCAGGATGCAGGGAGCCTCTTTGCTACCAGTCGTGTGAAATACGTTGTGCTGACACTCCATTTCCAGAGATACGCACCTTTGCGGCTGTCTGGAATTTTGAAAAAGTCTTAGATGACTAACGTGAGGATGGTTCTAGACTGTCAGCATTCATGAGAGGCTTCTCGGACTAAACAACAGCTGCATCTTTCTTATTATTCCCTGCCTAACATCACATGGCAGATATTTTTTTCTTTCTTAGTAGGGGAAAAAAAAATGACCTTCCATCGCACTCTTGTTCATCATTTACCACATGGTGGGGTGGGGGAGTGAATACAAAAAGGTTGGATTTCATTTAAAATCTTGTGGTTTTTCTACTAAGCAGATAAATGCTTGTATCAAATATATTGCTTATATAGAATATTAATGCTGTATTTCTTTCTGTTGGAGTCTTTTTTTTCCCTAGATGGAACATGTTCCCTGTCAAGTCTCTTGTGCTACAAAACAGTTGAGTTATTTGAAATCTAAACCATTATTCAGAGCTGTGACTCATGCTCACTGCTCAAGCATCTTCTGCTGCTTTAAATGTTGCCTAGCTTCTGGTTTATTTTTTCATAGCTTGTCTGAGGAGAGTGATAGCTAGGAGAATCGACACAAGGGGTACGTGCTCCAGTGCTAGGTGCACTGGTGCTACATCCAGAATCTTAGTTCAGACCAACCTCCTTAGGCCATCTTTCAAAGCTCCTCGGGATCTCCAGGTCCCACACAGAGAAACAGGAGATTGTTTTGGATTGATTGACAGACTGTGTAGGACAAGAAGGAATTAAATAAAACGTTAAACACACTTATTTAGCAGGATTAAAGAGAAATCTGTTTGGATTTGTAAGACTTTGTGTATAAAACTAAATCCTTCAAGGGAAGATATGTTCTGAACTATTGCTGGAGGTAAAATAAACAAATAAAAACCATATTTGCTCTTGGTTACAAGATGACATCAAACATCTTTTTAGGGGATGCTGTTAGCAACTGTTGAGAGCCTGAGTGTTTGTACAGAATGTGGGTTTTCCAGTCCTTGTGGGTACTAGTAGTAACCTCTTCTCTTGAGGAGCAGAAAATTCTACAAGGCAATCCCATAAATGTGAGCTACTGGAATTACTTCAAAATCCATCTCTGCTGGGTACCACAAAGGACCTGTCTTTACCAAGGAGCTCAGTTATTGGAAACCCTTGGCTCTACTTGAGTGTAGCCCTCCTATTCACCGAAACGTTCAGTAAGATTTGAGATTTTCCTTTTCCCCCTCCTCAACCAGAGGAGTTTTTCACAGGGATTTTGATAAGTAGTGTTTCTTTTAACCATGGCAACATGAACAAGGTCCCTCCCCTGTGTTGGTCTTAGAGAAATTGTGTGGAGCAGGTGGTTTTGATTTGTTTTTGGGGTTTTTTGAAAGTATTGCTAGTCGACTGTTGACTGTAACTTCAAATGTCATATATCAGACAGCTTCTGCTGGACTATAACCATTTAAGACATATTTAATCCTAAATGCTTGGATTTTCTTTCTCAAATCTAATGCCTTTGGAGATTAAACAAACATCTTTTCTTTCTTTCTTTCTTTCTTTCTTTTTCTTTTTTAACTTTTGACTCTTATTCCTTGTAGACCAAGAAATCTTACGTAAATTAGAAAAGGAGAAGATTCTTGTGTTCACGCCGTCCCGCCGAGTGCAAGGGAGAAGGGTGGTGTGCTACGATGACCGATTTATAGTGAAGCTGGCCTTTGAGTCAGATGGCATCATTGTTTCTAATGATAACTACAGGGATCTAGCTAATGAAAAGCCTGAATGGAAGAAGTTCATAGATGAACGCTTGCTGATGTATTCATTTGTTAATGACAAGTAAGTCATCCTGTCTTCATACGTGCCACTAAAATAATTGAGGAGAGGACAGTTTGAAGACTTGTATGAATTTCATATCTTGCACCCAAATCATTAGGAAATACATGTAGGAAAACAGGGGGAATAGTCAATCATAGGTATGGTCTTCTGATTAAAAATACTTGAACTCGTTTTTTTGCTAGAGCTTTTTTGTAACAATATCTTTGTATCTTTTTATGCTATTTTTTTCCTCTTTTGGTGTATGCCAATGCATATTTTGTATTTGGTGTATGCTATGGTGTAATATTCCAATTCTCTTGACATACTGAGCCAGCATTTTTGAGTGCCTGTGGTTAGACTCCTAAATCCTAGAGTCACAGAAAAACCCATGATGGAATGAACCCAGGAAGTCTGTAGTTCAACTGTCTGCTTAGATCCATCCATGGTATCTTCATACCTCAGCATACGGATCAACTGCAGTTACTACTGATGGCTTCTTGTAGTGGGAGGAGCTCAGTACTCTGCCAAGCAGACATTTGTATGTGCGTGCCTAAATACTGATGCAAGAGCCCTAGACAATCAGCACAGTTTTGCAAAGTTAGCTGTGGCATTTTACAGTACAATTACTGCCTGTATTGCTGCCCTTGTTTTGGTTTAGGAATGGGTTCTGTGCAGCCCTGTTTTCCCACAGAGCAGTCAGCTGAGCTAGACTAAAAGTGTCTGAAGCAGACCAGGGGTGGCCACACAGTCTTATCTCTCTAGGACTTATCTCTCAGGCAGTACCTGCAGCAGAAAGGGGGCCTTTCAAAACAGCTCTCAAAGTACCCAGGCTTAAAAATGTCGAATGTGGCAGGTTATGGTGTAGGGGACAGTCATGAGGTTCTTGGTCATTGCATGAGGAATATGGAAAGGCTTATCTGCTTCCATAATATCTTTTATGGCTTTTTTGCTTTATAGATTTATGCCTCCTGATGATCCCCTGGGCCGCCATGGTCCAAGTCTGGACAATTTTCTTCGGAAGAAGCCTATTGTGCCGGAACATAAGAAGCAACCATGTCCATATGGTAATTTGGTTTAACTCATTAGTTTTTTGTGCTGCTGGGACTGGGGACCAAGCTTCTGCTTTAACACTGCCAAAAATAAAAGCTTTTAAACATTTAAAAGAAGTTTTTACATTGTTATCATAGTCTGAGGATCTTTGAGATGCTGAGCTGATGGTGGAAACGGAAGTGATTTTTTTCATGTGCTATTTAGAGAACATTTTTATCTACTAGTCGAACTAAAGGAGCAACTTTATTAATCACTGGCAGGAATAGATCCAAAACAGCACCTAAATTCTGCAGGCTCCAGAAAGCTCTTTTCTAATGTGCTTTGGTCATAAAATAGCTAAGTTTTTTTTCTAGAAAATTGATTGAGCTCTGTAAAGTTTAGCTACTGAGCGTTCCTACAGGCACACCACCATCTTGTCTGAGCTGAATGTCTGCTGTGGGACTTTCACATTAAGTTTCCCACCTGTATATCTCCTTGGCCCAATACGGTGAGTGTGTACAGACACGCTGACAGTGTCATGTCCAGCTCAAAATGTGACTGCTAGTGTTGGTCTGTGTTCCTAGAGCACTAGCTGCAGCATGTTACCACTGCCTCTTTTTTCCCATAATACAAGAGAGGAGATCTAGATCTCACCCTGTGTCTCACAAAACCATTTGCAAGATCTGTCAAATTATCAGTAAAACTTTAGATGAGGGGCATTTCCGTTGTTTGATGCTTAACAGATTTTGGGTCAAGTTTTTTTTTTATCTGATCATGTTTGTATTGATAGGGAAGAAATGTACCTATGGACACAAATGCAAATACTATCATCCAGAAAGAGGAAATCAGCCTCAGCGATCTGTAGCTGATGAACTTCGTGCCATGTCTAGAAGCACAGCTGCCAAAACTACAAGCGAAGGAGGACTGGTAAAAAGCAATAGCGTTCCCTGTAGCACTAAAAATGATGGCACTTCTGAGCTGAAGCGTGCTGCTCCAAAGAGGCAATCGGATCCTAGTATAAGGACTCAAGTCTATCAAGACTTGGAGGAAAAGCTTCCCACCAAAAACAAACTGGAAACCAGGTCTGTACCTTCTTTAGTTAGTATACCAAGTTCCTCTGCTGCAAAATCCCAAAGTACTGCACCTTTAACTAACGGCCTTCCATCCGGAGTTCACTTCCCACCTCAGGATCAAAGACCACAGGGACAGTATCCTACAGTGATGATGGCAACCAAAAATCACGGAACACCAATGCCTTATGACCAGTATCCAAAATGTGAGTCTCCTGTGGATGTAGGGTATTACTCTATGCTGAGTGCGTATTCAAATCTAAGTATATCTGGTCCACGTAGTCCTGAAAGGCGCTTCTCCTTGGACACAGATTATAGGATTAGCTCTGTGGCTTCCGACTGCAGCAGCGAAGGGAGCGTTAGCTGTGGCAGTAGTGATTCCTACGTGGGTTACAGCGATCGCTCTTACGTGAGTTCGCCTGACCCACAGCTAGAGGAGAACTTGAAGTGCCAACATATGCACCCCCATGGCCGCCTTAACACTCAGCCCTTCCTGCAGAGCTACCACGAGCCTCTCACACGAGTGCAAAGCTATAGTCACGAAGAACCAAAGCATCACCACAAACCTCCAGTTCCGTACATGGCTGTGCATCTGCAGCATCCAGCGGTCGGTGCTCGTTCTAGTTGTCCAAACGACTACCCTGCATCTCAGAGTTCGTCACACTCCAAGACCATGCACCTGGGGAGAGCCCTCGTGTCCACCAGAATAGACAGCATTTCGGACTCGCGTTTATATGATAATTCTCCACTAAGACACAGAAAGCCTTATTCTGGCCAAGATGGGCTTGGAAGTTGGGATAGGCAGAGTTACGGGATGGATGCGTATGGCTACCGGCAGACCTACTCCTTGCCGAGCAACCCCACGCAGCCATGTTATGAGCAGTTTGCCTTCCAAAGCTTGCCTGAACAGCAGGACCAGACCTGGCGCGTACCTTACTGCGGAATCCCTCAAGACCCTCCAAGGCACCAAGACACCCGGGAGAAGGTTTACATAAATCTCTGCAACATCTTCCCCCCTGATCTTGTGAGGATTGTTATGAAGAAGAACCCTCACGTGACGGACGCTCAGCAGCTCGCTGCAGCCATCTTAGTGGAAAAATCTCAGTTAGGTTATTGAGAGATGATGCATCTTTGTGGTGTCCAGTAGTTTTCAGCTCAGCTCTAATGCTGAGGGAGGTTTGCTACAATAGCATTTGGGATCTCCTTCTCAGCAAGGAGGTTATATAGTAATCCGTTTATGTGAAATACATGGAGTCTGTATGTATAGCCCCATGCATCAGAAGTACCAGATATGTTTTGTGTTCTAGTTTGAAAATTTTTAAATGGCTATTTTCACAGCTGGAGAATGTTCCAGTTTAAATTAATATATATATATCTATACATATATATAAAAAAAAAAATCTGTGGTCTCTGGTTATAATCTTTGGTGCATCAGGGGTTTATATGCAGCACTTTCTATCCTTGTTACATGTCGTTGGGATTTTTGTTTTCGTTTTTTAACTTGCTGGATGTTTCTCCTTGGGCTGCGTGGTATTAAAACAACCTGCGGAAAGAGGATTTTGCTACTTTTGGCAGGCGATTTTCAAGCCAAGTTTTTGAACTTTTTACACCACCATAAGTATGTATGTATGTTTGTTTGTTTGTTTGTTTTTGTGAGCTTTTTTTGTGCTATAATCATCTATTTATAGGAAACAAAGATTTACTACAGCACTGACTTCATTTTTTAAACAAAAAATTAAGTTACCAGGTAATGGTGAAATGGGTAACAATATATTAGTAATTTATAGTACGGCACTTTGCTTTGCTTTCTTTGTTTCGTTTAAATAGTTACATGTTTTGTTGATGCAGTCAATTAGTAAGATCAGATGCAATCAGAGGAGGAAACAAAAAATTTTTTTTTTTTAATTAATTTATGGATAACGTAAAAGCCTTATTGCCTGATTTTCAAAGGTGCTGAGAATTCGCGTCCCCCGTTGAACCTAGCAGAAGCTGCAGATGCTTAGAACCTCCCCCAGCCAGGCCACCCTGAGTGTTGTTACCCAGCTCTGTGTATTCTGGTCAGTAGACGGGTGCCTGAGACCATAGGGTCCCGTTTAGTTGGTTTATGTGTTTTTTCTTTGTATTGCTGCACAAGTGTACCAGATAAAATACGCTTTTCATAAAATATTTACCTGTTTTTAAATGGATTTAATTATCTCAATGCAAGTTTTGTATTTAAGATACTGTTTGATTTTTCTTGCTATTTATCGAGGCTGGCCTGAAAAGGTTTTGTGTGTTGAGGATATGCAACATTTCTTAACTGCACTATGGCAATGATATAGTAGCTCAGAATAATAACTTAAACTTTTTTTTGTTTCTTTCTGTTTTGGTTGGGGAGGGGAGGGTTGCGGGGAGAGAAGATACGTACGTGTTCCTGAAGTTAGGTTTTGGCCTGTTGCGTCATGAAGGCCTGATTCTTGCCACAAACAGTGTAGTTTTAGAAACAGACAAACCAAGTCTGTTTTAGTGTTAGTAAGGGATATTTCTGGTTTTAAGTCATGGGTTTTACTAGCACCTCGTAAGCTTTTTTTTTTTACGTATATATATAATAGAAATAGTTTTTGCAATTGATGTCAGATGTACTTACGTGGCATAGTTGCCGAGAGTTTTAGGTTTCCATCCATTGTAACAATGTTCAGTGTTAAAAAAAAAAAATCACTAGTTTACACTATAACTGCTGATAATTTTGGTACACTTGCTGAAATTTAAAGTAAGGCCCTGAAGAACCAGAAAGTACCTTTTACTGTTGATACAAATTGTATCTTTTTAACTGAGAAATATTTTGATTTGTAGATTTAGTAGAAACACAAATGTATAATTATAACTAGTCTTTTGGGCAACATTTTATCCCTTATTTCAAAATTAGAGATTTCGGGCATAGAATAGACTTAGTCAAGTAAAAGTAGATATTTATTTAGGTGTCTGTCTCAATTTCACATATTAAAAAGAAAGAAAGAAACTATTGGCATCTTCTTCCTTCTAAAATCTTTGTAGTGGGAACTTGCTAAAATAAAGGTAAAATGCTGCCTGAAAATTACGTCCAAGCACCTTTGAATACGAAGACGTTTTCACTACTCGCGTGACACCGTGTGTCGCAGCGAGTAGGGTTTGGGTATATGGTAAATGCTTCTGAAGAGCATTGTGCTAATAGACATATCCAATAATCTGAACCGTGTTCAGCAAACCCATTCAGGGCGTAGCGCTCACGCGGCTTCCACTGCTGATGTGCTGCGGGATCTGCCGTCGCCTGTCCCCGCGGCGGTACCGGAGGGGCTCTACGCCGTCTGTCCTGCCTTGTCCATTTAGGGAGAGGACCTCTTCACCTGTGGCAACAGTTTTTTCCCTGGATTGAGTTGGTCGCCATCCGTAGAGCATGTTTTAATGTAGAGATCGATGCAGCGCTGATGCTGAGGTTTGGACTGGGAAATGGGTCTCATCTTAGTTGTACACTAAGATTTTTTAAAACTGAATTACACTGAAGTACTACACCATAGTGTAGATGCAGCTGTTTTAATAATGCAATTATTATATTTGTGTTTTAATGAGTTTCTACATTTATGTTTTATGTAGGAATTTACCTCTGCCAAAAGAATTCCTTTACGCGTGAACAGAAACGTGTGTATGACATATGTAATAGAGGCGCTTTGTCTTTCTCCCTGTCACATGAGCATCAGAATGCTTCCTACTACCTACACGTAGCAGTCTGGCCCAGCGTATTGGATCAGCCGGCTCAGCCACGTCGTTAAAACGGTGTGAGGAGACGCGTGGGACTGTGCCACAGCGCCCAGAGCCAGGTTGTCGGTATCGATGGCCTCCGCGTACGTTTAATGCAGTATTGAATCCCTGAAAGTGCGTTGATTGCTGGAGAATTCTTGTAATAGGTTCTGTGCTTTGTACTCAAGCACTGGAAATGCTTTAAAAGTATAAGAACAGGAGTAGTTTGGTGGTTTTAATGTTGTGCAATGTTGTGCTAGTTCCCCTTAGGCTCTCTTATGTTGGGTAAAGCAAACTTACTGTGGGCAAAACATTGGCCTTGATACTTCCTTTGGTTTTGCTGTGATAATAGAATGAGGAGTTGCATGCGAAGCCCTCTCTGACAAAGAGATCAGTCTAAATATTTAACAGCCTAAAGAGAGGACACCAGTAATAAACATGAAAGCAATGATACTGGCCAAATACTACGTTTGTCACTGTAATTACGTTGATGCAAATAACTGAACTCTAGCACCCCGTGTTTCTTAAACAGTAAAAGGTAGTTCAGTGATACTGTCTTTGCCCAGTTGAGCGCTAGAATTGCAGCGAAGAATAGATACCTTCAAGTATCTCCACTAAGGAGAGGGCAGTGCTTTTCTTTGTCTTCAATAGCTGAGAATTGTTTTAATACTTACCAGAAACTCCATATTTTTAGATACAGTCCTAAGCTATTATAGCTACATCAGTAATAGTATAGAGATACACAGTATTTTGAATGCACATTTACATTAGGCATCTGCCCACAACTGCTTTGTATACAACAATGTGTTGCCAATATTTATAGAGTTTTTAAATATGTTCCATGGATACTTAACTTTGAGCTAAATATTCCCAGGCTATGACAGTATTAATTGCTTTGTTGTCTTTTTTTTTTTTAAACATGTATGTGTGTGCATATACACGCGTATACACACCCCACCCCCTCTCCCATACTTGGCAAGTGAGTTTAAAACTACTGCTAATAGTCTGAGGTAAGATCGTATCTTTTCAGGTGTCCTATTTTCTTTGGTATGATTGAATTGTAGCTCGCTCCTCCACTGCAAAATAGCTCTGCAGAGAGCCAAAAGCCTGATGTGTTCGTGTGACACCCCAAAAAAGGCAGCTTACCAGTGTGGTGAAGCTCTTGAAGGGGACTTTTGCAGCTTTGGAGTACCTGGACTGTTGTTGAGCTGTTGATGATCTTCTGCTGTGAAAGTTGTAGCTAACAGTGAACGCTTTTCAAAAAATGTCAAAGCTATCGGTGTAAACCAGAGTACCTCACGGGGATCGCAGAGCGGGGGGGCATTGGCCCCAGCAAGGTGAGCACCAGAGGACTGAACGCCTTGGGTGAGAGATGCCGCAGTCAGAGACTACCAAAACATTTATCAGTTGATGGTTTGACCGAGGTATTTTTGATGTGTAAAGCTTGAAAAATGAGACACAGCACTCTCATACTGTCTGGAGCATTTAGAAAAATACCCAACTGACTTTGCATTGCTACTGAAAATTGAAAATACTGTGCAATTAAAGAGACCATTTTTTTTAAATAAAAATAATTTAGAAATTATTTATTTTGATTTACAGTGTGACTCTTGCTAATTTATTCCTTGCATTGTAAGGCCATAGTGGAGTGCCATTTATATTTTTTATTTATCGTAGGAACTAAAACTGCTGAGAAGAAAAAACAATAGACTTAAAATAAAACAAAACTCTATGGCCTGGTTTTGTTTTTTTTATAAAAGGGCTAAGGTTTTATAAATGTCAAATCATGCGTTTTATATACTCTGTAAATTTTAGAGAAGCGTGGTTTAAGAATTTTGTTCCAATTAAATATGTACGTGCACATTGTTCAGACTAACCGTGTAACTAATCCTAAAATCATCTGTGTTAAATGATTGTTCCAGCTAACCTTTTGCTGTGTAACATGAGAGGTGTTCAGGCTTCATCTGTAGATGTTCTAGAATACATTTCATGTCTGTTAAGGTTTCATCAGAAACTGGTGATCTGGTCACCTAATCAGACACAAAATGCCTGTTGGCATGTGGTGATATCACCCTACCGTCTGCGGCCTTTTCCTTGCAGTGCGTTACACGTAATACGCTGGTACACCTGGAGCAGACGTTTATCCAGGCACTGTCACATGCAGCGTGTTCGTTCATAGTGACGGATATGCTTTAAAGAATTTTCCAGCTTCCGTTTTCAGGTCTTGAAGGGTTGTCATAACTTGTGCTTGAAGTGTTTATTACTCTGTCTACCCTTTCACCTAAAAGATTGCAATAGTCCTCATCCCATCTTAGACTTAATAGCTGTTTGAGAGCCTGGTCTCCTGAACGCTTACACATACGCCCAACTTGAGCACAAGTACTCGCCTGGGCCAATTTTAGTGCTATTAGAGAAGACCTGAGTAAAACTGGCATAAGTGTGGGAGGACTGGGGCCTTGAGGAGCATAGCTGGAGCACAGCTGGGGAGCTGCCTGCTCCCAGGAAGAGGTGGGATCTCACTGGTGGTGGTGCATCTTCTGGCCAGGTTTGCGCTACAAACCAAATCGACGTGGATGTTTAAGCACATCCATCCTCAGTGTTTCAAAGCTCTAACAATCTGCCCTTCACCTTGCAAAACAAAACCTCTCTGCTTCTTGTAAGCCAACTTTTTATTTTGGTCTCAGATGAAGTCTAATTTACCAAGTGAGGTTGGCTAGTTGGTTACTTTTAATTTATCTGAATGACATTTTTAATGAAACTGATATTTAAAAACTGGTTTACCAGCATATTACAGAACATCCTGCAAGGAAACAAAAATGCAGATACAGCAGCAATAATTGTGTTTTGTAGTTGTTCTTCTCCTCATTATTTCTGTACTTGTGTTGAGTAGGTGAGATTTTAATATTGTCCTGGAGTGCACTGAAGTGAAAACATGAGTTAAAAATAACATTTGGACTACTCGATAAAGGAATTACCTAACTGGCTCTTTGCTCCTTCACTGGTTGTTCTGTATTATTTATGTGATGTGACTATTCACATCTTAAAACCAACTTCCAAACCATAAAAAAACCACCATGTACATGGATTCTGCTTCTAGAGAAAAAAATAAAGATTAATTTTCCTCATTGATGGGCTGTTTTTGTTTCGTAAAAAAAATAATAAATAAAAAATAGAGAGCAGCATAGATGGTAACAGTGAGTTATAGTCTGCTTTCTGTTCCTGCCTGCACAGCAAAACTGTCACTCTTGAGTAAATTTAAACAGTTTCAAACATAAAAAACATTGTAATATTTTTAAAGTAGTAATTCATATTTAATAGGTGCTTTCCCCTCATTTTGCATACTGAAAAGACTGAAGCTCTGGGGTTAAATAGCAATGCCAGTCATTTAGTAGCAGAATTTGCATGGAGACTTTGTGCCAGTGGATCTGGTCTGCTTTTTGGTACTGCTGAACATCTAGTCATCTTTCATTGCATAATTATTAGTGGCTTAGCTCAGAATGGTATGGGGTGAATAGAACAGAATTTAGCACAGAATTGTGATTAATGCAAAGATAAAGCAGAAGCTGCTACAAGCTGTGATAAAAATGACTCTTCGAAGTACATGGAGCTGTCAAATTGGGTTTTTTTGCCAAATTGCATTGCCTGGTAGGGCCCACATTCCAGATGTACTGGGACCCCTTTCCCTTCCCTCTCCAGCCCTACGCGTGGGCACATCAGCACCCAGCCAACCCTGAAACAAGGAGCAAAGCAGGGTGGTACGAATGTGAAGGGTATGAGCAGTTGGCCTTAAAAAAAAAACAAAAAAAAAAAACCAACTCAAAAATCACAATGTTGCCCTTCATCAGTTTTGACCGCTGGTAATTTGCTTAACGCAAATGTTTTGCGCAGCTGTGAACATCTGCTGTTCTGCTGCATCCAGCCTGAGCGTGGGACACGACTGCGCCTCTGTTCAGGGCAAACAGAGGCACCGGAGTGAAACATAAAGGTCCCTCCTCGGCATCTGGGTGGAAATACTGCAGCAACGTACCTCCGGGGATGCTGATCTCCAAACTCATGGTCATGTGCACGAACCGTGACCGATTGCATTGGCAGCAGAACGGAGGGGCGATGGGAAGCTGCGCGTGCGTAACCCAAGGGGTGGGAAGCGCTTCCCTGACTTGCAGGGCCAGGTGGTCCCGTCCCAGGAACCACCCGTGCTGCCCACACCACTGCTGACATGGTTTGGCTTTAGGTGGTGGTTCCTTTGCAAGCTTTGGCCTGGGACTGCTTGGCCTCTGACCAAGAGCAACATTTTGTGCTCGCATTGCCTTTTTCTGATCTCCTGCTGACTCTGGGCACCTCTGTTGCCTCATCAGACGCCAGGCTGGGGTGTACTGGGGCATCGCTGGCCCTGTTCACCCAGCGCCTTCAGCTCAGCTGAGCCTTTGCACTCACCCCACGGAACTACATTGGTTTTTTCGGAAGTGCTGTTTGACTTGTCATCACTACTTTTCAGTAAACCAATGCTTGGAGCTTGAGCGAGGAGCTTGTATGTAAACAGAGAGCGGGTCGGGGTGAAGGATCGGGTCTCCAGCAAGAACAGATGGACCAATGGCCTGAGGTGAAGTGTTCTTGGCTGCTGATCAGTTGTGTTGGTCAGCTGCTTAAAGTTTCTCTCTAAAGCATTTGCGTTGTGTCTCAAAGTGATAGATCCAGAAGTCTTCTATGTGCAGAAGATTTGTGTAGCTCAGCCAGCAGCTAAACTACCACAGGGCCTCCTCCCCCTCAGTGGGGTGGAGAGAACAGAAATGTAACAAAAGGCCTGAGGGTTGAGATAGGAACAGGGAGGGATCACCCACCACCATGGCCACAGGCAAAACAGACTCCACTTGGGGACAAATCATTTGTTACCAGTTACTTCAGAGATGATCTTGAGAAACAAAGCCAGATCTTAAAAACAACTTCCCCCACCCCTCGCTTCTTCCCAGCTCTACGTCCTCCTCTCCAGCAGTGCAGGGGGACAAGGAATGGGGGTTGCAGGTCAGTTCATCACAGTACGTTTCTGCCACTCCATCCTCAGAGGGGAGGACTCCTTACACTCTTCTCCTGCTCCAGTGTGGGATCCCTTCCCACAGGAGACAGCTCTCCACAAACTTCCCCAACGTGAGTCCTTCCCACAGGATGCAATCCGTATCCATCAGATTGCTCCAGCGCGGGCTTTTCCCAGGTAGTCACAGCTTCTTAGGGGCAGCCACCTGCTCTGGTGTGGAGTCCCTTCCCACAGACTGCAGTTGCATCTCTGCTCCACCATCAGTCTCCAGCAGTGTGTAGGGTCCTTTCCCAAGGGAGACAGTCCTCTACAAACTCCTTCAGGAACAAGCATCTCTGCTCCAGCATGGACTTCTCCATGGGCTGCAGGTGGATCTCTGTGCCACCGTTTTCTCTCATGGCTGCAGGGGGGCCGCTGCCATCTCACCACGGGCTGCAGGGGAACCTCAGCTCTGGCACACCTCCTCCTGCTCCGTTTTCACTGACCTGGTGTCTGCGTAGTTGTTTCTCTCAGATCTCAGTCCCCTCTCTGCTGCAGCCGTGCTGGACCTGACGAACCTTGGCAGTCTCAGCAGGATGAACCCTGCTCCGTGGGTGTTTTGGAGCTCTCCAAGTAACCCAGCACAGGCAACAGCCGCCCACATGGGAGGCCAGGGTCCAGCCCCCTGCTTGGGTTCCTTTGTCCCCTTCTTAAATAAGTCATTTGTAGAGGTGCTGACTGGCTCAGCCCTGGCCAGAGACCAGTCTGACCGGTTTTGGAGCTAGGGAAGCTTCTCCCATCTCCTTACAGGGGCTATCCCTGCAGCAGCCCCTCCCCCACTACCAAAACCCCACCACATAAACTCAGCAACAGCAGTAGATGAGGAAATTAGCAGCCTTTGCACACTTTCCCTTATGTTTTTTTAAGTAATCACCTGGCAAGAAAATGCAATTTTGTAGGGCAGAGGCTCCATCCCCAAAGCACAAGTAAAGGACAGACCCACTTTATGGCCTCAGAAGTGCAAATCGCTTCCACCGTATTTATCAGCCAGACCAGAGGTGTCTGAAGACCCCACACATGTCTCAAAAGGTCCTGTCCCACTCTGCTTGACCTGCAGCCTCCACCCAGGTGAGTTAAGGAGAAAATGGGTTGCTTTTCCTGCAAGTCATTGTTCCCTCGGAGATGTTGCTTATGGTGAGGGAAGAGGAAAACCCCCTTCAGATGCAGAAACCAGCTGCAGGTGGGAGATATGTTGAAGCCAAACTACTCCAAAGCTGAGTGCTGTAAGTCCAGAGAGCTGAGGAACAAAAGGTTGGGTTGAGTGGGTGGCCACAGCCCAACCATGACCATTGGCTTCTTGGCCCTGAAAAGAGCAAGAAGTAACAAAGCCTAGAGCATGTCCTGACCTGTCACCAGGCCTGGGTCATAAGCCCAGCACAAGATCTAATGGGCAGGTTATAACTTTTCTGTTACGTAGTTGTTTAAGCACACTGAAGTTATTTATTTTCTATAAAATACTTGCCCCTTCCCTGGCCACACTGCCCACTTCCCTGTTGGTCTCTCACCCTAGGATGCTCCAGCTCTTGCGCTGCGGGATGCTACCTGGTGGGGGATGCTGGGTGAGCGGCACAGTCTTCTCTGAGGGAGTCAAGCACCCCCAGATCACAGCTTCCAGCCACGAGTGCCCTAAAAATTGCTAAATTACTGATCTCATTGCTTATGTTTACAGTTGTGATGCTGCATTCGGCCCACCGCAGCACGCAGAGGATCCACCCACTCTGTTCCATACAGTATGTCCATCAGTGGCCATGTTAAAACACTGAGGGAAGGGCAGCAGAAGTGCTGCAGCCGATCTTGACCAAGGGATTGCTTTCAACATCAGTATTCCCAGCCGTAACTCTTCTCTTCAATGAGACCTGACAGTCACCAACGGAGTCATGCTCATTCCTTGTTCTTTGAGGAATCCGGTACAGTGGATAATTCAGAGTTGCAAAGCTGTGTCATTTGGGATGACATTTGTCCCTGGACACGTTGATTTCTCCATAGATGGTTTGCTGGCATAGGCTGGATTTTGTTTTACGGGATTGCTTCAAGAATGCCAAGTCCAGTCTTTTTTTTTTGCTCAAGACACTGAGCTGCCCGTGCTTGTAACCCAGTTTGGTCTCCTTAGATGGCAGTCACACCACTGCTTGAGGTCTCTCCTCCATAGCTCTGATTCCTCCCTTGGGCTGACCAAAGAAAGGGAGTTTCCCTAATTCAGTCGAGTCTTTAAGAAGTCCCATGAGGCTCTGCTCACCTGCATCACACCAGGCAGGCTTGGAGAGCCTGTTACAAGGTTACAAATTTCCCTTGCAATGGCTTTGGCAAGAGCCCATGTGAGCCTGACAGGCATCCACAGCAGCTCCTGATGCAGGTTGAAGCATTGTTACGTTGGAGATGAAGGACATCTGTCAGTCATCCTGGAGCTGAAACCTGAGCTAGACAACCTGTATGACCTTGTCCAGAGGAGCTACAGGGGAGGCTGTTGTACAACCACTCAGGGATGCTCCTCCCAAGGCCGTTTCCAAGCAGGAGAAAGCGGCACTCGGGCTGCTCCAGGCAGTGTCCTCCAGCCTCGTTGGATCTTTGAGCTCATTCTGTGATGAAGAGACATATGAGAGGTTTTCTGCTCCAGTGAACAGTGTCCCCATTGCTCCAAAGGTTTGCTGCGACTGTAGAGAAAAGCTGGCAAGGAACGGGGCACGCATTAGGAGTGCATGCGTTGAATGCCACCCTCATCCTCCTCT
Source organism: Tauraco erythrolophus (assembly GCF_009769465.1). Lineage (NCBI taxonomy): Eukaryota > Metazoa > Chordata > Aves > Musophagiformes > Musophagidae > Tauraco > Tauraco erythrolophus. The sequence goes on along the minus strand of NC_141465.1, from coordinate 117,819,939 downwards.
TCAGCACAATGGCAGCTGGCCTGCGTTCAGCAGCCCCAGGGCCCACTCCTGAGACCCCCAGCCTGGCAGCAGCAGCAATGTGTTGAAAATTATTGAAATATCCTCCACCGACCAGGTTTGTTCCGCGCTCTGTTTTGCTGCACCTTCCCACTCGCATGGTGGGCTCCCAGCGTCCTGCAGCCACCAGGAAGGAGCTGCTGCCCTGTTTCTCTGCCCATCCCTGGGGATATATCCAACGTCAGAAGCCCCTCTGTGGAGGGCTTGGGAAAAGCTCCAGGCTGAGGAGGACCTGCCTAAAACCAGCTTATAGGAGACTAGCCCTCACTGGAGCCCCTCAAGGCAGGACCAGGGGGTGGGTTGAGGAACAGGGGTGCCCCTCTCCCACCACAGCCAACAGCCCTGTGCTGGGACACGCAGGTAAGCATCCCATGGCAGTTGTGCAGAAGATGTTCCCAGTGTCTCTCTGATTAATGGCCTCCATTGAAAGGGTTGGACTTTTTTCTTCTCCTCCCTCCCCGTCTTTGCAGCTGAACTTTCCAAGAGCAGCCAGTAGGTACAACGGGAGTTTGTAAATTAATACAAACACTGCTATTAATTTACATTTACAGCATTCAGAGGCTGAGGCTCTGCCGGGGTCTTGTCACGGTCCCCATGGCTGAGGAGAGGCAGATGCTCCAGGAACCGCAGAGAGGGATGATGTTATGTTTGTTTATCGATTTATTTTATATAAGAAGAAACGAGTTTCCCTTGGCTCCTTCTGTGATGAAGGGATTTAATTAATGCTGAAACCCCCCACGCACACCAGATGCAGCAGAGCTGCTCGTAGTTGGCATGGGCTACCTCGATAGAATTATTCCAGAGAAAGGAAAATGTCAGCATGATGAAAACAGAAGGTGTTAGTGTGCCACGTGCTGCCAGGAAACGGGGCCGCTGCCCTACTCTGAACCTGGATCAAACTTGTAATGAAATTTAACTTGTTCACCCCACCCCCTTCTCTTTTGACATTTAGAACTGATTTAGCAGGATAACACCTGCCCCTGCCGAGGGCCAGCGAGCGCGGCTGCAGGAGGCTGCCGGGACTGGGCAGCTGTGCAGGCTTCCATGCAACTATGGAAAGCAAAGTGGCAGCAGAGCTTCAGTCACACCATCGCAGAGAACTGGGGAAAAACCCCAAAATATGTGTAGATTTACGACGTTACATCGTAAAACTGCAACCACAATACGTCAGACAGACCTTTACCTACAGGTAAACACCAATCTGCCATTTCAATGTCATCATCCTTACTGGGGCAAAACCCTGAACCCCTGGGGTGGCTGAGAAACCTCCTGTGGTCTTCTCACAAGCACGACTGTCACCCTGTGTGGAAGACTGTGACAATTTTCAGCCATCAAGGCTTACACAAAGGGGCTGCTGCAACAGAGAAAGCAATGTCCCCAGGCTGAGTCCTCCAGCAGCTGCCGGTGGGAGCTGCCACCCCTTCCCAGATCAGCTCCTTCTCGCCACCAACAGTGGGTGTGAACCTGCAGGTTCCAGCTAACAAGTAGCTGAGCTACATCAGAACAGCTGACTTTTGAACAAAGCTACCATCAGCACTCAGAAAGAGCCCAAAGCTTTCATTACATCAAAACCTCTTTCCTTCAGGTTTCTATTTTGAAAGCTGTCAGCTAAGGTACATCACTCTTCATCTTGCACAACTCCCCCTCTGCAGGACATCCACCAGAGTACTTCAACACTGACCACAGAAGCTAAAAAGCATCGCAGGCAGACATCAGCAAAGACAGCACAACAGTAAATAAAATCCTCGGGAACGTTTTGCAGTTGTCCTGAAGATGTATCTGTGTGAAAGGGTCTTACAACCTTTGTCAGAAACCTGAAGTAAACATCTTGGAGAAGGCTGCTTCAAGTTGCAGTTACTGCAGAAACACTTTAAAATCTGGCTAGAGAAAATTCATGGAGGCCACCATGCCTTGGTTCCTCTGAGCACCAGGAACATCTCTAAGCCCCCATATGGGTCATGCAAGGAGAGAGAAGCTGCAGAAACAATTCTAAAATAATTGAGAGCTGAGCAAGCCAGTCCCAAGGCACGGGTGCTGGTCTAGATGTGCAAAGCAGCCCCTGAAATCCCACAGCTCTGGATTTTATGTTCCTCTCGAGGTCCTGAACCTAAGCCTTGCCCTCCAAGAGCTGAGCCAGGATCTTCCTTCAACTGATGGTGCCCTGGTGTAACCCACCACCAGTTAGTGGTGGGAGGAGGCTTCCTTCTGCGACCCCCAGCTCAGCAGGGGTTTTAGCAGGAGGCTGGCGGTGACCCACAGCCCACCCTGCCCACCCACAGCCCTGAGGGGTGCAGACGTGGTCCCAAACCGTGCCAGGATGGAGAGCCCACTGCACACAGTTCCCTGCTGTTGGCCAAGACAAAGGGCTCCTCCTCGCAGGCAGTGGTAGCTGCCTGCAGGAGGCACAGCCGCCAGCACCCAGGGCAGCACCCCGGTTCAGCGGGAGGCTTGCAGAGCACTGAGGCAGTTCCCAGCCAAAAAATTCGGATGCCTGCTGTGGGGCTTTCACAGCCACCGTTGCTGGTCCCAAGTCCTCCCGTGGTTCTACCTGCACAGTTCCCAATACAAGAGGCTGTTGTGCAGGAAGGCACTGTGGGGAGCACAAATGTTTCCAAGGTTTGGTATATTCCCAGGGGATGCAATCTGAATTTAGGAATAATTCAAGTGTCCATCTACTCAATTATCAGCTGCCTTAGTTACCAGCTCCCACCTTTTCCGTCAAGAGCAATCCTTTCTTCTCAAATCCAGCCTCCCGTGGCTTATCTGATCACAGCACAAGACGTATACCCGGAAACTCCACTTGGGACTGGTGCCACAAAATGAACTAAACTTCTCAGAGAAACGAAGAAAAATGGCACGGTCTAGCAATACGCAACACTGATCACCAAATGAACAGTGATTCTTTGGATTAACATTAAAACCCATTTATTCAGGCTGTTGTGCCGGGTGCACAATTCCACGAGGTTACGTATACACAGTATGCACGTCCTAATAGCGTACAAAAAGGCAAGTAGCAACAGGTGCTTACACTGGAAACATATGTACAGACATAGTAAATCGGAAGTTTTACATTAGAAAATTATCTGACTCTATTCCTGTATCATCGAGGCTATTAGAAATCGTGTAGAAAACCAATAAAACTTGGAAAGTATCTACTCTTATTTCACTTAACCCAGGCTGGATATAGAGTCAGGTTTCCCACACTACATCATCTTGTGGGCAAAGCCTACAAGATCCCCAAGCACTTTGAAGGGTCACATCACCGTTTGCTCTAACACTTCCCATTACATGTTAAAGATTAACATATTAGTCTTATCTCCTGTTTTTCTTGGAAGAACAACAGCTTAAATAATTCAAAAAGCTAATTTTTCTCTCGGGAAAAGACAACAAAGGAGAGATTTAGTGAGACCATGAGAGAACCAAACATTAATGAAACGTCGTAACAGCACTCCCTGGTCCTTCCAGAAAACTCTTCACGGACCAGGCAGCACCTAATTTAAAGCGCTGTGAACTGTCCAGATTTACAGAAGTGCAATGGCAGGCCTTGGCAGACCCCAGGTCTTCTGCTGATCTTTACCTTGTTCCTATCCTAAGGGCTGCAAGAGATCGTACTTTTGTAACCTGCACAAAAAGACACAGAGAGATCAAGTAGATTTAGCAAAAGGATACTAAACAAAAATAATAAATAGAATTACGCAGCAACAGCATAAGAGCCATACTTCACTCTGCAACTATTCTGAAAAATATCAAACTCCTGAATTTAATTTCCAACTGAATTTTGTTCAATATGTCATCAGAATGAGAGAGCATCAGAAAAGATGTAAGAAACCACAAGATGTGGTTCTTGTGGCCAAAGCCCCCAAGGACACCCAGAACCCATCTTCATTGAGTTTCAGCTTCAAGAGCGAGTCCAACTCTTTTTAACTACTTTTCTAAGCCAGAGTCAAATTCTTGCGCATACCAGTACAGTTTTCATGACAAATTACATCATTATAAAGAACCTGACCTAAAATCCACCCAGGGAGTAATTTTAAAGGACTAATTTGCTAACGCAGATGACACGAACCACAGCTGAGCGTGACGTAGGCAAGACAGCGTTAAAACTGCTCCCAAAGGTGGCTGAAATAAGATGCCTTGTACATAAACACTCGAAATATAGGACGTATCTGTAGAACCTTCAATCACAGGCAGTATGATTTCAGACGTCTCTTCCTTTTAGCACAGCACACGTGCCATTCGCTGTACAAGCTCTGGGGTTTGGTTTATTCAGTTCGTTGCCTTACGTGAGCCTTTTGGAGAAAAGGTGTGGACAGCATAAAGAATCTCTCTTGAATTTATTTCTTTCCTAAAATTTAAAGTTCTCTGGTGAAAATCTTTACAATGAGTCAAAATTTACTTGAGTGAAGATACGTTCCAAAAATGTATATTTTCCACGTTGATTTTCATGAAATTTCATTGTTGAAGTGGCTTGAAAAATGTTTTGCTTTTAGTGAATGACTTCCTTAAATATATTATATTATGAATAGGCAAAGAATAGTCAGTATTTTACATTCAGCCTTCCTATACTGCAAACCTCTCATTCTGATTGTTTTAGAGAAATACTTCAGCTGTAAGTATTAATAAATTAGAATTTTCTTCAAAAGGCATCAGGAAAAAAACTTAATTACCAGATTGTCATTCAATAAGCACAGGAAATGAGTTGCTATTTGAAAGTAAGAAGCCTTCAATAGCACTTCTTTACCTTTATGAGCGCTGCTACAGTGTGTAACGCGTAGGAACGTCACCTCAAATTTTATACCACAGCCTGTTTCCCACACAAATTGTTTTCTGGCACAGAAAGTCAGGGGGAAGTTCCAGGGCTTGAGCATAAGCAAGTAAGGCGTGTGGTTAAGTTTTAGAAGTACTAAAACCACTCCAGTGTTTTAAAAGTCGGACAGTAATTCCTGGCCAGGGGTGGGGAAGAGAAACAGGCTTCTGGCAGGGAGTGAAACTGTACACTGGGAAGATACCACTGAAACCAGTGAAATGTTTCCTGGTACTAAGAGATCCCCAGAAACAACTGGCTTTTGCAGAAGAAAAAAAACAAACATGAGGGTAAATAGATCCGACTGATATCAAGGGCGAGACTGAGCCGCACTTACTCTGTATGCTGTAATATTTTAAAAATATTTTTTTAAACACAGTCAGCTTTGAAAAGCTTGATTTCTAAAACTATTCAAGATCAAAGTTTATATAAAAATAAGTAGCAACTTGTGTATTTCACTTTAATACAGCAATTAAAATGGCTCTGTATTAGAAATCTCCAGTTTAATCATATTTTTATACATATCTGTGTGTGTGTATATATATGTATAAGCTACCAAGCTCAATTAAATACTAAGCAAATTATACTGCCCTTTCCCTCAGAAAATAATTTCATCCATTAAGCTCCAGATTGCAAAGCTAGTTGCAGTATCACAGGCAAAACACAATTTTACAAAATCACTGAGGAGGAAAAAGGCATTTTTACTCTTAAATTGATAGAACAAGCCACAACAGAAGTAATTAAGGGAAATATGACTGAAGAGAGAAATATACGGTATTCTCTTCTCCAGTGGTGCCGAAAGAACCCAGCAAATGTCAATTAAAAAATAAATAAAAAGCCTGTTAAATTTTACCAGAGTACTTTGCCACCATAATTTAGTTTGAGAAAATGTCTGCCTTGCTGTACGTAGCTGCCTGCCTCTCGTTTCCACCCTGTAGTCTAAGTAATCAACTAACACAATGTATTTCTTTCAGTATGTCTTAGAGCTTAAACTTCTTTTCCCCACAATGTTTTTAAGCTAATAATGATGCAACATCTTCCTTCCCTGTCTTAATTTACATTCTCATGCTGAAACAAAGTCATTTAATTGCATTAAAGCTCTCAATGATCTAAACTGAAATCTATTCCTCAGATTAAATAAACAGCATAATGCTAGCCAGGACAAAAAAAAAAAAAAAAAAAGTAATACCACAACAGCAAAGCACAGTGAGAAGCAAGAACCAGTGCAAAGATTGGGAGAAACATGTATGAAAAGGGCCACCCAAAGCATATAGAAGCCACTGCTAGAAAGGTTCTCCAGAGTTTATTTTCATGGCCCCATATAAAAATGGGCAGATACAGATAAGAGATCTTTTTCCCCCACATCTGCCACTGCTTCTTAAAGTCAGTGCAGATGGATGAATAACTCCTCAAAGATATCTGTGCTTATGCTATAGAGAACTTCAACTTCTACCAGGGTGACCTGCAGACGAGGTTTGAAGCCAGGCAGGCATATAACCATAACTCTTTTAAATAAGGATCCACAGGAAAAGCTCAACTATTTCATGTTCTTTTCTTTTTAGTATTTTTTACACCCTGGACAACTGTTGTGCAGAAAAGCAAAGTCACGGCACCATGCAGCTGGGCCCGACTGCTCTGCTGTCTGAGCAGGCATAACCATTCCGTTCCAGGGCTTTCCCTTGCATTCAGCCAGACAGATAAGCTACACAAGGAAAGCACTGAATTTCTCCCCCACGTGCTCCCTTGCGTGCATGACTAGGGCTAGGCTCAAAGTTGAACCTCGTGGGTATAAACGCTGTGATTCAGATCTGCCCTGATTTCCTGCCTGCATTCACATACTTGTTTTCCAACAATTTCTGTTCTCCAGAACGCTACTAGCAACTATTAACTAGTCAATACAGTTATTTCTTCTATAATATGCACGCCTGATAAGAGAACGTGTAGCCAAAATTAACCCAGAGATTGTTCCAAGAGTAGTAGTAATGGCGGTAAATTTAAATCTGATGAGTTCGTTGGCTTGGTTGAAAACAACACTATAATGCAAAAGAAGAAGAGGAAGAGCTGTGTTTTCAAATGGTACAGAGAAGAACAGCAACTGGCACTGGGCAGCAAGATGGATGCCTGAAACACTGTTCACAAGAGAAGAGATCCAAGAATTCAAATTGTGAATTAAACTGAAGAAGAATTATCAAGGACAGGCAACATACAGAAGTGTAGATTAATAATACGAAAATTCTTCACATGTGTGAAGAAGCTCGCTGTCCTACCCTAAACCCCGAAACACTGAATCTGCTCACTGAAACAGGAACAAATTTGTTCCCAGGAATAAAGGCAGCAGCAGGATAGACTGGTCCATGTGTTCTGGATGTTACCTACGCGTTCTCAACTTACTTGGTTGTAGATCGAAGCGCACTTGGCAGAAACGTTTTCAGCTTCAGCCCCAATGCAAACGGATCGCTTTCTGGCAATACAACTGCAATTACCATATTCATAGAGATTATTAATTAATCAGAAGTGCTGCTTAAATAAGAGAAAAGCTAGACTAGTTCAACACATCAGTATAACATATTTTAAGAAAACATTTGACACAGTAGTCAACCCCTTTAGAAGCTCAGTTTAGCAGAATATTATTGAAGCTATAGATTAGGAAGTTAAATACTGTATCAAGTTTAATGATGAAATCAAGGGTGAATAAGAAGCATGAAAGCTGAGGCCACAGGGAGTCGTCGGCTTGATATGAGATCCCACAGAGTTCAGCCTACGCGGTCACGGAGCCCGTCATGCGATTACCGTTTCGCATGGGTACGCGTGGGTTTCGCGTTGCTGGAACGAGCAGTGGGGCAGCCAGAACCCAACTCTTATCTGGTCAAGGCAGACATGCTCTAAGGCAAAACTATCAGACAGGATGTCTTCTGCTGAAATTTAGCCAAGCTGTAACACAGAGGCCAGGCTGGGAACAAATGGCCTTAAGAACTCCAAGACCTTTTAGTGCTGGGCAGGAGGCTTTCTAAAAGCCTTCAGCTAAACATTCGGATAATAGCAACTCCTCTCATGTAAATAAAGTAGTTTAAAAGCAAACAAAAAACCAAACCAAACCGAAAAACAAGGAAAAAAAAAAGGCAAAAAAGCAATGCAAGTAGTCCTACCTCTGAGCTTGATCTCTTTTCACCTGATCCACTTATCCAGAGCACAGGGAGCATTAAGGCTTACACACACACATGCATTAGGAATATTTGCACCAGCCAGGCCGCCTCCTTTGATGTGTGTTTCCATCTCCCCTCATTTCTTCCGCAGCCTAAAGCCTACTGCTGCGAACAGAAACACTCTGACACATTATTTACAGAAGCCAATATAAATACCTAATGGAATCCCAGCAATTCAAAAGGCTCCATTTCCCATTGCTGACTTTGTCCTTCCCTGCGCTACGAGCAGTGGGGGCATAACCTATCTCTTCCTGAATATCTAGAATACTGCAGGCATCGCTGCCAATATTGTGGTCTCTTCTTGTGAAGACAGTTGATAGTTCGAGATTGGAGTTTTCAGGGGAGATTTTTTGGGCTTTGGTGAATCCGTTCACATTAAATGGAACATACACATTTGATATGTCAGCAAGCTCTTCGTCACAGGGAAGGGAGAAAAAACAAAACAAGTTGAAGTTTCTCTAACTGCACTCCACAGGAGCAATTTATCAACTCAGAATCTGCAAGCAGTGAAGTCAACACAAGGGACAGACCCCATGAATCAGAACAAAATCAGTAACTGGCCTATGCCTACGGAGCTGGGCTCAGCTCTCTGAAATGAGAACTGGCTCAAACAAATTGGCTGCTGAATTTGCTAAACAAATTATTGGTCACACATAATGAATTTATGGATGCTGCAACAGTACACTGGAAAGGAGTCCTAAACTCCAACGAATAAACGGGTCAGTTAAGGATTCTAGCTCATGTTTGTGTTTGAGGCTGTTTTGTTTTGTTTTTTCCTTAGTCTTCTACCACTACACTTCACCGTTATGCCATCCCTTCCGGCCCTGAGCTGCTCCTTGCTGCTGACTGGGTCCCCAAACTGCGACAAGGACCAGGCATGTAGAACTCACATACTTGCAGACCAATTGGTTGGGGAGGAAAGGTGCTGCATGGCCTGCTCAGGAGCAGAGCAGAGGGACACACCACCAGGCCAGCACCCACAGCAGCCAGCCAGAACCATCTCCTGGCCACTCACCCAGCTGACCAGCCAGCACGGCATTTTGTTTGGGAGGCAGGTACTCCCCATCTCTAAGCACAAACAACAGAATATGCTCTGAGGGGGTCAAAGAAATTACCACAGTCTGTAGGCTGATATTACGTTTTCCGAGAAAATGTTATCACCCAGTCAAGATATATTACGTGTATGAGACAATTTCTATTAATAAGTGAACTTTGCTCTTTTTAAGGCAGCTTTCAATTTTCTTACCCAGAAAGTAGGTTTATGAATGCTAGCATCAACCACCTCATCCCACTGGGACACATCTTTGTTAGAATCCTAAATTCTTGAAACTAATCTGCTGTCTTGGGGAGAACAAGACTTTTTAGATGATCCACACTTGAACAGACATGGAAAATGTTTGCATAAAAATTCCTTTTTGAAAGCAAAAGGTTTTAACTCATCCTTTTAATCTCTATTCTTTCTTTAAAACAATAAAAAAAATATACTTGAGGTACTTTCTCCTCAGAAGTTTGAAATATTTCATTTACAACAAACCTCCTTTTTCCTCAGAAGTGCTTAAGTACATAACTTGAACAGCCCTAGAGAACACATTTTAAGAAAGAGGCAACAGCACAATAACACTTTATAAAACAGGTTTAAAAAAAACAGACGTGAATTTTGTTCAGTTTTGGACAAAATAAACAGAGTATACAAGAAACATGTACTTGAAGAGTACAACCAACAGAAAAATGTAGGTTTTGATGTGTAGAGGGGACTACTTCAAGAAGACAAAATATCTTCTTTCACATCAAGGCATTCTAGGTGACTGTGTTAGTCTGGCCTGTAAATAGTGGCATTATTTTGTATCCATTCCTCTCTACCTCAAGAGCATATTTAAAAAAAAAAAACACACCAACAAACCAAAACAAACACCTTTCAATGCACTTACCTCCCCTTTCAAGCACAATATTCTGAAGTTACATACCTATGCAGAAGCACTCTTAACAAATGAGAGACCTCAAACCTAACTCTTTGGCAGGAGGGGCTCCAAGAAGAGAGAAGTATAAAACTAGAAATATGCACTGTTTGAATCAGGTACACGTGTTTTAATTCATGATAGGAATTCTGCCACATGGAGTAACAAAAGGGTCACGTGCTTGTACTGAGTGCAAGGCCAAATAAATACAAGATAGAATGGAACGTCACCTAAGAGGACGTCTAATTTATGAGAGCTGCTTAGCAGATTCATTTGTGTACCTATTTATACGGGACTGTTCCTGGCTTCTCCAAGTGTATTGGATAGGTGAAAACGCCCATAAACTTGCCATTATCTAAAAACATATGGCCATGCATATATTTGACAGCACTGTCCACTATGATGTGCAGTATCTAAAAAACTACATCAAGGTTTCTCAATGCTTAAGACATTGACCTACTAAACTAAATTTCACTTAACCTGAGGCTAAGCAATATGTAGGCAGTGACTGAAAGTTCTTACATTAGCCACAGAGCTCTTACGTGGCCAAATTATCCTCTGTTCAAGAAAGCCAATTTGCTCTGATGATTCACATCCTGTTTTGAATTGACAATCACCAGTGCTTCCTCCCAACTGTATGCGGTAATTTCTTAAGTGGAGTACTATACTCTAGGGATACAATTTGAAATATTTTTTTTTTTAAATTTCATTTTGACCAGAATGTGAAACAAAAGATGACCGAAATTTGTGCACTGCTCTGGAAAAGGCTATTACAGTGCATTTAGCAAAGCTGTCAGAAAAAAAGTACATTAAATAACAACAATGGACCTCAGAAATTAACTGTATCTCTTTATTGTTAACCAATGAATGTTATCCAAAATAGTAGATGTAATTGTAGCTTAATTGTACAACACAAAACATGATGCTAAAGGAAAAAGCATGTGGAAAATTACTTCACCAAGTAATCATTAAATGTATTCTTAGTATTTCCGCACCTGTAAGTGTTCCCAACTGCTGATGACAGCAGCTATATTACCACTTTGTTCATTGTGAAAATCCATATTACAAATGGTTGTTCCTGGTTGTTTAAGAACAGAAAAAAAAAAAAAATCACACAGCTTTATAAATGGATCTAATCCATTTAGCCCTACTCTCTATACTGTAGATTTATGAACAGCAAACTTTACCAGTATTTTTTCCCAACACTGAAACTGATGTATCAGTGTTAGTGCACACTTTCCAGGGAAAAATGAAACTCACTGGAAGCACAGTATTTCACGTGCTATGGCAAACTGTTGGAATATTTCAGAAATTTGCTTAAGGTGTATGAAGCCTGTGAAACAAAAACTGTTCTTACAATGCACTGCAAGTAGAAATACCAACTTCCACCAAGCAGCATTTTGAAGCATGTGTGCACCATCTGCACATCAGTCTTCAAGGTCAATCAGATATGTTCAGCCCCACAAACCAAAAATATATTAATGTATCTTTATTTTATTTTCATGATGTCACCCCACATAGCCAACCTTTAACTCCGCAAAATAAAAAAAAAACAACTTAGTTGGACTGTTCATAAGAAATTTAAACCTATGGTGCACGAAAATATGTTTAATAAAATGGCAAATTTTAATAGATAAGTGTAAATTTATGAGTGCATAATATCAAACAGAAAAGAGCTGAACCATCCTCAGAGAAAGCAGGGTTCTTCCACTGCAGATATTTACTAGGGTACTATAACAGAAGGAATAACTGCAGTCCGCATTAACTGAAAAGTTACTTCTGAAGCTCAATTTATAAGCAAATTTCTCAAAAAAGCAGGTCTCCTTTTCAAGAGGGAAGGACTCAGTAACAATGAGCTGACATCAGATATGATAAGTACAATACTAACTTCACTGAAAACCGAAGCTATAAACACTTTTACTTCAATTCTGGGAACTTTCATTTTGTATTTGGAAACCCAAACCCCAACTAACTCACACACACATTCTACACCCCTCCCAGGAGATGATAGTATACCAGTGACAGGTTACAGCTTTAAAACACAAGATGCTTTTACAATTAAACTCAACAAAAGGCAGTTAGACAGTATTTAGCACTAAAAATCCTTCGTAAAGTGAAAGGGCTCCTAGTATTCTATAATATCACTGTGTAATGACAGTGAATTTGAACAGTTTTTTTCATGGTGTTTGAAGGACCAGTCATCATGTATATAGTAGTGAGGTAGGATACTGTCCCCTCCCTGGGACTGATGTTTTCATATGCTCCCTTGCCAGAAAGGTCCAGGTCTCCTCTATTGCAAATAAAATAATTACAAGCAAACAGCACATGAAGCTTTGTATTTTTTTTTCCTTTTGCTGCACAAGGACATTTTGCGCACCTAAAACAATCGCCTAGGAAAAGCAATACTTATTCAAGCCTATCAGCAGCCATGTGCTGCCCACAGGTAGTGTTCCATTTAAAAATATTTCTTGGAACTACCACCTGCCATCCAGACCTTTGTGAACAGGTAGGCAAAGAAAACCATCAATGATGACAGGACATGAAACACCAAAGAATTTCACTTGGGAGGAAAAAAAAAAAGGAAACAGAAAGTCAGCAATATCGAACTCTTCAAGGTGTAGCTACACTGGAAAACCTAATTTCCAACTTCATACTGAGATAATACCTTTCCAGTTTAGGTTCAGTTCCATTCTTCTTTCTATCTCTGAATATTTAAGCAATACATACACTTGTCAGTCATTACGCACTTCACATCAGTTTTCAAAGAAAAAAAATATGAAACAATGAAACTGAAAACATGTTGGGGAAAAAACTGCTATGCTTCTCCACACCCTCCCCTCCAAAAAGCTAGAGAATACAGACTGCCCTACTGTTGAATAGCTTCCCCTAAATTTGTCTTCTAGCCACTGTCGTCAAACTGGTATTAAGTGCTTTGGCAAAGTGGGGTGCAATCCATCAAATCTGCAAAGGCCTGCTTTTTTCTCTGTTGGTGGTTCAGCTTTACGAGGAACATATATGCAAAGTAACAGCTCTCACATTGCTTCAAACTCATCAATACGCTGCTTTGTATTGCCTTGTCGGATTTGTCGAAGAGTCTTGTACTTATCACGGCCTGCTTTAACATTCTCAGCATGAAGGACATCATTTTGTGTTTTCTTGGTTTCATCTCTGGCTTGAGCCAACTCAGAACTTAAAGCCTGTTGAATAAAATATTTGCATTTAAGTGCTTTGACTAATCTTTTAATGACTCTGGAATTTCTGATAACAACTATTTTGCAACTTGGATAAGGATTTCTCAAAGTCAACTTATGAAATGTTTGTTGTGCTGTTCAATAACTCAAGTTATCAGGTCTATCAGAAAGACAGCAGAGGGAAGGAGAACAAGAGCATAGGATTCTTTCCTTACATAAGTGTGGGCAAACAAACAAACAAAAAAAAAGACAAAGGCTTCATACTGTAACATCTCAGAAGAAAGAGACCAGCAGGATAAAGCAGGAAAATTACCTTATTTTTTCAATTTCTGCTTGACTAAAGACAGCTTGTTTATCTCCCTGACCCTGCTCAGTGATTGGCCAAGCAGAAAGGATATTACACATACACCATACGAAAATATTGCTGCCAGAAAAAGAAGCAGCAACTTTCCATTTCTTTTATTTCCTTCCCAAATACACTTTTCATAACAAGGCAAAGGGTTACCACTAACACAGATCATTATACTTTCAGGGGTAAGACTAGTCTAGGAGGAAATGCTCCGTTTCAGGGAAATAAGATTAATCCAAAATGGGCATAATTCAGTTTTTATATTTACAACTGAACATTTACTGGAATGTTTACTGGCCAATGCGACAACATACTAATACTTTTAAGCTATAAAACACAATCTTACATCCAATCTTTCTATCTATTCTACTTCTAGAACACTATGAATTATATTGGTTGGTAGATTAGTAATAAACCTAGTAAATGAAAAAAGGCTGTTTCCTTGCCACACCATAATTTCAACGAGAGTTTCAACAGAGAATGAAAACCCAAAGCCTGAATTATTTTAATAAAACTACGAGTCTTCATTACCTGGAGTTGTTTCTTAACACGTTCATTTTTCTGTGTTTCTGTTACCCGTTCTTCCTCACTCCTGTGATTCATGACACCATCAGAAGACAATTCTGCACTGGCTTCAGCATTGTTCTCATCATGTTCATCGTGCTCATTTTCTGTCGGAGGAATAACTGGTGGGGGAGGAGGTGGAGGAGGAGCAGACATCACAGATTTCAGTTCTTCTTTGGTCTTTTCCAAGTCCTCTTGGGCTGCAAAAGCCTAAATATAGTAAGCAGTACTCAGCATCTTTTAAAATGATTTATGAATAGTCAGAAAATTAAAAATAAATATTTGAGATGTTTCCATGTGTCTGGAAACTTCTCCCTTATAAATGATATGACCAGATTACACACTGAAAATTGTCAAATAGGACCACAGGGTAAAAAAAAGATATGACTCAAAATCAGCTGTACTGAGTCCAGCTATTTCCAGCAGTAGACAAGAGAAGAATGAGGGAATAGGGCAGTCATGCTTTCCAGCTTTCCTAGCCTCGTGAAATTTGAGGCTCAGGGACTTCCTAAATCAAAAGTGATGCTTTAAATTTCTTATCTAACCAGAATTTATAAGAACTTGTTCAACCACTTTTTGAACCTGTGCATAAAATTAGTATTCACATCTCATAGCTAATTACAGATCTTGTGAATAAATACTATTGCGCTTTAAACTACTGTCCATTTGCATTTGATGTAGCTTTGTTATTGTTCTGGTTTATCTTTTCACCACTACTCGTGATTTTATACACCTGTCTCCTGAGGTGTTTTCTTTTCCAACACGAAGCTTCAATCTATTTCATCACCATACATAAGGAAGCCATTTCAAATCTTTGACCATACCTTTGTGATGAGAATCTCCCCCCCCTTCATGACTATTTAATATTAAGAAACGAGTTAGAGAAGCATAGGCTGGCTTCAGCAGACTGGAGAAAAAAAATCTTTAAGAAAGGCTTCGCTGAAGCCTAAGGGAAAGAGAGATTCAACCCCATGGACTTCCAGTGGGATTTTCGCACTCATCTCCCTCAGTTTCTTTGAAGTCCTGACTTCACACGGCATGAGCTTATTACTTTATGCTGCCATTCTGAGGCTTCCTCTTCTTTCTTTTTCTTGGCCTCCTCTAGAAGTGCAATCTTGGCAGTGAATTCAGCAAGTTCTGCTGCCTGAAACAAACAAAAGAAATGAAGCAGAAGTTTTAATTTGGTATCATTTTTGCTCTGCAGTGGAAGAATGCAGAGCCTTTGCAGCGATACAGCTGAAAAGAGTTAGTTACCATCCATCACTTCTCTGCTAAGCGTAGGAATTTTAAGCATACATGACAGAGGGAGGAATCAGTACTCTGGCCTGATGGAAATAAGTCCAGAAAAAATTTACTTATCTTCTGCACTTCCAAAGCTTGCTGGGAAAGAGTGAGCTGTAGTTACAAATTAGCATTTGGGGTTGTTTCAGCTTAATACAACTTTAATGGTTCCATCAACACTATTACAATTCTGGATCATAATCTCAGGACTATTAAGCTAAATCTTGCCTTCAGAATTGTGTGCTAAGTTTACAGAAGATCAAAAGCTGGTTTATAGATGAGAAATCATTTATTCTACTATTTTCATGCCTTTCTCAGTTATTATGATGGCATCTACCTGGACTTGTGCAAAGCGTTTGACACTGTCCTGTACAAATCCTTGTCTATAAATTGGAGAGATATGGATTTGATGGACGGACCACTCAGTGGATACGGAATTGGCTGGATGGTCGCACTCAAAGAGTTGCGATCAATGGCTGGATGTTCAAGTGGAGGCCAGTGACGAGTGCTGTTCCTCAGGGATCAGTACTGGGGCCAGTGCTATTTAACATCTTTGTTGGCAACATGGACAGTGAGATCGAGTGCACCCTCAGCAAGTTTCCTGACGACATCAAGCTGTGTGGCGTGGCTGATACGCTGGAGGGAAGGGATACCATCCAGAGGGACCTTGACAGGCTGTAGTGGTAGGCCCATAAGTTCAACAAGGCCAAGTGCAAGGTCCCACACATGGGTCGGAGCAATCCCAAGCACAAGTACAGGCTGGGTGGAGAATGGAATGAGAGCAGCCCTGAGGAAAAGGACTTGGGGGTGTTGGAGGCAATAAGAAGCTCAACATGAGCCAGCAATGTGTGCCGGCAGCCAAGAAAGCCAACCATATCCTCGGCTGCATTCAAAGAAGTGTGGCCAGCAGGTTGAGGGAGGTGATTCTGCGCCTATACTCTGCTCTTGTGAGACCCCATCTGCAGTACTGCGTTCAGTTCTGGAGCCCCCAACAGAAAGACAGGCATCTGTTGGAGTAGGTCCAGAGAAGTGCCACAAAGATGATCCGAGGGCAGGAGCATCTCTCCTATGAAGACAGGCTGAGGGAGTTGGGCTTGTTCAGCCTGGAGAAGAGAAGGCTCTGGAGAGACCTTCCAGCAGCCTTCTAGTACTTAAAGGGGGCCTACAAGAAAGCTGGAGAGGGACTTCAGGAGGGCCAGTTGTGATAGGACAAGGGGTAATGGTTTTAAAATAGAGGGAGGTAGATTCAGGTTGGATATTAGGAAAAAAATTTTTTACCATGAGAGTTGTAGAACACTGGAACAGGTTGCCCAGAGAGGTGGTGGATGCTCCATCCCTGGAGACGTTCAAGGCCAGGTTGGATGAGGCCCTGAGCAACCTGATCTAGTTGGAGATATCCCTGTTCCTTGCAGGGGGGTTGGACTAGATGACCTTTGAAGGTCCCTTCCAGCCCTAACAATTCTATGATTCTATGACTTTGTAGAAAGGCATGTAGGGATAGGACAAAGGCTAAAGGCTTTAAACTGAAAGAGGGTAGATTTCGATTAGATCTAAGGAAGAATTTCTTCACTCTGAGGGTGGTGAGGCACAGGAACAAGTTGCCCGGAGGAGCTGTGGATGTCCCAGCCCTGGAGATGTTCAAGGCCAGGCTAGATGAGGCTTTGAGCAACCTCCTCCCATGGCAGGGAGGTTGGAACTAGATGATCTTTAAAGTCCCTTCCAACCAAAACGATGCTACGATTGTGTGAAAATCTTGAACTAGTAGTAGTCTAGCACAGAATGTGAGAAGATACTGTTAATGCCGGAAACAGAGGAGAAGGAACAAAACAAAAAACAAAGGAAAACCCCAAACCACAGTGCCACCAGCTCCCCACCACCACCACCAAGCTTCAGAGAACAGGGTTCCCATCAGAGTGCAGAAGGAAGCTACTCTTGCTCTCAGCTGGATAAGCCTGACACTATAGAAAGAGAATGCAGTGAGTATTGTCAGTCTGAAATGTCTGCTTCATCATTTAATTTCCTACAGCTCCAGAGTTTAATTTTTTTCTTGCAAGTAGTGGCAAATCTAATGTAGTTTTCTAAAAAAGCTCCCACAACATTCTGTAACAGTATTTCACATACTTTTATCTGTGTTTAAATGTAGTTGACCGTTTAACAAAATAGATATAACCAAGATTAAAGGCTAAATTTTCAACTATTTTTTTCAATTTGCTTCAAAATAGAGTTAAAGCTTCTTACTAGCTGCTCCTGGTTCTTCATTTGATCAGCTGCCTGCTTGGCTAGAGCAGCTTTAGCTTCTTCGGCTGCTCGACGCTCTTTTTCTAGGCGCTCCGCTTCCTCTTTTGCACGCTTTCGTTCCTGATCCAGTTCTAGAGCTCTTCTAGTCTGTTCCTCTAGCTCTGCCAAAAGGAAAGTTTGCAGACAAGACATCACTACTCAGCTCTTCCTCATACATAACACAGATAACAGCTGTAAAACGCTCAAAATAAGTAACCTAGAAAGTTGATAAAGATTTACAAGGCTGCCTCAAGTTAAGAGGAGTTGTTGAACGTGTTACCTGAAGCTATGCTCCATGACTGATTTTTCCCCCCACTCTAAGACATACTTTGCATATACTTCATCTCCCCTGACAACTCTCACAGCCCAGTGTTTCAGAAAACTGTCACTTCACTGATAAAGCTCAACACTCAAACATACGTACACATATATGCAAGGCCTCTTCCAACCTAAACAATTCTATGATTCTATACACTCTCACTACTGGGATTTTATATACATTAAATCATCCTCTCTTATAGTAAAAAAGCAAAAGACTCTTCTACACTATGGAAACGTCTGACAAAGATTCCTCAACTGCACCAGACAATTTAGGTGTGTGCCTCCAGCAAAGTGACCAAAGACCCACTAGAAGGATCAGAAAAATTCTCCATAGAACAGAGCCAAAAAGGTGCAAATAGGAAAATTTTAGATCAAGGGAGGGATAATAGTTGTCTAGCTGCCTGATTAGGAAAATACTGCAATCTAAAGGGTAGAACCCCGAGTGAAATAAGAAGTAATAATCTACCAGTACTGCAAGACAAGATTTGCACAGGCAAAATACACTCCTCCGATGTGCAAAATGAAGTGACTATCAAAAAAGTCTTTCTGCAGCTCCTTGCTGATTCTAATGATAAATTTTCCACTAGGTTTTTGTCTAGGCATAGCTGCCACAGATTCCTTCAACAGGAACAACTGCCCAGTTACTGGAATGTTTCATTTGCCCATCACCACATGTTTTAATACTAAAAAAGTATCTTCCCAGGTATGCTGACACATGTAGTTTTAAGTAGGTCTCATGCAATTAATATTCTTCAGTTGGTTTCCCAGACCCACTACTTCAGTTATAAAATTAAATGAAGAGCATTACAAGTATGTGAAGCTGTACAAATGCACTACTTAAATATTTATGTATTTTATTTAATTTTCTGAAAACACTGCTCAAATAAAATCTTCCCACGAATATGGAGAACAATTAACTACCAACTACAGAACGTAGAAACCATTGATGTAAACACTTTTCCATATGTGAATAGAAGGCTAAAAAGACCAGCAACACATGAACATGGTGTATTGCATCAGAAGTCAGTCTATATTGCTTACAAAAGGTATGAGAAAATGTACATTGTTAAACCTTTAGAATGTGCCTGACTGTTTTGTCCTGGGCTAAACAGCTCTCTCAAACAATTCCTAGGCACAGTTTGTGTGTTACATCCAACCTGTTCTGCATTGAAAGACGGAAAAATACGAGGGTAGAGCCAGAGAATGGTGCCAAGCATATGTGGTTTATTTGGTTTAGTCAGTGATTCTCTCTATCATGTCTGAAGCCAAAAGTTATGAACAGAAGAGAGGAACAGAACTTTCATGAATGTGAACCAAACCTGAAGTGAAAAAAATGAACATGGAGAGGAAAGACCGGGAAATAGCAGAGGCAGGGACTCTACAGGGTGGTTCAACACAAAGAACTGTGATTGGCGAAACTACGTTTGTTCACTAAAATCTGACAAAATTTTAATTTTAAAATTCTCAACTCTTACAAGGGAATAGGAAAATGAAGGAATAAGGAATTTCCAGATGAAAAGCTAAATTCAACAAAATCCTAGAGAAAGTACTTTGAGTCTTCCTCTCTAATTTCCCTGCTCCCTCCAACTCCAGGTTTTCACCACTTTAAGCATTTAATAATTCTGAGTTGAACTGTGAATTTTCTTTAATAAAAAAGAAATTAAACTTTTGTTATTAGGAATTGGTTTTACATTATAAGTATATACACATATGCGCACACACCATTTTTTAACTCTTAACACTGAAAAATAATCTCTCCTCTTCAATTAAATACATCACTAAATTCTTGTTATTAGTAGAAAAATAAATTAAAACAAAACAAAAAATTCCACACATATGAAGAGAACTGTGGAACTGAACTACCCAACTGAACTAAACATTGTCATCAGACATAAGAAATCCAGGACCAGTAAAAGCTCACCTTTCTGAGCCTTCATTGTTTGTTCCTCAATTTGTCTTAAGCGTTCCATTAATTCTTCCTTTTCACGCTCTATTCTTTCCTTTTCCTTTTCTGCTATCTCCCTTTTCTTCTTCTCATTTTCTAATTGTGCCCTGAAAAAAATAATAAGAGGGTTTTTTAACCTCAAACAGATTAAATTCTACTCTAAGGATGCTAGTAGTCTATTTTTCAGTTTACTCAGCTAGTAGAGAAGCACGTACTTTAAAATGTTTCAAATTCAGTTTACAATGCAAGAAGTAGCAAGTTTCTGTTTCAAAATACTGTATAGAAAAACAATTTACGAACAGAACTGATTAGCAACCTCGGTTATGGTTCAACCAGGTAAATCCACAATTATACCTGCATTTTAGACATGGCTGATATTTCATCTGGGCTAGAAACGTCAACAGTATTTTCGAAATATAAAAAAGGTAAGTCATTACATTCTTCACTGACCTTGCTTTAAAGGTTCACCTGTAGAGTATAAAAGTCCCTAAGAATCCAACAGCAGACAGTGAAGACTGTTACACAAAAACATAACGAGAAACAACAGTATAGCCACTATTACTATGCTGAAAGCTCAAAAAAGATACGGCTTTCTAGTAAGACAGGTCAGCCATGCCAATCCACAAACCTGCTTACATATTACAGCAAGAAAAGCAGCTCTCTTTTCTAAAATGCTAAGATGTCTGATATTCTATGACTTAGTTTTCTTAAAAGAGTAGAGGAATTTTCTTCTGTTTCATCAAAGTTTGTTAATTACCTTTCCAATTGTTTCTGATGTTTCTCCTCTCTAGCCTGGGCCTTCATCTGTTGCACTTCAATTGTATCAGGTTTCCTCCTCCTCATGTACAATTCATGATTTCCCATACACAGTGCCAAAATTCGCTTGTTAATTCTCAGACGGGGTGCATAAAAAACAAAATCCTAGCAAAAATAATTGCAGCATATCCATTAATCTAAAAATACAGTTGTGACAAGACTGAAAGTACTATTGCATGCTTGCATTTACTAAATTTAAACTTAGAAATACTTCGACATTCATCCTCTGAGCAATCCAACACCATAATCCATAAATCTAGTTACTGTAAGGAACTTGCAAAATAAATCGAAAATTACACCTTGATTCTTCCATGCAGAGGTTTGCTACTTCACACAAAATTATTTATTTAAACTTCTAAAAGAGTAAGACTATTCACTACTCTATTTCTGACGAGTTTTGACTAGAAAGTCTCACGAAACGTGCTGCTCTAATACCAAAAAAGAAAAACAGAGGTGAGGGGGCCAAGGAATTCAGCATCTTACACTGCAGCTTTTCAACACATCACAAAATACTAGTTGACTAAAACTAAAAAAAAAAAAAAAAAGAAAAAAAAAGAAATCTTAAAAGAGTATCAACCAGAACGAAAACAGAGAAAATAAATATTCCATTCTTCAAAATCAAAGTTTCCTTTTGATTAGTAATTATTCCACCCGTAAGAATAATAAATGTCACAAAATTTTTACTCATGCCATATGCCCTGCAGGCTTAAATCTCTTCAAATACAAAGGCATACTATTCTGCACACTACTTACAGGGGCCTTTTTGTCAATTGGCTTTATGACAAATTTTTTGTCGTTAAAAGAGATGTTTCTTATTTCACTCCAAGGAAAACCAATCTTGGGTGTCAGCCTTCAAAGAGGAAAAAGTTCTCATTAGAAGCAGCAAAGATGTGCATTTTATTTATGCCCGCTAAGTCTTAACTCCATACTATTTTCAATATCACACTTAGTTACATTTACAAAACAACAGTTCAAGCATATTTTGGCAGACTTTTTTTAAAACACACATTACTCCATCAGATGACTAAATTACATGACACTATAACAGAAGGAATTCAGAAATTTCAGTTTGTGACTTATTCTACTATCATTAAATAGATGCTAAACATCACAATCATGTACTTATACTTTATCAGCTAGTATTTTTTCAGTGAAAAGAATAACTATTTAAATTTGAAACAAGTCTGACGTTTCAAATACCAAAATTAAATTAGCCTTTAGCAATGTTGTACTTCAGTTTAACTCAGAAGTAAAACATATGTTGTTACATTTCCAAAGTTCAAGTTAAATTTCCCTTGCATCTTCAGTAAAATAAATTCAGTTCAGAGACTGTTGCGATGTTATGCACCAACTGCATAACTATAAATATTTTTCTCTATGAGCACAGAAAGTTTTTTCAATTTATAATATCTTAATTACAAGCATTAGAAAAGTACTTGATTGCTAACTATTGGGAGTTAAAGCATAGCAAAAACTGCCTGATCATGTAATTTTCTGAATATTTCCTTCTTTCAGGAGTTATATTGCCATCTAATGGCAATTAAGGCTTGCAGAGTTTTGTTACAGCGTACATACACACTGAAGACATTACGTTTCAGCTCGGTTGACAGTAGCTACCTAGTGTTTGACATATGCTTAACTTCAAATCACTGAAAGGACTGCTGACATCAGATACTACTAACAAGTGTTTGGAAAGAAACAAAAGAATAAGTCTGTTCTTCAGATTTTGTACATTTCAGCTTTATCCCTTTTCAAGTAGGGCAGAATCTCTGATCTCTTTATCAGAAGAAAAGATTCTTGTCTTTTCTTTGATGTCTAAAAGGTTTCACTCTCAGATATCAAAGTTTTTCATGCTCTAACAGCTACAATCCTCATCACTGCTCTTACGAAATGTTTCTCATTAAATACGTTGCTCAGCTTCTCAATGTCCTTTTCATCTTGACTGAAGAGGAAGTCTTGAGGGAGTGAAAAAGTAAACAAAGAAACCATATAAAGATGGTCTAGCTATCATATATTCCTATTAAGCAACGTAAACTTAAGTTTCCACAGAACTACTCTTCCTTTCCCTTCTTTTGCAGCCCTATCTAATCTTTACAATTCAAATATTCCAGCAGTTAACATCTATCTCTTTTTTTCTTTTCCATAGATAGACAGTCTTTGAGAGCCTGTTTTGCTAGATGTTATTGAACACGTAATGAAGTGATTTTTTTGCATAATCTCAGATAGGATCTCCCAGGACAGAACTGCAAAATAAGTATTAGCCACTTACTTATCATCATGCTCATAAATATTCAGACCCAAAGCATCAACTCCTAGCCACAATTCAGTTCCTTTTTTATTCTTTATTTCAAAATAATTGACTCCATACATTTCCAAGTCTTGTGCTATCTTAAGGTATTCCATCATAGAATCTTCCCTGATGAAAGAAGAAAAAAAATGGCACAGTATAGACAAATCAAAAGTACATTGTAAGAATAAGGAAACTGTGGAATAACTGCTTAGTGTAAAATTTAGTTAGGAATTAAATCTCTTTTTGAAATTCATGGGTACATTGACTCAGATACCCTAACACCCAAGTACGGTCCAATCATCGCACTTTGTCTTTTCACCCCATGAGCTAAGGAAATACTAAACATATTTTAGAGGCAGGCAACTGTGGACAAAGGCAGTTGACACCTTAACCAGAAATCATGTAGGTAAGACAATAACCTAACTGGAAACTCAACCCTCGCTGAAGCTTTCATGGAAGTTTTTGATAACTATCTATCCCGGTCAGAATAAAAGAAAGCAGTTTCCAAACAAATATGTCACCTCCGAAAACACATCCTAATAATAAGAAAAAAATCTTAAAGACCTTGGAATTTTTTATTACGTGATTACCTTAACATTCCCCTGTGCTCTTCATGCCAGTTCTGTATTCTTTCTTCCCACTGTTCTTTTGTCAGTTTGTGCTGTTCTAACACACTGGAATAGAATTTGTTGCTATTAAATGACACTGACAACCAATTTAACCTCTTAAAGTTATAAAAATGATTTTGGTTACGCAGCATAACTATGCTTCAATTCAACAAACTTCAACATTACTTCCTATACACTGTTCATCTTTTTCACCCAAACAGACACAGAAACTCTGTATTTCAACAAATACACTTTTAAAATAGAGTGAAATCACTTTTTTAAATGGTTCTATACTCTTTGTAATATAAAAGTCACACCATGGCATACCTCGACTTTCAGTAAAGTCATAAGATGTAATGTTTGGAATGCCTGAAAATACAGACCTATAAAATCCTCATATAACAATGCTGGAAATTAATCTCTAGGTATGCACAGATGCACTCAAGCTTTCATTCTGCTGTCGTTTGAAAGAAAAACCAATACATTAAGACAAGTTAGCAGACTAGTTTGTTTGAGAGGTTTGGGCGGGGGGGGAGGGGAGTGCGTTGGTGTTGTTTTTTATTTTTAATAAATAAAATCAATGGTGAAGCACCTTCAGAAAACTATTTGAGGTCTATCTACAGCAGGCTGCAATGATGGAATTATTTTGACCTACTAGAACTTTCAATGCCGGACTGCAGTAAGAAATCAAATGCATATGATAACTTTATGATGCTTTTATTCCATGCATCTAGCATTTCAAGCATTCCTAGAGAAATCATTTTAAAGGACAACTTAAAAAAAAGAGAAACTGCAAGATAATCTTAAAGTACTCAGAATAGTTGTTCACCTTCCTTTCTCTTTACTCAGAAAAGTAAGAATTTACTCTTTTTCCCTAGATTTATAACAACATCTAATAAGGAATAGACTGAGTGATGCAGAAGATACTAATACAGTGTTTCCTCTGTTATAGGTTCTCTGTTGCTCGATTTGCTGCTCTGCCCCATATTTAGCGAAGCACACTTTTCAGTGGCAGCCACACCACATTTTGATTTGCTTACTGTGCATCCCTGTCAACAGGCTTTCCGACTCAAAAACAAGGCAGAGGTTCTACTTTTTGCACCTGCACAAAGCTGATGTGTTCACAGCTAAACAATACAAAACATGTAATGACAAGATATCCTTTTTGTTTTTTTCTTTTCTTATCTTTAGCCTTGAATATAAGCCCTGAATATAATATTTACAGAAGCCTGTTAAAGAACACACAAAGTAGAACAACCTGCTTTGGCTGTAACTATCTAAAACATCCTCGTGATCATTTACAAATTTTTATTACATAAAAAATTAATTTCAAGTCTTCTAGGACAACACTAATTTGTTAAAGAAGTTCTATAATAAAATTAGGCCTGATTTTTACATTGTGATATTTACATTGTGAGCTGCTTCCATCATTATTTCTTCTACTCCTCCAGTAGAAATTCAAAAAACATTCAAAAGCTTTTACAGCAGTGTAACATAAAGCTAACAATCAAAAAAATCAAGGACAAACTAGGATATTTTAAAATACACTATCCCAGGATTATGTCACACAAGTGCTCACCTGAAAATAAAAGCCCTGCTCCCAAGCCCTCCTTCACAGAATTACAAAATGGTTAAGGCTGGAAGTGACCTCTGGAGGTCATCTTGTCCACCCCTCTGCTCAAGCAGGGTCACCTACACCCAGTTGCCCAAGACCATGTCAAGACAGCTTTTGAATATCTCTAATGAGGCAGTCTCCACAATCTCTCTAGGCAACCTGTGCCAGTACTCCATCACCCTAATGGTGACTTGTGCTTTCTTGGGCTTTCCAAATGAAGTTAAACTTGCACTTCTACTTCTACAGAAATTCTTTGCACTTAAGGACATGGTTTAGTGGGCATGGTGGTGTTGGTTGGCTGATGGTTGGACCTGATGATCTTAGAGGTCCTTTCCAAACTTAATGATAACTATGGTTCCTCTTTTTGAATTTAATTTGAGTTGAAAGACACGAGGCAACAGGCACAAGTGAAATACACTTGAATACAATTTTTATTATATTTCTTTACTGGAAAGTTGGTCAAATACTAGAACAGGTTGTCCAGAAAGGTTGCAGAGTGTCCACCCTTGGAAATACTCAAAACCCGACTAGAAATCGCCTTGAACAACCTGCTATAATCAGAGTAGAATATTTCAGTTAGGAAGGACCTACAACGATTATCTAGTCCAAGCACCTGACCATGCCAGGGCTGACCAAAAGTTAAAGCACATTATTAAGGGTAACCTCTCTAGGTGACTCTACTTTGAGTATGGAGACTGGACTAGATCTTCAGAGCTGCCCTTCCAACCTCCAATGATTCTGTGTTTCTATGATATCCTCAAAGCTGGCACTGTCTTTGGCAACAGTCATCTCATCATTTGGTTCACTCCATTCTCTCTTCACATGCTCCTTATGAAACACTGCTAGCAGATGTGCAAGGACTATTGCACCAGAGTAGCTCAGCAAGGACTTGATGCCTTGCTGCTACCCAGCTCATAGTTTCAAGCTAAGAAATATGCAGTAGTTTTGACAGGCAAACATTAAGACTCTATAATTAATGGGAACTGCAAATCTTTTCTCACCTTTTTCAGTAAAATTTTGCAAAACCAGTCTACTTTGGGAAACAAGTAAGTATTTCTGACGTTATATTGTTCTGAAGTGCTTTTATGATGTATTTGTTAGTTTTCTGGCAAATCTCCTGGCGACAGGAGGCAAAACAGGAATAACTGTCAGAATGAATATAAAAGCTATGTGCTCACTCAGTGCCGACTGGCACGACTGGTTGAAAGCATATGCTGGGAAATGATCTGAACATTTGTCTACTGAAAAGGAGCATCTTAAGTATTTGAATTTGTGTCACACACAAGCACTCCTGTGTTCACAGGCTGTTGTCAGAACTGAGCGAAACCCAAGGTTCCTGAACTAACATATTCAGTAATGACAGTTTTACCAGTTCTACATCTCTATGCCTTCCTAGCAGAGGGTACTTTTCTAGAACGAGGTACAGACTTTGTCACAAGAAAGAAGTAAACAGCCAAAACCAAACTCCTAGCTAGGATTTTTAAAAATTTGAAACATTTTCAGAAATACTTCTTTCAGTACTTCACCACAATCCTTTGAAATGCTTTTTTGCTTGCTAGAAAGCTCTCAACCTTAGTTACACGAATAAGTTTTCACTTTTAGTGTTCAAACCAAAGAGACAAAGCATATGACTTTTAAAGAAAGCTCAAATTATTCCATGGCTCATTTCTTTGAAGACACATTAATGTTATATATTCAGTAAGCACACATTTGTCCACAATACATCACTACGGATTCATCTATGCTAAGAAAATTGTCTAAGTTTGTACATCTGTGTTGCAATGATTCTCTTGCTGCCAAACCATGCCAGGAGCATGGTTTCAGTTGTGTAAAGAAACAGAACTATCATCTGGGTGCTTACTTTTCCTAACCACTCAGATGAGTGACTGATACAAAAGAGTTTATATTCAACAGCAATTTAGCTTCTAAATTTTCTGTCCAGGCTATCATTTTTCTGCAGTATGTTTTATTTGTAATACACTTTATAATTATTTTCAGGAAATTGTCACCACCTAAGTGTACAAAAACATCAAGAACTGAGTATCAAATTACTCTTAGTAACCTCTATATTTTGATTTTAATTTAGCAGAAGCAAGCGTCCAGGAACATTAGATCATTTTGGAGTACTTTAGAAATTTAACTAAATTTGTGCAGATGGTTGTGGATGGGACAGGAAACAGGTCTCAAGGAACCCATGGTTGTGACGTTTCTTTGCTATTTGGAGTCTAAATTAGGATCTCTAAATTCTACGAGCAAAACATGCACTCTTAAGAAAGCTACCATTAAATGCACATTATCACTTAATATCTTAATTATAAAAAACATGCTGTAATCAAGTTTATATGCAGCAGATGATGCAAAAAGTCTCACTCACCGCTGCGGGAGAAGTCTGTCATTGGCTAGGTAGCCTAGTTTATGTATCTCCTTACTGTAATCTCCATACTTGGACTGGACAGCATAAGAAGCCAGAAGAACTGCAGTTTCTGGTGGGCAATATATTTCATCATTTAAGATCGCTTCTTTGACTTGCAGGAAGAAAAGTCTCTGAGTTATTTCTTGAATTAATTCTTCAGATACATCCTCTGGAAAAAACTTGGCCCTGAACTTAAACTGCAAAGGATTTTCTTTCCTTACATCTTGCTGTGTTACCTGAGGGAGGGGAATAAACAAAAAAAAAAAATACAAAGAGCACTAAATGGCACATTAAATATCATTAACTCAGCAGTAATGAATTCTTTAGTTCCTCTATACTGAAATCCAGTGCTTCCTACAAGCTCACTGTAGAACTCTCTAAAGGTTCATATGGCACTGAATCAAGTACACCAATTTGGATCAATCAGACAATTTTGAAATACTACTTTAAGGCTGTTTAAGAAGGTTTTTTGTGTGAATTTGTATTTATCACAATAAAGATCTGCAGGAAAAAAAAGTTGTAATACATACTAAACAAAACCATATCCAAGGATGAATGGCAGGAAGTAACAAATTAAGATCTAACAAGGTTTCTTTAGCAAGAACTAGAGTACGTTTTTTTCAATGTAAGTGTAAAGTTGGATTCTTCTAAAAGCCTTTGAACTATTTAAGTAAATACATGTGCTTTCTTCCTGTGCAAAAAATATAATTCCATTAAACACATTATTTTTCTACAATGGATAAGCCTTATCATCATGATTTCTGTGAAGAGATCAGATGTGGTCATCTTAAGTAAGTGTCCACTTCAAATTTCAACAAAAGCTCATTTTTATGTAGAATTTTTTATTTCATATGGTTCAGCCTTCAGCACTGATTATGACTAAAGCAAAAACATTCTTAGTTATAATAATTTTCACATCAAATAATACAGTGACTGTTAAAAGATACATTCATAATAAAATAAATATCGTACATCCCAATTCCCTGAGCACTTTATTACACGTTTAGTTTTACATGCACTAGTAGTCCCTCTAGAACTTCTTCACTACGCATGAAATGATGCGTCTGTTTTCTTGACTTGTAGGAAGTATCAAAAATTGTAAATATAATGCAACTATTTAATCATGTACCTAAGGCAGCATAAGTACTATATTTAATATTTCAGACGTCAATTTTAAAAGTTTTGCTCACTTTTCATTATTATCCACCTGCTTCTGATTTACATACACAGTATTTCACTTTAATCTCACCAGTGAACGATTAGTTGTGCTCTTGCCATAATAAAACCTTATTTGCACATCTATTCTGTCATTTATCAGATTGTACCTGTATTTACTAAAAATATTGAAAAGCTAAAGCCAGTTTACGATGAGGCATTTAAGAATCAAATGTTACAAGCTTTTTTAAAAAAGCTAGATAACTGCCTTAGTCAAAGTTAAAGAAATTAGCACACCCTTGCTGCTCCTGAACTGCACCAGCAACTTAACTTGCTAAAGACTTTCATAGAGCAATGTCTTCTGTATTTTTGCAAATGATACACCAAATCCTGTAGTCTCCAACCGCTGGAGGCAAGGCATTAGGGCTAACAAAATATTTGTAACACTGCAATATTTATCACATATGAAACAAGACACATTAAATTCTAGGAGACAACATTGGTAGCTAGCAGGTTTAACTTGCTGGATTTACCACAGAGGAGAAGAAAAAATTATATAAATGCAGACAGTGGGACTCGCTCCTAAACACATCCCAATTTACCTTCTAATACTGAAGATTAAAAAAAAAAGGTATTCCTGATTAATTTGAAACAACAAAAAAAATCTCTTTATTCCAAACAGTGCCATTAATAACCTGATGGTCAATATTAAAATAAAAACTGGCCATTCAAATTAATAAATAAAATTTAAAGTAAAATCACCTGGTTACCAATAACTGGGAGATAAAAGGTGCTCAGTGCTGTTTGGGAAAAATCAACCCAAAACTTATCCTACAATCTGCCTATTAGATACCTAAACAGAACTTTAGGAGCCAATTATTAGTGCCTTGTTTAAAGATCTGTAGCTGTATACACACAAATTCCTGAAGCTCGAATACTTTGCACACGCACCCCTCAACTGTAAAACATTTATTCAATTATATTTTGCTACATGAAAATAGGACAGTCATATGAATTTAAGTTTTCCGATGCATGCATCACCATGGTACTGGAAATACGGGAAACAGTATCTCCTTCTCAAATCAAATGTTGATGCAGCTTCGCATATTCTTTTATAACTAACCAAGCTTAACACTGTATTTTGTCATTTAAAGCAAACGAAAAACAATTTTTCAACTAAATTTGAAGCCAGCTATATCTCACCTACAACATTAAAGCAGAGAGTCTTATAAAAGTACATTTCAAACTGTATACTTGCCTAAACACTTGGGAATAGTTACCTTTTTATTTAGCTTCAGCCAGGTTGAGTAGCCTTTGCTGTCCACATACTGTAGCCCAAAAAACCAGACTTCACGAAGACCAACAGTTTTTACCACCTAAAGATAAATGATTCATAATCATCAGTAATCACTACAACAGGATTTTTTTAACAGTAAGCAAGCTACAGAAACCGTCTCAAACTGAAATACAATCAAGTTTTAAAATACCACCAGTAAAAAATCAGGTTCAGGGAAGCATTCACCTCAGAGTTCTAAATAAACTCAAACACTGCGTTGCCAAACTACCAACTGGAGTGTGCAGCTTACTGCGTACATCAAACTCGGCACCTGAGCACTACAAGGTAGCAAACAGGACCCTGATATTCGAAAGCATGTCTGGGAAGTGAGCTGCAGACCTACAGACAAGAAAGTTCACTTCAACAGAAGACAACTGGTGAAACTATAAGAAAGAATAATACTTGTGGACAAGTATGAGGTAATGAGGATGAATCATCTCCTTCAAATATTTTTGAGATCTTCTAAGAGTTAATGATACAAGGGATAAGGATGATCTAGCTGATAAACCATACATTGATTTCCTGTAAGATTTCTGATGTCTATCACCAAAGGCTATTAAAGAAACAAAATTGTCCCTGAATAGAAGGAAGGTCTTTTTACGGATATACTAGTTAAAAAGAAAGAAAAAAAAATAAAGAAACTGTTTTCACAACAGACTTGTAGTGTAGCCAGTAAGGAAGTCCCCCAGGACTTCATGCGTGATCTGAAAAAAGGATGAAACTGATGTGACAAAATCTACTGTAGAAAACCTTCCATAAAGATCTATGAATGAATAGTAAAAAGGAAGATGAATCTCAATAAAAGATGATATTTAATAAAAAACAAAATACTGTTCATAAAAGACAACAATTTTAATTATTTGAACAAAGTCCTCATTGAAAAGGGGAAAAACAAACAAAGCTGTTTGTTTATAGCTATTACTATACACATCTATGGTGTGCCCAAATCTCTAATAATACACACAACTGGTCACATCAACTTAAAGGATGCTGCAGCACTGGAAATGTTTCAGAAAGGTTGAAAATAATGATCAGTGACATAGAATATTTTCTGTATAGCTAAGATGAGAACTAAGGCTACTGACAGAGAAATGAGGAAAGGAAAAATATGATATAGGTCTATAAAACTTTCATGGCATGTAGAAGGAAAATAGAGAATGATTATTCACTATTTCTCATAATGTAAGAATTAAGAGAATCAACAGAAATCATTAGATAGCAGGTTCAAAGCAAACAAAAAGAAGCACTTTTACTACACAGAGTATAATGAAACTGTAGAACTACCTTACAAGTCTTTCGCATAGTAAAAGTACACGTGGATTCAATAAGCGATTAATCAGAAAAGTTCAGAAAAGATTATTAATAAACTGTAAACTCTGGCTCCAAAAGATCCAGTATGGCAATACTTACGTATGTTCTCAGGTTGGACCATGCTGGCAAGCTGGTTTACTGAAGGCTGTTTTACGGAAGCATTCAGATGCATGTGAAGTAAATAGAATTTTACACATAGATCCTCCTCCATTTTAAAGTAGTACTATCGGGTTGCAAAATTAAGATTTTGAAAATTAGAAAATGTCACAAGATAGCTGTGCAAACTTACTTCCGATGCCTTGCATATTTGTATTACTACTTAACAATCATTCAAGTGTGCACCTTCTTTCTTCCTCTACCCTTTCACCTTCAAGCTCCAAAGCACAGAATGGACAATGTTCACGGATCCAACCTGATTCCTTTAGTGAGCTCAGTTATCTTCTCTAGAATTCCTACATTATTTACTTCAGAACATAAGAAACCTTAAGAACAAGTTTATGTTACTTGTACGGTCCTGAGTAACATTAAATTTGGTGTCCCAACAGAAGTTTCAGACCTGCTGCTTGTTTTGGCACAGATCTCTCATACAACGCTGATCCAACTACTGATGGCTTTATCAGACAACTGAGAAGGCTCTTTCCTTTGTGGCTGCCCAAGTTGAGCCTTTGTACCTGACCAGCTCTGAGCTGCAAAAGAAGTCAGTAAGAACAGCAGATGCCCAACAGCTCTGCTCATAAGGCATAAGGAAACAAGTGCTTACGCTGCTCACGTCAAAACATTTTGCTCTCACCCGCTAACTAGATGAGCGCCAGCTGAGATGCACATTGCACGTTATTTAAGACACAGACGACTTGTCTACTGCAATGTGGACTTAAACATTAAAAACAGCTCACACATTAGCCTGTTTTACTTCAGACTCCACAAAAGGCATTGTCTATCACTGCCTCTTCAGCTCAAAGGAAAGAGAAGAAAAAATTTCTGAAACTTTGTACCAAGATAATACAAGCACTCATGCACTGCAGTAGCATGGTATGAAAAAGAAGTACAGAATGAGAAACTTAGGAGTTCGATTCTGGCTCAAAAGTGTCACTAAGTGGCTTCAGGCAAGTCACATCTGTAAAACAGATTTATCCACCACCACATCCTATCTTACAACTGATTGGAGAAGAAAAGTAAGCAGCACAATAGACATGTTTTGACAAATCAAAACATACACATAAAGACAACCTAGCAAGAATTTCATCGAGTCAGCAGCCGAAAGACTGTAAGGGAGGCTTCTAAGTTATCTGGAAAGGACAGTGAGGCATAACTTGGAATAAAGGAGACAACCCTCCTACTCTTTCTGAATGGCATCTACAGTAAACCAGAGGAACTGATGCTCAGTGCTAACATCTTATTGACTTGGGCCACAACAACCCCCTGCAGCATTACAGGCTTGGGGAAGTGTGGCTGGAAAGCTGCACAGCAGAGAAGGACCTGGGGGTGCTGGTCGACAGCTGATTGAACATGAGCCAGCAGTGTGCCCAAGCAGCCAAGAAAGCCAATGGAATCCTGGCACGTATCAAAAACAGTGTGGCCAGCAGGAGCAGGGAAGCGATTGTGCCTCTATACTCAGCACTGGTGAGGCCACACCTTGAGTACTGTGTCCAGTTTTGGGCCCCTCACTTCAAGAAGGACTTTGAGGTGCTGGAGCGGGTTCAGAGAAGGGCAACAAAACTAGTGAAGGGTTTAGAGAACTTGTCCTATGACGAGTGGCTGAGGGAGATGGGACTGTCTAGTCTGGAGAAGAGGAGGCTACAATTACCTGAAATGAAGTTGTAGGGAGATGGGGGTCGGTCTCTTCTCCCACGTTATGAATGACAGGACAAGAGGGAATGGCCTCAAGTTGTGACAGGGAAATTTAGGTTAGATATCAGGAAAAATCTCTTTACAGAGAGGGTTGTGAAGTATTGGAACAGGCTGCCCAGGGAGGTGGTGGAGTCCCCATCCCTGGAGGTGTTTAAAAACCGTGTAGATTTGGTGTTGAGCAATATGGTTTAGGGACCCTGACAGTGCAGGGTGAATAGTTGCACTTGATGATCTTGAAGGTCTCTTCCAACCAGACGATTCTATGATTCTATGAAAATAACAAAACAAAATAACCCCCACCATTATCACCCGTGTGTGGAAACATACCCAGCACAGGGTTGTTGTTCTCCTAGGAAAGTTACAGTTTTACTTTTGTTGACTAAAGGAGGACAGATCCCCTCTTGCCCATTCTGACCAGTGAGAGGATAGGCAGGACTAACGATAACTAAGTTAAGACATCTTCTGAAATAAGAGTAATTTTTTAAAATTGGGTTTGTGCAATAAACAAACACTTCCCTGAGTTTCACAATGGAAGAGAAAAGAGACAGCTATAGACATCAAATGCTGAATTCTTGTCTGCTAGCAGATGAAGATGATGAACACACACACGGAACGGGAAACAAATCAACAGCTCAAGAAAACACCAATTAAAAGCTTAAAAGAACCACTGATGGAAAAAAAGGACAAGTTGTGCACCAAAAACACAGAGGAGCACTAGACAACAGCTAAATTCATGGAGAGCTTATTTTCTGCAAGCAATAACTAAAAAGTCTACTGTCATGTCCACCATTTCTGCATAAACCTTGAAGACCAGTCCTCTCAATCACAGTGCTACTTAATTCTCTTTCTATAGAGAAACACCATAACTTTTGTCAAAAAATTTCCTGCTGGTTTTGCAATACAGTTCAGCTCTCAATGTTACTTTGTGGAACTCGCATATGAATTTAAGATCAGGCAGAAAATGCTTCTCTCCTCACACACAACTATGCTGGTTGATTTCACTTGACCTAATAGTTTTTCAATTTAAACCTCCAGGAGTTAGTTAATTTTAAGAGCTGATGAGATGTCAAACATCATCCAGTGAATCAAGGAACAAAGTTGAAGAGAGCATGAAATAATTCAGAGCTGTATCTTTGTTCCCTGTCCATGAATGCCCCAATTTGGATGAACCTGATTACCTGGGCACAAGACGTTACATAGCAGAATGTCACCCCACCCAATACTGCACAGCAGAAGATAGCAAAGGTCAGCAAAAGACTTTAAGCATCTATAGTGGAGTGAAGAGAAACGACAGTTCTACTAGACATAATTACTGATATAGTTGAAGTGCTTTTGAAGAGTAATTTTGAAAATTTCTGCATTTTTAACTAAATGCATGTATCTTGGATTTAGATAATACAACATATTTATTGGTCTCTCGAGGAAAAACAAAATGACACATTGATAAGCTTCTATTCTTCACATTTTCTAGAACACTCCACAACCTAGATCAAAAATTTTCTTCAAGGTTCTGAAGGCTAACATCACATGAAATGAATGTGAGAACAATCTTTTTTAAGAAATCATTCACTTAGTCTATTTGACTGGTCTACATTAGAGACACTATCAAGTGAGAATGTGTAGTTCTGATGGATCTGCAATCCATAAGCACATTAAAGCCATCAGTTCACTTTTCCACTTAGTCTTTTTTTTCTTTTAAACTTAAATTTCAAACTGGATCACAGGACAACATTACTTTTCTAATGTTCAGGAAGTGAAAAACTATCTACAGCTTCCATTCGTGGGGAAAAAAAAAGGTTACCTTTCCTTAATGAATTTTTGTTACATTCATTATAAAACAGTGAAGGATATACACATAATTCTAACAATTATATTGCAGTTGCAACTATAATGCAATTAGATATAAAAATACCATTAATTTCAAAGCAGTTCTATAGGCATGATTCAAATGAAGTCTCACTGTTAACCTATTTACACAGAGTTCTTCGAATCTAACACATTCTATGAGAAGTACTGAGGAAGGTCAAACTAACTGAGAGAATAACTTACATGATGTAAGGAAAAACATAATCTATACATGAGAACGCTTCTGCCTTCTCAAACTATGCTTTAATATCCACAATAGTTTTACATGTTTGTACACATACATACACAGAGACACATATCAGTTACCTGATCAAACAGCTGCTTGCCTGTTGTATTGGGCTGGATGGCAAATTCCAACTCTGCATCCATTGTGGTTACTCTGACATTGATCTACAGAAAATAAAGAAATATTGAAATCGTACTGTAACAGCATAATGCTTCTATATGCTGTGATTAGCCGGTAAGAAACAATATATGGTAAGTAAATTCAATAATTCTAATGGTCTTGTATACACACAGAACACAGCAGATATAAAAATGGAAAACCTGAATCTGCAAAAAAATCTCATCTTTTAATTTAACACTAGGTTTGAAGGTCAAACCAGGGAACAGAGTTCAAATTCAATGTACTGGGATAGCTGACGTGACTAGTGACCACTCAAAGAACACTGGAACATTCAGCTACCAGGTACTATCTTTCAGTGGGCTTCCCAAACGTCCACAAAAGAAAAAGTTCCTAGTCATATACATTATCATTTTAAGGTATTTATACTTGGCAATATAAAAAGACAGGTAGCCTCCTGCCCTGCCATTTCCAAAATTAAGAGATTCAGTGGTCTTAAAGTGTATGGAACTAGAGCTTGTACTCCTCAGGACAGAATAATAGCATATTTTTCATCAATGGAAGGAGGAACTATAGAAGTTAGCTCCCCTTAATACTGATCCCATTCAATTCCCTTACTACAAGACTGAAGAAACACCACTATCTAAGGAACTTACTTCTCCTGAAATAGGAGACCATTTTCCAGATGACTTCTGATAGTCACTGTTTTTATTTGTTCTAAAACAAGCAATCAAATATCCCAGGAGATATATCCCAAATATCCCTGGAAGCCTACATTACTTGGAAGTACAACAGTCTGTTCCAATTTCTCTTCAACTGGTATACACAGAAGTAAGAAATTTCATGAAACAGAACAAAGTACTAAATGCACAGTACTGTCTTCTCACTCTTAGAACAGTCCTCCATTCCAACTGCCAGGGTATCACTTTTTATTTATCTTTAGTGAATATGAACATAAATTATTAAAGGTCAAATCTATTTTGCTATAAATGCAATAATCAAAACCATGAAACTTACTTAAGGCACAAACATATTCTAATTTCTCTCTATATAAATACAGAACTATACTATCCTATAAATATGGAACAAGAATAAATTAGGATTTGTATTACAGGTTCTTACACTACTTGATCTATGCCTGTGTAAACCATTTCCATTAACTATTTCCCTAATTTTGCCACCAGGTGGAATACTTTGAGAAGTGAGAGTCGGGAAAAGTCTCTGCAAGACAAAACAGAAGGGAAATCTAAGGTGCAAAAGAGAAAAGTGGACAGAATTCTGTCCCTGTGCAACAGATTAAGCTTGTTCACTCTTTTCTTAGCATCAACGTAAACAACTTTGGGCATGAGCTGGATACACAAGACACGAGTAGCAGGAGTCTGAGAACCTCTAGGTTATAGACCTGCAAACAAGGAAGATAGCAGGGGGTTAGCAAAGTTTTTGGTGTGCAAACACTGATAAAGAACAAGAGTTGAAGGCTCTGGAGTAAAAGGTAGTAAACTTTTATTGCAAAAATAAAAAAAAAAAAAAAACAAAACAGAGGGTGTGCATCAGGAAGAGGGAAAGAGGTGTTGTCTGTAGATTCTCTCACTGTTCATTTCAAGAGGAAAAAGAGTTGCTTATTCTCTAACAGAACAACCCATTTAAAACGGTAGGTCTAACTCACTCCCAGTTGCACTGGTTTAAGTGTGAGGGGTTGCCCCTTAATTACAAGAAGTTACTTTTTTAAAAGCAGATTTTAAATTTTAAAAACAAAGCCTGCTTTAAGGCAGCTAAAAGCAAGCAAGTTACAAAGGATAAGGCTAAAATGTAAGTTTATTAAATGCCAAAGCACTCTGTTATGTAACACCACCACTGCCAAAACAAGAAGCATCACAGAAGATCTACAAAGCACCGCAAGTTCAATTAATTGCAGCAGACTTTTGAAGAGTTACAGGAGAAACTTCTTACATAAATATCCTTACAGCAAACGTCAACTTCTACAAATGCAAGAATAACTACCTGAAAGTCTATCATCTTTCATAAAAACTAAAATACTCAAATAGTAAAATAATAGATGTAATAGAGAAGCAAACTCATCACAGCCTGCAGATTCATTCTGGCTTCTGAATGTCACTGCCTCAAATAAAAGCTGAGCGCTGTAGGAGCGCACAGCTACCACCTCTGCGGCAGATACAGACACACATTAGCAGAACCTGGTCGCTCACATGCATCACAGTAACTGCTTATGTCTTCAGCAGTTTTCTTTTTCTTTGAACTTCCGAATGACAGATCACCCAAGTGCTAATTAAAATTTACACTTTCAGTTCTACTAAGAAAGTTGGAAATTAAATGATAGCAATATTAAAATGTTACCTTTTATGACAAAAATGATTTAAGAAAATACATACAAAGTTAACACTACACTTGATCATATTCCTTCTGAAGACACCTGGGCCAACTTAGATCTTTGGCCTACAAATACTGAGCTTTTACAACCTTTTAACATTGTTTCAGTTTCAGTTATTTCTAGGCATGGAAAATAAGGAGGTTACTTTTGGTAAAACCCGAGACTGAACCCAAAGGGTTTACTTATCTAACCCAAACCTCAAGCACACAGCACGCTCTCAACAAAATCGAACCTCTGGTGTCAGTTGTGTTGCCTGTAAAATAAAGCTAAGCAACTACATTAAGAAGAGCCATTGGGCAAGTTTCCACATTATAAAAACGGCAGGGAATTGAGAAAACACAGGCAGAGAAAGAAGGCCCAGTAAATTCAGCAATGGACTGCCACTCATGTAATCTGCCCTGGGGTATGCTGCTACTTTGCAGCAATGCTCCTAGTGTTACATCAGTGACAAGGGGAAACTATCTGACCCACAAATTATGAAGACAGTAATCTGAACATGATTACTCTGAACCAACTTGACCACATGAACACGAAACAGGAAGGGGCTCTCACACTGGTGGCAAGAGAAACGCACGAAGGTTTCCTGTAGCAAGTGCTGGAAGGCTGCCTGTACTCATAGCACAAGACCCATCTCATGCCTTCTTTTCAATCTTTCACCCCCCAGGATCACACATCTTCCACCAAACTTCAGAAGCTATGACAAAGCACTAGACAAGACTTCAGCTGCTCGGTCGTGAGGCAAATCCCATTCTGCTGTGCGCAGGCTCAGGGTAAGAGCTGCGACAAGTCTCATTTGGCATATTCATATCTAATTTTGACTGAACTCTGAGTAGAGGCCTTCTAAGGATGCTACTCTGGTAAGCTAATCAAGAAACTCTCTAGGCGGTTCTGCAATTCACAGGAGTATGCCTGAGCAGATAACCCCCCCCCTTTTTTTTTGAGGTTAAAAAGTGGCTATACGCAAACATTATTTTTGGTGCCACAATTTAAATACAATTTAAATACAAATACTACAATATCATTGAGGTCATGTCTGGGAAATACTTAAAAATGCTATTGTAGGCTTAGTAACTGACTAAGACTCCATGAATCCTCTGACAAGGTCCACGCAGTGAGAGTTCCTCCCCTCCTCCTCCACAGATCAGGCAATGTCATACCTGAATGGCAGCTCTGTGATGCCTGACAGAATTCACATCTAGCAATACAGTACTCCCAACCAGCCCTCTTACATCCAGTACCAGAAATCAAAGATCTAGGCCACTGTGACATACACAGTAAAAAAAAGAATTTCCAATGCTTCCAACACCCATCCCATGGAGCTATACACACTTTTAATGCAGAGGGTATAAGACAGCTTCTCAGCTCCCACTTTAGACATACGACTATACCAATGTCCACCAGTAAAGCTAGGACAAGTGCACTCTTGTGCTGGGAAGAAGATGGCATTTAAAAAAGAAAAAAAAAAAACCAAACCAAAAAACCACACACACAAAAACCCACAGCAACTCACAACCCGTAAACAAAATATAAGCACTGTAGGGTTTGCCTCTTTCTGGAAGAACTTCATCCTGAACACATTGCCTTTATGCGATTAACATTAAAAACATACACCAAGCATCTAGCAAGCACAAGGTATATTTAAAAGGCCATAATGGAAAAGATAAAAGGGCAAGTTAATGAGATATTTTATTTTTAAAAAAAAAAATTCTAAGAGGAAGAAAATGCTTAGCACTTTTCTTAGCTGGTTAGTTTTAAGAGGACATTTTATAAAAAAAGCTGATGTAAGAGGGTATAAGGAACACAGTAAAGTTTAGCATAGCACAGAAAAAAGTCTGCTGGACATCTAGGAAAACGCTACTGCAAACCTCTATTTCAGAGCACCAAATCTCTATTTAGAATACCAACACCTACCTTACAGCTTTTGAAGTGGCTATTTAGCTTGGCTCATTTGCCTATACTGAGCAACATACGCAAGTGGCCAGGGATGGAGACCTTGCACCATAAAAGGATCACCAAACATTTCGAAAAAATTGCTGTAAGTAGTACAGTTTTTCCTTGTTTCTGATAAAATGGCTTTGTCCCAATATCTGGGTACACATATAGGTTTTTTTAACCTATTTGTAATAAGCTTTTCCCAAACAATAAGGCTTTAAACTCTTGCATTGTGGCAGTTATCTTCTTCACCTTGGCATCCGAACTAGCAGTCTGAGTTTATCTGTATTTCACCAGACTTTTTTCAGATCGATTAAACAGAGTCAAGGGAAAGGGAAGAACACATACATACATATTCATTATTCTTTGTGAAGGGAGAAACTGATGTTTTCATAACAAATGTTGCTAATGAGTTATGAGGCTCTTTGACACAGCTCACAGAATAGTATTTTGTAAAAAAACATTCTAAAGCAATTTATCTATGACAGAACTTATGCAAAGCAATAAAGAGTACAGTCAGTGAACACACTTGGAACAACAAACATCCATGTGCATATACTAAAAGCACACATTTCATACGGGAATTACATATTTGTTGTATTACAGCTTTAAGGACTTGAAAAAAATATTTCTACAGTTCCTTGTAGTATCTAACTTCAACCCTTCACAGTTTAATGGGATATTACACCGTCACCACATTAACCTTTGGATCTCTTCTCAAACACAGATAGACTCCATAGAATATGCACAAAAATTGATTGTTGGCTTAATAGCCTAATACTTCCTGCCACTGTACTTCAGCCATCATTCGCAGAGATTAGTCACAGCACTTCAGCTTTCATCAGGAAGTCCAAAACTGAGTAGGTACCAATATTTAGTACAAAAGCAATGTAAAATCACATTATAAAGGCTTCCAATGGTTTTGCTCTGTTTTAATAAATGCAGTATGAATCAGTCATATCTAAAAGCCACAGAAAACAGTCCAATTCTTATTTAGAAGAAAATTGCGAAAAAAGTTCTTCCAAGACTTTCTTCACATTAGTTCAGCCGACTACTGTATCAAGATCGCATATTAAAATTATTTGTGTTAAGGAGTAGCAGCACATTGGTCCCACTGCTTTTCTCACTGTACAAATATACACAGCACGCTCTCCTCATCAATCTCAAAGGAGATATAGGAAGAGATGTAAGAGAAAAAATTATGAAGTAGATAAGGTAAAAAGGTAAGGATTAAACAGCATTAGGAACAGAAGACTATAGAATAATGGCAATAGATTTTACTAATAGACAAAGCAAAAGAAAGCAGTCCTCCAAACTGGCATCAGTTGTCTATTTATGCTGCAGAAATAAATCGTATATTCAAGATATAATTCAAGTACTGCATTACATATCTCAAAGATTTCCTGTAAAACAACACTCTAGTAAAAAATAAACTTATACACTATGTCAATTCAACAACTTCACAGAAATTAACTTGATCTTGTAAGTATTAATTCAAATTTTAAACATCCATATTATTTCACAATCCAATATCTACTCCTGCCGAATACATATCATGAAATGTTGAAGTCTAAAAAAATATGTTCTTTTTAAATCTCAGTAACTTTGACATCTACCCATTACTACCCAGCGTAATGCTCTCTTTCACGCCTTGCAGTTTTGTACAAAAATGCTGCAAACTATCAGCAA
Source organism: Tauraco erythrolophus (assembly GCF_009769465.1). Lineage (NCBI taxonomy): Eukaryota > Metazoa > Chordata > Aves > Musophagiformes > Musophagidae > Tauraco > Tauraco erythrolophus. The sequence continues at coordinate 117,778,381 of NC_141465.1, read as the reverse complement.
AAAACAGTTGACAATTTAACTCCTCTTATACCCTACAAATGCAACTAATATTTCAATCAATTAAACCTAATCTTCTTAGCCTATGAAATGATTAACAGTTATGTAACTAATGATGTCTAATTTTAGTTTCTACGCTTCTATTTTTGGTGAAGATCTGTGAGAATAGCATACAGCTGAGAAACATTTTGTATCTGGTCTTTTAGGAAGAAAGCACTGAAAATAAGATTCAACAAATATTCTATTCTTCGGTAAGCAGAGAACTAAGCACTGAAAACAGCCCTATTAACAGCTCCAATTTTGATTACAGCAGCAAAGTCCTAATTAAACAAAGAAGTCCCCAATTTTCATAGAATCATAGAATGGTTAGGGCTGGAAGGGACCTTCAAAGGTCATCTAGTCCAACCCCGCTGCAAGGAACAGGGATATCTCCAACTAGATCAGGTTGCTCAGGGCCTCATCCAACCTGGCCTTGAACGTCTCCAGGGATGGAGCATCCACCACCTCTCTGGGCAACCTGTTCCAGTGTTCTACAACTCTCATGGTAAAAAATTTTTTCCTAATATCCAACCTGAATCTACCTCCCTCTATTTTAAAACCATTACCCCTTGTCCTATCACAACAGGCCCTCCTGAACAGCCTCTCCCCATCTTTCCTGTAGGCCCCCTTGAGGTACTGGAAGACCGCTATAAGGTCACCCCGGAGCCTCCTCTTCTCCAGGCTGAACAGCCCCAACTCTTTCAGCCTGTCCTCATAGGAAAGGCGCTCCAGCCCTCTTATCATCTTCGTGGCCCTCCTCTGGACCCTCTCCAACTGGTCCATGTCCTTCTTATGTTGGGGGCTCCAGAACTGGACGCAGTACTCCAGGTGAGGTCTCACGAGGGCAGAGTAGAGGGGAAGAATCACCTCTCTCGACCTGCTGGCCACACTCCTCTTGATGCAGCCCAGGACGCGGTTGGCCTTCTGGGCCGCAAGAGCACATTGCCGGCTCATATTGAGCTTCTCGTCCACCAGTACTCCCAAGTCCTTCTCCTCAGGGCTGCTCTCGATCCATTCACCACCCAGCCTGTATTTGTGCCTGGGATTGCCACGACCCAGATGTAGGACCTTGCATTTGGCCTGGTTAAACTTCATGAGGTTGACACGGGCCCACCTCTCCAGCCTGTCGAGGTCCCTCTGGATGGCATCCCTCCCTTCCAGCGTGTCGACAGCACCACACAGCTTGGTGTCATCGGCGAACTTGCTGAGGGTGCACTCCATGCCACTGTCCACGTCACCAACAAAGATGTTGAAGAGGGCCGGGCCCAACACGGACCCCTGAGGGACACCACTCGTGACCGGTCTCCACTTGGACATCGAGCCGTTGACCACTACTCTCTGAGTGCGGCCATTGAGCCAATTCCTTATCCACCGAGTGGTCCATCCATTAAACCCATGCCTCTCTAGTTTAGAGAGAAGAATGTCGTGCGGGACAGTATCAAAAGCTTTGCACAAGTCCAGGTAGATGATATCCATTGGTCGACCCTTGTCCACCGATGCTGTCACCCCATCCTAAAAGGCCACCAAGTTGGTCAGGCACGATCTGCCTTTGGTGAAGCCATGTTGGCTGTCACCCACCACCTCCTTGCTCTCCATGTGCCTTAGCATGGTTCCCAGGAGAATCTGCTCCATGACCTTGCCAGGCACAGAGGTGAGGCTGACCGGCCTGTAGTTGCCCGGGTCCTCCTTGTTCCCCTTTTTAAAAATGGGGGTTATGTTCCCTCTCTTCCAGTCATCAGGGACCTCGCCAGACCGCCACAACTTCTAAAATTTTTTTTTAGATAGATCACAACAGAAGCTAAATGAAATTTAATTCTGCACTGCTAGACAGAACGGAGAATATTAAGCCTCAGAACTATTTTGTTTTAAAAGTAGAGGAGATACTGAGTGAACTGCTTGAAAGAACAGAAAGCCACTTTGTCTCAAATACAGCCAAAGTAAACAAACAGTCTTTTGTACTGAAGCAATCAAAGAAGAAAATGTTTCAATAATATATACTTTTCAAACACAGATTACATTAATATCTCAGGACAGTCTATAAACTTGCTTTTACCCTTTCAAAACAGCCTTTTCACTCAAGCTATTAAACCCAGTAGCCTCTAAGACAGAAAACCCCAAACACGTAAGAACAATGATCTTTTACTATCATGTATAAGAAGATCATTCACAGTGGCATGAACCTTATTTCAGACTGAGACTTCAGGAAAAAATGAAAGATCTTTGCTTTAAAACTCAACTATGTCAAGATCCTTCACTAGTCTTCATTTACTTAATTTTGACTGGAATACTACATAACTGTTCAACATGAAAGCAAAAAAGCAAAACTGAAATATTTTCCACTGTTTTATCTGTGATTTAGTGCTTATTGATTCATTTAAATCTATATATAGCTTAACAATTCTTTATCATAGAATATCTCAACTTGGAAGGGACTCATAAGGATCATCAAGTCCAACTCCCAGTATTTCATTATGCATACCAAAAAAAAAATAATTTCATTCCCAAACATGGAGAGAATTTACTAATAGTTGTACTGCACAGGTTTACATATTTACAGGATGAACAGATTTTCTGAAAACTATCAACTGGATCATTATAGCAGAATCTGGAGGAAAAAAAAAGAAAAAAAGAAATATATATACACACCTAAATAGGTCCCAGCAATACAGACAAGAGAGCTATTAAATAACTGTCAAAATTCTCATCAGTTACGATAACTGGGTTTTCTTAGTTCAATACAATCTTATTCACAATTATTTCATTAGTTTTCAGGTTAAAAGACCTGCAGTAATAAAACTACTGAACACTGACAGTCTTATTGCAACAGCTGTCAAAAATAAAGAACAAGGGGTTGAAGCACGGACAGTTTCCGGACTAGAAGTACCTTTGGTTATTGTGGATTGTCTTTAAAGACAACTGGTAAGAGCTACAGTGAATGTCCAGGGCAAGAGACCTTCTACAGTCCAGTACTATCAAACCCTAGCAGAATAGCAAGGCACTTCAAAGAACAATGCTGGATTCATTAAACATATCCAATGACTAGACTCTGTACAGACTCCAAAGAAAAGAAAAAAAAAAAAATAAAAAAGGGGAAAAGCTCCAAAGTGATCCACCATTTAAGAGGCAACCAGAGCAAAATCTGGATTTTATACGTAAAATTACTTAATCTTTGGCATATGTGCTATGATTCACTGATTACCAGTTAGAATTGCAGCAACCTGTAGTTTACAGGAAGAAATCCATATGACATTTTTTGAGAAACATAATCAATTTAACTTCATTTCTTAATGGCTCTTTTCACTTAGCTTCCTTCTAAGATCTCACATGTCCCTACATTGTCAGGGGCACACGAGAACATCTTAACATACGAAAACTCTTTCTACAAAGCCCCTCATAAAAGGAAAAGAAAAAATAATCTCATCTTTGGAATGAGTCCAGCTTCTTTCCTAAGATCCAGTAGCTAATTTCCATTCCTAGGGTGGATTGCGAGCTCTTCCAACACCTCTGCAATCTCAACTCTAAGAGCATTGTTTTTCTTGTTAACAACCCTGAAACTGCATTTCCTGTGATTTTCTCAGGTCCTTAAAATAGAGGGAACCCTGTCTGCCTAAGTTTCATGGTTCCAATCTCAGAATTTAAAAAGAAGTAACCTCACTCAAACTGTCTTTTTTTCTAGTCATCACTTCTGTGACTTCATTGGTCTGTAACTGTACAGAGCTGGGGGCCTCAGGAACCACATGAGCTCACAGTAACTTTCTGCCTTAGCCTTAAAATACAGTCTTCCAGTGAAGAAGCTTTATCAAATGCACTATTCGATTATCATCACCAGGACTCAAAAGGTCAGAAAACAGTACGCTGCTAATTCATTTTCCTGCCCTTAATAGTGCAGCTTTCTGTAAGAAGGAGCCAGGATATGAATAACTACTTTCAACCTCAGAAAGTGCTGATATTGCCCTCAATCCACAGGGGGGAAAAGAAGAAATCATAAAAACAACATGGTATATGACCAGTTGGTCAGTGGACCAACAGCAAAGCTCAGAACAGAACTTCTACCCTGTGGACAGTCCCATGCTCACATTATTCACTGAGCTGTACCAGCTCCAAATAGGCGCATGCAAAACAGACTGCTTACACCGGTAATTTCTGATTAATAGCAAAGACCTTTTATATGCATATGTATAGGGGTGTATATATGTACATACATACACACAAGACATTTATTAATAATTGATCTGCCCTGCTCCTAATCTACTGCCTTAATGAAAGTCATGGAACAGGTTATCTTGAGTGCTATTAATGAGCACGTACAGGTTAACCGGGTGATCAGGCCCAGTCAACATGGGTTTATGAAAGGCAGGTCTTGCCAATCAAACCTGATCACCTTCTATGACAGGGTGACCCGCCTGGTTGACGAGGGAAGGGCTGTGGATGTAGTTTTCCTAGACCTCAGTAAAGCCTTTGATACAGTTTCTCATAGTGTTCTGGTTGAGAAACTGACAACTGCTGACCTGGATAGGCACACCCTCCTTTGGGTTAAAAACTGGCTGGATGGCCGGGCCCAAAGAGTGGTGGTAAATGGGGCTAAATCCGGCTGGAGGCCGGTCACCAGTGGGGTTCCCCAGGGCTCAGTGCTGGGTCCAGTTCTGTTTAACATCTTAATCAATGACCTGGATTCAGGGGATTGAATGTACCCTCAGTAAATTTGCGGACGACACCAAGCTGGGAGGCTGTGTCGATCTGCTCGAGGGAAGGGAGGCCCTTCAGAGGGATTTGAACAGACTGGATCGTTGGGCTGAGGCCAATGGCATGAGCTTTAATAAGGCCAAGTGCAGAGTCCTTCACTTGGGGTATAAAAACCCCAAGCATCGCTATAGGCTCGGGGAAGAGTGGCTGGAGAGCTGCCTGGCGGAGAAGGACCTGGGGGTGTTGGTTGACTACCGGCTTGATATGAGCCAGCAGTGTGCCCAGGTGGCCAAAAAGGCCAATGGGATACTGGCATGTATCAAGAATAGTGTAACCAGCAGGAACAGGGAAGTGATCCTGCCCCTGTACTCGGCACTGGTGAGGCCGCACCTGGAATATTGTGTCCAGTTTTGGGCCCCTCGCTTTAAGAGAGATATTGAGCTCCTGGAGCGAGTCCAAAGAAGGGCGACTAAACTGGTCAAGGGGCTGGAAAATAAAACTTATGAGGAGCGGCTGAGGGAGTTGGGGCTGTTTAGCCTGGAGAAGAGGAGGCTGAGGGGAGACCTGATTATGGCCTATAAATACTTGAGAAAAGATGGTGGGGAGGTAGGGGAAGGGCTCTTTACATTAGTGATGGGTGATAGAACAAGAGGAAATGGGCATAAGCTTAGTCAGGGGAGATTCAGGTTGGATGTTAGGAAGTATTTCTTCTCTGAAAGGGTTGTCAGCCACTGGAATAGGCTGCCCAGGGAGGTGGTTGAGTCCCCATCCCTGGATGTGTTTAAGAATAGGGTGGATGATCTACTTGAGGATATGGTTTAATGGGGATTAGGGATGGTTGGACTCGATGATCTTTAAGGTCTTTTCCAACCTAGAAATCTATGAAATCTATGAAATCTATGAAACACCAGTAAACAAAGCAAGCCTGAAGGCTATTACATAAACAAATGGAGTTGAATAGAAACAATCTCCCCTCACAATTCGGTTCCCTTTCCGAATGCTTTGCTCACTGGATACAATGGGAAGAGACAACCAACAGTCATTTAACGCATGGCAAATGAAATCCTAAGAAACCAGTATCACATCGACAGCAAAAGAATCAAGCTGCTGAATAATTATCTCTATAGAATTCTAATACTATTATTGAAACAAAAGTTGAAGGCTTTTTTTCCCCCTGGATAGGAACTCTTATCTCAGCTGAAGTGAGGTGAATAGGAGACCACAAACACTGCTTATTTCCTCCCTTCTATGCTTACCTTCTGCCATGGCAAAACTACCATCTAACTTAGTGCTGCTGCTGTCACAGACTCTTTACACATGTTCTGTCTTCCCTTGCCAAATCCTACAGCAAATCCTTCCACTGATTCTCACAGACGTTGAGTCAGGCTCAAGTTATGCCTCCATTAACCACTGTATGTCATCTCAAAGTCAACAATTCCTGAAAAGTCATTCCCCCTGCCAGTCAAATGGGCTCTAAGTTCACTATGGTTTATAAGTGGTGCCCCCAACTCCAAGTGTGCTCCATGCAACTTGCAGTACCAAGCTTTCTCGATATTTTTTCACATGTTGGTATGAAACTATCTCAACTCCAATTGTACATTATCAGATCTTATGAAATCTAGAGAGGGCAGAGTTAAAACAACTAGAGCTGTTGCAAGATCATCGTTCTAAAACGTGAAAACCTTGTGTAGAGATCTTCTAAAGTAAGATGGGAACAGCTACTTACTGGTTTCGGCATTTTCTTGTTTTCTTTAGTCTCTTGTCCACTTCAGTCTTCCACAAACTCTTTGCCCCCTTCTGTCAAAAACAAAACAGCAGAGTTCATTTACATCACAGTAAATAGTACAAATTCCAAAGCAGGTAAACAAGTGCTCTACATGTACAAAATACACTTTTCAGTAGATAACATAAATAAAAAGCAACTAAGTTAGCCAGTAGCAGGTCTCTAAGTAGTAACCTCCCTTCTAGTTTTGGTAGAATAATAATCCACTAGTGTTAAAATAAAGAGACAACAGTTTCCCAAGTGCCACAAATTCTTTTTAAAACTTCTGATATCAGACATCTTCTAGTATTAAAAACCTTTAATATTGTTTATTAGAAAGTAAAATTTGTACAAGGAGCTCCAAAGTTGCAATTTAATCTGCCAACTCTAGTCAAACTTGAAACATCATGAAAACAAGGAAACAAGAAAAAACCTAACATAATTTTAAAGCATCAAAAATGTATTTCATGTCTATAAAAGCATTCGTTTCTGTCAGTGAAGGAATGTTATGGTCATTTTTCCCAAATGGAGAGATGCAAGTACACCATCACAGTAAAAAAAAAAAACACAAAAAAACACAGGAAGAAAAATCTGCTCTGCTTAAAATAGAGCTTTTTTATTTCTTTTTTAAGCAGAAAGGCTATATAGGCTATAAGCTATGTCTAAGTGGTAATGAAAGTATTCACTATTGTGTTCTGCTCAAAAAAAGTATTTATGAAATAAACATGCTTGCAATGTTATTGGTAGATAGCATCCTGCCTCCTTTTCAATTCATTCTAACTCAGAGAGAATAAGCAGCTAGTCACCTTCTGCCACACTTTTAAAGTAATGACTTCAACAAATCAGTCCTGCTGCTGGTCTGCAAAGAGTACCAAAGACGGCATTGCCTTCAAAAATAATATTAACTAGAATTACATATATAAGAAGAAAAATTAAATCGACATACTACTCAGAAAAATCCAAGATTTCAGTATTATAACTCCATGACTGCATCAGATGAATAAAATTTTCAGAAGTGCTTAGGAAAAAGATATAAGGAGAAAAATCAAACGTTTAGAGTAATTCATTTATCAAAAGTAAACTTTCGTATAAATGATTTCTCATTCATAAAGAAAAATGAAGACAAAGTATTGCTACACATATGTACAAAAGAAGTTATTTTTTCCTTTCTTCTTGGCAATAAAAAATACAGCAAATATTAGAAACGTTTGCACAGCAACCTAAGGTGCATTAGCATTTCATTTTTATTTCTTTTTCTAACCTGTAGAGATACGTTTGAAAAGGACTGGAAAAAAAGAGATAAAGTATGAAAACAGAATTTAAGAAGCATCAATGTTGTTGGCTGGTAAAGAAAAATGAATGTTAAGACTAAAGATAACAGAAAGAGAGGTCTAATGGTACAATGCAGATACGGAAAAAACTTGGTTTATTTTTTTTTTTTTAATCAGCCTGAAAAATTTAAAACTATACCTTTAAGTTATACTCATTATAATCTAACTAATGTAGCACAACTATAAAGGTACAATACTACTTTTGCCTAGCATAAAGACAATTACATTCCAGTAGATTTTTTTTTTTTAATTATAGAAGATATTCTAAAGTACCTGACAGGATCAGTAATACTACTATTCTAAGACATTGTTCAATATTCTTGAAAAATATGAATACACTTTTCTGCAATTTCTTTCTCCCCTTCCCCTCCTTTTTTTTTTTTCTCTAACCAAAAAGGCTTTTGGGAGCAGGGGAAGGTTTTTTGGGGTCCTTACAACACAGCCTTAAAATTCAACAGCATATTTCCAGTTCACAGAAAATACTGCTGCCTCTTCTCACCTCTTTCCCTAATGCACTCGTCAGAAAAATTCAAGAGAGTAGTAAAAAGCAAAACAAGCTTAGCTCTAATATCTGCTAAGAATAAGCAGGATTCTGAGCTCTAGTAATCCCTGTGTTCACCTTTTTGACAGCAGAGGCTCATTACTTGCAAAACTGCAGGCAGACTGAAGCCCTAGAGTTAAACTCAGTTAATTAACGATGCAAAAGCTAAATTAGATTCTCATCCACCATTTCATAAGCGTGACAACTCAACAGTACTAAAAGGAACAGAAAGTAGCACAACTATTTTTACGTGCCTATAGTTACATGAGCATTGAAAAGCAGGGGTATGGTAAGATGACAGATAAGTCCAGCTTCCAGGAGACAAACGAGAGCATATGGCACAAGGCCGAGATCTGTGTTATCAATCGATTACTTTTCAAGTTGTTTTTTTTTTTAAGAGAGACCACGTCTGTCGCTTTCTAAAATGACTGTCATACCCTCAATACATTTTATCATTGCAAATTCTTCCATAAATATATCCTAACTTTTTGCTTTGGGTTTTTACCCAAACATTTTGTTAAAATATCAACCAACCCTAAATTACTTATTTGGAAACACCTTTAAAACCTTAAGGTAATTTTAAAAATCAGAAACATAACAGTTTTATAGCATAATTCTGTGTTATCAAATCACAACTGGTAGACATGTAATTTAAATAAGTTTATAGAATTAGCATTTATTGTTCACATGCAATGAAAAAAAAGCTATCAGCTAAGAGTAAGAATCCTTTTGTGGAAAAGAATAAAAATGAAGTGTCACTGTCAGTCTCACATTATCATAGTACACAAGCAACAGAAAAAAAAAATCTTTGCAAAACAAATAATAGCCCAGGTATTTTTTGTTGAAGTGTCTGCTGTAATATCCTTTACCGGAGTCAAAAAAACCCAAATCTATCATTTCTTATAAAAAAAACAACCCTAAAAAATTTAGAGCCAATTATGCTGATTCGGTTTCTATTTCAGATCATAAAGACCTTGTGCCATATTAAAAGGAAAAACAAAATAATCAAACTCAATTGATGAGGGTCTACAACTTAAATTCATGGGCTATTGTTTCCATTTTACATATAACGCAAAAAACAGCCTATGACTATATGCTTTCACACTCATTGCAAAACATTATGCAATTTCAAAAGAGTATATTCACACAAAAGCACTGCAACTAATTATATGTATACAAAAATCAAGTTCACAGACCTTAAAATTGTGCAAAAAATTTAAATCAAATAAGCACTGAATAGAAAAATAACACTGTGTCTTTCCCAACTATTGGCATTCGCTAATGTTAAAAACAAAACAAATATAAGGAAAATATTTGGCCAAAAGAAACCAAAAATCACTGCCAGGCAAAACATTGTGCATCTCCACTATTATTACTGGAGTGGGAGTTCACTTCTGCTACTTAGATGCTTCCAACAAATTTATATTTAGTGGATGCAACCACATCATTTTTACTAAGTTTTTGCCTTTGAAACAATTAATTACTTATACTTACTTTTAGCTTAACACTCATGTGAAATGGCATTGCAAACAGAGGGAAAAAAAAAAAAAAAATAAACAGCCAACCAGGATTGGGAACGATATCTCTGTTGCTTCCTGCATTCTGAAACCAGCTTGTGACCTACTAGACATAAAGGCTCACCACTTTGGCATTTCAATTCCCAAGGGTGCCTCTTCCAAGTCAGGATTAGCAGGGTTGTAACTGCAGAGTTCCTACAGCTACAATACCCCAGCCCTCAAGATCTTCACAACATATGCGGTAATCTGGACTCTGGACTAAATACCACAATATCCACATCACAAACAAACAACACATCATCCAGAACTTCAAGAATTCTCTTGAAATGAAGAACTGTGATTTCAATTCCTTCACTCCAAGGCAGTTAGGATTTTAAATCAGTATCATCCATGTTCCAGTTATGCCACAGAAGCCAACAAATAAAGCAATTGTTGAAAGGCAACAAAGAAAGCTTTCTTCAGTAAATGATGGTGCATAAAATGCTTGATGCCAAAATTCTATCAAATAATTTATGCCGCAGCTGTTTTCAAAAGAAACATTCATACACACAGCCATGGGTCTGAGGTCAGGTGAGGATGGAATAGGAGGCAGAAGACTCGATCAGGACGCCTGGCTGGCGGAGAACCAACCCTCAAAAGTGGGATCACTATCTGACAGCTTAGGACCTTCTCTCAGAAGCGGTCACTTCAGCAGTGTGCCTGCTAGGCTTCATCATCTATTGCTCTGCACACAGATGGCAGGGACCACGGAGCTTTAGCCACAGCAACATAACTCACTCATTCATTTACAGGAACTCACTTAAAATTAATATACATCTTTTCAAAGCCTTATACCATTTCATTTTTTGTGTTACCTAAAATTTTTGCATCTCTGGGGAGGCAGCAATAAGCAAGTTCCAGGCCACTGTACCTGACTAACTGGTCTCAGCTTTCTACAAAAACAACTCTCTACTCCAAAGCGGCCTGTGAATGCCTGCAGGGCAATCATCTTTTACACTAACAGCTCCCTAATAACACACTTGCCACAGTCCAATAAAGGAGTTCACTTGCCACAGACTTTGCTTCCACACACATCTTTTTCAGACGGACAGAGAAGTTCTCTACACAATTGTCAGGGATGTAAGCAAACCAAGGGGGGTAACCAAAATAAGCCATCTATCTCAAAAAAAAAGAAAAAAAGGAAAAAAAGAAAAATAAAGAGATGAATTCTATAGCTAACACATAATAATTGAGATTTGACCACTGCTAGATATCACATGCAGAGTTTTACATACCAACGTGGGTTGTGTGGTTTTGTTTTGGTTTGTTGTTTTTTTTTTTTTGGGGGGGGGAGGGTAGTACCGTATCTTACCTTCTTAAAATCGCCATTTCCCCAAATCCTCCCTTCCCTGAAATACTTGAGACAGGCTTGCTATCTCTATGAAAAATAATTGCACTATAATCAGTACATTAAATGTATTTATAGTTAAATATATTTTGAAGGGTGAAGTGTTTCTTCCAAACTGGAGTTCCCGAGAACTTCAGAAGTACAAATGAAAACTTGGCAGTTGCCAACAGAGCAGTTAAACAAAAAGCAACACAGACCAGCCAAAGAATATTTGTGCAACACTTGTAGTTTTACCAGTTAATAAACTGGTATGCTATGGATGTGCTATACAATTTACATACAGCTCATATTTATTAAGTTTAGTAACCTTACTGCAAATTTTAGCTTCAAAGTACCCACAACTGCACTATGTGAACTCTAAGATTTTGAGGAGACCCATAATGACAGGATGGCCAATCTTCCCATGTACATCTGATATACAGGCAAAAATGGAAATTAAGAAGTGTGACTGATGCAGGTGCTCTGCTGTCTCAAGGCGAAATAAACCTTCACCTAAAAATACAGTTAGCAAAGAACTATGACATAACCGAAGTTCTGGATATATCCGATTTCAAAACCAGATATTATATTTTCTGAAGAATGCTGTCAAGTCTCTCAGAACTACTTCCATAATACAAAGGAAACTTATGAACATGAACTGGCCACTTGGATCAGTCTCCATATACACTAGCTAGATTTCTTAAATCAAAATGTTCTAGGGTAAAGATTATTAACTCTCTCTTTGGGCCAATGTAATACTTGTTTTGCCTTATACTATATGACTCGAAGGTTTCACTTCACAGAGTGATTAATAAACACCTGAAGCAGAAAGGAAAAACAAGTTTTTAAATTCGAAGCACAGCTAAGAATTACCCTACTGATAAAAGCTCACAGATGCAGCCCTTCACTGTCAAAAGGAAGGAGTTTACCTGGGCCCCTTCGGCTCTGGAGTAAACTTGCTGAGCATGCAAGATGCACTGAGCACACGTATCAGTATCTTTCGACAATCAGGACTTTCTTCAGAAGTTTGTGTAAAGCTTTGTTTATATCTACAGACTTGAAAATCCTCCCTTTCCTCTACTCCCACAGACTCCTAATGCAATACAAAGTGACAGGACAGCTTTGATGTATTTAACACATCCAACAGAGAGAAGTAATACCTTAAACAACTTCCCCCTTCACCTCTGTCAACAGAAGCACCCCTTCTCAAAAAACTGAGCAAGATTGCTGAAGAAAGGCCGTATACCTATCCTGGCAGTGGCTAAAGCAAGCTTCTTTACCAGGAACTGCCTTCTACATAATAATCTCTACTTCATAATCTCTACACTTCCTACCCTCCCAAATTTTGCATTTTGTAGATGGATCCACATTCTCACTCTCTTTATGGCTTTACCTAATTTTCTGTGAAACAACTTTTTTTGGCAGCTCTATAATCATTAAGCCCTGCAATGCTCTTTACTGCAGTAGCAGAAACAGTCAGACCAGAACTCTCTTTGTCATCTCTACAAACACTTTCACACTGTTTCTTTCAGTCAGCATGCAAGGAAAACTCTCTGGACAGCTCCTGACATGTCACACCATGTCATTTTCTGTGTGTTTTCTAAACCTGTTTGTTGTACTTTTGCTCTCTAGTCTCCCAACCTGATGGAAGAGCTGTGTCACTTCAGCACGAAGCTTGGAAATATGCCACTGCCTTGCAATTGCCATTTGCTGGGAGGCTGCTTATCTGGGAACATTGCACTGACTTGCAGTTTATTTTTCTCACAGCCTCTCTTATGCTAAATCAATAGATCAACACGGGCAAGTCTTATAATTCAATAAGCCGTTAGTACTTGCCTCTTATCTTTATTGGTCACAGAACTACCTCATCACAGTAGCCACAACGTTATTGTACGCCAACTCCATGTCTTCCCTCCCAACACACGCTGCCCAGCAGCACTGTGCCAAGGCACTATATACGAGCTGACAGCAACAATGGTATTTCTACAGTCTTCCGAATATGTGAAGCACTGTGCAGGCAGATGCATCCTCAAAGCATTTCTGCGATATAAACACGATGACAAGCACCTCTAATGACAAAAAAACAGAGTAAGACTCAGGGACACATCTGAGGCCTGACACAAACCAGTCACAAAGACAGAATTAATTAAAACTCAGAATTGCAACTCCCATAACTCAGTTAAAAAAAAAAACAAAAAACAACAAACAAAACAAAACAGAATCTTTTTAAAAGTCTGTACCAGAAAGAGAAACACGAAATACTTGTCTAGGGTGTTACATAGACTGGAAAAGACAGCTTAATAGCACCTTACAACTGATGTGATTAGCTGTGTTGGCATGAAGTCCAAAGAGTTATTTTTTCACGTTGGAATTAAGAAAACTGACAAAAGATAAATGAATTCCACAAAGTTGAAACTAAACCCCTTATCCGCGCTAGACTTTAAGCAGCAAGGTTAATTACAAATGCCCACGACTTGTGCAAAACATTAATCCATTCAAAAAAACACAATGCACAAAGGCTCATTCAGGGCCGCTGTGCCCATTACGTCGGTCAGTATTTAAGGACTCTAAAAATGTTCGTTTGTTGAAAACAATAGACAGCAACAGATGCTTCACAGCACTTGTTTATGAAGTAATTCCTTATTATTCTTCCACACCGCCACAGTCAGCTGCCCGACCCGACTGCCACATGTCTACGGTAACCTCCAGAGCCACCACGCTCGGGGACATGAATAATGCAGAGGGGGCTGCGCGGCACGGGCACGCCAAGGGCGCGCTCCCGGGGCTTCCCCGACAAAGCGCCCGCCCGCCGCCCCCTCGGCGGCGGCGGGATCACCGAGCCGGGTGCCGTCGCCCGCCCCCAACCTCGCCGACGGGAGCTGCGCCCCGGACACGAGCAGCGCGTTGCAACGCCGCGTCCCCGCCGCAACAAGTCGCCCCGCAGCGCGCCGGTGCCCTCCCGCGCCCCCCGGGGGCGACGGGCGGGCTGCGGCCAGCGCGGCGGGGGAGTGGGCCGCCACGGCCACGGCCCGCCGCCGCCGCGCTGCCCTCCGCGGCAGGGGAGACCCCGCCCCCGCGCCCGCTGACAGCCGCCCGCGCCCCCCTCGCCTCAGCGCCCCGCGGGGCCAGCGCGGCCTGGGCGGCTGCGCCGCCGCTCCCCGCGCCCCCACCTCACCTAGGGCTCCGCTCCCCCGCGAGCGGGGCGGGCGCTCCGCGGCGTCAGGCGGAGGAGGGGGGGACGAGACCCCGGGGTAGGGTGCTGGGCGCGGCGCTCTCCGTGCCTTGTGGGGCAGGGCAGGGCAGGGCGGTGTCCGTCCCCCGCCCCGCCGCGCAGCTCCCACCTCGCAGCGGGGCAGGAGGCGCTGCGGGGCCGCCCCGTGCTGCTCGCGGCGCCGCCGGGGACGAGGCGCCAAGCGCAGCCGCCGCTGACAGCTCCGCAATATGGCGGCAGCCGCCGCCGTTCAGATTTTCCCCCCTATCAGATGTTGTTCCTGCGCCAGCACTGGGCATGCGCCCGCGCGTCCACGCATGCGCGTCAGGCGCCCCGAAGCCGCTGCCCGGAGTGCCGGAGGGGCGTGGGGGCTGGCGGCCCGCGGGCGCGGGAGGAGCGCGGTCGAGCGGTGGTGCTACGGCCGTGAGGGGCCGAGGCTCCCCTTGGGGAGCACGGAACGTGAGGGACGGAGCTCCCGTGGGCGGAACGGTGGCGAGCACCCACTGCGAGGCAGAGACCGGGGTACGGCGGCCCCGAGGCCAGCCAGAGCCGGTACCGCGCGGCGGCCCCTCTGCATGGAGCTTCGCAGCGTCCTGCGCGCTCGGGCTGAGCCGGCGCCCCGCGGAAACGGCCAGAGGCCGGCTCTGCCCGCGCGTGTTTGCCCCGATAGCTGCTCGGCGGTAAAGCTGCCCTCGAAGCGCTCTTTGCTCGGCACATGGCGAGGAGGAGAGGAGGAGGGAGAGCCGGGCTCCTCCGTTACACTGCCGGGCAGCGGGGTCTGGGGCGGGCGGGAAAAGGAAGCGTCAGTGAAGCCCGAGCCAGGGAGGGGGCGGTTGGCAGCGCGCGTGTTTTCCATTCAAAGCCCCGCGAGGAAATAGCGTGCCCGCGGTTTTGGCTGGGAGGAAAAGAAGGCAGGCGGGTGTTTCAGGGGGCCCCGTGGGTGTGGGTGCGGTGGGCGCGGCGGGAGCCCGGGTGTTTGGGCAGATAGGGTGGCACGGAGCAGGCCGTGCCACCGGCCGGGGGGACGCGGCGGGCAGGAACGGGGCTCGGGGCATGTTGAGCGAGGGGCTGGGAAGGCCCAAGCTGTGGTGGCTCTTGAGAAGAGGGAAGCCTGCAGAGAAGGGGTGGAGAGCGCTGACCCTGGTCCCCTCTTCCATCTCATCGCAGTGATGGGACCCTCGCTCTTCTTTCATTGCTCAGACGGGGGAAAGAGTCACACTGGGGGATGAGATCACGCATTTTTTATATATATATACACTTTTTCATATACAATCCCAATGGAGATGGAGAAGAAAACAACAGTAAGAAGACTGCTTCTGAAGGACACAGGTTGAGGCAGTCCCAGCCCCCTCTGTGCTTTTGCAGTTTATTTTTGTTTGCAAGAAAGTGAAGGTGCTCCTTGAGCTCGGTGGCAACGTAGCCAGGGAGGCCAAACAGCACAGCTCAGTGCAAAGGGATCCACTTGAGCTACCAACTCTGAGTCATGCAGCTGCTATTAATACACCTCACCCTCCGGCTGCCTGATAAAGAAAAGTTGGGGGAAGAACTAAGAGGAATTTTCAATTAAAGCTGCTTCAGAAAGAATAATAAGAACATTTTGGGATGAATCGGAGGTGGGGAGAAGGGGAAGAAGAGGAGAGCAGCCTGGCAAACAACAAGGAATAACACTCCTAGATAATCTGTGGGAGCCTCACTGACTAAACTTTTTTTAATTTGTTTGGACAAAATTTAAAGAACATTCCGATAAACCAGATGACTACATAATACAAACTATGATGAAATTAAATTTAATGATATAAGCTTGAGTTTAATTGCTTCTTCTAGTGGCATTTAATGAGTTTAATCTGTGATTATTTTATGCATTTTATTGTATATTTCAAACAGGCATTTCTCTCGCAGTCATCACCATAGAACCTGAACATCTCAGTCTATTAAAGGTATATTAGTTCCTCCCATGGGCTAAAACTTGAATTCCAGCTTCGTTTATACCATTTTGCTCCAAGGAAAAAGTGACAGTGGCTAATTCCTCCTTCTCTCTGTTGTTCTTCCTCGTGAAGAACATCCTGGCTTCAATCAGAATATTTTGCAGTACATTAAACTTCTGAAGCGTCTTGCAGCCTCTGCAGATACACAGTTCCACTCACCAGCTGCCATTAGTATGCAACGTACTCTTCTCTGTTCAGACAGTCTTTTCCTGCAGGTCAGAGTAAGATCTAAGGGATATAAAAAAACCCCACTTTTTCATTCCGTCACCTAAAGAAATTGTCAGTGATTCAATGCAGTGCACATATAAAATCTATTTACTTTAGTTGACTGAGTTAGAGGCTCGCTTTTCTTCCAAAATAGTCCGTTGTGAGTTGGCTCAAATACAAGATTATGGCACCGGGGCACGGTTTCTTTACTAGTGTTGATAGCGTGTGGAAGAAAGTTCCTTTCAATTTGTGCATTATCACCGTAGGATATGCGTTATCTCTTATCCTGTTACATGGAGAATATTATTGCTCAAAAATGTCAAGGTAAATAATAGTCTTATCTTCCTTGTCAACAGTACAGTGTGGTTTTCTTCTCACCTTGCTTGCTTAACAAGGTGTAAAATTGCAGTTTGTCTGATAAAACAGGGCAGTAAAAACAAAAGCGCAGTTAGAGATCATATTCTTTGTAGCCGTGAAACTGAAACTACAGAAAGAACTACGGGCAATAAAGAGAGCTTTCAGATACCCATATCAACTTAAATGACACAGTTCTTCAAGGTTATGAAGATGAAGTTAATGATAAGAATGCCAGAACTGTAAGATATAAACGTTTGTCTTCCAGCAGTAATGCCAAAATACAGCTCTTCATTAAAAAACATTTTAAACTTCCATTGCCCTATCTGCGAAATCAACCCTTGAATCGCTTTTGAAAGTAAAGATTTCTGGGCCAACACTTCTCTTCTTTTTCAGTGCACCTGCAAAGGCATAAAGCATTAGTCAGTGAAGACCCCATTGTGTGTTAGAATCTACTTTAATTAAAGCAAAATGTACAATCCAAGGGGCATTTACTGGACAAGACATTTTGGAAAGGAGAACTAAGAGGAAAAAGAATCACCTTGAGGAATGTCTGCATTTTTTGGCATCTTAAATGGTATGCAACACACCTTTACTTTATCCTCCAATTAAATTAAGATTTATGCCATCAGCTGGGATAGAAGTGTAGTTCTGCCCATACCATGCCCTTAACATGAAAAGTTATACGAGGACTTAGTCTACAAGCCTGGAAGCTCGCCACTCTGCCTGGGAATATTTATGCATATGACTCAACACACACATACTCATCTATTAATATGTTTACAGAGGCAGCCCTTACATAGTCTAAAATTATTGCAGGGTAATTTTACGATTACTAATTGTATGGTCAAAACCCGAATTGTTTATTCTTGTGTTAGTATTTGAATAGCAGTAATAGGATATGTTACCTTCATGGACATTAACAGTATTTATTTTTCCAACAAGTATGTTAGATTGCCTTTTAAAGTCTTTGCTAGAAACAAATGGAATTGAAAGAATTTTGTGGTCGTTAGATGAATCCAATTCACAGATATTTAAAATATTTGGTGAAATTACAATAAATGTCTAAAGTAATAGTTTTTATGTCTGTTGTTAAATTTGTCTGTCATTTAAAATTAAAGGTATCTTTTTCCAAAAAGTATTTTTCATGCATTATTAAAATACCAGATGTCAATAAAAATATACGGGTTCCAGTAGCAACACTGAGCATTCCAAATTGCCTTTAGTGCATGCATATATATTGCCTCAGCTTTGATCAAGTTCAGAAGGCAAAATATGGCATGACTCTGGAGGGATTTGTCCTTTTCCTTTCTCAATTACCATAGCTGCATGAAGCTTGCTTAGGTGGCCTTCAAAGCCGTGATCCTGCGGTTGGCAGCACCTCCACAAGCCTCAGCTCTGGGGGAGATGTCAGGGTGTCCAGGACCAGGACTCTTCAGCTGGGTATTCCCCTGAATGAGTGCTGCAATGAGGAAGGACAGACCCGGCGTGCAAAAATCTATATGGAAGGGGGATTCTCCCTCCTCTTCAGGGACACGCAGGAAACAAACAGAATAAACCAGCACCCGAAAGCCCGATGGAAACATCTGAAAAACAGCAGTCAGGATGATCTACTAATGAACTGCTGTGTTGGCAGCTGGCTGAGTGTCAGGCTGTTCTACCCCTTTGACATTGAAACTGGCTGGCCAGCAGTCACCTTCATTAAATGTTGAAAATCTGTAAGGTTTTTCCTTTCCTATTCCTTCCTTTTCCTTTCCTTTCACCACCTTTCCTGCTGGTGAAAGACTTAAGGATAACACCGCTTCTCTTAGTGACTGTGCCCACCAGAAGCGGACATGTTACGCTGGCTTGGGGCTGGGTGAGTGAGAAGCCCAGAGGCTTTGCCACTGACCGTCTCTCACACATGGTGACCTCTTCCGATGGCATGTTCTTGCTTCCCTCTTAGGTATTTAGTCTCTGGTACTACAGCAAAGATACCACAGTGGTGTCAGCCTATCTCGGGGCCAAATTTTAATACCTTTCCTGCTCAAGACTGGAAGTAGTAAAATCACGTGTAGAGGAGTGTGTTTATTTAACAGCATCAAATTTGCATCTTAACAATTCATTCCAAGCGAATCAATATTTTCATCTCTGTGGTAATGATTTGCTAATTTAATTTTTGCACACAAAGTATGTATTACACAGTCCTTATGTTCCATCTATTATTTCAACCACCATTATAATTTTATGATTTGTTTTTGTAACGGTTGGTAATTGCACAAGAGACAAATTAACAAATTAAGCTGCCTTGCAAGTAAGGTTGGGGCAAGCTGTCTGATTTCCTATATCCCAGATGGGACACATCTGCTCATGTCACTGCTCTTGTGCCATGTCACCCAAACATGCCTTCACTGACACATAAGGTTGTCATCTAACAGCTCACACTTAGCTGCAGTTCCTGCTTCTGGCCACTTAATGTTTTTATCTCGTTCATAGTTATAATTATTATGACAAGTGCAAGTTGTTCCACAGTGACAGCGCTGGTTTTTTAGTGACAGTGTTTATTTTAGTTATAATGTGGCTGTAGCTGGGTCATGTCCATAGCACTGGAAATCAACGTCATTGAGAATCATGGAGGTATTCACTTCATTGAAATAGTGTTAAGTAATTACAATGAAATAAAATAGGAGGTAAGGTACTAGGCAGAGTTAAAGGCACCGATCCAGACAACAATTTTTTTGATTAAACTGTTTCTGTCAAAAAAAAACGTTACCAAGGAGTTGGATGTAAGTGTTTGAAAGCTTGAAAATATATACAACTGTTAGAGGCAAAGCAAATGCTTTTGGGTTGTTGGTTTTGTTGTTGTTGTTGTTTCGTTTTTTTTTTATTTATTTTGTTGTTTTGTTCTGGTTGTTTTCCCTGAGGCACATGTACACTGTTCTGAGATACAGCCATACAACTCTGTGAATAAACAAAACTGTATTAAAAAGTAGAGCTTTCTACTAGGAATCAGTCACTGAAGCATTTTTAGGTCCTGACCCCTTCTAATTTTACTGCATTTTCTTGCTTCCTTATCAAGAAGCAGAAATAAGCAAGACTGTGGAAGGAGTGTCACAACTTTTCAAGCAAAATATGTTCTCAAGACTTTGTGTCATCTCCCTGTTCTACCAAATGGACATGTCAAAACCTCAAAATAGAAGTCCACCTTTCTCCTCAACAGTTTCCAAACAGAGTGGCTAAGGCTCCTTTTTTAAGATGGGAATTTCCTGGAATATTTTTATATATTTAGAAGAAAAGGAGTGAAAATTGAAGTAGACTGTTCAGTTTTATGTTTTCCAGACATGGGACATTTCTGATAGCATGCCAATAGCATCACAAAAGATGAGAAAATGCCTGCAGAACCATAGGAAACACCTCATCACCTCTGTAAAGGGGATATTCCACAACAGTCTCCCCAACCCACTTTTATTAAGAAAATGTTTTAGCTATAAGAAAGCAGATGGCATTTTTTGCCAAAGTCCTTTTTGGCTAAAGCCTGTGCAGGCCTTAATCATGAAACCCTGCTGAAAAAAAGCAATATTAAAAAAAAAAAAGTCCCAGTATGAACATTATGCAAAGAAGTAAAGACTGAATACAATTCCTCTCATTTTAAATGTTATGCCTCCACTGAAATCACTGGCTTATTTCAGAGTTAATCTGCTAGTACTGAATACAAGGTTTTAAGTCCACAGAGATTCTGGGCTCCTGAAGGAATTTAGGAACAAAAAGGCTGAGCTGATATTAGCAAAAGCACGTGTAATTAAAACCAGCTACAGCTCTATTGCTGAAGTGGCTACCAACATAGATACTCTTTTTTTTCACCTCACAAGCATAGCAAGTGAGGAACGTATCAGGGCACTTAATTTGCAGAACTAGATTAATCTCGAGGCTGTATCATCAGCATACCTACAAAGATGCAATTTTGAGTCTGGAAGGTAATTTAGATTTAAGAGGGCACCTGCTCCCGCAGCAGCTATTATGTTGCAATATAACCTTATCAGAACAAATCACCCCAGTTAAAGTTGAGCAAAGAGAAATATAAGGCAGGCAAAGGAGAAAGACAAGGCAATTCCAGGTAGCTAAGAACTTCAGTGTGCTATGTCTCCAAGTATATTTTTCAAGGCTGCTCCTTTTTCACTTCACTGTGTATGGAGAAGGTCTGAAAGATTAAAGAGTATTTATTTGCCTTTATAAAAAATATTAAAAGGCAAAGTCTTTGGCTATCCTTCAGGGAACTTCAAAGGCAGTTGAAGAATCAGGTAGACTAGAGTTTTACAAGAGTACCAAAGCAATGAAATATCATCAAATTGAAATGGGAAATTAGTTTGACTTAGTCCCCTTAAGGATCCGAATTCATAGAATCATAGAATGGTTAGGGTTGGAAGGGACCTCAAAGATCATCTAGTTCCAACCCCCCTGCCACAGGCAGGACACCTTCCACTACACAAGGTTGCTCAAATCTTCGTCCAACCTGGCCTTGAAAACTTCCAGGGATGATTTTCTATTACATGTCATTCATGAAGTTCAGCGGTGAACGGCGATTGAAAGGGTGGCACGTAAGGACAAGTTTGATGCTTCAGACGCTAGTGAAGTTGAAATTACAAAGTAGGTAAGTTGCTCCATGAAACTAGACTGGCTGAGGTTGCACGTGCTTGGAAACAGAGCTCTGTAACCCACTGACTTGGTGTAGCTGTGATTCCTTCCTGTGGCTGAGGTAAACTTCAGAGCTCTGCCTGGTGTGGATTCCCTGCTGACCGAGAAGTTACGAGATGGCCTTCCCAGCTGGGGATGCTGTGGCATCCAATTAGTATTACCCAGCTGTCTTGAATTGAAACTGAATGTAATTAACTAATTAACTAAGGTTGAGACCCTGCCTACAAAAGGTGGCCCATTTCTTCCTGGCTGTGGAAGATGCAATGGCATCTTTGGAGCTGCAGCCCAGACTGGTGAGCAACATCTGGTGACCCTGATGTGATGTGTCTGAGAGACCCTGACTACTGCGACTCCCTCACCGGAGCCAGAGTAGCCCAAGTGGGAGTCCTTTGGTAAAGAAGGTAAAGCTGCAAGCCCCGATGTGATATTCACAGGAGGGAAGTGTGCTGGAGCTGGAATGAATGGGCTGGGTCTCTGCTCACTGTAAAGCCTTTACTTTCCTCTAAAAACAAAAAACTGGTAAAACAAAAAGGGGGAATTGTGGCATCCAATTATTATTACCCAGCTGGTTTGAACTGAAACTGAATGTAATTAACTAAGGTTGAGACCCTGCCTACAAAAGGCAGGCCATTTCCTCCTGGCTGTGGAAAATGCAATGGCATCCTTGGAGCTGCAGCCCAGGCTGGTGAGCAACATGATACCTCAGCTGACTTTTCCTTATTTCCTGATGGCCATTTACATCAAATTTGCAGGATATTAATTTCTTCCAAGGCCTTTACCTTTGTTGAATTTTTGCATTTGACTAACAGGTTTTAAAGTTATCAAGTAAACTTGCAGAGGAACCTAGTTTGATGACAAAAACTGAGCTGAAGATAGTTATAAAACTGAGATCCACTGTGAAGGCAGAAGAAGTACTAGTCCCAGTCACTGATCTTGTTAAACAATGAACAATTTTTTCCTATATCCTGAACTAATGTTCAGACCAGACTGTAAATAATGCATTTTTAAGTTCAACATTTGCCATTAAATCTTACCCGCAGCCTACATTGAAACCAGCAGGTTTGGATACTACTTCTTCCATCTGGAAGTTCAAAGTTTTTTTGCATCCTGGAGTTGATAAATTCAGGGAGTAGTTTGAAGATCTGTCTGCTGTGCGCATCTCTATAGCTCAGATGTTCATCTTTTGCTCCTAATTAGGTAAGATGAAGCATTCCTCCTGCTAAGACCTCTGGTTTGGTCATTTTTTGTGTCTTTTAAACAAAATATGTTTCTTATGTTCCTTGCTCCCACTTAACAGATCAAGAGGAGGCTTACTCTGGTTGCTCTGCTGGTTGTTCATAATCTTCTATATTGAGTTTCTCCTACATGGAGCCAGTCAAAACCACTGAGGCTTTGTGGAGGTTTGGTAGCTAGATGATCTGCCCATTCTTGCTTCTTTACATCATTTCTTACCATGTAAGTACAGTTGAAAGGTTTTTTCCTCATTGCTTCAGCTGAGCCCTGCAAATTTCATTTCTACTGTAAATCTACAAAAGACTGGGGAAGTTTCATCAGTGTTGGTGTACAGGGAACACAATGGCAAACAAAGTTTGCACAAGGTACAGAAGGTAAAAAATTGCATATTATATCTTAACAATATTGTTTCCACAAAAAGAGCTATCAATGTATATTGATATACAGTATCAATACAGTATGTGGTTATGATCAACAAAATGCCTAAGAGTCATATGTACAGATCATACAACCTTGGCTGATATCTGTGTACAGCTCTGTTGCAGCCTAAAAGACTAGAGAATTAGGGGACGTTTGCAGACACACTGAAGGGGTGTGGGGAAAAAAAAGCATCTAAATGAATTAGAGCTTTTTGCCCAAGAAATGAAATAAATAAGAAGAGATTCAAATATGCAAGCCTAAGGCTTAGGAGAACAAAAACCCCAACAGCCCTTTCCTGAGCACTGTAGAGGAATGGAAAACCAAGAGGGGGTGAGTGCTCAGTTCGCATCTTTTGGATAGAAAAGGAGCTGGACAGAAATGGGCAGGCTTGAAACCTTCTATTGGAAGTTTATGCTTTGTTGTATTTCTGTCAACGAGTCAGCCACTGAGAAAAAGCATGGTATAAATTTGAAACAGTGATGTAATTACAGTAATGTGTGAAAAGCCTGGGCAAACTAACTCAGCACAAATGTGCTTGAGGCAAGCAGTCATCCTAATCTGAAACCTCCCTTTCAGCCTAGGGATGCAGCAGATCCTAGAAGGCGAACAGAAAGCTTTGTAAAAAAAAAAAAAAAATAAATCTTCCTGGGGCAACGAAGATTATTTGTGTTTTACCATGATCTCCTATGAAAAAGCACAAAATCACTAACGAGAGACTAACAAAAAAGAGCAGTCAGCAGGGAAGGACAGCAGGTCACTGAGAGAAACTAACCCAAATTCCATGGTGAAATGCAGCAGCCTACACTGAGGCAGGTGGTCAATCCACTGGACTTGACACTGGGTACCAGTGAATAAAGTACTAATTAAGGAGGCAAGTAGCTGTCATATGCCCTAAGAAATCAGAGGACAACTCTAAGTTATAACTACTGTTCTTTCGGGAAAGGGTAGTTGCTGTCCCATTTCTCTTTCTGTACTTTCCTCCTCTCCAAGCTCTGTTTTGCTGAGCTGTTTGTAAATGGGAAGCATGGTATTATCTAGGTCACTTTTTAGTAAATATTCCCTAGAAATTCTGAGTCAAGATCTAGCAAAAGGCTTGCAAACATAAAAATAGAATACAGAATGTGGTTCGTGAGCTTTCATTTTCTTAGTCTTGTAGAACAAGAGGAGGCAGACTGTGAAGCTGACAAGTCGTATATTTGAAACCGTGTTGTCTTTTCATCAAAGAACAAAGCAGACTGTGAAACTCACTGCTCCAGGATGTTACTGAAGTCAAAACACACAGTAAGAGTCTAAGAGGGAGGGCAATATTCTCTTGTCCTGAATTACTGTATTTCTGGATATTCTTGTTATTTATATAAGAGGTATCAAAAGAGAAAACCCACACTTGAAACGCGAAGTTTAAACAAGTTAGTAATTACTCTGAGGTCTTTGTCACTACAATTCTGTTGAAATATGTTTGGGTTTGTTTTGGTTTTGCATCTTTTCAGAATCCTTGGGAATTGATAAGAGATATACAGCTGGGCTAAATGAACATAATGCAGTATGGCAAGTTATGTGCTCCAGTGAGCTCAATGCTTTCTTAGAAATAAAACTAGGTTTAGCCCACAGAGAGAGCATGTCAGTGATCAAACTATACATGCCCTGAGGAAAAGCAGGGGAAGGAATCTCTAAGGTTTAATTCTGTAAAGCAAAGTTTCAAAGAGACTACTGAAGAGCAAGTAATTGCTCCAAACTCTCTCGTTCTGAAAGGTCAATTTTTAGTTCCCTTTAGGAGAATGTAAGAAATACATGTTATACAACTGTTTAGAAAAATCCTTCGTTTCTGTAGGAAGTCAGTTCTAGGCAACTTGGGCTTTGGGGAAATTCATTTGTGCAGAGATTCATTTCAGGTGTTGCTGTACAACCACTGGGGCTAAGAAAACCTTGTTTTCAAACACAATAGACCGTGAAAACGGTGAGTTAATTCCTTTTTATAGTTCTGCTTAGCAATTAAAATTTCTAACTTAAAATGCAATCGCCAACTGTTAAGATCCTGGAAAGTGCTATCGTTCCCCGTGGAAGGGTCTGTCACAGTTCCACCCAAGATTCTTTACAGTTTACTGTATTTGCAAAGGCGCCTTTTGATATTCATTCTCCCCCATATACAAAATCTGATGGCAGTAGTCCCACTGTACAATTCTATATGGAAGAAGAGAATCCAGCTCTTACTGTAACCTGCTTATTTTTCAGTATTATGCTTATTTTCATAATCACACTACTACTGCTAATGGTAGCAGAGCAGAATACAACATTTTTGCTTATGTGTCTTTCATTCGCAGTTTTATGATAACACTGGAACACCACATCCTGGAAAACACAGCAAGGGAGGCTGTATTGTTGAGGTGGTTTTACAAGCAAAATGAAGGTATGCCTGAAGTCTACACAGGGGCTTTAAATCCAGATATTGTGAGTAAAACCAGCAGCTGCATTGTCACCTGCACTGAGATGTTGGCATGTTCTGTGTTCATTCCTTCACCTTGCCACAAGAGAACTGCTGCTGAAATGTATTCAAGACAAGAGCCTTCAGAGCAATGCTATATAAAATGTTCAGGCCTTCTTCAAGGTGTTGGTATAACCAGATGTCATTTGCTTCTCATCACGTTTTCAAAATCCCTGAAAGAGATTTTTAATTGTTAAAATTTTTCTTTGTCAGTTTAAGATACTCAACCTGCTAATCTGTATCTTAAGATATTCAGAAATCAGTTACAAAGATATTTGTGTACTGCCTAATGGGATCTGCCTCTCAAAGGCTCACTACATTCCATTGTAGTAAGTTAAAATACAGAGTAAAGTTAGTCTTGCAAGACCTATGAGTCTTGTTAATAGTCCTGATCATTTTAGTCTAAGAACTGCTCATATGCCTTTTGGTTTGCAGAGCTGGTGATCTAAATTTTTTCAGATTCAGTGAAATCTAAACCACTGGACTAGTGTTTTTCCTACGCAGTAGGCAAAGCCACTAACAAATCTGTGGGACAAAAAAGAAAACTCAGCAAATCAAGCAAAGACAGATTACAAGATAGTGTTTACCCTAAATTAAGCTGGGACCATTAGACTTCTTTAGAGAAGATGTCAGAGCTCTAGCAAGAATCTGGGAAGAGAACACAGGATTTCCCCTTGATATTTTTTTCTGGTGAAGCAGAGGAAGATGCAGTTGAGACAGTGATACTGCAGAGAAGGATGTGGGTAATTCTAGCTTCAGATTTGGTCTGAGTGGGGGTATCTCAACTGCCCTTTGAGGGATGCTCCACAATCTTCCTCTAGAATAGACACAACCTGTCAGGCATAAACCCAGCTGTGCAATGTCAAGCCACCTACTAGAGCATGGGGATCTGAGAGCAGGCGAGCACACCTCAGAGGTTGGTTCACAGTAAGCTCGGCTCAGTTTTGGGCACAGCACTGCATTGGTGTAGAGACAGGCTGCCTAGGGGCTGCCTGCGAGCACTTCTGCAGGTGTCACAGGGGCTGCTTGAGAGGCTGACATCTGTGTGAGGGACAGGCATGCCTTGACACAGGTTGTGCTCTGGTATACAGGGGGGTGCTTTGTAACTGCTAACTTTTGTTGTACTTTTAGCAAAATATAATACACTCAAATAAAAGTGTGGAACTCTCTGACTTTGTGTTTGAATCAAAGGTTTTTTTTCTTCAGTAAAATTTGAGTGGTTTGTAATACTAAAGATGTGAAAATCCAAGTGCTTTTGTTCTAGCTGTTGTGTGGTGACATCTTGGTCTTTCATGCCGTGAGACTAGCCTTTTGAATAAAACTATTCATATGTTTGCAGTGCCAGAGACTTTAGTCTTTCATACACACCCTCTAAACTATTAACCCGGGATGGGCAGATACAAAAGAAAACAACTTCAGTCTAATTAATTGGATGTCCCAGCTAACAAATGGCAGAGACACAAGCAGGTCTGCAATGACTGCAACAATGCTGGCTCTGGAAACTGCCCACATACCCTCACCCTCTCTCAACAAACAAAGACTAATTTCTGGAAAAGCACTTGCTTTTCCATTATATAACTGAATAATTCAAGTTTCTTCCACCTTAGTAAGACACTGGTCTACAGATAAAAACTGCAACAAACACCAGTCCTGAAATCCCAACTGAAGGCAAGTCAGTGAGACCAGGATGTTATAAGGAAACTTTAAAAGACATTTGCTTTTAAGGAGGTTACTGAAAGAAGTATCATGCTTAATCACCCAGGACATAAACACTGGAGCTCGGCATTTGCTTGCTTGTGTGCACTGTGACAGTTAGCCCAGCTCTGTGCTGGTGTAATGCAGCAGGGCTCTGCTAACTTCACAGCTGTGCCAGTTTAAAAGAAAGAATCTGGCCTGTTTTAAGACTTGAGAGCTGCATGATTCTGCTTCTAAACCCTTGTTTCTATATAGAAAACAGAAGCGCACAAAAAAGTAATAGGGTAGAGTGCTACCTCAGCAGTTTGGTACGGCTACAGGTTACTAACTCCAACCTTGTGCCAGCAGTTTGGCTAAGGAGCAGTGCAAGAGAAACCTACTACACGATATATGTACTCCAGCAGAGCGCTCTGCCTCGGAACGAGAGCCGGCGGGCAATGCCGTGCAATACATTGGAAGCATTGTTTTATTGCCGCCTTACTGCTGAGATTGCTGAACGGTCACGAAAATGCCTGGCGCTGCTGCTGCACTGTGCCAGCAGGACGTGACCTGCTGCAGGAGATGGCCGCACACCGTCTGTTGGAGTGCAGCAGCAGCTCCTGTAAATGCTGGAGAACTGGAAATATCAGACGAGTTCTCTCTATGCAACTGGATTTCCAGCAGTTGGCTTATTGCCAGCCAAACTAGTGCAATTTAAAAGTAAACCAGAACTTCTACACCAGTCGGAGTGTGTCAGCTGCACTAAACCCACGTAGGTGCGGGTCCTGGGGAGCAAAGAGGGCCCTTGGCTCCTCACTCCAGCCCCACAGTCTGCATCACCAGCTGGCCCCACGGCTTTGGGTCACTTTGTTCATTTTCTGTGTTTAAGGGTTCTTGACTGCACACAGCAATCTTGGATTACGAAGGAACATAGGCTACATCTCAACTGTTTTAAGTGCTGCCAAGAAAAAAGGGGACTTGGGTCAAGCCCAACCTAGCCAAGCACAGAATTGCCAAACCAAGGCTTTCAATAAATCAGTTCCCAGAAAGTCATGAGACTGGCATTAAAAAGAAAAAAAAACCAACATGAGGCCTTAATAATAGTTTGGGGTTCTCTTTATTTCCTTTCTGTGCTCTTATATTCAGGTTTCTCTTCAACCCTGGGAAGAGAACATTTTGTTTGCTTGGTTTTAGATTTTCAATTCCTAGCTCATTACCTGATTTTCAAATGATAGAAAAGAAGGTTTTGATTACAATACTTAAAAAATGACAAAATTCAGCAGCTTTGAAAACATCACTGTTCACATTCCTGATGTGATACACATGCTCCTAGGGTGTCAGGATCATTGTTTCTAACTCCAGTTACACTGTTGGAGAAGCAGCTTATTACAACCTGGATCCCCATGGAGTCCCAAACATACAAGTACTTACTGGTAAGCCTCTGGCTGTTTTTTGAATCTCTTTTATATTTTTACGATATAACAGATATGACCATTCACATGCATAAATGTTTGCAGCATCAAAACTTTGTCCTTCTCCTCATGTGCATGGAGGTAGTTAATTTGGCCTCTTACACAACTGCTGATGTATATCTTAAGAAGCTGAGCCCCAGGATTCCTTTATACACTCATAAGAATTTTTATTTTCAGTCATATCAATGATTTCCAATGACTCTGAACAACAGCAACAAAATTCATCTGAAATTATAGCCTTTGACCAGAGAACATTTTGACATATATGCATTTTATTACTTCAGCTTCTTGCCAGTTCTCCACATTTTCATTTTTAATCTAGCAACCTCTCAGTTTCCTATTTCCGGATCTAAAAATCTGATGAAGACTTTTGCGTCCCTTCACTGCTGGTACGTGCAGCGTTTTCAGGGCCGTGAGCAAGATGGAGCCCTAGCTTGCTATGCCTCCTGGTGGACACACAAACCTCCCGCCTTAGAACACTGCCTTCGTGCATCACACTTTCTCTGAGGATCTTATACTAAAGCCTTTCTCATGTGTAACTGAGCTTTTTCTCATTACAAACCAACAGGCTACCACTAAAAGTAAATGCATTCCTTCCCAGCGAGCTATATGAAGATGTATTTTCCAAAGGTAGTAAAGACCAGCGTGCAGGACCTCATACATCACTCCCTCCACTTTCTGCTGTCAGGGCAGCAGGACTTGCAGCGTTTACAGCAATCAATGTCCTTGCTTAATGGAGAGATATTGCTTACACTTTGCTGTATGTGTTCTTACAAAACAACTGTAAAGAATCCTGGGAAGAGAGGAAAAATATGTTACTGATAATTCATAACAGCATTCTCCAGAGAAGAGAAGTGGGCACCAGTGGGCACCAGGAGTTGATATCAGGCTGTAATTCATTGTCAACATGGATCTTGTGCAGTCAGAAAATAGCTTTTTTTAACTGGAGATTCTAATTACTGTCTTGATCAGGAGCTGGGGCACTGGTAGTAGTGAAAATGATTGCCCCAGCCCAAATTCACCAGGGAAGGTGTGGTGGATTTTGGTCCTCAAATCCTGTCCTCCAGTAAGAACTCCACAACTTCAACTTCAAGGTGTTATTATATGTATGAAAATTAGGAAGGAGTTAGACCAAAGAAGAGTCTATTTCGTGTTAGACTAAAGGACCCTCAAGCCCAGTATTTTGTCTCCAGCAACTGTGAAAGTCGACACTTGGGAAAGAGTGTGAGAATGGTGCAAGCACTGACTTCCCCAGAATACCTTCCCATCTTCCAACAACCTGCAGATCAAGGGTTTCAGGCATGAGCTGGACATAGTGTTTTTGTATTTAATAGTCTGCAGTGGACTTCCCTTTCGTGACATCATACAGTTGTATTTTGAACACATTTTAAGATGCACTATGATGGAGATGAATATTCACAATGGAATTCTGGCTCTAACTCAGCAATGACAAATTCTGCTTTGTTTTGAAAATTCCACATTAAACTGTCCACACACTTTTTCAACTTAACATAGTGTCCTGGTTTCAGCTGGGACAGAGTTAGCTCTTCTTTTTAGCAGCTAGAAGAGCTCCGTGTTTTGGTTTTACTCAGAGACTCGCTCTGAGAAGAATGTTGATAGCAAGCTGATGTTTGTAGCTGGCACTGAGATCTCAAGGACTTTTCAGCTTGCCGTGTTCTTGCCAGTGTGCAGGAGCACAACGGGATAAGGGGAGAGCATGGCCGGGACGGGGAGTCCACGACTCTCCTTATGATCTGTACTTGGATTTAGGATTGAGGCCAAACTGGCCAATTAGTATTCCATATCATGCAGCGTCATGCCCAGTATAAAAGTGAGGGTCAGCCGGAAAAAAGGGCTTTTGCCCTTCTGGAACTCTCACTTTCGAACTCTCAGAGTGCTCTCTCTGTCTCGTTCTCTATTTTGGGGCCTTGCATTCATCCAGGATTGCAGCTTCGGGATGAGACGGACTCTGGATAAGAGGGAGTGGTGAGCATCTACACTGTGTAGTACTTACCTGTATTAAATTGTTCTTATCTCAACCCACGGGTTTCCTGTTTTCTCCTTTAATTCTCTCCCTCATCCCTGGGGTGGGGGAGGGTGAGTGAGCGACTGTGTAGGGTTTGGTTGCTGGAGCGGCCTAACCCACGACACATAGGAAGAAGCTGTTGCTATGAAATGTTATGCATACATGAAGTAGAAGAATTTCAGAAATGCAGAAGAGTAAGAAAAGATTTCCTGTGGAAAAACTCACACATCTTTCTATTAAACAGTATCAAGATTTTCAGACAACTAACTTGAAAATCCCCTATTCAGAGATGTAAATTCTCACATAGATTTCACAGTCTCTTATGTATGACAGAACCATAGCTTTGAAGCAATGCATTATTTACAGTTTAGTGGAATTCCATGGCAGTAATTCACCTTCGTGTCGTAAGACAGACCCACCTCCTTACCTTTCCTCTCTGAGTGGCTAACACCAGGCTCTGGCTTATTTCCAGTGTTCCACCTCTTTGAATGACAAAACTCCAAACATTTTTATCTGTTTCCCGCTGTATTCAGGTGCTACAGTGAAACCAGCAAAGACAAAGCAATTGCAAACCAACACCCTGCAGCCCTGCTGCACCACGGTTACCGGATCCTCACCAGCAAAGTGCCAAAGTTCCCAAATCTCCCTTTATCTACAGAATCACTTGGCAGCTACACATAAACTTTGATGCTACTCAGATTACCTGCCTTCTACAGAAAGGCTTACAAACCACTTTAATTCTCAAACTAAAAACAACCACCTCACGAGCATTTTACCTATCCATCAATCCTTCATCAGTAGATGACCTCTTCTTCACATTCCTGCCTTCTTTCAAGCATGGGCTACTGCAGACCTCACTGCTCTCAAGTCCTATGCTCCTGGGCTGGAGGTAACAACAAAGTGCCCAGCCTGTGTGTCCTACTCATTCAGCTATAGACTGAACCTCCACCGTTTTCTGACTGGGTGGAGCTTCCTATGATCAATGACTACATTTTTTGTAAGTTTGATTGCTTGATCAAGGTCTGCATTACTGGACTGTCAGAGGCAGGTGGAGAGAAAGATCTTGGTCGTTTACACGGTCTCAGAAATAGAAAAATCAGTTTGAAGAGATGCCATAGTTCAGGGGAACAAACAGGTAGCAAAAGTTCTGTGTCAGCAGTTCACATGACCACTCCTGCCCTGAGTCACATGAAGGCTGCCAAGATGAAATAATGTGGCCTGCTGGTCTCCTGTCTCTTTTTGTCAGGGCTTAGTTGGACTCTTGCAATCAAAGAGAAACTGTAGCCAGAGAAGTGAACTGAAAGAGTAATGCCAAAAAATAGAGAGGAGAATCCCAGCATATCACAAATCACACTACCTTAGAGAAGAAACTTTGGATGAGATGGTTCTGCTCCCACGCCGTGTAACAGGAGACGATCCCAAAAGCAAAGCTCCACATAGACCATGGAGATTTTCCTTTCTCTGGATGTCCTTGAGTATTTCAACTGAAAGGAATGCTTCCAAGAAAACCCAGACACATGTTCACACAGAACTTTGATAATGACCAGAAAAGCTAATCGTATACAGAAGTCAGATTACTTGATGGATTTGTTATTTTTAAAATCTCTTAATCAGCTGGATTTGCATTTTGCAAATACATATTCATGCCATGTCTCCAGTAGATATAAAACCAGGACTCAGATCATCAGTAGTAACTTATAGAACTATCTGGTGATCATTGGTATACATACGTAATGTTTTATCATCCTGAACCTTGGAATTTTATGACAAATAGAAGAACACGTGGTACCTTTCCTCAGCAGCATAAAACAATCCAAGCTGGGTCTGCTGTTCTCCCAGAATACATCTTCTTGGTTTGCAGAGAGGGGATGTAGGCTGGTTGATGGAATTGAAATGGCTGAAAAACACTTAACCTTCTTCCTTTTCTTTTTTTTTTCTTTTCCTAGTTTAGTTTTTGCATAGATCAGCTCTACAAATCCACCCCACACCTGGCTCATGAACACTAGAAGAGTAAAGGGAGGGAGAAGCAAAAAGGAGAAGAACCACCCCAGATTTCTATGAATTTCCATGGGCTACACTCCATCGCCTCTTCCACCAGAAGATTACGTGAATACCTGTGCATTATCTTGCTGAAATTGTTTGCCATCTAGTGGTTTGTTGGCTCCTACAAATATAAACTTAAAAAATAGTAAAGAACTGGAGGATATAATTATAAATAAAAAGTTTATATTACATCTGTTCCCCAACGTGCAAGAACCCATACGAATACACGGGAAAGATGAAGCGCCTCTTGTAGTGTTTCCTATCAGAATGAACACACCACAGAGACAAGCAACAAAAACTTGCTCACAACCAAGGTGAGATTCAGAGAGATGTTAAGTACACACTGTTCGTAATTTTTCTCTCTTTTATTTCACTTTTCCACTTTTATTTCTTTGACCTGTCCTGACCTATTGTGCTCCACTGTTTTCTTCAAGCTTGCCCACCCAAAGAGTGTACATGATGTAGAAATTATGCCCCTCTGCTCTCGTGAGACCCCACCTGGAATACTGCGTTCAGCTCTGGAGTCCCCAGCACAAGAAGGACATGGAGCTGCTGGAGCGGGTCCAGAGGAGGGCCACGAAGATGATCCAAGGGCTGGAACACCTCTCCTACGAAGACAGGCTGAGCGAGTTGGGGCTGTTCAGCCTGGAGAAGAGAAGGCCCCGGGGTGATCTTATAGCAGCTTTCCAGTACTTAAAGGGGGCCTACAGGAAGGCTGGAGAGGGACTTTTTACAAGGGCATGTAGTGATAGGACAAAGGGCAATGGCTTTAAACTGAAAGAGGGGAGATTTAGATTAGATATAAGGAAGAAATTTTTCACTCAGAGGGTGGTGAGGTACTGGAAGAGGTTGCCCAGAGAAGTTGTAGATGCCCCATCCCTGGAAGTGTTCAAGGCCAGGTTGGATGAGGCTTTGGGCAACCTGGTGTAGTGGAGGGTTTCCCTGCTGATGGCAGGGGGGTTGGAACTAGATGATCTTTGAGGTCCTTTCCAACCCTAACCATTCTATGATTCTATGATTTTATGATTCTAATTAGGAAAGTTCTGTGTTTGGGGATGGGGGGTGTCAAGGGAGCAGCAAGAGTTAGCTGCTCTGCAATGGAAGGTGTTCTGGGAGCTCAGCGCAATACCAAGGCAGGTGAAAGCAGTCACCTCACCAACAAGGAGGCAGGATGTGGAACAGCAAGCCAGGGTCAAGATTGGGTTGAGAAACAGTGGTCAGAAACACAGTCCAGTGGTCACTCAGCAGGGCTGCAGTGACTAGGCAGGTCCAAGCCGGGATGTCAAGTCAGCGAGTCCAGGTCCGGGCCAGGCGATGCCAAAGAGAGCTGCTGCACGGCTGCACTGTGGCAGAGGCAAGGGCCAGCGTAAAGCCTCAGCTTAAAAGTGGCTCTGAAGGGAAAGGAGAGGCAGGCCCTTGCTACTAGCTTTTTCACAACTGCCCTTATCAGTGAAGGACCTGACCTTGGACTCTGCCCACCAAACTTCTGCAAGGGGGTAACATGCTCAGGGCCGTGGCAGTCTGAGGGCTGGAACAGAGCTATGGAACATGTCCAATGTGAGGGTAAAGTTGGTTAATGGAAATTGCCTGGTTGATGAAAATGGTGTATTAATGAAAATACCGTATGATAGTAGGTCGAAGCAGAGTTCAAAGAGCTTCTTGTGCTCCATTTGAGGGAACCAAGAACTCTTGGTGTTAACAACAGCTTCATTAACGAGAAGCAACAATGGACATCTGGGTTATTAACTGATCGCAAAAATGATTTGAGGCTACTAATGTGATGTGTACACGAAAAAAAATCAAATACAACCCTAGGATGTATGAGGGCCACTCATTTCTATTAGAGACACTGTACAAGGCCTGAAGAAAATGTATTAGCTAGTCGCCCATGTTTAACAAGGGTGAATTCAAACTAACAGATGCACAAATGACGCAGTGGGATAATCAGGAGAATAGTAAGAGTTTCCTGTCTTATGAAAGGAGACTAGTATAACAGAGGCTAAAGTAAAAAGGCTAGAGGGGGTACAACAAATAATGGGTGAATATCACAAAGAATGAAAACTACTTAAACTCATAGGCAGCACTGGCCATGGACAAATCAGTATAAAAAATTCTATACTAAGAATTAAAATAATAAAATTAATTATTTGAAAATTAATAAACAATCAGGCCTTCTACCCTTCTACACTTCTGAGGAGTGAAA
Organism: Tauraco erythrolophus; assembly: GCF_009769465.1. NCBI lineage: Eukaryota > Metazoa > Chordata > Aves > Musophagiformes > Musophagidae > Tauraco > Tauraco erythrolophus. The sequence goes on along the minus strand of NC_141465.1, from coordinate 117,743,167 downwards.
TTTTGGGACTGTTTTTCAGTGCAGTTAATACCAGTAAGAAAATGTTAAGAAACAGATAAATACTTCTATATTTGGTTACTTGAGTTGCATGTGACAGCAAAGGTTTACATTAGAAGTCTAGAGGGTCCCTTTCGGATTTATTTCCTGCATTAACCACTAACTTATGACAATCAGCCTTCTGGTTGAAGTCAGACTAGATTATCTGATGTGCTCTTTTGGCTTTACAATATTAGAAGTGCACATAAAGCTGTATGTATTTAGCTATATCCTGCCTTACAAGTATGCATATATGATCCTATGCTGTAGTGACAATATTGAAATAAACTGTATTGTTTGTGGACACATTTTCTTGCATCACAAGAGAGTGAAAACTAATGAAAAAGAGCTCAGCATGAGTAAGGGGATACCAGCATACTAGCTGACAATCTGGCCCTCAGAGTATTTATTTCAGTGACTGCTTTATGATATACTCACGTTAATGGCATTTATATTAATATATGATTTAATAAACATTTTCAGTGCATTGATTTCAGTTATATTTTTAAAATATTACTCTACAAATGGTATATTTGGACAAACACAATTATTTTGCTAGTAATCAAAGAATAACTGAAAGCTATTCTGCCTGTATCACAGTAAAGTTACTGCAGCCTCTGTGACAGGTACGGTCTTTAAGGAAATTGCCTAGAAAAAATGCTCAACCTCATTTCAGCTGAAATGTAGATACATTGTATATCCAGGTAATTCTAAAACTTTTAAAATCCTATGCTACATCTAGATGCGAACAGCAGGTTGATGGGTTGGAAGAGGCCTTAAAGATCATCTTTACATAACCACCTAATCAAAACTTGTAGAGCAATGTATATACATTGCAGAGCCAAATTAAGTCTACATGTTCAATATGTAATTGCTTGGGAAATCTCAGCATTTCCTATTGCACATACTAATCTGAGACATTCACCATGAATGCTCACCTCCTGTTAAAACCTCCAATAGCATTCCTGTTCCTTTACTGACGCCCAGGTTTTAGCAGTTGATCTTCTGTCATAAGAAACAGTAATGAAGAACTGGGAATTTCCCTGTAGTCCCGCCTGGACAACCCAGCAGACAGCTGAGACCCCTGAGCTGCCAGCTCCACTTCCCTGGAGCCACGTTTCTTGCCCTGCCTGGAGCCAAGGAGTCCAGCTTCTCCCAGACTGGGCCCCCCAGAAGGGCATTTGGGATGCAGTGACAACTCCCGGGACCCCACCGAGGCCCAGGCAGCGCTGAGCCCTCGCTTTGGCCCGAGCCATGACAAGAAATCCCTCACAGGCCCAACGTGTCGGCTTCCACGCGACCACCGTCCCGGGAAGACTAGCCCTAAGGCTTCGATTTGGGAACCAAAGAGCTTTTACCGCCCTACCGCCGGCGCTGAAGGCGCAAGCGCCAGCAGACGGCAGGAGCAAGGTTTCCCGACGGAGAGGCGCCCTGCCCCTTTTCCGTAAGGCCCGGCCCCTTCCCTCGGCGCATCGCTGCGCACTTTGCGTAACCCCGCCCTTCCCGTCGTGCGGTCACCGGTCACCGCTCACCGCCGTCACAGGGGGCGGCACGCCCGCTACGTAGACGGTTGTGAGAATCGCCGCAGGTCGCGCCAGAGGCGTAAGCGGTGGGACTTTGCCCCCGCCCCTTCCCCGGTGCCGACGCGGAAGCCCCGCGCTACCGTCCTGCCGCCGCCATGGCTGCCCCGGGGCCGGCCCGGCTTCTCCGGGCCGCTGCCGCATCCTCCCGCCGCTGGCTCTTCTCCGCCTCGCCGGCAGCCGGGACGAGGCCGGGCTGCGGCGGTGCCGCCGCTGCCGTGGGAGAAGCCCGGCTGTTCAGCCTCTCTGCCCGGGCGGCGCTCAGGTAAGAGGGTCGAAGCCCTGAGGCGCCGGGCGGGCTCCTCACGGCGGCGGCCGCCTTCCCGCCGCGGCAGCGCCATGCCTTTCTGGGCCGCTGCCTGCGCCTCGGTGCTGAGGGCACCCGGGGCCAAGGGCCGCCTGCGGCACGGGCCGCCTGGCGCAGCGTGACCTTCCCCCGGTCGCTCGCCGCGCAGCAGCCCGCGGTGCCCCGCAGTCCCGGCCCTGCTGCTCCCTGGCCCGCTGGGGGCAGGTCCCGGCCTCCTCGTCCGCTGCTTACGGCTGCGCTTCGCCCCGGCTCTCGCCGTCCCGCCCGCGGCTGCCGTGGCGGTGGCACCGAAGCGCTCTGCGGGGGGACCCTGCAGCCGCCTCCCCGCGGGTGTCGGGCGGGCGCCCTCGGCGGGTGGGTCGAGCTGTGTCCCGAAAGGCCGTGCCGGGGGCTGTGGGCCGGCCTGGGTAAGCCACCGCACCCGCCCTGCGGCGTGGATAAGCCATAGGGCCTGTGTGGTCTGGAACCCTGTTGACAGAGCTTACAACGTTATGAAAAGCTAAACGAGGGTTCCTAACGTTCAAACTAGTTTTCTAATAGATTGTGACCTTATCAGTGTTGCTTTTTCATGCAGTGCAGTGCTTGGTTTTGGGGTTTTTTTTGGGTCTAAGTCTGGTTGGGCTTGTGGTAGAAGTACAGCACATCAGAGAGAGCACAATACTGAAGATCTTTTCTCCCTTTGGTATTGTTTTTCTTTACTGAAGAGCACTTGTGTGTATAAGTGTGCAGAACCCCTCCTCACCAGTGTCTATGAGTAGGAGTTTCAAAATGCATTACATCTGTACACAGTTAATATTGCACAGCCCATGATTTGAAATTTAGTATATGTAGTCAAAGACTTTGATTGTGCATGGCCTTGTGGCTTGTTTATTCAAAGATAGGTCAAAGCCTACAGTTTCAGTATTTAAAATACAATAGTTTTAAAAGCCTAATTTACTTGATTGCTGGAGAAGTTTCTTTGACCTGGAACAGGACCTGTGATCAGCTGTCCAACATCAGTAGCGTAGCCTAGCCTGTTTCCAAAGGACTGGGTAGTGCTCTTGCCATCAAAGCTGTTTTAAAGTCTCCTATAGGTGCTCTTTTACTTTGTTTCAGCAGATACTTTTAATATGGAGAGGCAAACTAGCTTTTTAGTCGAAGACTTCTATATGAGATAGGTAAGCTGCTAGTTTAGATCTCTTCTTTGAGTGACCCTGCCGAGTGTCTTAAAAATAAGTCTCTGCTCAGTGAGTGCCCTGACAGTCAGTTATTTTGAGGTCCCTGATTAGCAGTTTTTTATTCAAAAAATCAAAAGGTTTTTTGTAAAGTATTGTCAAATTTTTAAAAGTTTATAGAAATTATTTAACAGAGTGAAAATGGGAGGAGAAAGAATACTAGGAAGGGAAAACATTTCCTTACCAAATAGTAATATAACACCGATAATCCTCCAGGTCTTTCACAAGCAGACTGAATAGAGATTGGAGTTTATTCACGTTCATTGCGTAAGTGTACCAGCAAAACAATTCACACAAGCAAGTATTTCAAATGTATTTTTTATACACTCCATGTCATAACCTGGCTGAGTGAGTCGGGAGAAAGAGAAAATCCTTGTTTCTTTCATATATTAGTGTTTTCTACATTTACATGCAAGTTATTTTCTCTAGTCCTGCCCATTTTGGATGTCATTATTTGAGACCTAATTCCTGAACCTTATATATTCTGTCAGTGTTATTCCAGTAAAAAGATACATAGTTGTTTGTATATGTAAAATTAGCTGTATTTGAGTCAAGAGGGTGAAGACCTAGCTGTATAAACCATCAGCTGCAGTGATTCTGTTGAGAAGTTCCCAAGGGTTTCAGTGAAGCATCAGGTGTTAGGTTTTCGTTTCAATTTCATTCTTTCTCTTGCTCCATTTTCATCCATTATCTTCCTTTTTCATTTAATAGTGAAGAGCAGTTATCTCAGAATTCTTTTATACCAGATTAGATAGCTGTACAGTATTTTTGGTGCGCAACATAATTACCACGTGTTTTAAAGATTAGTTCAGATTTATGACTTGTGTATTTTAATTGAGGCCTGTGTAATAGTTTCATTCATGAAACGCTTCAGGCAGTTAGGTAGGGCTGGTTTATTTCCAGATCTTTTATTAAATGATGAATCTTACACGTGCAATACCAGGCTACAGTTGTTATCTTTATGTTTTGTTTGAGGAGGAATGTAAGAGGTGGTTCTTAACTTGGAAGCTGAAGATTCAAAAGGATACTTCTTTTAGGAGGGAAGAGGTAGCTGTCAGGGTTCTTACAGTACTTGCTCTTTTTCGGGTTCTTGCAGTACTTACTCTTTTTCCCAGGGGAGGGACAATGAACAGCATTAAGTTCTCTGGTGCTCTTCTGTGCGTTTGCAGTATGCTTAATTTAGAGTATTCTAGTGAAGCTTGGTAACAAAGGTGATAGTACTGTGGCAATGGTGTGAAGAAGTTAATTGTGTTTTACACCTAGTGAAAAGAGGTCATCTGTGCATGAATTGGGATATTTATGCTTTATGCAGATTACACAAAATATGTTTGGTTCTTCCTAGTAATGCTGAGGCTATTTATACTTGTATAGACCTGGCATATGTTTCATGTTAATTGCCTGTGACTAGTTCACAGTATGGTGGTGGTAGGTGGGGTTTTTTGTCCTCATGCAAACAATGTCTGGGTAGACAAAAGCCATGTTACTTGAAATTTATAAAGCCTAAATATTGTTTCATGCATGTGTGGTTGTTATTATTTTTTTAGTGATATCTCCCAGTCATTGAAAAGATCTGCACAGTGTGAGTTTCGAATGTCTGACTAGTCTGATTACTATGTACGCACACTTCTGAAAGTATTTTCATTACTCAGGCTTGTGCATAATAAAGCCTCAGTGATTTTTTTTTTTTTTAATTAAACGTTTTGGCTATGTGAAGAGTGGTGAAGATGGCAATAGCAGAAAACCAGATCCTACTGGAAGGCTTAAGAAGGCTATCTCTGTTACAAATAAATAAGTTTTAGTTTCGCTTATCAACCAGAGTGGATCCTGTTAATTACTGTAGTGTTCTTTAACAAAAGTCAGTGACTTAGCGGTGGTACTTCAGTTTGCCCCCTTGCTGCCTGCCGCCTTGGTTAGGCATGCACAGCCAGGGTGCAGTTCCACGCACAACTGGCTGAAGCTAATGTCAGATTGTTACTGCTGAAAAGGGGATCCAACTCCTGTTTCCTAATCTTTGTCGTGGGCGGTGGTGTTTCTGTCAGTTTTGCTTGCTGGTTCAGCTGGGACTACTTTGTTTTTAGGGTTGATTTTCAGCCAGATGAGCAAAATGAGTTGACTTGTGGTAATACCGGTGTAAGGATGATGGCAGGGCAATTTGGAATGGGGATCACCCAAACCCACTTTTTCATATTGGAAGGAGATCGGTTTAAGCACGAAGCTTAGACTGTGTTATTGCATCATTAAGTTGCAGTAACAGAATTGTTTTAAACTGATCTAAATTTCATATAAGGGGCAGATCTGACTGTGTAATGTTCTGACATTTGTATGGCCATTGGCCTGTGAAGGTTGGGTTTCAGCCAGTTTTGTTTCCAGACCCAGTTTACTGCAGGACAGTGAGTGCTGGAGATGGAAGAAATAAAGGAGGGAGGGTGGGACTGTTCTTCTGTCAGATTAAAGTGTAATCAGAGGTGTAAACAGTTTCAGGTGTGTTTTGAAAACTGGGAGGGAGATGTCTTTTACAAGGGTTCCATTGATCTAATGGACGGCCAGACATCTGACTGTTTGGTCCATGTTACTTGCAATCGTCTCATCCTACAATAGGGGAAAGGGTATGTTTCTGATATTGAACAAATATTTAGTACTTGCCATGTCTATACCATGGGCAGAGGATGCCTGTAAGAGCCAGTACATCTTGCATTGTGTCTCCTGTCGGGGTTGTGTTTCTCATTTGACAGAAATATTTCAGTAAATAAAAGTATATTTTAGTGAGCTCTGGAAGGACTTTTTGAAGCAGTTTAAAATTACACTGTCAGTGGTTTACTTTGGCTGTTGAAATGTGAATCTATACCTTTTCAAATGCAGTCTAAACCTGTAAGTCTTATACTAGAACAAAATTCACTACCTTCACTGATAGTTTATCTAAGAAGTGGGTGCTTGTTTCCTTGGTTGTGCTGTGGGAGGTGTTAGCACAGCAGAGGAGCAAAAAGAAGAGCAGAGTGGTAACTTAAACCCCCCCCGAACGGTTTGCTGGAGGTGGTCCTTTGATATCACAGATGACTGTACAACATTAATTGCATTTTATAAAGATATATCTTTAAGATTTCTGAATTTTATTATGGTGCATGCTTCAGTTGCATTCTGCAGGTCAATCATTCGTTATCAGTTATAGTTTTGGAAGGAATTTATAGTTAAGAGTAGCTTGTAGCTGCCTTCCCGAGAATGGACTGAGGGATGGTATGACAAGAATTGAACACGGCATCATAATGAATCACCGTGTGTACTGCTGCCAACTGAGCTTACAGTTGTGGCAACTATATTAAATCTAAAGCAACAAATGTTGTTTTTCAAAACAAGCTAGGACTGGGATTGCTAAAAACACGTTTTCTTTTACAGCCAGTTCCAAAAATAATCTGTTTGCTGATGTTTCAGTATGGCCACTTTCAAATTTTTGCTCACAGTTACTAAAAAGATTAAAGGTAATACTAAGCATGCTGTTCTTAAACATGGATTTCACATTGAAATGTAGATTTCTACATTATCTTTCAGTTGTTCTATTTATATGTCTCATCTCTTGGCAGGTTTCTTCACTGCCCATCCAACAAGTTTTTCTTGTTTTGTACACTTACTATAGGAAAGAAAACAATCTGTTTAAAAACAAACAAACTGTATTTTATTTGTTAGTATATTAAAAGCTTTTGTTTCATTTACATGTGAAATAACATAATATGGAACAAAAAAACCCTCTATTTTTTCCATATTAAAAGCGTTAGTCTTAAGAAATTTTTTCTTAAATGAACATAATTGTCTGAAAAGCAAAGCAGGAAAATACAAAACCTTAATTTGAAGCCAATATCAAAATTTTGAGCTTCACTAGAATTAATATTTACATTGTGAAATCCTAAGAGAATCTGTGCTCAAAAAAGCAGAATGCATTTGGAGTATTTCCATTTTTGGGAGGAGAGGAGAATTACATTTTGGAACTAATGAAGTAAAATGTCTTAAACTCCAAGGAGAAATGGGAAAACTTGAAATTTGTCCTAAACGATAATGATGAGAAAAATTAAAATTTCCTAAATCCAGAGCAAGAGTCCACAGAAGGTGTATAGGGAAGCATTTAAAATAAGGTCTTTTATTTGATAAAACTACAAATACTGTGCCTTAAGTAAAATAACTCTGGCTCTCTTCAGGGAAAGGCAAAACATCAAGATCCTATATAGCTTCTAGTGACTAAACACAAACTGTTTTTTTCTTTGTTTTTTATGGCTCTTTTTTTCAATGTACAGCAGTAAATGCCTGTATCTGTTACAGCTTTTAAAAGCCAATGACTTGGGTTTCTGTGCTCTTAGAGTTGATAGTGATCACTGATTTAGTAGTATTTAATCAGTTTTAATGATAGAAAAAGTTCTAGAATTCTTTAATTCCAGTATATGCTTTTCTTTTTCAGCTCAGAAGATAAAATAACTGTTCATTTCATAAATCGTGATGGTGACAAACTAACAGCCAAAGGAAAACCTGGAGATTCATTGCTGGATGTTGTTGTAGATAATAATCTAGACATAGATGGTTTTGGTAAGTAGATTCACTGAATACTGTATTCAATGTCTGGAAATTGTGTTCTATTACCAGTATATTAATAAATATTCATAGAATCATTTGTGTTGGAAAAGACTCTTAAGATAGTTGAGAATATTTTGGGTCAAGTTCTAAAAAAATATTTGAGGTGAGCCTTGCTTGAATGTTAAAGGAGGGGAATGTGGACAGAGTGCTGTCAAGGTGGAATCTGAAAGGTGCCACCTGCAGACTCTTCTGAGCTGAAAGGTTCTGGAGGCAACGCAAAACTACTGTATTTCTAACGGTGTCTGGTTCCTTCGGTATTGCCATACTGTCTGTATTTATTATCAGACTTTTGTAGTACGAATTGCTGTAGTACTAGAGTCCTAAGTGGAAGAAACAATCAAATCTGTCAGTTAGCCGGGAAAAGCAAAAAGTTTAGTTCTTATTAAAAGGCTGGAGTAAAGGAGACCAATGCCCTAGTGCAATTTTAACTCTGTACAAGTTCTGTTTAAAATCAAAATAGGAGGAAGCTATAACACCTCCCTATTCCTTCAGGCTTTTGCACTGCCCGTAGTTAGTTCCACTGAAGTTGTAGGATTCTGCCTGTGCAAAGCAGTGGTATTTGGTAATGGCAGTGAAGTACCTCGGGTTATGTATTTACGTGAATATGAGCTTAAGAATTAATAGTATAAACTAAAGCAGAAAGTGAAAATACAGTTTGCACGACTGAATGCATAGCATGGAGCAATTAGAGGAAAAAATAAGTAGACTGGTGTAGCGTAGTTTAAAACCTGAGGTGTGTTTTATTGAAGTGCAAATAAATTTCACAGCTAGTAATGAAATCTTTGGTGAGATTTTAAATCTCACACTTATGTATGAGACAACTCATGTCTAGAGTTGCATATATTTGGGGAAGAAGAATTGTGCATTGGGAATAACTAGCTTTATGTATCACTTATTAAATGTGTCATATAGGCTTATGGCTAGTCTGCTTATATTCTACAGCAGATATTGTCTGGTTGTGTGAATATCAGCCATGTTAAAGCATTGTGGTAAAGTGGAAAAAAAAAAAAGATAATGCTGTCAATAAACAGAAGCCAAACTAAAAATTGGAAGTACTGTAACAACATATGCTAGTCCCATTTCAATAATCATTTGCTAATGAAACATACTAGGGCAGAGACATTTTTACATTACTTATACTGCATTATTTATGTTCTGTGTTTAGAAAAAAGTAATGAGGGAAGTGGGGGGAAAAACATGTAAAATATAAATCTTACTTATTTACTTGTATCACTAGGGGGCATCCCATGTGCAGTAATAATACTAGAAATACCTTTGTATAAAGACATACAAAACTGTTGAGTGATTCAGCTGCACTCTTTGTCACTGCTAGCTTTACAGTTGCAGAAAGACCTTCCATTGTTCAATTAGACTGGTTAGTGTTCTTTTTTTTTCCTCTTCACCCCCAACATTAAAACACTTAAACTGCTGATATGACAAATTTTACATTATTTGGCACTGCCTTAAACTCTACTTTTTCACATCCATTTATATGTACTTGAAGACTCAATATATTATAATAATCAAGTCTTCCAGTGCAGTGTCATGTTCACTTTGAATATGTGCTGTTGGTACCGTTGCTGTATGTGACAGCACGGTGCTTTCTGTGTGGTTCTTGTGGCCTGATGATGAATCCCACCGTTTCTTTTCAGAGCAGTGGCTATACGTGCAGCCTTGCTTCCCTTTGTTTCTGTACTAGTACAAAGGTGATGTGGTCACAGTGCTCTTGGTTCTCCTTTCCCTGGAAATGAGTAAATAAATGAAACTCAGCTAATGTATTACCTGCTTCTCTTTCAGTCTAAACCAGAGGAGGGGGTTTGTGTGCCCCAACTCCAATCTCCACACAAGTATGATGAGTTCAACTTTCTCCTCTAGAAGTTGCATGTTTCTTTTTCAACAAGGTGGAGAACTCAGTGCCAGCCTTAGACAGTGCAGGGACAAATTTGTTAGTGTTTAAACTTTTCCTGTCCTGTGATGACCTAACTGCTGTAGCAGGTAAATCGAGTTGATGCTTGTTTTGTTCAACCGTAGCAAAGTATTAGATCCTTGGCTTGGGCTGGATTGCCTAGTGACACGTGTAGGCCTCTTTAACACAGAGAAAACCATCTCTCTCTAGCCTGACTACCTTTGTTGCTGTCAATTAGTGTTCTGTTGAGTAAGAAGAGATACTAAGTATAAAATCCCTCCTTCCTATACTTCTGAGGAATTTTTTGTGTAGTGGGTGCCTTCTGTTGAACTTCTTGAGGAAACCTCAAAACCACGTGAGAGAGAGAGAGAAGGATCAAGCTTGGAAATAAATTAGGTAGTGTTGATTGACAGCGTTGTCTGCTTTTGCAAACTTACAGTAGAAAACTTCTCACTTTAAATGGTAGAAAGGGAATTATTTAAGTATTTTAATTAACTACAGCATTCAAGTAAATCTTAATATCGTAGGAACTGTTGAATACAGAGTAGATATATGAATATGGGAATATATGAAACATTAATTTTACTAATCAACAGATACTTCTTGTACGAGACAAACACGTATATGAAGGATTTCTTCTGAAATTCTGCTGTAATTTGAAACTTGGATTTTCTGTTATCCTGATTTTTTTTTTCTTTAGGTGCATGTGAAGGGACACTAGCTTGTTCAACTTGTCATTTAATCTTCGAAGACCACATATTTGAGAAACTAGATGCAATTACTGATGAAGAGATGGACATGCTGGACCTGGCATACGGCCTCACAGAAACGTAAGTCAACATAACGTTTCACTGCATCAAAAAATGGAAAGAAGGTTTTGCAGATGGGACAGTTCAGTATTCCTAGAATGCCTTAATAAGCTTTTAATGAATAGCTGGATTCTGTTACACAAATGGGACTGCCAAGTTTAAATATTGTTTATCTGAATTTATATTAAAAAGGTGTTGGTGCTGTTTTTGTAAACTGAAGAGTGGCACTTGCCAGTACTTGCTCTTCAGAGGTGTCTTATGCAGAAGCGTCAGATACTGAAGTATGACCAAAAACGCAGTTCCTTCAACAAAAACTTTGCTGCTGCTGTCGTGTGTGTGAATTCTCTTGTTCTTGTTTCCCTTCCCTCTGTTTTCTGTCTCCATTAGTCTGTAGCTAGTTAATGTATTTTATGGATGTGTTTACATTAGTGTTTTAGTTTTGGTCAGATCTTCTTTTCACAGAGTCACAGAAGGGTTGAGGTTGGAAGGGACCTCTTGAGGTCATCTGGTCCAACCCTCTGCTCAAGCAGGGCCACCTAGAGCTGATGCCCAGGACCATGTCCAGACAGCTTCTGAATATCTCCAAGGATGGAGACTCCACAACCTCTCTGGTATTTATGTACATTGATAAAATCCTTCCCTCGAGCCTTCTCCAAGATAAACAGTGTCCCATATGGCAGTGTCCACACTTGTCATGCTTTGAATCATGTCAGAATGCTCTTGGAGCAGACAAATCAGATTGGCTTTTGGGTGAAACTAACCCCCAGGTGTGCTCTAACTGCTAATGGGCATTTCGATGTGTAGGATTGGATTAGCAGTAGTCTAAGGTAACCCTCTGTTCTACATCTCCCCCGCTATCACATGCTTTGTAATTAGGGTGCTGTATCCGCGTCACAGACCTGTTCCTAGTGGGCTGCACTGCTTACAGACTACGTGTATGCCAGTCTTGTAGAACATACCCAGGTGAACAGTAGGCAGCTGTGCCTTACAAGGTTTTGTAAGCCCTTTCCTTCGTGCTTCAGTGGAACTGCTTGTTGAAGCTTTTGAGAATCTTTCCAATGATGTCAGAGGGCTTTATACCTGGCCTGTATAGCGTAGCTGTTTTTATTTCTCTGCAAAGTAGCACTCTGAATTAACTTGTTTATTTCCTTATACCCGTAATGGGAATTCTGTACTAATTGTTTCTACATGAGGGTGCCCCTTTTTCTCACTTCAAACAAATGTTAACTTTTCTGGGAGGTTGTGAAGGCAAAGAAGTCAAGCTATGAGAAACTTGTTTCAACTTCTTTTGTTTTAGCCTTTTTCTTGTCTCCCCAAAAAATCTTCAATTTTGAAAAAATCATAAGCCTATTAATTGTGAATTTACTTAACTGTTACTCTTAGGAGAATTATGGTAATTCTTGTAGGACTTTTAGGTTCCGGACCAAACCGATTACTAAGTAGCTCTGGAGGCCAGCAATCTAATAAAAACTTTTTTCTTTGGCTGTCTTTCAGTTAAAGGTTTAAAGCAAGGAGTTTTTACTGAAGAACTGAAAAACAGTAGAAAGCCAGACCTCTCTGTTGAAATATTTCTATTATTTTCTCTCAAAATTCTTCGGACTAAATTAAGCTTTAGGACCTCTGAAGACTCTTGTTGCTACTTTCAGGTTATCCTAACATCGTGTGTTATTCCTATGGCCAGGATTTTCATATGCGTGAGGGGAAAACTTTTCTGAAAGACAGAGCTTTAAGTGACTGACATTTGCTGCAGCTTACTTGATCTGCTGTGCTGATACAAATTTGGGTAGTGGAAATCCACTACTGTGCTCTGTCATAGGTATAAGGATAAAAGCTTCTTCTTGTCAGTGACTTTCTGGATTTGGAAAGTTTCAGCTAGCTGCTGCCAGGAAAGTTAAATGTTTTTTAAAATGAGGAACTAATTAAAAGGTTAAAACAAAATTGTTTTGAATAACTACAGGACAGTAGAGATTATTAAAGGCAGTAAGAGAGGGGAGATGCAAACTCTGGCAAGTTAAATGTTCAGAAAGAATACTGAGAAACAGATTGCTAAAAAGTAGGTTAGAAACAAAAATATTTTTCTCTCAGCAGTGGGAAATTTGTCTGCATGAATAGGTGATGTAGAAGGTGCACTTAAACTTTGCTTTTACGTTATTTTTGATTTATATTTTATCTTGCATTGTTGTCTCCAGAGATGTTACAGGATGTCCATGCACTGAAAGGGCTTCCTGGAGTATCTGTCCCAATCTGATGCATCCATACAAGTAGTGTTACAGCAAATAAGTAAAATGAATAGTAACAAATGGTAATGACTAGGTAGCATCCACCCCAGAGTTCTACAGGAGTTCAGCATGATCTTTCTGAACTACTGTCTGTAAGGCTTAATTAGTTGGTTTAAAACTGCTTGCACATCAAAGAAATGGAAGGTACTAACCCAACTTTTAAAATGAGAACATTGGAACTGGAGAACAGTGAGTCTGATTCCATAGTGGACACAGGAATTGTGCATCTACGGCAGTTGTTTTTTTTATAGTTTGTACTAAATACTGGTAAGGAAAGAATTAAACAGAGCTGTTGTAGAGAGAAGGAACAGGTATGAGGGTTCTTCAAATGAGTCAGTGAGCATGAAGAAAGATCTTATGGTTCATATAGTTCACTTAGGTCCAGACATCCTTCACTAAGTTTTGAGTTGCAATGGGATAAGAGCAAAGGCCCCGTAAAGGATAAGTAACTGGTTAAAAAGAACCTCCACATTCGTCTTTTAAAGGAGTAGAATTATTTGGCTGTCTGGTAAGAGCATGTGATCAACAGTGTGATCTGGAAGTGGTCTGTGCTAGGTTTTATGTAGTGAGTGTATTTGCAAAAGACCTGGGAAAAGAGGTGAAGAGTAAGATTTGCATATGGTGCTATGTTACTCAGTGTGGTAAAATCAAAAACTGTTTATGGAGACATGGAGAAGGATCTTGTGCCATTGAGTGATGGGAAACGATACTTGATGTTAAAAGGTGCTGATTGATGGATATGGAGAGGTGAGTAGAACAGTGGTAATTTTGCATGCTTGAAATAGGCTGTCACCTGGCTAGTGTCTTTCCAGGAATGTCGGCTTAAGGTTTGGTGTAAAAAATACCTCAAAAAGGTAAATGGAATACTGACAGTATTAGGTAGGAACAAGTAGAAAACCAGAGAATATTATTACATGATGAAATAGGTATTCACCGTATCTTTATACTTGTGCATTTCTGACTTCCTGTTGTTTTTTTTGTTGCTTGTTGGAATTTGTTTTGTGTTGTGGTTTGTGGTTTTTTTTTTTTTGTAGAGTGAAAGGAAAGAAATGGAAGGCCTATAGAAATGGTTAAAGAGGAAATAGCTTTCATGCAGGCAGTGACTAAATCATCTTGTCTAAGCTTCTGCAGCTTTGAGGGGTGGGGGAATGTGATTAAATATCTATAAAATTGTAAAGGCTGGGGAAGAACTTGAGTAAAGGTAGTTTTTATCAGTATTATTTAGTGTTGCCTAGTTCTTTGTACTGCTGTGTAGCAGGCCCAAAACAAAGGGCAGTGTTATTTCACATGAAGTAAATCCATTGCCACGCTACAGAGTGCACATGCAGTTAGCGTTGGTCCTCAGTGAAAAACAGACACTTCGGTAAAGTAAAACCTTACAGGCAATGCTACATATAAATATCAGAAATCACATCTCTCTAATACATTGCATTTCTAAAGCTGTTCTTATGGATGTATATTCATATATTCATGAGATGAAATCTTCTGGTAATGTATGTGTTTATACATACATTCCAGTAATTTGAAGTTGATGTATGCAGTCATTTCCGTAGAAGTATTGCTTTTGAGTACAGTACTGAATTGGAAACTTTAACAACAGTTGATCACTACATTCTTGAAAGAGTTCTGTATAGATACTAATATAGTACCATTTTTTAATAATATCTCTGCCTACATTCCTATACTGATAAATTATTATTGAACTGATGCTACAGAACATTGCCCATCCTTGCTGACGTTTAAGTATTCTATGCTGAAATACCAAGGTATGGACATTGAATTAGAGATATCTCAGCAATAAAAATGGCTTGTGGTGTCTGCAGAATTTTGTGATGATGTTAAATCTTTTGACTTTAATTGCTCACATCCAAGATTTTTTCATGCTGAATGATAGGTAGAAAAATGAAGAATTGCATCTCCTCAGGTGCCATGAATATTTCATCCTTCTCCCTTCTGTGTTTCATATCTTCTCACTCTTACCTTTCTGGCTTAATGACCCAATCTTGAGTTGTTTAGTTTGAAAACATTGGGCTGCGGTCAGACCCTGGATGAGTTAGGCTATGCTTTCTCTGAGGTTTTCATTCAGATTCATTGCCTTCATCTCTTCAGAGACACCACATCTCCCTTGGGAGATTAAGTGTCATTCCCTGCACTTGACTGAACTATTAGCAAACCACTGAAAATGGAAGAGTCCCCCTTATTATATGTTGTCTCGGCAAGTAGGAGGTACTCGGTGTATGACTTTTCCAATGTACGGAACTCTGTTACTGACCGTCGGTCACGATTATTGCCACGTGTAGCTTTGTGTTGATGCCCGCCATCCGTGCACAAGAGTGGCTGTTTCTAGATCACGATGTGTTTGGGATGGCGGAATGTTGGAGGCATAAGGAGATAGATACTGTTAGATATATGATTGACTGGAACTAACAACAGTGTTGTGTTTCTTTACAGATCACGTTTAGGCTGCCAAATCTGCTTGAAGAAATCGATGGATAATATGACTGTTCGAGTACCAGAAGCTGTTGCTGATGCTAGACAATCAGTAGATATGAGTAAAAACTCCTAAAAGAATATATCTTAGGGGTTTTAAAGGAGCTTAATTATTTTTATAACTTATTTTTAAATGTGTAATTAAATATGGAAACTTACATAATTGTGAGTTATTTTATATGATTATCAGTATTAGATTAATGCTATTTTAATTTTCTTTATAGAACCTCCTATATTTTTACGCTTAAAATGCAATAATACTTCTTATAACTGATCATTGGATTATAAACATTAGCAAGTGTATTACAGATTTCATACAACATTATTCTGCCAAAACCTTTGACGTTTGAAAAGTGGGTCATTTCTACAAGACTTCTTCTAAAAAAACCCTGGTCATTTCTAGGTTTCAAACCTGGATATGTTAGAAAACAAAACTTCAAAGACTGCATGGAGTCTTCATAAAATGTTGTCATTAAAGATGGTTTGCTCAGAGCTAATTCACTTTCTCAATAAATACGATACTTCCTCAGCAAATAGTGGATTTTCAGGGTAGGGATTTTCCAAACTTTGGAATCTTAATGAGATGTGGCAAATTTTGTCTTGCAAAAATATTGTTAAAACCATGAAATCTAGGGGCTGATACAGAATGTTGGCACCTGCAGCTTAGTTGCTGCAGTGCATCTCTGCTGCCCAAATAGAATTCAATAAACCTGAGTTTAATTATACATATGTTTGACTGTACCACAAGTACAGGGATACACATGGCTTAGAAGAGTAAAGCCTTGGAGCTGTCTGGTGGGAGAGCGTATCTGCTGGTGGTAATTGTAAATTCTTGCTGTTCTCTGAAGATGGCTGAGTTGGGATTGAAGAAGGCAATGTTTGTTTATTCTGAAATCTTGATCTTCTACTTTTTTTAGTTTTGAACTTGCTCAGGAGGCTCTCTGATACTAGCTAGGGTGTTCAGCTTGAAACAATTCCTAGATTCTGGGCCTTGCTCTCAGGATCATTTCAGTAGTGGTTGATATGAAATGACTAAGTATATTTATTCCTTAAAGATGGAGTAGGTTGCCCGGAAGGAATAGGGAGACCTCCGTGGTGGGATAGCATGTGGACTGGTGATGGAGAGTTTTCATTTGGATCTTGGTTTAGTCTTCCTAAAGTAGACCAAAATAAAATCATATCTGTAAGACTTTATTATTCTCTCCAGTTTTTGTTGCCTAAATATGTAAATGAACTGGTTGTGACCAATACAATAGTTGTTAGCCTTGTAAGGTTATTTTCATATTTCGGGCATTTTTTAAATATCTATAACCTGTTTATTTACATTTGAATGATCTAATGTATTCATTAATGCCTTATTTGAACTGGTGACAATGACATCTAGACATCTTTTCTTGCATTATTATGCATTATTATTGCATTCCATTTATGGCAGAGGGGAAGAAATACTATTTCTCCAGTGTCAAATATTGGGATTATTCTGAGCTTCATAAAGAGGAAAGAAGTTTCTCGTTATTATAAAAAAAAGTATTTTCTAAAACTATATTGAAAATAGATCTAGGTCAGATTCCTAGATTTCCTCTCTGAGTAGCTGTTACTTTGTTTCCTGGTGTTCACTTTGGACTTTCCTCGAAAACAAGGTATGTTTAATATGATCTGCTCAGAACTTAATCATATAGGGTTTTCAGAATACACTTCCTATCTTGTCTAATTCAAAATATGACTTCAGAGTTGAAACTTCCTGGCTTTTTGAGAGATGGAGACTGAGGTCAGGGAGAAGGATGGAAATAAATTGAAGAAATATTCTGAAGATACTGCTGTCTTCCTCTTCAGCTGTTGTGACTAACCATAATTTGGGAGTTACCCTCTCACAATCAGGCGCTAAGGTAAATCAGTTCTCACTTTGTGTTGCCTTTGTCTGAGTTCATTTATATACAGTTGTCGCAGCCGTCTCGGGGACGGAGAGAAGAACGACACAGAATTCAGGTGCAGGAGAAAGAGCCAACGCCAACAGCAGGAGCAGCAGCAGCAGTAGCAGCAGCGGCAGCAGCAGCATCAGCCGTTTATTAATTACAAATCCGTATATATATATAATATGGTTCACCAGGATGGCCAAGGCAATTGGTCGCTTGACCATCCACCTCCCAGAGTGATTGGCTAAATGCTACAACACCCATTTCAAAACAACTTTCCCAGTGTGCCATAAACAAGACTGCATAACAAGCTACAGGTGCAAGATAAAATCTTAGTTTACAAAAACCTCAAACTGTTTCTCAGCTAGCCTGCATGGGAAAAAGAACTTTCACAGGACGCTGCAGTAGCTGGAAAATTTCTGCTTCTAGCCTTTTTGTATCCACATACAGTAATTATTATTAAATCTGAACCTTTTTGGTTTGCATGAGATGCAGCTGTCTAGCTTCCAAGAGAGGGAACTGGGGTTATAACAAGATGTACTATGCATTCTTACATCAGAAAGAAATCTGAGATTTCAGTATAGCTGTGGGGTTTAGGGATAGATGGTGGTGTTTGTTGGGTTTTGGGGCTTTCTTGGGTTTTGGTTTGCATTTGTTTGTTTGGGGGTTTTTGTTTTTGTTTTATTTTTATTTTTTTATGTATAGCACCAGGCACTTCTCCTTGTGGCAGTCTTGAAGCGCTTAACTCTGTTAAACAAATGTGAAACAGCTCTCATGAGACAGTTTTCTTTCTAAGCCAGGGCTGTTTCGTTGTGCGTTTCCTGTGACAGATTCTCATTGCAAAGACTTTCACTCTCCTATAGTGTGCCTGTGGAAGGAGTTATTTAGCACAGCGAGGCAAAAAAGGACACTTCAAACCTCATTTTGAATTCTAGAGGTATCCCATCTTGAGTGCAAATGGAAATGTCAGAAGGTGAAGGAACTGACATGTAATCCCCAAAACACACAACTCGGACACTTGTTTCCTTATTGTCAAAATGATTTGCAAATAAATCTTATTTTATATCACTTTCTGACACACCTTGTTTGTATTGATTTTTCTTCCCTTTTTCTCCAAACCATTGAATGTATTTTTGGGTGTAAAATGGAACTTAGCAGTTAGTGATGCACATTCAAGTGTAAGTATGAATTATTATGCAATGACACACAATTAAAGCATCAAAACTAGTTAAATATTTGTTTACTTCCTTGTCCAAATAAAGGTTACAGGTAATTTGCTTTTCAGAAAGCACTTCCTTTCCCTGTTAAAACATGGAGTCAGTGAGTCTCTTCTGTCTCTCGCCTCAAAAATGAGGAGAAAATCAGAACCGACTTTGTTCCCTCTGCTTCTCAACTATAGTTGACAACATGCTCTCAGTCTGGGCTGGAAACAGACCTTTAATTCACAACAGAGCAGGGCGATGGTGGTGGTGCTGTCTTCTGGTTCCTGGGGGTGAAAAGGCCCTTTGGATTTGCTTGCTTTTGTGAGGAAGCCAGATCAAAACCATCCTCTGGCAAAAAAGATCTTGTAGTCCCCTCTGCCTTTCTGAGAGTGTGGGGGAGCTTGTGTGGCTCTAGGTCATATCCTTTCCCTTCCTCTCCACCTCCTTAAACCCCAGTTGTGTTCAGGGTCCTGATGGTTTCTGTTCTGGGCAGGGAAGCTGACCAAAGGAGGCACAGAAGCCAGCAGTCACTGTCTCCCTTTCTGTGATGTTTTGTGTGCGATTTTGTGTGATGTCTGAAGGAGAAAGAAGGAGGTGCCTTGCACTTGCACATAGCTACATCTTGTTCTGCTGGAGGAAATTTCCATCATCTGGACTACAAGCTTTCACTGGGGAGAGGAAAAGGCTTGTTCTGCAGACCGTTTGTTACTTGTTGGGCAGAAAAACTCTGAAATCTGAAGTTCACCATTTTTTGGCTGCAAGGCTCCAGAAGACTTAAGGCAGCTGTGCCCAAACTTAATTCACATCCCAGTTGGAGGCAAGTTAAAAAGACCACATTCCAAAAAGCAGCAGGGGAAGTGGCAGTGCTTCCTCTGCTCATGGGTCTGGGCTAGGGCATGGAGAATCCCTACAGCCTGACTTTGTTTTGCCCTCGCGGAAGACATTGAGGAAAAAAGAGAAAAAAAATTCAAAGGAGGAGAAAAGATGTTCAAGCTGAGTCACTGAGGTATCAAATAGTAAAAACTGTAGGTGATTGCTCCTCAAATGATCTGAACAAGATGTGAAAGGGGAACAGGGATTTCCTGCATGATGGAGGGGCCGTTGCCTCTGTGGGTGGCCATGTAGATCTGTGTGCTGCTGCGGGCTGTAGTGCCTGCTGCTCCTCTCCCTGTTCCCCTGCCAGGAGAGCATCAAGGAGTGCAGTCCATACAAAAAAAATTAACAGGTGTTAAAAGTAACCCTGAGATTTCCTTTCTAATCTACTGGCCCCCACTTGCTTTTTTATGAAATTAAAGGTTTTTTTTTGATAGGGACCAGTCCAAATCATAAAATGTCTTAAAAGTAGTTTCTGGCCAGCAGTGATTTAGCATTTGCTGCTGGCGCGAGCTCTTCCTCTAAAGCTGCAGCCTCGCTGTGCTTGGAGAAGTATCTCTGGGGTCACCCTCCGTGCTTCTGGAATCTCCTTTGACCTCAGCCCAGCAGCAGAAATATTATTTTGAGCACTGTCTGACACTGCTTGTGTGCTTCCACAGGCGAGCGGTGCTATCCCTTGTTCCTAACCCTTCTTCCCCAAACAGGCACTAGGGTCCATCCCTCGCATCTGCTAGAGGTGACAAAGGATGAAAAGAGTTTTGAACAGAGTCGGTACAACCTTCCTCGTGTCCGCTCAGTTGCAGCGGAGCTTTTGCCTTCCCCTTTCTGGCTCCTTTAGAGTGCGTCTGTGCTAGAAAACGGGATACGCTCTGAAATCCTGTCAGCCGGTGCTGACCCCAGGTGGTGGATCCCTGCAGCACAGCGCTGGTAGGGATTAAAGTTCGGGTGTGGGAACAGCGCAGCACGTTAAAGCAGCCGTGGACGCGGGCCCAGCTCTGCTACAGCTTTCCCATGGAACTGTGGAGCCGGCTTCGCGGTCTATGGCTGCGAAAGAAATGCAGGTTCCGTGATACAGTGGAAAAGAGCTACTGCAGGATCAGGCCAGGCTGCCGCAGCTCTGGGTGCCAATGCCCAGCCAGCAGTGCGGCTGAGACCATGGTCCCGTAGACAGACCGACACACAGACAGCCATGCATCGGCCATGCCTGTTGATGCACACAGAAAACACCATGGTGGCTGTCTGCCCCGCGGGCTGGTGGGCAGCCTCTCCCATTGACCGTGGGGCTGGCGGCTCCCTGTGGAAGCAGCCCCATCAGGGGCTCAGCCAGCTCTGATGAAGTTGTGGGGGTTCTCCTGCTGTCATGGTGCCTCAGCTCCTTCCTGTTCGCAAGGATGAGCTGTCAGTCACATAACCCACCACTATGCAATGATGGGATGGGACATCTGTGCTCCTGGTGCCTCCGGGGCTGCAGCAGGCAGCAGAGGGTGCGTTACACGTGAGAAGTGACAATGGCATGGGACGCTGGTGCTGAGTAAGGAACTGCTTCCAGATGCACTGGAGAAGCCTGCAGGCACCTGCGGCAGCTGTACCCAGGATGCAGCTGCAGTCAGGTGGGTTTTCTTCTAACTGACAGCAAACTGCCCCTGGCAGCTGGTGGGTTGAAATCTCTGGGTTTGGAGAAGTCCATCCTGCCTCACTGGAGGAAATGCCAGGTTATAGATGATGTTTCTCCTTCGGACTATGTTTCATTCACAATGACTCTCCTTAAGGGTCCAGTTTTGGATTGAACAAATACCCAGACAAGTTAGATGTACTTGTGCACCTGAGCAGGTTCAGAGGTGGGTTAGCAGCTCATTCTTGTTTTACCCTTCCTCAAGTAACAGCCCAGCTTTGTACAGGTAAGGCAGCACGAGCTTCTGATCTGGTGAGCGCTCACAGGCTTTACTGGTAACGGTCTGGAAGAAGGGGGGCATTGCCTTCCTAGAAATCTCTGGCTGGAGGGAAGAAAGAGAGGGATTGCTGATGCAAGATTACCAGGATGCAGCTGCAGCCTCTGGGATCTAGGAGTGAGGCAGACATGTACCACCCAGGGAGCCAGCAATGGGTTTTGGCTGGGGATAAAGGTAGAAGGTCTCATCTCAGAGGAATGTTTAACAACAGATGAAAATAGCTGCGAAAGAAAACAAATGGTGTCACAGAGACAAGGCAGATGGTAGCTTGGAGTGACAGGGAGGCTCCTTCAGGCTGTGCTTCAGTTCCAAGGGACTGATGACTGTCAGGAAGGAGCACAGCAGGGGATGGCTGGGAAAGAGTCTCTGCTTCAGATTTCAGCGCTTTTTTTTTCTTTTCCAGTGTAATTGAGTTGTTACAATCATCACAGCCATTGGATTTTCATCAGAAAATGAAGAAAAACACATTCTGCCCTGGCATGGAGAAGATAAAATAGTCAGCGTCCCTTGCCTGGAGGTGTCGTGCCCTTCTGGGGCTGTCCTTCGAGGAGAAGGGCAGCGCAGGAGCCTCTGAGGCAAAGGGCTGGGGAAGCTGAGCAGAGCTGACTCAGGGTGAACGTTGTCCTGGCAGGAAAGCTCGGGAGACTGGGATATCTCTCCGCTGAGGGATTTATACAGAAAATCATAGAATCATAGAATCATAGAATGGTTAGGGTTGGAAGGGACCTTAAAGATCATCTAGTTCCAACCCCCCTGCCATGGGCAGAGAAATCCTCCACTACACCAGGTTGCCCAAAGCCTCATCCAACCTGGCCTTGAACACTTCCAGGGATGGGGCATCCACAACTTCTCTGGGCAACCTGTTCCACTGCCTCACCACCCTCAATGTAAAAAATTTCTTCCTTATATCTAATAGAAATCTCCCCTCTTTCAGTTTGAATCCATTGCCCCTTGTCCTATCACTACATGCCCTTGTAAAAAGTCCCTCTCCAGCTTTCCTGTAGGCCCCCTTTAGGTACTGGAAAGCTGCTATAAGATCACCCCGGAGCCTTCTCTTCTCCAGGCTGAATAACCCCAACTCTCTCAGCCTGTCTTCATAGAATGTTGTATTTCCAACTGATACAGCCTGTGTTTGAGCACTGAA
This sequence comes from Tauraco erythrolophus, assembly GCF_009769465.1. Lineage (NCBI taxonomy): Eukaryota > Metazoa > Chordata > Aves > Musophagiformes > Musophagidae > Tauraco > Tauraco erythrolophus. The sequence goes on along the minus strand of NC_141465.1, from coordinate 117,720,851 downwards.
CACGAGCTTCACGTTAAAAATGACCTGAATTAAAGACTTCATTGCCGGTATTTATTCTGTACCAATTTCGCATTTTAGTAAGTATTTCTCTGGATTAGAAGGATGGGAAAGGTTTAGCTTCCGATTTGCCTGTTATAGCACTTATTTTTGGAGGTAAAGATGCCTAAAGGAGGCACAAGACATCAGAGACCTTTACAGCAGCACACAGGAATGAAGGGGGGAAACCAATTACCAGGCAACAGGAGTTGGTTCTTAGAATAAAAGGACAGAGTAACTGCAGGATATTTGCTGTGGTATTTCTTTGCATATAGAATCGATTAATCTGTCCACTGCCCAGTGCTGGGCCACTCCTCATTTACCATAAAGCCCTGCCTTCACCATAAATAATACATCTAATCCATTCCTGCTTCCTTCCAGCTGAAGAGCCTCTATAACGGCTCTAGATCCTGGGAATTTTTTAACATTAACCTTCCTCTGAGAATCAGCTGCCAGAAATTCTTACTCTCTGGCAAAATAATTTCCCAAAATCTTTTTGCTAGCAAGTGAAAAACAAATCCCAGCTCTGAGCCTGAAGTGAGTCTGAGCTGCAGTGTAGTCAGGGCAAGTACCTCTGCCCTGGCACTTGCCAGTGCATCGCATGATGCAGATGCAGTCAGCAGTTCATGGTTTTTGCCATGAGGTATTACTTACCAGAACGAGAGGGCTTTTTACTCCTTCAGACATGGAGTGCATTCAAAAACATGCAGGAAGGTCCTCTTGCTGCAAATACATGGTCACCTTTAAGCCTGGGAGGAGACCTGCGTTATTTAGGGAGTTCATTCCTGGCAGTAAATTTGGGTAGATGCTGCTCTGACAGCAGGTCTGAATCTGTAAACACTTGACCCAAATCCAGTGAGGGAAGAAAAAGAGCCTTCAGATGATCCTCACCACTTGCTCCCACCTCTCCAAAATAAACAGACCGGTATGTTTTGGTTTCGCAAAAACGTTGAAACCAATTACATGTGATACAAGTCACAGTACTATTTCAGAAGTGAAAACAGCAATATTCCTTCCAGAGCACGCCGAATATTTAGATATAAAAATAAACCACCTAGCCGGGCCCCGCTGGTGCACACTGAGCTCTCAACCCTCTCCTCTTCTACTTCCTACGCTGCTCCCGCCGGAGATCCCCTGATTTATCGACTGTTTGCCTCCTGCTCCTTGCTCAGATCCCATGACTTCCGCTCACTCAGTGGATATGTCTGGGCTGGCTTTTTTCCTACTCGTTTTTGTCCTGTTTATTGCGTTTCTTTGTCAGGGGGACGTTGGGTATCCTGCAAAAAACATCCTTCTTACCGCACAAGTCAATATTTGTATTAAGTGCAAACTCCGCTTGTTTCGATAGCTGTGAAATTCTTCAGCTTTCTCGCACTGTCTGAGTAACGGTGGTGCCCGGCACCCTGTTGGGGTGAACTGCTGGTAGAAGCAGCAGCCCCTCCAGGAGCCCAGGGAAAGGGCTTGGGAGCAGCTCCCGACTCCACAGCCACATCCTTGTGTCTGGGTGCTGGCTGCAGCCCCTCTGCAATCCCCAGGAGCTGTGGGGGGAGCTCCGACCTCGACCTTGGCGTAACGCTGAGCTGCGACTTGGCACACGGGGCCATAGAAGAGCAGCCAAAATGGATTTGTGGAGCACACGTGTTCCCAAAGCCAGGCAATGCCAGAAAACCTCCCGTTTCTGCTGCGATGCTTCCGCCAAAGCTCCTCCTGCGAAGTGCTGAAGATGTGTTGGATGGCTGAGCGCACAGCGAGGGGCAATTGAATTGGGGACTATTGAGAAACCTCATATCTGAACAGCTTCATCCGGCACTGCAGCCTTCGTACGCTGCCTCTAACAGCCAAGGCTTTTCCTATTGCTATTAACTTTGACAGCCTCCTCAAAAATATTATCATAATTACTTCTGAAGAGCTGAAACAGCAGCAATCTCGAGCCTGCTTTCTCCATTTTCTCCCAGGTTTTCTGTGGCTCCGGTGCCATCTATAATGTCAATGTGCTCTTTTTCTGATTCCATAGCCTTGATATTAGAACTTTTGAACAAAATCCCATTGCTGATAACTTCTCGAGGTCCTGGCTGGGAACTTTCTGACTTCCAAACTGAATTTCAGGCTGCAGTATTTTAACAGTTACCACTTTTATTTTTTCATGAGAAATGTGAAATGAACTGCTGAATAAAGCAATACTTTTTTCTTGAAAAAAATGTGGAATTTGAATATTTTTCTTTTTCTATTGCTCTTCATATAGTGAAAACTCTTCATTTAAAAGGCATGTGCAGAAAAACAACTCTGTTCGTTTGTACATGATATCATTTAATTCTGGTAGGCTTGTTCATAACTTTTTTCAATCTGATAATTACTGAAATTATCTCTAAATCTCTCTATAGCACAGGCTCTAAAAGATCTTTTCTAACATTACATTGTTTTCCAAAATGACGAACTTAGGGCTATAAACACAGGGTATTCGACGGGGAAGTCACGGAATCACAGATAGGTTGGGTTGGAGGGGACCTTTAGAGACCACCTACTGCAGCCCCCCTGTGTACTTGATTAGACAACTGCATAAACTTTACACTTCTGGTAAGTTTATTGTGTAAAATTTCTAGTATATCCCGTAAGTTTATTGCAGAAATTCTCTAGAGTTTTTGAGGAAATTGACTGCATTGAAATTTGTTATGTTTTCACAGACTTCATTGGTTTAAGCTGTTAAATAATTCCTGGTATGTTATAAAACAGTTGTCATTAACATTTTTTTAAAATTGAATATGATACCGAGAGTATCACTCACATGTGGCATTATCTCGATTTGATCTATAGGGGAAAAAAATACATTTTTTTTCATTAAAAACACAACAAGTAAACAAGTAAAACAAAAAGAAGTAGAGGTGTGGATCCAGTCTTCTTGGCCAAGGGTTCATCATGGCTGGAAAGCCGGGGCAGAATGGTTGTGAACCCATGGCAGGTGGCCATGGCGGCCACTAGCCAACCCTTGGCTTGTCTGTAGGGTAACAGAGAGATTTAGCAACACGTTGGATGATGTCTCCCACACCCTTGAGGGTGTGATCCACCATGGGGACTTCTTGATACCTACAGACTGGAAGAGGCTTCTTAACGGAATTTGTTCATAAGGAGATAGTGTGCCAAGAAATCCCAAATTTACCCTAAACCCTAGTCAGTAATTTTGTCACTAACTGGTGGGTAAACTGGAAGCATTTTGGGCTACAAAAGTGGTTTTGTTGCTGTTTTCTTTTTTTAAACAATCCTTTTAAACAGGAGCAAGGATTTAGTTGAAGAGTTAGTTCCAGGTTTATTCTTAGTGTAGAGCATCAGGTGTGACATTTGTGAGCCAAATGTGTCCTACCCTGAGGTGAGCTGAGTGGCCACTACAGGGACATGCGGCTTTAGGAGGATCACTTGTGCCCTAGCAAAAGAAAAAATTCTGAAAAAGCTTTTCAGAGACCGAGGCTAAGAAGGAGAAATAATATTTATTAGAGGATCACCCAGTTGAAAAAATAGCCGTGTTCATGGAGTCCCTGATATCAGGAGCCAAGAGTTGGAAATGGACTGTGCTGTGAAAGTATGTCTCTCATGAGTAGCTGAATACTTCTGGGTCTTTACCAGCTCTCCCAGTTAGTCACTTTTGGTGACTAATGGTAATTTAATTTTCATCCAAATAATTCCCACAAAAGCATTTTGCTTGAGCATGACTATCACCCATGGCTTTTGGTGTTTCTATCACGACAACACACTGTAGAGCTGAATCGGCCTGTTTTGTACGTGCTTTGGCAAGATCTGTCTCCGTTTGGTGTTTGAGCAGTATCTTGCTTATGGTGATGAGATTGGAATGGGTGGGAGGTGCCTGGAGGGCTAGAGAAGTTGTGGCTAAAACTGTAGTTCTAAGAAAAGCTGTTTCAAGGTATGATCTTTCACCTAGGTTGTAATTATCCAACGTTTTTCAAGATACACACAGAAGGAGGAGAAATCTTATGATCTTGGGTGGGAAGATGGGTCTTTTTTTTTCCTGTCAGTCTGCATGAAGCATGTAAATGCTGAGATGCTATCATTTGTCTTGGGAAATTAAGGAAATTAGAGTGGGAGGATTAGAGGCATTTTTTATCACCTCTGGCTCTGCATCCAAGGATTTTTTTCCATGATTCATCTTCATCACGGGCAAGGAACTTCTCTGCTGGTCCTCAGAGGGTGCAAACCCCATGTCCGTAGCTGCATCACTGCAACTATGTCTGTTTGCCACCACTGACGAGTTGACTCTCAACCTCTCCATTTGGCGATCTTGGCATCTTGGGCTGTTTTAGTTTTCTGCACGTAGAGAGTTTGACTTTGTCCACCTCTGCTCCCAGGGCTATGCAGCCCCTCCCTGCCTGCACTGCCCTGCCTTGCCTTGCCCTGCCTGTCGTAGGAGGCTGCAGCTCAGGGACGGTGCAAGGACACGCTGCCAGCCTTGTGACCAGTAAGGCACCAACGTAAGATTTGGTACGTATGTGCCTCCAACACCTTCTGTCTGACAAAGTCCATAATGGCAAGGCAAGATGAGGGGTGATCTGAGGAGCCTTTACGGTTCATTTCTTTCCCTGGAATTTCTGGTGGTAACTTATTTTTTTCCTTATTTTTTTGGCGGGGAGGCACTGATGAAGGATGATAGTCAGATTAGGTCCAGGCTAGCACTTCATGACAGGTTTTTCTGCTCCCTGGGGGTTTGCTGTTCCTAGGAGTGGTTTAAGGTGGTTTTACATCTTATATTTAATGGATCTCTACGCTCAAAATATTTACTAATCCCAGCTTTCTCAGGGACTACGCAACCAGGTGCCTTAATACGTTCTCTCTGCTTAATCTTTGTTGTCCAAATGGAATTTGAAGCTCCACCCAAATTGACCCATAATCTCTTGATTTTTACAGTGTGCATTTTCAATTGATTTGTGAGGCCAGCGTGTGTGTGCTGCTTTCTTGTTTTCCAGGTTAGGACAGTCCGCTTCACAACAGAGACTCTTTCTGTCCTTGGAAATGATCTTTAGAACGTGTCGAGAGAGCGTATAAAAACAATAGAATCGGAAAGAGAAATGTGGCATATATTTGTTGGGCCAAACATCAAGCAGCAAGCAGGGAGTAAAAAGGGTAATACAGGAATCATGTTATTTAAATGTATTCAGTGGGTAATGCTGATGGGTGGTGAGGATATTATTGGAAAGCTTTTGTTACAGGGAATGATAAAAATAGAATTAATAACTCCTGCAGGCAATTACTCTTAAAAATCATGGCTCGTTCCCTGTCTCAGAAGCTCAGTGGGACGACAGAGCTCTAGCATAGGGCCATAATGGACAAACATGAGAAAACCGGACCTTTTCTCCATGCCAGGTTTCTCCCTGAGAATTTCCCCCCTCTGCCCACACCTTACTCTTACCTCTAAAAGGCAGATAAAAGATCTCTCCTAGGCATTTTGAGGGGTTCAAAGGGCACCTACGCATGCAGTAGCCACCTCGATAGTTCAGAGCAAGGTTTGGGTGGTCGGTGGTGGCTGCTGCTGCCAAGGAGTGCGCTGCAGTGCCAAAGGGGCCTCTGGCTTTAGGCAATCTCTGGGATTTGCAATACCCCTCCTCCTTCACCCCACTGCACCTAGATCATGTCTAGAGGGTTTGTGACTGCCCTTCAGTGCACTTCAGGCAGTAAAACAGAGGTACCCATGGCTAGAGCTGGCCCTTCCAAATTCACCCTAAACCAGGATTTAACCTAATCCCACCTAAAGGCACCTAAATTCCTCCTAAATCCTCGAGAACCACTTAGCCTCCTGTCTCGCCCTGTGCAGTGTGACGCCTTGGTCAGGAGATGTCTTGCTGCTTGAACTTCTGTTTCCTCATGCCTAAAATGGAAGTGGGTGAAGAGTGGGATGTCCTGTTCCAGGGTGTTCTCTCTCACCTGAGCTTACTGCAGTCCAGAGGGTTGCCTGTAACTCTGAAAAAATCTCTCATCTTTTTAGCAGAAGTCAACTATTTCCCTTGAGTGGTGGGAGAAGTGAATCCCAAGGAGGTGTTTTGCTATTTGTTGCCTGCACAGTGAACGAGAAGAGGCAGCACCTGATGTAGCTGGTCTAAATTGCTCTCTGGAGGCACCTGAGCTCAGTGTATGGTGAACAGAGAGCAGCAGAGGCTTAACTTCATGAGTCCTGGATTAGACTCTGGAAATTCCTCACTGACTGTGTGGAAGCCTTTGTGTCACATCTGTCCAGGGAGACCTTATCATGGCCTTTCAAGACTTACAGGGGGCTTACAAGAAAGATGGGAACAAAGTGTTTAGTAGGGTCTGTTGTAATAGGACAAGGAGTAATGGTTTTAAACTAAAAGAGGGCAGATTCAGACTACATTTAAGGAAGAAATTTTTTACAATGAGGATGGTGAAACACTGGAACAGGTTGCCCAGAAGGGTGGTAGATGTCCCATCCCTGGAAATATTCAAGGTCAGGTTGGACAGGGCTCTGAGCAACCTGGTCTAGTTGAAGATGACCCTGCTCATTGCAGGGAGGTTGCACTAGATGACCTTTAAATGTCTCTTCCAACTCAAACTATTCTATGATTCTGTGATTCTATGGTACCACTTGGTTGTACTTGGAGACACCTTATAGAATTATAGAATCATAGAATCATAGAATGGTTAGGGTTGGAAGGGACCTCAAAGGTCATCTACTGCCATGGGCAGGGACACCCTTCACTACACCAGGTTGCTCAAAGCGTCATCCAACCTGGCCTTGAACACTTCCAGGGATGGGGCATCCACAACTTCTCCTTCACCTTCTGATGTACCTCCATCCAGCTAGTACTCAGGTGATGGGACTAAATCAGTGGCCAAGGCTTTTTTTGGGGGGAGTGGAGAAGGAGGCATTCATTTCACTGCAAGGAACGACTTGGGGGTAGGAGGAGACACCTCTGAGCTGTGGAGGAAACCCAGCACTGATCTCACAGTAATTCTCGGCTGGCTTCAGTCCCACCCAGGCTTTAGGAGAGTGGGTCATCCCCTTCTTCAGTTAGCAGCCTAAAATTCAGGCACATGTAGGCATATGGTAGGTGCCCAATGATCTGGTTCTGCAACAGCTGCTTTTGGAAACTCCCCGTGATGAGCTTGTTTTTTTCTCTGATGCAGGCACAGGTAAAGAAAATGCATTTTCGCGTGTTTGCTGGCTAAACTTTAAGGCCATAACTAGCTCTTCTTTGGGACTACCTGTGTGACTGTCCCGAAGAAAATGAGCAGTTGTTATGGAGTTGTGACTAACCACTGAGGACGGGGAGTCTAGTGTACCATTAAGGCCCATTCCTGGCTAATCGTGCATGTCCTGTCTCTGCACCGTGATCCCTGAGGCTGTCATGGATGGCAGACCCCTGCTTTACGGCACTTCGTTAGGCAGGATTTTCACTAAAAATGGTGCAGAGTGGCTCAGAAGAAAACCTGAGGTGGCCATGACCATATAGTCTGAAAAATGTGGAAATGTCAGATGCGCATGTCCTTATTAAGTGTCCGACGTGTCGTACCTTCAGCAACTTCGACTGGTTTGAATTGCAGTTTGTATCCTCCCAATTGCCACAGACATCTTGTGCTGACCCCCGGATTCTCCTACTGTTACTCTCTGGTCTGTTCCGTCTAATTTTCTTGTCCTACATGCAAGCATTCTCAGGGAGGTCTTTTCTCTTTTGTAAATGCCCAGTCTAGATAGGTAATGAGTCATGTTAGGAAAGAGCTCTCCTCTAGATGGGTGAACATCACATCTGTCCTACATGTGGCAGCTGACTGGCATCAGCCCAGCTTTAAATTGAAAGGGGTTAAGAAAGTCCGACATCCACAAAATCAGTGGAGCTGGGACAGGGGCACCCACCCTCCTTGCTCACTGCCCCTGAACCCCTGAGCTGCTTCCATGGGTGTTAATGAGCACAAAAAACCATTTGGGCTACAGAGAGTCCCGCAGCCACCCTGAGAGGGTGAAACGTGCTCTTGGCCTGATGAGGGGACTGGCCAAAAGAATGGCAGCTCAATTTATTGTTACCCTACAGCAGAAGGAGAGAAAGCCAGAGATGCACTCGGCTAACTCTCCAACCTGAAGCCACCGCGATTCCTCTGGAGGAAAGAATCTAAGGAATGTAAATAAATTGGATCAATGCAGTTAGTTAAGAGTGTGTTACAGGAGGTTTTGATGCTTTCTGGAATGATCTTCTTTTAGAAAACAAGACTTTCAGAAGTTATGAAGACTGACAGGCAGAGGAGTGAGTGGCTGCACCTCCACTGCTGGATGTTTCCTCTGGTACAGTCGTACCATGTCAGCTACGGCACCAGCTCTTCTTCCCTTTCCCTTCCCCTTCCCCTTTCCCTTCCCCTTCCCCTTCCCCTTCCCCTTCCCCTTCCCCTTCCCCTTCCCCTTCCCCTTCCCCTTCCCCTTCCCCTTCCCCTTCCCCTTCCCCTTCCCCTTCCCCTTCCCCTTCCCCTTCCCCTTCCCCTTCCCCTTCCCCAAACAGCACATAATCCTGGGTCGGGAGCTGTTGAGCCGAGCTTACAATGAAAATGTCTTTCCTGACACCCTTCAACAACATCTAAGCAAAGGAGCTCTGAAATAGGAAAGAATAGTGCCTCATCTCAAGAAGGCGTATTAAGAGGTGATGTCCCTATTTCTGCTGCACATCAGGATCAGTTCCCCCTTCAGCCGTGTCTGAGCACAGCCCTCCCAGCATGGCAAAGCATTCTCTTTTGTCATGCCATGCGGGAGTCCAAAGCTGTGTAACGAACTACTTGAAAGTAAATACAGCTTTAGAGAAAAACATAGGCTGGATCTGGTCGTTCAGCTCCTTCAGCTGCAAGGCAGCTTTTCCTTGAACCATCTCATGAATCAGGACTGTGGGCATCATTCCTGAGAGGTCTATTGCTCTGTGGGATGTACAGGGTGGCTGGGACGGATGCTCTGTGCCCCCAGCCTGGCACGCTGGGTCCAAGTGGGGTGTGGAGCTCGGCACGCCATTTGCTCTGGAGCAGGAACCTGCTAGGAGCCCACAAGGTCACAGGAACAATGGAGGGGCTTGAAGATCCCTCAAGAGATAACCATGAATGCAGCATACGTGTGCGCTCAGTGTGAGAAGAGCTATCCCCCATCCAGAGCCGGGCTGTGGTTGTCTGTCCCTCACAGTTAATGAGAACAACTCGTCCAATAATTATTCCTAAAGCAAGCTGCTGAATGAACAGCTCTGACCTTCATGTTTTAGAGCACTGCAAGATCAGCTTGCTTTGCTCTCCTTGTCTGAGCCAATTTCTGTGATGCAGAGACACGCTTGCTCTTCTTGCCCTGTTAGATGCTGTTTGGTGCATTGCTGGCTGCCGAGGGCACAGACTAATGGTTGTTGCTGAAGCATTTCCTCAATGGCCTAATTAAGGAGGAAGAGTTCATTTGACTAGACAGAAATAATTAATAAAGCCTGAACTACTGTTGTGATGAAAAGTTCTCTGTAACATCCGTGAGAGGAAGAGGAATGACGGTTTTGGGAACAGGGCAGCTCTTCTTGTCTGAGTCCAGTTGAGCCCTCCTGCCCCATACACACACGTGCTGGCTGGGAGCCTCTCCCTCTCCTGCTCAAACTTTGCCCAATTCAAACATAGATAGAAATTTGAAAAATCATATTTTTTGATAGAGAAAAATCTATTGTAAAAAATGTTTCTTGTCTGGCTCTTCTACCTTCTCCTTAATTTCTTACTCTTGACAGTCAGCTGGATAAAAAGAGGTGGAGGAGGCAGTAGATATTCTATACCTTGACTTCTGCTGCCAAGCAGCATGGCATGCTTACTGCAAACAGGGAAAACACAGCATGGACAAACAGCTGCACTTGGAGAGCAGTCACCAGCAGATGAGGGGCCCATGACTGTCTGTGTTGGAAGGGGCTCAGCGGGGATCTGTCCTTCCTTGCTTGCCTCTGTACCTCCAGACCATTTGGACTTTGGAGCTGAGAAGATGGTTTTGCAGACCACGCTAAGGTAAGAATCATAGAATCATAGAATCATCTGGTTGGAAGAGACCTTCAAGATCATCGAGTCCAACCATTCACCCTGCACTGTCAGGGTCCCTAAACCACGTTCCTCAACACCAAATCCACACGGTTTTTAAACACCTCCAGGGATGGGGACTCCACCACCTCCCTGGGCAGCCTGTTTCAATACTTCACAACCCTCTCTGTAAAGAAATTCTTCCTGATATCTAACCTAAATTTCCCCTGACGCAACTTGAGGCCATTCCCTCTCGTCCTGTCATTCATAACATGGGAGAAGAGACTGACCCCCATCTCCCTACAACTTCCTTTCGGGTAATTGTAGAGAGCGATAAGGTCCCCCCTGAACCTCCTCTTCTCCAGACTAAACAGTCCCAACTCCCTCAGCCGCTCCTCATAGGACAAGTTCTCTAAACCCTTCACTAGTTTTGTTGCTCTTCTCTAAACTCTTCACTAGTTTTGTTGCTCTTCTCTAAACCCTTCACTAGTTTTGTTGCTCTTCTTAAACCTTCACTAGTTTTGTTGCTCTTCTTGGGCAGAGGGATGGCAGGCTGGAATTCAGGCTGAATATGGGCTCTTTGGGTACTCACCAAGGTTCGGGGGTGTATATGTAGGTGCTCATGTGTGAGCTAAGTCCCAAGCTCCCATAGCATCTAGTGGGGATCCAGTCAACATGGTCAGTCGAGTCCAGAGAGTGACTCAAGTCATCTAAAACAAGTACCAGGGAAGGATCTAACTGCCAAAGCATAGATGTCTAGTGCCACGTTGGAAAGAGCAGACACTGTTTGGTCTCCAGGTACTGTCCCAGGGGGTGAGGGACCCTGGGCCTTCTGTGTGGCATCTGCCAGCCCTGCACAGCTGCATCTGCTGTCCTAGGACATTTCGAATAGCATCAAGTGACCATGTTTGGGCAACATATATCACCTGCTAAACAGCTCTCCATGCCATTAGTTCCTGACCAAGTTGCTGACTGTGCTCTACTGATGATACCAACTGCTGTGGGAGCTGGGACGCCTGATGCATGTGTAGACATTTGAAATTAGGGATCTAAATCTTGAAGTGAGTCCCAATAGGAAAATCTAAATTCAAAATGACCTTATGACACTGGAGTAATAACAAGACGTCAGGAAGATGATGTTCAGCCATGAGAGGCTGTAGGACATCCAGGGCTGGATCACAGCACAGGAGGACTAGCTGACCATTTTGGATGTAGGGCAGAGAGTTAGGCCCTTTTCTCCAACTATATCCTAGCCAGATATTTCTTCAATTAAAAATGGTGTTTTACATCTCCCTGTCCTGCCCTTTGTCAGGGGTGCATCTCCAGATTCAGGATGGGCTGGCCAGTGTACACTGCATGATTGCTGACAGCTCAATTCCCCACTCAGCCACCCCACATCCTCCTCACAGCACATCCTCCCAGTTTCTCAATGAACAGAGGTTGAAGGAAATCACATGGAATCAAATGGAACATTTGATTCAACCTGAGATACTGAATTTCTGACTTTTTTCTTGACTTTTCTAAAAGTGTGTCATAAATTGAAGCAAGATCTGATGTATAATTTCATTTTGCTTTTTTTTATCTAAAATGTGAGAAGAAAACGTAGACTTTTGTGAATAAAGGGAACAGGGCTTCAGCATTTTTTAAATGGAAACAATTAAGCAAAATTGTTGTGTATTTGTGAAATGTTTCAGTACAACTTACACTCTGCCTTCCAAAGGAAAAATATTTTGGTCAAAAATCTCCACCCACCTTTTTTGTGATCTACAACAACACCTGCAAAAAGCACGATGTAGCTGCTGAAGAAAAGCTCTTTAACTGCCCAACAGAAGCCTCGTATCTCCCTTTTTGCTTGCAAAGAGCTGCTCTGGAGCCACTACTGCAGCAGCAATAATAACTGCCGACATCGCCAAGAATTTGCATTTCTGGTCATCCTAAAGCTTGGTATTTCAAATGAGAGACTTCAGAGAACTAATTAACACAACGACTCATTAAATGCTAAAAGATGTTCTCACTGTCTAGATTGAGGGAGCATCCAGACCCCTAACCCATTTCCCAAAGGCGAACGCATCTCTGCCTCCTTGGGCTTTATTCAGAGCGATGTGAACCCTTTAGGCTGCGTACGCTCCGGGAATGCCAGTTTATACCACCTACCAGTTTTTGCATCAGTACTGGCAGGTCTGGGCACTGCCCCATGGCCATCACCGTCCGAGCCTGGCGCTGCGGCGGCGTGGGGCAGGCCCCCCCCGGCACAGCCAGGCTGCAAGGGGCAAGGGGGTGGGGGTTTCCGTGGAGCATCCCTCCCTGCCACAGCAAGCGACTTCCTGTGCTCCAGCGCAGGGACAGTGTTTCCAAAAACGCCATAGCGAGCCAAGGTCAGCCCACAGCCGGTGTGTGTCTGCAGGGGGGGAGAAAAGCGAAGCGAAATTACAGCAGCTCTGTGCTCACGTTCTCCTCTTTCTCAGAACCTAAAGAAATGGCTGTAGCTCTGCGTGGAAGTTAATTAATGATAGTAAATAACACTCCTTTGTGCTAGGAGTGAATAGTGCCCTTTATTTGGGCATCTCAGTGTGCTTAATGCTCTGTATTTAATTCAGCCTTGCTACAAAAGCTAGCTGAATTATTCATTGCAAATAAATTATCTGAAGAATACTGTCTTTTTTTTTTTTTTTTCGCTGTTTGTGAGCCCAGCCTGCTTTCTTTGACGCCCTTTTCCATAGCCAGCCGTGCCTCTGAAAAGATTTGGGCAGCCGACCCCCAGCACACAGCTCGTTGTGCTCTTTGCTAATTGCGCGAGCGTGTGTGCGCGTGCCGGGGGCGGCGGGAGGAGGGCGGCAGCCTCCGGGTCTTGCCAATGGGATGAGGGAACCTTTGAACGGGAGAGGAGGCGATAAGTGGTGCTGAGCATGCTCCTCACCTGTGCGCATAGGTGAAGACACACGTAGGCATATCTGTATGTAGCTTTTCATGCAGATATTGATGTTCATGGAGTGCCCAGACTCCAGTTAAGACCAATTGCATGTGATAAGTCTACAAATAAGAGGTTCAAATGACAGCCTGTTGGACTGACTTTGATACAAAGCTCAGTATAGCCTACAAAACACATCTGTTTCCTGATATCCAGGCAAATAAAAACCTCTCCCCTAGACCCTCAAACAGTAAGAAACTCCATATTGAAAAGCAGAGATTTAATTACTCAAAGTGAGTGTAAACTCCATCGCTTCAGGAAGAGCAGGAGGCTGTATGTGACCTGGCCTCCTGAGGAGGAGAAGGTTCTGCAGTAGGTAGGTTCAGACACCTCTGTGGCTGGACCTCAGGGCTTTTCGGATGCCCTGGGCCAGGGGACACTTTGGCCATGATGTCAGCCAGCCCTTCATCAGCACTTTGGCAAGGGTGGCAGGTCTGAAACAAAGTCACTGGATGCCTTTTTGGTGCAGGCAGAGCTCAGGGATGAGCTCACTGTCACCAGCGGGTTTGAGATGCCCAAGCCTGACACGGATCTGAAGAGCTTTTTGCCTCATTCACCTTCATGGAAATGTGCAGACATCACCTGTGCAAGGAGGCAAAGGCCACCACAGTTGGTCCCTCTCTCCTGTGTCCCCACTGGCTGCCCCTGAGGAGGCAGAAGGAAGGCACTGCTGGTGCCAGCTCCAGCCCCGAGGCTTTCTCCATGGACAGTCCCATCACTGAGTGGGTTGGCTGGACAGCCCTGTCCTTACGTTCCCACCTCCAGAAAGAGTTACTGCTGCAGGCAGTGCTATCAAAAGCATCAATTTTGTCAATATTTCATGTCTGTCTTTGTGTTCATGAGCAGGGAACCACCCAGATGCCACTGGGAAGCCTCTCAAGGGTGGCTTCCCATGGGGGATGTTGGAGCTGGGCTGGATGTGGAAATTCCCTGACCAACAGCCGAAACACTGGGCACACGGCAATGTGTCACTAAACCTCCAGTTTAAGCCTTATGGTAAACGAATGCATAATTGAAAAACATGAGTTTCCCAAACATTTAACACAAAACTCTTGCTTGCTGTTTCTTGCTGTTGTTTTGTCTATTTCTTTTAAAGAATAAGGTCACCTTTGTAAGAAGGGCTTGTTTTTCTGTTTATAAAGATCTCTCTGTGTAATTTTTTTCCTTTGGAAATAGCTATGCTGACAGAAAAGGAAATCTTAGTTGCATGTTTTTGTCAGTTCCCTGTAATCAATAACACCCACGTAAAAAAAAAAAAAGCTAAAATCAAGCATCAGCAAGGGAACAGGCTGAATCTGTAACATTTGGGCTGACCTATTTTGTAATCACATCTGCTGAGAGGAAAATAAATCAAAGTAATCCAGCCTCCTGCCTCAAACCTGATGCATTATCTTGGGTTCGTTGGGTGTTTGCCCGAATGTCCTCCGAGCACCGAATGAGGAAAGTGCTCAGGCACCTTGACTGGGGTCCAGCCAGGATGTGGTGCTCAGGAGAGGGTGAGATCTGCATTCTTCCATGCTGGGAACAAGCCTCTTAAACCTGCTTCATTCCTGAAGTCCCTTTGCTTTACACCCCTGTAGAATAGGAGATATTTTCATTTTTGTTTTGACTTGCAGATGTTACGGAAATTCATAGTAAAATGGCCGTGCTTCTCTCCATGGACTCACCTGCTGGAACCAATCCCCAAATCCACTGGGTCTGGCACATGCAGCCATCTTGTGGAGTTGTTATTCCGATGTTATCTGGATCAATGGATGAGAGACTGACAGAAACAGAGGCAGCAGGGTGCTTGTAACTACAAAAGGATTGTGAGCTCTTCCAGTGAAGGTGACAAGTCCAATATCAGAACCACTTTGCCACTGGAAATACAAGAAGCAAAGGAGATGGGTGTTTACACCACTAGTAACAGATGACTCCAGGTGTGATGAACATTCTCTTCTACGAGGTAGATGATCCACATGGCATGAAACAGGTTCTCCCTCCAAGAGTAGGATATAGTCCTTCCCATGGATTAAGCATATTCTTTATTCATGATTTTAAGAGACTAACGACTCATTTCTCCCACAGGTAGTGCCTGTGTTCCCTCTATAGGCATGGATAGAAGAACATGGCCTTAAAGCTCCTTGGAGGGAACTCGTGTCTGCTGAATTTAGGTGTCTAAATATAGGTAGAGGGGATAGACCGGGGTAGGGTAGATCAGTTCCCACTCACATCCTATGTGAACTGTACATTTGAAGTACAGCCAGAAAACAGACACCCAAGGAATGGGATTGAGCACCTGAGGTCTTGCAGCTCAGCCAGGCAGAGCTGTGGACATAGCCCACCTTTATATCTGCTTCTGGTCTGATGCTCTAATCTGGACAAATTGCAGTTTGCAGTGGGATTATAGAATTCATAGAATCGTAGAATGATTGGAAGGGACCTCAAAGATCATCTAGTTCCAACCCCCCTGCCTTGGGCAGAGACGCCTTCCACTACATCAGGTTGCTCAAAGCCTCATCCAGCCTGGCCTTGAACACTTCCAGGGATGGGGTATCCACAACTTCTCTAGGCAACCTGTTCCAGTGCCTCACCACCCTCAATGTAAAAAATTTCTTCCTTAAACAGAAAGCTAAGTGAATTCATAAGGAGGCTGTGTTCAGGCTATAAATACCTTGGAGTGATAGAACTGGACCGACAACCCATTTTACAATGGGACCTGCTCTGCACCGGCGTTGTGTGAGTCTCCTGACCACGATGCAAGGCTGGGATTTTGTTCACAGAGACCCATTTGCAGAGTTGTGGCTTTTATGGCCTTTTTGAAGGCGAGAAAAGTGAAGAATTTACACAGTGAAAATTCTTGGCAAAGTTGGAGCCTCCAGTTTCTGTATAATAAACCAATTCCTATACTGTTGAATTTACACACCTCAGACAAGCATACTGTAAATTCATATCCCAAGGTAAAAGAATGTGAAAAATTCAGACTTTGGCTTTGCCAAACATTTTATTTGACAAATTCTTTCTTTATTTTTTTTAAATCTGGACAGGACGTGTAAGTACTGAACACTTTTTCTTAGTACTCATACAATTAAAAAATGTTTCCAAAGTCTTTACTTTATAAAATAATAGATAGATCTCTGTAATAGAAATTAAAATTGTAAATGGAAATTTGATAGAGGGTAATTTTTCCATCTATGTAGGAACATCTGGTATGGTTACTAATTTAGTTGGAAAATAGGCATGTGGGCTCTAACTCAGTAAGGAATTCAAGCACATAAACAATCTTATTGGACTTCTCTGGGGCTGTTTACTCATTTAAGATAAGCCCAAGCCCAGGCACTCTACTGAAGCTGACGTTTCAGACTCTTCATGCTATCTCTGCGTGAGAAGTACAATGTCATTCAGATGCTGTGGATTTCTGAAGGTGTTTGGGTATTTAGTAGAGGGATAACAATGCCATGGAAGTATTCAGATGGGCCTGAGCAATGAAGACCATCTTTCAATACTAGCCTGTCCTGACTGTTCTGATCTGTGGAAACCAAGTCCTGCCTGCAAAGAGGACGAAGTCCTGCTTGGAAAGGTGACTTTGGTTCATGAACTTCCTTAGCTGTCTGGTAATCTCAGGTTTCCCGAGTTAAAAGCACTTGTGGGCATGGGAAAGTGGTGTCAGACATCCCTTTCCCAAGCTGATGTGTCAATAAAGCACCTGACTGCAGCCCTTCCTCCTTCCTACCACCCCTACCAAGCCAGCCCCCCAGCTCTGCTAGGGGAATGGGTCATCTTGATGCTTTCAATGGTGTTTCAGATAAAAATGGTTTGTTCAAGTGAAACATTTTAAGTAGGCTGCTTACATTAACAGAGCTGCTGTGGCTGACTGTTGGGGGTCCACATGGGCTACTCCTCATAGCAAATGGCGACTGACCCATTGGTGGCTCCAGCTGGATGTTGGGGGGGTCATCTCTACCCCGCCCAAAGCCCTTTCAATGCAGTTTAGACCATATCTTTTCTGCAAGCTGCCCATGAGGCACTTGACATTGAAAAAAACCTTCTTGTTTGAAACTGTTTGCTGCCTGTGCTGTAAGGTGGCAGCATGTGCACATGTGAGCAGGCATGGTTCCTCTCCAGCTGATCCACATTGATGTCCACCAGTGAAATACACACCCACACATGGGAGATGGCTCTCTCTAGGAGCTGGCATTAGTGACTCAGTTTGTCACAGAACTGGCCTCAGGCCCTGGTTCCCCAGGTGCTGCCACTGGCACCCTTCAGCCTCTGAGGTTCATGGTCCCGCTCCGGTTGCCGGCACTCGGCTCTTGTGCTGCTGCCCACTAGTCTGGCTTGAAGGTTGCTGGTGGTCTCTCACATGAGCTCAGATTAGATGGTTCTGGTTAGATGATTAGTCTGCACAGAGGTGGATGGAAAGAATATAAAAGTCATTATTATTAGTAGTAATAAATAATTATTAATGTTGGTACGTAAGAAATTTTGTAAGACTGTAGGGCCAGCTGTTGTGTTGGGGTTCTGGTCTTGGTCAGACAAGCATACTGACCATCCAAATGTTACCCAGAACCATCCCCTTTTATGTCCTTTTCTCTCTATTTTCTCACACTTGTTCCTCCCCAGCCCACCTTGACCCCTCCCTTTCCCTGCCTTTGATCCTTCCCCTGAACCTTCCATAACAAGTCTTGCACATTCCCACAGCTCCCTTAAAACCTCTCACAAGAAGACGTACAACATCCCCAAATCCCTTCCCTGTGCAGCCCCCCCGGGGTTCCTTCTGCCTGCAGGCACTCACCTCTGTCAGCCTGGGGAGGGGGTGGCCCCACCAGCTCCTTGGTGGGGTTGACCAGGGGACCATGGGATGACTCTTCTCCTCTGATGGTCCCAGGGCGTAGGCTGAGACTCCCCTGGTGCAGGCGGGTGCCTGAGATCCTACACCAGCATTGCCCTCTGATCCCTGGGGGAATCCTCCTGTTCCCATGGCCAGGCTTTAGCCACTGGCAGGTGCCCTCCACAGATCACTCTTGCTTCACCAGCCCTTACTTTGGGGGCATCCTCGACTGGGATGGTGTAGCCTGAGCTGTGCACGTCAGCAGTGTGGTCCCGTCCCTTCCTTCCCCAACTGGCAGAGCCCCGCCAGCCCTGCCCGTTCCAGTCCCCAGGGCAGCAGGAAGACCTGCAGAAGCTCTCCCCAGCCAAGAGAGGAGACGGAGACAGCCTTGCCTTCAATGGTCACATCATAATTTCAGCTGCATCTGAGAGCAGATTTGCAGCAGGTTGACCGAAATAGTTTGTGACAAGAGAATCAAGTGCAGAGAAATAATTTCTGTGTTGAAAACACTTCTTTTACGTAGGGTCACCGAATGGCTGAATTCTGAAATATTTAACTTAATGCAACTGGCAGCAGCTACCGGAGTACTTGTCCTCGAGGAACTGCTGACATTTGCAGCGAAGCCACTATGAAACCCAGACAAAATAAGGCTCGGAGCAAACCTGGTATCAAGGAAAAATCATTGAAGAGCGCATTGTACGTATTCATGAACACAAGTGATGCCCAAAACCTTTAGGTCCTGTGTGACAGCCATGTCCTAACAGAAATATTCAACACCTTTAACCAAAGAGTCTTGCCTTTGGACGCTGGTGTTCAGCTTGACGGTGGCCTCAACACAGAGACACTGGTGACTAATCTGGAGAGTAAGCGAAACCATGCGAGCGTTTCTGTGAATGAGCGAGCTGGCTCGCTGCCCTCCGTGTTTATGTAGGGCTCTGCTTCGCTGGCAGGCATCACGCTCCACCACCTCTTACACTTGACAGGAGCGAAGCACTCTTCCAAGGGGAAGTGGCCTTGCACAAATGCCAAAGCCGAGGCTTAACGCGGCTGCTCGCTCAGCCTCTCCCCGCACCAGCCCTCGGCGAGGGAAAAGCCCCCGGTGTGGCCAGCGCCTTGGGTCCTCCTCGAGATGATTCCTTGAAACGCTGTGAGTACATGAGGTTATCCAGTGGCGTCACTGAGGCTCTCCCCTTACACGTATTCAGGTATTTTGGATCCACGATATGGGGAGATGTTAAATACTGAGGGAAAACGCGTATGATTAATAGTCTCTGCTCCTCATGTAAAAGTTTGTTGGGATAATCTGAAGATTGGATGCAAGACTACAGCTTTTGCTGATTGCTTAGACTTTTTTCGGGTTCTTTAAAAAAATCATCATCGGTTCCAAAAGATTTTATTTAGCTGCCTGAGCCAGCTGCCTTTTGCTAAATTTCTCCAGCCATGATGAACAGCAGTGAATTGCTGGAGCATTGCTATCCTTCTTCCAGATGTGAGCTACATGGACC
The DNA here is from genome assembly GCF_009769465.1 of Tauraco erythrolophus. Lineage (NCBI taxonomy): Eukaryota > Metazoa > Chordata > Aves > Musophagiformes > Musophagidae > Tauraco > Tauraco erythrolophus. The sequence goes on along the minus strand of NC_141465.1, from coordinate 117,701,521 downwards.
TGCCAGCCTGAGTTGGGGGGCTACACCAGAGACTTCCTGAGGCCTCTTCCAGCATTAATTATCCCACATCCCTGTGTTATTATGGCTGAAGCTGAGAGGAGGCTGATAGGTCCAGCCCACTGAGGTTGTCTTGGAAATGCTGTAGATGCACAGCTCAGCCTGCAAGGCATGTGAAGCAGGTCTATGTGCCTGGGTCACGGCAGCCTCACCATGTGCACACATGTGTGAGTGCACATGTGTGTGTAGTTCCCAAAAGCACCGGCCGCCTCCTGATCTCCCATTCTCCGTCACATCTGGTTATGCACGGATGAACAGTTATGTTTGGGCATGAGTGTGGGAGAGGGCTGTGGATGTGGTAAAAAAGTGAGTAACACTTCCGTGCTGCCAAGGAACTTTGTTAGCAAGTTCTCCACCTAACACAGAGGTCATCACAGTTGTAATAAACTCAAGGCTGTCAGTGGGTTTCACCCTGCTCCTTGTGCAACAGCACCATTGTCCAGGTCCCACACACGCAGCACCCCACACCATGCTGGGCCCTGTGCAACCACCAGCAACCACCAGCCTGTCCCAGCAAGCTAGGAGATCTAGAAAAAAGACCAGTGGTGTGAAACAGGGAATGGAGGAAGCAAGTAAGTTTGCCAAATGTCATGCAGCAGATGAGGAGCAGAGCTGGAAATGAGATGTTGACCACCAGATCCTGGAGCCACATGTGTCCCCAGGTCAAGAGAGGAGCTGGACTGGCAGGTGTTAACAGCAATCTGGTGAGTCAGAGGCATGGATAGAGGGACACTTTCAGTGTAAAGGTCATGCTTCAGCCCCAGGACCTATAATCTGTTTTGCTTGAACTCTACAAACTAGTTTAAGCAGAGAATAGATGGGACATGTCTTCCCGCTTTCTGAATTGGGCTGTGCTGGAGAGATAAAGCTTGCAGGGATGTAGCAATAGCATTTATGAGACTGATTGAGAAAAATGGAAAAACCCATAAAAACACCCAGACGATGAAATTTCAGACACATAAACCCTTTACCAGGGCAAATGAAAAGGCAAAATCTTTCAATGCAGGTTGAGAACAAATTGCTCTAAATTTACATTATATTAATCTCTGAAATTACCTGGAAGGAATGATGGTTTGTACTTGTTGAACAGAGGCAGGATGCTTATTAACAATGAGATGATGAACCTCCGTGGGACAAAAAGTCCAAGTGAGAGAGGTAATTTCTCAGTTTGCTTCATTTTGTGGGCTTGACAGCAGTGAACGAGGAGCTGCTCTTTCTTCTTTAAGTCAGTCAATTTTTATTATACTATTTTTCTGTGAGGTTTTGCTACTCGAGGAAGGAAGAAAACATTTTGGAAACATCTCGCCTACCATTTGTCCTTAAAACTTGGGCATCTCCTCCAAAGCAGCCACACTCCACCACCAGTCGAGGGAGGCAGGTGGCTGGGGAAGACGTGGTGTCCCGCAGTGCCCGGGACCTGGACAGGACCTCGCCAAGGACTCCAGCATTTGGGGCAACCAAGCAGAAGGGGATATCTCAGCCCTTGGGGCCACCTTTAGCCCAACGTCTTCTCACAGGCCACCAGCAGAGCCATAAAAAAGTTACAAAACTTTCTTTTTAATATTCCCTGGACCAGAGATCCTGTCCAGCCCACCGGGGTGCCAAAGGGAAGAGAGCAGCAGGGACTCTCAGAACGTTAAGCGTTGGCTTCCCAACAGCAGCATACCTAACGCCGCTATTCACCACAGTCTTTGGAGTCGCATCTGACACTCTGGGAAGGTTCAGTACAATTAATTTTGGATGGTAACAGCATTTAATTTCTTTAGCGAGGAGTTGCAGACAGCGATTTTCGCCTTCTGCGCTCTTTTTTTGTGGTTGTCACAGACTGTGCCTCGTGCAGCAGTGGGGTGTATGCCTTGCAAGACGGGAGCACATTTTAAATGGAACTGGGTCTGGATCCAGCTTGTTTGCCGTATGTTTAAATTTGAAAGCACTCTAGCATTAGCTACAGCTCAAAAGCAGACACATAATTTGTTTCACATCGAAGCGCTCTTGGATATACTTTTACTTCAGACTCGCGGAGATAAATGACTTGCTGGAAGATATCACTTGTAGGACAGAACATTTATATTGCAGAGACTGGAGATTTTTCTAAAGCTTTATTATTGTTGCAATGAATCAGCATTTGCTACTCGATGTGATCTTGGCAGCACGGCAACACGGTTTTTACCATTTTGAAAAGAAACGCAGAGTAGCTGTTTTATTTCAAAACAGCATCTTTTTACGTTGTTTGTTGTAAAGGAAGCGCATATGTAGGGCTATTAGATGACAGGTCTCAAAATACACACAAAGGATTTTACCTTTGGCAGGTGACTATTACAGATCAGATTCTGCATAGTACCATTTTTGTTAAAGTAACCGACTATGAAAAAGACGAACAAATTGCTGTGAAGCCCTCGAGCCACAATGCTGGTATAGCTCCAAGTGCACGATGGTTTATCGCATTACGTCGGTCTCCACAAATGCAGCTCTGCTTACAGATACGACATCTGCAGGATTAGGGCCCAAAACAATAACTCTCTGACTCTTTATTTTCCAGTAAGGATATTTCTAACTTGTTAACACACATCCCTTCCCCCTTCTAAATCTGCTGGAGAGCATCCATTCTGTCTGATACACAGCTAAAAACCTTTCACGCTGATAATACTTGGGAACTGCTTAGAGCACTAGACAGTGTTTACATTTTTTGGAAAAGCATAGTGATTTAGGAGCATAAGCAACTTTGCCAGAGTGTAGTTAAGCAGAATGGGATCTGAGACTCCATTACTGGCCAGTATTAACTGCAGTGGGAGAGGGCTTTTGAAAATGGAAGGCTAATGAATGAGTCAGTACAATTTCAGAAGCGTGGTAAACACGCACACATGCCCAGATGCTTTTAGCTTAGCTCTGCCGTTCCTGCTTGCTTTCTCTATAACCCCGCTAATAGTAAAGAATAAACCACGCTCTCATCCAGTGTCTTGCTCCCCTCCTTTCCTTGCTCCCAGCCCTAATATCTCTCACCTGAAAAGAGCTCTCTGCACATCCCATTAGCTGAAAGCGCCCTCATCTCTCTAGATGAGGAACAAAAGGGTAGGAAGTCTTGTTTGAAAGTTACTAAAATTTACAAAAGTTAATGGTATGATGGCACGTAGTATGAATGATGCCACCCAAAGAGGAGGAAAAATGCTGCGGTCCTTCCTCGTGCAAGATTTGCAGTGGCATCACTTGGACTTTTGCTTCAGCAATAGTGTGCAGAACTGACACCTAAAAAAAACCTACACAGAATATAAATTGAATTTATGACATAACAAATAATATTTAATATACAGCATTAAATGCATACATATCAATACCAGTGCTATAACAACAAAACAGAACTCGTAAAATTAGCAGCAGTTTTTGCAAGTACAAAAATACACATTTTTTTCAGAACATATATAATAGCAAAATTTATCAGGATATATTATACAAACTCAAAGCATTTAGATAATGCATTACTTTTAATATATTAATGATGTTTTAGATGCTGCGTAATAAAATTACCTGTGTTCTGCTTGCAATAATACATAATGCCATTTACAGCAACGTTAAGAAACTATTCACAACTTAAACATGAACAGAACAGCCAACGAAGCACAAGGAATGAAACACACAGCGTTGCAAGGTGTTAGCCACAAGCTTCGGCATTTCTCTTTACATATTTTTGAGCTTATTTTTCTTCTTTCTTTTGCAGTGTGAAAGAAATAACTACACCTATCGAACACACCTTATAAACATACAGAAAACAACACACTTGCTCCTTGGAGGACAATGAAGGTAATACCTATCAGGTTCAGGACAGTAGTATAATACCACAGTTATGGAATCTACGCTGACTTTGCACGCTACACCAAAACCACAGAGGACTGGGACTCACATCCGCAAGGCTCAACACTCAAGTGGTCCAGGGGAGAGGCCCAGCAGGCACCCCGCTGCCCTGGCAGGCTCAGACAACAGGGCGCTGCTCTTCGTCACCTCCTGGGACCCTTCCAGGTTTTAGAGAGATTTCTGTTCACTTGCTCTCTAGCAATTTTTATTATTCTTACAATGTTCTTGCAAAGCTTTACGTGGGAACGTTTTTCAGACAGTTTCCTAAAAAAAAAGAAAACCTGTGAATCCGGGGACTGCTCAGTTAAATTTGAACAACCTGGATGTTAAACTTAAAATGAACACACATTAACACCAAAGGCATTTTCTTCATGGTGTTTATTTTAAGCGTTAAGGTTCCCTCGCAAAAAGCTTTGGTCAGTCTCTTCAAACTTTGGATTGCTGTAATGCTCTTCTAGACCTCCTCTTTGATCTTGGATCATGAAGTCTGTCTCTTCCTGTGACTTTCAGGCGTAAGCAAATAGCCGTCGACTCCATCGATAGGTTTCAGGGGCTCTGGCCTGCTGTTGGGCTCCACCAAGCCGCCCTCGGCCAAAGTGTCGGTAGGCTGTGGAGATGGTGGCACCCTGGTGGGTATAACCAAATAGTCATCGGCCGCTTCAGCGGCACTGTCTTCGTGTTTCTTTAGTGACTGAAAAGTGCTATCGAAAGGGGAGGAGGTTTCAGTTGGGGTAAACACGGATTGGTCTGAAAACTGAGAGAAAGCACTGTCCAGAGAGCTCATTGACGACACGGACAGAGATGTCCCAGGAGAAGACAGGCTAGAAGAGCTAAATCCTGAGCAAATATTTAATCCCTCTGGCATTGGAGGCAGTAGGCAATGGGACAAGTCTTTCTTTTCAACGTTTTGGTTTGTGTTGTCGTTTTTACCAACATTAATCCCTATAATCAAGCTCTGATTGATAAGCTTTTGCCCTTCCATCTGCAATGACCGAAGCTGACGGAGATAATCTTCGTCTTCGTGAGACAGGACAACGTCACAGCTGGCTTTGCGTGTTGCCTTCTCATGACTGTCACCAATGCGGGCAAAGCTGGGGGTGAGGAGGCCAATTGTGGGCTCGGAGGAGCGTCTGTGTCTTCTCAAGGTTTTGAGAGTGCCTGAGGTAGCTGCTGAAGAGAAGACCAGTGCATTGGAGCAGAGAGACTCATTCTCTGAGTTTTCTTGTGACGAAAACTTACGGTGTACATCAACAGAAATCGTCAACTGTTTTGATTTGGTTTTACTCTGGATTTCATCCACCTCTGTCTGCTCCGAATCACCGTCGCTCAGAGTGAAGACAGACTCCCTGCTCCTGTTATCCTGATCTCGGTTCTTAATCCAGTCGCTGGAAGAGGAGTCAGCTTCATCGTTCGCCTCATTTTCCAGGCTGTCATAGGAAGAGTCATTCAGATGAAGGGAAGCAGCATCTGCAAGGACAAACCAAGTGTTGACACGTCAGTGACTGAACCACCCTGTTCAGCAGCTGTATTTACTTTTTTTTTTAGCAAATATCTTTTACTTTCAGGAGCATTTGTCCTTTAAGTAGAAATGTCAGTAATTTCAGAAAAAAATTACTGTCTAATTTTGAAATGGAAAAACTGAAATGAGCACTAAGTTGCAGTTCGGTCAAGAAGCATAAGATAACGGCACAAGTAAGGGTGAGTTTTTTTTGTGGGGTTATTTTTTCTAAGTGAGGAACTTCAGTAGCAGGTAATCCAGCTGTAAATAATATTTACATATGGGACATTTACATACAGGATATAATATCAGTAATTTATCAAACGTTTCTTTTTGTTATTGAATATTGAAAACATTGTTTAACCCTTCTTTCCTTCTTTTAGACAAATGAAGAAAATAAGGCACACTTTGTACTTTCATGGTCTTCCAGAAATTATGGTATTTTTAAGAGCAGCACTGCAAAGAAAGATCTAGTCTCAGTTTAAAGAGTCACCTCCTTTCCGCAGAGAAGTGCACCTCTGCACCCTGTTCCGTATACGCGATAACTGGAATTACATTCAATCTCGTTTGCTCTGGGCTGGGCTAAGCTGACTTGTCTCACATTTGCAGCAGACAGAGCTCCTGCATGGGCAGTCACCGCGCCTCAGTGCGCACCCGAAAACTCACTCAGCTGCCGTAACCTATCGTGGGTCTGAGCTCTCAGTCCCAGCACATCCCAGTGCAGCAGATCCCATGTGCTTCCGCTCTTAGAGAGGAGGTAGGCCAAATTTCACTGGATTTCACCAAATTTTACTGGTGGAAGAGCATGAGGAGTTTGGGACAGCCACACTGAGTCAGTCTGCCATGCCAGAAGAAGTTACCACTTTTAGGATAGGCCAGCTGTGCCAAAATTTATTTTACAGAAATGCTGCATCAGAAATATTTTAAGAAGACTCTCAAAACTCCAGTCAAAATCAATACTGTTCAATATTCTGGAACACTCTGCCAACTAGTCTGTCAGATATTTTCAGTCTCAGTTTCACGATTTTTCTGTGATAGGAGCAAAATCTTCATGTCCATTGAAACTCTGGAGATCTCTCTTTTTTGAGAGAAGCTCAATATGAGCTGGCAATGTGCTCTTGCAGCCCAGAAGGCCAACCGCGTCCTGGGCTGCATCAAGAGGAGCGTGGCCAGCAGGTCGAGGGAGGTGATTCTCCCCCTCTACTCTGCCCTCGTGAGACCTCACTTGGAGTATTGCGTCCAGTTCTGGAGTCCCCAACATAAGAAGGACATGGACCAGTTGGAGAGGGTCCAGAGGAGGGCCACGAAGATGATAAGAGGGCTGGTGCACCTTTCCTATGAGGACAGGCTGAAAGAGTTGGGGCTGTTCAGCCTGGAGAAGAGGAGGCTCCGGGGTGACCTTATAGCGGTCTTCCAGTACCTCAAGGGGGCCTACAGGAAAGATGGGAAGAGGCTGTTCAGGAGGGCCTGTTGTGATAGGACAAGGGGTAGTGGTTTTAAAATAGAGGGAGGTAGATTCAGGTTGGATATTAGGAAAAAATTTTTTACCATAAGAGTTGTAAAACACTGGAACAGGTTGCCCAGAGAGGTGGTGGATGCTTCATCCCTGGAGACGTTCAAGGCCAGGTTGGATGAGGCCCTGAGCAACCTGATCTAGTTGGAGATATCCCTGTTCCTTGCAGGGGGGTTGGACTAGATGACCTTTGAAGGTCCCTTCCAGCCCTAACGATTCTATGATTCTATGATTCTATGATAATGAAGAATAGGTGCTTTCAATCCTAATATAATGATGTGACAGCTGTACTATAACCATTGTTGATCACCAACTTCCCGATATTCTGGGAAAACACAGGCTGGGCAAAAATTCTAGACTTGAGATGAAACCTTCTCCAGGTTTCTTTCTTTTCTTTATTTCCTCTCCCCTCTTTTTTTAACAAGTGGCTCAGATGAATGGTATAGGAGCAAGGAATTCTCTGGGACAGCATTTTGCAATATAGTCTAGGTCTATGATAAGCTGAACCAGTGAATATCACCAATACTTTGGGCAAAGGAAAGAGAACAGCAGTATCTGGGAATATCACATGAAGACGGAACAGCATTCTTCCATGGAATATACTGATCTTTTGCCTGGCTGAGTTTAGCTGTCTAACAGGATCAAAACATCATCTGCATTACCTGAGCTGTTCTCTCTCTTGCATGTCATCAGTATTTCTCCAAAGAGGGAGGTAATTTCCTCTCCAAAAATCCTGCAGCAATTCTCAGTGAGGAACTGTACCAGACTAGAAATCTGCAACAAAGCAATGGGAGAGAGATGTCTTGTCAGATCTTCCATTACGCCCCTCAGGGTAAGCTCACCATACAGATGAGGAACAGGAGCAAACTGCCCATCCACGACGTGCCCCTCAATAGCCAGAAACTCCTCTCCCAGTCTCCTGGGCCTGAGGAAAACAGCCAGGCCCATCTAAAATGTCCCAGTATACATCCTTGCATACATCTTTTCTGTTTCTACTCTGTCTGTTCCAAGGCCTCCGCAATCGGAGACCTTTCTGATAAGAGAAGCACTATGCTAATACATTGAGTATTGCTTTATAATCCCCCTTCCCTCCTTCCAGTCATATTACAAGAATGGAGCCTTGATAAGAGGACAAGTCATGATTTGAAGAGGTACTGACTGTTTTCACATTTGCAACCACAGGATGAAGGTCGGTTTGCTCTTTTACTACATTGCAGAGTCTCTTACCTTTTTTGTAATTTCACTTTCTATATCAGGTGTGGAGGAAACAGGAGGCCAGAGCAGGCTAGGTGCAATGCAGATAGCCAGATTAAATGCATTCATCTGGTTCTCTTCAGATCGCATTTCTATACCGTGCAGTACTCCAAAGATGTAACGTAAGAGAACAACATTAGCTCTGGGGAGCTGCTCTATTAACCTGAAAACAAACACAAATGTAATTCTTCAAATTAGTGACTGGACAAAATAAATCCATTTTCCATAGGCACACTCAAGTCAAGATAATGAAAATACAGAAAGAGGGTAACATGGTCCACTAATTAAACCAAGGAGTGTGTCAAAGCGGTGTTCTTGCTCAGATGCTTTCCCTCACTGTGAAACATCTCTGAACAGTTTTCTGGGAGGACAGAAAACACCGTAACAGATAATTAAAACTACACACTGTCAAACTAATGAACCAGGTACAATGTATGACATGAAACTATATTTCACTTAACTTGCCCGATAATTCACTATTCATTTAATCAAACAGTTCAGATGTCTCTCCATGCCATGCAGTTGCTGTAAGTATATATGTATGTAAGCACATATGAGATCAGCTAGTGGACAAAGCTCTGTTTCCCATGATAAATTTTGCCCGCTTTCTGTTTTGTATCACCTGCAATGATGGAGGCTTCCCTTGTCACTATGCTCCAGTATTTCATTCACAATTCCATCTTCACTTCAAAAAGGTCACTAAAATTTGAGATGAATGAGGGGGAAAATATGAGGAATGGATTTCAGCTACCCTTTCACCCAGGATCCCAAAGTGTCCTGTGGGTGATTTTGGATTTGGTATCAAGTAGAAATCCAAGTCTTGGACAGCATATTTATAAGAATTATAAATATTTTTTTCATGAAAGGATATTTAATTTATTTATTGACATCCACAAAAGGCAGAAAAGCATGACAAAAGACAGTCAGAAAATTGTTGTATAGAGGCAACTGCTTAAATATATATTTAAGTTTAAATACTGTCATATATACAGATATTTTCAGATTTTTTTTAAAAAAAAAGAATTGCCAGTTGTAAGTTGAATGTTTGGGATTCTGCAGTCTGGGATACAAATTTACAGTAAAAGAATACAGACAATATAAGTTACTCTACCTTTGGATGCTTTTTATCTTCTCTTCGTTATTTCCTTGATCCATCACAGAGACCCACTTATCACAGAGCTGGGATGACAAAATGCTGCCTGGGATGTTGCGAAGAAAATCCTTATCAAGAGAAAAGAAGAAGAAGACACGTGAACAGCTGTTCTGGAGCGCAGGAGGGAACAGGAATAAACTATGCAGATACAAGAGGACGTATCAGTGGGACAGCACTAGCTGACAAGCATCTTGTTCCACACAGCAATCAAAACCAGAAAACCATCTGAGACAAAGAAGTACTTTGGATTATGCTTCAAGTTAATATTTTCCTGCCCTGTCCTTACCCCTCCCTGTCAAAATAGAGATATTTGGATGTTTCCTCCACTATGGCTGAACTAAAAAATCTGCAGTGGGACCATTGTGCAGTTATGTTGATGCTGCACAATGTCTGTTTTTACTTATCACTTGACTTCATCTGCAGTCCTCGTTTCTTCTTCTCAGTTGATAAGCTCCAATACCACCAGACCATAAGCACTCCAAGGCATTCCTACCTTCCTTCCCCTAATCAATCCCTTTTGGAAACGGACGATTTACACCAGTCATGGATAGTCTTGCTGCTCCTCTTTCCTAATACTTCAACCACTGGCAGGCAAACCGTTGCAACTTGGGAAGACGCTCAAATCCCAGCTTCCCAAACAAGCTAGGGTAAGGGTAGCTATGGCCAACATGAATAACACATTTGCTCTTACGTGTTAACTGCCTGCATGCTCTCCACTGTGATAAATACTAAGCAATTACCCCTCCATGAAACTGTTACCATGGGATGAGTATCGCTCACCAGCACTTTGCATGGTGGGGCTGTCCTGCCCTAAAGGCACGTCCTAAACCTAAAGTCTCACCCATGAAAACCTTTCACATGGTAGCAAGAGGAATGGCTTTCTGCCATAAAAATGTTCCACCAAAGCAGTGCTCGCTTGAGAATGGAGAATTCTACTTCTTTTAAGCAAAAACTACACATAAACAGATGCACTGTAATAAACCATGAAAAGAAGTATGCTGATTCTCCTTGTAGCTGAAATTTTACTGAAGGCCTGGGATGATTTTTGCATAAGCAACATTGTTTTTAATGTACAAGACTGTAAGAAAAGAAAATCCATGGGAAAATTAAACCCAAATATTTTGGGCAACACTATATAATCGCAAGGGTCTGTAGAGTAAGTTATTACTGATGAGTAAGGAAACAAGTCTGCAAACCTGCCTTTCTAGTACTTCATTGACTTGAAGCAGAGATAGAGAAAGTTACAGGACCAGGTTATAACTGAGACCTCAGGAAAGCTGGCAGCAAAACAAGCTGGCTAGTCCTCTTCCCCATCCTAGTTCAGTGGTAGCATCCTTTGGAGATCCTCATTATTTTAATGGCCCAGCCCATTCTTCTTAATTCAGCCCATCAGTTCCTTTCTGGGCCTGCCCCTGGCGAAAAGTCCTACTTGTTTGTGCCCAGGATCTGAGTTGCTTTCACTCAAAAAGGGGGAAAGGAATGTTATTCACATACCTTAAACAAAGATGCTGTCACAAATATGGATTCACAGGCTAGGTCGACTTCAGCGCCTGAATCAAGCTTCTCCTTGAGCTCTTTGCAGATTTTTGCACTTCCAGAGCGTCTGAAAATACCCTCGGTGGAAGGGCCCTCTTGGTAAAGGAGGGAAAGCATGTCCTAAGCAAAATTAGAAGGCAGAGAAGCTTTCTCAGAAATATATTTCATTGTCTAGTGCCATTAAAATGTATTTTTGCCACTTTTGCCACAGGTGAAAACCTCTGAGTCCTAAAAAAGCTCACAAATCAAACACAAGTCAAGGCTCACCCTCCAAGCCATGCCAACCTGCACAGTAAAGCTGTAGTATGGTGCACTGACTTTGGAAAACATTCCCTCAGAAACACTGTGCTACCACTCTTGAGCACTAACCTCCTGCACAATCTTCCAGCATCTGTGCATGTTTAAGCCAAGTCGTTTAAATATATAAACATTGTGGTATGGAAAAAAGGAGAGTGGGCTACTACATCCAAAGCTCTGCATCTGACAGTGGCCTCAGCTAGACACCGCTGTGCAGGAAGATATGAAACCCTCATCAGTGTGTTCAATATTATCACTGACCAGAGACGAAAACTTCTGTATCCTGGGCTGCATCCAAAGAAGTGTGGCCAGCAGGTCGAGGGAGGTCATTTTGCCCCTCTACTTTGCTCTCGTGAGACCCAACCTGGAATACTGCATTCATTTGGAGCCCGCAACACAAGAAGGACATGGAGCTGCTGGAGCGAGTCCAGAGGAGGGCCACAAAAATGATCCGAGGGCTGGAGCACCTCTGCTATGAAGACAGGCTGAGAGAGTTGGGGCTGTTCAGCCTGGAGAAGAGAACGCTCCAGGGTGATCTTATAGCAGCCTTCCAGTACCTAAAGGGGCCTACAGGAAAGCTGGAGAGGGACTTTTGACAAGCACATTTGTGGCAGGACAAGAGGCAATGGCTTTAAACTGAAAGAGGGGAGATTTCAATTAGATATAAGGAAGAAATTTTTTACATTGAGGGTGGTGAGGCAGTGGAACAGGTTGCCCAGAGAAGTTGGGGATGCCCCATCCCTGGAAGTGTTCAAGGCCAGGTTGGATGAGGCTTTGAGTAATCTGATGTAGTGGAAGGTGTCCCTGCCTGTGGCAGGCGGCTTGGAACTAGGTGATCTTTAAGGTCCCATCTAACTCAAACCATTCTATGACTCAATGATTCTATACGTGATCTCCAAAAAGAATTAGATTTTATCTAAGCTGGAAAGTGCTTTGCTCGTTAATATCTATCTGCACTTCTACAGCAGATTGGAGTCCGATTTTTACCCCTTTTGCTTCTTGTGAGTAGTATTCACACTCCACAAGCAGCTCAGGGCTGTTAGCAAGACCACCTCCTGGGCAAGGTGCTCCTGCCTGGGAGGTCACCCAGAGGGGGCTAAAGCTTGGCTTACAGCTCCTCTGAAACCAGTGAGGCTGTGAAGGAAACAGGTAGGCAGCTCACTACACGAGGTATTTAAAAGGACAGGGAAAACAAGCAGATTCCTGCCTAGCTTTTAAAATAACAGGAGGGCCCGATTTCTTCTGCTAAATAAGAGGGGGAAATGAGCAGAAAAGGAAATGCTGAAATCAGAGACCTCTCCTGAGGTATTATGTACATGGTATTTTCCAGCTGCTTAATTCTCTGCAGTCTCCTGTGGGCTGTCTCTCAGACATGCTGGTCACCACTCTGCAGGCCTGCTCCAAGCGATGGCAATTTGTCATGTTTGTCTCTTCTGAGGGGGAAACGCGTGCAGACAGTCTCCGGGATTATGTACATGCACACGGTGGTCTGAGGACCGTGTTATCATAAGAGACGGTAAGAAAAGGGACACTGGGGGAGCATCTGTCATCATTAAACCAAGTCACTGTAACACTAATGGCTAAGCAGTGGGGTTTGGTGACTTCCCTAGGCTGGCCTGTAAGGCAGGTCCTCCTGACACACAGCAGTGTAAATAAGTCTAATGAAAACTACTATTTTCACTTTTCTTCCTTAACATTTCTTTTTGCCTTTGCAGAAGTTGAAAGCCAAGCATCCATGTCAGAGCAGACAGTTTCACGGAGCACCTTCATGGCAGCAGGGCTCGTGTCAGCATTTCTGTTTTCTGTGCAGGGATTTAGAGCTCTGCTGTCAAAACAGGCCGAGTCCCACAGCACGGGATCTTAGCGCACAAACAAACACTTTGAAAATATATTTTGAATAAAACACCCACAAGATAAAACTAGGAAGCCCCTCTTAAAGTACTAAACCCAGACAAAATTACACGAATGACGCTAATGGTGTAAGAATTCAGTGTGGCAATGGCTAAAAGGGAACCCTTCAGCTCTGAAAGCAAGTTTGAAGCTCTGCAGCAGAGAGATCAAACATGCCTGCAGCATTCACCCCTGATATTTTCCTTCTCTTGCAGGTAAATCCCACACAGTCCCTCAGATGCAGTACTCCATTCTCCAGAGATGCTGCATGAAATCAGAAGTAAGTTATATTTTGTGGCATAAAAGTAGTGTTTAAGATTCAAAGCACAAAGTCTACCAAGTTGTGATTCTATGCTTCATAACTTTGTTTTATTTCAGATTAAAATTTACCAATATTTATGTTTTGGAGAAATTTCTGAAATGCAGCATTGGCTCATCTCTCAGACAGAGCAAATGAGAGATCAGGTTCTTACAGAGTCCATCTCTGGATGGCTTATTTAAATAACCTAAATGATAAAAATGCACGCTCTCCCCTCAAAAGAAAATTACAAACTCACACTATTAAAAGACCTGAAAAGTTCTCATATGATTCACCATTCAGGCAGTGATAAAGCAGCACATCAAGCACAAGCTTTGGCGACAAAACATCTCTTCACAGAATCACAGAATGTTAGGGATTGGAAGGGACCTCAAAGGATCATCTAGTCTAATACCCCTGCCGGAGCAGGACCACCTAGATCAGATCACACAAGAATGCATCCAGGCAGGTTTTGAACATCTGTAAACTGGTGTAACCCCACTGAAATCAGTGGGGTTCTGGCAAGTTGTTCCAGCCCAAGGTGGGGCTGTTAGGATAAGGGGCCCACTCCTGCGGGGCTCACTCCATCTCTGTAAACATTTTGATTGGTGCATCGACAACAGAGCAGTCCTCAGTCTTGACCAAAAACACCACACATCTGCCTTAATCACGCCTGGGAATGGGCTCCAGGACAACCCTTTGCATATTCCTGGACTGGTTTTGAGAGCACCCAGAGCACTAGCGCTCCCTCAAGGCAGGATGAAAAGACGCTGAGGTGCACCTGCAGACTTCTCCTTCCCACCTATTTTTGCAGTGGTGCTGTCAGATCAAAACCCAGGACCCAGAGTGCTTGCCTGCCCCAGGATGCAGGCTCTGAAACTGTCTTCTTAAGGGCAGGTTGCATTTACATGTGAAAACAAATATGTGGGAAATATTTGTAATAATTTGTGTGGGAAATTTGTATGCAAATACAAAAATATATGGGACAGTAGATGCCACACTCATGGAGTTGGGGATTTTACACAGACGGGAGTGGTTTGAAAAGCATGTGTGAATGTGGCATTTATTTGCACTGTGTAAGTGAGGATTAGGGAACCAGCCTTATAGCATGGGCTATAAAGAAGAAATAGGCCAGAGCAGCAGAATGATCACACATGTTTCTCAGGCTGTTTGGTATTAACCAGGCCTGACCACAGCATATGTTAAAAGCCAAGGTCCTGCTGAGAACCACAAATGAGGTCTCCTTCTGGTTTCCCTGCTTGGGTAATTTCAGTGTCCTGTTTACAGTGTGACCATGTTCTCATTCACTACACAAATAAATTCCACCACTGTAAGAGCCAGCCCCGAGCCTGGGACTCACCAAGAGGGGTTTGGGCAGGTTGTCATCCTCGCAGATGGCTGTTAGCAAGAGGCCAAAGAGCTTCCCAGGAGCTGCAGATGTTGAGGAGAGGGGTGCATTGTCCAAGTGAGTGCCTGGGCCACGCCAAAAAGCCCAATTTATGATAGATCTTTTCCTTTTAAATGACTTTTGGCTTAAGTCTGGGAAAAGAGAAAGGTGTTTATTAGAAGAAATGCATTTCAATTCTAATTCCAGTATTTGTTTTGCAGCGTTGCTATGGTTTCAAAGGAAAAAATGTCATGAACTCAACCAACTCCTTGGCATCCAGCTCAGCTTAATCCACCACACGCATACCTGTGCTTATGTGTGCGTATGGAGAATGTGCTGCCTTACCCACGCTCTTAAGAGGATCACTGGGATCTGGACTGCACTGCTGGACCGCAGCATCAGCACTTACCGCTAAGCACAAACCTCAGCCCACTGACTTCACACGGAGCTGGACGGTGCTAAATGACTCATTTCCCATCCACAGGTGCAAAACCACAGACCTTCTTTGGAAAAAAATAATACCTAAACACCACTGCCCTCACCTTGGCTTGCTGACTGGAGGCATCCTAATTCCCCTGGCAAGGCAGGAGAGCACCCACTCTCCTCACAAGAAACATCAGAGAATCAACTAATGGGGCGGGACATTATTGGATCAGGAAAAATTGCCGCCTTTGCTCTTCTCCATGAAGCTAGTGTATCATTAGTGCCCTCTCTCCAAGCATTTGCTGACGACGGCCCAGGGATGGTGCCTGCCCTTTAATCAATGCCATCCAGATGGCATTTCAGCATGCTGTCAACACACTGATGGCTCTATTTGTCTTCACTTATTTTAACATATTTCATGAGATATCTAAAGAGCATCACTAACTGAAGCTCTTATTTGCAGTGCATAGAGAAGGAAACACTGGTATTAGGATACAAAAAGGTCTTTTAATATGACCTCTCTCAACATCAACCAGTGTAAAACTTTCTTAACAGCATGGGCTACTGTCAAGGGTGAGTTGAGACTGTTTATGATAAAAGCGCTAACTGGAAAAAAACTTATTCTGATACATTTTTCTTTTTCTAGATGTTTTCAAAGCCAGTCAGCTTTCATTTAGTTGCTTACCTACCCTGTGCACTTGGTCAAACATTTTGCTTTCTTTCTCTGTGGAGGGCAGAGGGGAGAAGCAAGGCTTGCAGAAGTAAGGATTGTGGTATAACACCAGATTTTTCTCTCCCATACTTTAGTACACTTGTTTTATAGCCCAAATTGTGATTTTCATTATATGTCATTCCATTTTAGGAGATCATGCTCCCTTTGGGAATGGGTGGAAGTCTTTTCATTAGAGGCTTACAGGCTGAAAACTTGCAGTTGAACTCAAAATGTGAACATATGAATGTGAAAACCTGATGAAAAAGTCTTTTAATAAAAAATAATGAGGAGGATATACATTTTAAGCAGTCCAAAGCTTCATGAAATATAAGCTTGGCAGTGTCTAAGGCTTTACTTGACACATCATGTTTTGGAAGAAATAACTAACCTATAACTTTCAAAATGGCAATTTTTCTTTCAGATGAGCTGGATATTAGCATGTGAATATGTTTTGCTTCACCTTGGACTTCTATTTACACAATAGCAAATACATATTTGTGTTTTTTTCTGGCAACCCTATAGATCTCAGTGGAAGTAAAAATTAAGAAGAAATGCTATTTTGGAGAACAAGGAATAGCAGAAGTGGAAATTAAATTTAGGGTCTTAAATTCGGGAACTTTTCTTAGTCTCTCACTGTTTGCTCCAGTCTTAAAAGCCACGGCCCAAACTGACAGTGTGAGCGAAGGGTAATTGTGATTAACTGCAGCTCTCTCCTGGGACAGGAAGGAAATCTTAATCAGTGTTCTTCAACATATCAGGGCAGAAACCAACAATTGATGCACGGCAACGAAATGCCACGTCGCTAACAAAATTAACATTCACCGAACAACAGAACCTGTCCTTTTCATATCCCCTTTTCTAAGTGGGTTGAGAATTCTTAAGGTAAAGAGCAGATGAGAAGGGGAGGACCTGTGGAAAGCTACAACACCAGGAGAAGCCCAACCTACTCTCAGCCAAGACAGATGCAGATTATTGCTCTGCAGAAGACTGCACTTCCATACAGAGACACTAGCGCTGCACTCGGGGCCTTTCTCTGGTGGATTATTCTAGGCCAGAATCTGAAAAAAAAAAATACTTCTTTGGTTGCAGATTTTGCTCAGAGCTCACAACAGCCGTCTATTCTGCTCATAATTTACATGCAGGGAATTTCTATTCATAGGTAGTGTTCCAACCATGCAAGTGGCATTTCCTCTTCTTGCAAACTAATCAGAAACTTCTAAATAAAACCTCAGATCTATTTAACAATGCAGCATCCTTTCTGACCCAATCCCTAACCATCAGTTTTCAAAGACCTTCTTCCTGTATTGAGACCAACTTGTTGAAATTTTGCTTTCTCCTTTAACAGATGATTAAATAATAATCTGGATTACAGACTAGCCACTGACAGCAGTCGGTTCCTTCAAGTTAAACTTTAAGCAAATCGGTATTTACAATGCTTTTTAGACATGTGTTCATGAGCATTACCTAATGGCTATGTTTAACTGGTAGGTGGCCGTTCCTGTTACGTGCTGAAAGGCTGCAGGAGAGGCAACAGAAACACTTCAGTTCTTCCACACAGTAAATTCTTCCATACTTTTTTTAACCACTCTGCCAGGACAGCTGACGCAACTACACCACCGCAGTTGGTGTCCAAACAGCTCCTTATTTGACATGACGGCCAGTTGTCAGTCATGTCTGCCTGTCACCACCTACGAGGCTGCCTAACCATGGTGCACGTTGGTACAACGGGGCAGCTACCCCTTGCTGCCTGCAGAAGAGACAGCATGTCCAGCACAGTGGTGTCGGTGCAGGGAAGTGATGGGAGGGAGGACAGCACAGCACATGTGGCAGTGAAATGTGGGGTTACAGACTCCGCTCCCTGCAAATTTGCCCGGTGTTGTGGTGGGTCCAGTGGTTATCTAACAACGGCACAGATATTGGCTTGCTGATCTGAAGATGAGCCCAAAGCCAGATCACAGTCTTGGCTTGCACGCAGGTACCCTTCTTCATTTTCCAAAACTGAAAGAGGTGAGAAGGAGGTAGGAAGAGCACAGCGAACAGCACTGTATGCAAGATAATCTGGTTTGCAAGCAGCTAGACCTATCCATCACTTTAAAAGGTTTCGTCTGATAAAAGTAACAAAGGTGAATGGACTAAAAAGCCTCTTTCTCCCACTTAGCCCAGTCCCTGCATATGACTCCTGGGCTGCCTCAGGCTTCTGCTGCCCCGACATCAGCCTCGCCTACCCTCCTGCGGCTTGCACAGCACCGCTGACAACACATCTGCATTAGAACTTTACAGGCCTGATTTGCATTTCTATTTTCTCTTGCCAGTCAACATCAGCTGCCAAGTGGGGCCTGTAAACCTAATTACACCCCTTTGCTAGATTGCCTCATTCTTAAAATATGCCATGAAGTAATATATGATACAAATTACTGGGGAAGGGGGGGATGAAGGAGTGTGGAAAGGAAATTAATTTATATAAAATGCAATCAATTTCCGGAATAATTTGTAATAGACACTGGTATAGCCTCACTACATTTAATTTCTAAAAACATTACAAATGGATTCTATTCATATATTGTGGGAGATCTTAGCTATTGGGGAGTGCACAAAATAATAGTGTGCATGTTATTTTTATTATTATATGGTCATTAATGGTGAAGTAGGGCAGAGTTTCTAATTGAGCTGAGCATGCCAGTATGTTAAGCACAATAAAAACACACCATGGGATGCATCCTTGCCCTACAGAGTTTTCAGTCTAATATCCCAATCCTGTAAAGATCTCCTCATTTGTTTTATTCCTGAGCAGTGAGCAGCCATTGTGTCATTGACAACAGAGTGCAAAACAGAGAGCAGGTGCTCATCTTTCTGCAGCATCAAGGCCAAAGGCAGAAGAAAAGATCACCGTCTTCATTTGAGTCGAAGAGAACTGAAATAAAGAAGTTGTATTGGCTCACTTCACCTAGGTACGCAAGAACACGCCTAGGCTTTGCCACATGAGGGTCCCAGTGAGGCAGATGTGTAGCCCTAAGTGCCTTCTTGAGATAAAGGATGCTGCCAAACGTTGCGTTGCGTGGGAATTCTGAGCCACAGTCAAGCCTTGCCTCCTGAACCGTAAACCCACTCTGAACCGTAAACCCACTCTGCCCTGCTACAGGGCACAGCAAGGGCTGCAGAGAGAAGCTCAGCTAACCGACGTATAAAAAATTGCAGGGGAGACATCTTGTCTTTCTTCTGCTGGTTTTAGAACAACCATTTGACAGGCAGCTTGTAACTTGCAAAGCTGACACACATACAACAGCACGCTCAAATAAGGGAGAGCTCCATTGTAAAAAACCCCCATGCAGCTGGAAGCCACATCTGCGTGCTCCTGCTCGCCTTCCCCCACTCCCCCACCCCGGCATGTTGGCTTCTGCATCAGAGCCAGGGAGGTAGCGGGGCTGCGGGCGAAGGATGCCAGGGCGAGCGGGGCGACGTACCGTTCAGCTGCTGGCACACGGCCAGGCGGCTCGGCTTCAGCACAAACTGGCACTGCAGCTCCTGGGGCAGCTGCTCGGTCAAGAAGGACCCCTGAAGCTGCCTGGGGCAGGCACAGTGCTTTGATCCGTGGGGCATAGCGTCGCGAATGTGGCTCATTTTAATTCCAAAGGGATATTCATGTCCTGTTCAAAGAGAAATCATAATAATCTGTGTTGGATTGACTGGAGGCTCGCAAAACTCCATCTGCCTTGGAGGAAAAGCAGATTTTGCTTGCTGGCCTGCAGCACTTTCTCTCTCAGTAATCGCAGAATTGATGCTTTTCTGCATATTCACACAGGCATAAATCAAACACTGGCAGATAAGGAATTACTGTGTTTGGTGTAGTTAGACAGATGTAAAAGTAAAATTAGACCTATTGCAGCTGTATCACATAAAAGCCCATCAGAAAAAACACAAGTGACTATTTCTGAATTCAGTGTTTATTCTTCCTACTGCTTTACTTGTCACACTGAAAGTTTAGGTACTGGTTGCTTGTATCCTTCCGGTGAGAAATGAGATTTTGGGAGCAGCCATCTGTCAAATTTTTGCCGAGCATGCAAAACCAAAACAGTCAGTGTGAAAGTGATCTTCCCTCCCTCTCCATGGTGAGACAGCCATCAGCTCAGTCGACTGAGCCACAATTATGGTTCCTGTTTGAGGCTGAAACAGGAAGGAAACATTAATCACCGGGCTAATGCAAATGAGCTATGCTAGGTATTAACCAGCATCTTTGGGGACGACACAGAGGCAATTCATTTCTGGAGAAGCTTTCAAAAATGCCACCAGGGGTACCTTTTGGACTTGTCTAAAGACCTGCCAGTTGAAATATATTGTATATGGGTGCAATGCTAAGAGGTTTTAGTTAAATTGTACTTAGACTTGAACACTGAGAGCCGAAGAGACACTATTTGAGATTATAGGTGATGTGAAGCCCAAGCACAGTCGAACTCTGCCTCTGAGATCTACCCATAATAAAAGCTGGCCTTATCTGATAAACCTTTGCATAATCATCAAGAACAGCATCACTTTAATATCAGAGTCTTCTTTTCCAAAGATTGTAACCTGATTGTGCAGTGGGAGTCACTCAATTAGAAAGGTCTTTCCATTTCTGAATTCTCTATATTTAGAACCATGGCTGTGATTTTATCTGAAGAAGCCACACGTAATAGTTGGAAAGACAAAGTCTGGTATGTTTCAAAGATAATAGGGTTTGCACTGTCTATAAGGTACACAAGTTAGACATTTTATAAATATTAATGTTGTCTGACTCCAGCAAAGCATTTGTACCTAAGGCTGCTTTAAGAAGGAATACTAAGATTTACTGGAGTTAGATTTGCAGGAGGAAAACAGAAAATGCACAGATTTTTCTTGTTCTAATCATCTGTGAACTCATATAGCACAAGTAATGCCGGGCTTCTACCGGGAAAGGTTTTTAATAACAGGAAGGGATTTGTTCTCAGTGAATCACGGGCCAAAATCAAATCACTCCATCCAATCACTTCTGAGCTTTGAGTTGGTTCCTGGGGAGGAAATGTTTTGAAAAGCATTTTAGAAAGTGAATAAGCAACAATTTGCTCCTAATCAGAGGGGAGCTGTCAGCCAGTAAGAGAAATACGGGATTGGAAAGGACCTCTTGAATCAGTTAACTTGAGTTGTGGAAGAACAGAACATTTCTCAAAATTCTGCTGAGTTTTGCTGAGGAGGGGAGTAAACAATGCTATGGAAGTGTAGGAAGAAATATAGTAAAGCTGGACCGGCTCCAAGAGAGGAGGTGAGTGAGTGGAGAGGCTGACTCCGTAGAAAGACTGAGGCTCATGCAGCAAAATTGAGGCAGAAACAAATGAACTTTTTCAACCTCTTAGTGACACAAGCAGACAATTGCTCTTCAAAACGAAGGATCAGCATCTGACTAGCTCCCCAAATAGGCAAACTTGCGTGACAGGGAAGTAAGAGAAAAAATGGGAAAAACAAAACAAAAGAGGAAACTGCATTTCAGTCTTTTCTGTATTTCTTGCTTCCTTCAGCACTAAAGACCAAGTGAATGTTGAAAAACAAAACCACGTCAAGAACTTACCAATAAGAGGGTAAGGAGCATCTTCTCTTCCCGAAATCACCCACAGCTTGTAGTCTTTTTCAGAGCCCTTTAAAACCAAAATTAAGAAGAAGTTTGCCAGCCATTAAGAACAGGTTTCTCACAATATAAAGGTAATCTGCACCTTGCCAGCGGGGTCAAAGGAACCCCCTTTACTTTTGCGGGGCCCAAATTTGCCACCAGCAAAGCTTCTGAATTGTGTCTGTCATATGCAATGTGGTTTATGTGACCAGGGCACAGCTCTGAGCACCAAGAGGGGCTGGAGCCCGTCGTTTCTGAGGGAAATGGGTGAGATTTTCCCCAGTTCTTTCACTGCTCCTGGAAGCAGAAGGATGGAGGTCATGCCAATGTGGCTGAGTGGGCCCCTGGCCCGTGCACCTCCTCACTCCCAGGAGGCTGGAAATGAGGCACCAGCCCTGGGTGCTGCTCCTGGCCCCCAGCGCCTCTGTGCTCCACCTCTCCCCGCTGGCACTGAGCAGCACCCAGCCCCGAGGAGAGCCAGGTCTGATTCCCCGGAGGGGTTACAGACGAGCAGCACAAAGAGGAAGCTTGCTGCAGAGTGTGCAGGCAGCAGGAAGGTTGTGTGAGCTACGGTGACCCTTCAGCTCTGCCCTGAGTACCAGGGTTATCGCATCCTCCGGACGTGCTCTGGCACACAGGCACCCCCCGCCTCACGCCTGAGACCTCTGCTCCACCATCTCCCCAGCTCCTCTATATCCCATGCAAGCAGAAGGAACTCAGGCTCGCCAGCCAACAGCATCCCCTGCCCTGCGCTGGAGAGCAGGGCAGGAGCACCTTCACCCGCGACCTGAGCCCACTCTGATGATGCCAAGGCAAGGATGGTACCCGAGGGGCTCCTGGCACTCAGTGCTGCCCCAAGATCTCCTTGTAGGGCTGCTGTTGGCCTTTTTGTGCAGCCCTTTTGTGTGGAAGGGTTTGGGAGTGCTGGATGGTCCTTTAAGACTGCTGAGCCCTCTTTTAAAATTTACAGTGGAGAGGATAAATTTACATCAAAGGAGACAATTTCCAGAGGATTGGAGAATATGAACATCTTTGGGAAAAGCTGTGTAAAACCGCTGATTCGAAAGCAAATTCTAAATATTGCCTTTAGCATAAATATACAATTCAATGTCACAGTTTAACTGAAGAAGGAGAACAGTGTATTATTTCAGCTATGAAGGTGAGACAATAGAGATAAAAAGAATGACATTAAATATAAACTGCTCCTAGGACGAAGGGTAACAGCAAGTGAGTAAATACACTGTTTGAAAAGTGATCTATTATACCTTAAATCCCCTTTTAGTGACATTGCTAAATCACAATAATTAAAGTCTAAAAGTTTTCTGGCTACAAAAGGTGATAAATACCTAATGACAGTATTTATTCAGCTATAATATTAAATCCTACCTCCTTTTAAACAGATTTGCCAACTATCCTGCATTGTCTGGACCTTCACCCAGTGTCCCCAAAGCTGTTGAGACTCTTTCTACTCGCTGCATGCACCTGGTGTAATGCTGATACACTCGGCCAAGCCTTCGCAGTTTGCTCTCTGACTGACAGAGCTTTCTGGCCCATATTAGCACTGCTGTTAAGTTAGCTAGCAGGGGGCAGAAGGAAAATAAATAGGCTTTGGAGACATCTCTGATGCCTCGGGGCAAGCAGCCAGGAGCAAATAAATACAGCTGAGGAGCACAAGAAAGGGTATTTACTTTTCCTTTTAAATATATATATGAAAGAGTTCATTGCTGTGAAGGGGAAGCAGGGGAAGGGGAAGAGCTAGTAAGCGTGGTTTCAGGACGCAAACTGCTCATCTCTTGACTGCAAATGTTCTTTATGGGCTTTATGAGGCCATTTGTCAGCGTAAATGTGACTGTCCCAGAAAAATCAGCAAGTGTACTTACGGAGTCGGGAAACCCAAGGCCCTTCTTTCTGCCCCACTTGGTAATTTGGAACAGATGATCAATGTCATTTTGCACGAACTAGTTGTCATTTTACCAGAGAAACCACAGAGGGAAAAACCCTGATGCATTAAACCAGAGTGAACTCAACCAAAGTAATAGCCCCATTAATCACACAACATGTGAAATGTAGTTTTTATAATTGCCATTGAAAAGTCGTAGAGCTCCTTTCAAGTGATTCTCTCTGGACATAAATAAAAAACCTCAAGACAGCATGTAAGGAAAAGCTTCCTCACAGTCAGAACAATCCTACGAGTGGGCTGGGTGTTTGCCTGATATACAGGCTATACCTCAATTTATTGAGCTTGTTCGAGCTTATTGCTAATCTTATGATATGCCTCTAATGAAAAAGGCTTTATGCTATGAAGATGCAGTGAAAAAATGTAGTATATTACTTGGGCAAATAACTCTGCAGGCAAGATTTTACATCTTTCGGATGGCTTTCCTTCTTTTTCCACCCAAAATAAAATGTTAACAAGGAAGAAAGGGTTGATTGTGATACATAAAAAAGAACACAAAGCTGAAACCTAACCAGCTCCTCCTCCTGCTCATCTCAAACAAAATATTCTCTTCCAATAGTACCATTTTCCTGTTTTCACTATGTGGAAAATGAGGAAGTGCAAATGACACCCATAAAACGGGTAAAAATGAAGTACATCATAATAAAGACTTGCAGTTGCAATATAGAATGGTCTGTTGATTTTTGGTGCAGACTGGGGGAGACAATCTGCAATTAAAATCCTTATTTTAACTCACATCTTATCCTTTTCACCTTGCAGTCCCTCTATCAACCTCAGAGCTACCTTAATTGGACAGACTGCTGGGGACAGAGCCCCAGCCCTGGTGTAACTGGGATGTCTGAGCCATAACAAGATGGCTAGATAGAAATTGCTGTGCCTGGGAAATACCAAGCTAGCAGAATAGGCCCCCGGATGCACTAAAAGCCTGTATAAATTAAGGATAATGAGTGCTAGGGAAGGCAAATTCTGAGGTTACTCCAAATTTTGCTGGAGGTCTCCAGAAGCCTCAGGGAAGCACAAGACTTGTCAGATTCCATGCAATGAGATCAACATATGCATCAAGAGAGATATTAAAAAAAAATATTGTTACCCAAACAGCAGACTGACAGGCCTGTTAAAATGCTGTCATCCAGGAGGTTCTATGACCATAGGTGTTGGCTGGAGTCACATCGTGAAACAAGGAGAGAAATGGAGTAAGGGAGACAGAATTCTTGTCCCTGGCACTGATTCATTACTACACCTGAGGCACCACCTTGCCTGGTTTAGAGCAAAGGCAGCCATTTGAGGCACCACTTGATCTCCTAGGAATCGCTGCATCTATTTGGTCTGTTATCCTGCATTGCCGTGAGTCCTGTAAAAGTCTTTCCAAAACAGTTTCAGGCCATTGCCTAAATTGGGTGCATTCAGATTCTGTGCAATCACTCAGTTACATTTGTATCTCACATGACACTGAAGGCCCATGGATATTTAGAGTGTCTGATTGGACACTTGAGAGCAGTGCTTGTACTTGTAATGTGGGGACTCAGCTGATGATGCATGTTTGTGCATATTGAAACCAACTAACAAGCAGGTCAGTAGCTTTTCTGTTCACACTGAAGTATGCAAAAGGAGCTGTATCAAACTCTCACTTCTAGTGTCAATATATCTCCTCTTAGGCATCAGCAAAACAGGTTGAAAAGCAACTTCAAACATGACAGATCTCTTATAGGGATCTGAGACTTATTAAAAACTTTAAGGCACCTGATGATCTCTGGAGGTCTATATATTAACAAGGCACTTTTGCTTCATTTCAACAACACTGAATTGCTATGATAAAGGATTTAATTAATGTTCATATCCTGAAACTTGGAAAAAGTGCAAGAGAAGATTTGATTATTAAAAGTGACTACAAAGACTCATTAAAACTGGTGCAAGGACTTACGTTAATTCCCAGCTGCTGCAGGGCCATGAG
The DNA here is from genome assembly GCF_009769465.1 of Tauraco erythrolophus. Lineage (NCBI taxonomy): Eukaryota > Metazoa > Chordata > Aves > Musophagiformes > Musophagidae > Tauraco > Tauraco erythrolophus. Next base: position 117,676,135 of record NC_141465.1, on the reverse strand, counting down.
AATTACATCATTTGCTGTATCAACATTGGTTACACTTAGGGTTTTTGACTGTGAACAGAAAGAAGAAGGGGAACGTGGCATTAAAAATTTGGATTTGCAAAGAGTATCTGAAGTGCAATAGCTCTGAATAATTCATTGTTGAAAAAAGGAGAGTATCCTGTTAAAATTTTACTTGGTAAATAAGTTATACTATATAGATGAAGACCCAGCTATCTGACAGAGGTTTGATTCCTCTGCTCTGTCACATACTTCCTGTATTTGCTCCCCATTTCCCCAACAGCCTAATCAGAAGGGAGAGTGCCATGATTACTGGGGACAAGACCGCCACATTAAAATATACAAAAAGACACAGCCACTAACCGTGCTTTAGACACTGCATGGGCAAAATGTAGTGTTTTGATTAATTTAAAAGCACGTAAGTTTCCTTTGAAAAAATGAAACATTTCAGTAAGTTTTTTCGGTGAAATGCGAGATTCTCATATCAATCATTAATCTTCTGTCCTTTTCTATTGCAGATCTCCTTGGTAAGAAAATACTGTAACAGGCAGTTCATCTCTATACCCTTTGCCACATTCTATATAGATTTCTCAAAGCTAGATTTGGCTTAGTACCAGAAACGCTTCCTCTTGGTAATCTTTCATCCAGTTAAAACACTGCCCCTCCAGCATTCTCCAGAATCTGATGATGAGTGGCATGGAAAAGCATGGATCAGCAGAAACAGAATAGAAATTAGAAAGCTTTCTAAATAGCTATGGTAACCAGCACAAATTGCCGAGCTCCGTGTTGGAGGAAGCGGTGCGTTCCGTAAGACAGTCTTTCCAGAGTGAGATTTCAGCACCTGCTGCCTGGCACCAGTATTAAGCCCACAGAGCTGGGCAACGCTCTGCACCTTGGCACCACAGGTCATTCTTATGCAGGACAGCGCATTTCAAACACACTAGGATCAATGACTCCATCCTCAGCCCTCAGTGGTTTTTGCTTGCACCATCACACCCACCCTGGCCTGACTTCCCAGCCGACAGGCAGCTCCCACGCATCGAGCACAAGCTACTAAGCCCTCATTTAGAGGCACGCTAGTTTGGCTCTGCTAACAAGGCTGCACAGCTTTTGGATTGCAGCTGATGCATGGCCAGCCTGAAGCCCTGGCAGAACAAACGTGTGCCCGCTGCACGAAACCGCCTAGGCGTATCCAACGGACCAAAGAAGGGAAGGTGGCAGAGCCAGGATGTAAATGTTCACTGTCAGTCCCAAGGCAGTTTGCTATACCCTGCTACCCTGTGTAGCATATCAATTTTATACTGGCCATAGGATGTTCAGGCGAACAAACTCCTGACATTTTGCATTTAGAAAAGATCTGAGCTGTACATTTGTGTGAGTTTCTGATGGTAACAAGCTGCCATGGCAATCAAAGGAAAGTAGTGAGAATACTGTATATACTGCTTCAGGACATATCTGAATGCTCATACCATAAAAAATTTAACATTTGCCTGAAGCAATGACATCTGGCTCTCAGGAGTAGGTCAGCACATTTGCATAAGTTTTGCTCGTGGCTAGAATATAATAAAATGGCTTGTGTCTTATGTTCAGCCTTCCCTACCCTCCAAAAATGAAATAATTCTTGGGCAACTCCAGCTGCTGTAGCACAGGGACCACAGTGCCATAAGAACTATTTGCATCACAAAGTTTCCATCTGCTGCTCCACTGTCTTATTACTGTTAATAGCTAGACCACAGTGTGTCATTTCTAGGACTGTCAGGATCAGGAAACCATATTTGGCACATGAGCTAATTATAGCTAAGGACAAAAGACATTTAAAAAGCCTTCAAACAAACCCTGGTACCAGAGTGCAACACCTGAGCACATTTATGATTTATAGACATTTACACCTGAGCACACCTTGATCTGCAGTCCTGTGTTTGAACTATCACAATTATTGTTACTGTTTATTAACATTTCTCTTAGCAACCTGGCAACTCTAACTGTTATTGTTCACCTCAATTATGATTTTCTGAAAAAAGGCAGATTCCTTTATGCTCACATCTATGCAAATACAGAATTCCAAGTGGAGATTCACTGTTGGGCAAAGACTTGCAATGAAGTCTAACTTCCATGAAAATTTCTTGTGTCCTTGCAAATGCTCTTTAGGCTTCTGAGCATGAAATACAGATCTTAAAAGCACAGTTAGAAAGGACAAACGTATAAGAAGTGGAGAAAGGATGGATGGATTATCACTGAATGCCAGGGTATCCCTAGGGAGCTGGCTACCTACAAGAATTTAGTTTAAATTGGTTAAGAATTGCTCAGTAAAAAAAGTGCAAATCACCCTGTGGATGACCTTTCTTTACCAATTTACCTCGTGCCTATAAATTTACCAACATCAGTTCATTGAAAACAAAATTAAGGCAATTTCAGGGTCTTCATGTACACAGCTTTACTGACTTAATGATCATTACAAACAATAAAACACATTGCAACTTTGCAGACTTGAATGAAGGCAGCTGTGGGTTTAGATCAGTTTTACAAGCGAAAAAAGGGTGCGTTGTACTGGCATTTCTGAAGATGATTATGCATAAGTTCCACTAGAGGTGTTCCTTGAGACTTCACACTGTATAGTTTGTGTGCCAGAATCAGTATTTCCTACCAAGCACACTGTCTTTAAAAAGGAACTCATGTATTAAACACAGGAAACAATTCAAGGCTGCATATGCTGAGTCTTTTAAAGGTGCTGGATCCTTAAAGAAGGTTGCAACCCAAAGAAGCCCCCTCAACATCCAAGGGATTACAGGTGACTCATAGGTGATGCGGATTTAGGCCCTCGTTTAACTCAAGAGCACTTACATATGCACAAGTTCCCACATCCTTTGCAATTATCTTCAGAGGAATGCTTTTAGGATAGTCTTTTTCTTTTTCTTCTCTTATTCGACTGACAAAACAAGCACAAAACAAGTAAATTTTTAATATTGTAAACACAAATAGCAAGATGGAGATTTAAATAGCAATCAAGCAGTAACTGGGTAAGAAGCAGATTGTTTGCAGATGTACTGCAGGAAAAGGATCTCTGAGAACAAGAAAGCATCCAGCAGTATCTGGAAGGGATGCTGACCGTGGCCCCCAGTAATGCCTTACTGTATTAAAGTTCATTGTAGAAATCAGTGTAAGCAGCAGAGAAACTGGATTTAAAAAAAAAAACAAGCTAAAACTACCCATCATTGTGACGGTTCAGTCTGCACTACAGGCTCTTAATGGAATCAGTTACATCCCATTGTACAGATGAGTTCAAAGGACTCAGCAGAAGAGTGAACTAGAAATCATCCCCTGCAAGGAATATTTAAACACTCCCAGGAACTCTGAAGAACCAGATAAAGACACAGACTTCAACCAGCAGAACTTGGTGACCAGAAAACTAAACCACCACTAGCAGTTTTCTGTCCAAACACTGACTGAAATAAGAGAGTTCTATTTACGCAAACCCTCCCACCATATCCTCCAGCTTGGGGTCCACCTTGTAAGACCAAAACACAGCCAGCCATGAGCAGCAGATAGGTTAGAGCAGAGGTTCCTCAGCTGGGCTTCCTTAGATGCCGTCACCACCAGGGTCAACTAGAGCGATGGTGGCAGAGGCTCCTACAACTGCGTAGGAAAAGGACTACGTGTGACAGGAATTGCTCCAGTTTTGTGCTGAGCCACGTTCAGGCACAGGGAAGTGTTTCCCTCCTGGTGTAGTGATTGTTGCGTGAACAGCACATACTATCTTTTGCAGGGAGAAGACATGGTTTTTTTTCTTAATATCACTTCGAAAGAGCTTATCTATCATGATGGCATAGGTACCACAGCTTGGGAATCACTGGTTTAGATGACTGGGACTCTTTTCAGTGTCTTCAAAGACTGTATAATAAAGTACCTTTGCAAAAAAGACAGCCATGTTTCCCTTTGTTCTGCAGACCTGCAAGAATTACAGAAAAACAGGGACAAATCAGTCATCATTCTAATACCAAAATAGCCGTTGTACAAACCACGGTGGAATGGACTGCTTCTTGGTTGCAATTTCCATAAATGCCTACAAAAACGAAAATGTTTTTCCAGACTTGAATGAAAAATCTGTTTCCCTGCAAAATCAACTGAAAAGTCTGCCATGGAGATCACAAGACCCAGTTATCAGTTTTTATCACAGAAGATAAAGCTTTATTAGTGAATTCAGTAGAAAATGGGTTGAGTTCTTAAACTACTGTCCAAATAGAAGAGGAGGGCACTTTAAGAGCTTAATTCAAAAGTTTAAAGTTATTTCCTCAGGTATGTGGACTTCTTTCCACTTTCACTGTTCTAATTCTCTTATTTATTACTTGTTTTTTCACCACATTACAAAGTACACATAAGCCACAATGAAAAAAGGTCCCATTGTACTTAGTAGGATTCAACTTTGGACATTTTAAGGCTTATCTCATTTATACACTTTCAAGGGTATAAAACTGTCCAGTTAAATGTAGCTAATAATATGATAGTGAAAGGAATCTAACCTAATTTTACTTCGACTTTCTTGATTTAAATCCTGTCCCAGATAGAGTAACTGGTATTCCCACTGCTGCTTCTGTAAATCAAGTTCTTCAAATTTTCAGAGCAGGCATTTAGGGAACTACAAACCTACTAAATGATGCTGTGAGGGGAATGAATTTCTGAACACTAAAAATGTGATTCTGCTTTGGCTGCTTCAATTCTGTCGGATATGTATTTACAGACTCATGCAAGGTGCTTTAGAATTTTCTGTGTATCTCCAGCCATAAAATAATTTTACTTCTATAAAATCTCTGACTCTGTTTTGATTGAAGCTAGTGCTCTCCTATCCAACGACTTTCTGATGGCTATAAAGGATCACATACTGTCTCTAGATCAAAGCTCATGTTTATTGGCAAGACTTCAATTGAAAATCAATAGAAAATTTCTGCTTTGTTTCAGGACTATTAAGTGAAAAAAAACATAAACAGCACAACCAGCTCAATAGAGAGCAGTTAGTGCACAGCATTCTCTTTGAATATGTACAATGTGACATACAAATTAAGCTGCGTGCGTCAGCATTTGCTCTCTGTTGGGAAAGAGGAAAATGCATTTTCCAAGATCCAGCCAAATTACTGTGGCTAAGCAGCTGGGATTTCAGGGGGACGGTGCCCTCCCTTATCCAAAGTGACGACAGAGCCCTCCCGCTGCGACTCAAATTAGCCTAATCACTGAAATTACCTCTACAGACCTTATGCGTCCTATAGTCAATGCTGCAAAGACAGATCAAAAATCTTTCTCTCTATTAAAATTCAGAGATTCTGCTTTAAGAGGAATTTTGACATTTTCTCTGGCACAATTAAACTAAAAAGAGAAATAGGCCAAGGTCAGTATTTCACTGTATGCTTCTTTCTACTTCCAATACAAGCTCTTCTGTCTAAAAGTGTCCTACAAGAGTCTCTTTGATCCTTTCATTAGCTTGGCTGTTTGCTATTTGTAGTTCATCTTATTAATTAGCCAAGGTGTTTGTCAAATTATACAAAAAAAGAAGATAATTTCGACTGAGCAAATTCACAGCACAGACAGTGCTTTGTCAAATCACATTATTTTTCAAAATTTTTAAGTGATAAGCAAGTTTCACTGCAACATTTGAAGATACAGAAGACAAGGCACGGAGGGTGACTTGCTCACAGCAGTAGAAGGAATTGGTTTAAGAATCAGTAAGTTCCTGCTTCCCACATTCGCTGGTGCTGAAACGAATCCATGATAGTCTCATTATCCATCAGCCTAAAAACATTTCAGCAACTTGGTAAATAAAACATGTCTCAATTCTTACCTGAAATTTGCCACACAGTTTGTAGTGGGCCAGCCCAAAACAAAGGACCTTTCTGGATCTGTGCTGCCTTCACAGACTTCTTCTGTACAAAATGCTGTCCACGTCTCACAAAGACGTACTTGGCACTTTAGTTTGAAATGAGAGTGCGACCTGCTGGCAGAAATTCAAAGGTATGTCAGGCAGATGAAAACATAGCAAGGCAGTTTAAACAACCTGGAGTTTCTTCTTCCTTCAGGGACATATGAAACTTGCTTTGGAGCTGATGGAAGAGGCACTCCTGCTTTAGTTAAACAAAACAATGTTTTATTTGAATTGCATATAAAAATATATCAATCTCTCAGCTAAATGGGATCAACAGATATCTCATACATGGGATAAATAGGTTGCTTGTGGCATCCCTGGACATCCTCCTTCTTGAGGATAAACTTCTGCCCAAGTCTAGAGCGCCCCTCCAAATCTCGCGATGAGGTAAAGACTGCCACATGTGTTGGACTCTCCTTCCAGTGACTTTAATGCCATTGAGGAGTTTACAGTGCAGTTGGACTGCTTAGCCCCAGGGTCAAACAACTACGGTGAGTTTAAGTAGTGACAACTTGGCCAGAGCAAATGAAGCAATCCTGAAGAAAGAACAAGCAGAAAACTGCCATTTGTGTTAAGCACAGCACAGGTCACATAAAGACTCTGCAAACTCACTGCATGGGAGCTTTAGGCTCACAACACCTGGAGAATGAGCCAGGACTTCCTGCATTCTCAAAATGTCTACTCATTGACAAGGAAGACAAATAATTTCCCCCATTTTTTAAAATTTGCTCTTCCTGTATATTGTCCTACTAAACATTAGAATACAGTAAAGGTCAAATTTACAGACTTTCACTTTTTTTATTTTAACTCTTTTCTTCCACTTACTTTCTCACAATAAGTCTCCTTCCTTTGTAGGAGTGGTGGGTGCCAGTGCTATGTGAGAAACAAGTAAAATCTCACAAAGTCAGTCCAGCTCCATAGTAATGCAACAGCCACTCACTTCAAGGCAGGTTTGCACTAAAGGCCTCACAGACTGAATTACCTGAGCTACGGTTCTCCTTGGGCAGCAGGGAAAGGCTGGAGGCAAAGTGTCCCCTTCCTGAAAACGCTTTGCCCTTCTAATCCAAGAACTGCAAGTAAGAGCATGTCAGCTCACCACCGTGTTGCAAATGTGGATGGGGACAGTGCCAGGCACGATAGTGATTAGTGCTCTATAAATAAATATGCCAGGTAAGCAGTTTCTTAGAGCTTTGGTACACACGGGCTACCTTCTCTGAGATTAGTCTCATTTACAAGGTATTTGATTCAGGACAGACTGAACTAATACAGTCTGAAACATGACAGTACTTGAACGTTGGGGATTTAAAGAGGACAGAGATGACCTGGCAGTAAGTACCCTGACTGGTCTGAGGTTTCCAGCTGACATTGTGCTAACAGGTGTAGTGGGGTGGAGCAACATTAATAACCCAGAAGGGTTTACAGTGGTGGGCAAGAAAGGACTGCCAGTGCATATCACACCTGGCAAAAAGGTGCACTTTAATTAGATTGCCGTAAAATACCATCTCAAGTTCATGTATTTTTTAAACTAGACCATGGTGTTTCCTGGTCAGCTGTACACGTCACCTCTCCTTTCTCTGTTATCCCATCAAACAGAAAAAGTACAGGAGAACATTTCAACACGCTCATCAACAAATCAGTTTGTCATGCAACAAGTAAGATCTGTCAAGAACACAGAAATAACTGTAACTACTCTAAAATGCAGATTTACAAAAAAATGCAGCTGTGAACTCTAATGTAGGTGTTAATAAATGGATGCCTAGTCTGACTCCCCCGAATCAATCTGTTGACCCTCCCTTTCTCCTCAATTTCTTTTTCCTGTTACCCAGTACAATGAACTCTCTACATGCTGTTTCACTTTTTTAACATTTACAGTTGATAAAGCCAGACCCCTACAGTGCCAGTAGCGGGTGTCAGCAGGGTGTTGGCAAAAGCACAAAGATGTTCTCCAATCATGCTTGATGTATATTCTTACCCTGTTTGCCATGCCTAGTCACAGCTCTCAGCTATTATCAGTATTCAAGTGTCCTGGTTTCCAGAGGCACTGAAACAGTAGCCTCCATTAACATCTAAAGAGCCCGAAGTATAATTTTATCTCTATCTGCCATGTCTTTTATGCAATCCATGGGTTCTCAGCATTTGTGAAATGTGGGTCTTCTGTTTAAGTGCCGAAGCATTCTCTCTAGAAATGAACATTTCACCGCTGACTAAGGAAGCAGCACAACTGAACATGTGAAAAATGGGAAGAGTGACAATCTAACAAAGATTTTATTCATTTTTTAAGGAAGTGAGTCCCCTTGCAAGTGTTACACCGTAAATATCAGACAGATCCAGAGTCCACTGAAATTAACAGAAAAACCATGAACACGAATGGTGTAGGTACTGGTGCACCCCAAATTGTGCCACCTCTGCAGAGTAAATTCAGCTCCTTTTGCTTTCTGTAAGAGGCAATTGGATACCTTGCAGCCGTAACAGATGGAAGATTAACTTCTAACTAGATTTGCTAATCTCCTTAATAGGACCCTCTGACAAAAGCATTAATGGATCTACTGTGAGACTGCTACCATAATTCCATGTGTGTACTCAACCATTAATTTCTATGTCCAGCCACGCTGTGAAAATAACCTTGAAATTCATCTGTACATATGCATGCATGTATTACAAAAGAGAAAGAGGATGACATTTCTCTGTGCCTCCCACACAAAAACTTATGTGAGAAACCTTGATCATTGAACTGACCGATCCTTGAATTATTTACTCTGCCAAATTAAAACATATGGTCTCTGTAAGAAATCTAATCAAGATATAGGAAACTATCACATTTTACACACTTAGCATTGGTTTAGTGAGAAAAACTCTTTCAGTCAATTTATGACTTAATCCTCACACAAAGGCAGTAAAGGACAGGGCAGCAGAGAGAGAAGCACAGCATGTGAGTATTATTCTTATTTTTTATAAGTTGGGTCAATGCATGATCTGAAAAGATAGCTGTCTACATTTCAAAAATGATTAGAAAGTATCAGAAAATGAACCTACAGGCACCTTGTCCAAAGTCACACACAGACAACTTGTGGAGAGGACTCACCCCCCACAAATTTCCATGGGAGCAGTGCCAATTTGCTGCAGGAGCTCAGTGCTGCACAGGAGTTTCCTCAGCAAGCTCTGAGGAAACTAGATACTTGCTGCTCTCTTCAGGAAAAAAGCTTGTACCCCTTTGCTGATCATACAAAGTCTAAATATATACGAGCTCCCTTTGTACAGTGACTGGCTACCTGCAGCTGAGCCGCCCCTAAGATATCCCAGGTGTTCATATGCCCCAAGCTGGAAACCTATTTAACACAAAAGAGTATTACAAATTTTTAGCACCTTCACAAGGAACAGTTCTGAAGTTAAGTGAGATTCAACCGTACCATTAATACTGTCCTGGTCACCTGCTGCCTACCGGATGTCTGATTCCACATCAGCTATAAAAGAGTCAGTGACAATCCATAGTCACGGCTGCATAGCAATAAACACCATTCAGGTTCTCCCTCTAGGAATCAGCAATGGTATTTTAGTGTGAGGTATCTTTAAAAATGCTGATTTTTAAGTAGTATGCGTTAGTGACAGCTCTGATGCTTTAATTGCTGACAGGGCAGCTGTAGAGAGAACATCCCAAATAGATCTTTAAAATACATGAAGTAATATCATTCAAAATACTATTTTTACCATTTCTAGCTAAGACTTGCCCTCCCCCCCCTCCCCCTTTTTCACATGCAGAAGCACAATTTGTTCTCCTCCACTTTCTTCAAACATTGCAGACTCTTCACTAGATTAAATCAAATGCTGTAAGAGCTGTTATTACTCCCTGGGGACCAGATTTTGGAGTGGTTACAGGGCATAGTTCTCTCCTATGCAAACAGTCCCATTGGGACCCAGCCAAACCTGCAGCGATGTGCAGCTCAGCCTGGGCTGTAACATTGCTTCTGCTCAGCATGCTGAGCAGGGAGGGATTCATCTCACCTGACTTTAGTCTTCCACAGTTCAGGAGCTTAGAACTAAGCTAGTGAGACTATGCCCGCTGAATAACCAGCGGACAGAGTGAAAGACCCCCAAGACCGTGACTTGCCTCACCCACCATCAGCACTCTTTCAGGGTCAGATGAGTCTGCTGCAGGAAGGTGCTGCTTTTCCCTCAGTGATTATAAAAGGAGCCTAGAAGCCAAGGCAAGTTGCAATATTTAACATTTGAAAGCTTAAATTAGGTGACGCAAACATACATAAATACAGTAACAATGCTATTACTGCTACTGTTGGCAGAATAGCAAGATTTCCCCTAAATATCCTTATGTTCACTACCCACCTGTAGTGGAACGTGTTTTGGGTAAAATATCCTCTATGTTGTCACACTACATCATGTGAAGGAGTTCAGCTGCGGGGGGTTACGTTTACTATGTGTGATTCAAATGGACACAGTTCAGATTTCTACAGAAAACACAGATTTATTGTGGCTTTTCCCAGCATCCTCTGAAACAATTGCTTAAGCGAAAAGACACATTGCTAAAGCCCAGGATTCACATTGAGATTACCCACCCTGTGAAACCACAAACACAGTGCCTAACAGAGAATGAAGCTGCATCACAATTTTTTATTATTATTTCCCCATAACTCATAACAACAAGTGAAAGCACCCTCTAAAATTGCCTTAAACCAGAAATGCTGCATGAAGCTGGCATGCTAGACACAGCTTGTAAATCTGATTTAATTGTGAATGGTAGAGTGAATAATCAGAGCTCAGCAGCAAGCCTGATTACACATGAACACTATCCAGACTGCTCAGCATCACTCCCTTTCTCCTTCCCCACACTCCTCCTGGCACAGCACAACCTACAGAGACAGACACTGCTATGCTGCCTGCAATCTCCATTTTATACAGCTGGTCATCACTGGTGTGTATCAAAGCAGCTTCCAGGTAAGCATAAAGACCTGTAGCCCCTGTGACACAGCCACTGGTGTTACACACACCCCATAGGACTGAAGATGACCTGTCTAAAACACAAGAGTCAGTTGAAGGCAGCACAACAGACACAGTCGAGCACTGACGAGTCTTTTCTATGACACTGTGCTCCCAAAGCAGGGAAGATGATACAATGCAAGCAATATTCACGAACATCTGATACTTCTTTAAACTATTGCGTCCTGAATACCTCTATGACTATGGGGTTTTCAAACGTGCCTGAAGAGGTCAGGCATCAAATTTCCATTGACCAAATAAAAAGCTTCCTTATGATTTAAGAAAGATTTGCTACTAAAAAAAACATTATAGAAATCCATGTTATGCTCTGCTGAGAAAAAAGGCTGCTCTGTAGGAGCAGTGCCTGAGGCGCCGTACTCACTTGGACTTGGCAACAACCAGAAGGTCTGTGAAAAGGAAAAGGTGTCGCTCCTGGGTTTGCAGACCCGTCTTCAGCTGCACATGGCCATCCAAGATGAACGTTCGGTTGTGGCACATGAAAGACTGCACAAGGGGACATGCCTCTGGGCTGATGGGGGAGAAGCAGCCTTCCCTGCAAAAGGAAATAAAGGAAAGTGAATCATCCGATTGCCTGTGAGTGAGAACCAGGCAGTGACTTCCCACACCTGCTGCCCAAAGGTAATTTATTTGACCACACTGCAGTGGGAGGTGAGAGGGACAATGAAGACAATTCAGCAGTCTGATTCTGACCCAAAATCTGTTAGAGAATGTCCTCGCTTAGTCTCTAACAGCCCAAGCACATGGATAGCATTTAGCAAAGGACAATAATTTAATTATAGCATTCTCCATTTTGTATATTTGTATTTGCCTGCCTTTGTATTGAAGTCTTAGAGAAAATACTGCACCTTCTGTAGGCTCTCCATAAAGAGAGAGGAGACACATGCATGGCAAAGGGAGAACGGCACACTCACCTTGGACAGAAGAGGACTTGCATTTGGGATTAAGAGCAATTTATAGAAGTAATTCAGAACCAAGAGCAATTTATAGAAGTAATTCAGAACCAAGGACAAACATAAGATGCAACTGAACCTTGCAAGAGACAGACCATGTATTAGATTCATAGATTCATAGATTTCTAGGTTGGAAAAGACCTTAGAGATCATCCAGTCCAATTGTCCCTAATCCCCCCTAATTCAACACAAGAAGAGGCTGCTCAGCCTCTCTCTCTCAGCACATGACTCACAAGCATTGAAGAAAGCTCCTGTTGCAGGGTTTGGTTGTGTGACAGAGGCACGACTATGCTGGTCTGTGCCTGTGGTACGTAGGGGCTGCTGGATAATCCAAACCCAGGTCTATGGAGGGCAGATCAGGTTCCTTCCTGGAAGACACTGATCTTCTCTAAGGAGGTGTCGAGCAGGTTGCAGTCCAAGGTTACTGATGGTGGAGACATGATTCCCTCAACACCTCTTGATCTAACTGTTCTGCAGGACATAGAATAGCTGAACAGTTATGGAAGCAGAAATGAGAGTTTCTCTAGCACAATGGTCAGCTCGCTCACCTAGACAAGCTCTCCCTAGTTTCCGAGCCTTGCCCTAACAAATGTCTACTTACATAGACCCAATCTGAACGAACGTGAGGGTCTGAGGGGAGAACACTCCTTCTTTAGGGCTCTCTAGAAGCTGGTTTCAGGTCAGGCTTTCCCTTGGAAAGCCAGAGACATGGCTTCAAATTCTCCCAGGCAAGTCAGAGAACTGAACCTGGGTCTCCTACACTCTAGTGTACCTTACTGGATTAAACCCAGGACCCATCAGCATCTTTACTCATGATTTTTAAATGCAAACTTTCAATTATTTCCTTTCCCTAGAGGTGCCTCCAAATAAACCATTTCCCTTTGGCTGAATGAATCAGTTCAATTTTTAGTCAAATGTATTTACCTTTCTTTTCTTGTTAAAAAAAAAGAGAGAGAAATTAAGATAAAAACTTGGCAGGATCATCTTGCCAAGAAAAGGTTGAAGTGATCATCTTTGTGATTATAGTTTATTTGTGGTCCCACTGGAATGGATGACAAACACCTAACGACTTTGCTGGGAGAAGAAATGGACCTTATACAGTGAAAGCCACAAAACAAACAGGAGACATATAAAAGAAAACAAGAGTGAGCAGAGAAAACCTTCAAAGAAGGTCATATATTCTTGCACCTCTCTCAGAGCCTGGCTGATTCCAGACCCTCCTCTCCTTGATGCCTGTGGCTGGATTACTCAGGAAATTGCTTAGGAAATCCTCACAGCTGGGAGAGAAAGGATAAGACCTGAGATTGGCCTACATTAGAAGGACACACTTTCACTGATCTGTAAGGAGCTGGTGAGGATCTCTACCTGCTGGGGAAAGCCCTCTTTGGCCTTGGTTCCCCATTTTGGGCTGGGAACCTGAGTTTTTGAAAAAATTCCTCAACTTCATTTGTTAAAAACGTGTCTTAATCTTGTCCTTCATTACCTACTTCTCCAAGGAAGAGGAATGACTTTCAGAATGAATAATGCAAACCTGAAGTTATTTGATCATTCCTAAGCAGAAGGGGTGTCCAGGAGTGTGGAGGTTAAAGAGAGGAGTTCTGGTCCAGTTCAACAGTGACACATGCTGTGTGGCCAACAACAGAAGTCAGGGGAACAGCAAGCATCTCTCCTACCTTGCCATTTCCATAGGACTGGGAATTCACCTATTCACCAGTTCATCAGTGCCTGATAGGTTACTGAGACTCAATTTCATAAACTCCCTAGCAGCACTTGCCACAGAAACTGAAGCAGAAACCAGGAATGATGACCAGTCCATCTGCGTGAAAGCCATACATCGTCTTTACCTGAAAGGTAATACTCACCTATATTTGAACCCAGTAACAACAGTAGTTAGCAAAAGCCCTTTAATGTTACACTGCTGTAATGAAATTGGCAGAAATATTTATAAGATCATACTGAAGTGTCTGCCCCTACTGACTTTCCTGTAGGCTCAGGCTCTTGTGTCTCCTTATAAGCAACTCTATTCGATTATTCCTGTTTGTAGACTTTCTACATCCTGATTTGTAAACCCAGGAACTTGCCAAATTAAAGTAAGCAAAAGCTTTGTCACATAGCTAAGCAAATGAACGTGTAGTAGGTTTACTAATGCCAGCAGGGTCAAGCAAATTCAACTTGGTTTTAGAACAAGAAAATGCAGTAACATAAATCAGTGATTTTAACGAAATCAGACTTTTGAACCAGTGCCTTTCAAGCATATCTAGTATCTGAACTCTAAAAAGCACTCTCACATACTTTAATAGAGTTTACCTGATAAGCCTTATAAAAACAAGTGAAAATATTTTCTTCCTTTGAAACAAAGCGGAAAAAATCAAAGCCATTAATTCAACTAGAACCTTCTAAAGCCCCAAGACAAAGGAACATGGAGGAAATTCACCAGCAATGACAAAAATGTCTTTTGGAAAGCATGCTTTTGATCCTCTCAATTAATGTTCCATTGTTACACGACATGAATGAAACCTATGTTTTGTTACATTGAAGAAAATGCAGATCAGCTATACCCTCAGGCATAGGGATTTATATAAGAGAGATATTTTTGGAGTTCAGTTTTTAATGGCTCACTAATTTTTCTGGCCATTCAATGGGTCTAATCTTGAAAAAGTACTAAGCACTCAAACACTGATTCTTTGACAATTCCTTTTAATACAATTATGCAAAACTCAGTACTTAAGTAAATGTGATTTCTGATATAATTTAAAAAGTAAAAGTCAGTGATGTAGGGCCTTCTCTGTCTTCTCTGTGTTCCCCTAAAAGTCATTCTATGATTAACACACGTAAAAACCCCATAAAGTAACATCTTTCCAGTCTGGCAGAAAAAAAAAGCCATCATCTGGGTTTGTTAAGAAGGAACTGTGAACTGATTTCTGAAAGATGGGGATATCAGCTATGTTCCACTCGTGTAGAAGCAAGGCTGATACCAATGTTTAGATGGCATTGCCATTGTAACTCTCTAGTCTCAAGTGGACGTTTCTATGTTGGGGGTCTGTGTGGTTTTAACCAAGGTGTAAATTCTGCAATTTGAGGATATCTACAGAGATGTTCTTGAGTTATTCAGGAAAAGACTAAAATTACCATACTGGCTGAAATTAGCAGAAAGATGATTGAAGATTTTTCTCCTGGCATTTCCAAAGCCTAGATTTTACACTTGTTATTTTTCAAATTAATGAAAACAGGCATTTTGTGCCTATTTAAAAGACATAATGATTTAAAAGAACTCTTCAATTTTGTAGGTGTAATATATGAAGCCGAAATTCAAAGCAGTCAGCCAAACACTGAAAAATACATGCCTGTTGCATTCAGCATGAAAGCAAACATCAGTGCTCACCGTCAATCCTGTATTTACCAGAAACCACAAAAGCACAAATAATACTTCTTCTTCCCCCTGAGGATCTTCCTTGGAGTTTCTCAGTAAAATTGATACCTGAATGGCATGATGCCCAAAATATTTACTCTTCATGTAACGGAGATGTCAGTTTTATTCTCTATTTGTAGTGAAAACAATGAAAAAAAATTATACTTTCCAAAGGAGAGTTTAACAGCCTAAGTGGTTACTAAATCCATGATCCAAATGCCATTTATGTCAATGGGAAGCTTTCCCTTGAGTTCAGTCAACGATGACTTCAGCCTATCTGTGACTTAGATTAAGCTATAAGATGTCTCGGGAACAATCTGTTCCAAGGTACCTAACCTGGAACGAGCTATTGTAGGTATCTCAGTTATATGACATCCCTCTCACAGACTGCTCATACTCCATCCTAAATCTCACCCTGTTGTTTTGGTTATTTTTCTCTGCCAGAACTTCTCTCCACTGATGATATCTCTCCAGCCACAGAAGACTATTTCCTCTGATGATGGTGCACCAATGCTCTCTGCACGACTGACACCTATTGAAATGAAATACCACTTTGCTCTTTAACCTCTGAAGTCCATCACAAGAGGTAGGCAAGAAATGCACCTTTTCATTAGCAGAGCAGTAAAATGGCAGCTATTCAAAAGGCTGAAATCCAAGTCAGCCCAGCCACTGGAGAGGCTGCACGTGATCTGTCAAAACACACAAACATAATACCCTTCCAAATTCCTCTCACAGTGAACAACTTAGCCTATTCTCCTTTCACACGTAGGTACCATAAGCAAAAATACTCCATGCTTGTGCCAGTGCTGAAGCCCCAGCAAGGACCAGAAGGTCTTTCCAGTTTTGTGCCTACACACGTAACACTTGCAGTTTACAGCCTAACCCTAACCTTGTTTTGGCTACAGGCTAGAGAGGCCACCAAGCAGAGCACCCACCAACCCTCCTCATGGTGCTCAGAGACAATAGACTCATTTTGTATATCTCAAAGGCCAGTTTCGGACGGCTTTAAGGAACCAGCAATTTATCTTTTAGGGAAAATAAAGCAAACGGATTTTCAACTTCAGTGTCTCTCAGTAAAGCGTTTACTTTCCCACCACTGAGTCACAGCATTGGGCTAGAGCAACCCACTGAGAGGAGCAGGAGCTATTCACACCCTTTCAAGGCGATTGAAAACAGCAGCTATCTGCACAGTAAGAAATGTCTACAGCCCAGCCCACATTATGGATTTTTGCCAAAATGGATATATCAGTCAAGGACGACATGTGATTTGTGACCAGCAGAGCTATCCACAAAAGCAAGCCTGGTCTAGAAGTCAAATTCCTTCATTTTCTTAATAGAGTTTATATTGAAAATCAGGTAACAATATTTACACTTTTTTTTCTGTGCCTCCTACTCAGACCCTTAAGCTCCTAAAACTTCCTGTGAGAAGGAACTTCAAGAGCAGCTTAATAGATGCTTGCTTCATATTTTTGCTAATGAGGCAGGTCCTGCTAACTGGAGTTTGGAAGCCAAGATGGTTTACTGCTGTAAAACCTTAAATACATAAGACATACTACCCATATCGTGGGCCTGGAGGGGTATTTTGCATTCAAGACAATTAACTTAATAAGGTATTGAGAACAATTCTTTAACCAACCAAAAGAAAAGAGTTCCAATTTGGTGTGCAAGCCCTGTCTCCCCTGAGATAAGGTGGGAAAAAAACCTCAAACCTGTAACACAGCAGTGATCTGCTTTACAGAGCTGGTCATAGTGGACTCACATGCAATATTAACATTTCAGGACTTCAACACATACCTAATTCCACCATAAATGATAGTTTGGATGTGACTTGTACCACATCCTGGCCAACCTGACAATATCATGATAACAGATCATCACGTCCTGTGTGAGAAGAGTCAAAAACGAAATGAAAGAAGAACTTTCTTTGTACACTGAAACCAAATGCCCACGCTTGGGACTGAACGCAAGACAATGGTGATGGTCCTGCATATGCTCCTGCTGAATTTAGCCTATATCATACTGACAGGTCATTAAAGAGCATGGTTTGAAAAGAGCTGCTCGGCCCAACTTGTCCCGTCCCCACTACCTGTTTGGCATGGCCGCACAAAGCCCTGCGGGCTTCGGGGCCGAGCACTTGCAGCTCCTCTCGCCATGAACGAGAGGCTCCACGCAGACAAGGCTCACCCCCACAGAGCAACCTGCAGGCTCAGAGCCCTAGTTAGGCAGGCAGATTGTATGAAAAAAAATCCTCTGCATGTTTAAAGGTGGTAACTGCTCACTACTGTCACTGCCTTCCACTACTGTCACTGCCTTCCAGCCACGACCAGTGCCCTCAGAGTCTCATCCCCGTGCTCAGGATCTTTGGTGTTTCTTCCCACTTCCACTCCTCATGATTTGGAATATGCTTTTCATCTAAATTTATGTGGCACTTTATTCTAATAAATACTAATTATACCTGGAGGGTGAAAGTAAGCACAAAAAGTATCGGCCTGGAGGGTGGGAGTGTTTTCCAGGAAGATGGTAGGTAAGATATGGGCCAACACAAAGTTAGCATGCTGTTGTAATCTTACACCAACTATTTATAGAAGGGACTTGGACAGAGAAGCATAAAACTCTCTTAATCACATGGGCTGCCAACTCATTTCTGAAAATCTGCTGTCAACTTGATCCCTGCTATGCTACAGGAGCTTCTTTCTGAGGATGCTGGGCATGTTTGCTCGCTGTTATCTATGGTAAATCTTACACAGTTGAAGCAGCACTTTGTGAAAACAGCACAGCATTCCAGAAATAGCAAGTCTATTTTCTGCAGCACTCGGTTAAAGTCTCCTAGGCCATCACCATCGCGTACAGCAGCCTTTGTACAATGAAACAAGTAAGATGATGTGCTCGTTTTTTCAAAGAGCTCTAGTTTCTTTCTAAGTATTAAAATGCCTACTCCTACCTAATAAGTGTGCTTTACTGGCTGCAACTTCTTTTTTATGAATTTTTTTAACAACTCCAAGGCAGTCACCTCTCACACCCCTGTGTTTTGCTTCATAGACCATGCCTATGGATCTCACAGAAAGCCCTCTGCCACGGGCACGCATCCGCCCCAGTTCACAGCCTGTAGCACAGGGCTGTCCTCATTCCCTCTGTGCAAGAGGCTGGACCTCAGCAAGCTGCAGCGGAAAACACTGCATCCAAGATAAAGAAGTGCCTCCCAATAGGGTCACCAAGCCTTTGGATCGAAATGCACTTCAGCCTCCCCATCCAGGACAGGCAGCGCAACCACAAGCCTGAACAATGGACTGAAGATGACTATTAATAGAGGTTTTTGCTCAGATAAATAGATAAATCTACATTTTAGGGCAGAAATCAGGCCTACCTCATATTTAGGAAATCAGGTACCACTTCATTGCTTCTAAAACTCAGTGTACACATCTTAATTCAAAATATATTGAGAAAATGTTCCAACTTAAACTATTCTAGGATTCTAAAAGTTGTTAAGTATCTGAAATCATCTTTGTATGAGGTCAAAATCTTATTAAAAGTAATAAAAATTATTACAATGAATCACCATGATTTACACTAAATGTTCAAAGTGTCGAGGCATGTAACTGTACTCTTTTTCTGTAGTCTTCCAAAAATCAGTAAGCGATTAAGACTTGCAGTAAAATATCACATGGCTGTAGGGTAAAATGCATCATTAAAAAAAGTCCTCACACTTTTCAGGATGGAAGTTTGGCATCTTAACTGAAAACAAACTGCACTTAAGTAATTTCTACACAGCCAAAAGGACAGTATTCTCTGCAGATCAAATATGTACTACAGCGTG
Organism: Tauraco erythrolophus; assembly: GCF_009769465.1. Lineage (NCBI taxonomy): Eukaryota > Metazoa > Chordata > Aves > Musophagiformes > Musophagidae > Tauraco > Tauraco erythrolophus. The sequence goes on along the minus strand of NC_141465.1, from coordinate 117,657,047 downwards.
GTGGCTGGAGACCGGAAACACACTTGTGGTTTGGTTTACTTCCAAGGTTTTTTGTTTAATTTTAACAAACAGCTGCAAAGTGTTTACTCTGAAAATTTAGCACAAGGGCAAAATTCTCTATTGGTATAAATTAGCACCACTGATTTCCGTCATATTTTGCCTATTTCTAACAGAAAAGAATTTAGTGTAAGTTATTTAAATCCTACTGAAAAGCTCTCACAGTGTGGGTGTCCTCCAGTCCTGCTATACAGCTCTGCTCTGCTAACAATCAACAAGTCCAAAGGGTTTTGGTCCAAGTCCCCCTGAGCAGGGGAGAAGTTTGAGGGACGACATACTCACGTGTAGCAGTCAATAAAACCTTTCTTGGCCTTTGGAAGAATCAATCCTCTGTTCCCCACTGCAGTTCCCACTCATTTTTACTGAGTGACATAGCACCACCACCTTGAATTACTCTCCCATTCCAGTGGCACCAGGGAAATGCCATTTCAGGCATTGTCTACCCAGACAAAGATTTCGTTGTTCAGATGAAAAAAATATCAGGAAAAAGTGACTTTTAGGGGGAGGAAAAAAAGAAAAATTAAAAAAAAAAAAAAAGGAGAAAAAAAAGCATGAACAGAGGGCAAAGGAAAGGCCAGAACTTGACTTCTTGTGGCCTGCAAGAAGTCTGGAGGCACAGGCCACCTTCACCACTTCCACCCCAACGCCTTCCTACCCATTCCAAGGAGGTATACAGGGGAACACTCTGGGATCTCAGTTTCACTCATGTCCTCCTAGGAGGATCCAGTGTTATTTTAGTAGCCTGAAGGGACAAGGTTTCTGTCCTACCTTATTTTTTGGGGGGAAGCAGCAATCACAATTGGGACATTTAATCCTGCTTAATCACAACTGGGACATTAAGATGTCAACTCACTGATTCTGAGTTACCTCATGGATGAAACTAACCTTTCGTTCAAAAAGGTGTTTCAAACGCCTTCTTGCAAACCGTATTACAAGAGTTCAGTGCAGGTCATGTAATAGCCTGGAATTCTGGGCTACCAAAAATAGCCAGGATATGCTGGAGACCTCTGCAGGAACAGGTTATTTCAAGATGAGGTGCACATGAGAAAAAATTTGTGTGAGTGTCTTTAGAAATCCCTTCTGGACCATCATGTATGGCTGTCAGTGAGCCCATGTGTGAGTATCTGCCTCCTCATCATCCTCAGCTACATGTTACACAGGCTGTAGATGGGCAAGAATAAGGCACTTGTGTGACTGTGTCCTTTTAACAGGGAAACACAGCAATTTCTAGGTGACTGCCCACGTTTATTGCTTGTCAGTCACCACACACAATTAGTGGGTAATACCAGGGGGGCACCTCATAGTCTTAAAAAGTCTTATTGCTCAACAGTCATTCTCCTTTAGCCTCTGATTTTCCTATTCTTCAAGAAGTAATTCAGCTATGCTCTTCTCCCCTTGGCTCATGCCACCTGAGTAGAGTCTGCAGTTAGGCAACAACGAGTTTAAGAAAAAGAAAATGCATTCAAAATGGCACAAGACTTCAAATATGCGGCCAGGTAAAGCAAACCTGGAATCTACCAGCTGCTGTTCCCTTATTGCCCTTTTTCAGGAGAAAACTTGCTGATTATAAACAAAATAATCGCATACAAAGAGACCTATAAATAGCTGCGAGTACTGCCTTTAAAAGATAAGCCCCTTCACCACGCTTTATCCTCCCGCAAGCTGCAGCCCTCATTGAAGCCGCTGCTGCCTGGCCTTGCCTGTATCCCCACAGCTGTGGGACACTGCGGGGTGAACTCCACAAAGCTCCACCACAGGTGTGAAGGGAAGATCTGCCCAGCCTTCACATTGGCTTACGTTTTTAAGGACTGTTTCCCTATGAGGGATGAGCGATATGAGTGCGGCATGGAAGACGGGATTGACACTTCACTGCACCTGTCCCAGCTGTAACAGAAACAAATCTGGCTTTGGTTTGCCTCAAGGGTTTTAAACCATATTTTGATACTAGTACTACAGCCCAGGAATTATCCTATTACAGTGACGAGATTACTCGATATGCCTGCCTCTGCCAGCTATTGCAAGTGTAATGACCCAGATTCCTCATGAACAGCCAGCAGACAAATTAGCTGCAGCCACGCGCACCTGTTTGCTCTCCTATAACTAACTGCCTACATATTCAATGAGTTTTTCACATAGCTGCTCTGGCAGGTTAGTCAGACGTTTCTATTCCACCAGTGATCTCAGTGGGGGAAAAAAGCTCTTCAAGGATTCCCCACATCCCTGCACCTGATAGGAATTACTTTACGTAAGGGAGAAGTGGGCACGGTTCAGTTACCTGCAAAGAATGGTAACCTGGAGAAGAGGGAAACACAAGAGTCTTTCCCATGATGACTTCTTTCCCCATGTTTATTTAAGGCTTTGATATACCAGAACAGCTTGCCATGATCTGGGGGCTGAAGCACCTCTCCTATGAAGACAGGCTGAGAGAGTTGGGGCTGTTCAGCCTGGAGAAGAGAAGGCTCTGGGGAGACCTTCCAGCAGCCTTCCAGTACCTAAAGGGGGCCTAGAAGAAGGCTGGAGAGTGACTTTTTACAAGCGTATATAGTGATAGGACAAGGGCCAATGGATTTAAACTGAAAGAGGGGAGATTTAGATTAGATCTAAGGAAGAAATTTTCTAAAATGAGTGGTGAAACACTGGAACAGGTTGTTCAGAGAAATTATCGATGCCCCATCCCTGGAGGTATTCAAGGCCAGATTGGATGAGGCTTTGAGCAACCTGATCTAGTGGAAGGTGTCCCTGCCTGTGGCAGGGGGGTTGAAACTAGATGATCTTTGAGGTCTCTTCCAATTCAAACCATTCTATGATTGCATGATCCTATGTCTTATTAATGACCTCCTTGTAGAAATGCATGTCACACTTGACACATCACCCACTGGGAAACCTGTCCTGCTCTGAGACAGCAAAACTGAGGGGACTGAGTGTGAGGTTGCTTAGTTGGAGCGGCTCAATGAGTAAATGTTTCCAGAGGAGCTCTAACAATTGGGATGCTTTGCAAAATTTTGGATATATTTTCACCACCAGAATAAAATGCAGAGGGAAGGATGGTGGATGAAAACACCTCAGCTCTGCTTATTCATTCAGGTGAAGGTCTTTACCATTCTTTTCTGCATTTTCTGAACAATGCTGCCATGAAGACCTAGAATGCACCTAGATGTATTGAGACACCTGCTCCCACTGAATGCAGTCTATGTTCAGTGCACAGGCTCCCTACAGAGTGCACGAGGATCCAAACCAGCACGCTCATCTCAGTACCTACAATCACTTTCAGCTAGGGGACAGGACAGGCTGAACATGGATGTGTCAGTGGGTGATATGCAAAAAGAATCCTGGGAACTTGCCTCCCAGGCAAGTGCTTTTACCATTCATCTACAGAGCCAGGCTTGCTCCTGTGATCATAAGATTTTTGGTCCCAGGAACATTGCATGTCCTTCTCCACTCCAACTACTCTCTGCTTGTTTAGTTACATCACTCTCCTGGGAAGCAGAAAATAAACTGCCTAAGGAGGCAGAGAGCTGAACCTGGGTGAGCTATCAAAAGTGCATGAGGCCATCAGTTTCACAAAGAGCTTGTTAGATGGCACAAACCTTGTCAAAGTACCCAACTAATTTCTTCCCACTTCAGCCCTGGTATTGCATGTTCAGAAACCACTGTCCTAAATGCTCCAGAAAAGCAGACTTGGACAAAGGTTTAAAAGACAGCAATGTTTGCACCTGCTTTTGTGAGGACCTTGCTCTTGCCTGGGCAGATTTAGGTCTGTGGACTAGTGAAAGGAGCTTCTCAGGACCCTCTCACGAAGAGCGTTTAGTTCTTTGACAAAAATCTGTCCAGTGCTGCCAACATTCATGATGTACTGGGATGTGCAAAAGCACAACTCCAGCTGTTTGGTCAGCAGGAGAGTGCCTAAAGAACAGAGGCACTTGGGAGGTCAGGCAGCCACTGAGATGATGTTTTTTAAGTCATTATTTTAGATTCAGGTACCTAATTTATTCCCATGTCTTGCCCTTGAGGCTTATTATCCTTTATTGGGTCTAGCCCCTGGTACTCAAACACTTAAGACATGGGCACAGAACAAATCTAATGACAGACTTCTTCTCCCATGGTGTCATTAAAAACTCCTCCTCAGCAGTTTTGTGCACCATGAGGAAGGAACTGGACCAGGAGAAGTGATGCTGTATCAGACAGGAGGAGAGTTCAATGCGTATTTAATGCTGGCCCTTGTCAGAGGTGAGAGCACCAGAGGCTGCACATCAGCCTGCACATCATTAGAGGCTTTCTGCTTGTTTACACAAGATAAATGATCGCAAAGCAGTCTGAGCAAGTCAGTCTGCGATTTCCTCAGGTATGCCGCTGCCCAAACCGCTTGGCCAGACTGTCATTTGGCAGAGACTTTATTGTCTAAAATCAGGGATACACAATGGCTGGACAACAGCTGCATTTTGCCAAACCTCAAGGCTTAATCCAAAAAGCCCCCAAAATGGGCCACAGCCAAAAGCACATGCAGACGGCGAGACATCTGGACAAGCAGAGCCCTGTGCTCATCCCAGTGAGCAATGCCCCTCGCTGTCTTGTCTTAAAACTGTCACAACTCTACCCAAAGGGGAATCGGCTTAAAGAGCTAGTGTTAAACTATTAGTCATTTATTGTAAAATCAATCCCTCATTTAAACTCCAATCCCTCCAAAACCCCGCTTCCAAGCCTTCCTTCTGTTTACCTCTAGTCCTTTTCTTCTAATAAAAAAGGCAGCATATCTCTGAGAGCCGCAGCTCATTTCGATCTCCAGATGTACAAACATTGCTATAAGCCAGTTTGTATGTCATAAAATGAAGAACTGATGGGTTTTATCAAAACCAAACACATGCACACATACACACACATGCTCACACACAAAACAAAACAGAGAAAACCCAGCAGGGGGACAGGAATGCCAATCTCTGAGTTAAAAGGCCATTTGAGGCCTCAGAAAGTTCACTTTGTTCCTTGTTAACAGTTAATAAAATTTTATCCCCAGCTATTACTATGTAAAAATAACTATTGCGTTCAAGCACATGGTTTAAGGAAACAATACTCCAGTGTCATAATTAGCTTAAATCAAGCATGAATTAGAAATACTATTAAAATGACAACTTGTACAATATCATCACAAGTTGTTTTAATTATGTGCAATTCCATTAAAAACGAAGAGCAATTTGATACAAAATAGTGGTTGTTTTTTTAAAAAAAAATCACTATTTTTCTATAAATTCCCTTACACAGGGAAACATGACATACTGAAGGGAGAAATCTGGGGAAGTTCTCATACAGAGATTTCTGCTCATTCAAATTAAGCATAAAAGGTTAAAGTATCAAAACTTTTCATTAAATGAAAAATCTCAGAAAAAATCCTGATCAGAAGTTTTGAGGCTGAACTAAATCTAAAAATGAAATCCAGAAGCAAAGAACTTTTCATTTGCTTTGTTGACTGAGTCTTTAGGAACAGGATTTTCCCTCCATCTTGATGACTAGAAATTTGATTTCTAATGAAACTGTGATTTTTTTATAACTACATGACTCCTGGAGATGGAGCTTTATGGAAAAAGCTATAAAATATCACAAATCAAGATAAAATGAGTGGTGCCTGTACTTAATCCCTTACACTTGGAAACACTGTTTTGTGGGATTTTGTCTTTTTTCTTCCTTTCTTTCATAAAATGGCTCTTCTGTATTCTTGAGTGTATTGGAGTCTCTCAAAGGACTGTAAGATGAGGAGTGGAGGACATGGGGTTGCCCCCGGGGTGCTGCCACTTTGATTTTCACCTGGGGGAACCGCTCTGACAATAGCGACAGCCCTTGTGCTTCCCAAAAAAACCATGAGCCCTGCAGTTTCGGAAAGACTGCCTTGCAAGGGCTCACCCTAAGGGTGAACGAAGGTGTTTAAGAGCCCCCGTCTCCTGTGACCACACCATTTGGGTGGCCAAGGGCATGGGGGGAGGCTTTAGCGATGCTGTTTCAGTTGTGCACATGGCATGCCGAGCATTGGCCACCCCCAGGCATCAGCCCCTCACACGGCATGGGGCAGGGAACAGCCCCCAGGCAGGGCTTGCCTTGCTCAGCAGCCACTTCTGCCTCAAACATTGTAAATCTTCCCCTTCTGCCCACGGCACCAGTTTCAGAGTGACTTGTTACCCCGGGATCCTCTCCCCTCACCTCCCTGCTGCGGCCTTCGAGGGAACCCCCTCCCACCCAAACTGCGACACCTGCATTTGGAATGGGAGCTTCTAGCTTACACCAAAATAATATCATAAGCACGCTTCACACTGTAATAAAGAGTAGTTTCATTACTGACATTTTAACATCTGTCCACGCCGCCTCCCGTCCTGGTTTTGAGCCCATCTCTCACACCACCACCTGCTCCGGAGGCCAAATCCCGCACTGATGACAGGTGTAAGGCGGGCACAGAAACGGGCACGCACACAATATGGCGGCCTCTGTCCCTCAGAGCCCCTCAAGTTCAGCTGCCAGGCATCACCGGTCTCACACCATGCCCCAGGCCGTGCCCCCTGTGCCACCGGCAGCTGCGGCGGCCCTGGCCGAGGGTCCCGTGCCTCCACCCGACAGGTTCTGCCATGGTGACCGACTGGGACAGGCACCTCAGCAGCGGAGTGGCCTCAGCCAGGGGGGGTGCCAGGCCCGCTCCACACTCCAACAAACGCTGTCATGGTGCTGGGGGTCTGTGTGAGGGCAACACCTGCCTGTGCCACAGAGGCCGAGGGGACCGCGGCTGCTCAGGGCGTACCTGCTCATGAAGGCTTTGTCCTGCGACAGCCAGTGAACAAAATGGCTGTGGGTGCGCCGGGACGGCAGGCACTCGCTCCCTCAGTGCCCCCGTGCCGTGCTGAGCCGCACCAACCAGACGCACCTCGCAGAGAGTATTTTGCTGGGCGGAACTATTCGCTGCCATGGGAAGGAGCGAAGAACGAGCAAAACGATAACAACTGAAATACCTACTTAACAAGTTTAGTTTCTTGCGATGAACTTTTATTCCCTTCCTCCCTGCAATCAGATTTGCCTGAAACATCAAATGCTTATCTTCCCTGTGAAAAAGAGACAGTTAAGGCCTTCTGGCAATTTGCATTTATTAAAAGTCTCTATTTCTGTCTTCATCTAGTCACATAGCTTGGATCATCCACATATCTTCTGACTAAAACCCTGAAAACACAATGTCCAAGACTTTGGGAACACTCTGTATTTGACTAGCGCCAAGTGGAATGTATTACTAGATTACACATATGATCTTCGTTATCTGGGATATTTAGCATTTGGCACGGAACCCCTGGAAGATAACATGCCAGAATCACTTACTGTGTGTTGGGAGAAGGAAGAGCAGCGTCTCTGTGAATGGCACAACAGTTTCCGTGTACAGAAGGGGAAAAACCACTTTGGAAACTTGTGAAATCCTATGTTTTTACCTTTAAGTTCTTCAAACATTAAAGCTACATAATAAAATTGGGTGGGGGTGACTCTTTATGTACTTCCTTTTCAGGTTCTTTAAAGATTTTTTCATAAAACCTTTTAAAAATTGTGCTTAATTTTTTAAAAAACAGCCCTGCTTCTAACTTACACCAAAATAACATAAACACGCTTCACACTGTAATATAGAGTAGTTTCATTACTGATATTTTAACATCTTTAGTGCGTAGAGACACATTTCTATAAATGGTCACACAGACTCTGAAATTGTGAAATTATATTAATAAGTTTCAGCATGTAAAAATATCACTTTCAAAGATCTGGTGAGGTGCGCATTAGGAAAGGGGAAGCTGCCAGTGACTGCAGCACAGAATTGGGATGTCCCTGTGAAGTATCCGAGACGCAAGCAGAAGTCCACCAATGCAGAGCAGAAACTTGGTAGCTTGGGCTTTGTCAAATGGGAAAATTGTTTTGAGGGACAGCAGAACAAAGGCTGAATATTTGGCTTGAAACAAGTCTTTATTATTCTATGTCAATTATTTTGAGATGACAAGACCTGATGCTTAAATCGAGGCCTCAGACATTTCTGTTTCAAGCTCATAATTTGTGTTGCACTGAAGTATATCATTAAGTTGGCAGTTTTCATTAAAGGACACCAAGAAAAAGTAAGAGGAAAATTACAACTGCGGAACAGGTCCCAGGCCAAATATAACTAACCTGAATCCTTTCTGAAATCGAGCAACTGACATCGTCTACCTGGACTTATCCAAAGCATTTGATACTGTCCCACACGACATCCTTGTCTCTAAACTGGAAAGACATGGATTTGATGGATGGACCACTCGGTGGATAAGGAATTGGCTAGATGATCGCACTCAAAGAGTTGTGGTCAATGGTTCAATGTCCAAGCAGAGGCCAGTGACGAGTGGTGTTCCTCAGGGGTCAGTACTGGGGCCAGTGCTATTTAACGTCTTTGTTGGTGACACGGACAGTGGGATTGAGTTCACCCTCAGCAAGTTTGCAGACAACACCAAGTTGTGTGGTGTTGTGGACATGCTGGAGGGAAGGTATGCCATCCAGAGGGACCTTGACAGGCTGGAGAGGTGGGCCTGTGAGAACCTCATGAAGTTCAACAAGGCCAAGTGCAAGGTCCTGCACGTGGGTCGGGGCAATCCCATGCACAAGTACAGGCTGGGCAGAGAATGGATTGAGAGCAGCCCTGAGGAAAAGGACTTGGGAGTGCTGGTGGGTGAGAAGCTCAACGTGAGCTGGCAATGTGCGCTGGCAACCCAGAAAGCCAACCTTATCACATCTGATGCTGTGAAACAGTCCTTACATGCCTATTCATCACTTTGTGTGAGGAAAGAGAAACTGTACAGAAAAAAGGAAGAGAAGCAAGAACAGGAGGCAATGAATAGTCTGCATATTTTCATCTCCTGGAAGGAAGGGCCCAAATTCCACTATAATATCTGTACTATTTACTACGTTTCTCTGCTGCCTGCAGTTACAATTGAGTGAGGCAGGGATTACAGTGTGGTTGCATGTCTGTGCACCACAGTGCCATACAGTCATCTCAGAATTCTTCTGTAGGCCAAATATCTTATAACTCCTTTTATATGACTGACATGGCAAGGCACGATTTGTAAGGAAGGCTTAACTTTCACTAAACCAAATGATATAGCTGGGGAAAAAGAAGCTTTTAAGCACACAAGACTTTCAGATTCACTGCTCTTTCGGGACTGAAGAGGACAACAGCACAAACAAGAATCTGCTTTTTCCAGCTAGATTATCTCGCTGCACTTACATCCTTGTGTCATCACAGCTACAGCACTACTATTAAAAAAACCCTTAATCCTCTGAATGCTAAATAGGCATCTCCAGATGTCACAATGGTTTCTTTGAATAAATACCATCAATAAACTTTAAAATGCCCCAAAGTAAGTCTGCCCAAAATGAGTGCCACCACATTTTATGAAAGTGCCCTATATGTAAACCAAGGACACCTGACATATAAAATGGTAGAAAAATACAGACTGACTTGTGCTTGTAAGTATTTCCTGCCCTTTTAAACTTTGCACTTGTTCATTAATTTCAACAAATATTGAAGTAGGCCAGCTGCTGAGGTGAGAGGATTCATATAAATCCCTCACAGATGTTTGCTAACTTCAAATAGGAGCTTTATTATCTACAAGTCATTAATCAACCATTAACAAGTAAGTGTTATGGTGTCCCAATATTAAGGTTCACTGCCAGAGGAGAATAACACATTTTGCAGGCTGCCTGTGTCGATTAGAATAAGAACTAAGAGCTGAGACAGGTCTGAGATGAAGCATTTGGAGATTAGAAAACATGAGAAGACATTTTGTTGCTCTTCAGCTTGCCTTAAGAGAAAGTACTTCACAAGAGTTAAGCATTTATATAACAAATCGAGTGGAAAGTTCAAACTCATCCATCCATTTAGTGATGAAGAGGAATGTTATTTGCACAGCCAAACAAGCAAGTCAGGCACAGGTGAGAATTAGTGCTCCTGTGAACAATAATAAACACCATCCAAAGTGTTACCCTCTAACTGATAGACTTTGAAGCTACAAAATCACCTGCTCTGCTCCGGGTCCTCAGTTCCAAACAACAGGAGCAGCTAAACTGTTGCATACCACAGGCAGAGGACAGAGATGACTGAGGCAGCATCCATCGATCGTGAAAGCAGCGGGGTCCATGGGGTAGGCAAAGCATTGCCCTTACTGCAGAACAAGGCAATGTTTTCCCTTCTTGAGTCCTCACCATCACAAAGTTTCTGCCAACTGGCCTTACAAAAAAATCCTTCCACACACCAGATCTGGAAACAATTCTGATCTGGGCTGTATGAGCAAGACATACGTACGCTTAACAAAAGCATAAAATTCTTGGGTGAAAACTTACATACTGAGTGTGTATCCCTCTCAGTGGCTCTCCAGCTATGTCCGATTTCTGATACTTACGCAGCACCCAATAAAACAAACAAACAAAAGCAGGAAGAAAAATGTTCATGTCTGAACTCCAGCAGGCAAATGACAGAAGACTGAAATTTAAGCATTGAATATAGTTCATCCTCTTAATATGGAGGAGTAAGTCTTAAGGTAGCTCGAAGGGAAGATATTGTGGAGACATAGGTGTATAAACTGCAGGAAATCCGAAAAGTCCAAGGACTGAGAGATCTCATCTCTTGTCCTCTGTACTCTCCAGTTATTGCTACTCCCCATAGTAATAGTCCATCTCTAATTTCACAACCTCAGTTATGAATATATCATCTATGCCCAAAAAAGTGGTATCACAATTATGAACACAGTTACATATACAATCAAGAAACAATAGTAAATGAAGAATACATATGGTAGTACAGACAATCTAAATAATTTCAGTATTCTCATGAAAGGGCTACAAAACACCCATTCGTCTTATTTTAAAGACCTGGAAACAAAGTCACAGAGAGGCCACAGAAGAAATTTTACAGACAGAATCAGAACCCATGTTGCTGGCCCTCAGTCCCAGGCTCAGGCCACTAGACTACACAAAAAGGTGCAAATTCCTTTAGGAATTCATTTCTACGTTTCCTCTTTTATGCCATAGCCAGCAAAAAGACCTGCAAGTAGTTTCAACTCATTTTCCTTTCCTATTTTGCAACTCTGATGTTTTCACAGAATACTTTCACAGGTTTCTGAAATACTGTGGAATTCTGCATGATGACAAATTTGAAACCAGGTATTAGTTGGATCAAACACAAAAAACTTTCCACAGCTCACATACTGATTACTTAACACACCACAGAGTAGGAAAAAATATTCCTTACAAAGCCATACTTTAATTTCCCTCCGTCATGTTTCTTCGTAAAGAGCTCTACACAGCTGGAAGCATTAACAGCCTACCAGATGTTTCACTTCTCGACAAACATTTATGTTTTGTAAGTTTAAAGTCTAATGAACTGTAGTGCAGGAAGACAAAAGTTACGTATGCAGAGTGGTTCAAATGGCAGGTCGGGGCTAGGGCTGGACAGAGGACTAGCTCCACAGAGACTCCCATTCCTATGGCAGCTTTACATTGGAATAAAGAGGGAGGAGGAATGGCTGATCCTGGCAGAAAATGAAGACAAAAAATGCTGAATGCTTCGCACCTGCACACACCCACTTACACGGCCCTGCAAGCTGCTAATGCTGGACGGGAGAAGGCTGTGTCCACCAGACCCTGGCCCACAGCACTGTCCTAAACCAGCAGGTGCTTCCAGAGTCCCAGAGGGCCTGTATCATGCAGCAGCCCGTGACAGAAACTTAGCTCAAATTAAATCACAGAATTTGTGATTAAATCATGCAGTCCCACAAAACCACTCCTCAGTTACACCTGACACTGCACAAGTGTATAAGGCAGCAAGTAGGAAACATTCATTTTCTTCTGCCCGTGCCACCTCCCCAGCAGGCAATCATTGCTAGCCACAAATGAATTAGAACTGAGCAGCCCAAATGTTGCAAACTGGGGAGCAGCTCTGCATGCCCAATTTGGTACAAACAGCTCAGTGTGGCAGCACTGGGGAAACCCCCTCTGGGAGATCAGCTGGTGTCTGGGCTGGGTCTACCACATCTTTCAGCAGGCTTTATAGTTGAGCAGCCTGAATTGCAGTTGACAACCTGGTGAAGACAATATCTCAAAAACATTTCAAGTTTTGGGCTGAGAAACTGCAAAACAGTACAGGCAGCAAAACTCACTGACTCACCTTGAGACTGATCGAGATCTGTTAAGCGCTTTGACAAAGATCAAAGATGGTGCAGACTGGCGTCTTTGGGCCAAACTCTTCATTTTCTGATTGGAAAGAGAAACAAAATGAAATCATAGGTGAGATTCGGAACTATAACTGCATGCATGCAGAGTTGTCGCAGCCAGGCTCCAATTTCAGACTATGGGAAAAAGACAGTTATTGCCATTAGCAACCCTGGAGGGGAAAAATGGTTGTAAAATGTCACATATTAGAGTCATAGAATCGTTTAGGTTGGAAAAGACCTTTAAAATCGTCAAGTCCAACCATTAACCTAGCACTGCCAAGTCCACCACTACACCTCGTCCCTAAGCACCACATCTACATGTCAAACACCTCTAGGGATGGTGACTCAACCGCTTCCCTGGGCAGCTTGTTCCAATGCTTGACAACCCTTTCAGGGAAGAAATTTTCCCTAATATCCAATCTAAACCTCTCCTGGTGCAACTTGAGGCCATTTCCTCTTGTCCTATCACTTGTTACTTAGGAGAAGAAGCTGATATCCACCTGGCTACAATGTCCTTTCAAGTAGTTGTAGAGAGTGATAAGGTCTCCTCTCAGCCTCCTTTTCTCCAGGCTAAACAACCCCAGTTCCCTCAGCCGCTCCTCATTAGACTTGTGCTCTAGACCCTTCCCCAGCTTCACTGTCTTTCTTTGGACACGTGCCAGCACCTCAAGGTCTTTCTCGTAGTGAGGGGCCCAAAACTGAACACAGTACTTGGAGGTGCAGTTTCACCAGTGCTGAGTACAGGGGGACAATCACTTCCCTAATCCTGCTGGTCACACTATTGCTGATACAAGCCAGGATGCTATTGGCCTTCTTGGCCACCTGGGCACACTGCTGGCTCATATTCAGCCAGCTGTCAACCAACGCCCACAGGTCCTTTTCCACTGGGCAGCTTTCCAGCCACTCTTACCCAAGCCTCTAGCCTTACATGGGGTTGTTCTGACCCAAGTGCAGGACCCGACACTTAGCCTTGTTGAACCTCATACAATTGGCCTCGGCCTATCAATCCAGCCTGTCCAGATCCCTCTGTAGACCCTTCCTACCCTCAAGCAGCTCAACACTCCCACCCAACTTCATGTCACAGAATCATAGAATCATAGAATGATTTGGGTTGGAAGGGACCTCAAAGATCATCTAGTTCCAACCCCCCTGCCATGGGCAGAGACACCTTCCACCACACTGAGTTGCTCAAAGCCTCATCCAATCTGGCCTTGAAAACCTCCAAGGAGGGAGCATGCACAACTTCTCTGGGCAACCTGTTCCAGTGTCTCACCACCCTCAATGTAAAAAATTTCTTCCTTATATCTAATCGAAATCTCCCCTCTTTCAGTTTAAAGCCATTGCCCCTTGTCTTATCACTACATGCCCTTGTAAAAAGTCCCTCTCCAGCTTTCCTGTAGGCCCCTTTTAGGTGCTGGAAGGCTGTATAAGATCACCCTGGAGCCTTCTCTTCTCCAGGCTGAACAGCCCCAACTCTCTCAGCCTGTCTTCATAGCAGAGGTGCTCCAGCCCTCGGATCATTTTTGTGGCCCTTCTCTGGACTCGCTCCAGCAGCTCCGTGTCCTTGTGTTGGGGACTCCAGAGCTGAATGCAGTACTCATCTGCAAACTTACAGAGGGTGCACTCGATCCCCTTGTCCAGGCCACTGACAAAGAGATTAAACAGAACTAGCCCCAGTATTGAGCCCTGGGGAACACCACTTGCGGCCGGCCACCAACTGGATGGAGATTCTCCTTAGCTCTCCTTCTGTTGCTAATGTATTTGTAGAAACATTTCTTACTGTCTTTACGGCAGTAGCCAGATGAAGTTCTAGCTGGGCTTTGGCCCTTCTAATTTTCTCCCTGCATAACCTCACAACATCTTTGTTGTCCTCCTGAGTGGCCAGCTCCTTCTTCCCAAGGTCATAAACTTGCCTCTTTCCCAGAGTTCCAACCAAAGCTATTTGTTTAGCCAGGCCACTCTTCTTCCCTGCTGGCTCATCTTTCAGCACATGAGGACAGGCTGCTCCTGAACCTTTCAGATTTCCTTCTTGAAGAATGTTCAGCCTTCCTGGACTCCTCTGCCCTTCGGGACTGCCTCCCAAGGGATTCTGTCAACCAGACTCTAAACAGGCCTGGGTCTGCCTTCTGGGAGTCCAAGGTAGCAGTTTTGCTGACCCTTCTCCTTACTTCTTCAAGAATTGAAAATTCATTTTGTGATCGCTATGCCCAAGATGGCTTCCAACCATCACATCACTCCGAAGTCCTTCTCTGTTCACAGACAACAGGTCCAGTGGGGCACCTTCCCTAGTCAGTTCTCTCACCAGCTTTGTCAGGAATTTCTCTTCCACACACTCCAGGAACCTTCTAGACTCTTTCCTCTCTGTTATATTGTATTTCAGTAATGGTAAGTCGAAGTCCCCCATGAGAACAAGGTCTAGCGATTGTGAGACTTCTCCCAGCTGCTTATAGAATATTTCATCTGCCTCTTCATCCTGGTTGGGTGGTCTATAACAGACTCTGTCATGTTATGGCAACTCTATCATGTCTGGCAACCTGGTGTAGTGGAGGGTTTCCCTGCCCATGGCAGGGGGGTTGGAACTAGATGATCTTTGAGGTCCCTTCCAACCCTAACCATTCTATGATTCTATGATTCTATGTCCCACCTGGGAAAAAGGCGGGAGTGACTCAGAGTTTCAAATCCCCTCAGTGTGGACAAAGGTGAGATAACACTCAGGGTCCAAAAACAAGCACCAACTTTAATGGGGACCTCCTATAGAACAAACACTTGGAACACATTGCACATTGGCCCTCACAGTTACATCCACCCAAGCCATGCCGCTTTACAGAAAATCAAGGTAACTCTCATGTTACTAAACAACTTGAAGAGAACGGGGGAGAGAGTCCCCAATCGGGGGGCAGGGGGAAGGGCGTGTGTCCCTATTTATTGGACCCTGTTCCTGGAGTTCTGGAACCTTCCCTTATCCTGCTCCAGGAATGGCTGAGACAAGAGAAGGGACACTAGCCCTCTCCCTGCAACTCAACCCTCTCTGAGGCAGTGCTCACAGCACACTCACTTGAGGCTCATCTCTTAAAGACTCCTGCCACAATATCTGCCTGGTTGGCCTTCCCCCTGATTCTTACCCATAAACACTCAATCCTATCATCACCATCATCAAGCTCTACACAATCAAAGCACTCCCTAACATGCAGGGCTACCCCACTGCCTCTCTTTCCTTGCCTATGTCTTCTGGAGAGTTTACAGTCACCCATGGCAGCACTCCAGTTGTAAGAGTCATGTCTCCGTGATGGCAACCATATCATAGCTTCCTGCTGCACAATGGCTTCCAGATCTTCCAGTTTGTTGCCTGTGCATACATTGGTGCAGATGCACTTCAGTTGGGCTATTGATCCCACCACCTTTTTGGGGCGAGAAGCCCTAATTCCTATGTGGCTATTTTCAGGCACTTCCAGAGTTTCTAACATATCAGTAACCCTTGCGTCTTTGCTGCCACATGGATCTCCATCCCCTACCTTCACTGAGACACCAGATCAAAGGACCTTCCCAGTGCATATTGAGAAAAAACAGAGCATGACCAGAAAGCCAGTGATAAAGAAAAGCTGATAATTAGTGTCGATACATAGATACCTGAGGTACACTGCGCACATGAAGTAAACACCTAGAGCTTATCCTCAACCACTTTTTGTCCCTCAATAATATATAGTACTTCAAATTTATCAAATATCCAGATGGTGGTTCAAATTTCAAATGCTTGATACATTTCTGTGTCAGGTCTGACATTTACAATAAATTAAGGTTTGGATTTTACCCACCTAACCTTACATGCTATATTGAGCTACCTTTTTTTTTCCAAATCTTTAGAGATGAAGGCATTTTCCTTCCCTACTAATCTAGCTTGAGCATTATGTCTTGTCTCTCCGTAGTCAATAATGACATTGTTTTCATTCCTGATCATATATGAGACAAAATATGTAAGTGAGAGGCAGGACAGTTCTTAGTACAGAACTAGGAAGGAAATGGGAAAAGGAGACACTCAAACAGAGCACAGCAGTGAAAAAAACCACAAAGCATAGGGAAGAGATGAAAATGAACCCCCTCAATCCAGGGGTGTTGGACTAGATGACCTTTGAAGGTCCCTTCCAGCCCTGGCCATTCTATGATTCTATGATTCTATGATTCTATGTCAGTAGCTATCAAGGAAGCATGGATTGCCATTGACTGAAGCTGAATACTACAATAAAAATTCTGAGCCAATAAACAACACTGTTTTCCCCAGAGGTAGAAATTTTCAAAAGCACCCAAAGGAGACAAAATCGCACATTTCCCTGAACGCAAATGTATTCACCACTGTATCCTCTCCCTCTTGCAGTCAGAAGCAGGACTAAGAAATCCTGACCCTAACTTTGGAGCTGCTCTCTAGAACCGGTTGTGCAGCCTGCTGCCAAGGTGCATGACCTCTCCTCTCACTGACCCTCCACCAGAAGAGTGGTTGTTACCTTTAGCTCAAATATTTTACAGAATAAAGTGGTGAACAAAAGGAGTGGTGTTGAACTCCTCCTGAGTCCCTGACAGGACAGTTTCCAATGCCGGAGCGGTCCCTTACACCAGCCTGGCAACCACTGAGAGCCCACAAACAGGTGAACCTTTGACGGTCATGAAGTCACTGTTCCGAGCTAATCGCAAAACAAGACTTTCTTCCTTTGTACTAAAAATAGCCACTGACTACCAGGAACAGATATTTGAGGGAACAACTGATTCTTCTGCCAATGTATGTGCTGGATGTGGCACACGTTTTGTTTGGGCAGGTGCACAGCATGCTTCCCTTGGAGAAATGAAACTCCACTGTACTACGTGCTTTCCTTGCTTTTGACAAGTGCATTTCTTTTACTCATTGCAGTGCATTTGACAGTTGTCATTTTTTTGGCTCCTCCTTTATTTATGTGTAGCACGCTTGTTTGTTTTGTCAGATAGTTACTGCTATTGTGCAGCAATTGTTACAAATTCAACTGTGTAATTTCGATTCACCTTTAAAAATTAGCCCCTCTTCTCTATTTCTTTCATCAAAAATAACCTTCTCAAGACTGATAAATTAAGCTTGGGAACATTTAAATGTCTTCTATCTGATCACAAAGCAAATGAATAATAACTTAATGGATTACTAACAACATAGATGCCCATTTTTGCTAGCTTTGAGCAAAAAATAAAGAAAATACTTTGCTAAATTTTTCTAGTCAGTGATATCTGTTTGTCTTACTGTTAGCAAATCTGAGAATCACAGAATCATAGAATGGTTTGAATTGGAAGGGACCTTCAATATTATTTAGTTCCAACTCCCCTGCCATGGGCAGGCACACCTTCCACTACACCAGGTTGTTCAAAGCCTCATCCAAACTGGCCTTGAACACTTCCAGGATGGGGCATCCACAACTCTTCTGCGCAACTTGTTCCAGTGTTTCACCAACCTCAATGTAAAAAAATGTCTTCCTTACATCTAACAGAAATCTCCCCTCTTTCAGTTTAAAGCCATTGCCTCTTGTCCTATCACTACATGCCCTTGTAACAAGTCCCTCATCCAGCTTTCCTGTAGGCCCCCTTTAGGTACTGGAAGGCTGCTATAAGATCACCTTGTTCTCTTCTTCAGGCTGAACAGCCCCAACTCTCTCAGCCTTTCTTCACAGGAGAGGTGCTCCAGCCCTCGGATCATCTTCGTGGCCCTCCTCTGGACTCGCTCCAGCAGCTCCATGTCCTTCTTGTGTTGGGGACTCCAGAGCTGAACACAGTATTCCAGGTGGGGTCTCACAAGAGCAGAGTAGAGGGGCAGAATCACCTCCCTCAACCTGCTGGCCACACTTCTCTTGACGCAGCCCAGGATACGGTTGGCTTTCTGGGCTACAAGCGCATATTGCCAGCTCATGTTGAGCTCATCACACTCAACACACCCAAGTCCTTTTGCTCAGGGCTGCCCTCAATCCATTCTCTGCCCAGCCTTTACTTGTGCTCAGGATTGCCCCGACCCACGTGCAGGACCTTGCACTTGGCCTTGTTGAACTTCATGAGGTTCTCACAGGCCCACCTCTCCAGCCTGTCAAGGTCCCTCTGGATGGCATACCTTCCCTCCAGCATGTCCACCACACCACACAGCTTGAAGTCGTCAGCAAACTTGCTGAGGGTGCACTCGATCCCACTGTCCATGTCGCTGACAAAGATGTTAAATAGCACTAGCCCCAGTACTGACCCCTGAGGAACACCACTCGTCACTGGCCTCTGCTTGGACATTGAACCATTGACCACAACTCTTTTGAGTGCGACCATCCAGTCAATTCCTTATCCACCGAGTGGTCCATCCATCAAATCCATGTCTCTCCAGTTTAGAGACAAGGATGTTGTGTGGGACAGTGTCAAATGCTTTGCACGAGTCCAGGTAGATGATGTCAGTTGTTCTTCCCCTATCCATCAATGCCATAACCTCATCATAGAAGGCCGCCAAATTAGTCAGGCAGGATTTGCCCTTAGTGAAGCCATGCTGGCTGTCACAAATCACCTCCTTATTTTCCATTTGTCTCAACATAGTGTCCAGGAGGATCTGCTCCATGATCTTGCCGGGCACGGAGGTGAGACTGACTGGCCTGTAGTTCCCTGGGCCTTCCTTTTTTCTCTTTTTAAAGATGGGGGCTATGTTTCCCCTTTTCCAGTCATTGGGAACTTCACCAGATTGCCACGACTTCTGAAATATGATGGATAGTGGTTTAGCAAATTCATCTGCCATTTCCCTCAGGACCCCCAGATGCATCTCATCAGGTCCCATGGACTTGTCCATCTTCAGGTTCTTTAGATGGTCTCGAACCTGATCCTCACCTACAGTGGGTGGGTCTTCATTCTCCCAGTCCCTGCCTTTGCCTTCTGCAACTTGGACAGTGCAGTTAGAGCACTTGCCAGTGAAGCCTGAGGCAAAGAAGTCCTTGAGTACCTCAGCCTTCTCCATATCCTGAGTAACCAGGTCTCCTGTTCCCTTCTGGAGAGGGCCCACATTTTCCCTAATCCTCCTTTTATCACTGATATACCTATAGAAGCTTTTCTTGTTGCCCTTGATGTCTCTGGCCAGATTTAATTCTATCAGGGCTTTAGCTTTCCTAACCTGATCCCTGGTTGCTCAGACAATTTCTCTGTAATCTTCCCAGGCTACCTGTCCTTGCTTCCACCCTCTGTAGGCTTCCTTTTTGTGTTCAACTTGGTCCAGGAGCTCCTTGTTCATCCATGCAGGCCTCCTGGTGTTCCTACCTGACTTCCTCTTTGTGGGGATGAATCGCTCCTGAGCTTGAAGGAGGTGATCCTTGAATATTAACCAGCTTTCTCGGGCGCCTCTTCCCTCTAGTGCTTTCTCCTGTTGTATTCTACCAAGCAGATCCCTGAAGAGGCCAAAGTCTGCTCTCCTGAAATCCAGGGTAGTGAGCTTGCTGAGTGCCCTCCTCACTGCCCTAAGGATCCTGAACTCCAGATTTCAAGTAGTCTCATGGTCACTACAGCCAAGGCTGCCCTTGGGCTTCACGTTCCCCACCAGCCCCTCCTTGTTGGTGAGAACAAGGCCCAGCAAAGCACCTCTCCTCGTTGGTTCCTCTATCACTTGGAGGAGGAAGCTATCAACACATTCCAGAAACCTCCTGAATTGCCTATGCCCTGCTCTCTTGTCTCTCCAACAGATATCGGGGTGAAGTCCCCATGAGGGCCAGGGCTCGTGATGGTGAGGCTGCTCCTGTCTGTCTATAGAAGGCCTCATCCGCTTGGTTGTCCTGGTCAGGTGGCCTGTAGCAGACCCCACTACAATGTCACCTGTTCTGCCCTCCCTTTAATCCTAACCCATAAGCTCTCAGTCAGCTCCTTATCCATGCCCAGGTGCAGCTCCATGCACTCCAGCTGGTCTTCGACATAGAGGGCGACACCTCCTCCTTGTCTCCCCTGCCTGTCCTTCCTAAAGAGACTGTATCCTTCCATTCTGACACTTCAGTCATAGGATTCATCCCACTATGTCTCCGTGATGTCAATGAGATGCAGGCGTGCACTCATCTCCAACTCCTCTTGTTTATTCCCCATGCTACGTGTATTTGCATAGAGGCATCTAAGTCGGGTCCCCAATGAATCTGACTTCCTGGCTGGAGTGGCTGGAATTCCTTTCTGCTGCTCTTCAGATGCTCTCAGCTTGTCTTGATCAAGCCTGATATTACCTCCCTCCCACTTCGAATATAGTTTAAAGCCCTGTCAGTGAGCCCTGCTAGCTGATGCCTCCATTCACTCCCTTCCTTTAAGCTACTGCCTTCAGCCTGGTGGGGGGAGGACACAGGATCCCAATGATCTTGGCTTTTTTCTGGTGGCTGTTCCTGTTGCTGTCGCAGGTTGGGCATAGCATGACACCACCAGTCTCTCTGTTTCTCAGACTCCCTGATGCTCCTTAATCTTCCTGCTTCCTCTCACAGCTCTGCCACCACGCTGAGCAGATCGCCCACCTGGTCACACCTCACACAGCTGTTCTCACCACTGCTGTCCCGTACCACTGAAAGGCTCTGGCACTCCCTGCAGCCTGAGACCTGGACAGCTGCGTGTTTTTGTGGGAGCTCTGGGTTGCCACATCCCTTCTGCCTGGTGCAGAGGACTTCACCTTCTGCCGGGTGGATACCATCCACCCTTCCCATGTGCCCTTCTGCACAAACTGCCACACCAGACCATGGTTGCTCATGCTCCTCGGGCTGCCTTTTGTAGGCATGGGGTGGCTGCCACTGCTCCGGCAATGCCCAGGCCACGTCAGCGTCTCCCGCAAGAGCTGCCAGCTCCTGGGGGTGTCTCTCCATTCCCCTGGCATTTCCTTGCTTCAGGAAAGACCCCTGCACACCAAGATCTGCCACTCCATAGAGGATCAGGCCAGCTCCGGAGCAGCTCCCTTTGGCAACTGTCAGCATTTAAAAAAGCAGCATATCTACAAATATGATGGCAAAAAGAGACCTGTATAACAATACAGTCTAACACCAGAAGACAAGCCACAGATTTCCCCCAACCAGCATTTTTTTCTAGGATTTTATATAAAGCATCAACTCCCAACTGGAAATTTGCTGCAAGTCTGATCATTGGGCAGGTGGCTTTCAGGGGCTGCTGAAAACTAGAGCATCTCAGCTCCTGTGAAGGCAGTGGAGGTTTGATTAACTCACATCCTTTGGCTTCTCAGGTCTGAAAAGGAAGCCACAGAAAAAATGGAGCATTTTAAAATCTCTCTCAACTATGGCAATTTTTTTCATGCTTGTGTTAGCAGCACTGAATAGTGCCTGCGGCAGTGAGATTCCAGCCTTGACTTAAATAGCCGAGGACCAAGGCAAAGATTAGGGCTACAGCAAGTTTAATAAGAGCTCAAATGACTGACAGAGAGTCACAGAGTCATTCAGGTTGGAGGAGATGCCAAGAGGTCTCTGGTCCTGTCTCTCTGGACCTGCTGAGAGCAGGACCCGTTCAAGCAGGCTTCTCCAGACCACCTTTGCATTATCTCTGAGGATGAGATTCCACTGTCTCTCCAGGCAACCTTTCAGTACAGCTATTAAGCAAAGCTTAACCAAAAAGAGCCTTAAAACATAAAAAGATCACTGATGAGATTTGGAGAAGGAAAATTTTCACAGCAAAAGCAAAGTGAGTCAGGTCAGCTGTATGCAAATAAAAACATTACACAGAGACACTGACTATGGACAGAAAGGGGGGTGTTGTGTTTTTATTTTGCTATGTACAGTTTGAGAAAATAAAATAAGCGACCACCATGATAACTTGTATTGATTTACTTTGAGAAGGAGAAGGACAAATTCATTTTTGGCTGAGTTGGACCCAGATGCCTGGTCTCTTCAGTTTCACTGAGTTTATATGTGCAAAGATGTCACCCTGGAAATGGGGAGAAGAGGAGATAGATACATCCTAGACAGCTGTAGTGAGAACAGATGTTTGGGAGCAAAAGGAGATGCAATGACCAATTCTCTAAGTGTGGGACACAGAGAAGCATTTCTCAACATGTGTCCCACATCATAACCTCCCATTTTTTCATGTAAATATTAGAAAGGTCAACATAGAGAGAAATCCTCATACTTGTTGGCTGAGTCACACCCATGTGAAATGTATCACAAAATCAGTATCCATAATGAATGTTTACAGTGTGCCAGATGCAAAGATGATAATCTTGCACCAATCAGGACAAACTAGAGTTATTTTTGCCTTCCTCACGTTCAAAAGCATGAGTTCCCGCCCCCCTCCCCTCCAATTCAGGTTTAACTTCATACTTTCTGCATTTCTGGTGATGGTTGTCTTAACTGCTTTTGTAACAGAAACAAAAAGGTTTGCTTTTTCAGTTGTTGGACTGGTGGTACGTGTTAGTATTTGGCTAATTTCTCTTCTGGTATAAACAGACGTAGGGCTATAGATTTCAAAAGATTTAATTTACACCAGATAAGGATCAGACCTACACTCTGAAACATTATTTTGTAAACTGTGATGGTAGGTGGTTTATGAGCAGATCAACCCACCATGCTGAGGACAGTAACCTTGCAAACCATCACTGAAAATATGCTGTTTCTTCTCTGGATTCAGAACCCCTATGGATTACAGGATTACAGGAAAACTTTCACAAGTATCTCACAAGTGATCAGCTAGAGGAAAAATCTCTTCCTGACTGCCAGTATTCAACTGATTTTGCCTCAAAGTTTAAGTGGATAATGGTATTATATGGAATTTATGTAAATTAATATCGCTCAGTTATTATATTAATTCCCATTCTGTAAAAAAGGTAACATATAGCAGCATCTAGATGATGCCTTCAAAAAAAATGGAACTGAAGAGAAAGCTCTGTCTTGTACTTTGTGTATATCATTTAACTGTATCAAGCTTAGAAAAAGAATGGCAGAGCATGAATTAAACAAAAAATGTGGGAAAAAATTCATGGTACTTACTATTTCTTTTGTGATGACAAATAACTTAAGTAACAGATATACAGTGTTTATTAGATTTTACAAGTATCTAGAGAAGTGAAAATCTGTGCAATGAGCAGATACCCCGCTGTCGCTCCCCTGGAGGCATGGGAGGTCGGAGCAGGCGGGCTAACACGGGGGCTGCGTGCTGTGATTCCCCGGGGGCACGCTGCCCATGCTGCCAGGTTATGGTGCCTGACCCATATGACAGTCAGAGACAGGATTCCTCCCACCCAACCTCAGACTTGCACACCTGAGCTGTTTGCCCTGTGCTGCTTTTATAGGTCACAGAGAGAAAAAGACACATTTAGCAAAAAGTTGTTCTTCTCCTAGAAGTGCTGATTTCCCTCACGCACTGTAAAAGAAAACTGAGGTGACCAAGAAAATTGAATTAATCAGCTCAATTCTCTCCTCGCTATCTGAGCAAAGGACAGGGAGCAGACAAATTTGTGAGCTCAGTAACACAGGGAACAACTGACATCTCAGAGAGTGGTTTGAGCTCAGGACGAGAAAATGATCTTGCCTGACGTCTATTTAAGAGATTCATATATCAAATAGTTGAAAAATGTCTTCAGTTCCTGACTGACAGACGAACGCAGCAGAAATGCCTCCTCAGCAATGTGCGGATACCCTTGTAAAAGCCTCCCCAGAGATGAAAGGATTTCAGGCTCCTGATTTACAGGCTGGCTCCAAAAGTGGGTCAAGGCTGGGACATGTGCCTGGGTCATTTAACTGGGTGACAGGGACAACACTCAGATGTGCCAATACCTTGAGCTGAGGATTGCGCTCAAGTGGCTAAGCTCTCCCTCTCACTGCTTTATTTTTCTAATAAAAGGAAGTCTGATTTTAACAGAGCCTACTCTTTAAAAGTATCTAAGCTAATAACCATGAGGGATTTCACCCATGCAAACTCTGGTCTTGTCTGAGCAACAAAACCTATCTGTGGTGTACATTTCTGGTTTGAACCAAAGTCAGGAACTGAAGCACAGAACACAAACCTTTACCCAAAACTATAAGGCAAAGTTCAACTAACTGCCTGACAATCGAAAAATTGAAACAATCCTCAGCACTTAGCAGTTAATTTTCCAGGACAATTGGGCATCACTTTTTCCCCTGTATCACTGGGCTACTTACGAGAAGCAATAAATCCTTTTTTCCTGTGTGCCATAATCCAGTATTTGCTAGACTTACAGCATATGGTTGTCTAAAAATACCAGAAATAACAAGAATGTCTTATACTTTGGTAAAGCAAGAAATAGCCCTATACCAATCTATAACAATCGTGAGCCCTTATAAACAGGGTGAGAACGTGACTGCACTTGAACCGCTGGCTCAGGCAGCAGAGATGTCTAGATCCCACAGACAGCCCATTTACCATAAAGGCAGAGCAGGTGATAAAACGATGTGCTTTTGTTTACGCTGGCAGAATACTTTTACTTACAAGGACCTTCCTAAAAAGAAAGCCATTTTTGGATGGATAACTGAGGAGAAAACAATTGCAGGGGCACAAGAGGAAAGAGATATCAACACAGTGGGAACAAAAGCACATCATCATGGAACAGCAGCTGGTAGAGAGCACAGCAAAGACAGAGACTAAAGGCCATCTCAGAGCCGAAAGAAAAACTGATGAAAGCGCCTATAAGCAAAAGATGTTTTACCAACTACCTCTCAATGGATTCTAATCTTTGGAAGCACTGATATGGATGTGTTTGAAAGATCTCACCCATCTACATCCAAAGATGGAGACATGAAAGACTGCTAAAAACGTAAAGGAGGGGAGCATAGAATATTTAGCCTATAGGTCCTACTGTCAGCTGCACTGTACCCACAGTGCTCAGATCAGTGACTCTGGTCATGGTGCGTTTGATGAAGCCCAAAATTTCCTTTCAAGCCTGACACAAAGCAAGAATGTTAACACATGGACACGATTCTGCCCCAGTATCTGTACAGCAAGGCTTTCTCAAGAACAGTTTAAAGCTGACAGAGGGAGCAGATTCCTCCCCTCTCCACACGGATACTTCAAGCAGCATTAAGTAAACAGGCAATAATGTGACATATGCAGTTCTTGGGTGTTAGATCTCATATGACATGCCAAGTCCCTGTCTTTCCTACTGCCACCATGAGGGACAAAAAAACCCAAAAAACAACAAACAAGACTAGGGAACTCAAGAACTAGAACACATTGTTTTATGCATCATTTTCAATTTCTCCCACAGACAGACAGAGGAAGGATGCTAATGCTAGTTCATAATTAAAGCAGCATCAGGAGGACATCACAACAGTAAGTTACCATACACCAGCACAGCCTGCCAAGGTGATTTCAACCTAAGGACCAACTGTGGATGACTTCATTAAAATAGGGGCTTTTTCAGTCCTCATCAGAGGTTAAATTGCTACAGGATATGTCTGCCAGATGAAAAGAATTGTCTATCACTTCACTAAACAGTGCCAGAAGTGTTCCTGGACAGCCAAGATTCCCAGCACTACCAGGTGTGATTTTGACGGCAACTCCCCACATCCTCAGCCGGGATCACAGTAAACAGGACAGAGACGGGAAGAAGAAATCTCTGCTTAAGGAACTTTATGTTTAAAAACATATATATAAGAGCATGAGATCAAGGTATCACCAGGTATAATGGCAAATACATACTTAATTCATCTTTGCAGTGTAAGACAAGTGAAGGGATGAAGATTACGTATGACTGGCTTTACTCTTCCGATGCCATTAATTTGCTTGAATTTTATCCATTTAGTACACTGTTGGGGAACACTATAACTCTCTTTTCCCTGCCAGTAAACTGTCGCTGTATTTGTGATCAGAATCACAAAGAAACACATTTTTATGATGATGAGATGGCATATTTAAAGTCTCAAACCATAAACACTATTTTGCTTAGTGTGCAAAATGGTTAATTTTTTGCACACATTGTATGAGCAAATATAAAAAATTGCTGAGTGTCAAAAAAATTATAAGTAGTCACTTGAAATCTTCAAGGAGGCAGTAAAAAAATCCTAAGAGTGAATTCTTATGTTACCAAATATTGTCTTGTGTAAAATATGCAGGGCTGGTTGGAATCTAGCCCCTCTAAGGAGACAGAAGAGAAACACCGGGAACTTAGAAATATGGTTAAATGACCACAGCTGCTACTGCTGACACAGTTACACTGGCATAAAAGACATCTCTGCTGCATAGCTTGTTTTGATAAATTTGTAGAAATAAGCACTATCAGTATAATCACTCTTACTCATGTTACTTCAATCCACTTCAGAGTTGCGTCAATTTACTGGTATTGGTTACTAAACTAAACAGCCAGTACAAAACTCCTCTGTAGGTCAACCACACATAGTACAGGGATATCAGTAAGTCCAGTAAGGAGGGAACCTGGTCCAGAATTTTCCCAAAGCATTAACTAAAACTCGGCACTTCAATGTCACCTTTTAGCAGGGTGTAATGCCTTGTAAGCATTCAACAGCGAGAATCTCCCAGTGACTTTGAGGTAGGTTAGCAGTTCAAACCACTTTGCATGCCAAGAAATGGAAGGGAAACATTTCCAGGAAAATAGTTTAAATGGTCATACAAAATACATGAGAAAAAGTCCTAGACAATTTCTGTCTCTTGCTCCTATGATGCGATCACACACGCGATCCTTCAGCCAAGTGGAACATGAAGTAAGTGTTCAGACAACCACAGAACAACGTAGCAAATCTCAGCTAAATAAATTTAGTTTGAGAAAGGTATAGTCACGATAATAAAAAGGAAGAAAGGTTCAGTCGTCACTTAGCATCCCGTATTTGGGGGTATTTGTGCCAGAAAGTAAAACAGTTGATGTTAAATACATATTTGCAACAAAATTGTTCAATTGGACACACTGTCACCAGTATCAAAACTGAATTCTTGCCAACACATTCTTCCATTTAACTGTATGTGACCAATATAAGCAGTGTAATCTCCCCAGTAGTAAGAAAGACTTTCTGTATTGTAAAAAAATATGATGCTTTGACACTGAGTGAAAGACAAAATAGAGGTATATGGAGAGTCCATAGGACCCAAGTAGTAAAAAAAAAATATTCAAACTGTCACTGAGATCCAGCTTCAGGCAAAATTAGGACTAGCCCACTGCTGCACAAGCATAAAGGTAGGAATCTTTCTTCCCCAGACAGACACAAAGAGATGGCATTCTGGGAGTCTTCAGGGAGCACCACGACCGTGGACGAGCAGCTGAGCGGTTGGCTGGATGTTGGTGGCTGCCTGTGTTGGCTGCACATGGTGTGCGAAGCTGCCATATGCTGCATGGCCCAGCCAGGGTCTCAAGCTGCCTCTCTGCAGGAGCGTTTCCATCTGTACCCCCATCGCATGTGCCTCCACACTGAGGAATTCCAAAAGGGCTGCCAAGATCCATAAAAAGTAACATCCCCGCTCCCTTGTCAGCGCTGGCAAAAACAAGGTCTGTGTTCCTTTGACTGTGGGCTCTTTGGAGCAGGAATAGGAAACACAAGTGCTACCATTAATATTTGTCCTCAGAATGCTGAATCATTAAGCAGAATTTGTAAGAAAAAAAATGTTCATCTTCACAGTACTTGAGCATCCCTTCTCATTTCAGGTGGGTGCCTGGCATCAGGGTTCAGCCAGGTTGGAAGGTACATGGTACTCTGTCTTCAGCAAAAATGAAAGAAATTATAGAAGAAAAAGCAAATCTGCACACTTAGCTGTCTCAAATTAGATTGCAGTACTTGGAGAGGGTGAGTATCTACTCCATCACTTTGTCCAGCTAGGCAGCAAAAGGTACTCCACCACTTTGTGTAGGTGTATCGCGCTCCCTCTTCAGAAACGGATCAGGTATTAACTGCAGCAAAGTGTGGTAGAAATCTTGGCCAAACACTCTGCAAGCAAACATTTCACCATTGGCAGCAGCTGCCATGAGAAGAGGTCCCCAGGGCTGCGATCAGGCTGGAGCACTATGTGCCTTGGTGGGACGCTGCACACCTTTCATTTCCACATCCCATGGAAATGAAAAACATTGCTCCCCAGCCTGAAGAGACATTTCGGCAGCAGGAGAGGGACCAGGACTCCTCTCCACACCACCGTGCCATGGCCAGCAAAGCCCCAGTCACCACTCAGCCACAGGACTGGACACAAGCTCAACCTCTACTACCACGCGTCCTACATTCAAGTCATCAGGTGGACAGACTTATTAAAGGAGACTGTAACTGGCCAGTCATTCTACTCCGACCAGCCTATTTGGCAGTTGATAGTACTGTGCACCTCTATAGACAAGGCAGTGCATAGATTTAAACGTCATTGTGAAGCAAAATTAGTAAGGCAGGAAGGTACCAGCTCTACTTTGGGTAGAAAAACACTCCAGCGCTTGCTAAACCAAGGAGAAAAAAGGAGTTCCTGTTTTACACAGTGGGAAGAATGTGGTTATTACAGCTCACTCATTACAGCAAAGTATAAGACAGAAACAAGCACTTGGCTGTACTCAGAAGTGAGCATTTTGCACTTGATTGTGTCAGATGCTGAAAAGCAATTTGAGACATCAAACAGATTTTACAACCAGTCTTGAAGATGGGGTGACGCTCTTCTGCTGTCAATTGTGATACACTTAGCGAGCTCAAAGCACTTCTTCGGGAAGCTGCTCTTATATTTCTCTCGCACAAAGCACGTGCGAGAGCAGCCAGCAAACCCCCTCAGCTTTAGCACACCCTTCCCTCGCTCCCCCAGGCACACATGCGGCACATCCCTCTTAGCTCCCCTGGATAATCATCCTGCAAACCTCCTCCCAGCTCTCTCTGATACCCACCCAGCAAAACCTCCGGAATCCAGCCAGCAAAGCCTCCCCTTACGTCTCCCCAGCACATCCATGCAGCAGCCCACTCCCCCCAGCTCACCGGGAAATCCACGCAAAGCCCCTTGGCTCCACCGACTCCCACCCAGCAAACCTGTCCTCGCTCGCCGGGACGCCGATGCAGCAGCACTCCTCACCTACCCCGGACATTCAGGCTGCAGCCTCCCTTTGCTCCCGGGACATCCATGCGGGAATCCCCCTTAGGTCCCCGAGGTTATCCACCTGGCAGAGCCCCCCGAGCTCCACCGGGCACTGCCGCACCCCCAGCTCCGCGGGGCACCCGTGCAGCAAGCCCTTCCCGCGGGCAACCCCAGCTCCCCCAGCAGCTTCCCCCCGGCTCCGGTCCCGATGGCGGCGTGCCGCCCAGCCCCGGCGGCAGCGGCGCAGGGCCCGGGCAGAGGGGGTGGCAGGGTGCTCCGTGGGGACGCGCTGACCCGCGGTGGTCCGCGGGGGGCTCCGGCACCGGGGCGGGGGGGCCGAGGGGCGCCTTCCCGCGGGGTCTCCCGGAGGCGGCCTCACCTTCTTGCTGTCGGCGGCGGCGAAGCCCCTGCTCTCGCCGCTCACCGAGGACGAGCGGCTCGGCCCGAGGTGCTCCTGTTGCGGGGACATCACGTCCATGCAGCCCCGCGCCGCCGCCCTCCCGCCGCAGGGACACCCGCGCCGCCGCCGCCGCCGCCCTCACCATGGACAGGGCGCGCCGCGCCACGCCCCCCGCGGGACACGCCCCCCGCGGGACACGCCCCCGCCCTCGGGACACGCCCCGCCGGGACACGCCCCTCACCGGACACGCCCCGCGTGGGCTCGCGCCCCCGTTCCGTGGAGAACGGGTGGGGAAGCAGGCGGGGAGAAAGGCGATGCGCATGCGCCGCCGCCGGGAGTCGGGGGGGTGGGGGGTGAGTGCGCTCGTGCCGGGGAGGGGGCGCGCGTCCTCGCCGTGCGCCTGCGCGCTGCAGGGGCGGGGGGCAGCGCTCACCGCGACCCGGCGGGGCGGTGGGGGGGGTCCCGGGGGCGGGGGCCGTGCGTGGTCCCGCGACTGCGGTGGGTGTTGCGTTGCCCCGCAAGTGTCCTCCCCCACCGCCTCCCTGCAGAAGGCGGGTCAGCACAAAACGTGGACCTCTCCAGAGCCCTCCCGAGGGATGGCCGCCGTTTGAGGCGCAAGCAGTGGGGTGGGTGCAGGTGTGTGTGTGGGTGCGGGTGCAGGTACAGGTGTGGGGGTCCCTGGGGCGAGGGAGAGGCGGCCATGGCCTCTCTTACATGGAGCTCCTGGAGCGAGTCCGGAGGAGGGCCGGGAAGATGATCTGAGGGCTGGAGAACCTTTCCTAATGAAGACAGGCTGAGAGAGTTGGGGCTGTTCAGCCTGCAGAAGAGAAGGCTCCGGGGTGATCTTGTAGCAGCCTTCCAGTACCTAAAGGGGCCCTACAGGAAAGCTGGAGAGGGACTTTTTACAAGGGCATGTAGTGATAGAACAAGGGACAATGGCTTTAAACTGAAAGAGGGCAGATTTAGATTAGATATAAGGAAGAAATTTTTTACATTGAGGGTGGTGAGGCAGTGGAACAGGTTGCCCAGAGAAGTTGTGGATGTCCCATCCTGGAAGTGTTCAAGGCCAGGTTGAATGAGGCTTTGAGCAACCTGGTGTAGTGGGAGGTGTCCCTGCCCATGGCAGGGGAGTTGAAACTAGATGATCTTTGAGGTCCATTCCAACCCAAACCATTCTATGATTCTATGGCAACGCAGGCTTCAAGTCCACTGGGCAGCCCAGGGGAAGCCGAGGGGATGCCATTGTGCTCCAGAAAGCCATGAACAATACGGAGGAGGAACCACTAGTGAAGCTAATGGATGATCTTGGCTCAAGAACGAACGGATGAAAATAGGCTATAAATAGATCTTGACTGGAGAAGGGGAAAAAGCGTACTGATTGTAGGAAGAAGAGGTTGTGGAGGAGCCCCACCAGCCAGGAGTGAAAAGCATAGCTCCATGAATGACAGTGGTTTGTGTTTGTACGTTGCTGTATACCTTCAACAGCAAGGGGCTACTCCTGATTGCACAGGACGTTCTTTCTAATCCTGTCTTTCTATACTTTGTGAAGGATATTTTTGTCTCCAGCCTTTCCAGCTGTCATAGACTCAACATGCATTTTCTCCTGTGTTGGTCACAAAAAAAAGCAGAAGAGACGTCCTGCTATCTCATGTGCAGTTTTTCATATCTCTCTTCTTCTGCCAGAAAAAGTTTCTACTTCCCTGTGATGAACTGGATTGGGAATTGATCTTGCTTTTATAAGGTTGCTTTTCATCTGGAGAACCTGGGATAATTCTCCTCCTGGAGGCAGAAATGTATAGTGCTGCTTCCATAACTTGATGGCAGCTGCCCGTGCCGTATATGACTGAAATGACAGTAAATGATGAATTTGGTTCCATGTTACGTGGCCAGCTGGATAGGTTATTTAGGCCCAGTGTGTCCATGTGACAGTGCTTCAGTGATCTGTTTGTTGAGATTGATGTGGGCACCTGCCTTCTTCTTTCACCCTCAGTTCTGTAAGTGAGTGGAATCAGATCCTTTACTTGGAAAGATGAAATATTAAAGCCTGGGATGCAATATGAGTGCTTCTGCATAAGGATCCATGTTTTCCTGGATCCACCTGTTAAGTTTTCCTCTTTTCCTGTTAACTTTTCATCTGTGACCTTGGAGATCTGTTAACTTTTCATCTATGACCTTGGCCACCAGGAGATGGCTCTTGGATAACACCATGCCTGTATGTCCGGTTTCAGAAATCCCACCAGACTGCCCTGAATATCCTTGGGAAAGAGAAATGGATGGTTAGGGCAGAGGTTTGTATGCATTATGTATGTTAATGTGTCATGAGTTGCCCCATTTCCTCTCTATTGAATTTGTACGGTCTTTCAGCTGAAGTGCAAAAACCTTGAAATGATGCAGTCTTGGTGTCTGCACTAATATACAGACAGGTGGCCATACGTCACTAAGGCAAACCAGCGTATAAAAATACCTTCTGAATTTTTAAAGCATGAGTCTCCAAAAATCATTATGTCAGCTAATTTTTGCACCTCAGGGCCTTGGCACAAGCTACATGTCAGGCTGGGTGGCAAGTGGCTGCCCTGTACCCCATGCAGACTGCATCACGGTGCTCTCACAGGTTCTCCCATCGCTCTGCTCCCATCCCTTTGGTTGTGTCCCTGTTTCCCCTCCTTCTACCATGGTGCTGGTCCTGCAGGGGGTTGGTGTCAAGTGGAGCAAAAACAGAGCCGTAGGCTTCCCCTGGCACTGCGCCCACATCTATAAAATCAGGAGGCAAGTCTCCGATTACTACTGCACAGCACCCAACCCAGTGGGATGCCATCCCCAGGCAGGTCTCTGAGCTTCTGTGAGAGGGATAAGAAAAGATTTATCAGAGTAGAAAGGAAAAGGTATAAAACATCTATTCGAAGCCCGGAATATATTTAGTGATTTGGCAACCTCCTCCCATAAAC
Organism: Tauraco erythrolophus; assembly: GCF_009769465.1. Lineage (NCBI taxonomy): Eukaryota > Metazoa > Chordata > Aves > Musophagiformes > Musophagidae > Tauraco > Tauraco erythrolophus. Next base: position 117,624,441 of record NC_141465.1, on the reverse strand, counting down.
ATTTGTAAGTTACGATATTCTTGGTGACATTTTGGAAATGGGGCTGCAAGTATATGTTTATTTTGGAAAGGAAATGTTACATCAGGTTTCCGAAATGCTCGCACATGCTTAGAGGTGTTCTTTTGTCTACTACCATGGGTGCGTTTCCTACACTCTTCACTGAATAGTGACTCTTTCACCTACTCACTGAGATAAATAGATTTGGTAAGCAAGGTTGGAGAAGAAGCTTTCTTCTCCGCGCAGCACAAATATGTCTGTGTGCATATGAAAACATACAGCCATCAAGTTTTTGCCGGCTGCAGTACTTCCCTGGTGCTAACTTTCCGAAACCTTTCATTAGAGTAGAAAAAGCAGAGGGGAAGTTTAGTGCTGTAGACATGAGCTGGCGGGAGTGACAGGGCTTTACCAGCCTCGCTTCCCCTTATTGCATCACAAACAGTGCAGCAGCCGGATGATGGAGTCAGGCAGGGAGCACACGGGGTACAGCAGCGATGCACAGGCAGCCTGGAGCACCCTGCCTGTAAAAGGACCTTTGGGGTGGTGCTGTCAGTGGGCAGGTCCCATGCCTTATAGTGATTGATCTCAAAAGGTAAAAATAAATAAACCAACCCGCCAAGAAGTGCCGAAACCGGGAAACAGGAAAAATAGGTTTTCCCAAAGGACTGTTCAGAGGTTAACCAACAGTTTCTTTCTGGCAGATCAGGACTTTGTTTATTGATTTTAGTTTGGATTTTGAGAGACCCTTGAAAATTGGTGTTTTGGTGGAAGCTGGGGACAGGATGCCATTCTACAGCCTGTGCAGCGTAGAATCATAGAATCATAGAATGGTTAGGGTTGGAAGGGACCTCAAAGATCATCTAGTTCCAACCCCCCTGCCATGGGCAAGGACATCTTCCACTACACCAGGTTGCTCAAAGCCTTGTCCAGCCTGGCCTTGAACACTTCCAGGGATGGGGCATCCACAACTTCGCTGGGCAACCTGTTCCACTGCCTCACCACCCTCAGAGGGAAAAATTTCTTCCTTATATCCAACCTAAATCTCCCCTCTTTCAGTTTAAAGCCATTGCCCCTTGTCTTATTACTATATACCCTTGTAAAAAGTCCCTCCCCAGCTTTTCTGTAGGCCCCCTTTAGGTACTGGAAGGCTGCTATAAGATCATCCCAGAGCCTTCTCTTCTCCAGGCTGAACAGCCCCAACTCTCTCAGCCTGTCTTCATAGCAGAGGTTCTCCAGCCCTCGGATCATTTTTGTGGCCCTCCTCTGGACTCACTCCAGCAGCTCCATGTCCTTCTTGTGTTGTGGGCTCCAGAGCTGAATGCATTATTCCAGGTTGGGTCTCACAAGAGCTGAGTAGAGATGCAGAATCACCTCCCTCGACCTTCTGGCCACACTTCTTTTGATGCAGCCCAGGATACAGTTGGCTTTCTGGACTGCATCCCTAGTGCTGCCTCTGCCTGACCATCACACATCTCTGTGTTGTGATTCCCAATGGGAAAACCACCAGATGCAGAAACTCCTGCCCGGGTTGTTGTGAAGCCAGCCATGGGGATGGGGCTGCTGCTGCCCAGACCACCTCAGTCCCTGCCACCCTGCAGCGCACACTCTGATGTTGGCCAGCCCCCGGGGTGCCTGCTGGGCGTCTCTTCACTTCTTCTCACAACACCAACACTGTCTGGGTTTTGGCATCAGCCCGGGTGTTTCTGACTCGTGTCGGGCTGAATAATGAAAAGCTGAGGTGTATAATTGTACCAAACCATCACTAAATTGCACTATCATCACCACAAGCTAAAATCCTGCTTGAGCCCTGCCCTAAAAAAAGACTGATGAGGCTCAGAAAATAACATGCATGTTCATAGAAAGATTTTCTTTCTGTTGCCTTGGCCACAGTGTTGTGTGAAGAGAAATACTGGGGAGACAGAGGGGGAACTGGGACAGAGAAATATATGGGTGTTGTAGGAAAATCACGTTTGTGCACAAGACATGGGAGAATTATTCACAGGCAAACCCATCCAGATGGAAATATGACCCCTGTAAATCTGCCACATTAGGGAAACCCACAGTGAACTGTTAGCAAATGCTAGATACACAGGCTGCATTACCTCCAGTTTTTATGAGCTTTCCAAACACATTAGCACTAGCAGACATTCCCTTCCAAGAAAATCAAGATATCCAAGCAGCTATGTGAGGCTAGAAATGAGTGAGCTGTGCTTAACTTGCACTGAATAAACATGGTTCCACCAAATCTGCCCCAAAAGGGTACATTTACCTGAACACTAGTTTTATGAACCTCACGTTCCTCGTGCAGTTACAGCCATGCAGCAGATCCGAACTGGAAGCTCCAGAGGCAGTTGTATTTCAGTGAGATCTGATGCGACTTTCTCTTTTAAAATCCCAATACCTAGAATCTCATGCTGCTCATGCATTGTGAGCAGCTAAAAATGGGGCCATATCCTGGACAGATGGAGAAAAGCTGAGTTGAAAGGAAAAGTTGGAGAAGAAGAACACGATGAATGACTTAATAGCTCCACAGCACCCTCAACTTGCAGTTATCTAGCTGGTTCCTAGTGTAAATTAGAGCATCCTTTGGGAATGCTGAGTAGAAAGCATCCTCTTTTTTTTCTGGAATTCAGCACAGGAGCTTTAGCAGCAGGTATTTACCCTACAGTGTGAATCCTGCATTGCTCATCTTCATAGTATTTGCTGCTGCTCCATGCCAAAAAGGTTGTGGTAAGCTGAGAGCATCCTCCATGCTCTGTGGTCCTGGAGGATCTGCACAGAAGAAAGCCCAGGTACCAAGCCCTCCCTGCCTTCTCTTTTGATAGCAGCTTGATAATAAAATTGTTAAATACTATGTGAATAATTGCTAAGTGGAATTCACGAACGTCCTGGGATTCAGGCCACAGCAGTTATTAAGGCTTTGTGCAGGTAGGATCATGTTTACAGGAAATACTCCATTCTGTCCCTTCCCATGCTCTAAAGTTTGCAGGGCCTTTTGTGCCTGATGCTCTGCCTCAGAGACTCCATAAACACAGAGAAGCACCTCACTTGGATAGTTCTGCCAGAGCTTGTCAGATAAACAAAGATCTACCGGCTCTCTCTGCCCCAAAACTACAGGGTGGCCCCGTGTGAAAGCGGAGTTCAAGTTTGCAGCACGTGGCATGTTTCCAGCAGTAGGGCCAAGTGTTGCTGATAAATGGGGATCCCAGTTGAGAACTCTGCTGTGGAAACGGGGACAGTGCAAGCACTGGGACAGTCTGAGGGTTGGGTGCCCCACATGATGCTACGTGTATGTATTTCCCTTCCCGCAGTACTCTATGGAGAGCCCTTAGTACTGTGCAAGGTTTAGAGCCATCCTCCCATGACCACACCTTCTGTCCAGATATGAGGAAAAATGGTCACGACTCAACCTTATGGAGGAACCTGCCAACAAACCTACCATTTCTTAATATCCCTTTCAGCCTTATTACATATGCCGTGTGAAATTCAGTCCAGTGCATCAAAGGGAAATTTGCCTTTGAAGGGCTGCATGCTTCCTGCATGCAAACATTGCTCTGATTTAATTAAGCTTGATTTTATAATCAGTGTAATTAAACCAGTATGATTCTTGTGAGCGAATACAGCTGGTGCAAGCACCTCAACGTGCATATGACCTGGTACCAACACTGCCCATAAGCGAGTGACATTCAGATTTTCCTACCGTTCACTTTTTCTTATATTTTACTTCCAATTTTTATGCATTGTTGCCTTTGCTCACATTACTATGCTCATTAAGATTGTTTATTTTTTGTTTCTCTGCACTGAAGATTTTCTTATAGTCGTTGTCCAGAGTTCCACCTTTCAATTGCAAATTGCAAGGCAAAGTTAAAAGTCAGTAACTGGATATTCATCCATGAGAGACCTCGCATAAGACATGAAAGGATAGCATTTCATTTGAGATAAGGCCTAATCTCTTCCCTTTGTGAGCAACATTTCTGAACTAAATCTGAGCACTTGGACCTGGAGCTGTTTAACTTTGCTCTCAGCTAGGTGGGTAGTGATGGAAATACACAGAACTGAATCTGCAATGAAATCCTGAGTACAAAATGCAGGTGCCATTAAGAGAAGGGAGGTCAACTTTAGGAGACACCACCTAAGTGTTCAGATATGAGCAGGACACACATCTCTTCAGTACAAGCTTGAACTTTCTTGGATCTTGCTGTACCCGTCACACTACTTGACTCCTGGAAAGCCCACAGTCCACAGCACTTGCTGTGATGCTCAGCACCAGGTCTGGTTTCTACACATCAGCATATTCTTGAGAAAAGACATCCTATCACCTAAAATTTGATGAGGGGTTGTTTTCAGATGCTTGTCCGAAAATTGTGGTTGAGAAGCACCATTATCAGCGTCCAGATCACAAATAACCTGTACTATTTTGTGTGTTATAACCAGGTGTTGCTGACGGACTCCCTGGAGCTCCACAAAGCATTTGCCACGTAGACAGCCAAATTCCCATTTCAGTGGGTTGAAGCACAGAGTGATAAATTAGGTAACATGAGTCGAGTTGGCATATATGCGCCCAGTGAGAATTATACATTCATGATAGGAACATTTATAGTAACAATAAGGGGAAGTTATTGGGGTTGCATTAAGAATAGTGCATCTTTGGTTTATGGCTGATGGGACTCAAATTTATTGCAAGCAGTGCAACATTTTATTGCAACAGTGGACTGTTGACGTTGGCTCCTTAGGAAAAATGAAGGAAGCTCCCATGAACGGGGAATGCTTTCGAGTGTAACATGCATTCATCCATGAAAGTTATCACATTATCATCCTCGCTCTGGATTCATTTCAGACATTGCTTTCTCTCTCTTTAATTCACAACCTAGACAGTTTTTACTGTAAGTGTGTGTAAGAACCCAGGGGGCCATATTTTTTGTCAGTTTGTGTTTTTAACACACTGATGGATTGTATTGCACTTCTGATCCCTCCCTGGATTTACTGTTTTCCATTCACGACAGAGAACTCCCTTTTCCTAACAACCTGTGGGACTGTCAAGCCATGAATGACAGACATTAGAAAAATGATGGGCAAGATTTTTATTTGTCCTTTCATAACATGCTGCAAAATTTTTCACTGCAAGAGTGGGATGCTTTCAAAACTGACTCAGATGAATAAAAAATGAGCTAGACATCCTCCCGCTGACTGGGGCTCCGAGAGGAAACGGCTCTATTTTTCTTGTACACAGTGTTGAATTACTCAATATAACCCGATGAACATATTTTCAGCTTCTGTAAGCCGAGATGGGATCCCAAGCTTTACTGCACTCCATCGAGTGAGGATTTGGCTCTCCTGCCTGTCTCAGCCTCTAACCACACCGCTAGCAGTTTACAGCTTAAATGGTCCATGACACGAGGGCTGAAATTCCAGGATCTTCTGGCTAATGTGGCCAATGAGGACTGTTGACCTCCAAATGGAGTTTGGCTTTTGCTGCAATGCAAGAAGGTTTAATCACTGGAAAGGGCCGGCCAGCAGGACCAGGGCAGAGGAACGCCCGTGGTCGCTGCCAGGCTCCCACCACCTCCCCTCCACCTCTCGAGTGCTACTTTCAGCATCCTAATGTTTTAAGGGAAAAAGCGATAGTTTTGGAGTGTATCCAAGCTGCTCCTGACTCCAACATGGCAATTGTAAGAAACAGATTTAGGAAGGACCTCAGGACATCACCGAACCTCATCATCAAGCAGCTTTACCTAGGTCTTTCCTAAAGGCCTCCTGGGTAACTTCTCTGTAGAAATGAGCGGTGATGGGGATGTGCAGCCTCCTTCCTTGTCAGCCTGTCTCTGCATTGTCGCCACAATTGGGAACTGTTTTCCCTGATGCCTGACTGAAACTGCCTCCAGTTAAGCCTATGACAACTTGTCCTAAGCCCGGGGATATGAAAAGAGTTTTTTCTTTCCTCCTGAGATATACCTTCTACATATTTGGACACTATGTCCCCACAATCCTCTTTTCTAGACTAAACAATACCAAATCCTTCAGCTTTTCCTTGCAGTTGATGATTCTTGGTCCTCAGATCAATCTTGTTCTCGGAATTCTTTCCATTTGGTACATTTTCTTTCTAAATCATCATTTCCAAAGGGGGATATGTTTTGTTTGTAAGGATGCCGCGCACATGTTTCTCTTCCTTTCACACCCCACCTCCAAAACAAATGTTCCTCTGCTTTTTTATTAACTGAAGAAAGGTGTAGCCATGGGGCGGGGTACAGGGAGGTTGGCAATCTGTCCTTAATATTTTAGGAAAGCATTTATTATTCCCCATGATGCGGAAAGCCATTTAGCAAGGAAAAATGTATTAGTTTCACGTTTCCTAAGTGTCATTATAAATGCTGAAGCCAGAAAATATACGTAAAGCCATTAAAATATTTGTATAGTGTAAGTTTAGATAAGATTCCAACAGATAGTCCTACCACGCTTATTTCTCAATATGAACGCTGTGACCCAGCATTTCTCCTGAATCAGCAAGATACGGGTCCTGGTTATCAAGCAAAGCTAAATGGTTATTGCTTTTAAATTAACAGAAAGGTGATCGCTACTGAAGTGCATACATTTGGATGGAAATCTAAGCCATAGGATAATTATGGACTTGATTTATTTCAGGCTTCAATCCTGAAAAAAAAAAAAAAAGAGTTTGTTACTGTGGTAACTCCCAGACCCTTCAAAACAAAAGCTGTTTTATAAACTTTGTTAAAAATTAAACTTTTTTAGATCACAAAGTAGGGGTAAAAAAAAAAAATCTAATTAAAAAAAAAAAAGGTTAATCTATTTTGGAAAAAAAATTCCTTCAGGGTGCTGAAAGAGTGAAAAAGTTCATTGCCATGAGTGCTCAGGAATTTGGGCAGAGGAGCATCAGGAGAGGACCTAAAGGAGTGGGAAGGAGATGCGGGGCAGAGGAGACACAGAGCTGGCAGCTGCAGTGCTGCCAAGTCAAGAAATGCCACATGCAGGAAGAGGGGACAAGGAGGTAGAAGGAGCATTGTGGGCACAGCGCTAAGTATCTTCTCAGCAGCAGCATGGGCTTGGCTGGGTTGCTGTCATGGAGATGGTTGCAGGCGCACAGCGAGTCGGTGACCTGGACGAGGAGGACAGGATACCTCTGGAATGCTTTGCCTGGCCCTCACTGCGAGCAGGGAGCAGCGTCAGCTTGGCGAAGGAACTGGATCTTCCCTCAACCTAAAAATAGCAACGTAAATTTTGTGTACGCATTAATTATAACTGTTACAAGAGTAGAGTGTGGAAAAAACCCTAATTAATGTGAGGCATGTTCAAATTACTTCACTGAAAGCCATGCTTTTTTTCTTCAAGGAACATGACTCTTTTTTTCCTAGGTGCTTTTTAATATTACACTTAAATGATCCAGTTTTTAGGGGGACTTTCCCTCTGAAGAACCCTCAGGCATGGGGTCGGATTGCTGGTCACCATAAAGGTGGTGTGCATCAGCAATATAGCATTATCACACATTACAATACTTTACACACAACCTGAATACAAGAACACTCTACAATTATTTTAATGTAATTGGGACATAAGCTAATGACAGGCCTGAGGAGAAATAAAACATGTTGCATAGATAATCACTATTAGATGCCCCAGGACTGTTTTGGGACAACACGCAAGCCCACCAGCTTCACATCTTATGTGTTTGCAGTTGTCAAAACCTAGTTAGCTGTGGGGATGTGTACGTGGTCACAAAAATTTAAAAAAAAAAAACAACAGACTATAATTAGTGTCAGGAAGAGCACTGTGCATTTATTAAAAAGAAATCTGAAATAGTAATCACAGGACTATCATGTTGATTCTGCTGCCGTTCAAGGTTCACAGCTTAGTTCTGCACTAAAGACGTTTGCTGTTGGCTCGAAGACTTACAGGTCAGTGGAAACTGTTGATCCTGAGAGGCCTGACAAGAAAAATAAGTGAATTATGGGTTTTGGCCAAGTCGTGTGCTTACCAGGCCAATTTCGGTAACCAAGGCAGCAAAAAATCCATTTCAGTGAACTGAAATGAAAATGCGTGTAAATGTGCAGTCTAGGTTTTGCAGGATCTTTAACGCTTTGCAGTATGACATAATGGCACATGCTTTTATGTCCTCAGAACATTTCTGCTAGTTTCAAAAGGTTGAACTGACACTGAAGTCACATTATCCACTTACTCTACAATGTATTCTGGCCCTGTGCTTTATTTAATGCTTTGCAATGTTATTTGGATGCCATAATTTTAGTTACCTCACTGGATCGATGAGGAAAAGTAGAAAACTGCCAGACGAAGGTTATTTCACACACAAAGTCATCAGCAGCCCAGGCCTTTCCTAGCTTACCTTTCCGTCTTCTCCAGTGGAATGCAAACCCATTAAAAATGGTGCATGAAACCTCCACCTCTGCATTCACACGCAAGATACTCGTAAATCATATTTCTTTCAGAGAGTTTTATAATCTGATGTTAACGAAGACTCTAGGGTAGCGTCACGTTTGAGAAGGAACCGGCGCCAGAAAGGAGGTTGATGTATGGTCACATACCTCCAGTGTTATCAGTGGAAACCCTCTGAATTACATCAGTGCAAGAGCTTTCCCGTTCCTTTGGTTCAAAAGTTTCTATTGGCAGGGTGATGAAAATCCCCCACCGCATCTCGTGAATAGTTTACACTGCAAATTCCAGAGCCCTGGCTGCTCCACCACGCAGGTCCCAAAACACAGCAGCCTCGCTGCTTCCCATCTGCTGCCAGGCCCTTTAGACCACTCCAGAGACACGAAGCGTTCCTCAGCTCACAGGAAAGGTGCTGTTCCAGCTGTGGGTGAGCCGGAAGAGGCTGCAGTGCAGATGCAAAGCTGTGCTCCAGCCTTGCGGGTCTTTGCGCGGAAATTTGGTGGGTGCTTTGCCAGGTGACGGGGTGGTTTGCAGGGCACAAGTACCACTCCCATGCCTCATCAGTCTCGACCTGAAGGATTAATGTCAGCTCTTTAAGTTGTAACATAAGAGCCCATCTCTTAAACCCCAGCTCCTCACACCGTCCAGCAGATCAAGGTCACTGGCAGAGTCATTAACCTGATCAATAACCAAGATATGGCAGAATATTGTAGCCCCCGCCTGCCTCTCTCCCCTTTCAAACCCTCTGAAAACAGCTGTTAGTGGTGTCTCACTCCCCCAGCCACCCCTAGCCACCCCACCATACCAGCATGCCCCACCCCAGCTCCCCCTGTGACCATCCCCTCTAATCTGGGATGGCCACCCTGGGTTTCCGAGTAATGACTGCTCGCTATAGACCAACCTGCACTCAGAGAAGGGGAGAAGTATCTTCAGCTGTGTCTTCATCCTCTGCCTAACCCAACCCAAAAAGGTATTTCCTTAATCTCCACATCTCAGAGACTATGGGAACGAAGGTGAACTTGACTTGCCAGCCTGTGGCTTTGGTTGCTTTATTGCATAATTAATTGACATGTATGGACTGGTGTGCAATTGGCATATGAGCATTAGCTAATGAAGTATGTGCATGGCAATGGGGATAAAAACGACGTACTCTTCCAGAAAGTCTTACCAAAAGGCTAGCGATCAGAGCGGGCTGATTAGTGAAAGCTCCTTCTTTTACTCAGGGCTTTGAATATTATAAAGTATGACAGTAAAATAAATACCACATTAGGGGATAATAGTATCCTACTGCTAAATTAATACCTAAATGACGTTGTGGAAGGATTTCCATTATAAAATTTATTTTCTTTCTGGCCTATATATTGATCTATGTGGAGTGGGTATCGTTTTGTCTACTAGTTGTTACTGTTGTCAAGTGGGAATGATTCCAACCAGGAGCTTGCTTGGCTCAAATGCCACTCAGCTCCCTGCATAAAGAATTGTAAATTTACAGGTCCTAGACTGTAGCATTGTGTAAGGTGCAGTCCGCATTTTCATATGGACCAGTAAAGTTGCAATGTTCATTTCTGAGCAGTACCAAAGAGTTATTGGAATAAAAGCTCATATTCTCACAATACTCTAGAAAATTTCACAGGACAGTGATAAATATAAAACAAAAAAAAAATGAAGTGCAGCTCAGTAAAATAATTGTGGCTGATATAAAGTCACTGGTGTCTTCGCTGCCCTGCGTGAGGGATGACGATGATGGTGACATACAAAAACCTCTGAGAACTTTGCTTTGGCTTGATTTCAAAGTTAAAAGTTTTCTTTCCACATAATCACTTCTTCCTCTTTGCTTTCTGTAGTTACGTACAGCAGAGAATATTTTCCTAGGCATAAAAAAATGCATTTTCCCTTGTTTCACCCCAATTTACTGTTTGTTCATCTTTCTGAATAGCTGCTAGCATTAGTCATTTGTTCTCAGTGGTGCTGACGTCCTGCCTGTGCCTGGAGGCCTTTGAGGATAGCTGGCAGCAGAAAGCTGGCTGTAGGCCAGATACTTTGTTTTGGGCAGTATGTTGCCCCAGTTTGCAGTATGTTGCCCCGTTTTGCAGTATATTGCCCCGACTACCCTCAGTTTTGGCTGATAGACCCAGTTTTTTCTGTAAGAATGAATCAAAGGCCGGTCACTCTGGTCCTTCACAAGTCTTCTCTACTAGGTGTTTTGTTATCTTTCATAGCACTGTGTTTGTAGCTCTCCAGGCAGTTTTCAATCCATGTGACAATGTTCCTTTCCAGGCCAGTTTTGATTATTATTCTTTGATGTGCGATACCCTATCATTCGCTTTACTAAAATCCCAGAATATTTCCTTTACGTCATTGCCTTTGTCCAGTAATGGTAAAACTCCATCATAAAATGTAATCAAGACTATCTGGCAACATCTTTTATTTAGAAGCACATGTGGCTTTTTGCAAATAATTCCGCTGCCCTCTTGGTGTTTCATGATTATATTTTTGATCTTAATGTTGTATTAATGTGGAGGGAAGAGAGAGACACACACATTTGTTTCTTACCTGACCAATCATTTTTTAGGCATTTACACATGTTCTATAATGCAGAGCACATATGCAAGGGAGCTATGTTGTTTCTCCATGTGGTTTAGGCTGTTTGTTTATTTTATCATTAATTCTCAGTGAGAATGTCGTCCTTTCCCCCAGATGTTTATTACTTTTGCAAACCAAAAAGGATTTCTCTCATAACTTGCATCGCAGATCTAATACTTGTAAAATGCGCGAGCGATGCCAGCGCAGTAATGGTTTCAAGAGCTTTCTGTATGCAGAGCTGTGGTTTACTACCATGCCACGGCTTACCACAATCTATCTATCTTATTTAGCAGATAGCCATAGCTTTTAATCAGTAAACCAAATCTTGGCCAATTTGAAAACACAGCACTTGGGGGAGGAAGATTTGGGAGAGAAATGCTGCACTGATTTCTTTCAGCTTTTCTATTTAATTCCACTTTTAAAATTATTATCACAGATTCCCACCAAGGAGAAAAAAGGTGACAATCAGGAAACATTTGGATGTTGACGAATTGGAAAAGACTAGTCCAAATTTGTCAATTATATTTTCAACCTTAACCTTTACACCCCATTGATCCTTTTTTAGGTGTATATGCGTCGCTGAAAATGCAGAGTGCATAAGCATGGAGATTTATGAGGTTTAAATATATTATCTCCACTCAAGAATTTTCTCTCTGCAGAGTTTTTGCTTACTTTGGGTGTACTCAGCTACTTCTACATAGTTTACTTCTAACTTCAAGGAGAGCAGGCTTGGAAATAAACACATATATACATAATAGGGAACTGACGGGGACAAGTCAATACATTATAGTTTCATGTATCTGTGAGCCTGGGTGGGTGTATATATGTATACACGTTTTGTCCTTGGAAACCTTACAAACATGCTTGATTGAGGAGATGAAAGATATATATTCAGTATATAATGTAAAAATGAACTGGTTGTTTGGAAGGAGGTGGCTCATATTTCTGATATGTCCGAAGTTTAATTTCTTCAAATAGAGTCTCTATTTTTGCCTTGATAACATGAAAACACTGGTGGGACTTGCTAGAGAGATTTATTATACTAGCTGAAAGCTGAAAAGGTATCTCTGACCAGCTGGTGGTAAGGACAGGAGATAGGCTGAATTAAGTCACCATAATGAACAGGGTTTGATTTAAGGAGGGAGAAGTTTTTTAATGACATCGAATTCCACTTGTGACTTTTTCCTCAGCAGAGACAAGCTGTAACTGCTTTACGTTGAGCAAGATATAAATCTTTTGATCTGGTACTATAGTAGCCAAGATGTCCAAGATAACGTTGCTTGATTTAGAGTTTGTGGCATCCAGTTGAGAAGGAGATGTGAGAGCCGTGCTGTAGAGCACCGCAGCAATAATCACACCAAACATCGGACAGAAACGTTTTTTTTTTCTTCATTATGTGCTTTTTACTACAGACAAGTCCGTGCTAAAGCAGTGTTTTACATCAGTTGTCCTGCACACAAGGACAGCAATGGTCTGCAATTCAGCATTTTTGTAAGTTTGGCCCAGAAATCATTTCAACTGAATCCACTGTGCTTGCAGAGAGGCTGAATGTCGCACTGGTCACCATCCCACGCAGACTTTGGGCTTCGCTGAGACGCGCAGTGAGTCACCAGTGAGAGGGTTGTGACTTTTCAATATCTCAGGGATGGGAAATTCAGATCTTGTCTCTAAATTAAGTTATCCTCTGGAAAACTGCTGAGTCAGCCACTAAATTATCTCAAAACCATTTTCTGTTCGGAAATCATAACGCTCAGATAAATGAGTTCAGCTCACAGTGGTGCAGCCAGAAGCAGCAGAATGGGAAATGATAGTACCCAGCAGAAAACGAAGGGGCAATGTCTGGGGCAGGGGAAGTAGTTGAGGAGAATCAGGCTCAAGTCTGAGGGAAATCTATCTCACTGAGCCCATTATTTAAAACAAAAAAAACAACCCAAGCAGGTCACGGTTTAAAGTCTTTTGGATTCTGAAGATGGCTTTAGTTAAGAAACTTACCAAAATACAGTTTAATTCACAAAATTCAGCTGCATAGGTAGAAGTTGCAAAAATCCGTGCACCTTCTGATGGCTTGTCTTGGTTATTCTTCAGAAAGAACCAAAACATCAATTATTCTGGTAAAGTATCTCCTAAGCATTGCAATAGACAGGAGTCTCAATTGTCCTTTTGCGCCCTTCCCAGCAAGGCTGCAGTCACCACCCCGGGAGAGCCACAGGAACAACCCGGACAAGGGATGCTGTGGATCAGCCCCTTCTATCTCAGTGACAGCTATTGGGGGAAATAATCTCACAAGGTAACAACTAAAACATATTTCTATAAAACTGGTACTCTAGAAACTCACTTTTATTAGACAAGACTGTGTCTCAAACAATAAAATAAATTCAACCCCCTTCCATAAGATTTCTTCTGCTTCAATTGTCTTTGGAGAAGATGATTATTGTTAACTGTCTAACTTCTTATGTAAAAACAAAGAATTTTGACAGTGGGGCCTAATTTTGGGGGAGAGTTTCTTTCCTCTGTGTTGAAATTGTGAATGAAAGGACATGGGATGAATATGCAAATGCAGAAAAGAAAATAGATGATATTTGCATGCAAGACTAAAGAAATACACATTTTCCCGTTGTTTATGGTTGTTGTCGTCCACGGAACCTCTTCCCTTGTCCTTTCCAGGTGTGACGGCTCCTCAGGAAGGTGTCTTCATGCATTTCTGGTCTTGCCTCTCTTCGTCTGTCAAAACTCAGTATCACGCTGTACCAGCTCAAGCTTTCTGGATCAGCACAGTGGCAGATTGACAAATTTTTACCTTGATCGCCATAAAACAGTAACAATATGTTTCTTTTCCCCATGACGTAACAGGAAAATCTCCTTCAGGGTAAATCGAAGGTGCCATAATCTCTTCTGCATGTCCTGGAGCATTTGCCTGTGCCCATTCCTGGCTCTGTAAGCTTCCTCAGCCCCTTGTATGTGCACACATTCACATGCACAGACACCTGCCCGGGCAGTTTCATTGCTTCCCTGCCCACTGCTGGCTCCAGTTTCCTCCAGCGGTTTTCAGCCGAAGGCTCTGGCCATGCTGTGCAAGCTCCCAACCTACTCTCCCAGCAAGCCCTCGCATGTTCCAACCACTTGACTGCACCATGGGCAGCTGCAACAGGAGCCGAACAGGTGGTCTCTGCTTCCAGCTGGGAAGGGAGCATTCATCTTGCCCTCCTGCAGCCCGCAGGGACAGGAGATGCCTGCAGTCATGAAATCCGAATGGTGTGATCTTAATAAATCCATATGACTTTGTCTCTGCAGATTTGAGATGAGTCCGGCATATGAGTCGGCATGAGGAGGAGATCAGCCTGACCTGGAAATGGCTACTACAGTCCTCGGGTAAGGGAGAGCGTCTTAAAAATCAAACCTTGGAAGCTGTGCTTTGCAAGCTGGACAAGCGTGGGCTGCATGAACATTGTCATTTACTGCATCATTCATGGCCAGAGAGGATCCCTGGCAGTAATGACAGTGACCCCTGCTTTGAAACTGGGTAATTGCCATTTGGTCACAGCATGCATGATGTTGTACTGCAGTCACAGCAAGTCCAGCAAAGCAGCAAGGAAGCATCACTTCCCAAGGAATCATTTCAGTCCTGCTGCCCAGAGCTCAGCTTTGCACAGCCTGCAGCTGGTTTGCAGGAAGACCCCATTGGCTGAGAGTGTGTCAAAATCCCTCAACCGCCTGTCCCGGAGCTCAGAGGAGATCCAGGAGGAGACCCGCACCTCTCGCTGCGCCTTTGCTAGCGATGGCAGCAGCAGAGGACCAGCCACCACAGGTCCGGGGTGCTGCAGGGCTTTGCTGCCGGGTTCCAGCTCTGCTGCGTGCTGGGTCACTGCTGGCACATTTCGTGGCTTGGCCTCTGACTTCTGGGTTTATCTGGAGATATTTCTGGATTATGTGGAGAAGATGGGAGCTATAAACTACTGAGAGTTAAGACGTTTGCAAAAGGAAGCCAGATGAAGCAAATTTTTTCTTGTCTCCACAAAGATCCATCCCTGCATTGACATGTTGAGAAGAGATGAACATTTCCTCTCTAAGAAATCATATGTTGATCCAGCTAGCAAATTGCCAGAGTCATTCCATGAAATGCCTCAGACACTTAATCTGATATCAATTCCCTTTTCTCACCCTAAATCCTGCTTTTTTGACAACCACAGTTAATCATGCCTACCTACCATGTGCCGTGACATGAGCCACACCTCGGGAGCATAACGAGGTTGCTCCTCACCGCTTCCATTCCCTTGGGCCTCTATTATTAACCACCTCTGGTAAGAGGTTAACCAAACGATGGCACTTTTACATCCCTGCAAATGTACCCCACATTTCTTGACGAAGACGTCTGTTGACTCGAAAGGCCATCACTTACTGCAGGCAGCTACTTCTCCATGCAAAGGACCCAGTTCCTCTGTTGCACAATCTGTCCATCTGATCTTCTCGCTGCAAGAAAAGAGACATTTGCTGTTTTCTCAGCACACAGGAGGCAGTCGGCTCTTTCATGGGTAATGACTACAGCAAGAAGGTACAGTCCTCTCCTATTCTTAGAATCAAACAGCAATGTGTATCTCTACTCTGAAAATATTAAAAATTGCCAATGCACTGTCTGCATGTGTACTCCCCGTAGCCTTTAGGAATGCCTACGGTTATAGAAAAGGTGGGAATTGTGGCTTCACTCTGGAATTGTGGTGCTGGACATGAGTTAATGATAATAAATCAGAGCAGCTACCTACATGCTGGATTACACGTGTGTGTAAAGTTTGCCACCTGGTTTGAAACTGTTTGTCCCAGTTGCTTCCAGCTGGAGCCATCTGGTGTTTCCTTACAGCTTGAGTTATAGGTACCTTGCCCCTTAAACTGGTTTCCAATGCTGTCTTCCTGGTTTGTCCTGCCAGCCCGGGCTGGCTCCCAGCGGTGGAGGACCACCGAGTCACCAGGGTTCACATGTTCTGTCCCGTGGGCTTTGTGTCCCTGGCCAGGTCCAGCACCATGGGGTATGAGCTCTGCAGTCCAGGCGGCCCACGTGGTATCTCCCAGACAGTCCTCGCATGCTTTCTCCCCGGTACTTTTCCACTTGCTCACTGATCTATCTAACCTTATTTTTGAGGTCTGCTAAATATACAGCCAGCCATAGGCTTCAGCAAGCAAACCACAGAACCCAAACAAAAGAAAGCTCATTCCTCATTTCCCTGACCAGACTCAAACAACATCTACAACACTTCCTCAATTTAAACATGTGAGATTTTCCTGCCAGACCCTGCAAAAAAAACCCCAAACCATCCTCTCTGGCAAATGCTGGTCAAGCTGCAATGGACACCACACATCTCTCTGTGCCACTTGCCTCTGCCACCGCTCCTGGGTGCCCAGGCCCTGGAGACCATCCCCTTGCTCCTTTGGTTAACCAAGGAGTTGCTGCTAAAGTCTTTTTTAACTGCTGAATGTGTCCTTTAGCGCTGTGCTCTGGATTCACTGCTGATGTGAGAGCAGAGCTATTTCTGGTGGGTCCTGTGGCACTGTGGCATATTTTCAATGCTCTCCACACGATCAGCACCCACTGTCCTGGTGCACCACTGGCCCTGGGCACTGTCTGCTGGAGAGCTCTTGTCGTTTGGGTTCAAAAGGATAAACCCACTGTATCCTTTGATTACCTTAGAAGAGTAAATTTCCTTGCTTTTTAGGCAGCGTATTTTTTAATGTGATATTCTGCAAATAGATTTTCTACATGCAAAATGAAAAGCCTCAGATCATCAGCTCCAGCCAACAGCTTGTGAAAGTGAAGTGGCTCTAAATGATCTCTGTGCACGAGTTCACTTTTAAAAACAGCTTTTAGACTGTCTGTGGAAATCCACTCCTTTTATGCAATTTCCTTTTTTCTGCAGCCCTCAGGATAAGACGGAACAACAAACCATAGGCTGTTTCTATTCCAGGGTAGCCTGTAAGAAATAACTGTGAGGTCCAGCAAAACAGCAGCAGCCTTTTCGAAACAGAGAACAGACGTGTTCCCTGTCAGCAGCGCTGCTCCCCTGTTCCCTTTGCACTTTCTGTAGACATTAGCCCCATGGAAGTCACTGGCTCCCCTTCTCCTCCATGCAAAACCTCTGTCCTCCTTCTTTATTCACCCTCACACATTTGCCTTCCTCCTCCCTGTTCCCTGAGATGCTTTTGCACTGGGGGACCTGACCAACCTGTCCCATTTTACTCCCCATCCTCCCATCAGGACACTGCTGCTCCAGTGGCTCAGCATCTCTGGCTGTTCCAGAAAGCTATCCCTTCCTTGTCTATCCCTGTCATCACCGGGGCGGGTGTTGCACTCTGCCACTTGCCTTGGAAAGTGCTCTCATCCCGCCCAGCTGCTGAGGGTTCCTCAGCCATATTCCACCATATGGCACCACGTCCCTCCACTTTATCGCGTGGAAAATACCAAGATAATCAGACCTGCCTCGCTGTGATTCATGTAACCATCTGTCTGGGCTTCCCACTATTCCAGTGCTGTAATACCCAGCCTGCTAGCCAGAATATAAGCGGGCTTTTACTGTCCAAATTTCTTAATCTAAACAAACATGAAAGGCCAAATTCTGCTCTGGGCTCCGTTTGCACAAATCCCATTTGTGACATTAAATGGAGCTGTTTGAATCACTCCGAGTAGGGAGTTGGGCCCAGGGTTTTCCAGCTGATTTATAGTGTCCATCTGGCTGCTCTTAATCAAGGGAGCCTGGCCTGAGCGCAGTTTTTAAAGAACGCCGATACACGCAGAACTCGGTTATGGCCACGGCCATGTTTGGTACCAGGGCTGATAACACAGCTCTGTCCCTCACGCATCACTTTTACACGACTTTCGAGCTTTCAGACATTGTCTGTCTGGTCAAGCGGGACCCTGCCTTAAGAAAACCCTCTGAAATCGAGATGATAAGCTTTTAAAGATAGTTTCACTGTGGGACAATTTAACTGCTATTGGGACTATTTCTGTAAACCACTCTTCACCACGGGCTAACGCACGTGTCTTCAGCTACAGGTGAAAAAATTGGGAGGTAAACTGGTCAGCTCCCAGTTCTGCTTAATACCTGAGATATCAGTTGCAGTTAGCAGGACCTTGGGCAGACCTGGTCTCCAGAAACGTACGCTGCAGCACCAGTGCTCCTGAAATCCCTTTCCCCAAAGGCAATGGCCACGCAGAGCTTCAGTCCTCTGCCCCAGGACCCAGCACATCATCAGGGAAGGCTGCGACAGGGTCCAGCTCCCACACTGTACTCTGCCAGCACTGTGCGTCTCGGGTCATCCTCCCCAGGGAGCCCAGCTCTCCCTGGGGTCCATCTCCTGTCCCATCTAAGTGGCAGCCTAGAGAGTCCAGCCCAGGCTTGCAGGAAATACTCACAGGAGATGTGGACAAGGATGAAGGTGGCAATGCCCTTTGAGTACCTTAAAAGTCTATTGTAAAGAACTGAAGCACCTTCTCGGTATGTACAACAAGCAGTGACAGGCATGCCTGAATCAGGGAAGGGCAATGAGACCCTTTCCAGTCATTTCAGGAGACTGAAATCGAGATTTCAAATCCTCCAGGATGCAGTCCTTAAAAAGTCATGTTGTGTGGCCTGTTTTTCCTGC
Source organism: Tauraco erythrolophus (assembly GCF_009769465.1). Taxonomy (NCBI): domain Eukaryota; kingdom Metazoa; phylum Chordata; class Aves; order Musophagiformes; family Musophagidae; genus Tauraco; species Tauraco erythrolophus. The sequence continues at coordinate 117,605,835 of NC_141465.1, read as the reverse complement.
CAGGCTCTGTTTACTTTGCACCACTGGCCAAGTGGGAGCCCAACAGCAGCCAGTCAGTCCAATTCCTGGTGGAAACATGTTAATACTGAAAAAGGAAGTTTTCGAAATTGAAATCTGCTTATTTTCTTTGTTTTGAAACCAAATGACTCCTACAGTTCCTTATAGCCTTTGTGGCATGCCCAACACTAGCAATATTTTAAGACTACAGTTCTTGAAACCCAGTGAACATGAGTGAATCTCACCTTGCTTTTAAGAATTAAAAAAGCTTCTTTTCCTCAGTATTTCAGAAAAAATAAAAATCTTTACATTGAAACAATGGAGCCTGCAGGTCCTAAAATCAGCCAAAAGGCAAATAAAAGTGGTGTGAACCTGTTAATTTTAAAATTTCAAGATTTCTGGATGTCAAGAATTGGTGACACAAAATTTGCATGCAGACAATTAAATGAATTGATTAATCAGTCAGCATGATAGAAAGGCTTTTGGATACTACCCACAGAAGTTGTTATTTTTATAACTCTTGGCTGTTTTAAGTTATCTTTGAAATTATTCTCTCATTAAAATTTGATGTTACTTAGCGTATAGCTGAAAAAAAGAAAATGTGTTAAATCTAAAAACCAGGAAGAAGCAGGGAAAAAAAAAAAGCTCTGAGTTTCCAAAAGCAATGCTGCCTCAGCCACATTAGGCCTCCTAGTCCTTTCATGCAGAAGTTGATTTGAAAGTGATGTCAGAAAAGGTAATAACGAGGCAAGATGGCAAAAAAAAAGCAAAGTTGGAGCTCTTGCAAAGCAGAGTTGGAGCTGTGTTAGGGTCATTCTTCAGGGTCTTCCCAAACTGTTCTGCACTTCAGTGCTGCCCGGCTTGGCCACACAGTGGCAAAGACAAGCCCTTGGGCATTGTTGGAAGGAAGAATTATTTATTGGGTAGATTGAAACCAAGGCCTTAAATATCTTTTTCAAACAGCAGAGAAGCCCAGGGAGAAGATGTGAGAGCCAAGGGGAAAATCTCTGTTCTTCTCTGGCTTCTTGTACACGAGCAGGACCCTGGAATCCCGCAGAAGCAGACTGACTCCTCTGCTTATAAACTTCTGCTTTCTGGGTCAAATCAGCATCTGACGTAAGCTGGTGCTCAGTGCATTAGCACAGAGAGGAGCTGCGTGAAGGCACCTCAGCTCTGAGTTTGCGTCATTTGCTGTCATCCCAGGCTAGACCATTCTCCCCTTCATTGTTTTCCCAGTGTCTTCCTCAAGGGGACTGGCAGCTAAAAAAAAGGGGTCCAATAATAAAGATAACTAGCTTAAAATTTTCCCCATTAATGATATTGCCTTTTCTCTGCCCTTAAGCCATTTTTTAATCCCTTTCAGTATTTTTCTGCCTATTCTGTGCCACACTTTTTGACCTTGCAAATCAATCTGTCATGCAGTGTGTATTAAATGCACCCCTGACAGCTGGATGAACCATGCCTACTGTTTCCCCCTCGTCCACTAATCCAGTAAGTAAATTTATCAGGTATGACCTACATCTCTTGTTGGATGGTAATTCATAAGAGAACCTCTCACGAGGCTGGAAGACGTGAGCGTGCAGCCCAAAGGCCTTACTAAAGGCAGTCGAAATCTGCAGTCATCATCCGTGACCCAGTCCTGCTCTCCAGCATGAAGTGAGAGTAAAATTAAAGCCGATGGGGTGACATGCAAGTGGTTCTGGCACGGATGGGAAGAGAGTCAACTCTGTCATTTACGATGCGAGGTTGTATTTGCTTTTAACATTCTCACATGTGGACAGCCTCCCATTTTCCTCATCAGAAGAAGCCTCACACAGCACAGCTGGTGGGGCTGGGCACTGCGTCCAGAGCTGAGCTGGCTACAGCCATCTAACCAAACCAGGAGGCAAGAAAGCTGGTTGTAAGACATCCAGACTGTCTCTGATGGATGTTCCTCTGACCTTGTCTTCAAAAATCTTTAATTATCCTTATAATTAGAAAGTTTTATTATTAAATGTCTCTGGCTGCAAATTTAGCTGATTACCTCTTGTGTGCCAGACTGGTCCCCCAGGGGTAACATAACAACGGATAAGGGCGCTCATTGGTGTTTTGTAGGGATTCAGGGTCAAAATCCAGGCCAAAGTAGGGATTTCATTACTGTCTTACTAGTGAAACTGTTACTGACCCAGTCACATGTTGTGGAGGATGAAGACAAGTGGGAAAGGGAATGAGCATCTCAGAGCGTGAAGGTGAGCACTGCTGCTCCATTCATCCCTCTCCTGTGGGCTCAGGAGAGGAGTTTGCTTCTCTAACCTACCCTGGGCATGTACCTTGTGTATTCTGTGCTCATCACTATCCAATGTGAAGTCACTGTTGAGAAAGCAAAAACTGAATTTCACACAGCAAATGTCAATGTTTTATCCATTTTCGCTCCAAAACGGATGATGGGCAAAGTGCTGCCTTCACAAAACAGTCTGATTTTTGATGGACACAACTTCTTGGAGAACAAATATGTTTCCCCAATTTTTCTGATCATCTTTGCTCTCATTCCCACCCCTTGCAAACCAAGGAGTTGGCTCAAGACTCTCACTAGAAGTTGTCTCTCTAACCTCAAAGCATTTTGAAGCATTCTTCTCCGCTTTCTCCCAGGTTTTTTGACACCCTTTAATACGTAAACACCAAAACTCCCACCCATGTGCAAAGGTGGTTATTGGTCTCTGATGTGAGAGAAGTTTGACCAGAAATCTTCAGTTTCACAAAGCTCTATTAATGGGAATATTAAATTATGTGTCAGATGAAGCAGGTTTCAAACTCCTACGAGACACTAACATGATGTAATATCTCCTTGGAAACACTGCAGTGTGGGATTCGGCAGCACGTGCCAGTGATACTACAGATTGTATAGTGTGGGACTACTACAGCTGCTGTCTGCTGCAACCCTGCATCCAATCTTTCAAGACTTTCTATACCCTGCCTGCTAAAGGTATCGGTGCAGCAACTGATTTTCAAAGCTAAAAGCTGTGGTCTATGTTTCCTTTATTTTAGACTCAAGAAGCAAGGACACAAAAGGCATTTAGCCCTAATTTCTCGATTTTTTCAATAGGTGTTTGGCACATCCTGATATATGTCCTGATATAGACATCTATAGGAATAGCCGTGCACTGAAAGTTCAGAATGTCTTTTGATGAATCGTGACCCACATTTAATATTTAACTTGAATAAACTGGCTGTCTAGTACCAGAAGTACTTATGGGGAAATTTGTGTTTGGACACTAAAGAAAAACCTTTTCAGAGTTTCTGATTGCTCTGGATTGAATAACACATTTTCATGATATTTCCTTTGTAATTTTGGGTAAAGCCACAGATGCATTTGTATGCAGCAAAATGAGATAATCTAAGAGGAATATGTCAAGCCAGACTGCAGAAAGAGATGATATTTAGAGTGGATGAAGCAACACATGATATGAGACATTGGCAACTTGGAACATTATGTACCCGATTACATTAAAAAAAAAAAAAAAGAAGCGACAAAACAAGTTCTTTTTTCCCCTCCTTCTGAGAAATTACTTTTAGGCAAACCTCAGGAATTAACATCTGATCTGGCGTTTCCCCATCTCACCCTCTCCCCTCTGCAGCAAACAAAGGTTTCTCAGCAAGCTTCCCCAGCCCAGGCTGCTGCTCTGTACAGCTCCAGCTCAGAAACTGGTGAAGCAGGTGTAACTCCATGCGGATAATAAAGCTGTAGCAAACTGACCACTGGGTGTTCTCCCAAAACAGAGCTTTTTGGAAGCAATAGAAAACTCTGCTTTGGCCTTGGCAGTGGGGGAGCCGCACTCCCCGGGACGCTGTGGGACATCAGCCGGGCTGGGCTGTCACTCCCACGATGCTGGATGTGAAACCCACACCGAGGCTCTTGGAGCAGGTTGTTCTCTGTGTAGCAAAAGCACATCGGAGGAGCTCCAGCGGGGCTTGCAGAGGGACAGGGTGCGCTGGTTCGGCATCACCACGCAGCCTGCGACTCCAACGCACCCTGCAGTCTGCCAGCCAAGGTCCTGCTTCTGCACAGATGTGTGCGTGTTTAACCCTATGCATGACGAGGAATTCCCTTGGTTTTGTATGCACAAGACTAATTTGGATGTGATTCTTTGTAGAAATGAGTCTTATGTGTCATTACAATTAATGTAAACATATGCTCAGCATCAACATAAAGCTGTTCCAGCCATAACCACTAAAATAGAGCCGCTCTGCCCCGACTCCTTGCGGGTCTATTTCAGTGCAGGTTAAAAGGAAGAGAAATCACCCTGCGTGGACGCAGCTAAAACCAGAAAGCACGTGAAAGATCGCCATGTATCACATTTTCCTACTGATTGGCCCTGGGGATGCTTGAGTGCATGTGATACCCAGCAGCACACGTGACAGCAGGGGCATGACAATCTGTGTGGCAGTATCTCTCCAGTCTACGCAACACAGAGAGGTCATTTATTTCTATGTATTATTAATGTGACTTTTTTTTCTTAAAGTACCAGAATGAAGGCACTGAAGAATGATAGCTTCTGTCTCAACAGGGTGAAACACAGCTCAGTCAAAAGGCAAAATACAAGACCTTGGTGCTAATCATATCCTAAATCCTGTATTTAGGGGTGAATTTCATCCACCCAGCACTGCAGTGCAAACTTCCCCAACCATAGCATCCTCCAGAGCTGCTCAACCCTGACCTAGAGAATACCACCTCTGGGGCTGAGAAACTGGATGGTATTCTGGTTTTCAACCCTCTTTTACTGTAGTGAAATATTTCCAATAAAAATAGGAGCTGTTCAACGTATGGCTCCAGCATTTGCCAAATGACAGCAGCACTGGGACTTTGCAGTTTAGAAAATCCCTTGTTCACCCTTATGTGATGTGTGAGATCATGGAAAGACAGAGCAATTCGCCTTCTGCCTGCCAAACACCCAATCACCATTTAAAAACTTTACAGCATCCCTTGGTGGATATATATTAGCACCGTTTAACTACTTGCAGATATCTTTCAGAGAAAGTAAATTAGAAGTATGAAAAAACAAGAGATAAACAGGGCAGCCCTCGTAGCAGGAGGAAGCCACAAAAGGAGGAAAAGTGAGTCTTGAGAAACAATTCTCCTTCTCAAATGAACAAAGAACTGACCTTTTAGGTAAACATACATTCACTTACTACCTACTGCTACCACCACTTACATTCACTTGCATGTTTTTAGGGGCAGGAACAGGAGAGAGCATTTCCCTGGCTAGTCTGCACACTGTTAGTAATTCCTCAAGTGTCTCTTGCTGTTGATAACAGGGTCGAACAAGTGCAGCAGGGTCCGTCCTCAAGGCTACCTGCCTCCCTGGTCCTGGGAGGACCCGTTTGACAAACATCATGGCAGAAGTCTCTGGCTCTGTGCGGCGACTTCGCAGATCCTTGTGCGGGGGAAGACCCTGGGATGATGGAAGAGCTGTGGACACAGCTCTGGAGGTTGGAAGCATGAGGCCAGCATCGCTAGCAGAGCAGAGAAGTACTGGTGTGGTTAGCTGGATCAGCTGGCCGGGCGTACACACAGCTCTGCACCATGGACCAGGAAAACTGCCCACACACTAATGAGTACGGAGAAACGGCAATTAACTTGCGATTGCTTTGGATTAGGACCATCTGCGCCGTGCTTATACAATACCTGCTGCCACAGGCCCTCAGCCTGCCTTGCTGAAATGCTCCTGCAGAACAAACACCCAGAGCAAGGAGCTCACATTTTTTCCTGTTATCACTGCACGTCTTTTTGGAGAAAGTGGGGGAAACAATTATTTCTCGAAAGAACATCTTGTTATAACAACTCTGAGAATTTGTGCTCGGAGCAGCTCAGTCCTGAACTCAGTAACACTTTCCAGCCGAGGAGCACAGCAGAGACATATGCAGCTTTTTGGACAGGAAGGGAGAAGATGGGCCAGAGACAGTTCTGCGGAAGGTTCAAGTACATTTCCAGGAAAAGACAAATGATTCATCACACTTGTAATAGCGGTTATAGGCATAACTGCGAAAGCAGTAGCACAACACAAGCAATCAGATTAGTTAAGAGGGACCAGGATGACATCAATTCTGAAAATCAGAGAGAGGAGACGATTTTTGGTGCAGTATCATCAGAGGACAGGCTGAAACTTTCCAGCATACAATCACTAAATCAGAATTTACAGCTCGAAACATGCATGAAAGAATAGGCATAAAAAGGGTCCTGAAAACCATTAGGGTCCAGTCCAGCACCAGGGGAGCAGCTCACGCCCTCTGCTCCCAAAATTAAGCTTCTATTCATTGTACCTTACAGTTTAGCAGTCCATGGTAGGAAAGATTACAGAGATTAAAAGGTATAAATGTTCCTGGGAAAATATTCATCTACTTGCTTTTGTATTTGTAAGACAGCCCACACTTTATGGGGAGAGGACGTGTGCAACTGGTTTTGCATCTGTCAGGTAAAAAAGGCTGTCCACTATCTGCCAGATTTATTTGAGCATTCAACCTACTGGTAATGAAACAGCAATGATTTTGAGGTAGAATAATAAGACAGGGATCTGTCATGGTGTGTGATGTATCTAGGGATGTACATTATAGGGTTAGCTGGGTTACATGGATATTCTGCAGGGTCAGCAGTGCCACCTGGCATTGTACCATCCTATGTAGGGACTGGGTAGGATTTTCTTTTCACAAACCCAGCTGTACTTTAAAAATCCAACGTAAATTAAGAAAATTATGCACTGACTGTAGATGATACATCTCGCGATGCTTTAGTACCTCCACTATATGCAGAGGTACTGTTTATTACTGATCTCACTGGATAAGTACATGGTTTCAGTGAAATCTTAAATAAAGCTCCTAGAGACGTGGGTGAAGCCAATGGTTAATGCCTTTTCCCACTGGGTTTGGAGAAGTCTCATTTCTGAGCATTGACCAGAAGGTGAAAGAAGAAGGGTCCAATGATGCACTTGAGGACTCCCCTGCACTTAATTCCCTGCCCCCGTGAGAGATTTTTCAGAGTCTTATGCAAACAATACAGTGTCTGTGTTCCCGTCTCTCAAACAAGGCTAACGCTTCTTCACCAAAACAGCAAAGTATGTGGAGGATGGCATGGAGGTGAGGACTCCCTGTAGAGTCAAGGCAAAGGACTCTGGGTCCAGACTAAGTGCAGAAGAGTTCTCAAAGAGGATGTGCAAAACCCCACATCCATTGAAAGCACCATAAGCAGAGAGGGTCCTCTCCAGCAGGTTTGTCTGAGTTGTAATGAAACTTCCAGAGGTGAGACACAGCAACCATGTGGGAGGATGTCTGCTATGTTGTCTGCTGTCCCCTACCAGAGCGTGATTACTTCTGTAGTACACAGCTTGTTGGTGTGCCTAGTTTAGTCTTTGGTGCCTTCAAGGATACATCTCCTAATGCCAGAGACCTAAGTCATTTCAAACAGTGAAATGATACCAAATATTGCCAAGGTTATCAATCCCTGCAGTCAATGTGTGCTGCGATAGTTCAGTTCAACCTTGGGCATGCCTCTGTAGCACTTTTTAGACAGGCAGGTAGGTCTTGCTTATTCTTCTCTGTAGGCGAGGTGTTCCCCAGCCATCAACCTAAAAAAAACAACATAATAGGAGAGTGAGACCTTCATGCTCTGAGTTTGTGACTGTGTTTGGTTTGTGTGGCAAGGTTTTGGTAGTGGGACGGCTGCAGAGGTGGCTTCTGTGAGAAGCTGCTAGAAGCTTCCCCTGTGACAGACAGAGCCAACACCAGCCGGCTCCAAGATGGACCTGCTGCTGGCCAAGACAGCCCATCAGTGATGGTGGTAGCACCTCTGGGACAGCATAGTTAAAAAGGGGGAAAAACTGATGCGCAGTAGCAGCTGGAGAGAGGAATGAGACTATGTGAGCGTAATGAACCTGCAGGCACCAAGGTCAGAGAACAAGAAGGGGGAATAGGTGCTCCAGGAGCCAGAGCAGAGATTCCCCTGCAGCCTGTGGTGAAGACCATAGTGAGGCAGGCTGTGTCCCTGCAACCCATGGAGGTCCACAGTGGAGCAGAGATCCACCTGCAGTCCATGGAGGACCCCACGCCAGAGCAGGTGGATGTCTGAAGGAGGCTGTCACCCCATGAGAAGCCTGTGCTGGAGCAGGCTCCTGGCAGGACCTATGGACCTGTGGAGAGAGGAGTCCATGCTGGAGCAGGTTTTTTGGCAGGACTTGTGAGCCCATGGGAAGCCCGTGCTGGAGCAGTCTGTTCCTGAAGGTCTGCACTCTGTGGAAGGGACTTACACTGGAGCAGTTTGTGAAGAACTGCAGCCCATGGGAAGGACTGACATTGGAGAAGTTAGTGAAGGACTGTCTCCCCAAACTGGAGCAGGGGAAGGGTGTGAGGAGTCCTCCTCCTGAGGAGGAAGGAGCAGCAGAAGCATGTGATGAACTGACTGCAACTCCATTTCCCATCCCCCTGCACCACTTGGAGGGAGGAGGAAGAGAAATCGGGAGTGAAGTTAAGCCCAGGAAGAAGGGAGGAGGGGGGAGAAGGTGTTTTTAAGATTTGGTTTTACTTCTCCTTATCTTACTCTGCTTTGATCGGTAATGAATTAAACTAATTTCCCCAAGTCAAGTCTGTTTTGCTCATGATGGTAATTGGTGAATGATCCCTCCCTGTCCTTATCTCGACCCACGAGCCTTTTGTTATATTTTCTGTCCCCTGTCCAGCTGAGGAGGAGAGCGATAGAGTGGCTTTGGTGGGCACCTGGCCTCCAGCCAAGGTCAACCCACCACAGTGACCATTTGGAAACAGCTAGCATGCTTTTTTGTGGTGTGCAGGAGTGCAAATGTTAAACGCTGCTATCCCATAGACTCACCTTGGCCAGAAACCACAATGTGAGTCTCATCTTCACATAGTGGCATGATCGGTCTGCATACACAGCTCTCAGCTCACTGCAAGCACCTTGCCGGAGCCTTGACAGGGAAGCCATGTCACATCTGGCCAAGGTTTCTTTCCAGGACTGATCCACATCCTGGAACATGGCAGGCAGGTAGATATTAGGGTCAGGCAGATTTTGGTTACCCAAGCAACTCACGTTATGATTCCTAAATAACTGAGATGTTGGAAGGCTGGGGACACTTGAGGGAAATCATTATGGAAAACAGAAATATTTTTCCAGCCATGCAGACATGCTGTGGTAAGATCTGCTTATTGAACTGTTTTCAACTCCTCATCATTTTCTGGATGGCCAATGGATTATCAACTATCAGGCTGAATATTTTGTTTTCCTGCTTTCTCTTATTCCATTCAGACACCAGCAAAAGGAGAACCTGCCCTGGAAGAGCACAAGCAGTTAGCCAGCCAGCCATGCCCTGCTCCGTGCCGCGGCATGATGCCGCTTGGGTGTGCTACCCGCAGCCAGCCATCCACAGCTGACAATTGTTTCCTGAGGTCAAAGGAGCTGCAAAATGCCAATCAAGATTGTAAAGTAGGGTGATGAAGAGTACTGAAGGTCAGGGCGGCACATCTTGGTGCAATACTGACCAGCATTGCTCCAGGGCCACCAGCGCAACAGCTCAGTTCACTGGACATCAGCGATAACCACTGGCAGGTCACCTTCGTTATCACATTGCGAAATTCCAGTTATGTTCGCCTGGAGACTGTTCTGACTGGCGAAGTGCTATGTTCGGGTCTCACACTCCAAGCTGATTTCCAGCCCCCAGTGCTGAGCGGTTTCCACTGCAGATCAGTGCCCGTAACCCCAGTAACCTTCATTTAGCTTCACAGCTTCTGACTCGAATCAGTTTCCCAGTCATTTAATTTGAGACTCATGATTAATTATGTCGGTAGCTCATGTTAATCAGTGGTTTGTTAACTGCCAAAATGCCCACCTCATGAAAGATTGCGTTTCTGTAGCACAAGGTGTCCTCACAAGTAGAAGCACAACATGCAGCTGATCAGGCAGAGCAGTCGTTTTGTGTCAGCTGCTGTCATGTATTTCAGCTTTGGAAAAATTAGTCCAAATTCTCTTTTTCCTCTCTACCTGCTCTGAACTGTGTTTGCAAAGGTTAGCTGGCACTCACAGGATACAGCACCAACAGAAACGCTGCCAATTACTTGAGATACCCTATCAAAACGTTTTCAAGGCAGGTTTCTTGCAAGTACTAGTACAACGAGTCACATCTAAAGTCAGCCCTGAAGTAGCAGCCACTGGGATAAGCAGGCTAAATCAAATCAGTTGGACTGACTCACATTGTGTATTCATAAACTTTGCAGGGGTCTGTCTTTTCTGATAGCCAGGCTACTTGCATGTATGCTGGTAATTCAGAGGGAAGCGCAGACCAAGAGGGCTAAGCAGAAGCAAAAGGAATAAGAGTCACAGGACATAAGAAGATGTCATAAATGCCATAAGACATAAGAATATCATAACAATGTCATAAATGTCATAGGACATAATAAAAATTATCCTACCTAGCTGATCTCTGACCGTGGATGGGTAAAGCAACCATTGGCTTGAGCAAAGACATTCAGCTCTGAATATTCAACTGATTTGCAGTATGCCAGCCAACAAGTTAAACAAAGAGATTGCAAGCCACTTCCGATAAAAATGGATCGTAACGCTTATCTTTCACAGCAGTCTCAAACACCCAGCAGCCAAAACCAGTGTAATAAGAACAAGATGACAAAACAGCATCTACACTGGTGTGACTGTAGCTGCTCAGCCCTAAGCAGCCCCTGCAGTACAGCACTGGCCCAAGGTGAAGGCAGCCTCTGTACTCCTTCAAAGAGCCAAAATTGGGCAAGAAAGAGACACTGGTCTCTCTTCCAATGGCTCCATCCTGGCCTTGGGGTCCCCCCACTTTCCCACTCCACCCAAAGTGCTGGTCAGCCAGGCATGGAGGGGTGCCACTTACTCAAAAGGCCCTACCGAACGCAACAGGGGAAAAAGGGCTATGTGTTTACCAAGTAGACAGCTGATTTTGGCTAGTCTTCAGGATCTTTTTTGCTCCACTGTATCCTTGCCCATTGACTAAATATACCAATCTCCCTCCAAATATTTTAGGTCAAAAGTCCATTTGAAAGGTTCATGCTCATTGAGAGGTTTGGAGGTGGTCCGGTTCGCTAAGGAAATGATAGTTTTGCATATCAGCAAATGCATAAAGTACAGACTTTGACACTTTGGTAGTCCTAATTTAAAGATGTGGATTTATTTGTTAAAATAATCCTAGAAACCAACAGTCTAACTTGTCCTGATAGGATCTCAGACCCAAGCCCTGTCTTTCTTAGATAATTGGGAATTTTCCAGCAGTCACAGAGCATGTTTGGAGATCTCTTCTGCAACCTTGAAGAGTCACATCATGAACTTCGATGTGAGTGTTGAGAAGCTGTTGAAGAAAAGAGAAGCCACAGAAACTGAAGAACTCTCTGGTAGGCCAGGATGAGATGCAATTTGCAGAAACAACTATTAGACACAAGTTTGGAAGCTGCAAGGAGGGAAACCCATCTGTCATGGACTGCCACTCATTCAGCCACCATTGGTCTCTGGATGATTGGACCGATGAGGTACAGTGTTCCACTACGAAAATTCAAATCATTCTTATCAAAACAGGACTAAATAATGATGCTTTGAACTAATTTCTGAAGCTAAGAATTGTGGCTCAATAACAGGTATGCTCATTGCTAAGGCCTTTCTGACAAAAAACGTGACGATTTTTGGGAATTGATGTTTTATATCTAAGATGCTTGTTGTGCTTTCAGATTCAGACAATAATCACCAACTGAAGTGTGACTGCTTCTTGGCTACCAAAATCACAGAAAATTGAATCTGCAAGTTTTAAAATACTCAGAGCAGCCAGCTGCAAAAAGCTCATATCATTCCCTAAGTGTCTTCATCCAGCTCTGGAGCTAAGCAACATACTGATTTTGGAATAGCACAACCCAAATGGGATTTGAAAATCAGCATAAAAGTTTAAATTCCTTTTGATTAGCTTTTCTTGGTGATGAATTGGTCTTTAACAAAGGATATTAGCTCATAATTTACTGCAACATTAACCAAATGACACGATTTAAAAATCATGGCTCTTCCCTAAGTAGTCCATTCTGAATAAAAATGTTCACCCCTTAGTACATCTGGTCTCCTATTCTTAAGTGAAGGTCAAAGTTGAAGCTAAATTAAGAGAAGAAGCAAGGACTATCATATTTGTAATTAATTTAGCATCTCTGAGGAACATCAGCGCTCTGGAGTTTTAAGGTCCGCAACTGTTTTGGAAATTGTGCTCTTTCTAGGCAATGTGCCACCACTAAGAGAGCTCTTTCGTACCAGAAGTTCCTCATCATTCATTTCACTGATGAGATGTTTTGGGATGAATCACACATTGCAAGAGTTCATTTTGAGGTTTGCCTTGTATGCATCCCAGTGTGAAACACACAATTTTACCACGAAAAACATGATGGTGTCTGATGCAGAGACATGGAGGTGACAAACAGCCACATCCCTTGATGAAGAAGGAGTGAAAACCTTGAAAGTTAGGTAGTTGGCATCATCACTTCTGAGAAGCCTTTACACCTGGAAAACACCTGTTGAAGCTGCCAGACCCCAGGTACTCCATTTTCCCCACTGGAGTTGATGGCAATGCATCACTATCTTATTCTTTTAAAACCCTGTCGTGGTTTTTGGACTGAGGGTCGAGACAAGAACCGAAAGGGAGCACCCACCAAACATGGTCCCGGGCAAAACATGACTCAGGCTTTCTTCATAAAACAAAACAATTTATTAACAGTTACTTAACAGGAGACAAGGGAACGAAACCGGTTACTTGAGAGGAGAAAAGAGAAAACAAGGCCAGATCTTAAAACAACACCTCCCCACCCCGTTTCCTTTCGTTCCTGGCTCAACCTTCCCCCCGGTGGCGCAGGGGGACAGGGAATGGGAAGTGCAGGTCAGTTCATCCATGTTGTTAACTGCCGCTCCTTTCTTAAAGGAGGAGGAGCCTTTACACCATTTTTCCCTTGCTTCGGTGGATCCCCTACTCATGAAGAAAAAAGTCCCCAAACTTTTCCAACGTGAGTCCTGCCCGCAGGATTGCAATCCTTCCCCATGGATCGCACCAGTTCGGGCTTTACCAGTCTCGGCCTCTTAGGGAGCTGCTGCCACTCGCGTCGGCGTGGGTCGTCCCACGGACTCCAGATGCCTCCACGACCTCGTTGTGCATTCCATGCCCATTATTAACAGTACCTGGTCGCGCATCCCCTGCTCCACGACCTCTCCTGGGCTCAGGCATCTCCTTCCCGACGTGGGTTTCTCCACGGGCCACGAGTGGGTCTCTGCTCCGCCGAGTACACCCTGGCTGCAGGGGGGCTGCCTGCCATCTCACACCGATTTGCAAGGGAAACCTCAGCTCCAGCACACCTCCTCCTGCTCCATCCTTAACTGACCTGGTCGTTGTGGTTGTTTTCTCTTAGATCTTAATCCCCTCTAGAGGAGCTCGGCCCAGCGGGCACGCCGGGAGCGAGGCGCTTCCCGAGCCCCCTCCATGCGGCTCCCCGGCGCCATCTTGAGCACGTGGCGCCGGCCCGGGCCCGGGCAGTCGCCCGGCCGGGAGCCGGGAGCGAGGGCAGCGCCCTCCTGCTCTCTCCTCGCTCCTGAGCAAAAAGCCCTTTTCCCGCCCCTTTGTCCCAACTTAAATAGGGCAATTCGCAGAGGCACCAATTTGGCTCAACCCCCCAGGGTGGATGGGACTCAGATCTGGTGGCACAGGGAGCAAATCCCCTCCCCTGCCACCAGAACACCCCCCCACACATCAAACTATCACAAACCCTTTTTATCAAAATAAACCAAGCAAAACCAGCTAATAAACATTGTGTATTTAGAAAAATTGCACGTGTTAGTATGTTAATCTCCAGGAACAGGACAGGCAAGTTCCTAGAGCTGGCTAACAGGCACAACTCATCCACAAGATCAAGATCTAATTAGGATCTCATACCTCAAACTAACGTGTTTAATTTACTGTATCTGACAACGAGAAGGCAAGTCCCCTGTACTTCAGACAGGGGTGTCCAGAGAAGGGCTCACCCTGTGCTTCTGTCAACCTCTGCAAGAAAACCTTATGTGAAAAACAGACCAGAGAGGTGATAGATGCCCCATCCCTGGAAACATTCAAGGTCAGGTTGGATGGGGCTCTGAGCAACCTGATCTAGTTGAAGATGTCCCTGCTCGTTGCAGGGGGCGTCAGACTAGATGGTCTCTAAAGGTCCCTTCCAACCCAAACTGTTCTATGATTAAAAACAAATCTTGAAGGAGATATGAACAATTTAAGTTTTCAGTAGAGGTAGGTGAGTCCCTTGGAGCAGTGACAATACAACATCAGATGTGCTTCTAGAGACTTGTGTGTTCTTTTAATTAAGAACCTAGTAGCAGCTTAAAAAAATAAGGAGATTCGGAGTGAAACTTGCAGTCTTTTCCCACTGCCATTAATTGGTCAGACAGTCCATGGACCAATATGCAATAGAATAATTCAGGAATCATAGAATCATAGAATGGCATACGCTGGAAGGGACCTTAGAGATCATCTAATCCAACCTCCCTGTCATGGGCAGGGACGCCTTTCAACTAGACCAGGCTACTCAAGGCTCCATCCAACGTGTCTTTGAACACCTCCAGGGAGGGGGCATCCACAGCTTCTCTGGGCAATTTATTCCAAAGTCTCACCACCCTCATACTGAAGACTTTCTTCCTAAAATCTAATCTAAATCTGTTTTCCTTCAATTTAAACCCATTTCCCCTTGTCCTATCAGTGGACACTCTTGTAAAAAGTCCCTCCCCAGCCTTCCTGTAAGTTCCCTTCAGGTATTGGAAGGCAGCTATTAGGTCCCCCTGAAGTCTTCTCTTTTCAAGGCTGAACAATCCCAGCTCCCACAACCTGTCCTTGTAGTAGAGGTGCTCCAGCCCCTGGATCATCTTTGTGTCCCTCCTCTGAACATGCTCCAACAGATCTATGTCTCTCTTATGGTGAGGACGCCAGAACTGGACGCAGTATTCAAGGTGGGGTCTCACAAGAGCAGAATAGAGGGGGAGAATCACCTCTCTTGACCTGCTGACCACGCTTCTCTTGATACATCCCAGGATGCAGTTGGCCTTCTGGGCCACATGAGCACACTGCCGGCTCATGTTGAGCTTCTCATTTATAAACACCTCCAAATCCTTCTCTTCAGGATTTCTTCAGGAAAAAGGCGCATTTTCCATACTAGGTATGTGTGATGTCATTACTACCAAATGGAAATATTACAAGTATTGCAGTAAATTTTGCCACAGACAGAGTGGACTTTATTTCTACTAGCACCCACCACTCCGTGTTACCAAGCTTTGGATATGCTTAAATAGAAAACCTGGCAGCTGTTAATAACCCAACAGTCCTTCCTCCTCCACTCCTCCTCGTTCCCCTCTCCTGCAGCAAGGAACAGGCTGGGATGGGGACAGGGAACCAGGCTGTCCCTCTAGTCATCAGGTAGCCCTGGCTCAGCCACAGCACAAAGCCACAGCCTTACCCTGCACCCGGATTTTCATGAGACACTCTCATTTTCAGAAGTCACTGGAAATAAACAGCCTCTCGGAACAGAGACCGGGTGCATGCGTGCGCATGTAAGGAGGCGTAGACTGATGGTGTCCCTTTACATAATAATGATGTTTATACTCAGGATAATGAATAACCAGCTTCCCCAGTGACAGTATGCAGGCACCAGCCTTCTGTTGTATCCTCAGTTAGCACCATCAGTAGTGCAGAGATGTTTCCCAAGTGCCGTTCAAGCTTCACTGACCTTGTTGCAAGTGGGAATATTTTCCAGGCCATTGTTCCTGTCCCTCATCCCACCCTCAGGCTATCTGAGGGCAGGGTGAGCCAGGTCATGGCTTGAGCTGCCAACAGGCTGGTCAGCACCGTGATACCCGTGGATGTCACCCACGTTTGCGTGCGTATTTCCCTTCCCCAGTAAGCCATGTGCCACGGTACAGATGTTGCAGGAGGCTTCACCCAAAGCTGCCCCTGTAGGAACACCGCTTCTGGGGCATAGGTCCTCTCACCAAATGTCTTCCTTCCCCCTAGGCAGAGATGGGCTGAGATGTGCTCAATGTTTGGTTACAGCAATTTAACACTGGTGCAGCTGTGGCTGGCTAGCTGTGGCTCATCACCTTCAGTACCCAAGCGAGTAGTTGGTAACTTGGGAAGCCTCATAAAACATACACTCACAGCCTACCTGAACTGAACAGCCTGCACGTGCCCACGGGCAGGGAAAAGGAGAAAGCCTTGGTCTAAACTGCTGTTAAGCGAGTTTTTTTATAGATGTAGGCTAAGAAATAAATGCTGGAAAGTGCTGATGAGAGGGAGTAATGAAAAAGTAGGATAAACAGAACCATTGTGGCACAGCACATATCTTGTTGTTTCTTACATACCTCCGCTTGCTTCTTCTCATCATGTGCAATCACAATAGGCCATGCTCTTCCCACTGGAATTAATCAACATTTGCACTGGCTAACTGACTGCGAGTGGAGCTCGGGATAAGCAGGTACTCTAAAATATGTCCTTATTAACCTCTGTAATCCTCTCTGTGCTTGTTAAAGGTGATGGCAATTTACTATTTATTATTCCATTCCATTTAGTATTCTTCTTCATACAAAATTTCATTTTCCGTTTCTGTGCATTCTACCAGCAGAGAGGAGAAAATATGACACTAACTCTGTCCTTCACTCTGTGGGGAAAAGAATAAAAGCCAGAGGTCCGTGGGAACAGAAGAAGTCGTATTTATGAAAGAGTCCCCTCCATTCTCTTGATTTGTACTAAATGTATTTATTAGAAATACAATTGAGTACTCACAAGGGCACTGCCGATTTAAAAATTACTGCGTCTCTGCCTGTCCCTTGCCACAAATAAAACTGTAGCTCAGTATAAATGAAAACAAGGCAGAAGTAAAAGTCCCTGTTATTCTTTGCTTTTGCTTTTTTCTCCCCCCAGTTCCTGCATTCACACAGCCCTCTATCTCTTGGCAGCCATCTATTGCCTCTTTATATTTACAATCACTCTCCCTCTTCAGAGGTTTGTTGTACGGTTGCAGCAAAAAGAAAAATATTTTCATTAAAAAAACGGTATCAGGAGGTGGGAAGAAGATAGCGACCCTTCCCGCAGGTGTAAGCCAATGGAATACAAACTGAAAGGTAAAATGTAAATGAAAAGAGATTATTTTTCTTGCCTTGCTGTAATTTCTAGTCACGTTTTCCAGATAATTGTTACAGTTGGAAATTTGCTGTTTATCAGAAGTGAAATGAAAACCTCCCTTCCCCTGGCTGTGGCTGTGCAGGAGATGGCAAATGCACAGCACGTCCCAGCCCAGGGCCAGCCCCAGTCCCCTCTGGGCCACCACAGCCACCCTCCGTGTGTCCAGTGTCTCCGGCTGAGGCATCTTCTGCCATGTGCTACACCCCTTTCTGGTGATTAGTCCCTGGGGATCTTGGTTTGTGGGCAATGCCAGGAGGACTGTCGCCACCTTGGCTTCTCCTGCAGCCCCACAATACAGCTGTGAGCGCTATTTATTTAACTCTACAGATAAACATGTCCCTCAAACCCACATAAAGGTCCAATCCAAGCAGAGCCCGGCTTCGTACAGGGGTCTCCTGCCCACCTCTACAGAATCAGGTGCTGCCACTCCTTATCCTCTAACCACACATGGAACCAGCAGCAGTGTCTGCAAAATCCCAGCAAAGTCATTCAAGGTGAAATTGCACTTTTTTTTTCTGGCATTAAATTTTAGCTGGAACCACACTTTTGCCCAGCTCCACTCACCATCCAACGTCCAAGCTGTTGGAAGCACACCGCCTACCTGGCATGAGGATGCTGGGCTGCAGAGGCTACGCAGCTCTGTTCATTGGAAAGCTCCCTCAAAGCTTTCCTGTCTTCCTCTTTGGAGCCAAGAACAGCCTGGGAGTGCCATGGCTGTGACAACTCTGCCAGATCTCTGCAGCGAGGTCCCCCAGCTGCAGCACCCTGCCCTTCTCGCCACCTTCCAGTGGGTGTACACATGTTGTCCGTACCACTCTTGGGTGGCTGGAAGCGCTGGTGGGGAGTCGTGCCCTTCCACAGCTTGCGGCAGCGGATCAATAGAGATCTTGCGGGAGTAAAGAAAACTCTAATTCATCCTCTCTCTCCTGACAGCTCTGCTATTTCTATTTGTCTTCTCTGAGTTGGGGGAACAGTCCTTCACAAGTAAAGCCTAAAATTCAGGAAAGTTATTACTACAGCATCTTGCTTCCAGCGTAGAGGTTGTTACAAAAACACTGGGAGAGCCGTTCACTGCCCTCACGAGCAGTTTTTAAGTGCCTTATAGTAAGTAGGCTTTCCAAATCTTCCATAAGCTTAGCATCCAGTAATGCTATAAGACTTGTTTGAATTCATATCCTTTTTACATTCAGAAAAAAAGGGCAAATATTTGGTGAACCCATAATAAAGGATGGAGGGATACTAAGAGCAGTGTATTCTTAGAATTATGTAAATGGGATTTAAATAGAGTTTCTCACAGAGGTTGTGCAGAGAGATAACGGGAGGATCACATTTCTAATGTACTGAGCTATTTTGGAGTCTGGATGAATTCTTTCTCTGAAAATTAATTTTTTTCCAATGCCACCAAAAAAAAAGAATAATTGGTGAACCTTATTTTAATTAAACACTAAGTTTATTCAGGTTAGTTTTCAAATATCTAGAAGTTGCTTTGGAGGGGGGTTGCACTGGGCGCTGATTCCAGGAAACAAAACCACAATGTCCAATTTGTGCATGAGTTTCCTGGGCTCTTGGTGAGGCAAACGTGAAGCCCCATCCTCCTCCAGCATGTACCACAGATGTTGCTTTTGGGAGAAGCTGAGCAGCCCCTCCATGCTCTGAAAGATGCTCTAGGGAAGGGGTAGAAAATAGGCACTGTCACACACTTCCACGTGTTTCACCAGGTCAGCGGTGTGATGCTGAACAGCAATGCAACTCCTGTGGGATTTCAAGATGAATGACTTTGCTCTTTATATTATTCGTTTCTGCTACTGGCTTCTTGGCCTTCATCCGCTCTGGTGGCCCTTGTGCTGGATGCACACCCCTACCCCAGTGCTCTGATGCAAAAAGGCTCCTCTTACCGCCTCCCCAGCAAACCTGCAAGCACTGTACAGTCAGCTCCTCGTGGGCTATTCGAAGCGGACTGTATGTGCACTCCTCGTACTGCTTAAAAGCCTTTTATGAAGCAGCAGACCCCGGGGAGCAGTGCTGGCCAGCAATCCACCTCTCATTTCTTTTGCCCCACCAGCCTGAATATTTATGAGGTGGCATGTGATTTGATGGCATCTGGTTCCACATGTAATGCTGATGTCATGTGTTTTAGATTTAAAATGCCAGTTCCATTCTGTAGTGCATAATAATTTGTTTCTTTGGCAGTCCATAAAGAATTGCACTGAATCTTGGCATGCCTGGCTGCAACAACAGGGAAGGGGAAGCAGAAGGATTTAACATGCAGTAGGGGTTGTACCAAGAGCGGTGCAGTTTACATTCTCTGCCTAAAACATCAGCCAACATCAAGATATGTCTATGCATGCCTGGAGCACTTTCTACTCCAAGTACTTTGCCAGCAATGATGAACGAAGTCTTGAAGTATCTGAGCAATGAGTGTTTGATGTTAAGACTCACCCAACAACATCTGATGTAAAGATGAGGAAACTGAGGCAAAGTATCCTGTTAAGGTTACAAAACTCATGTGCAAGAGGGAAGCGAACCTATCTTATACAGCTCCCACAGCTTCACTGGAACCATCCTTTGTCTCCCAGATATAAGCACCGTCAGAATTTGGCTGTATCTCCTCTAAACACTGTTTTGATTAGAGGAAACCCACATCTTCAAGCCTCTATTCATTTTTTTTTGTTGTTTTCAAATTAGAGTCTTGGATGTAATCCGTCAATCAAACCTCCTACCTAGCTTTGAGCCAGTTGCCAGGGCAGAACGAGAGGGGTACATTTGGGAAAGAGATGCTTAAAGAAATAGACAAACTGGATTAAGAAATGGTAAACTAAACATTTTTCTGGTCTAAATCAATGATGAGCAGAACTTAGACCTCTAAGGGAATAATAACAGGAATCAGTGAGGCATGCAATACCCACTGCAGTAAATAAAGGTGTTGCTATCAGATACACACGTCTGAAATTTCATGTGCATTTACATAGGAAACAGTCTTTCCAGTAACTTCTGCTGCTTGCAGAAGTATCTGTGCCATGCTAGAGCATCTCAAACACTTTGGGCTGGGTGTTGCTCCTCAGGCGATGGGTGCTAGCTCAGTCCCGCAGGCATTTCTCCATCACGTTACCTGGGATGTGTGAGCTCAGGACGGTATTACTGGAAGAACTGTAACTTTACAGTGCTGTAAGTGAATTCATTCAAAAGGGGATCACTTTCTGGGCAGACCAGTGTAAAAATCACCCTGCTAGTGCACTGCTAGCAGTATACATGCTGGACCTACAACAGGTGGGTCTGGACTCTCTCCTGCCTTTGCCATCTGTTCTGCCCAGACAAAATAGTGTATCTTATATTCATGTAAACGTTTACATGAATACAGCTGTATCAAAATGAAAGCTCCTGCTGATCTCCTAACAGCTCGTCCTAGCATTCATGTCTGAATCAGTAAGAAAAACTATGGAAATAAAGTCTAAGGAACAGCTGAGAGAGAAAAAATAAACACCCCGAAAGGGTGGTGGGTAATTCTTAGAGGAATTACTTGCACAAACTGGTTACTGAAATAAACCCATCTATTACTCTCAGTGCAAACTCCCACGGATCTGGGTGCTCGGTGAGATGACTCACGGAGATGCTCAGCTGTCACTGCTGCCTGCAGACAGGAGCCAGCTCCTCCGGGGACAGGCGGGACAGGACGTCTGTGCCCTTCCTGTCCCTCCAGGAAGGCACCAGGCAGCCAGCGCACCCTGGAGCCCACATGGGGCTGCTCCTCACCTGGGCACCTGTGGGTGCATGGCAGGGTTTGACCCCAGACCCATAGAATCATAGAATCATAAAATGGCATACGCTGGAAGGGACCTTAGAGATCATCTAATCCAACCTCCCTGTCATGGGCAGGGACGCCTCTCAACTAGATCAGGCTACTCAAGGCTCCGTCCAACCTGGCTTTGAACACCTCCAGGGAGGGGGCATCCACAACTTCTCTGGGCAATTTATTCCAAAGTCTCACCACCCTCATACTGAAGAATTTCTTCCTAAAATCTAATCTAAATCTGTTCTCCTTCAACTTAAACCCATTTCCCCATGTCCTATCAGTGGACACTCTTGTAAAAAGTCCCTCCCTAGCCTTCCTGTAGGTTCCCTTCAGGTATTGGAAGGCAGGTATTAGGTCCCCTCGAAGTCTTCTCTTTTCAAGGCTGAACAATCCCAGCTCCCGCAACCTGTCCTTGTAGCAGAGGTGCTCCAGCCCCTGGATCATCTTTGTGTCCCTCCTCTGAACACGCTCCAACAGATCTATGTCTCTCTTATGGTGGGGACGCCAGAACTGGACGCAGTGTTCAAGGTGGGGTCTCACAGGAACAGAGTAAAGGGGGAGAATCATGCATGCTCTGGAGCCACTTCTGCAGCGTGGGCTGATGAACCCAGTGAGACCCTGCTTGGGCTGCATTGAGCACTCCAGTAAACCCCAAATTTACCCACTGGTGAGGTTAGTCTCTGCTAGGTTGTAAAGAGCCGCCTGCTGCTATCTGCAAGGTCAAGAGCTCTGTAAGCAGAGGCAGGGGATGGAATCACAGAGTACCAGGTCAAGCCATTGAATAGAATATTGCTGTGTATTGTGACTTTAATTTCCCGTTCCTTTCTATGCCCTGGTTTACTCTCTGGCCTGAAGTAGCTTTCCCCACTGAGGCAAATGAAAGGCGAGCTAATACCATCTTTAAATGGATGGGCATAGTTGGAGAAAACAAGCCTTGAGGAAACCAGAGCTTTCTTTGGGACTGGCACAGAAAAAGGAGCCGATGCAAGTCCAGGACAACTGTTCTGTTCTGTTAATATAAATCTCTCAGATGGTCAGAAAAAAAGTATCTGGGAGAGCAGAGGATGTCTGAGGTGACCAAAAAAAAGAGATGGGCAGACCCCAGCCCCTTTTCAGCTCTGAGGAAGAGGTGGTCTGTCCACATTTCTTTTCATCAGCTCTGTCTGTTGGTCTAATAAAAGATATTATCTCTTCCAATATATCCTGCCCTGCACTCTGAGGCTCTCCTGGTAACACTACCACAATTATTTTCTCAGCAGAAGCACTTTAACACCAGGGTGATAAGCACTGCACACATGCCTTGGCAGGTTGACTAGATAAGGTTATATACAGAATGACAGCCCTTTTGCATTAACTACTGACCGGGCCAAAAGCTCAGTAGGAACTGAACAGCTTGTTCTCATGATGTGTTGAACCTCTTTTCCAGACCAGAAAGCTCTGAGTAAATTTCATCAGGCAGCAATCACTTAGATGTGCTTCGGACTCCCCACTCTGCCACTGTTCCTTAGAAGAAACCCAGGGGATGCATTTCTGACCCACATTTCCCCTGTCAGAAAGCATTTATCAGAACAGAGAAGTGAAATATCTCCAGCACCCAATGATGGAGATGTCAAGTCCACTACAGGGTGGTCCGGACACAACCAACTCACAACACAGGCTCCTTTGTTTCTGTTAATGAACTGCACGCAAAAGGTGTTTTGCAAATACGATTGCTGTTCCAAACTATTATAAAATGAGTGTAGAAATTTCAACATACAACCTGCTTTGGTTTCCCACCAATGGGAGAAATCGGCTTATGACAGTACTATGTGTCAGTCTTGGTCGGGCTCCTAATATATTTTGCAGAATTTCGGCTTTCTATGACTTTAAAATAAATGTCTCCAGCAGTTATCACTTGAGAGACAAGCCTCGAGTCATTGAAATGCTTGGCCTGCATATAGACATCTGTGAATCCTGCACAGCCTGGAAAAATGGCTGTGACCACTACAACTTCAGAGCAAGAAGTAAAGAGAGTATCACTCCAAAAGGGTGGAAAAGAAACGTGGTGTCACTGTTGGCAGAGAGACTCCAAGAGCAATGAATAATTTCACTTTTTTTTTTTTTTTCTGTTAACAGCATAAATGTGTGCTGCTGCAATTTAGGGAAAGAGTTCAACTGAAGATGCTACAACCCCTTACGTCTCACATTGTCCTCCCAGTTCTGCAATTCTTAATAAAATCAAACATACTCATTTACTTAGGTAGACATATTTATTACCCACAGCTGCAATGGCCTCAGTGGAGAAAAAAGATGTATTAGTGGTCCTAGAATCATTGTTTTCTGAACCACATGATGTATTTTATGGAGATATATTTTCTGGTTATCTGTGGGCTCTGCTTCCTGCTAGTCCATCCCACTGGCCTAGGGAGAGCAACCACTGCTCCCAATATATTCCTCTGACCTGTTTAATTAAAAATTTCCAGCAATGGACAAGCCAGTGCCTCCCCATGCAGCCTACCCCACTGCTCACCGTCTTTGCCATTAGAAACCAACTCTGCACCTCTAGTCCAAACTGCCCCCAGTGCCTTTCAAGGCATCAGGACTTATTGTCCTGTTCCCTGTGGATGCGGATGCCGTTTCAGCCTGAGAAACTTCTTCCATGCAAAGCAATTGTGGCATTTCTCAGCACCGCTCTGTCCGAGCACAGAGAGGTACAAGTTTTGGTAGGATGTCAGCAATATGTTCTTTCTTTCCATGCCAGATCCTGGAAGACCAGCCAGCCAGCACTGGCCGCTGTCCCCAGTGGTGTCACTGCTCTGTCTCACCCATCACAGCTCCTTCACCAAGCCCTTTGCAACAGGGAGTGTGATGAAAAAGGTCATCCTTCTCCTCCTTCTCCATCAGCTGCATCAAACGAGAGGCTCCAAACCCCTCTGTGACCCCAGGAAACAGGAGCCATCAGGAGTGAAAGGCGCAAAGCAAAACTTTGGTTGTACTCATGCAACTTCAAAGAAAAACGTGAAGGAAGAATGTTCAAAGAAATACGTGAACTATTAAGGCTTAAAAATGAGGTGTACTCCAACTCAGCTCCAGAAAAATGTTGAGTTAAGTTAAATTTTGCTAGTTCTCCATGTGCCCCAGCAAAGCCCATCCGTAAAATAGGCCTCTCGAGTTTGGACAAAAGCAGCAGCTCCTTTCCTGTAAATCTGGCTGCAATGACTGTGTACAGCATTGGGCCAGGGCGAGCCGCCGGTGACCACGGCTTTATGAACAGCTGGGACTGGTTTGTATGCAGAAGATTCATCACCCCTTTGCCGTGACAGTGTATCATAAAACTTGAAGTTAAAAGGAATGTAATCTCACATCTCATCAAAGAGAAGAAATTTGTTGTGTGTTGGTCTTTTCTTTTTTTTTTTTTTAAAGACAAAAAGAAAGATTATCCCTTAAAATCTTTCAAGTCCAAACCAACCTCAAACGGGAAAATCTGCCACTCTATTTGTGGCTCAGTTCCTTTGTGTGACCCTGCTTAAAATTTTTGCAGTGATTGTTGTCTTGGAACCCCTCATTCTCAGCTCACTGTAAATATTAACTCTTTAGGGCTTGCAGTATCCTTAGTTGAGCTAAATAAAGCAAGGGAGATGTTTGTCTCATCTAATGTAAACTGTAAGAAAATTAGCTGCCTCTTCAGTAAATGTAACTTTAAGACAATTAATTAATTAATGTTAAGGTAATTAATTTTAAGATAAATTTCCAAGCTAACTATCTAGTGCTGGAGGGAGCGAGGCATCTTCCGAGAGCAACTCCTCTCTGCCTCAGGCAGGTGGGGTGTGTGAGAACCTGCAGCACCACACGGACCACAGCAGAGCTGGAGGCACGAGATGTGCATTTTGGATGGCTAACACTAGGTGAGACATCCTCGTCAGAGACTGGGCATGTGAAGAAGCTTCATCCCATTTTTCATCACCGTTCCCTGCAAAGCTGCTTGAATACATCACCACCTCCCTGTCTCCCGCTGCCCCCCACTGCTGTCACAGCTGAGCGTCTTTCATATGAAATTAAGCATGAAATGTGGACAGACCTCATGGAGTCCTTGACGTATCTTCAGGATCTGCTCTCTGCCTGGAATCCCTCTTTTGGCCATAATCATCTGCTTTGTCACTATTTTAGACAGGGCCTGTTCTGACAGGGCACTGGAAGAATTGGGCCCGAGGGTAGATGAGCGGTATTTGTATGGTAAGGAATGTGTTGTAGCTTTTCCTGAAGGCGGAACAGCTTTTAATTCACTTAATCTCCTTCTACAAAGTGTACTGCAGCCAGACCCCATGCAATAGCATCGCTGTCTCCTGCTCCGGCGGAGGCGGCTGGCGGGACACGCTTGGGACATCGCTCCCGTCTAAGGAACTTCATTTCTTGGGCTAAGCAAGAACAATATTGTAATTAAACATTTCTCCATGAACACGTAGCTCAGTCATAAGCACAGTGATGTCCTCCTTGCTCCGGCAGGCCGGGGTACCTTCCCAGGACCCTTGCTTTTGTGTAGGAGCGAGGATGGAGAGGGCAGCTGGGGCTGGAGGTACGGGTGGCCGTGGGGACCGCTCCAGCCCCCCCGGGGAGGGCGTGCAGACAGCGCTGACAAAGCATCCTCACTTACAACTGAATTACCAGTGCAGGATTTATGACTAGGTTGAATTTAGTGCTACCCATATCACTGAAATAAAGCCCGTGAAAGAGAATTAGCTGGAGTCAGTGGCCGTAAATCAACTGATTCCCGAATCTCCAGGATGTCGGAGGATGAGAAACGCGTGTACTTGTGAGCACTCTTAGACTCACACAGTGGGCTACTTGCAAAGCTGGTCTGTGTTTTGCTTGATTTGTCCAATTAATAAGTACAGTACGAACTATATATATTCCACTGTTTCCATTTTTGCTTTGTTAAAGATGCCATGTCTCCACTCTCTCCCCTACTCCCCGTTTTCTCTTTTCCTATTCATAATATTTGTTTAAAAATTCCTCCTAGCATTTCAGTTCCACATTGACAGCAAGCAACGTTTAACTCCCCCGCAAAGTGTCTCACAAATTAAAATGAAATACATGACATTGCACAGATGTAGCCACGTTGGGAAAGAAAGCTGGCAAAGGCTGAAAAGGAGAATTCTCCACGATGGATTAGATCAGAAAACTTAGATGTTCATAACTTGGGTGCCTTAGACTCTTAAATTAGACTCTTAAATTCACACTAATTTCATAATTCATACTAGCAGCACTTAAATCTAGTTTTCTGGGATGCGGAGTAACGGGCAGCTCCAAAGGAGCTTTTCTGGGTCACGTATTCAGATGTTTAAACATGAAATCGAAAGTTTGGCTTTAGGTCCCCGTTTTTGCCATGACAGGAGTGGGTCACTGCTAGCTACCAGCTGCACGGAGGGTTGATTCCCAACGAGTGGTGGAGCCAGGACCCCATGCCACCACATCTGCCAGGGTACACAGTGTACATGTATCACCTCCCCAGTGCCCTCTGACTTTGGCCTTGCATCAACTGCCCATCTAAAAATTAACACGCCCTTCTCATTCCCCACAGCCGTGTCCTTGCTCAGAGAGTGGGCTGAGCAGGGTCCTGCAGAGCCAGGTCACTGTCCCCTGCCCCACCAGCTCAAGGCCAGGCCGTTTCAGCCATCCCATTTATAGACTGGTGCCACTGCTACCCCACATCTCCCTCCTGGGATGTGCCTACAGCTCCAGCCGTGGACTTAAAAATACTTCTTTGCCCCTCATTATTCACCTCGGCAGGTCAAGGCAGAACTTTGATCTAAATAGAAAGGCATTCCCAGGGTTATGGTTACATGAAATATATGCTGAAAGGACTCCTTGGCATCAGGCTTTATCTTTGCTTTGTGAGTTTTAATGACATGCACATGACGAGGACACTGTGGGAATGAAGCAAGCCCGTAGTAGGACCCTGTTCCATTTGATAAACCTAAAAATCATAAGCAAAATGGGACTATTCCTTGACATTCCATGCTTCCTTCCTTGTCTGCATTCTGGTGAGAACACATCTACCTTGATGTTTGTTTTCACTCAAAACACCTTATGGGTCATCCAGCATATGGAAAATGTGTGGTTTGGGACAATTTCTCTGCTCCTAGAGCCCCGTGTGCTCCTGTTTACGTTATAGCATGAGAGAAATGAGCTCTTTTACTGTTTGGTGTTTTGGCAGCCACCTGTCCCTGTGGACTCCAGGCGAAGGATGCTGCTTGATCCCCAAGTCTTCCTTCGCTCAACACGGAGGATTTGTTTGTGGCCAACTGTGGGTGACTTCATCACCTCCACCCTCTTACTGTGTGTCATTTTATATCAAACAGAAATATAATAGGCCAACTTCCAGTAATTATTGTAGCAGCCAGCTTTATAGCTCATCATCTTCGCAAAACAAGGAAAGGGAACATTTTTTAAATTGCTTATGAAAAGTTTATGTGGTTATTAGAGCTGGAGCTTTGTTTCTTTTAGGCAGGTTCCTTAGGGTTTTATGCCACTTGCGTGAGGGTGTTGCTGAAGGTGTTTGTTTTAAAGCCCTCCCTTTCAGCGGTGGCAGCTGTGGGTGAGCCAAAGCTCTTGGAAGTGCTGGTATTTGTTAATTTTTTTTTTTTTGGCTTGTAGTTTTTTCTTCCATTCCAGCACCTTAGGTTTTATGTTTTCTCAAGGGTTTTTGGAACAGGGTAGGGAGTGGAGGGGGCAAAATCAGGTTCCATAGGAAGAGTTGCATCAACTGATACTGCAGGTCATCACCAGAGCTGTGCTGTGGTTCATCTCAGCCCAAGGTTTTGCTGATTGCACCAGGAGCAGACCAAAGGGGAGAAATAAAGACATATTAGCTGTGATGCTTGTTCCACCAACACAGCTATAAATCAGAGGGCTCTCCATGAAAGGATCGCACAGGTGTGAGGAGTGGCTGGCCGCAGCCAGCCACCCTTACCTCACTGTAATCCCACCAGCTATTTTTCACACAGCTGTCACTGCTTTGCCCGTTAAATCTCGCCGGGTGAACAGAGAGCAGTTTTTCTCTGAGAAGGCTCCTAATGAAGCGCAGCTCTCCCGGCTTTCCCAGGCATCCCAGGTGAGCAGGGCATCGTGCGGCAGCTGCTCATGGGCTGCCCTGCACTCCGGGTGCAGCTTCCTGCAGGCAGCTCAGCCGTGTGGGGCAGAGACGAGGGGGCAGAGAAATAAGGTACTAGCGGTACCACCCTGAGCCAGAGCTGCTGTCAGGAATCAAATAAAGCAGCTTTGACATGCGAGTAAGTGAGAGAAAACTTCTTTAAAGCCAAGACCAGTAGTGAGGTCCCACCTGTCCATCACTTGTCATGCACTGAGGACATGAGGTCCCACCTGTCCATCACTTGTCATGTTTGAGGGTCACCAGAGCTGTTCCTCCACTCATCACTGCTTGTGTTTGTACGGCCCTTGCCACCCTGGTTAGGGATGCATCTTCTCCCTCCTCTGCCTCTCCTGCTTGGGCTAACGAGTGGATGCTCAAGAGTAATGCTCTGGTTGCAGCAAGGTGACCCTGAAGCCCCTGCACTGCCAGCTGGTTGGCAGAGGCAAGGTAGGGCTCTGCCGATAACATGTTCATAGAGACAAACGTCTTGCCAAGCATGGCAACCCATCTCTCAGGAGTCGAGGCTATGGCTTGAAGCAAAGGGCTCCCACCCCTCATGAGGACCCATAGCCACAGGATACCCAAGCAGACGGAGCGCTCCATCCTGCTATCCAGCCTTGAAGTTCCTGAGTGGCTCCATGCTGGAGCAAGATGCTCAGAGGAGAGATGGGCTTTTGGTCTTCTACTCCCAGCACTGGTCAAGTATGGTCCACATGAGAACGAATACGTCATCTTGGGTCACTCCTGAATGCTCCCTCCCTTACACTTTGCAGACAGCTGCCTTTGGGCAGGCTTCAAATCTCTCAGGCTGCAGGGGGTCTCTAAATATAGACTTGTCATATTTTGGAGGAATGTGGTGAGCCCTGGGATGCAGGAGGCAAGGTGGCATCTTGCCCTCTGATTACAGAAGTCCTAACCAGAAAAAACATTTTTCCAAGTGAAACCCTCTAGTGAATTCAGTTTAATTTTATGCTTAATTCCAGGATGATGTGGGGGTATGTTTTCTGGAAAATTTACTGTTTGCCAGAATTGTGTTATTAAAATAACTTATCATGGACAAGACTGGACAGATTGAAAGAAAAAAAAAAAAATCAGGATCTTTCATTGCTCCCCATTCTTGTCTTCCTAAGGGGAAGGACTGGAGGAGAACAAGTTTGTAACATGCTACAGAAGTCAAGAGGTTTTGAGCTGTATCAGGCAGATGATGGTACGGCAAACACGTGGCCAGCAGTCCCTTCTCCAGGATCTGCACACAGGCCCCAGCAGCAGCAGGGTGGATGCAGGAATCAGAATCAATGCCTTTTTCCAAAGCCAGAGAAAACTCACTGATAACATGGAAATGCAAAATCAAATGGTATGTTGGGCTTCCAAGGCTGATGCGTGCCTCAGAAAGGATATATGCAAAGTCAGGAAATATAAACATCCTTTTATTTCATTGCATTTTCCACATGGGGAAATAATGTACCTGCTGAGACTGATGTGAATAAAAATGATTTCATGTAACTCCATGGGGCTGAGTGTGAAGGATGACATTTCTCTAGAAGAATAAAAGCACGAGAACCTGCTCTTAAGTTAGTGTGCTGTGCAAAATGAGCTGGAAGTCATCAAGACTGTGAAAGAGCCTTTAAGTCTGGACATAGGAGCCCTGACCAACAAAGTCCTACAGACAGCCCAGCTCACTACTCTGGCCCTCAGCTGTAGTATGGGAAAGCGTTGCTTCTGATGAGGTTTATTGTCGAAGCGTTCTTTACATCTGCTAGCAAAATATAGATAACTCCCCGTGTTTTGCAACAAGGATACCCTTGCCCAGAGTCATCTCATCTATATTTAAGCACTTAATTTGGACACCTGAAATTAGGTGTTCAACCACTTTAGACTTCCTCTGCATTTGTCCTCCCTACCCCTCTTTGCTGTTGGTGGGGCAGCTGGGGTGGGAACTGTTCCTGGTGGTGTCCCATTAGGTCATCCAACACCTGCTTTTTCAGGTTTTCAGGAAGGTCCATCTTGTATCTCTGCCTGCCCAGAGCACTCCCACGTCTCACAGCTGTCAGGACTGAAGGGTGCATAGAGTGATTTTGCGAACTGCTCCCAGCCATGAGGATGTGTAGTGCTAACTAGCGTCTTGGCAAGGTCCAGAAAACTCTGTCCCCATCATAAGCTGTGACCTTACCTGCTCCTCCGGCTCATGAAGTGACATCATGAGGGCTCATTACAAACTGGAGGGCATTGAATAACTCCTAGGAGTTCCCCTGACCTGTGAGAAGCCTGCAGCATCCCTCTGCAGCCCTGGGAAAGAGAGCACACAGCAGAGAATGACAGTCCCTTCTGCACAGAGGTCAGCCAGACCCAAACACGTTTTCTTTAAAGGCACTTTCTCCTTTCTATTTTGTTAGCAGCCTGCTATCAGGCCGCCTGCTGAAGATATCTCAAATGCACTGTTCTGGTCTTTAAGTACATGCTGTCATTTACAAGACGCATCATCCTCTCCAGAAAACATCGCGGTAACTCCTCCACAATCTGGAGCCTTCACGCTCGTGTCATACCATTACGTGGCACCACAAGACATAAACCACAGCTACTGGAGACCCTGTGCGGATTCCTTACAGTACGCGTCATGGAAACAGGTGAAATTTAAACAGTGCGCTTAAGTACTTGTCTAGTCCCCGTTAGGGTTTTGTGGTTCTCCTTTATTTAAAGAATACATTTCTGACACTTAGAAGAAGTTAAACAACTGTGTTTGAAAGCTTTAACATAAAACAGCCTCACCACTGTTCTTTCTCTTGAGAAAACTGTTCGAATCACTATTAAAACGTCTCTTGAGAATATGGGAACGTTTGGATTAAGTGGTATATTTACTTTCTGAAAATGCATGCAAAGTGCAAAATAGGATCCAAATATACAAACACACGGAAAACACACAAGTACACAAAAGCAGTTAAGAGACAATCGATGCAACAGCTGTTTGGAAAGAAGTTAGTACCAGGGGCATCCAGGAAAGAACGCTCCCAAAAACACTGAGCTTCTGCCATTTTAGGTCATGTGGCACTACCAGTACAGAATAATACATGTTAACGAAAACAAGTGAAATTAAGATTGTTTTAAGGTCATATCATGTGATGGCCTGTGCTTAAAGTGGTATCCTAGAAGAAAACGATTGAAATAGTTGTAAATCTCCTTGGATCCATCACATAGCCCTAAAAGAAAACTGCAGTCATTTCTTACACCCTTGTTTTGCTAAGGCAACAGCTTGTGAGTGACTAATAGGGCTAACGATGCTGGACAGAAATTATTTTGTCTATGTGATTTTCCAGTGGATTTCTGTATCCCTTACTCTGTGCTTGGAGATTGCACGGAGGCAGCAGGTATTCCATCACCTTGTGCAAGGGGTATGTGATGTTAGCGAACCTGTCCGTCATTGGGTGCTTATTTCCCCCTTTCAAACACGACTACATCCTCATCCTTCTAACCATATGCTGGAACCTCCCTTAGTGTCCAGGATTTAATAAAGGATAACATTGGCTCTCCCAGTGCCAGCACACCTCAGACAATCTTTTGGGTATAAGCTATACTGATCAGTGATTTTTTAATTGACTAGTGGTTACTGTTTAACATCCCTTTCAGTTACTGCTGGATAGAAAATAGCTCCTTTTCAGCACACAATGCTAAATATCATCTAAATGAAGCACAGAAAAGTTTATTAAGCATGTGCATCCTGTCTGTGTTGTTACTGGTCATGTGTTTGAGTTGTCCACTGTCACACTGAGGTCCTCCCCAAAGCATTTTTAAGTCAAAGAGCGTAGGATGACAGGACCACTCAGGTAGGAAGGAATCTCAGGAGGGCATCCTCTTTGTTGTCCTTACTGAACACCAATTCTTCACTGGTTCTCTTTTCTTCTCTTGTCTTGCTCCTCACTGCTTGTATCTTCACTGCTGTAACCTCTCTCTTAACCATTTACGATTTTTCCAGTGGTGAGAGCCAGTTGGCTGCCCGGCTGGGGCCCCTGGTTTGCAGGGAGTGAACGAACCCTCCTGGAGAAGGTGCCTAAGTGTCATGTCCTGTCAGTAGGGAGAAATAGATTGATTCAAGGGTTTCCCAAGGGAAACTTCACCTGTTATTTGCATACAGCTAGATGTCTAAATTAGGTACATTGAGTTCCATCCTTCTCTGTTTATTCTCTCTTTCTCTTCCTTTCTACACCACATTGCTTTTTCAACCTACCTCTATAGGTGTCTAATGTGTTTGTGGGGTCATGGTTTTAACTTCCAAACATTGCTCACATTTATCTGGGTCAGTTTTCCTCACAGTCAGTTTTTCTCATAAATATTATCAGCTTTGGGAAATTCGCCCTTCTTGAAAGTTCATTGTCCCTCCTGCTTTGGCCAGGGTGCAATAAGAAACCGAGACTGTGTTCAGCCATTACTCAATAAAATAATATATCTATTTAACTGATGGCCTGGAGTCCAGCCCCACTTGAGCCCTGTGAATTGGAGCCTAGCACCACTGCTCTGTCACAAAGATCCCCAGGAAATTCTCATCTTCAGGAGATGGACCCACAGAGGCCCCTGGACATCAGAGTTAATGCACTCCTTCATCCAGATGCTTAATGATTTCCAGACAAGCAAGTCAGGCTGCACATGTTTAGTTTTGGTGATTTGTCAATTTAATTTTGGGGGTGAGGGCAGGAGGCAGGGAGGTGACAGCTGAGAGCACGCTGGCGGCAAGCCCCAGTAGTGCAGAAATAAATGTTGCTGAAGCAGCAGAGAAGGAGGTTGCCTTCCTGGCTCTCCGTCATGCTCTGGGTACGCATCTCCGGCTCGCGACGATGGGCTTCGCAGTTACGTTCATGTCCCCACACTGATGTTGAGCAGACTCGACATCAGTACAAAACGTCACTGCAATAAGGGGTTTTTCGAGCTGTACCAGAGCTAGATCCATATTTTCAAAGTCTGTTTTGAAAGCCAGCACCATCAAGTCGTGCTCTGAATGCAAGGGCAAATCTGGCAACCTGGTTGTGTCAGACGTGTGTGAAGTCACTGCACCGGGTGCATGTATCCTTCCTGCATGCATCCGTTATCCTAAACAGTTTTTACTGCTAAGGAAACCAGAGATTGAGCCAAATACAAAGCAGAATTTGCCTTCCTTTTGTATTATTTGATTCTTGTCCATTAGTGACAAAAGACACGTGTAAAAGTCCAAAGGATCGTGTGTGATCCAACTGAGGTGGGGAAAGAGAAGTAAATAAAGGAACATGTTTTTCAGGGAACAGGATTTACCTTAAAAACAAAGCAGGATTGAGAGCTAACCGGGAAACTCCATGTAAGTTAGTCACAGCGTTATACTCTGCTGTTTGTTGGTAACATTTGCCAAGTGAATCACAGCAAACCCGTAACAATTTCTGCACTGCTGAGAAGATGGAGAGAGGTAATATGACCAGAGAAATCATTAGCACTCTAGTTGATGAACGACAGGAATCATTTGCTATAGTGTCTTCCTGGTAAACTCTTGAAACTTTTTTTTCCCCTTTGCTGGAAAACTCACCTTCTTCCACCACTGCCTGCTCAAAGCAAGGTCCACTTCAAAGCTACAGTAGATTGCCCTGATGAGTCCAGAAACCCCTCGAGGATGGAGATGGCATTGCCGCTCTGGGCCCCTGTTCTCCTCTTCATCCTTGCTCAGAAAATTTTCTCCTTATGCAGGATTAGAATTACCTGTGTTGCAACTCTTCTCTATTGCCTCTTGCCTTTTCTCTGTGCACCTTCAAGAAAAGCCCAGCTCCATCTTCTCTATAACCCCCATTAGGGAGCTGATAATGCAGTTAGGTCCCCCTCAGGCTTCTCATCTCATGGCTGAACAAGCCCATCTACCTCAGCATCTCCTCATAGCCATGTGATCCAGTCCCCCACCAGCCCCTCTGGACTCACCCATGTATGTCTGTGTCTCTTTTGTACTGGGGAGCCAAGAACTGGACCCAGCACTCCAGACATGTCTCACCAAGACTAAACAGAGGGGAAGGATCACCTTCCTCAGCCTGCTGGCAAGGCTCTCTCTCTCTCTCTTCCTCAGCCTGCTGGCAGCCCAGGATGCCATCAGACTTCTTTGCTGGCACACTGCTGGCTCGTGTTCAACTTTTCGCCCACAGGATTCCCAGGTCTACCTCTGCAAAGCTGCTTTTCAGCCAGTGGACCCCCAGCCTGCACTGTGATACAGGGTTATTCTCCTCCTCAATGGACTTTGCATTAGTCTTTACTGAACTTTACGAGGGCTCTGCCAGTCCTTGTCTCCAGGCTGTTGAGATCTATCTGAAATCTCTGACAGATCCCTCTTGACCATAGAGATATCGCTGTAGAAAGCGATCAAGTTGGTCAGGCACAATTTGCTCTTGGTGAGCCCAGTGGGGCTGGACCCTCATCACCTTCTTCTTCTTCACATGCTGGATGTGGCTTCCAGAAGTATTTGCTCCATAATCTTCCCCTAAGCTGCGGCAAGGCTGACCAGCCCGCAGTCCCCTGCAGCCTCATCCTGCCCTTCATGAAGACGGGAGTGATGTTTGCCTTTTGCCAGTCTGTTTCTGACTCTGTCTGTCTCATAAAGACCACAGCCACTGTGCTGTGCTCTCCTTTTCTGATTAAACATTCAGCTCCACTGAAAAGAATCATGTCCTTATGCTCTTAGAGGGCATCAAAGACATCTGTCGCAATATATTTAACCGCAGAGTACAGGGGCGGGGTGGCTGTTGTAGTGGGATTTTGGTTCTAAATCAGTTTGCTTTGCCAAGAGAAGAACTGTCGTAGAGAAAAAAAACAGCTATTGTGAATTTAGTTGCTGTCTTTATTGGAAGAAGTGTCCTTTGTTATTCTTAAGGAGGAGGTAGACTATACTCAATCTCAGAGTTCTCCTCCAGCAAACTTTGTAATCACAGTTTTAACATTGACGTAGATGTCACTTCAGGTGCCAACTTCGTTACCCATTTTAGTATAGTTTTAAGCCTCTAGAGAACTGCATCAGCATTTGTAAATATGAACCATATTTTGTTTCAATATATATAGAAAAAGCCAATTTACTTGTTTGGGTGTTAAAGCAGAACTAGATCCTGGCAGAAACTGCCTTGAAGTGTTACACTGGGATTGCCGCCATTGCCCCAGCCACAACGCTGTGACTTCCCAGCAGGAGACGTTACCATCCGTTAGAAGTGCCAGCTGTAATTACGACGTATATGTGCAAGTAACTCCCACGGCCAGAGTCTCCCGGTGGGGGACAGACCTCTGTGCCCGTGGTGGGTGTCCCACCCCATCACCTTTCACCCACGGCATCCTCAGAGGTATCAGAGAGCGTGTCCCTCTCCAGGCTGGCCCCCGGTCACCAGCTGCAGGGCACAGGAACAGCCTCCAGAAAATGAGTCTTTGTTCACAGCAAAATCCTCACTCTGTTACTGCATTACCACATGCCATGGCCAACTGGTCTGGGAAATGACCCTTCCTACGTGGTGAGGGAGGGATGCTCATGGGGCTTTATGCAGACAAGGGTGTGCGAGTCAAAGCACGGGGTTAAATGCATCTCACTTGGATGTAGACATGTGTGTGCATGTGCACACAGAGATATGGTGCATGGATAGGTCAAACGACTGATAACATTAATCACCATATGAAATGCCAAATCAAGAAACAGATGCAGCACTTTCAAAAATGAAGGGACAGTTTTTCTCTCTAAAGTGGAAGTAAATTCAGTTCAAACCACTGAATCCAGGAGTTGCTCCAATGTAAAACTGCATAAAGAGAAAGCCAGTATTGCTACCAGGATGATACACTCTGCAGAGCCAGCAGCAAGAAGGGAGTTAATTTTGAGCTCAAAGTGTGAAGGGGAACAAGGACTTGCCCTCAGGGCAGATACTGGCATGTATCTGGTTGTGAAGATGTACAGTGGGGTTTGTTAGAGGGAACGACTGCAAGATGTTCTGTGCATTTGCTCACTAGGAAGATGTTACACCACCGTGGATGCTGGACAGCTTATGGAAGAAAATTCCTTGCTCCAAGAGCTTTCCAAGCAAGTGAAAGCTATGAAGCACCTTAATCTTCTTGCATCTTGTGATGCCTTTTAAGGGCTATTCAAAGCCCACGATCAGGGATCTGATTTTTATCTGAGGAGCTGGCAGGACTCGCTGGCTGCAGTGACATGAGCGTTCTCTGGCCTCACAAGCTTCAGGAGAAAATATCTTTTCCCACCAACCCTGTCTATCATCTGCCCAGCCCTGCTGTGAAGCAAGGCACTACACGCAGAACTGGCTTTGTCGTGACAGAAGAATCGTTGCTGGTTTCCCTGCTGACATTTTAGGACGTGACAACTTGGCAGGGCGGATCGTGCCGGGGTTCCCTGGGGAGCTGCCAGAGGCACCACTGGAGCAGCACAACAAACCCAGCCCTCAGCAAGGCTGGGCCAGGCTTTAATCAGCCGTTCATCCAGCTGATTGAAGTGTCTATGAGTAGTGGCAGATTTGTAGGATCCTTCCTGAGCTCCTGAGAGCACATCCTTGGCAGACTGCACTGGGGCAGGGGAAACCAGGGCCCAGCGTAGAGCCTGGGCACATGTTTAGCAGCATTTAAACAGTGCTTTAAAGAGAAGCACAACGCACAGGGCTCATTCTGGCACACAGCAGTGGAGAGACATTTCAAGGCTATAGGGAAACTCTGGGTCCACTGGTCGTAGGGAGCGAGAGGAGAAGGAGGATACAACACTAATTTAAATGGAGAAAGCTAGCTTGCCTGAAGGTTGGCTTTACAAAATCTGTCTGCTTCTTGGCATTCCCCTGATATTTCCTGTCCTTCTTCAAGCACAGGGTAAATTAGTTGTTCAGATTATGAGTTATTTGAGCAAGATAAAAAATAAATGACAGCTCGCCTCCTTCTACGTGGTTGGGTTATTTGAGAAGCGGTGCTGTTTGTGTCTGGCAGAAGTCTTACCATGGGAAAAGATGGAGGAGGAGAGAGGAGAAATTACTGACCAAAATGGAAAAATTCCTAAGCTCATCATTGGTGAGCTGGAGCTTCCCAGGGGTGTCTCGGGGCTTCCAGCGCTTGGAGAGTGGATGAAATTCACCATCTGAAAATCAGGAATGACAAGACTAAGTCACATATAAAGCCGGCACAAGATCTTTATTTTGGGCAACCTTTCCAACCTCTCTGATCAACAGCAAAAAGGGAAAAGTACAGGCTTCTGAGATCACTAATAAAACAGCTATTTGAGCCACTTTGAAACCTGGGAAAGTTTAACTGAGCTTTCTGATGCTCAGCTCTAGTTTTCCTCATTTACAGACACAAACCCTCTGTCTTAAAGAGGAGAATTGAAAAAACAATCATCAAGCAAATAGTTAAACAAGGTGATAATAACCAGTCTTTAAAGCAATTATTTCACTGTCTATCCTCTCAGCTACAGCAAAAGGAGAGCCTGGACCAGACACTGTAAGCAGGAGTTGTTGTGCATCGCTCAGACTTTGACCCAGGCTGTACAAACCTCCCTTCTCACTTGCCCCAGTAACTCCTTCTGAGACCCCCTGGTACGTCTCGGAGACAAAAGGCATTGGTGACATGGAAGAGCAGCATGCAAGCGCGTCCCTCTGCAGACATCTCCTGAAGCCTGACCATGCTGCGGTCGCTGCTGCTGAGGCAGCAGGATTTTGTGCCAACAGATGCTGTCATCCAGCACGAGGCTAACGTTGGCACCGGCTTGGAGAACCTCTTTGTGTTTATTTATCACAAACTGCGGTGAAACCTTTCTCAGTGACTCCTTCCAGCTCTGGAAGGTGCTCCGGTTGGGTCACTGGGCTTTTGCTTTGTGGGGCCAAAGGTTTACGTTTGCACAACACTCCGTCTCCTCAGTCTCACAGCTTCTACCTGAGCTGCTCCTCGGGTAGAAGGGGCTTACCAGGAGCCGCCAAACATTACTGGGGACAGCTCTAGTGTCACAGGTTAGTACCATGCCTGGGTGTGCTTTAAATATGGGCTGGTGCTCAGCCCTTTTCCCCAGCCTTTTCCTTTTTATTATGTATGTACAGCTTTAGGCACTATCGAACCACCTTGGGAATGATGTTCTGGAGCACTTAGTTAAGAAATACACTTATCAGGGAGATACAAGTGCCATTCATCATGCCAGCCATGATCAGGTCATCGTCAGCATCCTTCCCACTTGCTGTGGCTAGTTATCCCAGTCGACTCCTTTTCCACGTTTGTGAGTTTTCTGGAATATTGTGGAATATCTTCATACGTGGCTTAGGTATCTTCTTGCATGGTCTTCCCAAGTCTTCTCAATGTGAAAATAATCTTTAAAAAAAAAAAAAATAGAGGAGTGACTCATTTTGTGGGAGCAGCTCGCTTTCTCTGACCTGTCAGAAGGAAACTGCATTTCACACACCTACATTTTCTTTCACACAGGATTATCGTTCTTTGTCTTGCCTTTATTTGCTTGCCGTACAACTTGCTTCAGATTCAGACAGGACTCTTTGGGGATAAGAACGTTTTCAGACATAGAAAATAAAATCTGTACACTTTTAAAAAGTAGTTTTAAGTGTCTCTTCCCCTGCCAACATATTTTTAATAGCGTAGCAAAAATGTATTCCAAATATGCTCATCCCACTTCGTGAATCTTACGCAGTCAAATAACTGGCAGCTGTTGGGCCAACTGTTTCCCATTTCAAAAAAACCCCCAAAATTTATTTACAAAAGAAAATGTCCCGTCAGGCAGTCTCCCCTTTCTGTTCCACAGATGCCTGTTTAAATAAAACCACCCTGCATCACTCATCTACGGAGTCCTCTCTGCTTTGCTGAAGGTTTACTTGCAGCTTTGTCAGGAGTGAGACACGGTAAGTAACACCACATAGTGGATCTGGGCACTGGGGTTTATTTACAAGCCGAAACGATTTGAGTTCTTGTCCTCCGTCATGATCTCCCACACTTGCTTCCCTGCTTCCCCCAGGCCTCCACGTCTCTCTCGCAGCCAGGTTGTGGCTGCTCCGGGATGCTCAGACAGAAAGCTGTGTTGGGTCCTGCCGTGCCACTGCTCCTCACTGCTGGCCTTGGGTGTCAGTGGACAAGGTCC
Organism: Tauraco erythrolophus; assembly: GCF_009769465.1. Lineage (NCBI taxonomy): Eukaryota > Metazoa > Chordata > Aves > Musophagiformes > Musophagidae > Tauraco > Tauraco erythrolophus. The sequence continues at coordinate 117,566,593 of NC_141465.1, read as the reverse complement.
CTGGGCACCCCTGACACTCACCTCCATGTATCTCCATGATCTCTGGGATCTTCCTCCACTCCCAGGATCTTGTCTTCAGTGTTTTTCTTTCCAAGATCACTTCTTGACAGAGACCCTTCTTTTTTGGGAACAGCTCTTCTCTGCAGAATCCCAAGCCCCCAGTTTTCCCAACCTAAATGGTCCATGTGTAGAAGCCTGGAATGTGATCAGCCTCCTACCTGGTGGCTCTGTCTTAAGACTCTTTATTAACTGAAGTATTCAGGTTGGCTCATGTATTATCAAAACTTCCAAGCAGACCTTCCCAGTCGCAGCTAGCAAGTAGCAAGTTTTTGCTCTGGCATTCAAAAGTTCAATTTTGGACAGTCACGTGCCCACACATACATACCCAATGATCTACTGCCTGATAGTGTTCACAATTTAAGCTATTTTTTCATCTGCAACAACCTTCTATAGCATGTTCTTGCAGAGAATGGAAATTAGCCACAATTACATTTGCTCACTTTAATTTCATTCCCTCTGATGAAATAGCTGGTCCCAACTATTGACATTTTCTCTGGATGATATGCACATTGATAGGTCAAGCACCAATGTAAGCAAGTTGCTTTTTTCTGAATTAGAAAATAAGTTATGCACATTTCCATTCCAATGTTAATCTACAGCAGATTGTATGAGGAGACAGATGAAGCACTACACTGAAGGAAAATGCATGGGAAAGATGTAGGAAAAATTATTGGTTTATGCCTTTGACACATTTTTTGAAGAAAGAGCATTTGTCTGCATGAACCTCTTAAGCACAAGGTTTTAGCTTGAGCACATTTCAGGAGGACTGAGATGTTTCAGACAACTTGAAAGAAGACTCTGCAGCTGATGCAAGACTCTTACTTCCTACTACAGCAGCTATAAGAAATGGAAGCTATTAGTAATGCTTGTTTGAGAGAGGTTCAACTTTTGACGACTGTCTGACAGAGGGTTTGGAAACAGCATCCACCTCTCAAACCAAAGGGAAACACTGGGCAGGAGTCAGAGAAATCAGTGATGGCTCCAAGAAGCACAGTCAAAAGCTGAGGTGAAAGTCAAGAAACTGGAAAACACACGGCACTTCAGATGTTGGGTGCAGGACTCGATTGTCAGGCAGATACTGAAAAAAGTTGGCAGCCTGCTCTATCCAAATGAAGAAGCAATTTTCATTCGTTAAATTCAGCTTGTTTCCCAGCAGTTGAATACTTTCCTGCTCACCCGGTAAGAGGTTTGTTCCCGTTCTTTCAGAGGTGCCTGTTGCACACAGTCCTAGGGGTCCTGTTTCGCTGCCAAGCTGCTTGTTCAGCTTCGCTGTGGCTGTTACGCAGCACACCCAGACACATGCTACGACCCAGCACGATGGCACTTGAAAATCACGTTCATAAAAAACAAAGCAATTCATTAGAGGATGCAGAGGCATGAGAACAGCAATCTGGTCCTGGAGCTAATGATCCTGAAAGCATCAGCTAAGCCCTTACTATTTCGGGATGAGGCAGAGACAGAGCATCTCCTAGGACAAAAGACAAAATGTAAGATCTCTATCTTTTGTAAACCTAAATGCATCTTGGATCTTCTCACTGTCTCTTGTGCATATAGACAGATGTAGAGTAATTGCCTTTTTTATTAGATTATAGGCAGTTAATGGGTTTTGCCAGGCAGCCCTGTGAATGATTAGTGGGATGTTTTCAGGACTCAGCCAAAGCCTTTTTTTCTTACATCCCACCTGGTGCACAACAATAAGGCTCAGCAGCCCTGTTCGGGACCCACACACTCAAGGCCAGTCCTGATATTCTGAAGAGACAGGTACAAAGTGGGAGCACAGCATGTTTGCACGCACTGGAAGATGTGGGTGTGGTCATGTATGCCAGAGGAAGGAGTAAAACCATCCAGGATTTGAGATAAACAAGCAGATGCTCTGGGCTTGACTTGTAGGCATCTGGGCATATTTCTGCTCTGACGTGTTCCTGCTGTGCAAAAAAAAGAAGTGGCACTTGATTGCTCACTGCCACAGTGCCAGCAAGGAAACTGCTGCCTTCTCGATCAGCTAGGGCAGTTTTCTGGCCAAAATCTCTGGCAGGGGAAGAGCTCACTCCTTGTTTCCCCAGGGAAAAGCCCTGCCTGAAAGCAATGCTGGCCAAAGCCAGGCGTCCCTATTGTTATCTTTGTCTGCCGTTGCTGCTACCACCATCCTCAGATCCCAAACCACAGCCAGGCCCTCTTTGGTGCTCTTGCTTCTCTTCCTGGCTACCGTTCCAGCTGGTGCTCAGCTTCACCTTGTCTTGCTTGTGATCTAGATTGTACAAGTCACTTCAAGTGCCACCAAGGAAGACAAGGGAAGAGCTCAGCGGTGTGGCAATCTCTGCACAGACCTTCAGTAAAATGCCAATTTTAAGTAAAATTGACTGGGCTCCAAAGCTGGACTGTGGTATGTCATCCCAGCTCACAAGATCTCCCCAGTCCGGAGGCCATGGGAGCCAGGACACAGGCTGCTGCAAAGGACCAGACACGTTCAGGTCCTCCCATTTGAGACCATCCATTTGAAGCACTGGCGGGTTGTTGGGATTGAGGGAAAGCTCAGACATGGGTTACTTACACCAATGGTAGCCCACATCAACCACAGGAAGCTTGGTCTACTTCTGACCACGGGCTAGTCAGTGGTGACATGGGGATGCTTCATACCACTATGGGGCCCGCCATCATGGTACTTCTTCAGTGGATGACTGCAAGGCTCTGTGCCACCATGGGCAGGATTGCTGAGATATGGGACAGCTTCTGTTGCAAACAGAGTTGTGTTTTATGCTCTACCTTCTCTTGGTTTGCTTTTTTTTTTAATTGCACAAGCATGGATTTAGCCATTATGTTGGTTCTTTCTTCTTTCCTATGTTTCTATATTATTTTTCTCCGCAGAAATAACTATTCTAATGTCATGCGGGAGCCTAGAATTAAGGTTATGTTAACATTTAGATGCACTTACTTTCTGAAATTTATGTTAGCAATAAAAACACTCAAAGAAGATATTTGTCTGGCACGATTTCCAGCGAGAAATGTATGCAGAGTTTGAAGTTAAGGAAAAATCACTTCAGGTTTGAATTATGCTAGTAAATATGTTTTTTAATTTATTTTATTAGTTCGGAGTAGTTTCACATAAGCAATAATGTCTGAAGCTAGAAAATAAAGTCATTAATTGATTTTATCATAGAATAATTCCTTACATGAGGAGAGTTCAGTTTAATTCAGCTACTGAGCTGAATTTGTACAATGTCATGTACAAATTATGCTGGCCAGCACTTATCTGTTGGAATAGTCCTGGTACCACCAATTAAATTATTTGCATAACTGCTAGAAAGGAGAGGACAGTAGGACATGGTTCCCTGCAGCCACAAGGAGACTCAACCTGGTCATTCAAAGATGAGAGCCACGAGACAGAGAAGACAAGGCATGTGTATTCCTTGCACTGTGGGAGAACTGCAGGTAAAATAAAAAGAGAAGAAAGGTAAAGAAATGAAACATTTGTTTCTACTTTCTTAGATTTTGTTGGTTTTAGTAAGTAATAATAGAAACAAAAAGAGAAGAAAGGTAAAGGAAATATATGGATGAAATTCATGACATGCACAATAAAACTGATGTATTGGTGTACACATGTCAAACATGTTTGAAAATTATTTTAATAACATTTTATATTTCAAGTATAATTCAGCTGAAAACATTCACAGTCTTCTCTAGTGGTGATTCAGGTGAGAAGCAGGTTTATAAGACTGCAGAAAGATTTAAGTTTTATTATTCTCTTAATGAACTAGAGTGTATGCCACATGAATTCCCACATACATCACCCTGTCCATGGGCAAAAAAGTGAACTTTGAATTCCTAGCAGGGAGACTTCAAGGAAAAATTAGAGGCTAAAATTTCTCCAGCTGTCTTCGCAATTCTTCAGTTCATTGAGATTTGAAGCCCTCTTAAAAAAGCCAGTCTAGGCAAGGTCAGTTTGTAACAAACGATGTTGATGTTTGACCTGTGCGGTGCTCATTGCGAAGTACTCACTTCATTTCATGTTAGTCTTTCCCACGAAACGTGTGAAGGTGAAGGTATGCCCTTAATTTTAGTTCTCTTGGTGTTTGTGTTAAAGAGGACTGTATAAAACCAGTACTTGTCCGTGTCTGCATTTATGTGAACAACATTTATGGGCATATAAGGGTAGGCAAGATAAGTTTTAGGCTAAAAATAATTGCCATTACAGGTGAAATGGCTCCCATGACTTTAAGGGCAGTTGCTCCTGTTTAATACTGGTTTTATATCTGGAAGTTACCTGGGATCTGTGGTTAGAAGAGGGTTGTTGGGTAGGAAGATACCTCCTGTAAGCCAGACTGGGCAACTGAGCATGTTGGTGGCTGCTACAGAGAGTTGAGAGGAAACTCCTGACTGGGTATGAGAAACTTCAGCCAGCCTACAAAGCCCAGGAGCGTTACACATCAGGCCTCAAGGGTCATCTGCTGAACTCCTGCAGACCGTGCTTTACACAGGCAACAGGACCAAATACACTCCTAACAGAGATAGACTTGAAACCCGGTTGGAGAGACTCATGTAAAGCAGTTTCTGTCTGTGTCAGCTAGCTCAAGTAAATTAAAATGTGCAGCGCTTGCTCTGGATGCCACACACAGGGCAGCCGCGGAAGTGGGCATTTCTCTGTGGGACCTCAGAGGAGCCAGGCCAGAGCTGCTGAGACTGGGATGGGGGTCCCCACAGTCAGAAGGTGTTCCTGTATGCCTTGTGGTGGCTAAATAAAAAAATGGTCCTAGAAAGACAGCCTTTTCCATATATTTATCTTTCTTTTATGATTGTATTTATGATCTTTAAATATTTTGTAACTATTCTTTCTCATTTGGTCTTCTTTCTGCTCTCCATCCATCCATTGATCCATTCATCCACACAACCTCCCCAAGACAAGAATTCCTTTCACCATTCCAGCACTGCTCTCTTTTGGAGAACTAGGTTTGTAGGTAGGAATGAACTGGGGAGGGAAAACACTCTCTGTCCTTTCGCCCATTCTTACTTTCATTGTAGATACCTTTGGTTTCCTGATGAGCACAACTTCAGGATGGCCAAGGCTAGGAGATCTGGGCCAGTCTGCTCAGACAGACCTGGAGCCTTGGCCCTACACAAATTCAGAGGGGCTGGTTACTCAGGGAGGACATTGTGCACCCATCTCTTTCCCTTGGCTACACAGCTGGATTTGTACCTCAGTGCCTGGGAACATCCCCAGGATGTCTACCCTGTTAAGTTGATGGCACGATCCCAGCACGTTTTGGAGCAGAAAAGCTAATCCACCCCAGCCAGTTGCTGGACACAGTTCAGGAGGCATTCCTGATAAGCCATTTTAGTGCAACTGTCCTGTTGCTTCAGTGTTGGCCTCAGCTCCAGCACTGGGCATGTCCCGTGTGCCAGCACAGACACAGTCCTGAGGCTCACAGGATGACCAGTCTGCTCCATGGCTACTCTTCTAGGAAAAGCTGTCGTTGCGAGAAGGCACTTAGAGGAGAGAGGAGTGGGAGCAACGCAGACTGACGGGAGAGATGTAACTGCCTCAGGTACAATCAATGGCACGTGTCCAAGAAGAAGAACATGGAAGCAATGTTTGTGTTTCGAGCAGGGCTGCTGGAGAGCTTGATGCTGGAAATATGAGTATCAGCGGTTCGGCGGCTGTGCTCGTTCAGCACCAGCGGCACAGAAGGTGCCTTTCTAGCGGAGCAGCCCTCGCCTACACATCTTGCGCGGAGGCTGGGGGCAGGCGGGTTTGCTCCTGCTCCGTTTAATGTGTGGTGGAAGCAGCAAGCATCAGGCACAGCCAGGCCAGGCATTGGCATCCCAGGCTTTGCAGCATCGCTGGAGCGAGCGAACCCGACTGTCTGGGTCACTTGTTCGTTGATTTTCTTTAGGGAAAGACGCTTTACAAAATGAGAAAAGCATTCCAAAGTGAGCGCTTATTTTGCAGTCAGCAGCACAGGCTGGAGCTCCAGACACGGCGCTATGCCAGGACCTGACAATGCAATAGTAGGAGTCATAAAAATAGCACAAAGGCATGAGCTAACCTGCTCTCAAACCTCTTTTTTTAATGATTAATTTTGTTCCTGATAATGCATTTCTCACCTTTTTTTCACTATTTCTAGACTATCTTGTTATGCAATAAAATATAGTTTCCTTTAGCTATTTGATGCAAAAAATGACTCTAAAAAACAGATTGTGAATGAAGAACAACATGTGCCAGTTCTGTCAAAAAAAAAAGAAGACTCAGCCCACAGTTTGACAGTCACAGGAGGAGCTCAGGACTGTGCCAAGGAGGGGGCCAAGCCCAAAATAGACCCTGGTCTGAATAGATGTGTAGTGATGCCTCTGGGCCAGGCAGCTTGAACATCTCTTTCTGCCTGCAAACCATCTGCTTGCCTTAGACCTGCAGTGTTCCAGTTTGTGAGTGTTTGCAGAGAGGGAGGAAGGAAGGAGGGAGGGAAGGAAGGAAGGAAGGAGGGAGGGAAGGAAGGAAGGAAGGCAGCGATGAACAAATTGTTATGTGTTACTGTAAGGACAGAATAGTTTCTGCAGTAGCACACTGTTATTTCAGATAACTGCTGTTACAGAGAAAGCCTTCCGTCTTCAACATCATCAGAAAAAATTTTTCTTGCATCTTCTCATTGTTCCTCAAAATCCCTCTGATGACCTCTCTTTCCCCTGCAAAGCATACGCAGTGAACACCCTGCCTTCTCCCTTCCCCGTATCTCTAAGCTTTCCCACACCTGTCCCCCTAATGCTTTTACCAGCTCTTTCATGGATCCCCTAAATAACTACGTTTGTTGCCATTGTGCGATTGAGGCTGCTCACCTCCAAGGTTTTTGGTGAGCTTTACATTCTTGCTCTCACCTCACTGAGCCTTCAGCATATTTGATGGTCACTCTGCATGTGCTTCAGTGGCTCTGGGCTTTTTTGAGACTGCCCTCATCTCTCTAAACACACCTTTGTGTTGGGCTTTGATTATCTCCTCCAACACCTTGCAGCCTTTGTCCCTCTGTTTTCCAACTTGACTTCTTCAATCTGTTCTAAGATCTAAGTCCTTTGGAGCAGGACTTGTTCCCTGGAGAAATTCCTGAGTCTATGTGGTGTTGTTTTGATGCTGCATCTCCTGCACACACACCAGGCAGCACTCAGCAAAGGCAGCAAGGACCAGAACTGTTGTGCATGCCCTGACTAGGGCTTCATTGCCTGCTCCATGAGACCTGACTTCATGTTACAGAGATCAACCCAATCCACATCACGTCAGCTGTGAGACTAGACTCTACACATCTGCATAATGAAGCAGGACAACACTACTCCTCTGCAGGCTCTTCCGTCATGTCCAGGACCTCTTGAGATGGCACTTGATCTAAAAATGATATACAAAGGGCTGTATCCGTAATGGTCAATGCGATGTACCTGGAACTGTTCTCTGAAGGCAAGGCCATCTGGCCCACAGTGGCCTACAGGTAGATGTCTTAGCCTGCAAAACTAGCCATTTGCAAACTAGCCCTGATAAACAGATAGGGCTAGTACAGACGGTCGAGTTGCAGTGCTCAGGGATGCTCTGTGGCCTGTTTAATTAACTAGGAGAGATGCAGCCAGGCTTTCTTTACTACTGTACATTACAAAGCAACTCAGCCTGTCTGTGCCCTTCCCCAGCTCCCCATTGCCTCCCATAGCAGACTCGTACTCTCTCTTCTTCCAACTCCCTCTGATCTTCATGCTTTTGTATTCAAACCATTTTTTCTTCATGTCAGTGACCCTGTTTTTCTTTCTACATCCTCTCCCGGGTACTATTCTTCTGTGTCCGTTTTCCAGGCCTCTTCTATCCCCTTATTTACCATTTCTTCAAGATATTTAAGGCACTGCTCTAAGGGTAGCCTCTAGCATGTGCTCCTACCTGCTGCACAGGGGTACATGTGGGCACATGTGTCAGCATTTGTGAGCAGCTTGGTGAGAATCTGGAAAAGGGCTTGCTTCAAAGGTTTGGAAGAAGCCTTCACACTACCAGCTTTTCGGGTCAGCAGCTCTGTCTTTGTTTATCGCAAACTCAAGGCTCTTTCTGATGCAAGGGTGAACTTTGCCTTGGGCATGATCTGCTTTTAAATTTCTGATGATATGTGGACATAGTTGGCCCAACAGTTCGCACTCTCACGGAGATGGCGATGCCTTTGGTAGACATGTGTCATGCCAACGCTTCAGCGACACACACATGAGCCTCTGTCGCTAGTAGGTCCCAACGAACCCCATCACACAGCCTGGTAAACCAGGCATGACCTTCACACTGACCTTCTCTGCTCTACATAGCAATAAGGCACTGATCCTTCAGAGCAGCTTAGCATCAAATGAATAAAGCAGACCTGAGTTGTAAGGGCTTCCTTTCAAAGGGGAATTTTACATTTCATCTGTTACAGCCGAAATAAAGACTTACAGCCCCAGGCAGTCTGCAGCAGCTCCCCAGGAGCCACACAGCATGTTGTCAGTCCGGGGCAGCGTATCTTACAGTGGCATTCTCCTGGCTGGAAGACCTACTGCTCCCCCATGCTGGCTGGGGCACTGCGATTCATAGCAGTTTCTTCAAGGTTTCCATTTAAAATCCCACAACACACAAACAGATTGGGCCTCCTCTTAGAAGTATCATTATTCCAACTGAGCACATTGAACAAGACGCAGCATTTGAAAACTACTGGGAAAAAATTATGTGTTTCCTTACAGAGTTTAATTTCTTTTTGATGAAAAAGTGAAGGCACAGTGAAAAAGAAGGCTAACACTTCAGTTTTATTGTCTACCATGATCCCAACATTTAGGAGCAACTATATGAATTAGAAGAGAAGTGAGTGTCACTGGCAAAATAATAAAATAATGAAAATAGTTTAAAAATGAAATGTACTGCATTTGGACAAAGTTCTAAAGTAGAAATCAACAAAATTAACACTTCCTCAACTTTTAAAATTTGATTTATACATTGGTATGAAAAAAAAAAAGAGGGCCATCTGTACCATTTGACTCTTCATCCCAGTTGAGATCTGTTGTTCAGAACCCTGTAGGTTGTGGGGCTTGGAACTGGGCTTGTCTTGAGGAGACTTCCAAAATATTTCACTGCTTTCACTTAGTCAGATATTGCTGTCATTTGTGATGGATTGATTGACTTCTGTGATTGCTGCAGTGCTGCTTCTGGTGTTAGTGTCCCTGCACATCCACCTTGTCTAATGACAAAGTTTATGGATAATTCATTATAGTTATTTCAGCCATTTCTAGTGAATCATTGTTATGAATGGAGTATAAACTGCTGACATTCACTCGTGATACCATTAAGGAACAGTTAACGCTTCATTATGAACTCAAATAGCTGAAATAACAGTGGCTTCTGTATCACAACTCGCTAAACCAAAATGATGTGTTAATGAAGAAATGCCACTGGCTACTTTTTCCTGAAAGTTTATGTCCATGTGAAAAAAAGGTGGAAGGTTGTAGGTCACAGAACAAGCTAAAAGGGACACCTCTAGGGCTAAGCATTGACTAGCAGAGGCTTGAAACTCAGAGCAAAGAAATGGCAAATTGCTATTTGATTTGGAGAAACAGAGCTTCATTAGTACCAAAAAGTAAACAGAATGGTTCAACATCAAAACCTCATAGTAGGATCATCTTTTCCTCTAAACAGAAATAACCTTTAGCAGACCAGACTTTGTTTAAACATTTGTGTCATAAGAGGATCATGCTGATTAGCACTATTATCTAAACACACTTCGTTCCACAACGTCTCAAATTCACTGTTCCTTTCATATGCCACTATTTCACAGAAGAGCAGATGAAGCACCCAACCTCTGCACAGAAACCAGCATCTCGATAGCCCTGGGAATGAGCACAGGACCTGCAGCCGGAGCTGGCATCTGTGCTTTGTACTTGGAAGTTATAGCAGGCTGATTTTCTTGGATATAAGGTCCCTGGAAAAATCTTGCCTTAAGAGTGATTGAGTTCATTGAATGGGCTTCGTTTTGAGGGCAGTCAGTGAAAGATGGAAATGCCCATATGGGAATTTGCTTGGCATGTGTTATTGGAGGATTTAAGAGTAATGCATCCACAGTCATATCCCAGAGTGGAGGACCTGCATTGATTTTTTCCTCTCCTCATCCATTTAATCGATCCAAATGTAGCTTCATAGTTGCATAATATTCTTCAGGTTACATTTCACTTTTATTCACCTTGTGGCCCTCTTGACACAGTGCAAACTCTTTCTGAGCACAGTCAAGCACCATCCATTTTATTGGAGCCTATAGTTATTTCACAACCTCCAAGAATTGCTGGATAAATTATTGCTAACAGATACGACCGCAGAGCCTGTCCCTGGGGCACCTTCCCAAGTGCGGCTCCTCGGAAGGTTCCCATTAACCACCTGCCACTCAGGACCAGGTCTGGAACTCATCACCACTCCTATCAACTTTTAAAACTTGTTCTTTTTTTCCTCTATAACTTCTTTTTAATAAGGCACAGTTACAAAATTACTTGGTTTATGTTCCTAGGGGCTGCAAAAGATTTGAGCAAATCAAGAGAGGGAGGTTGATTTTACCCCAAGGCAATCTGTCTATAATCCCCCTCCCCAAACCAGCTCATGCTGACAGCCCAGTCCAGGGAGATTTATGTTTTCTCAAATGAAATTAAGGAAAAGATTATGGTATGAAATGAAGGGCAGTATGGTCCTCCCACACCCATCCTTTCCTTTCCTTTCAGGCTGTTGAGCACGGGAGAGAAGAACAGCAGATAACCCTGGCCATCAGCGACAGTGTTCACATAGGGAAAACCCTGCGGGGATTCACTCCTTTGGTATAAGTTCCTCCTCCTCTAGCTTGGTTTCCTCTTGTTTAGTATATCTGAAGACATAGTTTTGAACAGTAAAAATCTGCTATTGGATCTTAGCCAAAGTTCTCCAACATTTTTATGACACAGCACATCACGGTGCCGATAGGAACATTTGGGGACGATTGGTCATCCCTGAATAAACCTTCCCATGTAATTGCCTTCCCTATCTAAAAGAAATGCTGTGGAAGCTGCATTTCAGCAAAAGCACTAGTAGGGGGGATCCCAGGGTTGCTGCTTGAATGGGGTAAAAGTGTCCCACTGCGATTGTTCTCTGGGGTCCTCCCTGCCAGGAAGGTCTCACCTGTGGTTAAGCCATCTTCAGTGGCCTCATGTCTCTTCCTGGGTTGTATTACTGCAGAGGAAACCTCTAAGTAAACATCTGTTCTTGGTGGTTCCTCAGTGTCAATTCACTGAGATTACATTTGTGAAGGAAACAGAAAATTCACAAGGACAGTAAATACTGGGAAAGACAAGCTAATTCAAGAGTGGCCTTGAGTACCTGCAGCAACAGCAGTAAGGGAAGGCAATGGGATGGTGCACATAAAGCCCCTGATGGAGCAGTTGTCACGAAACACAGAGAGGGAAGACCAAAGAACATGATCCAGCAGCACAGCCATTGATAGTTTTATTTTAATGTTAAAAGTAGTGTTTATTTTAATGGTTTGTGATTAGCACCATCGCAGTAACTATGGGATGTTTTCTCTAACTGCTGCAGCAAAAATCTAAAGCAAGTCCGGGTAGAGAAAAGGAGCTCCTGCAGTGTATGTGCAGATGCAGACTGGTTCATCATAACACAAACTTTAAAGGACACAGTAGCAGAAAGAAATTAGTTTTCCTGATGGAATAGGACAGCATTATACACCCATTTTACCTACTAAAACACATATGTACTGCGTCATGATATAAGATTAGAGAAAAACTACGGTAAAGAAAGGAAGCGTGGTCCAAGACTGGCCTCACGCTGGAAAGGACAGATTCAGCTCACTGCTTCCTCACAGGATACCTGTGTTAAGATCTCATTTCCCTGCATGTAAAATAGAGACAACCCTTTCATCAGAAAGATTTCATGTTCATAAACACATTAAAGATCATGAAGTGTTCCAATTTTGGGATAGGAGTAATATAAAAATATGTAAGATAAACTGAAGTCCATTTTGGGGGAGTTTAAAGTCTGAATCTTTTTATTTATGTATTGCTCTGTTATCCTTTCTCCGTCCCACTCTGCACATATAAAATATTGTCCGCTAGTACATTGTTATTCTAATTTTTGCAGACTATTTTGTCTCTCCTCTGACTTCTCTGAGTGCTCTCCTTTGCCACTGCAGGGATTATTGTCCTAATAAAAAAGCTTGCCGTTCTTGGTGGAGTCCTTGAGTAGGAGATGTCTGTTTCTAATTGTTTTCTTATTGTTGGCTTTGAACTTCACATCTTTTCTGCTGATGTGTGCCTTGAAAGCCCTTCTCAGGGAATATAGTATTACTAATGTGAGATGTTGATCAGCCCCCATGGCAGGATGTTTATATGCAGAGGAATGTTTTGATCTGTGGCTATAGCCCGAGTCTGGATCTTGCCCGGGTTAATTTGGATGCTGTTTTGTTTGATTCTGACAGACTGCCTTCACTGGGTCTTGGTTTTACTCCATAGGTTTAATTTCTTTGTTTTATCAATGGCCAACGAATCGTATTTTTCCCCACTTTCACAGATTGTATGGTAAGTGCTATGTTGTCAGCAATTCTTATTTACTATGTAGAGAATTTCAGATTTATGAGTAGCACTGTTACCCTCGCTCTGTTGAATTAATAGCAGATGCCCCTGAATTTGGTGTGTTTATATAGTATTTGTTACCTTTGATTAAATACAGTGCAGTCCTTGGGACATGTACAATACTTACATTTGAGTGTTACCAAGCAACATCACATGATTTTTATATCTGTGACGGTCACAAGGGACTGTGAGGTGCTGGCTCAAAAGCTAACTTGCTGCTGCTATATTGCAAAATTAAAAAAAAAAAATAGAGAAATAGTTCCAGATTTGCCGTGCTGGCTGGAATCCGTGGTCGGTCTGGTCTGATCTGGTCTCCTTCATCAGGCACCAGCTGAGAGCTGCAGAGGAAAACCAAAACAAATAAACTAACAAAATCTGAGTGATAGGTAGGAAAATTGCAATGTGATTTACAAGATCAGAGCTCTCTGTGCTGGCTTACAGGGATGGCCTTGGGCAGGCAACTGTCATTACCTTTATTAAACTTTTAGGACAGCGGATTGGAAGGAGTTCAAGTGAAATGTATGGTAGTTTGGGGAGGCTGACACAGCCCTGGAAGGGGACGTGGCATTCCGCTCCACGGCAGAGGAGGCGAGGGAGGGATTGGAAAGGCCACCTGAGCAGCGTCCAGTTCCTACCACTGGAAGATGTCAGGGAAGCTGACGGAGACTGATCCTGCCCCAGGTTGGGACGTGCCTGTCACTGGGGACATGCTGCTCTCAGAGGAGCAATTCTCCCAGCTAGCTCGTGATGAAGGGAAAATGTCCCAACTGATAAGCAGAGGACTTCAGTGTACCGTGAGAATCGCTACTGCTGCTGGTCTCAGAAAAGGACCAGATGAAAGCTATTCCTAAGATGACATGCGTTGCACATCCTGGACATGCAGAAGGGTGAGATCCAGGATAGCACTTTGGTACCTTCTCCTCAAGCAAGGTCCCCTACGTAGGCTGTAACGAGTGGTCAGAAAAACCCGGCCTATGGCCCTGGGACCTGCCCCTCTGCTGAGTGCCCTAATGCCAAGCTGTTTTCTCATGGGCTCCTGGCTATGGAGGATGCCCTGTTAAGGTTAATTACAGCCCAGCAACTTGATCTCTCTTGAGAAGAGCTCTCAATTCCTTCTCTTCTCAAGCTTAGGAGGACCCAGAATCAACATCCCTCTGATCCTCCCACCTTGATCTCCCAGATCCTCCCCACCATCTCTTACAAAATCTCCCTCCATACACACTGGAGCAGCAAAAACACCATGCTTGTTGGGGCAGTGATATTTCATGGAAGATCTTTAGGTGGGGGATGCCCAAAGTAGGATACATTGCCTTAGTCCAGAAAAGAGTCTGATTTTGGGTTTAAACACTTGAACAATTTTGTCAAAGGAACCAGTTCTGTGCTTACATTCATTACTGACACCAGCCAGTACACATTTGTCACAAACGTCTCAGCAACCCAAAGACAGAGTCTGCCTCCAGACGTTTAAGAAGAGAGGCTGAACCATCAGGGACTCAGCATGGCCCTGAGCCATAGTTCCCATGAGTTGCTCAGAAACGATACAAAGCCAAGTAGGGTGCAGAGGTCTTCTTCAGCGAGCATTTCTGGAGCATCTGCAAGAATGAGCAGGCTTTCATAAAATCCTTGCGAAGATGATGACATGGTCCCACAAGGCCCTCCATCACAATTTCCCTCCCAAAGACAGCAAAGTCCATCCTTTATATCAGCAGTGGAGGAACTCCTTCTGAATGTGAATTAAAGGTGTTCTTTTTCCCTGGAATATTTGAAACTCCCGCGAGTGTCTGTATGCTGGTGTCGATAGTGTGATTTTACAAACGGCCTCTATTGTTGTGAAGATAAGCCAGGCTCTGCATTAACACCTTCTGCACCTTCTTCTCACCGCGCCTTCTAACCCAGCAAACCATCTGCAGCTCTTTCAACCTCCAAAATAGGAACTATCAACCACAGTTTTCTGTTCTGTCAAGATTTTAGGAGTCTTCTAGACAAGAAGGGTGTCTCCTATGAGGACAAACCACATTCCAACATTTTCTGGGTTCCTAGTGGTTTCCCAGGTATTTTTACCAGGTCTCCCAACAGCGTATGGAGGTTTATAGCAAATAAGCAGCTTGTTTTAGGAGAATGCCTTCATTTCATTTTCTTTCTCCTTCTTAATCATTAAAGTATCTTGGACATAGAGCCATACAGACAATTTTTGCCATGTAGTGGCAAATTTAGATAGCAATTTAATAAGCCTCAGATCAAGATATGAAAGGAAACAAAAAAAAAGGAAACTATAGCATGTAAATAAAATCAGCATATTCAAAGGCACATGATTATCTACTGCAAATCCATGTGACCCCATTTTGCCCAGCAAATGTATATGTGTAGCAATGAACAGCCTCACACACAGAAGCACACACACAGACACTGTAGAAGAACTCAGATCAAGCTACTAGTGCCTGCATTTTTCTCTATATGAAAATCATTTAATACCAATAGTTAGAAGTTTCCAGCAGAGCTGAATGACACATTCCATGCTGAGTCGGGAAGACCGGGAACAACTTTCATACATTAATGCTATACATGCAGCATTGAAAGTGTGTAAGTGTGTGCAAATAACATCTGGTTCTCAACACCATCACATTAAGTGACACCATCCAGCGATTAGTCCAAGCGTTAATCCCTCTTCCAGTAGAGATCAGAGAACACCTGGGATGGGAGAAATCCTGTGGGAACAACAAATGGAAAAAAACTTTTAACTTCAAAATGTGTTTTAAGGCAAGATTTTCAAACATACCTAATGGCAGAAGCAAGCACCAACCACGGAATTCAAAACACCTAGCAGGGTAAGTTTGTGGGAGGTAGGTACCAGGTAGGCTTTGGGGCTTGCGAAGATGAAGACAAATCTTGCCTTGAAGAGTGTCCATTGATGTGGACAGGATGAGGAGAGGGAGAGGGGTCAGACTGATGGCTAACGCAGGGGCTGCCAGCTCACAGCCAACAGCAGAGGGCCAGGTGGCAAGAACAATTTCTCTGGCTCACATTTGTACAAGATGCTTTCCAGTCACAAGCCTGATCTTCACAGGTACTCCCGCTAGCTGCCTGGAAGTGCTCTACCCCGATGGGTGCCTGGGACAGAGGAGTACCGGGATGGAGTGGGGCACGGGCTCTGCAGGACCCAGCAGAGATGGAGCCAGGCCAGGGAAGGAAGGCATACAGCAGGGACAAAGCCAAACATCCTCTTTGGTTGGGTTTCATTTTCTTGTCAGGATAAAGTCCTAGTAGATAGATGTTTTGTTCAACACAAAACGCTGAAGGATATTTTGTTCCACTGGCTGTGTGACAGCTGTAATCACAGCCAGCGTGTTATGACGCCAACATGCAGTCTGCATTGCCATTTTCACCATCGGCTTCAGATCTGAGATTTGCACCTGAGGAATAGTTAGATTTTCCCCACTTTCCCCCCCCCCTTTTTTTTTTTTTTTGTTTGTGCTAATTTATATATGCTTGGCATGTCTCCTTTTATCAAAAAATAAACTTTCACCCACATAACCCTCAGCTCCTGGGTAGGATTAGAAACATGGATATTTTTTACAAGCAATATTTCTTTTTCAGAAGCCAGATTTTTTCTAGGGATGATAAACATTGCTAAGAGTTTTACAGCAAGAATAAATCTTAATAAATAAAAATACTTGTATTTTATACAGGGACATGGATAAGAACAGTACCTGGCTAGAACAATAGCCATAAGAGAAACTATTTCAAGAGCACAGAAACCTGGTCACTTTCTGTAGTGCTTTCCCACCATAATTCCCCATCATTTGCTCTGAATCCCTAATCTAGATGGGGAATGTCAAAGGATACATACCTGTCTTTTCCCTTTAGTACTTGTTTTGGGCCTGTTATCTATGAATCTTGCTCTGGTTAAGTAGCTCTGCAACCTCCTGGGGCAACAAAGTCAAAAAAATCACTACCCACTTGTAAAGAAACTTTCTGTTTTGAAAAATCTTGATATTTAGAGCCAATTTCCTACTAGTTTCAATGAGCCCCCCAAGTACTTGTGGAATTTGACTAATAAATTACTCTTACCCACTGCCTTTACGATACTGTACCCTAACTGCATCCCCTCACAACTGCCTTCTCTCCAAATTGAACAGTCCTAATCTGTTGGTCTCTCTTGCTCTCTTAACTGTCTTAGTTGCCCTTCCCGTACTGCTTCTAACTCTATCATGTCCTTCTTCAGATGCAGAGACCAGAACTGCAGATGTCTTTCACAATGTGGACACACCAAGGTTTTCTATAGTGGCAAAATGTACATAGTGGCAAAGTGGTGTCTTTTTCTCAACACTCTTCCTGAGAAGCAGTAGTACTTTGAGAGCAGTAGTATACTTCCAATTTGTTGGGCTTTCTTGGGCACCACTAAAACACTGAGCCAATGATTTTGAAGAACTGTCCCTGAGGACTCCAAGTTGTCTTGCCCACCTTATAACCACTATTTCCAAGTCCAGAATTACACATGCATGTTTGAATTATTTCTCCTTAGGTAGATTACCTCAAATTTATGTATACGAAAGCTTTTCTGCCACCTTTTAGTTAACCCAGTTTTGTGAGGTCTTTCTAGAATTTTTCACCATTGACTTTTCATTTCACTCAAAAGACTTTGATATTATCTGCAAACCCTGCATTTTTCTTTCACTAAGTCACAGATGAAGATGCAGAAAAAAAACTAACCCAGCAGTGATCCCTGGAGAACCCTACTGCTGATTATTCTTCATCCTGGAAGGTGATAATTATGACTTACAGTTTGCTTCCAATCCTTCAATCACCTTTCAGTCCAAAAAAGGACCTTTCTCTAGTCCCATAGCGACACAACTTCTTTCACAACCTTTGGGATGTAACTTTATCAGAAGCTTTTTTGTAAATCCACATTTGGTATACCCAAGTGTGAGCTCACCCTTTATCCACATGCTTCCTGCCCCCCTTCCAGAACACCACCAGGTCAGAGACACCTCTTCACAGAGGCTCTCTTGAGTTTCTCACGAGATATCATGCTACCTCATTTGTTCAATGATCCTTATCTGCATTATAGTTTACCATCTCACCAGGGCCAAAAGCCAGAGTCACTGACTGATAGTCCCCTTTTTGGAGCCCTTCTGTGGATAGGAGTTTCACTGGAAATCCACAAGATCTCTGGCACAGCAGCTGTTCGTAATAACTCACACACCTTGGCCCACAGCCCCATAATTTTGTATGGGAGCTCTTCAGTGCTCCCGAATCAATGTCATTCAGTTCTCATGACTTGTTAGCGTGTAGCTTACTTGTTTAGACTACTACACCCTGTATCTCCATCTCAACCTGATCTAGCTCTTCTGGCCTATTTGCCAGAGAATCTGCCCAAAGTCTTCCATGGTGAAGACAGATGCAAAGAATTCACTCATCTTCACTACTCTGGCTTCATCATCTGTGAGTGTCCCTTTTACATGTGGGTAATCAAGTGGTCCTACCAGTTTCCTTACAGTAGTCCTGCTTTTGAGCTAAAGAGCTTTTTGTTATCCCCCTTTGTAAGGCACCCTTCAATTCTTCTATAGCTCTCTCATTTTTCAATTTACACTTGAACTGCCATGTTTTATGCATGCTCTGTTCCCTCATCTGGGTAATCTTTCCATGCTGTAAATTCTAGTCTTTTCCCTTTCATAGCCTTCTTACTGTTTCTGTTGAGCCATACATGTTTTTTGCTGGAAGGTTTTACTATCTTTTTGCATGAAGATGTATGCTAGCGGGTTTAGGGGTGCAGACAGCAGGCAGCATGGATAGAACATTTCTTTTTTAATCATCATGTTACCTCTGGAAACCCCACACCTCCTATATTCTCATCCTATATCTTCACTGAACGGTGTGTTACACCTCCACATACTCAGTTCTACTCCCTGACTCACTGGGACACGAGCAGACTGGCACACTCACACCTGAAGCCCTGCCAATGTGGCTGGGACGGTTGCTGCCCAGGCAAACTGGGACAGGCATAGTTGTCCGAATGCTTCTACCTGAAATCTGTGAAATTCCAAGAGATTTTGCTGTTTTTCTTTCCTAAAATGTGCTTTTGCATCTGTTTCAGGCACATGTACAATTACAAATCGTATAAACAGACCACTGAAAAATTATGAAGACTATGAGATGAGTTATTGCATTGTCCCTTGTCCCCCCTCAACACTTTGTGCTAGGAAGATGACATCATTGGTCAGAAGAAAAATTGATTCTCCAGATGTGTGAATGATATCGAGGTTTTTTCCTTCTCTTATTAATATTCTTTGGCTCTATCACTTTGCCTATTGCAAACACACACAGGTAATAAAACACATGTGATGATGTGTGCTTAATAGTTTTAACATTCTAAGGTTTTTTTACTGCAACTTAGAAATACAATTATTGTGCTTGATTTGTTGTTGCATCTCTAAGATTAGAAAAGAATCACTGGAAAAGATTGGTGTAATAAGAAAGACATTTTGAGAATCTGGATTCAAAAATATATATGGTTTACAGGCGAGTTTCAATGAGGAATCTGCTTAGTTCATGATTTATTTTATGTTTTTAAAGGCGAATTAATTCAAAGTATTTAGATAGAGTTTTGTGTCCCAGAGGTTCTGTTAGGACTTAGTATGGTCTTCTTATTTGCTCAAATAGTCCTAAAGAATTAAGTGATATATCACAACTGTAATGAAGGAATGCTGGATCATATAAACAAAGAATTATCAGGAAAACTGGACCGGTGTTACTTGTCTAATAAATTATTTTTTGGCAAACATTTCATAAACATTAATTTTAATGTCTACAGCCTCTATTTTTTTCTTCTTAGTGTTATAGTTTTACGACTGTACCCTCAACAATTGTCCCTATTGATTGTCACTCACGATTGTTCAGCTCTGGTCTCTAACCTGTCAAAACTAAGTGTGTTCCCTGGATGTGGGAAGAATAAAAGAAAAAGCCATACTCCTTTGTGAAAAGATGTACAAAGAAACAGTCACAACTTTTTACCCCTGAATACTGAGTAGTGAGAGAATGCTATTTTACTTTAATCTCCAGAAATGAGGTCCATTGGACCTAGCTTGAGCCGTGTCGCTCAGCTGTCAGCCTTACAGAGCTAGTGATGCTCCCTTGGGAGCCAGTCAGGAGGAACAGGAACGAGCCTACAAAACAGGGAGGGTGAGTGACTCTCCGAAGGTGCCTATTCCTGTCCCTCGACTGCGAAGGGAGCTCATATAATCAACTTTAGATCCAGCCGACTCTCAGACTTCTAGCTTTACTTGAAATGAATTCCACCTAAAAGTTATCTGCAGCACACATATACACACTGGCCACAGTTTGCATCATGAGGAAAGAATCGTATGCCACAGAGATGACACAACTGCCCAAAAAACATGAATCACACAGTGTAGTGCATGACAGCTTTTTTGTATCCCGTGGTAGAGACTTGGCAGGTGGAGAGATGGATATATGCAGGTGGGCTGCTGGAAAAGTACAGAGCTGCCCTTAGTCACATCTGGCCTTAACAGATAGGTTCAGCATGAGTAACACATGGACTGTGCAATGAAGTTGGGGGAGAAGTCCAGCATCCTCCAAATAAAGCCCATAAGCAAAGGCCATACCTAGTGTCAGATGCCTCGGTTTTCCTTTCCCATTTCAGCTTTTTTCCTCAGATGTTGTAAAGTTTCTGAAAGCTTCCAGCTGGAGCATGCCAGAAAAATCCTAATTTTGTTCAAAGAAAATGTCTTTATTTGTGCCAAAAAACCTGCATTTTCAGCAGCACTGAAGAACTTGGCCTCAGGACCAAACAAGGAAAATACCTTCTTCTTCTTACCACATCTGTCAAAGTTCTAGCAAACCATTTCAGGGCTCCAAAGGTTTGAATGTTCAAGGATGAGTGATATAGAAATACTAATTAACATATGCATTTAAAACAATTCTTTTCAGCCCTCTTTGCAGTTGCAGCAGAATTATTCCCTTCCCAAAGACAACTCTGAACCACATTTTTTGTATAACATATAGCATAAAAACCCTATATATTTAAGAAGTTAATCAGGCTTAGTTATACAAAACTTACAGACTTTTTAAAAAGGATTGCTATGAAGATATTGTTTAGTGCTTGAATGAAATATATTTGTTGATCTGTTTATCTTCTTGAAGAAGAGACAACCTTAAAACTTTTGCTAATCAGTGGATTTCACAGTAATGTAGCCAGATCATGTATGTCAGTTCTAATCTACAACACACTTTTTTTAAATCAAGATCCATTCCCATCCTCCCAGATGCTCTAGAGGCTCAGGCATCTGCTGAGACTGTGCTTCAGGACCATCCTAACTTAGAAGTCCTGAAGCAGATCTGTCTCCATGCACAATTGATATGCGCATGCATAGAGTCCTTCTACATCACACAATAAAATCAGATTTTGTGTTGCATAAACACTCATACCAAACGTCAGGGTCTCAGTAAATCCTCTGCAATAAACCCAGTAGATTAGACTTGTTGCACTTTTTGACAAATTTTGGGTCCCCAGTTAATGAAGAATATTG
This sequence comes from Tauraco erythrolophus, assembly GCF_009769465.1. NCBI lineage: Eukaryota > Metazoa > Chordata > Aves > Musophagiformes > Musophagidae > Tauraco > Tauraco erythrolophus. The sequence continues at coordinate 117,545,369 of NC_141465.1, read as the reverse complement.
CAAAACTGCAGAGGGTCCATTTAAGTGCTACCAAGATGGTCAAGGGAGCTAGAGCTCATGGCCTACAAAGAAAGGTTGAGAACTTGGAGCTTGCTTTGCCTAGTAGAGGGGAGGCGAAGAGGGGTATCTAAGAGCAGCCTTGAATGGGCAGTTGCAAAGAGGATAGACAAGCTCTTGTTGGTAGTGGCAGATGTCTAACAAGAGATAAGGGATGTAGTTTGGCAAGTTCAGGCTGAGCATTAGGCAAAACTCACCCACCTGAAGGATGGTGTAAAACTGGAATCAGATACCAGGAGACTGGGAATCCCCATCTTTGGAGGTTTACCATACTTTGCTAGACAAAGCAGTTGACTTGATCTAGTGTTGTTGATAGCACCAATTTGAGTGGGAGGCTGGAGTGGAGACCTCCTGGGGTCCCTTCCCACCAGTACATCTATGAACTTGTAAAATTAACTCCATAACCTGTGTGCAATAGATCTGATACTATTAGATCTCCTTTCAGCCTGGGGGCTCAGGGTCAAGGCTGCAGAGCTTCAGTGCTCTGCTTGCACCTGGAGCTGTCTAGTCTGTCTTCATCCCTTATTTAACCTTCTTTAGGTTGCAAAGACAATCACACAAATCACTGCTGAGATTAGCATTCAGTCCCTTCCTCCTGTGAGCATCTTTGGCAGTGTAGGAAAAGTGTGCATAAGTTTACATGTGGGTGAGTTCATGGCAAGGATCTCCTGTAATCTGCTGGTTGCTGCCCTGGCTACCGGGGAGATCTGACTGTCCCCATTGCTCTTCCATTGCCTGTCTCACAAAGAATAACTTTGAGATGGGATTTCAGGTTGGGATTTTAGCCTTTCATTGGAGAAGGATTGCTATTGTGGAATTTGAACTGTGCACAGAAATCACTTGCCGCACGTACTCCATAATTTTGTTACACTTACCAAAGCATCTTCAGCTCACAGGGGTTCTCCAGGGAACCTCGAGCCTGAAGCAAATTAGGACAATAATTGTATATTTCTCAATATTTGCTAGCCAGATCTACTAGTTAGCAAGCATGCTGTCATCTGGAAGCTTACAGGATGTATGAATGTACATTATCTCCATTCACATCAGTGAGAACAGTGACCATAAATCCCTTCACATGATTAATGTGCCATAGTGTGCTATCTGCAGTTCAGCATGCCCAGCAGAGCAGTGAAGGAAGATGAAGATTAGAAGCATTACTTTCCACTCATCACTGGCAAATCACCATAAATACCTACTCTTACAACAACAACAACAAAAAAGCAAACGATTAAGTGTTTGCCTGGAGGCATATATGCAGACTGAGTATTTAGCTTAATTAGCTCAGAAATGAGATAAGTCAAAAGTGTTGTCTCAGCTACAGCTGTTTTGAGATTTTCCTTTCTTACAACAAAGATTTTTACGAGTTTGAATTATTTTCTCCGGTAAGTTTTAATAGTTTTGAAAAAAATACGTAAGAGAAATAAAAAGTCTCTTTCAGCATTTTAAGTTGATTATACTTGTTCTCATACAGAGGGCTGGAGTCCTGACTACATTCCTATTAAATACTTAACTTCTGCTTACTTAAAATTTACTCTAAAGATAGACTCAACGAATGCCTCTGTCTTCCTTCCCTGATCCGAGATGTTGCAGTCCACAGTGCTGCGACCATCTCACAGGCAGCTGCATTTCCCTCTGACTGCAAAGCTGGTCCATGAATGCCTCACGCATAACTTGTCAGAAACATAGGAGGATGAAACCAGCTCTTGTTTTGACAGGCAGCACAGATAGCAACAGATGCAGTTAAAAATATCCTCAGAATTGCTGTTTCAAGGTCTTATTTTTAGTTGTTGATGACTTTGTCCAACTTTTTTCGCCCAACCTGAATCTTTCTGTCCTTGGTATCTCTCTCAGGTTGATTTCCTTCAGAAACTTCCAGTCAAAACATGAGGTTTAAAAAGAGGCTAAGGAACTTTTCCTTCCCTATATTAAAAAGTTTCACTTTGGAGCTTTAGCACTCTCCTAGCCTGGAGCAGACCCTTGATGTTTGGAAAGGGGGTTGCCCTGTGCTGAGACTAAAAAACTCTCTCAGTTAGTGGAGTCTGGAGCCTCTGAAAACCACCATTCACTTTGTCAGAATTTAGCAGCTAAATTTCCCTGAAGCTCCAGATTTGCCATAAGCGCCAGTGGGTCTGCCAAGGTTGAGCAGCACAACCTCTGCCATCGCCCCAGTGCCCACCAGAGATCACTCTGCCATGGGTGTCACTCAAAAACAGGGAGGTGAAGGAGACCACTTCTACCACAGCTGGAGTACAACCTGGCTGCCCAGCTCCCCACACTGCAGTCCCAGTGTAAAACCCAGGGTAAAACCTGGAGTTCCTCTCCCTCCAGCACCTGGGCTCCTCTTGCAGGGCATCAACAGCAGATCCCTACCTCCTCCCTCTAACACACATGGCTTTACTCGGCTGGTGAGCTGTGCAAGACACCATGCCACAGGAGGGAATTTCTGCTACTCATAGTTTTGCAAAAATACACAAAATGAAGTAGGAGTTAGAATCATAGAATCACAGGTTCTATTTTATTTAGCTTCTTTTTATTTAATGTAAGTCAATACTGTAATACTGTACAGGCAGAGAAGATGAGTAAAGATTGCTCAAATAACTTTTATGTTGATGTTTTCTAATTTCCCAGTGATTAGCCTTGTGATCTTAATTCCTTCTCAACATTGCTCCTGGTACATGATCCTTTAAGGGACACAATCACGATAACAACCTAAGCATCCATAGTTATGGGAGCAATGCATGTTTCTTTGCATGCATTGGAGCATGTAAAAATGGAGAGCATGTCTACTGCAAGACTCTTCTGGTACTCCCCGTCTGTCACACGGTCACCAAAGAAAGAGAAACATTTGAGACCCATCACAGAGCAGAATATTTGAGAGGCAACATTGGAGAGTCCAGTGGAAAACTGGACACGTAACCAGCTGAAGGCAAGAGAGAATATCTTGTTTTGTGTCTCAATTTCTTTAGCCTGCATACATCCTGTGGGAGAAACATTTCCCCTATGCATCACAGGGATAAATATGTATTCTACTGCCAGCTTTTCCTGTGATGCTACTCAGCAATTACAGTGAAAGCAGTGCACTAGCAAACTTGAAGCAAAAACACAGCTGTGTGAGCAACTGATGGCTTGATTTAGTACATGAACTAAGGGAAAAAAGTCCTGCAAAAGCTAAGACATCATTAAAAAAAAAAAAAATCAGTACATATCCATTTGAATTGAATGAAGCATTTTTGTTTGACCTGAAACAAGTTGATTCATTTTGGTTTGGGTCATTTTAATGAACGTAGAGATTGTTCTGGGCTGCATCAAAAGAAGTGTGGCCAGCAGGTCAAGGGAGGTGATTCTGCCCCTGTACTCTCCTCTCCTGAAACCCCACCTGGAATACTGCGTTCAGCTCTGGGGCCCCCAACATTGAGCTGTTGGAGCGGGTCCAGAGGAAGGCCACAAAATTTATCAGAAGGCTGGAGCACCTCTCCTATGAAGACAGGCTGAGGGAGTTGGGGCTGTTCAGCCTGGAGAAGAGAAGGCTCTGGGGTGATCTTACTGCAGCCTTCCAGTACTTAACAGGGGCCTACAAGAAAACTGGAGAGAGACTTTTTACAAGGGCATGTAGTGATAGGACAAAGGGTAATGGCTTTAAATTGAAAGAGGGTAGATTTCAATTAGATCTAAGGAAGAAATTCTTCACTCTGAGGGTGGAGAGGCACTGGAACAGGTTGCCCAGAGAAGTTGTGGATGCCCCATCCCTGGAAGTGTTCAAGGCCAGGTTGGATGAGGCTTCAAGCAACCTGATGTAGTGGAAGGTGTCCCTGCCCGTGGCAGGGGGGTTGAAACTAGATGATCTTTGAGGTCCCTTCCAACCCAAACCATTCTATGATTCTATGATTCAGACCCAGAAGGGCAGTGAGGAGATGGAAGGGGCTGGGTGCAGCATTAGTCTCAAATTTAAACCTCATCCCTAGCACTGCATTCAGAGCAGAAGTCTGGCTTACTACCTGCCACTTTCCCCAGGGAGTTTAAGAAATTCTGCAAGGGATTTTTCTCTCTTTCTACACTTGAAAGTCTTCCACTTTGTGTACAGAATACTCAACTATTCGTGCAATTTGCCAGGTGAGTACTCTGAACATAAGGCTGTCTCTCATGCAGTGGATATTTAACTAAACTCCCAGAACAGTATAGCTTTATTCAATAGCTGAGGGGCTAAAATACTTTTTTTTTAAACGTTGGAGTCATTGGTTGAGATCTTACCAATTGAGATTGGTTGAGAAAGGGCATTTCAGTCACCTCTAGCTAAAGGCTAATGAGCCATCTCTCCTTGATGGTTTGCACTTGGAGTCTGGATTCCTTTCAAGACCTGCATTAGTTAAACCTACTCCTGGAGAGAGTTTAGCAGCACTCGCCTAAACATCCCCTACAGACCAGGGTAAGGCAGCCTGAAGGCCTTACATCCCTCTTATACCCAGCAAAGGGCTGGATGGACTTATATCCCATAAAACTGAAATAACACCAAAGTGAATCAGATACAAAGGCTACCTGCAAAGTCAAAACAAACAGCGTATGGAATACCTGTCTCAAAAGGCAGACCCTCAAAGGCAGCTCTCAGGTCCCCAAAGACTCTATATACTGCAGTGAATCTGTTTGACCTCTGGCCATGGGTCCCAGCTGGCTGGATGTGTGACACCCTCTGTAGTCACTGGGGCATTATTGCTCACAGTAAGGAAGGAGAACAGGGCTTGAGTTTGTACCTGGCACACTGTCGTCCTCAACTGGTGTGCTGGCATGGAGGAGGTTAGGCTAGCATGTGAGCTGTCATGCCAGAGGGGATGGACACAAGGAGTAGGTGCTATTTCCACAACAGGGGTTGGAAACACCAGCAAAAGGGAAAATATCACGCAGTTAACTTTAGATGCAAAGTTAAATCCAACAAGGCCAATGACTTAGAGATACGAGAGAGTTGCGTTGAGAGTAACAAATATTTTGGTCAATGTACTTTAGCATCACAAGGTTCCCTCGCTATCAGGCACAGTCCTTCACCAGGACTGAGTCTAACCTGTCAAAGGGATTGCTAGCTGCAATCCTCTACTAATAGAGAGCTCCATCATATAACAATACAGCCATGCTTGTGTTGCTGCCTTGCTTTCAACCAAATCATCTCAATCAACATTAGCTGAGGCGGCCTTGCACTGTGTTTTGCGGCTCCCTGGAGATGTACATCACATTCCATTGAAGTCCAACAGTAGATACCTGACTGGTATATTATTGAGTTAACCTTACATCTTTAGGCAGCCTTTAGACACTAAGGCAGCCAGGCAATAATGATTTAATAAGCTTTTTAATATATGAATAAAATTGCCTCCAAAGGCTGTATATACTTGCTCTTTTGCTGATACTAAACTAAATTTTCAGCTCCAGAATAAGGGATTTGTTTAAATTAAAGAGCTCTGGTCTTTCCAGTTTGTGATTGTTTCCTTCTAAGATACAAGCTAAGTGAGTATTAAATGAGCCCAGAGTGAAGGGAAGAAGAAAACGTGAAAATATGATTTATTTACACAGCAAATGCTCCACATAAGGTTCATAAAACCAAAGCATATTATGAAAAATGAATTAAAACACAATTACTTCCAGGTTCAGGGAGTCTGATGAGCTAATTAAGCAATGTTTTTTCATATCCAATCCCTGAAGTCCCCAGAGAAGGTGGGATAGCTGAGGGACACACTTTCAGACCACCTGCTTACTATTTCATTCTCCTTCACAGTGCAGCCCTGCAGCCTGTGTGGCATGACGGCTGTAGCAGCCACCTTCACAAAATCTCTCTGAGAACCTCCCAGGAAAGGTGAACTGCCTTGCAATGACCTGGTGTGTCTTGCAGTGATCTGGTGTGTGCCATCATTGTCCATGGTATGAGACCAGAGCTGCCCAGCTTTGTGCCACAGACTTTCCTCTTGCTGACAGGCAATGGCAGGTCCCCTTCACCTGCTTGGTCGGAGACTGGTAGCAGGAGTAAGATCCATTTTGACATTCCCAGTGGCTGGGATGTGCATCGGTATGCCAAGAATGAAGTCAGATAACCAGAGACTGTTTACAGCATCCCAGCAATGCAAGCAGTTATCTGCAGCAGATCAAATCCTCTCAGTGTCCTACGTGCAATCTGTAAGTTTCTGCTGAATAATATTTGGTGTCTCCTTTCTAAAAATGTTAAAAAATCCTACTGACTTCCAACAATACCTACCACAGGGACAGGTCCTCTGGTAGCACCATCTGGGACAATTCCCAGACAAACTTGACTCCAGGACTTCAGAAGTGCCAAATTTTGGACACCATGTTACTTTATTTGAGTCTGTCCCTATCTGTACCCAACACTGTAAATTTCTTAATACTGTGTGTATACATCGCCTCATGTTTTTCCTAATCCACATCCCAGACCCTGAGCTACTTAGATTTGTTTGCTTAAATCTTGTACTCCATCAGTTCCAAGCACATGGCAGGAAAAGTCCAGGGTTTATAAAAATAGTACCTTCAGCTTTGTCCTCTTCTATTGTTTTTCCCAAGTATATTATTATAATCTTTCCTTTTTGGTGGTTCAAACAACCAAAATCCTAACTTCATAATTTCTTTAAAATACTGGTCTGATTTCATCCATGAGCCCTGTGCATGAAGGGATGTACTATATTTTATGAGTTTTGCCAAACTCACACCTAATTTCCAAACTCTGCTGCAAAAACTAAATCTCCTAAATTAATTGAAGTATATTCTGCTAAATGATGACTTCAGACGGAGGGAAGATTTCAAGATTTCGTCCATTTTTAAGTGATCTTTGGCAACATTTCAGGAAAAAAATATAGATAAATCACAGTAGATTCTATGTTTCATAAAACTGTAATTTTGAGACTTTCGATGTACAAAACAGAGTTGTGATCATTATACAACATTATGTGGATCTAGCTTTAGCCTGAAAACACTGGAAGGCCACCGTTTCCTTGTACATATAATGCATCCAGCAGTCGGAGAGGAGTTTGTGAACTAAGAGCGCCCTATGGTCTTCTGAATCAAAAACAACCGTGCTGGCTCTATCACAATCAGAAATGTTTATAAAGGTCAAGAGACTCTGACTTTTATCTCTGTGCCTTCCTTAGGCTACTGTCAAGACTAGTACAGCTGTTGTTTCAAAGCTCTGTAGTTCTTATTTGTACTTTAAAACCAAGAAACATTCCTTAAATGGAGCAACATAACAGTAATTTTCAAACTTCACGTAACACATAGTAACATATTGGTATTTTTAAGAATCATGGGCCAAGTATGCTTCCAAACGGAGAATGATTTTATATTCCAATGGGTACACTATTCATTCTGTAGTGTGTCAAAAGTAATTGCTCTCTAAGCTCCAAAGCACTCTAACACACTCTTGCAAACCACATGCAAAATGGAATCTCAGAAACGATTGCGAAATTAACTGTTTCAAGAAAAATTAGTCTCCAGCTACCCAAGCCTTGTTCTAACACAATTAAATTGACTTCCTTCCATACAAGCTTCCAGGGAAGGAGCTGGTATGTCAGTGGTTGAATGTACTCAATTCAATAAATGTAAATACGAAAAGAATTTTTATGCAAACATTTTGTTGGCTTGTCACACTGGTAGATTAAAAATTGGCAGTTGTACCAGTTTCCTCTTTCAGAAACTGAGCTATTTTCTCAATTTCGATGTGATTTTACAGTCCTATAAGACGTTAGAAAATAAAAGGAACCCTTACATCCTTTTCTATCATAACATGGAACTCCCAGTGGAAAATAACCTCTCCTGACTATACTTTGGTATTAGGAAAAAATAGGAAGATCATTTAGGCTGAGTTCAAATATGAAAAAAATCTTCTAAAGCTAAAAATCTTCTGAACACCTCTGGTTTTATTCATTCTCAACGTTGTCCCAGAAATCACACTAAACAGCTTTTTTTTCATGACCTTTCTAGTAATTTCTGCTCTGAAAATATAGAAGAAAAAAATCTGTTCTAATTCTCTGCTAAAAATCCTTATACAAAATTGAACTTCAGCTCTGTCTGGAATAAGCCACAGAAAAAAAAAAAAAAAAAAAAAAAAAAAAGACTTGCTTTTATCTATTCCAGCACCACCCAGGAAATGAAGAGAAATGTAGAAATGAAAACCTACCCCTCCATTTTGCAAAGAGAACTCAGTTGCCCTCAGGATTTTTAAGACAATTTGCATCTGTTCCTACTTATTTCTCTTACACAATAACTAGGTGATGTACATTTAAAAAGGTAGTAAGGCCTGCATCTACACAACGTATGGAACATTGCCTACTCCTATACCTTTCACGAGATGATTGACTCAGTGGAAGAGGGGAGACCAGTGGATGTTGTTTATCTTGACTTCAGCAAGGCATTCAGCACTGTCTCCCACAGCATCCTTGTAGACAGACTGATTAATTATGGACAACAGAAGTGGACTGTGAAGTGAATTGAAAACTGGCTGGCCTACTGGACTCTAAGGGTTGTGATCAGAAGCATGAAGTCCAGCTGGAGGCAAGTAACTATCTCTATACAACGAGGATTGGTACTGGGGCCAATATTGTTTAACAGCTTCATTAATGACGTGGATACTCGCACAGCGCGCACTCTCATCCAGTTTGCAGATATGAAATTGGGAGGAGTGACTGATGCACGAGATGATCGTATTCCCATTCAGAGGGATCTTGACAGGCTGTAGAAATGGGCAAGCGAGAATCTTATGAAGTTCAACAAAGGCAAATGCAAAGTCCTGCACCTGGGGAGGAATTACTCCAGGCACCAGTACTAACCGGTGGTCCACTGTCTGGAAAGCAACTTGACAGAGAAGAACCTTGGGATCCTTGCGGACAAGTTGTCCACCCGGTTGTGGAAAACTAGGGACTGTTCAGCCTGGAGAAGAGAATGCTCAGGGGGATCTTATCAGTTCTATGCAATGGGAGGATGTAAAAACAATGGAGCCAGTGTCTTCTCGGTAGTACCCAGTGAGAGGACAGGTGGCAATAGGCACAAACTGAAATACAGGACATAATATTTAAATACCAGAAAACACTTTTTACTGTGAAGATGGTCAAACATTGGCATAGATTGCCCAGGGAGGTTATAGAGTCTCCATCCTGGAGATATCCAAAACCCAGTTGGGCATGGTCCTGGGGAACTTGCTTTAAGCAGGAGGTTGGAATAGGTGATCTCTAGAGGTGCCTTCCAAGCTCAGCTATGCTGTGATTCACCTGTGTGTTGATTTCCTCCCAGACAGAACCACCTCATCACTCCAGGCAGTATTCTCAGATACAAGTTAGCATGTAGGCATTTTGGACAAACAGAAGAGCAAAGGTCTGGAGAAAAACACAGAGCAAATCTATTGACAGTGTAGACATATCATAACTTAAATCCACATAAAATATAGATGGCACACAGTCCAGCAAAACTCAATACTGCGACCTCTGCACCTTAGGCTGCAAATAAATAAAGAATAAATAAATATATAGGCCTCTTAAAGGCATTTGATTTTCTACTTTGAGTAGCAGAGTTCCCTCTATGCTCAAGTGTAGCTTTCTGTGCACATAGTAGAGCATCTAGATCCTACCAAAGCTCCTCTGCAAACCAGATGCAAGGCAGAGAGACATCTTATTCCCATCAGATCTCCAGAGTAGTTCACTCCCTTAGGAAGTGCTCAGAAATGTCTGTGTGTCTACTCTGACTAAACAAAGAGCAGTGAATAACCAGTTCTGATAGAGGTGCCCACACTGGAAGTATCCACATAGGTGAAGTTCGCCAGTACGGACTGTAATCTGAGACCACACTTCTCACATAAGTAGCTACTTAGGCACCTCTCTGCATAGTTTTCAGGCTCTGCACTGAGGTTTGTACCCACAGATCAGCTGTGATCTCCAAGAGGCAGCAAGGACTGTAAAACTTAACTGCTTCAGCCTGCCCCTGCTTGCCCAGGAAGGCACTGCAGGGTAGAGACTTGAACTTGGCCTGCCTACGTTACTATACTCAATATTTTGAAAGCAGCAGAGCACCCCTTGTTGAATCCCATTCTTTCTAGTAAGAACAGTGCGTTTAATCAACATCTAAAATTCATTATACAAGTGGAAATGAGGGGAAAAATTCATTTGAATCAATATTTATTTCAGTCTTGTACAGAATCTGCATGACAGCACTCCACTTCAAAGCTGTAGCATTTTGTCACACATTTTAAAACATCAAGCTTTTGTGAAAAAAAAAAAAAAAAAAAAAAAAGCAAGAATCAGCTGCACTCTTCCTTTTTCCTCCACCTCATTTCAGGTGACTACCAGCTATACAATTACTAAGTGTTAAACATCCTTTCTATATTTCTCAGTATATTTCTCTCTTCTCAACTGTTAAATGTGATTTTCAGATGGCAGAAAAGCATTTTGAGGGTATCTGAGAGAGAAGAAAGCACTGAAAGAGAGCACTTGTCCTTGTTGAAATTCATGAGGTTCACATGGGCCCACTCCTTAAGCCTGTCAAGGTCCCTCTGGATGGCATCCCTTCCCTCCAGCCTGTGACCACACCACACAGCTTGATGTCATCAGCAAACTTGCTGAGGGTGCACTTGATCCCACTGTCCATGTCATTGGTGAAAATATTAAATAGTATTGGTCCCAATATGGAACCTTGAGGGACACCATTCATTACTAGTTTCTACTTGGACATTGAGTCATTGACTGTAACTCTGGATGCGGCCATCCAGCCAATTCTTTATCCATCTAACAATCTATCTGCCAAACCCATGGCTCTTCCATTTAGCAGTAAGAATGTTGTGGGGGACTGTATCAAAGACATTACAGAGGTCCAGGTAGATGACATACATAGCTCTTCCCTTGTCCACTGATGCAGCCACTCCATCGTAGAAGGCCACTAGATTAGTTAGGTAACTAATCATTTTACTGAGAGTGATTTTCCTAGTAGCAGACAAGAAGGCATTGCTTGCTTTCAGAATACAGCAGTTCTGTGATGTGATATCTACACCTTATTTCCGATCTGAAGAACGTTCCTATTTTCCCATTTAAGCCACGTAGTAACTGGCATCTAAGAGAGTCAAGTATGCCCTGGACCACACAAGAGATGCTCATCCAGAAAGTCTCCTTCTTAGGAAGGATGTCACTGTGTCTAGGAGGTAGACAAATGTATTCTGGTGATTAGGGTGAGAATTTCAAACTAAAATTTTCACTCACAGCCTGATCTAATTTTTGATTCAGAAAAAGGCTACTCCAGTGCACAACGTGACGAATCTCCTTCAACTAAAACAATTACTGATGCATATGGGCTTTCCAAGCTTGCGAATGTTAGATCCTACAGAGTTAAGTTCAACAAGAATGATAAATCAACAAGGCTGTACTAAGACCATAAAGACAATAAAACCATCAAAGTCTGAAAAAGGCTGAGAAAAATGCCAAACTTTCACAACTGTCGTATCTTTAAAATATGTTCCCTGATGCTCTTGCTTGGCTTTGCATTTTTGGGGAGAGTCAGTATGAAATCACATTTCATACTGAGACTAGCAAGTGACAGTCCCTCCCATATTCCTGTCAGCAAGGAATAAATGGGATTAGTCTCAGTCAATGTATGGTTTTCTGAAGATGTAAACTTACGCCAGTAAGAAGTAATATAACTCTCCAATTTAAACAAAGTAGTGCACAAAGAAAGCCAGCGAGAGCCATGCCAAACTTGAGTTAGTCATAACAGGCAGCTGCAGAACGTGGGATGCCAGCAGATTTACCCAACCCCTGGTGACCGTTACAAGGGTTATAAATAAGAAGGGCAAACTTGTTTTGCTGAACCTATAAATGTCACATGACATCATGTGCTAGATCTTCGAAGGAAGATACTGGGGAAGAAAACATGATTTCAAGTCCATTTTGAATCTGATCTGTAGTAACTGCAACTTGCTATGATGTAATGACTGGGCAGTAACACATGAGAAATTATGTCACTTCACTTTGGCTTTCAGCCACTACAGGCATGCAGCAGAGAAATGGCCATCCTGGTTACCAGTGGCTGTTATTGTGAACTGGAAAAAGAGGTAGAAACTGGAAAACTGATCTGCGCTCTCACCTTTCAGAGAGCTCAGAATTGAGTTGCACTGGACAAGGAGGGGAGGAATAAGGTAATGTACTCTTGCTACTCACAGTGGGCTGAGGACCCTTGGTTTTCAAGATCCAAATCCAGCACCAAACACACAATTCTTCCTGCCATACGTAAGCAGGAATAAGGTTAAAATAGATGCTATCGAGGTCAACAGAGTTTCTCCAGATTCACACCAGCGTAACGCAGAGTATCAGCAAGCATCTACTTGTGTGTTACATTACAGATATTTCTTTTTTTAATCTTGCTACCTTTTAATCTTGCTGTGCCCATTGCAAGCAGCCAGTTTTTTTCATCCCTCTATGAGTGAGCTTTATGGCAAGTACACTCAGACTCTGAAGCGACTGAATAATCTGTGGGAGCAGCCCTGGAGGATACAACAGCTGGGAGGTGTTACCTGCTACTGGCTGGGGACCATATGCTGAGCGGGGTCTGTGCACACAAACACAATTCCCTCCTCACATTAGCAGCTGAAAAGAAATTGAGTTGTATAGAAACAAATCAAGCCTTCATAAATCTACATGAAATCTGCAGTATGTGTGTGTCTAGATGACATTCAAGGGGAATTATTTTGTATAAAGGCAAAAAAAAAAAAAATCTGACAGAGCATAAATGCACAGAATGTGATGTTTTGATCCCATTCTCACTTGTTGCAACCAACTTTCCGATGGCAGAGTGTTCTGTAATGATAATGCAGGGAGACCTAACACATTTGAGTTTGGTCGGCATTACCTACTGAGAGGCTTTCAAGACTATTACAGTGATAGTGCTGTGCCTGTGTGAGCCGGCACGACAGCTATTACTATCTCTGGAATAGCTTGTACCCAGCTTTTTACATTAGAGCAATTTCCTGTGAGGCAGAGAAAATGCTGCCCAGGACTTCAACAGCATCCTTAGACCTTGCGAACAAAAAGCTCCACGGAATGAGCTGCTAAATAAAAGAGCCTTTGTTTTGTTTAACAAACACTAAGCTGAAAAATACATTTACTGCGGCAGCAATACCACCAGGTAGGAGGCTGTGTCTATAACGCTACAGTAAACACCCCAGGCTTTTCTAGCCTTTCTTCTCCATCTGTCCCAGCGTTCCTCTGAACAGTGCGTGTTTTGAAATAAGAAGCTTATGATAAAATGGATGTGGATTAATGGTCTCCTCAGATCTCTGCCAGATGTTGCACTTTTCTCTAGCAAAGCTCCTCTTTGTCAGCTGGCATCTTCCTCTGACAGCCCAACGGTATTTTCAAATGTTGGATGCCACTCTGCTAGGGGTGGTAAGCAGTAGCCCAAATCAGTACAAGCATCTGACAATGGTTAACAAAGAACTGTAAAATTGAAACAAATACCAACCTTACATATATATGAGAGAGATGAGGGGAATAATAGAGCCAAAGAAGGGAAAGATGTTTGGAAAGAGGGGTATGAATGTGGGGGGGGAAGACGGGGGTGGAGAAGAAAAACAATCATCTGTGAATTCTCAGAATAAAGAGCAACCAGCAGCAGCCATATCCCAACTGAGAACAAATGAGGAATCAACAGCAGTTTAGTAGAGATCAACAGTATATTTTTCACCTGTTTCTCTGGATAAAATTGCCCATCAAAGAAAGAGGCTCCACTGCCAGCTAGTGAAACCCAACAATGGAAATTTTGGTAAGCCAGTTCTGGCACAGCTATGTTTTGAACTCTTCAGGTAGGATTCAGCTCCCTGACTACCATGCCTGAATCCATATGCCCACATGTGCACTAGGTTTCTCTGCTCCCTTTGTTGTCAGTGGAGATATAAGCAAGTCAGTCAAGGAGCCTAAGAAGAGATTCAGCTCACCATAAAATAGATAGGGATCTACCTGGTTATCTGGACTCCACTGACTGTATTGACCAGCGGCTGGACTCCTGCCTACAGAAAAGCATCTTGAGCTGCTTTTGTGTATCCTACCTCCAGTAACTATCCCAGAAGACAAGGGTCTTTCACAGGTCCTCTGTAAAATCTGCCAGCCCCATGCAGCTTTCTTGGGTACCCCAGGGCACCTAAATCATAGAATCACAGAATAATAAAATCATAGAATGGTTTGGATTGGAAAGGATCTTAAAGATCATTTAGTTCCAAACCCCCCGCCATGGGCAGGGAAACCCTCCACTGTACCAGGTTGCTCAAAGCCTCATCCAACCTGGCCTTGAACACTTCCAGTGATGGGGCATTCACAACTTCTCTGGGCAACCTGTTCCACTGCCTCACCACCCTCACAGTGAAAAATTTCTTCCTTATATCCAATCTAAATCTGCACTCTTTCAATGTAAAGCCATTGCCCCTTGTCCTATCACTACACGCCCTTGTAAAAAGTCCCTCTCCAGCTTTCCTGTAGGCCCCCTTTAAGTACTGTAAGGCTGCAATAAGATCACCCCGGAGCCTTCTCTTCTCCAGGCTGAACAGCCCCAACTCTCTCAGCCTGTCTTGAGACCAGAGGTGCTCCAGCCCTCGGATCATCTTCGTGGCCTTCCTCTGGACCTGCTCCAGCAGCTGCATGTCCTTCTTGTGCTGGGGACTCCAGAGCTGAACACAGTATTCCAGGTGGGGTCTCATGAGATCAGAGCAGGGGGGCAGAATCACCTCCCTTGACCTGCTGGCCATGCTCCTTTTGACGCAGCCCAGGATACGGTTTGCTTTCTGGGCTGCCAGCTCACATTGCCGGCTCATGTTGAGCTTCTCGTCCACCAGCACTCCCAAGTCCTTTTCCTCAGGGCTGCTCTCAATCCATTCTCCACCCAGCCCGTACTTGTGCTTGGGATTGCCCCAACCCACGTGCAGGACCTTGCACTTGGCCTTGTTGAACTTCATGAGGTTCTCACAGGCCCACCTCTCCAGCCTGTCAAGGTCCCTCTGGATGACATCCCTTCCCTCCAGTGTGTCCACAACACCACACAACTTGGTGTCATCAGCAAACTTGCTGAGGGTGCACTCGATCCCACTGTCCACGTCTCCAACAAAGATGTTAAATAGCACTGGCCCCAGTACTGACCCCTGAGGAACACCACTCATCACTGGCCTCCACGTGGACATTGAACCGTTGACCACAACTCTCTGAGTGCGACCGTCCAGCCAATTCCTTATCCACCAAGTGGTCCATCCATCAAAATCATGTCTTTCCAGTTTAGAGACAAGGATGCCGTGTGGGACGGTATCAAATGCTTTGGATAAGTCCAGGTAGATGATGTCAGTTGCTCTTCCCCTATCCATCAATGCTGTAACCTCATCATAGAAGGTCACCAAATTAGTCAGGCAGGATTTGCCCTTAGTGAAGCCATGTTGGCTGTCACCAGTCACCTCTTTATTTTCCATGTGCCTTAGCATAGTCCCTATGCTGGTACTGGAAGACTGCTGTAAGATCACCCCAGAGCCTTCTCTTCTCCAGGCTTCACAGCCCCAACTCTCTCAGCCTGTCTTCATAGGAGAGGTGCTCCAGCCCTTGGATCATCTTCGTGGCCTTCCTCTGAACCCGCTCCAACAGCTCCATGTCCTTCTTGTGTTGCAGGCTCCAGAGCTGTACACAGTATTCCAGATGGGGTCTAACGAGAGCGGAGTAGAGGGGCAGAATCTCCTCCCTCGACCTGCTGGCCACACTTCTTTGGATGCAGCCCAGGATACGATCAGTATCAGCAGTAAGCACCTAAGTTTAATCAACTAATTTCCATGTTAGAACTCCACTGCTGAGGTTTAAGGTTCAGATCCAGAATCCTGCAGACAGAATTGTAAATAATGTTTTTTAAAAATGTGAAAAACAAGTGTCTTCTTACTCTGACTCTGCTGTTAGGCATGCTCCAGCCCATGTTTCTCATATCTACCTTCATGTTTTTCAAGCATTCCACAGAGCTTTAATTGTAAGAGTCACATCAAAAGCAACTCTATATCATTAAAGCCTCTCATATGGCATAAGAAAGAGGTTAATAACCAACAAGGCATTTTTATTTCTGCTTTGTATATAGTTATATTTGTTCTGTAAATAGGAAAATGCAAATATACTTTCATGCAAATGTAACCTTTCTACTTGTAAGAGCTGAATGAAAAAGGTGTCAGCATCGGTTGGTTTTATAATAAATTTTATGATATCTAGATTTTGTGTAGATGGAAAGTTGAAGAGTTTTGTTCCAAAATTACCAAGGAAAGCAGCAAAACACAAAATCTATTCCTACCCTTCATCATGCAAGTTATCAATAAATGCTGCTAGGCATCATAGTGGTGGTGTAGAAACATTTTCAGGGAGCATACTTGTGAGCAGCAGATCTGACAAAGATAGTGACATGTTTCTTCTGTTCCACTCAGATGAGAAAAAGAGTGACAATTAGCACCTTCTTAATGTCATTTGGAAAGTCAATGCTTAAACCATAACCTATATTCCATCGAAAATCTTCAGTTATTTTCAAAGATTTCTGGAAATGGTCCCAAAAATATAAAAAAGCTAATAGGTGGGGTAGGCTGCTGATTTAAATTCAGCATGATTAAATCATTGCAATCTTTCATTGCAATTTTATAGTGTTTTATTGCACTTGACACACAATGGATCCCACTCTGAACATCTTCCTGTCAGTCAGCAGGTAAGCAGAGTCCCATGCACTTTCCACAGGTAAGTAAGAGAGCAGCCGTGGATAACCTGGCTGAAGCCCGGCTGTGGGTGGAAGGAGAAGAAGGAGGAGGCTAGGCTTTTAGCATGTAGTAAACTTGCAGGGTTAAGGGAGAAACACTGAAAAAAAAGAGAAATGCATAAGTGGAAGAAAACAAAAGGAAACCTGCACATGGAGACATCAGCAAGTCATTTGAATTGGTAAGTCCTAGCTGGTTTTTATACAGCGGTAGCGTTATGGAAAATGTCTATGCGAATTTACTTCAAAGCTGTGACTGACTTGGTGCCCCATTACAGGGTATAAGGAGTGAAGAGGATTGAGAGAGAACCACAGTAATTCAATTTTTAATCTACATTTGAGTGACAGGGGAAATTCAGAATAATTCATCAGTGCAACAGCTACAGAACCCAAACAGAGGACAGAAGGTCAGCAATAACTGATGAAATGTCAGCTACATATGGGTGCTTCACTGATTTTAAGGCCAGAAATAAAATTTACAGTCTAGTCTGAGTCAGAATTTCACCAAACAACTATTTATGAAGGTACAGAATTCAATTTATGCGGCCATAGAGAGGCTATTGCAAGTCATCAAAATAGAGATAATAACTGAAGTTGTGTGTGCAAATCAGGTGATCTAGGACTAGCTTGAATGCTGAAAAGAATGGGCTGAAAGACCAGAGGGGATTGACAGAAAGCATAAATAAACATTAAAATAATTTAGCAACCTCTTAATCATAGCTCTATTATAGCAGGGGTAGTCACAGAGTTGTTAGCATTTGCGCATTTACACTTTTGGAGAAAAATACCGTTTTGACAAAATATAGAAATACATCATGAAGAGCAAATTATTTTACTCACCAGGGAGCCCTAAAGAGATAACGTATTGTTTTTCAAATCACATGCTTACATGGAAATTGCTCTACCAAAAAAAGACCAGAGGTTCATCTGGTTCAGCTGCCTGTTTCTGTCATCAGGAGGAGTGAAAACATGCCACGTAACGCACCCAGACTGCTGTGCAAAGCTGTATCACAGGGAGAATCCTCAGCCCCGGCCGGAGCTGACAAACGCATTTTGCCTTCAAGCAGGAGTCTAATTCCATTTCGCCAGTACTCTTTATTCCACTTGAAGTTTCACATTTTATTTAAGTCTGGACTGGAATCTTTTCAAAAATCTCTTCTCATTTAATTTCTGTGCAGGTCCAGGGTTTAAGTTTGCCTCTGGGACAGAGTAGGATAAAGAAGATGAATTTTAGATCAGAAACTGCCGATTCAGACTATGAACCCATTGTTTGTCACTGTGCACAGCATTTTGTCGGTGTTCCACTGCCTAACTTGGAAGACCATCTCCCATAGTGGGATTAGACAAACTTGTCACTGTTAGGACAGTGTATGTGGGCTCTTATTTTGGTTCTGCATAAGGCTGAAGCTTTTCAATGGTGGGTAGCACCTGTCTTTTTAACCCAGCTTGCTACTGCACATGTCAGCAAGGCCCTCTGATATTTTCTAAGGAGCTGCTCGAAACATTTTGATTGGTTTTAGATTGTTTTCTGCTGAAAGCTGCACCTGAAAGTGGGACATTTCAATGAAATACGTCCATTGCCATGAAGTCTTTCAATAGAAAAATGGCTGCAGGTTTTGTTTAGACAAAGGTAAACACTACACTGTGACCACTGTGACTACATTCTTCCAAGCAAGTTGTTTTGATGCATTTCGGTTTGATCGTTTACTGTAATAAAACAGTGAGTTAATAATAGGGTTTACAGTACCTAGCATTTAATGTTAAATAAGCTGCACTGCGTTTAATATTGAATGGCAATATTAAAGGTAAACCAAAATGAATCAAAGTGATATTATTGAAATAAAATATCTTAATAGTCCCTGAACGGAAATTTTGGCAAAATTTCATTTCAGGGGAAATGCTGAAGCCCTGTTCCTTGGGAAAAAAAAAAAAAAAAATCAGGAACAGTAGATCTTGTTGTGCAAATCCGCACAGAACGTGTACAGATAGGAGATGATACTCTGAGTTACAGCAGCAAAAATAGTAATCACCAGTTCATCCTAGGATGTTGGAGCGCTAGTTATGTGCTGGGCTGGGCTCTGTAGAAAATGAAACAAAGAGCCAAAGATATTAGAATCTATTAGTAGAAAAAAATGCAATTGTTGGAGAAAAGGTATACAAAAAATAATCAGACAGTCTCATCCATCATGATGGGAGAATTGCCATCACTCACCATCACCCTAACAGTTGTCATAGCTACTCTTTGTAGTGCACTGGGTTTGCATCTTTTTGTACCAAAGTAGCTGTATCGATTTCCATTACATGTTAAGTTTTCAGGATAAAGAATTCAGAAAGAAGTAAATTTCTTTTCTGTAAACTATGTAACTTTTCTTTCCTCCATCAGCAATACCTCGCCTGGCTTATGTGTCCTGCTGTGTGACGCAATGGCAATGTACATCTGCTGACCCCTCTTCACATGAGCCAGGACAATACTCACCTCCAGGTGTTACCTACAGAAAAAGCAACGTCTAGGATTCATGTTAGAGAGGAAGGGATAAATGGACCCAGGAATTAAAGGCCTTTCTCAGCCAGATCTGTAGGCTCTCTGGATGTTACACTGACCTACAGCCTGGTTTTGAGTTCCAACTCAAAAATGCTTCCTGCAACTAATGAACAGCTACTTCTGCCATTAGCCCCACGATAACACTGACTTCAGACGGGAGCATTACTGGTCCTTGGCAGAAAACTAGACTTCAAAAAATGAGGTTCTGGTCCTCTACTGCTCCTGTCCCACAGTTACCTGTTTGATATTTGCCATGTATTGTAGCAACAGGCTCCAAGAAAACTGCCAAGGTATGTGTCAGCCAAGAGGTGAGAAAAATGGTCTTTTGTATTTGAATCAAATGCAGTAAAATATTACTGAGCTGTTCCTGAAAAGGAACTTCAAGCTCCCCTGGCTTTTCACACTTTGCTAAAGGTCTGTACGTTCCTTGCACAGCAATAACCTTTGAAGGTCAAATCTCCTTCCTCAGGCCTCCTACAGACATGGATACAGATGCTGAGGGTACAGGAGGGAAATAGTCCTCTCAGCAGACAGGCACCCTGGTAGAAAGGTGCATGATGCAGTTAATCAAGCACACCAGAGCATTGCCCTGGCCAGAGAGTCTCATGACAATCTGCAGAAGAAGAGGAGCTACAGGAGACCACAGTCAGTGCAGGGGATGTGTTGATGGGCTAATAACAGCAGATTTGCATGATCACCCTCAACCTGGGTCATGTCGCATTCTCTGAGCTTGCCTAGCATGGTGGTCAGCATATTTAGAAACAGAGGATTAGCAAGCTCTTATATGAAAGGTTTAATTTCCTTCTCACCAAGTGTGGTGCTACCCAGGAATGAACCTCAACAGGTCGCTGTAGTTCCTCAGGGAGAAAGCTGGGGTGGCAGAACAAAGGCTTCCCCTCATGGTGTTTGGTCTTACTCAGTTTTGCTTCACATACTCAACAATTTAATTAAATAAGGTCACCTTCCAGTTGGGAACCTGTCCTTTACAGGAAGATACCTGCAATGAACATGGACTTTGGTGCCCTGATGTCCCATACGAACCTCCTGAGCCTGTCAGACACAGTGTCCATGCCGGGTTGAGGCCGGCAGCCGGCACGCAGTGCACCAGTGTCCCATGGGATCGTATCACAGCTGTGCTCAGCAGCCGCTCAAGGCCAGCGAGGTTGACGGCATGACCAGCTCCGGCTGGTCAGCGTCTGCTCCGACCTCCTGCTCACAGCAGGCTGCTCAGGGCTTCAACCAGTCGTCGCTGCCGGGACTCGCTGATGGCCCATGTCCCTCTCACCGCCCACCAGGACCTCCGGGGACTTCCCCACAGAGCTGCTCCCCAGGCAGTCAGTCCCAGTCCTGTTGTTGCACAGGGCTCTTCCATCCACAGGGCAGGACTTGACACTACTTCTTGCTGAGTTTCATGAACTTTCTGTCGGTCCATTCCTCCAGCCTGCCTGGGTCCCTCTGAGTTACATCCCTACATGCCAGCCAACCAACAGGTCCTCCAATTTGTTGTCACCTGCAAACTTGGCAAAAATACACACTGTCAGCATCTGAGTCCAAACAGATGGACTATACATTGTGTTGCCCATTCACAACGCAATAATAAGGTCTACCAGGCTCCAGTGAGAGCCTTCTCCAGGCTCAGCTCCCTCAGGGGTGGCTACCTGTGTTCTCAGGCTACACATGCCACATGTTTTTAATTTGGGTGCCTGTTCTGTGTTCCATCCAAAATCCTCTTTCACACTGGAGCATGGCTGTACTCCCACATTTCTTTCATATCTGTTTCTCATTGTGTTTATTCTGATGTTTTTGCTGCGTGATATTTTCTGCCATACGCCACAGTGAAGCGAGAGCTGTGCTTCCTCTGTGTGAGTGCCAGTGGTGCCAGAGGCACAGTTCCACTATGTGTTCGTGCTCAAGGAGAAGCTCACACACTGATGTGTCAGAGGCAGCTGCCTGCGGAGACACAGGAGGCTCCAGAGATCCACACTGCTGGAAGCACACAGCAAATTGAACCCCTTTCCAGGAACTCCCTCTCCAGCCAGTCTGAGCATAGTAGCACCATGTGGAGCACACGTGGAGCCAGTGAACAAAACCTCAATGGTACAAATGGTGTGTGTTGGAACATGGGATCTGCTGGTCATTCCCAACAGGATCTCTTCCAGCCTCTGATTTGGAGTGGTGGAGTCATTTCAAGCACACAGAGCAGCGACCACACCGAGCAAGAGGACTGCTTGCGGGGTGAGGTTTCAGAGTAGGACTTGTTTCCTCCAGCTTCAGCTGTGTGAAACTTAGGCCTCTAGTCTAAGCTGACCATGACGATCCCGCTATGGAGGGAGAAGACTAGAGAAGGAGCCTGAACTTACCCTTCCTGCTCTATTTCAAGATAGGATGGATCATCCCCTGGAAGTGCCTGTCTCTCTCCAGTGATTAGAGGAGACCAAACATGCTCAGATTCTCTCTTGAGTGGCTAAATCCTGGTGTTCTTCAGCCTCTGTAGGGGTAGCATATATTCAACAAATGAGGTTTTTTACTATCGTTGCAAAAATCAGAGATCTGATGGGATCAAGGGAAACTCTTTATCTCAACGGCACTGCTGTCTTCCATTCATCTTAATCCCCCTTAGTCCTCAAGCAGGCTATTTAGTTTGCAAACTTTTTTGAGCCAGGACCTGTCTCCTATCTGCTGGCAAAGCAGTTGGCACACAGTTAGCCCTGTACAAACAAGCAATAATAATGCTTTCTAGAAGCAGATGTTTGGAACCTGTTCTCAGATGAAAATGGCTCAGTCTAATTTAATGGAATACAAATAATGTATTACATGCAATTATCTCCACATGAATGTTAGAGTTATTAATTAAAAGGGGACTTAGGGAATTTATTACACACTACGTCAATCCGGCCTCACAGGTAGATGTTTTCCATACAAATGACTATGGGTGTCAATCCTGGTCTTACTGACATCCGCTGTGAAAATGTCACTGAACACAGTAGGAGGCAGATTTGGTTCTCTTCTCACCGGAATGATTGTGAATATTCCCTTCTCCCTTTAATATGAATTATTAGGCCAGTGAGGAAGTCTCAAGATAACTAGTAATTTTCTTTGCAATTTTTAAAATCTTTAAAGATCATGTATCAGTACTTGAACACTGATACTGTTCCCCTCATTCTATAGACAGATTATACAGCTCCCAAGCTGCTGCACTGATCATCAGCAGTCAGCAGCAGCTATCTGTCAGACAGCAGAAAGCAAGGATGTGAGAGAGGTGATATTTTTTCTGCCTATCCCATATTTCATCACAGAGTTTAAAACGCTGACTAGTATGTTAGCTGGTGAACTGGAAATGATTCTCCCTTTGGTCACCTATCTGGACCAAACAGGTTTTAATTGTAATCAGACGCTCTAGAGACAATGTTAGCAGATTGTTTAACCTACGGTAATTTAGTAAAAAGGGATGAACTATGCTATGTTATGCTTTCAACATAACAGAAGATATCTGAGAAGAACAGATTATATATTTATACAGATACTCTAGAGTATATAAATTAGAGAAATTCAATGTGACAGAATTTTAATTTCAGCTGAAATCGACTCTTACACCTCCATCATCCCCAGCAGCCTTTCACAGAGGTAGATACCAGACCTGTGTGTCCTTTGTCACCTCAAGCTGTGGTCTACCTTCTTTGTTAATTCATTGCCCGGGATATTATAGCACCTGTGTAACTTAACTTTGCTTCTGGCTTTAAGGACCCAGACCTCGCTTCACCAATCACTTATGGTTATAACTGCATTGATTTCAGTGAAGCTATTACTGATTAACAGCAGTGTAAGTCAGAGAGGAATCAGAGCTAGCTTCAATTTTCTGCTATGATTACCTACAGATTCAGAGCTACAGATAAAAAAAACGTGCAGAACAGTGCTTCTGAAGTGTCTTCATATTCACAATTTCTGGTGAAGAAACCCAGATATGGTTTCTCTGGTCTGCTTAAACTTGCTTGCTTAGTGGAGAGGTCTGAATCCTAACTCTGGTTGTGACAAGTTCTGGTCAAAACCTTGTGGGACAGGCTTCTCCCAGAAAAAAAAATGTTTTGAAGAAACCAAATTTGTTCATGAAATCTCATTCATTTAGCACCATATCCTGTGCAAGGTTCAAATGTTTTCAATGTAGAGGAAAATGCTCCAAGGCATCACTACCGAAAACAGTTGCAACCCTTAATACTACGCAGTGGTTATCCTTTTTTTCTCATTCAGAGTATGGCACCGTTTCATTAAAAGAAGACAGGGAAACAATGTCATTTACATTCAAAAAATATAATGTTTCAAAACAATGTAAAATTTGTTTAATACTTTATTTCATGTTATGTAGAATAAAGTATGTTCAGAATTTCTGAAGTTCCAAGCTCAGAACAAGGACAAATATCACAGTGAGAAAAAGTCCCACGGACAGGAATTCTGCATTTTGACCAGGTCTAGTCATAGCCCTCAAGCTCTCAGTAAGCTCAGGTTGGAAGTCATAAAGCTAGGATTATCACCATATGGATTTGGAAAGAAAAATGGAGCCTGAATATTAGCAAGTATTAACTAATTGGAAAGCTCATTACACTGGAATAGCATGTCAGAGAAACTTATGGAAAATCTTTCTCCTGAAGCACTGAATATACGGTTGAACAAAAGCACTTAGAAAACTCTGCTACAGACAAGAAGACAATCTGATAGATTAATTCATCATAGCAAATCATTTCCATCTCTACTATCTGTCCTTCTCAGTGAAAATTAGATGGTGAGTTTTATCAAGAAGATTGAATTTGATATAAGTGCTGCAGAGCCTTTTGGAGTTTCATAATTTCAGCTTTCAAAACTACTTAAGCTAATGGAAGAAATTTCCCAAACCTGAACGTTGCCTTTCATCTTTCAGAAGAAACAATTTTGAGCACTGCGTGAGCAGTGTTCTCAGCTCTGAGATTTGAACTCACTGCAGTAATCGGAAATGTGAAGACTTTAAAGTGAGCTGAAGTGTGTTGCTTGACACTTTGCTCTCTGCAGCGTGTTTCCACATACACAAAGTCTGTGCCAAATTCTCCAGTCCTACCCTGCACTGCAAATGCAGTGCTTGTACCAAGAGAAATGGAATTGTTTACCTTCACCGAAATAGCAAAGTAATTTAATACACATAAAGTGTTTTCATGACAAAATATAAGGATGATTGTTCATTTTTTTTGTTCCATCCAGTTCATATTTGTCCAGTTTCTATGGTGAAAACCATGTGATATCAATAGTAAATTCCTTGTTAAAGTTAAAATATATTCCACTCTCAAATTTCCAGAAACTCAACAGAATTGTACTGTGCTGCAAGAAATAAAAACTTGATTTCCTGAAAACAAGAAAGCATTAGAGGCCCCAAATCACTTAATTGTCTGTGGTTGAATAGCAGATTCCATTCCCTGAAAGCTATGGTCTGGCCACTGGCTTCTACAGCTTTGTTACCTCCTTGTTGGATTGCAGTATATTAGCAATATTATTAATGAGGTGTGTTAAACAAACAACACATTGGATGTGACTCTTTCAGGACTTGGAAGATTCTGGGTAGCACAGAAGCTTCACATCTGAGATATCTGCAGCCACGCTAGCTCTAAGAAACAAATCCAACTATCCTTACTCTCCCACACTGCCTCTCCTAGGCTTCCCCTGAGCAATAAATCTGAAATCAAGATCCCAGGCAGGTCTCTAAGGCACACTGCAGCCTGCACCTTCTTCTAGATCCAGCTGATGCTTCATGTCTGCAGAACAATAAAACTTACTACATTAAGAATAAAAACATCTCTGCACACAGAAAAAAAAAATCTAACTTCCTCAGGAGACAGCACTAAATGGCGAGTTGCACTTGCATTGAAACTAAAAATAGCTCCCAGTCTCTTTGCCTGCTGCTCCCAGGGCAGAGCACATTTCTTTGACCTTGTCTCCTCCAAAAAGAGCTACACCCCTGCATACTGATATATCTTCTTTAGTCATTCAAAATTAAACCACTGCTTGTAAAATTTTCTTCAACTGAAAGGAACAGAAAAAGCATATTTCATATTAGTCATGTCGAAGAATTCACTCCTAGAAGGTGCCGTGCTGCTGAGAAATTAGCATCACACAGCACAGCATTGCACAGCAAAGAAGGCAAGGCAAGGTCTGGCTGATTTCAAGCTCAAATCAGCGTAACTATCCAGCTCAGATCCTCCCTATGTAAACCTACAATCTCCTGATTTTCACTTCCTATCTTAAACTGTGATGCACTAGTTAACAACAGGAGAGCTCCGTCCCAAAAGTGAATTCAAGGAATTCAAATAACGGCATTTCTTATTATGCCTTGCCTACATCAATGGCAATGGCATGAGTGTTAATGTTATATTTATGAAACGCTGTCAAATTTTTTAAAGCCAAGTACTGGTAAAATACAAATACATCTATATTAAGAATAAGTTCCTTGTTTATGTGAAGAAAGGTTATCAGTTTATCTGTCCAGCTGCATCAGCCTTGAATTCTAGGAAAATGAAGACTTTCAGCTGAAATATCACCACAGTTACAGCTGCAGCTATTACCTTTGTTAAATGTCATTTTACACGGACCAGGTTAGTTTCATACCAGCTGAGATATTTGCTTAAACATTTATACCCTTGCAGAAATCACAGTACTGAAAATTTCTCCATGTGTGGGCTGGTGTAAGAAGCCTGTTATCATAGGCAGCTCAGTGGTGTTTCTGACATTCTTCAATAGCTACTAAGAATAGGATATCTAAAACCATTTCCTTCAGTTCCCATTTGGGAAGGCAAGGAGGTGATGACAACAATCTAGAAAGCCACAAGAAGTCGCTTTCAACTCTGTTTTAATTGGACTCCAAAGCAGCACAGGAAACAGCAGAGAAAAAGTAAGAAAAAGCCTGGTGTTCATGGTAATGTACAAGAAAATGTAAAAAGATCTGCTAAGATTGCCAGATAAATAAAGATGGACTGCAAGGGAGAGCGATGTGAGCAGGATGCTGGGCTGAGAGCCTAGAGATGTGGAACAGCTTGAGGCCTCAACAAAAGTCACTTCACTGCCCTGTGTCTTGGGAGTCTTCTCTGTAAGTGGATTTAAGTGACCATTTCTGTAGAGCACTTTCAACCTAAGAAGAACAAAAATTATGTAAGAACTAGACACTAGTGAGTTATTACTCATTCACAGCAAATTTGTGATTCAATCTTCATGGGTTTCTTGAGACAATACTAGCAGTTGCTGACAAGCTGACCATGACAGCAAGTAAAATATAACTTTTCTTTATAAAATTTTCTTTATAAACTTTTCTGCATCAGCCATGTAAGTCTGTTCTCAGGAACATCCCAATTACTAATTTCTGTACATCGAGCTCTGTCATTCCCCACCAGTACAACTTAGTAGATACAAGCAAGCAGAGAGATGAAAGCTTTGCCCTGTCTGGCTCTTCCTGCACTGCACAGTGCCAAGCTTTTCTTCAGCTCCTGAGTGCAACATTTACCTGCTGGGTCCAATTTTATAAGTTACACGCTCACAGTTTAGATGTGTCATTCACTTCAGTCCCTTCTTGTCCCCCCTCGACCCCATCTCTGCATCACAGTCACACAACGTGGCTCTCCCAGATCCATTATGAGTCAGACTCTGCACAACGCAAGGAGAGGCAGGTGTCTTGCTGATCATCGCAGCAAGGGCTCCAGCAGCAAAATCCAAGCTGTGAGGCAAGAAGGAGATGGAGGCAAGCAAAAATAAGGCAGGAATTACAGCACAGGGCATGAGGAACATAGTACAAGGATCCAGATGAGGAGAAGCCAGCTGGAAACGGAGACCAGGAGCATGGCAGGGGATACAGAGAAATTTAGTCCAGAGGAGGCAACTCTTCCTCAATTCAAAGCCACCATGGTCTGCCAAAGGAAGCAAACTGTCCTCCAGTCTGCAGCCCCACTGATTTCAATGGGATTCAGACAGTTGGTGCAGCTGTAGGTCCTGAGCTCTCCTTGAATTATTTATTATCTCAAACTGTCTGTATGGAACAGACTGTACCATCTCACAGTGCTGTTCCACAAAGATCAAAGCCTTTAGAAAGAATTCACCTACAGGGCTGCAGATTTTGGAAGGCAAGTTTAACCCATTTGCTGCTCAGGGTGTTACATGAAAGCCCACTTTGTCAGAGCATGTGAAAGGAACAAGAGAGATTTTATTGTCTGGTTGCAGCCAATATGAGAAGCTGAAATAGTAAGAACAACCATAACTTTAACAATTAACAAGCAGGGCTTTTTCACCAGTCTTGTGTGCTTTGAAGCATGAACACTACAGATAACCACTGAATGCATTGAAAAGCACCACGCACAAAGGGATTAGGGAAAGAAAATGCTTTTTGAGTAAAGTTAAGGCTGGAGTGACTCAGGAAGTAAAATCACGCCACGTACTTTTGGATAGCCAATTCAGCAGACGGAAAGTAATGCGTATGAACACAAGTACAGTTTTTAACCACATCAAATGGAGCATTGTGTAAAACGTACTGTGTATCTCCAGGTAGATTTAATAGATTTACTCAGATACAGAGAAGAGCAACTCATTGAAAACCTCTTAATAGTATGAAGTCAAGATACAGATTTTGGGGGCCTTTCAAACCCTACAATACTCATCAACTGTTGACTATAAAGCCAATGGAAATGAATGATCACCTATCTGTTAACCTGAAAGGATTTTGTATCAGTAATACAGATTACTGATGCCTTATATGCGCAGCGTTGTTTTTCCTGATGACAATGACATCTGCTTGACACTTTTTCTACTGGAGACAGCAGAACATCCCACTCAGCCTTCTGCTTTGCAAACCAGTCACACACAGGGACCCTCTCCTAACAAAGCAGTTATCTTTACATGGAAGATAATGAGAAGAGGCTAAACTCTCTGTCTCAACCTGATTAGCCAATAACAACTGCAAACTGACCACTCTTCACAGAAATTTCAGATAGATTTAGTTAATTATTTCTAGTTTAAAACAGATCTTTTCCCAGAAAGAAGGGTAGGGGCTGAGGAATTGCCTGTACCATGGTAGACTGTCCTTATTGATTAACATCTTCTAAAGCAAAAGTTCATCTTATTTAGCAGTGAAGACATAGTCTAAAACTCTAGTAACTAGAACTCCTATAAAGACCAGGCCATGCCGATGTAGTTAGTTACAGTGCTGGGAGAAGCCTGAACTTCATCGTGTGCTGAAGTACAGCTTGCCAAATCATCAGTGCATGTGCAGAAATTAGTGCTTCAGCTACCTTGGTAAAGCTAAAGCGGTAAAAATCCCTCCTGGTATGGGTCAGTTATACCATGGTATAACTGAGTATATTTCCATAGTAAACACCTGCATTGTAAACAAAAACTTGCCATGGTTTGGTGGGATGATCGAACTCTCCAGAGAGGGATTGAGCCTCTAAGTGAAATTCCTCTTTGCCCCATTCAGCTCCTTTGGTGGCCAAGGGCAGTGACACACCTGGTTTTAAGGCATGATTCCTCTTGCTTACTTCAGATTTAGGGTGAAAAGACTATGATCTGAATGTGCCTGTTTGACGGCTACAAAGGAGGTAAGATGGCAATAACTAGAGCAGATGCAAACATCTACGGGGTCAATATTATATTTGGTCACATAAATTCCATCCTTTGTGTCAAAAAATGGCACTACCTGTCCCTGTAGCTGTGACAGCTCAGAAGCAAATAGTTTTCAATTAGAAATTCATATTCTACCATATAAAGCTAAAGAGGACAACAGTTGATACCTGCTACATAGCAGCTCTTTTAAAAATACTATAATTCATAAAGTGGAAATAAAAGTGTTCTCATAGCCCCTTTGATTTGAGTGACGTGCTCAATTTTTTATGCTGCCAGCACTAAGTCATGCCTAAAATTTCTAAAAATATGTATCTCACTTTCCTAACTCATGGATAACGTGGGGAAAAATCTATATTAGGCTTCATCTTGACACAGAAAACAAAGCTGATTATAGAAAAAGTTGCTCCAGTTGGAGAGGCTGCTCGAGAAAAAGCACTTGTGCATTGATTACAGTTCATATAGCAAATGTCTTGACCACTAAACTTAGCATCTTGAAAGGGCTGATTTCACAAAGCCAAAGATTGGTATGTACTAAATTGATTATGAGAGTGAATTTAAGTAGATAGACACGAATGACCATTGGGAGGAGTTTGTAACACTTCCCGAGGTGCCCAAATGGCCACAACACCTCAGTGAAAAATAAGGTTTGCCTGATTAGTAAATCAGCCTGGCTTAAAGAGAAAGTAAATCAGGGATGATGGCAGCAGTGCAAACAACACAATATGTTTTTTAATAATAACATACTAAACCCCAGAAATTTAAGAAAATCTAAAAGGAAAGCAAAGCCACAAAGACACTTCTGTGAGCTTATGAATAATATGCTGAGTTTTAAGTATCTCAGATATAACACAAACTTTAAAAATTATTAAATTCCTGTACCATAAATAAATGGTACTTACCTCTGTTATGAAGACAGGCTGAGAGAGTTGGGGCTGTTCAGCCTGGAGAAGAGA
Source organism: Tauraco erythrolophus (assembly GCF_009769465.1). Classification (NCBI taxonomy): domain Eukaryota; kingdom Metazoa; phylum Chordata; class Aves; order Musophagiformes; family Musophagidae; genus Tauraco; species Tauraco erythrolophus. Next base: position 117,515,447 of record NC_141465.1, on the reverse strand, counting down.
ATGCTCCAGGGTGATCTTATTGCAGCCTTCCAGTACCTAAAGGGGGCCTACAGGAAAGCTGGAGAGGGACTTTTTACAAGGGTGTGTAGTGATAGGACAAGGGGCAATGGATTTAAACTGAAAGAGGGCAGATTTAGATTAGATATAAGAAAGAAATTCTTTACATTGAGGGTGGTGAGGTACTGGAACAAGTTGCCCAGAGAAGTTGTGGATACCCCATCCCTGGAAGTGTTCAAGGCCAGGTTGGATGAGGCTTTGGGCAACCTGGTGTAGTGGAGGATTTCCCTGCCCATGGCAGGGGGGTTAGAACTAGATGATCTTTGAGGTCCCTTCCAACCCTAACCATTCTATGATTCTATGATAATGTCAGTCTTGGGCAACTACAAAAAGTGGGAAAAACGTTCAATAAATGTGTCCGTTCTTCACTGGGGAAAAGAAGTTATTGATATTAAATTATGACAAGATACTTTCATTTCAAGAGCAACAAGTGGCAGTGTCAATCAACAGTTATTAAAGTGAAGCATTTATTTAAGGATATCTGGCTAAATTGCACATGTGAGTTTGAAGGAGCCCAGGAGTTTTCTGGATCATTCATGATGAGACTTTTTATTCAGTCCTTAAGAAATGTGGATATTGAAAGGCCTAGGGTCTTTAAAAGGGTCTTGACATTCAGAGAAATAATGTCATGCTGGCATGACCAGTGCACTTACAAGCTTGTTAGCTTGGCATTGATCCCCAGAAAAGTAAGAATGCATGTGACGTACAGTCAGTTAATATGGAATGACAGAAGTTAATGCAATTTTTGAATATCAATGTGGATTTACAGAAAACAGATTTGGTGAAACATGAAAAATTTTTTCACAGGATTATATATTTGGATGATAGAATAGCGTTGATGTAATAACAGCAGACTTATGTAAGCAAGTTAACTTAAGACTGCATGACATTTTAAACAAAATATAACTATACAATATCAACACGGCATGTATTATGTGGACTAAAAGCTGCCAAACTGATAAAATCATAATCTTTCAATTTACCAAGAATGGCAGCTTAGATAGATTTGATCATCATTTTTTAATAGCTCCAGAAATTTCATAATGGATTTCTTTGACAGTTCCTTCTTCTTTTTTCATCATGCTGAAAAAAACCCACATGTAATAAGGATCAATCAGATAGAAGTTGAAGTTAAATGCATGAGCAATTAACCACAGGAATGGCTCTAGATGCCAAAATGATGATCTAGATCAGACATACACAAACTCAGCAAAATCCTATGGCTTGTGGCATGAAAAGGTCAGACTCGAGGATGGCTCGTTCTGGTTTTAATTTATATATTGTTGCTGTCGGACCACTTGCCTGGGTAAACCCAAACAGCCCATATGGGTCCACAGGCAAAAACACAGAGATAAGGGAAGAATCATTAAGATCAAAACACATTTTGGTTCTGGCGCCAGTGGGAGGCAAGATTAAGGAACTGATAGTCTATCTGCCCTGACCACCAGGTTTGCTGCTCAGCCATTAGTTCCAGCAAGCAAAGGTGCGGATGCATCAGACAGCTTCATGCATCCGCACGGAGCCCCTGCTGTCCACAGGGCCCTCCGAGAGGGCAGAGACACTTTTACAGAGAAATGGGTTGGACCAGACCACAGAAATTACTAGCAATATTTTCCTTTACTCTGCAACAGAACTATGGGTCTGTCTTGCAATTTTGAAGTTATAAAATATATATGCAGATACATACATGCATTTTTAAACAAATAGAGCATTAAAGAGATGTGAACAAAGTCAGTGTCAAAAGGGCACATCCTCACCTATGAGGCAGGTAATGATATTAACAGGGAGGATTCTCATAAAGGCGTGAAGAGAAACCACTTCTGTTTGTGCACAGGAATTATCCAGAAACAAAGCTGAGTTGGAGGACTGCCAGACTACATGAAACTTACCCTTGTGCCCAAAGATATGTAAAACTTACTCATTCTTTAAGTTTATTTGAGAGCCTAAATGGGATATAAGAAATGCGTAAGTCCATTGCTAAACAGACTTCAAAACATATCCTTGCTTCATTAAAAAAAATCTCAGAAGTATTTCATCTTGCAACAGGCTGCATGTTAGTGTGAAAATGAAAAGACACATCATCTCCTGGTGGCAGGATACAGCTTGGGCTACATTTTATGTGACTGAAAGCCCTGTCATTGCAGTGAGAGCTGCACATATGGAACAAAGCGCAGGTTTTTGACTCCTGAAGGGAAATTAAATATCTCTTGAAGTTCAAGCTAGTAATAGTTTCATGAGTATCACTTGGTGTTCAGCAAGGGGGCCTATCTTCCTTTTGTATATATAGTACAAGGAGTGAATCCATATTAGTAGTGGAATTATTCTGGTGTGCAGTAGAAGGAGAAAGCACTGAGACCTATGCGTGAGAAGTGAGAATTAGCCAATTTTAGTGATGTGATCATGTACAAGGCAAATGAAATATAAGAAAAAGAATTAATAATAATTATTATCTCCAAGGCATCAATTCTTGCAGTTAGAGGTTATGTTTAGAGGCTTCTCCCGTAGTAGGGGAATTCCATCTCTAATTGGGCTTTTATTTGCTTCACAGGCTTAATGATAGCAGACAATATTAACTAAAAATAAACAATTAGACTTCATTTCTTCTGCATGTCCATTTTACTTTGTTTATGTTGTTATTGAGCCTTAACCTTAAGACTTCTTCTGAAAAGTGTTCTGTTATGGCTGTTACTGAACTAAAACCAAGGTGGGCAGATACTTTCAGATTCTTATGCCCAGGTTTAGGTAAAACACCCAAAGGTGAACATAATAACCATATAATAATTCTTATATATCTTTTTCCTACTATATTTATAGTGGATGAGATCCTAATAATCACGGAATCACAGAATAGCTGAGGTTGGAAAGGACCTCTGTAGATCACCTAGTCCAAGACCCTGCTCAAAGCAGGGTCTCCTACAGCAGGTTGCTCAGGTCCATGTTCAGTTGGGTTCTCAGCCAAGCTGCTTTCCAGCCTGCTGGCCATGAGGTTAATTCTTTAACTGCTGCTAAGAGATAGATACAGTTCCACTTATCTCACCAGTACCTGCTGTGGCTTTAGGGTTTGGCTATATTTTCAATCTATAGAGGATGCATAACTACCACTAGGTATTGTAATGTTGCTCACAGAAGTGCCTATATTACAGTAGGAGAAGCAAATTCAGTCTAAGTGTTCAGACAGCAGTAATAGTGATAGGATAAAAAGGATAGCTTGTCTTTAATGAAGAAATAATGTATTGGATTACACCGAGGTTTCTTTTAAATTGATACTTGACTAAGTGTGAAATGGAGAAATATTTATCAGCCTGCATAACAAATGATACAACATAGCAGCAGACTGGCTCAATAAATGTGTATTATTATTGTTTTTACTGTGATGGTATCTCATGCAAGCACAGTGGAGAAGATCGCCAAAGAGAGGCCAAAACAGATGAGGAACAGAAGGAACAACAAAACACAGAGGTGACGTTACTCATTCAGTCTCACAGCCACAAAGCTGGAAACTGAATCCAAATCTCCCAAATTCCAATCCATTCATGTCTTTAAAACTACACGTAAAAAAAGTCCCAGTCCCGATGGAACAATTTTCTCCAGATTTTGTTAAGCTATTGAAATGAAAACATCCCCAAAGATGGCTGGATTTCAGCCTGTTCTAGTGGAAACCAGCTAGAAATCTGTTTACATTCCCAACAGCACATCCATCTTGCTCCAAAGGCAGACTGATTCAGGATCCAGGAATATGGGGTCCATGATCCTACCACAGCCTCCTGTGTTTTGAAGTAAGAGCTCTCCTGACTCAACCTACCTGATACATCTGACAGGTTGAGAGAGTTGAGGTTGTTCAGCCTGGAGAAGAGAAGGCTCTGGGGACACCTTCTAGCAGCCTTCCAGTACCTAAAGGGGGCCTAGAAGAAGGCTGGAGAGGGACTTTTTGCAAGGGTACGTAGGCAATGGGGACAAGGGGCAATGGCTTTAAACTGAAAGCGGGGAGATTTACATTAAAGATATGGAAGAAATCTTTTACTCAGAGGGTGGTGAAGCACTGGATGGAACAGGTTGCCCAGAGGAGTTGTGGATGCCTCATCCCTGGAGGTGTTCAAGACCAGGTTGGATGGAGCTTTGCGCAACCTGATGTAGTAGAAGGTGTCTCTGCCCATGGCAGGAGGGTTAGAAGTAGATGATCTTTAAGGTCTCTTTCAATGCAAAGCATTCTATGATTCTATGATCTGCTGAAGTGTCATTACCTTTTGTGGAAAATGAAAGATTAGTTTGGTTACATTAGTATGGTTCCATGGATTGCATATAATACAGTTTTGACAGCAGAAGCAGAAAGAGTGCAGAGGAGACGCTGTCAGCTTCCAGCACTGCATTGTGACCAGTCAGAAGTTACAGGATTTATGAAATAAATGGTTTGTCAGACCAGGAACAATTCTGATTCTCTAAAACTGAACTAATATGGTCAGAGAAGTAAACTGATGTCAGACCTCCGGGAGAAGGTGCATTACCAGCTGGAGCACTTCCTCTGGTAGAAGAGGGTACAAGGGCATGGATCTGCATCTTCTCCTCGTACTAATGATTTAACTCAGCTTTCAGCCCTAGGGACACCTACAGTGAAAAAAGCAACTAATTGTGCATATCCTCAAAAAAACAACGTAATCAAAGGCAGAATTGTTCGCTGTTGTAAACAGAACAAAAATAACCATGTCCCTGCCAGCAGTCATGCAAAAAGATGTCAGCTGGGATTTGGTAGAATAAGAGTTAGGAGTAGTAGTATGGTGGGTAGAAGGGAAAAGTGTGCTGAGAAATGTAGAGGGGCAAATAGGGCAGCCCGAGACACGCTGCTGCATGCCCTACCCACAGTCCTCTGAATGTCAAAAGGCATTACAGGGAATTAGAGGAAAGGAGTCATTCTGCCTTGCTAAGACACAGCATAAAGAAAGGTCAGGATGAGCAGAGCCGAAGTCAGATACACCAGTGCTACAGCCATGCCTGGTCTCCAGCCGCACTCATGAGACGCCACACATCTTGCGGCTGACCTTAGCCAAGACACTGAAATATATCTTGGGAAGGCTAGGTCATGGAGAAAATGCTGGGAAGTGCTCAGCATTGTTTAAGATGATATTCAGAGAGTCACAAGAGGACAGAATAGACTAAAAGGTGAAAATAATTTATTTTAAATCATCAAGTTGATTTTTAAATGCATGATTTGCCATGCACAGTCTTTATCTGACACAGGAATATAGAGACTGACACAGTGGAACAAATCAGTCCAATTTAATTAATTACCTGATGCTTCAGAGGAAACGGAATGATTAAATACTCGGTCTTCTTATACTCTGAGACTGGCCTATGCATTGAAGCATAAAGATCACTAACATCTTTTTTTTAACTCATGCAATTTAATTTGCTTGTAGATGGCCTCATTTGCCATATTATTATTGCTTTCTTGTGCCCTCTTGGCTCCAAAAATTTTACCGAAATAAACAGAATTTACTGTATTTAAAAAATTTAATCTATGTTTTGCTTTTCACTTCAGTTGAAAGCCACTACTGTCCACTGTGTTTGCCCTCCTTGGTGGCAAAGAAAACTCAGCAAAGGGATGTTTGTTAAAATATCAGTGAGGGCTATTTGGGTCTTCTTCTGCAGATTACAGATAACTGCTTTATATTTCTAATGATTGCAATCCAGTCTCAGAAAAAATCCCCTTTTAATCTTCCAATGATATATAAAATGTTTTCCAGTTGCATGGCATCGGATAGGCATGCTTTTCTAGATATTTTAAGTGACTAGTGGATTTGAATTCCTCATTTTGGAGATACCTAATTTTAAGGCCTTTTAAAGTTGCCTCCCTTTCTGAAAGCAAAGCAAGTAGGTGCTGTATGTGTTTGCTGAACACAAAAAAAGAGACAAGAATCGCTGATAACTTTAAAAATAAAAAAATCACAGCTACAATTCTAATGTGGCGAAGCAAAAAAAATCTCTCCAGTGAGCTGTTTCCTGGGGATTGCTTACTAACAGATCTACTTGTAGCAGATCTGAAAAATATTCCTGAAAACAGGCAATGTTGTGTGCTTCAGCACAAAGTGGCACCTGGGATCCTCTGGAAATTAGTCTTGCCAGGAAAGTACGTCACTGAGCCAGGCTCTTTTGAAACAGCTTATCTATTTGCTGAGACCACCTAGGAATACAGATCAGGAATTGAAAATTGGAGTCATAGCCTATTCAAATAAATAGTAATTCCAGCTTATTCCTACAGGCTCTGCCTCAGGATATTTGGCAAACCGCTTTCAGCTATTAGTTTGGCTTGTAGCTAAATCATTTACTTAACGTTCCTGCATGCTGAGTCCTTCTGCAGCCCGCATCCCATCTTGAAGGCACTGGCTTTGCTGGGCATCATCTGCATATAACAGGAATGGAAATCATTTTCAGAGTACTTTGAGCACTGCCACTAGAAATCTGGCATCCTCCTTGCTCTTGTCAGGCTTCTTGGTCCCATATTAAAAGATCAGCTGTTGATACCATTGACAGCTTTATTATTACTAAGTGACAGCATGTGTCAGAAAATCAAAAGAAAGCACAGCAAGAATATGAAAAGGTTGAAAGCAATAGAGACACAACATTGCTGTTGCCATGGTACAGATCAGCATCTAGCGAGGCCGGCAGGACAGTCGCACTGACAGCCGGTGCTCAGGCACTTTCCTTGTCCCAGAAAATTCTAATAAAGCATCTGGAAAGAGACAGAAATCATCCCGCAGACCATTGCCATTGTAGCTCAAACGAGGCCTCAGCAAGGAGCATGCCAACAGCTTATTCTGAAAAGTCAAAGTTGATGAGGAAGAAATGCTTGAGCCCTCACCAAGCAGCACAGACAGTCACTTAATTGTTTGTCTCAAGGAGTGCCTTGCATTAGCAGTGGTACATTTTGGTAGTGGCTCTGATAAGCCACCGAATAACATTTTACCACTTGCCAATTCTTGAGCAGTTCATGGAGCACACTGAAAGAATGTGCCATTAGTCACATCAAAAACAAACACGTTTGGCGTTTACAACTCTGAAGTCCATGGGGGGAGCTGGTTTCCACTCCTCCAAAGGCAAGTCTTAATTTCTTTTTCACAAACTATCTCTCTGTCAGTCCAGCTGCTGCTGCTTTCTAGGCAACCATGTGGACACATGAAAGGAAGTCAACAGCAGCTTGTTCTCCAATTTTTCAGCTTCTCAAACCTCTTAATTTCAATTACTTTGAAAGTTTTGCCTTCTTCAAAAAACAGATATGGCAGAAAGAAAGAAAAAAAGGAAAGCTGATTTAATGTCTATGAGAAACTAAAACTGGATAAAAAGTCATATCACATGTAATTCCCTATAAATACTTATTATTTTCTATTATTTTCACCTTTTGTCTATTTTTGGTTACCTTGTCTCAGAAGTATTTCTTTCTGTTGAGGGCCATAGCACAGTCATGCATCTGCAATGATCTCAACAGCTAAACAAGGAAGGATTATAGAAACAGATAAATCTTTTTAGGCTTGTGACTGAGCCTCCCTGTACCCAAGACCATGGCAGAACACCAACCTTCCTGCAAACAAAGCCATACACAGAGTGACTCTCTTTGAAGAACCGAGTATACTAGTTCAATCAAAATACTTGGCTCTAACACAATAACATTGTCTTTAAATTCATTCCTTTGGGATTAACATGTATCAGTGTTTTATGTATTCTAATTATATTTAAAAAAAAAAAAAGGCAAAAAAAAAGCTTTTACCAGAACAAATACATCAGCTTACTGGCAGAAACAGCATAAGCAACTTTCCAATATCTTGTGAAGGCACAGAGGGCAAACCCAGCCCATTTAACAGCAGGGTCATAGAATCATAGTATCATAGAATGATTATGGGTCACGGCAGCGTGTTAGTTTACACCCATTGCAAGGGACCAGAGAGACTGGAAAGGGTGATTGTGTTTCTTCCTCTTCATCTTTCACCTCACCTCCCTTTTCCTGCTATCAGTATCATGCTGGTGTTTCATGAGGAGTCATGACACTGCCCTTTTCCACCAGCAACTCCACATTGCACAGACTGACCCAGTGCCAGAACTGGAGAGTGAGGCATAGGCACAGAAAGCTGCACAGAAAGTGCTAGTCTTGCATGTTTCTGTAAGGGTGCCCAACCTGTCTCCTTGCCCTGGTTCTCCATCTGCTGACACTGACCCTTAGCCATGGTATGGGCTCCAGCATTTGGTTTCACCTAACACTTGATGAGATCACTTATAATACAAAAAAGTGGCCAGAGAAGTTGTTCTAACTAGACAGAATCAATATTCTGTATGACTCCAGCAGCCAAGGTAGCTGTGATAACAGAAAACTTATTTTATCTATTTTAAGCACAGATGAGTACTCATTTACCCAAAGCATACCCATCTGCCATTTTCCCTTGTGCTACGATTCCTGCTTCCGTAAGTTGGGCCACATTATGCAACATGATGGGTATTTTGGAGAGCATTTCACTTATGGTACAAAGGTGCAAAGTGGATGAGTCTGAGAAAACCAACATGCTGGCCAAGACGTGGTCTCCAGTTTTAGAAGTGCAGGAGCTAGAACAGCCTGGTCCACATGAAGACCATCACCAGCCTCTGCCTGCCAGGGTGGTGAAGCACAGCCGGCAAGGCCAGAGACCACAAAATCCTCCACAGAGACACATACACTCTCAGAGTAGGACAAAGGGCAAGGGGGTAAGCGTGGACTTTTTAGCCTCCCACTCCAGAACTGAAGGAAGTGTGGTAGGACAGCCTCGTACATGTGTACACCATGTGACAGGGTGGACCACAGCTCAGTCTCTTCCATCAGCCAGCAGTTTTGTAGCGCATAGGTGTTCAACCATGGCAGCCCTTTAGTTTACAAGTTTGTCATTCTTGTATTTTCTCTTAATAATTTTCCTAACATTACAAATATTGGGCCAAAATGCATTCTATCTTGCAGGTAATGCCTCTTCTTTGACGCTAAATGAAATTATGCATAGTGAAATGATGCAGAAACTGGTATCAGTCTCTATAATCTGTACCCATATGAAAGTTTCTCCCTACCCATAACATTTTTGGAAGCATGCTGATCAGTAAATTTCCCACAACGGCCCATGTTATATGTATCTATAACTCAGAAAAGATTCTAAAGCACACATCCTTCATGTCTGCTTTGGAAACCCTGTTCCAGCTCCCAGTGTTTTGCAAGGCTATCAGGAACTCAAAATATGTTATTGCAAAGTTGTTAATCTGCTTAGGCACCACGCAAGTTCTGATTCTCACAGAGAAGAAAAGAAACTTTGATAGTAGTAGAAATTTAGGATCATCACTTACACTGACATTTACAGAAGCATCACATGAAAACACACCGAACAGTTTGGACAGGCAGCTCAGCGTGTTTCCTCCATATTGTCTTCAGTGTTTTTTGTAGGCTTTGTGATCAAATGAATGGGGATCTTACTTTTATTATGTTCTCAGATTGCTTCCATGGAGGAAGAGCTGATTTTTAGATCCTGGGCTAAACTTAGCGAATTATTTGTATTCAAATCCTTCCCCTTACAAAGATTTCATAATCTCCAACTCAAGAAAAAATTTCAACCTGCCTGCCACTATGCCACTATCAGGACTTCCCAGCTTTGAAAATACCCCTGGGGTTCGCTGGTTGGAGGCATCATGTGCTGAGTACTTCACAGAATCAGCTAAATATAACTCCAGTGTTTGACTAAGTATTAGGAAATCACTAACCCACAGTGGGATGAAATGTTCTTATCAATCTGAAATGCAAAGAAAGCACATAAATGTCTAGTCTTTTCAGACACTGTATATTATATTCCAAACAAACATGGAAATTAACTATATATTTTATGGAAATCTAGAAATGTGATGAATATATGGGATCATACTGAATCTAGACTGAGACTAGACAAAAAAGAAACAAAACACATTAGGCTGCCACAGGTTTAGGCTGTTCAACCATAAAGTTTGATTTAAGGTTTTCTGTAAAAAAAATAAGACACTCTCACTGCTATGTAAGACCTCATAACCAACTTCTAACAATTCAACATCCTGTTTATTAAGAAATAAAAAATCATTTCCAAGAAAGTGAGACACAGGAGCTCAAATAGTTTGAAGAACTTCTGGCATTTTCAAATGGCTAAAAAAAAACCCATAACATACATAATTGCATTTTCCCAAATAACAAATTATTGCACAGAGGGTTGGACTGTCACCTACATTGTCTAAGTATGCCAGCCTTTTCCAAGAGAGAGTTAGCTGAGTCACACAAGGGAACCGCAATTCTGCACCATACAGGAAGCCTGGCTTCCTTCTCCTCCAGCAAGTCCATCAGATTCCCTGCAGTACCAGCCTGGATGTCTCTTTTGCCAGCACTCCAGGCTGTCTGGGAACACAGCTGTGGGCAAGTTCTTCCAGCTGATGGCTTTTCCATCTCCAGAGCTGTATGCGTGCACCAGGATTGCCTCTTTATAGATGTAAGGGTTTGACCCCCCACTGCATGGAAAGGGCAGGGAAAATCAGAACAAGGGTGTCTCCCTTTCTTACTGCAGGAAACTTTTTACCAATGGAGAGGACAAGGTGGGCAGCTCTAGTTTCATGGAAAACAGGGAGAGAAAAGCACTCCCAGAAGGCCTGCCACAACTCACAGCCCTCCAGACCTTGATGGAGCACCTCAAAGGGCACACACAAACAGCCGAATCCCAAGCAGTGCCCACAGGGCTTCCAGCTCCCTGAAGGAACCTCTCACAGGTACACGGTAAAGCCGAAGCTGAAACCTTATTTAACTACCTTGATCTGGCCCAGAAAAAATCAATGCATTGTCCTCTGTTCCACTCTTCTGCCATCATAGCTGCCCGAATCTGAGGAATGGACAATGCTATACTATACAAGAGCACAGAAGACATTCATCAGAAAGGCAGAAGGATTTCTAAAAGCAAGACCACATCATGCAGGACCAAGGCCTCTGACGCTGTATTTTGGAGAAAGACAGTCTGACTTCCTCCATTAGAGGCAACAACCAGTTCTGCAGGCATCGTCACACCACTTCTGCCAGTGAGTCGGCTTGCCATGCCTGGTGTCCTAAGTCAAAATGAAGGCTGTACTCAACTCCTAAACCATTCAAGGCCACAGAAAAAATAACTCAACCAATTGGTAATGCCACAGCTTTCACCGCATATCATGTAGGATTTTAAGAAACAATATTCAGCAACACATTGTCCATTTAAAGGAAGGCTATGATTATTTACATATCTTATTATCTTTTCTTCTTGAAACCTGTTGCTAATTTCTGCAAAAGCACTTGCACATTGTTACTGAGCTGGTCCAAATATTATACTAAGCTTCACGCATCAGAACATTATAATTACGTATAATTCCTACCATAGTGTAACAGGCATCAGAGATAAGGAAGAAATAACTGATGTCCTTCTAGCTTGACTTCCAGAAAGCCTTTTCCAGTCTCTCGTAACATCCCCATAAGTAACCGACAGAACATGGTCTACATGAATGTTGTTGCATAAAGATTCCCAGGGAGTAGCTATGAATATTTCCTTCTTGACACTGAGAACATTTGGAGGGATTTTCTGCATGGTTATTTCAGTTATTCAGTTCTGCTTGGTATTTTAGAAGCAATTTGGATATCCAGGAGAGAATGTGTCTATTAAATCTGTAGGATCATACAGAATTAGTAGAGACTGTACCTGTGTTGGAGAACAGGACTGGGATTCAAAATGACAGTGAAAAGCTGGAAAAAGAATTGGAAAAATGAGACTGCAGCTCAAAATTAACAAGTTTAGGGTACTATACTCTACCTAGAATAATCAACAGCATAAATACAGGGAGAGAAACAGGGAGGCAGATGGCAAAATTGTCTGAGGTCAAGGTGCAGCTGAATGAAAAAAATCATATTGCTATAGAAAAGATAAAAATCCTACTAGCAAGTATAAATAAGGGCATATTTTGCAAGTCACAAGAACTGTGACTTGCAATGTATCAAGAGTTTTGGTGAAACTTTGATTGGAGCACTATGTCCAGGTTTGGGCACTGTACATGAAGAAACAGTCATCATTGGGAATCCAGAAAAGAGCAGGCTGGAAGAAACGTCATACTTATGGGCATAGTGAGGCACTGGAAGAGGACAGCTGAGAAGACTGTGAGGTCTCTACACTCAGAGCTTTTAAGAAAACGTTGGATAATTAGGAATCATAAATTATAGAGACACAAATTAATTCTGGCTGAGGGAGAAAAGATGAGCTAAACAGACTCTCGAGGTTACATTTTTTTCATTTCTCTGAAGTGCTAGGTTTTTATGACAGTCCACATGCAGGTTAGGAGAAAGTCCTTCAGTATTTTAGTCAGATAGGGTGCATAGTGTGGGAAAGAAAAGCTATTTAAACAGGCTTAATTTTTCTAAGTAAACAAACCAAGAAAATGGACAAGAGTCTACCCAATATGACCAGGGACCCAGTCCAAGGCCTGCGTCTCTGAGGGATGAGTAGGAAAATTGTCCGGACTTCAGAGACACAGCCAGCCTCCCTTATCTCCTTCTCTAACCCAGGTATTTCTGCTGAGAAGTAGGATGAAGGGCAGCAGTTTCATCTTCAACCTTAACTATGTCTCTTTAAAATTTTTTACCATTTCAGCTGAAGCAGGACTAATTCAGACTGCTCAGCAGTGGGTCATCACTTGCTTCCAGCTTCCTTTATGGAAGGAATGCCACACATCATTCACAATTTAATTACCTTCTCCCTTGGCAAATAAAAACTATCTTTCTTTTCACCCTTAACTCGTTAATTAATAGATTGCTAGATATCAGAATCTATCCCCTCTGTATTAGACATGCCATTACTACACCATCTGATCACTGTCTCGGGGGATTATGGGACTGCTGCAAACAGGAGACAACAGGAGGCTATTGACTGGCCTAGGAGCACACAGATTTCAAGCCACTAAGAGAAGAGGGTTGTTCGAAATGGCAGACATTCATCTACCCTGGGACAGATCAAGGGCTAGATTTCGCAGAAGCTGTCCTCCCAGAAACTCAAAATCCGACCCAACAATCCATTAAGTTTAAGAGCAAGCAAGCCAGCAACATGCAGATGAGCCAGCTCTCAGACTCAGTAATGACTCAATTCAAAATCATTAATGCCAAATACATATAACATCAGCACATCCTTGGGAAAAGCAAATCCTCATAAATCTGGGGAAAAGAATTCCAAGCATCTTTTATAATGACATGTATTCATTGATATCAGAGGGGAGAAAAATATGCAAACCGTGCTCAGGATATTGTTTTTACTAGTGTGTAACAGATATACTCCAAAATAGGTGGATTCTCTTTGCAGTCTTCAATCATTGATCTTGCAGATTACAGGACTTTAACACCTACAGGCAAATGTCATTTTGCTGGCCAGAAATCCTTCTGGAGTGATCCTGTTCATTTCAGCCAGCACAGTTCGGTTCATTCTGTGCAGTGTGAGCAATCACTTCCTCCCTCCTGGGGAGCTACATGGCACTAGTCTTTGACTCCTCAGAGCCTTCACAACACTTTCTTCTGGAGGAAGAGACCACTTAGCAGAAAAGTCCACAACAGAAAATTGTATCCAGTCTCTTATGCTATTCAGCATATTATGCTACCTTGTCAGTCTCTCGCATAGCAAAATGGTAGCTCTGATTTTAGAATCAATCATAGAATCATAGAATGGTTTGAGTTGGAAGGAACCTCAAAGATCATCTAGTTCCAACCCCCCTGCCTTCGGCAGGGACACCTTCCACTACATCAGGTTGCTCAAAGCCTCATCCAATCTGACCTTGAACACTTCCAGGGATGGGGCATCCACAACTTCTCTGGGTAACCTCTTCCAGTGCTACACCACCCTCATTGTAAAAAATTTCTTCCATGTATCTAATTGAAATCTCCCCTCTTTCAGTTTAAATCCATTGTCCCTTGTCCTATCACTACACGTCCTTGTAAGAAGTCCCTCTCCAGCTTTCTTGTAGGCCTCCTTTTTTACCTTTATTTTAACCTTGACTTCTGAAACAGTACCCAGTTACCATATATTTAGTGCTTGTTTACCTGTTCCCATTCCAATACCTGTCAAGCAAATCCTTCTCCCAGTAACAAAAAGGCTCTAGAAAAAAACATGACTATTCAAGCTTAATTCCTCGGTGTGAATGCACAATGTCTCTATAGGATTTCATCGACTTTCCCCAACAATTAATTTGTTTCGTATAGTTTCCAGCAAATTGATGCCCCTTCTCTGAATAGTACTGGTCTGGGTCAGTGTCTTGTTATGGGAGCAATCATTAGCACAATTGGGCCACTGTTTAGAGTTGTAATACGTTCACAGCCCTTAACATGGATTCACACATGGACCTACCACGCAGCAGGGCATGTCATGTAGTCAATATACTTTCAAGTACTAGTGAAGATGGGCTGAAGGGCTACGAGGAAAGCTGGCAGGAGGCTGCAAGCTTCTGGTGATGATTCATCCTGCAGGCTGGACAGATTGCCTGAGAAAATGTGCCTCCTCTTGAAACTTCACTGGGCACCTCTTGGGCATCAGTCCTTCTTTTGCAATGGTTTTCAATGTGACATGCCAGGGAAAGTGCCTTTTCCCTTACAGTCCTTGACTTAACCCTGATCGACAATTGAAAAACTGTCCTCCAGAGCGTTTATACATTGCTGGCTCACAGCATACATAATGACATCACCTGTTGTCACACCAACAGACTTGAGCCTAACAGTTTAGCTAAACCATGGCTTTAAAAGTGTCTCCATGTCTTGATGTTTTGTGGCCTTTCCTTCCCTTCTATATAATTGATGTCCAAACTGGAGGAATAGCAAACAAAGAAATTAGAACCAAACTAAAAAAATCAGTTGCAAATCTCAGAACCAGATAAAAAAAAACCCTAGCATTAAAAAAAACCCTAGCATTTTAATACAAAAGTATGAAAATTAAGTACACTCTCAAGCTACTTTCAGCAGACTTTCTCCATGTTTCCTGTCCTAGGCATTTCCAACAGACCTGATCGGAGGGAAACTTACGATAGAGTTAAGCCATGCTTGGATAATAGAAGATATAATAAATAGCAGACATGGTAGCAGAAGCAATAATGTTTCTATACTGCCGTCTGGAAAAGCTTATTAGTATTTTTTCCATTTTACAATTTTCCCCATAGCAGCATTAAAGAATGACACATACTCTACCTGTAGGGTTTATGAGAAAGGCACCACATGCTTTCTACATGAGAAGATATTCACAGTCTTTGAACTATCAAGTCAAAAGTTTCCTGACTCCATATAGCTTGTTTACCCAGCAAATACATGTTCTGGACGGGGTACTTGCCAAATGCTGGTCACTGGGCTGTTAGTGCCCATTGTTTCCTGCCAAACAAAACTGAAGCATGTGCTTTTTTAATGAAATTGCACAGAAAGACATGCTAGAGCTTTCTATTAAAAAAAAAAAAAAAAGTGGAGACTCTATATGAAATCACAGCTCTTTATTCAAGCAGTATCACAATCAACTTGATAATGTTTCAGTTTTTCTATTACTACCAGCTGTGGATGCAGAGTAAGCCCAAACTTGATGCAATATGGTCTTATTTTGTCTAACAATTTATATGGAAATTGTGTGCAAAAGGCTTTATGGAAGTAAATACACAGCTAGAGGGAAAAATAGCAGAGTCTGAGAGAAGTACGAAAGACCAGCAAAGAACTAACTGGAGACTAAAGAGGTAAATAGATGCAGGTATTCTCGGAGGCAGCCACTGCAGAGGATCACAATCAGAAGGCTAGGGAAGCGCCGCTGCCTACAAGTGAGGGAAAAGGTTCCTGTAAACTCAGCAGGATCTCTAAAACTAGTGTCTGACCTTGTATCATACCAAACACTTCTTGAAAGGTATTTCTCTGGGAACGAGGGCTGCCCTGAAGCTCTCTGCAGACGAAGCTGGCTGGACATACTTGAGAACAGGGTTTCAGATGAAGCAGAGCGAAATTAAAGGGAAACAACTTTTCAAATAATCCTTCTAACATAAACTGGTAAAGGCAGATGAACCATATATGCACTTTTGCAGCCATAAATGAAATTCATTATGTGGCCATGAACCCAGAACAGCATTTTGAGTCTACTACTAACTGTGACTTCTGTTCTTTGCTGTATGCTTAAACTAATTAGATGAGATAGTAACAGAACAAAACAGTCTAAATTTACTATGACTGTCATTAGACATGACAAACTGCTAGTAAATAGGTAATTCAAAAACAGCAAAACAATGCTAAATTAGATTTATTCAGCTATTGTGCAATGTTACATATCATTTAAGCATCAAAGGAAAATTCCTTAGCTAATCTTTATGATTTACATAGATATCGGTACATTAAGCAAAATTTCAATTACCATTAACTGTTGCATATTTATGTAGAAGTTGTTCCTGTCTTACTTTTAACAGAGAATAAATTAGATAAATTTCCCACAGACATTTAAATACATTTGTCTTTAAAATCTCAAAAGAAGAAAGGAATATTCTTAATTTAGAAGACGGGATTGATTTAAGTTGATAAAGAAACCTACTTTCACTGCAAAGCAAATGCTCTAGAAAAAGTCTTCCCATATCTAGTCCAGACAATGACATATGCATTGCAGGAATAATACAGATGCTACAGGGCTTTGGCCTTACAGAAACTTAGATTTCTGGATCTTAAAATGAATAGCTTCTGATTAATCATAATGTAATTACTTAAACCAGATTACTTGATTAGAATGGCATGTTAACATAAGAACCTTGTCATTTAGATTTTACTCTTAACTATCGTCCCTTTTTCCCTGGGTAATCATCATTACAATAATAACAATAAGGGCCCATATGCTTCTTTGCCATGCAGGCTGCTGATTGAGGGAGCGTGGTGCAAGTTAATGTAAAATGAGCTTCAAAGCACACTGTGCTAGATAAAGATGCCTACGCAGACTTCTGTGAGAGCAGCCATGGCCCCAGAAAGCAGGGCGCCAGTGCCTGGAAGGCTGCCGGCTGAGACAGGGGTACGGTTCTTAGGAGACTGCGGAATGAGCAGGGAGTGGGAGGGGACACGCAACATAGGCTTTGTCACGTGATTGGTTCATCATAAACAAAGATATCTGCATTTGTTGAGATGAAAGAGACTAATGCTGTCTGATGGGGCATTAATGTGCAATGTGCATCAACCACACGCTGCAGATGTCCCAGCCAGTACGAAACCCATTTTTTGAAAGCTGGCAGCTCCACGAATGGAGGTCACTCGTGTCTGTAACCCACCTATTGTCTGGAGGCGCATCTGCCACTAGCGTGACCATACCGTGCCCGTGCAATTCCCTCACGTAAGCATGGTCCAGGCCAGCACCGAATGACTCATATGGCAAGTTGTGCCTGCACAAAGACTTTGCACCAGGACAGCCATCCCAGTGGCTGAACTTCAGGTGCAGATGTGTTCCCAGAGTACAAAAAATCAGTTCACAGTACTGACCTGTACTTGTCCTGCTCCGGCAGGGGGATTGGACTAGATGATCCTTTGAGGTCCCGTCCAATCCCTGACATTCTGTGATTCTGTGACCTGCAGCTGTGGCTCCTCTATGCTGTGTACTAGCTTCTCGTGATCACAGTGAAAAGCACAGATTGAGAGCAAGGCTTATGAGAAGATCCAGTGTCATGTAATAGCAAGCTCTTTACAATAGTCTTTGCTGTTCAAAAAGGTAAAGGATTTTTTCATGGTTGTGTTTTCGTAATTTTGCAGCTACTCAAACAAACAGGTACCTTTTTGCTCTTTCTGTCTACCCAAAGACAACAGTGGGCCCTGTCATATAGCAGCACAAGCTGCTCTCCCAGGCTTGTTTACTTGTTCCCATTGAATCTAAACACTTTTGGCAGGACAGAGGAGCACCTACCTCCATCTTCCTGTTGCGCTCCTTGCAATGTGAGAAAACAGAAGGTGGTTGCCTTTCTCTTTCAAAGGCTAATCTTCACGTATAAATCCTGAATGTTGGATGCTGCTTGTGTTGTACTCGATAATTTTTCCCTTAGAGATATAAATTTAATCTCTACTTTTTCGCAGAAAAAATCCTGTACAGGGCTGGCAGTTGTCATGTGAGTGTATATACTTGTTACGCAGATCTGTATGCTTAAACAAGTACTCAGTATGTCCCCTGCTAATATGTACAAAGATACCTTGAAAGCAAAAATATCTCCATGGCACTGCCCTCACGCTTATATTTTTCTCATGGGAAATGACTAAAAATTATGTCCATGAGAGACAGAGAGAAAATAGAAAAATAAAGAAGACAGAGAGAAAGAACCACTACAATGCTAGACTAAGTAAATTGCTTCTGGCATTTCAAATATTATATTAGGTTCAATTTGTACATGGGAAAATCACTGGCATACACATTTCCAAACTAACCACTAGTTTTCACAAACTTCATTCATGTCGAGAGATGCTCAGTTTAAAATAACTTGGCTCAACAGAGGTGTTGAGCATTACTGTTTCACATTGACCTGAAGCTCTGCTATGGATGCTCTACCCTTTTGAAAACCAGTCTCATACTTGCCACACAACATCTCTATTTGCATCTGAATATGTATTCCTTGATGAGTAGCACATAATCAGATTGTTTTTTCCAGTGTTCAAAGAAAGAAAGGCAAAGAATGTCACTGGATTTCAAAGTACTCACAGGTTTGATTCACATCTCAGTTGTTGATCTAGGAGAGACTTTCTCTTCCAAAGAGAAGCTTGGCCTCATTAATGCTGACATTAATCCTTGACAGCAGAAAGGAAGGACTGGTTCCTTAATTTAAAGCAGATCTATTGATTGCATTCATAAACAAGAAGGAAGAGCTGGGATCTCTGCATGATCTTTATCCTCTCTTTTCATTTTAAAAAAGCAAAATTAAACAACTCTGTTTGACCTCAGCTGTGCAAGGTTTGTGGGTTGGGGCACTGCACTGTAACCTCCCAGCCCATCTCTGTGCCACAAAATCCACTATTGATTGCTCATGGTCTTGACGGATTGACCTTGATTTTCTCTTTCCAAGTGAAACCTTATATGCTGCCTGGAAAAGAGTCCAACAACTAGTTTAACTGTGCAAGGAATAGCTCTGGGGTGGAGGCTACACTCCTTGCCAACACCAATTGCCTTGTGGAAAGCTTTCTGGCTTAGGAAGCCCTGAATGCTTCAACATCCATTGCAGCTTTTACTTTTCTTTCTTATAAGATGTTTAATCTACGCTTGGGCGGGTACATTAAATGGAGTGGGAGATCCTGCTGCACAATCAGAGAAGGCCTCCTTATGAAAATAACCTGAAAGTCTAAGAGTCTTTTCTGAAGATTGCAGATGATAAACCTCTATTTTTGGCATTACAGAGGGAAGGTAAGTCCAGCATTAGCAGAGTTTGCTATTTCACATCACAGCCGACATCTCTCCACAATATATACTCAAAGCATATTTGTTGTTTCTGGAAGAATTATGTCTGACAGGAGAGAAGAGCTGTCTCTTGAAAATTCAGGGTAGCTATTCATCAGAATAGATGTCAAAAGCTTTAATCATGACCACTCAGCCAAAGCCTTCTGACAAAAAACATTTTCTTTAATGATGCAGATAAAGATGACAGACTTGACTTATAGTTGTTGTTCAATCTCATGCTGCTAATATTTACCTTCATGGACGAAATCACCCGGCATTCTCAGCACTTTGTAGTTTTTGTGTAATGAAAACTATAGAGATTTGCATTTAAAGGGCTTTTTTCAGTATCTCTTCATCTGAAAGAGAATAAAATCATAGTGACATTTTGGAGTGATCTGGTGAAAAGCAAAAGAGATTTGGTGAAGACTGGCCCTTCAATCCTCTGCTACAGTATGAACAGAAAACCTAGTTCAAGGTAGCATCACTTTATTCAGTTTTGCTCCTCTATTCCTGCTTAAATTTATAGAGAAGGGGTCCAGTATGCTGTAAGTCAGATCTGTAACTTCCAGAGTACTCTTTTGGCTGCCCATGCTTTGTGATGTGTATAGACATTAGCAGTACTTTTCATTGCCTTGGTTCTTTGAGCATAAAACATTTATTTAAGGCAACAGAAGACAGAATTTAAGAGTATTTTTTTTGTAGAAATACAGAGACTGGAAAGGATGTCCAGGTTCACTGGGTCTTGCCTTGCTCTGCAGTAAATGTTCCATAAAGATCTTCATGGAGTGAACAAGTTTCACCTTTAAATGTGTTCGGTATTTTGTCTCCACCTCTCTTGTTCCAGACCCTCCTTTCCACGACGGAAAAAAAATATTCTTCTCATTTCTCACTTAATTTTTTTCTTTCAGCAAGATAGGGAGTAAGTAGGCAGCTGAAGACATTGGAAGGGTTTGTTGAACCTTAGTAGTGAGGCGGGCTAAGGTTTTCCTTTCTCCTGAAGAGCATAGGAGGAAAACAGTGAAAAACTCCCCATCGACATCCAAAGCCTTCCACAGCACACAGAAATTGATGTCTCCCATGACCCTATCTACACCCAAAGTCAAGCTATGTCTAGCCCTCCCAGTTGTCCCATTTTAAATAGTGTCCCCCAGAGAGACACTGGCTTATTATCTGACCAAAAGCTTCACCTAATACTTTTTTTCATCCCCATCTCCCACAGCCCCACAAGAAGTGGCCAGCCCTCCTTCACTTTGCCAGACTCACCCTGACACACCACAGGACCAAGAGGATCCAAGAGGAACGGGTCAAGGACCTGCTCCTTCGGCTGGATGCCCACAAGTCTATGGGGCCTGATGGTATCCACCCGAGAGTCCTGAGAGAGCTGGCGGATGTCATTGCCAAACCCCTGTCCATTATCTTTGGGCAGTCTTGGCTCACTGGGGAAGTTCCGCTGGACTGGAGGCTGGCGGATGTTACCCCCATTTACAAAAAAGGGCGGAAGGAGGATCCGGGGAACTACAGGCCTGTCAGTCTGACCTCGGTGACGGGCAAAGTCATGGAACAGGTTATCTTGAGTGCTATTAATGAGCACATACAGGTTAACCGGGTGATCAGGCCCAGTCAACATGGGTTTATGAAAGGCAGGTCTTGCCAATCAAACCTGATCACCTTCTATGACAGGGTGACCCGCCTGGTTGACGAGGGAAGGGCTGTGGATGTAGTTTTCCTGGACCTCAGTAAAGCCTTTGATACAGTTTCTCATAGTGTTCTGGTGGAGAAACTGGTAACTGCTGGCCTGGATAGGCACACCCTCCTTTGGGTTAAAAACTGGCTGGATGGCCGGGCCCAAAGAGTGGTGGTAAATGGGGCTAAATCTGGCTGGAGGCCGGTCACCAGTGGGGTTCCCCAGGGCTCAGTGCTGGGTCCAGTTCTGTTTAACATCTTTATCAATGACCTGGATGAGGGGATTGAATGTACCCTCAGTAAATTTGCGGACGACACCAAGCTGGGAGGCTGTGTCGATCTGCTCGAGGGTAGGGAGGCCCTTCAGAGGGACTTGAACAGACTGGGTCGTTGGGCTGAGGCCAATGGCATGAGCTTTAATAAGGCCAAGTGCAGAGTCCTTCACTTGGGGTATAAAAACCCCAAGCATCGCTATAGGCTCGGGGAAGAGTGGCTGGAGAGCTGCCTGGCGGAGAAGGACCTGGGGGTGTTGGTTGACTACCGGCTTGATATGAGCCAGCAGTGTGCCCTGGTGGCCAAAAAGGCCAATGGGATACTGGCGTGTATCAAGAATAGTGTGACCAGCAGGAGCAGGGAAGTGATCCTGCCCCTGTACTCAGCACTGGTGAGGCCGCACCTGGAATATTGTGTCCAGTTTTGGGCCCCTCGCTTTAAGAGAGATATTGAGCTCCTGGAGCGAGTCCAAAGAAGGGCAACTAAACTGGTCAAGGGGCTGGAAAATAAAACTTATGAGGAGCGGCTGAGGGAGTTGGGGCTGTTTAGCCTGGAGAAGAGGAGGCTGAGGGGAGACCTGATTACGGCCTATAAATACTTGAGAAAAGATGGTGGGGAGGTAGGGGAAGGGCTCTTTACATTAGTGATGGGTGATAGAACAAGAGGAAATGGGCATAAGCTTAGTCAGGGGAGATTCAGGTTGGATGTTAGGAAGTATTTCTTCTCTGAAAGGGTTGTCAGCCACTGGAATAAGCTGCCCAGGGAGGTGGTTGAGTCCCCATCCCTGGATGTGTTTAAGAATAGGGTGGATGAGCTACTTGAGGATATGGTTTAATGGGGATTAGGGATGGTTGGACTGGATGATCTCTAAGGTCTTTTCCAACCTAGAAATCTATGAATCTATGAATCTATGACCTCGGCACCTCTCCTGAGGTCTCCTGGTGCCTATCTGTTCCCGCTCTTCTGTTGTATCTACTCTGTCATTATCGCAGAAGTGAATTACTGCCTGAAGGACTCTATTTCCAACAGAATAATATTTTGTCTGTGTGACTGAGAATCTTCAAGGCACGACTAGATCTTGTGTCAAAATTGTCAATATTGTTTAAATAATCCTGTTTCTTCTCCAGCATTTATGTTGCTCTTTCATGTCCTCCCATCCTTTCTGCCACCTCCAGTTAAATTATAGAGAGCAATAATGTCCACTTGCTAACTTCAGTTCACTAGAAGAAACCAAGCTTCATTTAATTTTCTCAGAGAAGATCCTCTCTATTCCCTCCATCACGCAAACAACCCTTCCCTGTACCTGCTCTTCTACAGTTAACTCTTCCCTGAGCACTCACAGCCAGAGCAGAGCACAACGCTCCAGGGCAGCACTTGTTGATGATATTAAATCCAATGGAAACATCTTGCCTTGTTCATCATGGAAACATATTTGTGTATTTCACAGATGTAACTCAGTTGTTGTTCATACTGGTCACATGATTGCTGCTAATTACATCCAGTTCTTAATAACCCAGCTCTTTTTTCTGGTCAGGTCTTTCTTAGTGATGGATTCCTACATTACTGTGGAAGATTTTACATCTTTGTTGGTGACATGGACAGTGGGATTGAGTGCACCCTCAGCAAGTTTGCTGATAACACCAAGCTGTGTGGTGTGGTGGACACACTGGAGGGAAGGGATGCCACCCAGAGGGACCTTGACAGGCTGGGGAGGTGGGCTCACGTGAACCTCATGAAGTTCAACAAGGAAAAGTACAAGGACCTACGTATGGATTGGGGCAATTTCAAGCACAAATACAGGCTGGGTGAAGAATGGATTGAGAGCAGCCTGGAGGAGAAGGACTTGGAAGTGCTGGTTGATGAGAAGCTCAACATGAGTCGGCAATGTGTGCTGGCAGCCCAGAAAGCCAACCATATCCTGGGCTGCATCCAAAGAAGCGTGGCCAGCAGGTCGAGAAGGTGATTCTGCCCCTCTGCTCTGCTCTCATGAGACCCCACCTGGAATACTGCGTTCAGCTCTGGAATCCCCAACACACTAAGGACATGGAGCTGTTGGAGTGGGTCCAGAGGAAGGCCACAAAGATGATCCGAGGGCTGGAGCAACTCTGCTATGAAGACAGGCTGAGGGAGTTGGGGTTGTTCAGTCTGGAGAAGAGAAGGCTCCAGGGAGATCTTCTAGCAGCCTTCCAGTACCTAAAGAGGGACCTATGAGAAAGCGGGAGAGGGACTTTTTGTAAGGGCTTGTAGTGATAGGACAAAGGGTAATGGCTTTAAATTGAAAGAGGGGAGATTTAGATTAGATCTAAGGAAGAAATTTTTCACTCAGAGAGTGGTGAGGCACTGGAAGAGGTTGCACAGAGAAGTTGTAGATGCCCCATCCCTGGAAGTGTTCAAGGTAGTGGAAGGTGTAGTGGAAGGTGTCCCTGCCCATGGCAGGGGGATTGGAACTAAACCACCCGAGCGTCCTGAGAGAGCTGGCGGATGTCATTGCCAAACCCCTGTCCATTATCTTTGGGCAGTCTTGGCTCACTGGGGAAGTTCCGCTGGACTGGAGGCTGGCGGATGTTACCCCCATTTACAAAAAAGGGCGGAAGGAGGATTCGGGGAACTACAGGCCTGCCAGTCTGACCTCGGTGACGGGCAAAGTCATGGAACAGGTTATCTTGAGTGCTATTAATGAGCACATACAGGTTAACCGGGTGATCAGGCCCAGTCAACATGGGTTTATGAAAGGCAGGTCTTGCCAATGAAACATGATCACCTTCTATGATGGGGTGACCCGCCTGGTTGACGAGGGAAGGGCTGTGGATGTAGTTTTCCTGGACCTCAGTAAAGCCTTTGATACAGTTTCTCATAGTGTTCTGGTGGAGAAACTGGTAACTGCTGGCCTGGACAGGCACACCCTCCTTTGGGTTAAAAACTGGCTGGATGGCCGGGCCCAAAGAGTGGTGGTAAATGGGGCTAAATCCGGCTGGAGGCTGGTCACCAGTGAGGTTCCCCAGGGCTCAGTGCTGGGTCCAGTTCTGTTTAACATCTTTATCAATGACCTGGATGAGGGGATTGAATGTACCCTCAGTAAATGTGCGGACGACACCAAGCTGAGAGGCTGTGTCGATCTGCTCGAGGGTAGGGAGGCCCTTCAGAGGGATTTGAACAGAATGAATCGTTGGGCTGAGGCCAATGGCATGAGCTTTAATAAGGCCAAGTGCAGAGTCCTTCACTTGGGGTATAAAAACCCCAAGCATCGCT
Organism: Tauraco erythrolophus; assembly: GCF_009769465.1. NCBI lineage: Eukaryota > Metazoa > Chordata > Aves > Musophagiformes > Musophagidae > Tauraco > Tauraco erythrolophus. The sequence goes on along the minus strand of NC_141465.1, from coordinate 117,490,734 downwards.
ATAGGCTCGGGGAAGAGTGGCTGGAGAGCTGCCTGGCGGAGAAGGACCTGGGGGTGTTGGTTGACTACCGGCTTGATATGAGCCAGCAGTGTGCCCAGGTGGCCAAAAAGGCCAATGGGATACTGGCGTGTATCAAGAATAGTGTAACCAGCAGGAATACGGAAGTGATCCTGCCCCTGTACTCAGCACTGGTGAGGCCGCACCTGGAATATTGTGTCCAGTTTTGGGCCCCTTGCTTTAAGAGAGATACTGAGCTCCTGGAGCGAGTCCAAAGAAGGGCGACTAAACTGGTCAAGGGGCTGGAAAATAAAACTTATGAGGAGCGGCTGAGGGAGTTGGGGCTGTTTAGCCTGGAGAAGAGGAGGCTGAGGGGAGACCTGATTACGGCCTACAAATACTTGAGAAGGGATGGTGGGGAGGTGGGGGAAGGGCTCTTTACATTAGTGATGGGTGATAGAACAAGAGGAAATGGGTATAAGCTTAGTCAGGGGAGATTCAGGTTGGATGTTAGAAAGTATTTCCTCACTGAAAGGGTTGTCAGCCACCGGAATAGGCTGCCCAGGGAGGTGGTTGAGTCCCCATCCCTGGATGTGTTTAAGAAAAGGGTGGATGAACTACTTAGGGATATGGTTTAAATGGGGGATTAGGGACAGTTGGACTGGATGATCTCTAAGGTCTTTTCCAACCTAGAAATCTATGAAATCTATGAAATAAACAATCTTCTAGGTCCTTTCCATCCCAAACCATTCTATGATTCCATGGTTCTAAGATGCTTTTCTGTTACTTACTAATTACATGGTCCTCTGCTTTGTATTGTTGCCCTTTTTTTTTTTTTTCTCATTTCTATTACTGCACTTTTTCCTCCTTTTTGACATATAAAGGTCTCTGTGAAGTCAGTGCCTTCCATCTTGCCTTTTCATAGCCTCCAGCTCCTCTGGCAGCCACTCCTTGTGATGCTGCCGAAGACAGGCCTCCTCATTTTGTACACAGAGGCTACTGCAGACTTGGAGGTGAGAGAAATGAACAGATCTCTCTCTGACACTTCCTTATTTCGCACTTCCACATTTCTAATTTAACTTCTATCATCTGTTCTGTTCTCTGTTAAGCAAGAAAGGTGATTGCATTGACACAGGCCATCTGTGTACTTGAAGGTATAAGAAGAAACACGTTCTTCTGCCATCATAGAAAACAGTCCAAGGGAGCTGTGCTTTGGGTATCAGAGTCAAATTTGTCTTTGGACAGAAATGCATTTGGAGTTTCTGTTACTTCACAGAAGTTTCCTTCAGTTTTTTCTTAATGCTGTGCAACTACATTTTTTAAAAGGCTTTGGATTAATAGGTCGATTTACCTTAATCCTAATAATAAACATTAAAAAAAATGTTTTTTTCAGCTTACAAATATCTCCTCTCTGAAATACTGAAAGTCCCTGGCTGACATTAGCTCTGAGGAATTCCTGATGCTGGTTAGTTAGATTTACATCATTCATTATTTAAGTAGGGGAATATAGCTAGAATTACACCAATGTAATGCCTCAAAAACTTGTAGGATAATTATTTGCACTCAATACCATATATATAATCCCAAGAACTAGCATTCACTCGATCTCTATTTACATTCTGATTCATCTCTTTATACTTACTTGAAGACTTTAGTTTTGTAAAGATCAACAAATAAAAAATACAATCGCTGTTAGCAATGTTTTACTTACATCATCTTGAGAGTTTATTTTGAAAGAGGTGAAGATGGTTGGGCAAGAGGACTGTAGACCTAGACTGACATCTAAAGTGGCATAGAGGTGAGAAGCGTTCAAAAGATGGGATGAACATCACCAGAAATTAAAAGGAAAAGAAGGACCGAATGGACTGTAAAGAATATGAGACAGACAGAAGTGGAAGGAACTGGAGAGAACAGGGCAGCTTCTGTACAGCTCCTTCAGACCCCTCACTTCAGTGCTTTTCATAGTCCAAGGACTCTCACTCTCTGCAGCAGACATCTAGGCCAGTAGTAATGAAACACCAGCACCACTGGCAGCAAGAGAGACATTTAGGTGGGCACCAGTAATGTCTACAGCACTTCTTGTTATAAAAGGATTTATTTTGTAACACACCCATACAAAGCTTCTTTGATTGCAAACTTTCTGAAGGGAAGGAATGAAGACTCTGGTGGAATGGCATAACCCAGAGGCTACTTCTGTGCGCCAGTTAGTGCTGAGCCTCACTTGCATCCCGCTTCAGAAGCAAGCTGATGACTCTCAATACAACCGATAATAATATTTAAATTCTGCAAAAGTAAATTGATTAATGCAGTGAAAAGTGCCTAAAGAAAGGTTAAAAATTGTGGGGTGTTATATACATACACCATGACCATTAAGTTGTTTGGCTTCATAATGGTGAAGCCTCGAGGTAAAAAAAAACAAACGAGTGCTTGTAGATGTTTTCAAAACTGATGGCTACTCAAGCACATAGTGACTGAATGAAAGAGCAAAGCATAATTTAAAAGAAAATATTTTGTAGAATGTTTATTGTTAAATGCCATTTTAAAAGGCATCACAAAAAATTGGTTTTCAAAGAGGAAGAAAGAATAATTGTTATTTAAGCGGTATGCTTAGCAAATAACATATTTGACTGAAGTAATGTGACATTACAGTATTTTGAGAAGGGGTTATTTTTTTAATTAACTTGTAATTCTCTCCAAAGCTCCTAATCCACTTGAATAGGATGCACGTCAACAACGACTAAACCTGACTTTACTATTTAATAAATTATTAGGTGGCCTGTTCTACTGTTCAAAATTGAAAGCTTCTATCTGACAAGGGATGCACAAAAGAAACTATATCATTTTCTACTATGTCATTCTTGAAGATTTATGTTTAAAAGTATTGAATGCATCAAAATATGCAGCAGGATACAGCTAAAATGAATGAGCCCACTCAGATATGATGTTACAAATCTACTGAATGATAATTTGGGTAAACAGAAATACTTTTCACTTTGTTTAGATGAAAGAGGTCTGAGACAATATTGACAATCACAGTTAAATATCTGCATCATATTGTATTAAAAGAGTAACTAAGCTCCACAAACAACAAAATCAAAGATGCCTGTGAAATTAATGCTTGAAATTTGTTATACCAAAACCCACGTATTTCCTAACTAATGCGTGTGGACTCTTACCCTTATGAACAAGTAACTGGGAATTCATGTGTCATTTCACTGCCACACGTGAAGCAGTTCAGACAAAACAAAATTTAAGATTAAAAATTATAAAAAAATAAAAAATAAGTGAAAATTGTAAAGAAAATATAAAGGCAATTGTTTTGCAAGCACTGAAAACCACTAGCTCAAGATACTTCTGGAACAGAGAGTTCATAGTATTCAGTGATGTTGATGAATAAGAGTACGAGACAACTTAGTCATATGCAAGTGTTTCAGTACTTTATTCAAACTTTGGAAGAGGTAACATCATGGCTAGCCTCCATCGGCCAGAATTATCCATAGCTGTGTTATCAACAGGAGCCCACAAGCTTCACATGGTTTGCTAATTTTAATCTTGATCTTAAAATACTATCTGTTTCAAGATCATGAAAAAAATGTGCAAAGTATGCTCAAGTCTCAAGAGAAACTATTTTCAAGGATTACATTTGAAAAAATGTTTCCTATTACTGAACCTACTTTGATAAGAAGAGAGCATTTTAACAACTGTGCTGCCAGTAATTATGGAACATGGAGGTATTAAGTAATTTTCCCAATTTCATTATTTTATAACAAGTTTAATCGTATTTTTTTATTTGAAAAAAAAGTCTAGAAAAAATATTAGAATGATCCAGTTCATCATGAATCCTGATAAAGCTAAATTTAAAGTATTATAAATGCAGAATTGTGTCCATTTGGCTATAAACAATGTACAGACAGAGCAGATCAACTATTAGCTGCATTTAATTTGTAAAAACTATATAGGATTGATACAGGAGAACAACTAAAAACTCTTCAATGTGAAACACCAAGTGTCAACATAAAAAATTAAATCCTAAGAACTTAGAAATACTTGCACATGAAATTTTTACCTCTGACAATGTGAAATTTTTTGAATCAATTTATTTCTCAAAAAAGTTGTTTTCATTTAAGAATTACATAAAATGCAATACAAGTAAATGTCTTGCAGAGTAAATGAGTGTGACCTGTAACTTTCAAAGCAGCCACATTCAGGTCCAGGATTATGATGCTTCCCCCAGATCTGTAACAGCAGACATTGCATTAAGTCCCTACGTTATCAGCTACTCACACTAGCACCTCTACTTATAGAAAAGTTGAATTTTTTACTAAAAGTTGGTTTTCAGACTTCTAAAAAAAGTTGCCACCACTGGATAAGGCTTTCCATACAGTAAATGGAGAGGTCAAAACATATTCCAAGAGGGATTATAGGCAGCTAAGTGAAGCGTTTCGTTTTACCATTGATTTTTTAAGAACCCTAGGCGCTCATCTGCATAACTTGGCCTTTCCAAACACCAAACAAAATGAGAGCAGGAGTCAGTCATACAAAAGGCCAAGCATGCAGGCAGACATTTGCACAGGGGCCTTCTCCATGGCTGCCAGCTGCCACTCACAATTTAGACTCCAACACCCTAATTTGGGGACAGACACTGATGGGCAGAGAGAGGAGAGTAATGAAGGGAGTGAGAGAAGGAAAAGAAGACAGCAAATCTAGATGTTGTGGATTTTTTTTTGAAAAAACAAAGAAATTAGAGCACTACTGAAGAACAAGAATACTGACATGTAAGCCCCGTCAACCTTGAATTCATGGATCCCACATTGCAGGAAAATGCTTTTAAGATCAGAGAAAAATCTAAGGTGGAGACAATCTCCACCCATCCTGAGTAGTGGGATCATCATGTAGGGTGTCGAAGTCTTAACCAACATGAAGGCACTTCTCTGTTGAAGAAGACCCCCTTGGTTCCTATCTTATCTCTCTCTCAAAGCAAGCAGGAACTCTACATGGGAAAGATGTAGGCAAGAACTGTAATTTGGGCCCCTACAACCCTATTCTCTGAAATCGAGGTGCCTAAAATTGTGACTTAAATTATGACTGACAGACAGAAAATTTCAGAATTCAGAGTGCATGGTCAACCTTAATTCAATTCATTTTGCATCTAGTCTGTAAATTGAAGGAAATCATTTTAAAGAAAATAAAAGAAAATAATAGGCAAGTACCCCATTTTTTTACTAAATAAAAATGCTTGCTTTTCCAGTTTAAATCTTTCTCCATTTTCTGTACTTATCTTAAGAAGATATAAACTAATTCTGATTTATCAAACACTTCTATGAAGTCTCAGAGAAAACCTGAACTTGAATCTTCAGTATAGGCACAATCAGACCAGGAAGGGATTCAGCACACCACAAGCAGTGCTGGAGAAAGAAAGTCTTCTTAAAAAGGTTACTCTCTCATTCTAGACTTCTTCTGAAATAGAACTGATGTAACAGAGTGGATTAGCTGACCTTCACAATTTAACATAAATACAAAAAACAGTCCTTCTGGTGTATATTAAGAGATCTTATTACCACTGAAGAAAAGAAGAGCTCTATGTGTTATCACACTAATTTTCAGTGATTTTAAACCACATGATTTCTTCAAACCAGATACTATATCCTACAAAGGAAAACGTAATTATTTCAAAACTGCCCATAGCAACCTTAAAAGCAATTTAATTTTTCAATAAGCCTCACAGATATCACTTGCATTGTAACTTAATGAGCTTAAAGTAAGCACAGTGTGGATATAATCAACCCTCCTCAGAGTTCCTTAGAGTCACTATATAGAAAAGATGTAATCTCAGCAGCCATAGCTAGGCAATATAAACTCTCTCCTATTGAGTGGCAAAATGTACACAGTGATTCACAGCGGTTTATAATTACAGAGATCAGCATCTCGTCGTCATGAATATCATAAAGTGTGTTTCTCTCTTTAAAAGAGAGATCTTCCTACCCATGAAAAGGACTAGAAAAACCAAATGAAGCATACAGTTGTTGAGCACTCAGTGGGAAACTCCACACCACTGGAAGGGCCAATCCCTCCAGCAACAGCAAGCGTTTCCAAGAAGACCCATCTATTGGCTTTCATTCCATGGAGTTCTCTGTAAGGTCTCAGGAAACAGTGGCAGAAGACGACTTTCCTTTTCTCATTCATAGGTGACGAAGTCAGTTACATGGAACGGCTCAGTGTTATATTTTAATCTACAGTTCCTTGGGTCTTATGGTATGAATTTCTTCTGATGATCTGAATTTGCAGGCTCCTATACTTTCTGTAAAGGTAGTCTCAAAATTTAACCAAACTCTCAAATGAGTTAAGAATGAGCTTTTTCTGTTGTACCTGGTCATGAATCACTCTACAGTCCCATCTTGGATTTTAAAACAACTCTCTCATTCAGTTGCTAAACAAAGGGGGTGAAGCAGATGGTAAACTATATGAAGGAAATACAAAAATAACAAGATGCAGAAGTGTACACACTGGGATCATGGAGGAAGCTTATGTCTCCAAATCCAAGAACCAAGTCAAAAGGCTCTAGTCTATCACTGCCAAAACTCCCCAGTTGGATGGGTGGAACCCCAAGCAGCACCCTGTGTTTTGAGGCATGCTCGGAGTAGCACAGTCCAACACATTTCAGGCCAGACATTAGGCCCCTCATGCTGTCATTTTTACTTCCGTTTAAATCCCGGCAGACAGAGTTGCCACTCTCCGAAGCTGCAGATGCACAAATTTCTCAGGCATGTCAGAGCCTGAAAGTGAGATAAGTCTTGCCCCAGCTTCTAAACAAGACCCTCAAAACAAGCAAAGTTTTTCATGTAGATGTGAAAACAGTAAAGCATCGGGCTTGACTGAAAGCTAGAGAAGGTCCATCAGAAAGCCCCGTAAAGCCCATGGAAAGCCACTTGCCACTTTCAATGAGATTTGGATCAGACTTTTATTGCATTACTTATAGCTCTGGAATCCACAGGTGTAAAGAAGCCCTGCATACAAATCCTTAACAGAGGAAATAGAAAGTGAACACCCTGTGATTTCTCATTCCAATTACAAATTTTGCAGCTAAGGCAAATAGTCAAAATAAATATGTGTTTTCACAGCTGCTCATAATAGCTTAAAATATATAAAGCTTGAGTTATAAGTAATTTTTCTAATTTAGAACTGCATCATAACTTTCACCCCCGTATGCATTTGCTCAGAGAGCCTGCTAAAATAATTTGCCAAGAATGGGAGTGCATTGCCATCTGCTAACAGTCAAATGAGACCGGAGCAAGCTTTACACGCTTTTTAAAAAAAAATTTGCCCTCTTATTACCATCAATTTCTCCCCATCCTCTGTCTTGACATGACCTCGACAGGCTGGAGAGGTGGGCCTGTGAGAACCTCATGAAGTTCAACAAGGCCAAGTGCAAGGTCCTGCACATGGGTCGGGGCAATCCCAAGCACAAGTACAGGCTGAGTGAAGAATGGATTGAGAGCAGCCCTGAGGAAAAGGACTTGGGAGTGCTGGTCGATGAGAAGCTCAACATGAGCTGGCAGTGTGAGCTGGCAGCCCAGAAAGCCAACTGTATCCTGGGCTGTATCAAAAGAAGCATTGTAATTACATTCAGTTTCAATTCAAGCCAGCTGGGTAATAATAATTGGATGCCACAAAGCGTGGCCAGCAGGTCGAGGGAAGTGATTCTGCCCCTCTACTCTGCTCTTGTGAGACCCCACCTGGAATACTGCCTTCAGCTCTGGAGTCGCCAACACACTAAGGACATGGAGCTGTTGGAGCGGGTCCAGAGGAGGGCCACAAAGATGATCCGAGGGCTGGAGCACCTCTGCTATGAAGACAAGCTGAGAGAGTTGGGGCTGTTCAGTCTGGAGAAGAGAAGGCTCCGGGGTGATCTTATTGCAGCCTTCCAGTACTTAAAGGGGGCCTACAGGAAAGCTGAAGAGAGACTTTTTCCAAGGGCGTGGTGAGGGAGTTTGGATCATAGTTTCTTTGCCAAAAGGTGTGTGGTCCTCTCACTTGGCCTCAGGGGCGAAGGGTGCAAGTAAGCATTTGGGTACAAAGTCTTGGAGATACAAATCTTGTACTGTAGCCTTGAACACGTATCAGACATTTGTTACTCTGAACTGGGATCAAAAAGGGCATTAGGATGAAATTTTATGCATCATTATTTCTTTATTAGAGACTGAGGTAGGACCACATCCTGTGGTTGCTAGACCAACAGATGTGGGATTCTTGGATCTAGCAGTCACAGAAATGCTTTGGCAAATTCAAATCTTCTATTCCTTTAAAAAGATCACTGATTAACTCACTGATTTTAATGATGTTCTTAGCTTGACCTGTTGTAAATGAGAAAAGAATCAAATCCAGACATTTCTAGAAACAACAGTTCTAGTGGTGATAGCTGCAGCACTTTGTCATAGCTTAGGTAAGCAGAGAGAAAAAGCCAAATAGCTGGAAATGAAACATGGTAAGGAATAAAAATATAATAAATTTTCAAACACAGTGAGAGCGAGAAACATATCAGAGACCCTGCAGAGACAATAGATGATGAAGCTACAACAAAAAGACTCAGAAAAAAAGTGAAGCCATAGCAGAAAAACTAAGTGTATTTTGTAACTGCATTTGCTGGGGGAGTGGGGAAGAGGATATGCTAGTACCCATCAGAACACTTTTTTATGGTAAGCACATGGAAGAACTATCTCAACTCAAGGTTTCAGTAGAAGTAGTTATGGAGTAAAAAAAAGAGCAGTAACAACTAGATGGGATAAGGGGTAGAAATTCATGGTTTCTAAAGGTAGCTTCAAGGATAAAAAGTCAAACCACTAAATCTCTTAAAACTGCCTCAGGACCAGAAAAGTGGCAACAGTTTTTACAAAGGCTTTCAAAAGAGATTTGAGGAACTATAAGCAAATAACCTCAACATCTAGACTGAGGAAATTGGTAGCAATTCTTCTAAGGAATAGAATTAGCAGGTACAAATTTAGGAAGATCAACACAGCCTTCACAGAGGTCAAGCGTCACAAATCTGCTGGAATTCTCTGACTATACTTTTAATAAACATGTGGACAAAAAAGATGCATTTCATATAATCTCCTTTCATTTCCAAAACGCATCTGGCAGGGCTTACCGTGAGACACTCTTAAAGAAGCAAACTAAAATGGACAAGAGGAAAGGTCCTCACATGGCTACATGGCTAGAAAACAAAGAGTAAGAATACTTACTCAGTTTCCATGTTGTGGGAGGTCACTGTGAAGCTCTGCTTGAGGCCACACTGTTCACCATATCTATATAGACATAGATAATATGCGTAAGTGTTGTCAACATTTGTTAACAATACCAGCCTGTGCAAGGTAATAGAGATGCCATTTGAGTGCAGAAATGCAAAAGGGTCTTATCACTAAGTGACTGAGAAAGAAAATGGCAGATCAAGTTCCGTACAGGTAAATCTAAAATGATACAGAGGGCAAAAATAGAAAATGCATGTTTATGATGCTGGGTTCTGAGCTGGCAATTGTCAATCAGGAATGAGGCCATGAGGTAATTCCATGAAATAACTGGATAACATTGTAAGAAATATAAAACATTATTCTGAAGACAGGCTGAGAGTGTTTGGGCTGTTCAGCCTGGAGAAGAGAAGGCTCCGGGGTGATCTTATAGCAGCTTTCCAGTACATAAAGGAGGCCTTCAAGAAAGCTGTAGAGGGACATTTTACAAGGGCATATAGTGATAAGGGGCAATGGCTTTAAACTGAAAGAGGGTAGATTTTTATTAGATCTAAGGAAGAAATTCTTCACCCTGAGGGCAGTGAGGCACTGGAACAGGTTGCCCTGAGAAGTTGTGGATGCCCCATCCCTGGAAGTGTTCAAGGCCAGGTTGGATGAGACTTTGAGCAACCTGAAGTAGTGGAAGGTGTCCCCGCCCATGGCAGGGGGGTTGGAACTAGATGATCTTTGAGGTCCCTTCCAATCCAAACCATTCTATGATTCTATGATGAAAGTTCTGGAAGACAAAAAAAAGTACCACAGGTCACTGTACAGGCAACTACATTCTCAATACTGGGGGAAATTCTGACTCCTTCATAGCAAAATGGTAGGAAAAAGCATCACTAAATGCTGCTCATTTCTTACATTCTCACCTAAGCATCTGCTGTTGACCTCTCTTATGGTTAGCAGGGCTTCATGAGCCTACTATGATCTAATGAATATTGGTTTTATTCTTTCATATTTTACAGTATATATGTCTAAGCAAATTTGTTCTTCCTACTATTGTAACATAATACTTCAAATCCAGTAAGCAGTGTAATGGGAACACTTCCAGTCCTAGTGACTGGTGAGATAGTGATTTCAGTCTTATCACAAATCCTTTTAACCTACTGGAGCTTTTTGAGCATATACAAGCTTGAACAAACAAAATAGTAGAATTTAGAAGGAAGATACATGACATTTTTTGGTTTTATGTCAGTTCACAAATTGCTCCTGACAGTACAGTTTCTCATTGTTTTTTTTTCTACTATCTAATTCCTAAGAGACCTTTTTCTATGGTAAACATGGCTCATGTCATTTCCCAGAGGTTGTGTCACTGTAATTTCCAATCCCTGTGCGTGGTAAAGACATCTGTGAGAATTATAAACACCCACCCTGAAATTGCAGTATTAAGTTAGGCAAAATTCCCTTTTGAATAAATGGGAATGGCCTTTCTTGTAAAAAAGCCAGAGGCTTGTAGATGCAAGTGGAGGAAGAACTTGAATTGCTTTAGAAAATAATGAAGTAATAATGAAGTAGCACATTATGTACCAGAGCGGCAATCTGATCATTATATTCATTCAGTCCCCTGGAACACAGTATACGCTATTATTTCACAAATAATCAAACGGTCTCATTCTGAACAGTATGATTTCTCCTAAACACAGTTAGAACGTTTCATAATGAACTGCAGGATTTTCTCTTGTTTCTTTCTAATGCAAAGCAGTATCTTAAATTGACACTTTGGGATGTCGGAAGCAAAAGTTAAGCAAAAGATGCAAGAAGAGAGGGTGACTAAATACATCTCCCCTTTAACACCAAATAAGTGCACAAAAAATCTGATTCATATAGATTCATTGTACAGACTGCTAGGACCCTAACTAGAGAAGATGCTCCCAATACTGTATCTCGATGTTTCAGGGAAGCATAAGGACAGAGAGGACCACGAGAGCACCACAGAGGTGCTGCAGAGGCCAGGGCTTTCAGGTGAAGTTAACAGCAACTGACTTTCTCCAGGGAGAAGGGAGTCTGCTGGAAAGGTTAAGAGAGCCTTTCGGCTTGTCTTTCCCTAAACGCTTCAGGGAAGTCTTAATGCAAGACGTGCTGAAGAACCAGTGGGTGCTACATACTTACTAGAGGACATCAGCGACAAATGCTGTTGCCTGAAAGTTGCGCTGGAGGCGGGACTTGTTTCTGTAGGGAGAATTTAAATATGTTTAATGACAGAAGGAAAGTGTGGGTGCCAGCAGTAAGCATATAAAAAATTTAAATGGCCAGCTGGTTTTCTTGATTTCATGATCTTCTCTTTCAGCATTGAGACATGTCCGTCCGTCTCCTTGCAAAGGCTGCCTCATGGAGGGAAGGCTGCCACACTCCATCTCAGACCCTTCAGGATCCTCTGATGGACTTCATAAAGCACAGACACGACCAAAAAGCTGCTCGCCGAAATCTTGACAGAGGAGTGTTTACCCCAGCAACTCAAGCCAACTGAGACAGAAAAAGGAAGGCCAGTATCCTATAAACTCAAAACTTCAACATGAAATAATATCCCCAAATCTCCCCTGAGGAGCCTGGGTTTGTTCCCGGCTGCCACCATTGCCCAGGCGTAACTTGAAGAAGGCCTCTCAGTACTGCACCTACAGGTAGCTGGCTTTGAAGGAAGAAAGTCTTTGGTTTGGACAGGCTTGTGGTTGTTTTTTTTCTCAAGTATACATCTGATTAGGTGCCCCAAAAAATCTTATTAGCTCCCTTCCTCTCAAGATTATGGCAGAAGTAATATAAGTCCCCATCTCCTTAAGGTGTTGATCTGAAGAACGCCCAGACTGGGCTTTTTCTCTCCCTTTCAGCCCAGAAACACAAATGTGAATGTAAACAGACCCAGAACAGGGCATTTGGAGTTTAGTATCGTTACTGGTGACGAGAGAGAGTGGACTGACTCCTGTGCTGTCCATCCCCAAGGATGACTCATACAGGCTAGGGCACGCTGTACCGAATTCCTGCTGAGCACTTACACACCATGACAAGTGGTGCCAGGCATAAGACTGGAACCTCCTACTGGGCTGGGTGGGTGACATGGGGCCACGCACTATCTTTTCCTTTGGCAGCATCTGGAAATGTAGCTCAGGTAGCAGAAGAAGAGGCAGGGCAGGGCTGCAGCAAGGGGAAAGCATGAGAAAACTTTGCGTCCAGAGGGAGACAGCTCCTCTGGCTCCTCTTCTCAGCATGCTATCCGCATGTTTGTACATGTACATGAGGTGAGGCTGATGCTAGTGCCTCTTTGCAAGGCAGTAGCTGGCTGTGACAACTGTTGCTGTCTGGTGAGAAAGGGACAAAAGACTGAAGCACACACTGGTTGCAGATACATACAGTAGAAGCTGAAAAACCAAACCACTTCATCTAAATATACACGGTGCTGGCAAAGGCTATCCAAACGTGCTGGAACCACTCTGGGCTCCGGTTTGGCTAGTTGCTAGGCACACTGGGGCCATGTGGCAACTCACCTCAGATATCCCACTGGTGCTATCAGAGCCAGGGGATGTGCCATATGTACACACTGGCTGAAGGGTGTATACATGGGCTGAAGGGCCAGCTTGGGTGTTCTGGATCTGGTGCTCAAAGTAGACAGCTCACGATGTTGTCACGTAGACTCCCAGAGCAAGGCGCTATGGATGCTCGAGGAATGAGACCATGGGAGCACGTAGCCGACATGGTTAGTAGAAAACAGGTCTCCCATTCATCATTTTAGTCTTTTTACTCTTCGACAGTTTTAGTTCCAAAAAGAACAGATTTTCAGCAATCTTACTTCTCTCTCTCTTGTAAGTAATTGAAACATGAAGCTGAAGTAATAGGTGTTACTCAGAGAAATTCAGAGCAGATTCCACACCATCTGAAATCCCTTGTGCAGTTCTTTGTTCTTTACCTTGAACCTTCTTCCTTATTATAGACTGCATTTCAGTCTTTAGAGGGTTGACAGGTAATGCATATTTTCAATACGTGTCCATGGCAACCTTTATTTTGTTAACACATACTGTATATGCCACGCTGGCAACAAATTGACAGTATCTAAACTAATTCCAAAAATAATAATTATACCTTTCCACATTGTCAACAAAGAGATCACTATCAACATCCTCAGCCTCAGATAATTATTCAATCCATTCCTGAACTGAATTTTGGTCTAAAACTAACCTCTTCCAGGAAACATCTGGGTGACTGTAAAGCCTGTACCACTAAAGAGCCACCAGAATAAGTCTGAAGTGAAGTAAGAAATGAAGTGACCATGAGACCAGAGAACTCTCTACCAAGGATCTCAGATCCACATTTCAAAATCAGCATCAAATGTCTTTTAATGAAGGCAGTGTGGCCGAGTTCAGCCTTCTCACACATTCATAGAGTTGGAATGAATGGTCTATTCAGTGCTTTACAGATTAATACTCACTTTCTTGGGCTGTTTCTATGATACCAGTGGGATTTACAATGCCTCCAGCAATGGCATCATTCTCATTTAAATGAAGGATAATTGCATATGATAATTGCAGAATGTTTCCTCCATTTACTGCCTTATTGTTTGCATCCTCCTCAAACCTTGCATGGTCCAATGCTCCCCTCGAGGTTAATTTAGCTAGGGAAGGATTCTGTTGTACACAGTATATACAGTACTAATATACTGCTAATGCTCCTGAATCGTATCTAAATACATGCTGTCTCCCACATTCCTGTAGGAGTATGTTTTACCTTTTTCAAGGTAAGCATACCAGCTCGGTTCCCAGCAGCAGTGTCTTCCTTGCCAGGCAAACACCGAGTCAATATTCTGCTTCTTGTTGGGAAGATTCAGTACAAATCAGCAGATTGTTGGCAGAACTCTTCAATTAAAATTAATTACTACATGTCCTGCTCTAAGTGGACTTTGTTGCCAGTGATTCCTAAAATTGGACAGAACTCTAGACAACATTCTGTAAGGCATAACCCTCCATCCTCACAGGAAACTGGACACCCTATAAGTCTATCCTATCTGTGTTAGATCTCAGCATCTGTGGCCTCTCAGGTGTCAGGCCAGGTAGAAAGGTGTCTAGCAGTATCTTAAAAAGCACATTAATCTTTACTTGGATATTAATGAGGTTGTAGAGGTCTGATGTATAATTCCAGCCCATGCTCCCAAGATAAATGTGTGTGAAGCAGTTCAGTCATCAAGAAGAGATGATTAAAGATACTACTAATTCTATCTGCCTCACACCCATCATACCAGCCTCATTCCAAGTGCACTGTTGGAAAATCCGTTATCAACGTTCTTATTATGCAAAGGTCACAGACTGCATTAGCATTTGCAGTACAGCAGTTTTTCTAGAGGTTGTACAAGTCAGTCACTTGCCAGACAAGCTACTATATAAAGAACACATCATCTTTCTCATATTCATTCCTGCCTAGGCTCAGAGCAGGATCTATCAGAAGTCAAGAATTTCATGAGTATCAAGAAACCAGTATTATCCATATTGCTCACATCTATTCTGTTGACACCTGTTTTCTACAAAACATCTGCCTACAGAGATCTGAAAAGCAGCACAACTGAAAGTATCTAGCTGCCAGCATGTCTCAATAAGTTTCTGCATGTTTGTTTTCAGGATGTGATTTTGTGCCTGCCACTAAGTTCTCAAATAAGAGAACTTATTGTCAGTGCTATTCCCAAAGCAGCAGAAACTCTGCTCAGAAGACAAATGGGGAAGGAAAACACAACAGCTTTTTTTATAGTTACCAATCTTTACAGAACTCCAAGGTCAAAGGATGGTGACATTCAGATCTTGATAATGAACATGGCATTTTCACAGTTACATTATCTTCTCTAAATGTCGGAAGAGAGTACTCCAGTCACAATACATCAGTGCACTCAGAAGGGATACGGTCTTCCATTCCCTCACTCCAGTTTTGTACCAGTTTGTCTTCACTTACACTAACAGAATTGTAAAATAAAAAATAAATTAAAAAACTTTAAAGAGAGGAATACAGCAGAGGGATGGAGCCAATAATGATTTCTGAACTTCTGTGGGGAACGTTTCCCTAAGTAATATATCTTGGACATTGCAACAGTTGTAAAGATGATTATATTTTAGGAAGTAATCAACTCAGCCGCTGTCTAATATTTCAGACAGTGCAATGTCTGGGGCTTTTCTCAGATATAAACCAAAACTGACGCTCTCCCTGGTGTTTGATATCTCTGTAAATGACCCTGAAAATTTGAACTAGACTTGCAGAAGGACACTTACAAACCGGTAAGCAGAAAATGAAAAGAGCAAATCGAAAAGATACAACTCCCAAAATATTGATGCATATCCTTCAGCACAACCACTCAAGAAACTTTAGCCTTTTTGCTCAGAATACTTGATTGAAAATATCAGCCAGATATCGGCACTCGGAGAGTTAGAGGAGCTATACTGTGAAGACCATCTGTCATAGCACTTTTTGGTACACATGCAAAACCTCTTAGTGAAGTTAACACAGTCTCTGGCTCCTTGTCTCCATTTGTTTGTCTTTGGCACATCACATTATTAAATTCAGAACCTGCAGTACAAAAAGAAGAAATAATGGGGCAAGCACTTAAATTTGAGGTCTCCACTTGATTCCCCTCATACTCTCATAATGATGTTTATACTCTCATAATGATATTTTTCCTTTAGGTAGCTTTTCAAAGGTATAATTAAAAAAATACCCACATAAATAGATAAACACATACAAAGCTTTGATAAATTCGTGCATCTGCAAACTTGAGTGAAAAAAACAAATCTATGTAATTTGGCAGATGAGAAGCTTTAGAAAGCAAAGAAAACGACAAGGGTGTGACGGTCAGAGTAACCAACTGAATATGAGCTAAAAGCCATTTAACTTCAGCTGAGGGCAATTTAATTTTAGCTGAAAGCAAAAATGCAACCTTACAGTGCATTAACAGAGGCTATGCAGTAGAACCATAGAGCCATAGTACAGTTTGGGTTGGAAGGGACCTTAAAGATCATGTAGTTCCAACCCCCCTGCCATTGGCAGGGACACTTTCCTCTGTACCAGGTTGCTCAAAGTCTCATCCAACCTGGCCTTTTGAACACCTCCAGGGATGGGCCATCCACAACTTCTCTGGGCAACCTGTTCCAGTGCCTCACCACCCTCAGAGTGAAAAATTTCTTCCTTAGATCTAATCAAAATCTACCCTCTTTCAGTTTAAAGACATTGCCCCTTGTCCTGTCACTACACACCCTTGCATTTTCTGTTTCCTACCCTGTTCATCTCTCTCACTATTTTTAAAATATCCATTCCAGCACGCTGGGAGGAACCATCTCTCTCACCAAATGGTAAAACTGCAGATCCACTTTAGCGTTTGACTGCTGCACAGCTAACAGTGAGCTCTTGCTAACATGATTACATACCCTTGCTTAGCTTCACGCAGTTGTGTATGCATTCACTAAAACTCACTTGTTAGACTGTCTTCATCACGGATGCTGACACTCAACCAGCTCATTACCAAATTAATCATTTTGAGAAAAGATTTTGTTCTAAATTCTCAAGTGTATGGGGAACGCTTTCAAAATGTCACGTATTAAGATTGCAAGAGTAGAGAGACCACAGACAGTAGCTCACTGAGAAGGCTACTACAAGATATCTAACTATGCACAGGAGCCCAACGCTCTCCACAGATCTGCTGGGGACAGCTATAGTTAAATCGCTGGAGGCAAATTCCCTGCTGGCTTTGTCGTGGTTTTTGGACTGAGGGTCGAGACAAGAACCGAGAGGGAGCACCCACCAACCATGGTCCCGGGCAAAACATGACTCAGGCTTTCTTAATAAAACAAAACAATTTATTAACAGTTACTGAACAAGAGACACAAGGAACGAAACCGGTTACTTGAGAGGAGAAAAGAGAAAACAAGGCCAGATCTTAAAACAACACCTCCCCACCCCGTATTTTCTTTCCTTCCTGGCTCTACCTCCCCCCCCGGCAGCATAGGGGGACAGGGAATGGGGAGTGCAGGTCAGTTCATCCATGCTGTTAACTGCCGCGCCTTTCTTAAAGGAGGAGGAGTCTTTACACCATTTTTCCCTTGCTTCGGTGGATCCCCTACTCACGAAGAAAAAGTCCCCAAACTTTTCCAGTATGAGTCCTGCCCGCAGGACTGCAATCCTCCCCATGGATCGCACCAGTTTGGGCTTTACCAGTCTCGGCCTCTTAGGGAGCTGCTGCCACTCGCGTCAGCGTGGGGTGTCCCACGGATTCCAGATGCCTCCACGACCTCGTTGTGCATTCCATGCCCCATTATTAACAGTACCTGGTCGCGCATCCCCTGCTCCATGACCTCTCCCGGGCTCAGGCATCTCCTTTCCGACGTGGGTTTCTCCACGGGCCACGAGTGGGTTTCTGCTCCGCCGAGTACACCCTGGCTGCAGGGGGGCCGCCTGCCATCTTCACACCGATTGCAAGGGAAACCTCAGCTCCAGCACACCTCCTCCTGCTCCATCTTGGCTGACCCGGTCGTTGTGGTTGTTTTCTCTTAGATATTAATCCTCTCTGGGGGAGCTCGGCCCGGCGGGCACCCCGGGAGCGGGGCGCTTACCGAGCCCCCCATGCGGCTCCCCCGGCGCCATCTTGAGCACATGGCGCCGGCCCGGGCCGAGCGGCCGCTCGGCCGGGAGCCGGGAGCGAGGGCAGCGCCCTCCTGCTCTCTCCTCGCTCCTGAGCAAAAAGCCCTTTCCCGCCCCTTTGTCCCAACTTAAATAGGGCAATTCGCAGAGGCGCCGATTTGGCTCAACCTCCCCCGGGGGGGATGGGACTCAGGTCTGGTGGCACAGGGAGCAAATCCCCTCCCCTGCCACCAGAACACCCCCCCACACATCAAACTATCACAGGCTTAAAGAGAGGGAAGGAATCAGTCGGACAAGAATCTACTCCCAGTGGATTGTCTTTTGTACAGTCTTGATTTGACAATATTTTGTATATCTTTGTGTGTTGTACACTTTTCTAAAGGGCAGTTGTTAGTTCCTGAGTGGCTGGTAGCCTCTGGTAGACCTAATGCTTCGCAAACTTTTTCACCTTCGTACAGCAAAAAGCATGCTACTCCATTTGGATTTAATTTCTTTATACTTCTACTTAATGTTGCCTGCCTGACATTACAAGGATTTATGCTGAATCTTCTGTTTATTTACTTTTTTCCTGAACCTTCTCTCTCTAAGCTCTGTGTTTGTTTTTTACCATGAATAAAACAGCTTCACATGAGTTATGTAAGATGACAAAAGATATCATAGAGCATTAAATATAGGAAATCTCTTACTAGAACAAGAAAAAGTAATCCAAAACTTTTTGGCAATAACAGTGGTCTTCTTACCGAGTCCATCCTTGCATGTTTGATATTTTCACAGTAAAGGTAATTTTCTTCTTCCTATTTTTTAAATGAAAAAATCTACGTTAAAGATTAGATTTGATTTGATTTGATTTGATTTGATTTTGCTAGCTTCTATATTTTTATGTACATTTATAGGTGAGAGAATGCATTTATAAAAACCCATTTCCTTGTGTGTTGGTTCCCTCTTCTGCAATGAGCTGAGTGCTCTAAGCCCTCTGCCACAATGTGCAGCAACACAACACTGTTTAAACTAGCTCCCAGAAGAAAGGCTGTCAAAGGGGAAATCATTCAACAGCTTCTGGCTTTTGTTTCTCCACAAAGACGTAGTGGAGTACCTTCTTTTTGCAGGTTTTTAAAATAAAGCTGTTAAAAAAAAAAAAAAAAAGTGGGTTAATTCTCAGTGCTGGTCCCTCCTAACCTATTCTACCTCCTAGTTAGCCTAAAAAGTCCACTTTTTAAAGTAGTCTAACATTAAAATGTTCCCTTTACAAGGTTCTTCTCCAGAATTCTTCTGGAGTGCATGCACCTTCCTGAACTACAAGAGCATAGCAAGTACCTCCTACACCAGCCCTATCAGCTCCGACACCGGGTGCTGGCATGTTGTTGGACCTGTGTGTGCTCTCCTCTCCATCACAGCAGGCCAGCCTGCATGCTCAGGCCAAGCAGCAGAGCTCCCACAGAGAAGGCTGTTGCAGTGGAGATGCTGAGAGATGCTTTCTCACCTTCTCCATATAGACCCAGAAGGATAGTTACTCCAGCCTTCCCGTGTCCCTTGTACTGGAAACATCCATCTGCTTGAACTCCATGACACATGGGAAAGCAGAGCTCCCCCCACACTTTTCATCTTGCTAATTTACAGCTCAGCAGACTCATGAAGGAGCAGGGGGAGCAGAAAGGCAGGTGGAGGTAATACTCTTAGTGTTCTGTGGCTCAGCAGGACATTGGGTCACCACCTCTGTGTCTGGTTTTGGCTGCTGTATGTGTACCTCACTCCCTCGTCAATGCAATGCAGGCAAAGCTATTCACAGGCAACATTCTTAATCTCAGTTCCTCTGATTCTGTAGTTTATGCTAGTTAAACTTCTTTCTCTAAAGCTGCCTCTACGAACATTTCAATGTCGTGAGTGGACTGTGCAAATCTTGAAGTCCAATGTTTGAACACATGCTCAATCTTATTCTGTAGTAACTTTCTCACACAGATAAGCCCTTCTGCCTTCCTTTCCATTGAGCTCAAAGCGAGTAGAACTACCAGAGTTGGTGATAACAAGGAGGGAGGTGAAGCAGGTCTGGTGTCACACCTGCAGCCCAACTCGTGGCACCATACACAGCCAGCTGAGACAATCGTGGGGACAGATAGGGAAACCTACAACTTCATACAGAGCAAAGTGTCTGAACCACCCAGACCCACAAGAGCCGTGCCTAAAGAGCCGTGCCTGAGCTAAAGGCCAAATGAGTAGATTTAACTTCCACAGCCAGCCATGCAGCTCCCACATAATGAACTGAACTTAATCAGAATCCAGCCTTTCTAGCATCATTTCTCTGTCTTGCTCTATTTCACACCTTTGTTTCTTATTTTTCTGATTTTTTTCTAAAATTCAAGTAACATCAACATTACCTGAAAAGAACTGGACTACATTTTCTAATTCATTAAATTAAAAACAAAACAACAACAACAACAAAACCACAGTACTTAGGAAACATTTGTCCCAAAATGTTCTTTGAGAAATAAGGTAAGATTTGTGTACTTTAAGTAGTATAACATTATAATGTTCCAAATTAGTGAAGAGAAGAGGAACAAATTCAATTCATAATGGCAACTCATTTTAAAAAACAATGTGGATGGCATCCAATATAACTCAAGTTAATCCTCAGCCAGGTTCTTTCACACAAAAACAACCCTTACTTCAGCTGGACCAGGACCAGTTACACAGCTTTGTTATTTTTGGTAGTGATACTAGTAACCATAGCAGTAAAAAAACAGCTTAAGTAATTTCAGTGGCATTTCAAGCATTTTTAAAAGCACAATTTAGTTTTACATTATTGAAAATTCATTAGTCATTCATTTTGTATTGTTTGAGGAAAGCTTTAAGAGTAGTTTTCTAAGATTGCAACTCAATATATGCCTTAGTATTGTCAAAGCATAAGCATATTATAATATTAGTCTTTGCATTATATTCTTTTAATTTCACACAGTTTTACAGAAAGGCCTTCAGATGTGTGTGATGGCACAGTATAGTTACATAACCAGAGATATAAATATATAAAGATCTCTAGAATACACCTATCACCTTTTTTATGTCTTAGCCTCTCCTGGTTGCAGAGACCCTTACAAGCATGAGGCAAGTTCATCCAACATTATCTACCCAAGTACACAGTCATTAAGTTTCCCTTTCCTGAATTATCTGCAATAAAGCACATAAAAGACATCTGGAATTGAAACTATCTCATCAAGAAACAGTCATATTAGTGCTTCAGATAGGGTAGGCACTGGAGAGAAAATAGCTATGTTAAGAGTTGAGAGTGGCACTGTGGAGGGAAATGTTACCAAAAAAAAAGACAGAAGCCTTTCAAAGACAAGAAAGGGAAAGAAGGAGCAGAGAGATGAAAGTGAATGAAATACAGCAGCAGCCTAGAGCAGACCAGATTTTCTTAGTGCATTGAAAATGTAAACAAAAGGCACTGAATATATCATAAGGATCTAAGGGTTTAGTTACCACAGAAAGTCATGTTCTCCCTCCGATCCCCATGCAACCCTCCTACCGACACCAATGGTTAAGAGCTTTGTGCTTTGGGGAATTCACTGGTCTGATTTCATAGTCCTGGCTGCATGAACAATGTTATATCTAATCAAATTGTGGCATTCATTATCACAACATGCCAGAGAAATTATATGCATAAATAGGTTTAAAATAATTAAACAGAGTTATGCAGAGAGGATCTATCAATGGCTATTAAACATGATTAATAGCTAGAAGGACAAACCAGAGGAAGGAGCAATCTATACCTCTACTGTTTTTCTATGCATCCACTATTTACCACTGCTTGATAGAATCCTGGGTTCACTGAGATTTGAAGGGACCTCTGGAGATCATCCACTACAACACCTCTACTTAAAGCAGCGTCACTTAGAACAGCTTGATCCTGGCTGGGTTTTGAATATCTTCAAAGAGGTGACTCCACAGCCTCTCTGGGCAACCTTTTCCAATGTTTGACCACCTTTACAGTAAGAAACTTTTTTCTTATGTACAAACAGAATTCCTCATTTTTCCCTTTGTGCACATTGTCTCTTGCCCTGTCACCAGATAACACTGATAAACATCTTCTTTACTTCTTCCCATCAGGTATTTATAGACACCGATAAGGACCCCTGAGTCTTCTCCAGGACAAATAGTCCCGGCTCTCTAAGCCTTCCTCATATGGAAGACGCTTCAAGCCCTTAATCATCTCCATGATGAATTTCCCTCCTTGTCTTCCCAGCTTGTGGTTCCCATCCACTGCAGCTATCCTACCACGCTGCTGTGATCACAGTGAGACTGTAACCCTGCAGTTACACGCAGACCTGTAAATCCTCCTGTCTGCTCCCCGTGCAGCAGGCACTAGCACACAGACACTCCAGAGAGGTACTTGGTCATGCTGATTTAGTGGCTTAGTTCAATCTTTAGTCTGATCCTGTAAGGCTATTGTTATGGTTTAACCCCAGCCGGCAACTACACATTACACAGCCGCTCATTCACTACCCCTGGTGGTGGGATGGGGGCGAGAATCAGAAGGGTAAAAGTGAGAAAACTCGTGCCAATCTCCTCTTATTTTTATTGCTGAGCATGGCGTCATATGGTATGGGACATCACTTTGGTCAGCTGGGGTCAGCTGTCCCAGTTGTGTCCCCTCTCAACTTCTTGTGCACCCCCAGCCCCCTCGCTGGCAGGGCAGTGTGAGGAGCAGAAAAGGCCTTGTCTCTGTGCAAGCACTGCTCAGCAGTAACTAAAACACTCATGTTATCAACACTGTTTTCAGTACAAATCCAAAACATAGCCCCATACAAGCTACTATGAAGAAATTTAACTCCGTCCCAGACAAAACCAGTACAGCTACTCATAAACTGGTGCTCTGAGTTTTTACCTTTTCAAGGTCAATACTGTGGGTAGCTACCATAAAATCACAGGCAGCAGGTAGAGAAGGAATATTACAAGCTCATGGGGTCAAATATTGTTTCTGAGAGATGTTTTTTTAATATATTCTTAATTTGTACAGTAGTTTCAAATATCAATTATCTCATTAAGTACTTATCTCTCCTTAACATTTGAACGCTTTTCCATAGTATTTAACCTAACTAGTCTTTGCTTCAGCTAAAGTCCAACCTTTGTTCAGCTAAAGCTCCCAGAACGAACTTCTGTCCCTTCATCAGTAAACATGGAGGGCAGTCTGCTGACTTCTTCCTTTCTGATACTTTTTATATATTCCAAGACAACCCATCTCACTGTTATTCACATTTCTTTAATTTTCTTTTCATTGGCTGTGCTTTCCTGTCCCCTGACAATTCTGGCTGCTTTCCCTGGGACTCTATCTAACCAGTCCACCTTTTTCTTGATGCGCTTTCCCAAAACTGGCACAATAGAGCAGTGAGACCTGTCAAACAGAAAAAGCACACTAAGTATCTTTCAGATGACACTTGCCTTGTTCACAATAACATACAGTTATGGACTCCCATTGACTGACTTCTAAACTACATAATTTCAAAATTCTTTCACAGAACATATATAGGCCCAGTTTACATCTTAGTTGAGGACATCCACAACACAATGTTTGATGGAAGAAAGTGGCACTAATGGTCTTGGTACACGACCTTCCCTCCTAACATCTGAAAAAGGCTGTCACTCAGAGAATAGGTGGGTTAGCAGTCACAGAGGAGAAATGGCAAAAGCAGGTGAGAATGTGTTACATACATATGGTCTCTACATATATATATATGTATATATATATATTTACTACATGGCAAAGCATTTTTCTTTCCCAGAAACCTATAGCACCATTAAGTGTCCAACCCTGAAGACTTCCTGCCCTTCTTTGAAGTGAACCAACTGTATTACCTTGCATGAACATAGTGTATAATATCTATTATCTCCTGTGTTATTGTTGAAGGCATAGCTTGCAAGAGCCACCCCTGTGAAATGAATCCTGTATGTCCTCATGCGTTTGTCACAAACTAGAGCAAACAACGTGTCATTATGGATAACCTGCTTTTTGCATGACTCCTTACTGATGAGGCAGTTCTTCTATTTCTTTCAAAGACAAAATGTGTTCAGTCACTCTACTTTCTCTGCCCAAACTCCAACTCAGGCTAAGAGCAATGTGAATCACAGACCTTGTATCACTCATTTAAGTAGTATGCAGTGATCACATAGTTTCCCAAATGGGAGAAGCCAAGGGAACTCCTTTGATACAAAAGCACGTTCACACTAGAAGATGAATGGAAGTGGCGCTTCTTACTTCAAGGGTTTTACGCACAAGAGCTAACAAAAACCAAAATATGTAACAACATCTCTTGAACTTCGTTTAAAAAGGTCTTCAAGTTGCTTTGTTTATTGAGTAGATCCAGTTTATGAGATTAGAGGGCAAGATAAACATTTGAAAGTACAGACACAGCGCCATAGGAGCTGACAAAAACTTCTGTTCCCACATGCATATGGGCACAGGAATTGTTTTAAGAAAGTGTTAATGCCACTGTCTTCTACTAGCCTTCTGGAACTGTAGCACTTCTGAAAACCAGACATATCTAAGCTATTTTTAACATGGTACATTAATTATATTAAATTAGGTCACCTTGTCGTTTAGTGATAATTTTCGTTTCATCCTTTGATGCAGCATGTATCTCAAACTTTCCTTCTGGGCAGAAGCTCAGATGTGTATTAGCATTATAGTCAGAGCAAGGATAAAATAAATAAGTAAAGGGGAATATCAGCTACATTTGGATTCTGAAGGGAATTATGAATATTACAAAGACACTCTATTATTCAGGCCTGGAACCTGGAACTGAGTAATTCTGATCCTCCTAACGATTAGGTAGGTGACCAAGGTAAGATGTTTACAAATTCAGGTGATCTTGGAGGAAAACCCATCTATGAAACTAGGTCCTTCATTCCTTCAAGTTTACCCTTTCCAATAAGAGCTACAACAGACTGCCAAAGTTGTCTTATTTATTATCAGCCACCTGCAGATTTCTCTGTTGTGGACACAGAAAAAAAAAAAAAAACCCACAACTTAATTTTAAAGTATTACAGTTGATACTTTATCCTAGGGAGAGAACAGACAGCAATATCCATCAGCGTTTAAATCCCCTTGTTTACTGTACCACTAGACTTTATGTAATGTTGTTTTTCTTCCTGAAATGCATCTGCCAGTGATATGAAATGATCGCAATGTAATATCCTAAATGTTTTCATTGTGTGTAATTATTTATTTTCATGCCACTCTGAAATCCTAGGCAGAATGCCGATTCGATGATCATATTTTCCCCCACAAAATATTTAGTAGACAATAGATAAAAGCCTTAGAAGGATCAGAAATAGAAATGTTTACACAACTTGCCACTTGAATAATCAGAAAGCAGAAGTTCTATCTTCTTATAAAAACAAAACCAAGATTTTCTTGTCAATGGTTTTTATTAATTGTTTGCCATAAACCTTTATCAATTAATTACATTAATAACTACAAACAGAAATTGCAATAAAGCTAAAAAACAAAGATAATAAGTAAAAGTCAAGCTGACTGAACTAATTTGTACCATCTTTGTAAAACCTGGAAAAAGGCCGACATGTAATTTCAGTTAATGGTATTAAATTAATTGAATGCCTCTAGAACTCCAGTTATAGTAATTCAATTAGCAGTTTGCAAATAAATTTACAGTGTAGGCCCTAGTTTTTAAACTGGATGGAGAGAAACCAGTAACAGCATTACAATCTCTTTTATTTTTTAAAAAAGTAAGATATTATGTGAATCTTTCAAAAGATAATGTTCCGTAAATTCTCATACCAGATGGACAATTCTGAAGCAGAGTGGATAAAAATACATGACTTCAGGAGCATGGGAATGGTCTCTTTAATACAGTGGCATGAAAAATGCACTTTTAGCTACTCTGCTAAAAGAAAGATATCCTATAAGCATGTTCCCTGTGGTCAGATTATTTTACTGTTTGGGTTGAACTCAACTCTGGAAAGTCAGTTGCTGGATGAGCATAAAATGAAACCTCTGCTTTTTTCCTAGGGACTGAGATTTCAGGCACCCTTGGCATTTCTGCAAACTTCTTCAAAGTTTCACTTGTAGTAAACAATTGCACTTTGGTCTTCTCTCTGTTGTGCTTGAAAGCATTAATAAATTCCAAACCCAGTACATGGCTAATGAGCGTCGACAGAATGCAAAAGAACTTGTACAGGCTGGCAAGAAGACAAAACTATTCCAGACACATTATTAGATAACGGAATCATTTGGGCAGGATTAATCTCAGCAAAAGGTTGTAACGTAGATGTCTCAATCTGAGCTGCTTTCTCTAAATTCCCTTTATGGTCAATGGAGAAAAATAGGCACTTGTAAGTGTGATTCATCTGTTTTACTTTAAACATCTCCTTGAGAATGCAAAGACTGGTGTTGTAAAAGTGCCTGTTCCTCTTCATTAATAACAAAAGGGTGGTCAGATGAATCATGCCCAGGTTGCAAAGATCTAGGAATCCAAACTGACCCTTGAGGTGACATAGTGAATGCCTATTACGGTTGCAGACATAATAGTTCTTCATCACAAATAGCAGAGAGCTGGTATTATCCACTTCTCTGGGTTCCATGTCATTGGAGCCCAACTTAAATGCCTCTACGCTAATGCACGCAGCATGGGGAATAAGCAAGAAGGGTTAGAGATGAGTGCACACCTGTTGGAATACAATCTTATTGGCATCACAGAGACAGTGGGATGAATCCCATGACTGGTGTGTCAGAATGGAAGCATACAGGCTCTTTAGGAAGGACAGGCAGGGGAGAAGAGAAGGAGGTGTTGCCCTCTATGTCAAAGACCAGCTGGAGTGCATGGAGCTGCACCTGGGGATGGATGAGGTCCCAACTGAGAGCTTATGGGTTAGGATTAAAGGAAGAGCAGGGACAGGGGACATAGTAGTGGGGGTCTGCTACAGACCACCTGACCAGGAGGACCGGGTGGATGAGGCCCTCTACAGACAGATAGGAGCTGCCTCACGTTCACGAGCCCTGGTCCTCATGGGGGACTTCGACCACCCCGATATCTGTTGGAAGGACAACACAGCAGGGCATAGGCAATCCAGGAAGTTCCTGGAATGCATGGATGATAACTTCCTTCTTGAAGTGGTAGAGGAACCAACAAGGAGAGGTGTTTTGCTGGACCTTGTGCTCACCAACAAAGAAGGGTTGGTGGGGAACGTGAAGCTCAAGGGCAGCCTTGGCTGCAGTGATCATGAAATGGTGGAATTCAAGATTCTTAGGGAAGCAAGGAGGGTGCACAGCAATCTCACTATCCTGGCTTTCAGGAGAGTAGACTTTGGCCTCTTCAGGGATCTGTTTGGTAGTGTACAACGGGATGAAGCCCTGGAGGGAAGAGGGGTCCAAGAAAGCTGGACAATATTCAAGGATCACCTCCTCCAAGCTCAGGAGCGGTGCATCCCAACAAAGATGAAGTCAGGTAGGAACACCAGGAGGCCTGCATGGATGAACAAGGAGCTCCTGGACAAACTCCGACACAAAAAGAAGGCCTACACAGGGTGGAAGCAAGGACAGGTAGCCTGGGAAGAATACAGAGAGATTGTCTGAGCAACCAGAGATCATGTTAGGAAAGCTAAAGCCCTGATAGAGTTAAATCTGGCCAGGGACATCAAGGGCAACAAGAAAAACTTCTATAGATATGTCAGTGATAAAAAGAGATCTAGGGAAAACGTAGGCCCTCTCCGGAAGGAAATGGGAGACCTGGCTACCCAGGATATGGAGAAGGCTGAGGTACTCAATGACTTCTTTGCCTCAGTCTTCACTGGCAAGAGCTCCAGCTGCACAGAAGGCAAAGGCAGGGACTGGGAGAATGTAGAACCGCCCACTGTAGAAGATCAGATTCGAGACCATCTAAAGAACCTGAAGGCGCACAAGTCCCTGGGACTAGACAAGGTGCATCTTCAGGTCCTGAGGGAACTGGTGCATGAAGTTGCGAAGCCACTATCCATCACATTGGAAAAGTTGTGGCAGTCTGGTGAAGTTCCCAATGACTGGAAAAGGGGAAACATAGCCCCCATCTTTTAAAAGGGGAAAAAAGAAGATCCAGGGAACTACAGGACAGTCAGTCCGTGCCTGGCAAGATCATGGAGCAGATCCACCTGGCGACTATGCTAAGGCACATAGAAAATAAAGAGGTGATTGGTGACAGCCAACATGGCTTCACTAAGGGCAAATCCTGCCTGACTAATTTGGTGGCCTTCTATGATGAGGTTACAGCATTGATGGATAGGGGAAGAGCAACTGACATCATCTACCTGGACTTGTCCAAAGCATATGATACTGTCCCACACGACATCCTTGTCTCTAAACTGGAGAGACATGGTTTTGATGGATGGACCACTCGGTGGATAAGGAATTGGCTGGATAGTCACACTCAAAGAGTTGTGGTCAATGGTTCAATGTCCAAGTGGAGGCCAGTGACGAGTGGTGTTCCTCAGGGGTCAGTACTGGGGCCAGTGCTATTTAACATCTTTGTTGGCAACATGGACAGTGGGATCAAGTGTACCCTCAGCAAGTTTGCTGACGACGCCAAGCTGTGTGGTGTTGTGGACACGCTGGAGGGAAGAGATGCCATCTAGAGGGACCTTGACAGGCTGGAGAGGTGGGCCTGTGTGAACCTCATGAAGTTCAACAAGGAAAAGTGCAAGGTCCTGCACGTGGGTCAGGGCAATCCTGAGCACAGATACAGGCTGGGCAGAGAATGGATTGAGAGCAGTCCTGAGGAAAAGGACTTGAGAGTGCTGGTCGATGAGAAGCTCAACATGAGCCAGCAATGTGCACTGGCAGCCCAGAAAGCCAATTGTGTCCTGGGCTGCATCCAAAGAAGTGTGGCCAGCAGGTCGAGGGAGGTGATTCTGCCCCTCTACTCTGCTCTTGTGAAACCTCATCTGGAATACTGCGTTCAGCTCTGCAGTCCCCAACACAAGAAGGACATGCAGCTGCTGGAGTGAGTCCAGAAGAGGGCCATGAAGATGACCCGAGGGCTGAAGCACCTCTGCTATGAAGACAGGCTGAGAGAGTAGGGGCTGTTCAGCCTGGTTCCGGAGTGATCTTACTGCAGCCTTCCAGTACCTAAAGGGGGCCTACAGCAAATCTGGAAAGGGACTTTTTACAAGGGTGTGTAGTGATAGGATAAGGGGCAATGGCTTTAAACTGAAAGAGGGGAGATTTAGGTTGGATATAAGGAAGAAATTCTTCACTCTGAGGGTGGTGAGGTACTGGAACAGGTTGCCCAGAGAAGTTGTAGATGCCCCATCCCTGGATGCCCTGTTCAAGGCCAGGTTGGATGAGGCTTTGAGTAAACTGCTGTAGTGGAGGGTTTCCCTGCCCATGGGACAGGGGGGTTGGAACTAGATGATCTTTGAGGTCCCTTCCAACCCAAACCATTCTATGCTTCTATGATTCTATGATTCTTGTCAGCTTATTCACATGTTTAGGCAAGTCAGCTTATTCACAAGTAGGGCTAAACAAGGCCTGAAACTGCACTCAGGGAGTGTTTGCAAGGAACCAGCCCCATCTGGAAAACGTTGTTCTGCATGGGTGTTTCTGCTCAGAACTCTCCTGGCCCTGGTTTTCTTTAAAGAGTGTCAGCTGGTTGATAGGAGGGAGAAGAGTAACTTAGCCAGACACAAAATGTTTTCAAACGTTTTCTTGTGATGTCTTTGAGAATCTTCCAGGAAGAATGCAGTGAAGCTATACTGCTGTTTTGCCATCTTCACTCCTTCCCGGCCTTACTGACATAACTGTTATAATGGAGAGCAACATAGCTTAACAGTATTCTGTACAAGCTTTGGAACTTCTTTTGAAGTTGTAGCTTTTAATAATACTACAAGAAACCTGGAAAATACAGTGCTCTTATTAGTCTCAAGAATTACTAAAACTCAGGTGCTCTTACCAGTCCTAAGAGCTTCTATTGCTACGTGAGCAGAAAACAAAAAACAGGGTAAATAAAACCAGGTAAAATTTTCAGTGGTATTTTGGGCAGGGATGAATATACTTTTTATCAAGCTTCCTCTCCTTAAGTCCTTTCTTCCTATCTGCACTTTCACAAACATCACAGCTCTTTATCGTGGGTTAGGTTGAAAACTTCCTCCCCCCCCCACACACACAGCCGGTCACTCCCCCTCCCCCACCCCCAGGAATGAGGGAGAGAATTAAGGGATAAACGGGAAACCCGTGGGTTGAGATAAGAATGATTTTAATACAGATGATCTAATACACAGTATAGATGCTCACCACCCCCTCGTATGCGAAGCCCGTCTCGTCCCGAAACTGCAAATCCCGGATGAACGCGAGGCCCCGAAATAGAGAGGGGCTGAGAGAGAGAGAGAGAGAAAAGAAAGAAAAAAAAACAGCAGAGCAACAGTGCAGCAAGCGCAAAAGAGCAAAAGCGCAAAAGCCCTTCTTCCCGGCTGCCCCTCGCTTTTATACTGGGCATGACGCTGCATGATATGGAATACTAATTGGCCAGTTTGGCCCTCAGTCTTAAGTTCCACACAAATCACAAGGGGAATCGTGTCCCCCTTGTCCCAACTATGCTCCCCCCTTATCCTGCCGTGTTTCTGCACTCCGGCACACTGAAAAGTCCTTGGCAGCTTGTTATCAGCGTTCTTCTCAGAGCGAGCCTCTGAGTAAAACCAAAACACGGAGCTCTTCTAGCTGTTAAAAAAAAACTCTGTCCCAGCTAAAACTAGGACACTCTTTTATTCTGCATTCTCAAGAATCTTCTTTCAAGTCCACATCAAGAAGCTGCTGAACTAACCTGTCTTACTTAATGATATTCCTCAACTGCAAACTCCATACAGAACCCCATCTGACATGGATGGTTTTTTAAAAGTGCTTGACAAAAAAAAACCAAAACACCAAAAAACCAACAACATACACTTTCAAACAAATCTGTGGTCTTTTGCCTGGACTCATTAGCAACTCCAGGATAAGACCAACCTGATTTGGGTTTCTAAACATGTATCCAGGACTCTTGGACCTATGACATGCTTGGAAAGACTGAAAACAACTGGTCAGGGATGAACTGATCTAGTTTGCCTGGAATGTGACTGAGCTCCCCTTTGTAAATACATAGAAATATATTCTGAGAAATTTCTAGCATTTCTGATTCTATCCTAGTATTTTCCATTATTTTAATTGAAGCAGAAGTTTGGATTTGTTTTTCTCCTTGTTCCAGCCACTGCTCTGCTGCTCCAATCTGGCTGTGTATGTTGTTCAGTTTAGAAGAACAGGTTTCACATTTTCCATTTAGAACTCCAGTGATTCTTGGAATATATGTGATTTACAGGGAAGAGCTTCCACACATTATTTCAGCCTCACAAGTGTGACTGAAGAAATGGAGAAAGCAACATGGAAAGAAAGTCCAGCAAAGCCCTTCCTTCACAGAAGACAAACAGACACTGGAAAATGCTCACATTTTTTGTTCCTTGATTAATATATGTCATAAATTTTCACTACATATTCTCTGAAATGCTACGAACTTGAGACACATTATAAATATTCAGAAACAAGCTCGTGTCTGAATTAAATAAGGTGCCAGAACGCCTATCATAGGAAATGTAATCCTGTGCTTTAGCTGCTCTTTATGATTCCCCATTGCATTCCATCAGCAAGTCGTCAGCCTATATTGGAAGGACTGTATCTTCAAGTGAAAGAATGTTTTTCCCATTCTCAACTCAAACACTGTTATCTTTGCTAAAGTTAACGTAACAGCCAAAATGCTAATTGGGATGTTTTCCCATCTAGGGAATACACTAAAACTCAAAACGTTTTTTAGCAATGCTATCAAACAGATGATGTGTAACTACTTAGTCACCAGTATCATAACTGGATTTAAACCATGTATAAAAAACTAATCACACACCTGAAATGACTATATGTGTGTAAAAATTTTATTGTATATATACTGAATCATCTTGTGCCATGGTTGAATTTAGTTGTCCAAAAAGAGAGGCACTATATCACAGGATTACTCTAAAATACTAACTTTGTATTAGACCTTTACTAGCTTATTGGGGTCCGAATTGATTAGCATGGAAATAAAAACAAAAATACACTGGTCCATACCAAGAAACAATTTGAGAAAAGTGGTCTTATCTCTTTCTGTGGCCATAAGTGCATGTTCAGAGCAAACATATCAAAATAGGCCAGTGTAGAATGGTGCTTCCCTTAGTAGACTCTCTTGCTGTGAGCACTGAGAGACTAACAGAGCGATAATAGATCATGTGTGCATCACCCTTTTTAACAGTTCTTCTGGTCTAATTCATAGATCATAAAATTGACTGATCGCATTTTAATACATTTATAATTCTCTAGGAAGTAATTTTTATTGTTAAATTATGGATTGTTTTCAAAAGTACTTCTTGCTTAATTTAAGTCTGTCATTTTATCGTTTCATCAGGTGCCTTCTTGTTCTTCTGTTACTTAGAAGGAAGGAACAACCACACCTGTCCATGATTCTTACAGAAAACTCTACCCTATACTCCATTCTTCAGCAACATCCATCTTAAGAGTTATAGCCCATGTAAGTCTTTTCCGGTGGAAATATCTGCATACTTCTAAACATTCACAGTGATTTTTATCTCTACCTTCAAATGCAAAGAGCAGAAGTGTATGCTCCTGAAGTGATTTGGAGTCATTTTTTCTTACATGTGATTATCAACCTCAATTTTATGCTCAGCATTCATTATATGAACATACTAAAAACTAGCTTTTTCACCAATAAAAGTTATTAACAACATATTTCAATTATTATTCCAGAAAAAATCAGAAAGATGGATAAGTACATTAAAGACAAAGCAGCCAGCTAGACTAGCCAAGGTAAATAAAAAGACTTTTTGTTCATGATGTTTTTATTGTATTTTGAAAGGAAGTGAAACTTAAAGTACAGATCTTTTTTTTGATTCCACAAAAGCTCTGGGTGTATTAATTCTCATATGCTGTATACATAGCAGCAACACTTTACACTTTTTCAAACAGCAGATGAGCTCCCAAATAAATGAACAATACAAAGATCATTTCTGGGAACAGTAGGTACAAGAGGCATACAATCATAGCTTTCTCTGGGACCACAAACATTGTGTTTCTTGGATTTTTAATATTGTACCTTGTGTAGAGAGTGATGAATTTAAAACTAAAACAGTCCTGAGAATGTGTCCCACTTGCTTCGCAATCTCTTCAAATTCAGATTCTCCATTTGTCATTGATTCCATTCCTTTTTCTTTACTCATGAATAACACAAAAACCTTAAGACAGAATGCCTTCTAGTAAAATGCTTACATATCTTTCCTAGAATAGGCAGAATTAATCGGATAGTAATTACAATGCCAGGGACTGGAATGGTGTGCCATGGGGTGGTATTCTTGTTTGTTTTAAACAACATCACTTTTATCAGTAAAGCAACAGAATTCAGAACCAACACTATGTGGTATTTCTCATGGGTATTACAACCCCTAATAGCTGTCCAGCTCTTCTGTCTACAGTTTTGGACAAAATATCACAAACCAACCAAAACAGACAAGGGGAACTGATGACGAAGTAACTAACTAGCTCAAGGTCATACAAGGAGGATTACAGTACTAAACTGTCGTGTCATCAATTTCAATATCCAAGCTCATATCCATCAGACAAAGTCTTATTAACCACAGGAATAATCCATATGCTGCCTTCATCAATACCCATTTTCAATGTATTATGAAGAATTCTAACTAGTAAATCCTCTAAATGCCTTCTTAAGAATTCAACTATTTTCTATATATTAGTCATAAAAGAGAAAAAAGGTAGTGGTTTTGTCTTATAGAGAGGTTCAGTAAGGGACACTAATGCCGAGCAGCCCAGTGGGATGCTGAGAGGCTTACACAGACACACATCGTAAATCATATTTTCAACGATCTGCTGTGAGGGGAATCTCATTGCATATCTGCGTGTTCAACTGCTGAAACTTTGTGTACAGGCACTGAAGAAACACTGTGGATCTTTTCACTTTCATCTCACATAGGTGATTCCAACAAGTCTTCTAATAAATTTGGTTCTTAACAAAAGATTTGCTGGTAGTAGTCTTTATCACAGGACCAGATCACTGCATTTATCTCAGCATCCATCACGGCACACAGTGCACAGCTGTTGACTTAGAAAAACCCCAAAGGAGAACTGAGAGAAAAAATGTCTTCTCTGTCCATTTCAGATGAGGTGTTCTGGCTACCTATAGCCTTTGCATAGAAAGTCTCAGTGTTGGTCACAAGCATGTTTTCCATATGTAATCTCTACAGATGCAAGAAGAGACCATGCCTGTTTTCCACAGTGGTTATACTTTGCCTAAGCCTTTGCCTCTACCACTGCCGTTTGCGACTGGCAAATAATTTTCCTCTTTATCTCTGAATAATAAACATACTATAGCAAGGGATGCAGTTGCAACATGCATATAACTACCTCGGATCCAGCTCGTTTGGACAGTACTACATGCAAGCCTGTGTGCACTGTAAAGCTTATCATGGAGTCTGGTTGCCCAGGTTACCATGTCTTCACTCTCCTGCAAACTAGCTCCATAAAACATAGCTGGAGTTGTCCTTTCCATGCATGAGCAGAAATATGGCAGTCAGAACTACATGCAGCCTTTGCAGCACAGTGCTACTTTCTGCAATATTATACTCCACAGACTACAGAATCACTATTAACAAAGCTTATCATCTCATTTCATTTCTGAAAGCAGGGGCAGAGAGAGCCGTTCTGTTTTATTCCTGGAGAGTTTATAGTCATTTCGGACTACAAAAGCATGTATGCAGTTGAAGTATTTGCTTCCAAAAAGCATGGCTTAGCATTTGTCAACATTGGTTTCACATGTTATTCAAACACTGCTATTCCTTAGCTTCTAAGAAAGTCTCCTGAAGGCTCCATGTACCTTTATTATTTTTGAAACTGCAATTTAAAATTGCCTAAGCAATACAGGATGAGCTTAAAGTTACATTATATGATAGGGTAAAAACAAATAACAAGGCTGCTCACCAGCATGTTCCTCTCAGCTATGTGTTTAGACCCTAAACACTGAGACATTTTTCCCCCTATTGTACTAACTAAACAATAATTTATGCTCCAAAGATTTGGACTAGAAAGAATATTTCATGAAGAAGAATTTCAGATGGAATTTTTACTGTGAAACTAAGTTTCTTAAAGATTTTAAAAACAAAAGAGAAAGCTTGGTTTGCCTAGAGACAGAATTTCATCTTCAATAAGCCTAACAGAGGCTGATCTGCAACATGCATTTTGGAAAGATTTCAACATCTTTTATACATCTCCATACACACAAATATAATTGAAAGACCCCCAAACAAACTTCAGTGTTTGTTCACAGAGCCTTCAGTCAGACCCCACAGGATACTGCAGTCTCTCTGATACTCATTTCTGCATTAGGGCCCAAACATGTGCCTTGCTAGAGACTTACTGAGCTTCAGAGGTTGAATGCTGAAGTCAGAAAAAGATTTTCTGCTTCTTTAACTAGTCTTTGTACCCAGATATCCCTATTTATACTATGTGGTCAAGGTGCATTGTAGTCTTTGCAATAGTAAATTAAAACTGCGAATGCATGCTTAGCCTCACTACTGGCTGGACCTGGAGAGATGGAGCAGCAACAGCTTCGCCTCTGTCAGGCTCCCAGATTTGGCAACTGAGCACAACAGATGAGGCTAACCTACAACCTAACCTCTGGCTCCTATTTCCCTACATGCAGAAAAAAGACAAAATTTAAACAAAAACGACTGTATTAACGCTGACAGCAAAAAGCTTGTACAAGGAATTTTAAAAGATGAAAGCTTGATTCAAGCATTGAGGGTGTCTTCTAAAAATCACAGTAACATTTTAAATTAAACATCTTTATACCTATGAATTTTCATGTCCTATTTTTACTATTAATATATCTAAAGACAGACTCGGTAAATTTGTTACACTGTGCTTCAGACAGATAAAAGATTCTGTAGAGAAAAGAAAGTAGCATGAGATCGGCACCAATACCACAGAAGTACCTAGGACCAAACTGTCCACCATTACATTTAGAGACAGTTTCTTGGTTTTAATCAACAGAGTGGATGAAAAAAAAAAGTATCTGGTATACTTTGCAATTAATTTCCTTAGTAGAAAATTAGATAAAGAATAGCTACTGAATATAAGCACCCAATAACTGCTACTATGAGGACATAAATATTACAGGCCAGAAACTGCGGGTGAGGAGTTGAGATTAAGCACAGTATTTCCTTCAGGTATCATTGTTTCTCTGTTAGACCATCAGAATGTTTTGAGATTACTTGTCTAACTTCTGTAAACCTTATAAATGGGATAATTCAACTACTAATGTTACACAATCACTGATGAAATCACACTTCCTATACAGCTGCACATCCCATACCTACAAACTTTTCTGAATCATTGTATTTGGCCCTGTCTGCAGTAACACAACGGGGTCTCCCTCCTCTGAACACATGTGCAGCCCTTCATGTAACATTTAGGGGAAAACTATTTTTCTACTCACCATGTAATCACATGGCCATACTACAGAAAAAAATCCAGTAGTAACTACATACCAAATAACCAAGATATATATTTGCAGAATCTATCATCTAAATGACAAAAAAAAAAAAAGAAAAAGGGAGGGGGGACCCAAAGCAAACCAAAACAAACCCAAACACTGGCCAGTTTTAGTGCATTTAGTCATGTAATTTTGAAAGCAGAAATTCTTGCTGAGAAAGGGCAAGACGATGAAAACGAGGACGCATTTGAAGAAACTGCATTCAAAGAAATAACAACCGCTACGTGTTCCTGGCTGGAAAGATGATCCAGAGAATACATATGTGTTTTCAACCTACATTTGACTATGATTTTTAAATACAAGTTCGCTGTTCACACCACAGGCGACCGTCTGTTGGGAATTCTCTCTCTAGTACAGTGTACTTTCTACCACAGACCGAGCTGGGGAAGCGCCTGAGACCCGCTGGTGGAAGCAGAGGACAGCAGGACGAGCCCACCCAGGGTTAGTCCATGCTGCCATCTCGTGGGTACCCACCGCAGGAGCAGGGGCTTCCACATCGCCTGCGCTTTAACTACCAGCGTGTAAAATTAAGAAACGCCAGCACTGTTCTCTGAATGGCTAACAGCACAGACATAAGGCGTTCATTCTTTTCTGTTGTCTTTTCTGAAACAATAAACCAAGTTTCCATTTATTTCTTCGGATTTTTCACAGTGGTACGAGCGCAATACTGAAGGGGTGCTGCATATGTTTGATGTATAGGCTGATGTTCTTTCACACATAGGCTGACAGAGCTACAAACGTAGTATATGCATGATATATAACATAACACGTACGTATATCTCTTACAATTCTTTGTAAAGGCATAGGGAACAGAATCTGTGGCTATATTTTAATGAATTTTGACAAATTCATAAACAAAAAGTGATAACATGAGCATTTGTTGCTACTGTTCACTCATTTACTAAATGGAGCTGAAGTTGAAATAAAAGCAAGGATGAGCTGTCTTCCCACCAAAGAGCTAATTAGGATTCTCATCAAAGGCTAGTTAGGCTACTCTTTAGACAATCCTGTACACTGCTGGTTTAAAATTGCATTCAGGCCTTTAACCAAGGAAATCATAGAATCATAGAATGGTTAGAGTTGGAAGGGACCTCAAAGATCATCTCGTTCCAACCCCCTTGCCATGGGTAGGGAAACCCTCCACTACACCGGGTTGCCAGTCCTTCCTGTAATTTCCCTTTCCTACATCCACAAGTCTGCCATCACTCACCTGACATTCACCTCAGCTGTTATTCACTGTATTTTTAAGTAATGTTTATAAGAGTTAACTTTTAAATGGGAATTAACATAGAAGATGGAAGACAAAGACACAATTTTGGGTGCACAAGCCTTTCTTCACTTTTGTTATAAAGGAAGCAATTTCCAAAGCTAAATATAAGTTGAGAAAACACCTGAGATTTTAACTTCATTGCAAAATCTGATTGGAGAATCTGAGAGAAAAGACAACTGGTATTTACAGAGCAGGATAAGGGAGAAGGGAGTTTAGCTTTTACGGGACTGAGATGGTTAATCTGTTGCCTGTGCAGCACAGGCTAGCTGAAGATGGGATGAAGATAACATGCCACAGAACGAGTATCTAACATGAATCTATAAATTTTTGTGTCCAGGAAAAATAAGAATTTCAGTTCCCGGCCCTGTCTTTTTGACAGTATTTTGTAGGACTCCTTTGCAGGTTGTTTCAGAAAAACACACAACTGGTAACGGGAAGTTATATCGTATGTATGAGTTCAGCCTGGTACATACTGATTTTTAGTCTCACAAACAGGATTTCCCACAAACTTTCCATAGGCCAAACCACACCAAACGTAACCAGACTGGGCACAAAGCACACCTGTAAAATGTGACAATAGATCTCCACAAGGATTTTATACAAAGTCGCATCTAATCAGGTCCTGGTTAACAAGGAGGGCTTCTGAGGGAAATTACTTACAAGCTGAATCCGTTTGAGGATAACTTCTGGAAAGTTCCGCTCCTCACCACCAAATCATGCACATTCAGTGCAGATACACAAACCCAATGCAAGTTTGCCCGCATCGGGTGTTTTACCAAAACGTAGATGAGGACCTAACTCCATAGAACTGACTCATTTTTGAACTTTACTGCTCCTTTCTTCATGCTTTCTTCCCCATCACTCCAGCAATTCTTCTGCCCTTTCAGAAGACAGGACTGCAGTCTTCTCCTTCTGTTTGCCATGGCCACACCACTGATGGACTCCCTGTTGTCAAGAAAACCTAGAGTAGAGTATGTGTGACCTTTCAAAGTCTGCTTCGTTATCTACCCCAGCCTAACAGAACACTTACTTAGTACATTTAAAGTGTTGAACCTAGTTTTACTGTGTGAACAGTGCAAAAGTATTAATAACCCAGGTTTTGCTAGGAAACTTGCCTCTTGGAAAGCTGCCCTAGTTCATGATTTGACAAGAGTCTAGAAGCTGCAGGGGAAAGTCGTTGTATTTTTCATTTTAAATTTAACTGTTTTTTACTAGAGGTGATTTAAGCAGAAATCTGGAGAGTATCATGCTACATTTATGGCAGTCAAAACAGGAGTGGTAGAGAACACTGCAAAAACACCTCTCTCTTATTCTGCAATGATGGGAATGCACGTAGAATGAAACCCAAAGCATGAACTTAACGGCTTGTAGCGCAGGAAACATCCTATTTTCAAAAACGGACCTCCGGCCTCCCAGCAAGGCCGGCGCGCAGCCCGGGCGAACCGCGCCCGGCCGCGCCGCCCGCCTCCGCCCCGCCGCCACCGCGGTGCCACCCCCGCCCGCACGGCCACAGCAGCCACCGCCCTCCCCTCCCGCCTGGCCGTGATTGGCTGCGACGGGAACACGGGCCGACGACGCGCTCGGTGATTGGTGGTCGGGGCAGCTGTTTTGGCGCGCGGCGGGGTCTGCGAGGCTGCCCGCCGCGCGGCTGTCGTTCGTTCCTTCGTTCGTTCGTTCGCGCTGAGGAGAGCCGTGTCCCCTCCGCGGCCGTGTCGGTACGTCCCCGCTCCGGCCTCTTCGCCAGCGGCCTCGTGGCGTCTGCAGTGGCAGGGGTGCTCTGGGCGCCCGCCGGCATGAAGGAGGATCATGGAATCACAGAACGGTTTGGGTTGGAAGGGGCCTCAAAGATCATCTAGTTCCAACCCCCCTGCCGTGGGCAGGGACACCAACCATTCCTGTGGAGTAGGCAGAAAAAAAAAAGTGGGCAGGGGAGGCAAAGACACTGTAATAAGCAAATGCAGAAGGGAAAAACAAATGGCTGGATAGCAGGCCTTAAGGAAAGGATTTGAGGTCAATATACGCGGTGGATTGCAAACAGAGTGTGAACCTACAGTAGTGAGGTACTGCAGAAAAGATAAATAATCATATTGAGGATATATGAGCAGGAAGGAGGTTTCAAGACCAGTAGTGGTGCCTCCTGCTGTGTCTGGTAGTGATAAGGTTAGAGGTAGAGTAGCGTAGCAGAGTAGCTGCATAGTGCAAAACAGGCCAGCATTTTGTTGCATTTAGAAGATTTGCTTTTAAAGGAAAAAATAGGTATGTGTTTTTTATTACTTATATGTCTGTCTTTTTCATTTTACTCTTTGCCAAGTGATGTAAGCAATTTGTAGTGTTGGCTTGAGTGATGAAATATGTATGTCACAGAGAATTTGTCACTTTTTTTCTTTTTTAAATCAGACGCCATCATGAGTAGAAAGAAAGAGTTCTCCTTGGTGGATGACAGTGAAGAACTTAAGAGAAGAAAAATTAAAGCTATAAGGTACGTGAATTTTGAGATTAGTGGCTTTATTATTTTTAAGTTCTGACAGTGCAATTATCAGGAAATAGTATGAAGGAACTGTAGAAAATAATGTTTGTATTCTGCAGTGTTGCAAGTGAGTCCATTTTTATGTTATGTATGTGTGTAAAACATGCAGTTTGTGGAAAGTTTTAGCATTTGAAGTAGGTTCAGGGAAAAGGACATTTTTAAATGCATCTTGGAATGTTGTCAAATACTGAGTTATTAGGCTACTAGTATATTGAGCTGCATGTATATTTTACAAGTAAATAAATCACTGTTGATCTGTTCAATATATTTTTAGTTAAATAACTATAGAATGAATGTGAGTAAAATTGATTACATAACAATTTATTAACGCTGGTTCTAGTTACCTTAAATGCCGTGTACCTAAAAGCTCCAGTACCACCTTTATGGATGATCAATTCAGTATCATGGAGGTAAATTGCTTCTCCTCCAGTTGAAAGCAGGTGGCACACTTTTTGTGTGCATGGTGTGTGTTTCACTAACTGCACCTTCTTCCTCATAATGTCATTTGGTAAAAGTGAGCAAGCTTAGTTCTAAGAGAGATGGAAGTCAGAATTCACGTTTGGTCGATATCCTTAATAATCTTAAACCTTTACTTTTACTTCTGAAGGCAATGTCTTAAGATACTAGAAGAGGATTTGATAGAACCAAGTTGGAGAAACAGTGGTTTGTGTCCTATGTCAAAAGCTATGAGTACGACAGGTAAGGCATTTGGATCTTGACTTTTATTTCCAGCCATTTTGTAGAGTGCGGTATTTGCTGTTAATATATATTTTATATGGTCTGCTAAAGACAATAGATGGACTGCCAGATTCATTAAATCGATAATTTGGTACATTTCCAGTACTTCACAAGCACAGTCAAAACCATTCTCTTCGCCTCCTGCTGTTTTTCTTGACAAAGCTACCAAAGAGTTTGTTGTGAAAGAAACCTCATTGGTCTAGGATTTTCTACTTGAGTATCTTTTTCCCAAGAGTTGTAAAATTGTGTTCAGTATGGATGCTTTATGAAACAAATTTTTTTCCTGTACTATAGGTACACATTTTGAATGCGTGTTTTCTTTTGCCTTTTTGCCTTCCCTTTTATGTGTTTATCCTATCCTGAATGTAGCTGCAACATAATACAGCTAATCATGCAGATAATTCTCTAGTCATTAAATGCAAGTAAGTTGCTGTAATTTCCAGATAACTTCCATGTCTATTTGTCTAGACTTCTATTCCTAGTTTTCAAATTGTCATTACAGAAGTCAATGTCCAAATTCCTGTTGACTTGATGAATGCGATCTAGTAGTCTACACCAGTGCTCGTGTATTCCTGTTTGTCTCATTGATTAAGGTGCCCTGAAGTTAACAACAGTCACAGTCAAGTGTTTCCTGTGCTTGCTTTTACAGCATTGCATGATGATGTGAACAATGAAGACACTGATTTTTCTGGTTTCTCTCCTACAGAAGTAAGTTGATCTGAACTTTCTGTTCAGTAGTAACTGGTTTTCTGAAAACAGTGATATTATAGGATCTTTTGCATTTTGTGATTAAAGCAAGCTCAGGTCTCCTCTGAGGTAAGGGCCTGCTCCCCAGCAAGTCTTCGCTAGCATTTTCTTGTTATGCAGTGTAGATATGTTGTGCGCGTCTGATGTCCAAAGTCTGGTTTTAGGAAGGGTTTTTTTTAGCGTTCTTAGTGACCCGTGCTGCCAGCTCCATTCCACCCTCTTGTCTACCCATAATGTGCAAGAAAGCAACAGGTGCATATGTATGTTTCTTTAAAAAACCACAAACTCCGTTTTCCTGTCAGCTCCCAAATAAAAGGACTTAATGTTTTTTTTTAAAAAAACAACTTCACTTTGAATGGTAGTACGTAACTTGTGAATATATTTATGTTCCTACATTTAAAAAAAATGCTTTGCTTGTGAATCTTCTCTGTGTTATGACATTCTAATGCCATTTATTTCACAGAAATCTGTATTTTGGACAAACATTAAGGGCCTTTTTTTAATTTATGCAAAAGACAGGGTGTGTCCATTCCATTTTTCTGTTAAAAAATTCCAATTTAGCCTTCGTTGTAAAATACAAATAA
The DNA here is from genome assembly GCF_009769465.1 of Tauraco erythrolophus. Lineage (NCBI taxonomy): Eukaryota > Metazoa > Chordata > Aves > Musophagiformes > Musophagidae > Tauraco > Tauraco erythrolophus. The sequence continues at coordinate 117,448,387 of NC_141465.1, read as the reverse complement.
GTCAGATGTTTAGAAGTAAGTCCTGTCATTAAACTTTGTTGAAAAAATAAGTGGTAATCAGGTTCAATAATGCAATATGTTAGAAGTTTTGAGTAATAGTGGGAGAAATACTAAGAGCATACAGAAAATTGGCGTTCATTTTATTGGGAACATGTTTCATTTACCACAAGATACACTGATGGCTACGGAACTTTGGCTTGGAAGCTGATCTCTCACACCTCTTGTTGCTCAACAGGGCTTGCTTAGAACCTTTGTCTCTTTGAAATGAGGGAGTGGGTACTGACGGTGAAAACAGGCTTATAGAACGTTTTTTACTGGGGCTTGGATGTAACCCTGTATTTGACCTTGCTTTACTTTTTCCCTCTGAATTTAGAGCAAAACTGGTTTTAAACTTGGGCTGTGCAGTGGCAACTCCTGGAGTCTAGCAAGGTAAACCTTTATTAACACAACAGTTTTTTATGTGTTTAGGTGCCAGACTGGGGGAGAATATGACCAGTTCAGCATTTCTAGTTGTCTTTCTTGGGCTGATATATTTTTTTCTTCATCTTTTTAATGTCTTCTTTAAACTACTGTGTTCTCAGTATGGGTGTCTAGTACTGTGGGAACTTGCTTCACACTTGATTACAAACAACATTTCATTGAAAGACAACAAGAAATAGATTGGTTTGGCTTGAAAATGTTGGGAACTGGAAGTTTAAGCACTGTGGTAACTCCCTGGTAAGAGTTCAGAGGGAGAGCAGAGAACTGCTGAAACACCAGGCTGTGATAGGAAGGACTATAATTGAAGCGCCTCCTTCCCCCTGCCGCCTTGCTGCTGGCATTGCACCTTCTGCTTGGATAACCAGTCACAGCTATAAAGATTGAATGCTAGCAATGTTCTGTGGTATCGTCTTATCTAAATTACATTAATTTACTTATTTGTCTAATGTACATGAACTTGAAGGAAATCTTGAAGTGTGTGTCTGTCCCGCACCGCCATTGCTGTGGAGATTCATGTGGATACAGATGCGAATAGGCCCAGATAATTCTTACAGATCTGTTAAATAAGGGGTCTGTTCTATACAGATCTATTCTGTAAGGGAGATAAAGGAAATTTATCTTCTGAAATTGGTGCATGTAACATGCATCGCTAACCTTGCCTGAAGTAAAATAGAAACTCAAGATTTCGTGTATGGCTGTCAGCCTCTGCAGCAGTGTTTTCCAAGTCCTTTCACAGTCCATCAGACTGAGCACAGGAGGAACACCACCACAGTGCTTCTGTCCTGTAATTGGGCTGGTTTATGCAGACTGTTTTTGTGAGTCTCGACAGGTGTTTTAGGTCTGTGTGTACTTTGCAGAAGAGCATGTATGGGTAACCATACAACAGAATTTAAGAGCCTTCCTAACAGATTGTCAGTAGATGGTTTTAGTGTATTGTCCTGTATTCTAAAGATTTTAACAGCCTAATCAATATCTGATGGGATATCTAAAAGAAAATATTTGAGCAGCAAATGAAAAATGAATCCTGGAATGTTCATAGTCATGCATTTTACTCTCACTGAGGATAAAAATCACTACCACCTACTAAGGTTTTATTCAGCCTTGCCAAAATTGTCAGATGAAAAATAGCTATATGAATTTCAAGATGATGCTAGTAGAAAAGAGGTTGTTTTTAAAAAAAATAGGTATCTGTAGTATATCACAGTGTGAATTCTACTCTTTCAAAATAGATATGTGTATGTTATTTAATGATGGATTTTGAAATATTCAAATTGTGTCTAAAGTTTTTAGATAGGAAGTTCGATACTCTAAGGAAAAAATCTGCACATCTTAAATAAAGTTTTGTTTTGCAGTCCCTTCAGTCACAATACTGAAGAGAAAAATGTTGAGCACCCAGTTTCTTCAAATGATGGGCTGAGGGTTGAACCAGCTCTAGCTCTATCAGCAGACATGGTATGTTACTATGGGATTTCCTTATATTGTCACTTGTTATTTTGGTATATGCATAGTTAATACCGCACTTCTTAAAACACAAAAACCTGCAGCCTTAGTAGTGCTGTTACTTCATCTTATCACAGAGTTGGTGCACAGCTACAGTGTTGATAAAGTACCTCGACAAAATGAACGCAGCTCAGCCCCAAGCAGATCGTAGCTGACGAGGGCTAGTGTATTCAGCTGGCTGTAAAACTATGTATTTTGAATATAGCTTTTCTTAAAAGACACTTGAGGCTTCACAATATTTGAGTTTGGGGTGTTTTTATTTCTTTTTAAATTTGAGACAGCTGCAACTCTCATGCAACGTATGCTTAGAGTAGACATTCAGGGCAACAAGGTGGCTGGACAAATGGATCTTCCTTGAACTTTCTGTTTAACATTTTCTAACCTGATCATTCTGAATGAGGTTTGTGAAGTTTTAGGCCAGATGAACTAACGTGGTGGATATTTTAAAATGACAGAATAAAACATAAATGAATGATACATTCTGTGCCAGTCCTATTTTATTCTATGGAGATAATTGGGTGCAGTTATCTTGAAAGAATGAAAACTTGCACATGTCTATCTTAGCTTCTTAGGTGGTTTTGTTATAGTGCCCATTAAAGTTTGAAAATGGTTTTCTTTTCTGAACATTTTTTTAAAAAATCTATTTGAAATAAAGCTGCATCATGTTATCTTAAACGTCAGTATCTTGCTGTTGACAAATTATTAAAGGAAATAGCCTAAGGTTATCTTTGAAGTATTTTGAGTTGGAGGTTATAAGTAATATCTTGATGGTAGTCACCTCTTCTGTTAACAAAGTATTTTCTTTTTTTTGAGAAAGTTGTTGACAATGAGCTCATGTGAAAACCCACATTTATTGAGATCCTAGTCTAACTGCTACTTACTTTTGTTTCTTAAGTTCTCCTTTATTTTGTGGTTGGTGATTCCTATATATTTGGCAATATCGTTTCTTACATCACTGAATGTGTATATCTATGGTTTTTGAGTTTTGGAAGGATTTTCATTACTGCATCATTGATCATAATGAGACACGGAGTAGAGAGAATGTAATTCCATGACATTTTTACCTATTATGTCTCCTTGCATCAGCTCAAAATAAGAGTCGGAATAGTTGTCATAGGAAGGTATTCCTAACAGTTAATATCCAGGTCATAATAGAAGGGGGGTTTTCTTCCCTTTTTCTTCACCTAGGAAGGAGACGTAATTGGTCTAAGATGTTCAGATACATTAATTGGAAAGTTGTTCTAGAGACAAAGGTGACAATAATCTTTAATGAACTCCATAATGATGTGTGTGACTAACAGCTCACTCCCAGATTGTGGGCAGCACTTCCTTTCACTTATACCAGTGTCTGGTCAGAGGCAGAACTGTTTCAGATTTTTGAACTCTAAGCTTTAATTTTTCTCTACTTTATGTTTGTTCTCCCTAACGCTAGTGAGGAACTGTTTAGAAATTGGAGATGTTTGCATGCTAGTGAAGTTGCCTTTTGACAAGGTGGACTGGTTGCCTAATAGTGACAGACTTACACAGCACCATCCCTGACTTTTGGAGCATCCTCAGCTGATGATGTTCTCATTTCTCTTTTAGCAAAATACCAGCATTCTAACCAGTACTCTTAATGCTAACTTAAGTAGTGCCAGTGACAAAATAAGACATTTCTGTATGTCCGTTTGCTTCTGTGCTGATTTATATGCAAGTATTTTATTGTCTTTTCTTGCATCAGCATAACACTGAGGGGCTTATTACATTTTTTTAATTTTTGTTGGCTTTTCCCAAATGATATTCCTAAATATTTTACTTTTCTCTAGGCTGCAATATTCCCATTATTCATGCTTGCATGTTTTCTTTCCTTTGTATTAGTAACTTCGTTTTGCTTTTCCTTCACATGCTATCTTTTCATTTGTTTTTTGTGTGTATGTGTGTGTGCAAATAAATTGCATGTAGTTAACAAACAAAAAAATTCAGAATCCATGTTTCAGAAATACTACAGTGTAAATGTTCTCAGTGTAATCCAGATGAGCTAAGTATTTTGGGCCTGTTTGCAGCTATAGATCTGCTCAGAGCCTTACACAGATAATCAGTCACCCACATCAAGTGCTTCTTCATCAAAATGCCAAACGACTATAGCCCCTCTTGTCTTCTAGTCACATAAGCAACTTTATATTCATTGGCAAATCTTTCCCCAGGACAACAAAACTATGGAAGATCTTGATGAAGCTTTGTGCATAGCCATTTTTAATCTCAGCCACTTAAATGATGCAGACAAGGTAGGTGAAAATAAATTAAATGAATAATGAAAAATTAAATCCTATCTTTGGCTGAAGGTTTTTGTTATGAGTAAAAAAAAAAAAAATTAATATGCTATTTGAACAAGCTTTTGCTGCCTTCGTTTTGACGTCTCTTGTCCTTCAACTGTTTGTGCTATTTCTGTGAATATACAGCTTAAAACCCCAGGCCATAGTCTGGAGTTTACAGACTGCAGGAGTAGTCTGTAAAGGAGTACATGAGCCTATGCATAATTTTAAATTCATAAGTCAATCCACATATTTAGCAGAACCATATATAAGCCAGTCTTTAAGGACTAATCTTGTGTTTCCTTGGATCACGGTAAAATTCAGCATTTGTTTTTGCTCTAGCAGCTATGCTAACTTTCTACTTTTCACATGCCTCTTTCTAGATTTGAAGGTGGAAAAGAAATTATATGGGCAACAGAAGTACTAACTTTAACAGACACAATATGCAAATCAAGTAACGCATTTTTATGCACAGTATAAAATATAGGAAGAATCTTAAAATACTGGATAAAGCTGTTAATAGGTTTTACTGAGTAACCTATGAATCATGGAATGGTTTGGGTTGAAAGGAACCTTGAAGATCATCTAGTTCCAACCCCCTTGCCATGGGCAGGGACACCTTCCACTACATCAGGTTTCTCAAAGCCTCATTTAACCTGGCCTTGAACAATTCCTAGGGATGGGGCATCCACAGCTTCCTAGGCAACCTCTTCCAGTGCTTCACCATCCTCAGAGTGTAGAATTTCTTCCTTACATCTAATTAAAATCTACCCTCTTTCAGTTAAAGACGTTATTCCTTGTCCTATCACTATGTGTCCTTGTCAAAAGTCTGTAGGCCCCCTTTAAGTACTGGAAGGCTGCTCGAAGGTCTCCTCGGAGCCTTCTCCAGGCTGAACAACCCCAACTCTCTCAGCCTGTCTTCATAGGAGAGGTGCTCCAGCCCTCACATCATCTTTGTGGCCCTCCTCTGGACTCGCTCCAACAAGTCCATGTCCTTGTGTTGGAGGCCTCAGCTGAATGCAGTACTGCAGGTGTGGTCTTATGAGAGTAGAGGGTCAGAATCACCTCCTGATGAACTTCATCAATGATAGTTATTTTATTTAAACTTTAACTCTTATTAAATGTGCTGTGGAAAAGCTTGCGGTTCTGTCTTTGCCATTTATTTACATTTTACATGTATTCTAAGACACTCAGACATGGAAGTGTTTAATGACCCAAAAGCTTAAAGCAAATTCATTCTAGTAAATGTGGCATGAAGTGTCCTTAAAACTGATTTTCCATTCCCTTTTTAACTTGTTTTGTTGCAGTGGCCAATCTATCAGTTAAGTAAGGTTGTGTTAAATACCTAATTCATATACTAGGAGCATCTTGTAAAAACCTGTGACTTCAGCAGGTCTGATATAATAACTCATGCATACAACTGTGGTCTTCCAACAGCTTTTCAACCAAAGCTGAGAACTGCCAAAGCAGCGTTGCATTACTGAGATCTTTTTCTGTAGGCTCGTCATTAAGTGTAACTATAGCGACGAAACTGATGTTTAGCCAGAGGAAGAATCTTTATTTTTTACTTTATACTCACAATGAGTTTAAAAAAACAGTAGAAATCTTAGCGTGCCAGTTGTCTGTGTATGGTGCTATATTAGAACTAGACTTAGACTTCAGTTGACAAGAGGATCCAGACAGTGTGAGCTGACTACAAGTCAGAGAAAACAAAGGGATTAATGAATTAAAATTGGTTTAGTGTCACTCTGCTGGAGTATTAAACACTGTCTTACTGTTCATTGTTTCTGTTTGGAATTTTAAAAAGCAGTAATAATGTGAGAATAATGAAATAATAATAACAATGAATAATGAAATAACAAATGCATGTTTATTCAATACCGAACAAAATAGATGCTGCAATACTTGGAATTGAAAGTGGAGCAGGAAGGAGACAAAGTTACAGAAACTGCAGATAGAACATTTGATGAACTTATTACTGCTCTCCTCTCAAGGTAGTAATCTGGTTTGTAGGATGGTGGGAGTGAGTTATTTTTATTAAGTTGTTTCTAAATCAGATAAAATAATTCTAAATAAAATTTCAGTCTTCTTCATAATAGTATTTTGTAATACTTGTCTTTAATTTTTGTGCGATATTTTTGCCCTTTATCTTAGAGCTGGTTTGCATGGTTGGAAAACACTGTGCTTATCCTTATTTTTCCTTTCTAAAAGAGAAAAAAAATAATCCTAATGACATTAGTTTTCTGAAATAGCTCAATTTTGAGGTTTTTTTGATGGTGTCCTTAGTGGATGATCACTTCAACAGCAAGAATAACTTTTTTAAGAATTGACTTTCTGCAAATTTTCAAGCTGATAGAGGCCCAAGGACACTTTTTCTTCATTTTCAAAAACATTTGTATGTTCAGATTTAAGGGAGGGAAGGGTGTCAAAGCTTAGAGATCCAGAAGAGCCTCTGAGAGGGGGGATCTGATATCTTAATAGACTGAGTTGTAAAATCCAACTGTTTAGTTTTCAGTTTAATATGTATGGAAATACCAGGAGGCTTGAATGGAAGAGTGCTTTAAACATTTAATAAAAAAAATATTTTTCCAAATGAAGTAGCTTTTCAGTGTGAACTCTTAACTTTAATGATGCCTCTAATTGCTAAGTGGGTTTTCCATGCTCTTTGCATTTCACTGAGGAAAACAGTTCTGTGTGAGATGTGTCCACTTCGTACTGTGGTATATATAACTAGCAATTGTATGTTAGAGTTGAAGTTTGATTCTGTATGGCTGAGTGCTTATTAAATTCTGAACAGTAACGTTTTTCATACAGGAAAAGGAAATTGTGTGCAGACTTAGCAAATAGCATCAACAGCTACAGTGCTGATATTGCAAAAGCTAAGGAAGTCATTGAAGAGAAGAAAAAATGCTTGATTGGTGCCATTAGAATTGCAAAGGAATTAACAATTACACCTTCTGGAACAACTTATTGTAATCTCGCTCAGGTAGTTACATTCTTGCACTGTGAAATAATTTATTTTTAATGAATATATTCAAATTTGGATTGAATGTTTCTGTGATGCGTCTTTCAGTTTGCTGACTTCAATATTGAGATTTTTGCAGTAATGTGTTCTTACACCACCTCTGCACACACCCGCACAGCTTATATTTGGTCTTGGTCACTAATTAGGGTTTGGTGACTGATGTGGAACAAAAAAGGTGGTCCTTGCCTTGGAGACCTTGCTATCTGAAACAGCAAATGGAGGGGGAGGATGGGAAAACCGACATACTGATCAGCAAAAGGCCAGTGTTTTCAGCACTGTAGAAGACTCGAGCCTTTCCCAATGCAGAGCTCTCCAACCTTCTCACTGAACTACTGCAGGATTAATAGCCATGCTGTCTCGATCCTCTTAGTCCCAGGCCTTTACTTCCATTCTTCCTCCTGATCATATCTGCTGTTCATAGAAACCCATGCTACCTGCAGTGCTGTATTAGACCAAAGGTCCATCCTGTGAAGTCTCTTGTCTCTGAGAGGAAAAGATTCTTGGAGTAAGAATATAAGAACCTGGGCATTTAATGATTATAGGAAGTTGAAGGTTAACAGTTTTTATAATTGGTAGGATGCATTAGGGTCATTACACTGAGTAGACATTACCTCATTTTGTCATAAGCTTGTATTAACGCTTTCTTGAATGTCTTCATAATGCTTGTGGCATTGCGTGTACATATGTACATTATGTGTATGTATTCATATGCAGTGGCAGTGAGTTCTACATTTTAATATTTTAAATGAGGTGTATGTAAAATAGCCCCCTCTGTTCTAAGTGTTCTACCCAGTTACTTTATTTGGAGCCTTTGTAGCCCTTGCATTGAGAAAAATAATGAATAACTGGGCTCGTCATTCTTTGAAAGAGCATGATTTTTAGACTGCCGTGTCCCCTGCATCCAGTTGTCACTTCCATATGAAGAAACTCAGGTCTTCCTCATCTGACCCAGAAAAGAAGTCTGATCCCTCCTTTTTCCATCATTTGCCTCCATCTTGGCCAGTGTGACTTTTGGGAGCTGGCACCCACCCCTCCCATAGGCCTACCTTCTTACTTAGAAGTCACCTTCTCAGTAGCTGTTCATACAAAAGGAAAGTCTGACTCCTGCTTCTGTTTACATGCTAACATTAGAAAACGCCCAACCGTTAGGTCTTAGCAGTGTAAGAAGACATAATAGAGAATTGGCTATTGGCAGTTAATGAGTAAACTCTTGGTTTTTTTCCTGTAGAATTAAAGTTGTTATACTCTGGCTTTGTCATGTTGTAGATAATAGCTGCATGTATAATCTGCTTTTTGTATAATAGAAGCTAAGACTGTACTACTTAATTTCAGATTATTTATAATTTAAAGTTGCCAGTTGAGGCTGAGCTCTCAAGAGTGAATGGTTTGAAGGGAAAACTATCTCCAAGGTAAGTGACTGGAGTGGGAGGTAAATTGGGAGGTGAATGGATGCACTGGTTATCTTAATTACATAAACTGTTCATGTAACAGTTAAACAGCAGAAAGCGCGCTGCTTCACTTGCACTTTACTGAAAAACTGCTAGTTCAGATGTGTACGAACTCGTCACTAACAATACGCAGTAGCCTTCATCTGAGGCATTAGGGAGAAAGCACATACAGTTTACTGCTATGTAAACAAATACACAGCAGTAAATTTAAATTAATTAAGCAGTTAAATTAAAAAATTCTTGACAAACTACCACTTTTCAACTTCCTCTCCTTTCCTTATAAGTAGAAATAAATTGAGGAAGTAACAGCGGAATTTTTTTTTTTTTAAATAAATCAATTTCTCACCTTCAGGAAAGACTCAAATGCTTTTTGGGCTACTTATGTCTAAGAAATTTGTGGAAAATCTCAATTACCATGTTGCCCTCATTGGAATTGACAAATATGGCTTCTAGACCAGAAGTGAGCAAGAAAATGTGTCATGGCTGTGGTACAGCTGGATCATAAGGCTGGTCAGAGTACTGTAATCCTAGTGTATGAAGGCCACATTCTGAAAGGATGAAGGAGGGACAGAACACCTAAGATGGTGTTAGGTTGAAACATCTTGGGGATGCCATTTTATTTCATCACATGGAACCTTTCTGGGGGACAGAATGGTTGTGTGCCATCAGATGCTGCCTGCCACAGAGGAATGAAGCTCAGACTTGATTACTTCCACACTCATCCAAAGTGTGGAAACTTACGATAGAATCATTTAGATTGGAAAAGACTCTTAAGATCATTGAGTCCTACTGTTAACCTAACACTATCAAGTTCTCCACTAAACCATGTCCCCAAACGCTGTGTCTATATGTCTTTTCAATCACAGAATCATAGAATGGTTTGGGTTGGAAGGGACCTTTAAAGGTCATCTAGAAGAAATTTTTCACTCAGATGGTGGTGAGGCACTGGAACAGGTTGCCTAGGAAGCTGTGGATGCCCCATCCCTGGAAGTGTTCAAGGCCAGGTTGGATGAGGCTTTGGGCAACCTGGTGTAGTGGAGGGTTTGCCTGCCCATGACAGGGGGGGTTGGAACTAGATGATCTTTGAGGTCCCTTCCAACCCAAACCATTCTATGATTCTGTCTAGTCCAACCCCCTGCAATGAACAGAGACATCTTCAACTAGATCAGGTTGCTCAGAGCCCCGTCCGACTTGGCCTTGAATGTTTGCAAGGATGAGGCATCTACCACCTCTCTGGGCAACCTGTTCCAGTATTTCACCATCGTCACGGTGAAAAAAAACCCCACAAGTTCCTTATATCTAGTCTGAATCTACCTTCTTTTAGTTTATAACCATTACCCCTTGTCCTGTCGCAACAGGCCCTATTAAAAAGCCTGTCCCCCTCTTTCTTAGAAGCCCCCTTTAAGTACTGGAAGGCTGCAATAAGATCTCCCTGGAGCCTTCTATTCTCCAGGCTGAACAACCTCAACTCTCTTAGCTAGATGCCTTCAGAGATGATGACTCGACCACTTCCCAGGCAGCCTGTTCCATTGCTTGACAAAAATTATGACGACTCCTGTCATGTGCTAGTTGAGTCATGAGAATATGGATAAAATTGTGTTTTAGTAAACTTAGTGTCTTGGTAGGTAGGACCTGTTTTGAAGGTAATGTCAGTGGTGAATGAGAATTTCAGAGAAGCCTATTTAAATGCACAATGGCAAACTCCCCCAACTTAAAAGAAAACTGAAACATGACAAAATCGAATATGTTTGCATTGGAAGACCTTTTAAGAACTTGAACAAAGCAGGGGGAAAAGGAGATGTGGTGTTGCCACTCCAAAATAACACCAAAGATGAAAAATCACAACTGGGAGGTGCATAGGAGTTGAAGCACATTCTGTAGACATACTGTAGAATGAAGGGTAGATTTGTTCCTGAAGGGGTGGGAGGGAGAAGAAAAGATGGGCTGTTCAGTACTGCTTACACTTCTGTTTTCACACATTGTTCATTGTAACTGGACAGCAAAGCTAAGGATTTGATTGAACGAAGTTATATTTACAGTTCTGTTCACATAACTGTAAAAGTTCTTAAAATGTTTTTCTAGCTATCATCAGTAAGGGAAACAGCTGTTTGTAAGTGTAACGATAAACAACAAAAAGAACATACATTTTGGAGTTCAGTTATGGTTTTGTTCTTTGGGACTGTTGGAGAATTCTTTTTCTCCATGTAGAATAATTTCTTGAACTAAACAGGATATAGGTGTGAAAACCCAGTAAGTGAATGTTGGAATACTCTCTGCATGAGAGAGAGAAAGCAAAAGACAAGAGAGTTTTTAAGTATGAATGTGAAGGTAAATGAGCAACCTAATCCGTTGTTAATAGGAGTGGAAGAATGAAACTGGAGTAGGTAATTAATCTCTTATTTTGTCCCTCCATTAATGTTGTGGTGAAAAGTACTGAACATCTCAAACTGTCAGAGTGATTTAGGTATTCCTATCACCTTCTATAATGTTTCTTCTGTTCTCTCAAGATTCTTCCTAAACACTGATGAGATTACATCTTTGATAAAAAATTTGGGCAAGATTGAATGGGAAACAACAGGGCAGTAAGTATTTTTTCAATAAAGAGAATAAGTACAGTAACTTACCTGGTCTCCTAATGGTTAAATACTTACTGGAGGTTAAATTTAAAAAAAATAAAATCTGTATATGCTTATGTGTTTGGAAGAATATAATGAAACAAAGCAAAACGTCAGATGCTGGTATTTCAATCAGTATACCAGTTAAGCCAGTTGGTATTTCAGTTCTGATGTTTCAGTTTTACTTGTGTTTCACTCAACTGTATTTCACTGAATCATGTAGGTTATCAAAATTTTTTTTGTATGCTGTGTGTTTTTTCAGCTTTGGCTGGCATTTAATGATACAATCATAGAATCATAGACCCATTTATGTTGGAAAAGACCTTTAAGGTCAAGTCCAACCGTAAACCCAACACTGCCAAGTCCACAACTAAACCATGTCTCTAAGCACCATGCCTACATGTTCATACTACATGTAATAGAGTTGTTTATCATTTCAGCATATGATAATTACTTCATATAAGTGTAAATATATCTCTAAAATAAACAGCAAATACTGAAAGTTATAGTGTTTACACTTCACAGTCTTAAGTACTGATTACCTCAAATGCCAAAAGAAATTACTTAAGATTAACTCGAAGCAGAAAAAAACCTGACTTTTTAAAAAAAAAAATTACAATTGTTTTTATTTTATTGGTCTCCTTTACCCCCCCTCCCCCACAGTCTGTGACAAAAAACTTGAGAAAATTGAATGGATTTGCTGTTAGGGCTGTTGTAGTTAGCACTGGTTGTGTTAAAAAAGGCTTATTGCATACTGTCATATTTGAAAATCCTGCAGATTACAGTGAAGAGTGACTGTTAGTACAAAAGCATCTGACATGCCTTTTGATTTTAACATGAACTATCTATCACGTTGCTAACATTTTTTTCAAGTAGTTTGTGCTTGTACCTGTGGTCTCTGATTTAAGCAGGGGTAGCTCTTGTACTGAGCTGTGCCCAAGAATATGTGCCGTTTCTGTGCCAATCCTTTTTAGGCTTCAGAAATTACGTTACTGGTTTTGTTGTCTTGGTACTCAAAAACATAACATGGTTTATTTCAACCAGCTCTTATGAGCTGTTTTCTTAACATAATGATATTCTTAATAAAACCTCTGCCTTGACTCGTGCTTTTCTGAAAAGAGGCTGGATTGTATTAATTTGTCTCCAACTAAATGTTTTGCAAATATAGTGAAGATAAGGGACAACACACTCTTATGCTTGATGATGAAGAAGCAATGCCAGGCTGTGATACTCAATCATCTAGAAAGAATATGTTTCCAGCACTCAGCAGAGAAAATAAAATAAAGGCTCTTGCAAATAAACTTTGTGTTCACAAAGAAGTGAAAAACACTCAAGTACAAGAAACGCTTCCTTTGATACGTCGTCCGAGTATTCCTGCTCCGCTCAAGTCTCTGTCCAACCCTGATGTCGTAGTAGAAGAAATACTTGAAGATGACCTGGAAAGTAAGTTTTTTAATACCTGATGCTTTCAGTGGTCCATTGTCAAGCATGATATTGTTTATCTGTTTTGTTTTATGTTGTGTGTGTAGTTATACTTGGCTCGTATGAATTCTTTAATGGTGTCTATATTTCACTTTATCTTCCTTTGAGCTAGCAGCATTTCTTTTTTGTCCTCCTTCAGCTTAGCTTAGTGAAAACTTCCTCACAATTTCTCTTAAAGAGGGGTCATAAGTTCCTGTGTCTGCCCGGATGATTCTCTTTGACTCTTTGTGAGTACAGTCCCCCTCAGAGTTTCTGACATTGGCTCCTGGAGGATGCTTTTCTGGCAGTTGCCTTGGCTTCCTCAATCTTCTCCCAGGGCGTTGTCCTACATTAACTGGCAATATCAATTATGTTCTTCAGCTTGTCAGGTTTTCCCTGAACTGTATAAGTAATAGTGTAGCTAACAGGTCCAGGAAGTGATCCTTCCCCTCTGTTAGGCTCTTGTAAGACTGAATCTGGAGTACTGTGTCCAGTTTTGGACCCTGCAGAAAGTCACTGTCTTACTGGAGCAAATCCAGCGGAGCCTATCAAGCTGGTGTCCCGGAGGTGCTCCAGGATAGGGCTGAAGGCATTAAGAACGAGTTGGAATGTGCAAATTCCAATTAGATTGTAGAGAGGGAATAGATAGATACGTTCCACAGTATAAGATGCTCAACATCAGAGTGTTCTATGTCCACAGCATACCTAGAAAATCCCTGATGAGTAATGCTTGGGGAGGAGGATGGAGGGGGTAGTGGTGGTATGCAAGAATAATTGTGGTAGCATATGGTTGTGATGAAGGTTCAGTAAATTTCAGAGCTTGAGCACAACTGTGTAAAATAGCATATTCAGAATCCCAGTGGACTTCACAAAACTCCTGTTAGAACAAAATTACTTCACACTGCAACGTTATATGAGTTTTGTGTGTTTTGAATCTAAGAATTTTAATGATAGTTTTGTAATCTTGGAATTAGCTTGTGGGCTGGCTGTGTGCATATAGTCACTGTGCATGCATCTGTTTCAGTCACACCAGGTAGGAGAATTTTTGCCTTTGTGGTACCATTACAATACACATAATTTCTCTTTACTGTGTTTGTTGCTTTACTACGTATGTATAAATACTTAACTAATCTAATTCATTAAACTTTTCTCCTAAAACAATAAAGAAACAGAGTTTCCCACAGAATATGATGCTGATGAACAGAGGGAGAAACTCTTCGAGGAAGAAACACCTTTTCAACACAAAGCTGGTTAGTGGTGTTCCTATCTGGTAAATCATTTAGTTTACTAGAAGGGACCCATCCTGTAAGCAGTGGGAACAGACATTGGAATGAGTTCAGGAGTGTAGCAGGAAGCAGATCTCCTGACCATCCCTAGTTAGCATGTATTTGCTCACATGTAAGAACAGACTTGGGGCACATGAATTGATTTCCTTCTAGTTAAAACTAGTCTGGGAGGTGCTTACAGTGCAGATGTCATTCTTAGCACCAGCAGTTTTGCTCTGCAAAAACACTCCCTGGTCGGCTCTCCTTGCTAATTTAAAGACTATACCGTCTTTTAAGATTTGCCATAAAACCACTTACGCAATACAGGAAGTCCCAAGCAACTTTCAGAAACTCAGCATTAGCAATGTGTCTCAATGCTTGGCAGGTACTTAACATAATGATAGTAGTGCTTGCTGTGAACAGTGGGATCCAATTCTTAGGTCAGTAGTTTATATACTGAATTTTGAACTGTTTTCTTTTTCTCCCTCCATCTGTGTTTGGTTTCCTGAATTATGAGTGAACAGATAAATACAAAACTGAGAGTAATTTGAGGAAGTAAGTTACTTTGTTCAGAAATTCTGTAAGCACATTTGGAGCGGTGCTTTAAGCTTTGTTCATTGTTGAGTGTAAATGGTAATAAAAGTTGGAAGAGTAGGGATTGCGGTATTGAGAAAGAAAGAAACTGACCTAAGAATTTGACAGAAGAAGAAGCAGATGTGGCAAATTCTGCTGCAAAAAGATATGCCTTAATCTAGACACAAAATAATATTAGCAAAGAAAAAGGATTAAGGAAATTGCTTTTTTGTTTGTTTTGTTTGGTGGGGTTTTTTTTTGATTTTTCCTTTGGCTTTTAACTTCAGAGTCATATAAATGCACTGTGCCCTGACATTTTCCTGTCCAGTAACTTGTGAATCCAGTGGCCGCTCTTAATGCGACTTGACAGAGAATTAGGCAATTTGAGCATTTTAAGTCCATATCGAATTCTGTGGAAATAAGTAATTAGCAGCCAAATTCTCCTAATGCCCATACTGAAATTAGTGTATTGTCTGCTCACCCTTCATTAGACATCAAAGAATTCTCATGGAGAGAGAAACACCTCACGACTGTCACAGTTGTGTGATGTTTGAGCCATGCCAGACACTCAAGTTTAAATATCTCTCACTTATGCACTGGGAGAACAAGATCTTAAGAGATGAAACCATCACAGAGTTACTTGATGTGACTGGTTTTTGTCAGTAATATGCTGAAATACATATTTTGTGCAGTACTGGATCTTTTTGGATTATGGGAAGCGTAATTTGAAGCTTGAGAGAACGAGTTTTTCATTTTCTCCTGCTAGTAGGGTTAGTTATCAGACTAATATCTGATAAATTTTTCAGCTCCTTTTCAGGCAGATGTGGTTTGTTGGGATTTTTTGTTTGCATTTAGTTTAAAGAACATTCTCAAACGGCTTAAAGACCTCTCTTCTGGATCCATCTGGCTCTAGTGATCCAGAACTGACCCAGCTCCTGTAACTGTTTTTGGCTGGAGATACCAGCCTCCACTGATACAGTGAAGTGGCTGTTAATACGTGCCCCTGGTCTACTTAGGACAAGTTAGCTGACTCATGACATCATTGGAGATGGTGACCAGGGTGATCCAGAAGAGTTAGCGTACATATAGCTGAAATCTTGCAAGTCATTCAGACTTTTTACTCAGATACCATCTTTTCCTCTGGAAATGGCCAAGAGTAATTTTGCATCTATTCTGGATGCTGCATTTCCTAAACTGCCAAGCAGAGTCCTGCGTACATGCTCAGAATGTTTCGAATGCCAGATTCTTTGTACCGTTTTTTCCCACAATCAGGTGTAGTTCAGAGATGGGCACAGAGATGGCAGTGCTCTAGGATGCTGCAGATCTGTTCGCTGTGCCCTGATCAGTCATGCGGGTGGCATTCGATCTAGGTGATGCTCTCCACTCTCTGCAGGAAGTTTTGTGGAGTAAAATACTCTTGTAGGGAATGAGTTGCTGGGCTTCTGAAACCTTCTGACCCATCCACTACCTTTGGTGATTATCTTCAGAAAGAGAAACCTGCATTTTGGTTGCCAAATCAAGGGAGGTACCTGCAGTACAAAGGATTTGGATGCTTAGTCAGACGTACTGTCTTATATGGGATCATCTCTTGGCTAGCTTTAGGCCAGTCCTTGATCTTCATGCATTGTCACTGAATAACTATACAAAAGTGCTTAGCATAGCTGTTCTTAGAGGTAGGAGTCTTAATCTCTCTAATTTGCTTTCTAGAAGCTTCCTATTGTTAAACAGAGGGAATACAAACTCTGATTTACCTACATAAACCTAATCACATGTCTGTTAATACCAGTTGGAGTCACTTGGATAGTGTTTGATAATCCGTTTTCTGTCTTACTCAGGTTCGACAGAACTAGTGCTTGTAAGCCATGTTGTAAATCCATGCCACTTCTATATTCGGAGGTACTCACAGAAGAAAGAAGCAGGGATTCTGGCTAAGAAATTGCAAAACTTCTGTTGTAATGAGAGTTCGTATCTCTTGCCTTCAGATGTTTTGGAACTAGGTAAATTACTAATTTCTAAAGGTCTACATTAGGTTTAAATACTATCTTGCACTATGTCTTCCTCAGTATAATCTTTTTTCTTTTCTCCTCCCCCGCCACCCTTTACATAGGAAAGCAGTCCTTCTATGTTCTGGAATCTACAATTAATGCTTTTTGGGAAACATTGTACACATTGTTCAGTAAAGTAGTCTTTTATTAAATCATGAACAAAAACAGTAGAAGTAAGAAAGATTGCGGTTCTTCTCAACAAATTAAGTGCTTAAAGTAACCAGGGGTTGAAACACTTGGCTGTAAACGTCATGTTTTCCAGTGTTAGGTGGTAGTTGCTAACTGATAGTTCTTTTTCAGTATACTGATTTTAATGACTAGCCTAATTCTTTCATTACTTCAGTAAATCAGCTTTGTCTCATGCAAGCTTCGAGTGGACGTATTTTTCTGAAGTTCACTAACTGGATAGAAACCATTCTGGAAGTAAAAACAAAATAAAATAATCCATTGCTAAATCATTAAAATTATTTTCCAGCCCACACATTGACAATGTTACTCACTTCTAGAAAGTGTTTAGAAAACTGATAAAACCAGTGTGTAGTAGTCCTCAACTTTAATGTTTTTTTGCTAAGAGGTATAAAAAATTTGTCAGAAATTACTTAATACAAGCCAAACACCTCCTAACCTCACAGACATTGTGTAAATGAATGTGGAGAGAAAACTTCTGGTGGCTATCAAGACAAGATTTTTAATGTCTTTGTGTCTTTATTTTAGCAGTAGCACTCTTACTACCTGTGTGGAAGATAGGCAACAATAGAACATTATGCAGAACTGTAGTAATACTTACAGTGTGAAATATCTACAAATACTGAATTTAGTCTCTTTTTTTTTTATTTGCTTCCATATAGATGCTAGAACTTTTATTAAGAGTAAGGAAACTGGAATGTGGTGCCGTGGAACTATCACTGAACTAATTCCCTTAAAAAGTCAAAATAAGAGGAAGCCTTGTGGTCCAGTAAGATACAAAGTTTGTGATATTGCACTGCTGGAAGTATTCCTGATTGATTTTGGGAGCTCTGTAGTTCTGATTTTCTCAGGGTATGTTTACAGAGAGAGGTTTTTGTCTGCAATTGTTATCTTTGACTGTTGTTAATCTGGAGATTTGCGACTAAGAAATCCTCCAATCAGCTTCACACAAGCACATAACCAGATAATCAAATGTACATATGTATTTCCCATAGGAGAAGTGGCAGTGTATGTAAGTACACAGATGCTCAAGCCTTCACACCTTAAAATGTTTAACTTAGACTTGCATTGCTGAAGGGAACACGAGTCCTCAATGTTTAAAAAAAAATGCATTTCATTGAGGCTTTGTAGTTTTGTTTCAATGACATGACAGTATGCTAATTATTGCAATAATGACCTTTATTTCAAGTCTGGGATTTGATTTTGGGAGTTTTTTGATGTTGGAATTTTTTTTTGCTTTGCTTTTAAGCTGGTACTGCTTTTATTCCCATTGACAATAGGTATGTTCCCGCCAAAAGGCCCGAACCTGCTACTCTGCAAACTATTGAAACAGACGACATTTGTTTGTTTGTAAGGAAGCCGGATCGGCATATTGAGGCAGAACTTGCAGCTGTTCCTCCTTTAGCAGTACGGTGCTCACTGAAGGATATTGTTCCCAAAAATGCAGTAAGTAAAAGCTGTTTGTACTATTTCAGGAGATTTTTTTTCTTCCTAAGATTTATATTAAAGAACTTAAATACATAGTTTACAATAATCTTACTCCATTGTAAACAGAAGGAAACCCAGGAGGAGTACAGAGTATATTTTATTTTAAAAAAAAAAAGTTAAATCATCACTTGTAAAAAGATGATTTGCATTGCTTTCATTCGAAAGGAAACAAAAGCTTATAGCAGTCTGTCTTAAAAAGCCTCTGGGTTTACATATACATATTTCAGGTTTAAATCTCTCTACTCTTACTCTAGACATGTTCTTTTGTCAAATTTAAAAACAAATTACAGAACTAATATTCTTATCCTGGCTGTCTGATAACATTATGCAAGTAGTAACTTTCAAAAATCATCCAAACAGAATAAATGGCTTCAGAATTGTTAAGAGAATCTTTTCAGGGATTGTCCTTTGTCACTTACTTTTTTTTGTCACATATTGAAAAGTGTTATTTGTTCTCTATGAGTATAACAACATATAAAGTACTGTCAGCCTTTATTTCCTTAGAAAAAGGACATCTATTGCAGCATTATTTTCTTCAATATTCGCATATTTATTAGGCTTTCTTTATTTTTGCAACATTGACATGGGAACAAACTATGTCCAATGCAGCTGCGCATTTCTGGTGGTATAACTGCTGGTGGTTTGGGGGTTTTTTTACTAGTCTGATGTTGTCTGAAGTAGCTTTAAATAGCAAAGATCTGGAACAATTTTCACAGGTATGGGTAAAATGCCTTCCCTGTGTGTGCTTTCATTTTTTTCACACCTAAAAACAAACTACACAGATTTGTAGTATCAAATGAGAAATACATTAACTTGATCCAAAAGAAGTAAATTCAATCAAGCTTTTTCAAGGCAGATAAGGATGTTGTGGAGAGGAGGACTGTGTAAATTAACCAAACTATGTTGTACGTTTGTATTAAAGACACAAAAAGATAAGAATAAACTTTCAAATGTATTGAGAGAGCAGAAATATAAGTCATGAGATGATCCAATGTGTGACACTTCTGGTTTATCTATCAGAAGAATCAGAAGAGATGAAATCTTGAATCTTTAAAAGAAACATGGAAACTTGAGCCCTTTGATCTCAGTTTACTGTTAAAACCACTTATAAATCCATCATAGAAGAATAATGTCAGGTGCTCTCCTGCCTGTGGACTAGACAGTCTAACAGTGTGTTCAGTATTTCATCTGTTCAGATGCACCTGTGCTCTCTTCCTTTATATTTTATTTTATTTTATTTATTTTTTTATTTTTTATTTTATTTTTATTTTATTTTATTTTACTATTTGCATTTTTTGTTTTAACATTGTCTGACACCTTCAGTAACTTCTTTTTTCTTCCTAACACAGAGTGAAGGTTGGGGAGAGGAAGCAAAGACAAAATTTTTGGAAATGGTAAATAATAAAGTTGTTTTAATGACCATATTTAGAGAAGAAGATGGTGTTCTCATTGTGGATTTGAAAAAACCTCCATTTAATAAAATAAGCAATAACATGCCAGTGTCTCTCAAGGACGCATTAGTTTTTTTGGACTTGGCAAGGTATGTGTTTTCCTTCAGTTTATGCTCTTATGCCATAAGTGATAGCAGCATTATAATTATAAAGTGAAGTTTGCCAAGCGAGTTGTTTTTGCAGTGTTTGATATATTAATGTGTGATGTATTAATCTTCAGCAGTATCTGTTGATTTCCTCTTTTTACCTTCACTAATAAGCACTGTGGCATACTCATTTGCATTAGTCAGGCCTTTGTTTGGATAACGAACTTTATTTTAGACAGTGACAAAATTTAAATTTCTGTACAAGTTTGAATAACAAGGTGGTGAAAGGAGAAGCCCTTAGCGTCTCCTGCGGACAAGAAAACACAGAAATCAGCCTTGGATCTGTTTGATTTGACTGGTAGGCAGTGACAGGCTAGTTAGCACATCTGAACCAGCCGTGTAATGTGTTGCATATAGCACAACAAATAGGAGAAACAGTGATAGGACGTAAGAGGGAGCTTGGTGTTGGCATTAGGACAGAGGAGAGCTGCTTTGGAGGGACCGGTGGAAGAGACAGGAGATAGAGAACATCAGCAATTTGGTGTTTGGGTACTGGGGTATGACATGCAAATCTGTAGGAAATCATAGTTCATTTTACTGCACGCAGAGAAAGGTCTTTTTTTATATTTGAGCATAACTAGATATGGTGATGAGAGCTGTGGGAGATATTTTTCTGCTGCATCTGTGATCTTCAGGTAATTGCTTTTTCTCCTAAGTGGGAAAAAGGAAATCTAAAAATGGTATTGTCAATGTAGTGGATTCTAGCCTTTTCCTATATTTTTTTTTAACAATTTAAATGTATGCTAATGCATCCCAAATAAAAAAATCTTTTTAGGAGCCAGCTGCCATGTATCCTTCTTCGTATGTTACATTTGTGATGGGAGAAGCATTAAAGACAACAGGCTGCAGCAACTACAAGAAGGACAGTTCAAGCTATTCATACAAACATGAATCAAGTTATTTTTATAAGACCGTTTTGTGTTTTTCTTGTGAAACTTGACATTTGAATATAAAAGGGTTCCTTCTCATTGAATTTTGACAGAATTTATTCAAAATTTCATTTTGTTTACCTTAGGTTTAGATCACAGCTTCTCAGTCAGTTAGAAAATAATACCGTCTTGCAGTATTGTCCACCTAAGATTCCACAAGAAAGAGAAGAAGTCTTTGTTGTAGTTTGTCACATTGATAGTCCAAGTGATTTCTATCTCCAGTTGGTAAGTTTAGAAATAAGGTCTATTTACATAAAACTTTGAACAGACATTTTAATGTTGAGCTACTTGTAGTCCACATTAAGTAAAGTACAATTTCCATTAACTTCTGTCACTTGTTACCAGTTTTAGGATTCCTAGAATTAATAGGATAGATTAATTCCTGCAATCCTAGATTAATTCCAGGAAATCTTAGAATTCCATAAAGTTAACATTTTTTGGTCAGTTTTGTTACATGGTTAATTCCCATGTGGGTGTGTAGTGTTTTACTGTTTAGAGACAGAACAAATGTTTCCACTGTTTGAACAGAACAAATGTTTCCACGTTTGTTAGGCTTTTAAATTCACTTTATGTGTTCATAACCACTGTTTAATTGGGGGGGGAGGGGAGGCAGATAGGAAGTACACTGCTAGAAAAAATGTCTCTTAAAAGAGCCAAAATGATCATTTTAAAAAAAAAAACGTCTAGTGTGTATGTATGTTTTGGTTTTCTTATTTTAGAGAGAGAGCCTGGATTCTTTAGCTCTTCAAAAGAAAATCTGGGAGGTGTATAAACATGAGTGTGGGAAAAACTTAGAAATTGTCTGCCCACTTGAAGGCCAAGCCTGTATTGCCAAACAGAAAGATGGGAATTGGTACAGAGCACAGATTATAGGTGAAGTATTGATTCTTTCATTCTAATGCTGGGTTGCAAAATCAAATGTACTAAATCAGAGTCACGCGCTGGACGTGTATGGTAACAAACAGCCATTATTTTTACTAGGCATTCTTACGCAAACACATAGGTTCATAAAGTCAGTAGTAATAATTCGTGTTACATTATTTTGCTATTAATGGAGTGTTTTATACATCTTTTTTTAAATTAAGAGAAGCAATATACTTCGTTTTTGATATATTATTGATGTTCTATTATATAATTATTTTTATTAATGTTTCACTATTACAGTTTGAACTATAGATTTGCCTATTATAGCCAACCTTCTGAATGTAATTGATGTTAATAATTCCTCGTAGTAATTCCGAAGGGGATGAGAAGCGTACTTGAGCTGACCTCTGTGTCGACTGTATGGGCAGTGTAGCATGCCTCTATGCTGATATGTCTACTTGGCATGTATTTAGTGTGCCAGTATCTCATGATCTCAAAAAGTGATTAGATGGAAGGGGACCAAAATGCTAACCCTGTCATTTCAGGAACCGAAAAGAGCTGGCCCTTAAAGAAAATAGTTTTTGAATTGGGTTATAGAACATTTGAAAATGTGATATTTTATGATTATATGGTGTAAATGTATATTTTGCTCTGAAATTCTGTTGCTTTAACCTGTATCAGATATTCATTTTGTGTTTTAATAACTTTGATTGTTTTTCTTTAAGGGCTGCCAAGTCGTCAAGAAGTTACGGTTAAATATGTTGACTTTGGCAACGTTGCTAACTTAAATCTTAGAGACATACGCAGAGTAAAAAAGGAGTTTCTGAGCTCTCCAGAAAAGGTAAATTAATGCTGGCCTGGATTAAATACGCAAAATTAATAGAATTTCAATGGATGGAAGGGGAAAGAGAGGCTTGTTAACATTCTGAAGTAAAGAAAATGTTAAGCAAGTTCCTTTTCACATAGATTTATTATGTGATTTATTTAATATGTTTTGGGTGCACTTTGAAAACTCTTACGTTTTTTTATGTCATTCGGTTTTTAATGAAATCTAATGTTACCTTGTAGTGAGAAGGTGTATATGCATTGTGCATGTGTGTCTTTAATTCGAATACCTTCTTTTACTCCATAGTGAGACAAATTAATTGTTACATTCCTTCATTTTCAAATCATGGAATCATAGAATGGTTTGGGTTGGAAGGGACCTCGAAGATCATCTAGTTCCAACCCCCTGCCATGGGCGGAGACACCCTCAACTACACCAGGTTGCTCAAACCCTCGTCCAACCTGGCCTTGAACACTTCCAGGGATGAGGCATCTACAACTTCTCTGGGCAACCTGTTCCAGTGCCTCACCACCCTCACAGTGAAAAATTTCTTCCTTATATCCAATCTAAATCTCCCCTCTTTCAGTTTAAAGGCATTGCCGCTTGTCTTATCACTACATACCCTTGTAAAAAGTCCCTCTCCAGCTTTCCTGTAGAGGCCCCCTTTAAGTACTGGAAAGCTGCTATAAGATCACCCCGGAGCCTTGTTTTCTCCAGGCTGAACAGCCCCAACTCTCTCAGCCTGTCTTCATAGCAGAGGTGCTCCAGCCCTCGGATCATCTTCGTGGCCCTCCTCTGGACTTGCTCCAGCAGCTCCATGTCCTTCTTGTGTTGGGGATTCCAAAGCTGAACACAGTATTCCAGGTGGGGTCTCACAAGAGCAGAGTAGAGGGGCAGAATCACCTCCCTTGACCTGCTGGCCACGCTTCTTTGGATGCAGCCCAGGATACGATTGGCTTTCTGGGCTGCCAGTGCACATTGCTAGCTCATGTTGAGCTTCTCGTCCACCAGCACTCCCAAGTCCTTTTCCTCAGGGCTACTCTCAATCCATTCTCTGCCCAGCCTGTACTTGTGCATGGGATTGCCCCGACCCACGTGCAGGACCTTGCACTTGGCCTTGTTGAACTTCATGAGGTTCTCACAGGCCCACCTCTCCAGCCTATCAAGGTCCCTCTGGATGGCATCCCTTCCCTCCAGCGTGTCCACAACACCACACAACTTGGTGTCATCTGCAAACTTGCTGAGGGTGCACTCGATCCCACTGTCCATATCACCAATAAAGATGTTAAATAGCACTGGCCCCAGTACTGACCCCTGAGGAACACCACTCGTCACTGGCCTCCACGTGGACATTGAACCATTGACCACAACTCTTTGAGTGCGACCGTCCAGCCAATTCCTTATCCACCAAGTGGTCCATCCATCAAAACCACGTCTCTCCAGTTTAGAGACACGGATGTCATGTGGGACGGTATCAAATGCTTTGGGTAAGTCCAGGTAGACGATGTCACAGAATCACAGAATGTTAGGGCTTGGAACGGACCTCAAAGGATCATCTAGACCAATCCCCCTGCCGAAGCAGAACCACCTAGATCAGATCACACAAGAACGCGTCCAGGTGATTTTTGAACATCTTCAGAGAAGGAGACTCCACAACCTCTCTGGGCAGCCTGTTCCAGTGTTCTGTTACCCTTACTGGGAAGAAGTTCTTCCTCATGTTTAAGAGGAACCTCCTATGTTCCAGCCTATATCAATTTCCCCTTGTCCTGTCATTGGATGCCAGTGAGAAGAGCCTGGCTCCATCCTCATGACAGTCATCCTTTACATATTTATAAACATTAATGAGGTCCCCCCTCAGCCTCCTCTTCTCCAAGCTAAAGAGACCCAGCTCCCTCAGCCTTTCCTCATAGGGCTATGCTCCACTCCCTTAATCATCTTTGTGGCCCTGCGCTGGACTCTCTCAAGCAGTTCCTTGTCCTTCTTGAACTGAGGGGCCCAGAACTGGACACAATATTCTAGATGTGGCCTCACCAGGGCAGAGCAGAGGGGGAGGAGAACCTCTCTTGACCTACTAACCACATCCCTTCTAATACACCCCAGGATGCCATTGGCCTTCTTGGCCACAAGGGCCCATTGCTGGCTCATGGTCATCCTGCTGTCCACCAGGACCCCCAGGTCCCTTTCCTCTGTGCTGTTCCCCAACAGTTCAGTCCCCAACTTGTAGTGGTACCTGGGGTTGTTCTTACCCAGATGCAAGATTCTACACTTGCCCTTGTTATATTTCATTAAATTTCTCCCCGCCCAACTCTCCAGCCTGTCTAGGTCTCTCTGAATGGCAGCACAGCCTTCAGGTGTGTCAGCCACTCCTCCCAGTTCAGTGTCATCAGCAAACTTGCTGACCATGCACTCTATTCCCTCATCCAAGTCATCAATGAATATGTTGAACAATACAGGTCCCAGTACCGACCCTTGAGCAACTCCACTGAATACAGTCTTCCAACTGGACTCTGTCCCATTGACCAATACTCTCTGGCTTCTATCCTTCAGCCAGTTCACAGTCTACCTCACTATCCGAGGTGGATGTCAGTTACTCTTCCCCTATCCATCAATGCTGTAACCTCATCATAGAAGGCCACCAAATTAGTCAGGCAGGATTTGCCCGTAGTGAAGCCATGTTGGCTGTCACCAATCGCCTTCTTATTTTCTATGTGCCTTAGCATAGTCGCCAGGAGGATCTGCTCCATGATCTTTCTGGGCACAGAGGTGAGAATGACTGGCTTGTAGTTAGTTCCCTGGGTCTTCTTTTTTTCCCTTTTTAAAAATGAGGGCTATGTTTCCCCTTTTCCAGTCAGTGGGAACTTCACCAGATTGCCACGACTTCTGAAATATGAT
This sequence comes from Tauraco erythrolophus, assembly GCF_009769465.1. Classification (NCBI taxonomy): domain Eukaryota; kingdom Metazoa; phylum Chordata; class Aves; order Musophagiformes; family Musophagidae; genus Tauraco; species Tauraco erythrolophus. Next base: position 117,422,902 of record NC_141465.1, on the reverse strand, counting down.
GGATAGTGGCTTAGCAACTTCATCTACCAGTTCCCTCAGGACCCGTGGATGCACCTCATCAGGTCCCATGGACTTGTGCACCTTCAGGTTCCTTAGATGGTCTCAAACCTGATCTTCTCCTACAGTGGGTTGTTCTTTCTTGCAGCTCCTGCCTTTGCCTTCTGTGACTTGGGCTGTGCAGCTGGAGCTCTTGCCAGTGAAGACTGAGGCAAAGAAGTCATTGAGAACCTCAGCCTTCTCCATATCCTGAGTAACCAGGTCTCCTGTTTCCTTCTGGAGAGGGCCCACATTTCCCCTAGTCCTCCTTTTATCACTGATATACCTATAGAAGCTTTTCTTGTTGCCCTTGATGTCTCTGGCCAGATTTAATTCTATCAGGGCTTTAGCTTTCCTGACCTGATCCCTGGTTGCTCAGACAATTTCTCTGTAATCTTCCCAGGCTACCTGTCCTTGCTCCCACCCTCTGTAAGCCTTCTTTTTGTGTCGGAGTTGATCCAGGAGCTCCTTGTTCATCCATGCAGGCCTCCTGGTGTTCCCACCTGACTTCACCTTTGTTGGGATGCACCGCTCCTGAGCTTGGAGGAGGTGCTCCTTGAATATTGTCCAGCTTTCTTCGGCCCCTCTTCCCTCCAGGGCTTCATCCCATTGTACTCTAGCGAGGAGATCCCTGAAGAGGCCGAAGTCTGCTCTCCTGAAATCCTGGGTAGTGAGCTTAATGATGATCTAATGATGGTCTTTTGGAAAAATTATATTTTTCTTTGGTTTATGGTATTTAAATTTTGGTGTTTTCCTAACTTCAGATATTGTAGGGATTTTCCTCTTCTGACAAGGAGAAGAACTGAGTGGGAAGTGATATGGCAAAGTATTTCTGTGAAATAAAAAACGCACATAAGTAGAACATAATTCTTTTTTTTTCAGCTGTTCCATTTGATAGTTCTGGTTGGCATCCATAATTATGCTAAACTTTAAAACTTTGTATGTTGATAGGGGTTTTTTAAGCAGTTGTAGGCACCAGAAGTAATTGTTGTAACTAAGGTTGACCAGCATCTTTTACTGAAAATAAGATTTAATTGTTTATACTTTGAGAAGATGTTTCTGGGGAAAGTTTCAGCCAAAATAATTGAGGCTTTTTTGACAGCAAGGGAGAGGAAACATTCTGAAAATGGCAAAATGTTCCTGCAGCTGCCATGTCTTAATGCTTCAGATCAGAATGGCTAATGAATAAGGGTGTTGGGATTTTTGATGTGCATTAGCCCATCATTCCAGCTGATTGCTTGTTACTGACCAAATGCAAATCCTCAGAAAAATCCGTTAAGAGTTTGTCAGCTCTTGAGCACATACTACTAGGCCTCCTCACTTTGAACATAAAGGAGAAGAGGCGTTAGACTTACAGATACAAAACCCATGGGTTATTCCAAAATTTCAGTGTTCGTGTGCCATATATAGGTTATGGTAAAACACTCTGGCAAGGTGTTTACACTTGAAGTTTGTGTAAGAAACAACAACTTCCTGTTGCCATTAGTTTTAATGCAGGTAATAAAAAGATCAGCAGGCTTGAGTCTGCCTATGTGTTGCTATGGTTTCACATCTTTTATATTTAAAAAAAAAGTTTTTAAGGATTTAAAATTCTTTGAAACATGAATGAACACAAGAGTGCAAAATCAAGCATTCAGAAGGTAGAGTTTCAGCAGTGAGCCTGGTTGTTCACTTAGTCTATGCTATTGCATATAAGCGTTGGTAAGGCTTCACTCCTGATCACATACTGTTACGAGAGAAGTCAGACTTTTTTCAGCCCGTTAATACAGTTTACAGGCATTTTAATGGACTTGAGTGGTGCAGAAATCTTGGCCAAGACTGGAATGAGCAGTGCTTGATGTAGTATTGGTTTTGTCATCCACGGCCCTTTCTTTTAATGGTTATTTAACCTGTCAGTCAGTCCTATTTTCATATTCCTGACTGCCCATATTGTAAGAATATCTGCACAAAACATTCTTATTTCTTTTGTCTTCATTTCTTTTCTCTCCTATTTCCCCCATGTGTGTTATTCTTCTTTCTTTTGGTGCAATAAACGAGAAGAAGGAAATAATAACATTCACAGTTAATTTAAAATTGAGCCGTAGTGTAGCCGCTAAGGTTTGCAATAAAGATGTTAAACAAAAATTCTTTTAATGAAAGTACTTCACCTGATCTGATTTCCTGTGTGTCTTTTTTTTATGTCTCCTAATTAATACCTTTCAAAAATGTAGTAGAAATTTTCTGACATAGGTACTGTGGTAGTCTGGTTTCTCTGTGTTTAGCCCTTCAGAATTCTACAATGATGTAGTCATGTTAATCTTGGATGCTTTGTGTCTGGGTTATTACATCGTGATAAGCAAAACAGGATGAAGGCTTTCTTTATCACCTCTCTGCAATAATCTTTCCTGATCTCTGCAGTCAATTCTAGCCTAACCGTAAAGGGAGGCAAGGAGAAGTAAGCCCTTTCTATTTCACTAAGAATGTATTTGAATTTGAGGTTCATGTTCAGCTGCCACTGGGGAGGGGGGATCATCTTAAATCAAATCAAATAATGGTAATGTGGAACCAGAAGCCAAGGTCATGATGTTTTGCTGTCCTGCATGAGTGCAAAGCAAAGGCTGTAATTTGGATGTGATGAGATGGTCTTCATATGTGATGGTAGATACATAATTTGAGTTACTCTTCAGGCAATCAGGTGCAGGCTGGCTTACATTGAGCCTTATAAAGGGGCAAATGAGTGGAACAGAGAAGCCAAGGAAAGATTTGAAGAAATTACTGAAGATAAACTTATGCTATGTTCAGTTGTTGGTAAGTTATCATGAGTGTATTAATTTATATTTAAATATTATTAAATTAACTCAAATGTAGAAGCATGCACTTTCGTATTTTAAATGGTATTTATTTGAAATGCTTGTGTTCATACTTGCCACAGGTAGCCTGGAGTGAGAATATGTAAATGTGAACTAATTGGAGGAGGCATAACAGATAAAACTTGTGACAAAAGTTCTGTTCGTGTCTTCTCTTACACCAGCATTAAGTGATAAAAATATCCTGATTTATTAAGATGGGCTTGTTTCCAAAAGTACTTCCTATCCTTGACTCTTCCTGACTTTATTGGTAGCTGGGAGTGTGATAAGTGCTGCTCTAAAACATTACAGGAAAAAAAAAAGAAATTCAGATAACACGTACATGCCTTAGTAGGATTTTTTTCAATGCCATTTATTGTTAGTATGCAGCTAGGTATTTTTCAACACCTATGGAATAGTGGTTTGGACTTCATCTAATAAATGAAATTACATGTAGCAGTTAGTTTCTTTGTATGAAAATATTTTGTAATTATTGCTGTATTTTAAGTTAATTTTATAGATATGTGTGAAGCTAATCCTCTACATATTGCTAATGTTCAGAATCAATTGTTTTATAAATCAAATGTAATTTTACGAACTTCTGTCTTTTAGTACCATTTGCCATGCTTCCAAAGCCATAGTCTTTTTACTGTCATTAAATGGCACTAATTATGTTTATATTATTCACAGAAATTTTAGATAATAACGTCTTATCTGTTGAACTCTTTGACTCCTCTGCTCTTCATGGAAGAAGCTTTAGTATTAACAGCCAGCTAGTTAAAGAAGGCCGAGCATCCTATATACCTGGGTAAGTACACTGTGCATAACTTGAAGTACTTAGAAATACTGAATTTGCATAACAAAATTACTGGCTTTAGTATGTTACCTCCAGTGGCTGGAATTTACTGCATTTGTGATAAATTCATTACAAATCACATTCTTCAACTGATGGACGTTACAGAGTGTAACTGCAGTTTGGCATAGTTGAATTCTCAAACTAAATCATGACTAACAGTATTTATTGAAATTGATTCAAAAGTTGGAGATTAAATGTTTGCATCGTACCTGTAATGTGTTTAAGTGCCAAATCTTCCCAAACTGGTTATCATTAAGGATCCCATTCCCTTGTAGTAAGAAAAGAAATACCACTTTTGTGTGTTTAACTTGCACCTAGAGTAAGTCACCTCTTTTGGAAGTTCTGTTAATAGAAAACAAATACTCACATAACCAGCTATGACAGCGACAGACAGAGGATTTGGGAATACTGCTGGGGGGAGGTGAGGCTGATAAGGAGATAGCACTGCTGCATTTAATTTGTTGGCTTTTTGAAAACATAATCCACGGGCTATATTCATGAAAATCAATAATTATTTTTTCATTAATAATATTGTTTAATACTGATGAAAATAAAAAGATTGTTCAATAGAAAGTTTTGATGCCTTTTTCAGGAGGTTACTCCTGCAGCCCCTCTCCCCAGCTACCAACATGTTGCCAGTTACACCCAGTGCACTATGTCTTTTAGTTGGAATGATGTTTCCGTTTGGGGACGACGACAACGACAAGGGGGTTGTTTTTTGGGGGCTTTGGGGGTTTTTGGCTTGCTTTATTTCCCAGTGTGCATAGGTCTCTAGCCCTCCAGAGCTCATTTGTCACTTTCTCACTGAATTTCCCATTTGTGAAGATGGATGTCTGCAAGAAGGCAAGAGACTGGTGAATGATTTAAACCTCCTTCAGGTCGTTTAGAAACACTTTTGGGTTATGATTACTCTTCCATGTTTAATGCTGCTGAGGGATACCCAGGCCAGCTCTAAACTAGTATAAGACAATATAAGCAGGAGAACACAGTTCTCTATTGAAGCTGACTTGCTGACAAGCAAACATCAGTAATCTTACTCTTGCGTAAGTAATCTCGTACTCTTGCGGGATAGGAAGTAGTCCATACAGAATTCCAGGAAGAAACCTTGGAGTCTGAAGTTCATTCCAAATTGATTGTTTTTTCTGGTGGATCTGCAATGATAATGCTATATTGGAGTTACTGGAGAGGGGGTGGTAAGACATGTAATATGTAGAGAGAACTCTGTGGCAGATTGCGTCTGTCCATTTCATAGTTCAGACTAGTTGGACGCATGGTAAGCATATTTATGAGCTATGGTGTTCTTTTCTTTCCTGATTCTACAAGTTAGCTGTTTTACCCAGCAGTTTCCAAGCATCTGCATTGGGAAGGTTTGCATAAATAATTGTGCAGCAGTATGTAGTAGATGATTCAATACTTTATGGAATTTTCTCTCTGATAGAGCAATTTGTTTTCTTCCCGTGAAGAAAAAGACAGGTAGATCTCTGAAAACAGAATAGAGTTTCTTCCTGGAAGCCCAGAAGCGGCCAGCAGTTAAATTCATGCTTGGTGTCTGCTTTAGTCAGCGATGCTTACAAGAAACCCGTTCTTTTGCATTAACAGGTTTTTTTTTTCAAACTGCAATCTCTTATGTTTCTAGTTGGCACTATTCACACAGACTTGTACAAAGCTGGGCTGTGGCTCAAAATACATACCAGCCAACTCTTGATGGCCGTTTGGCTTTAGAATCATAGAATCAAAGAATGGTTAGGGTTGGAAGGGACCTTGAAGATCATCTAGTTCCAACCCCCTTGCCATTGGTAGGGAAACCCTCCACTACACCAGGTTGCCCAAAGCCTCATCCAATCTGGCCTTGAACACTGCCAGGGATGGGGCATCCACAACTTCTCTGGGCAACCTGTTCCACTGCCTCACCACTCTCAGAGTGAAAAATTTCTTTCTTATATCCAATCTAAATCTCCCCTCTTTCAGTTTAAATCCATTGCCCCTTGTTGTATCACTACACGCCCTTGTAAAAAGACCCTCTCCAGATTTGCTGTAGGCCCCCTTTAGGTACTGGAAAGCTGCTATAAGGTCACCCTGGAGCCTTCTCTTCTCCAGGCTGAACAACCCCAACTCTCTCAGCCTGTCTTCATAGCAGAGGTGTTCCAGCCCTCGAATCATCTTCGTGGCCCTCCTCTGGACTCGTTCCAGTAGCTCTATGTCCTTCTTGTGCTGGGGATTCCAGAGCTGAACACAGTATCCCAGGTGGGGTCTCACGAGAGCAGAGTAGAGGGGCAGAATCACTTCCCTCGACCTGCTGGCCATGCTCCTTTTGATACAGCCCAGGATACAATTGGCTTTCTGGGCTGCCAGCTCGCATTGCTGGCTCATGTTGAGCGTCTCATCCACCAGCACTCCCAAGTCCTTTTCCTCAGGGCTACTCTCAATCCATTCTCCGCCCAGCCTGTACTTGTGCATGGGATTGCCCCGACCCACGTGCAGGACCTTGCACTTGGCCTTGTTGAACTTCATGAGGTTCTCACAGGCCCACCTCTCCAGCCTATCAAGGTCCCTCTGGATGGCATCCCTTCCCTCCAGCGTGTCCACAACACCACACAACTTGGTGTCATCTGCAAACTTGCTGAGGGTGCACTCGATCCGACTGTCCATGTTGCCAACAAAGATGTTAAATAGCACTGGTCCCAGTACCGACCCCTGAGGAACACCACTCGTCACTGGCCTCCACGTGGACATTGAACTGTTGACCACAACTCTTTGAGTGCAACCATCCAGCCAATTCCTTATCCACCAAGTGGTCCATCCATCAAAACCACGTCTCTCCAGTTTAGAGATAAGGATGTTGTGTGGGACAGTATCATATGCTTTGGATAAGTCCAGGTAGACAATGTCAGTTGCTTTTCCCCTATCCATCAATGCTGTAACCTCATCATAGAAGGTCACCAAATTAGTCAGGCAGGATTTGCCCTTAGTGAAGCCGTGTTGGCTATCACCAATCACCTCCTTGTTTTCTATGTGCCTTAACATAGTCAGCAGAAGGATCTGATCCATGATCTTGCCAGGCACAGAGGAGAGACTGACTGGCCTGTAGTTTTCTGGGTCTTCTTTTTTCCCCTTTTTAAAGATGGGCGTTATGTTTCCCGTTTTCCAGTCATTGGGAACTTCACCAGATTGCCACGACTTCTGAAATATGATGGATAGTGGCTTAGCAACTTAACTTTGTTCTATCCAGTTCACACAATTTAAACTAGTTTTCATTGAGGTATTATCATGACCGTAACTCTACTTAGGAAAGTTCTAGCACCAGTGTGTTGTGTTTGTGTCTTCAGGGAATGCTGGAATGGTAAACGTTTCACAAATGTTAATATTCTTTACTTCTGAAATGAATGTTTACACATCTTAGAAGCTGAATGTTGCAGCTTTCACTCGGAGGCAACATTGGTTTCCAGAAGCATGATACTAGTGATTTGATGACTTTTAAGCCAGACATAAACATTAATGCTCAGAAGCCTGTTTGTGTCAGGCTTGCTTTTCTGCTGGCAGCCTATATTGCATAGTGCTTTCATCTGTTAGTAGAATGTGCAAGGATACCTTCTGAAGGAGAAGAAAAACAAGTTACTATAATGAGTGTTTCAGAAATAGTATTTAGAAATGTTTTTATGTTTTGGTGGGATTTTTTCCTAAGTTATTTGTTATTCTTCACTCTCCTTCATGTTGAATTATTCCTGTCCTGTTGAACTATGATTATTGAGCTCTTTTTCATTTTGTTTAAAATGTGTTTAAACTTTCCTTTCTAATTACTTTATGCTCTTTACAGGTCCACTGAAATTACTGCTGTAAGGCCTGATGAAATATGGGATGTTCCTTCAGAAGTAATTCCTGAAACCTTGGAAGCGTTAAATCCTATAGACATGGAATCTGTGGATGAAGGAGATTTTGAATCACTGCCTAAGAAAGAGCTACAAGCGAGAATTACTCACGTTGTGTCTCCTAGTAAAATTTTTATACAGTGGCTGTCATCAGAAAGTATACTGAAAAGGTACTAAAATGCAAAGAACTTTTCTCAACTTAAAGCAGTTTTACTACAAACTGGTGAAGTATAGTTAGAACAAACTGATTAGGGTTGCATTTAGCACGGAGTACTCTTTTGAATGCTGTTGACTTGCTTTGTTGAAGAAAGTATAGGAATAGAAGACCAATTGGCACTGCGTTGTGGTTTATTAAATATTTGTGATTCCAAATTAAGTACATGATCTAGCTCCTGTTTCATACCAGTTTTAATGTAGTGGTATTGAGGACTGATAAATGCAACATTGTCCAAGAAGATTAAATCTTTCTTCTCGCTCTTTTCTTCTCCTCATTCCTTCATTAGAAATCTTACTAATACCAGTATCCTAAGTCATAGAACTTCAATGAAGTTATTTCTTTCAACATGATTCTGATATGCTGTTAGGAAAGTTGGAAGGCTATTTCTAGACATAGTGTATCAACTTTCCTTTGGTAGATACTTAGGTAACATTTAGGTAATAGTGTGTACTGTTCGAAGACAGTTGGATAGAAATATCATTGTTTAGTGCAAGTCACCTATTTTCTGCCTCTTATTTCTCCTTTCTTTCATGTAGCTACCTAGAGTCCCATTGAATTAGTCATGACACTGAATGAGTACCACACTTTCAAGCTGTCAAGAGAAAATAGTGCATCTTTCAAGTGGTGATATTCAGAAGGATCAGGATCGCTCAGATTAATTCCGTTGTTTACAAAAACATGATAGTTTTCCAGAATTTTAACCAGATTGCTTGTGTTTTGAAGCTCCATTTCATGTATTCCTAACATGTCATGAAGAAAAACTACAGTGTTACGTGTCTGTTTAACAGTTACTAAAACTTTACTGTATGCTAGTTAAGCAGTAATGGATTAAATAAACACTTTATTCACTGGATAAAATTTTACCACAAGAAAAGCTTTTTTTGAATGTTAGTTTGCAGGAGAAGATGGCTACCTTCTACAAAGAATCCCAGCCACAGTCCGTGAAGTGGGAAAGGAGTATGCACTGTGCTGTTTATGTACATGATTTGAAACAGTGGCAAAGAGGTCAAATAAGCAGGATTGTCTCTAAAACGAGTGCAGAGGTAAACCTGTTACCATAAGAGTGTTCATGCTTTTATTTCTAAAGTTCATAAGCGTTCATTGATTAAAATAGTGTCTAATCTTTGCTTCTTACTTCTGTGTTAGTATTTCTCATATGGCCTTTTGCTTTTGTCAGGAGTTTCATTTATATTGTACGTTGCTGCAAATAAGATTACTGTCTCATAAAAGCTCAGATGCTTTTCACGGAGAACCTGGTGGTTGAGGAAGGCTCATGAGGTTGACTTTGTGTATGTCTATGCTACACTTTGCAACATAGCACAGATTGCCAAGCTATAGCCTAACAGTTTAGCTTATGTTCCAGAAGCTGTGTGAACATGAGGATCACATTAATTCAAGCTTAATGATACTTGCTGAAAGATGGAACCAGTTGAACTGAGTGCAGCGCCATAGGAACACATGTAGTCATGCTGTTCCTTGAACCCTAAACTGATGGTGATGCCCTGTGCCGTGTAGGTGTAACATTTTCCACAGTAACTTCTCACAGAGTGATGCTTTAAACGTGTTTTGTTGCACTCATTTGAAAAGAGTAAGGAGCATCACAAGAGGCATGTCGTGAATAGATAACTACCTACCTCAAAAGTAAGAGTGGCTTTCTAATCATACAGATAATCTGGCACTGGATTACCGTTAGTTCTCTCTACCATCATCAGATTGTGCCTGTGGGTCTTGTTAGTGTGAAGCAGAAGTGAGACTTTCTATACTTCTGGTTTGCATCATCTGCTTTCTAAGGCTAAGAGCCCTCAAACAACTGTTTAACCGTGTCGGAATAAAAAGCAAGGGGTGGAGGGGAGCTGGTTCAGCATTTCACAGAATCACAGAATGTTAGGGATTGGAAGGGACTTCAAAGGATCATCTAGTCCAATGCCCCTGCCGGAGCAGGACCACCTAGATCAGATCACACAAGAATGCGTCCAGGTGGGTTTGGAACATCTCCAGAGAAGGAGACTCCACAACCTCTCTGGGCAGCCTGTTCCAGTGTTCTGTTACCCTTACTGGGAAGAAGTTCTTCCTCATGTTTAAGCGGAACCTCCTGTGTTCCAGCTTATATCCATTTCCCCTTGTCCTATCGTTGGATGCCAGTGAGAAAGTCTGGCTCCATCCTCATGACAGTCACCCTTTAGATATTTATCAACATTAATGAGGTCCCCCCTCAGCCTCCTCTTCTCCAAGCTAAAGAGACCCAGCTCCCTCAGCCTTTCCTCATAAGGGAGATGCTCCACTCCCTTCATCATCTTTGTGGCCCTCAGTTTCTAGTTTACAAATTTAAATGCGCCAACATAACTGAAGCAGGGGAAAAACAATTTTCTTATTCAATTAACAGTCTCTGTAAAGTTGTTTAACTCCCTTTGAGCACATTTGTGTGTTCGCCTGGTACACTGGTAGTCGTTCGTGTTGGGTGATGGAGTACTTCAGTGCGAAGGTCACTCGCTGAATCCTGGTGATGTTTGTTTGGATTTTATTTAACCTATTCAGGCATGCTTTGAATTAGCATTTGTTACAGATAACACTAAGAGAGGGGTTTTTTTCTGTTTCATTGTGGTTCTTCTCTATAACAGGTAATACTTTATGATTATGGAGCTGAAAAAACAGTGGATATCAGCTGTCTAAGAAAACTTGAGGAAAATATGAAGATAATCAGTACATTAGCAATAGAATGTTCCTTGGCAGATGTAAGGTAGCCTTTGCCTTATACTGAATAGCAGTATTAGAAACCTAATAATGACATAACCATATTTTCCAGTGTTAGCATTGATTATTGAAGATTTGGATGTGGTTTGCTTTTTGAATAGAGAAGAATTGGGGTGGTGGCTGTGACTGTTTTATAAAGGTTTTTTTTTCCTAAGAGTTCCGCTACATATCAGTAACACAGAAATCATGCTATAGAAAGAAACAATATTTATAGGGTGAATTATAAAATACTGGACAGATGACAGAGGTTTTTCTTAATTCTCTGAATGCTTTTTTTCTTGACTCAGAATTTCAGATGAGTTAGATCTCATGAAAATGCACAGGAGATCTCTTTTCTAGACTATAGAAAAAAGAGAGAAGCAGGGTATTCTCCTGTGCATTTGTTTGTGTGCTGTCTGTGCTTGAAGAAAAAATAATCGTGTTTGTAATACCCATTCCCTGAATGAATATAAAAAGCCCAATTTGTAGATAAGTATGGATTTTCCTTTGTTCTGTTAAGACAGGTGTCAAATTTCTGAAACTCGTTATCCTCCTCAGTTTTGAAGTTTTGGCATTATATTTTGGAATTTTTCCTGTCATATAGCTCATAGAATCATAGAATGGTTAGAGTTGGAAGGGACCTTAAGGACCATCTAGTTCCAAACCCCCTGCCATGGGCAGGGACACCCTCCACTACACCAGGTTGCTCAAAGCCTCATCCAACCTGGCCTTGAGCACTTCCAGGGATGGGGCATCCACAACTTTTCTGGGCAACCTGTTCCAGTGCCTCACCACCCTCATTGTAAATTTCTTCCTTACATCTAGTCTAAATCTCCCCTCTTTCAGTTTAAAGCCATTGGCCCTTGTCCTATCACTACATGCCCTTGTAGAAAGTCCCTCTCCAGCTTTCCTGTAGGCCCCCTTTAGGTACTGGAAAGCTGCTCGAAGGTCTCCCCGGAGCCTTCTCTTCTCCAGGCTGAACAACCCCAACTCTGTCAGCCTGGCTTCATAGATATAGATCCAGAGATGAATAACCATTTCTTTTGACTGTTGACTGTAATGGAGATGGTCTTTTTTCCCTGACAGTAAAGGCAGTTTCAAGAAAATCAAAACTCAGTGAAGGGAAGGGTTTGTGGTTAGGATCAGGAGATGCCAACTTCTCTTGTACTAAAGGAGATTATAATTTGTTCTATGTTAGACCAACAGGTGGAAGCACACAGTGGACAGCAACGGTGTGTGAATGTTTATCCTATTACCTAACCGGAGCACAAGTAAAAATAATCATAGAGGTTTGTAGTCAAAACCAGTGGTATTTGTAAAATTTCTGTCAAGTTGTCTGTTAATTTCATATTTTTCTGAATATTTTCACTCTTCAAAGTAGTCCTGAGCGGAACTTGCTTAGATTGCTGTTTGCTGTACGGAGAAGGATGCTTTTTCTTTTTTCTGCTTTATTTTTGTTATTCACTGGAGCATTAGAGGTGTTTGGCTACTCAGTGTGCAAAGAACACAGTCTTAGATATATTTAGTTACTGAAGAGTAGTGTTTACATCTTTGGGACCACTAGATGCTGACAACTGTTACGGGCAGATGAGCAAGAATCTCATGTTGTTGATGAGAATAGTTTCAGCAGCTGCCATATTAGTTTTTGAGCCTCAGAAACTGAAAGAACATGTCTTATGCTGTATGCATGTCTTCTACTAGTTAAAAAAAAAAGGAATTATTATGAGTGTTTGACTTGTTTAGTGTCTGTTGGCAGCTGCCGGTGAAGTTTTACAGTGTGTCTAGAAATAAAAGCACTGATGAGCAAAGTTATTTATGAGTGGCTTTAAAGCTCCTGGTAGAGGAAAACAAGTATTTGGCAGTTCATTCTAATAAAACAGCTAAGGAATTGTCGTGGGTTAGGCCGCTCCAGCAACCAGACCGCTCCCCCCACAGTCGTTCACTCACCCTCCCCCAGCCCCAGGGATGAGGGAGAGAATTAAAGGATAAATGGGATACCGTGGGTTGAGATAAGAACAATTTAATACAGATGATTTAATACACAGGGTAGATACTCACTACCGCTTCGTATGCGAAGCCCGTCTCGTCCCGAAGCTGCAATCCCGGACGAACGCGACGCCCCGAAATAGAGGGGGCGGAGAGAGAGAGAGAGTACTCCGAGAGTGGGAGTACTGGGAGAGAGAGGGGGGAAAAAGGCAATAGAGCAAAAGCGCAGCAAGCGCAAAAGAGCAGAAGCGGCGAAAGAGCCAAAGCGCAAAAGCCCTTCTGTCCGGCTGTCCCTCACTTGTATACTGGGCATGACGCTGCATGATATGGAATGCTAATTGGCCAGTTTGGCCCTCAATCTTAAGTCCAAGTACAAATCGTAAGGAGAGTTGTGGACCTCTTGTCCCAGCCATGCTCCCCCCTTATCCTGTTGTGCTCCTGCACACTGGCAAGAACACGGCAAGCTGAAAAGTCCTTGAGACCTCAGTGCCAACTATAAACATCAGCTTGCTATCAACATTCTTCTCAGAGCGAGCCTCTGAGTAAAACCAAAACACAGAGCTCTTCTAGCTGCTAAAAAGAAGAGCTAACTGTCCCAGCTAAAACCAGGACAGAAATGAAGCAAGGTTTTGTTCTGTTACTTTTCTTTTAATGTCATGCTTAGAGGAGTTGGTGAAACGATGGGAACTTTGCCATGGTTTAAATAGATTTTGTGTCTTCTGATGTGGGCATCAGTTGTTCAACAACATCTGATTTGCAGTCAGTACCGAGAAAATGAAAAATACGCCTGAAGTTTAGAGGAAATGCGTATTGTAATATGTTGTCCCGCTCTCTCATTTTTCTCCAGGAAAGTGACGTGGGTTGTGCATTGCCTGTGAAGATTCTTTGCAATGATGAAACAGGACAATTGATTGATATTTCAGAACACCTTATTAAAAAGGGTTTGGCTTTTAGAAACAGAAGGTTTGGATACTTTTCTTTTCATATTCTTTCAGGCTCTCATATTCACATTGTGATAAGCTAATAGGTAAAACAAAAATTTGGATTGTCCTCTACAACATGTGTGGCAACAGAACTCCCAGCTTTAGTGAAGTTAAATTTGAGTATAATATTATCAATTGTATCCACTGCAGGTTTCAGTTCTTTAAGTTGGTAGATAAGAAGATTGACGGTATTTTAACAAGCATTTGCCATCTTTGTGTGTTTGGTTTTTTACTTCTATTATTTTATTCTCTTGAACTTTCCACGTTCTTTATCAATTAATATATTGATATGATGCGATTGAATCTACTAGAACTGATGAAGCTGGTGTGGCTTGCTCAGACCCCAAGGAACATCTTCAAGTGCATTTAGAGCAAGAGAACAGACGACTGGATGACTGTAATTCAGAAACTGTATGTGGAAAAACCAGCACTGCTCCAGAGGAAAACATCACTGCTTCAGAGAGTGAACAAAAATCATGCAAAACATACGAGGCACCGCTTCATTCAGAAATGGATGAAATATATAAATCTCCCATTATACCTAAAGTGAAAATTTTTCAAGCTGTAGTAAGTTGCGTTGGACATGATGGAACTATTTATATAATACCAAAATCATTTGGTAAGATTACATAGAAGAAAATACATTTATACCTTTGGTATATCAGAATGTACAAGATACGTGTTCTAGTATACATGATCTGTATCAGAACACGGTTCTGGAAGATTTCGGGGAGAGGGGGATTGCTTTTGGGAGGTGATGAGGCCTTTGGCTTGAGGGGCGAGGGATGTGTGCCCATGCACCCCTTTCTCTGCAGCGGTGGGGAGAGGTCCCGCAGCTTCCTGGCAGAGGAAACCCAGATCCCCAACGGGTGGTGCCCTGTCCTTGAAGCCACCCACATGGGCTCTTCTGGCCTTCCACCTGCCCAAGAAATCAAAAACAACCCCAGGTGCTTGGAGGGGCAGGTGACTTGCTTGTCTAGACAGTATTGGGTAAAGCAGCGAGTGCTTTATTTTATAGTGTTGAGATTCTTACATTTTACTAATAATAGTGAAGACACAGTCCTAAAGATTCTTGAAAGTTCAGCTGGTTCTCGAATACTGCTGGATTTTTTTTCCTTCAGTGTGAGCCCAGTACCCAATTTCCTTGGGCTCTTTATTTGTACTGGGATAGATTCTCTGTCTCTTAATATTTTTTGGTTGTATGGTTTGAAAGAGGTACATTTTCATCTGACAGATGCAGTGTCAAGTCTTTAGTACCATGGTAATATGTTGTGCTTTAGAGAAAAGCTTCCATTTGAGAAATTTATTTTTTTTTTTACTCTACAAGTACGTTTAACTGGTGGATCATATCATAAACTTTAACATTCAAAGCACAACAACCCCACTTGTCCCAGGCTGTATTCTTGCAATTGTTGCTGCAGACTGTACCCACTGCAGAAGAGGATCTTCTGGACACCTCTTTTGTGTTACTTCATGATATCCTATCACTCTCTCTGGGAGTTTGTTGTATTGTTCATGGAGAGGCTCTTGTATTGGTGCTGCCAAGGTGTCAACTGCAAAAAAATTTGAAGATCCTTCTCCTCTGAGATTAGAATCCAGAATTACTAATGGCTTCACAATTGGAAATGCAGTTTACTTTTTGTTTAAGTACTAACTTGTTTGCATATACTAGAAGTATACTAGTATTGTGTGAGTGTTGGAAAACATTTTTTTTAGCAGCAGATGTATTTTATGTTTATATGTGTCTTTATCTGGATTTGTTGGGTTTTAGTGATTGAAATAGTTTATGCTAATATGTTACAGACTATTTTGAGGGTTTTTTTTATTTCTCACCCTCTGTCCACAGAAATTGGGCTAAACAAATTGATGACTGAAATACAAAATAACTTCAAATGCCTTGGTCTTCTGCAACCCTACTGCTGGAGAAAGGGAGAAGCTTGTGTTGTAAGAGGATCAGATACCATGTGGTATCGAGGTAAAGTTGTAGAACTCAGTGGTAGCGCTGTCCAGGTAAGTTTGATTCTATGGGGTGGGTGTGTGTGTGTGCGCGTGCATGAACATTGGCACATGTATGTTAAAAAAAAAAAGGGTGGGACAGCAAATAATCTAATCCTCTAAAATAAACACAATCACACCTTTTCGTTTAGCTGACCTGACTATCTAGATGCTCATTCTGCTTGAAAGTGCTAACTGTCTTGATTTTTACATTTATTTTGAAAATGAATTGTATCTGCCTATGTCAGTTGTCACAATTTTTCCCATAGTTTTCTTAGTGATGATAAATGTTCTTAAGTAAAAACCTACCCTTGATCATCTGTAGGTAATCCCTTTTAGGATTTTTCTTCTTTTGTTGTTGTTATCATATGTGGAATGCATTGAAAATACTTAGGTTTAGCTGCCCCCGACCCTGTCCTTACCTAAAAAGTAGTGGCTGGCTGTTTTGAATTCTATCTGCTACACAGATATAGAGCAACTTTTTCTAATTAGCAAGCAGTTAATCTTATCTAAACTTTTGAGTCTGCTCCTGCTTTTTGAATGTAGATCTGCAAATCTGACACTATGCTAATTCATAAATTTTTTATTTCTTTCAATTTTAAACTGCTATAGGTTATTACAAAAAAAGGTAGGATCTGTTGCAAGACAAGTATAGAAACTGAACTTCTAATCTGCCGTACCAGTTTTTTAATCTTTCGTTTCCACTTTGTCGCATCACCTACTTATCAGCAAAACATTGTTTTCCTCCAGAAAAGTGAATGTTGTAAATGGACTCTTTCTCTTCTTAACCTTGACTCCAAAACCAGGAATTATTTCAGGAAACCTTTTCTTCTCCTATAGGTACAGTACATAGACCATGGTTACACAGAGAAGATTCCTCCGTGTCACCTATATCCAACAACATTGTATACTGATATTCCACCATTTTGCATACCATGTCAGCTCTACAAGACAGTACCAGTGAGTAATGGTAAATTTGAAGATGTTTTAGTAGGTAGTTACTCAAATCGGTGTGCTGTTTAGTCATACAGTGGTTGAGACTATTTGCTGGTATTTTTTCTTGCCTTGGAGGATTCAGAGAATAGCTGATGAGGATCGTTTCAGCAAGGCAGCCTTTCATCAGGAAGTGCCTCATTGCTTTATGAAGTGACCACGCTTCAAAAACAGTTGCCATTGGAATTAAATCTTTGTAAGACAGAACACTGCAGTAGTTGGCAGAATGATACTCTGAAGTGGTAATTCCTTTTGCAATAGCAGCAACAAGAACTAAGGCCTGGATTTCTTCATGCAAAATGGCCAGAAAATTGTAAATCTTCAAGTCCTGCAAAAGCGTTTCTATCATTCTGAATTTAGCTGCGTAGGAAGCAATCTGTTATGCTGAACCAATACAAATGAATTGTTTTAGGGGGTTTTGTTAGTAATTGATGCATAAATGACATCTTCATATACCATCATATCTTATTCAAATTTGAATGGTGCATTTAGTAAATGTGAATTACTGAAATGACTAGCTTACTTTTAAACTTATTGTCGTGGGTTAGGTTGAACCGCCCCCCACACACAGCCGGTCACTCCTTCTCCCCCACCCCCAGGAATGAGGGAGAGAATTAAAGGATAAACGGGAAACCCGTGGGGTTGAGATAAGAATGATTTAATACAGATGATTTAATACACAGTGTAGATGCTCACCACCCCCTCGTATGCGAAGCCCGTCTTGTCCTGAAGCTGCAATCCCGGACGAATGCGAGGCCCCGAAATAGAGAGGGGCAGAGAGGGAGAGATAGTACTCCGAGAGTGGGAGTACTGGGAGAGAGAGAAAAAAAGAAAGAAAAAACAACAGAGCAACAGCGCAGCAAGCACAAAAGAGCAAAAAGCGCAAAAGAGCCAAAGTGCAAAAGCCCTTCTTTCTGGCTGACCCTCACTTTTATACTGGGCATGACGCTGCACGATATGGAATACTAATTGGCCAGTTTGGCCCTCAGTCTTAAGTTCCACCACAAATCACAAGGGGAATCGTGGCCCCCTTGTCCCAACTATGCTCCCCCCTTATCCTGCCGTGCTTCTGCACTCCGGCACACTGAAAAGTCCTTGGAGTTTCACATCCAACCACAAACATCAGCTTGCTATCAGCATTCTTCTCAGAGCGAGCCTCTGAGTAAAACCAAAACACGGAGCTCTTCTAGCTGTTAAAAACTCTGTCCCAGCTAAAACTAGGACACTTATTTTTAAAGAAAACATTTTTATTGTTGGAAGCAGTTCGATTAAGACAGACAGACAGACTTATAAGCCTACAGCTTGGGAGGCAAACAGATACTGCAGGGAAAAAAAGGAGTATTTAAAGTATCCTTTATTTTCTGTTGTCTGTTAAGTTATCTTCAAGTGTAATTCTGTATCTTTGGGTTGTGCTTTGAGTAATTGTGCCCATATATATTATTATGCATATAATATAGTAAAAGTTAGACTTGGCAAGCAGCATCTCTTTCTAAGCCACTTCAAAATCAGAAAATTGCTGGTCAGCTTTATCACACAGTAAGTTTTAGTGTACCAAATAGCAGAAAATGTTTAAACTGTTGTAGGCAAATCAAACTAATGATGTGTGTTTTCAAATAAATTTTTCAATGATAGGCACGTGTTTTCATCTTACTATATTACTTGTTAGTATCTTAATGGGGGTTTCTTGCTTTTCACCAAATAGGTTGGAAATTTTTGGCAGAAGGATGCATTAGATTGCCTTCAAGAACTACTTACAGATAAAGAGGTTGAAGTACATGTTCAGGTAGCTTAATTTATTCATAGACATGGAATGAGGCTTACTTTTTGTTCTCTTTTTTTTTTTCCTTTTGCATTAAGAATAATAGGTGAAGGAGTATAGCAGTAAATGTATTTCTTAGATAAAAACAAAATCCAAAGCTAAAGTTATTTCTCCTGTGACTTTATCATTATTATATTTTCCAGGCCTTAAATGTGTCCTTTAGAGGTATTTATATTTTTTGGTCCTGTTTGTGTTCTGTCTTGTCATTCTGACAAAGAACCTACCTACGAAGAGCATAAATTCTCTTAAATTCAATTTTAAGTGATTAAAATTCAGCATAATTGAGTACGGACATGCTTAAATTAATATATTAACATTATAGGGAAACATATAATCTTTATTGTCTGAAAACCTGCAATTTCAGATAGTTTAATTTCTAATGATATATTGTGAAAGAGAAGGGTTTGTTGTTCTGTGAGCAAACATGGGATAATGTTTTGGTGTTAAACTGAGTAGTCGGTGCAGCTATTCCAGCAATACATTCCCATTTGTGTCATAACTGATGTTAATAGCCATCCTAACTGGTTTTGTATCTTTGATGAAGGAGTATGGTGCATACAGCAATGACAGGTTTGAATTTCCTGGTCACTCCTTCTAAAACCTCAATCATGCTATTACTGTTACAATCTTATTTTGTCTTGTGTAAGTAGGAATTACCAGATAACCCATGGGGCAAATTGTCCATCGACCTGTATTTTGGTGGAATGTCACTTTCTTCCTTCATGACGTACCAGAAGTACTGTGTTGCTGAAGATTGCCAGAGCCTGCCAAAGCTGGTGAGATTTGTGTGTGTGTGTCTTTTGCTGCTGCTATTCTGACATTAAAAAGATTACTCAGTTGCTTGTTGTGACCTTTGATGAAATGTTACTTCTTTTTATATTTCTGTACAGTTTTGTGCTGTAAACAGCAGTAAGACTAAGTACACAGCTCTGTACCATTAGAGATTTTTAAAAGCAAATTTAATCAAGTGTTTCAATATAAACCTAGTGATTTCTACGGGTGTTACCTAGGTTCTTCATTCCAAGTGTCTGGGATATTCACCTGGTGTTCTTTAGAGGAGGATTGAAATTTTTGCTGAACTTCATTGTCTTAACACAAAAAAAAAATAGATAAGTAATCAGTTGAGTTTTTTCCTGACATCTGAGGATCAGGCTTCTTTCAATTACTAAGGCTTAGTTGTTGAGTTTTTAATTCTGTTTAAGCCTGCCAATATATTTTTCTTTCCAACATGAGTCTCTGCTTCAGAAAACAATTTTACAATACAGAGTATAATACTGTCACTGCCGATATAAGCCTTGGCGTGTGTAACAGTGGACTTGTGATACAGTTACAAAAATCTCTGTGTGTGTTAGAACTGAGTAACCATGGGAAACCTAATTGTAAATCAGTTTCTTGTTGCATCTTCATAAAGTCAGCACATGACATGCAACTTCCAGCAAACTAAATACGGATCTTGACATGAGATTGTACCCTTAAAACAAAAATGAAATTTGGAAAGCAAAAATAAAGCCATGTAAGAAGGTTGTAAGCAAGAAGCATTCAGAAAGCGTGGAATGCTTTCAGCAAGGAATACAGCATTAAGCAGACCCATTCCAGGAATAAGTGGTTCAGAACAATTCTTAAGAAAATGAGTATTGGAAGTATTCAGTTGTGTTTTACAGGAGCAAGGTCTCCAGCGCTTGAGCTGGTTCCAGGAGCAGAACCTCTGAAATAGCACCAGTAGGCAGCGTGCAACTCTGAGAACGTTGAGGCGTAATCAGCACACTGTTTAGCTGGAGAGGCTAAGCAGTCATCCTCACATACCAACTGATACACCGCACTGACTAAAGGATACTATTGTTAGTTGAAGTATAGCCATTATATGTTTTATTATTTTTATAGTTGGTAACTTTATTTCGTTGCTTCAAATCTGTGTTTTCAGTGAAGTAGTCTGATAAGGACTGTATTCCGTTCTGTGAGTCTTGTCGTTCTGTTAATAGTGGTAATAAGCTTAATTATGCAGAGCCTACTACGCCTGTGTCTTGCTGCAGAGTGTGTTGCTATGTTTGAGATACACTTGTGTTGAGCTGCACAGGTGAGTTTAGGAGCTGGTCTGCATTACCATATGACAATCCTAGCTTAGTCATTAGCCAGAAAATTCCCTAGTAGGCAGTCGAATTTTGGAAAGTACACCAGAACGCCAAGCGCGGTGAGCTTACAGCAGTGTATCTCATTCCAGGAGTATGTGTACATATAAGTGTGTTCGTGTGCCTATATATAGACGCGCTTGCATACTTACCTAAAGATACTGTTATACTGTGGTATTTTTTGATTTGACTTTTTGGGAGATGAGGTTTGTTTGATTTTGTTTGTTTCTCTACCATTCTGAGTTAGAACTGAGTAGCAAGGTGCTGCCTTGTGCTGATATATTCAGTCATGGGGGACTATGAGCTTGCTTCACTTGGCAGACAGATAGTTAATCTTCTTTGCTCTGAGCTCAGGCTTAACTAACAGTAATTTTTAGAATTACTTTTCTTACAGCAGTTGACTACAAACCATTTCCAACCATCTAAACCAAAATCAGTTCAAAATTTCTTATTCAGACTATTTTTGTATTTAACGGCATTGCATATCAGCCCCTTTACAGTGAGGTAGTTGAAGACTGCAGATTTTAAGCCCATAATCTGAGCAAACACTCGGCCTGACTGTTACTGTTAATCTACCCCTGGAAATGCCAACGGAGAGATGCACTTCAACCTGCTGATTACATATTAGCCTTATTCGTTCAATTAGCACCTGCCTTCTGAAGGACAGCAAAGACAATGCTGAAAAGACTTCA
This sequence comes from Tauraco erythrolophus, assembly GCF_009769465.1. NCBI lineage: Eukaryota > Metazoa > Chordata > Aves > Musophagiformes > Musophagidae > Tauraco > Tauraco erythrolophus. Next base: position 117,401,778 of record NC_141465.1, on the reverse strand, counting down.
TGCAAAGCATTTTTGATGTTACTGACTTGTTATCTCAACAGTTTCGGCATCACCAGGAGCTGTTCAGCCTGCCAGCAGTTTGAGGGAGAGAGCAGTGTCCTTTCAGGCAGAGAGAGAAATCTTTAGGCAGAAGCAGCAGCTTATACAAGACTAATTCCTCCTCTAATTCTGCATGGACTTCCATGATTGATGAGAGCAGATACTGCGAGTTGGTGTTCCAGTACTGCATGCATCATGACAAATTCTAGCACTGCCATCGCTCTGTGGTTTGGGACTTCAGCTTGCAGGAAGGCTTACTCCTCCTGTCCCTGTTCCCTCACTTTTAAATAGGCAATTAATTACCTCTCACACCAGTGATCTATATGACTAAAAGACCTGCCAGATACCCTAAGCTATTGTTTCCCTGTTAGGGATGTAAGAGGACAGGCTTGGATGAAGAGTGGTGTGTCAAAGGACTGTGGACATAAGTTGAAGGGCTGCCATGTGGGTTGAAGGCCACCATCTCTGACACCAAGTGTTCTGTCACTGATGTTTGCAAGAAGACTAGGGGGGAAGCATTCTGAAAACACCCAGACAGGAAGCCCATTCTGCTTTCCTTTTGTGAATATAAAGTCTAAGATATCCTGTCCAGGGAAATATGAGACTTGCCAGACTATCACTTTGGTCTTCATGGTCCTAAAGATGTCTTTAATTACCTCACACTACTGAGTGGGCTTATGTAGGCCGTTCATAAAAAAAGCTTTGCATGTGGTAGAGAAAGAAGTACAACATAACACCGCACTGCAGCCAACCATCTACTTAGTTTGGATTAAATTCTTCATGCTGATAACCACTCTCGTGTTGCCTTACTAAGTATACAGTATTGTGTGATGTGTAAATTATATATTTAAAATACATCATTTCTGCTATGGCTTTACAGATGCAATAAGGAATGTAAGCCATTTCTAGATTTTTAAAGAATAGACACAAAGGCAGAAAGGATGGGGCACAGCTGTTTAAAATTAGTAACTCCTGAAGATGTCATAGATTTCATAGATTTCATAGATTTCTAGGTTGGAAAAGACCTTAGAGATCATCCAGTGCAACCGTCCCTAATCCCCATTAAACCATATCCCTAAGTAGTTCGTCCATCCTATTCTTAAACACATCCAGGGATGGGGACTCAACCACCTCCCTGGGCAGCCTATTCCAGTGGCTGACAACCCTTTCAGAGAAGAAATACTTCCTAACATCCAACCTGAGTCTCCCCTGACTAAGCTTATACCCATTTCCTCTTGTTCTGTCGCTCATCACTAATGTAAAGAGCCCTTCCCCTACCTCCCCACCATCCCTTCTCAAGTATTTGTAGGCTGTAATCAGGTCTCCCCTCAGCCTCCTCTTCTCCAGGCTAAACAGCCCCAACTCCCTTAGCTGCTCCTCATAAGTTTTATTTTCCAGCCCCTTGACCAGTTTAGTCGCCCTTCTTTGGACTCGCTCCAGGAGCTCAATATCTCTCTTAAAGCGAGGGGCCCAAAACTGGACGCAATATTCCAGGTGCGGCCTCACCAGTGCCGAGTATGTCTTGGTAGAACATCTTATTAGTATCAGTATCTGCAACCAAACTGTCTATGCCTAAGTGTGGTAGATCTAGCAGTAACCAATCTACTGACAATAAGAAAAGGCTATCAACATTAGCAAGAAAAATGCAAATGCAGTTTTTCTTTCAAAGACATGCACAAGAGATGACTAAGATACCCAGCTGAGCTGTGTGGGGAATGAGCTGGAATTTAAGCTGAGTCTTTAGAGGCAGGTGTAGTCAGGTGGCCTGTCATAATGTTCCTGATTGTTGCAGAAATCTGGCATTTCATTTGTATGTATCTATGATATAGTCAGACATCCTTTCTTTACTAGTATTTATCAAGATAGAGGGGTTTTTTTAATCTTAAGAGTACATACTTTCAATGGAAAAGCTGTATTTTCCTAGTTAAGTCCGAGGAACATAATGATTATTTATACTGTATCCTATGTCAGATCATGCAGGGGGAAGAAAGGGTCAGAATTTATTGTTTTATTTTGCAGTTGTATGTATCTGTTTGCTTCCACTTTTCTTTTTGTTCTGGGCATAACAAAAACTTCATCAAATAAATGTTTAAAAATAGAACATATTTTAGGGAAATTGTACATTTTGTTATGTATCATATTGAAGTACAAGAGAGAATAGGAGCTGTATTCATGACATATGATCCAGCTGAGCTATATATCCTTATAAAGGCATAATTTAATGCACCAAGTTTTATTTTGTCATGAACCAAATGAGTTAATGGCATCTAGAACTCAAACTGTAAAATACGTGGTTCTAGAAGAAGACACACTGGAGCATGCTATGCTGGTGAGACAATAAGTATGTGTACTTTGCAAAATCTGTTAGTTTTCTGAAAGAAGGACAATTCTGGTGACTAAGGAATTAAATTATCCTTTGCCTTCCTCTTAAGGGATAATGCTCTGGCAAACTGCAGTAGCATTGAGCATGGTATTCAGGTTAATTAAATGCTATTATTTTAGGTTTTCTTTCTAAATATTTTCTCTCTTTGAAGGGAATTTCATATTTAATGCATTTTTGAATTAACAGCAGTCAAGTTAGCAAGTCTGTGTTAGGACCATTTCAAAGATACATTCTTTATATTTTAAAAGTGTTAATTAACTAGTTCTGTTCTGTTATGTTTTAGCTAAAGCTTTTTTAAAAACCTAGTAAGTATTGAAATGCTGATTAGTGTTTTTTTCATCAAGGACACTCTGTTTACACTATTAGATAACTCCTTTGAACCAGAAATCATACAAAAGTTAGTTTGCGTTTTGTTACTAAATATCATGCTTGACTAAAGTCTGTTTTGGTCCAGGAGCTACTTGAAGGAAATGTCCATGTTGCGTCTTCATACACTTTGCCACCGCTACCTGTTCCAGGAGATACCTTTTCTGTCAGAGTTACCCATTTGGTGTCCCCGAAGGAGGTATGTTTTGTAAGCATCTCATATATGTTGCAGACAGGAAACGTTGCAGTTGCGTCATGCTGGTGAAAAGGAAATAATGGCTAACAATTTTAGATTATACAAAAAAGTATTAGTAAGGTTGCAAAATGCTACTGAGTTATTGATACAGATGGTCGTGCAGTGCAACTATCTCTATGAACTCTTACTTGAAATACCCTATTGGGAGGGGACAGAGAAAGAAATTCTGACCATTTCCCTAAAAAAATGAATTTTAAGAATTACAACACTGCAGTCTGGTACTTACCTTGTATAATAAGAAAACAGATCATTGAATTTTAACTTGGTAGAGCAATAGTGATTTATCTCTTCTTTATTCTCCAAAAATTAAATTAACTGGAACGTTGTACAGTAATGTGAACATTTTCTGGCTGTTACAGTTGCATTTACTGCCTCTGGTCGGTGATTGATCATTGATTTTTGTGTAAACACACACAGCTTCTGTTTAGTATAGTCTCCCAGGCAAAAAGCAGAGTGTAACGTTCATTGGTCAAATAAAAGATTCCTCTGTGGACTTTGAATGTTGAATGATGAAAAAGGAGAACAGGAAGCAGCAAGAAGCTGATCGTCTTACAAAAGCTAACATCTTCGAAGTGGATTGAATTATACTGACATGCTTGTGTCGTTGTTTTGGTAAATCTATAAACGAAATAACGGGTTTTATAGTACTGAAGTGATTGTTTCAAATTCAGCATCATGGTCTAATGTAAACTCACCCCATTAATTCACTTGAGTATACACATGTTCAAAAAAACAGATGCTCAGTGTACCTATACAACTGTTTTGACTAAACAGAAGATGGAAGTGTTTGAGTATCTTAGAAAAGGGCTTTTTTTAAATTGTATATTCTGCTTCCACTCTTACAGGAGAAACATTATAATGAATATTTTTTGGTTCATTTTGTGCAAATGATTTGAACTGTTGCTTTTGAACATGCTATATAGCTGTAAACACTAGGTCTTGCTCAGGACTCTTATAGATTTTAGTAGCAGTTGCATGGAGTTGCTGCTTGATTATATTGTGTACAAATTAGAAAATTAAAACTAATTTTCTTCCTGGCTAGTGAATTATAATGCTGAGTTTAGAAAAATAATAACATACTCATTAATTGGTTTGGATTATCAGTAAAATATCATAATCTTCTGAAATGACTCTGTTTAAAAAAAAAAAGGCATTTCAGTTAGAAGCTGTTACGTAGATTTCAGTTCGCCTGTGCATGTTGTTCAGACTTTCATTTCTTTGACCTACAGTGTTACACTGATGATCCAATTATAAATTAGGCGAATGGAATGTCTTCGCATAGCAAACAAAACACCATTTCAAAACTTCTTCTTTCATTAACTTTAAAATTAATCTTTGGTTCGATGTGAAGTGCGATTATTTACCAAGTAGCAGGAGGGAGGAATCCTAATAAGACACAGTTGTGAAATCTTCTATGGGTATACCCTCTTGTATGTGCATTCCTTTCCTCTTACTTTTTAACACTGAAATGTGGTGTTAATAAATGATGATTCTCTTCTGCTTTTTGAAAAAAAAATTGTGTAAATATGAAATTATTCATAAATTGAGGAAATAAGAAAGAGGAGCAAAGATATACTGAACCTTTCAAAGATGGGAACAAGTAATCTTCTAATAATCCTTGATAACTGATGGAATTTGAAGGTTCTAAGTCGTCTGCAAAAATTGTAATATGAGAGCCTTTTCTTTGAGTAGGTATATATTTGCCTTGATCCTTCGAAGAACCTTATGAAGCAGCCTATCGTAGAGGGAGATGCCACCTGTGACTCGGCGTTGAAGAACCTTGATGAAGCCCTGAAATGGTGCAATAAAAGTGTGAAGTCCCTTCCTCTTCTGACACACTTCCAAACAGGTATATTAGTGTGTTCATTTTCCCTGTTGTTTCGTATGGATGTACGAAAAGCCTGAAATAATTTCTGAAGAATAGGAATAATTATATTTTATGTATCTTTGAATAAAACTTTTGGAGAGTAAGGAGTAACGACACTACACTATAATGATATGATACACTATAATCAGGAGTGTTAAAAAAGGAGGCTGAGGGCAGACCTTACCACTCTCTACAACTACTTGAAAATGGGTGTCGGTCTCTTCTCCCAATTTACAAGTGACAGGGGAAGAGGAAATGGCCTCAGGTTATGCCAGGGGAGGTTTAGTTTGGGTATTAGGAAAAATTTGTTCACCAAAAGGGCTGTCAAGCATTGGAACAGGCTGCCCAGGGAAGTGGTTGAGTCACCATCCCTGGAGGTGTTTAACAGACATGTAGATGGCGCTTAGGGACATGGTTTAGTGGTGGCCTTGGCAGCGTTGGGTTAACGGTTGGATTTGTTGATCTTAAAGGTCTTTTCCAACCTAAATGATTCTTCTATAATCATATGCTTTTACTTTTCATGAAATGGAGACTTCTGTGTCATTTTGCTCCACTGGAAAATGATGGAAAGAACTCTGACTTTTGATGCCTCTTAAAGTTGATGTGGCAAAATATGGCAAAAATAAAACTTTTCCCTGAAGGCGATTGTCACCGAAGCTGTAACAGTGAAAATCTTGCTATTAAATATCAAAAGACACGAGTTATGTACGGAAAATCATGTTACCAAGAGTTACAAATGATGTGAACCCTGAAGAGCATCACTTCACTTTAATTCTGGATTTCTCCGTCTAGGCAAAAGATGGGCTCTAATTCTCTTGTCTGCAGCTGTTGGGCCTAAAATAATACGAAGTATATGGGTCTAGAACTTTGCAAAGCAACCAGTTATCGCTAGTCCATGGTTCTGCCAACTAGTAAAATTCTGGTTGAGATTTTAGGCTGCATCTGCCTAAAATCTGCAGTCTGCCTTGTGTACTCCAGACTGTTGTCTATTCTCTTACGAATGAATCTGTTAGTAACTGAAATGTGCAAGTGAGTCAAAGTTGAAAAGTTGAAACGTTAAGCAGTTTGGATCACTATCTTTACCAAGCAATTTTCTGTTAATTCTCAACATTGCCATGTGAGGTAGAGAAACTTGACTTAAATTGCATACTAATGGTTGTGAATTGGAGTTCAGAGAGAATTGGAGGATGCATAGAACAAAAAAGTAGCATGAATTAGGGAAGGAAGAAAAAACTTAATCTCAGTCACAAAGTAAAAAGAATTTTTCAAGTTCAGTTAGTTTGTACTGCACTGTGAGTATATTTTGGGGTGTTTTGTGGCTTTTTTTTTTTTTTGCAGAAATGCCTTGCCTTGTAGAATACCAGGATGGTTTATGGTATAGAGCAAAGCTTCTTTCCGTTGAAGAATTTGACCCCTTTAAGATCCTGGTTCAGTTTGTTGACTATGGTAATTTTTCAGTTGTCCCAACAAGCAGGTAAATACATAAGAAAAAAATGCATGTAAAATGTCTGTGTGTGTATGTATGTATGTATACACTGATGTTATGAAGTATGTAAGTTAAGTGTATGTGTCTTTATTATTACCTATTTTTATATAACTATAGAGATACAATTTATAATAATTTAGCATTAGATTGCAGCTGGAGGGAAAGTTGGTTGGCTGGTTAAATAATTTCTATCTACAGGGTGTGAGGTTGTGCACCTGCTTCTCCTTCTCAGGTTGTTCTGAGAGGTCCATTATTATAGTATCAGATTTCTCCATCGTCTTTAGGTTATTTAACCTGTGAAGTCGGCTCAGGCTTATAATCTGCTTTCGCACCCAAGAAGCTTACACAAAATAGGGACTGAGCCCTCCAAGTGTACAAACAAATCCTCTGGTCCTGTGCGACTGCAGTCTGTGCACAAGTCAGCTGGGGAATAAGATAAGGGAGTATCTGAGTGGGACACACCTCGCTCTGCTTGCATGGAAAATCAAATTTCAAATCCCTGTTCTGCCTCGTGCTGAGCTGCTCTAGGAGCTGCTGTTGTGCTAACACACAGGTGTCAGCCAAGTGTCTCAAACATCCCAGGCTTTTAGAGTCTCCTAAGCTTGTCTGAATTTTCTCTCTTGAAGCACTTTCACTTTATATGTATACTGCTTAGTCACACTGACTTGCTCTTGAGCTCATTGAGGAATCTACAGGTCCTTACTGAAGATGAGGTGGAATGGGGATTTGAACAGATTTCCTGCTTCACGGACTGTTAGGGTCATGGGAGAGGGTGTGTGTTTTATTTCAGAGTTGCTCAAATCTGTGTTAGGCACTAGAACCTCCTCCCCAAGCACTGTAATGGGGAGCCAGCCAGCGTGCCTGGCAGGCTGAGGGGTCTGGATGGTACTACTGGCCTGCTGCTGGAGAGCCACTGTGCTGATGTCCTTCAGAGGGCCTAGCCCTTCCTGGTGAATTACTTGGTCTGACACAGGCACGTTATTGTAGAGCAGGGACTCTGATCCCAGTTTCCACACCATAACTCTAGTGCATGAACCATTAAGTGGCCCTTATGTCCATACTGACTGTAGCTTGGCAGGTGGATTGTTGCAGGCAAACATTTTTCTCTTTTTTTTTTTCAGATTGCGTCAAATACCTTATCATCTGCTGAAGTATCCTGTTCAGGCAGTACGAGCTCTGTTGGCTGGATTTAAACCTGCTTTATATGAAGAAAACGTGAAAAGAGTTCCTTATTCCCCAGAATGGAGTGTGGAAGCATTGTGGGCTATGATGGAGTGCGTTGAAGGAAAACAGCTCTCGGCTTCCATGCTTGTGAGAAATGCCTTTTTTTTCCTCTCCTGCTTCTTACTCTGCCTAAAATTTTTACTAGCAGTCAATGAGTATAATTTCTGAGTATTTGTTTTACTGTGAACCCTCATAATTCAAAATCGTGGACCATTTACCATGAAGGAATGCTGGTGAAGAGAAAAAATCATCTGGCACTCTTCTTAATCTACAAAAAAATGTTTCTGAGCATTCCTGTTACTTTAAAACCATTTTCCTGTACTTAAAAACAGAAATATTCTTTGTATATTCACAGTTCTATTTAGGCAGTGAGTATAGCTAGTAAAATAACTTTTACTGTTGGTTAGCTTGAGATTTAAATCTGTTACTGTCAAAACTGTCAACTTCTGGTTTTCAGGCTCTTTCGCCAGAGGTCACCATTTCTTTGTATGAAGATGACAAAAATCTAGTTCATATGAAACTGATAGAAATGGGACTTGCAGATTTGGATGAGTGACACGTAAGTACAGGGAATATCAACTACAAATTCATACTGTTGCGAAGGTATGAGTTCAGAAGTTGTAAATAGAGTCTAAACTGTCAGTAACATTGACAACTAGAATTTTTTTTTTTTTCAAAATCCCTTCTGTCTACCCTTCCACTCTTTTATTGAAAAAACCTCTGTTGAAAAAATCAAATTTCTTTATGTACACATGACTGAAGCCCCCGGTATAGCTTTAAGAAATAACAGGTACTGAAACAAAGAGCCCTGAGACAATATAACAGAAAGAGCTTCTGCTGCTAGTAACTGAAGGTAACTTGATATGTGGCACTGTACTCTGCCCAAACAATCAAAATTAATTGTTTTTCTTCATTTTCAGCATTTGATCTCAATGACCCGTGCCAGTTCTTCTCAGTCAGATCCATGAAAACATATGTATATCCATGCATCCAGTCAAACACGGAATATTTTACATGAAAAGCTTTACTGTATGTGTTGTCTACAGAGAATACTGGAGACTTGGATTTTCAAATTGGCTGACCCACTCTATGTTAAGTAGTCATTTTCCCTCCCATTTAATAAGCACTCTTCTAATCAATGTTTATAACGTTCTCAACACTTTTGAATCTTGAAATAGTGAAACTGTATATTCACATCTCAATTTCTTGACCTTAAGTATTGTTCTGTGATATCCTTTTCATAAGAGTAGATGGAATGAATGTAGAGCAGTAAAGAAATAGATAAAAAGCTGATGCTGGGCACACACCTAGCATCCTGTTAGAAGACTTAGAGGGAAGACAATAGTTTATGTTTTGGGCGTATTGGATGACAGACTTAACCAGTACCAGAGTCTGGAATCGAGAGTCAACAGTTAGGGGTGGGGGACTGTTACTGTCTTTGTTCTGGAACATGTTTGCATTGCTGCTTTGTTTTCTGTTTCAGTCATGGTGAAATGGATGTGTTTTGGGTGTCAGTGCACCTCCTTCCTACTCTTGGATCTGCAGTGTTCATTTGAAAGTGTTGGAATAAACAGGAGCTTGCTTAGTACGTGGCTGAGAGCTTGTTTTTCTTTACTGCTATAGTATGCAAGATTTCTTTGAATGTCTCCATTGTACTCATGTAGTATATTCTTTACATTTAAAGCTCAGCCCCTTTCAGACTCCCCATAGAGAATTTTGTCTAGATTATCAAGGAAAACACGTGCATGATGAAGACTCCATTGTCTGAGCAACCAGTTCCAGTACTCAGTCACCCTCTGCTGTGGTTTAGCCCAGCCAGCAGCTACCACACAGCTGCTCGCTCACTCCCTGCCACCGGTGAGGTGAGGTGAAGAGAAAAATGTAACTAAAGGCCTGAGGGTAGAGATAAGAACAGGGTGGGATCACCCACCAACCATGGCCCCCAACAACACAGACTGAATTTAGAGACAAATCAATTTAATTTGCTAACAGTCTCTTCAGAGAGGATAATGACAAGCAAAGCCAGATATTAAAAAAATCTTCCCCCCTCTGCCCCATTCTTCTCAGCTCTACCTTCCCCCTGCCCTGAGCAGTGGTGGGGGTGCAGGTCAGTTTGTCAATGTTGTTTCTGCTGCTCTTTCCTTAAAGAGGGAGTCCTCCATTACACTTGTCCCCTGCTCCAGCGTGGGACCCCTTCCCACAGGACACAGCTCTCCACAAACTTCTCCAACATGAGTCCTTCCCACAGCATGCAATCCTTACCCATCAGACTGCTCCAGCGCAGGCTTTTCCCAGAGTCACAGCTTCTTAGGGTGCAGCCAGGCACTCCAGCATGGAGTCCCTTCCCATGGACTGCAGATGCATCTTTGCTCCACTGTCAGTCTACAGCAGTGTGGAGGTCCTTCCCACAGAGACAGTCCTCTACAGTCTGGGCACAGCCATCTCTGCTCTAGTGTGGGTTCCTCTCCCACAGGCCATGGGTGGGTCTCTACTCCACCATGTCTCTCATGGCTGCAGGGGGCCGCTGCTGTCTCACCATGGGCTGCAGGGGAACCTCAGCTCCAGCACATCTCCTCCTGCTCCATCTTCACTGACCTCGTGTCTGCATAGGTGTTTCTCTCGTATCTCAATCCTCTCTCCTCTTCAGCCACTCAAGGCCCGACAAACCTCAGCAGTCCCAGCAGGATGAACTCCACCCTGCAGGTGCCCCAGGAGCTCTCCAAGCCACACCACTGCAGCCATCTGCACTCCAGTGGCAGCAGCCCAGCATGGGCAGCCACCTGCACAGCATGCCAGGGGGCCAGCCTCCCACCTCCCCCCTCTCTTCACTGCAGGTCCCACGTGGCTTGAGTTACTTTGTCTCCTTCTTAAATATGTTATTCACAGAGGCACTGATTGTCTCAGCTCTGGCCAGAGACCTGTCCAACCAGTTTTGGAGCCAGAGAAACTTCTCGCATCTCCTTACAGGGGCTACGTCTGCAGCCTCTCCCTGGCTACCAACACCCCACCACATAAACCCAGCACACCCTCATAGGAAAATTGTGTTTCTTGATGTTCAGAGGGAACCTCCTGTGTTTCAGTTTGTGCCCATACACACATACACTTATGTGTGTCTCTTCCCTCAAGATGACGTGACAGCAAGTGTACAAAACTTACCACAGCAGTGTTGCTCAGGCACACTGCAAGGGCAGCTGACCCATCCATACGAGCGGCGGAAGGACCCTTTCACAGTTTTAGTACATATTCTGGTATTAATCAGACATGTACTATATGCCGTTGCAAATACCCTGGGGAGCTGTCGTGTGCTGTCTTCAAAATGTGTTTCTTTCCTTATTTTCATTTAAAGGGAAAAAAAAACCCATCAAACAAACCTTGCTTATCAATCGTCATGAAAGGGACTTAGCCCTGAATTACCCAGGAGCTGCTGTTGGAGACTGCCAGCACCTGCCTATCCAGCCCCCCAAGCACCTTCTGGTGGTGAGCAAGCATAGTTACCACTGCTGTGAGCTGATTTACCCCTTGAGTGAAAAAGGGCACAGGCACAGTAACTACAGAACTTGCTTTCACTGAGGAGAAAGGGGGCAGCAAGGGGACAAGGGGAAGAAGGTGAGTATCTTCTACTGTGCAAGAGAATGAAAAAATTTTTCAGCATCCACTACAGTGGAGACTTAGAGCAGACACTTTAACAGTACCACTTTGCTTGTAGATACTTCAGAATTTTAAAAGACAAGTCAGCTTAAAAATGCCTGTGAGGTGGACGAATTGGATGATAAAGACCTTTGTTGATTTCTGGTGTTTCCTCTCATATTTTTAAGTAGCTTGGAGCATTAACCTGTCCTACAGTTTCACCTGTCCTAGCCTTACAAATATAGAAGAGCAGTCACAGAACAGACTTTAGGTTCTGCTAATGCTGTTGCCTCCTAACTATGAGATGAAGAAAAGTGTTAAGAGTATGAGGGGAGAGTAGCCTATTGCTGACTGAACAGGAATACTGCCACTTGTTTACTCTTAAGCAATAAGTAAACTGATACCCAGACTCTAAATCTGGCCGCCTGCTGTTTTTCACCACAGCATGGGTTCCAACAGCACAACTTTTTACCTTGGATTGGAGAATCTTTTTTCCTTCAGTGTCTAAAATAAGGTACTACATAGCTGGTTTTGATGAATTTTCACTGACAGCTGAGGATTCAAAAAAAAAACCCCACCCTTTAAACTACACATGACAGAATACTGAAATCAATAAACTGCTGCTTAAAAGTAGAAATGGAAAAAGATTAGAAAAAGCTCTGATTTATTAACACCCACTGAAAAATAAATTTATTTCAAGAAAACTATAAACAATATATACACAAGTGTAAAAGGGTTTCTCTTCTTGTTTACAGGAACGTACATTACTTTTGTTGACACTTCCATGGGTTTTGTCATCCCCTACAACTTAGTATCCATGATAATATTACCATCCTTGTCCTTTACTCTTACTCTCCCAGAGACATACTTTGTTTCCTGCTCTCCATTCACGTACACAGTCTTGACCGTACCGTCTGGATACTCCCGTCTCTTGAACTGTGGTGTGTGTAGTTCCCTCTGGCCATTATTGAACTCTATAGTTTTGCTTCCATCTCTGCATTAAATAAATGTATGTAAGTACTTTTAAAAAACAGTCATTGTAAGGACTATACATAGGCTTGAGCATGATCTCCAACAAACATTAAATACACAAGCCTAAATGAAGGAAGAACTTAAAAAACACAGTATTTGTGAAAAACTAGTTTTGTTAAATACCATCCCAGTTGGCTGGTACTCAAAAGCATGTTTCTGCAAAACTGACATCACTTCTTTGTACTTGAGACCCTCTACTGCACTCCTCTGCACTAAATCTATTGCTGCAACAGTCCAGGAAAAGTTTAGAACTTCCATGTTTTGAGCACTATCTCTTATCAGCTGTCAGGCAGACCTGCCTGCCACACCAGCTCAGTTCCCACGTGTTCTCTACAATTACGCACAAATGAGAAAAATCTCTCAGGCTAGGGTATGAGAAAATACACACAGGCATTCAGACTTTATGCTAAAAAAGACTCAAGCTACAAAAGTTTTGTAGACTCAAGCTACAAAAAAAAAAAAAAAATCCTGAAATGTCAAACAGTAAATACATGTTCACAGTACAGTATATTCAAATGTAAACTTCTAGAAACTGATCTGTCAGGGTGTAGTGCCCCGTCAGCGAGCCCTAACTGCTCCCTTCCCATCGACACGCGAGGGTACCTGAAGAGGTAAAGCTTACCGCTGAATCCGAACAATAGTACCATCTGGAAAGATACTTTCTTCTTGCCCGTCCGTAAATAAATTTTTAATAGTTTGATCAGGGAAAGTAATTTCTTTCTTGCCATCAGGATAATGCTTCTCTGAAATGTATTTTGAGACAATATGCTTGTTACATAAATACAGGTGTATATACGGGCAGCGATTTTGAGGGTTGGTTGGGTTGGATGATTTCTTTACCTATTTGTCCATTTGAAAACTGCAAGACCTCTAAGCCATCAGAGTATGTAGTATGTGTAGTCTTAGCATCAGCATAATAATAAATCTGCAGAAAACAGTTCAGATTTAACATAACTAGTGAGAAATTTTCTCTCTGTGTGTACAGATGTGTGCATAAGTATGTATAAAAAATGCAGATGTAGAATACTTACCACTGTTTGATCAGGCATAACCTGCTTCACATCCCCATTGAAGAAGGTTATAGTTATGGTCTTCCCATCAGAACCCACTTTTTTCCATGTCCCATTGGGGAAAAATATGAGGTGACAGCCATTTTTCAAAATCTTTTCAACCTAATGAATACATTACAGAGAGGTCAGCATTGAGCCATCACACCCACATGCTTGTTCCTCTTTAACAGCTGTCTTTGGAATTTCAGAGGGCCAAGCTCTCATTTTACCTTTCCATCAGGATAAGCGGTTTCCCTCTGTATCTCTTCACTGTCTGTATATGCAGGTCCAGGTGGCAGCGACACATGAGCTTCATTAGGAGACGTGTCCTGAAATGACAACAACAATCTAAGCATAAACTCAAGTGGAGCTTTGTCTTTATACACGGGTTTTTTTCCTAGGCTGACAGGTATTTTTGGAAAACAAGCATCAGAGGAGGAAGACAAGTGTAGGAAGGCATAAACACAATCTGGGTTTTATGCAACTCCTAGCACCATTCAAGTGGTAAGAGAGGGTAAGGCTCAGCAATAACTGTTGTCAGCTGTAGCCTGGACTGAAGTGGAATTCAGCGGTGTGTTGTAGCATGGTGGTCAACTGCTTTAAGTCATCCATATTAAGGTATGAAACAGTTGATGAAGTTTCGTAAAGCCTGAATGCTACCTACAGCAATTAATGTCAGAATTAATTCAACTATTTACAAGATTCTTGAACAGTTGCCCTACATGGAGCTTATAAGCATCTTTTTCCCCTCTCTTAAAAGGTAAAACATTTTGCAAAGTTCAAGGGAGTGGGAGATTATTAATTTATTTTCTTTCCTCAGCTAAAGAATCTTGCAACTACTAGACACAGGTAGAACACTCTGCATTGACTACTACACAGCCATTTTCTGGTATGACAACAAAATTGCAGTTGAAGAACATAAGAAGGTGAGTCAACAGCTTCACCAGACACCCTCCAGATACTCATTTAAGTACAAGTAACTACTGTTTTATTTTAGGCATTTTCCTCCCTTTTAAAAATCAAATCAAGATACAGGACTTACTACCATGTAAGTCCTAGAAGAATCTTCTAATGCTGTCATTGTCTCAGAGTTGCTTCTGTCACGAGCAGGTCCCGATGCAGGTGGTCTAGAAAGCTTTCCTACTCGGATACATGTAATACAGTTAATTTCAATAGTGAAATTGAATTACAGTTTAAACGTTACAATTATATATGAGGTCAAGCTGTACAGGACACCTGCGTTTCTTAAGTGCAGTAGAAACAGAACGCAGTACATTTATGAAAAGAATCAGCGTCAGTCAGCTCCCTCAGGTATGTTATTGCTTCATGTGTCACCAAGAAGCTACAACTGAAGATTTACAAAGGATTCCCCCACCCCATACCCCCACCAGGGATCTAGACAACGGTATTAGTTATGCTTTATAACAAATAAAGGAAGACTAATACAACCTTTTAACAGGGACCGATTGGCAGACTTTTCCCATGTCTCTCCTAGCACACCAGAAAGATTACCAAAATAAAACCACAAGGGCTTAAATTCTGGAACATACTCCTCTAACAGAGGACACGACGATTGCTTGAGCTGTCAGAGGTGTCAGGAAAGTACCCTCCAGTTGCTTTCCATATGTGGTTATTCACTAGGAAGGGGTATAGCTGCCAACAGCATTTGCTCCTAACCGTGAACAAGGAACAGCTGCTACAGCAGTGCCCATATGATTACAGATCCCAATAACAGAAGGTTCTGAAGCTCTGATAGCAGTTTCGATGCTATCAACATAGTCATCTAATCAACATCTGCAGCTTGGAGAACATCAATGACGAATACCATTCTGGATTACAGAACACAGCTTCTGGTATTCTTCAGGCCACCAAACCTGACCAGAAGCATTTTCGCTCTGAGAATGGTCTCATCACAGAGAGTGGTCTCATCACAGCTTTCTCCAGAATCTTACCCTGCGAGGTACTGATCCATATGCTCAAGTCCATTCCAACTATTCTCTACCTGCTTTTGAGGTGGTGAAGCATTCTTTTTAATACAAGCAAAAATCCACATAAATTTTCTTTTAAATAGTTAACAGAATTCTCTGATTAAACAAACATTTGTACCTTTTGCCTGTGAATAACTTTTGCCATTTATCTTGCTACACTTCTGTGCTGGAAGAAGCGGAGATGCAGTTTGACTTTTTGGGCCTCTATTTGGTAGACACTAAAAGAAAGGAAGTTATTTGTGGTTTACGTGACATTTATTCATAACTGTTCACAGAGCGGCAACAAAACGTATACACTATGTGACATGAAACTTACTGGAAGCTTTCTTCACTAACTGTACATTTTTGAGACTTGGTCAGAAGAAGGGCTTGCGTGATGTAGCTCAAGCCATACTTTGGAACTCTTCCTGTCTGCTGCCTTGCTACCAACAACTGAAGAATGTTAATTTGGTGCAAGCAATCCAGAATAATAGTTACAGTTTCAAAACTAAATATAACTGCTTTAGACAATGGTGAACTGCCTGGTTTGCCTGGTTGATCCTTAAGGTGCAGAGGTTCACAGGTTAGATCCCATCTATGATTTTTCTCTTACATAATTTTAAATTTCTAATATAAGTTCCTCAACAGAATGAATGCTGCATGCAGTGAACATTCACTTTTGGAGAGAATGTGACATTAACAAAATTCTGCACCTGTCATCACTAGTGGAGTCCCAAGATTAGTAAACTAAAAATAAACATCTGAGTTGCAGCTATTGGATTCCAAGTTTATGATCCAAAACTCAAGAGTATTCACACAGATGAATTTAAAACATCAAGATTAATAACTTACAGGTTCTGCTCTTTTTAGAGTCATCCCAGAATTGTCTATTTTCCTCTTGCTTCCAGCAGCTTCTACTTTCTTCCAGGCTTCTAGACGAAACCTCTCCATAATTCTGACTTCCTCTTTTAGCTCCATGTTCTCATTTACTAAAGCTTCTATTTGATCTCTCAGGCGTCGCTGGGTGGTTGACCATTTTGCCTCTTTTCTTTTTAAATCTTCCTGTAACTCTGCAATCTGCTGTTTTAAAGCCTTAGAAAAATGCAGGTTCATAAATTAGAGAGCTTTCATTTTTTTAATATAGCGAAAGATTTTCATGTTCTAATAGAAACACAAGCACACAAGAAAAGGCACAAGAGTGGCCAAAACAGTAAGATCAGCTTAATGGGGCGGAGTGAAAGGTAGGAGCTTTCTTCCCTGGAAGAGATATTATTTACTTTAGACTACCAACTTTATAAGCTCATCTTCAGTCACAGGAAGTTCCCTTGCCCCCTTGGCATCCTTTGCACTTCATAGATTGGCCAGTACAAACACACTTGAGACAGAAGCATGAAATCTTTAAGGCTACCCTGGAGAGGACCCTTGAAAAACAGGGAAATAGGGAGGACACAATCACAAAAACCACATGTGAATCTGCCTAGCCAGTTTAGCAAACGTTCCTTCAATCTGTTGAAGTAAGGAAAATTTGTAGGGAAGGAGGAGGGAAATCCATGTGTGATGTTTAATACGACTTGTTTGTACCTCTCATGTACCATACACCCTGACAATGAAGGAACAAACAGATCCTGTTTCTTACATCTCCGGTACCTAAGGACCTAAAAGTATAACAAAACGTAACTTTGAAAATTGTGGAAGATTACTACATTTACTGTGCAACAGTTACAGACAGAATAAAACTCACATACCGTTATAGTTTGCATCTTGATCCACTATCACGAATAAAAACTTACAACTCAACATCAGCTACAGTAATTTTGTAGCAAAGTTGAAGATCTTTCTGCCATAGTCACGAGCAGATTTTAGTGTGGAAACGTGACAAAAAGATTTGCTCAGAACAACATTGTGAAGACTGTAGTTCCTTCCTCAATTAGGCCATGTCTGCTAACATCCCATCTTGAAATCACTTGCAATCTTTCAGTTAAGTTAGAATTTAGTTCTTGACTGCTTTTAAAAGAATTTATGTGTTCCTGTATGGACTAGAAGAATAACATATTTTTATACCTGAATTTCATCACGTTCTTTTTTATCTGGAATTGCTCTAGCTTCTGTGGTATATTTTTCAAAAACTTTACGTTCCTTTTGCAGTTTTTTCATTTCCTTCTTTTTATATTCTTCTATTTCAGCCAGTTCTTGGGCTTTCTGCTGTTGAAAGTCTGCAATTTCTTTCCTATAATTATGAAACAAAGTTGTTGTTTTAGCTCAAAACTACTTCAAGTCTGGATTTTAAGGAAGAAAATTAACACACTGAATTCTGTGGTCTGCTTCCAATCCAGCATCTGTTCTCTCCAGGAAGACTTACCTATAAATGGTATTATTTTTTTAAGGAGGAAGAATTGTCACACAGCTAGTGTTTGAACTCTATCGATTTCTGGTTTTGTATCTTCTAGTCACAAAAGTTATCCTGAATTTTAGCTTTGGCTAAAATCTTCCAACATTCTTCAAACCAGTAGAACACCATTCCCCAAAAAGTACCAGGGAAAATGCTAACTGCAGGAGGTCACAAATTAAACATTAGCCAACAAGATGCTGTTTCCAAACAAAACCAGTGGCTGTAGTAGGAACAGGTGTGCCACATTTAAGTCACCAGATACAATTACTCTGCTCTGCATGTTGCTTATAAGTCCCTCAGTTCGAATGAAAATATGCTCCGAACCAAAGGAAGAGCATCAGTGATGTCAGCATAAAGATCAGTTTTTAGGATTGTGTGTTGTGGTTTAGCCCCAGCCAGCAAGTAAGCACCACACACAGCCACTGGCTCACTCCTCCCACCTGGTGGGATGGACAGGAGAAGGCTCAAGGGTCGAGACAAGGACAGGGAGGGATCACTCACCAATTACAGTCACAGGCAAAACAGACTTGACTTGGGGTGGGGGGGATCAATTTAATTGTTACCAGTTACTTCAGAGAAGACAATGAGAAACAAAGGCAGATCTTAAAAACACCTTCCCTCCACCCCTCCCTTCCTCCCAGTTCTACCTCCTCCCTACAGCAGTGCAGGGCAACGAGGAATGGGGATTGCAGGTCAGTTCATTGTATGTTGTTTCTGCTGCTCCTTCCTTAAAGGGGGAGGACTCCTTACACTCTTCCCCTGCTCCAATGTGGGGCCCCTTCCCATAGGACACAGCTCTCCATGAACTTCTCCAACATGAGTCATTCCCGTAGGATGCAATCCTTACCCATGAGATTCCTCCAGCATGGGCTTTTCCCACAGAGTCACGGCTTCTTAGGGTGTAGCCACACACTCCAGTGTGGAGTCCCTTCCCAAGAACTGCAGATGCGTCTTTGCTCCACTGTCAGTCTACAGCAGTGTAGGAGTCCCTCCCATGGAGACAGTCCTCTACGAACTCCTCCAGGCACAGGCATCTCTGCTTCAGCATGGGGTCCTCTCCCACAGGCTGTGGGTGGATCTCTGCTCCACCCTTAATCATCATGGGCTGCAGGGAGGCCGCCTGCTGTCTCACCACGGGCTGCAGGGGAACCTCAGCTCCAGCACACCTCCTCCCGCTCCATCTTCGCTGACCTTAGTGTTTGTATAATTATTTCTCTCACATCTCATTCCTCTTTGCTGCAGCCATGCTGGACCTGATGAATCTTGGCTGTTCCAGCAGGATGAACTTTGCCCAGCGGGCACCCTGGGAGAAGGGCACGTCAGAGGTCTCCCAGCCATACCACTGCAGCTGCCACCAGTTGAATGGTGGTGGCCAGTACAGACAGCTGTCCATGTGGGAGGTTGGGGGCCAGGCCCCCTCAGCTTCTCCTCCCTCTCAGCTGCAGGTCCCACATGGCACGGGTTTCTTTGTCCTTTCTTAAATATGTTATTCACAGAGGCACTGATTGGCTCAGCACTGGACAGAGGTGGGTTCAACGTGTAACGGGGGAAGCTTCCAGCAGTTTCTTTCTTACTTGCTTCTTACTTTCCTGTAGCCCCTCCCTTGTTACCAAAACCTCACCACATAAAAGCAACGCAGAACAAAAATCATAGTGAACTAGCAGGGGCTCTTAATATTACAATTTGTCTGTGAGTAATAATTACAGTTTAATATGTACATAGAACAACAACCAGTTTCTTGACCTATGTCTCCACTGTAACTGAAATACACCAATTACTTACCTGTGCTGTCGGTAACTGGACATTATGACAGTCTGGAACTTGCTGTGTAAGTGAATGCACCAAGATGTTTCAATTAAAAATTACCTGATATTTGCCAAGGCATGCTCTCTTTCTTCACGGAGTTTAGTTAGAGTTGCGTTTTCAGCTCTGAATCTCGCTATTTCAGTTTCCAGTTCAATGAGTCTCTCCCTCAGTACCTGTGATCGAACGCTGTTTCCTGTCAAAGAACAGCCAGATGCAAGTTATCTAAGTGGCACACATAATTATGACTGCAGTAAACAATTATCCCACACCAGTTAAGAAAAAAAAAATAATAAAATCAAGTGATACTATTTTAGGGATAGCAGTAGTATTGCAAAAAAATTCCGCTATTCAAATAACACAGAAGTGACATTTTAAAGCACTCTGCACTATCTACTCAAGTACCTCAAATATCTATCATCTTTGTAGAACTAAATATATATTAGAAATTGGAACGTGAAGGGCTTCAGGTCAAGCTAGAGAAACTAAATGAAAGTATAAGGGCCAAGCATCAAACCGGAAAGTTTATGCTTGAAGTCGGATCACTGGGCTGAGGCCAATGGCATGAGCTTTAATAAGGCCAAGTGCAGAGTCCTTCACTTGGGGTATAAAAACCCCAAGCATCGCTATAGGCTCGGGGAAGAGTGGCTGGAGAGCTGCCTGGCGGAGAAGGACCTGGGGGTGTTGGTTGACCACCGGCTTGATATGAGCCAGCAGTGTGCCCAGGTGGCC
This sequence comes from Tauraco erythrolophus, assembly GCF_009769465.1. Classification (NCBI taxonomy): domain Eukaryota; kingdom Metazoa; phylum Chordata; class Aves; order Musophagiformes; family Musophagidae; genus Tauraco; species Tauraco erythrolophus. The sequence continues at coordinate 117,381,558 of NC_141465.1, read as the reverse complement.
AAAAAGGCCAATGGGATACTGGCGTGTATCAAGAATAGTGTGACCAGCAGGAATAGGGAAGTGATCCTGCCCCTGTACTCGGCACTGGTGAGGCCGCACCTGGAATATTGCGTCCAGTTTTGGGCCCCTCGCTTTAAGAGAGATATTGAGCTCCTGGAGCGAGTCCAGAGAAGGGCGACTAAACTGGTCAAGGGGCTGGAAAATAAAACTTATGAGGAGCAGCTAAGGGAGTTGGGGCTGTTTAGCCTAGAGAAGAGGAGGCTGAGGGGAGACCTGATTACAGCCTACAAATACTTGAGAAGGGATGGTGGGGAGGTAAGGGAAGGGCTCTTTACATTAGTGATGGGTGATAGAACAAGAGGAAATGGGTATAAGCTTAGTCAGGGGAGATTCAGGTTGGATGTTAGGAAGTATTTCTTCTCTGAAAGGGTTGTCAGCCACTGGAATAGGCTGCCCAGGGAGGTGGTTGAGTCCCCATCCCTGGATGTGTTTAAGAAAATGGTGGATGAACTACTTAAGGATATGGTTTAATGGGAGATTAGGGACAGTTGGACGGGATGATCTCTAAGGTCTTTTCCAACCTAGAAATCTATGAAGTTTTTTCACGTTTTATTCACAACAAACTGTTCACACCCATCACCAATGTGAAATCTATTGCAGAGGCCAGAAATAGTATTTGTAGGCTTTTATGCCATCCCAGTTTCCTGTTCAGTCACTCGACACTTCCAGGGTTTTAACAGTCCCCTTCTCCATATGCAAGAGAAAAGCCTAAATACTGATGTTGCAGTGTGGATAGTTGCCTCATTCACCCTTAAATGCTTTGATATTCAGCACAAAACTCTACCCCTCTTCCTGCAAACATCTGGCAGGCATCTTTGGGCAACCGTGCAGAGGCAATTCTCCACAAAACAATAAGCAGAAGTAGCAGCTTTCATATGAACTTCTCAAAAAAAGCTAAACAAAATCCTAAACGTTCATAGGAGCAGAGTTTGAAACCAAGAATCTCACCACCTCACAGAGAAGAGATTAAAATGCTAGGCTACGCCCTCGTGCTTTCACTGAACAGCTCCATGGTTAATGATCTCACGTAAACGCAACAGCTTCAGCAGGAGCTTTTAGAGGCAGTCCTTCCCCGGACCACAACCATATGGTCAAAATCAAGTTGGGCAAAGCAGAAAAACGATTCCGTGTTTCCCCTATTCCACGTGAGTTCTCTAGATACTGCACTACTGTCAGAAAATACAGACAGGGCTGACACCTCCTGGTATTTTATACGAGGAACCTAACAGTGCATAGCATCACCGTACTGTGGTGTAACTGCACACCGTCACTGGAAAGGCAGGCACCATTTCATTTTCGGCACACCTTTGCCACTTTCCCTGATTTCGAAACAGTGATCAAGCAGCTCCAGATTAAGTTTGTTCAATGACCTGGTCTGACAGAAAACTAGCCTCCAGGGGAAAAAAGGAGAAAAAAAAAAAAAAAGTTTTCACTGATCGTCCCCATTTTGCAAGCTGCATAATGGTTAGATCTGACATCAGACATGCAACCAGGAGAGGGAACGAAAGGTGAGAACAGGGCCATTCCCTGCAGCAGAAGTCTGTACTTAACACCCTGTGGTGTAATGTCAGGTGGCAGCTTAAGTGTTAGACGGAAAGACTGGTAATACGTGTCGTCCCCAAGATTTCCCACCCGTTCCTGTTCTCTCACCTCCCGGCTCCTGTTCCATGTTTGATGTGATTTCGCGCTCCGAATGACAGCCTGCCTTCTGTTTCAGTTTCAGTGAAGGAAACAGTTTCACCATCAGGTTTGATACAGGAGGTCCATTTGAATCACTGTCCACTGCAGACTCCTTGGACATTTCCTCTCCCCTCTTTGACGCAACTCTTCTCTTTACTGTTTTATCTAGGACAGTTGTATCATTCTTACTGGAAAAGTCTTTCTGTAAAGATATTTTAGTATATTTTTCAGGTAAATCACTGTTAATGTAATTTTCATCAAGATCACTCCATGTTCTTTCATCATCAAACTCAAACTTACTCCTACTTATACAAGACGTGCTTCTCTGATGATCTGAAGCTTTTCTAATCTTTTGCTTTGAAAGTGCACTGCAATCTTTGTCTGGCAAGCCAAGGTCAGCATCTCCATTTTTACTTTCTTTGCTGTTGTCTGTAATGGAACCTCCATAATCAAAAAATTCTGGATCGCTTTGTCTATGTCTCAGAAAGGATGTCTCAGCATCTTCATCTTCATGCTTTAACGTGGTCTCAAAATCACTCTCAGAATCTGTAGTAGTATCCCCATTGCCATCACCCTTATCTTCATTGACAATCCATTGATTACTTTTTAAAGCAGGAGCTGCTGTCATCAAAGAAGCTGAAAATATTACACTGTCCGTTTTATTCAATGGATCCTTCATTCTAAAAGCTGTTCCTGAATTCGAGACGGTATGCATAGCTGCCCTATCATTTATATTTCCCTGTGCCACACAGTCTGCCTTTTTGTTTCTCTTATTTATCAGATGAAGAGCCAGTGCCTCTACTTGCTGCTGGTTTGCCTTGATAGGGGTGGAAGACATTCTACGGCCTTTTGAAGTTTGCTGATCTTGATCTAAGATCCTTTGCACAAATGAGGAATTACTTGAGAAAGATATTTCATCCGCAGCTTGTTCTAGAAACAAAAATTCATCTAATTCTAGGTTCTCTTTTTCTTTTTCTTTTTCCCAGTTTTCCAGCTTATTCTGAAATGAAACTTCAAAAGACAGTTCTGGATCTTTTACAGGGTGACCTGTAGGACATTTAGAATTAGAAAAGGCACTGGCCAGCTCAGGAGACAAATGAGGCTTTTCTGTGCTGGGTAATTTGTTTCCGGTTTTGCCAGTGTTAGACTTGGCAAATTCTACTACGTTCTCTTTATCTTCTATTTTGTTGCTAATTTCTGATGGAGAAGAATCTCTCATTTGTTCATCGTGATTTTTTCCTGGTTGCATTCGTGTTTCTAATGGCAGAATATTTTTTCCATTGTGATTCCTGAGTATCAGGGTCTTCCGAATAGGACAATGTTTTGCTTTATCAGGGTGGCTGGATTTTTTACATGATGCAAAAAGGTTTTCAGAAACCAGTTCTTTGCCAGGAGGCATAGTTTTCTTCTGTGTTTGTGATCTGTCCACTTTAATAACATTTCTGTCATCTGAAGCCCTTTGTTGAAGTTTTGGGGTGTTTTCTCCAAATTTTGTAATTTTAGATTTGGCATTAGTGAATCTTGTTAAGCCTTCTCCTCTTCTCAGGAAGGGTCGTTTGACCACTGGTTTTTGAATGACTGATCCATTTGTCTCCTGAAAAAAGGGTAAGGAAAAGTAAAACGCAGAATATTAAAAAGCCCTTTACACAGTTTGAAGATTTCTTCAAATAAACTCCATATATGAGGAGGAATTTACACAACACATTTCTACTGGATTTCTAAAGACATCTCAAAAAGTAAAATATTTAGAGTTTTATTTTTATTTTATTATTTACTTTATTATTTTTATTATATTATTATTTTATTATTTTTATTTTTAAGAATGTGAATATTGCATTCAGGGTTAGCTTTTAATGCTAGAATCTTCCTTGTAGATTTTTAAAGCACCTACAGCATCTTGGCACAATATACAAATAATAAAATAAATAATAAATAATAAAATTTAATAAGTAAGTAAATAAACAAATAAATGACCTGTGACTTCTGGTTTTGCTCTAGACGCTGCTCTTCTAGTTGTATCTGTTCTTCCAGGAATTCTTCAAATGTCTGTTTCTTCTCCTGAATTGCAGCTTTAATAGGTCTAGTGTAATTTAAAAAAAAAAAAAAAAAATCAAATCTTACATTTCTATATAAAATAGCTACACCTAAGGTGTAATTACATAAGAGATGACAAATTATGAGGTACTTCAGTCATTAAGTGGCAAAGTTAATCTGAGAAATGCATTATAACACTAGCTGTTTATCTTTTGAGAAATGGTCTATCAAATCCCTGCTATAGTTAATACACGTATCTAAGAGACACTGTATGCAGGTTTTGCTCGTTCCTCTTTCACTGCTTTTCTCAACGACCCTTTCTTCTGCCCAGACCACCAAACTTTCACTCGTATTTTGGTCATACTGCCAATTTCTGTAGTATCACCTTTCTACTCAGTAATGCTACTGAAATCGTGTTCCTTATCTCTCCTTTTGATACTCCTCCTCCTGCACAGCCTTCTACCGGTCTGGCTGGGATGGGTGAGCTTCTTCACAGCAGCCCATATGGTGCTGGTTTGGATCTGTGACCACAACAGCATTGATAACACACCAATGCTTTAGCTGTTACTGAACGATGCATGGCATCAAAGCTCTCCGCTTTTTCGTGCTGCTCCTCCACTCTCAGCAAGTAGGCTGGGGGAGGGCAAGAGGCTGAGAGGGGACACAGCCAGTACAGCTGACCCAGATTGACCAAAGGGACATTCTATGCCATATATCGTGTTCACCAGTAAAAAACCGGGGGCTTGGTCTTCCAAAAGTAGCTGTTGCTCAGAGACCAAGTGGGCATCAGTCTGCAGATGGAGAGTGACAGCCTTTTCATTGCTTGGGTTTTCCCCACCTCTTTCCTCTACTTATTAAACTGTTTTCCTGTCGACTCATAAGTTTTCTCGAGTTCGCTCTTCTGATAACCTCTCCCATCCTGCTCTGGGGGACGGAGTGAGCAAGTGACTGGATGGGTGCTTAGTTGCTGGCTGGGCTCAACCACCATAGCCTGCAACAAGTATTTCTTGCTTTTGTGATGACCTGGCAGACAAGGCAGAGCTTTAAAATAATGCAACCATTATCATAGAATCATAGAACAGTTTGCGTTGGAAGGGACCTTAAGGATCATCTAGTTCCAACCCCCTGCCATGGGCAGGCAAACCCTCCACTACACCAGGTTGCTCAAAGCCTCATCCAACCTGGCCTTGAGCACCTCCAGGGATGGAGCATCCACAGCTTCTCTGGGCAACCTGTTCCAGTGCCTCACCACCCTCATTCTAAAAAATTTCTTCCTTATATCCAGTCTAAATCTCCCCTCTTTCAGTTTAAAGCCATTGCCACTTGTCCTACCACTGCACACCATTACTTTTATTCTATCAGCTCCATAAACAAAGCTTTTACCATAGACGAGAAGGCTTCTGCCACAAGCACTATTATTACTTCTTAGCCATATACAGATGTCTAAACAAACATGCGTCTGGTAATAAACTAAGAAGTCACAACCTTGCACTCCTCCTTCACAGTACTACTTTCACCACATAACAGTGGATAGGAGGTTGTAATCAATCAAATTGGATACAGTAATTATAATTGCTTACATACTAAGCCTATACTAAAACATGCTTCCAAACTATTATTACCCCAGGTTTCACACATCTCTTCAGCCAATGCACGTCTTTCACAGCATAAGCAATTTCAAGCCAGAGCCTCTCTTGCTACAGGCCTCCACAGTACCTACCAAAACGGAATCCTGGGCTGAGAAAGCTACACAAACTGAGAATATCGGACTCTTTCAATCAGGACTCAGAATTCAGCCAAACTCGTACTATCTGTTGGGTAAAAACTACATAATGATGGTCTGAATTACCTTTCCTCTGTATTAGTCCACAAATGTTTTCCTCCGCTGGAATTTTCAGAGACACCTGCACTTTCCACAGATAAAGGATCAATGTGATGATCTTCACTCTCCATTAATAGTTCCATCTTTTGTTCTGGACACCACATGTTTTTTTCTATGAAAGCAATAGAAATTTTTTTCCTCCCCAACATCAAATCAGTTTTCAGCTCATACTTTAAGCAGCATTCAGGTCAGATTAATACCAGAAGGGAGCTTCGTGGTGATGCAGCCTAAATTCCTACATAAAATAGTCCTAAGATTTCTCTAAATTAATTCTTATTTGAATCTGAACTTTGTTTTTAAAGGAACATCTGATTATGTATTAAAAATTTTCCACAGACCTTAAATAACCCATTCTGATTGTTCATTTTTTTTGCTCTTGTTAATTTATAGCTTAAAAATGAAATAACCGAACAAATTTGGATGTCTGCTGTACCGAAGAGCTCTCCTATCAAGCTTCTGTTTCCCATGTATATATGTAAAAATTAAGAGTTAATTTATCCTTTCACATTCTCTTAGGCCAAGCCCTCTGATTAAAAGCTTTAAAGCTGGTATGAAGTATGATGAAACGCAATCTCATACTTTTTTGCCGAAACCTCTACAAGTTTTCAGCTACCTTATTAAATTGCTATATTAAAACCAAAACCACTATTCCAGTCATGGCAGCATAGTAGTCATGCTGGTGCCAACGGTAAAACTGAGAAAAGAAAAGATAAAGAACTCCAGTGCATTGCTTCTGATGCACAAATAATTTCTAGTCATATGATGAGATCTCTCTTCCAACCCATCTTGACCCCTAATTCCAGTTCAGTTACGGATCCTCGCAATAGTGCTGGTCTGAAGACATTCTGTATCCCTGGATAGATTGTTATTTTCCATTTGCCACATGAAAACGTGGGTACAGTTCAGCCCAAACAATTCAGCTATCCAGTATCTGTCATTATTTGCTATTTTCCCAGTCTTTATGACACATCAGCTTTAGCAGTAAAGATTATATTTTTTTCCTAAAATAGACAAACATTTCATACAGACAGAAGAACTTGATTTTTTTTCCTCATGCTGCAAAACAAAACTCACATGGACATCAACAGGAACACTCTAAGGTCTGTAAGCTGTCAGTAAACCAACCAATAAATCAAGTAAACCAACACTTGTATAAAATCTTCACAATAAGTAGTAGAAAATTATGCTCAATAACTACAAGAGGAAAAGAAATCCCACTACACAGCACGTTATCCTTCCATAAATGACTAACCAGTAGTACATTTGTCTTCATCGTTTTTCAAACAATTCTGCATTTTCAGAGGCACACCCGGGCCTTGTTTCTCACAGGCAGACACTCCTGAAAGACTGTTCATCAAAGATGAGGTGCATTCTTCGTTGTTTAACTTTTGCAAAAAATCACTGTCTTGTGTATGTGGAGAAACAATTGGAGCATAAGCTCTGTCTTCAAAGTGATTCTGATACCCAGATGATGGCAACTGGTGTGAAGTTGTTAATCTCACTGAATGCCCAGGTCTCAGCTTTTGACTTTCAGCCATTACAGTATAGCCTTGAAATTAAAAGAAAAAAATGGCTGTGTCATTGTATTACACCACCACTGTTCCACAGGAGAAAAGAAACGGCATTTGTTCTTCTAATGCTAAGCCCTAAATTCATTTTCTCAGGTAGGCAGAGTAAAAGAAAGAGATTCCTTAAGTCAGGTTGGACTGACATTGCCAAGAAAAGAAAACACTCTTGCTCAACTCTCAGTTTTTTCATCCCAGCACTGTCCCCTCCCTTTGCACACAGCAAACGAGACTGGAAAACTGATACAGGTTACTGGTGTTTGTTTTTTCTATACAGATCAGCTCCCCAGTCTAGTTCAGTTCATCACCTGAATAAATTTGTGCTGCCTGAGCTCAAACAAGGAGGTACCACTTCATCTGGATACAGTGACAGCTTAAAGCAACCAAAAGTATTGTGACAAACGGCTAGTCAGAAAGGAAAGCAACTCTTTGTTTTACACTTTCATATTTAAAATATGTTCTTCTAAACAAGGGCTCCCATCACAGCACATATTGATCAAGTTACAATTACAGCTGGCATTTTATAAAAAGTAGGATAGTATTCCTTCTACAGCACTCAACTTTCAGTCACTGAAGGATGCAGTGTTTATCTTTGACTAATCAAGTAGTCTTAGATGAAGAACACTGAACACACTTTCAGATTTTAACTGGAAAACGCGATTAAATTCTTCAGTTTACTGGATGTCATATGCTTGCTTTCGCAACTTACCGAGAACTGCTGCCTGGCTAGACACCATGCTAAGTAGCTTCTCTTGCTCTTCCATTAGCCTTTGAAGTTGCTCCATCTGTTGTTTCTTCAGCTGTTCTTGTTTCTGTTGTTGCAATTCCTTCAGCTTTTCAAACAAAAAAATAAACGCGTCAGAGGCTAGGTTTACTTAGAAATCCTTACCACAGGATTACTGTCATCGAGACAATGGGCATTTCTTGTTTTAAAGATGTTCCATTAGGTAAGTGTACCATGGCGGAAATTAAGAATATGAAATGCTACTTTAAACAAATTTTTTTGTTCTTTTTCTATCTATGAATGCACACACTATTTCCAGTTTGCCCAAGTAACAGTTCCATCAGTCTTTAACTGACCAATCTACAAACAGTAGGAATCAGAACCCTCATTTCTACTGCATGGGAAAACCACTCATAATCTGCTCTTTTAACATTAAGTGCTACTATGCCATGTGTTTATTAAAATGCAAATACTTCCTAATAATTAAAGCTTTACAAAAAGTGTGGGGTTTGGGGTTTTTTTCTCCAAAATCTCACTTATAGTGAACAGTACTGATACAAAGGACCGAGAGAGGGAAAAAAGAGCATCAGAGCACATTAAGATTCATGAAGCTGCCTGAAAAAAGAATTAAAATACTGATTAAATTCAGTAATCCAGGAGTCCCTGGCCCTGCCTCAAGACCAGCCTTGAGGGCCATATGAAGGCCCGGCATTCTGTACGCTACCAAACCACCGCGATGGGTGGTAGGCCTTCATGTCCATCTCTGTATCTCTAGCACATACACACGTGCTAGTTCCAGCTCCTCCAAAGGAAAGACAGGAGGCCTGAGGAAATCCTTCTATAGATCACAATTGGACCGCACCTGTCATCCAACAGGTAAGAAAAACTTCCCTTAAATTCTCCTTGTAGTCCCTTAAAATTCTAGTGAAAACAGAAGGCACTATGCAAGTAGAAGCTGTGAGCTAACGATCAAGATCCAAAGATCATCTAAGTCTCATCTCCAACCCCTTCACTTAATTTTTTTAAAGAAATCATACTTCTACCTGTTCTGATAATAATACTCTCAGAAAACTAAACCGAAAAAAATCTCATACACCTAAACCAACATTAGTCATTGTAAGCATCAGATTTTTTTTTTGTAGTATATTAGATTGTCAATAACTTACTAAGACAGAAGACTTAACAATTCCTCTTAAGATACCATTAAACCAGCCAATATCTGTCATGTAGCCACTGTTTGACACTGCTGACAATCTGAAAGAGTGAATAAATGTTTTCCTATTGTGTAAAATAGAGGAGAAAAGTTTTATAGCACCACATAAGTTGTGGCATTCTACTCTAGAGACTCACACACATTCCCACACACCCCACTTGAGTCAACAGACATAGGGGTTTGTGCTGGGGTAGCTGCTAGCTGAGTGGACAAGGAAGTGAGTTCTTTATCCTTCACAGCAAGATCTAGTGAAGTGTCTATGAACACTTGCAGCCAACACAATTTTTGTCTAGTAATTGGAAAGAGCTACAAGAGAACATTTTGCCAGTTACAGTGGACTAACTGACATGCTTGCATCGGAAAAAAACAATAACATCACAGCGTTGTAATTCCAGGCCTTTTTGTCCCAATGTCATGGATACTTCATCACATTCAACACTAACGTCTCTTTTCTTGCAAACAGAACGAGGTAGATGGGTGCACATAGCTGCTTTGAGCACTAACAGAACACGTTGCTATAGATACAAGAACACACAGCTTCCTCATGTTGTGAATATCTGTGGTGAAGTGCTACCACTGTAATGACCAGCACGCCATTTCCACAGCTTCAAGTGGAAAGAAACAAGGGAATATTGTAAAACTGTCTGCATCTTTCCAGGTAAAAAGATTTCAAGAACAAGTATGCTGCCACTGAATGCAATTTAATTCTAAACTGGAACCTGTGCCAGCTGGAAACAACAGGAGTTAGATTCTCGATAACTGCACATCATGAGGAAGACACGAATTTTTGTGCACTCATAACTCAGGATTTGCTCTTTAAGCTTGCTGTGTTCTGTTTGTTGCAAAGAGTTTGCCTACTTCCAGGTATGACAAATCATATGCAGAAACAAAATAAATCTTAATTGATGTAGGTCAAGGAATTTCAGAACTTTTACCTGTTCAAGCTTTTGTAAGAGTGGATCGCTGTGATCGGATTTATTCTGACCATTCACTTCACCATGGACAAAGTCTGGTTTAGGGGCTTCTACATTACATGCTGCTGCTGGAAAAGATGTTTCAGTGGTATGTTGCTGAAGTGTACAAGAGCTGCCAGACTCTTCTTCACACAAGGAGTCATCACTTACAGAACAGCTATCTGGAAGATGCAACACTTCAGCAGGGAAAGCTGTGATGTTTTCAGGTCCAAATAACAAATTTTCCTTGTTGATTTTCAAACTGGTAAAACTAGGATCTAATAAGACTCCAGCACGGGAACTATCGGACATCCAATGTGCAATGAAGTTTTGTTCACTGCTTGGATCTTCAACAGTTGGCATCTTGGAAATTGTATTCCAATTTAATTGCTGATGTAGCATTAACATAACAATATTACACTTTGTAGCATGAGGACAGTAAAACTTTCAAAGATCCAGGTATTTGGTATGGACAGTTACCTACTTTTCACACCTAGAAATTAAGAAGAGAAACAAAATAAGAAATCTACAATAACAGATTCCCAGTAAAAGGAAGTTACTCTCTTATAACCAGCTCAATGTATTTATAAAAATAAGTCACAATCTACTTTTCCCTGGGCAATAGAAACAACTTGGACACCTAGTAACAAACACTTTCTGTGCAGGAAGTCAACATAATCCAACTTTTCATCTTATTATTTATTTGAGTGCAGTTAATACTATAAAGCTGTGTATAATATCCTATTCAGCACTAGAAAAGGATTCAGAATTTTTTTTAAGGGCCTGCAACAAAAGAAGAGCTGTGATTTGAGGAGTTGAGAGACTTCCCTCACAGGACCTTCGTGTTAATGCAAAGTTTCAAGTATGTCCATCTAAATACAGACATTTTACTGCACATATTTCAATGCAGCACTTATAATTTTTGTGTCTTCCTTATCTTCTCATGAAGACTCTACAACCATGCTGCCTGTTCGCTTCTTCCTCCAAACCAGCTTTTTTCAAAATCCATAAAAAAAAAAAAAAAAAAAAAAACGCTTTGAAACCTGCAAAAGTTGCAGTGACAACCAAATTCCTACAAGTGTCATAACACAAGAGGAATTCAGGTAGGTAGGAAGACCCAAAGTGATTTCCTCACTTAGGAAGAAAAAGAGACAGAACTGCTGTCAATGACGATGCAGATGCCCTGCTGCCTCAAACCAGTCCCAGGGCAATTAGTCTCTGCCTGTGCACAAGGTGTGCCATGGGGAATACAGAGAAAGAAGGAGCCAGGGGACAATGGACAGACAACCACAGCAGCCCGGGCTCAACGGTCCTGCTGATCAGGAAACATCTTATTAAAGCTCCCTTGTTCCCAAGAGATTGGTTCATGGCAGCTCTCGCTTCATTTTCCCGCTGTAAAAGGGATTTCAACCAAAGCTTGAAACAGTGACTAGGAGAAACAGCGAAGTTTCCTTAGGAAAATGTTTTTCAACTGCCTGTTTTGGGGCACCACTGGAAGTTCCCCAGGGAGATACAGATTCCTGCACTGCCAAACTCCAGCTTATGGGCTTCACACGCCGTTTTTCCTGTCACCTGTTGGAGACCCTCTCAAGGCAGCCTGCCAGTTTAACGCTTCCCCTGGACTCGAAGAGCAGCAGCACCTTCGTGCCAACCGAAAGAGCTGGCGGGGCTGAAGCCGATCCGCCTGGATATGGACGAAAGGATCCCCCAAAGGTCGTCGGTGAGGAGACGTGCACGGCCCGGCCCGGCGCCTCCCCACCCCCACGGCCACGGCCCCGGCCCGCGGCACCCGCACAAGAGACGCCCCGAACGCGCCGCCGGCGCCCGCCGCTCCCCCGGCCCCGAAGCACCCGCACCGCGACAGCTCCGACCCGCGGCCCCTCACAGACACCGGGGCAGCAGCATCGGCGTCGCTCCTCGGGCCGCTTCCGCAGCAACACTCCACGCTGGCCACCACCCCTCTCCTTCTATTACAAACCTGCCGCCATCGCACAGCCGCCCGGCGCCACAGGCTGGGCACCGCCCCGGCGCGGGGCATGCTGGGAGTTGTAGTCCCGAACCACTGGCTTTCCCGCCCAGCCGCGAGGCGGTCCTGCGGCGCGCGAACTACAGCTCCCAAGAGCCTCAGCGGAGAAAAGGCCGTTGATGGGCATCAACGGTGCCGCAGGGCTCCTGTTCCTGCCCGGGGCTGTCAGGAGCAGGAAGAGGCGGCGGGGATCGAGGCGGAGGGGTTTGTTTCCCCTCGCTCCTGAGGGCGGTCCGCAGGTGGAGGCGGCTCCCGGGTCGTCCCCGCGTCGCCGCTGGTGGCCCTTTGGGGTGACGGGGTTTCTCTCCGGGCAGCGCCGCTCCTGACGAGGCGGAAGGCCGTATCCGCGCACTGTTCTTCAGCCGCTGTCCCGACACGGTGTGCGACCAGATTCCTGACTACTGAGCTGTCCGCAGCCCTTTCAGGGCGTGGGGTTTTCTGCAGGGGTGAGGCTTCGGACTCCTATTGTTGCGGGTAGTTGTACCCTTTTAATCTTTAAATAGCCGCGGTGAGGGAGGAACGGAGAGATAAATGGGTGAAAAGCGTCGCTTGGCTTCCTGGCGTTTTGCGCTTTGGGCGTGCTGTGTCTTACTGAGCGAAATTAGTGTTTTCCTCTAAACTCCAGAGAGTCGCAGGGTGTCACTCTCCAGCAACCGGTGGTACGTCGCGGGCTGTGACTTGTTTTTGCGGCTGTTGTGGGCAGGTACCGACCCGAGCTCTGTGTTGTATAAACACAGGGCAGTCCCGCCATTTCCCTGCTGCTAGCTTTAGTTTCCACTGTTACTTTCCGTAGGTGCGCAGGGCTCTTTCTGCCAAACTTTCCATCGTCTTTGCTGCACTTCGATTTTGTCTGTTATGAATATATTGTCTGCGTGACAGGCTGGGTGGAGAATGGATTGAGAGCAGCCCTGAGGAAAAGGACTTGGGAGTGCTGGTGGTTGAGAAGCTCAACATGAGCCGGCAATGTGCGCTGGCAGCCCAGAAAGCCAACCATATCCTGGGCTGCATCAAAACGAGTGTGGCCAGCAGGTCAAGGGAGGTGATTCTGCCCCTCTACTCTGCTCTCATGAGACCCCACCTGGAATACTGTGTTCAGGTCTGGAGTCCCCAGCACAAGAAGAACATGGAGCTACTGGAACCAGTCCAGAGGAGGGCCACGAAGATGATCCGAGGGCTGGAGCACCTCTCCTATGAACCAGGCTGACAGAGTTGGAGTTGTTCAGCCTGGAGAAGAGAAGGCTCCAGGGAGACCTTTGAGCAGTCTTCCAGTACCTAAAGGGGGCCTCCAAGAAAGCTGGAGAGAGGCTTTTTACAGGGGCGTGTAGTGATAGGACAAGGGGCAATGGCTTTAAACTGAAAGAGGGGAGATTTCGATTAGATACGAGGAAGGAATTGTTCACTCTGAGGATGGTGAGGCACTCGAACAGGTTGCCCAGAGAAGTTGTGTATGGCCCATCCCTGGAAGTGTTCAAGGCCAGGTTGGATGAGGCTTTGAGCAACCTGGTGTAGTGGAAGGTGTCCCTGCCCATGGCAGGGGGTTTGAAACTGGATCTTTAAGGTCCCTTCCAACCCAAACCATTCTATAACTCCATGATTCTTCTCAGACTGGATTCTGCATGAACAGTGGGAAAGTACTGTGCTAGAAAATAAAAAGGATTTGTACTCTTGCTTTTTTAAAGCACAGCATCACATTTAGTCCGTTTGACATCTTTGGTATGAAAATACAGTAGGGCTTTGTTTTCAGTTTACCTGCACACTGAAGTTCTTACAGGCCTACGAATTATTCCTGGTCTATTGTTTGACAATAAAAAAACATTTTTGGCTCCCTCTCTGTGTTAAAAATATAATCCATTACTAATGATGGTGTTGAATTTGTGGTTTGATCATGAAGTACAAGCTGGTGTGCTTGTTTGAAATCCTTTTGCATAACTATATATCCACTTTGCATATCTTCCTTATCTGGTGCTGATTTAACACACAGTTACAAAAGTGTTTATCAGCAGTTAATTAATTTTCAACATATAGATTAAATGCAATGTTTTCCTGTTCTGATTTTGAGTTTTGGAAATTTTGTCATTCAGAAAGAGTAAAGCCAAATTGCTAAAATTCCTTGAGAAGTTTATTTCTCGAGGGAAACAGGGGAAGAGAGACTACTATTCAGTGGTAGTATTCGTCAACAATGAAAGAGAATAAAATACTCACTCAAGGGAGAAAGAAACTGCTGGGGACAGACTTTGAACAGATTTTAACTCAATTTCCTGCTTTCTGTCAGGTATTCCAAAGTTCACTTGTGCTTTAACAGTGACAATTTCCTCCTCCTCCTAAGTGCAGTGGGAGTTAATGCTCCTTATTGTGCAGTAGATGGCACTTTGCTTGGTTTATTTATTTGACTGGGTTGCTGTCCCTTATGCCGTTTTACAGGGAGGTATGAGCGTGTCCTAGGCTTTCCTACCTACAACGCCCAGGCTCTGCAGTTGTACCTCACGCTACTGGGGAAGCAGGAAGATCCTTCAGGGAGGGCAGCTGCCTGAGCAGGTGGGTGTAAATGATTTGGCTCCCTGAAAATCTGGAGAGGGACAAGATCAGAGGTCGTTTATAATACTTCTTGCGCTGGGAACAGAGAAGGGGGGGCTTGTCTTTGTAGACAAACTTAGAGGAAATGAATCCTTCAAGTTTACACATTCCATAGCCGACTGACCTACGGTTTATTTACAGATCAGTTCTCGCAATAGTTTTTTTTCTCAGTTCTTAGCAGCTTGATTTTCATAAGCAAATGTAATATAAAATACTTTTGTGGAGTTTTGCGCCACATGTAGCTACCAATTAGCTTCTGGTGTTTTCTGGATGAGATGTGGATGTATACGCAGGGCTGGTGCTTGCAATTGGTCGTATGTATTTCATTGTCTTCTAATAAAACTTTTGTTTTGGCTGTGCAAATAGAGTTCCTTATTTCCTGAGGAGATAAATTCTTGTGATACTTTAGCAGTATCCAGAATCTGCTTTAGATAATATATTGAGAAAACTAGTGCACACAGAGCTCTAGTGAGGAGGGAGGCAGTGCCCAGATCTATAAGATGGTTGTTCAAGGAAGCCTTTGGCAGTGTGTCCTGGTTTTAGCTGGGACAGAGTTAGCTCTTCTTTTTAGCAGCTAGAAGAGCTTCGTGTATTGGTTTTACTCAGAGGCTCGCTCTGAGAAGAATGTTGATAGCAAGCTGATATTTGTAGTTGGCACTGAGGTCTCAAGGACTTTTCAGCTTGCCGTGTTCTTGCCAGTGTGCAGGAGCACAACAGGATAAGGGGGGAGCATGGCCGGGACGGGGGGTCAAACTGGCCAGTTAGTATTCCATATAATGCAGCATCATGCCCTGTATAAAAGTGAGGGTCAGCTGGAAAGAAGGGCTTTTTGCCCTTCCGGGACTCTCACTTTCGGACTCTCAGAGTGCTCTCTGTCTCTCTCGCGCTCTCTCTCTATTTCGGGGCCTCGCGTTCGTCCGGGATTGCAGCTTTGGGACGAGACGGGGTTTGGATAGGAGGGGGTGGTGAGCATCTACACTGTGTAGTACTTACCTGTATTAAATTGTTCTTATCTCAACCCACAGGTTTCCTGTTTTCTCCTTTAATTCTCTCCCTCATCCCTGGGGGTGGGAGAGGGTGAGTGAGTGACTGTGTGGGGTTTGGTTGCTGGAGCGGCCTAACCCACGACACAGTGGCACATTTGCCCTTATATATGCCTCAAATTAATCTATCTTGTTTGTGACAAGTTTCAAAATAAAGGTGATAAAAGCAGCTTAAAATAAGACTTTATTCCACAAAGTAGAGCTTCTTAAAGGTACAGTTTCCCACAGAGCCAAGTTAGCACAAGACTGCATCGTGAAAGATTTTTATCACCTCAGATAACAATATCTTGTGAAAACCTCCTAGTTAAAATATGGAGAGGTTGTTTTTTGTGTGTGTGAGCAGAGAGTACTTTTATGCTAAAAGCACTGCTAATGTCATAAAAAAAAACAAACCAAAACAAAACAAAAAATGAGCCACAAACTATAGGTATATAGTGACCTCATGTGCCCTTTGATCCGCTGTCTGCCTGACCTAAATGCATGTATTACCGTTACAGAGTTGCCAGTTCTACCAGGTGTATAGTTCAGTAGATGATTTGGGCCCTTCCTGTAGATTATCTTTCTGAGATATACAGACATGCATAAAATTGTGTTGCATAGTGTTCATTTCCCAGGTTTTCATGAAACCTCAAATTCAAATTAAGTATGTTGCTCTCTCTCCTTGACTAACTACTTCTTATTGTTTAGCTCATAGTTTAAGTTATTCCATGGTAGCTGGCCGTCTGATTCCCTTTTTACTGCACCAAAGAACAACTTTACTTGCATACTTTGAAAATCTAACAGGCCATAGAATAAGAAAATAAACACATTCCTTAAATGTGGTATAGGTAATGCTTTAAGTCCCACCGCAAAATTACCTCAGACTAGTGTGGTTTTTGATTTTCTTTTTTTTAAATCTGGAATCTTATCCTAATCATCTGGTCTAGACTTGGGTCCGTGATAAATTAATCAAACGATAATCTTATCTTAGATTGTGAAGTGCTGCTTTCAGTGCCATTTAAACATTTCCTCTGCATTGTTCCTGTCTTTCAGTTTATTATCTCTCCACACTACAGTGGGAGCTTTCTGCAGGGTTGATGTAAAAGTTTTGTTGACCTTATAAAGGCTTTGATGCAGTTTGACCAATACTAATTTTTAAGCCAGAAAAACCTATTGGGTAATTAAATTCTTTGGTTTAAATCCTAAGAAACTAGTAAAGAAACTGTTCTGATAAATAAGAAACTAATAAAGAAACTGTTCTAATAAATGTTTCCTCATTTGCACATACATAGTGCAGAAAAATGTGAAGTGGTAAATGAGCACAAGTAGTTGTAACAGTGCCTGCTTTCCCTTTTGCAGTGTTTAATGTAGGTGTTGGTTATAGAAGCAGGAGGATAGAAGCTTAATCAGAATTTGCAGTCTAGGTGGGAGCTCTTATTAAGTTGGAGAAAGGTCATTTTTGCTCCAGCCAGCCTCCCCCAGATAGAGGACACTTGGTATCAGACATTTTTGGCTAACACAAGAACTGCTTTCCTTTCTCATAATCTTTACTTTCGAACAAGCAGTTTATTTGTTCTGCCTCATCCTGTGAATCCAGGATGAATTTGGATAGACCAGGTGTTCTAGAGTGTCAGTTTTATCCAGTTATCTCACAAATAAAATTACTTGGCCTTAAGTCACTGTGGAAAATTTGCATCGTCAAGTATCTTTTCCAGAAATACAAATAGAGTGAAAACAAAGTCTTTACCAGTGACACTGATACTAACCCTCTGGATGAGATCTGGATGTGCTGTACTGGGATCCAAAGAATAATCAGGAAAAAGAATTTATGAACTGAGTATTTTGTTTTACAAGCATATGTTCTCTTCGAGCCGGTTCCTGTAGCGTTAGCGGCGTGTCTGCATTAGCAGTTTGGCTTGGAGCAGCAGTGCAATTTTAAGCCCAACCTTTTGGATGTCAAGAGCTGCCTTATGTTGATCAGGTTCTCAAGATGATTTTGAGGGGTACCACCTGAATGCCTTTCCAAGAACACTAAATGGGGCGCTGTGCCTCAGATAAGCTGTGTGGGGGCATTGGTTTGGCTTCTGCCTGAACTCACCCGGTCACCAGGCTGTCTGGCTCACACGGAACACTCATTCACTGCTGAAGGGCTCTGAGGCTCTAGGAAGCCCATGACACGCTGAGGAGCTCTTACGCCATATGAAGAGCTCAGTGCTCTGTATAGTGTTCTCGTTTACACTACAGTTATCATTCTCACCAGTTTTGATTTACACTCATAGGCGTACAGGAAAATAAATATGCATTGATGATACATTTTAATCACTTAAACCAGACGCTGCCGTTATATTTTGTTGTCATAAATTCTGCTCCTGTTTTAAATAAAACTTTCCCAGCATCTAACGTTGTAGCATAGTTTGTCACAAATGACATGCAGACGATTTTCATTCAAGTTGTTTTACAGACAGTTTAGGGTGACACTGCTGAGAAGAGAAGCAGTCCCACTCAGCGCTTCCATCTCTCCCCTACCTCTCCATCACTTCCAGTGCTACACTACTCCTTTTTGTAAATCTTCATCGTAGGCCGGAGGGTGAATTCAATCAGAAAACAGATCTGGGTTGAAACTGGCCTCTTGGTTTGGGGGATTTTGTTGTTGTTAAGGGTTTTTTTTCTGTGTTGGGTTTAATCTGGATCAGTTTTCCAAAGTTCTTTTTAAATGTTGTCAGGTGGTTTTTTTTTTATATTTACACATTATAAATCAGTGAGTGGAAATGTGCAAAGCAGTTTACGTTTTTGAAAAAGAGTTATTTTACAGTGATACTGTGTGAAAGGGGAACTGAAAGAGGGGTTGTTCCAGTTTAAGATAATTCCGCATTACTAACAGTGAGTATTAGCAGCAAGAGATCAAGACAAGAGTTTGGCAGTTAGTTCAAGCCATGACTTTACTGAAAATATGTCACACTAAAGTTTCCATGTAATTAAAAAAAATGAATAAAAAACGATTCAGAGATGTTCTGAGTAGATTTGATTACTATGCTAACAAAATGGGATTTGTTTTGGAACTTGTTAGAGTTGCAAAGAATAGATTTGGTGAGAGACTACTTATGAGGATAGTGGAAATGAAAGTTTTCCTAGCCAAAAAAACCAAAAAAAATTCTTTTCTCTTTTAATAGGAGGGCAATGGCAATCTTTGCAAACTGTGTGTTCTTTATTAAAGCTAAATGCTTAGCCATTCAGGAGAAGAGCAGGCTGAAAACATGCATAAAAGAAAACGGTGGAGCAGTTAATTTTTTGCTTAATCACGAGGTAAGTTCCAGATTTATTTCTGAGATCTCAGCAGGAAAATATCAAGTGATGCAAGTGTTGTAGAGTGTTAATCTTGCCACATGTAGAGAAATAGGAACTGTAGAAATTATGTCTCTGTTCAATGTTTAAATGGAAATACTCAGTTTACATTTTTAGTACATCCGGTTCTGTAGTACTGAAATGTCACATAAAAAATCAAGAGTAATATTATCGCTCTACAAAAGAACCAGGAAGGTTTTTTTTCCTGGATAAAATTGCCATGCTGTTTTTCTTCTCTCATCGTCACAGAGGGGAAGCTGTGAATAAGGAGACGCATCACTGAATTGGCTTTTGGTTATGTTATTTTTAATGCAAGCATTTGATGACAGAGTGAGGAAAAGATGGTTGTAGAGTTAGAAGTCTGTGGTACTGCAGGGTTTTATTTAAATACAGATTTTTGTTTTAAATGTATGTTGAACATGCAGCATGGATAAATCAAGGAGCCTGTTTGCATGACATGCACAGCAATGAAATCAGTGGGCTGCATCTATACTGGTATGTCACATGCCTTGAATGCTCACAGGGACTGTGACCAGCTGGCATGGCTTGGCCCACACCTATACTAGCAAACTCTTGGTCCTCAGGAGTGAGCCTTCATATCCAGACTGCCTAATGAGAATGGTCATGGTGATGTTCTGTCTCCCAAACCATGCCTGGAAACTGGGAGGATGTGAGTTGGCAGGAGCCAGAATTGTGCCAAGGAGCATGCTAATGCCTTAACAGTGTAACTATTCACATGCCAGTGACAGGGAATTATCTAACATTATCTAACTTAATAGTGAAGGCGTAATGCCTTGTTACTTCTGCCTCTTGAAAGTGACGTTTATTTCCTCCTTCCTATAGCTAGTAATTACAGCAAGCCCATAAATATTGTCATATTAGAGTCCTTACTTCTCATCCACCTTGAGGAGAAGGTAATGCATTGTATTATGATTTCAAATTTTTGTTTTCTCTGTATGCAGTTTTTTAATTTGTAGGAGAGTGTGATTGAGTTAATTTCTCCCTCTCACTCTTGTGTAATGTTTCCTAATATAACATTGGGTGAATTACTTTAAATCCTGCTCTCATATATGGCTCCCATAGGTGATTGTCATTTTACAAACAGCAAAAATTGTATACACTGTCCTCAAGAGTCTGCAGTTTAAATTGTGTGTAACATAAGGTGTTGACCTTGAAGGAGAAAGAAAGGAATGTGTGAAGAAAAGGAATATTGCAGGTACCTTATCATCTTGTTCAGAGCTCAGCAGTTTCCTGGTGACTGACAATGCACATCTGTTCAGGAGAGAAAGTGAAGAATTGAAGAATAACATATCAAAGTCTAGCAAGAGTATTCCAAAGATGTGATAGTTTTCTTTGCGCTGTAAAGTCAGGATCTTCCAAGATGTGTTGACACATATCGTTGTGATGGCTGTGATCTTGCAAAGAAGCAATGGGTGGACAATAACTAAGGCTCACATTTATCCCATCAAACTGCTGATCTCGAGATACGATTTGGGGAAAAAGTCAAGAAAATGCCTCATAAAAACAATCAGCTTTAAAAAAAGCTTTGCTAAAAAATTTACTTATTGAAAATAGCAAATGAACTAAAAGTTAATGCAGTACAAATATGCGTTAATTGAAATCTGCATTTTGAATCATCTTGATAAGTACAGTGGGAAGAGAGATATTTCAATACCTAAAATTTGTGAGCTCTGGGATGCTGAGAACAGCTAATGAGTGGCCAAACTGTTCAGGGTAAATCTTGCCCAAGCTTCCCAAGTTACTTTGTGATTAAAGGTTAAAAAGAACCTCAGAACAGATCTGGCCTCAGTGCTGCTGTATCAGGGAAGAGCTCCTATTTTTTGAAGTTGTATTTTTGTCATATGTGACAATTAAAAATACGTACATTTATCATCCTGTTTCTGAGTAAAGTAGATCTAATTTCATTCTGATGTAATAACCTTTCATTTATCTGTGTCCGTCAGTTCTTACATGCTTAATGTTAACTGTTCAAAATGCAAAATCCACTGCCTCTTACTAAGGACTGTTTCATTTGATTTGACTTCTCTAAATGTTTTTATTTTGTCCCAACTGCACAGAAAGTTTTAATTTTCAGCATATATATGATTCCAGTAAAATAATGTTTGATTCTTTATAAGGCTACCAAAGCATGTTATGATTACCTAGCATTCTGCCCAGCTTTTTTTTTTTTTTTTTTTTAACACTCTTACCCCAAATATCTTAGGATTTGTAGTATATTGACTACAACGGATCTTGGCCCATTATTGGACCTCCTATGTGCTGCTAAAAGCTCTACAGAACGTTAGGCACCTGATCAACTTCATATCTTCGTAGTTACTTTGGAAAAGTGGACACACTCTGAAGATACCCGTATTTATTGAGCTGAACTGTCACCTGAAAGAGTCCTGCTCTCTGCTAACTGTGGATGAAGTGCAGAGGTACCATGTTTCTAAGTTAGGTGTTTCAGTTAAAGTATGGTCAAAAAAGGTTGGTTGTTTTAAAATGTTTCCTGTGGACTCTAGGATTGAACCAGTATGAATTGCAAATAAACAGTATCTGGATTAATATTGTAGTTATGTGTGCATAGCAACTGTAATTGTAACCTGTCTTTCAGAGTACACATGTTCTTGTGGATACCACTGATGTCCTCAGCCGTCACGATCTAAAAAATATTCAGAAGTATCAGCTCCCTGTTTTACATACAGATTTCATTTGGAAATCAGTTGAAAAGGGGAAGCTTTTACAGATTGATGCATATAAGGTTATTACTTCTGACCAAAGGCCAGACAGACAGGGTAGGTGTATTTGATATAGTTCATTCATCTGTTGGTTACTTCCAGAAATAATGTTCTAGAAGATGAGTGTTTAGAATTGGCTTTTAAGAAATCAGCAACCATGGAAACTGGCAATAAAGTTAATTTAAAAGTTACAACTTTTCAGAAAAGAAATATTAGATCCATTCTATGGAGTCTTCTTTCCATTGATTTTTTTTTTTCTTTTAATGAAACTTCAAGTAAGACTTCAAGTTGGAAATGTGGGTAAAATGTTAAAAATAACAAAAAAGCTACTCCAATGACTGTCTTTATTTGACTCCACTGGAAAAAAAAATGACAGTAACCCGGAAGTTTTAGTAAACTTCAACAGAATGCAGTGAGTTTTCAGTGCCTTTGTACAGGAAGTGTTACGTTTTGAAGTCAAAATTATGAGAAAGTGTGATAGCTAGGGAACAAATTAACATGGGCTAGAAATATTTAATGCAACATAATTAACACAGAAGAACTTCAAGCATTCCAGTATGTAACATGGTTCAGATGCAAACAACTATAACTGCGTAGAAGGAATAAAGACAAATGTTCATTTTAGTGCTGTGAGACAAGCCAAAGAACGTGGAAGAGAGGTGAGGAAGATAATTCTATTTAACGTGTACAGTCAGCAAAAAATTATCATCCTGAAAGTTATTAGTGCTTTAATTCTCTTAATTGTCTTCTTGTAACTACATTTTTTATTTCCTTTTAGTTTTGCATCCCTTGCATTTTGCTGGGTGCTAATCTTTCCTTTAAGTATTTTTAAAAGTATTTGCTTTTGACATAATACATTTTATTCTATGGACATTCTCATGTCATGAATCAGTGCAATTTTCAGAACAGTGTACAAGAATGAGAATCAGGACCCCTGCATTTGTATGTTGGCTGTGTCATTGACAACTCTGATACTGCACAGCAGAGGCCGTAGGCGTGCGTGGCTGAAGCCAGGTAGATCCATTCAGTAGCAATCCTACATAGTTTTAAGCTAAAACTGCATTCATACACTATATCTATCCAACTTTTTTTTTTTTTAAAAAAAAAAGCAAACCAGCCAAACAAAAAAACCCCAAACCAATGTAAACCATGGAGGAATAGTTCTCAGGCTCTGTGGCCAAGTGGTACAGTGTACCTCTCAGCTATGTGCCCTGTTTCTTTTTCCCCATGCTGTCGCAGAAGTCAGGGTGGCAAAGTGCCTGGAGGGAATAAGCACTGGCATAGCCTGGGGAGGTTCTAGTTCTAGCAGCGAGGCAGCTGGGGCAGTTGTCCTTCAGCACTTGACGCGGCGTTTTGCCAGTTATATGGCTGAATAAAATGTGACCTTAGAAGCCGTTAACTTCTTTCAATGCATAAAATATTTGTGAATGTTAAGGAGTAGTATTGTTTTTATTAACTATTCATAAGTTAAATTAGAGAAACCAGATATTATCCGAGGTAAATAAATGTTTTGATTGCAGATGTGGAAGACCTGTCATGGGCTGAAAATAAAGATACCACAAAGAAAAATGAAAACGATTCCAACCTTACTGTTATTGAAGACAGTGAGAGACAAATTAAGTCCAAAGTGGGGACTCTTAGGTAAAACAGAATAAAATTAAAGATATATTTTGATACATCTATGTTGGTATTTCTGTCAATTGAAAAAAAATGTGCATTTCCCAGTCTGTTTCCATGACTTCTGGAGATCGCTCTCATTGTCTTAATAATGTAGGGGAAGATAAAATTATTCTTTCTTCATCTTCTGTTTTCTGTGTGTATGAATTTATAATGGGTTCTTTGACTCTGACTGTGGAATTTGATGTTACATTTTTCCATCTCAGGGTGCGCGTACAGTCCAGCTTCCTAACACATGCTCAACACTTTATGATTTTCTCATTGGAGCTCTGTTTATCATCACAATTTTTTTCTTTTCTTGGTTCACACAAGTTTTTGCAATCGTGTCTGATTGATTGTTTTTTAAAGTGCTGAGCATCTCTCTCTTCCATGAAAATCAGAGAGTTGAAAATCAGGATAACTGAGACTGCTTTTAGTTGATAGGGAAGCAGTATTGTTATAACTGTTTCTGATTATTCAGTTAAAGGAACAAAACCAGCTCCAACATTCTTAAATCTATTAACAAAATGCAGCTTTCACTTTTGGAGACTGTTTTTCAGTCATAGGGTAGGTATTTAGTTACTCTGTGGGAATATACTAGAAGTTACACTTGGTCTAAAAGTCCTGATGCTGAAGGATATCACTACACATATATATCCTAATGTGAAAGTCAGGAATAAGGGAGGAATTAACCTCAGACAGCACAGATGGCTGACCAAGCTCTTGAAAAATTAGCATGTAACCAGGAAATGAAAATACATTTCTTGTGTAGCTTCCATAGTTTTTCTAAAGAATGAAGATTGAAATCTAGTCTTTGTCTTCAGGTTCACACTAGACATTCTGGCCTGTTAGTGCAGCAGCTTGTCCAGGTGGAATTTGCTGCTGAAAAATAGATTTATCTTCTTATGTTAGTTCTTACTCTAGTATGATGTTGCAGCCTATTACAGTGCGGTAATAATGGGCATATGTGATTTTAATTACTCTGATTCCATTCCAGATTTTACAGTGAAAATGTTCAAGATACTCCTTTTTTCCCCCAAGATTTTGAAGTTGCAAAATACAGTGTTCTTGAAAAAGTAAGCCTTTCTGTTATTGTGAGAGAATGTAGAAGGATCAGTAGATGAATACAAGTTTATGGTTTTATACACATTAGCAGTAACTCTTGTATGTTATCATGTACCGCAATGCAAAGAGGAGTATTGAAAAGTACTTTAATGCTTTCTGCCTTTCAGTGCAGCCAAATTCTACTCCAGTAAAACTTTTCTATTATCGCTGTAGTGTTCTCACCAAAGTGTTGCACTAGAATAATATATTTGCTTCTGACAAGATGTATGTTATTGTGGCTGTTACATGTTAAATGTGATTTATATTTTCATCTTTTTTCTTAAAAATCTTTCAAAACACAAAAATGATGAAAACATACAGCAATCATTACAGTGAATCAGTACAGTGAAGCCCCGAGAGGATCTTCTGCTTGTTACTATGATACAAATAATGATAATTTTGCTTCTTTTCTTAGACAGTCATAGTGCATGGTTCTAAATGGGGTGAAAAAATAAGTAGGACTAGAGGAAGTACTTGGTGCAATATCATGTGAATGAAGCATACTTAAGCAATAAACTGGGGGCCGGGGGCTTTATTTGTCTCTCCGTTTAGGTTAACTCCAAGGAAAGCAAAGACTTTGCAGTTATTGAATTACAGTGTTCCCAAGAACATTGCGAGTTTCCATTTCGACTATATGCACACTTCAGTGCATCAGATGGAACAAAGGTATGAACCACTCATTGACATTAACTGTTTGTTTCTTTATGCATGTTGAACATACCTGTTCCAGAGAGCTTCAGATGCTTTTCATTCTTATTTGCAGGCTAATCCTTATTAGATACGGATAATAGGAGCCCGCTCTGCTAAGCTTTTTCATAAAAAGCTTGATTTATAGTTGGCTCCTCTACTCTGTGTGTTTGCTTACAACTTGCTCAAAAGAACTGTTTTGGGACTTGGCAGCAGCACAGCAAGGTCCTGGATGCACCTGCCTCATACTCACATATATTTTCTTGGCAGTATCTAAACTGTGTAATAACATGTTTACATGCTGAAATGCTATAGGAAGTGATACTCTGGACATGCTATTGAGAGACAGAAAAGCTTGTCTTAAGGGCAGCCTAAATGTATGTGCTTTGGCACAGCTCTTGCAGTCTGTGTCGTTGTAACAACATCAGATTCAAGTCAAAGAAGCTGTATCAGGGATGAATTTTGAATAGTTCAATTGATAGAACAAGTTATTTCAGCACACATTTAGATGAAGCTGTCTTTTCACTGTGGGGTTTGTATGTGGAGCCCTGTGCTTGTTGTTCGTGTCCCACGAACCCTCCTAAAAAGCACTGCCTTGCTAGAAGTCTTTTTAATCACAACCCAGAAGTTAAGTGTGGATTGTCAGCTGTTAGAGCAGTGTCTGGTAAAACTGATTTCTTAAGTCTTAATAGTTCCTTTAACTAACTTTATGCTTTCAATTTGCAGAATAATAACCAATTTGTAACTAATACTGCTGAAGAAATAAGAGACAAGTATGAGACTTTTGTTGCAGACTTGAAGAGCCAGGATTTCCTGCTCAGAGAAACTTTTCCACCAGAAGCAGAATCTTTAGCTTCTACAAAATTGCAAAAGGCTTGTACAACTTGCATGTTTACACTTTTCTGTCCTTAATGGTTTGTTCTAGTTTCCAATTTTCTGAATGTGGTAAACATTGTCTAGATTATATTAATACAGCCATAGGTTAAGGGAAACTGTTTATCTGTAAATGTTTTGAAATTAAATTTTTTCAGAATATCGAGTGAATGTTCCCAGTACTTAAACACATTAAAAGCAAATGTAGTCATATTCATTATAGGTTTTTTTTTTTCTCAGTAGATGCATTATCAACTAATGTGATACCTAAAAAGTGATGTGCTGATACAGCAAACAGAATTGTGTGATGTATGACTTGGATTGTCTAATTATTCTGCGCACTATACACATATCGCAGGCTTCATGTAGATCGTATGGGAATCAGTAACAGGACCCCTCTCAATGGAAATAGCAGTTGGGTTCTGCTCCCTAAAGTACTCTTCAGACAATGTTTTACTGCTATTTAAAATGGTTGTAGTGTGGCAGAATTTTTTTTTCCCATTTATGTTCTCCCTGTACTTTATCTACTTCTCTCTTCCACCATGATTAGCTTCTATTACAGGGCACAACTGGCAGATAGATTATATCGAGCAATGTCAAAAGGCCCACGTATGCCCTGTAGTGATCTCAGAGGGTGGTCAATGCCGTATAAACAAGTAATGTAGAATGTCCAAACTTGTGTGAGAATTAATTAATTTAATGGCAGCTTCTGGAGTTGTAGAACAGTGAGAAAAAGCTCAAGTAAATGCTTTAACAATGTTCCTCAGAAGAACATGGGAAAATGTGTTTTCACAACTGTCTTTGATGTATGAATTGCACTGATTTTCATGGCCTCTCTATTTTCCTGAAGCTTTGCTGCTCCACTTTTTTATTTTTGGAGGAATATGTCTTTCCCACCAGAGCTTTCTGAACTAGAGATCTAGTGTCATCTGTTAGAGATGTTATAAAACACTGGTCGTTTTGAACCATCTGTTCTTTTACCAGCTGCGCAAAAAAGGAAACGGCTGGGGTCTGCAGACTAGTATGTCTGTGTACCTGATAGT
The DNA here is from genome assembly GCF_009769465.1 of Tauraco erythrolophus. Lineage (NCBI taxonomy): Eukaryota > Metazoa > Chordata > Aves > Musophagiformes > Musophagidae > Tauraco > Tauraco erythrolophus. Next base: position 117,354,382 of record NC_141465.1, on the reverse strand, counting down.
GCCATGTCCTGATAAAGATATCAAGCAAGTCAACTTCTGTCTTCTCCAAGTCTGTATCTCTAAGTTTTTAAGACAGGTCATGGCCATCTGGCCTGCCGTGCTCTCCACTAAAAGAATTTATAAAAGCAAACCTCCCCTTCAGTTCCATGGGACTGAGGAAATTACATTGAGCATGAATGAGCATTGCACACTGTATTGCTTATGGGAACAGGAAAGTTTAATTATCCGTGTAAGAACTTCACTGCCGTGACTTGCATGTTTGTCTTCACTGAGTTGTGTTTATTTTACTACAGTTACTTCTAGAAGAAGCCATGCATTCAAGTGCTATATGTCAGGAAGTTAGTGATTTTGTGGAACTGATCTGGGCAGAAGCTATTGGCCACCTGGATAGTTTACTACTTGAGTCAGTAAACAACATAAGCCTAAATGATGTAAGTTAATTTTTGTTACTCTGTAATGATGAATACTTAAACATTGTTAGAAGTAATTTTTTACCAGCAAACATGTATGTTATGTTTCAGATTGAGATTGGTAATTACACTTCTGATACTCCTGCACTTCAACAAATCCACACTTTAGAAATCTTTATTTCAAATTTTGTAGAATCATGGCACTAAAAACATGCTGTACTCTCTAGGGCAGATGGCTGTCTTTTCCATTTTATAGCAATTTACACAATTCTTATGGGAAGATCCCTTCCATGAGATAAGTCAAGTCACAGAAGAAGATAGTCATATAAAGGCAGTGTGTAATAGCAGGTTACTGCCTCTTGCCAGTGTGTTTCAACCATACTTCAGTCAGCCATTCTCTTGTAATGGAGAATAGTTTTAATTATAGTCCCTGTCTGCATTATCAGATGACACTTGTAATTAACACACAGCTACTCTTGAAGGCCTTTGGATATTACAGCCATTATTAAGAGTAACAGCCTATCCACCCCTTTGTTAAGTCTATGGCTCATTTAATCCCGCTGTCCCACATACCTCAGTTCTTTTGCTTTGCTCCCTAGACATTTAAGAGGATATTGTTTATTCATGTAATTTGTGCGCCCAATGTGGGGCTCGAAGGGGTTGAGATAAGGAAAGTAAATTGCTGTGGTTTGCCATTGTGTTTTTCCTGGATGTTGCTGGCCGTATTGTTGTTTGTTATGCTTTCATACATGTTACCAGATATGTATAATTTATTGCCTTATCTACCTTATATGATATTAGGTGGAATGTTTATGTGGTTTTCTGGCTCTGGGTGTTGGACCGGCATGAAAAGTATGTTATCGGTAATTAAGGGTTTTGCTATACTGTACGGTGTAACTCTGATAAGATCATCGGTGCTGGGACTGGCTCAGTCTCTGCATTCAGCGGTGCAGAGGGAGATGCTGATGTGGAGCTTGTTTATTAATTTTGAGCGTCACCTGGTGGATGTCATTGCCAATTATACCGGTGACTTTTCATTTACAAAAGTTTATGTTGATTTTGATAATGCTGAACATCATTGGAATAGTTTAACCAGTTTGATTTTGCTGCAAGGTCTCCTGAATGTATATTTAATTATATATATATTCAAAGTCAATTAACCATTTAGGGGTGTACACCACTTTATTTCTTGTGTTATTGTGCTTGCCATCTCAACTCCCATGACAAGCACTATAGCTACTCAGGCAGACTACAACGGTATCAGTTGCCCCACGTTGGGCGCCAATTAGGAGTGTCGTGGGTTAGGCCACTCCGGCAACCAAACCCACACAGTCGCTCACTCACCCTCCCCCAGCCCCAGGGATGAGGGAGAGAATTAAAGGAGAAACAGGAAACCCGTGGGTTGAGATAAGAACAATTTAATACAGATGATTTAATACACAGTGTAGATGCTCACCACCCCCTCGTATGCGAAGCCCGTCTCGTCCCGAAGCTGCAATCCCAGATGAACACGAGGCCCCGAAATAGAGAGGGGAAGAGAGAGAGAGAGAGTACTCCGAGAGTGGGAGTACTGGGAGAGAGAGGGGGGAAAAAAGCGATAGAGCAGAAGCGCAGCAAGCGCAAAGTGCAAAAGCGGCGAAAAAGCCAAAGCGCAAAAGCCCTTCTGTCCGGCTGTCCCTCGCTTTTATACTGGGCATGACGCTGCATGATATGGAATGCTAATTGGCCAGTTTGGCCCTCAATCTTAAGTTCCACCACAAATCACAAGGGGAATCGTCGCCCCCTTGTCCCGGCTATGCCCCCCCCTTATCCCGCCGTGCTTCTGCACTCCGGCACACTGAAAAGTCCTTGGAGTCTCACGTCCAACCACAAACATCAACTTGCTATCAGCATTCTTCTCAGAGCGAGCCTCTGAGTAAAACCAAAACACGGAGCTCTTCTAGCTGCTAAAAAGAAGAGCTAACTCTGTCCCAACTAAAACCAGGACAAAGTTCGTATAACTTAACAGTCAACAAAATAACTGCTTAAGATGAGAGTTTTGTTCATCTCTGTTATCACTGAAGGCAAAATTACTTGAAGTTTGTGTTGGTTTTAAATTGGAAGAAAGTAGTAGAAAGTCCCCAGTTATGGAATGACTTTGCCCTAGTCTTATTACATGAAACTCACTTTTGATGCTCTTAAATTGATGGATGGTAGAAGAATATTCCTTTCACTTTCTGATGTGGAAATAATACGTTTGTGTAGGTTCTGGTGAGTAAGTAGTACATTAGTAATATTGTGTATGTGTACTCAGAGACAGTAGTGAGTGCATTGCATAGATCAGCAAAGACATAAGGAAATGCTGTTTGTTGCAAATGCTTTTTGTGAGGTGCAGTTGTTTGGATATTAAGATTCCTAACATATTTCAGGTAGGTGAAATTTGATAAATATTTGATAATAATGTTCAATCATTGGTAGCTTTTGCAAGAGCTGAACCATAGACCTAAAAGATTCTGTATCTCAATGCATTGATCTGTAAGAATATGATAAAACTGTTTTCACTAACTCTTCTCACTTGTAATTAATTTGCAAGAGAAATAGCATTTGTATTGAAAGAAAAAAAAATCTCTGGATTTTTGAAACACAATAATTAAGAAGTGGGTTGCTGTTCGGTTAGATTAACCTTCCATTTTTTTCCCAAAGGCATTTGTGAGACAGAGACTAGTCTTGGATCAATATTGAACTGCAGCAACGCATTGTTATGCAGCCTCTAACGTCAACATTTTACTAGCTGTTGCCTGTGGTTCATGTAAATTAAAAAGCATTTTTCCTTTTTCCTCCTGCTTTGAGAAGAGGAAATAATATAGAGTATTCTGTGAAAGATTTCCAATTGAGAAGGAATATATAGATAAAAGCAAATCTATATCCTGTCTGGACAAACTGTCAAAAATTAATCATTACTTTCATTTTCTCGTAGGTTGCACTTAATAAATAGGAATTCTACTCTGCTTTATGTATTTTAGGATGAACTAGTGCATTTATACATTTAGTAAGAAATTTATTATCCTCTACTTTCTGTTATTACATCAATGTGTTGAAGCTGGCAATTTGCATCGACAACATGTTAAGGAACATTATCTTTCAATCTGACTCATATTCCATTTTATTTCAGGGGGTTATTTTACTGTCTCTTAGCTCTGCTTGTGTACTTTGCAAGTAGCCCAGTATAAGGGCAGAATAATATCTAACTTTTAAATACTGTTTTCATATCCTAGCTGCAGGAAAATATTTTGTGGATATTGCACTAATAAGAGTTAAAGTTTTATTTTAGTATGGAATTAAATGACCCATTTTAAGTATTTATTGCTTTGTACTCTTTTTTTGATTTTGTGATAACTTTCAGTTTAATAATTTCTTTTTTTAAAGGTAAGCAAAGCAGAAGGTATTTTACTGCAAGTAAAGAATGCACTGGATGAGGGAGCTGGTGAGGTGGCACTACAAGAGATGATGATGGAATTCTATCAAATTATTCGTCACAAAACTGAAATAGACTATAAAGTTTCCAAAATGCTGTTATCTAGAAAACAGGACCTGTGTCAGGTAACTTTTCCTGATCTGCACTGTGCTACACCAGTTTGGAACGTGCTCGCTGGATATACTGACAGGATACTTTGCACAGCTAGTCACAGGCTGCCAGTTTTAAAAAAATAATTTATTGGACTCTTTATGAATAGAGTAATGCTCATGAGAGGAACTCAGTGTTTTGAAAAGGAAGACAAGTTGCTGTCCAGAGGTCGACAGGAATTTCCATTGCAATATTTGTTGTGATGGCATCTTCAGCTGAATCAAATAAGAATCATGGAACTCCATTCAGCTCTGGAGTCCCCAACATAAGAAGGACATGGAGCTACTGGAACGAGTCCAGAGGAGGGCCACGAAGATGATTCGAGGGCTGGAACACCTCTGCTATGAAGACAGGCTGAGAGAGTTGGGGCTGTTCAGCCTGGAGAAGAGAAGGCTCTGGGGTGATCTTATAGCAGCTTTCCAGTACCTAAAGGCGCCCTACAGGAAAACTGGAGAGGGACTTTTTACAAGGGCGTGTAGCGATAGGACAAGGGGCAATGGATTTAAACTGAAGGAGGGCAGATTTAGATTAGATATAAGGAAGAAATTTTTTACAATGAGGGTGGTGAGGCAGTGGTTGCCCAGAGAAGTTGTGGCTGCCCCATCCCTGGAAGTGTTCAAGGCCAGGTTGGATGAGGCTTTGGGCAACCTGGTGTAGTGGAGGGTTTCCCTGCCCATGGCAGGGGGTTTGGAACTAGATGATCTTTAAGGTCCCTTCCAACCCTCACCATTCTATGATTCTATGATTCTATGAACTGTTATCATCCAACTGACCTTATCAATGACTCCAGCATACACTTAATAAGTTTCTATTGATTATCTTAAACGACGTACAAAATATATCTAAGCTACTTTAACTATATGCACAGACTGATCTGTGTACCCTTTCCTTTCCTGAATATGCACAGTTTCTAGAGACTATTTAAAATTACCAATCTGTGTGCATCTTGGTCTATTCCTACAGCACAAACTGCTTGGGGGAGTTTCCTGGACTGCCTGGATTGTTAGTACAAGAAGTTAATCAGCACATCTGAACAGATAACATCTTTCAGTTGGTCTAAGCACAGCTGGCCTGCCTAGGGGAATCTCCAAGGATCTCCCCATAGCTTTGCCTCAGCTCCTGCATTACTTAGTCAGTTCCTTCATTTTGAAGCTGGCTAGGAGTTCAGTCAGTTGGGAGTTCTGTTACTTTGCTGCAAGTCAGTCTGTTGTCTCATCTTCGCAGAAACTAGCTGGAAAATTCTCAGCCTGCCAGGGGGATTGCCAACAAGGTGTGCTGAGTACGCACACAGATGCGACCCTTGCACCCAGCAGCAAGGACTGTCTGCTCTGTAAGGGCAGGCAGACAGGGCTGGGGCTGGAAGTGAACAAGGGCTGGGTGGTTACACCACTGGCAGCAGCTCTGGTCCCACGGAACATCAATAGGAAGGGCAGAGCAGGTGACAGTGACTGCTGGTGGTAGTAGGGAGGGTCAGTCCAGATTGCCTCTTCAGTATGGCTTGTCTGGCAGGTCCAAGGTCAAACCGGGAACTCGAGTTCACAGGATCTGGGTCAGACCAGGAAGGTGGGAGGCTGGATGCAGGCATTTTGGCAACACAGCTCGGCGGAGAGACCAAGGGCAAGAGCCTAAGCTCAAAAGCATCTCTTGAGCAAAGGAGAGGGAGGAGTCTGTTGAGTCTTCTCACAACTCTTTGAAGGCTCCACAGCTGCACTGTCAACACTGGCCCTGAGCCTGAGCAGCCAGGCCCTCTGGAGAGGCAAGAGACAGTCAGAGCTCTGACAGCTCCATCACTGTTGTAACTACAGAGCAAACTCAAATTTCTTCCTTGTATTGTGATTATAATGTAAATTCCATAGATTCTGTCAGAGATACCTCTCTCTTTTGGCAAAGGATATCCAGAAGTGAGTCTTCTTTAAGTTACAAAATATAAAGGGGAAGAGGTAACGGGAAGAGGCTCCTTACTGCTCTAAAGGAACAAATGTTAATGGTGTCTTTAACCTTGGAAATCTTTTGATAATTAAAAGCTTCTGACATTTCTGATACGAAAAAATTACTATGTCTCATAAAGCTTTTTCATGGCTTAGTGAAGTGTGGCTGGGCAATCTTTTGAGAATTAGATGTCCTTCTTTCTCCTGATCTGAGAAAATTACATGAGCACCTTGTGCTACTGCCCTAGCTGGATAGTGGCCTCGGGGACAGAACGACAGATTCTAACATGTAACAATTGCCTCATAAGCAAAATCAAAATGGTAACCAAGCCCAAATACTGGTTTGTGGAGCTGTTACAAGCAGGCTCCATCCAAAGTTTGATATGGAGTTGTACAGAAGCATTTTAACACTATTTTCCATATACCTTGTCCTTCTGAATTGTTTTCATGGGGTTCTACAGCTGTTTGCTCTTCTTCCAAACTGTATCTAACAAGTGGGAATGTTCTTTTGAGTATTCCATTTCATTGTCACTATGGTGTAACTTTATAGAAATTCAATCTAGTTTGCATGTTTCTTTAATTAAAATGTAACAAGTATTCATAAATTTCTGTGTGTATTTTCTAGCTAATCAGAGATATGCTCAATATACATGAAATAAATATGTCATGCCCAAACCCATCATCTTTGGCCAAATACCGGGCTCTGAGGTGCAAGATTGAAGCTGTCGACTCAACGAGTTCTGAATTTCTCAATGTTGAACAACAAGTGTTAAAAAACAATTACAAGTGAGTCTTTAATAGTTATGCAATGATTCCAGTAAAACTCAAGGTATAGTGCACAAAATACCTCTAAAGAAAACTGGATTATCAGGTTCTCTTACTGTGCAGTGTTGATGGTGCTAGTGGGATTGCAGACTTGACATACTTACCATAATCTATACTAGAACAAAAAGGAGGTAAATTAAAAAAAACCCTGAAAATTATAATATTGTCAATTTTGGTGGGGTTTTTTCAGGGTTTTTTTTTTTGATTGTGAAGAGCTGTTTATTTATACAAGCTATTAAAATAAGATATATGGAATCTAGACTTGTTTACTCTGCTTCTCAGTATTTATTTCCAGGCATTTTATAAAATAACTGGAAAGTAAAAATAAAAACAAAATTTTGGGCTCTACTGAATAAAACCAATAATTTTTTTTTCTGTGCAACTAAACTTAATGGGAGTGGGAGGAATATCTGGTCTCCTTTTGATTATGTACAGCACTTGCCATCCCTTTCTAGTTAGCTTTCAACTGTGTGAAAAAGATGTACTTCTGAGAAGTTATTCTGCAGATTTCCCTATAATTCTATTTAATGTTCTTGACATTGGCTTCTAACTGGGCACGCTGTGTCTAAATGTGGAGAAATTAAAGAGAAGATGGTTCTAGAGATGGAATAATCAATCTCTGAGTGGAGAACAGTGTGCTTACCACCTTCCCTCTGCTTAACCAGTCTGCAGTGTACACATGCTTGGAATGTACTTCCTCAGAGGACAGACTCTGGACTAAGGACTGAGTTGCTTAACGGTATAAAGACAGCGATACGCTATCAAATACCCAGAAGATAACTGTAGGATTCGAGGATTCCTAACTGGCACACAGTGAGGAAGCTCTGGATTTACAAAGTAACTGAGAAGAGGATGTAAGGTTCACAATTTTAGGTTTAGATATTGAAAGTACGTAGTATCTGGAAAGTAAAAGCATAAAGCCCCGTTTACAAATCAAACCTTTATGCTTCCAAGATTCAATGAGCTTCAGTCAAGTTTCAAGCTCTTAAATGCTAAAATAATATCCATAAATAGGATCTAGCTGCTTTTGTAATTTTGAGTGTGTGGTTTCTTTTGTTGAGGATTAGAGGTATGTTATGTCTGAATTGATGAAGCTGCTATATAAACTTTTTTATATTAAGGGGTCTTTTTTGGTTTATTTGGTTTGGTTTTTAATTTTTTTTTAAGAACCTTACTTGAACCCTGATCCTTCAGCATATTCAGTTGAAGCTTTTTAAAATTCTTTTTACATTAAAACTAAGATTGCAAATGCCACTCCCATTAAGTTTAGTCAAACAGAAAAAAATTATTGGTTTTATTCAGTAGAACCCAAAATTATATTTTTATTTTTACTTTCCAGTTATTTTTTAAAATGCCTGGAAATTAATACTGAGAAGCAGAGTAGACAAGTCTAGACTCCATATATCTTATTTTAATAGTTTGTATAAATAGACAGCTCTTCACAATAGCTAAGTAGGGCATTCAGGTGGCAAGGATAAAGGTAAGACAAGGTAAAGAGAGAATCTGAATCTTTTGTTTTGTGTAGACACAAGAAGGGAAGGACAAGAATCTTGGTGACAGCTCTGTCCTGTAACTACTGTATGTAAAATGTATAAATCTTGCTGGAGGTGGGATTACAAACCAGGTTTTCCCCCTCTCAAGTGTATTTCTTAGTTGGGAAGTCTTTCTTAATCGGGAGTTACTACATCCAGATAGCCTGAACTGTGATGCTAAGATATTTGTAGTTCAACCAAGACAGTGAGGTCTGTGTATTCTCAGTAAAGGAATTTTTAGTACAAGATAAATTTGCTGGCAATAATTTATATATATTTACAGACTCCGAGCTGCGTAGGGTTGTATGGGGTCTTGTATGTCACATCTTTGAATTTAGATCCCAAAATATCAAATAAGATAATTTCATATGACTTTAAGCATGAAAAAACATTTTCAGTTTCTCCCTAAAAGGCTAAATAGCCCTTGAACTTAGTCATTAAGTTTTTAATGACTCTGATGATTATTCTCTTCTGCTGTCTTTCTTCAATAATTGTCACCCAAATTGGTAACAAACAAACAAAGTTGAACATTACTTTGAGATTTAGAATAAGACTTCATCTTTTAGAAGTGTGTTGATCTTAAATGCACTTTCTAAGTCATGAGATCTCAAAGATCATTTCAAATTTCTTGCAGTGACTGTCAAGTGAGAATTTTAGAAGTGTATAGAGTTGGCAGAATAACTGAAACAGCAGAATTTCTGAGCAGGCTTGGAAACATTCGATCCTTATTCCATGCATCATCTGTGCGCAACTTCATGGGAATTCTTTCCAGGTAAAAATTTACATTCCGTTTTTTTTGTGACATTGAATTAAGCTTAGCTATATTCTTAAATATAGTTTGACTTTTTTTTTTTCTCTTTTGTGTTATGTTTACCCTAATTTTTACTGTGAACATTTCTATGAACATCCATATAATTCTACAGATCTCTGGAAAGATAATCAATCTTTTGTAACGATAAATTTAGTTACTCTCCAGGTAGATTAGACTTGAGATGCAGCTATTTGGATATGACGGTGAGGAGTGTGGTTGAAATCTGGATGAAAGATGACAAAATGGAGAGAGTAGGAGGGTAATAGCTGTGTGGAAAATTTATTTTGTTTTAGGAAAGAATTGCATTGACAATGTTCTTCCACTTATATACATTATTTCCCCATGACTACTTTGTCTGGGATATTTGTAGATTATCAGAATTTCCTGGAATAACAGAATATCTAGTTCTATGACTGAATACCATGGATTCACTCAGGCATGGTAATAATGCTAACATAATATAACCTCTAGTAGCCTGACGTATTTAAATCCTCATCATAGCATTTATGCAGTGAATACCAGCCACTGAAAATTTAAGGATGTTTTAAAAAACATCTGATTCATAATACCCATCAGAATTAAAATACCTCAAAAGTCATATTAGCATTCTGTTTTTCTCATGCTGCAGATTTTAGTTGTAATTTAGAAAACTGTTGAACTTATTTAAATATTTTGTCTTTTTACATTCGTTATACATTAAATGTTTTCTGTGGGCATTAATCGGTAGTAAATCAAACATTTGAGGATGGTATCTCTACACTTAGTAGGTTTGCAAATCAAACATTGGAAAAGTTTCCAAGTATCCATTCCCCTGCATTGTACATTTAAAACTCATACTTTCTTTTTCTTAGATACAGAAATTCATACAGTTTTTTGAAATTGAATACAGCACAGTTGCTAGAAATGTAGAACTACTCATCTAAGAACAAAAAAGTTATTTTGACTATTTGGCAATGAATCTGAAAAATGCATTGTTTTTATGCTAAATGCTTATGTAATCAGTGTCTTGGTGATTAATATGACTTTGGGATTTATTTTTTTATGAATAGACTTTACTTTCCTTTAGTGTCTATGGATGGTTTCTGTAAAGTGTATTTTGTTTTAATCCTGTGTGGTTCATAATTGCATAATGTGTATTAGCACGTTATATGCAAAAGTATTTGGTACCTTGTTCATTGTGTGACCTTCTTTTTCTCTAGAGGACTTCTAATGCCAAAAGTGGTTGTTGAAGATCATGGCCTGGAAAGAACTGACATTGGGAATCTGGGCAGTGGCATTTACTTCAGTAACTCTGTTAGGTCTGAATACAACAATATCTCTTTATTTTATCCTTTGTGTATTCTTTTTACTTTTCAAATTAAGTGGATATAATACTTAATACTTCTAAGGTAATTTAATTACAAATTTTATTCCTGCCCATCAATTCAGAAGTGCTAATGTATCCTTAAACTCCTATCATGTTTACATTAACACAGATTTTAATTAAATGTGTATGATCTTTCTTTACATATAGCACCAGTATTAAGTATTCTTCGCCCAGTGAAATGGATGGAACCCGGCTCCTGGCAGTTTGTGATGTGGCACTTGGATCCTGCTTAGATTTGTATGAACGAGATCATTCATTAAATAATGCACCGTCAGGTTATGACAGTGTGCATGGAGTCCGTAAAACAGCAGACATCTCTTCAGACTTTGAGGTACTGATGCTGCGGTATTGAGTACTTGAAAAGGCACCAAATATTGGATTTATTATACCACTGATAGATAACAGAATGAATTTAAGCTGTGTTTCAGTTCAGACACTAAATCACTAGACAGTAATGCGTAGAATGACTTCTGTCTGTCTTGCAGCCTGTAAAGTGTGAATAGAATTTCTAACCCTCTAAATTGCTGTTTATAAAGAATTCTTGCAAGAAAACAGTACTTAAAATAAAGATGTAAATATTATATTTTATAATAACCGAATCATCGTATAAATATCTGGTCTGTGATATTTAAATTGTTATTTGGAAACTATATTCTACTTGGTGTGGAATAATAAATCACTACCGTGGAAGGGTCGTTGTTTTGTAAATGAATCCAGCTGATAAAAATCCCTGCCCGTATAGGTTGGTGCTCTAAGGCAGGGATGATAGCTGTAGTAGCACACTAACAGATACAGTTGCTCTCTAGATATCCGGCAGGTTTTTACTTTCATTGTTCTTAGTTATTTTGAGGAATGATTGTGCTTTATAGAGAAGAGGAAATATAAAGAGTGTGGAGAATACAAAGTAAGAAGATAAGAGATGCAAGTGGTAGTAATACAGAGAGATTAGGGGAGCGAAAATAAAAACTGTCAGATTCTTATTTTTTAAAAACGATGTGTCATTTAGGTTCATCTCTTAATCAATTTGTTTTAGATATTAACTACAGCTTTGTTTTTGTTGTAAAATATTGTTATTTATTTCTACCAGGATGATGAATTTGTTGTGTATAAAACCTGTCAGGTTAAAATTAGATACATTGTTAAGTTTTGCCTTGCTGAAGATGAAATAAAACCATTTCAGCCTGCAATTGGCGTGGAACTGGAGCAAGATAACAATGAGCCAGAGCCACAATGTCATTTACAGCATGAGAGTAAGAAATGTCTTGTTTGTATGTTGTCTTGATTCCAGCGTTTCCTAAATACTTATCAGAACCCTTTTTAGAGTACTTGTATGAAGATAACATAATAAAAAATAATTTGTACTTTATTTGCAGATGTTACCTAATTACTGATTACCATGTGGCATCTGTGTAGCATCTGTTTAATAGATTTCCTATAGCCATAATTACCGACAGCAGTTGCAACTCCTCCTGTCACAGTGTTTCAAGAGAAGCACTGGAAGCACTTTGGCATAAATCAGGTGGTCTTTAAATAATTCAAATGCAAGGGTATAAACAAAGACCTTGTAAGATCTTAAAGAACTATCAGGAACTCATGATCCCTTAGACAGACAGCCCACAGCTCAGCAGTACAACTCAAGAATTCGTAACAGAAAGCACGTGTAAAGTAACACTTGCTTTCTGTTACGAATCTGTGTTGTGAATTACATAAATAAACATAGGCCATTGATATAGGATTAGTTTCAGTCGTCTTTCTTGAATGTACATTTCAAAAAAATATCTTTTTAATCTTTTGTAAACTCTTTGTTTAGGCTATGCATTGCCAAGTACGAATCTTTTGAATCCTGTAAAAACTGGTCTTCAGGACAGATGGGGAAATCCTGTCCCTCTGAAAGGTGTTTACATCAAGGGGAGGATAATAGACTTTGTAGCCCAGGTAGAGTATGCTATTTATTGCCTTTTCCATAACTCAGTTCTGAAAAATTAATCTTTTTGTTAAATAGTGTTTTAGTCAAAATGCTATTTAGTGTTTAGTTAATTGGAAAAAAAAAAAAAAGGGAATTCAATCTATAAATGAAGGAAAGTCCTGAAACTGAGTGGAAACAGTTTTTATTCTTAGGGAGGTATAGACAAGCAAATGTCAAAAGCTCTTTGGACAGTGAAAGGCTTGGCTTTATTTTTAAGTCTATTTTCTACCTGTGTATAATCAAGTCACCATTGTAGAGAAACTTACTGCAGTACTGTATGTGTTCTCTTCCCTTTAAAAGACCTTCCTTTAAAAAAAATCTGTTTGCCAGCTGAATTATAAACCAGTGAGAAATACCTAGGATGATTAAAGGTTTATGGAAATATATTTGTGTTTTGGTTTTGACTTTGGTTAGACAACCTATAACAGCTGTCATAAGTAAAGTATCATAGAATCATAGAATGGTTTGGGTTGGAAGGGACCTTAAAGATCGTCTAGTTCCAACCCTGCTGCCATGGGCAGGGAAACCCTCCACTACACCAGGTTGCTCAAAGCCTCATCCAACGTGGCCTTGAAACACTTCCAGGGATGGGGCAGCCACAGCTTCTCTGGGCAACCTGTTCCACTGCCTCACCATCCTCAATGTAAAAAATGTCTTCCTTATATCTAGTTTAAATCTCCCCTCTTTCAGTTTAAAGCCATGTCCGCTTGTCCTATCACTACATGGCCTCGTAAAAAGTCCCTCTCCAGCTTTCTTCAAGGCCCCCTTTAGGTACTGGAAAGCTGCTGTAAGATCTCCCCAGAGCCTTCTCTTCTCTTCTTCTCCAAGCTGAAAAACCCCAACTCTATCTGCCTGTCTTCATAGCAGAGGTGCTCCAGCCCTTGGATCATCTTCATGGCACTCCTCTGGCCTCGCTCCAGCAGCTCCATGTCATTCTTGTGTTGGGGGCCCCAGAGCTGAACGTAGTATCCTAGGTGGGGTCTCACGAGAGCAGAGTAGAGGGGCAGAATCACCTCCCTTGACCTGCTGGCCACGCTTCTTTGGATGCAGCCCAGGATACGGTTGGCTTTCTGGGCTGCCAGCGCACATAGCCGGCTCATGTTGAGCTTCTCATCAACCAACACCCACAAGTCCTTCTCTGCTGGACTGCTCTCAATCCATTCTCCACTCAGCCTGTACTTGTGCTTGGGATTGCCCTGTACCCTGCAGGTGCACGACCCTGCATTTGGCCTTGTTGAACTTCATTAAGTTCTCACAGGTCTCAGTCATGCTAAAGCTATGGCTTTAGTGAGTTCTGTCACATGTGTGTCTCTCCACAAGAACCTGTATTCAGGGGTTTCCAGTGCTGAAGTAGCTTCATAAAAGTAAAGAATGTTTTTTATATGTTGTTGCTAAAGCCTTAAAAAAGAAAGCAGGGGAAAACAGGAGAGAAAAGAGTTTGAAAGAATTGTCTACAGATGAGTTGTACTTAAACTATTCTGACACACAACTGTTGTGTGATCAGTCTGATTCCTTTGAACAACTGTTCTACTCATGAGGGATTGTGGGGGGTGGAGGGGGTTGTTTGTTTTTGATTCCGTTTTGGTTTGGGTTTTGTCACTTTTCCTATGGAATGAATTACTATCTAGTAGCATCTGTTCTGTGACCCAGTCCATCAAAGCAGAAAACAGTCTGTAAGGCTGAGGTATGGAGCATAAACCTGAATTGGTCAGATGACAAGGGACCATAAGAATGGCAGAAAAAGGGAACGAGGAATTGCTAGAGTTTTGTTATAACACATGGGCAGTAAACAGAAGAGCAGATGTGAGAAGAAAGTCAGATGCAATCTGCCACCCCAAGACAGAAATTCTGTCATTAAAAGATGGATACTATACATATAGGAGTAACATAGGCTTTTCCAAACATCCTGTTTAGTATATTGTAAAAATAGACCAATTTTTTGTGACGGTTTGCTCTTCCTTCTTGTTTAGTCTGTACTGGCTTGAAGCTATTACAGACATATTGCAGTGATGACTTCTTTTCTAGGCAATAGCTTGACAGCTCCAGCTGTGCCAGTATATCAGATAACCTTTAGAAGGTTGTGGTTCACTCTTTTTCTGGAAGAGATTTGATTAATGATTTAGAGATCGAAAGTTCTACAGCTCGTTGCATGTTTCTGGAGAGGTCCATTTGTCAAGCACTGATGAATGTTATACCTTCATTTCTAAGGTACAAATAGAAGTTCCAGCTGTGGCGCACCTATTGACGTTTTGTGGTGCCAAGCAGTTATGCTATTACATTTAAAATATTGATGTTTTAATCAAATTTTAACATTACGGTTGTGCAAAAAATACTCATTTCAGGTAGTAATGTTTCAGACCTACACCAATCAACACAGTAAACCAATTGAAGCTAAGTATGTCTTTCCTTTGGATGATAAAGCTGCTGTTTGTGGATTTGAAGCTTTTATCAATGGAAAACACGTCATTGGAGAGGTAAAATGTTATCATACTTTACCTTTGATGTAGCTCCGTCAGTCTCAGGATCTGAAAGCCCTTAATTAGTAATGAAGATGCGCAACACTAATTTTGGGTTCTTTCGTGTCTTTTATCGTTACCACTTAACTGGATTTCAAGGTAGTCTGTCATTTAAGAGAATGTTGGTTTTCTGTCCATAGAGATTAAATGACTTAATCTGGAACAATCTTTCATAGGTTAAAGAAAAGAAAAAAGCACATAAGGAATATCGGAAAGCTATCAGTCAGGGTGATGGAGCTTATCTAATGGACCAAGATGCACCAGTATGTTGAATATTGTGGTATAGTACCTGCTTGAAAATTTTGCAGTTGTCCAGTTACAGATTCTTTGCTGAATCACGTCTTTGTTGGGAAACTCCTTTTTACTAGAACTTATTTGGACCATGCATTTGATAATTTTAAAAAACAACTGTTGTTTCTTTAAATATGTGCTATGACTTATATAAAACAGATATTTCTCTCTCAGGTGGTTTCCTTTTTTTGATTGATTTATTCAGTTACTATTGATCAGTTTTTGCCAGAAATTGAGGAATTATTGAAAGTCTGATATTTCATATAATAGTCCTGTTTTCCCTTACACTTCACCAAAACCAAGTAGTAGTTTCTGTGTTAGTGTTTGATTTCAGTGTGCTTAAACACCAAATAAATTATTGTTTTGGAAAACATAGGCTTTAATGATGTAATTAAAGCTAGTTTGTGTTTTATCTTTTTTTTTTAGGATATTTTTGTCATAAGTGTTGGAAACTTATCTCCAAATTCTACAGTTGTGATCAAAATCACCTATATCACTGAACTCAGTTTTCAGCACGGTTGTATCACCTTTCATATGCCTGCTTCTCTGTCACCATGGCAACAGGACAAAGCATTAAATGAAAACACACAGGTTTGTTAAAATACAATCTTAAAATAGCGTCTTCTTGTTTTGAAGCAAAAGTTCCATGCCTAGGGGAGTGTAGTTACACAAGAGGCTTCAGTAAGTTCATCATTGTTTTCCTTTTCATTCCTTCTCTTATGTTAGAAGATAGTTGTTTGTAACTATTCTTGTCATAAAAGAACATGAACACAAACCTAGGAATGCTGTGATTGGTAGAAAGCCTCTAACTATCTCTGAGGATGTGTTTGCTCCTGCAGGACTTAGAAAATTGACTTGAGTTGGCACATATTAGATCTCATGTTTTGAATTATCTGTTGTTTCTATGCTGCTGTTCTTCCTCTGGCTTGCAAAGACATTGTGTTATCTCCATCAGGAAACAGCAGCTGAGTATCTGCTGAACACTGTGCTATTATCCCTCTCTGCTTCAGGGACGTTGTGGTTGCCCATCCCTTTCTTTGTATGCCCTTGATGGCTCCTGAATTCTCCAGGTGGGAGGGGAGATCATCTCTGTGTTTAGATGCTGGCAAAGAGCCAGACATGGTCCTTGTGATCCATTGTATAGCTGTATCATATGTCTGCCTGTTCAATAATCGTGTCGTCTGCTTCCAAGCTGTATTATAATGAGTTCTGAAGTTCACCATATCCTTGGGAGGGAAACATGCACAAGTTCATCGGAGCTTTAGGTGCTATGATGCTCCGGTAACAAAGCTGTATGATTAAATGAAGTAAAGAGGGTTCCATGCAATCCCAACTTAGTGATGTAAAAGAGAAAGGACCTCCAGGGTGATAAAAGTGTCAGAAATTACTTACAAATATTTCATAACTGATGCAGCTAATTTTTTTTCTTTGTAGGATACAATAAAAAAGGTCTGTGTTAAACAATTAAACCCACAGAAGAAGTAAGTTGCTTTCATTAATATTGTTATCTGCTTTATTTTATCAATACTTTAAATAATTAAGTTAAAACATTTAAATTTAACAATTTTCTGTTTATGTGGAATATTGGATGGTAAGTTGCATTGTCAAGAAACTAGTTTAATTTCACCTTTCATTCTAATCTGTTGTTATCCTTAGGTAGGTAATATCATAGGGAAATAACTTTTAATTATTACACTCTTATTCTTCACTAAATACTTCCTTTTGTTTAGGAAACATTTCTTTTATTAAGGATTGTATACAAATTCCCAAGTCACAAAACTCAATCAGACCATGATCTTCCTTTTTTTTTTCAATATCACTGCACTTACTATTTTAGCCTTTCTTTGCATTTGCATTTTAAATAAAGATGTACGTTTATCTGAAACTGTGATGTTGCTGCTAGAGTAAGACTCCCTGGAAATTCAGTATTATAATTTTATTCCCAGTAACGTTTCTGCAAATGGCTCTTCTCAACCAGAATAACAAGCAGTGCAGGTAGTAGTCGCAGTAAATGTGTCAAAACTTACTACTATTTGTATTTCCATATTAAAAACCATGAAAAGTGCTTTTCATGAGCATGTCCTAGTTTCTTCTCTGTTCTGTCTGCAAAGCAGGCACAGAAACACATCTGTTACAATTTTCTAAAGTTATATTTAATCTTGAAATGCTGTTTCCTATTACTAACTTGCTTTTATTCAGTACAATTACTGCTGATTAGTAGAAATGGGCATGGTGGTATTGGGTTGACGGTTGGGCTTGATGCTAAGAGGTCCAGCTGCACAGCCCAAGCCACAGAAGGCAAAGGCAGGGACAGGGAGAATAAAGAACTGCCCACTGTAGAAGATCAGGTTCGAGACTATCTAAAGAACCTGAAGGTGGACAAGTCCATGGGACCTGATGAGGTGCATCCGACGGTCCTGGGGTAGCTGGCAGATGAAGTTGCTAAGCCACTAGCCATCATATTGCAGAAGTCGTGGCAGTCTGGTGAAGTTCCCAATGACTGGAAAAGGGGAAACATAGTCCCCGTCTTTAAAAAGGGAAAAAAAAGAAGACCCAGGGAACTACAGGCCAGTCAGTCTCACCTCTGTGCCCAGCAAGATCATGGAGCAGATCCTCCTGGCGACTATGCGAAGGCACATAGAAAATAAGGAGGTGATTGGTGACAGCCAGCATGGCTTCACTATGGGCAAATCCTGCCTGACTAATTTGGTGGCCTTCTATGATGAGGTTACAGCATTGATGGATAGGGGAAGAGCAACTGGCATCGTCTACCTGGACTTAACCAAAGCATTTGATAACTGTTCCACACAACATCCTTGTCTCTAAACTGGACAGACATGGATTTGATGGATGGACCACTTGGTGGATAAGGAATTGGCTGGACAGTTGCACTCAAAGAGTTGTCGTCAACGGTTCAATGTCCAAGTGGAGGCCTGTGACGAGTGGTGTTCCTCAGGGGTCAGTACTGGGGCCAGTGCTGTTTAACATCTTTGTTGGAGACATGGACAGTGGGATCGAGTGCACCCTCAGCAAGTTTGCAGACAGCATCAACCTGTGTGGTGTGGTCAACACACTGGAGGGAAGGGATGACAGACAGAGGGACCTAGACGGGCTGGAGAGGTGGGCCTGTGAGAACCTCATGAAGTTCAACAAGGCCAAGTGCAAAGTTCTGCACGTGGGTCGGGGCAATCCCAGGCACAAGTACAGGCTGGGCGGAGAATGGATTGAGAGCAGCCCTGAGGAAAAGGACTTGGGAGTGCTGGTGGATGAGAAGCTCAACATGAGCCGGCAATGTGCACTGGCAGCCCAGAAAGCCAACCGTATCCTGGGCTGCATCCAAAGAAGCGTGGCCAGCAGGTCGAGGGAGGTGATTCTGCCCCTCTACTCTGCTCTTGTGAGACCCCACCTGGAATATTGCGTTCAGCTCTGGAGTCCCCAACACAAGAATGACATGGAGCTACTGGAGCGTGTCCAGAGGAGGGCCACGAAGGTGATCCGAGGGCTGGAACACCTCTGCTATGAAGACAGGCTGAGAGAGTTGGGACCGTTCAGCCTGGGGAAGAGAAGGCTCTGGGGTGATCTTATTGCAGCCTTCCAGTACCCAAAGGGGGCCTCCAAGAAAGCTTCAGCGGGACTTTTTACAAGGGCGTGTAGTGATAGGATAAGGGGCAATGGCTTTAAACTGAAAGAGGGCAGATTTAGATTAGATATAAGGAAGAAATTTTTTACAATGAGGGTGGTGAGACTCTGGAACAGGTTGCCCAGAGAAGTTGTGTATGCTCCATCCCTGGAAGTGATCAAAGCCAGGTTGGATGAGGCTTTGAGCAACCTGGTGTAGTGGAGGGTGTCCCTGCCCATGGCAGCGGGGTTGGAACTAGACAATCTTTGAGGTCCCTTCTAACCCAAACCATTCTATGATTCTATGATCTTAGAGGTCCTTTCCAACCTTAATGATTCTATGATTTTCTGAAATATTGTACTGATCAGCTAGAGATTTGATGCTATTTCTGCCTTATGTCTGGAATAAATTAGCGGGTTCATACACTACACATCCAGTTGTAGAAAAGCAATTTAAAATGATAATACAATTTCATTTTTAATGTTAGGGGAAAATTCAACTAGAAAATATGAGTAAAAATCAGGAAATGCTTAATAATTACTGTGTGAGAACGGAGATCAGGTATCTCTACCTCAGTCTTTCCAGCTTCAGGTTCTAGAGGGAGCAGCACAAACGCATCCAAGTTAGCTGCAAACTTATTATATTAATAACATAATTAAGTTTTTCTGGCTGCAGGCTGGTTCTCTCTGCATATAATTTGAGGCTGTGCATATGTATTGCATGTTTTATTCACAAGCATCTTAAGAATAATGGAGATATGGCTGTAAATAGAAAACAGTTGCTCATATGGTATGCAGCGGATACGCAGATTTGTGGTACATTACTAGTAACTATTAAGGCTAGGACTCAGAACAGTCAAGAATATTTATTTAAATGGGCCCATGTAACAAAAATGCTGTAAGACAGACAAATGCAAGGCTACATATAGACGAACTGATTGCAGCATGCACACCTACATCTTGGGAGGTTATATCCTGGAATAGAGAGACTACCAATAACCCAGGGTTTATTACTCACCCATTGCTTCAACAACCTGGAATGAACAACCGTTGTGATATTATGGCAAAAATCACTAATGCAGTCCCAAAATAAACAAACCAAGAAGCACTGAAGAGAAATTATTTTACTTCGTTGGGCAAGACTGACTGAAATCGCCAAAATGCCAATATGAAGACCTTAAAGAAATAAAAAGCAAACCAAAACATAAAAAAAAATCAAAAACAACAACAAAAAACCCAGCCTCAACACCAGTCTACAAACTGAAAAGTGATTCCATGATGTCGTGTGGTATCTTCTGTCTTTTATGTATCTTGTATTGTATGACTGCACCTATCAAATTGCTTTTTAATGTCACTCCAGAAATAAACTGAAGCAAAGTCTAGAAATTAAAGCTGAATAAGAAAAAAAGACATGCAGTTTTAGCAGTGAGGTTTGGAACAGTTAGCCAGGGAAAACAATGAACTTGCCTTCTCTGAAATCCAGTTTGGCTGTCTGTTATGAAGGTTTGCTTTAGAAAATAAAACATTAAGTTAAATGATGAGATAATTGGCTAAAACGTTATGTAACGTGTTATAGAAGTGATCATGTCAAATGACCTCCTGATCCGTTCTGACCTTTTGAGCTATGAATACTCGAAGTGAATCAGCATGGTCATTCTTTGGATATCCTAGGGACAGAAACTTGTCTAACTAGTCCCAGTATTCTCCACTTTCATCCAAAGAATTAAAAAGGACAGGAAATATAGCTCCTGCTCATGGAGATGTCATGGCATGCAGATTAAACATCATCTTCCCAGAGTGCTATTTACGTTTTTTTTCTCTTTATTTAGTGGATTTTCTGTGGATATGTCTATCGAGATGCCATCTAGTATCGAACGCATACATAGTTGGACACATAAACTTAAAATAAAGGTAAATTAATTTCACTGTAACTATGCCTCTGCCTTGGCGGTTCCGCCGTGTGTTTAAGATGGAACTTTTATCCTAGCGAATGCTTGCGCCAGGTCTGTCTGACTTTGTGCACTGCTTGTTCTGCAAACACCTTGGTCCTCTGTTTCTCTTGGATGAAAATTTCTGTTGTGCTTGAAGCCTTTCTGTTTTGGTTGTCTCATCTAAAAATACATTCAGAAAAGTCAATGATATTTTAAAGAATGTAATGCGTAAATCGAAACCGTACCTTGAAAATTTTCTGTAACCTTTTTGGCAAAAAGCTTTGGGACTACCCCTATTACATATGCTGTCATCATTCCCTGTCCTCACAAAATAAATTATATTCACTGTATTGTTATTAAATAAATATTTAAATGTCTATTTTCCCCCTCTTCTAGAGAACAGACTGCAAGGCTGTAATTAAGACTGTAGAAAACAGCTCCTTGGACGTTAGCGGCTTTGTTTTAGATATCTGGATTTCTGAGGTCTACCTGCCTCGAATGTGGGTAGAGAAGCATCCCAACAAAACGAGTGAGGTACTGCATAGCTTGTATTGTTTGTAAGGTAATACTGAGTATGCTAAAACATACTAAATAGGAACAGTTTAGTTTTGATGGGTAAAAGAGGGAGAACAATTTCACATCATGGACAGTGATGAATTTGATCTGTTTTATTACGCTGAGTATTCTCCAGAAATGAGTTTTCTTTTCAGTTACATAGAGTCTTGTTGCTTTGGTTTTATCCTTTGCCTTGTAAGAGAGTAAATGTTTCAACACAGTGTGCAATCATTTCTGTTCAAACACTTCTTTTCTAACTATTGTGCTGCTGTTTGTATTTCATAGAAATGTGACTAGGGTGTTTGATACAGATGTTGCTTTTGCAGCAGTGGAAGTGAACAAATAAGTCATGGCTGAGGCTGGAACTGAGTAGCTTCAGAGTCCTGCAATCGCTATTCTAATTAAAAATAAGTAATATTTTAAACCATTTGTGGCGCTATATTTACAACTTACACATAAATATTTATAGAATCTGTCAGTGGTTTATTTTAAGGCATCTGGCCTTCCTAGCAGATTTTGCATTCTGTTGTAGTTATTACTGCTGCAGCGATTATTCTCCAAGGCATTTGAATCTTTTTGTTTTCAGTAATAAGTGAAAAAGATGTTTCTAGCACTCTAGATCACCCAGAAACAGAATCCAGCTATGGCTATGTCACAGCAGAACTCATTATCACCACTGGAAAACATTAATAAAAGTTTAGTGGGAAAGGAAGGATCAGTTCAACCCCTTTTACCTCCATGCACAGTAACTCCTTGCCTGAGAAACGCATTTAAAACTTAAGAGTGTATCTTAAAATATGTTTCCAGGTTATTAGAAGCTTTTTCATTCTTCTACATTTTTTGTGAAATCCCTGGCACTTTTAGTTATTTTCAACTCCTTTTTAGTTATTTTTTTCTTAAATAAGATAAAATGCTGCAGAGGTGAAATGTAAAGTCTTGGTGTTACCAATCTATCAATTCAATGTTGAAATGGATAAAATGACAGATAAGATTGTTTTCCTTCCTACAATGATGTCTTTTATTTTTCTTCCTTTTAATCAGAGTTGCTTAGTTTAAATGTATTAGTTTAGGGATTTCTTTCTGATGACTGCAATAATATTGGTATTCCCTCAAGGAAAGGAGAAAGAGATTCCTATTTATGTTTCCAAACTGCAAACCTTTCCTTCCCTATTGGAAACACTTTCACTCCTTCAAGCATTTCATTGTTCCACTTTTGAAAGCCTTTGTTTTTTACAGCATCTCTGTTGATAGCAGGGACAGTATGCACAGTATTTGGTTTACATATTTTTTAATTCTAGTACTTCTCACAAACTGGTGGTGGCAGTGATGATTGTAAAAGATATCTGTGATTTTTTTTTCTTTTTTTTTAAACTAGTAAAAGAGAATCCAGTGCTGTTTGCAGAGGAGTGAATCAGATAGGAACATGAAACCACAAAATTCCTTTTTCAGTTTTTCATGTGAGACCTGGCATATAGGTAGAGGACGGGGAAGTTGCATTTCTCAGGCATTAAGAGAATATGACATGTATTTGTTAAAACTTTGAAATATGGCTGTATTCTGCTTTCCTTCCATCATAAGAAAAATGAGAATACGTGAGTACACTTCTAATGAAATAGTATCTGTCCACCGTGCTGATGATTTTGTTTCTCCCTCTGTAGGCTTGTATGCTTGTATTCCAACCAGAGTTTGAACCAGAACTTGAAGAAGAGCAGCTGTCCAGTGAAATTATTATTTTACTAGATTGCTCAAACTCTATGGCAGGTTCAGCTCTACACCAAGCAAAGCAGATCGCTTTACGTGTTTTGGAACTATTCTATTTCAGACAAAGAGTGAATGTAATCAAATTTGGCACAAGTGAGTTTCTCTATTTCCTTTTTACCTGAAAGCCACCTTTTACCTTCTTGTCATGGCTTTATTTTATGTACATCATTATTATCAAACCAGTGTAACACACTGAACTGCAACCCGGAACATGTAGCAGTATGAAATACTTCTGCTCTGATATTCCAGTCATGCAACTTAAACTGTGTTTCCATATTGTTGCTACATGCTTCATATTTTAATGCTCTTAATATCAATCTTTATTCACAGATTTCACAGAATTGTCTTCTTTTTCAATGAACATCACAAATGATTTGGCATCACTGAAGGAGTTTATTACGGTAAGTAAATCAGTCAGGTTGTATTCCAAAGAATGCTTCTTTGTATGGGATGTGTATCATTGCAAAACTCTGTTACGCAACTTTTCCTTTTATTTTTATTTTTCTTTGGGCCAGCTTCTACGATTTTTCTGTAATTTAGTCTATTTGATGTCTGTTTCTCCTAGTAACAGGCACAGTCACATCTGGATATTAATTCCAGTTTGGTTTTAAGCAATTGCTTAAGTTGTTATTTTGAAGCTGAGTAGCTATCAATATTAGACCATTTTTCAGTGTTTCCTCCTAAATTTATCTTTTGGAGTTTCAAACCTCTCATTGCCTGCTCAAAGCAGAAAGAGAGGAAATTATTGATGACTTTTTGGAAATCTGTAATTTGTAAGTGAAGGCAGCACTTAGGCCAAAAGACTTTCAGTGAAAATGAAAGTGCTTCTGTCACCAAAAATGAGATGTAGACTACTTAGGACAACAGGTTTTGGTTAGTATCATGTCTGTTCTGGTCAGTGCCAGAATTAGGCTTCTTATCTGTAACTAAAGCTCCTTGGTGCCAGCATAATGTGTAAGATACTAATATAATGGATGTCTTGAAAATGGGGTGGTAAGATGCAAATGGTGATCAATGCAGAGTAACACAAAGGGAAAAACAACACTAACTATACCTGTACAATGTTGGGCTTCACCCAGAAAAGAGATGCTGGAGCCATTGCGCACAGTCATTTTTAAATGGTATCCCAGTGTTCAGCAGCAGTGAAAAAGGTAAATGCTTAGGTAGCTGTAGAAATCTGTATTGCTATGGCATCTTGAATACTGGATGTGCTTCTGGTTACTCCATCTCAAAGAGAAAAGCTAGAGAGACAGAAAACAAAGATGGTCAGATATATGGAAGGCTCGCTGTACAAGGAGAGGACTTGTCCTGACTTTTTTTAGCTTCTGTTGAATCCTTACACAGTACTCTCTTTTCCAGGATAAGCAGAGGAAAAGGGGGAATAGGAATGGTTACTTGCTGTTCCTCACCTCTTAAGGATCACAGGACACCCAGCAAAATGATCAGTCAGCACATTTAAACTAAAATACAAACAGTGTTTTTCATGCATAATAGTGGAACATCTTGTGCTTGATGTAGAGGCTAAACTGTAATTCAGTTCAGAAAGTAGGTTAGGCAAAATAAAAGGTAGAGTGGTAAATAGCTTTTTAGATACAGTAGTCTGGATGAAAATTCCAGTTCCAAAGTCCCCAAACTGCTGATTACTGAAAGCTCTGAAAATAATGTAGGAGAAGAATTTACCATTTTTTCTTCTCTATTTTGCCTGTGTCTTTTGCCTAAGCCAGAGAAGATACAGGACTAGATTAACCTTAAGCTCTATCTCTAATAGTAGTTATAGAAGAGCAGGAGCAAATAAAACTTGAGAATTAATCATTTATATTTGAAACCAGGAGTCATGTATAATGAAATAAAGATTAAATTATACGTTATATGTTATTTTATGATAAAATAAATTAAATTCAAACTAAAATTGTAATGCTTTACTTTTCAGTCCGCTACTGCGACATTGGGAAACACTGATTTATGGAAGATCTTACGTTACTTAAGTCTGCTGTTTCCTTCTCAAGGATACCGTAACATTCTTCTTATATCAGATGGACACATTCAGAATGAGAGTGTGACCTTCCAGATTGTGAAAGATAATATTCAACATACAAGGTTATTTACCTGTGGTGTTGGGTAAGTACAAAGTTAGCTAGCCGTTGCATTTGTTTAAAATCACTGATAGTTTATTTGAAATGAGAGGTTAATAAGCTGAGAACTGTCAGATGCTTGAGTGTACTGTCTTAAATATATATGTATGTTTAGATTAAATAAAGAAATGTTTGCCTACCTTTAAAAGCAGAATGGAAAATATGTAAGGAATTTCAAAGGTCAGATGCCTACAATGATGTTAATTCTATGTCCAGGTAGTCTTACCTATTCAGATCTTTCCTCATTATAAAAACTTTACTATTTAGGAGTATTATTGGACAATACAAGAGTTAATGTTTTAAAACTTTGCATTTCATGTTTTAGTATAGTCTCATTTGAATAGTGCGATTTCAATGCAATGTTAATAGTTGGATAATTTTATTATTTAATTTTCATTTGTAAGGTAATTACTTAAAGAAAGCACTAGACTTCTCAGTGATCAGAAGAACAGGCAAAACCTCACTGAAATTCATTGTAATGCAGTTTGACTGTTTTCAGTAATAGCAAACTGGAAAGTTATGTACATGACTGAAACAACTTTTAAAAAAAAAAAACTGAGTCACAGTTACATATTTCAGGTTGCAAGGCATAAATGGGAAAGGGTCAGGAAGGTGTTAGGTTCTTACCATATCCTGGGAGGGCTGGCAAGGATACATCAAAATAAAGACTAGTGGTGAGGGTCATGTTCTTCTAAGACTTTTTTTTTAATGACACCTTCACCATAGCTCCTGCAGCATTCCCCAGATCTCTGGGCTGTGGGCTCTCTTCCAGCACTGGGCAAGCACTGGGCAAGGCCCCGTACCAGACATCCCAGTGCTCTTCCAGAGTAATTGTATGTTATTACTATAAAAGAATTTGCATCAACACACAATAAAGAAGAGATGGTATGTGTCCATTAGCAGCACACTGACACCATTGTCAACATATTGACATTCCTGGTATGTTCATGTTCAGCATATTTACATTCATTGATTATCGGTTATTGATATGATGGACCTAGCTCTGGCGATGGATTATCTCAGTGCTGGTAGTCTGAGAGGGCAGGCTTTTATGCAACAATCTGCTTTCAGTAGGCAGGATCTGTATTTAACATGTCACATTGGTTAAGTAATAATGGTGAAGAGGTATGAAAGAGAAGTTCACAGTTCACTGTGGTTCTTACTCTTGTGTAGACAAAGAGAGTGTTTTCTAGAAGGCCGAATTAATGCACAATACTACATCTGTTTTATCTGTGGTAATTCTCTGCAAGTAAGTAAAAAAAAATAAATAGTGCAAGATTTGTACTTTACAGATGGTACAAGGCAGCAAAATCTATAAAAGGACTTATAAAAGAGCAGTAAACTTTAAACCCAAGATGTTTTGTGTTCTTAGCATAGATATAATTGTACTGTTTAATTTTGGCTTGAGAAGTTTTGGTGAAGATTCACTAGGTCACTAAGACAGTGGTATGGTCCTGTTGGGGAATGAGGCTACTTTCTGTCTGACGAAGATTTGATACATACTATGCTGTTTCTCACCCAAAAGAATTCTCATCTGCTTAATTGTTCTCTTTTAGTCCTCTATAAAGCTCTCATTCATACATATACCTATGAAATAGCTTCCCAGTAGTCAGACTGTTGGTGAGCAGAGCTTGCTGTTTTATCAGGCTAGTTACCATGCTGGTTATATCCATGTTGTTCAGATAGTGACATTCCCTAGCCGACACTGGACTTAGCTGTAAGATACCTATGTTGATGCTAAATAGCTGTGCTGAGACTGAGGTTAATTAGTTCAAAATCAGGATCGTTTCGATGCAGTCTTATTGGTGTTTGAACCTAATTTAATTTCTCTGTGCAGCTCTGCACTGTGACATGTAAAAACTTGTGTATCCTGTAATTTCCTCGAATGTTGTTAGGAAATCTCTAATATGGCATCACATTTGTTGGCTCAGTTGCTTTCAGTTGGTCTGTCCACTGAAAAAGGGATAGAATTTTAAAAATTCAGATTCGCTTGCAGTGCTAATTAAAATGAAAATATATATAAATGTGAATAATTTAATTCAGTAATTACATGAAGTATTTTTTTCATTAGTTCCACAGCAAATCGACACTTGCTGAGATCTTTATCCCAATATGGTGCTGGAGCGTTTGAATACTTTGACTTGAAATCAAAGTATAACTGGGAGGCAAAGGTACATTTATAAATCTTGACTATGTTGAGTATGTGATCAATATCTGATACTGCATATCTTCAGTATCTCAAAATGGGAATTACTACTTTTCATGGGATCATGTGGCTTTGCAATTACAATAAGATAGTTCAAGAAACATTTGATAGAAGGTGGAAGGAGAGAGGCTTGTCCATTAAGCCTTCATTTATTTTAAATATAAATTGATACTAAGTGAGAAAGAGAAGTATTTAGTTTGAGTATTATGAAGGTGCCTTATTTTCAGCAGGAACACATGTGCTATAGGAAGGGATATGAGACCTGTAGAGAACCCTCAGTTCTTTGATAAGGGAGGGAATTTGTTCACTGTAGTTGCCCTACCTTCTTATTCAGATTGGTTACTGAATGTGTAAAAGAAAACAAAGCAAGCCATGACTTATTTTATTTTTTCTATTCTTTTTGAGAGAGCTCCTGTACTTTTCTTGGTAAGTGCAGTAACACCAACTGGGAAAAAGTTTTTAAAATGTCAAGCTATATAAATAATTGTCCCTGAATGGAAAAACATGGCTTTACTTCTGTCACAGGTCACAGTCCATCTACATTGTCCTTGCCATAGTGATGAGGCCTGTAGCAATTGTATTCTGTGACTTTTGACTATTGGTGCATCTAGGAGTTTCAGGCAATCTAGGACCTCGTGTGCAGTGCTTTTCAGTTTCTCTCTATAGTTAAGTGTCTACAGCACTATCCTTGAATCTGGTCCCTCCTGGAGCAGTGACAGTAGAGAAGATTCTGCAGCAATGCTGGTATCTGGCACATTTTTGTCTAGGGGAGTGAATGAAACCATATATTTCTCCTCTTGCTATTCTGGCTGTCTTTTGAGAGATTACGCAGAACTATCCAGAGCAGGGCATGGAGATGTGTAGAACGATATGCACATCTCAGAGTTCACACATAGGAGATGGTGCAGTGTAGCAGGCCATATTCCCTAGCCTGCTTCGGCAACTCTGATGGATAGAAACTTTACTCTCAAATTTCAGCCTTTACTTAAAAGAAGTCTCACTATTCCAGAAGCTGATACGATAATGGCTGACTGATTCTCCTCATTACTTCCAAACATTAGACTCATTTTTACCAGTAATAGTATGTGGCTTGTTTTAATTATTTAAAAATTGAAAAAAAAAAAAAAAATTAGTTCCATTCACATGGGAAATGTTATTTTCTATTGAGAGATTATGTTTTGTTTTGAAAGCCTACTAACAAACAGATCTAATTTGTTTTGCTTCTTTACACAGATACAGAGCCAGGTATCCAGAATGTCTTCTCCAGGATGCAGTTCAGTTTCTATTAAATGGCAACAGTTTAATACAGGTGCACCAGAGCCAATGCAGGCTCCTTCTCAAATACAGTCTTTATTTAACAACGAGAGACTTCTTGTCTATGGATTCATCCCTCACTGTACTCAGGTAAAGACTGGAATGCACATGCACTATTGGATAGAAATTCTTATGTAAAACAATCGCAAAGGAAATACTATATTGTATTATAGATCCTCTTATGCAGCATGCACTTAGCTTCTTTCTCATTGCTAAATATAGTTAAGTTACTATTTAGTTGTCATTATTAGTCTTCCCTCTAAGAAGTAGAGGGGAAAAGTTACCTAATTTAATGTTCCTATCATTGTGCTGTGATAAACACAGGATTCCTTTACTTGTGACTGTCCCCTTCTTGTAAGGGGAAATATTTATAAACTTAGACATGCAGAGACTTACAGCTTTGCGTTATATTTGGGAGACAGAACAGCATATATATGTGCTGGTAACATAGCATGAGAGAGAAGGAAACAGTTTGGTTTTTTCCTTTTAGGCCACCTTAAAAGCAGTGATAAACGATCAAGAACTAGAGACTGTGGTGTCAACTACTGAACTACAGAAGACAACGGGAACAGTGAGTTTGGCCAACATTATTTGTACATGCCATAGTGAGGCAAGCTGCTTTAAACAGCTACATGCTGCTCACGCTCTTCTGAAGCAATTCAAAGCCCTGTTTTCAGCAGCTCTTGCACTTTTAGTTCGCTTCTGATGTTTCAACAGAGACCTTCAGTTTTCAGACTTTTAAAGGGAAACTGGTTTACATAGAAGTGTCATCTTTCTCTCTGCTTTCTAACACAAAACTTAAGCTTCTCAGAATAGGAGGTGCTGCTTCTTGTTTTGGCAGCCTGTTTGGGGTCTAGCTTTATCCTTGGGTTAACTGTTCTTCAGGCAACCTCTGTGAAGAAGCTGCTGCAGCATTCTCTTTCATGTTGTAAATTGTTGCTATGTGAAACATCTCATTGCGAGTTTGTCATCTCTTGAAATGTATGGAAAAAGAGGCGGTAAAGTGTTACTAGCCTTTCCTCTGCTTCAGCAACAATGAAGTAAGGAGTCTTTATGCAGATGAAAGCACAGCACCCATTTTGAAAAAGAAAACAAGCTAAAAAGAACCTTTTATTAAATCTTAACAGGTGTCTACAGTTAAAAAATCAGAAGAATAGTCAACCTTCAGTAATAATCTGATATGACTGTCACCCCTTCCCCACTAAGGGAAGCTGATTTGTTTTGAAATAGAAATTATTTTGTTCCCTGTTTAGTGTAATCTACTTTGAAAGCTACTATCATGAGTTGGTTTCCATGGACATGTTGGTTGTGTTGGTTTCCATAAAGACAGTTGGTTTCCAGGAACGTGCCCTTCCACAGGCAATTAAAATTGGCAAGCAGAAACAATGTATTTGCTTGCTGTAATGAATGTTTGCTTTCAGAAAAATACTTATACTACAAATTCCAGGTGCAGTTTTAAAAAAAGAAAGTTTTGAAAGGCGTAAACCAAAATAGCAAAATGATAAAAAACAGGGTAAAAATTAGAAAAAATGTTAATTCTTGATGCTTTAGATGAATTCTGAGAATTCCTACCTGTTTCTTTTGCCAATTTACCATAGTTCAGCGAGTAACTATTTGCTTAAGAGGTTTTCTTCAGAAGTGGCTCTCTTTGGCATTTATTATATTCTTCCAAACATGAGCCAGTGGGAATATTTTGGCAATTGGAAGTGGAATACAGCTGGACTTTAGGACATTGTCCCCACAAACCTCCCTCTATTTGTTAGCTTTAACATATTGAAGAGACCAAAATTGTTTCTCTTTTCTATGAAAGACTAGTTTAATTAAAAAAAGTAATTTCTGGTTAGTGCAGTTCAGTATTTCCCTTTTCTGTGTACAGCTCCTCAGGTGAAAAATTACTTGATTATGGTACACCTAGTGATTTTTTTTTAAAGTTGAACACTTAATCACTTTTTCCCCAAATTTTGTATTTTTATGGACAGAATTAATTGACATAACTTCACCTATATAGATATTGTTGGTTAAATCTGGGGTAGTTGTCCATGCTCTGTTTACAGTCACTGGAGAAAAATGTGTACATCCAGAAGGGGCATTCTTCCTACTTGTTTTAGTTAACCATTGCAACTTAAGATTAATTGCCTGGTGGAGTTTTGCTGTTTGTTTGCATGCCTGCTTTTTTTTCCTCATTGTTAACTCTAGAGAGAATGTGCACAACAAGTAAAGACCTGGGTATTTTTTAGTTTACTGAAATTAAGTGAAATACAAATGTACCTTAGGTGCAGGTTGTGATTGCCTTACAAATGGAAAGTTAGCTTGACCTTTCCTTAGAGAATGGTATTCTGTGTAAATATGGAAGCTAATTGCCTGAAGCTGGACCTCAGAAATGAAAGGAAGAATTAAAAAAAAAATGTTCCTACTCGTATCATCTATTTTCTTTCTAGGTGCTGCACAAACTTGCAGCAAGAGCTTTCATTAATGACTATGAAGACGGGATTCTTCATGAGAATGAAACAGAACATGAGGTTTGATAATCTGAAATTAAAAGTATACATTTAAAATGCTCAATAGCAAACATTTCAGTGGAATAGAGAAGATTTTCTTGCCTTGTTAAACATAACTAGAAGGTTGCAATTCTAATATCATTTTAAGGTTAAAGTCACCATATAGTAATATCCTCCCAGATAAGATTTTGAAAAATTTTGGGAGTCTTTTCTTCTTCCCCACTATAAGAATATCCTCTGTTGGCATAATGTGTGCATATTTTTCCTAATCTATACCCTGTCATTGTAGGCCATTGGTAATTCTTCTTTTCCTGTGACGTACAACATTTTAGTTTTATGAAGATCAATACACATTAGTCCAGCGAAAGTCCACAGCTTTTGTATAGGATATGGTGGAAGATAATGACCTGTGTTTTACGGATGGTCAGACTTAATGATCTGCTGATCTGTTAAAAAAATGGCATCTAGCTAGTAAAAACTTACCATATTGCATCTTGGCTTATTTGAGACTTTAGACTAATTCTTCTTACAAAACACAGCTGCTTATGTGAGAAGGAGGATAGAACCAAAAGACGTCGAATTAGAGGAAATACATATCCCTGCCCAGAGTTGAGTGAAGAAGTAGAGAAAGTTAGAAGAGAGTACACAGTTAGGCAGGCCAGGATATTCACATGAGCTCTTCCTTTTACGTGTCCCTATTTAGAGTGTATGTTTGTAGGTATGTGTTCAGTTTTGACTTCAACGTTTCTTTCAGCTGATCATATTTTTTCTCTCTGTTCCATTTGTTAACAATCTAGATGAAGAAACAAATCTTGAAAAACATGATTATTCACCTCAGCTTGGAGAACTCGATTATAAGCAGGTTTACAAGCTTCATTGCAGTTGAGAAAAGGGTATGTTTTCTATATAAACACTAGCTTCTCAATTCTGTAACTTTGTACATATCAAAACCAGTCTTCTTTTGCTGAACAATGATTATTCTTTTATAATAGAGCTAAAACTATTATTTTTATGTTATTTTGGTTTCTTCTGCAATATAGCAAGTAATTTTCCTTTTCTAGTTCTTACATTGCTTGTCCCTACTTTATAATCAAAGTTTGTCAATCTGTGTTCCTGTTCTGATTTGCTACAAGGGTTTGTAATTCCTGATAGTGCTGTGGGAGCCAGACAGGTCAAAGGACAAGGCCAGATGAAGAGTGCTCTTCAATCCTTGGTGCATAACTCACAGAACCCTTTCTTATAAAATGTAAGGAATGCCAAACTATAGCAAACTGGCCACTGTAGCCATGGATTGCTGAAATAATAGATTTTGTATTGGCAAAAGTCATTCTAGAGGATCCTGTGTCAGGTGGAAGTCACAAGGAAACCAAAACTTGAGAAATCTCTCTTTAATATTGCAGTAAACTATGGAACTTTTTCGTTTGTTTTCAGTATTAGAACAGCGGTAGGAGCTTTGCCGCAAATGCGAAAATATACATATAAACGACAACCGTGAAATTCAAGGGTCAATAAGAAGTTTTCAAATGGAAAGCTGTATCACAGTAAGCAAGGTGGTATCAGTTGGATTAAGTATTGGGTGGGGCACAGAGAATGGGAATTCATCTGGCCAAATGTGTATGTGTACATTTAGCAATAAATCAATCACATTTGCCTTCCTCTCATGGACAATGGAAACAGATATTTCTAGGGCTTGATTCATCGCATCCTAAAGTTAAATATCTAAACCAGTTTAAATTAATTTTCTCATGAGATCTTTTTCTCAGTACTGATTGTAGAGGGTTACCTATAGTCACTGTTTCAGATTCAAGGATCATTTCCTTCAAGCTCAAGAGCAGTCTATCCCAATGAACAGAAAGTCAGGCAAAAATTCGAGGAGCTCTAGTGTGAATATATATGAACAAGAAACTCCTGGAAAAACTCAAACATAAAAAGGAAGTGTACTGACAGTGGAAGCAGGGACAGGTAGCCTGGGAGGAATATGGAGACACTATCTGAGCATGCAGAGACATTGTTAGTAAAGCCAAAGTCCACCTGGAGTTGAATCTGGCAAAGAAAGTCAAAGACAACATGAAGGGCTTCTGTAAGTACATAAGCGGCAAAAGGAAGACTAGGGAAAACGTAGGCCTGCTGCTGCATGTAGCAGGGGAACTGGTGACACCGGATATGGAAAAGGCTGAGGTGCTGAACGCCTTCGTTGCCTCAGTCTTCACTAGCAAGACCAACCTTGGGAAATTGAAGGCCCCAGAAACCAGAGGGAGCAAGGAAAATGTACCCTTGCTGCAAAATGATCAAGTCAAGGAATACTTAGGCAAACTGAACATACATAAATCCATGGGCTCTGTTGGGATGTACCCACAAGCGCTGAGGGAGGTGGCTGATGTCATTGCAAGGCCATTCTCAAAAATCTTTGAATGATCATGGCAATTGGGAGAAGTGTCCAAAGACTGGAGGAAAGCAAGTGTTGCTTCTATGTTCAAGAAGGGCAAGAAGGGGGACCCAGGGAACTGTAGCCTCACCTTGATCCCTGGGAAGCTGGTGGAGCAGCTAATCCTGGAAACCGTTTCCAGGCACATGAAAGATAAGAAAGCTATTGGAAGTAGCCAATTTGGATTCACCATGGGGGAAGTGGTGCTTGAACAACTTGATACACTTTGAAGATTAAATGACTGGTGTGGTAGACGAGGGGAGCGCAGCAGATATTGTCTACCTGGACTTCAGTAAGGCTTTTGACACTGTCTCCCATATGATTCTCGTATAGGAGCTAATGAAGTACGAGCTGTATGAGCAGACTGAGGTGCATTGAAAACGGGATGAATGGCCAGTTCCAAAGGGTGATCAGTGTCAGGAAATCTAGTTGGAGGCCAGTGACTACTGGTGTACCCCGGGGCCAACAGTGGGGCCAGTCCTGTTCAAAATCTTCATTGATATTCTGGATGATTGGACAGAGTTGTACCTTCAGCAAGTTTGCTAATGATACAAAACTGGAAAGAGTGGCTGATACACCAGAGGATCATGCTGCCATCCAAAAGTACCTCAATAGGCTGGAGAAATGGGCTGACAGGAACCTCATGAAGTTAAAAAAGGAGAATTTTTACAGCTTTTTACAATGTCCCAAACAGTTTTTTTATCATCACAATTCATTATTTCATATGATATATTAATATAAATGAAAGTAGGCCTGAGTGAAGAATTCAATGGAGATGCTGGAAAAAACAAGGATATCTTTTCCTATTTTTACTGTTTGTCCTGGTTTAGCCCAGCCAGCAGCTCAGCCACCACGAAGTCACTCGATCCTCCCCCTCAGTGAGGTGGAGAGGAGAAAAATGTAGCAAAAGGCCTGAGATAAGAACAGGGATATTCAGGGATGGCACCTGAATATTCCATCTGGTACATAACAGAAGCAGTATTCAGAAGAAAAAATATGTTGCATATTAGCAAGGGAACGCCTGTGTGATTTTGTGAACTAGTTGTTTACGAAGGGCATCAACAGATTATTATCTGTCATTCTCATTTTTATATGTCAGTTTTTGCAATTCTTCAAAAGATTCGGTTTCCCTGTGTCGATACGATGCCTCTCAGGGAACAGACTTCTAGAATGTTATGTTTGAATTATGTCTGTAAATATAATAGCTTTAATCTCTTTTCTACTCTAGGATAACTTTTTTGACCCCGTAGAACAAAACATTGCAGACGTCTTAAGGCAAAAGCACCTACACAGCACAATGCAGTACCATGCAGAAACACCCAGACTGTCCCATTCAGCTTGGCACTGCGTTATGCTGTGCAATTTGTCTTTTTAACGTGATTTTGCAGAAGGCAATGTGTTTTAGGCATATCTATAATAATGCTTATGTTTGCTTTCCTTTAAAGGGTGGCACTAAGATTCTGACAAAAAGAACTGCGTAAGATTTAGATTTTATTTCAATTATCTGGATTTGAACAAATTATACATACAAATACATACTGTCCACCTTTATATTTTGTGTTAATCTAATTACTGACCATACATTGTCCCTCAATATAATAAAAAATGTGAAGTTACATTTACTGTTTTTTTTGTATGTGCTGAGTATTTCTAATGTGCTGCATTATCTGCTTATGCCCTGTTTTCAACACATTTCAGACTCACAAAGAAAAATGCACTGTCTCTATAATGTCTGAGAATTTTCAGGTTCGTAACTGTGATACATTTTAATCTAGGATGCTAATGAAACTGGTTCTGCTGATGTTCCAAACATCCTGGAGATCATAGCTCAAGAAGATGTAGATTTTTTACCTTACATGGGCTGGAACCAAACGTCGATAGACTCTGGCTGGTTATTTTCAGAAGATAACTTTTATGCCCTGGTAATGACATTTAATATATGTTCTTATTGCTAACATTTTTGGTATATTATCCAGTTGTGGTACTGTATTGTACGTGTAACCATAGAGTAACTGTTCATTAAATCTCTTCAATTTTTAATTATTTTGAATATAATTAATGCCACACAAGTACTATGTGGAATTTTACTATAAACACGAAAATTTGGAGGAACCTGTCCCAAAAGTAAAGTACACTAAAAATATCATGAGTGCAGCAGAAGTTTTGAGAGGCAACATGATAATATAGACTTCTTCTCCCTTCCAGAAGAGACTAGCACCTGTTAGAACATTCTCTCATAAGAATATGCTAGTGTAGATGAAGCCTCAAGTTCACCTCTAAGAAACTGGGGAGGAGGGGGAGGAGTTTCAAGGACAATCAAGGTATTTATCCGTAACTAAGTCTCCACTAGCAGAGAAGTACAGCCAAAGCAGGGAGACTACTGGAAATAAGGATAAGCATAACTGGGAAGAAGAGGACAGATTTCTAGCATGCAATGGGACAGTCGCGACTGTCCGAGCAACCAGAGATCAGGTTAGGAAAGCTAAAGCCCTGATAGAGTTAAATCTGGCCAGGCACATCAAGGGCAAGAAGAAAAACTTCTGTAGATATGTCAGTGATAAAAAGAGATCTAGGGAAAATGTAGGCCCTCTCCGGAAGGAAACTGGGGACCTGGCTACCCGGGATATGGAGAAGGCTGAGGTTCTCAATGGTTTCTTTGCCTCAGTCTTCACTGGCAAGAACTCCAGCTGCACAGCCCAAGCCACAGAAGGCAAAGGCAGGGACTGGGAGAATGAAGAACCGCCCACTGTAGGAGAAAATCAGGTTCGAGAACATCTAAAGAACTGAAGGTGCACAAGTCCATGGGACTTGATGAGGTGCATCCGTGGGTCCTGAGGGAGCTGGCAGATGAAGTTGCTAAGCCACTATCCATCATATTTCAGAAGTCGTGGCAATCTGGTGAAGTTCCCACTGACTGGAAAAGGGGAACATAGCCCCTGTCTTTAAAAAGGGAAAAAAAGAAGACCCACGGAACTACAGGCCAGTCAGTCTCACCTCTGTGCCCGGCAAGATCATGGAGCAGATCCTCCTGGCGACTATGCTAAGGCATATGGAAAATAAGGAGGTGATTGGTGACAGCCAACATGGCTTCACTAAGGGCAAATCCTGCCTGACTAATTTGGTGGCCTTCTATGATGAGGTTACAGCATTGATGGATAGGGGAAGAGCAACTGGCATTGTCTACCTGGACTTATCCAAAGCATTTGATACTGTCCCACACAACGTCCTTGTCTCTAAACTGGAGAGACATGGTTTTGATGGATGGACCACTTGGTGGATAAGGAATTGGCTGGACAGTTGCACTTAAAGAGTTGTGGTCAACGGTTCAATGTCCAAGTGGAGGCCTGTGACGAGTGGTGTTCCTCAGGGGTCAGTACTGGGGCCAGTGCTATTTAACATCTTTGTTGGTGATATGGACAGTGGGATCGA
The DNA here is from genome assembly GCF_009769465.1 of Tauraco erythrolophus. NCBI lineage: Eukaryota > Metazoa > Chordata > Aves > Musophagiformes > Musophagidae > Tauraco > Tauraco erythrolophus. The sequence continues at coordinate 117,317,264 of NC_141465.1, read as the reverse complement.
GTGCACCCTCAGCAAGTTTGCAGACAGCATCAACCTGTGTGGTGTGGTCAACACACTGGAGGGAAGGGATGACAGTCAGAGGGACCTAGACGGGCTGGAGAGGTGGGCCTGTGAGAACCTCATGAAGTTCAACAGGGTGAAGTGCAAGGTCCTGCACGTGGGCCAGGGCAATCCCAAGCACAAGTACAGGCTGGGCGGAGAATGGATTGAGAGCAGCCCTGAGGAAAAGGACTTGGGAGTGCTGGTGGATGAGAAGCTCAACATGAGCCGGCAATGTGCACTGGCAGCCCAGAAAGCCAACCGTATCCTGGGCTGCATCAAAAGAAGCGTGGCCAGCAGGTCGAGGGAGGTGATTCTGCTCCCCTACTCTGCTCTCGTGAGACCCCACCTGGAATACTGTATTCAGCTCTGGAGTCCCCAACACAAGAAGGACATGAAGCTGCTGGAGTGGATCCAGAGGAGGGCCACGAAGATGATCCGAGGGCTGGAGCACCTCTGCTATGAAGACAGGCTGAGAGAGTTGGGTCTGTTCAGCTTGGAGAAGAGAAGGCTCTGGGGTGATCTTATTGCAGCCTTCCAGTACCTAAAGGGGGCCTACAGGAAAGCTGGAGAGGGACTTTTTGTAAGGGCGTGTAGTGATAGGACAAGGGGCAATAGCTTTAAACTGAAAGAGGGCAGATTTAGATTAGATATAAGGAAGAAATTTTTCACTCAGAGGGTGGTGAGGCACTGGAACAGGTTGCCCAGAGAAGTTGTAGATGCCCCATTCCTGGAAGTGTTCAAGGCCAGGTTGGATGAGGCTTTGGGCAACCTGGTGTAGTGGAGGGTTTCCAGGGGGGTTGGAACTAGATGATCTTTGAGGTTCCTTCCAACCCAAACCATTCTATGATTCTATGATTCTAATCTTTGGGATGAGAGGGGAGCAATAATAGCAACTTGTACTAGTGAAATTGAATGTTTGCTCGTAATGGTTGCTCTCTCTGGACTTTGGAAACTACAAGAGATGCTTGCATCAGTTAGCCAGCAGTTATAATTCTGTCAGGCCATAAAGTCTTGGCAGATTAAAGCTCTACATCTCCAAATTGTGTAGAGGGCTCAAGAAAATCATTATTTGTCTATTAAATTACGTTGTGCATGACCACGATGTGCATTTAGTACAACTTGGGAGCATCATCTCAACCTGTAGTCTGTAATGTATTAAGATTGTGAGCTATTTAGGACAGTATCTGGGTGCGTGTTCTGTAATGTAGGTCAACTCATATAAAGCCGTTTTCCTGATCCTTTGGCCCAAGAATTCCTAGGCAGAAGGGTACCAAACATCTGTGTTGGTGCATGGTGGCAGTATAGCCCAGGCTCACTAGCTTGTATGCAGCAGCTACTGGATCTCAGCTGGTACATGTGCCAGAACTGCAGCTCAAGCGGGATCCACACTTCACTTTCTGTAGATCTATCTTCAGTGTATGTACAACAGTATTGTACAGTGGAACCTCCTTGGCTCATAATCATCTTTATATTAATCATATTTATCTTAATAATGTAAAATACCTTTCTGCTCATATTCTGTCACAGTCAAATTTTCCTCTGAATTTGCCCAGTGTGAGGTAGAATAGGCTAAGATATTTTCAGCTTAACTGATATGTTACTTTCATTTTGAACATACGAATGACAGTATTATGATACTGTACACAATATAAGGAGAAATACTGTTTTGATTAAAAAGAGAAAAGTATCTTACTAATTCTGGAGTTATTTTGTTTCCTTGTTACTAAACAGGCAAGTTCCACAGCAGAAGCCAGTGTTTATTCAGCTGATTTCCCAAGTGAGAAAGGTGAACCTGAAAGCTTGCAATTTCAACCTGAAGAAGTTCTGGTTAGTCAAAAGAGCATCTCCCCAAAAAACATGGCGCAGGACTTGGAAAATGTTTCTGAACTTGAAAGCAGTATTTGGAGTCCCAAATCAAATGTCAGTTTTGCTGGAGATACCACAGAGGAGAGATCATCTGAAACATGGTCACCTTCACCATATGGCTTTCATCTGCTGGAAGTTTCTGAACCTTTCTCGTTCAGAGAACGAGAATTTGATGTTAAACCTAAGCCAGGAGGAGGAATTGGTCCCATGCAACAAAAATTTCTTCAGACATCTGCATTTACAAAGACAGGCATTTGTGCGGATGTTCCTGAACCTGCTCCTCCTCCTGCTCTTCCTTGTTCGTTTCAAGTATCAGTGGGAGGCATGAAAACAGTTTATTCTTCTGGTGTTGCTCCGATGCAGGGCGCAGTAGTGCTTGGTTCGCCTCCCCTTACACACACAAATTCTGAAAAGACTCATGTTGAAAAACCAGTTTTTCCCAAATTGCTAGCTAATAGAAAAGTAGCATTGCCACGGTCAAAGTCTAAGAAAAAGAAAGCACATCAGCATGATGTTACAGCTCCTGAAGAAGGATTTACTGAAGAGTTTATGGTAAGTCTTCCATCAGCAGTCTTTTACTTATAGGATGCTACGCATGTCATGTTGAAATCCCAGCTGCATTCAGCTAATGAAAGCTGCCTTAAACGTTTGCATTTCAAAGTTCATGGATGTACAGCCAAAAAAGAACGTGGTAAGGCTGGTAATGAGACTGCTTTCCAATTTACATTCCAAGACATTTACATTTACATTTAATTTTACAATTTACATCTCCAAGAAATCTGAACCTAAAATGCAGAAAGCATTCTTTTTGTTTGGTTGGGTTTTAGTTACTCTTTTTAAAGTGATAAATCTTACACTCTGAATTCTGCCACTTGTTCCTTACCACTCCAATAGGCAACTTTTAAATGGAATTATTTTGTGTCATGAAGTAGTAGCTATATGGGTAATAGTGGTAGAACAAGATTCTGAATAAACATTACTCTGTTCGTTCAGGAACAATCTTGCTGTTTTACACCAAGACAGAGGATTCAGGAAAGTCTTTCATTCGGTTCGGTAAACACAAATGAAATTCCTGAGCTCCAAAATCAGGTTCAGTACCCATTCATCTATTCCTGCATTACCTAAAAATAAGATAGGAGTAGAAAAAAATATTATCTTCAGCCCTGCCCTGAGATAAGCATTTTGTGAATTATTTTGTTTTCTTTGCTTTATAAACTGATTTTATAAAGGGCATGTTGACATCAAAGTCATGCTGGTTTTTGTTCTTTTCATGGGCAACCTATCATGCTTAAGAAATAGTGTAAAATTAGAGCCAACAAGTGGTGATAACATCTCCAGAGTCAAATTTTACTCTGGATTTGCCCAGTATAAAGTGAAACAGGGTAAGAAATTTTTATTTTAAACAATAGGTTTTTATTTTCATTTTGAACATAGAAATGACAGTATAATGATAATGTGCATAATACAAGAAGACATACGGTTTTGATCAGAAAGAGAAAAATGTCTCACTATCTCTGGAATTATTTCATTCCTTGTAATTTTGCTAAACAGGAACTTTCTCCAGCTGCAGCTGATGTTTGTGCAAATGCTTTCCTAAGTGGGAGAGAATGAACCTTTTTCAACCAGAAAAAGAGGTTTCTTTTTTAAAAGAGTAGTGGTTTTTAAACTTTTAAATGCAATTACTTTGTATCATGATGTAGTAGCAGCATGGGTATGGTGGTAAGACTCTTAGTGAGCATTATCCTCTACAGGAACAATCAGAGTGCTTTATAACAACAGAGGAAGAAAGGATTCAACAGAGAATTGAGTTGACTTCTGTAAACTGGAAAGAAATCTTTGCACTCCAAAATCAGGTACAGTGCCCATAGTCTATTTGTGTGTTACTTAATAATAAAATATAGGTAGAAGGAAAAAATATTTTTACTTTAATCCTGTCCTGAGATAAAGTAAAGTATATTTATAAAATGTTTATGAACAGATTTTATAAGTGTATGATGATATCAGTCATGCTATGTTTTACTGCTTTCATGGGCATCTCAGCAATGGATATATAAGGAACAGTATAAAATAAGGGCCGACAGGTAGTAATATATCTCCAGAACTTCTTTACAACCTCCATCAGTTTGCAGCTTGGGGACTTCCTGGGACAAGGGAAAAAACATATAGGGGAAGCTAAGTGGAAGAAGTGGATGCAAACAATGGACATTATGCAAGAAAATAAAAAGTAGTTGGGATTTAGAGGATTGGACTGAGACATGTTGCAGCAGGAACTTCCCCTGGACAGTCAGACCAATTGCTAGCTAGGGAAACTGAAATTGTACTGTCCAAGAATCCTGCAGGTAGCAGTCAGAGCAGGTCAAGTTTAGCTTTGTCAGTTTTGGTATGTCCCTTGTGGTGAGAGAAGTCCCTGTTCCGCGTAACCCATTGCCAGTTTGGTGAGCTTACCAATTTAAGGAGTGAGGTCATGATTACCAATCAGATTGTGGGTCACACAGTCAGTATCTGGAAGTAATAAATGGAAAGAGGTTTTCTCAAGAGTATTGTGTGATTTACATGAAGAAGCCACCATGGGATGCCCTCAGTGGAGACTCCTGTTGTTACTGGCAGAGACTGGCTGTTCAGCATGGTAGTATGTTGAATTCCCTTTTGCTGGATGTACACCCTGTACACTAGATTCAGAGTACAACATTGCAGGTCAATAACAGACATTTGATGGTATATCAAAGGTTTTTGAAGTTTAATATTTGAATCACCAAAGTTGATTACGTGGATTTCAACTTCTGTGTTTGTATGAGGTTTTTAAAAAATAGTTAAAGTAATACTCCTATGTCTATTTTGCTTGCCACATACTTTTTCAGTATCCTGAATCTTTGTCTTATCCATGTCTTTGTTTATTCCATAGGATGGCTCTTGGAATCTCAGTCCACAGTTGGGAAAAATCTTGAAATTTGATGTTGATCATTTAATTAACAATTTCCTTATTAGAAAAGGCATTCAGTCACTTGGTAAATACTTTTCTGTCATTAAAAAGCAGTACATTGTCTTCTGTTTCCTATCTGTATGTGTTACTACTCTGTATGTCTAGTGGAACTCTCAGTAAGATATGCTCAGAGTTTAAATGGATCTTGTAACTTAAAGTTTTCGAAAGTGCCTGATTTTAGTAATACGTTTTCTTCTCAACTTCTCTCAAAATATAGCGTCCCGATTGCTAAGCACATTGCCTGTGGAGGTGTGAGATAGTTGGAGTAGCAATAGAGGTTCTTTTATCTCAGTTATTCTATCTATCTTCTATATTAGTATCTACTAAAGAGAAAAAGGGAAGAAAAGCCTCTCCTAGGAGAGAGGCAGAGATCACTTCTGCTTGTCACATTTCCAATATTTTTATCACTCTTCCCCATACACACACTGTCTGCAGCATTCGGTATGCACTCTGCCTACACATGCTTTGCTGTCTGATTCTGTCAATTGGTTTTCTTTGCTGACAGCAGACCAGAAAACTTGGGGGGGAAAACAGGGATTCCTTCATTCTAAATTATTAGAGGGTGCAATGCTTCATCGAAGGAGAAAAATCTTAGAAGTCTCCCATTATTGCTTGTATTAAAATCAAAGTAGATTAGAACCCAAGGAAACACCAACTGCAGAAATCCCAACAAAGCATTTACCAAGTTTAAGTTGGAAAGCCAGGAGCATGTCTTTGAAACCACTAATGTGGATACTCTTGGTAGTAGTGGTTGTATGGTGCAACAATTAAATAGCATTAAGGCAATGGATGTGTTAAAGTGATATGGAGTACTTTGTGGAAAGTACCTTTTCTGTTGTCAAGAAATCATTTAAATAGTAACACCGCTTCCCTTTTCTTCTCCCGTAGGCCCAAATGGAAAAGAAAAGCTGCTGCAGTTGATTGCTACTCTTCTTGTGCTACAGTTCATACGCTGCACAAATGGATTGAAAGGGATAGTTTTCAGAACACTGATGAAACTGGATGATTCATCTAATTCAAGGTTTGCTTTTAAATAAAATATATTTCTTCTCAACATACAGAAGATGAATTTCATTATGGAGAGTCAATGACTATACTACAGGATATGGCTGTAGAAAAGGGAATGGGAGGTATTAATCCCATTGGTGGCACGTGGTTTCTTTTAAGAGGACGGATGAAGAAAGGAATACTTTGCAAAATATGATACAAAAATTGAGAAGTATAGAAAGTAGTAAAATATATTTTATACTCCTTACTAGAATCATTGAACAATTCAGGGGGATATGACCTCTGGAGGTCATTTCTTCTTTAAAGCAGGATTAAATCAGATGTTGGAGAAGTTGTTCAGGATCTTGCCTAGCTGAGTTTTAAATATCTTTAAGGATATTTAAAGAGATTTGTCAACCTCAACTTTTTTAAGGGCAACAATTTCCAGTGTTTAATATAATTTATTTTAAAAATTGGGAAGAAAAATCTGTTGGATGTTTCCTTCATGTAACTTGTGCCTGTTGGCCTGCACCCTTTTTTAGGATTATATTTATGGCTTGCTGTTCTTCACAAGCATACACCATAAAATTTTCTGGACAAGACTTCTGAAATTATTAAAGCAGATGATCCTTCACAGCACAACTTCCACCCTTTCCTTTAGCTGCAAGGAATGCTGGTGCTGGCTCATTCTGAACCCCACCTCCCTCACTTTGCTGTGTCCCAGTGCTCTATTATATGGTCCCTGTGTAGGGAAATTTGCATTCTTTGGGATTGAAGTGAACAATTATCATCTGGCAAGTTTTCTGGTATAAAGGAAAGACAAAGGTCTTAAAAGAAGCAGGAAGAAATAGGCCTCCAGTGAATCTGGATTGCCCCAGCCACCAACAGATTCCTTGTATCAAAATGGGAAGCTTTACACACTTCATACTTTACAGGGCATGTAGGAATGGTTGGACTCGATGGTGGACTCGATGATCTCTAAGGTCTTTTCCAACCTAGAAATCTATGAATCTATGAATAGGATAAAGAAACAGTCAGGAGAGCCCTGGCAATCTTCCTCTCTCTTTTGATACTTCTTGACAGAGGGAAAAATTGGTTGTATAATTTTGGCTACTCTAGTCAGGAATACAAATAAAATTGCACTGACTGCTGGATGAAAGCAATTCTAAGACATGTGAATGTACAAAGGAGTGAAGTTTGCCTTTATGAAATGCATAGTACTTCACTGCAGGGATTGGAATAGTGCGAATAAATCATAGAATCATAGAATCATAGAATGGCATAGGCTGGAAGGGACCTTAGAGATCATCTAATCCAACCTCCCTGTCGTGGGAAGGGACGTCTCTCAACTAGATCAGGCTACTCAAGGCTCTGTCCAACCTGGCCTTGAACACCTCCAGGGAGGGGGCATCCACAACTTCTCTGGGCAATTTATTCCAAAGTCTCACCACCCTCGTACTGAAGAATTTCTTCCTAAGATCTAATCTAAACCTGTTCTCCTTCAACTTAAACCCATTTCCCCTTGTCCTATCAGTGGACACTCTTGTAAACAGTCCCTCCCCAGCCTTCCTGTAGGTTCCCTTCAGATATTGGAAGGCAGCTATTAGGTCCCCCTGAAGTCTTCTCTTTTCAAGGCTGAACAATCCCAGCTCCTGCAACCTGTCCTCGTAGCAGAGGTGCTTCAGCCCCTGGATCATCTTTGTGGCCTTCCTCTGAACACGCTCCAACAGATCTATGTCTCTCTTATGGTGGGGACACCAGAACTGGATGCAGTATTCGAGGTGGGGTATAAGCCTACATACTTCGCAGGTGGAAGATTCTGAAAAGACAGGGCGGCTGAGGTGATGATGTTTTCTGCATCAGATGGTATTTTATACAGGCTGGATCATCATACTGTAGAAAATTTTCTCTTTCAAATAATTATCATTAGAAGAAATTGTTTTCTCCTTTGGTGAATTTGCAAGATTTTATTATAATAAAACTTCATTTCTATACACAGCGGTGTTCATTGGGCTTTTGAGTTGATCAAGAAAGCAATAGAGTGGGTAAGAAGAGTTGAGAGGCGATTTCCATCTATTTGCTATCGACTTGAACTTGGGAAAGACTGGGATTCTGCCACCAAGAAGATACTGGGTATCAAGTTTATCTAACATCAATTCTCCTTCTACTTAAAATAATTAATCACATTATTGTTTAAGATAATAGCAGAGTTAGCTTTCCTTGCAGTTTTACAGACAATGTTTAAATTGCGGACATTTGATCTTGTATTAGTATTGAATAATAATTCTCATAGACTTAAAGGTGTGGAAATAAAGGTTCTTAGAGTTAGTAAGCTTTGATTTTACATATAGGTAGTATTTTACCTACCTGTAACTCTGTTAAAAATACCTTAATATTTCATTTTTTTACATTAATCTCTTTGGTTCATTGCACATTATAAAAGTACTTTTAGAATATCTTTGTTTTGATTTCTCCTAAAATCTTCTGTACTACTTTAATGGCACAGTAAAGAAAGCGTGATGTAGTAATTTGGTTAAATACGGCAGGAGATGTTTTGGCAGATACAAGAATGTGATAAACAAAGAACTAATAAATATCTTCATAACATATCAGCCTTTTCAATTGGATGGTTTTGTAACTCCTACAGTGTGCCTTGAAATGCAAACAGCAGAACAGTTATTTTTCTCCTGCACTGCTTTCCTTATCGGTCATAGGTCAATTTGTGAATAGATAGGTCAGTTTTGTTAGGAGGGACGAGTTCTCTCTTTTTCCCTGCTGTTACTCGGTATTCTGATTTTATTCTGACGAAAAACTGATGGATTTATACCTGACCAAACACTGTACCCTAATAACGAAACCAGACTAAAAGTGATTTACTTTAATTTAAAGGGCTTTTCACACGTGTTTGAACTAACACATTACCTCTCCTGAATTAAGGAGCTGCACAGAATCACACTTTGGTACTTTGTGATCTGGAAAACGTAGTTAGAGACGTAGTAAAATTGCTTGCACTGAGGCAGGATCCAGTGTGTACAGAACATACTCTACACTTGTTTGTCCAACCATTGAAAATGTTCAGAAGCAGGAGATTCCACAGCCACCATACCACAGGTAACGTGTTACACTGTCCAAGCAAACGGGAGAATGCTCCCTAGCAGCAATAGACAAGTGTTCTAAGAGGTTACTAAGGAAAACTGTGGAATCTCTTTCATAAATGTTTTCACGAGAATTTAAGCAAACATCTGCCAAGGATGGAGTAGATACACTTGATCTTCTAGAGGTGGTTGCTAAGGAGGATATCCTGAGGTCCTGCTTTTCCTAAGGCGCTCTGAATCCTTGTTTTCATGTGTGTAAGTAGGATGCTGGCTCTTTTTAGTGAGTAATACAGCGGAAAGATTTGTACTACCGCTTTCTATTTGAGAAGAGCTAGGATATGGGTTCCTTAAGAAGTAGAATGATTCCTCAATGTAGACGATAACAAACCAGCTTCTAAATCTGCTGTTAGGTCTCTGTATGGTCAATTGCTGCATTACTAGAGTTACCTGTAAAAGGAAGTGCTGGCAAAACATGAAAAAAAGAAATACTGGGTTTTTTTTCCTTCGCTTCAGTTATTGTTCAAATAATTGTGTTTTCACTGCTGCAACGGTACATCCCATACAGGTACGCATGAAAAGTATGGATTCACACTGAAGCCTGAATCTTATTTGAGTGAGGTGGATTCTTTACTGTTTCTGAGATGCAGTATATGAGCACTGGCTCCAGCGAAGGCAGTTAAATAAGCAAATGGGGTGTGGTTTATTTGCTTTTACTGACAGGATTGTCTTTTTTTTCCTCCAGCATATTAAATAAATAAAAAAAAAAGGCTGTGCTTGCCTAAAGGCAATTCTTCTAACATGCGAAATACCATGAAATTTAAAAGCATTATTTTTCCCTGGTGAGAAACCTCATTGCCCAGCCAGACCTCGTCCTGACGTGTCCGCGTACACCCTCCTTGTGCCTTTCCCCAAAACCTCATCCAGCTGACAGCAAAGAACACCTTTGTACCGGGATGTTCTGCACGCTCTCGTCTTTTTATTTGGATAAGCCAGGCCCACTCGGGCACCGTGGCAGAAAAGTCAACAGGGCGAACGTGCCTTTGAGCGCCTCCGGTCACCGGCAACCACCCCCAGAGGAGGGCTGCTGCGCTGGGCAGCGACGCCTTACACGGGGGCCGAGCGGGGCACCCGCCACGCTCTCGAGGAAGCGATACCGGGGACCGCGTGGAGGCAGGCAGCTCCAGCGACCACCCGGCGCTCGCCCCTCGCCGCCAGGACCGGGGCTCCCGGCAGCCGCAGCGCCGGGACCCGCGACGGCCAGCACCGGCGGGCGACAGCAGAGCCCGGCAGAAACGGCCGGAGCGGGACGGCACCGCGCTCCCCGCTCCCGCCGCCCAGCTCTGCACCGGGCTGCAGCACAGCCCGCCCCGGGGCGGGCCCGGCGGGAGCCCGCGGCCACCGGCGACCGGGCCCCGCCTCTCGGCTGCCGCGGGCCGCCGCGCTGAGGGCACGACGGCCTCCGGGCTCGGGGCCCCGCCCTTCTGCGTCATGGGCTTGCGGGGCGCCGATTGGCTGCGGCCGCCGCTTCGCTCCCTCTTCGCCCGGCGGTGGATGTCGCAGCCGCTTTTCACCGTTGTCGTTTGAAATTCGGCCCAAAATGGCGGCGGCGGTGGCCGGGAGCGGGGCTGAGGCAGCGGCGGCCAGGCTGGAGGGGGCGGAGGAAGAGGAGGAGACGGCGGCCGCGGCAGAGGAGGATGAGGAGGACGAGGACGGGGAGGGAGACGGAGACGGAGACGGCAGCGGCGCTGGCAAGGCGGCGGCGGCAGCCGGCGGGGAGGCCGGCGTCGGCGGCGAGAGCGAGGAGGAGGAGGAGGAGGAGGACGTGTTCGAGGTGGAGAAGATCCTCGACGTGAAGACCGAGGGGGTGAGTGCGCGGTGCCGCCGCCCCTCCGCGCCGCATCCCGGGCCGCTCTCCTGGGGCTGCGGCGGCGGCCCCCGCCCCGGGCGGCGGCGGCGGGTCCCTCGAGGCGGCCGCCGCGCCGCGCGGTGGCGGAGCTGGCGGCAGCCTGGCCGCCCCCTGGCTGGGCCGGCGCCTGCCCCGCGGCCGGGTTCCGCCCCGCTCCCCGCGGAGGTGCGCGGCAGCCGGCGGCGGGGTGGGCCCGAGCGCGCCTGGCCGGCTCGGCTCTTCCCTCGCGTTCCCAGGCGCGGGCAGAGCTGCCGCTCGGGCGGACCTTCCCGCACGGCGCTTCATCCTTGGGCCAGAACCGAGCCAAAACGGCGGTTCCGTTGTAATTGTAATTTAAAACGCGTGATTTTTGCAGGCCGGCTTTTCGGCCGTAACAGCTCTGACTGAAGAGACTAAATCTGGGATATCTTCACTAAGTTGTTGGTGGTTTTTTTTTTTTTGTCTGCATTGTTAAACTGCTCTTTGCTCTCGTGGCTGGTCTGCAGCGGTGTTTTGTTGTAGCGTGTTTGCAGAAACGGGCAGGATTGACTACAATGGAGAACGTGGAGATGGTTTCAAGCTGTGTTTAGTAAGACTGTGTTTACTGGGTTATGAAATGGGTGAAGACCTCTTAGAATAAGAGACTCCTTCCAATTAAAATAACTGGCTTTAGTGATCTTTGCTTTGTTTAGACACAAGTATCATACCTTCTTTCTTTGAAAGCAGCCTAGGCTGACTGAACTTCTTCTAAAATTTCCTAAACCTCAAATAGAAAAAATGATTAACACAGGTTTTTAATATGATTTCCTGTCCGAAAATTGTTTATTTTAACGAATTTAGATTTTTTTATTTTAGGCTTCAGTCAGATACATGATAATATAGAATTCTACCTGTTTAATGTAAAACATCAGGGGTTTGAAACCCTTAGGTTGAATAACCTTCAGATCAAGAACTTCTTATAAATTTGTGATGCTATCATGATTAGGTTAAAATATCTTGATGGCTTAAGAATGTTATATTTTTGAGGTAATACGATATTTACAGCTTTGCCTGTATAAAGTGTTGGTCAAATAATGTCAGACTTGAAAACAGAAGGACTCCTTTTTTTCTTCCTCCCCTCCCCTCCCCCCCCCCATGATGGCACCTAAAATGTGTATAGTGGTGGGGGAGACAACTCAGACCACCCCACACTTCTACAGAGTACCAGAATACATCAAATACCATCTCTTAAAAATGACAACAACATGTGCTGGTAAAAATTTCTGTTGTCCTCCTCTTCCTCCAAGCAGCCCGTTCTGCAGCAGGTTCTGAGCTGTATGCACTTGAGGTTTCTGGGCTGGGTCAGTGCAGTGTGCATGTGCCTTACCCAGTATGTGTCGGTTGTAGCTTTGTAGCATGGGCTCCACTTGCATCAGGTCACCTTTCCGTTGCTCTTAAATGGGGGCCATGTTCCTGTGCTTCAGAAATACAGGGTGAGACAGATAACTCCGACCCAGTCCTAACTTCTGAAACAGCTGAAAAAAGCTGTGTGTTACATTCAGTGGAGTATATTTTTAGACCAGTGGTTCCCAGCTTGCAGATTTCCAAGCGTGATACAAAGTCCAAGCAGATACATCGAGTCAGCTGCTGAGCATAAGGCCAGTCTGTGTGCTCCTGTGTCTCAGTTGCAGAAGTGGGAGAGCTGGAGAGCACTGCGCAGAGAACCTCTGTTGTCCTTCACAGTCCTGATGTTGTTGGAGCTGGCAGTAGTGGTAGCACTCCTGGGATGGGATTGGGCTGGGGAGTTAGACCTGCTGATAAATGAAACACTGACATGTCCTGTTTAAGACAACAAGCAATGAAAGTCTGGAAAAGTTTCCTCTCAGTATATCTAGAAAGTCTTTCATACTGCACTAAAATTTTACTAAAACAACAGGCTCCAATGCAAATAGTGACATTCCCCAGTGGAGATGGGTAACCTTAACTCTGCTCTTTAATGACATGGTGATACCCCTTTCTATTGAAGTTGTTTCTAGCCCATTACTAGTTCTTGTAGAAGCTACAGCAGTATAAAAATGCTTGGAAATGTTCCGTTATTTGTAAGTGATACAGAAGAAAGAAAAATGTTGAGTAAAATAATGTTGACAGATGAGTGTAAAGGAGTGTATGTATCTTTAGTATGATGATCAATCTCCTGTCTTCATTTAATCTGCATTTTTGTAGCACTCTCTATGTACTGTATGTAGAGTCACTTAGCAGCCAAATAGCCTTATGTTTGCATTAGACTTTATCCAGCTTTCTCAGTTAATTAAAAAGGACTTCTAACTCGTTTTGTACCTGAGTTACAAGAGTGTAATAGTAACTCTGCAGCTAACTGAAGTCCTGCATCTGAAATGGCATAGCCATGTACCACCAGACAGGTGAGAGGTGAGTGAGCTGGCTAGGAAGCAGATTTGCAGGAAAGGAGCTGAGAGTCTCCACAGAGGAGTAAGTTGAACATGAGTCAGCAGTTCTTGCAGCAAAGGCTGCAACAGCAGGCCAACAGCATCCAAGAGTGTAGCCAGCAGATTGAGGGAGCTGCTTCTTTTTCTCTTCTCAGCACTACTGAGATGCATCTGGAGTACTGTGTCAAGTTCTGAGCTCCCCAGGACAGAAAAGACATGGACATACTGGAGTGAAGGGTTATGAAGACCGTTTAGGTAGTTGGAGCACAGGAGGCTGAGAGCTAGGTTTGCTCTGCCATGAGACGAGAAGAATCAGGGGTGATGATAGTGGTACCTGTACCTACTAAATGAGAGGCTGTAGGGAAGACAGAGTCAGATCCTTCTCAGAGGTGCACAGTGAAAGGATGTGAGGCAGTGGACATAAGCTGGAACGCAGGGAAATCTGATTAGATACAACTTGACTGGGCAGGTTTCTCAGCAGCCTGATGTAGATGGTCCTGCTTGGAGCAGAGTAGGGCATTTATCTGTTAGCTCCGGAGATCTCTTATAACATAAATTACTCTATGACTGTAATAAGAAAGTTACCAGTCACTTATTTTGTGAGTAAACCCATTAGAAGGAGGAGATGGGTGAACATGATTTTTAAAACCAGTTCCTGAATCAAGAGTGTATGGTTAAGCTGAATTGGAAGAGAAGTATTACACTGATGTATCTGAATACAGGCTATTTATTGATATGTCTGTGAAGCAAAACACAGATGATTTTAAGTAGAGTTGATTGCTAAAAGTTTGATGGCATATATATACACTTGGTAAAAGGTTAATGATTCTCAGGCAAAAATATAAATTTATGGATGTAAATACACGTAATAGTAAGTGTCAAATGGCAGTCCTTTCGAAGCTTTCCTTCTCCAGGCTTGATTAGAAGTGTAGGATCTTTCAGAACAGTATCAATCTGTTCCTGAAACAGAGACACTATTATTTTGCCTCTTCCTTGTGCTAATACTACTTTTACTTTTTTTTTAAAAAAAAAAAAAAAAAGAAGGAAATAAGTTCAGGAATGGCTATGTTGCCTGGTATTATTTTTTTTTTTTCTATGGAAAATGGATTTTCTTAAGTTTGGTGCTAGCTTTTGTCATACGTCTGTTTAAAGAGACTGCAGGTTTAATTGATAAAGGCGACTGCGTTGATTTCATAGGACATGTCTCTGCCTTTCAGTTAAGCTTCGTGCAGGAGGCCTGGAGTTGCTGCTTGTCTGGCTCTATCAGCAACATGCTGAGTCCAAGCTAATAAGCCTTGCCTCTCAGCAAGGAAAGGAGTCCATCCTGAGAAACATAAGGATTCAGACTACTTGATGTATTTAGGAGAGAGACAAGAGATAATTTCACTGAATCACAGAATGTTAGGGATTGGAAGGGACCTCAAAGCATCATCTAGTCCAATCCCCCTGCCGGAGCAGGACCACCTAGATCAGATCGCACAAGAACGCGTCCAGGTGGGTTTTGAACATCTCCAGAGAAGGAGACTCCACAACCTCTCTGGGCAGACTGTTCCAGTGTTCTGTTACCCTTACTGGGAAGAAGTTCTTCCTCATGTTTAAGCGGAACCTCCTGTGTTCCAGCTTATATCAATTTCCCCTTATCCTGTCATTGGATGCCACTGAGAAGAGCCTGGCTCCATCCTCATGACAGTCACCCTTTACATATTTATAAACATTAATGAGGTCCCCCCTCAGTCTCCTTTTCTCCAAGCTAAAGAGACCCAGCTCCTTCAGCCTTTCCTCATAAGGGAGATGCTCCACTCCCTTAATCATCTTTGTGGCCCTGCGCTGGACTCTCTCAAGCAGTTCCTTGTCCTTCTTGAACTGAGGGGCCCAGAACTGGACACAATACTCCAGATGTGGCCTCACCAGGGCAGAGCAGAGGGGGAGGAGAACCTCTCTCGACCTACTAACCACACTCCTTCTAATACCCCCCAGATGGGGTGTGTTAGATATTAATTTAGATATTAGATTAAATTAGATATTAATATTAGATATTAATTGTATTGGCCTTCTTGGCCGATTTTGATGCAAAGCTTTTTTTTTTAATGGTAAAAGGCTTTCTAATCCAGTGAAAACACAAGGTAGAGACTAAAAGATACCATTTCATCCTACAGTGAAGTTAAATGCTCTTGAAACAATTGTTCTAGGGCTTTCGTATGTAGTCTTTTGGGTAAAATCTTCGTAACTAACTCCATTGAGATGCACACACTCAGATTTTGTCTAGGTTTAACTTGATCTCATTGGTGGGGTAGTTTTTTCCTGATTGTTGGCATTTCATTTTATCAAAAGCGGCATTGATTACAAATCTAACATAAGTTATAAATACCAATGTAAAACTAGGTGAATGGTGTTAGTGCATTATAATCCTAAGGTCTTATATCAACTTCTTCAGTAAAGAGAAGCAATTCAAGGTTGACATTTTTGTAGAAAAAAATATGAAAACTTAAAAAACCAGTTTCGTAACTGTCAGAACATCTATTTTAGTAAAATGACTGGGAATTTATGATTTGTACATTATAGCTGTGGCTCTGAACAAATTTTAGATATTACAAATATTTTGGATAAAACCACAACTACTGAAACATTTTACAGCCTACTTAGTTCAGTATGTGAAGCAGATGGAAATAATTCTGGGGCTGCTTATGTCAACATTGGGTGGAACTCCCATTGTATTAATTTCTATATGCACAAAATGATACATCCACAGAGATCCCTAAGAATTGAGTAAGTGATGCAGTACTATGCTGTGTTGTATTAAATGTTGATTTTTTTTTTGTCTTGCAGGGTAAAATTCTCTACAAAGTACGGTGGAAAGGATATACCTCTGACGATGATACCTGGGAACCAGAGGTTCATTTGGAAGACTGCAAAGAAGTGCTGCTTGAATTCAGAAAAAAAATTGTGGACAATAAGCCTAAACCTGTTAAAAAAGACATACAGGTGTGTTTCACCTTCTGGTATCTCGCACTGAAGATATATTCTCTACCTAGGCTCTGATAGGGGGGAGGGAGAAGGGAAGACATTTGTAATATGGAATTAAGAATCTCTTTGATCTAAAAGTGTTTTGTTTCAGGTGAAACTGAATATTGTTGCTGCTCTCTGGTTAGGGAGTTTTTTTGTTAATTGACAAGTTTTCTTGTAGACTCTAAATCCATCTGAACTTTATTTCAGTTTTTAGTGAGACTTTGTAAATGATGTATAGTGTTTTTAGTTTGGTTTTTTGGCAACATGAGCAACCCCCTTTCCCTACCCACATGTATTGTCTTACCACTGCTCAATTCAACCTCCTGCTTTATGTAGTACATTGATGAATTTTTACATATTAACCGTTAAATTAAGTAAGATAGGAATATGGAGAAATTTAATTACAACAAGGCAGCACGTGGCTTTTTCTTTTCTTTTTTAACCACTCAGTTTTAAAATCAAGTGTAAGAATCTTTTTTGAAAATTGGTACCCTACTTCTGGGAAACCTGTAGGTAAATTTTACAAAATTGTTTTTAATTGATTTTGATGCGAAATAGTTTGGATTTAGATCTTTTCTTGAATCTGGTTGTTGGATGCGTGATTGGTTTACTTGTTCATGTATTGATTCTCATCCAAGCAGTTAGCAACATAATTTAGGTAAGTGAGCTAGAATTGTATTTACAGATTTTACAGTTGGGCAATGAGGAATGATGTCTGCAGTGTTTAAAGAGTTTTACTTTACCCAAGCACCACTGCTACCATTTTTGTATAGTTTACACCAAAGTGGTACAGTTTAATGGGGAGAGAAATCTTTTCTTTTTTTCCCTACCTTTTAGAAACTATCTCTAAATGATGATATATTTGAAGCAGAATCTGACAGTGACTGGCAAGGTGAAACAAAAGATGATGCTTCTCCGAAGAAGAAAAAGAAGAAGTTGAAAGATGGAGAGGATAGAAGTCTAGATGATCTGAAGAAGAAAAAGTCTAAGTCTGCAAAACTCAAAGAAAAACCCAGAACAGAATGTGAAAATTCCTCAGATACTGTGGTTTCGGATTCAAAACCAAAAAAAAGGACTTCAGAAACCAAGGAGGATTCAAAGGACCCAAAGAAACAAAGGAAAGAAGATACTAAAGAAATCAAGAGAAAGAAGGGAGAAGTTAAAGATTCAAAAATAAAATCTAAAGAAGAGTCTAAAGAAAATAAGAAATCACGGAAGGAGAAGCATGGAGATGTTCAATTTGACTCAGAATCAACTAGTCTAGATAATGTCTTTTCTCAAGGAACTGATAATGAAAATTCAGACTTAAATTCTGAAAATAAAGACGAGAAGCAAATGGTAATAAGTGGAGAAGAGACATTGGAACAAGAAATTGCTGAAAAAGATTCCATTGCTGATGGGCATCTTGATGGATCAGCAAGTAATGAAGATGATAGTACTGATGTTAAGGGTAAAAGAAAGAAGAAAAAAAATCAGAAAGCTGAAGATCATAAAGAGGAAGGTAGAAAAATCAAAACTCAAGATACCTACTTAGAGAATAAAAGTATGCACAAAAGGCAAAAAGGTCAAGAAAAAGTAAAAATGGTACCGGGAGAGTTGGAGAAAGTGTCACCTGCTCCTTCACCAGTGCAGAAGAGTTTGAAATTGAGTGCCGATGAAAGAGGGTACAAGTCCACTAATTCAGCTGGGGAGGTAAGCAATGTTAAAGCATTGAGCTGGGGGCTGGGGATCAAATCAAATGTCTTTGAGGTACAGATATTTCAAAAGGCTACTGTTCATGATGGCAAGGAGAAAAATACAAATTGGAGAGTTAATGAGCTGGGAAAGGCCCACTGCACAATGCATAGGACAGACTGAAAAATTTTTGGATTCTTAACACTGTAGAGGAGGGAACACTTTAGGAGATAAGAGTGTCTTTAAATGTGAAAGCGTGAATTTCTCCTGTTTGTTATGTGTGCTTACTTAGACTGAAATTTACTGTTCCTTCAAAGCATACTGTCAATTTTAGGTTTGTGTCCACCCCCCACAACAGTTGTGTCAGTTAGACTTTTTTCTGCTTGTGTAGTAAGACATTCAGTCTAGAGTAACTATCCATCCAACACTGCACGATGCTAAAACACACACTTGATCTCTGTCAGAAGCTGGCTCCTCCATTATATATAACCGCATTAGCACCTACCGGAGAACTGGAATGCTGAAATTGCTTGTGAACCCAAGTCTCCCCCAGATAATTGTGCAGCTGGCTCGTCTTGTTAGAATTACTAGGGCGCTTACAGAAAATGCTTAGTTTCATGACATGGTTTCATATTAATTACAAATGCTGCACCTGTTCTAAGAAATGAGCTAAGCAAATACTGGAATATTTATTTTTCCTTCTTTAATACAGTAGTATCTTAAGAAAAGCAGGATGGTAAAGGTAAAAGTAAAAAAAAAAAAAAAAGAAAAAATAAAACTTTCTGGAACGTTTCTGACAATAAATTTCTTTCAGCTGCTTCAGACTGTTCTAATGCAGTTTGCAGTTCATAAAACTTTGGCTTCTCCGAGAAACCCCTTTCTGATTTGTAACAGGATTGAGGCCAAAATACCTTGATACTTACTGTATTATATCCCACTTCTTCTGAGGCCATAATTCGTGGTTGCAGTTCTCTTCTGTATGTTCAGCTGTGGTCCTCTGCTTAAGATTGTTGTGTGTATGGAGTAGGCTGCCTTAAACATAAGGAAGTTGATTTTGAGGTGGAGAACTATGTGGCATAATCTCAGGATCTTAGTGGTGAAAGCTCTTGTAAACAAGGGTAAGCAATTGCTATGAGGCATAACCCAGTTTCAAAAAGTTATTCAGTGAACTCAAGTGGTGTGGTGGTGTGGCCATTTATTAATCAGGTATTTTCTCATAGTTTGAGGATATAGCATTCATAGGAGAGAGAGAGAGATCAGTGATGATAATCAGCTAAATCTTGGGAATTCTGTTTTGTTTACCAGTAGTATAAAAATCCTGTCACCGCAAACATGAAGAAATCAACAGCAGATGAAAGATGGTTTGCTTACGGCTCTTCAGCTAGCACTCTCAGTAAATTGTCTGTATGCCTTTCTCTTGGTTGTGCTTCATGGAAGGTCATGCTCAAGGAACCTAAGGAGCAAGCATGACATTCTGCTGTCTGCTTTTTCTGCTCTCTGCTTTTTTCAGCCTGGGATGGTTAAACGATGGTTTCTGTAACTGGTTAGTTATTCTCCACAGCAGCTGTGGACTTACGATATGGATGGATTTGGTGGAGAGTTCTGAAGGTTTTTTGGCTTCACTAAATTGTTCGTCCAAGCAGATTATTCTTTTCAAATAAAATCATGGCATATGTTTTAGCTACCTGATGTAGCTCTGACTATAGAACATTGTCATGTTAATTTATAGTACAGTGTTTTCTGGAGTCAGTTTGCATGTTGAACCATTCTTTCCATTCATAGAATCATAGAATGGTTTGGGTTGGAAGGGACCTGAAAGATCATCTAGTTTCAACCCCCCTGCCATGGACAGAGACACCCTCCACTACATCAGTTGCCCAAAACCTCATCCAACCTGGCCTTGAATGCTTCCAGGGATGGGGCAGCCACAGCTTCTCTGGGCAACCTGTTCCAGTACCTCATCACCCTCTGAGTGAAAAATTTCTTCCATATATCCAATCTAAATCTGCCCTCTTTCAGTTTAAAGCCATTGCCGCTTGTCCTATCACTACATGCCCTTTTAAAAAGTCCCTCTCCAGCTTTCCTGTAGGCCCCCTTTAAGTACTGGAAGGCTGCAATAAGATCACCCCGGAGCCTTCTCTTCTCCAGGCTGAACAGCCTCAACTCTCTCAGCCTGTCTTCATAGCAGAGATGCTCCAGCCCTCGGATCATCTTCGTGGCCCTCCTCTGGACCCACTCCAGCAGCTCCACGTCCTTGTGCTGGGGACTCCAGAGCTGAGCGCAGTATTCCAGGTGGGGTCTCACGAGAGCAGAGCAAAGGGGCAGAATCACCTCCCTCGACCTGCTGGCCACGCTGCTTTTGATGCAGCCCAGGATATGGTTGGCTTTCTGGGCTGCCAGTGCACATTGCTGGCTCATGTTGAGCTTCTCTGGAGGTGTTTAAAAACCGTGTAGATTTGGTGTTGAGCAATGTGGTTTAGGGACCCCGACAGTGCAGGGTGAATGGTTGGACTCGATCTTGAAGGTCTCTTCCAACCAGCTGATTCTATGATTCTCATCCACCAGCACTCCCAAGTCCTTTTCCTCAGGGCTGCTCTCAATCCATTCTCCACCCAGGTCCATTCAACTGACCTCAAAAATAAATGTGCAGTGTATATTGTGCATCTTATCGGTATTGGAATTCTGGAATAGAATTCAGGATTACTGATTTTAACAGCCCCTCTGTGTAGCAAATATCTGGTAATCCCTTTAGTAAATTACGGGTCTTTTCCTAAATTCTGGACATCTGCCAGGATTAACAACTCTCCGTGCTACTAGTTAATCATGTCAGTGATCAAAAGCTGAGGGTTTTTTTGAGGGAGGAGGTGAGAAAGAAGATTAAATGTCTCAGGTCTGCTAACACATTATGATACACCAAATGAATCTATTTTAGTTGAAGTTTTTCCTACATCAAAGAAATGGTACCATTTAGTGATACATTCAGTCTGTAGTTCTTGCAGGGACTTCTTTTGGGGCAGTTTTACGGAAAGCACCAGCTTAGTGTCAGGGGCTGGTGTAAAGCTGTGCAAAGAAGCCTTGTCCCACTTACTCTGCAGTTTGGAATTTGCTGGCTGAATGGAGAGAGAGGATTACAGGAGGAGAAAGGCCACCTTTGGTGGTGGAAGCTGAATTCTATTTTGACAAATTTGATTACATATCTATATCTACCAAAAATTTCTTCTGTGATATCAAGTATAGCTAAGCTCAGTCTTCTTCATGGATATGATGGGTTTGGTGGTTTTCTTTGAGTGTCTCTCTTTAACAAACGACTGTTGCCATAACGTTCTCTGTGTGTGTAAATGGGAGAACTTGGAACCTTCAGTATAACAATGTCAAGTTTTCTCAGTTAAGGTTCAAGTCAGTGCTATCATAACTGCTCTGAATATGGTGCTACAAAGATGTTAAATACTTTGAAATAATTACATTCTCTTCCATATTTGGAACAAATGAAAAGTTCATAATTTTGAATTTCCTTCAAAACACTGGTTTTGGCAAATCTGCACCTCATGCCGTAAAGCACCTTGCATGGCTGAGATGCAGTAAAAGTCTGAATTGAAGTTGTTTTATTTTGGAAGTAACACCACTTCTTTTACGGAAGAAGTCTTCAGACTTAACTCGTTTCACTTCTTTAATTCTTTTATTAGGAATGTACACAAGTCTGTTATATACAAGCTTCAGTAGTATTAATTCTAAATACATTTTATCGTTGGAGTGGTGAAAGGAATTTATTTTCCACTTTTTCTTTACCACTTTAATTTGATCTTTGTTCTCAATATCAGGAGAAAGAAGTAAAGAAAATTGAAACAAAAGAAAAACCTCAAAAAAAGGAGCCTGAAAAAGAAGAAAAGAACAGAAAAGAACAAAAGGGCCTAAAAAGTAAGTGCTAACTGCTTAAGAGAGAGAAGGGAAAGACCTTTCGAGACATTCTCCTCTTGTTTCTACAAGAGCAGATATTGTATAGTTTTGTAACACATACCAGAAACAAGAACTTCTGCTTTTATTTTAGGAAGCAAAAGTCTGCTGGTTAATGGCTTTGTTAATATCTGCTTCATGAGAATGATGTATGTACTTCCATGTATGAAGCATAAAAGTGTATAGAAATCTCTTAACATTTTTGTAGGCAAGTTAAGATTTTGCCCCTTTTCATGTAACATTGTCTATTGTGCTTCTGTGGCACGTAACAGTAATCTCTTTTTAGAGGAATTCATCTGACTCTTGGCCATTTCCAGAAGTGTTCTGATAATACTGTGAACACATATTTCTGTGTTTAGAAAAACTAGTAGAGGTGCCCATCAGACAAACTTCTTGCCTCTTGCTTTAGCCACAAGGAGGGTTGTATTATACAACCCTTAAAATACCACCAGGACTGGATTATTTGATACGTGAAGAAAAACATCCAGCTTGTGTTTCTATTCTTAGTAGTGTAATGGAGTACTAATGTTACCACTCTTGATATCAGTAAAATTCTGGATGATTTTATTCAGGATAAATTCCCTCACTACTCCTCTGAGGATGAACTGAGGAAAACTAGTAACTCCACCTTTAATAATCTTGAATGGATATAGCAGGAGCTATGATGCTTCAAATAGCTGTTGCTAGAGCAACGTCTTTCACTGAACGTCGTGTAGATGCTTACAGTGCTTAAGAGGAGTAGTAATAAACAGAACAACTAATTACTGTTCCTTGTACAGCACGTGTCCTTCATCTGTTCATCACAGATACTGAACCATATTTTCAAAGTAGAAATTTACGTGTAATTCTAAGCTGCGTTTCTTAAAAAGAAGATGGTACCTTGCTGAAAGCAGTCGGAACTCGGACTTGCCAGGGTAGCTGGAGGTGAACTGGGTTTCCCCGATTTTGGGCTTATGTTGTTAAGCTTGCTCCTACGCTTCAGCAATGATTAACTGAAATGATTAATGGAAAGAGAACAGACCTTTTCTCAATGAACTCTGGTCACTCACTTAAACTTTGTTGTGTAATAGTCTTTAGTGGCTCAAGTAGTCACTCTTGGTAACTGTCTTAATATTCTAGGCCTTAAGGACATCAAAAGTGCATTTGGCTTGTTTAATGTAGCTTCAGAAGAAAAAAGTGAACGTTCTGAGAATAACTGCAAAAGAGAAGAATCTTCGTTAGAATATAAATTCATAGAAGAATTAAAATCAAAAGACAGCAGAGTGTACAAGGAAAGGAGGAACATAAGAGATGAGACAGACACATGGACTTACATTGCTGCAGAAGGTGATCGAGCAGTAGTGGATGTGTGTCAAATGGAGAACTCTGGTGAGCAGCAGAAACAAATGCAGGGGAAAGTTGAGCACCGGCAGTTAATATTTTCTGCTTTCCTGCTTGCAGCTTTTAGTGTTCCAGTCCTTGTCTCCCCAGAAGACTGAAATGATGTTTTCTTTTGAAATTCACTGATAACTTTTCAGTGTGTTTCCAGTGTGATTACTGCTATTACAGTAATCGCTTCAGCCTAACTTAGTACAACGCATAAACAGTTTGTTTTAAGTAAAAGCATTTTATGTCTGTTTGTAACTTAGCCTTCATTGTTTGGAACCATTCCATGCTGACTTCCAGAGCCTGTTTGAATGGAAAGTAGTAGTATGTTAAGCTGCTGATCGTTGAAGCAATGGCAAGCAATGAATGATTTGGAAATTTATAAGTTACTGATTACTTATTTTACATTTTTTCTTCCATAAAATCAAATACATGATAGATGGCAAACAGCAAGTCTTGAGTTTGGGTATGGACATGCAGTTAGAGTGGCTGACACTAGAAGACTTCCAGAAGCATCTTGATGGAGAAGATGAGAATCATGTGTCAACAGAACCGATACCAAACAGTGAGTAGTTGCTGGGAGGAAGGGACTTTTCTTAGCTGTTGTTTCAAAGTGAAATATCCTATAACTGCGTTTTATTTTCTAGCTCTCCTGAGGGATGCTGTTAAAAGCGGAGATTATATGACAGTAAAGATGGCACTTTCTTCAAATGAGGAATATAATCTGGATCAAGAGGTAATTTTTCTGCAGTAGAAGTACTGGGAAGGGTGGGAAGGAAGAGTACAAATATACATTGTTTGAAAAGTTTTCCCCTCTTGCTAGTAGCAGATTTCTGTCTCTCTTTGGAAAAAAAGCACAAGGTGAGAAAAAGGAGTAGAGAATTTGAGGCTTCAATATTCGTTCTCCATTTCTTCCAAAGGAAAAATGAAGTTTGATAGAAGCATCCCAGTAGCTGGATTTGCAGCAGATTTGCCTGCTGGATTTAACTGAATATTAAATTTAGAACTTTCCATGGTATAAGGAATTATGATACCTATCAGGTCAAGTGGCTAAACTATGTAAAACATCTATATATGTTGGGGGGGGTGGGTAATAATTGAATGCTCTGTTTGACAGACTGGAACCACTTCACTCCATGAGTGATCTGTTTTCTGGCAAGTTCTTCATCAGCTGTGTTCTTACTGGTTTTTCTTTCAAGGATTTATTTTCATGTTAAATAGTACTGTAGTTGCATTTTTGAGGATTAAAATCTGATACCAGTATTTTCACTGATGATCTTATGTATTTGTAGTATGTAGCATTTTGAGAACTATACGTTTTGCTAAGACTTCTGTAGCCCAGTAGAAAAGATTCCAAATGAACTACCGAGGCAAACGTGTTCTTTGAAATGTGGTGTCTGGTGGAAAATGCAAGAACGAGTGGGGAGACTGGCCACTCACAGAATTCTCTTCATACTTACACTGATAAAATCCAAAAGCAGTGTTGTGGTAGCAGCTGTTGTGGTACCAGTGTTGTGGTAGAGCCATTGTGTTTTTTCTCCAGTGGCTGCTGATTTCTTTTTCCACTGTATTGCTGTCTTCCCCATTTTAAATACCTTGCTGCCTTTCTCCCTGGCTCATTCAGTTTTTCATTATTCTTGTTCTGGTCCTTGGAATGTTACGGGTTTTGCAGATTGTGGAGCTCAGAGCATGAAGCCTGTGGACAAGAGAAGTGGGAGGTGATAGTTTGTTGGTATCTGGCAGCCATGTATGTGTGAATTCTTCTGCCAGGGAGCGGGATCTTTGTGAAACCTGTTGACACACTTGCAATTTTTGTCTTGCAGCTTTGATTTGTCTTAAAGTTTTGGGGCGGTTTGGGTTTTTTGGTTTATTTGTTTGTGGTTGGCTGGTTGTTTTCTTGTTTTGCGTTTTTTGGGGTTTTTTTTTTTTGGTAATGGCAATGATTCTTGTTGCAGGACTCAAGTGGAATGACCCTAGTAATGCTTGCTGCTGCTGGTGGGCATGATGACCTTCTCCGAGTCCTAATCAGGAAAGGAGCTAAAGTTAATGGTAGACAGAAAAACGGAACCACTGCATTGATACATGCAGTTGAAAAGGTTGGCTTGGTTATTGTCCTATTTGTGGTTCTGGGCTCTTATGTTTAAAAGTGGTGCACAATTTTTTTCCCTTGGATGATGCCTAAAAAGTAGTTAGCAGGATATAGCAGGGTGACCTTAACTGCATAATTTCAGCAGCTATGGTTACTGTGGCGTAAATAGAGTAGGGTTTGTGATCAGAATTTAAGTAGAGAATATCATAGGGCTACCTAAAGGGAAAGTGGAGGCAAAGGATATCTCTGAGTTTGTCACAGCGGCTGAAGTTCTTGTGTTAGAATTGCTTGTTACGATCTCTGGCTACACAGGATCCAAACCTGGGGAGACTTTGAGTGCAGATCTCTGATTAAGCAGGGTTTGCTATTTGAGAGTTGGGTGATGGAGACGGTGGCAAGCTCTTCTCAAACTAAGACCAACTAGACTGGTAAGTTAGAAGATGTTTCATGGGTGTGTTCTTTTGTTCAAGTCGGTTCATGTGTTTTCCTGTGTACCATAGATATAAGGCCAAAAGAGAGCTTGATTCCAGTTTGATGATTAATGCAAACATACTGTTTTCTTCCTGTGGTGTTCACTACTGCGAGATATAGAAAAAAGCAAGGATTGTGTATACTCATGGCTATCTACTTGACTGAGTCTGAATTGCTCTTTATTAGCCTTGGGAGAGAACAAGGTTAGTTGTCTCATGCCTCATGCTTTGGATTTTACAGATGGGTTTTAAATAAATGTCACTTTATATTGAAAACAAAACCAGAATGTTTTCTTCTTACTTGTTTTGTGGTTTTGTTGTTTTTCAGAATTTTTTAACAACAGTAGCTATTCTTCTGGAAGCTGGTGCATATGTGAACATGCAGCAGAGCAGTGGTGAAACTGCTTTAATGAAGGTAAATCTGACATTTGTCCTGACACAATTTCACACTGAATATTTTAGACAAACTAACAGAAAAAGCATATTTGCAGAGTTGATTTAGGGAACACCTGCTGTATTTGAAATACAAATACTACTGTTAGTTATTCTAGGCAGTGTTTTAATCCATTTTTTAATGTACTGTTATATCTAAACAATAAATGCAGATACCCTCAGCATACAGTGCTAAATGTGTCTCATCATCCTCTTCTGTGTTTGAATACTTCTGCAGAAACCCATTTATTTGGGTGAACAATTGCAAGAGAGTTTGCAGTTGCTGAACTCCAGCAGATTAGATGTTTTCACAGAACTTCTGGAGTTTGTTTTATCCATTTATTTGTTTGTGGTTTTTTTTTTCTAATTAAGTGCACTTGGTAATCCTGAGTGTTGCTGCTTCTCTGGGATCAGGTGTGTAGTGTTGTCTGGGTAAAGATAAAATATTTATGAAGTGTGATCCTGAGTTTCATGTCGTGTTAGCATTTGCAAAGCGAATACGTAAACTTCTTTTCTGAATTGTAACTAATTTGAGGATTTTGGTTTGTTTCTGCACTTCTGCTTACTTTAACGTTATGCTCTATTTTAATGGGGATTTGTCATTGTTGTCCATCTTTCCATCTTCTCACTTTCCACACAGGCTTGTAAAAGAGGGAATTCTGATATAGTGCGGCTTATGATTGAAAGCGGAGCAGACTGTAACATCTTGTCAAAGCATCAGAACAGTGCACTGCATTTTGCTAAACAATGTAATAACATACTGGTGTATGAGCAGCTCAAGAGTCATCTGGAAACGTGAGTAAATTGTACTTTGAAGTTCGTTCTGGTGAAGTTTGCAATACTAGGCCTGTCAGTTTTGATTTAAGTCAAGGGGAAGAGGGAGAGATTTCAGGAAAGAAGACAAATCTGATTGAGGCAGAAAGCTAACTAATAAATCATGTGAAATAAAAATGATGTGAGCTAGCAGAATTAGCAGACACTTTCTTAAACACTAGTTGAAATGATGGAAAGGAGGAAAAGGGAATTACTAGAAGTGGAAGGTTTCTTAAACTAGAAATAAGGTGGTTGGGCAAAACTATGGAGTGTATAAGCACTGTATAGTTGAATGTAAAATCTTATTATGGCATGCCAAATAAAATACCTTGCTAAAAAGCATAAAAAAATTTAGACACAAACAGAAGAACACCGAACAAAAATGGTGAAGAACAGAAGAACACGAAACAGAAACTTTTCACTGACAAGAAATGTCAGTGCAGATAGTGTTGTTGGATCCTTAAATGTGAGCTGTGAGCTGAGTGTGCCAGGGGTAAAGCTTTCATGCCAGTAAACGAGGCAAATAAAAGTCTTCATCGTGCAATAGAGTGACTGAAGAAAAGTGTGATGTATGTTGTATGTAAAGCATCCATACCCATATGGTCATATAAAAAATACACTGAGCTGATGAATATGGATGCTAAACAGAGACAAACTAAACATAAAGAGAAGGAGCAAGCTCCCTAAATATCAATTTAGAGGAATACTGACAGCTCATGTGCCGGGGCAGAAAATTGTAACCAACAATCTAAACATGGAGAAGACTCAAGGAGGGTCTCAGAGCTTCTGCAGCAGGTGAGATTTTGCTGTGAATGCAGTTAGTGCTGGAAGAACACTGTCTCAGTGCAAGGTCCTTTTATTGGTTTATGATGGTTTTATCCTAATGATTTAGCTATATAAGACAATCTGTCACATAGTTTGTAGTCCAAGCTTATTCTGTTCTGTTTTAGTGTCTAGAAAGACCTGTCTGTTCTCTGTCTCTGATTTCTTGTATTTCCCATCAGCCAACGTCCTAAATCTGTCTTGACAGAAACTGCCTTGTAATTGTCACTGATACGTGCTGTAGTACTACTTACTTATTCTTACTGTATTTTAAATAGTTATTAGTGCTCTTTCCCTTAGAGCCTTATTAAATTCTAAATTTAAGCATACCAAGTCTAAAATTAAGATCTATAAGCATAACACTCCCATATGATTGTTGCAGCGGTGGTCACAAGGAAGTTTAGGGATCCCTTCTGTAAGGCAGAGAAGTTTGTGGAACATTCGCAAAGTGAAACATCAGGTAAAAACTGGTTTTGTGCAAACCAGTAAAACACAAATAAATACATTTCCAGGGCAAAGTTGTGTTTGCCTATAAATTCTAAAGGAACTTAGTTATGAAATTACAGAATCACAGCAACACAGAATGGTTGAGGTTGGAAGGGACCTCTGGAGGTCATCTTGTCTAGCCCCCCTGCTCAAGCAGGGCCACCAGGAGCTGGTTGCCCAGGCCCCTGTCCAGATGGCTTTTAATATATCTCCAAGGATGGAGACCTCATAATCTTTCTGGGCAACCTGTGCCAGTGTTCCATTGCCCTCACAGTAAAAATGTGTTTCCTGATGTTCGGAGGGAGCGTCCTGTTTTTCAGTTTGTGCTCATAGCCCCTTCTCCAGTCACTGGGCACCACTGAAGACAGTCTGGCTCCATCCTCTTTGCCCCCTCACTTCAGGTGAGATCCCCCCAAGCCTTCTCATCTCCAGGCTGAATGGTCCCAGCTCTCCCAGCCTTTCCTCACAGGAGTGATGCTCCAGTCCCTTCATCATCTTTGTGACTCTTCATTGGACCCTCTCCAGTATGTTTATGTCTCTCTTGTAGTGAGGAGCCTGGAACTGGATGTACTACTCCAGGTATGGTCTCACGAGTAGTGAGTAGAGGGGAAGGATCACCTCCCTTGACCTGCTGGCAATACTTTGCCTAGTGCAGCCTGAGATACTATTATCCGCCTTTGCAGCAAGGGCATGTGCTGGCTCGCATTTAGCCTGGTGTCCACCAGTCCTTTTCTGCCAAACTGCTTTCCAGCTGGGTGGCTCCCAGTGTGTACTGGTGCCTGGGGTTGTTCCTCTCCAGGTGCAGGACTTCATGCTTCTCTTTGTTGAACTTCATGAAATTCCTGTCAGCCCATTTCTCCAGACTGTCCAGGTCCAGCTGGATGGCAGCATGACCCTCTGGTGTATCGCCACCTCTCCCAGTTTTGTCTCATCTGGAAACTTGCTGAGGGTACACTCTGTCCCATCCTCCAGGTCATATGAAGATGATAAACAGGACTGGACCCAGTATTGACCCTGGGGGTACTCCAGTAGTGACTGGCTTCCAACTAGACTTTGTGCTACTGATTTTATGCTGAACTAATGTGTTCTGATCCAGTTTCATACTGGGAGGAAAGTATTGATGTGTCAGTGTTTTTAATGTGCCATAAAGCTTGTCTGAGGTATTGTACATCACTGCATTGAACTTCCGTCCTGAGCAGACAGAAGCTGTAAGGAATGTTTTCTTCTTCTAGCAGGCTAAATGGGGGGAAAAAAGTGTTAAAAGCATAAAAACTAATAATAATCTTTCAACACAGAAAACTTGTTAAAGTGAGCAGGGGCAGTTGAAGTGGATAAATGGAGTATGCTGATTCTCCCCAGGGAAGGAAATCGTGACTTGTGAGTTAAGGTTTTAAAGGCAGCAGCGAGCATGCAGATAAAAGTGATCTGGTACCTGCTGTTCAGTTGCTCATTCACTATGTGAAGTCTTTTCCAGTTTATTTCTTATTTAAATCTGCCACCATCAGTTTTGGCTAATCTGAATAACAAGTTTTGCAAGACCTTGAACATGTAATTTTACCAGTGAAATGGCAGTTGAAATTTAAATATTGATAAATGCCAAGTGATGTCCGTGGGGTATCACTGTAGTAATGTGAATTATACAGGGAGTAACAGCTCTTGCCAACTGAGGAAGCTTCTAGACTCATTACCTGACAATGCCAGTTCAGTGCTTCTTGTCAGTCAAAAAGGAAGATCATAGAATCATAGAATGGTTAGGGTTGGAAGGGACCTCAAAGATCATCTAGTTCCAACCCCCCTGCCATGGGCAGAGAAATCCTCCACTACACCAGGTTGCCCAAAGCCTCATCCAACCTGGCCTTGAACACTGCCAGGGATGGGGCAAGATAATATAGTAGTAGTGAAGCTGAAAATAAAATGTATCTGAATGCCTTAATTAGTATGTGCCATTCCAGTTACATTGTTTTAAAAACAGATGAAGCAAAAAGGACTGCACCAAAAAAAGACAACTGTTTAATTCATAGTTCATAGAATCATAGAATGGCATAGGCTGGAAGGGACCTTAGAGATCGTCTAATCCAACCTCCCTGTCATGGGCAGGGACGCCTCTCAACTAGATCAGGCTACACAAGGCTCTGTCCAACCTGACCTTGAACACGTCCAGGGAGGGGGCATCCACAACCTCTCTGGGCAATCTATTCCAAAGTCTCACCACCCTCATACTGAAGAATATCTTCCTAAGATCTAATCTAAATCTGTTCTCTTTCAACTTAAACCCATTTCCCCTTGTCCTATCAGTGGACACTCCTGTAAAAAGTCCCTCCCCAGCCTTCCTGTAGGTTCCCTTCAGGTATTGGAAGGCAGCTGTTTGGTCCCCCTGAAGTCTTCTCTTTTCAAGGCTGAACAATCCCAGCTCTTGCAACCTGTCCTCGTAGCAGAGGTGCTTCAGCCCCTGGATCATCTTTGTGGCCCTCCTCTGAACACATTCCAACAGATCTATGTCTCCTTTACGGTGGGGACACCAGAACTGGACGCAGTATTCGAGGTGGGGTCTCACAAGAGCAGACTAAAGGGGAAGAATCACCTCTCTTGACCTACTGACCACGTTTCTCTTGATACATCCCAGTATGCTGTTGGACTTCTGGGCCGCATGAGCGCACTGCCGGCTCATGTTGAGCTTCTCATCTATAAACACCCTCAAATCCTTCTCTTCAGGGCTACTCTCAACCCACTCTGTGCCCAGTTTGTATTTGTGCCTAGGATTGGCCCGACCCAGGTGAAGGACCTTGCATTTTGACTTGTTGAAGCTCATGCAGTTAGCACTGGCCCATTTCTCAAGCCTATCAAGGTCCCTCTGGATTGCATCTCTTCCCTCAAGTGAGTCCACAGCACCACACAGCTTGGTGTCATCAGCAAACTTACTGAGGGTGTACTCAATGCCGTCATCCATGTCGCTGACAAAGATGTTGAACAGCACTGGACCCAGAACAGACCCCTGAGGGACACCGCTTGACACTGGTCTCCATGTAGACATCGCACCATTGACCACAACTCTTTGAGCGCGGCCATCCAGCCAGTTCTTTATCCACCGAGTGGTGGATATTTAATACAGCTTTGTCTGACATCTGGAAACTAGGCCAGATGGACTTCCGGGCTTGCTTTGGTGTGGCAGTTCTTATGTTTTCCTTCTGATCAAGCACTTGAGTTTTGGATTCTGCAGGTGGTAACCTCAGCAAGCGCGGAGGGGAAGTGTGCTCTGAATAATGGCTCAAAAAGCTGTAAAGCTGAGAGAGTCAGGACCTTTGCCTTGCAAAAATGTCCAAAAACCCATTTGTGTCAAAACAGCTTTCTGAAGACGATTACGTAGTAACCTGCTTGTAAAAGTGCCAAATACTGTTGGTTAATGTGGTCTCTCTTTTGAAGGCTGGGCTGTTCGCTTAAATTAAATCCCCCCCAACCCAAAAGAGAAAGTAAAAACCCCACTTTGGCTATTTAATGGGAGCGTTGCTGCTTTTTCACTGCTTTTTCACTGAGTTGGGAACTGCATTTTCCAATATTATTGCCAGTAAAATTATACAGTGACTTGTTTATTTGTTTTTATGTTGCACTTGGAGTCAGGTTGATAAGTCCGCCACACTGGGGAAGTGGTTGTCTCTTTCTGTTTCCCCACTAGGTACATATTGATGTTTCAGGGACATCTTTCTACATAAAGAGCCTTCAAAATATGTGGCTAGTTGGAATTTTTTTTAATCTGTTGTAGTGCGTTTGTTTCAGCTTTTTATTTTGTGGACCCAATAGATGAATTTCACAAACAGATCACTGGTAAAATGTTCTGTTAACAAAGTATTGGGACTTGGGGTTCACCTATGCATAAATGATGATGAAGTGATGAAGGCATTCACTCCTGAAAATTGGGAATCCAAAAAGGTAATCTGGAATCCTTTCTTGCGTCAGCTCTCAGTAAGTCTGTCTGGTAGAGTAATTTTACTGTGAGAAGTGCAGGCCTCACATGTTTGGTCTTTTTAGGCTCACCAGAGTAGCAGAAGATACCATCAGGGATTATTTTGAAGCTCGTCTTGCTTTGCTGGAGCCAGTCTTTCCAATTGCGTGTCATCGTCTCTGTGAAGGGCCAGACTTTTCTACGGATTTCCACTATAAACCGCCACAAAATGTGCCAGAAGGTAGGGGGTTTGTTGTTGTAGTGGGGTTTTGTTTGGGTTTTAGAAAATGAAAAGGAAAAGGTAGAACAGGGCATTAAGAAACGGCCTTGTAAGTGTGTCTTAAAGTATCTACTCTGTGAAATTGTTTTTGTATGACTTACTGTATTGCAGTACGTTACATTAAGGATGCTCTGATTATGGAGTCTAGGGAGAGCAGCGATGTTTTGCAAGTGGAGTTTGTGTGTATCTTCTTTTAAGAGGGTGTGTGTTTTTTTTTTTATTGCCGGATACACAGCTGCTTTCTGTTCATGGGTTGCATTAGCTAAGTGACAGGTGTTAAAGGAAAGGAGTGGTTTACCTTAAGATTTACCAAAATTATTAATTCTAATCTAAGAGCGTACTTAGAAAATCTGATAGTGGTTCATCTTGGTTTCTAAGCAGTACCTAATGTGCTGGAGTCACGGAGTATAGTCACAGCAGTGTCGTGATACCAGTGCAGTCTAGAAATACCATAAAAAAGAAGCCAGCATCAATCAACTCTGGTTTGCCCACAGACCCTCTGAAAAAGCCGAGAATCAAATTCCCAAGATACTTGGGAAAGTTTTTTCATTCTTTCAGGAAACCAGATACTAATCTCTGATGCTTGGCTTAGCTGAGTTGTTTTTATTCACCTTTTGAGTATATCAGGGACATACCTACTGATACTGACTTTTCTTGAAAGAATACATTAATGTGACTGAAATACTACTTAAACTAAGATTGAAAGTGGTTGTGTCTGCCCAGTTTTCTGGTTAAGAGCTGTAATACTTCCAGTTCTTGATTATCGGTATCCTTTATAGAATTAAGAAACCTTATATGTTTATGTATTAAAATGAGACATTTGTCAGTATTGAAGATTGTTACTTACTGAATTTCAGTGCAGTTCATGAAGATTTGTAATTGACTGGGCTCGGTTGTGCCTACCAAGAGAACAGACAACCCGAACAGCATTAAATTCCATAACTCTAAACCGAAAACCACAGAGGTGAACCATACTGAGGATGGCTGTACCCATTTGCTTTCCGTTCTCATAGCCACATAAAATTATTTCTGCTGCCAGAAGACCTGAACTTAGTGACCAAGTCACTTGTGTTCTGTGCTGGGATCCACTGGCTTGAGAGACTGGATTTATGCATGTTGCTTTGATACTCCATTGGTGCTTAATATATACTATATAATATTTATATTTCTTTATATGCATATACACACACATATATATGTATGTACCTGTCTGTGTACAAACATGCAGTGTATGCAGTTGTTCTAAATAATGTATCTCACTTCAAATTCATGTGACTGAATTGCCTTCCCTTTCAGGATCTGGAGTTCTTCTCTTTGTTTTCCATGCAAATTTCTTTGGTAAAGACGTTGTTGCTCGGCTCTGTGGACCATGCAGTGTACAAGCTGTGGTTTTAAATGACAAATTCCAGCTCCCTGTGTTTTTGGTAAATCTTTTCATAACTGACTGTAGCACTGCTTATAATAATATAGTCTTTATGGAGCAGCCTCGGAAATCCTAGTGCCTTAGTTTGGATTTGGAGTATTGTGATGAAGGATTTATTTTTTTTTTAATCATGACAGGGTTTCTTTTAAAATGAAACTTAATTCTTTGTATATAGAGAGAACTACAAACTTTGTGTATACTAGACTGCATAAAAAGTTATGCCTTAAAAGTCAGGGACATAGTGCTGCACAACCTGCTTCTAGGTGGCCCTGTTTGAGTACCAGCTGGTGCTTGGTTGGACAGGATGACCTTCCAGCCTCAATCCTTCTGTGATTCTGTGACTTCAGAACTGAGGGTTTGAGCAGGCGAGAATGCTGAATTTAAACCTGTTTCACTTCTCAAATTCACCTAGCCTCTCAAATTTTTAACACAAGTTCTTACATAAAGCTACTTTGCCTTGTTTTAACAACCTGCCTCATATTTCTAGTTATTAATTTCTATTTTTTCATAACTTTTTTTCATCTATTAATTACATCACTGTGCACACTTTTTCAAGTCCTTTTGTTTTCTCTGTGGTTGCACCAAAGGTTCTTTGCAGTATACACAACTTTCTTTCAAAAAATGCATAGTTAAAATGTATGGTACTATTAGTCCACTGGCATAGCACTTCAGCCGTATCCTGCCATTAACTTTGTCCGTTTTCTTTTTCCTTTCAGGATAGTCACTTTATTTATTCCTTCAGCCCTACTGCAGGCCTTAACAAGCTTTTTATACGGTTGGCAGAAGCTCCTACTGCCAAGGTACAAAATGTTCTCAAAATTAAATGTGTATATTAATTTGTTGTGCAATAACTTCCATAGTCTAAATACTTCCTAGCTGTATGTTGCAAATGTAAAACTAAGGACTTCCCACTGTCTCCTCATCCCAGTTCCCATCAGTTACAGCTCCATCTGATGACACTGCCAAAATTTAGGAACATTGCCAAAGGTGTTAGTTCTGTCATTATTAAACGTTACAGCTAAACGTTTTCGCCATCTATATTGTGCATTTAATGAATAACACACATGGAGTGTTGGTTATCTTTTGCATACAGGTGTTTTTGCTTGTGTGTTTAGGAGAACTTGGAGGTATTTACTAGGATACACATTCTGCTTTTAAATAGTGTGTGTAGTCGCTTGTATTTTCCAGGTGGTTTGGGCAGTAGTCCCACTACATATTGCAAGATGAATAACAGATCCTGTTGTGGTAGCATTTATTTTTATCCTTGGAAGATGCACCAGTAAATTTTCTAGATCTTGAAATTTAAAACTTACAGTCTTAAATGTTTTGTTGTGCTTTTTTTTTTTTAAAGAAAAAAAGGGGGGCAGAAAACTGAACTCCTGTTCAGCTAAAGTCTATGTGTACGTGTAGTTCAGAGGTAGGGCTAACTTGTGTAGACACCATCTGACGCAGTAGTATTCTACTTGAGTCCTTTTACAAGCCATTCCTGTTTCAGTAGGGCTGCTATAAACTGATGTTATTAAACACAGATTGTAAATTCCTTTTTTTTTGTCTTTGTCAATCAATCACTAGCAGCTGTATACCTTTTTCCTGCTTTCCTTATATTAGAAGTGTTTAACAGAGCAGTTACACATGAACAATCTTTATGTGAAACCTTTGTTTGCTTTCACAGGTGAAGCTGCTAATAGGCGCGTACCGAGTGCAGTTGCAGTGACCTCACAGCTGCGAGCATGCTGAGTGGACTGATGCTTTTTTGGATATACTTCTGATTCCTCTGTTCAGAGACTGACCAAGCAGTTTGGAACTTTTTGGCACCACGCTCTTAAGACTTAAGTTCCCATCTCACTGTCCCTCGTTGGCAGTCACATAGGAAGGCGTCTGTTGGAGAGCAGTTCAATACACTGCGCTGGTGGGACAGGGTTGTTGGCTTTTTTTACTTTGTACAGATGTAGATGTAAGTATTTGTGCCAATACACATAATCCTGTTTTTCTTGCGGCGTCCAGACTGCGTATTTCAGCTTTTCCACAATGTGGAATGGTGCATATAAGAACTATTTAAGGTAACTATGTAATTGTCTTTTTTAATAGAGAGATCTTTTCCATTTGTAAACTAAAATTTTCTACTTACTCTAACTGTAATGTTTCTTTGTAAAATGCAGAACTGTCATATTCTGGAGCCGTGGGGAGAAATTATTACACTTGGAAGTCACTGCATTAGATTTAACTTTGAATTGCTGAGGGCTGTGTTCTGGTTTGAAACTTTGCTTGCTGTGTCTCCCGATGGGAAGGTGGTCAGGCTTGGACTGATTCCCTTTGAACACACACAGTTCGGTCTGCAGATGTGAACAAAGACATCTGAGTAGGCTCAGTTCAGAGGATCACAAGTCAGGTTCCTAGGTACATCATTGTTTTAAAACTACTACTTTTGTATTAGAGAAGCAACTGATAGTTCTACAGACATCTTAATTTTTGAGTTCTTAGTCAAGTGATGTCTGGGAAAACAAATACAAGCTGAAAATAGCAAACCTGAAAACTTGTAACTACCTTAAATGTGCAGGCAATGCTTTCTGTAGACGTAGAAGATACATAGAGGATTTCAGATGTTCTCATCCTGACAGATGAGAACATGTATTGCTCTTTAATTCAGAAATTCAGTTCCTCAGTGCAAAGAGCTGCTATCATTTTTTATTATTATTATTATTTAAATGACCCATTTTATCAGATGACAGCAGTTCTGTAATGGTCCTGTGCTATAAAATACAAATGTAATACTTCTGCATGAAGTATGGAATATTTTTCTTTGTAAATTAACCATTGTCTTGAAAAGTTTAAGAAAAAAGGAAAAAAAAAAAAATCCAGATTGTGCCTTTGCTGTTCTGGTTGTTAGATGTAGTTTACATGCCACTATGTGCCTATCTTATTAGCAAAACTATTGTGGATAAATTCTTAAAGTATTTGAGTGCTCACCATCAAAATGGTGCAGATGTATTAAGTATCCTTTTAAGAACTGTGACTTTTTAATATAAAGTTCAATTAACCAGTTTTAATTTAATTTTTGGTTCTTGAAAGTTTAAAACTTTCATATTTAAGAGATGCCAAATGAGTA
Organism: Tauraco erythrolophus; assembly: GCF_009769465.1. NCBI lineage: Eukaryota > Metazoa > Chordata > Aves > Musophagiformes > Musophagidae > Tauraco > Tauraco erythrolophus. The sequence continues at coordinate 117,280,132 of NC_141465.1, read as the reverse complement.
AGTAACAAAGCACACTGCTTCATTTTTGTGGACTGTCCCATGAAGCTATATAAAACTAGAACAGCAATGTGACATACAAATACTCGTCTGTTTCGCTTTGGAATGGTCGCCTATCTTTGTGCAAGCAAGTCTGGGTGTTGGACAGACTTGTTGCCTCCACCTCTCTGAAATATGTGAGATACCTCATTTTGTGAAGTGTGAGCACCTGGAATGCATGAAAAGCACCGGCTGAGAGTCAGGTACGTCACGACCTGCACTTGTGACTTTGTGTAGTTCTTACTTCTTCTTAGTCACTGCGCGTGACGTGGAAGATGCACGAAGGAAAGGGTACGTTCATGCTTCCTGTGTCGGAGTGACAGTTCTCATGTTTGTGGCTTCTCCTTCCCAAGTTACTCCTGCGTTGTACACCTAAGAGTGCAGTGCATGTGCGGTAAGCTCTGTACAGCACATGCTGGTGGTCAATGTTCAGGCGTTCAGGGTGAGGACAAAAGGTTTTAGAACAAATGTCCATATAATATAGATGCTATTTAGGAACTGTTGTACAGTCGAACTAAAAACATCTAGTGATGCTTCAGGAGTTGACATAGCACGTAGTTTGTCAAAGGCTGATTTTTGGGGGTTTGTTTTGATGGGGTGGTTTGTGGTTTTTTTTTTCCTTTGAGGCATTTTGGAGAGAGGGATGAGGTCTATAGGACATAGTAAAATTTGGGTTCATGATGCTTTCATTAAGGAATGGATTTGGCAGCCATCTTTCAGTTGGCAATATAAATTCAGAATTCCTACTGAAGATGCACAAAAGGCATATGAAAAGATGTTTGAAGCTGTTCTTTGTCTGATTTTATTATATGGTTTTCATCCAGTTGCTAAGAAAAAAGTTTTGGTGAACAAAGGACAAAGAGAAGTAGTTACAATAAAAGCAATTCCTTAGGCACAGTAGAGAAATACCTTTGAAGTACTCGCTCAGTTTTTTCTTGCTGCTCTCCATCACTCAGCAAGGCTTAAGCAGCTGCAGTTACTATGAACTGCAGTGGCAATGAATTGTTCTGGAGGCTTGGATTCATTATCTTTCCCTGCTACATCATCAGTGCTTGTGTTCCGGGCTTCTCTCACAGATCCTGAAGGTTGCTGGGTGATGCAGCTGACTTTATCACAGATTCTCTGTGCTTTCTGCACCCATTTTCAAAAATGAGATGGTTTTTCATCAGACTGGATGGAAGATTGTTTCAATAGATGGAAGAGACCACACAGAACGCAGCTGCCATCTTGGCTAGCTGGGATTGTTCAGTCCTCAAATGTTCTGTCCGTCTGTACCTGCTCCAGTTCTGTTCTCACCCTTTGCCTTCCCATATACTGGAAAACAGCCAGTAATATATTTTTCCTTTACGTCAGGCTGTCAGAGCAGTGGCAGTCCAGCAGCATGGGAGCTGAGATGGCATGGCGATAGGAATGAATCACACAGGGTCTTCAGTTTTGCTGGAGTCTCCCTCTGTAAGGTGGAGCTCTAATGGAGTCTTGCCTTGTAACAAGGCAAGAGAACCACAAAGGCCACATTTTCCTAAGCTGCTGGTGCAGCATGGGCATGCACTGCACAGCCATCACTCAGTCCTGACTTGTGAAAATTCTGCAGCTTTTCTGTCCCCCACAGAAATGGGGAAAATATTTTTCAGATTCTGAACCTGCCTTAAATGTTTCCCTTTCACTCAAAGGCAAATGTTAGGTGTCTGGGTTTTTTTCCTAAAAAGCAGATGAAAGACAGCACAGAATACAAATTTGAACAGGACAGAGGCAGCAGTAACAAATTAAGGTTAAAAAGGGTCTCTTAAAAAAAAATAAAACCTTGAACACTTCAAATAAAGCAGCCAGGAAGAAGGGAGCAGGCAGAAGATGGTTCTTTTTTTCTTTCTCCACAGCCAAGTCTCAGCTGTTGTGCAGGGTACCTCCAAACTGGATTTTTTTTCAAGAATTTCTGTAATACTTCCTACATTATTTGAATTGTGAGGAATGCTTCTGGGGTTAGTGTTGGCACAGTCTCATTTATAGTAGCTGGGTCAGACCTTAACCTTGCCTGGCTCCTCCCATGCATGCCACTCAAACAATGGTAGGCACAGCTCTGTTTTTAAGACAACCACAACCCTATGCATGGGAACTGAAGACAGTCACCATCCGCATGGAGATTCCTGCCTGCTCTGAAACTGGATTCATCACAACTGTTTGGGCATGTTCCAGCAGCACAAATGTTTTCAAGCAGAGTTGGAGGACAGTATGACCCATGGGGTGACATCCTGATCCTGTGTCACAAACATTCACTTTCTGACAATAAGTTTATTGAGCTGCTTGTGACATCCTGTCTGGAAAAGTTCAGACAGGACATGTGCATTTGAAATTTCTTATGCTTTCCTTGATCTCTTGGCTCTACTGTCTTAATATTCAAGTTTTATTTCTGTAAACAGCAAGATGAAAATCCCTACCTCACAAGTGAACATCACTGCACACACACCCCCCCACCCCAACAGGGTCCCTTGCATTCACCCTTCCTGAAACAATGGTTCGTAGGAACTCCCCATAGTTCCACAGTGTAGGGAGACTAGTTAAGGACAGCAAGACTGTACTGACTTGCACTATTTTTATTAGTGGTATAACACAACACACACAGATGGAAAATTATACAAGACTTCCTCCTTACTGTGCACCTCTGAGGTAAGCCTGGCCCCATCTTCTCTAGCCCCTTCCATTACACAGCTGATTTCCTAGCCCCCAGGCCCCTGGAAGGCTCCTGTGCTCTAACCTCCTGATCATCTTGGTGTCTGGACTTGTTCCCATACCGATCTTGCCTTCAGGAGCCCAGAACTGGTCACAGCACTCCAGCTGACATCTCAGGAGTACTGATCAGATAAGAGGTACTGCCTTCCTTGCTGCTGCTCATCTGTGCTCTTCTAGCAGAGGCCAGGAGGGGGTTGGACACCTTCATCTTCACTCGTCCTTCAAGACTGCCAGATCAGCTTCTGCAAAGCTGCTTTGCAGCCAGTCTGTGCCCAGGCTGCACAAGTGCATCAAGTTATTCCATCCCCACTGCAGGACTTTGCATTTGCCTTTTTTGAACTCGGTGAGGTTCCTGTCAGCCCCTTGATTCCTGTTCACTGCTTTGCTGACTTCAGGAAACAAAATAGCCAGCCTGTTACTCATTGATTAATGTGAAACAGTTTTATAAAAGATACAGAAACTCAAAAAAAAAAAAAGTTACCCTAGTGATATATTACAGTGCAATGTTAAAATCTCGTCACATCAAAATTCATGTTTCATTATTCGTTTTATTCATGGGGTTTGTTTTCCATCCTTTTATTTGGCTCCATTAAGACAGCAATCATTCTTACCATAACTGCCAACTCAAACTTAACTGCATGGGCAGGGAAATCGTGCTGTAGCGAGGATCTCCGCACTGGTTAACGTTTCCTTCCAGCCCTTTTCAGCCATTGCTGGCTCATACTGTTTTCTCCAGGTAACTCGTACTTCTGTACTAGTAACTGTAATCCACACTACCATTTTTTCTTTAAATATAAAAAACCCCAGCATTTCCCCATCCTTTGTCACATATTTTATTGCTTAAAAATATTTTCTTACTCATTTCATCCAGCTCTACAGTTGTTTTTTTAAGTCCAAACCCAATCATTTAACCAAGGAGCAGTCTTTCAATGATTCTACTCTGATTCCTGTTGTAGCACATACAAGCGTTAATCCTTTTATCAGCACCACTTCCCAGCACTAGTATTGGAGATCTGGAAAGAAAATCTGCTTCCAGTACAGTCTGGATAAGAAGGGAGTCAAGGCCTCAGTTACACATCGAAGTTGGCCAAAATCAGCTTTGCTACAAAACGCCCAACTTTGCTTAACGCTGGGAACGCTCTGTTGGAGGCTGAAGAGTAACATCACAGAAGCAGAAACTCGTCTCCTCATACAGGAAGAGGCACCTTGAACCTCGCAAGCAGATGTCCTGGTCGGATTCTTCTGAGGTGTCTTTTCCAACCTGGGGTGCTGGTGGGGGACACCACCTCTATGCAGGTCCCCTTCCCATCATTTCAAATGGCCTCGTTCTGTTCCCTCAGGCCTCGCAGGGCAAACCTGTTCACAGCAGAAAGCATACAGCTTAAATGAGTGATCACGTCATCCCTCTCCCCTGCTCAGAGAGCTGCCACAGATGTAATCACTATTTTATTGGATAACAGCGTTATTCTTGTGCCCAGGAGCACAGAGGGCAATGAAGAAAAAAAGAACACGTTAAGCACAAAAATAATACAAAGAGGCTGATAACCAAGCACAAAGGAACCAGATTACATCACAAGAATCACAACCACAACTGTGACAACACAGTTACATTCTCACCTCTGATGGTCCTTGTAATTCCCACTTGAAGAGCAGCACTTTGCACATCATCACCGTGTAGCAGAAAGCCATCTTCAGTTCTGAGGATGTATAGCCACCAGTAGTTTTCACTGAAACCTATAGCAATGGAGAACGTTTTCAGGGAATAGTTATGATTCAGGCTGAGGAGTTACAAGAGATGCTGAAACGATAACTTCCTTGAAAACTTACTTTTGTAATCAAAGTGCAGCAAACAAAACTCAAATAGCAAACCACAGAGCAATATATTAGCATATATAGTTGGGTGAGGAGCTGGGAAACGCTAACGCTTCCCCACATAGCCCTTCCAAGAGGTCACCTGGGATTCTCTACCACTGTTCAGGAACCCCAGCAGCAGGCAGCCTGACCTGAACATTCTGACCTCACTACGCATGAAATCGGAGCCCAGTGCATTTCCTGGTACAGGAGAACTATAAGCAAATTTGTTTCAGTGTTGAAGAAGGGAACGTGACAACACAAGGCCAGCTCTCACCTCGACAAAACGCTGCTCAGCAAGAAGTTACGGAAGTGCAAACTGAGCAGGTGTAACTTGTTTTTGTGACTGGTTTGGCTCACGTTCTGCCCCAGACACAACACAATCCACTCATTTTTAATCTGATCTTCCCTCAATTTTTAACGCAGTTGCGTGAGGCCGTTGGGCTGTGTCAGCCAGGTTCACGCCACAATCCGAAGCGTGCACGCACAAACTAATAATGGGGAAGGAGAAAAAAAAGGATTTTATCGCTCCGCTGAGACAAGGAACCATTATTTAGCCAGTCAAAGAAACACTTGTATGTCCAAGGAACCTTGGCCATCCATGCTTCCCTTCACAGGAAGGAAACTGTGAGGACAGAAGAATTCCATGACGCCTGGGAAACCTGCCAAACGCTGAGGCTCCCAAACGGCTCTTTCGCACAGGGGCAGCCTGATCCGTAAGGACAAGCAAGAAGGCTGAATTCCCAACAGCTACATGGTCAAGACAAAATGTCAGCTGGATAGAAAAATCTTTTAAGTCAAACTTCAAAAAAATTAATCAAGTGTTTTTTTCCTGTTACTACTTTTCTGATAAGGAGTTTTAACTGTATTGGCTTTTTTAGATATTGTAAGTGCTCGTACCGCACTTACTTCCGTAGCCTGCTGTACGTAACACGTTATCGTCTGATGATTGTAGGATTTTGTGGTGATTTTACTACAACTAGAAAATACCAGGGGACTCCATAGTGAAGGGCAAGGCAAAACCACAAAACAAGGTGTGTGTGAGTTTTCCCACCTCCTCAGCCCCCCTCCCCTCAATATCGAATCGGTAACAGGGTCCAGGTTATGGAACGCTTGAAGTGGACACAAGTTGTGTGTTGGGACTGATGGGAGGCAGCGCATTGTCAGGCCACACTCCATCGCTGAAAGGGCATGGGAATTGGGAGAGGTGTGTGTGAGGACCAGAGGAAAGCAAACATCACTCTGATCTTCAATAAGGGCAGGAATGAGGACCCAGGGAGCTACAGGCTCTGGGAAGGCGATGGACCAACTAATCCTGCAAACCATTTCCAAACCAAGAAGGACAAGAAGGTAACTGGGAGTAGTTGGCATGGATTTACAAAGGGGTTGTTTGCAAATCCTGAAGGATGCTAACCTGAGAGCCTGCTATGAGGAGGTCACCAGTTCAGTGGATATGGGGAAAGCAGTGGATATTGTCTACCTTTACCTCAGTAAGGCTTTTGACACTGTCTGCCATAACATCGTCATTAACAAACAGATAAAGTACAGCCTCAATAAGCAGACAATGAGACAGATTGAAACCCAGCTGAAGAGCCAGGTCTAGAAGGTTGTGATCAATGGCACAAAGTCCCACTGGAGGCCAGTAAGTAGCACAGTACCCCAGGAATCAGTACTGGGGCCAGTCCTTTTCAACATCTTCATGTATGAAATGGCTGATGGGACAGAGCACATCCTCAGCAAGTTTGCCGGTGATACAAAGCTGAGAGGAGTGGCTGATACACCAGAGGGTCATGCTGCCATCCAGAGGGACCTCAATACGCTGGAGAAACAGGTCTACAGGATCTCATGAAGTTCAACGGAGGGAAAAGCTAAATTCTGCACCTGGGGAAGAATAATCCCAGGCACCAGGACAGGCTGGAGGCCAACTGGCTGGAAAGCAGCTTTGCAGCTAAGAACCTGGAGGTCCTGGTGAACACTAAGTCCAAGAACCATCATGAGCAAAGAATGTGACCTCGCCACAAAGGCGGACAGTGACATCCTGCAATGCATTACAAAGCTGCCAGCAGATGAAAGGAGGTGATCTTTTCCCTCTACTCAGCACTGGTGAGACACCTGGAGCACTGTGTCCTGTGTTGGGCTCCCCAGTACAAGAGACACAGACATACTGGATTGAGTTCGGTGAGTGGAAGACAACTGAGAGACTGAAGCATCTTTCATGTTATAAAAGTCTGAAAGTAAAATCTTATAAATATTTGTAAACATCTAATGAGAGGGCATAAAGATGTCAGAGTCTTCCCAAGTGGTGCCCAGGGACAGGACCAGAGGCAACGGGGAAAAACTGAAACACAGGAGATTGCCCCCGAACATAAGGCAACTTCTACTGTAAGGGTGACTGAACACCAGCACAGGTTGCCCAGAGAGGTTGTGGAGTCTCCCTTGCTTGGAGACCAAACCCAAGTGCACATAGTCCTGGGCAACCTGCTCTACCTGACATCCTGCTTTGGGCAGGGGGTTGGATTATACAATCTCCACAGCACCCTTACAACTTCAGATATTCTGGGATTCTGTGAAAAGCCTGCACCAATTCCAGCTGCAGAGCTGAGATGGGAGTTAGCACTGCAGGGCTGAGCAGTCACTTCCAGTAGCAAAGGTGACTACCAGTCTGTCTGCCATGCAGCACGTTACTGGGGTGACCTGAACACCAGGGAGAGGAGCAGGGCTCCAACTCTTCATCTGAAGTATGCACAGAGAAAATTTTTTCTTTGGATAGCTAGCACTGCTTTGAAAAGGAATTAAGTGAAAGATGCAACAAGGCATGGCAGGTAAGAGAGTAAAAGGGAGAGAAAAAAGGATATAGAGCTTCTGTGGAGAGTATAATAGGATTCTGCCTGTCTTGGGTACAAATTTTGAACTGTCTCAGTCTTGGGAATCAAAGACCACGTAGGCAATTTTTCAGTATTAGTTACAACTCGCAGTACAGTTTGAGATGTATTACTGCAGAAAGATTTCTTCTCTCATGTTGCCATTCCTATGCTTTTTACGGAATGACAAAGGACCCCATTGTGTTTATACTTCCCATGCAACTCTCTGAAGCGTTACTGCTTACTTCCCACACTTAATTTACCAGCTGACTTGGAAGTCAGTAAAAGGACCCCTCTAATGAGCAATAAATCTTATAGACTACTACTATAGAATCACAGAATGGTTTGGGTTGGAAAGGACCTTTGAAGATCATCTAGTCCAACCTCCCTGCCTTGGGCAGGGACATATTTCCCTGCCTTGGGCAAGGACGTATTTCACACGTCATTAATAAATAGCTCGATATATCTTGTTCTTTATGTATCTAGTTCTCTATTTACTGTTAGCAGCTGTAGAGACAGCTCCGAGTATGTTTACTACACCGAACGAACACAGAGAACTAACCAAATTCCTCTTGCTTTATCAGTAGAACTTGCCCATCTCAGTCAAATCCCATTAGTGTTTAAAATTATTTTTACTTTATAAAAGCAACTGATATTTTGGAATTTCAGAACTATTGGAACTACTGAACCAAGCTGCATAAATCTCCCTTTAAAAACCTTTGTATCTGCCAGTCCCACAGAGATGCTTCCAACACCAGGGCAGATGACGCTACATACCTGTGCATACGCAAACTGAACTCAACACCAGGTTTTACAGAGTACAAGGCCACAGCCTTCCAGACCAAAGCCCACTGCCTAATCCCAAGGACCGTTCAGAATCAGAAAGTACAATGTTGGTCATAAAAACTGGATTTTTGAGTGCGATGAATTGGTAATATCATGCAGCTCAGATACGGCATCAGATTCATGTTGTGCTATGGTTTTTGGATGCCAGACACATAGTGGCTGGCCGGATTTTGAGCTGTCTGTAAGAGGCTGTGTACAAATACTTCAAGTCCTTTAAAAACATGTTAACATATGACGGGAATTATGCAAGGAATTACGTTATCTGAAAGCAAGTACTAGTTGAAGCTTAGAAGCAGAATTACTTTACATCAAATCACAAATGTGAACAAAAAGAGGGCTCTTAATTTGAAATTGCTGAATAAAGCAAAATATCCTAATACGTACCTCATACTAACACTTGGCTTAGGATTTCCTTTTGTATATGTAAGATAACAGAAGGATTCTGCACAAGCCAGTCTTCGGCATTTTAAGATTTTAATAGTAACCTAAAAAAAAAAAGAGACAGTAAATATGACACTTCAAACAAACTAGAAAATACAGTAGCTTCTCTTTTCAAATACCCATAACTATAATATGGACAAATAAACCATAATAAAACTGCACATTTCCATTAAAAAAAATAATCCATTTGTTCTCTACCCATTCTTATCACTTATTTGTTACTACACAGATTTCTCTAAAGATCTTAGATATAATTTTACTACCTCAGCAGTTAAAAAACAGCTGTTCCAAGACATTAAGAAGTGCTTAGATTTTCGTACTTCTGCTTGGAGTAAATTAACCAGTTCTGCTTCGAAGCGCCCTAAGTCATTTCTCTTGGAAGGTTTTTAAAACACACATATAAATAAACACTGTCTTCTTCTAGGCCTCCCAATGCATGTGCCCAAAGTGACATTTCATCCTTCTCTCATTATTGCTACTACAATAATTAGAATCTCTGCACACAGCAGCGTTATTAATGAAGCTTGAGAACTAACTGCTCTCCCTGTAGTTGTACTGAGGGTACGGACACAGAAATACTCTCCATTCCTCAGCCTGCTGTGGTACAGACAGATACTTACAAGGGGCAAAGCTATATATGAAAATACAACTGAACTAGAGTAAAATGTTGTCCTACTTAGAGTAACACCTCAGGAGAGTTGCATACAAGTCTCATTGAAACATATTTTAATACTAAAAGCCTTAGAAATTGATGCAAAAGTTTAAGACTTTTGTCATTTTAAAACTCCTGCAATAGATCTGTTTGCATTTGCAGTAAGTGCAGTTGGAAAATGAACAGGAAGTCAGAGTATAATTTTATTCCTATTACATTTATTAACAGTTAAAATTAATGTAATTATATTTCAAAAGGCCTAAATAGTAACTGAAAGTGTTAATAAGGGTATCCATCGTGAACTCTCCATCTTCTCCCAGAGTCTACATGTAAAATAATTCTCCGAAGTGTTTAAAATTCAACAGCTCCCTGCCTCAGCCATGCAGGCTTCAGAACAGCTCTCACCCATAGCCACACACTCCCTCCTCTTGCACCCCCAATTAAAATCCCCTCTTTCCCACAAATACCTCCAATTTAAGGTAACATGCGAGTACTGCAACGCATGGTTGCAACTGCAATTGGCAGGTTTAATATAATCCATTACTCAGGCTGAGGAAGCAGGCTTAGGAAGATGTTGCAGAGTCAAGGAGCTCTGAAGAAACATCTGTAGAGAGGAAGGCTGCCTGGAAAGCCCCTGGTTACAGCAGTGCAAAGGGATAGAGAGCTCTGTATGCTCCCAGATAAAGACTTCTTAAAACAATTTACCAACATTTTGAGCTCCTGCTTGATGATCAGAAAACTTAGTACACCCTGCAAAGTATTTGTTATAGAAGTAATTCCTTTGGAAAGCCAGACAAGGCCGTACCTTTTGGGCTAGCTTCGCTTCAGGAACAGCCCCAAAAAGGAACTCGGAAGTGACAGACATGCAGATTCCAACATACAACCACAAACATTTACAATAAGGGTAACATTTACCTTGTCAGATACAGCTGAAAAAAGGCTGAGACTAGCAGCTCAGAATAAATCTGATTTCAAAGCTGACACAAATTAACATCTAAGCCCTACTAAAAGTGCTGTTAATTCATCAATTCTCCCATTTGCTTCCTTTTCATCTTTGCCCCCCATGGTGCAGCTTGCTATACATCCCATTTCAAAAGTTCTATTATCTATTCCGTAACACAGACATTCAGCTAGACACTACTTTCTTCCTAAAGCAGGTCCGGCAGAGCACAGCCCACTAACCTTTGGTAACTAGAGCTACAATTTTGCAAGTGCTACTACTAAAACTATGTAGCAGGTCAAATGCAATAGTGGCTGTAGCCATGTCTGTCAGCCTGGGGGACGAGGCTGGAATTGTCATTTGGGCAAATACTAGTGTCCTAATCCAGCTATTAATAAGTACGTACCCATCTTAAAGGGAAGCTACAATTACAAACTGCACATCTTTTCAGTCTGTATTTTAATAGTATGAAAAAACCCATAATAATTAGGCTGCTCTTCTTTTTTTCCCTATCTACAAACAGCAAGGCTAAGACCCCCAAGGCCTAACACAGTCTCTCCAGTTTCCGTAACAGCCAGTGTATAATATTACTTTCTATTTCTTCATCTCCCAGATTTACTGAAGAGAAAGCAGTAAGCCAGATTCTTGGCATCTAGTAGATACTAGTGACAAAACTGTAGCCAAATCAATCTGGTATGTTTCTGAAGATAACCCCTAAAACCAGCCAGTAAGACCATATGGTAGTGTTACAAATTAATCATTTACCATAACTCAAAATACTTAAAGTGTGGTTTGGTTTTTAATTAAACAGTATGTATCTGCCTTTGCACTATTTCTTCGGGATTCTTTCTCTGCAAGAAATTAAGATCATTCCAACCTCCTCACCCTATACAAGAGATGTTTGTGATTAACAGTAATTACTTTGTTAGACCTGAACTTATCCTAGCAGCTAGTGCTGAAAAAAAAAGGATTTATAACAGCAGGAACACAGCAAACAGTTATTTTAAAAGTAACATATTCTGAATCATCTTCATTCATAAAATAAAGCTTCTCTTTAAATTACAGCTCAAAGTGGGTATGGTGCATCTGATATATTCTAAGAGGCTGAGAGCATGACAAACATGCCTGTTCTGACGAGAACAGATGCAAACTGAGCGATCCTGTGCATGTATCTTGCCATTATCAAGGAAAATTGAAAACTAGCTCCTCAGTACAATCCATCTGAAGTAACACATACTCAGCTCGGAGTACGCTTCACTACTATATTCCAATAAGGAATTGCTACGCAAGACAAGCTCCAAGCAGAAACAGCCATGACAACCTACACCATGGAAGGATGTTTTACGTTTACCTTGCACACTGCTGCTATGCAGCGTCACTGGCCTGACTGACAGAACAAGTTGCTTTTTTATTTTAACAGGATTTTTGGTGCCTATTGTAACAAAGTTTCCCCCTTATATTTCCCTCCATTTCCCCCTTTATTTTATGTCTACTTTAAAAATTACCTAGCAACACAGAACAGCAGCATGGGTAAATTTTGACCTCCACTGAAGTGGACCATACGACACTTTGCACCAGCAGGCACAGGTATCATTTTGAGAGTAGCAGAGCCACTATCCATCACACAGAAAGGAAGAACTCCAATGCCGAGCTGTTCTCAGGAAAACACACAATCCCTTGTGGCCATTTATTTGGGGTTTCCAAAGGGAACCCGAGACGATCCGCAGAGCTGTGTTCATGTTTGCATTTGTTCAGGTTTACCTATCAAAGGTAACAGATAACAACGTTGGCTGCTGACGTACTAACAGAAGATACAGTGCTACACATTTTTAAATAGTCAAGCAATCTTTTCCTCCCCATTCTTCTCAGTTTTTACTCAGGTCTGGCCAAACTTGCTCACCTGAATCATGAGCAGCCCCTGCTGAGGACAAAAGCACACATTCGCAACAGCAAAACCATCAGAGAGTAAATCAATTGTCACCTGGGCATCATTGCATGGCTGCCAGTGATTACAGGAGACAAACTGCAACACAACCTTTCCCAGTCTTACATTTCCCAAATTCTCTCCTGAAGAGCATATATTTGCAGACAGCTAGAAGCAAAGAAGTATGTAAGGGGAAAAGTGAACGTTACCAAATTAAGGCTCAAAAGGAAAATTGAGTTCCTAGAAATAAAAGGGCAAACCCTACTTGAACCAAGCCAGCAAGGCATTCAATTGCCTTGACAGGACTATTAAAAACGTTTTATATCTACTTCACAACTTTCAATTTATAAATATATATATATAATTTATAGGGTATCTGAAGTTAGCACCTTACACAGAATGAGGAACAAGAATGTAGTAACAGTCCTCTTCTGGAATCAGATTTCAAACCATGGTGGCAGTTGCTAGTGGCTCAGTAACAAACCCGTACCAGTGGCAATACTATGATCAAGACACATTGGTTTGTCCGTTTTGCTTGGATTGCAAAACTTTGCTCATACAAAAGTTAAACTATTCCTTCAGTATTTGGGAATGATGCGCATATTTGAAACTATTTAAACAGAGAGGACAAAGATTTCATCTGTGCAGCTTAAACAAGGTCTGAATTTGAAGATATTGAAATTTGTAAGTACTTTATAAATTTAATAAAGGTTTTTCATTTGCGAGTCATTATGTTCCTAGATGTAAGACCATGCATTTAATACAAAAGGAGGATCCATTATTTTGGTAAAAAAGATTCCCTACAATTTCAAAAGTTTGGATTTGATCAGCAGAAGGGAATGAGGTCTTTAACTTCTTAACATCACTCAGGCTTCTATCGCACAGTATAATTAAAGTGTTATACTTTTATATATATTAAATATATAAATACATACATAATATTTTTGCAAAAAAATTGGTGAACTGTGAGGCTGTAGTCATATTAAATCATTAAAATAATCCTATAAGAAACATCAACTCAATCCTGCATCTTTGAACACAGCTCCCTCCCCTATATTGCTCACGAACATTCCCATGTCAAGTTGAAGAATGTGCAGCACCACAACAGCTGGTTAATCAGTGATTTTCATAATTATCTATTCTACGTATGTCCTCACTAATGCAGCAGAAAAGCCTTCGGATATTCTGATTTCTACTTTTAGTGACTGTGTTCATGCTGAGCAGCTTGGAAAAACATCCAAGTTACAGTATCATTTTCTCCACTCGGAACTCGCATGCCCTGTTACACGGATGCAAAGTTCCTGAGCATTTTGTGATACTTTACCTTCTCACGAACAGCTAAGAAGTACAAAACTGTTGAAGGAACAAGGGAATAACCTTTAACCCTCATGATCTCTTTCACCTAGAAATAATGATGTTGAGATGTGACTTCACCAATTAACAAAACTTGAGAAACCTGACAGATCAAAAGCATGTGAAACCGTTGCATCGCTCAGCAAGTTACAGGTAAAATTTCATGAGCTTGCTTTATGTCAGGTTCTATAAATTCTACGTGACTGTGTCTATCACAGAAACTTATGGCTCGTTCACATACAGACTTTGAAACAAATCTAGAAAAGTCTGGTGTAAACTAGATATGGTTAATCCAGCACAGCTAGCATAGAGTTAAGTAGCATCAGTATAGCTCCACTTCAACAGAAGTCAGGATATCATTGCGCTACACACTGTGCAAATAAGTTTACAATTATGCAATCTGAGATGAACCACTAAGAAAATTTTAGACATTTAAATAGGCACAGTTTTATTAATATCAATTTAGTTTGATTTCAAAATAATTTGTTTTTAAGTAGTAAAAATGTGTGCAGGCAAAGCCTAAGAGGCAGTTTTCTCAAATTATGTGTTTTTAAGACTACAGAAAATCAGCATAAACTTTGTATCATAGAAAAATACTTATATATAATTGAGATGTGATGATCTCACTAGTTTGAGGATATTTTTGGATGTTCCAAAAACCAGAAGGGAATCTAGCTTCAAGGGAAACTTCCTAGATTGTGCATAATCCAATTTTCTCTAATGTAAAAAACCAGCATTCTTAAGGAATTGTGAAACTCACCAATACACAGCGGATTTACTTCTGAAGTGTTAGCAATGCTGCTTTACACAACTTCACAAAACACTCCCCACTCCCTCCTGTAGGATTCCTTACCTGTCTTTTTTTGCAGCAGGTGCCCAGTTAGGCCAGTGTCCTAACCTCCTCTTCCAAAATAATGACAGCAGATTTGATTATCTTTCTGGGGCTAAAAATCTCTGAAGCCATAAGACTGTGCTGGGGGAAAAGGGCAGCGCAAGCTGTGGTCGCACGGTCCTTATAAAGAGCAACAACTCCAGATTCAAAAAGCTTTCATCTTTGAAGCGCTTCACATGAAAATTGAAAATTTAACAATACTAAGCAATATATACATCTATATTGAAATGAAACCTAGTAAGGAAGCATTCAAATACCTAAGCATGTAATAGGTTTTTAATGTTAATTCATATAAAGTTCAATAAAGTCCAAGCTTTATTTAGATGACAGAATCACAGAAGGGTTTATGTTGGAAGGGACCTCTTGAGGTCATCTGGTCCAAATCCCTGCTCAAGCAGGACCATCTGGAGCCAGCTACCCAGGACCGTGTCCAGACGGCTTTTGATATCTCCAAGGATGGCAACTCCGCAACATCCCTGGGCAACCTGTGCCAGTGCTCAGACACCCTCACATTAAAAACATGTTTCCTGATGTTCAGAGGGAACTCCTGTGTTTCTGTTTGTGCCCATTGCCTCTGGTCCTGTCAAAAAATTTGGTAATTCATTGTGCAATTAAGTAATTTCCTTCCTTTGCTAACTCTGCTGGGTAGCAATTTTTATCTCTCATTACTTCGTGATAAACACAGAACACCAACTTCTAGATTCCACCATAACAAAGCCATATTTGGTAGAAAGAAAAAAAAAATCTTACGTTAGCTTTGAAATAGACAGGACATCAAATCTGTATTTCAAGACAAAGACAACGGAACAGCATTACTAAACTGCAGGGTATCCTGCAAATGCTCTATCACATACTGGTCCACTAACATGAAGACTTACCTGTTTATGAAAAGAAAAAAGCACAAAACAATGTTGAATAAAGGTACCATTTCTCATGAAAACCTACGTTTTGTACAGATGAAGGCATTTACAGATTTGTTTCAATATGCCACAGCTAGTCCAACAAACCAAGCCTGCCCTTGTGAGACTCCCAGTCCAAGTAGATTACTATTCAGACCTGGGCTAAAAGTTACGCATAACACCACCAAAGAACCTGTGAAAATTTTTAAGGCAGAATATGCAGGGAACTCAACTGCATAAAACTGAAGAGCAGAGGTTCTCGACTTGCTAATGCTGTACAACCCTCATCGTCTGGCAAGCTGTGACTCAAACGTGGCTTCTTGTCCTTTCCTTGCACAACTGGACATATTGCTGATGCTGCACTAAGTAAGATTTATCTCAACTTTCTACTACCATTGTATTTCCCTTATTTTAGTAGAAGTAGGTACTACTTGTAAGATAAAGTTATTGTTCCTACCCAAAGCAAAATAGCTTTTTAAGTGAATATTAAACATTAGAAATCATAAAGTCTCAGCTCTCATATAGATAGAGCTAAGGAAGCACCTGCTAACACATAATGAGGACTGAGAAGCACAGTATTAGGAATAAGTTCAAATTTGAATAATGGATTTAACTATCAGGCATCTATCTCAGCATGTGCTAAGGAATACTATTAAAATTAACCCTTCTGCCATCTACCACCCTTAAAAGACACTCCACTTGGCTACAACTTTCTTCACTTGAGAACAAAGTACGAAGCCCTTAATGATGAAGCCACATTTCCACAGGACTAGGTCAAGACCACACAGTAGGAAATAGGTAACTTGATTTTGTTATCATCTTATATATAAGGCAGTCAAGTTGGCATCATATTCAAGACTAAAATATTTCGAATCAAAGAGACTGCTGGCACTACTTTTCATCATGGTTCATTCAGATTTCGAGCTGCAAGCTCATACAGTAGTTCTCACATTAAAAATATGCATTTCAAAATAAGTTATCAAAATTATGTCAGGTGACAAATTTGTAAACATCAATACATTAAATGAGAAAATTATGATGATCACAGACTGGAACACAAAAGTTGCTACTTCAAGTTACCTGTTTGTGACTTTTGACGTATACATGGAAAAAACGTCCATCCTAATACTCTACAAACGTTATTTGCTATATCTTGAAAAAGAAACTCCACATAAGCAAGCAGCAGCTTCTCCAAAGTCCACATTCCAAACCGAAGTTTTGCACACTGATGTCTCAATTTCTTTGAAAGGTTAACAGAACATTTACCTGTTGTCAGATTCTTCCACTACTCTTTACCAACCATCTTCAAAGAGCTCACAGTTTGCTCTCCTATTCTGTTCAACCTTGTTCTTGCCTTCTTGAAAATTTATTTCCATCTTATTTAAAAACTTATTTTGGTCAACTTACTTTCATTCTGATCTCTGCAAAATCTCGCATGATTGCCAAGTATATTCTGACAGGGTGTATTTATGCATAAATTCTGAGTGATTCTAGTTTACGCCACACTCTGTGAACTAAAATAAATGCAGATACCCAAATAGTTTAAAGATGAACCTCAGCAGCTAGGGGTAGAACCAAGTCTTCACATCTTTGTTAGAAAATTAAGGAATTTAATTAAGGAAAATATCAGACTGAAATAATCATTCAACAGATTTGTTTTCTGTAACACACCTTGAATTATGTTTGTCACTGACAGTACAAGTGTAATCAGTTTGTATTTTTTGAAAATTTGTACATAATATTTCTTAAGTCTCTACTCAAGCTTGCTCAGATCAATACCTCATATTGAGAATACCAAATCTGTAATTCATAAAGGGTAACATTTGGAAGCGCACTGCAATGACTGAAAAGGTGTAAACTAAGATGACTGTAGCTGGCAAGGGCAAATGCTGATTTAAGCACGCCATGACCACACCACCCTCAACCCCCAACTGCAGTAGCTGCCACTGTGCAACTGAAATTTGCTAAGTAAAAGATACGAAGACGTTGAAAACCATACTTGCAGCCATGAAGGAACTTCATTAACTGAAGCAGGTGAAGCAACTGCTGAAACAACTGAAGGTACTATCACATTCAAAGTCCTAGGAAGGTTACGACACTCATGTAGTCATCATACATGCACCCACTTGGCAGACAAGCTACTTCAGGTGATGACTGTTGAACTACTCAGATTTATCACTGTGGCAAGATAATGTTCTTCATAAACGTAGTTCCTGATAGTCCTATTCTTGTTTTGTCACAATCAAGGCAAAGATGACACTTTCCTGCAATAAGAGCACGACCAGATTTGGACAGCATTTGGTTTTAAGCAGGAGCTCTCTAAACTTGTGACAGAAGTCCTCTATTGAAAGCATCAGTACATGAAGTTATACATATGTGAACTGCAGTCCTTTCCCAAAACAACTTCGTATTTTTAACATTTGTCTGCGTATCATTAATAAAATTTCACCTGTTTCTTTAAGGTTACTTAGAAAAAAAACTAGAAATATGAAAAAAACTTAGCCAACTCCCTAACACATTACTCTCTTCCATTATCTTAATGAAACACAGGCTTTCAGACTTACTTTGTCCAGTAAAGCTTGTATTTTATTTACATGTTTATATTGAACTAGTTTCACTTCTAGCAGAACTCTGAAACAACATTTAAGAATTTTAGACGAAGTTTATCAAGAGTCATATTTGGGGGTTTTAATTCCATGGTAGCTTCCAAAATGTTAGAAGTAAAAAACTGAAAGATGAGGTCAAACTACATCTTTATGGTTTTCCACATTACTATCTCTCCCATCTGTAAATCCTTGAAGAGCACTTAAGTACTTTACTTTTCCATATCAGTATTTCCACACAGTCAAGAAAGGGTGCCTATCTATTTTTAAGTTCTCATGTATTCTGTCACGTAATTACTGTGTATCGATTTACACAAAAGTGAAACTTTAAAATAAAATTAAATTAATCCAGAATGAAGTGCGGGTTTTTCCCTCACAGGAAGAGCCATAAATCCTTTTCAAAAACACAACAGGTTAAGAATACATGCATGATATTCATATACTAACAAAACACATATGGAGAGGTATGTTAGGACTTCCCAAATCATATAAAGAACTGTTTTTACCATGCATCTGACATCCGATTCTTTCCTCTGACCCATTTCCATCAAGTTTAGTATTACAAACCCTAAATAAAGTTTTATACAGCTCATATTTTCCACATCGTCAGGAAAAGTTAAAGCCTTTTATAAATAAAAGAAAACCTGGTATACCGAATAGGAAACAAAGTCCTAAATGGAATGGATAAGGATATCCAGAGCAGGCCAGTGACAATCATCAAAGATGAGTAATTTCGCCCAATCCTACAGTCTGTCACATTATGTCCTCGCATCTCTTCTAAAGCTTTGCAGAGGCTTGCAGAATTTTCACCATAACACCAACAGAAGGTTAGGGTTGAGTCAATGTCAGACCAGTGGAAGATTTATAGCTCAAATTCTTCACAACTATGTAAGACTTCTAGTAAAATAAAGTTTTCCCACCTTCTTGAAAGATATACCATCCCACTTCCTTGACACTGGGCAGTTTTGAAGATACCCGATTTTTTAAACAATTTTTTTTTTTTTTTTTTACAATAACATGAAGAAGATTCTACATTACCAGCTTTCTCACCTGAGGCCTGAAAAATTATTAACATACAATAATCGATTCCTTACCCTCCTCCAATAATCTAGATGAATACTTTTAAACCTGTGAGTACTTCTGTCACTACCACAGCAACAAAGCAGAAATGCAAATGTAATATCAAGATTCTGGGCACAGAGTTTTAAAATTACTATTTATTTCCCAAGAATATCAGACACCTAGGAAATTGAGGTTTACGGTTAAGTGGAAGAAGAAAAAGATACATGAAAGAATTCATTTTGAAAGTAGTAAGAATAATGCTCCAAATCAGCTTTAATCCAACCAGGCTTAAAGGCACAATATATCATCAGTCTTCGGCAACTACCATCACTTGAATTATCCTACTTCTGATATTCATGCTACATGGCATCATCTCCAGTAATCTAACCAACTCTATTTTTAAGATGCTAACAATGAAGGAATACTTATAATGAGGTAAAATAGGTCAAATTATATGTCTTGTTAAGTCTTTGTAACAAACAGTTTCACACAATGGTCCCAATTTAAAGAGTACAAAATGCAGGCCCAGTAGCATGATGCAACTCAAAACAACAGCATGATCTCTCCATGGATTTGTACTTTCCCCGACACTGCAGCGGACTGGCTTATTCTCACTCAATATAACTCTTAAAGTTTCACTTTAAAAATTATGAAACTCAAATTATTTTTTTTTAATATTTAATACAACTTGGGGAGTTACAGTATTATTCAGAGCAAACATCAAGTCATTTGTGATTAATTTGCTGTCTTGTGCACATGCTTGGGATTAAAATCAGATTATCTATGGAAACTAAAACTCAGAATTTTTTTATCTTTAACATTAATACTGAACTGGCCTGTAAGCAGAAAAAAAAAATCTAGATGTAATCATGCATGAAAGTATATCAAGTGATTTTATTCTCCTGAGTCAGCTGTCATTTAGAAACAGTAAGAGGCACCCAGGACTTCTGTTTACTTTCCTACTACATACATTTTCATTACTTGCTACTTTTTCCCCATATGCAATAGAAAAAGAGTATTTTGCACAAAACATGCAGAGTAAACACAAAACAGAAAGCAAGTTTAGCAATGGTAAACCCTCCTAAACAAGTTAAATATTACTAAACAAATGCTCTAGTACTCTCCTACAGACATTTGCATTCAGCGGTGTAAATAAAATATGAAACTGTACACAATTGTGATGCAAGAATGATGCTGAGCATGCATTAAGTGATATTACAAAAACTACACAAAGCATAACATGGCAACAATAAAGTAGCACATACACTAAAATGGTTCTAAAAGCATACCATCCCAACTGCCAAGTTGACATAATTTTCCACTTTTAAACCAGTAATTCAATATATGACAATTATTTCATACATTTTCTTTCAAAACTCTGAACATTCAGGTTTTGAAATGTAATAATTACATTCTTCACACACTAAAGCAGAAACTTTAATTATTTGGCACAACTCTGGTTCTGAAAATGTCAGATGTGGAACTGCTACTGATACAATGCTGGAAGTTCTAGAAGCACAATGCTCCACATTGGAAAAAAACTGAAGATGAACTACTGTTTCATTATTAAAGTTTTTCTTCTGTGCCTTCTGGAAAAGGCTTTTGATTGAAGTTGATTAAAACTGGAGCTGCAGCTTACCTTTCACATGCTCTGTCCCTTAAAAGTGGAACATAATATATGGAACAATGCAGTGTTATTGCATCAAAGAACGAAAAACGTTAGCGTTTTAAAAGTATTCCCCATCTTTGTAATTGCAGTTTACATATTTTCTTCCAATGAAACGTCTTGCTTCTCTAAGCAACTGCGTATATCATCTTTCCTGGAGAAATCATGAAGAACACTATTTTCCATATTTTACTGGCTTGCATGTAACCTTCTTGCCAACTGCAAAAAGTGAACAGACAGATCAAGCTCACATACAATTTGGCTCAACATTTTAGTGTATGTTTTTTCTTCGCTACTTCAAATACTTGCCCTCTTGGGGATGTAAAAGAAAACCGTGCCACACAGACATCTAAAGCCCTCACCATATTTTTACCTATTTGTTCTAACCTATGTATTTCTTAGAAGTACTGAAAAGTCATCCAAACTCACTTCATGAGAACGTATACATATGAGAACTACATTCTCTGTGTGGCATGTAGATACAGCACAAAGTAACCTACGTCCACACAGTTATGAGTCCTTCTCTACTGCCCACTCCTTGCTGTTCCCTCCTTCCCCACTGAAACAAGTAGAATCAATAACTTTCACTGGGTTTCTTTTACTCTGCTCACTGCATGGGCACAGAGCTGCAAGGGCAGCATAAAGCACACAGGAAGCAGGACCAAGCAGCAAGGAGGGAAAAGGCCTGTTTTTATCTGCACCAACGCATGTCTTGAATTATTATTTTAACTATGCACACAAAGATTTTAAATTTCCCATTAGAATACAAATATTTAAAACATTTGTAATGAGCTTGAAAAGTCTGCATTCTACAGTACTGCGATAGCTGGTTTATGCAGGGTTTTTTCCCTGCAATTTTACACTAGACAAAAATATTTAAAGCTTAATAACAGCACTGCAGAATAAATCCTTTTACAGGAAATAATGAAGAGTAATGGAGCTTTTGAAAAAAGAACCACATTAAAATGCCCAAAACACAAAAGTAAACAGCTGCCAAAAGAATTACAATAAATCCTGTGGGTTTTACGTCTTTTTAGATTTACTACATTTTCTCTTTGACCTTGCAGAAGTGTATGTCGTTATTTAAAAAGGGAAAACCTATTTTGCTTGGGAAGAGAGGTCAGGCATTGGGGTTTTTTGGTTTTGTTTTTTAGGGCGAGGGGTATGTTGGTTTGGTGGGTCGTCTTCTTTCTCATGTTCACTGAGAATTACTTTCCCTTTCACAAAAATAAAAAAATTGGTTACCGTGAAATTAAGGCAAAAATCTAATGAAAATACCTTCCTTAATCCTATCCCATAATTGATAATATTCACTATTTTACTTTACACCATCTTCTGTTTGGTGCTTCTCTGCCTATGACAAGGCAGAGTGTGTAAGAGTAGATTCTCACAGGTTTGATGAGGGGCTAACAATCTTAAAATCTTTTTTTTTCATACTTATGACGACGAGGTGTGTACACTGTATACAGTTGCTGTATTCAGCCAGAAAAATCAATTCCCACAGAACAATTTGGTAACAACAACACAGAAGAAACATATCCAACTGCAGTGACTCCATCCTACATCCCATGAATATTATTTTTAGAACATTAATTCATCTGTTTTTCTGATATTCCTTGGCCATCTGTACAACACTAAACTCAAACTTTAAAAAAAAAAAATCTAAGTCATCAATGTAACTGGTATTTCCATATTTTTAATTAAAAATTAGTTAGTGGTTTTCATGTATAACAAGCTTTAAAGTTGTTTTTGTGAGTCTGCTGTAGATATAAAGTTAAACCACATTTCTCCCATATTATGTTACTTTATTCCCCCCCTCATCTTTTTTCAAATTATATACAGGACTCTTCATACTTTTTTCTGTTCAAGGTTCTGTGCTTTTTTTTTTTTAACTGAGAAATTAAAGGCAAGAGTAGTATCTTTATTCTCACTGCACTTCTTTCAAGTCAAGCACTTAATGTCCCACATACAGTCAGCATGTAAATTCAATCAAATCGTACAGCTATGCTTTACAGAAATTAATTTACAAAAGCACACTAGTAAAACCAGGAACAACAGAAGCTCTAGCCAAACCATTTACCAAGACAAATGGAAAAACCTTATGAACATGTGTATGCAGCAACACAATTAGGTTCCCTTTGAATCTCATAACTCTTATTACGAGCATTCCGTCCCCTATTTGAGGGATTACATACAAATCAGTCAGTTTTTACGTCTACAAAGATTTTTTTTCTTTTAATGTGATTTGAGTATAATTATATGAAAGCAGGTTTTTAAAATGGTTTTACCTGTAAATACACTATGCTTAACTCTGAACTTAAGCTCTTCTGAATGGTTCCTTCAGTTAAGAAAAAATGATTGCTGTTCTAAACCACTTTCCTGAAGAAACCCATCTCTTACTGCTTTTAGAAGTCAGGCTGAGGTCATTAATAGGAACACCTCCAAATTTCAATTATATTAATTTTCATAGCAGCTCGAGGAAGTTCAAGATGGAAAAGACCTATTAAATCTGTCCCATTGAAAATGAACACATTGAGGGCTTGTCTCCATGCATTTAAAATCATGTATTGTTTTAATGAAAATTTAATGTTCTGTTTATCCATTCTACAATTTACATTTTAGACATAGACAACAATTTCAATAAACTTCAGTATTTCATGGATTACTGTGAAAACAAACCTGAAATGCCTACAGTTATGATGTTTAAAATATTGTATGGGGAAAAATCGAAACAGATTTCTTCATAACAGCGAAACGCCGAATTGATGAGACCACCTACTAAGACCAAGTATATTTTATGGTATATCCCAAAAGGCAACAAAAAGTCAACCCAATGGGAAAACTCATACCTGACATTTAAGTATTGCAAGTTTTTAGCGAATCCTTCTATTATTAAGTTCTCACATTTCACTGAATGGATTTTTAAGAAAACAAATGCTTTTGTGATAATACAGTCCAATGTTCACCACTAAACTAGCACTGAACAGCTAATAATCTGAAAGAGTAATGTTCAAACTCTGTATTTTCCATAGGCCACACTCACTTCCTCCTCACTATTCAAGAATCAGGGAAGTCTGGATCGATAATCCCTCATGCTGGAAGTGAGCTAACAGCCCAAGGAAAGCATCAAATCCTAAAATGGTTCTGCATCTTAATGATAGCATAGCACCCAAATTAATAAATTCAGAGTTCCCAAGACAACAACTAAATTGCATTTGAATTACGTGTTCTCTCAGGTCTTGGCCCCCAGGCACAAGCTACCAAGAGATGCTGGATGTAGACTCTGTAAAATCACTTATGGATATGCACCACTTCAAGTCTCAGGAATGGGACTGAAAATCCATTCACATTTGCGGTCCGATGTAAACTGACCACATTAGTTGTCACCCAGCCTTCCCTGCCATTTTAACAGTTCAATTCCAATATATTTTGACGTTTCTTCACTGCAAAGGGAAGACTTATGATCCAACTTGTTATACAAAATATTATATATTAAGAAGTATGCAAAAAAACCCAGTTTCTACAAAATGCCTAAGTAAAATGAGCTTCATGCCATCACAGCACACCACTCTTGCTGAACATCTCACTTCAAAGAATATTCTCCCTTCAAAAGGTCTAAGGGGTTTTATTTTTCTCTTGGGAATCCTCTGTTAGATCAGTTATTTCAGCATTTTCAAGCCAAGTTATATCAAGGCAGAATGTGACCATTTAACAATCAGTACTTCATAAAAGTCAATGCATTTGAATCTTGTACCTTTTAAAAGAATTTGTAACTAGAGGTTATTTTATTTTTCAAGTTAAAATAATCTAAATTCAAACATGGAAAGGGGGAAAAATGAGGTTGGTGTAACATTTTAAAATATGACCGTATATTTTAGATCAGACTGCTCCTCAAAGAATGCATACTATAAAATCCTATTGGATTACGGTTAAAATTAATGTAACATGTAGGTCACATTGTCTGCTTGCCATCTATTTTAACCTTTTGTTCTAGTAAGAGTCTTCAGTTTATCATATCTTTATGGCCAATTGGATAAAATAGATGCGGACAATAAATAAAACAACTTCAGGTCAGGAATTTTCTTTCTAGATGTTCCATAGTAATTTGTAAATATCTTTCTTAGGAATACAGCTAAGTGTATCAGAATCACCACCAAGTTTCTCAAGACACTGGACAGAACTACACAGAAATTAACTCACACTAAAACGCATTTTACATTTTTAAGTCCCAAATAGCTCACCTTTAAATGAATGAGGTGATAAATGCAAACAGTTAGACAAGCTGGATTCTGACGATGTTGCTTTCTTTTACTTAAATGGAACAGTAAAGCTTTTCTATCTTAAAGTATTAAAATTGTATCTCAAGTGAAAATTAGACAGTTTAGACAAATTTCAGGAATAATGTAAAAACTCAGTAAGTACAATCAAAAGTAGCGCACTGTAGTTGTCAATTTCATATCCTTTCCAGGCTTATTTGTTTTACCACAGCATATAGCAGAAAAAGTCAGGACTTAACAGTGCTTTCTAGTCAAACAGACCAAATACTTAAAAACTGAAGTATATGTGTGTTCACAGAAGGTATGATAAACTGATCTTATAGCAGCCTTCCAGTAACCTGGTGTAGCGGAGGGTTTCCCTGCCCATGGCAGGGGGGCTGGAACTAGATGATCTTTGAGGTCCCTTCCAACCCAAACCATTCTGTGATTCTATGACTGGCCACATGAGGAACAAGAAAAATTAATTACTTCCAGCACACGGGCAGTACCTTCAAGCAAAAACACTGCTTGGCCACATCTACGAACCAAATTGGGACCACTCCTGTCCTAACAAAATTTTGTGTTTATCGTATAGCTAGAGACAGTTACTACCACATACCGCAAAACAAAAATCACTGCCTTTACCTTTGAGCTGTATACAATCAACCTGGCCAGGCAGCTCTAAGAAAGCTTTTATTAAGAGCAGGACGTGGCAGCTTGTCATCAGCTACAAAAGGAATTCATGAAACCTTTAAAGCATGACAAATTCAACATTCCAGTTATTTATTTACAGGTTAGGGGAAAAACAGGTTGAGAGCAGCCCTGAGAAGGAGGACTTGGGGGTACTGGTGAATGAAAAGCTGGACAGGAGCCAACAATGTGCACTCACAGCCCAGAAAGCCAACCATATCCTGGGCTACATCAAAAGTGTGGCCAGCAGGTCAAGGGAGGTAATTCTGCCCCTCTACTCTGCTCTCGTGAGACCCCACCTGTAGTACTGCCTTCAGCTCTGGGACCCCCAACATAAGGCAGACATGGAGATGTTAGAGCAGGGCCACGAAGGTGATCCAAGGGCTGGAGCACCTCTCCTATGAAGACAGGCTGAGAGAGTTCGGGTTGTTCAGCCTGGAGAAGAGAAAACTACAGGGAGACCTTCTAGCAGCCTTTCAATACTTACAGAGGTCTTGTAAGAAGGATGGGGACAAACTTTTTAGTAGGGTCTGTTGCAATAAGACAAGGTTTTAAACTAAAAGAGGGTAGATTCAGACTACATATAAGGAAGAAATTTTTTTACAATGAGCGCAGTGAAACAGTTTGCCCAGAGAGGTGGTAGATGCCCTGTCCCCGGAAACATTCAATGTCAGGTTGAACGGGACTCTGAGAAACCTGATCTAGTTGAAGATGTCCCCACTCGTTGTAGGAGATGGGGTTGGAGGAGATGACCTTTAAAGGTCTCTTCCAATCCAAGCTATTCTATGATTCTGTTTTTCAGGACTTTAAGGCTTGGTCCATGGATATTGAAAAAGAGGTTAGATTATTTTCTGCAATAAGGACAGCACACAAATCCACCACCACCATGCAACAGAGCCATTCAAGTCAGAGTTTTACAGGAAAGGCAGTTGACGACTGTGGAATGAATCACCAATATTAAAATCTACAATAACTTTGAAATACATACATACCTCTGCTGGCTAGCAAAAATGCAGCGCAGCAAACATGCACTTAAAACAGCATGAGGTTGTCAAAGAAATAATTAACCATTTTTTGCAGATTTGGTATGTTTAATGTACTTCTGAAACATGCTCAGATACTGTAAGTATGAGGGTGTTAATACCTGAACAAATATACAGGAGTTAGCCCAAATGACTGAATGACCCAGCCTCTTCCTTTGAAAAACTGAACAGGCCTCTTGAACCTACCTCAAGTTATATTTAAAATTGTTCCCCTTACAGCTTTACAGTTTAAAATTACCAACTCACACCAGTATTTTTTCAGTCCACATAAAAATGCCACATACAAGGGCAGAAAAGATGAAACAAAAGTAATCTAATATTTATACACCTTGCTAGACACTGATGTAAACTCCATTTTCAACTGAATGCAGTACACCAAAGCAGAGAGCTTAAGTAGTTGCTATATGCAAATATCAGTTTAGATTCTTCTTTAGTGAAGAAACAGCATTTTTCCCAAATGCTGAGTTTTAAGACTAGTGCGGTAAGTAAAACCAGTTGCAGGTTGTTTTTTTTTTTTTTGGAAGAATGAGTGCTGTAACATGATACATATATCACGTAGAGGAAAAAGTATTTCAGATTTTAAACCTAACTCACTATTGCATTACAAACCATGAAGTGTGGCAAGTATCTCAAGCTAAGCAAAAAAGGGCAACATTAAAGACAGTCTGGAGGAAAATGTTCAGTAGTTACAGATGTCACCAGTGAGGATCTACACGTGTGGTAACTCCTGAATTCCCTGAAAATAATCTCTATCTTAATCCATCCAGCACTGGCAATTTAAATAACAGTGTAGTTCCAAAATGCCAGCAACGCCACTACTTTTCTGTTACCCATTTGCTCACAATTCAATTCACCAAGATCATCACTGCTACGTAAGTGACACATACATGCTCTCTGCTGCTTTCATCCTTTGAGCTACATACATATCATTCCATGAGGTATACACATACCATTTTGATATAATTAGGGAATCATGTTACCTCAAATCAGTTTTTAATCAACTTAGTACTCCTATTCATGCAGATAAATTTTAGTAATTTC
This sequence comes from Tauraco erythrolophus, assembly GCF_009769465.1. Classification (NCBI taxonomy): domain Eukaryota; kingdom Metazoa; phylum Chordata; class Aves; order Musophagiformes; family Musophagidae; genus Tauraco; species Tauraco erythrolophus. The sequence goes on along the minus strand of NC_141465.1, from coordinate 117,252,352 downwards.
TATTTCTGAAAACATGAGTGAACAAACAAAGACAGAACACTAACACTTTACAACTATTTTTCACAGGAGAAAAAGCAATAGTAACCAAAAATATTCCTATTTTCTTGCCATTATAGGAATAGAACCAATAGGTCTTTTCCATCATCTTCCATGACTGACAAAATCTGAATCACAATAAGCTTGCTAACAGATTCATCGTCAGTTTTATCTTGAGACTCAATCAGCAAATCTAGCCCGAGTTGTGTTGGAAATGGGTATTTTTTTAAATTCATCATTCTGTGAAACACCTATCAAGAATACTGAAGTGCAATCCTCCTAAATGCATGTTACTCTAAGTGAACTATTATTTTAACTGGAAAACATGTATTTGTCTCCTAATTACACAGTTAATCACTGATAACAGACTTGTTTCTATTCAAACCAACCATTGGAGAAAATGTGTACTTATAATGCCGCGTTACACAGTGGAAGGCTTTCAATCAGCTTGCACAAATGTCCCCTTCCTTGCAATGGCAAGATACTTAAACAACCAGGAGAACACATAGATGTTTCAACAATTTTTCTTCTGTATAAGTATGGTTTAGGTAAATTCATTCATACTGTTACGACTAAAGCATACATACAGATTCCTTTTCCAAAGTTGGTTTCCCTCCTCCCCACCAAGTTAAATTTTTCAATAATTTGAGTAAAGGATATACTCTGTTGATAAACCTATTGTGACTAAGTTTGCAAAGAGAGATCAAGATGAAAGGACACAGTATCCTTGAGAAAACCTGATGCTCTTCAGAAGTTGAAACAAACAAAAGCAGTTCTGTTATAAATCGTTCGGAATATGAACTGCAAAATGCAGTTTAGCTAAACAGATTCACTATTAAGGGAACTTTCTTGACACATAGTAGAAACTACATAAGAATGAAAACGATGCCACTTATAATTAAGCATAAAGTTATTCTCACCCAGTTATTAGTAATAACATTCCCAAAATCCTTTCAAGTGATTTTTACATTTTATTGTCATCAGATAACTGCACGTTTTACAGCATAGTCACACATTGTATTTTGCTAATCACAAACACATTGCCTTACATAATGATCTGCATCATTTCTGCTCTATACTACAAAGCCTATGACTGAATACAAAAAAAGTTTTACAAAAGAAACTGTTTTAAAGACTACAATAACAATAAAACCGTTTCCAGATAACAGCTAAAATTATAAAGGCATATCACTGTATAGTTTTACTGAAATCTCTAAACAGTAAGGAATGAAATAAGTTTTAGTATCTGCGACGCTTGTTAGGTCCTTCAAAGTTGCCCCCTGGGTTTCCTCTACCAAAGCCACCAGGTCCACCACTCACGGCACCTACACCACTCATTGGCGGCTGAGGAGTTTCAGAGCCCGTTCTGCTAACCAGAGGTGAACCCATCTGTGATGGACCTCCTTGAGGGAATCTCTCATTATGCTAATACAAGTCCATTTGGAACATGCCAAATGCGAGTTACAACAAAAACCACAAGTGATGTTGTCATGAAGTTCAGCAGATAGTCCAGCAGAATCAGGATCACACATAGAGGGAAGAAAGGAGCAATTCAATTAGTTATCATGGAAAAAGAGGTGGAAATTAAAGAGTTCTAATGTTATGCTCCAACTTTGTAACGTAAATTAAAAACTGAAAAACTTGAGTATTAAGACCAACTCCAGTGCTGAATGTAATTTCATCCTTTCAAGCACATCTGAAGCAATACATATTCTCCATGTAACAGAAGAGACGGCAAACAATAACTTTAATTTTTGAGCCCTATTCTGCAATACATTGCAACTACAATGCTTGTCCCTTAAATAAGTTAGACACGGAAGCACTGTCAAACTAGGAAAAAAAAAATCAGCTTCTGTTATTCTTTTAACAGCAATATAACCTGAAGACTTACACACCCATATATCTGAGGATATTTCAGTCCATACAACCTGGAGACAGTCTTTTGTATGGCACTTTAGGAATCTTTAGTTAGACTTCTAAAATCCAGTCCAAATAAACTGACATAACTAGTGACAAAATGCAAAACTGGACTATGCTTAGTTTAAAAAAACTTGATATATATCTAAAGCTTAACCTGAAATATCAATCTAAGATGAAAATCCAGCTGATATCCTACATTTGTTTCCTTCAGTGCCTAATATTAATAAAAGTGTATGTGCTTACACAGATTTATTTGACTATGGCAATTAAGACCTAAAACAGAAAACATGCATCTGAGCACTTATAGTTCAGTATTTATGTTTTTTAAAAAATAGAACCCCACAGGACAGAATTTAAAACATTAACTCAACATAACACAAACTGTTAAAAACATAGACATATGATACAATCAGACCTTGAAATAACTCATCATTCACCTGTTGAGGACAGTTACACTTTCAGAAGAAATTCCTTCTGTACAGAGATCTACATTAACTGCCCAGGTTCAACAACAACATTCAAGACTAGCATTTTATTTATATGGCTAAATCAGAGAATTCTTCTGAAAGTCTAACTCTGGTAATAGTAATAGAGCCCAACAGTTCTGAAGCCTGCTAAGTCATAAATACATATATTATTTTAAAACATTATATAAATAAAAATATAAGCAACTTAAGATCATGATTGATTATATGTGCATTGTTTAAAATTTGACATTGAATAAGAAAAAAGTTACTTCAACAGCTGCATGAAGATCTGCTACTGCCCCAAAGTACCTTAAAATCTGCACTTAAAAATTGTTAAAAAATTACCTTTAACTCATATCAGCATGTTAGCAATGGATATGAATTTCAACAAATAGCTTATCACATACTTTTGAATTTTTATCATTTGACTTTTGGACAAAAAGTCAAGTCCTCTTTCCAACCAGGACCCCTCGCTCTAGCTAACAAGAAAACTGCAGTAATTAACGACCTACAATAAAGTATGGGGGTGGGGAGGAAGCTACTTTTAAAGTATTACGTTCAAAGATAATCTATGTTTCAAAAGACTGCAGTGGAACAAAAAGACGACTGCTCCAACCTTCCCCTAAAAGACTTCAGAAAAACATTCAATTTAAAAAATGAAAACTATATTTCTAGTCTATAAAGCATAGTCTCCATTTCCCTCTGTGGGAACTGACATTAACTCTTACACTGTTTCAGTAAACAGCCCTCAAAGGATCTTTAAAGTGTCTTTCCGGCAACAGGAAAAATACAATAAGGCTATGCCTTTCTGTAGGGGCCTGCCCCCCAAAATCAAAAACCTTGAAAGTTCAAAATTATAAAAGTAAAAAAAACCACACCATCTAATTTGTCCTTCAGTAGGACAGAGAAGAAAATGGTAGTAAAAAAAATATTTTTTTTAACATGCATTTTGAAGTGTCAGTATACTCCCTACATTTCCATAACTGGAATGACTTTTTGTAGAAAAACAACAATTTGAGATAGATACCATGATATACAACACTACATTTATTTTCTTACGCCTCTTTTTCAGTATCTACACAGAGAGAATGTTCCAGTGGTGACCAGAAGCACAGTGGTCTCCAGCAAAAGAATCTCTGAAAACAGTATTTTGTGAAAAGCACTCCCTCCGTTTTGTAAGAAATGATACAGCTGATAAAACGAGCTGGCTCCTATGATGAGAAGTGACAACCTCTCCTTTTTACTGGTAAAGACCAGACTCATGTATTTTGTGCTCAACTCATTTTCCTCTCTGGAATGAAAGATTTTGTCCAAACTTCATTATATAGATTGCTCAATTGCAGACAGATACTGTTGAGAAGGCATATACCAAAATACATGTTAGAAAATGCTTCTGTGTTCCAAAAAAACTATAGTGAAATCACTGTTTATACTCCTTTATAGCACACCACTACTAGAACATCCCAAACATCCGTTTACAAAATAATACTGAAAAATACGTAAAAAACAGATTTAAAATCATATCGTTGTTTCTCTACATAAGACATTACAGATTGGAAAAGTGGCTGGCTATGAGAATAGAGCAAAAACGGGTAATGCTTTAACTGCATTTCAATGGCATATCTGCTCTTGATAAAAAATTCCAGATGTATACAAGACATTCCCTATCACCCTTGGCAACCGGGCAGTGTTCTTTTTCCTATATTGATATGACAGTTATTCCTAACAGCTGTTGGCATATTATTTTCTAAGTGGCACAATTACTGTCATAATCTCATGCTTTCAATACTGTTAGAAAGGAAATACAAAAAAAACCAATAGTCACTTAAAAAAATTAGTTTACACAAAGATATCTTCACACTACATAGCTTCCAACAAAAACTGTTCATCAAAAACTGCAGCAAGGTAATACACAGAATTTAGTTTCACAAAAGAAAAAAACAGCAAATGCCAAAATTTACAGATTACTCTGGTAAGTTGTTTCTTTTTCATTTCACAGAAGTGATTTCCTTCTGTCAGTGAGCTTTTCATGACAGGTCATACATGCAAAGTTTTGCCACAAGTGCTGTACATGCTAACCTCAATTTAAAGTCTGGTTACTGATCAAAGAACTCACCCCATTCCTAAGCGAAGTAGGATTTTCATAGTAACATCAAATAAAGATTTCTCTTCTGTGTTGTAAATTATTTCCATGAACAAGTTTTATTAATTACTTTTAAGAGATTCAAAACATGTAACGTTCTCACTCAGTGTGAAAATATCTTTGGTAATAAAAATGGGCCATGAGACATGACAGCTATTCAAAGTAATTAAATTTGTGATACGTTACCACAGTTCCATTATCTGGCATCATTGGTGTTCCCATATTTGCAGCTCCTTCCGGTCCCATGGAAGGACCAGGACCCATTGCAGGGCCAGGTAAAGTTCCTCTGTTGTTCATATTCATACCCATCATTGGAGGAGGGCCTTGGTTACCAGCAGGTGCTGGGCTAAACGCATCTATGCAAAACAATCTATACTTAGAGCTGTCCTATCTGCATTTTACAAGAACAAACAAACAATTTACAATATTTAAAAAGCCAAATGTACAAGACTTCCAATACTTGAAATAAATAAAAAATATTCTTTGAGACTGTACATTTATCTCAACCATCTGCTTTTAAACAGATTTTCATTAATCCTTATTATTTTGCATTAATCTGCCTCGTGTATTTGAAAATCCTGAAATTTACAGCTAAATATAGCTGTACGGCTTCTGTGCAGGAACTGAAGTGTTCATATAGCATATATATATGCAATATGCACACCACAAAACAGCAAAAACCTCAAGTGATTTTGCAGTAATTGGCAACTACAAGGCAATTTGGCTCTGCGGGGATCATAGAATCATACATTTGCAAGAACAGTTCTACTAGTATTCTGCTAACTGTATATAGTGTTACAGTATATTAGTCTAACATCTAAAAGCAATACCAGAGACGGTACTAGCTTTACAATAAATTATTCATAATATGGCATAAATAAATCTTGCATTCAAATGTAATTTATTCTAGTACAAGTACCAGAAAGCTTAAGGGAAGTTTTGGTAGAACTGAAAGTGACAGAACAGTCTCCTCCAAAACTGGTTCACAATAAGAGGTAGAAGAAAAGCTTAAAAACATCTTTCAGGGATATCATTTGGCTATAATATTGTGCTAGGAAACATCACTCTGCCAGCACCCACTAACATACTCAACGGGTAGGTAAAATTACTTTCATAACATTTTCTCATGTTGTTGTAAGAAAAAAAAAGACAGACTGATTATATAGTAACATCTGCTATTACAAAATATCAACTTTAAGACGGGTGGTGATGCGTTCCCTACCCCCCAACAATAATCCACTCTTTTCAGCCAAAACTGTGCGTCCAAAATTTAATAATGGAAGACTTGCCTTTGGAATCTAGCCTACGTTTTAAGTCATGACACCATACAAGAATATCAAGAAATCTGTCACGTTGCTAGACTAATAAACTTGGTTTTGTTTCAAAAATCAGCCTCTCAGCACAACTGTAAATTCTTTAGTAATGAATATATAAACACACATCATTGTAAGCAAGCCATTTAGCACAGATACAGTACTATGACTATCTGCAGATATGCAAAACTGCATCTTTATTACCTGCCCTGAGTACATATATCACAGCAGTCAGTGAAACCACTGCATCCAAGATACTGCTGCTAAAACTGCAGACCTGGATCCTGCAGTCGGATGCTTCTTATCCACCCACAAGCATGTCAGTTCACAGAGCAGCTAGAAGACTGTGCTACCATTCAAGAGAATTACAGTTGAATATGCCCTAAAACTGCCCTTTTAGTGTCATCCATTCAGTGACTAAGTATGGAAGGAAAAAGTCTGAACTGCCAATATAAGGACAAACCTTGATTTTCAGAGGCTAGAACTACTCTGCAGGACTATTATGATGGCAGCGCTTAGTGCTGGTAGTCGTGCCATTAACTAAAAGCAGTCAACGCTCAATTATCTGTTATTGGCTTGCTTACCAGCCTAATTAAACTTAGCCAGCTGGCCACACACAAGTAGTGTTCGCTTGTCCTTCAACTGCAACAAATTCTTACTCTCTTTATCACACAAATGCATCCATATTGCTTCCAGGGTGACATATAGAGGTTTGACAGTATAGGTTGCTACGTTATTAAGCCAGTTTCAGGAAGAGTCAGCTCTGTTAGGAGGACAACTGAGGAGTGTAACGCAAGGATACAGAGAGGCCCTGCACAGCTTCAGCAAGAGGCCACTATGGTGTTTTAGCTATACCTCAGAGGTCCTCCTAGCTCCAAAGCAGACCCCAAGAGCTAACCACCTGATTGCCTATTCTTTTTGTGGGACACTGATATTAGCAGTTAATTCACTGGACCAGGTTGACCAACAGATGGAAAGCAGTCATCGGTGTTCGTGCCACAATACACAGACACTTAAACTACATCTTTTTCTGAAATCTGGAGGGCTGAAAAAGTACACTCTAAGTGTCTGAACTGCACATACCAAGGACTGGCACAGCTGGCATCAAGCCGCAGTCAATAATCTCCATCAATGCAGAGATACTTCCAAAAAAGCTGCTTTTTTTTTAAAAAAAAAAAAACACACACACACCCCCCATTGCAAAGTTTATCAGCTGCACCTAGCATTACAGATCCAGTTAAGTGCTACGGTGAGGCACACAGATTTTCTCAGAACTTGTACGCCACAGAAAACAATGCAAAAATTAGTGGTCCTGCACAAGCCAGCCCAACGCTAATTAAATCTGTCACAAAGGTACCTTGCTTTCTAATAAGATTATAATGTGGGTATTTCCATCACTGAAGAGACATCAGCTCCCCACTGTCCCACAGGATGAAAAGTCACAAATGGCAGAGGTGAAGGCCAGTTAAAAATAAAGTTGAGAAAAGACGCCAAGACCAGCAATTTAAGGTCTACTGTAGGTTTTGGGGGTCAGGGTTTTTTCCATTGTTAAAGGGCTAGAGAAAAAAAAAACATCTCTACAGTGAGTTAACCTAAAATCCAGATACTGTGGAAACAAACACTTCTTTACCTACTTGCTATGGATATTTTCCCCTTTTTAAAATAGTAGTTCACTGCTACTATAACTTCTTTTGGAACTATACATTTATTTCTGAAAACATTTGTATCAAGTTTAAAATCAAAAGTCATAGCACAAAGCTTACAAAGCAAGACTATGATGAACATCACTGTTAAACATTAAAACCTGACAAGGAAAGGGCTGACTGTGAATCGCTTGCTATAAATGCCCGTTTGAAATCTGTACGTAAAAAGTGTACCTTGTGGATCTGGACAGCTGGCATTAGTAGTTTCCACAGTATCAATATTCACAAAGTCACCTAATTAAATGAAATTTTCAAGTAGACTGCAAAAATATGCAAAAGTACAACTAAAAAATAAAAATAATTTAGTCACAATTTATGCCTCAGCTTATTATTTGTAAATAACTTCACATTTTCCTTCAGAATTATTTTTTAAAGCTTTTCATCTTCACTGAAAGAAAAAGCCTGTTTCTGTTTTGCAGCTATAAATGCGTCTCAATTAATAAATGCAAGGAAATAACAAATAACATTTTAAAATCTGGACAGAGCAGATTCATTAGTCTACAAATTCACATTACTCAAAAGGTCAAGTGACAAGGTTTACCAAGTTTTGTATGTACTTTCAAATTTAAAATATGCAAAAATATTACTAACTTTTCTAAAAATTATCATCTTAATTTATTTTAAATGAACATTAGGAAGCTTCCAAGAGATATATATAGACAGTTAATATAGTTGAATAAGATTTATTTTTTTTTAAGAAATAGGTTCTAGGTTTCAGTCTTGTTTAAAAGCAGATACTCAGGTTAAGTAGGATTCCAAACTGTTTCAGTCTGCGTATAAGGAGCAAGCACTCATTATTAAGAACGTACTTTTCTAGACTTCACAGTAACAGCTTTTAGCAGTGACAATATTTTAAATCACAAAAGTGAACTGAGAATATTTGCAAATACAGACTTGCAATAAATCAGTAGAACAACCACCACATTATTCACTAATCTTTTGGCAGGTATGTCAACAAGAACTTGCCAATTTTAAGTTCTACATCATTTCACTGCGTGCAATTACAGCCTCAACTTCTCTGAATAGGAAGTCCCTTCGAAAGTACACCTAATACTTTCCGAACAGAAAATTCCTATTTTGTATCATATAATTTCTACAGCATCATCTTTCCTGGCCTTTTTGTTTCTCTGAACTTGCATACCACATTTTTTCCCCACAGGTAGTCAAAACAATAAAATAAAGATACACATTGGAAAAAAAAACAGCTGTCTGGAAGCACAATATGTGAGATCTTTTATATTTCCTAATACTGTTTACTCCTTTTTACAAGTAGTTGTCACTAATTAATAGTGCTTGAGTAACATGTACAGTCCCAAAGAAAAAGAAATTTTACATTACAGAAGCCTTTTTCCTTCAGATCCCTACCTCCCATGTTTATTGCTCCACGAGGACCCATATCACCCATTCTCATTTCCTGTTCTCTCTGAAAGTAAACATAGTTTTCATGGTCAACCTATCATTCTTAGAACTTAAAACATTCCTATTGACTCCATGAAAATAAAAAATTTTCACGTTTCAAAGTTTCCATTGATTACAAAAATGTAATTGATTACAAGGAATGAAGTTAATTATACTTCCCTGTTTTCATAAAATCAAATGGAACAATAAGTTCAGTATAGCAATGCTGTACATTTTTGCATAATGCTAAAGGTTAAGTATCACAAGTTTATCAGATGCAGTGGTCTAAAGTTCCCAAATAGTTCTGTGGTCAACTGCAAATGAACCCATCTTCACACAGTGTTCTTCATTAGTAAGAAGAATTATATTTACATTTTAACTGTATATACTGAGGTCTTATTACAGTATTGCCTAAAGGCTGTTGTTCAATAATAAAGTCAAGCTGGCTTCACAACTCAAAAATGCTTCTGTTGATTGGAAACCAAGCTCTGATGTGTTACGTTAGATAAACTCAGCCTGCCAGGTCACCTTTGTTCAAACAGTTTTGATTTAACTTGGTGATAGTACACATTTTATTAAATTATATCATGCTATTGCTATGTCAGTTCAGATACTGACCACTCCTTTGAAACCAGCATATAAATGTAGTTTCAACATAAACTATATAACATGCATTTATACTAAATAGACAACACATCAAATTGATCCAGATTGAACTGATGCTCAGTCTGTCACTACTGATCATGAACCACAGCCTGCTGTAAAACAATACTCAGAAGATAGTACTCAGAGTGGCAAAAATCATCACTTAAGAGGACAACAAAGTACACCTATCACAGATAATTCCAAGGGATTTTAGTATTAGTTTACATCAAAAGGATGAAATGGAAACAAACTTACAGTTCAAAATGAAAACTAATGAAACTTACACCAAAAAAAATTTCTCCTGAACTTTCTGCAACAACATTAACATATATTCCACTCAAGTGAACACGCATGTGCTGAGAATAAGCATATGCAAAAAAAAATTTACCTGATTCTGAAAATTGTTTCACTTATGATTTAAGAGTATAAGTTCAGATGCACTTTGAAAACAATTCCATACACTAGACGACTGAATCGGTCTTGCTAAACAATCTTTAAACTGAAGTATTAATCAAATCAAAATACATTCATAGTATTTTTACGATTTCACAGAAGTCCTTTTCGTTCAGTCATGTTTGAGATGCCAATCTCAACATGAGTCTTCTATCTTCACACACTTAGAGCAGCAGACACCAATATTTGACAGAACACAGTCAAGAGTTTTGTAAAAATATCCTGGTATGGGAAATTTTCATAAGATACATGACAAAAGGCTCTCAGGTCAATAACTTTGCTTCTAGAAACTCATCTTAACCTAAAAAATGTACTTAACATAAGAAGATCATGCACTATTTTTGAAAAAAAAAATAAGGCTTACTGTGGAGAGGAAAAGTAAGGCCTTGTAGCTAAAAGACACAGGCAGGTTTTAAGGTCCAGCTATGAAAAGCTGCTGATGAACACCAAGAAGGACGACTTCTTCGGACCCTAGAACTCACATTAAACCTTTGTAATAGAACATGCAACTACTTTGTCAGACCTTTCACAGTAATGTCGACTGACACTAAGTAAAATCAGCAGCCCTATTGGGATCAATCATACACATAAATTGATACCAAGGAGTTAGTCACAAAATCAGCATATAAACTTGTTGATATCAGTACGCTTTTACACTTCAGCCCTGACATGAAGAAACAGAAGGAAAAGTGGTACAACAACCCTAATAACAATGAAGTAATTATTTGCCATTTTGTAGCTTTAACTTTGGTGTTGAATTATTACTATAAAAAAAACATTTCAGCTATGGACTCAAGATCCATGAATGTGCCTTATGATCTCTGCTTCTTGTTAATCTATCAACATGCCTAGAAGAATTATTATTCCTACTTGCATGTTCACAACTTATCATGTTCTTTTGAATTTTCAGCATGAAGAAATTCTTCTATACAGTTAGCAAGGAATTAGCAAATTTAAGACAAATCCCTGTCAAATAAAATACTCAATTTCAAATGTTAACTTACAGCATATATCATTAATGTAATCAATTGCCTGACACATCAACTATAAAAACACGTACTTAGATAATTCACCAAATCCTGTATTTGCAGGAGTCCAGATTGTAACAAAAATTCAGTTCTATATCACACAACTCATGTCCTAGACAGCTATTTACTATGTGAGCATGAACAAGTTATTGCAGGTAAGTTAGGTCAGCTATTCCATGGGTTTTGCCCAAAATACAACAGATAAAGGAATACCAACAGGCAGTTATGACAGAGTAGCTGAACCAGTGCTGGTTGATATTCCAGCCCACCTGAGAGCTTTGTTCTTGGATACTGAAGCCCTTTGCAGAACATAAAAATGATAACGTTATCTTCTCAGAGCTTCTCTTCCTCACTATGGGATTGCTCATTCTTCTGCTGAGTACCAGCCTGCTTCAGCCCCTTCCCTGAAGCCACCCATAACTACCCATTAATAGGGAGTTAAAATTGAGCAGCAAGAGAGGAGGGCTAAACTTTTACTACAGAAATATGCAGAGAAGCAATTAAGAACCTCTGAAGTCACCTGGTACCTGGAAAAACACCTTAAACCGGAAGAGAGTAAGAAAAATAGATGATATGCAATTATAGGGGGAAAAGAAAGCCATAAGACAAAGGATGTGCAGTAAAGTGTAATTTAAGCTTTGGAAAGATTTAGAAAAAACACCCCCCAAAAAAAACCCCAAAAAATAAAGGGAAACAAACAAAGAATAATACCCTATTGTAAAAGGATAATTCTTTACACAACTCAATAAAACTTTCCAAATGACTTCTACTGTAGGGTTCTTGTAAAATACTTCAGAACCACTAATACAAACAAACCTCAAGAAGGTCTGATTCATCTGAGTAATTTACTTTTAGAAAAACTGCTATGATGGCAACTATAGTATTAGACCTCCTAATTACTTTAGATACAAGCATTAAAAATGAGATTTCGTCACAATTCCAACTCCTTTTAATGTCAACTGTAATAAGATCTACACAAAAATACTGAGTACACCTAGTTTTCAAGTTACATATATAGTGTACATTTAATATAGTACAGATTCAACTCTTTTTACAAATACTAGAAACAAGATTTCTCAACTATTCGAGGTATATCATGTGCAATCTCCTTACACCTCAACTGATACCAGTAGTATAAGTATACAGAGAACTGCCACAATGATTCTTTTGGGGTTTTAAATGTATTTTTTTAAGCCCATCCTATAAAAACATTAAACTAACCATTTCGAAAAGGCACTTAAGAATGTGTCAGATGCAATTCCCTTCTTACAATGAAAATAAAAATACAAGTAGTTACAAAACTGAGGTTTTTTACTGACAAAACAATACTACTTTTTTTTTCCCCTCAGAAACAGGTCTTGCAACCGCAACAGCCCAAAAGAAAGAAGAGAAAATTAAGAATCCTAAGAAAATGAAAAGTCTTTTCTCCAAATGATGTAATATTCACAGTAACAAAACTGTCAAAAATTATAGTATGGAATAAATATGGCATGGAATATTTTAGAAAAGCAAAAAGCAAGATATCAATACAAATTTGATCAAAACCAAACAACAGATCATTTAGTTTTCTTCATGTATTTGTGGCCAGGAGATGCACATCCTAATAACACAGAACTATTCACTCACCTTTTAGCTAAGGAATGGCGGCCAAAATAATGCTAAAACACAGATCAAAAACATGCCTTATCATAAAAAAAAAAAGAACACTTACCCCATAGACTTACACTTGTACATTAAAATCAGCAACTTAATTAGCACTTATTTCTAAGTGGTGTGGGTAGACCAAAACGTAATTCACAGTGCTGTTGATTCTCACTTCTTTTCATTAACATAGAAACTGAATTCTCCTGTCTAGCAGACTTCATACTTGTCAAAATAGGCAAGATGTTTCTGTACCTCTTATCAAAACTCATTACTCTCTCCTAGAGTGGTTTATTTTACCTAGAAAGAATTTAATGAAATAAAAAATATTTCCAAAGGCCTCTCTGAGAGGCATAAGTCCTTTAAACCTTACACAAAATTGTAATTTACTGAAAGATACCTATATTTTAAAGATATAAAAGTGGTTAAAATTGCTAGTTTGGCACTCGAAACTATAATTTGGGGAATACTTTTGATTGCCTTTTCCTCAGAATAGTCTACTACTACAAATCAAAGACTAGTTGGAAGTTAACCTGCCAGCAAGGAGTTAAAGTAATAAAAGTCGCCTTTTCACCTTTCCATATTTGGTTAATCCATCAATTAGGATCTGTATGTAAGATCTAAAAGTTACACATCTCAAAGTAGTTAATTTTATTCTATTACATGCAGTAATATTAAATAATTTTAAGTATTAATCTTCTTCCAAAACGTAAGATTTCTGTGTCCTCCTGAGCACTGCAATCTAAATCCAGAGCTAACCCTTCTCTGAGCTGGGCATCGCACTAGATGATCCCAGAGATCTTTTCTAAACTACTCAAGAATTCTACAAACTGAATGACATCTCCACCAAGGACTTTCGAAAAAACTAAGCTCTGTTACCTCACACAAAATTACGTAAGTAAACACGTTACACTAGGTAACAACTAAAGTAAATGTAGCTATAAAACATGCAGCTTACAGGAAACTACATGGCCCTATTTTTAAATAGGAATTCTAATGAAAATAATTTTCATTAGGTTAAATAGCTGTCAACAGAACCAGAAAAACATTCTAACAGGGATAATGCAGATACTTAAAGCCAATTTCCTCTTTGGTGACTCAAGTCATGAACACAGTTTATGGAGATGACTCACTAAATTACATGATTAAAAAACTATACATTAAAAAAACTCAACACATCAGTAAAAACAGGAATACATATTGCATGAAACAATTGCAGATACATATATTCGAGTAAACGCAACAAGTTGGAAAAACGTTCCTAATAAAAAAAAATATAATTCTAGCTGTTTACAAAAAAAATATTTCCCTTTATTATTTATTATTAGTCTAATGCATTTCTTAAATATTTCCATCATTTCAATAACATTCTAAAGGAATCATAGAATGGTTGGGTTGGAAGAGACCTTTAAAGATCACCTAGTTCCAACCCACCTGCCATGGGCAGGGACCTCTTCCACTACAGCAGGTTGCTCAAAGCCTCATCCAACCTGGCCTTGAACACTTCCAGGGATGGGGCAGCCACAACTTCTCTAGGCAACCTGTGCCAGTGAAACACTTCTTCCTTAGATCCAATCTAAATCTACCCTCTTCCAGTTTAAAGCCATTGTCTGTTGTCCTATCAGTACATGCGCTGGTAAAAAAGTTCCTCTCCGGCTTGCCTGTGGGCCCTCTTTAGGTACTGGAAGGCTGCTAGAAGGTCTCTCCAGGCTGAAAAATCCCAACTCTCTCAGTGTGTCTTCACAGGAGAGGTGCTCCAGCCCTCAGATCATTTTATTGAAACACGGGAATTTATTTTAAAACTAATTAAGAGCAAAAGTATGGCAATGTATTGGAGAAAAACCTCCATGCACTACATGTTCTTTGCTTTTTGTTTTGGAAACAAACAAGAAAGGTCTTCAACTTCTGTGGGTCCTTCCTTCATTTTCCTTCTACATCTTTTGGAGAGCACTCAGTTGCTGAGGGTAGTCCTCAGCATCTAAACTCCACAAGAAAAAAAAAAACGCAGTTGAAACAAGCCAAAAAATAATTACTACCCTAAGCTGAAGTTATTGTTTAAATAAACACAAAAAATATTTTACCCCAAACAATGTTTTAAAATCATAAGTGTATTGTAATAAAAAATACCACTAAACTTCTATTAATGTGCAAGACAGCTAACAGTGTATTAAAAACATCAGTCTTAGAAAAGCCTCTCAGTGCATTACCTAACATACATTAACACTGGAAAAGACAGAAACGAATTGCAGTTTTGTGTGTGAGAGAGAGAACACACTCAACACTTCAACATTTAGAAGAAACTGTTTTCAAAAAGAAAGTTACATATTATCTTAAATTCACCTTTATTTTAACACCAGCTGTTTCTGATCTTTACAAAATGGAAGACAGTTTAAGATCTTCCCGTGTTCAGGTAAAACTAGCTTCTACCTTCCAAAACATGCAAGTTGTGGTTTTTTGGGGAGAGTACAGTGTCAAACAACTCTGATTTCTCCCAGTATGCTTGTTTTCTAAGTCATCTTCCTACAGCTGGATGAAAAACCAAATGGGGAAAAAAAGCTGGCTTCCTTTCAACACAAACCTCAGGTGATGTTTAAGTCAGGACTACACTGACAGTTTTGGAAAAGAAAGCAGTTTAATTGCACCAATATTACTCATATTGCAAAAACATTTAGAGGACAACTCAATAACCAGCAAAATCGCTAATAACTTCGAGTGAAAACTGTCTGCAGTAAAGAGTCACTCTCAGTAAACTGTTAAAATACTGACAAAACTTAATTACTTTGTTTTTTCCCAAATTTAAATTTGGGGTAGAAAGTAAACTAGATTAGGAAAACCATCCAAAATACTTGCAACTGTTAAACAAGGGAGACATTTTCTCACTCCTATGTCATAAGAAGGACAAAACACTGCTCTGAGCTACATGGAAAAAACACGGCAAACAAACAAGAAAAGACAAACAAAATTCAAAATTATGTGAAAAAAACGTGCATAATCATTACAGGTTTTCCTCTCAGAACAAGTCAACGAAAAAAATATTTAACTGAGCCCAAAAAGGTAGCAGTATAAACTTTTTGGTTTTTTTGAAAGACCTTCTAGCAGCCTTCCAGTACCTAAAGGGGTCATACAAGAAAGCTGGAGAGAGACTTTTGACAAAGGCATGTACTGACAGAACAAAGGGCAATGGCTTCAAACTGAAAGAAGGGAGATTTCGATTAGATCTAAGGAAGAAATTCTTCACTCAGAGTGGTGAGCCACTGGAACAGGTTGCCCAGACAAGTTGTGGGTGTCCCATCTCTGGAAGTGTTCAAGGCCAGGTTGGATGAGGCTTTGAGCAATCTAGTCTACGACGTGTCCCCGCCCACGGCAGGGGTGTTGGAACTAGATGTTCTTTAAGGTCCCTTCCAACCCAAACCATTCTATGATATTAACAGACACTTTATCATTAAGATAACTGAGAAAGCCGTCACTGATTTGGATGCAGAGGTATCTTCAATATTAAAAACTGGCCATCACTATTACAGAAGTTGTCTACATGACTACGGATTTTTCTGAATGTCTTCATCTAGTGACTTTAGACATTAAAGTTGAGAATTGCAGTCTTTTACAGAAAATATTGAAAAGTCTCAATAATTTGAATAAAAGCACAAATAAATATATTCTCAGAAAAAAACTTACATGCTTTTTAAGACCTTTTATCACATAAGCTACTGCAGCTTCATTTTACACAGAAGGCACACTTTCAGAATGCTGTATCATAGAATGGTTTAGGTTGAAAGGGACCTTAAAGATTATCTAGTTCTCCTATTTCTATTTGTTTCATTTTTTGAATGGCAGTAATGACATTAAAAACATAAATTAATTACAGTTCAAAAGCTGAACATAACACAAATATTTATAATTTGTAATCAATTTAAGGCACTTAACTGTTTACTTACCTGCAAAACTACTTTCTGAAAGCAATACCCGCCATATCTCCAAGTTCACAACTGATACATGTAATACAATCACATTACATTCACAACATATTCACATCGATGGAGGTATATTAGAGAATTTTATGCTGCAGCTTAGAGTTATTCTGGGTTTATTTTAGCTACAGAAATGTCATGAGAGTAAGTATCAAAACAAACATTCATGGAAGCATGGAGGATACCTTACTTTCATACAACAAGTTGTAAATTATTTACTTTAAGATGTACTTCACAGTTCACCCTGGTGGGTGTGGAGTTCAAGGGCTGTTTAACTGGTAATAAAGTCTGGGCTAACTGTACCATCATGTAGAAATACACTAAAATATTCAACTGAAAATCGTGTGTTATAAAACTATGCTGCATTTTAGAATTCCTAAATGTTAAATTTTCCTCGCACATGAAACAAATCTAGGTAAATATTTAAATAGAGTGAACACTGGACAGATTCAAAACAACAACTTTCCCGAACTGGAAAACTCAAGGATGAGATGAAGTGAAAGTCATCAATGTTTACTTAGAAGAAAAATTAACCAGCCAGGAATATACTTTCTAAGTGTTTATGTAAAATTCCAACTCCTCCTTAGCTGGAATGCTGAATAAAACACTGCAAAATCAACTTAAAACACCATAAAAGCAGCACTAATTATAGCCACAGTACACTAAGCATGACTCTTCCGCAGACTTTTGCATGAACAATTTTTCCTCACCAAGTAGATGTTTTATACACTGACTGAATTTGTAAACAAAAAAGTTTAATTGTAGTTGCTATCCCATAACTGATCTGAGTTACCAAGTGATTAGAACATGCAAATATATGCCAATATGAAGCTGGAAGCCAAAGTTTCAAAGCATAATTTCATTGCTACAACGAGGTCCTGTAGAAGAAATTTCTAACTCACATATGCAGCTTTTTATACACGTTACAAACGTTGCGTACAATCAGAATAGTTCAATTTTTAAGATTTCCTCAACAAAAAGTCTGGCCTGTCTACACATATAGCACTTAAACATACTAAACATGAACAAAGAAGCATCGATGAAACTTCCTGGCATGAAACCAGGCTCCATATTTTACAGCTCTCCATAGTTTTTCAGCTAGTACTTTTATACAACATGAAGGTCATTTACTGTGAGACAGGAGCACGATGAGATCAACTTGAATGAAGACACACACCTACCATTTGAACAAACATCGTTTGACTAAGGAAAACAATATATATTGTACCAGGCAATTCTAGTGTTTTAATTAAAAGTTTTAAGAAACTGTTCATCCGAAAAAATCCAAATGGATTAAGAAGAATTTTTCTACTTAAATTCCCCGACCCAAAACCACACACGGTAACTCTTAAGCTACAGTGCCTGCTTTCATCAAAATACATCTAACAAAAGCTACTATTTTATTTATGTACTATAGACCCAAAGGTCAGAACCATGTTAAGGACACAATGAGAATCACAATGAATAGGGACAAACAAAAATAGCTAGTTCTTACCTAAAGAACATAAAAGTTCCCCTACAGATAAACAAATGTTTAATAATTCAGAAAGGGCAGGTGGAACAAACGCACAGACTCCATAAGTAAAAAAAAAAAAATTAAATATTATTTAAAACTGCATTATATACAGAAGAGAAACAAAACCTGAAAAACCTAATTTTGACATCATTTTGTCTTTTCAGACCATAGAATTATTTCGGTTAGAAAAGATCTTGAAGATCAAGTCCAACCATTAACCCAACACTGCCAAGACCACCACTAAACCATGTCCCTAAGCACCACATCTACACGTCTGTTAAATACCTCCAGGGATGGTGACTCAACTGCTTCCCTGAGAGGCCTGTTCCCATGTTTGACAACAAGTGAATAAATTTTTCCTAATATCCAATCTAAACCTCCCCTGGCACAAC
Organism: Tauraco erythrolophus; assembly: GCF_009769465.1. NCBI lineage: Eukaryota > Metazoa > Chordata > Aves > Musophagiformes > Musophagidae > Tauraco > Tauraco erythrolophus. The sequence continues at coordinate 117,233,729 of NC_141465.1, read as the reverse complement.
TTGAGGCCATTTCCTCTTGTCCTATCACTTGCTGCTTGCAGGAAGAAACTGACATCCACCTCCCTACAACCTACTTTAGGGAGTTGTAGAGAGCAATAAGGTCTCCCCTCAGCCTCCTTTTCTCCAGGCTAAACAACAACAGTTCCCTCAGCTGCTCTTCGTAAGACTTGTGCTCTAAACCCTTCACCAGCTTCATTGCCCTTCTTTGGACACACTCCAGCACCTCAAGGTCTTTCTTGTAGTGAGAGGACCAAAACTGAACACAGTACTTGATGAGTGGCCTCAACAGTGCCAAGTACAGGGGGACAATCACTTCCCTAGTCCTGCTGGCCACACTATTGCTGATACAAGCCAGGATGCTATTGGCCTTCTTGGTCACCTGGGCACACTGCTGGTTCATATTCAGCCAGCTACTGACCAACACCCCCAGATCCTTTGCCACTGGGCAGCCTTCCAGCCACTCTTCCCCAAGCCTGTAATGTTGCATGGGTTGTTCTGACCCAAGTGCAGGACCCAACACTTGGCCTTGTTGAATCTCATACAACTGGCCTCGGCCCATCGATCCAGTCTGTCCAGATCCTGCTGAAGATCTTTCCTATCCTCAAGTAGATCAATGCTCCTACCCAACTTGGTACTATCTGCGAACTTTATGAGGTTGCACTCGATCCTCTTGTCCAGGCCACTGATAAAGAGATTAAACAGAACTGGCCCCAGTACTGAGTCCTGGGGAACACCACTCGTGACTGCTCGCCAACTGGATTTAACTCCATTCACCACAACTCTTTGGGCCTTGCCATCCAGCCTGTTTTTTACCCAGAGAAGAGTATGCCTGTCCAAGCCATGAGCAGCCAGTTTCTCCAGGAGAATGCTGTAGGAATCCGTGTCAAAGGCTTTACTAAAGTCTAGGTAGACAGCACCCACAGCCTTTCCCTCATCCACTAAGTGGATCACCTTGTCATAGAAGCAGATCAGGTTAGTCAAGCAGGACCTGCCTTTTCTAAACCCATGCTGACTAGGCCTGATCAGCTGGTTGTCCTGTACATGCAACACGATGGCACTCAAAATGATCTGCTCCATAATCTTCTCCAATGCCACAGTCGGACTGATAGGCCTGTAGTTCCCCAGATCCTCCTTCCAGCCCTTCCTGTAGATGAGAGTCACATTTGCTAACCATCTTTTGTATTAATACACTTAGAAAAGACTCTTACTAGCTAACCTGCCACAAGTATATCAACAAAACTGCATTCAGCAACGCTAGTAAAAGCTGTGTGCTTCAAGTCATGTATAATCAAAACTAATACAAATACTCTTTCATCCTACACAACGCTAAGCCTAAATTATTGAGTCATTAGCCACCCTAGGAAACCATAATGTTCAGGAAAAAATCTTTAAATGGTAAACCTTAAATAAATTTAATTGACTCTTTAAACATTATTTTCTATTAACCAAGATATTAAACTCTCCATCTGAACAGTTACAAAAATATTTTAATTAAAAAATAGCATCTAGCCTGGTATCAAGACAGGCAGTCTCACTAAGACAAGTTACTTTCTATGTCTCGGCTTACTGCAGTGGAAAATTTTAATCATGGCAATGCTACTGAAGCAAAACATTAGAGGCTATGCAAAAGGTCAGAGGCTTACTGCTCATACTAAGGAAAAAAATACTCCGAAGGCATTGCCTCTTGAGAGAGAAGCCAGATCTATAAATAAGCTTTCCTCACTCTAAGCAATAAATTAACATGTTTCCTCACATCAAAAATATTATTTCTACACTTGCTTATTGCTTCTTAGGTGTTTTATTTTCTTTAAACACAGACCTTTTGAATAAAGACAAACTTTTCTAAGCAGAGGAACTTATTTTGGCTGCAAGTCTCAATGCCACCAAGTAAGATCTCAGGATTTAGACAGGTGGATGAGTCCAAAATAGGTACCAAGTAGAAAACTGAAACTTAAATTTCTTCTTAGTCTGGGTAAATACGTGTACAAACTCCAAGTCAAACTTAACTCCAGTAGCTGAGGAAAAAAAAATGAAAATTATTAAGGCAAATATTAATTTTAGCATCTTCAAAATATGTAGGGCATCAAACAATTACATTAACAAAGGTTTTTTCTAAATTATTTATAAAAGCCTCATTCTTACTTGCCAGAAGATGCAAAACTGAAGAACCTGGCATTTGAGGAACAATAGGTAAACAGATTTTTTTAAACTTGTAAGCAGTAACAATTTTCAGAAATTATACAGAATTTCAGAATAATTATAAGCATATAGACTTATTAAATCTGCTTTTTAATAGATTTTTCATTTTTTATCTCTATAATCCATGAAATATTAGAAGCTAAGTATGCAAATAGAGTATTCTATAATCAAGCACACCAGATGCATTTGAAGTCCTTCCATTAATAACTGAACAAAAATGGCATCTAAATCTGAGGCCTGAGGAAACACCAAGACTGACAAAGACTCATAATTTTGCCATTGCATATGAAGACACTTCAGAAAAGTGTTCTTTTAGTTTCTGGATCCTTTAGTCTTACTGAAAGAAAATTAAGTTATAAATAAAACCAGACAATCTGAAAAACATGGACAAAATATTCCTTATCAATTACTGTAGAACAAATCTGGGAATGCTTACAAGTAGTACTGCAACATCTAAATTCATACTGGAGATTTATGCACTTCTGGCAGCACATTAGGGACAAAAATTACATGAATAGTCACTTGTTCTGTTTTCAAGTTCACACGAATTAAGTATTAGTAGGTTCTAAAGCATTTTATGCAAACAGAAGATGATGGCAACAGAATAAAAGATTTTAGTCTCCTGAACATCTGTAACATAACCAACACAAATAAAACTTATCACATTACCCTAAATATTCACAGTTCACACACACTGAAATACAAAGTTATAAGTTAAATGTAATATTGTAATGATTATTTGCGCCATTACTGAAAAATTACCTTAGTAGCATCCTTGATACACATAAAAACATTATCTAGAAAGCCAATTATGAACCATACTCAAATGGTCAGGAAATAAATACTTACAACTAAGAAGTATCTTATTCCACAAATAGCTTTGGTTTATGTATACAAACACATAACATGCTACAAAAAGATGGCTGAAGTTCTGCATTGATTTTTATCCTTTTCACACTAAAGTAGATGAGACAGTTAAAATAGTTTTGATACCTGGCACTAAATTAAAGGCTGAAAATAATTTATTTAGTTTCTGAAAATAATACAATGTGAATATTTTAAGGCCAGTTAAGGAATTATTATTCTTGCCTAAAGCACCAAATTTAGTATCTAAAACACTATTTAAGGAACAGAAGAAATGCAAGATCTAAGCATCTATCTACTGATTATGTATCACTGCAATCCTGCAAAAATAAAAAATAATTAGTGCTACTGCCAGAACTAAGACCACCTACAGAAACACAAACTGTGTATTTATAAACTGCTTGCTCAAAGGCCTAGCCTATGCTACTTTATGCGTATGAAGAAACTTGATCACGGAAGTAGAACCACTGCAAGAAAGCAGGAATGTTCTGTCAGGTTGGTTTTTGGTTTTTTTAGTTCTATATAAAACAACCTGCCTGTCTCCAAGCTAGTTTTACCTTAAAAGGCTTTTATGGTGTAAAACATTAACTACTTACTTCTTCCATGAGCATGTATGCTGGATTGCAATAAGGAGGTAATTCATCTCTCCCAAACTCTACAAAAGAGCTTTTATAAAGCAGCTTAGCTTTACAGCAGTTTGTTAAGAAACAGAGACTATATTCATACAACCTCACAAAACTTCACCACCATCGGCTTCATTAAGTTCACTAGGCTGTCGAGATAAAACAACCAAAATTTATTATTAGTAGAAAGCAGATCAAATTTGAAAATATCTTGGAAATTTTTATTAATTTATTATCGGATATCTGCCTTAGCTTAGTCGAGTTTTGAGTAAGGTAGGAAACAATTCTGCATTCCGTGAAAATTCACACTTCTTACATAACTGGGCTTTTGAGCATAATGGAATCAGAAAATAAAAAAAGCAGTTCTATTCACTTAAGAGCCAAGAAGTATAAAAAAACTATTCCTATATTACAGAAATTCAAGGAAATCTAACTGATAGTCGTCTTTCAAAAATGCCTACTACTTAACTTGCAAGTGAATGTAGAAGTTAGGGATAAGATAAAGCTCACTAGGCTCAAAATAATGAAGAAATGGGAAGCTACATTTATAAACTGTTCCAAAGAAAGACAAAACTCTTAGAACAACGACTAAAATTTTTATTTTCAGTCAAGTTTCTGGCATTCCTGAAGCTATGGACTTTGTTGTTGTTTTGGGATGTGCTTTTTTACTCTCTTGCTCTCATCTGTCTTACAGCTTTTGACCCAAGACCACTGCAATCTTCGCTTTGAGGCAATCTCCGCTGCTTTAGCAGCTGCCACTTCGTGCTGATGCTTACAAAACATACTTGAGCAGAAGAGCTTCTGTGTAAGAAAAACTAAAGGAAAGCAAAACATCTAGAAATAACTCTTTAAAAGACTAAGAGATAAAAAAGTAAAGTATTTAATATACAGTCTTACATGAAAAAACAGTCAGCACTGAGAAGTTGAAATTGATGAACTCACACGAACCAGTTCCTTAAGTATGCAAGTTACACTTGAAAAAGGGGGAGTTTGCTTAGAGAAGAGGACAAGGACATGCAAAAATCTGAACTCCCTCTCTAAACCATCAGTAAGAGGAGTTGTAAGCCATAGGCCAGTATGACAGCTATTGTTTCATTAAGTACAATACCAACATGACACTATTTTGCAGTGTTACCACAGAACTAAATCTGTGCACCATAAAGCTAAGACTACAACTCCTGCATATTTTGGTCTCTTTTGTAGACACACAAAAACTATTTTAACACACTAAATCCAAATCACTCTTTTCACTCTTCTAAGTTGGTGACATGAATAAAAGTAGTTCCTGGAACTGGAAGTACTTGGTAAAAAGGCTCTGATGGAGACGCAACATAACAATGTAAATCTACGTGAGCCATTCATAATAGGATAGTAACCATTGCGCACTTTGAATACTTAACGTATTACTAGCTCTTAGAAGTACTATATTTAAAAAAAAAAAAATATTTGTGCTGCTGAAAAATAAAACATGGCTTAAAGTCACCATCAGTAAGCTCCTCTTTTAGGAAAAAATATGTAAGCAAAACAAAAACTACCAAAATATTACAAGAAAATAAATTTCCTGATTAAGCTATCATGAAATCAGAATGCACATACATTGAGCTGTCACAGCAGATTTTAACTGACTTTTACAAAGCAAGGGAAAAACCCTAACCAATACAACAGTGTTTATCAATAATGTGGCTACTAGAGATCATACAACTAGATTAATGAATTGTTTAGGCATCACTAGGCTGCCCTTTATCTTAATAATCAATAAAATCAAATTTTTATTGCACATCACCATGAATAAGAATGCTTCAGGAAGACAAATCCCCACATAGAAAATATTTTTATCATCTGTAACTAAACCGAGTATCTGGTAACTGCATTAAACTTGATTACAAGATGTTTTTCAAAAGTAGTCATACTGAAAAAAAATCAAAAGTTTAACAAGTTACAGAAAAGATACAGAAAGAAGCTTTAAACAGGAAAGCCTAATTTTGCAGCCTCACATGAGAGGTTCCAATTCTGATTGTCATTGCACTTACCCTTTATATCCTTCTTTTATAGTGAACAGTAAAAAGGGATAGGATATAAGTGAAGGAAGCTTACTTTTCAAAGCTTTTAAGAAACAAAAACAAGGATTAGAAACAATTATTATTTTCCTTCTAAATACATGGTTGGTAGAAAACTTCAATGTATTACAAGGATTATGCCAAGAGAGTTTATTTATCAAGACTTGCTATGGTAAAAAACTACCCATCAGTATCATAAAATGCAATTTTCACTAGGAGGCAACTTTTAAACTCTTAAAACAGAGAGTAGCTTTTTTTCAGTGTATGTACAATGGTAATCTGAGACTAGAAGTAATTAGCAGATGGAGTCTGTACACAGTAGACAAGCAATAGCAGGAATAAATAAAAAAAATTTAGTTGTATAGGAAATTCTACTAAATTGAAAAAATATTTGATGTATCATTTTGCAATCTCCAGAAATGGTTTACAATTTTTTTCTGCTGCAAAATGCAAAGGCTTTTTCAAATTCCCATGCACGCTACACGACTTAAGTACAGATATCTAAAGACATGTTCTAACGAACACCTATAAATGATAGGCCATGCTTAGAGTTACATAGCTGTCCTTATTAGAAACAATGGCTAAAGAAAGTAAATACATATATCACTTCCAATTTTGTTTCAATTCTTCCTCTTTTAAGGGCATTAGAAGTGAAATAAGTCAACACATGACTACAATAATAAAGAGTAGTCTGAAGACCAGAGAAGACATTTTTTTTAAATGATCGTATATGCCACTTCAACTTCACATGATATTAAAAACCACACCTGTTCTGTATATTCCTTCATGTAACACTTTCGGTAGGCTTGTCACTGCACAGCTACATCTATATATTCTTGCAGTGTATTAATCAATTCCAGATGAACACATGATTCCAGTAAGGCAACTCAGTGGGAAAGCTATATACTCTTCCAAAGCATACTTCCATCTTTACCTTTCCCCTAAAAAACCTTCATCATACAAAAGTCTCCAAAATTATGCATAGTGATTGAAGTGCTTTTCATTTGAACCATTCCTCTTCTCTCCTTACGCTACTTTTTTGCCATGTCCAGCACATCAACTTGAACAGTTTCTATTCACACAGAGTTCAGAATTCAAAGATGTGGATAAGCACGAGGATGGCCAAACTGTGGCAAGCAATTCAAGCACAGAGGGTAAGTAACATTATCTCAACACAGTTGCAAGAAGAAAACCAGCAGTGGTTCCTGTGGCCAACATTATCTAGTTTTACCAGCACCCCAAGCTGCAGGGTATAGGCCACAATCTCCAAACAGCAATGCAATCCCAGGGAGCTGCTGCTATCTCAAGCCTGTGGGCTGGCTCCCCAGCTTCCCCCTCCTGCAGCTCTCTGCAGTGAGTAGCATGGGTCTCACAGACCAGCCCCAGGAGATTTTGACAGGTAGTTTACCGGGTCAGAAAGTCAGGCCACTCCAAAGAGGCTACATGAAGATATGAGGTGAACTTAAATTTCATATTTGGCACTACAGAAGTCACAATCAGTAAGTGTTATTTCTAAATTATATCAGACAATTGTTATATGCTATTACACAAAGTATGTTTAATAGTATGTGGGAATACACTAAAGGACATGAAGTTTTGAATTCTTGATCTTCATCACCTCAAAGAAAAGACATGCTGAAAGTAGCTTTCTTCTACAGTGAGAGCTCATACAGAAATAAATGATGGATTGTTTTTTTGCTGCAAGTTACTCAAAACACAATCAGCAAAATCAGCTGATAGCTGTTAGTAGCATCAAAGGAACAATTTTGTGTCCTCCCCATCTTTACTAAAAACACTAAGGGGCAGAGGATGGGGAAAAAAGATGCCCTGCTATGAATAGGAAACTTTTTTTCTAACTTCTCTTAGGAATGTCTCAACATACATAATACATAGTCTTCTCAAACCTACAGAAAATGTAAAATAGGTATTTCTTCTACAAAACAAAAAATCAGAAACTAGAAGAGAAACCAGCAGTTTATTTTTGATTTATGTACCAAGTTGTACCTGTAAAGGGGAGCAAAATTCCTTCCCACAGACTAGAGTTGTTATAAAAATGTAAAAGAGCATTTTGTGGATCACTTATTGCTTGCTCACTAAGAATAGCTGTAACAGTAACAGGTATCCTTCTCACGTGAAACTAAAGCATTCACAGTACAGGTTGTGTTCATTTAACTGCTTCAGGGAAAAAAAAAAATCATACCCTTGATCAAAACAGATCATCATGAAAATTTAGAAGCTGACTCCTCTGATATCACCATTTTGCTAGTCCTGCAGGATGAGTCTTCAGAGGCAGAACACACCTAAATTACTAATATAAATAATGTAGAAATTATAGCAGAGGACAATTTTTTTTTCAACTTCGTAATCTTTTGGTCTCCTTCAGTAAATATTTTAAGGTTTTCCTCATCTAGTTTTACAGTATGGTCAAAGGGGAGTGTGATTTTAGGCTTCACAGAATTTAACACTTTCCATTTTGTTTCTTAAGTATATTATTCTTAATAAGTTAAGCATAAATTAAAACAAGCAATTCAAACAAGTTTAACAGCCTGAACTGGTTTAAAATTCAAACCTTCAGTCAAGCTAGGGCACCTCCTCATGGAAACATAATTTATTCCCATTACCTCTCACCTAGAAAAATTCTATTCTCTTATTGGAAAAATTAATTTCCCAAATAAAAAAGGCAAATATTATCTGATCACCTTCACTTAACTGAAACGTTACCAGCTTGTAGGAAAAATAATCGTGATGCCATCATACAAGAGAATAACTACACTACTGATTTTGTACCACTCCACTCTTGAGAACAATGGAATACTGAAGGAAAAAGAGTAAACAAGAAGGCAGCTCAATAGCTAGTATATAACAATATTACAATAAAAAAAATATTTTACAATTTGGACTTTCGTCATAGACTTTTACTTACATTGTCCATGAAATTTGGCTTAAATCCTCCCTCCTGCTGTCGTCGTAATTCCTCCTGTTCCCTCTGGCGTAGCATCTCTTCTTCACGACGTCTATGTTCTTCTTCATGTCTAGAATATTTTTTCAAAAACTATGTCAACTTAGACTCCTGACTTGTTCATGTCTGTATTCAGTCTCAGGACATAATATCAAGCATATAAACAAAACTAGTCATTATTTAATTTTTTATCTAGTGTAAGGCACTAAGCAACTCCACCTGAATGGTTTGAATATTACCAAAGTGGTGAGGTTTTTTTTAAACTAGAATCCAGGTAATTACAATACCAGTACATGCTATACCTGTTCTTCTGGCTAGATATTGGTAAGCAGGTTAAAATACTAGAGTTTTTAACAAGTCACTATGGATTAAAACATTTCAATATTGACAAAAGACACATTTTTAACTCTGCGAGGTGTCTGTGTTTTGTTCCTTTTTTCCTCATCTACATTTCCTGTGATATTTAACATTAAAAGCATAAACTCAATTAACATGATGATACTATGTCTATTTTCTTAAATTTTAGCAGGCATGAAAACAAATATTTGTATGAATCAGATCTTAAAGGAATAACTGTTTGCAACATACCAGAATACCAAGTGGAAATACCCTAAAAACCTCATGCCAGACTATAAATTTCCAATGATACTATTCCACATGCAGATCACCTGCCCATAAATCTTAGAAACGTGTTCGTATCTATTACAGCTTTATCACAGCTATGCTTAAGTCCCAAGATTAAAATAAATGATAGGAAACAAAAATATAAGACATCTCTACACTATTTAGAAAGTTCAGAAATCTACAACAGAACTAGTAGAGCTGAAATAAATGAGTCAAAAAATATCTAAAACCATTCTTTGTTATTAGCAAACATGATCACTCTCCTGTTCAAGAACATGAACAGAAACATCACACATTATGCTTTTGAAAAGCAACATTTTTTGATATCAAAAGCAAGCTCTATAAATCAGAGTATCTAAATTCACACAGGCCTACAGAAGGTGCATGCCACACTTTTGCAGAGTAGAACACAAAGTACCTCAATTGTATCTGCTTGCGTTTTTGAAGTTCTTGATTTCGAAGTTCTTCCAAACGCCTCAATTCTTCTTGGCGTCGCATGAGATCTAACAGGGTTAAAAATGTAATGAAGATAAAAGTTACCAATCAACAATGTGGCAACACAAAAAATTGCTACTACTGTCAGATCACAGTTCAAACATTCCATTTTTTAAGAAATTTCTCAAGACATTTAATGAGTTTCTTCCCACAAAGCTAGGTCTGGTATATGAAAAAACACCCTGGATCCACAGCTCACAGAAACATGGAGAAGTGCAGGACTGGCAAAGCCTCCAAAGCAGGTTATGGAAACAAAAAACTGAAGTCCTCAAAGAAAGAAAAGGAGAAAAGACACTCAATCACTTCAATCACATCCTGGTTTTACATCTACAGCAAGGCATCAATTTTCTCTCAATGCCATGTACTGCTGAAGTCACACTATCAAGAAAACTAGTACAACACATATAGACTTACACCCTCCACTACCTACTGCAGATCTCTGCATGGCACACACCAGAAAAAAGCCATAAGAACTTCAGGTGCATGTAATCTGAGCCTCAACAGAGATTTATCACATGACTCTGCTTATAGTGACTTACAAGTGACAGATCGTTAACACTACCAGGAAAGGAACAGCCATATCCTCTTGAAATGCTCTTAAAAAACAGGACTCGACTCAGAGTAATAACTTTTGCTGTACTAGTTTGACCAGTCACATGACCGATTCTGCCTGGAAATTCGTGCTTTCTTCAATGAATATCAATTTTACCTTTTGTTAGAAAGCAGTTGTTTGCCTTTTCTATCTTCATAGGATATTGGCCACATGACATTATTTATAGACACCATGAGAAACATTCCACTACACCGCCCATTATATGCATTTTATGTTTTCGGACAACTACTCCACATATTTCTCTATGCATTTCTTCACTATTCTAACTAAAGCATCTTTTTAGCTATGCAAATCACTTTCCTCAAACTTGCTTCAGTATATATTGTTACAATTTAACCTTTAATATTCAAAAATAACTACAATGATCAGTACATTTCACCAAAATACTACGTATGTTTTCTTCTCTAACAAAGATAACTGGATTTTTCATCTCCAGCATCCTTATGGACACTGGAAGTCCTTTCTCAAGCCCATTTTGCAGGCTTGCTTTTCCAATCTCTCCTGCAAAATTAACTCAATTGATGCTTCAATACAATATGATTATATTGAAGACCAACTCAAATCACAAAGTCTGAGGGCTGCTTTTTTCCAACCATGCTTGCCACAGCAGGCTTGGCCACTGCTATCCTGATACTCAGGGACTGCCACAGGCAAACTTTTTTTTTTTAAATAACCTTTAGATTATTTCAGAGTACAAGTGCACTTTTTTCTTTTAAAAATAATCTTTATGTTGTTTCAGAGTATTTCTGAGATCAAGAACTGACCCATTCTATGCTCAATATTTTCCACTGTGGGAAAAGATGTTTCCTTGTCAGTTATTTGTTCTTTCAAATTTATGCTGCATTTCTGTTTTCTTGTGTTAACATGCTGACACAGGATTTCCTACTTTCTCTACTATTAACTGCTACAAATTTATCGTTTACTCCCCTTTATTCTTAAAGCGTACAATCCTACTTTTCCCAGTATCATCTTCATTTTTTTCCACAGCATAATTCCAATTATTGCCTTTCCTGAAATTGTTAGTGTTTTAAAGTTCAATGTAACAATTAATGATCCAGTACCATTTGACAATGGCAGAATCTTGGCACAAAGCCTTACTAGCCAGACGAAAAGACAGAGCTAGAGGTAGGGGCTGTGCATGGAGCCATTCATATTAAAAGATCTACAATGATGATAAATCTGGACTGACAAATGTTGGACACAGGCCCTTTCTCTGAATAGAAAAAAATCTGCACTAAAAGAGCTGTGAAAGAAAAAAAGACAGAAAGCATTATTATTAACTTCTGTACTTTCTTCTGCTTAAAAAAGGCCAAGGTCTTCATTCTATCCTCAATCTTCTGCAGAGCAGAGGGCAGAAGGTACAAGTGTACTCTCACCTCAGAAGTTAATCCTACATGCAGGAATACCAAGTCGAAAAAGATTTTAAATTGTTTTAGCTGCTGATTTTTCAGGTTCTGAAAACGGAAAACAAACGCCCAGCTTCCACATAACTGACAAAGAATGAAGCTTCTAGTTAGATTCGGTCACATTTTCCAGTAGTTTCATAAACTATTTGACCACCACTACGAGAGAATATTTACAAAATTTTAAGCATAGCATCAATATGTAGATCAGAAATATCATGCCAATCTACTTACATATGGAAACACATATTCTGCTTTACAAATTACTTCTGACTCAATCTGTCAAAACATGACACTTAAAAGTGAAAAATTACACATATCAGAAGAATGAAGTCTACCTTCAGCATTAATGCCACACCATGGAAACCTGAGGATTTAAGCCAACATGTTTTAGTACAAGTCTTACCAGCTCTTATAAAGCAATTCCTATAAAACCTTCACCTGCAAGAGTATACGGACTCTGGTAAGCTCACCTATCCTATCTTCTTTTTAGCTCCTGACAATTAATATACTGTAGTTCATATTTCAGAATAACTGTTTCAATACACATTTAAATCTGTAGTTTGTGCATCGGGTATACAAAAATATTAATTCTAGGCTCGGATGCCTCAAAGGTTTCATTGTGTCCTTCTTAAAAACTCTTGTGATGCAATCTCATTAATATAATTAATATTCTTGGCATGGTCTGAACTTATATGCAGAGACACTATTCAGATCAGCAAGATTTAGAAGCAGCTAATGTCTGAAAATAAAGAGAAAAAAACATCTTATTTTCATACACTGAAGCTAGAGAGTTGACAAGATTAAAACAGAAGGAATGTTTACTCACCCCTACAGTTTGGCAGATTAAACATCTGCAGGTGAATAAACAGAAATCTAATCATCTAAACAAAATCCCAAGTTACTCGATACTAAAGAGAAATACTCTGTTAACCAAACAGGGAAGTAAAAACCCTCTCCCCATACTAACAAAAAGCATGTTTCCTCACTGGAATTAGTACCAAAAGCATTCATATTCTAGCAGCTCAGTATCAGAGGGAGTAATTCTTTTCCATATAAAAGTGGAGCTTAATAGATATTCAAAAAATGAATATTTTTTCCTTCACAGTGTCCTTAAAAGAAACCCTAATATCCACAAAACATACTTAAGCAGTTCTCCCATGTCTTACCATCAAGACCTTTTCCATCTTAATAAAAGGGCCACTGTCCTCTTGTCTCAGTTTAAAACATGATTAAGGCATGATAATTTAGGAAAAAGTAATCCCTAACCTCACTGTCAAGCAAAAAGTAATCCCTAACCTCACTGTCAAGCAAAAAGAAATCCCTAACCTCACTGCCAAGCAAAAAGAAATCCCTAACCTCACTGCCAAGCAAAAAGAAATCCCTAACCTCACTGTCAAGCAAAAAGAAATCCCTAACCTCACTGTCAAGTACAGGCAACAGGTGAGTAAATTCTAAAAAAAAAATATAAAGTGTGTAAGTTCTAGAAGTGGATCTTTAGCACTGCCAAATACTAACATTTAGTCGTCAATGATAAATTTATTCAACCTGTATTTTCAGCACTGAACCATCTTTACCAATATCGAAGTCACACATATACACAAAATTAAAAATGCGTCTAATTGAAAAGGTGGGGCTGTACTGTGTATTATATGCATTGTTATATGACATTAATATTCACATTCCTCACCTCTATGAGATGCCCAAGCTTGCATGCAAACCAAATGCTTTATGTTTTGCTTGGAAAATAAGCCAAGAAACAACTTGACATTTGTCATTTCAGGTGTTGTAATAACTATTTGACATCTCAAACAGTTTTTACTGTATTATGCTCTGTATTTCAGTACAAGAACTTACATAAAACAGTATGGTTTCACACTAAAACCCAACATGTCTATTTAGAAAAAAACAGCTAAGTAATTTTTTTCCTAATGACAACTTTCAGTTGCAGTAGATTTAAGAATACTATATATAAAAAAAAAAATGAAACATGCTCCTTTTAATCTCTTTTCCAGTTACAAAAAGCATTTAGGTGCATTAATTTGACAAACTCTAATCCAGCTCATACAGGTATTTTCAACATGTCATTCAAGTCAGCAGAAAAAATTAAGATAAACCAGTCTCACACAGGGAAGTCATCAAAAACGTCCTTTCTTAAGAGTAAGCATTAAGTAAAGCCAAATAACTGCAGCAGACAGCTTGTGTTACCTGGGTTTAAATTTTGAAATATATCCGCTACTTAGAATTTCAAGACGTTCAAATCCGTTTAAAATGACGCAGCACTCTTATTCAGTCTACCAAGCTAGTCATTGTACTGTCTTACAATCTAACACTCTTAGTGATAAGAATCTTTTTAGGCAGTCATGATGTCCCTTAAAAATTAAGATTTTTTAAAAAATTAACACTTCAGTGTTTCGTTCATGCACAAACCTTGAGATCCTTTGCGACGAATTTCCAATATATTTAAACTTTATCAACTCAAGTCTTGCAATTAGGCAGTCATACAGAGGGAACTAAAATCAAGCCGTAGTTCAGTAGTTCCGAACTGGAAAGCAGTTGTGATTTCATGCACTCAGCATTTTGGGCAAAACGTGGTTTAGGGGGAAGGCTAACAACCAAGAAGTGCCAGATACTCACTCTGCTACTGTCCTCTCTGCCCAAGAAACACAAGTTCCACCCAGCTCCATTCTTAAAGACAGGGCTTGAAAGCAATTGCTAGAGGACTTTTCCCCCCACAACAATAGCAGAAGACAAGATGTCCAAACAATTACGGAAGAGGGATATATGATCCTAAAATTTCAAGAATGACTGAAATTCATCGCAACTGTGAGTTATTTTGAGTTGTTACATACATATAATACTATGCACACATCAGACTTCTCAGCTGGGTTTCAAAGGGGCGGGGAAGTAAAATTTAGCTACTGGAACATTTAAAATCATTCTAGAGGTGCAAAAATCATCTGAAAGAATTACGACCTACCATTTCTTACTTTTTCTTGCACATAAGCCACAAACAATACTTAGTCCTATCTAGTACTATAAGCAACACCAAAAATGGAAAATAATTTTACTCCTGAGTATGGACCTATCATTCAATTTATTTACAAAAACTATTCACTAGACAAATTTAAAAAGTGAAGAAAACAGACCTAGACAATCACCCCTTTCTCAGTTTCTTAATTCATCTCTGCAAATCATCATGGAATACAAGTAAGGAGGAATATTAATTCCTTTTTCTCCATTTAATGCATTTAAATAAATAGCATCTGGCAAAATCTCTAGGTTTAACATACAGTTCAGTATGCTACACAAAGAAAATCTGTGACAAAACGAATTTAATACTAGTAGATTGTCTGACTTTACCTTGCCTCATCAGCATTAGCTGATGCTCATGTCTAGCTGCTTCCATTTCTGCCTCTAGTTTCTCTTTGGCTTCTCTAATGTTCCTGTCAACCTGTTCACGCTGTTGCTTTTCCATCTCATCAAGAGCCTTCCACCGTGAAGCGTACTCAAACTCAAACGTTCCAGGCTGAGCGAAACGTGGAGGCTGCTCTCTTTCCCTAATAAAAATCATGCGGTTAAAACGTACAGAAGGACACGTTCAGATCAACAGCTGCAACAGCCAAAGAATTTATAAACAATCACTTCGAGCACAGATCTGACTTTAAATCAACCTGTCAGATGACTACATTCTAAACCAGTCCAGCCTAATTCAGCTGTTAAGACAAGTAATACGATCAGAGAAATTGTCAAAATAAAGATCTGTTCTATTTATGTAATTTTAACCTAAAAATTGATATTTACATCAGTACAAAATACTAAGCTGCAACACTAGGTTATCTGTTTTCAGCCTTCTAAAGCAAGCAGTCACTTCATGAAACCAATTATTTAAATATTAAAGCTTACTAGACAGCTCAGAATATTAGCCAGAATCTCTAAACATTAAAAGTTGCCAACATTTTATTTTACATTCTAACACTAACACCATAACTAAGTGATGCATTCTTAAAAAGTGGTATTCTACAGCCTTCCCAGAATAAGCGTTTTAGTGTCAAGCGACATGATTACTAAATGACAATCAAATTTTCATATTTAAAAAATATCACATTAGGTGACTTCTCTTTCACCTCATGATCAAGACTCACTTGCTCGTGTCATAACAGTTTTATCTGAACTGTAGAAGCTGCAAGGACTTCACAAACAGTTAAGGGACTATTCAGAGAACAAAAAATCTGTGGGTATACAAATATCTGCAGGATTAGACCACACCTCTAATCCATAAAAGACTATAGCTTGACTATAGCAATAAACTCCAACTAATTTCAGTGTAGGCCAGCAAACTATTTACTTTAGTAAATGCTCAGAACATTAAACCAACAAGTCTGAATTTTATTATGATTAGGAAATGTTAGCAGGGGCCTATTTAATCCTTTGACACAAAACAGCACAACATACAAAACACTACTTCCTGTTACACAAAAAATTAGTGTATACCAAGCTAAGTAAGTAACATAAATCATGTTTTATAAAATAAAGCTAAACACAACTGACTTGTGATACTGCTGTGTTTTTTGCATTAGCTTCTCTGGGAGCCCATCTTCATCATCAAATTGCTCCATTGGTTCTACAACAACAGGTCGAGGTGTTCTGGAAGACAGTTTCAGTTGAATAATTCAATCAAAAATGAAGTAGGTAAAGTTATTTCAGTATTTTGAGGAAAGCTAATATACATTATCTATAATTCCCGTGTCTTGCAAATTCTTCTTAAATTGTAAAATTCCAATGAAATCTGAATTTAAGAGTTATCTTTGAAAATAACTGTTTCTATACCAAAACCAGCTAATCCGCCTAGGAAATCACAATTTACTAGATGTAGTTCTCTTTGCTATGAAGCATTTAAACATTTAATAAATAAATAAATCTTGACACCATCTACAATTACTAAATATTTAGAAAGGAACTACTTTTCCTTTTTTTTTTTTACTTTTTTTTTACTTTTTTTCATCAGTGAGGCAATGTGGGGCCATGATTATATTGGGAAAGCACCAAACGAACCCAAAACAAAGCAACACAACCTATTCATATTTCCACAGACTACTGAAAGTTACTTTTGAAAGTTACTCTACAATTAAAAACAGCTTGATAATCTGGCATTAATATTCCAGTCATAATTAGAAAAACATTCCTTCTTAAGTTATTTAAAACCCATTATTTGAACAACCATACTTTCACAAATCAGAATCCCAATTTATTTTTGAAAATACCTGCCTTGAATTCTCATTATCTGTAGCAGTCAGAAGCAAGTACTGCCAAGGATAGCAGTGTAAGATCCTGAATTGTGTAAGATAGCAGTGTAAGATCCTGAAGCTCTCTGCATCAGTCTAGGAAGCATAGCCTATAATACATACCTTAAAGCAATTAAAGCGCTAGAGACATTATTTTCATAATGCCAGCATTTATTTATTGTGTTTCACACCTTTACCTCACTTTGCAGATTTTTTCACAGGAAAAAAAAAATCAATATATTTTAACGACGTTGACAATTGAAAAAGAAAACTTTGGGAATCAGGTGCAGATTAAAAAGATGAAGTCTAGAATCACAGAGCACAACTCAGCAACTGTTTCTCCTGATGTTATCTGCATGGTAATTGCTGGCACTTCTGTTATTTAAACACAGCTGAACTGTGGCGTTAACAAGTTATGATTTAAAACAACAATTTTATATCTGTAAATTAACATTTTAAATGTCTAGTTTTGATATATTTAGCCCGTGAATTGAAATATTTTCTTCTGATCAGGCAAGGAATTTTCAGCTAAAAAGATAAAACTTTAGATTCTGAAGTAAAACATCAAAGTATCATGGTAACAGATTCATGCTAATTATCTTTGCAACTGCACATTCGGGAACATGTCAGCCACCTAAGCAAGACAAAGACCGAGTGCTTTTTATTCAACTCAGCCATGGTTAGGTGGTCATTTCAATTCAAGAAATCTATCCAGCTGGCAAAACAAGAATACCTTCCCCTCATATCCTAGCTTCTTCTCCCCCTGCCACATCTCTCAAGCCAAGAATAGTATTCATGTAACAGTGAACTAGATTAGCTCCTTGGTTTGGCTCATGGTGCTTCCATTCAGATACTAATGCCAAGAAAACCCAAGGGATAAAAACAAATTGCTGGTGCCTACTGATAACAGTAAAGACGTATTCAGATTGAATTTACTACACAGCCACCAAGTCAGTTCAGTAGCACACAAGATTTATGAGATTATCACAAGTCAGAGGAGTTCCAGACCCTTTCACCACCTGCAATCTCCTCCTGGCAACATTTTCTCCTGCCTTATCCTCTGCTAGACCTGGTGTTCATAGCATCCATGTTAGTAAGCACCTTCACCTGCTTAAATAGCCAAAATGAACCCAACAAAAACAGCTGAATACTTTTCTGTTGTTTTAGCAAGCACAAGTGACTTACGGAAGTATCAGAAAGTTCTCAATTGGATAAAAGATCAGCACAGCCAGGGCAGAAAAACAACTGACAGTTCCCCAATTTGATGGCAGCAAGCTTCCATTCTGTGGAATCACAGCCTTATTTTCCCAAAAATAATTCAAAAAAAATCCTCAATATCTCTCATTTCACAAAGTCTTTAAGAAAGCATTTGAGAATGCCGTTAGTGAATGTGTTAAGGCATAGCAGTTAACAACTGTCTTTGGCAAGTATAGAAATAGAAGATGTGAGAGAGAAGTGCTGCAATTTGCAAGCTTACTTGCCCTTGAAATAGAAAGTTTTTCAGATAAGAGTTGCCATAAACTTCTGCAGAATCCAAGTCTTCATTTAAAAAAAAAAAACAAAAAAAACAACACAAAAAGTACTTCCAGCCTTTCAAGCTACAATTAAAACTTTTGAGACAGAAATAAACGTAGGAAAACTTTCTTGATTTTACAGAAATATCAGAAATGTAGTGCACTGTTTTATGAAGAAACAGGGGAATACTATTTTGTCACATTGTTACTGAGATCAGGAAAAGCGCAATCAATGAAAATAAAGTCTCACTAGAAAAAGCCTACTATACAGAGAAAGAAAAGTAACACTGCATACAAAGAAAAGCAAACTGTTGCTATCAGACTCTCATATGGTAACTACAAGTCTTATAAATAGTAAGTAGAAAAAGATGGTTTTCCTCACAAAAAAAAAAGAATATTTCGGGTATTCATGTAAAACACCTTAATTTCTCACTTCATGGCTTTCATAACTTGAAAATAACATAAGAACCAGAGAATACCCATGAATGCAGTTTCCTTTCACATCAGAAATATATACTCACACAAATTCAAACAAAGACTTGCAAACTTACGTTGTTAGCAAGAATGCCCCATCACTGCATCTTTCTAGAGCTTTCCGTGCTGGAGGTTTTGCTGCAAACTCTACGAAACCTTTTCCTGTAGCTCTGCCACGATCATCTACTACAACAACAGCTCTTTCCACTGGCCCAAATTGAGAGAATGCTTGTTCCAGCAGCTCATTAGAAACCACAGGTGAAAGATTCTTGACCGTGAGGGCAGCTCCATGTGTAGCAAATCGAATTCGAAGTGGTCTGCTCTTCAAAATAGTACCATCAAGTTCTGCCTTTGCTATTTCAGCCAGTGTCCTAGATTCCTTTTTCAAGATATAAAATATTTTATGTATTTTATTTTCAAAGACAACAGATATCATTTTTATGTCCCTCCCCTGCACCCGAAAAGTAGTTTTTTTCCTTGAGTACATTAGCATCAGGATCATTCAACTGCCCCCTCCGCCTCGCCCCCCCCCAAAAAAACAAAGTTCCTGTCCACTGATTGAAAAAAAAATATGCATGTAATTCTCTGTGATTCATTCTAAAAAACAATGCAGGTGCAAATTTTTGTAGCATATTAGAGGACTTAAATTCTCATTATGATGGATACATTTTTCCTGCTCTGTAAAGGCTTTCAGTAGAGCTGAAAACTTGATGCTTTTTCATATTTACGTACTCAAATGGACTCAAATTCTGCATCTCTAGCTCCATAGAAAACATATATGCTTTCCTACTATAGTAGGAAACAGTATTTTCAAAGATTACACTAGAGGATCTAAGGTGTTTTGGTTTGGGTTTTTGTTTTGCTTTGCTTTTAAATAAGCGAAAATATCACACTTGCTCATTGCCACTCTTGGTTCAACTCTCTAATTCGAATTTCATCAACAAATGAAATTACCTTCTTTGTTCATGTATTCATTCTTCTTACATTTATGGGCTTTCTGCACCCACATCCATGAGACAGTCTGCACAAATAACTGCCTTTTCTCTAATTTCAGAGATTCTCACTGAGTTTGATACCTGCAGTCCCTTACATTTAGGGAAATTATTCTTTAAATCATAGCCATTTTCTCCACAGTTCAATTGACTATGTAAATTGTCAAAAAAAACCCACAAACACATTCCCTAAACATAATGGAAAATGGAAGTTCAGATAAAAGCTGTATCTAATCTATATTACATACAGAATTGAGTTATGACATTTAAATATACCACACTTCCTCCACAAAATTGCTATTTCAGGCTGAGGGATTCTCAGAGTAAAATATGTATAGCAGAATGCCACAAGCTCTTATGTTTAAGGTGACAATCAAAAAGAAAAAAAATCCTAACCAGTAAAATATACGGAAAAATCATAACTTGAGACACCCAAAGCACTCTAAATCTATTTCCAGAATGATATAAATTAGTGTAATCTAGACATGGCAGTCATGAAAACTAATCTTGCAAATTAAACTGACATTTAAATACAGTATCATAAGATTTTCAGATTATTCCTTTTTTGCATGCTCAACTTGAGCATATTTGATCGAATATTGTATTATCCCTAAAAATCTGGTCTTATCCGGACACAAGTAATTTAAACAACCCAAGGTCCCATTTCTTTGCAAATCTGAGATTACGCGTTCTGTTCTCACGACGTGCGAGAAGCGGTATTTCGAAATAATCCTGTCCAGTCTTTAAAATTAACTGTGTTTTCATAGATGAAACCTGCACTTATAATGAACTGCACAGGCTGAAATTTCCTTCTGCACAAAAAAGGATTTTTTTCCTAGCCCTAAAGTACAATAAATTCTTCCATTTAAATAAGGAAAATCTTTATACGGGTGTTACACGAACAAAGCAGATCGCGCAACCACATCTCCTATTCACTGAAGAGTAACAGGCTGGAGTGCCCGTGGCAGCAGCAGCACGGAAACTGGTGGAGGGGCCCTGAAACCAGCGGAGCACCGCGTAGCGAAGCGGAAACCTAAACGTGAGGGGCTGGGAAGGCTGCTTACAACGCAGGCCTCTGGCTTGGACATATAGAGGCAAATAGGGGAGGGGGGAGAAGGAAGAGGAAGCGGAGAGAACGGCGCTAGCAGCAAGCAGAGGGAACGCGGGGCAGCTACCGTCTTTTTTTACCCCCGCCCGACAAGGAAAGGCGGGGGGCGGGGAGCAAGGGACAGACGTCTCCTCTGGCAAAGGCAGCCCCTCGGTTACGGGGCGGCCCCAGAGGCTCGCGCGAATGCTCACCAGGCGAATGAAGCCAAAGCCACGGTCCCGATTGATGAAGACCTCGCTAGGCTCCCCATAGCGCTCGAAGAGCCGTTTGAAATCCTCCTCGGTGATATCAGTTGGCAGATTCCCCACAAAGAGCCGGCAGCGCTGCGTGTAGCTCTTCTCGCCCGGCTTGAGAAAGCTTTTGATATCGATGGTGAAGCCAACCTCTTGCTCTTCATCTCCACCTTCTTTGCTCGGCACTAGCGCCATGGCCGCCGCAGCATCACTCTCTGTTTCTAGGCCCCGCAATGCCTTCAGGTTGCCGCCGCCGCCGCCGCCACCACCCCCCACCATGCCCAGCGGCGCCGCTGGGGAGCTATTCTCGATCCGCACTTGCTTCAAGTTCCTATTCGCCGCCATATTCAGGCCTTGCTCCTTTCTCTCTGGCTTTCTCAGGGGCCCCGGAGGCCGGTTCAGCAACTACCCCCCCGACCCTCAGCCAATTCAAAATGGCGCTGGCGCCAACCTCGGCGAGTTGTAACGTCCCTGAGGGAAGCCCCGCCCACCACCGCCCGCGCGGCCTTGCCTTGCCTTCCCTCTCCTGCTCCTGCTCGCTGCTGGGCGTGGGGAGGGGTCTGCGCATGCGCTGTCATGCGCGGCGGTGGGAAGGCCGGGGGAGGGGCGCATCTCCCCGCGGAGTTCTCCTTCTTCTCGGGCAGTGGTGTTCTCTTTCAGCTCCAGCGGGCGGGCGAATCTGCCTCGAACCGTGAGAGATCGGGTTTTGCGTCTGCAGAGACAGATGCGTACCAGCGGGCTGCACTGCCTGAGACAATAACCCGCCCGGAAACTTCCCCGCCGCCCCCTGCGAGCTCGGCTCCTGCGGTGCCTGACCCGCCCGCGCGGAGAGCAGTCGCAAATGCGGCCATATTGGGTTAGAGAGTGGTCTCAGAAGCGTTGAGGTCCTGCAAGCTCCGCGGCAGTCCATCGCCGGGCAGAAGAACCCCTTGGTGGGGTCTTCCTGCGGGAAGGGCAGGCAGGCAGGCGAGCTGCGCCGGTGGGGTGTCTGGTCGCTGCGAGACAGGGAGGGAGGGAGGGAAGGAGACATAACCTGACAGATGCTGAGGCGGCTGCAGGGGAACAGCCCAGGGGAAGGGACGCCCGAGCCCTGCGGGATGGCACAAGAGACGAGAGACGACCTGCAGACAGCGCAGGAGAAGCGTTCACCGGGATCGATGTGGGAGACATCTGAGTGGAGAGAGGCCTTGTTACATCTGCTGCTGGCAGAACAATTTCTTACAGGGCAACAGCTTTTGTTATAAAGGTGATGACTTTCTTCTGAGAGGTTGTGAAGTCAAACGTTTCCTACCTTCGGCACCCCTTCTTGTAGCTAGGACTGCGTGTGTCTCCTTTGCAGCACAAAACGATGGTTTTATCTCCTCACCTGCTAGATGCCCACTTGCTTGATCAGTGTGGTTTCACCAGTAATTCAGCCCGCGCATGGTTTCTCAGACAAAGAGCTCATCAGTTTGCCTGGGGCCTCACAGAAAACCTGATAATAATCAGATAGTGGCTCTTACTACCACAGTAGCCTGAGTGCTTCAGGTGACCGTGTAGCCTTGCAGCACGCAGGGGAACTCCTGGACAAACAAGCAAGACTTCAGGAGAAAATACCTGTATTATTTGGTTTATTAATACAGCTATAGCATTGAAAAAGTCCAGACAGTCTCATGTGGTTAGTAGTTACTTCAGCTAGTGCATGGCATGTACCGTTCTTTTGAAAAAGTGACGTCAAGTGTGATATTCAGGAAAAAATTCTACAACAGACGTTATTCTCTTGCTCAGGGATTTCTCTGTCCATTGGGTAATATTTTAAGTTCCTTTGTCTTGTTTTTCCAGTTGAGACACAAGAAAGATCCCAGTCCCTTTCCTGCCGTCTCTGAGCTTGTACCAGGATCTAGAGAAACCATGATGTTCCCAGACAGCATGAACTACTTTATCAGCCCAGCTGTTTCTGAAGCAGACTTGTGGGTGTAGGGCATTGAACTGAACTCAGATTTAAACCTCTGAAAATCAGAAAATACATATGGTAGAGGAAGAGTATCTGCTGATAGCAAAGGCAGGAAGTCAGGCAGTGTAGGAACATGAGGGAGGTATTAGAGCAGCAGTATAGGATTCCTAAACCTTAATCACGATGACTGTCCAAAGAGCTATGGTTTGTAGTCTATTTGGGATTCAATAACAAGTGTTAAGACAAAAAAAGGTATGACTTACAGCAAACAAATAGCTTTTTAAAACTGGTAAGCATGTAAAGGGAGCAAAATATATGTTAGACATGATGTGACTATACATTGTACAAAGTGAAAGCTTAGCAGATGGGAAAAGGGAGATGGCATAGTAGTCTGCTTGTTAAGTTACGCTAATACAGTGTAAAAAAATTGCCATGGTTTTCAGACACAGCTTTGCAAAGCAGGTTACCCTCAGCAAGTTCGCCGATGACACCAAGCTGTGTGGTGCCGTCGACACGCTGGAAGGGAGGGATGCCATCCAGAGGGACCTCGACAGGCTGGAGAGGTGGGCCCGTACCAACCTCATGAAGTTTAACCAGGCCAAATGCAAGGTCCTACATCTGGGTCGTGGCAATCCCAGGCATAAATACAGACTGGGTGGTGAATGGATCGACAGCAGCCCTGAGGAGAAGGACTTGGGAGTACTGGTGGACGAGAAGCTCAATATGAGCCGGCAATGTGCTCTTGCGGCCCAGAAGGCCAACCGCGTCCTGGGCTGCATCAAGAGGAGCGTGGCCAGCAGGTCGAGGGAGGTGATTCTCCCCCTCTACTCTGCCCTCGTGAGACCTCACTTGGAGTACTGCGTCCAGTTCTGGAGTCCCCAACATAAGAAGGACATGGACCAGTTGGAGAGGGTCCAGAGGAGGGCCACGAAGATGATAAGAGGGCTGGAGCACCTTTCCTATGAGGACAGGCTGAAAGAGTTGGGGCTGTTCAGCCTGGAGAAGAGGAGGCTCCGGGGTGACCTTATAGCGGTCTTCCAGTACCTCAAGGGGGCCTACAGGAAAGATGGGGAGAGGCTGTTCAGGAGGGCCAGTTATGATAGGACAAGGGGTAACGGTTTTAAAATAGAGGGAGGTAGGTTCAGGTTGGATATTAGGAAAAAATTTTTTACCATGAGAGTGGTAGAACACTGGAACAGGTTGCCCAGAGAGGTGGTGGATGCTCCATCCCTGGAGACGTTCAAGGCCAGGTTGGACAAGGCCCTGAGCAACCTGATCTAGTTGGAGATATCCCTGTTCCTTGCAGGGGGGTTGGACTAGATGACCTTTGAAGGTCCCTTCCAGCCCTAACCATTCTATGATTCTATGATTCTATGATTCTCTGGGCAACCTGGTCCAATGACTCACCACCCTCAGAGGGAAGAATTTCTTCCTTATATCTAATCTAAATCTACCCTCTTTCAGTTTAAATCCATTACCCTTTGTCCTATCACTACATGCCTTTGTCAAAAGTCCCTCTCCAGCTTTCTGGTAGGCCCCCTTTACATGCTGGAAGACTGTTAGAAGGTCTCCCCGGAGCCTTCCCTTCTCCAGGCTGAACAACCCCAACTCTCAGTCTGTCTTTTTACTTCCTAGAATCTGCAATGAGTCACAGAATCAGTACTTGTAGCTCAAGCTACGGTGGTAGATCATGACAGAATATATCAGGGAGCACTAAAACTGAGAGGAAATGAGGGCATGGAAAGGAATGCTCCATTTGGGAGGAAGGGGGAAACAAGGGAAACCATGAAATTCTGCACTGAAAAAGTAAGGCATGCAGTAGGCAGTGGTTGAATCCTGAGACTGGGATCCTATTCAGAAGTGCAGGACCAGGGAACTGAGGCGCACTTGTGTGCATGACCTGACACAGGTGGGAGCTGCTGCTGCTCTTCATCTCTGGCCATGAAAGGCAGCGTTTGCCTGCAGTATTACTCATGGCAATATCTGGGTAGATTTTGGTCTCCATTACTGAGCTTTTCTCACAAAGTTAAATTGGCTATGAATATTAAAACTCTAGCTGTCATAGCTGTGCCAGCAAACCTGATGGTATAAACATAACGGTTTACAGAAGCGCTTAATACATCTGAAGAAGCGATGCATACTTTGTAATTATCTGAGGATGACCTCATGCGACTACTCGGGCATTAAGAGGAGCTACAAGATAATGTCTTTGCAGTGCCATCTGGTGACAAATGCTGGAATTATCACTAGAATTTTAATAGAATAAATGAAATGAAAATAAAGATGGAAAACGTACAATAGAATTATCTCTCTGGTCCCAGATGAACAGGATGACTTGGATTTTCTATTTTTAAACCTGGTGGGCAGGCCTCCTTTCTTTGTTCTCTTCAATATTAGCAATTCAACAAGATGAATTACTTGGTTTTTACATGGAGAGAAATGTATATGAATCACATTTATAAAATGATCTGTAAAACCTAACCTAATATGGTTAGTAGTTACCTATATGCATGCCATATTAGTAGATTTTTTACAGGAATGAAAACTAGTATTTCAGAATTATCTGAGGATGAGGAGTCAGTATTATTCTTTAAAACAACACTGATCTCAGGGAAACAAGGACTGAATACATGTGAAAATATATTTGTCTGTGAAAATGTACTCATCAGATGGACATTTAGGCTGAACAAAAGTTACCTAACTTTTCCAAAGCTACTTTTGCCCACTAATAATTCGTTTTGAATATTTTTCAGCATGTCTTTGCTTATTCTGTACAAGAGTGACAGTTAACTGCTAAGGCAAGTGGGAAGTTAAAGCCTTAAGGAAGCATTCCCCAAACATATTTAGCCTTTGATTTATCTCTAAACAATCATTTGGTGTTCTGTCAGCAGGTCAGGCAGTAGAGCTTCCCAACAGACAGTCCCTGGGATTAGGTTAGGCAGAACAGGCAGTTTGTGTGAAACAGTTAAAGTGACTGGGAGAGACCCAGAAGGGCTGATCTAGCCCTGAAACAAAGCAGTGCCACAAACGTGTTTTATTCAGGCCATTTTCTCTGGAGCAGTTTAACACAAACTCAGCCAGTTACAAGTTACCACCAAGCTGGGCAATTAGCCCAACAAAAATAGCCCACAGGCCCCAGAGGCTTTCCCCTTTGTAATGCCCAGTGGGTGTATTTCTCTCTCTCTGGCCTCAGGAAGCCTCTCTCTTCCTTGGAAGTCCTACCGTGACACATGGTGTGCAGACAAACTTTAACGACTCTCTGACACTTTAACCCTGATATGAGCTGATGAAAAGTACACTACCAAATCACAAAACCACCTGCTATCATACTTCATCCCATACTTTGCGCACCATGAAAAGGATCCACCAACCAGTCTATCTGTGTATGGCCTCTACACAGCAGCTACCATCCAAATAACCACACACTAAGGTCATGGAAACAATCTTTGCAGTGCAATCACTCAAAATTGAGCCATGCCATCGATACAGTACGGGGTACTTAAAAATACTAAACCGCACACCCATCAGATATTTTCTTCCTTCGTACTTATGACACCATTTATGATGCAAGAAAAATTTGGTTTTAGGATCACACGAGTAAGGGAAGAGCACTGGGTTGAAGATGAGTAAGATACCAACTGTAGAGGATGAACCCTGTTAAGTAGCACAGATCCTGATGCAGAACTAACCTCTCCTCTGCACCATGGTGAATTTATGTGCAAGTAGTAGGGAAGCATTGACCTGCCGTATCTGGAGCAGGGGTTTGCAGAGTAGAAGAGGGCTGTGGCATCACACTAAGATGTGATAAACAGCTGTTGGTCCAAAAGACAAGAGAGTATCACAGTAAATGTGTGACACTCAGCATAGCTGGAAACATGGGACAGGCTGAAGATGCTGTTAGCACCTATTTCTCACATGCTAGATAAGCAGGAGAGGTGCCTGGCAATTAATAAGGAGGTAATGGGGTTCCAAGCACTGGCTATCTCAGTTTCTTTTTGTGGAGACTTTTCTGGGGATAGTGGGTAATTCTTGACATTTTACTACTGAATTAATTTTCTGCTGGGTTAGTAAATTGAATCAGCTCAAAGAGGGGTCTGACAAGCACCTGACCCAACACAAAGGTGAACGGTACATAAGTGGCCAATAGCAAGGAGAACACAAAATGACAAGAGAGTTGACGTGTTTCAGTTTCAACCATTACAGAAGTTTGCCTTTTGACATTTTTTGTTTAGAACAAGCAGTAGAGGCTGAAGCCTGGGATGGCTTGTGTACCAAGGAAGGACGGCATCCTGCCAGAGCAGAGGACAAGCATGCCTTGCTATCAACTGGAAACCAGAGCAGTGTCATCAGCTGAAGAAACAATCCTGGAAAAGTTTTCTTTCAAGCATAGCTAGGAGTTTCTTTGTTTATGACTTCTTCATAGTCATGTTTTTTTGAATTTGAGGATAATGAAGAAAATAATTTTTTTCCTAAGAAAATTATTGGCAACAATATTGTATTTTATTATTGCTGTTATCTAAAACAATTGCTGAGTTCCAAACCTGTGTAAAAGGTAAAGAATTCTAGTTCAGGTGTAACCCCAGATTAAACTTCAGTTTACCTCTCCCTGATAGAGCCATGACGCCTGAAAGTCCATTGATAGGAAACAATCCCCCAAAAGCTCCATTATCTAGCATGTTCTAGATTGTGATACTGACATCTTGAATCTTGTAAGAGAATCTAGACAGACAATCCTTGAAAAATAGGTCTGTGTAAGCAATTGAACATGGCTTTGAATATTTATTACATGTATCATTGTCTTCTACAGGGTTGCATAACTAAGCACTGGCTAAGAGTTTGGTTGCCTAAACACACAACCATTAGAATGTGACCTATAAAATTCTGGTAGCAGTATGTTTTTCATGCAAACCTATTAGTATGACAAAATTCAGAAGAGCACATATTTAACTTTGTCTCTAAAGCAACTAGTGTCAGTGTGAAATACATAAATGAAAGTGTTGTACAAATCAGATATCCTCTGCTAAGCATCTTACTAAATAAAACAAGTGCAGTGAAATAAAGGTTTTAACTCATAAAACCTGGAGCGAAATGTACAGATTCCTATAAAATCTCAAGATTCAGCCGTTGTGGAAGACACGAATTTACCTATTCCATTAAAAGCTTTAACACTACAGAGAGAACATATTTCTATGGCCTTCTATGATGAGGTTACAGCATTGATGGATAGGGGAAGAGCAACTGACATCATCTACCTGAACTTATCCAAAGCATTTGGTACTGTCCCACATGACATCCTTGTCACTGGAAAGACATGGTTTTGATGGATGGACCACTCGGTGGATAAGGAATTGGCTGGATGGTCGCACTCAAAGAGTTGTGGTCAACGGTTCAATGTCCACGTGGAGGCCAGTGACGAGTGGTGTTCCTCAGGGGTCAGTACTGGGGCCAG
The DNA here is from genome assembly GCF_009769465.1 of Tauraco erythrolophus. NCBI lineage: Eukaryota > Metazoa > Chordata > Aves > Musophagiformes > Musophagidae > Tauraco > Tauraco erythrolophus. The sequence continues at coordinate 117,204,904 of NC_141465.1, read as the reverse complement.
TGCTATTTAACATCTGCGTTGGTGACAGTGGGATCGAGTGCACCCTCAGCAAGTTTGCAGATGACACCAAGTTGTGTGGCGTTGTGGACACGCTGGAGGGAAGGGATGCCATCCAGAGGGACCTTGACAGGCTGGAGAGGTGGGCCTGTGAGAATCTCATGAAGTTCAACAAGGCCAAGTGCAAGGTCCTGCACGTGGGTCGGGGCAATCCCATGCACAAGTACAGGCTGGGCGGAGAATGGATTGAGAGCAGCCCTGAGGAAAAGGACTCGGGAGTGCTGGTGGATGAGAAGCTCAACATGAGCCGGCAATGTGCGCTGGCGGCCCAGAAAGCCAACCGTATCCTGGGCTGCATCAAAAGAAGCATGGGCAGCAGGTCAAGGGAGGTGATTCTGCCCCTCTACTCTGTTCTTGTGAGACCCCACCTAGAATACTGTGTTCAGCTCTGGAGTCCCCAACACAAGAAGGACATGGAGCTACTGGAGCGAGTCCAGAGGAGGGCCACGAAGATGATGCGAGGGCTGGAGCACCTCTGCTATGAAGACAGGCTGAGAGAGTTGGGGCTGTTCAGCCTGGAGAAGAGAAGGCTCCGGGGTGCTCTTATAGCAGCCTTCCAGTACCTAAAGGGGGCCTACAAGAAAGCTGGAGAGGGACTTTTTAGAAGGGCAGGTAGTGATAGGAGAAGGGGCAATGGATTTAAACTGAAAGAGGGGAGATTTAGATTAGATATAAGGAAGAAATTGTTTACATTGAGGGTGGTGAGGTACTGGAACAGGTTGCCCAGAGAAGTTATAGATGCCCCATTCCTGGAAGTGTTCAAGGCCAGGTTGGATGAGGCTTTGGGCAACCTGGTGTAGTGGAGGGTTTCCCTGCCCATGGCAGGGGGGGTTGGAAGTAGATGATCTTTGAGGTCCCTTCCAACCCTAACCATTCTATGATTCTATGATTTATTTTTTAAAGGCTTCGAGGGGCAACTCACTTGGTGTCCAGTAGGATGTGGTAGATGGCCAAAGGTTTTTTGTCTTTTACGAAATCATCTCTCTTACAATCTGTAGGAAAATTTATTTCTTACATTTGATTATTTATTTCTTCTTTGGTTAAGTTAATGTCTTCTGTAAATTTTCTTACATGATTCATCTTTGTACAGTAATTTCTTCTTTTGGTCTTCCTTTCAAATTGGGGCGTAAGAATATTTCTCTGTGAATTGACTTACTCTTCCACAATGCCACTGGGGCTGAAAATGTTCTGTAATCTGAACAATTTAAGAACTCTTGCAAAAGACAATGACTATGATCTGGAAAAGTATGAGACATTTCTTCGTGGTCTTTATTTTTGCTTTCCAGGTGTAGGATTGGATTTTGTGTTCGGCAAGGGAAGGAGTTTAAACTGAATTAGGAATGTGTGAACTGAATTTTCAGTAGTTTACCTAATACTTTTACCTAATACTTCTTTGATTTCACTCATATCTCTCAATCACTCTTACAGCTAGACAAGAAATGGTATTTATAATCTTTGAGCATTTTCTACAGGTCAAAATCTTTTACTATCCTGAAAATTCAATAACTTACAAATGTTACCTAATCAAAAGTATGAAACAATGCAAAAATTGGCTGAATTGAAACATTGTTTTGACACATTTTTAATATTTAATTTCAATTTAATTTGATTTAATTATTTTTAAGGTAGGATGTGGTTTGTCTTTAGTGTAGCACACAGTAATTCAGGAACTGCCATAATAGAGAAGCCCCAAAGCCTGTTGAGTTCATTGTACTATCTTTGACAGGTAGTTGATGCCAAATATTTAAGAAAAAAGTGCTGACCTGTCTAGGAAGTAGATGTAGGTAGCAGATACACATTTTTACTGTAAAAAAAATCAACAAAAATAATGCAAGATGTATAATCTCAAAGTTCCTACATTAAAATCAATATAAGAAAATTAAGTTTAATTTCATGTTATGTAACACGACATTAAGTTGTTTTCAACTTGCTATAGTTGCTATTCAATATTTGTTAATTCAGGTGTATGTCTAAAATTATACTGCACATAGATCGGATATTAAACATTATTTTATTATTATTATTTTTGCAAAACTCTGAGAATCTAAGTCTTGTGAGTGTGGCTGTGCCTGGTAGCACCACTTGTTCTGGCCTGCAGAGCCTCTGCTCCATTCTTCCCCGACATTTCTCACAGTCGCTCTTTCTTCTTACTGTATTTTTTTTTAACACAGTGCTCAGCTGCTTATACAGCCACATGTGAACGGGATGGGGGAACTAATCCAGCTAAAAGAACAAAGAGAGAGGGAGAAGAGGAGGATGTGAAAGGTTGTTTAAGATAGCGTTGACAGCAAATAAATGTAGTACCACATTTCACCCTCGTCTCAAAGAGCATCTGTTAGAGGCTTCATCTTCCCTGAGGGGAGGGAAGAAACTCTCTAAAGTACTACCTTCTTAGATTTCCGGAATTTGCATGTATACGTCTGTTCGAGCATGACAAAGAGCCTGTCCCTGTTAACAACTGCACTTCAGGAATTTGAGGAGGAAGCCTAGCAGATTCTGCTTCAGTTTAAAACTTTTCTGTCCGTCAGCCATCTCCCTTCCAAATCCTGCCAGCTTTCCAGTACACTGCTCATCAAAGTGGACTTGGGCTAAAATAGTAGGCTGAACTGGAGTAAATGACACATGAGCACATATTTCTTGCTCCCAGCTCTTCTTGGGATTAAGGTAAAGTTATCTTGGCAAGGAGGTAGCTCAGCTACCAGGGAGGCAGCTGAGAAATGTAACACACTGAATTGTGATAGTAAAATCAACTATAAACTTCTAGCCTAGTGAAAACATTAAATGTAGATCCACTTTTTTTTCCCAAAGTTATAGTTCATGTAATACTCCAATATAGTCCATTTTATCTCTTTCCAGACCAGAATACAGAAGGCTGCAGAGTCCCCAGTTAATCTCTCAAGCAAGCTTTAATCTCAAAATAAACGAAAGGGCAGTTGAGCTCATTCAACAAATACAATAAACCTCTCTACATGCCTGCAGGTCAGGCAGCCTTGCAGTGATAGCCTGGTTTCAAAGAAAACCTCTTGCACTTAAAGACAACCTTCCCGGGGCCAGCCAGCTCCTGCTTCTGTTGGGATCCCATTTAAGCCCACTAGCAAGGAATTGTTGCCCTGGGCACTTCCCCGCACCAGTGCACTGATTAGTTACAGGGCAGAATAAACTGCTCCCACAGGTCCTCATGGTGCTACTTACACTGTATGACAATTACTGCGAGTCACTGGTTAAATCTGTAGCATAGCAAGATTGCTTTGTTGCCCAACAATGAAGAAATCTTTTAGGAATTGTACTGTGTCATATAGAAATGTAAGACATAACATCACATTTTTCCAGCTTCTAAGTAAGACTACATATATGAGCTCCTTTATGGTTTGGTTTTGGTTTTGTTTTCTGGTACGCTTTTTCCTAGCGATAAAGATGCCAGAGGAGGTTTAGATGGGATATTAGGAAAAATTTCTTCACCAAAAGGGTTGTCAAGCATCAGAACGGGCTGCTCGGGGGAAGTGATTGAGTCACCATCCCTGGAGGTATTTAACAGATGTGTAGACATGGTGCTTAGGGACACGGTTTAGTAGTGGCCTTGGCAGTGCTAGGTTAACGGTTGGACTTGATGATCTTCAAGGTCTTTTCCAACCTAAATGATTCTGTGATTCTATGACTGTAAAGAGAGCTAAAGCAGGATTTCTGTTTGAACAGATCAAACAAAGGCAGATACTTCCTGTGAACACATTTAACACATTATGCTGTGACCCAGGGCAATTTATTTAAGTCAGTATCTTGAAAAGCAGGTGACAAAAGCGGGAGGTTAAAATCGGTGGAAGCCACAAGTACTTGCTACCTTCAAAAATAAGGCGCCTATGGGACATACAGTCTACAAAGTCTTGATCTTCTTAAATATCTCAGTTTGCGCACTGGGGGAAATGTTTACTTGTTTCACAAGGGTAATGTAATGTAATATGAATTAACTTTTAAGCACTCTGAATCCTCAAATGAAAGGAACTTTTCAAGTATAAATTCCCAAGATTAATAGTGTATTGTCACACACAGAATCCCTGTTATCCTATGGCAGAAATGTGAGCAGGAGAAATCCCCAAAGCAGGTGATGTTCACTAGGTGTTCCAATTCTGAGAAAAATTGGGACACTGTGGTCATTTTTTTTTTTTAATCAGGCAAAGGACTGAATGTACTTCTTGCAGGAACAGGACTGGGAAGAATAATAAAAAAAAAAGTCAAATACATCTACAATAGCTCCACAAATCAGCTCATGTGATCACCTGATGCCTCACAAAGAGGCATCCTCAATGCAACCTACATTGTACAAAGCAGCCCACATGCAAAACCAACAGCATTTGCACAGTAGGATGCACACGTGCCTGCGCCTAGCTAGGGGTGAATGCCTCATTTGGTGTGAATAGAGTGAAGTTTGGAAAAAATGTCATGATCCAGAAGCACCTCTGGAGCCCAGAGGCATTCCAGGGTCCTGCAGTGTCCAATATCCTGCGTCCAATTCCTTTGGACATAATCAAACCAAACTGGACCTATATGGTCACTAATTTTTGCAGATGAACTTATTTGGTGGATACTCAAGGGAGAACTATGACCAGAACACTGGAGATACTCTTTATCAAACTAGCCTAATCCTGACACACTATGCTGAGGGAGACGGGATGCAGAACATAGTGAGGGGAGCCTCCTCAGACATGCACACACACTTTCTATGACATGTCAGACTTCAGTGGAACCCTAAAATGGAGAGGCCAACTCAGTTGGTGGGGAGGGAGAATAGACTGGCTGGGGTCCAGGTGTGAAGGCATACTGCTGTTTCTGAACCTGTGTATAGAAAACAGGTCTGGTGAGAGAAGGTTGCTTTATTTGGTTACCAACACATTCATGGCTTTTGCCTGAGCTCTCTGTAGCAAAAATATTTTCTTTCCCAGTATTTGTCATGGCTCAAAAGAAATTAAGAAATAATCATCTCCTTGTGCTTATTTTTACTTTGGCTTTCTCATATGACCAAGTGGAATCTTTATGTGATCTGGTCCTGGACTAGGGCACCTAAACCTGGCTGGTGGCCACACTCAGGCAAAGTACTACCATGCATTGCAATAGAATTTAAATGGTTTTGCACTGAATAGAATTTGAGCACAGGCAAAATCGGCCATAAAGGCAGCTGCAAGACTGAATATCGAAAGCTAAGTAGAGAACTGGAGTGCTGTTAGGCAATTTTGAACCATCAAGATGCATCCTTTCAGGGACTAAACATTAGCTTTGATTTGGTAATCAGTGGAGTGACTAGAGAATGGATTCTCTACTTTCAATAAGAACAGCAAAAGAACCATGAAGATCATGTTTGAATTAAGAGCAGATAAGGCAAAGGAGACTCTCTGCTATAATCAGAGACAAAGAACTGATGTTATTACACACAGTTAAGCATTTGGTGAGTCCAATCAACACTTTGTTACATTGAAGAGTGGCAAAAGGCATCTTTCTAACCTGCATTGCCATATGACTCATAGGAGAAAGCTATAGATGCAGGTCAATAACAGGGACAAAATGGAAAATAAGGGGAGAACAGTGGCACCCAGCCCATCTATCAAGACAGAAAAGGGAAAGTCTAGGACAAGGATGACAGAGAATCAAACACAACTCAATCTGCCCTGACATGGAAGGAATGAAGAAAGAAGGTGCATGACCAATGCAAGGAACCAGCATGTCCCAACCTGCAGTGCAAGTGCTCTGAAAGGGTGAAAGCCTTGCGTCTTGACAGCATGGAGGCATCACCCTCACTTCTTTGTGTTTCTGCTGTTAGTGGGAGACGCCCAAGACACAGCACTTGGAGGATGAGGAGATAGTTGGTCAAAACACCAAAATAGATTGAGGGCCAAAGCTATTATCTCTGGCATGGGCTTGTACACTACTACCCTCTCCCCAACAAAGCAGTAATGTTCCCATAAAAGACAGCAGAATTAACAGTAGTAAAAGGAAAATATGCTGCAATGAGCACAAAAATTGGAGGTATTAGAGTGTGTACAAAGACCTTGGAGAAGGAGCTGGGCTATGCAAACAGCAACAGATAGACCTCCACTTGCAGTGAGTGACCAGTTTGGTTTTGAAGTGTGAATTACTTTCATGCAGTTATTCTGTGTACACTACAAAACACACACATTTTTTGTTACGTAGATGGTAATTCTCTCCTTTATTCTACATCCATAGCGCCTTGCATAGCATTGCATGTTTCTTATTCTAATCTCTTACCATGTTTTTAGTAGATGTGCTACCATAGGTTGTCTTTTAAAATACTTATTTAGCACCAAGTCCTTTTTTAATTATTACCTTTTTTCCCCCCTATAACTGGAGGCTTACCTGGCAGCAGAGGCTGGAGCATACGGTCGCCTGTGAGGAACCTCATGAATAATTGATCCCTTCCACAATGCCAGCACCTCCCATTCTTCCTAAAGGGGCCGAGATCACCCGCTGAATGTGCTTCCTTATGCCACTTTCCCATTCCGTGGTGTTGTTCCCTACGGGCTGAGCTCCCCGCCCGGCGGCCCGGCGGCGGCCGCCGCCCCGGGAGGCCCACCCAGCCCGCTTGCCGGACACAAAGGCGCCGCCGCTCTCAAAATGGAGGCCGGAAGGCAATGGCGGCTTCACTCCCATTGAGAACTATGAGAATCGGCCGCCATTTTTAAAGAGGGCGCTGGTTGCTGCGTACCCTGCGGCTGCCGCCGCTGCGGAGGATGGACCTTTGCTAATGGACATGGCGGTAAATGTTCATCAGCTCAAAACGGGCCTGAGGGTAACACTGAAAGGATTTGGTGATGGAGGTCCAAGTGGTTGTCAACAGTGTAGGAATCTGAAAGATCCACCTTGTTTCCGTATTGGGACAAAATTTAGGAGAGTAAGCCTACGCACATTATAGAAAAAGATACAATCAGTTTTAACTTCTAGGCTAAGTAATTGATTTACACAATCCTATAACTGACTTCATAGTCAAGAAGAGAGCACCGAGATCTTCAGAAGTATATTATTTATTTTTCATATATAGTAAAGAAGTTGACTCTACACTGATAACGTCTGTTCATGCCTGGAAATGTTGGAGCCGAGCGCTGTCTCCCAAGACAGGATCCTCTCTGCCCACGGGATGAGCATCGCTTACCTCGATGGCAGCTTGGCCAGGATTCCTTAATGTGTATTTACTTGTACTAGGTAGTTCTCCAATGAGCAATACGTTTGAAAGACAATAATGTCATTTTACTGTTTCTTTTTCCATTTAACCTTTCTTACGGGGAACATTCACCATACCCTCAGCAGAGGCGTTAGAGTCACCCTTGCCCATCCCTCGTTGCCGTGTCATATCTGGTATCTTGGTGGCTGTGGGTAGCTCTGAAAAAGAGGTGGTGGAGTGGCTGTAAGACTGGGTGCTTGGTGTTGGCATCCTGCTGGCAGCGCTGCCCGGGACAGCTCGGGTACGCATGGGGGTTTGGGGCGGACAGCAAAAATGCATCAGGCACAGCTTCAAAGGTAGCATAGTCCCCATGGGGAATGGGATTTTGACAGCAGTTCTGGACTAGCTTTCACGATGCAGTCGTAGGAATATTCAGTGCATTTTGCAAGTCAGATGTAGAAAGATGAAACAAGTAATTTGTTTCTATTCATTTAATAATACCTCTTGGAAGTACACTGTTTTTTTTAAAGTGTGACTCATCAGAACAACTTTTGAAGGAAAGCATACTATCAAGCTTTAATAAATAAAGGCACTTGCAGTCTGGACTTTCGACTGCTACAGTTTTTAGGTTCCCCTGACAGATCTGACCCATCATAAAGGCTTATATTCGTAGTCTTACTTGTCAAAATACTTGCATAAAATGTAGAGTGATCTTAAAAGTAGAATACAAGCTACTCAAATTTCTAAAGTTTCAAGGACAATATAAACTCTAATGTGCTAGACGTTTATTATTTAATTAGTTTTTAGCTAATGACGCTATTTGGCATGATGTTTTGAAGTAAAGGATAGATAAAAAAATTAATTTTCTTTGAAAAATTGTTATAGCACAAACTGATTTTTAAAAAGTCTGAAAAAGAAATATATTAAATGTTCCTTACAAATATTTATCCAAATAGCTAATGGGAACTTTCTGTTATTCTTTTTTTTTAAGATTGCCTCAAGCTAATTCTGAGAGTAGAGGAGAAAAGCAACATGTATGTTGGAGAAGCTAAGTGGATCGTTTTGGGTAGCTATATATATATATATTCAACTAATTGCTTCTTTCTGAAGTCTGAGTCAGATACTATGTGAATATACACACTTTTGTACAATTTCTATAATTTCATTTAAAACTATAATTTCAATATATTTTAGACAAGATATTGATTTATTTCATGGAACTAATTTTAAACCAAATATTAATTAGTACGTTAAGACTGTATAAAGTTAAGCTGAACATAGTTATAAATACTTTGGAAGATGTTTATAAAGTCATTAACACAGTGGGACTAAGTGATACTCTTAACTGATACTGCAGTGTAAAACATTACATTAAGTAAACCATTATATCGTTAGGATTATCTGTTACAAATACAAGTACTGAAGATTCCGTTAGAATATATATATTATATATAATACATATTCCATTAAACAAAATTTTATATTAATAAATGCAGAAGGATGAGCGTTCAGTTACACCCTCTGTGCTGGGTTTATGTGGTGGGGTTTTGGTAGCAGGAGAGGGGCTGCAGAGATACCCCCTGTAAGGAGCTGCCAGAAGTTTCCCTGGGTCCAAAACCAGTAGGACTCGCCTCTGGCCAGGGCTGAGCCAATCAACGCCTCTGCGAATGCCATATTTAAGAAGAGGACAAAGGAACCTGCGCCATGCAGGACCTGCAGTGAAGAGGGGGGAGGCGAGAGGCTCACCCCTCCCCGGCCTTGCATGCAGGCAGCTGCCTGTGCTGGGCCACCGCCAATCAACTGGAGATGGCCACAGCGGCGTGGCTTGGGAGAGCTCTGAAGCACCCTGCTCCTGGGGCACCAGCTGGGTGAGTTCATCCTGCTGGGACTGATGAGGTTCATCCAGCTGATTTGGCCCAGTGCGGCTGCAGAGGAGAGAGGACTGAGATCTGAGAGAAATGGCCACACAGACACCAGGTCAATGAAGATGGAGCAGGAGGAGATGTGCTGGAGCTGAGGTTCCCCTGCAGCCCGTGGTGAGACAGCAGGCGGCCCCCCTGCAGCCCATGGAGATTAATGGTGCAGCAGAGATCCACCCTCAGCCTGTGGAGAACCCCATGCTGGAGCAGAAATGCCTATGCCTGAAGGCGTTCGTAGAGGACTGTCTCCCATGGGAAAGGACCTCATGCTGCTGGAGATTGACAGTGGCGCAAAGGTTCATCTGCTGTTGGTGGAAAGGGACTCCACGCCAGAGCAGATGGCTGCACCCTAAGAAGCTGTGACTCTGTGGGAAAAGCCTGCAGTGGAGCAATCTGATGAGTAAGGATTGCATCCTGCAGGAAGGACTCAGGTTGAAGAAGTTCATGGATAGCTGTGTCCTGTGGGAAGGGACCCCATGTTGGAGCAAGGGAAGGGTGTAAGGAGTCGTCCCCCTTAAGGAAGGCGCAGCAGAAACAGCGTGTGACAAATTGACTTGCACCCCCCGTTCCCTGTCCCCCTTCGCCGCTGGAGGAAAGAAGGGAGGGGTGGGGGAAGTTTCTCATTATCGTTTCTGAAGTAAGCGATAACAATTAGATTGATTGGTCCCCAAGTCACATCTGTTTTGCCCGGGGCCATGGTTGGTGGCTGATCCCTCCCTGTTCTTATCTTGACCCTCAGGTCTTTGTCACAATTTTTCTCCTCCCCTGCCACCCGAGGGTAGGGTGTGGAGGGCAGGGCAGGAGGAGTGAGTGAGAAGCTGCAAGGTAGCTTAGCTGCTGGCTGGACTAAACCATGGCACCCTCTTAGAATCATAGAATCTTAGAATGGTTAGGGTTGGAAGGGACCTTAAAGATCATCTAGTTCCAACCCCCTGCCATGGGCAGAGACACCCTCCAATACACCAGATTGCCCAAAGCCTCATCCAACCTGGCTTTGAACACTTCCAGGGATGGAGCATCCACAACTTCTCTGGGCAACCTGTTCCACTGCCTCACCACCCTCAATGTAAACAATTTCTTCCTTATATCTAATCTAAATCTCCCCTCTTTCAGTTTAAATCCATTGCCCCTTCTCCTATCACTACACACCCTTGTAAAAAGTCCCTCTCCAGCTTTCCTGTAGGCCCCCTTTAAGTACTGGAAGGCTGCTATAAGAGCACCCCGGAGCCTTCTCTTCTCCAGGCTGAACAGCCCCAACTCTCTCAGCCTGTCTTCATAGCAGAGGTGCTCCAGCCCTCGCATCATCTTCGTGGCCCTCCTCTGGACTCGCTCCAGTAGCTCCATGTCCTTCTTGTGTTGGGGACTCCAGAGCTGAACACAGTATTCCAGGTGGGGTCTCACGAGAGCACAGTAGAGGGGCAGAATCACTTCCCTCAACCTGCTGGGCACACTTCTTTTGATACAATCCAGGATACGGTTGGCTTTCTGCACTGCCAGTGCACATTGCCGGCTCATGTTGAGCTTCTCATCCACCAGCACTCCCAAGTCCTTTTCCTCAGGGCTGCTCTCAATCCATTCTCCGCCCAGCCTGTACTTGTGCTTGGGATTGCCCCGACCCACGTGCAGGACCTTGCACTTGTCCTTGTTGAACTTCATGAGGTTCTCACAGGCCCACCTCTCCAGCCTGTCAAGGTCCCTCTGGATGGCATCCCTTCCCTCCAGCGTGTCCACAACGCCACACAACTTGGTGTCATCTGCAAACTTGCTGAGGGTGCACTCGATCCCACTGTCACCAACACAGATGTTAAATAGCACTGGCCCCAGTACTGACCCCTGAGGAACACCACTCGTCACTGGCCTCCACGTGGACATTGAACCGTTGACCACAACTCTTTGAGTGCGACCATCCAGCCAATTCCTTATCCACCGAGTGGTCCATCCATCAAATCCATGTCCTTCCAGTTTAGAGACAAAGATGTCGTGTGGGACAGTACCAAATGCTTTGGATAAGTCCAGGTAGATGATGTCAGTTGCTCTTCCCTATCCATCAATGCTGTAACCTCATCATAGAAGGCCACCACTACACATAATATGGGCTAAAAATTGCTACTTTTTAGTAAGACTGCAGTTGCCACGATGTAGGCTGAAAAGCCCTGGGTTTAATTTAAAATTTCCCACTTTATACTTGGCAAGAACTGTTTCTTGCCAAGTGAACTTTCAGAAGACCATACTGTGCAAAATGGGTGATACTGCGTTTGAAAAATACACATAAATCTGTGAACGCAGACTGCACTCCATCCAGACCGTGCTAATGTTTAACCTAGAGAAGAGCTGCCTGTGAGAAGCACTGTATTTACTGCTATAAAACATTCTCTGTGTATTTAAAAATAACTTCAGGGAAGCTTATCCCAGCATCCTTGGATGCAAATAGTTTTGAGAGTGTGGTAAAAGTTTCGGTTAATCAAGAATTAAAAATATATATTCCTTATTTTGGTATGAATGTCTGTATTTTCCCAACAGAAACGTTTGAGGATCAGAGGAGCAAACAGTACAAAAAGGAAAACCAAGCACATTGTAGAAGTGTGGAAAAGGCTCACATCATACAGAAGAGTGTGATAAGGTCATCAAAGGCAGCTAATATTCTTTTTCTGAACTTGTGGAAAGAGACAGAACTGCAAAACTTGCTCTCCAAGTAGCACAGAGAGATCATGTTTGAATGAAGTCTCAGTGAAGAAACACCTTCACAGATTACATAGGTCTTCTTGATATGTGAAGTTATTTGATGTAGAATGACAGGAATTACAGTGAAAAGTGGTTCAGAGATCATCACTACACAGTCAGCTGGTTGTGCTACACAGTAAAATAATGATGAAGGAAGAACATCCGTCAGCCTGCTTAGCTGCCGCTCTTGGAGACTAGAGCTGCTGCCAGCTGACATTTGTATAGGAGTATGTATTCCGCCTTTGCATTTGTCTCCATTCAGCAGGTTTAAAGATCTGTGTGGATCTGTTTGGGCACTATTCACAAAACTATCTGGCTACAAAGACACTCTGGTATATGTACCTCGTATCCAAAATACCCGGTGTTCCAGACAATGTTTTTAAAGTTACACACTTCTTAGTTAAAATTGCAAATCTGTTTCTACTCACCTCGCAGAGACTGACTGGGAGTAACTGTAAAGTAAAAATTAATTGTGATTACTTCATTGACTGTAAGTGGCAGAACATTAATTCTCCATTTATTTTGCTGAAGCTGGGACATGTATCCCAATTTCCTGATTATTTCACTAGAATACATTGTTTTTTACTGTTGTTAAATAAGTAAATCAATTAGTTCAATCTTACCTATAGAAACTGTACTGCTACAGTTGTAGCATTGTGTTGTCAACACAGTTAAGCTTCCATCTAAATTCCGTCTTTAGGCCTGTATTGTTTTATTTATTTATTTATTTCAAGATAAATTTGTTTGACTTGAAAAGTTGGACAGACTAGTTCCAAATTCCAGATGATGGAGAAAAAAATCTTGGTGCTGTGCACCATTGACATGTGTTTTAAAATTGTTTCAACCCAAAATATTCAAGTCATGTAGAGCTATAGCTATTATAGTCTAATAGCCAACTACCTTGTAGGATCTGGATCTTAGGATCCACTAGTTTGAAAGGATCTATTTCTATCTTACCTTGCCTTCTGCTCTTAAAACTCCTGGAAAAATAACAAATGGGATGTTTTACAGTTGTAATTACGTAAAACTATATGTTATTATGATGAGTGCAATAAGCATCCTGGTCATTTACTGGAATACTTATCCTAATCAGGAGAAGCCTTAGGACCTGGTTCCAAATTTATACATGCTGGATCGCCTTTTAGTACAGATTTAATCTAGATCAAGCACGAATACAGCACTGCATTTCCATCACACTATCAGGGCACTTGATGCAGTGTTTATGCCTCTTTTACGGTAGCTAATCTTTTTCATACTGCCTATAGGAGGACAAAACGCTTAATTCAGCAAGAACTCAAAAGCAGCTTGGCGAGATAATACCTGATCCTTCACTATTTTTACATACACTTGAACTTGCATGGTGAGTTTGTATGAGCTCAGGACTTTGCATCCCGTGGCTGTGATGTTTTTGATCCAATACTACTAGATTTCCTAAAAAAGATTGACATCCTTGTGAAATTATGGCCCTATGGTCTGTTCCTATCAATCAAGCAGAAGAAGCATGTCTTCAGAAACCAACTACAGGATTTAATTTTATTTTTTTTTAATTAAAGCACCTGAGTAACAATTTCAACTACACTGTATAAGGATTATTAACAAGAATGATTCTGAGGTAGTGCACTGTGAAAATTACTTAAATAAGAACATTTTCAAGTAAATTTTCAATCTCACAATAGACTGTGTCACATGGAGAGTCCCTTGTTTAATCTGAGGGTGCAGGAGAAGTTTTTTGGTGTGCTGTAAACTGATTGTACAGTTACATTATAGATCCTTAAAAATTTGTCAATTTTCTAATGGAAATCTAAAATTAGTATCTTCTGTCCATATTTCATTTTCTAAACACATAGTTTGATTTTGGGCAATAGTAATCAACAGCTACCAGTAAGTTCACTAGGAACTATTGGGTGTCACTTTTGAAAATACAGTTGCTTAGTCAATGTCTATCTTACTATCTTATTCTTAGCCTACCAAATAACAGGATAAAAAATCTACCTGAACAGAATAATGCATTCTAGAGTTTTTCTAGGACATTGAAAGCTAACTTTATTTAGGGTAGGATTAAAGGACAGATATTATGTCCCAGTGCCTGCTGTCTTCCTCCTGGAACAATGTACTTAAAAATCTCTGACTTGTATTTAAAACATAAAAAGCCAATTTCCAGTCTTGTGGTTGTGAAGGAAATGCTGCAATCATAAATTAGGTATGACTGATTGAAGGTGTTTAATCTCCTAGCCTAAATAAGAAGTGTGAGCAGCAACTACCACTTTGTGAAAAAACTCTGTGAACAGACAGAAGAAGTCACAGATGGCTTCTTTCACACACAGACACATGCATAGCCTGGCTACAGAGAAGTACTATGTACACATACTTCTTCCTGCTTCTGCTTCTTCTCTGAAGGGAGATGAGGATTCCTCTAGTCACTTCATTGTTCCTGAGAGGAGTCATGCCCTGAGGCCTGTCTGGGAGTAGGTAACAGTCTGTGCCACTGTTCTTGCCAGGATGGTGCGGAAGGCAACTCCTGCCACCACTACTCCAGTAGAGTAGCCACAGCAAAGCTAATGGGAACCTCATATCATGATATACCTGAGTCCATAGACTACTTCAAGGGCTAGAAGATGCCCCAAAAATATATGGTGTCGCTCACCAGCCTGGGCTGCGGCACCAGGAACGCTGTTGCATCCTCCACAGCCAGGAGGAAATGGCCTGCCTCTTGTAGGCAGGATAGGTACCTTGAGTTGATTAGTAATTAATCATTATCTCAACTCAGTCCAGCTGGGTAAGAATGATTGGTGCCATAATTCCCCCTTTTTGTTTTACCATTTTTTGTTTTCACAAAGGCTTTATGGGTGAGCAGAGACCCAGCCCACTCATCCAACTCCAGCACACTTCCCTCCCGCGAATACCACATCAGGGCTTGCAGCTTTACCTTCTTCTCCGAAGGACTCTCACTCAAGCTCCCAGCTCCGGCGCTTTTGGCTCAGGCTCTCAGCTCGGCGAGGGAGTCAGGGCTTCCCAGGGTCTCACAGATGTATCACATCAGGGTCACCAGTTGTCACTCACCAGCCTGGGCTGCAGCACCAGGGACACTGTCACATCCTCCACAGCCAGGAGGAAATGGCCTGCCTCTTGTAGGCAGGATAGGTACCTTGAGTTGATTAGTAATTAGTCATTATCTCAACTCAGTCCAGCTGGGTAAGAATGATTGGTGCCATAGTATGGATAGTACACTGGAATTTGTCAGACTGAGTTTTAGAGACTGAATTTTAGGCTGAGAACTTGCTGATTGCCACTGTAGAATGAAAAGGAGGGAATCCTCTGGATCTTTGCAGTTCAGAAACTTACAGGATGATGAGGATATCACAAAATAACCAGAAGCTCTGAGCATTCACAGTTAGTATAAGCAGTCATGAATCTTCGGTCTTCACCCAATGCTTAGAAGATGAACACCCTCTTCCCTCACTCCTCTGCTTAAATGCAACTGTTCTAAATGACTGTGTTTAAAGACCTTTAAGTCTTAATACATGATTCAAGTTATGATCAAATTGGTGCAACAGATTGCATTATTTTTCAGGGAATAGAATGCTAATGGGATAAAACCTGATGTAGAAGGACAAATAAGGAAATAAGCAAAGACTTATCCTTGATATGAGCTGCAAGATCTTTGGACAAAGGATAAAGGAAATACGTATGGATGTTACCACTGTGGAAACCTATTACAGATTAGGAAAACAAAAGTTGTAACTACTTGTAGGCAAGTAGACAAGTTACCCAGAGCAACTATTTGCAGCTGACTAGAGGTTGGCAAACGTGACGCCGATCTACAAGAAAGGTAAGAGGGAAGACCCAGGGAACTACAGGCCAGTCAGTCTGACCTCAATGCCAGGTAAACTCATGGAGCAGATCATCCTTAGTGTTATCATACAACACGTACAGGACAGTCAGATGATGAGGCCCAGTCAACATGGATTTATGAAGGGAAGGTCTTGGTTGACCAACCTGATCTCCTTCTATGATAAAATGACCCATTTAGTGGATGAGGGAAGAACTGTGGATGTCGTTTATCTCGATTTTAGCAAAGCCTTTGACACTGTTTCCCATAACATTCTTCTGCAGAAGCTGGTTGCCTATGGCTTGGATGGGTGTACACTTTGCTGGATCAAAAATTGGCTGGACGGCCGGGCCCAGAGAATCATAGAATCATAGAATCATAGAATCATAAAATGGTTAGGGTTGGAAGGGACCTCAAAGATCATCTAGTTCCAACCCCCCTGCCATGGGCAGGGACATCCTCCACTACACCAGGTTGCCCAAAGCCTCATCCAACCTGGTCTTGAACACTGCCAGGGATGGGGCATCCACAACTTCTCTGGGCAACCTGTTCCAGTACCTCACCACCCTCAATGTAAAGAATTTCTTTCTTATATCTAACCTAAATCTGCCCTCTTTCAGTTTAAATCCATTGCCCCTTCTCCTATCACTACACACCCTTGTAAAAAGTCTCTCTCCAGCTTTCCTGTAGGCCCCCTTTAGGTACTGGAAAGCTGCTATAAGATCACCCCGGAGCCTTCTCTTCTCCAGGCTGAACAACCCCAACTCTCTCAGCCTGTCTTCATAGCAGAGGTGCTCCAGCCCTCGCATCATCTTCATGGCCCTCCTCTGGACTTGCTCCAGTAGCTCCATGTCCTTCTTGTGTTGGGGACTGTCCTTCCAGGTGGGGTCTCACGAGAGCACAGTAGAGGGGCAGAATCACTTCCCTCAACCTGCTGGCCACGCTCCTTTTGATACAATCCAGGATACGGTTGGCTTTCTGGGCTGCCAGCGCACATTGCCGGCTCATGTTGAGTTTCTCATCCACCAGCACTCCCAAGTCCTTTTCCTCAGGGCTGCTCTCAATCCATTCTCCGCCCAGCCTGTACTTGTGCATGGGATTGCCCCGACCCACGTGCAGGACCTTGCACTTGGCCTTGTTGAACTTCATGAGGTTCTCAATGGTGGTGAATGGAGATAAATCCAGCTGGCAGCCGGTCACCAGTGGTGTTCCGCAGGGCTCAGTGTTGGGGCCTGTTGTCTTTAACATCTTTATCAATGATCTGGATGAAGGGATCGAGTGCACCCTCAGCAAGTTTGCAGATGACACTAAATTGGGAAGTAGTGTTGATCTGCCTGAGGGTCGGGAGGCTCTACAGAGGGACCTGGACAGACTGGATCGATGGGCCAAGGCTAACTGTATGAAATTCAACAAGACCAAGTGCCGGGTCCTGCACTTGGGCCATAACAACCCCCTGCAGCGTTACAGGCTTGGGGAAGTGTGGCTGGAAAGCTGCACAGCAAAGAAGGACCTGGGGGTGGTGGTCGACAGCCGATTGAACATGAGCCAGCAGTGTGCCCAAGCAGCCAAGAAAGCCAACGGAATCCTGGCATGTATCAGAAACAGTGTGGCCAGCAGGAGCAGGGAAGTGATTGTCCCCCTGTACTCAGCACTGGTGAGGCCACACCTGGAGTGCTGTGTCCAGTTTTGGGCCCCTCACTTCAAGAAGGACATTGAGGTGCTGGAGCGGATTCACAGAGGGCAACAAAACTAGTAAAGGGTTTAGAGAACTTGTCCTATGAGGAGCTGCTGAGGGAGCTGGGACTGTTTAGTCTGGAGAAGAGGAGGCTCAGAGGGGACCTTATCGCTCTCTACAATTACCTGAAAGGAAGTTGTAGGGAGATGGGGGTGGGTCTCTTCTCCCACTTCATGAATGACAGGACAAGAGGGAATGGCCTCAAGTTGCGTCAGGGGAAATTTAGGTTAGATATCAGGAAAAATTTCTTTACAGAGAGGGTTGTGAAGTATTGGAACAGGCTGCCCAGGGAGGTGGTGGAGTCCCCATCCCTGGAGGTGTTTAAAAACCGTGTAGATTTGATGTTGAGCAATATGGTTTAGGGACCCTGACAGTGCAGGGTGAATGGTTGGACTCGATGATCTTGAAGGTGTCTTCCAACCAGACAATTCTATGATTCTATGATTCTATTTGATAGTAATGTCAATTAGGCTTATTATTTGTTGAGAAAAGAGCACAGTGGGACACAGACTGTCCAGCAAGGTCCTACAATGCTCTGATGAAAACTTTTAGATGCAGCAGGGGAAAGCATCATGAAGGAGGCTTCTACAAGAAATATTTTTAACCAACTGACAAACTGATTGAAAATGAGAAGTTAGGAGAACGCCTAAGAAGGAGAGATTAGGAAATAGGAATTCAAGATCTTTAGGGAAGTAAGAGCAAGCAGAAATTGAAGACAAGCTGCCAGTTCCTGAAATAAATAATTTACCTACACAAATGTGAACTGTTTCCTTATGTAGGAAAGACAGTAAATGTACAAAGATACCAACTTGGTTAAACCACAAGTTTTTTATTCTTCTTGAACAACAAGGAAACACAGAGAAAGAGAAAAATAGGTCAAATTACCAAGGAAGAAATAAAAATACATGGCATAACTATAAAGGTACAAAAATTGGAGAGGCCAGGACACACAAAAAATAAAAACAAAAAAGGAGGCAGTGAGCTAAGACCATCAAGGAGTAGTACACATATATGTAACTACATTAGCAATAACATGAATATCAAGAAAAGAACTAGCCCACTGATCAACACATAAGAAAGTTATCAACAGGTCTAACAGTTTAATGCCTTTTTTGCATCAGCTTCCACCACCAAGGTCAGTTGCAATCAGATGGTAGCACAATGTCATAATTAAAGGAGTAAATACTCAGCCAAGAATAAGAAAGAACAGATTAGAAAATACTTTGTGTACTCTCAAATTGTCTGAACCTGAGGAATCTCAGTCAAGGGTACCTAAAGCACTGGGTGAAGTAGTTAGCTGCTATCTTTGACAAATTGTGAAAAGTAATGAGAGATTAGAAAAGGGAAAAAATCTTTCTTACATTTAAAAAGGGGGAAAAGAGAAATCAGGGAATTCTAAACCGATCAGCATAAGGCCTTTTCTTGTAAAAATGTTGGAACAAACTATTTATAAGAATCAGAAAAAACAAAAGTTACAGCCAGCATAAAGCAAATCATAGTCATAGCAAGCTAGTTTAGTTGTTTTCTTTGTCAGGCTAATGGGTTTTACAGATGAAGAAACAGTCGATGTTCTGTATACTGACTTTAGTAATGGTTTTGATATTTCTGTATATGAAAGTCTAATAAATAACCTGGAGAAACATAATCTAGATGAAACTACTGAAATGCAAAACTGTACTAATAGAGTCATTATTGATTGTTCTCCATTCAAGTCAGACAAGGAAGAGCGTATTGACTGGAGTCCTGCAGGGACAGGGTCCAGTATTGTTCACTATTTTGCAGATGACACAAAAATGGGATAGATTTTAACTATGTTTAGGCAGGATCAGAATGCAAAAGAGAAAATCAGAGAAATCATCTGGAGAGAAAAAAAAGGATATAACTCAACAGGGGAAAGGGCAAGATGCTATCTTTGGACAAAAAATAATCAAATGTAGGATGGAGAACAACGAAATGCTCAGGTGACCGTTCTACAAAGAATGATGTGGGACTCCTGGTGTACTACCAACATACAGTGATGTTACAAAAAAAACACCAATAGATGAGTGGATAAACAGGAACACAGCCTGCAAGACACAGGAAATAATCCCATATTATATGGCTCTGGAGACTCTTCAGCTGTAATACTATGTTCAATTCTGGGTGCTCAATAAAGTCATGCATCTACTAGCAAATGTCCAGAGAAAATCAAAGGAATGACTAGAGCTGTAGAAAATATGGTCTGAAATAAATTAGGAATATAGTCTGGATATATTTGTTGTGAAAAAGCAAGAAAGATTCAAATTGGGTGTTAGGGAAAACTTCCAAGTGTTGAAGTGTTGAAATAAAATTCATGAGAGGTTGTTTAAAAACAAGCTAACTAAAGTTTTAAAGAGCAGCTCAGAAACGATAAAGATGTAATTCATTTTGCAGTGGGCTAAAGCGATGGGCTACATGACCGTGAGAGATCCCTTTCAGCCTTAGCATTCCATGTTTTCTCCACAGCCTAATTAGTTCGATGAGATTTTAGCCTAGCGAAGCAGCGGACCAGTCTCTATCCTAAATTACTCCACTTTTCCAAATTGCCTCAGAAATATCTTTTTTTAAAACATGAAAACTGTTTGCTCAGATGCTTTTAGCTGTGACTATTCAGTCATCATATTTATTTTCAGTATCGTTCGGTAGATTAAGGATTAGGACATCCTGGTGAGGTCTTAATTTAAGTCCTATAAACAATAGTGCTAGAGTGTGTTTCTACAGACAGAAGATTATTGTGTTGTTAACTAGCTCGAGCTAGCTAGCTTAATACCATGCAGGAATGGAGCACAGATTGCTTTCTCAAATGGCTGAATGAATCATTTCACTAATCCATTCATGGCAGGAGGGTGAGAAGCTGATGTATCACTTTGATACCATTTCCTCGAAAAGCAGCTGCAACTCTTCATATGTGAACTGAGCCATTGTCACTTACGGTCTGTTCAGGGAATTCTTGTTCGTGGCTCTTGTTACTTTCACTATTTCCAATTCTTTGCATAGAATACTTCAGACTATTTTAGACACTTTTTGCACCTATAGATACAGCACAGTAGTTGAAATGGAATTAATTATTCATTCTCCAATCAGTATCTGAAAAGTGCCAGAATATTTGTTTGATGTTCTAAAAAGAGCTAGTATGACATACTGTCACATGCTGACCCCTTCTGATCACTCAGTGAGCACAGACTGCTACGGATTAATTAGCCATTCCCAAAGGTGCAAGACAGTTTCTTTTGCATGTGTTGTGGTTGTCATTTTCCTTGACTGTAATTTCCTTTTATTTGCAGAAGATACTACACTACGTCTGTAACGATGACTGTCGTTTTTACCACTCCTAGTGGTAAGCTTCCCAGGAATAGTTAGTTTCCCAGTAATAACTTTTCTGATGCTTCACACAATCATTGGTATATTCTGAACTGTAATTTTAAGCAAATAAAGATGGAATAAGTTGTTCACTTAAGCAAATCCTTTTTCTCATTATGATACCATATATGTTAGCCAGCACTAGCACACTTTTGGTTTCCTGTTGCATCTCTTTGTTTCCACATGATTCAGTTTGTGCCATACACAATAGATGAGCTGCTTCTAGTTGTATGTCTTGATAGTCTCCCCTGCCATCACTGATGGCAAATGTGAGAAGTCCGTTAACTGCTAGTCGTTACTTTTTATCTCTGTATCTTTATCAGCAAGTGCCCAAAACTATTTGTTTCTCTGATCGGACATCTGCCATGCCAGGTATTCCTTTCTTCAGTTACAATCAGGGTAGGAGGTCCAAGTCACATCCCTCCTATCTTCCCTCCCAGTCTCACTTAGCACACCTGCTGAGGTGCACTCTTTCTATCCCATGGCAGATAAAAGAAGGTACCTGGATCCAGCTACAACTCAACATAGGAGCTGTCTCCAACCCTGAAAACTAAAATTTGTAGATGTTACCTAGAGGCGAAGTGAGTTGCTTTCCATGTTGATACTGTTTGTATTTTTCCAGTTCTTAGAACTTCTTATCAATGCAAACATGGCTGTGCTCTACAGAGGTAAGAGGTTTAGAGTTAAAAAAATAAAAGCCTTCAGTATCATCTTAAGATATTTAAAAATACTACTTATCTTGTCCCTAGAGAAGGATGACAAGTTATATGCAAATATGTACTATGATATGAAAGGATCATTTCAGATTACAAAAATTTAATGACAACTGGAAACTTTGATCTGCTGAGACCAACTCATTTTTTCTCTACTGTATACCGTTTCATTTTAATTTAGCTATTCTGTCCCAGTGTTAGGTAATGGAGCTGCTGCAATGACTAAAATTCCCAGAAACAAACCTAAACAAATCATACTATAGAGTCAAAATGTCTAAAGACAGCTTTTCATTGATGGAATAAATCTTTATCACAGTGGTATTGCCACAATCCACAGTGGAACTTCTACCTTTTTATTTTGAAACCCTTTGTTCTGTTCACTCTAAGACCACACTCAGCTGCAAAATACATTTTGGAGCCGAACAGTGCTGTTTCTCACTTGTGCCACCGAGAAATCCAAGTAGCATCAAGGCGTTAAGGATTACATCCTGTTGTGTCCTGCAGTTAGGTTGCTCTAGGAGTTGCTTTCTGGGCTAACAGCTCTGTAGCAGATCACAGCAAGTCTTGACAAGTGGACAAGCTAGAAGCTGACCCCAAAGCTTTGCCTACTGTACTGAAAGGAGATCTACCCCATACATTTCATGTGCACTGGAATTCTTTGCTGTTCTTTGCATTTGAGTTGTAATCATGTTCCTGACTTTTGCTCTTGAGTCCCCGCTGATATTCTTGAGATCTACTTCCTGGCCCTGTATTGTTTCCCCTCCCACTTCAGCAGTGGCACTTGTTTTCAACTAGGTCACCCCAGCCCTCTGCATACAGTAGAACTTTCTTTGGTTCTTTTTAGCTTTGTCAGTGGACATACTCTTGACTGACTGCTTAATTTGATAAATCCTGTGACAGTTCTGGTTTCCTGAGTTCAGCATTTTCTTCATTTACAATGAAAACCTGTGGGCTTGCTGTAGCCTATTTTGGATGGTCTATAGGCACTGGAAAAGGTTGCCTAGAGAAGTTGTAGATGCCCCATCCCTGGAAGTGTTCAAGGCCAGGGTGGATGAGGCTTTGGGAAACCTGGTGTAGTGGAGGATGTCCCTGACCATGGCAGGGGGGTTGGAACTAGATGAAGAGATTTGTAGTGATGAAGATACCATACCAAAGCTTGATAAGTAGTTCCAGGGCAGCCTTTGCCTTTCTTTTTTTCTATTATGCCTGACTTCCAACATCTAGGCAATAAACAAGGAGCTCTAGTACTACCAAATAAAAGTTTCCCATGGGAGAAATACTAAATAAAGTTAAGATTTGTAGAAAGCTAAAGTCACCCGAGCTTATCAGTACAGTGGTGTCTCTCACTACAGATTGGCTTTGCCCTCTTCAGACATCCAAAAGTTGGGTATTTGGAATAAGTAAGCATCAACACTACCCTAAACGGTCAACAGTGAGAGAAAAGTACATGCAGAAATACTATACCATCTACAGAGTAGTGCAGGTTTGTGAGACAAAAACCACATCATAAGTCCATTTTTTCACTCTCACTTATTCTCCATAATTTTCTCATCTGCTTTGTCTATTTTTCATGTTTTGGACCATTGAGACGGATGCATTTGACCCCCCTCACCCTTAACCAAACCAGCAGCAGTTTGGTTCAGGCTCCAAAGGAGGTAATGGCCTGAGCCGTAGCCGGCCCAAGAACTCCTCTAGGAAGCCCATGAAGAGCAGAGCGATACAGTGAACACGGGTAAGTTGTGGGTATAAGGAGACTCATGCATACCTCTCCCATTTTATGCAATTTGACTCCGAGCCAAACACTTTATGCCATAAATACGACAGCCTAAGTGAGCCATCTTTGAGCTCTCCCTGCTAGGCAGTGTGGCTGCATGGCAGTGATCTCTCCATTAGCAGGGCCGCCTCTCAGGGGTGCTCCTTGAAGCAATGAGATCATTTACCATCGACGGATCACTGGATGAGCCAAATTTTAATTCTTCCTGGACAGCAACTGGACTGCATGCCAGGCAACTCTCTGCTTTAGCAGGGACACCTCTCAATGTTAAGAGATGTTTAGCTTAAATAAGCAAGTTTTAAATAGAATAAATCACTTAGAATTTTAATATTGTGTGATTTAGTACACTGTTTGCTTAGCTTTACTTACCTAGCATGAGTAGCTAGAGTTGCTGAAACCTTGGGCCACCAGCTGTAAAATTCCACTGATTTACTGAATGTGTACCTACTTAGTCAAAACAGGGCCCCAGAGCCAGTGTAAATAAGAAGATACGGAGGCTTCAAGGCTGCAACCATCAACAGCAGCTGCAATTAGACAAGATAATGACCTGTCTGAAAGACAGTGAAGGAATCCAATGAGGAACAAGAAGACCCCAGGCCCAAATATTACTGCTGGACCAAACCATTGCGTGAGGGGTGGGTGTACAGTCTTTAAGGGTATAATGACCCAGGGATTTCTTTATTTGAGTTGGCTCCTCTCTGAAGACACCCAGCTCGATCTGACCCTGCTGCTGTATCACTCAATTATTAAATTATTTTCCCTTGAATCTGATGTCTGAGCGTCGGCTTTGGGAAACCTAGGGTTTGAACTTTGGAACCAACTAACACCATATGCCTAGATGGAAGGTAAGTGAATTAGGAATAAACGTGATGAAACTTTGTAATCTTACCTAAATGACAGAGAATCGGGTACATGCATATAATCCTTCAGCTATAAATACATATAATCCCTTAGCCATAAACTGTTGACCAAGTCTGGGTCATGGAATGGATCCAGCCACACCTAGACTCCTCTCTGAGAAGGAGTTTAGAAAGCAAGGGGGTCCATTCTGAACCTCCTGACTCAACAAGAGGGTCTCCTTTGGCTTTCTGCATCTCCAGTGTCTGTGTAAATCATTCCAAATTGATTCTAACCTGGGTTTCCCTGTGTATGTTTCCTTCATGTAGTAAGTAATGGAGTGAACCTTGTCATTGAACTCTGTTAAGTCACACTTTTATTTAAACAGTCATCTGCGACAACCACGTACTTCAGTACTTCAGTACTGGCCCGCAACTTTGCCAAGTACAGTTGTAATATAACTTCCCTACAACTTCTTAATATTTTGTTCATTATACATTCAAGGATTATACATTGAAGGACTGTCATCGGCATTAAAACCTCATCAGTAAGGAATAAAAGACGAGTCATTGTCATGGGTGACTCACTGCTTAAGGGAATAGAAGGCCCGATATGCAGACCATACCCGCTGCACAGTGAGGTCTGTTACCTCCCGGGGTCAGAGTTAAAAATGTCAGGAAGAAGCTTCCTTCCCTAGTATGGCCCTCAGACAATTACCCCCTTTTGTTGTTTCAGGTAGGCAGTGAGGAATTAGTAAGAACCACTCCAAGGACAATGAAGAAGGACTTCAGAGCCTTGGGGCACCTGGTCAAGGGATCAGGAGCACAGGTCGTGTTCTCCTCTATCGCTCCAGCTGTGGGCAATGATGAGGGATTAGGCAGGAAGTACCAGCAGATTAATACCTGGCTCCAAGCCTGGTGTGTCCGGCAGGGGTTTGGGTTTTTTGACAGTGGCTGGATCTGCAAGAGGCCAGGTCTGTTAGAAAGGCATGGTAATAGCCTGTCCCACAGAGGGAGAAGAGTTTTGGGAAGGGAGTTGGCAGGGCTCATAGACAGAGCTTTAAACTAGGTATGAAAGGGGGTGGGGGTGAAATCAGGATCACTGGAAGGGAGCCGGCATGCAGTATGCCAGTGCTTGTGGGGGAGGAATGCACTAGCAAGATTGCGCAGCCTTGTGAATTAGCAAGGGATCAAGGTGTCATGCCGGGTTGCAGACAGAGCACGGGGGTTGTTGAGGGGCTGGTTACTGTGGAAACATCTGAGCATCATCAGGGGGCTCCAGGTACCTCATCAGGGACCCAACTCAAATGCCTCTATATGAATGCCCGCAGCTTGGGCAATAAACAAGAGGAGCTGGAGATGCTTGTGAGCCTGCAGCGCTATGACCTGATTGGCATCACAGAGACATGGTGGAATGACTCTTGTGATTGGTGTGTTGGACTTGAGAGGTATAAACTGTTCAGGAAGGACAGGCAGGGGAGACGAGGAGGGAGTGTTGCCCTCTATGTCAAAGAACAGCTAGAATGCATGGAGCTCCACCTGGCAAGTGATGATGATAGAACCAAGTGCCTGTTGGCAGGGTGAAAGGAAGGGCAGGAGACTTTACAGTGGGAGTGTGCTACAGACCACCCAATCAGGAGGACCAAGTGGATAAGGCCCTACATAGGCAGACAGGAGT
The DNA here is from genome assembly GCF_009769465.1 of Tauraco erythrolophus. Lineage (NCBI taxonomy): Eukaryota > Metazoa > Chordata > Aves > Musophagiformes > Musophagidae > Tauraco > Tauraco erythrolophus. The sequence goes on along the minus strand of NC_141465.1, from coordinate 117,179,102 downwards.
TGCTGCTCGTTCACAAGCCCTGGTCCTCATGGGGGATTTTAACCACCCTGATATCAGTTGGAAAAACAACACGGTGGGGAACAAGCAATCCAGGGGATTCCTGGAATGCATTAACGATAACTTCCTTATCCAAGTGATAGAGGAACCAACAAGGAGAGGTGCCATGTTAGACCTCGTTCTTGTCAATAGGGAAGGGCTGGTAGGTAATGTTGAACTCGTGGGTAGCCTTGGCTGCAGTGACCATGAGATGGTGGAGTTTGAGATCCTAAGGGCAGCTAAGAGGGGGAAGCTCAGCAAGCTTGAAACCCTTGATTTCAGAAGAGCTGACTTTCGCCGCTTCAGGAACCTCCTTGGTAGTGTGCCATGGGATGAAGCCCTGGAGGGAGTGGGAGCCCAAGATTGCTGGTTGATTTTCAAGGATCATCTCCTCCAAGTTCAAAGGCATTGCATCCCTAAAAGGAAGAAATCAGGCAAAAACACCAGGAGACCTATATGGATAAACAAAGAACTCCTGGCTAAAATCAAATACAAAAGGGGAATACACAAAGCATGGAAGCAGGGATTGGTAACCTGGGGTGATTACAAGGAAGTTGCTCGTGTACAGAGACCAGGTTAGAAAAGCTAAGGCCCTGACAGAGTCAAATCTGGCCAGCGATATTAGAAATAACAGAAAAGGATTTTATAGGTATGTGAGAGAAAAAAGGAAAACGAGAGAGAATGTGGGGCCTCTCCAGAAGGATACGGGTGACCTGGTTACTGAGGACGTGAAGGCGGAAATATTCAACAACTTTTTTGCCTCAGTCTTCACTGGCAACCACTCGAACCACACCACCCAAATCGCAGAGGATGTTGGCTGGGTCTGGGAGAGTGAAGAACCACCCAGGGTTGGAGTAGATCAGGTCCAGGAACACCTAGAGAACCTGAAGGTGCACGAGTCCATGGGACCTGATGAGATACATCCACAGGTATTGAAAGAACTGGTAGCTGAAGTTGCTAGGCCACTAGCCATCATATTTGAGAGGTCCTGGCAGTCTGGTGAGGTTCCTACAGATTGGAAAAGGGGAAACATAACCCCCATCTTTAAAAAAGGGACCAAGGACAACCCGGGAAACTACAGACCAGTCAGCCTTACCTCTGTGCCAGGTAAAATCATGGAACAGATTCTCCTGGTAGATGTACTAAGGCACATAAAAAATAACCAAGTGGTTGGTGACAGCCAACATGGCTTCACTAGGGGCAAGTTGTGCCTGACTAATTTAGTGGCCTTCTACGACAAAGCTACAGCACTAGTTGATGTGGGTAAAGCAACGGATGTCATTTTCCTGGACTTGTGACACTGTCCCACATGACATCCTTGTCTCTAAAATGGAGAGACACAGATTTGACAGATGGACCACTTGGTGGATAAAGAACTGGCTGGATGGTCGCACTCAAAGAGTTGTGGTCAATGGTGCAAAGTCTACATGGAGACCAGTGTCAAGCGGTGTCCCTCAGGGGTCTGTTCTGGGTCCAGTGCTGTTCAACATCTTTGTCAGCGACATGGATGATGGCATTGAGTGTACCCTCAGTAAGTTTGCCAATGACACCAAGTTGCGTGGTGCCGTGGACTCGCTTGAGGGAAGAGATGCCATCCAGAGGGACCTTGATAGGCTTGAGAAATGGGCCAGTGCAAACTGCATGAGCTTCAACAAGTCAAAATGCAAAGTCCTTCAGCTGGGTCGGGCCAATCCTAGGCACAAATACAAACTGGGCAGAGTGGGTTGAGAGTAGCCCTGAAGAGAAGGATTTGGGGGTGTTTATAGACGAGAAGCTCAACATGAGCTGGCAGTGTGCTCATGTGGCCCAGGAGGCCAACCGCATCCTGGGATGTATCAAGAGAAGTGTGGTCAGCAGGTCAAGAGAGGTGATTCTCCCCCTTTACTCTGCTCTTGTGAGACCTCCACCTCGAATACTGCGTCCAGTTCTGGTGTCCCCACCATAAGAGAGACATAGATCTGTTGGAATGTGTTCAGAGGAGGGCCACAAAGATGATCTAGGGGCTGGAGCACCTCTGCTACGAGGACAGGTTGCGGGAGCTGGGATTGTTCAGCCTTGAAAAGAGAAGACTTCAGGGGGACCTCTAATAGCTGCCTTCCAATACCTGAAGGGAACCTACAGGAAGGCTGGGGAGGGACTTTTTACAAGAGTGTCCACAAATAGGACAAGGGGAAATGGGTTTAAGTTGAAGGAGAACAGGTTTAGATTAGATTTTAGGAAGAAATTCTTCAGTACGAGGGTGGTGAGACTTTGGAATAAATTGCCCAGAGAAGTTGTGGATGCCCCCTCCCTGGAGGTGTTCAAGGCCAGTTTGGACGGAGCCTTGAGTAGCCTGATCTAGTCGAGAGGTGCTCCTGCCCATGACAGGGAGGTTGGATTAGATGATCTCTAAGGTCCCTTCCAGCCTATGCCATTCTATGATTCTATGATTATCATGGTCCACTTGCCTACAAGACAGTGCTGAAGGATCATATTTCACTGTGATGCCAGTTAGCACTGGCCAGGAGAGAGCACCTGGACTCTTGAAGATGGGAAAATTTCTTCCTAACTGATGAGCTTGCTTGTAGAAATATTAAAATGCCTATTTCTTCCTTGCACTCTCTTACTAAATGATTATATCATTCTATGTGATTGACATGCCCCTATAGATTAACTGTATTAATTAAGTGGCTTATAGTCAGAAAACAAGGAAGACCCCTGATTACATACTATAAATGTCTTACTGGATCACATTGTGTTACGTGCTGCTCCTGTATACAGTGGAAAGTGACTTCTCATCTCTTACTTTTGGGTCCCCACAGAAGTTAAAATGAGAGTTTCTATAAATTATGCCATCAGAAGTTTTGCTGCTGTTATCAGTGACCCACTAGGTATAACATAACAAAACTCTTATACTCATTTCTTTCCCATTCCCAGATTGCATGAATTACATGATTACATGAATTCCCCCTCTGATTCCCTAGTTATCTGCTGATGGAGAGCTCTTCAAAATAGGAATTTTCCACTAATTATCTCTAAACTGTGTTGAAAAGTGACTTTGTAGAGCAGTTTCCAGCCTAAGATCTTTCCTCACAGATGTCTTTGTAGTTTTACTTCTGTTCCATACTTTTACTTCTGTTTTACCAACATAACTAGAAATAGAGTCAAATACTTTATTTTTTCAATCAGTAAAATGTTTCTGTTGACACTTTCCCATTAAATTAAAGGTCTATAAGCTACAGAGAGTTAAAATTTATAGCATTTGGATTTGTTGTAAAGGGATTTATAACAAAGTATATTTTAAGCTCAGGTGAAGCTTTCTCCTGTAGGTTATCTGGTTGTAAGCTTCCTCTCCCACATGCTACATCAAAGATCTACCTCTTCCTTCTCTAGCAATGAACTGGTATCTCACTTCTATCTGAGTAGAGAAATAAGCCACCTTCCTCGGTGGGTCATCTGTTCTCTAGCAGAACAATGACTTCAGGCTGGTTGGCGTTGTTCAGATAATATCATCAATGTTAGGTATCTTGAAATCATGAATCTTTAAAACGTAACACATGGATAATACATTATCCAAAAGCCATAGGGCGGAGCCCATAGAAATCCATAAATATCTCCTGTTTGTTCCAAAAGAAACCTTGAAACCTATGTATTTAACAACTATGATCCATGGTAATACATGCAACCTGTTGTTTCTCACCTCTCCCCTTCCTGATTTCTATCCACTAACCTACATTTGCAAAAGTTATAAGCTGCAAGAATATCTAGGGAGGTACCACTCTATTGCTGTCTTCTGCTGTTCTCCAGACATCCACCATTGGCCACTGTGAGAGATGGGATCCTGGTCTAAACGGACCATCTTTGGTTTGACTGCTTTTATGTTTCTATGTTCTTGTAAGCCTGAAAATTACCTATTTGCACAAGTTAGCTTGTGATTGATAACTTCTTAGATTCCATTCGTACTGATGCGCTCCAGTCTGAGGTGCAAACTCCATGATTGTTCTTGAACAGCTTGCTATAATGCCACGAACAAACAGAAGGGAAGCTGTGCTGGAATAAGGAAATATGAGAAGATATGCTTGAGGAAATTGAATGATTACTGAGATAAGGAAAGGATGGGAGCTGGAACAAGATTTCCAAGAGATAAGGGACTAGAATATAAGCCTCAGATATGCCAGGAAGTGCATCTTCAGACTGGAAGTTAGGACATATGTGAGAAAATGGAATACTGAGACATAGGCTGCAGAGCAGGTAGTGAGGGAGAAGTAAGTGAATGCATGGTCTTTTTGAATGCAGATTAGGATCCAGGATTCCTGAGTTAGCTGGTAAAGAGACAACATAAAATATTAGTTTATCTTTCCCTAATGACTGAGCTGCACAGAATTCATAGATGATAGTTTTCTCCTGCCTTTATTTGCTATTAGCTCATGTCACCAGAATTTGTTCTATAAACTCCTAAGTTTTGAACTTTCTGGATGAACCCCAGCAATGAAAATTTGCTTCAACAAGATAGACTTTCTGATGGTTGTTTTTCTAGATTGCCTTTTAGAAAGTTACCTCCTAAAAGCAATTTGGAGAGCGTTAAGATCACAGAGACTAAAACATTCAAAAAGTAGAGAGCACTCAAACTCAAGCTGCTTGTGAAAACTTAACTCAAACTCCTGGAATATATGTACTATGATACAGTCTTTTATTTATGAGATCACATACTATCTTTACCACAGGCCATTCCTTCCTTCATTACACAAGATACCTAGCGTTCAGAGTGTAAAGTCATGAAGTAGCCTGTTGTTTGTATGGCCCTTTCCTCATCTAGTACAAAGGCTCCACAGTGCAGTCAGTGACTGAGGCAGAAGATTTCAAGGAGAAAAAGTGTTGTGTGCTTTGGACAGAAGAGTATCTCCTGAACAACTGGATATCTCCTTGTCTCATTTCAATGAATCCTGAGTGAGGCTGAAACTCATTTAATTCAGATTTGGGAAGGGCGATGAGAGATAGGTATTTTTCACTTCCTAGGTACCCAGCCTCATGCTCTGGAGACTTCTCAAGTTCAAGTGAAGTTGATGTCAGATGTGATTGCTAAATGAAGTGTAAAAATAAATGCCATATCCTTGACAAACGTAGCCATCCAAAACAGGCAGACAAAATAACACAGATTTTTGGCACTAATGTAATTGTACTTTAGTTCTGTGTGTAAAATGGGAATAAATGGACTAATGTTTGTGAATCTGCCATCTGCAAGTGATAGGTGTCAAAAGAATCATAGAATTGTAGAATATCCTGAGTTGGAAGGGACTCACAAGGATCATCGAGCCCAGCTCCTGACTCCATGCAAGGCAACCTGAAAGCTAAACCATATATCTAGGAGCATTGTCCACATGCTTTTTGAACACCAACAGGCTTGGGGCCATGAGCACTTCCCTGGGGAGCTTGTTCTAGTGCTTGACCGCCCTCTCAGTGAAGAACTTTTTCCTAATATCCAGTCTGAACTCAACCTAATGGAACTTTAAGCTGTTCCCTTATATTCTATCACCAGACACCAGAGATCAGTACCTCCCTCTCCGCTCCCCCTCATGAGGAAGTTGTAGAGTTGTCACCCCTCAGTCTCCTCTAAGCTGAACAAACGTAGTATCCTCAGCTGCTCCTCATAAGTCATGCCCTCTAGTCCCTTCACCATCTTTGTTGCCCTCCTTTGGATGCATTCTAATATTTTTATATCCTTCTTATGTTGTGGAGTCCAAAACTGCACATAGTACTCAGGGTGAGAGTACACCAATGCTGAGTATAGTGGGACAATCACTTCTTTTGACCAGTTAGCTATACTGTGCCTAATGTCCCCCAGGATATGGCTGCCCTTTTGGCTGCCAGGGCACATCATTGACTCATATCGAGCTTACCGTCAACCAAAATCCCCAGACCTCTTTCTGCAGGGCTGTGTTTGCGCTCCAGGATCTTGTCCCCTAGTATATACATACATCCAGGATTACACCATCCCAAGGAAATTTATTTAGAGCATGGAATGGTGTTTCTTAAAAAGTATGAACTGAATACTCTAACATAAAACAAAATGTTGAAGGATATTAATGAATGTCATTCACCTTATATACTGAATGAGAGAGAGGTGATACGAAAAAGGAGTGCAATTTGGGAATATGACATAATGCATACGCTCAAATGTGCATTGCCAATTAATGACTAGTTCAAGGGGTGGAAATCATCACAGAGCAGGAATTTTTGAGTCTGACTCAGCATAAGATGACAAAGTGGGAGGAGGAGCTGCCTGTTGAGCTGAACATAGGCAGCAAGACTCAAGGACAGGAGACAGCAGCTCCAGGCAGTGGAGAGTATGGGAGGCATTTCTCAAAAGGCATGTCATGAATTGGCTGTGATTTTCACAGTTGTTTTTTTAAAACTGAACTGAAGTTGCATGGGCATGTAGGGAATGTTGCATTTCCTAACCTGTACACATTTGACTTTGCAAACTTAATATAGCTTCAATTACTTTTTCATGTACAACGTATTTACTTATAATAGAGAGCACAAGAATGGTTTAGAACAAAATGAAGACATGTTTGTGAAAGAAGATAATAATTTTAGAGTAAGAGCAAGAGATTGAAGGGAAGGTACCTTAAGAGACGCTAGAAAGTTAAAAGGGAATGATGGACATTTGGAAGACCAGAGAAGTAAAGAGGAGACCACAACAGATTGAAGATTGGGGGTGGGGGTACACCAGAGAGGGGACTGACCCTGAGATTAAGCACTGGTCAATGCAACGAAGTAGGAAGAAAAATTTTCATTATGTGGAAAAGAGGCTGCAATATGATGACAGATGTTTAAAGAACAAGAATTTTAGCTTTCTGGACACAAGTGACAGTCTCATTTTGCAGTCATTCTAAAGGAAGAAATGGTAAGGTCAGTAAGGAGTCTTACGACAGTCTCATCACACAATCTTATCTTCATAGAAAGTAGGGTTGGATCCTTCCCATTTGCAAAGCTCTGTGCGGCACATATTTTGAGTCTCATGGCAAAGGAAGGACTGTGCTGTAAATCATACTCTCCCATCCACCTTATAGTTCAATGAAGCCCTAGTGGGAAGATCCTGTAGTAAATTTCCTGCCTAACTCATGCTAGTTAGGAAATTTGACTAACTAAATGTCCTGCCCTAACTCATTTTTCCAAATGGCCTTTTAGCATATAAAACAGCAAGGCATTAACCCAATCTGAAGGTACTGATGACCATGGCACAGTCCTCATCCAACAGGAAAAGACAAGCTGTCTAAAAAAGCAACTTTCTTCATTGCTAGAACAGGCTCAGACACTGAGTGAAACTGAATGAAAATGGTTTTCATTTGAAAATGAAAAGGTTTGTAAAAAATTACCATTTTTTCCAGTTTTTGTCTATGAAGTATCTGTCAAAATAATGTCAAAACTATCACCGCAGTGATTTGCAGTAAGAGAATCTTATTTTTTTTAATAATTTGATTTTTTAAATTAAATTTCCCACAAGAAATTTCTTAAAGAATGTTTTAAAAACTGACAAATTTTAAGCCTTATAATATAGAATTCACTTCACAATTTCATATTTTGCAGGTTTTTTCTCTCAGCCAGCTCTAAACAATGCTAATAACCAATTAAAAACTACATTGTGGATGTTACTGAGATAAAGCAGAAGCCAGATCAGCCAAAAACTTCTCATTCCTTTTCTTATATAGAATCATAGAATCATTTATGTTGAAAAAGACCTTGAAGATCATCAAGTCCAACCATTAATCTAGCATTGCCAAGGCCACCACTAAACCATGTCCCTAAGCACCACATGTCTGTTAAATACCTCCAGGCATGGTGACTCAACTACTTCCCTGGGCAGCTTGTTCCAATGCTTGACAACCCTTTTGGTGAAGAAATTTTTCCCAATATCCAATCTAAGCCTCCCCTATATATAGCATCACTTTGATTTATGCAAACTAGCAGTGAAGTTTCACAAATGTGATATACGTTGTTTCCCTGTGCTTCCTACTGCATACCCTTATCGGGCATATCACTCATCTGATTGCGCATGCAGCTAGATCAATGTGTTGGTCCATCTGAAAATTGGACAATTTTTAGCCACATGAATGCTCATGTCAGCATAGAAAGGTGACAGAAATTTATGGCCAGTCATTGAGGAGAGGACAGGACCGCTAGTTCTGTCAGCAGCTTTATCATGCAGAACTTGCCTGTGGTGAAACCACACACTAAACCTCATGGAGCCTGATCTTATTGAAGCTCCTCAGTATGAGAAATACCAGGAAAATAAAGAAATATCGTATGCCAGATTTAATGGGAAGAAACAGAGTTGAAGGTTCCTGTATACTGAAGCCCTTTCTTTCCACACTGTTCTTACAGACCTCACAGGAGGAGATCTTCAACCTGTAAGTAGAAATATCTTGTTTAGGAGGAACTAGAAAAGGTTTGATTTGCCAAATCCAGTACTTGATTAATATTTGTGATCAAATAGTTTTTGAGATCTACTAATGAAAAGCTAGAAAGAAATTTGATTTAGAAAGAATAAGGAATTTTCTTTATGTATATGAATAAATACACAGATGCTGCTCCAAAGATAGGTTATGGTAAGATGAGAAGCTAGGTGCATGCAGCAACCTCCTTGTGCTGAAATGGAGTAATTCCATCCTCCTTCAGGCCACATGCTCTTCTGTGCTGTCTTTGTGGGGGCTTCGGTACCTGTCTGACACATAAGTGGCTTCAACTCACTAAGGTGGCAAAAAGCTATTTTGCATTTTGGGTTTTTTTTTTCCTTAATTGTTTTACTACGTTGGAGAACAAACGTTATTAATGGTGGCAGGGCCTCAAATATAGCTGAATGTCATAGCTGACAGCTTTTCTCAGCAAAATGTCACTAAACCAACATGAAATGATGCTATTTTAGACTTGGACTTGCAGTTTGAGGACAGTATAGAAAAGCTAGCTGTAGAAAATTATCCTAAAATTGATCCGGTATAAGTTGCTTGGAAAGAAAACAAAAGCAGGTCTATATCTAAGCCTCTTGATTTCATAAGGCAAATTTTGGTAAACTAAGGGACTTAGTTAATCAAGTCAACTTGAACTGAGGAGGTCAAGAGTTTGAAATGGAAATTATTTGCTGTTTCTTCAAGGGGCAAGTGCTAACACAGTGCATAAAAAGGATAGCTGAGGATAAGTAGAGAACTTTCAGGGAAAGAGGGTCTGACCAGCAAAAAAAGCTTTGCTACGTATCGAGAAGCACAGAGCTAAGATGATATTTTCCAGAGCAGAATAAGGAAAATGACAGCAGGTAGTACCAAACAGGAGAGTGTCAAATTGGAGAGTGTCTGCTAGTAGATTTCCTTGGGAGTTAGTTATTCTTGGGATTGATTTTATTGTTTGCAAAGAAGAGAAAATAAGCTTATTGCATTGGCTGGTTTCACAAAACTAGGCAGCATCATCAACACAGCTGCAGTGGGATGTCATATGGAACAACAATGAATGACCTTGATGATTGAACTAATGGAAACAAAACAAACTGCTATAATACAAAATGCAAGGTCATGAACTTGGAGGCTAATAAAAATTTTGCTGTTAACAGAGACCTTTCCCAATAAATGAGTGGTGTAGAAAAGAACATAGGTACCACTAGAATAGATGGTGGTTATCTAATGTAGTTGTGCAAAAAGGCAACTGTGATATTTCATGGAGATATGGAAATATTAATATACTGTACAATGTAGTAATGCAATTTAAAATGGAATATTATGGGAATTCGAACCCACATTCAAGACAGATGAGTTCAGACTGGGACAGATGGCAATAAAGGCTAGCAGAATGACCAGTGGAATGAAGATCTGTTGAGCAAGAAGAGACTAAAAGATCTTTGTTTAGTCTAGCAAAAGGAAGGCTGAGAGGGAATATGATTACTGTCTATAAATATATCAGGGGTAAACACCAGGGAGAGAGAAGAGCTATTTAAGCCAAAGGACGAATACTGGCACAAAAGCAAATGGATTCTTGAATAAATTTAGTCTGGAAATTAGAAGAAGGTTTCTATCCACCAAAACAATGAAGTTCTGAAACAGATTTGCAACTGGAGTAGGGGCAAACATATCAAACTACCATGAGGATGGAGCTTGAAAAGTTTCTGGAAGGGATTGTATGACACAGTTTCCTGTAATAGCAAGAAACTGGACTCGGTTACCTAGGGAGTCTCTTCCAGTCTTAAGGTTCTATATTCTGTTTTGCACTGTCATTTCTTCTCCATAAAGACAAGAGATTTATCAACTAAAATCCTCAAATATTTAAAAACTAATAAAAGTTATTTTTCAAGTAAAAATTATGTTGATTATTGTAAACTCACTACAAGTGATTTGGTGTTACATTCTTAGTCTTTACTGTATTGGAATGTCTTCTGTGAGGAGGTTGCCCAGTTTAGAACATAAGCTATTCTTTACTTTTTCGAAACTGAAATATGGGATGTGGCAAAAAAGGTCATTTGAAGACATATTATATCATGCAATGAATACAGGATAGTGTATATTGTCTCATTATTTGACCTTTTGAAAGATCACTTTTGGTTAAATAAGCTGGAAATTAAACAGCTGAATGCAATTTATTTATAGATACATATTGATTTGTTTACAAATACTATGAAAAGTATATGTAGTTCAACAACCATAATAAAAACCACAGGTAATGTTTTGTAGAAAGCAATTTTCTTCTTTTTTTTTTTATAGTATGAGTTCTGTTATGTACAGTGCAAACATACACATATATGGCATCTTTTCATTAAGACCTTTTGTGTATAAAGAATAACTGCAATGCCTAATGAAACTCAAAAATCAGAACAATAAAGGGAATATAATATAATAAAAATATCAAGGTGTTGCTGATCACAGGTGTTTTAGGATTCTACTTTTTTGTTTGGTTTTGTTTTCTTAATCTTTTTCCTTCCACTACTATTTCTTCAAGTTGTGTTGAGCAACCAACTAGTAGACCAGAATTCCATTACGCCATGACCATGTGTCCCAGTTTTAGCTGGGACAGAGTTTTTTTTTAATAGCCAGAAGAGCTCCCTGTTTTGGTTTCACTCAGAGGCTCACTCTGAGAAGAATGTTGATAGCAAGCTGATGTTTGTGGTTGGAAGTGAAACTCCAAGGACTTTTCAGTGTGCGGAGTACAGAAACACGGCAGGATAAGGGGGGGAGCATAGCTGGGACAAGGGGGACACGATTCCCCTTGTCATTTGTGTGGAACTTAAGACTGAGGGCCAAACTGGCCAATTAGTATTCCATATCATGCAGCGTCATGCCCAGTATAAAAGCGAGGGTCAGCCGGGAAGAAGGGCTTTTGCGCTTTTGCTCTTTTTGCACTTTTGCTCTTTTGCGCTTGCTGCGCTGTTGCTCTGCTGTTTTTTTTTCTTTCTCTCTCTCTCTCTTTCTCTCCCTCTCTGCCCCTCTCTATTTCGGGGCCTCGCGTTCGTCCGGGATTTGCAGTTTTCGGGACGAGACGGGCTTCGCATACGAGGGGTGGTGAGCACCTACATTGTATTAAATCATCTGTATTAAATCACTCTTATCTCAACCCACGGGTTTCACGTTTATCCTTTAATTCTCTCCCTCATTCCTGGGGGTGGGGGAGGGGGAGTGACCGGCTGTGTGTGGGGCGGTTCAACATAACCCACGACACCATGAAAACATGACATGTTCCATGAACCCATACAGTTTGTCCACATCTTTCTGTTTTGTGATGGTCACAGGGGATTGAGGCTAAATCATAGAATCACAGAATCATAGAATCATAGAATCATAGAATGGTTAGGGTTGGAAGGGACCTCAAAGATCAAAGAAGAGAGATTAAGGACAGAAAAGAAAGAGAAATATTGGCAGAAATGGTAGGAGAAGAAAGTAGAGAAAAGAATAAGATAAAGAGGATAAATAAAACTGTGTAAGGCAGAGATTACAAGGTTTGTGGGGTGGGACAGTATAGAAGCCAACAATGACATGAAAGAAATTTTGGGGTCACATACTTTACAAAGGATTACCCTCCATTTTCACTTCCACAGGTGGTAAAAACACACAGACCTTTCTATAAATATGAGCTTTATCTGCATTCCAAACACAATTTTCTTTCAAGCCAATCATAGAATCAGTTGTAATAAACTATGTTCTAAAGTGTTTCATGAACCTCTACTTTCCTAGTATTACATATATGAAGTAGTGAAAGACATCTGGTTCAAGTATTTCCTCTTCATTCCTCAGAACTCTGTTCTAGACACCCAGACAATTAGACTGATGTAAACCTAAACAGTGTTCAGGCTGAAGAAGTCCTTCAGTCAAAGGAATGTATTTCCCTCTAATTCTGGAACAAATGCCACTATTCTTTATCATAGATAAATATTGTTGATAGCAGGAGGTAGCTTTAGACTATGTTCATTCTATTCCAACAACATACTATGCATCACTTGAAAGTTGGCTTGGTAGTGTTCTTAAGATTCCTGCTGAAACATAAACTCTTTAAAATATATCAGATTACTCCTCCTCAGTTCAAATACAGTTGACTGCTTTTTGAGACAATTTTACTCCATGACAGAGAGAAGGATGTCACTCTTCTTGTAAGTCATTGGGCACACCGTTGGTTCAGCTTTGTTGAATTTATCTATTGTCAGTCAATACATCTGACACTTTTTAGTGAAGTTGCTGACATCAGGCCTGTCCATGAAAGCAGTGGTGTGGAGCCTATAAATAAAATACATCCACTTCAGATCTTTGGTGTTCCTGAAGAGATTTTACTGCTTAGTGTTTGAGCTAATGCTAACTCTTTCAAACCATAAAAAAGAATTACTCAATCTGGATTATTCTTAATCTAAATTACACATGGTTTTTACAGATGAAGAGGAATTAACATAGGTATCTGAACATTTTCTTTCTTTCTCCTGATGTCAGTTGAAACAACAATGGAAAAATCATGGTGTATTTCATTATTTTTGTCTACATTTGAACATATGAATTCAAAAATAGGGTTACATGCCTATAGGCATGTAACAAGGGTTCTCTGGAGTTACAGACTTTTTTATATAAATACATTTCAGTACAGTCCCAAAATTGCAAGCAAAACCATTAAAATTTTTGTTTGAACTGTATAATCTAAAACATGTTGGTTTAGATGTTAGGTAATATCTGTTGCTAGGGTAAGAGAAAGGTGCTCTTTGGTCACTTTTTTAATGACTAATAAGAGTGAAAGGTTTCACTCAATGTGTTCTAAACTAGAAAACCATTCCTTTTCTACCATCCATCTCTGGATGCATCAAAGCTCTCAAAAATATGTGCTTAAGCGCTTTTGAATTTCTTTCTGAACTTCATCAGAAGTTAAATGCTTTTGGATAAGCACTATTGTATAACATCTTCCTGAGATGTGCAACAGGAAAGGTTGGAAAATATGTAATGTGAAGGATGACGTAATGTGGTTTTGACTTCTACCAACCTGGAAGATATTAAAGGCTAATAACGGAAACGGTCAGGAGCCAGCTGACCTGATGGAGTGTAGGGATTCAATGTTGAAATTCCAACAGCTGTCTGGTTACTATGAACATAATTATCTGGATGGTGTGATGCTGTAGAACAAAGTTTATAGATTTACAGGGCAACTTTGAGGAGATCTTCGAAATAGGTGGTGATTCATCTCCATGGCACTTTCTGCCTTGGCAGTGGTTGTGTTAGAGCTGTTTCACCATCAGCTTATCATGCACTTTCAGGCATGATCAATGGCAGTGCAAACTGCCACCAGCCCTGAGGTAACTCTGTACCCCTACACCAAGTAACTCTTCCAAACTTCATCTGATGGCTAGGATGGTGTGGAAAACAAACATTAAAGCCCATCAACAACATACAATAACAGTGTTGGAGAAGCTTTTGGCTTGAGTTGTTGACTGAAGTCTGTGCCTCCGGGTGGGACCCTTGGGAAGAAATTAAGATGTATTGTTGTGATAACAGAAGACAGAAAATTTCCAGTCTTTCCCACACATGAAAATTATTAACCAAGCACATCAAGGGTGGTGGAAGAAGGAGCCAGCCCTGAAAGCGACTTCTGTGCCGTCTGAGAGCTGCTCCGAGGGCTCCCCAGGCTAACGCCGCGGGAGGCGCCTCGCTCCCGGCTGGAAATGGCGCCAGCGGCTAGAACCCGGCTCCTTGCGCGCGCGGGAGTCTCTCTCCAGGGGACACTGCACCGCATGGTTGACAGGAATTGATACCGGCAAGAGGAGCCAGGGCGGGCATCTGCTCTCTCTCTCTCCCTCTTCTGGGCAGAGGAGGATGAGCAAATGGGGCAGTACGAGACCAGCGCTCAAAACGAGAGGCTGAGCGCCCCAGGTCCTCGAAGGAGCGGTCGCCAGTGCCATGGACAGCGCGGGGGGAAGGAGCCGCGCAAGGGAAGTGCGCATCCTCCATTTTGGCGGAGGGCGGGCAGAGAGCTTGGCTCCCGGCGCCTGGCCACCGTCGCCGGCCGGAGCGCTCCTCCCCGCCCCGCGGCACTGCCGGGGGTACCCGGCTCGTCTTCCCGCAGGGAGCCGGGCAGAGGCGCTTCAAATGGACGCCCCGCTGCGCCTCACGTTGGTTCGAATTGGTCCCAAGCTCCCCGCAGCAGCTTCCGACAAAATGGAGGACGCCACCACTGCTACCACCACCACCACCACCACCACCACCAGCTCCTCCAGGAGCCATGTCGGCGGCTGACATGGCGCCCTCCCCCGCAGCGGGTGGGGGCAGGAGGGCGTCCTAGTGCGAGGGCGGCGAGGAGGCGCTGCTCGGCGGGCAGGCTGCGGGGGCGCGGGCGAGACGCCCTCCCTGGGATACGTGCGCTCTCTCCCTTTCCCCTGTGGGAGCGCTGCCATTATCCACGCTGTGTCCCTCGTAGAAATGGCCCCAGGCTCAAACCCCCGCTGAGGGAAGGAGCGAGGTGGGACCTCTCCGAGGGGCACGGAGGAGTTCTGCCAGCCCTACCGCTCGGAGGCGGAGGGGCGGAGAGGGAGAGGTGAGCCCGCGCCCCACGGCCGGGACCGTGGCGCCCATAGGGACTGAGCGCAAGGCTGGGATGCGCGGCGCAACCTCCCCGCTGGCGGAGCGCGGCCGGCCCGGCCCAAGAGCAGCGCAAACTTCTGCAAGTTGCTGCTGTCAAAGAGCTGCGCGGGGAGCGCCAGCGCAGCCCTCGGACACGGGTAACGAGCCGGTGGGCAACGATCCGGGTTCCTCAAACCTGATGGATCAAAGTGGGAAGAACCCCGGGCATGGCCAGGAGGAAGATTGGCAGTTTATAGGGTCAACCGGCTGCAGGCGGCTCTGATGGATGGGCGACCCACCCACTCCGCTAGCCCAGCGCGAGAGCCCGCCCTCTGGGGGAGCCAATGGCGGGGCAGGGAGGCGGATCTCCCCCGAGCTCGCTTGGCCCGGTTCCTCCTCCCCTTCGCTAGCAGCTGCGCTTCGCCCGGGACTGGACCGAGTTAGAGTTGAGACGCCGGAGGAGTAGCGCAGAGTGCGTGCGTCCCCCGCGGGGGGGGGGAGGGGGGGCTCCGTGCCTGCGAGCGGTGGGGAGCCGGGTAAGGTGGCGGTGCGGGGTGCTGCGCCTTAGGGGCGGGCTGGCGGGCGGTTGGCGGCGCGGAACTGCCCCCAGGGCGGGGATGGGAGAGCCGCCGCCGTGCCTCCGAGCTACCCGGGCTAAGTACCCCACGGTGTCGTCGCCGCCGCCGCGCCGCCACCTCTCGTGGAGGCGGAGAGGGCGCGGACAGCACCGGGGGCAGCCCCGCGGATAACCATCGTGGCCCGGAGGTGGGCGACGGGGGTAAATGGGGGACGCCCGGGGGCAGCCGTGAGGGGGGGCAGGGGCATTTGGGGGAAGGGCCGGGTCTGTTTTAGCGCCTCCTATTTTAACTCCCTCCCTCTCTTCCTCGCCGGGCTCTCGGCTGTTGTTCTGCCCCGGTGCCTCCTCCACCCACCGCCCTCACCGCCCCCCCGCCCCCCATCCCCCCGCGGGTGCCTCCCTCCACTGCCCGGCGCGGCGCTCCGCGGATCCTGCCGCCGTCGCTGCTCCCCTCCCGTATTGTTTGGCTGGGTCTCTCTAATGGCGGACAGGAGGCGGCAGTGCTGCTGGCCGACTGCAGGGGGGCAAACCCGAGGCTGGGGCAACTGCCGCGGGAGCGTGCGGGGAGCCGAGGCTCTTGCCCGGCGCTGAGGCGCCGCCGCTGAGGGCCCTGCGACCCCCCGGGGCGCCGGTTCCGGGCTCCTTAGGCAAGTTAGCAGGTAATGTTTGCTCCCCGCCGGGGGTGCCGCCGGTGCCTTTCCCCCCACACTCCCGCGGAGGAGCCCCGGTGCAGCTGCGCCCGGGGTGGCTCCTTGTCTTCCCCTCCTTCAGCGGGGGCAGGCGGCGTGGGTGTGCTCGAGGAGTACCTTACCGCCCCCAGGGAGGGCAATTCGCAATTATTTATTTATTTAAAAGGTTGGGATTAAAGGGAAGCGGTGGGTGATGCAGGCGGTACCTGCCCTGGCCAGGCGGAGGAAACGCTGCCTGGGGGCGCTGTCTTGCTCCTCGCTGCCCCGCGTTAACCCCGTGTCTTTCCCTTAGGCTCCAGCCCAGTTTGGTGCAGCCTTGGCAGAGACCAACAAGGAGAGGGAGCTCCATTGTGAGTGCTATTTATGTATCTCTTTCTGCCTCTGCTAGACTTGCTTAGGGAGGGCTTGACCCGCCCCCCCATATTCTCTGGGGGCAGGGGTAGAAGGAGGGGCCTCCAGGCTTGGGTGGGGAAATTCCTGGGTCCAGCAGCTGCTGCCCTGGGGCGAAGCCCCAGTAATGGCTGTGAGGCGGCTCCTCCTCGGGGTGGGCGCTGCTGCTGCAGACATCGCTCCTGCAATACCAACTCCGGCAGGCAGACGACGGGCTGCTGCTGCTGCTCGCATTACCCGGCGCGGGAGGGAGGGGGAGGGCATATTTCGGGTGCCCTCTAGAGTTTCAGAGCGTGTATTAAAATCCTTGACGAGACACCTTTAGCCATCTTGAATTTTTTTTTTTTTACCCGTTTCTCCAATCCCGCGTCCAGCATATCTGGAAGCTAAGAAGAAGAATGAGAGGTTTAATATAACCTAGCAATTTGCAGAGCATACTCAAGCATCTCTCATTTTTGGGTTCAGACCAGTTCTTTCCTCCCGCAGATTTACTTGGGTGATTTTTGTTGGGCGCCGTTGGCAGTTTGTGCACCTTGGTGGGCCTTCTGAGCTCTCCGCTTTGCCCCTTCCTCAAAAAGCTGGAGGTCACTGGGGAAACTCACAGCTTCCTAATAGCGAGCGTTTTTGATGTTTCATCTGCGTGGGATTTTCAAAGCAGATTGTTGGGTGTGAGGTCGGCTGAGTAGAGGCCGATTACTGGTCCCTGTCCATATGATTGGGCTGTAATTCGACTCTGGTTTGTCCCCCCTTTTAATAACGTGGGATTTTTGCTGCAGGGGGGCATTCTGAAATGGCAAGTTAGTGCAGCGGAGGAGAAAGTGAGGCGGTGTGCGCATGGGGAGAGGTTTCGGGAGCTCCGGAGTTGGGATGCGGCCGCCGCCGGTGGGGCCGTGGCCGCTAGAGGCCGCCGCGAAAAGCGCAGCCGGCCCCGGCGGCTCCGGTGGGTAACGTGCAGCCAGAGAACAAAACAAAAAGGCAGCGCCTGTCTTGCTGCCTGGGTTCTTCACTTGGGCACAGGAGGGATTCAAGTGTTGAGGTCTTCCCCACCGCTTGTACCTTGAAATTTTTTTTTTTCTTTTTTTTTCCCCCCTCCCTTGCCATTCTACATAGTAGATTTCCCACAGTTGCGTAGCTTGCAACTTTTGTCACTTTTTTGGTGGCTTACATATATGAAGAATAAGTGGTTCTCTGCAAAACCTCACTGCTTAGGAGGAAGGTGTCGGATTTGGGTTTATTCTGAGCTTCTAAAATTACCAACCTCATGAAAGACACAAAGAGTTTGTATGGCCTGTTTATTAATAATAAAGTGATCTGTTCTAAACCTTGACTTACCACTGTAATTTTTAAATTTTAATGGAACTCTTGCTGTGTCTTGGATGTAAAGCTACTACCTAATTTTACTTCTTATTCACTATATATTTCAGTCTAACAGCTGTTCTGCTTCTTCCAATGCTTCTTCATGTTAAAAAAAGTTACTTCTAAGAGTGACCAAGGGACATGATGCTTTGGAAGGAGGGAGACCGTTGCGTTAGAAGGTAGTGAAAAAGGATGTTGTGTGCTGGAGCTGGTTTGAAACAATTATTGCAGCTTTGTGTGGCTGCCTGTGAAAAGATTAGAATACTGCCAAGAACAGCTGTACAGCTAAGATTCAGTAAACCTCAATAAGCACTTGCCAGCTGGTTTGTGAATTACAGAAACGTCTTGCACAAAAGCATCCTGCTAGATGGCATGTTGTCCTCCTCCAACTGTGGTAGTGGTGGTATAGCCTTTTCTCTAGCACGTGACTGGAAGTAAAAAGTGCGTCCTGTGGCACGTGGCAGGCCACGCTGTTGTGCAAGGGAATGTATTCGGTGCTTACTGCTGCAAGGTGAGCTCTAGGAACCAAACTTCTCAGCCCCAATTTGTGAAATGAAGGTGATGATGGGACATTTTTAGGTAGTTAAACTGAATAACTTGCTTTAATAAAAGACTGTCTTAATTAGAGTATCCAGTGAATTTGTTTTATATTGTTATTATTAATCCTCTTTGACCCCAAATATATGATTGCATTCTACCGTTGCTTACCCTGGAATAATACGCTAAGAGGGATTTGCATCGGCAAGAATGTACAAATGCCGGTGAAAAAGTGAAAGCAAGTTTCTTTGTCTTCTACAGAGCTTGTTCAAGTATGAGGGGGGATGTGGGACCAAAACTTTTTTTTGAACACATTATTCAGATTTTTGCTGGTTTTCCTTCTTTTGTACAGCAGCATCATGAACAGTCTTGCATTGTTACAGTAGGTTTCATTTTGCTTTCAAGGACTAAATACAGAATTACTGAAGTTCTAGCATCTTGTGTCAGAGTTTGCAGCCAATTGATATACTCTGTAATAAAAGCGAAATTAGGATTTCTGTGAAGAATTTTTATCAAGTATTGTTACTAGTGGAAAATCCACTGTTCATGAAGAACTATTTATTTTTTCCAAAAGACATGTACATCACAAATAACAATTAACTCAACCTAGCTGTTGAAAGGGATTGAAATTTGAAGTTCAGAAGAGTTCAAAAGATTAGTAAGCTGTCCCTGCTAAGAAGTTTGAGGTAATACTTGCCTCACAAGGCTCTTAAAGCCCTGTATGCTAGAGGAGTTTTGTTGTCTGCTGAAATTGAAAGTGCTTTTTTTGCAGCTTCATTTTAACTTTGACTTCATTGCAGTGACTTAATCTTAGTACATGAATGCTCCAAGAGGACAACTGGCTTTCTGAGAAATTAAGAGTTCAGAAGAAATTTAGCATTTCTTCCATACTTGTAGCCTACCGTACATGCTGCTGGCAAACGTGGCTGGCTACATGCTAACTTAGTATACGAATGTTCTGCTGGATTTAGATGCTAGTATTAAAATTCTTCATTTTGGACCTATATTTTTAAGTTTGTCAGTTAGTGTTTTGTACTTCTAAGAGTAATTTTAGGTAGAAAGGAGCAGTGCAAGACTTCTGGAGTGCGGTTGTGTGGTATGACCTCTTCAGCTAACACTTTGACTTATATTGATTTTGTATCATGGTTTTCCAGCTGGACAATGGCTTCCAGCTCCTGTCTGTTGCCTATGCTGTGCATATTGGTGTAGATACACTTCAGCGGGGCTATTGATCCTGCCACCTTTTTCTGGGGAGAAGCCCTTATTACAGTGTGACTCTCCTCAGGTGCTTCTGTGGTTTCTAATGCATCAACAAGCCTTGTGTCTTTACTGCCATGTGGATCTCCATCCCTTACCCCCACTGAGATAGCTACAGAGCATTCATTGCTGCTCTAGTTGGCTTGGCTGAATATAAGCCAGTAGTGTGCCCAGGCGGCCAAGAAGGCTAATAGTACCCTGGCTTGTATCAGCAATACTGTGGCCAGCAGGACTAGGGGAGTGATCATGCCCCTGTACTTGGCACTGGTGAGGCTGCACTTTGAATAATGTGTTCAGTTTTGGGCCCCTCACTAAAAGGAAGACCTTGAGGTGCTGGAGCATGTCCAAAGAAGGGCTATGAAGCTGGGGAAGGGTCTAGAGCACAACTGGCGTTGTTTAGCCTGGAGAAAAGGAGGCTGAGGGGAGACCTTATTGCTCTCTACAACTCACTGAAAGGAGGTTGTAGTGAGGTGGGTGTTGGTCTCTTCTCCCAAGTAACAAATGATAGGATAAGAGAAAATGGCTTCAAGTTGTGCCAGGGGAGTTTTAGATTGGATATTAGGAAAAATGTCTTCACCAGAAGGGTTGTCAAGCATTGGAACAGGCCTCTGAGGGAAGCGGTTGAGTCGCCATCCCTGGAAGTACTTAAAAGACATGCAGATGTGATGCTTAGGGACTTGGTTCAGTGGTGGCCTTGGCAGTGCTAGGTTAACAGTTGGACTTGATGATCTTCAAGGTCTTTTTCCAACCTAATTGATTCTATAATTTCAACTCCACTTTTTTATACTTAAAAGCCTTGAATTGCCAAAACAATTTATCTTCTGTGAACTTCCAGAAATTATAAATTTTAAGACAAAACCCATATTTATTCTGTGAAACTCTGTGCCACTACAGTTCAATATGATTCACGCACACACATAAATTTGTTTGTATGTCTGTATAGATGAGAACATCAGCAGTTGCATTACATGACATCAACCACTGTCCTTTATAGGCAGGTTAGATCATAACTGTCCACTGAAGGATTCTTATGCCTTCATGTGAAGTATCTCGTGGATTGGACATGTCAGTGATGAAAGTTGTTTTCTTACTCCAGTGTGCTATCAGAACAAAACTATTTCAATCAATGGTTGTAATACAGGTGACAAATTCAGATTTTACTAGTCCAACATAATGAGGATTATCAGAGATATTAAGTTTTTGTGGTCAATGGAGAGTCTTCAGTGACAAGATTGCTACCAATGTATTTTTCAAACTACGCTGTGTTTGAAGGGTATTCACGCGTTGTAAATTTGACCTAATGCTCATCTTTCTTTGTGTTTCTCAAGCTTTTTGGAGCTACCTTCGCCATAACTTCCTCCTCTGCCCCTTCCACTATCAACTGCTAGAGAATAATCTGATGGAGGTGGCAGGGATTCACCCCTGTGGCAGGGGCATAGAAGCAAGTGTTTAGTGTTCCAAACAGAGTAGCTACAGTAGTGACTTGAAATGTACTCGGGCATTACCAGCACTCTTTCCAACCATACTGAGTGAGTGTCAGTAGCACAAGAGGATTGTGGTGGGGTTTTTGTTTGCTTTTAAGTTTGGCTGAGATGAGACTGCTTAATCACGCATTGCTGTTGTGCAGAAATGATAATTTTAGATCTCTAAAATATTTAACACTTAATATGTTATTGTTTTACCTAAAATAAATGAATTAGGTACTCTATGCTTAACTGTATATTAAGGTTCATAAACTTTTTTCCTTTACTGTTACAGAACTATCAGAATCCTTCAGTTTATATCACTGTAACTTCTAATGGCCATTAATACCTAAATCTGTGTACCTAGTCTATCAAGGCATAGTCCCTGCTTATTAGTTTTAATATTTACTGGCACATGCTAAGGAGGATGTCATCTTAATTTCACCTTGTCCCTCCTTTAATAGATTGTGCAAAGTAGTGACGCACACGTGGTCACGTACTCTGTTAACTAATAAGACAATGACTGCGTAGATGCTTGCACCGTATCTCACGAATGTAACTCTTGGGGGGGCAGCAAAGTGGATCATTAGGAGAGCTGCTGCAAAAGATGGCATTGGAAGAAGATGGTAAAATTTGGCATAACTCAAAAGAATAACTGTGTGCACTATTTTCTTATTTAGGCTTGTTACGGCTCATAGTCACTCTTAGAAACATGGACCTATTTTTTTTCTCTTGTAGACTTTGCTGGAAGCATATGTTATGTTCCTCTAGGCTCTTCTGTGCAATATAACCATACTGAACTTTAAACAAAAGCCCAGTCATGATGCCACTATCCTTCTCCTCCACCAAAAGTTTAACCTTGGTGAAAATCTTATTTCTTTCTGGAGTTCCTTTTCTTTAGATCCCTCTAAGACCTCCCCAGTTTGGCATTTACCCCGAGTACTATATCAAATTTCTCTAAAAGTTATTTTGTTAATCTCGTTCATAAACTCAGCTGTCGTCTCTGTATGAATGACCATGAAGTCTCTCTTCTGGACTTGCTGCCCTCTCTTCCAGCTAGATCTTGGTGTGTTCTTCTGATTTCTCTTTGTGGATATCAGACCTGTAGCTTGGACTGGTATCACAAAAGCTACCCTTCCTTCCCAAAAGGAAAACTTTCCATTCCGTCTGTCACTTGTGGACAGCATTGTCATGAGATCTTTGGTTTAAGCCCATAATTTAGCCCTTGTTTTAGACACAGCACACACTACTCTGCTAGCAGACTGCAGAGCTCTTTCATGTAGTAAGCTGTCTCTTAATTGTTAATAAACAATTAAGTGTTTGTTATTTAGTTGTGTTAATAAATCATGTGACTAAATCTCTTAGCTTTCCTTTGACCTCTGTATCTTGTGGTAATAGTTTTTTTACGGTTGTGGTAAAAATGATCCTGCTCTGTTGATGTGGATTCAGAATCCTGAACAAGAGTGCTTTCCTTGTCTTCTGCTTTGACTGTCTGGTCTTGTATTTTGTGGTTGAAAAGGTAATGGGTTACTTGCCTTTAATTTAGAGTTGAGGTTTAGCTGTGAAGGGTATTACCTGTCTCTTTTGTTTAGAAACCAACATCGTGGGCAGTTAAACACTTTTGTTCATTCTCTTGTGTTGCTCCTTATGCTTGGAAAAGTTCCCTGTATGCACCCTTCGAAGCAGTTGTAACCTGGTAACGCAAAAGAAGCTAACTTTAGGCAAAAAAGCCTACTAAAAACCAAACCACCACCTTTCCTGTCACCCTGGGACTCAAGCACACTGTCCTTGGAACAAGAACTAATTCTAACTTGTTTATGGTGGTGCTGTTTCCTTGTATTCTCCTTATTGTGTCTCTCCATCTGTTGTCCCTTATGTGTAGGTTGTTTGCTCTTTGAACAGTCTTATCCTGTGTTTGTACAGTGGCTAGCGTAATGTGGTCTGTAACTTTGACTCCTGGGAGCCTGTGATAAGAGTTGCAATATATGGGTGTGATATCGGTGTCTTTTTTATTTTCTCTTTTTTCCTTTTGTTTGTTAATGTGCATGTGTGTGTGGAAATGGGAAGAAGACCTAGTGTTCTGTTATACCTGAGATAGTTTTGTTGTTTTATTTGAGCAAGAATTGGTGATTAATATACCAACCAAGAATTCTCACTAAGCTGAAAGAATTTACCAGACATCTTTTGAATTAATAGCTAATATTACTGTGTGCATGGATTTTGGGGGGGTTTGTTTTGCTTGTGGTGGTGGTTGTGTTATTTTTGAAAAATGTTAATTCAGAAGGTGAGGTTTTGTTCTGGTAGATTGTACTGCATTAAAGAAGCCAAGTAGTATCTGGAAAGGCCAGGTAATACATATAAAAAAATAATTGCAATTTAAAGTGACAGAAAACAGAAAGCGTAACAAAGGTTGGTTGATTATTAATTACCAGACACAGATATTAGATATATCTTGGAACTGTTGCCATTGTCACTGTATTTGGCCATCATTGTGTATACTTCTATCCAAAGAATGAACAAGTAGAAATACTGAGACAGTCTGACTAATATTGTGTATAGTGCAGCAGTTATGATCTGAACTAAGTCCAACACTTTTTAACAACTAAAAAGAATTGGAGAGTTTGGAGAAGACCTACAAGAATGACTTAAGAAGGAGTGGAAAACATGCTTTCTGTTAACAGATTTTAGAAACTCAGTCTATTCCTCAATTAAAAAAGAACAGATTAGGGTGTGACTTCATCCTGGTCTAAGAGAGACTATGTGCCTAATAGCATATTAGATAATAGGGTGCTTCCCCCCTCGCAGTGCTAAAGCTTAATTTCTGAATGCTGATTATTGCCTAAGCAATACAAATTCAGACAGGGAACAGTGTGTAGCCTTTTAACGGGTAGGATAACTAAGAGTTGGAGTAATTTATTGAGACATCGCTTTCTTCTATTTAGGTAAACTTCTATTAAGTTTAAAAAGGGTTTGAAAAGCTCCCCAGTATCAAAGTTAAATAGATTATTTATTTATTTATTTATTTATTTTAGGCTTAGAATACACTTTATGTTCTTCAGGTCTTTATTCCAGTTCCAGATTTGGACTCGAAAGGCAAAATATTGGCTTAGAATAAATGCTGTATAGTGTATTTTTCATGGGGTTAAATTCTAATAAGCATATATGCTTGCTTGCATCACCATTTAAACCAGCCTAACTTAGGTTGTCATTGTCCTCTCTTTGTACCAACACTGGCCTTTTCTGTTTCTTTTTTTGGGAGTCAGTTTAGCTCCATGAATCATCACAGTGAAATTTTTTTGGATGAGCTGTGTAGGTGTTGGGTGTTTGCTCTGTCTTCTCTCTTTCAGCTTTCCATCACATTAGCTCCCATGGCAGACTGGCTGTTGGGTCCTGTAAACAGCTAGGGAGAAAGGGAGAGAGTTATGCTGGAGAAGGTGGGAGGGAGGAGTGGGAATTCAAAACCACAGTAGTCCTGTCCTACGCTGGGTGTGGTTTATTGTTGTGGAACTGCAGCCTTAGCAAATAGAATAGGAATCTTGTTATTTAAAAATAAAGCCACCTTTGACTTTTTAAAACTAGTTTGATAAACTGGAGTCTTGATTGCGTAATGTAACTTGCATCCAGTCAGTGAGTGCAGTTGTGAGAACCTATCATGCTTGCCTTGCTGACCATATCAGTTCTTCCCTTTGATCCCATTTCCCGTCAACCTCACCTCAGCATATTTGGTGTTTTTTTAATTTTCTTTCCCTTTCTATTTTATCGCATTTTGTTTATGATAAGATTTTCTGTCCTTTGTTACACTGTGGCTTCATTGGCTGTTTACTTGGTCCTGGACAATGTGGATTTCCTTCCTATATGTAGCATAGTATTAATGTACTCTTAGATGCAGTTTTCCTTGTTCTGAATTACTAGATGCACTGAATGCTAATTACTGCAGGTGAATTGTGTTGAAGAATCTTATCCATACTGGGCTAAAAATACTAGGTTGTTAGCCTGTAGGTGGGTACTTCTCAGGGGTGAAAGATCTAGTTGAGGCTACTAGCTAGTGTTGGTTGTTGTTAAAGACAAGTAAAATGCTCTATCTACGAACTACTTTTTCATTTATGAACTATGACATGACAGTTTTTCCTCTTTCTAAGCACATGCAAAAGTAGAAAGAAAAGATTATAAAAATGTTAGTAGAAAAAATTAGTGCAGTCAGGCACTGAGAAACTGGGAGTGCCCATGGGCATGTCGGTTACCAGATATCCATGCAGAGTTCCTTGTTTCTTGGGCAGTATGTATACGAGTGCAGACTGAATGCTAGTTTGAAATAAAAACTAAAAAAAAAAATAATAAAAAAACCAGCCAAACAAGAGGAAGCACTAATGAAGAATAACATTAAAAGTCCTTATTGACAATTAGCAAAGCGTCTTCATTTCCAGAATGTATGGGAATAGTACAGGCTGGGCATGGATAGGATAGGAAAGGAAGTAGCTTTGGGTAGTCCTGGAGGACAGCAAGTTGAATTTGAAGAATGTGCCCTTGCAGGGATGAATGCAAACAGCATACTGGGCTGTAAGCAAGACTCTAGCCAGCAGTTTGACGGAAGTGATTGTTCCCCACTGCGTGATAACTGGGAGATCAGATCTACTGCGTTTACTCGAGTTTTGGGCAGACCCTGTAATAGTAATGCCTGTGGACAGTGGCATGGAGTGCACCCTCAGCAAGTTCGCCGATGACACCAAGCTGTGTGGTGCCGTCAACACGTTGGAAGGGAGGGATGCCATCCAGAGGGACCTCGACAGGCTGGAGAGGTGGGCCCGTGCCAACCTCATGAAGTTCAACCAGGCCAAGTGCAAGGTCCTACATCTGGGTCGTGGCAATCCCAGGCACAAATACAGACTGGGCAGAGAATGGATCGAGAGCAGCCCTGAGGAGAAGGACTTGGGAGTACTGGTGGACGAGAAGCTCAATATGAGCCGGCAATGTGCTCTTGCGGACCAGAAGGCCAACCGCATCCTGGACTGCATCAAGAGGAGTGTGGCCAGCAGGTCGAGGGAGGTGATTCTCCCCCTCTACTCTGCCCTCGTGAGACCTCACCTGGAGTATTGCGTCCAGTTCTGGAGCCCCCAACATAAGAAGGACATGGACCAGTTGGAGAGGGTCCAGAGGAGGGCCACGAAGATGATAAGAGGGCTGGAGCACCTTTCCTATGAGGACAGGCTGAAAGAGTTGGGACTGTTCAGCCTGGAGAAGAGGAGGCTCCGGGGTGACCTTATAGCGGTCTTCCAGTACCTCAAGGGGGCCTACAAGAAAGATGGGGAGAGGCTGTTCAGGAGGGCCAGTTGTGATAGGACAAGGGGTAATGGTTTTAAAATAGAGGGAGGTAGATTCAGATTGGATATTAGGAAAAAATTTTTTACCATGAGAGTTGTAGAACGAACACTGGAACAGGTTGCCCAGAGAGGTGGTGGATGCTCCATCCCTGGAGACGTTCAAGACCAGGTTGGACGAGGCCCTGAGCAACCTGATCTAGTTGGAGATATCCCTATTCCTTGCAGGGGGTTGGACTAGATGACCTTTGAAGGTCCCTTCCAGCCCTAACCATTCTATGATTCTATAGTAAAGATACTGATATACTGGAGTGAGCCCAGTGTATGGCCACCAGGATGGTTAGGGGGCTGGAGCACACAACAAAGGAAAAGCTGAGAGGCATGGGTGTGTTCAGTCTAAAGAAAAGGCTGGAGGGACATGGTACTGCTGACTTCAACTAATTAATGGGAAAGTATAGAGAACATAAAGCCAGGCTCTTCTCGGAGGTGCGTATGGATAGGATGGCAGACAACAGGCGTAAGTTGCTACAAGGGAAATTCTGAATAGCTAAGATAATTAAACACTGGAAGAGGATGTCTAGAGAGGCTAGGAAATCTCTATCCTTGTAGATATTCAAAACTCTGTTGGATATGACTGTAACAGCCTGATTTCATAGGTAGATCTCATTTCTGATTTATCACCACTCTGAGCTGGGGTGAGTTTGCTAAGGTGATAGCCAGAGGTCCCTTCCAACATCAGCTATTCTATTAAACTTGCAGTGTTTAAGCTAAGTCTGGTATCGTTTAGTGACCAGGAAGATGCTCTCCATTGATATTCAGTTCTGTGCTTTACATTAATTTGAACACATTTTTTCCATCCATAACACAAAAATAAAAATTTGTACAGTTTGGAATAAAATTATTAATAAAATGTAAATGCATGAAATACTGTTTAAAAACTGCTTCTTAAAATTACCCTAAATTTACTGACTTTTAAAAAAGTGTATTTTACAGGGAAGGTTAGTGCTGATTCTGTTAAGAAGTTAATATGGTTAATAAATTGGTCTGTTTCTTAACATGTAGTTCTACAGTATGCATTAGATCTAGTAGATCTCATCCTCTTACATTTGAGATTTCTCTTCCTCTTTCCTACCTTTGGTTGCTTTTGCAGATTCGATTGGTTTGTATGTGATTGACTGTACTCTCAATATCCTGTAACTTCAGAAGTTTGAAAGATTGCATGCTACTTGTGCATGTTAGGTGCTTACAGATTAGTATAGTCACTAATCATAATACAGTTGTATCAAAAGTATAGCCAATGCAACTATACCTCCTATGAAAGAGAAATAGAATATTTGCTTAGTTATAGAGCCTTTTCTCATTAGCATCTATGCTAAATTTGTAGTACTTGCTGTAATATATTACATTTTGTGCATTGCTATCTCAAAATAATTTCTTGAATGCTAGCAAAAGCTAAGGACTTCATAGATTTGAATTCTTAGTTAATCTTCATTGGTCCCTGTGGAGCAAGAGTAAGGCATGTTTTTGAAATGTGTGCTGTGGCCCGCTGACATTTATCAGTGGCCTATATTCCTTTCCCAGTCCAGACACCTGAATAATTTTACTATTCTCAAGTCTCTTTCTGATCTAGCTATTCAGTCTGTATTTTTTTCCTAGTAAGTGTTACATTTTTAAAAATAAGGATATATCAAACAACAAGTAAACCTCTTTGCATGCTGTATTAAGGCTGCTTTCTACTATTTATTTTTACTTTTCAGTGTTTCACTTGCCCTTTCCTTATTTTCATATCTTTAACATAGTGTTTCTCTACTGTTACTGTACAGCTCCCTTTCCACTTAGGTCATCTTTCAAGTCTGTTGCTGTGGTCTAGTGTTACCTACTTTCCTGGAAATAGATATGCATTTGGATATAAGTAATAGATAAGCATTTAGATGTAACTTCTTCTGTGGGTCCTTTGGTTCTTTGTCTTGTTTCACCTTTCTGTTCCATTTATAATAAAGGATATCCCTAAGCAGCGTGTTGCTGCTTGAGTAGTAGAGAGAGAAAATTTAGTGCCTACCACATTACACATAATGGCTTTTAAGGCTAGAAGTGTTGCTGGGTTCTTGCTGATCAGCACCTTTTCGTAATTAAACAGCCATGAAATATGTTGAAAGTGTGTGTATAAGCGGAGGGATACATGTCAGTATGGCTGCCCTAAAACTTCCATATAGTTAGTCAACATTATGATTTTGATTTGCCATGAATTGCTATGCCAAGTGCTGCTTATTTCCCCTATGAGTAATCTTGAGAATGATAGATGCTTGGTGTTCAAGCTTGTATTCAGGATTAACCCTGAGTAGAATCAAGTTTGAGATTGACCTTGGGTTTTGATTCCATTCATGCATACAGGGGAGCAATTCTTAAAACTGGTTGAGTAGGAAGACCTGAGGAACAAGCTGTGTTAAGTAAGCTTCAAAGCTGTGTTAAGTAAGGGTATTCAAATGTTCCTGGAGACAGCGGTTGGAAACCAGATGTTGACATTTACATGTAACACTGGTGGCTGCAGTGCAGTTGAGATACTCAGGAGGAACTGAAGTTTGCATGTTTTCAGTAAACTTTAGTTTGTGTGTAAATAGTTTCTCTTTTGAATAAGACTAAAACTTACTGACTCAACTGCTTCAAAATATTTTTTTCACTATATGTAGGTCTTGCCTTTTTACTGTTCTTACTTGCTGTCTGCTGGATTGCAGGTCTTTGTGTGCATACGCTTTTCTCTTAGATTTCCTGAAATCTGTGTGACGAACACATTTTGGATGTTACATAATGACTTCTAGTAAGCTAATTTCTTCAATCTGCACAACTGCTTTGAAAAATCTAGGGAAATAATTAAATTTGAAGCAGCTCTAAATCTACTGGAAAATAAATTCTGGAGTAGTGTCTCTAGGCCAAAGTAATGAGGTATCAGGCTTTTATAATGATGGCACTCAGACAATGGATGTATCAGAGTTGTGGACCTAGATGTAGTATCCTGTTCCTGAAAGCTTCTACCTGTGTTCTGAAAAAACAGCAATATAAATAGATTGATGGGTTAGCATTAAACGTTGTTCAGACTCTTGGTTAATTATATAATATTTTAAGAAAGACACTTGTTTTATTTTGGTGTTGTGAATACTTGTGCTTGAGTTTAGCCCAAGTATGCAAGTAGTTATGTTGAACTCACTAGCATGATATATGCATGAAGGGGGTAGACTGATGAAATAGTTGTGTTGTTGTGGCCTTAATGTAGTATGTTACAAGTTTCAGATACTCTACTGATGGTGGATTTACAGGTCTTTTAATATTCAGTCTGTCACTGCTTGCTTCATTACCAGTTTGCACGTGCGTTTTGGACTGTTTTATGCAGTCAAGGTAGTTTTGTTCAGTCTGTGGCTCTTGGCTTGTTGCTACTATCCTGTCTGTTAAAATGATCTCTACACTGAAGTTCAGAGCTGTGACACCAATCTTGTTGTGTTCAGGAACAGCTGATAGCGTTGTTGCAGAGAAATTTTTGTTTTGGGGAACTGATTTGGCTGGAAAGGACTCCAGCAGGAAAGCTTGTCAGCTGGGTCAACTTTTGTCTGGTTATGTGGGTGGTTGCAGAAACAGCTGTGCCACATGATAGTATAACGAAATGAGTCTGTGGACCTAATAACTAGGTAGACCTTCAGAAGGGTCAAAACTTCTGTTAGAGATACAAAAGTTGACAGTAAATCAGAGCCGCCACATATCTGAGCATACAATACTAGGATTGATGACGAGGTATCCCTCAGGAAGAATATAAGGAGGAAAGAAACCCAAAACAAAACAAAAAATGAAACCACCAAACAAAAAAATGCTGAATGGTTATAGTAAGGATGTTTAACAAAAATGGTTTTATTGCGTGGTTGCCTGTGGTGAGAGTTTCATATCTGATAACCCAGAGAGGCAATACAACTGTGGTTTTTTTTTCTAACACGGAATTCTACTCTCATAGGTAGGTGTCTTGTCCATACACTGTGTAGTATTCACTACCCGGATTGAGACTTGACTGCGGGAGCAGCATTCAGATTTAGCTTAAAGCTGAATTAAATTGTTTTAGAATTGTTGGATTGCTTCATATTTTCTAGTAGTTTTCAGACCTTAAGAGCGGTTGTAGTTGAGCTGTTAGACTGCCTCAGTTGCAGTGTAAAACAGCTACTTAAGTGTGATTTTAATTGGATTGGTTTACTTTGCTTTTGGGGTGAACCGTGGCATACATTCAGTCAGCCACTGGGGTTCAGTTGGTGGTTCATACCCCGAGAAAGTCATGGTATGTACCTTGCATCTGGTTGTGTGGGGAAGGAACACTCCTGAGTTGCAGCAAGACGTTACAGCATGCTGTTAAGCTAGAGAAAGAACTTCTTGATAGCTGCATACAGTCTTGGCAAGTAGACTGAGCTTTTGATCAACAGACTTTCAAAAAGTCAAGTGATAAAAAGTGACTTTCTGTAATAAGGAAGGATAAGAACTCTTGGAAGTAGCTGAGTTAAGGAATTAGATGATGTTATGGTCAAAGAAATACCAAGGTCAGGAATTGATCATTAGAACCCTGTAGCCTCACAGAACATTGTGATGCGTTCAGATCAGTCTCTTACCTGATTATTTTGCCTAAATGTCAACACCTATCCCCTGACTGAAGTCAGCCTGACAGCCATAGGCCAAAATTCAGATTCTGGGTAAGTGGCTAAAGCTTCTGTGAGGCTAGTGACAATTCTTCTGCATGTAAGAATATTATTATTTTTCTACTAGGCTAGATTAATTGCTGTACTAGGTTAGTAGGCAATTCAGTAACCTATTTGCAGTGATGTCTAGGAATAGAACCTTGGCAGTTACAGCATGATTTTTCTGCAGGTGTATTCTGGTTTGCAGCAGGCGGCTGGCTAAGGACTTTTGTAGAGTTGCCTTTGGACCACTGTGTTTAACAGTTGTCAGTCCATTTATTTTCATGTTTGCCCAATCCCTGTTTGAACTGGTTGTGTTTCTGGCCTCTGTAGCTGCCTACAGCAGTGACCCTAACAATTAAGAAGAAAAGAAAATTTTGTCCTGCACAATACATTATTAAAGCAACTTTATTATTTCACTAGGCACCTTTTTGATTGTGTGTTGTAAGACACTGGGCATAATTCTCTTCATCTTCTATGTATTTTTTTTTTCTTGCAGATTTATCATCTTCCTTGAGTTGTCTGTCTTTTCCAATGAGAAGATTTTTCCTTTAATATAAATTCTTCATGTAACTTGTCTGGTTTTCCCTTTCTCTGAAAAGGCAATGGTCTAAACATCTTGTGATAAAAAACATAGTTCACCAGCATCTTGTTTATATAGTGACAGATGTGTTCTGTATTGTTCTTGATTCTTCATTTATATCATTTTTCCTCTTTGGTCATTGATGATTGAGTAGATTTGATTTGAAAGAACGCAAGAGTTGCAACTTGGATCTTAGACTTCCACTTCAGAGGAATCGCTGTGTATGTAGTTATCCTTTTCTCCCTGTTCATTACCTTGTGTTTATCACTAGTGATTTTGACTACTGTACTGAGTGTTCCGCACTATGATATCCTTCTGTAGCTCTTTACAGCCAGTTTCTGTTTTCAACTCCTGTGAATAATTTTGTATGATTAGGAAACTGTCGTTTTGATAGTTGTTGTCTCTTACGGTTGATTTATGTATGTTGACCAATATTTTATTTTGGAACCCTTCCGGTAGCTTTTCTTTATTGTGATAACAGCAAACAACACATAATATTTTTCTCTCTGAATAATTACAAATTCTCCAGAGAACTCTTTCTCCAATCTTTATTACAGGTAATTTTCACTGCAGTCTTTAGTGAGGAACGTGTTTGAATGACTTTTGGAATTCTTAAGTGCTATATTCCAGTTTAAGTGGGGTTAGTCATCAAGTGGTCAACCCTTCAAAAGATCTCTCCAGTAGTCCTGTGAGGCATTATCTTTTCTTTGCAAAATCCATATTAATTCTTTCCCTATATGTTATTTCTTCTTTCATGGATTTATTCCTCTGTAGTTTAGTGATGGAGGTAGGACTGTAGTCTGTAATTATTTGGGTAACTGTTATCACCTTCTGTTTAAGTAATTGGTTACAGATGCTGAAATATAAAATTTCTGGCTGTCTTTAGAAATCTTTAGTGAATGCCATATGGCCTTAGTGATTTGTTCTAAAATCCTCTTGTATTAGCACTTTGATAAGACATTTTTCCTCTGACTTGACCCCTAGAAAGAGAGCTTAGACGTGGTCTTCCCTGATCTTTGACTTACTGGACATGAATGCAAAGAATTTATTCCGTGTTTTCTGCTGTGGTTCAGGGTTCTTGGGTACTGTTTCTTTAGGAAAATTTTACTGTTT
This sequence comes from Tauraco erythrolophus, assembly GCF_009769465.1. Classification (NCBI taxonomy): domain Eukaryota; kingdom Metazoa; phylum Chordata; class Aves; order Musophagiformes; family Musophagidae; genus Tauraco; species Tauraco erythrolophus. The sequence goes on along the minus strand of NC_141465.1, from coordinate 117,146,048 downwards.
GTAAAATTGGCAAGAATTTGCATTTTAGACTAACCTTTGCTCTGACACAGCTCAGTAGCCTCTCTGGAGCCATGCCTAGCAAAAGGTAAAGAATAGGGCAAATGTATATGAAACTTCCCCCTAGCACAATTCCAGCATCTTTTTAGCTCTGAGACTTCCTGACAGTAGTGTTTAGGACCTTCTGGGGTCCTTGTAGATTGGTTGTGTACTTAATATGGTGAGGTTTTAAATGGTCTTCATGCTCTCCAGAAGCTTTTTGTTCTTCTAGCTGCTCGATTTTGTTTCCTTTTAACTGGGTTTCTCACACTTACGTTGTTCTCCTTTTTGAAGTCAAATGTTGAAGTAATGATTTTTTTTTAATTTTTATTTTTTCCCTAATTCCCCTGGGAGTTTAAATATGCTTTTCTGGAGTGCTTTGTGGATAATTACATCTTGAGCTATGTTGCATGGCTCAGAATTAGATCAGGAGTTGTTTTTTCTTCTGTCAGTCTGCTAGCTGGTTGGAGTTGGCTGTGTTTTAAAATTTTGTCTCCATCATTCAGGGGTGTTTTTTTGTTGTTGTTTGGGATTTCTTTTGGTGGTTGGTTTTTTTTGGTGTTTGTTTAGTTTTGGTCTGCCCTCTTCCCCTAGTCTGCACAACAGTGGTTGAAGTCTTCAGTTATTACTTTGCAGTCTCTCTTACTCCCCTTATCTCATGCGTGCTGTCAGCATTGAGTGGACGTGATTGATAGTGTACCATTAATACGCTGTATCTTCTAGTTTGCATATGGAATTTAAATGTAGCACAGTACCTGTTGAGTTAAATAATTTAGTTAGGATACTGTGCTTTCCTAGCAGAAAGTAATATTACTTCACTGGGGCAAATCAATCACTCTCTTCTTGTTCCTGTGTTTGTACTTTAGTATAATACTGTCTCCTGAATTTTGTTCATCCATTCACTTTTGAAGATGTCTCAGTTATGTATTCTCTCAAAAGCAGTCTTTCATTTTTTCCTTTTTTGTTTTTAGGCTTCTAGCCTTTATATGGAAGCACTTTACACATGGTGATCCTACTTGGGATGTCTGTTTCAAGTGCCCTGTGCTGGAACTGTAGTTTTGACTGGATTTCAGTGGTTCCTTCTGATTTTTGTGACTTTGCTTGAAGCGTGCGTAACTGTGACCGTGCTCTTCTGTCGTCTGAATCGCAGATGTTGTTAGTGGTACTTAGTAAAGGCTTTAAATTCCAGTTTCTACTTTTTTTAAAGTGTTAGTGATTTCTTTTTTTTTTTGGTAGACACACTTCAATTTCTACAATTCATGATAAATTTAAAACTCTATTTTATCATTCAATTATGGAGTTAAGACTTGGCCTGCGAAGCATTACCTAGTTGACTGTCTTAAAAGGTGTAGTATTTGCCATCCTTCCAGAGAAGTGCTTGTATTTTGGTGTTGATTTTTTCCAGTGATTAAGCCTTGAATGTAGCTATGGGATTGTAATTTATTTCATCATGAAGACTTTTATAGATGAGTGGTGTAGCCTAATTTAAAAGAAGGACACACAAAGCCTGATTCTGGAAGGGCTGTTGTATATTGGTGGTGCCTCTGTTTCCATCCAGCTGTAATTTTGGTGCCTATGTGCTACCACGAAGACTTGAGCTCATTCTGCAGCAGTATTGAACGTGCATTTTCTGCAGACTAGGTCTCACCAGTTTGTGTTTTGCTGGGTTTTTTCAAAGTCTCAACAGTTCATCAAGTGATCAGTCTAATCAATCTTACGGGTTTCTAGCAGTTGTGTTTCTATCATTAAGCATCTTTCCCTGTTACCAGTTGTGAGGTAAGAGGTTATTCCTGGTTTCCCATTCTAAACCTCTTTTAATTCTGTAGATCATTCCTTTTTTAGTAGTTGCTCATTTAGAAATACTGACTGTGGCATTGTCTGTGTAGTTTTTGTGTTTCTCCTTGATACTAGCACTTTTTCAAAACAAGCTACCTCATTTTGCAAATTTAAAAAAAAAACCAACCCCAAACAACCACAACCTGATTTTTTTAGGTAATTTTGTTGCTGAGTCTTGCAGAGGTAGGAGCTGATGTTTGTGAGGAAATACATGCAGATTATATTTATGACTATGCACTACAGTTAAGCACATAAACTTTTGTGTCATAGCTAGTAATACAGGTCATGAAAACCTTTTTAAGAGCCTTTGTGGAAAGAATAAGTGTATTTAGCAAAAATATATATGTTTTGGGTCTTTGCTATGTATTATGTGCACATACTGTAATACAGCCCAAGTCTGTTCTTTCTACTGAGGATCTGTGAAAACAGGAATAGCAAAGGTTTGAGTCAGGCCTGAGGTATAGTCTTGGCATAGTCTCATTTCTTCTTTGCTCCCATCTGTTCAGGTATATTTAAAACTTTTTTAAAAGCCTTATGTGCTTGTGATGCTTTTATTCTTGTAGAGAAAGAAAATATATGGAATAATCCTGGGAAACTTTTAAGAATCAGTGAACTGAATGAATTCTTTTCAGCAAAGGCTGAGATGCAGGGAAATCTAACTTTGAATTATTCAACCCTGGAGGGAAAAATAAGATAGGTAAAAGAGAATATTGGATTAAATTAATCTTCAGTGTAACTGACTGATTTCCAGGGAGGTACAAGCCAACTGCATTGATAAATTATTTTTTTTTTAAACTTTCATTTCAATCGAATGTTACCTTTATTGCAGTTCAAATGCTGTTACATAATGGCATTTGGCTGTAAGGCTAACATATGAAGGAATTAAAAGGTGGTCGCCTCTCTTCTAGGATTAATCCGGTTCACAGCTTTGCTGTTTGGTGCCCCCCCCAGCCCCCATCCTGCTCCCACTCAGTTAATGGACAAGAGGACTTGAATAGTGTTGTAAATGCATAGAAGAACATGTGAGCTTTATTCCTCTGGAGATTTTAAGGGCTGTCCTCAAATAGCAGGTAACTACACAAGTTGATACATTTTAAAAATCCTGCCAAGTCTGGGGAACCTAGTGACTGTTACAAAACCAGAAGAATAAATATAGGCTTGAACTTTGAACGTTTTCAATCTCTTGTGAATGATCCCGTGTTAATATAAGCTATATGGATGCCTGAACCTGTGCTAAGTATCACTGCAGTGCATATATAACATTTGAAAATTACTAGCCATGTAAAGTTTATATTGCATTGTAAGCCTGATTTGTAATGTATGTTCTGTAATTTTCCTTTTGCTATATCGTAATTTTAGGATAGTGTGTTCTGGTGCAAGCATCAAGGAGGTTAACACAACAAAAAGTAAAGAAATGTGACTGTTAAGGTTTCTTTTCTCAATAATAGCTTAGTTTACTTGAACCATTTATTTTTGTAATATTCCATTACAGATATACTTCTTAATTCTAGTGTTTGATTACTTAATTACAGTTATGTCTGTCCATCTCTTAACAAACATTGTATTTTTTCCATCTATCTATAAAGCACGAAACAAAGGATTCTGGAAATGTGACGTGACAGAGTGGAAAATCTAGAATAAACAGTACTGTTTCTGCTTTACTCACAGCAATAATTGTATAGACTGACATTCTCTCCCTAGCGTTGTAGGATGATAGATTTGAACTTAAACTGTGAATTTAGAAGTAAGTTGATTGAATGAACAGAGTTGATAGAAAAGGTTTGGGGTGAGGAAAGTGTTTCAGATATCTAATGTTTGTTCTACCCCTGTTTCAGAACACGTTGCTTTTGCGGAGGGGAGCAAGTTAATACAAGAAGAGCAGGTTCCCCACAGAAAGGAAATAAAAGCTCTTGGAGCAACTTGTTAAGGTAAACAGATTGCAGTGGATTTCTGGATGGGTAAGTATTGATGAGCAGGGTATGTATACTTCCTCTATTTACCTTCCTTTACAAAGGATTTATTAAAAAAGCACAGAAAGCTACTTCTAGCCTTTCATGAAAGCTCAGTGATGTTACTTATTAGATTCATAGATTCATAGATTTCTAGGTTGGAAAAGACCTTAGAGATCATCCAGTCCAACCGTCCCTAATCCCCCATTAAACCATATCCTTAAGTAGTTCATCCACCCTTTTCTTAAACACATCCAGGGATGGGGACTCAACCACCTCCCTGGGCAGCCTATTCCAGAGGCTGACAACCCTTTCAGAGAAGAAATTCTTTCTAACATCCAACCTGAATCTCCCTGACTAAGCTTATACCCATTTCTTCTTGTCCTATCACCCATCACTAATGTAAAGAGCCCTTCCCTTACCTCCCCACCATCCCTTCTCAAGTATTTGTAGGCTGTAATCAGGTCTCCCCTCAGCCTCCTCTTCTCCAGGCTAAACAGCCCCAAATCCCTCAGCTGCTCCCCATAAGTTTTATTTTCCAGCCCCTTGACCAGTTTAGTCGCCCTTCTCTGGTCCCGCTCCAGGAGCTCAATATCTCTCTTAAAGCGAGGGGCCCAAAACTGGACGCAATATTCCAGGTGCGGCCTCACCAGTGCCGAGTACAGGGGCAGGATCACTTCCCTGCTCCTGCTGGTCACACTATTCTTGATACACGCCAGTATCCCATTGGCCTTTTTGGCCACCTGGGCACACTGCTGGCTCATATCAAGCCGGTAGTCAACCAACACCCCCAGGTCCTTCTCCGCCAGGCAGCTCTCCAGCCACTCTTCCCCGAGCCTATAGCGATGCTTGGGGTTTTTATACCCCAAGTGAAGGACTCTGCACTTGGCCTTATTAAAGCTCATGCCATTGGCCTCAGCCCAACGATTCAGTCTGTTCAAATCCCTCTGAAGGGCCTCCCTACCTTCGAAAAGTGGGAGAGTTGAGAGTCCTCTGGGAGGATTAGTGTATACTCCAAGACATACTCAGATTATAGTTTAATTATGTCTGTATTTTTCTTGTTGTGTATATCAAGATCAATGTAATTTACTGATTTTTTTCTACAGATGTTTTTTAGAGAGATCTTAGGTCCTTTAGCACCAATTATATACCAGTTTGGAATTACAGGTACAGAAATCACATATCCAGGTTGCCTTTTCTGATTTTTTTTTTTAAATAGTGGTAGAATGGAGAACTAAAAACAACAGGTTCCCTAAAGTGAGCAGTTATGAAAAACAAACAGGAAACCCTCAGGCAAAGTAGCTGTTGGGAAGGAGCCTAAAGAAGCTTCGCTTGCTATTAAGAAAAAGAGATAGAGTTGTTGAAACCTGCAGTGGAGCATGAGGTAGTAAGTCAGGACCTCAAATGAGCTGCCTCTAGTAGTGGCTAGAAATGAGAGGTTTGTGTGCACCTTCTCTGCTCAGTAGTGCATCTGTTCTCGTCATGTGCAGTAGTTCCATATCTCTTTTCCTTACTTCTGTATTCCAGTTGTTTGGAGTCACCTAAGGAGCTCTGGCAGTGTGGGGTTCGGGGAAAATCAGTTGAATGTCGAAATGGTTAATATGCAAAATAAAGTTGCTGCTTTTTTTTCCCTTTTGTTAGGCACTTGGATATGCATTTTAGTCTTCTATTGTATAAATTTATTGATATTGAAACTAATATTTCTAATAGGAATGAAATTTAACAGGAATTCAAATTTTCTTTCTCCGTGTCTAACTTCTGGTCTTGCCTTGCAGTCTAACAAAAGCAGTGTTACAGGATCATTGTGTACATATGTGGATGGGAAAGGGCCTGAGAAATCAAGATAATGTAGTAAATATCATCAAGAAGTCTATTTCTTGTGTATCGCTAAACACAATGAAGTGTAGCTATTGGGTGGGAAGTGTTGGTACTGGCAGTATTTTTTTGCTAGTATAGGATTAGAAAGTAAATGAATGTTAAGACATACAAAGATGCATAGAGAAAGTTTTTTCTTTACCTGGTTGCAGGAAGAAAACAAAGCAAAAGCTGAAACTATTAATTTTGTAGTCAATAAGAACTGTTACTGGAAAGTTATATCTTACTCTGAAGCTGGATGTGTTTTTTCTTGCTTTATGTTTTTAAACAGCAGATCTGGAATGGACGAGAGTCCTCTGGGAGGATTAGAACTGTGTGAACATACTCCTGGTCTACTAGGGAATATCACCATGGCAGCAGGTCTTGCAAATGTAGGAAATACATTTGGAGGTCCACCAAGTTCTTTAGTTTCTAGACCTAATAAATTCCAAAACTCACCTATAGAAGATGATGATGATGTAGTTTTTATTGAACCTGTACAACCTCCACAAAATTCAACATCACTGATAGCAGATCAAAGGAACACTGCATTTACATCATCAAAAAATGAAGAACTTCAAGGCAATGATTGCAAAATGCTTCCTCCTCCAAAAGACTTAAATTCTCAAAAGGGCAGTATAAGTGAAACTATTATTATTGATGACGAAGAAGACATTGAAACAAGTCAAGGACAGGAGAAAAATGCTTCCAGTTTTAATGAACGAAGACTTCCAGAGTGTAAAAATAGAACCAACGATATGGAATTCTCAGCTTCCAGTTTTTCAAGAAGTAAGGTAAATTCAGGAATAGGTAATAGTGGTATAACCACAGAACCAGACTCTGAAATTCAGATTGCTAATGTTACTACATTAGAAACAGGTGCTATGAGCTCTGTGAGTGATGGTCATTTAGAAAATGCCGAAGGGCATGACATGAACTTAATGATTACACATGTAACATCACTGCAGAATGCCAACTTGGGAGATATATCTAACGGACTGCAGTCAAGTAATTTTGGTGTTAATATGCAAACATACACCCCATCTTTGACTTCACAGACCAAGACTGGTGTAGGACCTTTCAATCCTGGTAGAATGAACGTGGCTGGAGATGTGTTTCAAAATGGAGAATCTGTGACTCATCATAATCCTGGTAAGTTGTAATTCTGAACATTTCCTTAAAAGCTGAAAAGAAATAATAGAATGTTTGATTCCTTTTCTGTGACTCCAGAATAAAATATGCTGATGACATAATGTGTTAGGTAAACTATCTCACTTTATCAGTTAGTGATACCTTCAGATGTTTTGAGACACAAGTATTTGTATCTAAAGCAAAGCTTTCTTTATGACTTAAGTGTACCTCTTTAATTGATTAGTATGGCTATGTAACTTTTGTACCTTTTTGTGCAGTTCTGTGGCTAGTATAATTCATCAAAGTTTAAGTATTTTACTGATGTGTTGTCTTGCTATCTGAATATAATTTTACATGCAAAAAAACGGAATTTAAAAGTCTGATCTTAAGTTGTAAATAGCTAGCTGTCATAATTCATTGCATACTGAGCACTTCTCAGTATTTACATTGCTTAACAAAACGGGGTCCAAGTTACTTTGTGGACTCCCAGTTACTTGTGGACTCCCATATTCCTGCAGTAACTTATACATACTTTATAATTGCTATTTAGTTGCCCGTGGTAGTATGTATTTGTATCATACAATATTGATGAGTTTGAATTGGCTGATTTTGTTCTATATCTCTGTGTAAATAGCAGTATATTGTCTCCTAATTTAGCAGGTAAACAGGTATTGCTAAAAACCGAATGGACCAGCCATGAATGGTCTTCTGGGATTGCTGTTCTACAGAATTTGTGCTTTCACATAAGCAATTTAAAACCTTACAAGTTCCAACATATACTGATGCTCTGCTGCCCTGTTAGACTCGAAGTTGGGGAAAAAGCCAGATTATCCCTTCTGCTACAGGTTTAACTTCAGACGAGTTAGGATCATTTTAAAAGGAAAATTTAATACAGGTAGAATCTAGGTGCAATAGATGCACAATTTCGTAACTTGCTCGTATGCTGATTGAAACGTGGGTATATATTTTTTAGCCTGTTTTTCAATGAATATTTAAGTAGTTCTTTAATTTGTTCGTATCTTACCAAATGTACTTTGGCAAAAGTATTAATACCTTTCATATTGTATTATGGAAATGGCAGCATGATGCTAAGCTGTAAGTCCAATGTTAGATTGTGAGTTTTTGGTGTAAATCTTGAAACATTTCAAAATTTGACTTATGAAGTTGAAAGCTGGGAAGTTTTTGTAGTCTAGTGTCTCACTGAACAATTTAAAAATTCAGTTCCTAATCTTTTATAGCCAGCATTCCCAGTATTGCTAGTTGATCCCTTAGACATGGAATATGATTATTTTGTTATCACAGATGATCAGGTAGCCGTGGGTGAGTACTTAAAGCATTTGTTACCTTAAAGTACTGCGTTTGTTTTTTTTGAGAAAAGCACATATTAAGAAAACCGGCATGTGCTTTGCCTTAAGCTACTGGATTTTTATTTTTGGTGTGATTAACAGAGACACACTAGAATTTTGCTGGTATGAAATCTGATAGGTTGGGACCATAGCAGTATTGAAATAGATTGAGTTCAGAGAGACAGGAGTAGTGGCTGGGAGTCCTTTTAGGGACTGGATGAACATGACTCAGTCACAAGGGAGGGAAAAAATAAGTTTACAGGTGGACATGAGAAATGTATTTCAAGGTGTACATATACAGGATTATTTTATGGCTGTCGTTTTTGTGAAAAATGAAGAGCAGTAGGTTCAGAAGGAAGCCGGTAAGGGCTGCCACAGGTAAAAGGGAAGGAGGAAAAACTCCAAATGAGAAGAATTAGAAAATTGACAAAGAACATGAGAAGAAGAAACGAGGAAAGAGGGAAGACAGCTATAGTGGAAATGGCTTTTACACAAGAAAGCCTGAAACACGATAGGTGTGCATCGCTTAGAGGTTTTTGTACTTACAAAGATGTAAAGGAAACCTTTTCAAGATACGAGTTTCAGTTTTATCATAGAATCATAGAATAGTTTGGGTTGGAAGGGACTTTAAAGATCACTTAGTTCTGACCCCCCTGCCATGGGCAGGGACACCCTCCACTAGATCAGGTTGCCCAAAGCCTCATCCAACCTGGCCTTGAACACTTCCAGGGATGGGACAGCTATGACTCCTCTGGGCAACCTATTCCAATGCCTCACCACCCTCAGAGGGAAGAATTTTTTTTCTTGTATGTAATCTAAATCTCACCTCTTTCAGTTTAAATCCATTACCGTTTGTCTTATCACTACACACCCTTGTAAAAAGTCCCTCTCCAGCTTTCTGGTAGGTCCCCTTCAGGTACTGGAAAACTGTTCAAGGCATTCCCGCATCATTCTCTTCTCCAGACTGAAGCACCTCAACTCTCTCAGCCTGTCTGCATAGGAGAGGTGCTCCAGCCCTCAGATCATCTTTGAGGCCCTCCTCTGGACTTGTTCCAGCAGCTCCATGTCCTTCTTATGATGGGGACTCCAGAGCTGAACGCAGTATTCCTGGTGGGGTCTCACGAGAGCTGGGTAGAGGGGCAGAATCACCTCCCTTGACCTGCTGGCCACACTTCTTTGGATGCAGCCCAGGATACAGTTGGCTTTCTGGGCTGCAAGTGCGCATTGCTGACTCATTTTGTGTTCTCATCAGCCAGCACCCTCAAGGCCTTCCTTCTTTCTCTTCAGGGCTGCTCTCAATCCATTCTCCACCTAGCCTGTACTTGCGCTTGGGATGGCTCCAACCCGTGTGCAGGACCTTGCACTTGACCTTGTTGAACTTCATGAGGTTCTCACAGGCCCACCTCTCCAGCCTGTCAGGGTCCCTCTGGATGGCATCTCTTCCCTCCACTGTGTCCACAACAACACACAGCTTGGTGTCATCAGCAGACTTGCTGAGGGTGCACTCGATCCCACTGTCCATGTCACCAACAAAGATGTTAAATAGCACTGACCCCTGAGGAACACCACTCATCACTGGCCTCCGCTTGAACATTGAGCTGATGACTGTAACTCTTTGGATGCGACCCCCCAGCCAGTTCCTTGTCCACTGAGTGGTCCATCCATCAAATCCATGTCTCTCCAATTTAGAGACAAGGATGTTGTGTGCAATACTGTCAAATGCTTTGGATAAGTCCAGGTAAATGATGTCAGTTGCTCTTCCCTTATCCACCAGTGCTGTAACTCCATTGTAGAAAGCCACCAAATCTCTCAGGTACTATTTTCCTTTAGTGAAGACATGTTGGCTGTCACCAATCACCTCCTTTTTTACCATGTGCCTTAGCATAGTTTCCAGGAGGATCTGCTCCATGATTTTGGTGGGCACAGAGGTGAGACTGACTGGCCTGTAGTTCCCTGGGTCTTCTTTTTTCCCCTTTTTAAAGATGGGGGCTATGTTTCCCCTTTTCCAGTCAGCGGGAACTTCACCAGACTGCCGCAACTTCCCAACTATGATGAATAATGGTTTAGCATCTTCATCTGCCAGTTCCCTCAGGACCCATGGATGCATCTCATCAGGTCCAATAGACTTGTGTACATTCAGGTTGCTTAGATGGTCTTGAACCTGATCTTCGGCACCCTCAGCAAGTTCGCCGATGACACCAAGCTGTGTGGTGCCGTCGACACGCTGGAGGGGAGGGATGCCATCCAGAGGGACCTCGACAGGCTGGAGAGGTGGGCCCGTGCCAACCTCATGAAGTTTAACCAGGCCAAGTGCAAGGTCCTACATCTGGGTCATGGCAATCCCAGGCACAAATACAGACTGGGCGGAGAATGGATCGAGAGCAGCCCTGAGGAGAAGGACTTGGGAGTACTGGTGGACGAGAAGCTCAATATGAGCCGGCAATGTGCTCTTGCGGCCCAGAAGGCCAACCGCGTCCTGGGCTGCATCAAGAGGAGCGTGGCCAGCAGGTCGAGGGAGGTGATTCTCCCCCTCTACTCTGCCCTCGTGAGACCTCACCTGGAGTATGCGTCCAGTTCTGGAGTCCCCAACATAAGAAGGGCATGGACCAATTGGAGAGGGTCCAGAGGAGGGCCACGAAGATAAGAGGGCTGGAGCACCTTTCCTATGAGGACAGGCTGAAAGAGTTGGGGCTGTTCAGCCTGGAGAAGAGGAGGCTCCGGGGTGACCTTATAGCGGTCTTCCAGTACCTCAAGGGGGCCTACAAGAAAGATGGGGAGAGGCTGTTCAGGAGGGCCAGTTGTGATAGGACAAGGGGTAATGGTTTTAAAATAGAGGGAGGTAGATTCAGATTGGATATTAGGAAAAAATTTTTTACCATGAGAGTTGTAGAACACTGGAACAGGTTGCCCAGAGAGGTGGTGGATGCTCCATCCCTGGAGACGTTCAAGGCCAGGTTGGATGAGGCCCTGAGCAACCTGATCTAGTTGGAGATGTCCCTGTTCCTTGCAGGGGGGTTGGACTAGATGGCCTTTGAAGGTCCCTTCCAGCCCTAACGATTCTATGATTCTATGATTCTCCTACAGTGGGCGGTTCTTCATTCTCCCAGTCCCTGCCTTTGCCTTCTGTGACTTGGGCAACGCAGCTGGAGCACTTACTGGTGAAGCCTGAGGCAAAAAAGTCATTGAGAACCTTGACTTCCTCCATACCCTGGGTAACCAGGTCTGCCATTTCCTTCTGGAAAGTGCCTACGTTTTTCCTAGTCCTCCTTTTATCATTGATGTACCTATAGAAGCTTTTTTTGTTGCCCTTGGCCAGATTTAATTCAGGGCTTTAGCTTTCCTAACCTGATCCCTGGTTGCTCAGACAATCTCTCTGTGTTTCTCCCAGGCCTACCTGTCCTTACTTCCACCCTCTGTAGGTTCCTTTTTGTGTTTGAGTTTGTCCAGGAGCTCCTTGTTCATCTATGCAGGCCTCCTGGTTTTCCTGCCTGACTTCCTCTTTGTTAGGATGCACTGCTCCTGAGTTTGGAGGAGGTGATCCTTGAATATTAGCCAGCTTTCTTAGGCCTCTGTTCCCCCTGGGGCTTTATCCCATGGTACTCTACCGAGGACATCGCTGAAGAGGCTGAAGTCTGCTCTCCTGAAATCCAGGGTAGTGAGCTTGCTGTGCTCCCTCCTCACTGCCCTAAGGATCTTGAACTCCACCATTTCATGATCACTGCAGCCAAGGCTGCCCTTGAGTGTTCCTCACAGCCCCTCCTTGGTGAGAAAAAGGTCCAGCATAGCACTTCTCCTCATTGATTTCTCTTATCACTTGCAGAAGGAAGTTATCGTCCATGCATTCCAGGAACCTCCTGGATTGCTTATGCTCTGTGTTGTTCCTCCAACAGATATTGATTGAAGTCCCCCATGAGGACCAGGGCTCTTGAACGTGAGGCTGCTCCTGTCTGTCTGTAGAAGGCCTTATCCACTGGTCTTCCTGGTCAGGTGGTCTGTAGCAGACCCCCGCTATAATGTCACCTGTTCTTTCCCTCCCTTTAATCCTGACCCATGAGCTCCTGGTCAGGTCCTCTTCCATCCCCAGCTGGAGCTCCATGCACTCCAGCTGGTCTTTGACATAGAGGGCAACCCGTCCTTCTCATCTTCCCTGCATGTCCTTCCTAAAGAGCCTGTATGCTTCCATTCCAACACTCCAGTCATAGAATTTATTCCATGTCGTGGGTTAGGCCGATCCAGCAACTAAACCCCACGCAGCTCTCCCACTCCAGTAAAATGGAGAGGAGAAAAATATAATAAAAGAGCTGAGGGTCTAGACAGGAACAGAGGAGCACCCACCAACCACGGTCCTGGGCAAAAGAGACTATTTCTTAAAGCAAAACTATTTATTAACAGCTACCTACAAAGAGAAAAGCAAACAACAAAAACGGTTACTTGAGAGGATAACAAGAAAACAAGGCCAGGTCTTAAAAACAACACCACTCCCCCCCGCCCTTTGCTTTTTCTTCCTGGCTCTACCTCCTCCCCCCAGGGGGGCAGGGAATAGGGGAGTGCAGGTCAGTTCATTCCATGCTGTTACTGCCGCTTTTCTTAAAGGAGTCCTTACACCATTGTCCCTTGATCCAGTGAATCCCCTACTCACGGCGAAAGCGTGAATCCTGCCCACTAGGAGGCAAATCCTTACCCCATCGGATTGCCCCAAGTGCAGACTTTACCAGTCCTGGACTTTTAAGGAGCTGTAGCCACTCGCTCTGGCGTGGGTCATCACACAGACTTTAAATGCGCTCCGGCGTGGGTCGTCATATCGACCTCAAATGCATCTCCGTACAGACTTAGATGCGTAAATGCGCCTCGACCTGTGCCCAAGATTCACAACAGTCTCAGGCTCAGGCATCTACTTTAACAAAGCACCTCCCCATCGGCGCGGTCATCCCCCGGACTCTAGGTGCGTACCGTACTCAGGCTCTGGCATCTCTTCCCGATGTGGATCCTCCACGGGCTGCGAGTGGGTCTCTGCTTGCTCCACCGAGGGCTGGTTGCAAAGGGGCTGCTCGCAAGGGGAACTCAGCCGCGGCACACGTTGTTCCGTTCCATCTTCACTGACCTCTTATCTGTGTGGCTGTTTCTCTCAGATCTTAGCCCTTTCTGGGTGAACTCGGACCGGTGGGTGGCCCGGGGGCAGGGTTCTCCCCAAGTTCCCCAAGCCTCTCCGTCGGGGGCCATCCTCGACAGGGTGGGCACTGGGGGCCGTGTCCCCCTCCCTTCTCCTTGCTCCTGGGCAAAGGCACACCTTTACGGTTCCTTTGTCCTGATGTAAATAGGGCAATTCGCAGAGGCGCTGATTGGCTCAAGCCCCGAGGGGGATGGGAGTCCGGTCTGATGGGCAGCTTCTGCCACCCGAACCTCTCCCCCAGCTTCAAACCATGACGTTCCACCACGTCTCTATGGTGCCACTAAGATCATAGCCCTGCAGGCATGCACACACCTCTATTCTTTTTCTCTGGAAGTTGCCTCCTTTTTGTTTTATAAAATCTTGTCAGTAGAAGTTAACCCTGCCTGCTAGAAACTTTGATAATATGACAGGGCATAAGTGTTCCAACACTGGAACAGGTTGCCCAGAGTGGATGCTCCATCCCTGGAGACGTTCAAGGCCAGGTTGGATGAGGCCCTGAGCAACCTGATCTAGTTGGAGATAGCCCTGTTCCTTGCAGGGGGGTTGGACTAGATGACCTTTGAAGGTCCCTTCCAGCCCTAACCATTCTATGATTCTATGACGGGAAGCATTTGATCTTAAATATTTTAATGTGTTCTACACAATTCCAGTCTAAGATTGCTAAGGATAGATTCATCTTTGCTGGATTGGTGATGTTCTATGTGTTCTGATGTCCAGATTTCTAAAGTATTTCCAATGGAGGTGGAGACTTCTGCTTAGTTAATTCCAGCCTGCTGATGATGAAAATGCTTTGATTTATATAATTTGAAGATCGTGAATTGAAAACCACTGTCTGTAGTTCAGGAATAGGATGTAAGAAGCTGGATAGCAAACTTAAGTTTCAGATACCACAACTTCCTTTAAGGATTTGCTAGTTAACATTTGTTGAATGTCAGAACTTTGCGTAAGGACTTACTTAATACATCAATTTGCGAAACGGTTTTGTGAATCTCAGAACTAGTCCGCTACCTAAAGACATTCTAGCTTCCATCTTGGACCAGACCTATTATTCATGTTTGCTTCCTCTGTAGAAGACTTGAAGCCTTGAAGATGCAAGCATGTACTGTCTCCTGATTACTTCTTTTTTTTTTTTTTCCTGGTGATAAAGAGGTTAGGACATGTGACATCTACTTGTGGTCAGTCAAATAGTAGATCAAAATTGTTGGTAGTGAGGCTCTGGCAGAGATGTTAAATATATTTGTGTTAGCAATAGTGTGTCCAGAACGACTGGGGAAGCGATCCCCCTGTACTCCGCACTGGTGAAGCTGCACCTCCAAGTACTGTGTTCACTTTTAGGCCCCTCACTACAAGAAAGACCTCAAGGTGCTGGAGTGTGTCCAAAGAAGAGCAATCAAGCTGGTGAAGAATGATTTAAAGAGGAATGTGTTTTGTTCTGCTTACTTTCCCTCTTCCCCTCACCTCTGTGTTCCAGCTCTTCTGTTTACCCGCAAGCATTACAATGGGTAAATTTCCAACTTGTCTTTCATGCCTGAGAAGTAGGACATCCTTGACAGCTACAAAGTCACACCAGAAAATGATCTCCTACTTCTTAAGGAATGTACCTTGTTTGTTCTTGTAACAAGGGTTCTTGGAGCTTTGTCCCTAAAATTAACTTTAAAACTGTGCAGCAGAATATGTTGTTAATAAAACCCTCTTGGGGAAGAGAGGACTTAGGAAAACAGCATGAGGAAAGGGTGCCTTCTGTTTAATGAATGATTATGGGCCAAGATAATGTGTGGGCATTTGGTGAAGTCTATAGGTTAAGGTTTTTTTATCTAAAGTTACAGAATTTAAAAATCATCTATTTTATATTTGGTTGTTAATACTTTGTAATTACGCTCCATGAATACACTGAGTTACTGCAGTTAAGACCTTCAAGGCTTTAGTACTTTTATTTAGTTATCGTAAATGCTGTGTTTACTCTTTACTTAACAGTAGTAGCACAAGTACTACCAAATAACAGTAATATTTATGCAGGTGCTTACTATTCAGTAAGTAACAGTGAAGTGCTTTTCTAGATGATGGAAATAAAAAGCTTGAAAGGTAAGTCCCAAGTGCTATGATAGTATTTGGAATAGCTGACACATACTATTGAAAATGTGTATAAATAGGTTTTGTTGGTTGGTTTGGGTTTTGTTTGAGTTTGTGGTTTTGTGGGGTTTTTTGGGGGGGAGGGGTGTTGCTTGGGGCTTTTTGTTTCTTTTTCAGTAGTGGAAAGAAGTTCCTATTGGGTTTTAATTCATGCTCAAGTAATGTATCATTCTTGATGTTCTTCAGAAGCTCAACGTCCCTAAATTCTGATGATTAATTATTTAAAATGAAAGCTGAAATTCCTGAGAAAAGCCTAGAAATTACATTTTATTGGCGGACTCTTTTTCCTCAGAACTGTATGTTCTGCTCCAAACCGAGATACTGAGCATGTAATTTTAACAGGAGCATATGATCTTTCTAGATGTATTTCTGTTGGAGAAAATGTTCTACTTAAGTTCTTGTTATGCAAGTTACTCTGTAGCACGTTATGCTACAAAAAATTGGGCAAAAATGACTTTGTTCCATAGTAGTCTATTGTCCAAAAATACAGATAGAAGACTAGAGGAACCTGGAACAGAGGGACATGGATTTGTGTACTGCCAGAACTCAATGAAGTATTATTTTCTAGGTTCATTGATTTCTACTGAGGAAGACTTGGAACTCTTATGACTTTGCCAGTTTACCCATTACGTGGTATTCATTGCAATGGAATGGTTATTGAGAAAAACAGGAACTCTTACAGGAATCAGTGACATAGATGCAGATCCCAGATGCAGAGCCACTGTGCTTCACTCTAACTGCAGTATAGTTCTCTGACTGCAGGCTAGACTAGGAAACTGGTATGGAGAACCCTGGCTCTAAGGTTTTAATCACAGGCTGGAAACATGATGCTTGTTAAAGTTTTGGGAGAAAATAACTAATGAAAGTCTTAAGATTGCATGTTCTTACAAATTTGCGGAGTTTGTGTCCAACCTTAGTTTAGAAATTCCATGTTCTCTGTTGATCTCTTTTTTCTATATATTATTATTATTATTATTATTATTATTATTATTATTATTATTATTATTATTATTATTATTATTATTATTATTATTATTATTATTCCTAATTGCAGTTGGTAATTGCAGTTTTGTTTATCAGAAGATACAATCGCCAAACCCAGTGCAAGTGAATTGAGGTCTGCAAAACTTGTCACTGGATATAGGATGAGACCGTCCTGAAATTTTTTCATGTTCTGAAGCTTTGTAACAGTGGAGAGTGGTACCATCAAACAACATTTTACTTTAAACATGATTTCTGAAATATGGTCTTTCTTCTGTTCATTGTCAGTTCCAACAGAAAAATGATTTTATGATCACATGTCTGTGAATAATATTCTATAGATATGTACATGTCTGTTCACTTAGTTTTATGTTTGTTTGTTTTGTCTTGAAGATTCTTGGATATCCCAGTCAGCTTCCTTCCCTAGGAATCAGAAGCAACCAGGTGTGGATTCTTTGTCACCTGTAGCGTCACTTCCTAAACAGATTTTCCAGCCTTCTGTCCAGCAGCAGCCTTCTAAACAGGTTAAAGTCACATGTGCAAACTGCAAGAAGCCTTTACAAAAGGGACAGACTGCATATCAGCGAAAAGGATCAGTTCACCTTTTTTGTTCTACTGCCTGCCTCTCATCATTCTCACACAAACCTACTCCAAAGAAACTTTGTGTTATGTGCAGAAAGTAAGGGATTTCTTAATTTTGTTTCATATTAGCAACTAAATCCAGTAATACTTGAGACTCTCATGCATGTATGAGGATTGCTTCATTAATGATATAAAATCTGACTATAGAAGTACTTTATATAGTGTCACTTTAGTGTTTGGAAATGTTGAATTTGTCGTGTCTGCTATAACGAAATAAAAAGTCTATAAGCTTTTGAATTCAGAGTATGGCAGATTGGTTCTGTGAAAGCTAATACACTAAAAATTACTGATTTTTTTTTTTTTTTAAAGACAATATGTCCACATTATAATATATCCTGTGACAAGATATATTTTTTATATATAAAGTCTTTTATGAAAAAAAGTGGACGTTGCGTTGTATAGAAAGCATTCATTTGGATAGATGAAGATATAAAATCAAGAGGCTTTAAAGGAGGGAGAAACTGATACTTGTAAGAAGCTGGAAGAAATTTGAGAGCTAACCTAATTGATTTGTAGCGAACCTCTGTGAAGTCACCTTTGACAGTTTTTGAGGCGATATTGATCTTCTCTCTTGTACTACTATGCAGTTATTTAATCACAGTTAAATAGAAGGGTGTATATGCATGAAATTGTTCCTCTGTAGCATGACTTCATTGTGAAGCCCAACCTTGTCCAGCCTTTTTTTGCTTTATTGCCAAATTTTTGCTGCTTGGTGGCAGCAAACCAGATACTCTTTGCTCTGTACTTGCTTCTGTGTTCTTTTCCTACTAAAGCAGACATAATATCGTCAGATTGCAGTTCAGTGAAAGGATAAGGGAATTCTAGCAAAATCCAGGAGGTCTTGAATGTAGGTTGGATAGATGATGATAACAGTTGATATGTCATAGGTCAGACTTTCAGAGGTAATGCTCAGATTTATCTTTAAATATGTAGATTAAGTGGAAAAAGTGAAGCCTACAAGAACTTTATAAAAAAATTGTCTAACCCCATATGAAAAGTCAGAATTTTTACATGTTTTGTTATAAACCACTTTTCTAGCACTCTTCTGAACCTTTGTAACTACATAAATAGTGTAAGAATTATTATAAGAAGGAAAGCATAGCAAGTATCTGGCATTCTCCTTACTGTTTACAATTTTTATTGGCTTGTGTTACTTTTTGACTTCATGCTTGCGTCCTTTGGCACAAGTTAATATGTGCTTTGATACAAGTTAATAATGTTTATAATTCCTGGTGGAATCCAGCCAGAAACTGTAAGCTCCTCAGGGCAGGAGCTCTGGCTTTGTTTTGCACTACAGAAGTAATAACACTCCCCAACACAAATCCTTACTAGCTTGCCAAAGGGCACACCAAAATCTGCTGACTTTGGTTTGATGGAAGAAGGCAGGCTTGCAAGGGGTGGTACAAGTTTATTTTCAAGGGAATCTGTCTAGGGAAGCATACAGCTTTTTCCCAAAGTTTTCCACTTATCCTAGTTTTAGGGCTCCCAGGTGTGAGTGTATGGGGCAAATCTTTTCCAACTGGTGATCTATCATGATATCAATAGAGATCCAGATGTGCCCAGTCAATTTTTTATTTATTCTGCCCATAGCATTTCCTGTATGTCAATAATAGTTTTTTTTTTGCTTAGAGGGCAAAGGGGCAGGCTTTTATTTCTTCTCTTACTGCTTCTAATTTCTGGTATGTGATAGTTTAGGATTAAGAGTGAAACTGCCTTAGAAATGCCAATAGAAGTTTGGGAGACCTGATTACAAAGGTGCACTGCCAAGCATGGTGTTAGTGACTTACGCTAAGTTTGCGGTGTGTGCAGCACACAAGTGAACATCGAGGAAGTCTAGAATTAACTTCCATGGAAAAACTGTAAGTCAGTTTGGTTAGAAGAAGGTTTGTTCTCTTTCAGGTTAATTTTATTGATTGTTGTAGACTTTTAAGCTATTTGCTTGTGTTTTTAAGTATGAGAAAACAACCTTCTGGAAATGGTGGATTTACATACAAATAAATACCATTTCTTGCCTTTTACTAAAAATCTGAATTTTTCATATGAAACTTAACACTTTTTTCATATGAAACTTTACACTTTTGTGTAAAGTTGCAAAAGGGCTAGTTTAAATTTGCGGTGTTAGTTTTTAGTATAAATTTGAGTTTACCACAACTAATATGTAATGGTGCATTAATGTTGCTTAGTTCTAGGATAAAGTAATGGAAAAAAATAACCCAAATCTAAACAAAAAAAAATAGATTTTTACACAGGAAAGACATTGTACTTGCAGTATTTGTAATAGTTGTAAAAATATTGTTAAACTTAGCATTTGACATGTGACTAACAACTGTACATCCACAAAACTGGTTTAAATGTAGACATTAAAAAGAAGAATGACTCTTATAAGATATGAAGTGTTCTTGTTTAATTGTATGTATGTATTTATACGCAAGCACTCTAGAGGGTTTTTTTGTTTTCTTTCAGAGATATAACAACAATGAAAGGTACCATTGTTGCTCAAGTGGATTCGAGTGAGTCTTTCCAGGAGTTTTGCAGTACTTCGTGTTTATCCTTCTATGAAGATAAACAGAATCCCTCAAAAGGAGTTTTGAATAAATCAAGATGCACTATTTGTGGTAAACTAACTGAGGTCTGGTTGACTTTTTTGTCTTACCTTTATTAATAACATATTCTGAAATAGGAGAACTGAAACAAAGGAAATGTAAAATCTGATTCAGCATTTTCATATGCAGTAAGATATTAAGATATGCAGGCTTAATGGTCATGAAGAGCAACTGAAGGAAGAAAGAATTAAAAGAGGTTAATACTTGATTTTTGTTTCAGAAACTTGAAGTGCCTTTTGCTGATACCTTGTAGCTACTGTCAACAATTTTATTAGGCATACAGTCTTGTAATTACAACCCAGATCTCCCACACAGAAGAATTACTGTTGAAGAAAGTCAAGATTTACTGTATTACTTTCTTTTTTACTGTATATTTTGAAAGATTACACAAATGTTTTTAGAGATACGTAGAATATACATAATTTCAGATTGTCACGAATGTATTAATTTACTGTTACTGGGCCCACCATAGTTCAGGGTACTAATTTACACAACATATGTGTCTGACTAGTCTTCATATGTCATGCTGTTAGCCTGCAAATATAATATTTTGTAAAATTGCATAAATTGACCTGCTGCTCTAATACATAATTTTTACATTATTCTCTGTGACTTTGCTTCTAGGCTGCAGCAGCAAATGAGTCCAAGACCTTTTTCTAGAACTTTGGAGGCAACAGAAACACCAATTTCTGTTTCTATATTTCATAGTTGTTTCAAGCATCTCTGTTCTTAAATAGTGAGCTAGTATAATCTGGTTTTAGCTATAGTACTTGAATGTAAGACTTCTGGGTTGTCTAGTACTTTCAGGCACCTTTATGCTTGTGTGGTGATAAAATACTTTATTATTTTTATTTTTTAGATTCGTCATGAAGTTAGCTTTAAAAATATGACTCATAAGCTGTGCAGTGACCATTGCTTCAATAGGTACAGGATGGCAAATGGTTTAATAATGAACTGCTGTGAGCATTGTGGGGAGTATTTGCCCAGTAAAGGAGCTGGAAACAATATTCTTACTATTGATGGTCAACAGAAAAGATTTTGCTGTCAGAACTGCGTTGGTGAATACAAGCAGGTAATTACTTCTTTACCTATAAATTAAAATGAAAGAAACATTAATACTCCTTAAATTTCTCTTGTTATTCATAACATACTTTTACTTCTAATGAGAAGTCTTAAGTAACAGACTCCTAAAAATTATATTAATACAAATGTGGGCACACTAGCTAGACTGGACCTTTTAATACTGACTTTTCTGATGTTACTGGAATAGCAATACCAATTTGTTGTTAATGAAAATATAGTTGAAATGAAAATTTCTGTTACTAATTCAATTTCTTTCTAATGAGTGTATCACTTAGAAGTATATTAATAGTAAGCCTGATGCACCAGGCTTACTGATCCTTAAGTGATATTCTTTTTTAGATGTAAAAGCTCACTTGTATGAAATTGAAACATGGAAAAAAAAATGTGCAGAGCATACAGAATGGATGTTGCTGTGAGAATGCTCTTAACTGATTACACGTTGGCTGTGTACCTGGGCTATGTCTAATCTTCACTGTACAGCTTAGGATTTCAAAATTTATTGTTACTTTCATCCTTCCATGTGTTAAGTTTTGTGCTTTCATTTTCTTTACTCGGTGCGTTTTCTATTTATTCTTAAGACTGTTAAGATAGTAATAATTGTTGTGGTTAAAAATAATTTCAAATCAAGAAAGCTGATGCTGATATCTTTTACGTGTGTGTATATATATATACGAGGCAGCTTAGCTCTGAACCATTGCTAATGCTGACTGGAAAGTTTAAATGTTAATACAGTATTTATAGTATAATAAGATAGATCTGAAATATTAAATATTTTGGGGGAGGATATGCAATTTGGGGAAATTTTTTTTTCAGGTTTTTTTGCTTGGTACATTCTGCTCGGAGTTTACAGGGATAGTGTTAAAAGTACAATATGAAATATGAAAGTACTGTTTTACTAGCAAAAAATTTCTTTATCTGATTTTGAAGTTTGCACTTGAATTATGTGAGTGGCCCCGTGCTGCACATTGCTTTGGATTCTTTCTTCATCTCTGTTTTTAAGAAACCAATGATCCAAGAGAAAAAGGAGTGCAGTGCTGAATGTTTTTAAGTTCTTTAAGGTTGCATCGTATATGTTTGTATTTTCTCTTTGGATATTCAGTTTTGATGCTTTTGGGGATGGATGTTCTTGTGTATATGCAATGTGCAAGCAGCAAATCTGGAAACGTGCGTATGTAAACACCGTAACTGAAAACGTAACATAAGCGTTATTCTTTTGTCACAGCTATACCAAAAGGGACAGGATAGGTTTCCAAGATACTAAAAACATAGGCATGCCCAGAAGCCATGGAAAGACTTGAAGAAACGTTGAATACTGTCTCTCGAAGAAACAAAAAAGCATGAGATTAACTTTGAACTTGAGACATTCCCACACAAGCAATATAACATGCACTGCACATGGAATTATGAAATGAACGTGGAATTTTGGGGGCTCAAACGATAAATGTGTACTTAACTTTCGTTACAGACTGTACACTAATTGTTCAGATATTGTTGTATTTTGTGTTCAGATATGTATTTGAGAATAAGAAGGATATGGGTAGCGAGTTGCCTGTTCTGGTTTGATTTGGGGAGGAGAAGCAATTTGCAGCACCAGGAATCTTCACAAGTAGTGTCAGGTATTGCGCGTTATTGTGAGGATCCTTAAGAGAATCTTTAAAATTGAGATGCATTATTTTGGTGCATTCAGGTCTGATAGCAGACTTTATTCGAGCAAGTTCTTAATTCTTTTGTGGAAATACTTAGTACTGGGGAACTGTAATAGGCTCTGAGAAGATTGATGCGAGTGCTCGTATGCATCTGGTTTGGAATGGTGATTAAGTGTAATTCTTAACTGGTAGGTTTCAAATGTTCCTGGAGTTTTGGGGGTTTTGTGGTATTTTTGATATTAAGAAAAACTCAAGCTATAAAATTAGAAGTTTTTTAGTGTATGTTATAGGTGTCGAAGTTGCTCAGGACACAGTTATTTGAGAATATTTAGTTGTCTAGCAGGTTTTATTTAGGTTTGAACTTCCATTTGCATTAAGGTTTTTTTGAACTGAATGTTTTCATGGAATTCTGTTTTTCAGAAATTAATTTAGACTTTGGAAAATGTCACTGACAACTCATTGGATTACAATTGGTAAATTGTAGGTTGCCTTGTTCAGTCGACCGTGTTTTCTTGGAAATTTTTGATTAGATCTTTCTCTTAAAGGAGAACTGGTGAAGGAGAGAACATAGGAGAGTCGCTATTACATCCTGAAATAAACTTAATGGAATCAATAATATAGGAAAAGTTGATGTATCATTTGATTTCAGCATTGTGTTGTACAACTGATTATTGTGTGTCACTTAGTTTTAGCAAATGTTTTCTTACAAACAGTTGTAAAATACTAGGTCTTGCTGGTATGAGCTTTGTATTAAGCAGTTTATTTTGTAAATGTCATACACCTATCAATATGCTATACATTTGTAGTAGTAATAAATGAAAACTGATTCTTATTACTTGTACCCATCTATATACTTCATCCCTATTTTTTTAAAATAAATATTACTGTTTTGAACAATTATTTTTTCAGTAAGTTATCATGGACAATCTTTTCTTCCTGAAATGAAAAAAATAAAATTGTGGGTAATAAAAACTACTGTGGCTCTCAGAATGGTCACATTCTGAGTGCAAATAATCCATCGCCTACAAAGGGTTTCTTTCCTCTGCTTTAGACTGTTGGTGGGAGTAAGAAATAGTGTTATTCCTGGGACAGGGAGTAGTTTTTTTTTCTGAAGTGCCTAAGTTGCCTTTCAAGGTGACGGATGCACTTAGCTTTCTACGTATCAGTTTCATAACTGCTTTAAAACTGGGACACAAATAATCTTGAACATTGCATCCTGTGTTTTGCTTTTCTGAGAGATGGTGGCTTTTCTTAACATAAAACGGAAGTAATTACAGAGCTTAGGTTTCCTTCATATTAAAAAAGCTATAAAAATAGATTAATAAATTGTGTAATAATTAAAAAAAAAAAAAACACAAACCCCAAAACACAAAACCAAACCAAATTTGAATAGACATAGCCTAGCTAATGATCACTGTGGTTATTACATGCAAGAACATGTGACACGTTTCCTGATTGCACAACAGCCATTCATGAAGGGAGCTGAGTGCAAGGCAAGCTTTTCTAAAAAAAGAGAAAACAACAAGATCCTTCCTCCAAAAATGAAATCACTGTGACAATTTAGATAATATGTCAAAACAAAGTCCTTTTTGGAAGTGGTTGATTTTTGTAAACCTGAAGAAGGCCACTACTACTACATTGTAAATTCTTTACCTGTTGCACTGAAGTTGGTACTCCTCTCATGTAGAGGATCAAGAGGGACTTTAAGAATGATGCTAAACAAAACAAAAACAACACTAGAAGAGAATGAGATTATATCTGACAGGGAGGTGGCTAAATTGTCTATGTAATTGTGCAAATGCTGAAACATTTTATTTCTTCAAGTAGGCATTTCATAAAATTAAAATGAGAACATAGTCATTAAAAAATTAGTGATTCATTAAAAATTAGTATCTATGCAACAAATTGAAACAGACCCCAAACATGCCTGCCATGAAGACACATTAACCAAGAGCATGCACACATGTTGTTTCTGTGTTTCTGATACTATTGCATATTTTCTGTCTCTACAAAATTAGTCTACTTCCTTTTCAAGGCAGTTGCAATGTTGCTTGAGTCCTGGTTTGCTGGATTTGGGTACAAGTTTGACAACCTTTTTCTAAGTAACAAGTGAATTCTGTGAGTTAGCTTGTGCGACCAACCATACCTTTAAATTTTCAGCTGTTCAACTAAGATAAAGCTGAGTCTTTGTCTACTTTTAAAAATACAGTTTTTAACTGCTTTGCTTACTGGCCTTGTCAGTCCACAGTGCTTTTGATTCCGCCACGAAAGCATTTAATGCTTTACTAGTTTAAAATATTCCTTCTACTTTTTTTTTTTTGCTTTGTTTCCTTAACTAAAATTCTTCTTGTTAGAATACGACCTGGGATTCACTTGTTTGGGGGGGGGGGGGGGGGGGGGTGTGTGCTTAAAAGTGATGGTTTTCATGTGCTGTTGGAAAAGGGGCAAGAAGCTCTAGCTATTTCTTCATAGGCTTCTTAGTAGCTCTGGAGTGAAGTGAGTACCAGGTGGATGCAAGCCAAATGAGTGTTCTCCTAGTTCTAGAGGGTGCTTGCAGTGGTGTCTTTTCATCTAGTGAAAGTTTTCCTTCAGTACTGAATAAAGGTATGTTTGATTGACATCCTTTGTTAGATGAAGACTGACCACTGAATGTACTTGAAGACTAACCAAGCTATGTCATCCCTTGAAGCTGTTCACTTACAAGCAATAGACAAAACCCAACCTGAGACAGTTGTGCTTCTTTCTTCTGAATTCTGCTCTTTGCCGAACAACTGCTTTTGTGAAACTCTTAACTCATTTCAGCTGCTTTCTGTGTGCAGGGCTTTAGGAGCCTTCACTGTGTACAATACCAGGCATATCAGTTCTGCAACTTACGATTCATTGCTTATGTAGCATTTGTATTTAGACTCACAAAATATTCTGTTACCTACTGGTTTAAGTCTCGCTGAGTGCTATGCTAGAATGTCTTGTCACATAGTACTTCAGTGGAAGCATCTAGGATTTTCAACTTCGTCTTGTCCCATGCACAGTGTCTGTTCTTCTGTGCTTCTTTGCTGTTAAGACAGATCTGTTCTTCTTTTGGTTTTGATAGTACAATTAACTTCAAAATCTGCTGTTTCCTGACATTGTTACTGCTTTTTTAACTCTTGTTTCCAGCCATCTGGTTCAAGAGTAGATACTGTTGACAAAAATAATTGTGAGAGCTCAGTAGCCCTTTCATGTTGAAATTCTAGAAATACTGACTTTTCAAATTTTTTTTTTTTTTTTTTTTGTAATTTCTGATCACTTTTAAAGAAGTTCTGTAGTTTCAGCCAGTTCAAACTGTGGTTTAATAGTGGACCCTCTTCCTCATATGGTAAACTACTTCTGTCTGCTTCAGGTAATACTTGTTCGTATTAAGTAATCTCTGATAATACCAATGTCTGATGCTATGTACACTTCTACAAATGGTGATAGCTGGATGCTTTTTACCCCATCTGCCATGTCTAAACGACAGAAATCTCTGTCAACCAAGAAATAATCAATTCCCCTTTCTTGATTATTAGCGTGGAGGTTGTTTTGAGGACTCTTGGTATTTATGCCTCTGGTTTCTTGCATCTCTGATGCAAGTCAAGTCCTTCTAGAAAATTGTTGTTCTTCTACCTTTTCTTCTACGTTTTGCTTACTTCTGTTTCTGGAACCATTTATTTTGCCATTTCTGCTTCAAGTGTCTGTCTTCAGCTGTAGAATTTACTGTTTTTCAATAAAAAATATATAATCAGCTTCCTTAGGCATCTGAGCGTCATTCATAGTAAGTGTTCAGGGTGTTATTTTGGCGATGTTTTAGAAGATAAAAGTGAGATAGGTTAAAATAGCGTTGTAATTCTGAAGAAAAGTACTTGCAGCAGTCAGGATTGAGACGTGCGATCTGTGTGGGAGCATAGGAGATTCTTAAGAGGAATCAAGGAGGTGGTATGACTAGGTATCTCAAGTTAGGATGTATATATCCACATTTGTGCAGTGCTGTACCTCAAATAATTGGACAGGATTGAGGGGAAGAGGGAGAGAAGACAAAACAGAAACAGCTGAAATATTCAGATAATGTAGAAGTAACTTGCCTTTTGAGGCAGGGCAAGAAGCTCTGCTGTTCTCGAAGGCATGAAGGCAAGTGTCTTGAGAGCTGGAACAAAACTGGCAGAAAGAGGGAGCACTGGCGGTTGGAGATGCCAAAGAAAAGTTACTGGAGAAGTTATTGATTTGGCTGTTTGTAGAGTTCAGCTGATGGAACATAAACACAAATCACTTTGTGTTCAAGGGCTACAAAAGCAATTACTTTTGCTCTTAAGGCTTGGGCAAATGCTTTTGAGGTGTTACTAATCTTAATCTCTTTTATTGAAGCAGGGAAGAGTTTACAGGTTTTATTTTTGAGGGAGAGATTATTTGAGTGTGGTGTTTCAAAAGACAGAATAAAAAATACGCTTTCTTCTTTCTGTGCTGCTACAGATTCTGCTGACATCTGGTTCTTTTCTTAGACCTGTGTGTTGCTTCTGGATCCATCCAAACCATCTTTCTTTCAAATACATCTGAAATAGTTTAGCTACTTTTTTCTTGACTGCCTTACTAATGGACCCCTGTTATCATAGAATTCCATGTAATGAATATCTCTGCTTTCCTCCTTACAGGAAATTTGTATCTTCTTTCTCTACCTTTTTATGTGAACACAGGTTGACTGTGCTTCTGTCTCAGAATATTCTTTTCTAGAAGCTTTCCTGGTATTTATCTTCTTTCTGATCCGAAACTGTTACTCTGTAAAGCTCCCAGAGAGAAGTTTTCCTGGCTTGAGAAGTATGTACCGATCTGTTTTACCACGTACCATATGAGTTTAATTACAAAGTATTTCCTTCAACTGGAAACAAACCTTTGGGCTGCTACATAGCATTGTAGCAGTCAGCTGGTGTTTTGGTGTTGGCAATTGACTGACCTTGTGTTGGAGAAGTTGTAGCAAGAATGGTCTCTTGCACTGCAGGCATGTTCTTCATTCTGCTCTCTACTGAAGGCATGTGAAGCAAATCATACTGCTTTTTTCAGTCAAGAATAAAAGTTTGTAGCATAGATGCCTAGATGCAAGGCACTAATAGCTTTATTGAAATTCTCTTGCAGCCAGGAAGGTCAAGAACAGACTTTATTCATAAAGTTTTGTTTGCAAACAGAAGTGAGGCTTACTTCTAAAATACTATGAAATTACAATATTGGTCTGATGTTTATTTTGGGGCTTGATCTTTCTTAGTATAATGTATGCAAGAAGAGCTCTTGACTTCAGCTTTCATGATCCTTTCAGTAAGATGTAAAGAAGGGTCAAGATTCCTTCTAAAATTAGTGTTCCCGATAATAGCAAAAATAAAAATTCCTCAGAAACCTCCCAAGTGAATTTTCTCTTATTTTCAGGAATTTGGATTTCTGTTGCAGCAATACTTGTATTTCTGGAATATATCCCATTCATCTGTTTCATCTTGCATCTTGATAGTCACTTTTGTAGTTGCCAGTTTGAGTTCAACACTGTCCTAGTTGACAGAATGAAAATTTGAAATGTACATAGAACTAATAACTCGTAAGAATTTTCAAATTGCACGAAGTATTTTATAATAGTATTTTCTCAGTTATCTGTCGTGAGATACCTACCATGAAGTAGATCTGATTTCTAGGCTTAAGTCTATAGTATGGTATACAGACAAGTCAGGAAAGAATGAGTGAATTTAGCATCAAATACAGTCAGAACAGAAGAATATTCAGGCTTCTGCATTTACCCTAGACTTTATTCTTCGGAAGAGGTCAAACATGCAATGAGATCTGGCTAGAATTAGGTTGTCTCAATGCAGAATCTAGGTGGAGTAGTGAGGGAGAGGTGTAGTCAGACTACTTTGCATTGAGCTTCCTCTCAGAGGGCACTGGGCCATTATTCTCTAGAAATTTTGCCTCTGGATTAACTTATTTTTTTGTACTTAATAATCTAATTGATACAATTTTCTTTACTAATTTGATAGCAGTGTTTTTTACTTAAAATTTTCCTTAAAATTGCAATCCTTAAACTTGCATGTATTTTCATAGGACACTGTAGCTTTTAATTTGCTAGAAATGGTGCATGGAGGGAAAATGCTTGATACTTTATCTTGTGGGTTGATTCTGAGCTAATTCCATCTTTAAAGGAAACTTGAAGCTGAGACTAGTTTGTGCAGGTTTTTGTCTATAATCACTTTTGCCTACCATTGAAGTATCATGGAGAGTGCAAGATGAAGCCAGTAGTTCATCTGGAATGGAAGATAACTGCCAAGAAAACAGCTTTGGAGAAAAAGACTTGGGTGTCCTGGTGGACAAGTTGAACAGGAGTTAACAGTGTGCCCTTGCAAGAAAGATGGCCAACTGCGTCCTAGGTTGTATCACAGAATGCTTGTGGTTGGAAGAGACCTCCAGAGGGAGTCTTGTCCACCCGCCCTGGTCAAGCAGAGTCACCTAGAGCAGGTGGTCCAGGACTGTGTTCATTTGAGTTTTGAATATCCCCAAGGATGGAGGCTCCACAGGCTCTCTGCGCAATCTATTGCTATGTTAGCAAGAGCGTAGCCAGGAGGTTCAAGGGAAGTGATTTCTCTGCCCTGCCCCCCCCATCCTTCTGCACTTCTGAGACTGCATCTAGAGCATAGTGTCCAGTTTTGAATTCCACAGGATAGAAGGTGTTGACATACTGATGCAAGTTCAGTGGAGAGCTACCAAGATGTTTAGAGGGCTGGAGCACATGACATAGGAGGACAGGCTTGGGAGACCTTAGTTCGTTCAGCTTTGAGAAGACGAAAGGAGGATCAGTTATCTAATGGGAGGATATAGAGAGGACAAAGTTGGACTCTTCTAAGAATTGCACAGTGGAAAGATGAGAGGCAGGAAACACAATTTGAAAACAAGGAGAAACTTGGTTTAGATAAAAGGAAAAGCTTTTTTTCTGTGAGGGGCTGTTAAATCCTCCAGAGGGGTTTTGGAATGCTCATCCTTGGAGTTGCTCAGATTTAACTGGACAAGATCCTGAGCAACCAGCTCTGGATCTTCTTTGAGC
Source organism: Tauraco erythrolophus (assembly GCF_009769465.1). NCBI lineage: Eukaryota > Metazoa > Chordata > Aves > Musophagiformes > Musophagidae > Tauraco > Tauraco erythrolophus. The sequence goes on along the minus strand of NC_141465.1, from coordinate 117,116,563 downwards.
AGGAGGTTGCACTTGACCTCTGGAGGTTGCCTCCAATCTACATCATTGTGTGATTTGATACTTCTGAAACAAAGAATGAAGCAGTGATGTCTAAACTAAAGTCAGGAAGTTTTCATTTGGTTTGGTTTTCTTTCATTGTTATTCCCTCTTTACTTAGTCAGTAATGAAGATTTTTTTTTTTTATTCTTTGTTCTGTTTTTTTTTCTCTACCAGTGAAGTTCTTTCTTTTGTCTCCTGACCATGAAATACCAACAGCATTGACACAGGTTTACATTTTTCTTAATTTATTTTCTGAACCTCCACTTCTTGAGGATGGCTAAAGTACTCAATTTAAAAGGAAAAATACTCTGTTGTAAGAAGATGAGAACAGCTGTTCTAGTTCAGATCGGGGATAGAGACTCCTGCAGTGTCAGTGGGCATGCAAAGAAGAGTAAGAACAGGACAGGTACTTGGGATATTTTCCCTTGAGCATTCTCTTAGCTTCTGACTCTCTACGGCTCAGGGGGTCTCTTGAACTTTTAAACAATGTTCCTGTGTGCTATTTTTAGGGAGTCTCTTCAGTAAGTGCTTGTCTAGTCCCTTTGTGAACATGTGTGAGCAGTTTTCCCATCCATGACACTCTTCGGTAAGAAGTTCTGCTGACCTGCTGTTTATGTGAAGAGCTGCCTTCTGTGGTTTGTTTTGAAACTTCTGTTGATATTCATGTGATATCCCGTAGTTGTTAATATTAGAAAAGACAATGAACAGTTAATCCACAGTGCCTTACATTATACCATTTTTGGTTCTGTTATTATCCTCTTAAGTTATGTTGTTTCCAGGCCAAAAATCCTTACCGCCTAAGAACGGGCTTCGATCCTGTGTATTCACTGTAGTGAATCTTCTGTTTGTTTGTTCCCACTAGAAGGGTAACACTAGGCAAAGGATTCTCAAATGTTACTTCTACGAAACAAAATTAATTCTGCAGGTTCTTAGAGATGAAAGATAACAGGTTGTGATGAATGTGTGAGTAGAAATGTAAGAGAACCTTGAGAAGAGACTCTCCTCTGGAAATTTGACACTTAAGAACAAGAGAAAATTCTTTGTTTGCGTTATGGCTATCTGAAAACACGGGGTGCAAGTTTCTCTGTAGATGATGTCAATGGAAGAAGCCTTTGAGTTAGACTGTTAAAAAAAAAATAGTGTTTGAAACACGTGTGTAACGCTGATTGATTGAATACTTTCAGATATGCTTTAATCTTCTTTTATAACAATGTTGTACTCCTTGGTTTTTGAATGGGTTTAATTTTCAAACTTACAAGTTTGGGGAGTATTGACAAGAGTTATAAAAATGCAGGGAAAATGTTCCACTTGAAGGAGATGATGATTACAAGGTTTTGGGAGCAATAAATTTGAAGAGGTTTCGGGTCTTTTAAATTTTTTTTTTCTCTTCACTGGTGTTCTATCTCTTTCACTTGTATAACAACATGTTTGAAATTCTAATAATGCAGAAATGCTCAAACACTCCTCTTAGTTGCTGTGACAAGAATAAAGTGAGAGCTTTGTTTCTACCCACAGAATCTTCTGCATCCTTGATATGTTTTTTTTGAAATTCATGTTCTTTGTAGTCTTGATAATTTAGACCTAGGTTTGCTAGATTATTACTAGATATTAATAAAGATTCTTCCTGTTGCTTTTAAGTCTGAAAGACCTAGGGTGGAAGCAGCAAACAACTCCAGTATTATAAGGATGTTTGAAATTCCGAAGTGATGGACGTGCTGCTGCACTGTACTTTGTGTGCATGATGCTTTCTTGACATCAGTTAAATAATGAGGTATTTGAGATGCTGGTTAGCAAAAGCTATTTCAAATTTCATAAGGTTTTTATTGAAACATGTAGTTCGTTGACACAATGAATCTTTTCCGATTATGCCTTTAAATATAGCTTACTATAAATTCATTTATTATAACCTCTACTTTCATCTTACTGTCTCTTAAAGTCATCATGACCTCAGTTGGATTTTTCTTTCGGACCTAGAACTCATGAAAGCTTCACGTAGCTGTGCATTGTTTTCTGATTATATTTGTGAATGCTATTTATTAAGCTATTTGTCAGCATATTTCCAGTAGTGCTTCTGGATTTATGTTTTGACTTGTTCTAGAGATACCAAGGCTATTTGTGCATGCAGATTTTTTGGTGGTTGTTGCGCATTAAGCTTGTTCCAAGGAGTCGAGTCCTTTGTAAACTGTGACCTCCAGTATTCTCAGTGGTAGTACAACTCGAAGTATTCTTGGTGCCCTGCTTTTGTCTATTAGCCTGTCAGAGGAGATGAATGTGTATTGGCAGAATAGCTCCAGCTCATAGAACAGTGTAATTGCTGTATTTTGGTCTTGGAACTTAGTGTGAATTTTGTCAATATTGTGGCTAATTAGGAGGATTATTAGATGCTGGATAACATTTTTAAAGGCAAAAGAAAGTGAAGTAAGATGGGAAGGGAAGGGTCCTAGAGTTGTATGAAATACCCTCCTCTGTGTAGGAGCTTGGTACCTTGACACATACTCCTCTTTGGAGGAAATCCACAGCAAAGGTTTCGTCACAGCAGCATGCGGAAATTGCGAAGTTATGTGGTAGTTTCAAATTTTGCTGGTCTCTGCAAGGTGCATGACAGAGAGAGACAAGGTCTCTGCCCAGTTTGTGACAGAGGCATGTGTGTTTGTACATTTTCATGTACATGTTTTTAGTATAGGGAAGATGATACATGTTGTAAAACTGTGAATTTCTTCTGTGGCTGTCTGTAAGACTGGATTTAGCTAGTTTGCAGACACAGGTGGTTAAAGATAGGAAGAGCAAAGATACCCACTGATGCTTCTGTTACTCTGAATAAAATGAAATACCTACGAAACGTGCTTTGCCTTTTCTTCCCCCTTCAGTTGTTGAAAAGAGAGAAAGAGGGAGAGGTAGTGCCAAAATCATTCCTCAAGGGAAGAAATCTGAAGTGCCTATGTATCAATAAGGTATTTCCTAATACTCAATAAGGAGAGAGTCTGCCTGATAGAAGACTCATTGCTGTTCTAGGGAGGAATTCTCTGTGATCACTCTCAAAACCATGATACTATTTCTATGGACAGGGAAGGTGTCTAGGCATTTTTTTTCTGAAACTTGCTCTATGATGGTTGAGATACTTGCCTAACACTGAAGTATGTAATACATGTAGCAGATCAGAACTATTGATTTGGAGTGTTGACTGTGTCGTTGGCATTTCTGCTTGCTGCGACTTTTCTGTGCTTTTTATAGAACGTTTGTTCTCTTCTGTAGAAGACTGTTGATTGATTGACTGCTGTGCTGAGAGATGTCAAAATTGAGTCTGTGAACCAGGTTCATGGAGTCACTGTTCTTCATTGGATCCAGTGAGGAGTGTAGGAACTCTGCAGTGTGTTCCTCCTGCTTAGTGGAGTTGAGAAGTTAGAGGTTCTCTCAACAGTGCTGTTACCAAGAAATCGCTATGCCTAACTCATACTTGATAATATTAAGCATGTTATCATTTGGAGAGTGCAGACTTTTTTCAAAGTTTAGCACCATTATTTATCCTTCATCTTTGCCTTGCCAGACTCCTGTTTCTTTTCTTACAACCGTTATCCCATCAACAAGGAGAGAGGAACAGAGTTGTTTCAAACTCTCCAACTCAGCACAATTTGCTGTATACTCTTACTGCAGATGGTGGAGTTTGGGATGGATTTTTTTTGGTTTTGTTTTGGTTTGTTTGTTTGGGTTTCTTTGTGGAGTGTGTGTTTGTTTTTTGTCTCTGCACAGAAGTTTAGTTTTAGCCAGCTTCCCCTCAGGAGTAAGAGACCCAACCATAGTGCTGAAGGCTCTTGAGAGGATGATCATGAGTTAGTTAATGTAGGAAGGTTCTGATGAGGGACTAAATTGCAGGAATAAATAAGTAAGTTTTCCTCTGTGTTTGTTACACCATAATTTAAAACTAAAAGCCAAACATAGTTTTAACTAATGCATTGTTTTGCTTTGTTTTATGTTTTAGAAATATGGCAAATTAACATCTTGTACTGGGTGCAGAGCTCAGTGCAGGTTTTTTGACATGACACAGTGCATAGGACCTAATGGATATATGGAGCCATACTGCTCAACTGCATGCATGAACACACACAAAGCAAAATATGCAAACTCACAAAGTAAGTGAAAAGGATGATGGATTTTCATCACTGATAAGAGTAGACTTTTTTTTTTAAGTTTGAACACTGGGGGTGGGTTGTTTTGTCTTAGAATTAATCTATGCAGATGTGACTTTATAGGTTTTTAAACTTATTAAAAAAAAAAATCATCTCATATTCAACACTAGTAAATGGACCCATGAGGAGTTATTTTCCCCACTGTCCTTTTTTGCTTGCTGTCAGAAACAGTTTTGAACTGTCTTTAGGTTTTCTGGGAAAAAATGTTGAGACATCGTGTGCTCTGTGTCACAGAGTGATAGTGCAATTTTCATGCATATGAATTAATATTTTCTTGTCTGTGATCCAACCCCACCCCATTTCATCTCCTCAAGCAATGACTGGAGAAGGATAGAGGTAGTTCTAGTGGATATGGATATTCTCTAGGTAAAATTTTTAATTTGGGTGAAAGGAACTGGTAAATATGTCAAAATGTGTGTTCTTCAATATGTAAAGCAGGCATAGATCTCAATTCAGCGAACTCAAAGTTGAAAAAGCTCTAGTGAATTTTGTAGAAGGTGCAATTTCATATTTAATGCTGATCTTTAATGGAAGACTTCAGCAAAATCTCTGCAGTTTCTTTTGGTTTATGTGACTTGTAGGAGATGACTGTAAAACAGACAAACGTTAGTTTTTTACACTGAAATGGTGGGAAGAGCTGACCTGTAATCCAGGTGGTTGGTTTTTTTCTGCGCTACTATTTTGTGTTTATTTTGTTTGTAAACTACGTTTTTCTTTTAGGTATGGGAATTATTTGCCACTTTTGTAAACGAAACTCTTTACCTCAATATCAAGCCACAATGCCTGATGGAAAACTGTACAACTTTTGCAGTTCCAGTTGTGTAGCTAAATTTCAGGTTAGCTGTTGTGTTAAATCTTTTCCTCCCTAAATATTTGTGTACCTGTGTTTGTGTTAAGTATTTGCGAATTAAACTAACTTGTTTGTATGGACATGTTTGAGTTACAATTAACGTAGCAGATGCTTTTGGCTTATAATTATTACTTTGATCAAAGTACTGTTTTATAATGATAACACTAGCTGCTATCTTAAACTTACAAAATCGAATAATAACAACCCATTTCTCCTTGATACTGTAAGAAAAAGCAAAGCAATATCACTGCTCATCTCATTTTTACCACTCTAGCCTCTTTGTGGAGATGGCTTTGCTGTTTTGCATTGAAAATCAACAAGTTTAATCTCTTTTATAGCAAATACAGTAACAAAATTCTCATGTTGAATATCATACTAACAAAGGTGTGTCATGGAGGATAGTGACTGGCTCTGAAATGAAAGGTTAGAGCTTAGCCATTGGTTTATGGATTAAAGTAACCATTTAAATTACGTCTAGAAACTGGAGTGTTGCAGTCCTAATGATAGGCACACTGCAAGAGGCTGCTTTGCTTGTTGGAGATATCGTGGTTTTAGTGTGACTTAAGGTTAAAGCGTATGTAAAAAGTGTTGTAGTGATTAATCTCTCAGTGATACAAGGACATTTTTAAAGCAAATGTTTCTCTTTTTGTATGTAAAAACAAGTTTTCCCAGATGCGCACTGTTCAGTTGATAATTGCCTTCTCATGTGTTGTTGACCAGTTAAAGCCATACAGAGTTTTCCCATTTGTCATTAAACTTTTCTGTTATCTGGAAGGCAAATCAATCTCATAATTACTTTCTTAATGTACCCTGGATAGGACCTCCATCATGTAGCCCTGTTCTGTGCTTCTATCCTAGACAACTTAGTAGATGTCTGTCAGTGGGACTGATTCACAAAATATGTGCAGGTTGTTAGGATGTAATACTTCTTGCAAACTCATTTGGCATCTATTTATTCTACATGGTCTTACAATTGATTGCAGCCCCATGTGCTCTCAGAACAAAACCTTTCTGCTATTTGAATGCGAAAATAAAGTTAGTGAATGACAAATACAGCCTGGCCTGCCTTGGAATTTCAGATAAGTCAACATTAAGCAACATTATTGAATATGACTGCTGGATCAGTTGATACTGGTTGTGGGTTTCTGATCTTACTGAGACCTTGCTGGTGCTTCTGTTGTAGTTTCAGTTCTGCATGTAGCTATGTCTTTAATGTTGTAGTGGAGTTTAATTAGAGCAGCCATACAGTCTGAGTTTCTCAGTAAAGACCAAAAATGGGTTGGTGGTCACTTCCTTATGGTTGATTTGCTCAGACATCTCTGTCGGATTCTAAATTTTGATAAGTTTTCGTATATTCTTCTGTCTAGAAGAATAAAATATATTCACTATTAGAAAAGAGTTGATTGTATGAGAACAGCTCCTTTGTTCCGTTCATTTAGAATTTACATGGAGAGGATGGTATGCCACAATGTGAACATTGGACTGTAAGCGTTCCCTTGAGGCTTTTTTTGTACCTAAGTGACACATAAGGGATTGAACCTAAACTGAGAAAATGGTTTAATTGGTCAATTGTAATACTTTGTGCAATGATGTTTTGGAAAAAAAAGGCTGATGGTGATCCATATTTTTCACTGTTGACTAATGCAGATGACTCTAGTTTTGATTTTTGAGCTTTATACTCATCCCTTTATCTTACTGTGCCTGTTTCCTGTATGACGTTCTTTGTTAGGGGTTACTCTTCTCAGGAAAGAGTAACTGCTGTTTCAGGTCTGTGTCTCTCTTCTAAAAAAATGTTAGTCCTTTTGGTTAACAAATGGGTTGGAGTATTTAAATTCTGAACTTTTTTACAGTACTTTGGAGTTGATTGTCATTTTATCTTATGAATAACCTTTTGTTTCTAGCTAACAGTTGTTTTAATATATTAAAATATACAAAAGATTGAGTTGAGCTCCTTGTTGTGTAACTTAATGTCCATATCTATATTCTTCTTTGTGCAGACAGCTTGCAAGAGCATTCATCCTTGTATGAAACAGGAAGAATAGCTGGCTTTGTGATTTTTGTTTGGTAGTTGGTGGTAGAACAGTGTGACTGTATCTTGTCTTCTTTCATGCTCTGTCTTGGAGGATGTTATTGGAGAGTTAAGGACAGAACTGTTCAAAAGTTAGATTGTTTTAAGCCAGCTTTACTGTCGGTACTTTTACTGGGTCAATTGAAGGTCTTGCTCTGAACTTTGTCTCTTAAGGAAAAATAAACTGCTAATTTATTTATTGTGAACACGGAGGCTGTGGTACAAATGTCTTCCCAAAGTTAGCAACTGTGTAAGTGTCTTAAAGTACAAGCTATCTTGCAAAACATGAGTCTATGCAAAATTGTCAGAAAATTTTTTGCTAAAGTTTCCTTTTTTTTTTTTTTTTAAGTTTATGGAGGTATGTGGAGAGTTGTAGGACCAGTATGTTTAAGAATCATAAGTACAATGTTTTTTTAGCAGGTTACTCACTCTGGTTATTCACTAATGTGTTCTTTTTCACCATCACTGTGATGTCTGTAGGTGTTCTTCATTATATACCTTGCATCTCTCTTTCTCACACACACACATCAGTATATTAAAAAAGGAGCGGGAAGCATGGAGGAAGCTTGGTGTGCTTGTCACAGAAATACTTTTCAAAATTTGATCGTAATAAAAATAATTGAGGCTTTCATGCTGAGGCTGGGAGGTCTGTGTGTGCATGAGCATAAGGGGAGTGTTTGGTTCCTTCCGCACTTAATTTAGTGCCCTTGATTTTTCTTGTGGAACAGTCCTAATGGATGACCATAGGTAAAATATTCGTCATATGTTGTTTTTCACAGTAAGAACAATTTGATTCTTACAAAGTTATTTTTTTTCTCAACTAGGAAAAAACTGACCACAGCCTGGCTGCCTACTGGCCCTTTCACATACACATTTATATACAGAATTGTTGCCACCGTTTGATTTTGTGTTGCTGTAAGCAAGGATAATCCCTCTGTTGCTTCAGCTGCTACTACGCTGGTTGTCTCAGAAGAGTCCTAGACTGTGTCTGTCTACTGTTCTTTAGTAATTTGGCATCTTAGAGCAATTTGAGGTGGTTGCACTGAAGGCTGGAAAGGGTTTTACAATGATTTTTGACTTTGCTTGGTGCTTCCCATGCTCTTGTTCAGGGCAGGCTCAAGAAAAGTCAGGTTAAAGGTAACTATTTTTTGACTGAATTTAAGATATTCAAAAGAGAGGGGGGTGTGTGTATATATATATATATTTATCTTTGATAAAACCTTGCTGTTTGGGATAACCTGTGAAAGATTTTAATGAAGCTTTGTGTGTAATAAGGCTTCCCTATAATTTCTGAAGATACTCTCTATTCTAAGCATCTTATAGGTTAGAGGTAAATCAAGATGATGAGAATGCTATGTGCATGTCATCTTGACTCATTAAAACACTATATAGAAGCAGTCCTTAATTGTAAACAGGATAATAGAAACTTTAAGGAGGCATACAAAATCATGTTGTGGTTAACTGTTGGGTTTACAGCCATCTTCTGCTTGGTTTAGAGCTTTCGGTAATACGAATTCAGTTCTTTACTGGATTTCTATGGGAAAATACTTAGTTGACCTTAGGGATTTATGATAAAAAACATTGGGTTTGGTTTAGAAGCAGTAATGCTTTATTGCTTAGATTTTTTTATCTGCAGGTAGATGTAAATGTTCTTTAAAACGATTTTTAATTTTAAACCATCTCAAACTCCATTGTTGTCACATTTCTAGCTTTTGTTATTGTTCAATTACCAGCCCTATAGACTATGTAGGACCTGAATTTCTATCACAGCAAACAGTTGGGAAAAGAAATAAAAGAATTTAATAGTGCCATATATCAGAAAACAAAAATCCCTATATTTTACTTTTCACTTCTAGCCCTCACAATAGGATGTTTTGATCCCATATTTAAAGGTAATCACAGACATGAAAAATATGATTGGTTTTCATTTGATGAGCACTTACTATATTTCGCCTTCATTCCTCCCTCTGTCTTCAGTGTTTCTGTACAGGTTGTCACACCTGCTAGTTCTTTAACATTCCCTTCATTCCTGAACTGGAAGTGGTGGATATACTTGCTTCCTGATTTCTTTTTGTTTTCAACCAGAACTTCTAGGACTTTCATTGTGTTTACATAACGCATATGGCAGCATGTGTTGAGCCCGGTATTTGCTTTTTGAGGAAACTTGCAAATGCAGAAATACACAGATTGGACCTTGAGCTTAAAACACCTTTGTGGCTCCCATATTAGTACAAGACTTTAGCTACGTGTTTAGAGCAGCCAAAGTCTAGCAAACCTCTTTCAACCGCAGGGACATTTGGTGGATATAGTGGGAGAGATATGACAATACTGTATGTGGGCATGAGACTGCTAAAATTGTTACGGGACAATGGACCATTGGGATAAAGTGACATCTTTTCTGCAGTATGTGGCATTTTGTTCTCAGGTTCTGCCCGTGTTTGGGAAATGTTCGTGACTACTTAATGTCTGCAAACTCCTGGTACAGAATTAGTGCATCTGCACAAAACGATACTGATAGTAGCTAGCCCTCAGCGGTACATATATAGTAGTGTTCTTCCTATAGACCTACTGGAAGACTACAGATGCGGTAAAATTGAGGTCTCTATCTACTGATTGCCTCAGAAATGTGTTAAGTGAATTACTCAGTTACAGAATTAAATTCTCATACCTACACATGTGATCTATAGGTTTTTTTCTCAATCTGAAAACCCTTCATCGTTTAGGGGCTGGCTGCTTGAAGGATTGCATCTTCGTGCCATGGTGATCAAGGCCAGCTGGGACTATTAGCTAGTTTGCTCTTAATCTGAGTAGATGCAGGGTTTCTTACTGAAGGCCTTTTACTTTAGTATTTTTATTTTCAAGTGGTATGCTTCAGTAAAGTGTTCATAACCTGCCTTGGTGAGGTTTGGATTTGAAAATATTGTTTGTAAGTCTTTCTGAACTTCTGTGACTAAAATAAGGCAAGCTGTGAAATGTATGTATCTGAAAATACGTGTTATATGATTAACAGATGTTCAGTTTTGAGAGACTGGTGGATTGTTGGGTTTTTTGTTTGTTTTGTTTGGTTTTTTATTGGTTTTTTTTTGCATCTATACATTACCCTTAAGTAACAGGCATTAGAAAGGTAAGGTAAAAGAAATATGACCTAAAGTAATTACAGTGGAAGCAAGGGTAAAGATTCAAGATTGGGAAACCTAAGATGACAAGGGAAAAGGAATTAAGGTAAAGACTAACCTGCTGTGCCTTTGCCAGAAATGCTCCTGAGTTTATTTATCAACTCCCACGTTCTTGTACACTATAGGCTTAATTGAAAAGCACATTTTAAAAGTAACTTACTTTTTTAGTGATGTATATGTATGTTTATATTTTTCAGACTCTCAGTGTGCAGTCTTCGACAAATGGTCAGTTTGTCTCTCCCAGTGATATTCAGTTGAAATGTAATTATTGCAAAAGTTCTTTTTGTTCGAAGCCAGAAGTACTGGAGTGGGAGGTAAGGAAAGTTTTGCTGTTATTTTCAGAATGGTGAACTGTTAAAAAGTTTAAACCTGTAACTCAAATACAGTTTTTCTTGATAACCCTTTTGTAAAGTATCGAAGCTTAAAAAATTGTTAATAAAATCTGCCTGGTTCTGTAGAGTATCATTTAACTTTAGTATGGATAAAAGCAGAAGTCCTTGTTCATAAATAACAAATAAAAAAGCATCTGTGGAATTTAAAGAAAAAATGTAATTCCTCTCATCAGTTGTAAGTTTGAAATCTGCTTTTGTCTTCAGTTACTGTATTACTGTAGATATGATAGTGCATACAGAAGAGAAATAATGGTCTGAGAGAAGATTCTGAAGAGGATATGCTAAGATTGATCGGCGTATTTTCTGTTTATCAATTTCCTATGAAATGATGAGTCTTTGTAGCACTCACTGTCCGCTTGAGTGAGAGTTGTTAATTTTTAGCATTAGAAGTCATACCTTAATTGTGTGCTTGTGCTTCTGTTTACTTTGCATGTTAAATTTGTGTCTTAATGGCAAACTGTTATTTAAAGTTGCAGTCTCCAGATCTTAAGATTTTATCCATTAACTCTATTTGTGATGCCTTACAACTTTGCATTTAGAACAAAGTGTATCAGTTCTGCAGCAGAGGATGTTCTGATGACTATAAGAAACTGCACTGCATAGTTACATACTGTGAATACTGTCAAGAGGAGAAAACGCTGCATGAGACGGTGAATTTCTCTGGCATCAAAAGACCATTTTGTAGTGAAGGTATGGATGTGTTTGTTTTTTTCCTACAGGATTGGTCATTGTAGTTTTACTGCCATTGACTTACTCTGTTAATATTTAATGTTAAAATGTAAAATAACAACTCATTCTGTTGTACTTGAGGCTAAAACAGAAGTTTCTTCTTCATTATTAATGAAGTCCATGCATCTGTTAATTTACCCGAGCTGCTTTTATGATCTTTTGTTGAGTTTTTCACCACTTACTCCAGGTTAAGAAAGAGTGAGCAACTCTTAGGGCGATGTGTGTATATAAATACATATGCACAAAGAAATTATGCATAAATTCTTTTTTTGAAGTTTATGCAGCAGAGCCTATACCAACACTAACTGCATTGAGAAATACCAGCCATTCTTTTTGATTCGTATTTTCAAAATTTAATACCACAGTGGAAATTCTTTCTATGTTGGCTTAGAATGATTATTCAAGCAATAACTCAAATGATGTCTGTTGATGTATGTTGATTATTGTCATAATTTTCCTGACTAATGATTTGGATTTTCAAAAAGAAAGCAAACTAAAAAGGAGTTGCATGGGCATAGGATTCTTTTAAGTTGCATTAAAATATTGATTGTTTTAACAGAAACAGCAAAATATAGTCTTAATGAGAACCTATCCTTTGCACTTCTGGGATACTGGTATTTAATCTTGATCTTAGAAGTTTAACCACAAGTTTGGATGGCCTATCTCTGGAGGATATAGCGATTTTTTTTTGTTGTTGTTTAATTGTAATAATAACACTTTCACTATCATTTGATAAACCTTGCTGAAGATTCTCTGCTTTCAAGCAGATTAAATGGCAGGTGTGCCAATTTACTTGTAGCAGGATCCCGTTAACCTGGAGAGGGGTGAAATGTGGGACTGAAGGCAGCCTTCCCTCCATGCTGTTCCTGTATAGCTCTGGACTCAGCAGTCTTTTGTTTCTGATGAATGGAGTGTGGTGGCTTAGATTTCTTTGCCATTGTTACTTCCTTCCTGTGTTCTGGACTGCAAAGTGATAGCTGGAGAGGAAAAAAGGACAAAGCAGGGCCCAGTTTTACAGTATATTATTGCAGTGCTCAGTAACATCTAGCTAGAAATTGTTTCTGTGAATAATCAATTCCACAGAATATATTCAAAGACAAGAGCAAACTGGTTTTGGTCTGGAGATTACAGTATATGCTGATATTACTGTGAATACTTATGACTCCCTTATTTTAAAGCCTGATGGCTGTCAGAACAAAATCAGTAAGATTCATAATGTGAGCTATGCCATGTTACTCCTTCCGTAGACATATTTCTATATGAGGAGGCTTGAAATAAGTGAGGACTTTTCTTTCCTTCCTCATATTTTCCGATAGGAAATACATAAAACCGCTCTCTCCTGCATGAATACAGTTAGTAAATGGGAGAACCCCTTGCTGGATGTCTTAGTGTAGGTTCTGAGTTTGCATATGTTGGACTGTCAGCTTGAGAGCAAAGGTGGTCTTTATGAGGTTGAATACCCCAAATGTTACCGTTAAAACAAAGTTTATCGGCTTACTGTGTTGATCTGAACCACTGAGTAATAAGAGAGGAGGCAGTCAAAAGCAGCATTAAGTAGAAAGCTACTTGAATAAATATGGCACACATCTGCTAGCTGTAGCTTAGGTCTACTTTGTGATGCGTTTGAACAAACATATCTGTGTTACTCAATGAAAATAAACTACTAATCTGGACAGAAGCTTTGTAAAAACAACCCAGGCCCTGTATTTTAAAGGAAAACCAATGATCGTCATTGATTGCTGCAGAAATAGTGGAATCTGAGAGTTAACAGTGTTTAGATCTGTTGTGGGGAGGACAGAGACAGGTCTTCAGATGGACTGAGTGGAGGTCTTCAAATAGATGTTCCATCATCAGAGGTGATAGATTTCTCTTCCCCTTTTTCCAGGCACCCAAACACCACCAGTTTTTCCTTGATGTCATAGCCTTTTTCCAGAAATATATCCAACTGTTTGTAAAGTAGAAAAACTAGTAGATGAACCAAATGAACTTACTGGATATGGAGGCCATGCTGGTTTTGATACTGCAACGTGTTCAAGAAACTTCACCAACATAGATTTTGCTGAGTGTGCAATTATTCTTCACCAGGAGACAATGTGTTACAATTGGAGAAGAAATAACCTAAGGTGCTCAATCACAAAAGTTATTGGCGTTTTTGGAAGAAATTTGAACTCTCAAGGGAAAATACTGGAAAATTTCAGATGTTTATAAAAGAAGGCTCCTAGATAAAATGAACAGAAGTTAAACAGGTGTTGAAATTTTTGCAAGAGAGCTTATTTGTTTGTCATCAAGCAAACTGATGAGTACTAGAGATGCCCTCATTCCTCTGTTCACATTCTTCATGTCTGAGTTTTTTTTTACACATGCACAAACATATATATTTACACACAAACCTTGGCACCCACATAAAAGTCTCTGGGATCAGTATTTCTGTGCAGTTTCATTCCAACTCTGTTTCTTAATCAGCTTCGCTTGAGATAGGTAAAAATATGTGCGGTGACTAGCTGAAGTTTCCTTTGCAATAAGGTGTAATTAGAACTGACCTACCATTTGTGCCAACAGTGGTTATTAATTCTTTCATTGAATACATTATGCTTTTTCTGTTTCTGTCCAAAACTTGGATGCTATGTGGAGGATGAGCAACCTGAACGGACTAGTTGAAAAGAGTTTAATCTGTTCTCTCGGTGCTGAGCCTTTGGAAATTCAACTCTCCTGGTGTTCTGCCACTAGAATGCCTCATTCCAAAATGCCAGTATCTAAATTAAGAAAGATGTGTACTGTGTATGCTAAAGCAAGAAGACTGAAGTTGGTTGTGAAGTTTTATGTATGCACAGTTGCATGAGTGACAATTGAGGATAGGCTGTGCAAGTTTTTAATCCTGAGAAAATCTTCAAGTTATGGAGTTAGTTGTGGTTTTTTTAATATATATCCCTTCTGAGGGTCTAGGAGAACAAATGAGTCTTTGGCAATCCGATAATGGAACTATTTTATGATGAGTATCACCATAACTTTTTTCACTTGTAGTCTTATTTTGCATTTAATTCATCTTTTCAATAGAACTAAGTATTACGATTTAAATAACACGGGCTTTGTAATAATTTCATAATGTGAATTTTAATAACACTGATTCATAACCAGTAGTCTGCTTCATATAAGAAGGTCAGTAAGCTGTGGAGTAACTCAGTTGTCTGATGCTTGGGAGTTCCTTTCAAATGGATAATTCAGTTAAAGGACAGCTATGACACTAGCAACTGTACTATCATCTTGATAGTATGCTAATAAGTTTCTTGGAATTACGGATTCCGCAAATTACACTCAATGAAAACAATTATGATGTTTCATCTAAGTAGAGATAATCCCTTTTGAAATACTACAGAACTGACAAGTAGAAAAAGGAATTCAGGAAATTAGGCAATTTCAGAACTGAGTGCATCTAGGAAAGATGTATGTTTAGTTAAATCATTGTAGATTTTAGAGGGGCAGTTTTCCAACCACTGCTGCACAGTGGCTTGTTCTGTAAATGTTTATTCAGTAAATACTATTAAATGTTTAGTTGTCTAGTTTTTAGATGTATATGAAAATATCACAGATACTGGGAATAGCCTAAACACCAGTGTGTTAAACTTCATACAGGTGCTTACATAAGAATGTTTCACAACCAGTTAAGATATTACCTGAAATTTATAGCAATTCCTGTTGTTACTAGAAACATTAACAAACTGGTTTCAAAACCGATGTGTGATATGAAGTGTTGCTAAGACTTTGTTATAGTTTCTGGGCTTGTCCAGTAGGTAAAGAACTGCACTGAGGAAAAGCTGGAGTGCTGGCCCTGCTGTGCTGAGCTGCTGGGTTCCCCCAGGCAAAGGGGGTTGCCATCAAGCCTGCTTGAACCTCTTAATTCCTGATGTTTGGTTTTGTTATTGTTAAACATTAGAGCTACAGAAACTGTTTAAACACAGCTCTTTTTATAACTTACATTATCAACTATCTATACTTAGAGACACTGAAACACCATTTAAAAATAAAATTTGGGCTAGCATACAGAAATTTTTGAAGACAGTAGTAAAGGGTCCATTTTCATGAAAAATTTTATGGCATAATTACAACTTTCTAACTGTATGCTACTTTGCAATAGGACCTGATAAAGCTATCAAGGATTAGTAAGTAGTGTAGACTATAGTTAGAGGGGGGAAAAAAAAGGAAAATATTTAGTGTATGTAGAATTTCATATAACAGTTAAGTGTTTCACATAATAAAAATCTTTTGTTACAAGCTCTAGGGTTTGTGCTTCACAGAGCTGTTATCTCCCTGTCTGCAGCTCTGACAGTGGCCTTCCATGTTAAAATAACTTGTGCTTCCTATGGTGCCTTTTTAGCTTTAGCCTACCATGTTAGACAGTTTGGTTTTGCTTCTGACCACTTCCTTTGCCAGTATCCCTCTGAGATAAATTCTGACTTGAAATACCAGCTTGCTTATGGCTTTCTTCTGAAGGTTTATTTCATGCCGAGTTGGAGTATCCTGGCAAAAGGGGATAAATGAAAAGCAAAACATGTCTTAAATACTGTATAATGTGTGATCCATAAAAATGCCCTTTCACAATTGCAGTAGTCATGTTGTTCCTTTCCCACAAATCAGGTTAGTAGAAAAGTGGAAATCAACTTCACGAGGGATTTTGAGGTCCCTGAGTTATTCTGAGAGCATACGATCTCCTTTGACTGCTACTGACAAAAGTCACAATGGGACATCCCTGACATCCGTTTGAGCCATGGCAGCTTTCGTTAGAGGACTGATTGGCACAGCGCAGTTGTTCAGGCCACATCGTCTTATTTAGTATTCTGGTATTAAATTTTTGAGCTGCAGATGACTGTTTTGAACAAATTTTGTTACTGTAAAAGCTCAAAGATACTTTTCTGCTGATAAAAATGAGTTAAGGTAAAAAAGTCAGCATACTTAAATTGGAAAAGTCCCTTATGAAATATTCAACAGACTCTCTTGCTGCGGAAGTGCCAAGTGAAGGCTCTTGGCTCTACTGAAGGAAAGCAGAGGTCTACACCTTCCAG
Organism: Tauraco erythrolophus; assembly: GCF_009769465.1. Classification (NCBI taxonomy): domain Eukaryota; kingdom Metazoa; phylum Chordata; class Aves; order Musophagiformes; family Musophagidae; genus Tauraco; species Tauraco erythrolophus. Next base: position 117,100,068 of record NC_141465.1, on the reverse strand, counting down.
ACAAACACACATGGAAGAGCTGGAGAGTTGGTTCTTGTGGTATTCCACTCAGGGAACAGTCTGATCATGTAGATGTAGTTTCCAGTTAGTGCTTGTTGGATGCATACCTTCTGGAATGACTTGAAGGTTATAACTTGTTAACCTGAATTTTGATACTTCTGGCAGCATTCTTGTAATTGAAAAAGTTGAAAGCTAGAACTATGCTGAAGAAGAGATTATATGTTTGTCTTGCATGTATCTATAGAGGGAGAACATTGATACTGTTAAAGTAATGTCAGTTAAATTTTAATTTGAGTACAGGTTGTGCTGAATTTTGAGAGTTTTTTATGTTCATGGAGAGCTACTTTCTAACATCGTAAAGAATATCAAGTGAAATCCTGTGTGTTGTTTGACTACAGTGGTCCTTGTTAGATTGGTATTCTTTGGTGTTAATTCCACTGTTGTGTCTTCTAAGAGGTTTGAGAAAGTTCTTTAAGTGAAGACAGCATTGGCTCTTGCAGATAAGAGGTGATGACAATTTAAGGTGCTGAGATTATGAGCACAGGAAGAAGAAAGCTTACAAAGATGCTTCTTATTAACCTGAAAGAATAATCAACTTGAAAAGATTTAAGAACAAGCAAAAACTGAGTAACTGGATGGGAGGAGAAACAAAGGAGCTGGTATCTAATATCAGAAAACATTAGGATAAACGGAGAATGTATAAAAGTTGAGTTGAATAATACAGTGATAAAAGGTTCTTAAGTAGAAGACAAGGAAGGAAGTGGGATACGCAGTCTCTCTGTCAGAGAGAATGGAGTCTATTTTAATGGTAATCCGAGCAGGACCCAAAATTGGATGCATTGCACGTGGTTTTGTGAGGGTAGTAGTATTTATTGTGAAGCCAGAGACAGCATGTGATAGGAATGTGGGTATGGAAGAGATGGCTATTGCATTCGAATCAATACAGAGGAAGACAGCAGAAAGATGTGAATGGAACAGAGCTCCAGAAGTCTTGAGGACTTAGCTTGGGATGCTGCAGGCTTCTTGATTGTACAGGCTTGTGATATGACAGGCCTGTTCTTCTCTAAATGAAATTGCTAAAGGATAATAGATAAGTTATTACAAGATGAGAGAACAGCAAGTCTTGTATGTAGCTTGAAGGAGGAGAAAGATAGTCTAGTACGTACAGCCTTTCAGAGGTAAAAAAGTACTGCTTTTAGACTGGAACAGTTACTTTCTATAAAAGATGTTTTCCTCTGTGGTAACAAGAGATTGTTGTTGAGGACTCGGGAAGTGTTTCTGGTTCAACATTCCTTTTCCACATCTGGTTGATGTGTGAATGTACTGAACTTCCCATAATTCAGGTAGATGCTGTTGGTGGAACAGGATCAGGTTCTTAAGTAGCCTGCTTGCACTGAGTCTGCAGACAGTCAAGGGAAGCATTTTTCCTACTGGGGGTAGCTCTGCAGGACTGGACCTGACAGTTCTTGGGTCTGCCAAGAGAAAGGAAACTCTCTGGACCTGGAACATGCTTGAAGTAAAGGTCTGGAGGAACTGCTTGTGTCTTGCCCTGTTGCATGTGTTCAGATCCTTATCCTCTCTCTACAGCTTACGTGGGGAACCAAAGGTCAGGGCTGTTGGAAGGGATAGGTTTTGTGTTGGATTTTGCTTGGAAGCCAGAATTCTAATACCATAATTAAGGATACATTATGTTGATTTAGCAAATGCTCAGCTACTTCTTCTTTGCCCGGTTCAGATTTTGAGGTGGAGATAACTTCATCTGAAAATGCTCCTTGATGGTCTCTCTGAGACAGTTGACTTGTGAGGTGATCTTCTGTTAGAACTGTGCTAAGGAATCATAGAATCATAGAATGGCATAGGCTGGAAGGGACCTCAGAGATCATCTAATCCAACCTCCATGTCATGGGCAGGGACACCTCTCAACTAGATCAGGCTACTCAAGGCTCCGTCCAACCTGGCCTTGAACATCTCCAGGGAGGGGGCATCCACAACCTCTCTGGGAAATCTATTCCAAAGTCTCACCACCCTCGTACTGAAGAATTTCTTCCTAAGATCTAATCTAAATCTGTTCTCCTTCAACTTAAACCCATTTCCCCTTGTCCTATCAGTGGACACTCTTGTAAAAAGTCCCTCCCCAGCCTTCCTGTGGGTTCCCTTCAGGTATTGGAAGGCAGCTATTAGAGGTCCCCCTGAAGTCTTCTCTTTTCAAGGCTGAACAATCCCAGCTCCCGCAACCTGTTCTTGTAGCAGAGGTGCTCCAGCCCCTGGATCATCTTTGTGGCCCTCCTCTGAACACGCTCCAACAAATCTATGTCTCTCTTGTGGTGGGGACACCAGAACTGGACACAGTATTCGAGGTGGGGTCTCACAAGAGCAAAGGGGAAGAATCACCTCTCTTGACCTACTGACCACGCTTCTCTTAATGCATGCCAGGATGCGGTTGGCCTTCTGGGCTGCATGAGTGCACTGCCGGCTCATGTTGAGCTTCTCGTCTATAAACACCCCCAAATCCTTCTCTTCAGGGCTACTCTCAACCCACTCTGTGCCCAGTTTGTATTTGTGCCTAGGATTGGCCCAACCCAGGTGAAGGACCTTGCATTTTGACTTGTTGAAGCTCATGCAGTTAGCACTGGCCCATTTCTCAAGCCTATCAAGGTCCCTCTGGATGGCATCTCTTCCCTCAAGTGAGTCTACGGCACCACGCAACTTGGTGTCATCGGCAAACTTACTGAGGGTGCACTCAATGCCGTCATTCGTGTCGCTGACAAAGATGTTGAACAGCACTGGACCCAGAACAGACCCCTGAGGGACACCGCTTGACACTGGTCTCCATGTAGACTTTGCACCATTGACCACAACTCTTTGAGTGTGACCATCCAGCCAGTTCTTTATCCGCCGAGTGGTCCATCTGTCAAATCTGTGTCTCTCCATTTTAGAGACAAGGTTGTCATGTGGGACAGTGTCAAATGCCTTGCACAAGTCCAGGAAAATTACATCCGTTGCTTTACCCACGTCAACCAGCGCTGAAAATGCTCCTTGATGGTCTGTCTGAGACAGTTGGCTTGTGAGGTGATCTTCTGTTAGAACCATGCTAAGGAAAGTAATTGATTATCTGTGTAGCTTGAACCAAATGATCTGCACTTACATTTTTCTTTGAAAGTAAGAGCTGTTTTCTCTGAGAGTCATGTTAAAGCACTAGAGATTTCCATCTGGTCACAATGTAACTTGTGTGTCTGGTGTTATAGCAGAAATCCTGAGGGACATAGGATTTTACTCATAGATGTTTAAAATGTTGGGCCTGGCAGCTCTTTGGTTTAGGCAGTGCTTATACTCATGAACCCCAAGTCCCCAGGGGAGTTAGGCTGGCCAAACCCTCAGGATTTTAGTGTTGATATTGGACAGATCAGACAACCACTACTTTTTGCATTACTCATTCACAATGTACTGTCAGTCAAAGCCCATTTCTTGGTCACATCTGCAAAGTCAGCACGGATGCTACTGCTCTGTTGATTCAGGATTTACATTGTGCACCGCAAAGACCAAGTTGTTTGAGCTCAGAATCTGTTTTGCCAGAGGCAAATACCTCTTTCCATGCTTCAAGAAAGTCTTACTATTCCGTTCAAAACCATAGCGTTATAATAAAAAGTTACATTCTAGGTATACATTCTAGAGTACCAAGGACCTAGTTAAAATACAACCTATAAAAATAAAGGCATTTTGTTTTCCCTTTGTCTGAAGTGACAAGATCTTGAAGCAACCAAATGTTCTCTGGTCGAGTGGATTAAGGTACCTAATACAAAGACATAAAAAAAGTATGAGACAAATCTGAAGAATTTTGCTCATGATGTTGCAGAAAGAAAAGCTTGTACTTGTATTTTAGAAGCCTTCAGGGTTGTAACAATCTTCTATCAACATCTGAAGTTTTATAAAGGTGGATTTTCTATCTTCTGTGGAGACCTCCTTCAGCAAGGAGCTCTGCAGTCAGTGATCTATAAACACTCCCCTTCCCCCCCCCATGTTTTCAGGCATTTAGTCTTAAGGGCTAGAATTTTAGACTTTTTGTTTCCCCTTACTTAATGTTCACTGCTCATTATTTTCGATGACTCAGAGAGATGTGGGAGATGTTTGACTGTAGAATTGAAAATTTCTTTCCTGATAACTTTTTTTTTTAATGTAACAGCAGTATGTTCTTCAATTTTACTCCCTATAGTTTAGTAGCCAAGAAGAATGTCAACTTTGTCCATTCCTTTTTGTAGACTGCTTAACCAGGTGCACATAGCGTACCTAATTGGTAGTAGAATACTTATACTTCAAGACTATAGTCTTGAAAGGTTGATGCAGCATTGAATGGTTCTTCCAAGGCACAGCTGAAGAGGAGGATACGTTGTTGTGCTGAGCTGTCTCTGGAATTGTAAAGAACTAGAAAGAATCTGATGCACCATACAATAATGAGAGATGGAGCCACAGGAAAAAATACAAGAAATTTTCAGTGCTTTGATGGGTACTTTTAACTAATAGCTTGCATACACTAGTATCTTCTGGATTATTATTTCCTTCAGAGCAGTGTACTTACAATTAGTGTACATCTCAATTAGTTGCACTGTAAGGATGATGGCTTGATTTGGCACATCCCATCTGCACTGACTGTTTTTTGTGTTAGTAATTTTCTTTATTCTGTTGTTAAAGAATCAGATGTATGTTTAAAAAAAAAAACAGTTTAAACCACAGTTATTACCTACAGCCTCTTATTTGTACGATATTCTATAATTGCCTTGTTTTGACATTGCTAGAAAATTTAATTTATTAGCAAAGCTTGTAGCATTGCAAGTTAAAATTCCTCAATAACCTTTTGGTTTTGGAAAATGCTGTCCACTGCAGCTTCCACTTACATGTTTGTGCTTTTAGTGATTTTAAAATCACACATGAAATTCACACACAAAATTTTACCCTAATAGACAACAGCACAAGTCACTTAATTGAAATTGCTGAATACATTATAATACTTTTATATTCCATATGCCAGAGCAAGTGCAGCACATATGTTGCATACTGAGTTTCCTAACTGAAGTACAGAAGTCTGCATGTGTTAGACTATATGCCCTAGCAGAGTGGGCACTTGAAAGACTTGAGTTCTGGTCTTGGTGGTATTGTGATGTTTGGGAGATCATAAAAACAAATGCAGCACTTCAGATTAAAGGTCTGTCTAGATATTATCTCGTCCCTCCAGTGTTTAATACAGACAGTTACTTCATCTTCTCATACTGTTCTCTTCTGTAAAATTAGCACAATTACAGAGGTATATGGTTTATGATTTAGGTAGGCATCAGCTGAATAGACAATAGATCTGAGGTAGTTTAAATACATTATATTCTCAAAATAGCCTATATAAGTATTCATCTTTTAATGCATTTAATGTGTTGGAATGTCTTTCCTAATTTGCTTGAGGGAGGATCAGATTACTGAAGAATATAGCCCTCATTATGGCAACCTTGAAATTACAACTGCATAGCAAATGCAAAAAAACCAACAACCCACTGTATGTGAAAAGAAAAAATAAAATATAATATTGATTTTATACAGATGCTACACAAATTTCATATGTAAGCTCCTATAATTGCATAATTATTTTCAGCGCTGATTGTTGCTTACTTTATAGTTGTATTTTTAAGAAACTCGTCAGTTCATAGGTCATCTTGTACCTATTAGTGTTCTGAAAAATTAATGAGTTAAGTGGCTTATTGTATTAATACGAATGAAAGTAGTAATAGAAATAAGTTAATCCTTGAAGATGGGTATTGTTTTAGTGGATAGTGTTGTCTAGCTTAAAATTTCTCCTCATCTTTGGATATCTCGCATTCTGAGGATGTTTAACTGAGCAACATAATTCCAAGTCAACATTTTTGCATGGGTCTATATGAATAGAAAATTACATATTTTTTTCTGACTGATTCAGGGATTTGATAAGCACAGATTAAAGGCTAGTGTTTCGAAAAAGATGCAGACCTCACATGAAACCATAGAGTTGTGCAGGAAAGATATTCAGGTAAAAATGTCTTGAAATATAGCCTATTATGCAACCTGAATTTGTCTGAAGCCCCAGTTTTTAGCTGTTGTTGTATTCATTTAATTTTCAATATTTAACTCTTAACTGTGATATCTCTCTGTAAAAATTACTTTGTTCCTAATGTTTAAAATCTGTTTCCAGGCTGCAAGCTGCTATATAAACAAGACTTTGCAAGACGGTTAGGACTGAGATGTGTTACTTGTAATTACTGCTCACAGCTGTGCAAAAAGGGAGCAACTAAGGAACTTGATGGTGTAGTGAGAGATTTCTGCAGTGAAGAGTGCTGTAAAAAATTTCAGGACTGGTACTACAAGGCAAGTAACTCAGAATTTTTGACGAGAGCTCCACAGTTTAAAAAACCAAAAATGCACATGTGAGGATATCTCAAGGACTGTGCAGCAAATACAGCTTCAGGAAAGCATTTGCTACACAATAAGCAAATGTATTAATTGCATCATTTGAGTTTTCTTAAATCTTAGAGCAGCATTTCTACCATCTGATTTTATTAATTCATTTGGTAAAGAAGTCTTGAGTTACAGAAAAACAAGCAACTACTATGTGTATTTGTTACTTTACAATTCCAATTTTTTCTCCTCAATTGATACCATATTTTTCTTGTCAAAACTTCTTAAATGTGTATCCAGAATGTTGAAAACACTGTTAATAGCAGCTGGATGATATCTTGAGTTGACTGACAATAAACTAGGTTACTAGTTTTTCTTGTTCCTGTTTTTGCCTCCTTTTTTTGCCTTTTCCCTTCTCCCACAGTTTGAACTGCAGAGGCTTTGATTGTTCAGTATTTCTCAGTGGAAAGGATGCCAAAGGGAAAAGCAAGACCAAATGGATTTCTAATAAAAATTTAAATCAAACAGATGGCATCTATTTATAAATCTCTGGAAGCTTAACTACCTTGTGAAGCACAACCAGCAAAAAAGTTCACGTTAAGAGATTTTTTTGTTTCCATTTTTTGAAAGAAGTAAAGGTGAAATTGGACTGGGTTTAACCTGCTCCAAGGATGAAATATTTGGTCTCTGGTGTGAACATCCTGGAAAGCTACACTGATAATATCAAAACGAACTACACTTGTGGATGCAATTGCAAAAAAGACAGTACAAAATTCATCACCTTACCAAAACTGTGTACACAGCCCGGAAGGCAATAAAAAGCTTGAAGTGTTAGAGGACTAGATACAAGTCTTGTAACTCAAGATGATCTACCTACCATAAAAGAACTGAATCTGAAGACTTATCTGATATTTTGAAGTGGCTGGTTCCAGAAACGTTACAGCCAAACGTTGTGAAGTTTTTATTTTGAATAATGTATGTAGGGTCCCGTTAGACATTCCTGAAAGAAAACTATTGAAGATCAGAATGTGTTTCTTCTGTCTCATGTGAAAATAGGGTGACAAAGCTTGACTACAAAGTACTTAACCTTGCTAAAATGTTAACTTCATACAATAATATTTAATCTATACGCCTTAAAACTTGGGATATTTGGTGAAATTTATCCCTGCGTAAAAAGTGCCTTCTGATATAGAACTGGAATAAAGCTTTGGTGTGCTTTAGAAGTGTCTTGGTGATTCAGCAAAGAACGTAGTCTGGGGTTGTGCATACCAAACTAGTTTCATGTACATAAATTTCTATGGAAGCTTGTACTCTGATTCAGGTTTGAGAACCGCTTGAAAACTCTTAACTTCAGGTTATCCTTCTGATCCGTGGGATAAGGCAATAACTTAATTGGCCCATTTAGTCTGCTTTAGAAATGCTTTTGGTACTGTGGTACTGGAAAGTTAGACATGATGCCATGACAAGGGATTTTAATCTAAACAGGCTTGCTGGTAACTAGTGACTTTTGGTACTATCGTTGACACTGAAATCTTAGATAATTTTACTTTTTGGAATCTTAGCTTGATAGTGGAACTAGTGTTACATGATATTGAAATGTTGATTGACATTTTTTTTCAAATACTTCTTAAAACTTTTTTCTAATTCAGTTCTGGTTATAAAAGTTTGGGATTTATTACATGGGGAAGACATGTAATAGGTTTTGGGAAATTGTGGGGGATTTTTTTTGCTAAAATTGTCTTTTTTTCCTTTACATCCTTGCTGGTAACTTCTCCCTCTTTTATAAAAGTAGCTCCAGATAGCTTAGATTTGGTAGTGCATTGTTAGCTGATGTTCTTACCTAGCCATAAATAGATAATGATCAAAACGTAGGAAGACAGAATAGATATGGACCCCTCCCCGGATTTGTACTTCGTTTACTGTTTTGTCTGTTAGCTTCTTAAAAGAACAGTTACATATGTATGAGCTTTGTCTCATTTATGCAATGTCCAGGATTACTTTGGAGTTTCAATTAATGTATACATGAAGAGAAATAAGTAGCAATAACCTAATAATGTTTTAACACCAGCATTGTGTTCATTAAACAAGTGTTTTTCTTCATCTTCTTTGTCTACTTTTTTTTTATGGACACATCTTTCTCATGTAGAATTATCTGGAAAACATCTTAACTTTTAAAAATAATTATTATGGAAGAGCTTCCCTCAGTGCCAAAATTCTCTTCTCAAAAAGCCAGAAGAACGTAGCAGTGGTAGAAGCATAACAGACTTCTCTAGAAGTATTAGAAGCTCATCAGACTATCTAGAAGCATTCTTCAAAGCTAATATGAAGGATTGAAATGTAAAAGAATAGTTCAGTCCTAATCATCGGTTGGGTGACAGCTACAGTTACCAGTTGGTGCCAAGGTCTGAGGAAATTTCTAGTGTATGGTGTTCTTGCACCTCTAAGACAAGAGGTAAAATTTTTGGTGTCTTTAGGTTAGGTCCCTAAGTTATTAGAGCTCCTCCTGTAAACTTCAATTGCATGCCATGGATTGGATGTTAATCTGAAAAATGCCTGGGAAATTTCAGTGTAAATATTTTAGTAGCCTGATGTTTGATGACAGTTTCAGTCATTTAATGTTACTTACACTAGAGCCTTGAAAGTACCTTGAAAAAGTGTATAGAGTTCTGAGAACAGCACAGAAATCTGTTTCTGTAAATACACATTGTGAAGCATTGCTGAAAATTCTACAGCTGGAATGTGCTTACAGGTCATTCAGGACTACAGTGGAATAGTGGCTGGTCTCAGCATGTACAGTGATGACCATGTATTCAGTGCAGGTCAGGTGTCTTCAGCAAAGACTGAGTAGGAGGTGGGGAACTACAGTCTGAGGCATTGAAGAATTATTGTAGCTGGTGAGCTCAGGTAGCAATGATTGTTCAACAGTGGTAAAACTGGAAACAATGAAGCCAGCATTAATCTGAGTGGTAAAGGCAGCAAGACAACCTTGTGGAATTTCTCCTGTCTCAATTTAGCTGTTATATCATTAGGCATCTCAATTTCAAGTAGGTACTGTTTCAGAACAGTTGATCTCCTTTCTCTTATATTCACTCACTCTCTGGAAACATCTCTTGCTTCCTGTTTATTGCAGATTGAACTCAGAATAGACAGCTAAAATTAGGTCAAATTAATACCAGTCCAAACCATTGGACAACATTTAGGAACAGGTCATTGGAGGATTAAAAATGTAAATAGAAGCACTGCACTTGAAACCTTTGGTTTTAAACCAAGTTTGGGGCAAACATTAGTGATTAGTATCACTATGCCCATTTGAACATGTTGAAGTTGGGCCTGGGAGAGGAATCAGACCGAAAAGCAGTCATGAGCCGCAAAGGAGTTATGTGCAATTGGAGCACAGATGGTATAGATGGTTTGGAAACAGAGAGATAGAGCAGACTCGAAAGCAGGTATTTTGGTGATTCAATTAACATATAGTGCTAGTATCTCAAATGAAAATAGATGTAAAGAGGAAGGAAGGAAAAGGTGGAAAATCATTAATTTGCTTTTTTTGCTTTCAGTTAATTTCACAGTCAGGGAACTGGGGAGAGAAAAGCAGGTGGTAGGAAACTTCCGTGCATGGAAGTATTGACTGCAAACATAATTATGGAAATGGTAGAATTACGGTGTAGCAAATGTAGGGATGAGAAGTGAGGCATCCTTATAAAGGAATCTTGGGCTTGCTAAGGAATAGTAATTTCCACGTGGAAGCAAACCAAAGTGTTTTCACCAAAATTGGAATGAAATTTCTATGATTCTATGATTCTAAATATCTTAGCGGCAGGCCAAGGAGAGACAATAATACGCTTATTCAAGGAGCAGAATCAGGAGAGGGAGAAAACACTTGCAGGAAGGCTGTAGCTGGTGCATATGACCAAGACTTGTCACCTTTTTCTTTGAAGGAGAGAGAAAATTGAGCAGAAAGTGGTGCTTTGATAGTTAAGAAATGTGGAGCCGATCAGAATAGGTGGGCTTTCTGTTCATGGGTCAGCTGTCAATCAGTGTTAGGTGGGCTTGAGATTTAAAATTAGAGTGAGTTAAACATAATTTTTTTTTCTGCTCGTATTTCAGCCTTTTGGTGGCTTTGGAAGATGCATTTGCATTAAAGATGTGAATTCAGTTTCCCTGAACCAATAAGTCTAGGCTACTCTGGCAACACACCACGCTTCATCTCCTTCCCCACTCCCTTCCAAGAATACAACTTACTCTTTTGTCCCACTGAGAACATCTCTGCTGCAGAACGAACTGTGGATCCGCATCAGCAGAAAGTCAAAGTGACAAATAAAACAAGAATGGAGGGAGGACGGGGGGAATGCAGATCTGCAGGGTCCCTAACCCTGTGTACCTTGCAGGTCCATAAGCGCTGCTGCTGACACCTGCACAGAGGAGGGGGGAAAAGAAGTAGCTGCCCTTCCAGGGGCACCTGGCACTTAGTGTGAGGTGATCCTGAAGGCACAGATTTAATTGCTGCCAATTTAAAGCTGGTTATACTGTTAGAATCAAGTCTCTCGATATATCATCTTAAATATTTGAAAATCATAACCGAGAGCTGAATTTCCTACATTGCCAGAGGATGGTGCTGGACTGTTCAAGTACAGAGAAGGAACTCAAAATTTAATAACTTTTAAAATTTGAACTAATTGGCCTGTTCATACTTTCTTTGGAGTGGCAAGAACTGCAGTTGGACCTTTTTTCAGCCATCAGAGCCTTGTGCATAACTGCAATGTTGTGTATGATATTACATATTGATGTTTTATGTTGCATATTATCATAACTTCCCTCTTCCTCTCCTGGCTATCTTGTTAGGTTGACTTATTTTGGATTCCTGAGCATCCATAAAGCTTTTGGATTTTTTTTAGGGACTTTAGGATGGAGGCTGTAAGCAATATCAAGGAGAGCAGTAGCGCAAACAATTCTTTGATTACTTGAAGATCTGAAACTGGGGCTATTGCTGTTCAGATAATAATTTATAGCATGGCTGGTTAAACTTAGTGGAATCTATTTTGGAATAAAACAATGTCTGTCTTAGTGTTGCTTCATGAAATTATCTTGTAGGCTGGTGAAAGATATAACTGAAATGTTTAGCTAGGGATACAGAAGAACAGTTTTAAGTTTCACCTTACATGCTAATTAGATTTTGTGGACACCTCTTAGGTTTGAGAGCTATTGTTGTTTATGAATCATAGAGAAACTTCAATGAACTAAATAATTGGAATCTAAAATTGTTGTCAAACTATTAAAATAATAAAAATATTGATGTTATTTACACTGAAGGGCTCTGATGTCATACCTAGGGAACTCATTGTCTTTGTGATTTAAAACAAAAAAAAACCACCAAGCTTCAAGGAGGAAGAAAACAACTCTACTTGTCCTCAGTTCAAGAGAATCATTAGGGAGTCTGTTATTTTCTGCTCTTGTTTTCCAGAATGTTTCAGTGGAATTAATTAAAATTGATGCATAAAACTCATATTTTGCTGTCTAGAAATTACCAGTTTTTAAGGAGTTAGTAAAGACTTAGTGAAACAAAGTGTATTAATTCTGGATATTAACTGCCAGCAAACAGCTGAAAATAAAGTGACGGGTGTGCCTGTATGCACAGGTTAGAAGGTAGTGAAACTATCTTAGAGCCTACATGAGCAAGACTTAACTGTGTAGTGGTAATGGTTCTTCAGTACTCTTAAAAATGTCACCTTTTAAAATGTAGAACTGATTTTTTTTCCCAAGGCTTGTTTAAAAATGTCAAAATCTTCCTTTGCATTAAGGCTACACGATGTGACTGTTGTAAGTCTCAAGGAACTCTCAAAGAGAAAGTGCAGTGGCGTGGCGAAATGAAACACTTTTGTGATCAGCACTGTTTGCTCCGTTTCTACTGTCAACAAAATGAACCAAATCTGGCAACTCAAAAAGGACCTGAGAACTTACACTATGGTATGTGCTGCTTTATGGCTTCTAAATGGCAAACAAGATGCTTCATTTAAATCAAAAATTTAAAGCTGCATGAATTATTTATTTGTTGTAATAAACTGTGTTAGAGATTACCATTTTTTATTTTATCATCAGAGACATCATTGAGGTGCTTGCTGTTTTTATCTTAGCTGTTTATTTTATTGCTTTTTTGAGAGCTGAAACATCAGGTAATCAAACAGTTTTGTAATCACTTCTTAAAAAACAAATCCTTTTAGGTTAAGCATAATTTTAGTATTGTATCATTATGGGGGCAGAAAACGTTTTCCTCTTTCATTGTGCTCTGATTTGTCTTTACTTGTTCTGTGGAAACATTTCTTTTCAAAATGTGTTTTGGTCACAGAGAGCAGATAAATGGACTAGGAATGAAAAAAAAATGAAATTAAAAGGAAATAAATGGAAACTATATGAGAATAGAATGAAAGTATCTAGATAAGAGGAATACATTGCTTTTGGGTTTTTTTTTCCTGTATTGGCAATAGGTACCATATAAATTTGTTGATGGGGGCTGAATGCATGTTTACATGGTTTAAATGGCATGTCAGGCAAAGTTAAAATCAATCAGCTTTTTAATTAATGTAATTATATCAACACAAGTTCTTTGTATGGCCACTTTCATATTTGAACATTTAGGTATTTACTTTTCTGAAAGAGGCTATATTCACATCTGATGGACCATTAATTTAGTGTTTGCCTTTGCGTAGAGTTCAGTGCTGGAGTAGTGAGGCACCTATGAATGAGAAGTCTTGCATGCAGTTCTCACCTGCAATACAATACTAATCAGTGCTGTTAATTTAACATTACCCTGATGATAGATGTTGTCTGAGTTGCTTACTGAAATTTGCTTTGATTCTGAAACAGGGAACAAAAAAAATCTAAAAATGTTTTCTCGTGTTTTTAGATCAGGGCTGTCAAACCCCTCGAACAAAAGTAACAGTAAGTACATATATTTAATACATATATAACATAATTAGATGTGTTTAGAAGGTGAGATCCTCGTGGCTTAAAGGAGTGCTATCAAAAAACAAAAAAATTAATATCTTTGATTCTAAGCTAAATTCGTGAAGTTTTTGTAGACTTTTTCACATCAGTAGTTGAAATTAGATTTTAAATGTTCATATTTTGTCTTTTCAAAGTCTTGTGGGAAACCAAATCATCAGCCATGTATTTTACATCTATAGTGCATGCAAATGTTGCTTAACAGTTAATCCACAAAGCATGTGTATCTTACTCACTTGTTTAGACTGAGTAGGTGTATATATTTGTTAAATATAGAAAGGGAAGATGGTTTCACTGATCAGTTAGAATATTAAGGTTGTATCTCAGCATTGAAAGGCTGAAAATAAAGTTTCAGATCTCGAATTATAATTCCTAAGAGTAGAATAATTGGTGCTCAAGGTCTGATTGACATTGCTACAGGTGATAGAAGAGAGAAGCGTAACCTTTTGCAGGATCACTGTCTGGTAGGGTGGGGATCATCAGTGGAGCAGCAGCTTTCATTCCGAGTTTCACGTTTTTTCAGCTTGTCAGAAGTATTATTAATTTTTTCATTTAGCCTAGCGTATTTTGTTTGAAACTTTTGTTTTGTTTTGATTTGTTTGTCTCAAGGAATATCTCAGAAGTACCTATTTTTCCACAAAGAGATTGATTCACCTTTTTAATGCAAATAGGCTTCTGTAAGGTAGATCTTAAATTTAAGTGAAAGTATTTTTATGGCATTTTAAAATAGGTTATCGAAAAACACAGAAAATTAGATTGTTTAGGTAACTAGAGGCATCAGGCAAGCTAAACTGTCAGGTTAAAACATCTAATATTTTATGCTTAATAGCTTCCAATGCAGCTGATGTTAATTCAGTCCATACATTTTTAAGAATCATATAAAAGCTATTTGTGATACAATATTTTTTTTTATAGTTTAGAAAGTGTATGTCTGTTAAATAAAGTCTACTGCTGTTTTTATGACTTGACTTTCTTTCTATATTTAAAAGGATATGTGAGGCTAGTCTTACTACATACGACCTAAAAAAGTGGCAGTGTGCTTCTTAAACCAGGCTCTAAAACTAGACAAGGGGACAAAAGCCGTGTCTGGAACTAGAAGTTTTTCACCTGTTGACTGTAAGGATGCAGTTTGGGCACTGTGTGATGTTCCCAAGTGTTTGTTGTCACTATTGTAGAGCCAGCAGAGGGAGCTCGAAGTTCATACTTTAAGTATTAAAAAATTGTCTACAGATAAAATTATTTAGAAATACATTTTTTTAAAAAATGTGATCTTTGGATTATAGCATAGTTTAAGGAGGTTAGACCTTGAGCCAAAAGTTTGTTATGCTACTTATAGCGAATTCTTTTTACAGCCAAAATTATTTTCTAGGTTATACAATAGCTTAAGTTGCACTTTCATTTAAATGAGAACGTAAAATAGAGTATCTTAAGAGTATCTTAAATTAAAAAAAAAAAAAAAAAGAAAAGGAAAGTGAGTCAGAAGTTGTTAATCAAAGTGCTAGCCCTGATTGAACAAAATATAACTGTTACATCCCTGGCAGTGGCAGCGCATTACTAGAAACGTAGAATAGCTTGCAGTTAAAGAGTAGTAGTTGATGCTGTTGTGACCTTCCTCTTCAGTATCTCATGTATGAAAAGTATCACCTGATACATTAGAGCAAGAACTTTGTGTTGAAACCAGTGGGGTGTAACAGCACGTTCCCTTTTATGTGCTTGTCTGTAGGGCTCAGCACCACCACCTTCTCCAACACCTAACAGAGAAATGAAGAACAAGGCAGTTCTTTGCAAGCCTTTGACAATGACGAAAGCCACGTACTGTAAACCTCATATGCAGACAAAATCTTGTCAGACAGGTAACTCCTGAACTGTACTGGAACTACTCATTTCTTCATTGCAGTTTTTTTTTAGCTGTTAGTGTCTTGGAACATATTGTAAATATTCTGATTTTTTTTCCCTAAACTGCAGATGTAAAATATATTTAAGTACCTGGCAGTGTTTGCCTTTTTCTTTTTTTCTCTTAATAGAAGATGATTGGAAAAAAGAGTATGTCCCAGTGCCTATTCCTGTACCTGTCTATGTTCCGGTGCCTATGAACATGTATAGTCAAAATGTTCCTGTTCCTACGACAGTTCCTGTTCCTGTAAGTGAGACTTCAGCTTCATTTTTAAATTGACATCCATTCACATGTATGTGTGGGACCACTTTATTGTTGGTTGTTCTCATTCTGGTCTGTCTAAAGGATTGCAGGATGCTGCAGCACTTATTTATTGAAAAAGCATTAGAAAACTCAGTGGCACTTGATTTCCTTGTTGTTTATGTCCTATCTGCCTGCTTTAAGTGTGAAAATCTTGTGTTGCTGAACTTTTTAGGAACAGTTCTGAGGGATACTTTTTGGTTTGCTGAATAAGCATTAAACAGCAAGATTTATTCTGGTAATAGGGAAATTGAAAGATTGTGTTGGGAAGGGATGGCAGAGTGGGATAAACAGAAGGAAGAAAAGCAAATAAAAACCCACAAACCTTGTGCCAGCAACAGAAAATAACTCTTTAAGTTAAATTTGTTATCACTTATGTACCAAACCTCATTCAAATGGTGGGACAAAACCCTGAATTCTTAAAATTGTGTTTCACAAGCAAACCACTGAAACAGGATGCTGATGTGTATGAAGTAGTATGAAGTTATAGTCAGACAGGTTTGAAGCTCCAAAATCCCTTTTGTTCTTACTCTTGTCATATTTTTTTTTCTATATCCTTTCCTGCTTTCCCTTCTGTTCATCATTTATGTTGAATTTTTTAACCTGTCAATGTTTTTTTTTAATTAGCCTGCACTGAAGTTACATTTTTCTAATCTGTATTAACTTTGTCTTTTAGAAGAGGGGTGTAGAGTTTTTTTCTGTGTTGACTGCTGCTGATGCTTTGTTACAGCATATCTTTTTTCTTTTCTAATTATATCTTCCTCCCTGCCTGCATAGGTGCCAGTTCCAGTTTTCTTGCCCACTCCTGTGGATAGCAGTGAGAAAATCTTTGCTGCAATAGAAGAGCTGAGGGGAAAAGTGCCCTCAAATCCTCTGGAAACTGAGCTACTGAACTTGTCAGGGATGGTACCTGAAAGTGATGGAAAAGCTGAAGCTTGTGATGTGGCCAGTGAGTTTCTTACCTAGGTTTTGACTCTTTGGAGTGTTGGGATGTATATGTGGGGGTGTGTGAATCAAGAGAAGGGTTGGGGTTTTTTTATTTTTTATTTTAGGGAAACATTCTTTGAATACAACAGTGCTACTTTTGAGTTATTAAATATTAAGTTGAAACCTTAATTATTTAAATATTTTTAAAGGTCATTTTAGCACATTTGAAAAACAGCAAACTTTCTGAAATCTGTCATGTGGCTTCAGTGTGCTGTACCAGACCTTTGCCTTTAAAAACATGGGCTTGTGCGAACTCCTTGGCTGATGGCAAGCAGTCATCTAAGATTGTATAACTCAAAACAAGCCAAAACCAATGTATTCTTCCTCCCAGAAAGCCTCAAGTGAAAAGTTTAGGGAAAGTAATCTCCATAGCTGTGTCTTGCAGGTGGGAACACAACTTTCTCTGAACAAGGTGGGATATGACAGGGATCTGGTCTCTTTGTAGTAACACGTTACTAGGCACGTTTTATATTGGGTATGAGGAAGCAGGGACTGTTAAAACTAAGAGAAACATAACATTTCACAAGTGGAACTGAGGTCAACAAAACCAAGTGACCTAATGATGCTTTCATTCTTGGTTGATCCTGACCTGCAAGTATCATCTCTTTGAGGATAGGAATTGAAGATAATTTTTCCATAACTATTTCCATAATTTTTTTTTTTCCAAGCTCTTTGAACAGATATCTCAAAGGATATTGATAAATGACATGAACTTGTGCTTTGGGTATGGTATGTAGGAGGCCAGTGGTGCTGCAGTCCCAAAAGGCTTAGTGTTTTCCAAACTGCTGCTATTCCCCTACTAAAGCTGGACATTTCTGGTAATGCTGCAAGGCTGTCATTTGCAGTTCCTTGCTCTCTCTTGCTAAGAACAACTAGGTGAATGAGTAGATATATGGGATCAGAGCTTGCTTTTTTTGCAGAGAACTGAATTTGGAGAAATCTCTCTTTGCCAGAAGTTGGAAAGAGGTCAAGCTTTTGTTTCTCTCAGCTTGCCTTCCTTGTTTGCTTTTGTAGGATCTCTTTCATGGGTTTGAAAGTCTGTTCTGTTCCAGGCAGAATCATTACTTTAAACTCAAAGAGGGTAGATTTAGATTAGATATAAGGAAGAAATTTTTTACATGGAGGGTGGTGAGGCATTGGAACAGGTTGCCCAGAGATGTTGTGGATGCCCCATCCCTGGAAGTGTTCAAGGCCAGGTTGGATGAGGCTTTGAGCAATCTGGTGTAGTAGAGGGTGTCTCTGCCTATGGCAGGGGGGTCGGAACTAGATGATCTTTGAGGACCCTTCCAACCCTAACCGTTCTATGATTCTGTGGACAGAACTAGATGGTAAGGTTTGTCAAGTTTGTTTGAGTTCTGTGATTGGTTGATATGATCTAGATTCCCCAGTGTTTGATTTGCTATACACATGTTTTGCTGACTCAACCTAAGGAAAGACAAATGGACTATTAAGTATTTTTTCTGTTTGAAGGAAATCAGATTGGAGAAGTAAATCTAAGATCCCAAGAGCAACAAAACCTAGGATGTTGATAAGCAGAACAAGCAGTTTTAGAACAACTCAGCTTCTAGTGTTCAAAACCTGCGTTGTTTTGACTAATCTATGTGTTGGTTAAAATAACGAGAGGTTTTTTTGGTTTTATTTGTTTGTTTTAACAGGTGCCGTAGTTGAGTCAAATCTACTAAACTCAGAAAGAGAGGTACAGACAAGCTTGCCTGATGTTCCATATGAACCAGACCTTGATATTGAAGTAGACTTTCCAAGAGGTATTTTTTTTCTGTTACTTTAATAAATATTGTGAAATAGATATTGTGGGTAGCTATTGTACTTTGTTTCCTCATCCTTTCAGAGGAGCTTTATTTGATTGCAAGATCCACTTGACAGACTTCTAGGTAAAACTTTGCCATGTCTTTGCAAACTGAGGACTTCTGAAGTAGTTCCTCCATCTTTCTAAATATGGTATCTGAATGCAAAAAAGGCAAAATTTACCTTTCACAACTTGACTGCATTGCTTGGTTTTGGACATGGATTTAGGAAAGCTATTTTGAAGGCTCAAAGGCTGAGATAGTGTGTGTCATGGAGAACAATAATGAATACATTCTTCAGTCACCAGGTATTTCCATGGGAAATGGTGATTGAGAGACAAAATGACAAAAGGACAAGTTTCCCACTCAAGTTTGTTAGAAAATTTCAAGCTGATATGCTGCACGTCACTTGTCTTACTTTTTAGTAGCTTGTTAATGTCTGTACATGCGTGTGGAAAAGGTAGTGTTATTTGAATTAGCAGGAAACTCACTACTTTGAGACCTTTTATGTGTTAACGCAGAATGCAGGCAACAGTGTTTGTTTCCTTATACCATGTCCTAATTGGTCCAAGATCTACAAAAGCTCCTGGCCGTAGCTAGTATCTCCCTTCTCTTGGACATAAAACTTATACCTCCCGTGGCTATCTTCTGCATCTGGTGTTGAAAGTCTCCTTTGCCTTGTGCCATAGATACAGCCTGGTGTAGTGGAGGGATTTCTCTGCCCATGGCAGGGGGGTTGGAACTAGATGATCCTTAACATCCCTTCCAACCCTAACCATTCTATGATTCTATATCCTCACTAGATGCCCAGACTGGACTTTTCAGTTTGCTGTATGTCTGATTTAAAGATCAAGTCTAGGTGTTAGTCTGACCTTACTCTTAGGAAGTTTATTAGCCAGATGCATACTGGATTTTCACCCCTCTTTATAAGTGAGACTTGATACATGAGAATGATTTTTTTTTTTTTTTTTTTTTTTCTTCCATGTTTTTTCTAAGTGGAATAGTCAATAATAGCAGTTTGTAATAGATACTGATTACACTGCAGTGCTTCTGAGAGAAGATTCTTTGTGGTAGCAGAAGAAGGACTGGTATTTAGTTTGGGGCAGAGTTCTTAAATCTTTGCATGTGTGTACTATTTCATCTGAACCAGTTTGAATGATGTCTTGAGTAGTAATGTGGTGAAATCAGACTAACTATCAGAAGAGCATTCAGTTTTGAATGAAGACATTGTTTGATGGCTAAATACTTTCAATAAAGTAGATAAAGGTGGAACTTGCAACATTAAATCCGTTCACATGTTTTCCCATTCCGCTGTACTGCCTGAGATAGAATCCTTCTATCCTACCCCTGAAATGTTAAAGTGTTTTGACATACTACCTACTGTGTATCTGTTTACCAAAATTACGGTAGTGTCCATTATGAGCTAGACCTCCAGTTCTTGTATAAATAATAGACTAATATCAGTTTCCTCTGAAAGAGTTCACATTCTGCTTTGTAATGTTTTTAACCGAGTATGATTTGCTATATAAAATACAAAACATGAATAGAAATTATGGAAATATATGAACAAAAGTGCATGTAGTAAGTTAATTTGTATTTTTTCCACTCAGCTGCTCATTCTCGCCATAACTTACACTTCATAATGACTGGCTAGACAGGAAAATTTTTTTAAGGGTCCATAGTAAGAAATGCTGCCTTAATGACTTGCCGTAGTGCTTGAAAATGTTGATCATTGTGTCCGTTACAATTTAGTTAGACATAAACATTTTGATAGTTTTGCCTTACTTTCAAAATAAGAATAGGCTTATTTCCTCCTACCAAAGTGTAGTCTTTGGTACTGTTTATATGTCTGCTTTTGTGGACTTTTTGTGTTAATGCACACAGGTATTGTTCATTGGGGTTTTTTTTAAACCGGTATTACTCACAAGATGTTTAGAAAATAAGGTTCTGTTAATGTATTTTCAGCAACTGAGGAGCTTGATACAGAAAATGAGTTTTTGTTACCACCTGTTTTTGGGGAAGAATATGAGGAACAGCCAAGGCCTCGGTCCAAAAAGAAGGTAATTTTTGTTATGCTATTAAAAAAAAAAAAAAAAGCACAAAATTTAAGTAGGCAAAAATATGTAAGGTTTGGAGGGGTTTTTTTCAGTTGTCATACTGCTCTAAAACGTATTACTGCCTCTTCATACCTAATATCCTATCTGTATCATATAAATGGATATATTTCAAATACTAAAATTATCTCTAGTCCTATGTCTGTTGAAGTTAACTGTTGGATTTAATAGGAGTGTGATTTCTAAATTCTGATCCCATTTTTGCCTCACATTGGTAGGACTGTTGATGTAATATGCTACTGTGCATATACTTGCTGTACTCTTAGTAGTGCTTTTCTACCTTCTACTTTGAACAAAGCCATCTTGGCTTAATTTGATAGTATAATGGAAGAATGTTGGCATTACCATGGCTTATAATGGGAGCTGTAGAATCTCCTGTATAAAATAGTTTTAAAAAAACCCATTTTTATTTGCTTGTAATTTTCGCAGATTTTATTTTCAGTCAAAAGTCTTAGTTTAGATGTTGCAAATGAATTAGCCATGTTCTTTTATTTAGAAGGAAGGAAGCTAACAGGAAATAGAATTTCTAGTGCCTGGCACAAAGCTGAAATGGTTTTATTCCAATAACTGCAGTAGATATCACAGCTTTAAAAAAAAAACAGCCATCTTCTAATAAAACTTTCTAAGAATAAATGTGACTTTCTAGTTTAAATTTGTATTGAGACCGTCGATATTATCCACCGGACGTTATCCACATATCCACTGCTGGATATGCTTTACTTTGGGACCAATGGTGGGTTTTCCATTGATGGGTTCAGTTGAGCCTGAAAGTTGACCTTCTGACATAGATCTGTAGCAACTTTCTGTGCAATAATGCAAGGAAATCCTATAAACACACTGAATTATTTGATGCATCGTGTGTTTGTTGCTTAGCACGCTGTAACAAATACAGCAACTCCATTATCAAAAATTGTTCTGTCTGTGTTAGGAACCAGTTTGAAGGTGAATTAGGAACGTCTGTCAGTAAATACTGGCCTTAGAAGTATGTTTGACACAGAGACTACCTACCAAATGAGGCGTGTGTTTCTTTACACGGAACGTTCAGTTTGTCATTTGGGCTGCAGCTCGCTTGTTCTGCCCTGCTTCTGTGTCGTTGCTGTTGGTGGCTCTCGGTGGTGTTAACAGCTGTGTTCCAATGGCAGGGGGTGAAGAGGAAAGCGGTCTCAGAGTACCAGTCCCACGACGACAGCTCTGAAAACTCAGAGTGTAGTTTCCCGTTCAAATACACGTATGGTGTGAATGCGTGGAAGCACTGGGTAAAGTCTCGGTATTTAGATGAAGAGCTTCCAGAATTAGAGGAACTGAAATCAAGTAAGTATTTCCAAAACTCTGGCATCCAGATTCTTATTTGGTAGGGAAAATTGCTGTACTTGTCTGATTTTTCAGCTGGAATTTTTTAAAAGAAGTTTTCACGTGTCCTTAATGTTTCCACAATTCTCACTGGGATTATTTTACCACAGAGTTACCGAACCTAGTTCCTAGTTTTTCCTAGTTTTCCCTACTTGGTTCAAAATGCTGGATCTCACATGTCTCGTGCCAGCCAGGACAGCACCTTCCTGGGTCTTCTGAGTTTCCACGACCATTTTCATTTTTTGTTTTCATCCTGTTTTTCTTCATATTCTAACTCTCCTTGGAGTTCACTCGTTTTCTGGCCTTCTAAATTCCAAGGGAGGGGCATCCTGCTCTTTATCCTGGAAGGAGATCTTCATCTGGGGCTGGCATTACCTTTCTGTGGAGCTCTGACACGTGGAGCCTTACTGCTCTTTCTGCAGCGCCCCTCTCTGTGTACATTTGTATTGTGAGGGAAAAGGGAGATTGCTGCTACTCTGCTGTTCTTCAGCTCCCACGTGCGTCTTAGCACCTTTGCCTTATGCTGTTGGATCTATGGAAATTGCCGTTTCCCATGAAGGTCTCCCTCTACATCACTGTCTTTACTTCAGCATCTTGGGCCATTTCGGTGTCATCCTCAGCTGTGCATGACAGTACGTTTGTCAGTGGGAGATGCTGCATTTGGTTAACTTGACTTTACTCTGATAACCTTATTTAATTCAGACCTAACATTAAAACTACTTAGTATATTTAGACTTGTTCATTGGTTAGTGGAGAGGACATCAAGCCAGTTTCCTGCTTTCCAGCCCAAAAATACCCCCATCCCACCCTCACCATGTAATAATTCTGTTGTATAATGTAGCGTTTTTTCTCTATTTTACAGCAAAGTCTGTGAAATTAAAGGAAGATCTATTATCACATACTTCAGCTGAGTTAAACTATGGGTTGACACATTTTGTCAATGAAATTCGAAGGCCAAATGGAGAGAACTATGCACCTGACAGCATCTATTATCTGTGTCTTGGGATTCAGGAGGTTAGTAGAGGCTGTAGAGATGGGAAGCGGAGCTGCTGATTTGACTGTATCCCATTTCAGTGGAACAATGGCGATAACGTGAATTTATTGCCTAGGAGCTATTCTTAATATGATGGCTATGATCTGGAACACAGAGAGGCTGCTGTGTAAATCACATTGTAGAAAGCTGTCTGTATAGAAAATGAGTCTGCAGACCTATCAGGAAAATTCAAATGCAAACTGGTATATAATATTGATTTTAAGCTTCTTGCTGGGTTAAAGCAAGGAACTTGCAATCTAAAATGACATCTTTTTTCCAAATTTTGTGCTTCACTTTGTTTGCTAAAGATGGCTTAATGTAAAAACAGAATGAAACAAGGCACAATTTGTAAATGTTTTACTAATTCACTTACTTAGCATATAGTGGAAACAGGCTATTTGAAGTGTCTTTTTGGGAGAGTCTAATGTACTGAATATTGCAGACTGTGGGCAGTCAGGCTATTTCGTAGAGTGGAGAAAACGCTGCTCTATTGGCTGTCTTACACACATGCACTGTGCCCTCAAATTGTAATTACGTTGTATTTTGAAGATAAAGGGAGTCATTTTAGATGTATCGTGTGCAAAGGCAGTAACATATCACTAGATAATTAGAAAAGCTATTCCTTTCAAGCAGAGAATGTCTTTATTTTTGGTACATAAGGCAAATCATAGATAAACTAAGCTGTGTTCAGAGCTGAGAACACAGAAAATTTCATTCAAGTTAAAAGGCAATAGAAAATGCCTATGATGTGGAAAGCAAGCTGTTCACAGGCTTTGCAATCCTGCTTAAACTGTTTCATGCTTAAGGCAGGGAACTTGAAGCAAATAAGAAATTTTCAAATCAAAATCTTTTGACATAAATAGTACCTCCACTAATTCTTCTGTATTGCGAGTATGCAAAATTAAGGAGTTAGTTGATATCTTTACCTCATGGTTGAAATTTGAGAAGTGAGTATTCATTTTAGTCAATATTGCTACACCGCATGTTTCAAATTCAGCTAGCTTTCTGCTTCTGCCCTTGCATGATATACTGTCTCTCTGTATCTTTCTGTTGAATTGAAAATGCTCATATTAAGGTGATAAACAATACACAGAGCGAGCTATGCGTTTATAAAATGGAACTCAAATAAGTTTTTTCTTTTTTTTTTCACCTTTTGTGCCTTTGACATTGCTTATTTTGTCTACTGTGAAAGCTAGTTATGTGTAAAACTTTTTTTTTTTAGCTCATCAGAACCAATGTTTGTGTGATACAACACAATTATTATGAGCTGTAATACACATACACGATGCTGGAATGTTAAGAGGAATAACTTGTGGTCATTTTAGTGCAATTATTGCTTATACTTAGTGTTTAGTATTTAATTGGGTGATGTTAACAGCCCTGTTTCGTTGGCCTGGTTGTACCACTGCTGTTCATCCTGGTAGGAAGATCTGCCCTATTCTGAGGAGTTTACATTTCACTAAGGCAGACAGCAGGTGAGGGACAGAAACATGTAAGCATGTGAGCTGTCAAGGGTTGCAGCCAACATCGTGGGCTAATGGCAAATTGCGTGTATATGGATATGTGTTACCCTTCTGAAGAAACAGGTGTTAACGATACGCTAAACGCAACGTAGTTGTTGCAATGTGCAGCAAAACTCCATTGCCTTCTAGTATCTTAGTCCTTCTTCCCATCTGACAACCTCGATGTGGGTGCTCCTGAAAGAGAGTAAGTTATCTACTACTGCATGAAAGGTATTGGCTCTGTTTAACTCAGAAGGGGCTCAGAGGAGATTTAAATTGTGCCATTTAAGGATAAAGTTGTGCCAAAGATCATCAATGTTTTGCTAGCTTAGAGTAAGTTTCTCTTCAAAGGAAGAGAATGTGGAAGCCATAGGTTAGAAAAAGAGCACTTTCCCCTTCCACCAAAACTACTGCACTCTCTGTGGCTAAGTATGGGCTCAGGTTGGAGGTTTTCCTCGTGGGTGTGATATGATTTCAGCACAGGAGAAGAGTCTTCAAGTCTTAAGTTGTTTTTTTGACTTTGTAAAATAACTGTTTTTCTTAAAGGAAGCACTGGGAAAATGTGTTTCAGCAAACTGGTCCCTGACTCAAATGGTACATTTTCTCAGTTCAGGTTCATTTGTGGCTGAAATTGTTCTGCTTCCAACCAGAAATGCTTCAATAATGGTTTTGATAACTCTGAAGTACTGATCCTGAAAAATAGCACGCTTAAAAGTAAAGCTTGTTGCACAGTCAGGCAGGCATCTAGTGGAGAGGGTTCATTCAGAAGAAGGTGTTAGCCTGCCTGGCTCCCCTGCTGCTTCATGGCCTTCATTCTTTGTCCCAGTACAGGTTGGAGGGGTTTTTTGTTTTGGTTTGTTTATTTATTTGTTTGGTTGGTTTTTGCACGTGTAATAATGGGATTGTTTGGGCAAAAGTGAGGCTGATGGAGCTTGGCAGATGTTTGTCTGAAGATGCTGTGGCAGTGACTCAGCCTGTTCTCCACCGTGGGACTCAGAGGGTCCATTCCCTCCTGCTCACTGCCCTTTCGGTAGAGCTCATCCCAGGTCGAAACTGCTTGTGCTGATCCTGCCCCTGCTAGAGTTTGTAGAGTAGCAGAACACAGAATTATGATGTGAAAATGAAGGTTTGCAGATGTGCACTGGGTGTTGTATAGCAGGAGACTGCAACACGACATCATTTTTCTGTAGACTCTACAGAGCTAATGGTCCAAGGTGCTTCACAGGTTTCTACTGGGAATGTCAGGGCTTACCCAAACACTTATTCTAAACCAGGAAATAGAAATATTTTTGGTGGAGTTCTCACAGGCTTGTGTGGGAGTTGGTTTTGAAACAGTTTTCAGTCTTATTTCAGTTTCACTGCCAGTGTTCAGTTTGAGTGTTTAATGCAAACCAGAGAAAAAGAAAATTCATGGAGGAAAAATATGCCAGGGAACAGAGGGACAAACCCCATGAAGCTTATACTGTGTTGTATTGTCTAGCTTAGAATTACTTTATAAAATCAAAGCTTATCTATGTAGAAACAAGCACATTTTGGGGAATACTGTGCTTCGAAGAATTAGTTAGCAAAACGTCATGTAAAATAGTTATCTAAATGAAGATGTGTTGGGGACTTCTAGGAAGTGTATTTATTCATTTTTCCTTACTATAAAACTAAATGCAAAGATAAGGAAGTCAAGATACATTGAACCACCTGGTATAAATGAGTGCTGTTTAATGTTATTTCAAGTATGTGTACAAAAATAGATGCCATTTCCAGAAGTGAGTACATTTTTTGTCTGTCACTCTTATTGTATTCACTAACAGGCTTGTTCACACAAAGATAACACTGAAGTGGAAAATTTAAGAAGCCAATCCTCCGTTTCTTAGAAATGTCTCCAGAGAAGATAATGTCAAATACTAGTATAGCCCTCGGCCATTAATTCTTGGTAAAGGTTCAAAAGAGTTTCTGTCTGTGAGGTCAAGAGGGTTAAGATAATTAGACTGCAGAATAGGCAGGCACCTTGCACTGTCCTGTCATTTTTCTTGCGCTGCTGCATATCATAACCACAAATATATGGGGTTTTTTTTGTTCCCACTTCTGTGTTGAAGATGGTTTTGTCAGTGTCCAGAGTTCACATTAAAATGGCAGGTTATTGTTAAAGGTCTTTTTTTCTTTGAAGATGTAGGTGGAGGAAAAGATAAATCAGTTGGGGTTTTTTTTTGTGAGTCCTCATTCACTGATACAATGTTGCAGACAGGAAATTTTAGATAAAAATGTTAGCATTGTAATTAATCTATGATTCATATCCAGTTAGAAATTTCCAGCATTTTTTATATTGGAGATTACTTGTAACTGCTAAATACTGGAAAAGTGTCATTGCTTTATTTTTAGATACCTGTTTTTTTCATAAAAGTGCAAGTATTGTACTGAAAAAGAACCCTATAGCACAGGAGTTCTAATCCAGAATTGTAAATATTGTGTCTCTCTCTTTTCTGTAGTATTTATATGGAAGTAATCGAAAAGACAACATATTTATTGATCCAATCTACCAGACGTTTGAACAGGAATTATGTAAAATCCTTAGAAGCTGGCAACCGAGCATACTTCCAGATGGTAATTTTCTTTTTGGTCATGTCTTTTTCATGTCTTAATAGTTCTGTATTCTTAAGCATGTAGATATATCCGAACGTTTTATGCATTGCGGTAGTAATGGATTAAAAATCATAAAGATACCATCTACGAGTTCAATTAAGACTGTACTGGTTCTTTTTGTCTTGTCTCTTGGCAATCCATGCTGCAAGAGTTGATTTTGCCACTGCCTGTTAATCTTAAATTGACTATCCATTTTTAGGAGAGAAAGTTAGAATAAGCAGCCTCTGTTCAACCTGAGCTGAATTTATATTTTTTTGCCCATTTTTTTTCCCAGATGGGAAGCAGGCAGGCAGGCACTGGGCTGTGTATGGTAGGGCTAATGAGCTTTGTATTTTAGTCTTTCGCAGCTGGATTGGGAGAACTCTCTGCCATGGGCCTTCTGCTCAGGAGGATTGTCAGTTTATGGAGAAAACAGGAATTTGCCCCAGCAAATCGATGTTGGTGCTGAACTGCAGATCCCACTGTTCTTCCATCATTCTCACAATCCTCTCTTGAGTGAGGGCTTGTCCTTAACCAGCCCTTTTCCTCTCTCTTCTTGATACTGGCTTTTCTCTGTATAGCCCTGGAGAGCCTCTGTATAGGGCCCTCTCTATTCCCTGGTATGGTCCAGGAGTGTTTTCCAAGTGAGATATCCGTTAATAATAAGAAAGAAGAAGGT
This sequence comes from Tauraco erythrolophus, assembly GCF_009769465.1. NCBI lineage: Eukaryota > Metazoa > Chordata > Aves > Musophagiformes > Musophagidae > Tauraco > Tauraco erythrolophus. The sequence goes on along the minus strand of NC_141465.1, from coordinate 117,072,387 downwards.
ACAGCTATTTGGAGGCTTTGCCTGAGCAGAATAAAATGAACTCAAAAATACGCTTTTTATGAAGAGATTAAGATTAGGCCCTTGAACATTTGTTTTTATGTAACAGCATGAGGGAACTGCATGTAAGCAATGCTGTTGTAATTAAATAGAAATGTATTCTGTGTGAAGTTGCCTATACTCATATTTCCCATTGTCTGTCTCTTCCTGAAACAGTGAGTGTCTATGTCTTTTAGGGGTGGTTTTGGGGGTCTGCACATAAAATTAAATATGCTTATTACAGGTTTCTGTCATGAGTTTTTTGTTAAATTTTACAGTAACCAGAAACTTGCTTCTTTTGCACTTGGACAGTTTATTGGCTAATCCATAGTATTATCTCTGCTATTCTTTTTTGGAAGGATCAATATTCTCTCGAGTTGAAGAAGATTACCTTTGGAGGATTAAACAGCTAGGATCCCATTCACCGGTTGCTCTTCTGAATACTCTGTTCTACTTTAACACTAAATATTTTGGCCTGAAAACAGTGGAGCAGCACTTAAGACTTTCTTTTGGCACTGTTTTTAGACAGTGGAAGAAAAATCCTCTAACAATGGAAAGCAAAGCTTGTCTTCGATACCAAGTGTCTTCCCTGTGCAGAGCTGATAGTGAAGGTACTATGGCAGCTCAAAAATAAGTATTGCAGGAGCATCCACGTTGTGCTTCTCTGAGGGACATCTGGGCACCTTGCCAGGAGCCTTTGCATAAAGTGTAGCAACTCTCATCTCCTGATCTTTAATCGAGTGCGTGGTCCATGGAGACTACAGGGTCTCTGCATTAAATGATCCCTTTGAGCCTACTGGTCTCCATGCAAAATGCTGTGGCTTTGTTAGGGGTTGCATGTCCAGTTTGCAGATAAGCTTAGTTGTGATGACTGCATTGCGGTACTTGGTGGGCTGCCTGCTCTGGGAAGTTTGCTGAAAAATGTAAAATAACTTCAAGTTATGGCTTAGATGTTGTTGATTTTCTTCTTAAAGATAAAATTACCACTGGAAAAAGGAAACATGAAGATGATGAGCCAGTATTTGAACAAATTGAAAACACGTCTGATCCAGCTAGATGCCCTGTCAAAATGTTTGAGTGCTATCTGTCTAAAAGGTGAGTATGGTACAGGGTAATACAGAAGTGGTCTAGAGTAGACCAGGTACAAGCAGGAAATGTTTTGATGAAACATGAAATATGCTTCAGCAAAGGGAGTGGATTGAGATCTTCGGAAAAATATCTGAATGAAAGCATTGAAATCTCCAGTTCTGTATCTGGACAAGATGAGCAGAAAATATGGGAGCAGTGGAGTACTTCGGTGTTAATTGTCAAGGACTCCACTTGGGAATGACAGTATGATTAAGTTTTCTTGCTTGGAAACACCGAGTATTTCTGCGGAGATTACCAGCAAGGGATCTGGTAGGTTTTGCTATACTGAGAGTTTCATTTGTGAGGTCCCTGTCTCTTCAGTAAGAATTGGATTGAGACAATGGATTTGCTTTAATGTTATCAGGAATTTGAAATGTGGATGCTTTTGAGATACTAGCTTAAAAGCATCTTTAAAATATTTTGGTTTAGGAAAAAATGCTACTGGCTAACTCAGCATTTAGATTCAGCTTGTTTCCTTCCAATCTGCACAGAAATTAATATGTTAGAAAGAAAAGCTTAGGCAACTCAAAAAAAAAAAAAAAATTAGCAGCTAAATGTTTTGGAACTGTTTGAAAACAAGATTTCATGGGAAATACTTTCCTTTAATTGGATCAGCCATTCAAGTGACTGATTTTCATGGAGATTTTATGGAACTGTAAGTGAAATATAGGCAAGTGATACCAAAGAAATAAAATAACATTATATATACAACCCAATGAATCAAATGGAAGTATGAGACCCAACATATGTTAAGAAACAGTATCTTATTCTTAAAAGTGAAGAAATAGCTTACAAACAAGGCAGGCAGAAGAGCAAGTATGTAATGTAACAGAGAGAAACACGTAAAAAGTAGCTTGTGGTCTGTTAATGCAAGCACCTGTTTTTCATAAACTCAGTTAATTCCAGTTGTTGCAGGGTTGGTGTTTTTTGCCTTTGCACTATGCACTGTTATGGTTTGGAGAGGATATACCGTTACAAGTCAAAGCTGGATTTTTGAACTGAGTTACACAGCCAGCAGTGGAGAGAGAACAAATAATTTCTTTTTCTTTAGGAGCATCTCAACTTTGGGGAAAAGAATGCACTTAAACCCATTTGGAGCATCATTTACGGTGTGGTTTCAAGTCCTGCTGTCTTACAGATTTTGATCAGCGTTGCTGACTAGAGCAGCAGACTGCTTCTCCTGGTTCTGTTTCTAATAACACGTACCTCATGCCTTCAATGAAGTGGTTTTAAAAAATGTTTAACACTTTAAAAGCTATTGTAAAATTTAAGGTAGATGTTGCAATTTAAGGTATTATTGTAAAATTATTGCAGAACTATTGTAAAATTTAAGGTAGTGCCAGCTGTTTGCAGTATACGTGGCAATCAGTGGACAGTTGCAGCTGAAATTTCAGGATCCTCTCATTCACGGCTATGAGCACTATATCATTGCTTGTTTCTATAAAGATACTGGCTTGTCAAAAAAGTAGGAAGGGGGTTAAAATATTTAAATTACTAGAATATTTTAAATTATCATGTTTTGGCTTCTTATCTGATTCTTGATCTAATTGGTGTGAGAGCAGAATAAGCCAACATTCACCCCAGCAGGTAAAGAGCAACACCTGAAATTTTATCAGCTGGTTTGAAAAGATGAGCTGGTAAAAATTCCTATTTTTACCAAACAAACATGAAATGCAGTTGACCTCTGAAGTCTGCAGTATTTTCAAGGGAGGGAGCATGAGTGCATACTTGTACATGCAGAACTGAAAATTATTTTCTGAGACTTGCCTAAATGGACAAAATGCTAGAATTTCCTTGAGAGGTCTTCTCTAGTGGCTTAGAGGATACGTCTGAGCTGGATCAAGTGTGTATACAAACTCCAAAGTATTGCAGGTCAGAAATTAAAGGATTTTGAGACCTATAGTGACCAACCCTCTAAGTAAAATAGGAGGAGGAGGAATTTTAGTTTCTTGTATTTCTGTGCATCTCTCATCATTTCACCATCTTTGACTTTCAGGGGAACCCCAGACTCCGTATTCAGAGAGAGCCGCATCAGGCAGTGGTGGAAGCAATTACTCATGTCAGTCTTGGGCCTCTTTGCAAATCTGTCGATCAAGGGTTCCTAAATAGATAAGATAGTACTTTCTGGTTTAGCAAGACCTGGAGTGGTAAATTTTTGAAAGCTGGAAGAGTCTGTGGTCTCCTGTATGCTTGCTCAGTCCCAGGCTTTTGGCTGCTCTGAGGACGTGGGGTTGGCTGGGCTTGGGCCAGACCTGGCTTAACTCCTTCTGTGAACACGAGTGCATTTCTCCCCATTAATCTTCTTTTTGTAACTTGCCGAAGTTACAGTTAGAGTTTTGTTTACGGAGGATGTCGGAAGATACTGTTTTGTCCTTTGAGGCTGTTTTTCTAACCCCTCTTGTTTTCCCCCCTTGTAGTCCACAGAATCTGAATCAGAGGACGGACATGTTCTATCTGCAACCAGAGTGCTCCGTCTCCGCGGAGAGTCCCATCTGGTACACTGCCACTTCACTGGACCGCAACACTTTGGAAAATATGCTCGTACGGGTTCTTTTAGTAAAAGATATTTATGATAAAGACAATTATGAACTGGATGAAGACATAGATTAAAACAAACTTCCAAAAAACGTCAAGAAAACAAACAGCATTAGATATAGTCATGCTGCTAGACCTTTACTATGGAAAACATTTCAAGTTTACCCTTTGTTTTTGTAGCAGTGTGTACCCTCACCTGGGTATTACCGTGTAAATAGTCTGTGAGTGAAAGTTTCCATTATTCTGCATAGTGGTCTTAGGATACATAACAAACACATTTCAGATTCTTTTTTTATTATTTATTTGACTAGGTATGTTTGTAACTTTTTACATTGCAAAATATGAATGAGAATGTGCCATGTGTAATTTTTTTTTCCGTTGTAGTAATAGACATCCATATTGCACAACTCCGCTGTCGGAAGCTCCCTTGAAAGGAGGCTCTTTTAATGGGTTCTTAAACCAGATGGTTGTGTATGGGGTAGCACTACTAAAGTTTAGAACTTGCTGTGTCTTTCAGAATTTTTAAATAAATTGTAAACTAATAGGTTTTTTACTTTTTAGTTACTGAAGCCTTATAAGGTTATGTAGAGAGATTCCATCTTATGTACCAAAAATAGACAAAAGAGAATGCTGTCAATATTGGTGTACTGTAATGTGAATCTATTCTGGTGAAAACTCTTTTTTTTTGTTGCCCTTATTAAAACCTTAGTGTCCTTTCCTTATTTGTGACTCTCTCTCAATTGCCCCTACAAATAAAATATATGTATATAAAAATAAGTGAATATAAGCTTAAAGCATGTGGTCATCAAGACATGTATTTTGTAAAAAACAGAACCAAAACCAAAAACCCGTCCAAAAAAAAAAAAAAAGGAAAAAAAAAAGAAAAAAAAAAAAGAAAGAAATGTCTGATGACAATGCTATGTAATACTTTTCCATCTTTACTTTTCTGACCATAAATGCTGGTACCTCATATTACTGTAAACCTATCCTTTGTAGCCTTAGCAAAAAGGATTTTAATGCTGTATTACATGAAGTAATATGGTATGCTAAGTTCTTAACTTGTGTTTCTCCTTGCATTGCTGTATTTAAATACAGTCAATACTTGACTATGGGTGGGAAGATTCTTGTAATTAATGCCTCCATTCAAAAGCCATATGAGACGTGAAGTTGAAGAAAGTTGAAAGACAATTTTTTTGAAGAAAAGTCCTTTCATTTGTTCTATATCCTTTCATTGTGTTTACTTTGCATAAGGAGTCTGATTTCCAGATACGCGTTTAGCTGCTCAAGTTTTGTTACTTGCTCTCGTTTAACTGATGTGAGCAATATGACGGTTCATGCAATGGTTTTGCTATTGTACTGAAAAAAATGTAGTAGAATATTCTACTATAAAGTAGTCATAGGTTTGGCTCTCTGAAATGACATTAAGCACCTGTTCAGAGGAATCATCTACTAAAGGGGAAACTTTCTATGTATATATATTACGACCTTAGGATTTATTTCTTGGAAGGGCTGCATGGCTTTTTCATTTTCCTTAGCTTACAGGAATGCACACAGGGACACCTCTTTCTATATAGAGAAATAAAGCTTCAGTTCCTTTGTTTTGTTAAGCAAGTTTATTTAAATTTCTGCTATTCTTGTGTGCCTGTTAATATGTATTAACTTTAGTTATACCACTATTTCAAAAGTAGATGAAGATGTACATGTTTAATTTTTCATTTTTTTCTGGTGGCGCTGCCCTTCCTGTGAAATCAAGAAATGCTACGCAGCAACAGTCAGTAGATCACTAACAGCTTCAATGCTCTTTTCCCTTCATGAGTGAGTATGTAAGAACTTAGTTCATTAACACTTGGTTTTTTTCAAGCAACAGCCATAGAATGTGCCCATGATACATAAAAGTGATAAAATCAGAAGTTGTAATCATGTTTTTTTTCTGGCTGCTCCAGGCCATACTTGACCATAAGTTAAATTTCACATATAGGAATCATCATTACTAATTACCTGCCTAAAATGCATCATGTGCTTAACTTGAAATACTTCGTTTAAATATACATTTCAGTTTTTTGATAGCAATAAGAATCACTTGTAGTCTCTTCTCTGCGGTTCAGACTTCAAGTACTTCAGCAGGAGCTTTAATCACTCCTTATTTAGACCAGTGTTTAACTACAAACACACTTTTGTAAAACTGAACTTTTAATGTGAAGCTTAAAGTATCCTACATCAGGACTAAAGTATGTGTATTGTGTTTTATCTTAAACAGAATTTAAATTCTTCTTCTCAAAATCACATTACAGCTATTTCTTAAATAATGAGGTCAGTTTTTAATATGGCATACTACACAATGGGCATGCATTTTCAGTGTCATTAGAAAATAATGAATGCTCCCTGAAGTTTATCAGAAATCGTGTTATCATCCTAAATTTCTCCCATTTTCTACTCAAGAGACACCTTCTATATCAGTATAAGTATTCAAGTTAGGTTTTGAAATAGAAATTTTTACACATAGATCCACGTTGGAAATATAAAGATGGCTGTCAAGAAAATAACCTTTATTCCAGAAGATGGAGCTATTCCGTCATCAGCAATAGTGTTTTTCAAATGTTTAGTGTGTTTAGATCAAACATTGTAAACTGGCGAGATACTGCAGTCAAGAATGCATCATGGCTCAATGTTTGCATTTTATTCCTGAATTTGAATGGTGATGCAAAATGCAATAAAAGGCCTTAGTTCTGAAAAAAAAGACATGCAATTTTCTGATAATTAGGAGTTCAGGGTAAATACATTTTCTTTTGCTTTGTGGGAACTGTCAGCAGCTGGACTAGAATCAGGTTGATGTCACCAAGTTACCTGCACGTTGCTGTTCTACACAGAACTTCCAAGTTAATGATACATATCAGGAACCTGCCCTCGCTTTCCACCTTAAGAGGGTGTGAAGTGGGAACCTGGCTGTTCCAGCCATCCTTGCGAGCTCCAGCACAGCTCACCTGAGCAGTGTGGGGACTATCCTGCTCTGTCTGCATGGAGCCCTGCAGATGGTGCTGGCAATGCACTCCGGTCCAGGCAGGATTCTCCTTACTTCTCGAATCATGCCTCCACGTGCTCTGTGTCTCCTCAATTTGAGATCTAGTTTTGAACAGTTCACAGTTGAAGTAGGAGCCTCAAGATCCTAAGAAAATTAGATGACAGCAGTAGACAAATTACATACAAAATATAGTTCAGTGTGAGAAACAGTGAAAAAATTGTGCAATTTTTAGAAATTTGCTTTGTTAGTCATCTTTTTTTCTATAAATTGTGTGCGCTCATTGGAGAATGCAGCCTTTTGTAATTACTGAACTAAGCATAAATCATGTTAATTTTTATTGAACGAAGGGTTGTGGTTTTGGAGTGATTTCAATGTGTACAATACTAATTATCTTTAAAATGCTCACAGTGTGACTCTAATGCAGCAAAGTTTGTTTGCTTAGTATCTAGGAGTTCGGCCTGGTAGAGGCTGTGTGAATAGGTGGGAAAAACAGAAGTGACCCATAAACCTTGCATTCCCAAAAGGAGGAGGTGTGTGAGGTGGAAGAGAAAAGGCATGAGTGGTGGTAGGCACTCACCTCGTTTCCATTTTCACTGTCCTTTTTCATTATATAGGAGTGTGTTTTTCTGCTATAGTTTCACATTTTTCTCTCTTACTGTTAGGAAGGACACTTCAATGTTTTGATTTCTATTGTTGTGAACATTCACTTTTCAGTTTGTTACGCTCGTGTTGTGCGTTATACGATATGCATGACATGTAAGGTGGAGTGTGATGTGGAATAAATGGAGTGGGAGCTTTCTGATTCCTTTTTCCCTGGGTGTGAGGACTCTCAATGAAACTGGAATTCAAAGTGTTTTAAGGCCAAGAAGTTACCAAGATTTTAAAAGGGTGTTAGACAGACCCTCATATGTGACTGTCCAGGTTATAATGGCAAATGCTAACAGTGCTTTGGAAGCACTGAAGGTTGAGTTACCCTTTGTTTAGGGTTCGATCAAAGCCATAGGGTTTGTGTGAGGGGTCTGAATGTGGCCACAGCGCTGTAAACGCTGTCCCCGAGGGCTCAGTTAAGTGTGACAATTTCCAGTTTCTCAAGTCAGAAATACATCCTTCTTCTAGCAGCTTTTTAATGTGACATGTTGAAACCTGAAAGCCTCAGCAGCACATGGGCCACGTGGGTGCTTGAAACCAGCACGTAATGGGACACGTGCTTCAGCACTTGGGCTGATTTTAGTGCCCGTAACACTAATTAGCCATCTCTTCGGAGCCCGGTGAGCGTGGCGGGCATCTTGCAGGTGCATGAAGATGATGTGGACATTAGTGCCCACCTGCTGTGCCAGCCCGGTTGGAGCCCCAGCTGGCGGCTCTGCCGTGGCAGGACCCCAGCGTGCGGTGGGCGCAGGCGGGCAGAGCTTCCCCTCTCCTGCCCGCAGCCAGGGCAGGACCTGCGCCATGCTCAGGGGCATCTCTCCTACTCTTTCCTTTGCTGTCAGGTTGCTTCAGAGTTTCTTCCTCTTTGTCTCTGCTGGAAAATGTGTGACTGCAACATGAGCGGAGTTCATGACTGGGTGTGAAATAAGTCTTGGGCAGGGAAGGAGCGGAAATTATAAATTATTATTCTCTCATGAAACGTGGTTTTACCCAGGCAAACCAGTGCTGGTGGCAGTCCTGGAAGCACTTCTGAGCAGAACAATTTCTGCAGATGTTCACAAAAGCAAATAGAGAAAACGAGAAGATCAAACTCAACTTTGATTTCTTAGTCAAGGAATTTTTCAAACTCCGAGGACGTGAGTATGAACGGGACGTGAACATGACCTGAGTTTTGCTTTCTCCATGATGTGGCGTTTCTCAGAGAGGTGACACGTGGCACTTGGTGAGGGCTATTTCTGGCTGACCCCCACCTTGGGACAGGGGGCAACATCAAGGCAGCAGCAAAGCTGCTATCTTCCTTCTTGACATGAGTGCTGAAGGCTTCCCAGAATTGTTCCTCAAGTTTATGCCTTTATTGTACTGGTTTTGCCTGCTTTGACCTAAAACTGTGAGAGTTTTGACAGAAGGGCAGATACTGAAAAGATGTGTCCCACTGTCGCCTGGTGCTTACGGCTGTGCAGGAGGTGAAAGCTTTGGAAAGCAAGGCCTGTGGGTGCTGAACAGGCAGCCAGCATTTTGGGCTTGAGAGATCTGGAAATAACAAGAGAGAGCATTACACCAGCTCCTCCTTTGAGCTGTGACTGTTTCCTGAGTTTGAGTTTGTGTACTTTAAAAAAACAACAAACAACCAAACAAAAAAAACCCAAACAACTGAAAAAACCACTACCATTTTGGTGGGTGGTTCTTCCTACTCACAAGCAGGCTGTTCTGGTTTCTTCCAGAAGAACAGCTCGATGATGGGTCTTCTCCCCATACAAGATGAGTTAGGTTTATTAGCATCTTCCTTTATTTATGTATGTATTGATTTATTTATTTAGATAATTGCTCCTGGTTCACAGTCACAGGGGAAGGAAGTGTTCAAAGCATTAGTGGGTTGTGTCATGTACAATGTGCCTGGATACTTGTAAGTCCTCTATTTTGTTTTTACACTAAAATTCTGGTTCATAAAACTTGAAACCTCTTTGTCCTTTCTGAGAAATGAGCGGGAACATCTTTGTCATCTGCGTAACTTAAACTGCTGACATTTCATTTGTGCCAAATGACTAAAAGTGCTTTACTGGTTTAAAATATGAAATATTTTATTTTGTAGTACGTTTGCTGAGTAAGCAGTGTGCTTCCTCCAGTCATGAAGATGATTTCTGCTTTCATTGTGGAAGGCAATATAAGTGTAGTATTTGCATTTCTAGTCTTAAATTAATGTATTTTTAAATACCCTACTTGAAATTGAAGACTAAGGTTTTCAGCTCAGGATAAAGCTGTGTCGCTAAGGCAAAGGAAGGGGCTCACCGTCATTGCAAAATCATCAGCCTCAGTGCCTCTGGGAAAAAAATAGTCCTAAAAGTCTCCTCTCCTCCCCCTCATCTAAAAACATTTTCTATTTGTCTTTTCTCTAGCCCAGGCATGACATCAACATTAGTACATAACAACTTTATGGTGGTAATCAAAAGAATAAATACCAGATTTACAGCCTGATTTCCATTAACTTAAGAAATAAAGTTAGTTGGGTTTTGTTTTCTCTGACGATTTCTGGCTGTATCGGTGACCTTATTGAGATTAAAGGTGAAAGTTTTAAAAAATAATAAAAAAAGGCAAATTTTGAAACACAGGAGGAAGAGCAGTCTTCGATGGGCTTAATGTCAGCTGAGGGAATTGAAAAGAAAATTATTTGAATTCTCTACCAACGTGTTCATTCTGTTCAGGTTGGTTGGAGAACAGGAGCTCAGATGTCTTTTGCAATGTACAGACTTGTTCATACACGTGTTCTTGTGTCTTGGACAGCTCCTATAGTCAATGTACTTGAAGTTACATACTTCAAAGAAGTATCTATAGATTGCACTATGTATTTATATATGTATGTCTGTTCATCCAGAGAGACGACGTGTTACACTGAAGCAGTCATGTCTGCTGACCTTTAGGCAAAAAGTATTTCTTATAATAGAATCCCACCTTATCCCCAGATGTCAAACATGTATTTTCACGTTTTAAAAAAAAAAGCGTGTGCAATCTCAAGGGAGGACATTCTTGTCTGTGTCATTGGTGTCTGTCTCATCATAAAATAATGTGATTTCTCCTCCAGCTTCAACTGGAGAATCCCACAAAGGAAAAGAGGAGGAGGTTCAGAGCAGCAAGTGACTCCTCACATCAACTAAATCCCAGAACCACAGGCAATAGCTTAGGTGAGTTACATTTCAGTACGTTGCCAGAACAAGAGAGAATCCTACAGAACTTCGTGGTAGCTCTGTAGTCAGTTTAACAAGGGATCAGCCTTTGTGCTGCAATTATTGAACTTTCTAAGGATCAGAGCATAGCAAAGATGTGAAAAGGATTTTCTGGGAGAAAGACTGGATGATTTGGACTGTTTAAGCTCAGTAGAGAGGAAGTGATTAATGAGGGATGTTACTATGAACTGCCAAGCAAAAGAATTCAAAATTAGCCAGAAAAGAGCAATGCTCCCTTAACGGTGTGTTTTGATTCTCTGCAGAAATTCATTGGGATGTGATTTCAGGGGGGAGCAGAGCTCAGTCTTATAGGTAAGGCTGGATGTGTTTTTGCATCAGGAGAGGAATCACAGAAACAATGTATAGATTTTTTTTCTTTAAATGCAAGAAAGTGAAACCTCTCCCCTGTGTTTTTAAGCAAGTATCACAGCTCCTTCTGCTCCTCCAGCAGCTCCCTGGGACAGATTCTGCAGCGCAAGGACAAACAGGCAAGCAAAAGAGCCTCAGAGAAGTAAAACTATCTATGAGTTGGTTTGTGCTCTGCCTTCCCAAAGGTACAGCCATTCCTAACGCAGGGAAAAAGGTTCCTCAGTCAAGGGGGAGCTGCCTCGTGCTGCTGTCTTCTTCTGAGATGGTTGTTACCAGGAGGAGGAAGATCTCTCGGTGCCACTGGCATCCTCACTGTTCCCCTGGGCTAGAGGCGCAGCGACGGAGGCTGTGTTTGGTCCAAAGGAGGAGGCTGGGAGCTGAGACACTGGGCTCTGGGCAGCAACGGAGGTGCCTGTCCTGCGAACCGCCCCTCCAGCCTGCTCTCGTGTTTGGCTGCTCCTGTCTGTTAGTTCCTTCTTGCTAATGGAGTAATTCCTGTGTCCTGCTGAAAAAGGTCCCTGCTTGCAAGGGGCGAAGCAGTGGCAGCTCCAGCCTGGTGGGGCAGGTGAGCGCTGTGCCCTGCCTGTGGAGCTCCTCTGGTGGAAGCAACCACCAGAAGACACCTCATCACGGATCTTGCAGGGCTTGTGGTGGGAGTGACGTGAGCCTGCAGGGCTGGGAGAGTGAGTAGTGTGAGACCTTCTTCCAAAATCCCCAGGGGTGTGTCAAGATGCCCCAGATGTTAATGGATCTTTCAGGTTGGGAGCTGAAGACAGCGAGTTACAGTGTAGTTGTGTTGCTTTCCTATATGGATTGATTGCAGAAGGTGATCTGCCTTAACCTTGCAGTCCTGGAGCATGTTGACCCTGGCAGGGTTTTGGTGTTTTATGACAGCAGAGCCTGGAGGTAGATCCATCCAGAACCTGCTGTGATTTCTCGTTCACTTTGTGGTGTACGTTAGAGTTGTATCCCAATGTTAAAGGAGCAAAATAATAAAATGTTTTTATGAATGTCTCCTGCAGTGAGTAGCCACAGGCACCAGCCATGCCTGAGAACTGTTCTGGTCTTCACGTCTCCAACAGAAGCCCACCAGCTCCTCCAGCAACGGTGTTCCTGGCAGACCCTAGGAGTGCGTGTGAGGGATAGGGTATTTAACATAAACTGGCTCGTTTGACTGCAGCTCTGGAAGCTCTGCTACAACTTATTTTTGTATGATTCTCAACTTACAGGGGAAATCAGCATTCAACTTCCCAAACTGTATCTTACGGAAAATACAGGTATCAAGTGGAGCACTAGAAATCCTTTAAAGGCTTGAGGTGCTTTTTCTTTTTCACATCTTTTGAAGATGAGCATTTATAGCCCATCATTTCTAGTTCATGACAATCACTTTGCTGAACTGTTGCTAGAGGAATCAATAGATCCAAGCTTCTTGTTTCAGGAAGGTAATTAACACAGTAGTGAAGGCCTTTGAAACAGCTTTACTGGCTCTGCAAATTGAGATCATGACTATAACAAGGCACAATTTGGACTCCATAAAAAGGTCTGTTTCTCTATTTGTGGTTAAGAAAGACAATACAAACATTGCCAGGGTCAAAAGGGAGAGCCTATCCCAGGGGGTCTAGCAGGGTACCAAACTAATTCAGTCAAATTCAAGAAAAAGCAATGTTGTCATCAGCACAATATTTCGACTTCTGAGAAAAACTTTTCTTCAGTCCAGGAAGGGAGATTGAGCTCAGGAAACTTTTCATGAATCATTTTCAGCCCATAAGTAACTGGATTTTATCATACAGAGACCCTGAGTGAAGCTCATTTCCTACGAATATACCAAGTGATAAATATCATTGCAGATAAAACTAACACTAGAGGCAATGTAGGCCCACTGGTGAATGAGGAGGGTGCCCTGGTGACAGAGAATAAGAAGAAGGCAGAGTTACTGAATGCCTTCTTTGCCTCAGTCTATACTGCTGGAGGCTATCCTGATGAGCCCCGGAACCCTGAGGCTCCTGAGGAAGTCAGGGTAGAGGAGGATCTACCCTGGTTGATTAGGGACCAGTTAAGCAACCTGGCCATCCATAAATCCATGGGTCCTGATGGGATGCGCCCACGGGTGCTGAGGGAGCTGGCGGATGTCATTGCCAGGCCACTTGCCATCATCTTTGCTAAATCGTGGGGAATGAGAGAGGTGCCTGAGGACTGGAGGAAAGCAAATGTCACTCCAGTCTTCAAAAAGGGCAAGAAGGAAGACCCAGGTAACTATAGACCGATCAGCCTCACCTCCATCCCAGGAAAGATAATGGAACAACTTATCCTTGGTGCTGTCTCTAGGCATATCGAGGATAAGAGGGTCATTAGGGGCAGTCAACAGGGCTTCACCAAGGGGAAGTCGTGCTTGACAAACCTGATAGCCTTTTATGAGGACATCACCCAGTGGGTGGATGATGGTAGAGCAGTGGATGTGGTCTCTCTTGACTTCAGTAAAGCATTTGACACAGTCTCCCACGGCATCCTCACAGCTAAACTGAGCAAGTGTGGTCTGGATGATCGGGTAGCAAGGTGGATTGTGAACTGGCTGAAGGATAGAAGCCAGAGAGTAGTGGTCAATGGGACAGAGTCCAGTTGGAGACCTGTATCCAGTGGAGTCCCTCAAGGGTTGGTACTGGGACCAGTATTGTTCAACATATTCATCAATGACTTGGATGAGGGAATAGAGTGCATGGTCAGCAAGTTTGCGATGACACTAAACTGGGAGGAGTGGCTGACACACCTGAAGGCTGTGCTGCCATTCAGAGAGACCTAGACAGGCTGGAGAGTTGGGTGGGGAGAAACTTAATGAAATACAACAAGGGCAAGTGTAGAGTCTTGCATTTGGGTAAGAACAACCCCATGTACCAGTACAAGTTGGGGACTGAACTGTTGGGGATCAACACAGGGAAAAGGGACCTGAGCGTCCTGGTGGACAGCAGGATGACCATGAGCCAGCAATGTGCCCTTGTGGCCAAGAAGGCCAATGGCATCCTGGGGTGTATTAGAAGGGGTGTGGTTAGTAGGTTGAGAGAGGTTCTCCTCCCCCTCTACTCTGCCCTGGTGAGGCCGCATCTGGAGTATTGTGTCCAGTTCTGGGCCCCTCAGTTCAAGAAGGACAAGGAACTGCTTGAGAGAGTCCAGCGCAGGGCCACAAAGATGATTAAGAGAGTGGAGCATCTCCCTTATGAGGAAAGGCTGAGGGAGCTGGGTCTCTTTAGCTTGGAGAAGAGGAGACTGAGGGGGGACCTCATTAATGTTTATAAATATGGAAAGGGTGACTGTCATGAGGATGGAGCCAGGTTCTTCTCAGTGGCATCCACTGACAGGACAAGGAGAAATTAATATAAGCTGGAACACAGGAGGTTCTACTTAAACATGAGGAAGAATTTCTTCTCAGTAAGGGTAACAGAACACTGGGACAGGCTTCCCAGAGAGGTTGTGGAGTCTCCTTCTCTGGAGATGTTCAAAACCCGCCTGGACGCATTCTTGTGTGATCTGATCTAGGTGGTCCTGCTCCGGCAAGGGGATTGGACTAGATGATCCTTTGAGGTCCCTTCCAATCCCTAACATTCTGTGATTCTGTGATTGTGAGGGCACATCTCACCCAAGGGCAGACACACATGCATGCGCATTTGCTATTGGAGTCTCACTAAGACTGATTTCCTCAGAAGGAAACTTCTGGGCTCAGAGCAAGAACATCTGACAGGAGACCACATCAGAAACAGTTACAGCTTTTGTCGTTTTTCTGGCCAGCACACAGTAGGTCTTTCAGATGGAGAACTTGGGCTGTTTAATCTGCCTGAAGGGTCAAGGCTTGTTGAACATAGTCATGATAGCTATGTTGCCCCGTATATGCTTCTGGAGGTGTTCTGCTGCCTGCCAGGCCACCCAAATGCCTCACCTCCTCCTCTTCAATAGAAACACCTGAGATGCTGCTGTCTTGCAGCAATTTGTCTTAAACCACACCTCTGGCAGAGATAAGAGAAAGCAGATTTCTTTAGCTGATATGTGGCATTGGTTGAAAAATAGTCATGTTTATGATGTTTTTAGAAGGCACTTCTTTAGGTTTATCCCAAATTGAGCTGTCTCGTGTGAGTGGGAGGAAGCCTGGCTAAGGAATGCTGATCATGAGAGAAACTCTTTTTACTGCAGATAATTTGCAACATCACAGGGAAAAAAAAGAAAAAGAAAAAAAAGAAAAAAAAAAAAGGAAATTCTACATCAGCTACTTGATGTTTGATACATGAAGCTCAGAGGGAAGTACAAGTGCATCCTTCATCAAGTGAAGAATCTCATTTTAAGAGTTGTTTCCATGGTAGTTTAAGCCTGTATGTGTACATCACTCCCTGGAACTCTGCTGGCCAGAAAAAACTCCAAGAGAAGGCATCTACATGACTTTTCAGTGGCGTGAACCCAATAGCCAACAAATTAAATACCTAAACTTTTCTAAGTTCTTACACAAGTGATTAAAGGCTTATGGAATTTGTATGTGAAACCGTTACCGAATGCAATACATAAGTGGTGGCCACAATAAGGAAGAAAGCACAGGTTTCCCTTCCTTTATGTTAGTGCTTTGACCTCTGACTGTGCTCGATTTACACTTGCTTTACCTGGCCCGGAAACTCTTTGCCTGTTCTATGCCAAAGCATTAGAGCTTTGGCAGATTTTGGGTGAAGCCCAATCTGCCAGAGAAGGTCCATCTCTGCAGCAGACCCATGTGGCCTGAAAGCGAATTGACTGGCTGGTGACTACTGCCCAAACTGAGGTGCACGTGGACGTGTCCTTAAGGACTAGACCAGTTGCTGACTGGTGCATCAGGGGGTTTTGCCACCAACTTTACTGCATGGCATAACCTTGGGTGGCCAAAGTGGAAAGAGTGTTGGAAAGAAACTCTTGGCACCTTTTCCAGGCCAAAGTCACTGCTACAGAGCAGGAACCTGTGCGTGTTTTCTCAACTCCAAGGCTTCATCCTGAGCTCATGGAGAAAAAGGGTCTATGAAGTGGTTGCTAGTCAAAACTGTTTTGCCAAATAGTCTCCCCTTTTGTGACTGCCTGGCAGTTTGCAGGGCTGCTCTGGTTTCTTTGCACATGTTCTTCTAGGCGTATGGAATTCCTCTAAACCTGCCCAGACCAACCTGCCAAATCCACCTGTCAAACCATAAGCCTTTTTGCACCGAGTGATCGATCTTGGGAGTTGCTGTGTTACTTGCAGCGCGTTGCTATGAGCATGGGCCACCACCGAACAGCCTCTCCTGGGGGCCAAACCCCACGTCACTCACCCACCCGCCTCCCAGCTTCATCACTGTGGGTCTGTAAGGGCTAATCCTCACCTATACTAGTGTGAATACTGCAAGAGACAATCCTCCTTTGGCCCTGATAGTAAGACCCATCAACACTGGGAATAAAAGTCAGATCCCTCCCTTCTGCTGGTTACCAAGTGCATGAGACAAGCACTGCAAACCTGGCAAAAGACAGCGTTTTGCACAGGAGAAACAGGGAGCTTTTACTTGAACTGCAGTGCAAATTTCTCAGCTTGCCTTTGCTTCTTTGGCAAGCTGGGAATTATTTCCAAGCCAGAGGAAACAGAGGCTTGTTCCTGCCACTATACAGCTTGTTTGCTTGTTATAAGAGAACCTGAAGGTGTCCGTACACATGAACCCAGTGAAAGGCACAATGAGAAATTGCCATACAAGCAGTTTCTTCCACTGGAACTGTATTCACTGATAATCTCTGAGCACGTGTAACACACCTGAGACAAATAACTTCTTTCTTTCAACAGAAAATGTTCTTTTAGTACTAAGTGTTTTGGATAATAATTATCTTTTCCCCCAGTATCAAACAGTATTTCTGTAATATAAAAATGCTAAGTGTATTTTAAGCTTTATAAGAAGCTCATCTCATAGCAACTATAGCACTTGCCACTGGGAGGTCCTGATCCAGTGGTGGCTGCAGGAAAGGAAAAGAGTGACATCGGTTTCTGTGAGCTTTGGGCATAGCTCAATGGACATACTGTGGTGATTTAAGTTTCTCAGTTATGGTAAGACTTAAATCAGATTTTTTTCTGTAAATGGGAACATTAACTCCGTTTACTAGGTATTGCTGTAGTCTCTACCAGATTTGACTTCCCTGTGTCTTGGGTCAGAAGTAGTTCAACAGTCACCTTCACAGAAGAAACAGTATGTGTCAGCAGGCAAGTACCTTATATATAATGCTACTTCATAATTTGTACTCATTTTCAACATAATTTTCAGCTGTTCAATCTTCCAAGTGTTGTAAAAGATATTCTGGCTAAACAGGAGTCTCGCTGGCAGTGCCAGACAAAGTAGCTTGTGATATACAAGGGAAGGCAGATGACAGTGCAGCCATCACGCATTTCTTGGCGAGGCAAAAAAGCATGGTCAAGAACAGATTGGGAAAATTTCAGAATTAAGTCAATGGCAAGGAATGATAAATTTATTTTGAAGTAGGAATTTAAGTGATCAGAATCAGTTCTTTAAATAATATGTGATGCTGTCAGCACCTAAATTAATATTGTGTTAACTGCATTAAAGGATAAGTGATACATCAGAGCCATCTACTAAAATAGATGCTCTTGCAACAGAAGACAATTGTTTTAAATCTTTTTCTTTCTTTTTTCGCCAAATTTGGTGTTGCTGACAAGACGAGAGCCTTTTTATGCCATTGTGTGAGGTGTCTGAGACGGTCACGTGGGCGCGCGCCGCCGGTGCCTGACAAAGCCCATAGCGCATAACTGACACCACGTACAATGAAAGCTCCATGTAACCACATTTTTGTTAACTCTCTGAAAACTCAGGAACACGAACAATGCAGGTCACGGAGAGTTTCGTATTAAAGTGAAATGAGATACATTAATTACGTAGTAGTGTTAACAAGCAAAAGATTTCAAAAAAAAATCCATTTTATTTAAGAATGAGGGGCAAAGCAGTAATCTAATTTCAACTCTCTTCCTGAGCTTGTGTGTCAGTGCTGCTGTTTCATGTTAATAGCCCTATCACACCTGGCCGACGCGAATGTGGGGGTCCTGAGGTGGCTGCACCACAGCATTTCTGTAGGGCTGTGAGCAAATCCACAGCTGGAAATCAAATGTAATGAAATTTCCCTTTCTTCCCTGGGTGCTACAGGGTATGAGGAGGTTGGATGAGGCTGGATGCTACAGTAACTACCACCACATAAGTACTCAGATACTGCTTGAAATAATTATTTAACTCTTGTGGAGTAAATGCTGATTCAAAGGCAAAATAACACCAGTGGGCAATGGATTCTGGAAGAAATGGAAGATCTCTGCAGTAGCCAGTGAAAGGATCTGGTTTAGTGGGCAGGAGGTGAGAAAGGACTCCTTTCTTGTGGACAGGGAGCCTCTGACAGCTGTGGGAATGGTCACACCGATTCTGACACTGGACTCTGTTCACACATCAGAGCTCTGTAGTGTAAGTGCAAGCAGAAGGGGATGGCAGCCAACTGATGCCCATGGGGCTGGACCCAGGTCAGAGGAGACCTGAGGCACAACAGGACTGTGAAAGCTGTGGAAAGGGCAGGATATGATTAGCCACACTGGAAGAACAAAAGAGATCCACTGTAAAGCAGCCCCTAAACCTGGACTTTAGAATCATAGAATCATAGAATCATAGAATCGTTAGGGCTGGAAGGGACCTTCAAAGGTCATCTAGTCCAACCCCCCTGCAAGGAACAGGGATATCTCCAACTAGATCAGGTTGCTCAGGGCCTTGTCCAACCTGGCCTTGAACGTCTCCAGGGATGGAGCATCCACCACCTCTCTGGGCAACCTGTTCCAGTGTTCTACCACTCTCATGGTAAAAAATTTTTTCCTAATATCCAACCTGAACCTACCTCCCTCTATTTTAAAACCGTTACCCCTTGTCCTATCATAACTGGCCCTCCTGAACAGCCTCTCCCCATCTTTCCTGTAGGCCCCCTTGAGGTACTGGAAGACTGCTATAAGGTCACCCCGGAGCCTCCTCTTCTCCAGGCTGAACAGCCCCAACTCTTTCAGCCTGTCCTCATAGGAAAGGTGCTCCAGCCCTCTTATCATCTTCGTGGCCCTCCTCTGGACCCTCTCCAACTGGTCCATGTCCTTCTTATGTTGGGGACTCCAGAACTGGACGCAGTACTCCAAGTGAGGTCTCACGAGGGCAGAGTAGAGGGGGAGAATCACCTCCCTCGACCTGCTGGCCACGCTCCTCTTGATGCAGCCCAGGACGCGGTTGGCCTTCTGGGCCGCAAGAGCACATTGCCGGCTCATGTTGAGCTTCTCGTCCACCAGTACTCCCAAGTCCTTCTCCTCAGGGCTGCTCTCGATCCATTCACCGCCCAGTCTGTATTTATGCCTGGGATTGCCACGACCCAGATGTAGGACCTTGCATTTGGCCTGGTTAAACTTCATGAGGTTGGTACGGGCCCACCTCTCCAGCCTGTCGAGGTCCCTCTGGATGGCATCCCTCCCTTCCAGCGTGTCGACGGCACCACACAGCTTGGTGTCATCGGCGAACTTGCTGAGGGTGCACTCCATGCCACTGTCCACATCACCGACAAAGATGTTGAAGAGGACCGGGCCCAACACGGACCCCTGAGGGACGCCACTCGTGACCGGTCTCCACTTGGACATTGAGCCGTTGACCACTACTCTCTGAGTGCGGCCATTGAGCCAATTCCTTATCCACCGAGTGGTCCATCCATCAAACCCATGCCTCTCTAGTTTAGAGAGAAGAATGTCGTGCGGGACAGTGTCAAAAGCTTTGCACAAGTCCAGGTAGATGACATCCGTTGGTCGACCCTTGTCCACCGATGTTGTCACCCCATCGTAAAAGGCCACCAAGTTGGTCAGGCACGATCTGCCTTTGGTGAAGCCATGTTGGCTGTCACCCACCACCTCCTTGCTCTCCATGTGCCTTAGCATGGTTCCCAGGAGAATCTGCTCCATGACCTTGCCAGGCACAGAGGTGAGGCTGACCGGTCTGTAGTTGCCCGGGTCCTCCTTGTTCCCCTTTTTAAAAATGGGGGTTATGTTCCCTCTCTTCCAGTCATCGGGGACCTCGCCAGACCGCCACGACTTCTCGAATACAATAGCCAGTGGCTTGGCAACTTCATCCGCCAGTTCCTTCAGGACCCGCGGATGGATCTCATCAGGTCCCATGGACTTGTGCACCTTCAAGTTCCTCAGATGTTCTCGAACCTGGTCTTCAAGTACAGTGGGCGGTGGTTCATCCTCACAGTCCCTGCTAGTTCTTTCCACAGCTTGGGTGGTAAGACAAGAGGCTTTACCAGTGAAGACTGAGGCAAAAAATTCATTGAGTACCTCAGCCTTCTCTATGTCCCGGGTAACCAGAGCACCAGTATCCTTCCGGAGGGGGCCTATGTTCTCCTTGGACTTCCTTTTGTCCCCTACATACCTATAGAAGCATTTCTTATTGCTTTTTATATCCCTTGCCAAATTCAATTCCTTTAGGGCTTTAGCCTTCCTCACTTGATCCCTGGTCACTCTTACAGCTTCTCTGTATTCCTCCCAGGCTATCTGTCTCTGCTTCCACCCTCTGTAGGCTAACCTCTTCATTTTCAGTTGGTCCAGGAGCTCCTTGCTCATCCACGCCGGCCTCCTGGTCTTTTTGCCCGACTTGTTCTTCGTCGGGATGCACCTCTGCTGAGCTTGGAGAAGGTGCTCCTTGAATGTGGACCAACTTTCCTGGGCCCCTTGTCCCTCCAGGGCCGCCTCCCACGGCACTTTGCCCATCAGGTGCTTCAAGAGGCCGAAGTCCGCCTTCTTGAAGTCTAAGGTACAGAGCTTGCTGAATGGTTTCCTTGCTGCCCCATGGATCTTGAACTCCACTGTGTCGTGGTCACTGCAGCCAAGGCTATCCTTAAGTTTCACATCGCCCACCAGTCCCTCCCTGTTGGTGAGCACAAGGTCAAGCATGGCACCCCTCCTTGTCGGCTCCTCTATCACCTGCAGGAGGAAGTTGTCATCCACGCATTCCAGGAACCTCCTGGACTGCCTGTGCCCTGCCGTATTGTCTCTCCAACAGATGTCAGGGTGAAGATATAATGAAAACTATGTTAAACAATGTGAACTCCAGCCAGGATAACCAGCCTCTGGAAAATGAGCAGGGAAGATTTTGTTTAATTTTGAAAATCTGAGCCAAGTTCCCCGGTGGAGATGTGAAATACTTTGGTCTGTGGGATGTCTCATGGTTTTCTGCGCACAGGAATTTGTGCATATCATTTTTTGAGGGCTACAAGAGATTTGGGGAAAGCCTGAGTCTACCTTGATTTTGCCAAGCAGAAAAGAGGCCACTGGAACAGGCTGTTTCTTCATCCCAGAAGAAAATGTGAGCAACTGAGAGGAGCGATAAGCGCTGTGGAGTGGGGCTTTAAAACGGCGAAACTGAGGTGATGTGATTCTGATCGACTGGAATTTTTCCTCAGAAAGGGGAACTGCTGTCCGATAGACACCGGCCATCACTGCACACCTGGATTCCAGCAAAGCTTTCCAACCTAGAAATCTATGAAATCTATGAAGATTCGGTTCGGAAGATGAGTTAAATGGGCTCAGCCAGAGGTGTCACTCGGAAACATGCAGGTGGCTGCGCTTGGGGCTGAGGAACTGGGTTACAATGACAGAGGGACATTTTCTGCCTCACCTTAACCACACAGTGCACCCACCCAACAGCTTTCCTTCAGACCTGCTACTCTCTAAGGCTATCCTAAAACTGCTAAATAAAATAAATCCCCGCTCCTGAGGCACCAGGAGGACGGTGCCCACGGTGCTCCAAGCCAGCCCTGTCTTCAGCAGATTTGCCATGGAGAGGTGGGTGGCAGAGCCCCTACCAAGGCAGTGTGGGCATCCAGTGCCTGATGCTCATGCTCACAGTCTGCTCCTGCAGTTTTGTCAGCAGGTGACCCCATCAGACAGGCCAGAAGGGGAAAAACAAGCGGAAACTATGGCAATGTATAAAGGGCAGTGCAGGCTTCTAGGCAGGCTTTTTTTAGCGAGTAAAAGAGGGCAACAATAAAGAAAAATGATGAGTGCCAACATTAAGACTGGTTAGGAGTTAAACGAGTAATGATGAACAATGATAACAATGTCCAGTGTAAACCTCAGGCTGGGCTTTCTTTTGAGCTCATGCTTCCTCAGGTATCCACCTGGAAGCTTTTGGACAAAACACAAGAGAAACAGGCCATGGCACCAGCATGCAGAGTGCCAGAGCCCTGCGGGCTGGATGAAGCCCTGCTTCCCTCTGCCGTCCTCCTGTCCCCCGAAACCCCAACCCCTGCAGCAGCCCCCTGCCCCTCCACCGGCCCCAGGAGCCCGTGACACAAACCCGCCAGCAGCTCAGCTCTAGCAAAACGTGTTTTGCTCAGCTTCAGACAGCACCTTGCTACCTTTTGTTTTCACGTTGGTTTGATGTGCAGCTTGCTTAAAAGAAATAGAGGAAAAAGGAAAGAGCTAAAAGAAGAAAGATCCGGTTTGGCTGTTGGTGTCACTCCACAGAGACATGAAAGCTGCCTTCACGATGTTATCAGCAAACCGTGTGTGATGAAGTTGGACCATGAAGGTGCACTTTTGCTCTGTTATTATTGATATTGATTTCTTCCCTAAGCAATATGTCAATGCTGCATTACCTCTGACAGACCTAGACAGAAAGATCTAATCAGTAGCCTTCAACCTGGCGATATTTATCCTCATCGTATATTCCTAGTGTACCAAGAAAGGAAATCCTAAACACTGTTTAAACCACTAAACAGCGACAGTGCATAAAGTATGAAGCTGATACCATATTAAATCAGGTTGTCTTGAGCGGTGTCCTACATTTCTGTGAAAGAAGGTTCTTGCTCACTGGTTTAGTTGTTCAGTTTATTTTAAACACATCAGGACATTTTTTTTGGAAGATGGAGATTTCTATCGAGCAGTGTTGGCCAGACTCCAGATTTCTTCTATTCATCTAGAGCTATAACAGCACTGAACACATAGCTGTGAGTGTGAAAGCAATGTTCACCCCTGCATTTTTGTTTCTGTTCAGTCCTCTTGTCCTTTTAGGCAGGATAATAGAAGTGCTGCAGTAAGCAGGGTCAAGTAGGATATGCCAGTGAGAAATGTTAAAATGAGACTATAGGCTGCGATTATGGGCTCTAATGTGTGATGAATCCTTTTTAATCACATGATATGAACTAATGTCACCGTTTATTATAAAACAACAAAGTGTTCAGCTACAGGAGGAATAGAATGGATGACGACTGCATTTTTAAATGTTTTGTTTAGGCAAGTACAGTGTGATCTTTTCAGATAACTAGGAAAACTGAAGTTAAAATAAGTGCAAGTATTTCCAGCTGGTTTCAGTTAGAAGAACTGTCTTTTCAGGGCATGACGATTCATCCACTGAAAAGAACTGAATGTTATAAGAAGTTAAACTCCAATTCTGTTCTAGAATTCTTTCTAGTGGTTATTTAATGATAATTGCTGAAGCTATAGACTTTGTTTTATGCCAAAATGTGGGAGGAAAAGTCTGAAAATACTACTGTCAATTTTGACATATCTTCAACTCTCCGTCTAATCTTCTAGTTACATATATCACAAAATATTTCTAGTATTCAAGACAGTCAAAAAATGTTGTACCTGAAGGGAAAGTATGTGGTGAGATATTCCAGTGCCATATCATCACTCAGAAATCGTGGTTACAACATTGTCACCAATGTGGGGGCCAGTCTGCCCCGCCCCCCCGTTGCTCCAGACCCTAGGGCTGACTTGTTGAATATATTCAGCCTTATACAACTAATTCAGTTTAATTCTTATCTAGTTTATTTCACAGGACCAGGAAAGGACAGTAACTCCTGGCAGGGGGTAGTGAGAACATCAGTGGGAAGCACTCACTTAAGTTGCCAGCAGCCAGGTTAACTTATTTGATGATAAAACTGGGAACACAATCTCTGGGTGGCCTTTTAAACTACTTGGAAGTCCTGGTTGGAAGCAAAAAGGAATTGCTATGATTTCCACTGCCTTCTGCCACCCCAAACCAGGGTGTCATGCCTCCCCTCCATACTACACAACAGCCCTGGTTCCTCAGCTTTCTGGAGCAGGAATCTACACTACACATCTTGTCACTCTGCTCCCTAATAATCAAATTTTAACTGAACATTACTATAAAGCTATATGTCACTGATGTCCTGGAGACTGCCTGTCTCCCCATGGCCCTGTGATTCGTTGGAACCTCAGCAACAGGACATTATTTGTTACACAGGTTTGAAATGCGTTGATTTAGACAAAAAGTGGCAAAAAATCCTCATGACTTGGGTTGTAAAATAGTTTTGTAAGACGGATTTTGGAAAGTATGTGAACTGGCAAATGTAAATTCCAGTGACAGTGTAAGAGCTTCTTCCATTGGCAGAACTGCAAGCTCATTAATGAGAACAGGTCACCATTCCTGCACGGGCTCTTTCTTAGCATGTGACCATATTTTTAGGTTTTTTGAAGGAAAGCTTTGCCTACAATTGTCTGGCTTTTACAGGATCTTTCCAGATAAATGATATAAATGTTGCCAGAGTCTTTCACAGTCACAGAAGAGTTGAGGTTGGAAGGAACCTCCAGAGGTCACCTAGTTCAACCCTCTCCTCAAGCAGGGCCACCTAGAGCCAGTTGCCCAAAACCACGCCCAGATGGCTTTTGAATATCAACAGTGATGGAGACCTCTTCACTTCTCTGGGCAACCTGTGCCACTGTGCGGTCACCTTCACAGTAAAAAACTGTTTCCTGATGTTCAGAGGGAACCTACTGCATTTCAGTTTGTGCCTGTTGCCTCTTATCCCATCGCTGGCCACCACTCGGAAGACTCTGACTCCGTCCCCTTTTCACCTTCCCTTCGAATATTTATATATGTTGATAAAATTCCCCTGAGCCTTCTCTTCTCCAGGATGAACAGTCCGAGCTCTCTCAGCCTTTCCTTGTAGAAGTCATGCTCCAGTCCCTTCGTCATCTTCATGGCCCTTCGTTGGACTCTCTCTAGTAGCTCCATGTCTCTCTTGTGCTGAGGAGCCCAGTACTGGACACAGCACTCCAGGTGTGGCCTCACCAGTGATGAGTAGAGGGGAAGGTTCACCTCCTTGGTCCTGCTGGTGTGCTCTGCCTAATGCAGCCTAGGACGCCATTTGCCTTCTTTGCTGCGAGGACATATCGCTGGCTCATGTTCAACTTGGTGTCCACCAGGAATCTCCAGGCCTTTTCTGCCAAGCTGGTTTCTTGATAGGTGACCTCCAGCACATACTGGTGCCTGGGGTTGTTCCTTCCCAGGTGCAGGACTTTGCACTTCTTGGTATTGAACTTCATGAGGTTCTTGTTGGCCCATTTCTCCAGCCTGTCTAGGTGCCTCTGGATGGCAGCACAATCATCTGGTGTATCAGCCACTCCTCCCAGTTTGGTGTCATCTGCAAACTTGCTGAGGGTACAGTGTGCCCCATCATCCAGATCATTAATTAAGATGTCAAGCAGGATAGACCCTGCTATTGACCTCTGGGTTACGCCACTAGTTGCAGGCATCCAACTAGGTTTTGTCCCATTGATCACCACATTCTGGGTCCAGCCATTCAGCCAGTCTCAATCCACCTCACTGTCTCCTCATCCAGCCCATACTTATGTTGAAAACCTTGCTGAAATCTAGGTACGCAATATCCACTGCTCTGCGCCCCCTTCTAGCAAGCCGCTCATTTCATGATAGAAGTTTGTCAAGTTGGTCAAGCATGACTTCCCCTTGAAGCTAAGATCTTTTTCTTGCAGCAGACAAGATGGACCAACATCCTCAGAAAAAGATCTCTTTTTTTCTTACTTAGATGCTGCTGCTAACTCCCGCTTTTCCAGGTCTGTTGAACAGCTATAAATAAACCAAATTAAATCAGTGTGTAACTGGGCATTCTGCTGCACTGACTTCCTTGTCAAGTGAAGCATAAGAGTGACAAAGTAATTATGAGGAACAGAGCTGCATCTCAGTGTCCAGTCATGTTCAAGCTTTACAAATGCACAATAAGAGAATTATAAAGTCGAGGTTTTTCTAAGCTGAGAAATCAGGACAAAACAGGAGAGCAAGAAAGAAAGAAAAAAATGTTAATTCTGCACATTTCCAAACAACAAGCAGTGAAAGAGAGTGAATGATTCAGTCCAGGTCAGATGGGAAGTCTGCAGCAAAGCTGGAACCTAAACCTCTGTCTTAGTCTTTCTCTAGATCCTCAACCCTAAAATCACTGTTATGCTCTTTATATATAGAAAATCTCCCCTAAGTAAGTTCTTGATGCAGGATGTCTCTTACAGTGATTATAATCAAATTATCTTCTAAGTGTACATTTGCAAAGTTTGCATCTCATTAACATTCACGTGTGTCAAAGTTCACACAGGAAATCATTAAATCTGGTTAGCATATGAAATCTCTGAAACCCAAGACAAATACTGTCTTCCCTGGAGACAGGGAAGTGCTGACGTCCATGGTGAGACAGGAGTTACTGGAGGATGGACACAGACCTGGCTGTATGTCAGAAAATCATTTTCTGTAGCCCTAAGAGTCAGTTGACTACATCCAGGAGATACGAGTCATTTGTCAGCTATGTATCACGTGCTTTTTTCATAGAGGCTTTTTCTCAACATGAACCCCTTCCTGCCATTATTTCAGTCTCTGAACACCTGGCAAGAGCACGATGCAATGTTCTGCATTTGAAGGACAAGACAAAGCACTGCAAAAAGCACAGGTGAAATGAAGAAGGCAGCTGCTGATTTCTGTGTCCACAGTACTTTCTCTTGCTTGGTTTCTGTCTCCCTCATAGTGATGACAGCAACAGGAGTTCAAAATCTGGCCTTTGGATCAGAAACATTTTCACACAGCTCTGCTAGAAGGAAAGGGAAATTAAGGTCAACAAGAAAGAAGTATCACTGTGTGTTATCAGAAATCATGTCCATGGTTTCCCATATCCTGGAGCTACATGATTTATGGCAGCACTGAAGACAATACTGCTAGAACATTGTGATACAGTGCCCCATCTAAGTGATCACCATGGAAATTTTTTATGTTTTAAAAGTATAAGTTGAAAAGGACTAAAGGAGCTAAAAGGAAGATCAACCAAGGAAAAGCATGCTGGAAAAACTTTGGACCTGCAGCACAACATTAGAAGGACCAATCATCAGCAATAGGAAAAAATCTGTAGGCCGCTCAAAGTTCATTCTCAGTACAACAACAGTTTATTCTTCATTGAGTAATCAGCGTAGGACACTGTCTTCCTTCAAAGCTCCTAGGAGAATTTATGTCCAAGGCAAGGCATTACCCTCTGGAGCTGGAGGAAGAGAAATGTCAGAGGACACCTGGCTATTTACCCTTGTTACCTCTTCAAGAGCGAGGATTATGTTTGCCATGTGAGTAGAATTTTACAAACTCAGATACTCAGAAAGGCCAGGCTTGATTATTCAGTGATGGAATTATTCTTGCGGTGGAACACACTCTTCTCAGAGAAAAACCTTTCATTTCTCAGGAGGTAACTTCGTAAGTGTGTCCATACAGTGATCATGGCCTCCACTTCCAGCTGGTTCTCTCTTGGTAGCTCTATTCTGCTGACATTGGGTGTGGACATTATGTGATATCAGTGTCTTTTCAAACTTTGACCTTCATAAAACAGCAGTTAACAAAAGCAGTATGAACAGCTTAAAAGGCAGGAAGAATGCCTGGAAAGCCCATGACTAAAGCAAAGCACTAAAACTGTGGCTGCTGTATGACAATAAGCAAACAAGCACGCCAGAAAAGTGAATTATTTATTAGTCAAATGTGTCCTAAGAAAAGGATTGCTCAGAAAAGTGTTTTGTTTCTCCTAATGGATGCTGAGGTCCCATATCCTTGTGCTGGGTGACGGGTGGGTTTCCTGCCTTTGGCTCACGAGCCCCAGGGCCTCCCTGACACTTCTGCCCTGGCTTGGGAAAGCACTTGCCAGAGAAAAACAGGAGAAATAAAGAGTTTGTGATGCACTGCAGAATCAGAGGATTGAGGTGTAAATTGCCATTGGGAAATACCATTGTCTCCCCATTGCCTACTGGACGAGCCTGCTTGAATGGGATGGACCAGCTGTGCAGCACATGGGCAGCTTGGATGAGATGTGTTCTGCCCTTCACATGGGGAAATGGGGCATGGAAGTAAGAGATGTTGCCTGAAGACTAACTTTGTATATGTTTGCGCTCTAAGATAGGTTTGTCTATTGTAGCTGGACTTTAGAAAGCACATTGCCATTCCCTGGTCCAGGTATCCCCTGCATTTGATGGGCTGCTCTGGGCTTTACCGTCAACTGTCCTTGGACTTCTGAATGAGCCCTTCAGAAGTCGTAGCAGGGTTATCAGATCTGTAGGGACGGAAGAGTAGAGCACACAAAACTTCCAGGAAAGTGGCTATTGTTATCCTTTGCTAATTTCTGAGGAAAGCAGGAGCCTCAACAGCCCATGTGGGAATATATGTGTACAGAAACTTAAATATCAGGTAGATTGATGACTATATTTCTGAGATGTGAAAATATGAACAATACAGAATTCTGATTTGTGCACATAAAAAATCCAGGTAGGATCAAAACTAGACAGGATTGACTATTTTGCCCGCCAGAAGAAAGCTTGTTCAGGTTTCCAACAGATAGGCTCTTCTGAAATTCAGAATAATTATTTTATTGGCAATATGAATAAATGCAAAACATCAGAATAGAAATAATAGAAGTAGAAATCAGACTGTGGCTGATATTTTAAAAGCAGTTTTGTTCTTTTAGAATATAATTTTTCATTTTGATGCCAAGCTTGTAGAAATGTGAGGAAGCCTTCAATACTTCTGGATCAAACCTATAAACTGGAAAGTTATTTTCTATTTTAAATATAATTCACTGATATGTGCCAACTCAGCTGTTCAACATGCACTGCTGGGACAGCGTTCACCATATATGCCTTCCTCATAGTTATATCCCATTGTGAAACTTCCCATAAGGGAGCATCCCATCATCACCCATTCTGTGATTCTGTGATCCTATGTGGGGGTATCACTTTAGAAACACCTTGCAGATGCTTAGGGGAAAGCATTAAGACCTGGATTTCAAACACATGGTTCTCAAGCAAAAAATTTATGAAAGGAGAATCAAGAGCCAGAAATTAGCATCACACAGATTTTTGCCATGTTGAATTATTTCACGTTCAATGAATGCTTCCTGAAATCATCTGGCTCTGTTGGCACTGTAAAATACTGGGGGTTTTATACAAAGTAAAATTCTAGCAAATTTAATATAAGCCCAAATACTTGCAAATGATTTTTTTCCTCTAGTTTTTCTATTCCTGGTAAAGCAGATTCAGTGTTATCAACAATACAATTTCTGAGAGGATGGATCGGCAGGACTGAGAAAGCTACGGAGATGATTAAATTGAAAAAATGTTGAGCATGGCAGGTCTGGAGGTGTAGTCACCTCCTTACAGTATCCTGAATCTCCTTTCTGACCACAGGAATCATCACTTTCTGAATGAGGGTTGTTGATATGACTCTAACACGTGTCCACCCAGGCTGGTTTGGGATGGAGACACAGAAACCCTACAATAGCTGTGTATGGCCTCATATGCTTCTTCAAGCAAAAAGAAATTTAGAGGTTTGTTTGGCAGTTGTCAATATAGAGTATATATAAAATAAAAAAAAGCAACTGAGAAATTGAAAACAAAATAGTTTAGAAAAAGGTAACCAATTTTATTTTCTCAAAAACCATAAGGGATTGTGATTTTCTTTTGTTTGCCTTTTATTGTGCAGACAGCAAAACTTGTTCCATCTTAGAGTATCTACCTGGAAGCAAATAGCCTGTGTAAGGTCTATTCACCAAAAAAAAACAGTGGCGTTGATGTTAAGTAAATCAGTGCAAAGTGCTAGAGCAGCCTGAGCTAATTGCTCTAATGGCACTGTCTGCTTTGCCTCTACTAGATGTAGGCATTTATGTTACAACTTCATGAGAACAATGTCCGTGAATGCAATAAATAGAATAGAATCAATATGGACAACCCTTTCGGTGAAGAAATTTTTCCTAATATTCAATCTAAACCTCCCCTGGCACAACTTGAGGCCATTTCCTCTTGTCCTATTGCTTGTTACTTGGGAGACTGACACTCACCTCCCTACAACCTCCTTTCAGGGAGTAGTAAGAGCGATAAGGTCTCCCCTGAGCCTCCTTTTCTCCAGGCTAAACAACAACAGTTCCCTCAGCTGCTCCTCATAAGACTTGTGCTCTAAACCCTTCACCAGCTTTGTAGCCCTTCTTCGGACACGCTCCAGCACCTCAAGATCTTTCTTGTAGTGAGAGGCCTAAAACTGAGCACAGTACTTGATGAGTGGCCTCCCCAGTGCCAAGTACAGGGGGACAATCACTCCCATAGTCCTGCTGGCCACACTATTTCTGATACAAGCCAGGATGCTTTGGCCTTCTTGGCCACCTGGGCACACTGCTGGCTCATATTCAGCCAGCTACTGACCAACATCCCCAGGTCCTTTGCCACTGGGCAGCTTTCCAGCCACTCTTCCCGAAGCCTATAGTGTTGCATGGGGTTGTTCTGACCCAAGTGCAGGACCCAACACTTAGCCTTGTTGAACCTCATACAATTGTCCTCGGCCCATTGATCCAGCCTGTCCAGATCCCTCTGTAGAGTCCTCCTACCCTCCAGCAGGTCAACACTCCCACCAAACTTGGTGTCATCTGCAAACTTTCTGAGGGTGCACTCGGTCCCCTCATCCAGGCCACTGATACGGATATTAAACAGAACTGGCCCCAGTACTGAGCCCTGGGGAACACCACTCTTGACTGGCCACCAACTGGATTTAACTCCATTCATCACAACTCTTTGGGCCTGGCCATCCAGCCAATTTTTTACCCAGAGAAAAGTATGCCCATCCAAGCCATGAGCCGCCAATTTCTCCAAGAGAACGCTGTGGGAAATGGTGTCAAAGGCTTTACTAAATAAAGCCTAGGAAGACAACATCCACAGCCTTGCCCTCATCCACTAAGCGGGTCACCTTTGTCATAGGAGATCAGGTTCGTCAAGCAAGACCTGTCTTTCATAAACTTGTGCTGACTGGGCCTGATCACCTGGTTGTTCTGTATGTGCCATGTGATGGCACTCAAGATGATCTGCTCCATAACCTCTCCCAGCACTGAGGTCAGACTGACAGGCCTGTAGTTCCCCAGATCCTCCTTCTGGCCCTTCCTGTAGATAGGCATCACATTTGCGAACTTCCACTCACCTAGGACCTCCCCAGTTAGCCAGAACTGCTGATAAATTACGGAAAGTGTCTTGGTGAGCGCTTCCGCCAGCTCCCTCAGTATCTTAGGTGGATCTCGTCTGGCCTCATTAACCTGTGTGTGTCTAAGTGGCGTGCCAAGTTGCCAAACGTTTCCTCTTGCATTGTGGGAGCTTCCTTCTGCTCCCTGTCTTCCAGCTCAGGGGGATGGATACTCAGAGAACAACTGATCTTACTACTAAATACTGAGACAAAGAAGGCACTGAGTACCTCAGCCTTTTCCTCATCCTTTGACACTATCTTTCCACTCACATCCAGTAAAGGATGGAGATTCTCTTTAGCCTGCCTTTTGTTGCTAATGTATTCGTAGAAACATTTTTTATCCTCTTTTATGGCAGTAGCCAGATGAAGTTCTAGCTGGTCTTTGGCCCTTCTGATTTTCTGATTTTCTCCCAGAACAACCTCACGACATCCTTGTTGTCCTCCTGAATGGCCTGTCCCTTCTTCCCAAGGTCATAAACTCTCCTTTTTTTCCAGAGTTCCAGCCAAAGCTCTGTATTCAGCAAGGCTGATCTTCTTCCCCGCTGGCTCATCTTTCAGCACATGAGGACAGCCTGCTCCTGAACCTTTAAGATTTCCTTCTTGAAGAACGTCCAGCCTTTCTGGACTCCTTTGCCCTTCAGGACTGCCTCCCAAGGGACTCTGTCAACCAGGCTCCTAAACAGGCCAAAGCCTGCCCTCTGGAAGTCCAAGGCAGGAGTTCTGCTGACCCCCCCTCCTTACTTCTTCAAGAAATGAAAACTTTATCATTTCATAATTGCTATGCCCAAGATGACCTTCAACCATCACATCACTCATAAGTCTTTCTCTATTTGCAAACAACAGATCCAGCAGAGCCCCTTTCCTAGTTGGCTCCCTCACCAGCTGTCAGGAAGTTCTCTTCCACACACTACAGGAACCTCCTAGACTCTTTCCTCTCTGCTATTTTGTATTTCCAGCAGACATCTGGTAAGTTGAAGTCCCCCATGAGAACAAGGGCTAATGATTGTGAGACTTCTCCCAGCTGCTTATAGAATATTTCATCTGCTTCTTCATCCTGGTTGGGTGGTCTATAACAGACTCCCACCATGATATCTGCCTTGTTCGTCTTCCCTGTGATTCTTACCCATAAACACTCAATCCTATCATCATCATCATTAAGCTCTAGACAATCAAAACACTCCCTGACATACAGGGCTACCCCACTGCCTCTCCTTCCTGCCTATCCCTTCTGAAGTGTTTATAGCCATCGATAGCAGCACTCCAGTTGCGTGAGTCATCCCATCATGTTTCCATGATGAGACCTGTATCATTGTTTTCCTGCTGCAAAATGGCTTCCAGCTTCTCCTGTTTGATGCCCATGTAGCATGCACTGGTGTAGATGCACTTCAGTTGAGCTATTGATCCCCCACCTTTCTGAGGGGTGAAGCCCTAATTCCTACATGACCACTCTCAGGTGCTTCTGTTGTTTCTAATATATCAATAACCCTTGCACCTTTGCTGCCACCTGGTTCTCCATCCCCTATCTCCACAGAAACAGCCGACCAAAGGACCTTGCTAGCACATTGTCCCTCAAACATTGGCGTGCTGCCCTCAGGCTTATCTGTAGCGAGCCTGGTTTTATCCCTTTCTCACTTCAATTCTATTTTAAAGCTCTTTCAATGAGCCCTGCTAAATCCTGTGCAAAGATCCTTTTCCCCCTTTGAGATAGGTGTTCTCCGTCTGTTGCCAGCAGGGCTGGTGTCAAGCAAACTGACCCATGATCAAAAAAGCCAAAGTTCTGCCAGTGACATCAGCCTTGAAGCCAGGTATTTATCTGCTGGCTCTTTCTATTTCTTCCCTCATCATTGCCTCCAAAAGGAAGGATAGAGGAGAACGCTAGTTGTGTTCCTGATCCCTCAACCAGTCGTCTCAAGGCTCTGAAGTCTCTCTTGGTTGCCTTCGCACTTCTTGTTGTAACTTCATTGCTGCCTACCTGAAAAATCAATAATGGATAATAATCTGAGGGCTGTACCAGGGTGGAAAGCTTTCTCTTCACATGTTTAACCTGGGCCCCAGGGAGGCAACAGACTTCTCTAAGAAGTGAGTCTGGTCTGCATGTTGGGCCTTCTGTTCCCTTCAGAAGGGAGTCTTCCTATGACAATGACCCTTTTTTTTTTCTTTATAGAAGCAGTTTTGACACAGGGTGTAGGACAACTTAACCTCAGCGACACCTCCAAGCTAGATGAACCATCGTCCTTGTTATTGTTCAGTTCCACTTGCAGAGCCTCACACCTGTTACACAAAGGGCACCTGGGAAGGTGGGGTAGTCACAGAGGAGACATGCGAGCTGCGTCGCGCAGGAACTTGTTGCCATTGCCCCCTATCCCTTAAGTGACTGTGTTCAGCCAGATGGAGAGAGGATAGCGAATCCTCCATATCATGTGTCCTGTCTGCCTGTTGGGCCTGTCTCAGGGAAGGTAGAGTGCTATTCTGTCTGATATTCCTCAACCTAGGCACCTCCTCCCGCTAATGTTAAATGAGAATCAGGTGTGTAAGTGAAAAAATGCTGCAGCATCCTCCTTTTTATCTCACTGGGATCATTTTTCTCTTTCTCTCAAAATAAAACTGAAAGCGACAGCTTCTTTTCTGGGCAGTAGCCACCACACAACTTTCAAACCTCATATGCAGACATCCAGGTTGTCACTGGTTCTGTCTTTGCATCTCTCATTACTGCATCCCTAGGTATCCTTGCATCTCTCAGTCTTTGCATCACCAATCCTTGCATTTGTCAGTATCTCTTTATATTCTAGTATCTTACCTTTAACATTGATCTGTAGCTGCAGCACGTCAATGTCAAATTTGTGCAGCATCTACGGCAAGTTTATTCTGGAAGAAATCATCTCCAGTCCCTGTTGTGTGATACAGCATTAAGGGAAATGTTTGCCATCTGAATCCAACACCAAATTAATTTCCTAACAAGATGCTGAAAGCATTTCGGCTCTCTCTTTGCGTTGACCATTTTCCCTCAAGTTTTCTGTAAAAGCTGAAAGTTACTGTCTATGGGGAACAGCAGTCTGATGATGCTAAAGTCCTCTTCAACAGATCAGAAGCACTCTCTTCCCTCCACACTAGTCCAGAGTACTTCCAGCTGGGATCTCAAGTGCTGGCATAACAGAGAAGAAAGAGTGAAGGACTGAGTGCTGGTGCACTTTCGGTGCTTGACCTCAACACTAGCAGTGTCAGCAAGTTTTCTCTTCTGACAGTGGCTTTCAGTGTGTCAGCATCTGCACAGGAGTGCAGAGATGAACAGCTGGGCACCATTTCCATCACTGCAGACTGGATGGAGTCATGTCCACAGTTCAGAGACTCCTCCAGTCCTGCCAGTCCCAGTGCCATCCTGTCCATCTAGTTAATGTCCAACCCTACTCCAACACACTTGCTCTCCACTTCCTGACATCTTCCAAAACACAGACTGTCATCTATAATTGCCTTCTGAAACCAACCTTAGGTAGATATTTTCCACTGAAGGATTCTGGGGCAGAGTCAGTAGGATCTAAAAGACAACCTAGAAATGCAGAATCAATAACATGGTGTTATAAAAATTGTTGTCTTGATCCCACAATACATTTTCAGCAGTAGCCTCCTGAGACATGACCATAAGCTCTTTCTGCCCCTGTTAGTGGTCCCAGTTTCATGAAGACATTGCATTTTGTTTTAACCACAGACATGGAGCTTCCTCAAAAAATACAATTTCACTGCTTGGAGTGTCCCACAAAATATAACGTTTCAAAATGTGGGAAGTTTCTTACTGTTTTCCAGAGCATGAAAAAACAGTTAACACAGATAATCATCACTAACTCACTGCAGTTGGCTTCTCATGATGGACAAAATAAGCCTGGAGATGTACCAAGTTTGCCTCTCTCAGCTCATTTCCCCATGTGACACTGCTTACATCGCCATCAGTCACGGTTTGGCACTTTCCATGTTACACGGGTACCCCATCGCTTATGTCAGGTCTTCAGATTCTCCCTCAGTTGAGATCTTCCCTCTAAAATTACTCTGGCTTATGTTTTAGGGACTCAGTGGAAGATAATTCAGATGAAAGAAGACTATGGTAATTGTTGTGGAACTATATGGGATGGTTTGAAATGTCCTTAGCTAGTTAGTGAAGCTATAGAAACATGGCAGGAATTTTTAGAGCTGCAGCAAGGAATGAAGTGATGTAGAGAATCAGCAGTGTTATGATTAGAAATACACAATTTTGTCATAGGTTATATTCTGCAAGACTTGTGTTTTACCCATCGTATGCAATTTGCTAAATCACACTTGCTGAATTTTAACTATTAGTGTGTGTGTGCATAAAGAAAAACTTACAAAGATTATCCTAGTTGGCTCTTAAAAATTTGCATCCTTTCCAGTGGCTGAAAGTATCTCTGTACAACAGAAAGCTTCTCCTCTGCAGATGTGAAAGCACTCCTTAAAGCAGAAGAAAGTCATGGCCCTCTTTTGCAGATGGGGAAATTGGAGGTATTCGGTGGTGGCAGGGCCTTCTCAAGGTTGATGCAAAGGCATTGCTAAGAGAAGTGAGGTTTCACAGCTGTTGGATTAACACTGAGCCTAAAGAGAATGCATTAAAATACTGGAGGGTCATTCTGGAGAAGTATAAAAGTCAGCTACTACACTTAGTTCATAAGAAGGGCAGTGAGTGCCAAAGCTTGCCTGCTGCGTGAATCCAGTCTTGGCAGGAGGTCATTTTTATAAAAGACTACCCTAGCCAGCTAGCCCTCCTCAGAAGCATCAGGCTGGCACATGCAGTTTGCACTTCCTTGCCTTTCTGACATGCTCTCAGAAATACAGAAAACTGTTCAGTCAAGTCAACAGGTCAGTTGGATTTTTGATACTCAGAATGTGCTTTTCTGGCTTGGTGTCCTGTAGTTTGCAGTTGTTCTTCTAAACAGACGAGCCAAGCTTGCAGGAGGAAGGGACGTGATGCTGATTACGCTTCCCAGGCCCACTTCACTGTGTCATTCACGCCTGTCTCTGCACGGCACAGTGATAACATAGTGTTGTATACAGAAGGGAAAATAGTTGCTTGGTGACTACTCTACATTTTAGATTTAACCCTTTAGCTATCGTCTTCAGGGTTATCCATGTTTGGTGTATACATAAGGACAGCCAACAAATTGCAGCTTTGACGCCAATAGACAGAATTTTTTCTTAGTTTCTTACATGTAAAAATTGGGCATCTTAGCCCAAAAAGCAGAGCTTGAAAAATTCTGTTGATCACTGGTGGCCAAAAGACCAACCAGCTAGCCAAGTGCTGGTGACAATGCACAACCAAGGGCTCTGTCTGCAACGCCAAAGAAGAACATTCCTGGTGAGAAGCCTGGCTGGGACTCCCTGCAGCCAAAAGTTATCATTCTTGGCCAGTAGCTGGAAATAGTTAAACATAAGCAAGTTCCCTTTGCATATGACAGACACTCATTTGTTATTTTTCTAGTACAAAATATTTATGTCAAGCATGGATGTATCCTGTGAGCATGCCCTTTTTGGTCCAGTGAAGTAGTAAGATACCAACTGACCTGCTCCACAATTGGCTGCTCTGGGGGAAAAACGCAGAAAGACTCACACACAGTTGGCAGAAAATCTGGCCAGAGACACTGCTGCACAGGGTCTCAGTGAGGCTGGGCTCCTGCTGCAGGCAGATAAGCATCCTGAAGTGAGCAGATTCCAGTGTGTGGGGATGTGTCAACACTGTTGACTGCAGCAGAGTGCAGAGATGCCTGAGAGCATTAAATGAAATAACCTGGGGACCAGAACCAGAGCAAAAGTCAACTAAAAGACTCAGCACTTTCTGCAACATTTCTTTCAAGGTAAAAGAAAATGTTTCTGAGCCACAAAGGTGGCAAAAATACACTTTCAGTCTGCCATGTCTGGGTGATACTAGCCAACCTATCAGGAAAAAATATTTTATTTTTACAGGCAGAACTCCCTGTTTGTCTTTGGAAGCTGTCCCAGAACCAAGCAGGTTTCTATATCTGGATCTCTTCATGTGTATTTACCTATGAGATATGTAATATGCATGGGCCTGTTTCATTTTTCATGACTGACCTTATAGAGTGTAACCCAAGCACATTTCAAGTTCACATCTTTTAAGACTGTTATCTCTTAAGCTATATTTTAAGTGTGTCTCAAGAAATCACCTATGAAACTGCTTAAAGTTAGGCTAAGGGAAGGTTCACAGTAACATTAAGCTAAATCAACATGTAGGCACATTTTCATGAGGGCTAGTTTTAGAAAAAAGCTGAGTAGTACCTGGTCCTAAGTGAAAATGGTCTCTTAATTTTGTAAGTAACTCTTATTTAGGTGTTGATGAGCAAATGTAAAAGCAGGGATTTCAAGAAGCTGGAGATGATTCAGAAGCAAAAATCAACACTGACTTTCACCAGAACCTGGAAGCCCTTTTTATCCTGAAAACTCTTTGCTGGGCCTTCACAGGGTCTAACTTTTGGCAACTCGGTCAGCAGCAGAAGTTGCTCAACCTTTGTTACAGGGCTGATGCTGCCAACCCATCCTTGTGAACAAGACACAGGAACCTGGCACAGTACTCCTGCGTGTCAGGTAGCTAAAATTGTTATAATGTACAGGCATTAGCACCTGGCGTAGGTAGCGATACCTCTAGAGTCCTTTCTGAAGCATAGGTATGTCCCACTGATGGCCCTCAAGGTCATGAGAAGACCATGTCTGGTGAGATACTCCTGTGATTTGGTTCACTCTTTCCCAGGTGGTTAATCTGCTCCACACACTGTGTGACAGCACCTGGGGAGGCACCCAGGACTGCAGAGGACAAGGACTGGCTGACGCCAGGACATGACATGGCTCAACAATGTCAGCTGCAGGAAGCCAAGATCAAGCAAACCCTGAGCATAGGGGTAGCATGTAACAATATCCTATAAGATGGCACAGAAAGCTCAGACAATCAGCACTAACACAGTACCACTCCACACAGGTCATATGTCAGAAATATTATTCAAAAAGATTCTTAGCAGTCCTTATGTTACCCATAGTGTAGGCAGGGCCCATGGTGTAGGCAGGGCCCAACTGTAAGAATGTGTAGAGAGATTTCCGTAGAAAATGACACCCGGATAATGCCCATAAGTGACCAAGTGGATGGTAGCATGTAGTAATTTAAAATGTTTGGAAGTGAAGGTCATAGACTTTCTTTTGGCTATGCTGAGCTGTAACTGATGATCATCTTCAAAATGAGATATCTTACAGGCTGAGGTTTTAGCTTAAAAATTCCTCTGGGAACGTGTGATAGCCTCAAGGAGATGACAGTTAAGTTTGTAAAACGTTCCACCAAAACCCACAGTCTGTAAAGAGAAAAGTGGGACACTAAGAGAAGAGACCATGAAACTCCTACAAAAAGTTGCAAGAGAAATGAGAAGGCTCCTTGAAAGGGCATATGGAAGACTGATTAGTGAGATAAGCAGAGAATAAGAAGACAGAAGAACTTCAGAAAGAAAGGAGGGCAAAAATTTCAAGAAAAGCATGGCTCCTGAGGGGGTCAGGAGTATAAGTGAGAAGGACCAATTCTGAGCTTTAGCCAGGCAGAAGGCATTAAAGGCAGTTCGGTGTGTGGTGAGTGAGGAGTAGGGAAGGAAGACAAGAGTAGAGGGAGGCAAGAATGGAACAGAAAAAAAGGAATTACAGGCACAAATCCTGAACTATGATGACCGAACTTCAAGATACAGAAAAGTGTATGACAGATATCCAAGTGGAGACTCAACGGTTTTCCTTTTTTTATAGGCTGGAATGCACTAAAACCTGTTGTGTGCAGGGAAAGAACTTGAGGATAGGCAAACGGATTAGGATAAATGGGCTGAGATGGAATGGGTGTGAGGAAGAATAAGAAATTGGGCAAGAGAGGACAGGGGATCATCTGGGCAAATGGAGTTACTAGGAGAGAGTAGAAGATAAACTACATCTCTGACAGCGATTGAGTAGGGGAAGAAGAAACGTGAGCTGGGGAATGGGGGAAGTTAAGCTATATTCTGCAGGGACTCGTAAGATCCTTTGTGAAAAAAAGAAGTCTGATGAAAGGATAGTTTGACAAATGAGCCAAAAGACTCGTGGAAAGATGAGATGTTTATCTGGAGGAATGAGGAGTTACAAAAAAGCAGCACAAGGGAAAGTTGCAGCTGGTAGTGACTTTTTTAAAGATGAAATGGGTGTTGCAGAGTCAGCAGGAGAAGAGAGGGAAGAGATGGACACATCACAAAATAGTGAGGATGAGCGTCAGGTGGAAAGGACAGAAACAGAGGAATGGCTATGGTGGTGGCCACCATAAATAGAGAAGGATGGGGCTGTGGGACTGTGCTGTTAAGGTGAAGGTAGAACAGCAGGAGGCAAGGGAAGAATTGAAAAGGGATAGGACTACAGAGCATGTGTGGACAGGAAAGGGAGGAGAAAGAAGCACAGAGTTACAGTAAGAGTCAAAGAAGATAGCTTAGATAAAGATTCTAAAGAAATCTGTCAGTGTGACATTTTCAGCTGTTCTCAGGCGGCCAGGAGGCAGTGACCTCTGCCTCTGGAGGACTGAGTGGGCTGAGAACATCCTCAGATGTGATCTTCTAAGGGTTCCCCAGCAGCGTTAGCCAGAATCTCAGTATTGACTGCTTATTTTTAAAATGAGCCTTTTTTTTAAGCTCTTAACAGATGACACAATGTCAAGTTTTAGGAAAACCAAACCAGTAAGAGTCCCTCTGCAATGCAGCAAGCAATACAGCCATTAAAAAAATTATTGTGCAAATATAAAAATAAGGGTCAGCTGTATGGCATGTGGTCTGGTTAAATTTAGAATTGATGAGTTTAGAGGCCAAGACTGAGAAATAAGCTCCTTTTTCCTGAACATGACATTTAGTAACGAATTCTTAAACAGTTACGTAGATCCCACATCTGTATAAGGCCCACTGTCAATACTCCAGGAACTGCCTACAAATTCCCTAATTGGGGATGAGGTACTTCATACCAACATGCTGGATTTCAGTCCTTCTGGAAGCCGGTTCCAACCAACCTTTGATATCCTCCCTCTCTATTCCTTAGGAGGGTTTTCCTCCCTAATACTCAGCATGGAGGTTCAAAGATCACCTCTTTGCACTTCACCTCAGGCTTTTCACAAAGGACTGATATTGAGCAGAATGTCACTGCAAACACCAGTGCCATCAAAAAGCCAAACACCAGCATTTGGTTTCCAGGTCACCTCCAGCAGCACAGTATCAAGAGAAGCCAACACAGCACCAAGCCCAGGATCAGGAGGAGGCCATCACTCTTTGGCCATGCTGTTCAAAACATGTAACCTGGTCACTGCCATCAGATTATATACTCTCCGCAATAGATCCTCCCTACTTCTGCTGGCACTTACCTGAGGCCCATCATGGAGATGGTCCCTGCAGGGCACTGACCTGCCCCCAGCATGAGAGGTAAGAGGTCCCTTAGCCACAGTGCTGACAGTAGCTGACTGAGATGGGGATGGGGTTTTACATCTCACTCCAGGATGCCAAGGAGTAAAGACACTAAAGGAAATAGGACCAGCAATGCAAAGGCAATGCTCTGCAGTCACTGTAATCACAGTACCTGTCACTCCAGGATCTCTTGCTCTCCTTACAGATCTAGGACACTGTGCTTTTCCAACAGCCTCATTGCCTAGACTGCCAATGCCAGCACCCAGAGCCAGCACCAAGACTAAAGAGTCCATAAACCCAGTCTCCATAAGGCTCTGACATTTCCTTAGGTGACCAACTAACTAAACCTGGTCCCTGTGGCCAGCAATATCAGAGCTTCCCAGGATCTCTGGACAACAAGAGATTTACTATCTGGATTCCTTAATGGAATCTACCTGACTAGAAATTGCAGTTACTAAGAGAAGTCTCCCAAGCTCTATGACATACTGTCTCTGTGCCCACCAGCAGAGTCCTTTCCATTGAAGAGAGTATTCCCAAAGTATCAATGCTCTTTAGCAAACCCCAGCCACTGCCCAGCCAAGCTCCAAATATGTGGGAGAATATTGCTGAGAGCCTCCAAGAATCATCAGCACTTTCATTCCTGCCTAAATTCCAGGTTGTCATGGCAGCTGTACAGGAGAAATTCTGCCAAGACAAAGACGTGCCAAAGGCACATCAGTTCAGGGGGGGCATTAACCTCACTGCAAGCAGGAGTTGAAAATCACCAGACAATACTGCCTGACATTGCGAAGACGAGCTTACCCCTTGGGCAAGATTATCTCAGGGTGCTGAAAAGGACCTGAAAGCTAATTGTGTCGGAAGAAAAAAGGATGTGTGAGCAAGTTGCCTGGACAGCTCAGCTGAACGACAGACACTGTGGCTGGAGCTCTAATTGTAGGAAAAACATCACAAGCAACAGCTTTTTAAACTCTGAGAAAGGCTAAACTTCCTTTCTCTCTGCTATTGAAGCTGCCCTGAGATCCCTAGTTATTTATAAACCATGTTGCTGTAGGAAATCCTATAAATATCCAAAGTGATAAGCATGGCCTTACTCTTTCTAGTGGCCAACTAAGAAAAAAATGGAACTCACCTTTGGCCTGCTGAAACCTCTTCAGTTACTTCGTCTGTCCCCACCCCACTCCATAAAGCCAAAAGCAGAATTGCCAGGTCTGGACTTGACCTCACATCGTCATAACTCCAAACTCTGTAACTCCAAAAGAATCACACTCACTGTAGGCTGAGGGACTCAGTGGGTGTAGCAACGGCTGGTAGCACTTATAATGTTTAAAGCTACGCAGAAATCAAGTTTGAAACCAGACAAAAATTAATGTTACATGAATTATCTAAA
Source organism: Tauraco erythrolophus (assembly GCF_009769465.1). NCBI lineage: Eukaryota > Metazoa > Chordata > Aves > Musophagiformes > Musophagidae > Tauraco > Tauraco erythrolophus. The sequence continues at coordinate 117,030,253 of NC_141465.1, read as the reverse complement.
GCTGAGTTATTTTTTTCTGGATCTGATTTGGTTTGGTCTTCACACTCTTCAACTCCTTCTATCACTTTTGAGGGTTCCTCTATAAAAGCATTTCAACTCCTTCTGAATTAAAGAGGTAACTCAACTAAAGAGTTAAACTGAAACATTTCAGAATTGGTGAAATAAGTAAACTGTTTCTCTGTACTTGGTTACAATTTTATTTCAAAGTGCGCATAAGAGTTAAGGCCTACACGTCCTAGAATAAAAAATGGTGCTTGAACGCTATAATGTCACTTTGTAGCTGGGGGAACATTTCTGCTATCACTAAAATACCATGGATGTAGCCAGTTGAACAAAAATGGCACTGTCTAAACAAACTCAACACACAATGGCTGGTTCCTAGCTTCAGAGGTTCAGCAGACCAACTGTGCTCCAGACAATGCTGAGTTTGTTTAAAACGCAATGCATTTAGTTGTGCCTGCTTATATACGAGTTATTGTAAAGTTGCTTCAGGCTAAATTCATTCCTGCTGCAACACCACGGAAATGAGTGTTCTTACAGCGGAGATTAATTTGGCCCATTATGTACTAAACTTGCAGATCTTTCTTTAGAAAAGAACTATTCTTTCTGCAATTGATCTTGTTCACTGCAGTCATTTAAACACAAAGAAAGTCTTATCTGTGTTACACCAGTGTGGTGGAGTTATACTGGATTTACGTTGTTGCAACTGAGAGAATTCTTTCAGCAGAAAATAAAGACAGCTGCCCAAATTACATGCAGATCATTGCACATCTCCTATACACCAAAAAACTTGTGATGCACATTTCAGTGTCATGCATGACTTGCTATAGCAGCTGTAGGGAAAAGGAATTCAGAGCAATACACAAAACTTTGTTAGAAAGTTAGGTCATGGCTTTAGCTGTAACAGATTTCAATGTCTAAGCAAATACGTTTAAGCTTTTCCGTTGTGCACCGATAGCAAGCGATCCATACTCTCTCCATTTTACGGGGCAGCAATGGGATTATTTTCCCATCTGGATCATCTACAGAGATGGCACTTCAGCATTCTGGGTATGAAAGCTTTGAACTCAAGGATGAAGGAATAAGATGCACAATAACAATTAGGCGTCTAAAACACAACTATATATGGAATTCAGGTGCCTAAAGGGAAGAGCTCAGAAATTACCTCATCATCACCACCTCTGCTTTGTTCGGCTTGATGCTGTGTGAGGTGCAGCTACCCTTCATGTGTTGCAAGATAATTTAAAAATAATATTAAATAGAAAAAAGAACTAAATTCCAGAATGACACGTTGCTTCCAAAATGATGATCTGGATGCTTCTCTAATGCAAAATGTTTTCAAGGAAATTTCTCAGGCTTGGTTTTATGAAGAATACATGAAAATATATTGCTTTCTGATTTGAAATCTTATGACCCCTTGAGAATAAAAATTCTAAATATCAGCTGACCTTAGTTGCAACTATCATGCTGCAATGATGAGCTCTTATTGCACAGACCAGAACAACAGAAGCAGGGACAGTCCTCTTCCTGAATGCATTTTTCTAAGGCCTAAAACCTTTCTGTAAGAGAAAGAATCTTTTAAAAAGTAATGGTGGCAGAACAAAGCCAGGTGAGGGAAGCCGATTGTCAGCAACTAGCCTACAGGTTGTTCCATTCCTCATTAAAAATTCTTTCCCTGTTGAGGAGGGTTGTGAAAACTCAACTATTAGTGATCTTTTTACCTCCAATGCTTTTCTTTTAAAGGCAAAAAAAAATAAAGAAAAAAAAATGGCCATTTACGAGTTCGACTCTAGTCTCCAGTTTCATAGCCCTAAAATATGGACAGAGTTTGTCTTCTCACAATCGATTTTGTCTTGAGCTTGCCTCCTTTCCCTTCATCCAGAAACTTCAGCTCCAAATGAAAGAAAATTCTGAGTTGTGTGCAGTGTGCAAAGGCTTTTCCCAGTTCAAAATGCACTTTTTCAAGCAAACTGCTATTTCTACAGGAAAAGCCATCTTGGTACATGATTTTCACAGGCTTGGAAAGATTTGCTTGCTATTTCAGTTTTTCTACAAACACATGAATGACAAACAAGGACTCTTTTTGATCCTACTTGATAAAAACAGCATTTCGAGTGGGCAGCAATCTTGCTTGTTATTTTTGAACCCTAGAGGATCAAAACTCTATGAAATGTTTAGTGTTGTTGGGACTGATCAGGTATTGTTCCTTTGAAGAAATGTTGGGTATGCTGTGGCCAGAAGCTACGATTGCAGCACACTGCAGAGAACTTTGCGAACTGGGACCTCCAGACATTCAGGTTTCCATAGAGGGGAAAGACACAAAAAGATGGACAATGTAAAAATTGCTGAGACACATTTTACGGTTTTATCTTACACAGGAAGACAAGAATTTATTCCTAGTCTTAAGTAAGTTCTGAACCTTAATTAAGCCACACATAGCTTGGATGAATTGGGAGCAGCCTGTGCTGCTGAGCTGCTCTGAAGGACTGACTTTGCTCGCTGTGAGGAGAATGGCATGGAGGTAGCTTTACCTACAGCCACAGATAGGCTGAAAAAAGGGTCCACTCATGCATAAACAATGAAGACCAGAGCTTTTAAAAATACATCCCAAAAGTTTGACTTGTAATTCTCATGCAGGCCACAGCAAGAGGCTGGTGCAGACTGCACACCCTTCTCGGTGCTGCAAAATCCCAAACCACTGCAGTCACTAGTACAGCCGCATTCACAGGCAAATATAAGTGCAGGCATTCTTTTGTAGACTCTTGGCCAAGAATTTTGCTCTCAAAGCATTGGGCTTTACTACTTTAATTGGGTAGAGAGTTCAAAAGACTCCAGAATGCTGAAAAGCCAGAGAGTCAGCCACCTGTGTTTCTGGTACCCCAGCCAGGCTGGCTCTGCTGCAGGTTTTTCTCAATTCTGTCCAGGTCGTGCCAATGGTGACTGCCTTCTCAAGAAAATAGTTGGTGTTGTTTACAAAAATATAATTATTTTTTTTTTTAACAAACCATTTGTGAGCACTTCTGTTATATGTGGCACTGATGAGTAGACCTTCATGGTCATAAATAAATTAGGACAAATCACATTCAGCATTGCGACAGCTATTTATGACAAAATTTCAGCCACACTTAAATGCAGTTAGTATAAATAAGTTTAACAGATGCTGTCAGTCCTAACTGCTCACTCTGTTCTCTGATTTGTTGATTTTACTGTATTCAAATTTCAGTCACAAGACTATTTAGAGACATGTACCAGGCTCTAAAGGATGTACTGGCAGTCTGAAAGACAGTAGCAACTTTATGACTTAGAAAAAGAAAAATTTAAATCCCTTTTACAGAGCAGAGACAGAAAGGAGGGATGGTGCATGGATGGTGCATGGGGGTATGAAAGCTACCTCTGTTTTTGAGACCTGGTGCAATTCAGCATTAAACACCTCGACAACTGGAAAGAAATGTCACTACTCTTAACTCGATGACTCCGCGTTTCCTTGTCTTCCACTGCTCATAATGAAGAAGGTACTTTCCCCTGAGAGTATCCATAATCCAAACATGAATAAGTTTGCTTAGGCAAACCATCCTCAGCTGCTTACTTCTGCATTTTGTGCAGAATTTACATAGCAAACCGCACTACATAAGCCATGCAAAGCAAACAGTAGGTTCCTCTTTGGGGCTGGACAGTTCAACCATACTTATCTCTTAGTCTCTGCTCAGAAGACCACAACATTCCTTAAAGCCAAAATCTTTAGAAAGTTTAACCTTCTCAAACTGGAAAGTGAGATATACAATAGCTGATAACAGTTTGCTCCTCCTTTTTAGTTTCATTTAATTAAGGAGTATAGAAATACAACCCATATTCTCCCATGGAAAGTAAGGTTTTATTTCACTTTACTCCATCTATTCACTGACTTCGGTGGATCTTGTGTAAACACAGGAAAAATGTACCCCACAGAAAAATGTATTGTCTTTTTGAGAGTTTGAACCTGTTAAGCCTTTTGTATTTTCAAAAAATATTCTCTAGATAGCATGGCAACTCTTTAAAAAGCCATGTCCCACACAACTTAGAAATGCAAAGGTCTGGACATTTTAATATGTTTTATCATGCTTTCATGGGACAAATATATATAATAAGGATAAAGAATTGCAGGTATTCATTTGGTTGTTTTTCTTTACAGGAGACAATCTCTAAAATGACAGAGATCTGGCTGACAAAAGGCACCCAGCACACACAGGTTAGAGCTGGCTCTGTTAACAATGCAGACAAACACGGTGAGCCGGGGCAGCTCTTCATGACCTTGGTGTTCGCCTACTCATCCCTGCTCTCTGCGGCACCAGGCACCTTAACCACGTCTGCAGCCGCTGTCATAAGTGCTGAGGGTCACCTTTAAAAACAAGGTATGGTGAAAGCACACACATTGAAGATCCTCCTTGAGATGCTAAAATAGTTCTGATAGACCCTGTACTACTGCTAACGACACAAAGATACACAGATCACCTACTACAAGAAAAAGAAAAGGAGGTAACTATCCATGAAGGACATTTTGTTGCTATGTACCACTAATTTATCTTGAAAATGAAAAAAACTTACACAATAAAGTGCAGCTGGTGCAATCCAGCTGTTCTACTAATGCAGTAACAGCACTTAAAGTTACCTGTAATTCTGGCATAATAAATTCTTTCACGTACCTGTAAGTGCTAAAATGTGTATTTCCTCAAACATCCTGTTTTCCTGGACTACGACATTCCAAGAATAACACATTCTTCCTAGGCCATCTTTATGAGAAGGCTCTCTCTTCAGTTTTGGGATTTTGGATAAGCATCTGCTTATTCTATTGTCAGCTGAAAATAGACACAAAGATGTTAGACCTGATGCACATCCATTTGCCAAAAAATGATCAAAATGTCAGCCTTCCTAAGACCTGATTATCTGATATGTTTCCTTGGGAGACAATGTGTATTGCCTTAATTTCTACTCCCACTACAGAGTGGGAAAGCACTAATGAAGTCAGTTAAACCCCGTTCTTTGTGCAGTCACAGTGAAAATGCTTGCTAAAGCCCAGCTGATTGTTCTTGTGCCAATTCCCTGGGGACAACAGTAGCAGTACAGGAGTGTGTGGGATGCTCCTCATTTGGCTTTCGGCACAACTGTACAGACAGATTTACTGGAGAAGGTTAGAGAGCTCCCCCCAGCACACCTCTTCCCATTACCATCAGGATCTTCACTGTGCAGCTGTGGACGAGTGGGGCACACCTTTCACCTTTCCTCCACATGCTCACATCAAGCTGTCTTGTTTAATGTGGCAGCAAAAAGTCCCCACTCCATCGCACAGGCCTTCAGAGATCAAGAGTAGCAACGTTCATATTTCATACTACTACAGCCAGAAATTCTTTAGCAGGCAGTGGATGCAAGGTGATGGCAGCGCGGCTGCGTCCCAAGGGAAGGGGAGCCCAGCGCACAGCTGCATCTGCACCGGCTGATGCTCTCAAGTCTCTTGGGAGTGCTCTCTGACTGTCTGTTCTTCAAGTGACAAAATTGTGCAACCTTGTGATGAAACATGCATCTAAATACAAGCATGCAACATATTCTGGCCACATATATTCGCAGTAAAAAGTGCTCTTGTTCAGAGGCGAGTGAGTTATCTTTAGCGATGCAGCTGGGATTACCATGTCATTTTATTCACTTTCTTCCTTAGCTTATTACTGCTAAGTATCATCTTAGTACTAACCATATGGTACTCCTGTCAGCTCACTTTACCCCTGCGCAGTCTTCAAAGACAGTGAATAATCTGGTTTACCATACGGATACATCATGTAGAGCAGAAACAGCGTTGCCTGAGCACAGGAGGCACCAAAAAAATACACTCGACTGTGCTAACACAAGAGAGACAAACACTCGGTACTATGGGACAGAAACTATCCTGCCCTGCCAAGTCCATGTAAGTGCTGTTTGTGAAACAAAGTTTTACAAAACCTTCGTACTTATTTTAAGACTTCTGCAAAAGTCACTTAGTCTTGCACACATTTTTGCTGTTCACTAGTTAAACTTCTTGGAAACCTGGACCTGGCTTATTCCTGGGACTATACAATACTTAAGACTAATTTGCCATTGGTACATTGTACATTTTCAGTACAAAATCAAGTTACACTTCTGCGTGCTGAACTGTGAACTTCGCCTGTAAAGGCAAATCAGCAAATTTCAAATGCAGTGGGTATTCCACATCATCCCCAGTAAGGACACATCTTCCCTGCACTAAAATCCTTTGTGCACTTACAGGTAACAGTCTCATTACACGCATCAGCTAGATAGATAAATCCAAGCTAGTGAGTTAGCACTGGGGGAGAAGATGGTAGTCACTATTAACACCACACAACGCAGCACGAGATGAACAGTGACACGTGTGTCAAAATAAGAACCAAGGAGAAAACCTGTATTCGGCAGAAGGCAGAGGTAGACCTCCCACTGATTGCAAGGGGGTCAGCATTTCACCTCTTGTACCTGCTAGAGTGGGTCTTGATCACACGTGACTTCTGGATTGTGAACTTCCTTTGAAGCCACTGGGAGTTCTGTATGGAGCCGGGTTTCAATATCCAGTTTTCCAACAGATGAAACTGAGTGATCACTTCATAGGAGGAAGGGAAGCAGCAGCGGAAGTGAATAAAGGGAGAGAGCTACCTGACTTCGGTTAACTCTTTTGTCGTGTTATTATTTTAAAAGACCATCTACACAACCATGAAAATTTAATCTAAAAGAGACAATGCTGTGGTACAAAAAGTTTATTTAGTCACAATTTTGTAAACATATGAGGTAAATTAACGTTTACATCAACTTGTTTCTTACAGAATTTAATACACAAGGCACTTCTTTGAAGACAGCACTTTTAACCGCTTTTTAGCTGTTTTTATTGTTATTACAAGTTCCTGACATCCTAGAAAACTTGTTGTCTGCTTCTGTCATGCAAAAGACAAACATCCAGTAAGCAACAAGAAAGCTCTGAGTAAGCTTTCTTATGCTTTACAAGCCTTTAACTGTAAGAAACAGTGTCAATGGGAATGGGAATATATTCTCCACCTTAAAATATGTTCACATATCTTGCATACCTCTTCAAGGACTGAAACTTCTGGAATTTGATTGGCATCTTACAACAAACTTAAAATGCAAATCTACAATTTCTTTTTCACATCAGTGTTTTTTGCTTATGCAAATAGTCCCATGACCTTTAATGGTCTTATTTGCGAGAGTAAAAATAACTTGCATGAAACTGTATTTGCAGGCTCAGAACCATATTTTTGGCTAGAAAGCAAACACTTATCTTTTGTAAAATCTTCTACAGTGTAACAGTGCAGTGTTTCTCCACAAGTATTTTGTTTGGAATTTTAAACCAGGCTGTAAATTTAGCTCTTAAAGGACATGTGTCACAGCTAGTTTTTGTCATTGAACCTCTAAACACACAAGAAGGCATGTCAATAATATTGAACCTTAATTTATTTGGTAATAATTGAGTTCATGATGAAAAGTATCTTCTTCCACAGTGTGCTCCCTATATATCCAGCTCCCATATTTTAATTATACAGAGAAAACTGGTATTACAAATCAGTGATCAGGTTATATTGTCTTTAATGGTACTGCCTTATGTCTGACGAGTTTCTGCGTTAAGGTAAGACATTCCTCTCTTAGGTTTAACATATTGGCAGACTCATTCTTTTACTTCTTACACAAATGTAAACTTAGAAAACAGTTTATTTCATCCAAATGTGCAATCTGAAATCAAAAACTGAATGTAAACTTCAGAAAATCAAAATTACAAGAGCACACTTTTCATAAGAAAAATCAAAGTAAATGAAACAAAAACATTTGGAATTAAAAAAAACCCAGCCTGTTCAAATCCACGATGTTAGTGTCTGTGTTAAACAAAAAGACCTGAGGGCTCAACGCTCTGCTTCTGCAGACTGTTGTCACCCACGTGAACTCAGTGGAATACAACAGTTTGTATCAGCTGAGGAGGTGGACCCACGACTAACTGAAAAAGCACCTAAGTACAGATCTGATTTTTAAAGCTTGCCTTAATTATTTTACTGATTCTACACTTACATATTCATACCAGAAAATAATCTCAAGAGCTGCAAAATGTCAGACATTTAATTAGCTCTACGTGCCTTTATGAACAACAAATACATGGAGCCAAATCAATCCCTACTACCACTTCGCACACAACTAGCTTCCAAATTACACCGGAAAAGAACATAACGCATCTGCTTTTTCAGTGCATGCTACCTATTTTCAAGAAGCTATGATTTTCCAGTGCCAGCATAGGCTGACAAATTCAAGGAGCACTTTTTTATCTATGAAAAAACAAAAGATTGATTTTCATAGACAAAATATTCGACTTTAATAATGGGAAAGTTCTAGCAGGCTGTCTTCATTTAATCAAAATAAAAAGGGAAGAAATGCGAGCTTTTGAATTGTCTATACTTCATTTTCTTTTGTATTAACTGACAGCTGCACTAATTAAAAAAGCCCAGTGATAGAAAACAGATCAGCTGTGCTCAGCCAAGAAACTATGTATTTATGTGCAATGCAGATATATTTTTATTATATCTTTGTAAAACCATTATGAAAAATGTACTAATGAAATCAGAGATTTGGAAAATATGTTTCATATAATCATTGCAGTTGGAAGGAACCTCTGGAAGTCATCTAGCCCAACCCTCTATGCTCCAAGCAGGGTCAACTAGTACCAGTGAGCTGACTTACTGCAAAAAGAGTAGCACATCATTCACCTGGTTACTTGTTCAAGGAGTATCTCTCTTTCAATTTTCTCCTTCTCTTTTCCATAGCTTACCTTAGCACTTCTTAACTTCAAGTAAGAAAGAGAAGAATTTTCCCACAATCATTCTACTCAAAGAACAAAAACGAGTGGGTTTTTTCCAGTTTGCTTAATATCAGGCATGATTCTGTTCTGACATCTGCTTTTGCAATAACTTATCTACTGGTTTCGTGTTAGGTGTGTGTATAAGATCTTTCAGGATTGTGGCTTGAACACCCATATGACCATAAATCAAAGCATCATTTGCTACCAGTTCCCTCTTTGGAATTAATTGATGTGAAAGAGTAAACAACTTGGAAATTAGATTATTTTTGCCGACAGACTCTGTTCTGCAAGTTAGTAGGTGTTTGTACATATTTTCTAGAACTACGGAAGTCTGCATAGTTATGCTTTACTCACAGCATGTTGAATTCAGTGATCATTCATGAGTAAAGATTAATTAAATTACTCAAATTCAGCCACACCAGTAAGATTTTTTTTCAACAAATCTGATTCCAGATGTGATGCGGCAATTAAAAGCAGTTCTAAGCACTAAAGGAGAGTTCTGCCAAACCAGTTACCTGGGCTCAAATGCAGAAACAATTACTGGACTCCAAATGAAATTGTAGGTAACCAAGAAGCTTGACACTGTACAGTTATGTGATGAAACTTAAGCTGATCTCAAAACCACAACCTGTGAGAAAGCTTTGCTTTCTCAGACCAGCACTGTGTGGATGCGGAGGCTGCTCTGTCAGATTTCTCTCAGGGGCTGCAACAGAGTTACATTTCTCCCCCTGAGCTCCACCTAAAAGGAAAAATGATCTTTTATAGCTTTCCAGTAATTACTCTGCCTGAAAGTACCACATATTCCACAAAAGCACCTAAACCGTCTGCAGGTCTAACCACACACATTAACTTCAAAATGCCAGATTAGGTATCAGCTGATCCTAAGCTGAAGCTATCTCTGTTATTATCTTTTATATACAATATGGATGCAATCCTGCAGGACACACTCTGTGAGGGCTGTACTAAAGTAAGGACTGCAAGATCCAGAGCTCCATCAAACAACACATCAGTTTTGCTCTCAGGCGTTGATATAAAAAAGCACATATTCCAGGTGGTCTGGTTTATATAAGCACACTCCAGAGAGACTTTGACTTCATTCTTCAGAGCATAAAAGAAAGGAAAACATAACCCATGAATTTTGATGTACTAAAATACAGGGATGCATATTGCATTATTTCAGTAATGTAATTACTCGGCATTTAGCAAAACTTACAAAAATGCTACTATCGATGCCAGTACATCTAAAAATTTTGAGTGTTGAACCCTGCCTTTGTTTACATCTAGGCAACTTTATCAAGTTTAGTCTAAGTTCAGCATAGTTGCATGGATACAACGGAAAGCAGAATTTAGCTTTTAGCTTTCTTGCAGAAAGGGGTTTTATGGCTTATAACAGAGAAAATTCACAAGACTATGCCTGAAGCTGAACACCTCATAATAAATATCTTTATTGTCCTACTGTACATTGACTTCTAATGCAGTGTCTGCCCCCAAGATCAGTGGCAGCAGAAAGACTTCGCCTCACCTGGTTCACCACAAGCAGGTCAAGGAAGTCATGAGATAACATGCCCAAGGGTTGCAGAACAGTGCCTCTGATCATCAGAAACTCTTTGAGTCTACCCAGAAAGCAGTAAAAATAAATGTTTACTCTTGAGTGGTGGGAATATATTTTAACTGTTGCATAAAACAAACACATTCAGGAAAACATTTAACAGCAGAGATAACTGGCGATTGTAACTATTTGCTACAGGGTGACCCTGCTTTGCCTGAGTAAGGACTGCACTGCCAGGCCAAATACTCGGAAGATGCCAAGGGCTCTCTTAGTGTGTTTAACTGCTCCTCTCCAATTACAGTACTCTTAATTCATAGCAGCAACAGGACTGACTCCGAACTTCAGCTCTTTTGGCTTTTGCTTAGCACAGAAGTTGGGCCTAATCCTGCACTCCTTTTGTAGCTGAACTCTCCCAAGCCTGTCAGGCATTCAGAATTCTGCCTAAGGTCTGTGAGTATTGTTACAAAGGAATGAAGGACAGAGCCAGTTGTAAGGAAAGCTGCACCTTAGAAAAAAATACCCAGTATTTTCCTCCACCCATTTTTAAGGGAAACACTCAATTTTCAAAAGCAGGATTTTAATGTCTTTATCTAAGGCCCCAAATCTACATTCCTTCTGGCTCCCAAAACTCCATGTGAATGTTAATTTTGCTTGAATAAGGCCTGCAAGATCCATCCCCAAATCTTGCTCCTTGTTAAATTGAATGGAAATTTTTCAAGTGACTTCAGTAGGATCAGAGTGGACCCTTCAGCCACTGCATGTTGCCCAGATATTTTGGCCACCTTTTCTGCAATACAGTATTGTCTAAACATGTTTTCACTGACCTGTAAGACGCTACCTTAAAGGAAAGGGTAGAACACAACAGGAAATAATGTGGCTTTGGGAATTTTACCATTAGTGAGTTTCTTTCCCCTTACATTTTCTTTTAAGATCAAACTAAAATGATTAAGTACACAGTCAAGTAACTTTAAACTACAGATCAAAATTATTCTCAAAGTGTTCAAATACTTAAAAATATGCACTCAAATTTACTTCTAAAAAGCATTTTTCCAACAAACTTAAGCTGATATCTAATAGTCTAAAATGCAGAGCTGTTCCTTAATCCTATTGTTTGTTCACGGGCAACGTATGGGGCCACAATGTATTGAAATCATAATCCTTGCTTTCTGAAGAGAAATTGTTCTGTGTAATAATTTCCGAGGTGTGGTTTAAATTCCTGTACTCCTCTAAGCAATTTCAGAAGTCATCTAAAATTATAATCAAACATGCTCAAACATATCTGTGGGCTTAAAAACATGGTGTGATCATGGTCGGCAAACACTGGATAGAAGGTCAAACCAAACACTTCCTAACAGGTCAAGAGTAAAAAAAAAAAAAATATAGAAAGATGAACCTCAAAAATCTATGACAGGGGTTACCTAAACTTTGCCCGGCCGAGGACCACATTGGCGATTTGCGTTGAGCACAAAGGCTTCATTAAGTCATGTTATATGGAGGAGACTGAGTCACCTTTAATATGGCAAGTTGGTCCGTAGAGATGACAGGTGCCAATAGGCAAAATATGCCACCTTGATGTTTGCCACAGGGCTACGTAAGATTCAAGCAGAAGAAAATAAGTCATCGCATCTGCTCATGTAGAGTTTATGTGAAAAAGGGTGGAAGCGAAGGCAAGGGCAAGAGGGAGATGATGGCCAGGCGCACGGGCACTAGGGATATTGACATTTTTCTCAGATGAAAGTCAGCCTCGGGGCACATGACCAGCTACCATCACCATCCGTTACCTGTGCAGCCTCCCCTGTGGCTGCCCTTGGGAGATCTGCCATGGACATGAGGGAAAGCGGGATTGGTCCCCTGGCCCACGGGCTGCGCTTCAGCCACCCCTGACCTATTAGAAAATGTTGATATTTCTCCCCACTACAACTCACAGAGTGCAAAAACAGCAAGCGTCAAAGTTTGAAACCCCGGCCTCCCCCTGCCGGGCCGGGCCTCCTCGGCAGCTCCCCTGCCTGCTCTGCCTTCATCACCCGCTCCTCGGAGCAGAGGCGCCCGCGCTACACGGCCAGGTCGTCTGACCTGGCTCTGCAGCTGCTCGACTTACTGGCCCTGCTCAAGCGCCGCGTGTCTACGAGCAGCGGTGGCTCGTGCATCTCCACGGTGGTGCAGGCAGCTGAGATGTGCCGTTCCTCCGACAGCTCCTCCTCACCCTCCACATCCCACTTGCTGCCGCTCGCTCCGCTCAGGCTGGTGCTGCTGCCGCTGTTGGCTGCAGCCACAGGCGGCCCAGCTGGGGGTGGGAGTAGCTGCTCCAGTGGCTCTTCCTGCTCAGGAAGGGGATGTCGGACACTGCTGGGGGTAGAGGAGCCTGTCGAGCTGGAGGGTGCCTTCCCCTGCTGCTCAGCTGCCATATTGACCCAGTTCTGCTCAGCTGCCAGGGCACGGCTGTTGTTGCTGTTGAAGTAGTTGATGACGGCTGGCGTGGGTGTTGGGATGGGGGTCGGAATGGTGATGGGAGTAGAGATGGGCGTGGGAGTCACAGCACGGTGCCTCTCCTCAGGAATTGGTGGAGCAGCGGGGTAGCTGGCCATGGAGACTGTGTTGGAGGGCGGCCGTGGTCTTGGAACAGCTGCAGCATAGTATGGTGCCATGGTCACCGGGGCCAGCAGCGGTGTGACAGCACGGGTGTCGGGCAGAACAGGGGGGGGCACGGCAGTCGTTACCACCACGGGTGGTGCTGGTGGTGGCAGGGCAACAGGTTTGGGCTCCCCTGTTACCATGACTGGTGTCATTGTTGCAACAGGCATCTCAAGGCTGTACCGGCTTGTCATGCCCTGCTTAAGCTTCTTCCACCCCAAGTGATATATCTCAAGCATGTTCAGCAGCAAGGAGACAGAGGCCACCACCAACATGAAGATGATGAAGATGGTCTTCTCAGTGGGCCTTGAGATGAAGCAGTCCACAGTGTGTGGGCAAGGTGAGCGGCTGCACTGGTAGACTGGCTTTAGCTCAAAGCCATATAGGAAGTACTGGCCCACAATGAAGCCCACCTCAAACAGCGTCTTGAAAATGATGTTGAAGACGTAGGTACGGAGCAGGGCACCCCCCATACGGATTCTACCACGTTCATCACGGATTGGGAGCTTCTCCTTCCCCCTTTTGACAAGAGGATCCTTGATGTTATTGCCACCTCCTCCACCACCGCCAGACGCTGCTGCTCCTGGGTAGTTGCTGTCTTTGACGTTTCCCCTCCTTTTCAGCTCTTCTTTCTCTTTCCTCTTCTCCTCCATGCGTACAATGTGCAGGACATGGCCCAGGTAGATGAGGGTTGGAGTGGAGACAAAAATGATCTGCAGCACCCAGAAGCGGATGTGAGAAATGGGGAAGGCTTTGTCATAGCAAACATTTTCGCAACCAGGTTGCTGAGTGTTGCATGTAAAGTCTGACTGCTCATCTCCCCAGACCTCCTCAGCAGCAGCCCCCAGCACCAGTATCCTGAAGATAAACAGGACCGTCAGCCAAACCTTGCCAATAACCGTGGAGTGCTCCTGTGCATTCTCTAACAGTCTCCCCAGAAAGCTCCAGTCACCCATTGTTTCAGATTTCTAACCTACAATAAGAACATTAGAGCAATTAGAGCAATGTCAAAAAAATCTTATAATTACACAACGCCGGGGCAGAACGGATTGATCCTCCACAAATGACATTTCTTAAGAGCACTTCCTTTTGCAGAATATTGCACGCTTATGTTGAGAACTACATAACCCTGTCACCACGCAGCCATGGGTTCTGGTGAGCACAGAAGTGGCATGTTTAGTGCTTTCACCTCGCTGACACAGGTTTAAGAGCCTACACACAACAGGCAAGAAAGATTCGTAACTAGCATTTCTACAAGATTTAAATATTTTTAAAATGTGATTTCTCTGTTTCCTCCACCTGAGATGCCCATAACTGTTCTCGCCTATTTTTATAAAAGAACAGATGGAAATCAGTTCAATTAGACAGAATATTCCTACTATTGATGTGACTGCACTTGTAACAGGCTGTGATACAAAGTTTGCCTAACTCTCATCATTTTATTGTTATCAGCACCTATTTACTCCAGCATTCAGGAGGTTAGTAATGTCCCAGGTCTCTGCGATTTTCGTACTGTACAAATACAGAAAAATAATCACTCAAAACCTATGGAATTTACAGATTAATTTTGGAATGTGTACACCAACAAGCATGTTCTCAAAGACTAGTTGTGTTTGACTTTTTTTATTTCCAAAAAGAGAGCATTATTTTAATAACTTGAAATATTGGGAAGAATGAGAAATTCTGGGAGGAATGGTGGAAAGTTTTCTATGCCTTTTCCCTACTGTCCTGCCAGCTGGCGTTACTGAACCACATGTACTGCAACACTATTAAAAAAAAAAAAAGCAACAACCAACTAAGCAAGTGTGCACAGATATTTTCTTGGAAAAATAGAACTACATCCTATGACCTTACTTCCGTGACAAACAACTGGTACATATCCTCAGTAATTTCCTCTAACCCGTGTATGATGGGCTTCTCACGTCCAATTCTAGGCAATGACACAACTTCTGATATGGAAAGGCTTAAAGTACAAGATTTTTTTTAAGATCAGATTCCTCACAAGCTGCCTTCAATTGAGAAACAAGCTGTTGTCTGCTGGTATTACTTCTGTTATCCTCGGCCTGTTCCTAATCGGAATGTATGTAAGAATATTGGAATATATGTAGGAAGTACATTTCATTCTCCTAATGAACACACTTCTATATTTTATTGTCAACCTTCAACTGAAAACAAAATACAAAACTTTATTTTCAGCTAACTCTAATAACTTTAGAAATACTTATAACACAATTCAGATATAACAACTTGCATGCAAAAAATCCCTATCAGAAAAGACTGATTATCCTTTTGTTTAAAAATCTCCAAATATTTTAAAAATATAACTGAATTACCCTTCACACTTTTCATTTTTATACTTGTACTTCTTCTCCCCTGTGTTTTATAATTCCCAAGAAGAAAAGGCATCCATCGTTACAGGTAGGAATTCACCACTGAGAAAATGTACTATTCTTGGTATTACATTTCCTGAGATTTCCAACAATGATGTCACTGTTTTTCCAGAGGAAGCATTTCCAAAGTCTGTACTGAACTTCTTTCAGGCTTTTGGTTAAGGTAATTAAAGAAATTATAGTTATTTAAGTTACTTTTTTTATAACTTGATTTTACAATGCGGCACTGAAATACCTGTCACTGCAGAACACTATACTTTCACACAAAACGCAACAACACACCCATTAGGATTTTGCATTTTTGTAAATCCTGGAATATTAATTCATTTCTTATCCCCACAAAGTTAATTCAACAAAAACTCCCCCTAAAAAAACACAGATCTTTGATATTCTACAAAACCACATTTCCTTTAATATTATGAAATTCTTTTTCCAGCATAACATGATAAACTGCAAATAATGATATTACCAAAGAAATAACGATTTTGTGTAGTAATGTCCCTGGTCCTAAAACAGTTTTTAATAATTTTTTTGAAATATATTCAGATTTTTTTTGAAGACGGTATTTTTTTCCATTTCTTAAAAGAGTAGCCCAAAGCTGAATAAATTTTGTTAGAATACTTTTTATAATCCTAACTTAATGTGTTTATATGATTTTAAAATTTAACCCTCAATCTTAATTTTATTAGATTTACAATATTTTCAATCGTGAAGTAATTTTAATCTTGAGAAGTATTAATTTTTCCGGGAATAATGAATGAGTTTTGTATCTTTTTTACTCAAAACCATTTGAAGATATACTCAGTTTAGTCCCATCTTTGGACAGAACTAAACTGTTGTTTGGAATGTTCTCGTTTTGAGTAGGAAAATGTAGGAACAGCAAAATGAATAATGTGGTATTTGATGGATTAAAGAAATTTAGCATAACACTAAGTTCGGTATTTCATTTCTCTGCTATCCTTTGCCTTATTCTGTGCCTCTCAGTTCAGTTCTCTCTGCCTCACTCTTTGTTTTCTATCCAGATCAAGCAAAACAGGCAGCTCAGATAATAAGTAGTCAAAGTCACGGTTTGTTCTTTTGTTACTAATACTTGTAATAGAAAGTTTTAAATCAGTAAAAGTTAGCACATTAAATCTTCTTTAATTCATTAATTATAGTCCATTTTCAGCATGGCCGCCATTACCCTTGCATCCAACGGCACAGAGGCTGCACGTCATTCTTTATGAAGACAGATATTACCTTCTACTGCGCCAAAACAAGAAGTCAATCTTCTCTCATGAAAAATCATAACCCCTGCACTGTAAGGTGAACAGAGGTAGCAATCTTTTTTTTTTCCCATAGGCACGCTGTAGTGTATCTCTTACTGAGATCACTAGGTGATGCTGACTACAACAAAAGTAAGATTTTTTGTGCTTTTCTGAAGAATTATCTAGTGATTAGTGGAAGAAGAAAAATAACAATTTGTAAAAAGTAAAGGAAAGATGACAAATAATACCGTCGAATTTATTCTCAGTCATTCTCCATTCACTAATACTACTGAAGATGTTTTTTTCTTTTTACTACAGGTCAACAATGACCAGGCTGAGATAATTCAGGACACCAAAGACATGATATGATGCATTTCTCAAAGGATACACTTTAAATAGCTATTCTAATGCTTTCCTTAATTAAAATATTTATTTCTGTGTATCAGAGTGTGCTAATTCATCCTGTACATAAAGTGTTTAAGCAGTGAGCAGATACTTCACAGCATCTTAACCACACAGAGCTGAAAACCTCAGTGTTTGTCCTACTATGAACTGCAGCAATCATTGCCTTCACTACAAATGTGTATTACCCACAGTACATAAATACAGGAAGGACATAATTTCCAAGGGCAATGCAAAGATACATATTTCCACTGGCCGGGGGGTTCTCGGAAATCCAAGTCCCATATCTTTCTTCAATGTCAATACCTTCTTCAGCGAGTAATTCTTAAAGCCAACATAACTCATCCAAAAATCACATCAACAATTTTAAAGGGGTGCCTTGATACAAATAATGATTAAATGACATCAAACAAAACCAGAGGGTTCACAGAGCTCACAGAAAATTTCAGTTGTCACCATTAAGTTCAAAAATAAAACACCTAAATCTAAATTTAAACAGTCACAACTCAATATTTTAGCTGAGAACAATTGCTTGCTTTAGTAGCATTACATAAACTTCAGCTGTACAGTACTATTTTCAGCACTGCTGAAATAAAGAGCTAGGCAATTGTTGAGCCCTAATCTTACATATGGATTGTGAAGGGAGACATTTTTAATTGTGTGCTGGGAAAAAGTGCAGATTAAGAAATGAAATATCTTTATCTGTATTTCATGACATTCATGTGGAAATACCCACTAGGGAATGACAGAGAACCTGTCTCAGAAAGCAATCTAATTTAATGGTATGAAAAGCAAGGAGTTCACAAACCTTGGGATCATTTAATAAGAACTGGGAGCTGTATATTGTTTGTGTCACTTAGGAAAATCATTTCTCTGAGACAAATGTTGAAAAATGGGCAGTTCATAAAAACTGACATGGCATTCTGTTTCAGAATCAGTATTGTGCTATTAATGACTAGGTTTAGTACATGCACAAATACAGTTTGTGGGTGGGGTGTGTGTGTTTGTGTGTGTGTGACAAAGATAATGAGCAAGAGAGAGAATAAATTTTAAAAGCTGTGATGTCATAAATATCCCTCTACAGGAGAGAAATAATTATCATGTGGCATCCATAAACTTGTCAGTTGTTATTTCTATTTCTGATGACATCACCAAAGAAGTTCATCACTATTTAACAAGTGTGTGAAAGATGATATTTTAATTATTTATAATTTTACTCATCAATATATATATGTTTATGTATTTATATACATATATGCACACACATACACACATGAATATCTACGCAGCTATGTTACATACATTACCAGATTATGACACCTGGTGTATTTATGACTTTAATATGCTGGCATATCTAAAAAATGTCCCTTAGCAACTATTTAGAACATAACAGATGTCCTTGTCTGAATATGATTCCTTACATTCAGTCCACATTTTCTTTCATTTCTTATAACAGTCTAAAAACTTGAGATTTAGGCTTTTATCTTCAAAATAATCTAGATTTTATAAATCAGTATGAGAAAAAAATGCTGTTAAAAGAGAAAACAACTTGCAATATTTCCTTTGTTTTTACATTAAACAATCAGGCATCTCCGTTACTACCAGGTCTTTAACTCTGCTAGTTTAAAGCCGATAAACGCAGTCACCCTGCAAAGACAAAGTCTGCAGCGTGACCATGTCTTCTAGACAAACTGGCAGATGTGCAGGGACAGAATGAGCTACTACAATTTCCAGTGAAACCTAATGGTATTTGGTCATGTACATACATATGAAACACAACGGAGGGTGTTCCATAATTCGCAATGGAGGTTTCATAATTCACTTTATATTTGTTTAAATGAGGACTTGAAAAATATCTTTCTTCTTCCTCATAGCATCATACTTTCAAAAACATCTATTATCACTTTCATTGTATTTTAAACATTTGTTAAAAATTAATTCCTTAGCTGATCTTGTTATTACCTTAAACTTACTTTACTGCTATGGAGTGTCCTCCTTAAATCCCAGGCAAAACTCCTCTTGACTTCTTCTTGACTTCACTTGACCTCTGAGTGAAAGTTTGGCCTGAGTAAAGGAAAAACGCAAGAAGCGCAGGGCTGAGCCCAAGAGGAGACCTATACCCCACCAGTTAAACTCCTCTGTTCCCTGGCATAACGAATCCTTCCTCTGATTTGCTACTCACAGGTGAAAAACAGGAACAAAAAGCAACCCCTTTTCTCCCACAGAATACTCAAATGCCATGTTAGAGCTCTACATTGGAATTAAAAGACAGTGACTTACCAATAAAACTCTGAAAGGTATGAAGGGTGTGGAGCTACCGGGGGACTACGGAACAGCCGTCGAACATGAGGGCAACAGTCCCTACATCCCAAGTGAGTGAAGCATGAATGAGACAGATCAGTCAGGTGCTCACATACAATCAGCCACACGGATCTAAAAACTGCACAGTAAGGAGTGTCCCGCCCCCCATCCCAGATATACAAGGGAAAAACAAGCCTTTCTGGCATTCAAAGATTCAAGACCCTTTTTCACTGCAGAGAAGCAGGTATCCCAACAGACAAGTATCAGTCTGAGGGAACTTCGGGCAAGTTACAGTACCTGCAAGGGAGATGGTGCTATACACCCTCTTCAAACTTCTTAAAGTACATTTTTGTCTTATGGAAACCATATAAATCTTTTTCTAGTTTAATTCTAAAAATGTTCCAGTAGGTTTTTCCCTTTTCCCTTTAAATTTCCCTTAAAGGGAAACTCTAGTAGGTCGGGCTACTAGGTCCAATTCCTTCTTCATACCTATATCAGTGTCTTAAAGACCTAACACACTCTCAGGATTCCTAATAACATCCTAGGCTTATGTGATTTCTTCAGTGAGTCAGCAATGAGCCCAAATACTTTTCTGATACTCTTTTTACCTCTAGGAAAAAGAAAGCAAATTAAACAACTTTTCTTGCTTACAACATTGGCAAACTTTTGCCTAATCAAGCTATAAATATCTTCCAAAAGATTCTGAAGAATATTTATTCATCTCAAACACTTTGCATCCCTTGTGAGTTCCAAGTGAACAAGTGAGTAACTGGCATATTTTTGGTAACTCTCAGACCAAAGATGTGACCAAAGTGAGGTAAAAGCCTGGTCAATGCAAGGAGGCCACCCAGCCATTTTACCCACTATCAGAAGAAAGTGTTTGTAAGAGTCAGGTAACTCAGAGCTCACCTCAAGAAACCCCAGAACCATCTCGGGTTACACTCGTGAACTCCGTCATTCTGTGAGGCATCACCTACAAGGGTGAAAACAATTCTGGCTCTGCTTTATATTTAGGATTTAACTTTACTCCCAGTGTAAAACTAGCTTGAAATGCACACCAATGTTCAAATGTTCGTGGTAACCCTTAAGGAAGAAATTGCACGCCCCTACACGCGCACACTTAGGTGGGCAACGGCCGCAAGAATCCCCGACACAAACGGTATGTGCCGGTTCCCCCTTCACCGCATTTTCTGAGGTATTTTGTGAGGTTTGGACACTTTCCCCTGCCACACCAGGCTGAGTTATCGGCCCCATCCGTGAGCAGCGCTGCCTCCAGACGGTTTCCTCCGTGGGGCAGGAACAGCAGACGCTCACACCAGCGTCCCTCAGGGAGGTATTTAAAGCAGTAAGGCCCTTTCTACTACTCCTCCACAGGACGGTGAGCGGACTCTCCCTCGCCCTGCCCTTCCCTGGCGCCCGGCCCAGGCCCGAGGGGCACGGCAAACGGGCAGAGGCCCCAGGCAAGCTCCCGCCCCCAGCGCAGGCTCCGAGCCTGCCCGCGGCCACGTCCCCTGCGGCGGATCCCCCCGCCTCGGGCCGCGGGCCCGCGCCCCGAGGCTGCCTGCCGAGCGGCGCAGCCCGGGGTCGCTCTACTTACGCTTCGCGGGAGCAAGGCTACTTTGAGTAGCAAAAGCGTAACGCGCTCGGAAGAGTCCAGACCGTGTTGGCGCATTGCTCGTTCAACTGGGGGGAAACAAGACCCCAAACGTTGCTCGGGCTACGGAAGAAAGCGGCGCAGGGGAGTGCAGGAGCGGGGTGGGACGCGCCGGGAGGTCGGTGCCCAGCGCCCTACCTGCTGCCTCGGCTGGCAACGCGCCCCTCGGGCGGCCGGCTGCCCACAGCCCGCGCGTGGCAGCGGACCTCTGACAGCCTCTCCCGTAGGCACCGGGCACCCGTCCCTCCCTCTCTCCCCTCCCCTCCCCTTGCCCGCCTCCCACAGCGGGCCGGCTTCACACGTAGCCCCTTCTGAGGGGCTGCGGGCAGGGCCGGTATCCCCGTCTCCTCACCCGGGGAAGCTCCAAGCGGAGCGGCCGGGGAGTCTGCCCGTCTCTCCCTGACTTTTAAAACGTTGTCATGGTGTGGATAATCTATCCTCCTTCGCGGGCCAGGGTGAGATTTCCTGAGAAATAAGCGGCTTCTTCAACCGAGAGGATAAAAGCGTCAGAAAACCCTCCCCGCTGGGGTCTCCGCCCGCTCCACGGGGCTCCGCTCGAAGGCAGCGCGGCAGGAGCCGCCACCTGCACGCCCCCCACCGCCCCCGCGTCCTGCTGCTCCTCAGAAACGGCGCTCCCGGCTGCCCGGGGGCGCTTGACCGCCGGTCACGGCTGCCGGCACCGTCTGCCGCACCTCGACGGCGGTGGAAGAGGGGTCGCGGCGCAGACGGGCTCCTGCCCGGCGCGGCGCTGCCGTACGGAGAACGCGCGTCCCTCCGAGGCGCCCCCGCGCTCGCTCACGCCGTCTCGCGCTCTGTCGCTGGCAGAGCAGCGCCGCCCGGTGGCGGCCCCGCGCGCCCCTCGCGCGCAGGCCGGTGGCGAGCTCGAGGCGGCCCTCCGGAGCCGGTTGGCTTCAGCGCAGAGCTTCTGTGTGGCTTCCTTACGGTCCGTAAATCTTAAGGGGCAGAATCCCGCTTTCATCCATGAGGTGTTTCTTAAAGCAAAAATAATAATAATAATTAAATTTTTTAAAAAATATGTTAACAGAAAGAAGGGTTTTTTCCTGAATCATAGAATGGTTAGGGTTGGAAGTGACCTCAAAGATCATCTAGTTCCAACCCCCCTGCCATGGGCAGGGACACCCTCCACCACACCAGGTTGCCCAAAGCCTCATCCAACCTGGCCTTGAACACTTCCAGAGATGGGGCAGCCACAACTTCTCTGGGCAACCTGTTCCAGAGCCTCACCACCCTCACGGTG
Source organism: Tauraco erythrolophus (assembly GCF_009769465.1). Lineage (NCBI taxonomy): Eukaryota > Metazoa > Chordata > Aves > Musophagiformes > Musophagidae > Tauraco > Tauraco erythrolophus. The sequence continues at coordinate 117,007,958 of NC_141465.1, read as the reverse complement.
AAGAATTTCTTCCTTATGTCCAATCTAAATCTGCCCTCTTTCAGTTTAAATCCATTGCCCCTTGTCCTATCACTACACACCCTTGTAAAAAGTCCCTCTCCAGCTTTCCTGTAGGGCCCCTTTAGGTACTGGAAGGCTGCAAAAAGATCACCCCGGAGCCTTCTCTTCTCCAGTCTGAACAGCCCCAATCTCTCAGCCTGTCTTCACAGGAGAGGTGCTCCAGCCCTCGGATCATCTTCATGGCCCTCCTCTGGACTCGCTCCAGCAGCTCCATGTCCTGAGAGTAGGTAAACTTTGCTGTATGAAGAACCCCAGCCCCTGAACTAGGGTGCTTCATCAGCAGCAGCTACTGCCCTTCCATCAAGACAGATCCTTTGGTTTCCAGAGCAAAGGCAGCATTGCATCAACTCCTTGCAATATTTCAAGGAACACAACAAATTTTGTGAATCACAAGCCTGGGTCTTCAAAGTTTGAGAGCCTATACCTGAGACTGAGCCTATGTTATGAAACGAAGGCATTGTGGATAATTTTTCTGAAAATTTTTTTCCCAGAGGCTTTCCTCAGCCAAGATTAGCTTTCAAACTGTTGTGCACAGACCATTTGAAACATCAGACCACTTGCAACTATTTTCAGAAAGATGATTTAAAGGTGGCTCTTGATATTTTAAGCATCAGTACTCAAAAATATTACCATCACCCATATTTGGTTAGGCTTTTATGTGTTCTTTAGTGTTGCCTTGAGAGAGGAAAACATTAGACAGAATGACTTAAACTAGCATGACAACTTGACAACTCTTCAGCAATAACGTATGAATTTCTGTTGATAGCTACTCTACACTCAGAGACCTGAAAACTTAACCACACCAGGACATTTCCTAGGCTCTCTGTTGCTATATTCAGTAAAAATACCATACAAGAAAAAATTTTGAGACATTTTGAGGAGGTGTGCATGACAAACTGAAACAGATCATCTCCGCGTTCTTATATCCTTGCAACACTTAGTTGCTCCCTATAAATCTTTTGGCTGAAAACACTAGAGAGGAAGATCTCTGCCAATCTAAGCAGTAGTGGTGGCACAAGGACAAATGACTCTATTGAGAGACACGTGATATATTTGAAACACCATGCTGCCATGATTATAGATGTAGTACCATTGCAGTGTGGATCCTGAAGCAGTGGGACATGAGGGGCTGTGTTAGGGTAGGGGAGGGAATCCCGGCAGTCCCAGTAACTCCTGACATTGTAACTTCCTTCATGCAGTGAGGTTCGTCAGCTCATTGGGTCAGCTGAAGGGCAGGAGGTTTGATTTTAGGGAGAGAGAGAGAGAGATCTCTCACTTCCAACCATCTGTTCTAAAGGTTTAATAGCACGAAGCATTGGGTGTTTCCGTAATTGCTTTTTCAGTGTCTGGTATGTTTCAAGTGGCATTTCGCACCATCTGCATAAACTGGCCTTGCTACTTTTTTTTTGTACAAAAAATACTCTTACTCAGGAGAGCAGTGAGGTTCTAGAGCAGCCTTTCATTATGGCCACAGAAGGTTTTTAAGACAGAATTCAATACCTTTTGAACGGGGATAATCTGATGCAGTACCTGCCTACCATGGGACTACAGCCATCAGCTAACAATTCCCTTTCCAAGAACCCTTCTGGGTTCTTACAAGAAGAGGTTTCAGCTGTCGACAAAACCCTCTGGGACGTTTTTAGAAAGTGAGACAGGCAAGGATACAAAACCCCCGAGGGAAACTTGAAGGGAGCAGCTTTGAAAACAAAGGACCAATTATGTACTGCTGAAAGCACAAGCTGAAGGCATGTTGAGGAGGTATGGAGATCTATTTGTTACTCGCACAGTAGAACAGGAGGATCTAAAGACAAATAAGGGGGAAACAGAAAAAGTAGCACTTGTCTCCCTGAGGAATTTATTCAGAAGGAAGATATGCTCAGATTTAAACAACGGTGTTAAAAATTGTGTCTTCATGTGGATTTTCTGACAGAGGGATTCCTACGAAAGAGCCATCCGGTTAACTTCTTCACTGTCACTTATCTTTAAAGGTGCACAGTACTGCCAGTGGCCAGAAGTCACTTTAGTGTGCTCCAATCCCTAAGTCCTTGATATGTTTAAAGGGTTCCCTCCATTGTCATTAGTGCTAGACAGCAACATAAAACTTAAGGCAACATTTAAATTTTTGCATAAATATGTGTATTTTCAGCATATTACCTTCTTTAGTACTACTTTTCATCTTCCATCCAAGCCTCCACACAGGTGACAACCCCTGTTCCACATGTAGACAGACCTTTAGCAGTATATGATTTGGCTGGCGCAGAAACAAAGGGAATTCAAGAAGTGTGTAGACAAAACACTCAGCCAGGCATTTTTAAGATCAGAAGAAACAGGTTTGCATGGCAAGGTAAGAAAGAAGATGAAAAATAGACATCAAGCTTTATGAAATGATAAAAAGATCTTGTATGTTAAAGACATATATCTGGATCTTAGTCTGAACCTGAGCTGCTGCTCAACAGGAAAAACTGACCTTTTCAGATCAGTATTGATCCAAAACAGTGTTTCATCCCATGCTATTTCTAATTTGAGTATCTATTTTGAAGTACAGAAGAGAATCACTCTTACTATAACTGTGCATTCGAACACAGCTTAGTGGAAGGACACCTGAACGGTGGTACATGTCGTTAGTCATAAACAAGCCATGCCAAAGTGGTCCATGGCTCACCAGTGCTGATAGCAGTTCTGTCCACACAGTCAGCCTAAAAAAAAAAAAAAAAAAAAAAAAAGAAAAAAGAGCTACAAATGCCTTCGGTGTCAATTAAAAGAATCGCCCTTGACATGCCGCTGCGCTACAGAAGATGGCACTAAAGATATTTAAATGCTGAGAAAGGGTGCTGCTACCTCAGGAGGCACAGCTTGAAGCAAGGATTAAAGCCTTTTCTTCTCTATTTTTTTTCTACATGGACGAGTTCAAAGACTTTAGATCTAATTAACTAATAAATGAAATGGTGACAAAAAACCTGAAGTAGCAGTTCAGTTTCATTTTATATAGTAATTATTATTATTGTCCCAATTAGTGATTAATGTTTTGTTCTGTTAGACACTACTGACACGCATGTCAGAGAATACAGCATATTAACAAATAGGAACTGGTGACAGGAAGAATTACTCTTATTTCTAGTTTTTAGGAAGAGTTATGGTGACTTCTGGTTTGTAGCAATGGAGGCACAGGAAGACTTAACGACTCATCCTAGCTTACACAGTTCTAAGAACGGCACTGAGACCCTGTTTAACTCACCAGAACAGAACAGACTTTCTCTCAAACGTCTTTTGGAAACTGTGGGAAGTCTCCTAATACAACAACAAAAACCTGACTTCTATGGGATATGTAGCAGTGAGATGCCTTCAGGTCATCTTCATGGAAGCAAAAGCTCCATGTGAGATGTAGTGGAGGAAGAACTGTAACTGTACAAGCCAGGCATCTGTTAGGAGGAAGAACCGAAAAAGAGAGACACAGGACATGCAGAATCCTAAGAGGAATTATGCTTTTTATCATTCTGTCATGGCGTGATGCTTTTTTCTCCACACTAATGGCAGAAATATGAAGAAATAAAAATGTTGATATTTGAAATATATTCATGCCTGCCACAAGCCTGACAGAAAGCTGAGCTGAAAACAAATCAAAATGCAGAGTTCAAAAAGTTCTCTGCTGAGTTAGTGAGTTAAATCAGTTTATACAAAGGTTGAGAGATTTTGTCGGATCAAGAGAGAAGATGGTCAGGAGGTGGGAAGCAGAGCCAGTAGAGAGGAGTAGAGAGCAGGGAAGGGTACAGCAGTGAAAGAGAGAAAAGGCAGTGAGAATTTTGCCTTTCTAGTAGCTGTCGCTTATGAAAATACAGCCAGAGGCTGAGGCTTGAAATTACAGTGTGTATAGCAGCAAAAAAGGGGAAACACAACCCTCATTTTTAAAAAGGGAAAAAAGGAAGACCCAGGGAACTACAGGCCAGTCAGTCTCACCTTTGTGCCCAGCAAGATCATGAAGCAGATCCTCACAGCAACTATGCTAAGGCGTATGGAAAAAAAAAGGTAACTGGTGACAGCCAACATGGCTTCACTAAAGGCAAAGCGTGCCTGACTAATTTGATGGCCTTCTACAAGGGGGTTACGGCATTGGTGGATAAGGGAAGAACAACTGACATCATCTACCTGGCCTTGTCCAAAGCATTTGACACTGTCCCGTATGACATCCTTGTTTCTAAATTGGAGAAACATGGATTTGACAGATGGACCACTCGGTGGATAAGAAATTGGCTGGATGGTTGCACTCAAAGAATTGTGGTCAATAGCTCGATGTCTAAGTGGAGACCGTGAGTGGCATTCCTCAGGGGTTGGTACTGAGACCAGTGCTGTTTGACATCTTTGTCAGCGACATGGACAGTGGGATTGAGCGCACCCTCAGCAAGTTTGTTGATGACACCAAGCTGTGTGGTGTGGTCAACGCTCAGGAGGGAAGGGATGCCATCCAGAGGGACCTTGACAGGCTGGAGAGGTGGGCCTGTGAGAACCTCATGAAGTTCAACAAGGCCAAGTGCAAGGTCCTGCATGTGGGTTGGGATAATCCCAAGCACAAATATAAGCTGAGCAGGGAATTGATTGAGAGCAGCCCTGAGGAGAAGGACTTGGGAGTGTTGGCTGATGAGAAGCTCAACAGAAGCCAGCAATGTGCGCTTCCAGCCCTGAAAGCCAACCGTATCCTGGGCTGCATCCAAAGAAGCATGGCCAGCATGTCAAGGGAGGTGATTCTGCCCCTCTACCCTGCTCTTATGAGACCCCACCTGCAGTACTGCCTTCAGCTCTGGGGGCCCCAACATAAGAAAGACATGGAGCTGTTGGAGTGAGTCCAGAGGAGGGCCATGAAGATGATCTGAAGGCTGGAGCTCCTCTGCTATGAAGACAGGCTGAGAGAGCTGGGGTTGTTCAGCAAGGAGAAGGCTCTGGGAAGACCTTCTAGCAGCCTTCCGGTACCTAAAATGGGCCTACAAAAAAGCTGGAGAGGGGCTTTCTGCAAGGGCATGTAGTGGTAGAACAAGGGGTAATGGCTTTAAGCTGAAAGAGGGCAGATTTTGATTAGATACAAGGAAGAAATTTTTCACTCAGAGGGTGGTGAGGCAGTGGAACAGGTTGCCCAGAGGAGTTGTGGATGCCCAATCCCTGGAAGTGTTCAAGGTCAGGTTGGATGGGGCATTGAGCAACATGATCTAGTGGAGGGTTTCCCTGCCCATGGCAGGGAGGTTGGAACTAGATGATCTCTAAGGTCCCTTCCAACCCAAACCATTCTATGATTCTATGAATCCTATGAAATAAAAACGTGCTGCTGTTCCCTATGCCACTCCTGCTCACTCCCTGCAGCTCCTCTTGCTCAACACCATGGCCTACTGCCCCCCAGTAAAATCAGCATAGACATTCATGTGGCCTTCCTGTAAGCCAGATCAAGGAATTGATCCAACTTAAAAAGCAATTCAGCAAAACAAAACATTGATTTCTTCATCAGCTAAATCAGACAGCCAATGCAGTGCTGAGTGCAGCTGTGCAAACAACTGTGCTGGCACAGTAAAGGTTCTGGAGTGGAGGCACTGTGTTGAATGGGGTGGGAAGGAGACACAGACAGGATAAGAATGAGCAGAAAGGGATGACTTCAGTGTTAATGCCTTAAACTAGTGCTACCAGTGAGCAATTCATAGTGCCAAACCACACCAAAGCTCCTAAACAAGGATGTTCTTTTTCATTGTATTCAGGATAAGAGCAAATACGTTATGTTTTACCAGGTATGTGCCTTGCTGACATGCATGATGAATTTGTAAAGGCCACAAATACTGGCTGCCTTCCACAGAAAGGAACAGCAATAGATATCTTGCTTTGAAACAGACAAACACGCTCATGTATAGGAAAATTTCTCTACAAAATTCAAACTGGTGCACATTGTGATGGTCTGCCTTTGGAATTAAAGAAACTAGTAACATAAAATGGCATGTTATTGCTGTGAAACTTCTGCTGGACACAGACCAGGCTTCAGTGAACTCCACCGATGTTTGCATATAGTCAACTGGGCAGCAAAACTGAAAATTTGTCTAGATTTTGTCTTCCTCTTGTTGAGAGGAATGCCTGTTTTGTGAGACACAAAATCGAGACAAAAGATTCTTTTTACTCACTGTGTCGAGGAAAAAAAATTCCATCACCAACTTCATTTATATTAATTACAATTTTATTTACTCACAATGCCACCTCATATGCTTTGTCAAGTCAAATTTATTATAGCAGAAGAATGTATTGTTACAACTGCCAAAAGCACAAAGGAACCGTGCTGACAGAGATGGTGCTGGACAGGTCCTGCACTGACAAGTAGACTTGAATTTATATGAAAAAGATTTTGATTCAGCAGCTGAGCTTTGGCTCACAAAACGAACCTGTACAACTGACTCCTTCAGTGGGGGTCCCCTTCCTCACAGATTTTAGAAGTTCTCTATGTCTTAAAGCAGAGTCCTATACCTAGACCATCCTCAACAGATGTTGGGCTGAATTGCCATTTAACAATCTTCAGTGATGGAAAGTCTGTCATCCAACTCAATGTCTAGCCCTCTTCACAGAGAGGTTTTGCAGTGACTAGCCTACATCTCATTGCAACATAAGCCTATTATTTCTTGTCCTGTTGCCAGTGGATGTAAAGAGAAACATCTTCATCTTCTTTGCCACAATCTTTTACATATTTGAAGAGTGCTGTTAAGCCTTTCCTCAGACTTTTCCAGGCCAACTAATTTCTTTCGGGCTTTCCACACAGTTTGTGCGTTTTAGACATTTGGTCCTATATCATTCCTGACTGCTGGATTTCTCCGGCTGATAAATGAGCTTTTTGGGCAGGTGGCACCCCAAAGTAGGGTCCAGATAAGAACTTTCAGGTGCTAAGAAGAGTGGAAACATTATTTCAAATATCAGATTTTTGACAAACTTTTAGTGCATACCATTTGGATATTTTTCCAAGTCAACGATGTTATTGACTCATGTTCCAGTAATGACCTACCACAAACTTCAGCTCTTCAGCTCTTCTCTACAAAACTGTTCTTCAGTTCAGAACAAGTCTTCATCCTGCAGTTCTGCAAGTGCTTAGTGTTTCACAACAGTAGCATTTAGTCCTTTCTAACTTCTCAAACTGCCTTTGTTAAGCCATTTCTTCTGGTGATAAAGATCTTATTGAATTCTAAGCCTATCTTCTCATGTACCTGCAGCTCCTCCCAGCTGCATAGAGTTTATCCCATTTGGTGGATCCTTACATTCTGATGATGAGTCATTAATAACTATTTTACTGCTATACGCAAAAGCTTTGATCATGGCATAAGCAGAAATTATTCCTGACAAATCCATGTTGCAATGTCTCAATCTTCTGTCAGGTAACAGTGAGATAATGGGTTAGTCAGTTTGTTCCTCTGTGCCTGTGTGCACATGTGTGTGCATAAGTGTATAGATTTGGTTTACTTCTGCTGGAGAGATTGTGGAAGCTATTTGAACTGTATATTAAACACTCAGTCTTTGGAAAGGAGCAACACCTAGGGCAGGGACATGACTAACTGTAAGCAGACATTACACTAATGACGCAATATACAATAGGTTCAAAATCTTTACCACACAATAATTATAAAATATTTTTTCTGGCACCGATTGCAATGCTCTTAATAAACAATGCTTTATCAAACTGTTCTGCTCCCTGTGAACATGACACAGTTGTCACCTTCATCTTTCAGCTGAGGAGACTCAGAAACAATGAGATTCAGGGTCAACTCTGTGTACTAGGCCTAATACTTTCGAACCAAGTGAAAGAAGTCTTGTGACAGAAGAAATGTTGATCATTGGATACCAAACAGATAGCAAATTTTCCAGTTACCCCATCAAAAGAAAGTACAGCATTCCTGTTAATGTGTGTATCACTTAGTGGTGTAGGAGGGATTTTTATGTGTTGTTTTAAAGATAGACCCTCCATAGAAAATGATCTGCAAAACACTTTTAAACCAAATTTCACGATCTTGACTTGAACAGCTTTAAGACTGCTATTGTCTTTCCTAGCTGACAAGCCTCTCACCATAATTGCCAAGACAACAGAAAAGATACACTTTGCCTGAGCAAGTAAGCCTGCCCAGCACAGCTTGTCCACTGAAAAATGCCACCTGCTTCAACCCAGTGTGACTGCATTCACACACTACTGTATTTATTATCCTGGGTACTGTGGTGGGCTACGAGTGAAATGCTGGTTCTTAGCAGCATGCAGAATATACATTGTTGTTCAAAACATTCATCCACAACCTGCAATGATTCATAGCTCAATTGTATAAGTTCTCTCATCCGTTCGCTCAAACCTATTTCTCTAAACTGTATATCATATTGGTGCCATATCACTCCTTTACCAGAAAGGCTTATACAAGCATCTGGCCACCTAGTGGTATTCTTAGAGAGGATATTTTTCAGTAGATGGCTTATTCAAATACAATGGATTGAGCATAGAGCAGACAGATGCAAAATAAACATTGAATTGGTGGCAGTGATTTAACGGGCAGAAAAGGGAGAAGGTATGGGCAATCATGTGGCCAATTCTGAGGCTGAATTCTATGGTAGTACTGGGGGACCAACCATAGCAGGGGCAAACTATGTTGTCCAAGATGGAAAGTTGGAGATATGACTTGTTTCCTCATCTGGGCCTGCTCATTAAAGCTTAATACTTTTTCAAGCCTAGATTATAAAGACTTTTTTGGTGGCTAGGAAGGCTTGGAGAGAAAATATCTAGGTCAGAGCTGGGCCAACTTTACAGAAGAGAAATATATTCTGTGAAAGAAAATGACTGACAATGACAAGCTGAGTTTGTCAGATGGTGAAAAAACCATACGTACCTCCTGGACTATTTTGAAGACCATTACGATTAAGATCATTACGATTATTAGTCTTAGCTCATTAAGCCTCAGATAGTTACAATTACTCTTGCTACTGTCTACAAACAGGTTCAAATGACTGTATAGATAATAAGATGGTGAAAATCCAAAGAAACCTGTAATTAAAACCCAGGGTAGTGGCTGTCCTGAATATCACAACAGGTGATCGCAAAATACAGTGCAATTCTTTGAGCGAGATTTTGTTGCCTGGTAAAACACATTAGCCTACGTTGCAGAGGAGGGAATTATGATTAGGGGAGAAAAAAAGAGATTCATTTTTACCAAATTCAGCTTGTGGTAAAATGCTCTTAGCTGTGGCTTATTTGCTGCGGTACACTTTTTACAAGATAAAGCAACTTTTAACACTGTTGCTATTTTGAATTGAACCTCCATGGTACAGGAGTGATCTTCTCTGTATGGACCACATCATTTGTCTTTTATATTCTATATGTCAGATAGGAAGTAGCACAGTACATTGGCTCATGAAAACTGTGAAACATCTGAAGGACTTTTTTATTTTTTTGTCTAAGAAAACCTTTAATAAAGGTACTTCTATATCCAGAAGTCATAAATGCAGATTTATACTTCTGTTTTTCTTTTAAATCACTCTTTCTCATGTGGGAGTTAGGGTTTTTTCCTCTAGCTGAGTCTACAAGTTAAAAGTGAATTTTACTTCCTCTCCCCCCTCCCTTTTTCTGACAAACGTGTTTGTAGTTTTGGTTTCAAGGTTTTGGATGAAAGTTTAACTTGATGAAGTCAGTGGTGATTTCAATCACAGTATAATTCTAGCCAGTCCCACTCCTGCACTTCCCAGTTCTGATACCACATTATTTGACACTTTATATCCTGGCTACACTGGACAGTGAGGAATCAGCCTCTTTTACAGTCATGACTTCGGATTTGTTTCTTCAGTTTTCAACACTCTTGCAGCTGTTGTTCTGACAAGAGTCTAGGAACCAAGTGCCAAAACCGTAGACACTTCTAGTGTCTTTCAGGGAAGAACACACACAATTCCAACACAGCATTGTATTTTAATCTGTACAAAATCCATTTGTAGGACGTCAATCATTCAATGTAGCACACGTAGAAATAGGTGCAATTTGAAGTATCTGAACTTTTTTTCCCAACAAAGCAGCTATTTAGTCAAATTTAATATGCACAGAGATCTCAGACAGTAAATATGTCCTGGTAGAGCTATTATCACCTGATGCTGCAGTTCTGGATCAAAGCCCTCTCTTACCCACTTCCAGACACTTTCCCTATTTCTATCTTTTTTTCCTGTGTGATAATCTTGCTGTCAAACTGCTAGCTGAAGGTAACCTCATAGCGTCAGTGTTACCAGTTTTGGTGCGTCTCATTCCAAGTTTCAAGTTTCAGTTACATTCAAAGGCAGGCTGGGAAAACAAACTCTTTTCCCTATTGAGCCAGTTAAGTTATTTATCACTAGATTTTTTCCAGATGCAATTCTGCTAGTACAAAGCTGACTTACTTAGGCAGCACATTTGATTTCTAGTAGGGGTCACATTTGTGACCTTCCACTATCAGGTCATGAAGTCTGCAAGATGACAGGCAATGTAACCAATTGAAAAACCAACCTGCAGCAGTAGGCTAAAAACGTACTATTGGTGCATACATTTTCCATTATGATAAACAGATTTTCATTAGACACGTTAAGTAATACACAGCATGTAGAACTAATACAGAAAACAGACACCACAAGACTGCTTTAATTATAATTTCAGAAGAAAAATAAAAACCCTGTTGTTACAAAAGAAATGTAATACTAGAGCATGGGGAGTGTTCTCTTCGTGCTTGTACATGGAACAATGCAGGAACTTTACCAAGCACAAACCTGATATGTGCCAAGCTTTGTGCTTTAGAGTTGAATTAAGGATGTTTTCACAGTCCAGGTTTCCAGTTCATCTCATTATTAGTGACTTTCCATCTTTTTGTTCATGCTTCTGAGGATGGTGTTTTTATGTTTTTCTTGCTCCCCTCTTAGATGACAGATTTCCATCTGCAGTCAAGTTGTAACACTGCGTGTAGCTCACAAGCAATGGGAGCCTGCTTATGGTCCGCTTCCAGTGCACAGCAAGGGGTCATGGGTCTTAATTAATGCAGCTTTGTTTACTCCAGTGATAAACTTACATGTACAGTAAGAGATGGATGCAAATAGAGAAGCTGAGATAGCACTCATTCATTCTGGGGAAAAGCCAGTTGTTAAAAAGGAGGAGGGACAGTCAGTTTTCTAGAAGTGGGTTCAATGGGCAGGCACTTGGGAAATAAACTGTGTTGCTGCATGTGCTGGTGCAGCTGCCTATGACAGGCATAAAACACATTTTGAGACTACCTTGGAGAGACAAGACTAGACTGACTCACACCTTCAAGTTAGTAACATACGATTCACAGCTCAGCAATGCGAACTCTAAGAAAAATACCAAGTTCCTCCTCATTTGTGATTGGGTTCCTTTACTATTTTAGCTCTGCAAGCTGTCTGTAATTCCTGCTAGACCTACTGTAAGAGGAAGGGTGATTCAGTCTCACAATGTGGAATGTCAGAGAGATCGGGAGTGGTTTGATGGACTCACTTGAAAAGTACCTCAGACAGGGAGAAGCTTTCATGAAGAAAAGCTGCGCAGGGTGGATAGAAAAAGGGGACTGATGCAAGGGGCACTGGTAGATGCAAGCTACTGCAGATCATGCTGTAAGTTGAAGCACTTCTTTTGGGTAATAAACAGAATAAAACAAGGCAAATTTTTTTTTGGCTTTTACTGACCAGAAAAAAACTTGCAAAGGCACATAGCTGAAGGAGGCACAGTCAGGTGGTAAAAGTCTCTTCATCGCATAAAATCTACTGTACTGAGATCCTTCACAAAGTACTGGAGGAGAACAAGAGAAGGAGGAAGACAGTTGCATTGTCCCCACCTTCTCAAAGGTGACAATCCGCTTTTCCACTGACCAAGAGAATGAAAAAACAAACTTCATTCCTCCCACTGCTGCAGGCCCCTGTGAGTGCAGGGAGGCAGCACTGACCTAATGACATCCACAAGCAGCTGAGACTTGCCACCCCCAACTCTGGCAGGAGATGCTCCTCAGTGCAGGTGAGGAGGTAAAAAGATAAAAATTGTTGCTGGTGCCCAGCAGAGCTGATAGCATACATTGCCATAGAGTACCTGTGTTCCTAGGCCCTCTCCTTGCTCTCCAGAATACTCAGACAGAGAATAGGACACCTGCTATAAACACAATCACGTCCCTGTCTTCTTCCTTTTCACAAGCCATAAGTTTCCCCAAAAACCCCTTCACCCCACTTTTGACCAAAACCCTTTTTTAATGGCTCGCCTCTGAAGCTGACAGAGTGTGTTTGTGATTCCTGGCTCTCCTCTGTGCACTAGAGCCTCCTCTGGGCCTTTCCACTCCCACTTTTTGAAAAGTGACTCTGTCCCAACAACGGGATCCAGCAGTAGGCAAACTTGGAAAAGCTGCTGCCAGAAGGCTATTTGTGGATGCAGGAATACTGAATTAGCTCATGATCTTTAAAACCTACCTCAGTGGCAGCTTCCCCGGGAGGCTATCATTTTTAAAACATGAAGGAACATTCATTTTTATGCTTTTCCATGAGTGTGAAAATATTGCTGATTGTTTTCTGACACATAAGAAAGTTTGAGGGAAATGGGGCACTAGGAAATCCTGAAACTGGGGAAATTATTTCAAAACCGTCGTTTTCCTGGAATCTTTCCAGCAAACTTTTATCACTAGGTAACACAACTCAGCCAGATTCAACATCATGCAGATCCCAGACACAGCAAGCATGAAAATAGTGAAAGTGGTTTTCTCAGTGGGCCGAGACACAAAACAATCCACTGTGTTGGGGCAGGGCCAAGCATTGCACTTCATCAGGCGAGGCATCTGGTACCCATCGTACATGTAATAGAACACGTACATGAAGATTGCTTCGAAGGCGATCCTGAAGAAGATGCTGCTGGTGTACGTCCACCACAGGGGGCCCCGAATGTGAAACTTTTCATTTTTCAGCTCTTCAATATCAATTTTCTCACCATTTCTGAATCGCCTTTTCTTCTCGTGCCTCCTGTAAGCTACATGCATGGCCACCAGCAGCGCAGGTGTGGAAACAAAGATCAGCTGCAGGGCCCAGAGTCTGATGTGAGAGATGGGGAAAAAGTGATCATAGCAAACATTTCTGCACCCAGGCTGAAGTGTGTTGCAGACAAAATCTTGTTGTTCATCTCCCCAGACACTCTCTGCAGCCACAACCAGGATCATGATACGGAAGATGAACAGGACTGTGAGCCATATCTTCCCGATACCGGTTGAGTGTTTATTTACGCCTCCTAAAACAGTCTGCAGAGCTCCCCAGTCCATCTTCTGTGTCCTTTTACCTGCAGATGACATAACACACCACATGGTCACTTTTCAAAGGGTGAAAAATCAGCTCTAGGCCTTCTACAAATGAGAGGACTTCCTAGCACTCACTCAAGAGTCATAGGCAAATGCAAGTCACTTTCATTAATGTCACCATATGTTTATGAATTCAAACACGTTATTAAGCTCTCTCCTTCCATGTATTTATGATGGAACAAGCACACCTTGATATAGTTTTCAACAAGGCTTTGGGCAGGAAGTAAGTTACATCTTCAAATACATTTCCTCCATGCATCCTCTGCCCTTCTTCCCTTTCTTGATTTATTTCCCTTTCTGTAGTTGACTCTCGTCATTGTTTTGCCTCTCAGTGTATTTCCCAAAGCAATAGGATTTACTACTACTGCACAAGTTAAGGTCACATGTAGACACAGCAGAAACTTCTCTAGTAGTTTTCACAGGATTTCTTTGTCAATGCCACAGCCCTAGAAGGCCGGGCTGGTGCTTTCTTTGCATCGAAGGTAAGTACTACTTGGCCTTCTTCAGCAGAAGCCTTCATTCCACCCAGACACATCCAGCAGGCCTCCAAGGCTTTCTGCTGTAGCTCAGACTTGGCCCTTCATCTCAGAATTACAGCACTTGATTTTGCCAATGCTGCTGAGAAACCTCAAGCTGACTCTTTCAGGAATGCATGCATATATAGCACAAACCAACAAGCAGAGGAAGATACCACAGAGCCTGCCCTTCCACATTCGTTGCTATCTCATCCAAAGAGGAGACAAGCAGAGCCATAGAGCTGAGAGGAAAAAGCCTTCAGCTAAAGAGTTTATGTTAATTTTCTAGATGCTATCAGATCCCAGCAGAGTAAACAGGAGGTCAAACTTCAGAGAAGTTCCATTTCAGCTTTCCTCCTTTCCTCCTACTCTTGAAAACTAAAATCCATACTCTTTGCCCCTTTGAAAGTTAAACATAAGTTTTGCATAAGTCAGAATTCAGTCTCAGGGCTCAGCTTTCACTGATTGCAGCCATTCAGAAATTATCACTGAATCGAACAAAACAGTTTGAAACCAGAGCTGGGAACTTGCATAGCTGGTCCATCATCTCCTCTTGGCGCAGTCTGTGTGCTATGGGGAGAGCATGGTACCTTGCAACACCACACTGGCCAAAGTTTTCAAAATCTCTCATTCTCATATAACAGAAATAAAAAAAAAAAAAAGAAACTTCTCTACCCTGGTGCAGTTACAACACAACTAAAGGACTAACGTGCCCCAACACATACCCTTGGCACAAGGGCCTAGCTTGTGCAGGCAAACCTTGAGGCAAGAGGGAGAGGTCAGATTTACTGTGATGAGGAAAGGTGAAATTGGGTAAGACACAAAAAAAAAAAAAGCTTTGAGAAGGTAGCTGGAATTCCTTAGACTTCTCATGTTCTGTCTCTGCTGAAGACAGACATTTTACGCAACTTTTTACATGGACCTAAACTCTAGGCTGTGATCAGATACCCACATCTTTCTGTTAAGAATTTCCTCATGTCTGTCGCGTAGTCATTAAAATGGAACCTTCACAAGGGGCTAATCAGGACTGTAGGGAAGCATTTGAAGTGTAGATCCCAGTAGAATGAACAACCTGGGCTCCAAGTGTGGTCTCACACTGCAGTTCTGAACCAGTGCTGCACGTTTTGGGGGAAAAACCAACATTTCTCCCTGTTTCTGCCCCTACAGAAACACTGAAAGTGTCTGTGGGGTCTGAGCGAATCTACCGGGACACTCACCCTGCCAACCAAGACATCACTTATTGGAAATCACTCGGAATTCCCACTTTGTGGCTACAAGCTGGACACCTTGAGGTAGCTCCCAGCCCATCCCTCCCTCCGCGCCGAGCCTCGCTCCCGCTGAACTCGGGCGCGGCAGGAGCGCCGGGGCAGACCCGGAGCCCGCAGCGAGTCTTTCTTAGCGGGACACGCCACGGCCGATTGCAGTCGGCTCCTTCAGCAAACACTCGTTCGCAACGGGCAGTTTTGGCTTTGAGGCCCGACGGCTCCCCCCGGAACCGGCTGCGCGCTGTGGGAGCGCCCCGACAGGCTGCTGCCCGCGCCAGGACGCCCCGACCCGCAGCCCCGCCGCCGCGGCCAGTCCCGGGGCTGGGGGCGGCCAGCCCCAACCCAGGCACGGCTGCCTCGCCGACAGGTCCGTGCAGGCAGCCGGGGGACGGGGGCGCGGCGTGACTACCCCGGCCTCGCGGCGCCCCGCTCCACTGCTTACGGCCGCCCCGACCCCCGCCCCGCCGGGGACGCCCCCGGCCCGGGTCCCGCTCCGGCACATGGATCCCGACCCGCGCGGGGGGCGCGCAGCCTAATCCCGATCCCACCGCTCCCGCACATGGGAGCCGCGCCGGACCCTCACCTGGCACGTCTTGGCAGGGCACCTGGGAAGCGATCGGCGCGCTGCGCTGCTCCGCGCTGCTCCGCGCTGCTACGCTCCCGGGTCCGGCGGTGCCTGCGGGGAAGCCGGTCCCAGCCTCGCCGCCCCGGAGCTTTAAGGTCCCTCCTCGTTCACCTGCCGCCGCTTTTAACCCGCCTCCGCCCGCCTCTGTCCGCGCCCGGCTCCTCCGGCCGCCCGCAGAGGCGGTGGGGAGCCCGGGGCGGGGCCGGGTGCGGGACGCCCATCCCCGCCGCGGGGCAGCAGCGAGGAACCGAGCCGGGGCTGCCGGCACTGCGGTGTGCCCTGGGCAATGCCGCGCCAGCGGGGCAGCCAGCGGGGCCCCGAGCGGGGCGGGAGCTGCTGGGGACCGAGCGGGGCTGCCGCGGCTCCACCAGCCTCCGGTGCCCCGGCAGGGAGCGCCTACGGCTTCGTCCGGGACGGCCTTGCCCAGAGTCCCACCAAGGGACAAGCATCGGGCAGAGTGGGCTCGACACCTGCAAGTGCGGCCCTGTGCCGGGATTGATTCCCGAGTGTTAGCGGAAAACATGTCCCGGAGGGAAATCCAGTCCTGTGGGACCCTCCGAAACTGCCCCAGTGCCGTGGCAGCCCAAGAAAATCGTCACCGTGGGCCAGTTCGGACAACAGCTGGATAAAATGCGGCTCCCAGAGGCTTTCGCTAGGGTGACGGCAGGGCTGGAGAAAGGAACCTCAGAGACCTTCTTACATGGCTTGAGTTTGGAAGACAAGGAACAGATAAACTAACTGTTACTTTGATATTAACACATTGAATGATCTTGGTAGCCACATGTGGGGATAACAAGGGCAGCAGGCAGCTAAGGGCAGGATAGCAGTAAAACTTAGAATTGTTTTCCCTTTGAAATCTTCTGGGCTTTCTTGCAGCTGTAAGAAAACTTTCCGGAATCCTCACTAGTGCACATAACCTTAATTTCACTGCTACTATGCAAAGAAGGGGGGCTAAAGTTATTTTTGTGAGAGAAAATAATCTAGCAGAAAGTATGAAGAATGAATGGAAGAAGAGTTACTTGTCATGTGAAAAGTCACTAGGTGTTACTTTTCTGGAGCTTGAGCTCTGTTTTTGACAATAAAAAAAAATAAAAAGGCCTCTTTTAGTTCTAGTAGCCATTAAACCCCACCTTTAGGAGAGCTTCTGAAGAGGAGGCCATGGCCAGCCAGGCACAAATTAGTTGGATCAGCACTGCAGCCCTTACCTTGGACTTACTGAATCCTGAGAACCCAGGATTGTTGTCAGGCTTGGGTCTGCCTCACACAGTCTGCGCTTCACCCAAAGCATCCAACCAAGAATGACTTGCATGAAATGATACTTGATTACAACACAGTAAAGAGCCTTTACTTTTAAAACAGTGACCAAAAATCCTACCAGAAAATAATGCTGTGTTAAAGTAGGTGTGTAGGAAAGCTAGAAGGTGGTGAAATGCTATGCATATGACTTGTGAGATAAGAAAAACTTGTCTAAGTATATATGGTTCTGCTGAAAACGGTGTGTTTGTTTCTGTATACTGAAGTAAAGATCTGGCCTGCATGTTGCACTTAATACTGAGCTCAGTTTTAAGAGGCGTGTCTGGAAGTAGAAATGCTTTCATCAGTAGGGATTTAAATAAAATTTAAGCTTGATCTAGTAATTTGTATAGATAGCAATTACAAGAAACTAGAACTTGTGTGTGTATCTGCAAAACGGCAAAGTGAATTTGACTTTGTACTCAGAGATTTAGAAAATGAAGCCAGGTATCTAAGATCTTTAAATAATCTGAGAAGAAGTGTCTGGAAGAATCAACTATGGTTTATAAAATAATACCGAAGTTTGACAGAGATAAACGTATATACTTCAAAGAAATCCACAGCTCATATTGCTCAGTGCTGCCACAGCGGTTTTCGTTAACAACAAAACAAAATCTATAGTAAAGCTGAGTGCTACCTTTACTTGCCTTCATTTTTATTTGCTTGCTTGTATGTATGAGAAAGTACATAATGCTTTATTTGGGAGGGAGAGGAGTAGCCTGGCAAGGAATTCTGACAGAGCACAAATCCGGAGGTGCAGGCTTATTGCACACGCTTTTCTTAACAACTGGCCAGTTAGCTGGAGGAGTGAGAGCCGAGTATTAACAACTCTGGCATCTGTAAAGGTTCTGTAAGAAAGGGTTATTCTGGTAGCATTGAAGATGATGAATGTTACAAAGTGTGCATATATCTACAAAACATTGATTCTTGTGGATTGTAAAGTAATGTGAAAATAAAAGCTTCGTAAAAATAGGAAAATAAAAACTTGTCACTTTCTCAACATAGAAATAGGTTTTATGTTATTTCAAGATAACAGAAATCTTGACATCATCTTGCACTAATATGTTACAGCTTTCTAAAGACTGTCTCTGTATCTCTTCATTCAACAGCCCCCAGGTACCTCCAGAGGCTCTGTCTGGATCTACACTTTTAATAGCCCTTGCTTCACTATCTGCTTTGTCTAACCATGTTTTGATGTCACCTGTATCTGGATTATATAAATATTTAATATTTATCCCATATATATCTCAAAATCCACAAGATCCTGGAGTAATTAACTGAATAGCTTAGTTATGTGTGGTGAAAAAAAAAAATGTTTCATTTATTGAAAACCTGCTCTTACATAATTTCATGGGACATTCCTGAGTCCTCACCATTGGCAGTAATAGCTAATTATCTTTCCCTGTTCATCTCCTCCATAATGCATAAACTTTTGCCATATCCTCTCTCCATCCTTTTTATTCTGTGCTGAAGGCCCTAATTTGTTCAATCTGTGCCATGCAGGAGCTGTTATTTACCTTTATTATCCTAATCACAACGTTTTGTGCCTTTTTTACAGGAGCAGTCCAAGTGCCTGCACAGTTTATATATGCTTCTGCAATGCTTTCTGTTCCATTCTCCATCATTTTCTAGTACTTCCTATTTACATGTTTTCATTTTTCAGACACCTCAAAGCAATGAGCTGACTTCTTCATAGTCACTCCAAGATTCTTTCCTAAGCGTTTCTAGGAATTAGAACAGTACCTGCTGGGGTACATATATGCCCATATACTTGAATAGGTGTACTTCGGATTAATTTTCTCACTGTGTGTTAGTTTGCACCAGCAGACATTGAAGTTCATTTCCCATTTTATTATCCAGTTACTCACACTGGATAAGATCTTCTGCTATTCCTCATGGGCAAGTTTAGTTTTGACTATCATGAAGCATCACTTTTATAATGTGCTGTTCACAGGCATTTTGATTTTTGCTGATTTATATGTGTAGCAACCTCCTTATTCATAATTTTTGCCTAAAATGAGACTCTTTAAACACCTGGCAGCTTACTAGCTACTTCTCATACACAATCTTTGTTAATCAACTGGATATGCAGCTATAGACTCAGATCACCCTTTGGAAATACTTTTCATTTCTTTGAGGCTGTGCTAGATATGTGTCACATCTGACTTTTTTGCACTAACATCAGCAATAAAGCACCTTCCCAGTTCAACTCAGCATGTGTAACCAAATTGTCTCTGCATTAATTTTTCAAAGACTCATTTTAGTCATACTAAGACCAAAAATACTATACTTAGTTAGCCTTTGAGCAAACTGTTTTGTCTCCTTTGATATTAATGTCTGAAATAGGTACCCAGCCATTATTTTCATTTTCACTTTAATTGCCATCCCAGTCTTTAAAAAATAAGCCTTTGTATTTTATAGAACAGTGCCTGAAGTGTTGTTGGCAAGGTCTGGTTAAAACAAATAGGTGGTCATAGGAGCTCAAATCTGCAAAGCTGCAGCTTCCATGTCTACTATACAACACTGAATTCCTAAAGCTCATACAGCCACCATGTTCGGTACACTCTGCCTCCTCCCTCCCTGCACAGAAGAAATGGACTCGTGTAATTTTCAAGGAACATTTTATTTACAAAGAACAAACTTTTATTGTTTGACATAAATACTTTGTTCGCTACTTCATCATCCTTCAGCTTTTTTAACAGTAAAATATTAATTTGATAAAAATACCACTGTAGTTAAGTGTTGTAGGAGAAGAGAATGTGAGGCTGATCTGAGTGTGAAAACAGCGCTCGGTGTGTGTTTTAAACCAAAATTAAATTAAGGGCTGCAAAGATCCTGGTTTGTATCAATGTTGCTGCAGGTCACTCACTTCTCTGGCCAAGGCATCGATCCATAATCCTTACAGTCTCCAAAAGCTTCTCTGTCAGACAAAACTTAAGACCACTGAAAAAAAGAAGCCAGTGCGGAAGACATCAACCTTCTTTTAAGTTCACTGCCCAGTTCAAAGAATTCAGGAGGTTTCTGGAGAGGGACACAGCACCTAGTTTTCTTCCATGAATTAGATCTTCCTTCTACCAGACTGTTCCTTAAAATTATTCTTCAAAGTCACTCCATGAAACAGCGTGGGCCCTGCCTTTTCTGTTGGTGAAATCTTGGCTGTGCAGGATAGCAAGGAAGTTCAGTAGGTTTCATCATTTCATTCAGCTGTAAAAAAAAAACAGCCAACAAAAACCAACAGTGTGACACTTTAAAGCGACACTTAAAGTGACATTTAAAGTGTCAGTGTCTGCCCACTCCCTTGTTTCACTCTCCTGTGGTAACCAGAATTTACTTTGTTAGTGGCTGTTCGCCTTTTCTCCCTCATTGGAACAGATAAGTATGGTTCCCTCAACTTCCCAGGTCCTTTGTCCAAGTCCTGCAGCTCCAGAGATGTCATCCCAGGGCTGCTGCCTGTTCCCGCATGGGGGGCACTCCGCTGGCCCAGCTCCCTTGCCCTGGCTGGCCTCGCAGCTCACAGGGTCTCCACTGCCCCGAGCTCTGTGGCCCCTGGCCCTGCTTTGTGCACAAAGGCTCAAACCCCTTCACAGGTGAAACAGAGTTGGTTGGTAGGATCCATATTTCCTACCCATTGCTAAAAAAAACCTACATTTTAGGAGAGAGTAGTGGAGTCTCATGTGAGAGAGTGGCATGACACCTTTCCACAGAGAAAGTCCCATTTCACCGACAGCTGTATCACAAAGATGCACCATAGGGCCAGACGTCGACAGAGGAGGGTTTATAAAACAGGGTCGTGATTTTCTTTGCTGACCGGGAAGGTGCTTTCCACTGTCCCTCAGAAATAATCTCCCCCCAGAGGAGACGGGGTGCAGGGTGCAGGCCAGAGCTAGGGGCAGACCTTACTTTCGACTAATTCCCACCCTTTGTCATGCATATTACATGTCTGTAAATGAGCTATTAGAGTTCAGGCAAAGTTTTCTCAGGTCTGCCAAGAACACTTTAATCTTTGATGCTTATCTGAGGAGGTTTTGTTCTTCTATATCTCTTGGAGCACATAGAGAATAGGAGAAACCCACATTAGTTTACTTATTCACAGATAAGAATGGGAAGAAGCCAATGAGAGAAATCGGTGGCAAACGCTGGAGCCTGGGGAGAGAAATTGCTAAAGGCAGTATTGATGGAGCAGCCATAAAGGCTGTAAAATACAAAGCCTAGTTCCAGCGAAGCCTGAGCAGAGGCTGGATGCCAACAGTGGGAGGACTGATCCTGTACACCACACAGAGGGAAGGGAAAATCGTGGGAGAGGAGCATTGGAATTAAAATTTTTGCTGTGAGTCGTTGGACTCCATGACAGAAGCTCAAGGGGAAGGAAGGGGAGAGCAGGCAGCATTTGAGAATGACACGTGATTCCTCCAGGGAAAGTGGTCTGGATTCACATGTTTTGCACTGGTTTAATTCAATCAGAATAAAGTATATTCTCTTGTTCCTTTTGTCAGTTTTCAAATCACTGACTACGTGACCAATCCAGCAGATCTTACTGAGGTCTCAAGTGCAAGTCCTGAATCAGACTAAAAAAGAATACGATGATTCAGTAATGACCTGGTTGCACCTATGTATGCATCACATTAACCAAGTCATTTCTTGAATGCAAATATATAATGGAGAACATTTCCTCTTGCTCAGCTAATCAGAGACAAAGGAGTTAAACTGGGTTTGGGAAGGAAGAGTTATGAGGAACTAAGAGGATGTGTTTAAAATCTCATGCTGTTTAAAAAAAAAAACAAACCAAACAACCAAACCAGTGGCTGTTAAAAAGAGCTTTCCAGGCAGAAACGACAGTCAAGCCCACACCAACATGTTCCACCAACAGATTTGTGCTGTATCACAGCTGTGACCTGGAGATGATGTGTCTGTGCGTTGCTCTCAGTTAGCTGCAGAGAGGGCCCTTTGGTTGGCAATCCCATGCCCAGTGCTGCTCCCTGGAGCCATGCCCCTGGGAACAGGCTTGTGAAGCCCTAGGGGATGTTTCTGGGCAGTGCCCCAGGGAATAAGGACAAGACAAATTCTCAAATGCCTACTGTTTGTTTTTCATTCCTTAGTTTTTCTGCATTCCCCATTTTTAGATATTTTTTCCTGGCAATTCAACTACTTGTCAAATAGCACCGGTCACTCATCTCATCAGACAGCTCCTTCACATGTCGAAGAAAAATAAAGTTGATTCTTTATTTGTGGGTATTCAAGAACAAGGGCTGCATCACCACTGAGAGGTGAAGATAATCTAGCACTCCGCAAGGGGCTTATGCACCTCATTTGGAGAATTTTCAAAATCTGCTGACTTTTGGAGGCCATCTATGCTCAGCGGAGCAAACTCAAAAAGAGCATAGTGTGACAGGGTGAGATAGTGATGCTGACTGGGGAAAATCTGCAGCGCCTGCAGAGCTCTTGGGAGCTGAAGCACACAAAGCTGGGTGCAAAACTGTCACTAGTGCCACCAGGGGAGCTCCTGTCGTGACAGAAAAACAAGCAGGCAACTGTAAGCTTGAGCTTGACTGCTGTTAGTCAATGGACAGCAATGTGGAGCTGGAAAGTCAACAGAAATGATGCAAGACTGTGAGGCTCCCCATTGTACAGGAAATAATAAAGTAATCTGAAGTAGGCTTCAGGAAGGTCTGTTTGTCAAGGGCTAGTATAGAATGAAAAACGGTATATTCCCAGATTATGTGTCTACTGGGAAGGTCAGCGGAAGCCCGCCACATAAAGTAACAGAGATTGCACTGGGAAGTACAAGCCACGTGTTCGTCAAAGCAGGCAAAATAGGTGAGGTAGTAGTATCTGCCCAGATCCACTCCTCCTCTTTGGGAGTAGTGCTCTTTGAGTGACAACTTTGGTTTATCAGTATCTATGCTGAACACCAAACAGCATTAAGGAAGGATTCAGATACTGTCTACTCATTGATATTCCACAAACTTGAAAAGACACCAGTGATGATCTATACACTACCTCATACCTAAGAGGGAAATGTTACCAGCAAAGTGGGGAATGAAGTCAGCTTGCTGGAGCTATTCTGCTGACTTGAAACAACCAGACACCAAAACAAATAGCAAAGTACACAAAAATGCTGTTGAGCCAAAGGCAGCTTCCTTTGTCAGAGGAAGGCAGGTTCTGCTTCGCTGGGGTTTGGGGGAGGTGGGGCTGGACTACAGCCTGGTATTGCTGCTTGGAAGGACTCTTCTGAGTTCTACAGCATATGCAAACTCAAGGCTAGTAGCACAAGTCTCAGATAGTGTATTTAATATGTAAAACCTGGTAATTAAACACATGAGTGAAAACAGGGAAAATTCTAGATACCTTGCTAACACAAGTAAAAAAAACCCAAAACAAAACAAAACAAAAGAACTTTTTGCTAAAATAATTCTTTTGCAGTTGACTAAAATGTTCGTGGGCCAGTAAGCGTGACTCTTTTCATACTCAAATTTTGCTGGTTTTGCTATGTTGCTTTGCTGCATTTCTACAGGTGATATATGAATGCCAAGTACAAATAGATGGACTTCTAATATTTAAGGGCTAGATAATGATCAATGCTTATGATTTATGATCCCCACTGATAAATTTGGTCTATAACTGGAGATAACAGCCAGGGACTGAACCAGCAGTTCATGAAAAGAGTCAGTAATTTATGACAGTATAAATCATTGTGAACAGCCACGGTAAGGGTGAAGTGGTTGTTTTGTATTCATCGAAGTTTCATAGCCCTTGTCTGTAACAGGTTGGAAAGGGATAAGGATTTTGACTCTTCCCCAGCTTTGTGCAATAAGAGGTGGAGAACACTTTGAACATGGCAGTATCCTTGGGGTACAAAGGCTGCTGGTGAAGAAATCCCTGGAACTCTTCCCCCAGCAGTCTGAATTGTCTGTCTGCTATTTTAGGCTCTCCCTGACATCCTTACAAGTTTACATTTGTGCTTCCCAGTCCTGACTTTCTTAATAGCTCCTTTTCCTTGCCTGAAGGACAGCGTCTTTTCAGCCCTGTCACTCTACCCAATCTTTTTGTCAGCAGCTGCCACCGGTGAAAAACTGAGAACTCATCTCACTTCTGTGTTTCTTTTTGTTGGGGACCAAGAAGTCCCTCATGTGCAGAATACTCCCAAAAAGAAGAAAAGCTGTTCCCTGGGCCTGACTTCGACAGTGGAAGGTGACCTCCATGCTCTTTGGGGAAACAATTGTACTGGTTGATTTGAAAGGAAAATATAAGTGCAAACTGCCCAGATGTTCCCTGAAAGATCTCTCCAGGATTTCCATGCAGCTGCAGGTGTATTTGAGCTGCACAGAACCAGGGAAAGGAGCTCAGGAGGTTACCAAGTCAACACTTAGACTGAATCAGCTAGACTTGGACCAAGCCAAAGGGACTAGATCATTCAGAGGTGGAGCAGTAGTTACTGCTAAATTAAAGTAAGGAAGGAGTCCTTGATTTCTGGCTCCAAAGGGTGGTGGAGCTCCAGGGAAGGTAATGTTCCAGGTACCAACATCTCTCCACCTTGCTTGTCATCATGCTGCTAATCAGAGAAGTCCCATAAGAGCCCATTGCAGAGATCTATGGAAGGGATCTTGTTGACACAGAAGAAACAGAGCCATCATGCCAAGGAATGACAAAGAGCCACACAACATCTCCTCAGAAACATCACTGAGATTGTTTGTAAGGAATGTATGCATTCAGGTTTACAAAAGCTCCAGGCAGAGACAAGAAATGTCCTTTTCAACCAGCACTTCAAGAGAAGGAAAAATGAATCCTCTTGAGTCAGGAATGCCTGCCTCTGCTCTCCACTTTATTCAAGTATAAAGGGATTTGCTTCAGGCAGGGAAAGGTGGACTTCCAAGAAAACCACTGTCTTTTACAATGTTTGCATTACCCAAGTACTCTCAGTACTTACTGCCTAAAGTAAGGGCTCCAGCTAAGTAGGTACTTGGTGACTTGCTGGCATATTTTAATGAGTCAGTAGATAATTTCTTTTGTTAAGAAATAAATTTCTGACAGGTTCCTGCTCCCTCTTATTTGAGATTCTTTCTCAGCACCAAAATGTTCCTGTTGCTAAGTGGTTCCTGTATGAACTGACTTTTTTATGAGTAAATGGTGGGTGGCAGAATAAATTGACTATGAAAAAAAAATTTGATTCCTTTGTCATCTGACTACATAAAAAGGTAACATTTTGAAAGTGAGATTGGAGGGATTTTGGGGCACCCTCAAAGGGAAATGCCCAAATCCCTCCCACTGAGTGTATGTGGTGTTGTGTTAGCTGGAACTTTCTTACCAGGCCCCGCTTTTGGCTCAGCCCACAGCCCATCGCTCTGCACTGCAGCCTCTCATCCCCAGCACAGTCCCACGACTCTGGTGTGTCACACAGGCTGTCCACAGCTGCCAGAGGGAGATCATAGCTGTGCTAGGATGCCCTCCAGAAGAGCCCCAGAGTTACTCCCAACTCTTTTGGCAGATTCTCTTTTGTCCCATGCTACTCTGTCTGATCCCACCAGCAGCCCTGGGCTCACAGTCCCTCCGCTGAACACACCTCAATTTCTCTCTTGTCCTGGTCTGTGTGTGCAGCCCCTTCCCAGTATGGCACTGTGAAGGACTAGGACGTCTTTCCTGGTCAAGGCAGCACAGAGAACTGGGTGTTGGGCTGTCTTGGCGCACAGAGATGCCAGCTTTTTTACAAAAGTAAAAAACAGGAAAAGGCCATTTCCCAGGCATGCTGGGCTTTCAGAGAAAATGGAGAGGAGGGGAAAAGAGACAAATTTCAGGTCTTGGTGACCCACGGGCTGTGGGGTTCAAAACCAAAATGAGACCAGGCGCTGCCAGGGGGCATTCCCAGTGGGACTCACCTCTGCAGACTGGCACAGGGAACTCAGCAGCCCTGTGGGCATTTGGACGATAGAGGCTGGCTGATGGTCTGAGTTATACAAGGAGCTTTGTTTGGACAACAGAAAAATGTGATTAAAACAACCTTATAGCAACTCTGTACATGTCTAGTTTGTGGAAAAAATGTAAAATAAATCAGTCCAAAGTCACACACGATGTTTTACTGTTAGGTATTTTATTGTTATGGGCAGAGTGTCAGGCAAGGGTACTCATAAAGCAATTGCAGTAGTTTCTATCATTTCAAAAGAGATAGAATCTACTGGAAATTATTCTGATCAACAGCATTTATGTGAAGCTACAAGGAAATTCCAAGCGAGATCAGAACGTGCAGCATTTCCAGTTCCCACCAGGGATTGCAATTGCTGTTGAAACACTTTATTTCCAAACTGCAACCTGCAATCTCAGGTGATGTCATTCTTCTTCTTGTGTCAAGACATGTTGCACTGTGGTGTAGCCTATTTTACATCCTGAGAACAGGAACTTTGCCTGTAAATCAGCAAAATACACAGGCATGTCTGTAAGTTCAGAGACAAGAAATGTTGGCATAAAACCCAAGATATGCATGCCCTTTTAGCTCTGCACAGATTTGGTTGCCTGCTTAATTGGGTTTGCATCTCTTTTTCTTTTCTGTGGCACTCAGTACACTTCCAGCACTACCCACCAGTGTAATGGCACTGCCTGTTGATGTGAAAATCACAGCAAGATCACTGAAACCAGCTAAATTAATTTTTCTTTTTGTTCATTTGATATGTGCTATGACAGCGTTGCGGCCACAGTCTGACTTCAGGAATAAAACAACTTGCACTCCCTTTGAAATTCTAGAGCACAAAGGAAGATATGGGGACAGCTGCCTCAATATTTTCCAGTAAGTGCTAGAAGCTGTTGGCCAGCTTTCTGAAATCCAGCGCTTTCTGGAAAGCATTACATTCCTGTACCACACCCCAGGACAGCTGGGGAGGGCTTGTGAGCTGTGCCAACATTGGGGTGTACTCTCACATCTCTCTCCTGAGGTTAGACCATCCCTTTGGATGTGGAACCCAAAAGCCACTCCTTTGGCATGGAAGACGCTCCCACAGCTTTTCCTACCAAAAGCTGAGCAGCTTGCCTGCTTCTGACAGCAGCTGCTGGTGCTAATGATTTAATGTAAAATGCAGAAAGCCCATCAAGGATCCTCTCTTTTTTCACACCAGCCTCATTTATAGAATAACTTCTGGTAGTGCCTACACCACATTAGGTTATAGTACCTCACACCGTATTACCGTACACAACACTGCAATATGATACCTGCAGACACAGGCTACAGCTACAGATGTTAGCAACCACTGCAGCACTGCAGGAGCAGCCTGAAGAAACAGCTGGTGCTGAGGACCCTCCAGTCACACCCCGTATGTGTCTAGAGGGTTTGCTTCCAGGCAGTCCTCATGGGCTGACTGCTGGGGCAGCTGGAGCATAGGGGCTGTGCTCCAGGAGAGCGTTTTCCAGTTCTGCTCGATCCAAAAGAGACCTGGGCTGATTCCTCAGTGTGAACCAAAACACCGGAGTGGAGATAATCAGGGGACGATTCACTTCAGCAACGTGTTCCTGTCCCCGGTTACAATGCTAATGTAGAAACATCTTTAGCTTTTCCAAACTCATCCAAGATTCGGAGATTTTTTTATTTGCTTGACCTGAGAGGACTCAAACCTCCATCTCCTACTCCCCACACAGTGCCATAACCAGCAGGCTGTAGTTTAGCCCAGGCTGACATTAGTCTCACCTCTCCTGCAGAACTTATTCAGCTGGGCAGAGAGGAACAAAAGTCAGCAGGACAAAAGGACGGGGGGAGGGAAGGAGATAATTTGAGGGAGAATTTTCCCTAAGGACTAAAGGACTCAGCTGGGAAAGAGGAGGAAGCTCTGGAGTCTCTGCTTTCAGGATTGTTTATGCATTTTACATTAAACACTAAATAAAAGGCAGTAAATGGGACTCAGAAGTAGCGTTACCCTTTCCTAGCTGTAAATCTTAACCACCAGATGAGTCGGGACCTGTCTTCCATGCTCTCTGTCCTTCCGTGCAGTGTCCCACAGGAGTGAAGACTGTCCTTTCTTCCTTCCCTGCTTCCACATCTGGCTGCCAGCCTCGGGTAGGAGAGATGTGGGATTGAACCCTGTGGTCTAAAGGAAATACAGGTCTGGATCTCCTTGTTGAGAGACAGATGCACTCAGAGGGATAGACAACTATCCAGCCCGCTCCATCAGGAAAGGGGCATCAAATGCCCATCAGGGCATTTTGTGAGGTGCCAGATCATGCCCAATAACACACAGGCATGTCTGCAGCACACTGACGAAATCCTCTGGGTGACATTAATGGCTCCTTGTTCATGGATCCTAGGTAGGTTTGTGTGCAGAAGGGATGGGGTGTTCTGAGGGTACCCCGCAGCCACGCTGAGGCCAAGGGGGAAAGCTCTCAGAGGTGCCTCACTGAAATGTGTCCTGAGGAACCACACTACGTGTGTCCACACAATTGGAAAAGTGACCTCCTGAGCATGATTTATTTTCAGGAGTTGAGAAATTTTGCTTTTGCTGACAATGTTGCTGGGCTTGGCTAGTGCTGAGAATTTATCCAATATTCAAACTGGTTTAGCAGCACTGAGGGCTTACCAAATTAAGCTTAAATAATGTATACAAGCTTTAGACTAATCGAAGCATATCTACCACAGGAGTTTTCCAGGAATTTATCAGGATAAATATAACGTTGATTTAGTTAATCCAAGCAGCCTTTCTGCTATAGAAAGAGCCCAAGTAGAACCAGACAGCCCTTATTTTTCAAGCATGCCATGTCAGACAAATACACCTTAGGGATGACGCAGGTGAATTTGGTGCTGCTTCAGATTTGCAGATTGGGCCATGCATCCTCTCAAAGTCCCTGTGGCCTCTTATTTCTGACATTTACTTTTTGTTTGGTTTGCCTGTGTACAAAAAAGGAGCATTTCGTCCTAACAGATCCATTAGGAAAAAAAAATGCACTTGCTGCTGTTTTGTAATCGTGTTTAATAGGTGGTTATTCCTCAACGATTAATTTTTAAGTGGTCAATTGGATAAGGAAACTGTATAATACCAGAACGCCTAAAAAAAGACAAGAGTGAGAGCTAGCTTGCTGAGGAGTAAATGAAGCTGGTGAATCATGTGTGAACCAGGTGATGTTGCAAGACCATTCCGGCGCAGCAACACGTGGCTGTATCATCCTTCGAGTCAGTCCTGCTCTGGAGGCAGCAGTGGCTATGAAGAGCTCCCCTGGGTTCCTAAGTAGCTAGTACAAAGTCTTTGACTGCCAAAACCTTTGATTGCTAATCAAGGTTTTCCTACACATTGATAAAGGGGTTAGATAGGTTTCGGGATGAGTTCCAAAGGACTATTTAAGTACTTAATAGGATTTAAATAACTGTCAGACACCTACTTCAGAGCTGCAATGAAGAAAAACCCCCATCCAGCTGCCACCCAGCCCTCCAGGCACTTAAATTCACCGGGTGCCTTCCACTATAACCTGCAAGTTCACCCACAGCTCATCTTTTCAGTGTTGTTGGAGGAGCCAGGGTAGTGGAGAAGAGGCCGCCCCCTCATGTAAACCCCACTTCGGTGTGGGGAAAAAGAGGGGAAATGCCGGAAGGAGAAAGTGTGGGCAGCAGCTTGGCAGGTTTGGCTCTCACTCCGGGGGAAGCCCCAGCATCACTTTATGTTTTGCAATGAGCAGTGGATAAACACAAAAATAATCTTGTGATCGAGGTTATCCCCCTTGGCTGTGAGGAGAGAAACCTAAGTTACACAGTACTCCTTCTCATCCCTAATTCCTATGAAATATCACACAGCCAGCACAGTCCCAGGTTATCAGCTTCATATGTCTGTGACAAATGAAAAAGCTACTCTTATCAATGTCTCTTTTCCTTACAGTGACCAAGAAATAAGAAGGTTCATCTTGTTTCAGGACGTTTGTAAACCGGAATAGAAATTGTTCAGCCTGGAGAAGAGAAGGTTCTGGAGACACCTTCTAGCAGCCTTCCAGTACCTGAAGGGGGCCTACAAGAAAGCTGGAGAGGGACTTTTTACAAGGGCATGTAGTGATAAGACAAGGGGCAGTGGCTTTAAACTGAAAGAGGGGCGATTTAGATTAGATATAAGGAAGAAATTCTTCACTTTGAGGGTGGTGAGGCACTGGTACAGGTTGCCCAGAGAAGTTGTGGACGCCCCATCCCTGGAAGTGTTCAAGGCCAGGTTGGATGAGGCTTTGAGCAACCTGGTCTAGTGGAAGGTGTCCCTGCCCGTGGCAGGGGATCGGAACTAGATGATCAATGACACTGGAAGAAGCAAGTGCATTCAGTCAATTAATAAGTGGCTCCGTGGCTGGTGTCATCGCCACAATTTTGGCTTTTTTGATAATGGCATGGGACATTGTTGTTGTGTTGTGTTTTGTTTGGTGTTTTTTTTTTTTTCTTCTCCCTTTGGTCAAGGAACCACAGGGTTGGAGCCAGGTTCAGACCTATCCAAGCGGCTGCGGTGTGCGAGACATGAGCACTCCTGCTCGCTGCTCAAGCCTTATATTCACTGGGAAACATTGCAGGGGCTGGTGAATTAGTTAAATTTTGACTAGATAAGAAACCAGAAACTGAGTAACCCTGAGTGTGGCATTTTTAAATATGTCCCCCATATTTAAAAAGGGGAACAAGGAGGACCCGGGCAACTACAGGCCGGTCAGCCTCACCTCTGTGCCTGGCAAGGTCATGGAGCAGATTCTCCTGGGAACCATGCTAAGGCACATGGAGAGCAAGGAGGTGGTGGGTGACAGCCAACATGGCTTCACCAAAGGCAGATTGTGCCTGACCAACTTGGTGGCCTTTTATGATGGGGTGACAACATCGGTGGACAAGGGTCGACCAACGGATGTCATCTACCTGGACTTGTGCAAAGCTTTTGACACTGTCCCGCACGACATTCTTCTCTCTAAACTAGAGAGGCATGGGTTTGATGGATGGACCACTCAGTGGATAAGGAATTGGCTCAATGGCCGCACTCAGAGAGTAGTGGTGAACGGCTCGATGTCCAAGTGGAGACCGGTCACGAGTGGCGTCTCTCAGGCGTCCGTGTTGGGCCCGGCCCTCTTCAACATCTTTGTCGGTGACGTGGACAGTGGCATGGAGTGCACCCTCAGCAAGTTCACCGATGACACCAAGCTGTGTGGTGCCGTCAACACAGTGGAAGGGAGGGATGCCATCCAGAGGGACCTCGACAGGCTGGAGAGGTGGGCCCGTGTCAACCTCATGAAGTTCAACCAGGCCAAATGTAAGGTCCTAGATCTGGGTTGTGGCAATCCCAGGCACAAATACAGACTGGGTGGTGAATGGATCGAGAGCAGCCCTGAGGAGAAGGACTTGGGAGTACTGGTGGACGAGAAGCTCAATATGAGCCGGCAATGTGCTCTTGCGGCCCAGAAGGTCAACCACGTCCTGGGCTGCATCAAGAGGAGCGTGGCCAGCAGGTCGAGGGAGGTGATTCTCCCCCTCTGCCCTCGTGAGACCTCACTTGGAGTATTGCGTCCAGTTCTGGAGTCCCCAACATAAGAAGGACATGGACCAGTTGGAGAGGGTCCAGAGGAGGGCCACGAAGATGATAAGAGGGCTGGAGCACCTTTCCTATGAGGACAGGCTGAAAGAGTTGGGGCTGTTCAGCCTGGAGAAGAGGAGGCTCCGGGGTGACCTTATAGCAGTCTTCCAGTACCTCAAGGGGGCCTACAAGAAAGATGGGGAGAGGCTGTTCAGGAGGGCCTGTTGTGATAGGACAAGGGGTAATGGTTTTAAAATAGAGGGAGGTAGACTCAGATTGGATATTAGGAAAAAATTGTTTACCATGAAAGTTGTAGAACACTGGAACAGGTTGCTCAGAGAGGTGGTGAATGCTCCATCCCTGGAGACATTCAAGGCCAGGTTGGATGAGGCCCTGAGCAACCCGATCTAGTTGGAGATATCCCTGTTCCTTGCAGGGGGGTTGGATTAGATGACCTTTGAAGGTCCCTTCCAGCCCTAACCATTCTATGATTCTATGATTTTTTTCAGACAGCGTATTAAAACTCTGTCGGATGCTTTTAAACTGTTATTTATTATCACCAGCTGAACACATACTATGTGTCTCCCTGGGAGGTGTTTTGACTAAACCCAAGTATCAGCTCTAATAACAGGATTAAATTCACCCTCCTGTGTCACCCAGGTCTGGCTAAAAGCTGCAAGAGTTGGTCTGGGTTTCCCTGTTGTGATCTTCAGCCCCGGGGACATATCAGGAATTTTACCTGGGCTGTGAGGTTCACCAGCTGCTTTTCTTTCCAGCCTTTTCATATATCGTAAGCGGCATCAAAGGACACAGTCTGATTCTTTCTTGAGTTCATCGTCATGCTTTATATCATGTTGTCATCATTGTGGTCCTTGTTATTTAATAATTGCCTAAATTTCTCATCACTGAGATGGGTCCCAGGCCAGAGAAGTGCATCACCTAAAAGAAAACAAGGTGGGAGAGGGTAAGATACCAGGAGAAATTTAGATTAGCCAGGATTTCTGGATGGTTTTGATAACAGAGAAAGGATGCACCACATCACTAAGGAGAGTTAAAAGTGTAACCAGCTCTGACTCCAGGTCTGAAGGAAGTAAAACAGCCTAATACCCATGGATTGGGAGTCCTAGCAGGTTGGAAGCCAGCAGGGTGTAAAATCTTCCTGCTTTACTGACCTCGCCGCTCCAAGTTCCTCTGATTCGTGGGGCTGTACATGAGTAAATGGCTACCCAACATCCAAGACAGTGGAGAAAAAAGGCCCTCAGATTTGTTGAGAGTCAAACCATTTTAGGGAGCTCTCCCCCTTCTTCTCTAAGAGATAGAGTCCCTTCTGTGGCCACCAGCAAATCAGTGGCTTGAGTAAAAACCACTGGAAAGAACTAAAATGGCTGTGAGAGCATGACCATGTGTTGGCGTGGGCACTTTGGTCCACGTGGCACTGGGGCAGCGTTGCTGCCTGCAGTGGGTGGGCACAGCCCCAATGGGGAGTTATTTAACCAATTCACAGATCTGCTGCGAGGAAGCAGTAATAGCTGCCGTGCAAAATGGGACCTGATGTTGCAAAAGGGCTGTGCAGAAAGAGGCTGAGTGGTGTTGCAGTGTTTTTCAGGAGTTACACCCTTCCTATGGGCCTGGCCCAAGCCCGTTGGGATCAACAGGGATTTGCTGAGTGACAGTGCGGAGCTTTAGGTCCGGCCCTTGAAACACTTGCAAGCTTGCAGAAAGTACTGACGTGATTTTCACAGCATCGATGGGTGGGGGAAGGCTGAAGAAGTTCTGGCATAGGCGGGTGACCTGGTGGCACAGGCAGGTGGCGGCTTGAGTGGTGACAAGTCGCGGGGAGCGGCACTCCTGTCCATATGCCTCTTGGCAGGGATGAAGCAGGGTGCTGACTGGGGCCCTTGCTAGGACTTGATGACTGAGTCAGGGCTCTGCAAGAACCTCTCCCTGTCTCTTTCTCCCACAGACCCACCTGCCCATTGATCTGTGTGTCAGACGAAGCCTTGGGTGCTCCTGCACAGAGAAACCCACCCAGCTGTGCATGCACCCCAAAACAGCAGCCACACTCCATAACTAGCATCAAGGGTGCAGGGCTAAGTAGGTGGGAAATTGCAGAAGTGTTATTTACATCTTTTTTGGTGAAGCTGGCCAATTTTTGGCTTCTGTGCAAGTTGAAAAGGAGGTCATTCATGTTTACATGCCTAATCTGAGAAATTCAAGCCTGACAATACAAGGCTGTGCAGCGAGACAGGTATACACATTGCTTCTGGCAGGGGAAACAAGGATGTTTGCTGAGGCGGAGATGTTCTCTGCCCGTGGACCCACCCGAGGGGAGAGCAGTGGCCAGTATGGTGGAGTATCTCAGATCCAACAGTCCCTCTGGCTTCAGAGGCCATGCTCTCTGAGAGCACATTAGAAATTTGTCCGCAATGATCGCACACCAAGCAACTTCATCAGCTATAGTTCACATCGGAAGTATGCATGGCGAACTCCTAAATGCGTGCACCTCTGCCTTCTCACCACGGCAAGAGCAGCTCAGCCAGCATCGGGTAATGAAGACAAGAAGCAGCATGATCAGTCTTAACCCAGGTTCCCAGCTATTCCTTTTGATGCAAATCAATAAACATAGCCTATGAGCTAGAAGTTGAGTCGTGAGTCATCATTACTCAGATAAACTCAACAGGGACTCTTCTCCCAGGCTGGCTGCTGGACATCTCCTCACCTTGCTGTGCCATGGCCATGGGGGGAGTCAGCAAGGCAGCACGTCCTACTTTATGAAGAACAGAAATAGTTTTGTTTCAGAAGCACCGTAATAAAGCCTTAGTTCAGTAAGGGAAAGAGAGGTAACAGTGGTAACAGAAAAACATCCCAAGGAATTGGGAGCAGAGGTCTGCCTTGTGCTGGCTGTGGTGGTGCTTTCCAGCACACCATCGTGGGGTGAGGGTGGGTGAAGCGCTGGGCCAGCGCGGCACGACACAACACAGCACGGCACAGCCCAGCACGGCATGGCACGGCACAGCACGGCACAGGATGGCATGGCACGGCAATGGCACAGCACACACTAGCGGAATCTCTGCTGAGCAGAGGGGCTGGGGGAGCAGAACTCGTTCCGACCTGGCAGCAAAGAGCCTGTGACTGCAGTAGGTGGGCACCCTGACTACGCAAGAGGAGGAGAGCAAGTCCAGAGCATCCCGCAGCTGGTCTCACTGGCTTTTAGCGCTTTGGCACGCAGGGTTGCTGGGAAAGGCTTAGGTCAATGGAAAAACAAAGCCGAAGTGGCAAGGGGCTTGGCTGAGAAGAAGAGCGAGGGACGGAGGAGGGCGTGCAGTGGGGCTGGAGTCAAGGGCTGTTGTGTGAAATGGGAACAAGAGTCCAGCAAATGCTGCTGCTGCTGTACGTGGTCAGGGCTCCTACCTGCTTGATAGGAAAGCAAGACAGGGGGTTGGGAGGGGGTGCAGGGAATTTGCAAGAGAGCTTTTCCAGAGGCTCTGATTAATCATTTGGCACCACAGCCCGTTTAAGCAATCTCTGCCCCGGGCATAACAAAGGGGAAAATCACAGGGTGGGAAGGTGCAGCAGGGCTGGGCAGGGACAATTAAGCCAGCTGCCATCAGGGAAACTGACTGAACTACCACGGGGTGATGGCAGTGCCAGTATGGTACAAACTGCCGGTCACCAGCGGGTCAGAGATCTGGGGGGAGACCCACTCCCCGGGGGATGGCTGCGGGGCAGAAGCAAGGGCAGGCAGAGAAGGGCTGGGATCGGGTGTGCTCTGCGGTTCAGAGCTGCCCCAGCCAGCCTCAGCCAGCTTGGGAAGGTGCAGGAAGAGGTCCGAAACCAAGAAAAGCAGCTCAGTTTCCCTGCAGAAAGGGCTGACTACCACTCCACAAGCACAGCTGCCTCTCCTGCTCGGGCCCCAGGATTCCGCAGGCGGTGGGAAGGTGGAAAAACAAGATACTGAAAGCTGCTATTTCCTCATGATGCCATCATCTTCAGCCTAACACAACCGGCCATGAGGAATTGTGCAAAGAGGGCACTGAAACTGCCCGGGACTTTTCCTCGCCGGTAACAAAAGTCAGGGGATGTTTTAGATAAGAAGAGTGTCCGTGATTAGGGTTGCACAGTAGTGTTGTGGTTGGAAACATCCCAGCCAAACACATCTCAGTCACAACTGGTCTTCCCTGCTGAGTCAATGACTTAGCACTAGTGTACCTTGGATAGGCTCTGGCTCTTTGAGTTACAGCTGCCCTTGGAGTAGGTTGGACAGGGACTGACATGTTTACTGCTGACCGATCTGGCTGCCAGGACACCCAGCAACAGAGCAGTGTTGCTTCTCTGCACCTTACCAGGTCCTGCTACCATGCAGGAACCAAACAACCAACCCAAACCCTTTTACAGCACAGCCACACACCCCAATGTGCTGGTGCACAAAGGAGCACATACACCCAATTTCTTCATTTAAGCTTTGCCCAATTATCCCCAACACAAGAAGGACATGGAGCTGCTAGAGCAGGTCCAGAAGAGGGCCACGAAGATGATCCAAGGGCTGGAGCACCTCTGCTATGAAGACAGGCTGAGAGAGTTGGGCTTGTTGAGCCTGGAGAAGAGAAGGCTCCAGGGTGATCTT
This sequence comes from Tauraco erythrolophus, assembly GCF_009769465.1. NCBI lineage: Eukaryota > Metazoa > Chordata > Aves > Musophagiformes > Musophagidae > Tauraco > Tauraco erythrolophus. The sequence goes on along the minus strand of NC_141465.1, from coordinate 116,971,774 downwards.
ATTGCAGCTTTCCAGTACTTAAAGGGGGCCTACAGGAAAGCTGGAGAGGGACTTTTTACAATGGCATGTAGTGATAGGACAAGGGGTAATGGATTTAAACTGAAAGAGGGCAGATTTAGATAAGGAAGAAATTCTTCACTCTGAGAGTGGTGAGGCAGTGGAACAGGTTGCCCAGAGAAGTCATGGACACCACATCCCTGGAAGTGTTCAAGGCCAGGCTGGATGAGGCTTTGAGCAACCTGATGTAGTGGAGGGTGCCCCTGCTCATGGCAGGCAGGTTGGAACTAGATGATCTTTGAGGTCCCTTCTAACCCAAACCATTCTATGATTCTATCCATGCTTAAAATAACAACAGATGTGGAGCTCATCTTCTAGAAAAATCCAACTGCTGGAATAAAAACCACTGTTTGAAAACTTGTAAGCAGGCAATTAGAATACCATATAGAGAGCTACTGTCATATCCCCATTTGGGGTTTACCAGGCCTGCACTTTATGATAGACCAAGAAAAACCTACTCCTTCTCCATTTGAGGAAAACCTATCTGCCTTAAGGTGTTTTCCAGGTTTATTGTCATTCATCACAATGGCTATTTCAATCTGATCACTGGAAGTGGTGGGGCATGATCAGGTGTAATCATTAACTGATCTCTATTCTTACTCCCTATATGGTATGTGATTCACAGCATGCCTTGGATGAAAGTCCATAGCTCGAGTTGCTCCGTGAAACAGTTCTGGAACAGAAGTAGCTGCGTCTCCGCACCCTGGAACCAGCACAAGCGAGGCCTGAGCCCTCACTGTTTGCCCCTGGGCAGACGAGGGGGTGATCTGGCAAGGTACAATCCGAGCACCCACCTTTCTGCCCCTAAGGCAGCAGCTCCATTAAGTAAAGGTTTAGACCATTGCCATAGCCAGATGTGGAGCCATGATGGGGCCACCAGGAATGCCTACAAAGGCAAACTTTTCTATTTTCAGCCTGCAGAGAGAACAACACAAGCACATTACCATACAAAGTTTCATGTGTATATTTTCCCTTGAGCTTGCTGGTAGACACATTCAGGAGTCTAGCAGCAATTTCTTTTCACAACAGCATTAAAAAGAAAACATACTGCAAAGGCAGGAAAGATCAGGAGTTTGCCACCCGAAGAGAACAGATTAATGACAGGGCTCAGCTGAGGCCCTCATGCAGGGACAGAGCTGACTCTAGGTATTTTCTCTCTCCTGTTACTTGTGCCTACACCCTGTTAGGGTTCTGTTGGTCACACATCAACCAACCAACCTCCTTACAGCATGGACACACGCAAAGCTGTGCTGGCACCTGTAAGAAAAGAGTGTGATACAACAGCAAGAGGAAAACTGCAGAGTGTAATCCCAGCTCCTAGAGAGACCAGCTCTGTTAGACCCCTTGAAAGAGGAGCTCCATGATACAAAAACCATGAGGCTAATCCATTGAGAAGTTGTCAACACCCCATCCCAGAAGTGACCAGGTGGGATGGGGCTCTGAGCAACCTGGTCTAGTGGAAGGTGTCCCTGCCCCTGACAGGGGGGTTGGAACTAGGTGATCTTTAAGGTCCCTTCCAACCCAAACCATTTTACGATTTGTACTGGTGTGCAAAAAAAAAAAAGAGCAACTCTTCTGATGTCAGTGTGTCCATGACATTTTTGTCATGATGACAAGTGATCCAAAGTAGGAAACACACGATACTATAGCTAGGGTCTTGTACTACACCCACCCCTCTGACCTTCAGGCTCCCCTGCTTTTAACAGCATACCCCTCCCACAAGCACATACTCTCACACACTCAAGAGTTACATGTGAACCTCCATCAGAGTACAGACAACAGAACTAGGCCATCAGTGCTCCAGCTGGGAACAACAGGCATGTATGGGCTATGTGCGCTTTGGCTGTAGAGTCCCTGCTTGAAAACAGTTTTCCATAAGCACTCTTCCTGCTTAGGATCTCCCTAGCAGCCACATATAGACTCTCACTTCACTGAGAAAGGTTAAAGTGTTTGCCTTTTATTCAGAAGACTTGTTCCATTTCCAGTGATACTCTTCCATGTCCTTCAAACCAAAGAGCCCCTAGTTCAATAACAGCACCATCAGTCTACCACAAAAAAGCAAACAAATCAAAACAAAAAAAGTTCCATGATGTGATACAGCATAAAGAAACAAATACAGCTAATACACTAGAGAAATAAACATTTACATAAAGTTATGTACGTTGCTTTAAAACTGACAAGATGCAATTAAAAGATCAATAAGATGACCACATCTGCTAGACCTTTAAAGCAAGTCTACTTAGGGTGTATCTATATTGTCACACTGGGTTTAGGCACGACTTTGCATGCAGGAGCGAGCTACCTCAATTATCTGCTACTACATCTGGTGGGCTTTCACACAACTTCCCCTACAGCCAGCAGGGTCTACACAAGGGTCTCCAGCTCCCTGTCCAGACTTAGGCAGCACTCGCAAAGCTGTAAAGATGTAGCCTACCGCTGTCTCCTCCCTATGAATATGGTTCACCTGCATACACCTGGTTAAGAAACAAAACACGGTCAGTTGTGCACTATAACACCTTAAGTAACATGGAATCTCAGATTTTAGAAAAATATTTTAATCGTCAGTTCACAAGTAAAAGCTATCACTATTACAAAACATCTTGTAATATTAGAATATCTAGCTTGGAAAGAATTTTGTTCTTATTGCTGTTGCATGTAGTTTTCAGGAGCTGTCAGCATGAAGGTGTTAGTGGGTTTCCCGCTTGTCATAGTCAGCTTGTGAAGGTACTCATAGGAAGATACACTTTCCTATATAATCCTCACACAATTTTCACGTTTAGGCTGCCTTTTTTTCCAACACGTGCATAACTGACACCTGACACTACGTACCAGTCTCACCCAACTTCGATTGTTTCATATACCAAATTTCAATTTGCAGCCTTTAAACTGAGAACATTCACTCCAAAAAGCGTGAACACCAGCACTGACACCACCTTAGCTACTTGAAAATCCTATAACTGTGTTCTGACAGCTATCAGATATTAACTCATTCATTTCATTTTGTTTGGTTTCTTCCTTATTCTCATGGTTGGGGTGATGTTTTGGATTTCCAGCTTTTTTAGACCTCCTGAGGAAAAATTTTGTCAGTAAGTAACATAATTCAGCCACATTTAAAAGAATGCAAATGCTGGACACAGCAATCATGAAAATAGTAAACACCGTCTTTTCAGTGGGTCGAGACACAAAGCAGTCTACTGTGTTGGGGCAGGGCCAAGCATTGCACTTCATTAAGCGAGGCATCCGGAACCCATCGTACATGAAATAAAACGCGTACATGAAGACTGCTTCAAAGACCAGTCGGAAGAAGATGCTGCTGGTGTATGTCCACCACAAGGAGCCCTCGATATGAAACCTCTGTTTTCTGATTTCTTCAATGTCCTTGTATTCGCACTTCTGGTCTCCCTTTCTGAACTGCCTTTTCTTCTCGTGCCTCCTGTAAGCTACGTGCATGGCCACCAGCAGCGCAGGCGTGGAAACAAAAATCAGCTGCAGGGCCCAGAGTCTGATGTGAGAGATGGGGAAAAAGTGATCATAGCAAACATTCTTGCAACCAGGTTGCAGAGTGTTGCAGATGAAGTCATCCTGTTCATCTCCCCAGACTCTCTCTGCAGCCACAACCAGGATCATGATACGGAAGATGAACAGGACTGTGAGCCATATCTTCCCGATGCTGGTGGAGTGCTTATTTACACCTCCTAAAATGGTATGCAGAGCTCCCCAGTCCATTGTCTCGGTTTAATCGTCTGACCTAAGACAAGACAAAAAAAACCACCAAAACTAAGATTAATCGAGAGGAAACAAATACTATCAAGCAAGCGGTATAAAATATATAAGACAATTTCATAGAATTGCAGCATATCAATTGGCTGTGGAAACATTTTGTTGATGCCGTAGGCTTACCTATAAACATTCATAAATAATAATCTAATCACATACCAGCAGGTGATATTTCATTACTCGATTAAACACATGGTATCACATTTCATTCAACTTCTAGGTGCATTTGCCAACTGAAAACAGCTATTAGCCAGATTAAGTAGCAAAAGCAGACAGGGGAAATGGATGAAAACAGCCTTACATTAAAAGTTCCAACTTCTAGTAGTCTGATAACAGTAACAAAAGAAGAGAAGACATCAGTCAACAGTAAGGTAGGTGTTATGTTAAAAAATAAAGCGTTAGACAGCTAGAATTCCTATATAAATTCAGACAAGTTCATCAATCCTTAACTTTAGAGTGTAAACAACATTTTCATGACTACATTCCAGCAATACAGACAGACCTTGAGGAACTGCTGCTAATGCTCTGCACTTTCCATGAGCAGGTCTGGATTACCTCCATTCACAAATTCAAAAAAATGTGACTGTAGGGCTCCGTATTGTTAGCTGAAGCAAATTCCACAATAGCATGAGGCAACAAAGGTGAAGTCTTTGTTGCCGTCTCATCTCGAGCTGGATGTTTAAAATCAGTGCTTAAAAGATTCATCCCAGAATTGCACTTCTCTCCACTAACTAAAGAGAGCCCAGGGTAACTAGACAAAGACTCCTTCATTGTAAATGCCTGTCAGGTGATTCCTTCCCCTCTCCTCGTAACACAGACTGCATTACTCCCAGAATAGGGGAGACATTTCAGAGGCTGGGAGAATGCTGAAGTCAACATTTGACGAGTGCAGACAGGCCAGCAGTAGCTCAGAGACTTTTCAACCGAAGTATATAGTTTCCAGTAGGTGAGTTTCCAAGTACCATGACTATAATGAACACCGGGATCACCACAATTGCCTGTGTTTGCTGAATTTCCACAAACAACCTTTCACAGAGAGCATTCAGAGACGTTTCAGCCCACTTCCCCCCACCCCTCCCCTTCAGACAGATTTACAGAAAGTTAGTTTGAAAGCTACTCTGAATTCAAGAAACCAGCATTTCTTGTGCCTATCAGCCAGGACCCTCTAGAAGTGCTCACAGATCTCTTTGCTTTGAAATTCCTCATGCATGAAGGTTTTTATTTCTCAACTTTGTTCATTTGTTTGCATCTCAGAGATCACCTTTCTTTGGCATTTACAGACCAGGGCATCAATAAGCAAAATCACATTTTCAAGGTTTCTAGACAAGAGCAGCCACTGGCACAAAGGCCATCATATCCATCACGTGACAGGATTTTTTTAAGATTTTCCTAACTCTGAGCTGGGTCACATTGCATGAGGAAGAAAATTAAGACATTTCTTTGCAGTTGTCTTCCATGTTACACTCTCATTCTGAGTAATGTCAAAAACCTTTCTGCTTTAGAGCAGAATTACATATAATCAGTAAGTCACATACAATAATACAGAGCATCAGTCAAAGTGCAAAACAGCTCAGGGAAAACGAGGACATTTAATTCCAAGGTTATTTTTTTTTCTTGAGTTATTGGAACATAGAGCATAATCTCCCTTCACTGCTTCCATAAACTACATTTCCCTCAGATTATGCTGGTTGGTACATATCCCTCAGATTATGCATGATACTTACAAAACATACTAGCCAGATTTTCAAGTATCTGTTTACACTCCTTTTTTTGCTGTCTGATTTTTTCATCGATCGGACCAGCCTTTCTTTCAGGGTTTGCTTTGGAGATCATTTGCATGTTAAACAGAGGAACAGTTACAACTTTATTACTGTTTTTATTGGTGTTCCCTGTTACTACTACACAGGTACTGCAATTACAGTACTTATAAAATGACACAACAAAGTTATGACTAGAAATACTTAACACACATCCGAATATAAATCCCGTAGAAGACTGGCACCATGTAAACTGTTGTATAACACACATCATTCACCCATCCTTTAATTCCACCAGGCTCCCTGCATTTCTTCTCTCAGCCACTGTGCCTTCTCCCTGCCTGTCAGCCATCTCCGTACACGGTGAAAGTCTGAGAAGTGGAATCTGTGTACACCCTCTGCCTAAGCCCTGTTTCTCACACTTCACCTCTCACTGTATACCAGTACTGCTGCCTTTGTTACAACTTCACAAGGATTTTTTTCCACATGCAATCACTCCTTCCCCTCTCCCTGCATAGGAGGAGATTCAAAATATGAGTGCTTCAGGGTGTAGTTAAACAGTGTTTTGTCTTCAGTGGCAAAGTTAGCTCACGATGCTTCCCCTCCACTGTTTGCTGCTGAGGTCACGCTGCAGTTCTCCATCTCCTGCAACTTTGTGAGGGCACACTATAAACCAGATGGCTTGTTCAAAAGTTATTCCCAGAACTATTATGATTTTTTTATTTTTAAAACCTGATCCATTTCACCAATCTGCTTTACAGCACAGACTCAGAAAGCATCTGAAAAGTACAACTTCATTTAAAAAACAGGCTGCATATTGCAAAGCATGAGTAAGAACGAGCGGTCAGCAGGAAAGAGGGGTTGGCAAAGCTTTACTGCCAAGGACAACACATCGGGGAAACTACACACTTCATCTGACTTGCTCATCTCCTTTGAGATTATATTGTGCTTGCTAAGCCAAAACATGGTGCTCCAATTCTAGCAAAAGTATGTCTGTACCTGGATCAATGCAGAAAAAGCCACCATACTTTGGAGAGACAGCCTTTCTGCCCCAAGTCTCCTAATGACATTTCCTCTCCCTCCCAAAAAAAGCCTTTGTCTTTCATATCTGCGCAAACTCTCCCCCCTTCACCGTTCTTACCTACCTTTCCAAATCCTCCAACTATCTCTTCAGCTCCTCCTGCCACCATCCCCTATTCTTACTGCTGCTTGCTGAGCTAGTCACCAACCTTTGCCCCTTCTTGCTGTACCTTCATGGCCTCTCAGGCTTGTTTTTATGCTGGTGGAAAGTCATGAGACTTCCAGGACACTCGAGATTGATACAGGCACCAGTGAAGTCTCACTATCTGCTCCCTGAAGGGTGGCACAGTTAAGACTATAGGGCTATATATATTCAGGCAGCTGGAATTCCATGCAAATACTTTGGCCCCAGTGTTGCCTGCTAGCTGGCTTTAAACAGCTCTCATCGATGCAATTTAGAGGATCTAATGAAAGCAATTCAGAGCCTGCAGAAGCACCCACCTCTCTTCAATAAAGAGACACAGTGACTCAAGCAGAATTTAAATTAACTGAGTATGGCCCTTCACACTATTAAGCCATCAGTGCAGATCACTCCAGCCAAACATCAAGTTTGGACTATCTGTACTGATGTGATGGCTCATTTAATCCTAACTTACTCAAAAGCTAGGATGTTTACTCATGATGTAGGTTATCTTTCTTCCAGATACTTGCTTTTAAGACCTTTTTACTAGCAAGTAAAATATTAACCGTCTTGGTAACCAAAGGAGAAGAAAGCAGGAAAGCTACTTCCCTTTCATGGGCAGTAACACTTATTTCGATGGAGCCAGTCCAGATATTATTTCTATGTAAGCAAATTCAGCTAAATGCCTACAGAAATAACAGTATGTAGACAGCCAAGGACTTAACTGCTTTGCTGGGATCAGAAGTACAGCACAATACAATAAATTAAAGACATGAAAAGCTTAGGTGAATTTTTGGGAAAAGTAAAGTCGGAATGAAGATAGGGATGGTTATAAAGGACTTCAGAACCTCACTGAAGTCACTGAGGTTGAATAACTGAGCATTTAGAACGCATTTTAACATGGGAGTGTATTATCTTTAAATTATCTTAAATTATTATTATCTTTCTTTAAAAAAATATATTGCAACTGGGCACAAAAATAAGCCTTTCCAAGCCTCAGCATAAATCTGTTCTGCTGCCAGCTGAACTTTCTGTTCCATTTCAACAGAGGAGCATGATAGTATAAGGCTGTTATAGTAGGAGTTAAAAACCATCAAAAAAATCACCGTGCTCCACTGAAAAGTTAGTTATGAGGGAAATGGTTTTATATGATGACACAACACAGAGGCACATAAGCAGGTGTCCTGCATTTGTTTTTGTTGTTTTGTTTTTTCACTAGTAGTCTAGACAGCAGCAAGAGAAGAGCTATAGCTCAACTATTTCTGTAGATCTCCAGCTTCTGCACAGTGGTGTTCTGAACTCCGTGCTGCCGTGGTTAGACTGCTTCTACTTTAAAGCTAGCTCTTGTAAGCCTACATTAAACCACAATCACAAGACGGTGGGTGCATATACCCAATGAAAATCCCCACAACTGACAACTCCGAGGACAATTACCATTGAGCTTTCCAGCTCATTAGCAAATGCTTTTTTGACTCTTTAAATACTGTTATACTGGGAAATCATTAGTCAATGGTTAAATCCACAGCTGCAGCAAACCACAACTAGAATACAGCGAAGGTAAAAACCACAGAAGATACATTCCTTTCACATACACAGCATGACACTTGCTGCTATAGGATATCATCACGCAAAAAAAAGTAGTCGTTAGCAGTATTTGCTTATGCTATAGCAGCATCTAGGAGTCCCAGTCAAGAAGGGGTCCAGAGTATGCTAACTTACACATAAACTCAGATTATGCCCTTCTCCCCACAGCTACAAATTGGATACCAGTTTACTTATCCTACTGGAATTACACAGAAATGTAGAGGGTGTTCATGATGCCTCCATTCCTATCAGAATTTTAGCACAGGGTATACCCAGAGTTATCAGTCCAGTGTGTGACACTCCACCACTTTCATTAGCACCTCCAGATACTGATACAAGATTAGCAGTCTGCCAAGACAAAAGTCACTTTATCCATGTGGGAATGCATTAACCAAGCTAATCTTTAAGCAAAAAAGCAGTGGTCTTGAGTGTCCCTCCCCACCCCCCAAGCTAGGGACAAAGATAACTCAGATGCCTGAAAGTAGCAGTTGTAATGCAGAATTTTTGCCATAGAGAAGCTTTATAACATCTAAACTGCATCAGACCCAAGATCATTACCAAAATTATTTTATGACAACTTCACACAAGAAGCATTGCTGTATGTCGAGGTCAAAGGCACTGCTGATACAACCTTCCCTTCACGTTTTTATCTAAACAGTTATGCTGGGAACACTGATAACCAACATCAAAGTGTCTCAGAGCTGTATATGCTGTTTCATACCCAGAGTTGAAGAACACACAAATCTGGATTTCAGCAGTTTCGTATCAGCATACCTTCACCCTGCCAGCCTAGGGTCTAGTTTACCGCTAAGCAAACTAGAAAGCACTTAATTGCTAGGGTGTAGAACGTGTTATTTCTATTGCTGAGTTAGTTTTGGTGCTGTACCACAAGAAACCAAGGAAGCTTCTAATAAATAGATTAATGTCTTCCAAAGACAGCATCCTTTTATTTGACCAAGAAAGGCTGGCATACAGGCTCCAGCAATTACTTGCTAACTCTCTCAAACCTCCTATCTAACTTGTCAGCCTGCCCTGTGCCTCAGTTTCCCAGACATTAAACGGAGGATAACAAAATCTCACCATCTCACAGCGCTGTTCTGAAGTGCTCCACTACAATTACAAGCTTCATAGACTTGTACTTTGTTACCAGTGCACCAACACAGGTAAGGACCAGTTCAAAGTTGCAAGTACAGAGCTTTAATTCCATCATCCAGGATATTCCTGCTACCTGAAAAAGAATACAGCTCCCTACATTGCTATAGCTTTAATGCAGAGTTCAAACTGTAAGAAGATACAGCTTTGAACTAATTTTGCCAACCAAAATCCTTTAATTTCACTATTATAGGCAGCTACAGCTTTTTTAAATTTTACAGTGGTATATTAAAAACTTAAAAAGGAGCATGCAGCTGGAACACTCCGAAATTTCAGCAACTCTACTTCTTTCCTAAAAAGTTGAATAAATATTAAAAGAGCAGTCTAACAATCTCGAAAAGCCTGTGCAATTCTCTCTAGTAGCTCTTCAACTTTTTTCTGAACACCTATCTCCAGATCAGAATGGAAACTGGAGAACAGAAGAGCCATGACAGAAGGATTACAGTATATCTGATTTGAAACAAGAACAGGCAAAGATCAATCAGGAACAGGAAACCTGACAATTGCAGGTCTGAACACTGCAAGCATTGTACTTTTCTCCTACTCAAGTTCCTGAAAACATGAGGCTTTTTTTTGATCTAAGTAAACCCAGTGTGAAACCCAGAGATAGCCTTTAACAGAACAGATTAGGTCCCAATACGTACGTAGTTAAATGTTAAAAAAGTATGCTAATTAATTATCAACAGCATTAAGGGTTCAGTTCTAGCCATGACGACCCCCTTATGACTGTCCCATATTCATACTCCTACATAAGTTAAGTCATTTTCCAAGCATGTTTGGAAATACTGGTAGCTATTTTACCAGCCTACAACTGTAGATGGAGGATTACCATCCTCCGGAACGTCTCTGCACAAAATTCACTCCACTTGTGAAAAACAGAAAACCAGAAGTGTCAAGCACCCTTGAAGGCATAACAAGACAACAAGTCCTATTAGAATTTGGTCCCTCACAGTCATTTTCCCCTGTAAAACTTTCCTTCAAAACATGCTTTAAATTTCTTGCTCTGAAAGAAAGACAAATTCCTGAGAACTATGATGCAAGTGTCCTATTTCCCATATTTTTAAAGAAAGTTTTATAGTGTCCTGCTCCCAGTAATGAAATAGCAGCTTTCTAGTTATGACATTTTAATATATTTTTCTTTTTTAAGATCTGTTATGTAGTTCGTATTTCCTTCTCCCTAGATCTAGGCAAACGTCCACATTCCCTTACAAATCTGCTCACTCCCTTCAATGTAACATTTTGTACAAAACTGGCAAGTCACTGTCTCTTTCACACACAAATAGAACTTGCACCCTTTTGGAAATGCCAATTAAATTCATAAACACTAAGTTTTTATACTGAAGCACAGCTTTTCCTTAAGTGTGTATTTTGTTGTCATTTCTTTGATAAAAAGTAAAGACAAATGCAACTCTTTCCTTTTTAAAAAATCTATTACAGGAAGAAACATTTATAGAAGATAAGGAATAGAATTATTTTCAACTTTCTTTTATCAACTAGTAGAAGAAATGTGGAAAAAGAGGCACATCTGTTTTGACAGCACATTCTCTCACCTCATGTATCATCACTTCGAGCTTCTCCTTACACAAACTAGCGCTTAGCCAGGCAAGAGTCACAGCTCTCTTTTCAGGTAACTCATCAGTCATCATCAAATAGCAATTAAAAGCAGTGAGGAACAGAACAAGGAAAAACACCAATGTAGAAACAAAGGATTCGACCCATGCTCCTGTTGCATGCAGTTTTTGAGACCACTGATTTCATTGGAACTGCTCACATGAATAACACAAATAGTCAACTTGCAAAACATCCTCTTTACTCACAAGTACCAACTGAGTTTATGCAATGACTGTTATCAGGAACTTGTATGTATAACTCAAAGTGCTGCTATTTTTCCAGCTATTGATATAGCCCACTACATCTTTTTCACTATATAATTACTTTTGCACAAAATAAATGACGTTGCCCAAGTAATCTATACTTAAAAGGATGCAAAATAGCAACACAGTCAGAAGCTCAAGTTACAAAAAGTTGACAGAACTAGCCCTGTGAGGACAGAATTAATTACTCCAGAGAAATATTTTAATTAATGGTCTTCTATTGGTCCATTTTTAAGCTCTGTAATATGCAGTCCTTCTACCAATTATGACTGACAGTTCTGGGGACTGACGTCTCCCAGAAACCCTGGAACATGCAGTAGAGGCATAACCTCATGGCTCTACAAACATGTTGAAAATCCCACCTGGAAAATTACATTGCAATGCCTAGTTAACACACAGAGGCACTGCCTTCTCCAAGGCTGAGGCTTGGCCCACCATTGCCTTGTCCTCTAAGCTAAACCTAATACAATCACGTGCACATCCTTTCTGCCTGCTCCCTTTTCTCTGAGGCTCTTCAAGTTAAGTATCTGGCAAGCAGGGTTTCCAAGCTGAACAATAGAGAGCAAGAGATACTAGAAACCACATACAACTTCTTTAACAAAATCACAGATGAAAATATATTTTATTCTGCTCTCGACTCAGTGCACATAAGTACATCATAATAATCTCAAATAGAATCTTGGCCCAAACCCTCATATGATTTCACATAGGCCATAGCCAATAAAAATCTCATTAGTAATCAAAGCCACAAAAATTTAGTTTAAAAAAGCATTTGTAAGATAAAAGACCACTTCCTCCCTCCAATCCTTTGCCTGTTCTCTTAAGAGTATTTCCAGGCTACACAGTGAAAACTAATGGAGCACAAGACAAAATTAACTCTTCTATTGAGGAAGAAAGAAAAAAAAAAAAAGATATTCCTCAACACGAGAGACTGGAAAAATAACAAACGACCTAGGAAAGCCCAACGACAGGGAAAAAAGTCATGCGCAGCACGCCACAGGTAGCTGGTCAGCTACCAGCTACCGCAGCGAGGTAAGCCAAGCACTCCTGCTCCGAGTCCAACGTGTCCCCCGCATTTCATTTAAGGGCTTGAGCAGCCATTCCTCGTGCGATCTTATCCAATCCTGGTACTCAGAAATGCATTTGCTTCTGACTCACACCTCTCATTTCCTATTCCCCCTGTAATTCTGAGGAATGTTTCCACTGTGTGATCAGAAGCTCACAGGACCTGTCAGTTTTACTGATGCAAGCTGTTTACCTTCACGCAGCTCTCTCAACATCTGTAGGCGTGTCACAAATTACCTGTAATTGCAGAAGCCTTGATTTCGCTTGGTGTTTTAGCTGGTCGGGTACTTCACATAACGTGCTCACGAAGAGCTGCTGGGAGGAGGTGAATTAAAAAAAAAAAAAAAGAAGAGAGAAATTGTTAGAAGTGAAATGCATAATTACCAAAGACAAGAGCGTTCCCAGATACAACCGGTCGCGGGGTTCAAGCACTCCCCCTCACGCTTAAGCGCGGGAAGCGAAACCAAGAGCCCAAAATGGAGCGGGAGCAAATCCTGTCAGGCACAAGGGGACAGCGCACGCGGCGCCCCGCCACCAGCCCCAGCCCGCCTCCGCGGGCGGCCCCGGCTCCCTCCCCGCGGCGCCCAGCGCCGCCACAGCACAGCTCCCGACTCCGCTGTGGCGGGCCCCGGCCCCACATCGGCGTGCAACAAGTCTGGTGGCAGCGGCGGCTGCGCAGGGGTACGGCGGGCTGGGCCTGCCCCGCCGCGCCCTCCACCCCTTCCGCCGCCGCGCTCGCTCCTCACGAAAAACGCGCGGGAACGGCCTCCCCCACCACCGCCAACACCACCTGAGCTGCCGGTTCGCCCCCTCCCGCCGCACCCCGCACCTGCCTCAGTACCCAGAGCTACAGGGGAAGATCAGCCCTACCAGGGGAGGTCTCGGGACGAAGCACCCCGGGCGAGCAGTGAGGTTCAGCGCAGATCCGGCAGTATCTGAGGAGCGGGCCGGTCCCAGCCTCGCCGCCCCGGAGCTTTAAGGTCCCTCCCCGTTCACCTGCCGCCGCTTTTAACCCGCCCCTCGCCCGCCTCCTCCCGCTCCTGGCTCCTCCGGCCGCCCGTGGGGGCGGTGGGGAGCCCGGGGCGGAGCCGGGCGCCCATCGCCGCTGTTGCGCCCTGGGGAGGGGGTTGTGTAGAAATCGAGGTTTTGATTATGAGGGGTAAACAGCCAAAATAAAGGGTGTGGATGGCTGAACTAAGCCTGGATAAGCGGGCAGGAGGGGTTGTATCTCTCCCGGGGGCGGTGGGAAGCGGCCGGGGGGCGGCCCTTCCCACCGCCCGGGGTCTGGTTTGAGGTTGCGGGAGGAGAACACGAAGATAACAGCAGATGTGTGTTTTTTTCAGAGGAAATTTGTATTTGTTTAAGATAACAGGGTCGTATTTCCATCTTGTCAAATGCAGGTATTTAAAAGGGCCTTGGGACAGAAAACAAAACAAAACAACCAAATAAACCAGGCCTTTTTCTCCTGGAAATCATTAAGGAATTACTAGCCAAACACAGAAAGAAGAGCTAGTAGTTTCTGGCTTTTCGAGGTTTATTTTCAAGTGTGATTGAAATGCTACGGCAGTGCCTTGCAAACTCGCAGGCTTTCACGGAGCTGCAGATATTTGTGAGTGCAAAGATCTGTTTTGGAAAGTTTTCTGTTTCCAAGGAGTACGGTTGCTGAGGAAACAATTTACTTTGGGTTCAAAAATTCCTGCCCAAAACTGCGTTCTCTGTCTTGCACCCATGCACATCAAACTAAATAGATGGTTTCTAGTCCTCTTAACTAAATTTCCAAAGATGTACAGCACGACTGCAACAACAACAGCCCGTTTGCTCTGGCTTTGGGTGAAAAATGCGTGCGTTTGCGCTTGTTTGGAGTATAAGGCCTCGAATGATAAAACATTTCCAGGTAAATTCTTCTGCCCTTTATTTCCTAGAATAAAAATAATCCCAGAGAAAATCTTTTGCAAAAGTCAATGGCTTAGTTGACCTCATGTTCAGGGAGAGAAATTTCTAGCACAAGCAACTCATACCTGAAAGATAAGGAATTGCCATCAGCTGTGGTTTAAACATCAGCCTCTGTCTCTGTGGTGCTCATCTTTCCTCCACCACCACTTCTTACCCTGGCGCCTAGATCCATGGAACCTAGGCATTAGGACCAGAGGAAAATTCATGTTGGAAGGGGTCTCAGGAGGCCTCTAGCCCAACGTACTGGTCAAAGCAGGGTCAGTTCTTATCTTGGCCTATTCAATAGTTACACTCCATCCACAGGGGACCTAGCGCTTGCTGCAGCTGGAGTCAGTTCACTGCAGCAACTGTAGGACCAGACCTAAGATATACAATGCTATGCTGAGCTATGAGCAATAAATATCTGAGGCCTGAGTCCTCCTGCATTCGCTGACTTCTGTGGGAGTTGTGTGTTCTGATGACATCCAAGGTTCATGTGTACGGCATGTATGAGGAAGGGAGGTGGCTCCGGGCCTGGCCGTGCATCTGCACTTGGAAAAAGGGAAGCCCATCTCCTAATGTAAGAAAAGCTTTAGAAGAGACATCTGGAACTTGTGTGTTGACCCCTCTCCAGTCACCTTCCAGCTTGATTCAGTGACCTTGAAAAGTAAAACATGTCCCATTCTCTGTCATTCCAAGGTCAAAATACTTTAAACATTGGATATATTTAGCTAGAGCAGAGCATTCTGAGTTTTGTGCTGTTTTTCAAGGCCGTGTTTGCTGCCAAAAAGAGGGTATTTTTTCAGTAAGAACACTATTTTCAAAAGGTAGTAGAGACAAGACCCTGTGGTTCTCACTGTGAAGTTACCTAAAGGAGATGAACTGTGGGCAGGGGTACAGCATGGACCTCTCCGAGCTGCCTTGCATCAGGTCTTCACTGCACTGCCTTTGGGAGGGTGTTGTGATTGAAGCCAACACCTCGTGTTTATCCCAAGGCAGAAACACCTACATCTGGCAGCAAATAAAAAGTCTTTAGTGATGTTCTGTGTTTCAAAAAAGAGACAATATCGAATTAGCTATTCCTTAGCTGGAACCATAGTGGGGAGCAGCGGATGAATGGGTGGTGGGGAGCAACGGGCCAGGTTTTCCTCTGCTGGGTAATTTTTTCTTCTCTCATCTGTTGAATGCTACTTCTCTGACCTGGTGGCATCAGTGTGCTCTTTGATTATAAGTGATGATGCAAGGGACACTAGATAGATGGAATGAGAGATGTGTCAGTGCTGGAAATTTAAGGAATAGAAGAAGAGTTTCCTAGTTTTAATCCCAGGGTTTTCTCTTGAACTATGGGGGGAAAATTAAATATATTTAGTAATTGACTACTTAGTAATCAGAGCTAAGTTGTACTTATTGCTTTACAGATGAAGAATGTTTTAAGTATCATTTAGCCAGCATATAAGAAGTACTGTTTGATAAACCTGTGAAATAAATATATGTAAATTGATTACTTTTGCATGATGACAACTCCTCCTCCTGCAATAGCTGCAGCCATGCACGAGTATATTTTGTTTGTTGACATATTTTTTAAGTAAAAAGGGAGAAGAAAGGAATTATTGACATATAAACAAAGAGGAAAATTAAAGTTACAGGATTCAGAAATTCTGTGTCACTAGATGTTTCATGTGATCACGCAGGTACAAAAGAAACATCTTCATAAATGTGTTTTTTTGAGAATAAATAAAGATAGTTGTCACAACATAATATTGAGGACCAAGAGTAGCTTTAGGAATAAAGCCTAACTTCAGGATGAGAGCAGTCTCTTTGGTAGTGCCTATCATCATCTATAAGGTCATAATCACAGGCAAGGCTGACTAATCTGTGAAAGCATTTAAATCAGGAGCACCCTTTAAAATACTAGGTCAAGTTTTCCTCTTGATCACTCTAATTGAACCAGCATCTGGGATGTCTATGACTGTTGACTGAAATTTTAACCTCATTTGCATGTATTTCATTAGACTGAAGATTTGTACTAAACAAATCCAACTTCTCAGCCGCCTTATTATTCAGAAGGGATAAAAAAGGAGAAAAAAAAAAAACACCAGGAAGTTTCTTTTCCATTTTCCCATGGCAGAGTGCTGCTCAAACATTGTGGTGAAGACTGGAAGCAGGAGTTTTTTCTTCCTGAAAATTTCTGGTTCCTTTCCAAACGTTCACGTCTCTAATTAGACTCTTGTCACCTTCGGCCTATTTTAGCAGCTCAGAGCGGAAAAAAGAAAATTAAGTCCAGTCTCTTGGTGTGAAACAGTTGTGCAGATGTGTCTCAAAGTGCATGTTCTCCTGTGGCACATTTATTACGGGCCAACGGGCACACATATGGTACTGATACTGTGTACTAAGTCTTGGATCAAACTGCGTCCTTGTGTGCCACTCAGGAAGCTGCTCTTCTTCGGCTTTTGTTTTCAGTTTAATTTATTGGCCAACGCGCCTACAGGGATTTTATTGGCCCTGATTTACACACTCTTGGCAAATCCCAGGACCTCATCTAGCCAGAAATGACACCCAAAGAGTCACTTCCTTTTCAATAGAATTACTTTAATGACAATGTGTAGTATCACAAAGGTTGCCCATGTAATATCGCTGTTTATTAACCATTACAGCTCCTGAAGCATTTCTACTGCTATGACAAGCAGTTCTTTTTCCCACCTGCAAGGGAAAGGGAAAAAGCACCTTACGGGTGCTCTTGCAGAACAATTAGAATCACACTTTCCTTGAATAATGAGGCAGATGGCTGTCTCTAATCTTTTTGACCTCAGGTTGTCCTCATCAACGAGACTTTCCCTTTTTTTATTTTCAGTTTACTGATATTCATGAAACATCCCAAGAGAAACATACCAAGTTCTTTCCTGCTGAGGTAACTCGGCGTTCTCAGTGATGTTCCCTGCTTGTGGAGATAGGAGAAGGAACAGGAGGGAACCAAAAAAATCACCCCAACCCCAAGTGATATGGAGGACCAACAAAAGGGGATCAAAATGGTTCCTAGCACCCCCAGTACGTGAGCAGCCTGACTCATCCATATAATTTACACATTTTACTTCAAAATGGACGTAGACAGCTGTTCTAGTACATAGCCATGCTCTTCTAGGACACCATTGGAAAGTGTACCTCTCCTGCATGCTGGACTAAATCATCTCAGACACCCATCAAAGCCTCTCAGTTAATTTCTTAAGCTGACAGCTCCAGGTACCCAACATTTGATGAGAAAAGTAGCACTTTCTCCATCCTTAGGCAGCCCAGTAATTTCTGCAACACTATTGCTAATTTGGAAGCTGACAGTTTCCATCTCCCTACCCCTTTGGTTTATTACAAATATTTCATCAGACCAGCTGTAGTCTGCCGTGTCCTCCTTCGCTCTGGGCAAAGGGGGACAAGAAAGGCTGTCAGCAGTGATGCACAGTTGCTGTTGTGATGTTTCTCCTGGAGCTGGCAGCTGTAGAGATAGTTCCCCCCAATCCTCTGCTCCAGTGGCACCTAGCCCAGGCTCTGGATGGACCCATAGAGGCTTCCAGCTGATTTAATTAGTCTGTTGTTCCCTGGTTTGATGTAATAAGTTCATTGTTCCCCAGCTCAACTTAATTGAGTCATTGTTACTTGATTTAAGTGACTGATTGGTGCCTGACTTGATTTAATTAATTACCACCTGACTTGTTGAATAAGCAAGCTCCTGCTGCCAACTGCTAGCATGGCTCCTAACCCTTGCTGTCTACTTCTGTCTCTTCTCTTATACCAGCCTGCTCTTCTCCTGGGCACCTGCTCTCTTATCTCCACTAGCTGCATACTCTGCTCCCTTCCTGCTTCTCCATCTGTTCCTGTAGCTCTTCCTCAACCCAAGGAGCTTCTTTCACTAATTCTCTAATCCTCCTCTTCCTTCTTTGCTGTTTTTCCCTGGCTTTAGCCCTGGGCCTGCTTCCAGCTTTCCTCCCAGAGCTCTCACTACTGTGTCTCACAGTAACCCTCCCTGCTGCGATTCCTCTAAAGCTGCTCCTAAGCTCCCTCAAAGGCTTTGCATTTCACTTGCTTCATGTGTTCCAGATCGCCCTTCCTATAGTGTTTGGGTTTTTTTTCTGTTCTGCCTAGCAGTCTTACACGGGCAGCAGTGCTTTTCTGGTGCTCTCCTTTTCCCTTCATTTCTGCTACTTGCCTGTACCTGTCTTTCTTTTCCTTTAAGGTATCATCTAGAGGGCTCTCCCTTTGTTGCACGGCTCTTCTTCCTTCCTTCCTTCCCTGTCCTGGATCCATTTACTTCCTTTGAGATTTGTGTCCACTGTAAGGATATCTTCTCTGATTAGCTCATACTCTAGCCTTTTGTTTTCACCTAAAATTTTCTGCTGATGGTTCAGGTTTCTTGCTGGCCCTACGCTCTCTGGCTCTCACTTCATTCCCCAGTTTCCCCAGATCTCCTTGGCTTATCACTCTGCCTGTCCCGCATGTCCCTCTGTCTCTGCTCAGCAGAAAAATGAGATATAGGTATATCTTGTCCTCTTTTCTCTGCTGTTCTGCTCCACTCTCCATCTGATGTTAACGCTAGGAGTAGAGACTCGCTTCTGCAAGCAGAGAATTACTGTTTTTCAAAGTACATGTGTCAAGTTGTAAGTCTGCATTTATGTTAATGATGAGAGTGAGCCAGGCTTCCTCTTGGCCACTTCAGTTCAGTGCATGCAGGTGAAGTCAGCTCTACCTATGCTGTCAGTCCAGTATGCACAACATCTTGTGTGAGCGTATATCCCTCCTGGCTTTGCATTGACCAGGCCCTGTTGGCCGTGTCATTCTTTCTGGCCCATTCTCACTGTTTTTATTTAACCATTTTTCTCTTTTTCTTGTGTTGTCAAATGCCTTGGAAGAAAGTCGAGGAAGGATTGCTTGTCTGTCCAGTGTAATCCTCATCACTCAGTGGCCAAGCTGACAGCTGGCTTCTGTATTCCTGGGAACAGATTCAGGGTGGGTTGCCCCTCCTTCCTGTGGTTCTCTCTTTTCACTAATATGTCAATGTTTTCTTGAAGAGAGGATCTCCTTGTCTACAAAGACAGCTCTCCAGCATTCTCTTCCCCTTCAGCCTTTAAGGGACCTCTTGTCTTACACGGCATGGCTGATGCTTTTCCATTTCATTTGTAGTGAATTAACCTGCTTAGCATGCATGTAAAAGCCATTGTATTCCTAGGGCGTTTTTGGTCAGCCATCTCTGGTTTTTAGAGGCCAGACCTCACTGACTTCAAATACCTAAGAACCTTGGAAGATGCTTTGGGAGAGCTGGGACTTTGGCTTCTTGAAAATCACACAAGTTTTCTTCTCACCAAAAGCTTTCAACTGTTTGTTTCCTTTGGCTACAAATTCATTTCAGATTGTTTCTTTTTCTTACAGGCTCCTGAACCTGAGCACAATTCTCTAAGGGAGACCCAGCATAACAGTCAGGGCAGGATACGCAGCTTCTGTATGCCCTAGTTAATGCAACACAGTCATATTTCTGCTGCTCTAACATCTGTTCTCTCTCCTGTATAAGCAACCCCCTTTGAATGAATCTTTGCAGGTCCTCCTGTTGGCCTCAGCTCATTTGCCTGGTTTACAGAAGCCATCTGACTTTACGGATGATACAGATCCCGGCAATCCCTCTGGCATTACTAGTATATGAAGGTGTGACACTCAGCCCTGTTCTCATGAAAGCTGGTGCCAAACCTCTCATAAAATATTATGAGAACAGGACCAGGCTACAGACTCTTATTTCCATTCTCCATGGTGGTAATTAAAATAACACTAAAATTAGCTCTAGAGTTAGTGGTGTCAGACTCTCCTTGACATCTTCTGCGTTTGGTAAGGCATCTTTCTGATAATGGTTCCATTCACTGAGCTGATACATGCAAAATATGGATGGTCAAGGTTTTTTGTAGTGTGGAGCACGGGTTAAGAAAGAGAGAAATGGTGACAACTGCCCTTCAGTGTCCATCTGGCCTTCCCATTTGTATTTGCAAAGTACCCCTGTGGCAAGAACAACAGCTGCATCGCTGGTTAACATAAAGTATTTATGGCCTTTTACCTTTAATTGGTGTGAAGGATTTTGTCCTTTTCTAAAATGTTAATGACAGCGTAAAGTTCTTCCCTTTTTCAGCCCCACCCTGCACTTCAGGGACTTCAGCAGTTTGGGAAAACACTGATATCAAGCACTTTACACTTCCTTCAGAAATTGCAAATGAAGATAAATCTGTGCAAGTCACTTTGCTTGCAGGCTTATCAGAGGTTTTCGTTGGTGTCATTGCATTGATGTAATTATCGTGGTGTCAATATGCTCTAATAAAGGAGAAGGACAGAGATAAAAACCCCCAAAGTTTTACAAGATTATTGATGCAAATGGTTTAATCTCAAACAGAGAAACAAATAAAAAAAGTTGTAACCATTTTGATGTACTTGCATGCGGGAAGACTTTTTGCCTGCTGAAAGGGGGCATGATTCTTCCCTCTCACATGGGTGGTGTGTAGCTCAGAGAGGTCACCCTGTCACCTGGAACAGTTGTGCCACCTTCCGCTGCTTCCCTGCACAGTGCTTTGTGAGATACTCATCATGATGCAGTCATGAAAGGCAGTACCAGTTACGCACTGGGAGGCAGCTGGGGTATTTTTTCCTCACATAAGGAAACCTGAAGACATTTCTCTTTTCCTCTCTCTTCATCCTGTACTTTTCCTTCCTCTCCATTTCACATTACAAGACCGTGGTGAAAGATGAGGTTTCTCTGGATTGTCCTGATGGGAGTCAGGATCACTGTTGCCCAATGATTTTTATAAACATAGGACACCTACTAACGTGCCAACCTTTAGTTAACATTAGCACAGCAATCTGAAAAGGCCAAATCCTACACACATTGCCTTAGATAAACATATTAACAAAAGCCCCTTTCCTCCTGTGCATGCTAGCAATACCATCTGCAAACATCACCACAGTATGTTCAAGAGTTGAAAATTTTCCAGTTAAATCATGCTGATAATTATCTTCTCTGACTCTGGGCAGGGGTGGTTGAATATCCCTAATCTGAAAAGAATTCTGAAAGAAAGGCCTTCAGAGAGAAGGCCAACTTCCAAGGAGCAAGGGGGGCCTTGCTGCTGGCATCTTGAAGAGGCAACGTTTCAGGGCTTAGGTCAGGGGGTTCTATGTAGGTCATAGAAAATTAAATCAGCTTGATGTCACATTCCTTGCACACACATACATACCCTAATAGCAAAAGCCAAGAAGCCTACACTTGGAAGAGCTGTGTGAGTGCTGCTGTGTATGTGGTGAGGCACTGGAACATGTTGCCCAGAGAAGTTGTGAATGCCCCATCCCTGGAGGTGTTCAAGGCCAGGTTGGATGAGGCTTTGAGCAACCTGATCTAGTGGAAGGTGTCCCTGCCCATGGCAGGGGCTTGGAACTAGATGATCTTGAAGGTCCCTTCCAACCCAAACCACTCTCTGGTTCTATGGTTCTATGATTGTATGATATAGGTAGCAGCAGAGGTTGGGCAAAGGAGTCTAACCACTTGTATCTGCTCCTATTTGACAGCCAGTAAGAGATGTGAATTTGGGCAAGAATATATAAATAGAGAGCTATATAAATACACAAACTGCCCATTTTCTTTTCTGGCTTAGTCAGGCAGAGTAAATATGTAACCTTCTGATTCAGTTACTTCAGTTTCATAGCATCCAGGCATACCACAAAAAAATGGTCTTCCTCTAAAGATCTGCCTTTGTTTTTTGTACTCCAACGTTATTTGCTATTAAGTGTTTACAATGTTTTATGCACTTGTGCCAAGAACAACGAACCACATTCTGCAGGACAGAGGCTCTATAAATTAAACCTTAAATGGGAGCTGGTAAGAGCCTGCAGAATTTAGCCGTGGAGACACAACGTGTGCAGGAGCTTATGGAATGCAAAGAAAGAGCCACAATGAATTAGCAGCAAAGTTCCTTAGCTCCTGCAAATGCTTTGCTCTCTTCTTCAGCGGCTTTGTATAGAAACTGCGTAATTACACAGTGTCAATGCTTTCATAAATATTTTATACTGTTATATGTGTTTCAGTCGTGAAAGACCATGCTTTCTGTTGGCAAAAATGATGATTATGGCTAGAGTATATTTATGGGCCTTTGACTTTTCCCCAGAAGTGGGTAACTGCAGCTGCGTATTCACTTTCAGATGTAAAATTAGTCATAAGTAAATGGCTTCAAATATTATCTATTTCATTTATATTTTCACTTCGTAAATGATCGTATCTAAGAAATGTTGTTATTTATCTTCCTATTGGAAGTGTCACAACTGATATCAATCTTCAGAGCTTCAGGTGGGCATTTTCCCTAAGGCCCCCTGGGCTATGAAGGTCTGTCATGGATGTTGTCATATGTCCACAAAATCATTCGAAGGAACCATTTGGATAAGCAGGCATTCACCTACTTACATGTTTGCAGAATCAAGCCCTAAATCAGTAAATGGCATCGGTCTCAAGCCCGTGTGATAGAAATGCACAAAGCCACTGCTGTCTTCATATGCCAAATATTCCTTAACATCTTTGGCCAGAGTAAAAAAATAGCTCCCTGCTGGTGGAGAATGGAAACCTCAGCAGTAGTTCACGTTTTTCCTCATGACTTGAAGGAAACATTCCCCATTAATTTGTTGCCTGTTCCCAGACTTCCAGGATGAAAAAGAAGCAGGCTGTCCTGGAGTTACCCAGTTCTTCCTGGACAGCTGGGCCAGGCCTCTGATGTTGTCTCTATCTTAAATAGTGCTGGGCTTCCAAAACATGGCAAGGGCTTTTGCCTTCCTAGCTATTAAAAAAACTTAAATTTCACATTACATTCCTCCCTTACCTCTCTTGCACCTTTCCAATGAAATGAGACAGCAGGTAAGAGTCTTTCAAGGAAGTGTTGGGTTTAACTGTGATAAGGTCCATGTGACTGATGCTCCAGGGCATCTCATGGCTCTTCTCCTCCATCCTCTTTCTCTCCCCCCACACATCTTGCTGCTTCTAGCTTGGGATGTGTCACTGCTCTTTACACCTTTTAGGCCAAGAGCAAGGTCTTCTTTTCCTGTTCCCACAAGCATTTTGATTATCTAAGCAGCTCAACAAGCAGAGGCAAAATGGTAAAATGAGTTTCCGCGAGTTACTCCAAATGGATCATGACTTTGAGTGAATGATTTACAACAATTGAGTGCAAGATTTTGCTATGTCAGCTACTGGATTTGAACAGCAGCTGTTCCCAGCATGTGCTTACAGAAGCATCTCAAAAGCTAAGTGCTTTAAGAAAACACTCCTTACTCAAGGTGAGTGAAGTGGACTCTGCGACATAGGTGTGGGCTGAGCTGAAAGCTAGCAGCATTTTCCAGCTCAAGCACTGTAGTCCCCAGCACCAACTCTTGCCTAACTTCAGAAAGACATAAGACATGCAGATGGAGTGACTAACGAAGGTCTTGATGGAGTCCCCTCTTCCTCTCAGGAGAGAATGACTAAGTTGGGCTGCCAGGCCCTGCAGGAAGCAAAAGGAAGAAGGGCTCTGTGATGATCCTCAGTCCTCATCAATCAAAGCCACTGAAATAATCTCTTCTCCGGTGCCAGGATCTCCAGGTGGACCAGCCAAGGTAGTCAAGCCAGTCTTGTCAGAATAGCCCCCGTTAAAATCATAGCCTCTCTTTAACTTGGTCAGGTACAACTTAAACTTCATGGCCTGTATGAGATCCTACCTGAAGTGGTAAGAAATATATCCCTTGGCCAATAGGAGGTCATTACAGAAATCGTATGGAGTGTCCTCCAGCCCCTGAAGCACGTGGGCCACTGTCAGAAGAGAGGGTGCTGAGATCAGCCCGTGACTGTTAGCGTCTTCCTGGCCTGTCCACTGAGCCCGTTAGTATTATCTAAGTGTTTTCATTCAGCCAACACTATCGAGTTTCGGTGCCCAGTGAGTGCCTCTCAGCTAAAACCTTCTCAGTAGAAAGGGATGGTCTCTGCTTAGCCAGTGTCTCCCTTCAGACACTGCAGTCAGGATTACACCTGGGGACACCCCACCCCATCAAAAACCACCCCAGACCACAGCTGCTCCTAACTAACCATGCCAACATACTCCCTCTGCCCAGTGCCCAGCCAGCCCCCTCCCTTCCCCTCCCCTCCCCTCCCCTCCCCTCCCCTCCCCTCCCCTCCCCTCCCCTCCCCTCCCCTCCCCTCCCCTCCCCTCCCCTCCCCTCCCCTCCCCTCCCCTCTCCCTCTCCCTCTCCCTCTCCCTCTCCCTCTCCCTCTCCCTCTCCCTCTCCCTCTCCCTCTCCCTCTCCCTCTCCCTCTCCCTCTCCCTCTCCCTCTCCCTCTCCTCTTTTCTTCACCAGCATGGCCAAGCAGACGCTGGCTGAGTGGGCAGAGGTTGGGCAATGCAGGATGGTCACACCCTCTACTATTCCTGGTTTGACATGATGATGTTGTTTTCTGGAGCAGCAGGAAGGCCTCTGGAGCACCCATGGCTCCTGAGGGATGCAATCTCCAATTTTTCCTGCTGCTTTGGTTGCATGTCTGTGTGGTAATCTGCAGTGTGGGGATTACAGAGCTGACTCAGATTGTGGGAAGCCTTGTTGACTCATGACACTTAAAAGTCCCCATTGAGTCTGTGCAACATACATTTAGGAGAACCTCTTTCTTCGTCATCCAGCAAACCAGTTTGCCTCTCAAGGAAGGACTCTTCCCATTGATCCCAACGTTCTGATCAGTGATGAATGGGCTCCTACTTACTTTGTCTTGCCAATCATCCCCTTTGCAGTATGCACTGGCTAACATCTCAGCAATTCTGGCATTCAGCAGTTGTATGGTTGGAGATAACAGAGCCTGGCCATGATCTCCTATGGCTGCAAACCTCCAGCCTCTCAGGTGTCCTTCCAGCACGGGGTCTTCCTGCCTTGCTGCGTAGAGCAAAGATGTGAGGCGGCCCTTTGGAAACTCCCTCCTGCTCTTCCTTCCCTCACCCCGTGCAGCAAAACTGGTTTGTTTTCCTTCCACCCCATTCAGGATCTCCCATGGCTGTAGGGGAGGAAAGATTTGCCTCTTAGCCATGAAACCAGATTTGCTTTGGTTGTACATTTTTCTCCACCCAGTGAAAATAGTCAGGAAATTTGTTTTGGACTTTCGAGTACAGTTTTTCCATACAAGATTTTCAGCCGTTCATCTCGGCTGATACTGGAGAGATGGGCAAAAGGGGAGACCATCAACTGAATGGGGCCACAGGAGAGTCCCTGACATAAGATATGCGACAAAATTCATATGAAAACCACGTGAAAGGCAGTCACAAAGACATGTTAGACTGTGCTCTGGTCATCTATGTGGTCCTCTGCCAGGAGGAGAGAAAGACTAGAAAAACGTGAAGGGCGGGTATGAAATGGGATTGGCAACCATTGCCATCTTAACCAAAATGGACACTTAATGATTTGTAGAAGTGACTCAGATTTTCATGCTGTCTTTTAATTTAGGATCGATCCGTATGTAGATTACATGGCACATTTGCAGGAGGAGAGCTCACAGAATATAGACGTTATTAGAGCAGGATAATCATTCCTATTTGGTGTCAAGGCCAAAGTCACATTACAGAAAGGTCTTAAATGCAAATTTAACAGAATAATTCAAATACAGAAATGAGAACGAGAGTGTGTAAAGGGTGACTCACATCGAACCCGGTCTGCTTCATTTTTGTGTGAGTTGCCTACGATTTAACAAGGCAAATCCCGTAACAGTAGTTGTTTTCAACTAGAGCAGGCAAAAGCTTCAGCTCTTGAGAAACCAGCGATCTCCTGCGCAGAAAGAACATGTAAATAATCCCCGCGGGGGATTTTGGAGGCCACTCTTACCCCCCTCGCTGTGCTGGTGTTTCCTCAGTCTGCCAGCAGAAGATGGAGCTGCAGAAAGCAAGCTCTTTGATGGGCTGTTTCCCTGTGCCACAGGGCTAATGCCTTACCCCGAGGTGAGGTGCTCAGGATATGAAAGGGAAGCCAGGGTGCCTAGGAAGCCTTTTAAGTCTTCACAACTGTAAACGCTTCTGTTTAACTTCCAGAATTCTCTTTCCCTCAGGGGAAACTGCTGCTTATTTGTCTTTTACCACTGGATGTGAGTGCAGGCCTGTTATTACTGGCACTCCCTTCCCATGGATGCATTTTTTTTGGTTCAAGATACTCTAGTAAATTCTGAATTTTCAAAAGGGAAACCTGAGACTTTTTGTTAAAGCCTCCTGTATTTTTGTATTTTTTTGTGAGTGGAGGAGTTCTGTCTTCCAGTACTTTTTCCATCACCAGGGCCTTCAGCACCAGGGACTCCTTTACCTGGTACTTCACGTACAACTCTCCCCTTTCTTCAGCCATAAAATAACTGCACTAATAAGAAAATAAAAGTCACTGCGCACCTGTAAAACAAAATTATACAGTAAATTAACAAAAGCAGAGAACAAGGCAGAGGTAAATAACTGCTTTTTTCCCAGCCTTTATGAGAGATAAGTCCTGGGCATAAAATTCGCATCCCAAACACAAGCGGGAAGGAGAGCTGTGAGGCACAGTGTCCAGAGGGTTTTGGTTTGTCCAAGTGCTTCTGTGGTGTTTCCCAGCATGGCTCATATCCTCCCAGGACCAGCCTTATCCAGCTGCCCGAGATCCAGGCTGCTGTGACCACTTGAGGGTCTCTCCTGGAGGTGAGACCCTCACCTCTCCTGGAGGTGAGACTCTGCCTCTCTTGGAGGTGAGACCCTGCCTTCTCCGGGGACGCAGAGCCACAGTTTACACAGGCAATTGCTGGGTTAGTGACGGGACTGAAATTGGTGTCTCCAAAGCCTGTGTGACCTCTGGTCCATGCCACCAGCTGAGCAGGGGTAAAAGTATTTTCTCATCTTGCTGATTTGCTACCTGGAGTCTTGCTCTGTCAAAAGATGCCCAAGACTTACTCTTCTACTTCTGGTATTCCCTCAAGGAGCCTATTCTATTTTCCTTTCCTTCTATTTTTCAAAAATATTTGTCCTGAAAACAGCCTTCCTGAAGTGGATACAATCCAAACAAAGCTCAGACTCTAAACTGTTAGAATTTCCCCCATCTCTGAGGGCTCTCAGGCCCTCCATGTGCTAAGTGCTGTGCCTCCTCATCAGCATATAGTAAACTCATGGAGGAGAGGGAATCAGACCGGTTTGTGTTTTGCATGTCTCCGTGGCTTTGTTGTGACACATATCGCCTCCCACTCGTGGACACTGTTGCGAATGTGTAGAAGGTCTTCCAAACCCTTTTGGGAAATCGCACATCCGCTTGGCTTCCCCACTCAGTTTCCCAGCCTAACCCCAGAGAACAAGTGTTCCCCAGGGCTTTTCCCTGGGGGACCCACTGGCATGAGGCAGGAGTCTTAGGAAGGAAAACTTTACATGAGCTGCTTAAGTCTCACCTTGATTCACCCTCTTCCCCCTTTGCAAAGTCAGGGCAGTGCTTTCACCTTGGCATTGGCTGGCTGGGGCTGGTGGTGCGTGTATGTATGGTGGCTGAGCATGTACCTACCTTCTTTTGGACTGCTCCGAAGCGCTTGCAGTTCTCTTCCACAGCTCTTGTCCTACAGATCACAATCTCCCAGGGTAAAAAAACCTAGTACAGAGGACCCTGATCCCTGCGGGCCCGGTAGAAAGTCTGCAGTAATTGAAAGAAGAATAATGCATGTCGTATATACACAGGCTGAGGAGGTAACTTAATGAAAAAACAAATCCTAACAAGCCTGAGATACTAATTTTAAGAAGTAATTCACATATTACTGCTTAAGGCAAAATTCATGCCACCTAACATACTTTCCCAAGTTTGTAATGCATGGCCTTTGCAACACAATAAGTAGGCGCTTTTTAACACTTTCCATGTCCACAAAGATGTCTCTATAATTTATGCCACATCAGATATTCACAAGGCAACAGCATGATTTCAGGAATGCATTTTAGTGTTGTAAAGGAGATCGCTGATGAGATCCATTCATGCTCTCCCTCCCTGGAGGGTTGAAGCTGCTATTACTATGGTCCTGAGCAGGGAGGAGGAGGAGATGCCCATTAACCCCTTCATTAAGTGCTGAGATGTCAGTCACAAGTCAGGGTGAGTCCAGAAGAGCCAGATGAGCAACTTTTGCAGAGAGCAGAAATCCCATTTGAATGCCACAGGGCCATGGATGGTACCAGCAGGAACAACACCGAGTTTTGGTGCAACTTTCTATTTCTGGAGCTTGGAGAAGCCCACAGTGATTAGCCATCTGAATCCGCCACCAGGGAAGCAGCAGTTTCCATTTTAGAGGTGAGGAACACCAGAGCATGGAGAAGGCAACCTGAGTGCCCTAATGTCAAGCAGCTGTCAGCACAGGACCAGGAGACAGGCCTGTGACCCACAAGTGTTCTAAGGTCATCTTCTCCACAAGACCATTCAGGCTTTGTCACTTTTTCTCTTTCTCTATTCCCCAGCTACAACAAAACTGTGATTATGAATTCTGTCACTGTCTGTCCCACTCTGAGCTGTGTGATTGCAGGAGACCACAGTGGGGTTTATCCCACCCAACTGCGAGGAACATTACAACATCTCCTGAAAACCAAGCACAGGGAGACAATGTAGTGGGGTGCAGAGGGGACCAGCCAAGGGCAGAGGCAAGCACAAAGCATCTTCCAGCTCCTAGGAGCAGCTTTCCTCACAGCAGCATGCTTACACGCAGGGATGGAGATAGATGGTGATGGTCTACTAAGCTGTTGTTTGTAGCAGCTTCTCCATTGTCTCCCCAAGCTCCCACCAGCACACCAGGTGGATAGATGATGTTGTCAGCCATTCCTAAAGAGTCTGGTAGAAGAATACCAGGTCACTGAGCTGCTCTGCCCAAAGTCATGGCTGCAGGAGTAGCCAAGGTCTTGTTTTCTCATACAAGAACTAAAGGGTCCTGACTAAAGGGTCCTGAGGAACGGGTGTTCCTCAGCCTAACAGGGTGCTTCTGCAGGTGAATTGTATTTGGGGTTGGTCACCTGCACATAGGGGTATCTCAGTGTGTGCTAACACCTCCGCTCAGCAATCTGTACCCAGATCTCACCCATCCCCTGTGGATCATAGCCACGACAATGTCCTTTAAGAGGAAACTCTGAGAAAGAATTAGTGGATGTTTACTATAGAACAGAAAAAACGTAGAAATGTTATCCAGAACTGGACTTCCAACATCTCTGGCTCATCACAATCCAAGTCCTCTGAGGTCCTCACCAACAACCTCCCTCAGCACTAGCAGAAGCTAAACGTGTGAGAGAGGAAAGAAACAAGTGTCTCAAAAATCAAACTACTATGCAAACCAGAAGGCAAAGCATCTATTGCGTGAGATAAAGCTTCATGTATAGAACTGCCAATGTGCAAAAGAGAAACCAGTTAATTTTCTAACAAACATCAGGGCATATTTCAAATAACGTTGAGTTTCCTTCCGCTTTCAGTTATTTTCTCCTCCCCCCTTTCTTTCTTCCCTGTTTTCCCCTCCAAATGTCATTTTGGTAAGTATTTCTCCCTGTTGCTCAGATAACCGTATCTGATTGCAGAGGCTCGAAGTGTAACTGATGATTAAAGACTTCCTGAGGGACACTGGAGTGCGTACACCACAGGGGTGTGGACATAAACCCCTGAAATATGCCGGCAGTATGACCAGAGCCGTTCTACCTGTAAGTTAAGTCAAGGTAAGAATTTGTGGGCTGCACAGGGGATTAGACCAAACCGAATCCCTTATGGTTGTTAATAAAACACCAGGACTGTTGGCTTGAGATGGGGCAGAGCCTGCGGGTTGAGGGGCAGGAGAGGGCTGAGCCCCCCTCCATGTCCTCTGACACAAAAATTGACAGCAACCCTCTATCCTGACGGTGCAGCCCCAACTGGAAGGGTGGGAGGAGAGGGTCAGCCCTACCAGCCAGGACAGGGGCTTTTGCTTCAGGTGGGCTTTCTGGCTCGAGGCCAGCACTGTTGCAGCAGGTCCTCCTGCATCTAACTCATGGGCACCTCTGCCTTTCCTTGGCAGGCTTCAAAGTCACTCAAAGCGCACGGTCCCTGATGGGCACTGGGGTGACGTGCGGCGGTGGGCAGCGGGGGTGGTGGCCACCCCCCAGCATCAGCCAGCCCTTTGGGAGGGTTCACACAAAGGCAGTTAAACACGTCTGTTCAGGGCGCAGGCAGTGAGGCACAGGAAGAGCAGATGACTAATGGCCCCAGACCTGCCTAGTCAATGCCAGGGCGGCTTCGTTACGTGCCACTCTGGAAGGTCCCCGCAAACAGGAGAGAAGCACCACTTCTTGCTGGAGCAGAGGGCAGGGTGAGAAAAGCTTCTCCCAGAGATGCTGAGCCAGAGCCTCCCCTCCCCTTAACACGTGAGGAGGGCTTAAGTTTTGCATAGAAAAAAGAAATAACTGGAAAATACTGCTGCAGCATGAGAACTGGCACTTCTTCTTGCACAGCACCTTCATACAGAACCATCTCAAAATTATTTGTAAATGCCAAGAAAAGCCGTGCAATGCCGTTCGTGGGTTTGCAGGATTTTACAAGTGTTGGCTGGTGATCGATTCCCTGTTTGAGAAGCTGGGGCTGCTCAGGTCACCTGGAGTACATGAAGATCTCCGCAAACAACACAAGCAAACAGAAGATGTCAAATCAAAACCAGCTCCCACAGCACATTTATAATCTTGCAGATTGTGGATAGAAGAAACAAAAAGTCATTTTAAAGTAGCCAAGTGCTCTAATAAAAAGAACTAATTAAAAAAACCCCAAAAAACTAGTAACAACTAATAAAAAGTGTTCTTGGCAATAAAAATTTTCATGATTTCTACGCCAGGCTCCTGATTGTTTGATGGCCCTGAGGTGGCAGTGCCGGAGCAGTGCCAGGGTGTGCGCACCCGCTTTCTGATTGCACGGCTCCACCAGCGCAGCTGGGCAGGGTCCGCCCTGCCCCACGCACAGCTGGAGCATGGACAGCACTGGTGGAGAGCGTACGTCAGTGGACAGCTTGTGGGTTTGAGAGGCTCAGGCACTAACGGGAACTCCTGGTGGAATGCTATGGCCATAGACATGCTGGTTTTAACACTTAAAAGCTATCTAATGCCTAATTCCTCTGTTCGCCTCTGCCTTCAGCTCTGTACCTCTGGCGTTAATGCAGCCAGTAAAACGACGGAGCGTGTTTAAGCTTTCCTTGCTATTAATCAGGACACGAACAGTAGCTTTCTGCGGGTTTGTAAGTGCCCACGCCACGGACCCGTACTATCTCAGCCCTCCATCGGGTATTACAACGTGGTGAGACGATTGTTGTTTTTCTTTGGACTTTTTGACCCATTTTTAATGCTGAAGTTCTTCACGGCAAGGCCAATGTTTGGGCCATGCAGTGGGGCGGCAGCAGGCGTCTGCTGACAGGGGTGACATGGAGGGCTCATCCACCAGAAAAATGGGAAGGGAGCGTTGTTCCAAACAGGGCCGTGTGTGCGCAGCAGCAGTGCTTACGCACAGCGAGGGAAGATATTTTCCCCACAAGCGTGGGGCTGAGGCCTTGGCCGTAGCTTGCAGCCGGCGGGGAACGGGCAGCTCCCGGCTGGAGGAGGGAGTGGGAGCGGAGGCTGACTACAGCCCAGCCCAGGCTTCTCTCCATGCTGGCCACAAGTGCCGAGAGGAGAAGAGAAAGCCACTTATCGTCCACTCCCTGCCCTCCACCCATTCGCTCTCTGCTCCTCTAGACGGGGCTGAAAATAACAGTGTGCAAGAGCAAGGGCAATAGGTGCGGGTAGGGTGAGAGGTCCACATGCGCCAGAGTTCGGCTGGGATCACTGCCAGGCCTGGTGTGGGTCACCCTGGCACCGCAGCAAATCGGTCTGAGAAAGACTGGGAGAAGACAAGTGTTATCTTCACTCCTCTAACACAGAAGTGAGCATCAATTTGGTGTCATGTAATGTATGATAAGATCTTTGAATGAATTAGCTGGAGTGCTGGGTCCTGGTCTGGACACGGTGCTTGCAGAGCTGGACCAAGTGAGGAGCATTCAAGGAGCTGAAGAGTTAAGAGAAATATAGACCAAGGGATTCAAAAGGAAAAACTGGGGAACTTGGCTCATTTAGTCTAATAAAAGAATATTAGGAACAAAGATGGAAATAATCATCTAACCCATAAAACCTTCCTGAGGAGATGATCATTTTATATTATCTGTGGAGACAAAGACATGAAGAAATCGGTCTTCCTTCTGCAACAAAGAGTGTTTTGTCTGGCTACTAGGGAACATTTCCAAGATGTACAAGGTGTGGAGCATGGGGAGAGGCTGGAGAATCCCTTTCCAGTGAAATTTTTCAGGAGCCCTTAGACAAAACTCCCCACGAAGTTTCCCTGCACCGAGGGTGCCTGTGGGCAGGGGTCTGGCAGGGCTCCTGGCAGGCAGGGGGTGCCTCAGTGCACAGGGGGGACCACTGGGGCCCTTCCTGCTTTCCATTTTGTCGCCTGAAACATGGCATTAAGTATTCTTGGCAAGGCTTGTAACTTGGCTTGAACAAGCATTTGATAAGATCCATAAAGCTAAACACGGGTTACTGCTCTATAAGAAAGTGTTGAACACCAGGTATGCCCCAATTTCTGTGATCTAAACCATGTTAATTCTCTAAGCGCAATTCATAAACACATCTGGAGCCAACTATTTCCATCTACTTATAGACAATGTTAAATGAGATACTGGTTTAATTTTGCTGAGCCAGACAGAGATAATACCCCCAGGCAACAGTTTAAGTCTGTAAAAAATGAAAAGGACGGCATAGGTTGCTAAGTGATAATGATTTGCAAAACATAAATACTTACACAAAGGAAGTGATTAATTCAGGACATTCTTTATATATCACCTCTATAATCTTTTCAGCTGTAGCCCATTATGTACCTTTATCTCACAGCATACTCTCTTTATTTGTCTTACAATCAATTCTTTTAATCTGTGGGGCTTTTTCACACTTACATCTCTAATTTACCCAGGCTTCTGCCCGCTGCTGCCATCCTCACTCTGCGGAATAACACTCACGGACCTATTGCACATGAGATCGAGACATTTGCACTTCGACACCAAAGAAAGGCTCAAAGAATGGTTCCATGTACCAGTGTCTGTGCAACACAAGTGGATGAGCCACATCTCCATTTGCCATCGTCCGTAGAGGAGTTAGTGCTGCAGAGTCCAGCACCTGCGAACATGGCATCTATCTGTTCTTTATCAACTCCTGCTGCTGCATGGCAACATTTTGCCCTTTGCGTTAGATGAAGACCTTGGAGATAAGAGGTTGTAAACTGAAGTTGGCAAAAACGATGTTTGCAGGGTGATGGAGAGTGTTGCCACTCATTTAAATATGACTGCTATTCATACTGTGTTACCTGCAGTGACCAAGGAACGGCATTCACATCTTCTATGGGAATACCTCTCCCAGCCCCAAAATGCCAAATCTCTGCTCACGAAAATGGTGACAAGCACAGGAGATCCACAACTCCTTGGCTGCCATTAACACTTGACCTCAAACAGTGGCCTACAGGTTCACCAATTCTTGGAAAACTGCAATAACATAATTTTTTAAATGACAATGTTGTCGTTTGAGCATCTGTATAATTTATTGCTTTCCCTATAAGCTGCTGCATCCTGAAGCAGATGCCTCCTGCAAGGAATGAGCACAACCAGCCAATGGCATCCCTGGCTCCCTCCCTGGCTGTTGGGGTTGACTGGATCTTCCGTGCTCACTGCTGCCTTTAAACTGGTGTGAATCCCCTGCCAGCTACTTTCACAAGGCTTCTTTCAATACCGATGCCCTTTGTCTCCCTAAGGAAGCATTGAGGTGACCCTCCACAAAATTAGGAAAGTGTAGTAAAACCTGCTGGTCAGTACCTCTTTGCGCTCTGCCTGGTTTTGGAGATCATAGAATCATAGAATCATAGAATGGTTAGGGCTGGAAGGGACCTTCAAAGGTCATCTAGTCCAACCCCCTGCAAGGAACAGGGATATCTCCAACTAGATCAGGTTGCTCAGGGCCTCATCCAACCTGGCCTTGAACATCTCCAGGGATGGAGCATCCACCACCTCTCTGGGCAACCTGTTCCAGTGTTCTACAACTCTCACGGTAAAAAATTTTTTCCTAATATCCAACCTGAATCTACCTCCCTCTATTTTAAAACCATTACCCCTTGTCCTATCACAACTGGCCCTCCTGAACAGCCTCTCCCCATCTTTCTTGTAGGCCCCCTTGAGGTACTGGAAGACCGCTATAAGGTCACCCCGGAGCCTCCTCTTCTCCAGGCTGAACAGCCCCAACTCTTTCAGCCTGTCCTCATAGGAAAGGTGCTCCAGCCCTCTTATCATCTTCGTGGCCCTCCTCTGGACCCTCTCTAACTGGTCCATGTCCTTCTTATGTTGGGGGCTCCAGAACTGGACGCAGTACTCCAGGTGAGGTCTCACGAGGGCAGAGTAGAGGGGGAGAATCACCTCTCTCGACCTGCTGGCCACACTCCTCTTGATGCAACCCAGGATGCGGTGGCCTTCTGGGCCGCAAGAGCACATTGCCGGCTCATATTGAGCTTCTCGTCCACCAGTACTCCCAAGTCCTTCTCCTCAGGGCTGCTCTCGATCCATTCACCACCCAGTCTGTATTTGTGCCTGGGATTGCCACAACCCAGATGTAGGACCTTACATTTGGCCTGGTTGAACTTCATGAGGTTGACACGGGCCCACCTCTCCAGCCTGTTGAGGTCCCTCTGGATGGCATCCCTCCCTTCCAGTGTGTCGACGGCACCACACAGCTTGGTGTCATTGGCGAACTTGCTGAGGGTGCACTCCATGCCACTGTCCACGTCACCGACAAAGATGTTGAAGAGGGCCGGGCCCAACACGGACGCCTGAGAGACGCCACTCGTGACCGGTCTCCACTTGGACATCGAGCCGTTGACCACTACTCTCTGAGTGCGGCCATTGAGCCAATTCCTTATTCACCGAGTGGTCCATCCATCAAACCCATGCCTCTCTAGTTCTGATGTCTCCGTGGCCTTTTCCCACTAGTTGTACATCCATGTCCTGCTCTGGAGCTGTTTCCCTCTTCTGCTCCCTCATCTGTCACAGCCTCAGCGTTGACACCGATCCCTCCTGATAGGCTCTCTGCTATGTCAGCACACCAGGGCTTGTGTTGGGGTGGACCATACGGTTCAGTCCTGTATCGGAGTGCTCCTTCCATGCTCCCTGCACCTTCACAGCATTTGTTCCCTATGACTAGTGTTACTGGCCTACATTCTTGTGTCTTGACTTTATTTCCCATTTCCTTCAAGACTTCCCCTTTCTAAAATGTTTGAGTATCCACTCACGGTGGTGTCTCCATCACTTTGTGCAATGGTGATGGCTCAGCAGCCGTGGCTTATTCATACTGTTCTGGGAATGATTTTATTGTATTGCTTGCACAGCTTTACCATGTTTGCTTACACCTTTCTGCGATGACCACCCCCACGCTATCTTGGATCGCCTCCTTGAATTTTTATCCTGTGGTTTAGAGCAAGCTTTTTTTTTTCTTCTTCGAAGCACCTGAAATGCCTTTACTTATAGTGATCATGTGTCACCCCACCTTCTTCTTGGTCTTCCTCTCGGTCTCTTTATTGGATAAACTAATTGTCGGCTGCATGAGAATTGGGTGTATGCTTATATTAAGCATTGGGCAATGTTTTATATTTTAATTGTTTTTAATTTGCATGTTTATAGGGATGAAGTATGTCTGATTTGTACTAACTATATTTGCATCATCTCCAAGAGATGTGTATCTAAAATTCCTTAAAAGAACTCAAAGATCTTTGCAACTGCTCTTTCTTCAGTTGCTTAACTTACACTTAGGAAGACTTTTTTTAAACATCTAAGCTGTGGATCAAACTCTCTTGACGCTTATATTTTCACCTAGGACGAACTTCGTACAATCTTGTAAAAGCTTGAAAAATATTTTTTAATTTATTTCATAAGCAGTGAGCCCAAGAGCGCAGATAAGTATGTGAAGATGGTCTCCATGCCCCTAAAAAGGAACAAAGCTCATGACCAAATGGACAGGTAAAATAACTGTCAGCCAAAATCATGGGCATGAGTAGGAGAAGACGTGGAAATACAAGCAGCAGCTGATAAATCTGCTTGGTTTATTGCTGTCTTAGGGTGACAGGGGTTCGGTCCCCAGTCAGGCTTTGCTACCTTGCCACGCTCAGGGCTGAGATAAACTTGATTAAACTACTGACTTGAGTAAACAGCCTCTGCCGAGTGTCACCCGCAGATCAGGCTCCTGCGCAGCCATCGGCGCGGTTCCCTCTGCCATCTCCAACCCCTTGCCCCTGGGAGAGCGGATGACCCAGAAGGCCACCAGCCTCCACTGAGAGCTGCATGGGTGTAAAAACAGCAATGCAAAGGTGCCACTGAGCAGTGAGTGGGCGGCTGAAAGACACGGGAAACTGCAAGGACCTCCAAACAGGAATGGATTAAAAAAAAAAAAAAAGTAAAAGATGAGGTATTAGGGCAGGGACTAGGTGAGGCCATAAATGAAAAACCAAAAAGGGCTGCTAGGAGAAAGCACACCGTGTACGAATAAATGGCAGAGAGAAACAGTGCAAGTGGCCCAGGACTGTTGCCCATCTTCCTGGGCAGCGAAGGGAGATGCTGGCACAAACCTGAGGATGAGCAAGTGCAGCCTCCCCCCGTGCTGGGCTGCGCTCGGGGTGTTACTGAGCCCTGCGCTGTCTGCTGGGCTGCCCATTAGATTATTGTCGAAGGTGAAAACATGCTGTCATAAAATCTCCCTAATACATCTGCCTTAATTAAGTCAGCTTGCAATTTAGTTGTGGAGACTATACTTTCTCCACCCAGCTCCTGTGGTTTTCCCAGGTGTGCAAGCTGGGGATTTTGACCAAGGATGGAGGATGCTACCAAGATTGTGTGACTGTAGCTGGTCCCATATCCAGACCAGGAACAAGACTCTACAAAAGTAGAAGCATGTATTAAATGTTTCATAACTTCCCCAAAAAAGAATAAAAAAGAAGAACAGGTGTCACATATTTGCTAGAAACAGTTTTCTCGAGGGAAAACTGTAGGATATACCACAAAAAAAAAAGTGAAAATAATAGTTTCAGTAACAGAAAGAGTAAGGACTCCTCAAGAAAACCATGTTTTGAAGGACGGTATTTGCAGAACAAACCTGAAAACCAACAAAAATTTATCTTACGGCTGGAGAATGTAAAGAAAGAATATAAAGTGAGAGCTGGAGGGAACTGAGGCTCAGAGAAGCTGCAGCAACAAGTGTAACAAAGCAAGGGCAGCGCACAGTGGCCTGGTATGTCCACCATGCATGTGCCTGCAGTGGGGTCTCTGCTATTCAGGGAGGATGCAGGAGTTAGAAAAGGTGTCTAACTAACAGGAGGCACAGAGTGGAAGAGCTGCCTTGGGAGCGTAAAAAGGGGGCATAACATCCCCCATTACAGAGACCACCACCTGTGGCGGTAGCTCTACCACCCTGTGCCTTGTAGCTCCAAATAAAAAAACCTGTGCGGTATAGAAAGGTCTTCTGCCAATAACTCTGTTTTAAGGCTCACAGAGCAGTTGATCACCAATGATCTCAGCAGGCACCGAGTCCACAGATAAATACTGAGTCAGCCATAAAACAGGGAGCAGCTTAATCTTGGAACATATCATGAGATTAAATCGGAGAAGCCAAACATCCCTGTCAACAGAGAGGATTAGGAAAATGCTGCATTTGCCTCTCCTCAGCTGGCAGCACATAGCAGTCTTCCAGTAGGAATGGGAGCCAGAGGAGTTGCTGCCAACAGGCAGGTGGGCTGTGCCTGGGGAACTGCAACATGCTGCTGGGAAATGACCAAAACAGGCCTTCGAGATGTCAACCATGACAGGGTTGAGATGCTCCAAGGTTGGAGTTTGGATCCCATCTATTGAGCGAAAAAAAAAATCAGTAGTCACCACAAACTCAGTTTGCCTGTAGAGGCTGGAGTGGGAGGTTGGTACAACACCTGGGTAGCAATTAATCCACATGGGTAGTTTTGAAATTAAAGATGATCCCTGAGCAGCTGAGAAACATCAATAATCAAGGAAAGGGTCATCAGAAGAGACTAAAGTGGAAACAGAGGTGGATGGTAAATGGCGAATGGTCAATTCAAAGGAAGGTTTAAAAAAAAGGAAAAAAAAAGAAATATAATGAAGTGCATATATAACCATATGGCTACATGAGCTTGGAATTCATGCAAAGGATCATATATTAAAAAAGGGCTGGAAAATACAAGAAATGTACCCAAAAAGGAAGAGTTCTGAGAAGCAACCAGAGTAACGCAGTTCCAGTGCCACAATTGAAAATAAACTCACTGAGTGTTACCAAAAGTAAAAGACAGCTATGGATGCAATGATAAACAAACCAGTCTTCCCATGGTGGCTGAGCTTTATTCAGTTCTGGTCTTTGTGTCTTCCTACTATAAACAAGGTGACCATGTCTTGTTCCAGAGGTCTCTCAACACTGCCTTAATTTGGCAGCTTCCAAATGATCTCTGTTGTTTATGTCATATTACTCACAAATCATGACCACAGTCATATTCAAGCCCTTCTGTAGGCTCTAACATCCAGTGGTGATCACCTCTGCCTTTTAATTATGGTAATATAGGTTTCTGAGCCTTTGATTTGACCACCTGAAGAAGGTCCTGCAACTACACACATCTTGGCAAAAGAGCTGCATGTTGCTGGTAAAATGAAGATTTGTCTCGTGGCAAGTTCTCAAGCTTTTCTTGCACTGAAATAAAACAATCAGATGGGTGGCAGCTGGAGGTAACCTGCATCAGGGAAAATCAGAAAAGCTACAGCAGGGATCACGAAACAGAGAGAAGGACCAGCAGAGTGCTGGGGCAGAGGGACCTCACTTAGCTTTTGCAGGTAAATTATATTGGAAGGAAAAAATTGATTTTACAGGTGAATAGTCCAAGCTTGTTAGCCGGGAAGACAGGTGAATGAGGATGAACTATTAACATCTGCTTCTAGCTGTGCAACAGGCTGTGGCTGGGCTTCTGATGAGCTGGACCGGGCAGATTGGCCTATTGAAATTTTACAACCAAAACTCCTTTGCTACAGAAACAGGGCAGCAAGCTAGGCAGGATGCCAACACATCAGGCCTAAGAAAGGGAGCAAAACCCAGGACTATAGGCAAGGCCACCCATGCTGCCTCTCTACTGACCTGCACCAGCAGAGCCAAGAGCTGGGCATCAGAGGAAGATCCATTCAACAAACTCATCGGCAGGTTACCAGAGAGGTGGCAGCTGGAAATTACACATTCTTTTGCTCTGCATATGCACGGGGACGAGATTGCTAATAAGGTGGACATGGGAACAATCACCTGAGGATACAGTCAACGACCGCTGTCTGGACAGATATGACGGCAAGTTTTATGGCAGTAAGTGCGATGAGTTGGTAGGGCAGCGCTCTCCCGAGGTAGCACTCTGCAGAGGAGTCTGGACTGTGATTTTTATAAGAAGAGACTTGGAATCAAAAGCTCCATGCAGACACAGTAAGCACTGTTCATACATTCTACCAGGGCAATACTAACAAACACGTACCTCACTTTTACTGATGATTAAATAAGACTGCATTAATCCCTATCTAATGGTTTTCTTTATAATAAACTATTCAGATACTCAGATCAGATTAAAACCTAAGCTCAGGTTATTACTTAATGAAATATATTTTTATTTGTAGTAATACACATACCTGCATCTTGTTAGAAAATTTTTATTTTATATTTTTCCTTGCTCTCAAAGCCTTATTTTTAATAGATTTTCTTGTGTAAATGACAGTTTAGGGAAGTATGATGTCGTGTATTTCAGCCGTTGAAGCTATATTCAGACTTTAAAAATTGATCAGACTTCTGTAATTACCCTTTGCTATGCAGCACTGATACAGATTTTGACAGGGGGGAGATGATGTTTGTAATTAACTTCTCCTCCTGAAAAAGGAAAACCAAAAGAAAATGCAAGGCGCGTTTCTAGTTTACAGAATTACACAGTGTGACTTCATGCTACTCCATAAACTTCTGTTTGATACGGATCGGGCACAGGCACTGCCCGTTCGGTTAAATTGTTTGGTTATGCAATTCCCCATTTCCACTACCCCATATGTTTGAAATGGCACAATTACATCTTTCCATTACTGCGTGGGTTTGAAATTACACTGCTGAGTAATATCAGAAAATCTGATTTTGTGGTCTTAAAGTGCTCTGGAATATGGAAAGCTCCGCACTTCTTGGTCTGTCACCTTTGTATTATAGCAGTAATTCCAATAATTTGTTTTTAACTGTACAGAAATACTTTCTGTATTACCGCTAAGAATTCGGTAGACAGGTTGCACCCCATTAAGTTTTTAAGTAGAGCTTAAAAAGAAAATAGAAGCTCCACAGCAACATAGCTGAGAGCAAAGCTGACCAGTAGCTGACCTGCTGATGCGTGCAGCAGCAAGGCACATGTCATGACCACATGTGAAATGGCCACAGTGTTCACTGAGACAGCTGTTGGAGTGAAGCGCAAGGCCATGGTAAACCTTTTCCACTGGTAGTGCCAGTTTTAATTTATGTATAAACAATTATTGGGCAAAACAAGTGAAAAAAAAAACACACCAAAAAAGAGATTTCTCTTTCAGAAGAACCAGTAACATCAAGGCAGTTCCCAGGAACTCCTGGCTAAATGACAACGTAATTTCTTCAGTAATACCAGAGTGACAGTGAGGATTTTCCAGCATCATCACTTTCTCCCTGGGCTGCAAAAAAATGCTTCCATTGTATTCCTTGGGAGTATTAACTGTTAAAGACAACCAAGA
Organism: Tauraco erythrolophus; assembly: GCF_009769465.1. Classification (NCBI taxonomy): domain Eukaryota; kingdom Metazoa; phylum Chordata; class Aves; order Musophagiformes; family Musophagidae; genus Tauraco; species Tauraco erythrolophus. The sequence goes on along the minus strand of NC_141465.1, from coordinate 116,930,485 downwards.
ACAAGCAACCGTGGCTTCATACGGAAAGTATGTAGTGTTACGATATTGGAAAAATTAGTGCAAGACCTGATGTTAAAGTTTAAACACATCACAAATGCAAAGGAAGGTTTTCACAATGTTTTAAATTACAGAGGCTTTTTAATGTTTTCTGTTGGAAAACATCTCCATTTGTTGTGCCAACACAGATGTGTGGAACTGTTATGGAAGTCTCGGGCAGAATATTAATACTATAACAGTAGTCATCATCTAGGCTCAAGTTAAATAGATCAAACATACAATTTAGGGCAAATTTACAGCTCTATTTTCTAGAATCTTCAAAAAAATAAGTTCAGCTTCTGCATAAAGCTTTCCTATATCCACGTGCAAGTATGGGCTCTCGACCTTTCCATGTTAGACTCCATTTTACTCACAGATAAAGGAAAACAAGTTTCTGGATGATTCTGCATCTTTGACATCTCCACTTCCCGCAAATACAGGTCTGAAATCCAAGTAGCTGGAAGAAGTCTACAAAGCCACTCATTAAAATCTCCATTTCACACTCAGGTTCAAGCAGAAATCTCATGCATGCCAAGTGCCGTTTTATTCCAAGCATCCCTCCATTTCAGTGCTTGGTGAAGGGCAATTCATGCTCGCTGAAGGAACAAAAATCAAAAATCATCAGAGAAAGGGAAAACGGTGAGAGATGCGCAACCCCATGGAGTATTTCTCTGAATATACGTGAAGAAAATAAGTCATGCTGTTTTCTAGCAAGCTAGAAAAGAAAGTGGTTTGATGTATTTCAGAAGTCCACTGAATTTTGTGGAAACAGTGCCCTTACCAACTGCTCTCCTTGAAATTTGCTCTGCTCCCATAGCAATGGGCTTTTCCTCACAGCCAGGAGGACATTGGACCAGTGTTTGATCAGCTGTGTACAAAAACCTGCTAGTCCAGAGCTTCGGAGAAAATTCTGGGGGTCAAACATTCCAGCTTGCCCTGTTTTGCCTCAGAAGTGCACTCTAGCATCTTTTTCCCCTGATTCTTATGAAACTATTGATATGACAGAACTTGCTATTTAAATTGCTAATTTGTTTTCTGACCTCTGGTTTATAAAAGAAGCAAGAGGTCTGTGCAGCCTCGACTCTGTGCCCTACGGCATCACGCGCAGCAGCAGAGGATGCAGGTACTCACTCTTCCCAACAGATAGCTTTGTACGGACATAGCGGTGAGGAATCAGCCTTTGCTACCGGTGTGCTCTGCACATGCTGTAAGTAATATTTAAGCCTTTGTGAGTATTAAGATACGTAGCTAAATCTTCCCATCTGAATATTGCTTTTATATGATTAAATGTATGCATTTAAATGAATACACCAGTTTTAAGCTCCTGTCTCTCTACTACTTCTTATTGTAAAAATCAGTATTTATCATTATTCATATATGAATATTAGCTTGTATTCGATGGTCAGATGACTCTTTCAAATTAAAGTTGTACAATAAAAGAAAAAACTCAGAGGGGAGAAGAAAGTTCTGCCTGAAAAATGAATGATAAGAATTACCAGTCAGCGGGTACCTCTCTCTAAGCGGTGTGCTCTAAGCTGCATCGCCGCTTAACTCTGACGAACACGCTGAAGGGAGGAATTCCTTTCTCTTTCTGGAATCACAGAAAAGAACCAAAAGAAATCCTTGGCCATTGGCTTGATACAAAGCCTTACCAAATCAAATGTGAGTTTCCCCCTGGGGTCAGATTTTGCCTTTCTGCTCACTTTGGCTGATCTGCAATAGCAGGCACACGCGGACGCACACGCACGCGGAACATGGAAGGGGCAAGCTAGCAGAGGGCTGCCCTGACAGCGCGACTGCAGAGCGGGGCAACGGCAGCAATGAGCAGGCAGCTAGAGCAAATGTATTCATTTACACTTGTGTACGCTAACTAGATCCAAACTAATTTGTGAAACATTGCCTTTGGGCCTGGCAGGCTGTTGAAAGCAAAAGACAATTTGTTTTTCCTACTGACACTTACGTTAATTGCTAGGTTCACATGTGCCGGGCTCCTCTTCTCATGGAGGGCTCCCGCCTTCCGTATCTCTGTCTCTGGAAGGGTACCACAGTTACATGTTCTCAAAGACCTTTTTGTAACTCCATTCTATGGCAATGCAACCCTGACATGTAACTACATAGGCACTGGCAGCGTATCTCATCTTTCATTTAAGAAACTGAGACTGACAATGACAGCATTTTGTCTCAAATTGATTTTTTCTGTTTTTATCACAAGCACCACAAGCACTATCCTGCTTCCCTAATGAAGCACGGCTCAGTTTTTGCCTAAAAGATGGCAATAAAAGATAGGATAACGGAATTTCTTAATACCGTTCCAATTAGCTAATATGGCAATCAGAAAATACTCACATTTTAACTTTCGAACTGTTGTCATGACTGAACAGAAGAATAACCACAGAACAGGGAAAGTAAATTCACACAGCTGCTTTGGAAGCTGCAAACCACTGCCATTACACTCAGACATTTAGGAAACAGAGGTACTGGACTTCCCTCAGTGAAGCAGGTGAGTATTTCCCTGCATCTGCCCTTTCTGCCTTATCTTACACATAAAAGGTGGTTTGATTTCCAATAGCATAAAATCAAAGCTTTTGGCATGAACACATTGGATTCTGCTTCCAATAAGAAGCAGTAACTAATAGTAAAGTACACATAATAAGGAAAAAAGTAAATATCAAATTGGTGAAAAGGAGAAAAACACAGTGCAAAAAAGACAGGGGTTTAGAAAATGCTAGAGGTCTAACTTGATCAAAAGTAATACAGGATTTTAAAATATGCAATTGTGTAAAAAAGAAAGGGAAAGATAAATTCTTTCAAAATATCTCATCATTTACCCCCAAAAAAGTTGCTTCAACATTCAAGCAACTATTGCTTCTTCTGCTGACAATCAAACAAAATAATTATTTGACTGTATCTGTGGTAGTTCTGAAACTTTGTAGGACTGCTGGTGTTAATCCCGAAAGAGTCCTCAGAAAATACCAGGTGCAATCTATGACAAGAAGTCTATTGCATTTGAGGAAAAAAAAGTAATGTGATACAAGGAGTAAGACAAATCTGAAGGAAATAATTAAACCAATTCATCCAACAGAATTGGGATTTGTGTCTTGGAAGCAGTTCAGCTCTGACAAGTTGCTTCCCAGAAGGGATTCTTCACTGTCCAATTAGCAAACCTATTAGCAGTTCTGTCCAAATTGTCAGCTAAATACCTGGGAAGAAGTTAGTGATGCACGTGTATGAGAAGCTGAGAACCAAGAGAGAGGTAAAGGAAAAAAGTGAAGAGGGAGACCCAGGTAGGGGAAGCCTCCCCTCCCGGCAAACGCTGCTCCTGCCAGCAGCCCCCAGTGCTGGAGATGCTGAACACGGAGAACGCAGCATTTATCCATCAGCAGGAGGGGTGGCCCCTGGGGACCTACAATATGGGATTTTGATGGCTCAGACTTTTGGTAAAGAGTTCTTTATATGTGAAAAGTTGTGACAGTTTAATGATACTGCGTTAATCTGCCCAGGAAAATGCACGGAAAAACTTGAATGCAGATTTATATACTTCCATTCACGCCATCCCAAATTTCATTTAGGATTCGGGTTACAAAGTCCTCTCAACGTATGTGACGATTTGAACTAATCTATATACATTCTTTGGAGTTAATTGACTTAAGCCAGAGCAATGTTTCTGATACAAAACAGACCAAAATCAAACAAAACTTGGAATCAGGCTAATGCAGGCCAGGAGGGAGCTCAGGAAGTCTCTGGTGACCTCAGGAGGTCTCTTGGGGAGACCTGATTACAGCCTACAAATACTTGAGAAAAGATGGTGGGGAGGTAGGGGAAGGGCTCTTTACATTAGCGATGGGCGACAGAACAAGAGAAAATGGGTATAAGCTTAGTCAGGGGAGATTCAGGTTGGATGTTAGGAAGTATTTCTTCTCTGAAAGGGTTGTCAGCCACTGGAATAGGCTGCCCAGGGAGGTGGTTGAGTCCCCATCCCTGGATGTGTTTAAAAAAAGGGTGGATGAACTGCTTAGGGATATGGTTTAATGGGGGATTAGGGATGGTTGGACTGGATGATCTCTAAGATCTTTTCCAACCTAGAAATCTATGAAATCTATGAAATCTATGGTGGAACCTCCTGCTCATAGCAGGTCAGCTCTGAGGTCAAGCCAGGCTACTCAAGGCTTCATCCAGTTGGGACATGAAAACTTCCAAGGACGTAGACTGCACCACCTCTGTGGACAACCTGTGTCTCTGCCCAACTGTCCTCATGGGGGATGAAGTGTCTTCTTACATCCAGGCTGAAACTCCTGTGTTTCAACTTACGTCCATTGTCTCTGTCTTCTCACCCAGCCCAAATTTCAGAAGCATGGCTGTGTCTCCTCAATGACCTCCCCACAAGCACTAGGAGCTGCTAGTGGGTCTCTCTGAAGGTGTCCAGCTCCAGGCTGGACAAGCCCAGCTCCCAGGGACCAGCGCTCCAGCCTCACCATCCCAGGGGCTTCCCCCTACCATTTGTCCAATGTCTTTCTTGTACTGAGAGCCCCAAGCTGGGCTCAGGATTCAGACACAGTCTAATGACTGATGAGTAAAGGGGATTAACTGTGGACAAGGTACAGGTCCCTGGGATGAGGACAGTCCATCTCATTCCTTTAGCTACTTTTTCCTAATGCTTTCCAGTTGCTGCTGCATTTACCAACTAGTAATTTTGTGTGCTTCAACTCCTAAGCAAACATCAGCTAAAATCCATTTTTTCTATCTCCCCCTCAATTGTAGCTGTGTGCCTAGGTGGGAACCGGTGCTCCGAGGCGAGCTTTGCTGTATGCCAGACCTGCGGAGGAGCTGCTCACACCACGCAGAAGTGCTCTGGCACTCTCCAGCGTGCCTCTCCCCCCACAGAAAGCCATTCCCTCATGTCAGAGCCCCACATCTGCAGCAACTGGTTGCCAACACATGAGCTATAGGAGAGTGCACATTGTTTCTCGTCCATTTACTCCCACCAACTTCCACAAATTACTCTACCAGGGCACTGGTTTCCAAAGACATACTATGTAGTGCTACCACTACAATATCACACAGAAGTTAAGACCTTCCTCATTAAAATATTTTATTCATAGGCAAATAATAAAGATGGAGGCAAATATTTGATTACATGAGCGAGTTTTAAAGTATCTCAGAATAAACAGAAGCGATGCAAGCTGATCAGTTATGACAATGTCATATGCTCACAGTGAAAGTAATTGGAACCTTCTATGGCCTTGTCTGAAATACAAAAACATACATAAAATGAGGAAATCAGCCCCACAATTAATTTACTATTGCTTAATAAGGAACCAAGAGTGAGGACTGACCTCCCCAACTTCAGATGTCTGAACGCAGGTTGAGCCAGTCTCTGTGGCAATAAAAAGCAACAGAAGAAACCTGACAATTTTAAGTCTATACTGGGATAAAATAAATTGAGCTTACAAATTTTCCTTCCTCTCCACTCATTATAAAGGAGCAAAGGACAATCTCAGCGTTATGCTTCCCACCCCATGTTTCACATCCAGAGATGTGTTCTTGGCCCACCACTTGTATCAAGCGATACAATTTATTTTAGGTCTCTTTTACTGCGACCTACGCAGAAATAAGTGGTATGTTCAAGCAGACATTTCTGCTGTTCAGCTCAAACCAGCAACTAATTAGAATTATAGAATCATAGAATGGTTAGGGTTGGAAGGGACCTCAAAGATCATCTAGTTCCAACTCCCCTGCCGTGGGCAGAGAAATCCTCCACTACACCAGGTTGCCCAGAGCCTCATCTAACCTGGCCTTGAACACTTCCAGGGATGGGGCATCCACAACTTCTCTGGGCAACCTGTTCCACTGCCTCATCACCCTCTGAGTGAAAAATTTCTTCCTTAGATCTAATCTAAATCTGCCCTCTTTCAGTTTAAATCCATTGCCCCTTGTCCTATCACTACATGCCCTTGTAAAAAGTCCCTCTCCAGCTTTCCTGTAGGCCCCCTTTAGGTACTGGAAAGCTGCTGTAAGATCACCCCGGAGCCTTCTCTTCTCTAGTCTGAACAGCCCCAACTCTCTCAGCCTGTCTTCATAGCAGAGGTGCTCCAGCCCTCTGATCATCTTCGTGGCCCTCCTCTGGACTCGTTCCAGTAGCTCCATGTCCTTCTTATGTTGGGGACTCCAGAGCTGAACACAGTATTCTAGGTGGGGTCTCACAAGAGCAGAGTAGAGGGGCAGAATCACCTCCCTCGACCTGCTGGCCACACTTCTTTTGATACAGCCCAGGATACGGTTGGCTTTCTGGGCTGCCAGTGCACATTGCCGGCTCATGTTGAGCTTCTCATCCACCAGCACTCCCAAGTCCTTTTCCTCAGGGCTGCTCTCAAGCCATTCTCTGCCCAGCCTGTATTTGTGCTTGGGATTGCCCTGACCCACGTGCAGGACTTTGCACTTGGCCTTGTTGAACTTCATGAGGTTCTCACAGGCCCACCTCTCCAGCCTGTTAAGGTCCCTCTGGATGGCATCCCTTCCCTCCAGCGTGTCCACAACACCACACAACTTGGTGTCATCTGCAAACTTGCTGAGGGTGCACTTGATAAATTAAGTTTCAGTAACGTGTCTGTGTGCTGCACCCTCTGTAAAAAACAAGATTTGAAACGCCCCTGACCTGAGCATTAGCAAAACAACAGCTTAACACTTCTGTATCTGTGCTATGACTGACGCTACAGGACCAGTCAGCACAAGTTCAGAAATGCTTAACTCAAGCAGTGTGGGTGCGATGCACTGTTTCAAGTTATTTATTCTATCTGCATAACAATGCTGCCCCAAGGTCCCAGCTAAGATCAAAATCCAACTATATTACAGGGCACATACATTTATAGTAACACTTTGCTGTGGACCAAAACATGCCACTGCAGCAACTGAGGATATTACAACTTCCAGGTGTATACTGCGTCCTTGTATGTGGAGGAGACGATGTGTCTCCTGTAGGAAGGGCCACAGTAAAGCTTAAATGCTACATCTAAGCCACTGCATCTTTCCCTCTGTGAGGAAGCAAAATAGCAGATATCTGGAGTCCCTTCAGCTACAGCTGTTAAATTCACTACGGCTGAGTCCTAAAGCACTCCTTGCTTCAGACAATATATGAAACAGAAATGGCAACAGAGAGGCGAACTGGCTTCCCAAGATCACTCAGACGGTCATGGAGTAGCCTGGGAGAAGGTCCAGGCTGATTTGCTACACCATACTGTCTCCCAAACTAGCTATTAAATCAAAATATCTAATTTCTCAGAGACAAGTCTTAAAATGGGGCACATATTTATGCAGCAATGCCAACAGCCAGCATAAAACATCTGACTTCAGCTGGGGCAAAGTCATGGGGTATCAAGTGCATGGTCTTAAAGACCAAGTAGGTCTCTGGTATAAGTCTTACAGAACTGGGGTAGAGGATCAGGGGGGAATTCTGCTCTGTTTACTCACATGTAGATCATCATACAGGTACAGAAGTGCCAAAGGGAGAGAAAGGAGGAGTAATTCTTTCCCCTAAGTTGTGGAACAGTTACAGAGCTAAGTTGAAGTGACCCTTACTGCTGTTGAGGTCTCAGCTCACCAGCCAGTGAACCTCCTCTTTGCTCAACACAACCTTCTCCTATCTACAGTCAGTGCTTCACAAATTAACCACGCTGTCCCAGTGATTGCTGGGTGAGGGCTTATTTTCTCCAGTGACAAACAGCTGATGTTTGCCTATCTCAGATCCCTGCATAAGCAAATATTGTTCAAGCAATGAATTCCTAAGCAAGCTGAAAAATGCATTATTTAAAACATGATTGTGTTCCAGCATTGCACAATATTAACATTGGTAAAGCTGCTTAATGCTTACACATCTAATGCATATATAGAATCATTTGATAAATTTTAACTGAATTTTTTAATAACTGCTTCCAGTTATTCATGAATTACGTCATGACAAATTTGGACCAAATGTTTCATTGGTCTCTACATTTGTGCGTATCATTGGTTGCACATTTGGTCTCCTCTTCTGCGTGACCAAAAATGTTCACTTTTTATGAAGATCTGCTCTTCGTTTGGTCTCTCCTGTTAGACAAGGTGCACCTCAGTTGGATTTCATTTGTTTTTTCAGTTTGGCAAGACCAGTGAGACATTCGTCTCTCCATTTTCTCCTGGCATCCAGGACTTTTGGAACAACTGGAATTTTTTCAGACATTGCCTGGAACAGAATTTAAGATGATTAAATCTCACATTCCGAGTAAAAAGTTTCTCAGCAGCATTGTTTTCCTGCTTTTCCTGCATCATGCCAAGTAACCATCCACACAAACTGTAATTTAGTCTAACACAGCAATAGACCACTAATTCTTTACATGCGTGACTGGAAATGAGCTAACTTGTACAAGAAGAAAAGTGCTCTCACTGGGAGAAGGTTGGCCTGAATGTGACAACGAAGGTGCCTGCAGAAACATCTTCTCTTGGTTTGTCCCACATAGCTACTGCCTAGTATCTTTGATAATAACCTTTTATTAAATAGGAAGGAGGCAATCTGGTCATCTATGTGGCTAAAAATATACTCTAAACCAAATTCCTGTGTGTTTAAAGCTGTGATCTCTCTTCTGGCTCCCAACAAATGTAATGAGCGATACCACATTTATTAAAAACATTTTGTCTTAGGAGTGCCAGTTACAATCAAAATGACAGGGGAAGACACGTAACAAACCCAGAATTATTTTTTTGTTTATTGGAATATGGGGCAGACAAAGTACAGCACTATTTGAGGACAGAAAGGTAGAAGTCTGAACACCTTAGCATGAAAAATTGATATTTAAAAAAAAATAGGGAAAAAAAGTTATTTCTGAGTGCAAAATCAAAGTTGGTTTAGAAGTGCTCGTTAAAGTCTCACTGAAAGGAGAACAAGAGGCGGTAAGTTCTGGCCAGCTACTACACTGTAGCAGATTTTCTTTCAAAGTAAAAAAGCTGTTTTGAGAGCGGTGGTAGAGATCACAAGGTTATCTTTGCCAAAATTGCACCTGAGGTCTTAAGTTTAAAAGGCAAGTGTTGAGAAACTGGGTAAAACCTGGACCTGCTACCAATGATTGGCAAGTTGCAGTCACTCCAGGGGGAGGGACAGAGGAGCAAGATAAGAAATGTTTAATGTTTCACTCTTATGAGGTCTCTTGGAAACCCATCTTTGGCACTGAAGACCAAAGATAACAAAGGGACACAGAAACAGGCACTGAAGTGGAATCCAGCTTTCCATAAAGAAAACCAAACTGTTTCATACTAATCAAAAGCTTCTACTTGTGAATAACTTCACAATTACTATTGATTGTTACTATTGATTCTAATTGTGAATAACTTCACAATTACTATTGATTGTTACTATTGATTCTAATTGTGAATAACTTCACAATTACTATTGATTGTTGTTATAAGCAGTCTGTATTGTTTAAGCATAAAAGAATATTTTTCTTTTTTAACATAGCTGATGTTGAACTTGCATAAATAAGAACAAAAAAAAAAGGAATAAAAAAGCTGACTTCCAGACAGAGCTTCCATATATGAAATTAATCTGACAGCTAATCAAGAATGATTCAGCACATGCATGTGTTCTTTAGCGAGCAGCTATGAAAAGGCAGAGTTAGGAAATAACGATACTTCCGCTAATTCCTATGATCACATAATATAGCCTGTACAGTGAATATAAACAAATCGAGGGCTTAGAATAGACAAACCAGGTCCCAGTCCAGCACAGGACTTAAACACATCTTATCTTTAAACGTGCAAGTAACTGTACAGGACTGCTCATATGCTTCACTTAAACATGTGTTTGCACGTGTTACAGACTGGAGCTCTAGTTCGTAAAGTATATAAAAACAAGAAAAAGAACATCCAGAAGAAAAAAGCTACAGGGTTTATGCAGGAAGACGGAGTAGGAGGAAAACACGAGAAGAAAAGTCATGTAGGAAAGGAAGCCTGGAGCTGTGCATATTATGGCAGAGGACACAGGACAGAAGTGGTAAGAAACACTGTGGAGGATTTAATGTCCATAACCCATAGTTGTTAGCAGTTGATTCCTCTGTCTAGGAATACTGTCACTGAGCTGCTAGATCACTTCCCCTTGATGTATGCCAAAATGCTTCGAAAAGGGACTCACGCATTCTGTATCGATCTTTTTGTCCAAAGTACACATTCACACAAGAAATACAGGCTACAGATACCTCTAACATTAAACTGAAATGGTATGAATATCAAAATAAAAGCTAATGTTCTTTGTTCTGAATGTCACTGCGTTTATCAACTCCATATTTACCTGACTGATTTTCTGCTCAATTTTACCCGAAAATTCTGGAACTGGTCCAAAGGTGTTCAGAACAAGTCTCATACCTTCATCGTATCTTTCACAATAATTCGAAATACCTAAAAATAAGAGTGAAAATTTGCATTTCAACAGAAATTCCTGCTTAAGTTCAGTAAGGCTGCCTGTGCTTAAGCACTGTCTTAAATCAGAGTCCCAAATAAAAGGTGTGCTCTTATGCTTAAGACACCTAGCTGTCTTCAAGGATTCTATCCACCACATTTCCATTAAGGTTAATGGAAAAATAATTTAGGACACGACTTAATTGCAAAACAAATTAATATTACATACCAACAGGCAACGCTACGTGAGAGGTGTAGTACACAACCGTGGATATACTCGCGCTTTGTTACTCGAGACCAGAAAGCTTCCCCGACCAGCGTCCATGAGGAGAGTGCTATGACCTCTCCTCTCCTCCTGTTTGGTATGTGTCATATCAGTTGAAGCATTCCTGTTGTTACTTTTATTTATTGACCTGGAGGGTATCAAGAGAACATGGCTCAAGGGAAAAGGTCCAAAGGCATGGAGACTCAGGTGGCCTCCAGTGAATGAGGAACAGATGGATCTTGCAGATCCAATACGTTGTACTGCAACTGGGGTTAACAACAAGGATTTGGCTTTTATGACCACAGGACCCTCTTTGACGGTTGAGCACTGCTAGAGGGAGACAGGATCCACCTGACAAAGTGAAGAAAAAGCATCTTTGCCAAAAACCTGGCTGATCTGGTGAGAAAAGTGTTATATTAGGAACACTGGAAAAGCACGATCACAACCTGTAGCCAAGTGAGGAAGGGGTGTTCAAGGGTGGAAAGGAAAGAGTGCAGGGTAACTGGTACAAGAGAAACCTCAAGAAAGCACAAAAAGAGGCAGAAGGAGCCCACCTCTTGTGCATGTGCACAAATGCATGCAGCCTGGGAAATGCACAGGGGAAACGAGAGCTCTGTGTGTGGTCACACAACTACAATATTGTTGGAGCAGCTGAGCCGTGGTGGGCTGGTTCGCACAACTGGAGTGCTGCAGTGGACAGATACATGCTTCAGGAAAGAAAAGGAGGGGGTGTGCTATCTCTGTAAAGGAGCAGCCCGGATGCATGGAGCTGTTCTATGTGACTGGCTGGGTGAGAGCCTGTGGGTCAGCATTGGTGGAGATTCCGGTGAAGGACAGCATCCTCCAAGGGCAAGAACACTCCATCTGATATTCAAGAAGACAAGTAAATGTATCAAGAGATTGGCTTGGATGAGCTCCAGTGCAAAATAGCAGCACATAGGAGGTGGAAGCAGGGACAGGCTGTAAAGGAGACATTTAGAAACACTGCCTGGGCATGCAGGGATGGTGTCAGGAGAGCCAAAGCTCAGCTTCAGTTGAGACTTGCAAAGATGTCAAGGGCAACAAGAAGGAATTCTACTGTTACATTAGTAACAGAAGGCTGAACAAGGAAAGCATGGACCTGTCCCTGAATGGGTGAGTGATTTAGTGACAGAAGAAACAGGTAAAGCGGAGTCACTCATTGCTTTCTTTGCTTCAGTCTTCACTGACAAGGTCTCTTTTGCCTCTGTGCTTAGAGGCAGGATTCAAGGAGAAGAGTTAGCAGCAGTAGATGATGATCCAGTCAGTGACTATGTGTAAGAACTCAGCCCCACGTGAGACCATGGAACAAGACAGATCGTATCCAAGGATATGAGAGAAATGGGCCATGCCCTTGCAAGGCTGCTTTCTATCGTATTCCAAAAATCATGCCAGTCAATGCATCAATGTCATTGTTTGAAATCCACAGATAACTGAAGGCAAATATTGCACCCATCTTCAGAAAAGGGGAAAAGAACAATCTGAGGTACTACAGGTCAATTGATCTCACTTCTCTCTCTGAGCAAATCAAGGAGCAAGTCCTCTTGAAACAAATTCCTGGGCACAGGAATAAGAAAAAAGTGATCGTGACAGTCACCACGAAGTCACCAATGGGTACGCTATGGTGTAAATCATGTCTGATTGACCAAGTTGCCTTCTATGATAAAATCATTGCATTTGTGGAAAATTGGAAAGTAGTGGGTATCATTTACCTCAACGTTAGAAAGACATTTGACATTGGCTCCCGTGACATTCTTGTATGAAAGTTAGGACATTAAGGTCTGCATGCTTGGACAACTAGATGGACCGAAAATGAGTTGGATACTGAGGCTCAGAGGCAGTGGTTAACAGGTTGTACTCCACCTGGAGACCAGTAAAAGTGGAGTATTGCAGGATTTATCCTGAGACCTGTACTGCTCAGCAGTACTTGCTCATAAAGTTCATGAATGATACCAAATTGGGCAGGGGTGGGAGGTGGGGGGGATGGACTTGCTGATAGATTGGAGGGCAAGGCTGCCCTTAGGTGGGAGGAATGAGCCAATACAAAACTTTAAAAAATTTAACAAGGACAAATGCAAGGTCCTGCACCTCAGAAGGAAGAGCTCCTTGCAACAACACAGGCTTGTGAACCCCAAGAAATGCTGGTCCTGGTAGGCAGCAAGCTGAATGTGAACCAACAGTGTGCCCTGGCAGCAAAGGCAGCCAACAGCATCGTGATTGAAGGAATTGATGACCTCCCTTTAATCAGCATTCATTAGACTGCATCCAGAATACTGCATTCAGTTTGGGATCCCCCAACCCAAGAAAGACATTGACAAACTGGAGCAACTTCAGCAGAGGCCACCAAAATGGTGGGTGCTGAAGCACTTGCCCTGTGAGGAGAGGCTGGGGCAGTTGGGCTTGTTCAGCCTGGAGCAGAGATGGCTTTGAGGGCATCTAAGAGCAGCTTCCCAGTGCCTACAGGGAGGTTGCTGAGCAGATGAAGTGGGGCTCTTTTCAGTTGTTGCATGGTAGGAAGACAAGGGAAAACAGGCACAATTTGAAACAAGAGATTCGGACTGGATACTCAAGCACTGGCACAGGTTGCCTACAAAGGCTGTGCAGTCTCCATCTGGAGGTTTTCGAGACTGGATGAAACCCTGAGCAGCTCTGAGGTCTGACCTCAGAGCTGACCCCGCTGTAAACATCTTCAAAAACATGTGGTCAGAGAACCTGAGAACCAGCGAACTGGTAATAATGCATAAAATGGCAGTCAGGTAGACCTTGGCTGAATTAGGGAGCTTCCATCAGCTCCAGTAGGAATCTCAAAAAAATTACTGCTGAGACACTAGAGAGGAACTGGAATGATAAATGGATCAAAAAGAGAAATTGGTCATTTAGCCAGACACATACATCTAGTAGACTTTTTGGTGCTATTAACTACCACATGAACAAGAAAGGATAAGGCAGCCTTTTCCACTGTACATCAATCAAGAAGTCATGAGCTGCACCACAACAGTAAATAAGCAATGCTTGTCTGGCAGTAAGCAAGCCGACACGAGCAGGAATGTGATTATCCTGATGAACACCGTAGATCTGAGAAAGGAAGTTCTGGATATCCACTAAAAGCTCATGCCAATCTGTCTTTTCTGAGAACCACAGAGACTGAAGAATTTGCATCCTTGACTCTCTTTTTATTAGCTAAGTATGAAACTAAAGAGGAGAAGGCTGCAGAAGACAAAGGCAAGCAGTTACAGTCACCAACTCTTTCATGAAGACTCAGGAGATCCTACAGACCGAGAAGCATGAACCTGAACCACTCATAATCTCATCGAACCACAAAATGCAGGAAATATAAGTGGCGTGACCTGACTACCACACAAAAGAATGCAACTCAGGTCTAAGCAGTCTCCTTCCTGAACAGCTTGTAGACAGTTCCCTGGAATGCAATACTGTGTGATATCAATATTGCAGAAGTCACACCTGTCTAACCCTAAATGTTTGAGGTTGAACAGTGGATGAAGGAAGCGAAGCCTCTGACTAGTGGCCACTATGAATCATAAACTACAACACTTATATGGCTCAACATGCCTCAAAACGCTGAAGTACAGGTTTTCCAAAAGGCCTCTGAGGTCAGTAAGAGTACAGAGAATACTCTTGTTTCTAGACCAAAGACAGAAGACCTTTTAAAGAACAGATGCTCAAGGAAGTATTTAATTTCCTTTAAGAAATTAGCACCCTGAACTCATCTTGACCATCAGATAAACAACTGAAAGGACAGAACGAGAGAACATGTCCATCACATGAGAGCAACGTGGAAAGATTTGAGAGCATTCAATTCTCTTAAACAATGGACTAGAAACATTCTCCAGTATCAGAGGAAAGAGGCTCTGAGAAAAACAGCAGCCTTGCTAAGTAGCTTGAACTTGTATCTGGTGCCAAGAGTGTGCCAATCAGCATTTAGTCAGCCTGTTTCCTTGTGTTATCTACCCATGGAGCATATGTGTTCCTAGAACACACTCTAGCATTTTCTGGTCTTCTTCAACACGAAAAGGGAGGTCAGCTGGTCATATAGAATTAGAATTGGTATTCTAATTATATGGAAATTATTATTATTATAATTATCATTATTAGTATTCTAATTATATGGAAATTTATAGATTGCTCAAATTCCTTACTTGACACACAGCCAGAAACAGCTAGTTCAAATTGCCTAGCAGGCTCCAAAACATCACTGGCAGGAAGTGAGATTCAGGAAGAGAAGCATTACCGTGGGATGTGGAACAGGCTGTGATACAATTCTCTCTCTCTTCACTGAGGGAGTAAGCAGAGACCATCCTCCTCCATAAACACTCTGGAAATGACCACTGCTTATCTGAGTTTACTGACCACACCATGTCATTAGCGTAAGTGCTTGCCTGTTACATCTTAACAGCTGGGCTCACAGACTTTGGCACCCAAAGCCAACCCAGATCAACCTACAGGGGATATGCTATCCACATGAGCAATCTTGGGAACCCAAGACAATTCTGGATGAGACTCATGCACCAGCCACAAGACAATGATATTTACATTTCACCTTGCACACGTGAGCTTTTTCTTCTAACAGTGAGGAGTCTGAGAAAAAAGTTTGCCCCTATATCATGCAACATCACAGGAAGTTCCCAGATGTAGAAGCAGAAATAACTAAAGCTGAAGAGTGCAGAACTACGGGGACTTGGGTACACCTTGCTAACTCACAGCTGCTGGCAGCAGCTGTTGCAAGCTGGACCACCACAAAATCAAGAATCGAAACTCAGTCAAATGTGGCAATTCAAAGAAATCCACATGAGCAATTGGCGACAGAAGGAATGGTAAACAGAGCAGTGTCAGTTACCAGTTATTCTGGTGCTTATCCAGCTGACACAAGTCTGTGACACCTAGACCAGTGCTGAATAGTTTGGGGTTGGTACTTTTCCAAAAGTCAAGGGGAGCTTCTCAACCATGTGGTAAGCTTGTGTAATAATACCATAGATCTGAGTAGTTTTGATTCTGGTACAGTCAGGAGAAGGGAGAAGACTGTATGCCAGAAATCTTTTTCATGAGCCTCAATCTAAAGAGAGAACATTAGTATCCTGGGAAAGCTTAATGCTTGGATGTGGCTGATCCATTTACCTGCTGAATGTGAACTCCTGAGCTGGAGATGGCCTCCAAAGCTCACTCAGCCAGCTGGTCCTGGAGTTTGAGCTCCTACTGGCAGCTCACCTACAGCTTGCATGAATCAGAACAATTTCTGTGTGGGTGTAGCTCACTCATGCAACAGAAAAATGCCAAATGCAGGTTGGGTAATACAATTCACCCACTGCATGCAATCTATGAATGAAAAGAAGCCTTATGCAAAGTCAGCAAAACAGGAAAAGGTTAAAAAAACCCAAACAGTTATGGGTCTAGAGAAGAGCAGCAGCATTAGTATGGCCAATCTCAACACTGTGGCTGAAATGGCAACACGCAAGCATGTATGCTGCATGCCAAGCAGAGGGTGGACACTGCAAAATCTTTTGAGTCTCCAGGGTAGGAAATACCCCATAAGTTAGAATATACACATGATCTCACTCAAAGATTAAAAAAATAATAATTTCAAAAAAGCTAACTCAAGATAGCACTCCCAGTATGAAAAGTCAGTGGAGACTAGTGCAATCTTTACCTTGGTTCAAGTAATCAAGATCTACCCTCCGCTGCCAGCTTCAAGAAGGCACTTGAGCAATGGGGAATATTGTTGGAAAAATCACTTTGCTTTTCAACTGCAAACTCAAAACTGGCAAATATTTGATTCTAGGTCTTTAGACTTAGGAGTCCTTCGGTTCAAAGGTCAGGGCTATTGCAAAGGTGGATGAGAAGAGCACTTGACTGGAGCGTAGGAACAAGAAGATGGAAAACAAATATGACAGAATCCCTTTAACTTTAATCCTTGTTGATACTGTCCAGGGAGCAGCTTAAGCTGGAAGAATTAGCACCTATAAACAGTGTGAGACAGACAGGGTAGTACCTGGGATGGAGAAACAGGAAGAAGATGGCAAATGGGGCTGTTGAAAGCATCAACATCTTTCCTTGCATCTAGTCGCAGTGCCCACACTGTGCCCCACTATCTCCAACTGGCAAAAAAGAATGATGTAAGATGCATCTGGGGCAGAGAAGGAGGGGAATCAACTTGCACCACAGGAATGATGATAGTTTCCTCTTGTCTATGTGGTTTGTCGGCTCCCTGTCTAAACCTCCATCTTCCTTGCACATTCATCTCTTCAATGTTGGAGGGAAGGGGCTGTAGGAGAAGGCAGATGTTGCAGCAGGCACCTGAGAGCCATGAACACAGAACAGAAATAACTCTAGGGAAGGTAGGAGTTCCCTGAACCTTCAGTCTATCATGTGTTTACAACTATGGTGGAGGGTGGAAGAGGAATGAGTAATAAAATGTTCTAAGGGAGTAGTGGATATTAGGATTATAGAGATGAAAAGAAGAATACTCTATCTTCCTTGAAAGTCCCAAACCCATCCAACATTTCTGACTCGTTCTGACAGGAACATATCACAACCTAGACAAGAGCAGTGATTGAAGGCTCTTCATCTGCCTATACGTACCTAGGAAATGCAAGGCTCTTTATACCACCAAGAAAGAATAAGCTCCTGTCTATTTAGCTTCAATGAGAGTCCAAGCAGTTTCCAAAATGGCTGATGAACTGTCCCATAAGAATGTGTTCACATAACTACAATTTGGGTTTTCAGGTCCTTACCTGAAGGACTTGCACTGGTGTGGTGCAAACATAGGTATCAGTGAAATGCCTCTACTTGTATCATCAAGATGAACAGGGTATTGATGAAAGAAAAGGAACTCAGGACCAGATATTTAGCTTAGAAGCCTGCATAAAATGCTTCACTGCCTTGAGAAGACCTCTTCACAAGTGAGGTTCATAAACACAGAGGTCACGAGAGCAGTAGGAAAAAAGAAGGGAAAACATGACAGTATAAAATGTAGTATGTTCAGGCATTATAGTATGTAAGCATCTTAAAGTATCTTAGCTTCTTGTATGCTAAATCTCATTCCTTCCCCTTCATAAGACAGACAACAGACATGAGGGCTGAAGGATGCAGGCAAACTTGGTAAACCAGTCTGGCAAGGACACTACACATGGGGCAAAACAAGGAAGGCACCAAGATATTTGCGAGAGAAAACAAGAGACAGGAGCAAGCATTACAGGCAAGGACAAGGGAACACACCAAAGACAGAGAGTGCCTCATGATGCTGAGTATTTAGCTGATGACTTTGAACCTGATGAGCAGCATGATAAGATACTGTAATGACTCAAAAAGAGTAGGCGAGATGGTCACTGATGCAATAGCATCAACAATTTGAAAAGATTGGGGTGGGGTTGATTTTAGCAGGTAAAATCTAAGAAGAGGCTGCACTTAGTAAGACTGAAGACAAGTATGGATGAGAACAGGAAAGAAGGGGCTTATTTCAGGAATATCATGGAGGTATATGTCATGGTTAGGTTATGCTCAGAGAAAAAAAACTCCCAACCTCTTTGGGACTGATAGAGGAATTACATTAGTAGCCATTATAGCTCCAAGCGAAACTTTCTGTATGTTATCCTATCTTCATCAAGAGTGTGTCTGAACACAGATGCATGCTTTCTGGCATGAATTCACAGGACACTTGCAACTCTACGTTAAATCCTACTTGAATTCACTTAGACTGTAGTTGCACGAATACTTTCAACTACCCTAAGACCCTAAGAATTTCTTCCTTATATCTAATCTAAATCTGTCCTCTTTCAGTTTAAATCCATTGCCCCTTGTCCTATCACTACAGGCCCTTGTAAAAAGTCCCTCTCCGGCTTTCCTGCAGGCCCCCTTTAGGTACTGGAAGAGTCAGACAAGAAAAATTTCCTTTTGAAAAATGGCTTATGATTTCACCCCCCACCCCTTCTCTTTTCGTGTTTTGTGCTCTTCAAACAGCACAATCATTCTACTCCTATCATCCAAAACCAATTCATGTGGCAGGTGCTTCTAAGACATGCAAGCATTCCCATTTCTAGTACGAGAAACTCAATTTTGATCATGAATCATAGAATGGCATAGGCTGGAAGGGACCTTAGAGATCATCTAATGCAACCTCCCTGTCATGGACAGGGACGCCTCTCAACTAGACCAGGCTACTCAAGGCTCCGTCCAACCTGGCTTTGAACACCTCCAGAGAGGGGGCATCCACAACTTCTCTGGGCAATTTATTCCAAAGTCTCACCACCCTTGTACTGAAGAAATTCTTCCTAAGATCTAATCTAAATCTGTTCTCCTTCAACTTAAGCCCACTTCCCCTTGTCCTATCAGTGGATATTCTTGTAACAACTCCCTCCCCAGCCTTCCTGTAGGTTCCCTTCAGGTATTGGAAGGCAGCTATTAGGTCCCCCGAAGTCTTCTCTTTTCAAGGCTGAACAATCCCAGCTCCCGCAACCTGTCCTCATAGCAGAGGTGCTCCAGCCCCTGGATCATCTTTGTGGCCCTCCTCTGAACACGCTCCAACAGATCTATGTCTCTCTTATGGTGGGGACACCAGAACTGGACGCAGTATTCAAGATGGGGGTCTCACAAGAGCAGAGTAAAGGGGAAGAATCACCTCTCTTGACCTGCTGACCACGCTTCTCTTGATACATCCCAGGATGTGGTTGGCCTTCTGGGCCGCATGAGTGCACTGCCAGCTCATGTTGAGCTTCTCATCTATAAACACCCCCAAATCCTTCTCTTCAGGGCTACTGTCAACCCACTCTGTGCCCAGTTTGTATTTGTGCCTAGGATTGGCGCAACCCAGGTGAAGGACCTTGCATTCTGACTTGTTGAAGCTCATGCAGTTAGCACTGGCCCATTTCTCAAGCCTATCAAGGTCCCTCTGGATGGCATCTCTTCCCTCAAGTGAGTTCACGGCACCACACAGCTTGGTGTCATCAGCAAACTTACTGAGGGTGCATTCAATGCCGTCATCCATGTCGCTGACAAAGGTGTTGAACAGCACTGGACCCAGAACAGACCTCTGAGGAACACTGCTTGACACTGGTCTCCATGTAGACATTGCGCCATTATGAAGATGAAAACTCATTCCTAGCTTACCAGATATTTCCACTTATATTACAGGGACCATACATCAGCTCCAATTTCCACACAACTCCTGCAGACACCTGTACAAATACCACAGGGAGGGACAGGCTGAATATGACCCTGGAATGGTGTTTTTATAAATGCAAGAGAGAAAATAGCAACAAAGATCCTTCAACCTTACCCTACCCAGCTCTTCTGCTAATATTAGCCATTTAGCTCAAGATTAAATTCCAATTATAGCTCACTAAATAACCCACTAGTAAAGTAACTGATCTAAGACAGCTAATTGTGAAATATATATATGAAGAACTTTTGCTGCAAACATGTAAAAAACAGTATATGACAGTGTAGCCTCTGGTTTTACAGGTGATTTTTTCAAGGGCTTAAAAGGAGCTGACAGTTCAAGAAACAACAAGATTCAGGAGATACGATCTTACTGAGGCTGGATCATCTTCAGTATATTCACAGATAGCCAGTTACACACAGGAGGGACACTGTCTGCATACATAATCTCACAATACATAAACAGGTAAAATGACTGATGTCTACCAATATTCCTTGTAAAACAGGAACAGGTTGCCCAGAGGAGCTGTAGATGCCCCATCCCTGGTAGTGGTCAAGGCCAGGTTGGATGAGGCTTTGAGCAACCTGGTGTAGTGGAAGATGTCCTTGCCCAGGATAGAGGGATTGGAACTGGATGATCTTTAAGGTCCCTTCCAAGCCAACCATTCTATGATTCTATGAAAAGACTTAACAGCATTTGTTGCGATGCTGCCATGCGAAACACTAAGATGACAGACACAAAAGACAAAAGTTTACTGAAAGTGAAATCAACATTAATTTTATTTACTGAAACCAACAGTCACCATCATTGTATTATGCAATTTGGATGTGCTTTCCCCCCGCCCCCCAAAGGGGTTTCCTTCCTGTCTGTTGCAATTCAGTTCTCAAAGTGCTGTTGCTGCTTCTGCTTCTTTTAGTGACTTGACACTGTCATTTTATTCCATGTTCAAGGCTGTTGGCTCACTGCCATATATATTCAAAATTCTCAATATTCATGCATGGATTAACAGGGTATCTCAAGTGATCTGGATAATAGCTTTTGCTAGGATCATTTATGAATATAGTGGAAAGGACCTAAGAACTAACACAAGGAAAACCTGGCGTTAGCACATAGGAAGTTCATGGGAGGATCTTGATGTATGCATCCCACAGGTAAAGGAGTAACTCTGATCTCAAAAAAAAAATCATTGGAATAACATTCTTTATTCAAAACCAAACAAAAATAACACATAAAAAAAAAAGACTCCTCCATCTTCCAGGATCTCCCACAAATAACACTATTTTTCTCTCACATGCTTCCTGCATCCCCAACATGTTCCCTCACTGATTAGCAGAGAGTTTAAGACTGTGAGTAATCAATATCCTATGACTGTAAAGAAAGGCAGCTGCTGTGAAGCTGGTGAAGCCACTAGACAGGCTAACAAACAGGACAGAGAAGGTTTCTTATCTCTGCCTGTATTTTCCTCCACTGATAAAAAATGGACACTATTAGTACAACGCATCAGAGCAGGTTGTCCTAGGCAATCAAGAGGAGGTCCATACTATCTCATGTTATGTGAAGCAATACTGGGCAACCAAAGAGAAGCTGGCACTGGTAAATAACTATAACCATAAGCCATCATGTGTCCTGACATCAGCAATTTTGATTTAAACTGTCTCTGATGAGAGCAACAGCCTGAGTCAGCCTGCCAGCACATAAACGGGAGCATCTCCAGACTCAGAGACAATGCATCTGCAAGACTGGGAGTGAAGCAATACTTGAGCATTAAATCTGGCAAGGGACATCAAGGATAGCAAAAAAGCTTCTATATGTATATCAGTGATAAAAGGAGGATTAGGGAAAATGTGGGCCCTCTCCAGAAGGAAAGAGACCTGGTTATCAGGATATGGAGAAGGCTGAGGTACTCAATGACTTCCTTGCCTCAGTCTTCACTGGCAAGAGCTCCAGTGGCACAGCACAAGTAACAGAAGGCAAAAGCAGGGACTGGGAAAATGAAGAACCGCCCACTGTAGGAGAAGACCAGGTCTGAGACCATCTAAAGAACCTGAAGGTGCACAAGTCCATGGGACCTGACGAGGTGCATCTGCGGTTCCTGGGGGAACTGGCAGATAAGTTGCTAAGCCACTATCCATCATATTTCAGAAGTCGTGGCAATCTGGTGAAGTTCCCACTGACTGGAAAAGGGGAAACATAGACCCCATCTTTAAAAAGGGAAAAAAAGAAGACCCAGTGAACTACAGGCCAGTCAGTCTCACCTCCGTGCCTGGCAAGAGCATGGCGCAGATCCTCCTGGAATCCATGCTGAGGCATGTGGAAAATAAGGAGGTGATTGGTGACAGCCAACATGGCTTAATTAGGGCAAATCATGACTGACAAATTTGGTGGCCTTCTACAACAAGGTTACAGTGTTGGCAGAAAGGAAAGAGAAACTGACATCATCTACCTGGACTTGTCCAAAGCATTTGACACTTTCCCGCATGACATCCTTGTCTCTCAATTGGAAGGACATGGATTTGACAGATGTACCACTTGGTGGATAAGGAATTGGCCGGATGGTTGCACTCAAAGAGTTGCAGTGCAACTCTTGAACTCGTGAACTCTTAACGGCTCGATGTCCAAGTGAAGACCAGCAACGAGTGTCATTCTTCAAGGGATGGTATCAGTACTAGCACTGTTTAACATCTTTGTTGGCGACATGGACAGTGGGATTGAGTGCACTCTCAGGAAGTTTGCTGATGACACCAAGCTGTGTGGTGTGGTTGACATCCTGGAGGGAAGGGATGCCATCCAGAGGGACCTTGACAGGCCGGAAAGGTCTGAACCTCACGAAGTTCAACAAGGCAAAGTGCAAGGTCCTGTACATGGGTCGGGGCAATCCCAAGCACAAGTACAGGCTGGGCAGAGAATGGATTGAGAGTAGCATGGAGGAGAAGGACTTGGGAGTGCTGGTGGATGAGAAGCTCAACATGAGCCAGCAATGTGTGCTTGCAGCCCAGAAAGCCAACCGTATCCTGGGCTGTATCAAAAGAAGCGTGGCCAGCAGGTCGAGGGAGGTGATTCTGCCCCTCTACTCTGCTCTTATGAGACCCCCACTTGGGAGTACTGCCTTCAGCTCTGAGGCCCCTAACATAAGAAGGACATGGAGCTGTTGGAGCAGGTCCAGAGGAGGGCCACAAAGATGATCTGAGGGCTGAAGCACCTCTGCTATGAAGACAGGCTGAGAGAGTTGGGCTTGTTCAGCCTGGAGAAGAGAAGGCTCTGGAAAGATCTTATAGCGGCCTTCCAGTACTTGAAGGGGGCCTACAGGAAAGCTGGAGAGGGACTTTTTACAAGGGCATGTAGTGATAGGACAAAGGGGAGTGGCTTTAAACTGAAAGAAAATTTTTGTTAGATCAACGGAAGAAATTCTTCACTGTGAGGGTGGAGACGCACTGGAATAGGTTGCCCAGAGACATTGTGGATGCCCCATCCCTGGAAGTGTTCGAAACCAGGTTGGATAGGGCTTTGAGCAACCTGATGTAGTGGAAGGTGTCCCTGTCCATGGCAGGGGGTTGGAACTGGATGATCTTTAAGGTCTCATCTAACCCAAACCATTCTATGATTCTCATGATCCAAGTTACTGAACAAGCTGACAAGATGCTTTTGTGTTAGTGGCCCAGTCCACAAGTGTACTAATTATGTTAAGGTTATTTTTAATTGACAGTATTATATAATGTTAAAATAACTCTACAAGTATGTTTTGGTTTTGTATTTTGCAAGCCCACCACAAGACTACTCCCCTGGTTCATCAGTCTCTTGGACTATATTTCATAATTTTTCTTCCTCTGATCTGGAATACTAAAATTCCTAACAGAAGGTAGCATTAAATCTAGAAACTGGATAATTTCTGCCATGAATAAGCAACCTACCAGTTGCATATGTTACCTAAAACTGGTTTGAGATGGGAAATTTAAGTGTTTTTGTAACAGTGACTACTTCCTAATGGGAGAAAAGAAGCTAAGCTGGATAATGACGGAACATCAAATGCCCAAGGGTACTCCAGGAAGAGCATCAAAACCAACCCAGATAATTTATACGATTCCATTCATCTCAAGTAAACATTGTTTTAGAATTAAGGAATCTAAAACATGGATTAAAAAAAAGGATTCACAAGTATGATTTGATCTCTAAAACAGATTCTTTGGTATTAACAGGCATTTTGTTTTGGTTTTATGCTTTAGTAGAGAAAGTTCAGCAAGTAACTCTGACAGGAGACTCTGTGCATGGACATTTCCTGCAGAGGATGGCATAGCATCTTGGTGGAGTGGTGGGGGCAGGACTGGACAACCCTGGCCTGCAAGACTCCAAGTAGATTGCTGTGTTTAAGGCTAGTACACTGGAGTCTAAAATCACTGGACAGGACTAGAAACTGCCAGGCATTAACAGATCAGAAGAAGGAAACTTTTAGGAAGGTACCTCTATTTAGAGGGTGGATGTTGTTTACCTAACAATATACAAAACCAAACACTTTGTGACATTTAATTTACCGATATACAACCAAACTGACAAGCTGAAAGACTCTGGTGGAGGATTCACGATTCCACATTCATGTAAAAATTGCTTAGTCAGCCTTAAGAGACATTAAGTTTCTGCCAAGTAACTAACCAACAGGTAGACATAAAATAACACTCTAATTGGGCACTGATATTCTATGATCTTGGTTTCTTACTTTTTATTTTACCACTGTATTATTAGGTGTTGCAGCAGTGCCTAAAAGATCCAGTAACTGAGCAGGGACCTACCATGTCAGGGACCATACAAAACCAGAATAAAGACACAGCCCATAATATAAAGAGCTAAAAAAATGTATCTAGTTGATCTTCACTTCTTGGAGTTTTCATGTTTTGTTAAATTCATTGCTCAAACCTTTGCAACCCTGATCCACAATTTTTACTTCGATTTATGCAATTCACTTTTTATTTAGCTGGAATTCACGTATACAGTTCCAAAAACATCTACAAAGCTGTCTTGATTATGCAAGTCAGATGTCACACTGTTACTTGACTGCTTTGTCAAGTCAACTTTGTACACAAGTATTTTGCTGATAGAAGCAATTTTGCTTCACTCAGGGTTTAAGCCAACTTAAAGCAAGCCAGCTCCAGTGACATTTACCCTGAGCCTTTGCTACAAATTCTTGGGGGAGGGAGCACTCATCTACGGAAAGTGAGTTTCTGTTGACACTGGATTATCAGATGAACTTTTTCAATACTTTCTTTTCCTGACACTCAGTCCTGAACTATGAGTACAGCAATGTTTGCAAAGCACTGAGACAAATCTTGGAAAAAATGAAGTACACAGCTTTTCAATGTATCACACTTCCAATGATTTTCATCTTTCATCTGATCACTTACAGTAGAATAGTCAGTATCCATTTCCTTCCATCCGACCTCAAGTTTATGATGAATTTTCCTTTTCTTATCATTACAGTAAAGACTAAGATGAGTCATAGTTGCAGCAATCCTAACCTAGTTTGTTGTATAACATTTCCAGAGTCTTGTGCAATGTAAGCCTTCCCTTCATATTCATATCATTTTAAACTACCTACCTTCTGCATTAAGATGCATGGTTTCCAGAGGTCCAATAAATGCATATCGCATTCCCAATCCATCAGACATCACAAGGTCTAGATCAGTAGGAGATATTACTCCTTCCTAAGCAGCAAAATAGAACAGGAAGGAAGATTTGTGAATGTTTGGTTTTAATGCAAAATTACCTGCTTTTTGTATATAATTAAAAATAAATATTAAAAAATAAAAACTAAGGCTAGAAATAGCAGTTAGGTTGCAAAAACAGAAACACAACCGTTTGCCAGAAGTGTTCACCTACTATGCAAGACTTCCTATGGTTCAGTATAAACACTTATTCACATCTCTATGATTGCTTTACTTCATAATCCAAATATACTGTCGGAATGTATCAGTGTCTTATTTTTAAATTTATAAACTAATACATTTTCTCATACAATATGTACTACTTGTACACACTAGTTTGCTTGATACTTACTACTTACAATAATACATACAAATAATAAAAAAATATAAATTGAGCTGCTTATGTTAACCAACATACTTTTGCCTCAGAAAATGTGATTCAGAGAACACAGCGCAAACGTGACACTTAATAGCACATGACCAGAAGAGTTTATATGAAATCCAAATGCTATACCAACCCTTTTAAATACAGGAGTTTTGGCTAAACCTTACGCCTCCCTCACATTCTCTTAGTTCTGGATTTTTGGGCAGAGTCACAACTGGCAGAACTGGGGTGCAGCAGTGAGTACTACTCCTGAGACTACCTGCAAAAAAGGCTGGGACCAAACAGGCAGGCAACGCAGCCGCCACTCCCTCCCACAAAACTCACCGAACATTTAACCTGCCCAGCCTCAACCCGCCCAGTTTCTCGAGTTCATTGCCAGCCTCACATCTCCGAGCTGGCAGGATATGGAGCACGCAAAATGAAGCATTTTTCCTGTTAAAAGCTGAGCACTGCTGTTTTCCACCCACACAGCAGCACTTACAAGAAAGCCAACACCCCCATCAGGTTAGGACAAGCACATGAAGGCTTGTTAGGGGGAAAAAAAAAAAAAAATAAAGCACATGTTACAGTTCATTACCTTAACAGATTTACTTGAGAAGAACAATATTTATTATGAGGTTGTTTTCCATCTGTAAGAAAGACAGGAATTAACTGAGACCTGTCCTAACCACTTCCATCAGATAAAATTGGTTTCAAGAACTTGTCCTCTATATTCCCAGAGACATAAAAGCATTTTCTTCTGGTTAAGAAGGTGGACAAGATGCTGAACTGCTTCTAATGGGTCTTCTCACCCTACCTTAAGGTGCTCTTCCCACTTCATGCCTCTTTCTCCTGAAGCCCCTTTGAGCTGAAGAATACAAGTAGGTATACTCATCTGCTTGGCCAAAGACACGTCTTTTTCTGTATCACACTGTCATCAGCTAGAGTTATGGGCATGCAGAACAGCTCTCCTGACCTGTTGTAGACAGTGACATCTGAGCTAGACAGCTAGATTCTCTTTATAATTACTAGGGAGAAAAAGGAAACTGGCATCCTAAAGCAGATGTCCAGAATAGGTAAGATGAGTTGTGTCCTAAAAGGGCCTAATTCTCCTCACTGACTGAAAGGTGAGTAAGGAGCTCGGATGTCAATGTCTACATTGCAGAAATCCCATCTTAAGTGAGCTGAATCTCATCCACAGTGTATTCCTGTATTCATCAACTACGTCATCTACTGTTACTTCAAAAGAAAGTTATAAGCCAAGGACCAATATAACTTCTACAGCTGGCCACAGACATCAAGTTTCATCATATCAGGCTTAAATACAGCCTTTTATAAGGCTCAGCCCCAAGTCTCGACCTGTTAGTAGGCACTGCTCCTATCAAAAACCAGCCTGCCTGAGTCACTGTTGCAGGCGGCTTTTGAACTCTACCTTGAAAAGGAAATGATAATGTGATTATTAAGATCTACCCAACATATATGGAGCACCTAGCTCTGGTAACAATCAGACATAAAATAGCAGGGATAAGGAAGCATTATCTTCTTCAACCTAAAGGTAAGGCATAGGCATGGTAAAGTAACTCACCTAAAGGCAGACAGGAAGGTCTGCATAAAGACAGGACTAAACAAAACCCTCAGACAGCATTCAGATCACAGACCAGCATCAGTGCAACTAACACAGGCACCACACATTCTGTGAAAGTTTTTACCCCCTGACACGGCAACACAACTTCTCTGAACG
Source organism: Tauraco erythrolophus (assembly GCF_009769465.1). NCBI lineage: Eukaryota > Metazoa > Chordata > Aves > Musophagiformes > Musophagidae > Tauraco > Tauraco erythrolophus. The sequence continues at coordinate 116,902,789 of NC_141465.1, read as the reverse complement.
ACATCAGCAAAGTTAACAAAAGCACTCTTCGTTTGGGAGTGCTTCATCCAAACAATGAGTTATGCTGGTAAAGCCGTGCTTGATGAGTGAATTTTTTTTTTTCCTGGTTGACATGGATTTGCACACAAACGATTAACCACAAGTTCCAGACAAGCATTTGAACCACAGCAGCAGTTAAAAACTGTAAGCATAACATTAAAGAGTTAATAGGCTCTTGAAACATTTCAGAATGATTGCAAATTAATTTTAAAATTAAAAACTCATTTATTTCTTTTGATATCATAGTCCTCAGCTTTGGTACCGACATTTGAAGACCAGGTGCCCTCAGAATCATACGAGGAGTGCTTTGCTCTTGGCCTTTTGACTGTATCTGTAATTTTATGGTTACACCTACTAGAAGGCAAAAATTGCTGCTACCAGAAGGAAAATATGACAGATCTCTCCAATTGAGGGATATATTATTCTATACATGTGAGCTCAGTTTCTCCTTGTCACATAGACTCTCTTAAAGAAAAGCCTTTTCCCTTCAGAAATCAAAAACACATAAATGAGAAACAAGTTAAACCGTCCTCTCCTAGGGAATAACTCTACTCCCACTTATGTTAAGGAGATCATAAATTGGTGGAATGATTCAGCAGGGTGGGTGCAAGGTGAGCAAAGTGTCTTCTACAAGGATTGCTGTTTATGCTAAGAAGTAAACAAGAAAGAGTTCCAACCCAGTTTCATTAAGTCCAGGTGTGAAACAATCTTCCCAAGGGGATTTTTTCATCCTCTTCACCCTGGGTAACCCTTCTTGTAAGCCTTCCCCTGAAGCACTTGTCAGAGGGAAGAGGAAAACGTGTTAGAGTTCACCAAAAGCTTTCATAGCTACAGAATTAAGATCTTAATTTAAAATAAATTCCACTCAAATCCTCAGTGACCCCAATGACCAATCAAACTTCAAAATCTAGACTAGCTCAGAATCCTCCACACTTATGACACCATTTATATACCACAATCTCACCTTCCTGGAGATTTTAATCTCCTGTGACGCCACAGTATTGTCCTAATGCTCTGTTGGTATTTCACTGTGCTTCTCACTACACAGAGACCCTTTTCTCCTTTCCAAAAACCTGTGGTGGCTCTGCAGCCTCCACCTTTAGGCCCTGACCCTGCCTGCCTGGTTTTAATCAACAGTCTTTACATCTGTGAGTCAAACCCACATCGCAACTTCTGTCACCAACTTGGTTTGTAATCATATTAAATATGACACAGCCAAAAAAAAAATCCTACTTTTTTTTTTTCATACTACCAATTCATCGTGTTATCCTACTAGCTCCAGTCTTATAGAGTTACTTTGGACTCCATTCCCTCCCGGACCACATACTTTCTGACTCCAAATTTGCCACTGCATCCTCTGTATCTCCCAAATAAATTTTTTTTTTGATTGCCACTAATATATGCGTTCTCTCTCAGCAGCACTTGTCACACCCTTCTCTTCACTATCACTTCAATCAATCAAGTCCCTTCCATCCACGCCCCAATGAGATCTTTTTCCAGTCCTGTCATTTTGAGCATATGACTTTTCTCCTAGATCCTTCCTCCAGCTCCATCTCTTTCCATTTCATCATGTTTGAGAAACATGTCCTACACGCTTCACACCTCCTTACTTTGCTGGCCTTTATCTTCCTTCTTCCATGGCATCCTCACTCACCTCATTCTGTAAGAAATACTTAGTATCAACATTATTTTTCTCCCTGGCCCTTTAAACTTCCTTTTATGATATATCCCTTTTATGGGGCACTGTAACTACATGTTTAACCCTCTACCTTATCTTTGATCTTTTGGAAAGGTCCTCTGGATAACACTATAATATAATTATTAACAATAAGGAATTTGAAATTAAGAAAGTCTTGCCAGCATTTAAGGACTGCCAAGCTAATCACCTGAGAAGGGAGAGGTACATAAATTAGGGACAGAAGCCATGCACCTGATTGCTGTGAAAACTAAAATGGACACACAGCCAAACCATGACTTTATTTTCCAAAGATTAACAAAAATGGCAGGTGTGCCCATTCTTCTTTTCTTTCACAATAACTATAACCTAAAAGAAAATACACTTTTAAAGAAAAAATACACTAAGACAGTATCAAAACCTTGTACAGACTCTTAAAACACTTATCATACGATCCATCATGCAAAATAGTTTTAGCAGGTTCTTAAAAGCAGCTGAAACTCCCAAATTAGATCAGGGCTGAAAAACTGCTGTGTTCTCCTCACTATCTCTGCTGCTGTATTTCATGATCTCCTTGCAAATTCCAGGTGATGCTTAGAAAAATAATTCACCAAGATAAGATTCCACTCAATAATCCACAGTAAAAGGACAGTCCTAGATATTCAGAGTACAGTTTGAGATTTCTGATCTAAGGCATTGGTGAAACTGTTTGGTTGTTTTTTTCTGGATTAAGTCAACCAAAACTTTATCTTCAGAACAAGACAAAGTCAAGCTATTTAACTAACACTCTTTACAACATAATTCCAAGCTACTATAGAATGTACTGGTAAAAGTAATAGTGTCAGCAGTGCACGGGGTGCCTTAAAAGGCAAATAAAGGCAGTAAGTCTCTGCTCCAAGGAGTTATGAACAAAATCAGATATACCAGTGACCACTGTCAATCAAGGCATGAGAAAGTAAATAAATGGTAAGACAATAACAGAGAAAGCTGTTTGAGATATTTTTCCTATTACTGGTTACAGATTATTCTACAAGAACATCAGTCTCACACACACTATGTGGTCCTACAGAAAGTTCTCAGATACATGACCTTAAAGAGACAGACCAGAGTGTTCCCATATCCGCTTTTTCATGGAATAAGTGTGGAGCACAGGGAGACAGAGATAACTGATGTAAAAAGTTCTTGTCACAAACATCTGCATTGCCAAAGTGCTCATGACTTACAAGTCAAAACAATGTTCAAAAAGACATCTTCAAATCATAGAATGGTTAGGGTTGGAAGGGACCTCAAAGATCATCTAGTTCCAACCCCCCTGCCATGGGCAGGGACACCCTCCACTACACCAGGCTGCTCAAAGCCTGATCCAACCTGGCCTTGAACACTTCCAGGGATGGGGCATCCATAACTTCTCTAGGCAACCTGTTCCAGTGCCTCGCTACCCTCAGAGTGAAGAATTTCTTCCTTACATCTAACCTAAATTTCCTCTCTTTCAGTTTAAATCTTGTTTCATTTTGGATCTGAGTTAGTCTTTTGCGTGACATCTCATTGTAGCACTCTTGCCTCAAAGGGGAACACTTGCTTGAATTCTTTCTTTTAGGCCCAGAAATGAATCTACGGTCTTTGCTTCTAAGTTCTTGTGAAGTCAAACTTCTGCATCCTTAAATCCATGTTCCTAATTATTCACATGGCAAAAGTTCTCAGCATTGAACTGTACATCTCCAAACAAGTTTTCATTTTCCTACTTTTCTACAAATTGAGATCTCAACCTTCAGGCCTCCTAATTTTTCATCACCTTAACTCTGTACTTCCCACTCCCACATTTGTCCCAGTCTTGCATTCACAGCGCTCATGTTTTAACCAGCATCAAAATCCCTACCTCCCTGTGTATGCTCCTGGGGACCCCCAGCACCTTTGGCAAAGACAAACTGTATCCTAATACCTGGCTTTCCCATTGCTACTTTCATCACTTTGCACTGAATTACACTTCTCTCTGCTCCAGCATCCATGCCCACATGCAATTTGAGTACCATGTGGAGTCCAAGCCTGAACCCAACCTGCTGGCAAGGGCTTAGCTCAGATTTCTGGCTGTGTTATAGCCTCTCCTACTCTTGGACCTATATGGCAGAAGTTGGTGAGCCCCACACACCATTCAGCAAGCAGCTATATTTATCACATTGCTTTCTGTAAAGCCCCATGTTCATGCTCTGTGTTAGAGCCCTTCTCCCATCGTATGATCCTGGACCCATGCCTCACCCATCACACATCCCAACACAGCACTGCTAAAGGAAAGAGAGAGATTGGCAGGTCCTCAGTTGCTGAGCTACTTTTGGGAACTAAAACATATCCTGCAAGCTGCTCTGTCCATTTGAGATAAAGTTTTCCAGATAAATGTTGTTAGTACAGCTGTACCTGCATGCCTGCCTGTCCTAGTTTTGGCTGGGACGGTGTTAGCTCTTTTTTTAGCAGCTAGAAGAGCTCCGTGTTTTGGTTTTACTCAGAGGCTCGTTCTGAGAAGAATGCTGATAGCAAGCTGATGTTTGAGACTCCAAGGACTTTTCAGTGTGCTGGAGTGCAGAAACACAGTGGAATAAGGGGGGGAGCATAGCTGGGACAAGGGGGACATGATTCCCCTTGTGATTTGTGGTGGAACTTAAGATTGAGGGCCAAACTGGCCAATTAGCATTCCATATCATGCAGCATCATGCCCAGTATAAAAGTGAGGGTCAGCCGGACAGAAGGGCTTTTGCGCTTTGGCTCTTTCACCGCTTTTGCTCTTTTGCGCTTGCTGCGCTGTTGCTCTATTGTTTTTCTTTCTTTTTCTCTCTCTCCCAGTACTCCCACTCTCGGAGTACTCTCTCTCTCTCTCTGCCCCTCTCTATTTCGGGGCCTCATGTTCGTCTGGGATTGCAGCTTCAGGACGAGATGGGCTTCGCATACGAGGGGGTGGTGAGCATCTACACTGTGTATTAAATCATCTGTATTAAATTGTGCTTATCTCAACCCACAGGTTTCCCATTTATCCTTTAATTCTCTCCCTCATTCCTGGGGGTGGGGGAGGGGGAGTGACTGGCTGTGTGTGGGGGGTCAGCCTAACCCACGACACTGCCCTACCACCAATGCCTTTTTCAACAGCATGTTAACACTTCTACCAGAAAAGCTTCCACTAGTTTCTTGAGCAAAATAAGTGCAACTGACAAAAAAAAAAAAAGCCCACACAAAGGTGTCTGAGCTTGGACTTTGATAAAAGTATACATGCACACATGTGCATGTATAAGATCACTCTCCTGCCACTACTATAAATATTTTAGAGGCAAGGATGCAGATGAGAATTTTCAAACTTGCATCTCAGCAAAGTCTTCAAAAACCCAGACAGTTGCTTACATAAAGGAGCTGATTTAAGACCATTTTTGGAGACTGCTATGTTTCTCTCCTTGGTCACACACAGCATTTATATCTGGACTGTTTATGTCCTTGTTATGTGGCAAAGAACTGATACGTTGCAGTGCAAACACAACACTCCGCCAGCAACAACATAGATTTTTCTCAAGTGCTCACCACATCAAAATTAAAGAAAACTTGTAACAGAAATAGGAGCACTGATTACTTTATGACGTGTAACTGTAGACATACAATACTTTTTCAGACCTTTACAACCACTAATAAAACAAGTAAGCTTGAAATTATGTTTTATGATTCTGTCTCATTGTTCTTTTACAATAGTAAAAGCAATATACAGTTATTAGCATGAAAATACCAGTGTTCGTAAGTAATTTCGTAAGAATGTCTGTGTTCTGCATCCAAGTTGATTTGGGACTACCTCATCCAATACATGCAATTTACATATCTAGCCCCAGAAGGATTAATGGCGTGGTCACTTTGGACAAGAATGCTCTATTAAAATGTCTCTCCTGCTAACATTCATAGTTCACCTTCCACTCCCAGTGCTTCTTAAGGTAAGGAAAGCTTTTGTTACCAGAAGGAATCAATGTGAGTAAAACTTGATTTTTAGGAGCCTCTCAAAGACCAAGAGTTGGGGAGCCTGATGTTTTCAACAATAAGGTCTGAAAAGTGACTTAATCAGAAGCAACAAGTATTTTTTCCCAATTTGAAAGTGGAAATACCCAAAGCATATGACTTGCAATAAAAATGATTAAGTTGGCAGCGCAACAGTAGAAACACAGAAACTGCCCCAGGCCTGCAGCTCTTACCTATCTGCAGTGATTCTCCTCTCATCAAAGGTACTGTGTAGCCTGAAGTCACACAGTTGATACTATATACCTTTGATAGGTGGTATTTGTCCAGGCTTTTGGAATGGAAATACAGCCAAAAAGTTGTTACAGTGTAAGTGTGTATTTGCCTGAAATGCAATAAAAATATACAACACCAGAACAACTTGGAAACTTTGATGATGCACAACAAAAGCGACTTTCATGATCTGTCAGTGCTTCAGGCACTATTTTGTTACTATTCACATACCACCTCACACACAAAAAAGTGTCCATACAGGTTCATACTAAAGGTTCACCTCAAATCAATACCTCTTTTCCAACAGCAGCCCATGAAGTGTTCTCACACTTTTTCCGTAACTGAAGACCAAACAGAGTGATACTTTTAACGATATGCACTGCCTCAGCTCCCAGCAGTCCAGTCTTCGAGACTTCAACAGCTGGAGGTTGCTTCTGCATGGTTTTCCTCTAACACAAGTGTCTAAATGTTCCCTGAACCCATTCATATTTTTAACATCCTAGGTTTCTACAGCAGTGACTTCCACAACTCAGTTTATGCCTCTCAGAGACATGAAAGAATCCTACTGTATTTTTGAGGCATTACTTCCCTGGATACCTGTGCTGACCAAGGGTACTGTATCAATATGCCCACACATTAGCAGACTTACTAGTCCACAGTTTCCCAACAACACTCTGAACTCTTTTAAAAGAGCTCAGATGTAAGTGCTAACTTCCATTTCTGCAGTATTATGCTGGTTGGTGTGTAGAAAGGTGCTTAAATCAGTATTTCATCAACTTGATATTTGAGTCTGGGGATTCCCAGTAAGTTCCATTTCTCCTCACAGTCTGCCATTACTCACTTACTTCTTCCTGCTCCAAAAATCTTGTTCTTAGCATGACTTGTTCTATTGCTATATCAGATCCCTTCCTTCCAAGGTAAGGTTACAGTGTGGGAATCGACTTAATGAATATTGCAGCTCAGTTAGCTTTTTCATCATGAACTTATCTTTTGTTCACATTTCGTAACAGTCATTTTTACCTTTTTATTCTCAAAAATCTTTTTTTCATCCAGGGTTATTAGGGTTTAAAAAGCAATTTAGAGGTTACTATCCTTTCTATCCTGTCTTTCAACATGATCATCATCTTTGAGGAGGGCCACAAAGATGATCCGAGGGCTGAAGCACCTCTCCTATGAAGACAGGCTGAGAGAGTTGGGGCTGTTCAGCCTGGAGAAGAGAAGGCTCCAGGGTGATCTTATTGCAGCCTTCCAGTACTTAAAGGGGGCCTACAGGAAAGCTGGAGAGGGACTTTTTACAAGGGCGTGTAGTGATAGGACAAGGGGCAATGGATTTAAACTAAAAGAGGGCAGATTTAGGTTAAATATAAGGAAGAAATTCTTCACTGTGAGAGTGGTCTACAGGCACTGGAACAGGTTGTCCAGAGAAGTTGTAGATGCCCCATCCCTGGAAGTGTTCAGGGCCAGGTTGGATGAGGCTTTGGGCAACCTGGCGTAGTGGAGGGTGTCCCTGCCCATGGCAGGGGGGTTGGAACTAGATGGTCTTTCAGGTCCCTTCTAAACCTAATCATTCTATGATTCTATGATTGCAGCTTGCTGAAGAGGTTTTTCTTATATGTTAAAAAAGTTAATACAAATTCCTCAGTATAACAGAAACCTTTTTTTTAGTTTAAAGAAACATCTCCAGTAGAAGATCAGTTCCTTCCTAACAATACTGTACCTTTTTCACCACCTCCTTTATATTGTTTTATTGTGTTGCTAGTGGAAGCTAACTAGAGATAAGCCAAATCAGTTCAGCAACTATGTTTAGATAATGCTTTGGAAAAAGTTGCTTTGTTTATGATATGTTAATATTACCTTAGTTTCAAGATCTTTACCTGTATTTGTGTGCACGGTTGTTCTAAACAGCTTGAAAAAATAAATTCAATCTCCATGACAAAAAAGCAAGCCCTACTCAAGCCCAGTTCAATCTCTTCTCAACAAATTAGCAATAGACTCATAATTCAGCTCTTCCTGATGAAAGATCAGACTTTGCAGCACAGAACAGGTAACTGTGGGAAAAGCTGAAGGGGCACAACAAATGATTCTCATCTAGAAGTCTGAATGGGCAGTAGGAGGAGAAATCTGTCTTTAACTACAAGTATCAAATAACTGTTGAACCTATGAGTACAATTCCTCAAAGGCAAAAGAGAAAACCATTTAAAATATTATGTTCATAACCACTGTATTAGTAGGCCAGCAACATTCAGAAAACAACAGGAAATGATCAAGCAACCTAGAAACAAGAAAAATGAGTATTTTTATTTCTGTGCTTTTAAGATTGTTCTTTTGATTGTCCCGAAAGTGACAGTATTTTGAAAAGAAAGCAGGATAAAGGATAGTTGTTATGATCATATCACTTGGTTTCTCCCAGTCTTTGCTATTCATAACTGACATCACATTACTGTTTTTAAGTTACACATTAATATATGTTTCATGTTCATAAGGGACAGTTAAACAAAGATGACACAAATTCATAGGAAATTTAAATATACAATCTCTCTTGTCACATCTACAAAGCCGGCAGCGTGTGTGCAGAAATTGGAAAAAAAATACAGTATATATACATACACCCACAAGTCTCCAGGCTTCACTTATCACTGCATACTGGAGCCGGTTCAGAACAAACCCTTCAATTTCTCTGTTTAGTTTAACAGGAGATTGACCAATCTTCTTCATTAGGGCATACGTTCTCTCTGTAGTAGAAGGATCTGTTTCTGGATGAGGAACAATTTCAACCAATGGCACAAAGTAAGGCGGATTTACCTCAAGAAGAAACACAAAAGAAGAACGTCAACTATCAACAGATTAACAGAAAAAGTTAATATAAAGCATCTTTATAGCTTGCTACTAGCGTGGACATTTTCCAGTGAACACAGTAAGCCCCATCTTCAGACCCTGAAAGACTTTACCAATTCAATAAAAGCTGGTGTATTGATTCAAATTAAAAAAAGTAATTAATCTTGCACTAAATATAATTCTATTTAACCCCAGCAAAGTTCATGGAGCTAAACTAAAGATGACAGCACTCAAATAGTACTAGAAGACTTTATAATGACTTGAGTAACTCATGTTTTCTCAATATTCAGGCTGTTTGTTGTTTTAAGACACAAGGCCACCACCTGTCTTTCCAAATGAAGCAAGGCATTTCCTTTTAGATATTCAGAAACTTTATAACAAAATTATTGCTAAACACCACCTGCAAGATGCAACACTTAATAGATAACCTTCTACTGGCCCAAGCCTGTAAATATATGCCTAACACAGTAACAGATCTCACATAAAATATACTTAGAAAAAGTTGCAAAACAGGTTACCTTCACATACTGTACTTACTTAAAAAAAAAAAAAAAAATAATTACCCCTCCCTGACTCTTCCCAAATGTAATTTTTCATCAAGTCAAGACCTTTGTGTAATGTATTTCTGAAGTATAAACAAAAAATTCTAAAGAACATCCTAGAAACAGCTGAAAGTTCTTCAGGTCATAGTGCTACAGGCAGTAACACTGCCTGCACGTTTTTTCCAAAAGTAGCAGTTCTTCAACCATATTGTTTAGGTGTTAAACTCAGCTCTCAGCCTAGTGTCCAGGCAATAGGACGAGCTAACATATCATAAATTACTACCAGAAATAACATTGACATCTAAAGAATGGTAATTAAGTGCTGATTCTTTCACCATTCTCCTTTATAGTCAACTGCTCTTAACTGTCCTCATGTAAACACAAGCACCAGATTTAGGATTTAGTCACAGTGACATGCCAGCAGTCTTTCCTCTCTGCATGTTCTTTCTTTTCAGTACTTCCATGGTTCCTTTTACTGTAGGGTCTGACCAATGCAAAACCTATTGTAGGTTATGTCTGCTCTAACTACTGATGTAACACACTTACTTCATCCCCTTTAAAGTGCCTTGTGTTCCAGCATAACCTTTATCACTCCAGTCTCTTTGGCAGTGCCACCACGAGCACTGAGAAAGGCGTGATGGACACCATCGCAGGCGTGGTGCCAGGCAATTTAGCAAGACCCAAACCACTGCAAGCACCAAGAAGTTCTCTGAAGGCTTTTCTAACCCTTACGTATATCACAGATTCCAATCAGGAAGAGGACAAGTTAATTGTTGAGAGAGACTGAGACTATTATAAATTTCTTCCAAGATTAGTGTTGACAGTCATCTTATTCAAATATTCTATTTCATGAACTTGGCACGGGGACTATACGGGTGTGTTCAGGAGCACACTGAGAAGACTTAGGAAGACAATTTTTTAGGAGTGAGATAATAAGACGTTGGTAAAAACTAAAAGTGATACAATGTGGATGAAATTGGGGGTGGGAGAAGGTTTCTAAAAATGAGAAGGGGAATGCAAAGCCTTTCTTCAGGGAGAAGAGCTTACATTTCTCAGCCTAACAAAATGAAAGCTAAGAAAGGATATGACAAAGTAAACATGGAGAAAGAATTAAACTACACAAAAGCTGCCAACAAACATCAAATTAATTTTAATGGACTGTCAATAAGATTCAAACAAAAATTAGAAGACGCAAACAACTTCAAACAGGACTAGTGAAGTTAAAAAAAACCAAACAACAATTAACTGATTGAGCTTAATATCTTTTTAAGGTGATTTGAGTACACGGTTTCCTGTAGAGCAAGGGACTTCACTCAATGGCACACAGTCTCCTCTACCTCATTATTTCTAGCTGTGTGACCTAGCAGGCATACACAGTACACAAGAAATGAACTGCTCTGCAGAAGACCTCCCCCGATACACTGCCTGAGACTGCTTACAGAGAACAGCTGTGCCTGCAAGTATTGCATGCACTTCTATCCCACAGCTGTGCTATACGATTTCATCTTTTTTTTCCCCTAACTACTGAACCTCTTTCTATGTTAAGCAAAAGGATGAGCTCCTTCTGCCCTTTGGGCATTTAATTTCATTTCTCTTCAACACTCTCACCTGTGCCAGAGGCTTTACAGCTTTAGCTTTTAATTTTTCTGATGTGTCAAAACTTCTTGTTTTCACAGTGCCTCCCAGAGCTGCTTGCTTCCTGCAGCCACCATTCCCCATGTCCCATCATCATGTTCAAGATGTTAGTAAGGCCATGGTTAAAACAAAAAACACCGAAAGCCAACAACTACTACAAAGCAAGCATGTTTCCTGACATAACAGATGCAGAAAGAGCCCTGGAAGAGTACACTGGCTCACAGCTCCTCCAGTACGCTTCCCTTGGAGTGAAGCTGAGATTACTAAAACAATAGTCCCAGTTAGATTGCAAATCCACTAGATATTTCAAGGCACTCCAGTGTTTGCTTTGGAAAAGACATATATCCTTACAACAGCAACCTAGAAAATGTTTATGCAGAGACTAGCTACCTTTCCAGATCTGATAAAACCTGGTTTCAGAAGTGGCTCCTATAAGACTACAGTTCAGACTAAACAAGTCAACTGGTACAGACTAACTTGGGAAACCGGTAAGAAAGAGTAATGTAAAAATCAAAGATTGACGAACAGTCAGAGACTAGGCAAAACCCCAGTAATTGGTTAAAAACAATAAAATCATAGCTATAGTTACTCAATACAGAAGTCTAGAAGAGACATTATTTTTTCTCGTGCACTACAGAAAGTTACAACCCTGGAAATATGAGATAAGGAACTACTGAATTTTAGACTGGAGAAAAGCTAAACCTAGGCACAGATACATACTTTGAAGTTTAACTTTTTTTTTTTTTTAATTAAAAGGAGATGAAAACTAATTACACGGAAAGAAACCAATCCTTTTGTTCCTTTTGCTTCCCAGTCACTTCAATGGTGGTAGTGGAGGTGTGTCAGAAAGGGATTGACCAAAAGCTTTGACACTGCAGCATTAGGCTACAGGTAACTGTAGAGACATTACAGTAAAGTAGTGCTGTATTACTCTGTTCACACTGCCACTCTTGAGCATGCCCAGGGAACTGACATTTTACTTTACAGCCTGAGGAATGCTCTGGAGAGGCAACATGTAGTTACCAAATTGCAGACAGCAGAGCAGCACCTTTCTCCACATATTGCAAACCTTCATATCAACAGTCCTCTTAACTGATCTGTCAAACACCAGACTGACGTTAGGCTAACAAATTCATTACCTATTAAGCAGTGGAAAATAGAAGCAGTAAGAATCCCAGTGATCAAGACAAAATGCTCTTGCACACTGAGGAGAGATGTGATAAACTGCTGCCTGGCAGCCCCATATAGACCTCTACAGAGGCTCACAGGTGACCTTCAGAATTTTGAGGTTCTGATGCCACCTCTAGTCGTGCCATTCCTACATCACTGCCCTGTCCCAGCTGGTCACAAAGCATATAAATTCAGCTCCAGTATAATTTGTTCCATTTCATCCACCTGCTTTTTCTCTTCAGGTATACTGCTTCTGCATCAGAAGTCTGAAGAAACCAGTCAAAACCTTCCATCTTTCATCAACATTACCTAACAAGCACATGCAGCTCACTGTTTGGATCCTTACTGCTGCCCAACAGCAACTGAAAAAGGATACTAGAAAAGATTAATGATGCCACAAGGGAATTTTACAGGTTTGTCTTCAAAACACAGGATTCCTACGTTTTGACAGCCAGTAGTTTTGAGTAACACACAACAATATGAGCACAACAGCCTACACAGAATGTATCTTGAGCCAACGGTATGAAACACACACACATCCTCTCAATTTAGTAGATGGTGCTGCTCACCAAACTAAAGCTTTTCTGAGAAGTCAGGCCCCTGCACACTAACAATGGCACATAAGCACTCCAAATATTCTTCTATATCCCTCAGCCTGCAGGGAAGAGCTTGGGAAGCAGTTTAGTTAAACATCTCTATTACTACTACTACTACTATGGAAACAAAACATGCCGTCATACTTACAGGATGTGACACAATACACTGCTTAACATGCTTAAGGCCAGTGAACAATTTGCTGGGTAAGAGACAAGAGGTCGAGCTGCTCAAGATAACATTGTCACCAATAATAAGATCTAACTGACCGAAAATCTTCTTTTTCAGTTCCAGGTTCTCCGGAGTACATTCCTAGAATAAAAACAAAAAGCAGTATTAGAAGTCTTTCAGTTCAATAGTATTTGTCCATACATTTCAGACTTCACTGATCCCACTTTGACACCTAGGAACTCAGCACAAATCATCTATTATAACCAGCCTAGATATACCAGTGAGCCATAACACAAAAATACCTTCCCACACATAGAAATGGACAGCCTGAGAGTTTCTCTATAGCAGAAGATGGACCATCACACACCACAGGAGATTTAACACAAATCAAATGATTCTGCTTTGTCTAACATACAGACTTTTACTCGTGCACACAGAAAACATAGCATGGAGGAATAAGACCTGGTCTCTTCACCCCCCCGCCAAGAATCTCACATGATAGAAATCAGTATTCTTTCTCGGACAAGGTGGAAATGAATAGGAGTATCTCAAAAGAATAAAAACGTATAATCTCCAGAACTATGGCAGGAGATTCCAAGGTACAGGTACATGAACCTGCACTGCAACATCTCTCAGTGACCCTTGCATTTAAAAAGCTTAACTATCTCCATTCATTTCAACTCTGAGAAAGATTTCTGAAGTAGAATACACGCTATCAGAACTTCTCCCAGGGATACTGAACATGTTCAGCTCTGCAGTATTGTGTGAAATTTCACATGTATGAGCCAAGAACCACAATCTACAGTCACTAGAATTTCAAAATTATCCCCAGGAGCTGCCTGAGGGAGAGCATGCAGAAGTCCACCAGTCTGGGAACAATGAGCACATGGGAGAGTAACTACAGTGGATTCCACAATCAACAGGAAAGATTTCAGTCTACAAGAAGAAAACAGGAATAAAGCCAGCTTGTGTTCTGGGTTTTTTGGAAGCATTTGAAAAAATTCAAACATGATACAAAACTTGCAAAACCTCAGCTTTCCCCTTAAAACACACAGAAAACACCTGCTCTTTTCCAACTCTAACCTTCTCCCACCTGTCAGTACTTCATTCTGTCCTTCCTGTTACACTGAACTGCACATGAGGGTAGGGAAAAAGCTCTATGTTTAATATAACCCAAAATTTACATTTAATACCTGCAGCTTCTGTGGCAGGAATGTCCAGGTCCAGAGTTTTTAACCCAGTAAATGGGTTAAAAGTAATTTGAAATCTTAAAAAATAAGTTGCATGGAACAGTACTAAAAGTTCCACAACTTAGAAAGAGATAAACAGGGTCATTTAAGAACTCTAGATAGAGCCCAAAGTAATAGTGGCCTTATCAAAACAAAATGATACTCTGCTTAGAATTTGAGGATTCCTGCTTGTTGGTTACTTTTAAATAGTTTCTTTTAGCAAAGCCAAAGATGAAGAGAACTCTGTTCAAGCTAATAAAAGAGTTGCTCTGAATAGGTTTATTGTGAACTTGAAACTCTAAGCCTCCTCTCGCATCGGATGATAATCAAAAAGGCAAACTCAAATCTGCTGGAAACTCAAACCTGCCATGGTTACGTAAGGTTTCTGAATGGGCCATTTGCTTGAAGTTTCTCGTATAGTGTCACAATTGTATTCAGGTTGTTGGATCACTGCAATAAAGTTTCTGTCCTCATCAGGCATGCAATTATTTTCTCAGAGACGACACCAATTCCCTGAAGAACATGGGGAAAATTAAGCTCTAAACAATCCATTTAACAGTAACCTCACTTGCTGTCAGTTATAGAGCCTGGAGAGGTCTGAAGCTATTCTGTTTGCCCTGAGAAAGAAAAGATCAAACAGTGAACAGATAAGATATGGTTTTTAAGCTACCACAGTCTCTCTCAAAAGAATCAGTGCAAAGAGGCTAGCACACACCTCTACGCATTTTAAGTGACACTGTATATTTCTGTGCCCTTTTTGTAGAGAAGATCACACTTCTCACTTGCAGTGAACAGTACACCTTTATTCCAAGGCTTGAGCACCTGAACAAGGTTGCTACTATCTGTCTTCCAATTTAAACTTTATTAGACATCACTTTTAACAGCCTGATCAGAACATGACAGTTGCTAATTTTTAAAACCTACCTCCTGGAAGAACTGTATTAAATTAAAGGCTTAAAGGTAATAGGCATTACACTATTCAAATACATGCTCAGAGAATACATAATAGCTACTTGACCAGCCTATGAACTCTTAAAGAACTACACAAAGATAAACATGTACCAGACTCTCTCCCCAGCTGACAACACTGACACCCAAGTTGACTAAGGTCTAGCTGCCCCTAATTAAAAAGTTGCACTCATATGACACAACTCCTTGAAGGCCAGTACATAGAAAGCTATGGAGTATTATCTGTTTAAATCCAGTGTCTCTGTTTCTGTACAGGCTTTTCCACCATGCTATCCGCCATCTGTGCTCCCACACATGTCCGCATTCATCTAAGCGGATAACTTCATTTACCTATATTTGAATGCTGGCAGCTACCCAGATTCTTCCTATCCATTCTCAGATATGCCAAGTGAGCAATGCATCCATACCACCTTCTAGGAAACAATCCCCAAAACACTATCTTGCAAAATACCTTCTTCTTACGCTAGCAATGGGAATCGCTGCCAAGGCTGTGGATTTATGAGCACTGGGAGGTGAAAGAAACAAAACATGGCCAGAAGTAAAGCACTGCAATACAGTGGTAAGGTCCTAAAATAAGTGGTATTGTCCTATACAAGCATGGTAGTGCAAGATGAAAGCCAAAGATTTAAATCAACACGGAGAATGTCAAAGATTAGCAACTATTCAGCAACAAGCAAGCCACATTCTGTAAGAGCATCTGGAGATGTTGTCACAGGGAGCCTCATCAAGCCCACTCAATAGCAAGTATGGAGTTTGACGGTAGTCACCACGCATAAGGAATTGCTGAGTAAAGACTCTGAAAGCCATAGCTGCACAATGACGAGTTCCCATCTCCTGACTAGATTCCAGCTGCTGCATATTCAAAAATTAATCAAGAAAACACTTCCTCCCTGGAAATCTTAATATGAAGATTTGTGCAATGTAAATTCCTGCAAGTGAAGATAGATCAATCTTGAGCTCCCCTAGACCAGCTCTCCTAGACCCTCTTTGTTCCCAGACTGAATGTTCTCTAAACAGGTCAAAGTTGTCTCTCCTGAAGACCAGGATTGTGATCCCACTTTTTGTCTTGCTTCTCTTCTCAGGATCCTCAACTCCACCACATTGCAGTCACTGCAGCCAAGGCTTCCCCTGACCTTCACATCTCCAACCAGTTCTTCCTTGTTTCTAAGTATGAGGTCCAGCATAGCACGTCCCCTGTTTTGCTCCTCAATCACCTGTGACAGGAAGCTACCATGAATGCATTCCAGAATCCTCATGAATTGTTTGCACTCTCCTGCATCTCTCCAGCAGATATTGATGTGGTTGAAGCTCTGCCATGAAGACAAGGGCCTGTGAATGTGAAGCTTCTTCCAGTTGTCTGAAGGCAGCCTTTTCTTCCTGATCAAGCGGTCTGTAGCACACATCTACCAAAGCATCTCCCACACTGATGGTCCTGTTAATCCTGACCCATAAGCTCTCAACTGGCTCCTCGTTCAAACTGAGGCAGAGCTCTGTGTAGGCTAGCTCAAAGATTTAATAAACACCCTAAGCACTACTCCTCTCCTACCTTCATCTTGCACCACCTCACCCCCAAAAGCTGCACTTCGCTGCCATGCTGCAGCTGCTACAGCGAGAGTGCCCTGTAGCCTTGCTGTACCCACAACCAAGGTACAAAATTATTTTCAAGATTTCAGTGACTTCCCTCTTCCCAGTAAATTCAACAGGGCTTCAAGTTGCAGGAAAACTGTTTAGAGCCATAACCACTTTGATTGCTACAAGGACGCTCGTCATCTTCTGCATTTAAGTGAAGATCTCCCAACAAGCCACAAACCCTGGCTCTGTTCCTCTATTTATACACATCTGATTTACAGCATTTTAAGTGGTCGCAGCTTTTCCGTACTGCAATTTAGCTGACAATTTTGAGGCGTTTCTGTGGAACAGCTCCCAGAGTCAAGTGACAGCAATCCTCTCCTCTTGTAGAATGAAGACGTAGCAGCAGCTTTCAGAGCACCAAACTATCTCACAAGCTGGACCCAGACTGTCAGCACTCCTGGCAAGAGCAACCACGTTACATCCAGCTTTTTGTGGGAATATGAAGATCTTCACAGGATTAAGAGATAAAAGAGTTCCGAATCTCAGAAAAGCAGGTTTTCTGAAAGTTTTGGTGCCTAAATCATTCATACAAATACTTTCATTATCTTCTACAGTTATAATCCACTAGAAAAAGAACTTTCCAGAAAATACTTCAGGGATAATTGCTTTATTTTCAAACTACCAAGTCACTTTAGAACGTCATATTTCTAAAACAGCCTGATTAACATAAACCTGCATAAAGGAGGGATTTTTGGATTTTAAACAGCATTCAGGTTATCTGTATAAACACAGACATTAAAAATACCTGAAAGGAAGACTTAGAAATCTAACCAAATGAAACAAAGATTTCAAAGCACTATTACTACAGCTAGTGACTGCACAGTCAAATGCAACTATTCCATATGATTTTACAACCTCTAAACAACAATAATGAAAAGATTCTTGTAAAAACCTAGTTGGCTTCAGAAAAAAAAAAGGTTGTAAATATGCTAAAATAATCTCTCTGCAAATTAAACCCTGCAATTTTACAACCAATTCTGTTCCCCTCAACGCTATAGGCAAGGTTGAGGTTACTGAAGTTCCCGAAGCAAGACTGCATCTATTTGCTCCACTTGTGGATACATACAGACCGCTACGTTTCTGTCATTACCACAATTTTACAGAATCCATATCAAAGTCAAATTATATTTTAAGGAAAACAGTGTTTAAAATGCTCAGTACTATCATTAGTGTTTCAGTGCTAATTATTTCTATTTAGGCTTTTGTATTGACATGCTTGTTTGGTCTTCTCCTGCAGGGTTTATGTCTATATTTCTGTTCTGGAAGACTGAAGATCCACCTTCTATTAAGGAAGCCAGAGCTTATTTCTTTTGTATTCCATGTCAGACACTGCTGGGCATTCTACTCAGTAAACAAGAATCATGCACATGAATCTGTGGAACTACACCACCTGCAATTAAAAAAAACAGGACATTTTGACTGCAGAGTTTGGGAGTTCAGCTAGTGAAACAAGCAGAAAAATCAAATGGTATTTTCAGTATCAGAAAAAATTATTACATCAGAATATCAATTTTGCTTTCGATATTATTGTTAACCATTACAATTTAGCTCAACTATCTAAATTTTTCCATGTGTTAAATTGGTTTGGTAATTACATAAAATTCAAAATTATTACATGTTTCAAATGCAAATACTTAACTGCAAGTATTTTGGACTTTTCCATCATGCTCCCCCCCAAAACGGTGAAGTAGTTTTAGATGCTTATTCTGAGACACTTTGAAGATGGATAGTATGTGGATATATCCGTATACCAGGATATTAATTAAGACAAAGTGCCAAATGAAAATGCATAATTTCAAACTGCAAAGATGGTGGGGGGAAAACATATTTACTTCAGTCTCCTTTTAGAAAGTGTTACTACCCTCGCCTGAGGGTAAAGGCAGAGACAACAGCTGGACAGGAGACATGCACACTCTTGCTCACCCCTGTACGGGTTTGGGATGCAGCGCAGAAACAAGAGACACGTACACGCAGCTGTTACTGAAGGCGTCCCCAGGCTATTGCACGCCTTTCAGTGTGGTGTCAGAATTCTGATCAATTAAAATGAAGATTAAAAGGGGAAAAGAAAATCACCACAAAAAAACCCCAACAACATAACAACAATCAACAGCACAGACTATGATTAATAGATATGATTATGTTAGAGCATGACTAGAACTCGAGCCCCCAGCAGCTAGGGTCACGGGGAAAGCAAAGGGAGCATCTGGCTGTGCTCCACAGCAGGGAGGTGAGGTTAAGCAGGACTTGGCCTTGAAAACTTGGAGGTGATGCAGGAACCCAAATCATATGGGATACACATAAGGGAACAGAAACTCATCAAGCTGGTTGTCCCTTTTCCCCCTGCAGATATTCATTCCACAGACCTCGGTACACAGCTTCCTCCAAGATAGTTTCAAGCACATGTCCAAATACCAGATCATTAACAAAAATACGTTTGGCAATAAAAGACTCCTTAGACATAAAACAACTGTAGTTAGCCCAAAACAAGCCACACAGCCTTGGAAACCAAGACTTTATTTTGAACCTGAACAAGAACCAGCAGCCTATAAGCCAAGGGTAAGAAAGGAGGATAAGGACAGCAGCTCCTTTAACTGAAAAGGAGACTGACAATTTGTTAATAGCGACGAGGCTACATTATCATCATTTGACACAATTATAAAAAAAATATAAGAGGAAAGACATGGGGTTTCACATCCTGAGGCTAGTTATAGACTTTCTAAAGGGTAGGTATACACTGAAGTAAAATGCTTAACACAGGAGAGGAGAAGGAATCGCATCACATGAGGATCTGAAGAACAGGTTAACCCATTTTTGACAGACAGTCATCTAGGTATGATGGATCCTGCCTTGGGGCAGGGACTGGACTAAGTAACCTCTGAAGTCTCTTCCAGCCTGAGTTTGGATAACTCCGCAGTTGGTAGGGCAGTAAAGGTAAAGATGAATCTTCTGATAAAGGTAGGGTCTTCTTACGCATTGTTCTGCTGAGAAGCAGATTCATCAGGTTCAATTTTGTTTAAATTTTCATTCAAAATGGAGTTATAAGTGTCTTACAGCACATCTACAAGTGCCTGGCTTTTAGAAGAGTGTTAAGTTCATATTCAGAAAAGCTTTAATAGAATTCAAAACCATCAACTAAAGGACAATAGATGAGCAAGCTTATTATGGAGCAGTTGTAGAAGCAGTCAACACACCAGTACTTTCATGGCTAATCTAAATTAAAAAAAAAAAGGTAATTTAGGGCTCTAACTCACTTCAACACTAAAGTGATAACTTCTTAGTTGTCTTGAATTTATGAGCTCATACCAGTGTGAAATCTGATGCTTCTTAAATCACCACCTCTTGAGTGACATGAAAGACTGTCTACCACATGATATTGTGCAATTAAATAACACTTCGGTGAGGTCAAATCCAGCATTTAGATGGAAACATTTTGTACTTTCCTACAGTTCAGAAAAATACCCTGTTAAGGAACCGGAGCAATAAAAATATCAAGTTACTGCCATTTTATACTGTTCAGAATAAATGACTGAATTACAAGTCTCTGTTCAACCTTTAGTAGAAAATAAAAAAGGGATTTGAGGAAGTACTGATTTTCAGAACTATGTTTTCTAAAGGCAGACTTGGGAGGCTTTTGGGGGATCATGTGAGGGTTTTTGTTTGGCTTAGTTTTTGTTTAAAACATATATAAAAAGTTAAGGCAAGTTTTGCTTTACCTAGTGTCAGTATCATGCTGTAAAGAGATCCATCTTTTTCAATGATGTTCATGTGCCCTACAAAACTTTCAAGAGATAGACAGACAAGATGATCAGGCTCCTACAGAAGAGATGAGGATTCTTTTTGTTCCCTTAGGAAAAGGCAGTAAGATCTCAAACAGGTTGATTGAGAAAGGATGTGGGGAGGAAGATGTCAATGGATCAGATCTGCTCTGTTTTCTTCTACTGTGATCCTATCCACCCTAAAAAATAGGGGAAGTGATCTAGGAAAGGCAATGGAGATGCGATACAGCCCCAGAAAGGAGACCAGGGAACACTGAAAGAGAACCTGAAGAGCGAGATTAACTGCTGGGCAGGATGACAGTTATGGCAATGATGACCTCCTGTAACAGGGAACAAAACCATATTCAAGTCTCTAATGGTAGACAACATCACATGCACAGGATAGACGGGGAGTGAATGTTAAAAAATTTGGAAGGACCCAAAGTCCATTCAGCAGCAGCACCACAGCAATGACACTGGCAAGCTGTTTACTCAAACATTGTCTTTCAGTTCAACTCAAACACTGACTTGACAAAGTATTTCACAGTAAGACTTTGAGATCAGACTGTTTCAAACACTGAAGAGTTTTCTCAAAACCTGTGCAAAGACTGAGAGTCAGGTCACATGCTTAAAACTAGCTCCCTCAGAAGCCAAAACATAATTCTGGTGCCTCAAGTCAGTGTTTAAGATAAGTAGGGTAAAGCCAGGCCTAAGGTTACATTTACCCAGCTGAGAGCAAACAGACCCATGTTTGTCTGTCCAGTGCTCAGAGATGACCAGTGACCAGTCCAGAAGAAGCCATGTTAACTATAATGCTTGCACATTCTGCCTTCCAGCAGCTTTGCCTTCATGAAGGCACCTTGTTAACGCAGCTTCCAAACTGTGACAGTCTATCCTATGAGCTCAGGGCAGCTGAAAACATCTTCACCCATTGCTGTCTCCAGATATTCTTTCATCCCCAGAAGTAAAAGGTTCTTGAAAGCCATCAGGGAAGTAAAACAAAAGCTAGTGGTAGAAACCCATACCAGACAATCAAAAGACAAATTCTTATGACAGGAGACATGACACCTATCGTCAAAGCTCTCAAGTCAATGCTGGTTTCCCATTTTGAGGCACCACCAGGCTTTTTGAAAGCTGTTTTTAAGCTGGTAACACTGTTTTTCTACATATTCCTAACTGGAAGAGATAAAAGAGGCAGAAAGATCTAAAAGCGATCAAGCTGAAGATCTATTAGTGTTCCTATCACCAGTTCAAAAGAGTTTGCAGGTGTTGCGGTAAGGGGAGGGGGAATACATCCTCTTTTTAAAGAGAAGGAAAAAAACCCACAACCATAGTGTTCTAAGGCTTCTAGGTGGAGTTCCTTTAAAAGGAAAAAGGATAAATACCTCAGACCAAAAGGTATAAATTATGGGCTTAATTTCATCCCCTTGCCAGTCTGCTTTGTCCCATGCCACAGCACAACTGATGGATTCAGAGATCACCTCTCAGCCACCCTCCATGCCCAGCTTCAACCAGGCTAGCCAGGCCCCAACTCACCGGTGTTCAGGAAAGAGAATATATAAGATAATATCTATCAAGGCATACCTTGTTTTTAAAGGTTCTTGACATTACTGTCATAAATTTCTTCTTACTCAGTTCTTCTAATTATTTCTCGAATCTTTTTCACTTTGTATCTTCACTAATGCAACTTAAGAAGTTCCATTTTTTATTATTATTTTATTTATTTACACCTCATGAAAACGACATAGAAGGCAAATGTCTGCAGAATTTATTCAAGGAGTGCAAACATCAAAGAAAATTTTAAAACTTGAGTGGACTTACTCTACAAAGGCCAAATTTAAAAAGAAGTTAAGATTTAACCAACCGAAATCTAGGGTAAAGAAATGCAGTTCTCATGGAAGTCTTCTAACAAGTTAATCAGTAGGTTATATCATTAAGCAAGAAATGGAGTCCTTCACATTCAACTAACATTAACACAACTGATGTTTTACTTTTTAAGGAACTAAAGTCAGAACACTTGGACTAGCTGTAACTTAGGAGTGCATTTTGTCTTTCTAGGTTCAAAGCCACATTAGGCAGTGTTTCTGAAGTTTAATATTGTTCAGCCAGAAAGTAGTCTGTCCATCGCTGAAGTAAGGCTGTGAGCCTAGAATTAAGATTCTTTTACATCTATTCCACTCTCCTTTAAAGAGCAAATTAAAGACTAGTTCAAATAATTTCATAGAATCATAGAATGGTTAGGGTTGGAAGGGACCTCAAAGACCATCTAGTTCCAACCCCCCTGCCATGGGCAGAGAAATCCTCCACTACACCAGGTTGCCCAAAGCCCTAGCCAAACTGGCCTTGAACACTTCCAAGGATGGGGCATCCACAACTTCTCTGGGCAACCTGTTCCACTGTCTCACCACCCTCTGAGTGAAAAATTTCTTCCTTAGATCTAATCTAAATCTGCCCTCTTTCAGTTTGAATCCATTGCCCCTTGTCCTATCACTACACGCCCTTGTAAAACGTCCCTCTCCAGCTTTCCTGTAGGCCCCCTTCAAGTACTGGAAGGCTGCAATAAGATCACCACGGAGCCTTCTCTTCTCCAGACTGAACAGCCCCAACTCTCTCAGCCTGTCTTCATAGCAGAGGTGCTCCAGCCCTCTGATCATCTTCGTGGCCCTCCTCTGGACTCATTCCAGTAGCTCCATGTCCTTCTTGTGTAGGGGACTCCAGAGCTGAACACAGTATTCTAGGTGGGGTCTCACGAGAGCAGAGTAGAGGGGCAGAATCACTTCCCTCGACCTGCTGGCCACGCTTCTTTTGATACAGCCCAGGACACAGTTGGCTTTCTGGGCTGCCAGTGCACATGCTGGCTCATGTTGAGCTTCTCATCCACCAGCACTCCCAAGTCCTTTTCCTCCGTGCTGCTCTCAATCCATTCTCTGCCCAGCCTGTACTTGTGCTTGGGATTGCCCCGACCCATGTGCAGGACCTTGCACTTGACCTTGTTGAACTTCATGAGGTTTTCACAGGCCCATCTCTCCAGCCTGTCAAGTTCCCTCTGGATGGCATCCCTTCCCTCCAGCGTGTCCACAACACCACACAACTTGGTGTCATCTGCAAACTTGCTGAGGGTGCACTCGATCCCACTGTCCATGTCTCCAACAAAGATGTTAAATAGCACTGGTCCCAGTACCGACCCCTGAGGAATACCACTCGTCACTGGTCTCCACGTGGACATTGAACCATTGACCACAACTCTTTGAGAGCGACCATCCAGCCAATTCCTTATCCACCAAGTGGCCCATCCATCAAAACCATGTCTTTCCAGTTTAGAGATAAGGATGTTGTGTGGGACAGTATCAAATGCTTGTTTTCTATGTGCCTTAGCATAGTCGCCAGGAGGATCTGCTCCATGATCTTGCCAGGCACAGAGGTGAGACTGACTGGCCTGTAGTTCGCTGGGTCTTCTTTTTTCCCCTTTTTAAAGATGGGGGCTATGTTTCCCTTTTTCCAGTGATTGGGAACTTCACCAGATTGCCACGACTTCTGAAATATGATGGATAGTGGCTTAGCAACTTCATCTGCCAGTTCCCTCAGGACCCGCGGATGCACTTCGTCAGGTCCCATGGACTTGTCCACCTTCAGGTTCTTTAGATGGTCTCAAACCTGATCTTCTCCTACAGTGGGCGGTTCTTCATTCTCCCAGTCCCTGCCTTTGCCTTCCGTGACTTGGGCCATGCCGCTAGAGCTCTTGCCAGTGAAGACTGAGGCAAAGAAGTCGTTGAGAACCTCAGCCTTCTCCATGTGCCCACTTACATTGTATAAAACCAGAATGTGATGCTATGGTTTGAAACTGATGAGCTGATACAAGTACCACCGACAGTGTTTCACACATATGATCTGTTACCTACAGGCATACTGCTGCCACTTCATCCATTTTTTAATATTTTATTTATATGCTATTTGATTACATGTCAAGAGACATCAAAAGGGTTAAGGGAACATGAAATAGTACCAGAAAGCCCGAGTTATTCCAGGTAGATTGTTGCTATTCAAAAAACTATCAACACAACACCACTGTCTTCAACTACCTGAAGGGAACACACAGAGAAGCCAGATTCTTCTCAGAGGACAAGGTGCAAGAGACTACAGTTGCAAGAAGGGGAATTCCAATTAGATATTAGGAAAGAAGCTTAACAATGAGGGTAATCAAATGTTGTAACAAGTTACCCAAAGAGTCGACAAGTGTTTATCCTCAGAGATATTCAAAACTCAACTACGCAAATCCTGAGCAAGCTGATTAAGTTGGTCCCACAGCAAGTTGGACCAGATGACTTCCACAGGTACCTTCCAACTCAAAATTACTTTGATTCTGCAACGTTTGCCTGATTCCTGCCATGATCTGATGGTGGGAGGGATGGATGATGTAGCCTCTGATTTAATCTGAAGTAGCATGCAGGACCTTGTTCAAAAATCTTACTGCTGAAGAGTCTCTCTAAGAGTAACAATAGCATATTAAGATTCAACATCTCTGTAGGAGCAACAAGAGCCAAGAACTCCATCACAGTTGTGCTTAGCTTCAAACGAAGATACTAAAATAAAAGTGAGAATACTAAGGAGAGGCAAAGTTGACAATAAGAATCAGACCCTTACAGGTAGCATACAGAGAAAGTAAAGACATCATATGGACATACTAGGCATTAAGAAACACTTGAAAGAGCAAAAGAAAACAGGCAAAACTAGGAGAGTCTACCAGAAACAAGGTGGCAGCCTTCACTAAGTTGGGGCAGAACCCAAATGAACATGGCCATGTGGGACTGTTAATTTGTCAAAGTCAGACAAAACAAAGCAGACTTTCCCCTCCCTGCAATTTACAAGAGAAATAATTAAAAAAAAAAAATCCCTTCCTTCTTCAAAGTGCATGAAGAAGAATGCATAGGACCAAGAGATAATAAGAGCAAAGAAGGACAATCATCTGAAAAACACACACAGAACAGTGATTTCTCTGCAGCTGTTCTGTTTCTCCTTTTAATCCTTGCAGAAGACTGAAGCCTTAATCTTGAGGACTCCCAGGGTCTGTCTCAAGTCTTAGAACAGAGGAGAGGGGAACCAGAACCAAGGTACTAGGACATGTTTTGAATACCCAACAGTGTAACTGTGATATACAACTGCTCACTTGATTATGCGCTATTTTGGTACCAAAGAGCAGAAGAGTGGCAAGCACGATGCAACTTTTAAGGGAACTTCAACACAGATCTCAACAACGAGCCTGTAAGCCTTATCTATCAAGCAAGTAAAGAGAAAGGGTGGCACTGAATGAGTACTACATAAATGGGGAAGAATCAAAGGAACTTTCTCAGAGGGAAGTCCTGACCTAGTAGATCTCTCTAAAGGAAGGGGCAAGCACAGGCACAGGCGTCATGTAGCTGATGCAGTCAGTGTGAATGCCCAAAAGTCTTTCAACAAAAAAATAATAAAAGCCTTCAAGGAAGTTAACTGGTCACAAGTGAGATCACAAGTGGTCCTCTCATGGACAGTAACTAGTAAAGAGATAGTAAGCAGACAGGAGGAAGAACAGTCAGTTCTCACTCAGCAAAAGATGCTGATCAGCACTGTTTCACAAATATCTGTGGCCTTTGTTATACCCATTCATAAATGACCCAAAAGTTAGCTCATAAAATTAAGTCGGTCGTCAGCATTACAACAAACACATATGGAACGACTTCACGCAATTGAATGACTAGATGCTAAATTTGCAAATTAAACTCAGTAAAGGTAGATGATATATATGTGAAAGCAATAATATGAACTGACAAGCTCTGAGCTCGTTACTGATAAAGGAGTAAGATACTGGGGTAACAGTATGCAGTTTCAGGATCTGGAGAAAAGGAAGTAAACACAAAATATGGTATCTGTAAAAATCTATAGTGCATTCACACCTTGACTCCTGTGTGAGGCTTTGCTCTGCCTCCCATTCTCTCCCCCTCCACCTCAACAACTTGGGAGGAAGAAAAGGTCTGGAAATCTGTTGCCTTTCAATTCAATTTATTATTAGGGATGTGTTGCAGCTAAGCAGACTGTAGGATTTATGGCCTGAAACAGTAAAAATTGCAAACTCTTGGGTGTAGCAAACATACATGTAGGGATAGTTAGTGTACAACACTGGAATAATTCTAGGGGACTATATAGGGTAGAACACGCCAAGTCCAATGCATTGGACTCATTCATATTTTATCCCAGAAACGGTCCCTGATTCACCTATTCCCTGAATTATGTCCATGCCAGTGAGCACACTAATAGTTACGCAGCCATAGACTACTAGATTCAGTAATATAGCTTGTTACCCATCCCAACTTTTCTTAGCAGCACAGATTCCAGCCCTATATATCGACCCTGTTTTTAATATTCTAACACTCTGTCGGAGAGCTGCTTTTGGCTACAGTGCTCCCTCACAGTCAGAACAGAAGTCAGCCCTGGGCATAGCCATATTCCCTGCCTTCCCAAGGTACCTGGGAGGAAGAAACACTTCAGCTTCAGCTCTAAAATGTGTAGTGTTCCCTAAGAGATAATCTCTCCCCCAAGAATCTCCTGCCCTCTTCCTGTCATATTCATTTTTTAACAGGTACAGTCTTTGTTACACACGGAGGTCAGCAAGTCTCTCTTGGCTTAGCCAGCCACCAGCCTCTTCCAACATAATACAAAAGAAACTTGCAAGGACTCTTGAAAGGGAAATCCTGCAAAAGGTATCATCTCCCATGTTAAGAGATGATTAAAATTAAAGTTCTTTCTAGGCTAGAAAGAACTTTAATAAGCACAACCATCCTTATGTGGTCAGGATGTTGAACTCTCCATTGCCCATCGACTGCACAGCACAGCTCGAGATCATCTTTCTAAACTGTTTGCTAGGAGTTGTCAAATCTTTGCTTACCTGAATGAAAGTAGCACCCTCTACTGCTGCCTTCAGGTCTGTATAGACGCTAATGAGAGCCAACTGCTGCTCCGCACTCAAAGCTCCTTTCAGGAATTCCGACTCCTCCAGCTCTTTCAGTTGTTTGCTGACAGAAACAACACACACATCTAAGTACTTTATCATTGTTAAGCCACCATTAATTTTTTAAAAAGCTTCTTAACAAACCAGTAGTAGTATGCTATTTGCCATGCCACCATATGTATTTGTACTTAAAAATATAAAGGTTAGTTTCAGTCATTTCTCTCTGCTCCCTCCATCTTACACCATTTTTCTTCTCTTCAAGCATGGAGAGCTCTAAGGTCTACTCCTAGACACAAGTTTGTCACCACCTCAAACCTGTTTTCACTGGTGCAGGATCAACAAGAGTTTTTCCATGCATATTTATTGAGAAGAGAGTTCCCTTTAATTTTTTTTTTTTCCAGTTTTACAAGCAACAGCTTTTTTGTTATGAAGCCTCACTGCAGGAACATTGCTTAACTGTCTAGAAATAAACACACACATTCCATACAGAGTCCTTCCTAAAAACCCCACACTCCTACAAAGGTAATGATTACAGAGCAAGTGTCAGAAAACTCAAGCAGTTACTAAATTGAGTGGCCAGAGCTTGAAATGAATGCTCAAGTATACACCATTGCAAGGGCTGGACACGCCACTTTCTCAGAAAAAGTCTCTGCAGTTTGAAACCCTCGAAAGTCCAGAGAAAGCAAGCCATTTTCAAAACTGCTAAAAGTCACTTAAAGGAGCAATATTCACAGAAATTAAGTGGAATTAAATGATCTGATCCCTATCAACCTAAAGCTATTTCATGTAGACATTATCACCGCTAAATCTGCCAGTTGCATCAAGCTAGAACTCCTCTGAGCCTTTGGTTATTATTCAGCAAAAATTGCTCATCCTGAAGAGAGGAGGAAATCGAGCTAATAATTAGCAGCAGGAAAAAAAATAAGTAATTATTAATAATCTTTTCCTCTCCCTGCCAATCTAGTTCTGAAGCTTTGGCTTCTTTTGGATGTCTTTTTACATGATAAATAAATTGCACTTGCCACCCAGTTGGAGGGTGGAAAAACTGTAGCAAACTGAGAAGCTGTACAGCCCGGGAAAAGCCAGCGTATTTTTGTACACCACAAATCGTCTAACTGCATACAGAAATAACCAGTGATCCATCACGTGTTTCCTAAGAGACTGGAGCACTGGCGCACAGATGACAAGTCTTCATTACAGGCTTCATGGGACAGTACACGTGAAATGAGGAGAACTTATTTACACAGGCCCAGATGATCTCCACTCCTAGCCACACCTCAGTCCTTAATACACCTGTCCAGGCCCCTCCATGTATCCGGAGAGTAGCACGGATTTATTTTTGTATCTAGAGAACTCAGAGGAGGTGCGACCCTCTATGTTTGTCATGATCTACAGCAGCCAGAGACAGACGCCTGCCTTAGTCCTTACCAAGCAGGGGAGGCGGCCAGTCACTAAACTGGGATGTCAGCCCCAGGCTGCTTCTCCAGTCCAGCTCCAGCACTTGCAGCCTGCGGCAGCTTTTCCTCACCCCCTGCCAGTGACACCGCAGCCACCTTTGCATCAGCAATCCTAAACAAAGCAGACAGGGATCAACAGGTCTCAGCTCTCA
This sequence comes from Tauraco erythrolophus, assembly GCF_009769465.1. Taxonomy (NCBI): domain Eukaryota; kingdom Metazoa; phylum Chordata; class Aves; order Musophagiformes; family Musophagidae; genus Tauraco; species Tauraco erythrolophus. The sequence continues at coordinate 116,873,710 of NC_141465.1, read as the reverse complement.
GTTGCTTTAGGATGTGGCAGGTGTCATCTATATTTTTGAAGCAGCATTTTAAATTACTTGAAAAGAGTGGGACGTAGATCGTTGCCTCTTGTCTTTTTTCTCTACTCTTTCCAGGCCATCTGCTGAGATACGCGTGATAACGCACTCTCACTTTGTCACACCATCCTTTTATTTAGAGCTCAAACCTGTCACAAATATTGAGTCCATAGATCAGATAAAAATATTAAGCTTCCTCCTCCAGATTACTTAAATGAAATGAGTGGGATTCAGCTCACCTACCCTGTCAGCATGCACATCGTCTTCAGCTCTCTTTCAGAGAAGGGAGAGCTAATTGTTTCAGGTGCATTTGTCTGACCTGTTTAAAAGCATTAAAGTATGCAATTCATCTTGTCTTATGATGGATGCATCTTTTTCTCTCCTCAAATAAAAGCTCAGAATGAGACATTTAGACCACAGTATTCTGAAGTCAAAGATGAAAGCTCGCAGGGATTTATTTAAAGACAATACAGTTCCTACTTAACAACACAGAAGCAAGTCAAACCTCAGCAGAGATTCACCAGGCCCTAAGATCTTTAGCTTGAACTGGCTCACCAAATCTACCAGTAACTTCCAAAGAATCAGAATTTTGCTTCGGCATCCATGTAGTTACATTGCGTCCAAGAAAATACAGCAAATACAGGCTCTACCACTTTTATCGTGGCTTTATTAAGAGGCCATAAACATCTGTTGCTCTGCAAGTTGCTTTGGTGTCCTTTCTCTTCTCCGTTACTTTGAGTGGAAGAACACTTGTTTCCCAGCAAACAAAGCAGCTTCCTAATATATCTTTCCGACAGCAACCCAGAGCAGCAACACCTTATCCTGGCAGCAAGTGCATAAAACAAACAAAAAACCACAAAAAAACCCCACACACACAAGGTAAGGAGCACTCAGTTGCCACTTAGCAGTAGCCAAAAAACTCAGAGCAGTTCTGCCTCTGGTTTAGCACAACAGTCAGAACGCTTTCTGATCACCATGGACTTTGCACATTAAATTAAAGGATTTCCAATAACTTGGGAGCAGGTAAGATGTCAACAGAGGCTCCATTTGAAGACAGTAAAGGTGACAGTGCACCATTTAAACCAGAACATGCGCCCATATTTCAAATTGGGAAAAGCAAAACCACCACCAACAAAAATCCACATGCATGTGCACACACAGTGCTGACTCCTACAAAAGCATTAACTTTCTCCTCTTCAATGAACTGCTTTAGCAATTAACTCTTGATAATTATTTCTGCACTGCAAGTTCTAAATTGCCTCTTTATTTTTGTCAGAGCTGATCATTGACAACGATTTTTAACTCTTAGGTCGAGCACGCCTGAGCAAACAGCTGGCACTGCATTCTGTTTATGTTGGATGAAAGCTTTGAAAAGCTGGAAAAAGAAGCCAAGAGTCATACACTCTTTAGACACTGCTCAGGTCTGTCCTCTTTGCTTCCCTGGCATCCTTTAGACTTGGCACCCAAATTAGTATTCCTACCAGTTTATGGAGTCCAACACTGATGAAAAGAACTCCATTAGTAGCCTTCTGCCTCTTTTCTCAAACACAGATTTAGGCTCAACAACCCAGACCTTTCCTAACCAAAGCTAAACCAGTAAGAAATTCTTCTCTGGTAAGTTTTGTTTACAAACACTTCAAGAAAGAAAAAAAAGAAAATAAAAAAAAGAGGAAAAAAGTGCTCAAACACACACCCCTCCATGCAGCATCACAGAAACAAGCAGGAAATCCATTTGGTTTCTTAAAAACACAGCAAACAGACAGCTGGAAAGCAGAGACTTCTACCTTTGAGCAATCTATATGGTAAGGAATAGGAAACACGAAGCTTCAGCTCCATTTTCCAACCTACCACGGTACATCACAGCTTGCTAGGCAGGAGTTCCACCCAAGACTTAAGGCTTCCAACACACTAAAGGTGCCAGTGCTTCATCTCTAAAGAAACAGGTGCACCTAAACTAGAGTATCCAAACTTCTCACTCCTTCACACTTTATGAGACGAGATGCTAAGGAACAAATCATAGAATTATTTAGGTTGGAAAAGACCATTAAGATCATCGAGTCCAACACATCGAGTTAACCTAACACTGCCAAGTCCACCACTAAACCATGTCCCTAAGCACCACATCTACATGTTTTTTAAATACCTGCAGGGATGGCGACTCAACCACTTCCCTGGGCAGCCTGTTCCAATGCTTTACAACCCTTTTGGTGAAGAAATTTTTCCTAATATCCCATCTAAATCTCCCGCGGCGCAACTTGAAGCCATTTCCTCTAAGTCAAAAGGTCTTAACAATCCATTCATCAGAAGTTCATTTCCCAGATGTACTTGCCTAAATCTAGAATCCTCCTCTTTCTCACAGGCTGCATATCACTTTTAAAAGACAAAAATCAGAATTTGAGTTTGAAAAGACCACAACAGAATTGTTTCTTTTGGTGAAGAGGGTAAAGTCCTGGTTCACTTTCTGTGCAATATGACACTAGTCTCATCCTCCCTGGTCCTCTGAAACTCTGCTCCATGACTGCAACTGAGGGATTGGAACAGGCTGGAGCAACACACTAAGAGATCTGACTCTTAATTTTTTTGCACAAGTTTTTACAGGAGTTTATAGCACCTGTCTCCTGTTCCATACCTTTCCTTCTCTGCCAGTGATGACCATCCTATCGTTTCTGTCATAAGCCATCACACACTACACTGTGCACCAAGAACACCATTTCTTATTAAACCTGCAAAACGACCATCTTCATACTTTGGAACATAAGGCTAGACTGATTTTTCCTCCTAAACAAAAGTCTTCCTGTTAACATCACCAATCTTCATGCGAGTCATTTATTTAAATTAATATAGTTATTTAAAGCATGGAATAGGAGATACAATTTGTGCATTACTTGAATTTTGGCCTTCCTTTCCAGGAAAACTTTTTTTGTCCCTACCTTCACCAATATATTTATTGACATTCTGGCTGTTTTGTTCCACAAATTAATTTTAAGTCTTCCAAATGCTAAATCCTCTCTATATTCTCCCGAGGTATCAGACCACCCACACTTTTGTGTCAGAGGAAGGGAGCTTCCCCTGGTATTTACTATGCGTGAAGGCACAGACCAGACCGGTTTGCACATCCAGCAGTGCACCACTGACCTCTACTGGATGACTTCTTATTCAAGGCAGCCTAGACTTCAGAGTGATCATCTCTCAGGATGACCAAAGACTGACGTCATTGCAGCCATGTCCATTGAACACACCACAGGGCTTTGCAATTGTATTTAAGAGTTTGACTAATACCTGTAAGGTGTTTTAAGAACAAAGACTTCATATCCATAAGAAAATACTACTTCCTTTTAGAGCCCACACTTTGCCTACCTCCAGAGTTTTACTGTTGCACCTGACTGTTCATGATCTCTAAAATAGAGATCTACAGTTCACATCCTTGCTTCTGACCATGCAGATGCAACCAAAACCTGAGTCTCCCATGCAGTCACAGATACACTGGCTGAAAGGGGCCCGGGGAAGTCTCCAGTCCAGCTTGCACCTGTAGCAGAACTATTGCTAACACAAGATGAGGTTAGCCTTGGTTTGGTGAAGCCAAGTCTTGAAAGCCTTCAGAGATGGAGATTTCACTAGCTTTTTGGACAGCCTGTTACTTCTGCATATCAGGCAAATGTCAACAATCATATACGCCAGCTGTCCAGGGGACTGGCTAGCACACAGGAATGTGGTGAGAAGACACCATTTCCCTCCAGAGACATTTTCGGCTACAGAATGACCAGGGAGAACCTTTGGCAACACAGAACCTATCCCCTTCCAAAGCATATTAACAAATCCTCTAATTAGTTCTGCAAATGAAGCAATTTTCCCCAGCTAGTGAACTGCACTTTTCAGGAGGTGAGGGGTGGAAAAAAATGAAAGGTAGAATCAAGTCCATGATTTAGCACAAGCTTGATGTGCCAGTGTCAGGCACTCAAGATAAAAATATACTTTGGTAAGAATTGTCTACTTATAAAGTGCCCCCTCAAAGGAGATACATAAAACTATCAAGGAAAACCTAAGGCAAGCTGCATTTCACCCTTGATATAAATTCAGTGTCAATACAATACAGCAACACAGACCAGAGACTGGAAGAGGAAGCCAGCTTGGGAAAAGGATCTAACCTCAGCCATGGAACGTGCCATGAGCTAGGGAAAGAAAGTGAAGCCTATATCAGTGTACTTCTCATGCTACAAAACTGATCCAGTAAGCTTTTCCTCTCTTTACACAAAGAAAACATAAGAGGGCACCAGACAGCAAGAAGTAATGTACATTCAGCTGTCTTGTCTAGACACTAGCCTCCTCCTGGAAGGAGAAACATGATGAGCTTGAGTAATGGAAGGAAAAAGTCTTTCAAAACTCTGCCTATAAGGAAGTCATGGGCATAGATATGGTTTACTTCCTTGGCCTCGCAGCCTGTCATACATAGGGCAATTTGTTACAAGTTCCAGATCCCCGTTCACTACAGTACAGAATTCTTGGAGTACTTCTCTCCACTTGATCATGGGTGTGCAGGGAAATAGTACTTTCTTCTGGCCTCTGCAGTTTGTCAGTTTTTCACAGCAATTGTGCTCCTACAGCACAGAAAGAGTTAAGGTTGCTTAGTGCAATACTGCAATTTATTATTTATCCAGTTCAATAAAATTTATGGTTAAATTAATACTGAATAAAGAGAAGAAGTATGATATTCCAATCTCAAGACTGTTGGCTCCAACTCTTTAAAGGCCTAACATCCTTGAACCATGCAGAAGAGCAATCTATAGTCAGATGCAGCTGACATGCAAATAATTCTCACTGAACAGCCTCACTTTTGAGTTTAGATGCAGCACCACACAACCTTAGCACCATGTATCAGTTTTCAGAAGGCAAAGTTTTACACAAGTCCATTCTGGAAGAACAGAACTCACTAATAACTTACTTTCAATTAATTAAATTTAATTTAATTTAAATTTAAGGGAGAGGGTCCCTATTCTTTAATAGGCAGTCAAAGCTGCTTCCCTTCCAATCAAGTATTTCCATGTTTGAGACTACTATTGCATTTCACTTGCGTCTATGTAATAAAAGTAGCAATAGTAGTTTTATGTGCCCATATCCCTAGACGTAATTATCACTTTACAAAGTCAACTTCAATCTACCCCAGAAAATTTTTCTACTTGCACTAAGAGAAAAAAGGAAAGATAAGACAGAAAAGAACTTCTAACATAAATTTACTGTTCAGTGCAGTTGAATATAATAATGTAGTCGAAAAAAAGAATATTCTCTTTATATTTTAGCACAGACTACTTCTTGAGGTCTCATAGCATTTTTTTTCCTCAAGTTAGCTATAGCCTTTATGCACACAACTGTTTGGTTTTTATACATTAAAAACAGTTACCTGCTCCTGTGTCCTAGAGGAGATATAGTTCTGTATCTAAGCAAATGCCGTATTTAACCAGCATCTACTTCTAGAAAGATATCACAGAATGCATGTGCAAATATCCAAGATTTAGTGCTCTCTTCAGAGTCAAATGAACTTCCTCCCCTTGCAATAGTCTTTCATTGTATATGTAAAAGCTGTTCTATATAAAATACGAACCAGTTACATACGGGAAAAAAATACAGCATTTCCAAGGTAATTAATGAGTCTCTATCAGTAGCATAATTATGATTTTCTAATTCTCATTATTTTAAAGCTTATCAATCTTGCATTGAAACCAGAATCACACTGACTTAGAATAACGCATACTGGATAAGCAAAGCTACATTTTCTAAGGCAGGTTACTACGGCGTGCGTTCAGTAGGTCAAGTGTGGCATAACGCTGTTCACTAGTTTGTTTCTTCAGCAGAACAAAAGGTTGTTCCATTAGAGCAGGCACTGGTTAATAACGCCACTGGTACACTCCGTTCAATCCAATGTGTGCTCGTTTTGTGTGTCAGGGCGCTGGCTACCACATGTCTGTCAACAGGTAAATAGGTAGCAAAACCATCACACCATGTTAGGTCTCAGTAAACACGGTCTCCATTTCTTTCTGTATCTGGTCTACTGATACTGTATTTCCACTTGTTTCAGTAGATCCAAATTCCACGCTTTAATCTAACTTTTTACCATAACCAAGCATTTCCAATAAATTTCTAGTAGGTTTCAGATTTTCCATGCAGATACATGCAGGCTCTCATGATCACTGTACATCCATCCCAGACTCGTTCCAGTCCTCTTGCAGGACTGCACGCCCCTGCTGCCCACCTACTGTTGTCCAAGAGCTGAATTCATTAGGGTGATGAACCCTGAGATGTTCTGATTTTATATAGAGGGCAACAAGTTGCAAGTCAATGTACTAAAAGTCAGCCACATAAAATAGTTAATAAATACTTAAGTATCATTTCTGCCAAAGAAGTATCTCCTTTTAGAAGTAAATTGAATGCTGTTTACTACTCAAATCCCACTTTTGTTTAGAAAAGAAACTACAAGTAGTCCTCTGTACACTCCAGTTTCTCCTTAAAATGTAAAGTACCTCCACACACTAAAGTTCACAGACTGCAGACTAGAGGGGAATAAATACTTTTCAATACTAAAACAAAATAAACCACAAAAACCCTAAGCCTAAAAACTTTCCTAAAAGTACTAGCTATTTGGTGGGAAAGAGTAAGGCAAATCCCAGCAAGTCCAGAGAAGTAGCCACCAGGTGGCCTTGTCAGACAGCTCCAACGGGCATTCCCTCACCACTCTGTCCTGCAACCCCTCATTACCTGCTCAAGCTCCAGCTCTTACACAAGTATCATATCAGTAACTCAGAAAGGATTTCCTGCAGGTTGCATGCTATGAAGTCAGTGCAAAGAAGTTCAAGTTGACAGGCTGAGAGAGTTGGGGCTGTTCAGTCTGGAGAAGAGAAGGCTCCGGGGTGATCTTACTGCAGCCTTCCAGTACTTAAAGGGGGCCTACAGGAAAGCTGGAGAGGGACTTTTTACAAGGGCATGTAGTGATAGGACAAGAGGCAATGGATTCAAACTGAAAGAGGGCAGATTTAGATTAGATATAAGGAAGAAATTTTTCACTCAGAGGGTGGTGAGGCACTGGAACAGGCTGCCCAGAGAAGCTGTAGATACCCCATCCCTGGAAGTGGTCAAGGCTGGGTTGGATGAGGCTTTGGGCAACCTGGTGTAGTGGAGGGTTTCCCTGCCCATGGCAGGGGGGTTGGAACTAGATGATCTTTGAGGTCCCTTCCAACTCTAACCATTCTATGAGTCTATGAAGTTGGACTGTATTTTGATAGATACAATCATTAACATACTGGTTGAAGAAACTGCATAGCTTGTATTCTTCGCATAAAACCTACGTTGTCCTGAAACGAGACCTTTTAACTAGGACCTTACAGCTGCCAAGACACACAAGTTAATTATAAGTTGAGTTAACAACACCTTACATAAAAGGCAAAACTTGCCTTGAACTCCTATGGGACAGCACATGCAGGCATAGGCCAGTACAGACCCACCCAACTAGCACATGACATTTTATGCTTCACTTTTCCAAGCCAAAAACCTTGGAAGGCTAAAGTCCTCATTTTACTATTAGAAAAAATTAGGGCCAAGTGAAAACTGCCCCCTCCGCAATAATTCAGAATTTCATAATGGCTATCACTGTGACAGCAATTCTGCACAGAAACACAAGTGTCTGTCATCTAGGTGTAGCAATGGAGATGCTCGGTCTGACTAACACCTACCTGGAAAGAAAGGTTTGGGGAAAGAAAAAAAAAATTAAAAAAAATTATAGGACTCTTTCATTATCAAGCCTTTTTTAGCAAATCTCACTAGTTTTCACACACTGTTTAACTTTTGAACTCTAACAACTGAACAGACCTACAAGGGGCTCCTGAAGTCACTCCTCCTTTCTGTAAGCCTTGTTACAGAAAAAAACAATCAGAATGCAACACACTACAACCCTTTTTCGGGTGCAGCCTACTCCCCATACCAGCTGACACACAGCAGCTGACATATTTCACTCCAAGGCACCATGAAGGGAGGGCTGACGCATTTAGGTTGATGCTGATCATGAAGCAACTTGAATTTTAGCATTAAATGTCAATACAGCATCATAAGATTGTGCACAGAACCACTATAAATGCACTCTCTCTCTGCAAGGCATACAAAATCCTTATTTCCAGGACAAGCAAGACGACAGTGAATAGGACCAACCAGACACTGCTCCTTCTAACGTAAGAACTAGGGGCCAAACAAAGCAACTCATGTGCCAGGTTTAAAACAAACTATGGGAACAGCTCTTCACACAGTAAGCAGTAAACCTGTAGAACACAAAGTCCTTTGGCAAGGATGCCACAAAAGGATTTACACAGGTTCAAGGAAAGGTTAGAGAAATACTTGGAAGAAATCTGTTACTGAATACACAAGTAACTTCTGGGCACTGAAGGTTGGGGAAGGGGAGCAGGACTTGAACTCGTAGCTCTGTCATGTACCAAAAGCATGTGGCTTTAGCCAAAGTGCCACAGGTCAACAAAGTAAAGGGCTGGAGGACTGCTGGCCTGAAAAAGCGTGATTGTTCTTGTGTTCATGCTCTCAAAATTTGCTCCTTCTTAAAGACACTTCCCAGTCTCTACTAGAACTGATCAGTAGATGCTTCTTTAGTGGAACTAGCAACCTGTTCTTCTAGGACTCAAAAATATTAGTTTAAGAATTAAAAAAATTCTAGTTATGAGATACTAATAATTGTATTAAGGCTCCTCAGCAATCCATACTAACTTACTTCCATTTTGAAAGTCTCTGTTGTCTTTCTATACAAAAACCTCTTATGTTCAAGTATTTTAAGCTTAGCCTACAGATAACCTAATCACAGTGAACATCGTTTCAAGAATTTGGATCTGAATTTAAGCTCTTAAATCATTACTTAAGAATTAAAGTGCTCTTCAGAAGTGTCACTAGGAGATTCAGGACCATAGTTCTTCTGATCTTAACAAGACCTGTACTTCTAAGTTAAAGCCTTCTTCCAAGCTTAAAATCTATGTATCCTTAAATAATAAGATGTAGCTGTTCATTCATCATTACAGAAATCCCACATTTTCATTAAAATCAGTCATTTCAAGTCAGGTGACCTACCGAATGCTTTCCAGTGCACTTGTTAGCTGTTGTTGTGCAATATCATACAGTTTCACTTTGAAGCCTCCAGCAGCAAACACCATGGCCCAGCTGCGACCAATAAGTCCACTGAAAAGAAAATAAATATCTGCCAATTAATAAAGAAGCATTTATTTTGGGGAAGGGGGTCTGGCAAGAAAGAAAACAGAGTTTGAACTCTTTAATATTTGATGAAAAGATCAGTTACATTCTCACAGAGAAATATCCTTTGCTAGCTGTGTAGCAGCTTCTCTGAGAGCTGGAAAAAAGATAATGGGGAAGAAAAATGCAAAACAGACAAAGGACAGCAGACTTCAAAACAGCAGGAACCACTACTTTGGGACACCGGACTCAAGTATCAACTTTTTTGTCAACTACAATCTTAACTTGGAGTTGGTGCATGGAATTGCATTAAAGAGTCATTTCGGTTTTGCTTTTTTTTTAAAAATTTTAAAACTCATTTGTTCAGTTCATAGTCTAAAGACTGACACCAGCCCATTGGTCCAAGAGTTCAGGATCCTGCTTCAGACATATTAGAAAACCTAAGGCCCAGCTACCAAAGCCATGGGTCCTCTACAATTCAGAAAGTACCATGAGCATGTCAAAACAACAAAAAAAACCCACAAACAAACACCAACACAAAAAAAACCCACAACATGGGTTTGATACTGCTTTTCCACCTACCACACTCTAGCACTACCCTTATTTTTAGATGAAGCACCCTACCATGATGGAGGCATGCAGGAACACTGCCTACATCTTTTGGTGAAGTCACATTGCTGAGAAATACATAGAGGAAACTTGCAGAAACTGATAATTTTATCATGTCTCTTAAAGCAATGCAGGTTTCAATTTAATTAGATTTATAGCAGGCATCAGCCTCTTCATATGAAAGCACTGATGAACAGCGTAGTAAGCTTAAATCACCTGAGATGACCAAAAAAAGGTACGTTACTCCATAACAGTGACAAGATCAAAACTCCATACCCATGACTGTTACAGTCAGGGTTTTGACAATTACATGCATTTCCTGTCCTTTCCAAGATAATTTTATTTTTAGCATTAAAATTAGCAAACTCTGGCAACCGGAAAATGTTAGGCCATTAGAATTAAAAGGGGAGTAAGAATCAGAGATAAAGCGACAAGCCAGATGAGAAAAGAAGGAAGAGAAAACAGGAACGTGTTCAGTCTCTGGTTTAAATATATTTAAAAAAAAAAAAAAGGAAGAAACCAGGAAGTTTCAGGAAACAGCAGGATCAGTGGAAATAACTGCGGGGGGGGGGGGGGGGGGGGGGGGGGGGAGGGGCGGGGCGGGGCAGGGGAGTGGAACTTTGCATTTAGTGTTCTTAAGTGGACAGCAAGTTCTCATTCAAAACTTACCATTTAAAACAAACACACAACTTCACTACAGTAAGCCCAGACCTCAGCAGTTCTCAGGCAAACTACAGAACAAACACTCTTACAGAAAAGTTAAGGTATGGGTCAAGTTCTGTTAGCTACTGTAGTCTCCTGGCTAACAAATATTTCTAAAATAAAAGCATTTGGCTCACTTAAACAAGCATATCTGAGCTACCAGTGTATTGATAAGTTAGCATCATCTCTCTCAAATTGCATGTTTAAACTGAATTTCCTTTAATCAGTGTTTGACAAAAAAAGAGTTTCTTTTATTTTGATACAGGTTTTTAGGATTGTGGGGTTTGTTTTTCTTTTGAACTACAGTGTACAAAGTAAGTCAAGGGTAGGTATCAGACCTGCACTGTTACTCCATTGTACACAAGAGCAACATTACAACCTGATGTTAGCGTACGTGACCCCAAGACAGTGCTTTCTGACACTTCAAGCACTGTCATTTTGGGTCCAGTGATGAAGTATTAATCATAGAATCATAACGACCAGATTTACTCACACAACTTCTGCAGGCACTACCAGAAATAGTTTTTCTGCCTTCAGTGCAGTTGTGCCACTGTGAGTAACAGCCCAGCTCTCCTGGCCCTTCACACACCTAACAGGGAATGTCAGTTCCTGGAGCACCACTGGTAAGAGCCAGCTTTGTCACTGTCACACAACAGCACCGAGACACATGTCCCAAGACCTCAAGTGGTCTCACTAATAAAGTTTGCTGCAGCCCACGTTTCTAGGACCAAGTTATAGTGCTGCATAGTGTCTAGCACGTTTTCTCTCCCCACCAGATTATTGTTCAAATAAGGAACTTTAATTTTAGTTCAAGAAGAGGATAAAACAAGGCATTTCCCACACAAGTCAGAAACACCACTGTATCTCGTGGCAAGGAGTATTACTGCAGGAGCACCTGAGAAGCTTAGGAGTTTCTTAACGTAGTTGACAAACAGAATCTTAAAGCTGTGCTTGGATTTCTCCACTCATTTTGCACTTATACACACACAGAACATTGCAATGAAAGAGGGCAGCAGTCTTTCAGACCCAAAGGATGACTTACTTCAAGTAGAGATCCTGTGGATGTTCATTTGTTGTTTGTTTTGGTTTTGTTTGTGTTTTTTTTTTTTTTTTTTTAAATAGCCCAGAGCAGTCAGGGACCTGAACAAAGACACTGCCTCTAATGAGCCAAACAGGTGCATTGCCTCAGGTTCCTCAATTCCAGCAGCAGCACGGCCTGGCAGCCGGCCAGACCTCCCTCAAACTGCTCCCGTCCCAGCCCTGCTCCACACGCCAAAACCCACCGACCGCCCCAAGTTGGCACCTCGCTGCCACATCGGACGCCTGCGCCGGCCGGGACCGCTGAGGCCGGAACCCACCTCCCCGCAGGCCAGACCTCGCCTAGAGCCCGAGCCCCTTCGCACGCCCCCGGGCAGCCGCTCCCAGAGCCCCCGGGGCCGAGCCGGGCTGGCACCTCCTCCCTGGGACGCCGCACCTACCCGCGGGAGAGACTTTACCTGCCGATAATCGCAACCTGCGAGAGCTCCATGCCTGCGGGGGCCGGGCCTGGAGACACAGGAGAATCGGGAGACACCGCACCGCCGCTGCCACCTCTGCCTTAATAGGCGCCCGCCCCTCACCCACGGCTCCCGCCATGTCACGGCCGCCCCCATTGGCTCCTGCTACGGACGATCCGATTGGCTCCGCGCCGCGCCCCTCAGCGGCCGCTCCCCGCGCCGCCCGGTGGCCTTCGCTCCCCCGACGGGCCAGGAGCCCGCCCGGAGCGGCCGCGGCGGCCCCTGGGCTCCCGGTTCCCTCTCCCACGCCCGCACGGGCACGGAGAGGCCTCCCCGTCCCCCCTCACCTACCGGCGGCTCTCGCCTGGGCCGCGTCCCAGCTTGCCTCCTTCCCCTCCCCGTTCTCCACAGGCCGCGAGGGGCACGGCCGCGACACCACCATCTCTCACAGGATCAGCAGAGTCTTCCCCAGGAACTGCCGTGTGGTGCTGCCAGCGCTGCTCCGGCCCGGTGGAAAGGCAGGCCCTGCACGTTCACCCTCAGGCTGCAGCAAGAGGTGGCAGGCAAGGGTGGTCACCTGCAGGACGAGGGGCAGGAGGTCAGGCTTTGCCGGGACAGAGGCCTGCCTGTCGTGCCTGCTCTGGGGTGGGACAAGGCTGAGCTTTGGGTAGAGGCCAAGGTTTTACCCTGCTGTTGAAAAGGGTGAATCCCTATGGCCATGTAATCAAAGGTGTTCAGGCACCCCCACGTCAGCTCTCGATGAAACTGACACACCTGTGAGAGTCCGGGCCTTGGGATTCGCAGCTGCCTTTGAGGACGCAAAGACCCTGTCGCACTTTGGCCACAGTACAAGAATACACCAAACCCCCTTGCTATCTATATTTTCACAAGACCACGAATGAATTCCAAAGTAAAGTTCAAATTTGAAACTAATTCCATACCTTTTTCACATTAAGCAAGGCCTTATTATTCTTAAAAATACTTTCTTCTTGAATTCTGAATTAAAAATATTTTTTTGCTGTCCTTGGTTTTTCTACAAAAACTTTAAAATTGTGCAAAAATATGACATTACAATGTTAATGTAATTCTTTAAGCTGCTCTACGATATCTACTGTTCTTGTTGGCATGCTGCAGTACTTATTTTTACTAATTTTGTGTAAGTCCTACTCCTCCACATATTGCTCCTTAATCAGGCTGGATAATCCTGAAAAGATACAAAAGTTAACACTTTGAATGCTTACTTGTTATCAAAGACTACATTACTGTATTCTTAATGTAGCCGTGAAACACTTTAAAGTTTTCTTGTGTTTCTGGCTTTCTGAAAAAAAAAAAAAAAGTTGAAAATTAATACATTTGTTCCCAGAATAAACGTTTCATAGTTACTAACAAAGTTCCGTGAACCTCTGTTTGGCTATCATTTCTTCCAGTTTCTAAGAAAAAAATAAAAGACCTACATAATCACTTTGTACATCCGTTCCCCTCACTAGCACTTTGCTAATTCCAACCACATTCAACAAGGAGACAGAGGTCTCTAAAGTATAAATTCCTAAAGGCTTCATGAAGACCACTCAATGGACAGCAGGTGGAAAACCAAACCAGTTATCTCCTCGACTTCCCGACCTTAACACCACCCATGTAACCTGAGACCTGCCAGTCTCTAGGAAACACAGGTGGAGCAAAGTGGCCATAACTGAGCCGCAGGGAGATTTAAGGAAATGGGACAGAAGGCTTTAGGATGCTCTGCCAGTTCTGCTGCTCATAGCTTTTGTAGGCTGGTGTAGGAAACAATGTCTTCTACAATTTTAGCAAGTACCAGTTTTGCTCCTTTGAACACTATTTCAAAATGGCATGGCTCGGCATGTGTTACAAACACAAAGATCTTTGTCTAGGCAAAGTGTAACTGAAGCAATCAATGTATACATATTTTGTGTACTCATGTTTTTACTTCGAAGAAAAAAAATCAAGCTTCTAGAACATAAAACTAATGTCTCCTGGGCTTTGGAAGTATGGTTTCAGAACAAGCTCACCATTGCTCCCATCTGGAAGTACTTACCAGTTATTTTAATATTCTTTGATCTCCTGAGATGTGTATTTGTACCTTAGTTGTCTTAAGAACTACTGGACTATCAGAGACAAAAGCCGTTACAGATAAACGAATGGATCCAGCAGAGTTAAAAGCTCAGTTAAACTGTTCCGGAGGTGCTACTACTACAGGGGTTTGAGAACTAATCCCAGTTGTGGTAATAGCAGTTATGGGGCCCTTATGTTCCGTTGGCGAATAAAACAAGGGGTCTGTGGTAGTGAAATGTGAATTATATTATTGTCATCTGTATATTAGTGAAAAATCCACATAGCTCTGTGTTTGTTATTTGATTAAGGTTTGCCAGCAGCCATATTCCCCATTCTTTGTGATGACCAGAGGCACTGGTGAGTCCAAACCGTCAACACATTAGTAGGTGAAAAGTGGAGAAAAAGAGAGGCTTGCAAGAAGAAAGGAGACTATAGCACCTTCAGTTCTCCGAAGTGCAGGTTAAAGGAAGCCAATGTGATTTTTAAAAAAAGCAAAGTTTCATTTTCATTGTGTAATAGTACAATAATTTTCAGGCCCAGTCTTTGCAGCCTCCAAGAATAAGGGACAGTGATTCTTCTCCTTCTGCAACTTAGATGGGAAGGAGCGAAGATACACTCTAAACTGAGAAACATCAAAAACCTATAACCAATAATATGATGAAAGGTCCTGGGTATAAAAGTGTTGTGGAATAAACAAGGTGCAGTTCCTGGCATTTAGTGTGAACTACAGGAGTGTGGAATATGAGGGAGGCGTGAATGTGACTCCCTCCCTTGCAGAAAACGAAGGAATCACATGCTTCTAAAATACAGAGTGTGCTAGCCTGAGCTTTTGGCATGGGATGAGCACAGAGGCATAGTTAAGTACCAGATTGGTTTAATACATTACTTGCTCACCAGAGCAACCAGGAAGTACATTTCTGTTGTAACGGACTATGGTACGTTGCTGCTACGATACTAATGGTTCGGTGTCGTGGTTTAACACTCAGAAAACATAACGTGTTCAAATGATAGCTTTAATTTAATAACTTTATTCCTATTCTGTAGACTTCTAACTAATGGCTTGTGTACTGTAATTATAA
Source organism: Tauraco erythrolophus (assembly GCF_009769465.1). Classification (NCBI taxonomy): domain Eukaryota; kingdom Metazoa; phylum Chordata; class Aves; order Musophagiformes; family Musophagidae; genus Tauraco; species Tauraco erythrolophus. Next base: position 116,858,493 of record NC_141465.1, on the reverse strand, counting down.
CTAGTAATTATATTAAAATTATGCTACAAATAAAACTATAATTTTAATTATTGCTAGTAGTTCGTGCAGTTGATTTAGGTGGTCTTTCACAGTGCAAATGATCTGATGCAAATACTAATAGTATTGCTAAAATACTGATTCTCAAAGAAGCTATCTGCAGGAATCAGAAAGCAAATAGGAGTAAAATAGACATCACAAAAACATGACTCAGCAAAACTAGATGGAATTATATCCTTTAGCAGTAAAAATACCTGTTAATGAGATAATTTTCCTGTTGCAAATGTCTTCTAAACCCAAACTACAACATATATATTATTCATAATATATGTATTATTCACAATAAAGTTCTGCCATTCATTTTATTTTTGAATTGTACATAAATTGATTTACTTCCTTTACTAAATGCAGACTATATAGTAATTTGATGTTTAGGGCAGAACTATATTACCCCAAGCATCGCTATAGGCTTGGGGAAGAGTGGCTGGAGAGCTGCCTGGCGGAGAAGGACCTGGGGGTGTTGGTTGACTACCAGCTTGATATGAGCCAGCAGTGTGCCCAGGTGGCCAAAAAGGCCAATGGGATACTGGCGTGCATCAAGAATAGTGTGACCAGCAGGAATAGGGAAGTGATCCTGCCACTGTACTCGGCACTGTTGAGGCCGCACCTGGAATATTGTGTCCAGTTTTGGGCCCCTCGCTTTAAGAGAGATACTGAGCTCCTGGAGCGGGTCCAAAGAAGGGCGACTAAACTGGTCAAGGGGCTGGAAAATAAAACTTATGGGGAGCGGCTAAGGGAGTTGGGGCTGTTTAGCCTGGAGAAGAGGAGGCTGAGAGGAGACTTGATTACAGCCTACAAATACTTGAGGAAAGATGGTGGGGAGGTAGGGGAAGGGCTCTTTACATTAGTGACGGGCGATAGAACAAGAGGAAATGGATATCAGCTTAGTCAGGGGAGATTCAGGTTGGATGTTAGGAAGTATTTCTTCTCTGAAAGGGTTGTCAGCCACTGGAATAGGCTGCCCAGGGAGGTGGTTGAGTCCCCATCCCTGAATGTGTTTAATAAAAGGGTGGATGAACTGCTTAGGGATATGGTTTAATGGGGGATTAGGGACGGTTGGACTGGATGATCTCTAAGGTCTTTTCCAACCTAGAAATTCTATGATTCTATGTTAGGCAACATTAACTGGAGGAACTTTATGTTATGAAGTGCGATAAAGCTGTGTTTTTAACAGCCCAGAAACAAAGAGCTAATACGTAAAGATTCTGACACGGATGCTGTTCATACACTCGGTAACGGGGGAAGGTAACGCAACGTGTATCTGTCAGTGAGATAAATGAGCCCAGAGTATCAGGGCTGTAACAGAGACCAGTCAGCAAAGTACTAAACAGTTGAAGTTTGAATTTTCAAGTATAGGAAGAGCATGATCTGAGGCTTTAATTTTTTTCATTTTTAACTGTCTTTAAAATAAATTTAGTTACCATTCAGTTCAATTACCATTTAACTCTTAAATTTGCAACTAAAAAAAATATTTTGAAAGATTAAGTATTAGAAAGGCTTTAATTTTAAATGTGTTCCGTGTTTTTTTTCCCTTCAGTAATTTCTAGAGATATGCTGACAAGCACACAAGCTAGTTCCCAGAGGAGCAGTTAAACGCAGATTCACTGTTTGTGGCAGTCGAGGTAGCTGGAGCGACTGACTCCACATGACAGCAGAAATGTCAGTCCAGAATACAATGCTAGATAAATATTTTTAAAATATTGTAATGGGAGAATTACTTTTTCAATTCAGACTGTTTTCTAAAAACACCTCTTGGTGGCTGATTAGACAAACAGTTAAACTGCCAGAGGCAAGGGTAAGGTACACACTAACAACGATTGTAACAGGCAGACGGTGGCCAGTAACCCCTGAACCCGAATTGGCAGGTCCTGGAACAGTTGGTCTGAATCCTTATTTGCAACGTTACTGCTGCAAAAAGACAGGTACACCATGTGCTAAAAGGCAGAGAAATTTGTACTAGGAGTACAGCTTCATGGTCTCCTTAATCTGCCGTAAATTTTCACTGAATTTATGGGATCAGGTACTTCATGTCTTGAAAAGTAACTGAACAAAAACCCGATTAGATTTGCAGTTTGCTTCAGCTGCACAAGCATCTGACTCGATGCCAGTCAGAGGACTGAGACGGGGCAGGAATGAAAATCAGGTGGGAAAAAAATGGGACAACTCCATTTAGTGACAGTGCTGGCTTAACCCAACTTAAAATGATTGGAAATTCACAGCATACAACGTTGCTTGGGCTGTTCACCAAATTTACTACACTTTTTTGGCAGCTTCACGTTCTAGGTTGCCCTCTGGATTTAGCCAAAACCAGTAAAGACAATTACATCATATGGGTTTCTCCTTGTAGCATGATCTTGTTAGAAGATGTGTTATAATCACAACTCAAGAGTAAGGTCTTGTGTTGCCACAAAGGATCCTGAGATTTTGGGGGTTTGTGTTAAATCTTCATGCATTAAGGTCCACTTATACTTCATAGCACCAGAAAATAAATTGTAGATTGACACAGCTTTTAGAAACATAAATAAAGTCTGTTGAGACTCTCATGTTGTTGTGAGAATGTCAGAAGTAGTAGCTGGACTGAGAGGCCTAAGGAGCTGTGCCAGGGAGTGTTCCCAAGCTCCTGGTGCCTGGTGCACACTCCGGCACTGTGGGCAATGTGCAGCTTTGCCAGAGGCTGGACCAGGCGCTGGAGCTGACTGTCCCTGGGGTTAAAATAGCCCATTATAGTGTTAGCTAGTTATCATTCTCCCAAACGATTCCCAGTATGGTCAGGGACCACGCAGGCCAGGGACCACTTCAAATAGCTGGTTTGAATGCATACACCAGATTTTGGAGGGTATGAAATTTCGATAATATGAACATGGTGAGATTCCAGTGATGCCTGGGCACCGTCACCTTTACAAGACAGACGTGCTGCTTCCTTATCACGGTGCCTTCTTTCCACTGCCCTAGATAATTGGGCTGAAAAATCAGAGTATGCATGTGCACCAGTATGTCCAGGTCCCTGATATGGACCAGCTGGGTAGCAGAGCTCAGGCTCTTGACACAGACTGTACCTGCTGCACCAGTACATACCAATGTGTCTGAGGATAATCAGAAAAATCTGAAAAACATAGGCTCAGTTCTATATGAGGCAGAAAAAGGGGACTAGAAACGTGCATAAACTTCTTATGCTGAAGTTCATAATTTGTGGCAAGTAAGTCACTTGAAAATTTTTCCCACCTTAAGTCTGTTATTCTGAAAAAAAAAAAAACAACTTGTATTCCAGAAACTTCAGGTATAAAGATTCTTATGTCCAAAGGTCTCAAGTCTGAAGTTTCTGTGTGAAAGTGGTTCATGCATGGAACGTGAAAAGGTTAATGCAAGAAGTGATAATGTCTTAATACGTCTTTATGTTATCTTTGTTTCTCTTGTTGGGAGCCAGAGTAGAAAGATATGTTACTCATATCCTCTGCGCCTTATCTCTTCAGAAAGGACTTTGAGGCTGAAAGAAGGTGAGCAGCAGGAAGCCCTGACATTGCATAATGCTCACAAACCGTGGCCAGAAGAAGGGTGTTCTGACTGGCTCTGCACTGTATATCATCTTTGCAGCTTTCTTACGCCGTTAGCATAAGGCAGTAGGGGTAAGTTACAATTGGGCTCGTAAAATATTTTCTCTCTCAAAAATACTGTAGGCATGTTTGGAGATCCTTGCTCTCTTCTGTTTCCCATTTAGGCATGGGATGCTTTCCCTAGAGCATAATAATTTGCAGTGGGCAAATCAGCTGACACTTGCCAATGTTTCCAAAATACCAACTAAGAGAAAGTAGTAAAAATGGTAGTAGGAATCACCTTTCTCTAAGACATTAGGGCCTTTAATATTTTATTGAGCTTTAGAGACTATGGCAGATGGTAAGCTTTACCGACTTTTTTTATTGAGCCTTTCAGTTTTGAGAGCAGATTTCCAGAGCTCACGGGAAAAAATGGTGCGGCTGAGCACCCTGAGAGTGTGTGGTGACTGTGATGAGGTCTCTGCCCAGAGGTGCCAGCTGCTGCTTGACAGCCATGCCCACTGGTGGAGACCTACCAGGCTCCAGAGGGCATGGGCCAGCAATAGTCTGGAGCTCATGAAACATGCTAAAGGCATGCACTGTGATGAGGTGTTCTCAGGTATGGGACATGTGCTCCAGCACAAGGTTTGACAGCTATGCAGGAAGCCATTCACTTTACCATAGTAGATTTGCTTTTCTCTCATGATAGCAAATCTATAGCATGAGATACCTATTTTCACCATAAAATGACAGCATATTTGCTTTACTTTTGAGATGACACACAAAGAAATTTAAACTAGGTATAAGGATGGGAGAGATGTCCTGAGGTCCCTTCCAGCCTGAATTATTCTATGATCATGTAATCCTAAATTTCCCATTACAGAGAAGTCTAGAATTTTTTCCCCATTCTGAATTTTAATTGCTCTTTATTTAATGTTTTGGGAACACTAACTCATTTATCTTAATAATTTTCCCTTTAAAGTTGGTAAATGTTATCCACATGTTGCAGACTTTTATTGGCACACTGCAAAGCCATGTCTAACAGACAATAGATCTTGTTTCCGTGTGTGTTCTCCTTATCCCGTGGACTAAAGGTAGGCAGTCTGACAAGTCCGCCATCCTTCACAGTAGTTTTGTGTTCCTCTTCCAGACGATGAAGAAAGCATAGGGGGAAACAAAATTTGTTTGTACGTCCACCGGGACACGACATTTATTGCATAGCGCACAGGCTCCCAGCTTGGAAATACACATAACCCAAGTCAGGAAATGAAATGTATGTTTAAATGTTTGCAGGATCGATTCTGAGCAAGTCCCAGAACAAGCAAAAAGCCAAGTTCCCGTTGCATTCAGCTCTAGCTCAGTGCCCAAGACGAATCCACTCAAAATCCAGAAGAGTTCAGAGCAGTAGTTTCCCATCTAAACAACGGTCATTGAAACTTTTGGATTTGTGTGGGTTCCTCCCTACAGTTACGCATTTTGGAGGACAGAACTCTCTCGCTGTTTAAGTTGGGGAAACGAGATGAGGGTCAGCTTTCTCTTTTCAACCCCAGGCCTAAGCACGCTCAAACCGCTCCTGGCAGGGCGGCCCGCGGGCCGGCTGCTCCGTCAGCCGAAGGGATGAATCACCCGCGCAGCACAGGTTCCCTGTCGCCCATCCACCCGCCCCGCTCTGCTGCCGCCATTCGCCGCCAAACCACCCCCTCACGGCCGGCAACGCCTGCACGGGGGCAAAGGCTTCGGCAGCCGCTCTGCGCATGCGCCGGGCCCCCGCGCATCCGCACCTCTCTCCGCCGCGTCTCCCGTAGCAACGCGGCCGGGCTGTGCCCGGCGGCCTCCGCCGCGCTCGGGGCAGGGGAGCGGGCCGCCGCGCCGCCCGCAGCAGGAGGTGGGCGATCGGAGAGCAGCCCGTGCGCGCCGTGCCGGGCTGTCGGGACTGTCGCGTTGGTTGCCGGAGCCTCTCACCGACCTGCCGCGCACTGCCCGGCGGCGCGGCCCCTCCGCCGTGCGCTCGGCGCGGCGCGGCGGTGCCTTCCCGCCGCCCTCGAGAAGGCGGAGCAGCTCGCGGCACGTCGCCGCCGGCCCCCGCTTCGAGCGCCGGCTGAGGACACCCACAAAAAGGAGCGGTGCGGCACCGCGAACGGCTTAGAGGAGGCCGCAGCCAAGTGGGAAGCAGCGGGGCGCGTCCTCCTGCTGGAGAGGAAGCGGCCCGCGGCGGGACGTGCAGCGCCTCGGCCTGGCTGGGGCTTCCTTGTGAAGTGTATTGCGTGTAACAGCTGGGATAGGTGTGAGCTTCCGGGGACTTTTGTGAAAGTAAGGAGCCAGGCAGAGAGAGAGACCTCCTTAGTGTCCTCAGCCAGGGAAAGACCGCAAGGTGAACGCAGCCGTGTTAGACGCTAACGTGTTTGTGAAGAAAGAAACTCGGGCTGCTTTAATTCTGCTTTTTAAAAACCACTTGAAATAGCAAAATTGTGTGAAGAATGTTGCATGTAAAGAATAGCTGTGGCTGTGTTGATACAAGGACACAAGTGAAGGAAGATTTGAAGTTAGCTCTTTCGTAAGACTGACTACTGTGGTTTGGTCTAATTGAAAAAAAAGACAAGCTTTAGAATATGAGAGAACTATCTCAAATCTGAATTGTCTGAGAATGTAAAGATACCATCCTACGAGTAATGCAGTTACTCGTTACGATCTTTTAGTTTTAATGGTAAATTTCTTTAAAGCAATTTTCATGACAGTGGTCATGAAATCAAAACACCTAACAAAATCTAATTCTATGAAATGGTGCCGTTGAATATTATTTATAGGTGAACTCTAGTTTTTATGACTATTCATAGTTTTTTTTTTTTTATTTCAAAGGCAGTGATTAAAAACTAAAATGAAATTGGAGCTCTTTCGAATTTATAAACCGTATTACTACTTATATTTTACATTTTTAAAGATATATATAAAGCCACTGAGATAATATTTGGCATGTTAAATATTTCACAGAAAAATGATGCAAAATGTGCATTTGGCTCCTGAGACTGATGAAGATGATCTTTATTCTGGCTACAATGATTATAATCCCACGTTTGACACGGAGGTAAAAATATTTGCTGTTTCCCACCTTTACCATACATAGGATTTTAACTTCTAAGTACAAGAGAAGAACATGTGCGTACAGTAATGTGCAAGTATACTACTGCTTTGAAGTGAAGTTTTCTTTATTTAGCAAGGAATTATATTACACAGTTTCACCAGGATCATTTTGAATAGTTATTTTTTTGATAGTTTTCTGTTCCACCAAAAAACTTGTGTGCATCTCATAGCAGATCTAATATGCTGTAGTGGTTAGAATTTATAAAGTGTAAAATCCTAGTTATTTGAAGGCCATTTTCACATTCAGGCACATTTAATGTGGCGTTTCCCAGACAGTGTGCAGCAGCAAGTTTTCTGACAAGAGAGGCTACTTCCTGGTCAGTAGGTCATTGATCTCTTGCTATGCTGCAGCTGAAAGAGATAACAGTAGTGTGGAGTCCTTGTCAGGTCTCTGTGCAATAAGTAGAGCATCTGAGATGACTTACTGTAACCCTGCAGACCATGTTCTGGTAACTGCTGGTGTAGTGAATTGGAACAAAACGGGAGTCGTTTGGTCCAAACCCACTACCCTGCTCAAAGCCGGGCCAGTGTTGCAAGACTTGGTACTGTGTGTGAAATCCGAGTGCCAAGTTCATGGGAGCTGCAGCGTGACCTCAGAGACATGAGATATCTTAATGTATTGGCATGGCAGGCATTAATGTTAAAATTTAGAAATGGTGCTAGTAGTAAGATTTAGGAGGGAAATAAAACTTCGTATTATATTTTATCACTTAAGCTCTGCTTCCTCCGTGTGTTTTTATTTTTCAGAGAATAATGAGTTTTTACATTTCCTAATCTAAAATATCAAAAAAGATAGACAAAATAATAGAATCTTTATTGTCATTAAAACTTGTCATTCAGTTATCTTCAAGTCACAGAAGGTGTTTTTTTCACCTATCTACTTTCAGTAGTCATAAAGTTCTAGAATTGTGGCTTTGGGTATTGTGGTTTTAAAGGGTTGATATTCTTATTTTATCTTTTCTAGGATTTAGAAAATGATGTAGGTTTTCAACAGGCAGCGAGAACAAGTCATGGTAGAAGACCCCCTGTAAGTACCTTTTAAAATGGGTTGCAATAGCATAGACCTTCTCTAGAGCCCTAGCTCTAATTTTGGCACTGATAGAAATTTATCTTGGGAATCTCTTAACTTTTTTTGTCTACTACTAACGTGAATATACAGACTTCAGTTATTTGTATGAAAAATAAATAAAAAATTAGCACACCACAAGTTCCATTAAGTTCTGGAGCTAAGCTAGAGCAAACAAGGAACCTTAGTTGGAACTGTGTATTCTTGTTTGAAAAAATGAGATTGTAAAACCTTGTTAAAGAGCAAAATGATACATTCTGAAAGGAGTTTGTTTACTATTCTATACATAGAATTACTGCCTTTGACATACAATTAGAAAGTTGAGATATGTACTAGACAGTGGGATTTAGAAAACCGTTTGTTATTGTTCTGATAATTTTTTCCTCCATCTTCATGTAATTTACATTGATTTTCTTACTTTCACTTAGCTGTAACTTGATCTTATATCAGTTTTCAAAACTAAATATAAAACTGGCACCTGCACTTTAGAAGTACATACTATGTGTCTAAAGAAGAGCTAGAACTGTCTGATCAATGTAATTCCTTTGCCAGAATAATCTGGTTCTACAATGAGAATTCTTTCTATAACAATCAAAACATTATTTCTATGAATTCACTATTAAAACTATATAGAAAGACCAATAACTCAAACATATGTTTGTTAATTGATGAGAGGTATTTTTTGCCTTTTTTTTTCCCACTCAGGTGACAGCCAAAATTCCTGGTACATCAGCTTCAAGACCTTTAGCTACTGGATTTGGGGTAGGTTTTTGTTGTATTCTTAATGAAAAAGAGGTGTTTACCAAAAACTAAATTTACCATTTAATCCCTTGCACAGTGAGCTCTTTTTATCTAAGTACTTTCTTGCAGTGAACTACACGTATTCGTTAATTTTAATTAATTCACAACTCCATACTTGGTCAAGGCATGGTTACTGATTTTTTTTCTTTTCTTTTTCTCCCAAACCATACTGCAAATCAACTTCCACACTGCATAAGGCAGTAGAGTCCAAGGTATTAACCTGATTTTCTTGCAGGGGGAACTGAATGTGTTGTTATTTGGGCTTGGAAAAGTTTTCTGAAAGTTAGGGTGAAATTAATTCGTAAATAATGTGGGCTTTCGAATCATGTCTAGTTTAATCAGAAAAAGTTGGTTGCATTCTTTGGTATACTTAACCCATTGTGACTCTTAAATAACTAACACTTTAACCTGTTTTGCTGTGGAAACAGAGGTTTTGCACTAGTGTTACATCCACTGTCTCTTTATTCTAATGAATTTTCAACCTGTTAGCCTGTCTCAGTCAAATTTGAAAAGACTGTGCGTTGCTTTAGATCTCTTAAGCAAGTTAGCTGGGTAACCATTTCAAGAACACCTAAACTCTATTATAAGTCACTGAAATACACCCTTTACTCTGAACCTTCTGTTTCCTGCTCTGGATATATTCCTTCTGAGACTGCTTTTTCTTAGCAGTTGTATTTACAGATGTTTAGTGTAGTACCATGTAGTGTCGGGAAAAGCTATCTTCTTAAAGGAGTGCACACAAAGGCACTTTCTAAGGATAATAAAGACTAAGGTGTTTACCTGCATTAGTAGAGCTAGAAACCTCCAAAGCATTGTCCAGTCCACAGCACTAGCTGTTTCACTCTGCAGATTTGTTTCTCCTGCACTACAGTCCTTATTAAGGTAGATCCAGCCTTAGCAGAAAAAATGAAAAACAGTCACAACGTGTGATAGATAGCGAGTAAAATAGTAAAACGTAGGCTTCGTAGTGGGAATTAGGGGAATGCTTTTTCATGGTGTGAAACCCTTTGGTTTTATCTGTTTGTATTGTATGTTTGTAGCAACCTTTAGCACTTACTACTAAATATTTCACATTTATTTCTTTTAACGCTGCTACAGAAAGACAGTATGTGACATGTCAGCTCATGGAAAAGATATCCATTGGCAGTTTCAAAGTATATCTGTATTTATTGTAAAATAAATCTTCATGAAAGTATGACTTAAAATCTGCCCCTATACTAATCTGTTACCAACTGTACTCAGAATCTTAGCTGAAGTATTTTGTGTAAATTACTTGTTGAATTTAAAGGTAGTAGTTTCACTAACTTAATAATGGAAAGTGCTGCTGCCTCAGATAAATTTCTGTGTAATTTTTTTTAAAGGTCTGAAAAATATGTGAATACATAAAAAACAATATTGTGAATTTGTGCTAACTGAAGTGTCAACATTAAGTCTGTCAGGCACTGGCAGTATATTGCATATGAATAACATAAGTGGGAATTTTGCTATGAACTTATGTGGGAGTTAGATGAACTCTTAAAACTCAATGTTGAGAAGACTGTATACAACCTTTACAGGCTTCTAATGCTTTGTCAATGCTAGTTTCAAACGATTTACTTATTTTTGTAGTCAAAGGCAACTTTAACTTCGTCCATGGGAAGACCAATGACAGGAGCTATACAGGTAAAAGTTTCAGTATTTACATTTTATATTGATGTGGAACCATTAAGTTTTCTGGTAGGTGTTCGGTTTTGATACAAGCATTTAAAAGTTCATTGAAATAATACAAATTATTACACTGTTTTAATTTGTCCTTTTTTGAAAATACTACTGTCAGAAAGCATGAAGGTTGTGATGAGTATTTTATTTTGAGCACAGCGTTGGATGCAATACCAGTGCAGTCTTTTTTAACACTTACTGACATGCAATGATTAATTTTTCATTGAAACAGGAGAGAGATAGTTCTGATTTTCATGTTTTTCTTATGTACTTATACTCTAATAAGAATCTGCTGCAATTTACCAATGATTTTCCCACCACCACCCTTAAGTGTATTGACTTAATGTTAAAGTATCTATAGCCACTATGTTCTTTTGTGCCAGCCCAGGTGGGAAATGGGAATTACCAGGGAGCATCAAGAGTAGGGCTACTCCCTAAAGGAAAACAAGCCAACAGTCTAGAGGGACATTGCAGCACAGAGGCCTCACCAGCCAGGACCCAGTCCCACAGTACCTTAGCAAGGCAAGCGGGATCCAGACAGAAATGGTGGCCACGTCCAACCAAAAGTCCAGAACATAAAGCAATATCACGATGGTCCAAAGTCAAGCCAAAAAGTCAATATATAGACAAGGGTTGGGACCAATGATCACTGGCCATGTCCATAGTGACAAGCAAGGCTAAGATCAAGCCAGGAGGTTAGTCCACAGGTTGAAATGTGGATGAAGGGATTCTATGCCCAGACATAGCTGTGGGTGATGTGATAACCAGTAGTCCTCCAACAAAGCTTAGGCAGGGGCTGAGGGACCAGGGTTGAGCTTAAATAAAGCTTCTGGACCCATGAGTAGCGGGTGTGTTGGGAGGCCCCAGGTGAATCTGGTCAGGGCCATTAAGGTTTATTAGTGCACTCAGTGTTCTGACAGGAAAGTTTAATAAGCTGGCATGGAGTGGAGTCAGACATTCTTGTGTTGGGATCATTGTCTGATAATAAGTTACAGATACAAAAAAAAATGTAGGTTGTGTGTGCCTCTCTTGGTTTAGATAAAGTAAAACATCCTGATCCATAATCTCATAGGATTCTCTGTATTGTCAATAAAAATCAAGAGCAACCGAGTTCTGAAACAGTGTGACAGTAAGCTAGAGTACATTACAGATCTCAAGACCAACAATTTTTAAGAATTTTCTAAAAATAATAGGTGTTTGAAATGAAGTATTCTGAAGTGCACCCTCAGCAAGTTTGCAGATGACACTAAATTGGGAGGTAGTGTTGATCTGCCTGAGGGTCGGGAGGCTCTACAGAGGGACCTGGACAGGCTGGATCAATGGGCCAAGGCCAACTGTATGAAATTCAACAAGACCAAGTGCCAGGTCCTGCACTTGGGCCACAACAACCCCCTGCAGTGTTACAGGCTTGGGGAAGTGTGGCTGGAAAGCTGCACAGCAGAGAAGGACCTGGGGGTGCTGGTCGACAGCTGATTGAACGTGAGCCAGCAGTGTGCCCAAGCAGCCAAGAAAGCCAACGGAATCCTGGCATGTATCAGAAACTGTGGCCAGCAGAAGCAGGGAAGTGATTGTCCCCCTGTACTCAGCACTGGTGAGGCCACACCTGGAGTACTGTGTCCAGTTTTGGGCCCCTCACTTCAAGAAGGACATTGAGGTGCTGGAGCGGGTTCAGAGAAGGGCGACAAAACTAGTGAAGGGTTTAGAGAACTTGTCCTATGAGGAGCGGCTGAGGGAGCTGGGACTGTTTAGTCTGGAGAAGAGGAGGCTGAGGGGGGACCTTATCGCTCTCTACAATTACCTGAAAGGAAGTTGTAGGGAGATGGGGGTCGGTCTCTTCTCCCACGTCATGAATGACAGGATGAGAGGGAATGGACTCAAGTTGCGCCAGGGGAAATTTAGGTTAGATATCAGGAAGAATTTCTTTACAGAGAGGGTTGTGAAGTATTGGAACAAGCTGCCCAGGGAGGTGGTGGAGTCCCCATCCCTGGAGGTGTTTAAAAAACATGTAGATTTGGTGTTGAGCAATATGGTTTAGGGACCCTGACAGTGCAGGGTGAATGGTTGGACTCGATGATCTTGAAGGTCTCTTCCAACCAGATGATTCTATGATTCTATGAATACATACAAAATGTGCACAAATTAATAAGTGTTCCTTTGTGTCAGTTACAGTTTCTCAGTAGTGTTTGCTCCTCTACTTTGTAGACAGTTATCATAGAATCATAAGAGTACCAGGTTGGAAGGGACCACAAGGATCCTCTGGTCCAGTCTTTCTTGGCCAGAGCACGGTCTAGACAAGACGGCCCAGCACCTTGTCCAGCCGAATCTTAAAAGTGTCCAGTGATGGAGAATCCACCACCTCTCTGGGGAGATTATTCCAATGACTGATTGTTCTCAATTGTAAAAAATTTTCCTCCTGTGTCCAGCTGGAATCTCCGTAGGAGTAACTTGTCCTCATTATCCCTCATCTTTTCCATGTGACTCCTTGTTTTTACAACATGGGAGTCCCCATCTTCTTTGTAGCCACCCTTTAAACACTGGAACGTGATGCTAAGCCTTTTCTCAAGGCTGAATAAACCCATATTATATTATGTATAATGTAATAACATTTATATAAAATGTAAATATAACATTTTAAAATATAATACATTTTAAATAAATTTAAAATAATAAATAAATAAAATATTTTTTTAAGATATATAAAAACATTTTAAAAAATATTCAGTTTACTGAAGTGGTAACAACTGATTTTTCTATTTAAAGGGTTAGTAATATGTAACTGATGTCCATATTGTCCACAATCTATTTTTCAGGAAGATTATTTTAATATGACTTCCTTTTTATTTAAGGATGGGGTCGCTCGACCAATGACAGCAGTGCACGCTGCAGGTTACACTAAGGCAGCCATGAGAGGTATGGTTTGTAGAGATCATCATCTGCCAGAGGGAGATGTTATTTTACAATTTTCAGTACTCTGTTAATTTTGCAGGTTCTTCATTTGATCCTCTTGGTCAAGCAAGAGGTCCTGCTCCGCCTCTGGAAATGAAAAATTCAGACAGGTTTGTTCAGTTTTGCATTAAATTGTTTCAAAGCATTAACAGCAACAAAAAAACAACGATGGGTAGAGTTTAAAAATGTCCTGGCAGTTATGAAATGTTAAGGGGCCAAACTCTTAACTTTGTGGAGTAACGCTGCAAAGATTTATGCATGTGGTTTGCTGACTCATCAGAGCGGTTGCACTGGCTTTCAGGAATGTCTGATTCCAGTGATTTCTGGTTGTGGCTGTATCTCAGCAACCTGGACACAGTTGTTGTCACACAAATGCTGTGATACTTACATAGAATTGTGGAGGATTATGGAAGAGTGTGTGACATGCAAAGGACACCACGATTCATACAGCTCTCTGGGAAGAACTGCAGAATTTGGGGGAATTTTGCCTGCTGCTTTTCCCTGTTCACTCTGACCTTAGCACTTGAGGTAAAACTGAGGTTTTGAAAGTTTTGCAGGCTGGTGTGAATGCTGGGGAGTTCACTGAGAACAAGTCATTGAGCTTTTCAATACAAAAGTTGTATTCCTTAAATATAGGAATATGGAATCCTAAGAAATGTTTGGTTATTTAACTGAGGAAAAAATCTAGAAAAAATAACAGCTGTTTATTAAAATCTGCATTTGCAAGCCATACTTTAAAATTATCTGTGCAAATAAAGGTTCAATGAAGTGCTCTTAATCAATATTTCATTTCACTAGCTGTTTGATTTGAAAGCTTTACCAGCCCATTTGTTTGTTCTGTCATTACTTCTGAACAAATTGGGTCCATGAAATGTGCATGTCTGTCTTGTTCTCGTAAGAGGATTTATGTTTTCTTAGATCTCTGTTCTCAAATTAAAAGAGTGAATGTGATATCTTTGGAGGATCTTCTCTGGGTATAGTTTCACATTGTATTTCTTTCAGTGGGAAAACTAGTTTGTTGTGACATGTGATACATCACTGTGTTGTTTTGTTGAGAATATCCTGTGTAAAAGCTTAGTGTTTGCAGCCACGTTACTAGTGTTAATCCTTTTATTGTTATTTATATTTTAGTTCAGAAGAGAAGATTAGGCAGTTGGAAAAAAAAGTGAATGAACTGGTTGAAGAAAGCTGCATTGCTAACAGCTGTGGAGACTTGAAATTGGTAATTTTTCTGGATTTCACCACTTTTGCTATTAAGTGAAGAACGATTTGTATAGGTAGATGTTTCAAACTGACTTGGGTTCAAACATTTCAGATTGTTAAAATCATCTTAATTCTGACTTTGCTATGACTCTTCTAATCCAGCGATACCTTTTATTGCTAGAAAACATAATAAAAATGTAGGAGCTGTATTTCTTGTGTATTTATTTGTTAAGATTTCAGTGTTACATATCTCCATTGGCTTCTTCAAATGGGTCTCATCATTTAGTCATGCTGGCACAGACTTGCCCAGTCTAACCTATGGACTCTGTGGGAGTGAGTGACCCTTCTTCAATAACAGGCTTGCAATTGGCATCTTTGGAGCATTTGATCCACAGATGTGTAAGGATCTTGTTTGAGTGACATTCCGTTTCCTTGATATTGCTTGGGCTTTTTGGATAATGTAATTTTCAGCCAGGACTGGTACTCAGCTGCAGGGTCAATCTCACTTAAGCCACCTCCACAGTACCCTTCTATGTCAGGGACCGTTTGGTGCTATAGCATGTGGTAGATGCTACATTGCTTTTGTTGCACCGTAAGGGGACGGCATCAAGATGAAATATTTCATTTTCTTTCAGCCCTTCAGGCAAGGGAACCTTCCAAACTAAGCAAACCCTGAAGTGCAAACACCAGTGTCCTTCAAAGGACAGTGGCAATAAAGCGCAGTAGCCTTGCGTTCCAGTGTATCAAAATATCTTCTAACTCTTCCTTCTTAGGATCAGGCTTATGTTTTATTTCGTGTGCTTTGGACTGGCCAGCTCCAGCTTCTAAAGTACTGGAGGCAGAGCAGGCTCACCTGTTAGAATTAATGAGATACGTTGGGTTCTTAGGAATGTAGACTTCCTTTGTGCTCATCCATTGCCCTCTCAAGTTGGTGGCATCTGATCCATAAGGGGAAAACACTAGAACTCTGAGAGATGACGTTTCTTTCTCAGTCGTCTAAATTTTTTTAGTCTAGGAGCGTAATCTGAGCAGATATTGTTAGAGTATAAGACTGGGTAAAGCATTTTTCCTGAGCTGCTTAGTACTGTCCGATACAGATCTTAGGCTAGATGGCCTTTGGTTTGATCAAATTCTCGTCTTTTGGAGACTAAGAGCTCCAAAACTCATTAGAAAGATTGCAAACAGTCTCTAACAGTCTGAGCCTTGCTACAAATCGGGGAAAATGGCAGTGTTTGTCCACTGTACTTAACGTCTGTGTTTGTTACTCAATCAATAGGTTTGTAGATTTTTAGCAGGGTTACTGGCACAGTTTTGGCCCAGGCTAACTGGCATTTTTCTATACAGTTCCTAGATACAGTTGCAGGTTACTATGGATAAGGAACTGCTTCCAACAGGCAGTTTTAATGTATTTCGTCTGTTGTAGAGGGTACTAGAGCAATGTCGTGCCAATTAATAGTGGCTAAATTACAGGCTCTAGCCCATTTGATTTACATCTAGTATAGATGTAATTAGTGAGTTCAAGCTGTTTGGACAAGTTAGCAATTTTAATAAATATTGTCTTTTTGTCTGACACGAAGGAATATTTTTCTCTCTGCACTCTGATTTCAGGCAATTTTCAATATCTCTTTAGGTCTTATGGAACATGGCGGATACAACATCATTTTATCTTACCTCAGCTGTCCTAATGTAGGAGTAGTCTTAGCTGCAGTTTTTTGGATCTGTTAGGAAGCATGCAGTCCATCTTTTGATAGGTCATCTTTGTTCAGAAGTCTTGTGTTAGCACTGTCTAGAATTGATTCAGCTCTTGGGAGCCAGGCTGGACCCAGTGAGGGTCTTTCTTAAGTGAGGACTTTCTTATCTTGAAAGGACTTTATATTGTGTAGTGCTCTCCAAACACAGTGAGGGCCTCCTTAGCTCTTTTATGCAAGGTGATATTCTGTGCCTATGTGATGCTTCTTATCAGACTACGTATGTTATCCTTACAATCTTACCTATATTTGTCAGATTTCTTAAGTAGGTACCCTTTATTTGCATGTGTCTGGCCTCCTGTAGGTGAGATATTCCATGTTGCAGTGGCAGGAACTGCCCTTTGTTGGTAGAGAAATATCTAGCTTTTCATTAAGAAACATGCTTGGTTCGAGATTTTCGCCTCTTTAAGACAACAGTTTAGCTTTGGAATCAGTACAGCAAGAGTGTACTTTTCTTGTCAATGATTTTGTCTTGTACAGCGTGAGTATTTTCAGATACAGAATAGGACATTTACCCTATTAGACTATGACTGGAAGATTTCAGTTGTCTTGAGGACTGTCTTTCAGTATGAGTAACATCCCATATCTTTTTGCCTACTACAAAAAAACATTTTATTGGTTGGCTTTGAGAAAAAAAACTGTCCCAGCTCTCTGAATGCATGCTTGTTTCTCTTGTAAAAAAGCCTGTTATGTGCCTTTCTTCAGTTTGTGGAGCAATTCCAGTGATCCTGATCAAATTAAGACAAGATTGAACACTGATCATCTTAATTGTTATAGGTCAGCCTAGACAGTTCTGATATCAGGATGATACTGTGCTGTGTGAAGACTACCTTTATGTTTGTGCCTACTACAAAAACCATCTGGGTTCCTGGTCTACCTTAGTCGTACTCATGATTTTTGGATTATATTTTGAGCTAATAGCCTGATAACTTCTCTGGAGAGAGGAATTTCACTTAGAATATCTTCACCTAGCAGTCCACACTGTAGGGAGTTTTCTTCCTTGGGGAGTTAACAGGAAGGCTTCTAACAGTGAAACTCAGAGTCCTAAAGTGAGACTTACATCTGGTAGACTGGATGGGTCTCCCTTCAAGCTGACAAAGATCCTCTTACGTTGCACTTTTCTAATAAAACATTATTGTTTTTTCTGCTACTGATAGCTTTTGATCAGAGAGTATGAAAGAAGTCTATCCATTTATTATGTTCATTTAGGAGAAGTATCCTTACAGACCTATCCTAATTTATTCCTGATATAATGTCTGAATTTCACCTTCAGTAGGAGATGAGTGTCAAAGAGTTGTTTCTATGTAGATTATACCAGCCCATTCTAAGGGTCCTCTAGGATATTTGTGCTAGTTTCTGACAAGTTCAGCAGAATATCCATTTTCCTGCAGATGTCATCAAGGTTTCTAACTCGTTATCTATAAAACAGCCAACTTGGATTGGCCTTCTATCATAAGGACTAAGAATCAAGCTACACTTTGAGAAGTATGCCCTTCACGGCCAGCTACCAAATAGCTACCTTGAGTGCTCGCCATTACTTTTTTAACCATTGTGCCTTTGCAGAGGCATACAGCACTGCTGATGGCACTCGTAGACCTGTAGCATTAGTTGCATGAAGGGTCTGGACACCAATCTGCAGATGATGATCGTTGGATAAAATAGGAATTTTGAAGTTACTCAAATTGTAAACGTAAACGTGAAATACCACTTGTGAATAGATAAAAAAGGGAAGCAATTTACCAGCATCCAGAATTACTTTTGTATAACATGCATGCTTGCTTCCTGCCTACGCTTTCTTCCTTCCAACACCTCCCTGCACTGAGATTCTGCGACTAAGGAAACATGCCAAGCCCAAATTCCATTTTTTTTTTTAAACATTTGCATGCACTTTCTGTGATTAATACAAGTACAATAATTTTCTAGAGTCGTAAGTGATTGTGGCATATATATGTGTGTGAATATACTTCTCTAAAATTATACATTTAAGCAGACTTAGACAACTGTATGTCTGCTTATTGCTAATTAACACCTTTCTGTGGCTTATATTGCTACTTTTCAGGCATTGGGTACAGTCTGTGCATCTAAAGAAAATGGACATGAGTATGTTCTTTTCATACTTGTTTTGCCCAGAGAAGTTGTGGATGCCCCATCCCTGGAAGTGTTCAAGGCCAGGTTGGATGAGGCTTTAGGCAACCTGGTGTAGTGCCAACCATGGCAGGGGGGTTGGAACTAGATGATCTTTAAGGTCCCTTCCAACCCTAACCATTCTGTGATTCTATGAATGTATTTTTGCTGTCTTGGGTTAGTAAGATTCAAGGCACTGCTAAATTCTAGTATTTTGTTTAAGGCTCTGGAAAAAGCAAAAGAGGCTGGAAGAAAGGAAAGAGTATTGGTGAGACAACGTGAACAAATTGCTGCTCCGGAAAACGTCAACTTAGACCTCACTTACTCAGTAAGTGCTTAGAAATCTTCAGTGAGTGAAAGGTGTTGGTAGCAAACCTCCTAAAGAGACATTTCAGTGTTTGCTGAGAGTGTGTGTTGTAATGTTCCTAGCAGTGTACTGGGTCAGATATGGTCTACATTTGGGGACGGAAGAAGTTTATGAAGTTAAAGTGAATGACTTCTTGACATTAAAAACTTAACATTGGATTGCAAAGATCTATTTATATCGAATCTTATTCCCTTGCAATCTCAAGTACTAGAGGAACCACGTAGTCAACAGTAAGTGAAGAAGGATGCCCATGAGCCTTTGTTCCAGCTACCTACTCACGTACAAAACATGTATATCTAAATATAACAGATATAAACCTTGTACTTCAAAAATAAATAGTCTAGAAAGTGTAACATGCCAAGAGAAGAAAACAGGAAAGATCAGACACTGCCTTTAACTTGAAATGTAAAGTGATAAAGAATGTATTACATGAAATAGGATATATTAATATGCCTAAATCCTGAATCTTAAAGCAGGTGTCTAGATTTACATTCTGGTTTTCAAATTAATAGTAGGCTCTTTTTAAAAAAGGATACAGCATACATAAAAACACTTAGAGGGAATTTAAAGCTGTAGTCCAGGTAGTGCTGTAGAGAAAATTATTAGCAATTAATACATTGAGTTAGGCAGACCTAGTAGTTTACTTTACAGTGAAGGTCAGAGTAAAGCTGGGGAAAAAGTGTGGAGGTGTTTTACCTGACACCAACAGAACTTCTGTTTTGAAACAGCAGTTTGGAAAAATTCTCTCTTCATAAACTGAGTGACCACAGGTAGTAGGACCATTTTCCACATGTTGGGAGTCATAAATTATGTACAGTTTCTGAGAATCACCTAATATGAATGATTTTTAATACCCTTGAATTATAACATTGTGTTTACTTAGGTCTAAGGCCCACTTAGCATGACTTTTATAAGTTATTTAAGTACAGAAATAAAAGAATTACCTAGAATAAGTAGATTTGAAACTTGTTTTCTCTATGGCAATGTACAAGAACAAAGTAGAATTAAAGATGGAAAGCTTAAAACCAGTTAAAGCAGTACTTTCAAGGTAAATTAATTTGAAATAATCTATTATGAATTCAAGTTTATTACTATTGAGAGAATGTTATTTTCTTGTACCTATAATTACATTTTTCTTTAGGTTCTTTTCAATCTGGCCAGTCAGTATGCTGCTAATGAAATGTATGCTGAAGCACTGAATACTTATCAAGTTATAGTGAAGAATAAGATGTTCAGCAATGGAGGTAGGTTGCTTTCCAAAGGGAATTAAAATTGGCATTCAAAAATAAGCTCTTCATCTGTATGGTGTTGACTCACAGAGATCTCAGCCCTCCTGTCTGCCAGTCACAGTGGGTGAGATTATACTCATAATATCTGACTTGGTATAATTTAGTGTGGGTTGGCTCTCCAACTCATGAATTCTTTTCTTTCCATAGGCTGAGCTAGACATAAAGCCAAATATGTAGTTTTCTCATGCAGCACACACTGTATTGTCTGCTCTAATACTATTTTTTTCTCTTTTGGCTCAGCATTCTTCTTCTGAAAGCTGCTTTTAGTATTTTGCACATCTTCGAGACTCCTACAGTTCACTTTTCTCAGAGATGCTTGTTGCAGCTGTCTTCCTGGAGAGCACTATAAAGAATTTCTATCTTATCCCTCAGTTCACAATCAAAATCAGAATGCATCTTATACTGATACTTCATCTCCTTCTGTGTGAAAATTCACAGGAGGCTGTTCTGTGCTTCTTTAACGGGCCACTGGTACTTTGTAATGAAGACAATTTATTAAGAAGTTGTTCCACTCTTGTCACTTTGAGACAATGTAAAATGCTGTAACTGTGCTTCGAGAGGCTATAACACATTGACTTCTTTTGACAGGTAGACTGAAGGTGAATATGGGAAATATATATTTAAAACAGCGGAACTATTCCAAAGCTATCAAATTCTACCGTATGGCTCTAGACCAGATTCCTAGTGCCCACAAAGAGATGAGGTGAGTTTCTACTAGCAGACATGGTTCTGAAATGTAAGTTTTGGATACAGTGTGGTTTGATAGTTAAAATATAACCTAATCCTGATTTCTTTACTTAGGATTAAAATAATGCAAAATATCGGAGTTGCATTTATTAAAACCGGC
Source organism: Tauraco erythrolophus (assembly GCF_009769465.1). Classification (NCBI taxonomy): domain Eukaryota; kingdom Metazoa; phylum Chordata; class Aves; order Musophagiformes; family Musophagidae; genus Tauraco; species Tauraco erythrolophus. Next base: position 116,837,679 of record NC_141465.1, on the reverse strand, counting down.
CAATACGTTGATGCCATTTCTTCATTTGAACATATAATGAGCATGTCCCCAAACCTGAAGGCAGGCTTCAACTTAATCCTGTGTTATTTTGCTATTGGAAATGGTGAGCAGATGAAAAAAGCCTTCCAAAAACTGATTGCAGTTCCCTTGGAAGTGGATTATGATGACAAATACATTCCACCAAATGTAAGTTTGAACAAATAAACTGTGTCTTTATATGGTAAATCAGGAGAAAAGGGGAGAGACATTAAATGCTTGGACTGTGTTGAATGTGTAAATCCATGTATGTATACATTTATGTATCTAAAGTAACATTTTTTTTTAACCAGCATGGACTTAATGTGGCAGTACTGCTCAGAAGTGTAAAACAATGTTGAGAACGTTAAAATCCTTTTTTCCTCGAAGGATATGATGCACATAAAATCTGCACCACACGGTTGTCTTCATAACGATTTTGTTGAAACTCATCCGGGCTGACTTACCTAGCTCACTTATTGCTTTGCTTCTTTTATTTATATGAAGTTTTAATAAAATATTTATAAGCTAAAATAAAAGGAGCAAAAGAATGAGTGAGTTAATGCAAGTTATCTCAAATGAGGGCTAATAAAACTTTTAATGCTGTATAGTGTTGTTTTGCAGAAGAAAATTTTAGTAAAGTTTACAGATGCTTATTTTAGTTTATTAGACTTTATTGGAAACTGGACTTCCTTTGTACCGTGAAACCAGGAGCTCATGATGTTAAAGACAGGAAAAAGTAATTAACAGGTTTAAGGTCCCTCTTAGAAAGGTCCTCTATGGAAAGATCAAGGCAAGCCCTTTATATTCTCTTAGCAAAGCTTCCATTTTCAGTCCTAAAGATCAAGAATGTAATTAGTCTTCAGACTATTTGCAGTTTAAGAGTAGCTGTTGCTTTGTATTTTCCTAGCATAAGCAAATAAAATTTAATGTATGAAGCATATATATTTATTTATATTTATTGATAAATATTTATATAATTTCTTATGTATCTTTTTAATAGATAGTTTCACATGTTAGAAATTATGTAACAGTAAGAGTCATTAAACATTTTAATTAATTGAAGACTATGTAAGGTCATTCATTGGAAGAAAAGCTTTAGACTATAGAAGTTCTTTCTAAGGATAGGCAAGCTATAGTTTTAAACAGACGTTCAAAGTTCTGTGTTATGTTATAAGGAGGCCAGATAAAAGATCACAAAATTTCCTTATGGTCTTTATTTTGTATAAATCTATGGTCTGTCCCAAAAAAATGAGGACGGGGTGGCTACCCAGCATACCTGCATTAGTTCTTTTATAACTAACAGGTGTCTGACAGAAACCACAAGATGATCATGTGAGTTCTTGCAAGGAGAAGGTAGCACAAGTCCTCGTCTGCTGAATATCACTGCAGTTCAGCAGATGCTTAAGCATGCTCTTGATTTTAATCATGTCAGTATTCTCACTGGGATTTGCAGCCTTCCCAGTCTGATACACGATGTTAGGGTTGTTAACAGATATAGTTAGTGTGAGTTACGACCACATGCATGAGCAGAAAAAGAGGTTTAAAGTAGTAGTAATGCCAGATTCCAGATTTTGTGGTTAGAAAACTATTTTAAACTGAAGCTAGCTTTTTGAAATGTGAAAAGTAAATAGCTGACATTGTAGACTGCGTAATTTGCATTGATTTGTGTTTACAGTCATATTGTTTATAAAATAATTAAAATGGATGTATACCGGCATAATTTGCAGTTGTTTTGTCCCCCTCTAGGATGATCCACATACAAATCTACTGATCGAAGCCATTAAAAATGACAGTTTAAGACAAATAGAACGTGAGAGGTAATGGTGGAATCCATTCTTTCTTGACTATGGTGACATGGATTTTAGCTCCTGTACATTATCAGTCTTCTCATGTGTCCGCAGCTCTTGTTATAAAAGTGTCTTCATAATTCTCGGGGGGGAGCACGCTTGGAAGGACCAGTTGGATCACTCAGTTTAGTGTACTGCACTGAGTAGGTTACACTGATTAAAAGTTGCAGCATTGGATTTTTTAAAAATACAAGTACAGTGTGCGGTGAAAGGAAAACAGAAAAAAATGGGAGTTTTATCAAGATACAGGACAGTAGCAGGGGACTGGTTAGATTGACTTCTAAGATTGTCTGGAGTGCAGGAAGAAGCAGAACAAGATTTGATTGGTTTTTGCATACATGTTTTTGAAATGGTGACATGTTTATGTGTTGTTTTTTTGTGTTTGTTTTTGTTGTTTTTTTTTTTTTTCTAGGAAATCCATGGCAGAGGAATACATCATGACAGCTGCTAAACTCATTGCACCAGTAATTGAGGCATCTTTTGCAGTGGGCTATGACTGGTAAGGTTCAAGCAGGGCTTCTTTTTGACTAAACTATCATGCTGGTTGTGAAACCAGATTCACAAACATAAACAACCTGGGAGACATAGTTTTTTGCGCATCTGAAACATAATGTCCAGGCTATTTTCAGTTTGCCTCCATAATGCTCTGGAGAAGAACAAAAGAAATCATTAGAGTCTATTCTGTGTTAAAAATTAATTTCATTGTATCATTGAAACTCAACTGTTAATTATACATTGTGAACTGTTCTGTATTATCACAAAACCAGCTTCTTAAAGTTCAATTGAATTCAAAAAATTTAATTTACAAATTCAAGAACTTTAAAAAGTTTTGATAGACAAATGCTGTACAGAAGGCAGTGATCGCTACTCTTTACTGTAAATTTGAAAATAGCGTAACAAACACCTGGGGTGCCTAAGAAGTTTTCATTACTCCATAAAGTCATTATAATAAAACACTAGAATCTAAATATTGGAAAGGTTTTTTTGCATTTCATTTATAAACTTCATGTAACTTACTAAATGTAAACTTAATCAACTGTTTCTTAAAAATACAAATTTATACAGTGATATGCTGCTGACACTGCCGTTTTGGTTTTTGTATCCACTTTATTTTTCAATTTACAGCTTAGCTCTTGCATTCTGTCGTATTTTCTACAGCATACTCTTCTCCTTATAACAAAATAAAATAGACACACTTCCTATAAGGACAGTTTAAAAATTATTAGTATAACTTTCAAGATGTATTTTTAACTAGTTTTTAGTTTTCCATTGTAAGGACTCAATTTGATATTTTTAGTATTTTAATAACTTTATTGGAAAATAACATGTACACAAATGAATATTGTGTGTCTGCAGCCACAACATTACTAACAGATAAGTTCAGTGTTTGGGAAGTGAAGAAAGTTTGATGGGAAAAGAGAACTTTCCTTTACCTCTATTTTTTGGTTAGTTAGGATTGTTTTCAAGTTTTGCAGGTCCTACAGTTTTAATTTACTAATCAAGGTGGTTATACTAACATGAAATAATCTCTCTCATGGATGTGTTTAGTCTGCTAGAGTCCACAAGGTGGTGTTTGATGGCCTAATCATCATTATATCGTACAATTTCCCTACTTCTGCCATTCTGACTTATGAGAACTTAAAACTTATTAAACAGCATGTCTTATGAAAATTAGCTTGCTGCTTTATAACTTGTTAGCATGAGTAGGTCAGACTTGTTTGCTCTTTATCTTGTATTTTTGTTCAAGAAAACTGGAAAAGGTTGTCAGATATTCAGTTTCCTTAGTGCTATCCACAAAATACTTGTCACAAAGTAAAGCATTCTTTCATATCTGTTCTGGCTATTTAAACTGCTTCTGGTGAGATGTGTGGGACTGTTTTGTGTATACCAGGACAGATTTACTCTCTGTTCTTCTAGGCTGAGGTATTCAAGCCCAGTGAGGAAGTTTAACCAGCAGTTTGAGCTTGGGTTTCCAAATACTACTCTTTTTTATGAGTCCTTTGAGTATTAAATGTGCTTTTAATGAGATTAATTTTATTTACAGAAATAAAGCAGGGACAAATAATCTTTGAGTTTTATAACTTTTTACTTAAAATATGACATAATCTTGGGACTATTCTGTCATACTCCATAAGGAATAGTTGGATAGTTAGATCTCATTGCATTTTATGATTAAAAGATGTTAACAGTTGCAGTTGAAAACTGGGTTTTGACCTTTTTTTATTAGATGTTTTTGCAGAAATTGTTGGTTTTTTTCAATATAATTTTTCCTCCAACATCAAAAGGCATGTATATGCTTTGTATAGAGACTGTCCATGTTCCAACCCAATTAAAGCAGCAGGCAGTTTGTTAAATTAAACTTCTGTTGGCAAATGAGCCAACTATTAGAAGAAAAGAAAAAAGCTTTCCACTGCTTAAAAAAAAAAAAGTGGAAGGGATTAAAGAAGCATCCCACAAAGTTGTTCATTTAGTGTGCTTAATTCCAGACAGTTTAAGAGAACAGTGTATGCATATGATAAATAAAGGTCTTGCTTCAAATGATGAGGCAATTTCAGAGTTTGTAACATCAAACCCTGGAAGATGGTGTCTGTGAATGAACATCTGAACTGTCTGCTGTGTTCTGTTCTGCCCTCATTTTGCACAAGACTCTAAGCCAAAAATAAAAAAAGAAAGAGGTTTATTATTATGACTTTATTATGTAGCTCAGGGGGACAATCCACAGTCTCTGGCTTGGTTCGCTAAGCTGGTTTATTGGTTTGGTAGTATGTGCAACAGGAGATCAGATTTGAAAAATTAGCTGATAGAAGATATCCAAAGAAAATGGTTTGAAAAATGATCATGGAGAATATCTGACATTAGCTATCACTTGATAATGGAAAATAACGTCATATTTAAGCAGCTGACTAAAAAAAGTGAGAGCAGAGATAGTATTATAAAGGTAGGTTATGGGAATAAGATGTTTTTTCAAATATCTTTAGTCAAAGTGCTCTAAAGAAAGAATAGCTAAGAACAACTAATTTTGCCTGTAAAAGTATATAACTTGGTGGCATTTGCACAGATGCATTTTATTTTTCTTTTTGCAGGTGTGTTGAAGTAGTAAAAGCTTCCCACTATGTAGAGTTAGCCAATGACCTGGAAATAAATAAAGCCACTACTTACTTGAGGCAGCAGGAATTTAACCAGGTATAGTAACTTTTCACATCGCTACTTTTTAAAACTGTATTAGCAAAGATATTTTAGCCACGACATGTTTTTCAGCAAGGGAAAGAATGATTTATGCAAACATTAGAATTATATTGATGCTGCTCAGTAAAATAACTTTTTAAAAACACTGACCAGAGATGAGTTTTGTCTAAATGAAATTTCTGCCACAGAAGTTACAGTGAATGCAGTTCATTTAAAGTTAAGACATCTAAATTTAGTTACCTTTAGGGAGTGTCCAAGCTGTCATTAGAATTAATGCAACTGTAGCCAGTGCAGTCAATTAGAGCCGAGAAACCATGTTGCTAATCAACGTGGAGGTGTTTTCGTTAGTGTGAGCTGAATCTTTCAGTTTGGTTGACTATAGTACCAAAATCTATGCAGATGCACTTCATAGGTATCATTATTGTTTATGTTATGGTATTCTCACCGTTCCCTATGTACTACAGCATTCCCTAAAATACTATAATCTGGCCTTGAACTTTAGCCAGCCCTCCTATCCTTCCGTTGAAATACAAACTGGAATTAAATTAAGCATCTAACCAGGAGCTTGGACAGTTCTGCATTTCTTATAAAAGATTGCCCCCCTGGAGGGCACAGAGGGTTAGGATGAACCACGATTGCTATAAACATATTATAGCAGTTTAAACCACAGAGAATATTAGCAAATGAGGAAGGTCGTAGAAAAGATACAGTATTGATACTTCTGAGTAAAAGTATAGCTCATTGTTCAAAATTCATTAACTGGCAGAAGTTCAGAAGATAGAGCTGTGAAAATATTGGTGATTTTGCAGGTTTTTAGCATGCATGTTGTTACATGTTCTCTTTTCATTGTTTTATTTTTAAATATACATGTGAAGTAACTTTTGACTGTGTTGAAATTATTTAAGTGTGTTTATGTAGGTGAGATCTCTTTCTGTAACTGGCTGTTCAATCGCTAGTTAGAGAAATTTCTGCCAATGAATTTTATGCTGAACTGCCTTCATGGTAAAAATGATCACTGAGCCCTTGCTAATAAGCACAGCAGGCTGTTAACTGTAGGTTTCCTTTTCTGTGCATATAAATTGCCAATGTAGGTGTATAAATTAATGCCACAACTTACCACGTTTAAGTTTTTGGTATTACCTAAGTGAATGTGCAGCTTTCTTGTAACATTTTATTTTAAGACAAATGCATTTTTTTTCTCTTAATTAAATTTGTATAGGTTGTGGGACAACTTATAATACCAAGTTTTTGTCGGAATTGTCATACGATCTTTTCTTTACCTGTGAAAAAAGGCTTGGTTTCAAACATTAACAGTTGGAAAACAGCTTCAGCTGAACAAAAAAAACCTGAGATATCTGACAGGATTTCCTCGATTTCATTCTAACATGCTTTGTTCGGTTCATTCAATGATAAGAATGCTGAATAAATAAGGAATATAGCAACCCCTGGGTTTGCACAAGTAGCAGGAAGTATGAGAGATCATATACAGCAAAATTACAGCTGAAACTGAATACCTCTGTCATTTTCTAAGGTCCCATAGCTTGGAGAAATGTACACAGGGACACATGCTTACCTCTTACCTCCTTCTCATATTTAAGCTCTTCTGGTTTCCTGAGCAGCTCTTGCTTCTCCAATCTATCTGTCCTCTTCTCCTCCCCCATAGATAGTGCAAGAGAGTTATCCTTTATTATACTGCATGTCTGACTGATATTTTTTCTGAGATCATGAAGCAGTTTGAGTGTTTGGAAATTTTTGGGCAAATCTAGTAGGTTTATTGATGATATCTTTTGGAGAATGAGAGTGTTACAGGTAGATGAACAGTCATATGATCTCAAGAATTTACTATTTTGATGGTAATTTTTTGCGATTTCCAGTTAGTATTCAGTATAGGTTAAAAAAACCTCAACTCTGTAAAATGAGATACAGAGATTGTTGGTGATGTTTTTGTGGATTACTCCAATGGAGGGAGAGGGAAGGTGTTGGAAGTTAGGGGTAAGTGGAGAAGCAGCTCTTTATTTTGTTTATGTGATAGAAGACCTTTAACCTTGACTGGAACTACTTAATAGTAGAGTGAGACTGCAGAATGGTGATTGCAGAGAGTCTTTTTTTTTTTGTTCTAATAAAACTGCAGCTGCAATTTGCATTCATCCTGTCTGTCTTTTGTTCATTTACTTACTAACTTACCACCTGCTCAACACACCTTTGGCTGAAGAACAAGAATGGAAACTTTGAAATATTTGGTTTCAAGGCTGAAAGTTTTATTGTGTTTCAAAAAAAAGAACTGAAATAGATTTCTGCTGTATCTATAATGGGCTTAACTATATGCTCAGCATAATGAACATGCTATTTTAAAACAGTCCTAGCAAAAAAAAAAAAATCCAGAGTGGAAATTACTATAATATGTCTAGATTGTGTTTTATTAGCAATGGGTTTTGTGTATTACATGTTTTGAATGTTTTCTTAATTTCGAATAACAACTTTGAATATGAATTTAGAACCAAAATTCTGCAGGTTAGCCGTGCAACTCCTTAACACCTCTGGCAGGCCTTACTTGGGTCAGGCAAGCTGTTTTGAAGTTTAACTTCTGTAAGCAAATTACGTACATTGGAACCATGTCTTAGAATTTGGACAATCTGTATTTTGATTGTTGAATCTAAGCAATTGTTATGGTTGGGATTAAAAAGTTAGAAGTTATTTAGAAATATATAAATTTAGCTGATGATACAGTGAGAGCATTTCTGCTTTGCAAGGACAAAAGGAGTATTGCTGTGGATTTTCATCCTAGATCTTGTAATTGCTGAAATGGTTCAAGGGACCTGCAACATAAATTTACCAGTAAGTGAACAGAGTTCAGAGTCATAGGAACTTTTCATTGCACATGAAAAAGAGAATACTTCCACTCTAATCTTTATCCTCAAAGGTGCCATTCAGCAGTCGAAGCAAAGGTGAACAAAGCGGCTGCAATGGAAAATGGCTTTTCAGGAAGTGACTTTGAACTATATAGCTGCAAGTTCACTGAAAATTAATTCCGTTTTAAGAAATACACAGCTTTTACTCAAAGAAACAAGTCTTTGCTTAAGAGTAGAGTACCTCAGATATAGTAGCGTTACATCTTTAAATATTTGAGACCATTCCCTTTTTGCAGAAAGTCACAAATATATACAAAAGTTATGGTTATCTTGGTTGAAGTCCTGCTTTTCAGAAACCACAAAATCTAATTCCTAACTTTTGAAATGCTTTTCTTGATTGAGGTTGGTGTATTTCTTTAGACAATTTTCTGTTATTAGGAGAACTTTATGATCTTTAATAGTTCATAGTTCTTGAATGGAATGTAGTTGACTAAATCAATGAACTACATCTAGCTGTGTATACTTCGTCATTTTACACGTCATTTGTACAGTCATGTCTTTTGTGTAAAGTAACTGTAAAAACAGTATGTGTGACAGTCAATTAGAACTTGTTTCCTTTATGTTTGTTTTGGCATTCCACGTACAGGATCATGCATTCACTTTGATATGTAAACAGCAGCTTACAGGTTTCATGTAAGGGAAGAAGGAAACTTTTGAATTCCTAATGTTGACAGCTAGATTGAGGTTACCGCATCCGTATTGTAACAGATGACAGAACTGGGCTCACTGTGATATTCTAACAGTTTGTGTAGTTAATATCAATGTTTAATATAAAGAAGCCAGATTTCTTAATAATTTAGTCTGCACTTACAAATGCTATCACATAGTCAATGAGAAGAAAAAGCTGCTGTTTATTTCAAAGTTTCTTTGATAGTTTATTAGGTATAAATTTGTTTATTTTTTGTCCATAAGCTTCTTAATTTTGAAGTTTAAGTTTAGGTTTTATGTAAAAGGTTAAAAAAATAATTTTCTTGCCTCAGTCTTCACATTTGAGTACTTCCTGAACTTAGACAAGTGTCATCTTCTTACTACACAAAACAACTGCAAGTTGAAATCCAATCCTATGGTGTCTGGCATATTTTTTTATATATATATATGTGTATATATATATAGCATGTACTTTTTTAGCTTTTAATATGAGTTTTAAGGTCAATCCTTTTGTGTTTGCTTAAAGAACTGGAAAAATAGGTATGAGAATTTCAATTAGTTGACTACATTAAAGGCAAATAATATAAATTTGTGTTTTATATGTATAGAATTGTCAGCTATCTCTGTAGTTCAAGGTAGCCATTATCTAATCTAAATTTTGAAGAAGTAATAAATACTCAATACTATGGAAATTTTGTGACCAAAATTAATATTATGTATAATATAGACATACTTCGGTGTGTGCATGCTTAGAAGCATGTGTTACAAGCTTGGTAATTATTGTGTATGTGAGTAATTGAGTTGATAATTGTAGCTGTTTGTTACTGTGGTGTTTATCAATGGTTTCTGAAAGATTTTGGTAGAAGTTTGTTTCAGTGGGAAGTAAGTTGTTTCCAAATTACTTCTAGGCACTGGAGACTTTAAAAATGTTTGAAAAAAAGGATAGCAGAGTAAAGAGTGCAGCTGCAACAAACCTTTCATTCCTTTATTATTTGGTAAGTGTTTGCTTCAACAAAACCAGTTAAGAACTGTAGTTGATGTAGCATCTTCTGTATCTTTGTAGCAATTTTTGTGTCTGTCTAAGTAATCTCTGTAAACAACAAGAAACTGCCTGTTAGGGATACTGGAACACCCATTCTTGGCTGCAGTTGAAGTTTGGAGTGTGTCCTTTGTATCCTGTTGCTGGGAGGAAGAGTGAGATTGAGCCCCAGGCCACAGGAGTATGCCTGCAGTGTGATTTGTGCAGAAGCCCAGCAGCTGCATTTAAAACTCCGGTGCTGAAGACCCTGGCTGAACTTTAGGAACATGTGAAGTATGCAGCTTAGGCAAGTGTGTTTGTGTATGAAGTTCATAGGGTACAGGAATTTATTTTTTTGTTTTCTAAAGAAATACTACTTTGTCGCAACAAAGAAAGCTTCCAGACTGAATGGGACCGAGTGATGAAAGACGTCTTAAGTGTTAAGTTCTCTGAAACTTGAAAGACATGATCTGCCTTATGCAAATACATAAGGAATGTTTTAGGACTAAAGATTATATTATTTTTTCATCCTCAATCTTTTGAAATTCTACTATATTAACTGTAAGAAGCCACAGCTGCAAGAAAATGACTGACAAATGGCTAATGCAATGTTTGTTTTATTCATCTAGGAGAATGAATTGGCACAAGCAACTCACTATGCAGATTTAGCTGTAAATTCTGATAGGTACAATCCAGCAGCTCTAACTAACAAAGGAAATACTGTTTGTGCAAACGGAGACTATGAAAAAGCAGCTGAGTTTTACAAGGAAGCTCTCAGGAATGATTCCTCATGCACTGAAGCACTTTATAATCTTGGTAAGCCAAAGGTGCTTTTGTGATTTAACTTTTGTCTAAAGGAAACAGTAGTGTTTCTAAGAATCTGGCATTCAAAATTTTCTTGTATAGAAATATATATACTAATTATTATTACTTTATTCAGAATTTATATTATAGCAAGGTATTAATTTGTAATTCCTATCTGTTCTGCAAAAAACCACCAGTGTTAACAACATCAACTAGTAATTGCAGATGATTAAGTCACTTTGAAGATTTCTGCTATCTACTAAGAATAGACCAGTTTTAGCATTATTAAACCATCAGAGTCATTCTCTTCTAAAAGCTTTCCCTTTCCCTTATTCATCTTGTTTAAAAAGTGAGATTACATATGTTCTTGGTCTTGATTATGTTTGTAGTCCTTGTGTTTATCAGTTTGGTAAATCATACTAGCTGGTAAGAATTACAAGCATGACTCTCAAGAATAGAGTCTGTCAGTGTCAAGGCAGTTGTACTGCCTCCAAGTCCTGTGTTCCTATTTCAGTTTTCTTGGTTGTTCTGTTATTTAAATGCTGAAGTCATCTTGTTCTCATTGTTTAATAAATTGCTTCTCATTGTTTCTCATAAATTCTCTTTATTTTTTTAGGTTTAACATACAAGAAGCTAAACAGAATAGATGAAGCTTTGGATTGTTTTCTGAAACTCCATGCAATCCTTCGAAATAGTGCCCAAGTCCTTCACCAAATAGCAAACATGTATCCTTTTCTGGATTATGATAAGGGATTGTGATTTTAGTAAACTCATTTAATCTGAAATATGCATTTCAGTCATGACACAACAACTTAGAAATTTACTGTAGTGTCCATTATAATTAGGAGGATGATGCATAGATTCATTCTCTGACATTTATAAAAACGAAAACAGAATTTACAACCTTCTTGGAGATTTCCAGTGAAGCAAGTTAAGAAATACGTTAAGACTGTTCACGTTGCAGGGAATATGTTTACGTGCAATATTAAAGTATGTCTTGGAATATTTAAAATGCTGCTGATTTTATTATGAAAACAATATGGCAGGTGTAAGCACAATAGAGTAAAACCTTTAAGAAAAAATAATATAATTAACGAAAATGAAGTTCTGTTTTGAAAGCTGTTTTCAGATTAGATAGTGTATGTGGAAGAAAATAATTGTCTCGTAGCACTGCAAAAGCTCAATGGATTGAAACGCTGAGGAGGGGAGGGATTGGCTTTGCAGTATCACCAGTGATACTCTACACTATGAATTTGTTTAGCAATGCTTCTGAGGATGTGCAAACTGTAATAAAATTCTCCCCAAGGCAGAACAGATTCCAGTTGCTGTACTATACTTTTAAGAATAGTGAAGGTAATAAAAATATATTTTAGTCAGTAAAATAAGTAATCTCCAAAAATACAAGAGGGCTGTGATCTCTTCCTTGCATAGCCCTTTTACAGGAGCATTAACAGCCCTACCACTCCCAGTTCCCATCTCAGGGAGAATTTCTCTACTTCACTGCTATGTAAAACTGCTTTCCACCAACAGTCACAAGGTTTTTCCAGGAAGGGTAAAGTGCAGCAGAAACTGAAGAAACATGTTGGACAGTAGCTCCAGCTCACGTTGCTGCAGAAGTCTGAGCCTTTGTGCCACTCAGGAGCGACTGAGGAGGGGAGAGCACAGTGCAGGCTAGAGCTGCCTCTCCTCTCTGGACCGGACCGGTGTTGTACGCTGTCTGTGCTGTGCTTCTTAGACATACAGCAGAAAAAGTCACTGCAGGCAAAAGTCTGTTCTTGAGGATAGCAGTTTTACCCAATCAATCACTTTAAGACAAAATGATGTATTATGGAAAACTAACCAAGTTGTTAAAGGCTACAAATAAACCACCTGATTCTCACACTTTATTCTTATAAATGAGGAAGTCAAAGTAAAATTAGTCACAGAGAGAGGGAGAGGACAATTGAGACCAAAGCTCTGTTGAGCCCAAAATGTTTCTAAGGTGAAAGAGCAGCCAAAGCCTCTGAATAATTCTCTTTTTTTCAGCGTAACAAAAACACTTTCTGATACAAATGAAATTATGGAAACAACGTGTAAAAAAATCCCAGTGTATTTCCACACTACAGCAACTGACATATCTATCCAACATATGGTTTACATTACGTAAAATAGTAGGAATTCTGAATAAAGCAAAATATCATTGGCATCAGTCCTTGACTGAAGAAAACTCATCAGATACGAGATCATGGAAGATCCCAATCAAGCCATAGAGTGGCTCCTGCAGTTGATCAGCGTAGTGCCAACTGATCCACATGTACTTTCAAAGCTTGGAAAATTATATGATAATGAAGGTGATAAATCCCAAGCTTTTCATTATTACTATGAGGTACTTGCTCTTTGTTGCTTTTCCAATGCACTTTGTCATAATTAAAGAAAACTTTGTCATAGGTTTCTATATCAAATTAACTATTGATTCATTTAACCTTTTCAAAATGTCAACCTCTCCCCCTCCCCCCCCCAAAAAAAAAAAAAAGATTTTAGGGGAGACTGTGTTGACAAAATCTAATTTTTGTAGGCAGGTCCTAAGAAAACACATAGCCTGTGTTTCCACATGGTGTTTGACCTCACTCTTTCATATGATCATTGTTTACATTGAACCCTAACAATTTTAACTTAAAATATAGTCTGAGATGAAATAAAAAATTGACGTAATACATGTAATTTTAAAGGTGTGTAACATAACTGTATTGATTGGAAGCTGTACCTGTGTAATGGATATGGAGATATATGTATAAAATGTGTGTTTATATATGTAAGTTTATATATACTTTTAATGATATAGCTACACGTTACGTATACAGAGTTGCCTAAAGATAAGCATCCTCTCTCATTTCAAGCCAACTATAGTACTGTCTGTAGTTTGTAGAGATTTTTCTGGTTTAGAAACGGCAGTAAGACAGGAAGTTGCTTCGCTGCAATCTGAGAGGTTTTTTTCTGTGTAAAGTTAGGATGACAAAGTCTGTGTTGCAATCTGAATACTAGTGGAGTTGTGCTTGATGATAATTTTGCTGCCTATTTCAGTGGGCGTTTCTAAAAAGCCAAAAATGTTATTTACGTACATGTATATTTCATAGAAAATAATGCTTTTAGGTGTGTTTTCGAGCAGACTGATTTGAGTGTGGAGTTGTACACGTATTAGTTAGCATCGTTTAATATTTTAGGTAACTTATTCACATGTAGACACAATGTAAGTAAACGTTTTTGCTGTTGCAAACTATTTAAAATAATATTTCAAATAAGGCTAGATGGAAAATGTGACACACTCATCTCAGGTAACTTCTAAAAAGCATTCTGTAATTAGAAAACTTGGCATGCTTTTTTTTTTTTTTTTTTTTAAGGATTACTTAGTATAGCACACTACTTCCATTCATATATTACATGTTTTTGGCATCTGGAGAATTAAACACTTGAGTAAGATATTCCAGAAGTAACATAAAGATGTTGTTTATCACTAAAATTGTGTTTCTTTCACCTTTCCTATTTTGTCAGTCATACCGGTATTTCCCTTCAAACATTGAGGTCATTGAGTGGCTTGGAGCTTATTACATTGACACTCAGTTTTGTGAAAAAGCCATTGAGTACTTTGAAAGAGCAGCACTTATCCTGTAAGTAATTATTATTTTATGCCTACTCAAATATTTTGTGATTAGACATCCATAAGTATACCTAGAGATAAATTAGTTGGATAACTTTAATACTATAAGCAAATACCACAGTTAAGAATATTTGGGCTAGTATTTAATTTTCTCAACTTTCTGTTTGTTTACAGTGTGATTTTTTTTTTTTTTTTTTTTTCTCTTACTGTGCAATTTCAATGTTAAGTAGGGTCCTCCATTGGGCCCAAGATAGTATTGGGTATTAGAAGCTCTTTTCTCTATCTTCTGCCATTAAACACAGCTATGAAGTGGGGAGCAGCTCTCCTAAGCCACAAAGACCTCCTTCTTTATGGCTTATGTGAAATATTTATTTTCTATTATTTTATCATGTGGTGAGGATTTGATGGTTTAGATAAATGCATCTTTTAGTAGTTCTTGCTGCGTTTTCACTTTTCACATAGCCTCTTTATGGGAGTAGAAGTTATTACAAATAAGGTATAGAAGTAAGCAAAAACGTGCAGGGCAGAATTACCAATGGTTAGTGAAAATAAATTGACAGATCAAATTGATCCTGGTAGAGATATTTCAAATATATTGAGTTTAGTTTAGCAAGCTAATTGCTGAAATTGTCCTTTAGCAGAATATGATGCACTTAAAGTATACAGGCCATATATTTTATTTTAGATTAGAAAGGGATCTTACTAGGTAAATGGTTAATAAACCAAAATTTGGTCAAATTTAAATCTGTAATCTGTAATTTTATGTGGAAAAAAATATTTGCCTATCTGTTCATGATGAATTTTGTGTTAATAGACCACCTAAAATTCATGCAACTAAAATTCCCTTCAACAAGTGTGAATTTCTCTATTTTGTGTTTTGGGAAACCTATCAAAAATCAGGCTAAGCAAAACTCAGTTATTGCTTGTCTTGTGATGATCTGAAATTTGACATTCTTTTTGTTCTGTGAATCTGATTGGCATGCATGAATAAGACAGCATGTGAACAAAAATCGGTACAATATTATTCAAGGAAAGATTATGCTGTGAATAGATTGTTAGAAATTCAATTAAAAAAATACTAATTCTGGTTTTGAAAGGGCTTGAGTTAAAGTAGACCTTAATTATAGAAGAGACTATCCAAGGTTTAAATAAGGATTAAAAATTGAAACAAAAATAAATAGAAAAACATAGACTTCACCCAAATTGTGGTATAATTATAAAGAAATAGAAATGCAGATTATATGAAAATATGCAGGAGACAGTTCACAAAATCACAGTTCATAGGTTTGCCAGTGTTCTTTTCAGTATAAATACTGACCACCTTAAAAAGTCGTATTTTATTCAAGCTCTGAGATCACATATGCTGGCGCTCACGGCCTTCTTAGAAACTTTGGAAAGAAACAGCTGAAACTAAGAAGAATTATTTCATAATCTTGTTTTGTCAAAAATCTAAATATTTTATGCTTCATGTTGTACTCAATCCATGCATGAAACATGAAGTAGGTGGATTGTAAAGTACTTATGAATAATTTGCATATTAAATTCTTCATTATTATTTGTAATTGTAATCTATCTGTAATACAGAGAAGTTATTCCTCTGTGGGATGAAGTTGTTAACAGTGGATAACAGAACACAGATATTTTGGTGTTTATTTGGTATTAAAAATAGAGTCTAGATATGCTGATTGATAAATATGAATGCTGGGTTATAAATTGCTACTAATTGTAAATACAAGTAAATTTTAAAATTGTAACTTTATTTTAACTGTGACCAGGAGTTTTTTAGTTTAACGTTGTTTAGACTATTCAGTAGTTTAATCACAATAATTACGTTTTAAACTGTATTCTATTATAACATATTAGACAATTAATTGAGAAACAGTTTTTCATTATTTTACCAGCATGCACAAATATAAAGAAGTTGTGCAGGTAATGCTGGCTACTGACAATTTATTCTCTCCAGAATTTTCGTACTGAACAGCGTAATAAACTTCATTATGGTGTCTGCTTGGCTGCCTTTATTGTTTGCAGGAGACATATTGAGCTGAAACTCGAAAAGGTGAAGCAGCTGTCTTTCATAAGCTTGTTTGGCCACTACCAGGCAAATAGATTAGAGTTAAAAATCACCTTTTCTGTGACTGGAGGGAAAAACGGAAGAGAATAAGTACAAAACTATTCTGAAAATGCTAGCATACAATGCCTTTGGGATATGCTACTGTTGAATCGTAAGCCACGTGTGAAAAATGCTTTGGCTTACAGAGCATCCTTACACTGTTGGCATGAAAATTTCCTAATTTTCACATTATCTTGATAAGAGCAAGGAAGGAGTCCCACAGTTTTGTTGTACATGCTTGAATGTCTCAAGTATTTTCTTTGACGGTATCTGTCACCACTGTGTGCTAAAAAGAGGACAGGTTGCAGCTAGCGCATCGAGGTGATGACACAGAGGAGAAGCCAGAGTTCAAAGCTGTAAGTGGGGAGTGTGCTTCCTGACAGCGATCCCTTCGGTGTGCATGGGACCCCACTGGTGGGACTTCCTGAGAACATGGTTTAGCATTTTGTTCTCCTCCATTGTGTGGTTCTGTACCTCAAAGATTAGTGGTTCACGTGCCAGGTCTACTAATTGTCTGATGCACAGAATCATGAGCAGGAGAAAGACTATAGGGCTATAAAGCCCTATAAGACATAGGGCTATAAATCTGTGACACTGAGACCTGAACACTGAGCGTGACAGAAGGGTAAACTGTGTGTGAACTGAGCAGGCTAATTTTTCCTAGGAAGGCAATATCCTAGGTGAAAAGTTGTAACATTAGTTTAATAGGAGGTCTTTACCAATGCTACGCAGATTATTTTGCTTATGCATTGTTAGGGAGTGTGCCTAACTTTATTTTGTTTATATGCAGACCCACACAAGTCAAGTGGCCCCTGATGGTTGCCAGTTGCTACAGAAGAAGCGGTAAGTTCAGTAACTTTTTGTAATTGATTGGAGGTTTGTAACTTTTTTTTGCTATGAGTTGGGGTTGTTCAGCCTGAAGAGAAGCCTGGAGAAATATAAAGGGCCTTATAGGAAAGACAGAGATATTTTTTTTTACAAGGGCCTGTAGTGACAGGAGAAGGGGCAATGGTTTTAAACTGTAAGAAGGTAGAATTAGATCATCCATAAGGAAGAAATTTTTATCATGAAGGTGGCGAGGCACTGGCACAGGTTGCCCAGAGAAGTTGTGGATGCCCCATCCCTGGAAGTGTTCAAGGCCAGGTTGGATGGGGCTTTGAGCAACCCAATATAGTGGAGGGTGTCCCTGCCCATGGCAGGGCGTTTAGAATTAGATGATCTTTAAGGTCCCTTCCAACAGAAACTGTTCTGTGATTTATTTTGTTTTGACTGATGTTTCCATTATTTTTTTTCTTTTGATCTTTTCTGTCTGATGTGAGTACTGATCCTAGAGTTAGCTTGAAAATTCACTTACATATTATTTTGTTATGTATTTTCTGTGTAAGTGTAATAAAACATGACTTGTCTTTTAAGTCGAGGAAGCGTGCCCGTACTGACTTATGCGTGAAACACTTCTGTTACTCCTGTAACACTTGTGCTGTTAAATAAGTACAATAAGGAAAATACTACAGCATAAATGATCTAATAAAAGGTTTTTTTAAATGTAATTATACTACCATCTGATCTAATGTAAGTAATTAGATTTTAAAGCCCCTTAATTCCCATTCCTTTTCAACAGTAGATATAACTTTTCAATATTAAAATAGTATTTGCCTTACACAAACAAAAGACTGTCTTAATGCGCTGTGTTTTCTTACTGGGAATATAATATGCCAATAAGCAGAGTGGAAAGAGACTAATCCTTCTGGGTTTTTTCATCACCTAAAATGCATTTGAGACACTTGATGATGTAAATGATACTCTTCTTTCTTACTGTCCCATTTTGTCACTCTCCTTTATGCTTCTTTAGAACTTTGCAGAACAGGCTTCCGTAATAAATAAGTGCATTTTCTCACTCTGCTCAGTTATTTAATTCAACAGTGAGAAAATGAACAGGACCTAGGGAAGTCAGTGAATTAAAAACAGTCAGCACCACCCAAAACGAGACAGATTAAATGTTTTCCCACCAAACTAACACAATGGTTTTGGCTGCTTTTTAGATCATTTGTGATTCACTGGCAAAATTCCCAGCTTATCATGTTCATAGAATCATAGAATCATAGAATGGTTAGGGTTGGAAGGGACCTCAAAGATCATCTAGTTCCAACCCCCCTGCCATGGGCAGGGTCACCCTCCACTACACCAGGTTGCCCAAAGCCTCATCCAGCCTGGCCTTGAACACCTCCAGGAATGGGGCATCCACAACTTCTCTGGGCAACCTGTTCCACTGCCTCACCACCCTCTGAGTGAAATATTTCTTCCTTAGATCTGATCTAAATCTGCCCTCTTTCAGTTTGAATCCATTGCCCCTTGTCCTATCACTACACGCCCTTGTAAAAAGTCCCTCTCCAGCTTTCCTGTAGGCCCCCTTTAAGTACTGAAAAGCTGCTAGAAGATCACCCCGGAGCCTTCTCTTCTCCAGACTGAACAGCCCCAGCTCTCTCAGCCTGTCTTCATAGCAGAGGTGCTCCAGCCCTCGGATCATCTTCGTGGCCCTCCTCTGGACTTGCTCCAGCAGCTCCATGTCCTTCTTGTGCTGGGGACTCCAGAGCTGAACACAGTATTCCAGGTGGGGTCTCACGAGAGCAGAGTAGAGGGGCAGAATCACCTCCCTTGACCTGCTGGCCACACTTGTTTGGATGCAGCCCAGGATACGGTTGGCTTTCTGGGCTTCCAGTGCACATTGCTGGCTCATGTTGAGCTTCTCATCCACCAGCACTCCTGCATAGCAGGTCAGTTTGATCTCTGCCTTGTACTAGGAAAATAGAAACAGTGATATCTCAACAAACATGTTTTGTCAGATATATTCTGATGGAAGGTAGGGCAGGCAGAGTTAAGTTGTTACACATTTCTGTTTGACTAGTCCATACATTTTTGGCCTCAGATAAGTCCCAGTATGCTTGATACAGCTTGTCGAGTAGATGTGTTGTAGAAAAATGGGGTCCTAGAGGCAGGCCAAAAAAGGGCATAAATCAAGAAACTCCTCTTCATTAGTTCTGTAATTTACAGAGTAATTTGAACTGTTTTCAGATGCTTTTAATTTTTACTATCAGTAATTAAAGTCTGGTTTTGTCAAATTTGGTCTTATTAAGTCATGTACTCAAATTGAAAAGATGAAGTGATGTTAAACTATCCATTTCTCATCAGATATTCTTTTTTATGTTTGGATATGTGGATAGGAGATGTTTGTTCTGTTTGCAGGTAACTACCAGAAAGCTCTAGAGAAATACAAAGTCATTCACAGAAAATTCCCAGAGAACGTGGAATGTAAGTTGTTTCATTGAGTAGTATAACTATCAAAGGAAACTTTGTTACATTGAGTATGTGTTATTAATCGTATGATGTAAGTATTTTTCATATGAAAACATTTTCAGGAACTAACATTTTTATTTGTGCTAATGGTGCATGTTTTCTGTGGCAACACTAAACCATGACTTAAATACTAGAGCAATGCTGAAGAAGACAGATGAAAATAAACTTTAACTGTAGCAGATTGGTTGAGTTTTCTCATACATACTTTCTAAATTTTATAATTATATTATTTAATTTTTCTTATGATAAAATATATGTATTTTTACTTCTAGTCCCTGCTAGTTGAAACTTTTACTGTTAAGTTTCTAGATATAAGAAAATCTTGTTAAGTTTTACCAAAGCCAGGCCTTCCAAAAGAATGTAGAGGGTGAGATCTTGTTGTTGGGTTTTTAAGTATAGCTGGTCAACCAGTCTGTAGAAAATCCATAGAGAATTGCAAACTAAACTACAGGAAACTTAATTTTGAGTAAGTTTGGCAGAATCAGTCACACCTGTAGTCTACACAAAAAAGCCCTGTAAAAAATAGGGATTGTCGCTCGTTGTGAAAACATCCTCTTACATCCCACACTGTGCCTCACTAACTCTAAAATAAGAGATTGTTGCCAACAAGCCTATGCTTTTAAATGCTATGTGGGAAGATCATTCACTGTATTTTAAAATAAAATTGTATTGTTTGCTTTAACAAATGTACTGCTTTTTAAAGAGGAATCATACAGCTCCGTTGTACAAGAGAAATTCAGTACTATGGTTCCTCAAAGTTAAAAGCAAAATGTAATGGTTGTATTGGTCACATATATTTCAGAGAGGTAGAGTATTTAGTAAACCTTTTAGAATGCTAATAATTTTCTGAGTGTAGTTTCTACAAATTGCAAAACAGAGGCAGGAATTAGACAGACAATTTAACTGATTTAGAAGTTTTTTTGCTGCTGAAACAATGTTTTTTTCACTCATCCCTCACTGGCCTTGTGCCCCCAACCGTCTTCCTTTATGCTCATTCGGATGCTTATCTGATTCCTTAGTGAAGAAGTTCAGCTCCCTAAACCAGCAGAAAACTAACTGAGCACAAAAAGAAAATAACATCTTTGTGAAAGCGGTCAGGAGAGTAATGGATCAAGTCATGCCTATTTCTACTTCAGAGGCAGTTCTTTCAAAGGGATGTTGACAAACACATAGGAGTAGCAACAATGTTTTCAGTGTTTGATACAGTGTCTCAGGAGATTGTTTTTGGGGTTCTTTTGGTTCCATCATACAGTTAGAGTGGATCTTCATGTCCGGTTTTTGTGGTTTTTTAATTCTATAAATACTAATCTCTAAAAAAAATCAATGACAGCAACAGAAAAAAAAACCAACATTCTGATTCACTTGGCATTTGTAAAATTGTTTTCAACAAAATGCTATTGATAGTGACTCCTCGGTAATAACTTAGCATCATTATTATGCTTTCCAGTTTCCAAAATATTTTGCAAGTGTCAAGATTTTGGAGCCAGATGACTCAGTATGTCTTGTGCCTTCTACAATAATTGGTATTTGTACTGTTTGTGGATATAGACACTGCATCACAGAAAACGTGAAATTATTTGCAAAATAGCACAACTTGCATAGTGATACTGGACTAGAGTCACCTCACATTCGCAGTTATTTGCACTGTTTACCATTCCATGTGTCCAGTTCTGTTAGGGTGCACATGTAGTTTGACCTGCTTGTAAGC
The DNA here is from genome assembly GCF_009769465.1 of Tauraco erythrolophus. Lineage (NCBI taxonomy): Eukaryota > Metazoa > Chordata > Aves > Musophagiformes > Musophagidae > Tauraco > Tauraco erythrolophus. The sequence continues at coordinate 116,816,443 of NC_141465.1, read as the reverse complement.
CTTTTTTTAACAAGGCTTTGCTTTTCAATTAGGCCTCCGATTTTTAGTTCGTCTCTGCACAGATATGGGGCTGAAAGAAGTCCAGGAATACATGACCAAGCTCAAGAAAGTGGAAAAATTAAAAGAAATAAGAGAGCAGGTAAGCTTGTTTCTTTCTGTGATTATACAGTATCACCACGTGCATAGGTACGTGTATTAACGTCCTGGTTTAGAGACGCGTGTGTTTTGCGGTTTTGAGCTTTTAGTTTTAAATCAGTGATCAGCCTTATATCTGTCTGAAAGGTTTTTGAGCAACGGATTTTCTGTGATTTTAAATACTAGTGAAAGATGAGTTATGTGGATGTGACGGGAATGCTGGAGCCACCGCGTAATTCAGCGTCTCTGGAATGTCGTCTTTCCTACTTATTTGCCAGACTGTACAAAGGGTATTCATAAGCCAAGTAATAATGCAGCTATAGGGAGAGCAGAGGAATCTAAGAATTTGTCCATGTAGTAGAACTCCTTTTTGCTATATACAAAGCTGCAATATTGACAGATTACATAGGTAGAAGTAAATAATTCATGTTAGTGCCAATTTTTAAATTGAAAAGAGAAATTTCCATGGAAAAGCGATAGGCTGTGAAATGTATGAGATCACAACTTGTGTTCTATTCAGGGGAGTGAGAGCGTGTGTGTGTGTGTGCACACACATGCATCGTTTTCTTGCTATTCCTGTGATAAAGCAAGAGTTTAAAATTAAAATCAGCTTCTCGTTTGGAAACCATTGTCTGTGCTATTGAGCTGCAGAGTATTCAAGCTTGCTTTTCCTATCCAGTGAATTGCCTCAAAGCTATGTAGTTGTATTAGACGCGGTAAGTCTTACCTAATTTATTCTGCTCCTAGTAACACACTGTCTCCCTTTTGATGTCAGATAATGTGTAAATGCGTCTTTAGTTGCTTCACTTTTACTTCAATTCCAGAGAGTCTAAATATCCGCATGTGCACTGAGACATTTTAAAAATGAAACTCACAGAGGGAAACACTGATCAAAGGATTCCAAATTTATGCTGCAAGCTTACTTTGGGGGCTATTGAACTATATTGGTTTGGATTTGCAGTAAATGTAAAATTTAAAGCACTTGGAAAACTGGACAAAAGAAAGCAGTCCACAAATGAGTGGGGCTAATATTCCTCCATGTCTCCCCCGTAATAATATCAGTAGGCAAAACAGATGACAATATATAATGTTCTTATTCTGCAAAACTCATAATGAAGACATCTCTCTGAAGTGTGTTAAACAGACTTTGCTTAGTTTCTAGGGAATATCAGTTCGATGTCAGTGATATCAGTAATTCTTTGCAGTAACTTCCAATACCACAGTGCTTTACTTGGGAAAGCTCAGTGGTTAAACCAGTTAAAAATGGATTATTTTATAGTTGGTAAGAGAGAGAGGGGCCCCTGGAGATGGAGACGTTATCTATTTCCCTGCATATAATTTCAGCATTTTTTTTACACTAAAGGTGTTAACTGTGTACCATAGGTCTGCAAATGTAGAGGATTCTAAGAAAAACACTTTTTGCCTTTAAGAAAGTTAATGTTTGAATATGTAAAAAAACCACAAACCAACAACAAACAACCAAACCAACAAAAAAATATTGTCACATCTTTTCATGTTTATTTCATGTTGGAAGCCTGAGCTTTCACAAACACGTTTCTGTACTTTCTGGTGGGGAAAAAGCTACCAGTAAAATATTTAAAAGATTAAATCATCTGTTATTTACCAGAGAAATTATGTGTAAATTACGTTTTTCTTTCATTCTGACTACATTGTGTTAAGGGTCTTCATCAAGTAATGCCTGAATGACAAACATATCAATGGAATCCAGTTCAGATGCGTGGTAGCACAAGGCATTGCATAGTTGGTTTAGACTGTTCAGACTTTAATAGTGCTCATAATTCAGGCCTGACATGGAAGACTCACTCTCTGTATTACGTTTAAATATTCCTGTTTAAGAGTCTAGTGACTCTATCCTGTCAGTAAACTAACCATGCAAAGCACAATCAGAGAATGGTTTGGGTTGGAAGAGACCTTTAAAGATCATCTAGTCCACCTCACTTCCATGGGTAGGAACGTCTTTCACTAGATGAGGTTGCTCAAAGCCCCATCCAACCTGGCCTTGAACACTTCCAGGGATGGGGCATCCACAACTTGACTAGTCAACTTATTCCAGTGTCTCACCACCCTCATCATAAATTTTTTTTCCTTATGTCCCATCTAAGTCTACCCTCTTTCAGTTTAAAACCATGGCCCCTTGTTCTGTCGTTACAGGCCTTGGTAAAAAGTCTGTCCCCATCTTTCTTATAAGCCTCTTTCATATATTGAAAGGGCCACAATAAGGTCTCCCCACAGCCTTCTGTTCTCCAGGCTGAACAACCCTGACTCTCTCAGCCTTTCTTTATAGGAGAGGTTTTCTGGCCCTTGGATCAATTTCATAGCCCTCCTCTGGACCCTCTCCAACAGGTTCATGTCTTTCCTGTGCTGAGGATTCCAGAGCTGGATGCAGTACTCCAGGTTGGGGTCTCATGAGAGCGGAGTAGAGGGGAGAATAATGTATCTATGATGGCACTTCTAATTAGTCAAAGCTTTAAGGTAGATCTGCCTAAATGTTTCCATATAGCGTGTTGCCCAGGAAAGAAAACAGGCTTTTATGTTCAAATAAGCCTGATTCTATTGTAATTTCAACTAAACTGATTTTCTTTTAAACAGAGAAAACTTAAAAACTTTAAACTAGATTTTAAAAAAACAAGAAACAAACCCAAAACAAAACAACAACCTCACCTCCCTGCCCCCTCAAAACCACCACCACCAGTAGAAATAAAACAGGTTTCTAGCAACTCTGTCAACTTCATCCCTGCAGGCAAGCCCATGCTCCAGCCTGAGTAAGCTCAGTGAGTTTCTGAATGGCAGCAAAATTTTGCCCCTCTGGTTCCTCATACATTCTCTTCAGAACCTCTGAAGCCTGATTGATTGCTTTCTATTCCTTCTTGCAGCTCCTTGTCATGGGGAGACATGCTCCCATCCCTCTTTTCTGGCTCTCATCTGCTACACTCTGAAATCTCCCAAGTTAAGTGTCACTTTTTCTGCCTCTCAAGGAACTCACTGACTCTGTTTTATTAAAAATCAACGCCCTTGTAGACGTAAAGGAACAAAGACTCTAAGAAAGGAAAGATGTTAGAGAACACGCTGTGATTTAGTATGCTACTGTCCTGTATTAGAAGTTGAGTATCTTTCTGTGACAGAATCAGTGCTGTCTTGCAAACAGTGGCCTTGCAGTTCATTTTCGCTAACGGTATTACATCTGGGTTCCCATCACTGGTTTGGGGTTTTATTTTTTGTTTGTTTGCTTGGTTGGTTTGTGTGTGTGTGGTTTTTTAGCCTTATGTCTACCATCTGGCTTTGGAAATTACTAGGTATTTTTGTCCTAAGAAATTCTTTCTGTCCTCCAAGAGCGTATAGTCATAAACTATACTTTCAAGTTCTAAAATTATACAATTTTAATACTTCACCACCTAAGTTTCCAGTAGGAACACTGGTTTCAGTTAGCAATACCAGATATAGTTCAATTCCTGCTGTCAGGTTCAGACTAACCCATGATTTCTTGGTTGCATGCAGTAAACAGTACGAGGGTGGTAAGACTTTGGAATAAATTGCCCAGAGAAGTCGTGGATGCCCCCTCCCTGGAGGTGTTCAAGGCCAGGTTGGATGGAGCCTTGAGTAGCCTGGTCTAGTTGAGAGGCGTCCCTGCCCATGACAGGGAGGTTGGATTGGATGATCTCCGAGGTCCCTTCCAGCCTCTGCCATTCTATGATTCTGTGAAACAGAAAATAGATAAATGCTAGTGTAATACACCTACATTTCAAAATCTGCACACATACTTTGTCTTCTTGTAGAAATTTATCAAAATTTGCTACTCTGGCATTGTTTTTCCAGAGTAAGTATATCCACATGGAGTTTATACTAAAATAAATATTCTGGAGTACTTATTTCACTTGGTTTCAAATATGGACTAGTTGTTAAATACTTCCAGCCAAGAATCTAGGAACATCTGTAGGGTTCATTCCCTGTACATTTTTCTTCCTGCCTCTCACAGCATTGGATTTTTACTGTAACCTTCATACGTTGTAGGTTTGGGGTGTGTTTTTTGGGTTTTTTTTAACTGCATTAGCCTTTCTTTTTCATGTTTCAGGTTAAAAAAGACAGGTAATAGTGTAAAAGTTCACACGACCTTCTTGGCATCAGTGTATGCGCACGTTACGATTTATTTCCGTTAAGTGAGCTTAATGGCTGAAAATGAGGGGCTGAATGGGTGTGGTGTGAAGCAGTGATGATAGGTGCAAACACTGGAGGGGACTTACTGCCTTTACCTTCAGGCATCTACATCTGCACTAATCATCCTAAATTTCTTTTGCAGTCATGGGAGAGAAATAGGCGTTTTTAGGGTAGAAATCATTGGACCTGTTTTAAATGTCCGCTTTTAGTATGGGATGACTTATAAACTACTCACTTGGAACTTTACAGGAATTAGTCATATGCTTAAGCTGTAGTACTTCTGTAGTATTTTGGGAGGAAAGTCCTAGGATGTAAATGCCATGAGGGCACTATCATATAGGGACCATTTTCCTCTGGCAGACAGAAGCTGAGCCGCCACTGGCAGACTTGTCAGTCGTTCAACATTTGGAGAGTCTGAACATGCTTCCTAAAGGACTGATATATGCTGCTTCACTGGACTGTGAATAGGATATTTAATCCAGAATTCAGAGAACGTATTTTAGACTTGAAGATTTCCCAAAATAAATAAAAAGTATGTGAAATTCTGGTCCCAGCCTGGATCGCGCCAAGACCATTCCTGGTTTCACGCTAGGCTCACTGCTTCCCTGTCTGACTCGTGTGAGTTTTGATTTAAGACTTCTTCCTTTTTCTGTTGGCATGAATCTTAAGTTCTTTCACTCTGTGTCATTCCAACTTTGCCAGACTCCATGGCATTTTTCTGGTGAAAAATGACTGAAGAAGCTACAGTAATTGACCTGAATACATGGTTTGGTAGTGTGCACATGTGTTTTAATCAGATCCTGAATTTTTGAGATAAGATGCAGACATTATTAACCATGGAGTCCTTTAAACACCATGTTTCTGTACCTACCCATCAAAAAGACCCTTACTGAGATGTACCCTCTTGTAGTTGATGAGATATATGCGTGAGAAATTTGGTGTTTTGCCAGGAGAAGCCAAGTCTGCCATGTGATGAAGAGGTATTGCTTTGATAAACTGTGAAAGTTTTCAAATAACACTAAAAAAAACACAGCTGGAAGATGTTTATGGTACCTTCAGTGCAAGAGAGCTGACTTTTTAAACACGACTTTTAAAGTATTTACCTTCACCTTTATCTTGCATTTAACACTCAACAGCAAATTAAATTCTGCAGTAGAGTACAGTGCTGTGCCAAGTATTCAAAATTTAAAATCTATGGGGTGAATAGTTCTTTTTATAGATTTCCCTACTTCCCCCATTTGGATCTTTACAATAATAAAACGCTTGCAGGATTTACAAGACGTTAACAGGCAGAGGCTACTTTGAACTCGCGCAAGGAGGGCTATGTTGCCTGTTTTTTCAGCTGTACTTTACAAAGGTACATCTGAACTATTTTTATGTGCATTCCTTGTATAAATTTTATCTGAAGAAAAATAATTTATTGAGACACTGTTTGAATTTCATAGACCTCATTTTATGTAAACATTGGATTTAACACTGATTTTAAGGACAATTTTGTGCATTGAAAAAACAAGGTTTATTAGTTAAAGTGTAGTAAGCCTAGTTTAATGTTCTTCTGCTGTTTTATTAATAAGCTAAGTTAAGTTTTCAATAATTATCTCTGATGTATATTACTAAATGGGGTTTTTGTTCTGTTCCTTTCAAACCTTTTTCACTGTTCTCCAGCGCATTAAATCTGGCAGAGATGGCAGTGCACGTAGCCGCAGAGAAGGAAACACTGGTGGTGGTAAGTACTTAATGCCTCTGCTTAAATATCAGATTTCTCAGGATCCTGAAGAAAATGTTTTTTCTTAAAGTGTTTGTAAGACCTCCTTACATTCTGAAATGCACACAAATATGCATTGAGTAATACACAGGTTCTTCACAAATTTTGTCTCATACTTTTTCATTATCTCACTGCTGTATGAAACCTCAACTGGTATGGTAGCGTGGATTTGGTCTAAGGTTTGTGCTTTATATACAGATCTCAGTGTATTCCTAAAGCTAAATTTCTACTTGTTTTCAATACTGTGGACTTGAACATTTTGATTGCATTAACTTTGGATATTTATTTACTGTAAGAAGTCATTTATTATAACAAAACAGAATGTGTGAGCCATGGAAAACAGGAATTCATTGTGTCTTTACTTTACATGGAGGAAAAGGAATTTTGTGCCCACCATCTAGTCTATTACATTAAGTGTTTATTACAAGTTCAAGAGACTATTTTGTGCAACCAACTCCATAATAAGGAGAAGACGCCCATACTATATTTAAGCTCCTCCTTCTCCTTTTCCCATTTTAGCAGAGTTGAAGTACTAGAGTCTTCCATAGAGGAAAGCTTGCTCTCTGACTACTAAGTCTCCCTGCTCCTATAGATTTACAATGCTGACTTCCATAAATGTGAAAGTCTAGCAATGTGAGTCTGGAAACTGGCTTGCTTTGTCTTTTCTGCACGAGGTAGTCTGCATAGTGCAGAGCTAATGATTTTTCCCTCCCATTATTGAATCCATTAAATGTTAGTAATGTTAAACCAAACTGTTCCCTGCTCTAAGGAAACTAGCAGACTTAAAGCTACTTCAGCCACCTGGAAAAAATCCCTATTTTAACCCAAATAGGAAATGGTTTCTTCGTATTCTGCTTTTGATTTATCTTAATATCAGTGGGTCTCATAAAAATATATCCCCTATTAATTCTTGTCTCTCTTCCCCTCCTTTTACAGAGAAATGATTTATGGATTTTTTTTCTTATTTGGTAATTTTATTTCTTCACCTACATAGCAGATGCTTTACTACATTTATCCAATTCTATAGGGTTATGAAATGTTATGGAAATTACAGTGTAGTCTTAAGAAGACCTTAGAATGCTGTTGCATTTATGAAAGCTGCTCTCCTAGGTTCTCTAAGGGTTAATAATGAGTGTTGGATGCTTAAAAGAGATCTCATTCTTTTTTCAGCCCAGTAGTTTCACTAGAGAAGCTTTTAAATCATTTCTTGATACATAGAAAAAACACCATTTGCCTAGGATTGAATTTTACCTGTTCTGGGCCTCAGGCCAAATTCTTGGGGTGAAATTCCTTATTTTGGTAACAGAGAGGGATGGAAATGTTTCTGGACTCATCTCTGTTACATAAGCCCTACGATCAGGCAGCCAGCTAGTGGTGCCAGCAAACAGCAGCGTGAGACAGCATCAGGACCTGTTTTCTGTCATAAAGTAGAGATCCACTTTGGCTTATAATAAACAGTAATGAAGAGCAGCACTGGTAGCAGACAAGGGTATTTACAGCTGTGCAGAACATTGCATCAGGCGTACAGGCAGATGGCCTTACAGCTATATTTTGTAATTATCCCTACCCTCATTAGTGAAAAAGGGGCATGTTATCCGGAGAGAGTCAGCAACTTAGCAAAACAGGATATAAATAGCGACCACTCTGGAAAGATGCTAAGACAACATTAATCCCCCGAAATACCAGTTTGTCAATACTTCTTTTAAAGACAGAAATATCTATCTATGCAAAGTTGTCTTTTTTAAAAAAATATTAAAGAATAAAAAAAATATAGAATCATAGAATGGTTTGGGTTGGAAGGGACCTTAAAGATCATCTAGTTCCAACCCCCCGTGCCATGGGCAGGGAAATCCTCCACTACACCAGGTTGCCCAACGCCTCATCCAACCTGGCCTTGAACACTTCCAGGGATGGGGAAGGACCATGTGCAGGACCTTGCACTTGCCCTGTTGAACTTCATTATGTTCTCACAGGCCCACCTCTCCAGCCTGTCAAGGTCCGTCTGGATGGCATCCCTTCCCTCCATGTGTCCACCACACCACACAGCTTGGTGTCATCAGCCATGTTGCTGAGGGTGCACTTGATCCCACCGTCCATGTCGCCAACAAAGATGTTAACAGATGTTAGAATTGTTGCTCAAGATATTATATAAAATTGATGAAAGAATGGAAAAAAACAGAGTTTGGGATCAAGTCTGTATAAAAACATGTTTGAGAAGTCTGTTATACGGATTCAGTGCCAAAGATCCACCCTTTCTGGAAATGACTTAGCAAGCAAACAGAGATACAAAGAAGATCCTGTATTGAGCCTGGAGTTAACTTTTTGCTGGGATTCCTAATTGAAAGTTGTGGTGAGATGTGCTACTTACATATATTTTTAGGAGGAGTCAGAGCTATCACGCGTTTTTTAACATTTAAGTAATGTTTACTCTGAGGAACCTTATTGGTGAAGAAGCTGCACACTCACAGCAACAGATGTTAAGGACTATGTTGTCATTTGTCTACCTTTTACCGAGGATGACTGAGAGAAACCTGAAGACCCAAACATTATTTTGTCCAATGTTTGGCATTATTCACCAGGGTTATGAGTCTGTAGTTTGCAGTGTAAGAAATTTCTGTACATGGCCCCTGTGAAGACTCATCTGAAATACAAACATGGGTTATTTTGTTTCAGAATCTTAGTACACTTTTGATAAATTAATGGTTCAAAATAAAATAAAAAAAGAAACATTTGTATACATTTTAAGATTATGCTTTTCCAGTGGTGTTGCCAAGACCAAAAGGGATCATTTTCCTACACTGTATGAGGGATTTGCCATCATTACTGAACCCAGTGAAGCATGGAATCCTCCTTAGTTTAGTACTAGCTAAATTAAAGTACTTACTAGCTAAATGAAGTATGTATGTGTTCCAGATATTTTACATATGATGCATGTTTTCTTTTTTTCCTCTTACCAGCTCACTGTCCCCATACTTGCTGCCATTTTTTAACAGATATTCCCCCCCGCCCCAAGTATTTTTTTGTTCCTGTATAGTTATTTATATTAGGAGTACTAATAATTCAGGCTTCCTTGTTTTAGGAAATTTAATGTAAAATTGCTTTTAAAGAGGAAGCTAAGAAGAAAGAGAACTAAGTCAGCAGGGTTTGTGCTTAATAGGACACCTACTACTTTGCCAATATAAATTAAAAGAAAAGGTGCATGAGATGCACCAAAGCATAATTGGAAGAATATGATTAACGTATACCTGGATGGTAGACAGAGTGGAAGAAAAAGGGAGACGAAGAAACCTGACATTTATATCAGTGTCAAAGTCTGCTCTTGTCTTCAAGGAAGATAAGCATTAAATCTAAAATGCCTACCCAAAATTGAACACGTTTGTTCACTCTTATTATAATAAGTGAAATTTCTTCTCCCCATGAATATCACATTATGGTTTTCAGTTTTTTTGATTCATGTTGGAAGCAGATGACATTGGTATGATCCTTTAAAATTCTTTTTCATTTAAAAAAAGAAGGAAAAAGAAAAAAAAAATCACCTAAAAACCTGAAGTGAGCTAACAGTACATCTGAGTTCTCAAAGATTTCCTTTTCAGTAAGCTTTTCTTGTTTTCATACTCACTTTTATGTGTTTTGCAGAGATGTGATAGTAACATTCAAAATTTGGAAGCTAGGACGTTGTGGTTTTTACTGCCCTAAGAGATTTTTACTGTTCAATAGCATAAAGCCTTTCATAGATAGGGAAAGTATGACCTTAAGGAACACATTACCACAGCAGTGTTTACTTGGTCTCTGCATTTGCTCTGCACTCTGAATGAGGAGTTGTGTACTGGATAAGAGGAGCCATGCAGTCTGGGACAGGAGCCCGAAGAAGCAGTGTTGAATTCAGAACTTGAAAGGCTGAGGGCTTTGCATTCTCCTTGTTACCTGAGCCTGTACAGATGAATTTGGGAAGGAAACGGCACAAGGATAAGTTAGGTATCTTTTCTCTTTTGCATTTCACCTGTGATGTCAATGGAAAAATGAGTTTGTCCATCCCAAACAAACATCCCATATTCAAACACTCTTTGCCAGCACATAGGGATCTCCTCATATAATATGCAAGCACACTGTAGATATTAGGGCAATAAGCATCCCAAATAATCTTCACTGTGATTGAGGCAAGAGATTCTTCTGTTATCCTGCAGCCAGGACTTCATGATCACTTATATTTTCTAGGGTTTGTGTGCCTGTTGATGCCTCATTAATTAAAAATCATTGTCGGGTGGTTGCATTGGTTGTGTGTACAAAAAAACTCAAAACCTTTATTTTTATAAACAGACAGGGAAAATACTTGAGTTAAGATAACATCTTGCATTTTGTTGTTCTTTTGTGTGGACAATAAGCCAGTTTAGATAGGGCTTTAATCTAGTAGGTCATCCGTATGTTATTACTGCTTAAGTTTTAAGAGGACGCTGTGCCCATAAACACTTAATCTTCGTAGTTTTTTTTCCAGGGGGCGTTTGGACAAGGTGGGCTGTACTGATCGAATAACTTGCTGCTTCTGGAAGGAACAGTCCACACCCTGCCTCAGCACTTCTTTTTTTCCCCATTCCTGGTCATATGTTCTTGCTGCTTCCCTTGCACTGTTTCTAGCATTAATCTAACCCTTTGGTGAGCTGGTTCAGTTTATGAAACTGGCAGTAAATAATGTGTTTGGGCAACGGAATCAAATCTGAAGCCAAAAAGGCTACATTTGTCTGAAAACTTTAATAGCACTCACAATTCCATTGGCTCTGTTGATTCATAAACTGACAGGGAGGCTTAGGCACCAAGATTGAACATTGTGCAGGTATCCTGCTGCTCAGGATGGCCATTTTGGGGAAGCCAATCATACCAGTAAGTGCTTAGGGAAGGGAACTTCAAAGCTATGTGGGGGGCAGTTGGCGAGGTTTAAGCCTTTGAGGATTGTACACCCACTAGAGGGGAGAGAGAAAAGGGGGAAAATTTTGACTTCAAAGGACTTACTGCTACCTTTTTGGGTTTAGCCCTAATAAAACTTAAAGGATCCTAGGATGTCCAAGAAAGCTTCCATTTTCAACTGGTTTAGAGCAGTAAGATGTACAGGTAACTTGGGGGTATTATGTTTATCTCAGACATTTTGGGTTATCTACCATATTTTTTTTTTCTTCTTTTAATTAATATCAAATCCTTCAGTTTCATCTGGTAGTATCTCTAAAATCCATGTGTTTTCCTCCTTCACAGCTAAAAACCTTTGATATGCCATCTTCCTCCTCTTTTCACTACACTAAGTTCTTCCATTCTGAAACCAACCAATTAAACCTATGGAGTTTCTCTGACCAGTTCAGCCTTCTCCTACTGTGCTTTCTGCTGTATCATTCCTGTCTTTGCATCTCTTTACCACTTCTTCTAGCTTTATTTATTATTTTGTAAAATACTTGTTTTCCCTTGCACAATACTCTGCCTACTTCTACCCTACTCTTTCTCTCCCTGTTAAACATTTTGTATTCTCCTCTAAACTGTCCTCAATATGTTTTTGTTCACACCGTCTTTGAAGCTCAGCACTCACCTCCTTGTTGCACAGGCCTGTCCAAAGCCCGCAGAAATCAAGGAGTGCGGCTTTTGTAATTTCTCAGCCCTTTGGTTGAGCCCCCCCAGTCAAATCCAGTGATTTCTTTAGTTTCTTCAAATCCTTCGTTAAGCTTTCACTTCTTCCATGGAACCTGTCAGTGAGAATTGATCCAAGGGAGGTCGATGTACATTAAAATAGATTTTCCTTGCTTTGAAGTTTCAACAGTGATCTGTGTCTTGTAAACATATTAACTGTTCGACGTGTGACTGTGTGTATTAGATATTTCTTGGAGCAGACACGTTGTCTTCCAATTCAGGGCTGAGTAAACCGAAGCCTGCAGTAGTGTTTATAGAGAAATAAAGGTTTGTCATCTTTGTGGAAGGTTGTTGTTTTCTTTTTTTAAATAGTAACAATATTTATGAAAAGAACATTTATAGTAAATAAGACAATGGAAGTGTGTCGCCAAGTCCAGACTTTGTGTTTAATGTTTGCTGAATGAAACCCATTTTTCCTCCTTACAGATGGAGGACTTTTAATAACAGCATTGTTTCATGTTGCAAATGAGCATGTTTGTATTTGGCTGCTTGGCATGTCCTGCCTTGTAAATATACCAAGCCAAACATGAAACGTTTTCTCTTAGGGGGAAAAAAATGCATAAAAATTTGTTGTAGCAGCCGAGATTGAAAGCTTGCCATGAATGTGAAAAAGAGATTCAGAGGTGAACAGAATATTTAAAGCGTCTGGAATACTGCTGTGGCAAGAGAATGTTAATCTGACGTTGTCTGGGCACGAGGCGGCCCTCGGAGCCGGCACATTCCTTGGGGCCCCGCTGGAAACTGAGCTGCCAGCACAGTGTTTACGGCAAGATGCAGGGCCAGGATGGTTTGTATGTATGAACTGTGCCTGCCTGCCATGCAGGCAGCACACGCCAAATATACACTTCTAACTAAAGGCAAAGTTAATGTTGTATTTAACTTTGACAGCATTCAACAGGTGGATCATGCTAATATATTAGTAAACACAGACATATGAAATGTCTGTATACATTGTGACAGTGTTTATATTTATCATGCTTATTTTAACTCCAAATGTGACTGTTATTCATAAGCAACTGAAATGTCAGCATTTGAAGCAGAAATATTTTAATGTGTTTACTCCAAAGTAAATAAGACTGTATATATGTAAAATTTTTTAAAAATGAAACACATACGTGTGGACACAGCGTCCATTGTATTTTAATGACCACTGTTACAAATGAGTACTGTATCCATCATGAAAAGATGGTTTCATACAAATCTTGTTTGACAGATAGTAGCTGAATTTATGCTGTTCTTGTATCATGATTTCACAGAGCATAGCAGCATGTTGTTTGTCTTCAACTTTTTTTTTCCCCCTAGATAGTGGTGGTACCAAAGGAGAAAGGCTGAGTGCCAAACTAAAAGCTTTGCCTGGAACAAGTGAACCCTATGAAAGCAGTGGCAGTAAAGAAATAGGCAAGTGGGCATCTTATACCTTCTTACTTTCCTGGCCTTCAAAGAGAGGGGAGGTTGAAAAAAGAAGTTCTTGGAAGAGCATGTATAATTAGACAATTAGGAAGATATTTTCCCCATGAAATAAATGTGAAGAATGGCTTTAGCTTCATTGTTCAGGGCTCACTATAAAGTAATCGTAAATATTAAGAAATATGGCCCATGTAAATATTTATTACTTTTTATATCTGCTGCATCCTTTAGTCAGTTCTTGTGGTTGTGCAGTCATAAGTTCTTCACTGTGTTTTCCAAGGGGTTTAAAATCCCAAATCCATGTGGAATGTGGTACTTCTTAAATTGCCCTCCCTGTAAGCAACTCATCAGTCTTCCTGTTCTATGCGCTTTTCCGAAGTCTTTTTCTCACTTAATGACTGTCATAAAATAGAGAGAAATTTATTTAAAAAAAAGAAAGGAGAGGAAAAAAAAAAGCTTCTATCAGTAGGACTCAGGTACTTTGATTTTGTGCCACGCTTTGCTTCCTGAATGCAGTATCTTGCTCTTTTTCAGTGTTCATATGCTCTTTCTGGTCTGCGTTTCAAAGACACCTTACATATGTGTCATGCTAAACCCCAGTCTTTGTTTGATTGTATACATTTGAAACAAAGCTAAAATTACTTGCAGGTAACTGTTTCAATTGTATTTATTTAAACCCTAGATGCCTCCTACATAGATCCACTTGGCCCACAAGCAGAAAGACCAAAAACTGCAGCAAGAAAAAGAACTGAGGAAGATGACTTTGCTGATGAAGAACTGGGAGAGGATTTGCTTCCAGAATAGCGTATGGTCCATTCAAAACTTTTTCTCCCTTTAAAAGGTTTAGCAGAAAAACATTAATCCATGATGATTTTGTAGTGCATTTTGATAAAATATTGGTGAAATACTTTGGATATATGGTATCTTACATTAAAAACATGGATTTGAAGTTGCAGTGTCTTTTATAATTGATTTTTTAAAAAAATAATGCTGAGGTTATTTTACTCATGCATAAAAACAGCACAGATATTCAAACTCGTTGCAAACTACATCAAATGCATAAAGCTTTCGCTTTCAGAGATGTGTCCGATGATAACAGGAAACAGCAGTCTAAAATTTCACCTGCCAGTGTGAAATACCTTGAAGCAATGTTATTAGGTTGAAAGTCCCATATCCCTCATTCAAAGTCAGAGCTTACTTAAGGTCTGTGAATTGACTTTTTGAAAATGTTGGATATGACCTTGGCCATCTTTAGGGCCCCAATTCAGCAAAGCACTTAATACTGATAGTGAAGAAAGCATCTTAAATTTATTCTATGCTGAGCTAGGGCCATTTTGCAGTCTCTCGACAATCTCCTAGGTATTTCTGCAATTGCAAAGATGAGAGGGTATTTATTTTGAATGGTCAGGTTGGGCAGGATTTCAGTCTGGTTTGTTCAGAATTGCTAATTGTATTTCAGCTTTTGAATCTGATGTTGGGGATTGTGACACTGCCTACACAGAGGTAGCTTTCTGCAGCCTAGGTTGAGTATGTGCAAAGATGTTAGTTACAGATTTCGCTTATGAACCGAACAAGTTTGATCTGAAGTCATTGAGACATGTTAAATAGGAACATGGGGTTCCTGATTTGCATCACTTTTCAGAGATAAAAGTATTAGTCAGGTGTTCGGAATTTCCTGATAAATACTTGCAAAACTAGTGCATTGGGGTGGCAGAGACTTGTTTTTAAAACATTGGTGTGAGTTTGGTCTAATAGTTAGACTTTGATTATTACACTTTGAAATGCAAGATTCAGTCTTCTAAAATTTCCAACACTCATTCTCAGTGTTGGTGCTTAGACTGTTCACTGACTAGTGATATTGGAAAGTCCTGTTCATATCTTCATGAAATGTTCTTTTCAGCTTCTAAAAACATCTGCCCTGTCTCATAAGATGTCTCTGCAAGTGGTCAAAAATACTTCTTTAATGGCATAGTTGTAGGAATGTGATCTTGTGAGTTTTATGGTACTGTTAATGAACTGCTTTGTGTGTAATGTGTTTCCCATGATACTGGTGCAGCGCTTGGTCTAGGACTGCACCAGCTTCCACTTGGTGGTATCAGCATGGTCTGTGGCACATCCTGAGGAGCTCACCAAAGAAAAAAGGCACAGTAAGCTCTGGGGCCTGATCCTTCTAGAGGAAGGGAAAGACTGTGAGAAGGAAGTGGACTCCACTTGTCGTATTTCTGCAAGTCTCTCCTGTGCTGCAGTTCTCTCTTAGCAGCAGGACAGAAAGGAAAAAAAGATTCCTCATCTGCTGCGGGTAGGGACAGACAGGGGAAGAATGGGTGACTTATGTGGCTAAAGAACTTGGATGCCACACTGCAATGCTAATGCACCAAGCCCCAGCAGTCTTTGCCTTTTGACTGTTAACTCACTGAGGAGACCTTCTGTGTCTTTTAGAATGAGAAATACAGAAACGTGTTGCTTCTTTCGTCTCTGGTGAACCCCAGTTTCAGAGCAGACTTTACCATTTTACTTTTTTCCACTCTTTGACAGTAGTCCAAAGACAGTGCACGCCTGTGAACACAGAGTCTGTGTGCCGTTGTCAGCTGGGTATATTCTGGGTCCGTCATAGAGCTGGCAGGAACTTGCTCCCTCTGGCACTGGGCAGCCCTGACCTCTCTTCACCAAGGCTACGCCTGCAGCCGCACCGCTGCCAAAACCTTGTCACTGACACCCAGTACAGCAGTGTAAATTTTTAGTATTTTCAATGAAATGTCAGTCAGAAAGACAAAGGCGGGGAGAGGGAAAGGCAATTGAGCTGAACAATACTTGGTGAAGGGCTCAGGCAGATGACTTAACCTTACAGTCACACTTGAGACCCAGCTTTCCCTTACCCGTTCTCCAGTGCTGCTTTGGTCATGAGATGACGTATTCCTGATATCATGGTAGTTCTTTTCTGTCAGGCTTAGAGTCTTAGAAGACCTGGACCTCCAGGATGAAGCACGCCAGGCAGGAGGGAGCATTTTCAGCTACAGACTGCAGTGGAACGAGGCATCTGCCTAATCACAGTGGGAGAAAGTACTTAGGACCATGGCAGGGAGTACAGATAAACCTGTGAAACAGTGCAAGGGAGAAGACGGGCAAGATCCTGCCATGGTCTTCTAACACAAAACCATTTGAGTACAGCATCTAATCAAACATTGCAATTGCATGGTGATAGGACAAGGGGCAATGGATTTAAACTGAAGGAGGGGAGATTTAGATCAGATATAAGGAAGACATTTTTTACATTGAGGGTGGTGAGGCACTGGAACAGGTTGCCCAGAGAAGTTGTGGATGCCCCATCCCTGGAAGTGTTCAAGGCCAGATTGGATGAGGCTTTGAGCAACCTGGTGTAGTGGAGGGTTTCCCTGCCCATGGCAGGGGGATTGGAACTAGATGATCTTTAAGGTCGCTTCCAACCCTAACCATTCTATGATTCTATGTCCATGATAGTGGTATGAATCCCTACTAATTTGGGATATGGTTTACAGACAGACAGTCTGTAGAAACGCTCCTATGGACATCAGAGAGATTTTGATCAGCAGCAGTTTCTTTGGGCAGTTTGCCCAGATGCCTAACTGTATGTTATGTAAAATTCTGTGTTTTACAAACAAAGAATTGCACTTTTGTTCCACTGCTGCACAAACTCCCAGGAACTTCTGGAACATGTTGTCTCCTATAGCATAAGGATCTGATTATATAATGCTCTGGGTTATGATGTATTTGCACATTATTTTGCAAGCACAGTTGAGCTTGTTCTGAACTGACAGAAAGCCATGTGATCCAGCTCCAACACTGGAATAGTAAGTCCTGCTCACAGTCAAAATGATTTAGCCCAGGTTGAACTCCTTCGAAAAGATGTTAACTATGGCTATGTCTACTAGAATTGCAAAATTGCCAGGGCAGGCCTGGAACAGAGGAGCTGATGCGTAACCATCCATACTGTAAGACCAGTAGCACGCTCCCTGGTACAGTTTTGGCCCGTAACTGTTAGCAATCTCCCAGACAATTCCCTTGCATGACCCAAAGGTTAGCCTGGGCCAGGAACCATTCTTCATAAGCAGCTTAGGTACAGCCACCGCCTTCTGCTTTGTGAGACCTTCTCTGTCCCACCTGTACTCACAGCTGGAAGGTGATCCCTGATGGGGAATAACGTAACTGGAATCCGTTCAGGAGAAAGAAGCTGTGTGCATGTCCAAAGTACTATGTCGGTGTGTTGCTGGAAGGCCTCAAGCTATTGGTAGATAAACACACCTGCATGATTCAGGCAGCTCAGGTCTTGAAGGAAGCGTGGCCATGCCAGTGGGGTGCTGCATCTAGGATAAATACCTGGGTTACACGTAATTATTGTGCTGTGTTGTTGTGATGACCCTGGCTCTGTCCTGGAGCTAGCTTGGTTGTCATTTAGCTCGGGTGCAATGTGAGTTGTGTTCCCTGCTGCCAGGTAGGATGCCCTCAGTCCTGAGATTGATGGATAGGTCTCAGAAACCGCAGCAGTGGAAACACTGTATGAGTTAAAAAGTTCTACCTTGATCCCAGAAATTCAAGCAGAAACATTTCGTCAGGTTTGGACGTGTAAAACAGACACCGTCTCCAGAAGCCACACTGCAGGTATGTGCTTCCAGCACCATTTAAGTCTTGATTTTGTGTTTATCATTTTGGAATTAGTAGATCATGTAAAAATCCTGAATAAAGTTTTGTAAATGCAATAGGACTGCTATTATATTAGGTTTTGTTGTTTTTTGGTGTTTTTTTTTTTATCTTAGGAGGGCAGCAATATTAAACTTAGGAAAATGCTAATCCGCTTGAGGAACTGACTCGAGCTATTTTAGCTTGTATTATCATGAAAAATGTATTGGTCACAATATTAAACAATCCTCAGCAACCTCTCAGACCTGTAATGTTCTGTAAGTCGTCTTCAGGATGGTCTGGATTCTGGTAGATACAAAGTTACCTTTCTCTTCACATTTATGAAAAATGTCTCGGTACAGTAGGCTCTCTGGTAATGACCCTATGAGTCACTGTCATTTTACAAACATACAGAAATTCAGTTTCCTTGAATAAAGGTGGAAAGTAATCACAGCAATTCAATCCCCTGAAACAGACATTTGCCTTCTAGATTCTCTCTAGAGTCTTCTATGTGAATTGCTGCTTCAGAAGCAGACGGGGAGAAAATCCTTTGAGGACAGCCTCTTAGAGCAGAGGCTGACATCCTACTGTAGAAGACACTGTGCCATGCAAACTGCAAAGTGGTATTATAATGCTTACAAATGCAGGGAAGAGGGAATGGGAACAGAACCAGCAGTCTAGGGGACAGGTTATCTGCAAACAGAATGTGAGGGAGAAGGACATCTTTGGGCAGTACTTTAATTCTCTGTCTGAAAATTTATACCTGCTGGTGATGCCAGCTGAATGTTTGTTCCTTACAACAAGAGGAGTTGTTCAACTTGAAGATCTATATGATGAATTTTAAATGTTTTTCATGTAGTTATTTCAGATAGAGATGGGATGTCGACGTACACACTGCTGCAGCAGGATGAGGCTGTGCATTTGCAACATGCCAGTTTAGGACAATCGCATCATTGCTGTGGCAAGCATATTCCTGTGACGTCACTAACAATGCTTGTCACAATAATGTGCTCTATTTATGTGTGAACCACAGTATCTGGAACCAGCTGTCATACCAGGGCAGCTGTGGAAGACAACAATCCCAACCAAGAGAAAGTCCTGACAAGGTTGCGCGTTGGTGATTAATGTGTCTGGGAAGGGCTACATTCTTACACCTACTGGCAGGTTTTCATGATCATTCTAATGGTTCAGAAACAACTTTCCAAATTATCTCAATGGTCTGATGATAACGTATTTGAATAGTTTTTTTTCTCCTGCTATGACATATTTTTCTCCAGCTATTAGTAACAATATAAGACTGAAGATACAAATCTTGTGTGGTTTTTTGCACATTTCAGTGTTTAACATTGCGTGAAATGCTTTCTGATGGAATCGTGCAGAAAATATTTCTTATTATTAATATGAAATCACTAAAAATGTCTGCCTTATTCTTGCACAACTCAGTTTTCTTTTGAACATCCTGACTTTCTCATAGCAGGGATTTGTGAAACTGAACTGCTTATTAACTGTCTGGCATTGATCACTATGGTGATAGTCTCAGGAGAGAGGCAGCTGCCACTCCCAAGTATAAATGTTGCATGTCAACCCTCAGAAAGAGCTTTAGAATACTATGTAAAAGTGAAAGAAATACTTTTCCTAGTCCCCTTCTTTTCAAACTTCTGCTTGTTTGATTAAAAAGGGATAATGTACACTGAATAAAGGAGGATAAGAAATGGTAAGGCACACCATGAAGCTCACCAGAATCCAATAAAATGAAATGCGAAGACTGGTTTGTGCTAGAATTCATAGATGGAATGATTGCATGGAAAGAGGTGAACTGTTGTCTTCATTTGTAATACATTCTGGGTCAGGAAAGTGGAAAGTTTACAGTAATATATTGTCGAAACACTAAAGGGCAACACTAGAACCTTGGGATACTATGGAGAAGAACATTTATGAATCACAAAAAGTAGTTGTCATTTTTTTTGCCAGCAAGTACAAAAGTATGTACAATGTATTAGAAAACAGAAGTCCAGGAATTTTCTAAAGATGTAGAACATTGTAAAAAATGTTTATATTGGTATGAACAGTAAAGAAATGTGAACACATGGCTGCAAAATACCAGCAGGAGGAGGGCTATAAAAACGGCATGTCTTGCTGACATCTACAGTAGCTGTCATCAAGATCCTAGCACAAATCTACTTTCCATTTCTCAGGACAAGCAGATCTGGAGCAGAGACATCATTGACTAATGCCTGATGACTCACAGAGGTGGGACAGGATCAAGAGACTGATCACTGTCAGCTCCTGACAGGTACAATGAGACACATCCAAATCTCTCCTCAGCACTCTCCTAAGAAGAATCCAGTAAATATAGGGAATGGGCTTGAAAACTGGTGCCCTTTGTCCTCCATGTCATCACAAGCAATCCTGGACAGACTCCCGGGATACAGGTGGCAGTGCCTGACTGCTCGGCGGAGTACCTACATGCATCCTGGTGTTTGTATGTATAAAAGTGCGAATGTTAGGGGCTGAAATCAGTTACGTTTTAACAAAAATTAGTATTTCCTTCCTATGAGATTCCACACAAGCTACATTGTTGCTGCAGTGCTGTGATGTGTATTTCTGCAGTGGATATGTTTTCGGGATTTACTAAAAGATGGAAATTCTGCAATAAGCGATGCACCATCCATTCACACAGAATTATAGAATGGTGTGGGTTGGAAGGGACCTTAAAGATCATCTAGTTCCAACCCCCTGCCATAGGCAGGGACACTTTCAACTAGACCAGGTTGCTCAAAGTCTCATCCAACCTGGCCTTGAACACTTCCAGGGATGGGGCATCCACAACTTCTCTGGGCAACCTGTTCCAGTTCCTCACTGCCCTCAGAGTGAAGAATTTCTTCCTTATATCTAATGTAAATCTCCCCTCTTTCAGTTTAAAGCCATTGCCCCTTGTCCTATCACTACATGTCTTTTTACAAAGTCCCTCTCCAGCTTTCTTTTAGACCCTCTTTTGGTACTGGAAGTCCTCTAGAAGGTGTCCCTGGAGCCTTCTCTTCTCCAGACTGAACAACGCCAACTCTCTCAGCCTGTCTGCATAGGAGAGGTGAGATGAAATGCTCTATTTAGCAAAATAAAGGGTCATCTTCAGTGCTAAAGTACACAAGAAAAACAGCGTTTCTAGGAAGGGGTTCATCCCATTTTGACACAGTTCTGAAACAGTTTAGATGACTGCAACCACCAGAGCACAGAATCAAGTCTGTCATGGTATCTATCAGCAACACAGTTTACAACCAAATTTAGAAGTCTAAATGTAGGAATGCATTTCCAATGTCTAAACATATTTATGTAGAGCTGTATCTCAGGCTCCCCAAGACATTCACACAGAGCTGCCATGTATGACACAGGATCTATGGGAGGTCTCTGAAGTGGCCTCTGGGGATCAGGCCAGGTACCCTGGGGTATCTGAAATGCACTCAAGACCCAACTTTAAGCACTTGAATTATTTCATGCAGAGAGTGTTCAGTTCCTAACAGATAAATACCCAGTGGCATTTGGGAGGTCATGGAATGTCTGAGATGCCCCCAAAGCAGAGCAGACCAGCACAGTGTCACATTTACACCAGGCCTGCCCCGTCCTGGTGTAGCAACTCAGGCTCACAAGCCAGGTGAGGCTCCTCACCCTGCTCAAAGTGACACTGCAGAGCCTGTTTCCAGACGACTGTATCCTGCCCTGTGCAGCCACGTGTGAGGTAACTGTCCACTGATGGAGCCAGTGGACTCATAGACATTACAATTAAGCATCTAGTGCAATTCAAGATGCCCTAGTGTATCCCACCCGACTGATCCCAGGTCCAGGGTCCTGTCCGCCAGCCTCCTGCATGCTGACAGGATATTAGGCTTTAAGACAGCCAAAGAGGCACTAGATAAGTATGTTAAACACCTGAATTGCTCCCCAGTGTTTAGACACCACATTTATTTGTCTCCACCCTCATGCTGAGCTCCACCTCCTTCCATCTGGTCCTGACAACAAGGAGGTGGCCAAGGGGAGGTGGGGTGAGATGGGGTGGAGTGGGGTGAGGTGGGATGGGATGGGGTGGGGTGAGGTGGGATGGGATGGGATGGGATGGGATGGGATGGGATGGGATGGGATGGGGTGGGGTGGGGTGGGCTGGGGTGAGATGGGATGGTGAGGGGCCATGAAGTGACTGCAGTCTTGGGCAAGAGGCTGTCCCCAGACAGACGGGTGACAGCGGGCTCTCCATGTCAGCTGTTCCCCATGGGCCTGAGTTATGGGGTTTGTCCATCCCACATGTTTGAGCAAGGCAGTCCAGTCCAAGAACAGTGACAGTCCTTTTCCACCAGCCAGCTGAGGGCTGGGCCCTCCATCAGCCCTGGCACCCCTCAGTGATGTGGTGGCTGTGTCACAGCAAGCAGAATGTTGGTGGTGGCCATATCACGGGGGGTTGGAGACATGGCCACCCAGGACAGGTATAAAAAGGGCTGTGCGGTGAGCCAGCCCAGACTGGAGGCAAGCAGGTGGGTGAGCAAGAGCTGAGGTGAGAGGGCAGGGAGGAGGGCAGGGAGGGGAGGGCTGCTGCCCTCCCAAGAGCAAATGGCAGCTGTTCCTTCCTTTGTCTTTTAGAACTGGAGGCTCAGACAAGGGCAGGACCAGACCATGGCACATTCCTGTCCTCAGCCACTCAGCCAGAGAGATTCTTTACTTTTCTACAAGGACACTGACATAAAGATAAGGAACAAAAAATGACACCAGCCCCTGGCATCAACTCCAATGATGCCACATCGTGGTTTGACAGCAGGCTGTCAGTGGCCCATGTCACTGTGGAGTTGGTGACACAGCCAGCCTGGGATGGGTGTCTCCTGGCTGCCTGGGAGATGTAGGACTGCTGACAGTCTTGGCATGAGGCTAGGATAGCCCCAGGCAGGGCAGCAGGGGCTGCCCATGGCAACAGAGGGTGGCTGCTCCGGTTAGTGATATTACTGTATCTTCTACAGCCACAGTCCGTCCTGCAGCAGAGTCTCACAGGACCCATGGACAAGGGGAGCTCTGCACCACTGTCCTGGTTTTAGCTGGGACAGTGTTAACTCTTCTCTTTAGCAGCTAGAAGAGCTCCATGTTTTGGTTTTACTCAGAGGCTTGCTCTGAGAAGAATGCTGATAACAAGTTGATATTTGTGGTTGGACGTGAAACTCCAAGGACTTTTCAGTGTGCCGGAGTGCAGAAGCACGGCAGGATAAGGGGGGAGCATAGTTGGGACAAGGGGGACACGATTCCCCTTGTGATTTGTGGTGGAACTTAAGATTGAGGGCCAAACTGGCCAATTAGTATTCCATATCATGCAGCGTCATGCCCAGTATAAAAGCGAGGGTCAGTCGGAAAGAAGGGCTTTTGCGCTTTGGCTCTTTGGCCGCTTTGGCTCTTTTGCCGCTTGTGCTCTTTTGTGCTTGCTGTGCTTTTGCTCTATTGCCTTTTTTCTCTCTCTCTCCCAGTACTCCCACTCTTGGAATACTCTCTCTCTCTCTCTCAGCCCCTCTCTATTTCGGGGCCTCGCGTTCGTCCGGGATTTGCAGCTTCGGGACGAGATGGGCTTCGCATACGAGGGGGTGGTGAGCATCTACACTGTGTATTAAATCATCTGTATTAAATTGTTCTTATCTCAACCCACGGGTATCCCATTTATCCTTTAATTCTCTCCCTTATCCCTGGGGCTGGGGGAGGGTGAGTCAACGACTGGGGGTGGGGCGGTTTAGTTGCTGGAGCAGCCTAACCCACAACAACCACCTACCCTCTCCCTGTGAAACTTCTCTCAAAATAAAGTTTTCTGATTCACGAACCCATTGACTGGTTCTTGTTTGTGTGGTCTTTCGGGGAAACTTGTCCATATGTAAGTACAGAAATGTCTCTCTATAAATCTGTGTATTACGCAGGAACACTTCCTGACATACAGGAAGCAGGGAGTCAGTCAGAGGGTGCTCTGAGATCCTGTGAGTATGGTGGTTTCAAAACATGACAACTGTCTGATCACAGCTGGAAACAGCATGAAACACGTGGGGGTATGACATCGTCAACAACAGCCATCTCCATGTATGCAGTGGGCAAGGGCTCCCTGTTGTCACACATTGCTGGGAAAGCTGTAAGGGGTGGCTTGTCCTGCCAGCCAGCCGCAGGCCAGGATGAAAACACATGGGCCTTGAGACTGTCAGAAATGGCATCTACCTGCCATGAAATGGCATCTGAAACAACACATTGGCCCCTGTGCATGTTGTGGGAGGGGCCTTCCCGCTCCAAGGTCCTTCTAGGGCTGACGGGAAGGAGTGGCTGCTGTCAAGAAATGGCCGTGAGCCAGTCACAGAGGATATGAAAACAATGAGCCATATTTCACAAAAGGGCGGCTCGGTGCCATTACAAAGAGGCAAGAGGATGTCAGCGGGATGAGGTAGGACACAGTCTGTGGGCTCCGTACAGATCTTGCCATGGGATCAGCTGTTGTCAAGGGCACAGGTGGGATGCCAGCACCCTGTCGCTGGGAATTTTCACCTGAGGCCATTGAAGGAAAACATCTCACTGCCTTGTCTGTTTTCTCTTAGAAACGGCCATGAGCCATGGAATTCCCTACAGATTCACCTAAAGGTGCATATGGCTGCTATTCTGAATTTATTGATTGAAATATTACCATGCATTGCATCAAACCCAGGACAAGCTTTTTTATTACTGAAGATTTTTTCTAATATTTCATTATATAGATTTTTTAAAAAATTCTCAGAAAATTATAAATCAAAGTCAATGACAATGATACCGGTACCTTAATAATATCTCAGTAACTTCTCAACGTCATGGTAGAATCTATGTTTTGCTAAATTATATAAGCCAATTTTTTATGATCCAGATGTCTCTGGGATAGACTATGCCATGAGAGCTGGCACAGCACTCTTTCAGTTCCCATGAAATGGAATCTCATTTGCTGCCCTTCTGTGATTCTTATTATTTCAATCAATGACATTGCTAACGAGATAACACAATTAAACTAATGTACAGAATGAGGTCATCTAGATGAGACTCAAAACCTTAAACTCACTGGCAATTTAACAACTGTGCCGTGGTTTCCTCTCCTTCTGCTCTGATTTTTTGAGCCAGTTCTCTCCAAGCAATGTCAGTGCATATAAAAGAAGTGTATAAAGTCCATTGTGACATCCTCATGCTATTCAGAAAGCGTTGAGAAAAGATACTGGTTTATCACAGGAAGAGTAATATAAAGACATTTGTCATGATAAATATTAGTTGTGTTGTCACACATACCACTTGGTGCTGAAGTAACTCTAGGTCAGGTGCAGCATGGGGCTCAGGGGGTTGGACTGGACTGGGCTAAATGGAGAGCTGCCTTGCCTCGGTCTGTCACCTGAGGATACGACTGCAAAGGAGAGTTTTGAACTCAATTTGAAGAAAGTCTTTCCTCAGAGTCGAAACCTGATTCAAATCCTGTACAGTTCAATGTTAAGATACGGCTCATGAGTGATACTGACCTGTGATACGTAAGGTACCAAACCCAGTAAAAATCACACTTCGACTCAACACAATCACTTTTCAGAAACAATGAAATCAAGCACTTCACCCCATTACGAATGTTGGACCATTCTGTTTCAATTCCTGTATGGGCTATGAAGCTGATGTCTTTCTGTGGTACCATGCTGGGTTTTCACTATCCTTGTATGACTTACAAACCTATTTTTCCTTATTCCTGATCAATATTTTCATATTTAACTATCCTTACACCAAACGCCTCAATAGATGTGCAGGACTTAATCATAGTGCACCAAATATTTAAATCAAGTGATGAATTCCAAAGGATGTTTTTAGTGCGAAATGTTTCAGTGACCACATCTTTTATGACCCAGAATACTACAGATGCTCATTTTTGTGGGTTGTGCCAGAGACCCTGAAGAGGTTGCATTATGCGTCTATTAAAAGTACTGGTAAACCTGCACAGAATGGACGCTGAGGCAGGACTCACTTCAATCTCATTTGGGTTATGTACAATGCAAATTTCTCACCTACTGAGGCGGGCTTACTTTCTGCTCAGCGGAGACTGATGTTGTAGTGGGTGTCTGCTGTGGGCCACCTCAGCAGGAAGAACGAGTGGACGAGGCCTTCTACAGACAGCTCGAAGCAGCCTCATGTTCACCAGTCCCGGTCCTCATGCAGGACTTCAATCACCCCAGCGCCTGCTGGAGGATTTACACAGCAGGGCTGTTTTTGGAGGAATGAACCAGAGGTGCCACCTGGACCTAGGCATGTTGGAGATACCAGACCCCTACAAGGGACAGTGCCAATTGCTCCAAAGTGGCTGAAAGAATCTGGACTGCAGGAATCCCCTCCTCTGCTGTGCTTGCATAGTCAGACCTGTGCTATTTTCAGCCAGAAATCCCCACATTTTTTCTCATCATCCGAGACACCTTGGCTCCTACTGGGCCAAAACCATCCTGGCTCTGCCTCAGTCTCGTGCCCTGGCCCAGCGGGTCCCACTGGAGGCTCAGGGGCTCAGCAGGCTTGAGGAGAGCCCGGCTCATCTCCGTGCCGCTGGTGGCTGCCTGACCGCAGGTACGAAACGCCGTGGAAGGGAGCGCTCGGCTCCGGACAGAGCAGAGCGGGGCACGGGGCGCGCCCGCAGCCGCGAAGGGCCCCGACCCCCCCCCCAGCCCCGCGGGGGCAGCCGGGTGGGTCGCGCCGCGGGGCGGCTACGGCCGGGCTGAGGGAAGCGGGACGGCGGCCGGCGGCGGCCCAAGCCCGGCCGTGCCTGCGGGGCTGTCCCCGGTGTCCGGGGGCGGTGGGACAGGATGGTGGGGCCGTGCGGACCGAGGGACCGGCGGGCTGCCGGCGCTGAGCGCTCGCCTCCTCCGTGAGAGCCTAAAATGTTCCTGGCATGCGGAGCCAGGGGAGATGCAGTGAGGAGCGGGGCACTTTTCCAACAGCTCCTCCGCCGAGAGAGCCAGTGGCACGGCGCGGCTCCGCAGCCCGCCGCTCTCCTCGTCTTCCTCCAGCAGCCCGAGCGCCATGCAGCGAGGCAGGGTAAGGGGCTGCGGGCCGGGGCCGGGGCCGGGGCCGGGGCCGGGGCAGGGCGGCCCGGGGGGAGCGCCCCGATCCCCTGGCCGGGGGCTCCGGGGTGCGGGGGGGCGCGCCCGGTCCCAGCCCCGCTGACGGCGGCGTCGTTGCAGGTGCGGGCGGCGCTGGCGGCGCTGCTGTGCGCGGCGCTGCTCCCGCTCCGCTCCGAGGCCGTCAAGGCGCCCAAGCGGCCGGCGCGGACCCGGACCTGCGGCGAGCGGCCCGAGGAGCTGCTGGAGCAGCTGTACGGGCGGCTGGCGGCGGGCATGCTCAGCGCCTTCCACCACACCCTGCAGCCCGAGCCGCCGGGCCGCCAGCACAACGCCAGCTGCCCGGCCGGGGGCCGCCCGGCCGCCGACAAGAGGTTCCGGCTGCCCGTCAACCTGCGCAGCGCGTCGCCGTGGGCCTACAGGTGACTGCGGGGCACCGGGGGGAAGTTGGGGCTGCCGACGCGTCGAGGGGCGAAGCGGCGGCAGGGTCCCGGCGGGCCGGGGAGGGCCGCTTCCCCTGTGCGGGTCCCCGCTGCGCCCCGCCTGCCCGGCGGGCTCACAGCTTTTCCCCGCGCAGTGCCCGGGGGCTGGGGTGAGGGGCGCGGGTGCCGACGGAAAGGCGTTAAAGTGGAAGTCTAAATAGGCAGATATAAGGTAAATATGTAAAACCAGCTTGTGTGAGGAGTACGTCTAATGGGCAGGAAGAGCAAACGGAAAATGGATGAGGTGGAGCAGGCTGTGAGATGGAGCCCGCACACACACGCGCCCCCTCGGGAGCACAGACCACCCCGGAGTCACGTCGGCAAATTGTCATCTGTGAAGTTCGCTCCGCTCAGGGGACCCTCGGCGCGGGACCGGCACCGGGAGAGCCCCTCCTGACTTCGTAGCAGCCCCGAAGGGGCTCAGGTGTTTTCCCTGAGACACGGCACGGCGCTGGTGTCCGAAGTGCACCCGCGCGCTGTGCGTGCTCTGGCTGCAGGCCAGCACAGCCGGTACCTTCCCGTACCCCGCTACAAACGCTCCCAGGGGCTCGCTGTCCAGTTTGCCGTAGCAGCGTAGTACTGCGATTTCTGCGCTTCCGTTTCCAGCCTACACTGTGCAAAACCCCATCCCCTGAGGTGGAACAGGGGCTGACAGACTATTTCTAAGTGGGCATAAAAATAATTAAGTAAAGTGAATCTATTGTTAGGCTGGTTAATACACAAAACGAGGGTCTGCACTTCTGTAGGTAACGCTGGAAAAGCTTGGAAACCACTGCTCTAGAACACTAAAACTGTGTGATCACATTCTCACTATCAAGTTTTGTCTGAATAAGACTGACAGAATCCGGTTCTCTGTTTTCAGCTTTCAGTAAAGACACTGCAGACAACAGGAAGCTAAACCATGTGCAAACTTAAAAGGAACTGACTTTCTTGCTACTTTCTTGCAACCTGGTGTAGTGGAGGGTGTCCCTGCCCATGGCAGGGGGGTTGGAACTAGATGATCTTTGAGGTCCCTTCCAACCCTAACCATTCTGTGTTTGTATGATTCTGTACATTAGCCTTCGTGTATACCTTCATGCAATTACTGTGTATTCAGCAAACTTAAATATCTCCTTGTTAGTGATCTCCAATAAACATTTATTTTGTGGCATGGTTTTTGCCCGCTTTTAGTTTAAGAAGTAATCCTACTGAGAGAAAAATGCCTTATTTGCTCAAAAGGCCTTTCAGAAACAAAGTATTTTTAGAAATAATATTTTTAGTAATACATTTTCAGTAAGCAGACTGAGGATTTTTTAAGCTACTTAAGTGTGCAAAAAGCAAGTATGATGAACGGAACACCTACCATTAGACTTAGGGGTTTTTTTTACATTGGTTTTGCCAGATACTAGTGCTATCAGAAAATTGTTCTCCTGGTCTGAAATCAGTGCCTTCCATGCTCACATCTTGCTGGGCAGATATTTATTTTCCGTTGAAGCTCTGTATAGGCTTACCTCTCAACAGAGAACCAGCTGCTAGTTGGGGCCTGGTTTACAAAAATTTTATTAAGAAACTGTAAATCCACTGTACTTTCCATCAAAATTATTTAAACAGACCACCAGCCATTCGCATACAAGTAACCTGATGACATCTCCACACTAGAAATTTTAAAAGATAGTGAAAAAAAAAAGTATTACACTGTCAAAGGCAGAATCTAAAATTATATTAGGAGTAAAAATTGTTTCTCTAGGATGCAGACATTTGAGTACACTGTCTAGTTGACAGATCTTATGCTCAGCTTTTTTTCTCGATCTTATTTTTACTGTATTGTTAGTGTGCAATGAGACAGCAACAGACATTGCAAGATGTGTAATGAAAGTGTAAAATATAAAATTGCTCATTATGAACAGTAATGTTCATTTGCTATTACAACCTGTTATTTCACAGATTTGGATGACAGATAAAAGCAGCATGAAGATCTGGTCTGATCTGTGGTTCTTCTAGCTACCCTGGAAGCAAGCTTCCAAATCCCATGAGAGCCATTGCGTATCTTTAAAAAGGACATGCAACTCTCCGTTAAAGATTCTAAGTAATGGCACATTATGGCTTGTCAATGGTTGACCAATTCCATTTAGATGATCCCAACAATTTCTCCATGGCAGGGGCATTATTCAGAAAAGCTGCATACAGCTCTCTCCTATAACACAGAACTTTTTTGACAAGCCTACATACATTTAATTCTTCTAATCTTTCCTCATGAGTTGTTCCCCTTCAGTCATCTTGCCAAGATCCGTTGCTGTCTCCTGGACTGCCTGTGAATCACTGAAGTTGTTCTAGTAGTGAATACCCAGCAATGAATTAACTGTAGGCAGCTCCCTGTTGTACACCCTGATAGGACACCCTTCAAAGCATGAATTTTGACTCATTGAAACTTGAATCAAGATTCCTGACCTATTTCAACGTCTCACATACATCCTGCTCTCCAAATTCTTTTCTGTCCATAAAGAGTTACAGTGCAATTGATTTCTGCTCTGTGCACAAAGGGTCTTTCTTCTTTTTGACCTGGTTTTAATGTCTGAGATATCTCGTGCGGTTTCTCTGTCTCCATTGGTGTTGCGGCAGTTCCCATTGTTGCCATCTGCAGATTTCATTAACACACTGTTTATACTCCCTATTCCAGGTCATTAATAATAAACGTATTAAGTGTGGCTCTACTTACCTTCCCCTGCACATCTCCCTAGGCACCTGTTCCCAGCTGTTTCACACTGCTTCTTGTAATTCTTCTGCTCGCCTGACCGTTCAGTTCAACTCAACTGATTTTTTTTTTGTATCAGCATTTGTGAGAAAGAATCAAATATATTACTTGGAGATCAGTGTATAACGTTCACCCTACTGCATTGCATATATCCAAGTTTATAATTCTGTTTAGTATGGAAGAATTAGGTTTGATTGGCTCAACGAACAGATAATGCTTGTGTGGCTTCTTTCCTTGTCTTTGTTCTGCGATTACTATTCATTTTCTATTACTTGATCTTTAACTTGGTTATACAAAAATCAAGACTTACATCATTTTTGGCTTGCTACAATCCAGAGATGCAGGAGTTGCACATGGATTGCACCACAGATCCATCTGGTTCACGATCTTGCTGTTGGCAGCAAGCAGCAATTGGTATTTGAGGCAAAAGTTAGGGGAAGAGTATTAGTTCCTCTGCCTGATACCGAAATTCCATCCTGATGGCCACAGGAGATCAGTATTTAACTCAGGGCACAAAGTTTAATCGCACAAATTGCACTTCACTCTGCAGAGCTGTAAAGAGACAGCAGAGTTCCCTGAAGTCAGTTGAGCAGAGTGAATCTTAAGCATACTGGGTTCGCTCAGCACTTCAGGAAGTTGGTCTCAGAATTACTGAGGTTTTAAAAAAAATTGAGCCAGCAGCAGAAGCTCTGCTGTGAGGTCATCAGGCTGTGAAATCATCAGGTTGTGAAATCATCAGGCTGACTGTGTGCCAGTTTGTGACATCTATCCGAGAGTTGCTTGCCATTTTCAGTAGTATTACATGACATTCAGTCAATGAAATCCCGAAAGCCTGCTTGTACAAGGAGTTACTGTCAAGGGCTATGGTCCTTGACTATCGCTATGGTTCACAGTTGCTTTACAAGAATTAGTGCTAGGGATTGTCTTACCACCTACGGGTCCCTGCCGACAGCACGAGATGGATGCTGCTGGTTAAAATTTACAGAAGCCATACACATGGTGAATCTTTACCAACACAAGCTTAGCTCCAGAGATGCACACACAAGTTGCTCACGGACAAGAGCCTTAAAAAGGGGGTTAATTTTAAACACGTGCCTAAATGTTTGCAGGGTCTGATCATTTAAGCCTGAGGTAGTGGTTTAAAAATCTGATCTCACCGAAGTTAATGGCAGGTTTACAGGTAGTGTGGATTTATGATTCCATTCATGGTGCTGCGGAGCGCAGGTGCCATTCGTTAATCAGCTGCATACATCAGATCTGTTTTTATTCTCCATTGTCTTAAGGTTATAATAGCATTCACGTCTATTTTATAGGAGTATATTCTGATTTTTCTGCAAACACACTTCTGTGTTAATTTAGCAAAAAATCTTTATGTGTATTCAAAAAGTCATTCCTGTTTCTGAATTTCCAAATCTCATGGCTTCTGTGTCTGTCTCAGGGGCCTAATTCTGTGTTTACTAAGGGTTCACTTACTGGATTGAGAGATGAGTTTAGAGCCTTGGATTGCAAAGGCTGAGGTTGCCTTTTTTTGTTTATTTGTTTTGTATCCATCAAATTGTCACTGCTAGAAAAATAATCAAGCACTTCTTACAGCCTGCATAGAGGTAATGATTTCTGTGGAAGATTATTTACTGCTGTACAGTAAGGTGAAATAATCAGCGAAATTTCTCAGCATCCTTTCCTATACTGGGTCTCTAGGAATCAACATTCAGTAAAAGAAAGATTTAACTTTTATTGTTGGTGTTGATCTGATCGTGAAAGCCCACGTTAACTAGTTCCTCTCTCAGACATTGCCCATCTTGGTTTTTCTGCTTTTCAAAAACCAGTTTCAGTTTATAAGTGTCCACGGTTTAATGCTCATCTACATAAAATCTTAATAAAAGTAATACAGGCAAGTCTGTCTTTACTGGTAAAAGCTAAGCTTGTCTGCAGTGGTTTTGAAAAAAGTCATACGATAGAGGCATTCCTTT
Organism: Tauraco erythrolophus; assembly: GCF_009769465.1. Lineage (NCBI taxonomy): Eukaryota > Metazoa > Chordata > Aves > Musophagiformes > Musophagidae > Tauraco > Tauraco erythrolophus. The sequence continues at coordinate 116,784,374 of NC_141465.1, read as the reverse complement.
AAATAATACTCCAATGATTTTCAAGAACCTTATCCAAGACATTTTTCAGGATTTAACATTATCATGTGGCGCAGTGTGTATATCCCAAAGACACAGCCAAGAGAAGGGTTACAAGGGGACACAGAACTGACATCCTTTTTATTTGGGTACACAATTGTACAACTCTTCAGAAAATCACTGTTAGCACTAAGCTATTTTATGCAAGCACTGTACTTACTACCTGTATGTAAACCAAACTAAGCATAATGTGAACAAAATAACGCCTGCCATAGAGAAATAAATGTCTTGCCAAGAAGAGGAAAAAAAAAAAGTTGTTAGCTCTTAATCCTGTAAATATTTCACAGTGCAAAGTAAAGGGATGATGACCTGCTTATTAGACTTCTGATAACATCCAGCTGTTAGCCTAGTGCTCACAGTGCTTTTCTGAGGAGTCAGCTGTATCTGCCTACCCCAGCACAGCATCTGACCCACCAGATTTAGAAGCTTGGAAACTATGAAGTGATAATATTATTAAAAATACTACATAGGAAACAGGAGGACAGGACAAGACAGATTAAGTCTTTGCAAGAGTTTTATTTCTGACAGAAACTTTTCTCTTGAGTTTCCAGGCTTAGTACATAAAGAGCAGGAAGTCTGTTTTTCACTGGGAGCTCTCAAAGCACTCGTAGGGTCATAAGGAAAAGCAGTCTAGAACTAGTCACACTTCATTAGCAGTTCCAGTTCAGTACAAACCTGCTTCTTGTTCCAGCAGATTGAAACATAGCAGCCCAGCATAGCTCACTGCTCCTGTCGTTTGTAAATCAGGGGCGCTGGCTAGGTGCCGTTAGCCCACGTACCCCTAACCTGAGTTCATGGGACAAGGGCAGCCCTCTTCGAAGTGGCTGGGCTGTCTGGTTTGCAGCAGTGGCCACAACAAATGACACAAGGATGCAGGGGACACTTGGGTGCCAGAAAAAAGTTGCACTTCTCTGGTCCTCCACTACTCTTCCCAGCTGCTTCTGTTGTGTCCTCCCCAGTTAGGTGCATCTTTCTCTGCTTACAAGGAAGAGTCAGTGGGAACTTGGAGTATGTGTTTTAACAAGTTAATTAACCTCATCAAACATGTTTGCCCTGTTCTAGGAAAAGACGTAAAAACATCACTTGTAGTGCTTGGAGTAGTGGAGATGCATCACTACAGCAACTGAGGCCATGGTCATTATATGCACAGAGTGATGATGTTCAACACAGGAAAACAGAGGAAGCAGGTCACACAACTGCACCTATACAGCTAGGTTACTGGTGTTTGTTAGCAGTTCAGACCCAAATCAGGCTGGGTTGCCTAGAAAGATGAAAATGAGGCTTTAGTTATACGGCCTTTCTTAACAGATTTGAGCTGAAAATGCAGAACCTTGGATATGGCTCTGAGGTTTAGTGACATTTGAGTTCAGCATTTAATTTCAGGAGGCATTACTTTGAGTCTTCAGCCTTAAAGTTCTGATCTGGATGCAAAACTATGTCTCTATTTTGAATCCATCTTTCGGTTTGGTTCCTCTCTGATTCTTTCCAGTCCTCACAGATGGAGTACAGGTATCTACAGCAAACTTAGGAATACAAGAGATTTTTCTACAGAAAGTAGAAAACCACACTACCCTTCCAAAAAACCCCTCGTTTATGCCTGACTTTTGCCGTATGGGAATTCGGAGGGGAAGCTTGTTGTAGACCACAGTTCCAGTGACAGTGTTCTCTTGTTATTAGTGAAAATTCTTATGTTTGCATCCAGAAGCACGTTTATGCTTTCCAGTAACATCATAAACCAGGTGCTAGAGATAATACAGTAGAGGAAATTCCAGTGACTTGACATATGGTGTGTTAACAATCCTTCACTGAAATTATTCACACTTGGGTTTGAAATGGGAATGTACCACGGTAGAAAAGCCTATATTCCACTTTCTTCCCTTCTGCTGGCTACCAGACATTTTATTTCACATGGGTGTGAGATCCTGTGACACGAAGGTATTTCCTGAGGAAAGTAAACAAGTATAAATGGGACAGAGGAGCTTTGCAAAAAATATCCGCGACATCACAGATGTCTGGCTATGAGAGAACTGGTCAGATTTTTCTGTGAGGAAATCCAATTCCTTAAAAATACAAAGAATCCAGATTATATGGCCATTGAAAAAAAAAAGTATCCTTTTTTTGATGGCAGAATAATCAAATTTGTTTTCGGCTAAAGCTGTGATTCCGTATTTCTTTTAACCTGATAAAACCGGTGTTGCTTCTCCTGAAATTGGCAGCTCCCTTCTGCCCCCATCTACAGCTGCTTGTTCCCTCTGGCTTGTTTGTGTAGGGCTCTGTGTTTATGTGGCAGGACAGCTTAAGGACCAAAATCCAGCTTTTGATGAGGTTACTTTTCAGTTGGATGAATCCCTGATCCATCCTGTGACCAGAAGAACATTAGCATCAAGTCAGGGGCAGAGACAAGAGGGAGAGCCAGGCTGCCTGTTTTGGCAAGTGCGGATTTTGTTGACTAGAAGTGACTGTGTAATCAGAGCTCAAGGCAGGCTTACACTGCCTCTTCCACAGCTGAAACCTCTTCTCATCTCAGGGACCACCTGAAAAGATAAAAGGCCAACGCCCTGATACCCAAGGAAGTGGTACAAATCCTGATGGGGTTCTGGGAAATGCAATTTAGGAATCACTTTTAAGTCCATTTTGTTTTTCAAAATTGGTTATTTTGAAAACTGCTGTGGGAAGGAGGGCATTGTATACTCAGTTTGTATCACTCCATAAATAATTATATTGTTGACAAATATTCAAATTATTCACTTTTCTTACATAGTTGCCGCACTTCTTCGACTCTGTGGTGGTCCTATCCTGATCCTAGGTAGAGAATGGTTTAAAACCCAGTGCAAGAATTGTTACTGTTTTTGCAGCACTGCACATCAGAGTAAACATTACAGGCTTGAACGTTTCTCCCTCATATCAAATCTTTGACTGTTACTCAGTTTTTTAGCCTCAGCTGCTGTAATTTCCCATCCAAAGAAAAAAAATGCTCTGCTTCACTGTTACGAAAACTTACCAAGTAAAGAGGTGGTGAAATACTGCAACAGAGCCTCTGGGCAGGCTGAGGATCTCCTCTGGAGGTTAAGAACAGGCTGCACAAACATGGGCGAATACATCTGAGCTTGCCTCGTGGAGGCATTTGGACTAGGTGACCTCCCAACGTGTCTTCATGCTCTCTGTATGCCAGTAACAGCCTGTAGGATGCTTCTGCTGTGCACCTTGTGTAGGTCTAACAGTGTGCTGTGAAAGGAGGAGCAGGGGGAAAGGGCAGAAAAGGGTTTTCCGTTAGCTGACAGGTGGGTGCCTGCTTCTGGTAACATACTCAGGGTCAGCATCCTCCCAAAGCGGAGATGGGCTCTGCGGGAGGAGCACCGAGAGGTGGCTGGCAGTGCTTCTGGGCTGAACGCTTCTCCAGCCAAAGGGCCGTCATCCCTCTCCAGCTGCACAGCTCAACCGTGGCTGAAGCAGGGCTGGTTTTGTAACAGCGTGAGAGCAGGAGGCGATCAGCAGGAAGCTTACAGGTACAAAGAGGACAGCTGGCATAGGAGTTAAACATATTAAAAAATGCTCTTTTTCTGGAGGTGCAAACATCTTTTCTAGAATGATGACAGTTGTCATCATGTACAAGTTACAGCCATGCCCAGCAATTACTTCCAGTACAAGCAGGAAAAGCGGGTAAAGAACAAATCAACAAATACATCACCACCACAACAGGCAGCGTGGCTACACACTCCAGTATGTGTACTCTGCTGTGTACTTAGTCTTTTATTTCAAAAAACAAGCAGACTTTATCAGCTTTTACTCTGTTTGCTAAAAGCAATGGCTATAGGTCAGCCAGGATCTGTATGACTTGAGACCATAGTATCCCATCTTTGTTTCTGTGTCCAGTGACATCCAGAGAGGAATGTTGAAACTTGGACTTTGTTGGTCCAAGCTGTACTTAGGTTACAAGCTTTCCAGCTCCTGCTCATCAGGAATTTCCAGAGACAGGAGATGAATAAACAAAAAGAAAGGGTGAAACAACAGACTGTAAGACAACAAAAAATAGAGGCTATACTCTTGAAGCTTTGGAACAATGCTTTACGTCAAAATGTAGTAGGAGAGGGCAGAAAGAACATTAACTTTGCAGTTTATCTCAGTGTGGGCACGCAAATGTAACTCTCTGGTTAGAGGAAGAAACAGTGGAGGTGAATTAGAGAAAGAAACAGAGAATTCTGCTTTCAAGAGGAAGGCACCTTTGTAACCCCAGCTATACTAGGGAGCAAAAACTATTGCAGAAATAATTGTACAAGTTAATTCTATTTGAATTGTAAAATTTTAAAACATCATGTTGTAGCTTCAACAATAATAATGTGTTAATGTTATTGTTAGGATTTGTACCAATTTTTGAAGAACTCAAGGCAGATCAAAAGTTTGGAAATGCCCAAGTGTCCTTTTTAATGCTTTATTTACCCATTCAGTCCAAAATGCAAAACTTACTCTGCTAAAACCTTAAATCTCACATTTCAGAAAGCCAGTCACTTCATGCTTCAGCGTGCACTGCAGGACCTGATCATTTCTGTCAGTTATTCGTGTTCTTTACACTTTACAAATAAGAAGCCAGACAGCAACGGATACAGCTATTTTTTTTTCTGGCAAAGAAAACAAAAACATTATAAAACGTTTACGGTCAAATCACATTATAATCATGCTTTCTAGATTAATATAGCTATTTTTAGAGATACTAATGAATCTTTATTATTTGCTTCCCTACAGAATTTCGTATGATCCCACAAGATTTCCTAAATACATTCCTGAAGCATACTGTCTGTGCAAAGGCTGCCTCATGGGGATCTTTGGTGAGGAGAATTTTCACTTCCGCAGCACCCCTGTGTACATGCCAACAGTCATCCTCCGTCGCACGTCGTCGTGTGCTGGGGGCCGTTACGTCTACACAGAAGATTATGTCACCATCCCAGTGGGCTGCACTTGTGTACCTGAGCAAGAAAAAGAGGCCGAAAGTGTAAATTCCAGCATAGATAAGCAAGAAATGAAGTTGTTGGTAAGCCAGAACAAGCCGTCATCAGAATGAATAATATATAGTGGTGTTACAGGCTTGGCTTCATCATCATTTCACCATCTCAGGAAACTGCACCACAGCAGCAAACACATCAACTTACCCTCTTTTTTACTCTCTTTTTCTACTCACAGTTTTTTCAGTTATGAGATGGAAAGTTTTGTCCAGTCACTCAGATCATTAGTGATGACAATTCATATTAAGAACTTCTTTAGTTCGTGTAAGTATTAGTTGCAAATTCCAATGTAGCTTTTTTTTTTTTTTTAAAGTAGAACATTTTATCCTTGCTTATTCACAGTAAATTTTAGAAGATGATGCAACTGTAAGACATGCTAGATTTTACTATAGCAGACTACTGGTTGTAGATATTTTTAAGGAGTCTCTTATACTCTACTTTTAAATACTTTTATATAAAAATCACATAGCTGCCGTACATGTGCCAAATCAGCAGTTAGAAGGATAATTTCTCAGGCTTAGGAGAGCCTTCCTTTATATTGCATACCTCAACTCCAAGCAGTGTTCTTGGCTGTTACATCTTTGGCTATTTATACACTGTAGCAAGGAAGCCCTTGCTGAGTTTGAGTCACTCATGAAAGAACGTTCTACGAGTTTGCTATTTTCAACTTGCCAAACTGCTAAGGGTACAAAAGTGTTGAGAAAAATCATGCTAGAATATTGTAAGATTGTAGTGGACTTTTCTGATGTGGGCTAAGTCTAATTGCACAGAAAATATCAATTAGAAAAAACACGGTTTGGGTCCCAAGAATTCTGTATTAGATTCATGATCTATGAATAATGATCATTCATCATTAACAACTTAACTGTTCCTTGTGACAAAACTTTATTCTGTACAGTTGAAAGGACAAAACGTTTTCCATGTTAGGAGAGGAGATTCCCCATTGGAAGAATAAGTATGAAGGGTAGGCTTCATCTCAAGTACACTGCAGATGAGTAAACAGGCTAGGTCTTAATTTCTAGATGCTACAGGGGTCATTGAGGTGAGTCCCAGTCAATCCAAACTTGTTAAATCCAACTGATTTATACCATTAGTGTTACTCATTTTTCCCTATGCTACATGTAACTATCACCTGCAAAAGATGTTAGTCTGCAGAAGAGCAGTCTTCCATCTTTGCAGCTTACAGGAAGTTCATGGCAAGCCCTAACGAGAAAGCCTAGATACACAAAACCTTCCATTTCCAGAACAAGGGACTGCAGGTTGACTCAGTCTAGTGAATGATAACCAGGAATAACCAGGCATACCTTGCATGAGCATAACTCCTCAGAGGGCCACAAATGCCAAAGTTGGTAAATCTCTGAATGCACAGCAGAAGAGTATCTTCTACAGTTGAAGGATCATGACTGCAATATCATTACAAAAAAGAATAAACACCATGTGCAGGAATGTATTTGCTCCATCAAGAATCACAACATTTGGCTTAATTCATAGTGGAGAAAATTCCGAAGCTACACAAACACATGCTCCTTTGGAGTGTTGTTGAAGAATGGAAAGACTGTGAGCTAAACAGAATTGACAACGGAGAATGAAAATCATGTGACAACTCCTCCTCTTGGTGCATAATTATTGACTCTGCTTTTTATGACTCAGTTTAGTATAACGATATTTTTGTAGTGCAATCTGTATAGCTTTTTGCAAAGCCTAAAACAACTCTGAGAACTTCAGAAACCAATAAAATATTCCCATCACAATGTCAGATTGAAGTTTATAACCGTGTTTCTTGTGCAGATGCTTCTCTGCAATTCTACTTGTCTGATATCTGTGTTTCCTCAGATTGTGATGCTTCTAACTCAAGGGGTTTCTCAAAGGAGGGTTCAAAGAAAGTCATAAAGTGTTTATACTACTCAGAAAACAGCTAATTGCATAGCTGCTGCAGCAATTAAACGTAGTTACCTGTTCCCTGGAGATTGTAAGTACTTGCAGCAATTACTTCCACTTTTCCTTCCTCCTAGTGTGGAAGAACTTCTCACCCTCTGAGAAGAGGGAAATAGTAATCAAAGACAGAGGGGCTCCAAAGGGAAGCAGACCCACAAAAGTGGAGAAACACTGCGTTAGATAATGCTTCAGCAGTCTAACCTTACAGTCTCACTGTTAAATTGTGGGTTTTTTTCTCCACACACACACTTCAGATAGAGTGAAGTTGTGCCTTCAGACTCAACAGCGTAGAAAGCAAAGTCTTCACAGTAAAAGGCAGTAAAAAACCTCAACAACAACCAAAAAAAGTCTCAAACCACACAGCTCTTAACATTTAGTAAATATCCAGAAGGGTTACCAGTGTTTAGCCAAGGGCTCTGGCTAAACACTGTCCTCCAGCAAAACTCATCTGTACAGCTACACACTTCTGTTATACAAATTTGTCTGCAACAAATTAGTTAGTAGAGCATATGGATTTATTTGCACAATGTGTAGAAAAAAAAAAATCTCACTTTTTGTTGCAATTCTCTTGTCTTGCAGGCATAAATTATGGAGTCAGTTTGAGGTTTTCAAGTAACTAGAGCATGTTCTGGGAATTCCTGGGAGTCGCAGGCTAAGATCAGGTAAATGGAACACAATCGGTTTTGCCAATCCAGAAAAACAGATGCTTTAGCTTACATACAGCTTCAGGAATTGGATGACTGAAAGGAAAGTGTTAGAGAACTGCAAAACCTCAATGGATCAATAGATTATGTATGTTGGCGACCTCCTTCTTGTCATGCTGCAACAAGTGCAGAAAGCTTCCTACGGCTGCAGGCAACCTCCTATTATCTTACTCAGAAGCCCGTTTTCCTTTTCTAATCCTCACTCTCTTCTGTCACAGAGTTTTTAGCTGGGCCAATTTCCTGATCCAGCTTTCGACTTGGGTGTCTCTTAAAAGCTATGTTTATGTTTTAGCGTGAGCAACTGTTTGATAATAATTTGTTAGTAACCAAGTGTTTGTTAACATCAAGAACTATTAGCTACACAAACATTAGTCAACCTTCAAAATATCCTTCTGTATATAAATGCTGTCTACATTACTTTTGTGGAAAAGGTTGAGTATTATGTAGTTTGTGTTTGTTTGGAATTTAGTTTTTAAAAGGATCATCGCATCATGGATTTTTATCGGTTTCACTTCAACTGCAGGGTGACATTTTCCAGCTTGTTCCAGCGTCTAACCCTCTGGCTACAGCTGCTGCAGCCTTGCCTTTAATTTGCATGGGAGGAGAGGGGGTCATTGGAGTTGGTTCAAGGCTCACAAGCTGTTGACGCGAGGCAGACATGAAATGCCTCATTGAACCAACTCCAGGCCCAATAAATGCAAACAATTCAAAGCTGAAACTATCTGGCAGCTGCGGCTGATTTGAGAAAATTTTTGTTGTGCCAGGAAAATCTTTTCCTTCAATGTGCTTGTCCCTGGAATGCATTAGGAGACACAAAACACAGAACAATGTCCTTGGTAAAGAGATTATTTTCTTCTCTGTAGTATCACTTAAGATAGACTGGAAAATTCGTATCATGCAGGAAGGTCGAGAAAAGCCTGAGATGCTGGTTTTGGTTTACTAACCAGTACCTACCTGGAGGTGTTGGTCTGAATAGGCAGAGGTCTACAGCTGCAAGTAAACATGAAATTGCCAGCAGCAAGGGGAAAAAAGGCTATGATGTGCTCAGAAAGTGTAGACATCCATTAGTCTCGTTGGAATTAGGGAACAACCATAAATATCTGGATGAGGGCACGAAAGGGACATCTAGTCAATCCTACATGTTTTGCTGAGTAGTAGCATGAGCTACCTCTTGCTTTTGCTGTGCTCCCATTGAAGGAGGCTGCAAAACACGAGTAGACCCTGAGCAGCAGCACAGCTCTGACACCAGCTGACGAGGGGCTTCTGCAACCAGAACCCAGCCGCCCATTTCCCACCTCACTGCACAGCACCAGCACTGTGCCCTGCAGGTACCCAAGGGACAGTAGCAAAACCAACCACCAGAGGGGTTTCCCACTTGCTCTGGTACAGAGGGGCACGGGTGGAGGCATGAAGGCAATTGTGTGGTACAGAGATGGGCTCCCACTGCAACATCAAGCTGAGAGCAACGTTTTTAAAGGGAAATGCAGATCTTAGTGAAAGCAGTACCTTGGCTTAATGCAACAGCATTTCTAGAAATGCTCCGTTTGTCATCTAGGGTGAGGTGCAGGCAGCTGTGGCATATTCTCTTCCACCTACAGCCATCAGCCTGTGCACAAGACCCCAGGTGTCCTCTGCCGAGTGCCACATCCATACCGACCGCGGGGTACCGAGATGTCCTGCGGCTGCACGGTGCCCATTGCCACAGCCAAGAGGCTGCATCACGTACGCTTCTGCAGTCGTAAATGCCACTGGAAAAACAGCATGGAGAGAACGCTGCACCAGAGCCTTGCTCCCATAGAAAATCAATCCATGAGACATCCACAATAAAGCAAGCCAATCACTACTTGTCACTGAACGTTTTTTTCACAATCCTATTACAGAAAAAAAAAGATTTTGCTGTCACATAATATTTCTTAAAGTTACAGCGATGGCACAAAGTACAAATTCATTACAAATTTTTGTGACTTGCAGCTTTCTCAGAAACACAGCTACTTCCTTGGAAATAAGTGTGACAAAAATAGTTTACCTCCTGTCATTGATGGAGGCTGTGAATGCCGCCAGTCAAGCCCTGCTTGGGCGGCTGCCCGCGCTCACCAGGCGTTTAAGAGGGAAGCCAGTGTGCAGCGGGCTGCTCTGCTGAGTGCATCCACAAAGATCGACGTGTACCCTCGTTTTCCTGTCTGTGCATCTTCACAGAGCCGCTTTTCAAAGCCTCTGACCTATGTGTGAGAAGCAGCAGTTATTTTCTTGGTGGACTGAATTTCTCGGTACAACTGAATCTTGTACTTTTATTTTTTTTTTTAGAAAGGTTTCTGATGAGGTTAGCAAAGTTGCATTTTAATTCTGATACGGAGACTCCCAAAACAGACATTTACTAAAATTAAGCAGACAACTGAAGGAATTAATAGCAAAGCAGCAACATAGGTGAAGATTGTATTGGATACCATGTTCTAATTTAGGTGGGTGGTGGGGGAAGAGTATCATCACTTCTGGCAAGCATACCTGTCCCACTTGCAGTCTCTACATAGTTAAAGTTTCAGGAGTTACTTCATTGTCTCCATCTGCTCAGTGTGCAAGACGTTGAGGTAATAAAAATAAAACGGTTTACAATTGTGAAGTATAGATTTGTGCCAGTTCCTGTGCATTTAACATTCTGGTTTGCTTTATTTTGAAACTGGCCATGTAAAAGCTACAGCATTGCCTCCTGGAAAACAGCTAAAGCCAGCTCTATGTCACCTGTGGCCAGTCATTTTCAGGGGGGGATTCTGGCTTTATTGGGCTCAGCAGCAAGGATGGCTTCTGGTTTGAAAGGCAAAACTGTACTGGCCATGGGCTCACAGAGGCTGTCAGAAGAGCCCGGCCTCTGTTCTCCCTGCGAGCTCTGCCTCTGCTGCACTTTTGTTTTGACAGTACCTATTACCAGTCCGATAGAAACCAAGGTGTGTGAAAGAGAAAGAAAACTGCAATCATGAAACTCAGGAACACTGTATGAGGGGGAAGGAAGCAGCAGATACAAAATGTGAGGAGGGACAAGCCTTAGGAAGTGAACAGATCTCTCGGAAAATGGGGGAGAGCAACAGTGGCTTGAATGGGTACTTATGAATCAGTGTTGTGTCCAGCTCAGGAAGCACGATTCTCTGTGCACTGAGAGAGGATTATATTCCATAGATGTTATTTCTGCTCATTTGTTTACTCCACCAGATGGGAAAATCTGCATCCAAACAGCAGGAATGCACAGAAACATAAGTACCATCTCTACCTTACTAACAGTCTTGTCTCACAAGCTTAATTAGGTTTATCCCCATCACAAAATAAATTTCTTAATACTTCATTTTGGGTGCTTCATTTTGTAGATGCAGCATTTATATTAGCCTTTTACACAATCCCGGTATATAAATATGGCATACAAAGACAAGTATTTATGCTTCATACAGTGTATTTACAGCTGATAAAACTGTTAAGTGCCTTAAAACTTATAAACCAGCTTTCACCCAAAAATACATTGGTAGTGTAGTCAAAAGGATAGTCAAAACTGGCTTTAAAAATTTCCAGTTACCAAAAATCTCTACTGTCCCAAAGTTTTTCTAATGCATGACCTATTTTGATTGAAATTGATTGAAATATAGCGTAAACCTTGTATATAAAATTTGTCTATTACAAACAGTGGGAGTTTATTCAATACATTATGTTATATACCTCAGTGGCCTCGTAAGATTCAACAATTTCTAAGATGCTTCTATTCTACTGCTCTGCTGCTGTCTGTAGAACACAGGAGGCAAAGCTAAAACTGGGCAACTGGAAAGAAAGGACTGTTCTTCTAACGACAAACCTGTCACACCTGTAAATCACCTTTAGCTTGATATTGAAATCTGCTAAAAAGCAGGCACTACATTTAATCAGATCCATTATGACTTAAGATTTAAGGGACTAACATGTATGGGTTGCATTACTACAGAAGTATCTCAGAACCAACAGTAAGAGCAACTCAAAGCAAGAACCCACAGACCCAGTTTGAAGCACTAACGCAAGCACTGGCTGGTGTGTCGCAATTTTATTTAGTAACTACTTCGTGTTGCAGGTGATTTGGCCTGACTAATGCATAGGTTCTTAATGAAAGTAAAGCGCTCTCTGATGGGGAAATCCTTATTGCACTTTTTCCAAGGAGACATCAGGTTTACACCGACTCTGGAGACCAGCTTATCTCGTAAACAGAACAGCCTAGTTGTGTGGTTGTTTAAAAACTCACGACTTTCTGTTGCGCTAGCACATAAGCACTGCAAAATAAATGCACTGTACTTCTGCAAACAGATGTTCAACAACTTACTTCTGTAGTACAGCATACATACACACACAATTTCACATGGTGGTAAGTGACAACAAAATAGATCTTATCTTTTACAAAAAGAAAGTCTGGGCTTGTGACGAGGCATTAGAGAAAAGGTGAAATAACAACCACAAGTTTTTAAAAAGGCAGTCTGGCAACAATAGTGGATAGTAGGTTGTATCTTACTTGGCAACTGGTAGGTAGTTCTGATTATGATTAAAAGCAACTGGAGAGGCCTCTGCAGAAGGAGACCTGTTTTCTCTTCTAGTTATCTTTTATAAAAATATCAGCCTGCTGGATAATGAACGTGAAAACACATGACATGTTCAGAACAAACATCTTTCAATCCCTTTACTAAGGAAGCATCTCTCAAGATTGAAAAGAGACCACTATTCGTGCTCTTTCAACCATCCTCTAGCTACCAAATCACCAGTTCTGAGGCAATGAAGATTCTCATGCCTGTGAGGCAAGCACATATATGTTGTTATAAGCCAACCAGCTAAAATCACTTCAGAGAGGTCACTGAAGAGTCCTTGCATCATAAAAACTACCAGTTGGAATGAAACTCTGACAGGGGAGTTCCCATTATCCAGCACCTGCATTGTTTGGTCCCCATTTACCTAATAGGTAAGATACAAAACACAGTAACTGTAAATGCTTACACATTTAAAAGAGAGAGGCTATCACACTGTATTGATTAAAGTAAGCCCAGAAAACAGTACTTGGAGCTGAATATTTCAGCATTGAGAAATGTGGAGTCACTGATAAAAACCAGAAAGGAGCTTGACTGAGAAAGCTGTAGATCATCTTATGAGAATCAGTCCAGTCCAGAAGCATAGTTCACGTAACATCGAAATTCATTGGCTAAATTTCGTGAGTGTTTTGGAATAAACTTGCATATCTTCACACCAAGATGCTTCGCTGCCTGCTCCTCCATGATTGCACCTGCAGCAAAAATAATTGGTATTTGATGAGGCAAACAGTAATAGAACGTTTGGGCTTTTTTAATAGCTCCTCCCAAATGCATATACATAAGCCCTGCTTTTTTTAAGGAAGCAAGGCTTAAAGCAGCCACGCTGTCAGCCCTCTTTAACAACTGAATCTACTGGGAAACTTAAAATAAATCTGAAAGAATGGAAGATGCCCCAAGGAAATGGATGTCCAAGAAGTTTCATAAAAACAGGCAGAGGGTAAGATGAGTGCCCCTTCTATAGAAAACAGAAACTTGAACTCAATCTTCTTGCTATACGCCAAAGAAATTATATGGTAGGGAGCCATGGGAAATGCAGACAGATTACACATACCCTTCCACTTAAATAAACTGCCGTGCGATATTTACGGCTACACACTGAGAAATGACTCCCTTGAGCAGTATTTCTCAAACTTTGTAAACGGAAGGACCACCTATCCATTTTAGGGAAAAAAATTCCAATAAAAAACTTAGGATACTTACTCCCTCTTGAATTAATGATAAATTAGTATTACTGAATTAGTATTTTTCTCACTTGAGTAAGTTTGTCTTTTGAGAGAGAAAAAGATGCTTAATGGTGACCTAGTATTTTTATTAATTATACCTGTGCAAAGCAGAATCTTTCCTTTTGTTAAGTATTTGATGGTTTCCGCAGTTTTTTGAAGACATTCCTCAGACAGATAGGGTGGATCTGCTATTACGATGTCAAAACTGTGTGGCAGGAGATTTTCAGGTAAGTTCAAAGGGTGGTTGTAATCATAGAAGATAAATTCTTCTCCATATACAGAAAACCTTCTGTCGTACTCCAGTATACACACTGAAAAATCTTTACCATCCTTTTCTTTCAGTTTCTGGTACACACTCGGTGCACTAACACATGCTATCCTGAAAAAGAGGAAATAACTTAGAATATTAACATAAAAGGCAAACAACAACAATAAACCCCCTACAGCAGTCCTCAGGGCTGCTTTGGGAAAAGATTTTAAACATTAGTCCCCAAAATGTAAGCTATTCTTCCTCCATTCTAACAAATAATTTCTTTAATAACACAATTTTAAGTATTAAAGCCATTACCTGTTCCACCTCTGTGCTGCACAAAGACCTCAAGCTTTAACTACAGAAAAATAGCAAGGAAATACACTTGAAAACATAAAATTAAAAATGACTCCTTACAGAAATAGGAAGAAAACCAAGTTTTTCCATCTGTTCTACAGAAACATAGTACGCAAACAGAGAAAAGAATTACAAGTCATGAATATGCTCTGGAGCTCTTTGTATTTCTCAAAAAAGAAAAATATTCATAGTAAACTTTTACAAGGCACAGCCTAGAACATTCGGTGAAATGCTAAATGGTAAGATCAGTATGAATTATTAATTAAATAAATAACAGCAAAGCATTTCTGCAATATCTCAAAAGTACAATGAGTAATGAATTAAACTGCATGCTCTATCTACATAGTAGAAATGAAATATTCACAGAAAAGACATGTTAAACCTACAACATAATTATTAAAACTTACCTGCCACCTTTTCCAGCTGCCACAACTGCTTCATTAGCCAGGCACGATGCAGTTTCATCGCTGTACCAAAACTGGCTCAGTTGCTGAGAAAAAGAACACGCAATTACACACAACATCAGATCCTCTGACTGTGCTATGTACAGTTAGGTGTGGTGAGTCACACTTGAAGAAAACCAAAGTCCATAGCAACTTCTCAGTTCATAAACTGTAAAGCTGGAAAGGTGATTATTTTCCTGACAGTGGCTTACACTGTGTTTCCAAAGCATTTACTGCAGTATCAGGAAAACCAAGTAATGCAAAACCACTGACAAGGTTAGTTCAAACCCAATGTGCAGATGCACAATATTTATGTGCTCTTACATTGAGTTATTTCAGCAGAAGAGGAAAAAGGAACTTGAAAAGTGACAGGATAGAAGGAAATAAAGGATAAAAGCACTAAATCAGAAGAGATCAGAAAAAGGAAGTGTAAAAAAAAAAATCAACAAAAAAACAACCCAGAGACAAACCAAAAACAGTCTGTCAGAAGAAAAAAAAGCAGCAAAGTAGCCATCCACAAAACTGAAGAAATAAAACACAGAAAGAAATATGATGTGAAAGGAAAGATCACTTGATCTTGTTACACTGTGTGTGTCTCAAATTCAGGGAAGAATCTTCACTACCTTCATATGCCAGGCTGGAATTAAAATTTCCAGAAGGGACAGATGCTTCTGTTGGCAGCTTTAGTCCCTCCCCATGTAATTTCAGTTTGTACCCCCCCCACATATGTAGAACAGACAACTATACCCAGATTTAATATTAAAGCAAATACCCTTACAGTGTTCGTGTCCACGAATAATTTGATTTTGCTACTCTAGGAACATCTTGAGTGTTCCTCTTTTTAATTTCATTTCATTATCCATCCACAAAAGAAACTTGGTAAGGGCTACTCCTCTAACTGTGCCTCATTCACTGAAGTTTATAGTTTCTTACCCAGTCTTCTTCTATTGAGCCAATGGAATATTGATTAAACCCTTGGGAGGTCTTCATGCCCTCTCTCTGCTGCTGTTCCAAATAGAACTCCTGGAGGGCAGCCAACGTATGGGATGAAAGCTGGGGAATGTCATCATCATCATCATCCATTTTTCTAGACATCCATCAGCGAAAAAGAAAGTTAATGAAATTAACCCTTTTCAATGGTGAATACTTTCAATAACAGTATAGTCTCCTGAAGTAAAACAATCTCCACTGACAATGCAGATTTAGTCTTAACAGCTAACTAGGAAAACCTCCTAACCAGAGAAAACATATTCCCTGTACTCAGGAGCTCTTAAACCAGTGAGAGGCAGATTGGAAATAACATGTCTCCAGAGAATTCAGGAACAGCAGCGACACTTCCCTTTCTATACAACACAGATTTGGCTTTTATTCTTACAGGGAAGTTGTCACTACAGTTCTTGATTTCCTGAATCCGTACACCTTTTTTTGTATCAGCTTGCAGGGGAAAAAAAAAAAAAGCTTTAGTGGATTTAGCAAATCCTATAGCAATTATTCCCTTCCCTCCCAGAAATAACAATAGCTACTGGTCATTCCTTCCCGTGTTCAGACGTCACACAGTTCTGACTGAAAATGAAGTAACTAGTATTCTAGGATCAGCATCACTTGGCTTTTACATCCACACCATAAAAAGATTCCTCTGAATGCCAGAAACCTCCTACAGACAAAAGCAGGCAAGAAATTAAAGATGTTTTCCTAAGATAACGCTACTTGACCGAAAATTTGTGTATTTTGTGTGTAAGAACATGGACATAACTGGTATCAAAAAGACATGGTATCTACTAACAGAAAAGTACAGCCATTTTCCAAAAACTCTTGAACAGGGTTACGCTGCACAGCATCACTTATCCCTGCTCATCCCAGACAACTAAGCAGTATCTGCCCAGAGGGAAAGCCGAAGCATTGGTGTCCTTCCCAGAAGGGTCCGTGCCACCTCGTGGAACGAAGGTGATGATGACAGGAACCCAGCATGTGAAAAGTACTGGAGGAAACTGCAGAAAGATTCTTCTCTCAAGAAAACCATTTTGTCTGCATCTGATCTAAGAAGTAGCACAGGAGCAGTGACTTTAACTTAACGTGGAAATGGGCGCACGCTGCCTTTCTGCAGAAGTCACCAAGAGACCCGTGTGCCATCTGAACTGTGTGCAGCTTCAAAAATTCAGTACAATCTGAAGTATAGCTGCCCGCAGTTTTTCTTCTCCCTGTTCTCTGCATTACAGCAAGAACTCCAGAATTTGTGATCTCCTCCTCTTCCACTCTTCCACCTTGCAGAGCTTTCAAGACATTTCCTAAAAATCAGCTTCTCCCTACTTGCTGGAAAAATGGTACCATCATCTGCCCCTGTGGGATAACTCATCAGTATTCACTAGAATAATTGCTCCGCCATTCCATCGACACTACGCACCTACATGTGATAAGAGTAAAGCTCGTGGCTTTTCCAGAGTATCGTTTATTGACTTACTGGCTCCTCAGGCTGGGTTGGCCAACTAGGGAATCATTCAGAGCCTAAAGACCCACCTATGCCATTAGCCTCACGCAAGAGGAGAATTCGGGAGTCCAGCTACCTAATTTTGTCCCTGGTTTTTTGTTGAATAAAACATAAATGCTTTAAAATTATTTATATCATTAAATTATGTATTATTTAAAGTCTGTACTACAAAAATGACTGCAAGTTCACACAGGTAATATAGTTTCTAGTAACAATGCTCTAACACTACGCAATGATACTATCCCTTTTAGGCCCCATACAAGAACTTTTTCCGCTAGGACAGATGTTACAAGTGTAAAATCATTCTTCACTTCACAACTTTCTTTTTTAAGAGCATCACACATGCAGTAATGTGGTTTGCTATTATCCCCTCGGCAAGAAGACATCTACGCTTTGACGGTAAGAAGCTGAAACAGATGCAAGCTTGCAGTTCTTAAGTCAAAAGCTGAGATTTTGGTTTTATGTTCAGTGAGCCCATATAGGCATTTGCAAGGACTAAATCCATGCCCATAAAATGAAACCCTCACAGATAAAATTCCTGACGAAGCATTACCCACTGTTTCAACAGATAAAAAAGCATACAGCCATAGACATCTTTTTTCTATAAATATTTTTTTAGTTGATTTTCTAATAGTCTTCCTTTTAGTTTGGAAATTAAAGCCTTTGGAACCAAGCAGTAATTAACTGCGAGGCTGCAAGGAGAGGTAACTCAGAACACATGGCAGAAATATCACATACATCTATTAAGAACATCTTCAAAATACGAGATATTTTTCTGAACATACATATATTGTCTACATATACGGACTTAGGTCATTAGCATGAAGACATTTTCATGCTCAAGAACTGCATCAGAATATTAAAGTAAGTGAGTTTATGTGAACAAGACTTGTAAATTCCTTTGGCTTCAAGAGAGAAAGTTGTACTGTGTGAAAGCCCCTCTATACTTCTGTACTGCTCTCAAGTCCACGAACAACCCTGCAAGTTTTGGGAGAGGATGGGAGGAAGCAAAGAAACCCACAGTGCCCTGGTGCTTAGGGCACCTTTGACCTCCGTTAACTCCTAAGGCCCCTGAAGCTCTTCAAAAAAAACCCCAAAAATAAATGAAAAGCAGTAATACCAAGTGAATACAGTAGCACAGGAGACTCCAAGGCTTTGTCTACAAAAGAATACTGCACCTATTTAACATTAGTCTCCAGCTGCCATGTATATGGATCGGAGCTGCCAGCTCCAATTTTATATATCTAAATTCTAAAGTGAAGAAACTCCCCGTCCCAAGTTAGAAGGTAGACTATGGAAAAATTAACTCACTCAAAAATTCCTACAGTCTTTAGTCCCCTGTACATTTGGCCCACCGGTAATTTTGAAGCCATGATCATCTGGAAACCAGCAGTCTTTGAGGTAGAATGCAGCTTCTATGACCAAATGTAACTGCGTACCCCTGTCCAGAGACGTTTGGAAACCTGCAGTCGCCAGGTCAGCTGAGGTTAAGTGCCCCATGTGCCCTTGCACCATTGCTTACCCCACAGAGACAGAAAACGTAGCGTGCTCCAGAAGTCAGATCCTTGTAGATCCACAGCACTACAGAAGAGGAAGTGCCTCTTCTGTGGGGGAAAGCAGGCAGGAGGTGGGATCCATATTTACAAAGCCACCTCAAAAAACACTCTCGTTGTAAAGTACACAACTGCTTCTTCAGAGCTTTTACCAATAGATTGCACCGAAGACAACTGGCTAACGTTTCTCTGCCAAAGAGGTAGTGTCAACCTAACTCATGTCTGTAAGTCAGGCCACCCCAAATGCCCACACAACTTGGAAACACCATTTGGAAAGCGTACAAGCAGAAGGGCACGTTGCTGCTTTGCCAGTTTCCAATGCTCGTTCTTTTATGGTACCCTAAAGGTGTCATCTCATTGTAATAAAATGTCCCTTAGCTGAAGGGGAAAGACTACTGAAAGGCCAAGAAATAGGAATTACAACTGCAAAGTCACCCTGTTCATCGCTGGGAGCGGGGAGGAAGAGGATGGCATTAGCGCCTTAGACCTTTTATCAAGAATATAAAAAGCACACGTGCAACTTCATAAAGTATTTTATTCTAGAGTAACTTGGATTTAAAGACAGATCACATGAAACGGAGTTAGATATAGTTGTCTGTATTCTTCCCAAGCTACCTAGGTTGGTATTTGAGATAAACAGCTCATCATCTATGGTGTCTGCAACACATACCAAGAAAAGCTTAACAATGGTGTGCAACTGTAATGAAAATCACCTGGAAGGGGCTGCAACCACCTGCCTGGAGGTGAACAAGTCCAAATGTGAGGGACTGGAAAGATACTAAAAGGCTGGACACATGCCCTACTACCTTAAAATCAGGGAGGTACTGCACTCTTCTCAAGCTTCGGCTCCTTAACACGTACAAGGATCCAAATCCCATGTCTTCAGACAACGATGGGAAGAGTGGCCAAACTAACCCACACAGAGATGTTGAGCAAGTCTGTCCCAACCATAGTAAAAGCCCAGGCAGAGAAAGGATCTCTCCTATTGGAAACAATTTTTCAGATGTTTAAATCCTAAAAGGAGTTGATTGTCAATGATTTGACAAAATACTGGGAGTATCGCCAAATGCACTTTCATAGGAATGACTGACAGGACGAAGTGTATGAAATACATCAGTCTGAAGTAATTTAGACAAAAAAGTCCTGCTAACTAGTGTGATCTAGCCAGAAGAAACGGAAAAACACTAGGCCATACCTACATCTGTTTTGTAGAGTCTTCTAATACAAATCAAAACTTTTCATCTTAGAAGTCATCCTCAGGCACAGGCAGTCAGCTTTTTCCCCTGCAAAAAACTCAAAACCTCAAGTTTTTGGGACCCAGGTGCCATGAAACAGAACAGCCTCTGAAAGGGACAGCCAAGCCGAGGGACGTCAGAAAAGCAGAACCGAAAAACCTGCACACAAACCTGAAGCGGATTTCTTATGTACTAATGGTTTTGTGCAGGAGGGAAAGTGGGACAAGGCAGGATTTGTGGACCAGAAGCAGCTCACCTGCCATGGATCTAAGAGCAGCTCAATTTCAGGATTGTGTCTGGAGAGCTTTTTGTTAGCATCTATGGCAAATGGTTGAAGAGAAGAGCTGTGCTAGTTCAGATCAAGGGCTGACACTAGTCATCCTTCTGTCCTGAAGGGCTGATACTGGTCGTTCTTGAAGGTGGCCAAAGGCAGCTTTCTCAAGGAGCAAGATAAGGCAAATGTATGTGATATTTCCCCACTCCATACTCTCCCAGATTTTAACCATTTTCCACTAAGGGAGTTGGCTTTGAATCTAAAATAATTTATTCTGTGAACGCAGTTCTCTTAGAGGCACTTGTCCGGTATCCCTTAAATTCACCTAAAGATTTTTAACCTATAACATCCCTTGGCAAGAAGTTTTATTTTACAAATAACTACCCCTTCTTGCTGTGAATATGGTTACTACCTTCACGTGATGCAAACTGTGCATCAGAAGAGAAGGCAAATGGTTGAGCCCTTAAACACTCTCCACACCACTCCACATGTTGTCAACTAGTGTTCTCCAAGGCAAGAACTAGAAGGCAACAAGTGTGGGCTGCAGGAGCCTGGTTCAAAAAAATATCAGGAGCTGGTTCTTGACACAAGGTGTTGCTGAGCTACAGAATCCCTGTCGGTGATGAAATCTGACAGTGCTTCAAAGTGATGCAGAAAAGTTTACAGAAGAGGAACACTCAAGAGGATTACTAAATATGCTGAAACTGCACTCAATTCAAAAAGTAAGGTCTGGAGGCCAGGTGGCTACTTGCAGGAGAAGGAAAGCATGATGTGTTCTAGCTCAACTCTCATCTGTTTTAGTAAGCACAGCCAGAGAGGGCAAGCAGGCTGGACTCGGAACCGCTGTAACGCTGACAGTTTCTGCAGGCGGCCCTTTTTCCCCATTCCCTCTCGTATGTAACTGCTGTGAGCGCCCGCTGCTGCACGAACAGAACCCCGCGCCTCTCCTGCTGCGAGGGCTGCCCCGCAAAGCGCGACCACGGCGCCCGCCGGCCCGCTCCGCGCCCGCCGCCTGCCCCGGAGCAGCAGGAGCCGCGCACGGCGGGCGCGCAGGGGGCTCCGCGCTACCCCGGCGCTGCCGGAGCCACCCTCCCGCCCGCCGCCCCAGCAGCGCCGTACGAGCGGAGAGCGGCGCGCCCCCGCAGCGCCCGCCCGCCCGCCCCCCGCTCAGGCCCGGGGCACTGACGGCCGCCCGACTGCGGGGGGCTGCCCTGCCCGCGAACGCCACTCGCGCGCACCCGGCGCGGCCCCTCCGCGGCGGGAGACTCGGGCCGGGGACAGAGCAGGGCCCGGCCCCGCCGCCCACAGAGGGGAGCGCCGGCCGCCCTCACGGCGACGCAAGGCGGGCGGACGAGCACGCGGGCTCCCCTACCTCCGCCGCACTCCCCGAGCCGAGCGCGCCGCGGAGCGCCACTCACCGCCCGCCGGATCCCTCCGCGCACGCGGACCTCTCCCAGCGCCGCGCGCGCAGCGGTGCCGGCCAAGGGGCGCGCGCCCCCTGCTGGGCACTCCGGCCGGGCGGGGCGGGGCGGGGCGGGGCGGAGCGGGGAGGGGCGGGGCGGCCACCCCAGCGGCTGCTCCGCCATTGGCTGGAGCGGCCGCCATTGGCGCCAGGGGCGGGGCGGGGCCGGGCCGGTCGTTCCTCGCCGGGCGGCAGGGCCGAGTCGTACCATGTGTGGGCCCCGGTCGCGCCTGCCGCTCGCTGCCCTCCCGGCCCCTCACGGGCTCTGGTGGGTGTCTCGCCCGAGCCGGGAGCGGCAGCGCCTGGCCCGGCCCGGCCCGGCCCGACCCGGCCCGGCCCGGCGCGCAGCCGCCCGAGGGGGCTGCCGAGGCGCCGCTCCGCCGGCAGCCGGAGGGACCGCTCCCCTGCGCGGTGCCTTTCAGCAGTGCGGCGGTTCCGGCGGCGTTAAGGCGATCCGCAGAAAGGCTTCCAGCTGGAATTAGGGCTTCGTGAAAACACGCGGGCTGTGCCCGAGCCACCGTCGAGAACTGCCTCGGCGCGGGTTTCCCCGGGCCCGGAGCGCCGCTGCCGCCGGCGCCGGTTCTCGCCAGGTCGGCGTGTCCTTCCCCCTCCCGCCCTCCTGCCGGGTCAGGCACGGGGAAACGCGCGTGGTTGGAAGTAGTTATTTTCACAGATACAGAAGTCTTCGGTAGGACATCCTCGAGTTGGACATCCGTAGGTGGCGGGTCACGGCAGTATCGCGAGATCGATGCCAGGCGTTGAACAGCCGTGAACTTTTGACTGGGCAGCAGCCCAGCTCCCCAGACTGTCTTTCTTGACCTGGCCTTCCTGTCCGGTCTTTCCGTTTGAATTAAACATTATCAGGTTGGAACAAGCTCCCTTTCTTGCATACAGACAGAAGTCGAGCTGCTTCTTAAGTAGTTTTAAAAGAAAGCAAGTTTTAAAGTACATCAATTGTTCCAGTTATTTCACTGCATCTTTCCTTTGGAGCGTACTTATCTCCCTATTTCTCATGTTGTGCAGGCACAACGCGCTTGTCTGGCATTGTCATCTCACATTGCCACAAAACAAAAACTCAAGAACTTCCTCACCGCTGCTGTTTTCTCATTCCAAGTCTGATAAAGTGTTTTCATAACATTGTCTTTCTATTGTTCAGTGACTCTCCTGTAAACCAACTCATAGAAGGTGGCCTATCAGATTATTTATAATTAATCCAAGAGCAGACTCTCCTCATGTTGCCCAGAGCTAGATGTTCCTATCAGCCATGAGTTGAGTAAGAAACTGCTATTTTACCTATAACCTAAACCTGTTGAATCTTTTACCTGCTGCAACACTTCGCTGTGGCTGAACAGAAAGTCCAGAGCTCAGCACTGGGTGCCTACAAGCAGAACTATTTCCTTGGAAGACAGAAATACTAAATTCTGGTAAAATATTTTTGCAGCACAGCTTTACGTAGGCAGCAGAGAATAAAATTTTCTTGCTACCGCAGAGTGTGCGGATAGGCTGATTTTTCCTTCAGATCTCCATACTTTTTACCTCTCTCTTCCATTTAGAAACAAGGTTTTGCATGACAGTAGAGAACTGTGGACTTTTCCATTTGGTTTTAAAAGACTTCCAAGTAGTCTGGATCTGACATTCAGTGCATTACCCCTTTTGTCTTTGAAAAGTCTTGCCAAAAAGGTCTTTATCCCAGCATAGAAGATTGTCCTATGCAGAGTGCACCCATATCCATTCATGTTACCACAATTACTGTAATTTAAAACAAACAAACAACAAAGCCCTTTTTCCCTGCATTACTGCAAAGTGATAGTTACCTGACACCTGCATAATATTACTAAGTGCAGTAAGAAATTTGGTTTAGATTCTACAAAGAAGCGACACTTAAGTAATTTTCCAATTTCATGCATGTTTGTAAAGCATTTTAAGTGAAAAACGTTCTGAACAGGGCTGATAATGAAAGGATAGAGGAGGTTGGGCAGACACATAATCTCTCAGTCCAGATTTCCTGGAGCAAGTCCTCCCTGTGACACACAATTCCTCCTCACCAGAAGGGTTACAGAGATCATGTAAGGGCACATGGCTGTGTGGGGACTTGGCGGGGGAGGGGGCGCGTGTGGGCAGAGTGACACTATTTAGATTGTGATATCAGATACTACTTGGCAGCAGACACAGCTCAAGGCCTTGCCTGAGTCCATGTTACAAGACGGTTCTAGAAGGAAAGCTCAAGAGGAGCTCGAGTGACTCTGTAGGAAGGAAAACAGGTTATATCTCGCAATGCAGTTACTTTGGGATGTGAGGACAAACCAACCACAAATATGGAAACACCTGCAAGAAATTTCTTAATAGTATTAAGTTTTATTGTTTCCCAATCCTTTTTTTTCAGCAAGGTATTCCTAGTTAAGCTCTCTCTCTCTCCACACAGCAGTGACACTGGTGTTTCCAAGACTTGAACTTGATGAGCTAGACCACTGCTACTTTACCAGTACATCTGCTAGTACTCTATGTCGAACCTGATCAGGAACAGAACATGAAACAGTTTTTAAAAACACAGTTCTACCCTGGAAAGTTGTAGCAACTTGTTACTCATAAGGCTTTTGTGTTTTGGTGTTTGAGCTTTTTCTTTTTATTTTATAGTCTATTGTATCTTTTCTTTACTGATACAAGTCTGTACTTTTCAGCCCTCTTGCTGTAGCACAAGACATAGTCATATGAAAAAAAGCATAATCAGTTTTAACTGATATGAAATATATTATTAAATTCCAGTTGTAGAATCTCTGCTGTTTCAATTAAGTCTAAAAAATTTCTTAACAGCTTTTTCCCCAAAAAATCTTGACAGTTTTGGGGCTGGCAAACCAACTGCATGTTTCATTGGCAAGGCAGCCACGCACGCAATGCTTTACAACTGTGCAAGGATTACTTCTAGTTAACGTCACCATAATTCTGCTTCAGAAGATGGAAAATAACAGAAAGAAGTGGAAATACTCTACTTGCAGAACAACCTGCAACATCTCATCTTTGTAAGAGGCTTACTGCACATTTTCTTTCAATACCGAGCTGTTCTCCTACAGGTGCAGGATAAAACACGCGTTAGAGACCCATGGGGTAGCTCTGCAGGCCAGCTGCATCCCAAGACCTTGGGTCATGTGGTAGAACAGGTTATCAGCCAGCCTTTTACAAACTTGCAGTTGCTCTCCGAATTCAAGAACAGCAGTAGGCTTTCATCCTTGAACTGTTTATGGACTCCCAACTCTCTCTCTACTGGAGACGTAATTCTTCTTAGAAACGTTACAGTGATACATGATCACAGCAACTTCTGGTTTGCCAGGGTTTGTGGATCCCTCGGAAGTAATTCAGGGACCACAAAGAGGGATATAGTCTTCAGATTGAAAAATGCTCCATTTAAGTGACCACTAGTCACTTAATACCACCTAGTAGTATTGACAATTTAAATAGATTTTATAAGTAATTTTAAAAAAACCCAAACCACCACAGAATTACCAGTATCTATACCTTCACACATTTTAATATCCCCATGGATTTTACTATGCCATATTGTCCCTGATTTACGCTGTTCTCACAAAAAATGCCCCGAGATACATGCTACCATACAATCTTGATGGAATTTTACGGCCAGAGCCTTCTCATGGTTGTTTTTGCTCCTCCTTCCCCCCCCCCGCCCCCAAAGATATAATCACTCTGCCATCACAAGAAGCAGGAAGGAAAATATATAAAATATATTTAGCAAAACCAGTAAAATTAAAGTGGAACAGAAAATGCAGTCAAGTAGCAAACATTATGTACAGCAGCAGATTTTACAGTTTTTCCTACACATACTTCTGCACTTATTTCACACACACTTTTTAAGAAGGAAAAAAATAGAAATAAGCTAGTGTTAAGAAAGAAAACTTTTTTTTTTCCTGAACAGTAAATGGGGTTTATCACTGTTTTTTTTTTTTCTTTTGAAACTCCAACTCAGACTATATATACCTCCAAGAAAAATAAGAGGACACCATTTTCTCAGTCCCTAGAGCAAAACTAGACTGTCCTCCTTTTACAGACTATACTGGTACCTTAAATAGTTACAGGATCTAGACGTCATCTGGCCATCTTAAGGGATGTAGGTAACAAACATTTTAACCAAGATACAAAACAGGTATCCAATTTATCCAGCTTTCCTGAGGCTGACTGAATTGTTTAAATACATGTGCGCTTATCAAAATCCATGTTACAGTACATTTTTAACAGTAGTTTGTTAAGAAATCATGAAAGTGCATAACAGCCTAAAAGCAGGCAAAAAGTACTTCAAAAGAACAGTCTTTCCTTAAAGTGGCAGAAGAATGTAAGCCTTCCCCAAAGTAGTGTTGATCTCGTGTAAGGACATCAGTGATCTTCCTAAAGACTCCACAGTGTGGTGGTGGGGTTTTGGCTTTGGGTTTGGTTGGTTGTTTGTGGGTTTTTGTTTTTTTTTTTCTGAGTTACAACCATCATTTGAATGAACAAAAGACCATTAGAATTATTGGTGCAGTTCTAAAATTAAAGCAAATGTCCTGACAACTTATTATGAACGAGGCGTTCAAATCAATACTTGTGTTGGAGTCCAGTGACGACTTTCATCCAATAAACACTGAACACAGAGACTGGAAGCAAACATGCCACAAACCCAAACTGCAACATCCAAAACAATAAGTTAAAGCAAATCAAACGTACGTGCCTTCGCAACCACTAACAGCAGGCCAGACGCAAAGGGGAAGAAAAAGGGAAGTACATCACACCCAAAGCACTGCCTTACTCTAATTTGCAAAGGCAGCGGGGTGCTGGAAAAATCAAATCCGGAAACATCTGATAGACGTTAAGGTGAAAACGGTTGTTCCATGAGATTCACATATAGACGGGAGAAAAACTAGTAACGAGTTATATATCAGTCACAGTGGGTAACTTCAATGTTCTCTTCGGAGACGTAGATTTGTCCGGAATGTTTCTCAAAATAAAGATTTTATTATTTAATTAACAAAACTCACACCAATAGTATCACATTTCATACAGTTGCAAAATAGCACTTTGTCTTTTCCCAAAAATGTGTTCATGAAGTGGCAGGCTTTTGCCAATCCTTGTCAGGATGACACGGGTTACTAAGTTATAGGATAACACTTGTATCATGGATTTCTTTTTCTTCTTACACATTAGCTTGATTTATTCTTCTTTCTCCACATAGGGATGCAAACTTTTTACTTTCTTCTTCTCCCCTCTTCCAGTTCATGTAAGACCTCCTCCTTGGTTGACCTGCCAGACAAATTCCACTTGGAAGGTTGAGCTTTCCTACCTTTCTGCTTATAATGCATGGCAAAGCAGTGAAGGAGAAAAACACCACCAACTCCACCACTCACAGCTGAGGCAAAGGTAAGTTTCATAAAGGCAAAACTGATCGGGTGTGCGTACACTTACACAAACAAGTGTAAATAAAGGCTTTGTACCCAAATCATTCAAGTTTATTTCCAGACCTCATACTTAAGGTAAAGCAGAATAGTTCAATTTTCTACATGAAAGGCTCTTGGATACGCTGCTGTTGTTAATCTAACCAGCAGCTTTCAGGGATTTGCTCAAAATTACCTTAAATGTTTCTGTCCTTTACCAAAATGTTCACTGAACTAAACCAGGGCAATATAAATATATAATCACAATAATTTTACTTCTGAAACCAGTAAAGTTCTAGTGATACGTACAGCCAAGATGTATAGCAAGCTGTCACCACCACAGTCGCCACGTAGTTTTACTTTCAGGATTTGTGCTGCTTTCTCCCCCCCGCCCCCCTCCCCACTCCTCCTTTTTTTCTTTTTTAAGATGCAAGTGCATGAAAGTAAGAGGGGAACATTAGAAAACAGCTCTAGTTTATCCAAATGTAATTGTATTATAGCACATTAGGAGCTGCTGCCTGTAACTGAACTTTTCTGATATACATGGAGTAATATACTGTTGGATGTCATATGGGAACAGATTATGAGTTTGGAGAGCATTTCCGTGCCAGATATAATCAGAAACTGTTTAGATTAAATCTACACACACAAAAAAAGAAATAAAGACCCAGAAAACAGTATTCTTTCTGGGCAGACAAACACCACCAATCATAGTGACCTGAAAAGTCACCATGCAACTTTTTTTTGGAGGACCAGAGAAAATATTAAAATTTGATTATATATTCATAACCACTTCTGGTAATTGTATTCCAGTGTGAGATACTCCTGTTGCATACCTAATTGTTTTTTTTTTTCTGTTAATGGACAAACTCATGCCTTAAGTGCTGATGCAAATTAGTTACTCCATCAACATCAGCTGAATTACTGTGCACTCACAGTAGCCAAAGAGCACAACGTGTAGCCTGAGGTTTCATAACATTCCTATTTTCGTTTCTACCATAAGAAGGTATAACAAATGCTATTTCAGGGATTCAACACAGGTGAGATTTTAGAAAAATATTAAACAAGAATACACACAAATCACACACGGCCAAAACAAAATAATAAAAGTCTTTAGTGGAAAACAATTTTATCCTCCTCCTGCTTATGGATCTTAAAAATACAGAAAGTGTTCATTTCAAAATTGAAATTTCAGTTGTGATAAGGCTTGATTACACGGCCATTTCCCAAGTCTTATTGCAACAAATTGTGAAATATTTCTATGCAACTTCACATCTTCAACTGTATAGGTAAAACAATACTTGAAATAACTAGCACTTCAATCCCTGCATTTTTAATATATAAACTCAATGTAGTACTGAATTATAGATTTAAAATATTTACACACTTGACCAAAAGCAGTACTAGCATTTATTGCCTTAAAACTGCATGTTCACTGCATGGAGGTTCCTTCCTTTGCACAAAGGGAGCAAATAAAAGAGGATAATATTTTTTTCCTACTTATAAACTCTAGAATGGTTCAATGGGAGATGGAAATGTGCTGGGGAAGCTATTAGAAAGGATTTTATCAATTTCAAGTATCAAGTTGTAACAGATTGGAAAATCACGAGTAGTATCTTTCCACTGAGTTTGGAAGGGTCTTCCAAATCTTTTTAAGAATGGCTTAAAAGGACAGGAAAAGCAGGATACAGAAAACGAAGAAATGGAAAAGCAGAGTCTACTTTAATTCACTGAGGAGAAGGGAAAGTCAGGGATATCTTATTTCTCAGTTGCGAATTGCCAAGAAATCTCATATTGAAAAAAGGGTTTTGCAAGACAGCCGAGAGCTTAAGGCTCTAGAGCAAATCACACTTCATGATTTGCTTCATGATTAGTGCTAGAAAGCATTAATCTCATTTACTGCAAAGAGGGCACAATCTATTTATATTAAAAGTAAATTTACAAGGGGGCGGGGCTGGCTCTTTAAAATTTGTTCTCATTAGGCTTTGGTTATACTGAGTGACTGGAACACACATGGGAGAAACGAGTGGTGTTTGTTCCATGCAGAAAAGAGTAAAAAAAACCCAACCCAACCCAACCACCCTACCACACAAGTGGCACTTGTCACAAGTAGAGGCACCAAAGCCTGAATAACTAGCAACTGTCCTCTCACTATGTAGACCAGAACTGAGGCACACTGGTGGGAAATCTTATCTTATTTAAGCAGCCACCATTCCACTTGGCTGTAACTGAAGTAACTACAATTTACAGCAAGCATTACTGTACTGCAGTAGACCAGTCTTGGGGAATACTGCACCACTGCTGCCTCTACTGGGCTTTGTAATTAGGAAAGTCTTCTGTTTTCATTACAGTAAATCTTACACCTCACAAAACTAAAATTAAAATATTTAATATTTACATAGCATCAGATCCTCAATGCATTTTATAGGCATAAGCTAATCCTCACAACATCCCTGTGAGGTAGGTAGGTATTATCGCTATTTTAACAATGACACAGTTCTAGCGACTTGCCAATGGCCACAGAGGATCCAGTGGAAAAACTGATACAAAATTAGAGGAGCCTGGCTCCTACTCCTGCGCTTATATTCATCAAGCTACTTCCATAAAAAACACCCCTTCTTATGTAATTCTTTAACCAAAACTGAAATTACTCGAAGTGTTTTACAAGAGAAATGCTGCAATTTGTATTTTCGAATAGTTTTACAGATCACAAATTAGAACTTGCTTTGCCTTTTAAAGAATTAGATTTTAAATGGACAACTGACTGCTATGAGCAAGCTTATATCCTAGAACTACATGGCTTAGATATAAAGGGATTTACCCAGGTAAACACTGGGGCTTTAGTGAGTGCTCTGCACTATCAAAGAGATGACTCTGATTCAAAACTCTTTCTTTCAACGAGTAGGATTTGGACGTGCTGAGAAAACACGTTTCTTGTTCCTGAGGAAAACGGTGAGCCCTTTATCACTAAACAGTGAAACACAAATCTCTGGGCAATAAGTAGCAGATTCTGGCAGTAATTCAGTGAAGATCATTAAGGCATAAATGCACATGAAAGTGGAAGTTTCTTGTAGTAGTAGTCCACTTCTCCCTGTCCATGTGTTTCTGTGCTGTCAAGAAGGTCTTGAATTTCGTGACCCAACTAGATGGTCATGCTTGCCAGCATCGAAAATTATAGGTTGAACAACAGAAAATTTCTTTGCCAGCATTAGAACTAGCTATTACAATGGGGAAGGAGCTGGCAAAATGGGAAAGAAGCTACTTGATTTCTAGTCTCAGAATGAAAACACTGGAGCAATGATTTGTTTTAGCAAAAAGAAAAATTTGTTACAATTATGTCACGCAGCATTTATAATTCAGTTTGAGTTGCCTTTTTTTCTTCCCCTTCCAAAAACAGGTGCATTTTTAGAACCATTATTCACTTTCCACAGTAAATGGAAAAAATCAATGCAGTGATACCATAAAATTTTCAGAACACTGATGTTCTGAAACAACTTTCAATGCTCACTAAAAACGGTCTAGGAGTCTTTCCTATGGACTTGAACGAGCTTTTTTGCATCTAGATTTACAGCAACTGGATGTGTGAAAGATCACTGAAGGTTTTTGGTTTAGTTTTTTATTTTTTTTTTTTTTTTTGGAAGGGATATAGAAGCCAAATAGTGTAGGTAGCAGCAGCCACCTTGCCAGCGAGAGTATGAATTCTAATTCCCAGAACCATTTGCAACAATTTCATGGATGTCACTAAGCTTTAGCTTTTTCTCTAAAAGAAACAAAATGGCTTGGAAAGATCCCTGTTGAATATAAGATTGGAACAAAAATTAAGAAACAAGAAAGGAAGAATGTTGTGTAGCATAACATCAAGCGGGAAAAAAAACCCAAAACAACCAAACCTTACTAGGACAGTTTCACCTTTAACATATAATATTAATTTTAAATGAAGGGCAAAGGAAAGTTTTAAGCAGCTTTCAAAACTAGTCTTTAAAAGTAAGCATTCACACTTTAGCAAGTTTTGATAGTCAAAAGATGCTGCGCGTCTCTGCTTGTTGTATCACAATGGGCCTGATAAGAAAAGTAATGAGTATGTACGTTACTTTGTCCTGAATGCTAACTCAATTTGTGCTCCCAGTCATCAATAATATTCAAGAGGATTGCAGAATTTTAAAGTTAACAAATATTTTTAAATAGCGAGCCCGCTTTAGGATTAAAAAGATAGTGACAGAGCTGGTTATAAAAGAAATGATGACTGAGGATATCAGTTATTCAGCCAGATCCAAAAAATTTGAAAGTATTTGCTGTAATCTCTTTGAAGATTTTGGCCTAGATATTTGACATCAAGCACATCATGACAAACCAGCAGCTCCTACTGCTGCTTATGTTCCCAGGCTTTAATGCCCTTTGTCTTAAAAAAACACGAGGTTTCAGAACTGCTGTCCTACCCAATGTACAAACTCGGAGAAACTCCAGAAGCAGTTTCAAAAACATAGTGAAACGGAGACAAATTTATAAAATCAGCTTTCACAACAGTTTAAAAACAGAAGGACCTGCCAGGATCATTATCTTTTGTGCAAGTGCACAGTCAAGAAATGTTTTAAAGAAAAGCATTAGACTTTCAAGAAAAAATTGAGAGCACTACCCCTGTTCTAAAATACTACGCAAATTATTTTAGAAATAAAATACTAGCTGGGAAGGTACATTATCTAACAAGTTTTATGGTCACTTTTTAATGTGTAAATCTGCCCTCGCCCAGTTTTCACATAAATTAAAAGAGAAAAGTATAATGAAGAGATGGCATTTTTGGCCTTGTGGATCCATGCTCGAGACAGGTATGGATTTAACTAAAAACAAAAAAGCCTTAGATCACTTATAGCACAGTATTACAGATTTATGTCTTTTAAAAGATCTGGCTATTGTGACTAATTTTGAGATGAATAGCTGAAGAATGGCACAGAGTTGCAAACATGATACATAGCCATGTAAGGTGTATACTGTACATTTTATATAAATTTTAAAAACACATGGGAAATATTTAACAGCATAATCTAGCAGAGGTCTTAAACAAAAGGGCCCACTTCTGCCTCCCTATTTTTCCACAAAAATCAATTTTACTAGACAGGCAGCATTTGTGTTTGCTTCAGTTTCTCTGGCTCATGACTGGAGACAAAGCAGGCTGTGCTTTTATATTTGTGTGCTGCTCTCCCCTGTTGGTCCACTATACTCAGGGCACTATATTCTGCTGTCATAATAGCTAAAGTGCTGATATAAAAAACCAAGCAAGAGCAGAGCAGCTGGGAGGGCTCTGCAGAAGTGGAGCTAGATTCAGCAAAACCAAAAATCCCCCATAGCACTACACATCCCAATTACCTTTCTCGAGTCAAACAAATATGACTCTTGAGTGAAAGGGTTTGACATCCCTGTTCTAGCATAACTGTTTTAAGCTAATGCCCGAACTTTTAAAAGTTTGCCAGTAATTTACACCTTTTGAGTTGTTATTGCTTAAGCAAACAGTTCAGTGTAGAAATACATTGCAGTTGCGTGCAACCCGGGTATGAATCAAAACAGATACTGAAAGTAAAACTACACATGAACCTTGCATTAGACACTCATTCCAAAACGACACGTCAACATGAAGGGCTGCAACAGGTACACAGCAGCTTAATGCCAACATACTAAACCAACTTTGAACAAGTCTTGCCTTAAATTTCTTATCTAAAGTATAGGAGCTTTTTTTTTCCTTTTAAATTAAGGCAATGAAATGGCTACAGTTCCTAAAGTTCATTTTAGGGGAACAAAAATATACACCTTTTTTCTTCCGAACTTTAGGCAGCAGAACATAATGTAAAAACCTGCATCGCATTAAACACGCAATGGCAGGTCAATGTAGAAAAACAAAACTAACCACAAGTTAAAACACCATTTGGTTTTTCTTCCCCATTGGAACACAAACTCAAACTTTAAGAGAGGAAAAGTAAAGCTTAAAATCAGCTAAACTGTTTGGCGCTTTATATGTATCTGCATCATGCTCTAACATGATTTTGGGTAGAAAAGAAACTGGTACATTTATCTGGCCACTCATATTTTAAACCAGTGCGGGGGGGGAAAGGCACTGCATTTATTTTTCATTGTGCCCATATCTGTTTGCACATATATGGAAAAAATTTAAATTCAAATTTCATTCTCTCCCACACACAAGTACGACAGGTTGCAGCTAATCCATAGTAGCAGAAGCTGATTCAAAGTTGACCTCTCCTATTCCATTGTGTTATGTTCAAAATTCCAGGCTCTCTAGAATCTGAGATGGCTGCGAAGAACCCAGAGACAGGTACAAGATTTAGTCAGCGTTCAGCATTTCTCAGTGCATTTTGCAGAAAGGGTCTAAATTAGGCATAGAGTTTTGTTGTTTATTTTACACAGAGAAGTCCACCAACATTTGCCATAAATTCTTCTAAACTCTTTAAGAAGGCCATCTTCTGCTTACGGTCCAGTGTGGGAGGAGTGCTGCTTGCAGTAAGCTTGTTGAAGGCATCTGCTAGCCGCTGGTAAATTACTGGATCTTGTTGAGTTGATAGCAATGTTTCAACTAGCTCTGAATATTCAGCCTGTTAAATAAACAAGAATATTATTAACTTAAAAAAAACCCATAGAATATATACAACTTCTCTCATCAGGACAAAATCCAGAATCAAGGCTGTGACAGAAAACTATCAGTACCTCTCCACCTGTTATCCAGTTTCACTGAGTAGTGTACCAGAAGCAACTATGGACCTGCAGCCTTTCACCTACCTCTAAACCAGGTAAAGCCCTTCTATCAGACCAGGGTTTGTAGTAAGGCTAAAGAAGCCTTCAGAGCCAGGTACAGCGCTTTGCACTGCAGAGTAAGAAGAAAACTTTAAGGCATACCCTTCAAAGTGCCTTCTGGCTCTTACTTAGCATAGGCTTATTCCTGCGAACTGCACTTCTCGTTCTTCACACTTGCCCTGTGTCTGGTGTGCCTTACGGACCATCTTCTCCCACGGGTTTTCCCTTTTCTAGATTCCCTTCCCTGGGACAGAGAACTTAGATTCCTTTCTAAGAGTTTCCTACTTACTCTCATGCTTACTTGGACAGAAAGAGTAGACAAAGAAACATGTTAAACATGACTAAAAGCACATTGCCAAGGGGCACTTGGTGCAAGTCCAGAGTGACTACTGAGCTCCAGGAGCAAGGATGAAGGACACAGGAGGCAGAACAGCCCCTTCAATTCTACTGGCGAAAGGCTTGGGTGGGGGTAGACACTGCATGAAGTTGCCACCTGTAGCTGGTGTCACAGAGTCTCTTTGTCTTAGATGACCATCCATCTTCCACCTACAGAGAGTGGAGGCAAGGACAGGTAGCCTAGGAGGAATACGGAGAAATTGTCCAAGCAACCAGGGATCAGATTAGAAAGCTAAAGCCCCAATAGAATCAAATCTGGCCAAGGACATCAAGGCAACAAGAAAAGCTTCTCTAGGTATGTCAGTAATAAAAGGAAGACTACCCAGGATATGGAGAAGGCTGAGGTACTCAATGACTTCCTTGCCTCAGTCTTCACTGGCAAGAGCTCCAGCTGCACAGCCCAAGTCACAGAAGGCAAAGGCAGGGACTGGGAGAATGAAGAAGCGCCCACTGTAGGAGATGATCAGGTTTGAGACCATCTAAAGAACCTGAAGGTGGACAAGTCCATGGGACCGGATCAGGTGCATCTGCAGGTCCTGAAGGAACTGGCAGATGAAGTTGATAACCCACTATCCACCACGTCAGAAGTTTTGGCAGTCGGGTGAAGTTCCCAATGACTGGAAAAGGGAAAACATAGCCCCCATCTTTAAAACGGGGAAAAAAGAAGACCCAGGGAATTACAGGCCAGTCAGTTTCACCTCTGTGCCTGGTAAGATCATGGAGCAGATCCTCCTGGCGACTATGCTAAGGCACATAGAAAATAAGGAGGTGACTGGTGACAGCCAACATGGCTTCACTAAGGGCAAATCCTGCCTGACTAATGTAATGACCTTCCATGATGAGGTTACAGCATTGATGGATAGGGGAAGAGCAACTGACATCGTCTACCTGGACTTATCCAAAGCATTTGATACTGTCCCACACGACATCCTTGTCTTTACATTGGAGAGACATGGATTTGACAGATAGACCACTCAATGGACAAGGAATTGGCTAGATGGTCACACTCAAAGAGTTGTGGTCAATGGTTCAATGTCCACGTGGAGGCCAGTGACGAGTGGTGTTCCTCAGGGGTCAGTACTGGGGCCAGTGCTATTTAACATCTTTGTTGGTGACATGGACAGTGGGATCGGGTGCACCCTCAGCAAGTTTGCAGATGACACCAAGTTGTGTGGTGTTGTAGACACGCTGGAGGGAAGGGATGCCATCCAGAGGGACCTTGACAGGCTGGAGAGGTGGGCCTGTGAGAACCTCATGAAGTTCAACAAGGCCAAGTGCAAGGTCCTGCACATGGGTCAGGGCAATCCCAAGCACAAGTACAGGCTGGGCGGAGAATGGATTGAGAACAGCCCTGAGGAAAAGGACTTGGGAGTGCTGGTGGATGAGAAGCTCAACATGAGCCGGCAGTGTGCCCTTGCAGCCCAGAAAGCCAACCGTATCCTGGGCTGCATCCAAAGGAGCGTGGCCAGCAGGTCGAGGGAGGTGATTCTGCCCCTCTACTCTGCTCTCGTGAGACCCCACCTAGAATACTGTGTTCAGCTCTATAGTCCCCAACACAAGAAGGACATGGAGCTGCTGAAGCAAGTCCAGAGGAGGGCCACGAATATGATGCGAGGGCTGGAGCACCCCTCCAAAGAAGACAGGCTGAGAGAGTTGGGCCTGCTCAGTCTGGAGAAGAGAAGGCTCCAGGGTGATCTTACTGCAGCCTTCCAGTACTTGAAGGGGGCCTACAGGAAAACTGGAGAGGGACTTTTTACAAGGGTGTGTAGTGATAGGACAAGGGGCAACGGCTTTAAACTGAAAGAGGGCAGATTTCGATTAGATACAAGGAAGAAATTTTTCACTCTGAGGGTGGTGAGGCACTGGAACAGGTTGCCCAGAGAAGTTGTAGATGCTCCATCCCTGGAGGTGTTCAAGGCCAGTTTGGCTAGGGCTTTGAGCAACCTGCTGTAGTGGAAGGTGTCCCTGCTCATGGCAAGGAGGTTGGAACTAGATGATCTTTGAGGTCCCTTCTAATCCAAACCATTCTATGATCATGGTCTCTCTTTAAGGGATGAGAGTTGCTAACAGGAGAGAGGAAACATATGACAAAGTGGCTTAGGAATATCTTTGCCGAAGGCTTGCCAACCTGGCAGGAAGGGCTTTAAAGGGCATGTTGGTGGATGGTGGTAACATCTTGTAGATGAATGAGGAGTCAGAAACCAAGAGTAGTAAGTAAGAATGCAAGGAAGTGTGATGGGTTTAAGAGTGCTCATCAGGAAGGATGAAACAGGTTGAAAGGAGGCTAATAACTCTCTGTGCAGAAATGCATTCAGCTTTGGGAACAAACAGGAAGAGTTAGAGCTCCATGTGCAGATGCAGAGCTGCAACATCACTGCAGGCACTGAGATGTGCTGGGACAGGTGGCATGACTGGAGTGCTCTAACGGACAGACGTAGGCTCTTTCAAGCTCTTTAGGGAAGAAGAGGAGAGAAGATTGCTTTTTATGTGAAAGGGCAGCTCAAGGATGCTTTTCTATGCACTGGGCAACAATCCAGTTGAGTGCTTATTGGTCACGATCAGAGAGGTGGTAAAGATGACATGGTGGGAGGTTTTTACATAGCACCAAAACAGGGTGAGTAGCGGACTAAGTAATCTTCAAGCAACTTGAGGAAGTTTCCAGATCACTTATGAGAGATTATCTCCCTGACATTTGCCGTAATGCCTGATGGGCCACCCAGGGGTGACCTTTCATCTGTGACTCGCAGCTAGGAAGAGCTGGTCAGGGATGTGGTAATTAATGGCAGCCTTGGTTACAGTGATCATGAAATAGTGAAGTTTGGGATCCTTAGGAGAGTGCGCAAAGAGGGCAGCTGAGTAGAGACCCTGGACATCATGAGAGCAGATTTCAGCTTATTCAGGGGACTGGTGGGTGGGATCCTGTGAGAGCAAGCTCTAAAGACAGAAGGAGCTCAGAAGAGCTGACAGGTCTTTAAGGACAACATTTCCAAGCACAAGAATGGCCTGTCCAGACACTGAGGAAAACAATGTAAACATGTCAGGACACTGACCCAACTAAGCAGGGAGTTCATGACTGAACTCCAGTGCAAGTACACATGCAGGAGATAGAAGCAGAGACAGCAACAAAGAAGGAAAACAGAAATACTGTCTGGACAAGAACAATGACAGAAAAGCGAAATTCGACTAAAGCTGAATTTGGCAAGGGACATCAAGGACAACCAAAAGCAGCCTCTACCAGTACATTAACAGTAAAAGAAGAAAGAGAAAATGAGGGTTGGATCCTGGTGCTGAACGGAGCAGGTTGTTTAGTGATAACAGACGAAAGATAAGGCTGAAATACTCCATGCTTTCTTTGCCTTGGTTTACACTGACAGGTTTTCCCAGACCTTTATGACTAGAGACAGGGTTCAAGGAGGAGAGGAACTATCAGTAGTAAAGAGGATCAACCCAGGGATCTGACAAATCTCACACAGACAAGCTCATGAGACCTGACAGAATCCATCCAGGGGTTCAGAAAGTCATTAAAAGGCTGCTCTCTACCATTTTTGAACAACTAAGGAAATCATGAAGCAAGTAATCCTGGAAGCTATCTCTGGGCATGTGAAAAAGAAGGAGATTGAGAACAGCCAGTGCGGATTTACCAAGGGTGAATCACGCTTTACCAATCCGACTGTCTTCTGTGATGAAATGACTACATCTGTGGATGAGCGGAGAGCAGTGGATGCAGTCTTGCATGGCATCCTTGTAAC
Source organism: Tauraco erythrolophus (assembly GCF_009769465.1). Lineage (NCBI taxonomy): Eukaryota > Metazoa > Chordata > Aves > Musophagiformes > Musophagidae > Tauraco > Tauraco erythrolophus. The sequence continues at coordinate 116,746,471 of NC_141465.1, read as the reverse complement.
CAAGCTGGAATTTTATTGTCTAGATGGGTGGACTACTATATGAATGAAAACACACTTGTATCATCAGTCTCTAAAGGATTGTGGTTAATTGCTCGTATTCCACCTGGAAGCTGGTTACAAGAAGCACTGAGAGTTCTCATCTGGGCCTTGTCCTGTTAAATATTTTAGTCAGTGACCTGGAGGAGGAGAGGAAATGCAGTCTCCTCAAGTCTGTGGATGAGACCAAACTGGGGAGTGCAGTCAGTGCAGGACTGACATTCAGGGACACCTAGTCAGGCTGAAGGAACGAACTGACAGGAACCTCATGAAATTCAATAAGGACAAATGCAAGGTCCTGCAGCTGAAACAGACTAACCTTCTGCAACTATACAGACTGGAAACTGACAGGCTGGGGAGCAGTTGTACTGAATAAAGGACTTGTAGGTCCTGGTGGACAGCAGGCTAAGCAGGTCAGCAGTGTGCCTTGTCAGCAATGGAGCAGCAAACTGGGCTGTATTTATTATTTGTCTTTACACAGCACTTGTTAGATTAGATGCGGAATACTGTGTCCAGTTTTGGACTCCTCAGCACAAGAAGGTTATTAATGAACTTGAATGAGTCCAGTGGTGAGCCACCAAGACTGTCTGGCAGGTGCTGAAAGCATATGAATCATAAGAATAATAAAGTATTCAAGAGGCTGCTCAGAGAAGCTTTGGAATACCCATCTTGGGGGTTTTCAAGGCACAGTTGGGAAAAGCCCTGAGCAACCTGATCTGAATTCAGTGTTGACCTCACTTTGAGCAAGAGGTTGGACTACAGACCTCCTAAGGGTCCCTGCCAACCTGAACAATTCAATGATTTGCCAGGAACACAGTAACTGACCACTCTCCTTTAACAAAAGACTGGTTTTCAAGGTGTAAGTGTCTAAATGCCATACCTGATGCAAACACACTAATGTGTAGAATGCTTCACCTGCTGCAGTTGTCATTTCTGTATTGTGCTTCTGAAGTACCAGCATATCAAAGACCATCTGAAATCACAAAACACAAGTACACTTTTACAGAAGTGTAAACTTAACTTTCTACTTTACCAATGTTTGCTGCTGAACCTCATCTTCACTTCTGATAATAATGAACATGTATTTGCAGCACTGGAACCTGTTGTTGATTTATATGTGTTCTTCAGAGAGAAATGGCATTTCTTCTATGTTTCTCCAAAACCTGCAGGTATGCCACAGAAATAATGAAAAAAGCCTTTGCTCTTCCAGAATAAAACAGGGAACTTTTTTCCTCAAGTTTGAGACTCCTGCAGCTCACAGAAAGCCAAACAGGGAACACATTAATGAGAATACCACTTAAAATTATAGTACCAATCTAGAGAAAAGGCAGAAAGCTATGTTAACTTAAAAGAAATATAAAGACAAATAAAATTATGTAAGGTGTTTCTCATTCTCTCAGCTTGGCTGATGTATGCTTTTAATAAGCAACCCCCAAAAGTTCAAATGTCAGTCTGGTAAGAAAAGATGTCTTAAGGAAAACTGAAGTGTTTACAAAATTGGAAGACAAGCACACAAATTCCACAACTACTTTGTTCCCAGTTAGCAGGAACCTGGTTGCTACCAGGTAACTCCAAAATTCGATGACAGAGTGGATGGTCCTAAAAAGAAAATACTAAATATGATACTGGATTAAGAAAATGCATAATTCATTGGATACATTGAATAAATGACAGCATTTTCTTTCTAGTTCTTAACAATGCTCTTTTTTTCTGCCTCTTGCTTTAGTACTCTACCCAGCCTCCAGTTCAAACAATTCTGGAAGCTTTCTATTTCACAGCTTTCACAGTAAATGTAATTGCTAAAATTCTCAATCAGGTTCATTCTACAGCTTGTGCGCAGAGCATGGACAAATATAAATTGCATTCTGAGAGGCTCAGGTCTTTTGTTGATTGGCTGTAAGTAATTTCTTCCCTCTACACCTCCATCCTCCTTTGTACTCTAGTCCAATGTCTCCAGTCCTTCATGCTCTCTTTCTTCTTAAACTGCCCTTTTTTTTACAGGTAAAAGGCTGTTTCTTAACTATACGTGTGATCCTGATTAACCTGGTCAGATAGGATCACTGTTTGGCCTCTTGATGCTAACTGTAATGCAAAAAGCGAAAGTAACATGAAACGCAGATGCCTTACCTTAAGAAAGTGCCTTGTTGCTAGAAAAAGGGTTGAATCTGTTTCTTGTGCTTTTGCACACTGTTCTGCTAATGGTGTAACAGCCTCCAGACAGAGCTGGCAAACCTCTGAACTCATCCTGGTAACGGGCGTTAAAGAATCAAAGTCAGATTTCAATTACATTGTGGTTAAACTTCCCAGTTGTGTCACTAGAAAATATTTTAAATGCTTGTACGTTTCAAGATTTTTTTACTATGAAGCTATTAATAAAAATAAATAAATAAATAAAAAACTAGAAAAAGGGGAAAAAAAGAATTCCAACTTTGTTGCCTTGTTTTATTAGCTACACACCCTAAGGTAACATAACCCTCTCTGACATAACATTTTCAGAAAGACTCCCTTATGGTCAAGCTCATCTGTTTCTGACACGTGCCACAGATTAGTGAAAATGGTACTCCCGTTATGAGAGGGAGAGCCCATTGGCACCCTGACAGGAAATGCTCTGGAGCCAGCCCAGTAGAACAGCAGCAATGTTTTGTATTACCAGCTGAGAAACTAATTCAGGAATGGCTTTGGGATACCAGCTGAAGGCTTATGAAGTTACATACTCTGAAATGAAGTAATGGAGGAGGCGGGAATGGCTGCCAGAAAAAACTTACATGCTCAACCACTTAACGGCTGCATTGAAGCGACACAAGTCAGAGGAAATTTAGCTAATAGTAGAATCTCAACAGACACTACAGTGAAACTCCCAAGCACCAGCGAGCAGAGAGTAAGAGTCAATTACCAATATATAATTATACATATAGATACTGACAGAAAAGGAAAAAGGCAAAAAACCCCCCGCAAAATCAGATTTTAAACAGGTCCTTATAAAAGCAACTCAGATTTTTAAACACTCCCAAGTTCTAGAAAGGATACGATGACATCCCTAACTCCAGTGAGTACATTAGGCTCTTAAAGAGGTCTTCTGGAAGTTGTGGAATTTTCTCAGGGAATATCTCACAGATGAAAGTGATTAATTTGTAATATTGATTACACAGGGATGGAAACTGCCAAAAGAAAAACAATGGTGATTTTAGATCAGTCATATAACTCTATGCTGACATAATTTCCACCTGTACAAAGAGACAGGACTGATGCTTTTCCACAGAAGAAGAAAACACAATTTTAGCAGACAACTTCAGAGCAATTAGAATTGCTACAACTTCATTAGCAAACACTGTGGTACAAAAAAAAAAGATTGCTAAAGCTGCACAGTTGATGGTGGGAATCTGGTACCTGGTCTGTATAAATTCAAGGAGTTTTACTTCAGACATGAGCAAGTCTAGTCCTCTTGGGTAAAAGCCTCACGAGCATTTGGAGCACGACAGAGGGGCTTCTGGAGTATATCTTTTGACTCAGTTTCATCTAAAATGGATGTAGCGCTCTCAATCAGCAAGCGCTACCAGATGAGAAAGCATGTTAAAAGGGGACAACTGAGATACACTTCAGAAGTGTTCCCCTGATTCAGAGCAAATCATTGTTCATGCTTCCTAACACATTTCTGACACTATCAGAAAAAGGATTCCATAAGCCACATTTCAGGTTTGGCTAATTGTTGACCTGCACGGACTCACTTTTAGAAGAAATAAGTTTTGTTTAGGCCCTTCAAATATGCATTTTTTTCAGCTTACAATATTTCTTTTCAAACAGTATCTAGAACTGTGGAACAGTTATTTATGTTTAAAAAGTCTAGAAAACTCAACTTACAGAGGTGGAATGCATATAGGATGGAATTCTGGGAATTCATTACTATAAAGCTTTCATATTCTGGCAGCTATGTGTAAAAATATACTTACCTTCAGCAGATCCTGGGACATTAGAGGCAGAACTAGATTAACCCCATATAAGACAACATCTGCTGCTGATACAGATCTATTTGTAGCTTGCCCAGGCTCATGTCCTCTAAACACTTCATCTGTAGAAAAGAAAAAAAATGTTTTGTGTAAAAGAAGGATTAAACTTATTGAAGGAAGAGTCCCATTTCTTTATAACACAGATATTTTTAAAAATAGGACTATTCCCCTCTCGCAAACAAAAACATGAGGCACTGTATTAAAATAGAAACTGAGTGAGTGGAGGCTGCCACATCACTCTATATTTATATTCATTAGGACTAGGCATTTCATAATCACATGTACCAGATGGCATGCTAAAACAGAACACTGCAGATACTGAGGGCTCCCTTCCAGTACAGAACACTGCATTTGTTTCTAATGATAGCTGCTTCATGCCTGCACACATAAACAGATAGTGAGCAACATATTACTGCATTTTTGTACTTTATATAGATACTATGTATTTACATATATATTTTTTATAAACGCAGGAGAAAAAAAATGGGAGAGATGGAGACATGGACAGTGGGGTCAAGTGCACCCTCAGCAAGTTTGCAGATGACACCAAGTTGTGTGGTGTTGTGGACATGCTGGAGGGAAGGGATGCCATCCAGAGGGACCTTGACAGGCTGGAGAGGTGGGCCTGTGAGAACCTCATGAAGTTCAACAAGGCCAAGTGCAAGGGCTGCACGTGAGTCGGGGCAATCCCAAGCACAAGTACAGGCTGGGTGGAGAATGGGTTGAGAGCAGCCCTGAGGAAAAGGACTCGGGAGTGCTGGTGGATGAGAAGCTCAACATGAGCCGGCAATGTGCACTGGCAGCCCAGAAAGCAAATCATATCCTGGGCTGTATCAAAAGAAGTGTGGCCAGCAGGTCGAGGGAAGTGATTCTGCCCCTCTACTCAGCTCTCATGAGACCCACCTAGAATACTGTGTTCAGCTCTGGAGTCCCCAACAAAAGAAGGACATGGAGCTGCTGGAGCAAGTCCAGAGGAGGGCCACGAATATGATGCGAGGGCTGGAGCACCCCTCCAAAGAAGACAGGCTGAGAGAGTTGGGCCTGTTCAGCCTGGAGAAGAGAAGGCTCCGGGGTGATCTTATAGCAGCCTTCCAGTACTTGAAGGGGGCCTACAGGAAAGCTGGAGAGGGACTTTTGACAAGGGCGTGTAGTGATAGGACAAGGGGCAATGGATTTAAACTGAAAGAGGGGAGATTTCGATATAAGGAAGAAATTTATTACATTGTGGGTGGTGAAGCACTGGAACAGGTTGCCCAGAGAAGTTGTGGATGCCCCATCCCTGGAGGTGTTCAAGGCCAGGTTGGATGAGGCTTTGGGCAACCTGTTGTAGTGGAGGATTTCTCTGCCCATGGCAGGGGTTTGGAACTAGATGATCTTTAAGGTCCCTTCCAACCCTAACCATTCTATGATTCTACGAGTTAATGCAGAAAATTCTGTAGTTTAGATGTTGCCAAGTTTTCTCCAGTTACAGGTGAGACCTATGTTTCCCATCAACTGGCAGTGACCTTACTTTTCTAATTTCTGCATTGAGTCAGCAACAGTGCAGACAACTTCCAATACATTTGATCTCTGGGCATTACATTCAGGTAGTAGTCACATTCCTTAGTTTTGTGGTAAGCATTTTACAGTGTTTTCCATGCAACTAACATCCAATGCCTGACCTCAAAGAGAATACGTTAAATGGTATTGACTTGTCCATTCAATGGACAAAGTCTAAATCTAGTTCTGTATTTGCGTTGTACGTGCATGACAAAAACCCACACTGATCCACTGAATTTCGGAGCACAAGGTTCTCTCTTCCAAGATGTACCTCAGAAAAGCACCTAGGCAGAGTCAGTTTGTTACTGAGCACGTTTTCTATGCAAACTGTATAGGACATGGTATGATCTGAATCATGTGAATGTGTTTCAGCTTACTCAAAAGCAATGCAGCATAGCTAAGCTAGAACTGGCAGGTCATACTCAGGGCTACCGCGATTTTAAGTGGCAAATGTATAAAAAAGTAACAGGCCGGGATAGAAAAAAAGAACCCTTAACTATACCCACATGCCATAAAGCATGTTCTGTGAATGAGGAATACAGAAAATGCTCAAATGTGACAGAATTTTAATGAGCTCAGCATTTCACAAAAGTTGGATTTTGTACTAGGAAGAGAATCCATCTGCCTTCTTGCAGTAATTCACTATTCATAGATTCATAGATTCATAGATTTCTAGGTTGGAAAAGACCTTAATTCCAACTTCTGTTTTTTTTTTTCTCTATAAAACTGCTGCTACACCATGTTCAGACTTGCAACATTCAGATTTCAAGCTGTTTCATATATGCCATATTTATTTTATGAGTGTGATAATAATTTCAAGTGCTAGAATACTGTGAAAAGTCCTTCCTTTGCTACCGACACATTAAATAGTAATTTCCATATCCTGATCTAATCAAACCTAAACTTCAGTTTTCACTTTACCTTGGATTGACCGCATGCCCCACAATTGTTTTTACAGTTTAGAATACAAGTCATAGTTCAGCAATTACCAATTCCTTCATACCTGTATCACTGAAATCTATGAATTCTTTCGATAGAAGGTTAGTGAGAAGCTCCATAATAAGAAGGAGATCTTGGTACTGGTCTTCTTCTGCTGTAACATCTATCCGTTGTCGACCTAGATTATTCTTGGAATACACCTGCAGCAGAGTTAGGCAGGCCTCATACAAGTTCATGGCTTTGGCCTATAAAACAAGGTTAGATAATAAGAAAAATTCCATATGCTAGAAGTGACACACTTTGTTTTAAGATGGCATTTCTTGGTTGACGATACCTCAAGATTTTAATTTCGGTTATATAACCACTTTTTATAACAACTGCACACAAGATCATCAAGGAAACAGACACTTTAAACAATAAGAACACTTACAACCATACACTGATGTGCTGATGATTGAAACAGCAGAACATTGCTTTTATCAATGCCTTAATGTTAAAAAAAAACACAAAACAACAAAACCAAAACCAAACAAAGACAACAGATCTCACTAATCTCACAAACTAGACTGCCAACAAAATTCCTTGAGGACTCACTTCCCTATCTAAATTTGGAGCCATAATACTGTTTGTCCATACCCAGTTTGGAATAGGCAGGAACTCTTCCAGATGCAAAAGCAAAATTAGCCAACAGCGCAAAGATGTTAGCATCCTGCACCAAATCATTTTATCCACTAACTTCTTGGTATCTATTAACACCTTGTTTAGGACCAAGGCAGTGTCTCTATGGTATGTGGTTGTGACATAAAACAGTGCTGCAATTCTCCTAGACCGGCCTTCAGAGAAGTTTGGTAGGGTTAAAAAAGTACTTAACATGGTCTGCACTCTCTGCCACCTATGCATAGAGTTAGACTAGTCATGAATTGTGGTTAAGTTTATAAGAACAGTCTAGATGTCCTGCTTTTAATCTTTGCAAGTGTATGTTTTTTAAAAAAGGAATTCCTCTAACAGATGTGACCGTATAGCATTTCTTTCTCTATAGAATCTAAAAATCACTACACTTTATTTTGTTTAAGGGATAGCACTGTATGCACACGTACATGCACATGCACGCACACACACACACACTCTTCCCCACCTTCCCATTCTGGTTGTATTTACCTCTCCAAGATAGCAAATTTGTTTATGTGCAACTTCAACAAAGACTTCTATTATGAGATTAACAGTTTCTGGTGTGTTTTTGTATACTTCCATTAATCCAATGCAATTATTAAGGAAGTCCATTAGGAAATTGAAGAGAATTGCTACGTTATCAATCTGGGTAGCCTCAGCAATGCCACAGAGTGCTTCTAATGTAGCAGTGATTTCCTGTTTCACTTCCTCCTCCTGACAGATCTGCTGAAAGTTTTCTTGGTTTATCACATTCAAGAATCGCTGCTGAAGTGGCTGAAGAACCTTGAAATTTTTAGAAAAGTCACATTAAGATAAGCATACTATTATATGAGAAGTGAGGTTTAAGTAATTTATAATTTAGCAAGTTCATGGGTTGCTTTTGGCATGGCAGTACAAGAATCAATCGTTCCAGTTTCCAATGGCTCAATAATGTTATTATCTGTCATATTAACATAAGCTAAAGTGGTAGTGATTAGTGATTTTCATTATTATTCATCGCCTGCAGGCTTGTTTCAAAATGAGCACCTCCATAAATATTTTATGTTATTTTGTAGTGTTTAAACAAATTACAATTACTTTTTCTGGCTCATAGTACTTGATACTCTTCCAAATTCAGTATTAGGGGAAAAAAATTTCTACAGTTTGTCAATGAAAGCATTAATTAAGACTCATGTTCACAATTATCTTTGTCATATTATGATTTTCAATAGCACAATCTCTTTTGTAACCAGCTGTGTTCAGAACCAATTCAGAAACTTCAATAAAAAGTTAAATGTTTTTCCTAATTACTTCCTGCGCATTATAGTCTTATCTTCAATCACTAATTTCATAGCTTTGCTAATAAAAGTAAGTTTCTCTCAGAAGGCTAATGCTTTACAAACTCATGCATTCCTTCCTGATCACATTTCAACTACTTTTTAACATCAGCCTTTCTGGTACCAAATATCTGAGCTTTAATGGAGGCAGGGCACAAAAAGCTGATCAAGGCTATTCATTATGTTCCATATAATTAGCTTTTTACTTACTGTCATTATCATTAAGTGAATAACTGCATAATTTATAATATCACCAAATCAAAATAAAAGGAAGAATTGACAGAGTTCCATGGGAAATTCTTAACCTTTTCTAATGGTCTCTTTCAAGTGTACTGCTATTCTGGCTGCTTCACAAATCTTCCAGGTAATTATTAGTTTCTATTTCGGTTGTAATGTTTTAGGTAAAATTTTTGGCAGCTCATGGGTGCCATATGACTATTGACCTTCAAAGACAGAATAATTTCATAAATTGTCAATATTAGATGTTCAAAATCAAAAGATTCTGTATAAGTTGATTTCGTACCACCATAAACTAACTTCTTTGTACCACTTGATAAGAGGCAGGTAACAGAAGCATCAAAATAGCTTACCTCTGTCCAGTATTGTTGTTTTGTTTCTGTATCCATATGAGCAAAACCTCCTAAAACTAAAGCTTTCATTAGTGTTCTCTGCACAGAACTGGACAAATAGTGAAGAGGAGGGCTTCGCCTTGCAAATTGTTTAGCTAAATTCCACCAGTTTTCACACTGAATAACTAAGTTTGCCCTAAAAGAGGGAAAAACGGTTTATATTTAAAGACTTCACAAAATTGTACGAACAAAGCATAGATTGCTAGCAGTTGCCAGAAGTTTTTTTTCTTTTTTTAAAATTCCTTTATTCGAAGGCTAAATTGCCTTTTGACTTTCATCTTAATGCCTCACCTCTAAGATTTCTGAAGTATATACTCTGACAATAGTTCAATTCATATGGGAGAAAAGCAGGGAAGTGCTTTAGTTTTACACACATACACACACAGAGTTAATGGACATACTGCATGGATTAAAAGCTTAGTCTCATTATGTCATGATAAAATAAGCAGTTTATTCCAAAACTATTTCCTGTGGGTTTTAATTTTTTTTTTAAAAGATAATTCAAGAGTTTAAATCCTCAAACTTCAGAACAGTCTTTCAGCAGACTGTGAATGCATGGTTACATGTATAATTGCATGTCAATTCACAGAAGTAAAACATTCAAGAATTTTCTGCTTCACAGTTTGTAATACCAGAGAAAACTTGGAAATTCATCTGAATCCACAAAATCCTGGATTTTTTTTAAAAAAATCATATGTTTACAAACCACTTTTTATACTGGCTTAGCCAGTATCTGACTCTTAATCCAGAGGAAGTTGTTCAACAAAAATAAACAACAATGCAAAAATCCTTGCAATAAGAGTGGAGACCAGGAGAATTTTCCATTCTCACTGTTTAAGAGTGAGACACAAAGGTAAGGGAAGGAGAGTGCACTTCTAAACAATAATAAAAATTAGATTATGTTTTGCCAAATGTAGGTCTCACTCCTCACTTTGTCAAACAATTTTTTTTTCACTTATAGTATGTTACTGAAGTAATTTGACTTACAGAGACATGAATATGAAGTGCCCTATATCTGGATTAATTTGGCCAAAAAACCTAAAGGAAGCAAAAGAAATTTTTTGACTTCCAGAGGTATAGCAACTTACCGCTCTCTCCTTTCCACTAATGTTACTAGCAGTTGTACAGTATCATTTGCAAGGTCCTGCTCTGAACTCCACACTGCCAGGTTACTGATCACTTTTTCTAAAAGGTAACCCACAATCCACTGGGAACCCTCTGTATCAGCACCAAATGCTGTACTAAATGGCAGACTTATCTATAAGAAAAGCATTAAAATGAGTGAGTTTTACAGAAGCCAGAACCCCAAAGTGTATGGTAATCATTGTCAGCAAATTCTTTTCAGGCTGTCACTTCTTCCCTACTTAAAATAAACAAATGTTACACAGACAAAGGCAAAGAACACCTGTAATGGAAAAAATCTTTGCCAAATTTATCTTGCAATTCTAAGCACAACACCTAAAACAAATAAAAGTTTCAACCTTAATACAAAATCAGGTTTGAGTATGCCTAGCTTTTCACACCAATGAAAGTTCAAAAGCTTTAAAAATTAAAAGAAAGATTCCCCAAATCATCTCTCAAAAGTGATTCCATGAATTTCACCTCAGAACTCAGTGATAAATTAGACATAAACCTAGCTGTTGATCTAGATTGAATCTTGCAAAAACTTATTTTCACCACAATTTTTCTGCATCTGCTTTCTGCAGATTGTTCCTTCAATCTATACATCTTTTAGGAAAGATTTCACATTCTGGTCCTGGCACATTAAAATATGCTTCCTTGAAATTGCCTGTTCTCCTGTCTTTAAAAAAAGTTTCTCAAGAGTCAAATCCAAGGATTTTGTAATAATTGTGCAGGGCTTCCTGTCAGCACACCACTAACATTTTTAACTTTAAAACTCATCATATATACATGATTGAGCATAAGGTTTAAATGGAGGTTTCAATCACTTTCACACGTCAAGACAAACTAAACGTGTGCATTTCCTATATACTCTCTTTTGTTTCTTCACATTCTTTCTCATATGGATCTCCTTCTTACATGCTCTCCAATTTTTCCCCAACTGGTACCTTTACAAAATCTTAGTTCTGCTGTAAGAACAAGCTGAATAATATGATTCCAAGTATTTATAAGCCTATGGTACGTCTATTTTTGTTAAGGAGAGGCCTCCTGAAGAGTTAGTAATCTTAGTTGCTTCGATAATGGAAATAAAGGGGAGGAGGAGGCCAATAGGATCCTAAGGATGAGTGGCCTCTGTCAGCTAGGTGGATTACAGTTAGTTCAATAAGCAAAATCAAGATCAAGGTCTAATCATGATTAGTGCTGTCCAAACATGATAAGAAGTTGGCCTTTACAAAGAACGCACCATTGAAATCATGATGTATACAATGAGAACATACGAGAACGGGGAGAGGAGAGAAAGTAGCATGACATTAGCTAATGTATACTACCTGGTGATGGTGTTAGACATCTAATTCATAATCATGACCAGGTTGCTCACTAAATCACCCATCAAGGGCAACCACTGTATTAGAGATGAACTGTAAGATCTGGCGGATAGTGAGAAGTAGCTTATAAGATTGCTGTAGTCAGTGAGTTTCACCCACTATGCAGTCTGAGAGTGTGCTATGCAATGGCAAAAAAAAAAAATAATCACATTTGCACCAAAATGTGCAAGAGTCATCCCCTAACAACTTATAATTCTAATTAAAAAAACTGAAGAAAACATCAACTTTCAAACAATTTCGAAAATAAACCACAATCCATTTAACATTAAGAATGCTTTATCATTGCACTTCAAAATAGCTACACTGACATCTGCATTCACAGGATAATACCATTACTAATACTCACCAATTAATTCATAGAATTATATCCTTACCTGATCATACAGCTTCTCATCTACCAAGAGGTAAGTCTTTGCCCAGCGTTTGAGGAACCATACAATATCTTTGCCCATCTGGGGGCTCAAGAGGTGTGTAAGATTTGCCCTTATTGCTCTAGATTCTACTTCTGACACTCTTAAAATAGCAGATAGCAACCTGAAAATTTAAAATACAATGAGGATGCTGAGAGTGGCTTTTGGAGAAGCAATGTGACTACCAAACACTTTTCATTTTTCATGAAATATGACAGAAGGAACAGGATAACACAAAATAGTTCAACTCTAATGAAGTAAAAAGCAACTGAATTTATTGTTTTTTTAAATGCAAGGAGAGACAGACAGGATAGACTGGTAAAGATCCTCCAATAAGTCAGGATATGCATTAAAAGATAAGGTGATTAACATCCAAATTACTGCAACAAAGAATTTTCACAAGCATTCCGATATCGAGGGAACAAAGACAAATGGATTACTACTTGGAGTGCTTGAAAGGCTTTTTTGAAAAACTGATTGTCCCTTCCTTGCACCATCAAGCTTAGTGACCAAGTGGATCCTAATTGTGCAGCTTTTGCAGTGTGATGCATGTTAAAGAACAAATGTAGAAATAACCAGTTATTTCTCTCTTTCATTACTGCAGAGAAACAGTCTGAAATTGCAGATCACTAGGTGATTGCATTAATACAAGCAGTCCATAAAACTACATTAAATATTAGCTTTTGTAGTATATCAATTAAATTTGGTAAGAATGCACAAGGAATTTAGGAGCTGACAGCGGTCTATTTCTTGACATTTCAGAGCTATTGCTGGGGCACCTCAAATCTCTCCTTATTTAGATCTGATTTTATCCCATCACCACTGAGACATCGCATCAAGAAATCCTGTATGGTGACTACTTCTTGAAACTGTCATTAGTATCAGTAAAGAGTATTCAAGCTTCTGAACATTAGGCACACTATTGCTAATGAAGATCCATGTTTAACAGCCTCTTCCAGAAGAAGAAAACATTAAGTACACAACAACTAACTCTTGAGTGAGAAATCCTCCCTGTTCAATTAAAAGTGGAATGCAATCTTCTGAAGTGTGAGGATGCAAATTAAGGAGTCCTTTGTGAGCATCAGCCTTCTTGCAAAAAGAGAATGGATCTCCCCTCTCTTGCTCTTCTTATAGGCTAATAGTGATATGTGTACATAAGTGACAACAATTCCTCCTGCAGTGAGGACCAATTTTGCTGCTACTTCCAAGCTTGGGCAGTAACTCATGTTTGAAGTAGACAAGCTCACTTATCTATGTTCTTCTGCAAAGTGTTTGCTTAAGCTGTACATGTGCTGAATGAATTATAAAGCATATAGTATATTATCTAAAGATTTTGATCTACCAACTTTTTAGTAATTTAAGTCATTTTAAGGATTTTCTATAACAAATAGATCAAATACGGGTTTTCAGTAGAGATATAAACCAATTTCTGTTTATTTCCAAAACTTTGGCTCATGTCCTCTGTTAAGACTATGAAGTCAATCTAGTCATTTCAGCCTTCCCATCTTGACTCAGTTTTATCTGTTTTGATGCCTTACACTCATTTTTTTTCCTTTTCAGTCTTCCCCTGGATCACCTTGACTTGAAACATCATCTGTATTTACCCTGTCTTCCCTTAAACTTAAGGAAAAAAAAAATCACTTCATCTTTATCTTTTCTTAATCTCCTTTATAGCGTTGCCTTAATATGCCTGTTATAAAACCATTCTTATAAATTATTTGCCCTTACAATAATACTAGTTAAGAGACATTTTTTTCCAGTGTTCGGTGTTTAGATATTGCTTTTTTACTTTTCAAATCCACTCATACTGTCACTTTTTTCTCTGAAAAAGCATTTAACATACTTAATAGCATGAGATGCATCCTTACCTAATTACAGAATCAGTTCTGTTGTACCCTGGGATGGAAGAGGCCTTTTCTCCTGGAGATCCCAGAATCTGAAGTGTTGTATTGATGTCAACCTCAGCTGAATGTTTAATGGAATATTCCATTATTTCTGGAGGTATTAGCGGAGTCTCTCCCTGAGTATCATTAGCCAAGAGGTAGCCTTGCATTAAAAAAGAAAGAGTGATCACAACTTTCTACCTTCGGTTAATTTATGGCTTTTTGATTAGACAATCCATTGGCTTAACCGCAGATATCACACCAGAATCGAATGTTTGTACAAACCCTGATCAACACTGTTTAAATATGTATAAGTTAATTTCAGAATCCTTAAAGCCGTTCCGTAGAGAAGAATCTAAAGCAACAAGAAATCAAGACTGGAAAAGAAACCACCAAATTAAGAAAAAAAAAGATAAGCTTTACTTCATATAGAAGTACTACCATTAATTCAACTATTGAAAGGAAAAAACCAAACCCAAACCAACATTTTGATGTCATTTTTTTCTTCTTCCGTTAGCCTTGATTTTACAGCTTCCCCACCAAGTCCACCTCATTTGGGACTTCTGTTCTGCTAGCATTTCAAATCTGTCAGAGGCTTTCAGACACCAACTACCTGTGCTATAATAAAGCTTTCCTTGCATAGCAACTATAGATCAGGTGAAGCATGGGCTTTTATACAATACTCTGGTGTTCAGATAACTAATATCAATTCCAGCTTTAGTTGTTGTTTTTAATGTTTGATCTCATAACCATCTGTGAGCTACAAATACAAACTCCATCTCACAAGGATACAAAAATATCATAAACATGTTCACATCAACATCTGAGAGTGACTAAAACATCAGATGTTCAAAAAGATCACACAAAATATTTCATGAAGTACACATTTCTCCTAACAAATAACAACAAGGTGTCTGTACTTATGTTTTGCAAATTGATGTAAGATGGTTCCATCTGAAAATCAAAACCAAAAAGGTTCTAAATTCAAGTTCCCTGAAACATAACAAAATGCCAGGACATGGATCATCAGCACTGAGAGATTCTGGAACTTACTTGATTCTTTGCCACCTCTGAGTAATACCGTTACCCTGATCTCATGCTGATTCCCTTATAAAGTCATGTGCCCCTAGACAATACAACTGATATCACAAACAGACTAATTTCTCAAATAGGTTGACTGATAACACATCGCAAAAAATCTGTAACAAAATTAGTGGGAATTTCCAAAGGACATTACCTCGTGTAAAGATTTCATCACTCTTTTAAAGATAACGTTCATGTTACTCAAGGCAGATGAAAGTAAAACAAAGACTTTGTAAGTAATGTATGTAAGGTGAAAGCATCGTAAGGGACAAAATTTATAGTCAATTAAGGTTAGTTGATGTACAGGAATGTGTTTTTTCCTAAGGTGTTCCAGTTGCAACAAGAATACCAGAATAAGTACGATTTAAAGCAGTCACTAACCTGTGACTAAAATAAGCCAATGAATATCCTCATACAGGTCATCAAGCACTTTATTGTCAATTGAGCCTGATGCTGGTGAGGCAAGTAACTGCTGCTGATGTCTTTGCAACTGACCATGGAGCCTTGTCACTCGGTCTTCTAATAAACTGTGGACAAAAAACAATCAAATAGCTTCACTGTTTTTAAATTGTTTTGGCAAAGTCAGGCTTTTCATATATGATGGCTTTATTGATTTGCATTCATGATTTTTTTTTTTGTACCTTGTAAGAAGAGGTATACAGTGTTCTGCAGCAATTCTCCCCAGCATGCCTACACTGGCCAGCTGGTCACAGAACTGGTCTCTGTCATCTTCCTGCAGTTCACTTATTTCTTCTTCTTCCCGAGAGGCGACACCATTGGCAGTCTTTGGTTATTTTGACAAAATAAGAAGCAATCAGTTAGTGTTACACTTGTTAAATTTTATCATCATAACAATTTTCTACATTATTTTGGCTTTTTCATTCAAAGTGTTTTGCATGGATGAGCAACAGACTCATACTAAACTAGACACAGAAGAGTTAAACAGAGGAGTAAACATGGCTTCATATTGTTTTAAAATCAGCATTTCGCAAACTCATTAGAAAAATGCCACATATTGTTAATGGTATATTTGCTACCATTTCAAATAGTGCTCTCAAGTCAAAAGATTCACTGTGAAAAGACTCAGGGATAAGAGTTATGAAAATTGATGCTTGTTACTAATAGGTTAAGCACAGGCTGGACAATAGCAAAACAGATTCTTTACACCACAGGGTATGTATATCAGCTCTGTCGAGCATCTGCAAACCCAGTCGTCAGAAGATTGCTGAAGTACATTTGCATTTCAAATTGCATGAACCATTTTAAATACTGGAACTTCCATGCTTTCTCTGATTCATTAGTCAAAGATATTTTTCTCTGCTGTCTGAGATCTTACATAAATCACATAATAGGTAGTATTTTTCATGATGAAATGAAAATAATCTCTTTCATTAAAGATTCTCCATAACCCATTGTTTGAGGGGGAAAAGCTCCAAAAAGTAAATGCTATAACCTCAGGAAAGCAGCCGACTACTACTACTCCTCCTCAACTCAGTTTTATTTCTTGCTGATGCAGAAGTTATACTGTTTGATATCTCAAAGCTCATCTTGGTTGCGCTATAAAACTACCTAAATAATAATCAGACCTTATTCCTTGAAGAAATGAACCATGATATGTAGAAGCTAAGCACCAATGTCAAAAATGTTTTAAAAAATGTTTTTAAGAATCATAAAATTTACACAACTAACAAAGCTTTTCTTGTCACTTGTATTTTACTATCAGTCTGCTTTGTTTCTATAAAGGCTCTGGAAAACTGAATCCATGCACAACTCCATATCCAAAGTGCTTTCAACCCATCTTTTCTTTGTGCAACCCAGCAAATCATTCTCTTTTGGCAACTTCAAAGTTGCAGCTGTTTACTGAAGGGTGAGCCTCTGCTCTCAAAGCAGAGACTGAAAGTTCCTGTTACTGCTTTGATATTGAACAAGAAGCATTCTGAAATGCCAGCTGTGGCTTTTAAAAGGTTACCCGTGGGATAAATGACTTATCTCACAGAATGACATGAATTAACCTGTGTATACAAGTTATGTCAAGACCGCCTGATATGAATTCAAAGTTCTCTTGTGAAATATTTCTCTCTGTTTTGGCACTGTTATTACCATCTGTTACATATTGAGTTAGTAGAATTAAGTTTTATATGGTGCTTTTCAGAATGAGGTATCTCAGAGATCTTTGCACAGCATCAAATTAAAGAGATATTTTGTACAGTTATTGAACTGGATCTATGCAATAATTCATCCAACATCTACATCCCACTTTCTGTATGAGAATCTATTTTAGTAAGAGTCAGACTCCTAGCAAAGAGACTAATCTGCTTTCTTTCTCAATGGTTCAATAGACACTTTGAGATATTTTAGGTTTTCTCTAGAACAGTCACCTCAAAAATTCAATTGGGAATTAATTTTATCCAAAAGAACCAAATAATATTGCGAGTTGCTTCTAGTTTGAGCATAGTCATTCTACATTTTTTCAGATATTTGTGCAAGTCAATTATACTTCAAAAGTATACTTTGAAGGCAACGTATTGGAGGTAACGATCGTATAAAAGGCTTCAAATTTTATTGGGGGTTTTAAGTAGGACTCTAGTCCAGAGAAGGACGGTCAAAACTTTAGTCATTGAATCTGTGGGAAGAACACTAAGATGCACATTGACTTGAATAACAGGTTTACCTTTTTTTTTTTTTAAAGTGATTTCCAACTTTGTATTCCTTTATTTCCTCTTCAGAATGAGAGAAAGACTGGAAAATGACCACTGAGTAACAAATTCAGCAATTTTTTCATTTCCAAAGTCATAAATAGTAATTCTATACTAGCTCTCTTGAGCTACATGATATACTACGCACCAAAAAACATGGGCTATTTACTATATATCAAGAACTACTAGAACAAGGGCTTACCAAATTCCTTGTACCATCAGGAGCAGCTAGATGGCACTGAATGTAGGAATTAAAGACCTGAACAGCATGTTGGGTAAAGAAACCTTTATGGAAATGTTTGTCATCTTGTACCAAAGTAAGCCAAGATTCCAGCAACTTATCATATGCTTCCATATATACCATGTCATCTTTGTCAAGCTGTAAGAGATGAAAGAAACAAACAAACAAAATCTTATTCCTAAACTAAACCAGAGGAACATACTTATATTCGTTATTATTTAACAGATGTTCTTCTAATGTTGAAACAATTAAAAACAAAATCAGTCACAAAACCCATCTAAGGATAGCCAAGAAAATATCAGAATGAACTGAAGCAATGCATCAAAAAGGTCAGTGCAGCTTTTACGCTTGCTAGACTTCAAAAAATGCTGTCAAAGCGTGTAGCTATTTCTCTTTATCTGACATTCAAAACCAGAACAGTCTTAAATTAAGTCTTTAATGCATAATTGCATAAATGCAGGAGCTACTGAGCTTTTGCCACAAAGATGTCAAGCATCTCAGCTCTTATTAATAACAACAAAGAGTTGAGCCAATTAAATAGACAAATATAGAACATGTGCATATAGATTTGTATGTATTCCACTGTTTCTGAAATAAACAGAGAGAAAAGATGTTGATTCTCTGTTCCAGACAAAATAATTGTAAGATTGAGTGCGTTCAAGAAACCTTACTACAGGTAGCCAGTTTTGATGATACACAACTTCTAATTCTATAAGCAAACAAAAAAAAAGAGTGGAATTCCACAGAATAAACCTGCACCTCCAATTGCTTAGTGCATTTTAACTAACGCTTCCTGGTTTTAGTTACTCATACGTGTTTCTACGTAGTACAGAATTCGCAAAAGGAAATAACACATCTGAAAAACAAAGCTCTGGGTTACAGGCAAACTAAAGAACCTAAATGGCAAAGAGGCCATTTCTTTTTCAAAGTGTTTTTAATGTACCTATCAACTTTTTGATTTTATACAAAAATTGAATTTTAGTAAATATATCCAACTTCAAATAACTTAAGGGTGGCTTTACGGACAAACATGCTATTAAAGCAGGACACTTCTTTCCTGTAAGAAGTCTTCTCAACTTTTAACCAACAGGATCACTCACAAAAGTTACTTTGAGATAGCAGAGCTTACTAAAATGATTCCTTGATGAAATAAAGAGATACTAAAGACTTAATCATGCTCCAGACAGAAGAATTCCTGACTTTCAGTGAAGTTACAAACACGGCTGGATGAACAGGCAAGGAAAAGAAAACATTGGCTGGATGACTGATTAAGAGGGAAAACTGATATCTCACTGGTAGCATTTCAAGATGGCTTCACAGCATCATTTTGTAACTGCAAAGTGGTCGCATTTACAGAAGTTAACATATAGGACACACTGATGGAAGTGTTAAAACAAAAGCTGAAGATAACAAGGAGGGAGAAAAAATTGTATTCAACACTAACACAAGCCACAAATTTAGGATGGACACCACAACATGTCTTTTTAAAACTTGGCTAATGGACACATGAATACATAGACAGTCATTCAAAACGGAAACATTTTGACATGTATGTGCAGTATATTTATATATAGAACTCACATATAACTTATAATAATTTGTAAAAATCCAGAGTATAAAGTAATAAACAGACATGTCTTTTCATAAACAACAAAAATTAATTGGAGAGATTTGAGTTCTTGAGAAGGTAATGCAGAAGTTAATGCCATGAAAAAGAACTGTTTTTAACACTTTGTGGTATTGTCATAAGGAAGTTAGGATCAATAAGTGCCTCCATAAACCATGTGCCCAAACAGTAAAAAGAGTTTATTCGTACTGAACAAATTTGGTCACAAAGGAACCTTATTAAAAATTCCCAATCCTTATTTCATATTAGCTACAGCTGGGCTAACAAAGATGTCATAAGGGGAAACTAAGTGACATGCTGTAGACCAGGGAGCTGTATTGTTCTGACGAATCCAACAGAACCAACGGTAGAGCCCAGTTCAGAACTCAGATCTTCAGGAGATGCTAGATACAACCAGTAAAGTCAAAGCAAAGATGCTTAATTTCTCTAACATGGGAAACAAAGAGAAAATTGTAATTCTTCCTTCACAGTCTGCTGATCCTTTGAAGAAAGAACACTTCTAAAACTTGTCAAGCAGCAACAAGCTGGAAAGAGAAGTACAGCAGAGAGGATCAAATTCGGAATGATCTCTCCCATCACATGATATTTTTAAAACATGTCAAGATATTTTTTAAAAAGTCATGAAACAGCAACAGTGCATTAAGATTCATTTTGAGAATAAGAAGCCTTTGATATAATTTCTATTTGACTTTTCATCCGACATCCTGTTCATAATCTTCACAATTCAGATGGACTACTTCTGCATAAGCTTTAAGTGTTGAGCAAGGCAAAGCATAGATGTGGACAAGCACCTTCTCTCAGACCCAGTGCTATTAAAGGAAGAGATCACTGGTCCAACTCGCACCATAAACTAACCCTCAGTATTGCTGAAGCTTACTGCCCTCCACCAGTGTAGCTGTCCTGGCAAGTGTTTCAACTTCCTTCAGCCAGTCTCCCCAATCCTAACTAGGCAGGTTAAATGTAAAACAGCATTTGAACATGATGTTTGGATTGTGGGTTGGGTTTTTCCTCCTTGGTTGAAAATCAGTATTAGCTCCTTTGAAGTGGTTTGCGTATTATGGTTCAGGGCCTCCCAATTTCGACAGTTTCCATAGCAGGTATTCACCTAAGTAGGTTCCTTGGGCCTGATGCGGTTTCTGCAGTGTTCAGATGAGAAGTTCTGCTAGCATATGAAGTGGTGGAAATACAGGGAAAACAGCTTTTCCCATCAGCAAACTTAAGTACGCCTGCCTGCATTCTGCTGCATTTCAGATTTCTGAAAGGTTCCAGGAATATTTTCTGAAGACTCTACTGAGCCTAACACACACAATATTTTACCTATCAATAGTTCTTAATCCCAGATAGCACATGAGCTGAGAGAGGGTGACACTACAAGCAGTTTAAAGAAGAAGCTTGGAGAACACAGTAACCAAGGCTGGGACATGCCGAAGCCAAAAGATTGTTTTCAGGGATGCAAAGTAGTATTTTTACAGGCACAGCAGACAGTATCATTATGTCATCTGAATTAAGTCAGCAATAACTTAAAAGTGTCAGTAGCATGCCTTATTGCTGACACACTATTAAGGTATAAGAATTATTGTTTTGAAGGCTCGTCATTCAGAATTCTGCATCATCCTGGAAATCAGAAAATGAAGTTGAGATATCTGTAAGAGCTATGACAGAATGGAAGGGGTGAAAGTGTAATGTTTCTCTTTCCACAGAATGAATTAAAGATTGAAGGAGAATTCTCTCTTAAAACAAACAAAAAAAATCTTGCATTCTTTCTTTCTGATATTGCTGAATCTGAGAACATTCAAGTTTAATACTGCAAAGACTTTCTTCAGCTAAAACTACAGGATTACGAGAGTGTAGGCAGCCACAGTTTACAAGGCATAACTGGCCAGTCATTTCCAAAACAAACTTTGTACCAGATAGTGGTACCAGGTACCCCAAGCTTTTGTTGAGAGAGGAAGCCTTAGGCTTGAGTGCTGTTTTCATTAGATGTGTTCGCATATTCTAGCTCTCAAGTAACAAGAGGCTAATTGACGAAACAACATCCCTTTAGTCCCATTAATTTAATTGATAGGTGCTTATGGTTTTTCTGAATCTTTTCTATAAAGGCTTCAGGAGCATTCCTAAATATGTTGGTGAGCACCACAACATATATTCAGTGTTCTACTAGAAAAATCTCAAAAGCAGGGCAAGTTTTGACCAGTAAGGTTTGAAAAGCAGATGCATTTTAGATTCTAAATTTAATCACTAATTTTTTGATTAAGACATGAACACACTTGAATGTTTAAGTGAATGCTGGGCCAAATGTAATACGTTTCAACCTTGCAGCAAAGACATGATCTAATGCTCTGCAATGAATGTTAATTAACACATCTGTGATCTCTGGTAAAGAAACATGTCCATCAACATTATAACTAAATACTTCTATAATTATTTTCGAATTCAGGTAATTAAGCCCAGTCAACATAGCAAAACTGGTAAAAATTCATTCTTTCTAATGATAATGGGGAAATATTGGCTTGATAGTCTCATTTTAAATCAATAGCTACTGCACATAAATAGCACAAGTGCAAGATTATTTGCCTCAATACTTACAGGCTTTTTTCCTTAAAAAATGTCTCCTTAGAAGTTTTTATTTTTAATGCAATTTTTTGAAGCAGAAGACAGACTATCCCAACTGCTCTTTAATGTTACAACCAAAGTTTGAAAGAAGTAAACAAATGGAAAAAAAATCCTCTGAATTCCTGTGCTAGATTTCCCGTACACAGAATAACCATTTGAACTGTGTCAGCAATGAAGAGATGATTTGAACAGCTTAGAAGTATGAGGTTGACAATAGATCTTAACAGCTACATTCTCTTAAAACAGAAGATCCTGACTCAGAACTCTTGACAGCAGTTAAGTTTCAGTCTGTCCATATGTTGGTGTAGTCATTTTAAGCTTTCAGGACTTTAGCTCGTTCATTATCTACAACAGTTTTCAGGAGTCCTACAAGAGCAAGGCAGTAATATTTACAGACTCTAATGTTGTCAAATGAATTCATTTTTTTAAAAATGAAAACATTAGACAAGTGCTTTAAATTGAAACAAGCCTGAAAGATGCACAATGTGTAATTATGTTATTTGAAACAAAAAGAAACTCTTCTCAGATGTGATTTCAGAAATATCTAGAAAAAACCCACTGAATTCAAAACAGTTAATAATAAACCAGCCAAATTCTCATGTCACTCATGCTTATTACAAATAGAGAGAAACAAAAAAGATTACCTACTATTTGAGAGCAGATACTTACCACTTCTTCCAAGGCAGCACTTCTTCCAAAAGAACAAGTGAGGTGTGCGAGGCAGTTTACAAATGAAGAGAAAAGTTCACTTGGAATGGCAGTTAAAATATTGCGAGGAAATACGGTTATCAGGTTGCTGATAATACTGGAAATTCCCACTGCTTCAGAATCTTCTATTTCAATTCTAGAAACAGAAATAGAAGTTAGTTTTTTGCCATTAAGAAAAATGCTAAAAGGGAATTGATTTTGTTGATACATTTTCAATCAATAAATCTATTTCCTATTACTTAAGCACCACCTACTTTAAATTGCCTTTTCTTAATTTCAGTAATCCAATAGTAAGCATAAATTACACCCAGAAATTAGCAAGCCATGCCAGTTCTCCATGCAGATACGCTACACTCCAAACTAAAGATTAAAAGATGCCATCTAAATTTAGAGAGCAGGCATACATACCCATTGATAGTATTCAGTAATCCCTCAATGAAGTGTGCCAGGTAATCAACTTGTGAGCCTTCATCAGGAAAGACTGGCCCGTGCAAAGACGCCAGCTGTGCCAGACACTGTAATGAATCTTGGGCCATATCTGTATCTTCTCTGATTTTTCTATGTACCTTTCAGGAAGTGAGATAGTTAATAATACATGGAAAATAGGGTGTTCGTACAACAGTCACATGGCTCTCAAGCCAAAAGAGCACACACCAAAAAAAGCTTACTACAACTTCCATTCAGTCTGAAATGCAAGGGTTTCTACAAGTCTCTAAATTATACAAAACGTCGAGATCGTGACTCAGCTCACAAAATTGCAACCCTTGAATTAACTCACTGAAACTAACATTTAGTTAAGTCTCACCTACATGTTGAAAATTGAACTGTCTACTGAATGTTATGTCTTAAAGAGAGAAACAGATGCCAGCCAGTCAGACATACTGCTCCTTCTAAAAACAGCAATAATGACAGTCATCTCTATTATGCTAACTATGCCTAGGCTACAGAGTCTTGCTAAAGTTAGTCAACAAGTTCAATCAAGATTATATAGATGCTTCTTTAGCAGAGGTAAACACTGAAGACATATACAAAAATGAATGCATCACTTCCTTGGCAACACCCTTAACATTATACAACACCAATGGTAATCTTCCCACATTTCCGTGAACTATTATGTCATCACTTCTGCTGGTGAGACATTCTAGATTAAAATCTAATATGACAGTAATCATAATTTCCAAAACATATTTTAATTACCAAGTGTGGATTTTAATAATTTTCTTAGGCTCATGCCTCCTATACTTTCACATAAGATTTAGCAAATAAATAAGCATAAGGGAAGCTTTTTTGCCCAGAAGAAAATCTAGTTAAAATTATTTCAACAATATTATACATAAAAGTACAGTTAAAACACTAACCAGTTCTCTGTGGCGTTACAGTTGCAGCTTCACTCAACTCCTAACTAGTTGGATTAGCTGCACAGTTAATCTCCGAAAGATCAAACTAGCAGGAGAAACAAATCCTGCAACAGAAATACCCCTCCTGATACACGTCCCACACTAGGCTGAGATTAGAACTGATGGCTCTCTCTAACATGGCAATCCTGCCAACTTTTGCAAGGCTATTAAAATTTCTTAGATCAGATAAATGAATATAAACTACTACCATTCACTGATATTACTTCAAATAGCAAACCAATACTACAAGCTCAACCATTGCAAATCAGGAATCTAAAACTAAAACTGACAGCATGCTGCCCTGGCCAGCGTTCATTCAAAAATAACCATATGCAGGCGGATTTTGCTTTCTCTTAAGTAAAATGCAAATGTATTAAAACAATTCTGCATGTTATACAAAGCATTCTTATCATGAATAAGCAATTGTAAACCAACCAAAGAAACAGATATCTAACTCTGACAACTTCATACTAATAAACGAGGAAGGGTTAATATGTAAGCCAAAAAGTTATTTGCATGTGGAGGGTCACAGCTGACAGTAGCAACTGTCTGGATAGTCTAGACAGCTGTTCAGATTGTGTGTAGCTGCGAAGAGTTCTGCCAGTGATTTTTTCACCTCTTCAAAACTGCTGGAACAGATAAGACTTGCAGTAAAAAAAACAGATTTAAAAAAAAATCCAATTTGTCAAAAAACCTATAAAGTAAGGATATGTATCCAAGCACATATCAGAAAACTCTCAAGCAGCACTGGAGAGTTACATTTACTTTGTCTAATAAAAATTTTGTCCGAGTTTTGGGCACATTATTTCTCTGCTTTGCAAAAATGAAAATAGTCTGAGAATGCTGAATTCTCAGGTCCTAAGAGATGTAACATAAGATAAAATAGCATAGTAAACAAATTTATAAGTCAACATAGGTTCCTGCTGTAGCAACTCCTAGCTGAGGAAAGACTACAAACTTCTCCCTCCAACAGTGGTAGAAATAAAACAATACTAATTTTATCCAGTTTTAATATCATGGTGTTTTTTAAGCTATAAAAATTGAATATTACATTCTTCTATCCCACTCTATCTCTTCCCCATCCCTCCTAACTTAAATCTACTTTAACTTGTTTGGATTTACTTTGTGCTGAGGAAAGAGATACAGAATTCTGTATGTTGAAACTGGCTAGAAAACTGCAATTACATTACTTATTTTCAGCTGTTCCGTTGAACAAATGCTTTAAGACCAGCGAACACATACTGTTCATTTGATCTTTTTTGAAAGCCGTTACACCTTATCTGAAAGACATACTCTACTACTGCTCACCATACTTGGTTTCATTTGATGAATACATGTCCAAAAGCACCAAATGTATAAAAGTTTAGGTAACTATACGCCTTTTTCTTTTGTTAGTGGTCATCAATATAAGCAATTTATAGGCAAAATACATATTCAGTAACCTATGAAAAATACAATCCTTCTGTTTGCTTTGATAAGCAAGCTGAAGTTAACAGAATCAGTCCTACCTGATGCAAAAGGGAGAGTCCGACAATACAGTTTTAGAACAGGAAGGAGCTGCTTTCTCTGTGGTCTGGACTATGAAAGTTGAAGAAAGAAACTTACTGTAAAGAAAAGCTCCATAACTCTGCTGTCCAGGAGGGTCTCACGCCAGGATTCTGTTGGCTTTAGCATCACATTTTGTGAGGATTCAAACATAGCTATATAATGTCTGCCCAGTTATCTGGTGTCAAGGTCAACAATAACATTCCTACTTGGCTTTAAAAAAATCCTAGATACAACAGGATCCATTCAGAAAGAATGTAATGGAAACAAACTTTAAGCCTCTTCACATACACAGCATAATTCATGCATGAGGCCAAGGAATAAAAGGTATTAAGTATTGAAAAAAAGAATGCTCCAGGAATGTTAGATAACAGTTTGATCATAATTATGAGACATACCATAGTGATACGATCACTTTGATAACCAGGGTGTCTAATGTGACACAGCGAGAAGGGAAAAAAGCAACCGCAATTAACAGGTGCTAAAATTTATGCAAAATGGGAAATCATTTTCTAAAAAATTTTCCTGGCAGCTTTTAAAAAGGCCTTATGATAGCTAAAGATAGCTCATTGAAATCTATATCCCATTTTTCTAAATAGCCAAATATGCGTCACAGAATGCAGATATGTTAGCCCTGCATTAATCTGCATTTTTTAATCACACTGTGAAGAACAAAAGCATAAGGCACCACAAGGCACCGTCACATTAAACACATTTGAAACGGACGCGCATGAAAAACGTGCACACCGTGAAGCAACAATTTTGCTGCACTCGTTTCAGTTCTTACCATGTGTTTTGGCATAACTTAATTTGCAAAATTCTGCAAATGCTCTAGTACAGAAAAAACAGAGACATGAGCAAAAACATTTAAACAAGCAGGATACATTCTCTGTCAGTCTGATCACGCAGAAAAGTGTTTATCAAAGATTTGTGAAAGTGCTTCCTTCTGTGCCAACCCCAGTCCAAGTGGTAGGTAAAACTGCTCTAACTCAGAAATGTACGTTTTCATTTGCCTTTTTTAAACCCTTCATAATCCTCTCTGATCCCTTTCTAACCCAACAATCAGAATAAGAGCATACTCAGCTGCATGTAATTTACTTATTGGTAATGAACTGTATTAACTTTTGTACTGTAAGTCATCAGGTATTACAAAAAACATGAATCAAAAGTATTTATATGTCTAGAAGAAACTAAGTTTCACGACGGTGTTATTCAAGAAAGCAGATCCCTTAACTTTCGATGGGTTTTGTTTAAGAGAACAATATACGAAGCAAACATCTAGCTTAACAGGAAAGATTGTGGCACAAGGCAGGATGCACAATTTTAGTTTATTTACACTTGTTTTCTGAGTTCTGCCAAAACCAGAAATTCCTAACACAACTGTGCAGAACCACATTCCAAAAAAGTGACTTTTTCCATAACAGAGAACCAAGTGAACCTTCACCGGTGGTACGTGTCCAAAGCTGTTGTCAGCACATTACAAGGCATAAGAACAATCAAGGATTTTCACATTAGTGCAAAACAAAACCAGTTTCACCATTTTCAAAAGTATCAATGTGTGTTCAACCATACCAGATCTGCATTATTTCAGATGAGGAAAAAAGTAAAAGTCATAGAACTGTATTTTACTTCCATCTGAAATACAGATGTCATTTAAACAAACAAAAATACTTCAGTTCTCCCAGATGAAAAAAAAAAATAAATACGGGCATGAAAGTATCACATGCAAGCATCCTTTATCAGGATTAATATTACAAATTAAAACTAATTCTATCTGGCAAATTAAGCCATGCTTATTTCCTTTCCATTTGGAATGTTTTAGAAAGACCAGTATTTTAAAATTGTTTCTTGACAAGAGCATCCTTTGTTGTAAATCTCCAGTGAAAGACTGGCTTGGAAATACATCAGTATCAGAAGATGATCATAGACACATTATCAGCCTCTGGAAATCAATTTGCTCTTCACTAGGTTGAGTCTACAGGGGGGAGCAGCTACATAACACTTTTCACATGGAATGAAAGAAGGGCTAGTTTGCTGTCACTGTTCTAACCAGCCTCAGTATTTAGCAGCCCGATCCTGTTATTTTTAGTACTGTTTCTCACGCTAATGGTCTGATGACACATCTGACAATAGCAGATTTGTGGGTAAAATATCTGTTCACTGAACAATACAAATTATGCCTGCATCCATCATGGAGATCTTACACTCATTTTCCATCATGTACTCGATGGATGCAAACATTAGCTTAAATTGGCTGTGGAGATACTTGCTGCCATGAAATATCTCAACTTCTTCTGTGCTATGGTTCAGCCTTATTAGCAGCAGCTTAGTTATGTTAAACCTGAAAAAAATTGGCACTAAATTTCCTAGTACATGGCTGTACACAGGACAAATGCAATCTTCATCATCAAAAATTAATTTAATTCTCAATACTTATGAGAAAACAAAAAGTACAGAACTAGCAGAACACTTTTTTGTAAACATTCAAGCTATAACATATATTTATGATAAGCATAGATCAGCCTGCTATGACAGCCTGGAGGGTTTGGGGCTTTTTTTGTTTGTTTTTTTAAATGAAAAACAATTGTAAACTACTTCTGGCAATAAATACAAATGTTTGTAACATTCCCAATTCTACTGAATAATGAGTAACTCTCACTACAGTTCATTTTCAATGACATGGAAATCCAAGCTAAAACCACTACCAGAATCACAGCAACATTTTACCCAGTTCACAAAACTTATGGCACTGATTCCTACAGAGTCTAGAAACTTCCGCTTGAATCGGAACAGATTATTCAAATACATGTACTAAGCTCTACTGAAAAGCATAAGAATACAACTAGATGCCTTCATGTATGATAAGGCTCATATGCTCACTAATCTGTGCCTAGAGAAGAGACCATAATATTTAAGACAAATTTTCTTTATCTTTACCTAAATTATGCTCTATGCTTGTTTTCATTTCATGAGCTGGAGAAATAAGAGTAATCTTTTTAAAATTATAAATTTGTAATTTTAGAATTGTAATTTGTAGAAAAAAAAGTAATTTGAAGTTTTAAGATGCTTCTTGGAGGAACATATTAAAAAAAAAAAAGAAAATAAAAGATGAATGAATGTGTAGTTTCCCTTCATACTCTTTGCCTCTGTCCCAGGAAGGGACTGATGGATAAAGATGATTATCAAAATGTTTCATATCTTAAAGCAGCCCATGAGGGATTATAATGTTTCACCTCAGGACTTCCCACAAATTTCACTATTTGAGAACGGATCCCATTGCCGCCTTCTTGAGAGGCAATGCTTGCCCTTCCACAGAGCAGTAAATTAGGAACTCAAAAATCAAAGCTGAGATTTCTTCTGCCAGACCACCCTTCACAAATTTGTCCACAAGATTGATGAACAACTCGGAAACAGAGGGAAAACTCCTAGGGTGCTAACATCCGAATATCTATCTTAAAAGTTATTTTAATCACTTTGCCTTTGTTGTTTGGAACATTTCTGGAGAGCTTTGTGTCAGTCTTAGACTTATATATTATAAGTAAAAAACTGCACTAGAATGGTAACTGCTTGGCAATCTGCCATCCAGCGTTATAGTGCTAACATACTGATTATATTTGGATTTTTAAGACCTCCTCTGGCTTGCTAGCTCGTCAGCCAAGCACACGGGATGAGTCTAGGAACAACTGTCTAAAACTGATGCAGAGGCTTGCTGCCCCCTATGGAGAAATGCTTCACAAATCTTTATATAACTTACACTCTCGGCAAACATATCCAGCATTCAGGAGAAGGAAGGTATGCTTAAATATTTAATTATTAAACACAAGTATTCTTAACTGTCACGAGAACAAAACTACTTTGTGTTGGAGACACTGGACTCGGATTGCAGCAACGGGCGTAGGAAGTGTAGGAAGACCCAAGCTAATTTTAAAACTGGCCAGTTCCGGAGCCGCTAGCAGTGTAGCCATGCCAGTACCAAGTCTCACCTTGACCACCCAAGTGGATTCTGGAGCTCCTGCTGCGTTTCGCTGCTATGACTATGCAGCTAAGAGTACACAAGCTATTCACTTTAAGCCTAACTTACACTTAAAGCACCTATGCAGAAGTGACTGCCATGCAGATGCAGCTCAAGAGTCACACCTTTCCACTACATACCGGCTGCCATCTGGGATGCTGATGACAAAGCACTGCAAAACTAGAAACTTAAAGCCTCTGGGGCAAGAGAGCAGAAGAGGAAAAAGCCTATATATTTTATCAGTTCTCCTTCATAAAAAGGGTTGTTACTGGTCTCTTTTCCTCTTCTGGTATTAATGCTTTTAAGATGCTCTTACACTGCAATCTGATTTCAGAATTCATTCAGGAAAACCCAGATGATGAAACACTAATTGTTAAAAAGTTCAGTATCAGTACAAACATGTTTAGTGCAATTATGAACAAATTCAGGGGATCTGTCAATCTTCTTTGTTTGCCCAATTTTTTAAGATGAAGTTGTTAGAAAGGATTGTCAAGAAAACACATGGTACCCTAGAAATAATTTCTAAACATCAGTGATTTCAAGGTCAGGTCAGTTTTCACTGAAGAACGATAAGTCTGATAAAAGTAAAATGCAGTTCTCTCTTGAGCTTTCTTAAATATA
The DNA here is from genome assembly GCF_009769465.1 of Tauraco erythrolophus. Lineage (NCBI taxonomy): Eukaryota > Metazoa > Chordata > Aves > Musophagiformes > Musophagidae > Tauraco > Tauraco erythrolophus. Next base: position 116,715,996 of record NC_141465.1, on the reverse strand, counting down.
GCTAATTTGAGTCACACTGAATTTTTCTTTATATCCCAAACAATAGCCAGAATAGTACCCCAACCTTTCATCTTTCAGATGACAGACTGCTGTAGTAAATTCAGGATAATCCTGGGCTGCTAACAAACACAAGACCTTATGAAAGCAGCCCTGCTGCTGAAAGAAATCCATGTTGTCACCACTCAGTACAGGTTCAATCATTTCTGTAGCTGTGCAACAAATCAAACTGGGGACCTCAATCTGCTAAAAAAACAGTTTTCAGCCAGTTGGTTCCCTGCTCAGTATCATGCTCACAGGAGGTGCTAGGGCAGGATGGTTTTTCAGCAGCAATGCCAACTTGAATCATTCTTCAACGCAAACCTCAAGTTTTCTGGAGCATTCTGTGTGTTTTTCATGCACTTCTATTATGCATAACAGATGCTACCAATGTGGGTTGGACCGAGCACAAATCTTGAAAGTCTGCAGAAGTAAATGGTTCACAGGATCTCTTAGAAAGGTGTTTTAAGAGCTTTGTTCTTTTAACTGTGTGGTCCACAAACACACACACTTTAAAAAAAAAAGTGTTCAGATCAGACAAAAGCTTCAGTCAGTTCATACAATTGCCATTACACCATTAACTTCAATGGAACAGCAACGATGCACATTAGTGGAGTGCATCCTGTTAGGTTTACGTAACCTGTATTTTAAATCCAATCCCCTATTCTACATTCACTTGAAAATTTGCCAGCTTGCCTCCAAGCAAGTAGAGGCATCACATCCAGAACAAGAACTAAAGCTCAAGTTCCTCTCTATTCACGTACTATAATTCATGTTAATGAATAAAGTATAAGTAGTTCCATGACAGCTCCTAATGAGAGATAATAGACACCTTTTTGTAGATGGGAGATAGCTGGACAAAAATCTTATGTTCTGTTTAAGAACTTTTGCATTTGAGGACATTCATCCAAAGTCCCTTAGAATGTGGCTGCCAAAACCAGATAAATCCCGAAGTCAAGAGGAAGTGAGAAACATCTCTGGAAGTAAAAGAATATAAATTATATTTAAATCCTGACTCTACAGAACATAATATATATATTATGTCCTTGTCAAGGTGCATTAAAGTCCAGCAACATTCTGCTCTTTAACTGGAGACTTTGGACACGCCCAAGGAGGGAAGATCCTTGAAGGCACTCTTGTAAAGGAGAGGGCTTAGTACTGATCACTTGCACTTCCTTAATTAGTCAAAACATTCATTTAAGAAAAGATGCAGTTAAAACTAGTTCCATCCAAGTAAACAATATTTAACAGTGCTGTAACAGATCTGAAAAAAGAAACTCTACAGAAGCCAACATGCCGCAACAGACTGCCATATGTTCTTAGTGCAAAATAGGAACCCTACGTTATTGTCATTTCCAACAGTACTGCCAAAAACCTCCGAAGCATCTGCAAACACCAGGTGAACTAATACCTCGAGGTAGGAGATAAAAATAACAATAGATTATTGTCTGTGTGTTAGAAAATGAAATGGAAGAAACTGCACATGACTGAAAGGAGGCCTCCTAGGTCATCAGGTCCTGCCCTTCCTACTGCAGGCACATCCTAAAACACTTAAATTACTGAGTTCCAACTTAAAAATAGGTAGGTCCCAGTCTCTCTTCTTTTGTTGCTCCAATGAGATGGCTATTCCAGAATGCATCTTTCATGCCAGCTCTTCTTGCTAGCAGTAGACAATAGAGACTCCTAATAGTCCAATATAGTCTCCCAATAGAGACTCCTCTAACTGGTGCCAGCACTGCCCATCTAACAATGCCACACACAGTTACCCTGTAACAGCACAAGAACTCTTGAGAAGTTTTATGTTTCAATGTAACTTTTGCAACTTAGTGACTTAAATAATGTGCCTTTGGGCAATGGTCACTTTTGAGTTAATGCACATTTATGCTACTTCCTTTTTTTTTGGAGATAGAAGAATCTTGCTAAAGATTATATACAAATACTTCAGATTACTGTTACGCTGTAGGGAATACTGAGAATCAATACTATCTTGCCAGGGGAAATACCAGCTACAGGAAAAAAGATGTATCTGCGGATACAATGGATCGTTTTACTCCATGCTTCGAGTATTAAACTTGTGCCCATTGCTTCAGCATATGTACTGTCAAGATTTGGAAAGAGGATACCAAAAGGATACCAACTGGTCAATCAACACAACAATTCTTACGTTCTTATGTCGTGTTCTACCTATCTAGAAACTGCAGCCAAGTTAAGTTTCACTGCCCATGAGCTAACGATCAACAACTACTTTTAAACCAGTCGTCTTAGGGAAGAGAGATTTATGCCACAATATAATCAACATAGTGCTGCAAACGCCAACACTCATTGAACCTTCATCAGCTAACACCTGCATTTCTCAATGATGATTAAAGCCATTCCAACTTCTGTGAAAACAGGTTACTACATAGAAGAGGGAGACCCAAGCTGGTGCTGTAAATTTTCCAGCAAAATGAAAAGTCCAGTGATAGAAAGCAAAAAGATAGTATCAAGTGGAGCAGAAGTTATGAAAAGCTTTTAAACAGAGCCATGTAAGAGTACTTGTAGTGGTTCAGACTAAAGGTCCATGCAACCTCCATCAGTTGCTAGGATTTGATTAACAGCTGTAGTATGTTCAGTAGGCCAAGTAGCAGAAAACACTGTTAACCTTCAGCAGCAGCATGGCTTGCTTAGCTATTTCAATTAACACGTATTCGCTAGCACCTACAGACTAAATCACTTTGTATTATGTAGAGGTATAACTGAAAGCAGGTACTCCCAAGGCTTTACATCTTGCTTGCGTATATCTAGCTCCATCGCTGCAAACCTTAGCCTTGGATAAAGCGCTCATGAAGAACTAGAGCCTTCACTTCCAAACTGTAACAACATCAGTATTTGGGACTACATCAGAGGTTTGCCCAGAGCAAGACTAAAATTCAGAGGGAACCAACTCAACCCACCCCTGCAAAACACAAGAGCATTTCCTTTCTATTTAAAATTACAGCTTGGGCCAGGGGTGGGGAGTGTTGACACATTGTTTGCCCAAATCCTCTTCCAAAAACTTTTCTAAGACGCAATAATTTGACTCCAGTCTCAGTCTTTCAGGCACATGCACTAAATTCCTCTTTGGACCCCTGCTTAATCACTTCAGTGATTAATAGGAGTAGGATACTTATTTTAATTCATGGCACCTTCCATAAAGACAATATAACTAGTATTCTGTTTTACAGACATGAACCAAGGAATATTCAGTTCCAAATAAATTTCATTTTTGCTGCCCACAGCATAATGAATGGAATCAAAGACAACAGAAACACACAGATACCATCTTCTGACCGTCAAACCAGGAAAGCAAATAAAATCCTTTACAGTGGATTTGAAGGCAGCACCCAGACTCCTCCAGTATGTATAACTTAGTATCAACTGCAAAAGGTTTGAAGAGAAAAGTTTATAAACCAGCTTAAAAATTTGACTCTTGGAAAGTTTACTGAGCATCTTATAGATGGTCTAGCTATTAGAAGAGTCATTGTAATGTTTTACCACAAGTGCTGTCTTAACCCTCTATTAAATAGAGAATGCGATTGATTATTTCTGTAATATTCTTCTAGCCCATTTTTGGGGCTAAGAATTTTAGTATTTTTTTCTTCTCTCCCTCACTCAGACTCTTTCTCTTTCTGATTACCATTGCCTCCTCTACTTTCCATCTCCAACATTCTCTGGACTTTCATAATAAGCACACACCAAAGATGTCAAAATGGAAGCAATGGCACTTGTGTATTGGAAAAAAAAAAAAGACCTGCCATTTCTTCTCTCAGCTACCAAATACTTTTTCTTCAGACCAAGGAGAACCTATTACATGTTCTAGTATATGACCATGCTCTTTTATGGGGAGTTGGTTGAGCAGGCATGTTACTAGATGATGGGGCATTTACCTGCCCCCTCTTCTTCTCTGAGGGAGAAAAGTAGGACAGATGAGATCTCCACATAAAAATTCAGAGCTTAGACTTCTTCACCATTTGGTTCTGCACTAAAGCAGCATATTAGACTTCCTCTCCCCTGCACCAACCAGATAGACCATCAGCACATAACTGGAGGCTGCTCTGCTGAACCAGTTTTGCCTTTTATATAAAATCCTTTAAAACTTTAACAAAGAGCAAGTGCAAGTTCTGTATGTAAGCATCTGTTTAGCAAGCACAGGGGTGATCAAGTAATCAAGAAAACATAAATCAAGGAATAAATACAAGGCTTATACGTTTTACATTTTTCTTCCCTCACAGACTTTACTTATCACCTGGTAGAAGTGACCCAAGTCAGCTGAAAGAAAGGGCCTGACATTAAAAGGATATAATTTGGAGGAAGGAAGTTCCAGCTTAAGACCTGATTGGCTAGTGCAAGATAACGCTGAAACACTGAAGACATCTGAGCATTGAGGTTTTCACGTCTGCTGAATTCCTGAAGTACCTCTACTGTGAGCATGAAGATCTGCCGCAGATCGTCCTCCTATAGTCAGGACGAACACAATATATTAATGCAGTCTTTCAGTTATTAATTAAAATGTTGATTAAAAAGAAATACTTTTCTAAACAGAAAAGAATTTTCTGGTTTCACCCTATTTTTCATTCACATATGGAAAATATTATGAAGTTGTCCCTGCCCATGGCAGGAGGGTTGGAACCAGATGATCTTTAAGGTCCCTTCCAACCCAAACCATTCTACGAGTATAGAAGTTGTCAGTCAGAACCCTCCCCTCCCTTTTGCCAAAATTAATAGATTGTGTTTGTAAAGAATAAGAAAAAAAATTCTCATAAATGCTAGTCATTGAAAGAAAAACTTAATTTTTTTTTAACAACTGGTGGAGGAGAAGGTTGGTCTTTGGCATGAAAAAAAGTTGGTAAGTTGTTCCACAACAGACAGTTTAAAGCAATGCCTTCACAAAAACGTTTCTGCCTGGCCAAACAATACATCTGAGACAACCAGACTACACCATCTGCAATAATATTTTTAAATACATAGCTCTCCTTGGCTTTAAACCAAAGCTATATTTAAGACTATCATTGTTCCACAGGGTATTCGTTTTGTTTGCAATTGGTAGCCAAGGAATTAAAGAGTCCAACCACATAAAGATCTGCAGCTCTACATTCATAAAATGGGCAAAAAGGGATGGCAGCTTTTTGATGTGAGTTTTTAAAAAACACATTATCAACTTGCCTGAAGTTGCCAGTATCTGCATTTATAATATAATATTTGTCCTCTTAAATGCAGTTAGGCACATGCTGTATCTGAATGCACCTGGTGCAAGAAAGTACTTCTGCTTCTCAATGTTTACATTTTAGAAAGACAGGAAGCGTATATTGATACAGAACTAGTTTACCTGAAATATACGTTTACAGTTACCATGGAACTCCATGCTTAATCCAATGTTGCTGGTTTTACTTGAACTTGAGAACTCGCTCAACAACGCCGTTAAAATGGAACAGGCCAAAGTTTGCTATAAAAAAAATAAGGGTGAATAATATAACTAAAAGATGTCCAATAACATAATACCACCTACATTGTCCTTAAATTATTATATTAGCATATTTCTACAACTGTTACTTCAGTTTCTTCTAACACAAACTAGAACAACTCAAACTTTCAGGATCCTTGGGTGAACCATCTCTGGAATCATCCAGGCTCCATCCTTAGAAAAGAAATTCAAATATTTGAGCAATATGAAAGCTAGTATCTGTACGATGATCACTACAAAACAGAAACAAACTTACTGCAATCCATTTCCCAGCCTTGCTGTTTACTTCCTCTCCCTGTGCACAAGGCTTTACAGGTATTCATTTCAGGGAAGATTCGGCTTCCACTTATTTCTACTGATCTAATAGTTTAGGTCACTCTGAAGTTTGTTTTGGCCCTTCTTTGCATTTGCTACACTTACGGTGTTGGTATTTGATCATGATTAAATTTATACCACCAAAAGTGATCACGGCTAGTCAAAAACAACACTTGCAATACACCATCTACTACATATTTTCACTCTCTCCCCAACAAAAAAAAGGAGATAAATTCAGAGAAAGCTCTGAAGCTTGAAGGCTTTTAGATACTTCCCTCCAAAACACAACATCCACAAACCTCAGAAAGAACCTTTAAAGCTACTCTACTAGAACAACGTCTCTGAAGTGATATAAAAATTGGTGCGAAAAAAGCATCTTAATTTTAGAGAAACTTAAACCTTTAAGTCTTCATGGATCTGTATCTTTTTCATTCTCAAAATTCAAGGCAAGGTAAATCAAATGCTTATCCTAAAACACAACTTAAGTCAACTTTCCTTTATGAAACACACTGCTCCAGCCTTTGATGCTGATTTTTTGAAATTAAAAAAAGCTTTTTTTCCTGATGCCAAAGTCCAGTAACCATCATCACCAGTTTTAACATTTTTTTAAAAAACTGATCATTACATACAAAGGGGAGTAAATATTGTACAGTGGAGATGCAAGAAGTACTTCAGAAGTGTGCCATACACTACAGTAACAAGCACAATAGAAACTGTACACTGATGAAATGAAAGCACTTTTTGTTAAAGAGATGTTCTTAACAAAAAACTTCCAAATTACTGACTATTCTCTCAGACTGTTTGGAGCCAAGGTGCCAGGCATGGACAGAGGGATAGGAATTGTTAAAGGGTCATGCATGCCAGCAAGTGTCCAGGGGTTAAACAGAAATATGCACACTACCTCTGAACACCCGAAAGATTAAAGTGGAGATGATACTATTTATGCAAGCTCATACAACAGCTGAGACCAGTGCCATCCACGCACCAACTGCAACATCTTTGTTCAGAAATGCCTCTGAAGTCAGTACCTTGACCCCCCAGACAACTAGTTATCTTAGCCAGTATACACTAAATTAACATTCTTACTTGCTAAATAAGTTCCAGACAGATTGAACACAGTGGCTTCATGATAACATATGGGTTTTCTCTTCTACTGTATAATAAAGCTGTACGGTGGACCAGCATATTGCTGATCAGTTGCTAAATTATTTCTTAAAAAAGGCAAAGATTAGATTTATTTCAAGAAGACTATTTCTCATCTATAGTCGCCACTGTCACGTCACATATGATAAAAGCAATGTTTAGCCAGTGAAAAACAACATCACACTTTAAACTACTCCAACAAAATCGCAATTTTGCCATTTCTATACTAGACTTAGAAATATTTCTAATTAGCTCAAACATTTCAATATTTTATTTCCAAATGTCTACGTAAGCTATTTATACAACAAATATTTTTTATTTAGAGGAAATCCAGATTTGATCCAATATAAAAAAAATTAGTGTAGGCTAACACTGAGTTTTAAATCCAATGTTCAAAGTTCCATATGAAAAGAATTAATCTAGGAGGGAGGAAAAAAAACTCAAACTAAAAAAAACCCCGAACACCCAGAAACCCAAAGTTTGGCTCTAGAACAATGCTTTAGATAAGAATACATGTTTTCAAAGGAATAATGCAAAGTTGCCAGAGAACACTGCCCAATTCCATTATGTGCCAGGAGATGCAGAAGTCTCACAAGGCTCTCTAAATACTTTTAAAAGCAGGCTTTCATTTTATGCTTGAACTACTGACACACTGATACTTTTCAGCTCAGAGAAGCCATGACGTTAGGACATCATTAGTTGCAATTAGAAATCTGAACAGTTTGATGCTCTGTAACATAGTCATTACTATGTGGTATTAATGACTACAATAGTACAACAGTCTGGCTAAAGCTAAGCTGCTCCTGCTTTATCATGCAAAGATCTTCACCCTAAGCCACCATCTAGACCACCACAGGACAAGCAGGGCAGAGATGCAGATTACCCATCACTTGCAGTCAGTTGCCAGTTATTGGAAAATAAATCAGTTAGTTCCAATGACAGGTAAGGAATAATAGGAAAAAAAAAATGTTTGTTCCCACCATGATTACAAATATTTAATATTAACTGAAATAATAGATATTTTCTCCTTCCATTTTCTCCAGTTTGTTTATATGGTATATAATAATTAATTCTTTCTGTTTGGATAGTAACATGCTACTGCGTGATAAAAGCATGTTCCAGATTTTTCTGGTATTTCAAGGAGAAGTTTAAAAGGAAGGTTAAATTTTATGATTGATGGTCACAAAATCTCTTCAAAGAAAGATGTGAAGAGCAATGCATGCGGCTAGGCTGACTGAATCTGCTAAGAGCCTGATGAAGCACCTTGAGCAGTGACCTGCCCCTCTGATTTCACTAAGAGCTATATTTCAGGTAGTTCTGACATCAGTACCTGCTTTGCACATGAAGGAAGTGTGACACACTTTACTCCCTCCAGCAGCACACTGCTTCCCTCCGCTCTCCTCCCTCCCACTGAATTCCCAGCATCAACTCCTTCACCTTGGTATTCCAATACCTGGGGTGCAAATCCTGACCCACTCCCTCACCATCCCAAGGGCACTGTGTGGCCTATGGGCACGTTTATGCCCTCCTGTGACTATCTGCATCAGCGCTTACCCCTTGCATGCATGAGGAATTGTGAGGACTCCCATATATCCAGGTCACCAGAGCAGAAGACCAAATATAAGATATTGGCCAGTAATTTCAAATGTACTGCAACAACAGGCTGAGAGGAGATTGGTTTCCCAGAAGGTAGGTGCCAGCCCCCCGGAGTTTAGCTTACAGACAAGAGCAGAGGAACAGACCAAGACCTGTAACCTGTTCTGGCAATCTCAAGCGTTCGCATAGAGCTGCACACAAACCCACCACACTGCTTCCCAAAACTCCCATAAGACTATAGGAATTTACACAGATTGTTGAGCATAGCAGTAAGATCACCATTTTCATACAAATATTAACAAACTAATTAACATAAAAGAACACGTGCCCTACCCTCTATTGAACAATTCTGAATACACAGCTATATTTCAGAAACTCTGGAATAGAGCTTAAGTTAACTTTACTAAAAGTAAAATTTTACTTTTTATAAAGTAACTCTACTGAAAGTTAGCTACTAATATTTTGAAATAATTTTTTTTAATTTATATGTATGTTTGGTATGAAGACACTTTTTTAAGTACCCTCAACACAAATGCAGGCTATTAGAGGAAAGATTTCAAAAATCTGAAAAACACCACAATTTCATATAAACCAATACAGTTATGCTCTGTGAAATAAAATTACTTACTCTTACACATAACAAAACTCAATGCACTTAATACATGAAAAGTTCTAAGGTGGAGGGTTGGTTTGGTTTTTTATTTGTTTTGTAGTGTGGGGTTTTTTCAAGGTTTTTGCCATGCCACAGATGAGATTAACGATCCAATTTAATAAAACCATACAGTAATAAGAAGAAAATGTATGTGATTCTGGGCATCATATTAAAAGTCGGATCTGAATGTCTATTGCACAGTAATGCCATTAACTTCATACCAGTAAGAGTACACTTTTGAACCTAGTTTGACTTGCTCGCTAGCAATTTCACTAGTTCTGCCACAAGTACATACCCAAACAATAACCCCATCTAACAAAATAAAATACTTCTCTTGTTGAGAGCAGACTGCCTCTGAGAATAGCTTGGCACTCACCCCAGTTAGCTTTATTACCAGGAATAAACTTTATGAAAGATAGCTATACATAAAACAGACTCTCAGCTGCTCAAACAGAAGATCAATGGGACTTGTGATAAGAGATTAACTTGGCAATCAGACACCCAGTAGTAACATCGTTTTACTGGTTTTGTTTTTAAATTACACTAACAAAACACAGACAACAGAAAGACCATGTACTATTTTAACAATACAAAACATTTATACATAATTCATAAAACTCAGATGCAGAAGGTAAATGCAACTTATTCCTCCAAACGGAATGTCCCCTATAACAAAAGTTAAAGTCATCATGTTTGAAGGGATTTCACACTTGTGCCTGGACAGCCCATGGAATAAGTGAACTGCTTCATTTGAGGGTAGTTAGGTTACAAAGCATCTGAAAGGAAGAAGAGTTCAAATACAGCTTAGGAAAAAATGGACATGTGGTTCACCAGCTCCAAGGCAGAAAAGCCAACAGACAAAGCAGAATGAACTACAGCACCAAGTGTGTTTCCTCCATTCTGAAATTCAGAGCAGAGATACAGCTAGGTTGTCAGAGGCTTAATTAAATCATTCACTTTACTACAAAACCTAAACTATCAAGCTCCTCCCTGCACCGTCTGCAAGTGTCATTTATATCCACAGAAAAATGAGTACGTCTATTTAAAAGAATGTCTCATCTGAACAGAAGAAAAATCATAACATCTGCCCTGTTAATGTTAAATCACTGCCAGCCTGCATATGCATTTAGAGAACTTTTTCTCTCCATCCTTGTAATGTTAACTCTGTTACTGAAACCAAAGGGAAGCCACAAGAAGCATTTAATAATATCCCTAAACCCTAACCTTAACTTGTGTGAGAGCAGGAAGAATCAAAGAGTAAATCTATCAGAGGTAGAATTTGCTGTGCTGCTCCTAGGTGATAAAATTCTGTAGTGAGAACATGTCAAAAAGTGATTTTACCAAATAAAGCTACACTTCCTTTATAAAGGTAGTAATATACTTCTTCCTTAACTTCCTTGAATAAGCACAGCTGTACTTGCTAACATTTTCAGAGTATCTGAAACCCCAGAATGTGAGCTGCAACTCCAAATGGAAAGCTTAACAGGACGGCCACAGGACCAAAAGAAATATCTGGACACACAGTAACTGGGGCCGCTCCAGCTTTTCAACTTGTCAGTATCGCAATGGTGCGGGGGGGGGGCGGAACAAGCACTAGGATAATCCACTTCATTTCCCTGTTTGTTTCTTCCCAAATAAGCCAACTGGTAGAAAAAAGCCATAAAGCAGGAACAGGAGGATAGGAATAGGACCCATAACTGCAGTTTTGCACTGGCAGCAGTAAGGGACTAGCTGGGCAGTGCACCCCTTTCCCCAGTTCCCCCTTTGCCACTGTGCAAAGACAGATGAGCAGCACAGGGTTAACATACCACATCTACATCAACAGGACAGGCGGAGAGCCTGCTTCCCTCCCTGGGGGGAACCAGGCAAACCAAGCACGGGAAACCCCCAAGGTTGAGCTGAGGAAGACCATGAATCCCTGGAGGCCACAGGAAAATGATCTCGTGGCATGTGAAGCATGCAGGTTTTGGCCAAAGAGAGAAGGGAAGTACCAGCCTCTACTAATAGTGGAAGAGGTCCAGGCAGAGTTTGCTGGAGTTTAAGGTACAAAACATGCTTTTCTTTGTTTCTCTGGGGACAGGCAAAGTTGTGACGTAGAAATCAGGAGAAGGGAAAAAAAAAAAAGTAACCTCATCAAAAAAAGTGAGGGTCTGAAATCCATTTATCTAGAGGTGACATATCCTTCTTCAGGTTCTTGTCTGAAAGGCACCAGCTGAATCTCCACTCCTACAATAGCTGCATGAACAAATCCAAGACTTTCAATTAAATTCAGAATAATAAATAGAAAGACCAGCCATGCAGCTCACCACCAGCATCACCCAGCTTTAAAAACACATCATCCTGGCAAGTGTTCTTTGGTGAGCAGGGGATCCTCCTCTCCCCCCACCTTTTCCTCATCCTTGTTGCCTGACTCTGCCTGCCATACTGTCAGATATGCCAAGATAGGTTTTTAAGTAGACTCCCACACAGATCCAGTTTATTACTGCACGTATCTGTTCAGAAGAGCAGTACTTCTGAGAGGAAGCGGAACTAAAGACCGAGCAAGTTAGGGTCAATAAACTTCTTAGAGAGGCTTTTCCCCCTCAAGTCTGTTTATTTGCGTGTCACCACAGTAGTAAAAGAAATATAGGTATAACACATGGAAAAGCATCATTTCTTTCTTCCCAGTGAGTCTCTGAGGTCTACAGGTGAGGGCCTCCACATCTCATGAGATGGTAGAACTGAGGAAATGAAGAGTCCTGGATGCCACACATAGTACAGGGGCACACATCTGTCTGCTGGATCACGTCTCCTCACCTCCCAAGCCAGTCTTTGAAACTGTAGCTCTATTGTACATGATAACACTGGGAGCTATCAATTTCTAATATTAAAGTTATTAAGCAACTAAGCTGGAGACTTGGTCTACTACCTCTGGTAAAGTATGCTCTCTTTTAAAAGAAGAATCAGAAAACTTTAAATGGCACCCTGGTTAACACAACTACTAAAACAATACTTATGTTTTAAAGTTCTCCTACATTTCTATTACTGAGTTTTAACCTCATATTTGGAGTAGTTTCTGGACCTCTAAAATCCCCAAATCAATCTTTAACACACTAACTTAGGCCTTTATAGAGCACTTGTGAGCATGAAGGGAACAGCTTAAATATCCTGGTTAACCATCTGTTTTTTATACTTAACATGTCTCAAGGGCAGTAAGGTTCATAGGACAAGGTAATAATTTTATTAGACCAGAAGATACAGCTGAGGATAGAGGTGGGGGGAAAATAACGTACAAGGTTTTCTCAAAAATATAAAAGTCACATGAGCCTCTCCAATTCCTATCCTACCACATGAGACAGCAACAGCTAGACAGGGATCTATAAGTAAAATTCCTCTTAAAGAACAGAAATAAAACCCATAAATACTAAATAAATGTAACTCGTTATCTGTGCAGCCATTATTATTGATAGATTAATTCCAATGAAGTTGAATGCCTAGAGTTCTGCTTATTAATATTTCCCACTGTTCACATGAGATCCATCCACAGCACATTCCTAAGCAGCTTTAGGTAACCCGAAGCATCTGAATCTCCTCTCTAGCCCAACCATGAATATTGGGAAACAGACCAATAGATTTACAGATTTTTAAGAGAGAAGGAACTGTTAGGATCCCAGAGCTCTTCCAGTAAGTCTTGACAAGACTTCTGGCACATACAGAAAAATTTAGGCTTCAGGCATGGAGCTTTATATTAGAACACATTCTACTAAATGCATTGCAGATCTTAAAAAACACAGTTTCTGTTGCTTCCCAGACCTGTCTCAGGTCTACAGCAGTTGAACGTCTCTGCATCTGTCTACCCATATCATGGAAGAAATCCAGTGTGACCCGTATCCTAGTCCATTTTTAAATAAAGTCCATCTGATTGTGTTCACATGTAGAGCAGTTCCTCCTCCTGGGAATCAGTCACTTTAGCTGCCAGGATTTCTGTCCTTCTGGCAGGGATGAAGGAAAAACAAAATCCTTCAGCTATGCAAAAGCAGGCTATTCTAACACAAAAAGAAAAGGTCAAGAAATTGAAGGCATTTATAGTTGAGAAGATCTTGGCCTATACAATTCTCCAAAATCTTGAAATCAGTGATGGAAAACATGTATTTAGCATTTTAAGGCTGGCCTATGATACTGTCTCTACCGCCAGAAGCTCTGTCTCCCAGAGATGAAGATTTTGAAAAGAGATCCTGAAATTACTCTTGGAGGGAGATTCCAGAATCTCCTTCATGAGCAGGAGGATGGCTTGTATCTATGTTATAGGAGGAGCCAGGAAAAACAAAACCAGGAACAGCAAAGCTAATCCTTGTCCTCCCAGAGGATTACTACCTAAACACATTGATAAATTAATACGTAGCCAGACTCTCTGTAGTCTGCTTTCCCTTCTCAGAGAGGTTTCTTCCACAAGATCCATAAAAGTCCATACTGCAGAGAAGCAGCAGCAGGAGCCGGCGCTCCAGGTTCAAACCCTGCCTCTAACCATGCATCCTTCCCATCCCTGTAGTATTACCTCTCCTTAGTGCCTGGTTACTTCCTTAACATGTACACTGTGTTCCACTATTAAGAGATTACTTAATAGTAAAGCCATATTTTGCATCTCCTACACACTTTCCTCTTATCACTATTCCTCTCCTTCTCTTCCTTCCAATCTTCTTTTTGGTTTGTGTTTTGGTTTTGTTTTTTGTTTTGTTTTGTTATTCGTTCTCAACAGTTCATCCATCAGTCTTACTCCTATGTCAGTTTGTCACAACATTACTCAACATACCTTTATGTTCCCTCCTCAAAATACATCCATTTCTAAAGGTATTTTTAACTAATACTCAAGAATTTAAGGTATTAAGCATATCAAATCCTGCAAAAGGACATATCTAAAAGACAGCACCATCTACATTTGCTGCTGTCCTTACTACACCAATCCTCAGGACTTGACCCTGACAACATGTTACTGGAAAGTCCCAAAGATTTCATGAAGCAGGAGTGCCTAACATACATAAAACTAGTACAGATGTCTGATGGGAACTGAGTGGAGGGTTGCAGGGAATGGACTAGATTAAGCACCTACTTTATTCTTTATCTGGGCCAGGAAGCTTCAGAGTCAATAGAGAGGAGAAAGCAAGCAGGAAGCAGGCAAGAGACCACTTGGCTTTTTTCAAAAGGTCTTTCTCACAATTGCAAACTGCTGTAGAAATCCATTATCAACAGCTAAGAGCCATGTTTGAGAGCTTCAAACAGCTTTAAATATGAAGTGACCTCCTGCTGACTCTGTATGTTATTTCTTAGCTGCTGGAGTGAACCTCAAGTAGGAGGACACAAATGGGTGGGCAGTAGGTCAAAGGAAACATGGAGCAGAACTCTGGGAGAGACACAGAACGGGACCGAGAGACTCAACAGAGAATTAGGAGTCACAAAGGTATGATAGATTTCTGAAACTTGAGGGTATAAGGCTGAAGGCAAGAGTGTGCATCACATCACAGGAAAAATGTGTTTAAAAAGTGGAATGAGTCAGAGAGGCACAGAGGGCTGGAAAACATCTGCTGATCTCTCCCAACACCCATATCCTAGCCTCCTCCCTGGCCTGGATGGAGGCCTGTTTTTATAAGTAACTAATACAAACACATCTCCAGTGAAGTGAGGAAACACTTGTGACACTGCATGGCACTGTCCTGATGGTGCATCTTGGATCTTGAAAGCAGGAACACTTCCTTAGCTTCATACCATACCCTGATGCACCCTTCCCTCAGACTCCAAGAGCAGCAAGGCAGCTGCACCACTGTGGTTCCACACTGCCTGACGGGCACAGCTATAGGGACATCAGTAAAAACACCCACTCAACGTTTGAGAAGATAAGTGGATAAGTCATCATATGAATTATCTCACACAACCTTTCAAAGTTGTTATATATTTACACAAGAGGTGTGCTCTGAACCCACTCAGAGCCAGCTCAGTTGTGGCAGGTATTATGCTAACACACTATTTTATATACTGCTTATTACTGTGTATGCCAAGTCCTGGGTTGCACAAAGCTGTGCCAGTACCAGAGTTTCTCTCACAGCAATGTCTCAGAAGATTACAAGAACATTTTTATGAATAAGAGCTATTTTATAATATAAAACCTCATACATACATGGGAGCATGTGTTTATAACCAGTCTGCAAAAGAGTAACAAACATATACTGCGCCTTACAGAAAACATGTTCCTGTTTCTGTAAGGCGCAGAATTATGTGCCATTTTTTGCTAGTATGTTGTATTAGCATACCAGAATAGAAAACATCTTTATATACTGAAAATGTTTTAAATGCTCTTCTTAAAACCTGAGCACAAACACTTTGTAAAAACTACGGAGAAAATAATATGGTATCCTGTTATTACTAAGGTATAGACCCTGCCTACAAAAGGTGGGCCATTTCCTCCTGGCTGCGGAAGATGCAAAGGCATTCTTGGAGCTGCAGCCCAGGCTGGTGAGCAACAACTGGTGACCCTGATGTGATATGTCTGAGAGACCCTGAGGACCGCGACTCCCGAGCCGGAGCCAGAGGAGCCAAAGTCAGGGCCGGAGCAAGAGTCCTTTGGTAACGAAGGTAAAGCCACAAGCCCCGACGTGGTATTCACGGGAGGGAAGCGTGCTGGAGTCGGAACGAATGGACTGGGTCTCTGCTCACCGTAAAGCCTTCAATTTCCTCTAAAAACCAAAAATTGTAAAACAAAAAGGGGGAATTATGGTATCCTGTTATTACTAAGGTATAGACCCTGCCTACAAAAGGCAGGCCATTTCCTCCTGGCTGCGGAAGATGCAATGGCATCCTTGGAGTTGCAGCCCGGGCTGGTGAGCAACAAAATAATACTTGTGAAGAGGGGCTAGATAAAGGGAAATGAAAAGCTGAGTGAGCCAAACTTGGTCTCTGTATGGTGGCAGCAAAGTGAACTGTGGAGAAGAGGAGAGTGAAATCTTGTCCCTTCCCCAGCCAGAGCTCCTTTGCAACAAGCTCTGTTCCACCGCAAGCCTGCAGTGGCATACTCACAGCAGGCAGTTCTTAGCTTGCTGTATGCTGTGGTCAGTGCGGCCCGCCGGTACGTTAGTGCACGCACAGAATACAACTGTAGAAGTTGGACTATGCAAGAGTTAGGTCAGAGAAGACTTCTCTGTTAACATCCAGGTTTCCATTTACTCCGCTTTTGTATCTTTACAGAAAGATCGTATAAACTACATAACATACACAAAGATTTAAAACCTCAGTTGTAACTCCATTTTAACAACAAGCATATGCTCCCTGGGAAAAAAAGCATTAATTTAACATTGTTCTCCTAAACAAATACCCATTTCTATTCAAATTATGCACAACCAAAAAGGCTGAAATATTCTCCTTCAGCTAAATAACAGTGAAATTAAGGTTTAGGAGTATAACTGAAATTTCCATACCCTGGGCAGGGTATCACTTGTGCTCAGAGGTGACACACTATTTTTAGGACTATGACATGAGCTGCATTACTCCTAGCACATTTTGATCAAATTTTCAGAGTTAAACACTTGCTGCTCACATCTCGTACAACTGCTGCTCTAAACGCTCGGCAATATTAGGAGCACATTCCCTCAAGGTTTGTTTGTTTGAGAAAAGCTTTGGTTAAAAGCTTCAGCACAGAATCTACGTAATCTTTGATTTGCGTTTGGTAGGAGAAAAATCACCTCTCTTTAATCTCTAGTTACATGCCTCTATTATGACCTATTCTAAACTTATCTCCTGGCATAGCAAACGGAATTTCACTAAATGCATAGATAGATATTGGACACCTTGTTTCCACTTTGAGCTCAGTATGGAAGGTAACACTTACCCCTAGTAGTATGACACTAAATCTAGAGTAAGTTTTGTATTTCCATTCCACGTTTTACTTCCTCGCACCCCTTTCTCTCCACCTACTCGTCTCCCAGAAAACAGCAGAGGTCTATGCCTCTTGCTGGGTTGCCTACTCCGACAGCTGAGCCACAGAAGGGTGCAGCACTGCACAGATGGAAGGGGAACAGAGTGTGTACAGAACGTGCCAGCTAACGGAGAATCCATTTTAGATCATGCTGTTTTATTAAAGAAACACAAAGGAACAAAAAAAATCCCCCATGGCACTTAGAGTGGCCATTCGGAGAAACCTATTTCCTAAAAAACATATGGTGTACCAAAGAACTACAAATACTATTACTAGTCCCAAAACATTCTTATTCAAAAATGTCAGGCTTTGTAAATGATTGCTTGCATAGCTATCAACTTAATTACTAATTTTAATTTTTAGATAAAAGTAATATACACAATTTTATAGTCACTAAGGATATAGCTTATGCTGCTGACATAGATTGCTTAAATTTTAAGAAAAAAATCAAATACTTACTACAGTGGGATTACCGCTGCTGATCAACTGGCTGACTTCATGAAAAATACTTTTGCAGTCGATTGATTTGTCTAATGATCCCCGTTTCACTATGACCGCTACTGCTAAAAGAATCTGCTCCCGAACGTACTTTTGAAGGCTGTAAACAACATTGCAAAAATATGTTTGCAAATAATTTTTAACATCAATACTCAATAAAATGTTTAACCCCTTTCTTTTTCAAACATTTTGTGTTAATTCATAAGGGAAAGCTGACAACTCTACGGAAGTCAACTAAATGTCAACAATGGAAGATAAATTATTGTTGAAATGGTTGTGTACCACTACCTTTGGAAACAAAAGGATAGCCCAGACTATGCAGAACTCTGCATGTTCAGCAGGTTTTTTTCCCTCTACTTACTTAGGCCTTTGTAAGACATAGGTTAGAAGGAATGTTCGCAGTGACTCGATGCTAGTTTTTTCCAAGAGAATCCATTCTCTTACAACTGCTTCCATTATCGCCGTAGCAGCTTGAAAAAGGACATAGTCCACTTTACTAGTTTCTGTAGGAAAAAACAAAGGCGATTAGAGTATCAGAAGGCATACTTGTATTTATCTTGTATGTATTTCCAGGGAAAAAAAAACCATGGAATTTACTGTTATTTAATTTATTATTAAATTGAATTTTGTTGCTATGAAATCAAACAAGAAATTACACCTCAAAGGGAAGGAAAAAATAAATCATTAACCCAATTATCAAATTGGCCAATATTATCTGAGTCAGAGACTCAGGGGAAGAAAAGTTGGCGGCGCGAGGAGACTGGGCGAAAGAGTAGGAATAAGAATGCTAACACAACTGTGAAACAACAAGAACAAAGACAGACATATTTAGTCCCAGTATATTAAGAGATGAATAATTTGACAGGCATGCCAGAAATGAAGACTCCTCCATCATTTGGGTGCATGCCTTTGGCAAAAAAGCAGTGAATAAAATTACCAACCACAAAAAAAGTGTAAAGAGTCCACTTCCACCTAAAGATAACGTTTGTGTTTAATTATTAAAGCAAAAGTTTTGCAGACTGGTGTATTTCAGGTTTCCTACATTACGTTCAAGCTCCCACACGTATCTTGAGGTAACCAAAATATAACTTTCTACCAAAGTGTAGGAATCATTAGTCCTTATTATGTGAATATCTGATTACTTTATATATAGATGCGCTAAAGAAACTAGAAAAAGGGAAAAGGTGACAGTTTGGATGACTACAAAGTTCAATTTAAAGAGAAACCCCAGAATTTGACATTAATTTATATGACAATAGAAAGCTACAGAGAAATTTTATTTGGTTTTGTTCCTTTGCTTTTAAAAATTTCAACTTGGAAACAGCAGGTAGTATCTCAGTAGCCAGTTTCAAAACATTCCGAGCTCTGTAGATAACACAGAAGGAACATTCAGAACAGGTGTAGCCACAGGTGGCAAAGGCATAAAACAAAATGGTGAAATCAAATTCCTAAAAAAGTGGAGTCTGAGCTATAGTGGGCAACCTGCCAGGACTGGGTTTGTTTGAGAAAGCCTCGGTCATGAGATGATGGGCTTTACACGACTACGAAACAAACTTTCTTTCCTTAATCATATACACACAAGTTTGTAACATATATTTCCTTTATATGCAAGTTCTATATCCAAGATAGCAGCCAATTTGCTAAAATGTTTTAAAGTAATTATCAGGCTCCAAATCTAAACCCTACACAGATAAACATGCATAAATCAAAATAAATCATCTTTAAATCTACTTAGCTTAATCTGGAAAACTAAGTAACTACTTAATTAAAAGATTCATGTGTATGTTTAACACAAAAATGAGCCAAATTATTCCTGAATGGGAACTTTAATTCTGGCATTTTCTAACTTCTGGATCTTTGGCTTTTCAAACTGTACAAAGTTCACGCAAAAAAGAGAATGCTATTAAAAAAAGAGGATGGAATTTCTCCTTTGTGTCAAGTACCGCAGATGCACAACTGCAATCATTAACAGCACAGACACCAAGTGCTCGCTGTAAGCTTATAACTAGTCGGAGCACCATTATCCTCCACACGAAGTTACTAAAGAAAGACAGGACAAGTTCTGCTAGCACATTTAAAAGCTATAGGCTTACAGCAGAAGAACGTAGAGCCTCATGCTTCCTGGATTCAACTCCAGGTTTCTAAAGAAACTGTATGGTATTGGCTCTTCCCCTTTCCCTTACGCTCATCATCTGTTGCTCTCCCTGTATCGCTCACATGCTTTTCTTCCATCAACGCCATCGACATCCTTGTTATCTCTCTCCATCTCTATTCCCATTCCCATCTTGATCATTTTTTCTGATTCTTTTTAAACCCATCTACTCAGATCCTCTGGTTCCTGCCCATCCTTACCTGTACATATCCCTTCGGTACACTTTTATTCTTCATTATGAACAGCTTGTTTCCCTTCACAGTTCCTGATTTCATAATCTCTACCTCTCCCTTCTCACCTCCCAGGTGTTAACCAACTGTTCTTTCTGTCCAGATTGTACAAACGCTTACTCAAGAAGCACAAAGTTTTGGGAAAAGTCTCTCAGTTCCAGGTCCTGCCATCACAACTGCCTATTGGAGAAGTCACTGCCAGGAAAAGCCTGACCCATGTGGAAACATGCTGGTTTCACAACAGTGACAGCATATAGGCAGTTTAAGGATGTAATATTTCTAGACATCCAAAAGGCATTAAAACCAGGATCACATTCCTTCCCATCAGCCACATTTCAGAAGGGGAAAAAAAAAAGAAAAATGTCTGCAATGATGTTTAATTATTAATGTTCAATTGCATTCCCTTCTTTAAGAACAAGATGCAGTGATGTATCCCTTAGCATGGACAGTACTGCTAGGTATTTATTTCATAAATTTCCATTATTTGCTTCTGAGCAGTGACAAATACATCACTTATGAGATCAAAATGTTCTGCAAATAAAGTTAATTATGTTCTTTTGCCCACTTAAAATTCTCCAAAAATCAATGCGAAAATAAAAAGAATCAATTTTGCTGATCCATAAAGCTAAAGGTGTGGTTACAGTCTTCAGGACCAGATGAAGTACTAATATAATATACTAAATCCAGAAGAAACTCATTTGTAGAAAAAAGTTTGGTGTAGGAGAGGAACCACACCCTGCTCTATATATCACAGTGCACATTAGTAGGCCTGCAATATTGACATCACGATATTAATGAATCGCACTTCTCTAATCCAGTAAATTTAGAAATAACTTAAAAAAATACCATGGAATGAATGAAGTATGAAAATAATTGCATTTTAAATGTAATGCTAATATTTCTCTGTTTAATATGGCAAATTCTTTGAAATAAAAGTTTCTTTAGGCGTATGTTCTTTTCCACAAATTTCTAGGTTTTCCTCACCAGGTTTCAGAGTCAGCTTGTGCTGAAACTTAACCCTCGCCTGCCTCCAGCACTCCCATTTGGTCAGTATGGTGGTGCTGAGCAGGAATCTTACATGCTTACTGCTCCTGCAATTTTCAGATTGTTTAGCTGCCAAACTCTAATGAAAGTCTCTACAGTGCCTGTAAAAACAGATTTGTTTTTAAAGACTTGTAACACAACCACATTTACATAATTTCTATTAAAACCCAATAAATTTCTGATAAAAGGCAATATCTACCGATCTCTTTCCTTTCTCCACAGGTATAATCCCACAAAACTCTGAATCGATACTCTATTGCTTCTACCAGCTGGACAGAAACTTTTCTAATTTTTTTTTTTTCTTTTTACATAACAGTTGGGCTGTTAACAGCAACTTGCTAAGACATTCAACCTCAAAAACTCTCACCATGGAAGAGTTCAGCATCAGTGCAAAAACGTCGCAAAGCTATATAAAATTGTATTGCTGATAGATTTAATGGGAATCAATAAGTAATTACACTACAGGCAGTTCTACAAGCTCCATAGATTAGACAGTATTACAATAATCACGTAGCAGAGGAAATTTCAATCTATTAAATCAGTTTAGGAACTTAGCTACATGAAGTTACACCTTACAGCTTTAAAGCTGCCAGAAACAAAACCAAAGGGCAGCAATAGGCTTCACCCTCCATGAAAAGCTGCCTCATTAAAATCAAAACTAACAACTCGTATTCCCAGCTGCAGAAGAACAGCACAGCTCCAGTTACAAAAAGCAGGTACACGCTTAATTTCCTTTATTAAATCTTACCCAAAATGTGTTTGCAAACAGCAAATGGTGATTTTGATTTTCTAAATGACAAGAATATGTGCTCAGCATGTTGGCGTTGTTCATTATTGACCATGGAAGGTGGTGCCTGAAAGAAAAGGAAAGAAAGTTATCCAAGTACTACAAAACAATCCCAGTTGTAAATATACATGAGCAATGTCATGAACCTACACATATTTGCCTTGTTAAACATCAAAATCAAGTCTCTTAGTAAAATTGCCTGTTCTTTCTCAGTCATGGCCTCCTTGTATACCACTGTGTAACTGATATTGTTTGCACATAACTGTGAATATTGAGATGTGAGGCAGAGTGAATAATTCTAAGTTCTGTGTTCCTAATGATGTTTCTGATGAAAGATAAAAGTCAGATCTAAATTCAACCCAATCTTTTTTCTACTCAAACTGAAAACATCATTGCACACCACTAAATGCTGCTAAACACACTCTCAGTCACAGAAACAAAGCATTATTTTTTCTTTAGTTCTGTATTTGTTTTAAAAGTTTGAACTGTAGAATAAATTCAAGAGATTAAAAAAATCATGACTACAGATACGCTCTAAAATTAATCAGCAGTAACATACTACCCTCTAGTGTTTCACATTAAAGTTGACATCTTAAAGATTGAGTGAAGGCTTGAATTTGAGAGAGGGGTCAGCTTGTTTGGGGATGGCTACAGCAGTTCCCCAACTGCCTACATCCATCCCCTTAATTCATGGGCACCTTAAATGCTCAGGCAGCACCTGCTGCTCCACCACTGCCAAAAGCCAGCTCCACAGTGGCTTCTACCTGAAAATCAACTACAGGTAAAGCATGAAACTATGCGGTAACCTGGACCACTGAGAGGTGGGATGTTGGCTTACAGGGCACAGATGAGAGCTAACCACCTGCATTGCAGCCTCACTCCACAGAGCAACCCTGGGATCCTTCCTGCTGCCCCACAAGGTAAAAACAACCCTGCAGAAAGCCTCAGCTGTCCACAAAACGACACCTCGCTGCTCTCCACTTTTGCAATTAACATTCTCCAGTTTCTGCTGTTTGAGATTTATCTAAACAAGGACATGGCATAAAATACTCTTACTGGGGATTGACACCACAAGGCAGCATGAGCTGAACTGATCCTTGAGAAAGGAACGCGCACGCGTAGAAAAACTGCATACAAACTACAGAGCCAGGTCAAGGTGACAGAGCAGGTTATTGAACTTGAGCTGAACTTCCAAACTCCAAATTCGAGTCCTGTCTCTGGCAATCTGAGGAGAATGTGTGTGCCACATATCTTTTGGTTTTGATTTATACCTGCTGCTTTGGGACCTTCACATAAAGACCAAGGTGTTTAAATTAAGAAAAATATATTCCAGTAAATAAAAGATAACAAATCTAATTTAATTCATTCATCCTTGAGAAAACACAGACAACAGAGGATCCAAATACGAGCTAATAACACCACAGATTAAAGCTGCTGCTCTTCAATCATTTCCTCAATAATCTGACTAAATGAAGCAAAGGAAAGCAGGCTGCTGATCCTCAGATCGAGACGGTCCTAATAAACAGCTGTGCTCCTTCTTACACAGCAAATTTCTGACTCTCACAACTTTTCCTGTACAGATATTATGAATGCCTTGGGAAGGGAGAAAAAACAAATGTAGGAAAGTGGCTGCCAAAAAGCCTCATGGATGCAGAATAAATGCTCTATCCCTTCACAAATCTGTTCTATTACAGTCAGTTTGGGGCAGGACCTCCCAGGACAGCCATTTGAACATATACAGGACAGCCCAACCTTACCAGCTCTGGGGACAAATCACAGTATTTGCCCACACCCCGTTCTGGGCAGGAGGCAGTACGCATTAGGTTGCGCACCCATGCAGACGGCAGTGTGCCTTCAGTTCACGTCTGTCTTCCATGTGCTTGGAGCAGCATCTCAGGGTCCAAGTCAGAGGCTGCACACAGATGGGCACACAGAAAAACTTTTGGATATTTGGGGCATTACGCACTGCTGAACAACCGACACAGAAGTGAGCTCCTTGGCGGTACCCAAATCCTTCAAGGACATTGAGCTTCAGCAAACTCCAGCCCAACATAGAAGCCCAAACTTTTAGTAAATTTGTAAGCAAATTTAAGCTTGTAAAGAAGCAGTCTCACTGAACTGGCACATGACACTTATAGAATCATAGAACAGTTAGGGTTGGAAGGGACCTCAAAGACCATCTAGTCCCAACACCCCTGCCATGGGCAGAGACACCTTCCACTACACAAGGTTGCTCAAAGCCCCATCCAACCTGGCCTTGAACACTTCCAGGGATTGGTCATCCACGACTTCTCTGGGCAACCTGTTCCAGTGCCTCACCACCCTCTGAGTGAAAAATTTCTTCCTTAGATCTAATCTAAATCTGCCCTCTTTCAGTTTAAAGCCATTGCCCCTTGTCCTATCACTATACACCCTTGTAAAAAGTCCCTCTCCAGCTTTCCTGTAGGCCCCTTTAAGTACTGGAAGGCTGCTAGAAGGTGACCCCAAAGCCTTCTCTTCTCCAGGCTGAACAGCCCCAACTCTCTCAGCCTGTCTTCATAGGAGAGGTGCTCCAGCCCTCGGATCATCTCCTGCATGCAGCCAGCCATCAGCACGAGCTGTTCCCAACCACCCATGCTTTCTGCAATCTGAAGGACAGTACTTCTCTGTGTGGACTCTAGTGACGTTCACTGCAACAGAGCCAGCTGTACTGAATGCCAGAAGAATATTTGGAACAGGTTATCAAAAACACGGGAATGACCTATACAGCCACAGCTTGACATGCACTTCAGTCAGTGCTATCACAAATAAACCAAAACAAGCAAACAAAAAAGCAGTTCCCACTTTTTTCCCATTGCATGGACAAATATTTCTGGAAATGCCCAGATTGGGGAAAAGACCACGGAAAAGCATCCCACCAAAGGCAGGTTATTTTTATTTGGGTCAGTCCCCCAGCCTGGTTCACCATAAGCCAGCACTGCAGCCTGTGCCAGCACTGCACAGGACGTAATGGCTGGTGACATAGGCTGCTTTTTTCAGCACAATTACCATTTAAAGTACATTTAATCTCCGGCCTCTGTTGCTGTGCAATGCCATGGGAATACTCTGAAGTCTCAAGCAACACACAGCTTTCATCAATGAAGTTTCATGACAACTAAGAATCAAATTTCTTCAGACAATTGACTTATTAAAATAACTCTCTGCTACCAAAAGGAGAGAGGTCTCACTTCTTTCTTGCTCAAGTGCCAGAACCAGTGCAATGACGGGGAGAAAATGAGTGGAGTAATGTTGCCCTTGAAGCCTCACTAATTACAGTCAACTTAGAAGGAATCCTTTGGGTATGACAAAGCATAACATTTTGCAAGTCTGGGGTCATTTATATTCACATTCTTAGAGCAAGAAGAGCAAATCAGGGCTACCTGATCTTGAACTAATTTTGCATTAATGAAGCACATTTGAGTTTGTCATATAGAAATCATATCTATTTTCAGTGTTCTATAATACTTAAGGGCACTTTCAGGGACATCAGTTTTATGGAAAATACTCCCTTATGCTTACAATAACTAGAAAGGAGACCTCTAACTTCCCATTATTTTAAGTCTTCTTCTTCTCCGAAGTCTGAGTATGGAAGACCTTTGACACCTTGAAAAGGCATACAGCACATCATACTCCTGTATTAATTTTAAAAATCGCAATAATTTAATAATACATTATGCACTTAGACTCTAAAATCTGTCCAGGACAGACAAGTGGAACAGGTGAGCTTTGACAGGCCCAACACAGGCAGCAGAGGGAGCTCAGGGCTCAGCGCCTGCTGCCCTCACAGCACCTCAACAGCAGCTCTACCCCGAAAGTCCTGCTCACATCAGGCTTTAAAGGGAAGCCCAGCATATACATACTCTGTGTACGAATTTCACATTACAAGAACACTGGCTCAGGTGAGCCCAAGAGCCCTGGGAGCCAGTGCCCAGCATCCCCTCAGCACAACAGGGTTAGAAATGTACCCTAAGTACCTGTCTCGCTTGGAACGTTCCCCCAAAATACCTACATGTTCCCTGTTTGCTTTCTAATTGTCTCCATCAGACTCTTGTCTACCATCCAGCTTACAGGGAATTAAAAGCCAGTGCAGTAATGATCAGACTCTTCTGGCATGTTGAAATTGCTGCCAGCTATACTGCTTTACCTTCTGTGCTGCCTGATGGTACCACCAACACCCATCCCCTCTCTTTTGCCTTTCAAGTTAGCTACAAAAAGTTCTCCAGGACAAGGATCATCTTTCTGGTTTTAGCATAGTAAGATACTGCCCCACAATAACAGAGTTCCTATATAACACAGTATCATAAACAAACTTATATCCTTTCAGCTACCAAAGCTGTATGGATACAGCACAGGAACAGCAACAGCAGTGTCTGCTGATCAGATCCATCACTACTACTGATGCAAATGGTGATTATTCACACAAGAGAAAGAGAAACTGAAAAAAGACAAGACTAGAAACATTCTGGTAGACTAGGACTAATACTTTAAGGATCACTAAAGTTATCTGAAAGCCTGGACAGCTCACAAGAAAATAATGTAATCCCTTCCTTTTCATGTCAATCAGTTTATTAAAAAAAGTAACAGTTTGTTCTACTTCATTATGTCCTGCTATCACTAGTCTGAACAAAAAAAAAAAACCCACCCTGAAAACAAAACAAAAAGAGAGAGAAAGATTAAGGTAGGGTATTTGATGACAAAATTGCAAAGCAGCCAATAAGCATATGTTAGAAGATTTAAATCCTGCACGTGCTTACAGAAATCACATGCTTTCTCTGTATGGCTGTGAAAAACCTTTACTGTGGTTTTTCTGCACAAGGAAAAAGCATGGGAAAGCCAAGGTCTTTGCTTCCCTTCTCACTTGTCTTCTTAGAAGAACATAAATAATTGTGAAGATTCTCAAGTCATCAACAGTAAATAAGCCAGAGGAAAAAAAAAATCTTTTAAAAAAGAGCAGAAACACTAAACTTAAGGGTAAAACAGATTCTGTGAAGTCAAAAGTAGAAAACACCTTTAACACCTCACAGTCAAAAAAGAGGCCTGGGAGGAGAAAAAAAAAGAAAAAAGAGAGGTGGATGTTCTCCATATTATGGTAAATACAGTACTGAATCCTTAGCAGTCAGCACCTTTATAATATTTTGGGATTCAGGCAGACAGATGCAGTTTGAAGGAACGTGTTGGCACAGATGAAACAGAAAAGCTGTCCAAATCATAGGAACGAACACATTTTTCTGGTGTAGCATAAGCACGCTCCAACTTTCTTTATAAAGACTGGATGCACCGGGAATGACTACAGCTCCGTCTCTACATAAAGATCAGTTATGCCAAGAGCAAGTCTCTCAGTCTGCATTTCCAACGCAGGCAAGCCTTTAAAAACTTGGGCAGTGATCTCCAATGGTAGGAAGAGAGAGAGATCAGGCTCTTATATCCTTGATTAGATTGTTAATAGTTTCCTTTCACAGACTTACATATCACCCTACATTTGATTTTTCACTTTTTGTACATTAAAAAACCCCAATAAAATCAGGTTCTCTCTTGAGAGTGGGCTATCTCAGCTTACATGGGTGTTACAATGACACAACTATTTTGGAAGGACAGGAACTGTCATGTAGAACTAATCTCAAATCAGGATTTGCCTTCCTTGACTATTAGACCAGACACTTCACAAAAAAACTAAATATAACGTCCACACAATTGCTTTTTCTTTCCAGTGTGGAACCTGATAAAAACAAAACTGGATTCAGCTTTCCATCAGAAATAAAAGTTTCTCCTTAATGAATTCGAGTTCAGCACACCTCCTTAAAATCCCCCTTCTCCCCTTTCTTACTGCTACGAGACTGTTGGGAGAAATCGTATCACAGACGAAGCTCCAGCACCCTTCTCCTTACTAACAAAATAGGGGATGCTCCAACATTGTTCATAACAACTGTCTACCTCTGGCAATTTTAGTACAAGCAATCCACTGATCTGAAAAATGTAGAAGTCATAAATGCAACAAATTAACAACATTAAAGCCTCCATACAGCACCGGGTCCTTGACAGCCACAAGAGTACTGATCAGTTTTTAATTAGCTTTCCCATGTTTACTGCCTGCAACCATCCTTCTGTACGATGGGAAGATGAAGAGCACCTGACACAGTAGCACCATTTAATTCCATCAGTTTATATGTCGCCACCTTTTTCCTCTCCAGAATAACCCATCTTTGTTTCTTCCTTATATAACACAGATTTCTCATTTCTAACTTTTAGCATCTTTTTTTTCTGCTCCTCCCTTGATGGTACACCATCAATTTAAAAGATATCACATTGTTCACTGATGCTGCAAGAAAGGACAGCACAACTCAGAACAATTAAAAAGGCTAAAAAAACATTGGCATATGTTACCTAGGCAGAAACTGATTAACATAAACAGATACTACAAATGATTTACAATATTAGTTCACAGTGACACTCAGAACAGAAAAGAAATAAATATGAGAAAGGGTTAGACCAACTGGCATTTGGAAAATACACACATGACTAGGAAACATCCAGTAAAGCTACATGTGGAAAATATAAGGGGTAAAAGTAAGGGACCAGGGGGTTTGGTTTTGTTTTAAATAGTAGTTAGATGCAGATAGAGGATCTGCAGTTAGATATACGGATTCAAAACCACATGCTTAGTGCAAGCATTTCCTACTTCAGTAACATACCTTTAAATATATATATATATATAATTATGACTTGTCATGATGGCAAGTATCAAGCAAGGAAGGTAATAGAGACATGAGAAAGGTCGCAAATGGGTTGCAAAGATCAGATGTCCTCTTCACAAGACTAAAGTTGAAGACACTGTCTATCTGCCAATAACAGGCTGAAAAAGTAACACCACATCCACAGTTGATGTAATGCCTGCTTGGCCGTACTTCTGAAAACACTTTTTGGTTTAAAAAAAAAAAGTATCAAATTCCCCCCCAGGTGATTCTGTTCAGGCAGTTTCACATTGATCATCACAGACATACAAAATACAATATTTTTTAATCATATGTTAGAAGAAGTGACATTATTTTCTAAATTATTTTAGATGCCAGAGAACATTACTTATCAGTTACTTGTGGACAGTGACAGATCCTAAAATTAACAACTTCTAACATTCAACTGACATTATTATTAAAATCAATAACAGAATAGTTTTTATATTTAAGTATGATTCAGTTAACCAGTTTGCACTGTTATCTCTGCACCTTACTTTTGCTAAGAAAAATCCTGCCCATGATCTTGTATAAACGTAATTAAAGATGAGATGAACAGCGTTCATTCCTTGCAGACAGAAAAGTTTGCTAGAGACAAATCCTGATTTTTCACAGACTTTCGCTATGGCAAGACAGAAATGAATACAACTGAATTCAGCATCTTTCTACAATTACACTGAGGGAAATCTGCAAATTATCATGTCACAAAGAACAGTCACGCACTCCTCCAGACTTTGGTACTTAACAGAACAGAGACAGAGTGCACCAGAGTGTTTTAAGCTGACACCCACAGTATTCCTACCTAGAAAAACAGTCCCCTGTGAACAATACAGCCTAAACACTAGTAGGATAATGGAAAGGCAAACATGCCTGCTAAGAGAATTTTCTTGGGTTTAAAAGAAGAGATCAAATCGCTTGTACCTGCTACAACTAAAGTCAAGAAAGAACTTTCTTGCCAAAGGCAATGTTTATGTCTGCAAGTAAAGCACATTACAAACTTGACAAAGATAGGAAAAAAACCCCCAAAATCTGAGATTTCTACTGCAGTGCGACTTAAAATTCACCACAAACTCTCTCCAAACTGAGCTTCCCCAAATATGATGGGGAATCTTACCTTCCCTGCAGTCAAGAGGTAAAATAAAATTGTTCCTGACCTCTGGTCTGTGGGCC
The DNA here is from genome assembly GCF_009769465.1 of Tauraco erythrolophus. Taxonomy (NCBI): domain Eukaryota; kingdom Metazoa; phylum Chordata; class Aves; order Musophagiformes; family Musophagidae; genus Tauraco; species Tauraco erythrolophus. The sequence continues at coordinate 116,686,209 of NC_141465.1, read as the reverse complement.
GTTATCAGCTTATGAAAAACCAATTAAACACATCGGCTGTTCTTCAGAATGGTGTCTGGACTCTGTGCTGCAGAAAGCCTGGAGGCCCAACAGAGACAAGAATAAGAAACCGAATCTCTATCCATATACAAGGATAAGCAAAAGGTACCACAGACAGCAACGGCACCACCGGGTCTGGACCTTGCTGACAGCCACCATCAGGCAAGACACGCTCGGAGAATGAGGAATAAAGGAAGCCCAGATGGCTCGCCAACATGTCCCAGCAGGCAGGCAAGCCGAGTAACAGTGAGGCATATGCAAAGGAGAAACATCATGAGTGAAACCGAGAAGCATGTGCAGGGGAACACCATGTGATAGTGATAAAGTAGCTGAAGAGTATAGGCAAAAATAGAAAGAGAAAGATTTAAAAAAGGAAAAAAACATAATCAAACGCAAGGGCATGCAATAATTTTTAACTAGTGCACATACTGCATTTAGGACAGCTAAATACATTACTCTATCCATGTAAGCAATTGTTACAGCTGCAACATACCTAAATAATCAAAAGTCATAAAATTTTAACTTACTGTGCTCTTCCATTAAGACACTCAAATCCTCCTAAAAAAGATTTCTGTATCTTAAATAAAAACCACCTTAAAAGAATTACTCCCAAGTACAGTTCTGCTATATAGGTGAGTTATACAAAAGAATCAGATTCTCAGAATAAGTTTAACTCTACCGACGTCACGTCAAGCAACACACCCCAAAACTGCATTACCCTGACTTCGATGGAGTCAAGTCATAATGTGTTTCCATCCCAGTTTTACCAGTAACACTTTTAAAGTGTTTTAAATAGGCTTTTTGCTACAGCATATCATTCAGTAACTGTCACTTGCCTTATTAAAATAGCTAATAAGAGAGATTAAAATAGCTAATAAGAGATCCTATGAGGACAGGCTGAAAGAGTTGGGGCTGTTCAGCCTGGAGAAGAGGAGGCTCCAGGGTGACCTTATAGCGGTCTTCCAGTACCTCAAGGGGCCTACAAGAAAGATGGGGAGAGGCTGTTCAGTAGGGGCAGTTGTGATAGGACAAGGGGTAATGGTTTCAAAATAGAGGGAGGTAGATTCAGGTTAGATATTAGGAAAAAATTTTTTACCATAAGAGTTGTAGAACACTGGAACAGGTTGCCCAGAGAGGTGGTGGATGCTCCATCCCTGGAGACGTTCAAGGCCAGGTTGGATGAAGCCCTGAGCAACCTGATCTAGTTGGAGATATCCCTGTTCCTTGCAGGGGGGTTGGACTAGATGACCTTTGAAGGTCCCTTCCAGCCCTAACGATTCTATGATTAAATACAGGGGTCAGACACAGAGAACTGGATGATTAGACACACTTTCATTCTCAGCTATTCACCCTACTTCTCTAGCAGACACTGATACCCAACGACGCAGGGATGTCTGACCCACTCATGAAGCAGATGCCATCAGCCAACAACCTGGGCTACATGAAGATGCTCAGCTCTATAGTGTTTGGCAACTGCTTCACAAGCGAATTAGATGTTCCTGCCTTGGGCACCAGGCCAGAGGGCAGTTTAGACAACTGGTATGGATAGCAGCTTAGGCTGTCCAATTCAGATCTGTCGTTACATGACTGCCAGAGCCTTGAGTAATAGCTGAGTTACTACAGAAAACCTAGCTAGTACAATAATCAACTATGTTCCAATTGCTTCCTTTGCACTTGCTTTTTGGAACAATAATTTAAATTACCGCAGTAACTCATCTTCCAATTTAAAAGATGCTCAAGACTATTTTGGAAGATTGGTAAGAAAGATGCAATAGATTGCTTCTGACCAGACCTGCAATAGAGACGACGTGCTAGAGATTTCAGACTTTATTTAAGACTTTCTGAACAAAAACTTTTATTTAAAAAAAAATGTATTTCCAAAAAGTAATTATGATTTGAATCATTTAAACCCCAGAGTGCCCAGTATTTTTCACTACCTATTTGGAACAAATGCGTGACTGCTGGAGAAATTACCTCCTACACATCTACTCGCTCACGTCTTGCCTTCATGCAAAGACTTAACAATAGGGGAAAAAAAGACTTTTTTTTGTCTTCATATCAGATTTTGCTTTGTATTTCGAAGCTGAAGTAATTTATTAAGTCTGTTGCAAGTTAAATAGGAGATAAATTGTGGTTTGTGATAAGATCTATTCTCAGTTTTGAAATGGTCTTATATAAGATACTATATGTACACATTAATTGACTGGAGAGCCAAAGTAAATCATCATCATCATCAATATCAAAATGTTTTCAGAGATAAGACTTCTCCAAGATAAGCAACAAAAACTACCAAGATTTTACTTCTCTACTAACAATTTGATCCTCAAATATAGACTACTACATGTTCTCCACTGAAATTACCATTCATTTATGTGCACAATATACTTCACATACACGATGCATGGTAACCAGTCTACAGAGCAACTGTCCTCACTGCATGACGACATCACTTCCACTGTTCATATCTGCTTCTCAGCATCAAAACAGGTACCCAAGACCTGCTGACGGAAGAAGAGCGAGTAGGACTTGAAAGGCAAAAGGGAGAAAGGTGGAATGGAGTCTTTGTTGACGGAAGCAAGACCACAGAGGAGCAAGAGAAAAGAATTGAGGACGATGAAGGCATAGCCCTCAGTTAGCCGTGGCAGAACACTGACAAACGCATGTCTGTAGCTGGTCTACGCACCTATGTGAGCTGTTCATCCTCTATCAGTTCTGACTGTTGTTGGTCTCCTCACAGGATTCATTTAAGACTCTCTCTTTTCTGACCACTGTGCACATTGATTAACAAGAAAATCCACAAATTCAACTAAACTAACAGTACACTGACTCATGTCAACCTTCTGGAAGCATTAGGTGAACAGGATCCACCCAGACTCCATCCACTCACGGAGGACTGCTCCAGCAAGATTTGGAAAAATGACTGAATTCTGCATGGGCAATTCTGCATATCCCGAGAGTTCCAAGTTTAAATTTCTCAATGCTAGACCAATTTCACAGAGTCCCATATAAAGTAATCACAGTAGGAGCACACACGATTATCACAGACCTTACATACACTACGATCAAGATCTGGTTTTCTTTTTAAATCTTAATATTTCCTTTATAATCTCTGGGTCAAGAAAATGCTTCAGTTTGGTTCCAAGAAAATTCAGTGTAAACTTCAAGAGTCTTCCACTTGTGCAAGTTTAGGAAATGAAAACCAGGATACAGCGTAACACAACAGTGAAGACAAAATGCTTTAGAAAAGTACTAACAATAATAAGCACGGCTTAACAAAAACAGCCAGGACTGTGACAGTGAATTTCAAGATAAAGTTTTATGTCACGGAAGAACTGTTGTGACCTCTTTTCTACTCAAAAGCAGATCATAATAACGATGGTAATGACCACACTCATTTTCCAAAGCTCACAAGTTCAGATGTAGGTGATACATAACCTACTTATCAGGCTCACTGTACATCAATATTGTCAGCAACTGCACTCCTATTGCAAGAGGAACTTTCATATTCCCTCTATGTGAAGAAGCATCTTGTAGTATCTATTTTTTTCCTGTTGTCCTATTTCAAATTAAACTTGCTAAAACTACAGCTATAACCACCCATTGTTGCAGGGGTGGCATTATTTTTACTTACAGGCAGCCTTCTACAGTAAGCACGTGCAGATGGACTAGGACATCACAGGGGTAACAGGACACCACATGGGTAACCCTCCATCTGCCTCACACACACCCCCAACATAGAATCACTCCGGGAAAGATTTAAACTGAGATAACGATGCATTTTAGTTTCTGAAAGCCTTAGGCTTTGCCTCCTATCACAAAAGTGCTTCCTCTCACCAAGCTAATAAAGAAAGGCTGGCACACAGGGCAGCCAGCTTCCCTGCCAAAATTCAGGGTTTAGCACTTCCTCTTCCATCAATCTTTCTAAAATTTCAAAACCATTTTGTCCCAGCGTAGTTATTTGGAAAGAGCTGATTAAAAGTGAGATAAGGATTCCTTTAAGTTTTCAACGTTTATCTAAATTTCACATGGAAAACTCCTTTGGCTTAGTGTACTTTCAAAATGGCATGGCCTAAGACACCTACCTTTATTAACAGCTTTTAGCTGTTAGCACATTAATGGAAAGTTACAGACAGACACAAGTAAAATACACATGAAACACAATACCTGAATCATGTACGCAAACAGAAATGTAACTACAGGGAAGAGGAAATCAAGATTTAGCAAAAAAAAAAAAAAAGAGCAACAGAATAGAGGGCAGAGGAAGAAGCTCATCACCTAAGCCAGCCTGCAGGATAAGGAAGCCAAGAGGAATTGCAAAACTGAAAACAATTTTGCAAAGTGAAACACTTCTTTCACTCAAAACCAGGAAAAATTCTGGACTTTCGCTGAACACCTAGAAAAGCTCCTTTCCCTAATGTTTTGCCCATTACCGGGAAATAGCAAAAATATATCTGGAATTGTACATACTTGAGAAGACAGGATGTCATTTACTTTTGCTTTGTTTCTCTTGCGGATACAGCCTGAACCACGTTACCAAAGAAGCTACATCTCAGTATTCGCCCTCCAATACACAAAGGAGCAGGCACACCACATGTGTTTTGAGATATCCTCTTCTAAAAAGCATTTCTTTTATAAAGAAATTTTTTTCTTTACTATTCCACATGAACATATTTTGGGGTTTTGTTTAGAACAGACAATTTTTAAGACTCTTAAAGCTAAGTGCCCAAGTTCACTCTAAGAACCTGCATAAATTAGCTAAGACTCAAGCTCTGAACAGTCACAGGGCTCCACATACTTAACTGAAAAATGATTGTGAAGAAACGTGGTCATATTATATATTTTATTCTTAGCTCTGTTAGAGGGAATGTTATTGTAACATGAACAGGGGAATAGCTCCAGAAACAATATCGTAATTTCTCTTGATATTAGAATTTAATACTTACATATTCCCCACTAAACAACTCATTATCCTGAAGCTACCCAACATCTGTTCTTAATCCAACTTAAAACAACCTCACAAAACAAAGGGTTTGAAGCTAAGCCTCCCTAATTCTTTCAGGAAGACGCATGTCTGTTTTTTGGGTTGGGCTTCTGTTGTTGTTGACAGGTAAGGAAAGCACTATTCATGTTTTCTTCACCAGAGAGGAGCATACGTGTTTTGTAAACCTATTTGCACATTTTCTCAATAAAGATGCAAGACTTCGGGCATCTGGGAAGCTACCAAAAAAAGCATGGTTGATAAAAAGTCAAACAGCAGAAAGATTATTAGCAAAGCCAATAGCAGAAGTCAGTGACTGCAGAGATGATAGAGATAAGCTAAATGTGAATGGTTAAGACCTTAACAACAACAAAAAAAAAACCTAAGGTCAGTGCAGAAAACATCCAAATCTCTGTTTGCACATAAGATGAGTGAAATTTTCAAGTAATGCTTTTCAGCCACTGCTTTAAAACCACACAAACTCAGCTTTGAGACACCTAACATCAAGCCAGCACCCGTAGCTGCAAGGGGGAACATATTTCTTTCCCCCCAAGGGCTGCAGTCCTGTTGCAACAGAGACACAGATCTGGTCTCCTTTTGGGGAACTCCAGTTACTATATACACATATATACAAATAGATGCTGTGGAGGAGCCCTCATGAAATCTACCAGTTCCAAGTGTGTAAAATGCAGCTTTAAGACAAGGAGTGTAATGTAAGCGGAAACTAACTGAGCTGTAAGGCAAAACCCACAGCAGGCAGCATCGTCAGCGCAAACAGTACCTGGGTAAAGTCACGCTAAGACGAATGAGGAACTGACTGAAGGGCCCATGTGATGCCAAGACCACTGATACAAGCCCACGTTGTGGCAGACTGAGTTCAGAAAAGTTCATTCCAAAACCTTGAAGATCATCCATTTGCAAAGCCAGACAAAATCAGCAAAAAGAGAAAAGGACCCTGCCTTTGCTGCATGCCCAAGGCAGAGAAGCTACACAAAATCATAGAAGGTTTGAGTTGGAAGGGACCTCAAAGATCATCTAGTTCCAATCCCCCTGCCATGGGCAGGGACACCTTCCACTACAGCAGGCTGCCCAAAGCCTCATCCAACCTGGCCTTCAACACTTCCAGGGATGAGGCATCCACAACTTCTCTGGGCAACCTGTTCCAGTGCTTCACCACCCTCATTGTAAAAAATTTCTTCCTTACATCTAGTCGAAATCTCCCCTCTTTCAATTTAAAGCTGTTGCCCCTTGTCCTATCACTACACACCCTTGTAAAAAGACCTCCAGCTTTCTTGTAGCCCTTTTAGGTACTGGAAGGCTACTAGAAGATCTCCCTGGAGCCTTCTCTTCTCCAGGCTGAAAAGCTTCAACTCTCTCAGCGTGTCTTCATAGGAGAGGTGTTCCAGCCCTTGGATCATCTTCATGGCCCTTCTTTGGACTTGCTCCAGCAGCTCCATGTCCTTCTTATGTTGGGGGCCCCAGAGCTGAAGGCAGTACTGCAGGTGGGGTCTCACAAGAGCAGAGCAGAGGCGCAGAGTCACCTCCCTCGACCTGCTGGCCATGCTCCTTTGGATGCAGCCCAGGATACGGTTGGCTTTCTGGGCTGCAAACGCATATTGCCAGCTCATGTTGAGCTTCTCATCAACCAACACCCCCAAGCCCTTCTCCTCAGGGCTGCTCTCAATCCATTCTCCGCGCAGCCTGTACTTGTGCTTGGGATTGCCCCAACCCATGTGTAGGACGTTGCACTTGGCCTTGTTGAACTTCATGAGGTTCTCACAGGCCCACCTCTCCAGCTTGTCAAGGTCTCCCTGGATGGCATCCCTTTCCTCCTGTGTGTCGACCACACCACACAACTTTGTGTTGTCACCAAACTTGCTGAGGGTGCACTCGATGAGGGTGCACTGTCCATGTCAATGACAAAGATGTTAAACAGCACTGGCCCCTGTACCAATCAGTGAGGAACACCACTCATCACTGGCCTCCACTTGGACATCGAGCCCATTCACTGCAACTCTTTGAGATTCTAGTCCAGAGAGGACCCCAGATTGATGATGTTTGTCCCACATGACCAGCGTGATACAAGACTGTCCCCCATCCCCAGCCTAGTGGCCTATGGAGGTATAACTTCTCTTGTGCTGCCAACGTCACAGAAAGGTGACAGTTCTGCAGTAACTCATCAACAAGCGTGTAAATGAGCCAGCGTGGTTTGTGTTGGCACCATTGTTACTGCTGTTGTGTTAGCTTTGTTACTGTTCACTATCATCACTAACACCACAATTAACAATAGCTGGAATATTGTTTTATAATACTAAAGGATGGTATAACTCAATGTTGGTTATCATCCAATTGCACCATTAATCCCTGTACAAACTGACGTTTACGTCCCAGAGCCACAGATGCCCCGTGGCACTGGCCAATTCACCAGCCCCTGCAGTACACCCAACTACTGGATTTTCAGGCTCTGTTAATGATGCTGCAACCTGTTTTGTGAATTCTACAAACTGCCTCTGCCCTCCTTCACCTGTTGTTGGGCAAAAACCTCAGCAGCCAGGACATTCATTTGTGATGTGAAAGAGCAGAATTCAGGGTCCTTCCAAAGCAGCCTGAAGAACTGATTGAACATGGCTCATCCACCTCTTGGTGTCTTAAAAGCTACCAAGTTACCAATTATCAAGGAAAACTGGAAACACAAAGTCAAGGTCAGGTTGGATGAGGCTTTGGGCAACCTGGTGTAGTGGAGGGTTTCCCTGCCCATGGCAGGGGGGCTGGAACTAGATGATCTTTGAGGCCCCTTCCAACCCTAACCATTCTATGATTCTATGATATCACCCACTCCAGTAAAGCCTCAATGCCATACAACAGCAAGCCCCCAAAACACGAGCACTCCAAGCATTACTCTTACCAGGAAAATAGAATACTTCAGTGAAGTACACAAAAGACAAGTATCATGTAACTTTTCTGCAGCGTTTCCCATGAACAGATTTCAAAATACATTCATGAAACACGCTGGTACTATTCTTTTCCTTTATCACAATAGGATCCTAGGATTCTGGTTAACAGAAGTGAACAGGGGTTGCCTCTCCAGAACTCCAAGGCTGTGGTTCCCAGAGGGGCAATGCAGTGATGGACAGCTTCTTCCTCTCCTTCCAACCATGCTAATTCCTCTCCATTCCTTCACGTACATTATAAACATTATCTCGAGCTAGCTTTGGCAAGTGGCAGGTCCTTCTGTGAGCCAGTTTGGCTCTCTAAACTCAATATAATCAACTCAGAAAAAAAAAAAAGACAAGTAATGGTTTTCCTCAGACACTCCCTGTTAGGCTGGTTTAGGCTTCTGGGAAAACGTAGCCTATGTCTGCATCATGCTTACAAGCCTGGGATTGCAGGTGTTCATCGCCTTGTCCAAGCCTTTTGAAATCCCAGGGATCGTCATCATAAACAGTAAAATTCCATGGCAAAACACCTTTATGCACTTCATTGATTTCACAGCCACATATTAATTATACAAAGCCTTCAAGAAACCCTAGCATGAGGCTTATTTTCAACACTACTACAGCCGTGCCTCTAACATTTTGCACAGCTGCACATAACGCAGTTGGACTGCATGAGGATAAACACTGCAATGCATAACTTCAGCACAAACCATGATATATCTGTAGCCTTTCTTTATATTCACTTTTATAGTTCTGGAAATTTTGAATTTGGTAGGCACCACTAAACCAATTTATCCAACTTCTAGAGTAAAAAAAAAAGCAATAAAACTTCATTCACTTGCTCCTATAGCAATCCAAATAACTTTGTGTATTTTCCATTAAAAAAAAGAAAATCAGTCCAGATCTGAAGATAAAGAGAATCTGCTGCTGCCTAAGTGATTTAACAGCGTAATTTCACCAAAGTTTCTTTTAGGAACACAGGCAACCTTTTTCCTTTGGGTCAAGATAGCAACATTGTTTATAATGCAACATAGTAAAAATTACCAGAATCAAAAAATCTTTTCCTCTTGCATCCCCTTGCCAAGCCAGTTCACCATGCAGCCACTGAGGTGGGTGCAGTACCACCCTGTTTTGGTAGAGCCAAAGGCAGCACTGTACAGCTGCCACTCACCATTAAGTCCTAGAAATAGGTACATTTGGGGGTTTCCTTTTTTGGAGGCAGGGAAAGAAAAGAACAGGGATTATTTAAAATATTTCCTCCTGCCAGCTCTCCCCCATTTCTTAAATTCCCCATTCTAGCAACTACTCCCTATTCAACAGGATGTTTTAGACAGACTTTAAAGGAATGAAAAAGAACTGAAGACCCACATCTGACATCCTCCCTTCTACGCTGCATCTCCCAGTGCATACGCAGTTTCATGCCTCTCACACACCCCACCATGCATCAAAATCGCTCCGAATGCTACCACATTCCCTTTACCAGGTCATTGCCCCAGTACAGGCATTAGTTCCACTTTGTTTTGTTCTGGGGAAGCCAAGGAGACTTGGAAAGCAGGAAAGGAGATAGATATGAAGAATACATTTTCTCCTGGTAAAACAGAGAAGGATATGATCATCAAAATTCAGAATTCCACCTCTACATCAAGCCAGGACACAGAAGTGGAGACCTTATGTATATCTAATCCAGATAGACTTTTTAGTATTCAAATAGTGTCAGAAATTTATGAAAAGGAATATATTACTTAGCTGCTTGTGACAGCATCAGCCCAACTTAATAATCAAGAGAATTTCTTCCACCCTTCCATATGGAAAGCTGTTAATTAACTAATGAACACAGATTAGGATAACAACAATAAGACTCTTAGGAAGCAGGTTAAAGGGAAGACAGCAGTAGGTAGGGCCTGAAGAATTATCCAGATGGAGTTACAGACTAATGAAGCTCCCCAGCAGACGAATCTAGGAGCAGACACATAGCATTGTCATTGACGAGACAGAATAAAATATACGCATATGCCAATGCAACAGTGACACGTCAGATGAGCATAAAACATCATCTTGATTTAAAGATGAATACTCCCTCTGTGAAACAATCAGGGGAAATAAACTCTAAGCATGAAGAATCTCATTTCACTAGATTTTCACTTCATCAGATGCTATGTTTGCTTTTCGAAAATACCAGAATCTGTATCAATCCTCATATTCCTGTTCTCAACTCCTCACCCTTAGTACCATGTGTTTCAGGTATGCTCCATGCACGTTTGTTCTCAGCTTCTAGGTAAGCTTCATTAGCATGCTGCGCAATGCCGGTACTTACCTCCCAAGCTGTAATCTGAACCGTGTGCCTGTAAAAATGCATCAACCATACCAGTTCTTAAGCAAAAGGAGGAAAAACTATACATACATATGATGAAGTCTAAGTAACTTAGCAGTGCTCCAGAGAAAGATCTGGACTGTTTGGGCATAGTCCCCTGAAAACATCACCTTGCTGCTCTGAAGTAATAAAGAAAAGTACTGTTAAGTACTAGTATGAAAGGAATACAGAGGAATACCAAAATTTTACAGCCATCTAAATCCTCACGTACTCACATCACAAAAGAATGCAGTTCTGGTTAGTCCATCTCAAAAATGGTATCATAAATCTAAAAAGCTACAGAGGAGTACAGGGATGATTAGATATATGGGGAATCTCCCACATGAAAAACTGACAAGATCGTTCAGTTTAGCTAACAGATGACTGGAGGATGCAATATGATAAAGAGCTATAAAAATCACAAAGGATACTGTAGCAGAAAAATCAGAACAATGATCTCGTATTTCTCATAATTCAAGAAATTAATTAAATTATCAAACAGTAGGCTTCTCTCAAATAAAATAACATTGGGGGTTTTTCCAAAAACACCTGTTAAACTCACTACCAGACAAGTATAATATAAAAACTAGGAAAATAAAAAATACAAATGAATTCCAAAAACAACTGGAGACATTCGTGAAAGAAAAGCTGACCAACAATCATTAAACACAATGACAGTATCTTGAGCTCTTAAAACCGCTAATTCAAATAAGGTAAAGGGTATACTAGAGAAAGGATTATCCTTATTTTTCAGACCCTTTCTCTAAAGCAGCAGCAAGAGGCTGTCACTGGAAACAGAACTCAGCTAGGCAGATGTTTGGTCTAATCCAGACATAATATAGCACACATCCAGCTTGTTTTGCTGGGTGATGACTTGGACGACTTCAACAAATTCTCAGCACTGCAATGATTCACTTGTCTTCCGACAGGTAACGTGCTATAACAAAATCAGAGCTAGTCCATCTCTTCCTTTCACTCTTACTATTAGTCATGCCTTACAGTCTGAAAAATTGCCCTGCAACACAGACAGGCTGCAATGAGAAACTGAACATCCTCAGTCCTCAAGGAGGACTGTCATGGTCCTGAACTCCAAGAAAAGTAGGTTAAAAAAAAAAGCCAACCATACAAATTGTCAGAGTAGGTGATATAAACAATTAGTTCTTGGGTTTTAAGGATACTAATGTGCTCCCTTGTGCTCTTATTCTATAAGATTATCTCAATATCTGAAAGAGAAGTTTGTTTGACCAGTGTCAGACTACCCAATTTTAGCCTGAAATCTCCCTCAGAAGGGAAGGATAAGGCACAAACTAAGTAGTACCTTGAGAAGATGGTAATGTGTGGATCCCCACTGTTCCCAAAACAAACCACAGTGAAATGAGAACACTTACAAACTTCTAAAGGGAATTCTTCTGCAAAAGCCTTTGCTCAACTGTTCTTGAACCTGCTAATGCTACCCAGACCCATGTTGCACAGAACAGTTTAGGATGACAGGGACATCTGGATCTTACTTGGCTCAATCCCCTGCCCAAAAGAGAACTCACCGACCATGCTTACTGTGGTTTGGGTTTTTTTTTTTTGCCTTCTCTCCAGCTGGAATTTCCCTTTCTGAAACTTGTAACCTTGTCTTTTCACTGTGCACCTCTGAGAAAAGTCTGGCATTTCTAATATCAAGACAGTCTGACTTAGCAAGTAAATTGTACAGTGAAGGTATATGACACACTTGAGCCAACCTGACGGCTCACTGCTGCTAATAGGGGCAGTCCAGCCCTGTACATGTCCGACAACTTAATTTCAGCCCCTCCATGCTAGCTCTGCAACTGAAATGGCTGCACAGATAGCAAATTCATCTTGCTAACTTGACAGAAATCCATTCCCTTGTTTAATTCCTATGTCATCTCACCAATATTAATATGTTCATCACAGAGTCACATGGGAGAAAGTGGAGCTGCAGGCAGGAACAGAACAACCCCTTTTGGAGGGGGACGGGGGGAGACAAGCTATAACCTGTGACTTTAGATTTAGGTGTCACAGAACATCACATGCTAAAACATTTTAACCTGCTTTATTAAACTCCCATCAACAACTAAACAGTCTTACGCATGCTTCCTACTTCATCCTCTCACCTATGGGATGCCATTTACATTTTTTTCCTTAGTAATACAACCTATGTCTTCTCTCATCCATGAGAATAGCTATTAAAACAGTGCCTAACTGATACAAATTATATTCTGCATTAATTACCACCTGAGCTAAACAGAACATAATAGATAGGAACCACATACATACATAACCATACATTTGGTTAGGGGATGCCATGCCAGTTGGAAACAGAGGAGCAGTAAATTCATTCAGCTCATGCAGATGCTCGTGTATGGTCTTCACCAAGCCAAAGTCACACAGGTGAAAGGTGTATATCAGCCTACGGCACTGAACAGCCACACAGCATTTTACACTTTAAGTTACAAGGCACTACAGGGACCTTACTTCAAGTAAACACCCTTAGATTTGCTGGGAAGGAATTAAGTACCCAAGAAGTGCATACATTCCAATATAGCAAATACTCTCACACCACAGAAAACTGCCACAGGACCAGCATTCAAAGTCATATTTGGCAGCTAATGGCAACTCAACTTCATCTTTTATAACAACTCTTCAACTTACATAAAATTTCAATCGTTTTCCAAACTAAGCTTTGTGAACGTGGGCTTCCTAGAACGTGCTGAAAGGCATTACTAGTAACCAAGGAAAAGCATTTCTATACAGCTGCAGAGGAGCTTGGTGAGAGAACACATTGAATCATTCCAGTTTTCATACATTGCATGCCACGGTTTGCGAAGTCCATAAAGACCAGTGATTTATGAGATCAGAACTAACGTTATCTCTTATATGACATATAAGAGATATGTCATATGTCTTATATGACATATAAGCAGTTTTCCAAAGGAAAACTCGACTAATACAGAGCAATTACAAAAAAAAAAAAACACACTATGAAAATATTTATCAAAGATTGAGAGAGGTCATGGTAATCCATGCTTACCCTCAAGGAAAGTTAATTAAACACATTCAGGTTTTTTTATTAGCATGTCTGAATTCCTCTAGCCCATTACTCTCCCCCAAGACTCAGATTTCAGTTTGAAATCAAGAGAAGTATCACATACACCAACCCCATTCCCTGCTCCATCCTCAGATATGTTGCATCACCTTTGAAGCCTCCCTAGCCAACTGTATTATTTTGCATAGATTGCTACTCATCTCAGCTGGCACATGAAAATCCCACTGAATCCCTCCACCATTCCCTGCCCAGTTAAACCTTGCTGCCATCTATTGTCAGACCATTCGCAGCTCTGCCCTTTCCCATCACTCCAGGTACAGCTCCAGTGCAAGGTGTCAGCCTCTACATGACCTCCACTACTAGCACCAGTTTCACCACCCTCCCCCCAGATCCTCAGATTTTTACATAAGTACCTTTCTAAGCGATCCCACAAGTTCATTTGATCAGTTCACACCTCTTAACTGCTACACACAGTTACTTCTTGCCCTCATCCCCGAGTAGACGTTTTACCAGATTTTACCAAACAGTGCAGTCCTCTAGCTAAATTAAATTAAGATCGTCAGTGTTCAGGCGTAGTCCTGAAACATGATTCAGCCTTTGTTTTTCCACAGTTGCGAGTGAGAAAGAACAGGAGCAAAGCACATAACCCTTTCAGTCTCTGCGCTCCTCCTCTCCTTCGTCACTCCAACAACCTGGTGATTTTTGAGAAGAAACACAGAGCAATTACCCTAAGCAGTTCTCACAGCTCTTCTAGAGCCAAATCAGCTTAAAGCCTGATTCTGCGTCCTTAACCTCATGGGTAGCCTTAGTAAATATCTCTGGTTTATGCAGCTTCCTCAGGAAGAGCCATCTAACTAATGCTTGTTAGTTCAGTGTTGTCTATGAGACTTCCAAGAGCAGCTGTGGAAAAGAAAAAAGAAGAACAAGAAAAAGCTAATGACCACAACAAGTCAGCTTCATACTGTCAGAGGCTGGAGGGAGAGAGGAAGCTAGAAATTCAACACGGATCCTAACAACCATGTGCCTACAGACCTGAGACTCAGTTTTACCAGCAAGTTTAGCACCTATTTTTCAACAGAAAAATTTTTCAATTTTTCATACATTACCATAAAAGTTTTGCATCTTTTCACTGTAATAATATTTTTATTTACTTAAACTCCACATTAAGTTGCATTTCCCCTCTACGGCAGCAGGGCTTAGGCTACGGAGACTATGCCAACACAACTAGCATTAAGTTTTCTAGCACAGATGTGAAACTTTGGACATGTCACTCCATGTGCTATTAGTTTGATACTGAAAACTACCTAACCGCCAGCTTCCTTCCACACACGTGTTCTGTCTCATAATAACACTTATTACGTATTTCCCCTACGCAGTCAGACGCTTCTGGTAATCACAGCGACTGTGTTATTTTTAAAACTGAGATACATAGACACTATGAGAACGTCCCATAGTCTACACAGTCATGTTTCGCAAAGGCACGTATGAAACAAAAGCAACTCAAAGCTTAAAACGCATCGCTGTTTGCATACTTTGAGAAGTTTTTTCTCAAAGGATCGGTGCTTGTTGCTAAGCTGCCCGCCTTTAATTTCCTGTTTGGGAATACAGTCAATGTTTTTTAGGCTTTGATTTCCCAAGGAATAACACACAAGTATTTTGATGAGGACACCCGTGAGTAAAATGAAACGCCTGTTGCTTCACAGTCAGGCTGCTTCAGCAAGACAATAAACTCACAATCATTCGAGCTCTGGTCATTGATCAATTATCGATACCAGGCAAACTTTCCTACTGTTTGCTTGGTTCGCGTGAAATCTCTTTGATACCGACAACTTCAAAACTTTGTTTCTGTTGGAATCACACTTCGGTAAGACAAATTTTGCGTGAGGAAAGCTTTAAGCTAGTCATTTTTAGAAGATCTGCAAGTAAGGCCTGTAAACAACAGCGGCCAACATACAGCTTTTCATTCAAAGGAACAAAAAACTTTCACAAGGACATGCGACCGGGACATTTGAGCATCAACAGTCGCGATAAACGTTTAGCTCCATCACAATCCTGATCTTCGCCGCGCGGACTTTCTCTTCCTTGCCACCATGGAAGGCAGCACGAACAGTTAACTGCTAATAAAAAGACCGGGGCGTGAAGCACCACGGAGCGCTCTGCTTCCACGCCGCAGCAGCACCGTGAGCCTCCGGCTGCCCCGTGCTCCGCCACTGGAAGGAAAACTCTGGAAAGGAGCGGCGCTCAGCCCGCAGTTGGCGGCACTTCTGAGGTCGCCTCCGCGCTGCCGACGGAGCCCCGCTGCCCGCGCCGGGGACAGGGCACGACCTCCCACCGCCGCCGGGGGAAGCGCCCCGGGGCCCCGGCCCCCGCCGCGGGGAGGGAAGAGTTGCCGACCGGCAACTTCGGCGCGGGTTTCCGCGGTGGACAATGGCGGTGCGAGGGGCTAGGGGCGTGGGGTACAGGACGGGACACCCCGCCGCGGCGGGGAGCTCGGCGCGCCGGCTGCCTGCCCGGGGAGGAGCAGAGCGGGCGGCACATGGAGGACCGGCGCGGCGTGCGCGGCGGGGGCCGAGCCCGGCTGCGGGGTGACAGGGACAAGCCGGTGCGGCGGCGGCCGCCCGGGCAGCGGGAGGAGGCGGGGAGGGGGCGGCGGAGGCGCCGCACCCCGCCGGGCTGCGCCCCGAGCCCCGCGCCTGAGGGGTCGAGGGCGGCGGGAGGTTCCGCGGGTGGCGGGGAAGGGGGAGGGGGGGGGGGGGGCAGGGGCCGGCGCGGGCGCCCCCGCCGCCAGGCGCCGCTCCGGGCGCGGCGCGTGCCGCCGCCCGCCTCACCATCAGCACTTTGGCCGCGTTCTCCAGCTGGGCGATCACCTCCGGGCCCCCCCCCGCCGCCGCGGCCGCCGCCATCATGGTCTCTCTTCAATGACGCGCCATGCGCTGCATTCTGGGACGAGGCGGCCGCGCAGCCAATCCCGGGCGCGGCGCGGACCGGCCCGGCCCCGGCGCACGGGCGGAGCGGCGGCTCTGCCGCCGCAGCGTGACCGCCGGCCGCCAGCCGGGGGGGGCCGTGCGGCGCGGCCGGAGACAGCCCCTACCCCTGCGCGCCGCGCACCTTCTCACCTCCCCACCTCCCCTCCCCTCCCCTCCCGCCCGCCTCCGGGGCGGGCCCGGCCCGGTCCGGCGCACGCGGCGGGGCGTGCGGAGCTGCGGGGCGGAGCCCGTCGTCGCCGCCGGTTCGAGGCCGCCGCACCTGCCGGGCCCCGCGGCTGCGCCCGCTCCGCGTGTGGGCGGAGGAGCGCTCCAAGGCCTCCTGGGCCGCGCCAGGGAAAGCTGGCTGAGGCGGGAGCGTCGGGAGCGCGGGGTGAGACCGGAGCGCGGGACTCGTTTGGGTGCTGCCCGGTTCGGTCGCGTTCACCGCGCCGGTGAGCTCGGGTGTTGGTGAGACCGCGGGCAGCAGCTGCTCGCGGTCCCTTGTGTTCAGCGGTGCTTGCAGGTTTTTAGTGGGATGAGAAGGATTAACTTTTAAATCACAGCTCAGAAAGTGATGGGGAGTGGAGAAGGTGTCTGGTGTCTTTACAAATGAGACTGCTTTCTGGCAGGCAAAAATAAAAAGTCAAGGTTTAAAACTGATCTAAAATATGTTTTTCTTCCACGTAACTCCATCTGGAGCTCACTTTACGTTGTTGGATGTGAGTTACAGGACAGCATCACCTCTGAAAAATGTGCTGGAGAAAACGTTGTTACGTTGTTGTACACCCGTAGGAGCAAAGGACACTAGGATTATGCCTTCACTGGTGTTTCATTTTGGTTTAGAAGCTTGTCTTTTAAACAAATCTGATGGTTTCCAGTTCAGTTTGCATGCTGGAGCAGACTTGAAGCTTTGATACCCTCAGATGGACCTAAATTGGAAGATCTGCAACTACCAAGGAGTATTCGAAACATGCAGGACCAGACTAGATATCATTCAGTGTAAGTCCCTCACTGTGTGGACCACTGAGCAGCATCAGATCCGACTAGACGACTACACTTGACTTAACAACAGTCAGGTATTTCCAACCGTATATCCCCCGTTCTCCCAACCTTGAGAAGACATTAGCTGACCTCTAGTGCTGATGTTATGCAAAGTGTGGAACATAGTGGCCAACTGAGCAGGCTGATTGGAGTGTTGAATGCTCACAGTCTGTTCACATAAACCGAGTGTAACTGTCCAGGTGATACAATGTAATAGCCAAAGGCAGAAGGAAATGGGATGACAGCAAGAAATACATTTTACCTATTCAAAAGAAGAATGAAAGCATTTTTCTCCCAAGAAGTGGCAGCTTTCACTGATGAAGGGGGCATGGCAGTGCTCACTACTAAAAAAGACTGGAAGTAGCAATAGAACCATGTAAAAGATTGATTTTGTGGTTTCCCTAGGATGTAATGTAATTCATGCTAAAACATTAAATGTATTTCAGGGTGACATTTAACGTCACTGTTGAAGAACTAGAGGAGATCAGCAGGGCTGCACTGAAAGGAGAGATGAGTATAAGGAAAATTGAACTCACAGTCAGAGATGGAGGAGTTCAAAGGTAGTGAAAGTGTGACAGCATGCTTAAGTCCTGAAGTGTGTTTATTGGGCAAACAGTGCAATGTGCAATGAGTCTTACTCTGAAGAACAGTAAAACAAGATCTAGAGACTTAGAAGTTTGTGTACAAAGAGATAATATAAAAAAACCTCTGAAGATTATGGGAAAAGTTGGTTTAAAGAATTCTATGTTCAGTAAAGGACTACTTCATTTGAGTATTTGTGTACTTGTAGCTTGTATTCTGTCTGGTTTAGCCTCAGATGGCAACTAAGCACCACACAGCTGCTTGCTCACTTCTGCTTCCCCTGAACCCCCTCCCTCAGTGTGGTGGAGAGGAGAAAAATGTGACAAAAGGCTGGAGGGTTGAGATAACAGGGAGGGATCACCCACCAGCCATGGCCCCAGGCAAAACAGACTCCATGTGGGGACAAATCAATTAACTCTGTTACCAGTCACTTCAGCGAGGATAATGAGAAACAAAGCCAGATTTTAAAAACACCTTCCCCCACCCCTCCCTTCATCCCAGCTCTACCTCCTCCCCCCAGCGGCACAGGGGACAGGAATGGGAGTTGCAGGTACATTTGTCACAGCTGTTTCTGCTGCTCCTTCCTCAGGGGGAGGACTCCTTACACTCTTTCCCTACTCCAACATGGGGACCCTTCTCACAGGAAACAGTTCTCCATGAATTTCTCCAACCTGAGTCCTTCCCATGGAATCCAGTCCTTTACCCATCAAACTGTTGTTGACAACAGTTGGCAACAAACTGGCCTTGTCTCTAACTCTGTCTCCTGTGTGGGCCTTGCCTCTGACTCTGTCTTCTATTCCTGGCTAGACTTTCTGGCTGCATCCTGGACCTGACTTATTTTCTTGCCTTGCCTCAGACTCTCAAGAAGACCTGTCACCAACCCAGCCCAGCCCAATCCTGTGGGACTGCACCCTGCTTGGTGAGGGCACTGCCCTGCCTGTCCTGTGGTCAGCCTCCATTCCCAGCTTATCCACCCTCATGGAGCGGCCATGCTCTTGTTTTCCATGAAACAGTCCACCAGAATCTCCAGATTCCTTTTTCAGTCAGTCATCAGTCTATACCAACCCTAACCATTCTATGATTCTATACTGCTGTGGTGGTTATTCCATCTCAGGTAGGGTATGACACCTTAGGATCCGCCTGTTGGTTCCCTGAATAGGCACAGTGGTTTGATCAACCTGTATCTCTCCCTTCTGCCCCTGAAGTTGTCTATTTGAGCATACTTCAAAAATAACATGTTCATTAAATCTACCATTTCTTCACAAATGTGTACAATACGTGCAGACAAAATCTTGCATTTTACCATATCCTCATCAGGTGCATCTTGCCCTCATTTCCAGTGGAAGGACTGAGCGTATAATCTGCAGTAAAATTGAATGTGTTCAAGCAGTCACATTTTCTCTCAGCTACATTGCAATCTCGATGTTCTTTTGGCTAGTCCTAGAAAAGCTGATTGTTCATTTATCTTGTCAGAGTGAATGCTGAAGCTATTTCTGCTGTTGGCTAAAAAAGATGCATCACGTTCTTCCTTAATGCTTCCCTCTTTTGTGGTGTTAATACTCTTAAAATAGTTCAAAGCTTTTGGACTCACTGCCAGAAAAAAAAGTGTTGCCGGTAATGGAGCCTGTGCTTCCTCCTCAAGCAGCCCTTTTCTGGCTTGCTTTCTTCCATGGCCGAAAATATCCAAATAGTGCTAGTTTTGGATAAAGATTAAAATGTTAAGGCAAATGAGCCAACCATTTGTAGTAAAACAGTTATGAATTAGGTTTTTTTTGCTTATTTTTTGGTTTTCTTTAAATATGTGTTGATTGGACAGTCCTGTGCACACACACAGTAACACTAGGAAAGACCTGTTGTAGTCAGGAGCATCCGACAAAGTCTGAGGTAAGGAAATAGAAGTGACTGAGCACTAAGTTAAATGAGATAAGGAAATCAAACTCAGTAGGGAAATGGATCACTAATACGCAAGAGCCGTGACAATTGGCAGCTTGCAAGTGGCAAGCTTGGGAGGAATTAATGTTTCATCATTGGTTAGACAGAAGCTTTCAGAGCCATCCTTTCCTATCAGGACATGCATCTTGATTTATTTCATATTCTTGGTTTCTTGGTGTTCTTAAGACTGTTTCCTGACTGTTTCCCAAATATGTTCAAGAGATCTCTTCCTATATAGCCTGCACTTATTTTTCCAGTAGACTTCATTTCTCTGGCCAGGCCATCCAGTTTGTTTCCTTTCCCACGTGCCTTTTTCCTAACATCTGCCTTCACTGGCTGGATTTCTGCAACAAATCCTGCAACAAACCGTGCAACAAATTCAGCAAATAAATTGCAAATAAATTCTGCAATAAATTCCTGCAATACTTTCTGTTTTATTGGTGGCTTTTAACCAGCACATAGCAGAAGTCTGTTCAGAGTAGTGTCTCCGGTACTAGCTATTCCAGCTGTGGTAGTCTGTGATGCTCATCTCCAGTGACACAGGAGATCTCCCAACGGTGTGAACTACTTGACAGGGTGTCGTGGTTTAACCCAGCTGGCAACTAAACATCACACAGCCGCTCACTCACCCTCCCCCATCTCTGGGGAAAGGGGAAGAGAATTAAAGGGGAAAAGGGAAGGAGACTCAGGTTGAGAAAAGAACAATTTAATAATAATAATTTTAAATTAATAGTGATAAAATAAAAATAATAATATATAAATATATATATTGATAATAATATATACAAACAAGTGATGCACAGTATAATTGCTCACCACTTGATGACCAACACCCATCCCATCTCGTCCTGGCAAACAGTCCTGAAACAGATAAGTTCCGACACCACAATCCCAGACAAGCGAGAGACCTGAAAAGTGAGTGAGAGAGAGACCTCCAAGAGACCAAGAGTCCAAGGGAGCCCTCAGAAGAGAGTTCCCAAGCTTCCCGGCCAACCCTTACCTGTATAGTGGGCATGACGCTGCATGATATGAATATTTCATTGGCCAATTTGGCCTTCAATCCTAAATCTAAGTTCAAATCATAAGGGCAGTTGTGGACTCTCCATCCCGGCCATGCATCCCCCCAGCCTGTTGTGCTCCTGCACACTGGCAAAACATGGGAAGCTGAAAGGTCCCTGATGTCTCAGTGCCAACTATAAACATCAGTGCGCTATCACCATTCTTCTCCTAAGGAATCTCAGACTAAATCCAAAACACAAAGCTCTTATAGCTGCTAAAAAGAAAAACTAACTCTGTTCCAGTCAAAACCAGGACATAGGGTCACTTCAAACGATGCTGCTTAATTCCTTCAGACACCCCGGCTAGATTTCTATACGAGTGGCCTTAGTCAAGGTGCATAGACACATAAGTCACTGTTTCCCTCTTGAGCAAAAGCTTCTGCCAAAATTATCATAAGCAAGTCTGGTAGTGCCAGTCAATGCTGTTGGTCAATGCTTCCTATTATGAACCCAGTTCTCAATTGCGTTTAAGTTGGGCAAAGTTTAAAATTTTGGGAATATAGATTTCTGTGCAAGATGTTACAAGCTTAAAGAATACACACACTTACACTAAAATGGTGTTCACTTGTGAGAACAAAGCTGGGAAAAATGAAGTTGAAAGATTGAACTGAGGCTTTTGCAGAAAGCAGTTTTATTTGAAAAATGGGTTTAATGCTTGAGAAAGAGCAAAAATTTGATTGGAAGGTGTTTCTTCTCATACCCGATAATTGACCTGTGTTTGGCCACGTTTGAACTAATAAACAGAGAAGGCTCACACGTGCTTGATTTGATTAAGCAAACGTAGCCTGCAGATTTCCCTTCTCAATGACAATACATCTTGATGTTCACAGAGGGTCTCAGAACAATCCTTTCCCTCACAGCTCTCAGGCATGTCTGGATGGCATGTCTCATCCTCCAGAGCATGCTGCGGCCCCTCACAGCTTTTGGTTCTGGCTGAAGTCTCTGCAATCGCCATCCACTTCTCCCTTACTCCTGCTTTCCTTCAGGGCGCAGAGAATGGTACTCTTCCTGTTATTCCCCAGATTCTTTTTTGTGAATAAGTTAAGATTCAGCTCTAAATCAGAGTTCTGTGAGAAAGGCAGCTTGTCCATAGTAGGAACCTTATCATTCTTCTTGAGGAGGTGCAGGATGAATCAACATGATTAAGCAGATTCTAGGAATTCTGGGAGCGTACCTGTCTTTGCCTGCCCGTACTTGCATTGCTCTGGTGAGGGGCTTAAACCAGGCTTCATATTTTTGCTGTATGTCTATTTTATGGGGCTTAAATTGATTTCTGGGGTCTATTTGTAGCAGCACTGAAGATCTACAACTGCAAGTAAAGACAAATGAGAGCTTCATTGGAGTAATTAAAAATATACTTACTTGATATCTGAAGAAGTGTTTGTTCCTTCAGATGTTCACACTCTGCATTAGACATCGTCTCTTCAGTGTATTTCTTACAAAGCAGCAGTACACAATGCTGTGAAGCTAGATTAGTCATTCAAGTAATTAATTTCAAGCTCTTAGTTTTGCGGAGAGTGGAGTTTCACTAGGAATGGAGCGTGTCATGAATGGGGTTAACTGAGAAGAGGTAAAATATTAGGCATTTAAGTGAGCAACCTCCACATTGTGAGACTGGGTCTTACTGGAAAGAAGATATGAACCATAACCGCCAGTGGTACACAGATAGAAATACAGGGGATAAGAATGAGGTTACAGAGAATCGGTGCATTTTGTAGTTGTGTGTGTGCAGTACCTGTGACACTGTCAGAGCAGTGAATAGTGACACTGTGACAGTGGCCAGGAGCAGTCACAGCACATCCAGAGCAATGGTTGAGTCACCACAACAGTGGCTCTGGTTCAGTCCGTCAGCAGCCTGCAGAAGCAGAATTCAGGATGTCAGACACATGGATGACTGAGTCACACTCAGTGTTTATTAGACTAATATTCTGCCCAGGAATTGAGGCACATGCCTCACACTTAATTGGGCTTTTCACAAGCAAGGCAGTACATTGGAGTAGATAAGATTGACACCAAGAGGCAAAATGTCAATAGGAGAAAAAGCTGCAGGTTAGCTGGACAGTGTCACTAGATCTAGACTTTTGGCATCTTGGGATACTTATTCCTGTATTTGAAGCTGTAATAGTAAGAGCATAAGCACTGTCTAAAACAAGTGAGTGCATTAATTGTTTTACAGGAAACATGCTATATTTGGTTTTGTATCTGCTTATGTTCTGTTTCTTCACGGCTCTGCTTGTCTAGCAACCACCGTGACAGCTAGCACTTCAGGGTACCAAGAAAGGGGGAGCTGAATTTAACAGTCACTAAGTTTAGCTATTTTGACCTTCAAAGTTATCTTTAGGATTTATGACTGGTTGACCAGAACATGTTGCTTTTGATTCACGCTTGGAAGTTTATCAGCAGTAGCTTACACTAAGTATTTGGAAAACGTGTGCTTCCCTTCACACAACCTCTGTGCTGCCTCTGCCATGGTCCTCTCTGTTATTCAGGGACACTTTACTGGTGCACTAAATGGTAAGGTGATAGTTTCAGCTAGCTTGTTTTCATCCTGTCTGTAACAAACACTTTAAATTCTTCATCCAGCAGATATCTATGTTCAAGCACACAAAATGCCAACTCCGATTGCCAGCTTACTGCTTCTTTCATCTCAAGACTGTTGTGAAGGCAAACTTGCCAACCCAAAAGGGATCAGTGCAGCACCAGGATATTTTAGGCCACTGTCTCTAGACACTTGTTTCATATAAGTGTCATTGACTCAAGATTAAGTCATTCTTTTGATTAGCACAGGCTACAGCACTGACACTTTAGTCTCTCCTCTGAAATCATTCTGTTCTGGCCCTGCTCTAAAGATGCCTTCAAAGGGCTTTCTGCTCCTAATAGTTAATTCCCAAGGCCATTTGCTGAGGAAGTGGCTTTTCCTTCCTCTCAGCAGCTTACAAGTCACAGTCAAGTTCTCATTGGTCCAGCATAGCAATCAAGGACCTGAGTGGAAGTCCTCAGCAAGACCCTTAGGTAAGACTTACCATCTCAGTACTAGGGGAATTCATAGGCCTAATCTGGATGTCTGACTCTCCCCATGTGTTATATAGACACAAAAGAATGGGGTTTGGAGAAACTGTCAGGTGAAACATCTGTGCTAGCTCACAGAAGAAAGTGCCAAGGAAGCCTTTGCAGCTTAAAACACGCACACATGCATAGAATGAATCATAGAATCATAGAATGGTTTGGGTTGGAAGGAACCTCAAAGATCATCTCGTTCCAATCCCCCTGCCATGAGCAGGGACACCCTCCACTACAGCAGGTTGCCCAAAGCCTCATCTAACCTGGCATTGAACACTTCCAGGGATGGGACATCCACAACCCCTCTCAGCAACCTATTCCCAGGTTGTTTTGCATGCACTTGTTTTACTTATAGTTTTTGGTTTGTGGTTTTTTTTTTGTTTTACTTATAGTATTTGGAAACACTGCTTACTACTTTGGAGGTTTCCCTTAAGCACCTCTGACACAAGCTGAGAACTTTTACCCGAAAGTTTTCCTCCTGGCTGCAGAAATACCATGGAGTATTGCGAGTTGGTTCATCATCTATCCATTTCCTATTTTGAAGACAGTCAGGGGAAAGAAAGCTCATAAGTCAGCTGACCTGTCCTCTGTACAATTGCCATAGGCGTGTGTCATGTAAAGAAATCAATTGTAGTAGAGAAAGAAAGGTCCAGTAGTTAGCTGGACATAGGCTATCTAAAGGTAGTTAATTTCTGAGGTCGCAGCAGAAATAAGTAGCAGGAATCATAGTTTAATTTCTCAGCATTTCTGTTCCATATACAGAAGAGATAAGTAGCAGAAAACAACTGCCAGCTGCAGATTCTCTAATAGCTGGAGGGGACACAGGCAGAATGATCATTACATATCATCAATCTGCTGCTTCAGCTTGGGTCTGTAGCTTGCACGAGCTCCCCAAAAACCAAATGACAGAGTACAGTGCTTATCTGAGCTTATGCTAAGGATGAGGAGATTTTTCAGCTTTGGCAGTTCCTGAGTAAACAAGGATTTTCAAAGGATTCCTTGCTCCCCTTCCTTGAGTTGTATGGAGGGAACATAACAATGTGCCTTAGAAAGAGATTCCTGGGTGATGGGTTAGTATGAACAGTGGGCATCACTGTTACCCGCCGTGTTTCCAGGGTGGATAACCACTGTCACCATGGTTTTGAAAGTCTTTCCTCCATTTTGCACCTCCCTGATGGCTCCTGCAAGACTGCACTGCCAGAAA
The DNA here is from genome assembly GCF_009769465.1 of Tauraco erythrolophus. Taxonomy (NCBI): domain Eukaryota; kingdom Metazoa; phylum Chordata; class Aves; order Musophagiformes; family Musophagidae; genus Tauraco; species Tauraco erythrolophus. The sequence goes on along the minus strand of NC_141465.1, from coordinate 116,661,008 downwards.
TGGACTCTTCTTGTCATTCTGAGGTGGATTTAACTGCTTTATTGAAAACATTAGTATTAATTTTCCTGGTGTGTTGAGACATTAGAAAGATCCTTTAGCAGCTCCAGTTATACTAGATAGTCCAAACATTTGCTAGCCTTACCAGAGATTAATATTGTCCTTGGATCTATGACAGCCTAATGAAGTCAAATAGGAAAAAAATATTGTATATCATCTCAGAGAGGAACATGATAAACCAGAAGTGCCTTACTGTTCTAAGTTTAAGCCCCTCACATTGCAGAGTCACGTGCAGCCATGCATACGCTAACAGTGTCTAAGGCAAGTTAAGTTTCTTGTCCTCACATCTCTTATTGAACAGCTATTCCAGAGTTTGACTTTTGAGAGTTGTAAATCCTTCTGACTTACAGCTTATTTACTTTTGCTGTATTTGCTGCTGGTTTACTGGCATAGGGATAGATATTGTCCTTTATCCCAATTAGATTTTATTCCTGCCTCATGTTTATTCTAGGTATTCTTAGAAAGTTGTGTTGCCCTTATTCTTCGTATTGTGAGTTCATATAGAATTAGAAGAGTTTTCATCCCATAAATAAGTTCCTTCACATAAACAGCACTTCTCCTGTCCTAACATGAGTTGATCTATCTCAAAAAATGACCACCAGAATGATGATACTCCAGACTACGTTTTAGAAGGGCTTTGCTTTTTCCTTAGCGCTGTTGAAAACACATAGACCAAGGTTATAAAATTGCCTCCACTAGTTTCACATCTGCATCATTTTAGTGCCTTAGTCATCCCAAAATCATCTGATATGCTCACAGACATTACAGCAGGAATTTTAGGATGTTAGTTTCAGAAGTCTTACAGTAAAAAACTTCATATCATTTCTGTCACTCTATGCATCAAAGTAATTTAGTTTTTCCTTTTACATTACTTCTAATATGTATCTGAATACTATTTATGTGCTCTACTTTTTGTTCTCAAGCCACTTGTAAAAGTATTAAAATTGGGTCTATTTATAGGCTTTCCACCCCTAGACATGCCCCTTTGAAATGCAGTCTATATGGCAGAAATACCATCTCTACTTTTCAGCAGCAGCCCCTTAGGGATGTCACTGCAGATTGTCAGTGCTAGAATCAGCTCTGCGTAGGGCAATTCATATAAACAACTATAAAGAATTTCCTAATCCTTCTAATAAATTCAGAACAGGAATTCCATTTTTCTCCATCTTGAAGGAGGGTCTTGGCTGTCTCAAGCAGCTGTAGATAATTTTAGATTAATCACCCTTTCCAAAGTTATACCCCCATCCTATTTATGTACTCAACTCCCGTTTATGTACCCAGCCTTTCCTAGTGGGAGCTTTCTGAGACTCCCCAGCCAGCCCCTCCATCAACAGCTGAAAGTCCTGATTTTGCTTTGCTTTCTCTAGTTTGAGGTCTGGCAAATTAGTGAGTACCTCAATGGCCAACTCTGTGGCTTTAGCTGAAGACATCAGTCAGCAAATCCTTTTACTGACACTCTACCTCTCTCGTATGTCAGCATGAGGGAACTAGGGGATAGGTATTTCAAGCTGTTTTTCCTAGGTTAGTTTTTTCTTTGGTTACCCAGGCTTGGTGTTCCAGTTCTGGGAGGTCCATGGACAAGTCTCTCAGCTTCTCTTTGGTTTTCGAGGGGAGTATTGCAAGATTACAGTTCTTCCCACAGTTATCTTACCTTATTCCTGTTAGAGGTTTTCCCCTGGAAGTGACCAAACAATCCTGGGGGACTGCAACTTCTTGCCTGTCATTTATATGTTTCCGGTGCTGTTCATTCTTTTGATCGGTCCATCTAGCATACACTTATTTTGCTGCTGAGACACTAGACCTACTTCATGACTACTGTAAGCTGCCACTGACAAGAATCATAAAATTGTTTAGGTTGGAAGAGACCTTTAAGATCATTGAGTCCAGCCATAAACCTAACACTGCCAAATCCACCACTAAACCATGTCCCTAAGCACCACATCTACACGTCTTTTAAATACCTCCAGGGATGGTGACTCAACCACTTCCCTGGGCAGCCTGTTCCAATGCTTGACAACTCTTTCAGTGAAGAAAGTTTTCCCAATACCCAGGCTAAACCTCCCGTGGTTCAACGTGAGGCTGTTTCCGCTTGTCCTGTCAAAATGGATGGAAAGTTAGTTATTAATGGATTGCTCTTTATGGCTCTAGAAGCTTTCAGTCAAGATCCTCTCCTCCTATTTTCTTTCCAATACAATCCATTCTAGTTTTCTGTCTGATAGATTCCATTCTAGCAATCTTAACTAATAATTCTCTGTGGGACAATGGAATGACTTTTTTTGAACTTCAGAAAACCTAATCTGAAATAAAACAACAGTTTGACCCTGCAGTTTTTTCAGTTCTTCAAAATAAATGCACAAGTACATGAGCATTCCCATTCTGGTATAGATCTTATACAGATCTAATACTGTACCTTATACCTAGAAGTGACGAGAATCTTTTCCAAAGACAGAAGACATTTTAGTATTAATTTTTGAGTATAGAAATATACAACGGCACTTGTGAAATTTTACCATCCTTGCACATAGTTAATCCTTTTGTGTTTCTTAAATTTTTGTCCTCAGAAAATTGCTCAGAGTAGAACTCTGTTATTAGTACAGTGTGTAGACTCCCTCAAAAGTACCCCTGCACATTTTGCTCTTTTCATCTCCATGAAAAACGAAAAATTTGAAAGAGGCTCTGGTACTGGGTGAAAGGTACCAAATGGAGATATTCCACAGATGTGTTTAATATTGTAATGTATTCCCTGACCATTGGAACATTCAACATGCTTTCATGGCTATGCAGCATGTTTACCAGAGGCATTCAATAAGCTGCCTATGTTCATAGATAGGCTGAGAGAGTTGGGGCTGTTCAGCCTGGAGAAGAGAAGGCTCCGGGGTGATCTTATAGCAGCCTTCCAGTACTTAAAGGGGGCCTACAGGAAAGCTGGAGAGGAACTTTTTACAAGGGCGTGTAGTGATAGGACAAGGGGCAATGGCTTTAAATTGAAAGAGGGCAGATTTAGTTTAGATCTAAGGAAGAAATTTTTCACTCTGAGGGTGGTGAAGCACTGGAACAGGTTGCCCAGAGAAGCTGTAGATGCCCCATCCCTGGAAGTGTTCAATGCCAGGTTGGATGAGGCTTTGGGCAACCTGGTGTAGCGGACGGTTTCCCTGCCCATGGCAGGGGGGTTGGAACTAGATGATCTTTGAGGTCCCTTCCAACCCAAACAGTTCTATGATTCTATGATTCTATGATTCATGCACAGATGCTTTTCTTGAGCTGATCAAATTAATTTAAACCCTTTGAAGGTGTATGGGTAGTTTACATTTTTGTCTCCAGTGTTTATTGTTTTTGTCACTACTGAATTTTCATTTCATATCATGCTATCCATTCATATATTCTTATTAAATCTCTCTTAAGTGTCATGGCCTGTGCCTGGTTTGGTTTGTTGTTTGTTTGTTTGTATTTAATAATTAATTTACTTGTACAATCTGCAGATTTTTTACCTAATATTTCCCCTTTCAGATGGTGGTATCTTGAACAATAATGGAATTAATACACAAACTTGAAGCACCTGTTCTTAAATTTTACCAGTTACAGCAAAAATCTCTTTTAGGTTTTTGTATTTTTAACCAGTACCTTTTTATTACATTATTCGAATTCTCATTTCCGGGCCACTTAATTTCTTAAACAGCCTCCTGAAAGACTAAATAAATATAAATTACCTCCTCCTTTTCCATCATTTAATCACAATTTTTAAGTAATACTATGAGATTGCTGGAACATGATTGCCTTGTACAGAAAGCCTGCAAGTTAAACATTAGCATAGCATCTCATTATTTTATAGGGATTTTTGCATTCTCTTTAAGTACCATTTCAACAAATTTGTCAGATACATATAAAAGGTTTTCTGATCTATGATCTTCAAGATCCAACTCGGAGTTGTTTTACAAAGCAGATACAATCATCGCCAGCCCCTGAATGCTTTAGTGCTACAACTGATTTAGGAGATAGATTGACACAATGGCTGGGGGTTAAAGATGAATGCTATGAGCAGTATAGAATTATAGAATCATAGAATGGTTAGGGTTGGAAGGGACCTTAAAGATCATCTAGTTCCAACCCCCCTGCCATGGGCAGGGACACCCTCCACTACACCAGGTTGCCCAAAGCCTCATCCAACCTGGCCTTAAACACTTCCAGGGATGGGGCATCCATAACTTCTCTGGGCAACCTGTTCCACTGCCTCACCACCCTCTGAGTGAAAAATTTGTCATGACAGGCCAGACTGTACTAATGAATTTTCCTGCAGTGGTAGAGCTAGTTTTATTTTGGTTGCACGGATCTTTTTCAGCAAGAGGGACACTTCAGGCAGTCCCCACCCTGACCATCCAGACCCCATCCTTCCAGCCACCCCATTTCCGTGTGCTCCTTCACCATGCCAGCATGACTGTTCATGTCACCATGCACTGAAGTGGTTCAGAAAACTGATCCAGCTAAGATTAGCAGCCTCTCTTTTACTGGGTTATTTTTTGGCTTAAGCCCTCTGCTCTAAATTTGCTGCCTGGTTGCACAATTAGGCCAGCACAACCGACGGGGCATCGCAGGGACGGCGGGGAGCAGCAGCACTGTCAAGCCCGGCTTCAGCGGGCTTGCCGTGAGCTGGGTAATCCTCACCTACACAAATCCAACAAGCAACGTTTGGATCTTCTTGTTGCTTCTCAGCTGCCCCCAGCACGGTTCTAGCACAACCATTTGTGAGGCTGCGCAGTGATCCATGCTGGGGGAAACTTGTCTAACCAAAAAAAAAAAAAAAATCCAGCATTTCTGTTGGCTTATTTTTCAGCAAGATTAGTTCCCCAAGCTGGAAATTTCCATGGTCACACAAACAACTCTCCTGCAAAGAGGGTGACATGGGGCTGAAAAGTCAATGCAGTGTGTTCGGATAATACAGATCCTGAACATCAAGTCACAAATTTGGTAGCCCAGCAGCCTAATTAAGTAGTCTAATCTGCCCCCCAAAATGCTACCCATTGAGGAAAGAAAAATAACAATCTCATAATGGAGATATGTTTTGTATGCTACACATTTCGATAATTTGCTTCCCAAATACCATGGGATTGGCAGAATGACTCTTACTCCTTAGGGGTTGGATTTGGTTTGGGGATTTTGGGGAGCATTACCCTTAGAAGCATGCTTGATTATTTAATATATGAAAAACTACCAAGTTTAAAGTCAACCCTTAATGAAAAACCTCGGTGAGCAAATAACCACTGTCAAATTTAAATTTTGGAAATAATTGTCCTATGCAATCGAAATTAGTAGGTAAGAGACGTGCTTTGGAGATGTGAAGGCAGCAATTCGAATTTGTAATCAGTCTCTACACATCATTTGCAAATGCTCTGACAGTTTATTTTAAAACTTTTAATTTAAAAAACAAGTTGATAATTTATTGATGATTTGCCATCAGAAAATATTTCCAATTAGGATTTTAGTTTAAGAAAACAAGACTATCTGTTGGATTACTCATCTTCATAAGCACAAGTTTTCCCTGTGCAAATGACCTGACTGCTTCACGTTATTCTTAGCTGTAGCATCTGCCAGCACATTTTCAGTAATTCTACACAATGTGTCATTTGAAAGTGAGCATCAGAGTAAACAGTCTGCCTGAATGACTGGAACTATTGAGATAAACAGTTTCGTTAGCCTCAAAGATAGAATTATTGATTATTTACTAAGAGGATGATTTCCCTCAAACTCCGATCGCTCAAGAGGCCGGAGGGGTCAAGTTTTCAGGTTGGCACAGTAAAATTCAGTGAAGCCAGACATTTCTAAGGCTTGAAAGTGCCATTTTCTGAGCAGAAATACTGACTAAAATTTGTCCTTTACCTTGTCTTAAAGAGAGAAAATGGTATCATTCAAAAAAGACTTTTGGTATGGATAAAGGAGGGAGAAACACCACACGTAGCAGGAAGGTATTATACTGAGTTAGATTTGGTTTGTTTCTGTTGGGCATTCAAAGGACTCACGTTGAATAAAATATTGAAGGATGTTTTCTGTCAGGATGTTGGGACAATAAGTGTGACAGGAGTCAGATTATGACCATGTTTGGTTTGTTCTGTTGCAGCTGTTTTGACTCCCTCCATTCTTCAACCATGTTAGTACAGAACTTGTTTTATTTGCTACCATAGGTATAACTCACTGTCAGTAGCAGCATTTAGGAATAACCCATCCAGAGTAATCTCAGACAAACACATATTGGTGCTAATATTCTGAAAAATGGGAAGAGACACAACACGACAGATGATAGCAGGTCTGTAAGATCCCATACAGGAACATTTCAACAGTCCAGGCAATGCCACCAGCAGTAGCTCCCTTTGCTGAGATCCAGCAGCGCAATGTCATCTGCCCTGTGCCTTTGCCAGCTGTAGTTCTGACATCAGGATGTGTCTAAAAAAAAAAAAAAAAGAAATGCAATAGCATTGTTTTGGGCTGGATGAACTCTGAAGCGGAAGGCCAAGGTGATTAAGGCAAATAAACTCTGAGACCATGTTTATTAGCCAGGAAGTGGTTATTACCAAATGGGCAGGAAATGCACTGAAGGCCGATGTACCAACTCCAGCATAGCTATACGTATCAGTCATCTTTTCTCAGTGTTATTGAAATCTTGGAATAACAATAACAATTGCATTAACTTTTGTTTGAGAACAGGCAATTTTTTCTTTTTTTTTTTCAGTCAATCCTGCAACTAAAGCAACCTATTTTTAGAGGGAGTATATCTAGTGTCTCTACTCCAAATATTTTGGTGAAGATAGCGCTCATGAAACGGGACTGGCTACTGCCGACACAGAGGGTGTTTGGAGAGATGGCAGCTGCACTGTAAGACACTGTGGCAAATGACAAGATGAGCAGGGAGAGGCAGGATGGAGCACAAGGAGCACCAGAGCGATCCCTTCAACAGCTGTAACTGCTGGAGACACCTTCTCAGGAAATACTATGATGCTGTCCAGGGAGTGGTGGGATCCCAGGGACAGGATGGGATCCCACTCTGGGATCCACTTGCTGTCCATTCATGGTTTAGCAAAACCCTCCCTCCTGTGCTGGTAGCAGCCATGCAAACTTCCCAGCTCATCAACCACATCCTCAACTGAAGGAATCTCTTCCAGAAGGTTCAGTCTCTGCGACCTGTTTAACTCAGGACTGTATCCAGACCCTGCTGGTAAACTTGTCCATGTACTACCCAAAGCTGCCTAAGACACCACAGCTGCCTACGTTTGAATCCAATCCTTCCTTTCTTCATGTTGTCTCTCCATGTAAGGCATTGCTGTACTTACTCCAGGGGTGCTGCATTTGCAACAGCAGAGGGAAGCAGAGCAGCCACTCTAGCACAAATAAAGGCAGAAGGACAATCACCTCCTTCTGCCTGAGCTGAGCAGCGCTCCTGCACACACACCTCCTCGCCTGATGCAGGAGAAATGCTCCCCAGCATCAGTCTGTCCTGTTACATGAACACATAGGAAAAGTGAATTAGCTGGGGACAATCACCACTAAACTGGGGTCCAAATCGGGAAAGATCCGGGTAGGGGCTGACCCATCAAGCAATAGGTAACGTAGTGATTGATCCAGTCTCTCTGGCATGAAGATAAGATGCCCTTTCCAAGTGTCTTTTTCCTTCTTTTTTTGTACCAGAACTATTCTTCAAACATTTTGCTGTCACCAGTTATCTGAAGCAGAGGATTACCTTATAGTCAACTCTGTGAATGGATGCTTTTCTGAAAACACAGTATTTAAAAAAGAAATAAGTTAAGTGCCACTTGTTAGATATCAATATTAAGCTTTAGGTAATGATCCAGCTTACAGTGAGGACAATATATGAGTAATACATACTGTCATTCAATTTCAAGGCTTTATTAGCAGAAATAAATAAACCAAAGCAAAAAAGAACTCTTCTTATCGTTTTTTTTTAATATTTGGAAAATTCTAGAAGACAATCGGTTCACTGCTGTTTACAAAAGAGTGTAACTTTGTTTTAAGGTCCTGTTGAGGTGACAGTTGTCTTGGTTCTGCTGCAAAGGAAGCCGAGCTGCATGTGTGCTTGTGCTTTGGCCCAAAGACACAGCAGGGGAGCATCTCCATCATAGTTTCAAAGGTTATTCAAGTCTGACACCACGATGTTCACTTCCTCGACTGGCTGTACGACAGCCTGTGACACTGCTCTGTCATGAAGATGATGGCCCTGACTGTGGTAGCCTGTATGCCACAAAGTCATCATAGTTTTGTTCGGGCATTTCCATGGAGCTGTCGTAATTATGACATTTATTTTTAAAAGTATTTTTGGACACTGTTTTCTAAACTGCCAGGCAATTAAATTTAAAACCTGAGAAGTTTCTAAAAATCTACCTGAAAAAGATAAAATCCATTTTCCCTTGCAGTCCAGCTCAGCCTGTTGCTGGGACCTGACTGTTCCTAGGCAGCATTCGCCGGCCCTCGCCCAGTCACTACTCTGTATAGTACATACTCGGCGTCATTTCCAGCTTCCTAAAATACTATTAGTAACACAAAAAGGTCGTGGAAGGCTCAAATGATTTTTTTAACCTAACGGCATCTCCTTACGGACCATGTTAAAATACTGTAGGAGTGTTTTGCCACAAGATGGCCCCTACCAGCCGCCGCTGAGTGGAAACGCAGACCGTTCGCTTCTGTTCCTTATGGGGACTGCGAGTTATTATCATTACGTGCTACCCTACAAAATGCTTTCCCAACATATGAAGCCTGAGAGAAGCGATTAACCTCGGGCTCCACAGTGACTACTCTCTGCCCAGTTCATGAGGTGACAGACATCATCAACATAAATTCTTTACAGTTAACTGGGTTGCAGTTATGTGAAGACTAGATGTCTAAACTGATCACATTTAGGATGATATTGTTGCACCATATCAGCAGATCCCTCAAAGGTGGTGGCTGAGACATTCTGTGAGGAGATGGTCCAGCAGTGGAGATGAGGCTGTGCAAGGGACACCCATCCTGAGAGACTGATTTAAATTTCCAGAGCATTTTTCCTCTCCTTGGATGCTGGAGTGAGAATGTTTAGATTAGCAGTTATTAAGGTTAGCACTCCATCTCATGAGATCATGGGGCTCTCTCATTAGCATCAGTGGTGGCTGAGGACATCCAGACCTCAGCCATAAAGATTGCCGAGAGTAGATGAACAAAAGGAACATCAGTGTCTAAACTTGTGGTGTCACTTATCTTCTATAGCCTTAGATTACATAGCCAGGTCTCATAAATAATTTTTAGGGTGAGCTGAGTGTATCATACAATCATAGAATGGTTTGAGTTGGAAGGGACCTTCAAGATCATCTAGTGCCAACCCCCCTGCCATAAGCAGGGACACCCTCCACTACAGCAGGTTGCCCAAAGCCTCACCCAACCTGGCCTTGAACACCTCCAGGGATGGGCCATCCACAACTTCTCTGGGCAATCTATTCTAGTGCCTCACCACCCTCAATGTAAAAAATTTCTTCCTTCTATCTAATCTATATCTCCCCTCTTTCAATTTAAAGCCATTGCTCCTTGTCCTATCACTACATGCCCTTGTCAAAAGTCCCTCCCCAGCTTTCTTGTGGGCCCCCTTTGGATACTGGAAGGCTGCTAGAGGTGTCCCTGGAGCCTTCTCTTCTCCAGGCTGAACAATCCAAACTCTCTCAGCCTGTCTTCATAGCAGAGGTGCTCCAGCCCTCGCATCATCATCGTGGTCCTTCTATGGACCCACTCCAACAGCTCCATGCCCTTCTTATGTTGGGGACTCCAGAGCTGAATGCAGTATTCTAGGTGGGGTCTCACGAGAGCAGAGTAGAGGGGCAGAATCACTTCCCTCGACCTGCTGGCCACGCTTCTTTGGATGCAGCCCAGGATACGGTTGGCTTTCTGGGCTGCCAGTGCACATTGCCAGCTCATGTTGAGCTTCTCATCCACCAGCACTCCCAAGTCCTTTTCCTCAGGGCTGTTCTCAATCCATTCTCCGCCCAGCCTGTACTTGTGCTTGGGATTGCCCCAACCCATGTTCACGACCTTGCACTTGGCCTTGTTGAACTTACTAGCAATTATTATTAATCTTATTAGAAGCTTATAATACAGTTCTTTGTTGAGGGAGCCACCTGAAACAGCCAAGTCTGATACAGAGAAAAAGAACAACACTTACGTCACCCATTTGGTACTTCTGGTCAGATCTGCAAGTGTTCATGGTCAGTAGACACCCAGAGCCCAGCTTTCTCACCTGTGAAGAAATAAGAATCTGCTTTCATGTGAGCGTAGTCAGTGGCCTCACGGCTGGAGGCTGGAGAGAGGGCCATGTTGGATCTCTGCCTCTCCTGGAGCCAGAAGTTTCTCTTACTCCTCTGGCGACAGTCCATCTCATCAGGCCACTGGCTCTCATATCATGGAAGCCCTCTTGATTTCACATGTTAAAGAAGTTTTATTTTGTATAAATGGCAATATTAAGCCAGAGAGAGACCAACTCTACTTCCAGTTAATATGACACTCTTTTAAAAGATGAATGCATATACTTACTAAAAAAAATCTCTTGAAAAAAACCCATAAATATTTGTACAGGTTATACAGTAGCATCTGCCTTCAGATATGGAAGAAAGAAACTGAAAAATCTTACGCTGAAGCAAAAACTTCACCCTGCACCGCACTGCAGTACCCTAATGAGCAAGACACAATTAGCCACCGTTTGCCTTAGAGATACCCCAAACATGTCTAACGAAATGGGCTCTGATTGTCAGGTAAGAACTCCCTTGTCTAGTTGAGAATCTCATTTTCTGCCAGTCTGGCATCAGCTTGAAGAAGGACCCTCAGCAGCTTGTAAAGAGCGAGGCAAGGTTTGGTGTTTGAGTGCCTTTGTCCTGTGAATTCAGGAACCCCATGGGATTTGGGCTTAGGAGGGGCATCTGTGGTATCTGTGCGGCAACCTGAGAGTTATGAGAGCTCTCTAAATGATGGCAAGAGGCAACTAAAGAAGTCAGATGCATGTAAGCACCTTTAGGAGCTGGGTTTCAGCTCCTTTCAAAGGTATGACATGAGACAGCCATCTTTCAACCCACTGCTCAAGAGTCTGTTAGGGAGAGCTGTGTTGGAGAAGGGAAAATAATCCTAGTGACAAGCCTTTGCATCTCCTCTGCTTAACCTTGGTGATAAAAGTGAAGCCAAAGGCAAAGGGATACTGCCAGGATCACACAACAACACATTTGCTGAACCTTCATCTCCCCTCAATTAACTGTTCTTTCACTGACAGCAAGTGTGAAAAAGAAAGCAAAGCTGCCACTCAGGGGCAGGTGTTTTCCCCCCAAATCTCCACTGATTTCATACTGACCACCTCGTGCTTCTTCTCACGAGGGCTGATGAGTTGTAGCTGCCCCGTGCAGGGACTCGAAGGGAAATGTTTCACCTTTGACTCATATCCCAGGATTTAAAAATAAACTATAAGTTGATTTGCAAAGGCACAGGTGTTCTTTAATGGCTTTTCCCTGGGCTTTGAACAGCCTTCTCTGCTTCTACATTTCTAGTGCTTTTGTCTTGAGATGTTTACCAGTATCTGCTCTGACAGGTTCTAGTATCCCCCTGGTGACCACTTAACTGCTGTTATTTGCTTTAAAAATAAATAAGACACCAGGGGAAAGAGTCTTAATAGAAGCACAACATGCGCATGTTAATATAAGTACATATTAACTCTGGGCTTCCCAGTGCAAGAGAAAGCCATCTGAAAATCAGGCTACAGAGACTGGATAAATTTACGCTGTTCTCCCCGGTATTCTGTAAGCACTTAAAACTCCTGCCAACAATATGCGTTTGTGATCCACAGTGCCCTGCAGCACAGAGTTATTTGGTGCCCACAGGAACCGTAGAAGAAAAACGGGGAGACACAGAGTCTGTCACTGACTGCAGAAGTCCTTCAGAGGCAAGCCACTGTTAATGGTAAAGGAAAATACAAAGAGTATGTGGAATTTGGAGTATTAAAGGATACTACGCTGTGTACAAAACCATTCCATCACTGTGCTCCCAAAGCTGAGATAACTCAGTATCTCAGCTTGGTGGTAAAGTTGTCTCAACTGAGATAAGCAGTAATTATCCTACCCAAAAGAGGGCAGCAGTTAAACTTCTATGGGCTATTCCATGTTATATTCAAAAACAGTTTTTAGTAATGGCAAATGTTGTTTCAAGTGGCTCAATAACTGGGAACCGTGCCAGAGCCTGACAGCAGAAGCTGTTATTTTATTGATATTTCTCAAAGGGAAGTCAAGCCTGATTATGTATGTTGACACTCAGAAAATGCAAAGTAATGTTTAAATTCATAATAAAGGAACGAGGAAGCTTTATGTAAGAGAGAGGATGTTAATCATTTAATTTCAGTCAGTCATTTAGCTGCAAAGTGAATTTCAATGTATTAGAAAAGAGTGCAAAAAACCAGAGATCTGCAACCTGTTTTGGAAAGTTTCCTCCATGTCCCTTGAACTCCAGCTGCTGCCACTGGGGTTGGCCTGTCTGTGCTGCACCATGACTCTTCGTTAGCAGGGAACCACAAAGGTAATTCCAAGCTCACTCATCATCGCTGTTTTCTTCTTCTCGATGGGTAGAGCCATGCTTCATATTCTCTGCTGGATCTCAGCTGCTAGAAAAGAAGATTTTGCCTTCCAGATAAAACTGTTTTCCATCTTATTTATTGGTGCTTTTTTCTGCTGCTGAGACTTCCACCCTCTGGCTGGAGGAGCCTCCAGCAGGTCCTGGCCATCCTTGGCCCAGAGCCACAGACTTCTCCGAGTTGGAAGGGGTCCTGCAGGTCTCTAGTCTAACCTCCTGCGCAGAATTCAGACAGGGCTGCGTAGGGCAGTGTAAGGTCACCTCAAGGTGTCTTACGGCTGAGGTGGAGCAGGAACCAAAGCAGGAATGTGCTGGAAGCAATTTACTCTGCTTTGGCACAACCACTTAATAAATCAGCTGATTCCCAAACCAGATGTTAAAAAATCCCTCCAAGCCATCTCCGCACTGAGCAATTATAATTTTGCAGCTTGCCACTGAGTTTCTCACCCTCTACAGGAGATTTTGAAGTAGACTCAGTTTAACAGAAACGCAACACGAGAGCAAAGCACTGCAGACGCAGAGGCACTGTAGACCGCCTCTAGCACCTCGCCTCCAACCTGCTTGAAGTTCTTCCTTTTACTGTGGCTTTGAGTAATTAGGCTTCAGGGTCATGACTGTGTTAACTACCAGGGCCACGCACAAGACCATTAGGAACATGGAATTGGCTTTAGCTAGGGAGCTACACACGGCAAAGATTGCTCTTGGTTGCCAGGGTTAGGTGGGCTTTGTTTTCAGTCAAGGAACACCAGGAGGACCCTCTGTCAAACAGTGACAGTCTGTGGGGATAGGAAAGGTGGAGATGCCCCAGAATGCTGTGTCCTGTGGTCTTCACGTGCCATGCTCAGCCTGACGGCGGCCAGGCACTCCATGGGCCATGCTCGTCTGTTACGAGAGTTACACGCGAGATGAGGTTGTCGATTAAGTTCATTTTAATTCCAAGTATTACTTGGATTTGTTTGACCTCTTTTGTTATTTTTAGAGCTAGTTTAAATTGGCTGGTCCTGCTATGTGGGAAATTGAATGTTGAAAAAAAAATAATCCGTTAGGCCTAAATTGGAACGCACAGTTGGAAATTTCCAAGAAATTATATTTCCAAAATCTGTTCTGGAAACTTCAAAATAACCTAGTCACAGCAGTTCATTTTTATTTTTATAATTTTGAATATAATGTGTTATATACAATATAAGCCCTTGGCCTTTTCATTACATTTTTTGCTTTGATTTTTTTTTGGAAACAAAATATTTCTTTCATTTTTTGGAAGTGTGATTGTAAATGCACCAGTAAGTTCCCCCAAAATATTTCCATTTTGTCAAACCAATGTTTTCCTATGAGAAGTATTTTCTTTGGGAAAAAAACCCAAAACACTATGGATTTGAATTTGCTTCTTTCCGCCCCGTGACTTGGTCTTCAGTGACACAAATAGAGTTCCCCGAGGGAAATTGTCTGTCCCCACCCGATCCCTGGGAACGGAAAGGCAACTTTCTTCTGGGAGATACTTTCATTTAGATAATTCCTCCTGTATTAGGCATTTGTGGGGCAGAGCACTGACTTGTCCTACTGCACAGCCAGGACAAGGCATACATAGAGAAGGTGGATATAGAAAAGGCATTACTCCCCCTGGTGATGCCACAGCTGTCCTGCAAGGCTTGGAGCAGATAGCCATCATCCCTACCAGTGCTCTGCCATTCGTCTGGCAGTCAACCCATTTATCTGCAGCCCGGTGGGTGCACGTTTTCTGAAAAGGATCCCTTTCAGGTGAGATTTGTGTTCTGGCTGTGCACTGCTCCGCTCAGTGATGGGCAAAGGGTGGGGACGTAGCTCAGATGATCTGTGCACCAACATCTCAACAACTTCGTAATCCCTCATGCAGCCCTTTAGCTGCACTTTCTCTCAAGGTTTTCTGGCTGGACACCGTCTCTCCATGCATTCCTACAGCCACGGTACAACATCTGATGGCAATATGAGACTTTTTTTTTGCAGTGCCACAACATCAAGAACAACCGTGCAATCCCCGCTGCCAGGCTTCTCTGAAGGGCTTGGAGAGCAGCAGATCTGGCTGGTGATGGCCATCTCCTCCTCCGCTCAGCCTCAGCCTCTCGTGCTGGGGGAGGATGTGCCATCCCTGGAGGGTTTTGCTGGACAAAGTGCTGTCTGGCCAGGCCCAGCCCTGGCTGTGGGCCCACAGTGAGTGGGAGGTCCTGCTGCGGATCTCCAGAGGTCCCTTCCAACTGGCATTTCTATGGTCCCATTGTTTATTCACCCCTGGCCCCATTCAAAGCAAACGCCGCCGTAAAGCCAGCCTTGATACCCACTGCTGTTTCTGTCACTCCCCGTTTGGTTTGGGTATCTGCAGTCTCCCCAGTTTCCTTTAAAAAAACTCCTTTTGTGGCAGTTTCATCATAACGTCAGGTTAAACCACACTCTATGCAGATGCTTTTGCAGCTGTTATCCTGTAAACTAGTCCTGAATTCTGACCTTTCTTACCTGTTAGATTTCACGTCTAGAAAACCAAACCAAACCAAAAAACCTCTTACCGATCCCCCAGTGCCGAGCTAAAATCAAACACTACAAACAGCTGGTGAACGTACCTGTAAGGTATGTACATATTCATCGGACAACTGAGCCTTTCATAAGAATTTGCTCATGAAGGTTTGCCCTTGTGAGGAGGACCCAGTGGCAGTTAGACACTTAAAAAGTATATGTGTGTTCCTTTCTTTCCTTTTTGACGGTTGTATTACTCAGCACAATCAGGTATATTTTCAGTGACATTAACTACTCCGAAACTGTCACCAGACCAACAAAAACCACAGGCAGTTATTAAGCTGAGCTTACCGTCGCTATTAAGGCCAAGAACGACCAATGCTATGGAAAGCAATTATCAAAAAGACACAATAACTCATTGGATCATGAGGCTACCGAAAGGACAGGCTGAGCCACTGCCCTCAGGAGTGGTGACTTCATTTTCAGACTTTGCATTACTAAAGAGATCCCATTGGACTTGCCGCATTGCTGAACGACCTGCAGATCCTTTTCCTTCCCAGCCTAATTTCCCCTCTGGCCATAGAAAGCTATCAGTGCTCCCTTTGGAAAGGAGCAGAGTTGTGCAGCCAACTCTTGCCTTGAAAAAAAGAAAGGAAAAAAGCCCACCCATAGCTGACCAACAATATAACAGTAGGAAAAACAGAGAAGCTATTACCTCTGACCAGTGTATTTATGGGACAGTTGATGCAGCTGTTAGAAGCACAGTCAGGAGTTTAGGGGAAAAACTCACCATCTGTGATAAACACGGTGAGCTCCTGCATGGCACTTGACTGGGCAAACCAGCAGCACCACAGTAAGGTATGGCTCTGCTCTCCTTTGAAGCAACCCAGGGATGGAGGCGGTGTGGGAGCCAGGTGGACACGCAACCTCTTTCTTCCCTGACCCAAAGCTGCAGGTCTGGTTCACTACATGACCACATGTGCAGGCTCCCTCCTGCCCAGCAGGACTCTCTGAGGAAGCCGTTGGGTGCTCTGTGCTTCCAAAAAGCCTAAGACAACCAGGAGATGTCAACACAAATGTTCTCAACATGCAGCAAGGCTGGACCATCTTTAAAGTCTTTTTCCTAGCTGCTCCTGGTGATCTAACACCATCAGCTATTTCCCCTCACCCATGCGTACCCCTCGAGCATTCAATTCCATCTTTTCTTACAACAGCCAAGGGGCACCAAGTGCCTGGGGCTCTCCTTGGTCATGGGAATCCCAGGAGCAAGGCCAGGAGATGAGGTGTGCCTTATATTCTTCTATTTTTTAACCCCACTGAAGTTTAAGAAACACTTTGGATCCCACCAGGCCTGCTTCACGAAGCCCCATTTTCTCCACTATCCAAAAATTAACAGATGCCGGCACAGGTATTTTTCATCTCACAGAACTGATGTGAAGTCACCTTCCAAACCAGGAGAGCTGACAAGTCAGCGCACCCTTCAGTCTATTCGAATTTAAATTATGAGCTTTAATAAGGCCAAGTGCAGAGTCCTTCACTTGGGGTATAAAAACCCCAGGCATCGCTATAGGCTCGGGGAAAAGTGGCTGGAGAGCTGCCTGGCGGAGAAGGACCTGGGGGTTTTGGTTGACTACCGGCTTGATATGAGCCAGCAGTGTGCCCAGGTGGCCAAAAAGGCCAATGGGATACTGGCGTGTATCAAGAATAGTGTGACCAGCAGGAGCAGGGAAGTGATCCTGCCCCTGTACTCGGCACTGGTGAGGCCGCACCTGGAATATTGTGTCCAGTTTTGGGCCCCTCGCTTTAAGAGAGATATTGAGCTCCTGGAGCGAGTCCAAAGAAGGGCGACTAAACTGGTCAAGGGGCTGGAAAATAAAACTTATGAGGAGCGGCTGAGGGAGTTGGGGCTGTTTAGCCTGGAGAAGAGGAGGCTTAGGGGAGACCCGATTACAGCCTACAAATACTTGAGAAAAGATGGTGGGGAGGTGGGGAAAGGCTCTTTACATTAGTGTTGGGTGATAGAACAAGAGGAAATGGGCATAAGCTTAGTCAGGGGAGATTCAGGTTGGATGTTAGGAAGTATTTCTTCTCTGAAAGGGTTGTCAGCCACTGGAATAGGCTACCCAGGGAGGTGGTTGAATCCCCATCCCTGGATGTGTTCAAGAATAGGGTGGATGATCTACTTAGCGATATGGTTTAATGGGGATTAGGGATGGTTGGACTCGATAATCTCTAAGGTCTTTTCCAACCTAGAAATCTATGAAATCTATGAAATTGTCCATGTTACCAAGCTCCACTTTCTTCTGCAGGCCTTGGAGCTACTGTTGCATTTGCAGAAGGCGACCACAGCTTTACGGATCAGATCCTCAATTTATTTTGGTAAGAATGAGCCCAGGACTCTGTTTTTACTGAGTGCCACTTGCTGCTTATTCACCGCTCGGAACAGAAACCAGAGGAAGGCACAACTTCCACGTTCTTGCTGCAGCAAATTTCTTTGCCATGAAAAACTTTTTTATATCTTTTTTTTGGTGTGTTTTAACAGTTGCTATTTCTACATTATCTATTCTTAAGATTATTTCCTGTGGGAAAGACTTAATATTTTTAATTCCAATAATAATTTTAGTAAGTTGCCATTTTCTGCCAATGTTTCTGTATTTTGGGATGGAACCAAATCATATATTCTAAATTCCTCTTCTCACTGCAGTTTCTCTAAGAAAGCTTTTAAGGCAGTTATTTTTTACCTCGAAAACTACAGGAAAAGAACAGACATTTCTTATGTGACTGATTTTCCATCAAGATCCACGCTATCGCCTGCTTCCTGCATGGTTAACCTCATTCTTCCACTGCCATTTAAAAGTCAAATGCTTCTCTCCCTCATTTAGCTTTCATGTTATTCAACCTATGTACCTGGTGATAACTTCTACTGGCAGCTCTTTTGCATCCAGCTAGGAATAATTTGCTTATCAAGAATCGTTGCTGCTTCCTGGCAAAATCTGGCCACGCTGGAGAATACAGGTATGAAAGGTTGCAGAGGCCCTTTCTGCTCCTGTGCCCCCAGCACCATCACATTATAAAGTTTCCGTTCCAGAAACAGCGATTGCTTACAATTTTTGAGGCAATTTCTTAGACTTCTTTGCACGCAGAAAGTGGTGTTGCTGTGCATAGGTGTCTCTGCTGAAAGCCAGGAATGATATTCCTGTGTCGCCAACATGAGCAGCAGGTTCAACCTTGACTTCATAAAGTTAGGATTGCATCTCCAGTGCCACCTGTGGCCTTCACTATGAACACTACTTCAGAAATAAACTCCTTACTTTCAGTCAGGAATAAAGGCATCTAAGGGTTGTTTGTTGTTTGCTTGGGTTTTTTTAAAGGATTTTTTTTAAACAAGCATTGAATTGATATAACTTCTTAGAAGAAGATATTAGATGCTTTTTGAAGGAAGTTTAGCAGAACCGAGAATGCTTACAGCCAGTCTCAATACATGGCATAGTGTTTACTTGTCCAAATTTCATAAAATTCACTCCAAGTTTCTGTTTACCCCTGAAATGTCTGCAAAGGACGTGAGCCTTCCGCAGCCAGTGCCTTATAAGCCGGAAAGATTTGGTTTTCAAATGAGTTCGTCTTTAGGTGAAACAGGAGTTGGATTCTGTTCCCTGCAGCACAGACTTTCCATAAGTAGTGTATTCATCATGGAAGCACCTGTTTCCTTCTGGATCAGGTTCTCGTTTTGCTTAGTCGCAAAGATTCTGTAGTTGCAGACAAATTATTTGCATTTTAGAAATACATCAGAGGGAACAGCCAGAGGGGACAAGCACTCTGGTTGTGGTTGCCCTGGCAGAGCCACCACTACAGAGAAAGTGACTGCATTGAATTTTATGCCGTTTACTGACCTGGTCACACCAAAGCAGGTTTTACCTGGGAATCCTGCCCTTGTTCTCAAGGGCCATGAGGACAGAGGAAATGGTCTTAATGTACACCCAGAGATCCCAAGTGATAAGCTGCAGGAGAGGTGAGATTTGGATCTCATGTTGGTAACTCAAACCCATCACTAACATTACAAAAACAACCCAACTAAAAATTCTGCCTTAAAATCGGCAGAAATTATCCTTTTCAAAAACACATAACACATTTTAGATTTTGATTCAGATTTTTAATAAATTGTGCCAGTAGAAGCTTTCAAAGGCAATGATATATCAATAAATAACAGTTAAATTGAGTTCCTGAGAAAGAACCTACCACATGAAAGAATGTCAGATAGATGTAAATAACAAAAAACGGCATTACTATATAAAAAAGCAGTAATACTGAATCTTACATGAACTGTCACAACACAAGCACTGCATACCTCAGAACATTCCTTTCATACAAATGTAAACAAATACACAATCATTTTTGTTTAGTTTAGGCTGATGAATTTATATGTTGTTGCTTAGATATCTAAACAATGGATAGGATAGGATATGCTAAAACATTAAGGAATAATATGTGGAATAATATACAGAAAAAAAAATGAAGCTCCAGATTTAAAAATAAAATAAAGCAAAAAACACATTAAAGGAGTGTTTTCCTCAAATGTTATTACGTCAATCACTTTAAATAGGACTGTTACACTAATCTGAATTAAGGATTTTTGTGTGTGTTTACTTATTTAGTTATATATAATATATATGCAAATATGTATGGCTTAATTATCTTTAGTATTCCGATATCATCTTGAATAATTCTCACTTATATATATAAGAAAAACGCATATTTTAACATAGTTAAGAATTGATATTTCAATGTATGCCTATAATTTGACAGAAACGCAGGACTATTGTGCTCTGTCACAGCAACACTTTTACCTATAGACAACAGGACAGAATGACCTACGAACAACGCCAACGTTTTCGGATGTCGGTGCCCAAAACACTCGGATCCTGAACGGATACAAAGCCAGTCACATGTAGGGATGCCATGTCTGGAAAAGCCACGTCCCTCCAGGTTCCGCAGATGCCCGTGGAGCTGCATGCACTCAACACCAGCCTCACCGCACTTAGGACCTCGATGCGGCACGGGAGCGCAGCTGTAGGCATTCTGTTCTGAAGATGTCGAGCTACGCCTGTTAGTAGTGGCGCTCTGTGTTACTACTAGTGTTAAACAACGGACGCTGTTTCGCACGCCACGTCAAGACGCCTGATCTAGACTGTTGCCACAAATCCGCCTTGCAGTAACAGTCTTGCTATTGATCCTTCCCGGGGAAACGTGTGTGCTGATGACACGTGTTTACTACAATGACCTATTGCATCAGACCACGAAATCACTACTCAGTTATAACCGTCGCAATCCGTTCTGCAAAATCAATATTGGATACAATCATAAGAGGAAACCACCCACACGACACATTATCAACACGCGGCTTAAAACGGTCTAATTTTAGACCCTCAGTAAAAATGGATCCACAGGACCTGCCTGTGAATGGCAAGAAAAGGCCATTTCAAATAGAAAAACACTGCTCATGCAACATTCTTCACACACTAGACAATGAAATCACACCCAAATTGTCACTTGCTCACACTTTCTATTACACTCCAATAAGCAGAAGGAAATAAAGCAGCTTTAAGGTTATGTCACAATTTTGAAATGTGGAAAATACATATAATAAACAAAAATCACGGTGTGAATACAACGGCATCAGTAAATTTAGAAAATTAGAGAGCAGGTTTGTTTCTTTTTTTCATTTTTTCTTTTTTTTTTCTTTTTTTCTTTCTTACATTATTGCACAGAGACCTTTCATCACATGTTCTTCAGCTTTATGCATCTTCGTAAATGTGAAATAAGTGCTATGGATAAAATAAAAATGTAGAAAAGAACAGCAGCATGATTTGTCAAAGTTAATCTCTATAACTTAGTAGGAAGAAAAACCCTGCTATAAACAAAATATAAGTGCTCTTTATTCATTTAAAAAATAATGCTGACAGTTGCAGAAGTCTGTAAATGTTAATCTGAGTAGGGGGATGCTGACCTCAGGAAAAAATAGGCCTAGAAACAACAGACTGCTGGCCTTGCAGATTTTGGTGAAGACCAGGATTTCAAGTGTAATTATCAACAAAGTTATTTACAGTAAAACTGACCTGAACTTTCAAGAGTGCCATTTTCAGGACCTGGCCCTGCAAGCTTCTGACTCCTCAGGATGACTCCAGCCTCAGCCAAAGTTACACCTGAACAACCACTGCAGGATCAGTTCCTAAAGGATCAGTTAAAGGCCCTACTGGATTTGAGATTAGTCTTGTCTGGAGTACTCTATACAACAATTTACACATATACAGGCTGACAAGCTCCAGTCTGATCCACCACACCTTTGTCTTCTACATCAGATTTCTCAGACTGGCCAACTTCCATTCCAGAAGGTTTTGGATACCTGAATGGATACCCATTGTCATCAAAGAACCTTCGGAAAGTGAACTCATAAAAAGCATGTTCTGTGTGTTTGTTATTGGAAGAGGCTAGTGGATCCCATGTCCTGGTGCTGTCACCGCTAGCATCGCTCCAAGGACTTTCTTCTTCAACTGGATCAAAATTTGAAGTGTCCATTGGATGGCTGATCTTTGGAACATATGGAGCTGGCTGCCTACGAATATCAGTAGAGAAGTCCATAGAGTGAAAGAAAGAGTGGGCCTTAATATCATCTGCACCGTTTCTTCCAAGCCTGTCCTCAGCAGCACAGCAGAGCTTTGTGATGAGATCAGTTGCCTCAGGGCTTAGCTTGATCTGGGAGGGAATGTGCAGTGTGCTTTCCCAATTTATCACCTGGAGGTAAGAAAGGTGTTAAACAGCTAGTCCTGGAAACAAAATCCTTCCAATTGTCAACTGTACAGAAGTAAACACATAACTAGTCAATTCACAGTCTGTATAGTTATTTCAGAGGGTCAAGAACACAATGGTTAGATTGCATCAGCTGTTAACAATTACTTTAATGCCTCAAGAAACATTGTCGGATAGCAGATAAAAGGAGCAATTCCATTTTAAAAAAGGCAAATTCCTTCCTAAATGCTCCCACAGTCCAATTTGAGAATGTATTCAATTTACACGTGACTTCACACAATGATTTCAAGGAATTACTTCATTTCATCTCCAAAATGAAAATTAGGGAAAGTGGTCATGAGACACATCCTTTCTAATAAAAAACTACTCACTGCTTCATTTTGAAACACTTCCATTGCCAACTGCAATTATCACTGATGTATCAGCTTACTCAAATCTGATGGGCACTCTAAAGAATTTAGATGGATGAACTTGTGCTGAGAAGACTCATAAAAATAATAACTATGCAGTTGGACAAGTCAGTTCTAGTCTGATATTCACTATCTTCATTACTTGGGAAAGGATTTGTCCCTGCAGAGAACTATTTAAAAATCAGGCTTTTGTAATTACTGCTCCTTTCTCTAGTAAAACAAGGTTTGTGCATGGAGGACAAGGGAAGGGAAAAGGTTAAAATTTTACTACCACAGATTGAAAATTTGCTTTAACTTACCTTCAGTTGGGTTTCTGTGGGCGTAGGAGCCAGAAAAGGAGGCTGTCCCACTAACATCTCGAAAAGGATCACACCAACACTCCACCAGTCACAAAGCTGAGTGTATCCTGAAAGGCAAGTCAAAAGGTTGTGCTCCACCAATCAAGGAGAACGTGTATAGAGCTACTTGCAATTAAGTATCAAAACATACAGCACAGATTTCTATCTTTTCTCAGACAAACAATTTGTGACCTAAAAAACAAAGGACTCCCAATCCATCTTCATCATAAAGCCTCTTCTGCTGGCTGACTTGAATGCTACTGCTGTCAGTAAAGATCTAATCCTCTTGTCTGGGAATCTTTCTGAATAAATCAATTTACAACAAAAGTGAGTGGTGAAATCATATAATTAGAAAGAATGAAGTTATTTTTCATGCCCTGTCCCACAACTACATCACTATACAGCACAAACTGGACTTCAAAGAATAGCAAAAAGGTTTAGTGACTGGTGTCCCCCCCTAGGTTCAGTGGAGGTGACACTACGAGTTTGAAAAGCTGCTGAAAGACACAGTCTGGCTCTACAGACCGAAGAAAGCCACAGATGACTTTCTGAGCAAGCTCCAAGCAGAGGAACAATTTAAATAATTTACTTGCTGTGACAAGACATTCAAGTATATGTCTGAGACCTCTGAAAAAGATATGGACGATTTAAACACTGATTTCAATGGAGATTTGTGTCACTGGATGATGTGGCGTCAAGAGGGCTGGAGCACCTTTCCTATGAGGACAGGCTGAAAGAATTGGGGCTGTTCAGCCTGGAGAAGAGGAGGCTCCGGGGTGACCTTATAGCGGTCTTCCAGTACCTCAAGGGGGCCTACAGGAAAGATGGGGAGAGGCTGTTCAGGAGGGCCTGTTGTGATAGGACAAGGGGTAATGGTTTTAAAATAGAGGGAGGTAGATTCAGGTTGGATATTAGGAAAAAATTTTTTACCATGAGAGTTGTAGAACACTGGAACAGGTTGCCCAGAGAGGTGGTGGATGCTCCATCCCTGGAGACGTTCAAGGTCAGGTTGGATGAGGCCCTGAGCAACCTGATCTAGTTGGAGATATCCCTGTTCCTTGCAGGGGGGTTGGACTAGATGACCTTTGAAGGTCCCTTCCAGCCCTAACCATTCTATGATTCTATGATTCTATGATAAAAGTGCAATCTCTAAACTTAAAGACCAGGCTTAGGGCCTGGCTTGTAGACAACTTTGAACATCTTATCTCCTTACTACAGTGACCATGTTTGTTCTGCATGGATAGCCAACAAGTACTGTCTAAATTCCTCAAGCCAAGCTTTTGAATGCAGAGTGTCCAGGGTAAATTGTGGAAGACTTTTTGTTGTGTCTCCCCAAGCTGCTAGCTGGGAATTTGGAGGACATGTTTTCACAAGTTTGTATCATCCATATTTAAGTGGCTCACCTGAATCAGTGATTCAGAACCATCAGCTGGCTACTCACTGGTCTATGTAAACCTGTTAGGAGTCATAGTCGTACTCCATGAGCACAGATAATCTGCTTTATACTTGAAAAACATCACTGCCAACATCATCTGACACATTTATTAGCAGTCTCATTCAAAGGCCTCAGAGTGTGGATACACACAGACACACTAAGTATGATCATCATCAATGTCAGTAATGTGATGCTGAACAGTGGGTCATGTAGAGAAATCTGTTCTACTTAATCTAAGTGTTTGTGGCCTTCAGAATCACAATCTTCCAAAGCAGCAAGCTTATTTAAGGCAAAAAATAAAAAAGTATTTCAATGCATCCATGTTCATTTAAACAGGACACAAATAAAGGTTATCTACCTTTACGAAGCAGGACTTCAGGAGCAATATAATTTGGGGTTCCAACTAACGAGTGGGCTAGACATCTCTGATGCTGCTTCTTAGCTCTTTGTTCCAATGTCTTCAGCCTATCTCCACATCTACAATTGGACACATCATCCCAAAGATCACTGGGCTCCATGCTGTCTTGTCTGATATGGCTCCCTTTCAAATGGGAGAGAAAGTTTACACTTACAGTCATAAAACACAACACACAAAGAGAAACATATTTATCTAGATCTAGTTGTGCCATCTTCTACTCTCACTGAAGAATAGCATTTAAACTTTAAACCCACGGCATTTCCTTGTGCATCCCCTTCACAACTAGTTTTCCACAACAAGCAAAATGTCTCTGTCTCAGCGCAAGCAAGCACGCTCCCATAGGGGAGATACAGAGCAATGGAGTATATTTGGATGAGCTGTACCAATTGTTTATGACCTCAATGGCACATGCAGGATGTGTGTGGACTACTTTAAATCTGTGATTAAATTATTTCATCATCAAAAGAGACCCTCCAAACAAGTATAAACTTGTTTGTTTATAATTACTGCTGCTGCAGTGGTCAGCCAGATTACTGATAGGGATTTAAACAGTATTGGAAACAAAGAACTGGAAACAAACTAACTGAACGAGTTAGAGGCAGATGCACGGTACTGTCATTGACCCTTTGTCAACGTACACACCTCTGTTTTCCGGGCTGACCTTTCTGCCAAGAGGCATCTGCTCGTTTCAAAACAAATAATGCAATATCATCACAAATAAAGCCTAAGAACACTACCTTTCTGATAGTATTTTGAATTGTGAGTCCACCTGAATCCAGTACACAGTCCAAAGTCAGTCAGTTTGATATGCCCATCAAGGTCTATCAGAATGTTGTCAGGCTTGATGTCTCGATGAATAAATCCCATTTTGTGCACGCTCTCTATAGCCAAAGTGAGCTCTGCAATATAAAATCTAGCCAGACGCTCTGGAAAGACCTCCATTCGAATCAGTAGACTCATCATATCCCCACCAGGGATGTAGTCCATCACAAAGTACAAGTTCTCTTTATCTTGGAAGGAATAATATAGTTTAACCACCCATTCATTGTCTGCCTCAGCAAGTATGTCCCTCTCTGCTTTGACATGAGCCACCTGGTTCCTGTTTAGCACATCTTTCTTTCGCAGAGTCTTCATGGCATATAGGGCATGGGTATCCACTTTGCAGGCCAGGCACACTTCTCCAAATGCACCAATACCCAGAGTCTTGATTTTCACAAACATAGATTTGTCCATTTTGGCCCTTTTAAGTCTGTTGTAGTTGGACTCCTTCTGGTAGAGAATTTTCCTCATTTGTTCCTGTTCTGCTTCACAAAGGCCAGCCTTTACAAAGGAAAGCAAACCACAAGAGCTAGTACTGTTACATTCATAGCAAGAGAACAATAAACTAGCATTCCCAAAACGCATTTCTCAGAAAAATTAACCAAGAACCAGAAAAGACGTACTCACAAGAGATATATTCTCTCGCCTCTCTATTGAAGTATTTCTGAAATACCGGCAAATTCACTGTGCCCTGACTTTGTTACCTGAGATTGGTCGGCCTTTCTCACTTGACTGAACAAAGAGGCACAGGGCAACACTGTCAGAGAGGGGAATATAACAACAAACCTGATCATGGGATTTGGTTTACACCCTTCAAACGTGCACTTTGACACTGCACTCCACTATACGTATGAGCACTGCAGTACACCTTAATTTGAAGTGGAACTTAAACCTGGACGCAGCAGTCCACTTTGTTCATCAATGGTTCTCCAGGGCAACTCACATTAACAGTTCCTACCTGGAGTACTGTTTGACTGCTGGCTTTTGTGTTGTAATTAAGAAGTTAGTTTTGACCCACACATTCCCAAATGCCTTGGGAATCTTCTTTAGAAAGTTCTTCCTCTGTCATATACAGCTTCTGCTCTCAAAGTCTGTAGATCTCCCATCCATCTGTTCTATAAAATTCTCCCTTTTCCCTCCCAAAATACATGCATACAACCCTCAGCTCTGGCCTTCCCCCAGCCACTGCAGCCCAGACTCTGCTGCTATTTCCCCTCCAAATGTATTATTTCCCCTTTGCATCTAAGCTATAAAAAAGTTGGCTTGTCCACCTCCTGTCCTCAGAGAGCCTCCAAGTAACTGTAAGTAACATTTCACAAGACTGCAGGGAGAGACCTCCCGAGAAAGGGAGAAGCAGCCGTATTCAATACAGCTTCTTCCTCATCCTTCAGGACAGAGCCTGCACACTGCCAACTCTGCCAACTTCAGTGCCTGTTCCTCTCCTGAGAGACACTGGTGGCCTCCACCAGCAGAAA
The DNA here is from genome assembly GCF_009769465.1 of Tauraco erythrolophus. Lineage (NCBI taxonomy): Eukaryota > Metazoa > Chordata > Aves > Musophagiformes > Musophagidae > Tauraco > Tauraco erythrolophus. Next base: position 116,634,150 of record NC_141465.1, on the reverse strand, counting down.
CCAGAAATTCCCAGGATCCTCTGACAACCCATCCTCTGCAACATGCCCCTTTTTTTCTGCATATCTCATTTCCAGAATCCTGAATTAACTGGCATCAACTGAAGCACTCTGAGAGGAAGATTAGTACCTGGTGGGAAGGGACAATGAGGAGGAGGGAGTTGAAGCTGACTGATTAGCAGGCTAAACACCCAAGCACACGCCCACAGGGCTGCTGCTTAGATTGATTTAATTTCAATTTGTAGTCTATATCTTTAAAGATGAATGTGGGCAGCCAGACTATGCAGTGAGATCCCCATGGTATAGAAACGAGATCTGTATGAATAAAGGATGGAGGAGGTCTGCAGAAACCTGCAGAACAGATAGAATGAATTTTCAGACTGAAGGCAACAGCCAAGCAAAAATAAGTAATACTGGTTTTAAAATGTAAGGCAAGTACATCAATCCATAATAAAAGAAATGTTTATTGCTTTAAGGTAAAATAATTAGTGTGTTGTGTTCTTGGTTAAGTTGAGATAGCCAAAATCTCCTGAGTTCATAGCATATTATTCCAGTCTGTGATGAGGTTGCTAGGGGAAGAAGTTGTTTTTGTTTACAGCTGAATTATCTCTGAGTTATGAAGTGAGGGAAAGCTGAAGAGTCAGAAGAGAAGAACTAACACAATTAGCTGCTGTTTTACTTCTCTAGAGATCATTCCCTATCTCAATCTCAGGAGAATATTCACTAAATCCAAGCAATGCAACACAATCTGTACTTGCAGTGAGGACAAACTATTAACTGTCACTAAAATGCAGACTTTTCAAGAGATTTTAGAAGCATATTGCTTTAATTTTAACCTCAACAAACAAACTGCTGTGTTATCTGGAGCAATGTGAACATCAAATTAAATGACTGGAAATTGACTGTGCTAGGAAAGATCGAGTAGTTAATTATTATCCATTATGCGTTAATAATAGCTTTCCTTAGCGTTTACTCTTAAATACAAAAGTAGACTAGTCATATTCTAGTCATGCCTGGGAAAAAAGCCTCTTCCACGTTTAAAAAATAAAAACAAAACTGCCAGAGAAACCATCAGAACTTGACTGCTTTGTTTTAAGCAGCCCTATCACTGAATCAGTTTAGGTTTGAGGGCTACAATTAGGCATGAAAGAAGTGCTCTCACTCAAAAAGCGCACCTCCCTGAGACCTGCTTCTACAACAAGTCACGATTCTATGATTCCAAGTTCCAGCAAGGATCCCAAGATCAGTTCAAGCGGGCCAAAATGCGATTACTTGCACGATATTATTACATGTGTTCAACAGAGAACTTCCAGGCAAGTATTACACGTTCATCTGAAAACACGGCACGGTGAACATACTGCCAAGTTGAACCACGGCTTTGGCGAATGAGTGGCTATCATGGAACAGGGAGGAAGAACTGGAGCAAAGAAAAAACCTTTTTTCAGAGTTTCTCAAGAACTGCTAAAAAATTGCCAGGGTTACCTCGGCCTCAAACCTGGCTTCTGAGTTCTTGCCTAAGCAAACCTAATACTTTCCTACTACGGGAGGTTTTGCTTCATTTTACTTTTCCGGTATGAAAATACATTATTTCACCTCTCGGGTTTTTAAAATAGCCTCCCAGACCTGCATCCAGACTTCTAATAGGTGAAAATAGTCCAGTAAGAGCAGGTGTTGGATACCTGGAGTCTGCCTTTATGAATTTTTTGACTGATTAAAAATAATAAATTTGACCCCATCAGTTTTTATCATAACAAAACAAGGAGAATTACTTTAGCCATTTCTTGCTCCAACTGTAATCTTCTGTTAATCTTCTGCTGGTAGGTCTTTATGACATTTTCTACATGTTGCTCCATGTAGAACTTGAAGGCAAAAGGTGAGTAGCTCTTTATTCGGGATTCTCGCTTTTCCTCATCTTTGCCATTTTTTCGCACAGGCACCGGAGACGTCTGAATCTGCTTTTTATCCTTGCTTGGTTTTTCAGCTTTAGTGTTCTTGCTGCTTTTGTCATTTCGCTCATTGCTCTCCTCAGCCTTATTGCACGTGGAATTGGGGACTACACGGAGGGTCTGCTCTACGCCCATGCATAAGCAGTTGATATCAAACTGCTCAGAGCTACCAGGAAGTAACAAATGCTTGGGATACGGTGGTGGTGGACACCGCAGTTCCTGGTTACCGTAATCCACATCTAGTTGATAGGCATTAGCTGCTCCAACAGGTGGCACATGATGCTCAATGATCTCCAAGCCATCCACAGCTGGTGCCTGCGCAGGTAACCAACCAGGATGGGAAGGTCCCACTGCAGTCTGAGGCTCAGGTCTCATCACTCGCATGCTCTTCACCGGCTGGAGAATATGAGCAGATGTGACTGCTGTGATCGTATTTGGAGATGTAATTGAAGGATCAGGTTTTCCTGGAGGAACCTGTCTTATAGACACTGTCACTTGTGGCTGTTGCTGGTGATTGTTAAAGGAATTTGTTCTGCTTGGCACTGTGGCATCGGGTCTGAAGGATACATGTTGCCGTGGAGATGTTTCTAGTCCTGGATTTTGTAAAGAATCTCGGCGTGATGGCGTTGCTGCCTGCCACTGCTGAACTTGGGGATTATTCATGTCATACAGGTCCATGTTTAGGCTATTTCTAGATGGAGTTAATAGATTTTGTGGTGGACTGTCTGAAAAATCATTAGCAAAGGCTGGACCTCTGGATATCACATGCATTTGATGAGAAGAAGGACTTGTCTGTTTGTGATGAGAATGTGATATATACAGGCTCGCTGGTGCCTGCTGAAATGCATGACCAGAATTATTCTGAACAACTGCCCCTTTATTTGGGAGATTGGTGTATCCTCCCTCCTGCTGCATCTTGTTTTGGAAGGATGGGCTCCGCTGAACACCATACCCCATAGGCTCCCCCTGCACCATCATGTGCTGCCTACTGTAATGTTGGCTGTTGGAGCCATGGGACGTCTGCAGCTGCAACGCTTGACTGCTGTGATTAGTCACTGGATAATTAATCACAGGAGACTCAATATTTGCAGGGTATGTTTTCTGCTGATGGCTTGTTGGTGTGCTGTGAGTGCTTACTCCAGAGGGTCGCTGTACAGGAGCATTCATAGCTGTAGACTGCGAAGTAGAGATTAAATAGTCCATGTATGGCCTTGGAACTTCAGCAAGCATATTTGCACCTTCTGCTCCAAAGCCTGTCCCTTCATAGGCTGCATTGCTGATCTGATGGTAGGACGGAAAAGATTCGTTCGATCCTTCAAAGCTTGGCCTGCGGGTTACATTATTTGGCACAATACCCTTTCCTTTATAAAAAGAACACAGAAGCATGTTAGGAAACAATTCAGGTGAACCTATTACTTTGCATTACTCATCCATCTATACATACAGATATACACACACAAGCGCACACACTGCATAGGGAGTATGTGTTATAAAAACATCTTCCAAAATCTAAATTAAGCACTCGGAACATTTAAAGCTATAGGTGCCAAGTATTACTACTGATAATGAACTACTGGGCCCACAACACTGCTCATGCCAGGAATCATGAGAGAGTTCTACCAAATCATGAAAATAGAAGCACAAATTCCTTAACTATGAAATCATCGCATTACACTACAGCCTGTTTTTTAAAGCTGGACCAGTATTACCAATACAGCACCAAGAGGAGGAAAAAAGCTCCCAGAAGGACTGTCAATACAACTCAAAGTCAACATTACTATAAGCTACTAGGTCATCGCATAGTCCTCGTCTTCTGTACATCTCGACTGCTTATGCTGGGAATCTGTTAACGTCTCTCTGTTCCACCTTCTCCTCAAAAATCCTTGTTTCTCTCTCCTTCATTTGCAATGAAGGCATCATACACTTTGTCCTATATTCTTTCCAACGTGTCAGACAGTGTCCCCTCATATTATTCATCTTCCGTCTGTTTGGAAGGCAAATCTTTCAGGGTGTCAACATGTTAATCTTAGCTTGAAGAATGTGCACAGACAAGATAGCAGCATTCCTAAACTGGAATTGTCAACGGGACTTTTCATCAGTTCTTTGATCTGGGAACAAATTGCAGGTGTATAAAGCGCTGGCTATGCTAAAAAGACAAGGGGGAACTCTGTACTCTCGGTATTTTTTTGTTCCCCCTCTGGTTCTTTAGCTTTCACTAATCACAGGACTTGGCCCATCTATGCCTGAACAATTTGCTTTTAAAATCCTGACTTCACAAGGTCCACAGAGCAGTCATATTGCACTAACAGGCCTGAACCCTGACTTGCAGTCTCTTCTGATTATTTACATCACAGCACGTCCCAGCTGGGCCAGATGCAGCACACCTGAGCGTAGCTGTTGACTCCTCACCTGCATGCACACAAGCCTTGCTACATGCAGACAGGGACATGTGCGTTATTACGACAGGTCTGTGCACCATCTCTGCACTCTGAAGAGGCTGCCCCATACTAAATAACACTTTCATAAACAATGCAAGGTTTTGAATCAGAATCAGGTCAGACAAATAATCAGTGTTCTTTAAAGGGAAATCTATAATTGGCTGCTCTTTTCCTATGATAACACAAGGCCATGCTTACCAAGGTTGTACTTATAACAGCGCTCCCTAAGAGCTCCTCTGTTGGGACGCAGTGAGATGCACTGATGAGGCTATGGCAATCCAAAGCATCTCAAGAAGAGGCTACTCTGGCCTGGAGGAGGGAGGCAGCTATAAGATCCCCTCCACTTATCATCTGTGTCAGCAGGACTCATGCTGAGCCTCTGAGGCAAACTAACTTCATTTTTGCCTATCAGAGGCCATGGAGGAAAGCAGCAGCAATAGCTGTCCTCCTTTGGGACACATACCTCAGCTGTGCAAGGAATCTTGTTGATGCCAAGAGAGATATGATGTCCACCTCCTACATTTATATACCAGTAAGTCTATTCTGGTCTGACAGAGAAATATGCTTGGATTTGTGAAGATATCAAATGTGGTAGTTGCAGATGGTTTTGGGTTTTTTTTAATACATTCCTATCCAATAGTAACTGTTACGACTATCTCTTGCCTGGGAAGGTTTTAGATCAGAGTGTATTCTTAAGATTAATCAGTTATACTTATGGGATCATGTATTTTTATACATAGCTCTCTGTCCCGCAGTAGCATCTAGTAAGTTTTATTTGAATCAGTATGATTTTGTGGCACCTCAGGCAGGCAAGCATCAACTGCATGATATTTAAGTTCTGTATTCCGTGTATCCTAAAAGTAAAGTCGTATTTTCAGCTCAAAAGGTTAAGTATTCAAAACAGCTGCATGCTTTGGAATGTTAAGAAAGCAAAAACAAATGCGAGTGAAAGACAATCGAGTAATTAAAATGTTAGCCTGGAAAGATTTTCCTTTCACAGGAAAGGTATGCTCTTTAGAGCTAGGTGTGTTCTTTCACTTTAAGGAATACAACCTTTATAATATAAAGGAAAATAGAGTTCAATAATTCTGTGAATGTTACTTTAAATTCTCCTTAAGGCTCAGTTAAGGCCACATTTGTGCATGATTAGGACAGAGCTCTCCAAATAGTAAACTGGCCAGTACTACTTCATCTGTCAGGTGGTCATCCTGCAGAGTAACTCTCCAGGAAGTATTTTCTTAGGGTTTTCCAGAATTTCCCCAAATAATAAACAGTAGGTCTAAGACTAATAGAAACTGCAGAACCATACCCTCTTTTCCATCACATTTGAAGCTCCATTCCTGAGAGTGACCTCCTGGACAATGAGGTCCTTTTCCATCTCCCCTATGTGTGACTACCCTCAGGGTCCCTCAGGAAAGAAGTGGCTTTACTGAAGACCTCCTTCCTGTCCAGGGATTTTTTTTTGTAAACTGAATGGGCTTTCTCTTCCTCAGCTTTCCTCATCTCCGGACATGCCTCTCTATCAACTACCCTAAATTTAACACGCTTCCCAACAGCAGATCAAGAGGGAAGACAGAAAGAAGGTGCTGAAGTGGCCGAGAAATTTGTCATGTGGATATCACTTGCACTCAGTAAACTCAATTTATGACTACACTTAGAGGTCTGTACTACTGTAATCAGACTGAATGAATGGATTTGTTAGCTTCAACTAGTCCAACATGGACAAGACCTTTTAGGTCTAAATGTTGCCACTGACACAAGAGAAGTTCCTTGTCCAGAGAAACAGGCTCCTGACAACAGCTCTCCAATCTTCCCAATCCTCCTTCCACTAGCCCCTCTGCAGCACGTAATGCTGTGTGACTACAAATGTTCAGCCAGTCAGAGGATGCTTATTTGCCTGCTTGGCCAATTTTCCAAACAGAAAGAAGATAAAAGCAACAAATTCTATCCAAACCAGAGTGTATCCTGATCACAGATCAAAAGCATTGTGCAGCGCTGTAAGTGCTAAAACGTGAATGCAAACAACTATTGCAAGGCCTTTTGTCAGCTGTGGTCTGACGTTTGCTGATGAGGCATACGCAGGGCCCAAATCCTCCCATTTGCTAATTTACACAAAACAGAATTGAAGCAGAGTAGCAGGGATGAGTGGAAAAGCTTCTGCTATCTTGGCCCAAGCTATTTCTGCAGCGTACTTACAAGGATGTTAACATGAATGAATTCCTGTGAAGCGAGCTGTCTCACAACTCCATAGCAATTACCTATGCACAAGCTTTTACTTCACGCTAAACTTGAGATGATTGAGGGAATTTGCACTGAAGGATAAATAGCTTTGTGTTTAAGGAGGTGGACTATGAACATGCTCTTGCAAAGCAGGTGAGGTGTGTTCAGCTTCCAGCCCAGCTCACCTTGCAGGGCCATGTTCACATCACTGTCTCCTACAAGAGTACTACTGAATACTGCCAATCCACTACTGCTCATCAACAATAACTCTACTTCAAATAATAGCTTATTGCAAGAAAGTAGGACGCAATTTTAAAAAAAGCTTACCTGGTGAGGTCTGCTTAATTACACGTACTATCTGTTCATTTCTAGGATCCAAGTAGCTCATCTTACTGATATACTCCAGAGCCGCTTCAATACTTCTGCTACCAGTCTGCTTCAGCGCTCGGACAGCCATCTCCTGCATAAAGCAAACAAGAATTGAATTATATTGAGACAAAACCCAAGCACTGTACTGCAGGCTAGGAAGCAGTGAGCGTTTACATTTATAGGAACATTTTATAATTCACACCAGACCACAGCTGCCTGAAGCCAAATGGACCAATGTTTTGAAAACATTTGCCTTATACAAAAGTAAAAGAAGAAAATAAGAAAGAACACTATCTACCCAAACTCTGGCAATTAAAGAAGCATCAAATTGAAATGTGTACTTTAAGATTCCTTAAAACAAACTTTGAGTCAAATCTGGAAAAAGCAGCATAGTTTGACAGAGAATGAAACAGAATAAAATACTTAACTTGTGGTATTTGAGAGCACGTCTCTCAGTCACACCTGAACACTGTAAAAGCTTTAAAGATTTCACAGACGCCACAAGAATCTTATTAGGCTGGAACTAGTTTCTGCTGAGCAAATCCCGGCCCCACTAGAGTCAACAGGGAAGAAAGATTGCTGTTTTCAGTACAGCTGGGACATCATTCACTATCCGTTTGGAAAATGACTAGCACACCAAACTGCATTTCACATCGTTAGCCTTTTTAGCTGTATTTTATTGGGCACACATCCATCACTGAGAATATGGGTGCCAGACACACAACCTGAAAAATAAAACTGGCGTAAATATGAATATTGCAGTTAGACTACTCCAACACAGCCATGGTTAGCGTTCCCTGCTTTACAGCCAGCAAGCCACATTCTTCTGGAGTTTGTTTATACATTTACTTATAGCTCAGGTATACAGAATACCCTTCAACAATGACTCTAGCCTCTTGTTGCAAAGCAAAATCGACAAATCCTTGCAAGGAAGGCTGCATGGTCTTTTCTGAAACAATGGAGAGACTGAAATCCAGAGCTTTAATGTTGAATTCACATCACTGAACTATAGTCATCAAGAAGTTACCTGGTCAAAAGTAGTTGCTGAGAACCTTTCTATAATCACCTCCAAAAGGCAATCCATAAAATAGATATAACAGGAGATAAACTGACCTTTGGTGACAGAAGATTAGAGGATTAATTTGAGCTGGACTCCTAGCTTTTAGATTGCTGAAATTGGACGAAATGGATGTCACCATCAACAACTTGCTTGCAAATGTCAGTATCCTATTATCTTGCCACTGTAGCACCATTTTTAGCGGAGGGAATTCTGTCATCACAACCTGCCCACTGAGCGCTGAATCAGATGGAGTTTGTGCCTTCTTGGCTTGGCTTACCAAAGGCAGATGCGATGGCTGGGCTGGCACAGGCACCCTGCTCTCCCATGGGGCAGCTCTGCACACCGGCTAGAAGTCAAGTACCCTCAGCATGTATGCCCCTTTCCCGTATCATTTGGAGGAAAGAGCAACTTTGCACAATTGAACTGCAAGTACATTTAACACTCTCAACTAATTGTTTACTTGCTAAGGGAGAATCATCCCAGATGACACTAATTCACACTTAGCACAGAGCCACACGCTGGCACTTGGCATTTTGCTCTGCTTAGCTCACGCCCCTCCTACTCCCCCCAAAATGGCAGCATTTTCTCCATTACTCAGAGGTTCTGCTTGGGGAATAGCCATAGCGAGTTTGAATATTTTTCATACAATTTATGACTCATAATTCATCGAAAGGCAGTAGTTGGTTTCACATTTCCTATAGCTGAAATATTTCACTGGCATCAACACATTACTAAGGGCAATTTTAAATCAACAGAAACCTATTATGTATGAAGGAAAGAATTTCCCACAATGTTTTTCTCTTCTCTTTGTTTCTTTTTTCTTCTTCTGGACACATTTCTAAAGTATTAGGAAATTTGCATCCTAGTGCTCAGCATTCTCATTGTCCAGGGACTCTGGGCTTTACAGGCCAGTTCCACAAGGCTGCTAACACAGTCTACCCATTTACACCAGCTGGATCTAGCCTTAGATCACAAATTTCCTAAATTGAATGTGCTCCGTATGCACATTTGGGCTGGCTTGGATATTGGGTTTTTTTTTCTTTGGTTTCGTCCGCAATGGTGTACCAAGAGAATAAGTGCTTGGTAAACAATTATCTTAATGATGAATAAAACAGCCCACATAATAAATTTCTCCCTCTCTTAGCTGTGTTGGCTGTGTACAATCCAAAGGAGCTAAAATTGGTTAGTTTTTTTATCACCAGCACAGTGATGATATCTCTGAAAACAATCCTTTCCCCCCCCATACCATGGCACTACTTTCTCCTCTTTTGCCATTGCCTATGTCAGAAAAGCAGAGTAAAAATGACAGTGGCCTATTTAAATCTGCATGTTCTGCCTTCAGCAGATACGTTAGGGGAGGAAAGCCCAAAACATTTCACTGTGGACTGTATGATAACCTAAGAGGCTCAGCAAGAGCTTGGGACCAGCAGATGTGTTGCTGGCAATCTCACCCCCCATAAGGCCCCAATGCAGCAGCCCCCCTGCACGCAGCTCACTGCCTCTCAGCTTTCATTAGGTCAGCTCCCACCCTCCAAAGGGTTTCCTCATTACATACCCTGTTTGCTCGGCATTTAAATTACTGCTGGAAAAAATGAAGTAAGTTTTTTTGTGGTTCAGAAGAACACCTGTGATTCTCCTGTACACCATCGCACAGCTTTGTCCCTTTCCTCCGTAGCTATCATGAGACACAAATAGCCCCAGTTTCTGATGCTGGTTCACAAAAGCCTCGCATCATCTCCAAGCAAATGGAGAGCAACCAACAAACATTTCGCATGCAAAAGGAAAGGGTTTTTCTCAGAGGCAGATCACATATAATCATAATTCTCCACCCAGGAGACAAATCCCTCTGGGGGCATGCAATTCTCCAGGACAGTGGAGGGCAACAAGAAGCTCCAGCACTGTTACAGAATCATAGAATGGTTTGGGTTGGAAGAGATCTTAAAAGACCGTCTAGTTCCAACCCTCCTTGCCATGGGCAGAGACATCTTCCACTAGACCAGGTTGCTCAAAGCCCCAGCCAACCTGGTCTTGAACTCTTCCAGGGATGGGGCATCCACAACTTCTCTGGGCAACCTGTTCCAAAGCCTCACTACCCTCGGAGTGAAGAATTCTTCTTACAGCTGGCCTTTGGCCTCCTCTGCGCTGTTTTTCCCACTGCCACTCTCCATGCCCACAGCTCTCCTCTCTGGCAGCAACATGAAGAGGGCTCCACTCGTTCCAGCACCTTTTCATTAGGGATGCAGGACAAGCTGATGCACGCCTGAGGCTCACAGAGGGTCTGCTATGTGCCTGAGGTGGCCGCTGGCTAGTGGGGCATGGTGGCCCTCTCCTTTCTATATGCAATGCAGCGATGAGCTCTGCTGAGCAAGGGAGCATGACTGGGACAAGGTAGCAAAGGACTGGCCTCCAGCAGCCTGCTTCCCTGAAGGGGAAGCTGGCTCCCCGCCAGCAGCAGGGGCCATTTGCTGGAAACTGACATAAGGACTGTTTTGAAGGATGGGGAGAAGGGTGGAAGATGGATTAAGCAATGTCAGTAATTACGGTTGTTGGAGAGCAGAGGCTTAAGTGAGATGGAAGGTGTTTGCAAGAAGAAGCAGAATGGCTCAAGGAGAGAAATCAAAGCCAAAATCTTGCAAACTGATACTGTAGACAGTGAAAGGGCTGAGGAAACAGGAGGACAGACACTGAGCAAGGATAAAAGTGCACAGCTACAGTGACACAGATAGAGCTGTCTTGATTTTACACCCCTCTAAGGCAAGTATGTTATAGAAGGAAAAAAGACCAGAAATGAGACATGAAAAAAAAAAAAAATCCGCTTGGAGCCGTATCCAACGCCAAAATATTCAAGTAGGCACAGGATCAAATCCAGCTCCCACTGAGGTCAACAAAGATTTCCATTAACTGCAAGGTACACTGCATCAGGCCCTCTGCTTTGGATCATTTCCTTTTCACCAGGCCAAACGCTGTCAGCCGCAGTATGGTTGGAGAAACCTGGCCACGGGCTGCGTTCTGCTAACCCCACAGCCAGCTGTCAGGCTGCAAGGAGAAACACAAGCCACTGGCAGCGTGCACATAAACCACACGGGAACAGAGCGGTCCCAGCCCAAACTCATTCTTTGCATTCTGTGTATTCCCTTTGGAGGATTCAAACATCTCTCCATGCAGGGCTTCTATGCACCTTTTTGCTTCCAGACATCACTAGCTTTTGGTGAAAAAATAAACCAGAAAAAGTAAAGGTGAAAAGCTACAAGCAGAAAATGTGCTTTTACAATTAACTCAAATAATTTTGTAATTATTGTTACAGCTGCAATATTAAAATGAGGTTTCAGTGGTCAGCTGTGGTTCTGGACAGATCTCACAGAAAACCAAAATCAGGCCATGAACCATGAAGCAGATTGAGGCAACTCTGCAGGATCTCAAATTTGTGGGTTTATAGAGGAAAATGGGGAGGGGGTTGTTTCCCATCTAGTTCCTACAACAAACCAGACAGCTGCATGGTCAACATGCTCTGTTATATCCCCCGCCTCGCACTGGTGGAAGGCAGCTTTCCAAGAGATTTCAAGATTTTGCTAGAAGGAAGGCCACCTTCGAGCTCAGATGCTCAACAGGGAAAACCCTTGTTTGATGGTAAACAGATATTTGGATGTGTGCATATACAGACTTCATCTCACTCTGCGCTCCGCAGGCAATGTGAAAGGCTTTCCCCATTTTACCCTCCCGCCTGGCTGTACTCCACCAGCACTGGCAGAGGCTTGCGTTCTTGCTGTACTACAGGGTTGTCCAGCAACATTTTTCATTCAGAAAGCTCCTAGTTGCCAAGATGTATTTATCATCCAACTGAAGATTGCACAAGAGGTTACAATAAGTAAGACTTTTTCCCAAGAACATTGTGTCTGAAGGAGACAATAGGTCCTCCAAGATTTGGCAAGGGTAATCAATTGCTAACAACAACAAAAATTAATTACTTGCTTTCCATTCACAAAGAAGGATGGGCGACAGATGCAGGAAACAGATACAAGTTCCCTGCGGAAGGGAGAAAAGTAAAGCTCATGCCAGAAGAAATGATCCAGAATTGATTACGAACCTTTCTGCGATAACCCACCATTGCAGGAATTTTCATTCATGATTTTAAACATGCCAAACCTAAGAAATTCAGGAAACAATGTGTACAATATGCTCTGTCAGGATTGCTGCAGCCCCACAAAACAGAGAACCTTATTTTGCAATATTTTCTACCTGTAATTATTCTCTAGTTGGACGCTTCATCCAGTTTTGCACTCTATTTTTGTTTTGCCTGTTTTCAGGTTGCTAACACCAGAGGCTAAATTTTGCCCACAAATTGCCATGCTTAACTATAACCCTGATTAAAATATTCTAGCCACACAATTAAGAAGCTATCCTGAGAATCACTGGTGCTTTTCAGTTTCAGTGTATCAAAAAAGCAGGAGGAAATCAGCACTGGCAGAGACCTACTGAGTGCCCACATCTTTGTCACAGGATCACTTAGTCCATTCATAAACCACGTAACACATTCAGAAACTAATGGCGATCTATACCCCATGGCTAGTTAAGGGTTTTCTGCCCCCGCTGCTCCTGTCATAAAGCTCCTCCAAAACTGTATTGCTTTGGTGGTCCCTCTTACTTTCAGCCTCAATTATGCAGAGTTAGTTTATTTCCTCTGCCTTTAGTTTCGATTGTCTTTTAACTTCAGCAGCTCTCCTGCTATCTAAAGAGAGTGAGCTCCCTTCATCCTAAGGGATGTTTGCAACTTGGCCTCCCAGGCTAAACAAGCCACATTCTTTTAGTTTTCTCTTGTAAAAAAAGCTCTTCATTATCACTGTAGTGGCTCATCTCTGTATCAAGAAAGATCAGACTGGGACATGGTTTTGGTAACAGCTGCACACACCGTTCTTAATGACTTAAAAATAGTGGTGGAAAAGTCATCCTTGTGGTAAAGTCATTCCTCCTCTTTGTTGATTTCAGCAGAGGAAGTTTGAGTTTGGGGCTTTCATCCCAGCTTTTAGTCCTTGCTTGCCACATTTCTACCCTTTGTGCTCCTGAACTTATTTTCAGTTCTGGTACCACTCCAGCCTTTAAGGTTGTCCATTATTTTGGCTGGATGCTTCGGCCCTGCAGCTCCTGCCCCAGCTCCAGCACTGACTGCACGTTCCCACTTCATATTGTCAGAGTGCTTCCTTTTTTTTTTTTTAATATCAGACTTATTAATGGAAAAAGTATGCAGAAGGGACACCCTGTAGTACACAAAGTTGGGTCAGATATAAAAGGAATATGGACAGGCGATGAAATGTAAGACTCACTAAGCTAATCACATCAACATATGAAAAAAACAACTGAACTGTAAATTAGGAATGGAGAATTACAGGTAAGGAACAACTTTAACTAGAAGGATTTTACATAACATTTTCAAGGGATATTTGATGAACTAACAAAGGGAGTATGCCCAAACAGATAGAGGTAGGATTTTCAAAATGATACAATGCCATATCAAAAGAAACAAATAAATAAACCAATAAAACTAACATGACATTAGCTGCTACGCCATTCCTCATTCTGCTTGTCTTCAAATTCTTTTAGTCTTGATTTAGACAGCCACCTATATAAGGCAGGCGTATTTACTATTCTGTGTTTGTGCAGCATCCAGTACAATGGGGTCCTGCTATTGTTGTGTTTACAGCAGTAGGACAACTTATTATTAAATCAGTTAAGCCCAGCCCAAAACATTCAACTTGGAGTAGTAGGCAAAAAATGTTGGAGGGCTAAAGTGCCAGTTCTCCTGGGTCCCAGGATAGAAACCCTCATATCACTACCACCACAAACCAACACTGAAGTAAGATTGCCTTAATCCTGTGAGCCACGGGACATGGCACATTTCCTGTAGCTATGGAAGGAATGGAATGAGGCAAAATAAAACAAAAGTAACTAGAGATTGAGAAGCATTTTTTGATGATCAAGATTATAGCTATTCAAATGTTTCCAGTATTTTTTCAGATTTAAAACAGCTCTGGAGGATTAAAAAAACAAACAATGAACCAGACGAATAAAACCAACATTTGAAATTTATCACATTAGTTTTTGTATTTTACTAGCTCTAGAGCTAACACAAAGTTCTTTTACAAGTATCACAAAAAAAAAATCAGAAGAGCCATCACAACACTGTTCTACTGCTTTTTCCCAGCTGCTTTTCCTTAAGTTCATGATTAATCAAAGTTCTTCTAAGAGGAAAAAAAAATACTCTCTAGACTTAGCAGCAGGGTACTTATAAAGAACAACCACCATAACACCTTCGCCAACTTGGAAAGGGTAAGAGAGAAAAAAACAAGAGCTGAGAATAGTAACCGGAAACATGACATAGCTCCTTAGCAGGTGTATCAAAAGGCACCAGTTACAACAAAATACTTTTTTAATACTATGCAATTTGTAACAAGTAGCAGCATATAACTTTTTGTTGTTGTTGTTCTTTTAACTGAACTCATACAGTACCCTCCCCCAGCGCAGCTCCTTATAGGACACGCTGTGTTTGGCCACAGGTGTTTCACAGAGGACACCTGCCATTTTACACCACCGCCCCTGTGCTCCACAAGTTGTTCAAATATGGCTCTTTGCATGAAAATGAGAGATATGAACTTCAGGCTATAAGCCAATCCAAGGTCCCAAAGTTAAGACATTTGGAAATAAACCAAGCATGGCTGCTCAACATATTTCCAAACAAATGCTTGTAAAATGAATGGAGTATTTATAACTAGGCATCTCCAGACAAAGAACGCGCATGTAAACACTTCAAGAAGCTCTGCTGAACTATGCAAGAGATGCAAAGGTAGGTGCACTGCAAAGGCAATTTTTAAATTCAGTCAGAATATTTCATCAGACAACTCCTGTTATGTCCCAGAGAGTATGTCTGTGTATGTACAGACACATGTGGATACACTGTATAATGTGTACGTATCTGTGTATACGATTTGTTGAAATTAATCTAATTTCAGGTAAGCCTGCAAGCCCCTTGAAAAGAAGGTATTAAAAAAGACATGACACTTCTTTCATGAAGAAATAAGGCTCTTATTTGTGTCACCAGTCAGAAAAGACAAGTAATTTCACTATATATTTATATATACACTTATTACAGCATTTCTGGAAGCACATCAAGCACTCTGGGAAGGATCTGGAAAGGGGAAGGCCTGCAGAAAGCTTAAAGAGCTCCTGCTGGGGAGCAAATCTGTACTCTCCATGAAGCTCAAGTGTCATGAAAGAACAACTACAAACAGGCAAGGAAAATGAGTGGCCACCACATTAACACCAATAATGAAAAAGGAGTGAGAATAATCAAAAGTAGCCATGAATACCACTTTTTTTCCCCCTTCCTTCCAAGCTGGCCAGAAAGCAAGAACAGAGCTGGGCTGCTCTGTCCCAACCAGGACGTGGGTATGATAGGAAGGGGGGCAGAGCACAGAGCCCCATCATGGAGGCAGCTTAATGGACAGACCTGAGCGGCAGTGACAAAGAGCCTGTTCTCCTCCCTATTCCCCCCACCCTTGGAAAAAGCGCATCTATGGCTGAAGAACTGGTGACAGAAGCATAGTTTCCCTAGATATTTGGTGGAGAGAGTGACACTGTTAGCACCCAAGATACATGGTGACTTGCTGCCTACCTCAGAGGCTCTAACACACCTTTCTGAAGGCATTCACTCTTTCTTCCAACTTTTGAAGGAGTACAGGCTCCTGATTTAGCAATCAAACTTGGCCAACAGTAACAGGCAGCAGTAATATCTTCCCAAGTACAGAAAGTCCCTCGTTCTGGAAAACACACACTTAGCTTCAGAACCCACATCAGAAGAGAGATGTAAGAAGTGACCACGCAGAGCATTCAGTTTTGAACACATGTAGTACTCCAGGATTCTCCACATATCACAATTTACAGGCAAAGTTTGCATTAATGGTAAAATAAAGGAGAGGGGAAAGCATGTATTTGTACGTCTTCACTGTTCGAGGTATCTCCTGGCTGCACAAAATCCTTTCTACTGTGATGGCTCCCAAAGCCTTCTGTATCACACTGAGCCCTACACAAATACAAGGGAAGAATCCTGTTCTAAAAAGGATTTCTAATTCAAAACAGAACAAACAATTGCATATACAGCCGTAACTTTTCCTCATTACTCTTTAAGTCTGCTCAATGGAGAGCTATTTAAATATTTAGAGTTCAGTGTAACCAAGTGACCCATGGTGGGTGCATCAACAGACGAAGTTGTACAAATCTCTCCTAATCTTTCCTCAGCACTGGAGCAGAGGGAAATCAAACCAAGAGCACTATTATGTGCTAATTCAGAAATCTTACACCGAGGCCAAATCACGTTGTATAAACAGCTTTTACAAACCACTGCATCGGCAGGTTTATGTTACAGACCAGCATGGAAGAGCTTTGCTTACTTCATGCACGTGTGAGTGCACATGTACACACATGTGAGTGTGTCTACAGTTCCTTTCCAAAGGTTCTGGTCTACTTCCCTAGTTACAGGAACAGGAAACTTCCCCCGCTCTGGACACAAGTCCGCAGCAGGTTCAGCCTCGGCTGCAGTTCACTCCTGTCCCTCCTGACTGGCAGCCACTGTGGTGACCTGTACTTGGTCACACAGTGCCTCAGCCATATGTCTTACATTAACCAGTGAGGCTTAAGAGTTTCTCCTGTTCCCAGAAGCCCAGCCAAGCCAACCCACGCCACAGCACTGTTCAAAAATATTTTTAATATTACAAAGGTACCCTGATGTCCTACAATAGCTTTTGAACTCTGAAGAAAAGGAAACAGAGGGCAATTAGAGAACAAATTCAAGTATAAGCAAATGAGTTGTCCCAAACCAAGAGCATCATCATCTCCCTGTAATATTCGCTGAAAACCCCTTCTATGTTCCTGTTTGCATTTTTTACTAACCAGAGGTGTTACCAAATATGTCATCTGTTTTTCATAACAAGCCCAACATTAGGTGAGCTCCAAGGCTTACAACTATAACTCAAAGAACAAGAGTCACTCATCTGGTACTCCAAATCAAATCCTTTGTACAAGGTAGAGAAGTTCAAGCCAGTGGAGAGTTTGTTACCAAGCCTCTGTGTTTTGATTCAAGTTGCTGAAGCCTTGAATGCAACACCTCCCATCTCCCTGTCTTCTACTTTCTTTATCCTTTACTGTTGTAAAGCAGTTGAGTTGGTGCAAGAGCAGCGAATCCTTTCAGCAGCAGCACTGAGTAGCAGTTTGCCAAAAGCTATCAGCAGACAACATCAGATGTCACAGCCTTTATAACTAGGAGGAAGATAAAGCACAGGGCAAATACGCAGAAAACACCCAGGCTCCCTACGCCACTTCTGCCTTTGTCTGACTCAGTCTAATGAAACACACAGTACTGACATTAACAGCAATGTAAGTATTAAAGGCCAATTTGAGAGTATTAATAAACACTGCAGCATCCAGCAAAGAACCAATACAAGTTCCAGTGGAAAAAAGTCTTAGCAAGTTGCCTTCAGGAATTCATTGATTCCACTAAAAATCTCTCAAGCTCACACAAACAGAACATGGTAAAGAGCCTTGCACAGAAGGCATCTTCAAAGTTGAGGCAGAATTGGACTTTCAAAGTTGAGGTAGAATTGGACTCAACCTTGAAGGAAGGGTGCACCACACTGCAGACCAGCACTGTTGTTTTAAGAAAGGCACATCAGTATAGCTTCATTTCCAGTTTGTACCGGGATCCTCATGCATGAAAACCAGCCACGAGCGAAATATGGCATCTGCTACTCTGTACTCTGGAGTCCAAGTGAGCGTCCCTATGCTCAAGGCATTGAATCTCAAAAAACAAAACCACAAAACAACCCACTCCTGACAAAATGCATCTTAAATGACTCAATATATTAAGACAGCAGTTCCAGCAAAAGCAACACCTTGCTGAGCAAAGGCCATCTGCCTTTCAAAAAGCACTATATATTTTAAGAAATCTCTTGGAATTGGGTTCTTTCAGGTTCTTTCTCTCAGGTGAGATGTTTTGCGATCTTATTATTTTACATTTATTAGTAAGCATGGCACATTTGCTACAAGAGGAACAGGCCATTCCTGCTCTCTTCCAGACCCGCTTTTGACATAAGGAGCTGCCAGAATGATTGCATGACTCCTTCCTAGTAAGGCCCATATCCCCTCCTCCTGGCTTTTTTTTTTTTTTTTGAGACAGCAGTTCCTTACTCTATCAGGGTAAGTAAATCAAGCTGGATAGAATAGCAGTTCAGTGAAGGCTTCATGATGAGCTTATTCCTCTTCATTAGCAGCAAGTGATGTGTTTGCTAATTTTATTGCTCACGCATTAGCCAAAAATGCATTTGGCTGGCATTACATTTACAATGATGCTATTTGTGTATCAAATAATTTCTTTTCAGTGGCCACAGACACTAAGATGAGTGCTTTCCACCGCTCCTCCTTCTAGTATAAAGACACATACATATTGAGTTATGTATAAAAGAGGATTTTTACAAATATTCGCAAACCTTGCGAATTATTTCTTAGCCAAACTGGATACCAGGGACTTGTAAACCAGGTATTCAGATTCAGCAAGATGAGTTATGAGGTTTGTCGTCCAGGAATAAAGCCCCAAAGCACAGAAAAGAATTATGCCGAAGACTGGAAGAGCTATTGGCGCTGCCAAAATCAGCTGTTCTCCAGAAAGTCACATGGTGCTGCAAATTTGCCATGCTTTAGTACTGATTTTCGCATTTCTCCATGTCCAACTCTACAAATTGAATTTTGCATCTATCTCTGTTAACGGTGCCTCTGTCATTTTTACTGAGTGCTGCCTACTTAAGGCATTACAAGTTTTCTTACATTTCATAAGATTTTAACATTTAAAGAGTGATACTTCTTTCCCCTCCTTCTCTTGTAAGTTTATATGTGTTTTTTCAGTTTTAAACCACTAGAACTGTCAAATGTTGCTTTAAAACCTTTCCTCTAAGGCAAGAAAAATTCAAGACAAGACAGTAAAATTAAGTCGTCCATTTATATTCAAGGTCAAATACTAACATAATTTTCCAAACAAGGTTCAAGCATACTCCTGACACAGCCTTCAGAAGTTTAGGAGAGTTTTGTTCCCCATAATTTTTCTTTGGTGAATACTTTTATACAACTATAAAACCTCCAGGGTATCTGTTTGGAATGCATTACCACCGAATTGTTCCCTCCTTTGAGGATTTATACCACAATGGGACCCCAGCTGACATCAAGCAGTAATGGACGGTCAAAAAGAAAAAAAAAAAAAAAACAACTAAGAAATATAGCTCCATTGTGAGATAAATGAAGGCTACTTCTCTCTCAGCCTCACAGTGCAACGCAGCACAGCTCATGTGACTGAAGAAACATCTGGGTTTTATCTTGAGATTCGTAATATTTTTCAGTACAGACACATAAACACACAGAATGCAAGTGTGTAAGGCAAGACAACTTGGCATATTTATTGTTCAAAGAGCAGGAAGAAGTAGAACTTTTACATACAATATTATTTTTTAAAAATTTGTTGGCATTTTTGAATCTTATTTATTAATTGCAATGCTGGCTTTTTAAAAAATTCTCATTCAAAAATATGAAAAAGGCGTTCAGCTTTTAACATTTTAAAATCAATAGGCTCAACCTTGTAATACCATATACTCAAACTGCAGCACTAGGGATCTCATGAGACATTTTCCAGAAGTCTCCATGCAGCGCTTAGTTTCATTAACTCTAACAAATACACATGTACAACTACAGGTCCAAAAGAATTGCTAAACACCACTGATTGCCACTTAATGATTTTTAAGACTACAAAAATATCCTTTGTACTAAATGCTTTATATGACTGATAGTCACTGCAACTTTCTGCAGTTGCAAGATAAAACTCTCAACTCTACCAGTGCTAGAGGCAAAACAGAAAAAGAGAAAGAAAAAAAACCCAGCTGGATAAAACATCTTAAGGTCAGGCTTTTTACATGTAAAGCAGCCGCAGCAAAATTATTCACATTCTTAGCACATAGCTGACCGGGACAAGATTCCATGGAGAGACAAACAATTCCTCTAAGAGAGCAGCTGCATCTTCCTCAGCTCAGGAGCTACTGGAGGGAGGGTGAAATGCTCACCAGGGTCCCCAAAACTGACCAGGAGAAGGAAGAAAATGAACGACTGGGTCTGCTCCACGGTAATGCTTCACATGACCACTTCTTTTCTGTGCTCAGTGAGAATAGAGAAGTGTAAAAACAAAAAAATAAATAAATGAAAATAACGCCAGTTGGTAACACACACTGATCAGTGACCTAGAGGAAGCTTGAAAGCAGACACCCAAGTCCAGTTAAACATAGAAGAGTAGGGGGGAAACATTAGATAATACTGAAGAGAACAACCGAAAAAAACAGTCATCTGGCTTTGCTTTTATTGCATAATTCTTTTCAGAAGTATCTTTTGAAAGTATAAAACCATTTCTTTCTAGGTTTCCACAATATCCTTCTTAAATTGCCCTTTTTTTTAATCTGGTATTTCCTTAGTAGTATCGTTACTCAGTTCACCTCAACGTTATTTCTGTTGGCTACCAGCCAAGTGGCACGCTTTAACAGTCAAGACACTCAGCACTGAAGAAGCATCTTTCTCACTCCACTCCATTTACATGCAAAGGCTACAACAGGTATTTCAGGTTGTTGTAAGGAAAGAAATCCTCTTGCAAGATCCTCTTCAATGCCATCCCCTTAACATTAGTATCTCCTCACAAACCTGCCATTAGCCAACAACGAAATCAGCCGCAGCAACATGAAAAATGACCCTACTTTCAGCATTCATACCTTAGTATTCACATATTATCGTTCAGCTTCAAGTGTGTCAGCAAGTAACGTCTCCCACCTTGTCCCTGGCTACCTGTCACTACTCCCTGCGCCTGAGGAATCACCAGTTTCCCTCTCGAGTGACCACACTGCAGTGTGCTCCACTGCTAGAGACAGCTGGGTTAGCACAGACCCATGACTTAGCTGTTGAAGCTAACTCAGCTCACATGGACCCAAGTGAGCTAGGGTGAACTCCAGCAGCAGCTCAGCTGGGGCAGTAAGACTTGGGTGAGAGCAGGGGTAAGACAAGACAGCACTGAGCAGATGGCTGTCCCTGGAGCACAGCTGGAAGAACAGCACATGAGCACAGGCTGAGCTTTCTCTCGGCATTTTCTCTGATGGTGGTTGACAGCCAAGGCAGCTGCCATTGCTTTCAACTTCTCTGCTCCTTTCTGTGCCCCCCAATTGTGCTTGTGTCCCTCTCACCATCCCCCAAAAGTTATTTTTAACCTGGATCCGTTCCCTGATCAGTCACCACTTAGCTCCGCAAACACTGTGCTGGCACAGCTTGCGGGAATGAACCAGGGAGGAACAAGTGGGAAGATGGGTGGCTCTGGCAGCACCACCAAAAGTCACTCTTCTGGAGCCCCAGCCCAGGAGTCTCCTGTCCTCCTTTCACATCAACCTACACACTTCCCAGGTGAATGGAATATGCTGGTGATATGTCAGACCATAAGGTTGTTGGGTTTTTGGTTTGTTTTGTTTTTTTTCCTATGCTGCCTTGAGAAAGTTTTTAATTGCAGTATTTTGTGTGTTGGTGTCATATTAACAAGCTAATCCCTCTCTTGTGCAGTTATCACCTAGTATTTCAAGGCAACAGCAGGACATTTTTCAGAAATACATCTGATCATCTTAAAAAGACATAGCCAAGGGGAAATAGTCTTACATGACAGGCTATAAATCAACATGTTAGACAAGTAATTTTAAACCACAGGAGGAAGGAAAAAGAAATCTCATTGTATCAAGCCAATAAAAACCCTGTAACACTGACTCTAGAAGATATTGGACCTATTCCATAACAACTATATTTCTTAGGAAAATACAGTATTTTGAACTCTAAAGAAGTCTGAACTTGATTAGACTGAAACAAAGGAGAGGGAGGAAAGCGGAGCAGAGGACGTGATTGCCCTCATCCTTCCTCCACAGTTGAAGTCTGAGGAGGAAGCTTGAGAAGGCTCAAGCAGATAAAGAAACTGTTCCCTTGACCAAGTCACTCAGTGCTGACACAGTTGCTTACTAGTTCCCAGTAATCCTGGCAGTGGACCAATGTTCCTCATCTCCCTCCTTCAAGCCTTTACTCAAACTTTTAGGAGACTGCTGTTTTCCAATGCTCTCAACCCATGTCACTTGATAGAAGAACAAATGCAATTGTTTTTCAGGCTTCATATTATTATCATCATCACAGCACATGCTCAGTTGCATGAATACTATTCAAAGACAGTAAGATGTCTTCCGAGATCTTTAAGGGTGCAAAATATTAAGAAATCAATAAGAGTCAAGTAATCACCTTTCTTCCTTGAGAAAACACATTCTTAAAAGCCAGGTCTACAGCAAAATCACACTGGGTAAAATTCTTCTCGAATATTTCAGATGCAAAATGAAACCTGGCCAGTGCTTTGATGGGATAACACTAGCAGTAACAAGCACAACGCCTCACAGCATGGAAGGGAGGCTTCAGAATACAGCGGCCCAGAAACTAAGACTCAATAACTTGCACTAGTGCACTGGTCAACATCTCAGTTTCTTGGCGAAGTAAAAAAAAAATAGTTCCTATGCACCTGTTTGACAAAGCTGCCAAAGGTAAGGATATATGTCTGGTTAGGCAATCAAGTTCCAAGGTCCTAAATTTCCCGTATGAGCTCTGGGTGGAGTCAGCACTCCTACTGGTTTCTAACCTGTGTGCATGTTGCCAAGTACTGCTACACAGACGTTGTTGCATCACACCGCACTGCAGGTTCATGAGAAGATCTGTGTTCATACTCTTTCCATGTGCCAAGCCCAAAACAAAGCTAAGCCTCCATGGTAATGATACATGGAGATGGTCCCTTTATTTCGATGATAGAGTTCATGCCTGTGTTGGGTTTGTGCAGTGGGGTTTTGGTAGCAGGGAAGGGGCAGGGATGGCTCCTGTGAGAAGCTGCTATAAGCTTCCCCAGCTTCAAGTCAGACCAACTTCTGGCCAAGTGGAACCTGCCTCTGTGCATCTCTGTGAATGCTGCCTGGCAGGGGTAGGAGGGGGAGTGGCAGCCACACATGCAGCCACCGCATCGAGCAGGTTGGAGTGTCTGAAGCTCTCCATGGTGCAGAACTCGTCCCCACCAGGGCTTGCCAGAGTTCATCAGGCCAGTCAGGCCAGTGCAACTGCAGCAGAGAGAGGAGTGAGATGTGAGAGAAACAACTCTGCAGACACCAAGGTCAGTGAAGGAGAGGGAAGAGCTGCACCGGAGCTGAGATTCCCCTCCAGCCCATGGTGAGATGGCAGGCTGTCCCTCCGCAGCTGTGGTGCAGAGATCCATCTACAGCCCATGGAGGACCCCACGCCACAGCAGGTGGACGCGCCCAAAGGAGGCTGTGACTCTGTAGGAAAGCCTGTGCTGGAGCAGTCTGTTGGTGAAGGACTGCACCCTGTGGGAGGGACCAACGCTGCAGCAGTTCATGAAGAACTGCGGCTGGTGGGAAGGACTCACGTCAGAGAAATTCATGGAGAACTGTCTCCCACGGGAAGGGACCCCATGTCAGAGCAGGGGAAGAGTGTGAAGAGTCGTCCCCCTGAAGAGGAAAGAGCCACAGAAACAACGTGTAACAAACTGATCCCAACACCCATTCCCCATCCCCCTGCGCTGCTGGAGGGAGGAGGTAGAGCTGGGAAGAAGGGAGAGGTGGGGGAAGGCGTTTTTAATATCTGGCTTTGTTTCTCATTATCCTCTCTGTTTGTTTCTCATTATCCTCTCTGAAGTGACTGATAACGAGTTAAATTGATTTGTCCCCAGTCCAAGTCTGTTTTGCCCATGACCATCATTGGTGAGTGATCCCTCCCTGTCCTTGTCTTGAGTCTTTTGTTATATTTTCTCATCTCCATCCCACCCACAGGGAGAGCAGTGAGCAAGCCAGCTGTGTGGTGCTTAGTTGCCAGCTGGGCTAAACCACAGCAACGCTACGTCAGTAAGCTCCGAGAGAGAGTCTTGGAGTAATTTCTATCACTTGAGAGAAACACTCTTTCCTCATCTCTACTGTGTGTGTATCTTACTTGGGCTGCCGCCCGTGTGCACAGTGCCTTGGATAATGCTGCAAGATGCAGAATTACAAATGCAATGATTCCTCAACAGCAGTGGTCAAGAAGACACTCTGCTTCCAAGGTCGACATTCACTTCCTATAACAAGCATTGCAACTGTCTATTCCTTTTCTCCAAGGCATCCATCAGCTCTTAAAACTGTTGACATTATGAATAAATTATTTTCAATCAAGCTTTCCAGTATCTGCCATCACCTTCAGAGACTAACCACAGAAGCCAACAATAAGCAAGCTTAGAAGTATGTGTGTATATATACACAAATAGAATTATGTGTGAAAACCTGAATTTAGCCAACTTTTTTCCACAACTGAAATCTGTAGGATTTATGTTCCAGAACACGCAATATCTGAGATGTTGGAACTATCCAAAGTACTGCCATGCAAAGAAAAAAGTAACATAGAGGTAGCAGTTCCATATGCAGCTCATTACTTGAATGACTGTAACGATTCCTGTACATCAATTTTAATAGTTTTCAATTTTCAGCATGTGTCTGCAAAAGGATAAAACTAAGAATCTAGTGTAAAAGTACCCTAACCTGTAATAATCTGACAGCCAACATCTTAAATAGGATCTATATCGTAAATGCCAAATGAGCTTTCAATGAGTATTACAATGCTCCCATCTAAGTGATCTAGCTGCCAAGCAACTTCTGCATTCTTGCTAACCTGAAGCGTACAGGCTGGGACATCCC
Organism: Tauraco erythrolophus; assembly: GCF_009769465.1. Classification (NCBI taxonomy): domain Eukaryota; kingdom Metazoa; phylum Chordata; class Aves; order Musophagiformes; family Musophagidae; genus Tauraco; species Tauraco erythrolophus. The sequence continues at coordinate 116,609,261 of NC_141465.1, read as the reverse complement.
ACCAGCTGACTACTCATTTACTCCTGCTCTGAACATTTACCCACGTTTTCAATACAACCTCAAGCTCTCCTCTTGAAAAACACTAAGTAAGCAGACAGTAAGAATGACAGAGATATCTATGCAAACAATAAAACCACTAAGTCTCATTATCTTTTCATCTTCTATGTGCAGCAACCTTCCTACACGCCCCACCTAGGAACATCAATTCAGGTTTTAATGTCTTCTGGATAGACATCTCATTTTTTGCAAAGATGTCACACCACACAGTTTTACTGCAATGCCAATATGACAGTGGCTTTGTATTTGATTATTGCTGTAATGGAGCAATGCAAATGTGAAACCCAAGGTGAAAAGGAAAACTCTTGTTAGCAATTTACACTGGTAACAGGATCCATACCACAGCAAGCTCCTCCCAGTTTCTAACACACAGGTCATAGACCAAAGATCATCTTCTGCCAGGAAAGGTACCATCGTGTTTTCTCATAAAGTCATAACAAATGCTTGGAAAACTCTGTGGACACCAACATCATAATTTAGAGAAGAAAGAAGGAATATACCAGGTATGCTTCAAATTGATCCGAGGGCTGGAGCATCTCTCCTCTGAAGAAAGGCTGAGAGAGTTGAGGCTGTTCAGCCTGGAGAAGACTCAGGGGTGATCTTATTGCAGCCTTCCAGTACTTAAAGGGGGCCTACAGGAAAGCTGGAGAGGGACTTTTTGTAAGGGCAAGTAGTGACAGGACAAGGGGCAATGGCTTTAAACTGAAAGAGGGCAGATTTAGATTAGATATAAGGAAGAAATTCTTCACTTTGAGAGTGGTGAGGCACTGGAACAGGTTGCCCAGAGAAGTTGTGGTTGCCCCATCCCTGGAAGTGTTCAAGGCCAGGTTGGATGAGGCTTTGGGCAAACTGGTGTAGTGGAGGGTTTCCCTGCCCATGGCAGGGGGGTTGGAACTAGATGATCGTTGAGGTCCCTTCCAACCCTAACCATTCTATGATTATTAATTATCACATATACCTGGGTTTAACCATCCATGTAATCTGAAATCCAAGGTACCGATACTAAATGGATTTGAACGATTTTCATTTAAGGCCAAAATCTGTGCCAAAACCTAAGCCTAAGTAAATGGACTTAGCATGTGTGTGAACTGGTGGAACAGAAGGACTCTTTTACTGCTCAAAATAAGCAGCAAAACTCTGGCCTGATGAAATCAATAGGAATTTTACTGCTGACTTCAATGAGGACAGAATTTCAGCCCAAGAATCTTCATCTTTCAGCATGGTGGCACTGGGGGACATGGTCTCGGTCTAGATATACGCACAGTTGCTCTGCAATCCCAAACGCACCACTCTTCCCAACCTTCTCATCTCATCGCATCATGCACAGCAGTGCTCAGAGAACAGAGCCAAGTTCTACCAGAAACTCAGATTGTGCAGGCTCTTCACGTTTTGTCTTCTGACCCAAGCATCCAAGGGACCCTCTGTTTTTGCAGGTGGGGTCTGAGGAATAACAATGTTACTCAGTAGCTGATGAAATGAAAAGGCCTCTCCACCCCCCCAGCACTTCCTGCAATGCTCCATACACTAAAGTCACATACCACCACAAGCTGGATTGCAGCTCAGTGCATTCCTCTGCACTTTGTCACGCTTCCCTGACCGATACTATGCCAAAAATGACTAGCTTTAACAGTTCTCTGGTGAATAAAGTGCTTTTGCAACTCTGAAACAGAGCTGAGTTTTTGATTCATGTTAAATCTGCTTTTCTGAAGGAACATTTTTAATGCTGCCTGTAATTCCCCTTCTGTGCTTTTTTCTTACTTCTGTATTGACTTTTGTGAAGATAAAGGGAAAATTCAAGCTGACTAGTTTTTAGAAGCCTTAAAGAGACCTCTAAAATATGCCTAAAGGAAGTAAAAATATGAACTAGTAAAATACAAAGATGAAAAAGATCCACATCATGTTCATATAAATCTACAAATACATGACAATGAGCCAGAAGATTCAAAGACAGCTATCATAGAGAACAAAATCCAAAGTACGGCTGGACTATCTAAACAAGTATAGAGCAACGTTATCCAAGATTTGCACTTTGACTGTTTATTTACTCAGTACCCAACTGAGCACAATCTTGTGGAATAATACAGGCTGCTCCTGCAAACATCTCTTCTATTCACACACTCTAAGCACTTGTGGTTATAGACTATGCCCTAGGAAACTTTCCTTTGGAATCTTTTATTCAAAACCCATACCTACAATTACCAAAGGAACATGATTATGAGAAAACTGTAAAACAACCATAAGTACTTAACAGAGTATAGTGCTTGTTATGTCAATGCTTGGCTCCCTTGCACAGCAGAAGAATACCAGCATGTGACATGTGCACCCAAAAAAGGATCCCACTTCTCTCCAAGCCAGTTAGCTTTGCTCAGCACATCAAGAACTGTTGCCGGTTCCAACCCATTTTTGGTACAGAGGGTTTCACTATCCATCTCCAGGCTGACCTGGAAATATGTCTGTCCCGATTGTTAGTCATGTATGGAAACAATAAAGCTATTTTTACATGAAAAGCAAAAGCTTTATTTTCCCAAAAGCAAGAACAGCCATTGCAACAAGCACAGAATCCGGGCGTTCAGAAGAGAGGAGAGTGTTACCTACAAGTACAAAAAGCCATCAAGCCTTGTGAGCCGAGCATGCGGGCAGGATGAGGGGTTAAGCATGACTTTAGACAGCAAGCACACAAAAAAACACTGAAAAGAGGGAAGTGGGAGGAGGAAAGCAAGGCAACCTGGAGCTTTTAAATTCAATAGGCTGGGAAGGTGGGGAAGATACCTCTCCTCCTCTGCAGAGCCTGCCAGCAAGTGCAAGCAGCAGTCACTCACTGTTGGGGGGCTGCTGGTAACCCCACTGCTTTCCCTGGTGTGCAGGGAGCACCTCCGGCTCAGGCTGCTGTTTCTTCCATGCTGCAGAGCTGAAGAAAAAGACTTTCCTAACACCCAAGCACAAGCCCTCACTGAACAGGCACTGGCTTTGGTCATGCAGGCAGCTTGGGGGCTGAGAGACCAAAACAGCACCTCAGTGTGCATGACTAGCATTTTCATCCTCAAAAACTACATCCAATTTTCAAGGCAGGTATTTCATTAGCACTAATGTTCCTCCAGTTAAAACAACCAGTTTGCTACTAATGGCTGAACTCAGCACTACCAGCTGTGACCTGATTACCCTCCTTCCCAAGTAAATGCCAATTATCATATCATCCTCTCTGCTCACACATCCAGTTCCTGCTTTTTAGGAAGAGCTTAATCCTCGTTACGCTTCCCATCTGCCTTCATGACTGTCAGTTATCACTCTCCTGTCAGAGTTTAAGCCTCAGCAGTAATACCTCCTATATCCATTAGCTGCCACGATCTGAGAGTCAAAAAAAAAAAAATAGAGGAGGGGAAGTAAAAATTAGTTCCATTGAGCCTCTTCCCAGTGTGGGAAACCACAAAACTACTATATGAAAGTGGCAAAACAAACCAGATCTGCGGTCTAGTGGCAGGGTTCTCCCCAAATTCATGGACTCAAAACTGTGTGAAAGGAGGGGTTGATAGTGCCCTGCTAGTTTGACTCAGGGTTTTGTCTAGTGCTGGGCAATGGTCCCATTTCAACATAACGTGGGAGAGAGAGAAGGAAGTTCTATGCATAGCTGAAAGCAAGCTAAGCAGCCTCCCCAGCATGCTGTGCTAATGCTATGGCTGCTGTTATTTGGCCCACATAGGGCAGGGTGATGACTGAACTCAAACTCCAGTAGACAGCAGTGAGCTTGGGAGCACAAACCGTCCTCAGCAAGGCATGAGGAAGAAAATGGCTCTTAGCAAAAAAAACAAGGAATCCTGTTCAACACGTAGTGCTGCTATTTGCCCAAAATAGCGTTCCTGGAGACACTGAACACATAGCAAGACATTCTGACCTTCCCAGGAATCTGAGAGAAGGCATCTCTGCCTTCAACATTGGAGCTCTGCTGCAGATGGTTCTGCAGCTGAGACTCTCCTCTTCCTCCTAAGCAGAGGTGTCACAGGTTCCGGAGGCAACAGCTTCTCCCTAGTAGTAAATCTGAGCACCCATTTCTGTGGAAGTGTAGAGCAGGGCCTGCAACAGCAAGTTCTCAACCTCCAGCAGTTTCTAATGCTTACAAATCACAGGGAAGTCCTTGGAAAAGTGGAACTGATTTGTTACAGAAGGTTTTACAGCACTGAAGTAGTACTGAAAAATACTTTTGCTAGGTTACTTTCATGTGGCTAAAAACCATGAAGGTTCACTTCTCAGTAAACAGAGAGATGGGGGGGCGGGAGGAGGCACACCAATGCAAATGAAAATTCTTGTGGCTTGCTTTTGAGTTTGCTGGCACTTCCTAGTGAGGTCCTGCTTTTATAGTAAGGAGAGCTGGCTTGCCATTGCATGACTGCAACACCACACACATTTCACAGGTTCTTTATAACACATCTTCAAGAAAACACTCAATGAACTTAGTGCTTGCATTAGAAAACATAATAAAAAGATTTTCAGAATGACAGGGATGGCCAAGGTGGTTAAGAAATGATCAGAGGAAGGAGATGGAAGTGAGTTTCCAGCACAGCAAATGCTGAAGCACTTGCAAGAAAAGAGGAATTCCACCCTGCTCCAGCACACAGCCAGCTGCTTAGTACTGTGTCTGGGCAGCACACATTACATGGGCAATCTGGGGATCATCTGAAAGCACAATGAAGAAACTGTGCTGAACAATCAGAAAAAACAGGCTCCAGTAAGGTGGAATGCACATCTCTGGAAAAAATTATTCAGCACTCCTGTGGAGCCAGGAAAAAAATAGCTCAACATGGAGTGGATTTGTCTTAATTCAAAGATCTCTGTCACATGGCTACAACTTTTTATATTTTTAACTGAGACAGGCAGGGATTTTTTTTTGTTTGTTTTTGTAAACCAAATAATATACCCTGCACACATTAATATCTCCAACGTTCCAGTTACATTGATTAAATTGGATTTTATGCGTCTTTATCAGGCTGATATCTGGCAGGAAAATGGAATGAACACCGTGACTGTGGCAAAGCTTGAAGAAAAGTACGAATGGGACAGGTAGCTAGTTTAGGCACAGACTATGGAGTGGAAGAAAAGATGCAGAAATGAAAACATATGGGGTATGTTGCGAAAGTCACATTCCAGTTGTATCTATAATTCTTTAGGATGTCACATCAAATCTAAAAAAAAAGATTGAAGTCCATGGAAGAGTTCTTTCTTGTTTGCAATTATAAAAAAAAAAATATTTAATTTAGGGTACTCAGAGGCACATGGAGAAAAGCATGTAGGAGGTGTTAAATATTAGGCATTCAAACAAATAGAGGAGAAAAAACAATGCAATAGGACAACAGGTAAAGTAAGGTACAGACTTGAATAACCTTGAAGATAGTTCAGAGTTGTACAGTAGAAGAACAAAATGAACAGGGTGAGAAGGAAGCAGGAACTATGATCTCCGAGTCTGTGCTGGCGTTTTCTTCTGTTTTGAAATAACCCACATCCAACAGATTCATAAATGGTGGATAAAATCCAAACCTAACCATATAAAGACTTACACAGGCGTAATTTTACACTGCTAGCTGTCCTGCTGAAGTCAATCTCTTTGAAGAACTTAAATAGATTATCACCTAGTATCAGCAGTTTTCTTTCTAGCATTTTATGTATGTGATACACAGATACACTGCATCTTTGCATGCTTTGGCTGAAACGAGTAATTTACAAATCATGCATTAGAGTAACAACTGATATAGAAAACAGTTGCAAAATTCTTGTAATTCAAGTAATCTGCATTTAAAACTCAACATTTCTCCATTTATATTACATTTATATTTCTCTAAACGCGTAGAAGACAACATGTGTTGCAGTAACAGCTTCACATACACACACATACACTGATAACAATTAAAGACAAAGCAGCATAGAACACAGCTACTGTCACAGGCTGTCCCTGCCATAGCCATTACCCGATTCACAAAGTTACGGGTACACAACGTTTTTTGGCTTCAGCCTTCTGAAAATTCTAGATGACCTAGAAATATATATACTTTTTCTTTTTAAGTATTTTCATATCCTCTCCTGTTCTCTTCATCCTTTGCCTCCCTGGGGAAATATTTTTAATTGCCTGAATTCAGCTAAAATGAAGAGCACAAGTTTCTCATCAGGAAAAATCCATCTCTTACACTGCAGGGAAGCAGAACACAGCCTCAAACACTAGAATCTTGTTTACTTAGACTGAAAAAGAAATCTTCAGTGCAGTACCAAATCCTATGAATTAAGTTCTTCGCAAACAGCTGATACCATGCAAACACTGCAGACATCATAATACATATATGCACACACGCATCTCTTGGGTGAAACCTCATTTCTTTGTAGAGAAGAAGTTTCCTGTGGACTGCCAGTGACAGTCCAGATAGTAGGACAAAACCTTTAGAACAAAACCAGTTTTGCTGTACTGCAACCATAGCTGGGTAACTCCATCAAGATCAGAGCTGACAGAACCACCTCAGCAGAAGTGGTGATGATGATGAAATAAGGACCAGTATTTTCCACTCTAAGCCTCAGCTCCAAGCAACATAAAAATGCCAGATTTAAGCTATACTCACAATTACACTATGAACATAAGCAGAAAGAGTGAAAAAAATGGAATGTATTTCACATGCTGTATATGATTTATGTAAGGATAAGGTCCAAATTAACACAGATATCTGTAGCTTTAAGCAAACAGATGGGGTGTCTGTCCCTCCTAGATTTTACTAGTGCAAACTGCATTTGTTCCAGCAGTACTGGATTGTAAAGCATCTACTCTAGAGTAGCTATATCCATAGTGAGGCAGCTCGCAATCCAGCCAGAATTTTTTTCAAAGATAAATAAAGGAAAACCTGGGCCTGCCAGCTGTTCATTAACAGGGAATTTTTTTTTTTAAAAAAAAAAAGAGGCAATGGTGGGGAACTAATGGACATACATACCCAACAAACGAGAAAAACAGCAGCTGCCATCACCAAGAAAACTCGAAGGCCTTTCACGTGTCTCCTCACCTATTTTAGACAGCATTGCATACATGCATTTGCAAGTCACAGAGACAGCCAGTACCCAAGGAAGAAAGAATATATATATGTACTGGAGCCTGATTTATAGTAGGTTGGAGGGACATACAGATAACACACAAGGGACATGGACATTACATAGGAGTCACCATCACAAGCAGCTGCTGAGCAGGATTTGAACGCTGAGCCCAAAGAAGCACCAACAAGCTGTGGTCTGCTCGAGAATGACATGATCAACCTCAAAACCAAAAAGCACTGCTGTTGCATTATATAGCACATAATTCCACTGTCAGAGCAACAGCAGTGTGATTCTCAGTCCCTACCTCCTGGGCATGACCATGCTGGTCACTGTTCCTCCTTCCAACAGCAGTCTGGTAAGAATTCAGTCAGCATGTTGAATGTTTCCAGAAAACAGACACAGAGTTGTGATACCACCATGCTTTCAGAAAATGCAGTCACAGTAATTTCATTCTGCCCTTGAGCATGTATGACAGTATCTGGCAATGATATTTTATAAATAAAATGGAAGAAAATGTAGTTTAGTTCCTTTCAGTTTACCAGATTATATCATGCAACTGAATGCCTGGCTACACTCTTGTAATTTAAATTACTATAAACTCACATACCTGGTGACAGTATTAGTATTTCTACATAGATGAAATTTCCCTTTTTTTTTTCGTCCTGTTAACTTAGTTTCAGTTCTGCTGATCAACTAGTTTTAAAGTGTCTGCAAAATAATTTCCTGTGGGTACAACAGAAAAAAAAGTGAGGAAAAAGGACTGCCATTGTGAGTTTATGTATATTTGATCATACTTCAGGAAAAAAAAAAAAAGATTTTTTTTTTTTTTAAATTACTCCACACAAGGCACATACCTGTATATCACATGAAAAGTAGTCATGGACTTTTATTTACGTTCTACTGATATTCAATCAGCAGCTTTAACATAAATTTTTATTTAATTTAGCAACTATCAGAAAGGTATTCCTAGGTTGAATTAAATGAGTTCTAAATGCACATCTTGGATTACCTCTAAAGACTGTAGCATGCAAAAGCCTTGCATCCAGTCCTTCACTGAAATCCGTTCAAATGTGTCATTCCACCTTTTTGAAAAAGAAAAAAAACCCACACAAACACAATCAAAAAACCACCCCACACTCCCTCTCCACGCAGAGATGCTATTTTTCAGTTTCAGCATAAAATCACATTGGTTCCTCTTACATACAAGCTGAAAAGAACAGCAGAGATTTAGGCTGAGAACAAAAAAAAAAAAAAGAAAAAGGAACAGTTACACCCTACTACTATTGTGATATCAACTTCCTGTTATAATAATGGCAATCTTCACCTTTGGTCACAAGGGCTTTTTTATTCAGAGACTGAAGTTAATGCTTATGCAGAATTTTTAGTTACTGTGATGAAGCCATTTCCTTTTTTATTAAAAAAATAATAATCCATAGCTCAACCTTTTCCTGGCAATTCAATTTTAACAAATACAATTTAAGAATCCGATGTAAGTTGATTAATCCTGCAGCCTGTTACAGTAATATAAAGTTTTAGACTTTTATATGAATTCTTAATCTTCTAGAATGATTATCTGACATAAGGAATAGGGAATCACAGAATCATAGAATGGTTAGGATTGGAAGGGACCTTAAAGATCATCTAGTCCCAACCCCCCTGCCATGGGCAGAGAAATCCTCCACTACACCAGGCTGCCCAAAGTCTCATCCAACCTGGCCTTGAACACCTCCAGGGATGGGGCATCCACAGCTTCTCTGGGCAACCTCTTCCAGTGCCTCACCACCCTCAATGTAAAAAAATTCTTCCTTATATCTAATCTAAATCTCCCCTCTTTCAGTTTGAATCCATTGCCCCTTGTCCTATCACTATACGTCCTTGGAAAAAGTCCCTCTCCAGCTTTCCTGTAGGCCCCCTTTAGGTACTGCAAAGCTGCTATAAGATCAACCCGGAGCTTTCTCTTCTCCAGGCTGAACAGACCCAACTCTCTCAGCCTGTCTTCATAGCAGAGGTGCTCCAGCCCTCGGATCATCTTTGTGATCCTCCTCTGGACTCGCTCCAGCAGCTCCATGTCCTTCTTATGTTGAGGACTCCAGAGCTCAACACAGTATTCTAGGTGGGTCTCACAAGAGCTGAGTAGAGGGGCAGAATCACTTCCCTCGACCTGCTGGCCACGCTCCTTTTGATACAGCCCAGGATACGGTTGGCTTTCTGGGCTGCCAGTGCACATTGCCGGCTCATGTTGAGCTTCTCATCCACCAGCACTCCCAAGTTCTTTTTCTCAGGGCTGCTCTCAATCCATTCTCCGCCCAGCCTGTACTTGTGCTTGGGATTGCCCCGACCCATGTGCAGGACCTTGCTCTTGTTCTTGTTGAACTTCATGAGGTTCTTACAGGCCCACCTCTCCAGCCTGTCAAGGTCCCTCTGGATGGCATCCCTTCCCTCCAGCGTGTCCACAGCACCACACAACTTGGTGTCATCTGCAAACTTGCTGAGGGTGCACTCGATCCCATTGTCCATGTCTCCAACAAAGATGTTGGAAGAAGCGTTAGTTTAACATATCTCAAGATTCACATTTATCTACAGCTGAAGTCTGGCATCTGATTCCTGTCCTGTCATTTCAAATGTAATTCTACTATGAATATGCAATTTATTCTACAGATTGCCAAAGAAGAAAGGAGACTAACAGGAATAAAGGGTGGACTTTAAAACATAACTGCAGTCTTGTTCAGTGCTGTATTACTGCCCAGCTGCCAAGAAGCCACATCTTGTCATGTGAAGGAGCACATGCAGTCACCTAGTACAGCCAAGGAATATTTCTACCACCATGAAAACACAAGGGAAAACACAAAATACTTATTCTTTCTTCTGCAGGACAAGAGCATAATCTAAGGCACACTCACAGAGAACAAATCCAAGAGCACTGTCCCCAATACCGTGCAGGAACTGCATCATGACATAGAGCATTAAAGCATATTAACTAAGACAGTGTGCTCAAGAAGTGACAGCAACATAGGAAGACTGTAGACAAGAGAAACAGGATAGAAGAGACATGCCAGCAGGTATCAGCTCGAGCAGTCCTCACCTCTCGCTTTCAGCTCCTAGAAAGCTATGACGCGCTTTTTCTCTGAAGCAGCTAAAAAATGAAATGACTTAAGGGGCTAACTTCAGGTGTATTGGTGGGAAAACACATTGCCTTACATGCCTTGATGTAAGAACACTGGATGATACTGGAAACTTCTCCAAAATGAGAAAAAGGTTGAAACCAGAACGGGAGGTTAGAGAGAAAAGAAAAAAGTATCAGAAAAGGTTATGAAACAAGCTCTCAACACAGCTAGCAAAGAACAGACAAAGTGAACAACTTACCTTAAAATGAGGGAGGCAAATGAACACACAAGAGACTGTTGGCCTGAATTATCAAGTCTACTTCAGTTGCTAAAATAAAATCCTTCTCCGCATTCAGCAGTGAGTGCCCTCATTTGAAGGCCCCTTTTTTCTCCTTGTAACCCAAGAACACTTATTTCCTCCTGACCTGCAACATAGCTTGTAACAACTCTCGCCACCTTTAACATAGCCCCACAGAATAACGTAGGCAATCTTTTTAACAGCTCATTCTTCAGCCATATTTCATTAACACAATGATCCGGACTCAAAACATCCCGATGATGAGCAAGATGTTCATCCTAGAGGTTTTGGTAAATAGCTGGGCAAACAGAACTCTTAACACAGGCAAAGTTTACCCAATCGAAAGGCAAAATTTTGTTACGGGATAGGCCAATGTTATGAAATTAATTCCCCCATTTGCTCAGGACTATTACAAAATTTGCTGCCCCTCACCCTGGAGGCAAGCCGTTTTTTCAGACCTTCCTCTTAACAAATACATTGCAACAGATATTTCACTACAAGCAAAACTCCAGCCATGCATTGTCTGTTACTAAAACAAAACTTTGCATTGTATCTGCTTCCCCTCATTGCTCCAACTATAGGATGAAAAGTCATACTGCTCAGTAACACACTGCTACATGGCACATGCACTATATGTGAACAAGCATGACTTAAAACCCTATATAGAAAAGAAAAAAACAGAATACTAATTCCACATGCAAAACATAAAAAGGACTTTCTGACCAAGCTCTATATGGCATAGCAGAATTTCCCCCATTTAAAGCAGTGCAAATATTTGCTCAAATTGAGATAAATCCTGTATTCCAAATTCAAGCAGTAGTTTCCAAATCAGGGTAGAATCTTTGCCAAATGAGTTAAAAAGGCTTTCATCTATGATGAAGAGATCAAAATAATCCTGGAACGCAAGAAGGAGGAAATAAATTAAAAAAAAAAAAAAAAAGAAAAGAAAACACCAAACCAAACACCCAAACACCATCCCACTTCTACAAAGTGAATTCCATGAACTCAGTGTAACACAGATTATAAGATGGTCAGCTCGATATTCTTAGACACACTACAGTACCCACAAACACCATTCCAGTTCCTTGAAAGACACTATAATTAGTGTCCAAAGGACAGATCTTCCCCTTTGGAATGTTCTGATATTGGCACAGGTGGGGTGTACATGTTTTATTGCAGACATATTTAGAAAAGCCTCTGGAAAAAATGAAGCATAAGAACTTCCCCACTTCACATATTCACATAGTTATTCAGTGTACAGTACATGATACATGTTACTGGAGGTACACAGCCTGTAAAAAATCCTAAAACATAGTTTTTTCTTAAAAAACAGCTACCCAAACAAACCACGTCTAGATATCTTTACCAGAAAAGGCACCCTTGATCAAATAAAAAAGACGTTTGCTCTGGGGGGAGAAGTGACAAGCATGTATCGTTCCACAGTTCATTTCAAACTGCTACAGCCTGCTCTAAATTACAATGTCAGTGGCTGTTTATGCTCCAAGGAAGTACAGTAAGTACAGTACAGCCCATTCAGGTTGCTGGAATGTCACTGATCATATGCTCAATTGCATCTATTCATCAGAAAAATTCAATCCACAACAGCAGCTGCATTTACCACCACACCCCAAACGTCACCCAGTTGCCCCAGGTGATTCCAGTGGTTTACCAGCCCGCAGGACAGATGCTCCACGCTCTTGTCCCTCTGCAGTGACTGCAAGTTACACTTACAAACCCAAGGAGTTGTATTTACTCAATAACAGTATGTTAGTGATTTTGCCTTCAAGCTTTTGCAACAAAAAAGGTCTGGCCTTTTGCAGTCATGTTCTACAAGTTTAAAATAATTTATGCTGCAGTAATTATTTTTGATTGAAACTTGCTAAATAATTACTGTTGAAAAGATCACTTAAGCAAACAACAGACAAGTTACTCCATTTATTTGAGTGGAACTATGACTAATTACGTGTGCAATTTTGTTTTGTATCTCCTTAAAAAAAAAAAAAAGAGTGGCTTCTTTCAGGTCAACAGCAAAGTCCTCATGAAGTTTTGAGGGCCAGATTTCACTACAAAATCATAAGCCACACAACAGCTGAAAAGAAATCTTTGTGAAAGAACACGGGTCATTTAAAAGGATGCTGGCAACTTCCTAATCAATTAAAAAAAAATGCCTTCACATGTCACACCTATGATGACTCTAACTGAAAGACATAAGAATCTTCTATTTACTTCATGAATTACACTGTATTTTATATACTCGTTAAGTTTACAAACCAGCTTATAACCAACTTCCTGTCTGTGTAGGTCTTTCATAGAGCAAGAATAAAGTAATAAAGCATTTTAATGTTTACTTTTTATTTAATTAAACCAATTTCATCTTAAAACTTAAGAGTCACTTAGGCTGAAGAAGGAGCTACAAACCCCACCTTTATGTTACTGATAGGCAACACCTCTTGTAGTACGTAAAATGGTTGTCATTAAAATCTAACCATGCTACAGATGTGCTAAATGAGCAGAGCTAGTACGAGTAATGAACAGAAGTATCTTTTCCTCAGCCTCTAAAATGTATACTCCTTCCTTCTTAGTTGTCACTGCTCCCCTTCACCCTTCCAAAAATCCTTATTGTGGCCCCATAAGACTGAACAAGAATTACAATCCTTGCCTGGTGTCCACCAGAACACCTCACTTTGTTAAATGAGAGATCTGTTAGCTGCCTACAGGACTACTGAAGATGTCCATGCAGTAGGCATTTGAAGGCTTTGATTCACAAGCAGGGACATGGTTAGCTTGGGAGGGCTGATTCACTACACACATCATGCTCTGAAACAGTTTAGCATTCAATACAAGACAGCTCAGGCACCAGGAGGAACGGAAGAATCTAGAGGTAGTAATCTGTCAGGTAAGTCTGTCACCCTACACCATGCCATCCCCAGGGCCAGATACCGTTCACTCCATTTCAAGAAGCTCCATTTATTCAGTCCTCCAGGACAGTCAACCTTCACATGACCTGGACCCACATTAGGAAACCTAGCATTTTTAGCCACAAGACTCTAGTTTCGGAACCCCTGTCTGGCCTCCAGCCAAATGGGATCCTGCTTGTGCTTAGGTTTGAACGCCAAACACACCTAAGGGAGAGGCTCAATAATGCTGTCTCCAGGCAACAAGTCACAGCTAGGGAGAAAAGATAAATGTGAGGATGGAAGGATCATGGCCAATGGAGGGGGGAACCACAATCAAAAATATACAATCGCATTTAAGGAAGCAGCAAAAATCCCACATCAGAGTCAGAACTGGGCTCATTCTCAGTGCTCTGTAAGAAGCAATATCATTGCATGAATGTTGAAGTCAAAATAGGCAAACATATTAAAAACCTTACATATAGTGCATTACACTGGCTTTAATACCAAGACATTTTAACAGGTGCTCAGGTATTTCTGTTTTATACATTGGCTTCACATTTCTGGGCTGTAGTGTGCTCAAAGTACTTTCCAAGACTTCAGTCCAACAAGTCTGTTCTGTGTGTGAACGATTTGTCCATGTAACCCACCAAATGCATATTTCCAATCCAGAGTCCAGCTGTGCTCATTTAACCTTGGCTCATACGCACAGGGAGTGTTCTCGTCCTAAACAGCTAGGGAAATTTAGAGGGTAGAGTTCTAAAAAACACTGTGTTTTCAAGGCATACTTAAGATCAGCAAAAATCCTTTGTTCCTTCAGTTAAATAATTCAGTACAGCATCTTGATTCACTGGACTAGGACATGTTTAGTCATAATGCAGCACTTCTCATTGCATCTGCAGTCTACTCTAGCTCTGATTATCTAAGATAAACTCTTTGGAATAGAAACAGCACTAATTAATGTCTATACAGCTCCGGACAAATGCAGACTGTTTATAGCAATGTTTGATGTTAGTTTTGTTACACACATTCAGAATACAGCCTAGGAGAGTCAAGAGACACACACTTGCTGTGGGTGAGCGGAGGTTAAGTTTTGAAATCATGGAAATGCCACTGAAAGCACTTTGGTTTTAAATCTCTCCAATTTATATCAAGGACTATAAATGGAAATATTTCAGCTTGTCAACAACTGCCATTCAATCACACGGGAAAAATGTCGTTTCTACAGCAATCAGAATCTGAACTCAAAACAGCACTTTATCCCTAAACCCCAAAACTTTGAACTATTCCTGGACAGAGGTTTAAGTCAATAGCAACATTGGAAGCACATGCAAGATGACCACAGCTCAACACAAAAAGACCATGTTCTGCACCAGGTGAATGGTCTTTGAATTAAGAACACATTCTAGCATCAATCTCAGAACGACAAAAGCAAGCACCTCTGTGCCAAAGTCCCTAATTTGAGGCAGGCTACCACCTCTTGATAGAAGCAGAGAAGGTGAGGAAGAAAAGGTATGCACCCAACCACTGCTGCTTGCTGAACATCCAGCCAGTTCCACCTGCTTCTGGCAAAGAGCGAGCGAGTTTCTTCAAAGACCAGATACAGTCTCTGTCATTTCTTCCAGCTGCTTCTGACAGTGAAGTGAGCTTAGACGTGCTAGACAAAATTCCACCTTATTACTCCTAGCTAAAGTTTGTTCCAGTATTGAGGGGAAAAAACAAGGAAGGAAAAAAAAAGAAAAAAAAAACCCAAACAAAAGACAAGCTACCCTGTTCAGCCTTATACATGAACCGCAGAAATCACAAGAGAATCCTAGAGGTCACCATGACTATCTTGCACATAAATTAACCCCATACTAGGCAGATCTCTCAACAGCAAGTCCATCAACTCTGCTATTCACACAGCAATGCACCTGCCAGAACAATCAGTGCATTTTGTCAACTGGCAAGCTTGGTAACTTCCATCAACATCCACTCCTCAGTCCTGAGTACAAACTTGTTTTGAAGGCAGTGACAATCCCCTCCCCCTTCAAACTCATACGTACCTGATCGCAACCTGCATTCACCAGTTCCTGGAGCATCTGCCTATTTACTTCAACAGCTGCTGCAGTGCTCGACTCATTAGCAAAAGGCAGCAAAGAATATCTAATTTCTCGCAGAGCTTTCTGATATGGTCCAAACTTAGGCGTTTGTCTCATCTGCTGCTGCCTTGCAGCATCCTTCCCTATTAAAATCTTAGGGTCCAGAGAAGTTTCACTGCCTGGTCCAATGTGTAGTCCCTGACCTGAAGATTTGGATGGTTGCTTTAAACCTTCTCGAATCTCTTGTAACCTTTGTCTGCTGTTTCCAGAATATGTCGTAGCAGGAAAAGTCTTTGGCCTCATTGTTAATCCAGTTTTCTCTGAGCATAAATACAGCTTTATTCTTAGTTTTTTTAAATTAATCTATTCCAAAAAAGTGTCGCTTGATGGTATCAATTTCTTGTAAACATAATCCTTCAAGAAAAAAAAGGCAAAATTATCAAGAAATTTCTGCCAATGTTTCACTTCAGCTCACGATCTTCATATTTCCTACAGAAAATGAAAATCCTTGGAATCATCATTTTGCAGACTGACAGTGTCTGAAACAAAAGAAAATAGAAAGTACATGCAATTAAGTTGATATTGTAAATGCCTCTGAAGGGACTGCATGACAATTAATCAAGTGAAAGTGAATCAGTTTAACCTATTAAGCTGTCACAGCTGGATTACCTTTAAAGATTTTCACTTTATCTGTTTTCAAGAAAAGGATTCCAAAAGGCTTTCTCAACATAATCAACATATAATTAATTTTTCTTTAAAGTTTTGTTTTCAAAATAAATTAAAATAAACCACTTGAAAACTACAATGTTTAAGAATTTTACAGTACCTAACTGTGGCAAGCTTCCCACCCAATTGCATAACCAAATCCTGGACAAGCCCATCTTATTTCATAATTAGGGAAGAGTATGCTCATGAAATGTTTTTCTCCCACTTCAGATTTTGTTTGTTTTATACCAGCTGATCTCAGTTTCAGAAATTTATAAAAAAGACTTAAAATGGAGATATTGATGACTCTAACCACAGCAACTTCTAGTATTTCAATAACAAAGTGAATAGCAGAAAGACAAGATATTTTGTCTTTCCACACGAATATTTTAGCAAAGCCTGAAGGTAAGAATTCTCCCCAGAACTGGAAGGAGTAGGGGAGGAGAAAAAAAAAGGTGGAGGTATATGATATTTCATTAGCTGTGTCTTATAGGGAAGAAAGGGAAAAGAGGGGTAGATGGAGCTACTCAGTAACAGCAGAAGAGGCAGAACCAGCCCAGTTAGCATCCCAACATAGAAAAGACTTTCAAACAGCTTTATGCACCTCTTCTGACACGCAGCAGAGAACAACTCCGCAGCACAGCTGAGCTACTGTGCAACTTGCAATCTCTGTGCAGCATGAAATTGTAACAAGAATCCCACCTTAAACAACTCTTTGTGGCATTACTGTAAGAGAAACATTAAATAATGGTGCATTTGGAAGAGGATTAAAAAGATAGCTTAATCAGAAACGTCATCTCGCTTTTGATGCTGCTCACGCAAGTTTGCTCCTGCAGCTGGTATTAGCACTTGCAAAGTGACTCCTGAACAGTGCTCAAGCCACTTTGTTGGGATGGTTGGAATTTTGTTCAGTTGTTTTCAAATCACAAAAACAGAAGATGGTAACACACTGTATGTTCCTCTCTGTCACTCAGAAGTCAACTGGATTTACTTTTTTTTAAAAAAAAAACACCTCACTTCACTTCTGATCATAGCAAATTTATCATTGGAAAGAGTTTCTCCAGAAAGTATTGTTCTTTATTTTCACATGCTCATACTAAAACTCAACTCACTGCAACAACTCTTCCTATGATAACTAAGTATTTCCCAACAAAACAACCACTTCCATACATTTACCATCACTTCTCACTGCCAAGCAAACAGCTTACTACTGTGAAGGCCACGAGAATCTGGATGCATTCACCTCTGAAGCCCATCACCACTTTCTCATTAGCACAGAGTGGACTTCAAGCCTTCCTCTACAATCAAGGACTGAAACCTAACAGTGAAGTCAGACCCCAGACTCTTTTATGATGCTTCACCAGTTTGAAATGCAGGAGCACAGATTAATCACTTGACATTAATGCATGCCAACCTCTTAGTTAACTAAGAGTTTAAATCTTAGCAAAAAAGACACTTACAATGTATTCAACATCATGAGCTCCTCCACTCGGGACTCTCTAAGGATGGATATCCTGCAAACCTAACTCATAGAGGACTAAGAGTGACATGAATGCCCACATGCACATTGGACAGGGTTTATCGTCACTTGTTTTAATTGAAGTGCTAAAGCTGTTCATCTAGATTTTGCTATTTCCACAAACAAAAAATCAGCTATTAGTCAATAACAGATCAAGTTTTCATTGTTCTCAATGAAGGCAAAAGCAACTGAAGGATCCCAAGAACAGAATTTCTTTCTACTTAGACAGAATATAGCAAAAGATAATACATAGCCTTGTTAAAAAAAACCAATAGTATTGCAGCCTTTTTAGGATTACATCATAACTAGCTAGCGCTTAAAAGAAGCAGAGCAATTAATTGGTCTATAACTGTTTCTCTTTTCCTGACAGCAGCAGGCACCATATGGCTGGGTTTAGGAATCTGGATTGTTCTTCCTTTTCAGTCCCTGTGCCAATCCTCAGCCCTGGGACACACTAGAAAAGCTTGTAACCCCCCCCACCTTTTTGCAGCAAAGGACTGCCTTCCCACTTACACACATGCTTCACATAAAGAAGTTCTGTGACCTTTAGCCTAAGCTCGAGTCTAATAATGCTAGGTCAAGCCAGCTGGCAACTTCCTCGGCTTATACTTACAACACTGCTAAACCAGAAAGAAATGTTGATCATTTAGACAGTATGAATGAGAACAGCAACAACGGTAAGTACTGGAGCTAACTGCAAACGTGTTTCATATTTTGCAGAAGGATTTTTTAACTAAATATGCAAAATAAGCCAAGAAATCAGAACATTAGATATTACAGATCATTTACAAAGAAAGACAAGCTGCCTGCTTTTTAAAATCTTCCTGTGATTTGCATTTTTAACAAAAAAAAACAAAAGGGATGTATGCTTTAAAAGATATGTAGTGTGTCTAATTCTGTCTAAACATTTCTGACTGTACATCCGGATTTGGGTAACTCCAAATCCTTCTACTCGGCACCTTGCCTACAGCATGAATGCATCGATAGCCTTCCTGCCATCATGAGAAATGATTTTTCAGAATTATTTTTGAACTTCAAGCCATACTGACTAAACAATGCTAAGGTTTTTTTCCAAAATGTTGTACATTCTGCACTAATTAGAAGCTTGTCCATTATCCTAAAGATATTTGAAATAAGTGCAGCATTATTTTAATCGCATCACGTTTGAACAATTTTTGAGTAACTGATTATTTTTCTCCATTTGAGAAGTACTAGTAGCTGCTCTGGCTGCAAACAACCAACCGCACTAAAATTATATGCTGATGTTTGTCTTCCCAACAGCTCTAGCTATCCACTCTGCTCTTTCTACATTTATCAACAGGCTGCATGTGCTCCTGTGGAGCTAGGACACGGGCAAGAAACTAAAGCTTCAGCTGTGCTTCAAGAGCTAAGTCCCAAACCCTGAGCTGGCAAGCTGTTTCCCCATCTCTAACTGTGCAGGCACTGCGGTGAGCTGAACTAGCAACCACTGCAGAAGGAAGGAGTAAAGTTTTAAGCAACTGTTTTGTATTTTCGGCTCACAAATTCATGGAAGCAGGGACCATCCACTTTGTACTGCAGGTCTAAGATTGTCAGGGAGGAAGCGTTTCAGGAATTTCTCTATTATACAAACCGTGCTCTAAGTGGGCACACAGTGAAAGTGAAAAGAACTGAAGTGCGGATTTTCCCCAAAATCATTCCTCTTTTCCTTCCTCCTGCTAACAAAACTGTCCAAAAGTAACTCTGTGCCCACGTCCCAGTGCCAACCATAAGCACTGGCACAATCCAGCGCTGTGGGAAACAGCTCACCTTCCCCATCCACAGCAGACGAGCAGTAAATGACCGCAGAGGCTGGACACTCCAAATAAGCTTTTTTTTTTTTTCGTCATTTGGCGAGTGCCTTTTTCGGGGAAGGGGTTATTTCAACACGCATGCCACTCACGAGGCAGGAGAGAGGGTGGCGAAGTGCTGAATTTTGGCAGTGACCTTCAACTGACTGCGAGCAGCAGGGCCCTGGCCGGCTCTGGATGCCCCCGCTCCACTCGCCCCGGCCCTCTCTCCAGAGACACCCCCCGGCGGGGTCCGGCCCCGGCTCGCCGCCCCCAACCCCCGTGCCGGCGGGGGTGCCCTCGGGCAACGAGGGCGCTCCAACCCCTTCTCCCTCAGCCCCGAAACCCATCCCTCCCGCAGGCAGAAAGCTCCCAAAATAAACTCCAGCCACTCACCAGCGGCTCCGGCCTGCCGGGACACCCCGCGAAGCCGCTCCCCACGGCGCGGGGGCAGCCGGGCTGCCTGGCCTCGGGCAGAGGCCTCAGGCGGGCGGGACCCCCCCCAACCCCCGCCGGGGCTGGGCTGTCACACGGGTGTCCGGAAAATGTCGGAGAGTGTGGGCAGGGCGCCGAAGCTGTCCCCGGGAGCGGGACACACGCACGGGACGCTCACTCCCGCTTCAAGGACCGACCCGCCTTCGCGCCCCCTCTTCCCTACACGACTTTCCCCTCAGAGCACGGCGGCTGATGGCGGGGGGGAGGAAGGAGGGCAGCGCTCGCAACCGATGTTGAGGGGAAACCGCGGCGCCGCGCTCCCCCTCTTCGCTCACCTCCTCGGGGCGTCCAGCGCCGCCGCTCTCGCCTACCGGGGGCCGTCACGAAACGGCTCAACGGCGGCGGCGACCCCGACGACGCGGACCGGGCTCCATCTTTCCCCTTAGCCGTCCCGGACACGGAGTGCGGGGCGCAGTCGGGACATTCGCTACATTGTTGGCATTCCATTCGCGTCACGTGACCCGCGGCACCCGCGTCATTCCACTCCCCCCCCCGCCCCTCCCGGCGCATACCAGCGGGGGGAGGGGCTTCTCGAGCGGCTCGGCGGGAAGGGCCGTTCAGGGGTTGTGGCACCCTGAGGGGGACCGGAGGGCGGCCGCACTCCGGTCCCCTCAGGGTTCCTTTCTTTAGATTTCCAGGCAGTTTGTGAGACTTTCCACCTCACCTCAAACCAAGCCCCTGCCGGGTTTTGAGGAAGGGGTTGGCTGAGGTGGTGAGGGAAGGGCGCTGCCTCCGCGCGTTGAGGTGAAGAGGGTTGACGTGGGCGGCTTGAAGGTGCCCATCCGTTTTCCAGACACCCCAAACTCAAATTTTAAGTGTGAGTTTTGTGGCGATAATCTTATTATCACTACTACTTCTTCCACGCTGAACTAAAAACACACACAAGCAAGGTGGCAGGACTATCAGTAGCTGTGTGGGCTTTTGGTTTCTGGTTTGCTTTTTTGTCGAAGGATATTACTTATTTTTCATGTATTTTATCGTGTCAAGAGGACTATGAGGTGCCGGAGGAGGGCAGCCAGGGAATTTACATCTGGATCAAAAATGCAGACCCAAGCTGCAAAGGATTTTTGGAGGCAAAGCTCATGTTTGACCTCGTTATGGATGGAGCTGCCTGGATCTGAGCCTGTTCTTCATGAAAACAGGAATATTCTGATTTTAGATATCTCTATGGTCTTTAATAAAGACAATTATCAACAAGAAATAATCCCACACACACAAATACAGCAATGTTTGGATCTAGGAAGCTGGCTTTGACCCCTCAGCATGACAGGTACGCACATCAGCCATAACCAGGGAATACTAATACAGAGTAAGAACAATAAGAAAGTAAGCTTTCCTATATATACGCATATATCTTTAGATTATTAACACAGAAGAAGCCAGCAGTCCTGAAATAAAACTTAGAAATTCTTGAAATCCTGTTGCAAAGCTGAGAGGTGCTTGTTGTAGAGGTGCGCTGTTTGGCAGGGAAAACATCAGTCCTGCAAACGCTTAAGACACATGGTTCTCTTCAATCGTGTCACAAGTCCCAGTGTCTTCAACAGGACCGAGAGCATGCACAAAGACTATGCAGAACTGTCTCTCCAGGATGGGAGCTATATTTACAGCCCTTTCTAAGCCATGGGGACTATTTTTGTAAGTAATATTACTCATGGACAGTCCTATCTAAGGATATTTCTCTGAGCTTGTTTAGCATAATCGTTGGGGTTTTTTTTAAAATGCCTTCCATGCAAAGCATCAATAGTGCTTATAAATCCTGGTGGTTTGGGAGAAAAAGTGATTGCCAATAGAGCGCTACGTTTCATGAGAAAAATGCAGCCTGCTGCACAGAAATTGTTTAGCGTCTCATGTGAGGGCAGCCAGTTACTGTATATAAATTACTGTCTGAATTTCAATAGTGTCATTGACTGGAATATATTGCAGGGAAGAGGAAACCTCCAACTCTGAGGAGCTGAAGAAACCCATTAGGTTCAGGGCAGATTCCAATGTCGGTAGAATATTGCAGGGTAATGTGGTTCATTTTGCAATCTTCAAATACCTGCAAAACTGAAGTAAATTTTAAATGATATCACAGATGCAGCATGGCTTCATTTTCTAAATTACTGCTGTGCTTAACCGATGAAGCATAGCAACATGATTGCCCAAACCAGAGATTGCTCAATAGCTTGAGACCTTTTCCCAACAAAGTTCAGGCTGGTTTAAAGGAACAGCATCGAGATAAAAATTGCTTACTCTGTGCTAATATGCTCTTTCGTAAGATTTAGTTGTCATCCACATTCTTAAATCTAGGTAAAACACATATTTTCATTGATTTTTCTCCTTCAGAACTGTTTTTCTTTTGCATTCCAATCCATCTGGGAATGAAACTCAGCTGCACTATTTCACCTCCTGGTTCCAGCCAACTGCACTTTCTGAATTTCATGCATTTGCAAAGAGTTGCTGCATTTGAATTCCCACCAGCGAGCAGCAGGTACAGGTGAGATGGGCTGCATCCACTCTCTAGAAGGTACCAGTATTCGACTGGTCTGCCACAGATGAGGAGACTCCGTAGACTATTTCTGCTTTTAGCCTTTGGAAACACAAACTATCAGAAATCACATTCGTCAAAAATACTAAGGACATTGAAATCAGTTGGACTGTGGCATGATACAACAACTTGGTTAAAACATGATTCGATATCTCTGAAGTTTTTTTGAGATTACTGTGGATCAGTCAAGTCTTTCCTCCCAACTATCTTCTCCACAGTAAGATATCTCCAGAAGGAAAGATGCTACAAAAAAGAACAATATGAGCAAATCCGTGCACAGACTAGACCTCAAGATAATAATCTACCATGAGTAAGGGTCAGTGTGTTTATTCCTGGCTCCGCTTCAGTGAGTGACTCTGCTGGATCTACGGTGATTACAGCACTCACCTCCTGACTTGCCCAAGCAGCTGTCTTCCCCACTGTGTGGGTATGGTGGGAGGGAGCATAGCTCCACCATTTCACATTCTTTCTCCTTCCACTCACCTGAGACAGTGAGGGACACGGGAGCTCTGTGCAGCTCCATCCCTTCACATCTAACGCTGCGAGTCGCCTCATCCCTTCCTTGTACGCTTGTTTCACTGTTTGCTGGGCCACAGTGTGACTCTTTCTAAACTATTGTATTTGGAACCAATTACCAAATCATGCTGCTAAAAATATTCCTAGCAACCAAATAATTGTGATGTGGGTGGATGAACTTTTTCTTTACACAGCACTGGTAGCCAATAAAAACTTGAACGCATTCAGAAAAATTGAAAAAGAAAGATAAAACAAGAATATTGTCAGTTCTCTGCTACTCTTTTTTCAGAAAGAGGAACACATACATGTAAAATGATTATGAGCATGTGAACATACGTGTGTATGAGCATGCAGACATGAAGAATTTGCCGACAGTGACATCCTTCATGAGGACAACATGTCTAGAACAAACTACCGTGACACAAAATGAATGATGTGCAAGGAAAAAAGACTTAGGTACACATTGCTGAAATGTTCCTGTTTTAATCCGTTGATTTTCTTAGCAGAATGGTGCCGGGGAATCATTCTTCCCAAATCACCAGTACAAAACCAGTTAGAAACAGGAGTTCTGAGTCCTCCAGCACAGTAGAGACAACACAACCTATATGTGTATGTTTAACCATGATGCAAAATTACATTTGTGACAGTTGAAGTTAGGCTCATTGCTTCAATAATTGAGTGGCTGAAAAAATAAACTATAACCAAATTCTAACTATGGTTTAGATATGCCTTTTTTTTTTTTTTTTTTTGTCAGGTCTATCTATGACATTTATCACAGCATTCTTTTGGGGCGGCAAAGGTGTAGCGAACACAAGAGCTGGTACTTCGGAAACAAATTTGATTTCAGCACAAAGTAGGTGAAATAGGACAAATCCGACGGGGAAACTGCCTCAGCTTTGCAAAGGAAACATGTCAACTTGGGCAAGGCGTTCTGGATGCTCAGGCTGCCTTTATAGCCCTCACACAGAGGTTCAAAACTCTAAATTTCACAAGGACCCATGTTCCTGTGGTGTACTCTGCCCCCAGCCCCACATTTCAAATCAATCATTGACTGCAGCCGGAGCCCAGGCAGCGCCCGAGAGGACTGCAGGAATGTCGGGACTTTGTGTGGAATTTCACCAGCATGAGCCAGTTGTGCTCTCCATTTGGGAATAAACCAGCCAACTTTTCAAGTCCCTGCAATCAGCTCGATGGCATCCCTTTGTTCAGATGCAATGCAATGGCTTTGGAACATCACAACCAACCAATTCCAAAATTTTAGGGAAACTTTTAGGCATCCATAGGCAGTGCCCTTCTCATCCTGGGAAAAATGAGAAGGAGGTAATGCAGGACAGGTAATGCCAGGAAGCCCTGGCATCTGGTGAGGGCATCCAGCAACCATCAATCTGGCCTGTAATTATCTTTTCATCAAAGGCCTGGCACAGTAGCTGTTAGCATCTCCCTGGCATAACAATGCCCCCGCCACAGCTCTGCCCTTCCTGCCCCAGGCGGCTTGAGTGATTCACTCTACAGACAGAAAGAAAAGATGTGGGAGGAACTCACAAAGGAGCACATTCAAAGCCCTTTGCTTGGTGCAGGTAGTGAGGGACTCCGGAACTGGGGAGCACAAGGGTAGCTTCCCAAAATGCCTATGTGGGGAGGAAAAAAACTGGGGGAGCTGTGAGGAACTCCTGCCCTGAGGGAACAAATGAGGTGTTTTTCTTTCTTCTCTAGTACTCTGGAGAAGAAAATACAAAGGAATTCCCAGAGCCACTGGAATGGAGGTGAGGATGTGGGACTAGGAAGCTCCTAGAGGAGTGAGTATAGGATGGAATATCAGCACCAGAGCACATGGGGAGGAACAAGCCGCATGTGTAGCCTATGGAGACTACAAACAGCCCTCTGCCCACCCCCCACATACACGCACCAGTCCAAGGGCATTTTGCAGCCGTAAGAGACTGTCCAAGGACTCAAAGGGTGATATCCACTAAAACATTTCATGTTGGTTTGTGGGAGGGGGTGGTGGCCAGGTCTGTTGAGCCAAAGGTAGCATAGATCAGCATTTCACCATTCGCTATCCCACTTTGAGACTGTCAGCAAACCATTTCACTTTTCCACTTCAGCTTCCCTGTCTGTAAGGAAAGAGGAATGATTTGCACATCTTGGAAAGACTAGGAAATCTCTGGATGAATAGCTCCTTCTGTGAGCTATCATGTTAAATTGATGCCTCAAAGCCCAGTGTCATAATTTAGTGTTCATTTAAGAGAAAGCTGTGTTTGTTTCTCTGGTAATTTACGGTACCTATTTACAAGGCCTGGCATTAAAGTCCTCTTCCCATTAGAAAGTTATGTATTTTTTAAAGTGTCTATCAAATTCGCATTTTGCATTAGACTGATCTATCGATTTAAAAACTGTTGGCCTCTAAGGAATTTATATTGACATGTCTACAACAAACAACACATATTTTGAAGTGGCTTTACCAAGGAAAAAAGGATGTCTTTAATATGTTTCAACTGTTAACCTGAATCCAGTGTTTTGTTGTTTTCTGTTACCAATTTTGAGTGCAGGAGAAGAAGTCTTCTATTTCCTGTCATGTATTGGTTTTATGGAAAAACTGAAATCTGGAAAGCAGAAAAAATGGCGTCTCATTTAGCTGAGAACACAGAAATAAGTTAATGTGTCAGTATAAAATGACACATGCTTTGTCCATTGAGTAGCTGATACACAGGGGAAATCCGAGATTTTTTAGGTAAGACCCTGGAAGAAGAGACAAAAATGACTCATGTGACAGAGACTGCGATCTCCTCAAATGAAGCCCAAAACAGCAGTGAACAAAAGGTACTGTCAGTTAGTTACCTGCCTTCGATTAGTGCCTGGTCGCTAAAGCTAAATGTCACATTCGCCAAAAGCACCACTAGAAACGTACCTGCTAGACACCTCACCAGAGGAACCTGAGAGACAGGTGCCAGCAGGGAGACAAAATGTCATCCAGATGCAGCAGTGACAGCAGGGAGGTGCACCCAGCTCACATCCTTAGGGTTAGTTAGGAACCCACGTCCATTTGGTTGCAAACCTGACTGAGTCACAGGCGTTTTACCACAATTACTCCTAACCCTTCTCAGAACAAAAACCAAGACGGTCTCAGAAAGCCTCAAGGCATCCACATCTTAGAAACTTATCAAGATCCTTCTTATTCTAAGGAAGGACAAGAAGGTATGGCTAGAGAGAGTAAACGCACTAACAAAGGAGATCAACAGCAAGGGCTGTCAGTCCAGTATCCTTGGAAAATAAAACTAGACAGGCTACCACCACCTCAGCTTACAAACACATAAATGGTTCTCTCCCAGCTAAGGGTAGAACTGAGTCAGAAGTTAGCACTTTTAATAGGCTGCCTTATCAGAAGCAATGCAAGGAAAAGCGATACTTCGGAAAAGGACAAGAAAGCGTCAGATCGGTTATCATTTGAACGTATTTTGGGTTCCCAACGTAATGTGTAGTTTGGGCTAGATGTGGGACTCACAGGAAACCATTCCTCTTCTAAGACGTTGTTGGATCTGCCAGAGTCTGTAAAAGCAGGGAAGTGTAGTTGGAAGATTATCAAAAAAATAGTGACCATGGTAATGAGCTTTGAATCAGATCTTTCAACAAGACTTGGATCTTTCTCTGTAAGCCTTGTTATTATGACTAAATCAGCTCAAAGGAAAAAAAAATAACAGCAATGAATTTCAACTTATTAAATTCTGAGAGAAAACAGGACATGGAACAGAGTGAAGACAGGAATGGGGTAGAAAAATGGGCACTGGCATGTGTTCAGAAGTACTATTAGTGTGCATTCAAAGACAATTAAAATAACAGTACAGATGGGCAAGGAAGTACAACCACGGATAAGAAAAAGACACGTAGTGCAGAGGAAGAGAACTAGACAGATCACAGACTGACATCAGTCATGCACAAGGAAAAAAGGATGAGCCAATATAAAACATGGAATTCCAACAGCAAAAGATTGAACTATGTGCATTCATATATTCTAGATATGCTGAGTAAGACTACAGTGGAAACAGGGATGGATGCCAGCTCTAGATAGAACTGGTGAGATTTTAAGAGAATTATTTGTATCTCTGTTTTTAAAAAGTCTGCTTTTGTATCAGAGTGTGGCAAGTAGGTGACAGAAGTGACCATAAATGAAAAGAAGAAACAGAAGTAAGACCATGCTAACGCAAGGCAACCGCACGTGTGGAACAGCTACTAAATGAGAACATTCCAGAGAAGCATGGAGCAAATATCAGTTAATCTTGCTGTGTGTGATGGTGCACTGGAAGGCTGCAATTGCTCTTTAATAAAAATGCATAATAAGGGACCACCTCTTCAGAGCAGAGATTACATGTCTACAGAGACGATGGACAGAGAAGTGAAACAGAGAAATGTGGCTAGGGTGCATGAATGTTCACAAGGAACAAAGCAATTCAGTGGCAAAGCCAGGATCAGAATCCTCATCTCCTGATTCATGATCAGCAACTAGATCATGCTGTCAGTAAAAAAAAAATTCAAAAAGGATGCAAAACTTGAAGAGTCAGAGGGGACATCCAGTTTCTCAGTTCTAGGCTATTGCCCAGACACGAAGCTCTAGGGGAAACCTGTAAGACTTAGGTCTTGCCCAAGACAGCCTGCAGAAATTCAGATCCTCACTGCTTAGCCTCTCTTTGACACACAGTAATTTTCCAGTGGTGCTGTAAGCCTATTGCTGCGTCTCGTTTTCCTAAATAAACTGACTTTTTATGGTGACCATGCCAATTGAGCCATCCTTACGCTGGCACACCTGCCACATCTGCGAGGCGGCGCTGAGCCGCCCTACGGTGCAGCAGGGAGAGGTAGCATCTGCTGGCCCACAGCATCCCCGGAGCTCAGGGCACAGTGGGGCTGAGGCACTCTCCTGTTCAAGGTCTGCCCACAGAAGTGGCACGTTCTCAGAGCTCCTGCTGAGCCCAGCACCCAGCCACCACGTTTCTGGTGCCGTAAAAGAGGGCCTGAGAGCTGAGCAGTTGCGTGGTGCAGTTGTGAGGGGCAGGGCTCCAAGAGAAGCCTCCCCTGTTCGGATTGCCTGCAGGAAGGAAGCAGGATAACATACAGCTTGGCAGGGTGTCTCAAAGCAGCACAAGAAACTCCAGTCAACAAACTTCACGTGTTTTCTTGGGGCAGAGAGAAAGATACAGAGTAGAGTTAAAACTACAGTCACACCTCTGTGTACTCTGGGAGCTCAGAATCTGCATGCTTTGCGTGTGTTTACATACTTTTATCGGCAAAGATGGACACCAGAAAACTCAGAGAAGGTATTTACTATTGTCTATGAGGTGAGTGAGTGACTTCCATGAATAAAATGAGTTGGCCTGAATCCTGTAGACCAGTTGGTATAATCACAAGCAGAATGGAAGGCTGGGGGTAACTATCGCCTGGCCTTTGCAACAGAAACAGAAAATTGCATGTTGGGACTTGTCATCTGTATGTGCCACACATCCATTTTAAAGATAGAGTTTTATAGAAATCAGGTTCAGGATTACAGCCCCTAAAAAGTTGTTGGAGGAAAATTCTGAGAGACCCCTGCGTGGAGACTGTGAAAATCCCCAACTGTCCATAATGCTGTACTAGAGTATCACCATGGAATAATGTAACAGGAAAACAGCATCCAAACTGAGAGACTTTCCACTCTAAAAATGCTTCACCACCACATGTTCCTGTTTGATGACTGTCATTATCACCGTGTGTCTCCTGGTCTTCCACAGAGTCTTTCAACCTACATCTATTTTGAACTTTCTTCCCACACCAGCCACTGCTTTTAGCTCACTTCGGGAATACACACTCGCTTGTCTAAAAGCTCCACAGCAGTCCTAAACACACTTTCGATTTTTAGCTATTTTCTCTGCTATACGTTGGCTTTGCATACTGTGCTAGAGCTCATAAAATCTCAACTCCATGATTAAGAAAAAAGGCTCTGAATGTCAGGGGTGGCTTTTATTCATCACCAGTCAGTAAAGCGTCAGGTTGGATAGTACGTGATTTGCAAATAACTAAAATACAGAATTTGGTTATAATGAGAACCACCATTCTGAGTCTGTAACTTAAATGAGTCAAGTCTTCAGTAAGTCTTGGCATGTGGCAAACACACGAATGGAAATATTATTATACTGTAAATCAAAGTGAACGGAGACGCAGAAGTCACAATAAATTGTTTTAAAGCGGCATGTCATGACAGCATGAAAAACACCTCAAGTGGCCCTTGCTTTTCTATTGCTATGACTACAAACTCTCTCTGTGCCCTGGCCATTTCTTGCTTCAGGTACTGTAACTTATTTAGTTACTCTCCACGCTCCTTTGTCCTCCCTTTAGCCTAAGAAAATCAGTCTAATTGCTATTCCATCTATTTTCCACTTCTCATATAATCACACGTAACTGTAGATGCTCTAATGCTCTCTGCACCACCGAACCCTTGGTGTGTGTGTGGGAAGTGGGCAGGCTCAGGTTAGGTCACGGATTTTCTGTGCACACCAGGTCTGTTTAGCCATCCCCTGTGTAACAGCGATATGGGTGTGCAAATTCAGAGGTTACTTTTTAAGGAGCCTTGTGCAATGTGTGCAACGAGTGTTTTCTTGGCTGCTTGGAATTTCAGAGCTATTGATGTTCTTCACTTCTTGTCCATTTGAAACACCACGGTAAATCCTCATCTCGGCAAAAGAGAGCAGGTGCGTGCACAGGGTGGGTGACACTAAATGGCGGTGCTGGTGTAGTGGGAGTTGTTTGTCTGGTGACCCCTGGAACATGGCATTGCTGATCGTTCCACCCTCCTCGCCAACGCATCTGATCATTTCTGCCCGTACCTTTCTAGTGTGGAAATGATTTCCTATTCTGTCCAATTTCATATCCCCGTGGGTTTTTTAATTTCTTCTCCTGAAGTCCTTGCTGCTATTATGTATTCATTCTGCCTCAAATGGATTTTTTTTCGATATGAAAGTATCAGTTCTTTCTAAATCTGCTTTCAGTACTTCCTCCATTTTTTCTGGGTTTAAGGAGGTTTCTTCTCTTCTTTCATTTTACTTCATATAACCAGTATCTCATTAAAGGCCTAATCTGAAGCTTTTAGTTTCTGTCTCAGTATCTTCTTCTTCTTGAAGTGGCCCTTGCTTTTCTATCACCATGACTACGATTCTTCTCTGTGCTCTGGCCATTACTTGCTTCAGCTACTGTAATTCACTGACAGCTACTCTTCAGGCTTTTCTGTACTCCCTTTAGCCTAACGAAAAGGTTGTTAATCTACAGTCTCCTCCCTCACACTTGAAGGATACCATCTTGTTTATTAACCTTGGCATCATCTCCCTGCCTCCTCGCTTTTCAGAGCTTTTCTCTCCTGTTTCCCTATTTCCTCTCTCGCTTCCTGTGTGCCTCCCCGTGCTCTCCTGCCACAATACCTCGTCGTCTGCCTTTATTTTGGTAGCTGCACGAGTTGAGGTAATATCAATTTTACAGGGAGGAGAACTTGTGCAGAGATTCCTTAACTCCTAAAGGTCACCTATGATGTCTATGACAAATTAGAAACGAAACTCCAGTGTTTCTGAATGGCATCCAGTCATTCAGCCCCAGGACTCCCCCTCTCCAGATCTGTCCTTCAGACCTCCTGCCCTGGTGATTCTTGGTCTCTGTAAGACCCATTTTTTTCCCTCAAGACAATTTCCTCATGTTTTTTCTTAACCATGTTTGACTCTGAATTCTTTGAGAATGAGCTTAGTGTTTTTGTATTTGCAAAGCACCCAGTTCACCTTTATAGTGCCATATAAATGCTTACCCCATCATAATTATAGTAGCCAGTGGCTTAGACATGCCGTACTGTGCCTGGGGAGGAAGCAGACAGATTTAGTGTGTCACACAGAGGAAAGCGACAGTCTGTGTTTGCTCGTTAATTAAAACATTTCAGTGACTTTAGCTTGAGCAATATAAAACTGCCTTGGATAGCCTAAATGTGCCTCCATTAAGATTTCAGATAAGATCTCCTGCCAGAACTGAGAAGATGCCCTGGTAACAGTGACCGTCAGGGCAAAGTGCTGGCTCGAAAGCACGGGAACAGAAAGCATGACCCTGTCTGTCCCCTCACCTTCTGGAGCTCAAGGGACGAATATTCCCTGAAAACTCTTTGTGTCTCAAAGGATGAAAAATCTCCATCGTTTCTGGATTTATTGTTGTAGCAGGTTCAGAGACCCTTGGCCCTCCTTCCACTAAATTAGCACAGCACTGGCTGGGGTAATGGTCGCTTCTGTCCTGAACTAGGAGCGTTCCCATGGGGCTGCAATGTGTGAATCCCGTCTAGCACCCAACTGTCTCTTCGACTGTCTTTTTTTCACAATTGTGCAGCTGGGTAAAGTATGGATCAGCCTTGGCCCACATTGTTATATCCAGCCTCACCAGAGCCAGAGTCAGTGAGTGAATATCAAGTACATTTATTAAGGTTGCACTTTAATTTAATAATTTACCATGAAGGTGAGAAGTGTCAGAATGATCTGCACTGACATCAGGTCTCTGGTCATTGCCTGTCCATTCGGAGCTGGAGAAGGTTGCCTAGAGAAGCTGTGGAGCATCCATCTGTGGAGACACGTGAAATCTATCTGGACGTGGTCCTGGGCAATCTGCTTTAGCTGACCCTGCTTGAGCAGGGGTTTGCACTAGGTCACCTCAAGAGGTCCCTTCCAACCTCAGTGATTCTGTGAGCTGGGCCCTACCAGGTTTGTATCACCTACATCCATATGTTCCTCCCAGGCAGCAAAGAGAAATCCTACAAGAGATGCAAAGCCCTTTGTCTGAAATCAAAGCAGGGTGGGGGAAGGAGGACCCCTATTCACCCTGTAATGAAAGTTCAGCTGGAGAATTGTTCTTTTCCTAACCTTATTCTCCTATTCACGTTTTTGATGACTAACACTTGGGAACCCAGAGTACAACAGGCTGAATTTATTCATAGTCTGAGCATTATGAAAGCACCCTCTGAGGCAGTTTCCTCTCGCACTGCCACACCATTGAAGACAGCCCTGACCTTCGGGGACCACCCTCTTCAGGAATGGAGGGTTATTCAGCCTGCATCCTGTTTGAGAACCAGACGCCCCTCGTGAGCGGCCGGCTCACCGCTGGAGCAGGGGCCTGACCGTTTAGTTTCACAGCATTCCTGCTGTGGAGCAGCATTCCTGAAGGGACCAATTGTGAGAGTGTGAGCCGCTCGTCCTGGCACTGGGTCAGAACCGAGCTCCCTCTGGGTGTATGCAGCTAAAGCAAGACTGATCCCACAAACTTACAGGCAGAGGTGTCGGCAGCTTGGCTGGCATCAGAAGGAAAACACACCCTTGGGGTATAGCCTTGCGTACCACTTAACCTCAGCTGAATCCATGTAGGAAGAGGCTATCTGACTCCCACTAATCCTTATTCAAGATAAGCCTTTTGAAGTTCATGTATGCTGCAGGCAGGGCCAGCTTGGCGTTTTTGCCAAGTCGGTGAAACGTTTTGACAGCAACTGCTTTCCTTTTCCCCAAAACAACAACTGGTTCTTGTTCTGCTTATTTTAATCCTGAAAAAAAAACCATCATCACATTTTCGTCTTGCTCCGTGTTACTATGAGAGAACACCATCGCCACCACAATTTCTCTCGTGCATGAATACACAGACTCGTGGCACACAAATCTCCCTCTTCTCAGTGCCCAGCCCTGTTGGGTTGAGTAGTGTCTGTCCTGGGGTTTGTCCTGGTCCCAGCAAGAGGCTGGAGAAAGAGCAGCTTGCAGAGCAGAGAACAGGCTGTGCTTGCCGTTCTTCGTGCTGGGGAGCGTCAAACCAGTCCTTCCTTACAGGGAATCACAGGAATGTGAGGCTGGGAAGGATCTAGTTTAGGCTGTCCCTCTTCACTATGGCAGATTTTTGTCTAGTCTTAAAAACTACAGTGCAAAGATTCCACACATTTCTCCTTGGCAGCTTGGTGCAGTGTTTCATGTCATATTGGAGGCTCTGACTCGAGGCTACCCTGTGTCCAGATTTGCTCAGTGTTTCCTTTTTCTGCCCAGAAAAATGGCCTGCACAGATTTTTGAGGATTGTCTGTACTGTAGCTTGGATAGGAAGGCTACACATGGAAAACCTGGACATGTCCCCAGGACCTGTGCTGACCTATTGTACAATCTGTGTGCAGGAAACCGGGCCAGGAAGCACTGATCTTATTCTATGGATGGGACGCAGTTGCTTGGTGAATACACAGTAAATTCACAGTGTCCCAAAAGTGTGGGATTTACTACATATAAGCAACATCTCTGATTACAGAACCGGAGAGAAGTTCTGGATTTACCGCGTGGGCACTGCAGAACATGACAGAAGCAGGTAACACACTGAAACTATGATCCTGAAGACACACAAGAGCAACTCTGTATTGTCGCAGGTATTAGACATCGACATTGCTGCAGTATCTCGGGTCCTACTTCAAGTGACACTTGTCCTTTGTGGCCTGGCTCAGCTCTCCTGGGCCTCTACCTTCTCATTCTTCCCCAGTTATTATTTTGCCCCCATATTAGGCTCTCTAAGTGAACACACATTTTAGGAGGGCACCCTGGACAGTCTCCACAGCCCTATGCTGGCTGCAGGGTGACACAGACTTACCTTAAGCACCCTGCGGTGCAGCTGCCCCACGCGCTGCTGCAGCCCCAGCACCGCACTGCAGCTGCGGGGTGGCAGAGCACCGGGGTGAAGAAGGCGGAAAGCAAAAGGTATCAAGTACACAGAAGAAACATGTAATTTTGGGGAGCAGCAGAATCATAGAATGGTTTGGGTTTGAAGAGACCTCAAAAATCATCTAGTTCCAACAACCCTGCCTTGTCTTCCACCACTCCTCACAGTCATGCTTTTATAACGAGGCATAGCTCTTTGCATGACCACAGGATGACCTAGAACCTGACCTAGGAAAAGAGGAATTCCACACTAAATAGAGTTTTAAGTTTTGCTCAGGTTGTTTTCACATCAGCCAACAAGCAGTTGTGCTGGTCTGGCCGAAGCTGCCATCTGGCTGAATCTGAGCAGAAGGGAGCAGCAGGGCCAAAGGTGCCTTAGACTGGTGCTCTGCTGAAGACTGCGGCCGAGGTGGCACGGTAGCAGCAGGGGTGCCTGGCCAGGTTCATCATTCCCCCTCCGACATGTCCCCTTCCCGTTGTCATCCTCTCCACTGCTGCTTGGGTATGTCGCGCAGTGCCATGGGTGGCTGTTTGGGGAACCGATCCAACTGAAAAATAATCCATTAGAATAAAATCAAAAGAGACCATTTTCAGTGCCATCCCTTCCTCAGTGGGTTCTGCTGCATGGGTGGAGAGGAGCAGCCAGGGGACAGCTTAGTTCACCCCACGCTGCTGCCAAAGAGGAGCCCCCATGACCCTCAGCCTTTGGCACGTGAAGCCGCAGCCTGAACATGGGCAGTTTCTTCACACCTAAACTAACTGTATTCTCGTATTTTGTTTCTCAGCACAATCTTCCATTCTGAAGGGAAGGGTGGTAATTTTTCTTGAAATTTCACATTGTTTTGTTAGCAAATAAACTCATGTTTGACACAACATCCGCCACTTCTGCCAGATCGGCAGGGTTTTCTTTCTTTTCTCTGGCTCTTTTCCTTCTTGCTTTTTTTTTTCCCTTCCAGTATTCTCTTAATTTAGACTGGACCCTCCTGTAACAGTAAGTCAGCGACTTGCTTTGGGCAAAACAATTTGTACACTAGATTTATTGTCTTCCTGCTTGCATGTCCATCTTGTAATGTCTTCCACATCCAAGCCCATCCAAGGTTCTTTCTCTCTTTTTTCCTCTTCACTTTGAGCTTAGTGTTTTGAAGGAAGTTGATCAAACTGAGCATTCTTGTGAATTTGAGCTTGGTTGCCAAGAATGTAAGTGATTCATCCTCCTGTAAGGAAAAGTGCTGGCAACAAAACATTCCCCATTCCCCTTTTTTTACATGCAAAATACGGTTACTGCTCAAAACAAGCAAATCTTTTTACTTGGAACAAAGTGTTACGCTATTAATTGCACGACAACCAGAATTCTTAAAATACCTTTAAGCTCTATTCTTAGACGAAGGAAATATTAGCAGCAGAGGCCTTGAAAGCGACGAGATATAAATTACAAGTGCTAGTAAAGTACAATGAAATGGTACCTTGCCTCATATCCTTCATATTGTTACCTTACCCTCAGCAGGACCAAATTTCTGCAGCTTTTCCTTTGCGCTTTCTGTCATGGATATTTTAAGAACACTTTAGGGAAATGCAAAATAACTTTGAGGGGGGAAAACGTGTTATGTACTTGAATGAGGACGGTGCAGGAGCCAAACGGTCTGTTCAGTGAGGGGAGTATAACGTCCCAGTTATTCCCCCATGGCAGTGCTGGTGCAGCAGGACAGGCACGTGTCACAGTGCCACTTAGCAAGCTGGCTGGAGACCTGCCACAGCCACGTTCCCCGTGCTGTGCCTGTCTCATCCCTCTTCTGCTCCGGCGAGCGCGGGTTTTCGCAGATCCATCAAGCAGAGAGCCCTGTGTTTTGCACACTCCTCCCCAAGAAGTCAGAGGGCTTGTTTATAGTTCCAAGTAATAAAAAGGTAGTTTGGAAGTAAACGTGCATAGTTATAACCAGGAAAGCAGGATTCATCTTTTCTGGGAGTATTCTTTTAAAATGAATTCACTATGATATTAGTGAAGGACTGCATTGCTGTTTGTCATAGCTTTGGCTGCGCTCCTGGCTGGGCCAGGAAACAGTGAGTGCAAAAGTACAATTTCCCACATTCCAGCAGTATCCTCGCAGCCTTGCTCATGCTCCATCAGTGACACACAGGTAAGACCAATTAACACTGGCATCCAACATTTTTCAAAACTACAAAGTACCAGCTGTTTTCAAGTACCTTTTACTACCTATTATCTCCTCCAGCTAGTCTCTGATAAAGCCACTCACAACCCTGATCCTGATGGCCGGGGTCATGGGATTTCTGTCTGGGCAAGTAACCAGGACTCGTTCAAGCAGACTGAAGAAACTGTAACATCTCCCGCAGTTCATCTGTGAGCATCCAGTGTGTGCAGAGCTAAAGTAGCTGTACAACTCATACCCTAGAGGCAGCAGGAGGAGGATAAGTTTTGGTGCCCCTAAAAGCGGGTGCATAGCCTATTCTTGGTGATCTTTCACCACAGATGCCACCAAAAATTACCAACTCAAGAAAAAGCACTCAAAGAACATGGGATGAAAAGGTGTTCATCCAAATCTAGGCATCCCTAAGTGCAAATGAAGCGAGAACTTCTCCATGATTGACCAAAGATTTTATCTGCCATCTAAACATAAAATAGTGAAAAATGCGTAACATCTTTGTACGCCAAATCATTTGTATCTGCTGGCCATAGTTCAAAGAACTACAAGCTATGTTAACACAAATACACAAATCTTCCCACCTTGTTTGCAGCCCAAGATGGAGGAACACTCATGAATCTCTCATTCTGACAAATCTTCATGATTTCTGATCAGAAACCAAATATTAACTTCTACAGTGTTGATTTCATCTTTCGTCTTGGCTAAAATCCTTTCTGAATATCGAATGCACCCTCAGCAAGTTTGCAGATGGCACCAAGTTGTGTGGTGCTGTGGACACGCTGGAGGGAAGGGATGCCATCCAGAGGGACCTTGACAGGCTGGAGAGGTGGGCGCATGTGAACCTCATGAAGTTCAACAAGGACAAGAGCAAGGTCCTGCACGTGGGTCGGGGCAATCCCAAGCACAAGTACAGGCTGGGCAGAGAATGGATTGAGAGCAGCCCTGAGGAAAAGGACTTGGGAGTGCTGGTGGATGAGAAGCTCAACATGAGCTGGCAATGTGCACTGGCAGCCCAGAAAGCCAACCATATTCTGGGCTGCATCCAAAGGAGCGTGGCCAGCAGGTCGAGGGAGGTGATTCTGCCCCTCTACTCTGCTCTCATGAGACCCCACCTGGAATACTGCATTCAGCTCTGGAGTCCCCAACACAAGAAGGACATGGAGCTGCTGGAGCGGGTCCAGAGGAGGGCCACAAAGATGATCCGAGGGCTGGAGCACCCCTCCTAGGAAGACAGGCTGAAAGAGTTGGGTCTGTTCAGTCTGGAGAAGAGAAGGCTCCGGGTTGATCTTATTGCAGCTTTCCAGTACCTAAAGGGGGCCTACAGGAAAGCTGGAGAGGGATTTTTACAAGGGCAAGTAGTGATAGGACAAGGGGCAATGGCTTTAAATTGAAAGAGGGCAGATTTAGATTGGATATAAGGAAGAAATTTTTCACTCTGAGGGTGGTGAGGCTCTGGAAGAGGTTGCCCAGAGAAGCTGTGGATGCCCCATCCCTGGAGGTGTTCAAGGCCAGGTTGGAAGAGGCTTTGAGCAACCTGGTGTAGTGGAGGATTTCTCTGCCCATGGCAGGGAGGTTGGAACTAGATGATCTTTGAGGTCCCTTCCAACCCAAACTATTCTATGATTCTATGTTACTGGTTGAAGCACATTTGAGCAGCAGCTCCGTATCGGCTTGGGTGAAGCCAGAGCCGAGCCTGAAACAAGTGATGAGCAGCCAGACTGCTGGAGTTCATTGGCATTTTAAGATCTGGCCCATACATCAGAATTTGTACCTAAGAATTTAGCAATAACTGAGCCCTGTGTTCTTAATATTTCACTTCTATATTTTCAAAACATCGTGCTAAGCAAATTGTTCATCTCTAACAGGCAGGGAATCTATTCATACCTCCAGTAATAGAATTTTTGCAATTTTTGTGTTTGAGAGTTTGACCTCCTTTCATATAAGATGTCTCTTTTTCTAGTGTTTGTTTCATTGAAAAATCTGAGATCTCTTTTTAAAGGTAACATTAAGTGATAATGGTCTTTTAAAAATCTGCACACCTGCATTAAATTGGTGTACGAGCTGGTAATTATTATGCCTTTGCATTCCTCAAGCCCAAATAAAACAGCAGACCATATTTTATCATGCTTCACATTGAACAGAGCTAATCTAAGCGGTGTAGAAGAGCCGTTTCTGTTGCTCTTCTATGCCCTGAAGTTTTATAGAAATTGATCTGAATTATTCTTAGCTTTGTAACAGGGGTAATGAAGGATAAGCTGACTGTGAAGCAGGGTCAGCCTAAGGTCTTTTCCTTTCCAATCCACTTGGTTTTAAACAGTTTCTTTCTTTCCTTTCCCTTTTTTCATTTGCAAGGATTTCCCCCCAGCAGTTTTGTGAGGGACTTACTGATTTTTTGGAGTGCTGCACTTCCTTGCCCATCTTGTGAACACAAAAAAAGAGCACTGCTCGCAGCAATCCCAAATGCCACGCTCTGTCACGCTGCCACGTAAAATGTCGCATCGTACACCAGGTTATGTCATTTTCCAACTCCAGCTGAGCCACTGCAAGAGGATGCCTTTTATCATCATCCCTGCTGGCCCACTGACCTGTGAACCCTTCCTTGCCCATTCCAGGCAAGAGCAACGAGGCTATTGTAAACAATTTGAGTAGGAAGCCTCTGCTAACCTGTTTCATTGTAGTAAATCCATGGAAAGCTCAACACGACTAGCTCTGCCAAGAGAGCTGATGGAGAAGGAACAGCAAGAAATGTAAAAGCAGTGACTTCTTCCCGCTAGCACCCTGGCTGCAGCGTGCACCTCTGCCCGTGCCCTTACGATCTCCCACCTGTAACCCCAGCGTGCCTCCACTGGTCTGCAGCAAGAATTCATAGGTTTGCAACAAAACCTCACAGAATCACAGAATGTTAGGGATTGGAAGAGACCTCAAAGGATCATCTAGTCCAACCCCCCTGCCAGAGCAGGACCACCTAGATTAGATCACACAAGAACGTGTCCAGGCAGGTTTTGAACGTCCTTTAAATTTTCCCAGCACGTTTTGCCATGTGCAAAATGTAACATAATACAACTGACAACGATAGTCACCGGTACATACAGAGATCATTCTTTCCTTCAGTCAAAGGAATAGGGGTGCACAAATTTTCTGCGAACTTTTCTTTTGAGGCTATTGTGATCTCAGGAGCCAAAGTGATTCTGCCGGACATTCTGCCTACAGGACATTCTGTTTTACTGGCACGATTCCCACCACTATCGTTAAGATTATGTCAGTGTTTCCACTAAGCACTGTGTCTCTGAGGAGCTTATGTTAACCAAGCTGTCAGAATTCATTCTGGGCTCAAACTTCACATATTGTAAATTCCCAGTGATGGACATTTCCTTTCTTTAAAAAACATTGAGATAATTGATACTGCAATACATACAACACAGCATCCAGAAAATAATTTGGTTTTATATTGCACTATTCAATATGTTGCAGGTAATTTATCTCAGCCAGAACATTTAAATCATAAGTGGCCACTCAAGGGAAAAAAAAACACAATCCACAAAAAAAAAATGTTACAGAACTATGTTTTCTGACCTGCGTGTTGAGCCACAAAAGGTATTTCTGCAGGGTAGCTGGGCTGTCTCAGGGTGCTGAGGCTTTGCTTTGTGCTTGACAAGGCCTACCACATGGAACTACTTATTTGGGAAGAAAGTTTTGCTCGACTATGATGATGCTTCTGGAGGCAGGACACATGTAATGGCTTACACAACATCAACCTTTGATACGAAGGATATGGCAGTGCTCCCGTAAACCTTCCGGGGCGCTGTGAGCCCCAGAACAAAACCAAATAAACATGACCCTTGCTGTGGCTGACAAGAGAGGATTTATTTATCGACAGCTCTGTTGTCATTAAAGAGTCAATGTAAAATGACACAGACTCAGGGAGATTCTTTGTGTTAAGACCCATCATCCTGGGGCAGAACAAAAAGAAGAAAATATCTGTTCTGGATGTGCAGGATTCATCTTCATCCATCTATTTTCAATGGGAACTGTTTGTGTTACAGACTGGAAACTTCTAGAGATGTATGGAGAGCAGCATAGCCAGGGAGCTGTGTATAAAATACATGTACTTTGGTATTGTCAGTCAGATCTCTTGGAATTTTCTACTTTAGGAGAAAAAGCTTGAGTCTTTTAATGTTATTCTTTGATGGGAAGGGACAAGAACAGGTATGTGGGGGAAGACACTGGAATAACCATCAACCTAATCTGTTAATGCTTATTCGTGGAAATGTTCCCACCAAAGCATGAGCAGGACTGTGTCTATCCAAAGGAGGTCCTCACCTCCTTCTCAGACTTTTGTGTCATGTTCAAGGATGGGATCACGTTAATCCAGGAAGCAGCCAGGGAAGGGATTTGTCTGCACAGGAAACATGGAAGACAACACTAAGAACACCTCTTCCAGACAATGATGTTGCGAGGGGACACACTGGCTTTGCCACACAGGGTGTTTGGAGGACAGTGCTGTTGTCCTCAGAGCAGCCGGTGCAGGGACTGCAGGTCAGGCAGCCTCCGTGTTCCCTGGGCAAACTGGTCAGCTCGACGGGTGGCAGCAACATCCACAACTGGGAAAAGCACCAGTGATGAAAGGAACCTTCAGGCTGCGTTTCCCACTGCTGCTTCCACTACTGGAGCTGCCCCAGTGAAGGCAAACTGGGAAACAGAGCTACAGGGGATTGTAGGCATGGGCCCACGCTGCCAACCTAACGATGTGCAGAGAACTGCAGGCTGACAAACTTCTGCTGTTAGTTGTCCTCTCCATAAAACACATCTTGTACACAATCATTAAAATTTCCACTTATTGCAACGGCGACCCAGTTATTCCTTCCTTACAGGGGACGAACGTTTCTGTACTGAGGTAATTTAATACAAACAGTAGGGGGGAAATCAGGAATCTATGGCAGAGTATTACCCAAGTTATAAAAGCAGTTTATTACTCTATTGTGTGTCTAAAATTTCTGGACCATTGTAGCAGATGTATTTTATAGAGAAATGACAACACATTTTAATGAAATCCAGGTTTAGATTCTGGCAACGTTTCTTCCTTAATTTTACATTTTGTAATCGAGTCTACTACCTCACCAGGAAAAATCAGTAGAATATTTAGTACATCTCGCCATCACACCTTCACGTGTATTTGTACAGAGAAGAAAATAACTCTACATAACATACCAGGGCTTCCTTTTTCTTCACTTGAAACTGAATTCTGTCTTCCTCTGCTGACAATTACAAGTTCCAGTTTGTTCTGGTCTCTTCCAGGTGAAACTCGAGCAGTCGTTACAATTTTTGCCGGACCTCTCTTGCACAACACACACTCTGTTGTTGATTTACATTGCAGTTTTGCACTGGGACGGCCTGAAGTGCTGCAGAGCTGCTCTCCAGCTCCCTCCTCACACCGCCTGGGACTCGGGCAGGGTCACATCCTGCATCCCTTATCGGTGCCCGCTGTGGGGAGCGGCACCCTAAGGAAAAAACCTGAAGAGCCCCACTGTTCCCAGTTCCCGTGCCCAGGCACGTGCCCGTGCCCCGTCGCGGAACAAAGGAGTACTGTGGACGTCTTTCTGAATCCCTTGCATACCCAGACACATCAGATACAATTTAGCTGCCTGGTATTAGTTTGCCTCTGCTGACTATGGAAAAATCACAGTTTTTAAAAAAATATTATAGTTCAGTCAAATGTGTGATCCTTCTGATGACTTTAGAAAGAAGAAGAAAACATGCTTGTAATCTATACACAAGTAGTAGATTCACAGAATCACAGAATGTTAGGGATTGGAAGGGACCTCAGAGGATCATCTAGTCCAATCCCCCTGCCGGAGCAGGACCACCTAGATCAGATCACACAAGAACGCATCCAGGCAGGTTTTGAACATCTCCAGAGAAGGAGACTCCACAACCTCTCTGGGCAGCCTGTTCCAGTGCTCTGTTACCCTTACTGGGAAGTTCTTCCTCATGTTTAGGTGGAACCTCCTATGTTCCAGCTTATATCCATTTCCCCTTGTCCTATCATTGGATGCCAGTGAGAAAAGCCTGGCTCCACCCTCATGACAGTCAACCTTTACATATTTATAAACATTAATGAGGTCCCCCCTCAGTCTCCTCTTCTCCAAGCTAAAGAGACCCAGCTCCCTCAGCCTTTCCTCACAAGGGAGATGCTCCACTCCCTTCATCATCTTTGTGGCCCTGCACTGGAGTCTCTCAAGCAGTTCCTCCCAGGCAGTCAGGTCTTGGTGCTGCTGAATTGGGGTACGGCCTCAGGGTCTATTCATGCTTTACACGTACAGCACAGCGAGCCCTTCCACACACTGTGGCCAACAGCCCACTCCCACACTGACTCCTTCGCCTGCTGGCTCACGTGCAAGCTGAACAGGACCGCAGGAGCCCAGCAGTTACGGTGCATTTTGTGAGCCCAAATCATCCCAATTCAAAACAGGACAATGAACAGGAAGCGAAGCTTTAATGAAAACAGTATTATTTTCTAGCAGCACTACAGGCTTCTTGAAATCTACACTAACTTTGGTACAAAATGCAGGAAATTGAAACACTTATAACAAAATCTACTGCACATGAAGCATTCCTAACACAAACCAGATCTGTGATGTTACCGTGACACAAAATGTAGGAAATGCCAGCAATCATATCTGCAAAGAAGATGTGACAGTGTTCCTACACCACCTGTTAAAGCCAGTTTGCAGTAGAAGCTCCATCCAATTTGAGACTCTGCTCGGTGGGCAGATTGTGAGGATACCTGAAAAGACCATTGTGCTGTGGCCAGAACAGGGTAGT
This sequence comes from Tauraco erythrolophus, assembly GCF_009769465.1. Lineage (NCBI taxonomy): Eukaryota > Metazoa > Chordata > Aves > Musophagiformes > Musophagidae > Tauraco > Tauraco erythrolophus. The sequence goes on along the minus strand of NC_141465.1, from coordinate 116,566,513 downwards.
TGAATCTTCCACAACCAAGATAAAGGTCAAGTCCTCTCTCAAACAAGCTTTATGGGATACACATACAACCATGAAAAATTAAGGAGTGGTATGTAGTCCTGGCTGGGAAGAACTCACAAATGCACCCAACAAGCCAGAACTCCCGGGCACTCTGGGAACCAGAAAACAGCATGCTGCGAAGAGTGAAGCTAATTCAGCTTCTTTGAACTGAGATTCAATATTCTTACGGGTCTGAAATGTTCAGAGTTCCTTGTTCCAGTCATCTGTTATAATTTTTCTAGTGTCTTGGAAGTTTACCTCAATGGTTGATATCCCAGGCCCAGCTGCACCATTCCTTTCTGTATCTTCCCAAGAACACTTTTTATTTACTATCTTCTCTTCTGTTCTCTAAGTCACCCAATATCAACTGCTCCTTTTGTTTTTCCCTTTCAATCACAAGTTACTTAGGGTAAGCATTTCATGGGCCAACATGCTTTTCTCTAACTGGCTGAGGCAGCTTTGCACTTCTACCACTCCTCTTGCACCAGGTCTAGCAACATGGAACCAGTCTAGAAAGCATCAAATGCAATAAACCGACACAAAACCAGCCTCCAACTGGATAGTTTTATCTTAAATTAGGGTATTGAACTTGTTCTTGGAAGCACCTAGCAATGGCCACACCTGGCAGAAGGGAGGGAAAAAACCCTCACATGACTGAGAGTAAGGACAGGCAGTGGTGAGCGAAATTCCCATCCTTCGGCACGAGCTGTTAGACTAACTCAGGTACACGCGGGACCTCAGCCTAAACTGGTGGGAATTCAGTTTACCGTGTTATGCAGTCCCGGTTACAGATCACATACTGCATTTTCATTTCCAAATAATTTCCAACTTTCTCTTCCAAATACATAAACTAAGATTTTAGACTGAAAATAAATTGTGACTGGTCACAAATAATAAATTAAGTCATGCTTGAATTTACTTAAAACTCAAGCACACTAGGTCATTTTCCACATAAAGCACTCAAAAAGTTCTAACAGAAGGGACTGCTTAGATTTGTAACAGAACTGTGCTTTATTTGTTACAGCTGTTCCTTTATGATACCTGATCCTAGACATAAATTCCTTTGTTTTGGAAATGGCAGTTCACATACGATATGGAGCCCAAACCGTGTATTATCAGGGCAGATATAATTAACTTTAGCAGCATAATAAACTGTATCGTTGCCTGGGAAATCAAATCCTGCAAATGGTGGCGAGGCTGAGTCATTCCCTTTGGTAATAAAATGATGGCATGCTATAACTTAATGTAGATTAGGAGCTGTACAATACCATCCAGGCTACCACAAAAGGAAGTTAATAAAACCCGAGGGTGAACTCTAATAGGCTGTTGGTTCTCTTATCTTGTATTAGGTATGCCGTAAATCAACATTTTACATCAAATGCTCTTGGTTATATTAGAGGTGAACTGCAAGAGCTTTTTTTCCTTTTTATAGTATGGACTCATAACCCTTTTTCTTCTTTATGGTGTATACAGAAACCTCGTAAGTGAATATTTTTTAATTTTTTTTTCTACATAATTTTTAATAGATAATACATTGGAAACATGTATCTACAGTGTTTGGAAACGTGACATCAAGCCACCACATCGCCCTTAGAGCACAGGTACTTCAACAGTTTTAACGCCTTAAAAAGCATATGCTTTTTTCACGGTGCAGAATTTATTGTATTTGTTCCTCTCTGATACTAGACTTATACTTGGGAAAGCGGCCCAATACGGATGTAAATTCACCCTGAACCTCCTTATTCACAGAAGCACTGTGGAACGAGAGCCCCGAGATGCAGCTTCAGCAGCACATAGTTCTGTGCTATACTCTGCTGCAAGTATGAGCAGAAAATTGTATGAGCAGCATAGGAACAGGGTAATACTACAGCATCAAACATAGCCTAATGGGATGGTTAAGGAATGAGAGCATCTGTCATACGAGGACAGGCTGAAAAAGCTGAGACTGTTCAGCCTTGAGAGATACAACTCAGGGGGATCCTATCACTGTGTATAAATACCTGACGGGGTGAATAAGGACGACTAACTCAGGCTTCTCAGCAGTGGCCAGTGACAGGACCAGAGCACATGGGCACATACTGCGATAGCAGAAATGTAATTTAAACATAAGAAGAAAAGTAAACCACTTTTTTTTTTTCTTTAACTGTGAGGTTACTGGAGCAGGTTTCCTAGACAGATCTCCATCCTTAGACACACTCAAAACTCACCCAGTCCCAGCCCTGAGCAACTGGCCCTGCTGATCCTGCTTTGACAAGGGGTTTGGACCAGGCAGTCTCCTCCAGGGCTCCCTTCCAGCCTCAGCAATTTTATGAGTCTCCGATATTTGCTTATTTTGCACCTGCAAGCACATACATTTCTGCATCATTTTACAGAAAAAAAATATTTTATTCTTGAAGTGACAAATAAATTCACAGCACTTGAGGAAATAGTGTGTCAGTACTGTGAAAACAAATGAAGAATCTCTCCCCTCATTCTAGTATGAATAACAAACAACCCTCAACATTAAAAGTTATCACATCAGAAACACAGATATCTCTCCTACTTATTTTGTAAGACACAACCACAGACTCAAATTTAACCTAATACAAGATTCTATTCTTGGAAAAACAAGACCATAAATGGAAAGCATATGCATTTGAGTTTTCTCTGAATGTAATATTAAGGGAAGCTAAATTCTAAAGATGATTAACCCCTTTCTAATTTATTTTAATCTACTGCTAGTTATAGTGGTTGATTGTATTATTTACCTACATTAGTCATCTGTTTAAATCTCTCTCCATACAGAAAGGTTTTTTTTCCAAGAGGCAGTAATATCAGTAGCTTATTAAAAGCTTTTCCAAGCATTAGAAAACACAGGCAATGATCCAGAGAGCATGTGGGCATAGCACTGAGCCGAAGGAGCGAAGCCCACGGCAGCACACCCTGACCCAGGCCTGACAACTCGGAGCTTGAAGAGTGCGATACTCCGCTCAGATCAGCGACTCCATCCCAGATGTTTACACGTGTTAGGAAGACCCAGGGAAAGACCTTTCAGGCAACTACTACTCATCACGCTGCCCCGGGATCAGGCAGCAGCCAGACCGCAGCCAGCACAGCCCCGGCCACAACCGGGTCCCCGCACCGGCCTCGGGCAGCCCGCCCAGGAGCAGCTGCCAGCCGCGCGCTCTCGCAAGTCGCCGCTCGGTGGCGGTGCGCGGGCGGGCCAGGGCCCCGAGAGCGGGCGGGAGGCTGCGAGCCTCCCCCGGGCGGCGCCGACCGCCCTCTCCTCTCCCTCAGGCCCCGATGGGGCAGGGGGCCGCGCAGGTGCAGCCCGCGGCGGTGGGGCAGCCCGCGGCCACGCCTCCTCCGCTCCCGCAAACCACCGCTCGGCCCGGCGGCCGCTCACCCAGCCCAGCCCCACCCCGCTCCGCCCCGCTCCGGCCAGCGCGGCCCCCGCCACAGGGCCGCCCTCCGCCTTCCTGCACCGCCCACGCGCATGCGCCCCGCCCCCTCCTCCGCCTCACCGGGGCCTGCGCGCGCCCCGCCCCTCCCTCCTCTCGCGAGACCTGAGGCGCCCGGCGCGACATCCGGGACTACTGGCTGTTTGCGCGGCCGGGCGAGATGGCGGTGGAGTCGCGCGTCACGCAGGAGGAGATTAAGAAGGAGCCGGAGAAGCCGATCGACCGGGAAAAGGTGCTGGGGGTGGTGCCGTGCGCCCTCTTACTGGGCGAGGCGGGTGTGAGGGCGGTGTGTGGCGACGCAGCGAGGCCCCGGGCGGGGGGGGGCGGTTGGGACGGCGGGCGCTCCCTCATCCTCGTCCCGCTCTGCCCCGCAGACGTGCCCGCTGCTGCTCCGCGTCTTCACCACCAACAACGGGCGGCACCACCGCATGGACGAGTTCTCCCGCGGCAACGTGCCCTCCAGCGAGCTGCAGATCTACACCTGGTGAGTGCGCGGCGGCGGTCGGGCCTGCCCGCCCGGCCCGCGGGCAGGGGGCGAGCGGGGCCCCTGCGGGGGCTGCGCCGGGCGGTGTCGGGGGCTCGCCTGGCCTGAGCTCCTCGTCTGACGCTCCGCTGCCAGAGGGAGGGAGTTCCGTAGGCCTTGTTTAAAGCAGGAAGCGTGGGGAGGCTTCCGCGGGGGCAGTTGTGCGCTCCGTGCGGCGGCGGCCCCAAGGGGGGAGGCCGAGGCGGCGGCCACCGAAATACGGCGCTTCTGTCCGTGAGAGCGCAACTTCAGCCAAGTGCTGATCGCTGCGTGCCGAAACTCCCTGCGGCTGAATGGGCCCGTCACCGGGGCACGTACAGAGGCTTGTGGTGTGGCATATCTTGGGTCATCACAAGGAATCTGTTCAGCGCAGAGGTTCTTCTTTCATATTTGCACTGGACACTTCAAATTTGACATCTTCTAGGCCAGGAATAGAGGATAACTTTGCATCCAAAATATTGAGTGTTGTTTCAAGTTGTTGGATACGGAGAGAGAGTGCTGACAGTTTCTCTTCACAAACAGTAGAAAAGCGGTTGAGAAACTGCACTGTGTGAACCACAAACTGGTTTAGAAACGCTACACTTCTTTTCTGTTGAATAGCAGGAACCTTGGTGAGGTCAATGCCGGAACCCACAATGGGCAGCCCGTTCTCGGCCATCCCCGCGGGGCCGGGACAGCGGGCAGCCCTGCTCCCGCCGCGCCCGGAAGGCGCCGCGCCTGTCCTGCTCCGGCAGGGGGATTGGACTAAATGATCGTTTGGGGTCCCTTCCAATCCCTTACATTCTGTGATTCTTCTTTAACCAGTGTTTGAATTTTGTTCCAACAGCCCGTTTTTTTCAGTAGAAGTAGTTGTCCCGGGAGGCTTGAACTGTTGTGTGAGTGGTATGTTGGTTTTAAGTCAGAGCGTCTTGAGGGTGGAGTAGTGTGTTTCTTCTTGTCCGGTCAGGTAGTAATGCATTAACAGAGGTGCTTTTAATTGCTTTCAAATTTAGTTTGAAGATCTGCTTTCGTCTGTGTTGCAAGCACGTTAGGTTTTGTTTATGGTATTTTGAAGAATGCTTTTGAAAGTCAGTTATGCTACTTTTTAAGCCTTGTCTTTTCTTCAGGGTTTCTGTTGGGGTTATAACTTGTATGTTGTGTATGGCTGAATAAATCCATTTTTGTGACTAGCAAAGCGTGCAGTTCTAATTCACTTCTTAATGGGTTTTATGGACTCAGTCCAGGCTTTTGATGATGTCTGGGCTGTTTGTCATCTGCAGAAGTCAGAATGGGCATTGTCTGTCAAAACACTGCTCTTTGGTTGCTTGAAGCTTGGAGTAAGTGTACAGTCTGTATAATTAGAGTCACTTTAGTTGCAATGATTGAGTCCTTTTGTTCTTGAAATTCTAGAAACGAGCTTTTAGCCCTGGTCTGGTTGAAGGCTGGAAAAAGGAGGAGTGTTTCCTCTTAGAGCAGAAATGGAAATCTTGATGGAAGTGAAAAACTTTTCACTTTTTTTTGCTTTTATTTCTACATTTCCTCTAGTATTCTAGAAGCTATTTTAACATAGACACCAACTTAGGTGAGAGGACATTGACAGTGTTTGTTCTATAAATGCATTAAAAAAAAAAGTTATCTGCTGTTTAAATAGTAACTCTTTTGAGAGCCTGGAAAAGCAGATGCTGAAACATATGCAGAGGTGCAGAGGTAACATCACAGTAAATTAGAAGCCATAGAACCATGTTCGCACTAGACCAGGTACTTCCGGTGTACAGTAGGTGGTGAATTCTCCCAGGTGTTATAATCAGTAACTAGAGCAGCTTCTTGTCACTTGATCGTTGGATCAAAACATGTTGTTTGGAATGCCGTGTAGTTGTGAAATAAGTGTAGCTGAAATGTAGGATCTTACTCATCTTCAGGTATTGACAGGAAGCATGCAAAGGCAAGGAAATATATTGCTACAACTTAACCAGACATTGATTCCATCTTCAGCAGGGGTTGGGAAGATTTTTATTGTTGTTGCTTTTGAGAACATGAACCGCTTGGGTTTGTTTAATCTAGGATGGACGCAACTCTGAAAGAGCTGACCAGCTTAGTGAAAGAAGTCTACCCGGAAGCACGGAAGAAGGGCACGCACTTCAATTTTGCAATTGTTTTTACAGATCTCAAGAGGCCTGGATATAGGTAAATGGCATTTCTTCTCCAGGTTAATAGAAGACTTCAGGCACTGGAGCAGTAAATTATTTTTCATTAACAGATTTTTGAAGTCCAGAACCCACATACCAAATTTCTGAAGTTCTTGATAACAGACTGTATGATGACCACTACAAACTCTAGATTTTGCTTGGTAGCCATCACTGTTAATGTATTCCCAAAACAATGAGCCTGTGTGCTTGGCAACCAACCAGAACATGGACGTACAGCTTGAGATGAAGCTTTGTTTCTGGTGATGCCAGGCGTGGTAGGTCTTGGATCTGAGAATGCATTTGAGTTGTAGCAGTGATCTTGTTGCAGATAACCATCTTCAAAAATGGTATGAGCTAACCTTTGTCAGCAACCAGTGGATATATCCTGCTCTGTAATCTGTGAGGTCTTGCTCTGTGTGTGTATGGAAGGGGGCAAGGGGTTCTCTCTGGTATTTAACTTGATGTGGTAGAAGGTTCCCCCACCCCTTTGCCCCATCAGAGAGAGGATTCAGTGTGGCTTTTGGTCCACCTGCTACTGGATGGAAAAAAACAGCATGTGCGTACATAGCTAAATGCTACGTACAGTGCAGAGCATGGCATGGGAGGGTGGTCATGACATGATGCAGTTCCTGTTTTGGACGTGTGGAGAGATTTGCCCCCGATAACTAACTTGCCTTTCCTCTCCTGTGTGCAGGGTGAAGGAGATCGGCAGTACCATGTCGGGCAGGAAGGGCACAGATGATTCCATGACATTGCAGTCTCAGAAATTCCAGATAGGAGACTACTTGGATATAGCAATTACTCCTCCAAATCGTGCGCCACCCCCATCAAGCCGCATGAGACCATACTAAACTATTACTGCTTTGTATGATTACATCTTCTGTTTATTCCTACTTGCTGTTCTAAAGCAGGCTTGTTTTTTTGCTTTTGTTGCTAAGCAGGAACACCTGAAGACAAAGCTAAGCATCAGAAATGAAAGTTAACTTTTAAACCTTAACTTTTAGTTCATTTGTTTAGAAGAAACACTTAATCTTTAGCAGTGCCATCATCCTATCCCTGATTGTTATAGTTTGAACAGTAAGTCAGTGTGTCCAGTGTTTCAAGATGTCCATAAAATACGACCGGAAGGATTACAGGTGTTCTGTAGTTCTGTCTTGTTTGGAATAAAGATTGATGTTATTAATCTTTGTGATAGTGTGGTGGTGGTTGTTTTAGTATTTTTTTAAAGTGGGTTTCTGCAGAATATCTTAGAAGTCTGCTTTTAAGCAGAAGTTGAGATCGGAAGGAGGGCCAAAGCCTTTTTCTGATAACTTCTGGGCTCAATGAGTAGAGGTGTGTGGCCTAATGCACCTTGAATTTAGGTATATATATCTCCTTGAAATTAGGATTTGTTAAACCACGGCTGGCTGGATTTTGGAGGATGAGCAGGTGAGCTGTGTGGTCCCAGGCAGGTAAGCTCAGTGTTACTCTCCCTGCTGATGTAGTTGTGCTGACAGGGAAAGTCGGAGATGAGCCTGACCTGCAGGGGAGTGAGGGGAGCCAGGGCAGATTGCTGTGGCTTCCAGAGGCTGCTCCATCTTGTGCCAAGATGACGACAGTCCACAGATTGGCAGTGGTCTCAGTGACACCAGAATATCCCAGGATACTGAGGGGAGCTGCTGGCCTTACCAGAGGAAGACATGGTTCAGTACACTTGGATGTCATCCTCACTGGAGTTCTGAAGGAACTAGTGTTGTCTTTAAAAACGGAAGGTATAAACCTGTCTTTGAAGGTCTTGCTTTTCTTAGAACAGTGCTCTCCAAACTTCTTTTGATCACACCCCCCTATCAGTAAAAAATCTTTGAACATGCACCCTAAAAATGGATTATTTACAAATTATATACATCTACTACTGCACTAATGTTATGTGCATTTTAAAACTACACAAAAATAGCAGTGAAAAAAGAAAGGTGAAATAGTTTTAAAAGCTTTGAAATTGTATTTGTTAATGGTACAAAACCTGTTTTCTTCCTGCACCCCGCTTGTGTGTGCACCACTTTGGAGACTCTCTAAGAGTCTTTGGCTTGTCCCGCACGCTCTCCTTTGGAAGATGGGAATATCTGCAGAGACCTGGCCAGAAGAAATGCACTGTTTCCAGATGGAGGTTGAGCAAGGAGCACGCGGAACTATTTCCTAATGAAAACACAACCTGCCCAGAGATGCTCTTGCCTGCGGTTCAGATGAGCAGGTCTGTGCTCTGGCAACATGTGTGGGAGTCCTGGCCCTGACCACTAGTTTTTCTTCTTGGCCAAGGGAGCGTGCAGGGTGGAGGCAGGCTGGCTCAAACACCTAGATCTTCTGGGCTGGTGACCACAAGCAATATATTGTCAGTGTACACTGACCAAGAGGACAACACCCAATTTTGGCTTCCAGAACTTAAGGTGAATAGTGTAGTCTCTTTCCCATAGTTGTCTCAATGTAATGAATACATCCAATTTTGGACCCTACACTGACAAGTCGGAGCTGGGTAAATCTCACAGCTTAGCCCTCAAGTAAGATGACTTTCACGAAGACTTGCAGCTTGTTTTGAGCGCCAGTTTCTCATTTCACTGTAACCCTTGAGTGTCAGGGCAAAGCCAAGGAGCTGTGAGGTATCAAAGGTCAAGGCTGTTCTGTGTTAGAAGGTACCGAGGAAGGTGAAGGTTGTTAGGGGTGTCTAGTAGCCACCTTCTAGAACCTCAGAATAGAGGAAGGGGTAGCTAAGGAGTCTCAGCTGTCCATGGGGAAGCTGGAAGGCTGGTCTGCCTGATGGATGCTACTCTCTGGGAAGCAGCTGCTGCTGCCTGGTACCTTCTTGAGGAGCAGGAGAAAGAAAGGGTGACCCATTTCCCAGCAAATCAGCACAACCCCAGAAGATGAGGCCCATGGCTCCCCACAGCTCAGTGCTTGCCAGCTTCTTCTGTCAGTACAGGAGGTGATCTTGAGACACGCAGGTGCCTCTGGTCTTACAGCATGTTCCAGCTGTCCCGGGCTGCATGACTGCTGCCTGACCCCGAGCATCTAGCTGGTCTGGAGAAAGCCAGGTGCTTGTTTTCTGCACGTCGTGTCCTGTGTGCTGAGAGAAAGGCAGGAGTAGGAGAAGTAGAAGCCATAGCTGCTCCTTAGGGCCTTCATCTTCCTCGCTTAAGGCCTCAGCAGAGCAGAGGCTAAGACCTAGTGAGTGTTCCTGCCTGCTGAGGACGAGGCGTGCCTGCTTTCAGGAGATGTGGTTTTCTCTTCCTCTCTCTCATGTGCACTCTCACTCCCTCACTTTCTCCAGTTGCAGTATAGCCTGAGGGGTTTAAGGAGAGCATGGTTCATGCTCTCCTGTCCCCTCTCTCTGGCTGCTTAGTTAGGGAGCTGCAATTTCAGCTGTAATGAACGAGCCTCATTTGCAGCATCACCTGCATCCCAGTCACCTCTTCTCCTAAGACAAGATGTTGAAAAATACTCCCTACCCTTTTTTAAAGAGAGGTCGGGAAAAGACAATATAAACGGTGCTTTATAAAGGACTGTGAGCCTGGAAGTGGCAATGGAGCTGATCTTGTGTGGCCAGGGGTGGGATGGTGGTGATGTTTTGCCAGGGCAGTTATCTCTGGTTCAAGGTGGAGGCACTCTGGGATACTGCTGCAGTGTGGAGCCCAAGTTTTGTAACAGCTCAGTGACTCCTGTGTCACCAGGGGCAGGTTGGTCAGGACTTCTGCCACCTGCGTACTGGGTTGTGGTCAGCAGATCAGTCATCTGGTTTTTGACACGTTATAGACCTGGGCAGACAGAAAAGAGAGGACCACTGCTAAGTGGCCTGCTTGCCACCATGCTGCAAAATGAGGTGAGTCCAGCAGTAAACCAGCATGTACTTATAGAATTGCACAGCCTCCCACCAAAGGCAAGGACAGCCCCTGCTGTTAGAGGTACACAGGAGTACAGCCATTTCCTCATTTTTGTGTCCTGGTTTTTTGCTTTGAATGCCTTTAAGGGTAATTCTCAAAAATTAAACGTAGTCAATATATGCAGCAAGTGAGCCTGGGTCTGTGACTCAGCTGCTCTGGGAGGTGGCCTGGCTTTGCTGCTGGAATGAGAGGCATGGCCCAGTGCATACCCAGCCTGGGGCAGGTCTTCACACATTTCAGAGAAAAAGAGGAACAATCTATCGCTTTATCTTTGGCAGCCCATGAAGCAAAATCACCAGGAAATGGAACATGCAGAACTGCCTTCCATAGCAAATCCTTCAGCTTGAGTGCTTAGGTGTGGAGTTCACCTTCACATGACTCCCATGGAAGTATAAACCTCAGCTGACCTCATCCCCAGCTGCTTTGGGCTAAATGTCTCTCTAGAAAGAGATGTGCCCTTGACCACTTGCACTTCACACAGAAAGGTAATGCAGAAGTGAAGAGCGTTCAACTTTTTGTACTTTTACGAGAAAAGACACTTGAGAAATCAGTGCAGTGCGTGTTCCTACATCAAAAATGCACTATGCCATCAAGGCAAACAGCAGCAGCTTTGAACTCAGACACTGGGACACAGTCAGCAGTTCTGAGAGCAGATAGCGCCAGGGTACAGCCATCCAGATGTTCCAAGACGTGGAATGGTAAGGGACAGTTGTCACCTGTGGAGCTCCTACTGCACAGGAGGGAATTTACTCACAGTAACGAGCTTGTGTGTCTCTCTCAAAGCAACTATAAAAGCTGAGAAAAGATGTCAGTCCCTAAAAGCGAAAAATATGAACAGCACTGTGGTTTGGGAAATTAAAACACAGTCTCAAAACTCAACAGCTGAGCAATCGCATATGCTCAGGAAACAGTCGTAGACAACACTACATCCAGAGATGTCAATCCACAGGACTTGCTTTGTATGCAGCAATTGCATGAGGAATTTTTGTCCCTTATCAAGACAGCTGGGTGAGATGCATTTTTTTTCCATTTTTCTTTTTGGATGCTTAAAGCCCTAACAGACAACAACTCCCTTTCATCTTTTCACTTTCATCAGCAACCACCCCTTCAAAGCTCTTTTTATCTCCCACCTGCATAAGGTGAAGAACCAGGATGATAGTTTTCACGAAAGGTTTCCTGACGTCATTTCTTAGAGGTAAACCCCATGCACAGCACTGCACTTAGCAGGCAGCTCTCACTCCCTGCCCAGGCCCCTCCAGGGATACCACACCTACTCTCTCCCCCATGTAGGTGACCCTCCAGGTCTCACCTTGTCCCTGTCCTTCCTGAGAGGGGCTCGGTTTTTCTCTGCCTTTAACCAGTGACAAACACTTAGGCCACCCATGCAGGTCTCCAGCTCTCAGTAGCAGCTTCCACAGGCTGCTCTGCTCCCATAGATGTGGCTTCAGATTCCATGTTCCTTCTGGTGTGCCTTTCCTGCTTGTCCAGGTTTGATTTGTCCTGAAGGACTCTCTGCTCTGCCTCCCCAAGCAAACCTGGTTCTTAGAACTATTTTTCTCCCCTCATTTTGTTCACCTAAATAACATTTTTTTCAATCTAATAAACAAAAAAAAGTGTATTGAAAATGCTATTTTTTTTTCCACACCAAGAAACACCCCCCCATTACCTTGTTACACCTTACCTAAATCTTGCTGCTGCTGTTGATCATTAGCCAGGCTTTCATGTAACACAGCAGGGGGGTTGGGGAGAGATCCCTCTTGACATGCTCAGGCCTTAAACTAAGGGCTCCGTTTTCACAGTCCCTCTCCGATTCCACCACACCTCCACTACAGGTTCACGCATGTGTGTGTACACACCGACGTACCTATGCACAGGAACAGAGCACAGCCGCAGAAGAGCAGCTGTTTCCTTCCCTGAGATGGCAGCAGGACTCTTACAAAACCTTTTCCGCAGTGCGTTTGGGAGCAGCTGGCTGTGTCCATGGTGGAGAAGCTGGTGTCTGGGTTAATTGCCTCCGTAGTTCAGCAGCGAGGACAAGGTTTGCACACACTGTCAATAACCTGGGCTGCATCAAACACGCTCCTCACTCCACAACTGCCTTCTCCATCTGACCGGAGCAGGTTGAAGACTTAAGTTTTGCTTTACGGCTCTGGAAAAAAGCAAAAAGTCATGATACAACCAGAAAACATTAAGCATTATCAGTAAGTCCTCACTCTTACTATGGAAAGCATGGAAAAATGAGAAGGTTTCAGAAACCCTGTTGTGTCAGAACACATGAACATCAGCAGCCATAGTTATGTTCAACAGAGCCATGCTGTGAGTAATGTGACAGCTAAGATGCCACCCGCCAAAACCAAGCGATACGATTACCTGGTGCTCTCGTCTTAGCCCTTACGCCCAGGCATTACAGCAGGTCGGCGGGGTCAATAAAAGCTGTCAGTCCCTCTGGCAGAACAGGACACTGAGGAACGTCAATTGCAAAACGCTCCTGTTGTGTGGTGTACAGCCGGCACCGTGCCTGGCCACAGCAACCTGTTGGCCATACGGAGGTGCTGGGCTGCCATACTGGGGCAAGCTGCTGGATAAAAAATGGCTAAGGGCTGGGGTCAGAGGGGCTGGGGTCCTCAGGACTGTCCCTGGAGTATTTCCAGTCTTGCAGAACTGACAGGCTTTAGTGGAGACATCCTGGCCCAAAAACTCACTCGACCTCTTCAACGCTAAGTGAGAAAATCTAGTGAACACTGGAAGTGACAGCTTCAAGGGCACCTCTGGGTGAGCTCCTCAGTGCTGGCTGAGGCATGAACTCCCCATCCCATGCTTCAGGCAAACATGAGTTAGCGTCTTCAGGCTTGGAGGTCTTTAACAAGGGCCTGAAATCTGCACCTGCCCCAGGCAACCTCGCTGTGTATGCTGTTTGAATCCAAGTATTCCTTTTGTGAGTCCTCAGGTCCTCAGTGCACATTTGGGAGAAGACCTGCCACCACTCCGTTGCTGAGAAAGAGGTAGGAGCAAGTACAGCTGACCCTTCTAATCTTCTGCTGAGGCCTTCTAGCTGAAGGCCACAAAGCACATACTTTGCTCTTGTGAGATCCCACCTGGAGTACTGCGTTCAGCTCTGGGGATCCCAACACAAGAAGGACATGGAGCTGCTGGAGCAGTTCCAGAGGAGGGCCAAGAAGATAATCCGAGGACTGGATCACCTCTCCTCTGAGGACAGACTGAGAGAGTTGGGGTTGTTCAGCCTGGAGAAGGCTCTAGGAAGACCTTCTAGCAGCCTTCCAGGACCAAAAAGGGGCCTACAAGAAAGCTGGAGAGGGACTTTTTGCAAGAGCTTATAGTGATAGGACAAGGGGCAACATGTTTAAACTGAAAGAGGAGAGATTTCCATTAGATCTAAGGAAGAAATTTTTTACAATGAGGATGGTGAGGCACTGAAACAGATTGCCCGGAGAAGTTGTGGATGCCTCATCCCTGGCAGTGTTCAAGACCAGGTTGGATGAGGCTTTGAGCAATCTGACCTAGTGGAGGATGTCCCTGCCCATGGCAGAGGGGTTGCAACTAGATGATCATTAGGGTCCCTTCCAACCCAAACCATTTTATGATTCTATGAATATATCCCAGGCTTCAGAGGACAAGAAGGGAGACTCTCAACAGTGGTTCCAGGTAGGGCATTTGAAGAACAGCACCCAGGGACCCAGGAGTCCTGCAGCCAACACCCTTCACTACCTGCCTTCTCAGCTGGGGCTGCACACCCTTCCACAGCGCTTGCCTAGCTCAGGGCCTGCTGGTGAGCATGCCACACTCCTGCTGCCTTTGGTTTGAGAACTGCACTGGAGAGCCGGAGGCTTGTTTGACAGGGAGAAGTGTAGCAGGTGCATTTGAAAGTACTGAAGGTCTGAAATACAGTCCCACCAGCACTACAACAGCCTACGTGGCCATGAACGCACCACACCACCCAGCACCCGTAGGGCCATCTTCCAAAGGTGAGGTTTGCCATAGCAGCTGTGTCACCTCCAGCCTAATTCACACACAACCACCCAAGCAGCTGTCTCAGGGAGGGTTCAGGAGCAGGATTGATGGGTGGTGGGGTGAAGAAGAGGAACTGCTTCAGCTGCCATGGAAGTTCACATGGAATAACAGCCTCAGGAAACCTCACCAAAGCCCCGAACAGCTTAACTTGCCAGTGAAGGATGCTCTGGCTCCCACTCCCCCTGCCATTTCCTTTCTCTTGCCTCAACACCCATCAGTGCCTTTGCAGGTGAGGAGAGATTTGGGTCAGCGTGCAGCCTGTGAATAATTTAACCTTGGAAAACAACAATTAGTTCCTGGTGGCTGGGCAAGCAGGAACGGATTCTCGTGCAGCCACGACTGCAGTGACGCAATGGAGGGTGTGGGACCTGCAGCTGGAGGAGAGGAAAGGCGGGACTGTGCAGCAAGGCCTTGGATTGGTTTACAACAATTGTGTAAGCAATCACTAGGGAGCGTAACTGCAGGGCTTTAAGCCAGGAATCATGAAAGTATTTGAACACCTTCCTGCTGGGTATTCGGCAAACTATCCTTTGCTTGGTCTCTCCCCAGGAGAAATGCCCATGTAGCCCAGCATCTTCTTCCATGGACCATTTCCTGCATGGGCACATTTGTGCTATTTATTTTTAAACCCTTCAACTTGAATTAGACAAGAGATTCACGGACCTGTCCAGCTCCCTACCATGAAGTCAACTGCCTCTTTGTAAAAGCGGATATTACCGTAAGAACAGCATGAGGTTTTGTATTTAAGTTGGTAGAAAACACAGACAGAATTGACTGATGTCCTCTTAGTAGAAAATTGCATTCCTGTGGACTGTACATGCGATTCCATAGTCTGGCCACTGGATGTTGTCATTGCTCCTCATAAACATCAGTATTACTGTCAAATGAGGAAACAGGGTACTCCAAAACACAAGGCGGCTCCAGCATCAACTACAGCTGTTGATTGAGCACATGCAAGCACCATGAGTACTGGAACATCTGAGTAATGACAACAGGGAACAAAGCAAATATCACATCTTACAGAAAATTTAAAGCATCTATGTTGCTTTAAATAACCAAGGAAGCCTGGACTCCAGTTATTGCTCTAGTGATTTATAAAAACATACATAAAAGCACAACAGGAAGCACTAAAACCAACGCTTGTCATTTATCCATTTGACAGCCATCTGGGAAGTTTCATTTCACTGCAAGATCTGTATTTATAATTTAACCTCGGGCAAAATATTTCTAAGATGAAAAAGCATTGACCACTTTACAGAGGTTCCAAGGAAGAACAATTGGGATGCTCCTTTGACAAGAAACGGGATCATAGAGAGAAGCTTCTGTTAGCTGACACATTTGATATACCTAAACAAATAAAAAAAAAAAAACACTAAGAACCACAGCAAATGAAGGAAAACTAAAGGCTATGCTTTTTTGGTTGCTTCCCAGATGTCCCTAAATATTGAAGTGCAATTTTGTGCTGGGTTCAATCTTTTCTGACTGCAGGCTGCTGCTAGAAGATGTGATACTGTTCTCACCTTTCCCTTACATCTCATCTGGTGATCACACAGGCAGAAGCCAAGTTTGAGATTACTGCTAGGGAAGATAAGCTAGAAAACGAAACAAAATTAATTAGTCTTTCAGTGGCTCAGCAGATAGAAGGAATCCATCATAAAACTGCAGGACCTTCACATTCTGTGCACAAGAAGTGGTGAAACAGTCTCTAGTGGAAGGAGTCCCCAGTTAAACCAGCTTAAGGACAACACAGAACTGCAGTCTGAGTCAACTCCAACTGTTTTCAGGTGACAACTGCCCCTTATAGAACTACTCCACTTGCTGCTTATTTAGCTGCTGTTATATCCAAACTGCACTTTGACAGGCAAATGCTGTGATCGGATTCATCCCACGACTTGCAACTTCAAGTTCTCTCGCATTATTCCCACTCTGACATCATACCGCTTCAGCGTGCTGCAGGGCAAGCCTTTCTTCAGCAGCAACACTGGTTGAAGGGGAGCCTTAACCTGCTCCAGCCCCGTGGCTACATCCTCGGCTGTTCCAGTGCTTGAACATGCGCAGTTTATCAGATGGCCACGCAGCCACCTGTATGAGAGAACTGATCTGAGGAGGAAAAATCAAACCACAAAACTTTCCACCACCCCCTCCTCAGCTTATTTTGAATACAAACCAGTTACCAACACTGCTTATGCTTTCACTTCTGCCAACTTTCCTCTCCCCCACCCTCAATATTCAAACTACTGCTTACTCCTTACTGAAACCTAAAAAGCTTTCAAAGGTAAAGCATGACAAACTAAAACTAGTTTTTGCTTTGCTGCTCTGATAATATCCGCATCAGAGCAATGGTCCTGCAATAAAGAACATAAATACAAACATCAACACTACTTGTATTAGGGTAATATTGTGGGCAAGGAAAACAAAACTAACTAGTAAAACTTCACTTCTAGATTCCAAAAAGTCCCATGCCAGCATCATGTCATAATAGCTTGAGTAGACCTGAAGATTTTAAGATTCAATTGTCATCTTGAAATAATTTGTATTGCAAAATATTAATTGAATCCCTTTCATGTGAAATAGCTATGAAATGTAGCAGAAAACATTAACAGGCCAGAAAAATGATGCAAGTGGCTTATGGTGAGAATCTCAAGCACTGCTAAATACAACTCTAGTTCTGTAATGGAGGAAAGGACAGTCGAGTGCAGAGTTGTTCTCGAGTTTAGAGAAAAGACATTTATAAGCCCTTTTTGGAATTTCGTTAGTTGAAAGGGTGAGGTGGGGCAGGAATACAGCAAGGTCCAGGACAGTAGTGCTCCTTGCTCCATTTCATTAAATGGAGTCTTTCAAGATAACTGGATTGCTTCAGGACAAGAAAGCAGCCATGAAGTGCTGTGGGAGCAGAATGCAGGCTGTGAAACCCCTCCTGCTTAGTGCTGGTAAATTTGTCTGGCTGAAAGATTCATGCTCTGCAGCAGAATACTCTGTACTTTTTTAAGACCATGAAATTCCATTACTAGCATCCAGCCCATTAAATGGTTTTAGCTGGAAGCAGGTCTGGCCTTCACTCTCTGAAGCAGTTGGGCAGAACAAGTAACTGCTTTTATAACAGTAGATAGTTTTCCAAGCAGCCACCAAGCACCTGAGACAGATTTATTTAGAATTCAAAAGCGTTGATCAAGCTCAAAGACTGACACATAATAACACATATTATGACACATTTTTAAACAGAAGCTAGCACAGAAAAATGACAATGTGCTCAGGCCAGAACTAGTAGAAAACCAGCTTCTCCAGTTAACTCGATGTACGTCCATCCTAGAGAATCACTGGAACAGCAGAAAAAACGCTCCTGTACTTGCTAGGTTTTGGACAGGATAAAGTCAGTCTAAGCAACGGGAGAAACACTTCTTCCAGGCATCTCCAGATGTTTGCATACCCTAAGGACTCCAAAAAAGTGCGGAGCTCTGTTCAGAAAAGCATACACTTCTCCCCATCTCCTGGGGGAGTCTCTCCCTTCTTATGTGTTGCATGCTTGCCCTCATACAAATGACAGAATTTTAGCCATCAACAGGAAGACCACGTACAGCTGGTAATAGCAGTCCTGGAGCCACTTGGAAGAATAGCTGACAATGGAAACAACAAACTGGCTCCAAACAAGGATATGTAGTTGGGATTTCTTGTGGACAAAAGTAAAAACTCTGGTGGGAAAAAAAAAAATCCCAATTACTATGACTACTAGATACCAAAAAAAAGTGCCTAACTGCTCTGAGGACTTAAGCTTGGTCAGCTATTACAGGGATAGATGTGCATGTTTAGAAGTGGCAGCAGCACAGGAGAGAACATAATCACCTACATGCCCACCAGCAAATCTTTCCAGCAATTTAAGACATATATACGAAACCAGTACCAATTGCACAGTATATTTTCAAGTACTTCATATTCGAGCCAGAGTCACCTTTTAGAGCTACAGAGGTTAGACTGTCAAAACGAAAATGTATAGCACCTAATAGGACATGGACGCAAAAAAAACCTGTAAGAAAGAAGTAGCAGCATAAGAAATACCTGTCCGTCAGACAGATAACAGAGCCTGATGCAGGAATATGTCTGATATGACTTAGCATTGCAGAAGTGACTAATAGCACAGAAGTACTTCAAACAGTAAAGCAGGATTTACTCTTCACAGAAAAAAAAAAAAAAAAAAAAAGAGTTGTTTCTGTTGAAGATATCAAATACTGTTGAAGTCCTACACTTGAGACTCATCCCTGAAAAGATGTACAGTGTCACCCGAGCAGCCAGAGATACTCACTTTCTAGGGCCATACACTGGACCTTCCCCTTATGCCACCTCACCACACTTCCCTACAGCCTGCTGCAAATGCGAGCACACACAACAAACAAGAGAATCAGGTGACACAACAGAAGGAATGCTTCATCCATGACCCCACTCCTCTTTGAAGCACATATATTTAAAAGCCCTCAGTATATTTTGCCAATAACTTCAATTAAAAATTAAGCACAAGTTGTTAGTTCAAAGAAGTTTATTATCCACACCAAACTTTCTCCACCAAAAAAGTTCTTCTTTTGTATGACTCTTGCCTCCCACCAGTATTTTCTTTTGCTTTTTGAGCTTGTTATGATTCAGTGATCAGATCCAAGAATGTGGAACAGTTTCAACATGGTCTTCAGCTTGAGTTCAGATGTTTGGCTTGAAACATCCATGATATCCTCTGCAAATATATCCAGAAGAGTTAATGAACTTATTATTTCAATTATATTTTGAATTAGCAGAATACACAAACATTGAAAACTTTTAAAAATAATCCTGACAAGAAAAAAAAGCAGAGTCAGCTAAAGTAAGAGCTTTGCTGTATTTGATTACTCAAACGGGTTCCCTCCCCAAGTTTATCAAGATACCTACTTTTATCAGTCTCATCCTGGGTTTTTGTGATTATCATCACTGTGGCTGGTGTTATCACAATTTTTGTTTTTTTTTTTCCCCCCCCACAATGGGATGGCCTACACAGCACCAGGCTTGCTGGTACCAGATGGGATTCACCCTTCTCAAAGAAGAACAAGGGTCTTAGTACAACAGCTAGTGGGGCTCGTTCACAGGGCTTTAAATTAAATTTGAAGGGGGAGGGGGATAATATCAGGCTTTGTCAATCAAGACAAGCTGAGGGCACCTAGGAGAAGCAGAAAGGAATTCCAGACACTAAATCAGATTCATCGGGTGCCCAACTTAACTGCCTCTCTGCAAACACATGTAGCATGGGGAATAAACAAGAGGAGTTAGAGATGAATGCACGCCTGCAGGGCTGCGATCTTATTGGCATCACAGAGACATGGTGGGATGAATCCTATAACTGGAGTGTCAGAATGGAAGGATACAGGCTCTTTAGGAAGGATAGGCAGGGAAGGAAGAGGGAGTGTGGCCCTCTATGTCAAAGACCAGCTGGAGTGCATGGAGCTGCAGCTGGGGACTGAGGAGGAGCCAGCTGAGAGCTTATGGGTCAGGATTAAAGGAAGGGCAGGGACAGGGGACATTGTAGTGGGGGGTCTGTTACAGACCACCTGACCAGCTATACCGAGTGGATGCGGCCCTCTATAGACAGATAGGAACAGCTTCATGTTCACGAGCCCTGGTCCTCGTGGGGGACTTCAACCACCCTGATAACTGTTGGAGGGACAACATAGCAGGGCAGAAGCAATCCAGGAAGTTCCTGAAATGCATTGATGACAACTTCCTTCTCCAAGTGGTAGAGGAACCAATGAGGAGAGGTGCTATGCTAGACCTTGTTCTCACCAACAAGGAGGGACTGGTGGGGAATGTGAAGCTCAAGGGCGGCCTTGGCTGTAGTGACCATGAAATGGTGGAGTTCAAGATCCTCAGGCTAGTGAAGAGGGCACTCAGCAATCTCACTACCCTGGATTTCAGGAGAGCAGACTTTGGCCTC
The DNA here is from genome assembly GCF_009769465.1 of Tauraco erythrolophus. NCBI lineage: Eukaryota > Metazoa > Chordata > Aves > Musophagiformes > Musophagidae > Tauraco > Tauraco erythrolophus. Next base: position 116,546,465 of record NC_141465.1, on the reverse strand, counting down.
TTCAGGGATCTGCTTGGTAGAGTACCATGGAGTAAAGCCCTATGGGGAAGAGAAGCCCAAGAAAGCTGGATAATATTCAAGGATCACCTCCTCCATGTTCAGGAGCAGTGCATTTCAACAAAGAGGAAGCCAGGCAGGAATATCAGGAAGCCTGCATGGATGAACAAGGAGCTCCTGGACCAAATCAAACAAAAAAGCAGCCTACAGAGAGAGGAAGCAAGGACAGGTAGCCTGGGAGGGATACAAAGAAATTGTCTGAGCAACCAGGGATCAGATTAGGAAAGCTAAAGCCCTGATAGAGTTAAATCTGGCCAAGGGCATCAAGAAAAGCTTCTATAGGTATGTTAGTGATAAAAGGAGGACTAGGGAAAACATGGGCCCTCTCCAGAATGAAACAGGAGACTGGGTTACCCAGGATATGGAGAAGGCTGAGGTTCTCAATGACTTTTTTGCCTCAGTCTTCACTGGCAAGAGCTCCAGCTGCACAGCCCAAGTCACAGAAGGCAAAGGCAGGGACTGGGAGAATGAAGAACCACCCACTGTAGGAGAAGATCAGGTTGAAGACCATCTGAAGAACCTGAAGGTGCACAAGTCCACAGGACCTGATGGGTCCCGAGGGAACTGGAAGATGAAGTCACTAAGCCACTATCCATCATATTTGAGAAATCGTGGCAGTCAGGTGAAGTTCCCAATGACTGGAAAAGGAGAAACATAGCCACCATCTTTAAAAAGGGAAAAAAAGACGACCCAGGGAACTACAGGCCAGTCAGTCTCACCTCTGTGCCCGGCAAGATCATGGAGCAGATCCTCCTGGCGACTATGCTAAGGCATATAGAAAACAAGGAGGTGACTGGTGACAGCCAAAATGGCTTCACTAAGGGCAGAATCTGCCTGCCTAATTTGGTGACCTTCTATGATGGGGTTACAGTGTTGGTGGATAAGGGAAGAGCAACAGATGTTATCCACCTGAGACCTTGATACTGTCTCACACAACATCTTTGTCTCCAAATTGGAGAGACATGGATTTGATGGATGGACCGCTCAGTGGATAAGGAATTGGCTGGATGGTTGCACTCAGAGTTGCAGTCAATGGCTTGATGTCCAAGTGAGACCAGTGACAAGTGGCATTTCTCAGGGGTTGGTGTTGGGACTAGTGGTGTTTAACATCTTTGTTGGTGACATGGACAGTGGGATCGAGTGCACCCTCAGGAATTTTGCTGACGACACCGAGCTGTGTGGTGTTGTGGACACACTGAAGGGAAAGGATGCCATCCAGAGGGACCTTGACAGGCTGGAGAGGTGGGCCTGTGAGAACCTCATGAAGTTCAACAAGGCCAAGTGCAAGGTCCTGCACGTGGGTCAGGGCAATCCCAAGCACAAGTACAGGCTGGGCAGAGAATGGATTGAGAGCAGCCCTGAGGAAAAGGACTTGGGAGTACTGGTGGATGAGAAGCTCAACATGAGCCAGCAATGTGCACTGGCAGCCCGGAAAGCCAACCATATCCTGGGCTGCATCAAAAGCAGCGTGGCCAGCAGGTCAAGGGAGGTGATTCTGCCCCTCTACTCAGCTCTCAGGAGACCCCACCTGGAATACTGTGTTGAGCTCTGGGGCCCCCAACACAAGAAGGACATGGAGCTGCTGGAGCAAGTCCAGAGGAGGGCCACGAAGATGATCCGAGGGCTGGAGCACCTCTCCTATGAAGAGAGGCTGAGAAGTTGGGTCTGTTCAGCCTGGAGAAGAGAAGGCTCCGGGGTGATCTTATTGCAGCCTTCCAGTACTTAAAGGGGGCCTACAGGAAAGCTGGAGAGGGACTTTTTACAAGGGCATGTAGTGATAGGACAAGAGGCAATGGATTTAAACTGAAAGAGGGCAGATTTAGATTAGATGGAAGAAATTTTTTACAGTGATGGTGATGAGGCACTGGAAGAGGTTACCCAGAGTAGTTGTGGATGTCCCATCCCTGGAAGTGTTCAAGGTCAGATTGGATGAGGCTTTGAGCAACCTGAAGTAGTGAAAGGTGTCCCTGCCCATGGCAGGGGAGTTGGAACTAGATGATCTTTAAGGTCCCTTCCAACTCAAACTATTCTATGATTCTATAACAGCTTTAAAGATTGAAATCAGTCTATGATGAGTATCTTGGGTATCATTCATAAGGTGGCTTGGCAAAGTCGAGTTCTTTGAAATGCAAAAAAGACTGTAAAATTGGTTGTTTCACTTATTTAGTTTTCCCCAATTCCTTCATTTTTTTTGCATAACTTACTCAGAAGAAAGTATTCACTGATGCTTTGATTGTCATGAAGCAAAATACATGTGCAGATAAAACAGTAAGACTCTACCTTCATTTATTATTTCTTAAAGTTGGGAAGATACAAACATACAGTCAATTACAATATTTGTTCTTTACAATAAAGTCTGATACCATGCCTAAAAATTAACTATTTAGTCATGACAACAAGAGCTAATTTGGCAGCTGAAGAACAAGCAGCTGCATGAATTCCTAAGTGCGTTAAAGCATCTTTGTAGCTTCTCCAAATAAAATTACTTAACCAAATTTGTAAAATTTAATCATACCTGTTCTCTTTGTTGCAGTCATCAGTGAAATCACTTTCATGTTTTGTAGCCTTGGTCTCCATTTCCTTGGCTTTAGAAGAGTCTACTTTATGATTATACTTGGACAGAATCTACAGGAAACATTAAAAGGGAATAAAAAGTATTATCCAAGAACTCAAAACTGGATTGGAGTTTATACATTTTTAATAAATAGCAGAGAACTCTTTTGTTTTTTGAAGAACAAAATTCGACTGAACCAAGCCCTTTTCATTTTACTGTTTTGCTACTAAAACTATTTGGAAAAGAAGTATATAAGCTAACCTGTAGAACATCATCTGGTATCCTTGTTATTTCTGGAGGTGGAGGAGTATTGAGTAACTGCTCATAGTGTTTTATTTTGGGAGGAGAAGGGTCTTCAAAGTGTTTAAGATACTCATCAGAGTTCAGCGCAAAAGGAATGCTATCTTCTATGTACTTTTTATCTGTTGCATCATTCTTTTTCACCGACTCAATCTTCTCCCCCTGCTTTACCAGCTGCAAAAGAGGTATTAAATGCCTTCAGTTAATTTACTTAATCTTAGATAAAGTATTTATTAAGTGTTCTTACAAAATTACTATTAGAAAGATCTTCTACAGTGACATAAGTAGTACTGGAAAGGAACTCCAAAGTGACATTTGAAAAACTGCTTATCATAAGAAGTGTGTGAAAATTTATATAACAGGTATTTACTACCTTAGCATCTGTTTTTAGCCATCTTGTTTCAAAATCTGGAAACTGTGGTGTTTCTGTACGACTGGGAAGAGGCAGTTCATTTGTTTCTGGTGACTTGGATAACACGGTGCTATTTGTTCTGGAAGAGATTTTCACATCAGGAGTACAGAACACAAATATCATAGGAGAAGCCATCCAGTCAGCTGCTGAAATTAAAGGTAAGAGGAATAAAAATATATACATAGGCATACATATGTAAATATTATCAGTTCCAGTGCCCCAGTTTAGTTTTCTATGTCTATTAGCTTTTCACAGATTTACATATTCTAGAACACCGGTATCATTTTAGCTGACATTTTTAGTATGAAGAACTATCCAAAGTACAGAATTCCATAAAAGCAGCAAATGCAAAAAAAAGTAATAAATCTAGTCCCATTACTGAATATAACTGAAAAAGCCCAACTTAAATCAGCATTGTTTAGCATCTCATATATTCAATTGTCACTATGTTTGTCCCAAGATCTTCACACATTTTTAAGAGAACATATTACATCTCTCAAAGTTTTAGCAGTGCTCTTGAAAGATCCAAGTTACTGTCTCGTTAGGAAATAAATTGCTTTGAAAGAGGCTATCTTTAAACAGATCTAACGGGTATTGTCAGGAGAAAAGCCTGAGTTGGCAAAACAGTATTTTTATTTCAAATAAGGATAAGTTGCAGTTAAAAAATAATGGATCCCTCTGCATAATTCTAGACTGATATGAGCAGAAGAATGAGTGAAGATATATAATGAACTGAGAAACTTTCCCATAGAAGCCACCAACATTTCATTTTCTAGATTAGTTCTCATAGCATGATTAGACCTGGATTAATTGTATTTAACAAGAAACAGTTTAAAAGTTTACCATGTGTTTACAATGCATTTACACATGCATTATGTAAAAAGTGCATGAATATATTTCACATATTTTTATCTTACCATTCTCAGCTGCCACTTTTGGTTTTGGCCGAGGAGTAACCATGATTTCCCTGGATGCCATTTCTCGTACATTCACTTCATGATCATCTTTTTTAACCAGCCTGAAAACCAAACCTCTCCATTAGCTCTCAAGTAACACGAAGAAAACACAGTTAAAGGAGTACTGTCAACCTGATCACTTTTCTAGTATTTGCTCATCAACATGCAAGTCAAAAATTTATTTCCTTGAAGATAATTTTTTATAGATTTTTCATCTACGATTCTGCTGTAGCAGTTTGTAGAATGCTCAGTCCATCCACAAATTATCAAATATAGAGATGTCAATCCAAGGCATTAAAAAAAACAAAGCAAAACAAGTGTCCAGGATAGGATCAATTTTTTTTTTGTCCCACCTGATCAATTCTGTGTTAGGGGTAGGTACAGTCTTTTTTATTTTGAATTGCCTGTTGCCTACAAAATTCGAAACAACAAGAGGAAATTGTTTTAGCTTTTAACCTAATGTTATTGTGAACACTAAAAGATTTTTAATTCAATTTTCAAGTTTGAGTAAGATTACTTGTGTTAATCACTAGCTGACTTCAGAGTCAAAAGACATTTAATATCAACTCCACTACACTAGAAACTAAAATTTAAAAAATTCTTTTTTCATATCTAAGATTTCTAGTGGAAGAAGGGTGTAGGCAGTTAAGAGACAATACCAGACAAAGTGCAAGCTTACCTAAACTTTACACAAAATGTGTCTATAAGATGATGATTTTACATGTTCAAAAAAGCTATCTTGACTATGAGAACCAGATACGGAGCTTCTCTACAAAAAGCCTAAGCTTAAAAAAAACACCCCCAAACAATCCATTTGAGGCAGTATATTTTACTCAAATGAACAGATCTCAAATTTTGAGTTAAAAAAAAGGAAAGTAATTTTTCAAGTCAGTTTTGCTTTGGAAGTATTATAGATACCCGAAATCATACGATTTTTAGTTTTTACAAGGGAGAAAAACACATATAACAATAACCACTTTTGTTCAGGCACTTTTTTTTCCCCCCTCTTCTTCTTTTCTTTCCTAATTACTTTTGGTTTCAGTTTTGTAGTAGGTGCACCAAAGTATATGGCTTTTTTCAGCTGCTTCGAAACTGAAAATGTGAAAAAGTTAAAGGAGTTGAGATCTACTTAATATTTTTAAGAACTTTGAGATAAATTTTTCAAGTGGTTTTCACACAATGCACAGCTTCTAGACAGATTTCAAGTAGGCACAAGACCTGGCTAGCACAAGCAAGGGATATGAAAGAGCAGGGCTGTCTCCAAGAAAGTCAGAATTATTACCTGTCTTTGTATGTGGAAACTATGGGTATAATGGCTACCTCATTTGTACTAGTTTTTTTGCTTATCTGATCCTCGGGAGATTCTGCCTATTATGCAGTGAAAAAATAACTTTCTCTTATAATTTTTTTTTATTTATTTTGCTAGCTTAGCGCTCTGCCCATTTAACATGCTGAGCCTTCTCACTAGAAGAGTCGAGATGAGTGCTTTTTGGGGGTAACAAGCTGTTTAATTGTTTCAACCTTTCTGATCAAACCACAAGCTACCTCTAACTTAGTGACGCAAAATAAACAAAACAAATAAGCTAAAAGATGGTAAAGCAACATTTTAACTCTAATGACTTAATGTCATGACCTCTCACACATGCCACCAATTCTGAATCCATATGCAGCTTTAATTTGAGTCATAATTAATGTATGTCCATCTCTTTGGGTCATTAGTAATGATGATGCATTAAAGAACAATCATGATATATTAAATCTCTACAGAATTTTAATGTTATCATTAGGGGTATGGAAGACTGCTAGTGTGTTTTTTTGTGTATTATATATAACACCTCTAGTGGACTGTCTAATCATTTCACTAGAAGCCACAAAAATAGAATTTACATTTGTGTATGTACCCATTTATAAGTTATAGCCATCATTAAAGCTGAAAATCACATTTAAAACAGTTCTCATTACGAAACCACAAACAGTTATAGAAAACAAAAGATCTTAAATTGTGTGATAAGATAAAGCTATCATTTAAGAGAGAATGATTTTTAAATTAATATCTCTCAGGAGTCAGTAACAGTTTTCCTGTTATTACAATTCCAATACTATAAAGCTTTGTAGACATTATAGTATTTACGTAACTATTCAAAAGGAGAGATCTCAAAACTATTTTAAAAGAAAAATGTATCTTTTCACTTTTACTTTTTTTCACCCCAGTAATCTTAAAATAAAAAAAGACACTCAAAATTTAACCATTGCAGTAAACTGGATCTTTTGGGGACAAAATCACTGAAGTTGGCGTCGCTGTGAAAAACTTCACACCTGTGTCTATATTGCAAATATCAGAGATTAAAAAAAAAGAAGTTCAATGATTAATTCCAGAACTTATTTTGAATACGGTTCGGGTTTTGAACAATTTCTCAATACCTAATATTTAGCTGTAGAACAGTGAGCTTCTTTTAAATACTGTTAGCTTTTAAAATTGAACATGTTGCTAATACTAACTATGAAAACATGAACTAACTACCTTTACATTACTTTAGAAGTACAGAAAAACACTTCTGCTACTGAAGTGTTCTATTCCTCACTGCTGTAAATTCTTTTAATTAGAACAGTGAAAACCTGGAGATGTCTTTTTGACAGAAGACTGGAGCAAAAAGAGGTGGAAATGGATAACGTAAGAGATAATACACCGTGTTTATACAATGAGGCATTTTACTGAATGCATTAGGATTTTTTTCTGGGTCCGTGTTCCTAAAGCTTTTGAAACCTTTAAATTTGTTACGTAATATCTACTGCAGACAGCACACCTCAAATCCAAATCCAAAGTTAAGGAAAGCAAAAGATCAGAGATACACTGTGCGTTTTCCCCTTTGTAACTAGACTGCGTACTGAAAATTCGTGTCATGGTGCAGTCAAGGGAACGGGCCCATCGGAGATGTGTTTTATGGCACCATTTGGCACTGCAAAGGGTACGTGGAAAGAAACGTAGATAGTTGAATACAGACATGGGACTAACCAGCTGGTAGATAACAACATATCACCCACTCGAAGAGAAAGAGAAGGGCAATAGCAGCAAGGAATTAGTACGGCAAGAAGAAACTACAGAAAATTCAGTAGAGAAACACTCTGAACTTAGTAATTTACTCACTTCTTGCTTGCCTGAGCAGTTTTACGCATGAGCGACATCGTATAATCTTCATTCATACACATGGTATGTTCACTGATGCCGAAGTGTTCAAGTTTTGGTGTTACACACTCATAATCGTCCATCTTCAGCATGCATTTTGGTGTTTTGGGCAAAACACAGGGGGTCTGTGTTTTCAGTGGAGTCCTGTTCTTTGCATTTTCTTGATATGTATTTGTTGCCTGTCGACCTTTCGTTGCACTCCATGGCCTGGCGAAAGCATATTGGGAAAGACCAAAATCAGAAAGCTGGGGGTTACGCAGTGGGTCTTCGGGCACCAGTGTCTTCTCAGTACAAGCAGGAAGATGGGGTACATCTGCTTTTTCTTCATCAGCTTTATTCTGGATGGACACTTTCGAATCACTGTTAACTTCTTCATCCTTTTCTGCTTGAGAAAAGTAATTAAAAAAAAAGTCAGAAGTCTGTCTTAAGAATTTATAAAATAAATGGGGACCTCCCTTCCTCAAATTCAAATTTTTAAGTTTATTATTGTAAAAAATAGATTCTTGCTTTCATTTTAAAGCACTGACCTGAAGCTACAACAGATATCAAAAGCTCGTATCAGGCTAAGCTATATTTATAATATAGCTTGCACATTTACTGAATTTCACTGTATTAGTAGATATTATTTATAGGAAAAACGTAATTGAAAGATTTTTACAAAAGCGTATTTTCAATAGAATTCATCTCCCATCATGGAGCAGGCAGAAAGCGCTCATCTTAAATATATTTATTTTCATTTCAGTGCAGGAGTGGAAATTCATTAAAAATGCACAACGTAAACAACAATGAAACCAAAATTTGTATAGGACTGAAAATGGTTTTGGGGAAAGAGCAAAGGCTGCACATAGTGCTAGAATGCTCATTTTTCAGAAAAAACAGTATTGAAGAAAGGTTATGAAGCAGCAACTGAAAACTCATGAAAGAGGGTAGCTTTTTAAATAACAAGAGGCCACTGCAGAAATAAACAAACATGTAATTTGTACATTTCTGTAGTTAAACTGAAACACCCCAAAATATTTGTGAATTTCTGCATGATGTAAGCAGCAGAGTGGGGAAAAATAAAGCTATTTAAAATAATATGGCAGAGGCATTACCTTTTTATGAGCATTAGCATTATGTATTCAGATACACTTATGTTAAAAATATACCTTAAAAATAAATTAACCTTGTAGTTCTGTTTGGAGTCTTCTTTGAAGGCAGAGAGAAGACAGGAAGGAAGGTACTATAAAATCAGAGCTTTCTGCCATATATTTGTAAAACACTTGTTGTAGCTTCACTTGGAAGTGAACGTGGTCCATGATGGCAATTTTGCTTTGTGTGAGGACTGGATGATGCTCAGGGGAAGGTTAAGGTGTGCCCTGACAAGGGCTTCCTGAAGATCAGTTGGGCCCTTGATACTGAAAGGGGTACGTGTAGTACTGACAGCTGTAGTATTTTAAACTCATTTGGCATACCTGGATTTTTCACGCAGGTGTGTGTGCACTTTCTGACTGGATTAAGGATCTCATTTGGCATACCTGGATTTTTCACACAGGTGTATGCACTTTCTGACTGGATTAAGGATCTCTGCCTCCTTCCAATGATCAAGCTACTACTGCCTCATAGATTGCCACATGTCACCTAATCCCCACACACGCTTCTCTTGTCCCGTTCGTGCTATGGAGCATATTATTTTCAGATTTTCTTTATGGCAATTTAAGTTAATATAGTAATCACATATGAATAGAAACTAATTGAGATGCATCTACAATAGATTCCCATGCATGAGAAGCTGAAGCAGCATAAGTCTTTGGGTTATGAAAACATGTTTGCTAACATGTTTTCTGAATATAACTATTACTGGAAGACCCCCCCCCCCCCCCCCCTTCCCCCCCCGAAAAAAACTACCCCAAAAAACTACGCTAACTTAAAAATATGCCAGGAGATCTAACTCCAAGTTTTTGTATTTTGTTTTATTCTTATGGCACCAACCACAACAGAATCTTTTACCCTCTAGATATCATTATAAGGCAAATAACATACTAAAGAGAAATATTTTAGAAAATAACATTTGTCTTCACATACAGCATTGCCAAGAAATATTACCTGTAGGGTCCTTGACATGTGGTTTGTAGCCATATTTCTGGAACAGCTCTCTTATTTTTCCAAGATCTGCTGCATTTCTTTGCATCAATATTTCACTTGCCTTCATAAAGTCATGAATTGCTTGTTTTTCAGAGCAGCTCTTACCAAGACTGGCATTAACATCTTCCTTTGGGGGTGGGAGGGAGGGGACAGAAACATAGAAATATTAGTTTTGAAATCACCACGTAGCAGTTGTTTACACATGAAGTGTTTCAGAATAAGTATTGAACTTCAATTCAGATATGGATAAGCAGTAAATTTAACTCTTATCCATACCCGAAAACTAGGTTACAAAATATCAGGAATATATAGGGCATAAGTGTACAAAAACTTACAAAAGTTAAACAAAGATGACAGTACACAGTATGATAACTACTTACTAGTAACTTCTCAAACAACAATATGTTTTTACTCCTTAAAAATATATGGGATAACAGCAATTAGTCTGGACTCTTACTCCTTATGTACAAAGAATTAGTGCAGAGAAGATGGGAAACCTCAAGTTTATATCCTAGCTTACCTCTCAATTATTTCTACACTTGCTCATTTCTCTAAGCCCATTTTCCTACTTCTATTAAAGAAATAAAGAACATTCTTCACCAGTTTAACTGAATGGCTGAAAGTACTGAAACTTCTGTGAAGATTTTTCTTTATTTTAAGTGCTAGTCATAGAACACAAACAAGCCAGGGAGCTGCTGCTCCTGAATCTTTCTCCTCTATACCTGTGCTTTGGCACAGCTACAACTTCCCTGTTACCTTTGTCCCCTGCTGATCTGAGCGACAACAGTGATTGCGGACTAATTAAGTCACCCAAAAGTTTTTTGGGCACTATCCTGACATCCACAGCCATTATGAGGCTTTAGAGGTAAATGAATAAAAATAAGAGTTAGAACTGCTGACTAACAAAGTTGTATTGTGGCTTAATGATCAAAATAGAACCATATTATGGAACATCCCCCCGCAGTTTTTGAAGAAGGAAGCGATTTAAGACATTACCTTCAGAGACCTGATTTCACAATGGAGGTCACGCAAGACTCTTATTGGAGGTTCATCTTCATAGTCTTTGATATGCATGTTCACATAAAAGGGTGTGGAAAGAAAAAAGGGATATTGGTATTTTAGCATGCAAGTACATTCTACATCAGAACTTTGTCTCCTGTATTAGAGATGCTGGAGTCAAACGTTAGAGAAAAGAGAGTCAAGATACAGAAAACCAAAGAGAAACTCGTTCATATCGGGTGTCTTGCACAGCATCAGACTGCAGTTTGCCCAGTATGTTTAACTACACAGAGAAACTGCACAGGCTTCTGTTTTACTATTGGAGCTAATACTGTAGAAATTAATGCATTGCAGATTTTGGGGCAATAGGTAGGTCCTTGGGCTGTCAAGGTTTATTTATGCTAAGTTTTTATCCTTAAAGAGCTTGAACTTGAAATAATAATAAAAAATTAAAAATGTGATATAGACACCATTTAAAAAACACACAGCAAACCCCTGAATTCTTCCACCTCATTTGCACACAGGCAGATATTAGTATTGTTCACGCATGCAGCAGTCATTACTTCTTTCGTAAGAAATGAAGGTTAATGCAAATAGCGTAGAAGAGGACATCTGCTACGTGACAAGACAGCACAGTGATTACTTAAATTAGAAGCTTGAGCTCTCTGTGTAGAGAGAGAGAGAGAGAACAAGCCCTGCAAACGCACTTTTCTGTCTCAATCCATGAAAAGAGTAAAAGCAAGAACGCGATTCCTGCTTCATTCCATCTTTCCCCCACCATAAAAGCTCACCCACAAAGGAGTTCAGGGACACAACGATACGAGGGATAACATGCTGCCAAGCTACTCCCGGGCCCTTCCCCGGAGCCACCCGCCCACCGAAGGCCCATCCTCGCACGCCCAGAAGGACACAGGGACGGGCGGGAACCCGAACCAAGGACCCCCGCGGAACAGCCGCTGCCCTCGCTCATCCCGTCCCGGCAGGGCCATCAGCCCCGGCGCCCAGCTGTGACGGCCACCACCACGAGTCACCGGGAGAGACTCTCCGGGCCACCTTTTGAGCTCGGGGTCCTGCTGCCAGGGGTGGGACGGCCGCGCCAGCAGGAGCCCCGGAGCTGGAGAGGCCCCAGCGGACTCGGCCGCCGCGGGAAGGAGAGGCGAGGCCGCGCTTACCCGGGTCCTCTTTGCGCAGGGCCCGCTCGAGCTGCCTCGCCTCCTTCTCCAGCGTGAGGGCGAGGGCCCGCAGCTTGCCGAAGAAGTCCCTCGACACGTCCATGGCCCGCGGGGAAGGAGAGCGCCAGCGAGGGCACCCAGCGAGGGCACCCAGCGAGGGCACCCAGCGAGGGCACCCAGCGAGGGCACCCAGCGAGGGCACCCAGCGAGGGCACCCAGCGAGGGCACCCAGCGAGGGCCGCCCGAGCGCTCTTCCTCCCGACCGGCCCCGGGCCGCGCGGACGGCCGCTAACGACTGCCCCGGGGCTGCGGCTGAGCGCCAGGAGCGGCCCTGAAGCGCGCAGCACCGTTGCCGCCGCCGGTGCCTTCGAACCGCGGGCGGCGCGCGCTATTGGCGCCGCCAGGCCCCGCCCGCCCAAAGAGCTCTCGCGAGACGGGTCGCGCGCCGCTGCCGGCCGCCATCTTGCTGCCCGCCGCGGGGGCCGGAGCGCTTACCGGAGCCGGTGAGTGAGGGCGGAGGGGAGGGGAGGGGAGGGGCTCGTTCGTTACGAGGCTCGGAGCGCTGCCGTAGCCTCTCGGAGTGCCGCTTCGCCCCGGGCGAGGGGTGTCTGCGGGCGGGTTGGCCCCGTCTCGCTCGGGCCGTCGCGGCCCTGACCGGGCGATGGCCCTGACGGGCAGCGGGCAGGGTCCCTTCTCCCCGGGCAGCAGCGCTCAGCCGCGTGGACCGAACCAGCCCGGAGCTGCCGGCCGCTCAGCCGCCCGGGTGGCTCCTGCGGCACTGGGGAGCCCCGGCGGGCTGCTGTGCCGCGCCGCCTCGGTCCGTGCGAGGCTGCGGCGAGCGCCGGCCTGAGAGGCGGCCGCCGCGGGACGAGCGGCTCCGCCCTGCGCTCCTGCCGGGGGAACCGGCGGCGGAGGGAGCAGTGCCCCGCGGAGCTCTGCAGCGTCACTTCCAAAGTGGATCCGAGCGGAACAGCAGCGTGCAGGTGCACCACGGGAACGGAGCGCGGCGGGGTGGCCTTTGTCAGCAGCCGTGCTGTTTGTGCCGGGTTCAGGTGCTTGGCGGACTTAGTGCTTGATGAAGGTGCGGCGTAATGAGACACCTCCGTGTTCAGGACTAATCAGCAGGTTAATGGAGAGCACGTCCCTCAAATCTAAACGTCGCTGGGCCTTTCTTGCCTTTGTCACACGTGGGTATTACGTTGGAGACTGGATTCGTGCTTTCGACTTGACACATCAGTTGGTCTAATGTAGGATGTTGTTTTTCTCTACAAGCCTGATTTCCCCTAGTTCAAAACCAAGACTAGGTAATTGTGTTCTAGTAAGTTTATGGAGAGACTGTTGTTCAAAACTTAATACTGAGGAAAGGCCAGATCTGCATCTAGCGGATGGACCTGGGAATATTCCCTGTTTCGACAATGCAGTTAGCTATTCGAAGCAGAGATGAAAAGAGTGAATCCTTTGTTTAATAGTGTCTGGGACCTGATTTTTCATAAATAATTTACGGAGGGCAAGCTTTAATCTCAATGTAAAGATAACTCAGTAAACTCTTTTGCTAAACAGAGATTCCTGTCTCCCTTCTCTGGTCTTAAGTTTCCAGTCTCATTGTACTGACTATGGTACATAACGGTTGGTTGTGAGTATCAGGTTTGGAACGTCAAACTTCAAAATAGCCAGCTAAAAGGCAGTAGAGTAAGTGTGTGCAGATTTTCCATTTGTCTTGTCAAATTTTTAATTTTTGTCCCTAATGTAATGAGCGTTTTGTATTCTTGTCTATGTTTTAAGGCATAATGTTTTTAACAACAGTATTACTCCGAAAGAGAATTCCTGGAAAACAATGGATTGGAAAATACAGGCGACCAAGAGTGGTTACCCTTTCAATGAAGCAAGCGATGATCCGAAGGCTGGAAATTGAAGCAGAGAATGAATATTGGCTGAGTCGACCTTACCTGACACGGGAGCAGGAGTACAAACATAACACAGAAGAGAGATGTGCAAGATGGGAAGCTTTCAAAAGCCGGATGAAAGCCAAGTTCCCTGAGCATAGATATATCAGCGATCATTTAAACCACTTAAATGTCACGAAAAGGTGGACGTCTTGAACGATACGGCGTATTTCTATTGGGCATGTATTCTGCACTGCCATGGGATCTGCTGTCGTACCTATTACGCGAGTTTTGTAATTCAGTATAGCAAGGGTGGGTGACAAATGAGACTTTGCAATGGTATACAAAGTCTTACATTAAAAGTAGTCCTACAGAACAGTGTATGTTTTCTTATTATTGTCTCTTTACAGAAAGACACTTCTTTCTGGGGCTCTCTACCATCTGCCTTCTGTTCTTGAGAGGTTTTTCGTAAAACAGTGAGTCAGCAAGTGCAACGATGGTGATTTGAACTAGATGTATAGTGTCACTGATTTCCTTTTGAAAGCTACAACAACACGTGTGCTCTGTTGGAAGGGATTATCTGCTGGTACTGACCAGGTGGCTCTTAGTGGTCGCTCTCCCTTCTGAAGGGGTACTTCTGTATGCATCAATACTTGAGACACAACTGATGTGACTTACACAGTGCTTGCTTCATCAAGCATGCAAGGACCAAAATGAACTAGGATTACAAAGTTAGGTGTGTGAGGCAGGAACTCATGAAGGATTGTAAAATGTTCATTTTTTAAACTTTCTGGAAAGAACTGTTGAATTTGGGTGACAGGGTGACTGTCATGAGGATGGAGCCAGGCTCTTCTCAGTGGCATCCAATGATAGGACAAGGGGAAGTGGATATAAGCTGGAACACAGGAGGTTCCGCTTAAACATGAGGAAGAACTTCTTCCCAGTAAGGGTAACAGAACACTGGAACGGGCTGCCCACAGAGGTCGTGGAGTCTCCTTCTTTGGAGATGTTCAAAACCCGCCTGGACGCGTTCTTGTGTGATCTGATCAAGGTGGTCCTGCTCAGGCAGGGGGATTGGGCTAGATGATCCTTTGAGGTCCCTTCCAATCCCTAACATTCTTGTGATTCTGTGTAATTTAAATGCCAGCATCATTGTCTTGTCAGTGTCAACTTGGGTGTTACTGCCCTCTCTTACAGATTATTTCTGATGTAAAAGGAACACGGCTGAGTGGCAGCCTGATTTCTGTCATGTTTAGTGTCCTGAAGGAATACAGTCAGCCACAAGTTAGGTTTTTTATTTCCTCTCCCAAGACCAAGTGACCTGGAAGATGTGTCAGAAGTGAGTGTAATCTCAGGTTTGTTGCAACCGGAGTGTAAAAACTGGCACAGCTACAAAACATTTCCCAGGTAGGCAGTATTTCCTCACTGATCCAATACACACATGCTACAGCTAAGCAATTTTCAGATTCTTTCACAGACTTTTATTAAGTTGATGTTGTATTCACTGATGAATTCAAGTGTCGAGTCCATTTGTATTTTATCATTTTTGGAAAAGAGGCCTAAAATGGTACAACTTTTTTATTTAAACATGAATTATACTTCAGAGTAGTATGAACAGGTCTGAACACTGATGTACAAAATCTTGAATGCACTTTCAGTGGTTATAAATGGCTTAAGATAACATTTACGGAAAAGTATACATATGAGGAAACTGCACGATACAATTAAAACATGAAGGAACTTCCAGGCAAAGCAATGTGATTTTGTATTTAATTCATTTATAAAAGCCCATTTTAAAAAGTTACTTCAAGTATTAAACTATAAATGGCAACACGTTTTCTCTGTGCATAGGACTAGTCCTATCTGTAACATACAAAAAAATTACAATAAATGTGTCGTTATTACATACATCTTTTAACACTTCACCTCAAACTTAAATACAAGTTTCGGCAGCACAATTAAAAATAACTGTGGAAGTGGAACAGCTGGGACATTGTGATTAGTGCAAATGTTGATGACCCTTGCTGGCAAATACAAAAATAACTGCAGAGATGTTTAATTCATTGAAGTTAAAAAGGGGACAGGGAGAGTGGGCAGATTTTTAACAGCGGGAATGCTGCCTCTTTTCTGTGGTGTTTTTATGATTGTAAACTCGTTCAGAAAGATGTTTCTCACAGTAAAGCTGATAGCAACAGAGTAGAGGACACGAGAAACCAGAGAGGAACAAGCTAAGCATGTAAGTTGTCAGCTAAGCAATGTAAACGGAAGGGAATCTGCCTGTCACTGTTAATGCTTTGGTGCCAATAAAGGTCATCCCAATATCTTCATCCCCAACATCTGCTTGACTGCTGAATATGTGCTGTTTCTTGGGGCAGGGGATGGGAAGAAAGATGGGGAAACCCCTCCCCAAAATGAAGCAATCAATCCTGTAAACATTATCAGACTTCACTACCTAATGGAAACAAGATTCAAGTAATTGCTGCAGAAAACAAACAGCCAAACACCAGCTTTAATCAGCATTAAAACTAACTACAACTTGTAGCATCATCACATTTCATGACAATTATGTAGTTAAGAAAAATGCATATAAAAAGCTGTCTATATATACAAAATGAATTGATAGAAATGAGTGTAGTAAACCTGTTCAGTATTGTAACACATCACTTTATACGCAGCTGCTCTCTTTGGTGCCATTTAGGGACAGAAGAGCCTCTGATGTTGCACACTAGCTATTCTTTAGGTACCCTGAAAGATGTGTTCTCAGTCTGCTCTTAAAGTAGCTGCTGTTTGGAGCCTCTGCAAATGTGTACTGGAATCCCCCAGTTGGGTGCGATTTTAGATAGTGTCCTTAGCGAACATACACTGCAAAGCTCAAAGTTTGTTTTTAAAAAATATTTAATAAATGCGGTCAGTCAGTGCTCCAAATGTAGGCAGATGTGGTTAATGTATGTCAGAGTCAATGCGTCTCCTGGTGAATCTGCCAGACACTAATGCTGCTGCAAACGCCGCTTTTTTCCTCCTCTGGGGGCCCTGGTGAGCTGCAACCAGACTGTACCTCAGACACATCAAGAAGTTCTTCGAGTGGATATCGAATAGCATGGAACTTAACCAAACCTTCCGAACCCCAAAAGATTATTTATGACACAGAAAAGCCACACAAGATCAAACAGGGCAAGAAACAGTACCTGAAACTGTAGGCATTGAGCACTCTGGAGAACAGGACCAGCTTCTAAGAAGAGCATACTGAAAGTAGCTCGGTACCTGTGAATTCCACACTCAAGGGGCAACTTTAACAAAAATGGTACTGTAATTTCTACTCAAATCACTAAAAATAAAAGTGCCTGAACTCCCTCTAAAATAACCCTCTGAATACAGAAAGTGGAAGTTTTCAGTCAAAGGCTTATGATACATCTAACTTGTTACACTGGAATCTTGGGATAATACTGTAGGAAACAACTTACAAGAGAAACCTGCCCCTCTTCCCACAACACACCTTTGGTAGGAGCAGCAATTATGTGTATGTTGTACAGCCTGTGAGTAAATCATCTTAAGGAAAAAAAACCCCAGTATTAGCTGTGTAGTTTTAAGTACTCTTCTATTTATGGATCTCCTTGCCATGTCTTCATAGGAACAGATTTTATCTTAAGACATTTCAGAAGCCTGGAGGAGAAATCACACTGAAATCTTGCCCTAAATCAGGCTTCCGTCCTCACACGGGGAGTTTAATGTCATTTTGTGTGCATGACTCCTGAGTGGATGTGGATTTTTTCAAACGGAAAAGGCAGTAAGAAGCACTAAAGCATAGTTTGTAATTGCAGCCAGTGTCAACTATCCTACGGTAACGATAAGACTATTTATGGCTTGCAATAGGAATTACTTTGATGGCTCTAAAAGCTTAAGGGCTGTTATTTTTAGTGACCATCTAGGTATTTTCAGGACTTGCTGACACAGAGTAGGTCAAAGCACAAAACCGGCACATACAACATAACCCAGCATCCTAAACAGTTGTTTTCTCAGGATCAATCGCCCTTCTGGCCTCCTGAACAGGTAGGGCTGCTCTTCCTGCTGCATTCACTGGAAATTTTCAGCTCTTCAGTCCATGGGCCGGAAGGACCTATTTCCTGGAGTACCGCCCTACAGCCCCCCTGCCTCTGCTGGCAGTGATACCCAAGTCTGCTTGCAGCTCAACAGCGAAACAGCTGTTGGTCCTCACCTCCTTCTTAATTCTTGTCTCGCTCCCTTGTCCTGCCTAGCCTACTCTTTGATACCGCACAGAGTGCCCTTGCTTATGGCGAGGGAGCTGTCAGGACAGAACTCGGAAAGACAGAAGACATTGTCCTGCCACCTTAGATGTGATACCTTCTCCACAGCCAGGGCCTGCCAGGAAAACCTGGCATCCCCATCCCACTCACTGGTGTGCCCTTGGAGTACATCAATACAATTCCCGTAGAGAACTTAATTCCTTTCTATCAGTCTGGAGTTTCTCTTAGTAACCAGTTCTCTGAGAGGAAAAAAAAACCAGGAGGGGTTGGGGGTGGTGAATTTGGAAGAATCATATTTGAATCATTTTACTACATTTCATATTTCTCAAAAGTGACTTTTCAGCAATGCCTGCTTTTACACCAACAGTAACTCTGGCCTCAAGAGTATCCTGAGCACACTGCTCTCCTCCTTTTCTCATCTGAAACATGAGAAAAATCCGGGACAAAACATACCCGTGATCTGCATGAAGATATCAGAAACATCAGCGCTTCATGAAAAGCCACAAAAACAGCCACCAGATAAACAAACAACTGGTTGCAGAAGACCAGCACTTGTTGGAGAACACATGGATTTAGCCCTGTCTGTTTACTTGCATTTTTTTCTGTAGATTAACTATCCTGACTTAAGAATGCAAACAAGTTATACTGATGTTAGTTGACAGTATATAGACATTCATATGGGGGTATAGCGAGCACTTTGGGGGTGGGGGGAGCAGAGCCTATATTGCTGAATCAGTGGTATTTACCATATTAGAGACACAGATTTTGCTTACAGTTGTGCTAGATGATGTCTATGCATGTATGAGCTATCTCAGCTGTAATACATCGATGCACTAAAAGCCAGATGATATCCCGGGCCCTCCATTACAGTTCCACCAGCGTTTGGGGCTGTGAATTTTGGTATTCAGAATAGGCCGTTTGAACTTGCAGTCTTCTGTCTCTGTTGTCTTCCCCAAGAAATTTTGCTGACGCAGTACTGCTGAGAGCTTATATTCAGATGACCGCTTCTCACTTGACATTTGAGAAGAAAAAGCTAAGCCTTTCAGATTAATGTGTAGCAAACGTTTTTGTAAGTTTTGAAATTAGCAAATGCAAAATTTCTTGTATGAAGTTTGAAGAAATATTCTGCAACTTTTATAAAACATGCAAGTTTGGACCATTACTTCTGTCTCAAGAACATCCAACAGTGGCCAAATCACATTCATAGGTTCTCAAAGAGTTCTTGTTCTAGAAGGTTACTATTAAAGCAAAATTTATTCTTTCCAAAGACAAAAAAATATTTGTTTTAAACCTTACAGTATATTTGATTCCTTAGTATTTCCATCATAAACATATTTGATTTCTGTAGCAATCAGTCTGCAAGAGAAACCAAACAGGTTCTTTTTGTCCAGATCAACTCGGCTACTGCCAGTCTGTATCAAAAGGGCTCATGTCTGTTCGCAGTCAGCATCAGCTGAGCATCAGAGAAGTTACAGACAGGAAAATAGTATGTGTCACTGTTTCCAGGTGTGAAATTTCAGTACCTTCCAAAGATGAGTTAGCAGAGCGAGGGGAAAAAAAACCCCACATTGTTTGCTGTGGGTCTTGAGCTTTGGATGGACTTTATTCCTCACACAAGAAACACATTTTGCCTTTTGGGAACAGGTACACCACTGCACAAAGCACTCAATCTTTAGCAATTTCAGCGACAATTGAACTGGACTTGAAAGTGGCAGACTGAAGCAGACAAATTTTCAGTGTGTTAACACAGATGTATGATCCAACACTAACTTGCTCATAAGTACTTCCTATTTGTTTAAATGGTACTTCAGAACCAATAAAACCTTGTGCCTTTATTAAAAAGATAAACAAAAGTATAAAACAGTATTTATAAACCATCAAGAGTCCCATAGAAAAAGCAGTACTCTTCCAGTTCCATTTTCTAACAACACACAACTGCAATAAAGTTTTTCTCCGGGGTACTTTACCATTTAGTGACTGCCTCATACAGAACACTACAGACATTAACAGAAAACATACCAATTGTTAATTCCTTTTTTGATTGGCTTCTCTTTGTATGTTGAGAGACAATTGTTGGAAAGCAATAATTCATCTTTTTTCAACTAAAAAACAAGTTTGCTTCTTTGAGCTCTGTTCTTGGTATGGTTAAATAAATCAAGTTAAAATGATGAGAGGGCTCAATCCTATATAAAAAAGAGCAACATCCAAGTAAAAGGCTTTTACGTTGTCAGCATTGCCTTGCTCCAAAGCACAGATAGCAGAAGGAATCCTCAGGCCCAAAAGACTTGGAGAGCTATGATCATGGGGTAGATTGATTAATAGGAAGAGAGGAGAAGACATCATCCAGTGCCTTCCCCATCACCTGGTGTTGGCGCTATGTATAGTCGCACTTCAGACTCACCGGCCATGCTCTATGTTGAATTTTCTTCCCCACTCCCCCCTCCCTTTTTTTTTTCCCCCCTTTCTTCTCTCTCCCTTTTCCTTTTTTCTGTACCCAGGAGACCTGCTGTGGAAGTGACTTCTGCAGTGCCTAAGGTGTGAAGTTTGCCCGTGAGGAGGTAGGAGTCTCTGCAATCTATCCTCAACACTGCAGCATAACAGAAATGCATAGTTCCCACTCTGGACCTTGTGCATCCAAGCAGGGCACTTCAGGATTTGGCCCTTTGGTAGCAGTATATAATTCAGTGTTGCATAAATGCACATTAAGAATCTTAAGGCATCTGTCTTAACTTCCCTGCTCTGCAATAGTGCTTACAAGAATCCATTGTACTGTGCAGAAACGTGAATTTCTTGTCTCTTCCTAAAATGTTCATGTTCCATTTTTTACTGATCAACTTCTTCCAAACAAAATTAAGAGATATTCAAGCACAAAATGTGTTGCAGAAACCTAGTGAAACAAAAAAGGTAATTAGTGGAATTACACCATTAGCTTTGAAAAACCAGACCATAGTGTATTACAGGAATGCAGCTAGGTAACATGTAATTTACAGATTGCTGGCTGAGAACAGCAGTTAAGGTAACTTCGACTCATAATTAGCCTTCTGGGAGGTATGGGGTTTTTTGTTTTGTTTTAAACCTCTTATGTTTTACAAGATTATCTCCACTAAGAACATCAATCCATCACCACTGACCTGTGGCTTAAGTCTCTTGGTTCCCAGATTGGCAAGAACTGCTCATTCATTTTGAATTAAACTGATAGAAATGGGGACATAAATCATATTTGCCTAGGTGAGGCTGGGGGACTGGCCTTCTTTTGGAAATCATGCTCTTTTGTCTAGAATAATCCAGGAATTTTCCTCATCAGCCATAACTTTGATTGCTTCTGCTGTGTGTTATAGGCATAACATTGAAAAATACAACTATCAGTCTGTTACAGAGTACATGGAAGTACACGGAACAGATGTTGGATCTCACAGCTATTGCATAGTTGCTTACAACTGCAGAGGGACTGGAATTAACCACCTTGACCTACAGAAACTGTGATCAAATCTAACTGAACTCAGAACGGCTGAAATATTGTGCTACTGAGTTAACCATTATTTGGGATAACACATACTAAAATACTTTTGTGTTGCGTGCAATTATGCACTATTTATTTATACAACTTTTAAAACTACAGCAGTTTGGACAAGTGTGACACGAAGTACACAATCTTCCTTTATTAAATTTGGTCTGACTTTAGAAAGAGAGGGAGGATAGAAAAGAAATTAATCCCCAACTATTACCAGTTAATTGTCTAGCCTAAGACAGTCACTTATGCTCCCTTTCCCTAGGTCAGTGGAAAGAAAGATTAAGACCTTTCTATAGTACTCTGTCAAAGGCTGCTGGGATGAACTGCTCTCAGAAGATATCTGCTCCTTCCTATGAAGAACAGAAAAGCCTTAGTAACTTGTTTAGATCAGATTAGTTTTTATACAGCTAGAGGCTGTAAAGAGTCCCTTGCTTAGGACATTCTTATATAAAGTGTTAAGGAAAGTTGCAAAGGGAAAACTCATCATTGGTGGGTTCTCATGGTTGAGTAGGTTTTTCAGATGTACCACTAGATAGTCTAATTTTGGTTTGGGAAGAGTTTACACTGAGCAGTCTGACCAACATCAGTCCAAGCATAACACCATCCTTCACAAAGACTTTTTAGACAGATTTTTTTTCTTGAAAGCTAACAAAAAAGAGAAAAGGAGGAAACAAGAACAAGGAGGAAACAAGAACAAAGGCAGAGGAGGTGAATGACTCAGCCTATAGCATCTATGGTTGCTAGTTGTCCAAATAAGATTTGTTTTGTCTTCTAGAGAGAAAAATGTAATGGGATCTTATAAGCTCATCACAATAAGAAGTCAATATAAGAGAAGTGTAATTTAGTCACTGGAAATACACCATGGGAAGTTTTCGTAAATGCAGCAGCACTGACTGTATTTCCTAAAAGCAAAGTGTGCACAGAGCCCTTACATGAAAGATCACTGTCAATTCCAGGTGTGACGAAGCAGTCCATATGCAGACACCTATATTTACCTATTGACCTTCCTTGTGCACACACAGCTTCTTAAAGTATAAAAGCAGAGCACAAAAAAGACAGTTGAGCTGTTCCTTAAGAACAGTGCTTCCTCAAGACAACATTTTATCTTGAAATTGCCTGTTTAGCAGATTAGATTCTTTTCCCTGGTCAGGTAACAAATCCAGCACTACACATCCATCTAAATGACAGGATTAGTCTGACTCACCTCTGATCTAGCCAGCCTATGTTTCCTGCACTACGGCATTACTCCCGTTCTTGTCTTCTGGACAGCCATTCTGAGCTTTACTTAGACTTTTCTATTACTCATCCAACATCAGAGGACTCCTCTGCATTCCATGACTACTGGCTTTTGACTTCAAGATGTCTATTTTAGTTTACTCATACGTATACAGAAATGGTAATCAATGATGTTGGTCTTACCTGTTTCCCATTGAGATGGTTGGTTAGTAATAAGCTGAGATCAGCTTTCCAATGAAACTATAATATGCTTTTTTGCACCTGAAATGTGAGAGAATCTCAATTATGTGTTTTTGCAGATTTTCACAACAAATAGCAGAGACTTCAAACTAGAAAGCACATTTATTGTATTGTATCTATTTTAGAAAAATATTTTGGTCCCCCTAATCAAACGTAAAAAGATCCAAAATCTCAGAAACAGGAAGTGTGAAAGTGGGAATTATCTATCCATTTACCTTAGTGTATGGGAATTATCTATCCATTACCTTAGTGTAATCCCTCAGTTTGGAGCAGAGCATGAGACACAAGTTAGCCTTAACTTAGAAACATGCTGAGTTGATTCTACGGAACAAATTTTCTTCTACTTGCCTCTAACCAATCCCTAAGGATTTTTTAGGCTGAAGAGGGGAAAAAAAAAAAAAAGGGAAAAACCCACCACAAAGAAAACCATAGAATCATCAGAAGTGTTACAGTGCAGGCTACCTGATTTAACATTTTCCTCTTCAGGGCCACTTTCCACCCACTGACTGTCACTGGCTAGTAATCGATTTTGTGATTCACTGAGTGGTCGAGTAGGAAAGGACTGATTGGCTCCAGAGCTGAAAAGTAAGCAAAGTCAACAGGAGTTCTGTAATAGCAGCAGCTGCTTATTTCAGACATTTTAAGCGTAGTGAAGTTACTTCAGAGTCAAGCAAACAAAAAACTGTACACTGCCAACTAAAAATGCCTCCCTGCCCCCAAACTTAATTCTCCTAGAGGAGAATTGTTCCATTCATCAGTCTAAACCCTTCCCTGACACAGGCCACTCACAGTTCTAATGGAAAAAAAGCATGGATTGATAGACAAGGAGTGGCATGCTGACAACAATGCTACTGCCACACAGTTAAAAAGAAAACCTAATCAGTACTGTCTGGAGAACAACCTAATGCCATCTTATCCCATTAGTAAATGCTAGGGCCTTCTGCTGAACATCTTCCTAATGCAAAAGGATACGCTCCTGTTTGCACAAGGGTCCTGCTCTTGTGTAAATTCCAGAGGTTATGCTACACTCGAAGCAACTTCTTTCCAGTCTTGCCTTTGAAACCCCCTAATGCCTGATAACTCAGGTGACTGCTGTTGACAACAACCTTCAGCTACAAATTCACCAAACTTTACAGAAGGCTTCTAAAATGGCAAGTGTAAACAGCCCTAGAAGTTTCATATACTCCTGTGTCTTTGAATCTAAAGAAGGCTTCCTGAAAATAAAGCAAAAAAAAAAAAAGGATAAAAAGTAATGAGCTAAAACCCCTCCAGTGCTGAAGACCAGTAACAGCCACAGCGATCTCTCTCTGTTGCAAACTGTGTCTCAGCATCCCTTGTTTAAGCATGCTAGAGGAGGTGAAATACAAATAACACATACACCTTGCCTTTCTCTCATTCCAAAAAATACCTAAAACTTTTTTTTCTATGGACCATTATTCAGTCTTCCTTAGGAATTTTTTGGTTGCTGTTAGGAGCCAGTAAGCTCTCTTACTTTCTGCATTACTTCAACAGAGCCATATCCTCTGTTCAAGGTCAAAACCAAGAAACAGCCTTTCTGCATCAAGCAACACCATTTTTTAGTCTTTATTCTTCTATAAAGACTTACGAACTCGCTCTAAAGATGACAAGAAGTATAAAAAAAAAGTTCTGAACCAATTTTTTCTCCAGATGAAGTATGTAACAGCACAAAATCAGTATCTTAAATGCTATAGTTACCTTTTGGCAGGTTCATTTTGGCTTGAGACAGTAAGTTGCTCTGGATCCATAATTACCAAACGAGTTGGAAAATTGCACCCATCGCCCAAACTAAACCAGAAACAAAGATTCAAATCACTGTCTGCAACTGAATTAAACGAACTGAACAAGCACCCACATAAAAAGCAAATGCTACAGGCTCCAATCAATCACCGAGTGCAGCGCTGAACTCCAGACAGGCAGTTCTACCACTAAGCTGGATGATCAGTTAATGAAATCTTCAAGCCCAAATGATTCCCACCCTATCACTCAGTATGGATTGCTGAGCACAGCACTAGTTTATGCATTTCAGAAACATCACTGTGTTTCTGTAGACTATAGCACGAGTCTTCCCCCAAACCACTGTGCACAGGTAGACTATCTGGTATTTACAGCTCCAGAAGCTGTAGCATAATATTCTGGTGGCCATGCTTTCCCCTCCACCCATCGTTCTGAGGTTAGCTAAGCCTTCTTTTAAAGCAAGTTTAATCAGGATAAAATGTGGTGGCAAAACAGACTGATCCATCTACAATATAGCTTCTGTCTTTTTTTTTTTTATCATCACATGAAAACACGGTAGTTGAGCAAACAGCTGAGACAACTTAAGATCTTGTTATTATCTCTGCTGTTTGCTACCAGATCTCAGCTTCACGAATGGGTTCACCGACATTTTGAACTGATACACAACCCCCCACAGAAAGCAATGCTGAAACACAGCACCACTTTCTGGAGTGGTGGGAGCAGGCAGCAGGTCAGTCTTGCTTCATAAAGCTTCTCTGATGCTTATCTGCAACTCCCTAACACTGACTCAGATGAAGTTTTAAACCCAGTATTTTGCATTGTATCAGAATTTTTTTTTTTTTGCACTGCTGCTTATTTACATGCACTTTCTCAGGCAGCTTTCAATATGGAAACTGCTGCCTACAACAAAAGGAAAGCCGTAAGAGGGAGTGTTTTAAAACTGATGTTGCTTCAACACAGCTGAAGTTCAAGCATTTGGATCTCTGAGTTGCAGATTTCTTTGCTATAATCAGACACTAATGCTACTACCAAAAGGTGTACAATTTTTGAAATACGCTTCTCAAGCTTTCCAAACTTCTGTTTTCAGAAGGTCCTTGTCAATGAGGCCCTTGTCTTTGAATAAAAACACTGTGCAGAGTTTGCTCAGTTTTCTCCCGCGCGTTTTCCCTTCACCAATACTCATCGTGCAGGATTTACAAGTTGGCTTTTCAGTTGTGCTTTACTTTTTAGGAGAAAGGGAAGCAAGGTGGAAGTCATGGAATCAACTTGTTCCCCAGTTCATTCCCATTCAGACTGAATACCTGGTAAAGATAGGGAGCAGCCAATACTTCTTTTCATCTCCAAAAACTTCCCTCAGATTTTTGCTGCATCCAAGAGAAAAGCCATTTTTATCAGGGCCATTTCGAAATGTGGGTGCACGGAATGTTTCTGTAAAAGAAAAATATCCAATATCTCTAAAGCGTTAAGGAGTATGGGAAGATGAATAAACAGACTCAAACTTCTCTATTGGGAGAACAGTGTTGGGCAACCTGAGACAATCCTGATGTGTATTATGGAAAAAAAAAAAATTCGCCTCAAGTAATCAGAGAGCATTAAAAAATAAATTATCACAGGGTTAATGACAAAAATAGAAATGAAAGATAACAAACTTCATGTAAGCGTAACAGTCATCTTTCTCTCTTTACATTTAACATAAGGTCTGAGACAGAGCCAAGTACCATCATCATGTGAAAGATACACATCCCTTATTCATGGATGGCTAGCTTGCTCTTTGACCTGCGAAGCCACCTTTGAGCAGAAGACTTCCTCTTCCAGAAGCAATTTACCATAAACACTACTGGACCTAAACCCATACAGGATAGTTTTTTCCACTACTGCCAAGGTCCGAAGTTGAATTATGAGCATCCTGTGGTATCAGAGAAAGATGATCTCTATTAAATTAGAAACATGGATGCACCACGAACTACGGCAAACCACCACCATTTTTCTAGTCAGTTGGGTTACACCCTTGGCCAAGAACTGAGAGGATTCACTGCTCTCTCCATATCAACAGCTCTTCTTTTTACAATCATGATCCAGAAAGTACTGACTGTGTTGCCAGTTATGACCACTGACTTTTGGGCAAGGAACGTGCTAAAATTTTCTTCAAAGCTAAAAAAGAGTGTGAATATTCCTTAGCTGTAGATATGTCAAAAGAAAAAGGACTCAAACGACCCTCCTGTCAAGCAATCAAAATGCATTTTTCTCCATCAAAAAATTCTAGCAACCTGAACATGATTTCACTTTCAATCAACCTACTTATTTTTGAGGATGGAAATTGAACTTCCATTGAAAGGCAAAAGGTCTTGACTTACTTAGTTGTGGAAATACCCACCAGTTCCCGTCCTCCCCAACCCACAAAAAACACTTTCAAAAATGCTTTAGCAAGAACTTCGGATATTTTAACTAATGCACATAACTTGCTTATGCCGGTCAATGCTATTTAAAACATTTAGGCATAGAAATTACAGAAATCTCTTTTATTATTTAGGAAACTTGCATCAGTGTTTCCATTTTTACTGCATTGCTTTTACAAGCCACTTCCTAATAGCAAGATCCATTTTATTTCACAGGATTTAAAAATACTCTTTTGGATCTGGTTCCAAATGTAGTACGTTCACATACAGTAGAGCCTTCACCTTGGTTGGGGCCACCCAGATACTCAAAGTATTATACCAGTGGGGTAACTGGCAAGTAGCAATTGCGTTATATACTTAAAAATATATAAAAACACAACAAAAATGCTCAGCAGCTTAGGGATCTCAAAAACACAAACAAAAGAAATTAACATTCGTCATGAATCTACATGCTTAGCTCCACTGGAGGACCCTTACACATGCTTCATTTTCCCATAAGTTTCACTTTTAATTACTTTCACCAGATATGCTTCTTATTGCACAATATTTAAAAATTCTTTTTATATGTCATGGCATATCCTATAGGCCTCACATTCTCATCGACTTGTTGGTTTTCTGGACAAGGAACAGTTCCATATTCTAATTAACTGACCTATGGTTGATCTGTTTTTGCCAACTAGCCAGCAGTGGTAGCTGAAGAGTGACAGTATGCTGATGAAGAACATGGCTGCCACAAAGAAAAGGAATAGTACGTGGAATTTTGCATGGGTATCTGGCAATTCATTCTGGGGAGAAAGAGAGAAAGAGATTAATACATTAACACTTTTTAGCAACTACTGCAGTATTATTGCTAAACATTTTCTGCCACACCCATTCTGCTATAGGTCTTTCACCTCACTTTTCACAAAGGAAAAAAAGCGCAAGCCCGGCTTTCCTTCCATGTCATGCTAAACTGGCGTGTAACAGCATTTCGCGCTGATGGGTACCCCTCCACCTGAGCTTCATAGCACGAGTGCATAAGTTCATCTGTTTGATAGCACTGTGTATAATCGAGGCCTGGTTTTTAAATGCACAGTAGGAGGCAAGGAAAAAAAATTCCTGTACTCAAAAATGCTAACTGTGCAGCCACACCCAAGGAGACACAGGGAAAAATTGTCCAAAATGACTTTATTTGAAGGAAAGAAAATACAGCAAAAACTTCCAAACCCTTTCCTGGCTAGGTAATAATACTGAACCTACTCCTGAACCGGTGTAAGGAACATAAAAGGGAAACGGTTATATACTGTGCTTCTAAGACCAAACAACTCCTAGACAAGACCTAGGACAGATCTTCAATTTTTGATGATCTCTAAAGTTTAGGCAACAACCAGCATGCACCTAGCAAAAGACATTTGCCATGTCTGATCTGGCAGAAGTGATTCACCAGAAGATCTACATAAAGAACAACAATTTCAGTGCAACCACTATATAAAAAATAACCTCCCACCCATATTGGATAGTTGATTCCACCCCTAACCCCAACTATTTTTAGGACTGCACTTTCAAGAGGCCAATGGGATTTGTAACAATACTACTCCAGCTCTATATCCTCAAAAATCACAGTACTTTTAACAAGCAGACCTTTAACAGCACTACGAAAGCAAAGAGGCTATTTTTATTCACCTATTTGGTTAGCATTATTGCCATTACTTTTTCCATTAGCTCATTCAATACACCCACTTATCTAAGGCTGATTTTTTTTAAGTCTAAAACACATGTCAATTAAGATCGAGTGCATATAGGTATCTATATCCCTGCACACTGCCTGTATTCATAGGCAACAGATTACAAATCTCCTTTCCTTAATGGGGTAAATATCTAATATGAATAACCGGATTAGAAAAATTATACTAGGAACAGTATTTAAATAATTACAGCAATATTGGATTTTACCTTTGGACAATTCTCTGCAGCTTTCCTGCGGCAAAGCTTTGCGCAAACAAAGACAATTTATTAAACACTAGTATTATGTTAAGACGAATGTTTGAAAACAGCACAGGCTTTGTTAAGAAAGAAATGGCTGGTGTGCACACGTGCTCTCGGACGTGCCAAGTTCCAACGCCCATCAGCAGCCTTAGCCCCTGTTCTCCAAGCAAATGGAGGACAGAGCACAAAAGAGCACACTACTAACTTCTAAGGCATGGAGTTTTCTACTGAAGCATACAAGTATTGCTGCTAAGATTGTGGATGGATCACTTTCAAGCAATTCCTTAGCTTGAACAGCATGACTACACCACGTGCGTTCTTCGCTAGTCGTTTCCATCACAAGTAAGGTTTATGTGAATATTCTATATGAAGAAACCACTCATAAAGATCTGAAAAGCTCAGAATACTCCAGAGGTATAAAGCAATGGTTTATAAATTACAAAATCTTTCTGACTTCAGAACATATATATTACCATTAGATGTAGTTTCAGTAAAAAACATAACAAAAAAAAGCCATTCTTTGCACAATTTTCTTTGTTTAAAAAAACAACCCACAACACATCAGTACAGTTTTTCTACTTCCTAATATCCTTCAATATTGAGATTTGCTTGTGGGATGTATCTTTAGTGTAACATCTGAAATTGAACTGGTACTTCAGAAAATAAAGCAAGAAACAGGAAAGCTTAGTTTAAATCAGCTGCTGAATTCCAAACTTTATACCTACAGAGTGGTATTAGCCGTCTTAGCTAAGATGTTAGCACTTAATGACGTAAAGTTGTAGGCAAGATGCATGGCTTTTAAATTACGTTAATCTGTGCAGAAAGCCTAGGGAAGGTCCAAGCTTTTACCTTGGGGTCAGGCAGATACAGGCAGCATTTTCAAAAATGCTGGCTACCATCAGGTCCTGCTAAAGTAAATGATAGCAGAGTCCAGCTCTCTGAACTGCCGTGTAAGTTCAGTTTCCTTATTACTACCTTTTCTTTTTAATGCAGTTTTGCTTAGATAGTTTGTGCAACAGTCCCTCTCTCCCCTGCTGTAGGGATATGTTGTGTTTTGTGATCCCTTGAAATCAAGGCTAGCAAACTACATACTCAATTGCCGCTTATTTCTAAGCTTCATGTTAAAGCTATGACTTCTACCTCAGAGCACACTGCAGTGTTTCCTAGTTTCCTAATTATTTTTTGTAATTTCTATTTCTATGACTCTTTTGGAATTGCATATTTAAACAAAATAGTTCTCTATAAAGATTTCTCAGGCCAGTTGATTTTGAAGCTCTAAGAGCAGTATCAGCTTAGTTTTTGTGTTTTCTGTGAGCCAGAAAATATAAGTTTATTTCAGTTGCATTGTCTTAAGTAGCTCTATAACCCGGAGAAGGATTTTTTTGAATTATGCACAATTAATCTGCATGATCCTCAGGAAGCATTTACCGTGTCTGACTTCCCAGTTTCGGCCACTGGTTTTCAGTTCTTGAACGACAGTTGCAGAACTGAAGTGTCTTTCAAAAAAAGGCAAATTCCTTCCTGGAGAGAAGCATGCAGGCTATGAGTGCGTTTAACAGGCTTATTCACAGCTGTGTTCTAGCAGCAGTCCACATGCCACAGCATGTGAAAATAGAGTGAAACTTCAGACATTAGTTACTTAAAATCATTATGTGCAGTGGCAGCACAGAAGCAGAGACTTGCATTTAAGAGAGCTGCAGAGCTTACAAAGTGAAGCAGTTTGCACAATTAAATTTGGGCTACTTAGCACATTTAATAGCCCGAAGCCAGTCACTATTCTAAGGAGTTCCCTACAAACTCCTTCACAAGCACAGAGTCATTAGAGCATGTATCAGGTCACAAAAACCTGCAAACCCACAACAAAAAAGCGCTGTCAGAGCCTGACTCATTATTCATCTTTTAGTAACTAGGTCTAGCTTAAATCTAGAAAAAACTCAGGAGACCTGGTATATGTCCTTCTGTGTATATGGCAAGAGGACTGAGTTATAACTAAGGAGCTAGAATCACTCTCCTTTTTTCGTTGTTTTTTTTTGTTTGTTTGTTTTTTGTTAACACAACCAAAGTTTTGCAGAAGCGTGTGCCATCTATCCAGAACACCCATCACATCCTTCAATTAGCTATACTCAGGATTGCCAAAATAATTTGGAGGACAATGAAAGACACTGAGAACATCTGGAAAATATACAGGTTTCAAGGGCAAGGGAGTGCAGCAAGTATGTGAGTGGATACAAATACACTGGGAAGTACAGCCATGCACTATGTAAACAAGGCATCAAGGACTGGGCGTTCAGCCAGGGCTGGTGTTTGTCTCAAATACGTTTGGTTAAACTGAGGTTTTATTTGCTCATCTTTGACAACTTCCTAGGTAGAAATAAAAATTTCATGAGTATAGGAAAAGTAGTTATGAGCATTAAAAAAAAAAAGTCATTCAAATTCCCTTGATCTACAAAACAGACTTTAACATCCACATCACTATGTAAGCCTGCAGTAAACATGACAGCCAGTGTGGTTGTTCCACCACTGTACAAACAGTATCGAGACCTTTCTTCAGCACTTCTGCATAGAGCATGAAAGATGCTGTGCAGAAGTCTTGCATTTGCAAGTGGAAAGTACAAAGACTTTCTTCAACAGAAGAGGCAGGTAGGCGTGCACGTCTCACAATGTTTGCAAGTATCTGCATATGTGTGTCGTGGCTCTATGCAAGAATTATCAACAGTGCAAAACAATGGATTGCTAAAATTTATGTAGTTAGCACATACACCTTCACAACCTCATTACTACAAGTTCTGAAGTGACCAAGGCTACACTCCTCAAGAAGCAGTTCATCTTTGATCTCAACACTGGATATATACAGCAGTTTGTTGTACACTTTGTCTGAAAAACATTTATGAGAAAGCAAAAAAGAAACACTACCTTATTCAGATATACTGCAACATTACTGATAGCCAAGCATTAGAGGTATAAAAAAAAATAAAAAAAATCTAGAGAGCCTCAACAGAAAACGTCAAAACAGTAATCTGTCCAATGGTGCAGCAGACAAAGCTGAGCATTAGCAATATACTGAAGGAGTCTATAGACAGCACGTGTCAGCAGTACTCTGCTCTGACCTGGATACAGATGTAGAAAGATGCTTCCAAAACTCTATTCTGCAGTCAACAGCACTTGTGAAATTTAGTGTGTCTCTAGTATGTAAGCTTTCAGGCAAGCCGACAACATTATGGTGCTGCCACCTCTTTCTGGAAGTCGACTTTAATCAGGCTGTTGTAAGATCAGAGGAACATTAGCTTTGTGAAATGAGTGATTTAATATGAGTAAAGTGAGTCAGAGACCTACTCTAATGATAAGATCATGGCATCACCAGATTCTGTCTTGGAAGTAACCGGAAATGAAAGCAACAAGTGCAAGCACACAACTACATTGTCTATTGTCACATTTCAGAAGTAGCCCATTCTTGCAGGAAGCATTTTAAACAACTAAATCATATGTATATCAAATCCCTCTTCAGTTTACTTCCTCTGCTCAAGGGTCCACTTTCATATTGTGTCAGATGGGCTTTGGAAGAGGCTTGCTCCAGATGTTCATATTAATGTTCATTGTGGTCAGATGTCCTGCGGACTTTTGTTGCGCTAACACTTATGAAGTGAGGTGACAAAGCAAATTCATTTTCTTTGCTCAAGCACTTACTGGTAAATATGTAAGAGCACATCTACAGTTTCATTAGAAATGGCATACAAAGCACTGGAAAGGAGCCAGGCAGATGTTTGGGAGTGGCACATTCACAAATTAAAAATTTAACTATTTACAGTCACGCAAGACTGAACAGCAGAATCAGACCATTTAATTTGAAATTATTTGTCAAGACACAGATATGACTGGTAAATACATTTATGGCTTTCATCTCACACAATAATGACAGCTCAATTCCCACATAGTTCCCTGCTCTCCAGTGACAGGCTGCCATACAGAACTGTCAGACTAAGAGAAACACAGTACTTTGGCAGATCAGACCCATAGGCTTAGACGAATACAAACACACTTTTTGCACCATTCATCTTACCTGTCTAATGCCAACTGTCTCAAAGCACAGCTATTCTAAACACATGATCAAGCTCCTCTTACCCTGACGTGGCAACATCTTTTTGCTCCAATAAAGCTTATTTCTCCAGCTATAAATAATGACTGCTTTTCCCAGCTACTCTGATAGCAACTAGCATCTAAGAAATATGTGCTGTTATTTACTTATGTGATGGAGAGCGTTCCACTCACACTGATTTTCCCCATGCTAGTTAATGGAAACTGATTAAGAGAATTCTGATGCTAGCTCTTCTGTCTGGAGACAGGATGGCACAGTACAAGGTTTTGGAGATGAAAGGGAACAACACC
The DNA here is from genome assembly GCF_009769465.1 of Tauraco erythrolophus. Taxonomy (NCBI): domain Eukaryota; kingdom Metazoa; phylum Chordata; class Aves; order Musophagiformes; family Musophagidae; genus Tauraco; species Tauraco erythrolophus. Next base: position 116,513,076 of record NC_141465.1, on the reverse strand, counting down.
AGAAGACACTGTTCAGCCTGGAATGTGACTGGGACAAAACTGATAGGAGGAATATAACACTGACATACAAGGACACTTGTCCTTCACATAAATTTTATTAAATCTGGTAAGAGGCATGTATGTGCATTCATCATTTGGCAACTGGTAACAGTTGCAAGGAAGATGTGTATCGTTAACACTGTATGTTATTATCTCTGCATTCTACCCATATCAGATTGATAAAAGCCACTACTATGAAGTTCAGACACGCCTACATAGGGACTCCAAAGCAGCTTGGTCGGTTCCCAAGAAATTAATCTGCCTTATCTGGTAGTAGATTATCTATAAACAAGTCTAGAAAGATATTAAATTGTTATTTATCTTTCATGTTTGTGTTTTTTATATATACGTGTGCATATATACACAAATATATGTAATTGATATAGCCAGTTCTTTCTGTATCTATGTATCTATATGCAATAGTCTCAAAAAAACCTGAGCTGTGCCACTCGATTTTGATGGAGCACAGAAATTGCACAGTGTGCTCATTGGAACTTCTTCCCCCAATTACTCATCCTGGCCAGTGTAACACATTTAATTCATTAATATTTAGAAGGTTCTCCTGCTTCAGTCACTTTGATTGATGCTGTAATGAACTATGGAACAGAGTAAATGGTGAGTGACAACATGCTGATGCAGCCTCTAATAAAACATGCGAGATTAAACAAATGAATAACAACTTAAAAAAAAAAGCCTTAGAACTTACTGTCCAAAACTTTATGAAGTACTGCAAGACTGTAGCGGCAACAAACAGACAGTACAGTAAGGAATACATTAAAAACAGGAGGAAGAATTTGTAGTTAGAAAATCCCACACAATTATTCACCCTAGAAGGAGGGGAAAGAGAAAAGAGGTTACTGTGATATACACAAAATAAATGAAATAAAACACAATACATTCAGCTTTTGCAGAGCATAACGGGTATGATGTCAGTGGTGTGTCCAAAACAGCCTGTCACTAGTGTTTCAGAAGCATTTTAAGCCACCATTTTGAATGAAGTCTCTTTTCCCAGGCCAAATGATCTGGGCCCCTCACATCAATTTGCCCCCCATGAAGTTCTACAGGACAGGACATGAGCTGGCAAAGCGTATGGTACAGACAGTCTGTACAGAAAGCGTCTCACACACTCTGAACTAACTGCAGTCATCGTGGAAGATAATACGAGCCTCTCCATCACCTCCAGTGGATGTTGCTTGGGTTACAAAACCACCTTCAAGTCAACAACTGAGAGCAGTACATGTACGGTGATAGCAGATAGTGTTTTACTGGCTACCGGTGAACACAAACTGCAGAAGAGTAACTGTCCGAGTGGGTCTTATCTAGAATCGAGACCTGATTTTCACAGCGTAGTGGATATCTCCTCTGCTGGTAACAACACCAAACTAAGCAAAAGAAAGAAATGCCATTTCTCGTAGGCCTTGTTAACACCAGGGTTTCTCTGTACAAGGAGAAACTGCATGATTTGGGTCACTGGGTCTACAACTCTATGTTGCAGAACATAAGGAACAAGATTTATTTTTAAATATCAAAGCCTAAAGAAGTTCTGTGAAAATCCAATTTTACCTCAAAGTTGCATTTTTGAAGCAGCATCATGTAGGATCTCATTCATCATTGTTATACTAATCTTTTTTTTTTGTTTTTATAAACTTACCACGGACAGTGGTGGTCCATTTTTAGTACACATCTGAAAGAGATAATTTCCAGTAAGTTAAAGCAAAAATTACATTTTCTTTCTAAGACTTTTAGCTTCTACAGATTCAGGGATTGTTTTATTTGTTTTTTTTTTTTTTTGGTGGTGGTGATTTTTTTTTGGTTGGGTTTTTTTGGTTGTTGGGGTTGGTTTTGTTTGTTTGTTTGTTTGTTTGTTTTTAAGTATTTTGCCCCACTGTATCTTTTTGAAATCCTTTTCAATCATGCCAATTCTCTGCATTACAGCAGCCATCCTTTCACTCAAAAGGACCAAATAAGATTCAGAAGAGTTATGAAGAGAGTCTCTTAAATTAACATGGGGAGCATTACTGAGCAACACTATGTAATAGTTCATTAAGCCACACTAGTTTTATGTGCACACTGAGAGAAAACAAATCCAAAAGGACCCTTCAGAGTTGTGTGGATAAGGTATATTATTTGCCTGGCATTCACTTCAACTAAGTTTACCTTAGAGCTACTTTTGCTACCTTTTTTTGTTTCCTGCTTGCTTGTTTGTTTTTTCAAGCTAATTGAGGAACAGAGCAGCGCAGTGGGTAATTTAAATAGTCCACATGGTATTTTCATCCAGATTTAGTATAAGGACAGATACTAGACATTCAGACACACAGACATTCACTGCATTCTCTAAGAAATTTTACTTTAGCCAAAAGATGTGTATTAGCTTCTTCAGTCTCACTAGATCTCCTCAAGCTCAGCCTACTGAAGTCTCACTCATAGCCTCAGTTGTCAGTGCCCTTATAGACTCCTCTGATGACTCAGAATGAGGTTAGGAAATAGCAGTGATGTCTTTGAAATGGTTAAGGCATGTAATTCCACTGTCAATCTTTGAGATAAAGATTTTTAGCATTATTAGCACACATCTATTTCAAGGCTGCAGAAGCAAGATACAATAAAAGAGTTCTATAATAAGCATTTGCTGATGCTTGTATCTTAGACCTGCCTTTCCTTGCTTTCAATAGCTGATTTTTTAATTTTTGATTTTTTTAAATATAAGCACTGTTTTACAAAGCTACAAGCAGGTTTCCTAAAAAGTTCTGCCACTTTGGATAATGGGGCTGCAATAATAATATTGCACCAACAGGAGGAACTTCACTTTCACAAAATGCAAGTACTGAGGGTCTGAGCAAGGGCTGATAAACTGAAGACATGAACACACTGAAGTCATGATCACAGGAGAGAGAAAATCCATCATTTCAGATTCGGTAACTTACATGTCACATGCAGAACAGTGGTGGCAGCGGTCAGGTTTGATTAGCTGGCATCGATCACAGTATCTGATTGCTGCATTCAAGTGGCAAGGGTCAAGTCATTAGAACTCATTCAATTTTACAAAGGTTTTCCCCCTTAACATGAACTGAATCTTGAAGAGCGTCTTGCCTTCCCCTGCCACACCTATTCTCACAGACTTTGATACACCCACTCTCATATGATATGTACTTTTGATTTTTTTCAGAAATGTAACATATGAAACATTTTCATCTATTACTACTGTACTGAGTCCATTTCCATTTACTCTTTGGCTCCCCAGTCTTCCCATCCTTCATCCTCTGGCACTGATCCCCTATCGCTTGCTTTCTTTCACCTCTGGATAGGGTACTCAGGCATCCCAATGTAAAACTACACTCTTTCAGCAAGCCAACTTTCTGCATTAGCTTTCTTTATCCTCTTCAGCAAACAGGAACTAGCAGACTGTTGAGCAAATGAGCTCTTCCTCATCTTTCCTGGATATTTTTAAACAAGCCTTCAGGCTCTTCTCAATGGAAATAAGACACCAGCCCAGGCAGTTTGAAAGGAGGAGGAAAGCCAACACCTACAGCTAAGCAGAACTGCTAAGAGCTGGCAAGAGCTTCCCAGACCACTCCAGGAACTTAAGACTGGTATTCCCTTAAAGGGAAGCTTGTATTAAAAAAAGCCAGGTGTCCTTAGACTTTGTTTGGAAAGTCACAGTAAACTTTGGTAACAGTTATTCTGAGTAGTTTATGTTTTTGGAAAACTCTACAGCATTGCTAGTTTCAAGAAAGAGAAACATATATATGTATAAAAGCTAGATTTTTTGAAGAATATACATATGTATAAGACAGCAGTTTCACAGATCATTCATATAGAAGTTGGAATAAAAATGCCTATACATATTTTAAAGGCAAATACAGAAATAGCCCATAACTAGCTTTGTACTGAATTACAGATGGGAACGAAACAACACGTTTTTGTTCTTAAATTCTACCCTTAAGTATGACGTTTCTGCTCCTGCTGAACTGAGACAGCTCAGAAAAAGAAGTTTAAAGGGCAATATGAATGATTATATAAAATTGAGTATAAAAAAGTTGAATTTTCTCTGTTTCTAGCTGTATTGACTGTATTCTCTGCTGTGTTTATTTTTATAGCCACAATTAGAAATAAATGTTGTCATCTATCTGCTTGCTAGAAGAGGATTTGTTTGGTTTTTGTTTGTGTTTTTTTTTAATTCCAAATACTGGCTACATGTTGAGATCCCCAAACAAAGGACTCCAGTTTCTCTTGCAGGGAGAGAAAACAGCCCAAACAAATCAGAAAACAGGGTCATGGCCTTTGCAATATGCGCTTAATAGATTGTACATTCAGTGACATCAAATGAATTTCACTGAATTAAACTAGCAGCTTCAGAAGCACAGATTTATCTTTCTATCTCACCTCTCGATGCTGTTGTCGTATAGATAGGCAAGTCTTTAGCAGCTCTTCTCAAAATCTCCTGCTGGGATTCTGGTCTCTCTTCTTTTTCATATTGTTCTTTATCAGCTTTTGACAAGCAGAACTAGGAGAGAGGGAGAAAATAGAATGAAGGAAAGAGATTAATTATTACTTGTGTAATAATAATACTTGTGTCGAGCTCCAAGGAAAAGATGCTATGTATCTTAACCCTATGTCTTCGGACAACTACCACCCACCAGCCCCAAAAACCCCACATAAAGAAAAAAGAATGCTACAGGAATTACAGGAAATCCTCAAAACTCCATGACAGCCCCGAGCATGTTTTGAAGAAAGTAATCTTTATCTCTATTCCATTATCTATGGCATTTTCCCTTCAACACAAAGGTAGCCAGAGACTCAGGAGAGTTTTAAGATGATGCAACCTTTCCTTTAACTCCTGATATGCATAAATTAAGCCATCTGTGAACAAGAGGAAGGTGCAACAGTCCTTGGTTGCTACAGGGCACTAAAGTTCTCTTATCCCACTTCCTTTCTTGGACTTATAAAGGGGTACAAGATAGAAGAGTGGGAAAGGAAGGGAGGGAGCCCTCATGGCTTCAACACAGAAGTTAAGAGTTTAACTGGAATTTTTACTTGGGAGTAGTCAGAACTAGTCTCAAAATCCATGAGCTCTCAAAATCCATGAGCTGTATTGAAAGTGATTTCAGCAAAGCCTGTACAGTTTCAGAGAGAGTTACAATTCTGAGTAAAGCATGAGGACCATTCCTGTTGAAGCCTCACTGAAACGTAAAGCTTTACCAGAAGAACCTGGAGAGCTCTCACCCACTCGTGAGACACCTCATTTGATATCCACTGAAATTATCAGATTTACCATTAAGCCCCACAAAACCCAGTGTGCTGACAAGCCCCTGCAGAGTTGGGGCTGAACTCACTATTTCCTTTGGTATTTTTCTGTTCTGAAGCATTTTTAAACTCTGAGCTTCCCGCATGGACTACAAGAGCCCTTTTTATGAGCACACATAAAGTATTCATGGTAGTGAGTGGAAAATGCTGTGTGTGCAACTGGAACAAAAACTGGCTTAGTGTGGTTTAATATGACCATATTTTCCTACCAAGAACATATATGATTATTTCACATGGACTTTCCTCTCAGCCTGTACTTTTTCCTCTTTTGGATTAGTGTCAGTTGGCAAGCAACAATGAAGACTCCACTTACAGAAAGGAGGAAGCAAGACGACATTGCTGCAATTTCTCCGCGTTATTTTTTAACTCAATAATTAATGCAAATAAGTTGCCTCATGTCTCAGAACCTAGTTAAGTCTCCTGTTACATACAGTATCATGCCAGTTATTGAGCCTACCCACCATTCAAGGGTGAAACATGAAACATACTCCCCTTTTAAATAATCAGAAACAAGGATCAAACTATGCAAAGAGTGAAATTAAATTTTAGCATTTCAGTCATCGACAAGAGTTTGACCTAATCTTTTAATATCTGTCCCTAAGCTAGATATTTACTCAAATATGAAAACTGGAGATGCTCACATCAAAAGTTTAAGACAGATATGAAGCACCAAACTGAGCTGCAATATGCCTTCCTCCCTGTCACCCTTGTGAGTCTGCTAGGTGACCAAATGCCTGTCTCCATGACCTGCAATCAAGCAGAGGTTGCATTAAACATGAAATACTACTTCTAGATGACATTTCTATGGCAAACCATTAATGCACAGACAAGGAACTAAATCACAAGATTTTAAACTTTTTTAATTTGTCCAAGTAACATCATAATATTGCTCAAAAAACTCTGAGTAAGATTTTGGTTTTCCGAAAAGCTAGATTTCTGTTCTAGTTTCAGAAATTAATACAGTCATGAGACCACAGTCTCTCTGGACAATAGCAGGATATGTTCAAAGGCATCAAAAGTTGTCTGTTACCACATAGCTAAGAGAATTTCCAATGAGGTTCCAGCAGTTCTTATTGAAAACAGAAAGAGTCCCTTTGTTTCCTTCCTCTTTCTGGATCTTGTGTAACGTTGATTGTTCTTTCTCATGACAAACGTACAGGGATTACACTAAGACAACAGCAGCTGCAAAATATTTTTTTAGTTCAATAGTAAGATCACAGGATGCTATTTGTTTTGCAAGAATGGCTAATTTGAATAACTAAAAATATATACATTCGCACTCTCATACAATGGGGAGATTCTGAAGTCAGGTTTTAAGTAAAACCAGCATAAATTACTCACTGGTACACGAACAGAAGGGATTTGCCCAGAGAGAAAAAAAATGGTGATTTTTTTTTTGGTTGGTTGGTTTTTGGTGGTTTTTTTTTGGTGTGTGTTGTTTGTTGTTGTGGGTGTGTGTTTTTTTTTTCTTTTTCTTTTTAAAGCTAGCTGTAGAAGAAAATTGTGTTAAATCTGATCTACCCCCACGTTTCATGTAGGAAATATTCATTACATGTCATATGCCCAAACTGTCCCCTTCACTCACCGAATATGAAAAGCTTGCTACAACATTACTGTAACCACAGGATAAGTACTGTCAGAAGAAGTTTTTCATTATTGAAGAATCCATGTAGACAGTAAAAGTTACTAGGCATTAGCTTTATGAGCAGCTCTAGCTCATATAGCTTTACAAAACCTGATTAACATGGTTCCAACCACACTTCAATTAGCTAACCTGGTTAACTTCATCATTTTTCTGTGGAACCGTCCAGATAAAGCCAAAACAAACTACCCTGAAAACAAGTCCCGTTGAATTTTTAGGTTTAATAATTCAGTACTACTCTTTTTGCTTAGCTAAACAGCAGAATAGCCTTTAGCTTTTTTCAATTTATATTCTGTAGCTTTCTATGATACAGAACTCTAAGCCAAAAAAGCAGAGCAGTGTCTGCTTTTCCTTCGAAGCATAGTTTTAACTCTTTTCAAAAATGTTTAGGGTTGACATTAGCACTGAAAGTCAGTCTTGCCAAAAACAGCATAAAAATTCAACCCCCATAGAGCAACCAAAACCTCAAACAGTTTAGCCAATTTAAAAGCTTTAAAAAGACAAGGAAGGGAAGTATTTTAAATTTGGTGCCAGTATTTAATCCTTACACACACACCCCCCTTTGACAAAATAGAAAACAAGGTAATCCTTGTAAATCCGTCTCAGGCTTATTGCAATTAATACTGTTCTTTTTCAAAACAAAACTTCTTACAGTCATCATGCATTCTTTTGCCATATGTAAAGCTCCTTTATGCATCTGATTCTCAATTGTCACTAACTCTTAACCCTTGACTTAGTAGTAAGCGGTTCAGTCCTCCAGGTTATGAGTATACATTGCATTACTACTTTATCTTAGTCAAACAAAGGCCAAAACTGCCTAAAATGGAAATACAAAAATGATGACACTGTATTTGTCCATGTTAAAAATTCCAGGTTTCATGCAAGCTACTTCACAGCAAAGCACTGTACATGACTGTCAAACTTGTGATGAATTAAACACACATTTCATATAAGGAAACATCATTACACAACGCATCCAGTATTTTAAGAGTAATTTTATAATTTTCATTTATGATACACTGTCACGCTGTTCTATTTTAGATAAAGAGAAGGGAAAGGTGAATCATGCAGTACTGCAAACAAGTTTCATCACTGAAAACAGATCAGCTATTTATAAAAAAGGCATTGGTATTTTTCTAATGTTATATTTACCTCATTAGAGGGGGATGCAGGAGATGTGAAAATTGTCTTCCAATAGGACCAAACAAACATGACAAACGACAGATGAAAAACCACCAGGTAGACAACTGCAATAAAATACAAATAAGAGTTCAGTGAATATAGCTGAAAAGAACAAGAAATAAAATCCCTGATCTTTGATGAGCGCGAAACTACCACACTATGAATCACCTGATAAAATTAAGGTATATTAAACCCTTTTCCCTAAGTAGACTTAGCACTCTAGGAGTGGTCACTTTAACAAAATTAAAAATCATCAAATGTGATGGTTGCTGTTCCTCAAGGAAATAATATGCTTTTACTTATGATTCCAAAACAGACTTCGAAGGGAAAAAACCCAAACCGACCAAAAAAACCCCCAACAAAACCAGAACTGAACACGTCTTCACCTGTGGCATGTAAGTGATTATCCTTTTTGGATAAAGAAAATGCTACAATTCCATTCTAGATGATAGTAAAGTATTTGATAATTGACCTATAGGATTCAATTTAATTTCTACTTCTAACAGAAACAGCACAGCATTATGCCATTGTAGAAGGCACTGGTCATCAATGACAGTAAAAACTCCAAACCGGGGGTTTGGAGAGGACTGCATGCCGGGATGAGAGCTGTCTGCAAGTTAAAAATTGTCCAAGTATCTTCTTTCAAATTGTCAGAGGAATATAATCCAGAAAAGTCCTGCTATTACAGCAGTGGCAACAAAACGTAGATGGCTTTAGTAGAGAGCTCAATCACTTTATGAATGGGTCTGTGTGATACGGTTGCCTTAAAGACTAGAAACCCAGACCTTATGATCCGGTAAGCTTCTTCCAATCTTGTTTCCTCTAACAGTTTCTTTTACCACTTGTCAAGAGGAAACAGATCAGTTGTGCCAGAGTAGTAAGCCTTAAAAAAGTCATCATACTAAATATTTACATTATCTTCACTTATATTATCTTCAGTTGCAGGAAGAAGGAAACCTGACCTACTTTCCCGTGCACATAAAGGGAGTCCTTTACGAAGCCATATGACATACTTCATGGATGGCAGAACAGGATCAAAACTTTGGAAACTTCCAACAGCTCAGAAAATGCTTGTGCACAGTCACAGAAGACATGGTCTTAATTTATCATCTTTCAGGATACTCATTGCTTGTTGCAGTAAAAAACCCAAACAAACTGTATTTGAGCTTTCTTCACAGAATTACGCTTTTTACCTTTGCTTCTGACTCCTCCAACCTTACAGTCAGATTTGGCAAATTTTCAGCTGTGGAGCTGACTGAAAAGGGAAGAAACAAAACCTTTTTTCTAAAGCCATCCTAAAATTGTCATCCTGATAGGAAAGAACTTGTGTATCCCTATACCAGGCACTGCATAATTAGAAATTGTCTTTTAATAAAAACATACCATATACATTCCAACATAATGTGGTTAAGCAATTAAAGCATGAGAAAATGGTTTGGAAAAGAGGAGAAAAGGACTCAAAATTAGAGTGGAATCAGCTGCACAGATCAGAGCTTCAGAAGAGAAAAGAGTGAGAGGAGTGGAATAGAAGGAAAGAGAAAACGAGACACGGGAGGGCAGGGCACGGCAAAACTTACGCAGTAAACAGTTCTATTCTGTCCATAAAAATCACACCCAGAATTCAGATTCTTTTGAAGGATTATTTTTAGTGCACACACAATACTCCAAATAGCAGAACATCAAAGTCTTGTCACAGGCTGTAAATGCCCCAACACCACACAGAGTAACAGGCACCAAGGCCGGCTGCAGCAAGGGTAAGGATCTACGCCACTGCTAGCAGTATTTACTAGAGAGAGGCAGCTCTTAAAGTGCTCTTGCAATAACTGAGATCTTGCAATCTGTCACCATCATTAAAAGCCAAGGGCCAACTCAAGGAAGAGCAAGACTTTCACAGCTGCACCAGTGACAGGCACCACCCAGTCTAGAGAAAGAGCCTGCAACTGGCAGTCCACACTGGCCCCGCACTGAGTAAATTCTTGCTTCTTTTCCCCCTCCTGTGCTGCCATTTGTACTGTGATAACAGGTATCCGTCCTGTCAGTGCTCCCCAAGAAATGAGAGGCAGGGAAGATACCATTTTTGAAGGCTTTAGTTATTGGCAGTCCATTTACCCACTGTTTTGGGTAGCAGTATCTCCTCTGCGGACTAATCCCTGAAGCATAGAATGACAGAATGGTTTGGGTTGGAAGGGACCTCAAAGATCATCTAGTCCCAACCTCCCTGCCATGGGCAGGGACACCCTCCAATACACCAGGTTGCTCAAAGCCCCATCCAACCTGGCCTTGAACACTTCCAGGGATGGGGCATCCACAGCTTCTCTGGGGAACCTGTTCCAGTGCCTCACCACCCTCAGAGTGAAGAATTTCTTCCTTAGATCTAATCTAAATCTGCCCTCTTTCAGTTTAAAGCCATTGCCCCTTGTCTTATCACCATATACTCCTTGTAAAAAGTTTCTCTCCAGCTTTCCTGTAGGCCCCCTTTAAGTACTGGAAGGCTGCTATAAGATCACCCCAGAGCCTTCTCTTCTCCAGGCTGAACAGCCCCAACTCTCTTGCATTAGTTTCCCACACAAATATAAACCAACCTCATTCCTATTCAGCTCACTTTCTTCTAATTACAAGTTAGATGGAAAATATGTTGAAAACCTCACAACCCAATATCTGCCAGTTTAGCCAGACTTAGAGTCATAAGGAATGCCTGTCATAATGTCATAAGGGAATCAAGGATTCTTGGTGCCATGCTGTGACCAAGTGGAGACACTTCTCTTTAAAAGCACCAATGCATATTAAATCATAATTTATGCCTTTAGGAGGACAATGTCTTAAGACATGCTCTTAGAATCCTCCTAAAATATGCTCCTAAAATAGCCCTCCTAAGACCTGTCCTTAACATCCTTTTCTGAATCATTCTTAATACTACTTTCAAGACAGAGTCAGATTACAGAGATGTAATAATATATAACAGAAGTTTATTACATTGTTAAGAGAGATTCAGAGTTGACTTTATTCCCCTATCCTAATGGATATAAATCTACACAAGAATATGAAATTAAAGAAACAATTTGCCTTAACGAGGTGAAGAAATTGCCACTAATTTAATCAAAAGTTGTAATTAAGTCCTGGAGTAAAAGGATTTGAACACAGTACACCGAAATATGGAGCAAAATATATTTGCTAAGATGCACTTTATTGATTTTCATAGCAATGTTACTGGTACTTTGGCCTTTTGACTCTTCTGACATTATTTCCTGGCTATTGTGAGTTATCTTACAAGATCTTTACAAAACTTATGATAGCTTTCATTTCAAATGAAAAAAAAAGACTTCGCATCTCATTTGAAGATCAATCTCCATGGTAAAGAAATTAATGCATGCAGGATGCCTGTGACATGCTTTAGAACTGAAGGTGCAAAAAGCATGCAGGTGACAGCTATTAAAAGCCTCATAGTCAGATTCCAACAGTACTGTCAGTATCATTAATTAGTCAAGCATTTTTCTTCTCTGGTAGATTTAAGAGCACCTGCTTCAGTCAGGCAGGTACCACATTTGTATTAAAGCCAGAGATCTGACTATGCAACACCAACACCACTGCTCTGCCAGGCTTCCTTAACTAAGACATGGATCTTGCCTTTCTGGAAGAAACTAGAAAGTGAAACTGATTCTTATACAGGTCAACAGTAAAGCACAGCAGCAATCTGCAGAATTTTGTGACTTCTAGGTGAAGCCCAGCTGTGCAAAGTGATGTAAAAATCTGGGGTAAGACAAAGGTCTCATCTTGAACGGCCTATAGTTTGTTTTGAATGTTTTCCCACTCTTTCACTTCTTCATTAGAAGATGAAAGAAGATAGATTCTATGAAGGTTCCTTCCTTCCTTTCACAGTGTTCTCCTGGATGTTTCCTACCAGGAAGAAAACTGCTAGATTAGCTCCGAATTCTATGCTCTTTTGCAAAAATATTTAAGAGATGAGAGCCTCTTACTTGCGGTCTCACACTCGGAAGACAGCTCTCTGTGGATAGTCAAAATGTAAATCTATGCTTAATCTACCATTAATGTCCCCCAGTAAGCTGAAATAACTCCCAAACAGATATCCCATCAATCATTTGTATTTCTACAGGGGGAAAAAAAACAGTTTTATTGAAAACCTTTGTATTTTGAACTTCTGGAATCATCCTTTATACTACTTTTTGTTCTCAATTAAAAGAAGTGGCAGAGCAAGAATGCTGGGACTTTTTTGGTCAGTTTGTATCCCTATAAGTACTACCCACTGTGGCGTACACTTGCCAAAGCCAATACAGAGACTTAAGTAACGTTTGTCAAAACAAGGCCTTAGCCACTTCACCTGGAAATTGGAAATTATTATCTGCAGCCACTTTTGAAATGGCTGTGTTTTGCACAGTTCTAACCAGTCCTAAAGAACAGAGTTCCGAAGAATTTGGTAAGCTGTTTGGAAAACAGCAAGCAGTAGAACAACAATTCTTCCTCTTCCAAAAGTCTTTCAGGTCATAGAGTCTCTTCAGGAATAAACAGAAAGTGGAATTTTGGATCTGCTGCAGTTGCTCCTCTCTTCTTTTCTGTTCTTAGAAGGTACCCATTTAAAAATATTTGCAAACCTAACTTATAGTTGCGTTACTCACAGTCTTCTTGTCATTCCAAGCTTGTGGTACTAGAAGCTAAACAGACTCAACCTCACAATATTTACCTTGTTTCTTAGCACTATTCTACTCACTACACAGAGCTAACACATAAAGAAGTACATTTAAAATCTATGTCCCTTAAGACTTGTGTGCAACAAAACTATTCACATCTTCAAAAAAAAAAAAAATTTACCTTTTTCTGCAGTTGAAGAAATAGTAACTGGAAGAGAAAAAAAAAGATACATGGTAAGTAAATTCATATTGAATCAAAAGTTTGGCTAGAAGTGAGGTATACAACATAGCTGACTTGTTCCAAAAAGTACTTCAGGTGTCAGCAGAGCCTCCCTACCCTCCTCTGGGATAAAAGAGGAGTTACTGTTCCTAGTGCCAGCCTTTCAGCCTGGGTGAGTCAGTGGAAGAGCTGAAGAGATCCAGCTCCCTGCGCTAACCAAGTGAGCACGCTCCTTTTCACAGACATTAATTAGATAATAATTTATGCATGTTTCTCATCAGATCTGCACCTAGCAGTTTCCTGAGGCATGTCAACAACTAGGCCAACAATGTACCATTGGAAAGCAGAAAATGGAATAAAAGTTGTTCTTATAGAAGTCCCTGTGAAACTGTTATATGCAAGCTACTCCCCTTTCTTTTTTTTCCTACCACTTCTCTCTTCCTGTCACATGCTATTTTTGACTTTTTTCCCCTGACCTGAATTCTTCAGACATAGTTAAACCTCTCCACTTCCTTCTCTCCTATATCCTCATTTCCTTTTATCCCACCAGCAAATTCTATTGTTCAAATCTACCTTGTACACTGCCTGACTAGTACATCCTCCTGCCTTCAGGCTTCTCCAAAACCTTCACGCTTCATTCATCAGTTCAGGTAAGATGCTGAACAGAGAGCTGCTGTACTTAATGGGTCGCTTTGTTCGTATCACTCCCCTTGCTGGATCTCTTCTTTAGACACTGAATTCCTGAAATTCTATGAGGAAAGGATATTTACCTGACTCTTTTTCTTATACAGCAAATTTAAGCTTCTGGTCATCAGCATGAGCAAAAAGGTTAACAGAGCACACCTCGTCTACTGCAGTTGACCTCACTCCACATTGTATCCTCTCTCTCAGCTCTGACGTTTCTACCATCGTCACTCTGTGCCAGTTCAAAGGAGCTTTTTCCTGATGCACGCCAGAGTCTTAAATCTGCCTGGCTTCAGTATGCATTGCAGAGTTCCTTCTGAAGGGTTGCTTTTGTCACAGACGTGGCATATATCTCACTTAACTGCAGATATCTATAGTAAAGGGGCCTGCAACTATATTATGCAACCATGCCTCTTTTTATAGTCCACAAGAGGCATAATGAGGTGATATCTCAATGTATAGATGACTCCTTTTTGTTCAGATATGTAGGGTGTTTTTTGTGGGTTTGTTTTTTTTTTTTTTTCTTTTTCTTTCTCCCCCTCCCCCTTCCTTAAACTATCCACTCTGTCCATGGAAGCCTCTACAAATTTAATGAAAAAGGTTCTGGTTCCTTCCACCTAAAGAAGGAAGAAATTACCATTCAGAAGAGAACAAGGTTGTCTTCAACCTAAAGGAGGTCAAGCCTAAAGAATAGCTTAATTTCACATTAGTTACGCATACTTGCACATCCTCCTCCCGTGTTTCTGTCGGAAACAGGGACACAATGCACACAGAAAAACAGACCCGAAGCACCCAATTACCTGCAAAGTATGCATGTAAATATAAGAACAGGTCCAGTTGTATCATGATACAGTCTCAGTACTACTTAAGGGCACGCTATAGAAGCCGCGTTTCTTTTAAAGCAAATCCCAGGAGTGTTTTTGCTTGAAATGTTACTAATGTGTTAGTTCTCCAGTTAAAACTTTTTCAACAAAACAAGCAGAAGATGAAATCATTAAAACAGTGAAAAGTAAAACAAGCTTGCTGAGTAGGGTTGTTTGCTCAACTTAAAAAAAAAAATTAAAAGTAATTTTGATTAAGCTTTGTATTTGGCTCCTCATATATCTTAAGTAAACACCTTTGCACACAGCTGGACAAACATATTTCCCTAGATAAGAAATTAAAAAATTCTTAATTATCCTCTAACGGGATGAGAGAACATCGTTATCTATAAAACTACAGGAAATTTTTTTTACGTAATTCTGGTTAAAGCACTTCATAATCTGTAGCCTCATTTCTGCTCTCAGTACAAAACAACATTGTGAGCCAAATTTGATGTTTGAAGACTCAAAATAATGAACAGTCTTTTATATGCAGACAAAAAAAGCTTAAGATTATATCACCTGTGAGACTTCATCAAAAAGTTCCCTAAATAAACTTCATAAAAATTAATTAAAGCTTCATAGCACCAGGAAGATAATTTTTGCTTTCATACCTAGGTCCCTTAGGTCAGAATGCAGTTATTAGACTGTGCAGAACAACTGTAGTTTGGCAAACTCCTGCAGTTTGAGGTAAAAGCCAACACTGAAATACCTGTGATTTTCATCCTATATTATCTTCCTTGAATGAAATAAAAGATGATCAGTTTTCTTCTGCCTCAGAAGTTCATGCAAGTGTTTGTTTCTATTCCTTTCACCATTGTTATTCCCATTACCAGATAGATTAAATGAACAACAATCCTACTACTTGTTCAAATTCACTCAGCAAATGGCAAATCAACAGTTTTACAGGATCTTCATACTACAAAGCAAAGCCTTCCTTTAAGTAAGTTAATATTTAATCTTTACATAAACCAGACCTTTAAGTATTTGCTAGGCTGGCAATGTAACAAGCAGCTTTATACCATCAAGAAATCAATTATAGCTTTTGAACTCTGGTTCAGGAAAAACAAACACAGAACGAGACATTATCATTGTGTCCTACCATTCCTGGCCTGTAGTTTCAGTTGCAAGCATAGCTCTCTTGCTTTTCTCCTCTGCTGTTTCTAACTACTTAGACATTGCCATCAGGTTCCGCTAAATTAACAGCATTTTCACTTTAAACATTTCTAAAACACAGTTTCTTGTTTAAGGGGTGGGGTGGGGGAAATAAGCACTGCATATGATTTACATGTTTGGATGTATCGCACAAGTTAGTGTCTTCAGCTCTGCAGTCAACACAAACCTGTACATATTTCAGAAATGTAAGCATTGTTCTCTTGAGGATTTTAAAATATATCCCCATATCAGCTGTCCTGGTTTCAGCTGGGACAGAGTTAGCTCTTCTTTTTAGCAGCTAGAAGAGCTCCGTGTTTTGGTTTTAGTCTGAGACTTGCTCTGAGAACGCTGACAGCACACTGATGTTTACAGTTGGCACTGAGGTCTCAGGGACTTTTCAGCTTCCCATGTTTTTGCCAGTGTGCAGGAGCACAACAGGATAGGGGGGGAGCATAGCCAGGACAGGTGGTCCACAACTCTCCTTACGATTTGTACTTAGACTTAGGATTGAGACCAAACTGGCCAATTAGTATTCCATATCACGCAGCATCATGCCCAGTATAAAAATGAGGGTCAGCTGGAAAGAAGGGCCTTTGCTCTTTCGGGACTCTCACTTTCGGACTCTCGGAGTGCTCTGTCTTGCTCTCTCTCTCTTCTCAGGCCTCTCGCTTGTCCAGGATTGCGGTATCGGGACTCATCTGTTTTGGGATTCGGGACGAGACGGGCCACGGTCAAGGGGTGGTGAGCAATTACACCGTACATCACTTGATCGTATATATTTATCATTTTATATATCTGTATATATATAGGTAGCAATAGTAGTAAATTGTTCTTATCTCAACCCACGGGTCTCTTTTCTTTTTCTCCTTTATTTCCCTTCCTCATCCCTAGGGTGGGGGAGGGTAAGCAAGCTGTTGTGAGGAGTTTAGTTGCTGAAGCGGCCTAAACCACGACATCAGTCTATTGCTCAACCACAAAAGAAAAAATAAGAGCAAAAATATTCTTAGGATGGGCTTCTCAATATTAAGTTTCTGGTTTCTCAATCAGACTTACAAAGTTCTAGCCAGATATTGCTAGGGAAGGATAAAAAAACAAGACTAGACAGTGAAAGCTGCAGTTCACTTCATTGCAAAGAGCTCAGAAGCAGGCACTCACATGCTCACGCGCACAGTTTCCACAACGGCCTCATAACTGCAAAGGATTCAATGTCTCAGCATTACAGCACCAAGCAAGTCCAATGACGTGAATGAGCCCCGTCTGCCTGACTGCAGCACAGAGCTTTACCTTGGCCACCTCCAGGGTTCCCAAAACCAACCCGGCTAAGGAAGGGGCTTAGCAAAGCCTGCCTGTGAAGACAGGTAAACTGGCCTACACTGAACTTCACGCTGCTGCATCTTGTCCAGGGACATACAGGGCTGATACTCTCTGCTAGCTGGTCCTGAACCGCTGAGCAGCTTACACGTGGGACCTCCCAACGCTCTGGGGCCACTGCAATATGAAGCACACAAAACTAAGTATGTGGTTTCACTTTCTACAGACTACTACCTCGAAAATATATGAGATAGCCTTTTATTAGGCTAGATTCAAATGTACTTTTTAACTTAGTCAGCTTAGAGGACAAGCAGAAATTCCAGGTTTGACCTCAGCAGAGGAAAAAAGTTCTCTTAGTTTTGATTTAGACATCTAGCATCACCCCTGGCAGCAAAGAAACTTTTTCCTTCGTGACCCTACTTGTCCATTGCACCTCTTTCTAGATACTCTTCCTTACATTGTTGTCTGTTATCTTTCATCTCACCTATGTCACAGGAATGAGACACGGAAGCCTACAGATTATCACAGGAAACAATCCTGCAGACATAGAGACATCATTAGTTGTATAACAAATGAGACTGGGGGGAAAAATGTCATTTGTCGGAAGCATTCTTCTTGGAATATGAACTGACAGTGGTGCAAGTTTCAGAAAGCTTTGGAGAATTTTTAAAGCTGTTTCAAGGAAACCTCCCAGAAATCTTGGAAGAATAAGAATGTTTAAGGAGCTGGCTTGCTTTCAGTTTCAGGCTTATTTACAGGATTGCTATGAAGTATTCAAGCACCTTCCAAATCACTGCATAATAGGAAAAAAAAATGAAAATCTCTTTATTCTGAGGCAGAGGTGGAATGATCTGCCAAGACCTTGCCTTTGACCTTGGAAGAAAAAAAACTCACCACTCTACAAAACCCACACACCACATCTCTCCTAAAAGACATATTCCAATCAAAGTCAGATATGCTCCTTGCAGAGCAAGAAATTCAACAACTCATGTAGAAGTATAGAAAAGGAAAAGAACTGATCTTGTTACTGATGTGCTATGTTTATTTCACCCCATCCCCTCCCACAATGGCTCCTAGCAGGAGTCATACTTCGGATATTACAGCCTTTTCCACGAATCAAAAGAGTAACATTCAAATTTTGGCTGACATTACTCATGGGTGGGAAGAAAGAGTGATAAAACATGCAATTCCATCCCTTCACCAGGCATACAGCCTTAACATTTCTCAGTTTTTAAGGAAAAGGGTTAATATATATATATATATATGCATGCATACGCACACACACACGTATATATGTTTCCAGAAGTTACCAGTACTTAAACTCAACAGAAACTCCCCAAAGGCATTACCCTATCTGCAAAGGCAAGCACCACTGACATTATCCCAAGTTTTTAATTTGTTCAGAGAATGGCATTTAATTGAAAGCAAAACTTAGATTTATGGTAATGTAATTTGCATTTGCAAATGCAGACCTTAATCACTCACAAGAAGATGGTAGAAACATTACTTACTGACACAAGTGGGACAATGAGTGAATTTCCTTGAGCAAATACTCATCTGACTTCTGTAATGGGGCAGCACCAGAGCATGAAGACCTCAGCACTGCTCCACTGTTCTCTCAAAGTCGTAATTCTGTGACCTTTCCACACTGAGCTATTTCTTATTTCCTGACTGGCAGGCACCCACTAGGTGCTTTCCTCACTAGGCAGCAGGGAGTTGTTTTTAGACAAATGACTCAAGATGACTGCGTTGACAGCATAATGTAGCCAAAAGCCAACGCAGGAAGATGCTGCCAGGTCCCTGCCAAAAGGCTACGGGGGCCCAGGAACTGCACACGTGACTTGCCACCAGCTGGAACGAACACCCTCTGCAGAAATTTGAGCCATACAAACCTAGAACTGTTTTATCTTCATATGGTGCTAGATTGATGCACTTTTTTACTCCAGGAACAGGACACAGGTTTCCCCTCAATGCACTGCCAGGTCATTCAGAAATTAAGGTAGCACTGCCCGGGGGCTGGTCTGCCACACGGATGCACCATCACCAGGTCTAACACAACACTTGTCTCAGAGGCATGACCTGCAGTGGACAACTCTTGCACAAGGGTGTATGAAGTTACCTCTATCAACCATCTTCCCACTCCCCTCCAGCAGACAGACAGCAGAAGCGGGCACTTGCCTTCTCAGACGCTTCAGCTCAGGTCTGAGCTACCAACGAAGGCAAGTCTCAGTGACCACAAACAGCAGGGAACTGCAGTGACAAAGGGGGAATGCTGTCCTGGGTTACGCACAGTCAGTCATGGGAGGGAAAAGAAACCCTGCCAGGGCCACCCAGGCCTTCAAGCGGTGCAGCCATTTCCACAAGCACAGGAGCCGGAGCCCAAACTCCTCATGCACAGTGTGTGCAGCAACATCACTTCAGCGAACTACTTTGCCATTTCAAGTGATCACAAGATGATGCCTTCAAAGGCACCGCAGGGAGCGTGGTGGGGGAGAAATCTGAGGTGGGAGAAGAAGAGAGGAAGAAAATGCAGCCAGGGCAGAGACACCTTGCTGCCGGGGCCGGGGGGAAGGTCTGTTGTTTACCGCCCCACGTTTTCTATGGTCATGACCGCCATGCCCATTGCTACAGGATTCAAAGCAGCATTATCACAGGGAGAGCTAAAATGAATTAATAAGACAGCTCAAGCTGCACTGCAGACCTTTGTTATTTGTTACCAGCCATCCTTACAATTTGTTATATGGTTAAAACAATATTAACACAATTGTTTCACTGTAACGAGTAATTTAGAGCAGCCAGAGGCTTGCTGCGCAGAAAACGTTCTCTTATCACAGTAACAAAGGAGTTTTTTATTTAGCCAAGGTCTTTTCATCCTCAATGCAGAGAGCATGTGCATAAATACAAACAGGGCTACAGCAGAAATTAGCATAATCAATGCAAGATACTCCTTGGGGTACCGACTTACATTTAGCGATGAATTAAGCTATGAAAACTGAAGATTTCTGCTGTATATTCTGTGAAAAGAATATTCTGTGCTACCACTTCCACTGTCCAAAACCACAGCTATGAAGGCAGCTGACTTCTGGAACCCATAAAATCCTACAGATGACTCCTTACCTCTGCCTCTGCAAAACATTCTTAAAAGATATACCAAAAGCCTCCTAATGGTCTTCTCACCTAGAGCGTCTGCATGTTTTAAACAATTTCAAAACCAAGAGTTACACTTGGTTAGCACGCAGGAGGAAGTGTTGCCAGGTCTTAACCTCACAGTCCCACACTTGTGTCCGCACTAAGAACCATAATGTATTAAGAGATGCATGGGCCCAAATAACTAAAGGCTTTTTTTCTGCATATGAAGTGAGCATTCAGCTGCAGCAACATACCAGGTTTGTTGTCCCTGAAAAGCCCTATTCCCTGAGAAGCACTATTGACTTTCAATTTACCATAATTGCCCAAAGAAACCTAATGTAACTTGATTTTCTTCAGCTATTTAATCACTATTGCCACTGCTCATTCCATTTGCATTTTGATGGATTTGTAAGCCCTAGCATTACTTCTACACGCTTTCCTCAGCTGCTTACTGGAATTATTGGACTGTGTTCATTCAGATCTTTCCGAAAAATTCCACTTTATCATAACAATAACAGCTTCATCGCTCAGTAATTTGGAAGTGCTGCACATAAGTTGTTTCCAATATTGCCTCTTGAAAGACAAAGAGAGCTCTTACTTACAAGTCAGTGAGCTGTGCTCCCTCTGGCACAAGGGGAATGGGAAAAAAACAGAATCGGCAGAAAGGCATGGAAACTCAGAAGCATCTGAGTGGAGCTAGCTTATGTCCACATCACTAATTAATTACATTTACATTTGAAGGAGGGGTATTTACACTCAGGCAGGCCAGATCAAGCTCATAGTAACACTACATTCAAGTATCTGGATTTGTGAAAGGGCTTTTTGTTTTACAACTAACTCCACTAGTTAAGACTTGCAAGAGACAGAGACACAAACATGATAATTAGCTGGTGTTGACAGAATGCTAGTTTTATGTGTGGTACAGAGTTGTCTTATACAAAAGATTAGGTGTTCTGCAGGTAATGCTAGAAACCATCAGTATATTTAAAGTAAAACAAACAAACAAAAAACCCTATCCAATGAAAAAAACAACAACATACAATTCATTCTTGTAACAGAATTTTTCAGGTAATTAAGGAGTTATCATTTCTTTTCAAAAAAAGAGAACACTTTCACTAACTTGTGGTTTTAACTGACAGTCAATACCTGCCTTGAATGTTAAGGTCACTCAAAGCTGAGTGTCTTATGGCTCAGGACGCTACTAGTGAATCCATTTACTTCTATTCTAGACAGATGAAAAGAGAGTGACAGTCTTTATTTAACTATCCCACACAGCTGTGAGGTATGACAGCAGGAGTGCACAAGCGTCAGTTCACGGGGAACAAAAATTCCAGACACGGCTGCTGTGACCTGCAGACGTGAACCACTGCTTGGTGGTGAGATCCATCAGCTCACGGTAGGGATCCGCTTTGTTAATCAGGCACCCTTCTTTGCATTTGCCTTCAGAAGCTTCCAAAACCAGTTGCCTCCTTACTTACTTACTGACCCTGCTTGCAACAAGTGTTTCCTCAAATATTAGGATAAAACCTCCTTGCAAAACGCCACGGATAAAAATCTCTGTGCAAAACGCCACGGATAAAAACCTCCTTGGAAATCTCATTACAAAGTATTAGGCACGCTGTTTTCTGAGAGAAGGATTTTGCTGCTGCTGCCAAGTTCATTGGCTAATGGGAGAAATTAAACTGCCCAGCAAGCTGACCTCCTCTCATGCATTAGGTCACTGGATTCCTCAAACGAAGTTTTAAGTTCAATTTTTTTGTAGCACTGGTCAAGATTGATTGGTATTTGCCACTTGAGATCAAATGTGGAACTACCCGTGACAGGAAGAGCTAATTTTCTGCCAAAAACACATTAATAGCAGCCAGTAATGTAATTTACATGAACTCTTATCAAGGTACTACTAAGCCAAGCTTTTGAACAGAGCCCGTTAAGGAATTTTTATTTTGAAAAACATGTCATTTAAAAACATGTCTAAGAGTTGTGGGAAAGTTTAATGGTGCAGAATTCATGTCTTCAACATACCAGATTTGTAAATATTAATAAATATTTAATACTTTATGTTTATTATTAAATTATTTATGAAATAAATAAAGGTTCAAAAACTTCCCATGGCGATTTAGAGAATCTGTCCATATATGGCTTATCAAATTGGTTGATAACAAATGCTGCCATCTTTTGATGCTGGAAGCTTTGCTTCTTATTCTTCTTGCAAAACAAAATGTCACTCATTAAACCTTACTTGGATTTAAATATCTCAGGACAAACCTTGACTGTAGCTAAAGCTACTTCTTCTAGTTTATTTGCAAAAAGGAAGACATAACCAGCAACTCTCCAGGAACATTACAAAAGAACCAGGTGCTGCAGAGAGGAAAAAAACATCAGGAGTAACAGGACAGCAAGTTTTGGCCAGAGAATAGGATGAGAAGGACGTGGTTTTGTTGCACTGCATCTCATTTAACTACCAGACCACTTAGGAACATGAAAAAGTGACAGCACAAAGACTGCACAAGCCACTGCAAAGGGATTTTTGGATACCCTAGAAGATCTATACTAGAACTTAAAAGTACTGCAGAGCAAACAGAGAAGCATACAAAAGAGCATAGCATATCATCCATATGGCTCTCATTCAGTAAATATTGTTTCCAATAAATAAATAAATAAATAAAATCCTCAGAGCTCACCTGCCTGCTGACAGTTCACCACATGTTCTTGGAAGCATCAATTCAAGACTCTGTGAAGAGCTCAGCTGAAACACTGTAAATCCTAATGCAATGTGTGCCAGGGGAAGAAACAGCACTGCCTACTGCACCTCAGAGATGCATTAGGGCTCCCATGGCAAAGCGCTGGATGTAACACAGCAGGACTGGCAAACTGCCTAGCAAGAAATGAGTACGGTTTGATGTATGCATGACACTTACCAAGAGAATTAACTTTTGCTGTCATCTTCCTAGGATATCACGTTTCGCAATACAGTTGTAAGATAATCTACGTTTGCAGGTGAAGTACTTGAGAGCGGTACACTGGTGGGAAATAATGTTTGTGAAGAACAAGAGCTTACTGCTGCTTGTTTAGCACATAAGTCAGGAACCACACCGTTATGGAAAGTTAGATCAGGAAAGTGACTACTTCTAAACATGTACTACTAAGGGCAAGGTGGCCCAGACCCTTAAACCTGCTGCCTCCTGAGAAGCCACACAGAAACATAAACCAGGATGGGATCAGGAGGTGCAGTGACTTGCCTAAAGACTCCAGAGAAACCATGCAGCAAGAGGAGAGCACTGTCACACAGTAGGAAAGGAGACTATCACAAAACCAGGCAGCTGAGGCATGGCAGCACTGCTCCCGATGCCCTCTATGTGCCTAAGAGCTCTCCCAGACGTGCGTTTCTGCTTGCAAACAGATCCCTGTTTCCAGTCCTAACAGGTCTTTGGCAACAGTTTCCCAAGTGGCTCTGCAAGTGTGGGAAGAAAGGAGAAACACAGGACCTTTACAAGTTTGAGGAAGTCAATAGAAAAAAGCCACACAAAGAGAAAATAGCTGAATCTAGTGCTCAATGGTCTCTAACTTTCCCTTTGTCTAAATTATGATTTATTTAAAAAGTTGAAGCCTATCCTCTGCACCAGTTACTGCTTTAGCTTTATCTCAGCAGGTACCTACCCTGCAACACAACAAAATCTCTGTATGCAATTACCAGACTGAACTCAAGCATTTTTTTATATATAATTATTAAAAAAAAATAATCATTAAGGAGCAACAGATTAAACCGATAAATATATATACACACAAAAATCCTATGCACAACTTGCATCCTTTTCCAGATACTATAAAAAAAAAGACCTGCATGTTAGTTACATAGGATTTTTTGAAACAGAACAGAAATCAAATTTTGCTGTTTTAGGCTCCTTTGCAGTGTTCAGGTAAGTCTGCATGTCACAAACTCACAGACGTGAAAGCCTTCAGGTACCATCAATACCGGCATTATGGAAATACACTTCACTTCTCTGTTTCTCTAATCCAAACTTGACAAACCTAAAAGCTGTGGCTACTTGTCAAGAAGCATGGTACAGTAACAGGTTCTCTGCACCCACACCATGACAAGGCAGTAGCCGAGGCACTTAATCTAAGTTTTAAGTCTACCACAGACAACTGCAAACCAGCTTATAAAATAACTGTCTGCTTAGGTCTCTTCAAAGTAATGTCTTTTCCTCTCAAGGTTGCTTAGATCTAATCTAAATTTTGTTACATTCTCTCTGCAATGGCAGCTGGCCTAATTACAGATGAATTATGATGTCCATCTCTAAAATTTTTTGCCCTAAATAGGCTACAAAAAAAAAAAAAAGCAACAACCAAAAAAACCCCAAACAAACAGCTATTTCAAACAGCTATTTCCCTGCTTAGCACTTCAAATAATATGCATAATAATTCCTCACTCTGGAGACAAACACACATCAGGATGCATAACAAAAATACCACAAACAAAAAAACCCTGCATAAAATCCTCACTCGATCTCTCTGAAAATCATATGATTAAAATGGTTCGGTGCTTCACATTTAAGACAATGCTGCACCACATATAGCATCAGAGAGCGCACTGCAGGAACTGCTAAGGCAAAGCACGCTGTTCATGTGATCCAGTTCTCTTCCACAATCTCCTAAGACAATTTTAATAGTCAAAAGGGAACATGAATAAGGAACGGATGAGCCATTTGGTCTTTCGAAAAAAAGGAAAAGCAGAGGCTTGAAATGCTGCAGAGGAGGGAACTTGTTTTTTAGCACAGATAAGAGAAGACAGTCAAAGGTTACGTAGGAGGCACTCGACTGAGGATTGGGTGGAGGGAGCAGAAGAGGGGGGAAAAATCTGGGTTTTTTTCTTGACCCAGGGCAGGAAGAGTTAAGCACATCCCACAGAAAACAATTTAGTGACAGCAGAAGGAGTTAATATTGAGGAAGTGGCTAAAAGAATACAAGTATTTGTTGTGGTATCATTACCCCTTTTATACGTCATTTACCTTGGTGGAGATTGAGCTCACTGAGAAAAGTGGCCTGTGGTTAATTCTCAAATGTTTCTATTAAATTTAATACATACTAATGAGAGAAAAATGGATACTCTTGTCCTGTTACAGGAAGAATATGCACCAGATAGAAAGGAGTTCATGACTGAGTTGAAAATTCCAGAAAAGCTGTTTCAGCAAACTCAGGAACCTATAGTTCATAACTCTTGTAAGGAAAGTACATGTTAAACCAGCATAAACTCTTACAGTTGTAAGAAACTGTTGAACAAAAAGAGTTGGATAAACACTGATGTATTGAATCGGTGAAAAACAAATGCCACGAACCCTCAGCATTTACGTGCCCAATTTTAGACAGACAACCAGGATTTATCCTGCTCCCTTTTTTCATCACAGGCAATCTGAAGTTCTAAAAGTAAAAGCAGATACAGTGCCATCCAAGTGTCTCACCTGCCACAGATGTATGAGAACTCAGCTCGGATAGCCATCTTTTTAACACCGTAAATTCTTTGATTATGGAAAGCATGTCTACATTAACTCATAAAAATATAAGCTTCAAGAGAACAAAGTTTTACTTACTTAAATTTCAATAGACAGCAGAACCTGAAGTTCACAGTATGCAGAGGGTCAATGACCTCAAAGTAATGTCTACTGAAAACGTACATATGAAATTCTGGTCCTTTTCCCATAGTGTCTTGTAGGAAAACTGGGAGACTAGTAAGTGATGAAGTAACGTAAAACCCTTGATTAAAAATGAAAGTGACTTTTTAGTTCACTCTTCTAACTCTAAAGCCATACAGAAAGCTCCTACTGTTGTTACCACAGAAAAATTTGAGAGAAGTTATTTTTCATAACCTTAAATACCCATATTATCTAAGCCCCCTCCAACTACGAACAAAAGCTTTATAGTCCACATCTAAAAGGCAGTAAGGAAGCGCTGCAGCAAAGAGCGATCCCAGCTTCAAGAAGACAGTAACACCACAAGCAGAGTTCCTGCTGCGGGTGTAGACACTTGTGCTCAGCTCCCTGCTTTCCCTAAGCCCCTTCCCTCCCCTACTCCAAAGCCATCCTGCCCACGGACCAGTTTCGGCCAAGTTTTGAAGCTCAGTGGAGGTTCTGCACTATATATATGCCAGTAAGTTTCACCAAAGCTGTTGCATGGGTAGAACAGACAGGTGCACACTCCCTGTTAGGAAATAGTTGCTCTGAGCTCAGGTGCTTATTTTCTGCCCGGCCCCCTGGCAAGCTAATCAATACCACCAAACTGGCCACCACACCACACCTCCTTTTGACCCAATGGTAACTAGAGATCAAGGAAAGATGCCAACTACTGCAGAGCTGTCATGAATGGTTTAGCAGATACAGGGGAAAACCGATGACGGAGGGTTGGGGCTGGGGTGGGCACTGCAGATAGAGGGCTGGGAGGGAGAAGGCAGATGTAGACCTTCTGCTGGCAGAAGAGTAGGAAGAGCAGACACAAGACGACTCTCCAAGAAATCAGGCTGACTAGTTCTGTTGCTCTTGGAACAATTTTTTCATCATAGGACTGCCAAGAGAGCAGATTTCATGCCATATAAAGGGCACACACCCACCCGTCCTTATAAACTAATATGACCAATGCAGTGCAAAGCACCATATAAGACAGATAATCTTTCTACTCAAGCTGAGCGTCTACTTTTCCAATACATTTGTATCCAGTCTGAGCACTTCAACAGGAATTCTACTTATTTATAATAACAGAAAAGGTTCTAATTTAAGATGATAACATGTATGCAAAAGCTTAGACACTGCAACAGAACTAACTGCATCTAAAGTGGTTCAACTTCTTTATTTTTAAATTCATGAGAGGCACATAAACATAGTTAACTGTTATTAATGATCTAACCTGTTTAATTTGCTGTTCCTTTTCTTGAACGGTAACCCTCTTTTCCTACGGGAACACTTTTTGCATGCTTAACATGCAAATGTTGTACTTCAGTGCTGATACTTCAGCTTTTTCTGTAGTTTGAAACCAGAAGTTACTGACATACCGCTGTTAATATCACCTTGCCATTGCTTGATAGCTACTGCATTAGCATTTTCATTAGAGACTTCTTCTGGATGAGGCAGATGGAATTACCTTCTCTCTGTTTATGCAACAGACTCTTCAAACGAGAACATTACAACAGATCACCATGTGCTTCTCATGTGGACTGTGCTTTGGGGAAAATCAGAGCTATTTCCTGACTGACAAGAGCTACTGCAGTCTCCCGGAAGAGTAAGGCGTTCAATTTGTACCATTAACATGAAGTTAAGAAATCTAAATTACAAACTGCTTTGTTTGCCAGGATTTTAGATGTATTAGACATTATACTGTATTAAAAAACCTCAAATCTTTCTGTAAGTAGATGCTATGAAAAGAACATACAACTAGTTACTCCTGTAGCTTTCAAAATCACATTTTTCCATACTTTGTGGAGTCTGAGGCATGAAAACACTCATACACTTACAAGACTAGTAAACATGTAAACAAAAAAATTCCCCTTACAGCTCTCAGCGCAGAAAAGGAGCCAGGACTGCAATTTTTAGAGCATATTGTTCTCCCTATAGAAGTAAAATCCTAACCTGAGCAAGATTGTTAGGTTTTTCTATTTCTTTTTTAATAAAACCAGCCAATACACCTTAGTTACAATCTGCAGACAACTCAGCCAAAATTAGTTTATTTCTCTTCTTCTCAGTGCAGATTGCACTACCAAATTCTGTTAGCGTTTTAGCAAAACAGTTGCCTGTAGGAAACAGGCTGGCTTCATCCACCGACTCCTACTACGTGTGTCAAAGCAGTGTCTTCTGACCGTCGCCTAGCCAGTCTGTATTACAGCTGATATCCTACAAAAACGGTCGGGATAGGTAATAAGAAGTCAGCCATAAGTGAAAACGAACCACAAGAGAACAGCTCCACTCTTTCTGAGCTTCTGAGGGATGTGGTAAACAGACACAATCAGTTCAATTCACTAACAGCATAATATAGCCATTGTTTACAACAGCAATGTTAAAAGGAAAACATGTTTTGATAACAAGAAAGAACACATGAAATGGTCTTAAACTAATGAAAAGCCATTTTACAATATCCTTTATATATTTCTAGGTATGCTTTCTTGGAAACAGAGCTCTGGGCAAGTTATGTGTGAAAGGAAGAAATAATCTAGGAAGAAAAGCATTCAGTCATGTTTTTCTGCTTCAAAACATTTAAAAAAAATCTGAATAAGATGTTGCCTCAAGTCTTCTGCAGTTCCTTCAGTTACACGTGTTCACAGATTTTTTTTTTCCACTCTGCTGACATTGCCTCAACTTTTATGCATTTGGAGAGAAAGGGCTGTTTTCACCTTTCCAATCAGCTTAATAGCTAATTTACCTGATGGATCACAACTACACAGCAATAGTGGTCTAAATAACCCAGTGTTCACCAGCATACAACAGCAATGCTTCAGGGAGATAAAATAACACTGGCAGTTTCCACGGGAAAACAATAGACTAGCTCATGAATCTCCTTTCATCTTACCCACACCAGTCCTCCTCAGTGTTCACAGCCAGTATGTAAGTAATATAATTTAGGGTTATAGAAGAGGCATAACCAAGTGAGTACATACATACTTGCAGTGAATTACAGAGTAAGACTGAGTGCATTGGGCACCAAAAGCAAGACATTGAGCAATATGCCAGCACCTCAAGCAGAGGAGGGTGGGGCAAGCCGCACAGAGAAGCAAAACTGACAGGAAAAGAGTGATGTGATGAAAGAAGCAGCCCAAACTTTATTATATCATTTTCTACTTTGATTATTAGGAATCTTTCATGATACTACATTAAGCTTGGCTTCCCACTCGATCTGCTAACTGAATACATATGTTTAACCTTTAATACATGAGAAGAGACTACAAGGAGGAAAAAAAAAAACGTAACAGGAAAAAGAAATAGTTGGGGGAATGAAGGCTTTCTCTCTTCCTGTTTCCTTGTTTAGCTTCACATCTCAACAGTTACTTAACCTTTAAGAATAACCTTTGAAAAAAACACTGGTGTCTGTGGAGTTTAAATTTCTCTTTACTCTCATTATTTACTAGAAATTTTCTGTTTTGTCTCCTCTTTTGTAAATCTTCCCTTCCTCCATCAGTCTTTCCTTTACCCAGGCACATATCAGCTGCATACTGCGCCCTTTGCCAAAGCCATAGAAGCACAAGCCATAAGCCCTGCTTCTGCACCCGCCGTATACAAACATCTGCAGAGACCAACATCCCCTCATTCATTAGCCATATCTAAAGGCACATCCTTGCTCTTCTTCATAGTACACAGTACCGTTCTCAAATCAAACCAAAACATAAGGAACAACGTGAGAAAGTAAACATACCTACCAACAGAAACATAAAATCCTCTATTTTGCTACAAAACCTCTCTGTGCTGGTTTGAACTCAACTGCAGTGTAAAAGAAAAGCATACAAAGGAAAAAAAAAACCAACATAAAAAAACCTCAAACACAAACTCCCTTTCCTCTCTCTCGATGAGATTACCTTTTATCAAGACTGTAAAGAAAATTCAACAGATTAAAAACAAACACCCCACAACCCACAACCCACAACAGAAAAAACTCACAGCAAAATAAAATCCTTGGTTATCACGTATTTAGACAGGTAACAACTTTAAAATTTAGTGGCAGCAATAAAAATCAGTAAGTAATTTTCTTATTAAATGACCATCTTTTTCATAATAGTCTGTATGTGCAGACGTTAAGCACAAAGCAGACTTGTGAGCAAAAAGTGCCAGACGTCTGGAAACCAGATTTATTAGATGTGAAAGTTCTCACATAAACAGGAGCCAGCCCTTCCAATAATTTTCACACAAATGAAACCCTAATGAACTCAGAAGGACTCTTAGCAGCTTCTCTATGCCTGCAAAGGAGAAATTATTCACCAGCACCCAGCTCTGACCCACTCCGCGATCAAGACACAGAGCTGGGACTTGGGAGGTGGAGTTTCTGTTCCCAATTCAGCCTGAGACCATCTGTGACCCTGGACAAGTCTCTTACTCTCTTTTTTTTTGTTATTTGCTTAAAAGAAGAAATGCATAGCCCTAATCTGCCTTTTGTCATACTTGTCAGAGTGTAATGGCTACAGAAAACCTTCATGTCACACCTGCAAAATGCGAGTCTACAACCTCACACAGCCCCTCTCGGGACTACTGTAACAAATACCCATGCCCCAGACCTCCAGGATTAAAGCCTGTCTAAAATTTGGTTCCAAGCATTTACAGTTATAAGCAAGATTGTCCCAGAAAATCAGTACTATTTACTCACACAAACAGACTACTAAACCATAGCGATCTGGCAAGATTGGCTACACTGATGCATTTACAACTCTCTCATGTCAACTTTTCACGTAATATCTCCAAAAGTGTTATTTTACAACTGTATTTCTCCTATTTTAAGTCTGAATAACTTTTTGCCTGTGGTTTAAGCTCCAGTCCATATGTAAAGCTAACACAAAAGGCTGTGAAATATCACAAACGTTCAGAAACGTTATAGAAAACCCAAGTCCTGCAGAAAAAAAGTAACAGATGATTTATCATGGAAGGATGATACTTCACAAGTTTGCCCAGATATAAAATATAAGCCTTTTATTTCTAGCTAAGGATATCGCAGCACATATTTTACACAAACAGCAAGAAGTACAAGGACCTACAGACACCACTAGACCTACGTGTAGTTTAAAATAGTTCTTTGTACTTTTGTGAGGGGTTGTGGTTTTTTTTTCATTTCAACTTCCTTACTTAAACATGCCGAACGCTCAGTAACGCATTCCTTAGTTTTCCTGCACTGCTTCCATGTTTTACCAATTCTGACAAATACTGCGCATCACCGTGCCGCTCCATTTACCCTGCCTGGAAAAAGCCAACATCTTCTGAACCAAGTTCCCTCCTGAAGACAGAAAAGGGTAAACATCATCCTGATGGACACTGTCTGCAAGTCAAGATTTACGTAACGCCGAGCCCTGGTCCAGAAAGCCTTGACACGGCCTGACAAAACCCCGTAAGCCCTAAATCCTTTCCCCTGCCCGCTTAGTCGGGATGTTTCCAGCCTCATTAGGCTTCGATGACACTGGACTTCTTAATCGGAAGGAGAGGGGGAATAAATAAGTCCTAAGGTGGTCAAGGAGTTATCATCTGATACATCAGGAAGACGGATTAACGACAGGAGAACAGAGCGCGGAAACTTCTCCGGGGGACACACGAGCGTCTCTGCCCCTCGCCGCCTCCCCGCGGGGCCCGTGCCCAAACGAAGCGCCCCCGACCCACCGCCTGGGCCTCTGCTTCCCTGTCCCCCTCCTTCGCTTCCCCACGGACGACCCCGGGCCGGGACCCCGCCGCCATGAGGCACCCGAAGGCGGGCTCCCACCGCCCTGCCCGCCGCCCCGGGAGAGCGCCCGAGGCGGGGGGGCGACAAGTCAGCCCGGCCCCCGAGCGGGCACCTCAGGGGCGGGTCTCCTCTCGCCCGCCAGAAGGAAAGCCCGAGGCGGGCGACGGGAAAGGAAAGCCCGCCGGGGCGCAGGGGAGAAGGCGGCCCTGCAGGCGGCGGGCGGTGAGGGTGGCTCCCCGCCCGGCTGGCAGCTCCTGGCGCCCCGACCTTCCCCGTCCACTCACACACGCACAGCTCCACCACGTAGGCGTAGTAGGACCAGGCCACGACCAGGGCGATGAAGACCACGGGCACCCAGGACAGCACCCTCTGGCAACACTTGAGGACGTGGGACGGCGCCATCTTCCCTGCCGGGTCGCCGCAGGAGGCATCGGCATCGGCGCCGGCGCTGCAACGGGCGGCGGCGGCGGCGGCTGCAGCTACGGCCGCCGCTGCGGAGCCGGCCCCGGGCGGGCGGGCGGGCAGGCCCTGGGCGGGCCGCAGTGGGCGGGAGAGGGGCGGCCCCGGCGTCCGCCACCGCCTCCTTCCCGCGGGCGCCCGAACGCCTCGGCTTCCCTCCGCTGCCTGCTCCCGCCGCCCCTCTCCGGGAGGGAGGCGAGCGAGTGGGTGCTCCTTTCGCGGGAGAGATCGGCCACGGGGGTTTCACCCCTCACCGGCCAGGCCGTTTCTGAGCAGGATCCTCCTCCAGCCGTAAAAAAATGGTCTTGAACCTCCGCGTTGCTCTTTTGCGGTTGTGACCTGGCGGGCGGGTCGGTGCCGGCCGTCCTGGGCACGCAGGCGCCGGGACGGGTCCGGGCAGCAACACCCCAGGCCCTGGCAAGCTATTACCTCCTCCTCCTCCTCCTCACCAAGACCATGCACTTATAGGGCTCCAATAGTTTGTTGGATGCAGCAATGTTTATTTATAAACACCTTACTATGCTGCTTCCCGAACTTCGGTGAACGCCTGACAACTGCGGGCCGCACCACAACGATCTTCCGGGAGCCATCGCCACAGCCGCAGCTTCGCGGGGCTGATCCTCCTTAACGCGGACGTTTTTAACGGTTGAAACTTTTAGCCTTTCTGTAGCGTTACTGTCGCCGGGGATCCCGCCGTCGGGAGGACCCGTCGCCAGTCGAAATCCCCATTTCTCTCCAAAACCGGAGGGCGCTCGCGCCGGGTGCGCGCCCCCGGCTCGCGGGCGGCCCCGGCGGCGGCTCCCGCGGGGCTGCGGCGCCACCTGGCGGCGGCGCGAGGGGCCGGCGGGGCTGAGCCGGACCGCCGGGCGGAGCCGGGAGCTCCGGCCGCGGGGACACGCTCCGGCCCCGGCGGCGGCGGGAGGATAAAACCCATCGGGCGAGGGGTGAGGCGTTAACAGCCCAGAAGTGCGGCTCGGGGTGCCCCGAAAGGAGAAGGTTTGGAAAAGAGAGCAAGGGGGGCATGGCGGGCGGGGGCGGGCAGAGCCTGGGCTGTGGGATCGGGCTGAGGCTGAGCGGGTGGTAGCGGCGGCAGCATTGTCTTGGCAGAAGGCAGGGGCAACTGCTATGGCCTTGCCTGCTGGTGAGATGATGGAAAAAGATGCTAAGCCGAGTGACCAGGAATTGAGAAGACTGTGAGGCTCTAAGAGCTAATGGGGGGAGGATGGGACACCCCGGGCAAATGCCAAAGTGGCACCAGCTTGTGTGGGAATGTGCGTATGTGTCTCTGTTCATCAGGGCATCAGAGTAGAGGAAGAACACAGTGACCTTTAAGCTTGACATATACAGAACGACTGTGTGTCCTGGATTTGGAGCAAAGAGATGTGCCCCAGGACCATAGAAAGATGGTTTTGTCCTTCTATGATGAGGTTACAGCATTGATGGATAGGGGAAGAGCAACTGACATCATCGACCTGGACTTATCCAAAGCGTTTGATACTGTCCCACACGACATCCTTGTCTCAAAACTGGAAAGACATGGTTTTGATGGATGCACCATTCAATGGATAAGGAATTGGCTGGACGGTCGCACTCAAAGAGTTGTGGTCAACGGTTCAATGTCCAAGTGGAGGCCAGTGATGAGTGGTGTTCCTCAGGGGTCAGTGATCGAGTGCACCCTCAGCAAGCTGACAGATGACACCAAGTTGTGTGGTGTTGTGGACTCGCTGAAGGGAAGGGATGCCATCCAGAGGGACCTTGACAGGCTGGAGAGGTGGGCCTGTGAGAACCTCATGAAGTTCAACAAGGACAAGTGCAAGGTCCTGCACATTGGTCAGGGCAATCCCAAGCACAAGTACAGGCTGGGCGGAGAATGGATTGAGAGCAGCCCTGAGGAAAAGGACCTGGGAGTGCTGGTTGATGAGAAGGTCAACATGAGCTGGCAATGTGTGCTGGCAGCCCAGAAAGCCAACCATATCCTGGGCTGCATCCAAAGAAGCGTGGCCAGCAGGTCGAGGGAGGGGATTCTGCCCCTCTACTCTGCTCTTGTGAGACCCCACCTGGAATACTGCATTCAGCTCTGGAATCCCCAACACAAGAGGGACATGGAGCTTCTGGAGCGGGTCCAGAGGAGGGCCACAAAGATGATCTGAGGGCTGGAACACCTCTGCTATGAAGACAGGCTGACAGAGTTGGGGCTTTTCAGCCTGGAAAAGAGAAGGCTCCGGGGTGATCTTATTGCAGCCTTCCAGTACTTAAAGGGGGCCTACAGGAAAGCTGGAGAGGGACTTTTTACATGGGCGTGTAGTGACAGGACAAGAGGTAATGGCTTTAAACTGAAAGAGGGCAGATTTAGGTTAGATATAAGGAAGAAAGTTTCGCTCTGAGGGTGATGAGGCAGTGGAACAGGTTGCCCAGAAAAGCCGTAAATGGCCCATCTCTGGAAGTGTTCAAGGCCAGGTTGGTTGAGGCTTTGGGCAACCTGGTGTAGCGGAGGGTTTCCCTGCCCATGGCAGGGGGTTTGGAACTAGATGACCTTTAAGGTCCCTTCCAACCCTAACCGTTCTATGATTCTATGGTCAACTCTAAGTGTATGGGCATGCTGGAACATGGGAGCAG
The DNA here is from genome assembly GCF_009769465.1 of Tauraco erythrolophus. Lineage (NCBI taxonomy): Eukaryota > Metazoa > Chordata > Aves > Musophagiformes > Musophagidae > Tauraco > Tauraco erythrolophus. The sequence goes on along the minus strand of NC_141465.1, from coordinate 116,478,447 downwards.
GACCAGGACAGTAAGGAACGGGGATTGCCAAATTGTACATAATAATGCCAGAGATGTTAAAGAAAGGGCTTACAGAAGAGGGAGAGAGCTGGTGGAGCAGCTTGGTCTGGCCCATACCTGGCAGAGAGCTGGAAGGTGTGAGAGGAGTGACTGATTGCATGGATGGCATCTTGGTTACGGGGAGTAGTCACTCTAGAGAAGTACTAACAAGGATACAATAGTTTGAATACAACTTGAACTAGAAAAATCTTGGGCTGATGTGCTGGTTAGCACATGGAGGATATTGCTAAAGTATTGCAGCTCCTCTAATCTTTGTTCTGTTTGTTAAAGGCATAAAAACATGCAACAGCTGCTGACGTGTGCTTTCGCTCAAGATCTCAAGGGAGTTTCAACATTTAGCCTCAAGACAATGGAAACATTTAAATGCTTGGTGTCCAAGTAATGAGTATTTTTTAATAGCCCTTTTAGAAGTAACTGACTTTACCTTTAAAGAGGTGTGGAATGAGCAAGAATGGAAGAAATGAGTCAGTTTTTTTCTATTGGAGCACAACATGGGGCGGCTGCAGAAGTTACATGGAGTCCGCATGGTACCTTTGCAACCAAAGTAATACTAGAGGGACTCAGTTATATCAGCCTATAGATGCTGCAGGTTAGTTTGGGACACTGAGCATATCCAAACAAAGCCTGGTATTAATCCTGTAATATATGGAATGAAATAGGGAATGTCAGAAATTAGTTATTCTGGAACATATTCAGAGCGTACCTTTTCTGTATTGCCTGCCTGGCAAAACTTGCCTGGCATACTGGCTGCCTGGCAAACATCATGCAAACAATGTAGAAGGTATGGGCACATCTGACATTTAACGATCCTAAATTGATTTGATATTGAAATGCTCTCAGCTAAACTCAGGGTGATCAGAGTAGAGGAGTGAATTTTGAATCCCATTGTCCTGGTTTCGGCTGGGACAGGGTTATTTTTTTTTTTATCAGCTAGAAGAACTCTGCATTTGGGATTTAGTATGAGATTTATTGTGAGAAGAACGTTGATGGCGCACTGATGTTTATAGTTGGTGCTGAGATATCAAGAACCTTTCAGCTTCCCATGTTTTGCCAGTGTGCAGGAGCACAACATGCTGAGGGGAAGCACGGCCAGGACAAAGAGCCCACAACTCCTCTTATGATTTCAATTTAGGATTGGGGGCCAAATTGGCCAATGGAATATTCCATATCATGCAATGTCATGCCTGGTATACAGATGAAAGTTGGCCGGGAAGCTTGGGAATTCTCTTCTGAGGACTCTCCCGGAATCTCGGTCTCTCGAAGTTCTCTTCTCTCTTTTCAGGCTTCTTGCTTGTTCAGGCTTGCATTGTCGGGACTTACATGTTTTGGGATCATTTGCTGGGATGGGACAGGCATTGGTCACTGGGTGGTGAGCAATTGCCCTGTGCGTCACTTGTTTGCACATATTATTTTCATTACATATATATTCTATTATTATTATTATTATTATTATTATTATTATTATTATTATTATTATTATTATTATTATTATTATTATTATTATTATTATTATTATTAAATTGTCCTTATTTCAACCCACGAGTCTCCTTCCCTTTTCCCCTTTAATTCTCTTCCCCATTCCCAGGGCGTGGAGGAGGGTGAGCGAGTGGCTGCGTGGCGTTTAGTTGTTGGCCAGGTTAAACCACGACACCCATCTGAAGTCATTCAGTAGCAAACTTGGGATTGTTATCTGATGGAGCGACAAGTGGTTATCACCACCTGTGGTAGCCAAAAGTGGCATGTGGCAAGAGCGACTGCCGAGCTAACAGAAGGTACCTCTGAGGTGTTCATTCAAACAGTATCTCTGGCTATTTATTGTACCAGGCACAACTGCTGGCGACTGAAACGGTGAACCAGTGGTTAGATGCTTTTTGTAAGGAGTTAATTCCTTTCTCATGGGCAATACAGCAGAGTCCTGTGTCAGGAGGGCACCAGAGGAGTGGTGCCAATTTTTGTCCTGGGAAAGGGATGGATCTTTAATGACAGGGTGGTGGTTTGGGGATGTATTGAAGGAGGGACATGAACAGTGGGATATAAAACCTTGCATTAGCCTACTGAAAGTCTTGGATATGGTGCTGTGGGAACCTGATTTACAAGGGGAACATGTGCATATGGTAAGACCTTATGTCTAACCACCATTGTTGGAAATGAACAACTTCACAGCATGCATGATGTGCACCACCTTCTGAACCCTGCACATCACCATGGGTATCACCACGTGTCGGTGGGAAGGAGGCAGAATGAGAACTCCAGTGGTATTTGGTAACAGCAAGGGTTGTATGTGTGTTGCCTTACTGCTAGTGGTGGCGTGGGAGGATAACACAAGCAGAGTGTTTGTTTGGGAGGAGCTGGGTGGAGAAAGGATGGTACAAGGGCAGTGAAAAAGTGAGTCCAGTAATAGAGAAAATGGGGAAAGGTAAGAACAACAGAGGGGGATCTTCTGATGATAGGAGAGTGGATGCCTCCACGCCACAGGGATGCTGACCTGCAGACCCGAACGCACCAGGACACCAGGAGGAACCCCCTTGGATGGCCCTGCTGGGCTCCCCATCAGCTCTCTGCCCAAAGGACCTGGTGTGGGAGGGTAGAGTGAGGAACGACAGGCTTGGACCCTGATACTGAGCAGTGGGGAGACAAGGGGCAAGGACTGAAATGCAATATCATTGGTGTAATCCGCAAGTTTTAAGAACAATAATTAGTTTTATAGTTGTGTGTGCTTTTAATCACTGTGTTAGTTTCTTAGTAGTGTAGTCAGTGAATAAACATTGTGCTCTCAATCAAGCCTGCAATCTCAAGGGAAGGGAGCTGGACCTGGGAAGTAAAGGTACGAACAGCTTTTACCAACTTATACGGCGTGTGGCTGTTACTGTACACCGACCCTCCTCTCATCCCCGCTCCCGCCAACTTTCGTAACAAAATCCCATGACCCTTCACAATAAGCACAATTCCTAACGTGAAGACTAAGCAGCACAGCCATGAATAAAAATAGGCTTAACTAGCAAATGATTCACTGTGCCAGGGAAGATATGAGGTGATCCAACATGACTCTCTCTCTCTCTCCCAGTCTTTGCTGATGCTGACACCAGCTTTACCTGAGGGGCTACTGGTGGGATCACGTGCATGTTGACATGACTCCCTTTTAGCACATGTCAGTAGTGAGCTGCAGGAACAGCCACCATGCGTGGTTTGGAAGGAGTCTGACGCCAGCAAAGCTGGAAGCGGTGACGTGGCCAGTATTTCTGTTCTGGGTCAGACCAATGCCTTGGGTAGGACAGAAAGCCAGTGACAGCTGCATAAACCTAGGCCAGAACAGATGATTTTTGACCAGCTGTTGTCCAGTAACGTTTCTGTATGATGTTTCCATATTGACAGGAGCTGAATTAAACAAGGACAACATCAAGGCAGTGAGGTAGCAGAGGGACTATTTGTTCCCCACCTCCACTGAGGAGTTACGCTGCATGAGGAGCCCCTTGGTACAGCTGGCGGGATCTAGCAGGAACAGGTGGTTAAAGACGATGAAGAAAGATGGCATTCACAAAATACAAGTCTAGTCCAGCGAAGCTCATCTTCTGGGCACCCTTTGCAGTTCATGGAGAAAGGCTAGGTCCTCCAGAGGATGTTTCAGAGCAGCTAGCTGGTGTCTTAAATCACGAGGAAAAACTCCCACACATTCCTATGCATTAACTACAGAATATCCCTCCTCCCAGCTTTTCAAATCTGTGTGTCAGAAATGGGGCCAAGGTAAACCCTACGTTTTCCAAGGTGCAGCACCCGTGCTCCCACAGCCTCTTGCTTCCATGTTACTTCCACCACCTGGTCAAAGTGGAAAGGCAGGCCACCCTCAGCCAGGGGCAGAGAAGGAGAGGACAAGCTTCACCCTGGGTATGCGGGGTGGAAAAACAGGGCTTGTTGCTTTTCAGGGCATGAGGTGTTCTTTCTAAACCCAGCAGGCGGGTGCACTGGTAAGCAGGTTCCCTGCGGAGGCTGGCGTGCAGGAGCGGCAGCGTGGCTCCCGAGGACAGCGCTAGGGCACTCCAGTTAATGAACTGCAAACATTATTAACTAAGCCAATACCAGCCTAATAGGAAATCTGCCTCCGTGTATGCTGCATATTTTTTATATTACTGAACTAACTAGGAATTGTTTAATCAACAAAACCAGTGGGAAACCTTCAAATAACAGGACAGTGAAGAGATATGCACTTGTTTGCCGATTAATTTTCTGCATGCTCAGCCCTCTCAGGCTTCCTGTCCTGAACACGGCTTGCCACTTCTTGTTGGGCAACATCTCCAGTTTCTCCAGGAGGAGTTTCTGTGGTCAGCTGGGGGCTAACAGCGTGTGTCCACATCCAATGCTTTTCATCTTCATGCTCCCCTTGTGACCTTACAGGAGCTGGTTCTTGGTCAGCTTGGTTCTCACTAATAATGACTGCAACATCATTTGGACAAGTATTTTCTGTTCAGGACTGAATTGAATATTTTTCTGCATTGGAGTAGTTTCCTGACCCAGCTGTGATTGTTTTATAGGTAAGATTAAATCCGAAGGCAGGAGACACGCTTGCAGTCTCCTATGAGAACAGAAAACTCTATTTTTAAATTCTGATGTACATTTACTGATCCATTTCTATGCTTAAGTCAAAGTATGGTCAACATGCCTGAATTCTAAAATACTTCCTCTACATACCTGGGTTTGTTCCCATTCTAGCCCTTTATTGAGCAGTGATCCTTTTTTATTATATGCACTGGACATGTGAAGTGCCATGAAGCTGCAATCTGTGGCCGGGCTTATTTTATTGTCTCATCTCTGCTTTCTAGATAACTCAAGTGTAATCTGTAAACTCTTCAGAGGCAAGACATGGTCTGATATTTACACCCAAAATTCCACGAGCTCTAAGACACTTTGGAGTCCAGAGACAAAACATGTATAATTCTTAAAATTATAAAAGCCTTACATACTCTCCACCAAAAGCTTGAAATTAGGAATGAACATATTGTTCACCCTTTTAATAACACCTGGTTCAACAGACAAGCCAACACATCCTGATGGTACTTGAGTCCAGATCAGGCGCTGGCCCGTTTCCAGGCACAATCAGTGGGAACCTGTCTGAACCCTGAAAGAAGACAATACACTGGAGGAGATGGAGTAAATTAGAGATCTGCTTTTGATGCAGCCATATAACATTGTGATCAAACTTTCTTTTTCAGTTCTTATATGCAGAACATATATACTCCTCATTGTTGTGTATTTTACTGAAACCCTTCAACTTGGTTTGACTCCAGACAGTTTTGCTTTTAGAAAGAGGCGTGCATAAACTGAGAAATTTCTAGAAACAACCAATGAGTTTCTTTTTGTTCTAGTGTATCACACTGCATTTTTGCCTTTGCTTCTTTTAGAAACGAAGAATAAATGCTCTTAAACAATTATCCTAAAGTAAACAAACTGAAATAAATATAAAAATAGTTATGGGGATAAAACTAAAATACTGTAAATGAGTTATATGCTGTAAATGTCCTGTACTCACCCTTTTGAAATGTTAAATCAATTTTTGAGACTTCTGCAATGTGCAATGTATTTTTTTATTCCACAAAACATTCAGATGCAATGTTGGAGATTTTTTAAAAAACGAATTTTATTTTTTCTATATATTTCTGTTCAGAGGAAGAGGTCCTAACATTAAAAAAGTCATAGTTGATAAGTTTAACTGATAGATCGGCAGCTGGCATAAACTTTTAACTGAATTGTGTTGAGTAATGCTGACAGACAGGTTGCAAATACCACACAGCTTCGAAAAAGGAACTAAAACATCTAATGCTAAAACTATGATGAACTCCTTAAGCGACAAGATCAATCTAAACACTTACATAAATAGCTCCTTCTACCTGAGATTATAAGAAACGAGAACATGAGAAATTATTTTAAGACGGTTTTGTAAAGCTTTTTAGTTAAGACGAAACTTGTCAAGTCTTTAATTAAGACAAACAAAAACAGACTATAAAATTAAAGAGTCTGATTCGTCAAGTCTGATGGACAAGTCTTCCCTGGCCTTCAAAGGAGTTCCTTCCTGGCTGTACTTCAGGATAACTTCTGAAAATGCTTCATAACTGTATTTTAACTCCTAATCAATAATTTCCTTTCTTTTTTTTTTTTTTTTACTACAAAGTTCATTTAAAAATAAGCATATCTGTTCTCTTTTCCTCTGAACTTGTCACCAAAGCTTTTGCTAAAAAATAAAACTTGAAGACTCATTTTTAGTAACTTGCTGCTGAAAGCAGAACTGCTGATTGCACAAACCCAGATACAAATGAGCAATGAAAAAATAAATTTCTATATACACACTAAAGCTAAATGAATTGACTTTTCCAAAAGAAAACCAAACAGCTCGTAGGAAGCAAGTCATTGGTGAACAAAAGAAACCACAAAAGCCATAAAGAACATCATAAACCTATTAACATCACACAGAATAAAATGTTAAAGAATAACCTCCATTCCAAAGTAAAAATGATTTGCCAAAATATTAACAGCAACAAGTAAAAGGCAGCCTGGCACTAAAGGTGGAGCTGGAACAAAGCACACCTTGGGTGAACACACACACTTTTGTGATACAGATGTGTCTTGCTCATTTGTGTCCTTCACTATTTGGTGATGTGAAGCTGGCTGCGGTACTTCGATGCCAGTCCCACTGCCCACCTTCGCTCCCGTTAGCTGTCTCTTTCTCACAGCTCCCATCACCAGAGGCGGCAAGCAACTTCCAAACACACAAAGCAAATGAGCTATCTAATTTTTTGTTGCCCCCAGAGCAGTGCATGAGTTCAGTTTGAGGGGGGTGGGCTGAGGTGTTTACTGCATTTTATTTCCTTCTGATGGTTTCCTGGGGAAGTAAAGGATCCTTTACTTCCAGGATCCAGGTGGTCACTGGTTCCTGATCTTCTAGACAGATCTCAGGACACCAACATAGGGACGTTCTTGTTCTAGTGGGTGACTCTGGGTGCATGTCCACAGATGACAAAAATACAAGCATTTCCTCTGAAGCACAATTTAAATTAAAGCTCCAAGTGAAGGCTGTGGAGAGAAGAGCAGCACACTGCTGCTTTGCTAGCTTCTTACTTTACTTCCCTACATGAGACCACTGCGCCGAGGCTCAGGCAGGAGGGCTCCTCCTCAGCACAAGCTCGCCTGACAGCTACTGACGTACCAAATACATTCTCTGTAACCTCAGTACTCCTTAGGTGGCATCTTCATGGTTTCTTAATGCAGTGTCTCCTGTCCCTCATCTGAGTGAGGGCTGCTCTGGTATCTATCATGGAAGGTTTCCCTCTTCTCAAGCCTCTCCCCATCAAACACTAAAGAAATTACAACAAAACACCTCCTGTTAAGCTTATATACAACTTTGTAAATAACATAGCTAGTGTCATGCTGAATACTTCCTCATAGAGTGGTGAGATTTTTTGGTTGTTTTTTCTTGAGACATTTCCCCAGTCCATCTTTTGAATCTGTTATCACAAACCTGTCTTGAAAGGTTTTGACCTCAGTCAAGACAAGTCAGACAACTGGGAGGGGGCAAGAGGAAGACCGTTGAGAGTTTTACAGATAAGTCTATCTCCTATACACAGTGGCCAACCAGGAAGACTGATCCGGACCTGGGACTATTTGCTCTTAAGGCTGTAAGAAAGAAAAACCATGTAACATACACCCCTGTGTATACACAGATGCACACTATGTTATAGCTAAAAAATGTTTATAATATAATTGCTAAATGTTATTTTTTATGAGTTCCTTGTTTAACTGTTTAAGATCTTATGCCTAACTTTCCGTTTTGGAATAATAAACATTTTTATTTATTTTTTCATTGGACTTATTTTTCCATCAACACTTGCTTATTATAACCTTGAATTCCTGAGATACTGCAGCATTCCCTGTCACAGCCTTTACTAAGATAAAGCAACTATTTGTTACACATTCACCGTCTGCAATACAATTAAAGCAACACAGTTATAACTCAAATTGTAGCTACTACTGTTTATGACAGAATGAGGATTTTTGCTTCTCATTTATACTATTTGCTGAAGAGGTCTGAGAGACTCAATGCACATTCATAGATCAATGTACAACTTTTAAAGCCTGTATTGACAGTCTTGTATTTCCAGTTTAATATCACCCGCACGAAGGTAGACAAACCAGACATCCACACACGATCTGGTGGAATCATCCACCAGGAAGTCGCACACGAGCAGTTCATAGTAACGAGGGCACGAACCATGTGAATCTTCCTTTCTGATTTAGGATAACTTGATTTCCATGGATTGTGCAAGTGGTTTCGCCTTTTGAACCTCTACCCTTGCCAGGGAAAGAGAACTGCTGTGTTGGTGGCTAACTGAGATGATGTCCACTCTTCCAACAGGAAATGATATTGCTGCGATGTTCCTGTCAGTGGCCACTATTAAATCCTGCGTATCCTGTATGCTACAGGGCAGGGTCAGACTCCACAGAGGAGTAAACAACACTATTCCCTAAAACAAAAGTACTTCTGTACGGGGGTCAAAAGTGATGACAGTTCTGTAAACCAAACTAATTGCACTAGAACGATATAAAATTATTGCATTAGAAACCGGGTTAATTAAAGTTTAACTATAGTAAAAAAAAAGAGTATTTTTGATTCAGCTATTATGTAAACAGGACAGACAACCCCCCCCTTAATAATAACATTTATAGCAAAAGAACAATGGACTGCTTTAAAAAGGACTTTTCCCAGTTTGCTTCCACACTTCTTTGGCTCCTTTAATGCTTTCTCTCTTCACACACTTCCAGTAACCTTGAATGCCTTGCTGTTGTGGTACCTGTTAATAAAGTTAAAGTATGTTTAGTATTTACACAAAAAAGACTCTTACTCACAGACTGTGTAAATATAATATATAATGCAAAGCTGCTGCTTGTTCCCATAGTTCACATGCATAATAACAAGTTCTTGGTGGCAGCATTCCTCCTAGATTCATAAGCAGTAAGGAATCTTCAGTTTAAAATATAACTTCTTTCATTCACTATCTCTACTTGTCTTTCTACAAGAATTAACCAGACAGTTGTAGCAATCATCTGTGGTATTTAAAAACAATGACATTAGCTTGTTACCCTCAAACCTCGATGAATTCGGTTCCTCAGGACTCCAAGAAACTCGCTGTGGCTCAGGCAGTCATCTCCATCTAGATCAAAAATCTTGAAGATGGTATCCAAAACATTATCTGAGAGCTCCTGTCCTGTTGCCACCTTCACTGCTCTCTTGAACTCAGCTAGTAAAGACATAATATTAGATCATAAGTGACTGGGAACTTGTAACAAAATTGGAAAGCACATAAATAGCAGGATTCTGTACAATTTACAATGTCTCATCGGTATCCTAACTGGAGAATGAGATGTGTGAACTAGTAGACTATTAGGAGGCCTCAGTTCACGTGTTCTTGAGCTTGCTTCATTTTTCGTAACACAATCTTTATCAATTATATGATAAACTTTTGAAATGCACTACTTCTCAAGCAACAGTAAGAATGATATTTTTTGCCAGCAATAGCTGCATGCTGAAAACTTGGGTACTTTTGGCTGATACCTGTGCATATGGATGATAAGTACTTGCTTTACTATGTTCTCATAAGAAATAATACCGTTTTATCTCAAACCAGTTTCACGCCAATTCATTCTGCAAGAAAACTCTTCTCCTCAGAGAACAGTATTTTACAATATGCTCCACCTCAACCAACAATCCCTTCAGCAACTCTGTAGAAACACAGACCATCAAATACTCAATGCACTTTTTATAGCACATGGCTTTATACGCCTGTAGTTCTGTTTTTTAAGGAACTACGATACCTTCTCTTAAGTTGTGATGGAAGAGTTTATGAGGATTTATGGCAGACAAAGCTGTCATACCTCTCTGGAGATCCGCTTTTCTCTTCAGCTTTTTGGCCTTCTCTCTTTACAGTATCATGTGCATTACAGTAATACCTACTATCTATCTCCACTTTTGGTCTTGTGGTGTAAACAGTTTGAAGTTTTGACTCAAGGAAGATGAAGAAACGTGTGGGGTTATCGTAAAACAGCAGACAGTAAGAGTGAAATGATTATTGCATATTACAGCATGCACAATCACAACACATGAACTGGATGCATTTTTGAAGACATCACGGAAGTGTGAATTTCAAGGAGGGACTGGAGGTTATTAAAATATAGCAGTATTGTAGATTACTACAGCAAGTTGTCCAACTACGTCATAAATATAGTAATAACGTGGTTCTGCTTTCATAAACAAGTTCTGTTTATAAATAGTGCTATAAATATGATTAGTTCTGAAGCTTACTAGAGGAAAGAGCACTCCTCACTTAGCTCTCATCTTTGCCTCTTTGAACAATTCCTGTATAAATGCACTTGCTTAATTTACAGTTGGTTTAAATACAATGAAGTTGAAAAACCTTGTGTAAACGGATATACCACAATTTGAAAAGGACATGAAATACGGGATATTTACAGTAAAGTCTTAATTTTGTCTTTAAAAAGATGTTAACTGTTTCAGTCCTTGAAACTAAGTATAAATCCAGAGATGGCACTGCACTTTTTTGAACAGAATATGAAGAAAAGGAGAAAGATCTTTGAAAATGGTGGAGCATAATAATCTTCAAACCAAGAAGGGCTACTTTATCAGAGAGGAAAGATAAGCTGCTTAGAAGAAAAAAAAGTCTAGAATAAAAGGAAAGACTAAAGGATTGTCTTATTTTTAGATAAATATTCACATATGTGTGAATACACACATGTACACACACGCAAACAGCAAGACAAAGAACTTAGTGAGATTCAGGAAAGGATTAGACATGTATGCATGTAACGTCCGTGAGTTGCCTCAGGAGCTGACTGTTTCTGATCACAGTATGGTTCAGTGCATAAACAGTCACACGTGCCTGCTCGTTAGGAATGAGTTTTTACAAGGAAGTATTACCAGAGTCAACACCAACTGCTGGCCTCATCATCCTTTGGCACTTAAAACCAGGATACTTAAAAAAGAAGTGAGCTAAACTTTCATATCTCACTTATGACTATTATTTCACTATCAAATCATCCTCTTTCCTCTCCACTCTTTGTACACCTTGTGCAAATAAAATCTATCTCCTCCCCTAGGAGAAAGATGTCAAACCAGATAGGGAGGGCCACAAACCCAGCTGGGAACTAGAGCACATGATGGAAGAGAAGCTGCAGGAGCTGGGGAGAACAGAAGTGTAAAAGGGGATCTCGCTGCAGCCTTCAACCTTCTAAAACGGGTTATAGAGAAGAGGGCATCAGATTTTTCTCAAAGGTGCATGGAGGCAAGGCACAATCATCATAAGCTGCAACAAGGGTTTGACACAGAAAAGTCTCCATGATGAGAGTGGGTAAGCACTAGGATAGCTGTGCAGAGAGGCTGTGGAAACAAAACCTTTCTGAAAGGCTCCAATAACTAGTGATGAAAGTCACAAGTTGTAAACCTCCCCAGTTTTGGTCTTCCTTGGTTCAAACAATCTTCGCATTTCTCTCTCAAGAATACTGAATTCTCTTCACGTCTTCTCACATCTCTCTCACCTTTTTCACATGAGTCCATCATATATTTATGTCAATGAATGTTAATGTCTCATCAAATTTCCTCAGGAACTTTTTATGTTACTATTTTCAGATGAGAGCTGTCTTTCAACAAGTAACAACCTCAGGATTGTAACAAAAAGCATTTGTATGTCCATGAAACTTTTGTTGCATCGCTCCTATTTCTACTAAATGGGAAAGCAGCAATTTCCCTTCTCCAAATCTTTATTTTAAAACCCACTTCACTACATTGTTTGTTTTTCATAGCCATGATTGCATAATGCTACATAAGCACATGGAGAAGGAAGTATGGAGGCATAAGTAAAACACAGTAAGATGCTACAAACCCTGCAAAAGAAGAGAACTCTATTGTTTAGTTTCCTCAGAAAACTAGTTTCACTATAAGGAAACAGCTTTGTTACCATGAACTGCTACTGAAGCATTCATTGTTTCAATAAAACCTTCCTAATCTGGAATTTAGACTGGACTGAGAGCAGCTCTACAGAGAAAGACTTGGGGATACTGATGGATGAAAAATTGAGCTAGCCAGCAATGTGCTGAGCTGCATCCAAAGAAGCGTGGCCAGCAGGCCAAGGGAGGGGATTCTGCCCCTCTACTCTGCTCTCGTGAGACCCCTCCTGGAATACTACATTCAGCTCTGGAGTCCCCAACACAAGAAGGACATGGAGCTGCTGGAGTGAGTCCAGAGGAGGGCCACGAAGATGATCTGAGGGCTGGAGCACCTCTCCTATGCACACAAGCTGAGAGAGTTGGGGCTGTTCAGCCTGGAGAAGAGAAGGCTCCGGGGTGATCTTATAGCAGCTTTCCAGTACCTAAAGGGGGCCTACAGGAAAGCTGGAGAGGGACTTTTTACAAGGGCGTGTAGTGACAGGACAAGGGGCAATGGCTTTAAACTATAAGAGGGGAGATTTGGATTGGATATAAGGAAGAAATTCTCTCTGAGGGTGGTGAGGCACTGGAACAGGTTGCCAAGAGAAGCTGTGATGTCCCATCCTTGGAAGTGTTCAAAGTTAGGTTAGATGGGGCTTTGCGCAACTAGTGAAAGATGTCCCTGCCCATGGCAGTGGCAGGTTGGACTAGCTGACCTTCAAAGGTCCCTTTCGATCCAAATCATTCTATGATTCTATGGTTTAGTCTGCTGTGAGTGGTTCAGCATATGATAGCCTATTAGAACTTACAAATCAAAACATTTTGCAAACTTTATATTATTATTTTTTCATTAAATGTAATGAATTCAGAATAAAAAGCAGTATACTATTTTTGGACTTTATAGCGCTACTTTGGGATACTTTGGGATAATCTATTTACATTAATTCTGCAACAAAAATGCATTTTTTCCTTTTTAAAAAAAATACAAAAGATGTGCAGTACTTACCTCGTTTAACAGGACGATTGGCTACAGTAAACATCTGCATGGCAATAGAAAAGTCTTCCAGGTTGTTTGTAAACTTGCAAAAAGTCTTGAATTCTTCCAAACTGATATTCTAGAGTATCACAGAATTCAGATGATATATAATGAACAATACACTCAAATCTCAGTAAATCTATTTCAGTAAATCTGGGGGACCTAATGTTTAGGCGTGATTACTTACTCATTGTCAATATTTTTCTTTCTCAATTCGCAAATTACCATTGTTCTTATTTGTATAAAAATTAAAAGCTGCAATAATTCACTTTGATACTACTTACTTTATTAGATACTCATATTCAAATGAAAACCTGTACATAACAAACAAGGAAGCAAACCAAAGCAACACTAACCTCGCCTGCCTCGATTCTGTCGTTCACATTCTGCCAGTAAATTTCATTGTTTTCCTCATCAGTGAAGTACAGTAACCATTCTGCAAAGTCTTCTTTTCTCATGACTTTCAAACCCTTTGAAAACTTTATGAATTCCATTTCTTGGACTTCTGTTTGCAGATTTTCCATGAATCTAAGTGTAAGCAGATATTATCCAACAGTTGATACTTGCACCACTGTATCACTACTACTACCTACTGGTGTCTGCTAAATGTAGTAGACACTAACTCTTAATCACAGATACTATCAACACCATTGCTTACAATGTCACTGGTTTAATTCTGCCTGGGTGTGCACATTTGCTGCCACGGCTGCATTTCATGAATGACACCAGTAGGGTGCTCTCTAAGTCTACATTCACAGATTGCTGCTGCCAAGAGAATTTGCAGGTACATTTAACATATAGCTTTTACTAATGTTTGAAAATGTGCAGATAATGAGATAAAACGATTGGTAAGAGAGTATTATAATGAATGAATGAAAAAGGACATGGTAACTAAAGGCCTGACACACGAATTATGAAATTTCATATTAATAAGACAGGAATGACAAGACTGGAAAGTGCCTAGAAAGATGAGGCCTTAATAATCACAAGAGTTAAAGAAAAGAGGAAACTTGAAATCATTACTGCAGGAAAACAGGACTAAAAGCCTCAAAGATTATAACTGCAAAGAAAGGTTTGGCCAATCAGTTCTGCACTCACTAGTGGTTGGATTAGAGAGGATTACAATTGACATGAATAGAGTTTGGAAGAGCACAGAAAATGATGCTGCAGGTGTTTGTGAAGGTACGAAGAGAGCTGTCTGAAAAAGGAAGGGGTGAACATCAAGGTTTTTAGGAGACATCCATTCTTTTAGGAAGAAAAGTAAAAACAGCATGAGAAACTAGTAACAACCCGCAGGTATTGAGCTAGAAGTGTAAGCAGTTATAGCTTGGAGTTTCCCCAGTTTGGTCTACAAGACCATTATCATTTCTTCTGGCCTGATACAAATTTCGAGAAAGCAGAAGACAATACCGTGCAATCCATATGGTAATTTCCACTTCAGAAATAGATAATAATCCAAAAAGCGGTAATTTTTAAATATGAACAAATGCTAAAAACACAGTGATGCTGGCCAGAATCCCTTTAGTAATTCAAAAGAACTCTGCTTTATTGACTTGCAAAAATTATTGACAGGACAGAATGAAATACTCCTATACTGGGACAAAGCAATTAGCTGGAGAAGAGGACAGCTAAAGGTTTATGTAGCACATATCAGCAGAGGCTCTTTTGCTCATCAGTGTTTGCACGGCCTCACTGGGTTTGAATTCTTTCCCCTGAAATTATGTCATTTTAGCCTGCACAGCTACCATTAGTTCTTTAATGAGATCACTTGGACAATTAGTAACTCAAAGCTCTGTGACGTCTATACAGGGTTAGCTGCAGACTGCTGTTGCAGCACAAGCTCTCTCTTGTATTTTTTCCTCTAATAAGGAGAGCTGCACATGCAAATAAAGGGCCAACAAATGCTTCGTGGCTCTGGACATGCAAGTAAATGAAAGCCTGATTTCAAGTTTCAGGCTAGAGTTTTGTTAGGGTAATACTGAGGAGGGGTATGATATGCTCACATTTTATATGGGCATTTTTCTGGTCCAGGAAAGGGGGTTACGAGGCTTTCACAGCACAGTCAAACACTGAGTATCTTCCTTCACAGTCCACCTTACAACCTGGCTCACTTTTAACTCGCCTGACTCTCCCTCTCACAAGGGGATGAAACACCAAAGGACCTGTTTGTGCCCCCTGTGTGAAGGGGAGGCCCCTTGTATTACAGACCAGCGAGATCTTACTTGCACAGCTTGCAAACCACTCTTCAGTTTTCAGATGCAGCTCCTGTCCTTGCAACCCGTGAGGTGACTGCTGCCTCTGGCCAGCCCTGCAGCCAGCGTGGGCCAGGGAGACCGGCTGGCGTGGGCTCACAGCAGCAGTCCTGCTGCACCACCCGCTAGACTCCTCGGACCCCGGAAAGGGAGGTCGGGCTGTGTGGGGAGAGGACAGCATGGACCGGTCATGTAGACCAGGCACAGTGTCAGTCCAGCAGAGACTGGTTAGGGCCACTTGGCTGCATTTTGGGAGCGGACATCAATGGCAAGGGAGTAGATTGTATCTGAGATGTGTGGCTTGCGCTTGGCTGGAAGTCACAGCAGAAACCATGCAGAATAGTAACTGCATCTTTGACTGTCATTTCCAACCCATGTCACATCTGGTGTGGGGGAGGAGAAGCTGCTGAAAATGAAGTAACTTTTAGAAACACGCCTAAAACGTGGACCTAGGGAAATGAGATGCCACGTGTTTTATTTTCTTGGCTTTTGATTTATGAAAGGTGGACACATTTTGCAACAGACTTAAGGTCTGTTATTGAAAGTATGAGTTATTTATCTTGAGCTAACTCTCAGTCATTTGCTGTACTGGTCAGCAGCCATAGGTGATGACAAACTACATATTCTTCCATCTTTTCTAAACACTGCATTTCCTTAAGCAGAAAACCCTCAGAGACCTGCCCTCTAGCCATACCCAAAAAAATCAGGAGAGCTGAAAGACCAGGCATTCGTACGTGCTGAGGAAGGAGCGAGTGGCCCACCTAGCCACACACATCAGCCAGCCAGAAAGGTGCAGCAAAGCCAAAGAGGAAAGTGAAGGGTTTGGCTGTGGCATTTTCGAAGTGCGCTTGCTTCTGCACTCTTTTCCAGTTGGACAGTGAATAAGGTGTTATATTTCCCCAATCCCTCTGTGAGTTTTCCATTGCCTTTTCTCTGGCCTGGGTTCTTGCCCTCTCCACTTTATCTGGGACACTGACACTGCACCCTTCCTGTGGCACAACAGCTGTGTATCTTGCTGCATTACACGGATTAGGGAGGGGAGTGGGAATTACTTATTTAGGTACAAAAAAATTAACAGATATTTCACTTCAACTTGTAGGCAGGCTTGCTCCTGGCAAGCCAGAGTGGGAAGCTTTCCTGCCATAACAAATGCTGCTTGGAGCAGCAGCTGAAATGTGTAATTTAAAATTTATATGTGATAGTCTCCCATATTACAAAAATTAAAATACTGTGAATCATCACATCAGTATTCTAGGTCACTCTTATTCCCAGATGAGAGAGTTAAAAATCCTAATGACTTTTTTTTTTAAGTGAAAGTTATGAAAAGTTATTAAAAATAACTTTCTAGTTAGGAAGTAAAACTTGATACTTAAATGCCAAGACACCACTAGGGATACTTGCTTTTGTATTTCTGGATCACAGTGCGATGAGTTTCAGCTGGAAATTCCTTAAAAATTTCTCCAGATATTAGGAAAAACAAGCATAGGAATTAAATTCCTGCTCTCCCAAAGTCAGTGGGAGCTTGGCTGGGGACTTTGAAGGGAGCCAGAATTCAACTATGGGAACAGGATTCTAATTGTAGATGTGCTCTACAATTCAAAAACAATTATGCTGGGAATACTCTTATGCTATAGCAGCTTGAAAATAAAAGCAAGCTCTGTTCCCAAATAACAAAAAGGAAAGGTAAATCATAAATTTATAAGACAAGGAAAAGGCTGGGAACAGACAATACTTTCTTTAAGATTGCCTGTTTCATCCACACTCTCTAAAACACCCACGTTGAAGGCCAATAGCCAAATTCGTTATCGTGTTACAACAGCATCCAGAAACCTTATCAGGCTTTATCCCTTGTTTTGTAATGTGCTTTACTATAGAAAGAGGGAGTCTCTCAAGACTTTTTGGCAGCTTTAATAGAAGTGAAAATGTAATAAAAGTGGGGAGACCTCAGGAATGCAGCTATTTCCCTTCCAACCTGAGATGTTGCAATGAAGTGCTAGTGTTGTATTCCTTACGGCACACAAAGTAGAAGAATGAAACACAAAAGGAAAGGTTAGGGAAAGTTTTCTTTCCTATACCTCTTGACCTGAACTAAAAGTCTGTACAGAGCTTTAACGCTGTAATACAGAACTGACCAGTTCTTGTTGCACTGATTTATAGCAAGGAAACTTAACAACAAGGATAGTGGTGGATACACCACCCCAGCATCTGTACTCTGCTTCGGCTCCTCTTTGGACACTGATGTCCTTTCAAAGACTGGATAACTCTCTCTGCACTGAAAGACTGTTGCAAACCAGCTCCAAGGTTGTCTTTTTGCAATCTGACTTCCAAAACAGAATCCAGAAAACCTAATAAGGGCTTGACCATTAACCTTTAGAGAACATTTAGATCTATGCTTGTAAATTCAGTTTTGCAAGCAGTAAGACAGTTAATCAATCTCATAATTTTCAGAATTACAGGCAAAACCCTCTTTGATTTACTGCCCTCCATGTTTCCAAACTAAACAAAACAAAACTACTTGCTTTCTTTTATAAGTGTTCTGTAGAAACTAATCAAGCTATTCCTTTGATAAGTATACAGGAAAGAAAGAAACAGATTATTCCCAATATCTTTACTAAATATTTGGGAAATACTCAGATTCAACTATGAAAGAAACATACAAACATGAAGCCAGATTTTGTTCCCACTTCCACTTCCTTACTGTCTGATTCTAGTTGCATGAGAGATGTAATCTCTACATGTATTAGGGTTCTATATACACATACACAGACATAGATATGAGTGTAAGTATGGAGATAAACAAGGAGGCAACCATGTTCTATTTCTGCAAGGCACTTCCAAATCCCTAGATGAAAATCACTGAAAACATGTAAGTCATCGTAACAGCAAAAGCACTACTGGCTGATGGCGCTACCTGAAAGAGATTCTGCATCCATGCATTGGCACAAATGCAGAACAGCACCAGGAAAATGTCAACACTAGCAGTGTGGTTCAGCCTGGATAATTCCGGTTTCTTAAATGAAAGGGTCAAAATGAAATGTACCAAGGAATTCAAAGTATGGAAGGAAAGAAACATGACAGGTAGGAAAAAGGCATGTTTTGTGTACAGTTATGCAATTTGTGACCTTCATGCTAAAGCAGAAAATAAAAAAGAAACTATGATTAAAGAATATTTCTGCTGCAAAATTCTATTAACTGATGAGAAGTTTGGAAGCAGCAAATCAGGTAAGAAAATGCCATAAACTGGATTTTAAATGTTACTTTTCTTTTTATGATTAAAAGATGCCCATTGTTTAACCATACTGGGAAAGTACTGTTTTGTTAGCCATCCTAGGAAAAAATTCAATGACCAGAAAGTTTTTTGAATATTCTTTCCATACTCTCTGCACTTTTTTTTTTTTTTTTTCCTTCAAGAAGATTGTGAGAGATTTAAGCTTGCTTGGGGACAGATTACAGACAAAAATCATAGCAGTCGTAAACTGTTTAGGGAGTGAATTACTGTCTCCTCTTTTATTTGGGATTAGACATACTTAAACAAGATCAGTAAGAGACTTTTTTTTGGAGGAAAAAAAAGTGGCTGTCAAGAAGAAATATTTGCTATACCTAGAAAACTAAATTGTTTTCTGCTCAGAAGGAAAAATAGCACATACAATATACCTGGAAATTAAAGGACAAGTGAAACAGTTTTTGGAAGGAAAAGACCAAAAATTATTTGTCTCAAAAAACAGGGGAAACCCCGGAGAACTACTGGCTTCCTGTTTGAAATTTTACATTCTCTAAGAAGGGCCCTGGTATTAGAAGGCAACATTTGTTGTTGAGATGTAAAACTGAGTGGCGGTCATCAGAAACAGAAACTTGTTCAGATCTTCAGAGAGGAAATTCTCATCTGATTACAGCTTCTTATATTAAATCTACCCTTCTTTGTTACATGGTTTTAGGCTTGCTGCATATTGGTTTATATTTTCTCAAACTGACACAGGAGAATAATGATTCTAGCTGCATTTGACTAGGAGGCATCACCTTTGCTAGTGATGTACATAAACATAATCAAGAATAATTTAAATTTCCTAACTTTTGCCAGGGAAACGAGCTGCCATTTTTAAAGTTATGAAATACTATTAATAATAATTATCATATTGTCCTTATGTTAAGGACAACACATCTGGCAAGAAATCATGTAGTAGTCTGGAGTTGAAGCTCTGTTCCTCAAGTCCTACCTTAAGATCTCTGAAACTACCTTGTTACTATGGGAAAGACATAGGATGGTGTGTGTCCTGGATTGCTTCCACCACTTCTAAGCAGTCCCAGGAGATGCTGCAGAACGAAGTGCGAGTCCCACCACTGCTGCTCAGGAGAGAATGAAAAGGAGCAACTTTGGTTGCTGCTTTGACTACGTTCTGAAGAACAGTGAGAAAAGATCTTGACTGGTATCACAAAATACCTATGAAAATACTTCCATGCTCCCAGCAGCCCAAGAAAGGTTGAAAAGTGATCTGATATACTGTTGCACGGTCTCATTCATTATGTCTGGTAAAAAAAAAGCCTGAGGATTGTCCTTGTGTGTACCACCTACCTATGATTTCCCAAGAACCATGCACCAGCTGGAGACAGATGGAGCACAGCATGCTTAACCATTTTCCCTCCCCGTAATCAGCTTGCCTCCTGCGTTCGGGGCAGTAGGAAGGGAGGCACGAGAGCTGGCTTACATCAGCTCCACATTGCTGAAAGAGATGTAGACAGTTTTCATTTTCTTTGTGCTGTCTGAATGCAAAGAAAGGAGAATAAGGCAAATTAATTGCCCTGATATATTGATTGTGGCTGTCTGACATTTTTTAAATGTTTGGACTGTGGGCTAAAAGGGTCAGACATCATTGGTGTACATGTAGATATAGATCGTTGCACACTTACAAAAGGATGTTTTAATGTCAGCCAAACTGAAAAGGAGGAAGCATGAGGAAAATATATTTAAGTAATGAGGTGAGAACACTAGTCTCAGCTTTCTGAATTCCCATGTAAGTACAGCGAAATTTCACAAAGAAAGCATTCCTGCCTTTTTTTTTTTTTTTTTTTTTTAGTTTCAAGGACTCTACAGCACCATGTATTTAACTAATGTGACAAGTTTTAGTGTGTCCTAATCAAATCTAATCACCCCTACTTTTGACTAGGTACTACACTGATCAATGGAAAAGCTTTCTAGGCAAGAACTTGGAAAATGATAAAAGCATTTACCATCATTATTTTCTGCTTTTGACAATGATCTATGTCTGTACAGCTCATCAGTCATCTCTTGTAAAAACAGTGTGGCACTTTGATCAAACAGCCAACAATAGCTTTCCGAGTAAGATAAAATGTTATGAGAGGCCATCAGATAGAAATCACATTTTCTCTGAACAATAGGAACCCAGAAATGATGTGCTTGATTTACTTGCAAATAAAATCATGTGAAAGGTGATACCTTCACACAGGTTAAAAAGACAGTGATCCTTTTATTCACCTTTCTGTGTGTTAAACAAACTTTACCGTCACGTTGCAACTGAGATGGAGTGTCTACGCAGTGATAAAGAGGCACATTCCAGCTCTACGAAACGTAACTGCCACCGTTGAAAAATTACCTGCATTAAACCTTACACTTATCCCACAAATTTTAAGAGCAAGATGTGGGAGTTTGATTTTGATTACAGGCCTCTATCTGTGTGGTAGGCAAAGGTCTTTAACCTACGTGTTCTGAATGCACTAGGAACATAGTTTCATCAATGTCATGCCTCATTGGGTCAATGTAGGATTTTATCTAAGACCTGAGGCTTTTCAGTTTACACTGTGTATGCAAACACAACCTTTTACTGGTGCTCTCTGCCTTTTGTTTCATTGAGAGGATCTGTGGTATTTATAGAAAAGGGAGCTGGAGGCATCTTGAATTTCTTTTACTCACTTAGATTCCCATTGAGTTGAGATCTTCAAAAGAGAAAGGTTGTTTATTTGAAAATTGGTGTGTGCCAAAGCCAGTGGAGTTGAACACTTTTTAGTGTTAGAAAAATTGCTGCTCTTCTTTTTCTACTCTGGCTTTCCCCAAACCTCTACTGATTGCAACAACATTCATTTTTAAGAAGGCTGACAGATTCTCTGCTTCTGAACATAAAGTAAAATATATTATCCCAATTTATTTTTGCAGTCTGTAAATGACTGATTATTTTTGTAGAAAAGACGTGTGTCAAGATTTATACAGGTATTTAGGCACTTAACGTCCATTTATCTCAAAGAAAGACTGTGCATTTGGATTCTGGGCCCAAGTTCACATAGCAAAATGCATCTGGAGTTCATACTAACAGGAGAAATTGATTTCTCAAGTAACAGAGAGTTTTAACCAGTTAAGTTGTGATGCTGTGTAGGTGGTGGTCATCATTACTGGTCAAAATAAACATTGGAAGAAAGAATCTCATCCAATTAAAATACTAACTGTTGATACCTGGTTGGGTTTTCAAGTCAAAAGCAACCACAACAGAACTTCATACTCTGATGCAGACGAGGATCAGGCCATCTTTCTGACATGTGTATGACGCATAAACTGAATGATTCCCTACAACAGTTCTGACTTTGCAAAGCTTACAGTGAAATAGACATGTATAGAGCACTACGTTTCTGGGAGTAATAGCCACTTGGTATTTCACTACAGTTTTAGTCTGATGTGGTGTTTATCATCTGGCTTAATTCTCAGCTCTGACATAAGCTCCATGAAGTATCTGCATAGTCCCATTGCAAAAGTAGTCCAAAGAGTAAACAAAACGGCACGGGTAAAGTTTCAACAGAAGCTGGAATTTGAAGCAAGCAGCACAGTTGCCTGTAGCCTACCATAACAGTTGTAATAAGAAGGGTGTCTCAAATCAGAAAATCTTTTTTAATTGATAGTGACTTTTTTGGTGATTTGATAAAGAAAAATACTCATGAATCATATTGTCTTAAGGTATGCCATCACACAGCTGCTAAGAATGGTAGTCTCAGTCCTCACAGCTTCCAGGTCCACTGCTGCTTTGGACTTGTCATGGTGCTCAACTCCTCCTGCAGACAGCAGAAACCAGGAGCTAAACTAAAATTCAATCATGCAAAATCAAGAATAATATCCTGCTTCATTACCTGCTTAACTTTCTGAATCAGCTCAGTGTGGGGTCAGGTTAATGCCAGTGTTGGTGCAAAGCAGAGGGGGTAGAAACAGGACTGGCTGCTGTTAGGCTTGCCTAGCTGAAAAACATACCTGAAAAACTCAGAATAGCGAAGTTTTTCCTTTCCTTCTTTTCCAAAGAAATGTACCAGCAACATGGTATTAACACCACAGCTTTCCAGTTCTGCTCCCTATAAACCAAAAAAATGTATGATTAATTATTATGCATCATATGATTATTAGTATCTGTTCACCACAAATCTGGAAATATTTATTTGAATGAGAATTTCACAAGAGATACTCGCAATTTATATTACTGTTACCAATGCTATCACACAGGATTTCCGAGCTGAATAATTCTTCCACATCAACTGGTAACAGTGTATTATATGTTCTGCTCCTAAATATTCTGTATGAAAGATGAGCACAATTTACAACCACCTTTGGTGTATTTTATTATTAGAGCTGAAAAAATTGCTAGTCAAATCTTTAAAAACTTTCATGCTTAGGTGAACAGAGGCTTTATTTAAAGTTAACATCTTTGTAAAAAGTTTTTAGTCAGGTATTTCTAATTTGCTACAGCCATCTAAAAACATTCATGATATTCCAAGAAATGAAACTAGAAAAATACAAACATTCACAGTGCTCTGTTATAATACAGTCTTACAAGGCTTCCTGCAAATTTTCAGTGTTAGTGACTTTTCTATATATCTTTTAAATCTGACGAAGAGATTTCTGCAGAAAAAGGATGCACATTATTTCAACTCAACAGCATCTTTAACAATCCTAAAACCACACATAATGCTGGATTTCTGTTCTATTCTTCTTTCAGCACTAGTATACTGGCATTTCTTTGAACGCAACAAAACACTAAGCAACGTGAAGAGAGATTTTTTTTTTTTTCTAAGTCCGGAGGGATTTCAACAAACTATTCTTATGACATCTAAATAGCCTCTGTGTCTTTTATCTGGTTGAAGAGGTAAGATGAAAGACAAGAGTCTTTTCATAAGATTTAATACTAATGGTTATTTAGCTTTCAGCATCATCAATAACAAGTCCCATTAGTCCACCGTGTGCTTCATGCTTACTGCATATGTGACACAGTTATTTTATAGTTAAAGAGGTAACATTCCTCATTTCTACTGCAAGCTACAATTCACTAAGTGCCAGTGATATATGTATGACTGAACCTAGAAAAAAAACTTTTCAAGCCATGTGCAAACTGTACTTACTGAGCTTTTATCATTTAACTGCAGGCAAAGAATATTTAAATACCCACAAGATCCATCCTTCTAAAGTTTAAACACTTCAGATTACTGTGAAGACTGATGCATAAACATTGGTATATGCTTTTTTGAAAGTCAAAAGTCAAACATTCATGTATGCTTATTTGAAATTCAAAGCCAGACTATTTATGTCAGAATGCAAAGTTTTCTAAGAAGAAACAGAGAAGAATCCACATATTTCTCACTGCAGGAAGATTCTAATCTGCTTTTTCCTTTTTTTTTGCTCACATGTTTACAGGAGACTTGAAAAATGCAAAATAAATTTGCTGAGGTAATTTTAAAAACTGAACTCATGATTACACAATTTAACGCTTCCAATTTAATTACTTCATATTAAAAGCAGTGCTGTGTTGAAAACAAACTGAAAAACAAGGTTTAAAATAACTTTCTAAAAACTAAGTCTGTGACAGAAAAAGTTTTTTGCTTCTATTCATGTTTCTCTAGTTATAAGTTAGAAGAAGACATACAAACAATACCTATCTCATCTTATCTAAGATGACAAAGCCTATCCCTGGATTTATAACAAATATGCACCTAATTGTTGGCTACCCTCTTTATCAGTTGAAATTCCAAAGTGGAATTGGCAGATGTCCAAACACTATGTTAGTGAAAGTTAAATGTATTTTAAAACTACAAAACAGTACGTTTTTTTAAAACCAAATATGCAATAGGAGACCACAGAGACTACAGCTTCAGGGTAAAATTTCAAAAAATTGCTTTTCCTAGAGTTAATGCTATTAAATAGAAGTACATGTTAGTACATAATTCCTTTTTGTCCACAGAATCATTAGGAGCCTTTGCTGCTGAACTGTATAAATTAGTACTGACATGACAAATCTTTGTTAGAAGATAATGAGAGCTCTATTAATATTTCCAACACCTCACCCTCCTGAGCTTAGGTAAAAGAATAACTTACATTTGGAATGTCTGTCTTGGCAATGAGAGTGAAATGGTAACTAACCTAATCCTGGAGCTGTAAAAAGGAACAGGCTGGTAGCTTCAAGTCACAGAGCTACTATCTAAATTGAGTGAAAGTTTGTATTCTGCTGTATCTGGTGGCTTCAGCCCCAGGAGGGTGCACCACAGGACCCTTTTGGGCTGTGCACTTTACAGAAAGCTGAGGCACAGAGTGGAGAAAGGATGGTTATGAGTCGCATCTTGATACAAGCATGGGATGGGGCAGGGACATGTACCTCAACTGGGGAACTCAGACGTGTTTCAGGGTCCATTGATTGAGATAAAGAATCCCAAAGACCAAGCTCTGACGCCACACAAGTCTATATGAACTAATGAACATGTGTGTACATATTACAAACATAGGCTTATTTTCTAGAGTCATGTTAACACCTTGTACACTTTTCAAAAGCACCATGAACTGCTGAATTATGCAATTATTCCTTTTTAAGCAAGATCAGATACCATAACATTTATTTCCTTATGACATTACACAGACTGTTAACATAGAAGCCTGATGCTGCAAACACTAAATCCCAGGCACAGATCTACCTAATCCTGTAGCTCCCCACTGAGCTTTTGACATTTAGGACCTGATACTGCAGCAAGTAGCAACAAGTGCCACCGAGAAGAAACTTATCACACAATGAGACAGGATTTTCAGAATAATGTACCTAACTGATTTTCAAAACTCATCTGAAATGTTAATAGACTTGCTGTCTCTAGATTCTTGCCTCCTTTCATTGCAGAATTTCCCTGAGGCATGACTGGAAAGCATTCATCATGATTAAAATCTGTAATATGTTCCTTGTTCTCTTACTTGCTTCCTGGGAGATGGTATTCACTATGCGACATCTTGTTTCGATAGAAATTGTAAAAGTAATACATATTTTGGATTGAACTTTTTTTTGGTTAAGCTAGAAGTAGAGAGAAGTAGAGTGTATAGATGAAGAACAGAGGCAGAAAAGAAAGGAGGGTCAAGGAGAACATCTTGGTTTCTGTCTGCTAGTGATGTCCCAAATCTTTCCAAAGGTAAGACTAAATCTTTGCAAATTTTTGAGTCCACTTCTCTGAAAGGCTTTTTGTTTTTCAGCTGCTAGGTCAGTCAGTTCATCATGCCAAACTCCTATCCCTGGAGACAATGTAGGCTTCAGTCTAAGCAGCCTAGCCTCAAATACTGCTCAAGAGCATCAACCTTTCTGTCATTTTGAGAGTCTCAAGATGTTGGGGTATATCCTACAACTCAGTTCTGGGAAGAAGGTTTCCATTATGAAATTAATCCTGCCAGGTACAGCTGGTCAAAAGAACAATGAACAGGGAAGCTAGTGAGACCATGAGGTCCAGATCTCCAGAAGCAGGGTTTTTTTGGCAAAGCCTAGACAGCCTCAAGTGCACACCAGAATGAACAATACACCATTTTATGATGAATCAGCTTTAATCATGTAAATCCATACTGAAGTTTTAATGTTTTGCAAGGCATTTTCTCATGAGGTAAGATTCAAGAAGACACTGGATCGGATACAGACAGGGTAAACTGTGCACATTTTTCTTCTACAGAGAGTATAACAGACAATATCTGAGAAGAAATCTAATGGAGAGTTTTCTAAGCAATAAACAGCTTATATCCAGCATTCAACATCCAGCATTCCCATTGTCTGGGGATTAGTTGTTTTTTAATGACAACTTATGCCATGGAATCACTATGCTGTACCGTTAGTGCCTTTAGCAAGGAAGAAGATGTAACTTCATGTTAGATGCAACTCAGCTTTCAGTGCTTCACCCACAGTTCTGCATCAGTTCACAAGGAGTTACAGAATAAAAATGGTTTCCAGCCAAGTGGGCTAAAGCTAATCTGGAAGCAGATGTTGTAGGAGATACTTTATGAACAAAACAGGAACAAGCTGAAACTAGCCTTGTTGCCAGCAGGTTGAGAGGAACCAAATCCTGCTGCGTCAAGCAGTCAGGGAATGGCACTGTTGCACTGCGAAGCCTGAGGCTGCCTGAGCAATGCACTAATGGCAACTGGGAAAAGCAGCTTCTATACAGTTCAGTCTTTTGAGGACAGTCCCTCACAAGAATTCAGGCCCTGCTTCCCTGTTGCATCATATGTCAAAAATACTAATTTCCATAAAAAGTAGAGAATCTGTAACCAGGTGCCCCCTCAGGAGGTACGACGTTCAGTGAAGCCCGCTCTTTTGATTCACATGGACTTGGCCTCAAAGGCAGAGCACACCCATTCTCAGCATGCATAAACCTCCTTGCTCTCGGCGCTAAAACCAAGTCCTGATGGACTGTGTCCAACTTACCCACCCCGCTGTCCTAAGGTGTCCCCAGGTAGTTCACGTTCAGGCTGCCACCCCAAGTTTCAGTTATCACAAAATGTCAAGTGAGCATGCTTACATGCACCATTTCCAGTTTATTCCAACTAATTTTACAAGCAAATGCACTAGGTAGCCTTCAGAGATTATGATCAGATTCTTAACGGTTTTGAATTAAGGACTAGAGCTGTTAGTGCAAAGCCAAATCGTGCGTTTTTCCTGGCCTGCCAGGAGCTCACACTGCTGTCTTGCTTCTCGAGCTATATAATTTAAAGTGCTTCAGACTAGGTTAAGCAGCAGAGATTAAAGGGGTAGCCTTGCCTCACACATCTGTGCAATGGAAAGCCATGCTACTGTGACCACAACAGGCTTCCAGATGAATTCCGTGGGAAACAGGCTTTGGTATCCAAGCCAAATTCAATACACTAGCAAAATAGGTACTTGGAAAGATGACAGAAAGCATGTTTCTTTGTCTCTCTTGAGGTTATAATGTCATCAGATCATGTGGAAAAATAAAATAATTTCCTTGTCTGTGAGGTAAACAATGACCCAGCAGTTTTTTAATAGTGTAATATTTTGATGCCACACGGCTTGGTTCTCTATGGGGTTTACCTGCCTGGAGAGCTTCCTTTAAAGCATGCAGGAACATCGCAATACTCCTTGGTTTAAAGCACCTAAAACCTTTTCGACAGAATTCAACATTAATCTGCTGATACAAAACATACACATTTAGGTCAGAGAAGACAGGTCAAGAAAAAAAATGTGCATTCCTTATGAACTGAGAGGTGATAAGATTAGTGACATACTCTTTCGGGGAGGGATATTAATTTTAGTCTTGGATCAGATTCTTGCAAAATTCAATGTGCTACAGAAATATGCTGCACCTCTGTTACAGAGTATTCCTACACTAGAAGAGCACAGCTGTCAACCACCATCCTCCTCCCTTTAGTTTAAGCAGTCTTTACTTATACTGGGACCAGGCTTTACAGGCTTTGAAGCTATGGGTAGAAAACTTCAAATTAATTAGAAATTCTAGGGAACAGGTGGGCAGGTTACAATGGTCCGCACAGTCTCTGTGGCTGAAGAGATGCATCACAATGCTGCCATGTCTGAAGGTCCAAGTGTAAAACCCTGCACTGACCAGCTAAGTGGTGATAAATGTGTGAATGAATGATGAAGAAAGAAAAGTAGACAGGTTAAAACAACTGATACACAATCAACAGGAAAATATCCATGTGTGCGGTTAAAAGTATACTGCTTATAGTCAGAATGAATTTTATTTCAAAAGTTTTCTGTTTAAAAGAGATTAGTAGCTGTGTCCCCAAGTACTAGTTAAATGTTTTTTTTTAAATAACGCAGATGAGATACTTTGTATGAAAATATGTTCATTATGGAATCCAGAAGCACATGTTTAATCATTTGGAAATGAGAGGACGCACGTTGCCAACATGAATTCCATTTTAAGAACAAATATAGAACGTTCTGTATTGTCATTCCTTTCCTAACAATAGCTAAAATTAACTTCTAAGTTTAGCTATTACACAAAGCATATTAAATTAGAGGTACTGAAACTAGCTGATAACTCATTAATCTAAATTGAAGGGCCCAAGGGCAAAGTCCCCGATCTAGACGACTGGGCTGTACAGCAGATACCTGCAACCATTAGCATTCTTTTCACTACCAGTATGCTAACGCACGTACCACTATCAGAGTATCCTTTTAAGGAGCTCAGAGCAGTAATATAAAAGCAACTAGTGCTCTTCACTGGGCAACATCTTTTTCAAAATACTCTTACAAAATAAGTCTTCCAGCTCATGCATCTTCCTATAACACTCTACACTACTTCCAGGCAAGAAGTCTACCTCTCCTTCCGCGAAGCATGGTCACATGCTCGGCTGGGTGTCTCATATGAAGCAGATCAGTTGAGCTAGGAAGCCAGGTGCAGGATTTCCTTTGGCCTATGGGAAGATGGGTGACGTGCGACAGTCACTGCCTCTGTTGACTTCTGCACCATTTTCTCCAGTCTAGTTAGAAAGAATTGGGCTGCCAGCCTTGTAAGTCTGCCTGCATCTTTCCTTCACTGTGTGCACGCACACATGCCTGTGCTATGAGTAAATCAGAGTGCCTGCTCTCCAAAAGTTGGCAAGGAACCTCCCAAAAGATTGGGCTGGTTAAGGCTGGGGAGATTTTTTTGGCTTTTCTTCCAGCATCATTTATAGTACTGGAAAAAGAAAACACCTCAACTGAAATATATTTATCTGGATAACAAAGTCCACTGTAATCCCATTCAAGGGCCATTACGAAATGGTGACATTTTGAATTTTAGACATGTAAATCAAAGTCTCAGTAGAACAGGCAGAGACATAAGCACCCTGGGTGCACAGCAAGTGAACTGTTTTTTCTTTTCCTAATACAGAATCTCAACGAGTACTAAGTGGTATCTCCATACAGTAAATGAATGACTGAGACCTCTGTCTACACAATGGACAGCGAATATACCTGGATATACCTGATGGTTAAACAAAATTGCAGAATACCATTTATACCTTATTTTCATAAGTCAGTGACATTTTTCATCTGGTATCAGAAACTGAGGTTACTTTGAAAAACCAGCAAACTCATATGCAAATTGCCAAAGTGTTGTATCTCAGCTTTTGAAGAACATAGTCAATTTAAAACCCATATTTTTATGCTTTATCTGCTTTGCTTGAAACTAATACTATGACTGCCACAACTACTAAAAATAAAGGGTAAAACCACATGCACTGACTACATTGTATAGTCAGATTCACTGCTTATAACCACCTTCTTTTGTGAGAGACAGAGACAGGAAAGAAAATAAAAATTAGAAGAAAAGTGATAATTTGGACTTTGTCAAGTAGAGATCTAGAGACCAGGAGAATTTCAAGATAGCTGTACTCCCCAAAGCTATTTAATTCTTCTTTTGAACACACTATAATTCCATTTATAATCTGCTAAGAAATCATATTAAGTAATATTTTCTGGTTACAATAACTTCAGATTTTTCTCAATGGAGAATTCTGAAGACAAAATTTGAAGCAAGACAAAAACCAAAATAGAGACATTCAGGCTCAGATCATAGAATCATAGAATCATAGAATCATAGAATCATAGAATGGTTAGGGCTGGAAGGGACCTTCAAAGGTCATCTAGTCCAACCCCCCTGCAACAAACAGGGATATCTCCAACTAGATCAGGTTGCTCAGGGCCTCGTCCAACCTGGCCTTGAATGTCTCCAGGGATGGAGCATCCACCACCTCTCTGGGAAACCTGTTCCAGTGTTCTACCACTCTCATGGTAAAAAATTTTTTCCTAATATCCAACCTGAATCTACCTCCCTCTATTTTAAAACCATTACCCCTATGTGTGTCCTATCACAACAGGCCCTCCTGAACAGTCTCTCCCCATCATTCTTGTAGGCCCCCTTGAGGTACTGGAAGACCGCTATCAGGTCACCCCGGAGCCTCCTCTTCTCCAGGCTGAACAGCCCCAACTCTTTCAGCCTGTCCTCATAGGAAAGGTGCTCCAGCCCTCTTATCATCTTCGTGGCCCTCCTCTGGACCCTCTCCAGCTGGTCCATGTCCTTCTTGTGTTGGGGGCTCCAGAACTGGACGCAATACTCCAAGTGAGGTCTCAAATATTTAATTAGCTTCCAATAAGCTTATGTGTTTATAAGGAAATCTGCCCAACTGTATCAAAGTTTCTCCAGA
Source organism: Tauraco erythrolophus (assembly GCF_009769465.1). Classification (NCBI taxonomy): domain Eukaryota; kingdom Metazoa; phylum Chordata; class Aves; order Musophagiformes; family Musophagidae; genus Tauraco; species Tauraco erythrolophus. The sequence goes on along the minus strand of NC_141465.1, from coordinate 116,447,681 downwards.
AATTTTATACTATAGCAGTGCATTCATGCAGAATAAAGATTCTTTTTCTTTCACTGTCATGGCAGTTAAGTGTCAATTGAAATTGGTTTTGAGGAGCAGACAACCCTATTAATCCTAGCTATTTTAATCTTGTGACTGATGAAAAGATTCAAGAAAGGAGACGGTTGTTAGTCAAACAATTTTTAACTGAACTCTGGATGCATATTGAGGGAGCAAAGCCTTTAAGCATCAGAAGACAGTTTTTATTTATGCTTAGTAAATATTAAAGGTGTTAGCAATACTGCCACTTCCACATTTTCCCTAGGCAGGTGAAAAAGGAAAGAACATGAGCTGGACCAACTCTTTGTAGAAACTGCTGATGCATGGTAAATTTATAAAGCGGAGTGCTGTACAAATTTCTTATTGAATGCTTCCAACATGAGAAGTTGCTACCCCATGCCTATATATGCATTTTCAGTTTACAACTGAAAGCAAGTTTGTGGTGAGAAAAATATCCTTCAGCTACACTATCCAACTTAAGCACACAACAAAAGTAGTGCTGCTGATGCAAGCAGGACCTTATAGTAATAGCTGAAGATAAACACAGAATCATAGAATGGTTTGGGTTGGAAGGGACCTCAAAGATCATCTAGTTTCAACCCCCCTGCCACAGGCAGGGACACCTTCCACTAGATCATGTTGTGCAAAGGCTCATCCAACCTGACCTTGAACACTTCAAGGAATGGAGAATCTACAACTTCTCAGGATAACCTGTTCCAGTGTCTCACCACCCTCAGAGTGAACAACTTCTTCCTTAGATCTAATCTAAATCTCCCCTCTTTCAGTTTAAAGCCATTGCCCCTTGCCCTATCACTACACACCCTTGTAAAAAGCCCCTCTCCAGCTTTCTTGCAGGCCCCCTTTGGGTACTGGAAGGCTGCTAGAAGGTCTCTCCAGAGCCTTCTCTTCTCCAGGCTGAACAACTGTCGTGGTTTTAGGCTGATCCAGCAACTAAAACTCACACAGTCTCTTCACACTGTAAAGTCCATGTTTTGCCCGTTACCTCTCCCAATCACTATTCTTATCTCTAATTCCTCTGCCCCACGTTGGGCGCCAAAAAGACTGTCGTGGTTTTAGGCTGATCCAGCAACTAAAACTCACACAGTCTCTCCTTCTCCAGTAAAGTAGAGAGGAGAGAAAAAAAACCCAAAGGGACTGAGGGTTGAGACAAGAACAGAGGGAGCACCCACCAACCATGGTCCTGGGCAAAACAGACAGGGCTTTCTCAAAGCAAAACAGTTTATTAATGATTACTTAGAAGGACAAAGGGAAACAAAACCGATTACTCGAGAGGACAGAAAGAAACAAAACCAGATCTTAAAACCGACACCTTCCCCCCACCCCTTTCCTTTTCCTCTTGGCTCTACCTCCTCCCCCCAGCAGCACAGGGGGCAGGGACTGGGGGGGTGCAGGTCAGTTCATTCCGTGCTGTTACTGCTGCTTCTTTCTTAAAGGAGAAGGAGTCCTTACACCCTTTTCCCCCACTCCAGTGGATCCCCTACCCACGAGGAAAAATCCACAAACTTCTCCAGCGTGAGTCCAGCCCACTGGAAACAATCCTTCCCCACAGATTGCTCCGGTGTGGGCTTTACCACAGTCTCGGGTACTTAGGGAGCTGTAGCCACTCGCTCCAGCGTGGGTCATCACGCAGACTCCAGATGCCTCTCTGCCTTGCCGTGCGTCCCAACACGACCATCCTCAGGCTCAGGCATCTTCTCCCCACGGGCTGCGAGTGGGTCTCTGCTCCACCAAGGCTGTCCTGGTTGCAGGGGGGCCACCTGCCATCTCACCATCAGCCGCAGGGGAAACTCGGCTCCGGCACACCTCCTCCCGCTCCATCCTCACTGACCTGCTGTCGATGCGGCTGTTTCTCTCAGATCTCAGTCCTCTCCAGGTGAACTCAGCCCAGTGGGCACCCTGGCAGTGGGGTGCCCCCGAGTTCCCCAGCTGGCTCCGCTGCCGCCATTCTCCGTGGGCGGTGCCGGCCCGACGCAGGCAGCTGCCCGGCCAGGAGCCAGGGAGCGGGGGCAGTGCCCTCCTCCCTTCTCTGCTCGATCCTATGCAAAGCACCTTTTCCGGTTCCTTTGTCCTGACTTAAATAGGGCAATTCGCAGAGGCGCCCTATTGGCTCAACCCCGAGGGGGATGGCAGTCTGATCTGGTGGCCAGAACTAAGCCTAACCTGGTTCCAAAACCAGGGAGGTCGCAGGGAGCAAAACCTCTCTCCTGCCACCAGAACCACCCCCTCCTCCACATCAAACCATGACAACAACCCCAACTCTCTCAGTCTGTCTGCGTAGGAGAGGTGCTCCAGCCCTCAGATCATCTTTGTGACCCTCCTCTGGACTCGCGGGTGGGGTCTCACAAGAGCAGAGTAGAGGGGCAGAATCACCTCCCTCGACCTGCTGGCCACGCTTCTTTGGATGTAGCCCAGGACACGGTTGGCTTTCTGGGCTGCAAGTGCACATTGCCGGCTCATGTTGAGCTTCTCATCAACCAACACCCTCAAGTCCTTCTCTTCAGGGCTGCTCTCAATCCATTCACTGCCCAGCCTGTACTTGTGCTTGGGATTGCCCTGACCAATGTGCAGGACCTTGCACTTGGCCTTGTTGAACTTCATGAGGTTCACACCTCTCAAGCCTACCAAGGTCCCTCTGGATGGAATCCCTTCCCTCCAGTGTGTCAACCACACCACACAGCTTGGTGCCTTCAGCAAACTTACTGAGAGTGCATTCAGTCTCACTGTCCATGTTGCTGACAAAGCCCATCTGTACCCTCCCTCTCCTTCGCCCCAAATCATCAGCTTCTGCTGAGGTGTTTTCAGTATGCTTAGGACTTCTCCTTTTTTTTTCCCAGTCTAATTCAGGCTAGAGAATATCTTGTCTCTGTGCTAACTAGAGACTGAAGAAGAGACGGCAGCTAGCAAAGACTTCACTTGAGGAAGAAAGTAGGTTAAATGGCAGGATTCAGGGGAAAATAGCCTGAAGAGACCAGGAATTCAACTGCTCCTTTCATTGACGAGTTGTATTTTCCATTTGCTAATGGTCTGCAATTCAGTGAAATTAATCCAGTTGGAAGACCAGACTCTTAATATTTTGTTTCTTCTTCTGGTCTGCATCGAAGTAATTTCTTCCTGGAAGTGGATCTAACTAAAGTAATCCTTGCCTTTGTCACCTCAATAACAGCAATTACATTTCAAAGTAACTCAGAATAAGCCGGTATTACTGCAACAGCAACACTTAGGTAAGTTTAAGGCATCAATTTCTATTTGGAAACGTATTTTTTTCTCATATGGCAATACGGAGGTTTTTCTGAGTTTTTTGTAAATAGAAGAGAGATACTTTGAAAGAGAGGCTTACAGAAACTAAATAATGGAGTGACCACACAGTAATAAAATATATTAACTGCATACACTTCAGCAGGAGAGTCAGAAATGACAAACATTTTTCTTTCCCAGTTAGAAAGCAGTTGACACATCATGCACTTTCATTTAATTAAAGCACTGATGCTTATACACTTAAGTAAAAACTCTGAAAAAAACCAACAAAGTTCACAGGAAATATAATAACGCTTTTGTAAAGAAAAACTTATCTTTATTTCATACCTGAAATACTGTTTCGTCTCCAGCTGTTTTCAAATCATCTTCCTTCCCAATGATTCTCTGCAACTGTTTTTGTTAATATATGAAAAAAACCCACAGGAAAATTACAAATTTGGTCAATCAAGAGTCTCCTTTTTCATAAACTTGCATTAATTCCACCTTTTCTTAATTATAAAGTCATTACGTTTCTGCAAGGTTCTCTAGACATGACAAAATATACTTAAGGATATTTTCCTATTCAGACACACTTTTTCCCAGGAATGTCTTATCTGCTGTGGTTAATATATCCAAGCAGAGCATATGAATCTATCTGTTGCTTACCCTATTTTTAGAGGAGATTTTCTTGCACTAGAAGCTTAGCATTCACTCCATAAGATTTTGAAACTCAGGGGTGTAACATCGAGGGTTACTCAGGAAACAAAAATTATCCTGTGATTTTCATGCTGTCCTCCTAGACAGCTTACATAGTTCTGCTACAGACATGATCTTCTAGACATGAAAAACATACTTGTTCAAGTGAGGTACAACTAACAACAAAGAATACTTTAATCAAATAAGCCAGTGGATTTTCAGAACTAGCATTAAGCAGAACATAGTTTGAGTTTCCCCTCCACCCCACAAAGAAATGAATCTTGAATGTTTTAGCTAAGAAGATCTTCAAGTCACTGATATGACTCACATTTCAAAACATAACTTCCACTGTCCCAATTAGAGATTTAAGGTAATATAGAAACTGCATTAATTTGCAGCACCTCAAGTATATCTCAGCTGCAAGGTTTCTTTGACTGTATTTTAGCTTGGGAGGTCAAGACTTCCCCAAGAATAAGCGATTCAGCATAGTACAAGGTATACCTACCTTTCACAGGCATTTGCATGAATCCTCAAAAGGACAGCAAAAATGAAAGAACAAGGGACTTATTACATTTCAGGTACAGATACGGACTTACACCGAGTACTCCAGATTTGGAGACTTTAGGAAAGATGCTTTTAAAGCTCAGGTGGTTTGCTTCTCAAACATTTCTGAGTGATTCCTCACCCTGCCCATGAACACTGGGAAAAAAATCCATGATATAATTTGCATAGCCATTATTTTGTGTGTTTTCAAATCTCTTCTTAGGGCTTTATAGTTTTCTTTTTTTTTTTGTTATGTTGTTCAGAGACCTAATATGGGCTTGTAAGTAGTAAGCAGGAAAAACCTGCTGTTTGTGTCACCAAAGGTCTTTCCCTGGTCTTCAAATTTTGACTAATAATTCACCTGTTCTGTTTTTTTTTACAGCCTCAGTTTTTGAGTTTCTCAGGATAGTTACTTTCTATTATTATTTTTAAATGGCAGGCCTTGATAGCATTTATCAAAATAAATACCGTAACAAGACAATTAAACAGTATCAGTTCTTCCAAGTTTCTCCAAATTCTTTTTATTTTTGATCACTTACACAACAATTGACTAGTACAGTAAAAGCATTACGAATTTCTTCATGGTAAAATAGCAATATAGAGCTTTGGATAAAACCACAACTGCTCATCCATATTCTCACTGAAAAATTACATTTTTACTCACCTGAAAAATTCATCTTTTGCTCAAACACAAGAAATACAACTGCAAATATTTTCCAAACAAGAGAAAAATCTGACTTTTTTTTCTTTTGGATTTTATTTTTAAACAACTCTTTAAAAAGTCTGCAGAGACTACTAAAGAACACAGATACACAGCGTATTTTTTTTTTCACAACTGTTCTGTAAGATTTAGTTTATTATTTTCTTACACTGTATGTAAATCCTTATAGTGCTTGAAACTATTTCCAGTAGTTTGCAGATTTTTTTCCAGCACAGTGCAGCAACTACTCACAGAGGGAGAAGAATTCTGACCTCGAGAAATGGACTCTAATACTCAACTGCTCCTTGTAACGTTTATCTGTATTTAATATTTATATCTCTTCATCACTGGAAGATACTAATGGCTAACTCAAAGATAGAGACCTATTATGCACAACTGATGGCTCTTTACTAAAGACATACTAAAAGTAATCTTTTCTGAAAAAGACAAAGAGTTGGCAGAAAGGCTATGTCAGTCTTCAAAAAAAAACCCGTAATTTTGCATCTTCCAGTTGTTTAAGAGAAGTTAGTGCTTGTGGATGTTCTAGGACTGCAGAGTTGTTCTGTACAAAACCATCGCACCCTGCTGACAGTGTCAGGTGCTGGTTCACTCAGCCCTAGATGAACCTCCGCAAGTGTTTTGTAGTATCTGCTGCACAGGAGAAGTGTATACAGTTTATTTAGACTATTTAGAAAGTCTAAATCACATAGATCTTGCATGTGCCATCAGTTATCCTACGTCCATTCCTAATGATTTTGAACTGTCATTAATTTTACTTAGAAATATTTCATCAGGACAGAGTTAGGGAAATTCCTCACTTGCTGGGGATTTTGGGATCTGTGGTAGCCTTTTTCTTGATGGGAGGCCTCAGATTAATGTGCATAGGTTATTATGGGCACACGTCTGGAAACTCCCCTCACTGAGTCTCACGTTAATGTCTTGGAAGTGCGGAGTACACAGATGTATCTTACCGTCCTCAAAAAGATGCAGACAATATGGCTCTGAGAAACAATTCTTTGCACTCTGGCAGGGGCTGATTAAAGGATGGCAACTGACATCTGTCTGTGAACATGCCATTTCTACCACGACTTCTTCACCCTGGAGTTGCAGGGCAAAGCAACAAATCCTTAAGGAGGCCACCTCGAAATACAGATTACTGTGATTCTGGGGCCCTGATACTGAAATGTCTCTTGTATTGTGAATGTTTACCACTGAAACATGGATGAAGCACAAATTAAAACCAGACTGGCTTGAATGCAAAGAAGTAGGGAGGACAGAGAACAAGAGTCTGTCCCTGGGAAGGGATAGACTTAACTCCTATTGGAAAGGAGGAAAATGTGCACAGATAGGGAAAGGTTATGGAGGGCAACATAAACTCTCTCCTTCAAAACATGGAATTGCATTCAAGATCGCCTTTCCTGAACATTCATTTATGTTAGCGAAAAGCATTGAATCTACTGGGATATCCTGCACCTCACACTCCTTCAGTGCCTGATCCATACAGCCTATCTACACCACGTGCTGCAGACACTAAGGACTTGGGTTGTAGAGCCTGCTTGTCACCTGTCTCCCTTTCCTGAATGATTCATGGGACACATCTTGTGCCTGTTTAACCAGTAACACATGAGAGCTGAGATATATACAATTCAAAGAATGATGGACATTTTCTAAAAAAAAAGGCAAAGTTCTTACCTTAAAGAATTTACAGTCTAAATCTACAGATGTAGACGTACATAGATGTCTAACCAGTAGAGGTGACAAAGGAAGAGAATGAAGTAGCACTGAAATTTCTTTTCCCGTCACATCCTGCTTACAGTGACTTCCTCCTAATTACTGCTTCTTTGCTACTCTCTTTCACTGTCCTTTCCTCACACGTTTTCTGATATTATTGTCAAATGTACTGTGGAAATAACTAATAGAATAGTTCAGACTTATTTTCCTGAGATACCAACTGGGCTAAGACAAGTGACAGATCAGCCACACAATTTACTGATTTATTAAATATACAGAAGCTTTCTATGATGCATACAGAATTAGAGTATACAGAGATTAACACACACACATTTTTCCAGATTCTTACATTCCAAAAGTTATATTTTTAAACCTTATCTATAAAAATCATAGAATCATAGAATGGTTTGGGTTGGAAGGGACTTTAAAGATCATCTAGTTCCAACCCCCCTGCCATGGGCAGGGACACCTTCCACTAGATCAGGTTGCTCAACACCTCATCCAACCCAGCCTTGAACACTTCCAGGGTTGGGGCATCCACACCTTCTCTGGGCAACCTGTTCCAGTGCCTCATCACCCAAAATCAAGTTTTGCTTTAATATATTCACTGCTTAAAAATGTTAAGGAAACAATCATGTAAGAAACCTCATCTTTTGACTAGTTTACATCTTGTGAGACTTATTTGAATTTAATGATTCTTGCGAGTTGACATTGCAATTTATATGGGTTTATTTTACTACTCTATTTCATTTATCAATACAGCCCATAAAGGTAATGCAAAGTAACAATCTAACTAGAATAATTTTCATTTAATTTGATTGCCTCTACAGGAATCAAGTTATTTTTAATGATTTGTATAATGTTTTCACCTCTACTTTTGATGACTTTCTGTTGCTCCTACTGGCTGATTTAATTAGAATTACCTGAAATGGATAATGGATATTAAATATATGACATACTGTACACCTCCCAAAGAGAGTTGTGCTGTATTTCTGCAAGAATCTCCGTATTTGCTTAACTGATAGAGTATCTATTTAAAGGAAGTACTTCTAACATGGCATTTTGGTGCAGAGGCACTACAGGCTAAACACATTCACTTGTGTTCATGGACTTACTTTCCCCTATAACATACTGTTTTGTAGATGAACAATACAGCCATAACAGTCACATTTTGGTAATCAGGTTGCTGCTACTCTGATAAGAAATCACTGGGATTGTAGGTCTAGTAGGTTAAAAAGAAAGGCTTTAGTTAGAATTTGATTTCTTTTTAATCAGCAGAATAATTAACATTTTAACAGAGCAAATTCTTCAAGCTTCAAAGATTTTGTATAGCAACAAATGAGTTCAGGGTATCTGCAGGCTCAGTTAGAGGCTTCTGGGAACATTGTCTTGGGAAAACGGTCTAATTTCAAGTATTATTTTCCAACTGTAATACTAAGTTGAACAGTATTTAAAAAATATTTTAAAACATATTCAAGTACAACTCATCAATTGTAATCTTGCTAAGAGACAATTCACTGAAAAAATGGCTATTAGGGCAAAACATGCTAACAGCTATTGCATGGTTCATTCAGAGTTTAAGGCTATGAAAACACATGTAAACAAATTTTTGGTAATTTCTTTATCCACACGTGCATCTTTGTAAGTTTTAGGTCCTATGGCTCTCTAGAGTTGTTGCATTAATGATCATCTTTAACTTTATCCTAGTGACATAAAATAATTTGCATTGTAGTAGCCATTTCAGCTTCTTATAAAATTGTCTCCCTAGACACTTCCAATATGAACGAAGGATCTGAATTCAGCAGAGGGAGTCTATTAAAAACTATGTTTATTAACTTTACATTCGACTTTCGACAAGAAGTATTTAGTTAACAGCCTCCTGTTAAACACTTAGAAGTTGAATAAGCTATATAATTAAGCCTATTTAAAACATCAGAGCAAGTTTTCTTTAATTTTTTGAGCATGGGAAAAACTGCTGTTACTTTCCAAAGTGCGAATTGGTAAAAAACCTGTGCAACAGCAAACAAAATTAATAAAACCCAAGAGAGGATGGTGAATTAAAAAAATTATTCAAAATATTTAGAAAATAAAAGACTTTTCCAGATGATTATTTAAATTAGCTCATGGGATTAAGGGATGTACACCAACTCCTATCTTCCCAGTAGCAGATTTTTAGATACAAGTCACAGCTAACATTTATAAGAGTGGATTCAAATATAAGAAGTACTTCTGTAGCAATGCTTTGGTATGTGCTCCTTTCATATAAAATATTGTAGTAAGTATGTGATTGTAAATTGGTCTGAGAAATAGGCTTGAAGATTTTAATGAATCTTCATTTGGCAAATATAACCCATAGAACTATTTAAATGCTTTAAAACTAATATGAATATAAATACACATACCTTAAAGAACTCTTTCTTTTCAACTTGTTCATTGCCATCCGTATCCAGCATTTTAAAGGCAATCTGAAATCCAGTCTGGGGTTCTGCAACAAATTGCAGGAAAGCTTTATTGTAAACATACACACAGACATATACTTAAATATTTAATGCAAAAGGAATATTGTCTACGGTTCAGTTCTCCATTATTATGCATGTACATGACATTTCCAGTAAACCACATGTACCTGCTCCAATATAAGCAAACCTTTTAAACACCTTTTTAACATAATTTCAAGGTATAATTAATGCAATGGCAAACGCCAGCAGTGCCTAAGTACAGCTACGAATGCCCACCTGATCCCAACAGCTGTGAAAATGTTGTATGTCTTACTGTCCCAGTCTTAGATATTCTCTATGTCTGTTTCCATAATCCCATGTCACTTCTGAAGTCTAGCTCTGCCTTTATTAGAGCTCCTTTTCAGGTGAGAAGACTGGAAAGTGCCTTGAGAAAGCAATAATTATTCCCAAACTGTGTGAAAGAGCTAGTGTACTCCTCAGGTACTTCTCGCATGCATTACTGTACGCCAGTATTTGCAGTCTTCCCTACTCTTCCCAAGCAAACAGACTGATCCTGTAATTGTGGCCAGCTCTCTCGGCTCCTGCTCCCGCTGTGTTAGCCCCCCGCCTTTTTTTCTTCTCTTCTCCTTCCTCCCTAAACAATGTACTCAAATGTTACTGGGAAGTAATAAACCACTCTGGCCTTTCTGGACAAAAGTGTGTTTTGTATGACTCCCATCAAGCTGGTGTTTTCAGGAATGTTATACAATTTTACCCTGCATTTCCTTCACCGAGTGGATGTTTCTGTTCAACACAAAAACTGTAACGAGTTCTGAGTCTTGCAGGCACTATAAAAATGCAGCGTGTTTTGAGCTCCTTCCCACAATTTCCTGATCTTGCTTTGCTTACAGGAGGTGGCCTTGCTCATTAGCAAGCCCACACAGGCGCAACATGCCACTGAAACGTACTTATAGTTCGCTGCAGTAGCAAGCACTTAGCCCAGGAATTTCTGGAGCAGGTGAATTAATTCCACAACTCAGTGAAGTCAGGCACTAATATGAAAGCCACGGACTTATCGTCTCTAGAATATATTTATGCTTCCAAGAACAATGCTGGACTCATGAGGGCAGTGAAGCAGTATTTCTAAAAAGCTCTAATGCCTTCAGAGTTTTTCTTTTGGAAATACATTTTTGCAGCTTCATCTGTAAAGTTTTAAGTCTTGCTATTTTTCAGAGAATCTTTCTGCAAAAGAAAAAAGTTAAAGAAATACCCTGTTCCTTTTAAGTGATAACAAGATGGTTAAGGAAAGTACTATTTTTACATTTTAGAAATAACTACATCTTCAGCCGCCAACTAATGTTCTCTGTGGAGCAACCTTGTGATGCAGGGATATTTAATAAATCTGCATAGCAGAGCCCTTCCCCAGCAACTAGGTTATAATAATCAAAACTGGCTTATTTCCATGGAAATACCACATACTAAATTCGTGTTACTAGTACAAAAGCAAGAAAAGCCTATCCTATAACATATTTAGAGAATAAAAGTAATTGATGTATTTGATAGTAATTCATACCATCTGTGTTGCAATTTTCAGATAAGAGAACTGTTACTGAAAATATAGGACCTAAAGCTGCTTATAGTGTTCAGGGATGACATATTTATCTGATATGATGTAACCCCAAAGGTATGTGTTCGTAAAATAAGCACAGTTCAAAGACTACCTCAGATATATTTGTATTTAATTAGAATCTTGGGCAAAATTCCAAAATCTGAACAGAAGAGCTTCATCTTAGCTGTGAGTGCAGGTTAGACTTGGGTGCTTCCCCTGCAACCATTCCTATGTTGACCAAGCTGTCAACTTGTGTGACTGGCTAATTGGAACAAAGCTTTGAGGCAAGGTGACAATTTCAGTTCCTGAGCTCCTTCACCAGAAGCTCCATTAACCAATTGCTGGAAACGAAATTCAGTACTGCAGTGGAAGAAAAAAGATTATGATGATACAAAGCACACAGAAAAGAGAAAAGGGGACCACAGGGGCCAAAATAAAGCCTTTGTCTGCCACAAAATTACATTTTCAAGTTTGGCGTTCTTACAGACGACGCTTTTGTATGACAGGCAGCATGGTCCAGTCAGTAGTGTCCTGGAACCGGGACTCTGGAAACCTGGTGACTTTTCTCGTTTCCCTTTGCTCTGTGGGTGCCTTAGAAGAAGTTATTTAAATATTAATGGCTGCTTTGAGAAATTTCACATTAATTCTCACTAGTGAGAGAGGCAGGTTGTGTAACTGGGGGCTGACTAACACAGTGGTTAGATAGAGGCACTAACGCTTGTTGACATTTGCTTTCAAGCTGATCGGTATGATAACCCTCTGTGTAACCAAAGCAGTGACGTTAGCACATTCTTGCATCAAAAGGTGCCTTTGTTTTTGCAGTCTAATACATTCCTATATAAATTCTGTGAAAAATAATGTTACTTGATTGTTTGGAGAAGTGGAACAACTTGCTCTGATACTGCTTCAACTTTATAATTGTTTTAGGCAATAAATCATCATGAATTTACTTTCAGCTGCCACAGAGTTTTAAAGAAATAGAATCTTTGACACCTATTTCTGCAACTTTAATTGAAGTATTATTCTGAAGTTATAATGTGGTTGAGCTTTTTTTTTTTTAAAAAAAAAATCCTCCTATTTGATTTGCAACAAATATTTTCAAATCAGCTTTCTAACTGAGCTAGATTCTTATATTATTTCTGATTTTAAAAAGCATTTGCACACATGGTATGACTCATGTTCAAGTCGTGTGTAGCACTGGACAGCTATTATTGGTGAAACAGCACATTTGTATGGTAAATCGCTTATATTAATTTACATATACTACGTAATACTGTGTCCTAGTTGAAGTTGCTAGTAGGAACTGGTGCAGTTCTGCTGAGAAATGATGTAAATTGTAAAAAGCCTGCCTAAGCTGTGCGAGAGGTGTGTACCAACAGTCATTGTCTGTGAAGATTGGACTCTGGAGACCAACACTACTTGTTCTTATTACACCGTCACAGAGCGGATTTCTAGAGCAAGGATAACTTGTCAATTTGCTTAAGCCCCTGCCACGGCCCTTGCAGCCAGGGAAGTGATGAGGCTCAAGCATCTATCGTCCATTGGGATAAGATTGACTGCTTCCTTCTCTCCTTTCCCTATCCACTGATACCATGAGATGTAGTACACTTGTTTTTGACCCTTGCTTAAAACGTTAGACCTATCTAAGCCAGTCAAATAAGACTGCGTGTGGACTGTTACATGGACATGCATGGGGACTACTTCACTACTAGTCCATGGGTGTCACTGTGTAATGCTCATTGCACATATAGAATCATAGAATCGTTAGGGCTGGAAGGGACCTTCAAAGGTCATCTAGTCCAACCCCCCTGCAAGGAACAGGGATATCTCCAACTAGATCAGGTTGCTCAGGGCCTCATCCAACCGGGCCTTGAACGTCTCCAGGGATGGAGCATCCACCACCTCTCTGGGCAACCTGTTCCAGTGTTCTACAACTCTCATAGTAAAAAATTTTTTCCTAATATCCAACCTGAATCTACCTCCCTCTATTTTAAAACCATTACCCCTTGTCCTATCACAACTGGCCCTCCTGAACAGCCTCTCCCCATCTTTCTTGTAGGCCCCCTTGAGGTACTGGAAGACCGCTATAAGGTCACCCCGGAGCCTCCTCTTCTCCAGGCTGAACAGCCCCAACTCCTTCAGCCTGTCCTCATAGGAAAGGTGCTCCAGCCCTCTTATCATCTTCGTGGCCCTCCTCTGGACCCTCTCCAATTGGTCCATGTCCTTCTTATGTTGGGGACTCCAGAACTGGACGCAATACTCCAAGTGAGGTCTCACGAGGGCAGAGTAGAGGGGGAGAATCACCTCCCTCGACCTGCTGGCCACGCTCCTCTTGATGCAGCCCAGGATGCGGTTGGCCTTCTGGGCCGCAAGAGCACATTGCCGGCTCATATTGAGCTTCTCGTCCACCAGTACTCCCAAGTCCTTCTCCTCAGGGCTGCTCACGATCCATTCACCACCCAGTCTGTATTTGTGCCTGGGATTGCCATGACCCAGATGTAGGACCTTGCACTTGGCCTGGTTAAACTTCATGAGGTTGGTACGGGCCCACCTCTCCAGCCTGTCGAGGTCCCTCTGGATGGCATCCCTCCCTTCCAGCGTGTCGACGGCACCACACAGCTTGGTGTCATCGGCGAACTTGCTGAGGGTGCACTCCATGCCACTGTCCACGTCACCGACAAAGATGTTGAAGAGGGCCGAGCCCAACACGGACCCCTGAGGGACGCCACTCGTGACCGGTCTCCACATGGACATCGAGCCGTTGACCACTACTCTCTGAGTACGGCCATTGAGCCAATTCCTTATCCACCGAGTGGTCCATCCATCAAACCCATGCCTCTCTAGTTTAGAGAGAAGAATGTCGTGCGGGACAGTGTCAAAAGCTTTGCACAAGTCTCATCTTGTCATCTCAAATCTCAGTATTTTCCAGCATCACCTAGAGCTGGAGGGATGCGGCAAGCATGGCATAGAGTAAATCTGGGTGAGGAAACCCAGAAAATCAAACACCACCCCCATGCACAAATGAAAAATGCCTGCTGTTTGCAGATAAAGCAAGTACCAAACAAAAAAGGTTTTTAAAAAAATGTCTGATAGAGGAAAAAGGGAGGAGGCAAAAGAGGGGGTAGAAATGCATGCAAAATACTTGGAGGAAATAAAGTCAAAAGGAACAGAGAAAAACAAAGATTTAAAAGTCAAACAAAAAGACACTGCAGAAGTCTGCTGTTCTATGTATATCAGCCATTGCACATCTGAACACATGAACAATAGGAAACAATCTTTCTGACACCACAATAGCTTTTTACATCACTCCATGAGGTAATATGTTAACATCTCATTGTCCCAAATGACTAAGACTACTATCCAGAAGACAAATAATAATTTTGCCCCACTGTTCTTCCTCCTCTTATTATGTGGTCCTGTAAATAATGTCTCCCCTTTCTCAAAGCCTCTTGAAGGACCTGACTGATTCCACGGTGCAGGGACTATCGTGATTTTTGAAGTACTGCTATGGACCAGTGATGACACTATAGAAGCAGGTTGCAATCAATTGAAGCTATATTCATTTATATTAATGCCTTACTTAAAGTCTTAACTATAATGTAGAAAATTAGAAGTTAAAAATATCAGAAAAAGTTCCTGGAAAGCTGTTAGTAGCTGAGTATTTACACATATGTATTTTAAATATATATAATATGTATTTTAAATATATGTAATACTTACTCGTAAGGATTGTCAGCAAAAATAAGTACTCTGCATAAGATATCAACCCTGAAATAGAAGAGTTAAAAAATGACTTGCAAAAAAACCCAAAACAACCTTATAGCAAGACTTGAAAGATCAAATCTTATAAATACAAAAAATGTAGTTTAACATTGTATTAAATAGGTTATTAAAGTAAGCCACATTATTATTTCATAAAGTTTTTACTCCTGTTTTTAGTGCTCTGAAGGTAAAACTCCCTATCCAGAGACTCATCAACGTTCATGTCTAATCAAGAAAGTAAGGTTTATTTGGTATTAATAAAAGGCCTACACTAAATCTTTGGATTCTCACTGAAAACATCCAATGTTTATATAAAAAGTAAATAAATTAAATGCGCTTTGTCACATTTAGTACCTGGGAGGAGAACTACCCTAATGTTACCATCAAGGATCAAAGTCCTCCATCCTTTGGCAGGCTCGCGAAGGCGGAGAATAGCTTCCCTCTAATTCTCAAGGGGAACATGGCAACACGCAAAGCTGCCAAGCTGCTAGATCGTGCTGATAGTACTGCTGGGCCCTGTGCCAAGAGGAGGCTTCTCTTTTTTTTTTTTTTTTTTTAAATAGGAACATGTCCTTTCTACAAGGTGAAAGTATTTTCCCCCCTTTTGAAGGAAAATTCCAGCATTTTCCTTTGAAATACCGCCTTAAGTGAAAAGCCTGAACAAACACAAAGATGTGATAGCGTCAAAATAGAGCGTACAAGCTAAAGATAGAGAGCGCATAACGAGGGTGGTTAAACAACAGAATCTGAACCATCTGCCCTGCAATAATGTTTGCAGAAAAAATGTAAAGGGCTTTTTTGTAAATCACTTTTCAAAATAACTGAGCTACTTTAAACTTGTGAGCTAAACATTGTACAATGCTGAAGCTGATTAAAATAATGAAGTTCAAACACGCCTATCTGTGCAAAGATAAACTATTTTTTATAATTTATATTTAGTTAATTGATAGATAAGGAATCCACTTAAGCTTCAGTGATAAACAATTAACTTCTGATACATTATTATGCAGAGCCAACAGCATTTGTACTTGACTTCAGATAATGACTTAACACCTTAAGTATCAGAGTTTAGAAATATTAAATTGCTGAATGCAAGAGTCTGAAAATCTGAAAACAAGGTCTTATTTAAAGACAGGTCTAATGCTGATCCTGTCGCCAGCTCACTCTAGTTCCATATCTCAGCTTTCCTCTCCATCAAAATAGGGCTATTCACCCGATTATCCAGCATGCATCGTGTGTAAATCAGCACAGTACTACAGTCACACAATGCACTGTGGAAACAAAAAATACTTTCATCTCAAAGATTTAGTTTTGCTTACAAGTGTTAAGGTTAGTGTTATTGCAAGAATGTAAATTATTATCTGCATTGCTGTAAAACTTGGAATTGTGTTCCCAAAGTGTACAGGATTTTCTACAAATTCAAAACGAAACAGAGGAAGAACTCCTACCTCATTTTTTTAAGCTTATACGGCGAAGAAAAGACAAAGAAATTGATAGAAAAAAATAGGGCAGGAAAAGAAATCAAGCAAATAGTGTGATGGGCAGTGATCATGACTCCAGCTCCCTAATTTTGTTTTGTGTGTGACACAGTAAAATAATGTTTAAAGGAAGACAAGGAGGTAACTTTTCAAGTCTACACACAAAACACCTCCCAGCCATGGACTGCAATGGTATCAGCACAAAGATCCCTGCCTGGAAATTTAACCAGCAAGTGATGAAGTCCAGCATAACTGGCCAAGGAGAAGGAGGAATCTGCCACTTGGCTGTCTTGAGATGTGCTGCACAGGGATAGTCTAGGGAAGATGTGGAAGGTGAAGACAAGCAGCTTACGCTAGATAGAACAAGGAGAGCCTAGTGTTGGCATACAAAAGAAGAGATGACACACTCAAAGGAGTCATGTAAGAAAAACATCTTTATCAAAGTATTTGAAAATATATTAACATGGCAGGTTATGTTTGTTAAAGTCAGAGAAAAAAAAAGCCGTAATAATTGAGATACAAAATGCTGAGTGCCTGGAGAGTTTTAACCATATGAGTAGACGGGGAACACTGTACCTTATAAAATTTTGCAGAAAGAAACTCCAAAATTTATATGGGGATGATAGGATGTAAAGAAAAGACCAAGTTAAAGACAACACTCTGCTTATTGGATCAGGGGAGAAGCATGATGGCTCTATTCACCTGAATTGCAGAGGGCTGAAAAGAAGAGCCTTCCAAGAAATGGCAGGGGGCAAAACTCTGCTTTCATGACCTTATCGTAAGCTGACTGAAAAGTTGCTATAGTGAAATAAGTAAAAAGGTAAAAATAATAAAAATATGTAAAAAAAAAAGATTTTTCTTTAAAACCCGTCTCAGTGCCTTAAAGACTGTCTGACATTTTCTGGCAGACTGATTATACTAAAATAATTTGAGATAAGATTTTTCTAACACGTGGACTCATTTCCATAAAAATTCTTCTCTTAGTTTTATTATCCTTTTACTACCTGTAGTGAATGGTCAATTTACCTTTTCCATAAAGTAAATCAAATATTTTGGTAATTTTCTATTCTACAGTAATCATTACAAAATTACTCAAATTAAAAGATGCAATGCAACAAATTTAAAAAACAAAGAAACCATAGAAAATTATATTCATGTCCAAGCAAAATTTAAAAGATAAAAGCTTCACATACTGTTGAATGACTCAGCACACTTGCAGCCAAGTATTTGCAGTTAGCATTGGCAAAATACTGTCATTTTTCTAACACTAAATGAACCTTCCCTATCGCTCCCTGGAAATCTCTGCCATCAAACTTTATAACAAATGCTGACAGTACAATACTCTTATTGCTGAATAAATCATAAGTATATCCACAAAATATGACATGAATTTTGAAACTGCCCACTAGAAGGCAGAATTCCCTAACGTTATGCTTTACACACTGGACTGATGACAGTTTTCCCTCTATTTGATATTTAAATAAAATTTGAAGATAGTTAAAATAATCTCAGCTAAACAGTGGAACAGGTGTAGATTCATTATTCTGGCACTTGTAAAAGCCATATTTAATACACAAATATTTACATTTTAAAAATGTAATAATAATGCATCTCAAAGCAAAAGCATCAAAGTCACTAAAGAGGCATCATGACCAAAAACTGTAAGAACTCCATGTGTGAAGACATATGGATGACTGCACCGAATGTTCCTCCACCATCTCAAACTCCCACCTGACCTCTGAAGGACAGAATATACGGACCCACAGTCCTAAGCAAGGGGAGATCAATGCCTTGTCCAGAATGCAAAAGATGCTAGGCTGAGCATATCACCCAGCCACTTTCTGCCAAGCAGTCAGCTGGGAGAGGTGCAATAAAAGGAGGCTGTGCTGATTTGCTCTATTTTCACTTTCTGTTGGTGGATTCCCAGCTCTTCCAGGCAGAGTGCTTTGGGGATTTGCCATGTCAACTACTAGAAAAAGAAAGGCTCTAAAAAGGCAGGCATAGAAAAGAATATCCAAGAATTAAAGACTGAGAATCCTTTAAGCCCAATCCTGGGATAGCACATGACGATCAGTTATTTGAAAAGGCAGGGAATGACTATTCAATACAAAATCCAGCCTTCCCTCAGATAAGAAAAAATTGTTCAACTTGTTCAGAGATGTTTCAGGGCTGCTGAAGTGTGCTGAGGCTTGCAGAAGCGCACAGACAAGCAAGGCACCCAGCTGAAGACCGCTCCGCAGCTGCACCAGGATGCAAGAAATGAACCGCACACAGAAGAGGCTGTGAGGCCAGAGGGCAGGAGAAACACTGCAGGATGACATTGAGGGCTGCTCTCTTGGCACAAGCTGCCAGCCGTGCCCGCAGATCTGCTGGGCATGGAGAGAGCGTGGCTCACGCCTGCCAAGGAACTGCAGCAGTGAAAAGGCAGCTTTATTTTCCAGAAACGTCCACGGGATAAGGGATTCACGCTGAACTCCACGACACAGAAAGCTTGTGAATAGACGCTGCCCATCTTTCTCATTAGTTTGGAGATTTCAGTCTTTGTTACTGGTGAAATGGTTAATTACTCATTTATTTGGTTTCCTTGATCCTCTTGTTTGTTTTTGCCCTTCAATTAATTTATGCTAATAAGGTGTTTATTTGGTGTTCTTTAATTTCCTGTTGTTACACAAACAATATCCCAGCTCTCAGAGTGTTCTCTCTATGTAGCCCTTACGTATAAGGCAGAAATGCTGGGTGAAAAGAAACCAAGGCACATCTCTTGGTTTGTGTCTTGAAACCAAGAAACCTATCACAGAAACCAAGGTGCTGTGAAGGGCCACTGAGTTCCTGAAGAGGAAGGAATTAGTTCAACTGCTCTTGGAATCAGGGATGCCACTTTACGTAACTACACACAAATTTTATTTTTGGTCTTAGTTTCCATGCATTTAAGTTATATAGTGAAACAGCAGCTTATTAACCAGAAGTCTTAGAAGTCCATTTTGTGCTGAAGTCATCCTTTTAGCCCCTTTCTCTTCTCCAAGTAGGCTGTCTGATCTCTTTCACGTCTCCTCCTGCACCTCGGAAGGCTTTCAATTCCCAGCCCTGCCTCTTTACTCTCTCTTACATAACTGAGAGGTTTGCCAAGGAGGAAGCTACTGGTTAGATGGGGATGAAGTCAAATCCATGAGACCTTCTTTAAAAACACATTCAATTCATACTGTATAACGGTGAGATAAAAAGCAAGATGTATTTTTCAGTATCAAAAGTCCTCATTACCTTTATCACCAAGCTCTCTAAAAAAGGTCGGTCCTGGTTTAGCTTTGGCAACACACAGCAGTGCAGCATCTACCTCCTTTAAAGACACAAACAAGGGAATATAAAGGCAGTTTTGCAAGAGAAGTCTATTTGGTTGGGTAACAGAAAGAACGCAAGTTCTTTTGCAGAAGGAAAGGAACATTTTGCTTACCTTTTTTGTCAGTTTCTTGGCTGAGGCTTTACCTATAATAAAAAAAAAATCATCATCATTCAAGAACAAACTTACTTTAAACTTTAATCAGGTTCTGTGGCATTTCTTCAGATTTTTATGGGAAAACGGTAAGTAATATGAAACAGAGTATTTTGCAGCAGGCAGTTTGTTTCTAACTCCCACAACAATCAAGAAAGGACAACATTTAAAAATAATATGAGCAGTCTGTTCAAATGTTCTTGCAACCCAGATGAAACCACAGACCACTTTGGTATCTATGACTGACTTACTAGTGTGATTTTGCATACTGTGAGCTACGAATGCAGTACAGATTTCAAAGCAAGATTATACAGTAAGAAATAACTGTAGTATTTACAAAGGGATTTGCATGCACGCATAATAACCCTTCAAGTGCAGGCTGAGTTTGCAAAAGCTAAGAAATACTAAAAAAGAGAAAGAAGAATAAAAATGTTGATGTTCCTATCAAGCAGAAGTAAATTGAACAACTCTGCCTCCTGAAACAGCATCAGATGAAACCATGCAAACTCCTAAGTCTTTATTAGTAGGTTTGAGCCTATACACTCAAACAGGGGAGCCACTGGCAGCAATATAGACTGTATTCCTGTGTAAATCACCCAATTGAGGAGCTGCGATGTATTATCAGTGGAACATTTCAGCTGGTTAGGCAGGGGGCAAAGAAATCCTGCGGTCACGGACCGCAGGAGCTGTGCTCCATCCCTTCTGAGTCTATCCGCCCTATCACACCGGTCTGTCTTCTCAGCATTTCTCCTCACACAGCTCTTAAAACCTTGTTCCTTCAGTCTTGCCACTCTCAGCCCATCGCTTCCTTCGTCACCAGTTCCTCTGGATACCAGCCAGTCATTCTCTCTTATTTATTCACGCTGTGTAAGCAGAAGCCGAGCTGCTAGCGTTTGCTCCGAGGAACGCTGCCCCTGCGTGCGGCAGCCTGCTTTGCTCCGTGCTCACACTCCCAGGCTTACTCTGCTGCTTCACGGGCATCTTGCATCCAAAAGGTCACTAGCGCAGCACTGCTGTTTGGAAATGGACATGATGGAGGAAGCCTGGTGGGCAGCTGTCAAAAAACTTCTCCCAAGCATTTTCACAGGCCCATAATTTAGCCAGACAGACGCACGTTCTCAGTGAAACAGCAAATTTCCATGATGCTGACAAAAGACATGCTGAGCTGCTTGGGGTCTCCACTGGTAACTTTTGGCTTCAGACGAGGGAAGGTGCTGGAACATGTCAACCAGCAATAGTTCATTTTTCAGTACAGGCAAACCAATGCCCTGGCCTCTGCTCCCTGAACTGGCAGTAACAGTTTTGCTGATAAATTCCTCTCCCCACACCCCTCCTCCAAATCAGCCTAAGGCAGACACCTGGCACATAACATTGCAACCCAAACGTTTAAGTTTGACAAAAGTTATAAGCAACTAAAATTAGGGTTTTAATACTGGAGTGTTGAGTGACCCCAGCAACAGGTGTTGCCAGCACCACCTGTTACTGCAGATGAATACATTTTTGTGCAGTGCATGTACATACATTTACACACACACATATATATATAACACGACACAGATAGATATCTTCTAGCTCAAAGGAAGTATGAAATCGTCTACTTTGCCTCATTTGACATAAAAGCAGCCAACTAATACCAGTCTGGGAGAGCAAGTAAAAATCTCTGTATCCAGCAAGGCTGAGTCCTGAGGAGTGCAATGTAACACCACAGTTCAACACTGTTCACTGTTGCAGAGCGTTTTAACGAACAGCTATTTAGCAAATTAAGCGATTCCGATCTCAGCTTTGAAACGTCACCTCCTCTGTACAGCGCATTTCAACGTGGAATTAAACTACAGCACCTCTTTTGGCTCTGGGAGACCCACAAGGTGAGAAGCCTTACTAGAAGGAAGGAGCAAGGCTGTAGGTCTGCGAAAAACAGCATCTGAAAGAAAAAAGGGAAAACCACCCTGCAGTGATTTTCATTGCAAATGCTCTCTGTAGTTGTCTCTTTTGAAGCCAGTCATGAACTCTTATTTGGTTAACATTGGCTTCACTCATTCCATTCTCCTGGTGGCCTCAAGAGCATCACATCTGGAACACCAACTGCTACCACAGCAGTGTACTCGGCAGCAACCTTTTGCCAGCACCCAGTAGGATGATGGAGACATGCTGAACTCTGTGAGCTGGAACAGCAAAGGCATGGATAATTGATGGAAGGTAAGGAGAAAGCACTGAGAGCTACAGCTGAGACACTAGTTGGCCAAGTTTGTGAGGCTCTACACTTGGTTAAGTCCGTGTTTCTCTTCTTCATGTTGCTTTCAGCCCAGTAACTCTGAAACAATTCAGCTACCCAGTTTTAGGGAACATATCCTCAATGAGAATTACCCTATTGTGATAAAAATTAAGAAAGGGAAAGAAAATCTTTTGGAGACATGTGGACCCTCTTTTCACTAGCTCACAGTCACAACTGCAACTGCCTAGAGCTCACACAAATGGCTGCACCAGCCATCAACATCTGCCCTCTTGCATTCAGCTATGGCCACCCTCCAGAGGATGTTTAAGATGTTGACATGCTCATTGACCTGTTTCAGAGACAAAAAGACAGTAACAACGACACAGAGGTGCTCATGTTACCCTTGACTTGGGAGGCTTGGCATGGGTGAAAGGGCTAGTGGAGACGAGGAAGCCTTTGCTGAGTGGCAGAAGAGGAGGAGGACGCTCACATCACTCCAGGATGTGGTGAGAGGCAGAATGAGGTGGGTGAGAGTCAGTCTCTACCATGGCTGACTGCACAAGGGGCTGCTGCTACCGTAAGAAGCAAAAACACAGGAGGGAAAGGGACAGATTGAGAGATTTGAGACATTTCTACTTTTCTAAGTAATAAATACAGCAAAGTAATAAATGTGGAGCCTTTTAATGGTGTTTTTCTCAAATGGGCTTCAAAATCAAAAGATTTAATAACCTAGTCAAATGAAAATGGCATAGAGATGTCAGCAAATATGTGTACCCATACACTATGAATTTTTTTGAAAAAATCTGACATTTGGAACACGTGTTATTTTTCACATTGCTGTTTGTGTAAAGTATTAGAATACGAACTTATAATAATGTAATAACTTAAACTGTAGAATGAATTTCCTCTAATAATTATTTGAATATTTTCTAAGAATTTAATCCAGTTATATTCTATTGGTATTGTCACCATATAAAATCATCTGTGAAGACTCAAATCTCAGTTTTCACTTGGAAACATTAGCTACTTTTATTGCAGCACTCATAATATTCCTTGAATACTCATTTAGCTCTTGGTGCTTATTCTCTCCATTTATTCACTTCTTAACACTGAGATCCCTTTGAACACCAACAAGGAAAGCTCTGTTAATATTGCACGCTACTGTATCAAATGTGCAGCCCTCTGAAGAACCAAGTCTTTTAAGGCCTTATCTACAACAATTAGGAAAAGAAGGTTAACTCCTCTGCACTGCAAAGGTATGAACAGTTTTCTTAGCCAGTTCAGACACTAACAAAAAAAAAAAAAGCCTCTTCCTTTCTATCAATTAAATCTTGCTGCCATAATTTCTGACACACAGAATCATAGAATTGTTTAGGTTGGAAGGGATCTTCAAGATCATTTAGTCCAACTGTTAACCTAGCACTGCCAAGGCCACCACTAAACTGTGTCCCTAAGGACCACATCTACACGTCTTTTAAACATCTCCAGGGATGGTGACTCAACCACTTCCCTGGGCAGCCTATTCCAATGCTTGACAACCCTTTTGGTGAAGAAATTTTTCCTAATATCCAATCTAAACCTCCCTTGGTGCAACTTGAGGCCATTTCTTTTCGTCCTATCGCTTGTTACTTGGGAGAAGAGACTGATACCCACCTCGCTACAACCTCTTTCAGGTAGTTGTAGAGAGTGAGAAGGTCTCCATTCAGCCTCCTTTTCTCCAGGCTAAACAACCCCAGTTCCCTTAGCTGCTTCTCACAAGACTTGAGACCCTTGAGACCCTTCACCAGCTTTGCAGCCCTTCTTTGGACACGCTCCAGCACCTCAAGGTCTTTCTTGTAGAGAGGGGCCCAAAACTGCACACAGTACTTGAGGTGCAGTCTCATCAGTGCTGAGTACAGGGGGACAATCACTCCTGTAGTCCTGCTGGCCACACTATTGCTGATACAAGCCAGGATTCTGTTGGCCTTCTTGGCCACCTGGGCACACTGCTGGCTCATATTCAGCCAGCTACTGACCACCACCCTCCGATCCTGTTCCGCTGAGCAGCTTTCCAGTCACTCTCCCATAAGCCTGTAGCCTTGCATGGGGTTGTTGTGACTCAAGCGCAGGACCCAACGCTTGGCATTGTTGAACCTCATACAATCGGCCTCGGCCCATCAATCCAGCCTGTCCAGATCCCTCTGTAGACCCTTCCTACTCTCAAGCAGATCAACATTCCTGCCTAACTTGGTGTCGTCTCCAAACTTACTGAGGGCGCACTCCATCCCCTCGTCCAGACCACTGATAAAGAGATTAAACAGAACTGGCCCCAATACTGAGCCCTGACGAACACCACTTGTGACCACCTGCCAACTGGATTTAACTCCATTCATGCCTACAAATACATCAGGATCTAAGTCCTTCTCTGAGGAATGCAGGCAATGGTTATAATTATTAGGAACTATTTCATCTAATAAGTAAAAGATCTGTACAATGCACTTTTCTATAGTTTTATTCTTTTACCTTGATAGATTCTTACTAATAGGTAAATTAATGACATTAGAAAACTTGTTTGTAGTAGTAACAGTCTTAGTTTGTTATCAGAAAAAGAAACTTCTAATTTTTGTTGTTTTGAACTTAAATGAATGAGAACAATATTTTTTTTTTTTTTTCCTACAGACCTGCCAAGACTGTGATGGAATTCTGGCTTAAAGGACAATGAATATTTTCAAGGGTCTCTACATATTTTACAGATGCTATCATCTAATTTTCGCCATCTATAGCAGATCCATGAAAAACAACAAGGTACAGACATCTTTCATGGACAAAAAGCCATTTTAGCTTTTTAAGTTAAATGCATACCTAGTCTACTTAGAAGCACACAAATTCTGTGCTGTTAGCCAAGAAATTTAGCTGACAACTGTAATTAAGAAAACACTGCCAAGAGCAGCTACGTCAGTCTTAATTTGCCCTTGGCAAACCTAGGTATTTTGTCACATACATTTCTTACAATAGAAGTGTTTCCATCACCTATCAGTTTTTTACACTAAGATGTAGAATGGACCTGACTTCAATGTTAGGATTAACATTAGGAAAGGGCTGAATTAAACAAGTATCCACTTGCACTCCGTAACACCCATTTACACCTGTATAGCTAAGGAAAGGCTTAGGTTTGACAAAAGATGTTCAGAGCCAAAGAACGAACAAAATCACTAAGATCAACCATTGTAAGAACAATAATCAAATGCCAAAGCAAAAGTAGAGAAGTTACTACTATCTGCAAGAAAGCATAATTTTACATGTCTGCAAGATGGCTCTATGTTTGTAATATGGAAATGAAAATTAATTTTTGAAACAGTCTTTCTCTACAGCCAGAACTTCAAATGAGAACAGTATAAAATAGCTATGTTTTACTAGGAGGACAACAAATCCCTGTTCTTTTTAGCAGCAAAGACATTGAGATGGTTTGACCAGGATCTCTTTTTAGCTCCACTTCAGATAGATGCAGTGATAAACAAGTAAAAAAAAAAAATTTGTCCTCGTAGTTTTTTCATTTTAGATGGCAATCATTGCTATCTTTGCTGAAGCTTGGCAAATTCAAAGTCATACGGGGGTACTAGGAAACCATTTTGTTTTTCCTGAAAAAAATAAGAAGAGAATAGCAGTTACAGTTCAACCAAACTCTGATTCTGCAAAATGGTGAGTGAAACAAACCTTTTAAGCTGGATGGGATTTCAGCACAGTTGTAAGCTGCGGACAGGATCAGGGCATTTTAAAACCCAAACCCACTGTGCTCAGCTCATGCTGTGGCCTTTAAAGCAGAGCCCACCCTGCAGCCTTGCCTGTGTAGGAATAAGAATTTGTATTTCTCCCTTTCAGCTGACTGCCAGCTTTCACACAAGCTGAACTCTGAGAATCCTGCCCCTGAGCCCTGGTGAGCTGGGTTAGAAAAGAATCGTGCACGTTGATTTCTTTGGGGAGACCCGTTAAAATTTCTGTTTAAATTAGCCTATAATAGAAGAATATTGAAATTCAATAGCTTGTATTTCATTCCCAGCTCACTCTCAGATATTTTTTATGATAATGGACAAGTACCTTATCTCAACAAGATGTCCTTTGTTTACTCGCCTTATTTATATTCTCAGCTCTTTAAAGATTTTCTATGCATTTATAAAGTACTTACTGCTAATGAAATAATGTAAAGGGCAAAAATTCAAGCCAGTAATTAGTTCTTTAAGGCCTCTGTTTGAAATATTAGTGATATTGGAGATAAATCAAGGACAGCAAAAAAAAATTAAGGCTTTTTGAAAGTATGACTAACCAAGTGGTCAGATTGCTATGATACCTCCTGGCAAACCAATTGTGAATAATAAATGAGTGTGCAATTTAAATGAATGAAGAATCCACTTCAGCTAGAAAGCTTTTATTGAACTTGTGCATTGCTCCATTGAAAGATAATTGATAAAAGTAATTTCAATCACGTGAATTAGTGAATTGAACCACCTGAATTAAAATCCAAGTATGCCCAGTGGAAAAGGCAATTTGCAATAATAGAAGCTTCTGATATGCTTTACAAAACAAGCTTTGCATCTGTCCTCCTTTATTTAGAGCAATCGTTCCTCTGAGGAAACGAGAAACATACAGTCCTGGGCTGAGGCCAGCGCTGGCAAATCTCCATGTCAGAAGAGCAGTTGCATCAGAGCCAGTCAATACTGGAAGGTTTCTCTGTGAGTACGGCGGCCCGGGGTAAAACGGGTGGGATGCTGATGTAGGGAGAAAACATCAAAGCATGACAGTCTTTCAGGAAACTGAAAGAGACTGAAAAATTAAGATAAGTCAGTTTACAAAACCTGTTAAAGAGACCACGGCACTGAATCACCAACAGTGCCAGGAGCTCCAAAATAAGCAAAGGCATCAGGGTAAAAGGAGATTTTGTGGCACTCACTAACAGAGCACGCGAGCAGCTCAGTCCTCACTGGGACTGTAGCAGCAGTTTGTGGGGATGGTGGGGAGAGCAGGGGAACAACTTCTCCTTAGGTATTATCCAGGGAAAGCGACTTGCTCCCAGATCTGCTCTCTTTTTAATAATATATCCAAACTGTAGATAGGAAAAGCTGAGAATAGGTTCAAACTTCCAAGCTTACCACAAGACTTTTACTGCAACGATATATCGCACACAGAAAGTTATTTCTTCCAAAACACCAGAAAAGTCTGACAGGTGTGTAATGGCAGCCCTTGGCTGCAAAAGGAGCACGTGATGCGAGTTCAGACTTCACATGTAACATAAGCAGCAAGAAGCCAAGCCGAAAGCGCGATCGCACATCAACGTCTCTGCGGCAGTAAAGGCTGCCGACTCTCTGGCCTGGCTCTCAGCTCAGGACTGGAAGTAGCATCCAGAGGAAAAATGTGTCACGTGAAACACAAGTCCTCAAACTCTCAAATAAGCACTTCATGCTTGGTTCCTCTGGCTTCATTTAGATGTCTAAAAATTAGATGCCTAAATCTGAGTTAGCGATCTCTATGGTGCTTTGCTGTCGATACGATGGTGTAAGGACATACGTAGAAAAGGGTTTATAATTAACTTTGAAATCTGCTGCTTCTATTTCAGATCTGAAGAAGAGCTCATATGCCCAAAAGCTTGTCTAATTTTTCCAACTTACAGCAGCTGGTCTAATAAAAGATATTATCTCCATCGACAAACCTCATCCTGACTAATGACCCCAGGCTGCCTTTATAGTCAAGGGAGAGAAACAAACACAGCAAAAGAACAATTTATTCCAGGTTGAGATGGGTGTCTAATACAGGCCTTGGACTTGCCTGTTTCCTTCTATTAGCTTTAAAGAGATGCTACAATCACTCGCTCTGATCTGACATTTGGCTTTTATATATCTAAATTGAGCAGATGAGAACTCACACCATGACTGCTTTTTGTATTTGTTCTATCTGTAATCTGGTTTTTCCAACCTCCTATCTATCAGCCTGATGTTAGCAGTGCTAAGGGCATGTATTCTCTGTTTTATTAAGAACTTAATCAGATCCAAGGGCAAAGTGTACTACAGTTCCAGAGGCAGAGTGGCTGCATAATTGGAGCAGTAAAGTATTATAAACGACAATTAAGATTACCTGGAAGAAAATGTATCCATAATATATGTTTCTGAGACCAGAAGGGTGGAGAATGACTCCTGCCAACCTACAGAGAACATTATGCAGTTCAGACTTTTGGGATGGATGGTATCTCCTGAATCTGCACAAAACCATGGACCTTCCACAAAGAGCAGGCAGGTAGAGCCTCAACTCAAGAAAAATTCCTAGTATTAGGCTTGAGATGGTAGTCAGTCTTGTCTAGCAAAGAGAACAGCATAAGCTCTAGCTTATTAAGCTCAAGCCTTCAAGAAGACTCAACTAACGAACTTTGATCCTACCCTGAAATAAAGAAGAGATGATTTCTATAGCATCATATTGTGAACAAAGACTAGTTTTTTAAATACAATAGTGTCACAGAACAAGCTAGGTTAAGGTGCTAACAACAGATGAAGACAAACTATTATGATAGCCTTGTAGCACTAGAGATTTAATTCTGTTACTCTACTAGACAGGGTTAGAAGTCATGATTCCTGTCCTAAGGGCTGTATAATCAACTTTATGGCAAAAGAATATAACAAAAATTAGAAGAACAAATAAAGTAGGATAAGAACAACAACAATAAAATGACAGTTAAAAATCTAACTGCATGCACGACTTGAGCAAATTGCATCTTAATTGTAAGCAGAAACTAATTTGGATTCAGAATGAAAATGTGTGCAAATTAATTGTCTCACAATCAAAATGAAGGACGAAAAGGTCAAGACCTTAACAGCACCAGAAACTGATTCTTACCTCAATGTGTAAGACTTGACTTAAGCTTATGAGCTCTAATACAAAGCCACCATCACCACTGTAGCAACTATCCCTACTGTATCTCATTCAGCCACTTCTTTTACAATTTGCATTCTTCCATATACCTTCCCTACCATGACAAACATGTTTTCACACGCATCTTACAAAATACATATGAAATAATACAGTTAAAGACTAAGCACAAGAATATTAAAGACTACTAATTATTACAAATTGGATTCACTTGCTGGCAAACATAACTGAGATGCCAGGTGAAGAACTCATCCTTTGCATGGGAATTAATCACTAGCATAAAGCTACCTTATAACCCTGGAATAAGGAAAAAGACAGCATGTGTCAGAGGGAACTATGTTTTTCACCTTCTTGCTTTGATGCAATTTATTAGCTAAAGCAGGAACTGCAAATCATATCGAACTGTGTCAAATTATGTGAAGTAACTGTATGGTTTATTTATTGCACTTTGATATGTAACGAACATTCTAACATGCAAGAACTACAGATAACAAGGCCAGAAACGATCATGTGGGTCACCTACTTTGTCCTATTGCTCCCAACAGACTTTTGCTTGTGCATTATCTCCTCAGTTTATGTGCACGCCAATACATGTTCACGCATTCGAAAGATATTATCAATACTAAGCTGCAGTTTAGGGTTCAAAAGACAATAGTGACATTAATTCAACTGCTTTGTTTATCAAATAGTTTGCTTTTCCTTAAACTTACTCATCCTTGTACAAACTTCAGGGTACTGTTCACATTTCTTATTCCTAGTGGAACAGAAAAAAAAAAAAGTAATAACTTGATATAATTTAAAAATTAAAACCGGAAATATTTTGTGAAAAACTTTGAGTTATTCATGGTATCAGCATGATAAACATAGTGCTGTTACCATAATTCTGTTCAGATGTAGGGCGTTTACAGCATTTGTGTCTGACATATTAGTGCATCAAGCCAATCTAAATTACTGCAGTGGGTAAGTAAACGGGAGCACTGACATTTCACATAAATTGAGTGAGCTCTCAAGAGTCCTGTAAATATAAAAAGCCATTTAGATCCAGTTTATATAGTAGATCACTTTTTTCCTGTTTCACCCTATCACATATCAAAATTATTTATACCATCATTAATACTTTCTTTTCTGTTAAAACAGTTTTCTTTTAAATATTAATCTACTTCCACTGCAGCAACATGCAGTCAAAGTTCTTAGAAATATTGCAAAAAAACCTCCAAGAGGTGACAGCTGATTGGAAAAATACAACAGAATCTCTGGAAGGAAAAAAGAAAAAAAAGAGATGGCTGATGTCTTCTGCACTGCTATTGTAAAATTTGGAAATCTCATCATCAGCATGCCTAATTTCTATTGCCACACTGTTCTAATGGTGGTGGCAATTGTTGCTCCCGTTTCATTCTCCGAATGCTTTGTCCTTCCATCAAATGTCTAGAATTTGACTCCTTTAGGGCTGCCCTACATCCTCCACAGACTAAATACATCCTTTCCAACATCTTATTGTTCTTATTTCCTTCCCAGTCTTAATAATTCTAAGGAATATAGCACAAACAGCACCTTTTCGGTGATAGTGAAAGATGGTCTCAGGAGTTTCAGAGGAGCTTGTGAGAAGACCCATGAAGTGGGGCTCACCCTCTGTGGTTAAGGGAAATTGCCTCATTCATAGAGTAGCTGAAGTCGGAAGGGAGCTCTGGAGATCATCATGGCAATTAGAATGTCCTTATCTTCTCATGATAACAACTGGAAAAGCTCAAAGCAGGGTCAGTCAGGGCAAGTTGCCCAAGACCATGTCCAGTTGGGTTCTGAATATGCTTGCAGACATTTCTTTCTAGAAGAGCTATGAATACAAGACATCTCTCTAATTGATTACAGTCACCCGACCAACTTCACAATAGGAAAATATTCGTTTGGGTGCTTTTGTAACCTACACTAACACCAAATATAAGCAATAGGTGGTAGGTTTTCATGTGGAGTTTTAGGATTTTTCCCCTTTGCTTATACCAAAGGCAACAAGAGTCTTACGCAGTTGAAGACTGTATCCTGGCTTCAATTCTCACCAGGGACCTATGAAGGAAGAGATAGTGGTTTTTCCTTATTTGTTAAGACATGAGAGTACTAAGTACTGGATTTAACAGGAAATTTGGGCATTTTATTGAAAGGAAACAATTCTGTTATGGTCATTTCATTAATGAGAGCTCTGTGTTTAAGCTCAGGGCCTGGGACATTTTGTCTTGCTGTCCAGAGCATGGTAAAAATCAAAAAAATTCAGACACTTATTATGCTTATCTACCAGAACATAAGCCCCATTCATGAACATGCAATTTACAGTGACTAGATGTCTGAGGGCATTGCTAGTGAGTTTACAAAACAGTTAATTTGTAAATTATAACCAATATAAATTCTGCTTAGGAATGAAGGGATTAAGTGAACACCCACCAGATGGTGTTCAGTTACTGCATGGGTGACCTGGGCTAGTTACAGATCTAGCTCCTATTCACCTCTGCTTTGCAGCAGACTTTTCTTGAAGAAACAACAAATACATTTGTATAAGAGGACAAAAAGGGATGGAATCATCCTCTTTACTACAAATTTGGAATTGCTTTAGTAAATTAATTACCATCCATGTTGACTGTGGGTAAGTGGGACTTCTAAAATATACGACAATCTAAATGAAAGAAAGTAAACAAGATTGTTTTGGACCTACTTGCTAATATTCTATCCTTTTACTCAAGATACTTGCATTTTTGCAATTGGTGATATTATCCATCTGTTCCTCATCCTCCCAAATTCTCCCGACATCATCCATTGAAAGAAAAAGGTGAATAAACACTCATCAAAGAAAATATCAATTTTGCAATTAGTTTTATTAAAAGGATGAACTGCATTTCTGGATGTCTATTCTAGTAGAACCTAACGCATCACTTACTTTTTCAGCAGAACTGTAATAATTGCAACTAATTCCCATTAGTGATTAGTGGATCAGCACAAGGAAAGGAAAACGAATAGAAGTGCTATTTTAGGGGAAGAGACTTTTTGGCATAGGTGCAGTACTGTAGCACTTGAGATACTTTAGATTCCTGGAGATTACAAGGACGACTAGTGATGAAGAGAATTGCTATTCAGAGCTGAATTGAGCTGATCCTGTCATGCCAGAATTTCCAGAAGGAATCTTTTCTCTTTATAAGGTTCTGAAGTACAACCTTATATGAAAATTTTAGGAAGGCCATTTTAATGCAGATGGCCACAGTGATGACATTACTTTTTCCAGTTGCCACCATGAGAAGATAAGGACATTCTAATGACCATGTTTGGGAATTTTCCTACAGAAAGAAGATTCTGCCTACTGCCTTGGGCATTTTACTGATCCTGTGCAGCCCTACTTCATTATTCCATAACCCTCCAGGTTCAGACATTATTGCATTTTCTAGCTTTTCTTTCATTCCTTCTTGCTTCTCATGATTAATTGGAGTTCCTTTCAGTGCCTGACTTGCTCTCCTTCAATTGAAGGTCCACGTCATTCTTGCTTTTGCCTTTAAACTAGCCAGGAGTTTCTTTTTACTTCCAAGATTAGCTCATTCTTTTATTAGCACATACAGAAGCTCTGAGTAAACCAGTAACAGCCCCTGCTGAGTCTGGATTGTTTATACATCATTAACATCTGTCACACAGCAATTAACAGATGTTTGGGAAGTGTTCCTACAGCAGGGACTCCAAGGGTATGTAAGTGATAACGGAAAGCTCCTGTATTTTAAGCTAAGAAAGGCTTATCCTGTTTTTGTCACACAAAAGGACTACCAGAGCAATCTAGTTTTGGCTAGATTCTGAGTACCAGAATGAAGAAAGTTAAATAAATCTAATTTGAAACGTTGTCTTTATTCAGAAGATAAGGTGGTAAAGGAAAGAGAAGCAGGATCATGAAAAGTCTGAGAACGCCCCTAAAAGATCAAAGAGAACCAAAGTAACGAGAAATCACAGAAGAGCTTAAACCCAGATATTAATCGTGCCTTATTGCAGTGGCCATAACGATTTGGTTAATTCAGAATCATAGAATCGTTTAGATTGGAAAAGACCTTTAAGATCATCAAGTCCAACCGCTGAAAAATTTTTAAGTTAGAACAAAGTAAATCATGTTTTAACAAAAATTAGTATTTCCTTCCTATGAGATTCCACACAAGCTACATTGTTGCTGCAGTGCTGTGATGTGTATTTCTGCAGTCGATATGTTTTCAAGATTTACTAAAAGATGGGAATTCTGCAATAAGCGATGCACCATCCATTCACACAGAATCATAGAATGGTGTGGGTTGGAAGGGACCTTAAAGATCATCTAGTTCCAACCTCTCTGCCATAAGCAGGGACACCTTCCACTAAATCAGGTTGCTCAAAGGCTCATCCAACCTGGCCTTTAACATTTCCAATGACGAGACATCCAACTTCTGGCAACCCGGTGTTCCAGTCCTTCACCACCCTCAGAGGGAAGAATTTCTTCCTTAGAACTAATCAAAATCTCCCCTCTTTCAGTTTAAAGTCATTGCCCCTTGTCCTGTCAATACATGTCCTTATAAAAAGTCCCTCTCCAACTTTCTTGTAGGCTCCCTTTAGGTACTGGAAGATTGCTAGAAGATCTCCCTGGAGCCTTCTCTTCTTCAGGCTGAACAACCCCAACTCTCAGCCTGTCTTCTTATGTTGGGGACTCCAGAGCTGAACACAGTACTCCAGAGCAGAGCAGAGGGGCAGAATCACCTCCCTCGACCTGCTGACCATGCTTCTTTGGATTCAGCCCAGGATACGGTTGGCTTTCTGGGCTGCCAGCGCACATTGCCGGCTCATGTTGAGCTTCTCATCAACCAGCACTCCCAAGTCCTTCTCTTCAGGGCTGCTCTCAATCCACTCTCTGCCCAGACTGTACTTGGGTTTGGGATTACCCCAATCCATATGCAGGACCTTGCGCTTGTCCTTGCTAGACTTCATGAGGTTTGCACTGGCCCACCTCTCCAGTCTGTCAAGGTCGCTCTGGATGGCATCCCTTCCCTCCAGCGTATCCACAACATCACACAGCTTGGTGTCATCTGCAAACTTGCTGAGGGTGCACTCGATCTCACTGCCCATGTTGCCGACAAAGATGTTACATAGCACTGGCCCCAGTACTGACCTCTGAGGAACACCACTCGTCACTGGCCTCCACTTGGACATTGAACTGTTGATCACAACTCTTTGAGTGCGACCATCCAGCCAATTCCTTATCCACCGAGTGGTCCATCCATCAAATCCATGTTTTTCCAGTTTAGAGACAAGGATGTCGTGTGGGACAGTATCAAATGCTTTGAACAAGTCCAAGTAGACGATGTCAGTTGCTCTTCCCTTATCCACCAATGCTGTAACTCCACCATAGAAAGCCACCAAATTTGTCAGGCATGATTTGGATTTGCCCTTAGTGAAGCCATGTTGGCTGTCACCAATCACCTCCTTTTTCTTCATGTGCCTTAGCATAGTTGCCAGGAGGATCTGTGCCATGATCTTGCCGGGCACAGAGGTGAGACTGACTGGCCTGTAGTTCCCTGGGTTTCCTTTTTTCTGTTTTTAAAAATGCGGGCTACATTTCTCCTTTTCCAGTCAGTGGGAACTTCACCAGACTGCCACGACTTCTCAAATATGATGGATAATGGTTTAGCAACTTATCTGCCAGTTCCGTCAGGACCCATGGATGTATCTCATCAGGTTCTATTGACTTGTGCACCTTTGGGTTCTTTAGATGGCCTCGAATCTGATCTTCTTCAGTGGGCAGTTCTTCATTCTCCCAGTCCCTGCCTTTGCCTTCTGTGACTTGGGCAGTGTGGCTAGAGCACTTGCCAGTGAAGACTGAGGCAAAAAACCTCATTGAGTACTTCAGCCATCTCCGTATCTTGGGTAACCAGGTCTCCCGTTTCCTTCCAGAGAGGGCTTACATTTTCCCTTGTCTTCCTTTTATCACTGACATACCTGTAGAAGTTTTTCTTGTTGCCCTTGATGTTCTTGGCCAGATTTAATTCCATCAGGGCTTTAGCTTTCCTAACCTGATCCCTGATTGCTTTGACAATTTCTCTGTATTCCTTCCAGGCTACCTGTCTTTGCTTCCACCACCTATAGGCTTCCTTTTAATGTTTGAGTAGGTTCAGGAGCTCCTTGTTCATCCATGCAGACCTCCTGGTGTTTTTGCCCAACTTGTTCTTTGTTGGGATGCACTGCTCCTGAGCTTAGATGAGGTGATCCTTGAACATTATCCAGCTTTCTTGGGCCCCTCTTCCCTCCAGGGCTCTATCCCATTGTACTCTACCAAGCAGACCCCTGAGGAGGCTGAAGTCTGCTCTCCTGAAACCCAGGGTAGTGAGCTTGCTGAGCACCCTCCTTCAAGATCCTCCTAAGGATCCTCCACCGTTTCATGGTCACTGCAGCCAAGGCTGGCCTTGAGCTTCATGTTCCTCACCAGCCCCTCCTTGTTGGTGTAAACTAGGTCCAGCGTAGCACCTCTCCTCATTGGTTCCTATATCACTTGGAGAAGTGCTCCCAGTAGTATGTTTAATAATAAATTACTGACATGCTGTCCATCAGCCTTCCCTACCAGTAGAAAAGAAAGTCTCATGCAACAACTAGAACACCTCCTCTGCTCTAAGGGGTGAACTTCGGAGATCGAATAAGAGAAGCAAAGATGAGCCGTCTCTTGACCCTGTGACTTCAAACTCCTCACATTCCAAAGAAATTTTGGCAGAAAGAAAAAAAAAATCTAGACAAGATCAATAGTCTCTTTTAAAAAAATTCAGTTATTCTTTTCCAGAATTCTGTTATTTTCCCAGGGAAAAAACCTTTCTCCCCTGAATTCATATCATCTGATGAAGCAAACCTCAAAAAGACATTTGGCTTTATCCTGGCTTTAATTTCATATTCAGATTTCTAAAGAATTCTGATCTTATTAATCATCAGAGGAAACACTGTATTAGGTCTGTCAAAACAGAAATAGAACAGAAATAATTATTCAGTAAAGATAACAGAGGAGACAAATCTAAAGGCATAAATACACTTTACATTAAAATTCCCACTAATGCCGTCTCATTTAATTTGTAGCAGCTTTCAGTATACTGGGCTTCCGTGTCCACTGTCTCTAATTACCCTTGCATTGTCTCCTTCCTGCCATACTCAGCTTCTCTGATAAAACTGATTGCTCCTCCAAGAGCAATCTTGGATTGAAAAAATGAACAATTTTTCTTGTTCCTGTGCAAAGGTGTACATCACCTTGGCGCATCAAGCCCTTAACCTCCCAAAAGGATGTTCTTTGCCAGATCTCTCTTTTTTTTTTGTTTTAATCACGATTCTGTGATTACATTAAAACTTTCTTCACCTAAGAACACAGAAAATAATTTGCTCTACTGTACTACCCTCAGCCTAGCAGACACATGGAGCTACAAACAAGGACCAAAGCACCTATGGTGCTGGAAGCTGTTCTGCATGTAGCAACTGTGAGTAAAGCACAGGCTAAATGAGTTTTAAGTGTTTTGCTCTAGTGAGCATTGTTCTGTACCATTTTTGTACTTAACTAAAGCTGCAGTTTGTCAATTCAGATGTCTCAGCAACAGTACTAATTTAAAAAGTCCCTGACTTCAATCCTTGTTCCATCCCTTAGGCCACAGTGATTGCTAGCGGATTGTGCTGTGAGCCAGGGAACGAAGTTGGCTTTGTAAGAAGAAATCAAATCCAAGAAAGCATGGAATAAAGCTACCTACATGAAGCCGTGGAACGGATGGCCTCACCCAGCCAGAGGAGATAAAAATAAGCTTGGGTTTGCTTAACCTAAAAAGACCAGCGCTGAGTGGTAATATAATTATCTATAATGCATCATGGGGTTAAGATTCAAAAGAAAAAGCCCCTATTTTAGGTAATGGGAAATGCTGGCACAAGAGCAAGTGGGTTTAAACAGACAGTGATTGATTTTAGGTTGGATATCAGAAGAGTTTTCAAGCAGAGGACGTGCTGTGTCACCTTTTTCCAATATAAGCAGTGGTTACAGTGATTTTAAATTGAGCATGAAAAATTTATAAAAAGTCTATATTTTAAACTGCTAAAATAGGAGCCGACTTTTAGAATATATATGATAAATTTTGACACACTTAGGCATGAAATGCCAAAAATAAGAGCTAAGTCATTACATATCGCCCTAATAGAGGATACAAATCCTTAAAAACACATTACAAGATATGACATGTTAACTTAGATGAGTTGTGGTAATAAATACGAGTGTTCTTACAATGATACGACTAAGCAGATACCCTTTTTCCTCCTTATAGCAGTACCAGACATAAAGAATAGGCACTGTCCTCCTGAAACAAGGATTTATTTTAGCTGCAGAGGAAAGAGACTGAATTGAAATTTGAATCAAATTTTAAGTATGCTTTTTACAATTCTCAAAGTGGCTGCAAATGAAAAGCAAACAATGGATGGCTTCCTTTTAGTGAAAGAGTAAAGTCATTTCATGTTGCCCATTATACTTCTAAATTGACCTTACTGGTAAAGGCCCCTCTTACTTTCTCAACAGTAAAGACTGCCTTACCAGCATACACACACATCTTATCTGCTAAATAATTGCTCTCTTTTGCCAATTCGAACAAAGCAGATGAAAGCAGATGAAAATTTTGAGCGTTACGTTTTATATTTTCTCCCAAGAAAGTGACAGTAAACCAGAAGTGAGCTCTCACATTCACTATCACCAAAAAATCCACAGACAATAAATAATTGCTATGTCAGGATGTGGGTGACTGTTCAGAAGCTGTCAGACACAGTAAATAAATACAGTTCCAGTGGAAAAGCAGATGTCCATCCACATGAGACAAAGTGACTAATTTTAGTATTCTCTATTATAAGAATCCGCTCTGTCAGGCTCACAACTGTTTGGATCCAGTCCACAGGTAAGAACAAACCCACCTCACTCTTCCCCAGGAAAAACAAAACCAAAACAAAAAAACACTTGGAGGAACAAAAAAGGACAAAAGTAATCTGCTTTCTGGAGCTGGCAGTTTCTCTGGTGGGATACGTGACTTACTTCACGCTTGCCAATGCCAATGCAGCAGTAAGACTCCACTGCCCCAGTAGTTCCAGCGGTATCAGATGTATTGGCATAAAGGACATGAATGCAGGGGGGTTGGACTAGATGACCTTTGAAGGTCCCTTCCAGCCCTGGCCATTCTATGATTCTATGAATTCAAGGCTTGAAAAGAAGGCTAGCACTCGGAAAAACAAGCTGTATCATACCAAAGTCTTCAAATGTCAGCTCTTCTGAAGACAACTGAAATAGTCTGGATAAAGTCAACTGGCAGCTGGCTTGACCATGTTTTATATTCAAACTACATACAAGAAGCCAATTTTTTTATTTTTATTAAGCCAGGTAGGATCGCAGCTCTTGGTGAATGAAGATCAAGGATACTGGCATTTTCTATATACTGATAAGCTAATTAGAAAAAACAAGAATGGTCAATTAGGATGCATTTGGACCTAGTAATGATGCTGAACTATCCATTATCTGGTAAGAATCAAGGCAGGATTTGTTGGAAAGCATGGTAACTTTTGTTAGACATGGCTGAAAAATCCTTATGCTTTCAGGTGCACAAGCCTTTTCCAGGTCTGAAAGGAACAATCGAGGACAGGTTGCGGGAGCCAGGATTGTTCAGCCTTGAAAAGAGAAGACTTCGGGGGGACCTAATAGCTGCCTTCCAATATCTGAAGGGAACTTACAGGAAGGCTGGGGAGGGACTTTTTACAAGAATGTCCACTGATAGGACAAGGGAAAATGGGTTTAAGCTGAAGGAGAACAGATTTAGATTAGATCTTAGGAAGAAATTCTTCAGTACGAGGGTGGTAAGACTTTGGAATAAATTGCCCAGAGAGGTTGTGGATGCCCCCTCCCTGGAGGTGTTCAAGGCCAGGTTGGACGGAGCCTTGAGTAGCCTGGTCTAGTTGAGAGGTGTCCCTGCCCATGACAGGGAGGTTGGATTAGATGATCTCTGAGGTCCCTTCCAGCCTATGCCATTCTATGATTCTATGATTCTATGATGATATTTAACTAAAGACACAGCCATCAGGATGACCAGGTGCTTGCCAGCATTATGGATGGTGGTGTGAGGACCACGGTGCTCTGATGGACTGGACAATGTTGGAAAATTGATTCGATTACTAAGAGTTGGCTCTGCTGTATTCTCCTCTGCAGTAACGAAGCTGGCAAACCCGAGAGAGGGCACTGCCATGTAAGCAGGTGTCTCTAACAAGAGATGCCTATGTGTTTTACACATGGAAAAAAGTCTTTGAGCTCAGTATTTGCTTTTGTTTTACAGTAGATGAGAAAGGGTACCGAGCGCAATCTGTGCTACAATCCACTGTAGCTGCAGGGCTGGAGTGTGACAAAGAGAATACCTCAGGTAGTTTCTCCCTTAAGAAATTGATGCCAGTGTTTTCCAAACAGGGGGCAGGGGAACTTCTCAAAGGTCTCCCTGGAGGCCCCAGCCGTTTGGCAGGTAAGGACAGCTCCTCTCATCTACCAAAGCAGGCTCACACCTTGCCTGCTATTATTGCCTAGAAGGAAAGTGATGGATACTTGATGGTTCTACCTTAGCTATTTAAAAAAAATCCATAATGTAACATTTCTTTTGAGAACATACAGGGGGGAAAAAAATCAGTCTATATCAAAATTACTCAAAAAAAGGAAAAATCATATGACTAATATAATAAAAATTCAGCGTTGGCCTAAGGAAAAGCACAGAACAATCAGCACCAAAAGAGTTACAAACAACTGAAAACGTGAGGCTAGAGAGCATGCTAGATTTTGGCAGGAGTCTGATCTGCACTCCTGGCACCTGCTATCATCCACCGAGGGTCTGCCAGATCCCCATCAGTTCTAAATATCTGAATGCAACTCAAGGAATTTTAAAAACAGATTGTACTTCTTAGGTACAAACCAATACCTGTCTGTGATAAGGACATATGTTGCAAGAAATTAAAATACATTTAAGAGTGATAAAAATTCATTGAGTCTGATTTTCACGCTACATCTGTTAAGACTTAATTGTCAGTTAAGCAGGATGTTTCAGAACTGATTAAGTTCCACTGAATTTATTAAAAAAATAATACTGAAGTAATCTGTCAAAAAGTATTCAGAACCCGTGGCAGAAAAAATCCCAGAGATTTGCTGTGGTATGCCGACAGTATGTTATAAATGTAGTTGAAATAGTGTGCGGTGTTCTACATAAATAAAAGATCTTACAAATTGGAAAAATATTCAGAGACCAAGAACGGTTGCACGAGTTCTTGAAATTTGCTCACATGTATAAAAAAAAGTTACATCTCTGTTAAGTATTTTAAGTATCACGGTAGCGTGTCATGAAACTGGAATACTTGACTAA
This sequence comes from Tauraco erythrolophus, assembly GCF_009769465.1. Lineage (NCBI taxonomy): Eukaryota > Metazoa > Chordata > Aves > Musophagiformes > Musophagidae > Tauraco > Tauraco erythrolophus. The sequence continues at coordinate 116,407,432 of NC_141465.1, read as the reverse complement.
AGCAGAAACTGTTGCAAGACTTCTGAAATTCTAAGGCAGCCGATGTTTATACAACAAGCAGACTCCTGTTATTAATAACCAGATTTTTCCATTACTTGTACTACAAGTATTCTGCATGCGCACAATGTATTTTCATTCGTTTCAAGAAATCTGTTTTCCATTCAGATGCCATTAAATAACCAATAACTTTCACACTTTAAATAACTAAATCCTTCAAGATGTGTGTTGAGACCACTTGCCTCTTGCTTGCAACTCTGCTGAAGCCTGACCAGTTTTATTATTGGTACTATTTTTGTGCCGAGTTTTAAAAAATTGCTTTCATTCATTGAGAAGTTGCAATGTATCTTCTCATTAGCAGTTCTTGTTCAGAAAGCTAAATAGCTAGTAACGTATTTTCAAAACATAACATCTTGCCAAAGTTTTTACCTAATCAGTAAGCACTGCAGTCAACTGAGATAAGAACTCCAATTCTGCATCATTCTCCAGCTAGTCAGCAACACCACAGAGGGAAAAATAAGAATTAATCACAACAAAGTCATGAGCTTATTACAACCTTACTGTTGTCTCATGCAGACCTACCCACAAAAATATAAATGTAATTAATGCAATCTCAGTATAAGTTTAAGGATCAAAAGTATATTTTCCTGTTTGACCTTACAAGGAATGTACCCCAGGTACCTTCAGCACTGTCTTGTAACATGGAAAAGGAACAGGGGAACAAACGGGACACCTTCCTGCGTGCAATGACATGCTAAAACCTGCTTCTTCTTAAGTCACTTTGCTCCATGGTTCCCGTTCCTCCCAACACCAGTGCTCAGTCCCTCCTCCTGCTCCCCCATCCGACCATGCATGCTTCCTCGCTGCTGCTGCTGGGGCTACAGTGCTGGAAGGCAGCCCACGCCTGACATCTCTGCTCTAATCATAGCATCTCTGGTGTCTATTTCTCGGACTCTAAGCCTAACAATACCTTCTGAAAAGCAAGAGCAAACAATAAAGTCAGTGGAGTGGCCAGTGGTGAACATACCTAAAAAGCAGTCTGGCCAACAGACCAGATTTGATTGCTGCAGGGAGGAAGATGGCATTTTCTGCCAAGAATCCCATCTCCAATTCTGTTACGTAGTACCTCATGACGCAACTGCTAGAAAAATGCATGTCTTTATTTCGATTTCACAACAAAGCTTATGTCCAGACATAAACACACATTACCAAGACTATAGGAATTTCGGCAATATTTTTTCTAGATAAAGAACTATTTCCTTTCAAATGAAGTTTTAGATAAACCAACTCTATGAAGATCATCGGTGTTCCATTAAACAGCCTATGTAACTAAGTTATCAGTGTTAATATACTATTGCTGAGGAGAAAAGAAGGAAAAAAAAATCTTATTTAGCTTATCTATTTACCAACAATTGGCTGAGGTACAATATTTTATCCAAAATGATCTAATATCATTGCATGAAGTTTTGAGCAACCTGGTGTAGTGGAGGGTGTCCCTGCCCATGACAGGGGGTTGGAACTAGATGGTCTTTGAGGTCCCTTCCAACCCAAACCGTTCTATGATTCTATGATTCTAATATTTTGTTCAGAACATCAATTTTAGTGTTGTATTCAGACACTTCAGGAAAAGTAAAAGGCTAAACGTATACAATATGTTACTTTAAAGACTTTCTTAGGGTTGTGGTAGGATTTCCTAATGCTGTTTGGGTGATGAAGGATAGCTGAAGATGAAAAATTCGCAGTGTGGGCTGCTTACAGAAGCAGAAATTCTCAGCAATCTGCTTATCTTTGCTTATGTGTGCAGATCCCTCAACAGGAACATTACTTTCCTTCACTCATAACCCCATTTTAAGAAATGAGTAAACAACGATGACTAAGAAGCTTTGGCTAGAAATGGCTGATTCTGTTTAATTTATTTGAAACTCAGAAGACATTCACAAAATGACCTGAAACCATCATGCCGCTGCTTCGTCTTTGCTTCGCTTTACCTCCCATCAAGCACTGGGCAAGGAGTCAACTCTGTCCCAGCTTGAAGAGTTCTCTACTGTGTTTGGCGGATTTGAGCAACAACAACATGCTGAAAAATACTAAATGCAGACATACAGGGAAAACGATCTCTTTGTTAACACATTAGAAATCCAGAAAGATTGAATTCAGTTTCCAGCTGCGTCAATAGCTCCCCATGTAACATTTCAATCCTCACCTCCCATATGGAGCTTCACACAAGCTTAAATTTTAAGTCTTTGCCTCCAAATTCTACGTTTTAGATTTGACACTCATGCATGACCCATAGCAGTCTGATTAGTTATCGTATATGAAATTCAGGTCAATATGAAGACACTGAAGTAAAGACATCTGAACTCCCACTAGAGGCAGAAATTCAAGATCCAGAAACAAAAAGACTTACTCAGCTTATTTTGAAGCACCCATCTACTGGCTGGTCGCCCTTGGCTCTTTGAACTCCACAGACTGCACCAGCACTGATCTCTGCTAAGGGCAATGAAGAACCCAGTTTTCCAGCCATTGCAGCCTTGCACTGTAGCCTTTGCTCAGATCCATTCACACTCATGGCCATGCTGGCAACACAAAGCCGCACATCTTATCAAACCTGCAAACATACCACGACCTTGTGCCAACCATGTTTTCACAGAAAACTTAACCAAGTCAAACAACTTCTCACTCACTGACATGTAGGACTATACTGTGGAAATATTGCCTTTGGCACACTGGTGCTATAGAACACAGGAAGATCTGTTTTACCGCAGATAAAGGAGAGGTTCGAGATGTGAAGATGCTATGGTACATTAAATCTGGACTGAGTACATACAGAAGGCTCAAGATTTTTATTTACCAAGCATCAACTGTTAGCAGACAAGCTAACCTGAACAACCTGAACACTTCTCTTCTACTTGAAAGAGAAAGGTATTTCTGGAATGGAATAATCTCCAGAAAAATGAACATGAACATAAACACAATCCAGATTTAAGGTACTGCAAAATCTTCATTTTCTGAAAGTCCTTTTCAAAATTTAATACAGATTTTTTTATGTATTCTACAACAACAGCACACCAGAAATGATATTTTCATGAAGAAGGTCTAACACAATATTGGCTGTAGAATGTGGAATATGAGTCTAAGTATGCACAACTGTTTAAAACACAAGTTTTACATGAAGCTGGAAGAGTCTTAACAAAAATACTCCTGCATTGCAATGAAAATTTAGTGAAAGTCAGCTAAGTTTTATCCTTCTTATACCCGTTATCTTAAAAATGATAGAAATTATGATGCAACATAGCAAGTTCATATTATTCTTATTAGATATTGCTAGATATTGAGAAGTTTTTACATCATGATAAGAAGAGTAGCAGAAAACATTTTTTCACTAAACTATCATTGCATCAGATATGACAGTTTACATTAACATCCCACAGATTACCCAGAAGAACTTGCTGGTTTTGCAATCGTTTGCCACACATCCCTGTGGTAGCACTGTTTTTATGCAAGATTACCTGGCATATAGCCACGAATCCAAAAATCCCAATGGTGCACTTAGTACGCACGGTGTTAACTGGTTGCAGGGTTTTTGTACTGGCATTAATGCTATACCACGCTACCACATGCCATTTACTGTTTGCCACTGTTTATAAAGAGGTGGTTGCTTCCTTCTATAAAATAACTAACAGTAGTAGAATTAGGCAAATATTTACAAAGGCAATCCAGTGAGAAACACTGCGTGTAAAAGCAAGCGAGTTTTTCTGGACAGTGCCTTTCTCCCTTTAGATGGTTCTCTGCTTTGTCAATATGCAGAACAAAATAAGTCTGTCAGGAAACTCTGCATTTGTTATCAGCTCATTCTCCTTAGATGGCGGGACTGTAAATATTTTTCTTCATTATCACCCTGACAGTAAATAACTTTGCAGGTGTGATTTCATCAATAGGAATGCCAAGATTTCACAATTTTTGGCCTACCTTGAAGAAAATGAGTAACAGAGAAACCCATGCACCAGGAAACAAACAAGTAGAGCTAGTGAACTAAGGTCTATCAAGCAGGGTTCAAGATCACTTGGGTTGAATGACAGTTGATGTATTTGCACTGCAGTTCACCTGTTTTCTTATCTGGTAAAGTATTCTGTAATAAATCATAACTTATTGCACGTTTTGCAACCTCGTCAAAGGGCACACCTAAGATTTTTGCTTCAGTAATAAATTCCACCCAACAGTGTACAGGAATTCATTTGACAATCTGGACATAGCTAAAATATTTCAGCATTTTCTAACATCAGCACTTTTGATCTAGCACCAACAACCCAACTACTCATCTGGCTTACACACCATGACATTTACCTTCTTCTAAATTTAATTATGCCTAAAAAACAACAGGATATTTCAAAGTAATTCTTCAATAGCAATTACCTGTGAGCAAAAAAACCCAAGGCTGTTGGACAAGGACCGCTATTCCCAACCCATAACTGCTTCTCATTCTCTCTTTTCCTTTGCTTTTTGCCCCTTTGGAAGTGTTTGTCTCTGAGTAGGAACAAAGCAACAGAATGTTGTGATTAATCTCAGCAATGCTTCTTGGTGTACACACCTAAATTGCTTGTGAGGCTGGTCATATATTCCTGCCTACTATCTGCAAAAAAGACAGCAGTGACAAAACTTCAGAACAGCCTACGGAGAGAACTCAGCCTTCCATATTATTATAAACAGTCACCAACTGGCAAACTCCATTCCCTTTGTAAGCAAATATTTATAAAGATGAACGGTTATTGCCAAGGTGCTTCAAATTTTTCTGAGGTTATTTTTTTTTAAATTAATGATTAATCAAAAATCAGTAGCAAATAACCAAATCATTACAGCTTTAAGCTCAGCATCTTAAGTCTCACCATTTCTGTGCAGTATCACTTCTTAAAATTGCATCTCAGTATTGAAGGAGTTTCTAGGATTAGGGATGGCATGCCTGTTTTCCTTTCTAAAAAAAACACTCTTCAGAGTGAAAGGGATTTAATTTTATGATATAAGTAGAAAGTTTCCAAAAATAATTGCTGCTTTGCTATGAAGTTTACCTGGACAGAAGCTTGAGATAGGTCTGTTTATTTTCCTCCTAGGAAACTCTTCTAAACACAATGAACAAACCACTGCCTTCAAAATACCTAAACCACCATACTTCTCTGACAACAAACGCTATGTCTGTTTGCAGTTATAAGAAAACCTAAAATCCCAAACAATATGACTTGAAGAAAAGTGCTTATCATTGTGTTTATGTTACTGGCCAAAGAACCTACACCAATGATGGCTAAAAAAATGTTTAGGAGCATTAGATTCAAGTACTAACATTTTTCTATGAATTTTCCATGATGCTATTGTTGTAAGTCCCACCTCAATTTGAAATGTTAAATATGTGTTAAAGATTTTTTTTGTTCATATATTTTTTCTTGTCATTATTTTTTCTTTTCTGTTTAACGCTGTTTTCTACTCATATTAGCAAAGTAATTGAAATTAACTTGGCTGCATTACAAATAAATCTTATCCAAATATCACTTAATTAAAAATCTGCACATGTACTATTCTAGTGGGAGTAATCAATTAATATGCATGAACTGCTAAGACTGAAAAACACTTATTTCTTTAACCTTGCTTTCACAGACAACTGTCTGAAATCCACACCTTCAAAACTGAAAATTTCAGTATTCACTGTCTTTCAGTGTTTCAGGCTGGAAAACTCAAAAGAAAATCCCTTCTAGGTTTTTAACTTAATGACCTAAGTTTTGAAGGGGAAAGAACTCTTTCCGTTAGCCATATATTAAAAAAAACCCACGTTATTTTGAGCATCTCCATGACTCTCAGGTCATGAAGTCCTTCTAAGGATTTATATTCAGCTTTGTATAATATTAGAAGTTGTGTGTCAGCAGTGAAGTCGTGCATCCTTATTACCTATAGATTTTTGGCAGACACAAGGAAACTTCTTTTATTACAGATTCTTGTGTCCTACTCTTTTAAATACTTGCAGCTCAGTAAACTCAGTTCTGCCCCAGGTTGCCTATGGGCTCAAATCACAGCGTGTCCAGGTCTCCTTCTTCCTCCCTGTCTCTCAAGTCTTTCCACAGTACCTTGAATTTCCTGCCCAATATCCCCAAGTCACTCAGAGATTTGCTGCTACCTGGGCAGGGCATCCCAGGCTAAAAGGGCTTTTGGAAGACAATGTGCTCCCCTGGTCAGTATGTGCAGACTGCAGCAAACAATGATTAAAGCTGGGGTTTCCCTTTTGTCATGGTTTAGCCCAGCTGGCAGCTACACTACTACACAGCTGCTCGCTCGCTTCTCACCCCCAGTGGGGTGGAGAGGAGAATAATTTAGCAAAAGGCCTGAGGGTCAAGATAGAAACAGGGAGATATCACCCACCAACCATGGCCCCGGGCAAAACAGACTCAGCTTTGGTGCAAATCAATTTAATTTGTTAACATTTTGTTCAGAGAGGACAACAAGAAACAAGGCCAGATCTTAAAAACACCTTCCCCCCACCCCTCCCTTCTTCCCAGCGCTATCTCCTCCCCCGGAAGCACAGTGGGATGGGGAATGGGGGGTGGGGTGGGGGGTGTTGCGGTTCAGTTCATCACACATTGTTTCTGCTGCTGCTTTCTTAAAGGGGAGGACTCCTTACATTCTTTTCCCCTGCTCCGTAGAACCCCTCCTCATGGGACATAGTCCACAGACTTCTCTGACGTGAGTTCTTCCTGCAGGATGCAATCCTTACCCATCAGATTGCTCCTGCGCGGGCTTTTCCCATAGAGTCACGGCTTCTTAGGGGCAGCCACCCACTCTGGCATGGAGTCCCTTCCCATGGACTGCAGATGCATCTTTGCTCCAATGTCAGTCTCCAGCAGCGTGGGGGTCCCTCCCACAGAGACATTCCTCTCTACAAACTCCTTAAGGCACAGGCATCTCTGCTCCAGCATGGAGTCCTGGATCCTCTTCCAGGCTGCAAGTGGATCTCTGCTCCCCTGTGTCTCTCATGGCTGCAGGAGGGCCACCTGCCATCTCACCAGGGTCTGCAGGGGAATCTCAGCTCTGGCACACCTCCTCCCACTCCATCTTCACTGACCTCAGTGTCTGCGTAGTTGTTTATCTCAGATCTCAGTCCTCTCCCTGCTGCAGCCGTGCTGGGCCCAACAAACCTCAGTGGTCTCGACAGGAACGAACTCCTCCCAGTGGGTGCCCGGGGAGCAGGACGCTTCGGAGCTCTCCAAGCTGCGCTGCTGTGGCCAGCACCAGTTAAGTGACGGCGGCCCAGCGCAGGCAACTACTGCTCGCCCAGGAGGCCAGTGGAGGGAGGGGGCAGCCCCCCGCTTCCCCCCTTTCTTCACTGCAGGTCCCACCTGCCTTGGGTTCCTTTGTCCCCTTCTTAAATATGGCATCCGCAGAGGCGCTGATTGGCTCAGCCCTGGCCAGAGACTGGTCCAACTGGTTTTGGAGTTGGGGAAGCTTCTTGCATCTCCTTACAGGGGGTATCCCTGCAGCCCCTCCCCTGCTACCAAAACCCCACTACACAAACCCAGCACACCTCTCTTTCCCTTGGCAGATACATTAACAGAGTACTTGTCCTCTGAATGACAATATTCTCTGAAACTTGGAGAACTTAACCTTTCTAAATCAAAAAATTCTTGGGAAAGCTGTAGAAGTCTTTTTTTTTTTTTGAGAAATATAGAAAATATATAATAATATATAGAAAATACATGTATCATTTTTTAAAAAACCCACTCTAACATGGAAATTACAGAAGATGATACAAAGATAGATGAAAGAAGCTTAAGGAATGGGGCAGAGTTAATGAGGCCAAAAAAGACAGAAGGAAAGGGGGCCAACAAACTATGCACATTTTATTTGTGTGCTGGTCCCATCTTCTCCCCAGAAAGCATGCTTTTAAAAGTACTTCTTTAAAAACATGAATAAAATTTTAATTTGTTCTTAACTAGGTTTTGTATAAACCAGAGGAGATTTGAAACCAGAAACCCAGAGCTGAGCTCAAGGCTTTATTACACTCATTCAAGTGACTTCCCTCACTGCCTCTTCTAAGAAAAAAGCTCACAGCATGCTTACTGGTGAAGCAGATAGGCAGATAATGGGGCCAGGAACACCATTATATCACAGTCCTACTATTTTCTGTGGCATATAAGTAATTGAGGAATTACATACTGATCAGACATGCAAATTATGCAGAGACGTAATGTTATCATCAAGTCACCAGATTTCTAAATCATGAGCCACACTTCACCAGTGTAAATGGTGGTGGTGCTTGTGAGAATTCATATACACAACATCTATAAACTGACTTCTGCTGTTTTATGTGAAAATTACATTTTTAAGAGGACACTCAAGCTTCTTTTCCTTCACAAATCCACTGATGAGAAAACAACTTACGTTCAACTTGATCAAACACTACAGAGAACAAGAAATCTCTTGGTGTCATGTAATATTCTCCTTCATATTCCAACGATGCAAAATGCATGAAGCGATGCTTCCGAAGAGACAGTCTTTCGTCCCTTTCTGCATTAAAGACATCTTCCTTCTGAAACAGAAAAAAAAAAACAACAAAACATGCAGAAAGATGGCTGCATTTGTAGACCAACTCTGTAATTAGGAAGAACCCTATACCAAATCTTGATTAACCTCAATATTTTGTGGGTAGCCACAACAAGAAACTACGAGGAATTAAAGTTTTTATGGCACTGTCTTAATAAATGGCATGCTCATATGACATTCAAAATATTTTTTAGCTTCACTGAGAGCATGCCTTAACAACACAAATTAATGGTCAAATTAATGGCTTGCTCTCACCAAAGGCTGCCCTTGCTTCCCACTCCCCTGCTCTTGGCCATGTAGTCCTGCACCTCCTTGGTTGCCAGCTCTGCTAATTGTGGGACTCTTGCTCAGCCAAGTTCAGCTCACTAACTGAATAAAAACTAAACTGACCAAACAGCAAATAGCATCTTGCCAGCTTTGTGACTGGCTCAGCAAAGGTTGAAATGTGCTCTGCATTTGTGAAAATGATCCACTCCTGAAGTTAATCATCAAGTTGTGGAACAATTCCTAAGACAGGAGAATAATGATGTTCTATTCTAACTATGGGCCTATCTTTCAGAGAAGTTAGAAAAATGGGAAAAGCAATGAAATCATGAGCAAAAGAGTCAGAGATTCTATCACCATACCCAAAGATTCAACCAGTCAAGCAATCAAAAAACTTCCAACTTCCCACCCCATTGAGAGACTCATGATTGAAATCATACAAGCTGACAACATTCTGATGAGTAGTAACAGTACTTACTGGCAGCAAGAGAGGACACACACAGACACAGTGAAACAGAGATGATTACATTTTATGATTTCAGAGATAATAAGTGACAACAGGAAAACGAGACACTCTCAGAGCACTCTATGTGTATTTGAACATTAATCATGGAATGATTTTACCATCACTAGCATCACTCAATTTTAGGACTGTTCAAAGATGTGAGAAAGTGAAGGAAAAGCAAGAAAATCCAAGGCTAAGTACCAAGATCTCAACTCAAATATACTGGAAACAAACCAGTAAATAACAAAATGGATCTTCAGCTAGGTCAGTGCCCATGGCATTGCTCGGTGCATGACACAGATGAGCAGGTACAGCTTACGGCATCCTACCGAAATGCTGCATCACATCTTCCAGCAAATGATCACTATTCGTTTATGCAGTTTTCAGTTTCTGGATCACTCCTATGGACTGCCTGGCGTTTGAGTAGTCCAGTATAGTGCTGGTGTATGCTGCATTTTGCAAATGGGGTTACTCCTGTGACAAGGCAGTGTAAGTGTCTCCTTGTTACACTAAGACCAGCTGCAGGTGCAGCGAGGGTCTCACCAGTTGATGTTAAAACACAGGGTCTGCTGTGCTGAGTATGTTCATGAGGTTAACTGTGGGACACAGGCAGACAAGATGAGAATAGAGGAGGGGAAGACCAGTCAGAAAACCTCACTTGGTTTTGCTTAAGTCAGCACTGGTTAGAGCGACCTGCAAGGCAACAGGCACCCAGTTGCACGAGAGGTTGTTATGAAAATTGGGAACGTGCACAGATATCTGCAAATACCACAGCAGGTAATCGGGTACCTGTGTGTTTGTGTGCACACATCCAGGGAATGGGCAAGTGAGAAGCGAATGGGACTCTCTTGTCATGGTTTGATGTGGAGGGGGGGGTGGTTCTGGTGGCAGGAGAGGGGTTTTGGTCCCTGTGACCTCCCTGGTTTTGGAACCAGGTTAGGCTTAGTTCTGGCCACCAGATCAGACTGCCATCCCCCTTGGGGTTGAGCCAATAGGGCACCTCTGCAAATTGCCCTATTTAAGTCAGGACAAAGGAACCGGAAAAGGTGCTTTGCCCAGGAGCGAGCAGAGAAGGGAGGAGGGCACTGCCCCCGCTCCCTGGCTCCCGGCCGAGCAGCTGCCTGCGTCGGGCCGGCGCCGCCCACGGAGAATGGCGGCGGCGGAGCCAGCTGGGGAACTCGGGGGAACCCCACTCCCAGGGTGCCCACTGGGCTGAGTTCACCTGGAGAGGACTGAGATCTGAGAGAAACAGCCGCATCGACAGCAGGTCAGTGAGGATGGAGCGGGAGGAGGTGTGCCGGAGCCGAGTTTCCCCTGCGGCTGATGGTGAGATAGCAGGCGGCCCCCCTGCAACCAGGACGGCCTCGGTGGAGCAGAGACCCACTCGCAGCCCGTGGGGAGAAGATGCCTGAGCCTGAGGATGGTCGTGTTGGGGTGCAAGACAAGGCAGAGAGGCATCTGGAGTCTGCGTGACGACCCACGCTGGAGCGAGTGGCTACAGCTCCCTAAGTACCCGAGACTGTGGTAAAGCCCACACCGGAGCAATCTGTGGGGAAGGATTGTTTCCAGTGGGCTGGACTCACGCTGGAGAAGTTTGTGGATTTTTCCTCGTGGGTAGGGGATCCATTGGAGCAGGGGAAAAGGGTGTAAGGACTCCTTCTCCTTTAAGAAAGAAGCAGCAGTAACAGGAGGAGGTAGAGCCGGGAGGAAAAGGAAGGGGGGAGAGGGGGGAAGGTGTCGGTTTTAAGATCTGGTTCTGTTTCTTTCTGTCCTCTCGAGTAATCGGTTTTTGTTTCCCTTTGTCCTTCTAAGTAATCATTAATAAACTGTTTTTGCTTTGAGAAAGCCCTGTCTGTTTTGCCCATGACCATGGTTGGTGGGTGCTCCCTCTGTTCTTGTCTCAACCCTCAGTCCCTTTGGTTTTTTTTTTCTCTCCTCTCTACTTTACTGGAGAAGGGGAGACTGTGTGAGTTTTAGTTGCTGGATCAGCCTAAAACCACGACACTCTGAACCACTTGAAAGCTGTGATCAGATTTTTGGCACTTCAGTTTTAACTTGCTATTCCTCCAGGATGAAGACTCCTAATTCAGTTTTGTCTGCAAAATCTGGACAACTGCAGTCAAGCACCAGCAGTCACGTTTCCTCCACCCAGCTGACAACATGCCAGGACTTTGGTATGAAGCGGCAAAGATGGCAGGGGAGCTAGCTGATATGATGAACATACAAGCTGTTTTGGGATGATAGCTTCTAGCTCTCAGACTGGGCTCTGAAGTTAAAATAATAAACACTAGGTTTAGCGTCAGGCTTATGAGGTAGAAGAATGAGACTGAGGACTGCTATCAATATGGGCAGCTCCAAAAAACAGGACCCAGTGTAGTTTGAGAATACTGATCAATTCCTTTGATGCAAAGCACTCCAGGAACAGGGGTGGACCTCAAGCTGCAGCAAATAATCAGTCCATTGAAGAAAGCGTGAAAAACTAGTTCGGTGGACAATGAGACATAAGAGAAGAGGATGAAGCATTTCAAATTTGTGTCATTAGGTCCTTTTTCTCTGCCTACCATGATCCCTAACTGGATATCGGGACTATACGTTCATAGGGTTTGGGGATCTCAAGACAATGGGTACAACTGGCAAGCCTATAGCCATAGCCTGGATACAATTATTACCATCAAGTGTGGCCAGCAGGTTGAGGGAAGTGATTCTGCCCCTCTACTCTGCTTTCACAAGACCCCAACCAGCAGTACTGTGTCCAGCTCCGGGGCCTTCAACATAAAAAGGAAATGGACCTGTTGGAGCAGGTCCAAAAGAGGGCCACAAAAATGATTAGAGGGATGGAACAACTCTCCTATGAAGACAGGCTGAGAGAATTGGGGTTGTTCAGCCTGGAGAACAGAAGGCTCTGGGGAGACTTTATTGTGGCCTTTCAATGTGTGAAGGGGGCTTATAAGAAAAATGGGGACTTTTTACCAAGGCCTGTAGTGACAGGACAAGAGGCAACAGCTATAAACTGAAGGAGAGTAGATTTAGATTAGATCTAAGGAAGACATTTTTTACGATGAGGGTGGTGAAACACTGTAACAGGTTGCCCAGAGAGGTGGTAGATACCCCATTCCTGGAAGAGTTCAAGATCAGGTTGGATGGGGCTCTGAGGAACCTGATCTAGTTGAAGATGTCCCTGCTCACTGCAAGGGGGTTGGACTAGGTGACCTTCAAAAAGGTCACTTTCAACACAAGCTATTCTATGATTCTATGATCATATTATAATATACTTAATTATAGTTTTAAATAGAAGGCTGCAACTTGTAATTTAATCTCATGCCTTGCACCTTTGTGTTAGCATTAAACACTTGTTCAAATACTCCACTAAACAATACAAGCAGCTTGTTACAGTGAATTTTAGTTTCCCCTTGTAGTGTGTTTGCTTCCCTCAAACCTCATGTTTCTATGAAGGCAGGGAAGGAAGGGACCAATAACAAGAAAAAAAACCAAAATACTCTTAATTTAGAATTAAAAGCCATATTCTGATATGCAAGGAGAATGAGGGCTACTTCTAAGTGTCTGAAGCCAACCTTCTTTTAGATACAACCATCTTGTATCAGTATCACTGCTTTAAGCTTCTTACTTCACGGCCCACAACACAAGCTGCACTGCTGCTGTTATATGATTCAGATCTGTATGTTCCCAAAAACACTGTTTAAAAATAAATCTAACATAATGAGAACTTCGTTTTTATTCTTTTTAAAACTTTGGGGGACAAGTGACTCCGTAATTGCTTGGTGTTAGCAAGATTCAACAAATGCTGCAGATATCAAATGAACAGTTCATAGTTGCTGGGTATTAACATGCAGCATTCTTATTAAAATCACCTCCTTATAACAACATGAGCAATTTTTGCCTGACGGCAAATTTTAAGAAAATGAAAACTGCTTCACAGTTGTCCTTTAACTAAAATTACGGAATGAAAAGCAATCTTTCTGCACAAATACAAAATAAAAAAGTTTAGACAAGAAGTAAAGAGCTAATCCTACAATATCTTCAAACTAACTGGATTTTCAAGTTTCTTAAGTCTTGCAGTATTTTTCTGAATTTTGTCTAAATCTAAACTTGTTACTGATATTGAAGTATTGAATTTCAGCAATCCACTATTTTAACCAAAATAGATAGGTACAAGTTTACATATTAACTCTGAGGAGTGCCTTGTATTTGGAAGAGAACATATTTTCATCAGAATTACAATGATGTGTGACTACAGATTCACCAAGTCCGTTTCTTTTCATGAAACCAGCATCCCTGATTTGCGAAACAGCCTTGGGAACATGGGTCATTTCTCACGAAAGTCAACTTCAAATACTAGCACAAATGAGACAAGCAAACCTTACGGGATGAAACGCATCAGCTGAGCCATCTCCTACTTTGTTTTCAAAGCTTTTGCAAAATTCCTGATATCCTGTCACTATATGAGAACCTCAGTGTCTGCTAAAAGCACTCTGACCCCTCTGGACACCAGCATGAGCTACGCTAGAGCTCTGCTGCTCACGTGTAACTGCTTACTACTGAACAGGGTATGGCCTGAAAATTCATCACACTCCAATGGCAGTAAAACAATTTATACCAGCTACAAAGCTGACCTGTCGTCTTTATGACGACAGGTATCTTTATTTCTGCTTTCCCCCTCCGTTTTAGTATGGTTACTGTGAAAGTCTCTACAGCATACTCCAAGTATGATAATGTTGAAAAAGCCCAAAAAGACTGTGAAACAATCAGGAGTATAGAAGTATAAAATGAAAGCAAAATGTTTGCATATATCTCATATCCCATTATTTTGCACTTGGATTTAAGGAGGAGCACAACGCAGATCTCAGTGAAGGTCTGGGAGAGAAATATATACAGATAAAATAAAAAGCCTACCAAGTATTTAAAAAACGCTAAGTAAGTTTCCCTCCCCTCAACAGCTGTAAGACTAAAGATCGGAATTTCCCCAAGTGGCTCTGCAATCTACACAAAATTTATGAAAAAAATAATCTGAAAGTTTTTGTTAAAATCCTTTGCACTACAGAACATCCAGAAGCTGAGGGAATTGGGTTTTTTCAACCAGGTGAAGAGAAAGCTTCAGGGTGACCTAATAGCAACTCGCCAGTGCATAGGGGGAAGTTATCAAGATAACTGAGCTGGGCTCTCCACCGGAGCTTCATACAGCTACACCACCAGCACCTCCATTAAACGTGGTTAATCCAGGCCCTCTTTATAACAAGAGGTAAGAACAGCAGTTCCAGAGCACAGTTACAGGGACTTTTTTTAGCTGTCTGGACAGACCAGAAGATGCAGCGAGGGATAGAGCACCACTAAGAAAGCTAACCTTCCTTCACATCAAACACGTTTGCACAATTTTATTGCATGAGAGAATGAAAATCTGGGCAAACACAACTGGAGAGCAAAAGCTCAGAGAAGAGGTGGTGGCAGAGGTGTTACAGGCTTCAGCCAGACCAGAAAGTGTGTAAGGAATACGGAGATTTTTACCATTCAGGGTGAAGGCAGGCAGCATCAGTGGCCACATACTCAAACAGCACATCAGGATGATGTAAGCCTTTCAGTTGCCATCTTTCTCACAATGTTTTCCAAACCTAACAATAATAGTGTTCAAATTGGTTTAGTACCAAGCAAGTACTGAATCTGCTACATCTGGCATCAGAGACTAGAAATTCACAATTGAGTTGTAACAATATCGAAAAAGTGATGACTCTTCAGGTGTAAGCCATATGATTTATAATTTAATAAAAATATTCAACACAATTATTTCTGCAATTTTAATTAAATTGAATGTAGCTGGATGTTTGCCCTTTAAAGATCAGTACTGATGATCTTATTTTCACTCTTCTTAATTTCTTTCTTAAACATACTGCCAGCATTTAATTAAGCTTTGAATGACATCTTCCTCATATTCCAGTCATCACACTTTTGTTAGCCACACTGCCAGCTACGACCCTCAAAATGCCTCAGTTCTTCTCCATTTCACCACATAAAACCACTCTCATAACTTAAACAATATGAGCATAACACTTTACTACAACTATTCTCTAAATAATAATTTCAGAAGGTGTTCTGGAGCATAATTACCAAACTCCTTAACCATATCTCTTCTTTCCACCAAAGTGTCTGCTGTTTCTGCACTACTATTGCCAGTGATCAAGTTACTCCTGAAACTATGGTTTAGGACAGTCCCTAATCCCGAGCAAAAGCAGCTCTACTGTCTCAGAAAAGGGGACATGGGCATCCTGAAGCAGGTACAGGCCATGTCAGGAGGCTAAATGTAAAACAGAGAAGTCTATAATAGCAGCTTATATGCTCTTTTAAAAGCCATGTCCCCCTCCTTCATTATTCTCTTCACCAATACGTATCTCTCCATGTCTTCAGCAAGCAGGGATGCTGGACCCACGAAGACAGTAGAGGATGGAAATACATGGGAAGAAGTAGAGAGCTATGGATTTTTGGAAAAAGATTAGAAGCACCCCTCTCACTCGCTCTGAGAAGGGATAAATGACCGAATCTAATCACTATTTCAAATGTCTAACCAAAGACTGAAGAAAAATTAGGAAGAAAAGGCTGATTCAATCACTTAAAATTAAAACTGATCTTCTTTTAAAGTACCAGTCTAAAGCATGCATAGGGGAGCAAGCTCTCTCTCAACAATTCAGTATTCTTTCCACTTCAATTAAGTCCTGACTAATTTCCAAGTCCTTTTTCCTGAGTCATCCAAGGAGACCTTCAGATAAAGATCTGACATTCCTGACATTTCTAAAAACACTGTCAAAGCTCATTTTGCCCATAAAAATGCACGTACAGGGCAAAAAGCAGGGTTTTCCTCTTTAATTCTTTTCCACAAAATGAGTTTCAAGTAAAGACAGGAATACTGCAGAAAACAATTACGTATTTAAGGCCGGACTTCAGATATTAAGGTATCTGTAATCTAACACCTCAGCAGTTTCCAACAGTGCAAACTTGAAGCAAGCAGGATATAAAAATTCAAATTCACTGAGAGGCAATGGGTGAGAGGAATCTATTACTATTGCTTGCACAAGATTCTTGTAAGCATAATTTGAAATGACTCTGAGATTGACTTGGGCTTATTCTTGTCTTTAACAGTGCCATATAAGAAGAAATCAAACCACAAAGAGCTATGCTGCATTAATGTTAAGGCTCGGGCTGAAATTACATCCTTAACTTGTTCTATTGTGTGTAGGTACAGCCGGGGCTTCAAATGCTGGGTGTTCCCACATGCTCCACAGCTCCCCTGCACAACCGAGTGAATTAAGAATGAAGTTTCAGCTTTAACTTGGAATTTAGTTGCCTTTGTGGTTTTATGACAAGCCTCCAACTCCAATTTGAGAATGTCCATGGTAGAGCTATGATAGTTGATGGTAAATTAGAATGGAATGACATAAAAAGGGCTCTAGAAGGATGGAAGTGTTTTCCTCCGCAGTTGACACAGCAAGGGATCAGTGGCTGACCAGCCACTGGCGTCTGTAAGCATTACCGAAGACTACGGTTTCCTTGGCTTCCTGCACTGAAAAATGCCTAAGGGCAACAATGTTACTTCTCACAATTAATTTTCAGATTGATGCAATGAATCTGTTCATGAGTCTCTTAAATTAGGACGCTAATAAAGAATTCATGATGTTCAATTTTTGGCTTTGATTTTTTTTTTATATGAAAAATAGCAAACTTAGATCAAGTAAAAACCTTATATGTATCTTTGAACTGTATCTTTGAACTTTTTTTTAAAAAAATACATTAAATAAAAATGAAGGTTTACATAAATAAAACCTTGATAAACCTTACCTGTGATCTTTGTAATACTGCTCATCACTGTAATGTGATTTTGGTAACACTGCTAAGCAAATTCTGCATTCATTCAAAATGTAAGTACTTGTGTACAAACTCAAATATTTGCAGCTGATTATGAGTCAGAAATTACTTAAAATAAGCACATACACTTTTCTCTCCTTTTAAATTTAAAATTCTGTCTTCCACTTTCTTTCATTTTACTTTTTCTCCCTTTGCATAGAATTCGTTGTTTTGAGGTACCTGCATCTTTTATATGTTTTCCATCTTAATTTTTTTCTGCTTATACATTTTTCAGTTAATTTTTCCCAACATAGTTTTTCTTTCTTCATTCTACTCCATTCCCTGTAATTTACTTATTTTCCCTCTTTGTATCCTTTCATTGCCTTTCTTTCTTCAGTCATCTATACACTTTCTTCCACTTTCCCTTTCCTTTTGAAAAAAATTAAGCTATGTTTTCCCTCTTCTGAAAATAGGATTGATGCTCTTTTTTTCTTCCCTGATCTGGAAGAGTTAACTTGCACCAGTCATTTTACCTGCTAAAAGGATAACTAAACCAATGTGTGGGATGTAATTAAAACCCAGTTGGTGCCAGCAGGCTCTCTGGGAGCCTTAGGTTCGGATCCATTAATTCACACTAGATCTACAGATGGATTTAGCAACTCTGTATCAAATTTCTGTAAGACTAATGAAAACTTCACAGTTAACTTGTGTCATTATTGTATCTCAATTTCAACTCAATCCAATTTGAAATGATCAAAATAACAGAAAATGTAACAACCTCAAATCCTGCTGCACATGTTAACATAGCCAGCATGCATGCTGAATGCACACAGGATAACGCTTGGAGCTCAAAGTTTGAAAGTTTCATATGATGCAATAATTTATAGATGAAAAAAGGTTTTGACAAGAAATCCATTTCATACAAATATGTGACTTACAGAAAGCTCAGGATTGTAATATTTAAGAAAGCTTGTATAAGTATGTGCAAAAGTAGTTTGTGCTTTCACAATAATGTGAGCCAAGTATTATGCAGTCCCGATCAAATGCACCAGTTACCAAACCCAACACCAAGTTAAAGACATAAGATCAGAAGCAAAATGTTCTTACAAAGTGAATTGATCTATATTATTTTTGTCAGCGTTATATTTTTTGACTTTGCAGATCAAACCGTATGCCTCAACATAAAGTAAGCCAGGAAAGAAAAGAAAAAAAGCACTGATTTCTGTTTGGAAATAAGTTGTAAGTATTTGAATGATTGTTTAGCAATGTGAAACCAAATAACCACCTAACTAAACGCTCTAACAGCCTTGAAATCTCTAAATACGAAATGGACAAAAGATTAAAATACCTTCTCAGGGGTTACTTCTGAGATAGAGAACAGACTGCTAAAAGAAGGACAAGCAGAGAGTAAGAATGCAATAGCCTTACGTCTGGCTACTCTTAACACTGCTGAATATAAATACTCCAAAATTAGATGGAGCCCTTTCTAGGCACTAACAGGTGCCACTCCCCTTCTCTCCTTCAAATAGCTGCTCACACAATTCTGCTGTGCTAGTACTAATTAGTGACGGTTATGTTTGAAGCAGCAGCTGAACAGTTTATTTGCATCTAAACCCATGACATTTTTGGTTTTAATTTTTCTCTCTTGCTCTTTATATTTCACTGAGTTCAGATGAAACTGCTCTGCACACAGAGCAGGTCTTCCACCATTCCTAGAACCCATATCAAACGCAGAATTAAACCAAATAGAAAGATAATACAGAAAACAGTCTCAGTTTATAAGTTTTTTAATTTCACTATTCAATTCTAGAAATTTCAGCCTTAGCAGAGCGCGTTTTTAAACATAAACTTAAAAAGATGTCGGAAACTCACAGACTTCCACCAACAGAACAGAACAAAGGCAGATAAGGTGCCCAAGCTGTAACAAGCCAGAGAACCAGTTCATTTAACAAACCATACATTTACACCTCCACTTGCAAGTTATCACACCGCCCTGCTTACACGTTCCCCTGCCGTGGCTGACAAACACACTGGTGCAGAAGTACTAAATACATACAGAGTGGCGGGGGGACCACAGAGGCACCTCAAAGGCCACATGCCCAGGAAACATGTTCATACAGCTTTTTCAGAGAGCTCATCACACCGCTATTGTATCTGACAGTCAGCGGGCTTAAGTGAAAAATGTGTTGTACCTACTTCTCGCTGTTTTTTTTTCAGTCAATCACATTAAAGTGCAGTTCAAATGTGAAGATGAATACGTTTATCTTTAAAGGTAAGAAGAGTTAGGTACTTCTGAAAGATGCTATGTGGAAATGTGTAATCGATACATGGAGCTTAACTACTTGACTCTCAAATGCTGTACCTTTTTCTCCTCCCTCCAAGATGTATCCTCTTCATTCAAACAATGTATAAAGTGTTTCTCGGCACACCTTCTCAGGAGGAGCTGGGAGAGGCTCTAAGCCATCTGAACTTTTTGCTTACTCTGGACATGCAGATCTTTAGGACTTTTCAAGTTAATAGGAGTTTACCTCTTCTGTGTGCTTGCGCTGTAGAAGGAAACCATATGCTCTTTTCAAATAGCTTCTCGTTTTGTTTGGGTAACTCAGACAGTAGCTCTGATTGATCTGTTCTGAACTACATCAAGAGATAATCCATTTATTACAATGGGATTCGGTTTAACTGCACGGCCTTCAAAATGGGACTACATATGTCTCACTTTGAGAAGTGTAACTTCAAACTGGGAATTTTTGCAGTCCAACTCATGCCAACTGCACAGTGCTATTATATATTTACTGATGCTTTACCGCTTTAAAAACTTTTTACTGTCATAGTGCTTGGTCCTGTAATAACTGTACAGACAGGAAAAAAAGTTAATGGCTCTAATGGTAGGTGGTTGAACACTAGACCAGTTTTTGTTCTCAACCAGAACACAAATGGATTCTGGACTCACTGCTTATAAGTAAGAACTTAAAGGAGAAAATAAACTGTTTAATGGTAGATGTAGTAGATTGACCTAAGCACAAGGACCTAATAAAATGCATGTCCAAAACGAAGACTGGGAGAAAATGAGAAAAAAGGGGAGATGACTTTCCAATAGGTAAAGTAAGCAGTACAGGTTCAAAAGGAAATTAAAGAGATGAAAAGTTGACAATAAGAGAGCTACGTTCGATGTAGCAGTATGTAAGATGACAGTCAAGAGTTACATAATCAAAACTCAAAGCAGATAAAATTTCACGAAATTTTTGTAATTAAACCGATGTATTATGTTAGCATTTAATGGTTCTGCAGGTTTAAATATATCCATGTCCATATATGAACAAAAGAGAATGAAAAAAGATGGCTACCATAATCTGTGTAGGGGCTGAGCAAGAAGTGGTAAATACAACAGAATGGAAATTAAGATAGTAGGGAGTTTTGTGATAACAGGAGAAGAAAAGTTTAAAAATAAAAGAATAGCAGAAATGTACCAGAATTGGTCTTACAAGCTTTTTAAAACAACTTCAAAGTGCCTCTGTCAATGGTTGCACACACTTCCAATAGCTGTGTACACTCTACTTTTGAAACAACATGTCAAAAGCGTTCCTGAAAAGGCATTACACCAGCATGATGTTTTACAGACAATGTATGTGCTTCAAGGGAAATACTGTGAATGGAACCGCCTCCCTGTCATCAGAGAAGATTGTCGCTTGAATGTTTTCGAAACACATTTCAGAATACCCATCTTGTTTAAGCACTACCATTAACATGTTTGCACATCCAAAATGTTTTAAACAGTGGCGGAATGCACAGCGCCTTCTATAAAAGTAGAACAGCCTTAGATTCCTATTATCACTCACTGAAACACGCCGCATGCCAAATATAATTGCACATTAAAATGTGAATCCTGTTAATTTTTAACCTAGGTACTTTAGACTTGCCCTGCCAGAAAATTTTCCTCACAACACCAGGACTGCATTACAAGAAATACATCCTGTGCTGCAGTTGCTGACCAGGCTAACACAGCACTGATCAAAACCAACCACGCAGCGGCACAACCGATGGACTTACAACTACTTCCCTACCAAGGACAAGCACCTCCAAAGCACAAGTGTCCTGTGATCTCATCTTCCGGGACTAAGAACTATGTTTCTGTATAGAAGAATAAATACAACTCAAATCAAAACAAACAGGATGCCTACATATGGCTTAAAAATGCTTATATTATACTATCGGAGAATAAAAAAGAAAAAAGATGACAATCTTAAATATGCAAGCATAATATATGCTAGCTGTCATCAGTCTCTGTAAATGAGTGCTTCTACTTAGTCAGCCTGCCAATAATTTAAAATAAATTCGTAGTTGTTAACAATTTATCCAAATTTCAGTGTCTCTGTTTTTGAAGGCTTTGACATAAAGAAAATACAGATAGATAGTTCAAAAATGCAGTGAATCTTGAAAGAAAGTTCTGTTGGCTGGTGCTCAACTGAGACAGCAGCCCTGAATTTATTCTTCATAGAAAGATCTCCTTGGTCACAAGATCTACAAGGTGGTGCTTTAAGGCTCTTGTTTTAATCCACGCATGTATTTAACAGTGTCACAAGCCACCGTACATCACACCAGTATACATACTAGTTGTACACTGGTATGATGGCTTTACACAGCAAAGCTACATAAAAACATTTACTAGTAAAGGAATTAGGAATTTTAGTTTGGTTTGTTTGGTTTTTTAAATTACAAAAAACCACAAAACAACAAAATAGAAAAGGGCATGCAACTACACAAGTGCTTGCTATAAATATTCTTAAATTAAAAATAATAAAAAATTACTGTTTACAATAAAGAAGAGCTTAAACAGTAGGCAACACTCAAAAAACACTATTCCCTTAAGAATAAATATGTAAGAATCCTAGATGGGACAGATTGCTGGAAAGACAGAAAAACTGTGTTCAGTCAGAATTCCCTTCTGTGATAACGTGAACGTTACAGAGCTAATCACAATACTACTCCCAGAGAAACTTGAAAATTTCCAGAGAGAGGAGTTTTCTAAGCTTTTCTCTAGCTCTTTTACACTAAAATTTTCCAAGTTAAAGACACATGCAAAAGGCAAAAAGAAATGACAGAATGAAAAAAAAAAACCAAACCAAAAGGAAAAAAAAAAAAAAAAAGCAGATATTCTCCAGGTTGTTCTGCATAAGCACAAAATAAATACTTAGCTGAACCTGTCACAATGCACTCTTTACTCTACAAAAAGTCTCTCAGATTTTAAACCCCACTGCTACCTATG
The DNA here is from genome assembly GCF_009769465.1 of Tauraco erythrolophus. NCBI lineage: Eukaryota > Metazoa > Chordata > Aves > Musophagiformes > Musophagidae > Tauraco > Tauraco erythrolophus. Next base: position 116,384,981 of record NC_141465.1, on the reverse strand, counting down.
TTACACGCAGATGTTTTCTCAGTTCTCAGAGAGCCTGGTACTTAAAAGGTGCCATAACTGATGGGGAGTTAACTGATTAGGTTGCCATAGAAAAATACTACCACCACCAACCCTCCCTAAGCATTCAACAGCATCTGGGAAGTGTGAAATTCTTCACTTTTAAATACAGTGAACTAACACCATTAGATAAAACTTCCACAGCGGTAAATTAATCAGAGAATAACAACACGTAGAAGAAAGAAAACAGAATCTCTTTAAAGCTTTCCTTTCTTTCTTTTTCTTTTTCTTTTTAATTTAGTAAAGGTTTAGTCACATGGATGAAAAATGGCAAACAAGTTAAGCTCTTTAGAAGACGGGTCAGAGTTATGCTCAGAGGATTTAGTGGGTCTCAGGAGGGACCCGAAACAAACATCCATATGTCCTGTAAGATTAATACAACAATAACAACAAAGTCATTGCAACTACAAGAAATGTTTATACTGTAATTAAGTTGTAAAATTATATTTATTTCTCCATAAAGCTGCTGACTTCACTTCTAAACAAATGATTTGTTTTCTGTAGGAGTCAATGATCTTGTGACAATGTTATGTGTAAAACCTGAATGTCTTAAAAGACACTATATTTTCCAATGACCAGATGTATTTTTTCCTAGTCTTGCTTATTTTTTTAAACTTTCTACCTATGCAGAATTTTTCTTCTAAAGCATTTTCATTTGCCACAGAAATTACACATAGAAAGACTGGGTGAAGAGCGACAGCTAAGAAACCCGTATGGTGCACGGTTCTGTTGTGCCACTCATGGTCCAGAAAAACGGAAACCACAGTGGAAGTTTTACCTAAATTCTGGTATTTCCATTTACTAATTAAACATTTTCATCAACATTCTTTTTTAAAACTAAAACATTCACAATAAACTCAAGATACTAGAAATAAGTATTCAGAAATCTAGAATTCTGCTTATTCAAATTGATGTTTACTTTGAAAATTGACATTTTTGATTTCAACTAAGCACACGTTATTTACACAAAGATTTGTGTAATATATCAAGTTTTCAATAGATTGCAAAATGCATAATTCTCAAAATTGGTAAGAATGTTCTTAAAAGTCTCAGCAAATTGCTGTGTAGATCAGAACTTTTAAAATCAGTTTTTGACAGCTTCTAACAGAAAAAACACAGAAAACGGAACAGATGAGACTAAATTAAGGGCACCAGCAGAAGGTAACAGAAGTTTGCATTCATTAAATTAATTAAATTTATACACATATTCTATTTGCAAAGAGAAAATGTCTTACTACCTCTGAACTAGGCATCACGGAGATGATTGTCCAGGATACTAGATTTGCACGAGAGAAATTTAAAAGATCCTTTTTACATTCAGTAGTTTCAGCAACAGCTATCCTGAAAGTTGAAATTAATTCAGTATGAAACACTGTGAATAAGGTAACACTGCCAAATATTTATTTTATTTGGAGCCATTACAGCGTGTAAAGCCAGTGTATTCCTGATTACAGCAGAGTTGTAACAACCCTTCATTTTTTACTAGTGTTTATAAATTCCATCCTTCTATAATGAAAGTTCAAGTATGTTTTCTCAATCCTCCCTTCAAAGCCCATCACTGCTGCACCTTCAGCGAGACTGCAAGGTCACAACGCAGCACCACAATTTTCTTCTCTGCAGCATCTGAATCTAACAAAAACCTGTACCTGGTAGGTCATCCATTTCTCTGTGCCACATTCCTCTGCCCAGAGATAAAGTTGTTTTCAGTCATCCTGGCTGCACCCTAAATGGCTTTTGTAGAGGTTGTAGAACCATTTAAGCAGGTCATCAAGCATCTGCTGATTTTCTTTTCCAAGATCTCGGTGGTTATCAGTGTTGCTTCATTTATCAAAGCTGCCATATTCTTGGAAGTGGACTATTAGCACAAATATTACATTTCTTTGGAGGGTCCAGAACTCCATCTGATGCAATTCTCTTTTCTCCTCCTCTTCAAAAATTTTAAGATTATCTTTATCTCAGACTTGTTTTGTGATTTTTTTTTTTACTAGAGCATTTAATTCAAGAGGGATGAAATTATGTAAAGCCTAGATTGAGTCAAATTAATGCTATACATGTCCAACCTCTTTTAATAAAAAAAAATTTCTCGGACATTCGAAGACCTCAGGCATGCCTACATGCCTACAGACAGACTGCTTATTTGTAAATGTTTACAGCAGTAACCAAAAATAATGCAAGTTAGTTTTCCCTTGCTCTGCTTGAGAAGGTTCACCAGCCAGTACTAAAATTTCACAAATTGATGACTTGATTTCTAGCTAGTACTAACCAGCATTCTTGAAAACCAGATTCATTCTGGATCTATAGCTGGACACCTATTCCAATACGCATTAAGTACAATAATGTATTGAATCTTCCACTGGTTTGTTAAAGTTTTATAAAACTTATGCTGGAAATAACTCACATAACCAAGACAGACAGAACGTTTACCATGTTAAATGTCTAATTCAAGACACTGCTGAAACTCTCCACAATATCTTTTCAAGAGAGAATGACTTTCATCGCTAATTCAGCATTTGCAACAGAACTTCAGAGTGACAGACAGAGAAAGAGCCCAGAACAGGTTAAGAGCAAACACCAGGCTAGTTAGACCAACCATAAAATAGCAGAATTGGCTTAATTGTAAAAATAGGGATATTATGCGTTTATCTATAGCGTCTGCGCTAGTAATGAAATTTCTTTTTTAAAATACTAAAATGTGACAATGCAACCAGTATGTTACTAGCAACACCACCGAAGAGTTCTTCAAATTCAGCTCTGGCCTTTGTTAACTGGCTCACTACTAAGACAGGAATTAATTTTGGAGGGACTGAACAGTTTAGCTAAAGGTTTTACAATGTAACTCACTTCAAGTAAGTTTATTCCTCTGTGCCACTCTTTTCCATGTTTTCCCAACCATCTCTTTATGGGAAAGAAAAAAAACAAAGAAGATAAGGCTAACTGGTGTTCAATCTCACATTGCACAACAGATTTGGCTTTGTAAGATTTAAAAGAGGAAGCCAAACGTTCCTCCATTAGAATCTTCAATAAATACAGCCTCGGTTTGTAGAGAAATTTGAGGCACATATCATCAAACACTAGACCCTTGAGATCAACTGTCAGAGATGCTCATTCTGTTAAATCTAGTTGGCTGTCACATTTGCTAGGAAACTGAATGGAAGAAGAAAGGAAAAAGAGGACAACATACCTAGTTGTATCATGTCTCCCCCACTGCCTCATTCTCTGCCCATCTACGACTCTTGCTTGTTGACGTCAAAAGATCACAGGTGTCCCATATTTGTCAAGAATAGGGAGGTGCTATTTATTCCGCAACCACTAAAGTTGAAAACAGTTCCAGGGTGAAAAAAACTAGCACTCAAACCAGTAATGAGATGGGTAGAAACTAGTTGCGGGGTTGCTCTCACTGTGCTTGAAAAACACCTTATTCATTTTGAATGACAATGAAAGAGAAATGCACCTTTCTTGGGTCTCCACTGCATCTAGGGCATGGGCTCAGTCATGCTCAAACTCTCCTTGCCATCACCTGCACTTAGGTGTTCCCTCTGGGGAACATGTGCAGTGAAGAATAAGGTCCCAGGGTATCCCTTACCGCAAAGAGACATACAGTGTTGCATAAACTCCATCACTAGCTTGAATGTCATCATGTCTTATTATTTCGATTGCTTATGAAAAATAGAGCAAAAAGAGAAGTCAGCTCAAATAAAAATCCGTTGGCAAACTCAGTAATATTTAGATTTTGTTAATGGGTAAATCTTTGGAGGATATATACGACATTACAGTTTAGTCCATCATAAAATATTCATTGAAAGTAGTTACACAGACACCCTGCTTCTAACTGCAGAAAAAGTGCCTTAGCACCCCTTTGTCCAAGGTTCTGTAGTGCTCCACAGCCTTCACTTGCCAGTTGGTATATTTCACTTTTGTGACCTGTTAGCAGATCTACAGATTTCAAAAGCACTTCTATTCAGAAGAACAAATAAATGCACACACCCCCCGTAAGAATAAAGCTTATGCTCGGAGTTGAATTCATGCATGTGTCTAGCCCTGTCTTGCAAGTGTTTAAAAAACATTTAAATGTCTTCCTGAATTTGGTCAGAGATGGTCTCAGAAGAATGAAGGAAAGACTGAGCTGGGTCAGAACAAAGGTCCACCTCATCCAATGTCCTTTCTTCTTCCTTATGGTCTGTGGCTGCAAGGTTAGACCTTCTGAATGAGTCAGCCATTGTACTTAAAATCCAATAGAAGTGCGTCTGCATCAGTTCAAGCACTGGCCATAAGCAAATGCTTAGGAAGGAATATAAATATTCTCTCAGTATTAATCTATTTTGAGCTCAGGGACATTCTGAGCTGGATGTGGTTTCTACGTATTTAACAACTCTTGGTTATATCACTTTCTGGCACTTACCCAACATCTCCTTGAGTGCATGCAAACTTTTAGTGACTTTAATGACTTTTGGCATGGAGTTTCACACTTCTATTGCCCATTGTGAAGAAGTGCACAATGGATAATAGACCTTGAGACTGTCAAGTTCATGTCAAATTATATGCTAGTTTTGTGATGGAGGCAAACTTAAATATAGTTGATTATTTCTCTCTCCAGGATATATGTTTAACACACGTAAGTTTTTCAGCCTCACAGTAGAAGTGAAAAAAAGTACAGTTTCCATATCACTTCACAAACTGTACTAAATAATAAGATGATATCACCACAATCTTTTTCATTAATGACCTATCCAGGGACATAAAACTTTACTTCTAGGAGAAAATGCTATTTTTTTATTCCACTAACTAGTCCTTTAAAAATTCTCTTTTACAGGTCACCTCTTAAGTCTTTTCTTATCCATTTTAATAAACATTACTTAATAGCTCTGCACACTGCCAAAATCCATTATCTTAAGCTGTAAATTGATAGCTGGAAAAAAATGCTTTAACTTTAAGCTGAATAAAAGCATTGTGCTTCCTATATATTTTGTTTTCTGCAGAAGTGCAGCTGCACATTTCAAATTAAACTATACATGGTTTTACTCAAAGCTGATCTATTTTCTCACACTTCATTGATCTCATTGATCCAGCTAGAGCAGTTTTATGATTGCCAAACTGTTTTTAAGGTAACGTCTGAAGCTCTTTGGACCTGAGTCTAATGACTATGTATGCCACTCTTCTCTAGCTCTTGGAAACAATCTGAAGTGATGTTACTTTTGAAACCAAGTCAAAAGCAATGTGGTTGGAAACGAGGTTTTCCCCAATTTTATTATTAAAGATTAACATTTTAAAAGACAACTTTGGTTTACATTTGTTCCAGAATTCAAACACTAATTGGGAGGTGTGTTAATAATAGAATACATTTTTGATATTTGAATTGCAGAGATCTTCAGCAGGAGAGCGCTTCTTGCCACCGATTCCAGAGTGACTTCAAGACCAGGTTCCTCGGGTATCAGCAGGTATGTAAACGTAGATGAATAAAGTAGCATGAATCTCCCACACAGTACCACTTTATGGCAAACTTCTGCAAGGCTTTGACTACACTGGAGTATCAGGACACACTCACCAGGGGAACTATATCTAAAGGAGCAGTTCTAATTTAGTGTTGCGCCTGCAACAGCATGAACAGAGCAATATGTTCCCAGAAGGGGTCAAGTCTTCAAGTAGGAAATTCTTTTTGGCCAAAGACATTTTTAAGCATAGTAAGAGAAGTGCCAAACAGTACAGCTACAGCTGTTTGGACAGACCTTCCGCAGGACTAAGAAGGGAAGAGGTAGAGCTTGTGGCCTCTCAGTCATCAAGCTTGCTGAAAGTTTGGATCCATTTGCAAGGACACAAAAGGCAGAGATGATCTGTGTACAAGTATCTTTGTCTCCCCCAGTTGCTTGAATTTTCTCGGTTTAACTTTCTAACTTTATTCAACTAAAGCCAGTTTTCTCTTTTTCTGAAGCCTCCCACAGCAGCTGTTGCAGACGGTTCCCTCTCAGACCATGCTTGACCTGCTGTTCCACCATTACATACCATTAAAGATACTGAATAATTAAAAAAAGGTACCACTGTCTTGACTTTGCTTCTGGCAAGTCACAAAGTTTTTAACGACCTGCTTTAAAGTGATTCTGCCTATATTGTAAAAGCTGCTAGTTTAAAAAATGAGAGGAAAAAATGTAATAGAAATTTGATTTATACTAACTTTATCCTCAATCCTAAAATCAAACATTTGTATATATGAAGCTACTGTAAATACGATCTGGTTGCTGGCCAAGATTGTCTTACTATGCAGCACCAAGTTTTCCCCATCAACAAATTAATTTGCTGACAATTCCTTGTCAGATGACTAAAAGCAGGTTTCTGACATGGCAGAGGAACAACACTGGGAAGCAAACCGCCCAACCTATGGGAAAGTCAAAATCAGCTTTTTGCTGCAAAATTGACACCTTGCTTATAATACAGATGACAACATCACAAAGAACTTCTTTGTGACAGATACGAAGCCCTGTGCCTGTGTCAGCATTAAGCACAGGAAGGAAATATATTTGGGTTATCTTTGAGGACTATGCTGGCAGTTAAGGAGCCACCACATAAATGTCCTAAGCCCTGTTCTAATTGCTATTTTCATTAGTGACTTGGATGATGGAAATAGAAAGAAATAAACCTGATAAGTAATAAGTACATTTAGAAACCATGACCCATGAGGAAAAGATGAAGTGAGGCCTTTATATTGCAGATAGCAAGGTTGCTATTTCATTTCTGAAGTCCTTCAAGTTCTGTTTCTGCACGCTGTCAGGAACCACCTAAATCTGCCTTGCGATAAGCAAATCGGTGTCTGTGCCTATGCCACTCCACCCCAAGTGAGATGAGTGAAGACGCACTGTCACATCCTGGCAATCAGAGCAGCTCCTGGTCAGATTTTGCTGACACGTGGCAGGACTTGCAAAGAGCTGCAAGACGAAGCAGCTCCGTGACCCCACAAGATCTCTTTTAACATGCACACACATACAGCTACGTGTCAGCAGTATGTGTACAGCAGAACTTTGGCGGTCTGGAAGAAAGGGTCAGTTGCCTTTCACAGAAGTACAATACTACCCAACACTCAGCAACTTGCTTTGATGAGAGACTACCTTCCAACTTGCACTAAATTATCATTCAGAGTTAACAGCGGAAGCACCACTGCCGTTCACACTGGTTTCATATTGCTGTCTAAAAAGCTCTCGGTGTTCACAACTCCCGTTCTGAGCTCATCCACTCCCTTAGTAATGCATATGGATTTTAGGAGCCTGCCTCGGAGGTAGTCTATTCCAGTCTCATGAGTATCTACCTACAAAGTAGAATCACATCATCAGATACTGAGTGCTAGGTTCTGTTGTGTACCTCTACAGTCTTCAGAGAGAAATGGCCCCAGAACACTAAACGCAAAGACTACAGCAGAACTGTCCTCACTGCCGCAGTTGTATGACAACAGAGAAGCAGCTGGGACCAAATGCAAACCTCATGAAGTTCAACAAGGCCAAGTGCAAGGTCCGGAACATGGGTCAGAGTAATCCCAAGCATAAGCAGAGGCTGGGTGAAGGATGGATTGAGAGCAACCCTTAGGAGAAGGACTTGGGAGTGCTGATGGATGAAAAGCTCAACATGAGCTGGCAATGTGTGCTTGCAGCCCAGAAAGCCAACCGTATCCTGGACTTATCAAAAAAAGTGCGGCCAGCAGGTCGAGGGAGGTGATTCTGCCCCTCTACTCAGCTCTCGTGAGACCCCCACCTAGAATACTGTGTTCAGCTCTGGAGTCCCCTCTGGAGTCCCCAACATAAGAAGGACATGGACCTTTTGGAGGGGGTCCAGAGGAGGGCCACAAATATGATCCAAGGGCTGAAGCACCTCTGCTATGAAGACAGGCTGAGAGAGTTGGGGCTGTTTAGTCTGTAAAGAGAAAGAGACGGCTCCAAGGAGATCATCTAGCAGTCTTCCAGTATCTAAAGGGGGCCTACAGGAAAGTTGGAGAGGGACTTTTGACAAGGGCGTGTAGTGATAGGACAAGGGGCAATGGCTTTAAACTGAAAGAGGGCAGATTTAGATTAGATATAAGGAAGAAATTTTTTACATTGAGGGTGGTGAGGCACTGGAACAGGTTGCCCAGAGAAGTTGTGGATGCCCCATCCCTGGAAGTGTTCAAGGCCTGGTTGGATGACGCTTTGGGCAACCTGGTGTAGTGGAGGATTTCTCTGCCCATGGCAGGGGGGTTGGAACTAGATTATCTTTAAGGTCTCTTCCAACCCAAATCACTCTATGATTCTATAAATAACTCTAAAATCAAAGCAAGGTATCAAAATGGAAAAGGTTCCCAGGAGGAGCTAACAATTTACATCAAATTTTACAAGTTGTTTTCTCAAATGTCAATCCAGTGACCCACTACATTTGATTCAAGATGCAGACAGCTAAGTTCAAATCTGTGAAGCAATTTTCTCCACAGAACTGAAGTCTATGGAGTTGTCCCTTATATTACTCACATGCTGTCTTACTGCTCCTGCAATAGCTAGCTAGGCATTAAGGAAAAAAAAAAAAAATAAAAAAAGGAGCTCAGCATCCCACCCAGCCAAGTGCTGAATCCTGAAAAAAAAAGGGAATTTTATTATTTAAAATAGTTTAATTGCTTTAGCATATTTTTCTCATCTTAAGTATAATTTTACCACCTACATAAATTCTGAATGCCATATTCTTTAATATGCTTGGCTTTCTCACCCCCAGCTTTTGCAATAGAAGAGCCAAGGTTGACAAAACTGCAAACGCTCTAAAACATATTTCCAAACCTATGGCATACTGTATAAGTGCATCATCACCCTGAAGTGGCATTATAGAGGCACTAAAGAGTCAGCCTTAACTTCTAGTTACAGGACTTAGGAATACAGAAAAGTACAGGCACAATGAACACGTTACTGCTAACACACAGCATGAAGAATGTGGGTGCTCACCAACGTAACTCAAAAACAGTCTTAGCAGACACAGAAGCTTAATTCATAGATACAAACTGTGTGCCCCTCTCCCAGCTACAAGCTGTAATAAGTCTGAAAACTATCGTCATCCAAGTCATGAACCTTGAAGAGGGAAGGGAAAACGGCTTAACGTTCCTGCCTTGAAATTTAAAAACTCAATCACAGATTTATCACTGTTTGCCATTCCCTTTAATTCACGAAGTCTATAGAATTTATGTATGTTCTGTACACCAATAGACTTTCTGAAATAATTTATTCCAGATCCTTATCCTTCTTTCTATGCAGTTCTAAGTTGTCCATTTCTATTTCCCCATTTTTAACATTACTTCTTATTTTTAATCTCGTACAGAGAAAAGGATACATGTATCTGTTTTTACTAGAGTATCTTCCTTAATCTTTACACATAAAATAATTATCTTTGTTATTGCTTTTGCACTCTTTCCCAGACAAGATTTTCCTTGTGTGGCACAGTGACCAATACCATACACAGTATTCCAGATGGAGCCTAACACTCCTGTAACTGTATCGCCTCTTATTTTGTATTTTATCCCTCTGATACAACCTAGTAACTCACTTTCTTGCAGCTGTGCACAAGCCTCACGGTTTCAATGATTTTTCCACAATAACCTTCAAATCCTTTCCTAGTCAGTGTGCTGAATGATTGTTCCATTGCAGCACACACTGTGTTTCCTTTGGTTTCTTGCTCCCAGACTAATTATTTTACATTTTTCCACAAGTGAACTGCGTTTGCCAGCTGTTGGCCCAGTCACCTAAACAGTTCTAAATCCTTTTATATCTGATTGTATTGTTTCTAATTCACTGCTCTGAATTTTACTACAAAAAAAAAGGTGGTGAGGAGGATAAATCTCTGTGCACAAATATACATTACTTATATGGGGGCCATATGCATGTGATCAGTATAATTTATCATATGGTTTTGCGATCTATCAGGCAGCTTTGCCCACCTCACTTGCATTTTTTCCAATAATCCATCTCTGTTGGGACTACTTCGAACACTCCGCACTTCTGAGCAGCTTCATACAGCTGCCATGAAAAAAAACTGCCACAAAAAAACGTTTTTATTTTCCCAAGTGTAATCCTGCTACTTCAAATCACACTTACCTGAAGTTCAATATTCAGTCTTGAACAGTCAGCAACATTCTGTCTGGAATCTATGGCAGATTCATGGCTTCTTCTTTAGAACTCTTGAGGATGGAGGTGGGAACTACATTCACCAAACATCCCCAAACTCTACCTATTTAAGCATACACCCAACAGCTGTTTCCAGATTGTAGTTGCAAGAAAACAATCAGAATTCAAAATACTAACACTGTGTGTTGGAAGACAATTTTTAGTATTATTTAAAAGATTTTTATTTTCCTTTCTAATTATACTACTGCTGTAATGTTAAAGTAATCTCTGCTCATCTCACACCAAAAGCAACTCAGGACATTGACCAACTTGGTGTGTGTATGTGAGGATGGCAGATAAGTCACATAAACTGCTAGCTCTCATACAGTCTGGTCTTTACATATATTTGTTCCTCCTCTAAGGAAAGTCCTAAATCGCCATTTCCTCAGGAAGTTTTAAACTCTGGAAGCTTGATGCAGAACTTTGCATTGCATTAGTGCAACGAGCATTTCCATTTCAAAGCTTGTGGAGTTATAACTCATAGTTTAAATGACTCTCTACCACCTTCTACCTGAATGGGCAAGTCTGCTGAACTCACCTAGTAGCTGAAAGTCTCCAACATCACTATATAATCACCTTTTTCTTCCAGCATGAAAGAAGTTGAAGCACATTTCATTCTTCAAGCTATCAAGTCAGGGAATATTTTACCCAGTGCTACAGCACCTGTTACTCTCTGCGCTATCAGCTTAGAGAAATCTTTAACAGAAGTTGAAGGTTTTCCTGATTTCTTCCACCCAATCCTTGTTCTCTGCCATTAATTCCTTTTTCATAAAACAGTATTGCTGTTGTAGTTTTACACTTGAGACTATCAAAAATATGTTTTGAAGAACCATAAATGACGTGGCTGCAATGCCATTCCTGTGGCATTACGAGAAAATATTCAGAAGAACAAATACTAGTTAAATCTAAAACCTGATATAAACTTATACTGATTTGCTAACAAAAATGGTGTGGCATATGAATTAGCTTTGAAGGCTGCATGCAGTGGAGCATCAGAATTTGGCAACATGCTAGTTCTACCTACACTACAGAAATGCTGCAGAATAATAATCTTCAACTCCTAAACTAAATGTGCTCTGCTTTTTATTTATAGAAATTTGAAATAGCAGTCTGTGCTTAAACAGACTGGAAAAAAAATACTTTAAGGTTTTAACTTTAATTATTGCTTCTGCCAGAAATCCATTAAGGCTACAGAATCTGAGCCGTCTGACTGTAATTCTTGTCAATTGTCTGATATTTGATGAAGCAGTTTTCTCCTGCATTTTTTTTTAATTTCAAGTTGGTTTTGGTTAGATTTTTTCTAAACACAGGAAAACATGAGTCAATACTTCAATGTTTTATTAGAAACCAGTAAGTTATCTCCAAACAGAAGTCGTTCAACCACCCTTTTACAATAGCGAGCACCAATGAACAGAGAAGTTGACCGATTAACATCTCCTTTTCACTCCCTCTCAGTTTACAAACTGCCAAGACCATTTCCTCTGGCAGAGGCACTGAAGTGTTACATTAGTGTCACTTTTTAAATTACTTATAGTGTTAAATAAAAGCGCAAGAATTCCCAAAAAGGAGTTGAAAGCCATGCTGAGGCAGAAGCCTCACCAGAGAAAGATACATGCAAATTAATTTCTCAGAAAATCAAGTATAAGGAAAGGAGGTAGAGCCAGTAATTTCTGGCCACCATAGCAAACAAGGAGAAATGAGTTAGTTTGAGATTAGATTAAATTTCTCTTTGGATGTCAAAAACAGTTAAGCAAGGTACGTCTGGGATGATGGACAGGTCATTAGCTCCAAGCCCCTAGAACACAGCAGAAAAGAAAGAAAAAGAAGAAAAGTTTACCAGTGGAGAGAAATAGAAAAATTAGGATCATATAGGATTGGAAAGGACCTCCAAGATCATGAAGTCTAGACCTTTGCTTTTCTTTTTCATTAACTACTATGTGCATCTGAAGAAAAAGTGAAAATGAACAACACGAGATGAGTTCACATGTGTACAAAGTACGTTTATCTTGCATGATTAAGCCTAGGGCTCCTGGGGACCTTATAACCAAAAAAATCATCTGAGTCATTGAAGGACTTGCACTCTCTTAGCTTGCTTTGATCAGCAACCACATAGTTATCACCCACACTTATATTTTCAGCATTCAGCACTTCATTTAAATGACTAAAAGAGACCAACCATTCTTGCAGATTTATGCTTTCAGAAAATCTAAAAAAGTGAAAGATAAGCAGAACATTGCTTGTGTTCATATCTGAAGACTTTCTTCACAGTCATAAAAGATAGAAATGAACACTATGGAGTTTTTGTATTATCTATGAAAAAGGTGCTTTGACTCTTCAGTTGAGAAGACAGGGTGTTAAATCACACCTTTTGCAACAAATTACTACTTAAAACGTAATAAACATTTCACTATTTGAACACATAACAAGCTATGACACTACAGCTTTCAAACTTTATTTCAAAGAACTTTATCTGGAGGAGAAAACAATACTTTACAAACTCTAACAGTATCAGTACATGAAAATCTCAGATAACTCCCACAATACACAATGTAAGAAGTGACTAGGGTAAAAGAAACAAGGCAAGGACGGAGAAAAGATCAGCTACCAGAAGTGGTATCAGGGGACTTTCAAAAAGAGACGTACTATGATAAGCTTCTCTGCATCCACATACAACTTACAGCAGTGCTAGGGAGTGAGACATTTAACAGAAAATGGTGAGCTGTATATTATGAATTTGTTGGCATCAGGCATGCTTAAATGCTGAATTAACTCAATTAACTCAACATAGCGCTGAAGGGCCCAACACAAGTGGTAGCTGGACCATTTGAAGTGCGCAGACAAGGCTTTTTTCACACTGGCAGCTACCACCCATCAACAAATCAGGGGAAGTACAGATGTGTGAGTTTGTAGTCCTGAATTTGAAGGGTAGGATGCCAATGAGATGGATTAACAAGTCCCTCCTGCAGATGCCCACAGACTAGAACAAAGCCAGAAACTCCTCCTAAGACCACTATCTGAGTATCCATTGGTATGAATTTTGGGAACCTTTCATAGAATCATAGAATGGTTAGGATTGGAAGGGACCATAAAGACCATCTAGTTCCAGCCCCCCTGCCATGGGCAGGGAAACCCTCCACTATACCAGGTTGCCCAAAGCCTCATCCAACCTGGCCTTGAAAACTTCCAGGGATGGGGTATCCACAACTTCTCTGGGCAACCTGTTCCAGTGCCTCACCACCCTCAATGTAAAAAATTTCTTCCTTATATCTAACCTAAATCTGCCCTCTTTCAGTTTAAAGCCATTGCCCCTTGTCCTATCACTACACGCCCTTGTCAAAAGTCCCTCTCCAGTTTTCCTGTAGGCCCCCTTTAGGTACTGGAAAGCTGCTATAAGATCCCTCCGGAGCCTTCTCTTTTCCAGGCTGAACAGCCCCAACTCTCTCAGCCTGTCTTCATAGCAGAGGTGCTCCAGCCCTCGAATCATCTTCGTGGCCCTCCTCTGGACTCATTCCAGTAGCTCCATGTCCTTCTTATGTTGGGGACTCCAGAGCTGAACACAGTATTCCAGGTGGGGTCTCACAAGAACAGAGTAGAGGGGCAGAATCACCTCCCTCGACCTGCTGGCCACACTTCTTTTGATACAGCCCAGGATACGATTTGCTTTCTGGACTGCCAGTGCACATTGCCGGCTCATGTTGAGCTTTACATCCACCAACACTCCCAAGTCCTTTTCCTAAGGGCTCTTCTCAATCCATTCTCTGCCCAGCTTGTACTTGTGCTTGGGATTGCCCTGATCCATGTGCAGGACCTTGCACTTGGCCTTGTTGAACTTCATGAGGTTCTCACAGGCCCACCTCTCCAGCCTGTCAAGGTCCCTCTGGATGGCATCCCTTCCCTCCAGCGTGTCCACAACACCACACAACTTGGTGTCATGTGCAAACTTGCTGAGGGTGCACTCGATCCCACTGTCCATGTCTCCAACAAAGATGTTAAATAGCAGTGGTCCCAGTACTGACCCCTGAGGAACACCACTCGTCACAGGCCTCCACTTGGACATTGAACCATTGACCACAACTCTTTGAGTGCGACCATCTAGCCAATTCCTTATCCACCGAGTGGTCCATCCATCAAAACCACGTCTTTCCAGTTTAGAGACAAGGACGTCGTGTGGGACAGCATCAAATGCTTTGGATAAGTCCCGGTAGATGATGTCAGTTGCTCTTCCCCTATCCATCAGTGCTGTAACCTCATCATAGAAGGCCACCAAATTAGTCAGGCAGGATTTGCCCTTAGTGAAGCCATGTTGACTGTCACCAATCACCTCCTTATTTTCTATGTGCCTTAGCATAGTCACCAGGAGGATCTGCTCCATGATCTTGCCAGGCATAGAGGTGAGACTGACTGGCCTGTAGTTCCCTGGGTCTTCTTTTTTCCCCCTTTTAAAGATGGGGGCTATGTTTCCCCTTTTCCAATCATTGGGAACTTCACCAGATTGCCACGACTTCTGAAATATGATGGATAGTGGCTTAGCAACTTCATCTGCCAGTTCCCTCAAGTCCCGCGGATGCATCTCGTCTGGTCCCATGGACTTATCCACCTTCAGGTTCTTAAGATGGTCTCGGACCTGATCTCTCCTACAGTGGGCGGTTCTTCATTCTCCCAGTCCCTGCCTTTGCCTTCTATGACTTGGGCTGTGCCACTGGAGCTCTTGCCAGTGAAGACTGAGGCAAAGAAGTCATTGAGAACCTCAGCCTTCTCCATATCCTGGGTGGCCAGGTCCCCCGTTTCCTTTCGGAGAGGGCTTACATCTTCCCTAGATCTCTTTTTATCACTGACATATCCATAGAAGTTTTTCTTGTTACCCTTGATGTCCCTGGCTAGATTTAACTCTATCAGGGCTTTAGCTTTCCTAACCTGATCTCTGGTTGCTCGGACAATCTCTCTGTATTCTTCCCAGGCTACCTGTCCTTGCTTCCACCCCCTATAGGCCTTCTTTTTGTGTCCGAGTTGGTCCAGGAGCTCCTTGTTCATCCATGCAGGTCTCCTGGTGTTCCTACCTGACTTTCTCTTTGTTGGGATGCACCACTCCTGAGCTTGGAGGAGGTGATCCTTGAATATTAACCAGCTTTCTTGGGCCCCTCTTCCCTCCAGGGCCTCGTCCCATTGTACTCTAGCAAGGAGATCCCTGAAGAGGCCAAGGTCTGCTCTCCTGAAATCCAGGGTAGTGAGCCTGCTATGCACCCTCCTTGCTTCTCTAAGTATCTTGAATTCTACCATTTCATGATTGCTGCAGGCAAGGCTGTCCTTGAGCGTCACGTTCCCCACCAGCCCTTCATTGTTGGTGAGAACAAGGTCCAGCGGAGTATATATTACAAGACACTGGCAGGTCATTACTTGAATATTTTCATGCAGCAAAAAAATGGAAAGCAAACATTTCTCATACATTGCAACAAGGGAAATGTCATTCTGTGATAGGAAAGGTAACAGCACACTATGATAGGTATGACCTCAAGCGTGAGGGCTGAGAATGTGAAGATTAACTTTGCTGAGTTTTGCATACAGTACTTAGGGAGCGGACATACGTGTCAGACAGCTATTTCAGCTTTTCTATACTGGAGAGATTCTGCTACATTGTCAGTCATACATTATGTTTCTCTAAGAACAATGTCTTTATTAAATTGTTGTGCAACCAAAGCAGAAAACTGTAAATTTTATTTTAGCAAAGAGTTAAGTCTTCAATTACAAAACTAGCAATGCAGTTAGAATACACAAAGTCTAAAATAAGAAAGCACAATTTGGAACTAAATTTGAAGCTAATCCCTATTCTGAGCATCCATTAACTAGGAGAGCTGAGATCGTGCCTCAAAAGGTGATCTGCTCTGGGAAGACAAGAAGATCAAAGTCCCTTTTGTCCCAATTACACCTGATGGCTATCATGATGCTATACTGTGTGCGAGAAAAACTTCAAAGCACTCTTAAGGGCTCTTACTCATTTTTTCTAATAAATTTAACAAAACTCATTGTGTTAGAAGATTTGATTACCTCTGGATTTCTCTGAGAATATAAATGAAATAGTTTCATGTTACACATTATCTGCACAATCCTTTACAATGCTCAGACCCTGCACTATGTTGATTTTTTTCTCTATCCATCTTTGTGCTTAGGAAATGAAGAGACCTGTCCTGTCATCTGACTTCCCCAAGCAGGGTTTCTCTGTGGTGTTTTCTAAAGCTTTATTCTCAACTTTCCTATTACAGAACACGTTACCTGTGTAATATTTTGAAATCTCAGAATTCAACATATATTTCCAGGTTTTTAAACAGAGCACATACAGTCGAAGTGCCTCAATTTCCCATTTTAGTTGCAAACACTCAAATCAACAGAAACTCAATATCCCACATTGGCAAAGTCCACAAGCTGAAATGCAAACAGTTGAATCTCAAATTACTACTTGATTTTATGTTTTTAACATGAAAGCAAGAATATATCCAATTCCAATATAATAATCTTACAGAAAGGTAACCACTATGTTCAAACTGAAACAGGTATTTAATTCATTAGTAGAAAAGTTGCTAGAGAGAGAAGAAAATTTGAGGGGGATAAAAACTCTGGAAAAGTAGTGGGATGAGAAGAAAACAGTGCATGTTAAACAACAGCATAGCTTAATCAGCACTGGAAAAGCATATTACATGGATATTTCAAATATAACTAGATGGACAAATAATATGACATCAGACTGAAATAATGTTTGGTATAACAATTCACTGAACTTTCATTTATCACAAAATCATTTAGGAAAATCTTTTTTGAATATAGAGATGTTGTTTCTGTTGCTAAAATTATTCAAGTTCTTGTGGCTTCCTTGTGAAGCATTGCTCCATTCCACTTTGAGGGGAAGTTAAAGTTGAACCCAACTGAGGTTGGTTTACTGTCATTTACCCCGAACATGATGAAATTTCTGGTAATTCCAAGTGGGAAGTAATTTCTGTTAACCATGGAAAATTTGTTGCACCTTTTTTTGACCTACTAGAAAAATAGGAACATCCTGTGTTGAGATACTAAAGAGAGTCCCCTTTATTCAAGAGAAAAGAAAATTTTAATGCATCTGTTACATTGAACACAATCTCTTATATGTTAAATATATATAAAATATAAATATAAATCTATATCTCTTATATGTTAAACATTATATTGAAAAATAAAAATGAAAATCCATTTTTCTGGATTAATTTAGTTCCATTACTAACAGTTACATTATAAAAAAGCCAGCATGTTTTACCTTCAAAGGATCCAGTCACCAACTGTGAATTTATCTCCAAATGACTGTACTGTTTGGCTAATTAAAATCTGAAGGATTTTAAAACCTATCAAACCAGTGTAATATCCTGCCTGAAAGATTTATTTTTTTAAAAATTCAAGTAAGACTGAACTTCACACATAGCAGCACAGTAAAGAAGGCATTCCTTGCAAAGAAGAGTTTGATTTTGAGCAGCGCATCTCCACAGATCTCGTGGAAATGTGGAAACCTGCCTGTGCAGGTGAACAGCGAGAGCTCATCCCAACTATCCCATGCCAGTGGTTTCAGCTGTGGCAGGACAGTGGATTTCACAAGCATTGCAGGTCCCGCATCCCATCCCGTGACAGGAAACCAGTCTCAGCCTACCAGTGGTTCACTGAAGACGGAGGCAAATACTGCGTATCAGAAACACTAATGTATTTTGTCTATTTTATTAATTCTGGTCCTCCCAAGAAATTAGTTGCCCAATAGGCTTTCTCATCTATAACTGAAGGTCTCACGACATTTACAGGTTCCCCTAAATTTGTGAACAGGAATATAAAAAAGTTATTTCTGTAACATCCCAAGACAGAATGTTTTGTTTATAAAAGAATGGGGGAAAAACCTCGCAGGCACTGACCGAGACAGGCTTTAACCTCATGAGTAAGAGATACTGTAAGAAGTGAAAAGGTCTCTCTCCTTGCACACTTATCTTAAGGCTTTCCAAATCCTGGATTGAAGTTGGCAGGAGATGGTCTTACGTGGAAGCAGGCAATGAGGATGGGCCAAAGCACGAGGCTAACCGCCTGAGGTGAGGGAGAGTGGATCTACACCAAAAAGGGCTTGGGAGAAGAAGAGCCAGAGAAGCAGCACACCTCACAGGCATAGTGCCTCCCCGGAATGAACTCAACACATCTTTAATCTCCTGCAAGCGGAAAAAACACCACTACAAATTAGTTCTGGTGGACGCGTATCAGTGTCCCTGCCTCTGAACAATACAGGAAACTAAGTATGAGTGAAGAATAACAGCTGTTTTTCAAACATACTATGAAAGGAAAATTGACAGATAAAGACCCAACTTGGAAAATAAAAATAAAAAAAAATCAGACTCGTGCTTGACAGACACCACTGTGTTTTCCAGTAAGTATCAAAAATCATAGTGTTGTTTCAAATAAAGAAATCCAAGGGACTCGCATCGTTTACTCCCTTCCTTGCAAATAATTTTGTACCTGGGAGTTGTTAGGGGTCTGTTAACACACTACCACTACTTATAATAATACGCTGTGCTCTAGCAGAATAAAAACTTACTAAACTACAAAACCTGGCAATTAATCACATTGCATATGCGATGTATTATTTGTAAAATAGAGAAAAATCATTCTGCTTGTCATTGACAGCAAAGTGAATTTCTGCACTGATGAATCAGTTCCCACCTTCAATATTGAACGTTGTCTTTTGGAACGTTTGATGGGAAGTATTTAATTTAAATATTAAAAGCGTAAACTTGACACTGCATTAGCTTGAAGAAGAAAGTTTGTCTGCTTTAATAATGCCACACACCTCTAGATATTTAAAATCTCTAAGAATCGGGACAAAATACACCTCACCACAGCAGAAGTTGGTTCAAAATTTGACTTTTCAGAACAACAGCTTGCAAGAAGTGGATGGAAACTTCGTACAAACGTAGCATCTCGTTTAAAATGACCCAGAAAAGGACACTGGTTAAAGTCAGTTTCTTTATGTAGATCTGTGATTTAGCAAGAGTTGCCTAAAGACCAGAAGCCAACTGCGTAAGCCCAAACAACTGGCTGTCTAAAGACAAATTTCAGTACAGGAAAAGGCCATTGAGCTGTCTTTATAATTCACTCAAATTACTAATGGGATACTGTAGCTTCAATTATTTTCAGTACTCTACAGCAACATGGTTACTTTCAAGGGAAGTTCACTTAATTATTCTGAGTTACATGGCAAGTTAAAAACACACAAGATTCCTCCCTTAAGAGTATTTTTTTAAGACATCAAAGCACATTTCCAAACATACACACTTTATTTTAGCACAGAAGGAAAGAAGCTGCATGTCACAGATCATCTCCCTTTTCTCAGAAGCATCATTCTCCAGCACAGACTCATCAACTGGTGAACAACTGAAACAACAACATTTGTTTTAGGACAACGGAGGTGTGTGAGATTTCTTTTTGTGGCTGAGACAAGGAGAACTGGTTTTAATCTACAATATAAAATATCCAAAATGCATGCTATAAAAGCCTTTTACTCAGACTAACATTTATGTCTGTATCATGTTTTATTTTAAAATAAAATTGTGTCAGTGAAGTCCTTTGATCCTTCCGTTATTAAGAGTTAAACTTTTGGGCTGATGCCTTGCATACATTTCAAGCATATTACGACTACTGTGCTATTTAACTACACGGGGATTATATAGGAATTATTACAGGAAGTTTGATCTTTAAAGGAAAAGCACAAACTCAAATCACCTTTGTAGAATTGATTTTTAAGGTTTGGATGGATTTCTTTTCTTTAGACAATTTTCAACTTACTGATCTTGACTCAGATTCACAGAAATGATCTGGCAAAGCAAGCTTCAATAAAAGCTAGTCAAGACTGAGGTGTGGTGAAAATTGCAATGTAGACTTTTCTGCTAAACCAAACATTTATGAAACACAACTAAGGGAATGCCAATGTACAAATTTGTAAAATTAAGTATTTTACATTTCAGTTTATAGTCACAATTATATTAGAAAATCAGTATTTTGTTTTGTTTACGATACAATAGCAGAAGCGACACGCTATTTAAAGAAATATGTATTCTGATTTTACAGCCTGTTGATGGTTCTGTTTATGCTACCAGGTTGTAAACATTAATGGAAGGAACATGCATGCTACACATATATTTCATCTTTAAGACAATGCTAGCTTAACTGTCATCTGTAACAAAAAAAAAGGAAACAATAACAATAATAATAATAATGGACAAGTGCATTTGAATTCACCAATAACAAGGCTCCTCAAAAACAACTTTTTGTATACTACAGTCTCAAATTATGGGGGGTTGGTTGGTTTTTTTTTTTTGCAACCATTGGTCAGTTACTCCATCCATTGCATTAACATATTGTAAGAATGATGGGATTATGTAAAAAGATCCCTTGGCCTCAGCTAGAGATTAAGTAGTCATGTCACACTGCCACCTTGAAAACTATTTCAAAGCCATTCTAAATCTATGGTAGGTTTTAAATACAGAGTGCTTTCAACAGCCATCTGCAGAAGAAAGCATGCTAGAAATAAGCCAGCTAGCTATTTTTAAAATTTCTGTGATTATTAATCTTTAGACACTCACAAAAGGCTTTAGAAAAGCTCAACTCTACAGCTATTTACAAAGTAATTAAAAAAAAATCAATACTTAATCTAAAGCCATAAGCACGAACCCAATCTGATAGCTGAAACAAGTAAAATATCAGTTAACAATGTTCACCTGTTCTGAGCTTCATAGTTATCAGTATTTAAATCCTTATTTTAGAGGTTACTTCATGTCTGAAACTATACAATAGCAGAATCAGTGCCCATAATCTTGTTCAACACTGATTAATTGGAAAGCAATCCTAGGAGTAAGAGAAGCCTTGCTACTTAACCTCACCTTCCCTGAATAGATAAGAAACTGACTTCTGCTGCGAAGACATCAACCTCCTCCCTTCAAAATTACTCTCTGATACAGTCCTGCTCTAAGGTCAGCTTCCTCGGCATCACAACAGACATGCAAAATACAACACCTGGCTACCACAAGCAAAGAGCCCACAGCCCCACACACCTGCCTACATAAAACCAGAAACTTTATCATTTCTGCTCTGCGTAGAGCCACTCATTACACCCTAACCAGCCTAAGGATATGCTTTGCCAACAAATATACTCACAGCAGGAAAAGATCTTGTCTTTGAACAGGACACAGATCTTGCATAGTAACCTCCTGCAGTACAAGGCGACTTCTGCCTCATGTCCTACCTGCAAACTTGTCCCTACCTGTCAAACTGCCCCATGTTGGAAACCATATAGGGTAAAAAGCATCAGAGAACAACAAATACATACTTGGAAAAGGGTGTATAATGGAAGGTACGTTTTCCAAACCCCAGTCTTATGACTTCTTCAGCCTTACCTGACTCATTATTACTGGCAAATCTCCAGTGATTTGTGGAACGGAACAAGATCTTGCAAGAATTAACCATCTTTTTCACTATAAATGCCTCCCAATACAGATTCATAGTTTGCATTTTCTATATGAGTACATACTATATGCAAAAAATTATTTCATGGAGACCATAATAACCAATGCACAGTGGAACGAACTCATGCAAATGAAAACAGAAACAGCCAGTTGTCAGCAGATTATTCCTCAAAACAGAAACACCCAAGCCAGAACTCCTCCGTCTCTGACCTTTCAGTCTTGACCTTCAAATAAGACTTATAAAATATTTCCAGAGAGTGAGTTTGCAAACTAAAATTTATAATTTTACTATACACTAAACAGAACAATGTTGATATTAACACTGGCCTTACGACTCTTACACCCACACATCCATGGTTGTGTTACCACAGGTGTAACTCACCGCTTGTTTCTCTGCCCAAAGTTGACCAATAACACTCTCCCTGTCAACGTGTTCCTCTGCCCTGCAGGTAACACCCACCCTTTTATCTTCATGTGTCTAACATTTTAACATTACATTCTGTCATCTTTCGTTTTCATCAGATCTGAGAAACACCTTGTATGATCAAGATGCCACATGAAAAAGTGGACAAAACACAGCCACACCATCAGCTAATGCACCTGTAAGCATCTACTATCATAAGAAAAATTGTATTTAGGAAGAAAAATGGTGAAGTCCCCATCTTTCTGTACTTCTCAACAGAAAAACTGATTGTCAATTTTATTAACCATATAAGATGAAAACATCACTGTGAAGAATCTGTATATCCCTGGCACAGAATACTCTCCTCTGCTCATAAGACAAAAGTATTCCTAAAGACAATTAAATCAATCTACAATCAGAATGAAAAAGCAACAAATGAGGCTCCAAAAAGTTTTCTTTTCATGTAGCAGGCCTAACCTACAACTTTTGCCTTAGGAACAAGAAGAATCAACAACCCAACAGAGTTGGCCACAGGTCTTTAACTGCAAGGACCAAATGAGAGAGTAGGGACCAAACACAGCTAACAACAGAACAAAGGATTTCTAAGTATAGTATTTAACAACTGGAGTCTGTCTTCTCATTTGATTTGAGCATTTAGGTTCTCTTATGCAAGGATCTGATCATAGCCTGAAATTGTCTTTTGTCTAAAAGAGCATACAAACACATGGAAAATACAGGTTTGTAGTGTGATGCTTCAATAAAAAGCACTAAGCTGCCAAAACTAGAAAGAGACTGTAATTATCACAACAAAGTACTCTTGAAAGAGAAACGTGGGTTTTAATAGACTGGTTACTCTCTGGAGATATAAATCATATCCCAAAAGGCAGCACAGACATACAACCAACTAAAAGGTATTCTTAATTATGCCTAATGTGAAGTAGCCTTTGCTCCTAAATACTGTTTTTACCACAAAAATTATTTTCATATAAATGATGTATTAGCATTTTTGACAAAGTAGGATAGGTGGACAAGGCACAAAGCAATAAAAAGCTATGTATATAATGGCTGTTCTGTAAGCAAAGGTCAAGTTGGGGAGCTTGGAAAAGTCTCAGAGTTCGAGATGTCTTGCTCAGTACCATCTGCAATGTTAGTTGCTGTCAGTGAGAAACTAGCACCGGCAGCCTGCTTGGTGAGGTCTGTCCAGCACAGGCTGGACAGTGTCTTCACTCTTCCTCTGTCACTATCGAATTACCACGTACCTCCACTCTCTTTTAGTTAAATGCTTGAGCTACTATTTTGTCTGTTGCGTTTTCAAATATCATGGTATATTGGTGACGCATAAATTACCTTTCTGCCACTAACCTTGACTAATTCAATCCACAGCTCAGTCCCAATCTCTGACAGCAACTCTTGGATGGCCACTCATCTTACAGGTGAAATGACTCAGATCCAGCTCCTTCTCTTTTTATATGAATTCTACTCCCTACTTCATTCTTTGCACTGCTGTTATCAATCTAATTGTTCGGGTTTTCCAAGAAAGAGTCATCCTCTAGATCCATCTTTCATGTAATACAACTACCTTTGCTACTTTTTTTTTTCTTTCTACATAGATAGACTTCAGACAGGATTTTAACATTCAAAGCTGCCCAACTTCCCTCCAGGAAAACGACACCTAAGATCACGAATTATGCTGAATGTTTTGTTTAGTGTCACCTTCTCCTCAACTCTTCAGTGGTTTGTTTTTTTTTTTAAAAAAAAGAGTTAATTCAAGCTTTGCCCTCAGTTTCTAGTGTCTGGACTACTTCATGTTTCTACTCACTACATTTTATACTGTAATTGTTTTTTATCCTTCCAGTGGCACTATTTTCAAACAGTCCACTTTGTTGAACATTAAAGCGATGAAACCAAGGACTCAAAAAACTGCTCTAATTATAACTACTAGTTCAGTCACAACTTAGCCTCTCTTCTTACACATATAATGTAGTGATATGACTCTAAAGGTTCTTTCAATTATTTCAGCACTCCAAAATATACTGAAAAAAAACAAGTTCTCTTATATAGCACCATCTTTACCCTGTAAATACACTTCTCACTACAGCATGTGCCTCCACCGTTTGAGTTGAGGGAGTAAATGGCAGATTCAATGGGATCTTATCTTGATTGACTGAGGGAAATAAACCCCCACATCTTGCATATTACAGGCAGCAAAGGAACATACCAAGACCAGACTTCCCAGAACCTGGACTTGGCAGAGACCATCCGGCCCCAGTTACTGCCCCATCCCTGCTGCCCAGTCCCTCAGCTGTTCAATTTCCCTTTTGCTAATCCCTTTAACAACCCTGCAGCTATGACCTCAGCAGCTGGTTTTATCCTTCCATCTCCTGATCTCGGTCTGCCCCATTCCTGTCTCCTGCACCTAAGACACTTCCCTGGAAGCGCCTGCACCTTCCATTTCATCTTCACTGAAGAGCTTCAGAAAAATTCAGCCTAAGGCAGACTCCTGGCACAGAGAATTTCAGAGTGAGCAGTTATGTTTTGACACTTGTGAACAACTGGAAATAGGCTTGTAAAGAAAAAGGTTGAGTAACCTTATCTATTAGCAACCTGGAAACTGTAAGCATCTGCAACTTTAGAAGCCCATTAACTTTTACGTTGACCCATACAAGTGTTGGGGCACAACTGTTGCCTCAGCTCCTAAAAGCATGCATATACGTGTATATATGTACTTGTGTGCATGGACAAACATAAATAAAATTTCACAATTCCTTTGTCCAAGCTAAATATTTATTGGCAAAAAACATCAAGCATTTTACCACGTTGTATCAGAACACCAGGGTTTGACCATGGAGGCACTAACAGTGCATTCCATTTCCATTTCTGTTGAGTGTGATATAAAGTAAACTCATTAAATTACCAGTAAATAGTTCATATATCATATGAACTATTCATATCACTCATATATCCTCATCAGCAAATGAGGATACAATGCTTTCACAAACTAACTTGCTTCAGCAAAACATGGTTTTGTGGGGAAACACTTCTTTATAGTGGAGAGGTACAAGCATTATGGTGAATATCTCAAGACATGGTAAGAGTTTTCCACACGGCCCCATCCTCTAGCGTCTGCCAACACATGACATAAGTGGTGGTGACAACCTCTTTCACAAATCCCTGAGAAGCACTGTAAGTACAATGATTTAAAAGGCTGTACAACACTGGCGTATATTGTAGGCTGTATTGTACAAGGTGTATATTGTAGGCTACCTTACTTGACAATACAGTAACTATTGCTAACAGCCGCTTTACAAAGTCATTTCAAGGGTTTATGACAAAACAGAAAGTTCAGTGAAGACCGTGCCTTTCACAAACATTCGCTTGCCCTCACTGTTTCTTGGACTGCTGCTGCGCACACAGACAGAAGGCTGTTTCAGAAACA
Organism: Tauraco erythrolophus; assembly: GCF_009769465.1. Lineage (NCBI taxonomy): Eukaryota > Metazoa > Chordata > Aves > Musophagiformes > Musophagidae > Tauraco > Tauraco erythrolophus. The sequence goes on along the minus strand of NC_141465.1, from coordinate 116,359,427 downwards.
TCAATGACAAAGAGGCAGTTTCAAAATAAGACAGGTGAAAACCAATGTGCTTGACTGGTCCAGCAGATAAGCCCATTTGTAAAATGCAGGATGCTGAAAATAAGCGTGACTTCTACCCTTGCCTCTGAGGGGAGTGTCTGTTTTGGGAGACCAGAAGTACCCTGCAGTCACTCTAGTTTTGAAAAGCGAAGGCTCTACCCCAAAAGGGTGTCCAAAATACATCTTTTGCAGCAACACATAATATGCAATGGCTCACCACGGCCACGGGGTGTCACAAGTTTAACAATGTTTAAGAGAATGCAAGTGAAGATGACAGGGAGAGTCCAATTACAGCTTAACACAGGCTATTACCTTAGTTAACTCATCAACAGCAGCTGTGAAATTTGTTATAAATTTTAATGATCAACAGCAGCTACAAGCAGAAGCGGGAGGCAGTGAAATTACCACATTTCACAATACGTACCCACTTGAATCAGTGACTTCTACTAAAATATTCTAAAAGCCTCCCTCCTGAGTTTTTGCTTTTATTGAGTATGGAAAATGCTATCATTAAAAATAAAAAACCCCGTGCTTCTTCAGAATAACCACCATTTCTTACTTTCAAAGGTCAAAAGTAAATAAATAACTAACTGACATAATCCACAAATTATTAATACTTTTGACAGTTATATTTCTTTGGCAAATACTTGCCCTTTCTTGGCTTAGATACATTTGGTGATACTTAAGCATGAAAATACTTGGGGGGGGCGAGGAGAGATGAAATGGACTCAGAAGGGTGAATTTTAATTATTTGTGTAATGCATTCTACATATATGTGTGCGTATGTATATTCACACACAGATATAAAGAGAGGGGGAACATTGAATACAGGGTTTCATTTTATCAGTTTAATATTTGAAAGAATAGTATGATTCACCTGAACTTCAAATTATTATAGCTTTTCAAGTTTCTTGTGAATGTGCTCCCAACTCCACACCAACAATTCATCCCATTTCTCCAAGCAATTCGGCAGGACCATTTGCCCACACCAAGCTTCACCAACACCTCTGACGCTTGTGTGCAATCTCAACTCCCTAAATTTTCGTTTAGAGGAGTATTTAAATGTCAAAAAGACTGAAAATGGATATTAAATTCTTATATTTTCATTCAATAACATATTTTGTATTTAGCTCTGTAAATACTGATGTTTAATGATGGTAATTTAGTTGAGAAGTGTTGAGGGCAGCAGTTTATAGGATATATCACACACTTAGCCAGGTTTCCATTTCTGCTTTTAATACTACAAAGGCAGCCTACTGCTACAGATTGTGAAGAGAACACAAGACATTAAAGTCAAACATCTTTGATCCTACACCTCTAACCTGACAGACTGTGTTCTTGTTAGACTCAGGAATACAGGTAAGAGTACTCAGTAGATCACAGCAGATCAAAACATTTAAACACATGTAAAACTTGCTTAAGTCTCTTTCCATTTGACAAAACACTTAAATCTATGCTCAGTTTTACATATTTATGCGTAGTTAGTTTAACCAGAACTTAAGCAAACAGAGATTAAGCATAATTTGAAGATCTCTTTTTCAAAAAAGTCTTTTAGCCTGCTTTCTCAGCTGAGTTGTTTTACCACATTTGAAAATTAAATATAAAAACGACGCGCTGTGTAGACACACTGATTGGTCTCTCCAAATGACATAGCCCAGAGAAATTCCTACGCGATTTTTGCATTTTCCCCATATTCTGCATTCCAAGGTTAGGTCAGGGAGCATGATTTCCCGACTCGACGTTCTGGTTTTTTTACATTTGATCTTCGAAGTGACTGTATGACATTTTCATTGTGCCTCACCTGCCTTCTCCCACTTTTCGCTATCTAGTCTGCCCAATTTTTCTCTTTAGAAAACAATATGAAGTTAGTATAAATCAGAAAACTCAGATGAAGTCAGCGGATTTATCCTGGTTACAGATCTGAGAATCTATTTCATTTTTATTAATGTATAAAAATATTACAAGCCTGACTCATTTTGAAGTAGTACTCTGAGACTAAGTACCAGCCTTAGCTACAACACACACATTTGAACAGGCAGTGATGCTTTTATTTTAATATATATACACACACATACATAAACACACATTATTAAGGGAAGAGAGAAAAATAACCCTAATAGACTTAAAAAAAAAAGAACACATGGTAAATTAATTGTGGATTTTTAAATAAATACTGTAAGCCACTGTTTGAACTAATGAGGGTTTTTTTCTTATATATTACATAATTAAATTATTCAATTACTTCTGAATTATAAACCTGTTTCTTCGTTAATGCAAAAAATATGGAAATAAAATTTTAAGATTTTTCATAGCTTTCTGCTACAGATTTCTGCTGCTTGATGAGAGCTTTGTGCTGATGAGGTGAGCTATTTCACTCTGTGAACTTACAACTAAATTCCCTTGGTGTAGTTTTCAACAAGCCAGTGATGTGATCAGACTTGTGTCACTAAGCTTTTCTTATAAAACACATGAGGGTTTTCTTTTTTAAAACAGATTTAGGACAAGTATTGCACATTCATGGAACAAGAAAAACACTTGTTACCATGCAGTAAAAAACTCTTCTACCCTTCACCATTGGGACTAAGAAAAGTAACACAATGAAAAGCTCCCTGAAAGCTGAGAACACGTACCAAAGCTATGTGAAACAGACAAACTTCATGTCTCTAATGTCAGAGACGCTGGATCTCTGTCTTTTGCTTTAGTTCTCCAGGGGGGTGTTAGAAAATCATGACAGGAAAATGCTGCAACAAAACCTGTTTGCAGCATGGTCAGAAGAGAATAGATTCTCTCTTCCCTAACAATAAATCCTCTCTTATCCCAAATCATAACCCTAATCAAAATATTGGACTGACAGCTTTCACAAAGAAGGAAGAACAGATGCACAATAATGAATTTCTAATCTCCTAGGAAGCACAACACAACTGACGAAAGCCAAAAATAGAAAGTCAGGGCGTCAAGGTATCACTAGATATGGTTATTGTTCACATTTACAACAATCTTTCCCCAGATTCTCTGAAGGACTAAGCTAATGGAACACAAGCGATGGCCTATTAAATTAAAAATAACGAAGTGAGAAAGGTTTTAGTGACTTGCATGGCCAACGTAAAAGCATAATTTGGGGAAACTTATTCTTCTCTCAGATTTAGACTTCCTGGTTTATTTTCTATAATGTCTCTAGATTTCTCTCAATTTTGAAGCTCTAATTTTTCACGCTTATCAAAATGCTTCTGTAACATGAACCACCTCCAGACAAACATAGGAAGGCATATATTGGCCTTTTATTCTTTCCTTCTCTGAGAACTGCCACTTTTCCATGAAGATGAGAATGAGAGTACACCACTGTAATTTTCTAACTAACATCATGACTTTTAATAATCAAGCTGATAAAGAAATGCACAAAGAAAGGAAATAATTGCAATCCCTACAGCATATGATAAACAGTAATATGATCGTAAGTTCTTTCTTAAAATCAGCAGAAAAGCTTTGGCGTTCGCTTAAAAAGGAAGTATAATAAATTGAAAAGCCCTCTCACTCCATTAGTTCATCTAAACAAAATGCGTTAAATTAAGATTGTGTATTAACTGTTCTTCTGAATTCAACATTTAGTTCAAACTGGAACGACATCCATGAACCAGCACAAATAATGCAACAATTGTTTACATGATATTTTAATAGAGAAAGCCAAGGTATTAACAGTCTTTTGTGACAGTAAGGATTTAATGCAATTCCTTTCAAGAACTATTTTTTTTTGATAAAATAAAAGCATAAATAAGAAATCCCTCACAAATAAACCACTGAAGAGATTTCAGCTCCCCACCCCAAAGCATTCTTGCTCTCGAGTCAGACAGCATTTTAGAGGGAAGATACAGAGCTTCCCTTTGAGTAAAAAGGAAAGAATGCCAATAATTAGCCACCCAGGAGGCATTTGTTTCACAATATTTTTGTTACTCCATGGCTGCCATTGTGATAGGATTTGTGAAGATTTACAAGCAGGCTTGGAATATAGCTTCTAATTCAACAATGCTGGCTTGCCATAAGTAACCCTCATTTGTTTGTCAGAAATCATCAAGGTCATTACGTTTTCCTCGACATTTTCAATAGCCACAGAAAAGCTAGGGTTTTATTTGTGGTGCACTTCAGAAATTTGAGCTAAAAACAGCAGCAATTATATAATGCTGTTCTCACTTCCATTTGAAGTGACAAAATTTGTTATTGTTCTAAAAAGCAGAATAGAATACTCAGGGCCTACTTAATACTGGGAGATACAAGGAACTCAGTAAAATGCTAATTCTGAAAGTTGATTTTAAAAAGACCTAAATAACATAACCTCAGATGCAAAAGTCTCATGAGAACTCACCAGGATCCTATCCAAAGACACTGGAAAATATAAATTACAGAACTACAGGAATAGGTGAAATGACAGAGATGAATAGAGGTGCTTTCTTTCTGGAAAGATGAAAAAAATTTTTTCATAACCACAACAAACAGAAGGTTCTCTGAAAGGACTATTATCATTATATTTTTACTGTATTCAGAGTCACAGTTTGGAAACAGAAAACACTGACATCAAAGCCTGAGAAAGCTGAGTTATAGCCTACTGAAAAAACTATGGTACAATTTTCATACAAAAGTTTATGTTTCTAAAACAGGACAGGATTTTTATTTAAACAAAGAAAACCTAGTCCTTTTGTTACCGTTCTCAACAGGAAAGGCAGAGACAGAGCAGGTAAGACAACCACGCCACTCTATCCACAATTAGGTAGGTGCTTCCTCCATGGCAAGCGTATTACTGGGACAATGTAAAAATGCCATGGGAAGTTTCTTGCCTTTTTTCTCAGCAAATTTCAATGTAAAAGCATCAACAGCTATATAAATACACATACATGTATGTATATAAATATTTAAGTTTATTGATTTAGCTGAATTATCTATATAGTACTCAAACACTTTAGTATATGAATGTTCTGAAACAAGTCACATATTGGTTTTGCACAATTTCATTTCAAATTTCTAATCTTCTAAACAAAAATCCTTAAAAACTGCAACACATTTTGGAAAAATCCGTCACATAACCCAAAATTCTCAATTACATTTGCTAGATACTTTCGAAAATGCTTATCTGCCTCAGAACAAGTATTTTTATTTTTTTGAAATCGGTACACTTGAGAAAAACTAAACCATAACTCAACTGTAAAGTTCCACACCTAGAACTTTAAGAGGATAAAATGCACCCTTACTCAAATAAACTTCTACTGCACTTTACTATTTAATCTGTTAAGGCAAATGCACACCTAGCGTTACAGGAAAGAAGACAAAGTGAAAAGAAAAAATACATTAAATTATCCTAACAAAAAAATCTGAATTTAATCAGTAGACATTAAATTTTACTCATCAAATCAACAGCTATCTGAAGTGGTAAAAATAAGTTACTACTGATTAGTAAGTAACCTATTTGAAATGATTAGTAAGTCAACCACCGTTCTGCAACTTCTGCTAGTCTTCTCAACTACACATCTTCCATTCTTGAGCCTAAAACAAGTACGGCTTCCCTGGCAAAGAATAACTTCATTCCTTACACCAGGCCAGGGACCGCAGTCCCCATCTATTTGATATGATGACCAAAGCAGGTCTGACCTACAGTAATTGTCACCTTTTGGAGGGAACTGATTTGCTATGACAATTGCGGCCACTGACCTAACTGCACTCTGAAAGTACCATTTAGATCAAAAGTCATTACTATTTGGAACAAAAGTGCTTTAAAGAACACAAATCTGTCTTCCATCATTTCCAGTGATAACATCCCCGTACGTTCTCAAATAAAGATGTTATTACACTTTAAACAAAGGCAAGGCTTTGACATCCATCAAATTAATGACTCAAAAAAAACAGACCACCAAAAAGAGACAAACTGATATAGACTCCAAAGAGAGAACAAGTAGACAGAAATATTCTATCTATAAATCTAACGTTATTACAGTCAAATATTTGAAAAATGATAATTTAACCATTATTCTACTTTTGATCTACATACACTTCTTCCAATCATTACAAAAAAATCTTTGTAACCACACATCTAGATTAATATTACACTTTTTTTTTTAAAAAAAAACCAACATTAACATAGTATCTAAACAAAGCTAAAATTCTGCACACAGGGAGTCCAACTCTCCCTTCACCTTAAGGCATCTTCCTACTTCTCAACTAGTAGCAGCACCTCAACAGAGTAAGAGGACAATGGAAAGAATCAGTTTTAATAGAGTACATTACTATCATACTGTGTATATACCAATTTAGCAAGAAATTACACAAAAATTTCACAGCTGTCAAACACCAACACTTCGGATGTATATACTACAATTTTTTCCAAACAGCATAAGTCACAATAAAGTATGCTTCTAAATTCCCACTCATTTTTGAAAGAAAACAACTCTTAATTCAAAATTAATTATGCTTTAATTTGAAACAGCTCCACTCAAAAACAAGCAAAAAAGTTCAGTTTTATATATTGGAGTTAAGAAAGAAATCTCACAAACTCATTCACCTCAGACAGAAAACTTAAAAAAAGAATTTTCTGATTCTTTTCCACACATAATAAATTTGGGCAATTGACAGGCAAATCAAACTTTCTACAGTAAGACTACTTGGAAGTCCCAAATAAATTATTAGCGGTTCCTCCAAAGTCATACAGGCTTGCTGGGTTTGCTTTGAAGAGTTGCAGAGCAGAGGTGTCCAGCTAGGAAGCCATGCTCTGCGCACTTCTGTCCTTTGGCAAACTGGAGCGTCTCAACACAAAGGTGGCAGCTGGCACAACTAGGGGGTCACGGCTTTGCTCAGGCTCAGAAGAGGTCCATGTACTGCCTGCCTCATGTCCCCACCCCCGCTGGCTGGTGTGGGAGATGGTTCAGGTGAAAACTGAACCTGGCTTGAAATAGTCCAGAGAGAACAAAAACCTCAGTTCTGACAGATCTAGAAAGTCGAGAGTCATGAAAGAAGTTTACAATTAACTGAGGGGAAAGAGGAAGCGAAAGAGGAGTGCAAATAACGATGAGAAATACAGAGGGAAAGACTGACCATAAGCTAGGGTACACTTTTATGGCTCTAGACTGTGGGCTTAAGAAATCTTAGAGTTGACTTTGTTAACCAAAAATGAGTCGTCATCTGGTTAGGAGTGAACCATGCCAGCAGTTCTGAAACTGTGATAATTTTCAACAAGTGCCAGCACTTCAAGAATCGGAGCAATTGTGAGCAGATATTTGGGCTCAAGAAACAGATTTAAGCAAGTCTGTCCGGGAAAACTTAACTCACAGTGTTAGCAGGAGGAAAGATGATGAGCTGAGCCATTTGGAGCACGGCTCTACCACCTGACTTATGAGAGAAGTACAGGTCACATCTTTTCATTCCACTGCAGTCAGAAAATGCAGTTTTAAAGGTAGAGATAAAACTAAAAAGTGGACCTCAGCCGGAGGAGAGGAAAACAAAAAGCCTTTAAGTAACCGATCAGAACAAACTACACTTACAGAACTCTCCTGGAGATCAGCATTTTCTAACTTCTGAGATCATATAAGAAATATTCATCACATCACTAACAAAATCGCATTATCAGAAAAGATAAACCCAATAATGATCAGAACACATTTAAAAGACAGAGTAGTTTTACAGTTGAGGTAGAAAAATGTGCATCTTTCCCATGTGTTGAACATACACAGCATACAGGGTTTTTAAAATTTTTCTTAAAGTTTTAGGGCTGCAGAAATCCCGTGGTGATGTGGAAACCTAGTTTAAAACCTGCCCACAGGCACCTACTTTTATAACTACTAAATCACTGGATGGTTATTGAATTTCTGTTGAAAGTTCTGCTCTCGGCACATCCCACAAGTGTTTCGGAATTCTACTGAATCCCACCCAATCTCGACAGGAAGAGCTGAAGTTACTTCAGTAGCATCCTGTTCATACACCATGACTTTTCACTTCAATCTTCTGAAGATATTTTAAAGTACTGACAGCATGGGCAGAAGTTGAAATAATGCTGTTTGAGGATTAGCTTTTTTTTTTTTTTTTTACTTTATTTAAATAATATCCCACATAGGCTGCCAGAAATTGTAGCCGACCTTTTCAGCTTACCAAAATGTGACCTCTGAAATGAAATACTTACATAACTGGTTTTATAACAAGAAGATTATTCCTTTAACAGCAGCAGAAGCTACACACTCACCAAATCCTTTTCCCCAAGATAGCCTATCGCGGTTCTGGAGTGGGGTCTGACACCAGGGAGAGGAGAGGCATATAACAGTGTCAGGAGAGACACTGGGGTGGGAGGAAGGAACCCCTCACCCTTGAATGAGCACAGACCCCCAGAAGGAAAACTGCAGCCCCCTGGCCCAAACCGAAAGGAAATGTCTGAATCATCAGAGAGCCCGTTTCTCCGCCAGGGAGTTTGTCCTTCAAGGTAGAATTAATGAAAAAGGTTTCATGAACTGGAAGGAAAGGAGTAGATCTACGCACCACAGTACAAGCACACATGTACCAGAAGACAGAAGGATACCCACAGGAGGCGGAGGGCCACCTCATGCCACCAGCGAACACTGATGAGCGACCATGCTGCAGCATTCACAGCAATCATTTGAGAACTTCTGAACACGTCAGACAAGGAGACAACAAAAACAAAGCAAAAAATGTATTTGGGTCAAGATAAAAAGGAATCACACTCATTTTTCATTTTCTTTCATATGTTTTCATGTACAAGAGAAATACAAGCTTTGGCAAGTGGCTTTACACTGCTGTGTGTATATACTGCTGTGTCAATTCTTGCATTGCATATCATGGATTTACAACCTTAAACATGGAATGCAGCTCCCCAAAGGTGTTCTGCAAGGGTATTTCACATCCCACCAAATGAGAGCTGTGAACTTCACATCAGAGAGACTAAAACCACACATCAGTACCAAACCTTGTGCCAATTTCATGAAGACACAGAGAATTTAGCGTGTCTAAAAATACAATAACTATTCCTAAAAGGGAAAGTTTAAAAACTGAAACTTGCACATATATATAGCCAGTAGTAAAATCTGCAGTTTTCCCTGAATCAATGGACTTTCAGTTTCTTTGTAACATAGAAAGTAGAAAAGCTTTTTTAAAAATTTTCATGGTGCACGGCAGAAAGAGCCAGTTGTAAATGGGTTTCAGCACTGAAGATTTGAGAGCTTATGCAGAGACACCATAAAGCAAAGACAGGAATCAATTAAATTAAATTAACTAATAACAATTTGTTCTACAACAGTTTAAAATATGGATGAGACAGCCAATTATGCAGCTGCTAAACAGAACAACTCGTTAAATAATTTAATTGGATGATTAATTTTCTAGTTTTGATGTAATTTACTTATATGACATATAAATCTATGATCTATACTCAAGGCAGAAATTCATTTGTGATTTGGTTGCATTTTTCTGTAATTATTACTTTGTTTCTAGCTGTAAGCTTACGATTACTTTCAAGTACTAGGAAGGGCACACTGACTCTAGTACTCACATAAGAGGGGATCAATATGCATGCTGCTTTCAAATACTTCTTGAAAAACACACTAAGGAGGTTTGAAGTGGGATGTGCCCTTACTGCATTTCTATTATACAGGGACAAGAAAACATAAGACAACCTCTCATTCATGCGGGACAAATAGCTGTGCCAAAAGCACAAATTACACCTAATTACAGGGTATAACTCTGTCATCTTTCTTTTTATAACCTAGCCGTTTACACACTTTGATTTTTGACTTCCATTTGGGTTTATTAACATCAAAGCTTTGTCATCACTTATCTGTTTCTACAGACTTTTTTACCTGAGGCAATAAATAAAAACTTCTTTGCATTTCAGCTTTTCGGATGCAAGGAAGGTTTAGTCTACATTGTTCTTATGATGTTTCATGCTTATTAAACTTTCGTATGTTGTTGTAAAGTTTATTGCCCTTGGCATGCCCATCTTAAATGTACTATAATTAAACCTACTCTCATTGCATATAAATGCATTAGCACTATCCTATGATAAATTTTATTCTTACTGTTAAGGCTACTTTTCATGTAATTACACTGTCTGGCATAAAACTGTAATGGACAATTTAGTCTAATGCATTGTTTAGCTTTTTGTCAAACATAAAATGGCAATGAATTTTTAATTGAGCTACACAGGGCTTTTTCCGTATATACGGATTAAAGCAAAAAAACCCACATAGATGACCACTCTTGAAGAAATGGAGAAAGTAGTGTTAGAAAGCTAAAATAATCTTGACAGTCATGCTGAAGAGATCCCTCTCCAATTCAAATCAGAGAAAGGTGAGGGACAGACCTCTGCCTGAAAGCTATGATTATACAAATACAAATATTGTCTAAAACGAATCTGAAGATATCAACTATTAGAATTCAAATTCCTACTAGAACATTAAAAGGATATTTCAAAATAAAATGTCTGTTGAATCAAATACATTATGTTTGAATCAAGAAGAAAGTTTAACAGTTTGACTGGTCAATACGAGTAAGAATCTTCCTGAAAGAAAGAAGATTCCTACAGTTTGGAGCAATTTTTTGTTGTTTTTAAATCGCCCTCCCCCTTACAATGCAGAAAAGGTTTCCTCACTTTCCTTCTCAAAGAAGGTCAATTCAAGCAGGGGGCCATATAAATGTAACTGCTGATGTTATCTTGCCTCAGCTTGAATACTTCTGTTCCAGGCAGTCATTCAGTCAGAAACTATGGAAAAATACAGGTTAAGGAATCAATTTTGTTAAAAAAAAAAATGCATTTACACCTTACTCTCAAAAGTGTGGAAAACTACAGCCACACATGTCTTTAACCAGCTCTCGAAAGTGTAGCAATGATAAATATTCAAAACCTTCTCATGAAATCTGCTTTATTACTTCATTAATCTGATATTTAGAAAGGTTTCTCTAATATCTCCCTTTGAGTCCTTCTCGGTTGAGTTTGGACCCCTTTTACTTATCATGGTCACCACTGACACAAGAGATTCCTTTATTTCTTCTGCAACGGCCTTTTGCATATTAGAAAACTATACTCTCCTATGTCTTCTCTTCTGCAAGCTAAACGAATTAAAATGGTTTACTTTTCCTCCAAGGAAAGCTTCCTATGCTTCTGATCACCTGTGATGCCTTTGTTCAGCCTCGAAGGGGTCCAAGTCTTCCTTGCAAAGTGACTCCCCAAGTAGAATAGTGTTCACCAGAGACTCCGATAATCCTGAATTAAGAGTAAGGCTGACTTACTGGCTACACTTCTATGGCACCCAATCATTATTACCCAGCTGGACTGAGTTAACTAATTAACTCAAGGTATAGACCCTACCTACAAGAGGCAGGCCATTTCCTCCTGGCTGCGGAAGATGCAACAGCGTCCTTGGTGCCGCAGCCCAGGCTGCAACACACTTCCATCTGTGTCTGCCAGGGGAAGGGTTTACCTTTTGATACAGTATAGTGTTATCAAATCAAAAAATGCAAATCCTTTTCTGAAGGACTGTTATGATTTATTCATGAGTGTCACGTCTTTTCATCTCCACTGAATTTCACCTACTGGTTTGCAGATTATCCTTTCAGTTTTTCAAGACCATTCTGAAATGTGATCTTGTTCTCCAGCACAGTCCTTCCTGAGTTTTGTGTCATCTGAAGAATGACTCCACAGTTACCATCTATTTTATCATTCAGTTTACTAGGTAGAAAACCAGAAAGAACCACCAGAATCCAGGCAGGTCTCTAAAGAAACCCTGCTCAATATAGCTTTTCATTTGAGAGCAATTCATTGACAATTAATCAGTAGCACAATAGTGCACTGACTGTGCACTAGCTTCTCCTAGATCACATTCCTCTGCATTACTTATGAAAACGTCACAAAAGACAGACATATAAAAGCCTTTAAATAAAGTCAAAATATATGACAGCTACTGCATTGTTTCTATTCATAGGTTCAACCGTTTTATCGTAGAGAGAAATTAAACTAGTTTGACATTATTTATTTTTGATAAGCCCATGCTGGCAATTATTAATCTCTTCATTACCTGGCACATAAATAAAAACAGTTAGATAAACTCTGGGTTTTTTTGGTGTACGTCAGTACTAAGATGACTGAACTCTCTCTCCTTGACTCCTCTTCCCCCTTTGACAACTGGTACATTTATCCTTTCCAGTCCTCCAGTATTTAATCTGCCCTGCACCATTTCTCAAAGATAAGGCTGCTATTAGATGACTTAAGAGGTGATGTGGTTAACTCAAGTAGCAAATGTTGGCAGCACTGCCCCAGATAAGTTAATATGGCTTTATCCTTCCTTCTTTCATTTCCCTCCTAGGCACCAACAGGGAAAAATCTCCAGAAAGGGAATTTGGAAGCCAGAAATTTTCCAAGAAGCATGCTATTTGCCTCTGTATCCATAATAAAACCACTGTAAAAATACTGCATTAGTCTGAAGTCATCTAAACATGGTAAGTTCCTTGTGTTTTGTCATGTGTCTCACCTGCATCTATATTCTTAACAACTTTTTTCCACTTAAATATCTTCTGAAAAATCATAAACTGGTGAAGTAAAGATTGTAACCACTTGCACCACTTTTCCCACTTAAGTTCTAGTGTTAGGAGCGTACAGTCAGGTACCAGGGGCGTTTGGATACAGACAATTCTGGTAGGAGTATATCAAGACTCAAACTTTGCTTCCACTTTGAAGGTGCTAAAATAGAGACCTTCTGTAATACAAATAGAAACCTTCTGCCTTTTCTATCATGCCTTACTGCATTTTTCTAAACTGAAATTGAGACAGAAACTTCCACTTCAGTTTTAGCCGAGTGTTTGATTTCAACATTATAAATATCTAACCAGCTTGTTCATTGTCCTCAGACAGGAGGATCTTCAAATACTTTTCATAAAGCTTAATTTGCTTGACTTCTAGCATGTCTCATCATTCCCTCTAACCTTCTGTGCAGTCAAGCTCCTGCTCTAGTCTCCTTGTTTTTGAGTTGCTTATATTTTTCTTTACGTTTGGAGTCCTTCCCTGGAAGTTTCTCTTGCTTGTTTGGTATTAAAATGCCAATTATTTTCTGATTCCTCCATAATGGAGCTCCTATGCTTTTAAATCACTGCTTTATTTAATTTCTCAAAGTTTGTGTTTGAATTGGAAACTAAATTAAACCAAAACTCCTACGTCTTTTTTATTATTATTTTCCAAACTTATTTTCACATCTATATACTTACTGTTAGTCAAGCTTCTACAATGTCCTTGCTGACCAAGATCTAGTCTACAATTAGCATATTCCTTTGTGGGCACACAGCTATGCTGTGAAAAAACATCGCAGCTGTTACATGCAGGAACACAAAAGCTTTACCATTATTATTAGCATTTATTTGCCAGTTTATAATTGGAGAAAAGGATTCTATCATGATTTCTGTTAGTATCTCTTTGAGTAAGAGATATTTCCATTCAAATCCAAATCAAGTCCTGAAGGTCTAAAGTACACTTTCTAATATTACAGATGATGAGCTGAGCTATTACTGTGATCAAGAGAGCAAAGAATGTATTGAGAGACAAATACATTAAAGCAGTTTGGCTTCCTTGGCCTAGCAAAATGAAAGCTAAAAGAGATAAAATTCTTCCATATAAAAACATGTAGTAGTGAGGGAAAAGTATCAGCTAAGAAGAATGATTATTGTTTAAAAAAACGTTAATGTAAGGGCAAAACACTGACCAGAAATAAATGTAGCTTAAAAATAAGATGGTCCCAAAAAACATGAAATTCTAGAACAGCCTCCTAATTAAAAGATTAGGAAAACAAAAGCTACAAGTCATAATGAGTTAAAATAGAGGTTGACCAATTTGTGACTTGAGTTATATAGGATATGCTTACCTGCTACAAAACAGTTTTAGATTTGAGGTCTCAAAGACCTCTACCCAGCTTACAAGTTCCTAAAGATCTACCAATCTTTCCAAGTTTCCCATCTTCTGATCTACCCAGTTTGTGCCTCATATACAAAAGATAAATTCCTCGTGTAACATTAGCATCTCTTTCTTTACCTGATCCAGTAGTTCTAGTTTTAATTTCTTGACTCTGTGCTTTGGCCTATGGATATTGCAGGTCTCTCTTTTGAAACTGATACAGTGCCCTTTCATTAAGATCACAGACGTCCATTCTGAAAACAGATGTTTCAGCTAAAGGAGGCTATTTTGGAAGCTATTTTCTTTCCTTTCTTTCCACTGTTCATTACTATTTTATTACCAGTGATATGCACTTATGTAGTCAATTTTGCCTGAAGCAGGATGGAGAACGGTCACACAATTTGGTTGTGGGGAGAGCAATCACCAGCTGACGAATGGTGAAAAAATGATGAGGTGGTCACATTTCCAACAAACTCAGCACAGAAAAGAAAGTCTGCCCATGAAGTAAATCTTACCTACCTATTGCTTCTATATGTTCCTCACACTGTCATTTGTGTTCTACTCTCATCTATTTCTCTACAGCTATATTCTCATTTGTTTTATTTTTCCTCCAGGCTTCCCAGACCTGGCAAAGAAACTTCTATGTCATTCTCTCAAACTTTCATCTTCTTCCTTGCTCTTAGTTTATATTGGACCTTCTGTCCTGGAATCCAGAAATAATTTGTCTCAGACATTTAGTTGGGACACATCCATTGAAAAGTCATCTTTCTCCAACTGCTTTCGAATGACTGAAGAGCCTCAAACCTTCATCGTTACCACCAATGACTTCCCAATTTTGTTCTATCTTTACCTTCTTTCTCTAAGATGTAGAAGGAGGACAGAAAGTCACCAAAACATCTGCCTCTGACCATCATCCACAACCTGCATGAGACTTGTTTCATCACTTCAGCAGAAATTTGGCAGTATCGTTTGTCACTGCAAAAGGTAACTAAGAGACTTCCACCCCACACACATTGTACAAAGCTTTTTCCCCTCTTGTATCCATGTATACTATTGACATTGTGGACAAACACTGTGTCTTTCTGATTTTAAGTTTTAAATCCATTCACTTCTCCGTATCTCATACTGAAAAGTTTCCTGGCCAGGATGTGACATTTTGATTGAGGGCTTACTCTAGATGTTTTACTGAACATTATAAATTTAAGATTTTCTGCTAATGGGAATTAAACGAGAAAAATCCTGACTAGCAGAATGGATACCATGTTGCCTTCACACATGAGCTCATGAAACCACAAACAATTGAGTTTAATTTTGGAACTCATTTGAAAAAAAAAAAAAAAAAATCAGCAGATAAGGCTCAAATATGAGCTACAAGATTGATTCAATCTTGCAAAACACATCTAGAGCTCAATCTATTTCTTCCATCTAAAAAGACCAGAGTAATTTATTCTAGTGTTGTGTTACCTAGAAAAATATTAAAGTGTCTTTGTTTTGACATCTATAATCTACAGGTATAACAAGACTAAACAACAAGAAGACGCAGGTTGCAGATTGGGGAGGGAACATAAAACAGTAAACAAGTGAACCGATGATATCTGTAAGAGCAATGGAGATGGCTTTCTCAGGCTCTACAACAAGAAAGAAAAAAATGACAAGGTGTTTAAGATGGCAATATATACACCTTCCTCTGCTCTTTCATGCCTTGCAGAAATAATTTAAAGACAGATAATACCGGAAAAGACCATGACTGATACTGGCGGAAGTGCTACAATTCCTACACAGAAGGCTAATGCACACTAGCTGTCCAGGACTAGGAGCCTGAAACATCAAGCTCCATGTGCACGAGCCGATTGCTGTATGTAACGCTGATGTCAGATGCACCATGTCACAAACAGCCTAAAGGCTGAACACACACACAGCTGGAACCATATCAGGCAGCTGCCTTAAGCCATGAAGTGCCTTTCCTGGGAGTATCCCTCTCCCTCCCACAAACAGTGTACGAGACACTTTTTGAAGCTTGTGTTTCTCAAATCTGACAAAGTAGAGTGCTCATATATGTGAAAATTATTAACATAATATGGAGCCGATTGATGGGTCTTCAGGAACTAAAAGGCTTGCACCCAACCTGGGGTCAGAACTGCTTGTGAGAATAAAACACAACACAATCTCTATCCAAAATTACATGCGTGTGAGTTGTAAAGAAACATGTAATGATTTCTCTTTCTTGTGATAAAACCCACAGTTATCTTTTTCTCTGTGTGTGTGTGTGTGCACAAGCACAAACGCAAGCACACTTATAAAAAGAGGTATATATAAACAGCTGTATAGAGAATTCTGTTAACCAGAAAATAATGGCACTAGTATAAACAAGGAGCTTATGAAGCACATAGTGTTAAGTATTTTTGTGTACGTTTTTTTAGTAGAAATTTTTTCCATATGATGGAAAATTAAAAAACTGGTATTAAAAAATATCTACTTGCCTTCTAACTACCCCTTGAAACCGAGTAGTAAAATTCTATTAGAAATAAAAATTCTAGAATGAAGTGCAGAGAGAGGTTATACTGATAGTATTTCTTTATAACTGACATTTGGCAAAACATCACTTGAATTTTAAATCAAATTTTAATCAATTTTAAATGTATATTGCTTTGGCATACATAGACGAGCAAATTGCACAAGTTTTTTCACTCTTTCATTCAAGGGACCCAGAAATTTCTTACTCTCAAATGATTTGTCTTTGAGAATATTTCAAGCTGAGAACAGCAACATACCTCCAAGCACCAGTAAACACAAATCCCACAGAAACCACTAACCTGGAGATCTCCTTGTATAGTTTATCTGTATTGTCTTCTCCACTTCACCATAGAACCAGGTAACTTTTATATTTTAACTGCTACAAAACTGCCATAATCTTACATCCAAAACTGCAGATTTACATATCATTTTCCCCAAAAATATATACACTAAAAATAGCAAACGTGCAAGAAAATATATTTGAAACATTAATTTTGTTAATTCATCTGTTCACAACAGATGAGGCTCTGGAAAACAACCACAGTAACAACAACAGATTAAATGCACTTAAGGACTACAAAATATTAAATGAAGATACTAAACTGTATTTTCTTTCTTTTACTTCTAACAATGGGAGTGCATCTATTAACGTTATCCACTCTAATTTGATTAAACCATTGTCATTGTTGAGAGGGAACTGCTGGAGCACAGAATTAATGATGGCAATTACAATTCCAAAAGCTATAAAGAAAAGCAGTAAATCAGACCAAACAGTACTAGAAAGAGAAGACAAGTGGAAAAAATAGAAGTAATTGAGGAACAAATATGAGAACAGACCTTCAGAAATGTTAGGACAGATCCTGAGGGAAATACAAGGAGAAAATTAATTAATTAGACATCCAAAGTAATGCAAATAATAGGAAGAAGTGAACGGTAAGCTTCTATATAGGTAGAAAACTAGTAGAGAAATACATGAACACTGATACACATTTTTTGATAAAAATTTTAAACGCAATAGTTTTAAATGATAAATAAAACCCACAACTGCAACAAAACATTGTATGGCACAAGAGAGGTACCAGAAAAAGAGAATCTGTAGGTGGTGGGTGGCATTCATGGTTAAAGAACGTGACTAGAGATGTAGATGTCTGAAATTTCACAGGTCATAACCCTTACCAGCAATGTAAGTTCAGCCAGGTTCTTCAACTCAGATAAATTTGGCAAAAAATAAGCTCCATACCAGAGTGCCATAAGGACAAGGGAGTTTGAGAGACATGAATTTTCTAATGCACTCTACAAGCTAGAGCTAGCTGTATATCAAGGAAACAAAAAAAAGTTTCTAACAGATGAAATCCAAAGTGAATAAACTCAATGTAAATTAATTACAGAGGATGGAAGAAAGTAATGCATAAAATCAGACAGAAATAAAAAAGAGCAAAGAAAAGAAGATGTTAAATGACCTGAAAGAACAAAGAGAAGGTTCACTAGTGGTCGCCAATAATACAAATTGCTAAACAATGTACCCAAGGAGTGATTTTAACTAAAAAATTTAATACAAGTAGAAAATTCAATTTGTTTACTCCTCTATTTAAACAGAATAGAGAAGTGACACTTTATGAAAGTTGTATGCCACCAACTAATCAGGATCCACAAAGGTATGCTGTTCTCAAACTGATCAGAACTACTGCAGCACAGCCATGCAGCCATTCAAGAGCTGTGAATCCCTTCCCCACTTCAGACCAAAAGACTCCCTAGTTGAAACAAAATAATCACCCCAAGACATATATAGTTTTGAAGAGCTTCAGGTTTTATTCACCAACAAACAAACTGTAGCACAGCAGCAGCAGCCTCATAGCTTTGACATTGAACTAAACGGTGCAAGCAACAGCCTGTCTTTAAATACCACCGACAAAAGAAAAGAAAAAAAAAAAATCCAGGCAAATTAAATGAAAGAAGAAATTGCACAGAATCATGCATAGTCCTAGAGAGGCAAGCTTGAATGTATTTCCTTCCCTTCACAAGTTATGCCTTGGAAAGCTACTGATAATCAACAAATGCCAGAACAAGGTGTGCCACTAAAAGGGGAAATAAGAGTAATGCAAAAAGCCTGCTTTAGGACACAGACACTTTACAAAATAAAAAAGAGACTGCATGGCCTGCAAAAAAAGAATTAATGCATTCTGCAAAAGCTGGGTATTGAAATAATGGCAGGCAAGTTTATAGATAATGATAGATAAATTCTTTTAATAGAGAAGTTATTTAAAGACAGGGGATTTTTTTCATTAACGTAATTTTCTAGCATACTCACCCTGTGAGTAGTTTTTTTTTTTAAGATGGTGACTATAACTGGGAAAAAAGGAAATCTTAGCATCAAAGTATTACTTTTAACATTATGAGAACAAAATGAGAAAAAAATTAACAAAAAACTTAAATTCAACAAAATTTAACAAATTGCTCACAGAAATTTATGGATAAAGACCATTCATTCAACAACATGAAACCATCACTAACGTTTACCAACGTAAGAACATTTTACTCAACAGAGAAAGCTCAAATTCTAAGACACCCTTAAGAATATACTACCTAATGCCCAGCACAGACTGACAGATTAAATCACTACACTCGCTGTGGTGTGCTCACTGCTGTTCCTTTTCCTAGGGATCCCTCGGATGCAGAAACGCAGCAGATCATGGGCCACATACATTTTCAAAATAGGATTAGAATTTATAATATATCCTTGTTCACCTGACAACACAGAATTATCATTTTTGCTTCCTCTACAAGTACGGGTTCACTAGCAAGGCTACAACTCAGCTGAGAAAGCTCACTGTTTAGTTTTGGTTAACTTGAATTTAACAACTAGATAAGCTGTGCTGTACTGTAAGTAACTGCAATCCTTCCTGGCTTTGAGATCTTTACCAAATTTAAGAATTATTTGAGCATTTCTGTTGAAATTACAATGGAAAGTAAGCAAAATACTTACACTCTTAGAAACTACCAGAATCCTGGTGGGGTAAAGCCTAAGTGGAACCTATCACCTGCTGTTAAAAAGAGAATATGTTGGCTATTGTGCTTTCGGCCTTCATGGCTGGAGTCACAATTGGCAACTGCTGCCTAAAGCTTATATATGGACAAAAGATCCTGTAAACCATATAAAGAAAGAGAAAAAGGTTTTCAGCGCAGCATACAGTACTCCCCAATTCCAATGCAGCTGTTTCTTCATTTGTTAAATGCAATTCAAGAGAATTCAAACTTGCCCCTAGTGTATCTTTCACTGAAGGTTCTCAGCAGGACCAAGCAGCCACACTGTGCTACTTATTCTGGGCCACCAGCAAGCCAGTTTAAACTTCACTCCTGCATCTCTTGATTAGTCTGCAATTTTGGGATCACAATGTAGAACAACCTCCAGAAATCCATCATTTTCTCTGTGTTGTGTAAAGAAAACAAGAAATGATCTTGTCTTGCAATACCAATCTGCATTATTTCTTGCTCTAAGTAAACTGCTGAAGATAGGATGAAATTACTAAGCACATCATTATGTTCAACCAACCTGCATGGAACAAGTATATTCACAAACAGAAAGGAATGCTGCTTAAACATCTGCTGTTCCATATTTCTTCAATCAGTTGTGCTAGAGTTCTGAAAGATTTCTGTATTCACAATTCCATTAGCTACTACAAACAGGATTCATTATGAAAGGTAACATTCCTGCTACAAAGAATCTTTTAATTTAACTTTATATTTGTTAATTATACACTTGAGATACTTTGCACTGTATTCAATTGCAAATACAAAATTTGGATAAAACATTAAAGTCTGTTTCTAGTTTCAATTCTGACTTATACCTGAAACATTAAAAAGAGGTAGCTGTCTTGGATATCAAATGCTCAAAACCAATAGGAGATGGTTCATGACATAATCAGCTGTTAAATGCTGCCATTTTATGCTGTAGACACTAAAAGTTTTTGCATTCAAGCGAAATCTGGAGATGTTCATTGAAAAGAGAAATATCCCTGAAAGCCAGTAAATCCTGAGCCAAAGATGGTTTCTCCTTAGGCTGCCAAACCACAAGCGGCCAGAATACTAGAATAAGTACCATATACACTTGCCCAATTCCTCTAATTTTCCTTGGCTGAACCTGTATGGCTTTTCTACGAGAAAAAGATCACTTCTCAACTGTGAATTCAGAGATGTGAGGGAATTCAGTTAGTAAAGCACAAATAAAATAAATCTCTGATAAACTTCAGCTATGTGAGTCACTTTCTTAAAACTGTCAATAATCAAAATATGTCTTATAGAAAATTTCAAGTGATAGACTTTTGTTAAGGCAACCAAGAAAAACAGTGAAACCCATCTTACTTTTTTATTCCAAGTTTAAGAAAAGAAGGCTACCATCTAGCGCAACTATAATCACAGGTTAAGAGAGCTTCCTCAGGAGGCTCTATCGTATAGTACCAAATTCCAATTGAAAGCTGTGTTTGAGGATATAAAGGAGAAACTAATACTGCCTCTACAAGTTAAGAACAGTTCAGACAACAGCAAGTTTCCACTAATAGTCTGGATAAAGTTTCTATATTAAATGAAAGATTAATATTATGTGATTTTCCACAACAAATAAAGGTAGGGCTCCTGTGTATTTGACTGTACAAGTTACTGACTGAT
The DNA here is from genome assembly GCF_009769465.1 of Tauraco erythrolophus. Classification (NCBI taxonomy): domain Eukaryota; kingdom Metazoa; phylum Chordata; class Aves; order Musophagiformes; family Musophagidae; genus Tauraco; species Tauraco erythrolophus. The sequence continues at coordinate 116,338,300 of NC_141465.1, read as the reverse complement.
ACCTAATGATATTTTTCACCACTTTTGCAAATCTGAGAGTCCCTGAAATGAACTGGTTTTACCTATACATATTTTCTGTTAAGATTTTGTTTTCACGTCTGTATTCATAACTCTCCTTCTAAATTTGTTTTCTGAATAGCTGGAACATGAATGCTGATACAATGACTACCTCTAGATTCCACAATTGAAAATGTTTTTAATCTGCATCAAGGCAGATAAGCTGCAAAAACCAAACCCCAAAACCACAGGACCTGATACAGTCCAACAACACTATTAGATTGTACATCTTGAACAGCATTCTAACCCAAGTACTGTGGAATGGGAACGTCATCTAACTGCAACAGCAGCAGCCTGGAACATTCTTATCTTTTTCCAGTACCTGTTCATTTTAGGAAATACGATGTTAAAAGAATGCTAGAATTACCATGTCAACCAGTTCAAAGTAAAAGGGGCCAAAAATTCAACATCAACACAGGTACCATAAAATCACACTGTGCACCTCCACCATAGTTGTTACTTTTTTTTTTTCCTATATCCAGTTAGATCCTCTTTAGTTCAATTTATGTCCACTGCGTCTTATCGTCTCCACTGTTCACCACTGCAATGAACCTGGGTCTATCTTCTTGAGGACCTCCTCCTAGGCACTGGAAAGACGCTGTTAGATCCTCTTGAAGCTGCCTCTTCTCTAGGTTTAAGAAGCCCAGATCCCTCAGATCTATTCACAGACCAAGTGTTCGAGCCCCCAACCATCTTGGTGGCTCCCCACGGAACTCACTCCAGCTTCTCAATGCCTTTCTCGTACTGAAGAGTCCAAGACTAGAAGTTCTGTTCTAGATATGGTCTAAAGAATGCCAGGTTAAGGGGGATAATAATTTTCCTTCCCTCATCCTACTGTTAATACAGCCCAGGATACTTTGCCCTCTTTGCAGCCAGCGCACACTGCTAGCTTATGTTCAGGTTGCTATTCACCAAAACCCTTAGATCCCTTTCCATAGAGCTGCTCCCCAGACAGTGTTGCTGCACGGAATTCTTCCTTTGCAGGTGTAGAACTTTGCATTTGTTTTTAGAATTTCACGAGGTTCCTGTTGTTCCATTCCTGCATCCTATCTACGTCTCTCCAAATGGCAGCTCTGTGTATCAACTGGTTTCCCTCAATTTGGTGCTGTTTGCAAACATGGCAAGTGAACCCTGTCACCTCCTGGGTTCATTGGTAAAGATATTAAACAGGACAGGTCCCAGGACAGATCTCTACAGTCATCCACTTTCACTGGCCTCCAGGTCAAGTACAACTTTTTAACCACTAAAAAAAAAAATGGAGAAAGCTGGAGAGGGACTTTTTACAAGGACATGTAGTGATAGGACAAGGGGCAATGGATTTAAACTGAAAGAGGGGAGATTTCAATTAGATATAAGGAAGAAATTCTTCACTCTGAGGGTGGTGAGGCACTGGAACAGGTGCCCAGAGAAGCTGTGGATGCCCCAGCCCTGGAAGTGTTCAAGGCCAGGTTGGATGGGGCTTTGAGCAACCTGATCTAGTGGAAGGTGTCCCTGGCAGGGAGGTTGGAACTAGATGACCTTAAAGGTTCCTTCCAACCCAAGCCATTCTATGATACTACGATTCTACAACCATTACCCTCTGAGGCTGATCATTCAAGCATTTTTTCGCTCATCTTGTCCACCCGCCCAGACTTAACCTGGAGGCAAGAATATTGTGAGAGACAGTGCTGAAGGCCTCACAAAAATTTGAAGTAAATGGCTCCCACTGTTCTCCCTTTATCCACAAATCCACAGGAAAGCCAACAGGTCTGTAGGCACAGCATCCTCCAGGCATAAAAATAAAATTAAGAGCTGTATAATAACCATTCGACCAAGAGTTAACATAATAGTACACACTAAAATGAAAACTGCAGAACTTACAAAAGCAGAAAAACAATTACTCAGTAGTTGAAATTTCTGTTAAATATGTAAATATGACACAACTGTGAGAACTGTAGTATTTTAGGCACCATAAACTACTCTTTCTGCAAGCTGTCACAATAAGTAGAAACAACTTTTGATGCAGGAGCAAATAGTTCACAAAGCCAGTTACATCTTGAGTCAAAGATCCTTTAACAGTAACTGTAATATATTCATATTAAACTTCTTTGGAATAACAAAAAAAACCCCACAACAACCATGCTTATAAAGTTAAGTTTCACAAAAGTAAGCTACATGAAAATAAAGATGCTATTTAAAAGAAGCACCTTGAAGCGTAAATGCTTGCACGTGACAGGGATCATCTGCAAAATGGTTAGAAGCTCATAGTAAATATACATCATTTAGTAAAAACAAGCAAGCAAAAATAACACAAAAGCCCCAGAAAAGTCAGCCTGATTAAAAACAACATTGGAGAAGGCTATTTCAGGTAGAAAAGCATCTTTTAAAAAGTGGATATTGTCCTTAAACTGTGAAAACAGGGTGGGGAGGACTCTACATAAACTTTAGCTAGTTGACTAAAAACCGTAAAAAGCAGAGCAAATATAAGTTTTAAACCCAACTTTTTAATAACTCTCTGAATTCACAATTAAAACCTGTTCAAGAACAAGCATGAAGATAAGAAAGAATCAATAGGGTAAATATGTGATTGAGACATGAAGGAAGAGCTCAAACAAAAGTACCAGAAATGCTACATTTTTTTTTTTTCTTGGACCTGATGGTCACTATAGAAGAGCTGATTTTTCCAGAGAGGTTGGACAGAAAAACCATTTTAAGCTATCAGCAGCAGAAGATAATCTAGATAAAGCCATTAACAACAAGTTGTCAGGATCAGGCAGTATTTACCCAAAATTTCTAGACAAAGTAAAATATGAAACCGATGATCTAACAACTGTGGTGTGAAATTTATTCCTTAAAACTAAACTTTGAGACAGCAATGATAGAGTCAAATATTGTATCATTTAAACAAAAAAATAAGCTTTCTGGGAGCAGTCAGGGAATTTTGGTACAGATAAGTCAGGCCTCCACCAAAGTAAACAGTTTAAACTAAAACAAAACCAGCAAGACTCAGCATATGGATAAATATATGGAAAGAGTCAACGACTTTTGTAGAGAGAAGTCATTACTACCAGAAGTAGTTGAAGGACTGATAAGCAGCTGCATAAAAGTGATTTTAGTGACAGAACAGATTTGAGTTTTCAAGAAGTTTGGACAAGCTACCTAAGAAGAAGTAAGGAATCTCCTAAACGAACTGTGCTAATACAGGACAAAAGGGAAGATCCTCACAGAATTAAATAAATTATTAAAACAAAGCAAAGCAAGAGTGGAAATAAAGAGGTTTCCATACGAGAGATTTTGCCAGTACAGTTCCTAAAGGGTCAACATGGTTCAGCACATCTAAGATCTAGAAAGCTAGCTTAAAAAAAAAAAAGGCTTACTAATTATACAAAATTATTTGGTGCAATCAAAAATAAATCTGATCAAAAGGTATAATTGATTGAAAGATAAAATTCCATGTAAAAGCAAAAGAAAGTACCTCAATAAAGAAATTACACATGACGAATGATACCAGTTTTGTTACTAGTCAGGAGGAAAAATGGAATCATCATGCATGGTTCTCTGAATATATCAGCTAAAATCCCAATAATGATCAAAAAGACAAATCTAAGTCTAGGATCATCAGAAAATCATGAAAGAATTAAAAAAAAAAAAAAGAAGAAAATAACCACATCACTAGCACGTAAGGGATGAGCCCCAAGTATATGTGCTGTGAGCACTGCCTCAAGACAGGGTTGAGTTACAGGCAGGGGTCTAGTGCCTCTTCTCACCTCAACCGCCCCTGGAGTAGGGATCAGGGAAGGTTCCACAACTCCAGGAACAGGGGCCAATAAATAGGGGCAACCCTTCCTTGCTTCAATTAGGGACTCTCTTCCCCCATTGGCAGGTCCAACACTGGTTCCAGGACTAGTGATCGATCTTTCTTTCTTTCACTGTTTCTTTTTTTTTTTTCCCCCTCTCTCTCTCCTTTTTCTCTTAAAGTTGTTAAATAACATAAGGGTTACTTTGACTTTCTGTAAAGCCGCATGGCTTGGGTCGATACAACTGAGAAGGCCAATATAATTCGGAGAGGGCCCATGTCTTCCAAATGTTTGTTGTATAGAAGTTCCCCATTAAAGTTGATGTTTGTTTTGGACCTGGAGTGCTATCTCACCTTTGTCCACACTGAGGGGATTGGCAAATCTGAATCACACTCCTCCCTTTTCCCAAGTGAAACTTGACAGCATACCCCCGTTTTTGAATACTGTACACAATTATCATTCTTCCTCAACATCTTAAAAATGGGAACGCAGAGCCAGAAAAGATACAGAGAAGACAAAGGCTATTACAGGTATGGGCTAGCTTCTAGATACAGAACAAATAAACCAAATAGAGCAACACAACAGAAGCAGTGAGGTTAACCACTTTTACTGTTCCTAGCTCAGAACCTATGATCAAAAAAACTGGTAAACTTTTAAAAGCTCTCAAAATTAGAACATTAACTTCTTCTAATTACCAAAACCAATTCAACTGGAAATGCCAAAAAGAAATCATTAGATTGGACGTGTCACCCAGTTTAGCGATACAGCGAAACAGATTGGACTGATGTGCTCAAAGGAAAGGTTAAAGTTTAAGTCCACAGAGCAGAAAGCCAGAGAAAGTGAACTCACTTATCAGTGAATCCTCAAAGGATGTGTGTGGCAGGAGGCAAGAAAAACACAGCTTTCTCCTAATGGTGACATCACAATGTTCAAAAGTTTATAAATAAATATTTTCATTTATTTGATGGCAACTCAAGAGTTCTGCTAATGTCTTTTACAAAATGGCATTGTCTGGTATATACCATGAATTGCACTGTGTCAAATATAATAACATAGACGGGCGAAACCACAAAACATGTCTTTTCAAGTTAGTAACAAGTGAGTTTAACACACAACAGGCTCTAAACACAACTTGGGACTTGTTAGGCAGGACTATTTTTTTAATATAGGTAACTTGAAAAAGTAATTTCAGCATTGATATTTAAGAAAGCTAGATATATACAAGATAAAGCACAACTATAATGAAAACAGCATAATCAAGAAGCCAAGCAATTAATATGAGAAATTAAGTCTACTTGCACACTTCTGCTCAAAGTGTATGTCTTTCCATTTTCTAATGCTTACATATTAAGCTGAAAAATAGTTCTTGCAGCTGGTACATTGATACCTTTATTGCTACACAGTAGGGTACTAGTCTCTTGCAAAGGTAGACTTCTAGTAAATAGCTGTCAACAAGTCTACGCATGACTGAAGTCAAATTACGAATAGTAAAGGAACAAGTTTTTGAACTTAATGCCAGCAAAATATCATGTATCTAATCCATGAAAGAATTACAGACCTCAAGACAGCTATTATTTTATTATTCATACCATTTACTTTTTGGTGTGCTCCACAGCTTTGTTCGAACTTATTAATCGACGGTACTTATCATTGGTACTTTACCAATAAGAAGTCTTTACATATATACAATAGGAAAGACTTTTATTTTAAAATTATCTATGTATTTTATTACATCTTCAAAAACTATAAATAACTAGAAATGTTACTAGTAAAATTAAATATGCATTTAGTAGCAAGCAACTTGGTTAAGTCCTCTGGAATCTCTGCATCTAATTTTTACAGTTGCTTATCAAGTGCAGCTCTTTTTTGTCAATGAGAAAAGATATGAATGACGGGAACTGCTTCCTAAGAGTAAAACGAGGAGTAAAAGCCTGCATTAACAGAAACCCACAATAAACCAAACCCAAACCACACACCATACAAACACCAACCCCGCCCTCCACAATTCCACAACACAAGTACAACCCCAATTTCACACTCTATGCTCTGTATAAGAAAGGTCTTGCTCACTCCCAAGCACACACAACGCGACAGCAACAATGCTTCTTGTCCTTTGGAATGACATGCAGCACCAATTCTGGCCATCTTTCTGCCATACCAGTTTAAAGCACTGTAATTTTACTCATAATCAAAATGAAACCATCTAAATATTAATCTTTAAATAAAGTACTTAAGTTACGAACAGCATAAGAAAACAATCTACACATTAATTTAAAGGTACTAAAAAAGGTATGTGCATGAAAATAATCTTTTTATAAAAGCACCACTACACAGAAAATAATTTTTTGTCTTCTAACACAGTAAGAGGTACTTGATCAAGGAACACCAGAGAATCACAGTATTAATGATACAATACAGATATTGATATAATATATATTAATTCTTCCATATTTAATCATAAATATAAATTTTTTTTTCCATTTCCTAGTGGTTTTGCATGGAGGAACAGATGTAGTAAAATTATGAATCACTTCATAGATTCCAATTAAATCCATTAACTGTTGCTAGGACAGTGAAGTAGAACAAGTGATTGTAAAAACAATGTGGGTTTGGGGTTTTTTTTTAAATACACACAAATCTGATGAGAATCACTGTACTTTCATAAATAATTTTACAGGTGATGTCTGGAAAGCCTACAATTATTTGTGACTTTAAGCGAAAAAAGGAAAATAGAATTTGACTATCTGGTCTGAAAAAACAATCAAACGACTAAGATGAAAACCCAGATCAAGAGGAACCAAGAGTGCTGTGCTAATCCTCCCTGGGCACCACATTACTCACAAATTCCACGTTCTGTATATTTAAATATGGACTCCAAGTGAGGAATGATCACAGGTAAAGGATTTGAAGAAAGTATGACATGGAAGATTAATAATAAGCTCACTATGGGAATGGTGTGTGAATGGCTGGGCATAAGACAGGACGTGTCAGACAACAGCGTCTTCTCTCACAACTGCTACCTGCCATCACATCATATAACAATGCTAATAAAATGTCAGTAATCATCAAGCCTTCTTCAGCTGCAGGCATCAAGTACAGACACATAAGGACAGAGCAATTCAAGAAAAACAAGAACTTTTAGTCTATCCCTGAAGTAAAAACAGGAATGACATAGTAAAAACTCACCAATTTTTTTAGAAGTATGACAATACTTAAAAGATTGAAAAAAAACACAATCACCCTGGTAATTTACTTTATTTATACATAGAAATTAAAAGCATTCTACAAATGAAGAAACTTCAAATGGTCAACATATTTTTAGGGATGGGAAAGATGTATCCTCAAAGAAACACTCAAGGTCCTGCCAGACCCAGCAGCATTCAAGGAGCATAACTGCCTTATAACCTCATCCAGACAGGCAGCACAAAACTTGCTTCGCTGGTGAAACACCAGTGAGTGTGACAGCTCCTGTTACACAATGCTGGCCATTACTAAGCTGGGTCATAGTTTTGTTTCCTCTTTGATTAGAAGAAAGTATAGAAAGGAAAGCAATTAGCTGGGCTGAGCAGTAGCCTGAGCAATTTACTGATAATTATAAAGTACCAATTCTTATGGTCCCTACTCAGGCTTTAGATAAAATAGTCATTTTGATTACAATCTGTATGTATAATAGCATCTGGAAGCATTATTTAAATAAAGTTTAGCCCAGCTCTTTCACTGTAGTTTTGCTGTCTGGCATCTCTAACCCTACAGGTCACCTGTCGATTAAGCAACCACTTATTAAATCCATTTTTCTTGAAGAAATCTTCAATCAAGTTTTTCTAAGCTATTATTTTTTCCACTTCAAAAGATTTAACACCAGAGATCAGAAGCTTTGGGATGCCACTCCCACATCAGTTAGCAATGTCCATTTTTTATAATGATTTGGAAGACCAGAAAGGAACTTCCTAAGTACAATTATGAATTTGGAGGCATACCAAGCTACAGAAAGTTAGGTACAATGTGCATGCTTGAAATATCTGTTGTGCTTCTAATTCTTCTCGAGTATGAATGTTATCAACTTAGGCAATTCGAACATCAATGGAGCGTGCCAACCATAATGCAAGCATTTGATGTCCCAGTTTAAGGGCTTTTTCCCACCCTTCTAAGGAACTGGTTTTCACACAAAATTGAACTCAAAAGCCCACGTAAAAGCCCATGTGTCTCTCTCCTTTCTCTTCTCTCTCAAAAGGTAAAATATTTATTTCCTATAAAACCAAGCAAATCCAATCACAAAATAAAATGAAATTTTAGAGGTTTTAAAATAAGCAATAACAAACGAGGGGTTTTTTTTGAACCTCCAGTGCATCTGCTTAGAGAAAAGAGTAAATTATTAATCCAGGCTTGATTTCAATGAAGTGTCAAGTCAAATGGAGCCTACAAAGACATTACAGCAATATACTTCCATATCCTGTTTGTGAAATAAAACCAATTTAACAATTTAATTAGCAAAAACCTTTAAAGAAAGCTTTAAAAGTTGACATTAAGCGATGCAAATTACAGTCCTTGCAATTTTATTCATTAATTATTCTAAACCTGTTAATTACTCCCATGTTACGTCTAAATATTAATTCCTTAAAAGAAAATGGCTTCAAGCTAGTCATTAAAGCTTCTACTGAGGGAAGCCCAAGCTATCTTTGATAGTAGCTAAAAAATTCTAACGCATTACAGAAGACACCTAAACAGAATGTATATAATTCCTTTCAGTATCAACACAAAGTAACTCAAAAAATAACATTCCTTTCCAATTAATATTTTGTGCATATTTTCATTCTTCATATTTAATGTTTTGCACCTATTTACTAAGACACATAAGTGCTCATTATTCATTCTATCATAAAAGAAGTTTGAAGTTTATGGTTCTGTATATTTTCTGACCTGCAAATCATATAAGGCTACATTTTGGTTGGTACAGCAATATATGTACAAATTAGCTGCAAGAATTTTTAAAAAGTTAATTCCTTTGGTTACATGGACAACTTGAAGCGCGTATTTTGGCTCTTTAAACTGATACTAAGCTATACTACTTTCTGTAGAAAGAAGACAATTCCATTGTCTCTAACTCACTTTTTATAGTTATTTTTTAGTTTCAGAACAGGATACTGGTCAATCTTCCTCAAATAAATGCTTGTTTTAAATCAAAATGCACAAAGAGAGCCTGGAAGCTCAAAGGAAGAAGGCAGCTGAAGATGTTCTTTAGAGACAAGACGAAGTGAACGCAAGAGTGAACTGGAAGAAAGAACTGAAAAATTCTTACCTGGGAAGAGAGAACAGTAGATCAGAAGTTCCAGTGGGCCATTTTCCCACTCTACGATACACAAGAGCACCAACATAAGATTTAGGTATTTATTTTATTATCTTTATTTTGATAGCATTATGGAATTGAATAGATAACAGAGTTGAGAAAGAGATGACAAGTTATTTCTCAGCATTACATTTTTTTCTTCTCTCAATGCAAACACTGCTGCCTTTGGTTTAGCTTCATATTAACTTCTCTTTAGATACGCAACACTCTACATGTTTGGGAAAGCCCAGTAAAAGTTACTGGAAAAGTATACTTAAACAGCTGGCACAGAGTAGTTCAACTACAGCAACAAAAAGCATCTACTATCAGAACCAGAGGAACACGCCAAAAACGAAGCATGACTCTCCTGTTTGCACATCAGACTGCCTAGTGTAAGGCATATTTTATACCATTTCACACTACTATTGCTGAATTACTTCTATTTGTTCTTAAAAGCTCTTTGTCTTCTCTAAGTCTTGTGGCTCAGAGATGAGCTTAATGTCAGTTCTCCTAAATGTGTGAAACATGAACAGGGTTAGACAAGGGCTCTAACCAAAATACAAAGTGTTAATCAAAATACTATATTTAACAGAAGTCTCTCCAGTGTTAGGGTGAGCAGCTACAACCATCACCAGGATATAAGCTGGTGGCAGCTGTGAATGGCTATTTAGGTCTCATGCGTAAATAGCTTTGTTCCAGAAGCATGGAGAACATTAAATGACAGCATGAAATTAAACACAAGTTTTCTGGACCTTGACTTCTTTTTGAGCAAGGCTGTGAGAGTGAAGGAGGACAGACATCAGCGCACTACGTTCCCAATCCTGGAGAACGAAAATGCCATCCCTTCCTATATGCTTTACACTGTCCAGTGCTTCTAGTTCTTTGCATCCAAAACTATAAACAATATTATGTAACACTTAAAGTAGGAAGATTTTCTAAGGAGCCAAGAGAAGTGAAAGGTGACTCAGTTTAATTTAACAAGCTTAGCTTGTAATAGTACTTCTTTGAATAAGGATTAATTGCTATCAACACATCAGAAAACCAAGCTATTTTAAAAATAGATTTTGGCCATTAGATTCTTAAAAGCGAATATAAACACTCATGCTAGAAATGTAGGTCATCTTGTATTTTCAAGCCACAGCATCTCAACAAAGCGCAGGTCACAGTTACCTTGGGCATATTAGTATCTTTTAGATTAATTTCAGCCCAGCTTGACATTAAATATTTATCTGAAACCTCTTGTTACAAAACAGCTTTTCAAGACCAATGCAAAGTAATCACAGCTGTTAGCAAAAAAAGTTGATACTAAAAGCTATAATCATAGAATCATAGAATGGTTAGGGTTGGAAGAGACCTTAAAGATCATCTAGTTACAACCCCCCTGCCATGGGCAGAGAAATCCTCCACTACACCAGGTTGCCCAAAGCCTCAGCCAACCTGGCCTTGAACACTTCCAGGGATGGGGCATCCACAACTTCTCTGGGCAACCTGTTCCAGAGCCTCACCACCCTCAATGTAAAAAATTTCTTCCTTATATCTAATCGAAATCTGCCCTCTTTCAGTTTAAATCCATTGCCCCTTGTCCTATCACTACACGCCCTTGTCAAAAGTCCCTCTCCAGCTTTCCTGTAGGCCCCCTTTAGGTACTGGAAAGCTGCTATAAGATCACCCCAGAGCCTTCTCTTTTCCAGGCTGAACAGCCCCAACTCTCTCAGCCTGTCTTCATAGCAGAGGTGGCCCAGCCCTCGCATTATCTTCGTGGCCCTCCTCTGGACTCGCTCCAGCAGCTCCATGTCCTTCTTATGTTGGGGACTCCAGAGCTGAACACAGTATTCTAGGTGGGGTCTCACGAGAGCTGAGTAGATGGGCAGAATCACTTCCCTCGACCTGCTGGCCACACTCCTTTTGATACAGCCCAGGATACGATTGGCTTTCTGGGCTGCCAGTGCACATTGCCGGCTCATGTTGACCTTCTCATCCAGCACTCCCAAGTCCTTTTCCTCAGGGCTGCTCTCGATCCATTCTCCGCCCAGCCTGTACTTGTGCTTGGGATTGCCCCGACCCACGTGCAGGACCTTGCACTTGGCCTTGCACTATAATATTATAAACATTTATATTTTGTTAAACATTTGCATAACATTTCTTTTTTATATACGGTTTGCACATAATCAAAACATACAAAGGTACAGTCTCTTCGTTTAGGGTTGCTCTGGTCACACAGTAAAACAAGTGGTCAAAAAACCTGCTAGTCAAAGACAATCTTGGAGGAATTAATTTCACATAATGGTGTATGCTTGTCATCAGCAAATCTGAGGTGACTCATCCTTCTGAGCATAGGAAGGAGCAGGTGACCAACCCTGCAAACATTTCTGAATGTCTTTAAAGTTTTTACTCTAGGAGACATAACAGGGAGTTGTAGGCCTACTTTATTTTGTTTTTAAATGGCCAAGAAAATGGGTAAATGTGGAAATTTACGCTGGTGGGGAAAACAGGAAAGATGCTTCTCAAAGGTTGGAGGATGTAAACTTTCACCTTGGACACCTTTAGGGAGTGAGTTTTACTGCAGCACTTGATTACTTTTTCTTGTTGAAATATACAGCTGTCTTCCACTGATGAAGAATTCCTTTTCCTTCCATTCTTCCTCTCTGTGTTCACAAAAACAGATCATACAGTTTTTCCCTCCAGTGTTGCTACAAGGTAGCAAACAGCTACACTACCAGAAAAAGTTCCTAACATGACAGAGCGGTTAAAAGAAAATACCACCACCACTTAATTTTGCATGCTAAGACCAGCAGCACTTATAAATTCAAAAATGTACATTAAAAAGCCATATTCTTAAGACAAGTTGCTTACAACCAGAGATTTAGAGCAGAAACAAGATTCCAAAACCCTGTTCAAAGCAACAGCAAGTTGAAAGACAGTGCCTGCAGAGCAGACTCAAACGGAGCTACCCATGCCCAAGTGTTCAGAAGACAAACACTGCTCTGAATTGAGGAAGTGACTCCCAAGAAGCCGCATGGGAAACAAAACCAGCTAAGCCGTGTGCCCAGCCCCTGGAGGAGCGGACTGCAGGGAAGATGAATTGCACAGAGGGCTCAGCACGCTCGCAGAAGGGATTGTGCTTAATGCCCCGGAATGTGCCTCGGCAGAATGCCCGCGTCCGGCACCGCTGGCTGGAATCCAAGCAGATCCATTACCTTCCCTTTATACATCAGCTTACCACATGCCTCGCTGACACCGCAGATATGCCTTTCCTCCTCCCCTTTATTTTTAACTTTTGTATCTTTAACACAACTGAGATACATATTCCAGGCTATACCATTAAGGAGGATTTTAAACCCAGTTTAGCACTTTGTAAATTATTGTGTTATCTTTCCAACTCTAATCTAACACTGTTTTAAAAAAACAGGCAAATTAAACTAATGATACAGTTCACACAGATACTTACATGAGTTACACTGAACTAACTGTACTTTGAATACCAAGTTATCTGTGCATGAACATTTTACATGCTCCATAAAACCAATTATTTTGACTCTAAGCCTCAGAAAAAAAATTAGTCCTTCTTCAGAAAGTTCTTGGTAAACTGAGACAACAGAGAAAAGCTGATGACACATTTCCTTTCAAACTTGTTTTTTCTTCAGTTTTATTTGCTGTATCCAATTATATCCAAATCTGGTTGAGAGACAATGTACCTTTGAAATTCTGTGCCTCTCTTTCACTCTGGCCCTAGAAGAATCATATTTTTATCACAGATAAACAATACTATAAGAATTTAAATATTTTTACTTAAAAAAAAAAAGACAACTCCCCAGACAGTTTTTTCTTTTTATAAATTGGACACATATGTACTTAAGACTAGTTTTAAGTCCTGATGAATCTGGACTAGCAGGAAAAGAAGATCACAGTTTCGGTATATCTGAGAAATTTTTTTTGCTGTTGCTCAACTTAAAAAAAAATCATCCTAGAACACCTGATAAATTGGAAGATAAGACACTTACCTGTGACATGTAAGATGCAGACTGAGCTTTGTGTTGTGCTCTATCCAGATCATGGATTTGGGCCTAAATATTTCATATCCCATCTTTCAAACTCTCCTTAATCTGAAAAATTACCTCTCCTCTCTATTGTTGTCTTAGGCAGTAAAAATCTTCCTAATATTGTCAAAACAGGCATATTCCTAAATTGTAGACTACAACAACCTGCTTTGTTTTCAGTGGGAAAAAAAAAACAAAACTGAAAAAAACTCTGCCAGTTCTTCTGTACACAAATGCAGATGTCCAGGATTTCCTAGCATAGTTATCATTATGGTCAAGCGCAGCCTTGTTACTTTTAACACAAGGTCACTAAAATTCCACACCAAACTTGGCTTTATGAATACAGCTATTCCCATGCTGATAAGGAGAATTGCAGAAAAACAAATTGTAACACTTTGTTTGCACACCCCCACAAAAAAAGAAGGGGGGAGGCTTTTATTCCCCCAGCAAAACTCAAGCCAGAATTCATGGCTCAGGTAACACAGGCTTATATCTGTGTTGCCGCAGTGCATGAGAACTCAGTCATTACCAACAATGTCAACACACAAGACACTGTACAAAAACAAGACACAAAGATAATCCAAGTTTTTATTTGCTAGATAAATTATGTCCATGTAACAAGAAATTCCTCCCTCCTTTTTTTAAAAAAAAACCTTACAATTTTCTCAAGTTTCCTCTGTGTGGGAATTGATCCTTTCCCCCTTTCCATCTGAAGGAACTTGAAGGTCACTAGCCCTCAACTTAACAAATCAAGAAAATAAGCCATACAGAGCAAAGTTATACTATAAGGAAAGGAGATAGGATATGAAATGGATAACCAGCTAGGAATTCCACAAGATGAAAGCAGTCATCAGTTTTTACAGCCCTTTTTCTATTATTAAAGGCTCAATTTTTCACTGTGTTAAGTACAGCAACCTGGCATTTCAATAAACCATTTCACCTTGAGATTTAACAAATGTAACCAAAGAACTCATCAAGACTCTTCCTACTTTTGATTCTCCAGTCAAGGGTATATAAAGTGTACATATATACACATACATTGATCCTGACACTTAGTTTCATCATGAATACTAGCAAAGCATTTGGTGTCATTAAAGTCACGCTATTGTTCATAATACTGATAAAGTATGTCCACTTTCACTGAAAAACTTCTAGCCCTTAAAACTCATAAGTTTCAAGCCTGGAGGTTCAAAACCAATAAAAAGAATCCACATGACCTTAAACAAAAATCTCGTGTTTTCAGTCAGTTCGATTTTAAGGCTTGATTTATGATTCCTGAACACTTATGACTACTACATCACCCGACCATGAAGTCCAACTTAGTCTCTTGCCAAAGCATTGTTTTACCATTAACAGGTTGGTTATGTGGTAGCTAAACTGCTTATACATATATATATATAACAGCAATTTAATTTCTTGGAACGCCAGACATTTCATGGGCACACTTTATGAATAATGAAAAACTAATTATGCTATCATATATACTTATTGCATAAAATAACATTTTTTGAGAAAACTACCATAACACAAGGTGCTTTACTCAGTACCTTATGCATACATCAGCTCCAAAAATATAGTAGAGCAAACTGGAAGACAGTAGATCCACTTTCTCCTCCTCTGCTTCCACTACTATAGGAGTATTATATTAAATAGAAAGATTGCAGGATCAATACTGAATAAAGGACATGTTTACTGTAAAAGCAGAAAAACTGTTTTTGTTAACTGCCTGTAGGGGAAGTTTCTCACATCCAGCAAGGTATCTCAATATGAAAAATTATTCAGCTGATGTACAGGCAAGAGCCTTGCTAGCATGTTAACTTCAAATTCTTATGAAAATATTCACGGATTCTACTCTTTGCAAAATATGGCCTCTAGGATCAATATCCTATCCACAATCAAAATTACATCACTACTGTCTCATGGCTACCTGAACATAACCAGATCATCATCAGTAACTCATCAGTAAACTGTCTAACTTTATTTTGCCAAATGCACTCACAGGGACATTAAATGGGTTAAAGCATCCCTCAAGCATGCAGTGATGGGAAACTTGACAATCTTCAAGTCTGAAGTAGCAAAATAACACCCCAGATATGACCTCCAAGGTGACAAGGAACACAGTATGCATGAAGAGTAACACAGTCCAAAGAACTGCGAGGAACTTTTAAATTCACTTGTGGAAGTCTAATCAGACCAAGTGGATATTTCTGATGGCCAGAAGCAGATGTACGTCAAGTGAATTTAGAGAGGTGATACGCAATCACACACATTCCACTGAACCATACTGAAGGGTCCGATTCCATCATATTAACACCACATCCAGAATTTAATCCCTACACAGCCTGGCCCAGAGCCATTGTGTCTACTTCTCATTACCCGTCACCTTCCAACTCCGTATGCAAAGCCCAGCTGAGCCCAGCTGGTTCAGCAACGGAGGGAGTAGAAGCAAGCACTGATTCCTGCTGGCAAGTGGCAGTGTAGAGCAGTCCCTCACGTCGAATCTGCCAGTCCTGGAAGTGAGGGAGGGCAAGCAACCTAAACCACAGGCTACACGAAGGAGAGCAGACCCGGACCCTCCACACAACTTCATCCTGCAGTGCCTGCTGTGAGGAAGGAGTCCTTCAGGGAAGACTCCCAGACCCTCACAAAGATCTAATTAACAAGCAATTAGGGTATGAAGAAGCAAGAAAGACACCTCATTACTCCCACGAGTCTCACACATCCTTCCCCCTAAGGATTCAGCCATGGGATGACGCTCAGGACAACCATTCCCTGTTTGCTGTCAGTATGAGCACTCTGCAATACTGGAAGCGGTACCTCCTACCACTGACACGGAGAATGACTGCCCAGTGCCAAGAAAAAGCTATCGCCAGTGGAACATTATATAACACTTTAGGAGTTTTACACTAAGGAAATCACTATTTCTGACAATGCGTCTTGATCACATTGCTGTCATTTCGAGAAGCAGTACCATCAAGGGATCTCTTCATCACAGATTATAAAATGAGGCACCCATGACAAACATTATATAAACAGATGGTGTATTCACAGATGAAAGGTCTAGAGGTGTTCAGGTATAGAATCCGGTATTTATTGCTACACAAAGTCTGCTCAATTAACATATGCAACATTTCTGGTACACCTATATCTTTAGATTTTTCTTTATATTTTTCACTTCAGAGGCTGAAGAGAAGAACATAAATCTTAAAATTAGAGAATAACAATGCAACACTATTTGGCAATACGACATTGTCAGTTTTCCAAATTTAACAGCAGCTGGGAAAAAAGTATGTCAGCAATTTCCTACAATGTTTTTCTGAGAGATTGAGTAGGAACATTCCACACGACAGGCATATTCAGAATAAAAGAAAACACTGTGTTCTAGGAAAAGTAATTTTATACACTTTACACTCTTTATTGTCCGTGATGGTTCTTCACCTAAGCTGAAAACATGAAGTTTTCAGGGATTTTTTTAAAAATCCAGAAACAGAAGAGTTGATTTAGTTTTGCTGGTTTTGTTTTCCATGTTGAATCCTTCCTATAGGTCACACCCTAAATGCTGTTATTTAATGACTTCTAGGTCTTTATTACTCTTTTCAAGAAAGTGACTGGAGAGAGCTCAAGAAAGACGAGCACAAATTTCTTTACAGAAGTGTTTAACTACAGCCGTATGTGAAAAAAAAACCACAATTATTTTTTTCCAGAAGGAGAAATACTGCAGTAGTAACGCACACACATGCAATAACCGCCAACTACAAAAACAAACTCCAGCTCTGACACAATATAGAAATTTATTTACTTTGAATGGCAAATTAAAATACACATTTTAACTGTATACCACAAAACACAGCATGTTTAGCTTTTATAAGTTAATCTCAACATATTTTAAGATTTTGTTGAGAAGCTTCCATATGGGAAGGTCTGGCTACATCCAATTTAAATGAAAAGAGTTTGCAGAGCTTAAAAAAATTGTCACTGAAGTAAAGAAAAAATAGCAGCATGCACTGCCAGATAATCTAGTGGAGGGTTAGAAGAAAATAATTTCAGACAAAATAAGTTAAAGCACAAGAAAAGCATCTGCACATTGCAGAGCTGACCCAGCTGAGCACAAATGGAATCTGCACATTGTTTAAGTAGCTCTATTTCCATTAGTTGTTTCTCACATGCTTATAAACATTCCTGGCCTAACCACAGGATTTCTGTAGAATCAGAATATGAAAGACTACATTTATCCAACGGCAAACTTATTAAAACATGTCCACATTTTCTAAGTAGCTGCTGTAACTGCACCTTTGAGGGGGAAAAAAAATAAAAAAAGAGTATTCCTCTAAATAACATTAGTGACACAAAACAGATCTTGCACTTGTCTGAAGCACTGAAAAAATGTTTTCTCTGATCTATGCATGTCGGTACCAAAACACTTCTTTTCTTAAAAAAAAAACAAAACACAACAAAACACAACAACAAACAACTCCCCAGGATGTTCTACTGAGGACACAACTCACTGCAAAAAGTACAAAAGCTACTCTTAAGTGGAGATGGATCTCATGAATAACAGTTACGCATTAAGAACCAGAAGTCCATCTAATGTGAACAACTAAACCAAGTATCAAATCTCCTCATTTGTTCCCTACTGAAAAGCCCAGATTTTATATTAATGCTTTACATTAGACAAAAGCATCTAAACTGCTCTGGGAAACCCCGGTTTTAAACTGATGCACATTTTGGGTTTTTTTTTCATCTTTTGGAAATTACAACATTTACTTCTGCTGTTTCACATCTCCAGCAGAAGCCTGTCATTTTTGCACTTATTCCCGAATACAGCAGTGATACTACTGTATTCCCTTATGCCTAACACCATCAAGCACATTTTTCAGTACAAAAGGGTGCCAGATGTTTTACCTATCAGCTTTATCACACGCCTAAGAACGAACCATACTCTAACGCCTTCCCCTCCAATAAATGAGCAAGGAAAAACGTTTCCTTTTGTGACAATTCCAGGCTACTGAGACCACTGTCACTTTGCAGTTAAATAATTTAAGGTTATGAAGGTTAAAAACAGTATCTTAGTCTCCATGTCAAGTATCTTTCTGATTTTCCATTTTCTTAAAAAAACAAAATTACCAGACAAGTCCACAGTTGCTTCAAAAACAAACTATAGATGCAGTACTGCAGCCCTAAACCAATTCTTCTGCCAGTTATGGCATTAAGCTCTTTTAATTTTCAAAGTTTAAGAAAGGGAGAAGCAGACCATCACACAACGTGGTCAATACATAACTGTTAAGACTTTTGTACTGAAAAATAAAGTTCATTTTGGCAACTTTGTGAGAGAACGTAATACTATTACCAAGTCCATTTCACCACAGTGAGCAATACGACAGCACAGAACTTCCCACTTTTCTCCTTGGCAAGATTTCACACTGGTGTGCACATGCAGTCAAGTTCAAAGCCCAGCATGACTCGGCAGCACGCAGCCGTCTGCCTCTTACAAGGCCACCAGAAGGAGCCTTTGACAGAACTTCAGGCAGAATCCATCCTTGAAATTCTGGGCATAGCTGACAATTTAGATTAGAAACTTTCAGAGTAAAGGCCACAACTTCATTATTAACACAGTATTGTACTTATTTTTCATTACTGCCATCACAGTATATTTTATATACACGCATACTACTATATCCTTACTAATATATATATAAAGTAAAAATTTTCATTATAAATATATATATACATACCTTTATATGCAGGTGAATGTATTTTATTTTAATATTGCATGATAATTTGTCAATAGATTATTAATGTAATATGGCAGTATCTCCAGTAATAAGCATTATCAAAGAAAATGTCTACTTTAAAAAAAAAAGAAAGATTAAGAGAAACAATTCTTTCTGAAAACACTGATTTCCTTCATTTCTTCTAAATTTTTCATCTATGCTAGAGTTAGTCTCTGCAGTTTTTGGAGGCAGACAAAGGAGCTTCTCTGCTGATTTGGCAAAGGAGCCGAGAAGGCATCAGTGCTGATAAGATAATATTTATTACCCACATCTGCTATAACTGCTTTTTATAGACTCCATCAGTGCAAGACTGTCGCTCTTGAAATTTCTCCTACCCTGAAAGGGACACAAACTTTGAGGAACTACTTTAAATATTGCTTGGTGTTGAAAGCTGACAAGACTCCCTTCTCTTGTCTTTCAGTTCATAGCGTAAGAAAAACCTTCAGGAGCAGCAGTGAGGTGGTACAGCCTATTACACGTATTCTGAATGAGCATTTCACTGCGTTTTATCTGACATTTATCTTTGGTGATTATTTTCCTAATGTGATTCTGGAATACTATTCAAACAAAATTAAGTCTAGTTATGTTAAGTAACCTCATTATAGGAACCATAGTAAAAAGAAAATTAGACAACATTACAACATATGAAAATTTAGCGACCTAAAAGTACCCAATGCAGCAAATCAGGAGATGGAATAAATAGCCCTAATGCTATTGTTACAGCTATCACCAGTGAAGTCTATGCAAGTTTCTTCACAGTACAAATTGAACTAGATTCCGAGATACATCTTTTTCTGACTACCTTATGTTTCCAAGATGCTGACCTGCTTGTTAGGAATAGCCATATTTAGTCACAGTCTTTACACAAAGGTCTGCAAGGAGTTGTAATACAGAGCTCTCGTGCTCATTCAACAAAACAGCAGCAATGGGAGAGCAGATGCTACTGCTTGGACACCAATAAAAAAGGGTCATTATCACTATGTACAATGATTAAAAAAAAAAAAAAAAGACACAGCTTTTATCTAAGAAAGCAGACGAAAAAGAAACAGTATCTATTTTTAAACCATCTAGAGTATTTACTGGAGGAAAAGTCTCATATCCCCAGTAAATAGTTTCTTCTCTGGGATCTTTGTTAAAAAACAGAATACTATTTTGTTCAATTCTTTCAATTCAAAACAGTATTTTTTTATTTTCAGGCAAGTCATTTTCTTATCCCTTTATGTCTGTCCGCTAACATAAACAGCCAGACTCTCAAACACTAACCTTTTATTACACTGCAATTAAAATAGTAGCTAAAACCATACCAAAACCATGCAGTCTAACTTACTCTGTCTGTCCACATGACCAAAGTGCCTAGAAAGAATGCCAGTTAGATTTTATTTAATCACTGAAGGCAAGAGTAAATTCCAAGTAAAAGGTGACAGATCAGGTGAAAAAAAGTTACATTTTAACCTCAACCCCTAAGATTACATTTGATATCATGTTGTTTTAGTATCAATGAAGACACCTGCACAAAGAATCTCTGTGCACACAGAGAAGGGAATAAATGTAAATATTTTCAAAGCAAAAAACTTCAGGATATAAATATCTCACATTCAAAAAGCTGAAAAGGATACCGTATATTTAAAGTTGAGAAACAAGTGCATATCCACAAGTAACATTTAAGTCTGTAATTAATTATAACATCATGGTCCTACAGATTCCATACTCTCTATATCACATTCTATTTTGGGCCCACAACATGACAATGTGTGTATGTCACTAATGCTGAGAATGACGTTTCTGATATATTTAATATCTCAGTTATTGATTTAGACTGCTCGGTGGATACCTGATACATACAGCATTTCCATAACACAGTGAAATACAGAATTAAACAAGAGGTAGCTAAGGTTACCCTGGTTGGGAACGGTTTCAGAAAGACTGAAGCATATCTAAGGAAAACAAAAAAAGATTAGGGTTGGCTGAGCTGGCAATCTATTTCCAAAGAGGAGTTCTTGCAAGGGAGGTTTGTATTTACTGATGCTTAAAAACTGGAGGAATGTTGTTTTAAAATGCAGTTTTTGAACACATACTGTTTCCAAAGTATTTTGGGACTATTAACTGAAACTCATTCAGTCAAGATGAATTAGGAGGCAACAATGTTAAGACATTTAAATGCATAGAACCAAAACAATTATACTGTAGTACTTCAGTTTACTCTCAAATGCACAGTAAAGAAAAACTTATAGGAATATATTCACATGATACACAATTGAGAAGGCATATGCCTGAACTCTGTTAATCTGTCTCTTATGTAGCCATAGAATATTGATATCTCAGTCATGTAATAAAAAATTGACTACCCATTTCCTGTGGAAAAATAGGAAGTATTTAATGTGCTCACCTACAAAGCTGACTGCCTCCTCATGATCTACGGCAACTTTTTTTTTTTAATACTTATCGAGACAGTAAGTACAGCAGTAAAGATACAATGGAAAGTAAAACGAGAAGTTGGGAGAGCGATGCTACCACATGGTGACAAGAGCACTGCCTGCAGCTCACTACCCCTCAATAAGGGGCTTCTCCTGTGCTGGGTACTGCTGTAAAGAAACGTCACAGGTTCAAAGCACCTTGAATCAAACTGGGCCCCTCTGAAGGCTACCAGTTTTGCAGATTTTTCATTAGGAAGAAGGTTTAAAGGCACCATCTTGCAGATAGTTCAAGGACTCCACCTGTAGAAGTAGTAAGGAATCCTCTAACACCTTGCCAACCATGCTATGAACATAACAGAAATCTAACGCCGCACAGAGGACCACTGCCTGGCTCCGTGTGGTGCGTCCCAGTCCACTCCATACAGCGCAATCCATTCTGTCATGCAGAGAAAACAACAATCGGCAGCAAAATAAAATGCCAAAATAAACGGAAGGACGGCATTTTAAGGAAGAGAAATTAAAGCAAGGAAGAAATTTTTTTTAAAAAAAACAATAATAATTGAAAAAATCCTCAACTTAAAGACACTCCAGTGCACAACAGTAATGGTAATTTTAATGATTTTTACATGGCCTTGTTTTACTACATAGATTTTAAGCATTATTGATCTGACTACGTGGTCAGGTTGCCACCAGCTGAATTCAAACTTGAGGCTTCTCTGAGGCCTTCAAGCCATCACTGTTGACATGGACTAAAAACATTTGCATTAAGTTTCAAAAGTCGGTTAAAGCATTATGTTGCAGAATTTTATTTTATATATGCTTAATTTTACTTTGTGAGCATCCTAGTAATCTATTACATGTGCTGCTACGTTTGCATTCTCAATTAATTTCTAACAGAATAAACACTCAGGGATAAATTCTTTAAAACATTATTTAGGACAAACTATTCTAGGATTTTTGATCCAACAAAAGTGGGCAATTTTTTTTCCTTTTATGACAGAGTAAGCACAAGAATCTTACTGTATACTTCTCAGATTAGACTGCACATATTCTTTCTGGTTTTATTTTAGAACCACATGCCTCCCTCCAGGCGATTCCATACATCACTACAAATCCTTATGCAATTTTATCCTGGGTTCTATATTTATCAAGACACCTCATCTTAATAGCAATGTTCTTCCCTTAGCAGGAACTGGGCTTTTAAAACAGATTGCAGAGACACCCCCACAAAAATTCCCATTCTAACACAATTCACCAATGTCTCACAATTTAAAGCACTTACACATAATTTATAGATTAAACAACAGTTCCTACAAAGAAATACCCTACTTTTTTTAACTATTTGGTGACAGAATTCAAATGTCACATATATACCAAAAATCCTTCACATGCAGTTATTATGCACAGCTTGCCTTCCTAAACAACATCATCTATTATACAAAATATTCAGAAATACACAGAGTGAGCAAGCGTGGGCTAAAAGTAGTGTAAGCGTAACTTAAGTCACAAAGTGGTCCTAGATACAAAGGATGTGTAAAAAACCATCAAAATCCCAGAGCTACGCACTTATTCCTTCCACTGCTCTGAACAAATTGTTTCAAATGATTTAAACAAAGTGCTGCTTTTGACATGCATGCAACTGATTACATGTGTTTTGAAGCACGTAACAAGGGCCGCTGACAACACCATGAACATGTTTTACACATGTTTATGTCAGAGACACCAATCAAGTAAAAATATGTTAAACAGGTAACATGCTTATAGTTTTGCAAATCATCTATTGATTTGGGTTGGAAATGTTACTGAAGTGAAAACCATGCACAACATATCAGAACTTGTCTAAAACAACTCTAACTCAACATTCATCTTTTTGGTGACACAGTGCACATCTCAAAGTGTCACCAGGAAACACAGACAGGACTTCAGAACTTCTAAAACCACTTTTATCAGCTTCCAAGGCCGTGAGTCCAGAGACTTCTACTAAAACTCTGATAAACTTACAGCTGTATTTAATTTAAGCACTCTCCCTAGATTATTCTATGAGCTGTGACACTTTCCAAGTTCTCTGTAGCCCTGGGATTTGTTAAGAGGTGCTCCAGTGGATTATTTTGCCTTTTCTGTAGGGCCAGAATCAAAAGGGTCTTCCCTGAACAAAACTGGTGCTTGGGGAATCCTTTACGTTACTCTGGGTTCTTTAAACAGTGTTAGGCAATAGTTCCAAAATTATGCATTTTAAAAATAATTTTTTGTGGTTGTTACATATGTAGTCCCAGAAAACTAATCTAAGCTCCAATTTTGATCATTAGAAGTATTTTATGCACAGTTGCTTGGAATAACAGCTCTTATATCATTGCGACAACAAATCACCACTACCCTGTGTGACTATCTTTGCTTCTCTTAAGGATCATTAACATCGGAAAACTGGAAAAAGGTGCACATTCAATGCAGTTCAAGGCAAAATACAACATTTAACACAGTCCAAAAGAGTACTGTTTCAAGAAACACATTGTAAATAAAATGAGAATTTCAGAAATATCAGGCAAAAAAAAAAAAAGGCACAAAGGGTTCACACAGAATCACAGAATGTTAGGGATTGGAAGGGACCTCAAAGGATCATCTAGTCCAATCCCCCTGCCTGAGCAGGACCATCGAGATTAGACCACACAAGAACGCGTCCAGGTGGGTTTTGAACATCTCCAGAGAAGGAGACTCCACAACCTCTCTGGGCAGCCTGTTCCAGTGCTCTGTTACCCTTACTGGGAAGAAGTTCTTCCTCATGTTTAAGTGGAACCTCCTATAGATTCATAGATTCATAGATTTCTAGGTTGGAAAAGACCTTAGAGATCATCGAGTCCAACCATCCCTAATCCCCATTAAACCATATCCTCAAGTAGCTCATCCACCCTATTCTTAAACACATCCAGGGATGGGGACTCAACCACCTCCCTGGGCAGCCTATTCCAGTGGCTGACAACCCTTTCAGAGAAGAAATACTTCCTAACATCCAACCTGAATCTCCCCTGACTAAGCTTATGCCCATTTCCTCTTGTTCTATCACCCGTCACTAACGTAAAGAGTCCTTCCCCTACCTCCCCACCATCTTTTCTCAAGTATTTATAGGCCGTAATCAGGTCTCCCCTCAGCCTCCTCTTCTCCAGGCTAAACAGCCCCAACTCCCTCAGCCTCTCTTCATAAGTTTTATTTTCCAGCCCCTTGACCAGTTTAGTCGCCCTTCTTTGGACTCGCTCCAGGAGCTCAATATCTCTCTTAAAGCGAGGGGCCCAAAACTGGACACAATATTCCAGGTGCGGCCTCACCAGTGCCGAGTACAGGGGCAGGATCACTTCCCTGCTCCTGCTGGTCACACTATTCTTGATACACGCCAGTATCCCATTGGCCTTTTTGGCCACCTGGGCACACTGCTGGCTCATATCAAGCCGGTAGTCAACCAACACCCTCAGGTCCTTCTCCGCCAGGCAGCTCTCCAGCCACTCTTCCCCGAGCCTATAGCGATGCTTGGGGTTTTTATACCCCTATGTTCCAGCTTATATCCGTTTCCCCTTGTTCTGTCATTGGATGCCACTGAGAAGAGCCTGGCTCCATCCTCATGACAGTCACCCTTTACATATTAATAAACATTAATGAGGTCCCCCCTCAGTCTCCTCTTCTCCAAGCTAAAGAGACCCAGCTCTCTCAGCCTTTCATCATAAGGGAGATGCTCCACACCCTTAATCATCTTTGTGGCCCTACGCTGGACTCTCTCAAGCAGTTCCCTGTCCTTCTTGAACTGAGGGGCCCAGAACTGGACACATATTCCACATGCGGCCTCACCAGGGCAGAGTAGAGGGGGAGGAGATGGTTTGTTAACCATCGTTACAAGCATTATCTATTATTATTTTGAGCATGGTCAAATACAATTTATGTATTTAAGATCTCCAGGACTGGAATCTAACCTCTTCTTATCCGGAAGAATTGTAGCACATTGCTACGCAGGCAGTAGTAGAAAAGGTAAGACAAAGAGAATCAATTAGACTACAGTCATGTAACGGAAATATTAATAAGAACAGACCAGAAAAATGCTGTTAGTAATTTGTGTTTTCCTCTTTACTTCAGGTAAGCAGTATCAGATATTTAAGTACCAACTAATGCTTCCACAACCCTAGGGACAGAATACTGAAACAAAATCACGCTTATCAGCCCCAAACAGACAGGGCTTTGCACACACACAACTTCATGTATGTGCTAGTAATGACTCCGGTCAGTCTCATACAGAAAACAGCGACTTGGCACAAAACATAACACTCTGCAGGGATGGCAACTTTTCAGAGGCCCATCAAATTATATTCTTTCTGAAGCTAGTGACTAAATACATCCAAAAAAACCAACTCAGCAGGGGCGGGAGATGCTGCCTCTGGCAGCTTGTTGCTTCTTGGAATTTTCTTACCATTTGCTGTTTGTGCACGTACGAGATCAACGCTACGGTCCCTTGGCAAGTTCCAATTTTAGCTGGAGTGGGGAGGCAGGAGTCATTGCCTCTCAAAATGCTACAGCCTCCCAATGTGTGCCCTTCCAAATTCACTGGCACGCCCTTTGGCAGTCACGTACTTGATTCTTGACCCTGATAAAGGTAACCTAACTGACTGCAGAGCTGACTTGTGATAAACAGCACACTTTAACCAAAGAATTCTAACAGCTTTGGGTCATATAATGTCACATTAGTATTGCAAACTGTAAACTCTGAGGTAATAAAGACACAGTAGACAATACTGCAAGTCTCATCAACATTACAATTTATATAACATTGTGGCATTTGAATTACATTACCAGAGAGGAGAAGCAGCTTGTACAGTATCACTGCAGTGTGTACATTTTTGACGTGGCTGTGTTGGTTAGGATAACAGAAGAAACGCTTTCAGTGAACTTCAACATAAACCTCAGTTTTAAGTTACACTGGTAAAACAAAAGCTCTTACCTCCCCTCCCTGTCTTTTTTCTCCCCTTTATACAAGCTGACTAGCTAATTTCATTTGAAAAAATTGATCCAGATTTTCCCAGCACAGGCTACATCTGATCTAGGATATTGTCAATGTAGCTTCACTGGTAAATAACAAGTGCAGATAGAACTAACACCTGGTATCTATAAAAAAATTAAAAAATATTATGTTAATTTTGCTATAAAAATCTTTGTACAGTAGAGATTTACGATCAGCACTAAGGACTTACTCCAATATATATTAGCTGTACGTTTCTGAACAGTAGGTCAGCAAACGAAGATGAAGAATGAAAATAACTTCACAAATCCCTCACCGAAGCTCTAAAGAGACACTTAGTATGACAGATTACATCTGAGGTAATCTTACACTAAATATAGAAAGTTTTATTATTAATATGCTACCCACTTAATATCAGCTGTCAGAACAGACAAATGGCAGTGAAAATGCTGATAAAAACTGGGGAAAAAAAGTTTTAAAAAACCCCACCAAACCCAAAATTTATTGCCAGAATAAACAATAACTATGTTAGAAAATGGTAACCAAACATAAGCCACTACAAAATAAAACAGACAACATCCGTACAACTCACAAAGAAAACAGATTAACTGACCCTGCAGGACCTTTGAATCTGCAAAGACTTGTAGACAAGTTTGATTTCATTCACTCTGTGTGGAAGTCAGAAGTGACAACAACCAGTTGTCAGGTGTATAAGTATAAGCAGGTGTAAACCCAAGGCAGCAGCAGATGTGGACTGGAATTACATAAAGATTTAAGAAACTAGATACTGAAGGTATCAGTCTTTAAATTTAGAACAATGAATAGTTTTAGAAGAAGAAAAGAGTAAATACTAGATTTACAGAACTTTAGCTTCGATGCGTTGTTTGCCAGCTACAAAGGTAACTTGCACCTCTGAAGTTGCCTAGAGCAGGGCATAGCTGAAAAAGTTATGACTACTTTGATAGGCTACTTTTACTGAGACTAATGGAAAACCTAAACAGAGTTATCAACTTCGACTACATAAACTAAACAAACAGCAAGTATTTACAATGAAGGCTTTGATTCCACAACGAAGCTATTAATGGTTGTTACATCTTGCTTAGGACAAGAATAAGAATTTACTCAGTGGTTCAAATTATGCTCACATCAGAGTCCCATACAGATATGAAACTGATCTTAGCGACAGGACTTTTTAAATATAATGTAATGCTACTGAAAAATGTCACATACCTAAACATAAAATATTCTGTTGGCTCTCTGCAGCATGGAGATACATTGTCACTTTGTATGCTTCACTTTGTTAAGTGTTTTAACTACCTACCTCCCATTTGGCAGCAATTCATCCTTATGACTCAACAGCAAAGACTATATCACCAAGGGAAGATGGGAAGCACTGCTACTTTGGCTCTATCACTGTTCCTCACAGCTTTTACAATCCAGTTCCGCTTTCAGTCGATTAGCTTCAATGTCATGCTCTGCACGGCCAGTTCTCAGGTAGTTTTAAAAAGCTCAATACATCAATTACAGCAACATGGAGTACAGGACCTATGGAGAACTTTTGCCTGCAACTACAATAGCTTCTCCAACAGAGTTTTTACTGGAAAGCTCAAAAGTTTAAATTGAATAAACTACCTAACGTTTGCAGAGCCCAGCAATTTACTGTCTCCAAAAATGAACCAATTAAATAAGGTGTAGACTTTTGGAGTTTCCCCAAAGAATCAAAAAGTGTACTTGTGGGACTGCCCATGCATTACATGGAAGCTACTCCACAAATACATCAGCACTAGAACTAAATTGCTTCACTCAACACCCTCTAAAAGTGATTACCTCCTGCATTTGACACTTTTCATACATAACTACGTACACATCTACTTATGCAAGAGTCGCATACGTACATGAAATTGGTCTCAACAACAGGACTTTTTAAGTACAATAAAATGCTGCGGAAAAATGTCACGTAACTAAACGTAAAATCATATTCTGTTGGCTCTTTACAACAAGGAATACATTTCCAGTAGGATTTCTAGTGGAATAATGGATGCCTTCCTTAGCAGGAGCTGTATAAAGAAAACCAAAGTTTTAACATGTGCTGTCCAAGGAATCTATTAGTTAATCTATTCAGAAACATGCTCATTTTAAAAAATTGGAGTTTCCTAAGGAGATGTTGCTTAGAAATTCTCCACAACTAAGACTGCAATATAAAAAAAAAAAAAGTAACCTGTACTGTAGAATCATAGAACAGTTTGGGTTGGAAGGGACCTTAAATATCGTCTAGTTTCAAGCCCCCTGCCATGGGCAGGGACACCCTCCACTACACCAGGTTGCTCAAAGACCCATCCAACCCGGCCTTGAACACTTCCAGGGATGGGGCATCCACAACTTCTCTCTGTTCTTGACTCAAGAATAAAGGTTGCTATTTACCGGCCTGCAGTTCAGTCTGTTCAATATGTGCCAAGTCACAAGACACTGAAGCATAGAAACTGTTGAATACTTTCAAAACTTCCTAGACATAAGTACATGAACAGCACTGCAAGAACAAGCTGACCTTCTCCCCCCATCTCACCTAAACCCTTTGGCCTAAAAAAGTTTAGGTCTTCCAGTCTTGAAATACTTAACCAACTCTAATTGACAGTAACTTGTCCAAAGGAAGAACAGGCAAAAGTTCACTAGGTCCATGAAAAGAATAAAGTTGGGAAGCATACCTGTATTTTGGAACTTGCAAAGATAATTTTGTAAATAATAACTATCTGTCCTCAAACATAACCTTCTGAGTGCACACAGACGCTCCACAGCAAACTACATTCTAACATCCGTAGCACACATTTTGAACATACTAAGAGGAAATCTTCCTAACTGTTACACGTGATGCATTTCAGACAAAGCACGCGACACGAAAGAACTATTTTTGTGCAATGTTCTTTTTTAAGGGGAAAAAAAGCGCATGACTGTCTAGCAGCACCTGATAAGAAGACTGGGCATGGTGGAAGGAAGACAAGCTCTGAAAGTCACCAGCAAAACGAGGAGCTCGGTGAAGGCTGTGTGCTCCTGAAAGCCACGCAGGTTCACCAGGCTGCACGGCCAGGGATGTCAAGTGAACGAGGGAAACGCTCGGCGCTAAGGCAGCCCCCCGCCTCCTGCCGTTGCAGAAAACAGCAGAAGGCAGCGAGGCGAGGCAGGACCAGTTTAAGCGGCGCAGTGCCGAGCCCCCCCCAGGCTGCTGCCCGGGGGGCCGGGGACCCGCCCGACCTGCCGGCCGACCCGAGCGATGCGAGGCTCGCAGCCGAGTCCCGCCGCCCACAGCTGAGGCGGACCAGGTCCGACCGCCACGGTCACCGGCCCGCAGGCCGCTCCTCCGCGCCGGCCGACTCCGGGACCCGCAGTCCCGCGCCGCCTCCAGCGCCAGGCCCCGGCCCGGCCCGGCCCGCCGGCGGGAGGCGAAGCTGCCCGAGCGGGGATGCTGCCGCCCTACCTGAGCCAGGACCGTGGGGAACACGCCCGGCCGCCCGCTGGAACACGCCGCCAGGGAGCCTCCCCCGACCAAGGCGGCGGCAGCGGCGACCTTCCAGCTGGACGGACGCCGCTGGCTGCGAGGGGGCCGCAGCTCGGCGAGCCGCCCCCTCAGCGGAGCGCGGGCGCCAGCCACCAGCGCCGCTCTCCACGCCGCCATCTTCCCGGAAGCCGCCGTGGCGCCGCCGACATCGAACCGGCCCTGCTGCCGCCGGGCGCATGCGCAGGGCCGGGCCCCAAGCCCGTCTCCCGGCGCGGCTGCGTCCGGCTGGGATAGTGCTGTCCCCGGCGAGCGGGAGGGAAGCTGCCCGCCAAAACCGGAGGGGACGGCCCTGGCAGAGAGGTAACGCAGGCAGAGGTGCGCAGGGACCTGCCACAGTGACCGGCGCCGCAGGAGGCGCGCCCGGCTGCCGGCCCCGTCACCTCGAGCCTGGGAACCACGGGGGGTGAAGGGGGGCGACAGGGCCCCCGCTTCAAGTGTTTCGCTGAAAACAGCTCAAACGGAGGGTGCAGAGGCCCTGCGCGGCCGGCCCGGGCCTCTGCGGCTGTAGCTGCCCCCGGCCCTTCCTCTGAGATGGAGAGGGCCTGCCCGGGGCCGGGCTTGCCCGCCCGGTTCATGGTGGCGAGGGAAGGCGGTGGCAGGGGTCGGGCGTTTTGTTCGCCTCGGGAAAGGGACCACCGAAGGCCTTGCCTGTGCGGTCGGGAGCGAAAAGCGGCGACGCTTGTAGGAGTCTTCCGGTCCCCAGGGTGCCTCTTTGCCACCTCTGCGCGTCTCTCGCAGAGCGCAGGCTCACTCACTGACCACACGCTTCTTGCAGGGCTTTAAGCCGCTGCTGAGTAACGCGAAGAGCAGTGGGTCGCGAAGGGGGTTTGAAGCCCCGTGGTGGGCCCAGTGTATGGAGCGGGGCGGGTTTGGTGGGCTGCGCTCGCGGGGCTGGCGGCTGACCTGGCGCCGGGTGCGAAGCGCTGAGGGGTTTCTGAGCGCTGGAGGCATGGCGGAGGGATGCACCGCTCTGTGTTTGTTCCAGAGGAGAAACAGCAAAAGCACGAATAAGTTCAGAACATCCTTTTCAAGGACAGAGTAGAGTTTCTCGTGAAATACAGGTGACCGAAGATAACTGTTTACAGAAACCGTCATGGCAGAGGTGATAACTGAAAAAGATTGCAGATTGACTTGACCAGCAGTAATCGAGTAATCACTTGTGTCAAAGACAACTGTTCATTGTCAATGCTTCAAAGTGCTTTTTCGTCCACTACTGTATTTTTAGCAGTATTAGATTGAACCAGTTGATGATGCTCAAATGTTAATTAGTTGATCACATTGGGCCATCTGGGAATTAATGATACGGTCAAGCAAAGTAAAGTAGAGAGGAAACTAAATGTCATTTGTAGGTTGGCAGTGCTAGTATCCATGTTTTCAGACTAATTCACCTAGTAGCTCCATGTGAATGTGGGAAAAAACTGGGGAGAGAACTGCTGCATTCAATTTCCCATTATTTTGGTCTTCGGTTAAAGGCCTTCAGAAAGTACTCAGTCCATTTTAGCAAACTGTATCTTTCACCTTTCTGATACAACAGCCAGTACTGTGTTGTCAACATTACAAATGCTGCAGTACAGGCTCTGAAACATGGAAATGCCTTTTTGCCCTCTATCCACTGACAAACGATGATCAGCCATCAGTGCCACTAAAGTAATTTTAGTTCATTCTCCCTCCCTGACCTGAATTCAGAGTAATGAAATCAGTTTCATAGATGGTAATTTCATTCATCTTACTAATGGCATCTCAGAATTTAGCCAGTCTTCCATTAGCATGTGTTGTTCAGTGAGTGTCATTCTGTGAAGTGTTTGGGACATCGTCAGGAATGTGCCACCTGAGTTCTTAGCAGGATACAAACCCTTCAAAAACACCTTCTCTGGGCAACACAAATGACTGCTCATTGCAAAATCACCCAAGAGCGCAACATGCAGGGTGAATGGTTTTCATCTCCTTAGACTAATGTACATTGCAAAAATCTTTTTCCTATCCCCAGAGACCTAGAAAGTAACTTTTACAGGAAAATCCTTTCTAATCCCCAGATACTGGAAAACATAGCAGCAAAATCACTGTATCGTCGTACCCAAACACACACTGTAAAATCCCACTTCTGCTGTAGAGATGTAAAACTTGCAGCAAATTCCTGTCCCCTATTTCTACTTCCCTTTAGATAGACAAAATATTTTTCTTCCCAGTCTTACAGTTCGACACAGAGTATTTGCACAAACACATTAAGAGTACTTCCCTTTCTGTGTCAGCCAATAACAAGTACTTTATGAATGGTGGCAACATCCCAGAAGTATTATAAAGGATGGCTGACAGATTTGAATTCTGAATGCCAGATCCCTTGATGTTGAACACAACACGACCACCACACAGGTAAGGAGGTTCAGTTCAGCACTCTGCCAGGCATTTTCAGTTTTTCTTTGAGTAAGTACGTATAAGTAGGTCATTTGTCTTTCCTCAGATGACATTCCCGACTGGAATAGATACAGCTGCAATGTGAATGGAGAGGTATTCTCATATGACTGCAAGCACGCAATGCTGATGGGGAAGTTGAATGTCCTTAGCCACCCCTTCTTTCCCTGCAGCAAATTCACCCAGTGCGTACAGGGTCCAGGAGCGCAAGGCTACCGCTGCACTGATGTGACTCACACCTGTGTTGCCATAACCAGGCTAGTAAGTTTGTGGGTGCTAGAACATATGCCTAAGTAGCTGGAAAACCCTTGGCTATTAAGACACAGTCCTGTTTCACCTGATGCAGTATCACTGCAGGGTAGTTTTTGACAGAAAGCAAAGATCACTGTAGTCGATAGAAATGACACTGACAGTCTGCTAAATGTAACAGGAGTTTCATCAGAAAAATTGATCTTCATGGTGACAAATGTCATCAAGTACTATGCCCTGTCATGCTAAAATGTTAGGTTAGAGGCTTCCTTTCCCATCCTGCACAGTTTGTTCTTCCTTGGCTCTTGTAAGCAGAAATCATTATGTTTAGCATTAACAAGTGCTTTCTACATATTTATTGACTTCAGACTTTGTTCTAGAGATGTTTGCATTGCTGAAAGTTTACAAAAGCAAATGAAAAGCCTAATAAAGTATTTTCTTAAATGTTTAAGAATGTACTTTTCCCTGTAAGATTCTATGTTCCACTGGATTTTTACATAACAATGCTTAAACGCAGTCATTCCTTGTTAGGCATAATGAACATAATGTGAAGTCACATCAAAAGACGAAAACATGCTACCATGAAATAAAACCCTTGTGACTCCTGTGATTCTTAGGAAATCATGTTTGGCAGAAACTTCATTTCTTCCAAGTTGTGTTACAAAGTCAAAAGCAAAAATTAAAAATATCAAGTAAACCTACAGCTCCACATGCCTGAAGGTCTGCTTCCACGTCTCAGTGTCTTTTAAGAACGTTAGGCCAAGTTCCAACAGGGATTCACTCTCTGCTAGAACTCCAATCCCATCAAGGGCATTAGGCTTAATGCCAGTATTCGTTTACTGTTGTAACAGCTTAAATTAACTCCTGTTACATTCAATCTAAATCCTTTCTTACTATTTCAGATAGAGTAAGAGTTGAGAGATGGATTCAGTCATCCAGTCTGAGGGCCACCCATTGTGCTCGTCTGTCTTTTGGGACTTCAAATGCTGCATAAATTGGTTTGGGGAAGGCAATGACCAGCCAGTTGTGAATTGAGGGAGGGACTGGCAAGACACCTTTTATATACATGACCCCATTTCACGAGATATAGCGTGGGGGTGGTCTGACTTATTTACCTTATGTTTGACAGTATATATTTGACAGTAAGCTCCAACCAAAAGTAAGATTTTAGTGGGCTGGGCACTGTGCTAACAATGTTTCGGATACTTTCCTGAAGGAGCTGAACAGACAAGCTAATCAAAAGACAGGAAATATCACTGCTTGGTTTTGTAAGTGAGCAACTGGACCATAGATGAAATTCTGCCCAAAGTCAGGCAGAAGACTGGAACGGAAGGTCTCACAAAGCCAGGCCTTCTTTAGCCCCTTCAAAATTACATTGGTCCTCATAAGAACATAACTTGCATTTTACTTTAACAGGTGTGAAAGCAATCTGTGTGCCTATGATAACAAGGAGAACACTGAAGCAGATAAGGGTATAAACACAAGGAAGACAACTTTTGTTAAAAGTGGTGAAACAATCCTAGTGCAGTTTGAAAACTAGAGGGTGATCGGGTAAAACTGGACAGTCATTAAAATTAGTCAGCTGATACCTTGATCTCTATCCAGAATCTCAGAGGTCCTGTACCAAGGTTGTTTATGGTGAAGGCTGGGAGTTGACTTCAGGGCTTTCCAAAGCTGCTTTGTATGCTAGAGAGACCATTATTCTTAGACTTACAGAATCATAGAATCATAGAATGGCATAGGCTGGAAGGGACCTTAGAGATCATCTAATCCAACCTCCCTGTCATGGGCAGAGACGCCTCTCAACTAGACCAGGCTACTCAAGGCTCCGTCCAACCTGGCCTTGAACACCTCCAGGAAGGGGGCATCCACAACGTCTCTGGGCAATCTATTCCAAAGTCTTACCACCCTTGTACTGAAGAATTTCTTCCTAAGATCTTATCTAAATCTGTTCTCCTTCAACTTAAACCCATTTCCCCTTGTCCTATCAGTGGATACTCTTGTAAACAGTCCCTCCCCAGCCTTCCTGTAAGTTCCCTTCAGGTATTGGAAGGCAGCTATTAGGTCCCCCCGAAGTCTTCTCTTTTCAAGGCTGAACAATCCCAGCTCCCACAACCTGTCCTCGTAGCAGAGGTGCTCCAGCCCCTGGATCATCTTTGTGGCCCTCCTCTGAACACGCTCCAACAAATCTATGTCTCTCTTATGGTGGGGACACCAGAACTGGACGCAATATTCGAGGTGGGGTCTCACAAGAGCAGAGTAAAGGGGAAGAATCACGTCTCTTGACCTACTGATCACGCTTCTCTTGATACATCCCAGGATGCAGTTGGCCTTCTGGGCTGCATGAGCGCACTGCCGGCTCATGTTGAGCTTCTCATCTGTAAACACCCCCAAGTCCTTCTCTTCAGGGCTATTCTCAACCCAGTCTGTGCCCAGTTTGTAGTTGTGCCTAGGATTGGCCCGACCTAGGTGAAGGACCTTGCATTTTGACTTGTTGAAGCTCATGCAGTTTGCACTGGCCCAATTCTCAAGCCTATCAAGGTCCCTCCAGATGGCATCTCTTCCCTCAAGTGAGTCCACAGCACCACACAACTTGGTGTCATCGGCAAACTTACTGAGGGTGCACTTAATGCCATCATCCATGTCACTGACAAAGATGTTGAACAGCACTGGACCCAGAACAGACCCCTGAGGAACACCGCTTGACACTGCTCTCCATGTAGACATCGCACCATTGACCAGAACTCTTTGAGTGCGACCATTCAACCAGTTCTTTATCCACCGAGTGGTCCGTCTCTCAAATCCGTGTCTCTCCATTTTAGAGACAAGAATGTCATGCGGGACAGTGTCAAACGCCTTGCACAAGTCCAGGAAAATGACATCTGTTGCTTTACCCACGTCAACCAGCGCTGTAGCTTTGTCGTAGAAGGCCACTAAAGTAGTCAGGCACGACTTGCCCCTAGTGAAGCCATGTTGGCTGTCAGCAACCACTTGGTTATTTTTTCATAGAATCATTTTTTCGTAGAATCATAGAATAGTTTGGGTTAGAAGGGACCTTTAAAGATCATCTAGTTCCAACCCCCCTGCAATGAGCAGGGACATCTTCATCTAGATCAGGTTGCTCAGAGCCCCATGCAACCTGACCTTAAATGCTTCCATAATTTCTACCCATCCTTCCTCCACAAGAAATAAAACCAAACAACAAACAGATGAGAGATCAGTTTCAAGGAAGCCAAAATACCGTTGTCTGATGAAGAAGCCTTAAGATGACAATGTGCTGCTATTTTACAGAAAGTCCAGTTATTTTATAGGCTTTGGAGATGATGGAAATGGAACTAATTACCAGACAGTCAACATTCATCCACTAGTAAGACTGAAAATACATGTGAACATTTTGTGGCTAGATAGTACTGTTCAGCTCATAAATAGTTTGCAGCAATCTTTGCATTGAGGACCTAGGCCATAAATATAGCTTATCTTCAGATATTTTCAACATGGTAAAGTTACTTGAAAGCTTATCATGATAGAGTCCATTTAAAAGGAGAAGAATTAAAATTTATCTAAGATATGTGTCCCCAAATACCTCTCATAGCATTAATTTATATTGACCTTTCTAACACACCAACTGTCTTCCCACAGTGTTCCAATGTAGTTAGCTGAAAAACACCTTGCTGGCATATGTAACACACTCCCTCAAATTTCAGAAGAATTACTTTTTCAAGTCAAATTGAAAAATCAGAAAAAAGTTGAAAGCAAAATTCTTATTAAAAAAAATAAACTTGAGAATTGAAGATACTAGTAATGTAATTTGAAGGATTTTAAAATACAGTTTCTAAGTTGACAGTCACCTTTTTATGATAAATATTTTATTTGTAAAAGAAACGCAGACTGTTGAAATTCTGCTTTTATGTGAATAAAAAAATGCAGGTCAAAACTGACACTCTTGTGAAGGAACATGCTTTTTTTTTTTTTTAATTTGAAAAGTATATTAATTATGGCTCTCCAAGGTAGACTGCAGGTCTCAATTCTGTGAAGTTACATATATTATGCCTAGTTTTAAGCATTTTTAAAAGTTCTGTGGTCTGAAGCAAAGCTACTCCTGCATAAAATTAACTGTATACATAAGTCTTTGAAGACTGGGGGCTTGCTTGCTTGATGAGAACTGTGGTTCAACTGCTGTTTTATCTTTTAATGATAAGGTCCCATGGCACTTTTGCAAGAATAATAGAGGTCCCACGGACCCCTGAAAAAACATTGTAAGTAATGGAATTAAATTATGTACTTTAGTGACTAATATTTTCTTCATGGTTGCAGCTGAGTAAGTTATACTTCATTTTTCTTCCCTTCCAAACATTCTTCTGTAGTGTTACTAGCACTGATTAAAAAGATAGACCCACAACCAACTGAAATCTTATCATTTTGACTTTTTACATATATCTTTATATAGAATCATAGAATCATAGAATGGTTAGGGTTGGAAGGGACCTTAAAGATAATCTAGTTCCAACCCCCCTGCCATGGGCAGAGAAATCCTCCACTACACCAGGTTGCCCAAAGCCTCAGCCAACCTGGCCTTGAACACTTCCAGGGATGGGGCAGCCACAACTTCTCTGGGCAACCTGTTCCAGTGCCTCACCACCCTCAATGTAAAAAATTTCTTCCTTATATCTAATCGAAACCTCCCCTCTTTCAGTTTAAATCCATTGCCCCTTGTCCTATCACTACACGCCCTTGTCAAAAGTCCCTCTCCAGCTTTCCTGTAGGCCCCCTTTAGGTACTGGAAAGCTGCTATAAGATCACCCCGGAGCTTTCTCTTTTCCAGGCTGAACAGCCCCAACTCTCTCAGCCTGTCTTCACAGCAGAGGTGCTCCAGCCCTCGAATCATCTTTGTGGCCCTCCTCTGGACTCGTTCCAGTAGCTCCATGTCCTTCTTATGTTGGGGACTCCAGAGCTGAACACAGTATTCTAGGTGGGGTCTCATGAGAGCTGAGTAGATGGGCCGAATCACTTCCCTCGACCTGCTGGCCACGCTCCTTTTGATACAGCCCAGGATACGATTTGCTTTCTGGGCTGCCAGCGCACATTGCCGGCTCATGTTGACCTTCTCATCCACCAGCACTCCCAAGTCCTTTTCCTCAGGGCTGCTCTCGATCCATTCTCCGCCCAGCCTGTACTTGTGCTTGGGATTGCCCTGACCCACGTGCAGGACCTTGCACTTGGCGTTGTTGAACTTCATGAGGTTCACACAGGCCCACCTCT
Source organism: Tauraco erythrolophus (assembly GCF_009769465.1). Taxonomy (NCBI): domain Eukaryota; kingdom Metazoa; phylum Chordata; class Aves; order Musophagiformes; family Musophagidae; genus Tauraco; species Tauraco erythrolophus. Next base: position 116,300,465 of record NC_141465.1, on the reverse strand, counting down.
CCAGCCTGTCAAGGTCCCTCTGAATGGCATCCCTTCCCTCCAGCGTGTCCGCAACACCACACAACTTGGTGTCATGTGCAAACTTGCTGAGGGTGGCCTCGATCCCACTGTCCATGTCTCCAACAAAGATGTTAAATAGCACTGGTCCCAGTACTGACCCCTGAGGAACACCACTCGTCACAGGCCTCCACTTGGACATTGAACCGTTGACCACAACTCTTTGAGTGCGACCGTCCAGCCAATTCCTTATCCACCAAGTGGTCCATCCATCAAAACCATGTCTTTCCAATTTAGAGACAAGGATGTCATGTGGGACAGCATCAAATGCTTTGGATAAGTCCAGGTCGATGATGTCAGTTGCTCTTCCCCTATCCATCAATGCTGTAACCTCATCATAGAAGGCCACCAAATTAGTCAGGCAGGATTTGCCCTTAGTGAAGCCATGTTGGCTGTCACCAATCACCTCCTTATTTTCTATGTGCCTTAGCATAGTCGCCAGGAGGATCTGCTCCATGATGTTGCCGGGCACAGAGGTGAGACTGACTGGCCTGTAGTTCGCTGGGTCTTCTTTTTTCCCCTTTTTAAAGATGGGGGCTATGTTTCCCCTTTTCCAGTCATTGGGAACTTCACCAGATTGCCACGACTTCTGAAATATGATGGATAGTGGCTTAGCAACTTCATCTGCCAGTTCCCTCAGGACCCGCAGATGCACCTCATCTGGTCCCATGGACTTATCCACCTTCAGGTTGTTAAGATGGTCTCGGACGTGATCTTTTCCTACAGTGGGTGGTTCTTCATTCTCCCAGTCCCTGCCTTTGCCTTCTGTGACTTGGGCTGTGCCACTGGAGCTCTTGCCAGTGAAGACTGAGGCAAAGAAGTCATTGAGAACCTCAGCCTTCTCCATATCCCGGGTAGCCAGGTCCCTCGTTCCCTTCCGGAGAGGGCCTACATCTTCCCTAGATCTCTTTTTATCACTGACATATCTATAGAAGTTTTTCTTGTTACCCTATAGAAGTTTTTCTTGTTTTCTTGTATATGTATACGCACATATATATACACATTTATATAGGTATTTTGCGTATAATATATTAATTGTACGATTTCCTGAAATCTTATTAATAATGCTTCCCATGTAAATATAAAATTTTATTGTGAGGCTCTTACTGTATTTCAGGCAGTGTTTCTTTTCTTTCGTTCTCTGAAATCAGTGTGAGCATTGCCATCAATTTTAATTATACCAGTATTTCACCCTAAGTTTTATAGGAAGAGTTGGCAGCAATAACTATAGTTAAGGTTGCCTAACACTTTCCACTGTATAGATTCTGTACTTAAAAAGAGAGAGGGATAGAAATTGTACGTAAGGGTACAATAAAACAAGTCAAGATTAGCAAAGTTAATTTTATCTGTGTTACTTGAAAAACCAGAGGGATTTATTAGGGACTCAGACTCTGTATTTTTAAATGCAACATGACTGATATAATTTTAAATAATTATGTAGTTCCAAAAATGCAATAAAGATGGCAAAGACATTACTTCACAGTATTACTAAAGAAACAAATATAGAATTATCAGTATTTTAACCTGTAAAATATTTTTAAAATATATGTTTTCTGGAAACATTGAAGTAGAAGAAGCATTGTATGCCTTCTTTCTTGTTTCTTTTCCCAGACTGCTGTCTAAAGCTACTGTTAATAACACTTTGTAGTACTACTGTGATTTATTAATGAAAGTTATTTTAAATTATAACATCTTTAATACTGCTGAAGACGGTGAAGTGTATATAATTATTTCTTTGAAAAAGGAATTATAAAACTCTAAATTACTGTTTTCTGTAATGTATTCCATTATTTTAAGTAATGTTTACTTCTTTTGCTCAGAATACCATTTATGATCTTTGATTGCACCAATTTTTGTATGAGCAGGGGAAGGCATGATTATTTTCCAAATATATGTGTTTAGTAACTAAAATTAGTATAGGGTCTGATCTAAGCTAATAGCACGAGTGTGTGGTAGACATACCTTCACTATAAAAGGTTCTGCAGTCCTTTCATAAAAAAGTCAAAAGTCCTAATTCATTGTGGTCAGCAGAGTTTTTCTGTTTCCACTGGTGTCTGCATTTGGCTCTTACAGAGTTGAAAAACAGCTATACTATTTGTGTAAATATTGTGGGCAGTCTTGGTATATTTGCTAGTGAGGACTTCCTTAGTCTGTAGCTACATCAAAAGGGACTATTGGAGCCACTCACAAAGGCATAGTAATAATGGCACTAATAAAAATCGCTGAAGAAACTCTGGACAAAGCTGCTCTTTGGGGTGCAGTCCCTACTTGGCACCATTCAGGTAGGAGCTGTTGGCTGAGTACACCCAGAGGGGATTTCCAGTCCATTATAGGGCCCTCCTCTAGAAAAGAGAAGGGTCTGGAGGAAACTTGAGGGACTTGGTACTCTGCAATATCTGAATGGTGTGTGTCCAAGGAGGCATAAGCTGCACCAAGAGCAGAAAGTCAAGATACAGAGACTGGCTCATGTTCACAAGGCTTAGGGGTTCTCCTGTTCACATGGCATTCATGGGCATTTATGGGTCTTCATGTTCACACAGCTTAGGCACAGCCTCTCTGTATATGGTCTGTAGTTGGAGCACCCCAGAGCACAGCCCGGACACCTGTATGGTGCTGGTTCCAAGTCCCTCAGCTCAGTCCCTCTCTATTTTACAGAGCACAGAAGATGTACCCATACAGTATTAGCCAGGATCCACAGCAAATCAGCTCTAACTTAATTTCTGGGGAAAGGAGACTGGTGAGACTAAACCATGTGTAAAAAAGGTTTGTGCAGAATGGCAACAGTTTGTAAGACATGGATAGGATTCATGTGTCTAAAAATGAATGTCTACATAGAGGTGTCTGCACCTGAACTAATTGCCTTATGCTCTTGTTATAGTCAATGGGGAGAAGTATGCATCTACGCATCATGGGTCATCTCATCCTAAGACTGATGTTTAAAGTGGCTCAGATGAATCTCAACCAAAGAAATACCCATTTCACTCTTTCTGGCTGAAAGGGGAACTGAGATTATTTTAGTTCAGCGGTAAATTTCTGCACTGTAACCTGCTTTTATTTACTGCTTATTGTTGCTGCGGATATCCTTAAAAAGGAACTCTTGCAGGTCTGGTTATCAAACTTGTTGTGCACAAAGGCTGTTGGGATTGGCAACCAAGGAGATGATAGTCAGATGTGGTTTGATTATGGGGTGCCACCCTGATGACAGGTCGAAGCACGGATGCATTACTTCAAGGTGCAGCTCAGGGAAGAATGTCTTATTGCTCTTGCATGTGAGAAGTTGTGATACTCTACCTAAGTACTAACTCGTTACTAGGCTTATGAACATCTGTATTTGGGAACAACAGAATTTACGTATTTTTTGTGTATTGCCTTGTATGAAAAATATGCATATCCTCTGCAGTTCAGACATCACTTTTATCATCTGCTACAGAGAGAGTTCAGAGAGAGCTCACAAAGGCAGATGGTCCAGTATTGCTGAGGCTACCCGCTTAGTTGCCTGTTGTAGTTGAAGGCACTTCGGGGTGCGAGGCTTACCATGCTAGGTGGCCCCTAAGCTTAGCTGAGTGGGGCTCTGTGAGTAGGGAGAGGGCGACTGATGAAAGCAAGCTCTTTATTGTTCTCCACAGCAGCAAGAGGGACTGCCATTTTGACTCACAGGACCTGAGGTCGGCCTGGAACCTCCCACTCCATAAGCCCAGAGAAGCTCCAGCAAGCTGAGGCAGCAGTGGAGGAGTGAGAACCAGCAGGGTCCATAGGTAACCTGCTGGAAACCGGCGAAAGTTTGAGGAACAAGTATTGCATTTTTATATTGATTAAATTTTAGGTTAGCAGTCGCTGTTGAAGACTAAGTAGGATCTAAATGACTTAATGCCCATGCAATCTGTGTCTGTTCTCTTCTCCTCTTTTTATTCTACTCTGCTCCTTAATCTATTTTTATATAATCTCTATTTTATTATAAGTCATATTGTGTGTATTAGGTTTACTTGCTGATCACGAGAAAGTCAACTGCCACTGGTGGTTGGGGAGATAGCAGACTCCCTGCAGGAAGAGCAACAGGGGACTCTGCTACTCTGAAAGGTTGGGGTACCTCATCAAGAACTAGGTATTACAGCATCTGTGAAGGCTCAGTGGAGATTGATTGTCTTCTTTTGATAACATGAAGCGCAGTAGGTGAAATTACTTGTCTAAGATCTTAAAGCAAGGCAGCGACAGAGCTGGAAATAATCCCTGAAGGCAAGGGCTATTTGTAACATATTTTCTGCTGATACTGTGTTATTTGGATGGTTTCCAGTTGATTATTGCAAATTAAAAAAAATAATAAAATTTCTGCATTACTGAACTTTTGGGGTCCACATTTGATTTTAAATCCAAGGATGTCTCTGTCTGTCTGACGCTACTACTCATCTACTGTCTTACATCCACCTTACATGTAATTTTTAAATTTTCCTAGCTGTAACTCCACTGATTCTAATTTGTCGTAACTTACATTCTGAAGAGACAGGACAGACTATGGTCCAATAAAAGCAAGTAACAACAAGATTTAAGAAAGCAATTGCTAAAGCATGGTGGGAACCTCTATTGTTAGTTAACTTTATGACTTATTTAGTGCACCCACCTTATTCTACTTCCTTGGTATCTAAATGACACAAGTTAAAAGTCTCTTATATTCCCTAAGACTGTGAGACAATCTCTAAGATTTTAATCTACTTGAAGTCACTGGCAAAACTATTCTGGACTTCAGTCCAGAACTTATCTTTTGTACTTCTGCCTACACTTGATAGCCTAAAACTTAACCTGCCTTATTCATCATCTTTGGTTTTCTTCTAGGCTTAGAAATAGCTTAGCCAGAACAAATGGTGAATGTCCTGCAGAATTGGTTTTAGATTCCATAAAGTTATTCTCTCCTTTCTGCAAAAATGATGTCGTCTTGTCATAATCATGTTTTCACCCCAAACTAGCAAAACCCCAGATCATTATGTAGTAGCATTAAAAATTACTAGGTTGCAATTGCCTCTTAAGGATTACGTTAAACACTTTAATTAGTTAGCATTTCCTTTGGTAACTTACTTTTTTCAAAGCTGTAAACTTGTTCATTAGCCAGCATATCATGTATCTGGCTAATTTGGATGTCCACATGTAATAAATACTATGGATATCATGCGGACAAGCCAAAGTTTCTGACATTTGAGAAATGTCAGATAGTCTTCAAAACACAGAAGAAAGGTTACTGCTGTCTGGATATTTAATAAAATATTTTTTAAGAAAGATAAGATACTTGGATAAGATAGATACATTCACATTTCCTGCATCTACCTTCTGAAGTAGTTCAGGAACTAGCCCAAGTAAGCATTGAATCATTTCCAGGTATTTCAGGTATCTTTGAAAACTCGTGGAGGACAGAGGAGACAGCAGACTGAAAAAAGGAAACATAACAGCTTTTAGAAAGACAGACAGAAGAGAACCCAAGGTAGATGGATAGCCTAACTAACTTCCACCCCTGGATTCTGGAAGAAATTATTAAATAAGCAGTTTCTAAAGGCCTAAAATGTGATAAGGTGATAAAAACTTGCTGACATGCCTCTGTCACAAACATATCATGTCAAACCAAACTAATTTTCTTCGTCAATATATTGCCTAGTAGATACAGGTGAAGCAAGAAAAATTACTTACATAGATGTTAGTAAGGCTTCTGACTCTGTTCCCTGTTGGTTTTTATGAGTAATTAAAGAAGTACGACCTAGATGGAATCGCCAGAAGGTAGGGATGGATAAGGGCAACTGATCAAAAAATACTGTGTTGGAAAAGTGGTTATTGGTGGCTTACAGTCAATTTGAGATGCCATTTCGTGTAGGCTTTAGGAATTTGGGGACAGTTCTCTTCAATGTGATGAGATGAGTGACTAGACTATATGCTTATAAATTCCAAAATTTACGTTACGCTGGAATAAGTTGGAAACACACTGGAAAAGGGATCAGAATGGTAAAATGATCCTCCCAAGTTGCAGACATGGCTTAAAATGAACAAGTGCAATAAATACTGGTTCTTACGCTGATGAAGGAGGAATCAATTGTGCAAAAGCAAAACAGACAAAAAATCCCAGAGCAGACAGGACAGGAAGACTTCAAAGAAGACTGCATAGATGTGAAGAAACTTACAAACTAAATGAGATGCATAAATGCGATCATGTGGCCCAAAGCCAGTTCTCATGATATGTACTTCAGGGAGGTAGAAAGATTGAACACGCCTCTACAAATGGTAGAAAAGCTCAGGTTGGAAGGGACCTTGAAAGATCATCTGATCCTACCTTTCATAGGAAAGGATGCCTAGATGAGAGGCCTGAACTGGTTTACTGTATCCAATTTGGGACATTAAACTTTAAAAAATAGGAATAAATAGAAGTGAGTTCAGCAAAGTGCAACAGTATAAGGCAAGAGGAAAAAATGCAATTTAGTTTAGTCTAGACAGTGGAAAATAGAGGAGGGAAGTGCTGCCATCTCTTAGTGTGGAAAAGACATTTTCTAAGAAGAATAATGTCAGTTGTTCTTTAGTTGACATTTAGGGAAATGCAAAGAGAATGAGCTTAATTTCCAGGTTAGAAAAATCCTTTTCGTTATGAATATAGGGAAGCCATGGAACAAGCTATGTAGAAGGGCTGCAGAATCATAGAATCATAGAATCATAGAATGGTTAGGGTTGGAAGGGACCTCAAAGATCATCTAGTTCCAATTTCTTTATGGGCAAATTAAGTAACTCTCTCTTGGGACTGTTCTTTACATATTTCATTCTGCCCCAGTGCTGTAGTTTGAGAAAGTGATCTCTTGAGATCCCTCCAGCCCTAAATTTCTGTGATTCTATGAAATCTGTACATAGATGTGCAAATAATACAAAGTGGATCTTTAAAGATTTCTTCCTCTACAAAAATGGAATGGGAAAATTCTGGATGATAGAGACTAGATGTTATTTTAATTTCTTAAATCTTGAAGTGTGAAGATTATAATATTAATTATTTTGTGTTGCTAGATGAAGTTGGGGTTTTCTTAAATCTCAAGCTTTCTATCTAATTGGCATGAATAAAAGTTGCTCCCTCTAGACGTGCTGTAAGTAATTCCAGGACATGCATAAGCAGAAGTAATGCAGCTTGTTTCAGGTGACTGAGTTCTGGGCCAAAGGACAAGAATGCCATTATTTGTACTTTACATTTCCACAGGTTTCTCTGAGTCCTTTAATGTGTCATTAAAGTCATCTTGCTCTGCCTTCTCCTATGAATCCTGAAGTTATAATATTGATACTGTACAATACACAACCCTATTGTCATATAGGTAATAATATTATGTGTTAGGGTTATGAATACGAAGTAGGAGTTTACTGTCAACCACATCTTTCATTCTAGCAAATCAGAAAAATGGTAAGATGTTTACTCACAAAAGGTATCTTGCCTGGTTTCTCCATACTTGATATTACCTTAACAGTTAGGAAAGTAGAAATAACTGCTACTGTTTTACACAAAAGCAGAGAAAATTTAGTGTAATTTGGAACACTTTGTAGTCTTCAGAATCAGCCACATTTTCCCCACCACTCAAATTATTTTAAATTGTAAGTAGTTTTGCAAAGCTGTTAGCGTTATTTTCTCAGCTCACCCAAATTTTTTTTTGCAAAACGTATTATCTATGATGAATCACGACATCTTTTATTAAAATAGTTATAAGAGCATTAAAGCTGTCAAGTATAATTTGCAGCTTTTTCTCCTTTAGATTCAGCCCTCTTTCTGAAAGGAAGCTAATTTAATAACTAGGGAATCTAAGTTACAATCAAATTTATTATATTTACCAGACTTGAATTTCAGATGAAATACCATTAAAATGTACTTGAAGAGGAAAGAGCAGAACTGCCACTGGGCATGGAATTAGCAGCCTGAAAAATATCTAATAATGTTGTGATCAAGATTGTCTTGCTGATGAAAGAGGATGAGGAATTCTGTTTGCCTTTCTCTGTATCTTTTACATGTTGTGCAAGCTGAAATGAAGGCTAGAACCTCAACCCAAAGCTTCAGTTGAGGGGAAAGAGTGTTCTCTTTTTAGAGTTTTCTGTGACTTACAGTATGCTTTTATAACCTAGCACTGCAATTCTGCCTGCAAACCTCTAAATTACTGCTAGAGATGTAGGTGCTGTTGTTTATGTGCACATAGGAGCACTTGCCACTGTACACTGAGTACCGGATATCATCCCATGAGTTCTGCATCCACAGAATTTCTGCTGAATTCTGGGTGAGTTTTGTACTTGGAAGTCTTCTGGATCAAGGTTTTCATGTCAGAAAGAACTCAATAAAAGGCCTGTTCAAAAATAAACATGCAAACAAACAAAAACCAACAAAATACAGTCTTTTCCTGTTGCTGACATTAGTCTCCTCTGAGTCTCAGTTTCCCAACCTCCTTAACCAAGTCTGTGACATAGATCATATTTTATTTACAGATATATGCTCATGTGGCCTGTTATTTTATGATCACATTAGTTGCGTTTGTACTGTGGAGATTTTTAATTCCAAAAGGTGCTGCCAGCTTTAGTGTGCACAATTTAAGCTTAGGCAGTTTTTGTTTTTCCCAAGGACTTCTACTGACTTTCATATATTTAAAATCTGAAGTCGTGGTTCTCTTTGATTTATTGTCTGATAAAGAATGTTGGCTATACTAAAACTAACGAAGAGATTAAACAAGAATAAAAAAGCAGTATTCTAGAGAACCAGGGTACCATAAAATAATTCTTTTCTGAAGGTACATTCCCACCTAGCAAAGACTGAGAACAAGGGTCACACAAATAGGAAAAAAAAAAAATACAAAAGGCCTAGGAAATTTTGCTTGGCTTTAAAAAGCTTAATTGAAGAAAGAGCTTGAGGTTTGAGCATTCCTACAGAGCTCTTTGCACAAAGGGGGTTGTCTCTGTATGGATGTGGCACATCATCAGCAGGACAGAATAAGTCAATTCTTCACCTGGCTCTGCTGTGGCTCTAGCCCTCCACAGGTGAGAATGTTGACATCAGGAAGGGGAGGAGGAGGATGATATATTAACTCCTTCTGGCATTTCAGAAGATGCATATTCTACAATGCAGAGGCCTTGGTGCTGAAGGTAGCTTTGACAAATTTTATGGCACAGCAGCCATAGTACAAAGTACTAGTACGAAGATACAGGGTATCGCTCTCAAATGCCATATTCTTTTAGTCTCATGTTTTACACACAGTTCTGTGAGGAATCTCATAGTTTGAGGATGACAAATTTGGTAAGAAAAATGGAAAAGGATCAAATCATTACACTAGAAAAATTAACTTTTAGTAGAAGGGTAGGAACAAGATTAAATGTCATAATACTCAGTGCAAGGTCACTGAGTGTTATTAAGGGCAAAATACTAGAATTTGTGCTCTAAATGCTTAGTGATTAAGAGCTTGAGAACGCCATACATGAATGAGTATGTCTTGCTCCAGTCATCAAACAGCCACACGAAAGCATGAAAAGATGAAAGGCAAGGCTGCGGTGGAATGTGGAACTGATGAGATAGCTCCACACTGAGAGCAGAACTGGAGATGAAATCAAAGATAACTGAATTGAGTTGACTGCACCTTCCGGAAAAGTTAAAGAAGAAGAGAAGAGTAAGAACCTTTCAATAATTATGAGAAATCAAAGACAAGAAACAAAACCTGGAAGACAAGATATGAAAACAGCTCACATGACATTGCAATCTTATAGCTTAATGCTGTCAGCAAAAAAGATTGGATGAATTTCTGCAGACTCGACAGTAATTGTCGTGCAGCAGCAGTTAGTTCTATTAAAATGCTGAAACTGATGGGAACCAACTAGGCTGTAGTGACTGGGAACAGATGTCCTCAGAAGACCATGAGACAGCATTCTGCAGTGTGAGAGAAATCCTTGCCTGTCAGTCTAAACCAATGGTTTATTTTGTGGACTGGGACATGTATCTCTCATAAGATAGGAATGTTAGCTTTTCCCTTCTTTTGTGTCAATAGATACCCAGTCTGGTCCTCAGTGAAGCTGGAACGGTCTTTTTTGTAAATGCAGCCTAATGGACATTAATTCTCAGCAGTTACAGATGTTCTAAATATCATCATTAGGACTAGGAGAGGTACTTGCATTTGTGAATATATTTGAGACAGAGTGCAATGTCAGGAATAGTTCCTCTCCAGCTCAGTGTGAATTCATGTTTCGTCATGATCTAGGCATAACTGTCTTTGAGTTGAGCTGTTCCTATTCCCTTTTGCAGTAAGAGTGGAAATCAGTTAAGCTCATGCGATTCTCCACCCTCGAGCACTTGCAACTGGAGCCACTTGTGTGGAGCTTCCCTTCAGGAGGTTTGAGGTTGCTGCCTAATACTTGCCCAGTGAACAGAAGCAGGATTTGAATTTGCAGCCTGCCAAGGGTGGCTGAAGTCCTGAGAGTCAAAAGCCCTCACATTCATCTCCAGTCAGGCAGAGTCCACGAACACGCAATCGCCCCGAGCTCTATGGCTGTGCTGCCCATCTGAAGGGAGGAGGGAGGAGGCAGACTGCTCTGTGTTTAACAGGGAAAGGACTGAAGACTGTGATCTCTGTGTTAAGTGCTGTTCAAAAGATGCAAAAAATTTGTCATTTTACAATGTTCTCCTCAGAAGTAGCTTATCTAAGGAAACAATTTGCTAATAAGGTCAAGCTGGAAGGCCAGTTACAGGCAGATTTTGTATGAAACGAGTGTTCTTTTTCTCATGGTGTATATTGCATACAGGCTTGCTGCTGTCTTGTGGCCTGCACCAGCTTTTCTTCTCAGTTTGCTTAAGAAGAATCACGTGAATAAAAAGGCACCATGAATAAAAATACCATGCTTATCAGCCTTCTTGGCAGCTCACGTCTGTTCTCCATAACCTGGCAGGACTACCCCAGTGACTACCCAAATACTCCAAAGCAAAAATCATAGCTGTATATCCTCTTAAATAGGAAACCTTTTAGTGATTTCTCTGTATCCTATGAAATAGGAAACCTTTAGTGATGTAGACTTGGTTGACATAATAAGGAGGTATGAAGTGATGTAAAGCAAATATTTTAAATTTTCACATGTAAAAAAAATGCCACAGATTAATCAAAGTGTAATCTCACTACAGAAAGATGAAGCCAGGAATTAAAAACAGCAGAAGCTTAAAATCAGGCACTGAAATCCTTATCCTTACTTATGACATAAGTAAGTAAATAGTTAAAGATATTGGAGAGATCTTAGTGGACCTAATTTTTTGTATGTACTTTGTGAAGTTCACTTACTGAGAACTCATATCGGGCATCTTCAGAGTTTTTGACTGTAATTTCCCAAAAAGAGACACCAAAGAGCAATTCTGAGAATCTTAGCCTTTCAGTCTTAATTTAGGCTCTGGGTTTTTTAATATTTGCCCTTGGCCTTATAAAAAGCAGAATTTCAAATCATTTCAGTAATGGAAGTTATTTGATTCTCCGTTCCTGAAGAGAGACTCCACTTGCAAAACATCCTTATAAATGACCGACTCTTTTCAAGCATATTACCAGTATGCTGTTATTTTTCAAGTGTGGCATTTGTATGTCTTACAGATTTATTTTTACCTTTTAGAAATGCTAAGAAATAAGCTTCATTCTCACTGTTACATTGACAACTCTAATGCCTCAACTTTTTAATAGCTTTGGAATGCAATAAATTTGAAATATTTGATGGACTCTGTGTTACATAGACTTTGCTTACACCCAAGGGAAAATGCCAGTATAATAATAGCTACAAGATTCGCTCCTGTTGTCTGAATACTGTACAAAGATATTTAAAATGACTAGACAAAAAATTATGAAAGCAGCATATGACTCAAATTATAAATAAAATATGGAGACTACTGGACCAAAATCTGCATGCAGGAAAAACTCAGTGACAGTCAAATCTACAGGGAGGATTATTCAAGAACATTTCCTAAGGACTCAGTCCTCTCACAGTTGAGAGTCAAGTATTTTGAGCAGCTGGATTAAAAAAAAAAAAATCCAGAAATTCACAGAGTGGCTCTGTAAATGTTTAAGCAGTTCTTAGATCTTTTACTCATTTCCGTGTGCTTGGTGTACCCAGACTTTGCTTTCATCTATCCTTCTATGGTGACTTCCACAGTTTTCCATAATTATGGAAGCTGTGGGCAAGAATGGCCCACAAATTCTGAGAGTTTGCAATGAAGAACTGTAAGAGGGTTTTTTACCTGAGGGAATAAAAGACCCAAACGTGACTGTCTTCTGTTCATATCAATTGTCAGAGCTCCAGCAATGGGGAGGTGCTGTGATGGTTTACCTAAACTGACAATCTGCTCTAGTTTTTTTGAGGAACAAGGTTTGCAGTGTCATCACCATTACCCTACTGGAAGACACACCAGAAAACACATACTCTAACGAAGAGAGCAAGCTTACAAACTCTCCATGTCAGAGCTCTCCTTAGCAGCCCTCAGCAGGGAAGCAGAACCAGGTTCCCAGATACGGAACTGGAATCAGATGATTACAAGAACACCAAGTATGAATTCCAGAAAGTTCAAGCAAATTCCTTCTGCTTGTTCATATCAAGATTTATACAAATAGCATAACACAAAGCTTGGCAAGATAATTTTCCTTCAGTTTTGCCACGTGTTTCTTCACAAGCCTGTCCTTCATTAAAAAAAGCAGGATACCCAATACTAGAGGTCTGCCTGATGTCTCAACATTTGCATGCATAGTTCTGTTGGCTGCAGTGCTACTGCAGTAAGGGCAAGGTAGTCAGAGCCAATTTGTCTGTATCTGCAGAAGTGAGCTCTCAGTGCTTGGTTGTGCTATAAAGCCAGTCCCTGAGAATCCCGGACGGTAATTGTAATTCTCCTCCTCAAACCTAGAGCAACGTTTAAAGCGGAGGAAGCACAGGAACCTCCTGAATGGTTTCTTCCCCCAGTCGCCTGTCAGTGATTTCACTACAATGCCTAGAAAAAGCAAAACAGTTCAGACAGCATCTATTTCTGTCATGAAATCCTAGTCGTAGATTCCCAGTGCTGATGTGTTTTTCAGACCCTCTGGTGAATTTCTAAGCTCTCTTGGAATAACAGCTGCTGGGATGGGACTGGAATCCCCACAATGGATTTCAGGTTCACAGACTTTGATGAAATCTCTAAACAACAGGATGGGAAAGCTGTTTTTTATCAAGAGGGCTATGAAGGCAGAGAAGCAAACTCTTGTCAGTAAAGAGCTTTTAATCTCCTTGTCCCGTTTTTCTGAGAAATGAAGATAGGATGTGGAAACCCAGTATGAAATTTGAAGGGTGGAGGCAGAGGAGTAGAGACTCTTCTGTTCAGCTCCTCCATAAGGAGATATCCCCTGTAGGGATAAAGATACAGCCTGATACTCAGAAGTGTGTTGGTGACCCTTATAAAAGCAGGACCTTGAGAGCCAGAGAGAGGGAGGGAGAATCACATTGAGGGCTGTGTAGTAGCTCAGAACCACTGTTACTGGTTTCTTTTTCCTCTTCTTGAAAGCCTATTTTTCACACATTTTAAACCTAGAAGAGACCACTGTTACCATTGGTTAACTCCCTGTGTAATATCAAACACAGGTTGCAGCTGTGCATGGCAAAGATCTGGAGGAGAAAAACTCCTTATCTCAAACACCTTAGTAGTTGCTAGGTCACAGGCATTTCCAACTCTTCACCAGCACATGAGATAATATATGGACTACTTCTGGTGGTTCACAACACCATGTGAAAAGAGTACACTGATGCCAATTTGTACAGTGCAGTCCCTTCTCTCCCCCTTCACCTTGTCTGTGTAGTAGTTCACTAACAGTTGCCAGTGTCTGGGCTATAGTCTGGCCACTGATGAAAGAGCACTGAATGCCTTAAGATGGTGAATACTATCAAGCGTAAAAAGTCTAACCAATGTCATTTAATGGCGTGTGATGATGCTGTTTGAGGATCAGCGCTCCACCATGTTAATATCTTGACCAGCACTGAAATTTCTACTAGAGTCAAACTTAAACATTTGTAGTTGAACACAGCATTAACATAGTTAGCCAAGCAATCAAGACTTGAGATGAGCTTGTGATACATTCTCCATAGTTAAAACTATATTCACCAGAGCTATGTAATGGTCGACACCTGGATACTTCTCTGGTACACTAAAAGATCCATGATATGAAAGGTCCACTGCCTGCTGTATCTGTGACGATGGTCACATTGCAGATATTGTTAAAGAATTTAGCAGATTGGTTCCACAAAACACTTGACATACTGTACACAATACTTAGGTGCCTTGACCAGTTACTGGAGAACTGACCTGACAGGGAGCAAATAAAAGCATGTCCCTGGGATTATTCTGGCTGAGATTATTTTGATAATCTGCCTCATGCACATAACACATCGCATAAGCTCGCTCACTGAGCCCATATTCTATCATCCCTTAGTTTAGCTTGATATTGCCTAAGTTTCCAGTAATGTTTATAATGTTTATTGCCTCCTCAAGGGAAAGTAAGACCCTTGCACTTCCTGGGTGCCTGATGAGAGGCTACATAGATCAGGACTCTTCACAGCAGAGAGGAGAAGGCTGAGAGCAAAGAATAAGGTTTACAAAATCAGGAAGGGGGTGAATGAGTAACTATTATTCACCTGTTATTCAACAATTACAGCACAAGGATTAGGAGGTATTCAATGAAACTAATAGGAGATTGGTTTGAAACTGATAGAAGAAAGTTCCTTTTTACACAGAGAGTAGTGAACTTCTAGAATTTGTTGTCATAGGAGACTATGGAGGCAAGGTCAAAGCAGGGTTAGGCAAATTCAGATACTAAGCAGATACTAAAGGCAGTGTGCAGGGAATCCCTAATCCAGTGATTGTGGTTGCTGGGGGAGAACAAGTGGAACAGACTGCACAAAGTGGCCAGGAACACATGCACTCCCTAGATGGTGTTTCCCACTGCTGCTGTCCTAGAGAAGGTAGTGGTATAGCTGTACCCTGCTCTGCTATAACCATGTTCTTACGTTCTCATGTTAACTGGAGAATCAATCAGATCATTCACTATCTGTCAAACCCAAAAGACAGTGAGTGTTTTCCATGACCTTCCACCCTCTCCGAAATGTAAAGCATTCATTCTCATAGTTTTGCCCAGTTCCTTTATAAACTTCTTCAGATTGGGCAAACAGAAGTAGCTTAAACAGAAGATGGCAGTCCTCCATGGGGAATAGCTTAGTAATCTTACAGTCCCTGAGCTCCCCACAACTACTGTCATCTCGGAAGCAGCCCCTTTCTCCCCGTACAAGAGGGAAGGGTCTCCAGTCTTGCTGTAAAAGCAGGAATTTCAGGAGAAACAAGTCGAGATTCTGGTCAGAGATGATTTTGTCTTGGCCAGTCAAAAGGAAAACATTAGTACATACCTAGGGTAATTATTTGAAGAAAATGGTTATATTATTTTCTGTCCCTTCACATCACTGAATCAGAGCGCAGTTACATACTGTTGAGTTATTGGTGAAATAGCAGCAGAATGATTAAGGAAATCAACAGGCAAAGCCATGCAAAATATGTTAGTTATCAACAAAGTAATTGGATAGTGTTTAAGCGAATGAAACGACACAGGCATGCAAAATATTACAAAGGATTATAGTAACTGTAGCAGAGAGTGGAGGTTTCCAAGTGACGACATTCCAAGTGACCCAACTACATTCACTCCCGGCAAACAGAAGACTCTCTCATCACTACTCTACTTCAAGGAACCACAATGAGAGGGGACGGTCACCCCTGAGGTATCAGGGTTTCCCAAAGAATGGGAAATTATACATGAGACTGAGAGGAGGAAAGCTTTAGAGAGGAAGAAAACAAACTCAGATTCTAAATTCTGTTAGATGGCTAACAAACCATATTTCATAAAAATGGATAACTTTTAAGCCTGTTGTGGTTCAGTGGTTACAACAGCAGTCAGAGAAAAAATGCAATATATAATACTGAAAATAATTTTAAACATGGGGAGGGAGAAAAAGTATAAAATTGATTTACAAAATGGGGAAGAGTGATAAAGTCAAGTTGAAGACTACAGGAAGAAAGTCAGTTACTGACAGGTTTAAAAAGAAATGCAAGTTTTTAAAACATTTGTAAAGCAAGAATTCCTAGTGATGGTGTAACTTTTGTTAAATGGAGACAGTGCATTTAAAATTACGTAGGAAAGGACAAAGTTTTTACTGATTTGGATCTGGGAAAGAAGGTGATGGAGATGGTGACACTGAAATATTTTCCAATTCATTAGCAAAAGAGGAGAATTTTTAGTAAACACAGGCTAGACAAAGAACTGGTCTTCCTGCAGTACGCCAGAACGCCCCACATGAACGCAGACATCCTCCCTTCCCCAATCACAGCCTCCAGCTCCACCTCCATCCCCGCTCAGCCTTGGGCTCACTGCAGAGCTGCCCCCAGGACCCTGCACGGCAGGGCCATGCCTGGGCCACTCTTGTCCTGGGCGATGACTGCTCCCTTCCTCAGCAGCAGCAGCAGCCACGGGCACCCCACATCTGCCCAGCAGCTGAGGGACACAGCCCTGTGCTCTCCCCAGGTCCGAGCCATGGCTCAGCCAGCTCTGGCCCTAGCAACGGGGTCATGGTCAGCGACCACGACCAGTTGAGGGGATCGCACCCATCAAAGACGAATTGATGCCTCCAACTGCCCCGTCGTGGACTCGCTCATCAGCTCTTCACGTTGAGGCCGCGGCGCTGGGTCCCTCTCCCCGCTCCTGGCCGAGCGGTGGCGGTGGCATCTCGGACGGGCCGTGGTACGCTCCTCTCGCTGTGCTCCCCGGCCAGGCTACCCACCACCCGCAGCACAGCCGCCCGTCCTCCTGCCCCCGTCTGCCCGCTCGCCGGCGGCGGGGCGGCTGGGCTGCGGCCGGTACGGGAGCCGGAGCTGCCGGGCGGGCCCCGGGCTCTGGCGTCGCACGGGGAGCGCTGGCCCGGGCCGGCGGCGCCCCGGGCCGGCGGCGGGGGGCACGGCGGGGCCGCCCCGCTGGGTTTGCCCGCTAGAGGGCAAGAGAGCCCCGCACAAGCGCGGCGGGGCGGCTGCCCCTGCCCCGCCGCCCGCGGCGCCCGCCTGGCCCCGTCCCGCTCCTGCCCCCGGGGGGGTCCGGCGCCGCAGCCCCGCGGGGACCCGCCCGGAGTGGCCGCTGCAGGCAGCCAGGCGCGACCCCGCCGCCCGCCCCTCGGGCGAGGAGACCCGCGGAGGTGCCTTCTGGAGGCTGCGAGAGCCAGCGGGCCCGCGGCCTTTGCCTGGGCTCCGGGCGATGCGGGAGGAAATGACCTGCATGGCCATGGTGCTGTGGATGGAGAAGTCATCAGTTCCAACGAGAAGGCTAGCGAGGCCTTCGGCCATTCCACAGATTGGGCATGAAGCCGGCATGGACCATCTTCTTCATCGGGATGAAGGTGCACCCGGCTGCGGTGCCAGCCACAGTGCCCACAGAGTGGTAAGTGGGACACACACCTCGCTCCTGCTGAGCTGGGCAAGTGCCAACAGGCACCTTCTCCCTGCCCCTGGTGAGATGACAACGAGCTGGTTGCTGGCTGCAGCACTGGGCTAGCACTGGTAAGTAGCATCCAGGTGATGGTTGAGTATGTGTCTCGGTTGGCATATGAATGCCACTCCAACTTTCAGGCAATTAACTATCTAACAAAGAAGTCTATCAGGCAAAGGAAGAATCTCAGGGACACCTTGCAGCCTGCTGGCAAACCTTGCCGAGCCTGCAGTTGCAAATGAGCACCAACAGTATGGGAGCATGAAGAAGACAGAAACCTCTTTGAATAGACACCGTGTGTGCTTGGGCAGGAAAGGTGCGCAGGGCAAAGGGTGGGCAGTGGCAGACCCGTTCTCACAGTAACCGTTTCTGTGAGCCATGCCACACAAATGACTTGCCATGCAGAGGCCTCTGCGATCACCTGCACACAGGGCAACTCTGATTTCTTCCCCTTTTCTCCTTCCAATCAACAGCACTTTGGCTCTCGAGCTGGAGGGACTTGCAACATCATGGACAATCAATCAGTTATTAAAAACAGCAGATAAAAGCCATGTACGACTACATCCATCAGAAAAATTTTAAACATATTTGGCAGCTTTCACGTTTACATCACCCTATCTACCTTCAAGTATCACCACCAAAGACATGCATTCCAAAAGACTGTATCAACACCTGTGTCAATGCTCTCGACTATATCTGACTGATAATGGCATTATTACTTTTCTACTTAAGATATCTTAAAACATGTAACCTGATAACTCCCTCCCTAGGACAGTTCACAAAGATAGCATTCTGCTTAAGATAATGCTTATTCAATGTACATTCACTAATTCCTGTATGCAGCAAAATACCAGGACGCCGTAAGAAATCCATGTCAGATATCCTGCTGAGGCTGTGTATCACATGGTGACACTGATCCTGGTGTTTTCTTGGAGTTTTCCGTCTAAACTCCATGTTTTACACTCCTCTAGTCTGAAAACTTGGTGAAGTAGGAAACAGGCCCTTTCATGTTGTCTTCTGGGATTCTTACAAGTAATCTTTTTCGCCATAAATGCTTCTGTTTTTTCTACAGTTTTTGAAGTGTGAAAGCAAATATATTCCTCTAGATTAATTTTTTTAAACCTGTAGGCACTTCTTATGTTAATCCAATCAACCTAAATTGCATGGTTAATGGGTTTTCACCAATATTTATTTCCAGGCAATCTAATGTTTCATAATCATTACTTTCAGTAACGTTTCATTGCTGAGATGACATGAGTTTTCTTTGGAGGATTAATTTGTTCAGCTATATTAATAGTTTAGTGCCCTCACCAGCCGTTCTGGGGAAATGCTGAATCACATGTATAGTGCAGCAGGTGGGATCCATCCAGTGCTATCTAGACCTCTGTCATGTAGAAGTCTACAGCTAATATAGGCTCCCTTCATACACGAGGAAGAATTAAGCATCTTTAGAGCGTGAGTCATGTCATCCTAAAGTAGATGCCTAGAATAGGTCAGATGATTTGTGCCCTAAAATTGCTCCTATTTCTCTGCATTAAAGAACAAGTAGTCTAGATCTTGATGTTTCCATTGTAGTAGCCTCAAGTGAGGTGAGATGAGTTAATACTCTTATCATATCTGGGTCCATATCATGCTTCAAAGTACCCTAAAAATTCTTATTTGTAAAGAAATCTGAAAATAGCATTACTTTCTGTATTATTCTCAATTTATAAAAAAGCGGCTTTTAAAAGTTTGCTGAATCGACATTTTAGTAAAAATGGCAAATGCCACATGTTTCACGGAAAAGGTGTAGCACCTCTTTTTAATAGTATGTATCTCCCAGTTCTCTGTCTGCAAGGTTGAGAAATAAATGAGTTAGATACATTGTAGGTCCAGAATAGGATCCTGTACTTTGGGTGAAATTATGCAATCTGGGGGAATGAAAAAAAAAAAAGCAAACATTTTCTTATGGCAGGCTGATTTATTTTTCTAAATGACACTCAAAAATTGATATGTGAAAAGTTCATGTAAAGCTGAACTGGTAGCAGAATACAGGTGAAACCGTTTTTTTTTAAAAAAAAAAAGTCATGATGTCTAAAACTTGCCAGAGGTGTCACGTTAGTGTGAGGAGAAAGTGTGCCAGGAACTCCTCAAGAAATGCAGGATCCTTCTGACCAGCTCTGCTCGCAGGAGTTAAAATCCTGCATAAAGCTGATGAGTAAGCTCTTGATGACTCACTGTGGCAGATGCAGTCTTTAATTCCAGGAGGGTATAAGGGAAGTGGGTGTGAATCTCGAGTAGAGGGTAGCTAGGGGTAGGGATGTTCCTGCCTCAGTGTCTTGGGGATAAAAGTGTAGGATTTTAATACAAACCCAGCTATCAGTAAAGCCAAACTTCTCAAAGGGGTAAGTTTGACATTACACATCACAGATTTTATGTGAAGCAGGGTTGGAACACCACCTACTCACAGATGGGTATAATTTTGGGGATGTCCTGCATAATTCATCAGTGGCTTTGATACTTATTAGTAATTCAGATATCAAAGCCTCAACTTAGATAACACTTTTATAACACTAAACTTCCTTTAGCAAATCATCTGTGGGCTTTCATTTAAGTTCTTTTTTTTTTTAAAAAAAAAAAGGGAATATATCAATACTTTCTTCTTTACCTTCAGATATTTTTCGTAAGGTATGCTGGTCTGAAGTCCACGATGGAAAATACTGACGCCTGGACTAGAGAAAAAAATAAAATTCCATATAATACTCTTCACTGGGACTGCAAATGTAAATTTTAAAGCACTGGAAAGGAGCTGCGAGCCTTTTTCCAAGTTGTTTCTAGATACCAGGCCCTTCAGTCACTCTGCAATATTCCCTGTGCTTTGCCAGTGGCACAAACCTTCACTTTTCAGCAGTCCAATTTCCTAACAAGCAATTTTATGTTCTTTTCCAAGTTAGACATTACACATGGACAAACCTTCCCATTAACAACCATAAAGCTCCTTTATTGTTCTCCTTCAAATCTCCTTAAAACTTCCTTCTGACACCAAATGCTTGTCATTGGCCAGGCCTGTTGCTTTTTATTCTCAAGGCTGCTTTTCCCTTATCCTTCCCCCATGGGTCTGTAGTATACACCTGTTGCCTTTCATCATGGGTTAAGATCATAAGCTCTTTGGGCATAGACCATCTCTCTTATTACATGTGTCTACAGTATCCGACACAATGGGACTGTGATCCCTCAACGGGGCCTCTGGGTAGTGCCATGATCCAGTTGATAAAGAATAATTATTTTTGACATGGTGAGTTCTGCAGTTTTTCCCAAGTCATTCTGCAGTTGTTCACGCTGATATAATCAGTGTGCATGTGTGAGCAGTGTCCTTAAATCCAATATACAGGGTAAATGCTATGGAACTATCTACCCCTGAGCACCGACCTTCCTGCTTTGGGGTTGGGGGGCTCGTCTGCTCTTGCACATTGAAATGCATGGACTGACGTGCAGCAACTGTTTTCTTTTTGTGGGTTGGTACTGAACTGGCGTGATGGGACCCTGTTCTGAAGCTTCTGCATCCCGTCCTTCAAACAGCAATAAAAAACGACAGAGCCAAATGAAAGGGAGGTGGCTCATGCGCCACTGGCGTGGAGCGTGTTAGTTCCCTAAAGGTCCGTGGGGATTTCGGACACAGCATTTCACTGCTGCAGTTTCCCTGCTAGACGTGGAAATGAGAAGTCTCTTTCCCTCCTCTGAAGTGTTAAGTCACGGTGGCAAGTGGAGGGATGCAGAAAGGCTGCACCAGTCAGAGCTGGGCTGCTGGCGTTTGTGGTGGGGAAGGCAAGGAGAGCCACCCCCTCCACCGCATGCCCACCGAGCAGGGGGACATGCAGAAAGTCGATTATTTTTAATTAACCCCCTCGTAAAATTCTCCTTCTCCAGAGCTCTGTTTCCAGGCTCCACCAGTGACCTTCCTGGGCCGCACCACCTCAGCGACGCACAGCATCATTCACACCATGCAATCTCTTCCCCCAGCCCCGAGACACTCTGTTTCTTCTCCTTTTCTCCCTGCCTCTCTCCCCCCACCACCCCCAAAAGAGCCTCTCTTCAGGTTTTGCAGTGAATTCGAGGGGCCGCCCTCTCCCCCGTGCCAGCCTCTGCATTGTGCCCGGTCCTGGAGCTCTGCCCGAGCAACCCTTCTGCAAGGGCAGGAGACCCTCCTGTCCCTTTGCTAATTAATGCAGCTGTATCGGAGCACGGCGAAACCACAATAACATCAATCCTCGGCATCGTAAGAAAAAACAGAAATCCCACACCCCCCCGCCCTCTCCCCCCCCGCTCCCGCCGGCTCTCTCCTGGCGATTTTAAATAACTTTTTTTTTTTTTTTGGGGGGGCGAAGCGGAGAGGAGAACAGGTACTTGGCACCGGCACCCCCACCTCCCCCGTTGCCATCTCCTGCCCTCTTCTCCCTTCCCTCCACCGCTCTCTTAAAAACTTGGGCCGAGACCGGGCGCGGGGAGCCGCGGTTCGCCCCCGGAGCGCCCCGGGCGGCAGCGGGGCCCCGGCACTACCCGCTCCAGCGGCGGCATCCCCGAAACTGCCCCCCCCCCAGCACTCGGCTGCGACCCGGCAGCTCAAGGGCAGAGCGGGAGGGCTGCGGGCTGCCGGGGCGGGGGAGTGGGGGGGCGGAGAGAAGGGAAAAAAATGCGGCGTGGGCGATAACGACCCCCCTACCCCACATCCCCCCGGCTCCCAAACTTCCCGCGACGCCGCCGGTTTGCCTTCCGGAGCTGAGTTTCGACTCCGCTTGGGACAGCGGCAGCCCGGTTACCTGAGGCGCGGTCCGGCCGCCGCGGGCCGGGGCCGGGGCCGGGGCCGGGGCTGCGCTGCGGGGCGGCCGCGCCTCCGCCTCCCCTGCGGCGGGGCAGAGCGGCGGGGCCGGGGCCGGGGCCGGGCTCCGCGGGTAGGGCGCAGCCCGCCCCGCTCCCCCCCCGCCAATGTCACGGGGGACTCGGGCTATGCGGGCATCTCCCGAGGAGCCCGCTTCCCGCAGCGGGCGGGCTCGGTATTTTTAGCATCGCGCCGCTTTTTTTTTTTTTTCCTCCCCCAAAGTTTCGCCCACTTATTTATTTATTTGCCTGCGTGCGCCGCGCTGCCGCAGAGCAGTAAGAGCCGCTCCGCGCCGTGCCGAGCGCTGGAAGCGGCTCTGTATTGCAGCAGGTAGGGCTGAGCGCTAGGACCTCGGAGAATCCTTCCAGCAGCAATCAGGACTACCTTAAACCCAGCCCAATGCCTCTTCCTGCGCCACTCTGCGTGCTGGATGGAGATCCACAGTCAAGAGCTGCAGCTCAGTGCTGGAGTACAACATTTCACAGGGAGCCCTGCAGAAGCAACACCTGTTTCAAGCCAGCCAAGAAAGACACAAGCACTTGTATGTTGCTGCTTTGCTTGTGGATCGTCAAAAATCCTAAACCAGTGGACATCTGCTGAGCCTCCTGAGAATTCTGGATAATAGATTTGGACGTCAAAAGTTTTTATTTTTTTGCTTTTTCTTTTTTCCTTTTTTTTTTTTTTTTGGATTTATCTCAGCCAACAACGTGAGATTTCCCCCCTCCCCCTTTGCAGGATTCATGCTGATGTATGCAGTCTGTTATAGAGTAAAAACAGCGCATGCCTTTCTGGAGTCAGAATCCATAAATCCTGACGTAGCCTGTGCATCTTAAAAAAAAAAAATCCCTATAACGCCTAGGTATTTAAGTTGCTATGGTCATTCTTATCTTAAACCAAATGGAGAAACTACGGATTTTTTTCTTTATTACAGTTGGATGGGCTGAAGACCGTATTGCTTGCTAAGAGCTGGGGATATATGCATTTATATAGATATACACATCTATATGTTTATAAATATGTCAGTGTGTGAGTATAAAGTGGTGGTTTCTTAGACTAACTGGTTTGACCTTGAACCTGTACCAGTCAAAACAGAATATTACTTTTATTTATGCATTTAATGGATTGAAGAAAGAACATTTTCTCTGTAACTGCGCTAGGGAGGGGAGAGGAGTGGAATATACCTAATCTTATATCTCCTGGGTTTGGCACCATCATTATTGTTTATTCTTATTCTCTAAAAGCAGAATCTTCTGATGGCTCCCTTAGGTGAAGTTGGGAACTATTTCGGTGTGCAGGATGCAGTACCCTTTGGGAATGTGCCCGTTTTGCCGGTGGATAGTCCGGTTTTGTTAAGTGACCACCTGGGTCAGTCTGAGGCAGGTGGGCTACCCAGGGGGCCTGCGGTCACGGACTTGGACCATTTAAAGGGGATCCTCAGGCGGAGGCAGCTATACTGCAGGACTGGATTTCATTTAGAAATCTTCCCCAATGGTACTATCCAGGGAACCAGGCAAGACCACAGCAGATTTGGTAGGTATTATCCTTAACCCTTTAGTGGTCATGTGATGAAATAATGGGGCAGAACTGCGGGCGGGGGGACGGCGGGGGGTGCGAGGCGGGAGGGGAGGGGGGTTTGTGCCGATGGCTGATCCGCCGAGGGGGGGCAAAAAACAATGAACGTGTCCGGGATTGCAGATGGACACAAGCGGCACCACCGCAGCGGAGCAGGAGCCTTCGCCGAAGTCGCCGGGTGTTCGGTAGCGATGTTTGTGTAGCCCCGAGTTCTGCTCAAAAGCAGACGCGTACTGGGAGGCGGTGGTGGCGGTGGCGGAATTTTTGCTCGGGACGTTTCTGCGGAATGATTTGATTTCGCGAGTTTAAAGGGTTTTTAATCATTAACCGCCACGAATTAAGATTCACCGAGTTTCCTGAAGGGAGTGGCTGTCGTCCTGTACGCAAATTAACGAGGGCTTTTCTTTCATTTTCTCTGCCGATCACCTGCCCTAGTAACTGCCTGAATTGCAAACCCAGCCTATTTCGCTTCTCGGCGAGGATCCGCAGCGGGGCTCGCCGCACGCCCGAGCCCGGCCCCGGCCCCGCACCCCCGGCCGCGGGGCGCTGCCGGTGCCCGGCGCCCCGGGAAGGAGGGAGCGCAGGTATCCGCCCGGGGTCCGTGCCGGGAAGCTCGCACCAAAACCCGCCTTTCCCCAGCCGTGTGGCGTGTCAGGCTGGCAGCGAATTTGAAAGAGCGTTGTTCCCTGGATTTCATTTCCAGGGGACGCTATTTGTGACTCAGCAGCGAGGGCTGGAGGGCTCATGGCTTCGGCCGCTCCTAAGAGCCTGTGCGGGCACACGGGCACACGCACACGCGAGTCGAGTGGGCCTGGAGCTCCTTTGCTGCCAGGGAGACTGCGAAAGGCCCGGCAGATTGAATGTACGAAAGTAACTAAAACGGCCTGGATGAGCTGATTCTTTGGTTTTCTTAAGGAGGGGTGAGGAAAATACGCCAGGTTAGCTCGCCACGCTCCCAGCTGTTGGAAGGAGTTAACTTGTGAGTGAACCAACCTGACAGCACTTAAATTCGGTCGTAAAAACAAAGTCCTGTGGTGATTTTTTTTTCTCTCTCTACGTGTTTTAATGCCAGATGTTGAACGATATCTAAACTGTATTTTATTGCTTTGTGAAGCTGTTTAGATAATGCCGGTGTTGCAGGAGATGATCTCCAAAGGGCGCAGAAGGGAAGGGGGGGAGGGAAAGGGAGAGGGCTGAGGCTCGCATGGTCGCAGGTTTATCCTCCATCCCCCGCCAGCCGCTGCTCCCTGACACTCTCACGCGGCTACCAGGCTCTGCCTCCCTCCCACGCCGCTCTCCCGCCCGGCGTCCCCGCGGGGAAGGGGGGGGGAGGGGGCAGGAAGGGGAGGGGGCGCGTCGCGGCTCTCCCGGCGTCGCAAAATCCACGTTTGCTGGCGAGAAAAAAGTGCGGAAAGTGTTCGAGGCAGCCGCGCGGAGAGGGGAACGGGGGTCCTGTGCACCTGGGCGTTCTCCTCGGCAGAGGCGGGCGCCGTGCGTAGCTGCCGAGCTGCAGCCGCAGCCGCAGGTTTCCCCCTGCCCGCGGCGGGCGCGGTGCGGGGCCGCCGGCAGGTGTAGGGTGGCCGCGCCGCTGCGCGCACCGGCGGCCGGGGCTGCGGGGGGCCGGCACCCCGCGGGGCCCCGCCGCCCCCGGAGGAGAGCCGCCAGCTGTTCCCTTCGCGAGGCGGCGGTGACCACGTTATTCGCGGCATCTATTTTTAAAAATGGCTTTCCAGCCGCAGTCGTAGGGAGCTGACGGTTTCGAGGCGCAGCTCTTCCAGCCCTTGCAGCGCCTCGGCTTTAAATAGATTTAATTTTTCCTTCTCGGTTTGGTCTCCCTCCCCTTCCCAAGACGCGCCCTGGTGATAACTCCTCTCCCATGGAGTGCGCCGGTGACGCCCCTGCTTGGTCTCAGGGTCGGGCAGAACGGGCACGGCAGAGCCGTGGGACGCGTCGCGGCTCCCGGCTTGTTTGGGGGCTGTGGAAGGGATCTCGGTGCTTTTGTATCGGTGCCGTGACATTGCTGTTGTGTTCGTCGGGAGGTCACCGAATAGCAGATGCTATTTGGGTTTTGGCGATTGCAAAGCCTTTCGATGACCCTGGGAAGGTCTGCATCCTGGCTCAGGAGCTACCCGGGAGAGAGCGGGCTAACTCGGTCTCCTCAGCATGCGGGAAACCTGCGTGTGTGTGGATGTGGGGGGACGAGCCAGAAGGAACTTTTCCTCCAGGAATAAGGAGGACAAAGAGAAAACCCCGGGGGCTGCGCGTAAACTCCTCTGTGGGCTCTGCCCTGTGGGAATCCCCCTCCCCACGCACACACACACGCACAGGCACAAGCACACACCTCTGGAGAGACATCAGATAAGAGTAATTCTTTTGTGATGCTATGTTGGATGTGTGCCTATTACATACAATAAACCGAGCCATATTGTGTGTCTATACTCGCCCGGTTCTGGGAGCCCTGGCATTTCGCAATTCCTGCAGCAAGATGTCCATCTCTAAAAGAAAAGCTTCCCGGGAGACCTCAGCTCAGTCCCCCCCGTAATGCGATCTCAGGTGATCAAAGC
Source organism: Tauraco erythrolophus (assembly GCF_009769465.1). Classification (NCBI taxonomy): domain Eukaryota; kingdom Metazoa; phylum Chordata; class Aves; order Musophagiformes; family Musophagidae; genus Tauraco; species Tauraco erythrolophus. Next base: position 116,273,892 of record NC_141465.1, on the reverse strand, counting down.
CTTATCTCTCCTGGGTGACAAAAGAATATTTTAATTTTTTTTTGATGCAGTCTCCTTTAGTCTAGGGCATTTGCTAGACAGTGGAGTCATTGCAAATTCAGGAACTCTGTAAGAGAGGAGAGGCGTGCCTCTGTGCGTCAGCACAAGTACTGCATGCACAGCATTAAAAAAATAGGAGCATGCAGGAAAAGGAAAAAAAAAAAAGCTTGTCAGCAGGTGACCTCCGCTCCCCGGGACCTGCTGCTACAAGGAACCGCTGCGTTCATCATCTGCGGGAGCCGCGCAGCCGCCCGCCCTCCCGCCCCTCCACCTCGCCCTGCCCGCTCCGGCTCTCGGGCTGGCGAGGCGGGTTTAGCGCCAGGGAGGGCGCGGAGGGCGGCTCCGGCTGCGGGGGGGCGGCGGCCGACCGTCCGTCCGTCCGTCCGTCCGTTCTGCTGCTGGATGCGGGGGGCCGACGCGTCCTCCCCTTCCCCGCCGTGCGGTCTCCGGGGAGAGCCGGCAGACCGGGGCGGGGCTGGGGGGGGCGGGGGGCGGCGCGCGGGGGATTTCTGCGGAGGGCTCTGGCCCCCGGGAGTGGAAATTGGGGGCCAGGTTTTAGTGGGAGGGAAGGGCCCCAAGCAGCCCCCGCTGTCTCCCCTGCTATTGAGCGTTGCAGAGGGGAGGGGATGCGGGGCGGCTTGGGGGGGGTGGGGGGCGACACGAGGGCGCTGTAAGAGCCTGAAACTGAGGCAGGGCCCTGCCGCCTCCTGGGGGGCCGTGGCTGTCTGCGCTCCCGGCTCTTAATTGGCATCATGTGGGGGAGCGGGCGGAGCGGTGACAGCTGCGACAGGCGGGACGCAGCCCGGCGGAGCGCTCCGCTCCTCCGAGCGCCGCAGCCCCGACCGGGGGGCGGGAGGGAGCTGTCGGGGGCAGAGGGACGCCGGGGAAGCCCCTGCCCTCGGCCCATCACCGGGCTGACCTCCCGTGGTGGCTTCTTAGCCACGAAGGGCTGTGTTTTCCTCGCCCCTCTGTGCTTTTCTCTGCGCGAACGCTCGCCTGCTGAACACACGGCAGCACGGCCCCGGTGGGCTGCGCTCTGCCTGCGGGTCCTCGGCCGCTTCCCTTCTCTCTGCTTCCCCTGCCAGTCGCACAAAGAAGCGGCTGGCAGAGATGCTTGTTTACCGTATTCGTTGATGGTGTGTTAGGGTGCTAAGCGGAAGCTAAACTGCTTCAATCCTGCAATACAAAGAGAGCCTATATATAGCCAAAGACAAAAATGTGCCAAGGGCGGAACACCAGCAACAAAAAGATGTGTAGTTGCAGAGATGTTAATTGCTGGAAGCCAAGGCATATGCTTCTGTAGGTCTCTTCTTCACCAGAGCTAAACTAGATGAAAGTTAAAATTTCACATTGTGTGAGCAACCCACCTGCTCTACTGGCAGGAGAGCATGACTGGCCTTCATGGTCAGTGTCCTTGTGTCCTGCTGCCACTCAGCATGGTCAAAGTTGTATCCTGTGGAAGAAGGTGCATGAAGGGCTGATGTGGACATGTAAGGAATAACTTTCCCCAAAACTTTCTTCCTAACCTCTTTGTGGAGGAGCAGGTCTTCACCTTGAAGTGGTTTCGTTAAAGAAAATGCTCAGGGTCTGACATGAAGATACTCAGCGTGCCATGTACTGAGACAGTTATTTCCTCTCTCTTTTTCCTCTCTTCTCTTCTTTTAAGCTCTAAATAGGGCCCTAGCTTTTCAGGTTTGTAGCTGATTTTGTTTGGTCCAGCTTCATTTTGAAGAGGAATATCTATTTTAATATCTGGTTCAGGCCCTAAGTACTATCTGTATGTTATGGAAAATATGCAATGAAAATACTCACAGGAGTGTTGGGCCAAATCATGCAATCCTTAAACTGGCCAGACTTGTGTACGACTGCATGTTGGCCCCAGATAATCTCTTGAAGGACTTAACAGCATGGCACATAAAACTTGCTGTGAATAGGCTTTTGAATATTTCAAATGAACAACTCTCTATTCTGACCTCAAATATGTGGATGCTCTTTGCCAAGTACCTTAAATTCATCTTCTATGCTTACAATAGGATGCGACAATGCTTTTTTGTTCTTTTGACACACTAGCAGCATGCACCCAAATATTTGAAATGAGGACAGCACTTAAAGTCTACATTTATGCTGATGTGAAAGATGCCAGACTTAGTAACTTAGCTATAGTATGGTATAATACACACTTAACTTAAGATTTAACCTCAGTTAAAATTGCTTGGTAATATATATCGAGTAATATGATAGTTTGGTAAAAGCTTTACAGAAAAAGCCTTAGTAAGAAATCTGGAAGTATTGCATGTCCAGATATAATGGGAGTGTTTAAATTGTTTCAATGGATTGATTGTATATGAGATGCTACATATACCAGATAAACAGCATGCTGCCACTCTTTATTACTTTAAAAAAAAATTTGATAATTACTAAATATTTCCTCCCAGTATTTTTCATATGTGCATATGTAGAGAATAATTTAAGATGCTCAGACCTTAAAAGAGGGTTATCAAAACAGTAAGACTATGGTGTTTGTAGTACTGAATAATATATAAGGTAATGATCAATAGTCCCTTACAGGGAATACATTTAATCTTTACATTAGCTTGGCTATAAATTTTCCCTATTGGCTTCAACTTTTGCTATGTTAGATTTATATGATTCAGGCCTGTTATTGATTAGTGCACAACTATTTTGTGGGAGATGCCAAATTAATTGCTCAAAAAATCCATGAAAGTGCTTTTTTATTGGCCACGTGAGGCTTAACGTATACTATACTGTTATTTTATTATTTCATGTAAATATAGTTTCCAATAAGCCTTAAAAATAGTTATGTGGTGTGCTTAGACATGAAAATTCACAAAATATATTGAAAATGCTACTCTGTGCTTTATTTTGTGGCTCAGAAAGTAGTGTAAAGCAGCAGTGTGCTTCTGAATCTTGCTGGATAACTCCTGTGAGATCATCACGGTCTTACACGAGTGCTCTCAAAGAGAAAGCAATTTCCGTTTTTTCCACAAGACTTCTAGGTTTATGCAAGGTTTGGCTGGTAGCATCCTCATTGAAGAGGCAAGCAATTTGCAGGGAAGGCTGCCAAAAAAACCCCAGACCCTCAGAATCAGATGAGCTGATATTTGATACAGACACTTGCTGTACTGTGCACATTGATGCTGAACCTAGGAGCTTTGCAGAAGCAGTGCTCCTCTGCAAAATGTTCTGATCTCTAGTGCACAAATGTCTGTGTGAGCTTGCTATTACGTGAATGGGAAAACTTAATCATTTATGCACTATTTAGGTTTAGGATATTTAAATTTTCAAATTTGAGATGAGTAAAAATTAACACCAGAGAGAATAGTTAACATCTAGTCAGAAATGTGTGAGACTCTGGACTATACTAAGGATTTTCATTTCTCAAGCCTCTGGAAGATCATACTGTGAGTAAATCTTTCCACATATTCTTGATTCAGTGATGCCTGGAAGTAGATCTTCTAGTTCCATATGTAATATTGTTTTCATCTCACAATTCTGATTCAAGTGTATTTTTTCAGAATTTATTTTGCAAGACAAATTTCATAGGTTCTGTAATACCGCTAATTTTGGCAATCTAAACCCTTTTTTTTCTTTGTATTATTTGTTGTACAAATCAGAATATGACTGAGCTTCAAATTTATGCTTAGTAATTATGAGAAAGAGTGAGAGTAATCTTTTGATTTGGTATATTAATGTTGTCTGCAATGCATCATTCTAGCAGAGACTCAAAGGACTTCACTGTTTGAGTATTGTACTTTCATAGATTTCTATGAAATACTTTATATTTTTTGTTTATATACTTTATATTCATTTGTTCCTCATTTTCCTCCAAACAACTCTGAAAATGGGAAAACACCTTTGAAAATAGCTGCTTGTCACTCAGAGATCAGTCATGCATGAAAAAAAAATCTTTCAATGGAAACAACATGTACAGTGTTTGTTTTTTTTCCTGCATTTTATAGGTATACTGGAATTTATCAGTATAGCAGTGGGCTTGGTCAGCATCCGAGGAGTCGACAGTGGACTCTACCTTGGAATGAATGAGAAAGGGGAACTGTACGGCTCGGTAAGTTCCCGCTTGCCTTGGGCAGTCGTGATCCTTATGTTCTGTGGGAAGCTCCTACAAGCCGCGGTTGCACTAGGTGCTGTACGAGCACTATTTCTGCGCTAAGTATCTTGCAGTCTAATTAGAAACAAGACCCAGTGGGTGCTTTAACAAATATGGGAGAGGGAAGAGGTGGCAAAATTAGGCATGAGTAATAATGCGGACGGACGACAATTTAAGATACAAGCAATGGAGACTGATGGCCAGAGCTGGTCACTGAAGACTAAAGGATATGCTGTAAGATTTGTAAATGTGTTCTTTCAATAGAGACTGAAAACGAGAGACAAAGTTGCTGCCTCTTGTGGGTAGGCGAAGAGCTTTCTAGGAATTGACAAAAGAAAGTAGAGGGGGAGGTAAACGGTGGCATATGTAGATGAGAAAATGAGAAATAGGAGCAGATAAAAGTTATGAAAAGTATAGAAAAGAGGGCAAGAGGCTTGGTGGTCTTGTCGTGAAACTTCAGCTGGTGCTCCCTGTGGGATGGCAGCAGGAGTGAGTAATGGGTATGAGGGAGGAGTAAAACTTGATATTTCAGATGTGGGTTAGACTGGCAAACCAGCTTACCTGCATATGTGTGTGCATATGTGCGATGTGATCCTTACCTGGGAGTACTTGAGACATCTAACATACACTGGGGTTCACACCTGGAGTAGATTGTGGGCAGAGGAGATCTGAAATTGAGCTGGTGACTCCCCAAATAGTAGAAGGCAACCTCTTCTAGCACTAAAGTATCAACCTCCAAAGTTGACAAGGACTAGAGAAGCAGTTGTATTTGAGGAAGAGGACGGCAGGTTTGAAGGGTAAGCAAATGTCTAAAGTGAAGAGAGGCTGTGTGTTCACGGGGGTTCATTAGAAGCACAGAGGAGAAGGTCACAATGGTCAACTGATGGTGTATACGTTGCAAAGAGAGACACTCAAAAAGGAATTAAAGTGATAGAAAGTGGCCTTGGGTGTAGCTGAAGATACCTGTGTCAGAGGGCAGTAATGGTAAATTGGAAAAGGATGGGAAGCAGGATGAGTGGGAGGAAACACACGATGATGGTCATGAGTGGGCAGGTGAAAACAGAAGGAGTAAGAGGGAAGTCCAGCTTCCACATACGTGATCCATGGAGGAATGTGAGGACGCAAGACCAGCAAGGTCCAGCAAAAGTGCTTTTATGAGGGTGTCCTGGTTCACTGATCCCTTTCTAGTAACGTTTTGTGTGAGAGAGTGAAGGTAGAGAGAGGAAGGGGACTGTCTTCTGAGCAAAGAGCACGTTGGGGGAGGAAGCCAAAAGGTACAGATCATGACAGTGTTTGTGGGAGGCAGAAGAAGAAGTGATAGAATGAGAGGCAAGGCTGGGATGGAGAATGTGTGGACACTGGAGAAGTGGAGATGGAGAGATGGTGAGAGTCAGTGAGTGGGAAAGGCCGAAGAAAAGGGATTTAGCATAAATGGCAATTTGCAGGAGGAAAAGGTTGGAAGGATGGAGAGGAAGAGCGAAAGGGCATGGATGCAATGACAGGTGTAAAAAAGTTGCCTGTAAGAGTAAGTTGTCATGTCACAATTCTTGTGCAGCTGATGAATGGGATAAAGAACAGGCAAAGTCATGAGTACTTTTATGGTTCAGTTAGACAGCAAACAGGCAGAACAGCAACAGTAATATGAATCAGTAATGTTGATAATCGTCAATAAGAGTAATTGTTTAAACAGATAAACGTAGTGAATCAGTTACTCTATACTTCAGGTATTCAGAAAATGTGGTTATTGATAGAGCTTAAACTCATAGGCTTGGGAAAGCAGAAGTTACGTCACTTTTCTGTGCAATTTGTATTTTGTGTTTGCAACATGTTTGACTGTCAGAGCGAATTACCCAAAACATTCTTTGCTGAAGAAATAGGCACAAGAAATTCTTTGTAAATTACTAAGCTCACTGCGTTAATAAAATAGTTATTCCATGAACAGCAGTTCTAAAGGAGCCTGCACAGTCCAAGACATGGGTCTCCCTGACCTTCTGTCCCTGCAGTAACAGAAATTCCCCAGCCTTTTTTGTTTCTTGCATGGAGAAAGAGACAGTGTTGGCTGTCCACGCTTACTGGATTGTCAGTTTGCAGGGATTGCATAGCTCACCACTCCCAAGTGGGACGTGCAAATGATTTCTCTTCTTTACCCTGCCTCTGATTAGTTGCAAAACTGATAGGAACTTAATTTTCTTGAAGACCTTTGCCTCCTGATTGAAGCTGGTTGAAAAGCTAAGGGAGGACAGACAGGCAGGCAGATGGATGCATAATATAATTGGATAACCTCTTTTCCCTAAGAAATGATGCTAAAAATATGAAGCCATTCATAATGGAGAAATGGCAATCTATACGGCCAGAATGCAAAGTTCAGGTTAAAATCTGATGGATGATATGTCTTATTGTCAGCTTCCAGAGATGGGACATACTAAAGAGTGATGGTAATTGAATTACATTACTTTCAATGAAATATAACCTCTAATGGCTACTCAGTGTGATGATGCTTTAAAGCCGTGTCAACACTGGCAATCCTAGTGCCTATATTTCAGCAACTGTCAGCTCTCGTAGAAACATGGAGATAAGCAGGCCTCAGAGCAGATTTTTGTGTAGAATTGGCTGGACGTTTTTAAGTGACAGTGTTTTGCTTTTGGTCAAAAATGCAATTAATTGAAAATGAAGTTCTCTGATGGGAATAATTGTTGCAGTTTGAACTAGAAGCAAGGCATAATCCAGCACAGAATTATCTTTCTGGGGAGAGAGATCAGTTTAATTTAAATTAGTTTTGAGACCGATAGGTGATAGACTGAGGTTCAAGTTTTTCACCTGAATTAAGCAGAGCGGTCACTTGAGTTGAACTGTTTGTAGCACCAGCAAGTTGTCCTCCTGCTGCCAGTGCTGGGAGTTGGGTCCCTCTGTCTTGTTTTTTTCACTAAGGGCTGTGAATAGCACCAGCTTTGTCATGGAGCAGGTACACTTATGAGGCTGTGAACACGTTTTCTAAGGTGGGAAAACTGTCTCCCATGCACAACTGAATAGCAACCTAAGAAATACCTGGTCCTGCTCTACATCAGCATTGAGAAACTAAGCACATGTGTTCCTGCAGGCATTCAGTACTGCAGCACTTGACACTGCCGAAATGGATGTGCTGTATCTATGACACTGACACATTTATATTCAAATTACTGCATGGAAAATATATTAGGTGTGAATCACATCAGCGACCTAAAAGACTTCTATCCTTCTATATTCACATTTGAAACATTTGGCATAGGAAGATTTTTCCCAGTGTATTTGTGGTGCCACTGGAGTTGGGACATATGGTGAAGCAGAGCAGCCAGGATAGGTGATTGCTGCCAATTTTCATGAAAGGCAACAGTAAGGCAATTTCAGTGTATCTTGATCTAGACATGTTCCTCTTGGCCTTCTCAAAGCACTGCTTTCCTCCTAGGTTAACTGCCTGACAAACTCTCCCCAACTTGCCAGGCATCTTCTTTACTGCATCTTCTGGTTAAAAGAGCACTATGGCTCTCACGCTGCTCTCGGGCAGCAACTTAAAACGTAGGGTGGCTGTTGTCAAGTTCCTCTTCATCCCACGGATTTACCCAGGGAAAGCTGAAGCTATATGTGTGTGATACTGCAGAGAAGCCAGTGGTAGCTATGTAGCGATGACTTGGAGGCTGGTTAGTGACAGCAGTTTTCCCTCCTGTCTTGCTCTGTTCCTGCTCTCCCTTTACCTTCCCTTCCCCTTGCAGCCTGCAGCTATGACTCATCATGTTTCACTACAGCTACGGTGCTTGTCACTGGAGCGGAGGAAAAATCCAAACTACAGATAGGACCTGAAGGGTGTTAAGAAGAGACACGAAGACCTTTTTCCTTCCCGAGTGCCGAACAGCTCTTGCCAACACCTCTGGCAAGAGTGTTAGCAAACGTATCTTAGCTGTGCTCCTCAGTGCCTTGCCATGGAGTAAGGGAGGTCTTTCTGATCAGTCCCATGACCTTCATGCCTTCATGGGCTGTCCTCACCCTCATGCTGCCCTGCACCACTCCCCTTGGGAATATCAACAGTTGTCACCCACATGGCAGGCAGTGGTGAGCATCCACCATTCGCACTGCAGGCTGTCCTCTGAGGCAGTCCTGTACAACCTTGAGCACAGCAGGACCATGGGACACCCTTGCCTCAGCTGCCCTCACTGTCCCGGGCTCCCCTGCAGCAGAGAGCTGTGCTGCATCCTCCTGCCCCACCAGTGTCCCACGGACATGGACCTGCCCCACTCCTCCAACTAGATGTAAAGAAGAATTTTTTTACTATGAGGGTGTCGAAACACTGAAGCAGTTGCCTAGAGAGATTGTAGATGCCTCATCCCTGGAAACATTCAGGGTCAGCATGAACGGGGCTTTGAGCAACCTGATCTAGTTGAAGATGTCCTGGCACATTGCAGTGGGGTTGGACTGCATGGCCTTTAAAGGTCTCTTCCAACTGCAATTCTATGAAATGCTGATGTCTCCGTTGCTCCTTGTGTCCTTGGCAGGTGGCAAAAGACAGCTCAGGTTGGAGGCCTAGGAGGAAAATTGGGAGTTGGAAGATCTGGAGCAGCTACAAGGGGAGCTGTGCAGGGGGGAGGAGGAAGGCAGGAGGGGAGATGATGGAGTTATTGGGGAAGGGGAAGAGGGCTATGAATGTTTGGATGGAGGAAGGAGCGGAAGGTAGAGAGAGAGGGGCTTCATGCGCCCACAGAGCAGCTGGGACAGAGCTGAAGAGCCCAGACCTGGAGCCGGGGAGGGAGGCTCCTCACCTCTGGGTTTCAGATTTGCAGGGTGTGTGCAGCGAAGCGAGATTTAGGACTGCTTAGGGCAATAAATTGCTGTCCTTCAAAAAATTTAACTGAAAGCTTGTTTGTCCCAGTGTTTTTGGGACACTAAACTTGCCTTTTGCTCCTAAAACTACTGCAGAGAGGGTGGAGGAAGAGGGGGAGAGAGAGAGAGAGAGAGAGAGTACTGTCCTTGAAAACATGTTTTCCCAGTAAGTGTGTGGGGAGGTGATGATACGCCTCTTTATTGTCCCAGCAGGGCTGCACCTGCAGTGTTCTCCGCTTTTGTTTGGGTCCCCTCAGTTCTGGAAGGACTATGCTGCTACAAAGATGGGTGAACAGAATTTTTTTTTGACAAAAAGGGGCAATTTTTCGTAGTTTATTGAAAATTCTTTGGTGTAGGTAAGGATTTGTTTTGCTGCATTCTAAATATATCTTTTATGTTCCCGTGCAAATAAGGGAAGGAAATTGTTCAGCCCTTCAAATGGTAGGTCAAGGTGCACGAAAACAGCGTGAAGAAAAAAACAGGTTAAAGGTGCGTGTTGGGAGCAGCATTTGGGCCAAGTATATGATCAGTACAGATACCTAAGAATAGGATAGATAAACAAATTACCCTCAGTATCGTTCACACTTTCCTGTTAGTACTGAACACCTCTGATTCATATGCCTCAGAGTGATGATTATTTTTTTTTTTTTTAATAATCTGGATTATCTGTCTCTCAGTGTACACGCAGGCGCCTATGGTGGAGGTGAGCCTGGAAACAGGACAGTTGCAGGGCACAGCAATTTTTGGAGAGAGAATTCAATGCAATTTCCCTGAGCGAAGGCACAGACTTGAAGGCTGAGGGTGATCAAATCCCAGGAGGGATAATGGCTCTGGCAGCAGGTTTAACACCTTTCTGCTTGTGTGTGAAATAATAAAGTGCCTTTTGGTAAATGGTACAAATGGTGGAGAGGCAAAGGGCAGTTCCTGAGGTGGCTGAGTTGCCAGGAGCGGTCGGGATTTCTGCACAAGCAGCATTGCTCAGGAAAACCTGGCACTCCCGTGATCAAAACCCTGACGATGTCTTTTAGCAGTTAACAGCGACTTATGTCTTCCTGAGTAAATCCACTTTAAGCAGAAGAGTTGGAAGAAGCAGGTCTGTAGCTAATTTGAAAGGGCAAACTTTGAGGTCTGAAGAGGACCAGTTCAAAAAGGTGCTTATGGCTCTGAATGTGAAGGAAACTTGAAATTTTGTCAGAGGTGCAGAAATCCTGTGGAAACAGTAAACAATGGTGAAGCTGCTGGGAAGGATTTGGACACTAACAGGCTGCGGGTGGTGGGCAGACAGTCTGTGAGGAATGGGAGAACAGCAGGTTGCAGAAAAACATATCTTAGAGGCATAGAAACACAGGGATAAAATGGAAATTGCTGCAATAGAGCTGACTGCGGCCCTAAAACGTATACTAAAATATAAAGCAAAAACTTTTTAAGCAATATAAATGAAAAGGGAACTGGAGCCTTTACAAACACAATGTATTCAGGCGAGAATGTAAATGCAATGTAGTCTGAACGTGGCTGCTGACTGGGCTAGCCAGTATTTCTGATAGACTCTGTGGGGTGGTAACATGGGACTAGGGTATTCCCTGTTGTGTGATGAGCAGAGGGAGCAGGGGCAGCTGACCCCACGGCTAAAAGAAGTGGCTATTTTCTCTTCAACCATCCATCCCCTCACTTTTTCTGACACAAGTGTTTCTGTTGCTGCCTGGTGAATTGAAGCGGGGAGCCGGAAGGTGATCTGGGCAAGCAGAAGGGCTGTCTCCAGCCACGGTGGTTCCCTCCCAGGTCACTGCAAGATGTGCTTCAAAGGTGGGAGCCAGCCCGGGTGAGGGAGGGCTTGCTTCTCTTTGAGGCGATGCAGGTGTTTGCCATCCTTGAGTGTTTGTGGCCCTCCAACCGTGTGGTTTGTGTTTGGTCGGGGGCTAACCTTCCTCGGAAGCTGGAGGGCTATCTGCCTGACTCGGGTTGTGCTTTTAAATGAAAGTGTGGAGAAGGACCTGGAAGTGCATGCAAGATGAGTTTACTGAAGCAGAAAAAATAGTTTCAGACAAGCCTCATGTTTTATTTTTGGTAGGAATTTCTTTTTCTGAAAATGGGAAATACGGTTGTGCTAGTCCGCAGGGTGGTGTTAGGTATGACCAGCAGAAGAGAGCATTTGCTACAGTGGGTACAACAAGTGTTAGTAGAAGACTTGTATGATGGATGGTGAAAAAATTGAAGAGAAGACAGGAATGGAGAGTGTTGAAAAGTATTAGACTGGAGTGAAGCTATTAGTGGAGTTTTTATGGATTGGTCCTTGGGCTGGTTTTATTCCCTGTTTTTATTAGGAACATTAAACATCTTGTCATAAAAAAGTAGTAGTGCGTTATTGAAATTATTGCAAGGTTGGGAAGTATTTTCAGTGCAGAAGGCAGCCTCACAGAAGGTATTTGGTGACCTAAAGCACCCAAAATGTTTACATGTGAGGCTCAGGGAGAGCTCTGTTGGTGCCACTGCATACCACACTGGTAGGGTCCAGTCTAAATGCAAAGTGCGGTTGGGCACTTGTGTTAAAGATGAATTGAGACTGAAACAGGTGCAGAAAGGGCTTACTGGGATGATCAGAGGGATGAAAAGACTATCAAATGCTAAGAGTCTAAAGATATTGGCTTATTTAGCCTGCAGAATGAAAACTGAGAGGGTAAGCACTTGGTCTGTGTAAATACATTGAGGTTTAACACCAAGGGGAGAAAAGAAGTCCTTGAAATAGTGGACAAGAACGATCTGGTTTGAATGGGTCACAAGAAAGCTCAGGTTGGATAATGAGGAAGTTTCAGGTCATGAAGAAGTGAGATTTTGAGCTGGCCTGACAAATTTTTACAGGGAGGTGGGAGATGAAGCATAGATGCTTTCTCTCTGCACTGTACAGTAGGAAACAGCTTTGTAATTGTGGATATTTTCTTTGTGGAAGGCGTAGAGCTGAGAAAAGCCTTGAAACTTTAGTTACTTGGAAAGGTTTGTCTACAACCTCATCTACTTCACCTTTGCAGATAGCCTCTCTCTGAATTTGAATGGACAGCCATGCTGAAAGCTGGGTACTGTTAAATGGTGTTTCTCACATGTACCAGCATTGGGGATGAGAGCAGAAACTGCAATCCACTCAGTAAGCGTATAGAAAAGAAAGGTCTTTTGAGATGTGAGTACTGGTGTAGGAAGAATTGATAGGTGGATCCATGTACTTAACACAGGTAGTATGGGAGAAAGCTCCGTGAGAAACTGCAGCTGTTGTGATTCTTTTTAAACTAAGGCTTCAGTCTGTTTTTTAAATCGGAATTTCACAGATTATAACACCTGTCACCAAAGAGGACACCTGCTAATAGTGTCCTGTGGGACAGATACTATGCTTTTCCTCAGGTCTTTGATTTTCCTCAGAGGACTTCGAGATGCTTACTAGGTCTGAGGATAATTTTATATGAGAGTAAACCCTGAGAGATCTCCTTACCTTGATCTGCAATTCTTTACTGAACTTGGATTCTCACTACATGCCTGGGACAGGAAAGTGTTAGAATATGTCCTACATAAATTTTATATATATGTGTGTGTGTATATAAAATTATCTTTGGTAAAGCAAGATCCTACTTAAGCCTTAATTTAATCATAGAATCATAGAATAGTTTGGGTTGGAAAGGACTTTAAAGATCATCTAGTTCCAACCTCCCTGCCATGATTTGCTTTCCTCTAAATAAAGATGTCTGGAATTTTGTATTCTTACAAAAACAGGAGGTTAGAGGTGCTGCTTGAGAAGGCAGCCAAGGTGATCTAACACCTTCCAGAAACCCCCTTCCAGAATAAGCAGTCCTGGTTCCCTGCGTCTTCTGTGTGCTTCTGCTTCCTTCCTTGCTCCAACACCGGTGTCCATCTGACCTGTCAGAAGGCTAATTTAGGGATCTACAGGCACAGGAGAAAACTTGCCCTTTTTTTTTGTAAGGTTAATTCTCTACCAGTTTAGCTCCCTGAACTGGCTTGTTGCCTGTTTGGGCAGGCACTAGTGCTCAGTGAGGGAATCAGCTCTGGTGTGGGATGGGCGAGGGGTCGAGTATCGCACTGTCAACAGTGGGTAATTGCTGAAGTGACATAACTGCATCGCAAACCCAAATCCCACCCAGTGAGCAAGTGCGGGGCATGTTCAGTTTCAATGTCTTCAGATTCACTTGTTTGCAGTTGTGTAGCTCCCCAGTCGCTGCAGCCCTGAACGTTTCAGCAGGTAGCTGTGTTAACGATCTGGAGGTGCGAAAAGGTTCAGCTTCTTCAGTTGATCTGAGAATACTGTGTTGAAGTGACATGCTAAAAGAGCATCATCAGCAGTGACATACTGAGATATGCTTGGGGATTATTCGCTGCAGCAGATAAAGATCTGATGTGCTCTGTTTCTGAGTCAGGAGCCAGTGGGATGTGAACGTGGCACTCTTTCCCACTTTACCATTCATCATTTTCAAAGGCAGAGCAGAAAAAGTCTGCCTTGCGGGGACTTCATTAGGGATTTTGTCTAGGTTGGGATTTGCTTTGCAGTTTGAATGTGCTCAGGCTGATTTGGTGATGTGCAGTAATGCGGTTCGTTTGTGTCACATTCAAAAAGCTTAAGAAATAAAGCTTGTTACAGCGAATATCTATCTTTCCCCCTTTTATAAAGCCCTTTTGTTTCTTTCTCATTCCTTTTATAAAGGCAGACCTCTGCCGTTACATTTGAGTTGAAGATCTGATTTTATATTCGTGTTCCACAACTGCTGCGGAGGAAAAACTTGGCTTCTGGTGTGGATGCTGCATGCTTTTGAGGTCTGGCCCAGGCTGTGCATCTTTAATCTGCTAAACTTCACTCTTCAAATTTAACACAATTATGGAGGCAACTGTGACTCAGGATAAATTTTGACTTGATTCAATTACGGTTGAAATGCCATTGACTTCAATGGAATCAGGATTGGACCTGCATCTGTAAAACCACCAATTAATTTTATGGTTGTGTCAGCAGACCCTGATCAAGATAAGAGCTCTACTGTATTCATCATTTTAAAAACCTAAATCTAGACAGGGTTCCTGCCCGTGAGAGTCTGCAATCTAAAGACAGTCTTTTAACATGCAAATGTTTATTGCTTTTGCATAGCAAGGGGCGTTTTGGCCTGCTGGTGCCTTTGTTAGAACAGCATCTAGTGTATAATCTGGACTCAGAACAGGAGACTTACTGGAGAAGACTTCAGGAAAATCCTTTGAGGCATTTTAGAATATACAAATGTTGTAAAGTTTAAACAAAATAATAAGGTTTTTTTTTTCTGTATACTTTAAAAATCTGAATTCTTTGGAAGGTCTGTGTGCTGCTGGTACCTCGTAGACCAGCTGCCTGGTCTTTGAGCTCTTCAATCACCGATTCTGTTGAAGTTGTTATTATATATCTTTTCTTTTTTTTTTTTTCCCAAACAGATTGACAGCTTCTTTCATCAAAGCTGAAATTAACTTCATGGCTAAAGTCTGACCCGTTGTAAGACAGGTCCACTGATGGGGGGGTGTGTGTGTGAGGAGTAGGGGGCTTGTGGAGGAGCAGAGCCACGCGACTTCCTCCAGCTTTTCCCAAAGGCTGGGTCAGCTGTATCGCGGAGAACCTAAGTCAGGGCATAGCAACACCAAAGATATGTGGATTTTAGGAGAAGTCTCAGGGAAATCTTTTTTGTCCTACTCAGAAAGTGAAGTACTAAAAATTGTATATCTAGATCCATGACTTTATGGTGGGATTGCCTCTGGGAAGAGGAATGGGGGAAGTGTCCAAAGAGTCATCTCTCTCAAGACAGCTTTTGGGAAGTGTTTGCTGATAGAGGAGCACTGCTGTCTAAAAGGGCAAACGTGACATCGTTTGTTCAGCAGCAGCTCTTTGAAATGCTGGCCTTCCTTTGCGTCCAAAAAAGGTAGGAAATTGAAAGGCCTCATTTTTAAACAACTTAAACTGAATATGCAATCGAGTCCTGCCGGTTAAAGATCTTAGAGTACCAATCCTTTGCTGTACTGCCCACCAAATTGCAGGAGATTTTAAAATCTTTCTGGCAAATTTATTGATTTCCAAGACTCCAGTGGATGGTTGGTGTTTCACCGAGGAGGACTGAATCTTTCCAAAATGCGATAGCCTGTGATGCTTTGTTTGTTTGATGACCTCCAACCAGAGTGACCATGTGGTCAGTAATGTCCCTGTCCTCGAGCTAGTACCTAGCAGGTAGCTTTACATAAAATCAATAACAAAATGTAGAGACAGGCTTTTTTTCATCAGTCCTTGATCAAATCATCTTGCTGAAAGAATAAAACATGAAGTACTTTCATAGCATACATTTTTATCACTACACATGTATTATTTGGTCCCTGTGGCAAAGTGTTTTATGAGGGGCCCTGAGCATTCTGCTGTTTTTATGATGACACCTGAGGGATAAGGTGCTTCTCTAATGATGGATAAATCCGTTTTAGGGGCTACTCACTGAGTGTAGAGACTCATGCAGATGAAGTACTTTTTGTCACCCGCTTTACAATGTTTTTCAGCATGTGAGTTTAGCTGCTCCTGCAAAAGGCAGCACTTTCCGCTGAAGGAGGGCTATCATTCTTTTAACCTGGCGTTCTATGCTTAGAGAATCATAAAACAAAGTAAAAAATACCAATAAAACATTTTGATGCTATGCTCCATCTTAGTTGTATTTAAGGGAGGCATGTTTTATTTAAAAATCTCTATTAGGTTAAAAGCTTAACTAGTATTTCAGGCTAAAGAGCGCGTGTGTAGCTGTAGGATAAGAGCCCTGGTTTGACATACACGTTGTCTTTTGATAGAAGAGAATTTGTGGAGCGGGTAGCCCGGGTAGGTCAAGTTACAGCTTTCAGTAAATCTGAGCGTGCCTGAAATGGTTCTTTTAGTGTCTGAAAATATTTGTTGCCTTTTTATCATTGCAAGCCTGATCCAAGTTCCATTTAAGCTGATGGGAACTTTTCTCCTGTCTTCTTTAAAAATTGGCTCTGGCCCCCGTATCCGGTTGCATACCACCTTGCTTTCTGATTCTTGGAAGGGTTCAGCCAAGCGTTATGAATTAGATGGTTGGATAACATTGATGACTGCAGTTCTTGATTGTGCCAGGGAAACCAAAAATAAAATAGAGGTCAGAAGCATGACTAGTAAATGGCACAATGTGGGCCTGGTCCTGCAGGCGTGGGAGGGAGGGGAACACACCTGCTTGTTAGTTTGTTTTTTAAGAGTCGACTTCATCCTGGTCCTACTCTGCTGCGGTGCGGAGAAGGAAGCTCCTCAGCTTCCAGAGAAGCGGCATCATGGTGACAGCTTACGTGGCCTGAGGCCGGTCCCTGGAGCTTTGTCACAGCACGAGTAGACCCTGAGTATTTAGGCGAAAATAAGCTTTCATCTGGTGCACTTGGCTGGGCAGATCTAAATCAAACCCTTATGGATATAGCATGGCTGCTGGTAGGCAGCCTGTGCTGGCAGACGCCAGCTCGGGCACGGTGGGGCTGCTCTTCCTATAGCGGTTTCATGTCCAGGGAGGGCATACTTAAAGCTTGACAGATGCTGCGAACTTGAAATCTCAAAGGAGTTGGTATCAGTAAAACCAAGAGCTGTGGAATTGACAGTGGCAAAAATGGATGGAGGCATCTCATCCTTCTGCAGCTCCTGCCAGGAGAGCTCTGTAAACAACCCTGGGGTAGTGCTGGATCATGGTCGGGTCCCTCCAGAGGAGGTCCTTGACGGTGTGGAGAGGAAAAGAGGGGCTGTGGGGCAAAGGGGAGAAGCAATGACATCTCTGCTGCACTGACAGTCTCCTGGGATTTTATTGTTGATGCTGAAGTCCACTTGCTTTGTTCAGGAAGCTCTGCTTTTTGGTCACCTTTGTCGGGACATGGGAGAACCATGGTGTCTGTATCTGTGTAGCTATTGCAGCTTTGGATGATAATGCTTTCAAGGGCACCAGGTTCTGCCAGGTCTTGGGAACTTTACAAGGTTTTTGTATGAAAGATATTAATCTTTAAGTGCTCTCATAACTGCTCCATGGCAGCAGTACAGAACAGTCTCACTTTTTGGTTTTTTTGGTAAGTGGGGATTTACGTAGAATGAAAACTTTATACAAATTAACTAGAAGTTTAGGAGGAGAAGCTAAGATGAGTACCCAATCTCTGTGAAAATACAAAGTGACCTCAGGTAGGGAGAATGCAATTGCCCAACCATGGTTTTGCCAGGACACCTTGCCTAATTTCCCTCATCTTATAAAAAGTGTCATGGAATATGAAATGTGAGTGAGTGGCAGGGTGGGTGCTTGGCTCTTTGCTTGGTCTGTCTTCTGGTGCTGCAGGGTTTCATAATGTCTTTCTGAAGTGCTGGTGGAGAAGCACTGACACAAATGCAAAAAAACAGTTGGCTAGTCCTTTTGGCAGACTTTTTTTTTACTTCTTTTTTTCCCTTGTTCCATCAAATTATTAAAGCATTCTGAAAAAACACTGCTTGGAGAAACTGTTCACAGAAACCTCTGTGACATTCACCAAGCCAGATGCTCAGTGTACAGGGCTTGCCTTGCACTGCTGTCTCACCTGGAAAGGAAAGTGGCACTGCTCCGACACTGGTATTTGGCTTCTTGTTGTGGCTGGAGGTTGTCCACCCAGTCAGAGACTAACAGGCTTAGCATGGGAGATCAGACAACACCACAGAAAATGCTGAACTACACCTTTATTTATGACAGGTCTGGATGAGTGTTAATTATTAGCTGAACATAGTATGTTCTAGAGGCTGTTTGCATTACAGCCTGGGAAGGGCCAACTGCATGTAAAATGTGTGTGTTTGTAGGCAGAACAGCAAAGAAAACCACTCTGGAAGAAAATAGGGTGGTTTTTTGTTTGTTTCTCTTCACTACATATGCAGTTTTTATTAATGTCATACAGCCATAATGAGGAATTTGCATGAACTTATTTCGGAGACTATATATTTAAACATCATTTCACTAAGGCAGTGTGGATTAATGTGGTGATAATGTGCAGCAGGTCTGTAGGAAGTGCTGACTACATCAGATACACTTCTTGTTAATAGTTGTTTGGACTTCTAGGTTAGGTCTTTTCTTGTGAAGTGTTTCTGTTGAATCAGTGTAGCAGTTTGCAGAACGGAAAACTGTACGTGGCATAGAACAGAATAGTTTGCTAGATATGAAATGTATTTATTGTTATTTTAGGAATGATAGTCTGAAGAGGTTTCCTTTTGTCAGGTTACAAAATATATTGGAGTTTTAGCTCTGTGAGGTTACTTAAAAGTGAAAAAGAATATTGATGTGTTTTACATAGGACCCTGTACTGTGCCTTCCACTACTAAGCAGCACAAATGTCTTACCATTCTTTAGAGCCATGAAACCGTTCCCTGGGCAGTGTACATGCATTTTGCCTATTTCCACATATTTCCATTTAGCTGCTTCACAGAGATGCGTATCTTTAAACAAGCTGGCAAATCTTTCAGTGTGATGGCTATAACTATCTCCTTTATTATTTTACAGTCTCACTTTTAACTGATCTACTTGGAAATAGGATAACATAAGTATTTTTGTTGCTGGTTCTCTGGTGGAGAATGCAAGGTCTTGCTAACATTGACCAGGCATTAGCAGATTTCTGAATTAAATCTGCCTTGGGTTTCCACCTTTGTGATATGTGCATCTTTGCAAATTCAATTATTTGAACATTCTGAGTTAAATAACGGGTTAAAGGAAATCAGGTAAAGCATGGAAATGTAGTAAAATGAGAATGAATCACTTTGTAGTGGAATACTCTATGAATAGTCCTCATAGAAAACATGTGGTATGTGGTGCAACATCTGATTTGTATAATTTTGAGGTCACCTCCTTATTTGACCCTGAGTTAAATGATTCGATCAAGGCAAGGAGCCTCTCCTTTCACAGGAATGCAGGTTACTTTCCATAGCTGTTCTAGTTTGGTATTTTTGTATTGTTTGGTATTTGTGTCAGCGTTCGACAAAGAAGTATGGCGCAAGGAAATACTGGCACTGGAAAAATGATAGTTGAGTCAGTTGTTAGAACAAAAACATGCAAAATTTGCTGTATTCTAGGGCTAAATCTTGCTTTTCGACTGTGCGTATAGGGACTTCCTAAAAGTCATAGCCAGAAGGAGCCACTTATGATCAGGAAACACCATCTACTTCCCATACTGGGAGAGCTGGCTTTCAGCAAGACTTTCCCATCCTAAGCTGATGAGGCCAGAAAGTGCTTGTTGGCAGGATGGACCAGCCTCACCCCTGTATTATGCTCATTTCTGGCTTGAGTAAAGGCATGTGTGCTCAAAACATGAGTGTATGCTAATGATAAGTAGTGTTGTGGTAGTGCATGGCTTAGTGGTGGACTTGGCAGTGTTAGCTTAACGGTTGGACTCAGTGATCTTAAAGGTCTTTTGCAACCTGAATGATTCTATGATTCTGCATAGATGGCTCTCCTAATGGATATTGGTTTCTGTCGTGGTACTAGATGAGCCGTTATTGTAAGGCTCTCCCAGGGCATGGGAAGAAGGATATGCTGGGATTTTGGTCCCCGTATTATTTACGGGGCCTAATCCAAAGTCACTGACACCAATTTACTCTGGTGGTCTGTGATTACAACCAGAATTTCTAGGTGTCCTGGAAGGAAATGGTTTGATGAATTTATAAAGACATTATTTCACTTCTCTGAAAGTGTGATTGTTAGTGTCCCTACAAACCTGAACCTGCATCCTGATTGATCTCTCAAGTTCATGTTGCAATATTTGCCTACTGTCTATC
Organism: Tauraco erythrolophus; assembly: GCF_009769465.1. Taxonomy (NCBI): domain Eukaryota; kingdom Metazoa; phylum Chordata; class Aves; order Musophagiformes; family Musophagidae; genus Tauraco; species Tauraco erythrolophus. Next base: position 116,254,081 of record NC_141465.1, on the reverse strand, counting down.
TATGAATTTCTGAGAATTTTGATGAAGGACAAAAGAGATGTAGCTGTGTTGTAAAAGGATGAAAAGTGAAAACAAGATAAGCTTGTAAAATAAAGGTTGAATTTGTAAGCTTGAAATCCATTGAACTCATGCAGAGTGCAGTGCAATGCAAACCCCCTATTCGAGGTCTGCTAGCTAAGTGTGCCACGGTATTGTCATGATCTGTCGAACCTGCCAGATAAGTAGAGGCTATTTTAAAATTTCTCCTTCAGGGCATGGGGAAGTACTGTTCTTGCAAAGACAGAAATTTCTGATGATGCTAAAAAAAATGCAGATGAAGTGAATAATTAATGACTTCAAGACAGGACTGAAATATCTTCCTAAAATGTTGCTATTTTTAGCAGGGAGTGCTTCTGCAGTGCTTGTCATGGGATCCTATTGCCTTCTGAGAGCAGGAAACCAATTTGAATTAGTTTCTCTTTCCCCATGGACCTACAGACCCAGCATATAATACCCCTTAGCATCTGCTTCTGCCTTAAAGCAGACAAAGTGATTTTAAACCTCATGCAAAATAAAGCACTGATGAAAGCTGTACTTAAAGACCATCTTTATAGCAGCCGAATAGTTTTTGTAATGGTTTGTACACTGAGGCTGTACAAGGGGGCTACTGCAATGTGTGTAACTTTCAGCTGCTGCTGAGGTCCAGTGATATTCATTGCTGCTGCAGTTTGTAGCTGTCGAAGGATGTAGAGGCAATCATCAATAGGAGTTTGCAGGATCTGGCCCACAGATAAGGATTTAATGTAAACAGGTTTGTGGTGCTTTTCCCTTTAACCAGTACGGGGTGTTGCCGTGTTTGAGCTACTTGGCACACTAAAAATGTTATAGTCAGAAACGCCTCTAAAATAAATTGTTATATGCAGCTGGCCTATGCACGTGCTTGTGTTTCTGCACGCGCTGCTCAGCTGGACCCGCAGGGAGGGAAGTCTCCTGGTTGAGCTGCAGGAGAGGGTGCGAGGGAGGGACTGCTGTTTTCTCCACTACTGGCTCCTCCTGCGATTGCAGGTCCTGTTGGGGATTTCTCCTTCCTGAGGGGTGATGAGGTTCCCAATGCCCATCAAAGGGGAAGTCAGGAGCTGCTTATTTGCTGCCTTTCTTACCTACTGGAGTTGCCACAGGCTGAATTTAGAGGAAACCTCCGAATCCCAAATCTTTAGGCACAGAGGAGGACCTTGGCTTTGCAGCCCAGTACCCGATTTGTAGAGGAGCGGAGGGATGCTGGCTTGCTCTCCCCAGTTGTGCAGGGGTTGTTCTCCCCACGTGGGGTGGTTCCTGGGTGACTCCTGTAAGGTGCGTAGGGCTCCTTGGACCCGTCTGGAACCCCGGTCCCCAACCACAATGGGCTGCAGAGCTCTACTCTGGGAGCAGTGTGCTTGCCGTGCAAAGCAGCAGCGAAACATCTGGACTGAAGCACGTTGCTTTGGGGAAGGGTTGTCAGCTGAGGCCCGTGCAGCAGAGGTGGCCCCAAAGGCAACTCCAGCCCCAGGGCAAGCTGCACGCTTCAGTGATGGTGGGTTTTGGGAAGCTCCTGGATTAAATCATAGATGGTAGCGTCTTGGGGTACTGTAGCTTGAACTGTGGCTGCTTAGTTGTGTTCAGGCACACGTTTGTGGCTTAGGTGCCTTAAATGCTTTACTGCATCTGGGCCTTGGGCTCCGTTTTCCCTTTCTGCATGTATCTGTCTAAAAGGACTGATTTAGGATTTAATGTCTGTAAAACACGTGCACAGAAGGCCGCGTTGTGTGGAGCTTTGTAATAATTAGAAAGGGATCCGCAACTGGAAGCTGAGTTTGCTCGATGTGAGTGCTGTTCAAGTGAGAACTCGTGTTACGAAAAAATGTATTAAATTATCATTGTTATATTTTTTTGTGCCAGCTGAAAAGACTATTTCCAGGCTTATTTTCCCCAGCTTTCCATCAGCTCTCCTATGCTAAAGCTCACCACCTTTTTTCCAGTCTTCTTGCCCAGTCACTTCTGTGAGTCCTTCCTCAAATGAATCCAGTTATTTGATATCTGCTTTTTAAGCAAATCCTGTCTATTTAGACCAAAAGGATGTAGAAGGCTACACACAGACTGAATAAGTGGGTGAACTGGAAGGAGTTGGAGTCTGTGACGGGGGGATCTGATGAACAGTTATGTCTTCAGTGGACCCTGTCAGTAGCACAAGGCACAGGGACAATCCTAGTAAAGCAAGCCTGGAGGAGTTTCGTCACCTGACTTTATTTCAGCATGTGGGGTTTGCGCTCCAGTTCAAAGGTCTCTTGGGTTCTGGTTCTGTCATACAAATAATAAACCAAATGAAATTGTAATAAATTTCTAATTGTAATAAATAAATTGTATCTTTTTCAATTAATGAAATGTATCGAGCTCTCCATGCAATGAAGGGACATAGAGATTTTTAAGACCCTAAATTGCGTTACAGCCCTGCAAACAAGTTCTAGTTTTCTTTATTTATGTGTGTTTGTTCAAATGCCTGCACTCATGATTGAAGCAATTAGTTTTACAAGTCCAGTAACGCCTTGTGAGCTGCTTGGGAACGATCAGAAATTAAAGTATCTGTTTTAAGTTTTGTTGTTGCTGTTTTGAATGGGGCTTTTGGAGAATCGTTTTTGCTTCACATAGAGTTACCCACCCTTGTGACTGCTTAATGAAATACCCTGCAATGCAGCTTTACTTAGCTAAAACTGGGAATATTGAAATGGTTCGTTTTGCAAATTGCGCAAGGAGGTACTGATTTCAAGCCATGAAAATAATAATTCTTTTAGAAATAGCTTATCTTTGTGGCTATCTATCTCCTTACTGCGTTTTCTTTTCTTTCCATAGGAAAAATTAACCCAGGAGTGTGTATTCAGAGAGCAGTTTGAAGAAAACTGGTATAACACGTATTCATCAAATCTATATAAACACGTGGACACTGGAAGACGATACTACGTTGCGTTAAATAAAGATGGGACTCCAAGAGAAGGGACTAGGACTAAGCGGCATCAAAAATTTACACATTTTTTACCTAGACCAGTGGACCCTGAGAAAGTACCGGAACTATATAAGGATATTTTAAGCCAAAGTTGACAAAGACAATTCCTTCACTTGAGCCCTTAAAAAGTAACCACTATAAAGGTTTCATGCGGTGGGTTCTTATTGATTAGCTGTGTCATCACATCAGCTCCACTGTTGCCAAACTTTGTCGCATGCATAATGTATGATGGAGGCTTGGATGGAACATGCTGATTTTATTCTGCACTTAAAGGTTTGTCCTCCTGGAGGAGAGCCTATGCCCACTCGCTTGATTTAGTACGAGAGGGAGCGTGAGAGAGTGAGTGCGAGAGAGAGAGAGAAAGGGAGGGGATGAATGGGAGTGAGAGCGCGAGAGAGAGGAGCCAAGGGGAGGAGGAGGAGGAGGAGGAGGAGGAGGAGGAAGGCCTGATGCATGCTGGGGAATAGACACGCTTTTAAATTTTTGATCAGTTGTACTTCGTCATATATCAGCATAGCTGCCATACTTTGATTCATCAGGATTTTTGGCTGGTGGCCTGCTCAAGTGTACGCTGCATTTACAAAGGCATGGAGGGTGCAGTCTTACTTAAACAAGAGACTTTTCAGTTAATCGCTCTCTGGGTCTCACCCCACTGAGTTTAAAGCAAAGACCTCTTAGTAAAAAATAAAAATAAAAAGTTAAATTTATTTATAGAAATTCCAAAGGCAACATTTTATTTATTTTATATATTTATTTATTATATAGAGTTTATTTTTAATGAAATATGTACAGGCCAGATAGGCATTTTGGAAGCTTTAGGCTCTGTAAGCATTAAAATGGCAAAGTCCACTATGAACCTGTGGTAAATTCATGCAAGTAAATATAAAGGTGCATGGATAAAAAAAAAACAACAAACAATAAAAAGGTAATAATAATAATAATAATAATAAATTCTAGTGACCCTCGTGTACTAAAGGCGACAATCTCTTTTGTGCCCGTATTGTACAAGTATGCACACCACTCATGACACTGAGTCCTCACTCTTCTGACTGCTTGTTTCATAGCTTATCCCCAGAGGATTAAAGAGAAAACTGGGTCTTCAACTTTTCTAATGTGTCTGTAATATTTCCTCTCTGATAAAGTGACTTCTTACATCGTTGTAAACTTCACAGCTGTGGAAAATATAGGGGTTGGAATATATTCTACTTGTTAAAACCTACTGCAGATTATACCAAAGCTAAATGATAAATATGCTTTTTTTTTTTTCCTAAAGCAGAATGCCAGAAACAGCATAAGTAATATCAACAATTGTACTAATTTTAAGATTCCACAAACAGCACATAATGGTTTCAGAGGGCAAGAACCAGGTTAACAGGATCACTCTTGTAAACATGTTTATTTGTGCACTTGACTATCTACTATGAAATTATACAAATTCCATAGGGGTCGTTGTAACATCTTTTATGGAAAATTGCTTTCAGTGTGAACTGTCATAATACATGATATTAGCACCCTTCCTAAAGTAAAAATTGCAAAATGAAACTAATAAATCTCTATCAATAATGACAATGAGGGGGACAGTATTAAACTTGTTTTTTTTTTTTTTCCCTAAAGTATGTTCAAATATTCATGAACTGTAAGTCAGCTGACAGTATGTAATATTTAAGGGATTGTAGCATTTTATGTTAGGGACACAAACACGCTGATTGGCAGTTACCATTCGGGAATTAACCCTTAGAAAGAGACGTTTTTTCCCCAGTATCCTGAAGGAAAAGGAAAAAAACCCAGAAAAATCATGTAAGGTCCATATGACATGCATTTTGTAGTTGTTGTACCCCTTAGGGTTTGAATCCGGTGCCATTAAGTTGAATGTAACCTTTGCCATTGGATCTGTCTGGATCGTGGCTGATCCTGACACCCCTGGCTCTCTGCAGAGGTGTGGAGGCTGAGCGCAGACGTACTTGGGAGGAGCTATACATAAGTTTGTAGCCTATTCGTAATTAAGTAATTATTAATCTAAGGCACACTTGTCCATGTGATATGTATTATTTGAAATGTAATTCTGTTCTGGAGTAACCTCTGACTTGGTGTCCTGAGCGAACGTGACCTTTCTGTACTTGAGCAGATAGGAGAGGCCACGTCCCAACTGGCGATATCAGTAATCTTACATAAAATGTGGCATTTTATTATAGTTGTTTATGAATGATAAAGATACGTAAATTACGTTAGTTGATTTGTAGGATACAGTTAGACATACTTGTCTAGGGATTATTATTGCCTGGGAATTTACAGCCTTTGACTGCAGCCCATGAGTTTATTTTTAACCTTTTGGAGCTGCCGAAACCTGCAGGCAGTTTGACCGCTGTGGTTCAACCAGGTGCCAAATCATTTGTCCAGGCGGTGCAAAGCCATGCTGGACCATAGGAGAAGAAAGCGAGCTTCTGTAGAGGACTAGGGTTCATTGCTCAGTGTTAAACAGATCGATCCTACCACACGGGACGGGAGGTTACACCTCTGCTTTTTCAGTAAATCTGACATACACCGAGAAATTAATCGCAAAGGTTAAAAATACTATGAGTCGAGGCCACAATACTAGGCCACGGTTTGAGTCTTAATGTTGGATTTTTAGTCATAGGCAAATCATTACTATTAGTTAACATGTTTTCTTTAATTTATTTTTTTTGTATTTTTCTAAAGAAAGGATTAAACCCAAGAAAAATGTTATGAGTTTATGGCAGTCCATATAAATAAACTGTAACCGATTTACTCGAATAACCCATAATGGTGTGTAAATACTGACTTTATGTAAATATAGAAACATGTAATTTAACGTAGGCATTATTGCGAGACGGGGTAGTCTGGGAGCTGGCAGTTTGCCACTCCCTGCAGGTTCACTGGGTCAAATTCGACTCATTTCGGGTAGCGAACAACAGATTCTGTTCAGTCACTTGTGTAAAATGAGTTATTTCTGTTCGTTTTCTGGGGGAATATGGGCAAAACCATCATCGCCTGGGTGCTGCTTAGCTCTTCTGCCAAGGCATGAAAGGGTACGGATGCCCTCCCGCTCCTGCTAAATCAGGGCTGGAGAGAGCTGACATAGCAAAGCAAGGAGGCTTGCAGTGCAGCTCCTCCTGTGCTGTAGACAAACAGAAGTCTTCATTTTCTGGTGCTGTCCATCTGGCACCCTTCTTGAGCACTAAAATTCACTTGAAGAAAAAGCTGAGGGAAAAACAAAAGAACAATTGGTGTTATTTACTTGATATTCTGTAATGATGTGTAAATACATACAGAATTCTGTACTTTGTATAAATACATTGCTATAGAATTTTGAAAATTGGTATTATTTGCTTGATGTCCCTTCAGAACATTTTCTTATAACCACGCACGTGTGTAAGAATGAGACTGTAAAAATATGTCCTTTCTTATTCCTAGAAAGGGTGTGAGAAAATTCTAGGAAGACCAAAACCATCAGTATTTTCTGTGTCTTTTTGCTAAACTGGAAAAAAGCAGGGGCATAACTTTTTGGCAAGAATTGCACTAGCATTTCACCTCAAGCAGACCTGTCTGGGCAAGCAGCATGGGCAAAAGGTGCTGGTGATCCAGAGCAATGTTATTGTATGGGCTGGTTTTGAGCTGCATCTGATAACGTGTCAGGCAGCTCTCCCAAACTTAAGTGAGGTGGATGAAACCTAGCAGATCTGGGCAGTGCAGAGAATGGAAGGAGAAAAATCAGAGGAAGATTGTCTTAAATTGCCACTGATCAGTGCAGAACTTCCACCATCTGTCAGATGGAAGGAAAAAAAAAAAGACATCTTTCATAAATGACTGGGTCTAACTTGTGGAGGCCGGAGGTGGGACTCTGGTGTAAAAAGTCAAGCATTGCTTTTGTCCCCCTGGGAAAAACATAAATGTGTGTTTAATAAACATATAAATAGGATGGAGTGGAAGAGTCTGCTTCCAAAGCAGTCTCTAAGTTTCTCTGGAGACAGAGTACGGCAGGAGGTAAGAGAAGACGCACCTGCAGCATGTCTTTCAGAGTCACTTGCAGCATCTTCTTAGCTTATGTGCTGCTCTGCACACTCTTGGATGAAGTAAAGAAATGATGATAAGGTCCAACTCTGCTACCCATGATTATAGGAGTAGAAATAGATGGGCTGTGAGCCATGCTGAATACGTTTTTGTGTGAATTCCTGTCTCAGCTAGTGAATTCTCACAAGGTCCCTGTGAGGTACATTAGCAAACATGGAGATGGGGATATGGCCAGGCTCCTTACAACTGCAGTTTGTTTTGCAGAAATGTGACGTTCTGGATTCTATGAAATTTTGATGAAATCTTGGAAACTCAGCCCCTGGTCATGTAGGCATGCTATAGTATGCGTAGGCAGCTACAGTGGAAAGTAGGGAATCTAGGGGAAGAAGTAACTAACACCACTGTGCTCAATATTTTTTTTCCCACACGGCAAATCGTTTACTGATCTGAGAATAGAAACCAGAAGACTTCTGCTTTCCAGACTTTTTACTCTGTTCTTAAACTATTAGAGCTCTCCATGGGTTGCTCACAGATCAGTTCTGTCCTGCCTTGGTGATTTCTTTCACCTTACCATAACACTACAAGGTGGTTTTGCCATCTGGCCCTTAAATAAGTACCAGCAGTATAACCTCATCCGCTGTTGTCAAGAAGCTGTAACAGCCTGCCCTAGAGTTCGTTGCTGAACTGTTTGGCACTGGGAAGTGCAAACACTTAGCATTTTAAATTTAGGATTTATAAAATTTATCCATCAAGAAAAGGAAGACAATTAGTGATTCTAGACAAAGAAATGCTATTGCACAAGGTGTCTCATCAGCTCAGTTGCACGAAGTTTGAAAGCAGAAAATGTTTCTTGATGTTCAGGAAATTTGAAATGAGAATAGTAATGAAGTTCCACCCGCAAAGGAACCTATAAAACCCAGTCTTGTTGCCTTTTCCCCAATGGTTATATGTCTTTAATATCTTGTGTGCATTTTCTTCTACCTGATGATATTGGAAAAGACTCTTATTTTTTGTTCATTATTTCTGAAGTCCATCTGCCTTTGTATAGTTTTTCGGAGTTATTCTGGTCTGAACCCCAGGGCAGGAAAGTCGCCATGTGTTCCTGGATTCGGACAGAGGACCACAGGCATTACAAAGATGCTACTGTTGTGCTCTGAGTAGCTGGTATAGTCCATAGGATGACTTGTCTGATTGCAGCTATCACACGGAGGGCTACAACATTATTTGTGCCTTAATACATTGTATGTTGTTATCATAGGAGAGATCATTTCAAATGATCCTAAAGTCATGCCAGCTTTATTAAACCTGCATCTGTCTCTTGAACATATGCGCACAAATATCCTGTCATGGAAAGCAGTGTATAAAGTAAATTTTAGCTCCATATTTTTTAGTGATGCAGAGGGGTTTCACCTCATGGCAAACAAATAAATAAATCCCTTTTTCTTTAGGTAGAGGGAACATTTTTTTATGTGCAGTACTCGTAAGTAGTAACTACAATATAGTCGAAAGAATTCTGGAATTGGACTGAACTGTCAACATGTTTCTCACATTTCTGTTTTCTTGAGAAATCACAGACCATCAAATTATAGTGATATGCAAAATATGCCCTGTAGATTTTTTTTGCCATGTCCAGAGGGCCTGGATTTATGTATATCTTACTGCTGGAGGCAGTAAGTCTAGATGAAAAGAGCATTTCTGTAATGTTGTAGCTCATTCGTTTTATTGACAATCTCCCCTCTCTTCCTGCAGTGTAGCTTTATTTAAAATTATTATTTCTACCCTTGTTGAGAGAGTAGATGCTAACATTGAAACAGTGTCTTGAAATACTCCCTCATAGGTATGCTCTTGAATGCGTACTTTTTTTCTTTTATATTTCTTATGTAATGTAATTTCTATTGCTTTTTAGAAAACTTTATGCTTGTTATGAATGTCCTAGAATCACAGAATCATAGAATGGTTTGGGTTGGAAGAGATCTTAAAGATCATCTAGTTCCAACTCCCCCTGCCATTAGCAGGGGCACCTTCCACTAGATCAGGTTGCTCAAAGCTTCATCCAACCTGGCCTTGAACACTTCCAAGGATGGGGCAGCCACAACTTCTCTGGGCAACCTGTTCCAGTTCCTCACCACCCTCATTGTAAAAAATTTCTTCCTTATGTCTAATTTAAATCTCCCCTCTTTCAGTTTAAAGCCATTGCTCCTTGTCCTATCACTACACGCCCTTGTGAAAAGTCCCTCTCCAGCTTTCTTGGAGGCCCACTTCAGGTACTGGAAGGCTGCTATAAGATCTCTCAGGAGCCTTCTCTCCAGGCTGAACAACCCCAACTCTCTCAGCCTGTCTTCATAGGAGAGGTGCTCCAGCCCTCAGATCGTCTTCACGGCCCTCCTCTGGACCTGCATCAACAGATCCATGTCCTTCTTGTGTTGGAGTCCCCAGAGCTGAACGCAGTACTGCAGGTGGGGTGTCATGAGAGCAGAGTAGAGGGGCAGAATCACCTCCCTTGACCTGCTGGCCACACTTCTTTGAATGTCTCCTCCTCTACTCTGCCCTGGTGAGGCCACATCTGGAATATTGCGTCCAGTACTGGGCCCCTCAGTTCAAGAAGGACAAGGAACTGCTTGAGAGAGTCCAGCGCAGGGCCACAAAGATGATTAAGGAAGTGGAGCATCTCCCTTATGAGGAAAGGCTGAGAGAGCTGGGTCTCTTTAGCTTGGAGAAGAGGAGACTGAGGGAGGACCTCATTAATGTTTATAAATATGTAAAGGGTGACTGTCATGAGGATGGAGCCAGGCTCTTCTCAGTGGCATCCAATGATAGGACAAGGGGAAATGGGTATAAGCTGGAACATAGGGGGTTCTGCTTAAACATGAGGAAGAACTTCTTCCCAGTAAGGGTAACAGAACACTGAACAGGCTTCCCAGAGAGGTTGTGGAGTCTCCTTCTCTGGAGATGTTCAAAACTCACCTGGATGCGTTCTTGTGTGATCTGATCTAGGTGGTCCTGCTCCGGCAGGGGGATTGGACTAGATGATCCTTTGAGGTCCCTTCCAATCCCTAACATTGTGATTCTGTGATTCTGTGATTCTATTTTTATGGCCTTATTATCTATCTGAAAACGTATGCCAGAAGGCTGTTCTGAGCAGACTAGTGTTTTCCTCTTGGACTGTCTTCGTATTGGTACATACACACACACAGGTACACTGCATCTTCTCTCAAGGACAGCTAGAGGCATCTCGCAGCCTTCTTTCTCTTTAAGACAAACAGGCTTGCTTGGTTAGACTAAGGTAGGATACTCCATTCCAGGAGTGTCCTCACTTTCCTGCAGCAGTGTCATGGAAAACAGGCAAAGTTCTTGTCTCAGTTGACAGTAACTTTCTTTGCTATATAAACTTGGTGGCTGTGACATTAAAAAAAGAAGTAAATCTAGATGAACAGGCTTGAGAATACAGGCTAACCAGTTTATTTCCTGTTCCTCTCTTGCATTACTTAAAGAACCATTTAAAAGTCAGCCAAGATACTCTTGAGCTGAAATTTTGAATTCAAAGCTGTGTTACTGGTAGTCATAGTTTCAGTTGTGATAATAGTCAGGTAACTGCTCCACACCTGATGAAGCAACGTGCAGCTAAATGCCCCTTTCGTTCTTGATGGAAAATGTTATTTCTTCACAGAAATGTAGTCTTGGAGACCGTATTCAGCTGTTACATGTGTATGTGGAGCCTCTAATACATAGTAAAAGTGCTTACTACCCACCTGCTGCAGCAACTTCAGAAGATCATGCATTGCACACCTCTAATGAGTGATCCATCTCAAGGGTTAGTTCCGTAATTCGAGTGGCACTAAGAATACTCAGACCCTGGAAGTGGGTTTGGTTTGTAAGTGGCCCTGCCTTGCTGGGGTTGGGGGCCCTTCCTCTGTACGCTGAGGTCTGTAACGAGCAGCCTCGCGGGTGACATGAACGGGTGCTGCAGAGCCTGGTCTGTCCAGGTGCGTGCTGGGCTGTGGTGGGGACAACAAAGGTGTGTGCTGAGCAGGGGCCATGCCTGGTATCGAGGAGACGTCTGTGCAGCTTCTTTGCAAAATCCCCAGGTGGCCACAGGCAGCTGCTGATGGTGTGGGCAATTTGTTCTTTATTTGTCATCACATAAATGATTTTAGAGCTAAGCCCTGGCTTGGAGGAAAGGAAAACCTGTACGATCAGTATAACTGATGTAACTAAGGAGTCAGGCTTAATAGTGAGGAAAGGTAGGATAGCCTTGAAGTTTTCCTTTCTTCCATAGTGCTGCTCGTCATAGACATGAATCAATGTTTTTTGTAGAGGTGTTCGTCTTGCTGTGGTCATGCTCATTCACTGCTTGGTCTCCAGCAGCCAGTTAGGATGTATTATTGAAGATATAGCCTGCTGTAGAAATAAACACATAGCACAAAAACAACATTGTGAACCTCACAGAGGGTGAAAATAACATGAAAATAAGATCTGGTTAGTTCTAGATTGACTTGAACCAAAAATCAAATATCTGACCCAAGACATCTTGGTAACCTCAGGCTTCTTCCACCACTGCTGTCCCTGGGACCTGCTGCTTGTCTCTGTGGGCAGCAGCAGGCAGCTGGCAGGGTGCACAGTGCCCATGGGGCACTTGCCCTTCCCTTGGCTCACCCCTTCTGGTGTGCTGGGGGTAAGGGCTGGTACAGGAGGGATGCAGTGGCCCTCTGCTTCAGAGGAACCAGGGACCAGCTCTCCACCCAGTGGAGGTGGGCAGGACCAAAGCCCTTTCAATGCTGGCATCAGTCCCTGAGCTCCATCTTGGCAAAAGTTCCCTGGTTTTCACAATTAACACCCAGTTTAAAAATGGAGATTTCTCCTAGAGTTAAGATTTGATTCAAATAAATGGGAAAAAATTATGTCCCAGTGTTATTTTTTCAAGCTATCAGGATCAACGAGTTTTTTCCTCTTTTCTTTGTATTTTGCCCTTCTTATTAAAGACCAGCCAAATAGCAGCTTTCTAGGAACTGTCTCTGTCTCTTCTCCTTCTCACTCTAAAAAAGAAAATTTATGTCTGCAGGTAATTAGGGTGGACAGGACTTTAGTAATGTCCATAAGGCTAATGCCTAAATTAGGACCTCTAAAGACTAATAGAAATCCATTGCAGCATGGTTCTTCTAGGAACAAGGCATGAGATGTGAGATTAAATAAAAAAGCTGGCACTTTGACTCACTTCTGCCTCCCAAAAGGGCAGAAAAAATTCCATTTATAATCTCTCCAAACACTGACTATCAAGTATACCAGTGTCTTACCACTCGAGGTGGTAAGTGGCTATTGAGTTGTAAGCAAAATGCTTCTGCTTTCACTTGTTCCTTCTCCAAGGTGTTTGTTATGATGCTGGGAAATACCAGAAGCACAGGTCTTCTCACCTGTCATGTTTTATAGAAAATCCATACCTTTCTTAAATCGATCCTCTTGCCCAAAGCAAGCAAAGAAACTACTGTTAGACTTTAGCTGAAAACTTGCATTTTCTGGTATTGTTTCCTCATCAGGAGCTACGACTTGCATTGGTCTTGTAGTACCCACTACCCCTCTGTTCACCTCCTGTAAGAGTAGGCAATTCTTCATCTATTGAACCTCCTGTTGCTGCTCATGCTTTGACCATGAAGCTTCATGCGGCTATTCCTGCCCTGGCTAAAAGGTCTGTGTTCTCCTTGACGCAAGCAAAGATGTTGCTCATCCAAACAGAACAGCTCCTGTTGAGATGCACAAGGACCTCCTTCTTCCCTTTCCCCAATATCCAAAGAAGTCCTGGGCCAAGAGTCTGACATTTCAACTGGCGGAAATACAAACTCACTCCGATGAGGTAACAGCAGGATAAATCAAACTCAAAGAGACTGAGGTTGACTCAGTGTCTTCTGCACAGCTTGGCTGAACTGGCAGTATTTTAGCAGTTCACCTGCAGCCGTTCTTGGGAAGCGAAGTCACAGTGCAGCCGCCAAACTGCCCCCCGTTAATACACTTGAAAACAGAGGATTGCCACCCTGCCGGCTCTTTGTATAGCAACAGAGCTGAAGGGCTCCTGATGTCTAATAGGGAATTTGTTTTGGTAACAATCTTGAATATATGAGACTATGAGATTTTGAGCAGAACTTGGTCCTGAATTGCTTTGAAAATTGCAGGGAACCACATGCAATTGCCTGCTCCATTTTACTTCAAAGAGGAAGGATTGCACTAGACATTGGTTCTGGGAAGACATGGATGGGGGCATGTCCGAAAAATGTGAAAACATACAGGTAGTTCCCACTTTGTGACTAATGAGTTACATAGGAGTTTTGGAAGTAACCTGCACAAACCAAATCATTGCAAGGGGATTGGAATAGTAGTTGATGAGCCAATACCTGAATGCATATTGCAGTTTTGGCAGGCAGCTGTTTAAAATTGCAGCCACACAGCCCATATTGGACTATATGCTTATTTGAAAACATGAAAAAACATTACATGCTTAATTAAAACTTAGTAGAATATTCAATTTCTGAAGCTAAACAAAATAAATCTAAAAAAAATTACCCCAAATTGCGATATTAAAATAAAGAAGCACTGGAAATAGTTATTGCCCTGTCAAAGTTTTGGCTTTGAAGTTCTTACTAATCTTTTTGTGACTGAGCATTCAGCACCAAAACTCTTGTAAAATCCATAAAAAACAGCTCACTTGCTCCTGAAGTCTCCAAGTCATGGGAAAACTGACTTAAACCAGTAAAATGAATTGTTACTTAGTGAGCTGAAGTGGAAGGCTCCGAACGGCAGTGGCTCTGCTGTTCAGACCCTTCTGCTTCAGCTCACTAAATAGCTATTCTTATTTACAATCTCAGAAACCCCTTGGCTTCTCCTTGATTTATTTTCTACTCCCATCTTGGCTCAGGTCTCATCGTCCCTGTCCTTCAGGTAGCTCTAGGGTGCTCATCTGCCCTTGAAGGTAATTCGTTGTAACTATCTCAGCAAATCTCCAGTTTAGACCTCCTCTATGTTCTTGCTATCTCTCTTGAACTGTATGCGTGTGCTGCAGAAGTGCCCTGTCTCTTTTATTAAAAATAAAGGGGATCCAATGAACCAAATATCTTTCATACCATGAGATGCAACTATTGAACCCTCATCCTCTTCCTTGTCCCTGCTCTAAAGTATTAGATTAGAGAATCATGTCCAGTTATTTAAACATATCAGAAGGTGGAGAACTGCTAGAAGCGCTTGGTTGACAGGACTAAATCTCTGCACTCGCTGCAGAGCGTGGTGCAGCAGAGTGTGTTCTTCCCAGCTTCTTCAGAGCAAAATGACCTTCAGTAGCAAAATCCTTTCTCTGAAAACAAAAAACCATTCATTTGGAATGTTAATTAATCTGCAGCTCGCAGGCTTGGTTTTAATTTGTGTTCATGACAACACATATTTGAGGAGAAGCAGTTGAAAAAGGGTCCATACTTACCGTGGAAACTGGACCAGGGGAATTTCAGGGAATTTTTCCCATTTTGTTTCACATGCCTTGGTTTTACTATAGCTTCTGAGCTGTTAGTTTTTGGACTGGCCTGTCTGAATTGCATGGAAAGGTAGCTGAAAAGCGAAGTACAGAGAAATAGATCAAAATATAATTTCCCTTCATGTGGCATTTATTGCTTTAGTGCTGCAGAAGGTCTCTTGCTTCACATTGCAGCTAGTGGGGAGGCGGTAGCTGTGAGCCTGGGCACGCAGCTCTGAGGTGGGCAACGCTCCAGCCCACCGAGGTGGGCAACGCTGCTGCTCTCAGAGCCTGCCTGTGTGAAACGAGCTCATCAGTAAGCAGGGAAGCTTGAGGCCAGCCCACAAAGTGGTCCTCAACACCTAGCCCCCCTGGACCAGCAGTGCCCAAGTAGCTGGAGGAGCAGAGGCAGAGCCGGCAGATCCTGCAGTGGGGATGTAACTGGGGCATCTCCAGGGCACTGGGAAGGGTCTCGCAGGCTTGGAGATGGGCTTCAGCTCAGCTCCTGCTTAGGGCGCCCTTTGCTTGCCCTTCGTTTTGCCACCAAAAAATACCTACTAAGGCTGATGATTTGGCCTTGAAAGTCAAACATTAAGACAACTGCCAGGCGTAACGCTGGGTCTCGCCTAATGCGCTGGGTTTGATTTTCTTTGACTGCTGCTGCAATGAGTAAGCAAAAGCGTAGCTCCTGACCCCAAGAAGAACCAGCAGCATGAGTCAGGATTCGGCTGAGCAAGGTCCCTGCTGTTAGGTAGTTGCCGTTCTGTAAACTCATCTTCCTCTCCTGCTGGGACAGAAAAAGAGGCAAATTAAGAAAACGATACAGTTCTGCTGCTGTAGATACTGTGCATTTTTGGCATTTCTCATCCTTCCCAGAGAGGTTTTTTTTTCCTCTCTAATGCCTGGTGTCCTAACTGAGACAGATAGAGCAATACTCAATGGGCAGCATTGCTCCCGACCCCGTACAGCTTATCGAGCAACCTGAGCGAGCTCAGCCACTGTTTAGTTTTGTTGATTAGGCCAGAGACTGTCATAATTTTCTGTCTCAGACAGCAGTGACCACCCGACCAGGCTTTAGCAAATAAAATACCACAAATACATTCTGAAAAATGTGAACATAATACCCATGAAGGACTATTAATGTGTGCAGAAACTATGCAGGCTGCAAATACACCTTCGTCCTGACCTACAACATTCCTCTTACTTTAGTCCTAATGGAGGTGGCCAATTATGGTTTTATGATATAGATTACGGGTGAGCGCCTGTTGCTCTTTGTGCTAATCAGAGTTTTGCTGCTGGCTTCAGCAGGGTCTGAGTTTCTTTTTTTTTGTATCTAGAAAGGGGGAAGCTATTTGAAGCTAAGAGGGACGTTACTCTACCAAATAATTACATTATAAATATACACAAAGGTCACAATGTTCCTTCAAACTGGTGCTTATTTTTTTTGAACTTGACACACTATATCTGAAAACATGTACCACAGATGTGAAAAAAAAAATTCTCAGGATATTGTGCAACAACTGGCATTATTTCTTACTGGATATTTTAACATTTTAAACCCTGTAAAATGAAAAGACTCCATATCAGAGGCATAGGAGTCTCATTTGCTAGCAGTGGAAGAAAAAGAATAACCAAAATCTTCAGTGAGAAAACTTCAGCTCAGCTAGACAGTTCAAGAAGAGAGTCCTGTGTGGAAAACATATTTTGGATATGTAATATTGGACAATATTTAAGTTAGACGTTTTCAGCAAGAGTCCAAGCTCATGAAAGGCCATGCACTCTACTCACATTTTACATACCTTTTTCTTTCACAGGGGACAAAACAAGACAGAGAAATTCAAAGGGTGATTTTGGGAGTTCCTGCAACCCACAAGGAGGTCCAAAGGGCTGAGTTGCAAAATGTTGAATTGTTTTGTCATCCTTATTATGGCAGACCAGAGTGAGTTACTGTGCAAATCTGTGAGTTAACTGTCTGATAAGTCTCGTTGCTGCTAAGTGATGTTATTTTAAAACTGGAGGAAACCAGAGATGGCACTTCACCCTCACAGGCCCAACAGTTTTGTTATGGTGGGAACGATCTGAATGTGACAGCAGTGTATCTGCTGTGTCCTACTTTGATGGCATTTCAGTTGTGAAAAACGAAATGCAGGGAGGTGATACCCAGATGTCCAGAGTCTGAGTTACACAAAGGGCTCAGTGCTGCAAAGAGTTCATTCCTTCCAGCTGCATACTGAGTTTGATTTGTCTTCTTTCGTTTTTCCATTTGACAATATCTTTCTCCCTTTAGATTATTAGTAGCATAGGTATGGTATTTCCTGCATGGAATCATCAAGTTTTACCTCTGTTCACTTACAGCCTCCAGCTAGACGGACAGAAAGATGGACATTGAGGGTGAGAGTTCCCCCTGTCTCATCCTGATGTGAATCAAGAAAGCTTTCCTGCATCCAGTGCTTACAACATGGTGAGATATCCCCCAGGGGAAGAGCAGTACTATGACTTTCCTGAAGCTGTTCACCCCGTACTTGTTTGACCTTTCCAATGCAAATGTTCTCCCACTAGAGTATCTGTCCCCAAACCACCAGTGACACTTATGCTTTCAGGAGAAGTGGCCGCAGGTCGCTGTTTCTAAGAACAGCACACTTGCGAATTCCTAGAACACTTTTGCTCTGTGTAAGTAAGCTGGGAACGTTGTTTTGCTAGACAGAGTATGTGAATGACAACCCAGTGCCCATCTACTCAAGTCCTCTGGAATGTGAATAGATTTGCAGCATGGGGCTGAATACTTCTGTTTGTTAACTTAGTGGAAACCACTTGGCATAGGAACACATTTGAACCATGATGCAGGCGTTTGAGATTAATACAAAGCACTCTCGCTGGCTGGGGATCCAGCTGCTGAAAGGACCTGTGAAACCAAACCCATTTTTTTTCAGGTTTGTTCACTAGAAAAAGCTCTAGAAAGTCAGCTCTGCAGGTTTTTCATTTCTGCTCTGTCAAAAATGATCCCGAAAGTCATCTGTCCTGATGTACCGAAGTATTTCTAGCCCAGACGGGTTACGCAACGTTGAGCCTCAGAATGCAGGAGATATCTAATTAATCAAAGTAATTTCTCAACATTTTTGCTGTGTTAAATGGTGTCAAGTATAAAAAATTTCCTGGAATTCAGAAAGATGAATATTCAGAAGGCTGCTGTGTTTCCTCTCTCTCCAAGCCAAGGTGGCTTCACTGAGACCCTGTCATGGGCAGAGCCCATCTGTGTGTGAAGGGCCTCTGAAGCACAGGCATGTTCAGCTTCCTTCAGGTTCACTGTAACCTGTGTTTTTGTGCTTGGCTAGCATAGGGACACAAAAAAGGACAGATAAGAACCTTCCTAATTTAGGTTTTGTGAACTATTCATTTTTATACCGCTAAAACTCAGCACTGTGTAAAACCCATTTTAATGTATTACCTTCCTTTGCTAAGACCGAATACTTCCAAGTAGGAGTACCCTCAGCTCCCTCAATGCTCTCAGCTTCCGTTCTCAGTTTAACCCAGCTTTAGCTGTGACAGCAGCTACTGAAGCTGGTGACTGACCATGATGCTTCTAGTTCTCCAAGTTTCAGATTGCAACCTTGAAAATGTACTGAGAACTGAAGCTTGGAGGAGAAAGTATGATGATGCTGTAGCAGCATGTGGTTAAAATCTAGTAGTTCATGACCTGCTGGCCGAAGTGAATCCGTTTTCTCCCCTAAAGGAAAAGGATTTTGTTTTGCATTGACATACTTACAGCTGATCAGAGATCTTCAAGGTTTCTCAAGATCTGAATTTTTGCTTTAAATTTCAAACGAGAATGCATGTAATTCTGTAAATTTTTAGGTAATCAGTAGAATGTTATAAATGAGCTTCATTGTGAAGTGTTGCAGATGGATTTTATTTTTTTTTATCTAGATCTAAAAATATCTTCATACACAAGTGAATTAATTGTATTATAATTTGAAAAGGAAAGAGAAGCCCAGTGTAGGAATTGCATTCTAGTGGGGCTGGCCAGATGAGAAATTAAGGTTACAGAACTAAGAGTAAGAAAATTATCAGCTCCTTTCTTCTTCTCACTCTCTTACTCTCGGCTGCATGAGACTAGGGAATTGGAATAAAATGAGAAACCTGTCAATCTGCAGAGTGTCCTGTACTTGACATTGGTTAAGACTGAAGAAGGTTATCTGCAGTGCTGAACGAGCCGAGTGGGATAACGAAGGGTATGAACATCTGAGCATTTTATATCCTGCTTTTCTCCACAAATGGGTTTCAGGATAGCTTTGGGGAGAGCCCAATGCAATCTTTGTGGCCAAACATGTCAGAAGCTACTGCAGTGGCTTATAGGCATTTTTTCTGCAGTGTTTCTAAGTAGCTACATAAAGGAACAAGGCAAGAAATTGTCCGCGGTAGGGAGGATGTGGTAGAAGTCCCTCTGCCACCGGTGTCAGCTGTGGGTTTGGAGAACCCCTGTGGGTGAAAAGGGCTCAGCTGAGCAACCTCTGTGCTGCTGCTCCTCATCTTTGGATGCGCTTTCCCCTATCTCCTTAGCACTCTTTCATAAATAATTACAGAAAAGAAACTAAGATGAGTATGTGCTTCTGCAGCCTCATCTCAGTCTGGTGTTATACATCATTCTCTTCTTGCTTATGTACTGAACTGTCAGTGTAAGCAGTAGGTTGTTTTTATATTTAGAAAGTAATGTATTAGCTGAGTGGCAGTTTGTCTGGCACGTGTCTTGCTATCTTTCTTTGTCCAGCTTTGTGCAATTTAATTTTAAGAGGCAGTCATTTCCACCTTCAAAAGAACATCTCGGCAACATTTCCTCCAATTCCCATTTGTTAGAGGTTTTTATCAAAGAAAAGGTTCTTGCTTGTTGTGCACAGCTTGCCCAGTACAAGCTTCCTTCATTGCCTCTAAAAATGTTAGATTGACTCCAGGGGAGATGACACAGCATCCAGCGTGTTGGGCTGTACCCAGCCGTGGTGACGCTGTCCCCTTTGCCATAAATACTGAAATATTGAGAACTTCATTAGGGCTTCAGTAAAAGCAGCCAAGAGCCGTCAGGAAAACAGAGGCAAACAATGCAATACAGGTAATATTTTTTTAATTAATAAATTGGGAGAAGCCTCATTGCTCCTTGTGGGTGTAACAGATACAATTCAAGCTTAACATGAGAACAAAGTGGCTTTTACCTTACAGATTCATATAGCACTGGGAGCTTCCAAAGAGGCTTAACATCCCTCTTGGACTTGTGGGAAGGGGCTTCCCGGGAAGCTGACCTTGGGCAAAACTGTGTGGTGGCAGCTGCCTGTATGGGACAAGGAAGAGAAACCTGGAGGGAGCGGGTGGGGAAGGGGGCAAGGGCTGTGGGTGAGCAAGGAAGCCTTTGAGGGACTGGAGCAGGACACGCTTTGGGGTGCTTTGGGGAATAGGACTATCACTGGGTCAGTGAGCAAAGAAACCACCTCCTGAGGCTTGAGTCCTGCTGGGTTCAGGGCAGCAGGGCTTTATGTACAGTCTCTAAATAAACGGCATTACAGCAGAAAATAAAATAAATCCTTGTTTGTGTCATTCTCTTCCCAATGGAAACAACATGTAGGACGCCGAAGTTTGACTACTTACTCAAGTTGCAAAAAGGCTGGTACTAAAGAACAGCAGAGGGAAAGGGACTATTCATAGACAGCAAATTCTTTAGAAACGGAGTGTGAAGCAGAAATACTTGGTGAAACTACAGGAGAGGAAGGGGGATTTTTTCCAGTAACTGTTAGCCATAAAGTTACTGAAAACAGTTACATAAAAACCTGAAAACTATACCTGTCTCTTTTGTACGCAGAGGAGTGTGTACAAGCTATGATTCTATGATTCTAAGCTGGCGGCAGGGGATATTCCGTTAGGCAATTTTCAAACCAGAAATACAATTATTGTGGAGACATTTGTAACAAGAAATGGTGTTCGTAAGATAATCAGTTCAGCCTTCAATCAGAGCATATTCTTTTTCAAAATTAAATATGTGGCCTGTCATGGTGAGAGAAGAGCTGGCACTGTCATCATGGAGAACGATGGGGCTTTTGTAAATAACTTTCTCACGTGCATGTGGGTGTAGGTCCCGAGGATGCACACCTTGAGATGGCTCCGTCTGCTGTTGCAGAGGAGGCAGCGGTGCGGTCCATGCTCTGCCAGACCTGGATGGGTTTCCTCATGCAGCAGCAAAGTGCGGCAGAGAGCTGCAGTGCAGCACAGAGAAGGCTGCACCAGCCAGGGAGAGAGAAAGCACAGGGGATAACACAGCCACCAGAAACCTGTCTGGCTTACACTCAGCACACCTGACATCCATCTCATTTTTGCCCTGTGCAGGGTGTTTTTGCCCATACTGGTGTTAAAACACTGCTGTGCTGATGTGCTGAATGTGCTGAGCCTGCCGTGGCGGGTGGAGATGCTGTAAGCCGGGCTGGACCGCTGGTGCTTCCCAGAAAGGTGGTAGCTGACAGTAGGTAGCAATGCCAAGTGTTTTTTCTCAGCCTTTAATAAAACTGTGAGATTCCTTTTACAGCTGTGCAGTTCTGGAGAAGCTGGAGGCCTGCGTGGATTTACACAACGGCAGAGTTTGTCCCTGGGTGTATGGGAGGGGGAACTGTTAGCATTCTTGTACAAAGAATATGACCAGAGACAGCTGGCAACCTATTTCTGGTACTCATCACTTCAGTTTCTCAGATGACATCTGAGAGCACCTACCAGCATTTAATTCTCATTAGTACTTTCTCGACAATTTTTGTAGTTTGCATGATGCGCAAATTCTGTGCCTCTTTTCCTTCACTATGCACTAGGAAAAGAATTGTCATAGAAGACACCCATCCAGCTGTTTTCTCCAGCCATGTAATTCCCATTGCTGTGTGCTTTGGTTTGCATGCAGCCATCACTGCCTTTAAATAGACGTGTAAAGATTACTCCACCCTCCCCTTCCTTTGTTTCTCTGCTCTAAACATAAAGAAGTGAGGAATGAGCCAAAAACTGCCTCTAATGCCACAGTATATAAAGGATTTGTGGCAGCAGTCAATAAACTAAAAAATCTTGAATACTATGATTTAAAGTAGCGTAATAAGGGATGTCTGGAGTTTACCAATATATGACCCAGGGGAAAAAATAGGAGGGAGGTGGCTCATGCTGTCTGCTTAGGTTATGTCAGGCTTCAAACTGAGGTGCAATTCAGTCTGCTTCAGGCAGGTACCTCCAGGGCATGGCCGAAGTGAGATGGAGACCTTTTCTGGAGAACAGCCCTGCTTTGGAGAAAAGGATGGAGAGAGCAGTCTCTGCCAGCTTTCTGGGGAGGAGGAGGGAAAGAGAGACGGGGCTAATGGATGATACCCCCGGTGGTTCCTATATGCAGTGAGATAGAGGAATGTAACTCGTCCTGGTGATGAAAGGTCATGTAACCGTGCTGGGGAGGGAGAAGTGGAAAGTCCCCGAGATTGAGGGGAGAGGGTAATGTTCAGGCAGGCGGTGAACAACTGCGAGCTGGTTGGAGGCGGCTATCTCAAAAGGGACTGAAAGTATAACCAGTGTGTGAAGGCCACCTGGGTTTCAGAAAAGATCTGTTTTTCTCTCCAGCTTTGGCTGTCTTTTGTGAAGACTGCGCTTTCTCTGCTTCTGCCTCTTCTGTTTTGCACTTTTGCTTTAGGCTTTCCCTAAATTTGGGTTTAGTCTTGGAAAAGAGAGAGGAAGAACTCATGTTGATTCAAATGTGAGCTTATGAGTGAAAGAAGACTTGTGCAAATCCGTTAACTCTCCAGATCTAACTAGAGTTTCCCATTTTTCAGTAGTTTCTTATACTGAGGCTGCCTTGAGGCTGAAGTCCTCTCTCATAATGGGGACAAAGATGGGAACAAACAGGACAATATTACATATTCATCCTACCTTGAAGAGGGACCCCTGGTTGCATGACCCTTCATAAGGTAAAGATACATGTTTCTACCAAACAATACAGTGAGTTTCTTCTTAGATTTTGGTGAATGTTTTTGGTCTCTGACTAAAAAGAAGAAAGGAGATGAGTTTTTCTCACGTTAGAGAAGCAGTAAGGAAATAATCTCCATTCTGGTTGGTGTAAAACTGATTTTAAACCTTTAAAAGTGACTCTGGTACATGGCAAGAAGAAAAGCAAGCTGACCTCTTCTCTGTCAAGTTTTCCTCCTACTTCCGTCCTCCAAGGTCGACCATCACTGCAAAGGTGGCTCAGTCTATGCTGTAGGAGTGGAAGATGTTTTTCGACCTTTCCAGGCAAGTGTGTGCCCTTTGCAGCAGCTTTGGGTGTTCCAGAGCCACCCAGCTCTGCTGCAGCACCACATAGGGCTGATGGCTGACAACATTGGAGCTATGCTCAGCCAGCCCTGGCCTCCCCACTGGACACGTGCCGTGTGGGGTGGGTTCTTGTGTCTCCTCTGGCATCCGTGATGGGGATCTTGGGTTGCTGTGCAAGGTGGCTGGCTCAGCCTCCTCTCCCACAGGCATGCGTTCCCCACCCGCTCGTGGAGTCCTCCGTGTGGGAGTGTGTTTGGGGGAAATTCCCGGGCTCCAAAACAACATTGCAAAACTCTTCACACTGCAACTGAAACGGTGCTAGTTTCCTCCTTTCTCGTGAGACCCCACCTACAGTACTGCGTTCACCTCCGGGGACTCCAACATGAGAAGGACATGGAGCTGTTGGATTGGGTCCAGAGGAGGACCACAAAGATGATCTGAGGGCTGGAGCACCTCTCCTATGATGACAGGCTGAGACAGTTGGGTCTGTTCAGCCTGGAGAAGAGAAGACTCCAGGGCGATCTTATTGCAGCCTTCCAGTACTTAAAGGAGGTCTACCAGAAAGCTGGAGAGGGACTTTTTACAAGGGCATGTAGTGACAGGACAAGGGGCAATGGCTTTAAACTGAAAGAGAGGAGATTTAGATTACATAGAAGGACGAAATTTTTCCCTCTGAGGGTGGTGAGGCACTGGAAGAAGTTGCCCAAAGGAGTTGTAGCTGCCCCATCCCTGGAAGTGTTCAATGCCAGGTTGGATGAGGATGAGCAATGTGATGTAGGGAAAGGTGTCCCTGCCCATTGCAGGGGGAGTTGGAACTCGATGATCTTGAAGATCCCTTCCAGCCCAAACCATTCTATGATTGTCCATTTTTTAGCAGATAAAGAGAGAAGCGGTACTCACAGGGTGTGGTGCCCACAGGAGCTCAGCATTTGGTCCTGCCCTGGCACGGGTGTGGGGACAGGTGGTGTGAGGGTGCGTGGGGACACCCAGGCAGGACACAGATAGGAGCAAGGAGCCCGAGGCAGCAAATTGGGAGCTGCTGATGCAGGAGCAGCAGAGCTGTGGCACGGCTCAGTGCCAACAGGAGCCAAACTGGAGAGTGGCCACCGAGAGCACCAGTGGGACCCTCATCTTCAGAGCCTTGCTCCGGGCTGTCCTTGGGGCTGGGTTACACACTGTGAGGCTTTTGTCAGGGCTTTCTACAAGGCAGGATAATGACCTCTTTATTTCTGGTCACTAGAAGACTTGTGCGTGGTCTGTAAAGCAGCTATGATGGGGGCCAGCGCAGAGGGGTCAGAGGCATTTCAGCAGTTGCCGTAGGATATGTTGCTATATGACACCTGATCCAGATCCCTTAAAGGGCTTTGTGTACAGCTGGACCCTTCCCAGGGGCTTTCCCCCTCCATCTTTGACACTCAGCCCATTGGCAGTGCCTTTACTGGGAACCACTGTGTGTTCCTCAGAGAGGAAGAGTAGGCTCCAGGTCCCAGGGTGAGCCTGGTGCTATGTGTGCACTGAATTCCTCCTGTTGGCGAAGGAAATATGACGCAAAGCCATATGCCGTGGATGTCGGTGTCGGTTGCCTGACAAAGCCCTGTAATGCATTTCTGCATTGTTTACACCCATCCTGTTTTTAAGCCCCAGCCTGCACACGTACTATGTATGGTATGTTTCTTATGCTGGTTTGGAGTCCAACCACATACAGTTATTTTTGCACAATATCTCCATCGAGACACAAACCAAGCTCCCATTTTTGAGCTGAGGGCGTACAGGATGGGCCGTCCCAGCTTCTGCATGGGTGGACAAGGGCAGTGCCCTCTCCCAGCCCCTAGCACCAGCCTTGTGGAGAAGGGGGCAGAAGCCTTGCTGCTTAGAGGTTTTGGAGTTATTCTGGGAGGAAAAAAGCCAGAAAGTGTACAGTAGGAGAAATCCCAAACCGGGAGGGAGGTGAACCGCCTGACCCCAGCAGGTGCTTTCTGTCCAGCTTTCATGGAAGGAGGGTGGTGATGTGCTTAGAGCAACAGTAATTAAGACTCTGTGGACAAGTTAGGAAAACAACTGCTGGGTTTAATAAGGCCAGACTGCCTGGCTGCCTACGGGGCAGTGTCCCCTCCCGAAACTCCTCATGGGGCCATGGCAAAGGTGCCAGCCCTCGAGAGGCGGCTACGTCCATGGCAGGGGCTGGTGTGCTTTGGTGATGCCTCAGACCTCCTCTACACCCTCAGAGCAGCCCGAGGTTTTTAAACCTGTCCTCTCAGGTGTGCTTGTGAGCTGGAACAACACCTCGCCTTGCCCTCCCAGCCCAGCAGGTTACCGTCCTGTGAACAAATTTTCCACCTTTCACATAGCAAGTAGAAATCCTGGGTTCAGACAACTCCCAGGCTTGAGTAGTGCTCAAATTCAAAAGGAAAGGCAGAAAATGAGCTTATGATTTTCTAATGATACGAAACGATATCACAGAACCAAATCTGTCCTACCCTTGTTTGAACTTTGTAAACCATCCCCCCCCCGCCCCATTCTCCGTTCCAGCCTGCATCCTGCGACCTGCTCCGTATCTAATCTCTCTATATCGCACAAGGTATTTGCTAACATCCAAAGTATCTTTTACTGTTCTGAATACTCTTATCAAAATCTTGGAGGCAGCTTGGTGTAAGCAGTAAGTCTTGGTAGGCAAACAAACACTTTTTCACATTAAGTTGCACTTAATAGCTGACCAAAAATTCACCATCTCCTATTAAGAAAATGTTGAGCTGGAACCATCTCAGGCTTTTTGAGCACACCTTCTGAATATTTACATCTGGAGAGTACACAGTGTTTACAAGAACTCATGTTTATTTATCCAAGAACACTTTCACAGAAAAGCTCCTTTATGACTAGCTGTACATTCTCCTTTGCCAGTTTATTCACCTTTAGCAACACATGGCTATTTTTTTGGTAAAAACGATAGCATTAACTTCAACCTGCCACATGCAATACACCTTGGTAACTACTGCCCATTTTAAAAAAAAAGATTTGGGGTGACAGGAAGCCCCCCTGGGCACTGGAAGGGGAGAGCTGGAATCCAGTGCAGGTCCGTAGTAAGCAATTATCATTGCTACCTGATGACAATTGCTAAGCAGCTGGAGGAAAATGAGTTGGTGCTGGGAGCTCACTTGTTAGCATATCCCTGATGATCCTGCTGGCACTTTCAAGCTATCCTAATACCTTTTATCCTTGGGCTGATGGGCTGGGTGCTGCTTACTTGGGTGGCCCTGCCAGGTGCTGCCCTGGGTGGCAGGTCAGGAGGCAGATGCATGGCTGCTGCCTCTTCCCTGGTTAATGGGATGGCTTTCAATCCTCTCACTGCCTGCTCTGGCATTCCGTCAGAACTAAGTATATTTATCCAAGAGCACTTCCGCAGAAAAGCTCCTTTATGCTTTGCTTCGTATTTTCCCTGCCAGCATCCTGACCTTCAGCACTCACCCGCAGGTTTGCCTCAGAAGAGTTCATTTCAGCAGACTCCCTCCTGAGCTGCGCACGGGCCAGCGGGCACCGACCCAGGGATGGTGCCGGCTGCCGAGGACCACCGCACGCAGAGCTGGCCTTCCATGAAATGTATCTGGCCACGCCAGGCACTGCCCGTCTTCCAGCTCTGCGAGTACCTGACTAAGCAAGGTGAGACTGCTTAGAAGTGAGAGAAGGCAGGAATGAGGGAGAAAGGCACATCGGCAGATTGTAAATGCTGATTGACTCCCCTCTCCTCAAGTTGAAACGGCAAAGAGTCTTTAATTCAGCCCGTGGTATGAACTGAGATTACCTCCAACTTTGAGTTAATTAGAGAAGATTTCATGCAGGATTTCTTTCCTTAGAGAGGAAACTACCTGTGCAGGAAGAGATTTGAGATAAAGACCTGAATTTGTTCCACTATTTCATAGCTTTACATTAAGTAGCACAGGAGCAGAAACTGGATCTAGCTTTCCGTGCTTCCAAGAGCGCTAAGCCTAGTTTGCAGTCGTAACCACACTTCTCCAGCCCAAGGAATGACTAGACCGTGCAGGTTGGAGTAGCTGCATGAGGCAGGACTGGAAAGTCATATTTCAGATGTCTGCACATCGAGCGCTCGCTGTGCCACTGGCAGGAGCTGTAAGTTCAAGGTGGGACCTGAGGCTGGAAGCACTGTGCATGAGCACCCCGAGCACTGGGTTCTCTGTGAAAAAAGGGAAGGTGAAAACTAGTTGGGATGGTGAAGGGGGAATGACTGAGGGTTAACAGAGGGGACCAAGAATGAAAATCCACGGGGGTAAATGAGAAATGGAAGAAGCTGCACGAGATAAATACTTGATTTTCCTTTTTCAACTGGCAAAGAAGCCATGTAGAAAAATACACTAAAAAAACATAATCGTGGTTGCAGAATTGAGAAATGGAAAGATGAAACCTGCTAGAACAACATATACACATGATGAACATCTTAATGGCATAGGCAATTAATCATTGGGAAGGCTCGTGAAGGAGGTGTAGTAGAATGCATCACTTGAAGACTTTAAATGAAGACTAGAAACCTTAAAACACTGTCTGTAGTCTCCCTAGGAAGACATTACTCTTGACTGAGGAACCACTGGGGTAAATTCTATGGTGAGCTTTATGCAGGGACTCCAGTTAGATGTCCAGTGCTCTAGAGCTGGGGCTGCTCTGTCATGATTTGGGAATGCCATACACTGATCCGGGTGTGCTAATACCTGAGCCTGACTTTGCCTCTGCCTCTGGCAGAGCCTCGGGCTAGCTGAAAGGGGAGGATGCAGAAAGAGTAGAAGCTGCAGTGAGAGCTGGAAAGGCAGTGATGGAGTAGAGGCATCTTGGCAACTCAGTCAGACTTTATTTTGAATCTCCTTTATTGGTTTGTGCAGTCAGAACTTGGCAATCTGAATTGCCAAGGTCAGGAGACTCTGACCGGGGACTCCCTGTCTTGGCAGAGGAAGAGCAGTAGTTGGGGACCTACACATACATGGGCAGAGCCCACCAAGAAGATGTCAATAAGCCACTGCAGGAGCCAAAGGGAATAAATGTGCTCAAACTACCAGTGGAGGAAGGTAAGGGAACTGCATTTCTCTGTAGCCTCTTTCCCCCAAAGCTTTTATTTTCTCCACAGCTGATAGAATAATACTTTCATTTTTGAAAGCTCTGAGGTCCGAGAGCCGTTCTTCCTTTAGAAGTCCCTAAGATAAACCAGTGAGCCATCACGTAAGTGTGGATAATACATGTGTCTTCTATGCCCACTCGTAACTATTCAAAATTTAAATTTGGTGAGGGAACAGCCCTGGACTTGAGGCCCCCGAGGATATGCAACGACGGAGGGTAGATGTTCAGCCAGCTGGGACAATCACAATCAGTTCAGCCTGATTTTTAACTGACAGAAAACCTCCAAAGTGCAAAGCAACCTAGAAAGTTCACTGGGAGTTGATGGTATTCAGCGCCTCCCAGGTCTGGGCTGTCAAAAAGTGATTTTAATAGCACATTAAGTATGAGATTCTGGAACGTGATCAAGACCTAACACAAGGAAGTAGCTTTTAATTAACAAGTTCCACATGCTGCGTATGAAAAGTAACAGCCATTATAATTTATTAGAATTAAGTTACATATCAAAAAACCCCCAATGTTGAGTTTAGCTGATTTAATTTAAAATAAACATTTCCACATCGAGGTGGCACAAAAGAAAATTTGCTCAAGTTTAATTTTTATACTACTGAAAGGGATTTTACAGCTCAGAATACATGCTTTACTTCACACCATAGAACTCTTGAAAATTGGATTAATTGTACTGCTTTCAGCAATTATACTGGCATAAACCATTAATAATTTAGACTCATGGGATTTGTTTCGTTTAATTTATTTCCAAAAAATGATTTTTACTGCATAATGCTAAAATAACATGTAACCAAACAGATTTATATGGTGAGTTTCAGCCAGTAAAAACCTTAGTTAGAATGGAATTAACTGTGTTCAGACCTTGCAATTCTAGAGAGTTTTATCAAAAGCAGCCATATGAAACCAGAAGCTTGAAGAGGTAGTTTGGTCTGATTTTGCTGCAGTTTTTGAGCTAACCTTCATTATAGCATTGCTGCAATAAGTACTAGAGAGGTGAAGTCAAGCTTAACTGCTTCCTTGTGGTACTGTTGTCTCCCAACTCTCCCTACTTTGCCACCACATTCTATTAGGCAAGAAGATAACTTTTAATGCTTTCCAGTGTCATAGTGCTCTCTTACTACTACTGAAGGACTGGAAATAGCTGAGTTGGTTTAGTGGATCAGATGATGGGATGTGTGTATTTTATTTATTTCACAAATTGGATCACAATCTATGGTTTCATAGATTTTTCAGCAGCTTTTAAATTTTGCACAAAAACTTCTTAAGAATTTGTATTTAAAAATAAAATACCCCAGAATGAAGCTGTATGGAGGGAGGAAGGAATGGATGGGGCCAGAGGGGACCTCTAAGGTCACTGAATCCAGTCTTCACTACCGCAGGCAACCACATCACAGAATCCCCTTCAAAAGGGATTCTTAAGTCTTCATAAAGCATTCTCCTCTCTGCAGGGCCTTTGATATTGAATACAGCCTAATTGTATAGCACGTATATTCCTGATTAAAAAGAGAGGGAGGGGAAAAAAAAAACCCAAGTAAATTCTGCTCTGACTGAAGTTAATATTTACTGAGTAGTGGAAACCATCATTTCACCCACTCAAACGTGGTTAATCAGAGCTTGCGCTGTTGCCCAGGACAGCCAAAGACAGGAGCTGCTTTGCAGACCCGTGTTGTGCACAGATGACCAGGCACCATCCCTGGAGCTCAGCTGTGCTGCCCACACGCTTGTGGTCGAAGGTCATGGTTCAGCCTCCTGCCTGCTGCTGTATCGCCTGTCCCAAGCACTCCGAAACCACCACAAGCCCCATAACGTCATCAAATGCAAGTAAATACTGTCATTTTTTGGACTGAGGTTCAGAAGTTCTTGATTTAGAGTTTTCAAGCTTTTCTGCGTAACCCACAAGGCTCCGGACTGTCTTTGTGAAAGCGGAGGTTGACACTCTATTGTATAAAAACTACTCCAGGTGTCAGGACGTAAAGCTTATCCCAAGAAGGCCAGGAAAGCCCATAGGCTTCCTGGTGCAGCTGGCAGCTCCCCGTGGGCAGAGAGGTTCCTGCATATGATTTTCCTCACAATGCTTTGTATCCCCACGTCAGCACGGACTTAACATCGGTTCTGCTTACAGGTCCCTGCTCGTAAGTCCCTGCTGCAGTGCCGGTGGCACTCGTGCGAGCCCCAGCACATGGGTGGCAGGAGGACGTTCTGACCGACAGCTCCTTTTCGGCAAGGCAAGCTGCCTTTCTGCAGGCGCAGCTCCCGCCTTCAGAGCGTGCTCTGCCGAGTGCTCATTTGAAGGCTGGACATTTCATGCTTCCGTAACTCCTGCTCCTTCCTGGGCACTTTTCCAGAGCTCCACAAGTGCCAAGCTGCTGCGGATGCTGCTGGGTCCCTCCCCGCTCGCCCAAGCACCGGCCCCCCACATTAGTTGTGGGGATCGCAGATTTCTGAGGTTCTCACCACCAGCGTGACGACGTTTGCAGAATCAGCATGAGCTTTAGCAATTTCATTTTCTACTCTAAAAATCATGCCCTGAAGCCTCTCGTGTCCGTACCCTGCCCGGCCCGTCCGTGCTGCCCAGCACCTCCCGCACCGGCTGTCCCTTGGCTCTCCCCTTGCTGCCTTCCACCGCTGGTGGTCAGGCCCGCCTCGCTGCCGTGCCAGCTGTCTGGATTAATTGCTCTCTCTCTCTTTCCACCTCACCAACTCCCCATCTGTTTTTCAGCTATAGCTTAAATCCTTTGTGATCTGATCCCGAATCACCGACTTCAACAGGAGCCTGCGCACAGGCCGTTTCTGAGAGCAGGTCCCTCCCTCCCTCCCATTCCCTGGCTCCCTGTGATGTTAGCTCACTGCTCCGTATTGAATTTCTCCTTGCCAAGGGCTGGGTCCTGCAATGTTGCGGGAACCATGACCTTCATCCTTAAGAGCGCCTACATAGCTGTATTTTTGTGGGGGCCTATTAATTTTGTTGAAATCAAGACTGCTCTTAGGGCTTTTCTGGAGAGCATCAAGAACATGTAGCACATTGCAGGATTGAACCTTCCCATCCTAAATTGTTCTATAGACATGCTGCAATGCACAGTATTGCCAAACACATAGGGAGCATTGATCCCCTCATTTAATTTAAAAGGCATTTTATTCACCCTAGTAGCTACTTAATGACGTTATCTTTTTATTCAATTTAGTTAACTTAATGCACCGCTATTTACATAACATATTTGGATTGGAGACAGAGAACATCATGTTAATTGAAACTGCAACACAGTTCAGTTATTGTGTAGTCATGAGAGCTTAACTGTGTGATCAGAAACTGTTACTGCTGGTGACGCTTTTGTACCCCAAGCACTGGCATCGTAAACCAAAAGCCTGAAAGTTGCATATAAGAACAATCTTCACAGCTTAATCTGTCGTGTGGATCTTGAAAAGTACTAACGCAGAATGCCCCATAGACCCAATATTTCTTAAGATTAAGGCAGCCTTTTTCACTCATGGGCAAAGTGATTAACCAGCATATTTATCAACAGTTTGACTGTGGACTTTCCAAATGCATATTTTAAAGTGTCTCTGTTTTCTTGGTGTTATGATAGATAAAACAGGTACACACGAGATGATACATCTATTTTCACAAATATGAACACAAAGAGCCAGAGTACGTACCTTGCAATTACAGGATAAGCAGAGTGATGTTAATGTAAACTGTTATTGAGGAATGTGTGTTTGGGCAATTGAGTCTCCCTTTTTATGTGCAGGAGTCAAGCAGAGAAAAGAATCAAGGCAGAGCTTGCAGGTGAGCACAGAAATCCGCAAAATGGAAAAGCGGTATCTGGGAATTATCTGAGACACTTAATCCACATAAGAAATCACTGTACCTCTCTTTTTTTAATAGGTTGCTAAATGGAACACTAGCAAGAAAATCAGTATCTGGTGAAGATTTGCAAATTTATAGAAAAAGAGAAGAAATGGTAATCATCACTTGATGTAAACCAAAGGAGAAAGCTGAGTTTGAGGGACTACCATTAAGCCTACTTTTAAGGTTTGATCTTGTAAAGCACTGAATAACCTCAGCTCCCACTGAAATCAGTGGAAGTTGAATGTATTCTGCAAAAAGTTGAGTCAGCAAGCTTAGGTGATTTACTGTATTCATAATGCTGGAGGTGGATTTGTGACATCAGAGGAAAATTCTAGAAAGGTCTGGAAGGAAAATCAAAATCTTGTGGGAAAAAAACAAGGTGTGACATTTGAGCAGTGAGAGACTCAAAGGGACTAGAAAGGGGAGGGCAAGTTACCAGAAACTCCGTTAAATGAGGGTTTGCAGAAGCCACACTATAGGGACTCTGGGCTTCCTCCCTGTCCTCACAAAGCTCAGGAAAGTGACAGTTTTGTGGTGACAATATCCCCAGTAGACGGGCAGAGGCCTGTCCCTTCCCTAGAGTAATATCTGCTCCCTTCTTCTGCCCAGGAAGGTGGGCGGATGCCATGTGTCTGCACGTGGTGCAGAGCTTGCAGAAGGTCTCATCTGGAAAAAAGCAGATACGTGAATTTTAGCAAAGCTGGAAGTAGCTTCAAGCATTTTGTATTATTCTCTGCGGTCCCTGATGGCATCTAGTTTCACATTTCACTATTCTACTAGGCATAAGCTGGCACTGACGGAAAGCAAGGCAGGAACTGGCAGTGATACGCTCAGGTAGGGACCAAGAGGCAAATAGGTGCAAGGGCCTGCTGAGGTGCCCAAAAGCCTTTCAGACTTGGCCCTTCTCTGTGCCAGCTTCACCTGTCATCTGCGTTTCATCATGGTGCTCAGATGACATTCAGCTGTGTCTCACTGAAACACCTAATCCGGCTGCGTACACTCTCCCCAAATTCCCACCCTACAGTCCTTAACAGGACCAATATCTTATCCTAGGCATAAAACTTCAGGCTTGTATGTACTCAGCTTCTTTCGCCAGCTCTGAGGACCCAAACCACTCCAGTCCTACTCCTTGTGAAGGCTTTTTCGTGAGTGGAAAGTATCCATCTTCCACTCATCTGCTGCTACCATGAAGTCTGGTGCAAGCCAGCTTTTGGCTTTTAAGTAACTTTCCTTCATTCTTCTTTGGCATCAGAAAGCTCCAGCCATTATAAAATTACTTTCTCCCTGTAAGGCATTGCTAGAAAGACAGAAAGGCGAAAGAGGCCTTTCCTCTCACAGCTGCCTTGGACTGGCTGGATTCAGGCTCAGCTGCCCCAGCCACAGGTGCTTCCTTTCTGTGTCCCCCTACCTCTTTACAGTCCCCTCAGCCCATCCAGCCACCTCTGCTCACACAGGTTCTCAGAGCAGAGGACAGAGAGAACGGAGTGTTTACAAAAGAAATACTGGGCTGATCCCGGGAAAAAAGAAAGGCTTGGACTTCTGCTGCCACTGGTGGTCACCGAGCAGTCATGCTGGAGGTTCTTGGAGATCTTCTTGCTGGGTGGCAAAATGCTTTGCTACATAAATGGCTCTCACCTGCTTGAGGGGTCTCAACTCTCCTAAGAGTCAGCCAGATCCAAGCTGAATCCAAATAAGCGGGTAGATACAGAAGTACTGAGCTGGAGATCTGGGAAGCAGTATAGCTTTGCTGGCATCAGGCTGCTCCTTGTTAATGAGTCCTGTCCCTCTGCAAGATTCATTAACTTGGGCAAAACGCTGGTCTGACCAGATGATCATGGAGAGGTCTGTGCAGCTTGCTGACAGACCTGTCTGCGTGTGCTCCTCTGTCTGTCCTGCTTCCCAGCAGGAACTGACCTCCAGGGTTGAGGATATGTTTGAAAAATAAGAAGCCTGGGACCTACAAGTATTTCTGCACCTAACTTACAGCTCCAAGTCCTTGTTTCAAGCACTATATACTGCACAACTTGAGATCGCTGCAAGAAGGTGGATAGGTAACTGCCCCTCCTGCTCTTCATCTGCTCTGCCTGCACCGTGAAAAGGATTACACTATTTAGGAAGAGCCATAGCATGAAATGACTCAGAGAAACTATGCACAGAGGAACAGGCAAGGTTATGTGCATGCTTGAATATAAGATAGGCAGATATATCTTGGAAGAAAGAGGAAAATGAAGAATGCAAAGCGAAGCCATACCTGGAATTCATTGGGCTATCTGCAAAAGTACTTAAGGGGGCCTCCTTTGGGTTAATTCTTTCATGGGTCGCCAGAGAAAACTATAGTCTGGTTGAGTTATTTCATTCGCATTAATCTTTCTCCAGCAATCACCACTTTCTTCTTCATAATCTTTAAATTAAGGCATGTTTTAATTATTTATACAGCTCCATCCATGTATGTGGATGTTTTACAAAGGAAATAAAACGAGTCCTTGTTCGCAGTAGAGTGTATAATTTAGCACAGACAAAGGCAAAATGGGTGAAAAATTCAGGTGTAGAAGCAGTGGAGAAGAAACTAAGATGGGAAAGACTTGCAGAGGAGGCTGTTTTTCTAGAAGAGAGGCAATGACATTCAGTGGCTGGAGAGGGCTGTTTGCTGGGAAAAGGAGCTGGCGTCTTTGGAAGTGGGCGCGGGTGGCAGACTGTGAGGCACAAGGAGCGTTATCCTGAACAAAAGCAACAGAGGTGGTAGGAGGACATGGTTGGGTTGTCCAGGATCTCTGGAGTGACTGAGACAAGAAACATGATGAACAAAATACCCAGGAGGACAGGAAGCAGCCTAAGAATTTAAGTCCAGTTGTTTTTCAATATTTTAAATCTCTAGCTCTTTTGTGAGATCTCTATCTTTTCTATTAATCGAAGACCATGATGGTCTGACCTCAGGGCTTCTTGAAACTCATTTCAGGTAAGTGAAGGAGTAACAGCCACACAGACACAGAGGTCAGGTTGTCATCCTTGTGCCATTGTTCACAGCTTGTGAACAAGGAGTGCGAGGTTCAACCTTTACTCCTGGATTGTTGCTGGATTTCCCATAAGCTGTGCATTGGAGGGTACGGCCTTTGCTCCTGGCCTTTGCTCCTATATCTCTGCTCCTTCCTGAGCTGGTGCTTCCCACTGGAACAGCCGTTTGGCAGGAGGAGAGTGGCACAGCCTGTGCTTATGGTTCATTTCTGCTCATCTCATCCGCATCTGAGTGTAGCTCATGCTGCTCACCAAGATAGCTGGGCAATTCAAAACGGAGGTCATTTGTGGAACCAAAAATCCACCCCTCCAAACTCCCTTCTTAGTTTGGGAAAGTTGGAGCAATTTTGCATTGTCTCAGAGTTAGTACAAGCAGCTCCCCTGCCCCCTGTGCTGAGATGCAGCCTATAGCTTAAAGCTCTTTCTCCTTAGCGCCTCATGACCTGCAGCTGTTCAAAACTGCCCAAGTAGAGCTGTCAGAAAATTTTCTGTCACTATTCATGGATATGGAGAGCAGTGAGGACCTGGGGATACTCACCTCAGGAGGGTCTGCATGGCATCCCCTGGGCTAGCATGGTCTTGCATGGGAACGGGCTGTTTGTGGCTTTCGGGTGCCTGCTCAGAGACACACTGCAGTGTGAAAAGAAAACTGCCGGAGATCAGATATCTTTGCTGTGAAAAGGTCTTATCTCATGAAGCTCTGAGATTTAAAAGAAGATCCAGCTTGACATATCCTCAAGATGTATTGTTCCTTTCCTTGGGAAAAGCACAGAAAAAGCTCTCCTGGATCTCATGGTTGTCACTGGTCTCACTCATGACGCGGAAAACTCAAGCTCAAACTTCTGCTCTAGACTAAGCCAAATCTTTTTTTCCCTCCTAACTGGATGCTTTGAATACCAACCAACATGTTGCGGGTCTCTTTCCCTTCTTAGTCCTCATGTTTCATCTCGTGCTTCAGAGCCTCTTTCTGAGTAAACTTCAATCAGAAGAGGTAAGTTTCTGTGAAAACCGATTATTTCGCTGAATCACTATTTTCCAGTAAAGAATTGCTCGGTTGAAAAATTCTCCACCAAATCTCTGGATAAGTACCTGAGAGAGGCTGCCTTTACACCCCCGCATGGCCCTCTGGTCTATGCCTTGTGATAGAGTCCTGCTGCCCCTCTCTCCACAGACCTCTCGTGTTTACAAAAGAACATTCATTTATGTACATCTTGCTGCCTTTTCTCTCAACCCTTGCCCTCCATGTGCAGTTCCCATGGCACAAATATCCTGTAAAACATTCAGCTGTTGTGTCAAGGTTGCACTGAGCTCGAAGTCTGTCTGCGAGGACCTGCACACCCTGGCACTCCCTTCCTTACACAGGGTCTGGGTAGCTCCCAGGTGTGCTGCAGGTTGATCTGACCCACTCTCCCATGGCTTCATCCCCATGGTGCTTTCTAAGCAGTGGTGCATAGCCCCAGGCACCCTAGTCAGCCTAGGGGTCTACAATGGACAGTGAAGGTGATGGGACCCTGCCTCAGGCAGAGCTTTTGCATCAGGCTTCCTGGAAGCCTTCACTAAGATAGAAGACACCAAAACTTTGGAAACGGCTCTTAAAATCCAGGGTGGTTTGAACAGGAACTGTAGCAGGTAAATTTTTGAAAATAAAGTTCAAAACCTGTCGGGAAAAATAAAGTAAAAGTATGAAGAAATTTATGAACTGGTCTTCCTCTGCATGTGAGGTTTCCGAAGGTGAGCCTTCTCCTCCAGGCTTGGATGCACACCACCAGCTTGGTGATTTTTGGAGGTGTGGTGAGGCTACACAGTCTGTTCGTGTCATGACAGCGAGCCCCATCCATCCATCCATCCATCCATCCATCCATCCATCCATCCATCCATCCATCCATCCATCCATCCATCATCCCTCTCCAGTGGATGCCTGCTCTATGCTCCTCCCAAACTTGGCAAAGCACTAGCACGTGGAGAGCACGAGTCTGTGTCTCTCCTGGTCTCTCAGCTGCCTCATCCCACACATTCCTTTGCTTTCCCCAGATGCCCATGCTCTTGGGAAGGCACAGGGTCCTCTTCCTCATCTGAGCCCCACACAACAGCCAAGGCAATGAGCCGCCTTTCTTCTCCCACCCAGCCACAGCTTTTGGAAAGAAAGAATGCAAAAATAATCCAAGTACTGACCATTGAAGCTAATGAAATAAAATGCCCGTAGAGTTACATGACTGTGTTCTTGGTAATGATAGAACGTGTGTTGGCAGAGATGCCTGGCAGCTCAGACCTCGCGGTTGGATATCCTTGTGGTGACTCCTGGAAAACTCTTACAGATGCAGGATTGCCACCAGCATGTGAGACATGAGACTCAGGGTCTTTTGCTCGGTTATATTTGTGTCTATATTAAAGAAACTTACTGAGGCTTCCTAGTAGAATTTCACAGTGCTTTTGAAATAATTTACCACTCAAAGTGAGTGTTTTGCCCTGTTATCTTATATAAATACAGGTTTTCCTGCTCTTCCTTCCCTGTCTCTTCTCTCTTCTCTCTAAATACAAACCAAAACTGAAACAAATGTAAACAGCAACAGTAATAAATGCAAAAATGTTTGCTGATTTCCTGGAATAACGCCACACAGCCCCTCCGTTTCACTGGAATGGCATGGGGGAGGGATAAGGCGCACTCTTGCCTTAGTAATTTTTCTTCTGTAGATGTTTTCCAAAAAATGACATTATTTTACACAGGTGAATTCAGCCTCTCTTCCTGGGTTTCTCAGTGCCACTTCTCTCCTTGCGTGACACTGGTGCTTCTCTGTTACGCATGAGAAGACTGCAGTACAAGTGATGAATTAGTCAGCCACGAAAGTAAGAGACGTCCTGACCCCAGTTAACTGCTATAAAATATTTTGCAAGGTAAAAATCAAATCGATTTTTATCCACGTTGCTGTGAATGTAAAGTCAGGCCTCCCATGAGCAGGTTTGAATTTGGTAGTTTACTAGGTAAGTTGGCATTTTAGCTCTTAATTATTTATTTACCCTGCAGTTCTTTAACCGAAGGTACTTTCCATAGCAGCCTTCCATGTCACGTTACTGGTAATATACAGAGACTTCTTAAAGTAACACATACCTACGCACAAATCATGGGGTGTGTGGGCTCAACATCATTTTAAAGGTCATCTCTATTTACCACTGAGCATATTTTCCTGCTTATTTAATAATGGCATTTTTGGACAACAGCATGTAATATATTTCCATGTCATAGTCAATAAACAGCTTTTCTAATTAAAAAGGTGAGGAAGGTTTATATTTGGGGGAGAAGGGAAATAATGGATACAAGACACAGCTGCTGATATTTGGATACTACTTCGTGAGTGTAATATAATACTAACTACTTAGACATAAATCCTGTGCACTCAGCAGTCCACTAGGCAATCACTTGCCTTATGTCCATGTTTTAATTTTTCTTGGAAGTGTGTGCACACTGGGAACCTGGTCACTCAACAGCTGGATTATGACATCAACGTTTTTTAAAATTTTTGCAATTGTCCCGTTTAATGGCAATTCACGTGCTTTCCTGATGAGCACCGTCCCGTCATTTCTTGACCACTTTGAGTTGTCCCTGTCTGGTTTATGTGCATGAGAACGGGCTTGGATCCAGTGAAATATTTAAGCATGTGCTTAACTCTGAGTACCTGATAAAGGAGAGGGCTTAGGAAGTGCTGACACAAACAGTCCTCTAAGTGCCCGTCAGTTATGTCTGAGAGCTCTTCGACTGAACGTGCTGCAAAGATGAGAAGAAGAATTGGTGACAGCCAGAGTCTGTCACAGAGGATCCTGAAGAAAGAAGCACAAGCTGGAGGTAGCTCATCCCCGCGGCAATAGTGTTAGCGATGTTCTGCAGGTGCTGAGCCACTGACTGAGCCACAGTGCCCACTATAGATGCTGATGCCCATGTTTCTCACAGCTGGAGACAAAACCTTCTGCGTGGTCCCCACTCCTTTAAGAAGAAAGTCTTATCTCCTATGCATGTGAGATGCCTCCCGGCATCATGTCAGCAGTGACTTTCTTTAATGTGCTCTTCCTTTCTGTGCTGAAGCCATTCGTGGCACTGCTGCACAGAGATGTGTCCCAAAAGGAGCTCTTGCAAAGCATCGCTCCTCATCTCCCTTGGGTTTGCAGCTTCCTTGACCTGCATAACCCACTGACACCTCCATGAGCCTTTTCTCCACCCATCTCAAGGGTTTTATGCTCATCCCCATCCACATAGCATCTCCAATGTGGCACTGCACCAGATGCCTCGGTGGAAACCAGACAGAAGAAATACAACACATTTTCTATAAAGACAGGCTGAGAGAGTTGGGGTTATTCAGCCTGCAGAAAAGGCTCCAGGGATAACTTCTAGCAGCCTTCCAGTGCCTGAAGGGGGCCTACAAGAAAGCTGGAGAGGGACTTTTCACAAGGGCATGTAGTGATAGGACAAGGAGCAATGGCTTTAAACTGAAAGAGGGTAGATTTAGATTAGATCTAAGGAAGAAATTCTTAGTTCTGAGGGCGGTGAGGCACTGGAAGAGGTTGCCCAGAGAAGTTGTGGCTGTCCCTGGAAGTGTTCAATGCCAAGTTGGATGAGGCTTTGAGCAATCTGGTGTAGTGGAAGGTGTCCCTGCCCATGGCAGGGGGCTGGAATTAGATGATCTTGAAGGTCCCTTCCAGCCCAAACCATTTTATGATTCCATGATTCTATGATTTTTTGTGCAGTGTATCATTAAATAATCATTAAATTTGTGATTTGGTGCATGATTTATTTTCACTAGCTTTTAAATTCCTGTTGTTATTAATTTGTTTCTCCTGATGTTATTGATGGAGTCCATTCAATAAAACTGTGAAATGATTTTTCTCTCATTTTAACTGCTGACAGTACTCCCACTTCAAATAAATCATGGTTAGATCCTGGAGAAACGTATTAAAAGAAAACAAACATCTATGTTGGGCCTCATCCACTGTGACTGGTTCAAGAGTAGCTGACTCTATTCACTCAGCTGGGCAATTTAAGCTGCTTTGCAATCTTTTCCATTAAAAAATATAATTGTGCTTTATTGAGGACATCCAATAAATATCACCTATCAAGTTCTTCCCTGTTTGCAGATGTTCAGTGATTTTCTCTCAGTTCCATGCAGTTTAAATTAGTATTTAAACTAGTTAGACAAAAATGCTTTAAAAATGAAGACAACACTTTCTATACTTTACTCAGTCTTTTAATACAGAAAAACTGGATTTCCCTATAAGATTCAGAAAGAATTGTATATTAAAACTGAAATGTTACTTTTGAAGAGAATATTGTTTGACAATGATTACACAGATTTTCCTTCCAAACCATTTAATTTAAAACATTTCATTACATTTACTGTATTACAGTGACTTAATAAAGTATGACTTTAATTTTAATAGCCATCAAAATATAAAACTTTTAATATAGAAGAACTCATTTAATCCTACTAAAGAAAAGCACTGGAGCAAACTCTTTGCCAGAAATACAGATACTTTCAAACAGCATCTCTGAAAAACTACTGGAAATTTTGTCATTAACGACTCTGAGTTGCAATAAAGTGAGTCTGAATTCTATCTCTTTTCATAATCGCACTACTAGGGCCTAAATATGGTAACTTTTATAAGCAAAAGATTCTTTTTACTATCACTCAATATTATGAAGCTAGGGGATTAGTTTCTGAGATGAATACTCTTTGACAACCTTTCTTTTCTCCTCAGTCTTTTGAGGTGTTCTGTGACCTGACGCTTTCTTCTACATCATAAGCGGCTTCATTTCCCAGTGCTGCAATAGGCAGGGATAATGCTGGCCCTGTATACTCGGGATTTATTTCCCAGTATACTGCAATGTTATGTGAAGTTTCCCAAGTAGGTCTGTAGACATCCCCCGTGTAAAAATATTTGGCATCTGTAAAATAATTGAAAGGTGTTATATAAGTCTAACCTTATCTAATTCATTTGTGGAAGGTACATAAGATGGTGTATGTACCAGAGATCATGTAACGTTATTGCAACCAAATTCCCACACTTGTCTTTGT
Organism: Tauraco erythrolophus; assembly: GCF_009769465.1. NCBI lineage: Eukaryota > Metazoa > Chordata > Aves > Musophagiformes > Musophagidae > Tauraco > Tauraco erythrolophus. Next base: position 116,213,213 of record NC_141465.1, on the reverse strand, counting down.
TGTGAGTGTTTTTCTTTTGCTTTTCCCCCACAATAATCTGCATATCTTCACTTAGAGATTTGTGTATTACATAGATTAGCATCTTTTGGGGCAAGAATCTCGCAGGCATTTTAAGCAGCATGCCCAAGTGTTTGAGGTTATATACATCATAAATAGTTAAATTAGGATGCATAGCTTTCAAAATACTCAGGCTATCTGAATATTTTGTCAGATCAACATTTAATACAAAAAAATAGTTTTAATAAAAATTCCACATGTGAAGTTGGATATGTTTTTTTATGAATAAGAAGATTTAAGATTCTTATGACAGTAACCATTAAAGGACATACTATCTCAGCAGTGTCTCCTTTCCCAGACTTGGAGGAATCAGAGTAGGATAGACAAGAACGGTTTTCTCATGCTTTAATTCTGATAAAAGTCATTACTACATCAGGTTGGGTGAGTTTTCTCCTTTCTCAAGGGTAAAACTGCACAAACACAAAGCAGAATATTTTCCCCAGAATCCTTTTGCTCAGCTCTCAGGGACCAGTCCTACCAAGGGTGAGGCACCGTCTGCTGAACAGCTCTGCAGTCCCTTCCTTGGAAAAGCTCACAGTTGTGTCATGTTGGTGAAAAACAAGAAAAAAGCAATCCACCCACCCAACTGAAAAAATACCCCACAAAACCAGCCACAAAACCCAAACGGACAGTTTTGAATTTGTTCCAAAGCCCATGTCCCTCCTAAATTTGCTGTGCTGCTTTTGGACAAAGTTGCAAAATGCGCTTCATCTCTCACAACCAGCACTTTAGGGAATTATCCCACATCTGCCAGGACAGACTTGGCTTTCTGAACCCCAAGTAACCAAAGAGACCCATAGACAATGGGACAGGGAGCAAGGATCAGGCCCCTTCTGCCATTGAATTGAGCTCACTCAATGGGGAGAGTCACCTGGCTGCAGTTTGATCCTCGGAGTGGGATTAGGACACACGTCTGCAGAAGCACCTGAGCTCCACCTATAAAACTGACACCCAAATCCTGTTTTTACCAACAAACACATAGCTTTAGAGAAAGGTGGGTGGAGAGGGCAAGAAAAGCATGTTCACAAAGTTGTGTAAGCTCATTCTGCGCACAGCTTGATAGTTGCAATATCAATTATGCTCCTCAGCTTCCAAGAAACAGCTGACCACAAGGATGAAACTCGCGTGGGAGGAAGAGGGAGCATGCTTGGCAACTGGCCGCAGACGCAGGAATCGCTGCCACAGGAGGACAGGTTAGTAACAAACTGGTCTTATTTGGAGCACAGTGTAAGATTTCCCTGTTTCAGCCTCAGTTCCTTCCGTGATAACTCTCAGAGGGGAGAAAGGAGGGGACAATGGTGAGATTTTGCTCTCTGTGCAACTTTCACATTTATAAGGTACTCGGTTGCAGTGATGATGGGGATATAATTATTTTGTCCTATAGCTCTAAGAGTCTTGTCGTCATGACTTGCATTTTTCCTTGTATTAAGCTAATCTGGTTATAGTGTAGTGCTACATAACTATACTCTCAAAGGATATTGTACCCAGGAGAGCTATGGTAACTCTGGGGGAAGGGAAGATTATTCCCCCTTTTTTTAGACATATTTTAAGATGATCTAGAAAGCATAGCGATAAGTAATAATACTTTAGTGTTATAGTCTCACAAAAAGGAAATATGAAACTTGGAGCACCTTGGAGAAAACATTACTTTAAACAGAGTCTTATGGCTGTTCAAAAATGTTTGTGACTATAAAGACTGATTACTGTTTTTTTTTCCTTGGGCCTTTACACTCTGCTGATATAGAAAGAACAGTCATCAGTCATTTTTAGCTGCTGCTCTCATAAGTAGGAACCAATAAAACATTTTAGGTCGAACACATACATGTTATGTTTAGAACAACCACCCACTATGTACCATATGCTGTCACACTCTCTTCGTAGAATGAAAAAGACTGAGTTTCCCCACTTGTTTTTAAGGCGTTTCTCTTTAATACCCTCCCCACTGTACTTAATTTATTTTAAAATTTACAAATGATAGACACTGTTTCTTTGCTAAAGCAGACTGAAATGCAGGTACTCAGTGTTTCATGGTCATGGTATTGTAACGCTTGTAGCCTTATATTACCTACTTAGAATTATAGAATTGTAGAATCATAGAATGGTTAGGGTTGGAAGGGACCTCAAAGATCATCTAGTTCCAACCCCCCTGCCGTGGGCAGGCACACCCTCCACTACACCAGGTTGCTCAAAGCCTCATCCAACCTGGCCTTGAACACTTTCAGGCATGGCCCATCCCCAGCTTCTCTGGGTAACCTGTTCCAGTGCCTCGCCACCCTCAATGTAAAAAATTTCTTCCTTATATCTAATCCAAATCTAATCTACTTTGTGAAGAAGGTTTACTGAAATGGACCAAGCCCTTAAACTAAATGGAAAATTTATTACCAACTATCTCATTATGGGATGTGAGTGAGCTAAAGAGTACCTGAGTGTTTGGGGCCCAATCCAGAAAGACACTTTGCAAGCATGCAGAGAATCTTGAAAAAATAGAAGTTATTCTGCAAGACTGAAAGTGTTTTGCAGAACACACTGTATGTATTTTGCAAGATTGGGAAAAAAAGTTCAGGACTTTATGAAACTGATAGTTAATGAAATAATAGGAGATTCTTTATGTCATGGTCTTGTCTACAGGCTATTTTGTAATTGCTAATACTTTCCATAAAGCTAAAACAATGTCGAGGACCTAGGCTGTGCATTGCTTCGTGTCTGGAAGGGTAGGAAGGGCTGAACCACCCATAACTGATGCTCCTGAGGCTCCCCAGGAGCAAGGAAACTGCTGGGTCTGTTGAGCAGAGTCATCCTGCCAACACAACACCCACAGGAGGGTTAAGCCCTGACCTGGGTGTGCTGTGAAGGTACGAGGGTAAATTGAAGCTAAAATTGACCCACAGTCCTGGCAAACATGGAAGGGTGGGATTCCTGGGACGCACACAGTGGAGGGGACCCGACCGCAGGCAGCCCTGTGCTAACATGGTCATTTAGAGTTTCATAAACCTTCTTCCCGAATCAAAGAGGACAGGTAGCTATTCACTTTTTCACTGAATCACGCTAATGTGTAGAATACTTTTGAGATGAGATGGACTTTGTCCCTTTTCAAGACACCTTCTACATTTCTAATCTGCCTCTTTAAAATGGACTTAATAAGTCTGAGGTAACCCCAGGCAGCTGAGGGGAATGCCTGGTTACCAGGAGAGTTTTGCCATTTTATTCTCTGCCACACTGTCTTTTTCTACCCATCTTATGCTCTTGAACTTTTTTCTTTAAAAATTTTCAGACCTCATGCATATACATGAGCAGAACAATACAGATTTAGTCCGTGTCCTCAGAAAGTGGGTTAAACCACAGACTAATGTACAGCTGCTCCCTGTGCTCTGCTACAGGAACAACATGTAGGAGATGGTGTGACTTCAGCTTATGGAAAAAGCAGTCATACTGTGCATATGCAAGTGATTACTTTTTGAAACAGAACTAGCCTAATGGAAAATGCTTTTTATTGCTAAGCTTTCATAAAGGTTACCATAATTATAGAACAATTAGGCAGCAGGATCTACGGGGCAGGGTGTTTATCAACCCTGAGAAGCATCTAACAGGCTTTGAGATACTCTTAGCAGTGACATCCAGCCTCATCGGGACTGTCCAGTGAGTCTACGTCATGTTCCCATGCTCATTGAATCAGCTAGATAAATCAAGAGAGTAATCTGAAGAGTAATAGCTGAGCAGTGAATCAGATGGTAGGGAAGAGAGTGCATTGCCTAGTTGTAAAATGTGATTTTTCTGAGCTGGTGGTTTTGGCAGAGCCTTTCAATCGAGTGATTATATTACTGGATCAGTTTAGCTCAGAGGGCAGTTCATACTGGTGCAGCACTTGCTTTGCAAGTGAGCGGATGGTGTGACGCTTGTGATCTGCCATTCTTCAGAGTCTGGAAATACAGTCCCTATCATAGTAGCAAGGGACACGTTTACTCATATGGCATATTTAATCCGCTAATGGTAGTACAGCTGTAATCATGAAAGACCCTTCCCACATGTGTTCTCCACCTGTTCGCCACCCTCTTCTTGCCTAGATCCCTCCTAAAATGACACCCTTCCCACACCGCCTACCAGAAGGGAGCATATTTACCAAACCAACCACCTTGCCATGGAGCCATCACACTGGTCACACACCTTAATTAACTGTGATCATATTTTGGTAATCTTTGGTTTTCCTTGCCTCATCAGCTGAATTGTTTATCAGTGCTACCAATTGCCTCATGTGTATAACTAAAGAGGAAACGCAGTGAGGCAAGGACCAAATAACTTGGTAATTTTTTGGTAAAGCTTACCCCTGAGCTCACTTAAAAAGAAAAAAAATACTCACCATTCTTTTGCAGAGTAAGATTATTATAACTTTTAAAACACTGGTAAAGAGGGAAATTGAGGGATGAAATAACTTCAATGTCATCCAATGTGTCACTGCTGAATCTAGGAGTAAATGCAGCTCCCTTTCCTTAGTTCAGAGCTGCTGGAACTCATGATTCCTTTACTAACAGCTGCTTGGGAACCAACAGAGCCTGAGGATCCACTTTTTCAAAATGACCTAATCGTGTATTTCCATCTTGCAATTTATCCATTAATATTTGAAGAAGCCGCTAGCAACACATTTTCAAGAGCAGCTATGTCAAACTGTCACAGTATCAATTTCTTCACTGAATTTGCTAGGTACTCCAGCACATAAGTGTTGTATGTGAATTCTAAATACACAGGCCTACTGCAAAGCGCATGCTGTAGTTTCGTTACCCTGCCAGTGTCCATCACAGACCATTTTTGGGAGAAGTGGCATGCAGGACATGGCAGAATGGATTCTTGCCTGCGGATATTTTGAAAATCGCCATTCATTTTGTGGAGTTTGAGGTGAACACTCTCAGAGCAGGCAGCCATCAGACTGCACAATTGCTCATCGTGATCTCTGTCTTTAAGCATTAGAATATTCCTACGGGAAAGCAAAAGAGCCCCGCGCGGTGCCTTAGAGCCAGCAGCGAGAGCTGAACACCTGGCAAATAAATACACCAACCGCGTGCGTGCATGTGGAGGCTGGGAATCATACCCTTATCGCGAAGGTGAGGAAAGGGGGAAAAATGTAGGTTGATAAATGAATATAAGAGAGAACGCGAGCACAAAGATTTATGGAGTATAGCCTTTCCAGCTCCAGGCACAATGCGCATTTGTTCAAAAACAACAAATCCGCAGAGTAGTTAGAAAATGTAGAGCACAATATAAATGCTAAGGGATATTTGTCCTGATGATTTATACATATATAACGTTCCCTTCCAATTAAATTTACAGCCATTTAGCTATGCCTATATTTTTGATCTGTTAGTTTTGTAAGAGTAATGCACTTAGTCCCATTAGGGAGAAATGAACCAGATAAGCAAACTCCTGGATGGGAGCGCGGTTGGGCAATTCTGCAAAGTCTATGTTCAGAAAAACTCCTCTTTCCCCTGCCCCACGGGCTTATGCTTTATTCTCCCAGGATTTACAGGCGAGTGGGAATATCGAGGCAGGGGGCCGAGGGGAAGCTGGCATTGTTGCAAGAATAGTTTGGAGCTCATCAGACAATCTATGCATATTTTCGCAAATATTTTTAGCATGGAGGGGAGAAAAGTACATAATTTAGATCTGCAAAGAGGCATGTTTAACTTGCACTCTACTCTGGCCACTTACATGGAACTTTACTCCCCTCTGCTCTCTAAACACAGATAATTGCCATGGCAACCACTGTATTTCAAGACTCTTCCACATATACTCACACCTTTCTTAAAGAAACACAGAGCACAACAATGTGGGATCCACACAGTAAATCACTGGGCTGTTTTTTATTTGTTGTTAGCTAACTGTCAGGATTTAGGGAAGAGCTGGACACTTTCAACTCCTATCAGTTTCAGGCCAAAACCAGGAGATGTTTAGACAGACACTTTGACATCTTTACTGAAAAATTGGATGTTGTTTAGTAACTCTGGGCAAAGGAATGACTGATGATCTCTCTGGGTGCAGGGTGAGAAGATTCCTGAGCCAGGGAAGGAGATTAAGGGCCTAATACCAAAAACCCACGAGCCACCTTTAGGATTAGATGCTAATTTATCAGAGCAAGGAGCTGTGACATTCGAGGAACTCCCTGGTAACACAGTGAACTTTCAACATCGCTGGACTCAGGGTAAACGCGTTGAAGAGGTATCCGTGGCTCTATCGCTACTTGCTGTTTTCAAGTTTTTATTCCAGTAGTCCTACTGAAATACAGATCCCATCTGGGAGGTGCCATGCAAACACATAGCGGGAAAAAAATCCCTCTGCCTCCAATGCTCCCAGTTGAGTGAATCCTGCTCGGAAAAACACCCCGTGCCCATCACGGCTGGGGTGGGTGAAGGGCAGGGAGCGGGAGAGGTGCCGGGATGTGAGGCAGGCACAGTGCTGGTGTGCCAGCGCCGGCGTGCCAGCGCCGGCCCCGGCTCTGCCCCGGGCTGCCTCTCCCCATTGGGTTTCCGTGTTGACTCTGAGTGTCTGACATGGGTCTGGGAAAGTGGCACCTGCAGGAAGGTGCCAGGCCTTCACCGGGAGGGCGGCATCCAGTGTGGAGGTATAAACAGGGTTGTTGTGTTTTTTTCTCCCTGGTTATCTTTGATAGGTGAATCAGGAAGTAGAAAGGATAAATTGTTTGTTTGGGAGCGGAACACGCTTTATGTTTTTCTTCGTGTTAATGATCTTAATCTTGGTGTTTGCAGTCTCGACTTCTATCTCAGTTTGTTCTTGCGTACTTTATGAAGCATTGCTAGATGTCATTTTGAAGATATGAGCTTTCAAGGAAGGAAAGTCTGAAATATTTGAAAAAAGTGATATCTTAAACAAACTTGCATGGCTAAAGTACAATTAAGCCCTGAGTTCTAAAGTATCTCTATAAATCAAAATAGCACCCCTTCTCCCTCCCTTTCAAAAAAATTCTCTGTCTGGGAGTAGGGATATTAATTTGCCTAGATGACATGTTCATCGTGGCTTGTTCTTGGGAGATTCTTTCCTTCCACCTCTGAGGCGCAGCTCGTCCCCCTTTGGCCTTTGATATTTGTAATAAATTTCAAGAGTCTGCTCTGATCCTGTCCCTGAACTGGAAGTGTTCACAGCAATTTCAGTCTGCTGAACCATGTATGTTTAGTTTCCACAGAAATAAAGATTTGCATGAAATAATAAACAGTTTTCCCTCCTACCCTAGAGAGTTTGATCATATGGGAATCTATCAGACAGAGAAGCATTCCCTTTTTCGAAGCTCTGGAGAACTCTGCTTAATTTAAACACATGCGCAAGCTTCCAAGAGCTGATCACATTAAACTGGAGATGGAATTAAGGGTCCTTCTTTCAAACGTTCCTTGGAACCTGCTCATTCACAGGTGATACTGTGTAACATGTTTGCCTGAGCATGCAAAAATCTTATACCCCATTCTCTGAAAACTGATGTTGGACTTCTCCAATTCAGTTCCCTCATAGTCTTTCACAAAAGAGAAAAGATCAGTGACTATTCGTTACAAACAGAAGTACAGAATGTACCTAAACAGAAGTACAGAAACCTTCACTTATGCACTTATGGTCCAAATTTATACTGAAATTTAGACCTTTTTGACTTATGATACTTTTATTTTATTTTTGTTAGAGAACTCCACAGAAGTTTACCATGATTACCATTATCACTCATGTATGTTGTAGCATTCCTTCTACTCAGCTCTCGTGAGACCCCACCTGGAATACTGTGTTCAGCTCTGGAGTCCCCAACGTAAGAAGGACATGGAGCTACTGGAACGAGTCCAGAGGAGGGCCACAAAGATGATCCGAGGGCTGGAGCACCTCTGCTATGAAGACAGGCTGAGAGAGTTGGGGCTGTTCAGCCTGGAGAAGAGAAGGCTCCAGGGTGATCTTATAGCAGCTTTCCAGTACCTGAAGGGGGCCTACAAGAAAGCTGGAGAGGGACTTTTTACAAGGGTGTGTAGTGATAGGACAAGGGGCAATGGATTTGAACTGAAAGAGGGCAGATTTAGGTTAGATATAAGAAAGAAATTCTTTATGCTGAGGGTGGTGAGGTACTGGAACAGGTTGCCCAGAGAAGTTGTGGATGCCCCATCCCTGGAGGTGTTCAAGGCTAGGTTGGATGAGGCTTTGGGCAACCTGGTGTAGTGGAGGATTTCCCTGCCCATGGCAGGGGGGTTGGAACTAGATGATCTTTGAGGTCCCTTCCAACCCTAACCATTCTATGATTCTATGATTCTATGATTTGAAGTCAGTTTTGGAAAAAGCTACAGTCTTCAGAGTGTAGTGAGAGTTATTTCTTGAGGGGACACATCAGCAGGGCATGGATTTTGTTTCTTGCAAGGCAAATAAGGAGTAAAAGATTTTGCTTGTCAGAATACCCATTTAGAGGTTACTGCTCCCCAGCAAATGGTACCAAATGTTGCAGCTCCCCTGCACTGCTCTCCTGCCCTTCTCCTTCCCAAGAGACAGCCTTGGGACTCTCCCTCCTCTATCTCACCACCACTCTCCCGCAGACTTCCAGGAACTTAATTTGGTTTTGAAGCTCTTCCAGATTTGGCTGAAGTTGGCCAGTGGCTTCAGGAGTTATCAGGGGAGCCTGACACTGCAGTCACATATGCTTGATTTTCTTCAAAAACTAGAATAAATACCTTGCAGCTTGTTACTGCTGAGGTCAAGCAATAGCTCCACTATCCACCAGTTGTAACTGGTTGGCAGGCTTTTTATGTGTTAGCCACTGCAGGGAGGCACGACGGAGCACAGGCACCCTCAGGCAGAATATTAACACAGCAAATACTTTATCTATTTGCTGGGAATTTTCTACCCCACTGGGATCTTCATAAGGGCTCTGCTGTATACCTAGAAAGAAGGCTTTATCCTTGGTTTTATATCTCAGCTTGCATTAGCAAGAAAGAAATACAGGAGGTAAAAGATCTAATACCAGTTTTTTGGCCTAAGAAGGACAGTTGTTAGAGCTTGGGAAGGATGTGATCATAAGCAAATCTTCTAGAGCTCCTTTTTATTCTCTCTGAAAATCATTAGAAGTTTAAAGGATACATGAATCTGATGATTCTTGATGTCACGTGTTAGATGTTGTAGTTAAGAAAAACACAAAATGTAAATAGCTGTATGGATATATAGAATGGAGGTTTAAATGCCTTATTTCTATTCATGAAACGGTAATGGTACGTGTGCTCTACAGGCAAGGATAAAACTCAGCTGCTGAACGTTTTATGATTTAGTGCTAGACTAGGTCACAGGATTGCAAAATGATGCAGAAACACACACCATTTGAGAAACATATGTGCAGAAACATCAAGTATTTGAGAAACATATGTGCTGATACACAATTCATAATAATGGAATAGCCTTATACCAAGTGGGACAGTTTTATTTGAAGTTCCGGCAGTTACTCTGCAGGGTGTTTTCAAAGATTTATATTGCTTATTTGGAAAAAAAAATACATTTACTGACATGGACAATATGTCTGTTTAGAGTGTGTTAAACAGTATTTTTCACAACATTTTAGTACTGATACTTAACTTCAGCCAGAATCTTAGGCAATTTGTGACTAGAGGAGAGACAAAGAGAGGTAGTGGTAAAACAAAGATGACTTTAGCAAACTGACAAACACTGTGGTTTGCCAGCCACTGACAAATATGAACAGGCTAGTCTAGGACAATTTTGTTTACATAGTGTTTTACTTTAGGAAGGAGTACACTATAAATACACTGCAAGTACTGTGAAGTCATAAAGTTGTCTATACTATTGAATGACTATCTCTAAATAGCCGGTAAAGCATAAATTTGATTAAAATATGAGTGGGTAACTAGAAGGTTTAAATGTAGCACCATGGGACTGAATGGAGTCATTCCATCTCTTTCTTTCTCTGTTAGTCTCCTTCAGCACTGCTCTTCATCTTAAAACCTGTTAGATCTTTTTGCACCATGGCTGTAAACCCTCATGGCTGTAGAACAGCTTTTTATTTTCAGACTTTATCAAGCCAATTTATATCTTTCTGTTCCTGGTGAAATTCATCCCATGGGTCAGACAGTGCTCATTAGCCTCTCTTCCTGAACTGAATTCGCCTAACCTATTCTCACACATATAAGTTGTTCAGACTTGACCACCTTTATACTCAAAGATGAGAAAGAGAAGAGAGAAACCTCCAGAAGCCATTTCATTACACTTGTATTAGACACTATTATAGGCTGAGATGAATAGCCTTCTGGATTTCTCTCTACTGTATATAAAAGAGCCTTACATGACTTGTTCATAGTAAAATATCTGACTTTTAGATGCCTGATCTAGGGTAGAATAATCTTTCCTTGTGACAGTATACAATAATCCAAACATGATCTCCCAGGGTTTTAACAATAGCACTGGTACTTTACTAACCATATTAGAAATGGCCCTCGGTACATTTTAGGTTTGCACCACCTTTGTCTTAGTTGCATTATGTTGGCAACAGATCCTGTGGATAGTTAGGACATTCAGGGTGTTCTCACCTTTTGACCTGATGTGCTCCTAGTTTATTGCACAAATCTGTTTTATAAATCCCTAGGTACAGAGCATACCATTTGATACCATTAAATGTTAGCACATTTCAATTGCTTCACTCCTTAAGGTCATCTAGTTCTTCCTGTTTATTCAGATTCTCCTCCCTAGTAAGAATGCTTTCCAAATTTCTGTTATCAGAATATTTCATTAGCAAGCCAACATTTTTGTGGCAAGGTACTTCCCCACTTGCTGGTTTCCTTTAGTTGGTTCCTTGTGCACCTTACAATTCTTGTATTAATCCCCACTTATTCCAGATTAATTTTACAAAGAAAAATTATATCTCCCACATAAATTTATTTTTTAAATTTAGTCTCTCAGAACAAGAGTTCTTTTGAATCTGGTATGATACTTTTGGTAACCTTTTATCTCCTCTTCTATTTATCTCCATGTCTTTACTTATTCCCTTCATACACTTTGTTTTCAAGTTGTGCATGGTGTTGAGTTGAAACTATCAGGTTCCAAGTGTCTAGATCATTCCTTTTCCCTCCACATTAAGATCTATGCTTTCTACTTGATTGGACTTTGTGGTAGGATTTACCAGGATCCCATGCTATGAGTGCATTTTTATGTTCTAGTTTTCACAGTGTGATGAAAATGTTAGCAGAAGACAGATTGTCAGGTTCTCCACCTCCCCACTCCTAACTGAATAACAAGGGGTGTTTTCAGTGCTTGGAACTGCGTCCTTTGTGGAGGCCATAACTTTGATGATCACCTGTATCACCCAGTTTGGTCATGGAGCAGATCTGCATTGTCAACTGCACTGGAAAGAAGGTAAGATACTCACGTAGTTGTGGGAAATATACAGATTATCTTGACTCTGTCCTCTCAATGCAGATCAAACTACTTCCTTTGCTCTTCTTTACTGTAGAAATACTTTTTTTTTGGCCATTTGGTTTCATTCCCTTTGCAAGATCAAACATAACTTGAACTTTGACAATCCTATTTTGGCTTTCTGTATCTCCTTTTCACTCTCCTTGCTCCTAGTATCCTTCTAATATGATTATTCAATATTTTGCAGGTTTTTGTTTTTGTTTTTGTTTTGTTTTTACTTGCTGGGATGCAATTTCTGGAGAATCCTCCCATTTGCTCCTTGATTTATGGATAATCCAAATCTCTGTGATGACCATGCACCCCCTCTCCTCTTTGGTGTAGTTATCATCCCAAACTTGGCTCCTCAAAATCCTCTTGATGCCTCACAGTCTCCATTAGCAGGCGAGGTACGCCCTTATGGGGGTAGGCACCCTGCCGCTGGCATTTCGCATTCCTGCCTTTTGTCATCTCTGTCACTGGGGTCCCACCCCTTCTCCACGTCTACAAAAATGTGAAGCCTGGTGGATGGTATACTCAAGGGTTCACTAGTCCTTTAGACTCAAAGCCAGCATTTCTTCAGCTTTCTTACTCACATCATACCTAAACAGCCACATCTGCTCTCATAACCCTTTGCTCTGTTGTTGGGCTGATCCCCCCTCCCCAACCCTTGCCTGGTTATAGAGTCATAGAATCAGAATGCTTAGGTTTGAAAGGGACCTCAAAGATCATCTAGTTCCAACCCCCCTGCCATGGGCAGGGAAACCCTTCACTACACCAGGTTTCCCAAAGCCTCATCCAACTTGGCCTTGAACACTTCCAGGGATGGGGCATCTACGACTTCTCCGGGCAATCTTTTCCAGTGCCTCACCACCCTCAGGCACCTCCACCTTATAGGCACCTCCTCCGTGCATTGGCCTCATGGTGTCTCAGGCTTTGTCTACTTATGTAACTTCTCTCAGTTGGTGGCTTGGGGCCTCTCAAGGCAGTCTTCCAGCCCTCTGCCTGTGCCACTCTCCATCCACATGCCAGCTTTTCCTGAGGGCATCCTGCAGACACAATTTGAAGATAGCTGGCCTGTTTATTAAAGCTTTATAGGCTGATGAGTTGTGGAGTTCATCCTTCTTCCCTCCTAAACTGCTGCACTTGAATTATTGACCTGCTTTCAAACTCCCCTTGTGTGTAAAACAGAATTGCCTCATGATGGCTACTTTCAAAGATAATTTCTATGAAAACCTCTTCTGTAGGCCTAAAACATGATCAGCTGTGGCTAGCGGAGTGACTGGTGAAGAAATCCCTCCACTGTTCACTTGAGAATATCTGAGTCCTCCAGGTGATGGGAACATTTGTTCTTTGAGCTGCACCTGAAGGGTGAACTCCTTCTACCTTCAGCTTCGTAACACACTCCTGGCATCCTCTGTCTTTACGATAGCAACAGAACTGCCTTATGTCATACCCTGGTCCCTGCATGGCAGCCAACACACTGCTGCTCTTTGGATCCATTCTCTTAAGAAGCTTAATGGTTTTCCATTGTGAGTAGTCCTCAGTCACATGCTTCTGCTTCTTGCCTGTGTTGTGTTACAACTTAGGTTTTGTGTCACCTTTCTTTCTGTTGTCTTCTCCTCTCTCTCTTATAGGCTTCTTTCTGCTGGGGTTCCTGGGCCTGGTCATCTCCAGTGTTTCTTCAACTGAGACAGAGTACATTTTCTTTCATCCTTGCACACCCTTGCACACATCTTCTCTTTCTTTTCTTTTCCTGTACAAACTAAAGTTTTTTTTCAAAGATTTTTTTTTTTCTTTGTTACCTCCATCACTGCCTTGCTCTAGTCTTCAAGATCATGTGCTTTTATTTTTCTCTTTTACCAACCTGGCCTACAGGAGTTTAGGTCTGGACCCTTTCAGACCATATTCAGCTGCCTGTGAAGCCTCCTTCCTTCTCTTCTGTGTTTTCAATGAAAAGAAAGCAGTTGCAGGGCCGGCAGCCACCAGCAGGTCAGCCCAGCCCCAACAGCTGGTGTAGGGCCAGCCGTGACCAAACCCTGTGCATGGCTATGCCTTCCACCCACTGCCCATCTGGAATGACCTCTGTGATGGGGAATGCCCTGTCTGTGAGTGACGAGCCATGGTCTGCTACACAGAGATGTCATCAACAGCCCGTGTGTCCCTCCCTGCAACCCTGCCCAGGGTCCAGTACCCCGTTTCATCCCCCTGGAGACATCAGTCCCTGCCCCAGCAACACTGCAGCAGTGCTGGTGTCCAGCTATGTCCCTGGGCTGCCCCCAGCACAGACCTCAGATCTACCGTGTAGGTTGTCTGTCTCCTGGATGGGACATTGAAGACTTATCTCCAGCCTGTCTCTGGCCTCCTTTTGCTCCTGACTGGACTGTCAGGACATCACTGGCCATGGCTGGGGGGTGTTGATGGACCCTGTTGCCAGCCCACATCTCTGCCCACTGTCTTCACTCCTGTGGGGTGGCACTCCACCGGTGAGGGCACAGCCAGTCCCAGGGTCACCCCTTAACACCCAGCTCTTCATCCGCTTGGAAGCAACCATCTCCGACGGTATAATTACAGAGACATCAAGACAGAAAACACTCCAAAACCTTCTGATGGGAGCTCAGCTCCTTGGGAGATGCCCAGCTGGCTGAGGCTGAGTCCTGCACTGTACTCAGAGGTTGGGTGGCCTCTGCCAAGCAAGTAGCATCCAAGACAGGCTGCAGTGTAGCTGTTCTCCAAATAGACACCGGGTGAGGAGGAAGATTGCAGTCACAGTCCTCTCAGCTGCCTGGTAGGGTGGCACTGCTGATTTGACAAGACACACAGCTGTAGTTTTTCCTCCTCCACCTCCTGAGCTCTCCAGAGGAAGCCCAAACCATTACATAAAAGCTGGGGAGTAGGTTACAACTCTTTTTTGCTGAACTTTGGGAAAGGATTTCCAGGTTTTGAGTACCTCGTTCTTGTTCATCACTTTAGTTTTTGTTGAGTTTCTTTTGATGCTCTACTGCACAAAAATAAGAGGCAGGAGAGGAACATAGGCTGGAACCTGGCAGTCACATGTAAGCTTGCCTATAACCAGGAGCCATATCCAACATCGGTGTCACAACAGCAGGGCCAGGTCCCACCACCAGGTCCTTTTCCTAGCCTTTTTGGTCTCTGGTGGATGCAGCAAGGTTAACCTGTCTGGCTGCATTATGCTCTTTGATCGTGATCATAACTCGGGCCTGGCAGCCAGAGGACAGGACTAGCTTTCAGGTGACATGAGTTCTGGTTCCTGCTCTACTCTAATGACCTCTTTATGTCTTATTTTTCCAATCTGTAAGGAGGTGTAAAGGTTACCAAATTCTTTGTAAGGCACAGTGAGACTGAATTGAAATTTAATATCACTGTTATGCATCCAGAAGTCTTTGTGATTTCACTTTGGAACTAAGCTCTGAAGCCTCAGGTCTGGTGTAGTAGCACATAAGCAGCGTTACAGTGTCAGAGAGCTGAGGGTACTGCTGCAGCGGGGAAGATGGCCATCTTACCCAAAAGGCAAGAGTTCAGCCCCTTGCTGCCCCCACACTCCTCACCATCCACTCCTGACCTTTACCTTCAGCTGGCTCTGTCACCTGTCAGACCCTTCCAGTTCAATTCACTAAACCAACCCTCAGAGCTGGTCCATGGCAGACAGGGCTGAGAGTGGAGAAGGGAGGGAGAGCAGGGGGGAGTGATAAACCACCTGCTTTCGGACTTTTCGTTCTGTCTCTATGTCAAATGCATCATGACGGAAACTGAACCTCTTGGATTAGAATCAGTCCCAGTGAAGCTTTTTTTAATGTTTCTATCTCATTTTAGTGTTTTAAGCAGCTATGACATGGTGTCTTTCATAACATATTAATTTCAAACTGTGTTGATATATACGTATGTCATAATCTAAAGTCCGTAATACCATTTCTCTAAACAATTACACAACAAAAGTTCCTCAAATGAGTAGTTCCTGTCTGTTGTAAGAGAACCTGGAAACGTTTGCTTTTATCACTGCTGATTTTCTGCTTTTTGGGTGTTTGTTTGTATTTAATGTTACAAATCCAGATGGTTTTCAATAGATATGGGTATAGTCAGTATGATTATGACATCAGTGTAAAAAGAGGGAATTAGAATTGTGTAGAGGAATAAAATAAACTAGTTTGTACTTTATTTGTGTGCTACGTTTCAATTAACACACGTTAAACTCAAATACTTAGGAAGCAGATGGAAGAAATGCTCCTTTGTGAAAAATCAGTATCTATGTCTTATCTGTGGTCTCCCAGCCATTCCTCTGGGCCATCAAGGTCTTCCACAAAAAAAAAAGAACAGTGAGATAAATGTCAGATGCTAGATAGGTTTTATTAGACCTTGAGTAATGAACAAGCAAGGAAAATATTTCAGGATAGCTAAATAAACTAAAACTCTCTCAGGGCTTCTTCACACAAGAACCGATCGTGATGCTTTGAACTGAATTCACGGAAGGACAGAGCAAATGGAGAATCTCAACTGTGAAAGACATTTCTTATTTATGCAGATATATTCAATAACAGCAAAATGAACATAGAATAATATAGGCTAGGTAAACTACTTTCTGCATAAAAGCTTTTTTTCCTTTTTTTTCTTTTTTTCTTTTTTTTTTCCTTTTTTTTCTTTTTTTCTTTTTTTTTTTTTTTTTACTACTGTACTTTTTCAATATAAAAGGCTGACTCCAAGGTGTAATTTCTTTAAAGTAATGAACATGTATTCAAATTTGTCCTTCATCTTCTAACCAATGTCCCATTATGGTTACCTGATCTAAATATAGTTCTTGCCTACAGTCAGGGAACATAGTAATTTTACAGGTTTTTATATATTTTCATTCTACTTTTCCAATTTGTTTCACCCTTTTCAGGCTTCTGACACCCACATTGTCAACCATGAAGCTTTGCACACATTTTTCTGTGAAAATAAGAAATGAAGTAAAAACCATAACAGTTACAGTTTATGTTCACTAAATTGCACAGATGTCAAATCTTTTTTTGGCAGTTATAAATTCACCATTTTGGGGTCTGGCAGCTTAATTGATATGTGTACTTTTATTATTTTATGTATGTAATTATTTTTACTTTTATCCAGCATGTGGTATACAATTAGGATTTTCATAAATATGTAAAACTTATGAGGCAAGATTTATATGGTTATATAGCCTCACAGTGTTTGGAAACCTTAGCAGTAAAGTGAATCTTCTGAAAACTCCGCTGATAAGACTTCAAAAAGTTGGAAAGATTTTCAATCTGGTTAAAAAAAATTCTAGAAATTTAGTAAATCAAGGGTACAAGGTAACTTGTTTAAAGTGAGATCCGTCTGCCTCTGTTATCATTACTGTTTCCTGAGAGACAGTTTATGGAAGGTGGTTTTATGATACATTCCTGAAACACCTCCAGATTTCAAATATGCAATATAAACCACCTTATGAAAACTGCATAACTTACCCTTGATTTATAAATAGTACCACACCTACTTTGGCTGTACAAAATTTTTAAGTCCTAATGTAGTCAGTTAGTAATAAAAACAAAGCTTAACACAGAAAGATTTGCTAAAGAATCAGATCATCAAGGGACAGGAAACCACCTTCTAGATTAAAGTGCATTGCCTATTCCTAAAGTAATGGATGGAAGAACTTAGCGCATTAGCAAGAATGGTTGGAGAAAACCCAAGAAAAATGTTTCTTTCCGAGGCATGTCGTGAACAGTTCCCTTAAAAGATTGTGCTTAAAAGGAAGAGATATTTGCAGCATTCAATAATGAAACTATCAATGGTTTATTAGCATCAAATGAAATAGTTTCAATAAAGAATGGCCCCCTTTGATTCAGGTAATCACAAAAATTTTTATGCACACAGCCTGAATTGTGGAACCCTGAGACTATCTTCCATAGCACAGGAGATTTTCAATGATTGTTCTGCAAATACGTTTTGTATGAGAGTCATAAGGCTTTCCAGGACCATCCACTTTAGCATGTAGTATCTGGCTACCTCCTCAAAATGTCAGTCTAACTGTGTGGTTGGATCATGGAGGAAAAAAAAGACTGATTTCTCCAAGATGTACTTGTTGCACTTCCTGGGCCTATTTTTTTTTCTGGTTCTGCTCACTTGAACTCTATTGGCTTCATATTAGAACTCTTGGTATTTTCCTTTCATGCATGACATGCTGGTCTTTTTGTGGATCTACTGTTATATTGGCATAAAAATGCCTTGAACATATTTTTATGAGTTCAAGTTCCCAAGATCCTCAGCAAGTTAGAGGCAGTTATGCTGAGAGCCTCAAGAGGTTCAGGTTTGACATGCAGTTCTTTCTTCTTCTTCTATCTCTAGAAAATCCAAGTCTGTAATGCAAATGTGTATTAACAAAAGATGTTATATTCCATTCCCTTATTTTCCACCAATACTTTCATAGAAATCCCACTCAAATTACATCAGTAAACAGAGACCAGTGGTTTTGAAGGGAGTAGTCAAAAGAACAAATTTTCATCTCTCATAGATTACCTGACCTGCCTTCAGTGCGTAAATATTGTTGAACGTCTGGCTCTACCACACACTATGCCAGTCAGCATGCCTGCATTCCTCGCACTGGCCTTCTCCTACTTTGAAACAGTGGACTTATTTCTCTTATCCTGTTCAACTCTGTTGAATGTATAGACTTAATTTTCCTGTAAAAATATAAAAGAAAATAGAAATAAATGAAAATAGATGGGAGTTCACAGTCAGGCCTCTGAGTGTCCTACTGGGGTGCCTGCACTGCACTCAGAGTGCTCCAGAATTAGGCTAACATCCCATGGTCCTCTGTAAATATTTAATTACATTTTACTCTTTTCTTCATTGCTCAGTGCTCCTGAGTGCAGACTGAAAAGAATCCAAAGATATGTCCCTTACTGAAATGTGATAAAAATCATAGAATCGTAGAATCATAGAATGGTTTGGGTTGGAAGGGACCTTAAAGATCATCTAGCTCCAATCCCAAAATGAACCAACTCCACCCTGCCTTGGCAGTTTAACTATTCCTGGGGGTGACCGATCTCACTGCAGTGTAGCTGTCTAAAAGTCGGATGCCTGAGCTAAGCTGGTGCTCTAGGATCTGCCTAGAGTCAATGAAAAAAAGATAAGCACTGCCCAGTTCTGCACATCTGATTCAGAGATAGCGACTGTTTTAACAGCTTTTTATTGCTGAAAAGGTAAGGTTCCTCCTTCCCTCCACCCTCCTCTATCCCTCCTGGTCATCTTCTTGCTGTTTACTTTGTGCCAGCTCCTCAAGCCCTTGTGCAAACTGATTTAACCAACCACCCTGGTGGAAAATCATTTGAGTACAACAAAAGAAAGGAGAGGAGTGCGAGCAGAGAGGAAGAGCAAAATACCCTCTTTTTAGTGGAAATGAGATGTTATGCTGGGTCAGCTGCCCATGAAGTTATTGCCTGACATTTCTGCTGGGCTCAAAAATGGAATAATCTCTGGAAGCAGAGAGAGCAACAACTTTTAAGTGTTCAGCTTTGATTAGAAAAATGATTAAAGGGATTTAATGGAATTTTATATTATTCTAACTCAGATATTTCTAATTCAAAAACTTCCCTGTTTGTGAAAAGATTCTACAATCAGATTTGTAGACTCAATCAGGGGCGTGAAAGTTAAACTAGACCTGTTGTCTTGAACCTCCTCAGCCCCAGGACAAATGTTGCTCAGGAAAAACTCTCCTTTCAGATACTTGGGTTATGTCGCCCCATTGTCTCCAGTTTGTACTTCTATCTCTCTACTCAGTGTGGGAGCTAGTGCTTGGCTCTGTAACGCTGTTAATGATGTATAGCTATCTTACCAGTATGACCTCTGCAGTGATAAAAGGAATAAGACACAGAAAAAACCTCCCATTATCACTAATGGAAAAAGAGATGTCTCTGAATACCTGCATGGGGAAGATAAACAGAGTGAAAAGGTGCTGATTTTACAGTCATTTCTTGGAGTAGAGTTGTGGTTTAATGCATTTTCCCTCATAGCACAAAGTTTTAAATAGAGAATTCACGGGACTTCAAAGGACAAGTTTCTAACATGGCTGAGGAGCACAGATACCAACAAGGTAGCCTTACCTACAAAATATTTTCTGCATTTTGTAACAATGGTAAGAAATCAAGGATGCAAATTTTTGTGGCTCATGAATTATGCATGTACACAATAACAGGTTTTCCAATCTTGATTCTGACAGTTTCAGATACATAGTTAAATACACCATTTTTAATTTCTGCGTCTTTGCTATTCCTTTTGTTACACTTGGAGATCTGGAAGAATGATACAACTTTTTAGCACTGGAGCAGTTAAAAAATTGTTTACACATGCCTATTCAGTTACCATTGAAAAAAATCAATGCAGAAAAAGAAGGCAAAAATAGATATGAGTATTACAGAGCTTTTTGGGTAAGACATTCCCGAGAGACTTCTGTGATGCAATAGTAATGAAGAAGGGATAAAATTTTGTGGAGTTCACTGTGTGTATTATCTGCATAAGCAGGAATGCTGCAGCTTTCAGTGGAAGAACAAATATTGAACTACATAGCTCTTTTAAGAAGCCCATTCTTTGACAGTTGATATCAAGGGTTTTTCTGAAGAGTCTAGTATCTTTCACATGAGATGTACAGCGGGCAGGGAGGTTCAAGCACAGAAGCCATGTGGTGGGAAGTGAGCTGGTGCATCATGGCTGCACTCTTGAAGATTCACAGTGGTACAGCAGCACTTTTTTCCATTTTTTTTCTAGATCAGTAGGTTGTTCTACCTGTTTTCAGCCCCCAGATGACCTCCAAATCCTTATGCTGAAGTTTATTGGCTTCGATCTAATGTAATGGTATAGTAATCATAGGTATGTTCAGCAAGGAGTCGGCCTGGGTCTGAGCTCTGGCTGGAGCCCAAATTCATGCCCTGTCCGTGCTGCGTGGGTATACGTTTGTGCTTAAGTGCAAATTTTAGGCCAGAGCAGGGGCCTGCTGCTCCTTGGCAGAGATCCAAGGCAGGCCTGCTGTGTGCAGCCCTGTGCTTTCCATGAAGGACGGGACTTTATAACAGGCTGTCCTTACAACCCATGAGTTAAAACAAATGTCTTGTCCTGTTGGTTTGGATATGAGAAGGGGAAAAAATAACCTCCTAAAGTGGTAAAAAGCAATTACCGTCTGAACCAGAACACATCATGGCATTGATGTCACCATAAGCAAACTGATCGGAATTCAGAGATGATCGAATCAAAGACTACAGGTATAACTTGTATTTATGCATAGGGGGCTTAGAAGACCGGTTTCCTATTTAGTATGACTTAAGGATTAAGGAGTTTAAGCATCTTGGCAGCTGATACAACTATTCCCAAATTCAGAGAGGGTGCTCCATGGTGCTGCAGTCTTTGCTATGTGGAAGGAAAAAGGTATGGTCTTCCTGCCAGAGCCCGATACTCTCTGATCAGCTTCTTTTAGACATTCCTTGCTTGGAGGTTGTAACATTTAATATGGAATTAGTTATTTGAAGATAGTTGATGTACATGAGTTTTTTGATTTAGCAGAGTGATACAAAATATACTGGAAACACAATACTAATGTAAGTCTAACATAGCAAAATATGGCAATTGCAATACGGAGTTCGATCAAAACACCAGTGTGATCCTATTATCGGTCTCTGTAACACACTCACTGTCACAACTCTGGGTGTTCCCAAGTGACAGGAGAGGAATAAATGGATTGAAGGCACTTCAAGCCCATTACTCTGTTTGAAATTCTTTTGTTAATTGTTTAGTTTTTATGCTCTGTGTTGGACTCACTCCCATCCTGCTGGTCTGGATAACAGTAGGGAGACATTTACACCATTAGTTGATCCACTCAATTGTTGATAGCTGTTTATCTAAAACAAAGATCCCCTCAGGTTCCCTTTGTGTTGAGATAAAGTCAGCTTCTTTGTTTTATTCTCTGAGCTTCATGGGCACATTGTCCTTGCCCATCTTCTCTGAGACTTCTTCCACCATAAGGTGGTCACACTTCCCAGCTCTCAAACAAATCCCCAGTAAAAAAAAATAGATACAAATATTGAGCACCAAACAGAGCCTCCTGAATTTCTCAGACTGTGACCATGCTCAGAGACACCCTCTGGGCCTGAGGATACCTGGCACCAAAGGACAGGTGCAGATGTGGTTCTGCTCTCTTCTCCTTCACACCTGGGGAGCTGCTTTCCTGTGCCCTCCTGGGAATGGTCCCTGACTCACATTCACTGCCAAACTTAGGGCATTTTTGGGGACAGCTAGGTGGCATGGGCTGAATCCATATCAGAGTCCATGCTAACAATTCAGCAAGCTGGACAACTGAATCGTGGTGTCTTTGACCTGTTTCAGTTACTGGATTAGATGTCCTTATAGGCTCACAAAGGTATTTAGATGCCCCGGGAATCGGTGAGAAATATGTTGCTGAATATCTTCAGACATATCTGAGCTTGGAGCACTTCTGATTTCCAGCTGCACCTGATGCCATGCTCAGGGAAACCCTGTTTGGGCACAGCCCCACTGTCTCTTCCCATTTTCTTTGTATCTTGGTTTTTCACGGACAGGAATGTAAGCAATTGCCTTGGAGACATAGAATTCCTTGCTCCAGCAGGTCTCTTGTCTAGGTGACCGGGAGATGGCCTAGCACAGGGCACAGTCAAAATGTCAGCTGAATGGGGTTGCAGCCTACGTAGATTTGGCCTTTAGAGATGTTTGAGTCAACACAAACAAGAAAATGGGAATGAAGTTATAGAAAACATTTACTCTTTGTTGTTTTATTTAACTTTTAGAAAGTAAAAAATGATCTCCTAACATTCACAGGTGGACTCATTTTACATATAGATCTATCAAAATAAAAAAGACAGCACATTAAAGATCTTGGAAGATGGCATCATGTGAACCATGTTTATTTCATTACAGAGAAAATAATTTTTCTCAGTTGCTGTTCATTGTGCATTATTAATGCAATAAGAATGCTAACTAGTAAGTGAAGGATTTTTGTTGGACAGCATGCTGCATCACCTCTTTCCAGACTAAATAAAATGATGGCAGTTAGGCTAGCTGAAGCTACTTCACCGTGTTATATTTTCTTGCATGATTCTCTTGTTAGCAATGAAAATGCAACTTTACAGTAACATTTCCTTTTCCCTTTACTGTCACATAAAGACAATATGCTAGACAAAACGCTAATGGAGCCATTTTAGCACCATCTATGTGTAATGTAGAAATACGGTGCCTGCCTGTTCACACTCACTTGTAATGAGTATAGGCAAAAGAACAGCTTATATTTTTAAGTTTATGAATAAGAAAACTAGAGATATTGCACATGAGGACATGCCCAGTATTCTTTTATAGTCTGGAAGGGGGTCTCTGTGCCCATATATATAAAAGTGTGCACCTGCCTTCTATAAGCCAACATCAGGATATTCAACTGAACCGTATGCCAAATTTGCCTTGTAAAGCAAGTGTAAAAAGAGCAGACTTTTGCTCTGAAAAAAAAAAAGTAACTAAGTATTATTAAAGGAAAAAAAGTGTGGCTGAGCAGTTTTAGTTGAGATCTGGGAGAAGAAAGTGTTTGAGTGAGACCAGTGGAACAATGGAAGAAAAAAAAGCAATAACTGACCAGAATCATAATGGACTTTTAAACCTTTTCTTTCTGGAAAATCACAGAAAATGTATCGAGGCAGCTCAACCTGTCATGGGATTTTGTGCAGATCTTTCCAGTTTTTCAGATATGTTTTCTCTGCTGGAGTGACTGGCCATATTTGCTTAGTCCATGCTTGAGAGGAAGACTGAACCTGTCTTGGGACTGCTCTTTTGGGCTGCCTCTTGGGCTGCTCTGCCTTGGACGTTTGCAGGCAGCAGAGATGGAGGGAGTTAGAGGATGGCTGACGATTGCTATTCCAGCAGGAACACAATCCTGATCGTCCTTTTAATTGCACATTCATTACTGTCATAATTTCCATTACTGCAACTGAGAGAATAATTTGGTTTTACATGATCATGTAAAGGGGATGTTCAGATAAATGGTCTAGTAATGCTGAACTTTTGCTGAAGCAAAACACTGGGCATTGTACAGCAGACTTTGATGCCCTACAGGCCACCTTATTCCCTGCTTGGAGCCTGTCAGCCACCCTGTGTAGAGATGCTCGTAGCAAACAAGCTGTCTGCAAAGGCCATAACCCTCTTGTAACACGGACTGTGTGCAAGAGCTGAACAGAGTGCAAAATGGTCCTGCTATGAGTTATCCAAGGGAGGTGGAAAATGAAAATGCCACCAAGTAGTTGCAAGCTGTGGGGATTACATGTTTGTTTATGGTTTTCGTGCTGCAGTGTTTGTAGGCCTGATGCTTCTGTAAGCTGCAGGAGCTGTTGGGTGAAGGGACAGCAAAGGGGAGGAGGGAAACAGGGGGTTTCAGGGTGTCAGGGCTCAGACGGAGCATGTGGTGTTCATGTGGCCGAATGTTGATGTCTACATCTGAGCCTTGATTCTCTTTCTGGGCAAGAGAGAAACATATTTGGCCAGTTTTAGATGTCTTCTGGATGAGATGAATAGCTCTCTGGAAGTGCCTGCACATCTCTTATGACTGCAGCAGGTGGGACTGGCTGAGGTGGAGAGACCACCACTGTGATAGGAGATGAATCCAGTCACATCTGGCTTATTACCTTTCTGGCAGGGTATGTGACATTTTTGCACATTTCAGAACTGCTATGGGATGTGGAGCAGAAGGAATATGGGGATCCTTGGGTCATCCCTGGGTTTGTGCTAACCAGTGGGCAAGATCAAAGTCCTGATGCCTCAGAGCTGAGCTTGGTTACACAAAATAACATCACATACAAGAGGACAGTGCTATATGTTGAAATCTGCTGTATATGATCTCTTCATCTCCTCTCAGGATTAGAGGGTTGTTATTAAATTTGCTCCCAAGTGGAATAATCCAGTATCCATTGTGCTAAGTATAACGAATATGAACACAACAAAATTCTGAAATTTGGGTACCGCAGACCCCAGAGACTAATTCTTATGGTCCCAAGGCTAGATGCTGCTCGTAATTATAAATCCAGAGAATACTTACAGGGACAGATATTCTGACCTACTGAATTTATGGAGCCACCTTCTCTGCCTGCTGCTCCCTCCCCCTTGGTGTAAGTGGGAGGAAGGGATGTGCTGTGAGCGGGACAATCAGCGCGTGAGCTCAGAAGGGCTGTGCTCCACTTGTACAAGCTCCACTTGCAAGAATAAAGCTAGCTGTGGAAAGCAGAGGAGCCCTTCAGTACTCTTAAATTCTGCTGCGTCTAAGCAGCTCATCTGCAGAGGTAAACGGTCCATGTCCCAGGGCCTCTGAGGTTCACTGAAGAATGTCAGTTGCTGGAGTCAGGGGTGTCTCCTTGGATTGCCCCAGAAGTCTTTCTTCAGCCTCTTGCAATTTTGTTTCCAGACATCCGATCCGATTTTTGTCTCCTGTTGACTGCACAGAGGATTTAAAGACTACTTCTAAAAGCTTCTATCTGTCTTCTGGTATGTATTTGATCAGCATGTACAGTAAAGGAGCTGTGCCTTTCAGGACTTGGGACCCTCAAAATGAGTTCCTGTTGCAAGAGTATCCAGAACACATTTTGATACAGATTTTACTCTTTCGGAAGCCTGGGAAATGATTATAAAAGGAGAAGGAAATTGATTTTGAATTTTTCATTATAAGCAAAAAGCTTATTAATTCTTGAATGGTTTAAAACTTTGTGGCAGCTCAGTTTGTGGTGGATTTTTGGATGGTTTAAACCTACGCTTATGTTTAGAGACCCTAGTATCATCTGGGGCAGTTATGGAGCAACGACTGCCTGGGAGCCCTATGGCAGTAGGACAGTGAGCTCCTATGGGAGAAGAGGTGCTGGGGGTCTGTATTGGGTGCCAGGCTGGCTCTCCTCAGCTCAGCCAGGGACCAGCAGGGGCTATCAGCACAGGTGGTGGGCTGCAGAGTGCTGTGGCTGCATGTAGTGAGTCCTGGCTTGCAGTCTGTGTGCAGAAAGATCAGGTACTTTAATCCTGACTCTAGGTCTGATTCTCACTGCGGCTTTGGGTAAGTAAACTGCTTGGGCCAAGGGAGGAAAGGATTCAAAAGCACTGTCTTTGCTCCTATTGAATTAAGTGGTCAACCTTTGAGGCTTGCTGAGCTTTATGGCCTCTAACTCAGTTCCTCTATCTGTAGAAAAGAGCTGAATTTATCAACTGAGGCGGCTCCTGTGAGAAGTGCTATGTGAATGATGAGCACTATTAGAGCAAGTTTCCCATCTTTGCTGGAGCCCACATGTGAACTTGCTTTTGGTTTCAGTGCAGTCAGACTGAACCAGTGTGCTTTTGTGCTTACAAATGAGAGGAACAGAAGAAGTATATACTTGCTTGGGCTGATGCAGTGTAAGCTCTGGCAAGAACAGCTGTGCAGCATTGCTCGGTGGGAATTACCCAAACAGTCTCCAACGGAAAAGCACATTTGCAGTTAAACTCTGCTGTCGATAGCTCTAGTATCTTAAATGCAGTGGCAGAGTAGTGGGTCAGTGGCATGGGTAAGTAAGAGACACATATGTTCCAATGTTAGGAAAAAGGGTTGCAAAGTAACAAAAAGTTTTCAAGCTTTGAAAAGTACCTGAATTTTTTTCTCTGCATTGTTTTACTTGCTTTCAATGGTCTTTTCTGTTGCAAAGCATGTTTCAGAGAATAGTGGCCAGACTCCAGGTTCTAAAACTGATGATATCAGCTCTTCAAAGCTGCCAGATCAGAAACATAAAGATATACATAAAGGGTTCATTTCAATGAGAGCTTATTCATTATTTTCAAAGCAAAGGAACGTTTTTTCCTCCTACAAAAAATTCTCTTTCATTAAAATGTTTATACTGTGGTGTGTATATGAGGGGCTGTCCTTTGAACACATTTCTTGTGGCCTACAGCATAGAAGAATTAAACTGGCATTTAACCAGTAGATTAAATGTGGGCAGGACCCCGCTGTAATGTGGTAGATAAGCAGGTGGATGCAAGATAAGAATTAATATCTGTCTGCTATAAGAATAACAAGTAAAGTAATATTTCCCTAGAAGAGTTCACTGAAGACTTAAGGACAATGAATGACCAAAGTCTTGTTCTCTCCCTTATCTCTGCGTTCCCCAATCAATATTGTACTTCATGTAGAAGGAACACAATATTTTATATCTGAAAATCTGAAATAATCTTGCAAATAGATTATTTAGAAAAGATTAAATATCACCTTTCTCTGTCTTTCAATGTATACTTTGTACAAACTGAAAATAAGAATGTATGTAATTACTACATGTGAGTAACTGTAAACAGAAAATATTAATACTACTACAATCAACAGTAATTAATTAATTGTAGCACCTAGGAATTTCTCTCAGGAGTCATCCTGCTAGTAACTGTGTGAACAAAGAGAGAAAAAGGGAGCTTTACCCCA
Organism: Tauraco erythrolophus; assembly: GCF_009769465.1. Lineage (NCBI taxonomy): Eukaryota > Metazoa > Chordata > Aves > Musophagiformes > Musophagidae > Tauraco > Tauraco erythrolophus. The sequence continues at coordinate 116,186,263 of NC_141465.1, read as the reverse complement.
GAGAACTCACTGCATGTTGGACAGGAACGGAGCTGACAAACGCAGGCAAGGAGAAGGTGAGGGAAGTGGGACAGTGGTGAGCACTGAGCATGGAGCCATCAGCCACTTTCATGGCACATCAGACAACTGGCTGCCTTCCTTCATGAAGGCTGAAGACCAAATAGATGTTCATGGGCCCTGCAGGGGATGCTTTGGATTACAGAGTTTGTTTTTCAGGCTTCTTTTGGAAAGGGTTGAGAATGTCAGTAAAGATGTTACTCTTCCATGAAGAAGGGAGTCCATAAAGTTGTCTACATGGTATATGGATATACTAGAGAGAAAATTGCCACAGCTTTAACAAAACAAGAAATGGGCCAATTAACAGGCAAGAGCAGACACTCGCTCACAGACAAGGCAGAAGATGTTAATTCCATATAAGTAGTTATGGTTAAACCCTGGTACAAAATCCTGGGCAGTGGGGTTGGAATGGATGTCAATAAGTCAGTTTGTCCATTCCCTTGCTCAAAGGGAATTTGCTTAAATTTTTCTTGCAGATACTTGTCCAACAAGTAATTTCAGTGACAGAATAGTGCAACCTTTCAACGTAATATATTATAGTTATTAAAAATCTGCAACATTAGAATTTTTTTCAGAATTTCCTCTGCAGAAATTTATGATGTCTTATGTCCTCCCTCAGATAAAATAGCATCAATTCTTCCACTTTCGTGGACAGATCTCTGATAATAATCTATCCAAAAGCTCATGTTTTCCTTGAAAAGTGGTGCCCCAAACTGGATACCACTCAGACTCTGCCTGATGTCTACCCAGTGCCAAGCCAGGTGGGAGAAGAACTTCAGATGCCTTGGAGGGATTCCTTCTGCCAGTATGTCCAGAGTGAGGTTTGGGTTTTGGCAGAAATTCAGCGTGGTGACTCATGGTCCTCTTTTGCTTTCCTGTAACCATGCTTTCCTTTCATTCTCTATTTGTACTTACGTAATTGTTTATTTCTACCTACCTACAAAACTCTGTAATTGTCCTTATTTAATCACATCCTGATCTTTTGCAATCTGTATCTAATTTCTGGAAAAATAGTTCTGGATGCTACTCCTGTCCCTAATAGAGCTTTCAGCTCTTTGCAGCTCTGATTACCTGCAGTTAATTCAAATACACATTATACATATTAATACATCAATGTATCTGCATCTCTCTTTTCTGTATATATGTATACAGCGATGTATGTTTTACTGAATCATCAAAGAAATTCAGGAAGATATTTGAGAGTACTAGATCATATTCAATACACCCTTTTTTTTTACAGTGTGCCACTGAAAACTGTTGTGTGTCTGGTTCTGCATTTGGTTTTGAACTCACCTTATAGCACTTAGAGTAGACCGTTTCTAAGACAAGAGCTTACTTGTGAGAATTTCATATTAGGCAGTGTCAAAGCTTTATTAACGTCAAGCTATATGTTAACTAATGTTAAGCTATGTGACATTTACTATTTGTCTTCCTTCTCCATGCTCCTTCCCTCATCTGCAGAACAAGTTTGCCAGTTGTTGCAGGAAATTAGATTAGTTTTGCAGGGTTGGAAGTTTACAAAGACATGTCTGCTATTACCACTTTTTTTTTTATATATAATTTGTTTATTTCTGTGGTGTATTTTTTGGGAAGTATTTGCTCCATTACTGTAAGGGGACTTAAAAACTGAACTGGCCTATTATTTCAAAGCTGCCCTTTTGCATTTGTTTGAAAAATAAGCACTGTTTTCGCCCCTTTCCAGTCACCTGAAATGTCACTGCTCCTCTACAGCTTTCCAGAGGTAACTGATAGTGTCTCAGAAATTGTATGAACCAGTTTTGCAGGTATCTCTTGGTGACTTTCACAGGAACCATTGATTTACAAGTCACCTAAGTACTTTTTATTCCTCATTTTAGCCAATTCTTTTTTTACCTTTGTGGGTTGTAGTTGTGTCAGCTGCTGTTTTAGTGGCAATAGAAAGCAAAAAGGCATGAAATACTTGGCCCTTCTTGGCATCATCTGTGGAATGCTTTGCTTCTCTGCTGAAGCACCTCTTCCAAGGTCTTCCTCTTATATTAAGGTACCTGTAATACACTTTCCTGTTATTTTTCATGTTCCTTGTTTTCACATTCAAATCTATCATTCAAACACACATTCCTGCAGACCACAAATGTACCTGTATTGTTATGAGCTGTGATATGTCCGTGGATTCTAGATTTCTTTGCTACTTTCCCTCATCTGTAATTAGTATTACTTGGTGTGTACCTGTTTCAGATGGTACCAAGAGCAAATTGTCAATAGTAGAGTTCTTTCATATCTGAGCCGATTGCTGAAGTTTTGAGTTAAGGTGTAACTTCACGTACGTTGGGCCTTGGGGAAATGTAAGTTCTTTTGCTGTATTTAGATAACCATTGCCTCATCCTTCTGCGTAACGTCTGTCTTTACTAAAACCACATCCTCTCGTTGCTCATGTTACAATTAAACACGGATCTGGTGCCATTTGCACTTTCCTGTTTAGGCATATTTTTTAACATCTTTCTCTCTTCAGGATTTTTTCTTTCTGATAGTGGAGGATTACCAAGCCCACACTTTTCACTTCATGGATCTACTTTCCTCTATTCTTTTCTGAGTTATCTGTTGGATTGATGCTGTACAGTGTGTGCTCTCTCTCTTGCTCCCTGTGTGCTGCTTTCTGACGAGATGTCCCTGCGCCACTGCAGTAACCTGCAATGGCAGCACCTCTCGTGGGGAGAGATCTGACATTTCGTACCTCCTGGCCCTTCTGCCCTTGGCAATTGTAAAGACTTGGCTGAGTGCATTTATTCCTTGATAATGTAGTTTAGTAGCATCATTAGCAATCGAAATGTTGCTCTGCATGTTCAGAGACTGCTACTTGGGCACATCTGGCCTCAGTGCGTAACGTAAACCTCTGGGAAACTCTATTTCTGTATGTCAGTGAGTCAGCAGGTGAGTTTTGAAATTGCAGTAGAGTCATCTGATATGAGAATCCTTGGCTCTGGGATGAGATTTATGAGGCAAAAGCAATATTGCGGAAAGCTTTCTATGATTTAATACAGTAGGAGAGACCTGGGTAACATGTCTTAGCATTTATGGCCTTGGAGTATATAAAACTTAGTGGCCCCTTCTTAAAGAAAAGCGATTTCACATTTTACACTGGAAGTGTTTGGCATGACATTAGTTTTCTGCTTTATACATAGAAGACTTTGTGCTAATATCTCTGTAGCACAATCTGGTGAGGCTGCCATGCGGCATCCTGGGCAATGAACCAAGGGAGCAAAATGTGACATGGAGAGATTCAAGGAAAAGATGGAGGTGGAAAGATGGGAAGTGAAGAGGGGGAGAGGAAGAGTTTGTCCTAGAAAATCTATTTTTTCTTTTTAAAGACATATACACAATAGCCACGTCCACCGGCAACATGGAAATAGTGAGTAAGCAAGACAAAGGAGTTCTACAGGAACTGAGGAAATACTACATTTGTAGGGAAAAGAAAGCATAAAATTTTCCAATTTGCCTTTAAAGAAAGAATTTGTCCATAAACTATGAATGGTACAGCTCACCAGATGTTTTGTAACAATTGGTTATGTATTAAAAAGTAAGCTACTGTTTTAGTCTTTGAAATAGAAATGAAATGACTTCTGATTGTTTCTGATGTGCAACAGCATCAACATATGTTTTCAATGAATAGGAAATAATAGGCTCTGCAGTTTTACTGAGATTGTTACTTTGTTGCAAATTTCAAAGACATTTGTTGCCCTGTTCATGAAATATTTGTATTTCTCCTTATGTCAAAGGCACAGCATTCAGTCTTTGTCCTGCTTTCTCCATTCAACAGGATTTACATGGTGTAAGTGAAAGGCGAATTTGTCCTCTTGTGGCTTTCCTGCTATTTTTTTCACTTGACCCAAAAGCTAAAAAGTAGCATTGAATCAAACAAATCCTGTGAAAAGTTCTGTATAAAGAAAGCACTGCAGACCACCTACAGTGTGACACTTAGTGAGATGAAAGGATATTAACTTAGGAGCGCCTTGTGCTTTCAACAGAAATCTTGTTCCTTGTATTACAAACAAAGATAACTAACATAATTTAATTACACTCTAATAGTAGTTGAAATGTGTACGTCTTTTGGCATAATGCAATTTTTGTTTAGAAAATAAAGTATCGGCATATAGCCTACAATTTTGCTGGAATTCCCTCCTGTGGGAAAAACCTTACCAAGGGGCTGTTGTCTTATGCATATTTGCACATACTATTTATGTTAACAAGCCTGGGATTTTTTTTCCTCTTTTGAATTGAAATGAGGTTCAAGGGGTTACTTTATTCCTTTCTCCTTTATTTTAAGACTCTTAGTATCACAATGTCAAGGCTACTTGGTTCCTATAATATGTTTGTGGCTTCTAGCATTCAAATGACAAGGAATTGCCAGAAAAAAGAGCCATTTTTGCTCTTAGATTGCAGAAAAAAATACATAAAAGCTTCAAATAATTCAGGAAATATTCCAGCTAAAGGCAAGAGTGAGGTTAACAGTATCCCTTTAATCTTTGCGGAGTCTCAAACATTTACCTGTACTGCAGCATTAGCTCTGCATGGATATATTTACATGAAACTGGAATGTATGAAAACCAGTCAAAGAATGTCACACAAATGCAGTGAAATATCTTCTGCCAGTTCCTGTCTAAAGTTTTTATGCTAAACCTACTGGGCTGCACTGTGGTAACTGAGAGCAGTTTGCTGAACGTTCGACTGTGCTTCCTACTTTTATGTAACAATAGTTCTGTAAGATTTTTTTTGTCTGAAGACTTAGGAGAAGTGCTTCTGGTTAGGTAAATATTTACATTTTAATACGTAAAGGATTTTACAAGTTGGAGTAAATTAACAAAACCATTTTCACAGCAGTAATGTTCATTTTTATGCAAATATTTGCAAAATCATCAAGTCGATCTGCTTGCTTTAAGAGGTTTTTGGCATGTTCAAACTGGATTTATCAGTGATGATCCTAACATCAACACCAGTCTCACAGTGACATTGCACTGGTTCATTACATCGTTTGTTGCAGACTTTGGATTTTGGAATTAATTTGCTCAGCCAAAGAGCCCCTTGTGGAAAAATCCTGTAGACTCTAGTAAGTAGCAATCACCTCTTTATACTTATAAAAATAATTCTAGAGTGTTGGCATCTTGTCATAATATCAAGCACTTAAAAATTATCATACAAGGAATGTATTTCCCTATTACTATGGTCTCTGGATTTCAGGTATTTTAAAGTCTTTAAAGTTATACAAATATGACTAGGGCTAGGAAGAAATGTTCTCTTTGGTGTTTTGCTTCATGACTACTTATATCTGCCTCTTATGTATTTGCTCCTGCCTCCCTTCAGACCATGGCTGCTGGGTTAGATTCATGGCAGGACAGGCCGCCTACTCAACCCAGGGTTAAAGGAGGTTTCCTGTGTTTCCACTAGAAGTTCATTGAATTTCTGTATTATCCTATCACATGAAATTCATACAATATGAGGCTTCCCTGAGTCAGAGTTCACAATTTACTCACAGGTTTGCCAGGTTTGCATATTCAGGTATAAATACCTTTCCCATATAGTAATTTGGGAGCTTACCAAAGGGTAATGTCTCCTGGTGTCTCAGCTGACTTTCAGGAATTATATGCTTTGTATCTAAAAGGGGAGGAGAAAGCAACTGGAGAGTTCTGTGAAAAACCTGATCTAATAGCAGCAGCTTTTTTTTTTTTTTTTTTTTCATAAACTGGGTTTTGCAGAGCTGTTCATGCAATACGGCACATTTTGTTTACAGCCCTTGAAAATTAGCCACCACTTAATGTTCCCTACAGGACAGAGACTGTTTAGATTTTAGCCATTTGGTGCCTTATGTCACATAAACATTTTTTTCTTGTGATTCTTACCAAAAAATGGCAAACAAAAGACACCCAGCTATTCCTCTGGGTAGGAATCCAGAGTCTGTGGAAAGTGGCTGAGAACGGAACTCACATTATCTGTTGTAAATGTTAGCAACTTCAAATGTAGGCCTTATTTCTACCTATGAATAATTTATGAACTGATTCTCATTTCCAATTAGTTATTAATGGCTTGTGTTAATAGACTATTTGGACATTATGTACTCAACGCTGGGCAACTGAGTATCAATTAACTGTATCAACTGATTCTCTTCTGCAGCCAGACAGGATCACAGGAACATTTCAAACTGCAGCATAAGAAGTCTTGTGCTCTCAAAACATGTCCTGTAGCTGTACAACTCATGCATCTTCTCCTGCATGGTGTTCATCAGTGTCATGAAAACAATCAGAAGGAACTTGACTAGTTATGGTTAGTTAATACTATAGATGTACAGAAACAGGTAAGTAAACATGTTGTGATCTCCATAATGATTTTGGTTAATTAATTTTTGCATTATTTGAGCAAGTGTTTCTGAGACAATTAACAAAATAGCATGATATCAATCTCATTAACGGAACTACCAAGAAAATTTGCTTACACTAATATGAAGTGTTGAGGAAGGCCCTTTTATGTGGAATTTTAGAGATTTCTAAAAACTTTGAGCATACAGTGAAGCTATACAGTGTCTTCTTTCATTAGCCAGAGCAGAATAACACCTCTAATACAGGGTTTTGTCTCTTCTGATGTACAAGCCTTTACAGGTACTGCCAGAACTAAAAGCTGAGCTGTTGCCCTGGAGCTGACAAGCCCTAGCTGAGGACTGAAAGACCTCATGTCCTTGGTGTCCAGTCCACCAAGGTGGCCCTCAAGCACCCTTCAGGAGCTGACTGAGGTGCCCCAAGCAAAAGGGTCCCACCTGGAGCCCCTGCAACTGCTTGCCTGTACTAAGGCTCTCCAGGTTGTTGTAAGGGAGCTGAATGGCAAAGATACAGGATCGAAGTGGGCAGGCGCTACCAAAAGTGTACTTGCTGAAAGGATTGAGGGGGGGAAAGCTTGAGGCCCTGTGCTGGGTTTACAGAAGGGGCTGCAGAAATGGCCCCTGTAAGTAGCTGTGAAAAGCTTCCTCAGCTCCAAAACCAGTCAGACTAGCCTCTGGCCAGGTGAGACCCTCCGCACCCTCTGAAGCCAGGGCTGAGCTTCTCAGCACCTCTGTGAGTGCCCTATTTAGGACAGAGACAAGGAAGCCCGAACAGAGGCTGGACGTACACTGCAGAGAGCAGAAGGCGAGGGCTGCCCCGCAGCCTCCCAGGCAGGTGGCTGCCCACACTCGGCTACCGCCACCTGACTGGAGACAGTTGAAGCAGAGACAGGACTGAGACCTGAGAGAAATGGCCACGAAGACACCAAGGACAGTAAAGATGGAGCAGGAGGAGGCGTGCTGGAGCTGAAATTCCCCTGCAGCCCATGGTGAGACGGCAGAGGCCCCCTGCAGCCCATGGAGATTAACAGTGGAGCAGAGATCCACCCGCAGCTCTTGGAGAACCTAGCACTGAAGCAGAGATGTTTGTGCTTGAGTGAAGTCATAGAGAATGGTCTCCATGAGCTGCTGGATGCTGACGATGAGACGGAGAGGCAACTGAAGGCCATGGAGAACCCCATGCCAGAGCAGATGGCAGCTCCCTAAGAAGCTGGGGCTCTGTGGGGAAGAAGCCCATGCTGGAGCAATCTGATGGGTAAGGATTGCATCCTGCGGGAAGGACTCACATTGGAGAAGTCTGTGGACTGTCCCATGAGGAGAGAATCCATTGGAGCAAGGGAGAAGAGTGTAAGGAGTCCTCTTCTTTTAAGAAAGGAGTGGCAGAAAAAACGTGTAATGAACTGACCTGCAATCCCTCCCTATTCCCTATCCCCCTGTGCTGCTGGGGGAGGAGGTAAATCAGAGAAGAAGGGAGGGGTGAGGTGGTTTTGTGATCTGGCTTCATTTCTTGTTATCCTCTCTGAATGAGCCGTTAACGAATTAAATCGATTTGTCCCCACACTGAGTCTATTTTGCCTGGGGCCATGGTTGGTGAGTGATCCCTCCCTGTTCTTATCTCCATCCTCAGGCTCTTTGTTACAAATTTTCTCCTCTCCACCTCACTGAGGGGGAGGAGTGAGCAACCTTGACCCCGTGGTGGCTGAGCTGCTGGCTGGGCTGAACCACAACAGACCCTCAAAAGGTTTGTTCCTCCCGAGTGGGACACAGCGCGTGGGGGTGTCAGATACCTACCGCTCCCACTTGTGCCATGACTGTAGGTGCTGTTCTGGGTTGTACCTCTGTGGATCGAGCGATGAGTGGGACCTGTGAGATGCGTTGCTGGGAGTTAACGGTGATTAGTGCCTTCTGAGGGGTCTATAAGAAAGCATTCCCGAAACTCTTTCCCGAAACAAGTCAGGGCTGATAGCAAATGGCTTGCTCTGCTGGGAATGGACTGATGTAGAAGTAAGCGTCTTCCCCCGCCCTGGGAAGAAGGTGCACATCACATTAGCATGTCCTCCTTTACTGCAGAAGTCCAAATGCTTAAGAACTTATACCTCTATGGGAATTTAGCTATATTCTCACAGGAAATTCAAAGAAAATAACATACATGGCAGCACAGTGGTTTTTGTTTGTTTTTTTTTTTTATGTCTGTGCTCCCATGGTCCTGTCTTTATATCAGTTTAGGATAAGAAAAGACCATTTTTACTGACTGATCAAAGAATTGAGCCTTTCCCCAGCAGGACGACCATCTGCTAATAGATGTGGTGTGTACCTTGCAAGCATTGCTCAACTTGTATGAGAATATTTCCATGAAAACTTACTACTGTTTCTCAGTTTCATAGTTATCTGCCCTTTTCTGCCTGGAAGCAAAATTAACTGTTGTAGTAATTTAGATACCAGTCTTTATAAATGCTTATGTAAGTATCTATGATTCTATGATCTCACTCACCACAATCTCCTAGTGAGAAGTGTGTTAGCTGCTAAGAGAGCTGCTAGCTCTAGCAGCTGCTAGCTGCTAGCTTCCAAATAGGGCTTGTCTTTTTTTAAAGAAAACATGTCTATAATACATGGTACTGATCCAGAGGAGGGCCATGAAGATGATCCGAGGGCTGGAGCACCTCTCCTATGAAGACAGGCTGAGGGAGTTAGGATTGTCTGGCCTGGAGAAGAGAAGGATCCAGGGAGACCTTCTAGTACTTAAAGGGGGCCTACAAGAAAGCTGGAGAGGGACTTTTTACAAGGGCGTGTAATAATAGGAGAAGGAGCAATGGCTTTAAATTGAAAGAGGGTAGATTTCAACTAGATATGAGGACGGAATTCTTCAACCTGAGAGTGGTGAGGCATTGGAACAGGTTGCCCAGAGAAGTTGTGGCTGCCCCATCCCTGGAAGTGTTCAAGGCCAGGCTGGATGGTGCTTTGAGCAATCTGATGTAGTGGAAGGTGTCCCTGCCCATGGCAGGGGGTTGGAACGAGGTGATCTTTAAGGTCCCTTTCAACCCAAACCATTCTATGATCTTATGATTTTGCAATTAATCAAGATAATTTAACAATGGTGTGCTTCAGTGTATTTTTTATTTCAGCATGGTAGTGTTCACTAGTGCTTACCTTGTGATCTACTGTAGGCTGCAGATATTCTTCTGAGGTCTAAACTGCCTTTGCCCATCAGACCCTTATACCACAGGGGTTTGCTATTGCTCCCTAACTCTATAAGTTTGTACCTTTGGAAACCGCATTATATTAAAGACTGTTTTTTCCCGATTTTTCAAGATACTTTTGAATGCTTATCCTTTAACAAGCATGCAGCCTCTGTCAGTTTGATATTATTTACAAACTCAAACATACATTATACTGAGTCGCCCACATCTCCCATGAAAATATGGATCAGTACCAGACCTGAAAATCCTTGGGTTATGACGTCCTTCCATTTTGGCAACGAAGTATTGAAAACTGCTTTCTGAAGGCAGCATTTCCAGTAAAACTTGCATACATCTTATAGCTTCCTCTAATGTTTTCCCAGTTTGCTCAAGATCATCCCCTGAAGCAGTTGCAAAGCCTTAGTAATGGCAAGATGCTTTTTCTTGCATACAACAAGCCCTGCTGCCTTTCACAACTCATGGAAAACAGGCACTAAATACAGGTAGCCACACTTTCCCAAAGCTTGGTGTTGATACTAGCTAATGCACTGATGGCCTCTGGCAAGAGCCAGGCAATCTTTAATTACTCCGAAAGCCCCTGGACAGGGAAATCGGGAAGGCTGATGTTGAAATCCTTCCAAATTGCTAGTTTAAGTTTGTATCTGGCACCATGCGGGTGCTGCGGGCAGCTCGCCACACAAACCTGCAGGTATGCAGACCATTTGTATTGATGGCTATAACTAATTTTAGCTTGGAAAAACAAACAGCCTATCTGTGGTTTTATTCAAAAATTGTAGTGGAATTCAATTATGAATGCCTGCTCAGAGCCATTTAAATCAGAAGTTGCTGTTTTTGAGAGATATAAAAATGGAGTTGAACATTAGAGCCTGTAAAAGGCAAAAAACAGTTTGTACTTGAAAAAATAGCAAAACAAAAAATCCCAGGGAGACTAGTGAGGCCGTGAAGTTAAAATGAGTCTTTAACACTCTGCTAACTGTTGTAATCACTAAGTACATCTACAATAACTTCTTATAGCAATAATCATACTCACATCATTTCTGTTTTTATATTGCAGTGGAACACCGTATTGCAGCGTAAGTGGAGACGTCTGTAAATACTTTTATCTCTATATGCTGACGACTACACTTTTTGACTGAAAATTCTCAGTGTGGTTTCAGCCCTAAAGCTTTTTTTTTCTTAGTTTGTATATAATTTATCCACAAGCTCTGGGTTACACGGAAAAAAAAAATCCTTTTTCTGCTGTGATATAATTAGTCTTATTTTCAGAAGTGTCAAGCAGTCAGAAATCCCACTGAAGTCAATAAGAGCTGCAGGTGCTGAGCACTCCAAATCAACCTGTTCCTCTTTTTGTCTTCATGTACATAATCAAAATGACTACATTACAAGCTGAAACTTTCCTCGTAACTAGTCTCTAAGGAGAATCAGTCTGAAGGCTGGTTTTCCAACCAAAAAAGTGAGACGATTGTGGTGTTCAACAACTGAATTTCACTCCCACGTATTCGCAGGTGCTGTGTAGGCTGCAAGGCAAGCCCCATCCCCTGTGCTGAGAGTGCGAGTGTGTTCTCGTCTTCTGAGCACTCAGGGCTGCAGTTTTCCTGAGGAAAGTGTTTTGGTCAATGCCTCTTCAAACCTGTGAGCCTGGGGTAGCTGCTGTTGCCTTATGATTCAACTGCTCATTGCACCCCCATACCCATTTTCTGAGCTGAAACAGTGAACTGGCGCAAAGGACCTGCCTGCCTGGTGCTAACAACTAATGACACTGATGCAACAGTGCTCCTGTAGTGACATGAGTCAATCCTGCCTCTGAATAACCTATTTCACTGCACCACTCTACATAGAGGACACTGCTACAGCCACCCTGAGCATACGCCCTTGCTCAGTGATTTGGTACTCAAACATGACCTTTGCGTGTGTCTACAGAAGCAGGGCAGACATGTCATGACGTGGCCTTCAGATGGGCCCCTCTGCAGGTCCTCTTCATGGCTCACAGTACGATGGTGCCTGCAAGACCTTGCCTTGGCATTGCATGTAGGAAGGGCTGACCCCTGCCCAGATGGACCTGCTGCTGGGTGGACAGCACAAGCAGAGGACAATTAAAAAAGCAGGACTTGGCTCAAGTGCAGTGTTACTTGCTATGTGTGTGAGCTGCAGGGTGGCAAGATGCTATTGCCCATGTTGTGCTCACCCCTTCTCCTTGTGAACATCCTCACACGCTATCCTGATCTTACATCTGGGAACAAGAGTGCAGGGAAATTGGATGATTCATCTGACGCCACAGAAAAAGCCTGTGGCAAAGCCAGGAACTGAATTCAGCTCTCCTGGTTTCCGGTTAACTGTGTCTCCAAACCTTTCCTCTGCTTTCAGTGTAGTTGACCTTTCGCACGTGTCTTCCCACATCATGGGACAAATGCTATACAGTTACAGTCATGCAACTCTGATTTGTTTATGGCTGGCTGGCCATTTTGTTCCTTGGTTTGAGAAAGGCTTGGCCTAGGAGGGGTTAAAGGAATCTGATGATCTTCTTTCTATTAGCTGAGTTCATTTGCTTCTGCAGTTTTTCTCACAGGAAATCAGGAGACACTAAAAAAATATTATTACTCAGAAGCATTTGGAGGTGTAGGACTATACAGTTAAAGTATATTACCAGGCACCACAGGATCATATCTCACTGTTTTAAGGAGATGTAATCTGAATAGAAGCAACAGGTCTAGTCCACTTGCATTTTTCTGAAGTGCCTTCTGTTAAGAAGAAGCTTCACTGAAGTCAGTGGGAATTTTGAGTAAAAGCTGAGGGACAGATTGTTGTCTTCTTTACAGCATGATTCATGCACAGAACCAGATTCTGCATCTCCAAATGGCCATGGTTGACCTCCCTCATCACGCAGAGATCAGCACAATGCATCTCTGACCTCAAAAGGGGTGAAGCCAAGTAGAGAAAGAACAACCCAGGGGAAAGCAGAAGCTATTTATATCAAATGAGGGAACACATACGATGCCATATGAGGCAGCTTATATGTAAAGCCTTTCAAGTCTTCCGCTCTGGGGTACTTACACTTACGAGTATGAATATGGTAAACATAAAGTGCTATTTTATGTTCCCAGTCTGAAAAATGACAGTCCTTCTGCGATCATAAAATGCTATTGCCACTAAAAGAACTTTTGTTTTGCAAGTTACTTCTGCAAAACAAACACAATAGAGAAATCTTTGGTTTGCTGCATGATAGGTGAGTCAATGTTATCATCAAAACTGACTATACAAGGTTTTATTTTTAGATATTAAAAATGTAGCACAATAAAACCAGTATTTTACAGACATGTTTTGGTTTATTCTGCTTTTGCAATATGATCACTTTTACCTAATATATCTTTATAATTTCTTCATTTCTCTGTGGCTTAGCATAAAAATCAGAACAAACTCTTAAGAATATTTCTAGTGGTTGGTTATCCCCCAAAAGCTTGAACAATGGCTTTTGGCTTCATTGTAATTTTTGGGTGAGTTTACTAGTTCTTATTTAGGTAAAGCTCTGAATATACATTTGTGGCTTCCAGTTTGGCTTACAGGAGTGCAAATGATTAGCATCTGTGTCAGTGACAGGATTTACAAAGGCATAGCTGAGTAGAATATAGCTCAAGAGTTACTTAGTGTAAAAAATTCTGTATTTTGACAGTAGGCTTCAAACTAGGGTGGCGACTATGCAGATGTTTTTACTCCTACCTTTCTGTATTCCTCATATGACTGTCCTGTGCCTTTTTCACCTTCAGAATGCAGTCAAAGAGAAATATCAGCAGCCAATCAGTCTTACCAATGTGTTAGCTGACTGCAACATCACCTTCTTCCACACAAATGTAAAAGTTCCTTTCCCCTGAGGAATGATGTGTTTTTCTTGCCACGTTTTACAATTCTAATGTCTTTTCCCTGCTTTCTTTTGTTTCAGGAGCTGTGAATATGCACTGCCTACTTTCCATCTTCTATTGTGGCACCCAAGTGTGAAAGCATGCGATATGAAGTGGGTGAAATTCAACCTCCTTCAAAAAGTGCAAAGGAGGCAGGTTAGAACAGGATCCCAAAATACATGAGCGAAGGGAGGTGTCTGAGACATCGTGAGAGCAGAGATAAAGGCAAAAAAAAAAAAAAAAAGTTGAGGAGGAAATATTACAGATATGTCCTGCATTTAATATTGGTTTAAAAAATGTTTACCATCAGTTATTACACTAAATAGCATATCTGAGCCATTGTGCTGGTAAAAATAGTCTCTTAGCTAATGTAATGAAGCAAAGTTTAGCAAGTGTTGATTTTTAGTGGCATCTACTTCCATATTGGTTCTTGTGTGATGGGTGGAATATGTACATACTGTTTAAATATACAAGCAGCGCATATGTCCAGTATGTATTCTCTGTTGTGTTTTGGAAGATTTTATTGTATGTACTATGTAGAAAAATCTTTTGATTAACCATATGATACTGTAGTCCTGGTGCTTAAGTACCTCTAAATATCACCAAGAGAAAGAAAAGACAGACTCAGTTTGAATAAGAACAGATTTACAGATATAGTTTTATACTGCCTGCTCCTAGTAGATCAAAAGATACCAGTCTGCAGTAAAAGCAACTACAGGTTTTTATTCTCTTCTGCCAAATTCAAGAGACGCTTTGGCTTGCATCTGGAAAAGGCAGACAGTGACAAGGACATTAAAAGTATGGGACTGAAGAATGAAGAGGAAACCTCAAAAAGGACCAGTATTAATGTCTCTCAGGACACCAGACACCAAGAACAGAGCTGGACAAAACATATCCAAACCTATTTGAACATGGCATAATCCTCTACTTGAGCAGGCTTAACTATGGATACTGCTGAGACTGCTGGTGTGGCAGCCTTTAGAAATCTACTCTAGAATACACAGAAAAATTAATACAGAGAGGGAATCCTATTTCTTGGGGATTTCCAGAAGATCCTGTTTAAATTTTGTTCCATTTATGTGCACGGATTCATATTTTTCATTATTTTCATCTGACATATCTATGAACGATATCTTAATATATTTCCCATATAAAACATCTTCCAAAGTAGCAATTTTTAGGTGAGTCATACAAAACATGTCATGAAAATGGTTGCCTTTTGATCACATTGCAAAATTGGTTTATTTCTCCTTGACATTTGTACGGCTAGTGAGTAGTCTGATCATACTGGGGAAATGGAGCCAGCCCAACCAAGCCTATCTACGTAGAAGAGCAACACGACACACGCTTGTGCCTTTACCTACTGACAATTTAACTTGCTTCTTAGAGGACATAAGCATTTCTCATTTGAACTGTCAACAAAATACACTTCAGATGGTAAAATTCCAGCATCAGAGTGATCCTCTAACACAAAAGCTACAAAGAAAATGCCACTTCATCCATACCTCAGCCATGCTGTGATCCGTATAGTTAATCCCTCAGAATGCCATATTTCAGACTGAGCCTTAACCTTAAATGGATGTGCAAGGTTACGCGACAGGAATGCAAACACCCTGCTAAGTCTTAAAGCCAGGGTATTTCTCAGGTGGTAGGATTGCAATTTAAAACTCTTATTTCTTCATTCTGGTGACGACCTTGCTGATCTGGACATGATGGATGATTCTGAGATACGTACCATTGAGAGGCATGGGAAGAATGAACTCCTCTGCTCCTTCAAAAAATGCAGTTTTAGTACAATATTAGTTCTCTAACATATACAGAGTTCGTTTCAGGAAGCTTTAAAAAGCACATTACACAGAAGATTCATTGTCGAAGAGCTGCTGAGAGTTTGTGGTAGTGCAGGCAGAAGATATAGTTACAAAATGTAAAAAAAATATACGTAGTAAAATGGCAAAGGAGCTCTCTGAATGAAATTCCTCTGGCGTAGCAGCTCATTCAAGGTTTATGACCACTCAAGTTCCACCTAAGTCCCCAGAAGAGAATTTCAGTCTTTGAGGTTTCATCTGGATTTCAGTGACATGCAAAGACATGTCCTGGAATCTGGAGACCAGAGGAATGAAAAAAGACACTTCAAGTGCACAGAATAGCTTTTAAAAATACCTTTTTCACTCACTTCCCTTGGCTAGCTTGATTGAAAGGTTTAAAATTGCTTATTTAGTTAACGTGCCTAGTTGCTACCGCCTGGCCATGCACTGCTGGGTTTTTTTGCTGAGAAATTAAGCCTTTTGAACCAGGGAAATCAATGAAAAAAAACCTTGAGTCTTTGCCCTGCCCAACTCCTTTTCAGGAGTTCACCTGTTTGCTTATGTCACATTTGTTTGTTCTGCAGTAAATTCAGCACTGGGATAGTCCTTTTAGCAAGTTACTTGCACGTTTTGCTACTATCTGAAGCAGTACTTAGCCAAGGTCTCTTGGGGGAAGCAGATCATTTTTTAATTCCATTTCCAATTTTGTAGGTAAAATAATAAAAAAAAGAGCCTTGCTTAATTGCAGAATTTTTTGTTGTTTTTGAACCTTACCAAAGAATATTATCAGCACTTGGTCATCTATTCTGCTGCTAAGAAAAAAAACCTGAAAAAGCCTAATGATCCAAGCCCTTAGTCTTAACAGCCTAACTTGCCCGTAGTTTTTAGGAGACAAACTGAAAAGAAGCAAAAAGTGAACAAGCAACTCTAGATTTTATTTACCATCTTGTCTTCCTCTTTCACTGCTTCAAAATGGAATGAAGTAAAATTACAAATGAAGAATGAAATTCTCGCTCAGGAGAAGAGATGCTCTCCCTGTCCCCTGGGACCAGGCGTTTGAGGCAAAGGTCCCAGACCTGCTCTGGCCCTGCGCCAGTATTGCCACCACACAAGGGGTCTCGCTTCCCTCCTCTCCTTACCCTCCTACCCTGAAAGCTGCTGTGCAAGACAATTCCCTGGAGAGCAGTGAAACCCCTGAACAGCTTCCTCAAAACCTGCTCATAAACTCAGCCCACACACAGCACAACCAAGACATTTCCATGGGGTCTTCCACAGTGGCCAGATTTATTTGGTCATATGGGTGTCATATAGGCTATTAATAGCCAGGACAAACATAACATAGAGAAAATAGAGCTTGGAGTATTGCCCTGAATATAAAGCTTAGTAAATATTATGGCTCCAGTACTTGAGTTCAGCACTCAGGCAGTCTTCGCCAAACTACATACACTTCATGTCCTATCACCACGGCATTTATTTCTCTTCCCTTTCTCATGAGTGAATAAAACCAGAGTGAGCCGTCAAAAAACTAAGAAAATGAGTACCGCTTGACATATTCTTACAAAGCAGCAAGGCCGTTCCAGGAATATAAAGTTTCTATTGCCCTTTCTTTAGGGAGATGCCAAAGGCTGTGTCTATGCAGCTTGGTGGCTGAGCTCCCTATCTTGGGAACAGTCCTGGCATGACTGGTAGCATGCCTACACGCATGATCATGGCCAGGGACCCAGCCTGAGCTGGAAGCTGGTAAATGAGAGCAGGAAGGTGGTGAAGATAAAAAGCAGATTCACAAACTACTTCTCAGCCACGATTTACTCTGAGATTAATGGGAGTTCATTTCAGGGCAAAGACAAACAAGCTGGCTGGAAAAACAGGCATGTGAGCTTCTCCTGTCCAGGGATGAATGGGTTTCATCTTGACAGACTTCAGCCATCTAAAAGTCAGAGGTCTATCTTGAAATAGTTGTCTTCAATCCTTGCATAGCGAACCGTGAATAGACACGTCCAGAAGGTGATTCTTCCCATCCCATCCTGTCCCATCCAAGATGTGTTACCCTGGGGCAGTGCTTGTCTCCGTCTATTGTCTCTGGGGAGGGTCCAGACAACTCGGTCACTAGCCCACACCCTCTCCAGCCTTTGTTCACTTGTGCTTAATTGTGGGCAAGGTTGATGTGGTTTAGATGTGACCAGAAGGTGTGTTAATGGCACTACTGTGGTCTAAGAAATATGTCAAGCTGTCCTTTCAGAGATATCCTACAACTCGAATGCTATGTATATGTTAATTCTGCAGTGAGCTGGAGCTTGACAGGGGCTGGAAAGAGCGTACTCAGTGTACAGCTTTTAAATTGCACCAGAATTTGCAAAGTTCATCTGCAAACTTACTGAAATACTTATGCATAGAAAAAATAATCTGACTCCATGTTCAACAGATGTACCTCAACAGTAGGGCTGATTTTGCCAAAGGAATTACAAGGTCCAATTTAAAGATCAGTTTGTTTGGATTGGGATATTGTTTAAGAATCAGATGGCTTTCAAGTCAGTGAGTGCTCTGTGTTTAGTAGAGATTTTATAGATAAGACTTGCATGAAAACAGGCTCTGCTGAGCTTCTCTTTCAAAAATGTGTTGGCTTTATACTCTTTTTAGTAAAGGTCGGGAGTAACCTCAACACCTCAGATGGTATTAATGAAGGTGTTAGAGTTAATCTGATGTAAATTTTGTATAAAAACAGCCTAAAAAGGGAACATGGGTTTGTAACACTTGGCCTCAGGACTGCTTCAAGCATGGTTCAACGGGCAGACACTACTGTTACCACACTGGTCTGTAGAGTCATGGCATCTTCTTGAAAAATGTAGATACAAGCTGCTCTCATTATACAGTGGTCAGAACACTCTAGAAAAAATGGAGATAGGGTGGCTGGAGGCTGTGTGAAGACCTCACAAGTCAGAGAGGTGGGATTCATTTAATCTAGCATTAGCTGTCTAAAAGCTGCAGGTCTGATTTAAGGTAGTGGTTTAGCCTGCTCTATCATCAGTGTGAAAAGAGAGGCCTCTCTGGAGTTAAATCAGCTTAGACATTTAGGTTTGGGTGGGATGAACCCTATCCCAGACGCCCGGGCCACCTGTTTGGATGAGGTGCCTAACTGACAGAAATCTTCCCACCAAGATGAAACAGAATTGATTCTGGGCCAGGGACTCCGAGGTTTGACCTGAAAGACAAAAGTGAGAGCGAGTGCAATTGTTGACGACAAATGGTCATCAGGATGCTAACAGGGCTATTCCAGATAGGGAAAGCATGGTTTTTCTTTGAAAAAGAGTGTAACTCCTGTACTTCAGCTGAAGGGTTAAAAGTCTAACTCTTGTGGAGACATGGATAGTGAATTTTTCAAGAGGCTTAAGGACATGGAAAGGGCAGATTACCCTGTTGTCACTTTTTCCCCACTCCCTTTACCAACTGCTGACATGAAGTAGAATTTGTCTGAAGATGAGGATTAATGTAATGGCTGCTTTTATTCATCAGTACTTTTTCTGATGAAATTTGATCACTGTTCTCCACATTCCTCACCTGCTCCGGGAGGCAAACACTATTCTTTGAAAACAAGAGCAGTTCAGGCCAAAAAACTCAGACCATATCTCACTTGAACTCTCACCAATAGTTCTCTTTTTAAATACAGTTAATTCCATTACAGTCTGGTTTTGGTCACTGTGAAAACCAACATGCTCCTAATTTTTTCAGCACTGTTTTTGTAAGCATCTTCATTGCATTATTTATTTACAGATTGGCCAAGACAATACAGATAATATGTAAAATGTCTTTTTTATTGAACCAATCAGAATGGCAAAATCAAAATTTTACTGTACTGCAACATTTTTGGAGGATTAATGTCATGATGCTGTCGAGAACATTGCCTGAAATCTTTATCAAAAATGGATAGACTGACTCAAGGCCTGGGTTTCAGTTGTCCAGGTCTGGTCAGAGTAGGGTGGTGGGAGTGTCTTCCAACATACTCACTCAAATGTCCTTTGTATAGGAACTGAACATCTAGGCAGGGTGGCTTGTGCGTACCTTAGATTCGCCTTGATATGAGTGAAATTGCAACCACAAGGTCAAATTCAGCTTGGAAGTGTTCTTGCATCCCGCAGTTTAGACATAGCTGACAATAATTAATATGTTAAATCTTTTCCTGGGCTAGAGGCTTTCAGTCTTGTATGCAGCTTGGAGAACACTGAGAACTGTTTCTAAAAAATTGTATATTACAGAAGACGTTCATGGTTCCTACACAGGCTCTCATCTAATTTTGTATTTTAGTTTCTGTTAGTAGAAGCTTTTTTGTAAGTCTTTGCTTAAAGGTGATTTTGGAAAGTATCAGTTGCCTCAAAGGTGCCATTGGGGCCCAAAACTGTAATGCAAACATCAAATAAAGATGAATGAATGAATTTTCCTTAATATTTTAGTCAGAAAGCTTTCATTGGAGTGACGAGAATAAGCAGCTTTAACAAGAATGAACATATTTTGAAATTGTGTTGCTGAGCAATTTCTGGAATGAGGAATCCATACTTGCTACACATTTTCACAAGCCAGAGAGATTTATAGTTGTGAGGACTGTTATGTCTTGCTTGTAGATGTTTATTTTCCCATCCATTTTATTCAGAAATTGAAACAAAACAAAAATGTGTGAAACTCCATAAAAATATCTGTCGAACAGATAAAACTCACTCCATTAAACGCTGAAAAGTCTGTCAATATCCAAATTAAAATGCATATCAAGTTCATTCCCTTTAGGTGCATAAATATCTACAAAGTTGTTAATCACATGAAACATTTTCCTAACTGTTACAATATAATAATATGATTTTTTCTAGAAACATAAAAATGTAGGAAAAATACTTATGAACATTGTGAAAATTAAAATTCAATGTTATCTCAGTGAGTCAGTTAACAAGATCAAGACCAGAAGATCTTATGCTTCTTTTGTTACTCAGAGATCATGTAACCACCCTGTTAATTGTGCTAGAGGTGTACGAAGGACATTAGATGGAAACATAGTGCCAGGAAAATCAGAGAAGCAATGGGATGGAAAAAACCTGCCACCCTGTTATACAGAATAGTAGCCTGGTATACAAATGAGAGCGGCAGCTAGGAGGAAGTTTCAGTAGAGTTCAAACATGTTATTTTTACAGTGCTATAATAATGAGCCAGTAGAAGAATGACTGTGATTGAAAACTGAGTTAGCATGAGGCACTGAGTCAGGCCAGGAATGCACCGAAGTACATCCCTGGAGCCTGTTCACAGCAGCAGCTGCTTGGCGTGTGCTGGAGAATTCCCAGCTTTATCCGTGATTGCAGTTAGGGTCGAAGGATCCTTTTTAGCTCACATTTGTATAACTCTGCTTTTAGTGCCTGGCAGCAACGTCAGAACCACCTGAACCCTCCATTACATGAGAGTGTGAAACGCAAGGCTCATACGGGGTCCAGTGGCAGAAGGAATAAAACCAGGGCTTGCATTCAGTGATGGACTCAGTTTTCTTCCTGCTTTATTGTAGAAAGTCTGATGTTTTGCAATAAATATGAAGGAAGAGAGCCTGGGGACAGGTGGGGAGGAGAAAGATTAGGAAAAAATATGCAGTGGGATTGAGGAAACTGCGTGTGTAGTATCAGGAGGGGTTCCAGAGCTGCGGTGTTCCCCTGGGCGCTGACTGCATGCCTGCTGTGGAGTGGCTTTGGTAGCCACAGTTGCAGCAGGAGAGAATATCTGAAATGAGGTGGTGGAGGCTGAAGAGGAAGAACATGTGGTCCTTTGAGACTAGGGAGGAGATACAGCTTCATGGGAGCAAAGAGATACAGAAAATAGAGCCAGTAAAGAAAAACACGCTTGTTATTAAAAATATCTCCTATAGCATTCAAGCCTGTAGCTTCTAAGCTGGGAGATTTTATCCAGCATAAGCAGAGTTTGTTTTTTTTCTTTCCCTGTAGCATCTTAGGTAAACTGAAGTAACCTGGCTATCAAGAACTTTTCTTTAAAATCTCTCAGTGAACCTTGCACAGGCCAGCCTGCTCTCCTGCAACAGAACCATTACACTGGTGTCAGGCTGGTGGGTGTGGAGCAGAATCTGCCCTTTCGACCTTCATGTGTTCCAGAAATAATTTGGGAAATGTGGAAGTTTTAATTTGTCCTCAGCTCTGCGGTGGTTTGTAATCGAAGCCAATACATAGCAGGAACAAAAGGAAGCTGTCACATTGATAACTCTGCGCTGGATGCAAGTGTAAATGCTCTCCATCCACAAACAGCTACATTTTGGTGCCATTCATCTTCTGAATGAGTGCTCAGATTTTACTTTGGCTCTTTTGTAGACGCTTGTTTTTGCAATTTGGACAGGTGAAACCAGCAAGTATGCAATTTGTGTAAACTAAGTGGTCTGTCAAGTGAAAAAAGCTTTAAAGTGTACTGGCTACAGCTCTGATTTCCACTCCAGCAACTCCAGCACCAGGACAGGACATGTGGATGAATTCTTTGTTTTGGAAGCAAGTTCCTTAAGATCAACAGTGATTTTTCAAAGGTGCAGATATATACGAATTGCTTTCTAAAAAAATCCCACAAATAAAAAACCCCAATGACCCAAAACCTCAGTAGCAGAAAAAAGTAACCTGTGAGTGAACTTAAACGCTGTTATATTATTTTTTTTAAAAGTAAGCTGACAACCTGTGTTTCAAAATGAAGACTGTTCCATGGAAGAGATCTGAAACCCATCTGAAAATTTTCCTGCTAGATATCCTGATGAAAATCAGAGTAATGGCATAGATCCAAAGGAATCAATGGAGATATATCAATTTGTACCTACTTTAACTCTTGATTTATATTCAAGAGCTTTAACTCTTAGGACTACTGCTAAACACTCTGATTTTCTCTGTGGTATGACAGAACAATGGATATAGGAAAATGCCTCTAAGTAGAGACATAGAGCAAAGAGGACGTGAGAGCAAATAGAGCAGAAGAACAAATGTATAAGCATCTTCTACATTTATCATTGGAGAATCCCATGTAACTGGGAGGTGAACTTCATTTGCTCAGATATCTCTACAGCTTGCTCTGTCATGGGAAGGGAACTGTGTGGCACCATCGATGACAGTCGTGACGGCTGTGCTGGGCAGGTCACCAGCACAGCCTAGGAGGAGGTGGTTTGTCCTATGGGTAGTCCTTGCCAGTCCTGATGTCTTCTGGAGCACAGGCGGTGAGCTCAGCTCTAATGCACTAGATAGCATAACAGCCTGAATATTTTTGTCTGAGTGAAAACAAACAAATATTCTAAAAGTGTTGGCTAAACAAGCTAATATCATCCCACGTAGGATTTCTAAGGAATTCTAGTAATTCTAGAGATAAAGATAGCATTGAACTGGAGCACTACCAGCTAAAGCAAGCCCAATTCCTAGTAGGGGAAAGACTTATGTAATCTTGGTGGTGATAAGGACAAGCTGAGAAATGGGTGAAAGACAAACTGTACAACAGAATAAATTAATCTCCCCCGCCCTCCATCTAATGTGCTCCTTCTTACATCCACTCGTACAAGACTGTATCTTTAAAAGAGTTATTTCTCTACTAATGGGTCATTGAAGTGGCCTGGAAGGAGGTAAGACTTTTACTCTGCAATTATTTTTACTTTGCCAGTAGATGAGGCAGACTTTGAAGAGATGAAGCATCAAGTTTGGTTTAGTTATCTGTATGTGACAAACAAGATCTTTATTCAGAGCTTTGTACTCTCCCACCTTTTGACAGTTACTGGTGGAGCAAGGGTTCAAGACCTCTGTGGAAGAAAAGTAGAGTGGGAGTTGGACGGACTGAAGGGAAATTAAGTCCCACTTCACAAGAAGGTTTTCAAAGACTAAAGCAGCACTTTTACTCATGCATCTATTATGATGCGATGACAATAGACTGATCTAATCAGAAAAAGTGATAGCCATAGCCTTACAGGCTGTGAATTCTTTGGTCAGAATGGTACACACACACACACACTGATGTCTACTTTAGTTCATGTAAACCAGGATTTAACCTCTCAGTTGCTAGGTTGAAGTCTCACCATATAGGGGTTTGGATAGTAGGACACTTTTACCACAGACCACGCTGCTGATACATTTTGCAAGGTGGTTCTGAAAAGGCCATGGCTGTGTTGACACAGCAGTGTTGTGTTGTGGGAACAAAGGTTTGGCGTGGGGAGAGAGAGAAGGAAGGGATGGCATATGCTGAGTTTTCTTGAGAGGTGAGAACTGCTCTCTGTATTTTAAAGAGCGCTACTTATTGGGCTTGTTGCTCGGGAGGAAAGAAGAGACTGTCTATAAAACCATAAAGGGCAGGAGGAGGTGAATATGGCACAGTCGTTTGTATTTCTTATAACACAAGAACCAATGCCACCTCCTGATGGGATGTTTTCTCTAAGGTAGTGGTGGCTTTCAAATTCAAGGGAATAATTTGTGGGGATTGCATCCTACCTTTGTTTCTTAGATTTTTCCCTAGGTATTTACTCCTGGGCACTGCTGGAGGTCTTATCTACTGTGGCTGCTTTTAAGGTCTGATGAGGCAGCACAGAAGGTGAGCAGCAAAAGAGTTATCAGATGGCTGCTCTTTTTTATCAGGGTGGAGATGAGGTCACTGTGCTTCTCTAGACTGGAAAGATAGGACTATGGGAGAGGTGTACTGTTGATGCACAAAGACCCAGATTTCCAAATGCATTCTTATATACCTCAGATGTTAATGATTTAGATATATGGAAAAAATATAGAAATGGCCAAATTTCTGTATTGTGAATAAAATATCATAAATAGTTTTATTTCAAGAAGCAGGCCCTAGATCTAGATTGAGTCCAGCAGTAACAAATAATTTTAGACTCAAGTTTGAAAAGGTAACGAAAGACATGATCAAATAGTTTGTTCAAGTCAGCTCGATATAGCCAAGCTTCAATTTACTAGCAGTTTTCTGGTATTATGCTCATCTTTGCACATTCCTTATGCTGGCTGCTGCTTTTTTTTTGCTTCCTATTTTGTTGGGCTCCATAAGGTCATCCAGAATCATCTACATGTATCTAAACTATGGCATGATATTTATTTACTGTCAGTTATTTCTTTGCCAAAATAGAAAATAGTTGTAGACTTAAAATAGATCCTTGCATTATTCCCTATGGTCTCTTCAAAGTCAAGAAGCTGGAGCCATTAATAGAGCCAAATTAAAGTGCATGTGACTGATAAAATTTAGCACGTACAACAGAAGTTGAGTGGCACTCAGAGCCTGTAGTTATAATGACAAAACAAACCAATAAATCATCTCAAATGATTCATATAAACATGTAATAGGAACATCTATTTACTTGTCCAAACTCTGAGAAAAGTCATTTGTTACTTTGAGCAGCGCAGTAGTTTCTGAGTGCTTTGCTCTGCCTTCGGATTATGATCCATGAATCAGATTCACTGCAAATGCATTGGATGTTGTAAGCGTGTCTCCTGGGTTTTGACTCTCATTTGGCCTCCCGGACTGCTTGCAAGGATATTCAGATCATTAAGCATGCTTAAGGGAATCTCAGTTCACCCGGTACTCCTAGTTGTTGGAAAGGAACTCTCTGCCGTCCGCACATCATTTCCCACAGTAGTGACCACTTGCTTTGCCACGGCCAAAGCCTGGTACAAAACCCCCTTTTGTGCACAAGTGTTGCCTCATAGTAAACACGTTGTCTCTCTCCCATCTGACTTCAGTCCTGATGCAGCAGCTGGAGCTTTGGCAGAAGTAACAAACTTCTGCTCCGTCATAGCAAAAGATAAAAGGAGGGAAAAAAGGTAGAGTACTGTCTTATTTAGGTGCATTATTTAGCCCGAAATTCAGGTGGAATGAAACAACTGAGCAAAAATTTCTCTGTCTCATCTGTCAGTGACAGATGAAAGCACAGCTACAGAGAGAACTTCATATAAACTCACCACTCCAAAATTGCTTAGGGATACTTTGGGAGCCTTTGTAAACTAATACAAAGAAGAAATCTGATGGGTTTTAGAAATTAAATAATATTTGTTTAGAAAAGGACACCTGCACTGTAGCAAGGAATGCTGCATACTTTCCTAGAGGGACTTAGAGACTGGCTTCTCTTTCCTGAGGATCCTCTGCTGTTAAAAAGTACTCTTTCACAGGTGACAAGTGTTCAGCAAGATGTAACATCTTGGTGGTTTTGGCCTTTGGCTGTAACTTTTCTGGACTGCAGGAAGGCTGATTGACTTCTCACAAAGGTCCTTCTGCTTGACCGTGATGTGTTTTCCCCAGGCAGGGCCACACCTGTTGCTGCAGCAGCTGTAGGATGCTACTCAGTGACCTGTTTGGTAAAGTAGTGATGGTTTAAGGATGCCTTCAGTGCTCATATTGACAGGTAAGTCGCAGAATACCAGACTACTAGCAAAGGCAGGCTGAGCATGCAATTTTGTTATCCTTCATATGGGCACACTGTCGCTGTGATTTTCGAAGTCATGGTCTCTTTTTCAGTGCAGATGGAGATGTCTTTGCAGTGCAGATAGAGAAAACATGTAGTAGTTTCAGAAACTGTACGTGTAGGCTTAAGCTAGAGGTGTTTGCTAGCTAGGCACTGTCTCTTAGATCTCTGATACTTGTGATACTTCACGAGAAATGGGTTGTACATGTCTTTAAAATGTCAATTTTAGCATTGCGTCCATTAACATAGGAAGATTTGTGTTGCTTGAGGGTATGACCAGCAGCTTATTCCCACAGATGAAATTATTGGAATCCTCTGAATTTCTGAATTGCCCTGTGCTGAAAGATACATGAAGGACTGCGTGACAGAAGCAAGCACAGTTGGCTCTGTTAGACTGCTCCCGCTTTTTTTTTTTTTTAACTTGCCTATTTCTGTTGCATCTTATTCTTGACAACATCCCTGAAGTATTTATGACCAAAATTCTTCACACATGATTTCTAACTCTTGAAAGAGTCTCTTTCTCAAGAGACATTTAGATGGCTGGCATGATTGACCACAAAGGCAAGGCAGAAATTTCATTCAGAAATCAAAGAAAAAAGACTTGAAAGAGAAACCTAAAAGGAAAGGAAAGGAAAAAGCGAGCTTGAATATGCTTTACATGGGCCTATTTAGTTCACATTTTATTTGTACTGGGTACCATGAGGAACAGTACTGAATGCTGCAGTGGAGCTCCAGGGAGTTTTTTAATTCTTCTGTTGCATCCCAGAATTGATAGTTTTCTGAAAACAGGTACCTCAGGACTCTGTGGATAGTTTTTATCTTTTTACTGCATCTTCCTTTGTTTTCACACTGTCAACTCTCTTATTCCCAGACCCAGAAAAGCCACATGACTTTCATTCCCTAGTGCATGAACTGGCAACTGAGCTGCTTCAAATTTTTGCCTGCATGAATACATAGGAGCTGATTGTGTCCCCTGCCATGTACTGTTGTGCTCTTATTTACCTGCGTATAAGCTGATTTTGCAGGAGTGGGCAGGATTTTACGAAATCTCAAAATTTACAGGCTGAATCAGCAAGAGGGTCTGTCCTGGAGTCCCCCTGTTTAGTCTGCGGTTTCACCGCCCAACCTTCCAACTTTTTCTCCGAAACAAACTGATTGCTTTCATAGATATGTACTAGACAAGATCTATTGATTAGCCTTACTGTTTGTCTTTTAAAATTGAAATATGGACTTTTCACAGTAAGATGGCACTTTCTACCTCCCTTCCATACTCAGAGAAACAAGGCATGAGGTGCCTTGTCTCAGACTTTTGGAAATCAGGGGGAAAGAATGGCAGAGACTCTTGAATCTTCTTGCAGCATGCTATCTGGGAAGGGATGAAAATAAGAGTTTGGCCACTTCAGTACGTCTTCCTGTGCTGAGATGAGAAAAGGCTCAATAACTACACTTCATAAAGGCTGACACAGAAGGAGGCTGGGAAGGATGCTGCAACACAGCCAGACATGATCTTGCTTAACTTCTCTACCTGCACTTTGACATGTGCACACAAATAAATAGAAAATCTGCTATATCACTCTGTCCTGACTGAGAGAGCTGCGAAACAGCAGTTGCCCTGGAAAGTACCTAGCAGAGACTCATTGGATGTCAGTATGAATAGACAGAGCCATCTCCTTTATATACTGGGAGGATGTTGGAGAACATCGCTGCACTGCCAGTAGGAGATGCTGAGTCTGGCTCTACTCTCATTTGCACCAAAGCAGCTCCATTGATTTTATATGGTTCATGCTTGATTTACACCATTCAAACTTCCAGGAGGAGTTGTCTTAGGCTACTTGTTTCTATCATATAAATTCGACATATTCAAACTCAACTGGAACAGCCAAAGTTTATTATTTTCACTTATTCAATTTGCATTTCCAAACCCAGAAATTTCTGCCTTTTTACTGCAGAAGAAACCCCAACAAAACTGTGTGTCTGCTGAAAACTGTAACATTAAACCCTGCATCAAATACCCAAGACTCATGTTAGTTCTGTACAGCTCTGTATAGTGGTCCCTGATGAGTTTAAATAAAGTTAGTAAATGCTGAAGTCTATCCAGTGACTCCCTGGGAATACTACACAACTCCTGCCTGGCTGATGGACTGTAAGGAGCTAAAGCAGAAGGGGAGTTTAGAAAAGGCAGCTGGGCATTAACTGGGAGCCAGTATGACATGAACTCAGCTGGTCAACAGCAGAGAAGAATCTAGCCACAAACATGTAATTTTCTTATTTTCATCCTTTCCAGGTTAAAAACAGGGTAGAAAATGAGTAATCCTTCTTACTGATATGATAAATACAGAAAAACTAATGTCTCCCAAAAAGTTTCAGTGCGGTTCTATTTATAGTAAACTGAAGATCCAGAAAGTTGTGAGGTAAATCTGTTTATTAGAGGGCTTTTGCTGTACTCCACACTACAACTGGATTTGTACGATAAAATCAAGCACAAGGTGGTACTGTCCTGACAGAGCAGTGTTTGCTGTTTTTACGCCTCCTGTCATTTGCTGTTGTACTCTCTGATATAAATTAAGATCAGTAATATTGTGGCTTTCAAGTTATTAACAAGTAGTAAAACACACGAGGAAATTAATTTTATGTTCAGTTTATGCATGCAACTAACTAGAAGGAAAATATAAAATAAGTGGAGAGTGATTAAGAAAATTAATAACTTGATTTTGTTATCGCTTTTCTGAAGTGGTAATTTGAACTTATGGGCTAAATTTTGCCCTCAATTCCCACAGAAATCACCTTTCTCCAATTTAGGCTGATGTAACCTAGCAGAATTTGCTCACTATGTTTAAAATAGAGATGGAAATTACTCATAACCAAGGCACTTCTTCACTACTATTCACGCTTGTTCCCTTAGCACTGTTGTTGCAGTTGTTTTTTTTTTTCTATGGTAGCAAACAAACAAATTAACATAAATATTATTTGGCAGGATGTTCTATTGAGAGGTGTTGAGACCATGGAGAGAAAAACATTAATGATGAAAACTACATGAAGATCTACCTCCTGCAGACTTTGTGTCTCTGTAATTTAAGCAGCCACTCTAAATTATTCTCAAGGTTTCCAGACCAATTTCGTTCAACCTTTAGTTAAAGATCACTTCTAGCAGGCAACCAGTTTTATTAATCGCTTGGGTGGTCATATAAGCCAGTGTGCTTTGTACACATATGTCATGTAATAACTCTACAGTGACTGTAAAACTGCTGCACATTTTATTATACGGTGACATATAGGCAGAGGAGAAGACGTTATAGCTGTAGGCGATGTGTATTTCTTGTAGCCTGGAGCAGTGAATGAAACTGATACTCAGGATTTAGAAAGAAAACCCCATCACCAGAGACAAAATTACAGTGTGGTGCCGCTTTTCCTTCCCACCAGTGTTTCTGCAGGGAGATCCGCAGTGCAGCCTGCAATTCCAGTCCACGAGAGCTAAAAATAGGCACCCGGCGCTCCTCCTCGGTTGCAGCGCTTCACATCGTGCAAGCATGGGGATGCTGGGGGACCGCGGCGAGGCCCCCCACAACCATCCAGCTGCACTAAGAGACCGGCACTCTTGCAGGGAAGAGTCTCGCTCATGAATTTCAGGAGTGAGCGTGCTCCTCCAGGCACCCATTTGCTTCCCTGCTGCTCCCAGCATGGATGGGGACCTGGGGGGCAGCTGGGCAGGTGCAGGGGTGTCAGGGCAGCCGCGACTCCGGAGGAGCAGCGTGTCTGTCTGCGTTTCCCTTTGGCTGTGCCTGCCCCGGCGCTGGCACTGCCGCCTTGGGAGCAAATTGTTGGGTGCGCTCTGTGCAGCTGGCCCTTGTCTGATGTCAGCCCGCGTGTACCAGCTATAGATGGGTGAAGTAAAAACAGCCCCTGCTTTCCTGTTTACGCACACATGCTTCCTCTGAGAAGTTCCTGAATAAAAACAGCCAGGCTTGACAAAATAGCCTTTCTATTTATTGCGTTGGGAGTGAGCATGGTGATGGTGGAAAGGAGCCGGGTTGACCAAATCACCTGCTCGCGGCTGTGGGCAGTGTGACACAAGGTGGTGGTCCAGCCAACGCCTTGGCCCTCGGGTCCTGGAGCAGCCTGTGCCCTGCCACATTCCATCACACTTATAGCCCTCTCTGTGGGAAACCGAGATGGAGAAAAAGGTCATTTTACTGGCTTTGTGGCATCCCAGGGTCCTTTCTTCTATCTTGAGAAATTCTTCCTCCCAGTCCTTCCCAGTTAAGCTGTCAAATTGGATTTTAGCTGTTTTCCAAGAGAAGTAAAGGAGGAGTAGTATTTAAAATATGATTAGAGAGAAATTTCTATAGATAGGGAGGATGTTTGGTCCTGTATCTTAATAGTCTTCGGAATCCTGTGACCACTGCTGCTTAATAGTGCACTATGGAAAACAAGACCTAAAATATTTAGGCGCAGGATAACTGAGGTTGCAAGGGACCTTGGAGGTCATCTAGGTAAAACTCCTCAAAGCAGGGCTAAGTTAGAGCTAGGTCTGATTGCTTGGAGCCTTGTTCAGTTGCATTTTGAATATCTCAACAGATGGACATGCCATCACCTCTCTGAGCCCCTGTTCCAATGTTACACCATTCTTACCAGATCAGATCCGATTTTCCCGTTGCAGCCCACGGCTGCTGCTTCTTGTCACTCCTTGTGTTTCTCTGAGAACACTGCAAGTCTGTCTTCTCTAAAACCTCCCTCTCGGTAGTTCAAGACAGCAATTAGATCCTTCCCCAGTCTTCTCCAGGCTGAAAAAACTTACCTCCCTCAGTGTCTCCTCAAACAACAGGTGCTCCAGCCACCTGATGTCTGCTGGCGGTATCTCCCTCTTGCCAAAATCTCTCTCATACTGGGGAGTTCCCAGTTGGGCTCAGTACTTCAAATGGAGCCACACAAATGCCAAATAGAGTGGGTAAGCTCTTCCCTCAGTCTTCTGGCTGCAGTCTTGTTAATATGGCTGATGTGTGCTTAGTCTTTGAAAGGTGCACTGCTTGGTCATATTTAACTTGTCCAAGACAGCCCAGTTCTTTCTTGCAGAGCTGCTGCCTTGCCAGTTAGTCCCCAGTCTGTTCTCCTGCCTCGGGTTTATTCTTTCGAGGTATGACACTTTGCATTTGTCTTCTTTGTCACATTTTGTTAATTTCTTGTTGTCCTGCTCCTCCAGCCTGGTAAGCCACCTCTACCAGCAGCCCCGGTCTCCAGTGTGTCGACTGCTTCTCTTCCAAACTGATGGCAGCCCACTGAGGGTGCACACCATGCCATTGCCCAAGTTGTTGAAGATGATAAACAAT
This sequence comes from Tauraco erythrolophus, assembly GCF_009769465.1. NCBI lineage: Eukaryota > Metazoa > Chordata > Aves > Musophagiformes > Musophagidae > Tauraco > Tauraco erythrolophus. The sequence continues at coordinate 116,155,203 of NC_141465.1, read as the reverse complement.
ATCAGATCTGATACCAATCCCTGAGGAACATCGCTCTTAAACAGTCATTACTTCAAAGTATTTACTGTCGTTCTCTGAGCCCAGCAGTCTAGCAAGTCTTTCACTCATCTTGGAATTTGCCCATGGTCCATGTCTCCCCAGTTTGTCTCTAAGGATGTCACAGGAGACCATGTCAAAAGCCCTGTTAAGTTGAGGTAAACGATGTGTTGCTCTCCATTTGTCCACAAAATCAGTTATCCTATTGTAGAGAGCAATTAGGTTGGTCAGGCACAGTTTGTCCTTGGTAAATCTATGCTAGTTGTTCCCAGTCACCACTTTCTTTTTCCTGAAAATGGCTCCTGTGAGGATTTCTCTTTATCTTTACAGGGACTAAGGTGATGCTGACTATTCTGTAGTATCCCTCCTTCTCCATTTTTTTTGAAGTTATGTTTGCCTGATTACAATGTTCTTAATATAATGGAACTCTTAATTTTTAGTAGTCTGGATGAAGATGTAAATATGAGGGCTAGAACTTAAGGGATCCATTAACTCTTCCTTAGAGTCATCTGCATTCACTAAAAACTGGCATTTCTGATTTTTGGCTGTTTGGTGAGATATAAATATATGTAGAAGACAAACAGTCTTCCATTTCTTAACTTATGAGAGGCAGGATAGCATCAGAGAAGTGGAAAAAGTTGAGAAGAATTTTATAGAACAAAATTGGTGAGTATACCTGAAAAGCAGATTACAGTTGCTTAAAACTGTACGCCCCAAATGAGGTTTCTAGCCATTAAAGCAGTTAAATGTGTGTTCAAGTTCAAGAGTCTGTGCAGTGTGGCTGATTTAAAATTAAACACTTACTAAGGCATTTTGCTAGATCAAGACTTTAAACTGAAAATGTGGGTCTAATTTTACAAATCAGAGCCTCACACCTGCAGAACAAGAGCCAAAAAATCAAGATTGTTTGCTGTTTTAACAGAAACAATACTACTGAAAGAACTTACTAATAGGTCATTTTAGTGTATATAGGCCACTCAGTAGAGGGCAACAACATGCTCACTCATTTACAGAAAGTCAGGTGATCAATTAGAAGAAAGAAGCTTTTTTGACATATCTGGACTGAGAAAAAAAAGGGAGAAAAAGTTATTCTGCCTGTTCTTAGGTTAAAGTGTGAAAAAACCTCTGCACTGCTGCCAGTTTTAACAAAACAATTTTAAGTGTGTACAAGGTGGCACAGGACATGGTGTCCCCACATGATCAGACGGTCATCCAGTGGGCCAGAGGTAATTGCACAGTTAAGTCAAATCAATTAAAAAATGAGAAACATTTATTGCAAAAAAAAATCCTTGTAAATCTTTTTTTTCATCTGGTTGCTGGATTTCATTGTTCATTTGCCATTGTTCCAGGCATAAGCCATTTGGCTTACACACACGTCTGGCCCACATTCCTGCAGAAGGTCTGCATTTACTGTGATGAGAGAGTCCATCAAAAGAAAAAGAGAGATGTGAAGAGAGGATTCTCGGAAATTTGATGACTGGAAAAATGGCAATTCTTGCCAAGGATTTTTCTGAAGACTGGAAAAAACAACAGGACTGCGACCAGCTATCTGTGGGGTAAGGGAGCTTTTAGTGTTGACGTCTTCCATTCCACAGAAAGACACAGATTCCGATCCATTAATCTCTGGTGGGGTCAGCAAGGTCTCCCGTTGTTCACAGTGCATCAGCAGTCAAAAATATTCTCAAAACATTTCAGTAGGATACTTTTTTGTAAAAGCACATGCTGCTTAAGAGCTCCATTCAAAACTTTTTTAAAAAATGCTATCTGACAAATAAAAATAATTTTAGCACAGGCTGATATTTATTAAAACCTTAAGAAGCTGAACCAGGTATCATGAGCATAAAGTTGAGAGGTGAAAAAAAGCTGAAAATCTTTCAAGTTGTACACATGAAGCCACTAAATCTTACAGGGTATTTATTAGCAAAAATGATAATGAATTTATAAAGATAGACAGTGTGTGACAGTAGGCTGTGATTTAAGGAAGAGATTACTTGGAGAGATGGTAAGAAGAGGTTTCTAGACACCTTGGTCTCCTAATTTAATGGAGAGTATAAAATTTCACCTTTCTGTGTAGTTAAAGAAACATCCCTTACCTGACTTTCTATAAAAGAAGACGATGACTTTGCACAGACAATTGAGCCCCACAATAGCAAAGATGAATGATTCTTCTTTCATGCCTGAAGAGAAGGAACTGTAAGGAACACTGCTGGTCCCATGTGTTCAAATGATATGAATCAGGCTCTCTAAAATCATCAATAATCCAGATTATTGTTGCTGTTTACACTTTTGAGCTTCCAAAGTCTTTTCAAGCTTCTGTCAGTAGGTAGGAGGTTTGGATGCTTTTGGTGAGGTTTTCATGCACTCACAGCATTCATAGTATTTTAGGAGCTGTTGTAGCTATGAGGGAAAACACCAAATATTCCAGTATTTCTGATGGAAGTGTGTCAGTTGGCACAACTGGGCCCTGTCAGCCTCAAGTAGCACAGTATCATCACCAAGATGCTCTCTGCCATTAATTTCACAGTGCGGGTGATAATTAATTTTACCCATAGGTTCTGCCAGTTTAGCAAATGTTTATTCACGCTGAAAGGTGTTTTACTGGCAGAGAGCTCAAAATTCAGACTAATTTCAATTTTCTATCATTTTTAGCAAGCTTTGAGTAATCGTTTCCTCAGAACCACAATTATGCCTTTAAAAAGTCATAGAAATACAGCTCCAACAGGGCGCCAGATACCTTACAGACACGACTCCAGAAGGTGCCTGCTAATCTTTTCCTGTTATTTTGTTGATCCTACAGTGTCTTGTACTGCTGAGGAAACAAGATAGTGAGTCAAAGCCAGCTCCCCAGAGAGCTTCCAGAAAAGATGCTTTGTCCCTGGACTGTGAAGATGATTTTTCACTTCCTGCTACTGTTAAAAAAATGATATCTCCTTACAGACTTCTTGTTGGGCCTTCTCTACTTGGCACAAACGATCACAAAATGAAGAAATCAGACACGTAGGAGAAGGAGATGATAATCTTTAGCCCTGCAGTGCTCCTCTCGCAGAGTTGGGGTGGCCTCTGCAGTGCAGGAGGTAATGAGGGACATCCAAGGGCTAAGCTGATCACAGGATCATGGATTCACACAATCGAAGAACGGTGGCCCTTCACTGAGAATGTCTGTGTCTCTTTTGTACTTGGAGCCCAGACCTGGACCCAGCAATCCAGACATGTCTCACCCGTGGTAAGAGGAGGGAAAGAGTCAGCCTTTCCCTCAGCCTGCTGAAAACATTTTCCTAATGAAGTGCAGGATGCCACTGGCTTTCTGTGCTGCAAGGACACATTGCCGGTTCATGATCAACTTGGTGCCCATCTGGACCCTCAGGTCTTTTTCTGAAAAATGCTTTCCAGCTGGTCAGACCCCAGCTTGTCCTGAGGCCTGGGGTTGTTTCTCCCCAGGGACAGAACTTTGCGCTTCTTTGTTGAACTTCACGAGGCTCCTGTCGGCCCATTTCTCCACCCGACCAAGATGCCTCCGAATGGCTGCAAACTCATCTGGTGTATCAGCCTCTCCTCCCATTTTCGTATTGTCTGAAAAAATACTGAATGTTCATTCTGTCCCATTATCCAGGCCTTTAATGAAGATGCTAAACAGTATTGGCCTCAGTACCAACCCCTGAGGTACTCCACTAGTGACTGATCCCATCTGATCTTCATGCCACTGATCACAAACCTTTAAGCATGGCACTTCAGCCAGTTTTCCATCCATCTCACTATCCACTCATCTAGACAGTACTTTAGTTTGTCAGTGACGATATCATGTGAGACAGTGTTGAAAGCCTTGCTAACATCAAGATAAATGACATCCACTGCTTCTCCTCATCCACCAAGCTAGTAATTTCATCATACAAGGCTATCAGGTTGGTCAGGCGTATTTTCCCTTTTGCAAATCCATGCTGACTACTTCCAATCACCTTCTTGTCATTCATGTTTGTAAATGGCCTCTAGAAGGATCTAATCCTTCACCTTCCCAGGGGCTGAGATGAGGCTGACTGGCCTGTAGTTTCACTGATCCTTCTTCTTGCCCTTCTTGAAGATAGGAGTGAAATTTACTCTCTTCCAGTTGTCAGGAACTTCTCCTGATTGTCATGACCTTTCAAAGATAATTAAGATCGGCCTTGCAAAGGCATTGACCAACTCGTTCAGAACTTGTGAGTGTGCCCTATCGAGTTTCATGGGCTTGTTTATATCCAGCTTACTTAAATGTTTCCTAACCTGACCCTTCTCTGTTGAGGGTAAGTATTTCTTGCTCCAGACTTTTCATGTGGTCTCAAGGTCTGGAATTCCTGAAGGCTGCTCTTACCAGTAAAGACCAAGGTGAAGGAGTCGTTGAGAACCTCCATGTCCTTTGTTTCCAGGTCTCCTGCTCCCTTCAGCAGCAGGCCCACATTTTCCTTAGTCTTCCTTTAGCTGCTCATATACCTTTAGAAGCCTTTCTTGTCACCCTTTATGTTCCTTCTCAGATTCAACTTCTGGTGAGTGTTGGCTTTCAAAACTCTGTTCCTGCATACTCAGACAGCATCTCTGTAATCCTCCCAGGTCACCTGCCACTTCTCCCACCTCATGTATGCTTATGCACAGTGGCAATTCACGTCTCCACCCCTCCCTTCTACTTCTCAGAAGCTTGGCAGAGAGATAGCATGGCCATTGCCAGAATTACTTGACCAACGATGTAAATGGTTTGGCTGTCTTATAAGGTACTTACTTCTCTTTAGGTGACTACCCCACACTGCAGGAGCAGAAGTTGCAGCTACCAGTTGAGTCTTGAGGTCCTGGGTAAAATGACTGCAGTTCTCATCAGTGACTAAGCACTGGATTTTGTCTTCACTAGCTCAAAGTCAGAATCTAAATTACTGTGTGAGGGATGCTCTTTTCCCAAGCTGAGAGACTGAATTCTGCATTTAAGCCCCAAATGTATTTTCAGAACTTGGCAATAAACCCCTCTGGGAAAGATGGGTATAATGGAGCAGTGAGACAACTTTAACTGTGGCAGAGATATTGACCAAAACTGACGCATGAAGCGCATGAATATTTCAAGGGCAATACTAATGCTGTTGCTTCTCATTGTCTTTTGATACATGTTTGTTAAGCCTTGAATAGCCTGTGATTTTGCTGGCACTGAAGACTTGTCTTATTAGAAGAAGAGGAAGATATTCTATATTGACACTCTTCATGTTTTGGAGAGTCTCAGATTTTTCCTCCATCATCTTCCTTCAGAAATAGGAGGCCATGAAACACATTGTCTGAATAGCGGTTACGACATTGCCAATCTATTACCCTGCTTGTTGATTCTGGAATTGTTACTAACAAGGTCATTACCGTGAGCATTTCTTCAAAGCTGTGCAAAACCTAACCCATTTGACTCCAAAGCACCAATCAGGACAACAGACTGGTTAATATCGTACTACTTCGGGAAAAATTGTCATTTTAATCCAGGCAAAGAGGCCTCAGATGCAAAACGAACCAACCGGAATGTGCAAGTCAGTCTAGAGAAAAGCATAGAATAATAATAAAGCATGAAATAATAATAAAGCAGGAAAGTCAGGGCACAGGTGACCTCACTTCCATGTCTTGTATCCCATCTCACAAGCTGCCTGAGCACCATGGCAGCCAGGTAGAGAGAGGAGCCGCGACCGTCGGGGGGCCTCAGTCACTCCAGGAGGGCTGGTGGCCAGAGTGCCCTCCGGGCCGCAGGGATCGGCAGCTCCTGCTGCCACTTCAGTTGCTGCCATCTAGTGTCACCTTGTGGGAGGACAAATAGCGAAGGTTGCACTTCGTGACCTCGCCATGCTTTCACCATGGCGAGGTCAGAGAAGATGCTTCCCTTTTGCCTTGAGAAGTAAATTGACCAGAAAGTGTGATTTCAGCTGTGGGACAGGTGAGCTTCACACAGTTCTTATATCTATTTTACTTGTTAGCTCAAAGGCTGGAACAATTATCCAGTTACTCTTTTGCCCTGAAGGCTTTTGAATCCACATCATCTATCTCCCATGAAAGTGCCCTCAGTAACAGGATAAGCACTTCCTACTCCTGACCTATCTCTGATGCTTGTCCTGCCACACTCGATCATGTCTTTGTCGCTTCTAAAGATGCCACCACAGCAACTTGGTTTGTTTTCTCGGTTCTCCATTGTGCCAGTGATTTGGATCGTGGCTACAGTGAGTGTTTTTACAAGCCTGACATGGCGGGCAGGGCTTCTGGTGTTCTTTTTTTTCCTGGAGTGCTTCAGAACTGGGACAGGATCAATCTACTTCTTGGAGTATTGATAGGGCAATTAACTTGCTCACTCTGGGTATCCAGTTACCAACGACATGCAAGAACACGCATGAACACATTGCACTTGGGCGACAACAACCCCCTGCAGCGTTACAGGCTTGGGGAAGTGTGGCTGGAAAGCTGCACAGCAGAGAAGGACCTGGGGCTGCTGGTCAACAGCCGATTGAACATGAGCCAGCAGTGTGCCCAAGCAGCCAAGAAAGCCAATGGAATCCTGGCATGTATCAAAAACAGTGTGGCCAGCAGGAGCAGGAACATGATTGTCCCCCTGTACTCAGCACCAGTGAGGCCACACCTGGAGTATTGCGTCCAGTTTTGGGCCCCTCACTTCAAGAAGGACGTTGAGGTGCTGGAGCGGGTTCAGAGAAGGGCAACAAAACTAGTGAAGGGTTTAGAGAACTTGTCCTATGAGGAGCGGCTGAGGGAGCTGGGACTGTTTAGTCTGGAGAAGAGGAGGCTCAGGGGGGACCTTATCGCTCTCTACAATTACCTGAAAGGAAGTTGTAGGGAGATGGGGGTCGGTCTCTTCTCCCACGTTATGAATGACAGGACGAGAGGGAATGGCCTCAAGTTGCGCCAGGGGAAATTTAGGTTAGATATCAGGAAAAATTTCTTTACAGAGAGGGTTGTGAAGTATTGGAACAGGCTGCCCAGGGAGGTGGTGGAGTCCCCATCCCACAGGTGTTTAAAAACTGTGTAGATTTGGTGTTGAGCAATATGGTTTAGGGACTCTGACAGTGCAGGGTGAATGGTTGGACTCGATGATCTTGAAGGTCTCTTCCGACCAGACGATTCTATGATTCTATGATTCTATGATTCTATGAATGTATTATGATGAGGGAGTTCTCTGAAACAATTGGATGAAATTCTGTATATGCTATTATTATCTTAAGAAATAGCCTGCTCACTTGATAATAGTGTTTTTTCCACTAGAACGAGATTTTAAAAACCTTTTTCCTGACCACTGTATTCCTAACTGTTGAAGAACATCCACATGCAAGGAAAATCTGTAGAGTTTTGCTACTGGATACAGTGGGGTTTTAGGGCAGAGTCATGGCTCCTCAGGCATTGTTTGTTTGACTGGAGTATTTTAGGAGCAGAGATTCTGTGTGTACAGTATATATATCTATATATGTATTGTCTAGGATATTAGCAGAACTATTAAAGCACAAGTAAATATGGGAATGTTATGTTGAAAATCTCAGTTATTTCTAATTGATGAAAATACCCTGGTGTTTATACAAAGCTACACAGTGACTCACAATGAAATGAAGTCAGCAAAATACCAGACGTTTTTACATCCAAAACAGAGACAAGTGCCATATGTTCATAAAATACTTTTCTCCTTAGTAAACGTTTATGAAGAAAATGAATGGATAATTTCCATAAAGACAAACTTGTCTAATATTTTTTTCAGATAGCAAAAGTATTTTTCCTTTAAGATTTTTTCCTTTCATTTACTTATTTTCATTGTAAATCAGATGATACACGAAGGTTTCTACTATACCATGCATAGATATATCTTTATTGTGCCTTGGTGCCTGACTACCAATACAGCAAAATATACGGGAAAACATTTTTCCTGCAGACCAGAAAACCCTGATTGTTACTGTTTACTGTGTCCAGGATCTGGAACCTGTGGCCAGACTGAGCTATATCTAGTAGACGTTAAGCCTCTTGGAACCTGATGAGGAAGACGCTTCTCACCTCAGAGCTTGGTCTTGAAAGGTACTGAGTTCAACGGGAACTGAATCCTCTAACAAGGACATGGTAAGAGGTACTGTTTCTCCTTTGATTATGTGAGAATTGGGTAGGAGAAGATTTACTCCTGGTTCTAAATATTCTCTTACTGAGCATTTCTGCACTAACTGCAATAAGATTTCTGCTTCAATTGCTTATGGATCTTTTAGTATTTTGCTCCTCTACTCTGCTCTCATGAGACCCCACCTGGAATACTGCATTCAGCTCTGGAGTCCCCAACACAAGAAGGACATGGAGCTGCTGCAGCGAGTCCAGAGGAGGCCCACGAAGATGATCCGAGGGCTGGAACACCTCTGCTACGAAGACAGGCTGAGAGAGTTGGGACTGTTCAGCCTGGAGAAGAGAAGGCTCCGGGGTGATCTTATAGCAGCCTTCCAGTACTTAAAGGGGGCCTACAGGAAAGCTGGAGAGGGACTTTTTACAAGGGTGTGTAGTGATAGGACAAGGGACAATGGCTTTAAACTGAAAGAGGGCAGATTTAGATTAGATATAAAGAAGAAATTTTTCACTCTGAGGGTAGTGAGCCACTGGAACAGGTTGCCCAGAGAAGTTGTAGATGCCCCATCCCTGGCAGTGTTCAAGGCCAGGTTGGATGAGGCTTTGGGAAACCTGGTGTAACGGAGGATGTCCCTGCACACTCCAGGGGGGTTGGAACTAGATGATCTTTGAGGTCCCTTCCAACCCTAACCATTCCATGATTCTATGATTCTATAAGCTGTTGTTTGGTGTTGAAAATATGAAACAGAGCATGGGATGTATGATAAAGCAAAACAGATACGATAGGTAGGAAATAAGTGTTTTCTTTCTTTTACAATATAAGAACAAGGAATCATTAAATGAAACTAGTGGGAGCAATTTCAAAGCAACCAAAAGGAGATGGTTTCATTGAGAAATACAGTTAAGCTGTGGAATTCCCTGCTGAAAAATATCTTGGCTGCTAAAGGTTTACATGGATTCAAACAAAATTGAGTGTATTCATGGGAGAAAAAGATTTACCAAGAGCCATTAAATGGACAGATGTGTTTGCATGAAGTCTTACTCCATGCTTGCCTTCTTCTTGTACTCTTCCCTATGCATTGGTTGCTGGAGACAGGACAATAGGCTGGATTGGCCTGTGGTGTGAAGCAGTATACCTATTCTCGAGTAGTACAGCTACATGTTTGAACTTTGTCTTCCTGTCAATAAAGATGACAAGAAGCAGCTCTCACATTCAATTCTGAGCAGTTCTCAGTAGCCCAGTGTGGATTCCAGGTAGCAGGAGAGATGCAGAATGTAAAGAGTGCAATGTGATGTGCAATGTGAGTGCAATATGATAGCCATCCTGGGAAATAAAACAATGGGAACAAACAACATTTTTACTGCATCTAACTGGGATAAGAATTATTCTTTTGACTGAGTTGTAGTGCTTTGGATTCTGTGATAATACATTGCTTATTCTTGTATGAGAGAAGAAAGGCACAGAAATAAGCATATCCATCTGAGTTCGGCCAGAGTCATTGCTGGCTTTGAGAACTAACTTTACCTGGTGCCTAGCTTCACAATCAACTATCATATTTTTAACATTTTTATTTGTTTTGATGGTACTTCAACCAATCACTAAGCTTGTATCTTTTCTTTGACTTGACAATATTTTTGACATTTGCAACATACCAGTTTTCCTATGTCACTGTTCATTTGGGCCATTATAAATAATCCTCAGTTATTTTCTAGTATTTGAATGATTTCAGTTGATTTTGTGTGTGAGGTTGAGGGGTGGGTTTAATACCCTTTCCTGTTACACTGAAGAGTTTGCTATCCTGGAGTCTGTACACAAAATCACATCTAATATTCAGAGCTGATAACAGGGTAGGAAGTGTGCCTTGTGGGTTTCCCTATGCTAATAGATAATTTATCATGGTCTCAGTGGTAGTTCTTGCAACCACAATCCATGTTTTGTTTGCAAACAGGTTTTTCTTAATCAGATGAGGAGGTATACAATCTGCCTTTAGCTTTGTGTCACAAACTTGAGGGACCATGTCTGAAATAATTAGATCTTTCGGGTTTTTATTCCTTTTATAAAGTTGTATGGTGAAAGTTAGTTTTTATGTTTGTGAGACACAGGAAAAGACAATGTCTTTTCTAGCCCTTTTTGTTAGCTAGAGCTGATGATAAGCCGTTCACAGCTGGCTGACCTTCTATCTATCTACCAATCCAGCCTTTTGATTCCTTGATATGAATCCAGCATTCAACAAGAAAGTGCTGGCATTCTCCTTAATTCAAACCTTAAATGCTGATCCCCAGTGTTTACTGGTCTAGACCTAAATCTATTCTGGAGCAGTCTTTCAGACTATTGTGATGGTACTTTGGACCCAGAGATTCTTTAACTCTTGTGGTTTCTCGAAGTAACTGTGCATACAATTGCCACTGGGTTGCTGGCAGGACAGCCTTAGCAGGTTTCTGGTCCTTGCTGCTGGATGAAGCTCTCTGTTCCAAAGACTGCTTCAACCTTTCATTCTATGTTGACTACAATCCTCTTTGCAACCAGCTTGTAACCTTGTTGAGTGTCCTCTGCAGGGAGCAAGGCTATTCCCTCTTCTGGCGGTTATCCTTTCGGTCTGTCTTTTCTAATGTATTTACATAAATCTTTAATTCATGTATTCCCACGATGTAGAATAGCTCATTATTGCAAGCTTTGAATTTCACCTGTTTAACTTGTGGGTTTTCTTGCAAAGCTAATGAAACAGTTTCTGGCATCCTTTTAGCATATACACCTTTTTAAAGCTTGACTTCAGTAGAAGTAATTTTTTTATTGTAGTTTTTACCATTTTTGCTGATAGTTCTGCTATTACCCCATTGTATCCATACCATACATGCTCACCTGGGATTGTATGCATGTAGAGAACTATAATCCTTTGCTATTCTTGTAGCTGGTTCTGAATGCCAAGCATTATCTTAATTTCCCACATTTGCCACCATGAGTAATTCTACATACAGCTTTTTTGTGGGCTCAGAGAGAGCAGGAACTGCTGTTTCAGCATGTCACAGCACATAAACTACTCTTCAGTAGGTGTTTCTGCACAGACTCTTACCTGGTGGAATACAAAAAGTAATCCAAGTGAGTTTAGTCTTGCGTAGCCAAAAGCAGCCTTTGCATGCCCCACAGGACAGCTGCCGTAGTATTGCTTAGCCAACGGTGGGCTGGATACACTCCCCTGCAGAGCCTCCTGAAAAAGTAAGAACTCTAAAGCAATTTCTTAAGCTATCTACAGACTCATTTTATCTCCTATCTGGCCAGGATAACAAGTACCACCTCACTTCAAAGAAGGCTCCTTACCCAGGCTTCCTTTTAAGCACAAGGGAAACAGGACAAGCCAGGCTGAGGAACAAAAAGCCTATGCTCTGCCTTGGATCATGCAGCAGTAACCACCACCTACATTTAACATGGAAGAAAGAGCTTTTCTATCCCAAGATAACCTCATGGTACCCACATTAGGCACTTATATCTCCTCCTACTTCATCTGGACATCAATTAAGTGTATTGGTGAGGACCAAATCCAGCTCATTACAAAATGGGATCAATGGGTCTACCAGGTCCCTAAAGGCTCCTTTGCAGTGTTAAGGGCTGGCCTCGCTCCATACATTTGTACTTTCTTGCTATACGTTAAGCTTAGCAGAGTTTTGTGGTAAAAGCAAATGAATCACAATGGCATGAAGAAAGAGAGAGGCTGTTTTCACAAGGATTCTGCAAACCCTCTTTGAATTCACTGTGTACTACGTGAATAGAAAGGCCACGTGCAACTAAAGGGAATATGAGAAAGGAAAATAGTCCCCTGACTTGTTTTCAGCTTGGTATCTGCTTTCCTGCCTTTGGAATGGGAATATGTGGTGCTGTGGTGTTGGGAAATAAACAGATAGCTGGAAGCAACAGATCTGTTTCTTTAGTCTCACAGCACCACACTTGAATAAACACGAAACGTCACTGGGAAGAGCCCTTCTGAAGCTACTGCCAAGTGACAGACGGATGAGTTGAAAGGTTGCAACGAGGGAGAGGAACAGAAGGGCATGTTCATTAATGCAGAATGCAAGGAGAGAGCAGGGAGAGCCAGTTCTTGAGGAGGCAGAAGGAAGACTTGATACTTTCTCGGCGACTAAGTACCACCACTGGGAAATATGGTAGTATGGTAACAGGAAGCTTTTCTGTGATTTTTTTTTTCCTAGTTAGAGAAATTTCCCAGAACCTTGATAGAGGACGGAGTAGTCAGAGCTTTGGCAGGTGTCTGTGAGCCTATAGAATGCTTTCACTGTATGTTGTACTGAGAAGAGGGGAATTTTAAAAGCCTACCACATTACTCCATCCTTTCTACGTCTTGTGCTTGCTGGAGGGACGAGGTAGGAATCACCTCACCCAGATACGTCGCTGGAATTCATAAAGCATCAGGTCTTTTTTTGTGGTAATTGTTATTTCCCATTATTAGTTAGTAAAGTGATTTTTAGTCCTAGTCTCACACTAGAAGCAAACTAGAGGGAGGGTATGCAAAGTAACTGACGGTAAGTCTCTTATTAATTTCAGAGACAGATAGGGTGAGGCAAAATCCTGTGTTGCAGGTAGCGTTCCTGGATGGCATACAGTGAGAAATTAGCCTTGGAGATTTTATCTAAGATGGTGGTACAACAACAAGTGAAAGAGCTTCTGAGGCAAGAGCTTGTGAAAGACGCTTCTTTTCACTTCTACTACTAATTTTGTATCCAGCAAACTAGCTAAACTTTTTCAGTTCTCATATTCTACGAGTACCATATTGCAGCTCTTTGCCCTGAAAAGAAAAATGTCCTTATGCTGCAGGTCCAAGACTTGCACAGCAATTATATGCTTGGCTAAATGAAGGTACTGTAATCCTCTCTGAGTATTAGAGATCTTGGACTGCTCCAGGTCATGGAAAGCACATTATTTTAAATATAGGCAAACCCGGATGACCTGTATGTGTCAGCTCATCCAGCACGGGCACTGGAACTACTTGCTGTCTTTCTAAGGTAGGTACTACACATCTGCTCTTCCTTCAACATATGCTTCCTGTCAGTAGCCCCATCCTCTCATCCAAGGACTTCTGAAGAAGTCATCAGGAGGCAATCATGTTCCTGTTCCCATGGGGTCTGCTCAGGGGGGATATTGCCCAATTTGATGTTTTGGAGGCTTCATCATGTTCCAAAATTTTCCATGTTTTAAATAGGCCAAAAAGGACCTCATCACAAGTTAACAGCAATGTTCCCTGTTGATTCTTACAGCATGTACCCACTCTGTCTGAAGCATGCAAGCAGAGGAGATAGAAGCTAGCACAGGACCTCCATGGTCTAGAGGTGACTTCAGCCCTGTTCAGTTAATCTACACCAATTTGTAAGAATCTGTGATCTTGTGACAAAGCTCTGATTTTATGCTTCCGGAGGTTAAACATTTGATATCTCTGAAGATACTGAATGACCAATGTATACAAATTTCTGACATCTGCTCATCGTTATCTTCTCCCCCCCAAATATAAATCTACTCTTACTATATATAGATATTTTACTGGAATCTGGAAGGCAATTCTTGTCATTGAGATTTGTGTCTATGGTTGAACTGGGGAAAGAGGAAGGAAATTATGCTCAAAGAGAAGAGGGTGAAAAATGCACTCTACTTTTTCAGTAGTTCCGACCAATCCAGAAAGCTTCCTTTAACCCAAAAGATGTCCACGATATCACAGTAGTTTCCTTCTGCATTACTAATGTAGGTCATTTTCTAAGACATAACATTTAATGATGAAGTGGCTCATTGAGGGAGAAGATGGACATGATCTGCAAGCACTAAATAATCTCAATGAAAGCCAATAGATTTTACTGACCTTATGAGAGTAGTTTGGGAATAGTTTGCCTCTACAATATAGACTTGCCCGTACACCACGGTGCTATTTAACATTAGAAAGGATTCATGGCTACAAAATGCTTTGGGAGCTGCACTGAGTCACATACAGAACAGAAACCTCTATACAAGATGTCCTAGTCTTGCACAACTGATGTGCAAGTGTGGGTTATAAGGAAAGTATTGCTGCTGATATGAAAACATGGTGTGTTGCAATAGCAGGAACAGGTGCTTCCAAATAAAATTAATCTGCTATCAACAAGTAATTTGTTATGATGCAAATAGTTGATAGATCTGAGACAACATTAAAATAGAACTAAAGACATATGGCCTTAAAAGTAAAATACAGCTGCATGCCATCAGGAATTAGACACAGTTCCCTGTGCAAATGGATCAAATCCCAGAGCATCAGCATAGAGCTGAGGCACAACGCAGTTGCGAGAGAATTCCAGAAGAGTGGTATGAAATCCTGCAAGCTTCCAGATCTCTGCTTGTGAATAAAAGATGAAAAATTGCTCACCGAGCAAAGATAGCCATTATGTTGAAAATTTTAGCAGCAATTTGATTGCTTGCAATTATGGAGAGCATGTAGAGGTAGAAGGTATTATATTATTCTACCCATCTGAGACACTCTACTTAAATAATACTTAAAATAAACCCCTCAGGGGTTAAGAGAACACTGAGAAAACTTACCTTTTGAGAAAAGTAATACCTGGCCTAGAAAACTTGAAAATGTCCAAAAGAGATGAAACATTTCACCAGCATGTTCCCTAAAATGTTTGTTTAAATCTTGTTTTAATTTTAAACCCTTCTATCCGAGCAAAGATTTAGTTACACACCTGGAATGAGGTATTTAGACATTTACTGAAGAAGTACATAGCTCCTTCTGACTTTTGGAATAATTGTCTACTAGTCCAGTCGTATGGCATTTTCCATCCAGATGTGGATTAAGTGGCTTGCATTTCTAAACTTCTTGTTACTGAACACAGCATGATAAAACCAGACAAATGCAAAATTCTCTAAATGCCCAATTATAAAGCATCTCTACTGCGTTCAGCTCTGGAGTCCCCAACACAAGAAGGACATGAAGCTGCTGCAGCGGGTCCAGAGGAGGCCCACGAAGATGATCCGAGGGCTGGAACACCTCTGCTACGAAGACAGGCTGAGAGAGTTGGGGCTGTTCAGCCTGGAGAAGAGAAGGCTCCGGGGTGATCTTATAGCAGCCTTCCAGTACTTAAAGGGGGCCTACAGGAAAGCTGGAGAGGGACTTTTTACAAGGGTGTGTAGTGATAGGACAAGGGACAATGGCTTTAAACTGAAAGAGGGCAGATTTAGATTAGATATAAAGAAGAAATTTTTCACTCTGAGGGTAGTGAGCCACTGGAACAGGTTGCCCAGAGAAGTTGTAGATGCCCCATCCCTGGAAGTGTTCAAGGCCAGGTTAGATGAGGCTTTGGGCAACCTGGTGTAGTGAAGGGTGTAATGGCAGGGGGGTTGGAACTAGATGATCTTTGAGGTCCCTTCCAACTCTAACCATTCTATGATTCTATATGTCCATCTCGTGCCAGAACTTCTTCTGTGAAATGCTTCCACAGAAACACCAGGACCTTTATCTCCTTCAAGGATAACTGGGAATTAAGGGGCCTTATCCTACCGCAAAGGGTCTGCAGGAAAGGCAAAGGTTTCTGGCTGAAATAAGCTCTTTCGCTTGTAGTTGGAGAGCTGAGTGTCCTTTCTCACTCAGATTGAGATCAAAATATTAAATACTTGCCTGATCCTTCTGCCTCGCCTTGTTAGATATTTGAGATCTAGAAGCAGATTGCATCAAAAACCTTGGAATTCAGGGTGAATCAAACTCCAAAATGACTTCATTTCATGCCCTTTGATTCCCCTGGGAAGAGTTGTGCTGGAAGGGTGGTTACCTCCTGGTTCATGACTGTCAACTGTAGAAGTATCCTTCAGAGGGAGGCTGGATTTCCTTCAACTCATCCTACTCTATAACTACAGAGGCACAGGTGGGTGTGAGTTCTAATGACTGAAGCTCTAAGCACACTGAACACAATTTTAAGTGAAAACAGATGCTCTAAGTCTTCAAGAGATATTTTGCAAACATGACAAGAAAACAAATTTCAATTCATTTCATGTATTCATTCAGGAGATGACTTGATAACAAAACAATATCATGAGGGGAAGGGAGTGGCCTCGCAGAGAAATCACCTCTGCAATGCTTATATCAAAACTTTGGCATGAAGTCTGAACAGAAGTGTCTTACAGTGAAATATATTGTATGCTGCCTGCTGCTGTGTTCCTTTTTGTTGGGCAAAATATACGTAAAAAGGAAAGGTCAGATTTAATCTGAGAAAATTTGCCTTGTAAAGTAGCCCAACTTAAGCAAGCAGCCTTGCTAAGGTCTGAATCAAAGCCTGCAGAAGCCAGTGACAGGCTTTCGGTCCCTTGCAGAGACCTTGCCACTGTGCCCAGCTCCGTGCTGGAAGGGTGCAGCCAGGACCCTGTGCCCGCAGTTGCCTGCTCAGGTGTGCACCTGCTACAGCACGGCTAGTCCCTCCATAGAGAAATCCACTTCTCTTTACTGTCTTGCTGTGGTACAAGCCCTAACAAGCCTCCAGCACTAACTGGCTTTTCATGGCCAGAGTTCAAACATATGAAATGAAGCATACTCCATGCGGTCGGACTCTTTCTACTCTTTAATCAACATCTTTCTATTACTCCCCTGTCTTATTTCACCCTTTTAAATTTAGCATGTAAAACAATTGCACCTTCTTCCTTTTTCTGGTGTACAGAGATACGTTTCCACTAATTACAGCTCCCCAATATCTTAAAAAATATCCTGTGTAATCTTTTCAATGACTGCAACCATCTTTTACCTTAGGAATGGAATTTCAGCTGCGACCCTAGATGTATCAATGACACTGTCACACAGGTTTTGCATTTGAAAAATGGTGAAATTACTGAGAAGTTTACTTTGCACTGGAAAAGTGTTGGATTACTCCTAATATTAGGGGTCTAGTCTTCTTTACAGTGTGACCACTTTGGTAGTAAAAGCGGGTTTAGAAGAAATGGAAATTATACCCTTTAGCAGGATTGTCAACTTTCATGCTATTATTATGAGTCTCGCAATATTCCGCTTGAAGTCCTAACTCCTCAGGGCAAGTGCTCAGGTGAAGGTCTCAACTTACTTTCTTTTTTTTTCCTCTTTTTTTTTTTTCCTTCATTTCAAAGGAGTACTTCTACTTCCTAAATTTATAAAGAAAAAAATTCAAAACTTCAGTTTGATTCAGCGGGATCAAGAGGCAAAAAAAGCACATACAAAAAATAATAAAAATAAGATTTTTGAACTAAGCTTATGAACTAAGTCCATTTCCAGAAGAAAGTTAAGGACTGACCATATCAAGAGACAGAATAGTCTACCAAGCTTCTTAAGACAAAGAGTTTACTGTTATTAGCACATGTACCTATTTTAATCTCATTCATCTCAGTCCTTCATTGAGTTCTCAGGATGATGACCCTGGCCAGATCTTTAGGTTGATACTGTAATAAAAATTATGTGTGGAGCTTGGTAACATCACCTATAATTAAGGTTTCCTAACCCTCTGTATTTTAAGATCCTGTTTTTGGTTGCATATAATTTACCAGATTAACTATTTAGACTGAAATTACTCAGGTGCTTGCCTGGGATGGAATCTTTTTCTGAGTAAAGTTTCATCTGTAGTGCTCAGCTGCTTCCCAGAACAGGTCTAAGGGAAAAAGCTCATGTGAAAACAGTTTGAGCAAAACAGTTGAATTGGTTTCACCGGTGATTGCTACCATTTGCCTGCTTTGCACCAGAGACTAGGGCTTTGTCAGGAAACACAACTGCTGCCAGGGGTGTGCCTTATGTTATGCCTGAGAAAATTTGTTCAAATTTGGCCCGGTTTGGAGGCCCTGCAAATCACAAGGTCACAGATGTTTGCGTAACCTTCAGTTAAAAACCTCTGCTGCTTTTCTGCAGCCTCCTAAAGTAGCTTGTCCGAGTACTTAACTCTCGCTAGAAGTGAAAGAGGCTTTCCTAATATCTAGCTAAAATCTTCCTTGCTGTAAAGTAAGCTAAATTCCTCTTGTACTACAGTGAGTGGACATAAAGAACAACTGATCACTGTCCTCTTCAGAATAACCTTTTATGTATTCGAAGACTGTTATCATGTCCCTGCTCAGTCTTCGCTTTTCCAGACTAAACAAACTCCATTCCTTCAACCTTTCCTCATAGCTCCAGTTTTCTAAACCTCTTATCATTCTCGTTACTCCCCCTCTGGCTGCTTTCCAGTATATCTACATTTTTTTTTTTTTTTTTTTTTAATATGCAGTGCCCCAAACTGAACACAATAGCAGTAAAGCAGAATAATTACCCCTCCTGCTTCACATACAACATTCCTTCCAATATGAACCAGAAGGAAATTAGCTTTCTTTTGTATCAGCATCATGTTATAAATACAGATTCGATTTGTCTTGCACTGTGACTTTCCTCCTGGTGTTGCCTGCTCATTTAGTCCTAGTTTTAGTAGCATTTTACTTCTCCTTCCTAAGCATAGGGCATTGCATTCGTCTTCACTGAATTTCATTCAGTTAATTTTAGACAATGCCTCCAATTTATCAAGGTCATTTTGAATTCTTATCTTAACCTCGTAAAAGCTTTCAGCTCCCTCCAGCTTGACATCATCTGCAAATTCTACACATTTTCTCTTTTTTCCATTATCCAAATCATTAACAAAAATATCAGATAGACTAAACATTGCAGAACCTGGTAGGACCACACTCGAAGTGCCTTCCCAGCATATCAAGAAGCAAAATTACTTTTTACACACTTGATGGGTGTGTGACCTCACATATTTATATGCTCCTGTTTTCAGTAGCAACAAGAATATAAGTAGAAAACAGGAGGCAAAAATCCTGGCCCAGGAATCCACCTGTCTGTTGCTGCCATGAGCTTTGTGATTGTGTTGGTGAAGCCTCCCCAGGAAGAGAAGTCACATGCTACAGTGGGGATGTGGAGGCAAGCAAAAGGAGTACAGCAGATTAGGGAGCAGAGACAATCTGTAAGAGATAGGAGAACTGGTTGGGAATCATGACACACTTAAACTAGTCTCTGTGCAGATGATTCAGTAAACCTACAACCTGCCACAGAAGAGAACAGCTTCTTGAAGCTGCTAATGTTAGCTCAGTCTCGGGGGTCAAAGGGGTGGTGGAGCGATAGTCTCAGGCTGCTGAGGACCTCTAAATGTGTTTAAGGATGGGAAGGACTGTATGGCTGAACAGGTTATCGTACAGTTAAAAAAATAAATTATATATATATATCAAATAAATCTGTGAAGGTTGCAAAGTCAAACATTCAGAACTCACAAAACACAGAAATGAAGACCATTGATGGGAGTTTAATTTATTCCCTTTCTGGGTATGCTTTACAAAAGTTTATGACAGCTTGTTGTTCCAGTAGAACTCTGACTTAAGGAAAATGGTAATAAGGAGCAAGTACTTCGGTAATATTACTGCTTGTCTTCGTAATTCAGTATGTTTCAACATGCCATGTTTAACACACAGCTGGTGTTTGTGTAACACAGGCTGACAGTGAACTACATGTAACTTTATAAAAATTAGCGTTCTTTTAAAATATTTAATTTTATGTCAGGTTAAGTATAATTCTGATCAAAACCTAGATGGTGAGAAAAAAAGAGTAAATGGGCAAATGATATTCAAAGACTATGCAGACTATGCATATCTTTCTTTACTTACAGATCAAGACAGTTCTGCTGGAAGAGGTTGGATGAAGTTACATGATATTGGGAAAAGAGGAAAATGTTTACGATGAAAGGTGATCAAAGACAGTGATGGAGGAATCACCATTCTTGACTGATGCGGGATATCTCTTACAAGCATCACCTGATGCACTTGTGGTCATTACTCAACAGTACAGGCTCCTGGAAGACAGCAAGAAATGTGTAGTTACTGTGCACCAGGTGGGCTTGATGAAACATGAAATAAAAGGATTTTTCATATATTTCAATATGAAAACATTCCTTATCTAGCAGTCTTTTTTTTTTTTTTTTTTTTTTTTACCGTGTAAAGAATCCTGAAAGATTTATGATCATCAAGAAACAAACAATGTGCTTTAGAAGATGGCTATTGATTATTTGGTCTACTGGTCCTTCTGAGATTGCAGCTTCCTTGGATCAAGTAAAATACAAAGAATGTGCAATTGCAGCTCCTCTGGCTTTGGAGATTTTCTTTTTGTATTCATGATGTGAAAGATAAAAACTTGTTCATCAACGAGGATCAAGGATACCCCTTTGCAAGCTACAGAGACTTTTTAGCATTATGCCAAACTTGATGTCCTCTAACTAATGACGTAATTCCACCGTAGACAGAGGTATGAACACTGGCATAATATAATGAGTTACAGAAGCTTTGAAACAGATCCAATGCTGAAACAAACTTCTGCAGTTAAGCATGCTTTGGAATTGTGTCTTTTTACACTGCTTTTATGCTGTTTACATCAGTGATAATTTTAAAGGTAGTGTTAAGAACAGACATATTATGCAAAAGTACTGCTCCCCTCGGATTCATAGTAGATGTAGTACAACCTATCGAAAGCAAAAACTGATTCTGACTAAATTTTAGACACCTAGGGAACCAGCTGTCCTGAAGTGTAATGCCTGAGTTCTTTCACGGGTCAAAGGAAAGAGTCCGAAAGCCTGCAAAATTTCCACACCAAGACAGACACACTTGTCCTCTGGAAGCATTCACAAACATCTGCTTCCCTCCACTGACTATATAGGAAACTTCACACTTTCTTTCAGGGGACAGGTTCCTTACACACCTAAACTTTAAGTACAGGTTAGGAGGTGACATACACAGTACATGTTCCGTTTCTGCTTTGGAAACAAGGGAAAGGCACTGTGCGCTCTAACACATGCAGTGCACTGGAGAAAGTCTAAGGGCAGTGGGCCTTAATCTCATTTCAGCCAGGTGTTAGCCTGGGGTAACTCACTAATGACAGTGGAGTCTTGCCAACTTAGCACCTGTGCAGGGAGATCAAAACCGAGTCCATTAATGATGCATTTAGAGCTGGCTAGAGAACAGCAGTTCCACTTCATGATAACTTTGAAGGTTGCAGAATTGATTTTTTTCCTATATTGGAATGAAAACAAAGCCTTCTAAGCATTTTGTCATAATGTATTTGAATGGAAAAATCCATTTTTGGATCAAAAAGATCAAATTTCTGTCTGCTCTCTTTTCCTCCGATCTTAGAAACCTTCTCCCCAAAAGTCAACACGGTCACTTTTCCATAAAACCTGTCAGCATCAGCAGTTTAGTTTGTCAAGAAACTTCAGCAAAAGGGCTTTCCAGCCACAACCATGGGTCCATTACATGCAAAGATATAACAAACAGAGAGCAGGGAATAGACAAGATGAAACAGATACCAAACCAATGGTTTCACTTTAATCAAATCCTTTCTTGAGGCTTGAGAAAACTGCTATAACTATGTGTAAGTTTTTTGGTTTTGTTTTTTAATTTCCATTTCCATTGGCTTGTTCACTTGTGACTTGCAGCTGAGACTACAAGCAGTAGTGCCAAAACACCATGAGAAAGCCATACCTTCTATTTTTCTGACCGTACAGTGGTATCCACAAGAGAAAAGAAGCTGGTTCTCATGAAATTTCCATCTGAGGCCAGGCTGGGTCACACACTAGTTTGCTGTGTTGCCAGCACAAGCTAAAGAGGACAAAAAGTACAACCCTCTGCAGGGCAAGGAGAAATTTGGGGCTATTTCTCAGATTTTTTAAATGGCTATAAGCATAACTGGCCGTCTTTGTTTTTGTTAGCAGCTTACATTGACTGCTGATTAACCTTCAGACATGGTATGCTGGGTAGTGACTGTTGGTTACTGAATATCAATAAATCCATCTTTTTTTCCCTTTTGTTCAGAGCAAGAGGTCAGAAAATTGTACTGGCTCTGAAAGTATTAATTCAAGCCTGTTAAATTGCTACTCTGTACTTTTCATGTCAGAAGTGTTTTCCAAAAATGCATATGTCACCTAATGTGTTACTTTATTTCAAAAACCACAGATATTTCCAGGAGATTGATGAATGGCAGTTACATAAAATGTAGTATTTACCTCTGTTTGACTCTGCTACAGCAGACAGAAAAGCAAGTTCTTATATCCACATTTAAGAACAAGTACCATAGCCCATTAAATATTGTCAAATTTTGTTATCATTTTTCCTCTTATCCCTCCTCCCGCTATTTTTCTGCTTAAATAGATTGGACATCTTATGCGTGTTGGAGGAATTTCTTGATGCTGGCAACAAGCTGGTATAATGGCAATCCACCCACAAGCAGTCCAGCAGCAGAAGGAGGGAGAAGATTTTGGACTTGCCACCTTTACAGAATATTTCTGTCAACCCAAGCTGCCGTAGAAGCAGAAGCAGCATACACTAGAGACAGCAAAATAACCAGCACTAATTCCCTGTAGATCAAACTGAGATAACTACTAATAATGCAAACTACCAATTTCACAAAATCAAAACTTAAACTAACAAATGAGGGTTGTGAGCTACAAATAGCTCTTCACTGATCTTCGTTCTTACGAATCTATCAGCCCACAGGAAAGCCTGAAACACAGAAAAATGTTTCTTCCCCAGCATGAGCCTCTGGGAACACATGGACCCCTTTTCTGTCCTGTCCATATGATTCGTAAGGAACAGCAGGCTAGGCTCGGCCTTGGCTATGCCTTCGAGGGGTTAAGTGGGCTTTGTCCAGCTTGTCCAAAAACGAGCTGGCTTGGGTAAAGACTGGAATCAAAAACTCCATTCCTGTGGCACAGTGAGAAGTACATTCATAGCACAAAACATTTTCTAGGCAAGAGAAAGAAACGTGTGTGATAGTTTGATGTGTGTGGGGGTGTTCTGGTGGCAGGGGAGGGGATTTGCTCCCTGTGCCACCAGATCTGAGTCCCATCCCCCCCGGGCGGTTGAGCCAAATTGGCGCCTCTGCGAATTGCCCTATTTAAGTTGGGACAAAGGGGCGGGAAAGGTTCTGTCTTTTTGCTCAGGAGCGAGGAGAGAGCAGGAGGGCGCGGCCCTCGCTCCCGGCTCCCGGCCGAGCGGCCGCTCGGGCCCGGGCCAGCGCCATGTGCTCAAGATGGCGCCGGGAGAGCCGCATGGGGGACTCGGTAAGCGCCCCACTCCCGGGGTGCCCACCGGGCCGAGCTCCCCCAGAGAGGATTAATATCTAAGAGAAGACAACCACAACGACCAGGTCAGCCAAGATGGAGCAGGAGGAGGTGTACTGGAGCTGAGGTTTCCCTTGCAAATCGGTGTGAAAATGGCAGGCGGCCCCCCTGCAGCCAGGATGTACTTGGCGGAGCAGAGACCCACTCGTGGCCCGTGGAGAAACCCACGTCGGGAAAGAGATGCCTGAGCCAAGGAGAGGTCGTGGAGCAGGGGATGCACGACGAGGTACTGTTAATAATGGGCATGGAATGCACGACGAGGTCGTGGAGGCATCTGGAATCCGTGGGATGACCCACGCCGACGCGAGGGTCAGCAGCTCCCTAAGAGGCCGAGACTGGTAAAGCCCGAACTGGTACAATCCATGGGGAAGGATTGCAATCCTGCGGGCAGGACTCACGTTGGAAAAGTTTGGGGACTTTTTTTCTTCATGAGTAGGGGATCCACCGAAGCAAGGGAAGAATGGTGTAAAGACTCCTCCTCCTTTAAGAAAGGAGCGGCAGTTAACAACATGGATGAACTGACCTGCACTCCCCATTCCCTGTCCCCCTGCGCCGCTGGGGGGAAGGTTGAGCCAGGAACGAAAGGAAACGGGGTGGGGAGGTGTTGTTTTAAGATCTGGCCTTGTTTTCTCTTTTCTCCTCTCAAGTAACCGGTTTCGTTTCCTTATGTCTCCTGTTAAGTAACTGTTAATAAATTGTTTTGGTTTATGAAGAAAGCCTGAGTCATGTTTTGCCCAGGACCATGGTTGGTGGGTGCTCCCTCTCGGTTTTTGTCTCGACCCTCAGTCTAAAAACCACGACAACGTGCCTCTCAGGAACCTGCTGGATGCTGTCAAAACGATCATCTTCCGTATCAGGGACTATGGCAAGTTGCATCTTTGTTCCAGCATTGGATGTGTTTTCTAAGCTTGTCTTCTCCATTTCCACTGAAGGGTGGACTCTTAGCTGGCACAGATATCTGTAAGTGTCTGCTACCGAATGGTCACACTTCCAGCCAATAGAGAGAATGGTTAATGAAGCCTTAAGTTAAAATTCATGTATAGGTACTTGAAACAAATAGGATGATTTGTGTCCCTAAAGTGCATGCTTTTTCCACAGCTCACTAAAGGAACCTTGGCATACTATCTTTGATGTAGACATCTATGTTGTAAGCCTGAATCTAGGTGACATGAATCCCACTCAAAATAACATGCACCTTAGAAAATTAAAAGCCAAGCAGTCAAACAAAAAATCCAGCAGAGCATTGTGACTGAAAGAGACTTCTTCCACAAGACAATTTCTTTGTGGGAAGAAAAAGAGCAAAAGCCATATGCAAAGGTATTAATTTGCTTTGATTAGCATACAATTAGGAAGTGATCAGATGCACTACAGGTGCAAAGCAGTGTAAGAGCCTATATGAGACCAGCATATAGTAGAGACACAGTGAAGATGGCTTAACTAGAGAGTGGGTTGCACATGATTACGTTGAGGAAGACCTGAAATAATGAAAATAACGAAAATCTTCTGAGCAATTCATACAATACATACAGTATCAGTTTAATCATAATGGTGGAAGCTGAATATTTAGAAAAGGAAGGCAATGGGGGAAAATGCGTTATGTTTCCAAAGACGAAAGTCAGATGCATCTTTGTGTTATTTTAAAATGAAATACATGACCTGATAATTGAAAGCTGCACCATAGGAATATTTGGTATCAATACAATTTGCTGAACAAACCCAAAATTACTATTTTAATGGATGGCAGTAAGAAAATATTATCCAACATGTACGTATTTCATTTCAATTATTATTATTTAGTCATTATTTATTATCCCAGTGCAAAGCACAGCTGTAAAAATCATAGAGATGACTCATGAATTTCCATTGCCAATTTTTTTTTCTTTGTTTCCCTGAAGTTATGGTGTCATCCAATCCCAAGATCAAAGTAGTCCCCTACTATGAAGCCATCCGAAATGCTCCAGAGGAAATGCAGGAGCATCGAATTATAACTTTGATTCTAATGAGATGTTCAGCATCATCTTTGCTCTTAAATAGAAAGTTTAATAAGAGATGAAGGATATGTGTCTAAATATTTTCCTTAAGAATAGGACAGGAGACAGATTGCATAGGTGGTATAGTAATGGCATACAGCCATACTTAAGTGACTTGAAGTTGATTGACTATAACATTTCTACGATTTCTAGCAAGTCAATCCTATTTCCTCAAAATAGGATCCTGACTGGTGTTTATAGGAAAAGCCTTTAATACAGATTGGCAGTGTAAAAGGTATCTTCAGGTGGAGTCAATAATCTTTGAAACATATGATTTAATTCCCTTTTTAATGCCTTGTTTCATGGCTGGAGTGACGTAAAAGTAAATGCTTCCATGTAAGTGGGTGTCAAGCCTCAGAGTGGAGGTATGTCCTGAGACGTAATAAAGCAAGTACATCTGTTTTGACAGAGGACATGCAGTGTTGGGAGGATTGGAACAGCTAGCTGTTAAAATCGTCAGCTCCTTCCCCTCTTCCATGGGATAAAACTTCCTTCTGTAAATAGCTCCTCTATTGTCAGCAATGCAGTAAGAAAACAAAGTCTAGAAATATTCCATATTCTGGTTTTCCAAGGATCTCACTGGGAGGTGGGTGTGTTTGTATATCTGGGGAGACTCACATAAGTACAGCCAGAGAAGAAATTTGCTTTATGTCTGGTGGGGTGCATGTGTGTGAAATCTTATCAAAACTCTCTTTTTATGACATCTGCACTTGTTTCATTCCATATTTATTGTAACTTATGGTTTAACTAAACATTTCTATCTTTAAGAGCAATAATTTGAAATCTCCCCTTATCTTTCCAATTGTCCCAGTCAAGGCAGGACAACTCTTAGACTGTTTTTGGAGCAAGGTTTTTGTTCTGAGTCAGAACTTTATTCTAAATTGGGTTTTAAGTGACCCTCAAGTATCTGGCTAAATCCTATCAGAGCCTACAGAGCTTTCGGCCTGTGTTTCAAACTAAGCATGTGCTTAAATAATGAACTTCAGTGTATCTTGCATCAGGGCTTTAGTCAGTAGTTTTTTTTCAATGAGATGGTATAACATTTCTTTCTAGCCGATGTATTGATTTGAAAGGGCCAGGATGGTTAGATTTGCAGCCTCTAATTTCAGATCTTTCTTTTCTTGGTTGATCTAGGATAGCAATCAGTGTCTTAATTTTATAGGTGCATCCTGTATGCATGTAAAACAAAGTAAAAACTTCCATTTACTTCTGTTGTGCAGGGATATTTCCACAATATACTGACAGCTCCCTTGGCTTGACACTGAAGCACTAAATTAAGAAACATAAGCTCATATTTCCAAATCTCAGGCTTTTTTCATTTAAAAATATGCTAAAAAGCAAGTACCATTATTTGCAGCTTTAAAAAAAGAAAAAAAGGAAATAATTTTTACCTTACTGTTATAAACAAACATCCTGTTTTCTGCAAATTGAGCTACAGAGCTTTGGTCTAAATGTGAGACAAAAAATCGTTTTTGCCTAGCCTTATGGCTTTATATAATGCTAAGTATATATAAGAAATGTTTTTTCTTTCAGCAATGTTTCTATCAACAATAGACATATAATAGTGCACTCTCTCTCTATTCTGTATCCACTTATGGTCCTTAGCATGATCATCATTTAGGAAGAATTACGTGGAATTTCTAAAATGAAATGTAAAGGTGCATGATGCAAATAGAATTATAATGTCAAACAGCTCAGAGATTAAGATAGAAAAATTCAAAATGGTGGTTAGACATCTATTTTTAGCATGAGTCTAACAAAATATGAGCCAAACGGCATGATCCTAAGGAAACACTGGAGCAACTTAACAAAGGATATTGCAGATGCTCCATCAACAGAAGCTTTAAACTAGGATTATATTTCTAAGAAGAAACAGATCTGAAATTTGTGTTCCAATACAGGAATTGTTGGGTGAGATTTCACAGCCTATGATTTTATGCAGGATATCAGTCTACTAAATGATTACAATGGTCATCTTGTTATATTAAACCTCATATCTTTCAGTAACACAATGGACATTAGTCAGGACTCTGAAATCCTGTTCAATTTTACAAATGACAAAGATGTGGGAGTCTTAACACAGATCACAGTCACAGAGAGTGACTTGAATCCACTAGTAAATTCAGTCAGAAAAAGTGTTTTGATACGGTCAAGAGCAGGGAAACAAAGAGGGCAGGTACAACCTGCAGGAAGAAGACTATTACCTGGTAAGCTGCAACCCTCGTAAGGAATTTTAGGCCAGACCAATGAAGTAGCTACAAATGAGCTCTAGCATGGCATAGTGTGAGTTCTCCCTGTATAACTAGTGGAGTGATGATTAAGTAGGAAAGACAACATGATTCTGTTTTTCTGCATGTTAGCTCATTAGCTACAGATAATTTCATAGGGTGTACCATCTTGGCATGTCCACATTCAGAAAAGTGAGACTGCAGAGGCTGGAGTAAAGAGTGTAAGGGAAAAGGCCCTGATGGTGAGAGACTGGAAGCCAAAGCATTTGCCCAAATAGACATTGTGAGATTTCAGTGTGTTAGCATGCCCAAAGTGGGAAAACATTTTCTGCATTTTGATGGAGAGAAGACAAAGACTCTCATCTGGAAGTGAAGACTGAACAAAACCAGAATAAGCGGGTTTGAAATTGGCTGCTTTTCTGAAAGATAAACATTAGTCAAGATATTAAACTCAACAGAGGAGTAACTGGTTGAAGACTAGATGAAATGTAAGATGTCTAGAGGATCTAATGATCTTCTCGCTCAGATAGTTTGGAAAGCAGGGTGCACAGACTGCAGCAGAATCAGAGACACTATTGTTAAAATACAGTACTGACCTAATCCATGCTAGTCTACTCTCTTCTGCAACAAGATCTCACCCCAGTAATGCTGAGAGGAAGATAAGCTTCTGTGGAAGTAAGAACAAAGAGGAGCTTTCCATGGAATAATATTCAAATCCTGATCTCTGAAATTCTGCAAGATCTGGTACTTTTGTACACCTGGTTCTTGGGGAAGATTTTGGATTTAAAAACCACGGTTCAATGTCCCCGTGGAGGCCTGTGACATGTGGTGTTCCTCAGGGGTCAGTACTGGGACCAGTGCTGTTTAATATCTTTGTTGGTGACATGGACAGTGGGATTGAGTGCACCCTCAGCAAGTTTGCAGATGACACCAAGTTGTGTGGTGTTGTGGACACGCTGGAGGGAAGGGATGCCGTCCAGAGGGACCTTGACAGGCTGGAGAGGTGGGCCTGTGAGAACCTCATGAAGTTCAACAAGGCCAAGTGCAAGGTCCTGCACATGGGTCGGGACAATCCCAAGCACAAGTACAGGCTGGGTGGAGAATGGATCGAGAGCAGCCCTGAGGAAAAGGACTTGGGAGTGCTGGTAGATGAGAAGCTCAACATGAGCCGGCAATGTGCACTTGCAGCCCAGAAAGCAAATCGCATCCTGGGCTGTATCAAAAGAAGTGTGGCCAGAAGGTCGAGGGAGGTGATTTTGCCCCTCTACTCAGCTCTCGTGAGACCCCACCTGGAATACTGCGTTCAGCTCTGGAGTCCCCAACGTAAGAAGGACATGGAGCTACTGGAGTGAGTCCAGAGGAGGGCCACGAAGATGATCAGAGGGCTGGAGCACCTCTGCTATGAAGACAGGCTGAGAGAAGAGGAGGCTCTGTTCAGCCTGGAGAAGAGAAGGCTCTGGGGTGATCTTATAGCAGCTTTCCAGTACCTAAAGGGGGCCTACAGGAAAGCTGGAGAGGGACTTTTTCCAAGGGCGTGTAGTGATAGGACAAGGGGCAATGGATTTAAACTGAAAGAGGGGAGATTTAGGTTAGATATAAGAAAGAAATTTTTTACATTGAGGGTGGTGAGGCAGTGGAACAAGTTCCCCAGAGAAGTTGTAGATTCCCCATCCCTGGAAGTGTTCAAGGCCAGGTTAGATAAGGCTTTGGGCAACCTGGTGTAGTGGAGGGTTTCCCTGCCCATGGCAGGGGGGTTGGAACTAGATGATCTTTGAGGTCCCTTCCAACCCTAACCATTCTATGATTCTATGATTCTATGACTTGAACTTCAGTAAGAATCCACTGTGGGAAGCTGAACTTCAGTGGAGTACTGTGATGGAATTCTGGAGTGTAGATACATGAAGACATAAGATCTCTTCACTTTGAAAGATGACTCTGTCAGAGCTATTGCATATACATATTATGGGTTAGAGTGCTACAGATTACATAAAAATAAAACCAAAAGACAGAGTCATACATATCAAATTCCCCTGAAATTAAGGATTTGAGTAAATTGGGACATAGATAAAATCATTTGTGGTTTTGAGTATATAACACTCAACTGAGGAACTTGTCAGACTAAAATTACCACTTCTCATCAAAAGTTTAACAGAAACTGTTGCTCACCAACATAGGCTGCAGCTCCACAACAGATTGTTGCAGCTTCCACAGCCAGGAGGAAATGGCCTGCCTTTTGCAGGAAGGGCCTAAACCTTAATTGATTACATAATTACGAATTCATACCAGCTGGATGCATCTCCATAAGGAACTGTATAATTTTGTAAAGTTCAGACTCTATCCTCTTCCTGCTCATCTCTAGCTCACACAACAACAGCCCTTGCCAGTTTCATTGTCTCATATTTCTAATGCTGAGGGATAGGTGAACTCTGCGTCTTTAGTAACAGCCCTGTTCTACTCACTCAAAACCTGTGTGTATCAGTCTTTAATTACCACTGTCCGGACAGACTTATTCCTGCTTCACATCAGTGTATGTGAGCAGGCCCAGCATTTTTTCATTCTGATGTTTTGAGGCATTTTTGCTGCATTCTTCCATAGAACATTCCATTCTGCTTCCTTTATTTTGATGTTAAGTCATGTTCTCACGTTTTCTCCAATGATTGATTGTATCTTATGGTCACTCAGAAGCATGTATCCAGTCATTATGGACAGTGAAGTTAAATATTGCTGGGACTTTTGCTTCCTTCCATTCTGCTTATATTAGTTTAGTTCTATTTGAAATTTTAACATATTAAAGGGGAGCTTAACTATAAGTGCAGAGCAGCTCTGGTCTATGGAAGAATAGTGTTGGGTTTTTTTTTTGTGAACCTATTAGTCTTTTAACTTGCCTTCTGGCTGAATAGCTAGAATGGAAATTATTCCTCTCCACCCCTTTTGGCTTTGCTTTAAATCAAGAGACAATTGACTGGGCAAAAGATACTATTCACAGCTATCTGGATTCAGGTAGATAGCCACTGTGGGCTGCAGTGTAGTAATACAGCTGGTAAGACTCAGCTTTTAGGACTGCTCTCTAGTGTAGTACAGAGCAGGAAAGGTTATCTTCTGGGACTGGTTAAACAAGGAAGGAATGGATATTGATATGTCAGTGTATAATGATACTTCTCCAGTAGGTTCATGTGTTGGTGAAAACGGAAGCAGCCTGATGACATCTCTGAAGAATGTCCTACCAAGTTTCCTGCAGCAGGGATGGTTGAGGCACTGTTAGAACTGCTGTATCAGCTCTGAGGCATCATGGCATAGATGCCTTCAGCACAGGAGAGTTTCTGCAGTCGAGTTCTCTGGAGGGTAAACCCCCTGTATTTACCATTTCCTTTTTCTCTCTGCACATATCCTGTATCCAAGAAACTGAAGAAAAGTCCAGCCTAAGGATGGTGTTTCTGGGACCTGCATTGTGCTTCTGGTACACCTGCAGAGAGTAGCTCAGGTGGCCACTGATGTCCTACTCCAAGAGCTCCTTATGTGGAATGTGCAAAAGGTAGGAAAGAAACTAGACATATTTCCTTATAGGTGTAACATGGGAAAGGAAATGCACAAGTAAGATCTATGTAAGGGGCTTTTCTTTTAGGAGTTAGTAAAGGAAGTCCAGTGCCAGCCATGGGAGATTTAATTCAGGAGCTGAAGAAGTCAAAAAGTAGGGTAGGTAAAGGTCGCTAAATTAGCATCAGCCGTTGGAAAGCCACGTACATCTCCAGCGTCAGATACCTCGACCTTTTATCAGTTACAGTGTGGCTTTGAGCAGTGCAATGGGACTTTCATAATTCTTGTGCTCCGGAGAGATGTTAATTAAAAGAGAAAAAAATAGTGGCTGAACCGTAGGCAAGCTTCTCTGATGGTATCAGTGTCAGGGCCCAGAGGTCACCATTGGCTCTAATGGCCCTGCCCAGTACCCCTCAGAGTATCCCCCACCTGCCCACAGCCCCGGACCCAACATCATCCCCCTGGACCGCCCCTTGTCTGCCCTGCTGCTAGCTGGGATGGTGGCACAGTCTCTGGCTGCTGGGTCCTGCCACCCCGGGGAGCCCTCACTGCTCCTGGCCCTCAGGGAGTCCCTGGCCCCCACGGTCCCCAGACATAGAGGAGCCTCTTTAGGATCCTGAGAGCCAACTTCTCTCATAGCAATCCATCAACGAGGTGATGGCATAGGTAATGAGTGATTGCATACCTTGGCCTCGTTTCAATGGAGACTTACATGAACCAAAGTACCTAGACTGGATCAGAAATGATATGCTGAGATTGATCTTAACTCAGTTCAAACTTGTAAATCACAGATCATAAACTATAATGAGATTTCTCTTCAAGTAAGGATGAGAAGAAAATCTGTGTCCAAAACACCTTGTATACAGTGCAGACTTGGCCATCAGACATGATGATGACATAATACTGGTCTTTATGGAGTCAGCCTTTTGCAAAAAGCCAAATGACTGGAGAAAAAAAAACTCTGAAGAGACTTTTCTTATTCTTTTAAAAAAGATATTTTATAGTAAAAAAACCTGCCTTGATTTAGACGGCTCTTATTGTACACAGAGGAAGCTTCTGATACCTGTTTTTAAATGTTTCAATGAAATGTGGCAGCCATGGTCAGGATTGCTGACCTTTTTTTGAGAGAAATCCATTGAGGATGCTAGCTTTTCTATTACTTTTGATTATCTATGACAAACTGAGCAGGATTTGTGAGAAACTGGTGCTGAATTTCTGTGAATATGACCCTTCCATACAGTTGGAAACTTCTGGACATTAGAAAAGCTTTTCTCTGGCGAGGAAGGTTGAATGGAAAAAAGGCAATTATTATTTGATATGGAAAGAGAAGGTGGATCACGCTCATTTCTTCCACAGCGAATCGCATGGACCTTCTGCATACAATGACATAGAAGTAATTACTGCCAGTGTAAGTGGAAACAAACTGACTAGTACTGTTTAGATGTAAAGGGACTACTGTGATGCAGCAAATGCCCCTATGACCTTTTGTTACAGTAACAAGAACTTTTTTACTGATTAATTTATTTGCTCATATTTTGAGTAAGATTGATAACTGCATGCCTTACTGTCTGCAGGAGGCAGTTTGACTGAAAAGGGAGAGTAGCTGTGTCACACAGAGAGATTGTTTTCCAACATTTACAATTAATGTTCATCTACATGTACATAATATATCCATAGAATCATAGAATGGTTTGAGTTGGAAAGGACCTTCAATATCATCTAGTTCCAATCCCCCTGCCATAGGCAGGGACACCTTCCACTAGATCAGGTTGCTCAAAGCCTCATCCAACCTGGCCTTGAAC
Source organism: Tauraco erythrolophus (assembly GCF_009769465.1). Classification (NCBI taxonomy): domain Eukaryota; kingdom Metazoa; phylum Chordata; class Aves; order Musophagiformes; family Musophagidae; genus Tauraco; species Tauraco erythrolophus. Next base: position 116,122,344 of record NC_141465.1, on the reverse strand, counting down.
ACTTCCAGAGATAGAGCATCCATAACTTCTCTGGGAAACCTGTTCCAGTGCCTCATCACCCTCAGAGTGAACAATTTCTTCCTTAGATCTATTCTAAATCTGCCCTCTTTCAATTTAAAGCCATTACCCCTTGTCCTATCTCTACATGCCCTTGTCAAAAGTCCCTCTTCAGCTTTCTTGTAGGCCCCCTTTAGGTACTGGAAGGCTGCTAGAGAGTCTCCCTGGAGCCTTCTCTTTTCCAGGCTGAACAACCTCAACTCTTTCAGCCTGTCTTCATAGCAGAGGTGCTCCAGCCCTTGGAACATCTTTGTGTCCCTCCTCTGGACCCGCTCTAATAGCTCCATGTCCTTATTGTAGCTGATAGTAGGTAAGAAAAACCTCTTGGATCTTGTATCCAGTGTAGCATTGAAATAGTGGTGATCAGAATGGTTATGAAGATAGGAAGACAGGTAAAGTACAGATGCAATTATTTTTGATAGGGACTATGTGATTTAGTAACTTAAAATATTTTATTATCTTACAGGAAAATCAAAAAGCCTCCAGGCTACATGACTATACAGAGATGTGTAAGCCATTCATTGCATATAGAAGTAGTCCTGGATCCTGAAGGCACAGGGAAAGAAGAAAAGGCACTTAGGATTGCACCTGGTATGCTTTTCTTTTTACCTTTTTGGATCTTGGAGTACTTACCCTGTTAGAAGAGGCTCAGGGAGCTGGGTTTGTTCAATCTGGAGGAGAGGTGGCTTCAGAGGTACCTAACAGCAGCTCCCAGTGCCTGCAGAAAAATCATTGAGGAGAGAAAGATGAGCTTTTCACAGTGGTGCACAGAGGAGAAAGAAGAGATTCGTAGAATTGAAATTGAAATGAAAGGGAAGTGAGGGGGTGTCTGCATAAAAGGGGAGGAAAAAGATACACCACGAGGTCAGTCAGTCATTGGAACAGACTGCCTCCTGAGGTTGAGGAACCTCATCTTTGGAGGTTTATAGAGGGCTGACAAAGCCCTGAGCAGCCTGATTTGAATTCAGTCTTGACCCTGCTTTGAGCACGAGGTTGAACTAGAGACCTTCTGAAGTCTCCTCCAATCTGGGCAAATCTATGATCTTCTTTGGCTAGTAAAAGGTAATGTGACATGGCCTCTTTAGCATTACAAAACATGATATGCTATTTTCCAAATCTGCTATATTATTATTATGATTAGCTCAATTATGACTAAATGTTACTGTTCATTTTATAAATATAAAAAAGAAATATAAAAAAGAATATGCTATTTCCCTCTTGACTCTAGTCATCTTGTTTTTTTAGATCATATTTCCCCCATTGATTTTAGCCATAACATTAGCTGGCTTATCTAAAAATAAATTATTTACGTAGTCTTTCCATAGATTCGATATGGAGGATTTTTAATGCCAATAGCTGTATAATGTTTGATCATTGTGTGCCAATTATGTCTTTCCTGAATGAATGTTCTGCTTGTAATAAAATCAGTCAAGGAGATTATCTCCACGAAACCACAAAGGGCCTTAGCATGCAGAGAGCGCAGGTTAGTTTAGTAGCGTGAGACAGTGGAGTCTGTTTGTATTCTGGGCCATGAAAATTCGAATTTGACTCTTCAGAAAAGATGGAGAAGAAAACTTTCTGCCAAGGCAGCAATAGGATTCGCTTCCTGACAATATCAGATGTATTCATCTCAAAGAAGCAGGTATTTTCCCCAGAAAGGTTTTCTTCTGAACACAGTTTCTTTTATTTTAAGATGACTTGGAGCTAGAAAGGAGAAAATGTTTCCTTGATTTTATCATTTTCAAGTTTGAAATACTCAATGTTTGAGTATACATTAATTGAGCCTTGAAGTTGTATCAGGATTATTATTTTTTTACATATAATTTGCAGCAACATCAAGAAATATTTATATGAGAGGGACAGATTTCTGTAAATTTACCACTCCTAATATTTATTAATTTTTTCATACTATGATGATGTCTTCTTTAACTTTTATAGTGCTAACCTAGACATCTCGTGTTCCTCACACGTAACATCAAAGAATAATTCAGGTTCCTCTTTGAGAGATACATGTAAAAGCATTTACCAGACCTTCAGGCATACATCAAGATTTTCAAATGGAGAAAAATAATCTAATTTCACTTTAATGCCTTTAAAAATAAAGTATTTTGCAAGCTTATTTAAACAATCCTAGACTCATGAGAGTTAATGTTTACTTCATTTAGCCTTCCTCTCTTTAATGTGCTAATATTGCTCCTCAGAAGTCGTTCATGATGCCTGCAGGATTTCCTGGGTGATTAAGGCCATAGGATGCTGCTGCTCTCACGGATTTAGACTGGCTGGTAGACCACATGGATGGTAAATTTGGATGGGAGGTGGCTCAGGACATCCCTGGCCTTGGGGCCACCCTGATCATCCTGGGGTAGCAAATCCTCTCTGCAGTTGTTACTCTGGAGCCATGTTGCTGGAGCACAGCCTCGTGCCAACCGCCCCCTCTTCCTGGGCATGTCCCTGGCACCGGGAGGAGATTGCAGATAACCAGGTATTTCAGTATGGCACTTCCCAGAGCTCTGCACCGAGCCCTCTGCCTTCCCACACAGGCAGGATCTGGCTCTGTGGCAGCAGTAGGAGAGATCAAAAAAGATCTGTGTGGTCTAGAGAGTGTGTCTTGGTTTTCCTTTTTTATTTTGGTGAAAGTCTTGTGCACTCATAATACTCATCTTGCAGTAGTCGACTATATCTTTTAACATTTTGCTTTGCATATATATATCAGATACATGAGTGAGCACAGATATTAGACAGATTTGGTTACTAGGTGTTTGTCAAGTATTTTGGAGGTACTCACAAATTCCAAGAGTGGAAGAAAGAGGTGTATCACTACCTGCCCATCACGAGTTATTATTAGACATTTTTTTTAACCTATTGTGAGAAACAGTTTCTGATCCAGTACAGGAGTTTAACTATCTAGAATTAGAGTTTAACAGTTATATAACAGGCTCAGGAGAAGTTAGAGATCAAACCAGAATGACCTTCTAGTTCCATGCCGAAGTAATTGTACCATATGGACTTGCTATGCATAGGGCATTTCTTTTAGAACCTTACAGAAATTCTGTATAAAAAAGAATATTATCCCTCTAAATGCAAGAAAAACATTTGAATGTATTGAAAACATGACAGGTTCCCTTTTATAAAGGAAAAGTCAGAAAAATCTAGTTTTTAAGGTTTTGATTTATATTTCCTTAGTAGTTTAATTAGTTCCTCAGATTTGGAGTTGTCAGACCCAGCATTAAATGGAGAGAAATGTCTTTGCATAATGAAAGAGGGACAGTAACTGCAGTGACCTGGCCAAACTCCAGTTTAAATAATTACACATGCTTAAATAAAATATCTTTTGACTTTTCAGTTAAACAAAAACATCATTTATCCCCATCTGTCCTAAACTAAGGAACATTGCTAAAAAAGCTTTTGCATTTCATGTGAGTCAACTGTCTTTCATTGATGGGCAAAATGCATCTGAGCTATTAATGGGCGAGCATGTAAACAGAGGTTGATCCTGTGGAAATCAGTGGCAAAATTTCTTTTCACTTCCCCAAGTATCGGACTCCACTTACATTTCTGTGTCTGGTTTTGCCACCAACCTCACATGGAATCTTGTGTAAATTGCTTAACTGCTTCATACAAGAGCTTTTTTCCCCCTCTAAACTCGGTCTAGTAGTGCTTACAAATTGACCACAACCTTAGGTACTACTAATATGTACTGTATAAGGCCTCTATTTTAATATAATTATGATGAGCAGGGAAAGTAAAAGTCTCTTTGGTTTAAGGTTTTCCATTACAAGACTCAATTTTTCAGCTACTTATGTCAAATGGCCTGAGCACACTTATATTTTCCATGTGAAGAGGGACCTCAGCCTGAGGTCTTTTGGAAATTTCATCACAAACAGTGTGCATTTTTATTCCTATCTGTAAAGAGGTGCCCAGATTTGGCCAAGTAATGTGTTTCTTGAAACCTTAGTTCTTGTTTGCTCAGCAGTGACCCGGCAGAAATTGGCACTTAGGTTTCTGAAGATGCCATCTGCACTGGGCATCCTCTGTCCCAAGGCTACAGGAGAAGAACGTGACTTTCCCTGTAATTTCTCCTCCGGTTACCATGTACAGCTATGGCACAGCATCTAATAGCAAGGTCTAATATCCTCTGCTCCTGCTGTTCTTCCTTCTGCCACCCTAGCAATGAAGAGATGGAGGCAACCTGAGGGGAATGGGAAGGATGCAAAATTGAGGAACACAGGATGAGGGAAAATCTGCTCAAAGTGACTTACTCAGAGTCACAGAAGAATTCTGTGGCATGCTTGAGCATAAAATTTGCTTTTCCTAGAACAGTGTTATGATTGCTAGACGTGCCATGTAATATGGGATTTCCTGTATTATAGTATCAAATGCTGTGTTCTGCATTAAAACATACAGGTTATTAATTTCCCTTCATATTCCAGAACTACACAGTCATTGTAAAATCTGGGAATTCTACCAATAACTTTGATCTCTGCCTTCTCTGTGGGTTTTTCTGTGTTTCCTTCCTCACACTGTATGGGTAAACCCATTTCTGAGGACCAAAACGGGAGGTAACAGCACTCACACAGTCACAAGTAGGACTGATGTCACTGCTAGAGCAGCACAGGTCCTGACAAATGGACCTTCAGGAAAGCAAGTTGATGAATGAGGCAAAGGAAGAGAGTAAAGCTGAGCACAAACTGAAATACACCAGTTCTAGTTCTGGATCTGAAAGTGGTGAGGGGTTAGGAGAAAAGACCTTCTGGGGGTAACCCCTGCCCCTGGTGCAAGGATCAGGTGTGGGAAGGGGAATCGCAGTGGTGTCTCATGCTGAGTAGTTGGTTGTGAGAGCTTTAAGGTGTCCTGAAAGCAGGTAAGCCTCTCTGAGCAACTTGATCCGGATGGAGAAACACTCTTCACAAGGATTCTGGAGAATAAACTTTTGTGTTCAGGGCCAGTTTTGCTGATCCTCACCTTTTTTGTTCTACAGTTGATATGTCGGGGTGGTTTTGAGGGTCCCTGTCCCACTCTGGAGAGTATCCACTTGAGCTGATCCAGTGCTGTTCAACATGTACTGTAAAGCCAAAGCGAAAGCCATCATGCCGTGGCCAGTACCAGAACTGGTAAATATCAAGTACCCTGGATGCATCTGTCTTGTGCTGTGGTGGAACATGTCGTGGTCACTTCACACGCCCCAAACTTTGATTCCCAGGGGCTAACAGGCTCTGTGGTGGCCTAGCAAACATAGCAGACCACGTTACCTGTCGACAAAGGCTGCACTGAAGATGCCTTGTCTGTGTCCTGAACTGCAAGACCTTCTGCCATCTTCTGCACATGAAGATATGAGGCTGCATGTCGTGCTGCCTGTGCTGCCTGATGTTCTGGCTAACCTCCTGTTGCCTGTTCCTGGTGGCGACCATGTGTAAAAACTGCAAAATTTTGTTTTAAACAGCTTGATTGTCCTGCTCCTCCTCAGTATCCCTTCCCCTGTAGCATTATGTCTCCAGGCACAGCATCTCTGCACCATGGCTGCCGCTGGAGTTCCTCTCTCTGTGCCCCTCTCTGGCACCCTCATTAGAAATGTGTATAATTCTGTGTTTGTAATTAGTATATGCTGTTTGATGCCTAATTATACTATATGTTCTGGTCTGTCAAACACTATTCATCTGTTGTGTGAAAAACAGTTTAGGAATCCTGGCCTGACTTCTGCATTGGTCTTCCTCCTTTGAAGTGGGAAGATCAGAGTCACAGCTGGATCAGCACAGCACGAGCTCTTCCGACCCTGATCAGGGTGCCAGGTGTCAGCAGCAGTGCAAGATGGGCTCCTGTTCTGCAAACGTGGCTGGAGTGCTTCATGTCCCACAGAAGACAGCGATAATCCTTGGCTGAGACCTATGAGCAAGATGTATCAGAGCTGGCTGTATTCTTCCCTTCTTCCTTTCCTTTCCTCTTTTTTTCTATTTGAATTTTCTTCTTGCTCTTCAGCATTTTCTTTCAGTAGTGATGCTAGCTATCTTTTTCTTTAAGGAGAACTGTTGATATTCATCCATCACTGGAAAAAATACTTTGTACATAGGCCATGAGCCAGTATTTTGAATGGAAATCATGGTGTGTGGTACCGCAAGCTATTTTAAATCTAATGAGAAATGCAGGAAATCCTGCAATGAAATGAAGCTGACCTTGGTGACCATGACTGTGTCTCAGCTTTGCATATACTAGTGCAGTGTAAAATATATACAAGCTTGCTCTTAAATTGAGAGGCACAAATATTTATTCTACACGCTATTTTATAGAGAATTGGGAGCAAATAGCATTAAAAAAGCTTTACAGTCCCCAGCGCTAATATTTATTCTTTTGAATGTAGGAATATATTAAAAAAAGTTGAACCTATATAATATAATAAAAGGCTGAAGAAGTATTTTCAGCATTCATTTTCAGCATATATAACAGGGATAAACTGACCCTAAGACATCCTGACACCTTAGTTTATAGCATTTGGTGTTTGAATATGTTATTGACAGTTTTAGGGAGGAGGAAGGGGGAAGAAGATCTGAGAATTATCCAGTGTAACAGCAAGGATCAGAAGAAGATGGTCCCACTTGCCCACTCAGGAAAGCCTGCACTGGCATTAGACAGTGTAATAAATGATAGAATAGCCAGTGCAGTCATCAGGTTTCTGGTTCAAGGAGCTTGCCCTCTCATTTGGGTAGAACCCGTTCTCCTCAACATCACAAATGAAAAACCTCCCTTACCCTCCTGACAGCACGGTTAGCAGGACTCAGGCTACCCAGAACAAGGTACAATGATAATAAATGGGATTTGCCAAATGCAACGAGTCACTGACTGAGAAGTGATCCAGTGATGATGCAAGCTCACCTCATGCCCCTGACAGATGCATTAAAGCAACCTATCCTAGGAAAAGAAAACTGTGATGTGAAACTTAATCTTTCGGGTGTGTTAGAAATTCAAGACTGTCTCTAGGGAGTAATAGGAACAGGAGTGGATGCCATCCCTTGTCTCCCGTGTAGGCACTTGGCAGAAAATGAAGACGGTGCTCTTGTGTATCACAGTACCTGCCAACAATGGGATGGTGCAGAGACTTAGTGCACAGAGCACTTGGCACAGGACATCCAAACACACTCCGTCCAGGAGAGCTGACAGATTAAACACAGAAGTAGATGGATGGTGACATCAGATAAGTGTGACATTATGTTAACAGGTTGTGTTTCTGCCACACTTTGTTTACGTGGCTTATGTGAACTCACTCTTCTGTTTTCTAGAGAAAAGTACAAAGTTTAACATGGTTTGTAATGAAGCTTCTGCTCATGCAAAGAGAAAGCAGCATGTGTCACATGTTGAGGATTTTAAAAGCATGTATAATATGTAATATTAACCCACATATTGTGTGTGTATACGTATATGTATATGCATATACTTATAATTACATAAAATATATCTTAATACATATACATATGCATATGTTACAAACAAGGCTGAACAAAGGCAAATTGAGATGCTTCTGGTAAAAGCAGAGTTATCTTTTAAGGTTCTTCATTCTGCACACTACCTTGAATTACCTGGTTTTATATAAATCTATATATTTCTTTATATGTGTGCACATTAATGTATACGTACGGATAGATACAAGTATAATTTATATTTGTAAAGTCATATGAAAATAAGATATCTCTATATAAAATTGCAGCATACAGAAGTATGTTTTTTTTTTCTAGGTTTCCGATGTTGAAACACTTATTTTCAATAAATATTTCTTATTCTCTAATAAGATGCAAGGAAACTATTATACAGATTATTGAGCATTTCAAAAAGGCCCTGAAGAATCTCCGTCTCACATTACAGAATTCAACAATAATCTTTACTTGAATACACAAAGATTAAAAGGTTGAAAAATGGAGGTGGAGATAACATTCCATGAATATGCTTGTAAGCATCATGTTCATGTATGAAGCATCAGATTTATGCGCTGGCAGCAGGAACTATACGCATTCCCTAAGTATTCTCCACACCTTGAATCTGAAGAGAAGACACACAAAGACTATTTGCTGCAGAAGTCAAAAGAAAGAGAAAAAAGTTGCTGACCTGAAAGTTACATGACATCACTTGTCCATTTTAAAATATGCCTGTGAACCTCACCGGGAAAGGTCTCAAAATACATACCCCACTGCTTAAATTCTGTCATTCACTGTCGCATTGAACTTGCAAAACAAAGTACAGCTCACCGTGAGAGGTGGTGTGAGAATTAAGCTGCAGAAGTTTTCTTAGGAGAAAGTTAAAGAATCCCACAGGATACCTGCAAGGAGTTCAGTACCCCGAGTATATGATGTGTTCAGACCTTGGAAAAACTACCTATACTTGAGGCACAGATCAATACACTTACTGCTAATGTCAGCAACAGGCTGACATAGCAGGATATTTTGGCTGCTGATCTGATATATTCACTTATATCATTGAAATAGTATCTTGGCTTTCTCTACCTTTGGCTTCCTAATGGGAAAAAAACAAAAAGATGAGGACCATGAATCATAACAAGAATTGAAAATTTTGTGGTATCTATTATCACTTGGCTTGTTTTAACCAAATAATTTTAGAGAACCATGTCATGTTCTTGCCAGAAGACTTAAATGTTCTCTGAAGTCAATGACTCAGTCGTGTTTCTATGAGAAAGATTGTTTTGATGCTAACTCATTAGGGAGGATAAAGTCAACATACACATGGAGTTTAAAATTCTTGCTCTGAAGAAGTATACAGCTGACTATTTACTACCTTCGAATATGCAGGAATTGGCACCTCTAGAAAGAGCTAATCTATTTAACTGCCTAGAATAGGATTTAGGGAACTTAACAAGAAGCCTTATTTGGAGATACTGGCTTTGGTCCACATTCTGCATCATGTGCAGCTAAGTCTTCTGGTTCAAGGTGAAAGGAGATAGATCACAGTCAAGTTCTCACACTCGGTTATGCCTCACTAACATTAGAAGAACAAACTGGGATTTGTGAAAATCCTTACTGGGTCTTACAAGGTCCAGAAATCTTAATTATCCCCTCTTTCATCCCAGCTTGCTCTTCTGCACTCAAAACCCATCTATCCATGACAGCAGGCATGTATTAAGATGGTTTATCATAAGGAGATGAACTGCTTTCCATATTGTGGTATATGGCTTTCTGGTTCTATGTCATATGCAGTCAACCATCATCACAGATTATTCGTTGGGAATTGGATTTTGTCTGGAAAAGTATAACTGTTCCTCAAATAAATCTGTTGTCTGTGTCTGCGATGGCTTAAAATATATGGAAAAGTGTATGGGAGAGTAATTCACTGTGAATTCAAGGAGGGAGGAGAAGTAGAAAGTTCCTAAAGAGACCAGACATCATGTGAAGGTGCAGGAGGAGAGGAAAGGGATGGTGACTACGCTCAGCTGACTTGGACAAAGGGAACATGGGACCGGAAGCGTCCTCCAAACTTACTGAGTACAGTGAGCAACCACATCATACAGTCCCATTCATAAACTCTGGAAATTCCACCATAAACCTGCTTCCCTAGTATGTAACTAAAATAGGATCTTTCTCACACTGACAGTTATAGCCACAGAAAAAGGCATGCAGGATTTTTCCACTTTCTTGTTCTTTTGTTTGTGTGTGTCTGTCTGAATGTCAAGGTATAATACACCTCTGATCTTTTCCAAGCCTCAGTTATGCTTCATACATAACACTAACAAATATAAACTATAATGATCAGAGAGGAGTCATGATGCATTGATGACATTTGCACTGCTTTACTTTTCATCATCTCCTGTACCAGGAAAACTTCATAGTGTGCTGCTGGCCACAGTATGCAAAGGCCGCCTCTGTGTTTTGTCTGGTCTAAAAGACCACACTCAGGAGCCTAAAATATTATACATCTAAATGCCCTGTGAAGAGCTACTTGGCTGAGCTTTCTACTTGCTTTTGCAGCTGCACAGTCCTGGCACACAGCTAAGCGAGTGGCTTGTGGCTGTGGCTGAGAAATCTTGAATGGACTGAAGGAACGGGGAATTTCACGCTGCTGCCATGGGAAAGTGTCGGGCTCTCCACGATGACCCTCCTGTGTGTTGGCCCCCTGTACTGGATTATGTTGTTTTTACTATTGAAATGTCACTACTAGGAGATTTGAGAGCTGGTTTATAAAGCGCAGTATTTAAACCCTGCTTTGGCTTAACATTTGTCAATGTCATACTGCAGCCTTCGGCTGTAGAACTGAGGGACTATTTGCAGTTTACTGCAAGCCACTGAAATGCTTTCAGGTTTGTAACCACAGCAAAAACTTTCTATTTCAGATATGGTCAACTATAAATTCACTGGCAACAGAAAGCTCACTTGTTTGACATCCAGAATGCTTCCCCTCTGAGATAATAAAAACGCTTTGAGGTACGTTTCTTGAAACCTTGACATTTGCTTCATTCTTTATGATTTTATAGAGGGTTTGTGTACTTTTAAAGCACACAGAGAATTTAAAGCTACAGCATTGTGAAAAAGTGAGGTTCAGTGCACATTAACCTGGGAGTCAGGGGACACAGGGACAGCTCTCACCTTTGCCTACAGCCTTGAGTAAGTTATCTCTTTCCTTGTTCCTTATTTTCGGCTGTAATTAATACGGCTATGTTGATGGTTATCTTTTCGTTGTCCTTGCAGACCCAAGGGAAGCATAGTAACAATTGTGACTATTTTTATGATTTTAAAAATATGAAGCTTTTGATTACTTCCTTTGAAAATGGTGCAAAGCTTTAGGTTTTGCTGGTTTAACAGTAACAAGAACTGCTGAGTAAGTCTCGGCCTTGAATGAAGGGCAAGAAAGCACTCATTACTCTGAAATCTTTCTATGTGGACTAGACCTACAATTTTGCACAGCATATTTCTGGTGTGTTTCCTTTTTTATTTTTCTTTTCTTAATGTGGCAACGGTAAAAATAGCAAATCTGGGGTTATCTTCATATTCTCTCTGGTAACAACTGAACCATGGTGACAATACTGGAAGCTCAAAGCCTTGGAAGATCTCACTGGGATAATGCTGGGACCCTTCCAAAGCTGGCGAAAGTCAACAGGAGTTTTTCCATTGACTTAAATGGGTTCTAGATTACATAGACTATGTTTCATTTCACTGTATATTTATGAACAAACTAGCAATTAAGGGCTGGCTTTACGAAGAATGCATGCCAAGCATGCTACCAAGGACTTACTAAGTACAAAACCACCCGTGTGAAAAAGTGGATATCTTTTTCAGAAGAGTCAGTCAAGTGACTGAAATGACTGTCTCTGCAAATGAGAATATGTTTTGCAGGTATGTTAGCTGTGAGTTCATGCAAAACAATAACAAATTTAAAAAAAAACTATGGGCTAAGTGTTAGTACTAACAACAAACCAAAGCATTCTGCTTTGTAATGATACAGGCTTTTTGTTGCCTTCTGTCTGGGGCTCTAGAGGCTGCGGAGAGGAATATGGTACAAATGTGGCAGTCAGAACCTCCTCATCTCAAACATGATTAGCTGACTTTGTGCATGACCTTCAGGTTGAAGCTACAAAAGGGCCATTCAGTGTCAGACCTTAAGATGTGAACAGTCCAGAGAGTTTTTGGATGATTTTCTGGGCTATTAAGTCTACAATCTGCCTAGGAATAATTACAGCTCATCCATTCGCTGTGCTGCACTTACCTTGTCAACACTGTTCTTTATGCACACCTGTGACATTGTGACAGGAAACAGGGGATGGAGATTAACCCCTCCTCCTCTTTCCCAGAACAAAACATTGCAACCGCTTGACCTCTTCTACATCTCACTGCCCTGATGTGAGTTTCAGAAACAATGCTGTTCCGCACTATCTTTTACCAGTGACCTGGGATCCCTGGAACCCATCACTCGCTGCGCTCACTCCAATGACTTGAGAACCTGAGTATTTCTTCCTGTTGTTCCCCTACCTTCTTTGTCCTCTTGCCTCCTGCACCTACTTATCAGGTATAGATTCATCCCATTACCAGATTTTGTCAGGACTTGGCAGAATCCATTTCAGAGTTAAAAAGAAACTGTTTCTATGGGCAATACGAAAATTGATTGTCAGCTACTCCCTTCAGTGTCTCAAGTGTTTGATGCAGGATGGCAACTCATGTGTTTTGAGAGTGGGAGGGCTCTGGGAATTGTCCTACTTCCTCCTGCCTCGAATGTGGTTAGACTAAATCATAGGGCGTAGAGAATGAAACGCCAGCTGTGCTGCAGTACTGCACAACGGGAACAGCACCCACAGCTGCAGTCCTCAGTTTTGGCGACAATGTGAGGCGCGTTGAGACAAGCAGATTTTGCCTCGTTATTCTAAGAGCAGCCCTGCCCTGCTGATGTACTCTTGGACACAGTTCTATTTCCAGAGAGCTGAATTTGAAAAAGAAAGTCCAGTGAAAGCTAAAATGCTCCTGGATAGGTCAGATCCCAAAAGATCTGGTTATTTAAAGATTGACCTTTACAGTTGCAGATCAGAGTCTGCACTACATTTCAATAACACTTTTTTTCTGAAGGTAAAAAAAATTTTTCTCTCTTTCTCCTGGATTCGTGCCTCATTATACTCAGTAAAATGAGAAAAATAAGACAGCTAACATGGAGATACTCCCAGCATCTTACTAAGCAGAGAGAAAAAAAAAGATTTTCTCCATCAATATAGACACTTTTGACATAGGATTCCCAGCCCGCTGGAAAGGACCAGGCTGGCATGAGAGAAAATACAGCTCTGCATCCCATGTTACAGGAGATCTGCACTTCCAAAGAAGGGAGCTGTGAGCAAACAGCAGCACACCACAAATAGTGCAAAAAGTGTAAGTGTGGTACTGAGGGCTGTTGTCCAGCGGATTTGTATTTGTGTGAGCTGCAGGACTGCAGTTGTCCATTGTGTTATGGCTGTGGCAGAACTGTTTTCAGAAATGGCATCAGCAAACGTCTTTGAGACAGGTTATAGGCTGAATATCAGTCCTTCTGGACTATAACACTTATGGATTATGTAACACACCTTTCTGAGAGGATCTTAGGAATCTGTTATATTTTGGATATCTGAGAATATTAATAAATCATATTTATATAGTACGTATATAATATATAAAAATATATAATACATAGAATATATTTTTTTTTAAAGACAGAAGTTACTAATTGCAGCTTAAGTTAATAGAAATTTTTTATCCTGCTAGTAGGAATGACATGGATACTTATAAATTACATTAAAATTTGGAAGATCAGAGATGGATTGTTCATATTTGATGGCCTATTCTTGTTAGTGCGATGTGCATTGAAGCATATGATGGAAGACTGGAGCCATCCTTCTGGACTCTTACTCCCTATAAAACCTATGTCACTATTTCTTCCAAGGTTCCTCAAGTATAGCAAGGGGAACACAGAACCTTCCCCCATCTGTCAAGGTGTTGCATGCAAACTTGGGGAAGATCCAGCCATGCAGGATCTCCCATGAGGGAGGACAAATGTACCATCCAGTCCATGGTGTACTATCAGGATTAAGAGAGCTAATATTTAAGGGAGACTATACATTTGCAGACTCATGTCAGGAATTCATGGTTGCTCCTCATGGTTTGAGGCAACAGCAACAGCTAGAGGCACCCTCCAAGGACTGAACCCCATCTGTGCAAACACATTGCTTGAAGCTGTACAAAGACTACTGTCAGCCTGGTGGAATAATGTTTGTGCATGCGTTACAGATGAGGAAAGGTCATGCACGGTGTCTGCAAGAGACCAGATAGCTGAGCCCTTGCCTCTGAGCATCACTCCTGTGCCTCCAGATAGAAATACTGTTACTGCGTTTATTTATGCCTCTTTGTGGTCTACACGACAAAGTGGTAGGACCCTGCTCCCTTTCTCTGCTCTGAGAAATCATGACTTTTGGGTTTTTGTGGTTTTTTTTAATTGGACTAGAGTCAATAAGCTGGGTAGCTGAACAGCAGGGGGGCTGCTTGTTAGCCTCTGGACTTGGGATTTTACAGCAGGTTGCTGAGGCAGTGATGTCCGAGTGCAAGGTGAGGACCGTGAGTCCTTCTGGGATGCTGCGGAAGGGCTGGCTCCTTCCGCGCTGTGCGGGGAGAGAGAAGCTTGGCACAGCAGCATCTGTACTGCTGGTTGTGTGCAGCACAGCAGCAAAGTCATTGCTCTTCCCTGCCTGGGTTTCTGGCCAAAAGAACTAGTTGGTTACTGCATATTGGAGCCTGGGAGCAGACTATCACATACACAGTGCAGACAGTTGAAAGATCAGGACTTTTCAGCAAAATAGAATAAATTGAACTGACAGTACGAGTATCTTTACTAATACTCTTATTGTCCCAGAAGTGGAACTATTTAAACCCATCAGACTGAATGCCTCAGAGATCTAGATTGAACTTGACTCTTTGTGGAGGCAGAGATAAGGGAGCTCTATTAGCCACCACTTTGTCCATCCTCTAATTAGCTTCCACGGTTTAGAAACATTTACTGATTTTCCTCTGGTGAACCTGAAATTCATCAGAATTTTTACTCAGAAGCAACAGACCCTTATGCCAAAGCTGCCAGCAGCTCACAGAGGCTGTAAAACCTACATTCTCTATATGAGGCAGAGCAGGGACACAAACCAAGCCTATCATGCCCTGGGAAAGTGCCCCAAGCAGCAGTCTGTGAATCCGGCAATCTCTCTGAAAAGCAATTCCTTCTAAAGGTTCACAAACACTTCTGCAGAAAACTTGTGTTGAACATGGCAAGACAGTATGGAAAATTTTGGTTATAACAAATCATTTTTTCCCAAAGTTTCATGGAAAAATTCCTGGACTGCTCTATATTAGGTATTAAGCCCACTCTGGTCAGAGGAGCAGCTTTACCAACAAAAGAAGTAATATCTACAAAGTGTTGTCTGCAGTCTGTTGGACTAGTGACAATAACTATGCAAAACATTACTGGAGTCCCTGGCAAAGGAACAGCCACAATTTACTGGCTATAAGATTCAAGTCAGGGCAAGATGAATAGCAACAATGATCTAGTGAGTAGGTTACTGCCTTGTGATGCAACAGAACAGGGCTCAACTCTTGGCTTAACTTCAGACTTTTTTGTTACTTTGGGGAAGATACTTAAATCTTTCCTATGTCATAGTTTTCCACCTGTAAAAAAAAAAGATAATGATACTTTCCTACATCAACAGGGATGCAGAGAAGGTAAATCCACTGATGACTGCGAAGCCTTGAGGTACTGCAGGAGGGAAGGTCTAGACTGGGAGATGTTAAATTCTGTGTCTTCCAATTAAGGAAAGAGAATGTAGAAAATATTTTCTAAAGACATACTGCAAGGTTATTTTCCCCTCTCCCAAATGTGACATGAAGAGAGATATTTCTACTCTTTTACTCTTCTCTATTCCTTTTTAAGTACATTCTTTCCTTCCCTTGCAGGCAGATGCAGACATACAGCAAAGCAGATAATGTCTAAAGCATATGACGTTCCTGTATTGATTGCTTCAGGTCTGATCCGATGGTTTTCTGACATTGAAATTGTCAGAAGTTTTATGTTTGATTTTATAGTGCTGTTTCTGAGAATTGGATATTTCACCTTGACCCTCCAGATCCTTCAGAACAGTCTATAAGATCTGCATGGTGTGGGAGGGAATGTTTCTCACAATCTTTGTCCTTTCCAGGAGTTATTTTGTGTGACGTTATGCTGGTGGATTTGCTGTCACATTTTCTCTGCTAAGGATTTGCACATTTGTTTTCATGTAGGAAAGCAAACAAAAAACACTCATTTCTGGAAGATAAACATTCTACTTATCAACTTTTGGAGTGTAGTTTCCTTTGAAACTCAGTTTAAAGAAACAGATGAAAGCTAAATGCAGACAAACTAGACCCAGCTAAGTTAATGTCCTTTTTCTTCCCTCTGAAAACCAATCGTCTTTTCAGTTAAATTCTCCCTTTGCAAATTGCTTATATTTTACTTCACAATGGGATTAATTTGACTTGACTCTAGTCACTGAGTGTTCAATTTTCTCTACATAAAGTCAGGCACCTCTGGAGGATGAATCATTTCCCATGACAGAGGACGTTAGGCTCTGAAGACACCTGTTGCTCACGTTTGACTGCAGAGGAAACCTGGATGACTTATTTAGGCTAGTTTCCTGGTTTTCAGATAGGCAAAGTTAGACAAAGAATCCATATAGTTGTCATCAATATGTGTGCACACTTTACTTTTAAATCATTGCATGTAATTCTCTGAGTCTTTAGACTTAGTTTGAAATAGGCATTCCAAAATTTAGGCACCTAAAACACTAGGCTTTTTTTGAACTGTAATACTTCTTACCTACAGGAGTCAGGTACTTTCTGAAGAAGGGATTTGGCTCTGACTTTATTTGAGCAGCTGTCTTGAGCAGCTGTGTTGCTGATGTGGTCTGTCCTCAATTACTGTGTGTCACACTGATCCCTCTGCCATATGCTGCCTTTTTGGGTGAGAAAGCCACATGATAGATGGTTAATAGCTTTCAGAGTCATCTTTTAGGTGAAGTTGTGTGATATTTCTATTATTATTTTTTTTTATTTAACCAGAACCAGTCACCCTTTACCTTCCCCCTCCGATACTTGCAAAGCCTGGAAGTGGGTTCTGCATCCCCTCAGTGCAGGAGGTTGTGTTACCACATCCACGTGGTGCAGGGTTTGTCTGTTTGTCTCTCCCGTACTGGGTGCACTGCTCACACCGGCTACTGAGCTACTACTTTACTCCTTTTCTCAGTTACCCTAGAAATGAATGGAGATTTGAGCTGGGGTTTCTCACTCTTTTTTTTTTTCAGTGGAAATAGGGAGGCCATCTCAGGGACTGGCATTTCCCTGTCCCTTCCTTCCCCAGCAGCATCTTGGTGCTGATTTGGATGGTGAGCTGGCTGCAAGGTTTGCACGAATCTGTCACTAAGTCTCAGGGCCAGACCCTAATAAGACCTCCTAATGGCACCTAATGGCACCTTCCAAAGTAGCTGCAGTCGTCAAAGGAAATTAGAATCATGGGAGTAAAAGAAGACTGTGCAGGATGGCGAGTTTTGCTGCTTCTAGAGATAAGATTTAAACTCATTTGTGGGATGGGGGAAAAACATGGTATTCTCTTCATTTTGTTCTGTTTTGACATTCGTAAGGCTCCAGTCACCGTGGCATCTAGGCATGACAGATACCTGTGTCAGCAGGATGTGCATCAAAGGAAGTTTTTTCTAATGGATAAACCTGATATCAAAGAACTGAAGAAACTGAACCAAAATTTACAGGTGTCCTTTGCTTTGATCATTAATTAAAATGTGACTTATACTCACAGTGTCCTTATTAGAGGACTTGACACAACAAAGCATCTGAGGTACCTGACTATTTCTTGTAGTGCTGTGAAAGGCAGGTGTTCATTCCCGGGAAAGCTTTGAAGCTAAAAATAAAATAAAATTAAAATTAAAGGATATTTCCAAGTACATAGTAATCATCTTAATACTTACATTTGAGGGGGTTTTGTGTGTGTGTTAAATACTGACAGAACTCCTGGCTGGAAAGGAATGCAGACAATGAGGTAAAGTAAAGCCTTGTAAGTCATTTGAGATCAATTGTCAGAGAATGCATCTCAGCCGTGTCATTATCAGATTAATAGCCAAGTTCCAATTTAAGCTGGAATTATTTGGATAACAGAAATCAAAAGGAAAGTTTTTGCAAACAATTTGCCTTGAAGCAAAATAAAAGTATCAGACATAGGATTTTTTGTGATTTTCACCACACCCCTTGAGATTCCATGCAGACTAGATGGCTTCACAGGCAGACCACGAGAGAGAGCTAACCCCAGCACCCTGGGTTATTGCAGCCTGAAGCATAGTGTGGATCAGGCCATCTGATCTCTCCAGCAGCCAGCCCAGACACTAGAAACCCAGCCTATGGGCGGTAATGGGCCGTATGGCAGCCATATGTGTTGATCATGCAGAAAAGCTAGCTTAGGCTAGAGATTTGAGGATGTCTTCTTACAACAGGTCGTTTGGCAAGTGAGCTTTCCTGCAGCTTTTATCTCTGCTTTGCTTTCTATGGCAAACTTTGAAAAAAATCTCCCAGCCTTGCCATTTTCTTTTGCCTCCTACTCACTTTGTTTTCCATCCATTCATCTTCCTCTTTTATTCATCTTTCATAATCTCATAACTTAATATTTAAGTTTATCTCGTTTGAAACAGCATCGAACGTGCCTGGGGTTGAATCAGCTTTTAAAGGCAATTTACATGTAGCAGATAGAAAGTGCCAGAAGAATCCCGCCGCTCTACTCAAATATTTAGTGACTTCTTAAGCACTAAACACATTTTATCTTCCCCTGTCCTGCTGTGACCCTATAAGTTTCCCTAGCATTTCATAAATGTATTCTGCTCCGTGAGTGGTTGTTGTATCATCCAGTCTTTATAAGATGTTGGGGTGAGGGGACTCAAAATCACACAGGAATTTCATTTGCAAGAGCGTTATCTCCTTGTGAGGTGTCACACTGTGCTGTGACCCTGAGGTGTTAGCAGTTACCAGTGAGTGCTGTCTGACTTCCAGTGCAATGGCTGAGCATCTGCCTGGTGTCCACCCCCGAATTCATGGTTTTCTGGAGGGAGTGAGGTGTCAGAGGACAGGATCCTCCAGCTGTCAGTTCCTCCATAATCTACAGGTACTATGGATGCTAATGACAACCTCTTGTAGACTCTTCCACCCCTCAAATGTAGAATAACTGAATGATTTCTGCAGCTCTGGAGAGATCCTGTTCACTCTGTACTGTCATGGGTGCAGTGGAGGTGTGGGAAAAGGCAGCATGTCATCAGGTCTGGTCTGTTCCAGCTTAGAAGAGGAATCCCCTGGTTTCTATTGCTTCCAGTCATGGGGGCCAGCTCCCCATTTGGTTTAAATCTTGCTTTAATTTATGCCATCTGAAAAGCTAGTCCACTCATACTATACCACGTAACAATTAAATCAAGGATTTAAAGACTAAGCCTAGAGTTTTGCTCTATGAAATGTGTTTCACGTTAGGTTCACCAGGCTGATTTCTGTAATTCAGGACTTCTGTGAAACACCCCAGGCTGAAAAGGATGACAACGCATGCACAAAGTCAGTAAAAGACTAGCATGCAAGGCAAATCACAGGTGTTTCTGGCTGACTTTCTCTGAGCAGGGTGACCCTGTGAAGTCCTGTGTCACTGCAAGTGGGATCTACCACATTGCACATCTCTTGGTAAAGCCCATAGGACAGCCACAGCTGTGGTGCACTCTTCCTGGAGACCTGACAACCTCCGTACTCATCAGAGAAGATTTCTCCATCAGGGTTCAGGTTCTGATTTAGCAGAGTAAGTGTCTCCAGAATATGAGCACATTCTTTTATTTTCCTTTTTCCCCCTCTTTTCCCTAGTGTAAGAGAGCACATCTTCTAATGTCAGATACCATTTTTTACTTTGTCTTTGTCATTGGTGTTCCACCTGTAAGTAGATAGGTCATTGATACATGTATATATATTCTGTATTGAGTTTTAAAAAATGTGTGTAGAACGGACCATTGACATTTTTAGCTGTAACATATTTTCACCAAATGTGTTATGCCCATTTATATATATTGTGTCCTCACTCCTTTTCTAGTTAGCAGCTTAACTTGTTATTTGTCAGTAAGTACCCTTGAGGAATATTTCTGTGAAATATTAAAAGCTTGCAAGTATACTTAAAACTATCAACTAGCTAGATGAATGACATGAAGAGTGAATCAGCAAAGCCATCCAGAACAGCAGACTTGTGAGGATAAACCTGTTCATCCTTTCCAGGAAGAATGTCCTTGATTTCTATTATCATTAACATCTGCACTCTTCAATTCAGATCATATGCCTTTAAAGAAATGTAAATTAACTCCATATTCCTGGACATTCATTTCTAAACATGGACTGTAGAACTTTACCCACTGTGGCAGAGATGCAATATCACCCAGTTTACTAATGACCTAACAGTCTGGAATTTGAAGAAAGAGAAAGTGTAGACACTATCCGTCTCCACTTACTCATCCCAAGACCTTAAAAGAGAAGACAGTCACCTCCTATTTGCACAGCTATTGCTGATGTGAGACTTATTCCATGACTTTTAGATTCCTCTTTATCTTCAAAATCTTAACACAAAAGGATTTGCCAGGGAAAATATCCCTAAGAGAAATTATTTTGATATTGCATTGTAAGGAGACTAATTCTACCATTGAAAGGAACTAAAGAAACGGAAAAACACTGAATGTCAAAGTCAGATGCAGCCTTAGGTGTCAGGTGGAAAACAGAAGAGCAAAGCTCCCTCTTCTCTGTTGATCTTTGGCTTCATTGTTTATGATCTTCTGTGAGTGACTGTTACAGATGTGGCTTATTTCGTTGTTGGCTGTTCCATGAAATACTGATTATTCCAAAGATCTTTGTCAGTAAATTTCCAAGAAGTCATTAGCCAATGAAGATATGTGTTTTATTCTGGAATCATCGCTATATCTTTATATATATAACTGAACACTTGATCTATCTTTTCTTGGCAGGCACTGAGAGAAGGGCTGTATCAGCCCTGAAAAGAGAAGACTTCAGGGGAACCTAAGAACCTAATAGCTGCCTTCCAATACCTGAAAGGAACCTACAGGAAGGCTGGGGAGGGACTTTTTACAAGAGTGTCCACTGATAGGACAAGGGGAAATGAGTTTAAGTTGAAGGAGAACAGATTTAGATTAGATTTTAGGAAGAAATTCTTCAGTACGAGGGTGGTGAGACTTTGGAATAAATTGCCCAGAGAGGTTGTGGATGCCCCCTCCCTGGAGGTGTTCAAGGCCAGGTTGGACGGAGCCTTGAGTAGCCTGATCTAGTTGAGAGGCGTCCCTGCCCATGACAGGGAGGTTGGATTAGATGATCTCTAAGGTCCCTTCCAGCCTATGCCATTCTATGATTCTATGATTCTATGTAACTTACATATCCCCCTTCCAAGAATTGTAAGAGAGGGAAAGTCTTAAAAAGAAAAGCTGTGAAAGAAAAAATGGTGCCTGATTTAGAGTGAATACATCCCTAAAATCACAAAATTGGCCAGGGACATAATCTGGGATAGATTGATTATTTAATGAGGAGTTAAAGAATGGCCTTTACTCTGATTTGCTAAGTTTTGTTGATGGGGCCAAGAGCTGTTGGTAGAATTGTTTAAAAAACACTGAGCAAAGGATTTAGGTGAAATTCAGCTCCATACTGAACACCTGGCACCTATGCCTGTGAGGCACAGGCTCTGCCTGTACAGAGGCAGCAGGGCAGATTTGTTCATCGTAAGTACAATTAATATGTGTGTGTGCGTGTGTGTGTGTGTGTCTGTATGACTTTTTCTGCAAGACTGTTACAGGCATGGCTGTAACAGGTGGCATTATGAAATCTTCAGTATTTCAAAGCTCTGCGTCAGTGTGTGTGACCCATCTAGAACTGGTGGGGTACAACAGTGAAAACCACATAAAAATGAAATAAAAAACTCGTGAAGTATAACCCAAAGGCCTTTAAGCTTGACTATAAACAGCAAGAATCATACATTTATTTGTGTATGGATCTGTAGCTGTAAATTGCATGTGTGTATTTTGGTTTTTTTTTTCAGACAATCAGGTTTTTATGGATCTAACTCATGAGCAAATGTGGAAGGATGTTCTTCCTGCCACCCTTCAGTCACCCATGATACTTTAATTATCAATTTTCTCTCTATTTCTCCATCAATTTCTGGAAAGAACACTTGCTTTTATACCTGTCACAGGATTATTTGCAAAACACTTCTGGCATTTTTCTTCTGGAGATATATAGCATGAGTAGAACGAAGTTTACTAATTTACCATTGCTGCAAGCAACAGTTTGTTTTTTTTTTTCTTTTTGTCAGAATTCCCCCAGCACATTCACCAATCAAAATTCAGATTCATCAAAGGACATAATGGAAAACTATAGGTAAATAATGTGACTGGCAAGAATTACTACTTCTTCACGAATCAGGGCTCAATATCTTCTTAGAAGATTTTTCTTGGCAAGCCTAAGCAGCTGACTTCAATACAGGAGTAACTGGATGAGATTCTATGGTTTGAATTAGATGCAGACTAGATGATCTAATGTTTTCACTCTAACCTTTGCATCTCTTAGATGGGGATAAGTCATGTGAGTCAGGCTACTTCTACATAAACGTTTTTAACCATAACATCATTTTTTGTTGTGTTAGGCCTTCTCTGAAGAACTCTGCCATTATTACACTGATCTGGAAAGCCAGAATTTTGCTTTACAGATATTCGGTTGAGCAGTGTTGCTAGGAAGGTTACAGCTGAATTTGATAATAGCTGTTATGGACTTTTTTGTACCCTTTGTAATCTAAATAGCATAATAATTCTTGAAAGCAGTTGAAGATTGTGGTAACTGAGGATATGAACATATTTTTGGATTATAGTTGTGCTTTTCTGGTTTGAAGCTGTCTGTCAAAGACTATAGAGAACATGAACATGTAATCAACCAGAACCATAAACAAAAATCCCAGCCCAACAGCCACATGGAAAAACAGCCAACTGCAGTCTGGATTACCACAACTGTCAACAAGATTTCCGTTCAGAAATCCTCTTTTTGGCCTGTCTTCTAATACTATCACTAATGGAAGGAATGCTCTTAAAGAAGGCAAACTCCTTTATATAGTTGCTTTTGATCACATACCAAGTAGAGTTTCAACCAGAGAAAACGAATAAACATCTGTAGGAATTTGTAAACAATTACAGCATGTTTTTTCTGCCTCTCTCTCTGTCTGTCTCAATACAAGTGTATGTGGACACTCATAACTTTTTCAGATTTGTTTAATATTAAAATATTATCCAGTGACATTTTGCAGTTGCAGAACTTTTCAGACCATGTTGCAAATTTTCTCCAGAGATTCAAAATTATGCAGCTGAATTGTGTTGCTTCATTCTGACTTGTCAAATGGTGTGTCAAGTTTTCTTATAGCATCTCTTACAGTAGAAATCTCTGCACTTGCAATAGTTGCAGAAAAAGGTGACAGAACACATATATGGCTTATGATTGCTCTGTTTGGGCTATTTACAGAGGGGATTAGGGAGAGCTTTCTCAACACATAGCTTTAAAGATACTACTTAAAGAAAGTTCTTGACTTTTATTCAGAATGCCAAATTACACCCAAACCTCAATTGTTTAGATGCTGGCTTTGATCTTCAAAAATGCAGTTTACAGCAGTGGAAAAGCAGAGATATAGATTCAGATTCACTATTAAAACGTTTGACTGGTGGTTCTTGATTTGGTGAAGAACAAGAAACAAAACTATAAAGTTAGAAAAAAAACCCCCAACAACCCTGCAAAAAATGTATAAAAATCTGTTCCAAAATTGAGTGTTATTGATTACCTAGTTCAAAGCACAGGTGGTTTTATTAATGGCACGTCATGATAGCTGGAACATACTTCTTTTATTTAGTAGGTGAAACGAATCACTGATTCTCTTATTGCTCTGGTCTGTCTCTATAAATTCAAAGCTGTGAAACAATGCTGCTATGGCTAGTACTCTGAGCATGGCCTGCTAAATCCCATGTCGTCTACCTTTTATAGTTACTTGTACATAGAGACCTGCTGCAAAATCAGTCACCTCCATTTATGTGCACCATAACACTTCTGTTTTTATATAAAAGCTGCAGTTTGAAAAGTACCAATATTTGGATAACAAGGCTCATATACTGCAATGGAAACATGAGGCTGTCTGGCAGTTTTCACCAGATGACCAGGCTTTAAACTAGTGGCTGCTTCTACAATGGATTTTTTCAGTTCTGGAAACTCAGCTTGAAAAATGGACCAGGCTCTGCAACTGCTCTCTCTGTGAGGAGCACGCACTTGCATGCTAATAATTTGGATCAGGGGTATGAATCTGATAAACTTGTTCTACAGTAGCTCCAGGAACAATTTTAAATGACTCATCCTAACACTGACGCTAGAAATGGCCTTCTCAACACTGATTTTAAATAATGATCTCCCCTGATGCTCAGTGCCTAGCCTGCCCACAGCAACATCAGTTATTTGGAGACTGCTGCAACCCTCAGTCCACTGAAGTTGTGAAGAAAGTCTTCCTTCCCTTCAAGGATCTCTTTGCCAGGTGCAAACAGCTATGGCAGGCAGATAACAGGAAAAGTACCTCTCAATATCAAAATGAAGTTTTATTTAATGTGCTCTAGGATAAACATTGCATTAAAATGTTAGTATGAGCAAATTTCTCCAAACAATTGTGAAGACACAGACAGAGATGCATAGCAGTTGCTTTTGCCACATCATCCCAAAATAAAGAAAAAAAACCCCATAAGAATACCTCCCTCCATTTCTCTCTCACCCACAAATTACTGCGTAGGTGACCCATTTCTAATACTAGCCTACATCTGGACACTTTAGGTTGTTTTCCTATACAGAAATGTGTGCTTTTTCTCAGGAGTTGTGAGTTTTGCTGAACTAATGCCAGAATGAACATTGATACCAGGTGCCTGCTCTGGCAGAATCCAGTATCACACCTACAGATAAAGTGTAAAATTACATGTGTCATGCCCAAGCACCACAAATTATTCTGCCCTTCATCTCAAATAACATGATAACTCCTACTTTGAGACTTCAGACAATTTAGCCTTGGCAAAAGGAAAGCTTTTCATAGCCAAGCACATCAAACCTAATGCATTTTACTGCACCAGAGGGGTTGACTTTTAAAGAAAATGTATTGCCACATTGAATATACCTTTGGTTTATAAAATAAAACACACTGTCCTGGGCAATTACAGAGATAAACAGTGTTTGGCTAGTTTGGAAGGAACCACAATGCTCTCCCACTTGCTGCTGAAGGCTCAGGTATGAAGGCAATGCAGATACAAGCACATGAGGGCTCGTGATGAGAGAAACAGAAGGTTAGGAATGACAAAGTCCTCTCCTCTGAGATTTCTGACTCTTGCTAAAGTGTCTGAGATGTCCCTACTTTTTGCCCGTTGCCTGAAGACTGTTGAGGATTTCAGAGGAGCAGAGGTCATGGCTGGTAGCACCACACAGCCATTGGAGAGGAGGGCAATGACTCTTGAGACCCTGCAGGCCACTGCTGCTATTCCAAAACCACAGGAACTGGGTGGGCTGGCGGGAGGTCTCTGGACATGTTCCCAGATTAACTATTCATGTTCAATGTGTAAAAAAAGAAATAACCACCTCTGCTACTGAGAGCGAAGTGACTGCTCCCAAAGGACTATTCTTGCAACTAGTCTCTAAAACCATCACTGCAATATTTTCTCATAAACATTTGCATGAAGAAGTTCTTAAGTCATGCAGAGCAATGTCCTTTTTCATACAGAAATGCAGGAGTTTGAACAGAGGAATGGATTTGACCTCAAAGAACAGAGGACTGTCAGCAGAGATCAGATGAAAATTTACATATTACTGAGATCAAAAGAGTAATTTCCTGAAGTTTTTTTTAATCCACTTTCAGGCAATGGCAATAAGGTTATTCAAGACTTCCTACTTCGAACTGTTTGGTGGAATAACAAGCTGACTTTTTTTTTTTTTTTTTTAAATTTATGGACTAAATAGTTATTATGACAACTTCTATCTTAACCTCAGTTTCATTTTGAATTTCTGAGCTTTGTGCATTTTGCTGAAAAAAAGAGTAGGGAAAATGTTGGCAATTCTAAAATAAGTGGCTGCTTAGCATATCATTGCTAATATGGAACTGGCCTGGTTAAGGACATAAATCTTTAAGGACAAAGATAATCATCTTTATAGCTTTCAAATTCCTTATTAGCGTGCAGATAGTATTACTGTAAATTCAAGCTGCATATTATGAGCCACACATTTTTAGCTGTTTGAATTCATTCTCTGAATATTTAGTAAGATGATGAAGGGAGGCGAATGGCATCTCCCCAGCTGGACACAGTTCCAGCTTAAGCAAGACGATAAACTTCTAATATGAAGATGGAACTTATGGATGCTGGCCAGAACAAAATAACATTTCACGAGTGGAATTCCAGTTCAAATTCTATTCTGGAAAGAAATCATTCTAACAAGGCTCCTCTCCCTGTTAGAGACTTCTGGGAAAAAAAAAAAGGAAAAGCCAAGTGTGTGGTCTTCTGAAATTTCAAATTAATTTGTAAAAAAGACAGCATGGGCAGCTCTTAGGAAAAGAAACAGAGACAAATGCTATAAGTTGACAAGAAATATTTGCTGTCCATAAGCTGTTATAACAGCACCCATGACCCTGCAAATTGAATTTATTTTCCAGCACTATGACTAAAACAATGACCCTTAGATCCTTGTGCAGATTATGGAAGTGGTAGTTGATTTCCCAGATTTTTTAAGGCAAAAAAAGATATCACACATAGGAATAAGATATCATATATAGTAATAATAATAACAGGAATAAGATATCACACAGAGAAATAATCCTCTGTCAGGATATGTGGATCTCAATGTTTATATTTTGAGATCCTTTTAGATTCTTACATAGTCTTTATCATTGAAATAACTGTTCGACTTCCCCTTTGTTTTGTCTCTTAATTCATATAATGGCATACATGTCTTGGGGAGTGCTATTGAGAGGTAAGTCCTCACATACAGCAAATCACTTAAGGCTAAGTGATTTCAGCATGTAAAGAAATGCCTATTTATCCCTGAATGTATGGCATGAAGATGGGGCTCCAATAGGAGTGTGCATGATCACAGTCCATGCAAATCTATGTAAGTGCTAACATTTTCAAAACACTGGCTGTGATCCTAGGTGCAATAAATCTTTGTAACATTTAGCAGTGCACTGTGGCTTGATACAGGCTCACCCACCTGTAGACTTACCTAAACAAAAATTTGCATTCACTCTGGTTAAAAAGTGTATCTTTTACTAGTGCAAAAATGTTCATCATGTGGTTTTCTCTGCTGGTGTCTTTGACCGTAAACTCATTGTTCACAAGATGTTTCTATGCAATAATAGCTATCATCCCCTTCACCCTTGAAAAAAAGTAAAATTTGAGTGGTGTTGTGGAGTCTGTACCCTTGGATCTGTTCAGAAGTCAAATGGACAAGGCCCTGACCAATCTCACCTGATGTTGATGCTGACCCTGTTTTTAGCAGGAGGCTGGACTACTAGACCTCCAGAGATTCTTTCCAACTCAAACTATTCTGTGATTCTGCAGTTCAACTCATTGCTGAAAATCCTCTCTTTCAGGCTGGATAACGTGACAGAAACATGTATTAAAGTCCTGGTACCTTAATATTCTAAAGATCAACCATACTTCACCACAGACTCAGAGCCAGATTCATGCCAGACTCAGGCACCTCAATTTAGTCACACAACTGCCCTGTCTCTTTTCCCAAAAAGTCAAGCCAGAGGTCTTACATAAAGATTTCTGCATCCAGAAAATGCCTTTCTCTCTTTACTGACTCTATGGACAACCTGGAGTACTTGTATCTCAAATTCATGCACCTTAGTGGGCTGTCTATGGTTAAGTGGGATGAATTCAGGCCCCAACACATATTTCCAATTTGTCTCTAATATTTACCTTCTTTTGATAATAAGTGACTGTGTTATATACTGTGCCTCTCAGACATGTGAGCTCAGTAGAAGAATAAAGCAGAAGCCTAGGGAGCATTTAGTTCAAAGGAAGACAGAGGATTTGCAAAACATTGCTGGAAGTGGGATACAGCGTTTTAATTCCAAGAATTACTTGCAATTTGAAAAATTGGCCCCACAGAGATCAGTGGTAAAACTCCAAGATATCTTTGAGCCACATAAAAGGAGCTGCTTTTCAGAGTGGTTACTTTGGGAAGGAAATTCAGAATAATCAACATTTTGCATTTGAGATATGACTAAAGTCAATGGCCTCCTTTGACAATTTTGCTTTTTAAAGACCTCTAAGCCAGTGTGGTTGATAGCCTTGTTACTCTCTGCTACATTTCAGCAGCTGGAGCTGCAGGATACTCCCAGCGGAGGAAGAATGAAGGAGATAAAGAGATTTTACAGATGAATTGTTTTTACATGAAGGCAAATACCACATCTTCCTTTTAAAGAAATTGTTATTTTATCCCATAGATGCTGTTATTTACAGTCACTCAAATGGTTTACATTCAAGACGAAAGCTTAGCGAGATCAACTTGCTTCAGTACAACCAAACGAAACACTTGATAACAGTTTACGAGTGAAGCTCTTGCGCAGCGATCGCCATGCAAGCAGTTTGCTCAGGAGATAGAAAATAGAAAACCGCTACTGCAGCACTCTGTTTTGGAATGGAGTTTGGTTATTGGAGTTGGGTCGGGTTATTCTTGGTCTAAACAGACCTTAGCAAGCTGGCAGTCACCCTGGCTGAATTCCATGCTGTGCAAAAGGCACAGTGACTGGAGTCTCTTCATATCCAAAGGCCTCTTGGGAAAAATACACTTTGCTAGCTCTCTGCACAGAGGTGAACAGCACGCTGCATGCTCTAGACAGAAGTATGAAGCAGTTCGTGATGCAAAGTTTTGGCAAAATTTTCCAAGCATACCAGAAAGCCATGAGAGAAATCAGTCATCCTTTTCATTTATGTCAATACTTTCATCTCATGCAAGTCCTGGCAAAAGCCCAAGCTTTCTGTATGGTAATTCATATTCACTTGCAAAATCTTCATGTCCTTAGCAAGACTGGAGCATAAATAATTCTAGAGAACAGTTCTTGGAAACGATCATCTATAGTAGTAATGTTTTAAGACTTGTGGGGACGTATTCAATTAAAGCTTCGTATAGTTTCCATACCAAAGAAATCCACACAAAGCTGAATAAATAATAGTGGAGAAAATGTTTCCAGCCTACACTAATTTATAATATGGCTCCTTTACACTGCTCTGGAGATGTAAAGGGACCTTAAAAAGGTTTAAATGAACAGTTAATGCAGGACATAAAGGACATTAGCATAAATGAGGATCAGCTTCGTCAATATTAGAGAGTTAAACTATAGTCTGGATTACTTGACTTCAAAAATTTGAAGAAAGATTATGAATACAATTCTGACTTTGAAAATTATTAAGCCTTCTCCTCTGCTTTACTTTTCATTTCATCTTTTCTTCTCAGTTATGAATTGTGATTGCTTTTATGCTCTGTGGCTCAGCTTCAGAGGAAGGGAAGGGAGAATGATGCTATTCCAGGCAACTCAATAGCCTAGTTGTTGGATTCCTCCTGAGACCTGCAATGTGGGTTCAGGCTGTGGATTTCAACCCAGTCGCTTCTCAAAGGAACACTTGAGGTTATTGACTATGAGGTGTGTAACTCCATCACTCCATTTGTTTGTGCTGAATTTGGCGCTATCTGAATGAATCGAGCAGACTAATAAATCAGATTCCTCTGAAGTCTTATGTGGGATTACCTCACTTAACTCTGAAATACCGATAGGTTAGATGTCTTGCTTCCACCTGTCTTGCCAGACCAAGGACTTCTGAATATATATGAGAATTTAGGTCCTTTGAGAGGTTCAATGATATTATAGCTCAGGCTAGAAGATGTTAGTCCTATGACTGGAGGAGTACCCAAGGCAGTCCCAAGGTGAGAAGTCAAGGTGGTACCAGGAGTAGGAATTTGAGGCAGGAGTGGAGCAGAGATACGGAGTTAAGAAAGGCCTCAGCAGTTAGTGAAAACTAATTTGGGATGTGTCAGTGCACTTAGGCTGAGTTGAGTACTGCCATGAAAGCTGGACCTTCTACAATAACCCTGCAAATCCCTCTTCCAGATCTGTGTGGAGTGTATGAATTGGCTCTTTTCTGGAAACAGGATTCTCCCTCATTCCTAAGGTTTAGTTAAGACTCTGGACACAACACATGCCTCCAGGTTTCAGAAAAAACACCACATCTTTCAGTCCATCTGGGAATTTATTATTCAGTTACAAAGGGACTAATAGGATCTCTGAGGCTTAGAACATGATATCTGGGTTCAGTGAGATTGCCCATTTCTATGCATCAGAGAAAACTTCAGGAGGAGGTTTCTGAGTCATGAGGTAGAAAAAAGGTCTTGAAGACTCAGGGTATTTCAGAGATCAAGAGACAGAAGTTTGTAAAGCCTCTGTGGAAAGAAAGGCTTTTGCCATTTGACAAGCACAGAGACTAATTTCTGGGTTTCATGGAAAGGTTTGAAGGTTCACTGGGTTTTGGGGATGCAGTTAGGGAATATGTGCAGGGTTCATGGATGAAGCAAAATAAATAGATGCAACGGCATAAATAAATAACGATATTTGATACATGGCCTTCGAATGCATAACTCTTTGGACATAAATCCTGCCAAAGTAGTGGTAGAGGCAGGAACGGGAGCCAATATCAGAGCCTGGGGACTGTGTTGTTCATTCACTAACATGAAAGCAAAAGGCATGCATGAACCAAGTGGAAGCAAGGAGTTTCTACTTATACTCAGGTAAGAGTCCTGGGATGAATAGGAACCCCCTCCTGGCCTTTGTAACCTCTTTGATTGTATTGTAATATTACATTTCTTGGTCAAGGGTCGTTCATGGGTGCTCCTGAAAGACCAATAGTACTGACATGTTGGAATGAGCTATTAATGTTTATACCAAAAAGCATGGAATAGTTTGGCTTCTGACTGGCATGGAGAGGACAACTGGTGCCAGTGGTACCTCATTCTTGACACCATTGGCTCATGGAAATGGTTAGTTTGTTGGTTGCATAGAATCTGGCAGCTCACATGGGTGAGAAGTCCCTGCTGCTTGTTGGTGCTCCCTCTCTTGAGGTAAATTAGTGGATAGACCTTATCTGGGAAAGCAGGAGGTGGACCACACCACCAAGTGGTTGAATGCCCCTCATTAGTATAGATTTTGTTCTGTTTGCGTCATCAATACAGATGCAAAAGACAGTACATTTTTCATTTCTTGGGGACTGGTTTTCCCAAGTGAAGAAACCTTGCCTGCCCCTGTCAGTCTCTTCCAGGAGACACAGTGTGTGGTAATGAAGTTCAAAATTGCACTAACTTTAGGAACCATCCAAATTCTTTTGTGTCCTGTGTTTTTCTTTCCTGTTTGCATGATTACAGCTACTGCTACTCTCACTTTTGTAACAGACCCTAAAAATCCTATTAATTCACTTAAGGCATAATTTCACAGAATCATGTTATGGCAAACAATTTGACCTCTTAGTCTAGCTAGGCATCCTAATTAGAGCTTACTCATGCAGAATGTGAAATATTAACACTAGCTTCACATGATTTCTGGAATCAAGAGGTGAGACAGCACTGAAAACCTTGCCATTGGCTGTAAAATTTGGTCTGCAGAAGGAGAGGTGATTCCCAAGCAGCTAAAGGAGCTGCTGGAGAGTCTGACCAGGTGTTGAGGAGGAAGACACAACTTGGGAATTAGAATTAGAAGGACATGGAGCTACTGGAGTGGGTCCAGAGGAGGGCCACGAAGATGATCCGAGGGCTGGAACACCTCTGCTATGAAGACAGGCTGAAAGAGTTGGGGCTTTTCAGCCTGGAGAAGAGAAGGCTCCAGGGTGATCTTATAGCAGCCTTCCAGTACTTAAAGGGGGCCTACAGGAAAGCTGGAGAGGGACTTTTTCCAAGGGTGTGTAGTGATAGGACAAGGGACAATGGCTTTACATTGAAAGAGGGCAGATTTCGATTAGATCTAAGGAAGAAATTTTTCACTCTGAGGGTAGTGAGGCACTGGAACAGGTTGCCCAGAGAAGTTGTAGATGCCCCATCCCTGGAAGTGTTCAAGGCCAGGTTGGATGAGGCTTTGGGCAACCTGGTGTAGTGGAGGGTTTCCCTGTCCATGGCAGGGATGTTGGAACTAGATGACCTTTGAGGTCCCTTCCAACTCTAACCATTGTATGATTCTATGATTAATCTTTTTTTGACCCATAAATTCAATCTTCTCTACAGATACATTTAAATATTCACTGCTATCAGTTACGGAATGTGTATGTGCCATTCTTACTACACTTGGGAGAAGTCCCTTGTGATTCTCTTTGACTCACTTAATATCTAACAACACTCATGCAGTGAGTAAGGAGATGGAGAGGAGCCCCTTCCTACAAACCAGCTAGGAAGAGAGTCCTCTACTAGAGATCATAAGTTTGGGTCTTCCCAGGAAGATCTGGAAATTCATCTGGACTTTCAACTGAAGTCTCAAGGAGGCCAATAGACAAAAGAGAAACTCTCCTCGGAAAGTAAGTCTTCTAAACTTCATTTAATATCCTGGGTTGAAGGAGTCAAGATTTGTTTGGTTTTGGTGTGGGTTTTTTGTTTTGTTTGTATGTTTGTTTGTTTGGGGTTTTTTTTGTTTTTTAAGAAGAAAAAGAAAATACATTATTTTAGGTAAATCTAAGGGTTCTTTTTTTCCTCTTTAACAGAATCACAGAATCACAGAATCACAGAATGTTAGGGATTGGAAGGGACCTCAAAGGTTCATCTAGTCCAATCCCCCTGCTGGAGCAGGACCACCTAGATCAGATCACACAAGAACACGTCTAGGCGGGTTTTGAACATCTCCAGAGAAGGAGACTCCACAACCTCTCTGGGCAGCCTGTTCCAGTGTTCTGTTACCCTTACTGGGAAGAAGTTCTTCCTCATGTTTAAGCGGAACCCCGTATGTTTCAGCTTATATCCATTTCCCCTTGTCCTGTCATTGGATGCCACCGAGAAGAGCCTGGCTCCATCCTCGTGACAGTCACCCCTTACATATTTATAAACATTAATGAGGTCCTCCCTCAGTCTCCTCTTCTCCAAGCTAAAGAGACCCAGCTCTCTCAGCCTTTCCTCATAAGGGAGATGCTCCACTCCCTTAACCATCTTTGTGGTCCTGCTCTGGACTCTCTCAAGCAGTTCCTTGTCCTTCTTGAACAGAGGGGCCCAGACTGGACACAATATTTGAGATGCTGCCTCACCAGAGCAGAGTAGAGGAGGAGGAGAACCTCTCTCGACCTACTAACCACACCCCTTCTAATACACCCCAGGATGCTATTGGTCTTCTTGGCCACAAGAGCACATGGCTGGCTCACGGTCTTCATGCTGTCCACAGTCAAATCAACATTGTCCCAAATCAACGTTGT
This sequence comes from Tauraco erythrolophus, assembly GCF_009769465.1. Classification (NCBI taxonomy): domain Eukaryota; kingdom Metazoa; phylum Chordata; class Aves; order Musophagiformes; family Musophagidae; genus Tauraco; species Tauraco erythrolophus. The sequence continues at coordinate 116,089,220 of NC_141465.1, read as the reverse complement.
CCCCCAACCAGTTTACCAAAGACACTCCTATAACCATGACTTACTAGTAATAGACATTTAAAATAGCTCAAAAACAGAGAATAAAATATTAAGGAGAAAGGTATCCTCAGCGTAGTTGGTGAAACTGAAGTAGTTAATTCCCAGCTAACACAGATCTACAACTCCATGATGACCTAGGAAGCTTGTCAGACTCTATCTGACAAACTGGAAGTGCTCAGTGCTGAAAGACTCACAGAGTGCAGGTCCCTCAGGGAGCCACAGCTGCAAAAATTCTCCAGGAAGAAGAAAGAGCTAAAAAATTTCTATTTATAAAAAAGAAAACAGGAAAAAACAACAAAAAAGAATTCCATTATAAACCAATTACCATCATCCAAACACTGCCCATCACCCTTACACAACATACAGAGATAACAAAAGACAATATTTCTGTGTTTCTCACTTCGCTTCTAGGTCCCAGAGGGTAACTGTGAATTACTAAAACTATGATGATGTCTTTAATTCCAGGAAAGTCTTTGTACTGAATTAAAAATGCAGTAAATGCTAATTGGAGTTGATATATCTCCTGCTGGATTCATTTTGAATTCAGTACTGTAAAACATTGACATCATTTTAGTGATCAAGATGTTCTCTAAACTTAAAGTGCTTTCCAGGGAATAATTAGAACTTGGAAGAACCAAGAAAAGACCTAAGGTGTCAAGGATGAAAAGCATTGGATATTTTTGTTATGGTTTATGAGACTTACAGTGTGGAAGGATACCTGAGACATGTGAACAATCCAGCCTTTCCTGGGAGCACGTGCCTGGATGCAGAAAGGGAATTCGACACCATGATGACGTTGCTTCCGGGATGCAACCAATCATACTCAGGGGTGGGCTATTGTTTGTATTGTAACCAATCATAGATTGCCAAGTCTCGTTTAGAAAGCTATAAAGCACGCTGAGTGTATGCAAATAAAGGTTCACTTGTTTGATCACATTGATCGTGTCAGGTGTCCTCACTCATCTCCCGCAATTGGCGCCCGAACAGGGACCCTCAGATTCCTCACAGCAAAGTTGCAAGACTTGGCGAGGAAGAGGGTGGAAGGCCGACCGAATGATCCGCTGCCCCGGCGGAATGAGCAGTGACCTGCCCAGTCACTAAGTGGAAAAAGGTGCACCTGTTTAGTCGCTGGATCGACGCTGGAATCTCGCCTAGAAGAGGTGAGCGGTCGGGGAGACAGATGGGGTTGGATAAGCAACAAGAGGCTGTCCTAAATCTGCTCCAACACATGCTCTCTGTGAGAGGACTTAAATATGAATCCTCGGCTCTTAAAGGGCTGTTAATGTGGGCATGGAACAAAGAATTAATCCCCTCAGTAGGAGTCGTTTTTGAACTCGCTACGTGGGAAGCCATAGGCAGAGAGCTATGGGATGATATCAGTTCGGGGGGAGCGAGTGCAAAGGAGGCGAACAAATATGCTACCCTGTGGAAGTTAATTAAAGAAGCGTTGCATACCATGGAAGTCGAACGAACTGTCGCTGCTGCTGCTTTTGCTCCCTTTACCCCCTCTCCTATTGATTCTTTACCAAACACTTCCTCTATCTTTTCTACGCGAATTTCTGTGCCTATCAAAGTAGAAACTGCGAATTCAGGGACCACGTGCTTAGAACCGCGCCGAAATGGCGGCAGCCAAAATGGCGACAGCATGCGCCAAGATGGCGGCAGCACGTGGGCAGAAAAAGGGGACTCGGAAGAGAAGGCGGAAGAACTACAAAGGGGCGGGGGAACAGGCGGACGGTCCTGCCGGCCTAAGTACCGCCTCTACCCTGACCTCCCACCACCCCGCCGAGAGCTCCACCCAGTGGAGGAACCTTTGTCCGCACCGATTTCTTTGGGAGAACAACAGAAAAAGGAACTATCTGAAGAAGTCTTGCAGCAAGTTATGGACAAATTCTCGGAATTAAAAACGACAGATGCCAACGAGAGGAAAATCTCCGTAATACACCTAATCCTTTTGCTACGTTGTTATCACCGCCAGTGCCGACTGCTCCATCACCCTTGGCGCCACCGGATGAAGAAGAAAGAAGCAGAAGATGGAAGGGAGTTATTCGTGAAGCCTTAATCGAAGGAAATTTTCTACCATCTGCCTTTCCCATTATCACAGACCATGGGGGAAATAGAAAATGGGAACCTTTTGACTGGAAAATTTTAGAAAAGGCGCGTTCTGCGGTATCGCAATATGGGCTTCAATCCAGTTATACTCAACAACTGTTGCAATTTATTTTCACAGCAGATGTGCTGATACCACATGATTCTCAACAAGTTGCTAATATTCTTTTGTCCCCTTCTCAGCAGCTTTTGTTTTCCAGGGCCTGGCAACAACTATGTGAACGTGAAGCTGCACGACCTCGGCAGCAGGGAGATCCTCTATATGGCGTTCAAGCACAAATGCTGATGGGTCAAGGTCCTTTTTCAAATACGGCATTACAGCAAGGGTTTCTGGGAGAAGTATTGCAGTTGTCACAACAATTAGCTTATCAAGCAATGATTTCAATTAGAGAACCGGGAAAAGTATATTCTTTTGCAAATACTAAACAAGGCCCCCAGGAAAGTTTTCCTTCCTTTATTGATCGTTTACATCAGGCTGTTCGAAGTCATCCTGATTTGGACGAGACAATGAAGGAACAAGTCTTTAAAATGTTTGCCTTTGAGAATGCCAATGATAAAGCAAAAAGGGTCTTGAGCACATTGCCTAGAGATGCCCAAGTGGCAGATATGTTAGAAGTTATGGAACGCACCACCGGTCCTGCATCTTTAGTTGCTGCTGTGGTATATAGTGCTGTTCGTCCTCTATTAGAACAAAAAGGGGGAGGAGCTAAACAAAAGAAATGCTTTAATTGTGGGAACTCAGGGTTGGCTGCCCAGTGATGGATTAATGAAAACGTTGTATGTCCTGAACTTTTTACGGCTGGCAGGAAACAGTGAAGAGCCGCCTATGATAGTACACAGTAAAGGAATGGGCTCGTTCTGGAAAGAAAAAACGCAAGGCCTAGTACTCTATAAAGATTTAAAAACAGGGAAGTGGGAAGGACCAGTAGAATTAAAAGTAACAGGCAGAGGATATATGTGTTTACTTACAGGAAACGGACCACTGTGGGTTCCGGCGAAGTGGGTAAAACCATATATACCCGAAGCAAACTAGAATGTGGCTTCTTCCCACAGATACATACTGGTTACTGACAAGAAATGGTTCAAAAGACTCATAATAAGATTTCATGTTAATATGTAAACTGGTTTTATGTTTCTTGTTGTTTGGTGTATTGCAGGTGTGGGGGTTGCTTGTATGCTTAATAATTTGTCTGTTACACTTGCTCACGAAAATGATTGAACAGGTTGTAAAACAAGTCTGGATTGTTCAAAAACAAGAAGGGGGATGTGTGGAAGGATACCTGAGACATGTGAACAATCCAGCCTTTCCTGGGAGCACGTGCCTGGATGCAGAAAGGGAATTCGACACCATGATGACGTTGCTTCCGGGATGCAACCAATCATACTCAGGGGTGGGCTATTGTTTGTATTGTAACCAATCATAGATTGCCAAGTCTCGTTTAGAAAGCTATAAAGCACGCTGAGTGTATGCAAATAAAGGTTCACTTGTTTGATCACATTGATCGTGTCAGGTGTCCTCACTCATCTCCCGCATTACAGAACAAGCAAAAGCGCTTGCCTGAGTAATTGAGGAACCTCTGAAAATATTTTGAAATATTCGAAGATCATAAGATACAGCTGGAAGAAAAAAAATCAGTTGAAGGGTATTGTTGAGGTTTGGAGTGCCTCTTGCCTTATGTTGCAGAAGGGTAGACACTTCTTAATGCTTCCATGACAGAAAGGTGGAAAAGGATCCAGGTGACGTGGGAAAGAGCACACAACCATCCCCCATCAGCACAGGCTCTCACTGTCCAGCTCCCAGTCCTGCTCTGCCTTCACCGCTCTCACTGATGCTTTGGCAGGGCCAATCTTCTTCAGATTTGAAAAGAAATTTTCTCCTAGTCCCGAGGGAGTGTAATCAGATCTGTTTTCGTTTTTGCTAGTTTTTCACAGATTTGACCAATGAGCTGTTCCTAAGAACCCAATTTTCCTAGCACAGACCTGGTCTTTAGCTGGGAGGATGGGAGGCTTCACCAGAGCTCTGCTACCCTTGAGGCTTCTGCCAAGTACCTCCAAAGGGATTGTGGGACGCTTCTTTTTTACCCAAATACACTAGTTGCCTCCTTTCCCTCACATGCCCACCTGCATTCACAAATACTTTTTTTCCAATCTCAGGCCGGGGAAGCTAGAAGACACAAAGCAACAGAATGACTTATTTTAGACAGTGTTGCTATATGCATGTACTTTCCAATATTTTGATTTCCTGTGTGAAAATTTAAGATTTTATGACATGTGAGCATAAATATCACTCTCCTTCCTACACCCGGACAAAGTCAGACTTCATGTCAGAAAGAGAGAGCTTTTAATCTTGTTTGTTTTGAGACTGAGGAGGGCACAGAGGTGTGCGAGCTGCTTGCCACAGAGCTAGAGGGAGGAGATCCGCATGGGTCAGGCAGGAAGAGAAGTAGCCTCTAGCAAAAGCTGAAGGAAACTGGCAAGGAGGATGGTGCTTTATACAAACAGAAGGCAGGAACTGGTGGAAGTCAGCTCAGTATCTGGGAATTTGAGGTACATGGCTTCTATCATTTCTTCATGGTAAAATACAATTAAGCTGCAGTGGGACTTACAATTTTTGAAAACATCCAGGAAATCCCCATATAGAGAACTTCCATGTGTTAAAAAAAAAAAAAAGAAAAGATAAGAAAAAAAGAGTAGCCTCAGTATTAGGTTTCAATTCAGATTACTCTGCTGATGACGTGAAGCAGAATTACAGCAATGAACCCATGAGGTTTCTCCAACCCTCTGCTGTTAGTGTGAGACTGCTCCTGGGAACACACTGTCTCTTGCTTTTGTCAGTGGATTCTTCAATGGCACACTTAACCTAATGGGATTTTCGCCACCTTCTCTGGGAGTAATTCCACAATACACTCATGACAAGTTGGTAATATATTTAATTGCAGCTTGTGAGAGACACCTGCATTTGACCATAAACTCATTTCACATACTGTAACTTATTGGTTGGCCAACAGATGGTAGCAATTTTTGGCTACTATGGACCTAGGGTGTGTCCAAACTAGTCGGAAAATAAAGGATCTGTATCCTACAACTAATTCTCAAAGTCCTTCAGCTTCACCATTGTTGAAATAAAAAACAATGAGTGAAATGGTAATGGATCATGATCATATTAATACCTATTAGAGTTAAACTATGTGTCACTTTCAAAAAGGTGCTTACTTGCAACTAGGTAATTAGATATTATCTAAGATGCATCTATCTAAGATGCTTATCCAGGCGCAAATACAGACTGGGTGGTGAATGGATCGAGAGCAGCCCTGAGGAGAAGGACTTGGGAGTACTGATGGACGAGAAGCTCAATATGAGCCGGCAATGTGCTCTTGCGGCCCAGAAGGCCAACCGCATCCTGGGCTGCATCAAGAGGAGCGTGGCCAGCAGGTCGAGAGAGGTGATTCTTCCCCTCTACTCTGCCCTCGTGAGACCTCACCTGGAGTACTGCGTCCAGTTCTGGAGCCCCCAACATAAGAAGGACATGGACCAGTTGGAGAGGGTCCAGAGGAGGGCCACGAAGATGATAAGAGGGCTAGAGCACCTTTCCTATGAGGACAGGCTGAAAGAGTTGGGGCTGTTCAGCCTGGAGAAGAGGAGGCTCCGGGGTGACCTTATAGCGGTCTTCCAGTACCTCAAGGGGGCCTACAGGAAAGATGGGGAGAGGCTGTTCAGGAGGGCCAGTTGTGATAGGACAAGGGGTAATGGTTTTAAAATAGAGGGAGGTAGATTCAGGTTGGATATTAGAAAAAAAATTTTTACCATGAGAGTTGTAAAACACTGGAACAGGTTGCCCAGAGAGGTGGTGGATGCTCCATCCCTGGAGACGTTCAAGGCCCGGTTGGACGAGGCCCTGAGCAACCTGATCTAGTTGGACATATCCCTGTTCCTTGCAGGGTGGTTGGACTAGATGACCTTTGAAGGTCCCTTCCAGCCCTAGCCATTCTATGATTCTATGATTCTATGCTTTAGAAGATACAAAAAATGGAGCCTCAAAACTTATGGGAAGCATTGGATAATAACATATTTTCCCAATTTGTGTTAGAATAATCTAGTTCACAGACATGGAAACCAAGTGAGAATTAGCAAACTCAAACAAAATGTCCTCATTTGTAAACCAGAAGTATTCAACTCAAATATTAATTGCAAATATAGGGTTTTTTTCTGTTCATGAATATATTTGTTATGCATAAATATTCATTGAATAGTTTATGAAAACAGATTTTAGTCAGTGGGTTGCTTGTAAGATGCTTATTATATCTGCATAATCTTTACTTGTGCATCACAATTAGTCAATAATTCACACAGGTATCGTCTCTTCTCCCTTTAAATGAGATTGTGACTTTAAAACCAAAATAACATGGAAAAAAGTATAGGGATAATTGCAGTGGTGGCATCATTTGCAGGAACAAATCACATGCACTAAAATTTGAAGAAAGTATGAAGATTCGTGATTATCATGACAAATACCCACAGCTGTGTGAGGATTTATAAGCATGACATATTATAAAAGCACAAATAGCAGGAAACTCTACTTATTTCTTTTATTCACAAAAGTATTCTTGAATCACAGCATTATTGTAAATGCTCGTTCTCACAATGATAAAATTTCCTGTTTGAATCTCTGAGCAAATGAACGGCATCAATTGTAACTGTTTGTCAGATTCCAAAAATTGTCAGACAAGATAATATCCGAGCTTCGTGTTCACTTGAATAGACACTGCAGTCTGCACCCCCTGTCCTTTCCCTGTCCTCCTTCCAGAGCATCTATTTTTCTGAGGAAAATGAGACAAGCTGCTCTTTCCATTTTTATTGCTGAGAGCCATTCCTCCGTCAACAACTCCTCACCTTTTAACCCTCGTGATGTGATGTTGATGGAGTTGCCACTTAAAAACAAATTCTGTTCGGCCATCGGGGAGCTTCCCGTGTGGCTGGAGACGACAGAGCCTTTTGCAGGAGGCTGCTTTTGAATCTGTTGTTGGGGGGAAGCCCTTGTTGTCCGCTATTTGACAGCAGTTCAAAGGTGGGTTCAAACGTGAAATCCCTGGCCTCATTCTGGATTCCTTGTGTGTAGGAGGCACAGACACTGGAGTGCTTGGGAGGGAGCAAAATTGAGGGAAGGAAACTCTCACTTGGCGTAAAGCCTTGCTTACCCAGTCTTGTGGAACAAACAAGCAAACAAAAAACATCGTCCAAAACAAGCCCCACTGTGTAACCCACTGTCTGCACTCAGAGTTCAGAATATCTGTTGGCTTTGAGTTCAGTGATCTGAAGCAAGAAATTATAGGAATGCCCTTGGATAGTGAATCTTTCTTTAATACACTAATTATTCTTACTAAACTTGCTGTGATATGAGACCTAACGCTGCTTATTTCATGATCTTTCTTTTCTAGCACAATGGCCCTCTGAACAGGTGGAGGGGATTTTATCCAGCACATCTTTGGTTGTTAGCCAGCACATTCTTGCTCTTCCAGACGTGAAAATATTTACGTACTGATACTAGGAAATAACATCTTTCACTTTAAAAAAAAAAAGTAAAATGGCACACTAACAACTTATCATGTACTGCGTCCCAGCAAAAATTAATACAGGAAAACACATCTCCACCGTGGATTCACTGCCCCTAGCTAATGGCAATATTTTAATGTTAACTCTGTCACTGGGAGTCAGTTTTTCCCAGCACAGCACCTAAGTGCAAAATGCATTAGCGCAAATGTCTGAACTCCAAACCCATCTGGCACTAGGAGCTATAAAATATTGCCATATTTGTCTACAGTAGATTTTAACAGACTTTCTGGACAATATAATTTAAAAAACGTTGTTGTGCAGTGGAATTAATTAACAGAAGTAACGTGTACAGCATAAATTTTTATTGTTTCTTATACGCCATAAAATTTCCAAGACAGAAGCACCTGGTAAAACCATACCGTCTGACTGGGCATGGCATTAGGAAGGCCTAGATGGGAGCAGATGGAAAGTCTGAGGATGAAATAAGAACAGATGGGAAGTCTGAAGGTGAAATTTGAACTTAGGTATTTCAAAGTTCACATGGCTGAACATAAAGTCCCATTAAACATGCTCCTATAAAGAGTTAAACTGACGGGCTCCACTGTGCACTCCCTCCTTTAGGATTTCCAGTATCACTTTGCTGTCAACAATGTTTGTGGCAGTAGTTAAAAAAACACTTTTCTTAACTCTGCCTGCTCATTTCAAACCCAAATTTTCGCCATCCCTTCTGTACCTAGGATTTTACGAAGGCGTTAGTGCTATAAACGTGGAAAAGCATTTTCAGTTTCATACAGAGCTGATGGCTCTCCCCTATAATTTCCCTCCTCTTCGTTTAGACAATCTGGCAGCCGCAGAAAGCTGTGCCAGCAGGGAGGCAGCAATGCGCAGTCGATGCCAACTCATGGACAAACCCGTGGGGTTACAGAAGACAGCACCGATGGCTGGTGTCAGGAACAAAAAGCCCAGCTCCTGCTAGCATAACTTCGTGCGGAGTACAGTTGGCTCATTTTAATGTGTACAGCTTCTTGGAAAAACTTTCCCTCCCACCGTTTCTCCAGCAGAACAGGTCTGTTGCACTTCTAACAGTGAAATGTTGTCCAAAAATATAGGAACAAATATGATTACTACTTATATATTAGAAGCAACTTCTCTGGACCTGTTCCTTGATGCTTGCTGGAGCTTTTTACTGCCTTGTTGGGGTTCTGGTGAAAGATTTTTGTTTTAGAGCAAATTTGTCTCAGTTCAGTGGTGTGTTATGAAGACTGAATTTGTGTTAGGGCCTTGCGTGAACAATGTGAGTAAATGTGGTCATCTGACAAAGGCCTGGTATTACTAGTAAAACAGGAGGCTTTGTATGAAATTGTTACTTTTAAAACCTGTCAAACCCTAATTCGTGACTTCCAGCAGAGATTATTTTTTCCCACTCCCACAGACATGTAGAGTTCCCAGTTTATAGCCCGTCATTGGTTGTACAATGCAAATACTACATCTGGCTCTGGATTTTTAGATCCAAAGGCCAAGGCGAAGAAATACTGTTAACATTTCGATAGATGGCTCCGATGCAGGTGTGAGAATTTGCCCACTGATGCTAAAATATTTCTGTAATTTTTTAAATTATTGCCATAGCAGGATGTATCTGCTCCAGGATTTGATGATCATCAGTAAAGTGCCCAGAATGAAGACTAGTTTACAGTTCAGCAAGTTCCCAGGTCACTTACCTCATGCACATGGCTGGCAGGATATTAGGGAAGGACCAGCTACGTCAAGCCAGGCAGGGCACCTGTGTCAAATTTGTGCTAGGCTTCCAAAGCCCAGGAGTCATGTCTTTCTCCAGCGCATCAAAGCCCTATGCCACCATGGTGAAATCTCGCTCCATTGCCACACCATGTCACCTGTGTCTCAAGGATGGATGACCATATTCTGAAATTCTGGAAAGCTCTGGAGTAACGGTCTGAAAAATGACAGACTCCCGCATGTCCCTACTGTACTTGAGGAAGTGCATTTCCTGTGATTAATGGCCCCTCCGCTGTGCACAATGTCTTTCAAGATATTTTTTTCACCACTGTAAGCCAAATCAAAGAATGTTTCCAGTTTCTCAGGCTCTATTTACCTTCTCTCTCATCAGCAGAGGCTCTCTCCCTCGCATTTTGATGATTGTGCACATACTTAAACCCTTCTGACTGTTTTCAGCTGCTACTGCCGTGTTCCAGGAATCCGACACGGGGGAATGCATCACCTCGCTGCCCGCGTGCGGCAGGCACTTCCCCTGGACTTCTGCCCATTGCCTTTGCACCCTGGCAGGGGAACCACGTAGAACTGTGACCCCACTGGTTTCGTGAGGACTCGGGGAGCTTGGCACGTGTCCCCTGCATCCTGCCACCACCCCTGTAGCTGCTTCAGAGCTTCAGAAGCTACAGGAGCCTGATGGAGCCAGAGGAAGCAGCTTGCCATGGAGTGGGGTGGGCAATCAGGCAATGGGCTGGGTAGCTGCTCTATTTTTTTAACTGTGCAACACCGGACCACTGCAGAACAATGTGCTGTAACTCCTTGCCTAATTCTCAGCTGCTCAGTGCTATTCAGTCTTCAAGATTGTCATCTTTTTTTTTTTTTTTTAATACCATAACCGTTCCTTGATGACAAAAGCAATATATTTTTAGCCTAGTTCAAGTATAAGACACTAAAATTATACTGCCTCTCATAACGCTTGCGTCATAAATACAGCATTCTGTTTTCATGGACATGGGTGTGGGTGTTTCATAAAGTATCATAAACAATTTATTTTGTAATGAAATAACTCAGTAAATCATCTTTGGTTTCAGACTGTGCTTGCGGCTACACTGAGCTCTTTCTGGTGCGGTTTTTAAGCCAGGATTGTAGAAGGTCACACCTCCCTTGGTCTCTCACTAAATATAAATGAAAAGCTGGAATTATTTGAGAAAAATGTAGAACGTATTAGCTGAACATTAGGAGTGCAAAAGTATTTGAGGTAGAGCAACTCCCCTTCCTAGAACAAAGCAACTGCATTTACTACTCACCTCCTGTGTATCTTTTTTAGTGTCATTGAGCCCCAGTAGAGAGATGCAGCATCTCATCTCAGGTAGGATCTACTGGCACATTGCCCTGCTCGGATTGAGGAGACGATGGCACGATGAATCCCTGATTGTGGTGTGGTACCAGACCTGTTCACCGGCTGCAGGTGCCACCAAGAGGGTGAGGGGTGGTGTGGAGAGATGCTAGTGCTGTAGACACCCCTCCCTTAATCCATGCCTCTCTGTGACTCTTTTCCAGTGCTCCATGGGTAGAATTCATTTTCTTGCATGAGAAGTCCCCAGTTCAGTCAGATAGTTAAATATGTGCTGATGTGCCACAGATCTACAGTAGGTCACAGGGTATTTGAAAGGCAATTGAGTAAAATAATTATGCAAGAACACAATTACATCAAAAAAAAATTATTCCTTCTGATTTTTTTCCTTGGACTCTACAGGAAGGTGTGGCTGAAGACACCACTGCATTGCAAAAATCGTAATAAAAACCAGAAAGCTTTGCATCATTCCAGATTATTTTTCTCTGTTTCAGCTTTCAATTTCTTTCATAAGTCCCTGTAGTTATCTACGTCTCATGTATTTGCATTGTGTAGCTATTTAGGGACAAATTCTAATTCTAAAAGAGCCCAGTTAAAAGATCTGCAGTCACAGTTAGTGAGGCCAGGACTTCATCCACAGCATAGGCGTTTCTCCACTGTCAATTATTGTCAGAAGTAGTTCAACCTTTGCTGTTATCCAGATTTTTGGTTCTATTTTCTCTTTAAATCTAGTGATTGATTTGAGAAATAATTTGCAGAAATGACCTGCATTTTGTTCACTTGTAGAACAGGGAGTTTCCTGCCACAGTGCTCTACCAATTTTTAAATTTTTGGCCTTATCTTAAAAGTTTTAAAACCACATGATGCCTTTCACATTATCTCTGCTCAGTGACTCGAAGTGCAGATGAGCTGCGAGCAGTAAAACATCAGCTGGGCAGGTATGCCTTGGTCTTTGAAGTTTTGGTGCTCAACTTTAAATGACTTCTGAAAGTGCAAAGTGGGCAAGAACCAGACATAGAATTTCTAAAGGAATTGCTCGAGGTGCTTTCCATACCTTCCCTTTTATCTCCTGTGCTTTACTGCATCTATCACAGCTTTACCTGTATCCTCCTTCAACACCACCTGCTTGGTGTGCTGTAGCAGTGTGATACAATTTTCAACAGCGTAAAATTAAAGCTACATTTCCATGGAGAATGTGTGTTTCACATAAATGTTATTTCCAAGCAGTATTATATAGTACTCAGGATATGATATATCATAGTCATCTTTTTTTACTAACATATTAATAGTGCGGTAATTAAGAATAGTTTGTTTGAAATACTTAAGAATTCATATAGTTGTAAGTGTGTCCAGCGGGTCAAGTACTTGCTAATAAAATGGCTGTTCTTAACATAACTGCACAAAAGTAGGATCTCTGCTGTTTGGAGGAAAACAGCTTTTAAAGCACTAGCAGTCAGATTTGTAATGAAGAGGAAAAGACAAGTGTACGAGTGCTGTGATGTTGATAGCAGGCAGCTGGTAGGTTCTCTGGAAGATGACCAGTAAGTTCTGACACTACTCTAAGTAGTATCATGAGAATTGATCCAAGAACTATTCGGACAACTTTTGTGGCATGATTACACTTCAGTTGAACTCTTTTTCCTGTTTTGACTATTTCACATGTTTCAGTGTTGCCATTACATTTTCTATGGAGGAAGATCTCTCACATATGCTGGCTTGGCCCATTTGGGCTATTTTTTTTTCCACAGTCAGCTTGCTTTTCAGATCCTCCTTTCTGTTCTTTCCTGACACAACCTGGATTTGAGAATTGGCAATACACATCACTAATGTCCATTTAATGCTGCTATGTCTGGCTTGTCTTCACAGGTGTTGGGGTTGGGGCAGGTATTGGGGGAGAAAAGAACAAAGCCAGTACAGACTAGTGCCAAGTTTACTGAGCAGATGTGCCGTCTCAAGACGGGGAAATATTTCCTTTTTTTTGCATCTAAATTTTTAATGATAATCTCAAAAACTGGATATGTTTCTTTTAAGATTCAAATGTTCAATTAGGCTGTATGAATTGCTGATGAAAAGAAAAGTGAAAGCATGGGAATTTCAAAAGAATCTAAAAAATTCAAGGCAGCAGGGGCATACAATAGATGACAAAGTTTCAAGAGTAGCTATTCCAAATAAGAGAGGAACTGAGGAGAATTTAGACTAACTTTGCTTTAGTGTAGTTTAAGAAAAGTTCTGTGTATTTACCAAGGAAATAGTGTTAGCCTATCAGAAAAAGTCATGCAAATAAGGTGTTAATGGCAAATAATTTCCAGAACAGGTTCAGTTCATTGAACTGCTAAGATCTGAATGCACTTTACAGACCTGATAAAATCTCCACACATCAAAAATGCCAAGAAAGCTTACATTTTACTGACAGAGACTGTGGCAAGGAATACATATTCCATTGATGTTGAAGTTACAGTGCTTATATAAAGCATAGAGGATGTGCAAGGAATGGGATAAATACATAAGTTAATCATGTTTTTACATGGTAGATGTGTGGTGAATCCTGGATTGTATTTGAAGTTTTTTCTGAGGGCTCTACATGTTGACTTCATGTTCTTTTTTCTTCCCAGTTCACTTACATCTGTTGCAAAGTAAGTGTGGACTTGAAGAAAGAGAAGAACGGTAATTCCACATGTAGTTTGTGGAAAGTAACAAGATACCATTTCTGACTTGCTAAGGTATCCAGAGCAGCTCTGAGTTGGAATGGGGGCAGATGACATGAAGGACTGAATCGCAAGTAGAGATACAAAAATGCTTCTTTGGAAGGTTTTTCACCTGCCCTTCTCTGGCCGGGTGGTGTTTGGGACCTGACCCACCTCAGCGCCTGGGCTCTGCACACACAGGCTCTGTGCAGCGTCTGAATGGTCCCTTGTGCCAGGCTTTGGGGTGAAAATGCCACTTTCTCTTATACAAAGTATACACTGAAGCAAAATCCTGTCTACCTCCTTGCTGAACATTTTACACATTAGGCTGCTTTACAGAGTTTAGGACTAGGAGGAACAACTAGAAATCTAGTCTGATCTCCTGTGTATTTGAACCAGTTAGCCATTGCTTGAACAATACCTGCTGCTTGACCCTAGACATATGATTTTCCATTTAAAATATAAAGACAGCTGTGTTTGGTCAAATGGAAATTTCAGCCAGCCTAGTGCCTGCTCTCTTACCAGAGAGGCTTAGGGACAGAGGACAAAGACAGGAAAGCTAAGAGATGCTCCCTCTGCTATAAAACTTTTCAACTGACAGTCACTTGCAGCTAAGTCAGATGTTATAGCCACATCTTTCAGTAGCAGTTAGGAGACTTATGCTTCTGCCCTGTATTAAAACATGTTTTCTTTCAGTAGATCTCAGTTTATTGAAGAAATTGATTGCTCTAAATACATGTATTGTCTACGTCATGTTATATTGTTCCACTAATCTTTAAGTGAGCATCAAATTTGTTCTTATTACTCCTGGTTAATACAATAATATTGAATAACATAAGGCATAGTAATAATCCTTAAAGAATCCCCCTAAGAACACAGTCTTTCAGTAAGTTATCCCTGTCAATACTCAAGAGCTGTCATTTGGCCATTTCTTAGATCCATTAAATAGGTGCTCCAAAGATGAAAATGTTATTTTTAATTGGAATACTATTTTTTATTACTTTAAATGGCTAACAATGTTCCCAAGTAAGTCACGTTTGTAGATAACTTTTTCATCTGAATTTGTAATCTGAAAGACTATCACCTGTTTGGTTTTTTGTTTGTTTTACAGCCTTTGCTTGATTGACATGAACTAGTTCTGAAGTACATAATACCTATTCCATTATTTTGCCTGGATATAACGTTAAACTAATCAACCTGTAGTTATTCAGATTTCTGCTTGTCTGTTTATTTTTTTTTTTTTTCAAGCTGAGTTTCTTCTAGTCCTTTGAAACATTATTATCATCAGCAGGTTCATTAAAAATTAGCATCACTGGCACAAAGATCACTGTCGCTAATTCTTTGAGGACTCCCAATAAAAACTTATATAAGCATAGTTCCTTTAAAATATTTATCTAAAGTAGATGCCTTCCCTTCAGCAAATGTAGTTCTGAGTTTCCTTTAGATTTTTGGAAGTAGCCATTCTGAAACATCACATATATTTTACTCTTTGGGGCTATCCTTTGTTTTGGGTATATTGAATGCAATGAGGTCATGATCATTGGTTCCTAGGCAACGACCAACTTCTACTTCAGTGATTAATTCATCTTTATCCATCATATGAAGTACCAAGCAAAGTAACCTTCTGTGTCAGAAACTTATGATCTATAATTTCTAGAAAGCCTATGACATTTCACTAGTGTGAGATTTTGAGCACATCTTCCAAAATGAAGTTGCTCTCTGTAACATCTATTTGTTTCTCATTCTTTATCTGTATTGCAGATATTATTATTTTTATGACAGGCAAATAAGCCTATATTAACCCATTTGCTTTGAAATAATTTCTCAACTCTATATTTGGTAAGGCAGAGCTTTGATATACATATTTGAAATATGAACTATATATTTAGACAGGGAAGAAAAAGAGAAAAATTTTATAAGATATTTTGCATTTATATAGCACCATCATTTTACCATCCTAAATAGCCTTTAAAAACTGAATTAACATACTTTTGCTAGAAATTTATGCAGTTTCCTCGGCAGAGTATTGAGCCTGATAAAATGTTATTAGCTTGATTTCTTGTAAGTAGGGAAACTGAAGGGCAAAGTGGTTAAGTTCAGCATTTGAAATGTGGGCACCTCATCCATATTTAGGCACCTCCATGGCCTGATTTTCAGAGTTGCTGAGCATCAGCATGATCCCATTAGGGTAACTTATCAAGGTCAGGCAAAAGTCCTATGCCAGGAATAGTACTGACTCCCTGCCCTGTATGTTAATGATGTATAAAACCAAGACTAAAGTATCAACTCATTTATAGATAAGGAAAGGCAGAAAAGCCCAGCATTTCTAAAAAAAAGAAGAGACGGGGCATGCCCTCCCACCTCCAGTTCCATCAGATCCAGACTATTTCATCTCCACTAGCTGTAATGAGCTCACAGCCATATTATGCTGCTTTGCAGTTCCCCAAACTAACAGTAGTCGAAGCACAGAAAAGATAAATTTTAAACAAGCTCTTTGAGGCTGCTGCCTGTTGTCTTGTCACTTTTCTCTGGCTGCAAGATGCTCACCCTCCTCCCAGAACAGCCAGGGCTGGTTCCAGCCTGCTACCTCTACTGAAACGGTACGGAGGATGCACGGACAGCTGTAGGAGAGGATGGACTGAGACAGATTTTAATAAACCAGTGTGAAAATGGAGAGCAAATGCAAATTTCTGTTGTGGACAATAGAGAAAAAGAATGGCAGGAGACAAATATGAATGATGGCAAGTTAATTGTTCAAGCTAGATGAAAAACCCTACAACTCAGCCCCATGAAGCCTGTTACCTGATTGCTGTATGCTGCAGAGGTTTTTCTTTATAAGGCTGGAGAGTGGTGGGAATAGAGGCATTAAGCCCTGAGCCACCAGGTGGGCAGGGAATTCAGATGCTGTCAGAGGAGGAGTGCTGAAATGAAAAAGTTATGTTTAGAATGAGTTCACTGGAACATGACCCCATCTGCACAGGATTTCTTTCTTTCTTTCCTTTTCTTTTCATTTTTGATAAGTGGCAGGCAAGTTCTGGGTCAGATTCCTGATACGAGAGAAAAATGAAGCAGAGTGAAATTCAAATTTTGAAAGAGCAATTCACTGGGGAACAGGACTTGAGAAAAGGCACCTCTGCCTGAAGTTTACCTCCACCCCTGCTCTACCACTCACCTTCAGCAAAGAGCTGGGAGTGTGGAAGGCAAGAGAGATGGGAGTAAGAGACAAACATATTTACAGACATTGAGTAGTCTGGTTTACTGTACCCTGTCTGGTGTAGACTCTTAACTGCTTACCTTTCTTTCACCACCACCTTTAATTAAGTTCCCTTAAGGGTCATCATGAGCATGAGAGCTTGGCTTTTTTGTTCTCCACTCTTTTTTAAAGTGAACTGACACACTAACCAGATTTTCCAAAGCATACAACTCCCTTTTGAATCAGATTTTCCACCAGATGAAAGTGTGGAAGGAAAAAGAGGGTGAATACGATTTTTTTTTTTTTTTTTTAAAGCTGAACAACTTTAAATTATGCCCATTCCTGCTTTGACTGTAAAGTAGCTGAGATTGCACCTTTCTTTTAAAGCTTGCTAGGTGAGACTTTTCCCCTGTGTTCCCACAGCTCCACTTACAGGGCTGCGCTCCGTCTGGGCTCGCTGTGATGTCAGCCGACAGCCAGCCTGCTGCAGATTCGCCTGGGGGGGAACTGTTCTGGATTTCCTCCTTGGGCTGCTTGGTTGGAGGGCCAGTATGGCCATGCAGGGAGGGCAGGGGCCAGAGTGCCCATTTCTCACCAGGAGAGCCTATGCAGTCCTACGCACTGTTGGTGCATTTACTCCCAAGGAATGGATGTCCCAGGCTGCACTTCAAGGCTACAGTAGGCACAGAGGTGGTTTTTGTTTTATGGATAGCTGCCAAAGAGTCTAAATGTGGATGTGAAGAAAGTCCTGGACAGTAAGCGGTTTCACCAAAGGCTCTTATCTTGGTGCATTTATGACTACCTCAGTAGATGTGCAGAAAAGACAACAGGTGTCTTGCTGAAATGCAGCACACCAAGCCTCTGTCACAACTGAAAAAGTAAACCTGCCTCTGATGAGATTTTGTCTCATTCTGTTTTTCTTACACTTGGAGATTCTCCTGAAAAGGAAAATACATGTTTTCCATAGCTTGCAACACAGGGAGCAGAGGCCCATTGCTGGCAAGCCCAGGACTCTCAGGGTGTTTTAGATGCTCTAAGGTAGAAGGTAAAAAGGACTTTAGGATCCATGACCCTTCTAAAGTCACAAGTCACAGTCATACCAGATACTCTACTGAATCTCCAATGGCATGAGAAGCCTACGCTGAGGCAATTGAATGCTTCCCTGGGAGTTCATGTGATCCAGCTGCGCTTGACATAAGCACCATCATTCCTGTGTTTCGTTTTGCATGTGTGCGTGGCAAAAACTGGTAGGAAAGGCACAGAAATGACCTGTAGTAACACTCATCTGGTCATTCTCAGCTTTGAATTCTACATTGCTTCTACTTTTTGATATGTCCGAATTTGGCTCTTATGGAGAAACTAAGATTGTCCAGATGAGCATTACTAGAGATTACCTGTAAGCAGTTATAATTAGCTGCAGCAACTGCGCTCCCTCTAATGTTAAAAGGGGTGGTAATCCCATGTGCTGTTGGCTGTCTGCTGCATCAAACCTATTTGAGCACTCTCTTCTATGGTGGGGAAGGTGAGCTCAGGTGAGGGGGATGAAAGGTTACTACAGTCACAGGACAAGCACCATGCGCAGGGAGAATGGGTCAAAGCATCACATCTACCATCTTTACCTTTCCTGCTCCCTGTCTGCTTAAGAAAGTGATATTTTATGCAATCTAATAGGCTACAAAAATAAAATAAAACAAAATATCATTTTCACAGAGAAGTGAAACTGATAAGTAGCTCTAGATATAGGACACATAGAAATTTCCTAGATTTCACACTGCTGAATTTTGCTGACTTATGAGACTAATAGTCCTGGAAGACTTTCCAAGGTTTTGTGTATTTACTAGAGCAAAGATTCCAATTTTTGGAGGTTCATCGAGTGCTTAACCATTAGCACAATGGAAAGGAAAATATTACAAAACCAAAACAAAACCTCACCAAAACGAAAATACTGAACTGGGAAAATTTTTGCTTGCTTTGTCAGCAAACCACTTAGAAAGATTATGTATTGACCTGAAAGCAGCTTATGATGGATCAGGTTAATATATAGCTTGTGCTATATTAACCTTTAATCAACATTATTACTATTCCTAAAAGATTTAAAAGGAAATACAGTAATTTAATACTAAGTGAAAAAAGAAAAGGAATTCATCTCACCAAGTAGAAAAAAAAAAGGCACAGAATCTAACCTGATTTTGACAGAGCTTTTATCTCATATCTGTACTAAAAACCAGGCGGGTTAAACTTGCTTGTTCAGAAGTAATCAGAAATCAGTATTCTTTATTTTCTTAAAGAAAAATGGCATTGTCTGGTCTATTACTCTCTTATTTCTTGTTTATTGCACAGTCCACACTGCCAATGAAACAAATTCTTCTCTTCAAAGAGCCTTTTGTAAACAGACAGGTTTGAATTTTTATTCCAGATATTGCACCTCTATACACAGATTCTTCCAGTATTTTATTTATCTTTCACAGGTGAAGAGGAAGAGTAGTAGAGTTTGATACAAGAAGGATGCAATTTGGGGTTAACTGTCAAGAAAGGCATTGACAAGATCCTATGGTTTCACCTTCTATGCTTCTCTGCAGAGTATAAACATGTATGAAGTTTTACTTCCAGGTTCCCTGAGACTACATGGAGTCCTAAGAAGAAATTGTTCTTGATTACAAACATAATGTTAGGACTGGATAGAAAGCAATAAATATTTTGTGTGCTTCACTGTCAGTGTTTCACACTATGATACACATCATCTTCTGCTGCTGGTGAGCTCATCCCATGAGGCAGCAAGATTTGTGATAGCCCTTGATCTTTTTATCTTGGTTGGTAGTTTGCAGATCCTTTAATTATGCACAAGTAGCAGATTTTTTTTTGTGAGGTCTGTGAGCTGCAGGGCTAGCTAGTGGAAGATGTTAGCCTCAGTTTTTGTGAACCTTTCAAAAGCAATTTCAAAGTAAGGTAAATAGCTCAGAAGCACCCATAAGGCATGTAGGTGTGACAACCACTAGTTCATACCCTGAACTGTCTCTTACTGGTTTTCTCTGGAAATACAGGTCTGTCCCATGTTCCAGGGCTGTTTTGCCCAGGCAGAGGAGGACTTCTAGTTTTCCTTATGTGAGTTTGCTTTTGCTGGCAGGGTGAGGGATATTGCATAAAGATCCTGTACCTTCTCGTACCTTCTTATAGGAGACGATCTTTGCATGTATTATGAGCCCTTATGTTGTATGTAGCAGAACACAGAAACATGTTGAGTCATACATCACTTTAGAAATTTTTGCAAATATGCGTTTCTGCTGTGTTAGAGCATCTGGAGTTTTACATAGCAGGAATCTCCATCATCCACTTTACCTTTCAATTCATTATGAAAATGTAGCAAAAGCAGGAAGGACAGCAGAAAGTTGTTACAAAATAATCTGGGAGAGAGGTGTTGTAGAAACACAGATAAGCAATAAGGTTAAATCTGATTTAGAAAAACAGTGTCAGATAAATATCACCCAAAATCTAACAAGCAAATTGAAGAGAAATACTTAGAAAGCAATTATGTTCAGCAAGAGAAACTAAACCCAAAGACATTAGTTGTCAAAGCAGCCAGAAGATTTCTAGTTCTTGCCTGTATTTGCATTATGATCTAGAATATCACCTGAGTTGCTTCAATTAGAAACCTGAGATCTCACACTGATGCATGCAATAAAATGTAATTTCTGATTTTCGTATTCTAAATCCAAATGCATTGATTAAAGAAAATTGTTTGTCAGACAGAAGGCCTGTGCTGATGTGTAGAAGTTCCTGTCCCCCAGCTGTTAGACAGGGTCCTTCATTTGAGATGTGGTAATTGAGCAAGATATGTTGCTGCACTGCATGGAAAAATAGGGTCAGAAGATAGTGACTCACGTGAACTCACGTTACTTTGCTTCCCAGTGAGATAGCAGCACATGCACAGTGAGCTACCGTGTCTCAGCTGACAAAGTCCGGAGCAGCCAGCTGCATTATGCCCCTTGTATCACATCACAGCCTTGGAGACTAACAGTCACAGCATGATTTATCTGCATAAACTCCATGGAGTATAATTCTGGGCACATAATCTGCAAAGACATGTCTGCAGGTCAGAGAGAGACTTGTGAGGAAAGAGCGAAATAATAAAGAGTTTGGTTTATTTATAGACAGAGCAAATATCAACAGTATAAAAATAATACTAGGGAAAGGTATACATATGAATGTTTGAAAGGCACAAACATTAATGAAGGAGTAAACTGTTTTTCACGCTGCAGACAGACACTGGTAGGAGAAAGGTTAGAGCTGCATCCTAGGAAAGCTTTCTTATGACTTGATTATCGCATAAGCTGCATGCCAACAGCTCCCAGTCAATGAGGGAGACCCAGCTGTGCTTGATACAATCCCATATGTGGCCTGCGGCAAGTAACTCAGGTTTTTGCATCTCTGACTCAGAACTTATCTATTTCATGGGGGGCTGTTATGAAACTCAATTAACACTTGCAAAGCTTTCGGATGGCAGTTACTGCTTAAGTGTGAAGTATTATATAATGGGAAGAAATTAAGGACAGTGAAGTCTGATTATCAGGGAAAAAAAATCCCAACAATGTCATCTGTTAGATTGGGGAATAATGCCGTGGGGGAAGCAGTGGATGACTCATTGCTTGAGTCAATTAAATCTGGGCTGGATGTGGCACCAGCAAATATAATGTAGGGCACAACCTTCTAGTAAGAAAGATATGGTACACATGACCTGATTTCTATGATCTTATGCTTGACTCTAAAACCAACCAAGATTATATGAGCTCATATAAACTTTACATCATTTCTCATGTGTTTCTCATGTGTTTAAGGACTCTCAGAACATTGTTGTGGTCTGTACTCAATTGATGAATACTTAATATATTAAAGTACTGGAGATCATTAGCATTCCTGAGGTTGTCTGGCATGCTTTGTTTATGCAGCGTGGAAATGGGAAATATTTCTTTCAGCCTTTATGAGATATTGGCAGTGTCACCTCTTATAACCATCAGCCTAACAATTATTTGACAAAATATGCTGATTATTGAAATTGCACTGTTAATACGCATCGATGCCAAAATATTATTAGGACCTAGAGCCTGCACCAAATGGAGGATACAGACAATGTGGTGGGTGCTGTGCAGCTGCTTGATTCTTCCCCTTACTTCCCTGAATCACAGAATTTGAGGACTGACCTGACCTTGTTAGCTTAGATATCTTTCATGACTGGGTATCAACACAAATTTTTATTCCCCCTGGAACAGTTTATTGCTCTACCTACGCCCTTGCTAAGATCTGAAGATGGATTGCTGGGTTTTAAAAGGCTTGCAGAGAAGAGGAAAACAGCACTCTTTTTTAAGGGGCCGCTCACAAGTCTATGCTCCAGCCACATCCAGCCCACCTAGATGAAGTTTCTTGGTTAGGAGCCCGATTGTCTTACTTGTTTAAACTCTGAAAGGTGACAGGCACTCCCAGAGAATGATTTAGATTTCCAGCATCTCTGTGAGTGGATCTTATCCTCACTGAACAAAAAATTGCCTTGTTTTGATGCCTGTAGCTGAATCTACACTTGTCCACTGGATGGACAAGATCAGCAGTGGCTCTGTGTTATTGGATGTTGCTGACATGACTTGTAAGGAGCGTCAGCTGAAAAGCTTGGCTTCAGTTGAGATTTGCGCCACTGACCTCGTGGAAAAATGAGGTAACAAGAGCAACTTGCTCCCCAGAGTTGCACAAAATTCAGCCTGCTGGTGCTTCAGCATTCAGGTCACAAGGTGAAACAACAACAGGACTGGAGGTGCCAGGACTCAATAAAGGTTTGCTCTGGGACCCAAAACACCTTTTAGTGGCCCTCTGTGTAGAAGGTACTGACTTTAGCACTGGAGCTTGGTTGGCTTCTGACCTACATGTTAGTGTGAATGCCAACATAGCCAACCCGGCCTCCTACTGACGTGTGTGGTGCCTTCTGCTTAGAGCAACTAAAACAATAGCCAGTGCATTCTACCTTTACACCACTTTTGTTTCAAAAACTCTGAAACATATTTTTCCCTGATGTACCTAGATGCACCTTGAACTGAATTGTGTCCATTTACAGATATTTAGGAAAACATTTTCTGAAGACAGAATGGCAGCTGGGCACTGTACTTAAAGAAGCAATACAGTCACTAGGTTTGAATGACACTAACATGCATTTACCATCTTCTGTTCAGCCTCAGAATATTGGAGTCTATGGTAGTATCACTCAGTGCACACAGAATGATCTGATGCCCAGTTATGTTTGACCACATATATCAATATATATGGAACCTCCTGGCCTGGTATATTGATATCTGTTGATGTATCTGCTACCTTGATCCCTAATAATTGCCAATGCTTTAAAAACATAGTTTCTCCTTACAGTAACTGTCACCACACAACATAGCCTGTTCCAGCTGCAGATATCACTCAATTGCACTTGGTTTGTTGTCATGGCTGCCTTTGCGAACTGCTCTACCTCCTTAGGTCATGCATGAGGAGCTGCACGGTATGGAAGGCTGGCCTTCACCAATGATTACAAAATAATTTCTAATCCCCATGCCTCATACAGGTTCCCTTGGGTACGTTGCAGCCAAACCAAGGTCCCTGACCAGCCAGTCTCCTGGATGTGAACAGCCTGAGGCTAGGCTGTAGCAACCAACCAGCCAGACATGACAACGCTGTTGTTGGTGAATATTTGCTGTGGTGATCTCATGGTGATGTGCTGACATTAAGTTGAACAAACAAAGTAGTGGCTAATTGACTCATAAGTAAACATTCAGCTAAACAGAATTAAACAAAGAGAAAACTCTGTGAAATTATTTAATTTAATAGGAAGCTCCTGATGACAAGATTTTATTAATTGTTACTTCCCAGGGCCCAGAAGGTACAAAATGAGAGACTAGAAAAGTTGCAAAAGGATATGAAAGAACCATCCAAGTTTTAGGAGGGTTTTTCTTTCTCCAAAAGGTAACTTAAGCCACTTTGAATGGGAATTTTTAATGTTTGTTCATTTATAAGCTGAAAATAAAAATTACATTCTGTAATAATCAGGACATCAGAAACACACAACTTACACACTGCCCTTAGCACTCAGTGCATTTGCATGCATTACCATTTCTAAACTGCTTAAAATAAAAGACAAGCCTCATGTGACTTAACAGATTTATAGTTGGTATTTTCAATTTCTAGCGAGCATTTCAGAGGAAAGAAGGCTACATAAAACAGAGCTTCATTCAAGACAGGTCCTGTTTTCATCATTAGCGCTATACAGAGGTGAAAATCTGGCTTAAAAGGATAGCTCCTTGATCTTAGGGCTGTTTGAATACAGCACTTCTCACACAATATTTCTGAAAATATTTTGTGACTAGTGATGTAATTGCTACGAAACATGCCTTGAGGAACCATCTCCGTCCTATAGTGAGCCTTAGAAAGGTTATTCTGTGATGATTCTTTAACTTTGTTAATATAAATGTTGAAGTTGAGAACGAAAACTTCCGATAGGAAAGGACTTGTATCAGTTTGAAAGTGGTAAGTCTCCAATTTGACAGCATCAGCTTCTACTTCAATCTTCATGCTCCCAACAGCACCCTACTGAGTTGTATGCGCAGCTGCGTTAGCACCAAACATCTCTCCACAGCATTTGCGGTGACAGAGCTCAGCTTTCTGCTGCAGTGATCACACACCTCTCAAAACATTTACAGAGCTGTTACTTCAGAAGTGACTATTGCAACATCAAGCAACCTCTACCCATGCGCCTGGTTATTGCTACCAGACTAATTCCTGTCCACTAGTTGGAAGACACCCGTAGCCCCATTCAAAATTTAGCTTCCTTCTGGAGAGCAGAGCATGATTATACCATTTGTAGATTACTTTCTTCTTGGCACTTGCCTGTACACAGAGGACCAAGGATTTCCAGTGGTCTCTGTTTATGGGAGAATGAACCTAGGAACAATTTATCCTCTCTCAGAACACTATTATAATCCTCTGTGCATAATGTGATTAGTTACTGCAGTGTTCCTAGATTTTTCTCTTTTCTTCTCCCTTCACATCCAGGCCCCTGTTCTACCTTAGTAGCTCTTTTTTTCACATCTCAAGTTCATCTCTCCCTCTCATTTCCGACTACACAGGTATTAATACATGAACCAGCTAGCCTCTCCTCCTGATAATTGTACTCTCTTTCCTGCCTCCTTCTCCTGGTCTCCCATAACTCACAGGCAATCCCGTGTGCAGCTGACAAAATCCTTTCCCATTTCTCTGATCTCATCCCCCTCTCTGCTGAACCTCTGCATTTGCCAGACCTTCTTCAGCATCTATGTCACACTTCTCTTTGCTGAAGCATTCTTTCACTCTGCCATTACCTGACAGCACCTCCTCTTCACTCCTTACAAAGAGCATCCCATGCCTGTCCCATATTCTTTGCATAGAAAACCATCTAATTTTTACAAAGAAAAACCTGTTCTGGCCAATCTAGCACAAATTTGTTTCTTTTCTCATTTTGAGGGGGCTGTTTTGTTTTGTTTTTTTTTTTTTTTAATGTTTACAGTACTTTCTGGCAAGGACCTATAGTCAAGATCTAGATTAAATGTGCCAAGTCATTTATGACATTATTATGCAGGAGAAGCATATATAAATTCTGGAGGATAAATTTGCAATTGTGGTGATACACAACATGTGGCCTAGTTCCTTAGTCCTTGCAAGCAGATAATTCTTTCTTAGAGGTCAGCAAAATTAACATCACCTCCCTAAACCCTCACAGTAATTGCTTGCATTATTTTAATCAGAGGAATAACCTTGTTCCATTGAGTCTTGATTAAGAAAAGTTACCAAACATAAAATATTCTTTATGTGTTGGTTTGGAGCACCTTCTGATGGCTCTGTGTCAAGCCAAATTAGATACTTTAGGCATGCTAAAAACACGGGAATCCAAATGACTCACAGACCTGCAGTGTGATATGATGTCTGTGACATTTAAGTCACTTGTTCGACCCAGGAGGTACTGAAGATCTTCACTGAAAAGCTCAGAGTGCTGCTGGTCTGTCTGCTGTTGAATGCCCGTAATACTCACAACTTCCAGTTGATACTACTTACACTGGTAATGAGCAGTGACCTCTGCTTTTCCCTTTTCTGCTACTGTTATTATATCCTCCCAATCAGCACGTTTGTTTCATCCGTCTTGCGGCTTCTATGGGTGATTCTGCACTTATGGAAGTTAGTAGAAAATTCTTCCACGCTGCTTTCTTAGGAAGGAACTATCTCCATTTTGAAGAGTTTGTTAAGTTTTGCTTGGTAGAGAACAAATGATGCTCCAAGTGATTCCCTTAGTATGAAAAGCTGATAGTGAATAGATTTAAAAGGCTAAAATGTCTTTGACTAAGATGAGTGGAATGTCAGGGTGTGTTAGGAAACAGAGTAACTTCAACTTTTGGTGCTTATGTTCATTCTGTGCATGAAAAAGAAATACCTAATTCTTTACTTCCTTCAAGAATTCCACCATTTTATTAAGAAAACACACACATGCAAATATCAGGGCCTTTACATAAACAGATGAAACTGAATAAACAGACTATCATTTTTGCCCTTCTATAGAGGAAAATTAATTACAAGTTAGGTGATTCACAGATTTCTAAAATGGATTGGAAACATCTATTAATTTTAGAAAGCATTTGAGCTGGCAGCTGCTGAAAGAGTCTTTTAGATGGTCTCACACTGGAAATGTCAGTCGCTTTAGCTGATTGCCGGAATCAGTGAAGGACGACAGCCAGGTTAATCAGAACATATAGACACACTAGGGGTAAATATTGTGCTAAATTTAGCAACACATTCTGCTAGATTGCATGAGCAGCAGTAGGCGTAATTGCTATATATTAGGATCAACCATCACAATGAATTTGCAGGACTCCCAAGGGCAGTTGATTCAGCTGATGCTGCCGTGGATAAATGCCAGTTTTTCTATTACCAGGTAACCCTGGTTTTCTGTTTTTCTTGATCAGTAACCACAAAATGATAGTTAAACAATAAACATATACACTATATATATATTTGTCAAAATTGGATTGGTGAGCAGGGAGAAAACTGGCTGAAGACTATTGAAATGATTTTTCATGTTTGAGACATATGATCTCCATTCCGTAAAGACTTTGTTTTGTATTTGCTTAGTTTTACAGACTGTAGGATCAAATAATGAAAGAATATAAATACCTCACTCAAAAGTGCAGGACTAAAGACTAGGAAGGTCTGTACTCTTATGTACAAATGCACCAAAATACGCCGGTGGAAAAATGCTTCTGACCTTTGCATCGACGTACTGGAAATTAACACTGGGCTGAGTCAACGGGCTTTAACAATGATTTCTGCTACAAACTTATTAACTGACCAAAGAGCTCACTGGCAAACTGATTAGATGTGCAATTAGAAGTACAGAGAAAAATGAATCCTTTACTCACTAATTATTCTAGTAAGAAAAAGAGGTTAATAATGCCTTTACCAAATCGTGCAAAGGTTCAAGGTGATATGAAGATAAACCATTCTATAATAGAGCTTGGTTTGGTATCCTCCTGGAAGGACTGACATGAGATCTGTGATAACTTCTTCCAGGTGTGTCTCAGGCTGAGGTAGCAAGGGCTCAAGAGGGACTATGCACACTTTTGTTGCAGCTTCTGTTTCAGATGCAGTGTCCTGCCTTATGTCCCTAGCGACTGTCCCTAAAAAAAACCTTTCCTTGAAGACCAGGAGGTGAGACTGAAGGGCATGATGCTATTCTCTTTACAGTGATAACTTCAAAAGGAATGGATTATGCTTTCAATTCTTACATATTGAACTGTATAGCAGTTATAAGTTTGATATGTTCCACAGATCCATTAAAATTTGTGCTGCCATTACCAGTCCCTTCTTTCCTCTCACCCTGGCTTTACAGTCCACTTAGCTCAGTTTACTGACTTGGGATTTCACTGTCAAAGCAGGCAGAATTCAGCTTTTTAATCAGATTTGACAGTCTGGTGTCATGTATGATGCTCCTTTGCTATGGGTTAATGTGAAAAATCTTGGTCAGGGCTAATTTTTGTTCAATTTGTAAAATGTTAGCTCATGACATTGAATGTCATTCAGCCTGACACTTGAAGCAATGAATGTCAATTAGCTTGAATAAATGGAACAATTTCAGATGGGCAAAAAAATAGCTTCCAAAGATTCTAGCTGAAATTAATCATCTAGAGTAATTTGCTGAAGATGTGTAATCTAGTTGCTAAATGTTTTTTTTAGAAAACACTTTTACAACTGTTTTATCAAGGCCTATATTCAAAGGAACAAACAATCAAACAAAGACTTGGAAATTCATATTTCAAGGCTAATTTCAGTTTTGTCCAGTAAACAACTGTCACTGAAAACACAAGAAGAGAGGAGCTGTGATTCTGTGGGTAGCGCATACGTCTTGGAGTGAAAACCACGTTCCAGTCCTCCATCTATCATTCATTCATCCTTCACTCAGGGCTCTGGGAAGCTGAAACAGTCTCTTCCTGCCACTTCCCATGACATTCATTATGCTTCTGGCATAGTAACTTTCTGCATGGCTTCCAGCCTTAATCCGAAGGTCCTTGCATGGCTGCATTGTGCAAGGGTACATTAAGAAAATAAAGCTTCCCAGAAAGTTTCTACATGCAGAGGTGGTGTCCTCTGCATGTGAATCAGCAGAAGGAATTGCTTACATAGGTTTAAAACTGGATCGCATGAAGAAATGCTGCTTGTTTTGTACACTCACACAGATCTAAAATGGGTACTTCAGTTTTTCTGACTCTTAGAATAAATTGAAAATGTCGTTTCCAAATGAATGCATCCTACAAAACCACAAGT
This sequence comes from Tauraco erythrolophus, assembly GCF_009769465.1. Classification (NCBI taxonomy): domain Eukaryota; kingdom Metazoa; phylum Chordata; class Aves; order Musophagiformes; family Musophagidae; genus Tauraco; species Tauraco erythrolophus. The sequence continues at coordinate 116,060,701 of NC_141465.1, read as the reverse complement.
AGTGAGAAAATGGAGAACAGACCAGAATGCAGGCCTTCGTCTAGTATGTTGATTAATACGAAGAATAGCATTTGATTTCTAATTCTGCTTCTGCTTGTCTCTATTTCTTGAGTTTGAAGAGAGAAATGACTGTGTCTGACAGATGTTCATTATGTATTTTTAAAGTTACAGTAGTTTTATTTGAATGTGACAGTGTGCATTTGCTGTTTCTCTGTGTAGAACCAAGTGAAATTACGGTGCAGTACTTGAGAGGGCACTTTGTTACCTGGGGAAATCTGCAGTGCAAGTCATTTAATGTATTGCAAATGTTAGAGATACCTTTTTAATATGGGTATAAAACCTATTAGACTACAAATATCATAAGGAACCGGTATTGATTTACAGCTTCCTAGCTAGACATGTGAATGTTTTATCTTTCTTTTGAGATGAAATGTGAAATGTAAAACTCACTTGACACCACATGTACTTACAGTCTTTAAAACACTTAGAATCAGTCAGCCTAGGAACTAACTTATTCTCAGTAGAAGTTAGCATAAGTTATTTTAAAGCTAGTGTTTACATAGGTCAGGAAAGTTGAAAACGGCTGCAGACATACCTCATGCATTATTACTCTCTATGTAAGTAATGAAATTTTGTAAGTGAAATGTACAAAAAAAAAAGCCTATTGAAGGAAAAACAGCAGAAACATGAACAATGACAGTAACTGGTCAACTAAAATAGATACATTTTTTTTCTAAAGATATCTTGTTAGTTAGTGACAGGCTAATTAATTAATGATCAAGATTTAAACCAGGTGCATGTTATTTCTTTTAGCTGTGGTTTATACTGGGATGTAATGAATGCTGATTAAAAAAATACAAAATACTTAGTGTAGAAGTTAACTGGGTGCCAAATATGCATTTGGGGCCCTATTCTTCAAGCTGTTCAGGGTTTCCTGTGAGGCAGTCATCAACTAGGAGGGATATTGGACCCCTTCTTGAAGGTCTGACTGAGTGCTGAGGGTACTCAGCCTTTGATCTTTTTTGGTTCACAAGACGCTCGAGGCACAAAGTGCTATAAATGCTTACTAGACTCAATTGTGTAGTATTACTTTTGCACAGAATTCAGATTTTTATGGTTTAGATTTCTTGTAAAACTGTTTGGGACTAACAGCACTTCCCACCTGACATATTGTCTAACCCTCTGGACTCTCATAACATTTGTCAAGCAACTGAAAGACCCTTCTATTTCAAAATGCCCTGGATTGCAGAAGTGGCCACTGACTCTCCTATGCCCATTCAAAGAAAGTTGGGGCACTGCTAAACCACTCTAAGAATCTCCCAGTCCCAGTACTAGAACAATAAGATCTATGATCAAGCAGAGATTGTTTCCCTTGCTGAGTTGCCATTTGACAGTCAGAGAGGAACTGGGAGATAGTCCTACAGTCCTCACCTCTCTTCATCTTCCCTGTTTTTTTTTGTAACACAGCTCTTGTTCTGCCACCTAAACGTCTGTATCCCTTTTATAGAGCTCCAGCAGAAGTTGTCTGGGATACTGAATGTTAAACTTTAAGTGATATAAGGGAAAGTTTGTCACTTGATGTTCTGCAGGTGGAGCATCCTGACAGAGAAGCCTGTATAAATAAGAAATAGCAAACGATCTGGTCACTTCAACAACATAATCCAGAAGAATTATATGGATCCCTCAGGAGGGAGCTGGAAATTTTTACTTCTAAGTAGTTCCAGGGTATGTTTAGTCACCACAACCTGAGATTTCTTCTCACTTAGTCACTAGGGAAGAAGAGGAGAGACTAATATGCAGCCAAAATCCTCCTTTGGGATGTAAAGCAGCTGAAGGCAAGTTCCCCTGCCCCGCTGGGGCAGCTGCTCTCCTCTCTGTAACAGCTGCCTGAGCTTTCCAGGCAGGAAACTGAGGCCATTTCACTGAAGCCTGAGCCACATGCCTGCAAACTTGCTCCGTATACTGCAACCAACACTCACTTCTCTGCCCATAGTGTCTTTGTGCTGTGGGGCTGCTGAGAAGACTACTTCACGGTTGAACCTGCCACCACTCAAGACTTTACCTTGAAAAAGAAGACAATTTTGGGTTGTAGGTAAGTGAGGCTCCTTGTAAACATGGGAAAAAAGGATAGGCATCCTCTTGACAAAACTGACTTTCGCCTAACTTTTAAGTTAGTGACAGAAAAGGTCTCCAAAAGGAAGTGTCTGTGTTTCCTGTAAAGACAATAGCCAAAGGAAAAATACATTTGAAAGCCTCCATGGAAAGATCTGGCCTGTCTGAATCTGGCATCTAAGCTTGGGACCTAACTCCTTTATTTAATTTCTAGAGTGAGTGCGTTATTTAAGGAAAGGCATCATTCTTGGTTCAAGTTAGATTGCTCGGTCACAAAAGATGGCTCATGAGTCACGCAGATGATGCTCAAAGAATCAAAACTAATACTGACTCCTTCTATGAAATTGCCTCAATGGTCTGCATGCCTGTTATGCTACATATTTTCTTCTGTGTTCCTTACAGAGTTGTATGACTAGTGCCTTCAGCTAATGAGGGTCAAAGTCTTGCATATGTACATGGACACAGTGAATAGTTTCAAAAGTTTTGCTCTCATTTGTTTAAGGCACACAATTAGTCATCTCAAAGAGACACAGCTGTAATAGCAAGTATCCCTTCTACTCATCTTAGTTGATCAGGGCATTGATTATACCAACACATTTTAGTTAGTCAGTTCCAAAATACCTACACTTTCAAACAACTGTCAAAGGGCAAAACAAAATTATATAGTCTCCTGATTTCCTAAAATCTGCTATAAAGAACAGACAGAGATCCATAAAATACACAAAACGTCTCAGAACATCTCAGTGGTGTGTCATTCCTGAGCCTGTTTAGCACTCACAATGGTGTGTAACACTGTTGGGCTCACTGCAGATTAGAATGAGGCAATGTGTTGCCAGTTTGAAAAGAGTGTTAACAATTAAAAAAGTGCCAATCAAAGCAAAAAGATGAAACATTACACAGCTATTAAGAATATTATTCAGTCCTTTTAAATGATTGCCAACTTAGATACTTCTCTTGTTAAATCATTCTTGTTAGGTACTGTATTGAATGCCAGTTTTCAAGAACAAGACAGTCCACAAGCTTAGCTCATTAATGAAGACACAACCTGGTAGGTAATTTTATAATTAAAATGGATATTTTGAGGACTAGACTGACTTTTGCTACATATCCAATTCTCAGTTAGTAAGAGATTTTATGCAGAGAATTTTCATGCTAAATTGTAAGAGTAACTGAAGAGACAAAAAGGGAGGTACGGTTGAACATTTCTGTGACTGTTTTGAGCAGAACAGCCTTAAAATGTTCTGTTTATTAACACTGTGGAGAAAGGTTTGTGTAAGGTTAATGTTAGAATCACTTAGGATGGTAACTCCTTCTGCAAAGTATCTGCATAAATTAGAAAAAGCTGCCAGTTTTCCATCTGTTAGCAATACAACTTCAGCCACAAAGACAACTGTCGTGACAACCACACTGAGTTAGTCTTTCAAATAAAACCTGTTAAAAGCTACTGCCCTCCAGCCTCCACCCACTGCAGTTAATGGCATTAAATAGCACTCTAACTGGTATTTATTTTCTTAGGCATTCCTCACTTGCGCAGCTGCTGGAACACTGGCCTTTGATTTAAAATAACCTTAACAGGATAAGAGTTTACAGTCTCTGAAGGTCACGATGTATATGAAGTGCTTGTCTGAAAGAAACATCCAACCTGAACTTTCTCAGGCTGATGTTTATGGATTCTGTGTACTTGTTTCTCACCTATTTTGTATGGTCTCATGTCTGGGAAGTGTGATGGTTCAAATGATTTCTTCCAGATGATGGCTAACCACAAAGAGACCACTGGGGCTGTTCTGGACAACTGGTCTAGGTTTAAATGTGGTGGGAATCACCTTTAAGGCCTTTCTCCCTTCCCCATCCAAGCTCCTCCTGCAGTTTTTGATGAACTTGGGTGGCACAGCAAGTTCAGGCTAGTTTCAGCTCATCCATGAAATCTGTGCTGACAACAATTTCAAAACTATTAGAAAACTCATTTGTAGAAGGTCCCTCATTCAACAGTCTATTTTTGCTCAGGCATTTCAGCGTCTCAGGATAACACATATACCACCTACTGACCTTTGTAGGAATAGGCTTAACATTTCTAAAGCCCTCACCAAGATGTGGATATACAAAGGAAGAGACTTTCTTGTAACGCTAAAACTATTTTTGTGCTGTTTTGTCACTGTTGCCATCACGCGAACTGAGCTGCTGTCAGGAACAGTCTACTAATGGGGCTGAGGGCGCTGGGACCCTTCCCCCATCCATGGGTAGGATGTTTGTCCATCTGCCATGGCAGTTGCTTGTCCCCATGGCAGTTGCCTCTAGCAGTGGTTGTGCCTGGGTACCTGTACTGCACACTCTCCCCGTGCCTACACAGGTAGGATAGAAGAAAGGAGTAAAAATGATTCTCAGAAATTTGTAACTAGTGATTTGAAAGCAGAGAAGAAATTTCTTGTTGGAGGCTGCAGTACTCAAGAAAATGTTAATGAGTGTAATAGAAGCTTGCTGTTGTCTCCTGGATGTTTAGAAAGGGCTTTTAAAAAGGACCATTGCAAGAACAATGTTGCACACATATCAAAAACATAAAGCAGTGATCTTTTTTAGTTATCAATGTTAGCACAATTCCCATAAATAATGTCTCATTTACTTTTGTGCATAAGCTTCAGATTGAGTCCTGTACATCCTTACAGGAGGAGAAAACAGTCACCGAGGTTTCTTTCCCAGGGCTTAATGATATGTTGCACTTTATAGTGGAAGTATTCCTAAGATTTTAGTGTGATTGCACAGGACCCACAAGGTATCAGACACCAAACATCAGATGCCATTTACTTTTAACTAAAAGTATCTTTTCTAAAGGAAAAAAGGAAAAAGCTCCCACCATCTTACGGTTAGATCACTTGAAAAGATTGAGAAATAGAGTTTCTGACTTTCTTCAGCAGAGGATACAAAGACGGTTCTCATGTCTGCTGGAAAACAGGCTGTGCATTAGCTGTTTATGAATATAACTCCTGCAGTTTATCTGACAAATAGTTAGTATCTGAGCGCCATATGGAACATTTTGTTGGGCTCAGTATGCATCCTTTCAGGTTCCCATTTGGATGACAAACCAAAGATTTCTGATTTCATGTCAGTCCAGATGAACTCTCCTTCCTTGTCTATCCCTGCTCTTTTTGCGTTGGCAGCTGCATGGAGGAAAAACAACTCACACTGTATTGCTCAGCTCAGGGCAGGGAGGGGACTCCTGGGAAGAAATGGGATAGAGGAGGTGGTTAGCTATGCTGCTGCACTCTTCGGGTGCTCAAAATTGGATGTGGGTGAGCCATGTGCTGGTGGTGGAACAGTGCTAGGCAGAGGTATGAGAAGAAACCAGTATCAACCCTCCCTGCAAATTCAGTGCAGAAGAAAGGCAAGATTTTATTGACACTGTGAGGCACAACAGAGCACAACATTCAATGAAAAGAGATGATATAGGCTAACAGTGGGGTGCTAGGGCACAATAACAGTAACATCCTGGGTTCAAAACCAACATCACTGCCCTCTGGCTGGCTCAGGTGTGTTAAAAGTTAGTCAATAATGACACAGCATCTTCAAAGCGTTTACGGTGTTGGCCAATTAAAATTCCTTCCCTAGCAGTTTTATTCCTGTTTGTTAAGGGTTAGATCAGGCTTTTAACTTCAAGCGAGGAGCTGTGGGAGGCTCTTTGGAGTAGTGCTCCTTCCAGCACATCCCTCTTGTGTGGGAGGCATGATGATAATCAGCTGCGGCTCTTTCCAGGACAGAGCCTGGGGAGGAGGTAGGGAAGGTGATGCTGCAGCCATGCAATGGCTGAGATGAGAGGCAGCCCCTATCTTAGGGTGTCTTCCCCATGGGCTGGTGGTTGACTCCTTGCGCTGCCAGTTACACGCTTATCTGCCTGCACCCAGGCTGCTCCTAGGACCCGGCAGAGTGTGAGCATGGAGGCACAAGTTTTAGCTGGAGAGACATCATGTCAAAGGAGTGAGGAAAAGATTGAAGTCATTGCCCCTGGTTCCTCTCTGCACACTCAGTTAGCTGGGGTTGCCTGCCCCAGAGGAAGGGCATGCCCTAGCAAAAGGCATTGCAGCTGCCAGGCTTCTCCTGCATGGCTGGAGGCTTCATCAAAGGCTCCTACAGCTCCTTCAGTGGCAACACTGTGCTCTACCGCTCCAAACTTAGCCACAGACATGTCTCCTGGTATTAAAAATAATCTCTGGCGTTTCCTCTAAGCAATTGCAACCAGAAGTGACAGCAATGTTCAGCATGCCTAATGCAATTGCACTGTCTACCGATACAGTAACAGTTAATGTCACCACCCTCTAACAACATTAGCCTGATCTGTAAACAGATAAGACAGAGGCTGCTGGTGATGTAACTTTGTTGATCATAAGATTAGAGATCCTGCCGGTCTTTGTTTGAATCCTTTAAAGAAAATTGGAGAGATTAAGTAGAGAATTTCCAGTGATTTTATTATTAGTGTGTAATATGTTTACTTAGTCCTGATTAAGCAAGATAACTTGGTAAAAAAAAGATTCATGCTTTCACCAGCTCTGGAAGGGATAATCAAACTGGGGAAGCTTTCCAGTGTGCTTTGGTTGCAAAGCAAATGTGACTATCAGTGCAGCAGCCAACTGAAAAAGGATCACGGTCCTGGAACAGAAATCATCCACTTTTGTGCGAAAATCCTGAATTTTCCCTGCAGTGCAACAAGAGACATGCAAGAGGCTCTTGGTCTTCAAGCAGAGTCATCGATGGCAGAGACGTGATTTCACCGTGTAGATGGGAGAGGGTGTACTCCCTTGGATTAGCATTCAAAATGCACCAGGTAGTAATTTTCTTCTTAAAGAAAGTCTTTCACGCTAGAAAAAAATGTTCAAACATGGGAGACCGAATACAATTATCTACATTAAAATCACACGGTTTTTCCTGACGGTTTTTCCTCCTTACTGGAGGTGCACATGTTCCAAAGCCAAGCCCTGAAGGCCTTGTTCTGTCTAACCTCCCAAAGAGTGTTTAAGCAGGGACTTTGTGGCTCATAACTAGCTTTTTCTTCCTGGTAGCTCATTTCCCAGAAAGGTCTTGTAATGAGCATATCATTTACTACTTTGGGCTGCATCTTTTACACTCACAATGCGAAGTGAAGATTATCTTATTTTCACTGATGCACTCAGAAGAAAATTGCAAGATATTGTCAAAAAATCCAATCTCTAATATTTGAAGATTTTTTGGAAATTTAATTTCAATTTTTCAAGATTTTTTTTTTTTTTAGAATACTGCCTTGTTCTCAGAAAGAAATGTATTTAGTTAAATACACAGTTCTACAGTAAATCATCAAGAAGCCTCATTGCCGGGACAGTTCAGTCAAAGAAAACACAGCTGCTGGTATCTCTCATCAGTAGATACCAGACCCTTCACACTGCCTTAGTGCTCTGAGAATAGTGCGAACATCCATCTCCAAGCAGGAGGCTGGTGTCTCTGTGCTCAGAGAGGGCAAGGACGGCAGCTGTGTTGTGTATTCAGTATTTCACCAAGAGCACTGAAGGGCTCCTACAGTTTGCTTCCAATGAGCTAGCTAGAGTACAGGGAGCACTAGCTGTTGCAGTATGGTACAAAACCTGTGCTAGCTGTGTTTGAAACCTGGAATAGGTGCCCCTTGTCCTGCAGGACTGACATATCCACTTGCTCAACTCCTAGGCCAAGTCCATGACCATAAAAACACTGAAGTTCTAGGAAACATCAAAAAATGGAGGTGAGGGAAGGATTTTACTTGTGTCTTCACTCTTGAACAAAGGTGCTATCCCATCTGGTGCTGCCTTCCCTAATTTGTGGCTCTGTACATTGACCTGTGTTTCTTTGCCACACTATTTCCATCTCAGCATAAGGGTTTAAAGAGAAATGAAAGGAGATCAGTGACATCTTGGAAGTGGCGACTTCATGCAGACTTAAACGGAGTATTACTAATATCATGACCTCTGCTGTATGATACTTATCTCCATTGCTTCAGAAGAAGGACATTATTAAACCTCATTTTGTGACCTGGATGGAGGATCCCACTTAAAATATTGCAGGAGAACATCCCTTTGTGGGGTGCAAGGGCAGCTCTCTGACTGCGGGTGCAAGCAGTGCCTGTCTGAAGTGGAGTAAGCAAAGATGTTCCTTCCACTGACTTGGGAAGGGTTTTATACCCGTCCTGCTTGTAACGGCAGGGATATCTGCTACGTGTCCTGCTTATTACAAGATAGCTCTCAGGAAACTTGGGCTGAAGACCTCTTTAGTTAGTTTGCTGCAAGAATTGATCATTGAGCTCAAACAGGGGAGACTGAGTTTGATCTCTGTATCAGTCCTTGCTAGCATCTCTGACACAATGAATATGAAACTACAGATACAAATTGAGTTGTGATAAGCAATGTGCATGCTGTATGTGTCTTTATTCCCTTTTCGGGGGATCTAAAATCCAGCTCTGCCTACTGGGAAAAAAAACACCTTCCTACTATGCCATAGAAAAAACCTAAGTGTTGGCTGCTCTGTGGTAAGTGCCAGTTCCTGGGCTACAGTCTCATTTTACCACAGGTACAAGATTGTTTACTTCTTCCTCAGTATTACCTAGGCAACATGGAAAGATACCCTGCAGGGTAAGAGTGTTCATGGAGACCGTCCCATGGGCTGTGGAGGCACATTGTTGCTTTCTGGCCTGGGAATCTACTCTTACGTTTGTCAAAAATGTGACGGGATCCTACGGAATAATAATCCCAGATGGTAATGCTGTGATACTGAGTAAAAAAGAGCTGTTTCAACCCAAAAGACATCAGTCATCCTAAGAGCACAGATTTACTTGGCATTTTTTGTCAGTTTTCAAAGTATTTCAAAGGATCTTGAACAAAAAAATTTTTTTGTAGGACATTTTGACACAGATTTTCTTCTCCCCCAGTATTAAACCCAATTTTTTAACATTTTGTAACCCTTTCTTATAATTCCATAAGTTTCTTCTTCAGTTAGACATTATATTTTTCTAGTTTTCTATTTATTTTTTTTTCTGACAAAATGATTTTTAATATAAAAAATGTCAAAAGGATTTTTTTATGACAACAAAAAGTTATAGGGAAAAATAGCTACAGTTATTGTATAGTTTTCTGTAAATGTTTTTTCCTGAAACAACATTTTTTGAGCTTCAGGCTACTCTGCAAAATGAATTGTTTACTCACTGAATAATGCCTTTCAGCAGAAAAGTGTTCTTCCTGTAACTATAACATATTTCCCATCAATATCCTGAAGCGGAAAGTGAAGAAGTTTTTTCTCTGAACAACTGGTATTGGAGTTGGCAGACAAGCCCACATTCATAACAGGCAAACTGTTATTTGTTCCCTTCAGAACATATCAACTGTAAATGTTTATAAAGTGCCACACAGTGAATAATTCAGATGTAAGTGGAACGGAATAAGCAAAAGAGCATTGTCTGAGGAATTACTGAGGAGTGCTTACAAGGTATGGAAGTTTGCTTACAACCTGAGCATAAATTTGAAAAGGTAACATTCATCTCACCTGATGTTAGGTGTGACTAGTTCTCTAAATCTGTTTTATAACTGAAGGACAAAGATAAGCACCTTAATCAAGACTTCATTACACTTGAAGGGACATTACTTCAATAGGCAGAATGGGTTATCTTCTGGAAATGCCAGTCTTTCCCTATCCAAGACAATTTGTACTAAACACTTGCATTTCTGATTACTAAATCTGGGACTAGACAAGTACTGAAGCCTGATAAGTAACTGGAGGAGACAAAGATTTAAGTAGAAGAGAACGCTAGAAGTCAGAAAGTCCTAAGGTTTTTCTTCCAAGCTGTGCTGCAGATTTCCTGAAGGCTCGCCACTGCTTGCAAATCCTAAATACTGGATTCCCAGCTTGAAATGGAGGTTGCCTCATGTGAGAGAAAGATTAAAGTTAATAGATGTTTTCAGAGTGAGAAGTAAAGAAAGACTGGGGATTTTGTACAAGGTGTTGCACAAGGAAATTGTTAAGGGTTTGTGCTCTGTTGATAGTAAGCCTTGCTTACCTGATAATAATAAACTTATTTAATTCTTCTAGTCTATTACTGTGCTCCCAGTGGATTGATTCTGCAATAACACTATCATATGCAGAGCCACTGTTAAGAACCTGTATTTTACATTAGTAAGGTCACGTCAGGGATCAGTAAACATTGACCACAGTAACACAGACTTCTTTTTTCTCTTTTCCCTCTCTGATTCTTTTTTGATTTTTTTTTTTTTTTTATGTATAAGAGGATAATAAAACATAATTTCAGACACTCTCCCCCTCAGTCATTAAATGAGCTAGTGCAATATTGTGTGCTTACACACACACACACACACAAAGGTTGGAGGCTGGAAGGACATCATCTGAACTCCATGGCAGAGAGTGTTATTCTGCTTTTTTGGGCAGCTATCACTAACTGCTGTCTCTGGACTTCAGCAGTTCCATGATGAAATTGTTCTCAGAACAGTTCCTTCTCCTCTGATGAGCTTGGCTGGTTCTCCAGCTGGAGCCTGCATTTGCAGCTCCTCAGCATGCTTTGTCCTCAGTGCCTGGGTGGTCATGTCTTATATCTGCCAGTACACAAGGAGTGTGAGCTGCATTCTAGACGCTCGCAAATTCAGATATGGGTTCCTTCACCCCGTCCAGCTATGTATTTACAAAACGTTAACACAGAAAGCATATCATGTGACCTCCAAAGAGCTGCTTGCATTTTATTTGCCTTCAAAGTCCCCAGACACACACTCTGGTATTCTGTGGGAACCAAACATGCACAAATGAGGACTAATGTGACAACACATGATCATAAGCATGTAGCTGTACAAATCTATCCTTTGTCATCTGAACCAAGCTCAGTGAACTGAAATAGTCACTTTCATAATTTCACTGGTTTGTATTCATCTGTCTTAACAAAAAAAGACACATTTAGCCCTATATTTCTAAACAAAACCTTGGGGATTTTGATAAGGTATTTGGCAGTGAAGAAAATGTATGAAGAGGGAATGTGTGTAATTTTGTTATAATTTTGCATACAATTATCCTTTGCATATGACTTTTCATCTTCAAAGTGTTTTATAAACATTTCTCCACCAGCATTGATGTAATTCTAATCACTCTAGCAGATGTTGTTTTGCTGGACTGTGATACCGTGTCCCTGTATCCAGTAACCCGTGCAGCCTGGAACAGCAGTGCAAGCTGCGGCAACAGTGCGGCCTTCTGATTCAGCTTTGATGGATGTTACTAAAACTTAAGATTAATATAGAAGCAAATGCATCTGTGTTTTGGAAAAAGAAACATTTGGTGTCTAAGTCGGTTTATTTTTTGTTCAAAACACAAGTTCTAAGCTAGCAGATGAGTAGTGAGATGGAGGAATCGGGGAAAAAACGTTACTGAGGCGTGAGATAGACAGTAAGCTAAACATGCACGCAAACGAAAATACAAAAGTTGGAGTTGAGTTGATAAGTTGGAGCTTTTAACGTGAGGCAATAGATATTTGTTTGGGTTTTAGAAAACACTTTGTTATATATTGAAAATTAACTGGCAGAGTCTAGAGAGAAATTCAGGATATTAGTTTCATGTTGACCACCACCCTTTCTCATCAGTTTATTTTCTAACTAATAAAAGCAGGAGAAATGTGGAAACCTTATCATAGAATCATAGAATGGTTTGAATTGGAAAGGACCTTAAAGATCATCTAGTTACAACTCCCCTGCCACGGGCAGGGACACCTTCCACTATATCAGGTTGCTCAAAGCCTCATCCAGCCTGGCCTTGAACACTTCCAGGGATGGGGCATTTACAACTTCTCTGGGCAACCTGTTGAGTGCCTCACCACCCTGAGAGTCAAGAATTTCTTCCTTACATCTAGTATAAACCTTCCCTCTTTCAGCTTGAGGCCATTGCCCCTCATCCTATCACTACATGCCCTTGTAAAAAACCCCTCTCCAGCTTTCTTATAGGCTCCCTTCAGGTACTGGAAGGCTGCTAGAAGGTCTCCCTGGATCCTTCTCTTCTGCAGGCTGAACAATCCCAGCTCTCTCAGCCTGTCTTCATAGGAGAGGTGCTCCAGCCCTCTGATAATCTTCATGGCTGTTGTGGTTTAGCCCAGCCAGCAGCTAAGTTGTACTTGTGGTTAGGATTGCCCCAACCCATGTGCAGGACCTTACTGCTGGCCTTGTTGAACTTCATGAGGTTTGCATGAGCCCACCTCTCAAGCTTGTCAAGATGTCTCTGGATGGCATCTTTTCCCTCCTGCCTGTTAACCACACCACACAGCTTGGTGTCCTCAGCAAACTTGCTGAGAGTGCGTTCAATCCCACCGTCCACGTTGCTGACAAAAATGTTTAACAGCACTGGTCTCAATACTGACCCCTGAAGAATGCCACATTGCTGGTCTCCACTTGGACATCCAGCTGTTGACCACAACTCTTTGAGTGTGACCATCCAGCCAATTCCTTATCCACCAAGTCATCCATCTCTCAAATCCATGTCTCTCCAATTCAGAGACAAGGATATCATGTGGGATAGCGTCAAATGCTTTGCACAAGTCCAGGTAGATGATGTCAGTTGCTCTTCCCTTATCTACCAACGCTGTAAGCCCACTGTAGAAGGCCACCAAATTTGTCAGGCATGAGTTGTCCTTAGTGAAGCTACATTTGCTGTCACCAGTCATCTCCTTATTTCTCATATGCCTTAGCATAGTTTCCAGGAGGATCTGCTCCATGATCTTGCTGGGCACAGAGGGAGTCTGACTGGCCTGTAGTTAGAATCATAGAATCATAGAATCGTTAGGGCTGGAAGGGACCTTCAAAGGTCATCTAGTCCAACCCCCCTGCAAGGAACAGGGATATCTCCAACTAGATCAGGTTGCTCAGGGCCGGGTCTTCAGTTCCCCGGGTCTTCCTTTTTTAAAAATGGAAGTTATGTTTCACCTTTTCCAGAAGGTGGGAACTTCACCAGACCGACCACCACAACTTCTCAAATATGACAGATAGTGGCTTAGCAACTTGGAAATCTGCCAGTTCCCTCAGGACCCCTGGATGCATCTCATCAGGTCCCATGGACTTGTGTGCCTTCAGGTTTCTTAGGTGGTCTCAAACCTGATCTTCTCCTACAGTGGGTGGTTCTTCTTTCTATCAGTATCTACCTTTGCTTTCTGTGACTTGGGTGGTGTGGTTAGAGCAGTTGCCAGTGAAGACTGAGGCAAAAAATTCGTTGAGTACCTCAGCCTTTTCCATATCAGGCATTATAGAGGTTGGTGAAATAAAATTAGGGAACATCATGTTTCATTTCAACTGCAAGAGACAAAGGCTCCTTAGCAAGTTTTCGCTTTGATAAATCTCAGCCTAACACACTAGAACACATCCCCACAGGCTTTCCAATGCCACACACTTACACATGTGTGCACACATGCACATTCACATGTAACCACCAGAATAAAGTGTTTGTTTCATTGCTATCCCTAAAACAAGAGGGAAACCAGAAATGAATTATTGCACTGTAATTTCTTCCCCACAGTCCTATATGCCAAGAGTATGTGTAATATATGCTGTAAATTCTGACGTGTGGTCACAGGCCTAGAGAAAACAAGTCCCCCTCAAAAGTGTATGATAGGGATATTTAATGACTCCAGTTAACTTTCTTAAATACTCATACTTAATAGCTTACACACGAGGAAGAAAACTTGTATGAGAATAGATTGCTATGAGATACTTCTCCATGAACTGTGTGCATGAGTGTTTGTACATTTTTCTCTAAAAAACAACGGTGATGAGAAATCACTGTAGAGCGTTGCACCTCGCTATCCACTTTGAACTGAGCCCTGCCCTGGACCTGTGGATCCTGAGGATGTGCTACAGCTCAGGGTGACCCTCTGCCTCCGCTCCTCTCCTTGCCTGGGGAGGGAGTCTGCTCATTCAGCCTTTCCAGCTGTCACCAGCAGCTGGAAGAGCCCTCCAGGCATAGAAACCATGGTGTGAAGCATGGATTTCCCTCTGTTCCTGACACTTCCTACTCTCATGGCTCCTGGTCTCCTGCTTGTAGCAGGGTATGTGAGGCTGGCATTAAAGTATTAGCAGGGCCAGAGATGGTGGCTGAGAATAATAATTTCCTGTTCTCCGCTATGCAGCAGACATTGTACCAGAGCACCCCAATGCATGCAGAAATGCATCTTTACCCCACAGAGGCATCCGCAGGAGAAAAGGTAAAGCCTGAGAGATGGACAGGGTGCTGCAAAGGCTCGTGGTCCAGGCCCTGGGGGCTGCGGGGCATCCCCGGGGTGGCAGGGCAGGGCTGGCTGGCAGGGCAAGGCAACACCTCCCTGGGGACTGGCCAAGGTCAGTCCATGCCATCTGCCCATGAGAGGGTCTGGCTCAGTGGAGCCTATGGCCGGGCACGGCAGGGTTGTGGGGAGCTGGAGAGTGGCCCTGCTGTGGTGTTGCTGCAGGAGGGACTGACAGCCCTGGGAAATGTCAGGGCAGGATGAGGCCATTCTCTCAGTCCTGTTACCAACTCCCCAGGTCTGTGCTTTGCCCTATGAATGTCAGCGGGGCCAAATGGGTCAGTTTTGACCTCAGTCAAGCAGATATTAAAGAACTGAGAAAAGAAATTAGCCTGTTACTTTTGACCATCATTCTTCTATGCCTAAGATAAAACCCACAAAACCCTCCTTTCTCTAGATGCGATAGAGATTATGATTATATGATACAGTTGATGACACTGAGTTACAGTTACAAAGCTGGAGAAGGAATGTTTGTGTACTTTCTCACACCTATAAGCCACTATATATACTCTACAATAGTTGTCATGTTAATTTTTCCCTTCTCAGAAATCTCACATCCCTAGAGTACGAGAAAGGAGAACTGAACTCACTCTAATAATACAAATCTCTCTTATGATTTCAGAATAAAGTTCATGGTTTTTCAAATTGACAGGAATTTAAAAGCTTACACTTTCTGCAGAAGGCTATGATATTTGCTCAGCTTTCTTACTCTGTGATCTGGGGCAGCATCTTTAAGCCTGCTCTCCAAGATAAATCATGGTTCAGATGCCGTTCACAACAGTACCTCTGGAAATGCTGAATCCTCTTCACTGAGGGCTAATTTAATTTTACCTTCATTTTCTCCATTGGAACTGCACCATTACATCTGAGATGTGAATCTAGACAAATGAAAGACTAAGAAAGGGATGTCTTTGGAAGAGCTTCCTCTGGAGCCTCTATGATATATTTCTTAGAAAAAAACCCAACAAAATCAAACAAGCAAGCAAACAAAATCCCAAAGTAAATTAACTGGTGCACTTTGGACCTCAGTTAAAAGCCAGCCATGAACTAAGTAGGTAAAAGAGGAATTCAAAAGCTCTGAATACCCTTCACGTTTCCACAAGAGGAGACAGAAAGGTGACCAAATCTCATCTGGGAAGAAAGAATATGGATAGTTGTCATTTTATATGTTAAAAATTGACAGTACATCTTACTTATGTCACAAATAGGACATAGATTACAAAGTAAATGTGCACGTAGCTTTAAAATGCAAAGTAAAACAAATTAAAAAGAGATGTAAGGACCTAAAAGCATTCCTACTTTGAGAAATGCAAAGGTTTTCATCTCTACTGAAGTTTCTAAATGGTTCAGTCCCAGGATCACACAGAAATAAGATCTTTTACCTTTTTCTTGCCAAAACAGAGAGAAAGTCAACCTAGGACTTGAGTCTAGATCTGTAGGCAAGTGCCCTAACCACTAATGTGTGGTAATTGGAAAGTGGATTCTTCTATCTCTTATTTTGACCAGAAATTCATTCTTGGCCTTCAGAAGCTTTTCTTCATGAGAATGCTCTGGCATACATTCAAATTTGAGCGGCATAGCAAATTATTAGCAAATGTAACGTAATTTGAATTTCTCTGAAGACTAAGATAAGACATTTAAGCAAGTTGCCTTATTTCACCTTCAGTGACCTTCAAAATTCAAACCCAGTTTGACATTTTCCCCAGTTCAGCTAACAGAAGATAATGTCTTGCTCCATGCAGCCCTGAGTCTGTTACATGCAGACCGTACATGTAGACATCACTACTGGGACATTTTGATGAAAAGTTTCAGATTTGCTATATCTGTTGCACGCCAAAAAATATTTAAAGAAAAATTCACAAACAGAATTTTAGCTTGATCATTGCTAGAACAAGTGTAAAAAGAGAGTCAGAGTCTTTTGAAAGGTCTTGAGGTCGGTGTCAAGACTATGTGATAGAAAGAATAGTAGTTAAGAGGAATACGGAAGAAAAGAGAGGTTTAAGGCAGAGATAAGCCTCTTCCAGTAGAAAAAAAGGTGGAGTTTTAAAAAAAATGTTAACATGGAAGAAGGAAGAGACTTGCAGCTTTGAAATGGGAGAAAGAAGAGGAAGGAAAAGCTGTAAACAATCATTTCCAGATGATTTGAGAGCCTGATACTTCTCTGGTAGAGATCGATTTTACCCAGAGAGATGAGATATATGACAGGCTCTGAAAACCTAAGTGTAACATTATAATCTTGGATAGTTCAAAGTCATGTCGAGCTTGATGTACCTACTAGTTGGACTCACTGTTTTTGTTGTTCAGATCTTCCCATGGTGGTTGATACCACTATGTCAAAACAATCAGCATACAAAGCTGATTAACAAAAACTGTAAAGATTAAGAGTGCTTCTCACTTCTGGCCACCAGGCTATGGCAGTTCTTCTGAAACTGAAACATCCAAATCAGAGGTCTTTTAGATGTCTAAGCCTATATTTCACTGCATGTGCATTCAAATATGTGTACAGGGAAGTGTGTAGGAACAGTATTTCGTACAAATAATTTCTGTGGTTAAGATAGGAGGTAGGCAGATCACAGCAAGGTACAAAGGCTAATTTGGGGGTGAATGTTTCAGCTTATGTATATCAAAGCATTGATGCATGAGTCATTGGCACAGAATGACTAATTTTTTGCATCAGAGTAATAGAATGTTCTTGTTTACCGCTATTCAAATCTATGAATAATGCCGAATGAAATGATTCTTTAAATCAGTCATCTTCTGTGTTTGCTGCATAACAAAGACACTGATTCTTAGACAACACATAGATGAATGTCCTAAATATGCCAAATATGACAGAGAGAAGAAAGCAAGAGAAAGAGAGAAAGCAGGAGAGAAAGAGAGAAAAAGAGAAAGATAGAAAGAGAAAGAAGAAAAAGAAAAAGAAAAAGAAAAAGAAAAACTAAGAAACACTCCCCCCCCCCCCCCCCCCCAAAGATGCAGTAACAATACCGTGAGACTATTTTCTGATAAAGCTATATACAGAATCAGCATAAAGCATTTTATTGCATACACTTTTTTTGGTAAATGGTCTCGGAGAGGTCACTGGCCAGGTGTCTTACTATTTTTGTTTAGAATAGAAGCCAATTGTTCATTTTTACGTTAATAGTAACTGGGAGATGAGAAGTGGTAAATATATATTCAGTTCTTAAATTAACAACTTATGACAACTTGAATTAAAACACAATGTGAGCATATTACATTTCACTCTGAATCCACATGGTTAGCTACAGCAGGTATCAGACCAGCAGGAATCACTAGTTGTCATACTTGTGGTAACTCTCTAATTAACTATGACATAGAACAGCCTTTTGATCTTGACCATGTTCTACTAATTATTTAATCTTTGACAACATAAAAACATGTCTCGGCACATAACCTAAAAAAGAACATAGCATACGTTTTCTTCCAAAGCCTTCAAAAGCCAATAGCATATCCAAGAAAACAACTCCTAACTTCTCTAAATACCTCTTTTTGCCCTCTCTTTTTATTAAAGTTGGACACGAGCCATAACTCCAAATACAAATTGGCGTGAACTTTTCGTCTTAAGATAGAATTCATCGCATCCAGCATCAAATATCTATGAGAAAGATGTTTAATCCTGAATTGTCCTTCTGGGTTCTGCTTATAGTCAATTGAAAGAAACAGAGACTTTCAGATCATTTTAGACATTTACCTTAGAATGAGGCAAATCATAATCTGGAGTTGCCTTTTTTGGTCCACTGACTCTAAAGGCAGGCTTGGGAGACCAGCTTGGACATAAGTACATTTGGTAATAGAAATCTCACCGAAGGTGTCTAAGACAGACCAGATGTATCACACCCTAGAAAAGCCTAATTCTTTCCATGAACTAAGACCATGCTTGGGGTTAAATGAGATGAATTCCAGCCTTGTTGTCTTCTATATATTTGGCAGAACCTGTGTCTGGGTCTGGCCAGAGAGCAATGGTTACATTTCACTTATGAGTAAAGTAGAAACATTCTTTGAAATTCTGGAATTTGTAAGAATCTTACCCAGAACAGTAGGCTTCTGGCTAAAGCATTTGCTGAAGAGAGTTTAGGGGAGAGCCAAGCCCTTGCTTGGCTTGATTCACAGTGAGGAATCAAGGCTACTTAATGTAGGTGAGTGCCCTAACATATGGGTTTGTGTCTTCTTTTGGGCCTGTTTCACTTCATATCATTGGATCAGCAAGAAAGAACCTCAATCGAGGCTGAGTAGTATTTTCTGGATGGGCCTCTTACCTATGGAAAAATATTTGCTCACTACATTATCAGGTCACCTCTCACCTGTTGTCTCATTAAGTATGGAAAAACTCTTCACAGAGTTTTGTTAAAACAGATATGGTGCCACAAAATTCTTGGCTTTTGAGAACTGACAGTTTCTAGTGAAAAAGCATGGTGCTGGAAGGTCCTGGCCAACAGTCCCCAAAATCTTCCTTATTTCACTCTCTCTTTTGTACTTTCTCCTAAAATTTTGTGATAAACTCAGAACACATTTGTTTATTTTTTTATACCAACTACATCTTCCACAGGAAACACCCTGGTCTGACTGCTTTATGCTCTACATAGAAAAATCTCTCACTGCTAGATTGTGATAATCTTTGGCAATGGACAAGAATTCTTCAGTAGCAGCCAAAGATTTAAAACACACTTTCCTTCCATTTGACAAATGTCTACCTGAACAGGCGAAGGTGGGCACCAGCTTCTCTACTCCTGTCCAGTAGTGTCTAACAGCTCATGCACATTTGTACAGCTTCCAGGCTGTAGCTGTCTCAAGATCAATCAGCTTGTGAAGAGTTCTCATTTTCTTGCTCTCTCTGTGCCTGTTGAGAATGGTGCCGGTAGTGCATTCGTCCCAGGCCCTACAGACCAAGCACAGCGTATAGGCACCACAGCTCCTCTTGGTTTCTGCCTCACTCTTTCCTATGGAGTTGAGCTTTAGATGGGTGAGAGTTTCCTAGCCAAACGCCTTACTGAACTTACTTGAAAGTTACTGGTTCTATAGAGAAAACTTTTTACTTATTTTTAATAGAAGGTTTTCCCAAGCAGCCTTGGCAACAAGTAGCGGGTGGGTGAGATTCTCTCATACATACTTCTGGAGAAGTGAGCTTACAGAAAGCTCATGAAGTTTAACAAAGGCAGATGTAAATTCCCCCAATGGGGTATAGAACAATCCCATGCAACAGGACAGACTGGGGAGAAGTCAGCTTTGCAGAGACAACATGGGAGTCCTGGCGGATGACTTGAATTAGTGAGAGCAGAGTCTCCAAATTGAGGCAATAGGTTGTTCTTTGTTCTGCACTACTGAGACTACATCTGAAACCCTGTGTCCAATTCTGCGGTCCCCGAGACAAGAATACTGGAACAAGAATACTCCAAAATACTGGAATGAGTCCAGTATATCACTGAGGGTTACTGAGATGATTAGCTGCTAAGTACTTGATGTATAAGGAGCAGCTGAGAAAGCTTGATTTGCTCAGTCTGAAGGAAAGAAAGTAAAGGACAGATTTTATTGGTGTCTTCTGTTGGGGTGCACAGCAAAAGCATGAGAAGGAATAGACAAACTGCAATGCAAGATAATTTCTATTGGATATCACCACGAGAGTTGTCTATCACTGGTGCAAGTTGCCTAGAGAGGTTGTGAAAACTCCATCCCTAGACATACTAAAAATTTGACATCAAAAAGCTACGAGCAACCTCATGTAACTACAAAATCCATCAAATGACCGTCTGAGGTCTCTTAAAACCCGTTATATGATGAAGGTCTTGAATGAAGAACTTAGAAATTTAATTTTTCGTATCAGGCATTACCATTCTGGTGAGATCTTGGATAGTGAATACAATTGCGATAGACTTGAATCTACTTATTAAAATGATGTTCATATCATAATTGGATGAGCTAGGGGAAAATCAGTCAAGGAATGAATGTAAATTTCTTTAAAGTACCTAGTTATCATATCCATATTCAGAGATAATCTTTTACAGAAAAGAACTTGGTTTTTGGAATCCTTTAATGTTATAGTAAAACAACTTTTTTCAGTATTTGCTATTTACAGTTATTACCTAAACATTAACATTTCTGAAGAGCTAAAAGAGCTACGTGATATAAACTCATGTTTTAGAGATAAAAGAGAAGTAAAAAGTCTCTGATTTTGAAAATAAAATGAATAGGTGGTATTGTTTGCTCTGAGTGTTTCTGGTAATACAGAGATGTGCGACCATGACATAATAGAAAGAGACTGTGCAAGATAAAATTGAACCTATTCCTTTCAGACTTCTAGTTCTGATGTTCTGCAGAGCAAGGTGCAACTCTGAGAGATAAGCAAGGGCCACTGTTTAGAACTCAAAATAATTTTTACTCAGAAGTCTTAAGGCAGTAGAGAGCAATACATGTTACTAGCTCAGTGTAGTGCACTTAGCTTTTGTTGACTTGTTTTCTTTTTCCTTTGAGACACCCACATGGAAGTTGCACAGCTGGTTCCTGTTGCTGTTATTTACCGCTGTTACACATTGAATAGTTTGCCATTTCTCATGACATTTTTCATATACCTCAAACATGAATTTCTGTGCTATTCCAGAAATGTTACTCTTTAGCATGGGTACTGAAGAATTTACCTTTTCAAACATAGCATTTATGGGGAAGTTAACCTTTGGTTATTCAATCAAACCATTCTCCTTTTCCCCACATTCTAACTGGGGTATCAGTAAGAGTGTCTGACAGAGGAGTCACTGAATGACTTGAAGACTGTGGTGAAATATGCTAACATTTCACTGGTACGTTGTCGAGTGACTTAAACCTTAAAATCAACACGTATTGCACAGTTCTTTGATATCGATTGTTTGCCTTCTCCTCCATTTATTCTGAAGAGACTCAGTGTCTCTTTGTACTGAGATAGATTCCTGAAAGGAAAAGAGAATACGATTGTTAAAAAAGGGAAAAGCTGTAACTGTATTAGGAATCTTCCCAAATATCCACATCATGTCTGTGAGGACTTGTGTTGAATTACTCTGTAGAAAGCAAATGGAAACAGAGGTCTCTCTGCATCCTTCAGCATATGCTTAGTGTGCTGATGGGGAAGGCCTTATGTGAAAAGCAGCAAGGACCTATTAAAAGAAGCAAGAACTTTGAATCTAAGGCATCAAGAAGAAAACTGGATTCATGGAGTTTTTCCTTCTGAATCAATTTAGAGTCTATGAAAGATGCTGAACTGACAGACCAAATTCCTTGCTTAATACACAAAACAGGTGCAGCAAATGGTGATTTTGGAGCTTTCCCCACCATACCAGTCCATTTCAGCCATGGTTGAGGGGGACCATCTCCAGGCAGAGAGGGAAGTTCATCGTCCAAGCCTGTATGTTTTTTTTTCCCTGTGTTCACTGCCAACAAAGACACCAATTACTACATAGCCTCAGCGTTTGAAGCAAATGAAAGCAGAGACAACAGAATAAAGGGGGAGATGTGTTTGGTCCTGGAGTTCTGTTTTTACATTTATTTTGCATTTTAGCAAGGCCTACAATTGTTTGCATTATTTTAAGAAAAAAAACAAACCAGTCTCATCACCATTGGATATGATGATGGGGGAAATGGGCTGGAAAAATCCTGGATCTTTGCTGTGCCTTATTCTGGAATTACAAAGAGTGGGGCAAATTCTTTACTGCTGTGCCATTCAGCTATTATGTTTAACAATCTAATTAGAAAGGCTGTGTTGCTTTTCCCCATTATAAAAGCAAAGACAGTGCACACAAGCAAAACCAATTAGACAGCTGTAGTTTACAGAGCTGGCTTGCCTCGAGGCTGGTTTTTAATGAACCCCCAGTAGATAGTTCCTGTCCAGAAACAGGACAGAAGAAGCACAGAGATAACACGTGCTATCGTTCCTGTAATCAGGCACTAATGCCTGCTCTAGTCCAGGGAGCTGACACTTCACATGGCCCTTCCTTTCTGCAGTTGTGGTTGCCAGCTGCACCAGCACTGTGACACTATCCTGGCTCATAGCGCATGTCCCCGACACAGCTCCAAATTATGCTAACAGGTGGCAATAAATCTAAAATGTCGCTCTCAGTTTTATGATTGTGGCTTTCAGCTCACCAGGGACTTGTTTCAACTTAAAGTGGACAGAAAACTATACAATAACCTGCATGCTTGCCATGCTTTTATTTTTCACCATGTATGGCTCAAATTAAGGCTGACTGCATTGAGCAGATTGCTTGCTGCAAGTTAGTCATCTGTTTAGTGTTTCTGATGTCCCACAAGGCAGTTGTGGTTGTTCACAAGTCTATTAATTAAAAAGAAAATGAGTAAGGAAACTACTCAGTGGGTTGATGAACGATCCAACCACTTCAAAACTAAGGAAAACATTAAAACAACCCTTCCCGCCCCCTTCCTTTTCTTGAATAGCCTGATAACAGGTATTTGTTTGAACTGAACTTTATGGGGCTTGTGAAAAAACAAGCTCTTGTCATCACTGCATTTAAATGAGTTTTATGTACAAGAAACTGAGTAGCACTGTCTGAGCTAGAATAGATGAGATCGTGTCAGCATTCCCATTAAGAATACCCCTATATTCAGTGAGTTATGAGTCATTTATAAAAATTCACTCTGGGCTAAAATTTTTCATTATTCGACAGTAATACTTGGGTCAGAGTAAGCAGGCCAGGGTCTTGCAGAGACGTTTGTGTAAATTAATTCATATTCATAAATTAAAAGTACTTGCACAACTATATATTCATATATTTATTCAGCTGTAGAGTTGCATTGCTATTACCATTGCTATTATTTATCACCTCAAACATGATTTTCTAACTCATGTTATTTTGAATTTCTCCACTGAGAAGACATAAATAAGTGCAGAAAGTGTTCTCTTCCCTTATTTTCACACACTGTTTGCTTCCTCTCCACTTTTTTTCAGCAGGGTATATGGGGGTGGAGGGGGTTAAAACAAGTTGAGAAAAAAAGGGAAAACTTTGAATATCCAGGAGTAAAGAATAGAAATCCAAATTGTTGTAGTGTACATACATTCAAATAAGATCTTGAAAGTTAGGACTAAGCAAATAAGAATTTGATACGCATTTCAGTTACGCCACCACTGTAGAAAATCCAAGTTTTTGATCCAATTTATTTTTGATTTAGTGCATATTTTAGAAGAGGACAGAAGAGATTTCTAACTAGCTGACATTGTTAGAATGCTTTCAAAATGAAATAATGAAAAAAATTGCACTTGAGGATAAAAGCCTGAGCTGGCAGAAGAATGATATCTTTAAATTCACTCAGACAAGGGCAAACATAACAACTAAAAGGGTAAAAATCGTTGTCTGTAATGCTTTCAGTTTATATCTGCATTCACTGCTTTTTGAAAGAGTTACTTTTGAGGATGGTCAAATGGAGTAAAAATCTAGTTTACGAACTTTATTAAATTCCACCCACACTGGCAGAGGTAGCTTAAATTAACTCTGTAGGTGAAGGTAAACCCAAAAGAAGGGGTTACCTAAGCTACTGTATATTTGCAAGTACTTGCCAATAATATCTCCAAATGTAGCCTAAAAACCAACCAACCAACCAAAGTAGATAATGAATGCTTGTAAGGATTAGGAAAAGTGCCAAAGATAATAGATCTAGGAATTACTCTTCACAGGAAAAAAATGTAGGATCAGATTTCTAAAACTAAACCTAGTACGAATTCTTTATACTGAGGATATTTAGTTCTCCAAAGAAATAAAGTGCTTTGGTGGGTGGGTGAGATGAAAAGGCATCTTTTAAAGACCTCTGCCTATGTTTATAATGGTCAATTATTGTTTGGAGTAAAACTAGGTCAATTATTGTTGGTTCAAAAAGAGGTAAAAATTATGTCTGGATTAATTCCAAAAGCTTTTTCCCTGCTTATTTTATACTATGCAAATAATATAAAATATGTATTTTCCCATTGATTGACAGTCCACTGTAGGATGTCTTCTCAAACCTTGATAATGCAGTCGCCCTGTTGCCAGCTCTAGATTAGAGGAGTTCACTGCTGATGATTTTTAAGTTTAGTCTGCACATAGTGGTTAGGTTATGTCTGGGGAAGGAAGTCGGTGAGTTCCTTGGTTCACGGTTGGTATATATGAGCTCCAAGGCTCCAAGACCCCCATACCATTATGAGGATCAGACTTCGTGTTGAGATTCAACAAAACTAAACCAAGGTGAAAAGAAACAGGGAAAAGAGGCATCTTTTTAATGACCTGCTTTAAAACATGTTTCTTACAATAGCCTATGCATTGATTTGATCTTTTCAAAAGTTTTATTATTTTGGGGCTGCAATCACGTTGATGAATGATCTGTATTGTCTTACTGTTAAATGTAACTCCTTCACTTATCTTTCAAGATTGTTTTTCATTTTTGTGCAGAAGAACAAACCCTGAAGTGCTGGTCAAACCTCACACTAAAACCTGGAAAGCAATCAATCCCTGCTAGCACGTAATCGTGTGCTTGCGTATCCTTCACATGCGACTAAGGACCAAATTGTGGATTCATCTTGTGCTTTCGCACAAGGGTTTAAGACATATACGCACTCCCACTTCTGGGTAGATCTTCCTGTGTAAGTATAGAGGAGTGTAAGTATAGAGGAATCCTTGACTCACTCAGTCAGACTGGAGAGCCATTTTGTCTGTTACTTTGTGTGATATAACCAGTACCAGATGCTACAAAGAACAACAGAAGAACCCTGCAGGAGGCAGAGAAAGAATAATCTGCTTCCACAAAATCTCCTGATCCTACTCACTAATTGTCAGAGATTAGCTTAAACCCTGAAGCACTAGGTTTAATATATCTTCCAAAAGTTTTATTTTCTTTAATTATGATAACTCTGGATATCCATGATATTGATATAATATTCAATCTCTTGATGAATCTGGTTAAGATTTTGGTCTCAACAACTTCCTTTGGCAATGAGTTCCACAATTTAATTACACGTAATATGAAAAGGTATTTCCTTCTATCAGTTTTGACTTGCCCACGTTTTAATTTCAGTGAATGCCTTGTTGTTCTTCCTTCCAGAGCCAGAGTGGAAGCCCCTGATCTGCTTTCCCTGTGCTGTTTTATATGATAACATTGATTTGTGAAATGTTTTCATTTGCCTCTCGTTTATCCTTTTACAAGGGGAAAAACCTCTGTCTTTCCAATTTCTTTTCATATGACCACATTTCCATTTCTGTCACTTTTCTGTGAACTCTCACCAAGTCTGTCTTACTGTTTTATGGAACACAGCGTCTGGTGCTGCAAGAAATATCTGAAGTATGCTCTATCATTTTTATATTTAAAGGCATTATGATGTTTTCCATGCTGTTTCCATCCTCTCCTCTATGCTTCTACAGTATCTGGATGCTGTTAGATTCTTTTTTTTTTGGCCATGAGCATGCTGTTAGTGTGCTGTCTGCAGTGGTACCCACTTTTCCCTGCTGAACTGAGCCATTATACAGATTCTAATGCCTTGTACGAGTAATTTCACTTTTTTCCTCTGACATGCTTTGCTCCACATTTATCAGTGATATTTGAAGCTATATTAAAACTGTCTGTTCCTGACTAACGGAGAAGTGATTTTAGATGGTTCCAGTCGCCATAAGTATGGTGCTTAATTAAGGCTGAATTTTAGGCCCTTGGCGAGACAGTTCTGCCCTTGTAAGAACCCTGTGTTCCTTCCTTAGCTGACGGAGAAAGGTAAATGCCTCTGAAGCCACATTCTGTATTCCTAATCTAAGTGCTTAAATTTAGATGTTAATTAGAATTCTGCCTTTCTCCATATTTTGGTGTAGTACTGTTCACTATCCATTACTGATCCTCTGTATACATTGAAAGCAGGCCTTAGAATGAGGCTTGGGTTCACCTCACCAGCAGCCTTTGACTTTTAAAGAAAAAGCTAGAAAACTTTCAGTGATAACTTTTGGATTATAAAATAAACCCATAGCTATTTAATCCAAAGAGGAAATTTAGAGAGAGCTCTGAGTTACATGCTAACCAAGAGAACAGTGGGAGGAAGTTCAGCTTTTCTTCACCCTTTATGCTTCCCACAGCACACCTCATCATGTGCCCTGCAACTATGAGGGATGAGGGATGCTAATCTCTACTGGGCAGGACAGTATATGCTATGATAGCATCTGCTGTTGGAAGTCAATATCACAACCTGATTTGTCTTATTTGTTCTATAACTCAAAAGAAGATTTCAGACTCAAGGAACTTGGCCTAAAGAAGCCAAGAAGAAAGAAGAAGTGGGGCAAGAAAACAGGAATATTAAGAACATGTTTTAGGTAGGTTCGAGGATTCAGCAAGGAGACATGCACACGTGGTAAAGCTCAATACCAGCACTATTTATTAGTCAGCAAAATAACTCATTCACTCTCATTTTTCAATTGTTTCATCTATCTCCGACTATTTCCCTTGCAGAAGAACAGAACCACGGATCAAGACTCCACACTTGCTTCCTGTTGTAAGTACCTCTCAGTCACTCACACACAACCAGGACAAAATACAAGAGTTAAAAGTTGTATTGATTACATATGTTACATATGTGTGCACCTAGAAATCCTACAAGCAGTTTGCCTATATGTTGTTCTTACCCAAATCTACTTACAGACTTGCCAACACTACCGCTCCTGATGCGATGACCATGGCTGACCCTTGGATATTGTTGTGTTTCGGAGTGGAGGCTGACAGGTACTTCACGTAGCAGGCGTCCCTGCGGAGCTCTGATGATGGAGTGCGTTTCAACCCACACCCCTTTGTGGGCTAAATTATACGTTTTGTCCTTCCACATAGGGCCAGTAAGTGACAGGAGGAGTGGCATTCCACTCCTTTTTTGTTATATAACATTCCTGCTGTTGCACCTGTGCATGGCAGCTGGGGAGTCGCCCCAGTGGTCTGCCTTCCTCACTAAGTCTTCCTCTTCTCACGTCTTGCACATTGGCTTTCTCCTTGTCTGCCAAAAGTTCCCGGTTTCTGCTTATTCAGTTCTAGAAAGTCCCAGTCCTGCTCCATCAGTTCTGAAACATTGTATCCAGTCCATCCCCTGAGCTATAACCCAGTTTTGTTCTACCAGCTCTGAAACCCTGTGTCCAGTCCAGCTGCAGGCAAGGTTTTCCTCTTCTCGTGTTCAGTGTTGCAACTAGTGAATCACCAGTTGCATACTTGCTGAAAAAGCAAAACTCGAACAACCGATCAGTGCAGCATTACTTAATCAATGGAAAGTCCAAATGACGTTCCTGCGCCAACATTTTTACACTCCCCTACAGAACATAGGAAGGGGTAAAAGGAATATGTTTACGTAGCCCCAGAAAGTATCCATTTTAGGTGGATTGTCCTTAAGATTTTTTGGACTTACTACATACAAGGACATAAGAACCATCCTACTGAGCCGAACACCAAATCATTATAAGTAGACCCTGCTAGTTCTCTAATCATGTACCTATATAGTGTTCTTTCTGACAGTTCTTTTTTTTTTTTTTAATTAAAACTTCTTATTGTATATGCATTTATTAAATAAAATACTGCCTTACTGTTACCATTACCTTACATATAACTAACTTATTGCATCTGTATTCTTTTCTTTTGATCCTTTGGATTTATCCTCAACAAAGCTTTTTTTCTCTAAAACTTCATGTAGGTTAACAGAAATGTAAAGCCACAGTCAAAAATCAATACCTTAAGACATACAAATGCCAGCTGGTTCTGTGGAAATGCCTTGGGTGGCCTAGGATGTGGCCAGCTGTGATTTTGGGGTTGTCTGCAAATATCTGGAAAGTTTTGATGAACCTGTTTCTGAATAGATCTGGTGAGACTGACTTTTCATGCTCTTTATGGCACTGGCACATGAATGTCAGCATTTGTAATGGGAACCATTGCATAACATTGTGAGTTAAATTCTGAACCGTAACCTTTGGACGCAGATGGCTTTCATCATATGCACCATGTCATTCTGCAATAGTGGGTATAACTTTCTATGCTGAATTAGAAAAGATTGTTTACTCATTCAGTGTAGAAAAGATTGTTTACTCATTCAGTGGTTTAGTAATAATCAGGAATATGATGAAGAAGTAAGGAACTATATCTCTGTTGAAAATATATTCCAATCTAGTCACTAGAGAATACTTTCATAGGTATTTGAGGGTACTGTAACCTCCAGTTTACTTCCAATTGTGTCACTTTACTTGAGTTTTGAGTGTCACCTGTCTTCCTTTTTGTACACACACATGCTCAGGCAGACAGGTTGTTGCTTTAAAATGTCATTTCCATGAAGTATCTCTTGAAAAATCCTTATGACTTTAAGTCAGTTAGAGAAATTTGTGCAAAAATAAGAGGTCAAAAGAACCCTATATGACAGATCCTTGTTTGCCTGCTTCAGAATGCTTCAAAGGACTTACTTATTTGCTTACCACCAAGGCTAAGAATATGTGTCAAAACTGCTTAAAATAGGGATCAGTTTTAATAAATGTGACCTCAAACCTTCCAAGGTGTTTGGATCTGGGAACACTTACAGTACATCTGTTATTATTTTGGTTCGCTGAGTTTATTGTTTTAATCAGCAACATTTCAAGAGAACTGGTACAAAAGAATTAGAAATACTAACTTGTTTTCCATGTTTACATTTCTGCCATTATGTAACTTTCTTTCTCATGACTGAAGTTATGAGATGTCTTCAGTTGTGGCAAAGCAGCATCAAAAGTCAGGACTGAGTATCATTCCTGTAGATCTTTCTTTCCTAGCCAGAAAATATGAGGTTGCTGGAGGAAATTGAAAGGACTGTGTTATACAGAAATTTAGACTACATGGGCATCTCTTGCACAAATCTGTGGAAAATTTAAAAGTTAGCTTCCATGTCCTCTCCAACTCTCCTGGTACATCCCTTCCTCCACAGAAACTATCTCCAAACGGAACTGTTTCAGATGAGTTGTAGATAAGACTTTTCCTACATACTCCTCTGTATTGAGTATTCCAATAACAAAGAGAATAAAGTTCAATTTGTATGAGTTATACAGAGAAGACAAACTTGGAGTTTTCTTGGAGACTTCTGGTTTTCTCCAGCTTGCAGCACCTGACAGAGAGAAAGTGCAATGAAGCTTGCTGGCCTCAAATCAAAGCTCTTAAAGTGAATGCATTTTTGCAGGGAATTTGGTCTATGGAACCTACTGCACAGTCAGGAAGAGAAGGTGTCCTGGTTTATAAAAATTGTATACTAGAAAATTAGTTAATATAACACCATTTTGGAAGGAATATCATCCGGATGTGTCAGAGTACTGGCAGATCTTTAAAATTAAAACAGGACATTTCTTTACAGGAGTACTTCTCCTTGTCCTCTGTTGGGTGTTGCTCATGATTGGAGACATGATACTGAACCAGCAGGACTGTAAGTCAATTCCAATACAGAAATGATTGTTCTTCCTGTCATGGAGATCCTTCTTCTTGAAAGATTTAATCAATAAATACCTTTGTGCATTGTACATGTCACCGATTCTTCCTCATAGAACAGGGCTCAAAGCTGTGTTCTCCCCTGCAGTCCTGTCACATCTGTGTGTGTAAGAGACCTCTTGATGGCTCAGCGGCACACCTAGAGCATCCCACAGCCAGACAGAGCTGCAGGTAGATTCTCGACTGCTGACAGACAGATTTTTCAGTGATTTGACCCCAGTTATCAAGCTCTTTGCTGTAGTCAGATGGAACAGAAACTGGACTGAAAGCAAAGTGGGGAAAATTTTGATCCCACTTAAATAAAAGTGTTATTGATTTCCTTACTGGGGAAATTCTTATCTCAATAAATATACAATATGAGTATCTATAGAAAAACAGGTAAAAAAAAAATAGAAAAAAAGGTGGGTGTGCTAATCAACACCTATATGTAACTAAAGGGATGATGAAAAAGAATACTTATCCCTTTTTATTTTACTTTTCCCCATTTTTATCAGCATTTAGGAGCAAGAAAAATGTATTTTATAAGTATCTGCTAAGGCACAGAGAAGACAATGAGTTCTTGTCAATTAGCTTGTGGAACTCCTAAAGAAGTTCAAAGCATTTTGGGTTATGTACGTGATTAACAGATATAATTGACAACCACGTCATATGTTCTCCTCATAAACTTATCAAGTGTGTTCTTAAAACTGGTTAGGAGGTTAAGTTTGCTACCTCTTATGGATCTCTGTATGTGGATGGCTGATTACCATGAATTTTCCATGCCAGTAATTCATCAGAAAATAACTAACCTCACAATAATTCACCAGAACTAATGTAAACACTAGTGTTACTTTTCCCTACTCATTTCATGCAATAGATGTTTTGAGCTACTGTGTATCTTATGTCTGTTTTTTTTTTAATTTATTTCTTACCCCTCCAGTAGATTATGCTACTTGAAATTATCTTTTATTGAGATCATTCAATTCAAATATCTGTAGATTATTTTTCACCTCCAATCCACCATTCAGTCAAGTTAGATACTTGTAATGTTTCCTCGTAAGTTAATTCCTCTGGGCCAGCTGTTCATTACTTTGCTTTCTGCCCAGCAGGTCCTTTGCTTTCTTTTCTGCTTCATCAAGAGGCAAAAATATGAAGGAGCTATGAAAGAAGAACTGGGACAGGTTGCGGACTCTTCCTGTCTCTTCTAGATCTGTCTCAGGCTCAGATGTTGAGCTAGGTGAATAGGTATTTTTTTTTTTTTTTCAATTTATTGAGCAAGCAATAATAAATAAATATGAATTGCTCAGCTCAAAAGGAGACTCTTAAAATTTCTTTGCTGCCAAAAACTTTCCTTTTCAGAACAGTTTCAGGTCAAACCTGAAAGGTCTGAATTTTCAGTACTTTTATGTTTTCATAACTACAGGTAAGTTGAAGTATACTAATGGTAACATACCTACTTCAGAAAGAGACCTGTTGACTTGCTTTGCTACTGGGCATAAAGAGTTTTGAGGCCCGTAGCTTCTACAGCTGAGGCAGTGGTGCTGTGCTCAGGTGGACAACGGTAAGTGGCCTGGGGTAGAGTATTTCAATGTTGATTTATGGATCATAGTTATACACACATTTTGTAATGCAGATAAGACATCCTAGAGAGTGCAGCTTCAGAATATAGTGCAAGCTTTAACTTTATAGTCAAGCTTAGAGAAATGTTGGTGTTGTTGCGCAGCAAACGTATTTTATCTAACCTTTCTTCCCATTTTACTGGATATAATTTCAGATAACTTTACTACTCCAGGATACCGGATCTGGAAAACATTCAGTGTAGAAACTACTTTGAGCACAGTAAATCTTCCAATTCTGCTTCATTTCAGTCTTTTCTTCTGGGAAATCTGTCCATTTTGCTGTTTTTCCTGGTGCTAGGTTCTGAGCTATGCGCAATGGGATTTTATAGAAAATCAAGAAGTTATAAATTTCTATTAAGGAAAGGGTTGTGGCTTAAAATGTTGAAAAAGGAATATTCTATTTCTCTGCCTTTTCTCATAATTTACATTATACAACTCCAGATTCCCTAGACTTGAAGACCTAATTCTTCTAGGCAAATATTTTTCTTTTTCTACTTCTGCTCCTAGCATCCAAGTTCCTCAAATTTCCCAAGTCATCCCATTCAAGCCTAAGATTTAGGAACTTCATGACACTTTCTTGTCTGTAACTGAAACTATTCAGAGTCTTATTTAGGTTCAAAAACCTGTACAGAGATCAAAACAGGAGTGTGGTTTTCTGAACCTCAAAAATTTAGCATGCAATAATATGAGATCATTGCCATCTTACTGTAAATAAGCAAGAAAGTTTAAAAGGTTTTAGGATGTCTGTATCCGCTTTGATATTTTTGGAATTAAAAAACAGCTAGATTGAGGACGTACTTAAACCACACTTTTTTCCAGGAACTAAGGAACTATGCATCATTCTGGATCTTGATAGCAAAGTATCCAGCGCAGTAGCAGATACCACAAGCTGCAGAATTTTGCTACGGTATCTGGGAGCCAAAGACTATGGTTGGCTGTGAGTCAGGAAAGGGACAGTTGGAAAAGTCTTCTGCTTTACATTGAGTTACTGAAGATTGGGTGAATTGCTACATTTTTTAAGGTGCTTGTCTGAGGTAGGTTTCTGATTCATCAGGATAAAAACACTAATAATGAAGAAGGGGAAAAGATATAAACTAAAAAAGACTTTGAGAAAGTTAAGAAAGGAAGCAAAAATGTATGAGAAAATCTATGAATAGCAGATTTCAGAGATGGAAATTTTTCTAAACAGGAAAGAAAATTAAGAGCTTTTAAAGCCTTTTAAAAAGAGAAAGAAAACACAAAAATTAAATTTATTTGTAGATACAAATGTCAGAGATGTTAGTAAAAAGGCAAAAAATATTTAAATGTTTCTATTCTGTATTAGATAAAACAGGAGATGTTCATATCATATATGGATGATATTTTTTTTGCTTTAATGACTGAAGAAAATGTTATATTACAGAAACTGAAATTAGACTTTTTGAAGTATTTAACTGTTTAAAGAGAACTATCTGTAATGTTGCTATTGATTTTTCATAAGTTTTGTAACAATAAGGAAGTTTCAGAGGGATGGATGAAAATTTATTACTGTAGCAGGAATTTCTAAATGCACTGGGCTGACACTGATCCCAAGAATAAGTAGCATGTACTCCAGAAAGGAAAACCTGTAGTAGGTGTCAATCACAATGAGTTTATGGATGACTGGTCAAACATCAGAGCTATTATAAGACATTTTTATTCTACAGGGAATTTGATTTGATGCCACATGGCATTTTGATGGGAGAAAAATGGGGGAAAAAAAGTAAAAGTTAACAGGTAGGTTTTAATATGTAATTGGAAACTGGCAAGTCACCGTCAGTGTATGTGTTTATCTCTGCAGAGCCCTGTAGAGAGAAGTCCTTGGCCTTCTTTCATTTCAAAACTCGCAGCTTGAATGAAGATCTAAAACCACTCTTAAAAAAAAAACACATGGAAAGTGCATAAAGATCAGGGTAGAGCTAAATAATCGTGCTGAGACGTAACTGGGGATGGGATTTGTCTTACGTGCAATCGTTAGCAGCCATAATGTCAGCTGTGTAATCTATACTGGTTGTACAGTCCTGTAGAGTCCAAGGAGAGTTATTGACACGTCCAGGGCACAATCCATCCCACATCATTATCTAAAAGAGATGTAAGAAAGTGTCCTCTGGAAGTACCTATGACTTTCCAACAGCTCTAAAAGGAACTTATGTGGCTAGCATAAATAAAAGGCCAGACCTTGGGGTGGTTAAAGGTAGGTGAGGTGGATCTTACCCTGATATAGGCTTATCTGTATCACTTAGTAAATCAGGCACAAGCAAATAATATGGCTTTTAACATGATCATCTGTGAATTTATGTATCTGAAAACATAGAATAACAGCCCTTATAGAAGAGAAGCAACTGTATTTTGTAAAGAAGGGTCTCTAAAAGACTTGAGGGTCATGGTCATCTAAATAAATGAAACCATGGCCAAAACAGCTATGTGCTAATGTGTGTATCATCAGGAAAACAGTCAGGAGAAGACTTTTTTGCTTCTACAACTGCCTCTGATGTGATTGATGTTGGGATGTAGAGCTCAGTTCCGGAGTCTAGTCCTCAAGAAGCATGTTGAAAAATTGGAGAGGCAAAAGCTACAAGAAGTATTAGAGGATTATAGGAAAGTTGAAGAAGTGCGACCTGTTCAACTTACTGGGTATGATGGCTTGCTCATAGTCTTTTATATACTTGTGAAAAACAGATCTGGTGATAACAATCAGAGTAACATTCATACAGTATGAATCAGGTGGTATAAAGTGAAGCAAAACAAATTCAGTTTAAGTCTTTAGGTTTGTGTCTTTAGCAGTGAGATGAATTAACCTTCAGAGGAGTTTAGGAGGCCACTGTGATGAATTCTCCAGTGCAGGAAAATCAGTCTTAAATCAAGGCTGGAGTTATCTATGCTTCATTTGATGTAGAAATGATATTTATGTGATCATACTAATTGTGTTTACCTGTTACCTGGGATGTCCCCTGCCTAGTTTTGAACCTATTGGTTAATTTCTGTCCATTTGACAGGAAGGCAGCATTCTCACAGTCAACAGTAATTTCTATGAATGATATGAAAAAAAGGTAGTCTGAAAGAGATGCCCCATGACATGGCACTGTGTGTCCACGTATTTTTACCACGAAAGTATTCACATGGTTGTTAATTTCTCTCACTGCTAGAATTGTGAATGGTAAGTCTGGAGCGAACATATTTAATCTTGGTTTCTACCACTTGATTCCTACTGTGAGTGTCAGTCTCAATAGAGTGCATTCTTAAGAAACAGACCCCTATCAGAGTTCAGATGTATTAAAGATACCTAACTAATCAGTCAGCCAGGAGGATCAGAGTCACAGGAAACCTGTTTCATCCATTCTGGTATTCACAGAATGACCTCTTTTAAGCAATAGAGCCTAGCTCCACCACAACTATTAGAAATGAAGTTAGTCATAAAAATGGGAAGATGTATGACATCTGTTAAGGAGAAAATCAGGCTAGATGACCACAGAGGTATTTTGTGGCCACAATATCTCCAAGTAGTAAGCAAACATGGGCTTCCCTGTTTATTCCTGAACAAAATCACATGTTATTCTGTTTGGCATAGTGACTTCAGTAATTTCTGAAGCTCTTTGGCCTTCAATGATCAAGCTATTAGACACTGAGCTCTAGAGCAGCTTGTTGGATAAAGGGTTCTGGGATTGCTTAGCTTTTTTTTCCCACTATGATTATGATTGGGGAAGTCCTTTCTAATTCACCCATTCTTAGCAAACCAGATCAAAGAGTGACAAGGACTGAAGTTTATAATGTGGCCGTGGGACCCGTTGGTTCATTGAGACGATTTTGTGACATGGTGACAGTAAAAGGTTTCCTTTATTTCATACTATGAACAGGTAGATTCAGGATGGTTTTGGTAACATGGGCACTCCTATCTAGCTTTTTACTTATTTGTCAAAATGCATCAGTGAACTGTGGGGATGCTTTTGGTTTGTGAAAGAGAAGAGTGCACAGGGACAAGGCGTTACTGTCGGAGGTCAATAACGATTATGACTTGTTAAGCCTGGAGGTTGTCTATCTTCTGATGGTGCGATGAAAAAATAAGCTTTTTGTAACATTAATAAATTTCAGTCGGTCATTTCCTGGGTAGAATGGACATAAAACTGCAACCTTCATCAGAGTTGGAAACAAATTCTTATGTCCTCAATGTTCAGTCTAGTAACTACCTGTGCGAACTCATCACTGCTATGTGGGAATGGATGCCAAAATATTCTTCAGATTTGCCTATGAGTGTATGAAAATTGTCAAGAGCCTGCCAGACTGGGCAAGAAATCCTGTTGGAAAGGGATGGGTTTTTCTCTGGAGCTCTCTGGGCAATGGAGCAAAGGTTGATCAACCCTCGGTTGCTTTAATTCTTCTTCTGATGGATTATATGGACAGTCAGAAGATTCAGGTAAGAAAAATACATGCCAAAAATAAGAATAAAAACTGCAAGAGACAAGAAGAGCCTGAAGATCAGGAGAAGATGGTGAAGAAGTCAGGCAAGAGAGTAATGTACACATAGGGACTATGGCTAGAAAAAAGATGCCACAGCTGGGAACTTAATTTCTTCCTGAAAATTCCTTGCTGCTCTCACAGCACTTTTGTGCTACTGACAGGAGTGATAATTTAAAGCAAACAACTCATGTTGGAAGATGAGATCAGCACGTCACTAGCTTGGGAGTGGCACTTTGCAAATTTGGCCTGAAACTCCCTTTTCACATGTTCCCTGTGTTGTGTAATGTGCTTTGTAGTCCTAGCCAAAGATCTAGGGCTCTACATGTATACCAGCAAGAAACCATACTGATTCATATCAGAGATTCATGAATGCAGACATATTTTATATATACATATCTTTCCTATAAATGAGTCAATCATACACTTCCTTTTAGGTGTGCAATATTGCTCTCACAGAGGCACAGTTACACAGCGTGCCCTCAGTTCTCCATACATTTGTTGCATTTTTGCTAGTAACTATATTGAAAACTATTTGAAAGCATAATTTAAAAGCAACAAGATTCTTGATCAGAATTAAGATTTTGGCAGTGAAATCACAGATGAGAGGGTAGTAAGTACAGGACAGTGGCACTCAGCATATCTTCTCTGCTTTATTTTCATTGCAATAACTTCAAGGCCAGGTGTGCTCTTTGGCTTTGGCACAAGCAGAGGGATACTTATGGGTTTTTTTGATGTTGACCTTTTACTGTACTGCACAAGTAAACTGCCTTTCCATAATTTCTAGGTAGCTGGGACAGTTGTACATACTACACAGGTAAAGAAGAAAACTCCTTTAAGACCAGGGGCTGCTGAGGAAAGATTCTACAAGAAATATTTATCATCAATGCAGTGCCTGTGAGCTACTAAATTACTGTAGAGGCTTCGCTAAGTTGACTTCTACATAGTCTTTGAAGATCTCAACTAGGTCTTGAATAGGTTCAGCTCACAAAAAATCAGCTGAAAGAATTAGATTAATTAATCTTATTTAAAAGCCAGTGAAACAGAAGTTAATTAAAATGTAAACAATGGGCTGCATTGTTACTCACAACTTTAGAAAAAAGAATCTTTGAAATTCTTTGTGTAATGGATTTTACCTGACTGCCCTCGGAGGAGAGAGCAGTTTTGCAACAGATCACATTACTGAACTAACCTTTCTTTCACTTTTAAATGAAATATATTCTTTGCTTCTCCCAGCACAGTGCAGCTGCACAAACTGGAGCCAGTCAAAGGCTGTCAGAGCCCTGTTTACCAGGGAGGTACCGGCTACTGGGAGGCTGCTAGACATGAAACACTGCAGAGAGCGGCTGGAGTCCCCAAAGCATCTAGAAAGTGGTGTGTCTGAGAGCACCAGGAAGAGAGAAACAGATGACCTGGAAAGTCAGAAGGCATAAAAAAATGTCAGTCAGTGAGAAATGATTAACACTCCAGCCAGTTTATGCCAAGGACAGAGGGTTCTCTCATGCATTCTTGTGCAGTCCTGGCTGTCAGCTGAAACATGCCGAGGAACAGAAGCAATCCTGCATATGGGCCTGATCCAGAACTAACTGAACTGAGTAAAAAAATCCAGGGCATTAGGATTGGGCTCCTATTAAAGGATTAGAGGGAAAAATATTCTTACCCTTGGTTTGTGTTTTTGTGTTTTTCAGGGTTAATCTTGTTATTCCTGCTCTTCAGAAAAAAAAAAAAAAAAGAAAAAAGAAAAAAAAGAAAATATGTGCCAAATAGGTGGGGCAAAAATATTCTGGAATTTATAAGCCTGAGGGGGGGAAAAGAACCTTGCCAAATTATTTTCCTGCCTCACCGATGAATTATTTAGTAAATACATGTCTTCTAATTCAGTATAAGCTCAAAATATCTGTGAAGGCAACAAAAGTCAAATTTAAACAAAAAGCCCTACAGAAGTAAAAATAACATATGACCAGTCATGAGGATAACAATGGATTTTATGTTTGGCTCCTTCCTTTGTGGTAGCTAGGAAGCCAACGTAGATTAGCAGGGTATGTTATGTGTATTACCTGAAACGGTCTTCTGGCCCACATCAAAAGCTGTGAGGGAAAAACTGCAAGTGACTGCTGTTGTTCTTTCACATAGAAAAGTGGGGTTTTCAGTAAAGACATAAATGGATTCATGGAACAGTTCTATTCCCCAGTGTCTTACTAATGATGATGTTTTGAAACTGCAAGTAAGAAATCAGCCTTGGGGACCTTCTGCAGCAAAAACATGTCATTATATGCAAGAAAGGATATGTTCTCATACACTATTTTTTCTCTGCTACACACGCTGACATCACTTGTTTGTTTACATTCTGTTGTTTCAAGGTACAATGCATAAACAAAATAGTAATAATAAACAATTATTCTCATCAAAGCATCACCGTCACTTTTCAAATTAATCTGCTGCACCGGAATGAAAGCAAAGAGTGGAGAAACTCAGTGGCATCTTGACCTAAACTCCAATCCCAGGACAGGTTTCCTGGCTATGTGGTTGCAAATGAGATTTTGGTCTCAACATAACCTGTCACAGTCAACACGGCATTATTGACCCAAGTATAATTCAGAGGGTGATGCAACAAACATGAAAGCCCATTCGCTCCTACACCTTGAGTGACTATAGCAAGCGGAGCAATCATGTAAGTAAATACTAAAATGCAGCCAACTTCCTGCCAGTTCTGTGAAACCTAAGTCATGATTCAATCCTGTCACACTTGTACCCCTTTTGTTTGCATTCCTGGAGAATTTGCTGTGACTAGTTTTTGTTAGCACACATATCTCAGGAAGATGTTTTATTTGGACATGAAGGTAAGTGAATAAGACTTCTCATCAAGATGGTTCTGGCCTTAGTGTCCCATGCTGACAGACAGCCATGATTTGGACTCGGGACATCAGTGGTGCTAAGATTGTTGGAAAGAGAGAGGAGTAAAGCTCGGTCTGACCGCCTATAGAATCATGGAATCATAGAATCATAGAATGGCATAGGCTGGAAGGGACCTCAGAGATCATCTAATCCAACCTCCCTGTCATGGGCGGGGATGCCTCTCAACTAGACCAGGCTACCCAAGGCTCCGTACAACCTGACCTTGAACACCTCCCGGGAGGGGGCATCCACAACTTCTCTGGGAAATTTATTCCAAAGTCTTACCACCCTCATACTGAAGAATTTCTTCCTATAGCTAAGTGACCATGCAGCACAAACAACAGTGATGAAGAAAGGTGGGCAGGCCTTTCAAAGAGGATTCACAAGGTAATAGAAATACATTTTATCACTGCAGAATGTGGTACAAGGAATGTAGAGTGTAGACATGTACTAAGAGGAAGCATTCAGACTGTCTGAAAGATCAACTGTATGCCTCACAGAAAGAAAGTTTTTTTCAGATGTCCGTTGCCAATCTCAAAGTTGTAGTGCCAAAGATGAGTGATCGAGTCCTTCCTATTCTGAGGAAGAAATGTCTTCTTTGCAAGACAGAATATATGGTGCATCTGCTCTTGAAAGAGCAGATTTACATGGTGCATTTATTAGTTTATGGATCATCTGTGGAAAAACAGTGTGAGAAACTAGAGTGTTCCAAGTGTCCTCCTGGTCACCTAAAGCCTGACCTCTTTTGCAAAGAAGGTAGGTGAAGGAGGAAGAGAGTACACACATTTGAGATTTAAATGCAGGAAGCCTAAAGGTTTCCAAAGCAAGTTATATGTCAAAGGACTTTTTCACATTCACTGTGGTGAAGATAAAAAAAAATCATTTCTTGTATATGGTGTATCCTAGAAAAGATTTATGTGCATGGCCAGGCTAAACTCTAAGAAACAACAATAAGAAAAAACATGGTTTATACTGACTTGTCTTCTAACACCTCAAGTCCTGGCAGAATAATTTTCTTTAACAGAATTCAACAAGGTTTCGCTTCATCTAAGTTCTCCAGAAATGCCAATAATGATGGCAGACACGTGTGTGAACCCTTCTGCTAAGAGAGTCATAGTTTAACCCTGGTTCTGCTGATAACTGAGCTGGGCAAGTATGTTAAACAGTGTATGTATCTATATTGTAACTATATATGTGGATATATAGGTATAATGCTTACTCTTCAATGTCATTTTTGACATCTGTAATGTGGATGATGGGACAGAGTGTGCTCTCAAGAAGTTCACACGTTGTACCAAACTGGGGAGAATGGTAGATATGCTGGAGAGTAGGGCTGCTGTTCAGAGCGATCTTGACATGTTCGAGAAATGAACTAAAAAGAACCTCATAAGTTAAACAAAATAAAATACTAAGCCTTGCATCTGGGAGGGAAAAAGCCCATGCAAGAGTTCAGTCTGGGAACCAACTGGCTAGATTTGCAGAAAAGGGTCTGGGGGCCCTGGTGGACATAAGCCAGCAACATGAACATAATCCAACTCACTATTTGTGATAGCGAATTGAAAAATACTTGCTTGTACAAATTGTTTAAGAAAGGACTTGCCCTTTAAATTTGCACACAGAGCTTAGCACAAGGAGGTTTATGATGTGAGCAGTACCTCTGCTTCGATCCAAGTGATAACCTGATTAAACAGAGAAAAGAGAAGGGAATGGAAAGCATTACAAAATACTAGCAAGCTGTGTTCAGAGTTAGAATTTTACATTCTTTTCAAAATGCTAAGAAAAAAGATGTATCAGACAACATTTCAAGTATTAGCAATTAAATATAGTTTTTATTACTTTCTTCAGATGCACTGGTCAAGAGAGCAGACAAAAGTGGGAGCAAGGAGCTTTCTTCCATTTTTCAGAAGACAGAAGAACCAAGTGTTGCCATCCAGAGGATGGTAAGTACATCTTGATCTCTAAGTACCTCAAGCATCATAAATTATTACTTGGTAAACAGCCAAACAGAAAAATTAACAAGATGTCAACTTAGTTTTTAAAAAAAATCTTCTTTTATACTCACAATAAAAAAATAAACCTTTTTCTCACTGGGCTATAACACTTGGTGCTAAATATAACTGTCTTATTTTTCGAAAACTTACTT
Source organism: Tauraco erythrolophus (assembly GCF_009769465.1). NCBI lineage: Eukaryota > Metazoa > Chordata > Aves > Musophagiformes > Musophagidae > Tauraco > Tauraco erythrolophus. The sequence continues at coordinate 116,019,726 of NC_141465.1, read as the reverse complement.
AACTCAAATGTAAGACAAGTGAAATGGAAGAATTTTCTCATTTTATAATGATGTAGTTAGGATTTCCCCCTCCATCTCCTTTTCTTAGGGCTTACTATTTTCTAAACTCAACATAAATTTGGAAAATATGTTGATCAATCCTAAACTACAGTTTTCTGTAAAGAAATAAATTACATCAAATCATTGCTTTGCCCTTGTTTCAGATCTGCATGAGATTTTCAATTCTTTTTTCTTCAGCTGACCTGACAACAGCCACTGAATAATCTTGGATAAGTGAGCTATTTTACTATCATTTTTGCAGCTAGTAGAGAGAATGAAAGTTAGTTATGTTGATCTGACTAATCGTCTTGACATGTGATCAAGTGTAAATAACGATAAGGCTGCTGAAGAGAGACATTTGGTTTTAGATCATATACCTGAGCCAGAGTATTCCAACTTTTAAAATGAGCTTTCATTCTCATGTAAAGATGCTTTCCCCATAAGATTTCTGGCTCTGGTCCAGAAAGAATCAGAAACGAGACACACAAGTGAAAAAATTGTCCTGAACACTCCAAAGTATCAGATGAAGACCAGTTTCAGAGCAGATTAAAAGATGGATGATTTTTCCATGTATGGATGGTCAGGACACCAGATGGAGTTTGCATTTCTTACTTGAATGAACCAAAAAAAATGCTTCCTAAATACAGACTGCATATCGAATCATAGGATGCGTAATGTGTATGTAGAAGGAATGAAATACATCTTAGAAATATAAGGCCAAGGCACAGTCTCTCAATAGATTCAATCATGTGCAAATCCCTAAGTGAAAACAAAGCAGTTGTGAAGCATAAAAATGTCTGGCATCACAGTTGTTAACATGCAAGTTGGGAGCAAGACTAGGATTTCATTGCTGCAGCTACAGATTGTTCTTCTACTTCTCTGTTCTTGCCTTTATTCCTGCTCTTGTCTTGTCATTACCAAGTTTTCCCTGTCTGTTGTGCCATTCCTTTTCATAAAACAATTATGTGAGGGAGAACTCTTGCTTTTCAAGATTTTTGTGATGATTTGGATGACTTGTCAGTTCTGCTTCACATAAGAGACATTCTGCATATCCTTGTCGAACATCAGACTTCCTGTGCACTTTCTCTTTTATTTGTAATCTTTATATCAGATTGAAATCTCAACGAGTGGTTCAAGACATCATTAAGTCTGGATGATTTTCCTCGCACCATGGTAGGTGGGTTTAGAGGGAAGTGTTGTGAGTCCCATCAGTCCTGCTGCTAAAACCATGCCTGTCTGCAAGAACATCAATTTTTATTTGGAATGATAAATAGAGAACGAAAGATCAGCTTTTGTGCTTCTCAGCACAATGCAGGGCACATGGGCACCATGCACTGAAACAGAAAGTGGGGAACAAGACATGCTTTTGGAAACAGAAATGGAAGACAACGTGCTTTTTCCATAAGTAAGTGGTGATAAAGCAGGGGGCACTGTGATGCTGCCTTGCCCTCCCAATAGCCTGCATTGGCAGGGACTCTAAAAATATCCTAGGGTGCAGATGGTGAATATTTTCTTGATTTATTACTAGGAAATGAGACAATGGGTAAACGCTGAGGGCTGAGAGATAACAGATGTGGTGGCTGAAGAAACTCAGTGCCTACCATTCCCAAAAGAAATGTGGAATGGGTGAATGAGGAGAACATCAGCACCCTGCTGAAGGAAAGGAGGCAAAGAAGAGCAAGAAGTGCTGTTAAGCTTACAATAGCTGTCACTGGACAGAAAAAAATCCCCGAACAGGTATGATTTCACTTCTGGGGAAAATCCTGAGAAAAGACTATACATTCTCCTTCAATCTATAGCTTTGGGTCAGCCAAACCCTCTGTAACTGAACTTGGGCAGGCTAGGGAATGAACTGCAGCAGCTAGAAATGAGAAAGGATTTTGTGTAAAGAGTGGGTGGATCTGTATTCAGACAGGGATAGCACAGTGCTAGGATGCTCTGCAGAGAAAAACTGTTATTTTGCATCTGCCCAAGTGAGTCGGAAATAGGAATCTGATCTGAACTTTCCCTCCAGGGTATCTATGCTGCAGAATTACCTGATAGGAGATTTGTGCAATGCGTTTGGGAATGGACCCATAATACATTCCTAAAACGGAAACTCTTGTTCCCAGAGTATGTGGACCTCTTGGTATATATCAGCTTGCTTGTAAGCAGACAGGCTAGTATGTATCAGCTTGATTGTAAACAGATAGACTGTCCAAGCACAGGACCTCCCTGTCATTTACACTGTGAATAAAGCAAAATTAATGATGAGGGTACTAAGAGTTAAATCACATTAAAATGTGAATCCACATGCCTTCCTCAAGCTCTTCCTACGGCCTTAACTTTCTGGAGCTAGCTGGCTATCACATGCAGTCAGACAGTTTCCAGCATGAGTCACTCTGGTTTCCAAATTTGTCTTTCCCAAATAAAAAAGAAAAATTCCAAATGTCTTACATTTTTCTATAGAAAAAAAGGACGGAACACCAAGTGCATATAGCTGAAGAATTGTTTTCTATTTCCTTTTACATCCCTAGTCTAGACAAGAGGTACTATGATGAACCTTGGCTTTGCTGCCAATACCAACAGCACTTTGTGGTCTCGTTACCTCACATCTGGCTAATTCCCAAGGACAGTCATAGCTAACGAGTAGCCCTTTCAATGGTCATTCCAGCAATTCATTTGGGCTACCCTTTCAAACAGTATGGAGAATTCTTAAGAGAGAAGGTCTTTTGTACTGAGTAATGTTTCACTCGCTGCACTTAAACGAGAAGGGCAGTCAGGTTGTAAAGATTTATATAAATGAGAGCATTGTACACTCAAAAGGAGATTGGTATGTTTGATCTCAGCTGTTATTGATTTACCTTTTCCACACGATAACATTCATTAGGCAGGATAAGTAAAGGCTGCTGTGTTCCATTTCAATTATCAACAGTTAAAATACAGACATTACACAGGGTGGAGCTTCAGCCTACTTTCAGTGGGCTGAAGTGTGAAAATATTTTCCTACTGAGCCATTACATGGGATGACATGACTTTTTTGCATCCTTTCCTGTCTTCTCCCCATCTCACTCCTTTTTATTTTTTATGTCTTTTTCATTGTTGTTGAATATTTGTTTTTCTGGTCAAGGGAACCGTTCTGCCTCTTGAAATTTCCTGGTAACATCACTGCTGCTCTCGCTCTCTTGCAATGTGTGAAGAACAACAGTGCTGGTAACGCATAGGTCGTCCTGCCTGACACCTTCAGGCCCCTGTGTCCCAAAAGGTTCACAGATTTATTAGAGTAACTTCCTCTATGTGATGGTACTTTGAGCAGAGGTTGGACTAGAGGATCTCTAGATGTGCCTTCCCACCTCAGCTGCTCTGAGTGTCTGAGCCTCAGCAGAGGAGTGTCAGTCTCCCCTCCTTCCTCCCACTGTAGGTACAGTATAAAGCTGTTATGCTGTGTTCTCCCAGAACAGCAAGTACTGTCAAAATACACTTCTCTTGTTTTAGAGGGAAACTGAGTAAGGACAACAGAGGACAAAACTAATGTCTCCTCAGAAGTAATTGCTTTCTCACTAATAGCTCACATGAGCCTAGAGTGACTTACTCAGATTTAGATAGGTAACTGGAAATTTCCAGAGCTAAGTGAGATGAATACTGCCCCAAATATTTTGATTTTTCAATTGAATGAATGTATGTCTCTCCAAACATTCTTTTCTTCCATTGGATAATGTTTTTAAAACATTAAGAAGTTCCCATAATAAAACGTAAGCACTTCACATTAGATGAATTGGTACAAAACACATTTTCTTATTACTTTTCTCTTTGCTGAAACGCCTAAATATAAAATATACTTGCACATACCTGCAGCCACATTTGTGATAAGACTCCATAACTTTAAGTTCTTAATTTTCAGACTTCTTGAGTATCCACAGCTGCTGTTAGTCTGTGTTGAAAAGATGAATGCTCACATCAATAAAACATCGTTTCTCAAACTTTGAAATATTTGAGTATTTGGAAACGTTGAGCTTTTACCTCCATGACATATCCAAATTACTTTGATTTTGTAGGGATGACCCTAGCTGTTAACATCAGCTTAAAAACTTGAATAGAGACATGTTTCACTGGGCTTGTGCAAAGCAATATGCTGCGTGTGCCACATAATGTAGCTGATGTCTGAAAGTGGTAAAATAATACAGGATTGTAAAAAATTACAAGCAACGACTTGTACTTTGACTTGTATTTAGAGCTGCAGGTACTGAAAGCACAACCTTTTTTTGATTATTTTGCCAGATAGAGAGATGGAAGAGCTTATAATAAGGATTTGCACTGATAAAAAAAAGCCCCAACCTTATCTGAATGCACTTTATAAAAAGAAGCCATTAGAAACATATGCTTTCCTTGTCTTGAGAGGAGGCAGAAACTCACGAGCAATCCCTACCAGGCTTCTTTTCTTATGCATCTGCTCTTATAGCTTCTTTTCTCTTTATTCTTGGCACTGCAGCAGAGAGCTGGTGGACACCAAATTCTGCCTCAGTTATGCTTCCAATTCTGTAGGCAGAGCCAGGCAATAACAGCTTTTTTATAAGAGAAAGGTTATAATGGTGTGCACAGGCATAGAGGTGGTATTCCAAGAATCTTGACAGTGAGCAAGCTCATAATATGTTTGACCTTTAGCATGGCCTCTCCACTCTCAGCAGTCCATGTTGTTCAAACAGGTTCTGGGCAAGGAACAACCCCCTCATCCTGATCATCTCGCCTGAGCTCCCCCTGTTCTCAGGCCACAGAAACCAGACATTTGTGTATCAGGTCCATGCAGCTACTATATGAAAGCCAGAGCTTTCATTTGAAAGACACAAAGTAGGAGACTGTCACACCCCTAGATACATTATACTAATGTTGACTATTGTGTACCTGATTTCTAGTAAGGATTTGTCGTATTTTTGTACATCTTATTTCATTATGATATTTTCTGCTTGATTGATATGCTCATGACCAGAAATGTCTTCACATGAGAATATTTTTATATGGAGATAACATCACTTGTTTAAAAGTCTGCCGGATCTGGTGTCCAAGAAGAATGCTGTATCGTGGAAGACGTTTTAATACTTTTTTTTATGAAAAAGGAAAGTATGGGAGAAAGATAACGGTATGATTTTTAGAATTTACCGTACTGTTTTGTCGTACCATGTATTGTTGTGCCAGGAGAGGTATCTGACTGATGAGCAAAATTAGAGTATGAGAAGGAATGGCTAAAGTAAGAGTCCTTCAAGTAGTGAAGACTGGCATTTACAGGAGATGGTAATGCTTTTGCTTGAGAAAACTTTAGCATTAGGAGAAAGAAGTAAATATTCAATATTTTTATTGGTGATACATGCCACATACATCATTTAGCACTGGTGAGGAACAGATTTGTGCAGGGCTGGACACGCTCAGGGCTCGATTTTTTTCCTCAGATACCTTAGGTCCAGGGAAAGACAGACTCTGATCATTTTCCCATAATGTCCTGTAAGCTTTGTTTTCATGTCTCAGCCTGGATGTTACAGCTTTTTGAGGAAAGCATCAGATAGAAAGTTTTGCAATCCTCTTGTCACTGAAGCTTTTTGATCGTATTATCTAAAAAAAGCAGGACAGGCTCTGGATGGTGAAGACTTGGAGGCCTGTCCCTGCTCCACCCCAGTGAGGTAAGGCAGTGTTCCAACGGTTAGGAATGGCAGACTGGAAAGATGACTTGTGCTTTTGTAGACTTGTTTTCCAAACGGATCAGTTTTTTGCCAACCTTTTCTTTGTCCTTTAGACCTCTGGTGTGCTCAGTTCACATACCGACTTGGTTTCATTTGTGCTGGACAAAGTTTTTGGCATGCAACTTATGGATAACTGTATGGCACTTAGAGTCTCCCGCATTCAGCTGCTGTACAAGGTGAAACACAGCCTTAGCGTGATCGGTGTCTGGTCTGTCTCCTCTGCAGTGCACAGGGGAATCAGGGAGGGTTATTTTCTGGCTGGGGAGCTATTTTGTTGAGCCTCTGTCACATATGTTGTGCAATTGCCTTTCTGGCCTTCCTCCCCCTTTTCTGTTATGTACTTCAGTGAAGTCTTGGCACATCCTGACAATGTGACGGTGCTTATTACTCATGAGCATATTGTCTGACACTTTTGATTGAATGTCAGCACTTCTTTGATCAGGTTCCTTCTGCCTGAACTAATTAGGGAAGGAGTGACACACTCCTCCGTGGGCCTTGGCTGGCCTTTAGCCTTATATCTTTGCAAGGAGGTTTATCATGCAATTGAACCAGCGTTAAGTCATCAGGAACTGGGAGGGTGCAGTGAGAGGAGATCAAGATCTTACCACTCCTGTGAGCAGAGCCATTCCTTTCAGGCTACAAGCTCTGTCAGGGATGCTTTTGTGTCTGTTTTACTTGAAGCATATCCTAGTTTTTCCCCTTAGGCCATGCAAAGGGAGAATTTTTCATATTTATTCTCTGTTCCAAGTTGCACTGTCTACTGATTTTATTTCTGTGTGTTTCTTTACTTGCTCTATCCTGATTTTCTCTTCTGTGTTTATTTTTACTGCCCAACAAAGACCAAACTACGCACAAACTCCAGCAGTTCTTCTGATCTGTGGTACCAGATTTCAGGCCTGTGTCCTGCTCCATTCTATATATTTTTTAACTTTACTATGGAGTATCCAGTCACAGGGAGAAACAAGAGAAAAAGGGCTGCCTGGGACCATGCCTTTCCTTTTCTAAGGTCATTTTTATCTGTTCTTCCTATTTCTTTTTCCCCTCCAGGAACTTGCAGTGTAGGTTTAAAAACAGCTGTGGCATATTCTTGAAAATTTTATTTTGGATCAAGGAAAACTAGCTGTTTTGAAAAGCTGTCAATGTAAATTACTGCCCACTAGCACTGCCGTAGGTTGTATTTAGTTCAGACAGTCAACTTTTATATATGACTACTATCAATTGATTAAACAGTGGGTTCCTGAGCATATTGTTTTGCACATGAGCAACTGGATTTGAAGTGATCATTCTTCTGAAATTTCTGTTTTTTCTTGTTTCTTATGGGTTTTCTGTAGTGTTGTGGTTTAAAGAATTTTATAAATCAAACCTAGCCTCTTCCTTTGTTTCAGATTTCTTTGATGGTAAAGAAAAAACATGTGCATAGGTACCTGCTGGCACACACCTGTATGTAGGCAGGATTATGAGAGAGATGGTGGGTGAAGCAAGTGTTGACTCTGTCACTGGTACATATATGTAGGCAGTATCTTTTTGGTTTTAAATTCAGGTGAACTTGTTTCTTCTCATTGTATGGTTTCTCTGAGCTGGGAAAATTTGGGAAAGGGCTTCACATGCCCAGACTAATATCTCTAGAAAAACGCCTTGTTGGTTATGCCGGTGATAAAGCCATGCAGTGGGAAAAAGGCAGTCATAGTCCTAATACATGATTAAAAAAAAATATTTTAGCCAAAATTAACACTAGAGTAAATCTGATGAAGAAAACTTATTCTAAATATGTTCTGGGTGGAATCTGTTGACAAGTCATTCTATTTTTCTAACGTTTTCCTTGGTTAAATTTGTTAAGAGTTTTGTGAAGAGTTTTTTCAGCTCTTGAAGATTAGTCTTAAATTACTGCAGAACTGGAGATATCCATAACCCTAGACTTTCTTTTCTGCCCTTCATCTCCATCATCTCTAAGTTCGCGTCACAACCACAGTAAGATTGTCAGAATCTGGCTTTGCTTTCCTCTGTCTCTCTGCAATAACCTATTCATGCCTTAATCAATTTGCATCTCATCTCTCCAATTTCCTTCTACCGTGGTCTTCCAAAGTTCATTCTTTCTAATCTTCTGCAGTGAAGCTGGTTGAACAATGGGGGAAAAAAAAAAAAAAAGAAATTAAGTCCAGACTTGTGTCTGGTATAAGTAAGTGAAACTTCAGTGATCCCACTGTTGGCATTAGAATGATGCTTATTTTACATTGGTCTAGAATATCTGACCTAGAGTATGTTCATAGATTCATAGATTCATAGATTTCTAGGTTGGAAAAGACCTTAGAGATCATCGAGTCCAACCATCCCTAATCCCCATTAAACCATATCCTCAAGTAGCTCATCCACCCTATTCTTAAACACATCCAGGGATGGGGACTCAACCACCTCCCTGGGCAGCTTATTCCAGTGGCTGACAACCCTTTCAGAGAAGAAATACTTCCTAACATCCAACCTGAATCTCCCCTGACTAAGCTTATGCCCATTTCCTCTTGTTCTATCACCCATCACTAATGTAAAGAGCCCTTCCCCTACCTCTCCACCATCTTTTCTCAAGTATTTATAGGCCGTAATCAGGTCTCCCCTCAGCCTCCTCTTCTCCAGGCTAAACAGCCCCAACTCCCTCAGCCGCTCCTCATAAGTTTTATTTTCCAGCCCCTTGACCAGTTTAGTTGCCCTTCTTTGGACTCGCTCCAGGAGCTCAATATCTCTCTTAAAGCGAGGGGCCCAAAACTGGACACAATATTCCAGGTGCGGCTTCACCAGTGCTGAGTACAGGGGCAGGATCACTTCCCTGCTCCTGCTGGTCACACTATTCTTGATACACGCCAGTATCCCATTGGCCTTTTTGGCCACCTGGGCACACTGCTGGCTCATATCAAGCCGGTAGTCAACCAACACCCCCAGGTCCTTCTCCGCCAGGCAGCTCTCCAGCCACTCCTCCCCGAGCCTATAGCGATGCTTGGGGTTTTTATACCCCAAGTGAAGGACTCTGCACTTGGCCTTATTAAAGCTCATGCCATTGGCCTCAGCCCAACGATCCAGTCTGTTCAAATCCCTCTGAAGGGCCTCCCTACCCTCGAGCAGATCGACACAGCCTCCCAGCTTGGTGTCGTCCGCAAATTTACTGAGGGTACATTCAATCCCCTCATCCAGGTCATTGATAAAGATGTTAAACAGAACTGGACCTAGCACTGAGCCCTGGGGAACCCCACTGGTGACCGGCCTCCAGCCGGATTTAGCCCCGTTTACCACCACTCTTTGGGCCCGGCCATCCAGCCAGTTTTTAACCCAAAGGAGGGTGTACCTATCCAGGCCAGCAGTTACCAGTTTCTCCACCAGAACACTATGAGAAACTGTATCAAAGGCTTTACTGAGGTCCAGGAAAACTACATCCACAGCCCTTCCCTCGTCAACCAGGCGGGTCACCCTGTCATAGAAGGTAATCAGGTTTGATTGGCAAGACCTGCCTTTCATAAACCCATGTTGACTGGGCCTGATCACCCGGTTAACCTGTATGTGCTCATTAATAGCACTCAAGATAACCTGTTCCATGACTTTGCCCGTCACTGAGGTCAGACTGACAGGCCTGTAGTTCCCCGGATCCTCCTTCCGCCCTTTTTTGTAAATGGGGGTAACATCCGCCAGCCTCCAGTCCAGCGGAACTTCCCCAGTGAGCCAAGACTGCCCAAAGATAATGGACAGGGGTTTGGCAATGACATCCGCCAGCTCTCTCAGGACTCTCGGGTGGATATCATCAGGCCCCATAGACTTGTGGGCATCCAGCCGAAGGAGCAGATCCTTGACCCGTTCCTCTTGGATCACAGGAGCTTCGATCTGCTCTCCCTCCCTGAACTCAGACACCGAAGGCCAGCTCACCTGGGAACTGCTGACCTTATTATTAAAGACTGAGGCAAAGAAGGCATTAAGGACCTCAGCCTTGTCCTCATCCCTAGTGACTAACGTACCCCCTGAGTCCAGTAGGGGCTGGAGGTGATCTTTAGCCCTCCTTTTGTTATTAATATATTTATAGAAAGACTTTTTGTTGTCCCTTACGGAGCTGGCTAGTCTAAGTTCCAATTGGGCTTTTGCCTCCCTGATTATCTCCCTACATGCCCTAACTTCCTCCCTGTATTGATTCCTGGATGCCTGCCCATTCTTCCAAGACTTGTAGACATCCCTTTTTCTTTTGAGATGTTCCCAAATCTCCTTTGTTATCCAAGCTGGTTTTCTACCCCGGCGGCTCGACTTCCGGCACACAGGGACAGCTCGCTCCTGTGCCTCCAGAATTTCCTTTTTGAATAGTAACCATCCCTCCTGCGCCCCCTTACCCTTGAGAGCTGTCTCCCATTGGACTTTGTTAACCAGACTTCTAAACAGCCCAAAGTCAGCTCTCCCAAAGTCCAGCTTGGCCGTTTTAGTGTTCCCCCTCCTAACTTCCCCTAGAATTGAGAATTCTATTATCTCGTGGTCACTAAGCCCCAGGCGTCCTCCAACCTTCACATCTCCCACAAGACCTTCTCTGTTCACAAACAGCAGGTCTAGGGGAGCTCCTTCTCTAGTCGGTTCACTAACCAGTTGTGAGAGGAAGTTGTCCTCCACACTCTGCAGGAACCGCCTAGACTGTTTCCTGACTGCCATGTTATACTTCCAACAGACATCAGGCAGGTTAAAGTCACCCATAAGGACAAGGGCTAGTGAGCGCAAGACTTCCCCCAGTTGTTTAAAGAATAGCTCATCAGTCTCACTGTCCTGATAGGGTGGCCTGTAGCAGATACCCAGTACAATATCCGCCTTCATAGGCCCCTCTTTGATTTTCACCCACAGACATTCTACTAGGTCATCCCCAACATTTAACTCTAAACAGTTTAGATCTTCCCTTACATACAGGGCAACCCCACCACCCCTTCTACCTCTCCTATCCCTCCTGAAGAGCTTGTAGCCATCCATGGTAGCACTCCAGTTATACAAGTCATTCCACCATGTTTCAGTGATGGCAACTATGTCGTAGTTTCCCCGGATAGCAAGAGCTTCCAGTTCCTCTTGTTTATTGCCCATACTGCGTGCGTTCGTATAGAAGCATGTAAGTTGGGCTTTCGACCCCACAGCACCCCTAGGGGGGGAAGTTTTATTACCTGAGCTGTTATTTTTGGGATTCTCTTTAACCTCTAGGCAACTTGTGTGTTGCTCTTGACTACACATATCACCCCCTAGTATCACTGAGGCAGCAGGCCGAAGGCACCTGCCTACACTCCTTTCTTCAGACAATGGAGGGCCGTCCTCGGCTGTTAATCCTCTAAGTCTGTTAATCCTCTAAGCCCTGTTGATGATCCCAGCTAGTTCTGTAGCGAGCAGCCTTTTCCCCCGTGGAGACAAACCCGCCCCGTCCCTAGATAGAAGATCTGGCATTAAGGTCAGCCCGTGGTTAAAGAAGCCTAGGTTGTTTTCCCCACACCACTTTTATATGTTGTAATTCTTCTTTGCGTTTTGACAACTGCTACATAGAAACCTTTCCTGTTTTTTAATTACATACTTTTTAAAATGAATTTTTGTTAATATCTCTTTAGTGAACGGTGACTTTCAGTATGTATTCACCTAGAAACAATGATAGTACTATGTGGAAAGAAAGACTGTTTATTGCTCATTATTCCTAAATTGTTTGTTTTCTCTTGCTTGAACAGTTCCAGTCACGACCCAGAGCTAGCTGACTACTACTCATAAATAACTAATAGCCAGTATTCTGTATACATGATGGAAATAGATTTGCATAAATTATGGGACAATTATCTATGGCAAATTCTCAAATTGAAGGAGATACTTGCCGATGATTCACTGACAGAAAAATACAGCTGAAGCCTTCAAATACTTTACTCACAATGACTGTTTTGTCAAGTTCTTTCATAGAAAACCTGACTGCTAAAATTGGGTTTAGCTTTCTTCCAGATCAGCTGCCTGTGCCACTATCCAGCTTTTTTGTTTCAAGTTTCTTTTTTGTTTGTAGACCTCTCTATTCAGATATTCCACTTACATCTACCTTCTCCCCAGCTCCTCCTCCTCACTCTGAGGTTTTTCAAAGTAGTGATATCTTGGCATTTTAATGAGGAGATAGATAGCATTGACATTTGCCCCATGTCAAGTATCATGGCATAGCTGAGGTATGAAGGCATTTCTGGAGATCGTCTAGTCCAAACCCTCTGCTCAGAGCAGGGTCAACTAGATTATATATATGTATGTACTATACTGTCTGGAAATGGAGTACGTTGTGGTCTTTCCACACCAGTTTGTCTAGAGAGGAATGTATTGTACTTTGGCTGCTTTCATTGTTGCAAATGCTGTTAATGCAACACATTTCTTGGCTTATCCGCCCCAGTTAGCTCTGAACAAGAAAGACCTGGCCAGAAGTGCAAAGGGTGCTCCTCGCTGCACACTACCATGGGGGAAACTTAGCTCTGTAGCAATATTGCTTTTGCTCAGCAGGCCTGTGTTTCCATGTGCAGCACCACAGTCTGTCATGTAGACATGACCAGAGACCTGAAGATGTCAGATGGTCACTCATGTTGCAAACCCCTGAGTCTGTTTTTGTCTTTTTAGATGCTCTTTCATACTGAGCAGTACATGCCAACCTCATATTATCCCATACATATTAGAAAACATTCAATGGCTGTATGTATTTTAACAATACATGTGCAAATGCACATGTCATACTGATATTCTGGGACCAGTCTTTTTAAGAGAGTGGACTTAGGCTCTATTTTTGAAACTGCAATTCAATGCATAGTTGATTGCTGGCCCAGCTGATACCACTCATTTATCCTGAATTAAAGGCACAATCAAGTAATAGGATGTCTAAGAGTCATTATTTGCACACGAGCTTGATTACAGATGCAAAATATAGAAAGAAAAAATAAGTTTCATAATACTGTGTTTTCCTGCATACTTTATATTGGATAATTGAAGCTATCTTTGACTATGTTACTTCTGGATCTTCTGGAGAATATGATAATAAAAAAGAACATTAAAAACAAAGCCTCCACAGATGCTCACAAAAAATAAGCAAAGCAAAACAAAATCCTCCATGTTATTTTTATTTCTTATCACCAATAAGGAAGAAAGAAAATAGAGTATTAAAGCAGACTAATCTGGAAACCTGCCTAGACTAGCAAGTTTGGCAGCTGGCATATTTCATGTTTCATTAACACTAAATGAACAAATCTCAAATCTTGATAAAAATTCTCCATTTTCCTTGGAATTCTCTTTAAAGACTCTCCTTTACAAGCTGGCAGAATACGATCAAATCACTGGATATCCTTAATGAGCATAACTCCTTCTTGGATTAAGATGGATGGACATATAAAGAGGGCATAGATTTGAGAGAGCAGTCCTGTTTTCATTACTTTGTAATTTAATAAGTAGAGAAAAGAACTTAGCTCTTTTTCCTGCTCCTGGAGATCTCTTGGCTGCACCACTGTCTGGTGCTTCGGATCACCCGCTCAGTTGATTTTTAAGAATTATTGTCTTTGTGCTGCACTACTGCACCACTCTGTATTACCCTGTGCGAGGGAAGGGAAGAAGAGGTGATTTCTGTCTGTATTTGCTTTCTGTAAGAGAAACATTACATACAGAGGTGTCTGAACTGGTTGTATCTTTGGTTTAGGAAGAAGTGGAAACAATAACATGAGTTAAGTTTGCTTTCCATTTTCCATTGTCACCATCTTCTTCAGTTGTCACGGGCTGCGATTACTCAGATCGATTAACTTCCATCTTGGATGTTACTTTAAGTTACTCTTCCTGTTTCAAGTTAAAGTTGCTCAAAAAGAAGTCAGGGATGTCTTAGTGTTTTCCTGGTGACAATAAAATGTTATACAGACTTTTCACTAAGTATCTCTACTGTGTCTAATCATTGGCCAAATTGTTTTATTTGACAAGCACTGAAAGTGAGATCCAAAATGAGTGACTATTGCTATCCTTGCGAAAGCAACCCAACCTTAATTTGTTAGTCTCCCAGAAACCACATTTCTACGTACTTGCCAGAGGTCAGCATCAACATCTCTGAAGACTCCATGTGAATCAAGCATGGGCCAGGCAGAAGCTGCAGTGTCTGTGTGGGCTGTCCCTGGGACAAATTATTGTGCCTTCCCACACTCTATTGGTTGCAGGTCAGAAACTTAGAAAGAGAAGGCGAAAACTCGGATGTTTCAGGGAGAGCCTGGCTGGAGAGGAGAAGCAGGGAGGAGAGACACTGCTCAGGGAACAGAGACAAGAGGTGGCATTGGAGCCAGAGGAAAGGAAGGCAAAAGCATAAAAGATGGAACAGGGAACAGGGAAAACTGGGGCAGGTGAAGTAGGGGATTAGGGCAGGGACAGGCTGGGAAAATGGTGATATGAGGCACAGGATAAAGAGCTTGAAACAAGGAAAGACTGCTGCTTCTAGATCAGATACATTGAAAATATACTGCTTCTTGTTGAAAAAGAAGAATCACTGTTCATGCTCATGTACATGTAAACATGATGTGCAAACATTCTGATGCCTCCTCCGGGTTATTGGTGAAGTTGTTAAACAGGGTCTCAGGATAGACCCTGCATTACTCCACTTCTACTGACCTCCAAGTTGAGTACAGCCCACTAATCTCTACTTGCTGAACCTAATCATCCAACCATGTTTTTTAACCCATCTAGTTGTCCACACACCCCCACCATTTGTCCCAACCTGGATGCAAGAATGCTGGGGGTAGACATTGTCAAATGCCCTGCTAAGGTTAAGGTAAATGAAATTTACTGCTCTGCCATTACCCACAAACTCAGTGATCTTTATCACAGAAGACAATGATGTTGGTCAAGCATGATTTACCCTTGGTAAATCCTTGCTAGCTGTTCCCAGTCACCTTCTTCTCCTTCCTGTGCCCAGGAATTTGCTCCATGAGGACTTGCCCCATAATTTTCCAAGGAACCAGAGAGAATCTGACCAGCCTGTAATTGTTTGGATTGTCTTTTTGGGTTTTTTAAAAGACATGTGCAATATTTGCCGTTCCGCAGTCATCAGAGGATCGGCCTGATCTCCACAAGCTTTCAAAGATGGCAGAAAGCAGCCTCGTAAGGCTGCATCGGCAAGTTGTTTCCAGAACCTTGGATGCATTTCATCTGATCCCAAGGACTTGTATGGGTTGAGAGGTCCCAAATACTCCGTGGCTGGATCCTTATCTGCTGCTGGTTGTTTTTCCCTTCTCGAATACTTTCAATAAGCATGGAGGCCTAGGAGACCTTGTTGGAAAGGCTGAGTCAAAGAAAGCAATGCCAGCCTCATCCATGTCTGCTCTCACTGAATCATCTGCCTCATTCAGCAACAGACTCACATTTTCCTTGTTGATCCTTTTCCTACTAACATAGTAGCAGAAGCTCTTCATATTGCACTTGACATCCCTTGCAAGATTCAACTGCATTTGAGCTTTGGCTTTCCTGATGCTATCAAGTTCGTAGTTTACTTGCTGGATTGGAAATACTTTTATAAAGTTGTATCTGAACTTTGCACAGCTCTTTTAAAGAATGTTGTGTCTCTTATTTAGCTTTTTGGTGTCTTCAGCAACTGCAGTAATCATCAAGGCAGAAAGGTGAAAGAACAAAAAGGTACATAGCAGCTGTACGTCCTTTAATGTAAAAGTAATTTGAAGGAAGAGTCACATAGCTCAAAATCAGTCCAGGCAAAATATGCAATCTGTTGATTTGCAGGTTTAACAAATGCTTTTGATTTTTCCCAGGGATGAGATGGTTTAATTTTAGTTTGAATTTATTGTACAGCCTCTTCAAAGTTGAAACCAGCAATTTCCTGACCTCTCAGCTGCTTTGCCTGTGATCATGGGACACACACCTGCAGATCTTGTAGTCACAGTTCCTGTAACCTATTTTCTTCATTTTTTTTAGTGATACACACACAAAAGATAGAACTAAACACTCCTACTCTTCTGCCTGGGAAAAAGGAAGAAGCTCTACATCCAGAAGTATGGCAAAACATTTTCTTTTTTTCCATTGGACAGGAAAAGCACTGAAAGAAGAACAAGCTGAAAGATTATTCTTGCTGTAAGCATTAGAAATTGCATCTCAGCATTTTTACAGAAACGATTCCTGTTTGGGGATTTCTGTCCCCATATCTGAGCTCTTCTCAAATTTTCACGTTAATCCTCACAATAGCCCTTTCAAGTAATTATGTGTTTGTTATGCTCATCTCACAAAGAGTGAACTCCAGTCAATATTTTGAACTGCTTGATTTAATGCTAAAGATGGATTTTTTGATAATGGGATGGGCCACATGGCACCAGGCCTACTGGCACCGGATAGGACTTGCCTTTCTCAGAGGGGAACGAGGGACTTAGCACAACAGCTAGCAGGGCTCATTGACAGGGCTTTAAACTAGATTCGAAGTGGGAGGGGGGTAATACCAAGAATGATAAAGATATGCTGGAAGTAGCTGAAGAACAGAAGAAAGGAATTCCAGCTGCTCCAGCCAGGAAGTCAGATTCATCTAGGGCCCAACTTAAACGCCTTTATGCCAATGCGCGCAGCATGGGGAATAAGCAAGAGGAATTAGAAGTGTATGCGTGCCTGTTGGAATACGATCTTATTGGCATCACGGAGATGTGGTGGGATGACTCCTATGACTGGAGTGTCAGAATAGAAGGGTACAGGCTCTTTAGGAAGGATAGGCAGGGGAGAAGAGGAGGAGGGGTTGCCCTCTATGTCAAAGACCAGCTGAAGTGCATGGAGCTCCACCTGGGGACGGATGAGGTCCCAACTGAAAGTTTGTGGGTTAGGATTAAAGGCAGAGCAGGGACAGGGGACGTAGTAGTAGGGGTCTGCTACAGACCATCTGACCAGGAGGACCGGGTGATGAGGCCCTCTACAGACAGATAGGACCTGCCTCACGTTCACGAGCCCTGGTCTTCATGGGGGACTTGAACGACCTCGATATTTGTTGGAAGGACAACATAGCAGGGCATAGGCAATTCAGGAGGTTCCTGGAATGCACGGATGATAACTTCCTTCTCCAAGCGATAGAGGAACTAACAAGGAGAGGTGCTTTGCTGGACCTTGTCCTCACCAACAGAGAAAGGCTGATGGGGAACGTGACGCTCAAGGACAGCCTTGGCTGCAGTGATCATGAAATTGTGGAATTCAAGATTCTTAGGGAAGCAAGGAGGGTGCACAGCAAGCTCACTACCCTGGGTTTCAGGAGAGCAGACTTTGGCCTCTTCAAGGATCTCCTCGCTAGAGTACAATGGGATGAAGCCCTGGAGGGAAGAGGGGCCCAAAAAAGCTGGTTAATATTCAAGGATCACCTCCTCCAAGCTCAGGAGTGGTGCATCCCAACAAAGAGAAAGTCAGGTAGGAACACCAGGAGGCCTACATGGATGAACAAGGAGCTCCTGGACCAACTTGGGCAGAAAAGAAGGCCTACAGAGAGTGGAAACAAGGACAAGTAGCCTGGGAAGAATACAGAGAAATTGTCCGAGCAACCAGAGATGAGGTTAGGAAAGCTAAAGCCCTGATAGAGTTAAATCTGGCCAGGGACATCAAGGACAACAAGAAAGGCTTCTATAGATATGTCAGTGATAAAAAGAGATCTAGGGAAAATGTAGGCCCTCTCCGGAAGGAAACGTGGGACCTGGTTACCCGGGATATGGAGAAGGCTGAGATTCTCAATGACTTCTTTGCCTCAGTCTTCACTGGCAAGAGCTCCAGCTGCACAGCCCAAGTCACAGAAGGCAAAGGCAGGGACTGGGAGAATGAAGAACCATCCACTGTAGGAGAAGATCAGGTTCGAGACCATCTAAAGAACCTGAAGTTAGACAAGTCCATGGGACCTGATGAGGTTCATCTGTGAGTCCTGAGGGAACTAGCAGATGAAGTTGCTAAGCCACTACACATCATATTTCAGAAGTCGTGGCAATCTGGTGAAGTTCCCAATGATTGGAAAAAGGGAAACATAACACCCATCTTTAAAAAGGGGAAAAAAGAAGACCCACGGAACTACAGGCCAGTCAGTCTCACCTCTGTGCCTGGCAAGATCATGGAGCAGATCCTCCTGGTGACTATGCTGAGGCACATGGAAAATAAGGAGGTGATTGGTGACAGCCAACATGGCTTCACCAAGGGCAAATCCTGCCTGACTAATTTGGTGGCCTTCTATGATGAGGTTACAGCATTGATGGATAGGGGAAGAGCAACTGACATTGTCTACCTGGACTTATCCAAAGCATTTGATACTGTCCCACACGACATCCTTATCTCTAAACTGGAAAGACATGGTTTTAATGGATGAACCACTCGGTGGATAAGGAATTGGCTGGATGGTCGCACTCAAAGAGTTGTGGTCAACGGTTCAATGTCCACGTGGAGGCCTGTGACGAGTGGTGTTCCTCAGGGTCAGTACTGGGGCCAGTGCTATTTAACATCTTTGTTGGAGACATGGACAGTGGGATTGAGTGCACCCTCAGCAAGTTTGCAGATGACACCAAGCCGTGTGGTGTTGTGGACACACTGGAGGGAAGGGATGCCATCCAGAGGGACCTTGACAGGCTTGAAAGGTAGGCCTATGAGAACCTCATGAAGTTCAATAAGGCCAAGTGCAAGGTCCTGCACACAGGTCAGGGCAATCCCAAGCGCAGGTACAGGCTGGGCAGTGAATGGATTGAGAGCAGCCTTGAGGAAAAGGACTTGGGAGTGCTGGTGGATGAGAAGCTCAACATGAGCTGGCAATGTGCACTAGCAGCCCAGAAAGCCAACCGTATCCTGTGCTGCATCAAAAGAAGCGCGGCCAGCAGGTCAAGGGAGGTGATTCTACCCTTCTACTCAGTTCTCGTGAGACCCCATCTAGAATACTGTGCTCAGCTGTGGAGTCCCCAACACAAGAAGGACATGGAGCTGCTGGAACGGGTCCAGAGGAGGGCCACAAAGATAATCCAAGGGCTGGAACACCTCTGCTATGAAGACAGGCTGAGAGAGTTGGGGCTGTTCAGCCTGGAGAAGAGAAGGCTCCAGGGTGATCTTCTAGCAGCCTTCCAGTACTTAAAGGGGGCCTACAGGAAAGATGGAGAGGGACTTTTTACAAGGGTGTGTAGTGATAGGACAAGGGGAAATGGCTTTAAACTGAAAGGGCAGATTTAGATTAGTTATAAGGAAGAAAGTTTTCACTCTGAGGGTGGTGAGGCACTCGAACAGGTTGCCCAGTGAAGTGTTTAAGGCCAGGTTGGATGAGGCTTTGGGCAACCTGGTGTAGTGGAAGGTTTCCCTGCCCATGGCAGGGGTGTTGGAACTAGATGATCTTTGAGGTCCCTTCCAACCCTAACCATTCTATGATTCTATGATGTAGACACTTTATTTGAAGAAAGCTCACTGGCCTGCCTGCCTTTGGGAACCACCTGACAGCCTCTGTTCCACAAAGATCCCCCTTGGGGCCCGTGGGTGTTGCCACCTGCTTCATTCACTGCCCACTGCATCAGTCAGCAGTGCAGGGGCAGATCAAAAGCTGCCCGACACAGCCATCTCCCAAGGGACTTCATCCCATGGAGTGTTTCTAGGCACACTGGAGGCACTCAGAAAGGAATGAGGTTGGCTTGATGGACAGAAGTTATGTTTCCCTTCACTCAGTGCCACCGTTGGAGAAGATGTGGACTAAGGACTAAGGCACAAGGCATATGCTAGCACAGAAATGAGGGCAGCAGTGTGCCAGAGTGGTGTCTGAACTAAGTTCCAGTCTTCGAGAAAACAGCTTCCTTCTGGACAGTTAACCTGTTTAGTCAAGTCAGCCCCTTTTGCTGCATTTTGTACTTGAGTGCTCCAAATGAAGGAAAGAATGCTGTGCTACTCACTGAAGCACTGAGGTTCCCACAAGTGCCATGTGCATAGTCAAAGCCATCAAGTTAGGGACACAGCCGAGCTTGGAGGTGCAAGTTAAATGACTTGAGCACTGAGTACTCTTTGTTTTGAACACCACATGTCCTGCAGCCCTGATAATCTTGAATTAACCCCCATCATTCTATGGGAGATGAGGAGAAAAAATCCTATAATGGGAATCACAGGAACCAGGACAGTATAGGGGGAAGGAAAACACAGCATATGCAAAATATCTTGGTAAAATCAAGGAGTTGATCTACACATAGGTTCATCTATACACACAGACATGTAAAAATATGTGCCTATATTTAGTCACGTTATGTGAACATATAAATGTTGGGTATTCCACCAAATTGTCTACTAGTTTTATTTTACATAATTATATTGATTCCACTTGAGCAACTAAACTACTATTATGATTGTGTGTCAGAGCTTAAAGGAGTTTATCAGCCAATTTTCTGTTTATTCATAACTTAATGTCAGAATATACATTACTTCTATCTTTTCTTATTCTGAAAACATAGTGGCTAAGCTATTTGAATCCTGGTTATTCAAGCTTGGGAAAGAAAGTGACTTTGTAATACTCAGAAACGCTTTGTCACATCACTTTATTTGGAACTTTTTCTTTGACTAGAATGGGGGAACATGACAATAAAACAACAGCTTGTGAAGACTAGTTTACTGCTATTTTGTTAGCAATCAGATGAAATCTTCATTTTCTGCTTTAAATATCACTTTTACAGAGCAGAAACAGTGCATTTTTAAAAAATAATACCAACTTTCTTCGTATTTGAAATTTGAATATTAGAGACCTAATATTTTCTAGTGCCAATCCTTTATTTTTGTCTAGCTAACCTCATTTTCACAACTTTTATGTTCTCCACTTCTCTTGCCAGACTTTGAGAGTTGTGAGCTGTTTTTTTGTTTTGTTTTGCTTTGATACCCTTGACACTAAAAGTCAAGATTTCCAGACACTCTGTGCCCAGTGCCAAAGGGTTAAAGAAGAGCGTTTGCTTGTTTGGTAGGTTTTTCCATGCTTTTATGGCTCTGCTAAATGCATGTCCAAAGTAGTAAAAACAAAAGGCACCGACATGGAGATTTGCTATGATTTTTCCACCTTCGTCATTGTGTGAGATTTGCCTCTACACCCATTTTACAGTGGGAGTAGCACAATGAAGACTTCTGTTTAAAAGAAATCTTTCGCTGGTTGATCTGAGGATGATCATAGACATTTTGTGTGATTCTCTTCCTGTTGCTATGTGGTCTCCTCTTTAAACAAGGGTATGACTTCTGAGTAGCAGAGAATTTTGTAGTGAACACAACTGTTTTTTTCCAGAGCTTTTACATTGTTTTTCATGGTGCCATGGTTTCACGTCTAAATTCTACTCTTACTAGCTGGTATTCATGGGCCATTTTAGAGTCATAGAATCAAAGAATGGTTAGAGTCGGAAGGGACCTCAAAGATCATCTAGTTCCAACCCCCCTGCCATGGGCAGGGAAACCCTCCACTACATCAGGTTGCCCAAAGCCTCATCCAACCTGGCCTTAAACACTTTCAGGGATGGGCCATCCACAACTTCACTGGGCAACCTGTTCGAGTGCCTCACCACCCTCAGAGTGAAAAATTTCTTCCTTATATCTAATCGAAATCTGCCCTCTTTCAGTTAAAAGCCATTTCCCCTTGTCCTATCACTACATGCCCTTGTAAAAAGCCCCTCTCCATCTTTCCTGTAGGCCCCCTTTAAGTACTGGAAGGCTGCTATAAGATCACCCTGGAGCCTTCTCTTCTCCAGACTGAACAGGCTGAACATTTTCATATATGTCTGTCTGATGCCCATATCATTCTATGGACTTATTGGCAGCAGGTGCCCAGAGGTGTCAGTTGCAGTGTTGAGAGGATGAAAGAGCATGACAAAGTTATAGGGTGTATTGGTATCTTTATTTGCAGTGTCATATTCCATCAAAACTAACATTTATAACTCAACTCCTTCATGGCATTCTCTACCACAGTGCAAATGCCCTAGAATGACATGTCAGCTTGAGATAGCAGATCATGACAGCAACTGAGACAGATTGTCATCTTATCTTCAGGTTGAAAATTTAAATTTCCTAGTGGGGTTAAACTTGCCTACCACTGTGTTTACAGACAGGGGAAAAAAAAAACAGACAAATGAGAATATACGGAATACTAGATTTTGAAATGAAACAAAGTACCGTGTCTGTTAGTAAAAAAACAATGCTCAGTTGAACCAGTACACTTTTTTCATCACACTCTCAGTCTGGCGTGAGATTGCTGTTTCTGTACAGGGATATATATTTTATAGGCATTAGGAGAAGGGAGCACAATTTATTAAGTTTGTGAAGCTGCCTGGCTACTGCTGAAGCCAACAGAAACAAGCATTTGGACTTCTTTCTTCTATTCCTCTTTTCTATCTGAAAAAGGAGTCTCCTTGATTTTTTCCTAATTGCACCCAGTTTGCTGACACTCTCCTAGTTTCTGCAGTAAAGAAACAAAGTAATAATAACAAATGCCAGGAATAATTTGTCCATGTCTCCAGTAGGTATGAATGCCATGTGTCATCAACATGCAAGAGATCAGGGAAGTGGCTGTCTAATAAGATGAAAAGAGGTAACAGAAGCAGCTGGGCTAGTAGTTATTTCCCTAGCTAGGGCACACTGCAAGCTGAACTAGCTGCTGTGCATTTAGGTCTCCTCGTGCTAAGTATTTCTGAATGGAAATCCTCTGGAATGGCACTTTTTAGGATTACACACTGCTTTAAGACCTTGTCTTTGTATTACCCCACATGCCTGAGATGACTGCAGTGTGCTGCCATTCCAGTCCCAAGCAGTCAGGCAGCCCCGAGACATCATCATCCCCATGCTACGATGCACAGAACAAATGTCTGGGCGCTATTGAAAATAGTAACAAGCCTACAGTTTTTGGTTTTAAGGAGCTGGGTGGGAGCAGAGATACATTAACAGATGTTTCATCCCATTCACATATTTTCCGTATGACAGATCCTCAGACAAGCAGCTGTCGAGTAAGAGAGGGAGAACAATGTGAGCATCTATGCCTTGAATTGGTTTCTTATCTTTTTGGCTCAGGCCTGCTTGTGTTTCAAGCACCACCGCCTTTAAAATTTAATCTGCCTTCTATGGCGTTTTAAACATGTATATATGTAGCTCAAATGTGATCGTTGTTAAGCTGCATCAGAATTTATGTTCCACTCTCAGATGTAACCCTCAGAAGATGGGCCACCTTTTTCTCTTCTTACTCTTAATCCCATTGAGACTGTGCATCTGAGTAAAAGGTGCAGAATTTGGCCTCATCATAATGGTTTCTTCCAAAGAAGGCCTTCTAAAAATAGCTGTTGTCTGCATCATCTCAGTCTCCGATGGCTGTAAATCAATGCAGCTCAATAGTACTGACTTGAATGGAGATATGCTGATCATTATGCCAGCCAAGAACCTGGTCCACAGATATGTAAATCATATGTAAATCAAAGTCAATATTAGTTCCCTTAATTATTGACATATTAATATTTATGGTCTCAGAGTGACAACAAATGGTGTCTCCTCTGCTCTTAGAGTTCAATTCAAGAAAATAACATTTTAGTAACAACAGAGAGTTTCTAAAATATTTTTTCCTCTTGTTTGCAAAAATCTCGAGATTAAAAAATAGCCTGACTTAATGTATGTACAAATTACCCGTGGTAGTAATTTTTCATTCTTATGAGGCCCCTCTGATATCGTTTAAATCAATGGCATATGGTAACCCTTTCAGTTTTCATTGCTCATTGGGAAATGAGTCAATGACTATTTAATGTCGTCTTATTATGGTTCCCTAGTAACGTTAAGTTTAATCAGTGATGGTTACATTTGTTGAGAGAGTTCTGCTTATGTTCTGCTCCCTTCTCACAGGGTAAATTTCCCCAGTCCAGTAATTCTGAGCCGGCACAGAGTGCCAGCTGCCCAGCACATGTGGAAATGCTCAAATTCACAAGTCAGCTGTACTGTATAAGGTATATCAGTTGCTAGGACCTTTGCTAAACACTTTCATCATACTTTCTTTCAAAGTAAACTTGACCACACTGTGTCTTTCTTTCTTTCTCTCTTTCTTTCTCGCTTTCTTTCTTTCTCTCTCTTTCTCTTTCTTTCTTTCTTTCTTTCTTCCTTTCTTCCTTTCTTCCTTTCTTCCTTTCTTCCTATATGCCTTGGTATTCTGCACTCACACATCAGGAGTGACCTGTGATGCTGTAAGCAAGAATTGTGGAGTAATAGTCTACCAAATGTTTGCACTGCATAGTAAATTGGCTCATAGCATTAATATTAAAAATAACTGCAATGCAAAGACCAGTATAAATATTCCCACTCCCTGCTAGCAAATGCTGTTCAAAAGTAGCTTATTTGATCATAGATACAGTTGAGCTATTGGTTCAGTAAAGATGATGTATTTAATGTGGAGGGTACTTAAAAACACACTTCAAGCTCTGAGGCCCCAAAGCTGTCATTTCTCAAGTATGTTTTAGTGTGATGATTATAGGAATTTTAGAGTGTGATGAGGAAGTGATGAGTACTTAGCAGTATCCAGTGCTATTTTGATTTTTAAAAACTACTTTTAAAATACTTTTTTATACTTCATATTTATGGAGGTATTGAATAATCACCATTTATCAGGAGGGCATCACAGGCAGGAGAATAGACCTAATGTGGAACAGAGAATCAGTATGATAGTGAAATTTTTATCTCTTTACATTCTAACTTTCCTAACTTTCCTACATGGTCGCCTGCAAGGCTATAAGAAATGGCCTTCTGCATCATTTATGCTCCATAATTCAAATTTCAATCATTGAGGCAGAAAGTGGCCAGAAAAGAATTTAATAGATAACAATTGGATGGTGACCTAGCATTTTAGGAAACATGGAAGAGGTGCTTGATTAATGCCCAGCCATGTGACTGCCTCTTTGGAAACTGAAATACTTTTTGGTCATAGGTACAATACATTTAAGTTCAAAGAAAGTAACTAAAACCCATTAGTTAGGCACTAATATTCATACAAGGTGTTGGGCTTTCTTGGATCAATACTGTGTCATCAAAAAGGAATTAAGATTTATGTAGTGGTAAAGAGACCATACTATATTTAATGAAGTAATTTTAATTAATGTCTATCAACGATTTCCTCCTGCAAGTCCCATTTTGTAATGCTGGTGCTATAAATTGGCTCTTAGTCCTTTACTGGGAAGATTGTACTTGGGATATCAGAATATACAACAAATGATCAAAATGGAAAGTGCAGATAAAGAGAAGAAAATAAATTAATGTATTTCAGTGGGTTTCCTTCATGGCATTCCCTGGAGGAGAAGGTAAGGGTTGGACTCTTTTTCTGCAATCTTATGATGAATAAGAAAGGGAAAGGAGGTGGTTATACTTCCAGCTTTTGTTGTTTTGCAACTCAGCTGATACATGCATTGGGAGCAGCCATATGCCAAACTCAAAGCTTTTTAACTGCTTACCTGAACTGTGGATGCTGCCAGAGGAGAGATTATAGGATCTGTATTTTAGCCCCTTAACCATTTTAATATGGGAATCTCTAATTTCTGCATTAGGAAAACTTTACATTTTCATGCTGCAAATGAAGCAGATATGCAGCTGCTGAGAAGTAGTCAAACCACTGAAAAAGAAACCTCTTCAACCTGATGTTTTGCTGTAGTTCACTGTAAGGACTTCTAGATGAATGAGAGAACTAATTTGACAATACCAAAATGGCCCATCTCACAATAACTACTGTGTTTCGAAAGAAAAAGATAAGAGCTAGATAATTAATTTTAGTTACAGCTTGAGAGAGCTTGATTTTACAGTACATAACTTTGATTTCTTTAAAGACTGGCAAAAGGTCAGTCCTTGCATATGAATGGTAAACATTTATTATGTAGGATTATAAGACTCCCTCTGTGATGAGGAATTTACTGCCAGTGCAGCTGATAGGAACTTCAAGTGGAAAAAGCTTTCATTTTCCTTTGTAAATCCTGGCCAAGGTGTTAGGCTTGATGCTGCTGTCTTTGCTAAAGTAAAACTCGTCTGGAGAAGCACATACTGAGATGAAGAGGTTTTACATGTGTGAAGACTTTCCAGTTGCTTCCTGGTTTACCCTATCATGTAAGACCACTTTTCATGAACTGTGGACAGTGACTTTAGTGAAGATTTTGGTGTCAGATGCCCCACTTGGTGCACTTTATTTAGTGTGTGCAAACTTTGAAATGTTCACATCACTGTTTTGAAGCTCCTTTGTCATTGTCTTTATAACAAGAACTATGGAACTTAGTAGAGTGTTTCTATCTCAGTTTGGGAAGATGCTTGAGTATTAGCTTAACTTGAGCCATGGATACACATAGTTTCCTGAGTAGGACCAACTAAAGAGCTGTTCACTAAGATCAATGAGTTTTACCTGCATGAAGGTCTCCCTGTTGGTGGCTGGTTTGTCTTATGTTGTAAACTCCATTTCACGGGCAAAACAAAGCTGAGTACTGATTGCTTAATATAATCAATCAGCATAAACACCTTGACTTCAGCTGATTATTAGCATGAAAAGAGCAGAGGGTTCAAGGAAAGTGGTGTTCTTCCCATTCTTTTATGCTCATATTTCTTCTGTCTGACAAATAAACATCTCATCTGAAACCCTGCACATTGTTGCCATCTGGTCCTTGAACTGCCCTGCAAGGTAGAGACCTCTCTGTGGGAACATCTGTGGTAAA
Organism: Tauraco erythrolophus; assembly: GCF_009769465.1. Taxonomy (NCBI): domain Eukaryota; kingdom Metazoa; phylum Chordata; class Aves; order Musophagiformes; family Musophagidae; genus Tauraco; species Tauraco erythrolophus. Next base: position 115,993,322 of record NC_141465.1, on the reverse strand, counting down.
CGCCTCCGTATTTCTTCCCTTCTTCAGAGCCAGATTTTCCTCCCCAGTCCCTTCCTCAGCTACACAATCAGTCAGTTCAGAATTTGACACAGCTGAGTGGGGTTGAAACTCCACATGTGGAGGAAAATGGTGGGAAGAGTCATCATTTCCGTGTATTGTTTGGTTTTTTTCCTTCGGGTTATGTTTATAATATAAAATTAACAAACCTATAATCTTATTATGTGACAGTAGGAAGTTTTAAAGTCACAGTGCTACCTAAACATACATTTGTTAGCATACTGACATGAAAATAAATAAAAGTACTGTCCAGAACAAGTCTTGTAAGTTAAAGGGCTCATTCTGCCTTCTGCATGGTCAATGAATGTTTTAAACAAGATAAATTAATGACAAGTTATTTGGGTCAGATTCTGAAAGGCTTGAGACTATCTGTGAGAGAGTTTTACAGGCTAACTGGGCACCCTGGCTTTATTCTTCCTTACTACCTATCCTGGAGCATCAAGCAGGCTGAGTTTGTGCTTATCACTACATCCCTGAAAGACATCCGGCCTCAGTTGCCTTGCATTCATCATGGGAACTTTTCACACTGTACAATACCGTTAAACAGGTATGGGATTAAACTCATTATTTTAAAACTCTTTTTGAGTATGCATCTCCTTTCCCACAACTATCTCTGTGAAGCATTTCAGGTCATATTGGTAAAATAGAATTAAATCTGTGCTTTTTTATAGTGTTTTTTATACCTTTTTTATACCTTTCATCGGGGATATAGTGTGAGTAGTTGAAGGTATTGTTAAATGTATGAATGCTATACCAATAAACACCCTTTTTCAGTCAACCATCTCTGAGCAGAGAGAGAGGCATTAATTTTTCCTTGCAAGACAGAGACAAGCACCATTAAAGCAGAACAAACATAAAGCCACATTTTAGACTAACTGTACTATTGACTGAGAAGTTTTGTCTTCTGATGGATGCAAATCACATTCACAGATTAAAGTAATTTTCTGTGGCCTAAAGGGAACTTTCTGGATCCAGTCATTAAATTTTTGTTTAAGCATTTTCATATGTGGAAAAAACTTGTTTGCTCAAAAAATGTAAATTTTTATCACAGTCCTTGAGAAACACATCTCATTCTATTTCTGGGATTTGTATGTTGGCTGCAGACAAGCAATATAATGATATGAAGTTTAAAAATGTAGAGATCAGCAGAAAATATTTCACTGTGTAATACAGAAATCATCACAATAAGGTTTTGGGATCTTTGAATGAACAAAATTTTCGTTTGCATCCTAGTCCTGCCATTGAAAGCATACAGGGAAACTATTCCTACTATATCAATGACGAACCAGGTAATCCACCTTCCCAACATGGAAAGCGTTATGATTTATGAAACCTTGTCAGCTGTTACCTACATTTGAGTATTTTGCAAGCTACCACCTCAACCTGGAATGAATTAGTAGGAAATTGCTGTTTATCAGGTGTTAAAAATGTTTCAGTTAATAGCTGTATTAATACATAGTGGCTTGTGACAGAAGTAATTAGGTAATCTCTTGCCTATATTTTTCTATGCTGCCTTCAACAGAAGTGAAGCAACTTAGAAATTCCTACAAACTAAACACAACACCTTACAAATACTATTTTGAAAATGATGACTTGTTTCAGAAACATGAATACTTACTGATCTGTTAGAAGGAAAGGAAAAAAAACACTTGAATTTTATTTTCTTTAAAAAAAAATATCAAATGGGGAACAACTTTCCTTGAATTAAGTGTCTATTAATAACATTAGTTTAAAATAGTTATTTTCTGAGAATATTCTGTTCATCTCTGTTTAAGAATTAATTAAAAGCTTTTCCAGATACGTGTCTTTCTTCCAGAAGGGAAAACATTCTCAGACTTTCTCCAGTCTTTTTTTTTTTTAACCTATTGAGTAGCGATTTACAGCCATCAAGAGAAAACTTACTTTGTACATATATGATGCATCTCTTGCAGTTGAATACCTTTTAATGTTCTTTTATTCTTCTGAGATCATTTTGCTGGGACTTTGGAGTATGTAAAAGTAATACTGTTTTAGAAACACCACACATGAAAAAATCCAGTGCCCCAGATCGACGCTTTTCCACACACACGCGCTGTGGCATGCAGTCCTATTGATCCAATAAAAGATATTTTCTCTTTAAGTTCTCTCAAGCTACTTTGCAGATTTGCCACAGGCTTCTAAAAGCGTCTGATCACTGCATTTTGCCCTTTTGCTACATTCTCTGTGCACTCATAAACTGGATCGACGTTGTATTGTGTGAGTTTTCTCTCCTTCTTCCCAGTGACTGCACTTCGGCATTAGCTAAGGAGTAGAGTGTTTTTCCTCTTTTTCTTTTTCTTGCAGATTGCTGATGGGGGAATATCAAATACTGTGCTACAGTTCTCATGATGGTTTGTATGTGAAATAGCTCCAAAAGTAAGAAAGATAGAGAATGGGTATTTGTGAGACCTGAATCAACCTAAAGTGTCTACAGCAGTCATAGAGCTCATATACTATACAGATAAAAATGCCTTGTATTTCAAAAGACATCAGGGAAAATTTTGTCTTTGAAAGAGCTCCAAACTATACCCATTTCTTTAAAATATCAGAGTTATCCTGCCTAATTGGATTAAGATCAACTTTATTAAAAGATGCCTGAACCAGTTAAGTTTTCTGTGATACAAAGTGAGCTAAAAAAACCCCACCAAAGATAATAGTCATGGTTTCTATTAACAGTTCACATCTGTAGCTAACTTGAAACAGATGCTTTTCAATACAAGCCATTGTTTTTAACTTGAATGTGACAATATGTTTTGATGTTTTCCCCTTAATTGTAAAATCATGTAATGAAGTCCCTTCAGTATGTGTGTGGTATACTGCCAAAGCCTCTGTTTTTCCAAAACTCTCTGGTAAAATTTCTCATGGTGCCTTAGTTACAATTGTTTGTGACAATCAGATGATTCCCCTTTCAGACTACGAAAGGTCCATTTGGGAATTCTGGAGAGGTCATAGCAGAACTGAAAACACAAGAACACAAGTATGCATCTCTTAGGTTTCTCTAAGGCTAAGCAAGACCAGGCTTTCCTGAGTGCAAGGGATCCCGGTGGAGCTTCTCAAGAAAATCTCCATGACTTCCAATGAGAAGTATGAAATATTTTGGTGATAATTAACTAGATCACTGTAAATCAAGTTATAAGAACAAAATTTAATGAATTACAATGTTTTCTGAACCTGGTGACTGGGCAGGTGATTTTCACAGAATGCAGAAGGCTGAAATCACAAATGACACTTCATTGCCCAACAGAAAGTGTGTGTGGCTAGGAAAAATACCCATGGCTGCTCATCAATTCTAGGTCAGTATGTGGTGTTTGGTAACAAAGATGAAGATATGAAAGCTAGAAATGGAAAATCACATGTAACATTTCTTCATTAGAAATATGAAGTACATATGACTATGGTGGATAGAATGAAGACATAAGAAGGTCTGAAAGCTGGTCCCAAAATCTAAATTCTTGTCAGCTTTCAGAGATTTAGTGGCTGAAACAGAAAAAGACATGCACAGAATACACTTGTTGAGCTTAGTCTTAAAGAAGAAGAAGGAGTTAGTAAAACTTTGAGGAAACTGGACAGGATTTTCATGAATCAGGAGCTCATCTGGGAACTCCAGGCAACACACAAGCGGAGAAGTCCTCTGAATTACGGAGGATTGTGCTATGAGGCCAGGCTGATTAGTGTGAAATCAGCTAGAATGCCAACGACAGGGATAGGTGAAGGATTGTTGTGGAGCTCCTGTGTTGCTTACAGAGGAAAGGGGGTATGATTAAGCAAACGATGATAATACTGGTAAGGAGGTTACTGTCCAGGTCAGGCTACCAAAATCACTGCTTCAAATACAAGCAAAGAACAAAACAGAAAAATACTGGTCAAATATTTATTTACAGAGAGAATACAATACCTTGGCTTCTGTTACTGGAAGGTCACCTTTGAAGCCACCTATATGATGCTTTCAGATAAGCAATCGTATACTTTTATGTCCATGGAAGTGCAAGATTTGCCTTTTAGTGTTTGCCACCGTAATTGGCTGGGTGGACATTTGTTACTGAGGGCAGGTCATGAACAGTGCCTTCCAACAGAAGAGGTATATTTCTCTATTTGTGTTAAAAGATCTCATTTTTCTGCAGAAGCAGTTTATAGAAATATGTATGACATATGGCCAATGTGTGAATAATATGGTAGCTAACAAAAAATCTCAACGCTCATTTGGGATGTATAATATTAATTATACCCACAATCCACTTGCATTGTGGGTCGCCGTTTTACACAGCGTCACATCATTGTTTTGTTCTGACTTCAGACTCAGTTTTTCAAGAGGCAAAATATAGATTTTGGGCTTGAGTGTTTCAGACTAGATTTTTTTTTTTTTTTAACGGGGTTAAACACTTTGATCACTGTGAAAATCCGCCTCTTCATCGTTTCCCCCAAAAATCTTACAAAGACTTGTAAGATGTGCTTACCTATCCTAATTTATCATAACCACAGGGATGCTTTGGTACCCCAAAGGTCTTCTAGCTCATTATCTTCTCTTCAAAAAGATCTGGACAAGCATGTATGAATATATTCTCAGCCTCTGACTATTTCCAGCTCAGGAAGCTTTCTAAAGTGGATGTGGTTTTGTATTTATTAACCCTCAGTGTGTTGCTTTTTCATATGCTTGTCTGTTCTCTTCAACCTATGTAAACTACTAGGAACCACAAAATCACTGGAGGGCTACTATCCTCTATGTGAAGAACATGTACATTTTTGATTTTTCATTTGCAGCATGCCACTCATGGTTGTTTCTCTGTCCTAAAACTCTGGGGGTTTTGACTGTTAATGAGAACTGATCCAAGGTTTTCATGAACAATGTATGATAACCCTAAGTCCCTTATCTTTCATTGTAAACATTTTTTCTTTTTGGATATGCATAGTTTTATATTGTCTATATTGAATTTCAGCTGTCATTTGTTGCTATTGAGTCGGATTCTTTTTTCTCTATTATCCACAACCTTCCTTTGTCCTTGATTATCTTGAATAATTTAATAAACTCGATGAACTTTCTTCTGATAAATTTACTGCTTAACTATTTCTGGATCACCTTAATGCTAGGGCTTTTCTTTCTCATGTTTTGCAGTCCATGTTGCTGCTTCCGAATTATACATGAAAGTTAGGCATGATGTGTTCAAGCAGTTGCAAAAAGGTTAATACTGTAAATGAACTTTTGGGTATTTGGGGAATATGATCTGTTCTGTAAATTTACAATTCTTCACTCTTATTTCCTTCGGGTCATCTTTTACTGCAGCCACTATATGCTAGTAATATAGATCCTTGGGAAAGGTTGCTAGGAGAAATTCCTTGTACGATTTTTGTTTTATTTTGAATAGCTATTTTAATGTTTTCCATATCACCATTTAGACTTGAGTGCATATTTATATAACGATTTCTATTATTCTGCTCCAAAAGCTATTTGTTTGCTGTTTTTTTTTTTTTCCAAATTCACCTGATTTTTATTCACAAACATGCTAATGACATCTCAGCATCGGCTTTGTGAAAGCACCACAGGAAAACATCTAGATTATTGCTCCATAAGTTATTGCTCAAATGACTCCTCCACTGAGTTAATGCTGAGTTTCTGCCTGGGTGAGAATTAGGAACAGCTGAAAGTAGACCCATAGTATTTTTTTTCCAATGGAGCGATTCCATTAGAGGTGAGAACTGCTGGCCTGGATAGGCACACCCTCCTTTGGGTTAAAAACTGGCTGGATGGCCAGGCCCAAAGAGTGGTGGTAAATGGGGCTAAATCCGGCTGGAGGCCGGTCACCAGTGGGGTTCCCCAGGGCTCAGTGCTGGGTCCGGTTCTGTTTAACATCTTTATCAATGACCTGGATGAGGGGATTGAATGTACCCTCAGTAAATTTGCGGACGACACCAAGCTGAGAGGCTGTGTCGATCTGCTCGAGGGTAGGGAGGCCCTTCAGAGGGATTTGAACAGACTGGATCGTTGGGCTGAGGCCAATGGCATGAGCTTTAATAAGGCCAAGTGCAGAGTCCTTCACTTGGGGTGTAAAAACCCCAGGCATCGCTATAGGCTTGGGGAAGAGTGGCTGGAGAGCTGTCTGGCGGAGAAGGACCTGGGGGTCTTGGTTGACTACCGGCTTGATATGAACCAGCAGTGTGCCCAGGTGGCCAAAAAGGCCAATGGGATACTGGCGTGTATCAAAAATAGTGTAACCAGCAGGAATAGGGAAGTGATCCTGCCCCTGTACTCGGCACTGGTGAGGCTGCACCTGGAATATTGCATCCAGTATTGGGCCCCTCGCTTTAAGAGAGATATTGAGCTCCTGGAGCGAGTCCAAAGAAGGGCGACTAAACTGGTCAAGGGGCTGGAAAATAAAACTTATGAGGAGCGGCTGAGGGAGTTGGGGCTGTTTAGCCTGGAGAAGAGGAGGCTGAGGGGAGACCTGATTACAGTCTACAAATACTTGAGAAGGGATGGTGGGGAGGTGGGAGAAGGGCTCTTTACATTAGTGATGGGTGATACGACAAGAGGAAATGGGTATAAGGTTAGTCAGGGGAGATTCAGGTTGGATGTTAGGAATTATTTCTTCTCTGAAAGGGTTGTCAGCCACTGGAATAAGCTGCCCAGGGAGGTGGTTGAGTCCCCATCCCTGAATGTGTTTAAGAATAGGGTGGATGAACTACTTAAGGATATGGTTTAATGGGAGATAGGGGACGGTTGGACTCGATGATCTCTAAGGTCTTTTCCAACCTAGAAATCTATGAAATCTATGAGAACAAGGACCTAAAAAAGCACAGAAGGGTGGCTTCCTGTCAGCAGGTGGGCAGGAGATATTGAAGAGGAGCTTGAACCCAGCGGCGAGACTGCTGAGCAGGTGAGAGAAGCTGGGAGCAGGTGCAGCAGACAGGTGGGACAGAGGGATCTGGTGCCAGTGTCAGCCCTGGGGACACATCGAGCTGAGAGCAGCAGTGTGTTGGGGAAGCCTTTGAAAGTGTTCCTGTCAAGAACTGAGCAGCCTGGATGCTCTCTACTCTTGTTTAAAGCCAAATTGCTTTCTCATCCCATGAACCATCCTCATTGCAGCAATCTTTAACCCTTTGCAGTAGCTTACGCACCACATACATCCATTTTACAAAGGAACAGATAAGGCTTTCTCTGACTGACAGCCCTGCAACCCTGCCACAGACTAGGGGCCAAACAGGGCCATTTCCTTCCCTGGGCACCGGCACGGTCGGCGGAGGTTTGGTGGAGCAGCGGAGTAAGGACTGTGCTCCCCTGTGGTTACACCCTGGCCACTGTGCGGGCTATGGGCAAAAGCAGCAGAGACCACATCCCTGTCTCAGGACTGCATTGCCTGGACTAACCAGATGAACGCCCTAAAGAGGACAGATTTAGGTTAGATATAAGAAAGAAATTCTTTAAATTGAGGGTGATGAGGTACTGGAACAGGTTGCCCGGAGAAGTTGTGGATGCCCCATCCCTGGAAGTGTTCAAGGCCAGGTTGGATGAGGCTTTGGGCAACCTGGTGTAGTGGAGGGTTTCCCTGCCCATGGCAGGGGGGTTGGAACTAGATGATCTTTGAGGTCCCTTCCAACCCTAACCATTCTATGATTCTACGATTCTATGATTCAAGGGAATGAGTCTGAATTCACTTCTAGACTGGATTTGAGCTGTGAGACTGGTGCCCTTGGTCCCTGCTGTACCCCCAGCGCTTGGAGTGAGCGGGCACCAGCTACGGATCTCTGTGATGGTGGTGGTGGTGGGGGGACAGGGCTTCCCAGCCTCGGCTGAGTAGCTGCATGGAAAGGAGTGGCCCTTTCTGTCCCCACAGCAAGTGGGATCATTTTATCTGCTTTTTGGTGGGGCTGGGATGCAGAAAGGCTGAGTTTTAATTTTATCTGTGCTGCTGATTTGACTGGCAAACCCGCTGCAGATTCTCAGTCCCAGCTGTCTTCCCACTTAGCACAAACCTGTACTAGGCCTTTTTTAAAAGATTATTTAGCGAACTGCCAAATTAATATTAGTAAAGCATTCTGAAGATGGAAAGCAGACCCTCCAAGTGCCAAGCTTCTGCTGTTCTTGGCCTCTTTCCATACTACAGTGTTTTCTACACTGATACTTCTCTGCAACACCAGAGTACTCCCCTGTACAACACAGGTAGGTTTGGGGTTTTCTGCTCCTGAATTTGCCATCGGTATCTTTTACTCATGTCATTTAACTGCTCTGCGCTTTACTTTGTCAATGTGCGCAGTGGTTATAAAAACATCTAGCCGCCTAACGGGAATTGTGAAATGGAAGGACCTGATAAACATTGCTGCATGTTTTTATGGGCTCATGTGAAAGACAGAAAAAACATGCCAAGTAATCAAAATTTTACTGCTATTATTGTTTAGTTTGATATTTACTGTTTAGCACGATGGAAAAATATCTCAATACGATAAAGGGCAGCTCCAGCAAAGGAAACTCTTCCTCGGTCAGTTTGGGCTCACATACCAGATACTTAGCATATAGTGCACTGATGCATCTGGCGGAAGAAAAAAGAGAAACAGAGGGAAAATGTGGATGCTGCAATTCTGTTTTCACCAGGCACAGGCCAATAAATTATGTCTAGACTTTGTCCCTCAATCACTATGCAGAAGGTCTGGACTGAACTACCTATAATAAATTAATTGTGGTGAGAAAAAAATCACAGTGGGAAAAGAAGCAGGGTCTTCATTTCAGCTTCCCATATAACTTCTCTGCCAATAAACAGCTTTACTATCGTAGCTCAGCCAAAAGGCACTTTTTTGAAAACTTGTACTGAAGCCCAGACTTTCTTACAATATCACAGTTCACTGACTTGCCAAATAGTTTCTGGGTAGATAGCACATCTGTATCTGGATCCATCCCAGTGTTTTCTTATACAGCTAGACTCCATCTGAAGTATTTTACATAAAACCCTCTGTAACCTCTTCTTGTTTCAAGCTTTGAAACCAAAAGAATGATGAAATATTTAATTATCTCTGTGTCCTGCCCAGGCTTTTTCATTACTTACCTATATTTATCTGTGTGCAAGAGGCAAGAAAAAGGAAGATATTTTCTGATAACAGGACTGCATCTGGGGGGTCTGTTTTCAGAAAGGTCAGCCCCAGCTTTCTGTTAAGGTGCCGTAATCCCATGTTTTGTGCTGTGGGGAGTCGAAAGACGTGACACACCTCAGCTGAGCTGCGAGTGGGCTGGGCAGAAGCTCCCATCCAGCCGCTGCATGGCATGGAAACTGATAAATAAAAAGGCTCACAATTTTTAGAGTCTGGCAATTTGCACCTGCCAAATATATGCCCGCATTTTTGTGGCCACAAAATGAGTTATAGAAGTGAAACTCAGCATGTGCCACTTCTACTCTCTGATTTATATTCCCGCCGAGGCAGTCAGAGATGCAAACGCGCTCAGGTTTCGGCAATGAAGTGCAGGCACAGATTTTCTGACTAGAACTTGCTCTTTTGCAAGTGCATCCCACTGCCTAGCTTTATTTCAGTAAGATGAGAGAGTGTGGATCAGAAGCAGGAGAAAATAAAATATATAGCAACTACTTTATAACCCACTTAGTGCTTATGTGACTGTTTTAACAATGTAATTGTATTCATTCTTTTCTTAAATACAGAATTCCTACATCCATGGGTCTGACCTGCTGCTGCAGCAGGTGGGATGGTGGAGCAAGTTGCCATCCTGCATCAGGATCTTGCGACCTGGAATCTGTTTAAAAAAACCCCCACCATTTGGTTGCTTAGCAGTAGGCATAAAGATATTAGCCAAAAGGAATTAAAATGAAACAGTGGGTTTTACATATGTTTAACTTACATAGAGCCCACAGTCCTGCCATGCTCATTAGGTTAGTGGGCTGACCCACGATACACGCCAAAGAGTTCCCGCTCCTCTGTTGTTTCTCCCAAGCAACAGCTTCCTGTCTCTGGAGGCGTTCGCATGAAATGTTACCAGCATCCTTTGTTATTCTGTCCTTGGATGACTGTAGGTCCTTGATTGTTCTCAGACAGATCCAGAGGTGGAAGCATCATCAAAGCTATCAGTTCTGGCTAAGCCTCTTCAAGATTTTTAAGTATTAGTTTTTTTTCCAGGCTGAGTCTTGGTGCGTTAGGCCAGTGCGGTCATACAGAAAACATCTCAGTAAACAGGCTAGCACACAACACGAATAAATTGTTGCGTGGCAGAACCAAGTCTGCTATGGATACTCTTTGAAAAAACAGCATTGGAGCAGTCTATAAGGCATTAAACTTGCCTATTTAGTCATTCATAAGGCAGGGAATAACAGAGTTGAGGCATGGTGATTGAACATAAAACCTTTAGTGTGCTATTTGATGTATTGTGTCTTCAATGGATCTTTAATTATCCATTAGCATATTATTTCTCAAAGAATACCCTCCAACTTTCCCTGTGACCACAATTATTTCCATGTGCAGAATTTTGTAGTGCTTTTCATCATTGCATCTTAATTGTTTCCTCTGAATATATAATTAATTTGATTGTTTTTCTTTTTTAGAGACACATGAACATTCACACCCCCCTAACGTATTTATAGCTGTACCTTAAAGCTATTTCTCAGAGTAAATTATATACACATCTCTACAAGCAATGTGTGAAATAGGATTTTTGATTTCTGTTTAAGACTTAATCCTGTTTTCATTGACGTTCATAGCACAAATATATTTGAGGTTAATGATTTGGAATTATATTCTCAGGAACCAAACTGTCTTGGAAAGTCAAGGCAATTTGCTCTGCTAATTTTCTAGATCCATTGAAAATCCATGCACGTACACTACATATTTGTAAATGACAATTTTGTTTTTATGAAATGTAATATTGGTATTTTAATATTTTAACATCAGTAACAATGAAAGTAACTCACACATCTTTCAGAAATAAAAATTGTAGATGGGACAGGCTCTTGTACTACAGAAAGGTATAATTTAGCAGCAGCCTGACTGATAACTGCAATATATCAATATGCTTGCAGAGACGATAGATGTAGTTGGTCTTGGTTTGATAGAGCTTCTTGATGAGCAGTGTTCTCACCAAGGTCTTTGAGGATGGCAGTGTTTGGTAGATCATGGGGGAACTGAAGGCATAAGAGAAAGGCCATTAAGATGCCGGTGTCTGTATGGAATGATTGGAACACAAATGGCCATGGGAACTGACATGATCAGAGCCGTCTTGTGCAGCTCTCCAAGTGCAACAGCCAGAAGTGCACAGTATGGTGGAAGGAATTGATGTGAGTCACCATAATGTCCTGTAGACCCATATCATGCCATCACTGCCATTTACTTTGGCCTTGCAACATCCACTTTATGGGTTTACTATAGGTTCACCCATTTGGCTGGTGAACAGGATACATTGGGAAGAGTAAGAATGTGAAGGATAGGGAAAGCTGATTAGGGAGCAACAGAAGAAAAGACTCATAGGAGAAGAAAATCTGAGAGAAAATGTGTGTGTACAGCTGAGTATTGGGTAAGTTGTTAGATGATGAGAGAAGTACATTTCAAGTGTTTGGTAAAGTCTTGGAGGAACTCACATCTGGCTTCTGTGGTATCTCCCTCATCGTTTTGGGTGTACTGTAACCTCCTGGATATAACATATGAAGCACTGGATGATGTGTTCCAGCAGTCGGATTGTCTTCATGGCCCTCCTCTGGACCAACTCCAACAGTGCCATGTCTTTCTTATGTTGGTGGCCCCAGAGCTGAACACAGTATTCCAGGTGAAGCCCTGGGGAATTCCTGAAGCGCTCTCATGCTTGGTGTGAGAGGCTCGGTAAAGTGGAAGAGTCATTTACACTGAAATGTCCGAATTAAATATTCCAACATTTTCATGCTGACTTTTATTGTTTGTTTTTATTCCCCTTTGCCCTCCCCCAGAACCATTCTATTTCGTCTTCTCACGCGAATCTGGGACAGAAGTATGCGTGAAACACTGGCATCTCCATTTGGACAGAATTTCCTGGATTCGCTTTGTAATCAGAACTTCTCAAAGAGGAAAATAAAGAGAATTGCTGGAGATGATCTGCGTACCAGTGTGTCTACAGGTACAATTAGAGATCTGAGAACTGAGCTGTGCACATAGCAAAACATATGAAATAAATCAGTGCAAGTTAAGAAGACTTGCCCACCCATCTTTTCTTTGCTGGAATTTATCTTGTGTGTGTTTCCACTAGGTCATGCTTTGATTGTCAGGATTGATTAAATACTTTCTGCTTTCAACTCTGAGGAGATGCTTTTAATAATTTTTTAATATTTTATCTGAGCACTATGGATGCTGGCTCCCATTAGTAATGAAATCTGTCCAGTGATGTTTGGATTTGACTGAAAGCATAGAATTTTGCATTGTTTCAGTTACTCATTCCTGGGGCACCAAACAGATGAGTGGTTAGTGGCAGAAGGACACTAGAGGCAGTCAGGTCACCGAATTTAAATGGGTGTTACACTATATGTTTAGGTCCCCTATGAATGTTTTGACTGTTGTTACTTATTTCATTGCATCTGAGTTATGATTTTAACCAACTTTTCACAAACCTAGTCAGCAGACTTTATGTACAAATGCTTGTCATTAAAGAGCTGTGCAGGTTATATGAAAGTGTGTGGGTGGCTGGGTGCAATAAACACATTGCAGGCAGGAGTAACCTTATCCCTTCTTTGGTGTCTTCAGGCACCTGTAAATGAGGCGAGCACTTTGGGGATAAACTGACCTGTTTTGGCTTTCCAAAAGCCATAGTTGCCCCCCTCATCTGCGGCTGATACAAGACAAGATCTTCCTATCTTTCTATGCATTCTCAGGGTCTCCTTTCTCTCCATGCTGTCTCCCAGTTTATTTTTCCTTGCTGATCCAGCAAGATTGTATTTGAGTGTTCAGGCAAATGCCATCCATCCTTTGCTATTAGTTACAAATTCCTTTGATTGACTTATTCTAAAACTGTCTGTCAACTTTACCTGAAGGACAGAAATTTTCTAGTAGAAGCAAATTTTCTTATGGCAATTCTGGGAGCTGCTGTTTTAGTGGGAAAATCTTTGCTCTCCTATTACACATCCACCCTGCAACTCCGAGCTGTTGGACTGGTTGGCATATTAATAGTTATTCATTATGGATGTAACTGCTTAACTTGTGGATAGTGATCATTCCCAGTCAGTTCAGATATGTAACAACTAGTCAGGTTAAAGCAGGGAACTGTTATCCTCAAATGACCCATGACAAGTCGAAGTATCTCAGCAGGGAGATAAGAAATGGCAAAAATAATAGACATAGCAGATGTGTTGCCGATTTGGGTATTATACTCAACTTTGAAATGGAAATAAAGATGAGTTGAGAAAAGCAAAAAACTGCATTTTGTATTATCATGTTAAAAAAGGCTGAGGAATCTGAGAGCATTTGAAAAGGAATTAAAGGACTTTTTAGCAGAGCTAGAACAACTAATTTTAATGAATTAAAGATTTGGGTTAAATTGTAACAGACATAACAAATAGTGAAGGCATTAAATAATCATCACTGGGCCTGTTAACAGATTTAGAAACCTTCTGACCTTTGAGGAATCAAGTTAATCTAATTTGTTGTGTTGTTTGTTTTTTAAAAAATCAATGATCAACTTTTCCTCTTTTGAAACTATAAATTTTAATGAAGTACTGGAAACAATTAATTACCCTTTGAAGAGATGGGTGAATGAAATCCCTCTTTCACAGCTCAAATCTGCAATCATTTTCTCTCATGATTCCTTCAGCATGTCTCAGTGGTTGCTGAAATCTTTGAACAATTTGGAAGACTTCTCGTGTACCAGAAAGGTGTTTTTTTCTTGGATTTAAATAATCATAGGATTTCAGCTGCTTTAAAGCCATTAGCTAACATTTCCAAACATTTTGTGTGTGGACAGATCAATGGCTTTATTAATTTAAACATATTGCTCCCCTCACCCTACCCTATTTCAAATCTGGTTTTTGTTTAAAGCACTTCATAACCTCAGCCTTATTCTAGGTTAAATGTGATATTAATCAAGCTGTGGATAAAGGCCACATATATGACTGAAGCTGTGTTTATTAGCTTTAGTGAAGCCTTTGATTTGGTCACACATTCTTTGCTCTTAACAAAGCCTCAGAATAATACAATATGGGTTTTATGTCAATCCTTAAATTGGTTATCATCATATTTAAGCAATAATGGAAAACAAACTATGTTCACTATAGTGGCATATGATCTGATTTCAAACTCTGGTGCAGGTGTTCTCAACGGTATGCTGCTTCTATTGCTCTGGTTGTTTTCTTTGGAAATGTCACATTCAATACGCGTAGACAACTAGAATATCATATCTGCTTTTGTAAAGAACTTGGGTTTTTTTCAGACGAATCCCTATTTAATCATAAAGCAGACATTATTTGTACTCTGCAGCTTGTGCAGGATATGTTTCGAGGAAAGGAAAACCGAAGATGTACGGTTAATTGCAGGCTGTATCTGCGGGGTGATACGAAGGGCTTTTTTGAGGCTGTATGCAGATACAGCCATCCTGACGGCTAGCAGGATTTCCACCTGCAGGGCTGGACGCCTCACAGAAGACATTACCAACTTGATTCTGTGCTTTAGTGTGCTGGGTATAAACCCTGCCCGGGATTAGGCACATGAGGTAAATCCAGACTGGATCCCTTGAAGAGAAGACTACACTTCCAGGTGTCACTCAGGAGAGAGGGGCCACAGGTGCTATCAAAGTGCAGAAAGCAGGAAAACTTGTAGTCTGAGAAAGTCCTGGCTGTAAATACCTGCCCTTGAGTTGGAAGAATAGGGAGCAGAGAGAACAAATGTGATACCCTCTTTCAGTATAATGATACAGCAACAGACTATTGTACATATTTATATACTGACATTGTAAACCAGCTGTTTAAAAAACATTATTATATCTGTGAAGAATGTGGTCACCAGAGCTCAGAGCATGGTTGTGCCTCCCACAGAGACAGTGGGTAGAAAGGTTAGCCTTCATCCCCGTCATGGACAAATTGATATTATGCCTGTAGGGCAAGTTTCAGGACTTTGTTGTGACTTGGTCTCCGTGTCCGTTATCTACTTACATGGACAATAATTTCCCCAAATGCAGGGAGACCCAAAGGTTAACATAATTTTCCCTTTGAATAATAAAACCTTGCAATGTATAGCCACTTACGTGGTCTCTGAGGCAGTGACTCAGTCCATTACAATGAGCAAACCTGACTAAGAATATAATATTCTAAATTGCTGACACCTTTTTTTCATCTTGGTTTCACTTTCCAAAACCCAGTGGCTGAATGCTAAAGGTAGAAAAACATTCAGCTGTAAACACAGTGCAATTTTTAACAGGAGGAAAGTTAAGATCTGGAACTGGCACTAAGGGATGTAATGCAGTCATTGGCATGCGGACATCTCATACTTCGACATCAGTTGGTGCATAAAATTATTCTGTGATAAAAGAAAAAGATATTTTCCTCATTCTTTGTTAGAATTCCTCCGTTAAATGGCATGGACAGGTTTATGCTGGAGGCTGGGAATAGTGGACTTAAATCTTTTCATCTTTTAGAATGGATGCTTTGTGGGATTTCTGAATTTTGTTTTCCTGTTATACTGTTACTATTAACTAAATCATAAGACAGTTCTGTGTAATGTCATTATTTCCAGTGATGCCTGCTACAGTTGCCTGGATCCCTTTGAGAAGTGGCATTTGCTTTCATGCCCTCTGTGTGGCTTTGAATAACAGACATGCACTTTTTAACCTTCAATCAAATTTTTTTTTTTAAAGCAGGGAAGGGAGTTTTTCAAATACACCAGTTTCCAAATATTTTCTGGAAGAAAGTCTGCATTAATGTTCAGCACAGTTAATCTCTGCAAAATATAATAGCTTCCATGCAGCCACTCTATTTGGTGGAGCTCCAGAAATGCCTAGGAAAAGCAGTCGGATTAGGACGTCTCACAATATTGCAGTTGTGACATTTCAAAGAGTGTTTGGACCAGGTAGTACAAGGTTCTGCATCCAAATTAAAGCTGAAGATATTTGAGGATATTACAATCTGAGTTTCCATTGTGATTTTATCTTCTCTGGAGAGTTTAACATTGTTTGGCAATTCTTCCAGTACTACCTGATTTTGCATCCTTCAAAATAAAGGGGCTCAAGTTATGGCCTATGGAGCTATGTGTGGTCTCTTAGAACAAGTCATCTGGTCAAGAGCCTGCTCTGGTAATTGTTTCCCAGAGACCTCCTTGAAGTCAGTTTTGGGTTGCACCTATTCCTTTGATGAGATCAAAACCACATTTCTGACTATTGTCTTTCTGAGAGTCCCATGGGACTTTGTCCACCATACAACATAGCTCGAAATTGAAAAGCAGACAAGCAAAAATATGGCTGGGAGTAGGACGTCACTGCTAGAACAACTGATATGGCTTCCAGCTTGATTCTTAAGCAAGTCGTAGGAATCTCGAGGCAGAAGGTGGCCATAGCAGTTTCTGTGAATAGCTCAGGCAATGACAGCCATACTCCACATTCAAGTTTTCTAAGATGTTCCACCTTGTCTATCAATGCATGAGCAGTGAATCTGGCACTGAAGGGAGGCTGCCAATCTGTGTGCATATGTAGATATTCAGAGATGAGTTTGAGCAGAAGGTCCTGTCATTTGAGAAAGGAGGTGGTAGGATGAACGGTCTCTCTCTGCCACTTACTGGTCCCATAGGACTGGGGACCTTTGCTTTACAGATATTTTCCCAACAAAATTCTGCATTGCTGCATGATATTTGGAAGACGGATTAAGAAAACGGACAACTTTATATATCAGAGATGATATATACATTTTTTTGTGATAATGTATGAAATACAATGTCTTGGTAGTATTACTCATTTTCTAAGGTGAAAATCTTGGGGGGCAAAAAAGGAAAACTGAGCAAGCTATGATTTTCAGCTCTTCATCAGCAACTGAAGTTGTTTAAATACAATGTATCTTCATATTAAAAAGAAAGATAGAGGGCAATACTGGACAATGTCTGATCGTCTCAAATAACAGAATATCCAAATCAACGCAAGTGAGCCAAGAAGAAATAACTGCCTGTATTTGCTATAGTGTAATTATGCCTTTATCAGCTGCTACAACTTTCAGAGGTATTTTCAAAATGTGTAGAGCTGGCAGTACTGCAGATTTGCATGGCTGGTAATTGTGCTGCTCTCCTGTCTACCTCTTCAGATGGCTTTATTGTACTGATTGAACGCAGCTGCTTTACATCAATCAATGTGAATCAAGGTAAATTATCTACCACTGACCTTCTCTGGCCCAAACCTGTTGGGGAAGATATCTTATTGGATGCGTTTGAGCTGGTTTGTATTCCTCTATGCTGAATGTCTCTGTTGTGGTCTTCCTTTCAGGTCTTTGTATTTCATAGTACACTTAATAAATATCTTTTATGGGTCATTTATGTCAACATAAACTGAGGAGTAAGCAGAAGCAATATCTCACTTCAGAATAAATTTGTCTCAGGTCCTTGCTTGATAACTCATTTTCCTCTTTAGCAGTGACTTGAGGAGAAGCTATTAATGCCACCAACAATCATAAGATGGAGTGTCTCCTGCTACGCTTCTTCAGCACATTGTTTTACACAGGTGCATAGGATAAGAAATTAATAAAATCATGGCAAAAGTATTACAAAGCTCCCACCGGAGAAAAAGGCACTGAAAACAAGTGCAGTTTTCAAATATGTCCTGGAGATCTGAGAACAGAAGTCCTACCTAAAAACCTTTGCTCTTCAGTGGCGAAAGTCCAGATTCACAAAGACCACCCCTACACTGGTAAATCACACAGCTTCAACAAACAGTCCCGGTTGCTGGAGCCTGACTGAATGTTGCTACGTGAGACTGGTCTCTGGCATGTGTTGGTCCTACTGACTAGCATCTTTCCAAGCAAGTCTAGGCAGAGTTTGGGATTAGTACAGGCAGGGAGGATTCTCAAAGTGCAGTCTGCATGCAACCACCCTATTTTCAGAGAGCATGAGAGTTTAGTAGTATGGATGTGGGCCATTCTGTATCGGTTGGTCTCAGTGTCGGGGATTAGTTCTGGACATATCCAAATTTACTGATGCAGATATAGCCAGGGATACTGCAGTGTTGCTATGCTGAGGACACGCGTCGGAGAGAAGCACTCCCAAACATAACGTATGCCACTAATTCTCCTGGAAAGAACAGTTCAGTGCTTCCAAATGAATCTAACAAGAAGACAAATGTACTGGATGGAAAGAAAATGAAACCAGGCCACAGGAAATGTTGAGCTGACAAATGTGTCTAAAATCCCGCTTTTCTATTGGGTTTAGATGCTTATCTACAATCCTGAGATATGCCCTTATGTAAAACAGCACTGACGTCCCTGGAACTTCATTTACAGATGCTAAAGCCCAATATTTTGGGTTTGGGCTGGCTCTTCTCTGTGAAAAATATTGGTTGTAAAGACTACAGTTTGACTGTAAGCAAATAATAGGTGGTCACTCAGGCTGTGGTTCCCAAACTCACCTTTCTTTTCTCTTGAGAACACCCTGGCCATTGCAGCTGCTGGTGAGACAGCCTTCACTCATCCTATTGAAGTGGGGCCGCTGTGCCAAACAGCCAGAAAGGGAGTTAACAGGACTGAACACTGAATGTTCTCAATTTTTATTTCTTTGCAAGGTCATTCATTATTGGGAATTGGAACTAGATGATCTATAAGGTCCCTTCCAATCCAAACCATTCTATGATTCTGTGATTATGGCATGATCTCTAAAGTGATGTGAAGTATCTTTGTGTAAGGTTTGGATGATCACTTCCAGACAGCAACACCAAAACTCTCAAGTACTGGACTACCCCTTCACTCCTGTATCATTGTCACTCCATCATGTTCAACAGAATGAGAGCAGTAGGACTGGGTCAGAGTTAAGGTTGGTTGCCAAATTTCAAAGCTTTCAAGACCTCTTTATTTCATAACTGCAACATTGTAATAGCTCTGCTTTAAATTAGTTGATACGTATTTGCTAACTTAATCTTAGTACAATGCAGGGGTTCAAGGGTCTGGGAATGTTGTGCAGCTTTGATGTCTATAAACCCTTATTAGCACAGGTACTGATACAATTATCTGTGGGGTCACTCTACGTACTTACAGGCTAGCAGTCCAGTCAACAGATTAAATTACCTCATTTATCATCATGTGATCTGTTTCTAATTAGCTCACTCCAGTTAATGGTTTCTTAAAACTGTCTTTTTTGAGTTATTTTTTTCAGAAACACATAAACCACTTGAAATAACTTCTCGAGGGTGGCTAAATATATTATTTATTTTCTGGCATGTTTCCAGTTGTGTGAGTTACACAGGCTTCATTTACTTCATGAAATAGGTCATTTCTTTGCTCTCAGAGATGGAGAGCACAGAACTGTGTTGTAATGATGATAGGATCTGATAAAAACCTTTTTAACACATCCATTACACTGCCCTGGCTCATGGAGTTTGACATTTACAGTTCTGAAAAAAGTCTAAAGACAGCTAGTTTTATCTCCTTCCAGGAAAGCAAAATTATGAGTCTTTCTGAATGACTAGAACTCTATGAACAAATGTCAAATTAGATTTAAAAGTGCAGGTTGTACTGCTAGTGTGTATTGGAACAAAGAGGAAATGTCAACGGTTTTGCATGTCAGTCATAAATTGCTGGTCTTAATTAAAGTGTAATAAAAATTTTAATTTGATCAAAGCATGTAGCACCTATTGTATGCCTACTGTTTCGTCAGGGAGATTTATACCTTTTGCTTTCTTCTCAGTACTCCAGCAATTGCATCTGGTTATTACTAGATTTGTTCTTACAAATACATCTCTCCCAATGGTCTGTGTGCCAAGACTTAGCGTTCTAAGGTTTGACCTGGTTTGATTCCTTGTCAAGGAAAACCCTTCAGCCTCAAGCCTTTCAGAAACCATTGTGGCTAGGGTGCCAGCAGGAGCAAAGTGGAATTTAACAAGCTGGGTATACTGGTGTGGAGAGTGCATAAACAGAGTATGAAATTACCAGTCTTGGAAGAAATGGTTTAGTTAAATTGCTAAGGAATCACTGTCTCAAGAACTCATAACTTGTCCTCTCTTCAAGAACTGAAGTGTTAATAAGTTGTCATATTAGTTTCTGCAAAGAGAGCATTCACTTCTGAGGGAGAGTAAACATGGAGACAAGCCAGGATTGAAAATCCCGTTGCACTGTCGCTCAAATCAAATGAAGCCCAAGTTCCAAATATTGTCAGCTCAGTGCCATCTTTTCCCTTCCGGGTGATGTTCCACATTGTTTTCTGGAAATTCTTTTCCAGTCAAATTTTAAAAGGAAGGTAATCTCTGAAACAAAGTGGTAGTTAGCACTGGCAGATACCTGCATATGGAGTGTGCCAGGGAAAGATCTGCAGACACAATTTATACCTCCAGTCTTGCTGTGTATAGTCTTGATATCCAAACCTTAAATGATAGGATATCTATGTGGCAAATGCTTATCATGTAACGACCATAATTTTTATGGGAAGAAGCGAAAGACAAGGTAAGAAAAGGCAAGCACTGGAGGAAAGAAAGAAAAGAGAGAGGGAGAAAAAGGTTAAAAAAATCCAACTAAGGAAAAGGGAGAGGAAAAACAGTGTTTTGCCTCATCCAAATGTCAGTGACTCAGGCACTGAGACAGACTCCTGCCCTTGGATGTCTGAGCCTCGTCGGCAGCACACGGAGCCCTGAGCGAGATCTCCCAGTCTCACATGTTTCCTTTTAGATCACCAGAAAGTAGAAAATGAAAAAAAAAAAGAGACCATTTCCCGCCATGTTCTCCAGATTTGGAAAACAGAATTCCTATGAATATTCTTCTCTCTGTCTCCAGCTACTTCGATACTGTTAGCAGAAATGAGGACACAGAAACGCAAACTTCTGTGGTAAGAGCAGTGTTCACGTCCCGCTGTTGCCTGGTTGGCAGTCGAAGCTGGCTTTCGTATCTTATGCTTATTTTCCATTGTAAGGAAGAGTTCTTAATAAGGCAATTATTTCTCCAAAGCTCAGAAAAATATCTCATTTTTTTGACACCCTCTTTGCAAGGCATCTTTGTTTCCATAGAGAAATTTTGTGCATAGCCGCTTTTTGTTAACAGCTGGCACCTCTAATTATAGTTAAGTGGATATTCCCAAAACTGAAATAAAGGTTGCTTCAGCCAACTTTTCATGTTAAATCCAGTCTTGTCCTTCTGGAAGCACCTGATGTCTCATTCTCACCTCACGTATACCTGCTATGTGTTGGAGTCATGTTGTTTTACATAGCGACTCATGAATTAGACTGATAGTAGATGAGATTATAATACATTCCTTTATATTCAGAATGAGCTCATTCCCTGACCTCTTTATTATATTTCGTGGAAATTAATTGGCAAAGTGGGAAACGTACGTGTCCTTTTAGAAAAGCCAAGAAACAGCCACAGTCTGATGTCTGTCACAATCGGTAAACTTGTTGAAGGTAAGTCAGTTTTAGAATCATAGAATCATAGAATCATAGAATGGTTAGGGTTGGAAGGGACCTTAAAGATCATCTAGTTCCAACACCCCTGCCATGGGCAGGGAAATCCTCCACTACACCAGGTTGCCCAAAGCCTCATCTAATCTGGCCTTGAACACTTCCAGGGATGGGGCATCCACAACTTCTCTGGGCAACCTGCTCCACTGCCTCACCACCCTCAATGTAAAAAATTTGTTCCTTATATCTAATCTAAATCTGCCCTCTTTCAGTTTAAATCCATTTCCCCTTGTCCTATCACTACATGCCCTTGTAAAAAGTCCCTCTCCAGCTTTCCTGCAGGCCCCCTTTAGGTACTGGAAAGCTGCTATAAGATCACCCTGGAGCCTTCTCTTCTCCAGGCTGAACAGCCCCAACTCTCTCAGGCTGTCTTCATAGCAGAGGTGCTCCAGCCCTCGGATCATCTTCGTGGCCCTCTTCTGGACTTGTTCCAGTAGCTCCAGTGTAATAGTTACGGTATTTTCAATGAAGTGAAAGGATAATGTTATAATGATGATAAATGCAAGGTAATGAACTCTGTCATAATCGAGTGACTTCTGATCTTTTCCTCTTCCTGAAGTTTTGCTACTGATGATTCCTTGTTGTTTGCTTCCAGCCCGATATGGATCTGTTAAGGGCTCTCAAGAAGTTTGTTCAACTGTTTAAACTGTTAAATGCTTCATGATTCTTTGGTTCCAGTGAGAGCTATAAGTCTCTTACGGTCAGTACTACGGAGTACTGTAAAACAAATATTATGTAATATTGGCATATACCATACATTTTGAAACCTGCCAATATTGTGGTTTGGTCTGACCCATTGCTTCATGAGCAAGGCTCATGCAGATGTTCTCATCCACACCTCCACCCTGAAGTCTCAAGATTATCCTAAACATCCATCATGACCTTCTGAATAATAAATAGGCATATTTTAGCTTTTACCTGCAGTAAAGTGCCACATACCTGAAAATCACACCAAAAAAAAAAGACAATTTAAATGTGCAAATATTAAAAATATCACCTGGTGCATGATAAAAAAATGCCATAATGTTCATGGAGCATAAATGCCAGAGTTTGCATAAAGAAATGCTAGCACAAATTTCATAGGGTGAATAATAGATTCCTCACAGTGTATCCAAGACCATCATGCTAAAGACTTACAGCAATGGATAATATTTTTATTTTACATTTTTTATCCTTCTTTGGTGTGGAAGAAGCTCTTGTGTCATAAGGACAGGCAAGAAAATAAATTTCTTTCAGTAAGTGACTGGAATTGTTTGATTTGTCACCTTAAGGAAGTGGGAAGGGAAAGACATAATATCTAGAAAATATTTGAATTACATATATGTCTTAAATGAGTGCTGAGGAACAGTAAATTCACAGCCTGGAACTAGAACCATCTTCATTTTTCACAATGTTTGGATTTTACTTGAAGGATATGGAATTCTTATTTGTGCTCTCGTGGAAGCTGTTCTTGAGTTTTCACATCTTCACATATGAAATAGTTTTGAATCACATGCTGTAGCATATGTCTAGCCCAGCTGTTCTCTCCGTACTTACACGGTCCCATCACCACAAATCTCTGAGCACATCAGAAGTAAAACCAAAATTACTCTTGCAGTGCCAATGGCTGGGGAAGCATTTAGTGTCCACCATTAACTAAATGGGTAAATTGGAGAAGAGAGTTATGAAGCATTTGGTCTTAAATCAAGCAAGAAGTCTCTGACTCTGCTTGAAATTGATTCCCCTGTGGAGTCCCAGCCAAGAGCACCTTCTTCATTACGCCTTTTTCCAGGAAGTAGAGGATTTGAGAGTGTACTTTCTGAAGTGACACGTATGGACAGTTCTTATGTGGCCACTGGAGTCTTAAAAGATTAAAAAAAATGCACCTGAAATCCTCAGGGCTGTGCGGCTGTATTCTGTACAGCCCTGGGAGGGGTGAGCAGTTCTGCTAAAGGAGACTAAAAGCAACTATCTCTGCATTTTAATCTGTCTTTTATGTAGTTAGTACCCCAGTGAGATATTTCTGCTCATGTACTTTCCCTTACCCCACAACTGTTTCACCTACCCCCACCTCCTGTGGCCAGCAGGTCCATGAAGGTGATTCTACTCTACTCTCGTGAGACCCCACCTGGAATACTGCATTCAGCTCTGGAGTCCCCAACACAAGAAGGACATGGAGCTGTTGGAGCGAGTCCAGAGGAGTGCCACGAAGATGATCCGAGGGCTGGAGCACCTTTTCTATGAGGATAGGCTGAGAGAGTTGGGGCTGTTCAGCCTGGGGAAGAGAAGGTGCCGGAGTGATCTTATTGCAGCGTTCCAGTGCCTGAAGGGGGCCTACAGGAAAGCTGGAGAGGGACTTTTTACAAGGGCATGTAGTGATAAAACAACGGGTAATGGCTTTAAACTGAAAGAGGGTAGATTTAGATTAGATATAAGGAACAAATTTTTTACATTGAGGGTGGTGAGACACTGGACCAGTTTGCCCAGAGAAGTTGTGGATGCTCCATCCTTGGAGGTGTTCAAGGCCAGATTGGATGAGGCTTTGAGCAACCTGGTGTAGTGGAAGGCGTCTCTGCCCATGACAGGGTGGTTGGAACTAGATGATCTTTGAGGTCCCTTCCTTTATTTGAACATCATCAGTATGGAGAGAGAGGTATGCTGTCCCACAGTGATGGCAGCATTATCTCCTGTCTTTTTGTCAGGCCCTGGGCTCATGTAGGCAAAGATGTTCCTTGAGGTTCGACAGGTCCTCTGACAGGGATGCAGCTGCTAAGAAGAGATTTTGCCTTTTAACAAGAAGGAAAAAGGCAACCAGAACAAATATTTCTTCCTTTCTGGAAGTAGCTCATAGGACATGAGTGGTTCACATTTCACAGGTTGAGAAGCCCAGCACTCATTTGAACTCCTCTGTAGCACAAGCCGTCCTCCAGTTACTTGGGTGAATTTCCCCGAGCATTTATACCCACGAGACTCCCACTCAAATCTTTGTGTGCCGAGCTAGTCTGAACACAATCAGGGCATGAGTAGTGTGACTCACTTTCAGATGTAAGAAAATAGTTCTTGAAAAGGATTACTATATACAGCAATTATGGCAAGAGGCTCTGCCGGAGTTCAAGGTCTCCTTCCTGACTTCTGTGCTAAGAAAGGCAAAGTTACAGCAAAATAGACTCTTTCCCTCTGCAAGAGTAACAGCTGTAATCAGAGCAGATACGAAGAGTAAAAAAACCCAGGAATCTCAGTAACACCTCTGAGTTAGATTTTAAAGATTGCATTCAATACACCAACATACCTTTTTATCTTATGTTAATGAAATATCAGTCAATAATTCTTGTGTAGAACAAATCCTCTTATATGTATAAGCATGTAGCTGTAACTCACCAGGGTAGCCCAAAGCACTAAAGCAAGAGATCTTCAGCAAGGACAAATCAGCTTAGCTGCACTGCAACATTTCCAGCTGACATCAAATGAGAATCTGGCTGTACAGCTGAGGGTAGTGTTAATGCCCCAGTGCTGCAGCTTCCTATGCTCTTCCTTTTGGTGGAGATTATCTAGAGCATTAATAGTTCTGGCTTTTATAGCAATCTTGCCTCCTAAATCCAGCCAGCGTGGGTTCCAGTTTGGATCTAGACCTGTGAAGCACAAAGGAGGGCTGCACGTGAGGGCATTCTTCCAGGACTGGGCTAATAAAGCCTTCTCTAGTATGAACTGTCCTTGTATTCATTTTGAGCTTTATTTTCTGGTGGTTTTGAAATGACGTTAGCTACTATATTCTCTAAGCAGCACTGAGAAATCTAATCATTTATTTTCCACGGATTTGTTCTTTCTAAACACTGAATAGGCAGAATACACTGGAGGTGGCAACAGCAACAGAACAAACAAACCAACAAAACCCCCACACCATCAAAATATCGACAGTGACTCATAAGGCTTACAAATTACTACCTACTAAGTGATTTAAGGTGTCTGAAATAAATCATTTAAACTCAGGATAAACCAAACATGACAATAGAAGCCGAATTCTTAATTTGGCTGTTAATAATGGTGTTTGACATAAACAATGAAATTTAAATAAATCAGATTTTGTACATTATTGTTCCAGAAAAAGACTTATTTATTATTTGTTTGTGTATTTTAAGCCACATCTAAGTTATGAGGCAGGTTTTCTATCCTGACTTGTAAAAAAACAAGAGGCTTATATGTAACCTGATCCCAAGAAACATGATAGTTAAATCCAGTGCAAACACATTCAGGAATTTCATTTGCAGAAGAGACTCAATCGAATCTACTATCTGCTGTCAATCATGAATAATTTTTTTTCAGACTAATTGATTTATCACAATAGCTTAAATACAGATGCTCTTTGCTGGATCAGATGATCTCTTGGACACCTGACCATCTCTTCACGGTTATACGAAAGCCAAAAGAAACGGACATGAAGGTTTTGCACAGTTACAGAAATCAAATTGAATTTTTGTACGGAATATTTATATGTAGAAAAAAAATAATAAAGGATTATGGATATTCCCCTGCCTCAATTTCCCTGCCACATTCAGCATTTTGTCACTTAGGGTTTTGGTCAAAGTTTTCCAAAACTTTTCTTTCAAATCATGGGCACAGTTTCTCTGAAAGCTTTACTATTAATTTTCTGCTTTGTCTCAGCTTCTCCTGTCTCTGTGAAGCACAGATATTTTCCAAGTCTCTCATGTTTTTCTTTTAATCCAGCCTCAATACCTGATTGTCTTGTCATTTTTTTTTGTAAAAAAGTGGGAGATAACTGGCTCTGTATAAGATTGGATATCAGGAAAAATTTTTTTACCATGAGAGTTGTAGAACACTGGAACAGGTTGCCCAGAGAGGTGGTGGATGCTCCATCCCTGGAGACGTTCAAGGCCAGGTTGGATGAGGCCCTGAGCAACCTGATCTAGTTGGAGATATCCCTGTTCCTTGCAGGGGAGTTGGACTAGATGACCTTTGAAGGTCCCTTCCAGCCCTAACCATTCTATGATTCTATGTGACCCATGCAAATGTCAGGTATAATAGTTCTCCATTATCTCTGACTGGGAATGACATGAAAGGACCCTCCCTACTGTACCCTGAATGAGGTTACGTCTTGGTAAATGCCATTCTGACAACTGCTCTGACCACATATAGCAGATTTAAACTAGTTTTGAAGGGAGAAAGAGATAGAACCAGGGTCTCTAGTGGTAAGTCTGGGGGCAGCATGTCAATGTTTGACAGATGAGGTGCTAACAAGGTCCTTCGATCTGCTCTTTTCAGTGAAAGCAGGGGATGGAGATCCATGAGGCAGCAAAACCACAAGAGGTTGACAGAGTCCCTAGGGAGGCAGTTCTGAAGGGCAAGGAAGTCCAGGAAGGTTGGATATTCTTCAAGATGGAAATCCTGATGGTGCAGGAACAGACCATCCCCATGTGCCAAAAGACAAGCCGGCGGGGAAGAAGACTGGCTGGGCTGAAGAGAGATCTTTGACTGGAACTCAGGGCAAAAAGGAGAGTTTATGATCTCTGGAAGAAGGGACAGACCACTCAGGAGGACTATAAGGATGTTGTGAGTTTACACAGGAAGAAAATCAGAAGGGCCAAAGCCCAACTGGAATGTTGTCTGGCTACTGCTGTAAGAGACAATAAAAAGTGTTTCTAGAAATACATTAGCAACAAAAGCAGAGCTAAGGAGAATCTCCATCCTTTATTGGATGTGAGGGGAAACATAGTGACAAGGGTTGAGGAAAAGGCTGAGGTACTTAATGCCTTCTTTGTCTCAGTCTTTAGTAGTAAAACCAGCTGTTCTCCAGGTACCCATTCACCTGAGCTGGAAGACAAGGACAGGGAGCAGAATGAAACCTCCATAATCTAAAGGGAAATGGTTAGCGACCTAGTACACCACGTAGACACACACAGGTCTGTAGGGCCGGATGAGTTCCACCTAAGGGTACTGACGGAGCTGGCAGAAGCTCTCACCAAGTCTCTTTTCATCATTTATCAGCAGTCCTGGCTAACTGACGAGGTCCCAGTTGACTGGAAATTTGCAGATGTGACACCCATCTACAAGAAGGGCCGGAGGGAGGATCCAGGGAACTATAGGCCTGTCAGTCTGACCTCGGTGCCAGGGAAGGTTATGGAGCAGATCATCCTGAGTGCCATTATGTGGCATGTACAGGACGACTAGCTGATCGGGCCCAGTCAGCATGGGTTTATGAAAGGCATGTGCTCCTTGAGTAACCTGATCTCCTTCTACAACAAGGTGACCCGCTCAGTGGATGGGGGAAAGGCTGTGGATGTTGTCTATCTAGGCTTTAGTAGAGCCTTTGACACCATTTCCCGCAGCATTGTCCTGCTGGAGAAACTGGCTGCTCATGGCTTGAACAGGCATGCATTTCACTGCATAAAACACTGGCTGGATGGCCAGTCCCAAAGAGTTGTGGTGAATGGTATTAAATCCAGTTGGTGGCCGATCATGAGTGGTGTTCCCCAGTGCTTAGTACTGGGGCCAGTTCTGTTTAATCTCTTTATCAATGGTCTAGACGAGGGGATCAAGTGTACCCTCAGTAAGTTTGCAGATGACACCAAGTTGGGTGGGAGCGTTGATCTGCTTGAGGATAGGAAGCATCTGGACAGGCTGGATGAATGGGCTGAGGCTAATTGTATGAAGTTCAATAAGGCCAAGTGTCAGGTTCTGCACTTGGGTCACGACCGCTCCATGCAACACTACAGGCTTAGGGAAGAGTGACTGGAAAGCTGCCTGGCAGAAAAGGACCCGGGGGTGTTGGTTGACAGCTGGCTGAATATGAGCCAGTAGTGTGCCCGGGTGGCCAAGAAGGCCAATAGCATCCTGGCTTGAATCAGCAATAGTGTGGCCAGCAGGACTAGAAAAGTGATAGTCCTCCCTGTACTTGGCACTGGTGAGGCCACGCCTTGAGTACTGTGTTCAGTTTTCTTCCCCTCACTACAGTAAAGACCTTGAGGTCCTGGAGCATGTCCAAAGAAGGGCTATGAAGCTGCTGAAGGGTCTAGAGCACAAGCCTTATGAGGAGCAGCTGAGGGAACCAGGGTTGTTTAGCCTGGAGAAAAGGAGACTGAGAGGAGACCTCATTGCTCTCTACAACTACCTGAAGGGCAGTTGTAGCAAGGTGGATGTCAGTCACTTCTCCCAAGTAACAAGCAATAGGACAAGAGGAAATGGCCTCAAGTTGTGCCAGGGGAGGTTTAGATTGGATATTAGGAAAAATTTCTTCACTGGAAGGGTTGTTGAGCATTGGAACAGACTGCCCAGGGAAGTGGTTGAGTAACCATTCCCAAAGGTATTTAGAAGACTTGTAGATGTGGTACTTAAGGACATGCTTTAGTGGTGGACTCGGCAGTGTTAGGTAAACGGTTGGACTCAATGATCTTCAAGATCTCTTGATTTCTATGACTTTGAAAACTGTGAGACATCCAATGATATGATGCAGCACATTAGTTAGAACTGCTAGAATTTACAAGTATTCCTGGGACAAATTTTCCAGGCGGTACCTGCTGTGATTTAGCATTAGCAGTCAGAGAACGGGAGAGGAGGAATCAGGAGACCACCGCTGTGAAAAGGTGAGGTCACTCAGCTGTGGCCTTGGTAAATAGGTCTGCGCGAATGTATGGTGGATTTTTGTGCAAGACCATGTGTATTAAACAGTAAAACTGAAGATCGAATGGGAAGGGGGTTGTGCTAGTACACACATGTGCTCTGCACACTCTGAACATCACAAAAAGATACTCCTTTCATTGGGGTGTACAAGTACTTTTTCTAACAACAGCGTACATCTTTGGAAAGATATGTGTTGGGCTTCTTGACGGTGGGACAGGATCTTTCTCCAAGGTCACATGTTCAACTCATCAAACTAATCTGATAACAACTTGACAACATAAAAGTGATGACATTGAAAGCATTACCACAAGTTTGAGTTAGCACCTCACACAATTTGCTGAATGTAGTCATCCCTGGTTCTCAGATCTGTTTTTTCAGGCTCTATGCAAACTTGGGCAGGTGAAATTATATTTTACACTCTTCTTAGATTCCAGGAAGTTTTCTTTGCAACCATAGTGCTGATTCATTTCAAAAACAAAATTTGAAATTCAGAGGAGCTGAAGGGAGCTGTTGGTACCTAGGGCTGAAATAATTTGCCTAAAAGATGGCTTTGTATGTCTGCTCTGTGCATATGTGCATGTACGAATGTATTTGGCTTTGCTCTGTAGTTGTCATTCTTGTCTTTGATGATGATACATGTACTGATGTAAAATTGGAAGTCAGGTTTTGGAAACACTGGGATTGACACTGTACCTCTAAATACAGATGAATAGTAGCTGTGCAAGTTGCTAGGTTTATCCTGAGTGTGGTGGAGGTGATGGGAGACAGCTTTCTGTGCTGAGCAGGAAGGTCTGACTGCCTGAGGCACCGAGATTAGAAAGTTGCTCTGTGTGTGCAGGGAACAGCCTTGAGAACACAGAGCGTTTGGGGAGGAAATGAAGATGCCCAAAGGCTAACATCTTTGGCAGAGCAACCAGGGAGAATGGGAACATGCCAACAGACATGTGAAGTTCTGCAGGGCCTTGAATGTGAAAATAAGAAAATGAAACTTAACGGGAGTGGTAAAGGGGAAGTCACTGAATTTATGATTATAGTGATAAGAAGCTCTTCCATGAGGGAAATACACCAAATGACTAACAGCCATTTCCCTTTGAGGTTGTGAAGAGCTCTCAGACGAGAAATGAGCTTGTTATGAACAATTTTTTAAACTGCCACCCATTAGGGAAAAGCTCTGAATACCATTGCCAGTTCACTATTCTCTACAGTGTAGATTTCAATTTGTGAGTGCTACTGAGCCTTACATGGCATGCTGCAGCTCTGTCACTTACTTAACTTGTGCCTAGAAGTGGCTGCAAGTCTTTAACACAGGATGTGTGGATCCAATTTTTTTCCTGGCTTTACTATCTGTTCTTCAAACGTGGTCAATTTCAGTGGGAATCCCTCCTTAGCTAGTTTGGAAAGATGACCCAGATCCTCAGTGGCTTTAAACCAGCATCAAAATCTGTGCCAACCCAATCTCCACTGCAGATACAAGCCAAGGGCATGAGAGGATTCCAAAGCAGCCCCAAGAATAACAGTTGGTACTTACCCTGGAGATGTAAAGAAAAAAAAAATGCCCTATTGTTTGTGTTCACTTCAAATTATGAAAGAGTAACATGCTGTCCTTTCACATTGCTGCTCTCCACCTTCGACTACTTTTTTCCACTTGAACTAGAGAACCTTTCCAAAGGACAAGACTGGAGTTTACAAGAGACCATTAGATGCCAGTCCTAACCATATTTGCACATGGTTAACTTCATGCACAGGGGTGGTCTTGGTGATGTCAAGTTAAGCACATGCCTAAGTGTTTAGAAGACTCAGCCTTACTTCTGACATCTAAGTAAACAGACGATCATCTTAAATTCTCTAGGAATTTCTGATCAGGAAGGACGTTTTATTAAAGGCAAAACAAATCTGTAAATGTATGTAAATTCATTATGAAAATATCCTTTAAATGAAAATGGCATTCATAGCTTTAAATCTTTATTTAGTGAAATCCCTTTTAATAGACTGAAGTTTAAAACTTCACCTCTATTTAATACCTAAACGCCACTTTATAAATTAGAAAAGGTCAAATGCATCCCCATTAAACAGAATTTATTCTAATGCTATCCCAGTTAAGCATCAGTCACTCGCCTTCGTTATAATTAAACTGATTCTTTCTTGTATCCCCGGATTTCCAGATAAAAATCTATTCCAGCAGTGATGAATTCTGCATTATTATGACACCCACTAGTAATAATCTGAAAGAAAGATTCTTATACTTGCACAGCCCTTTCCATCCGGTGATCTCAGGCCACTTTGTAAATCTCACCCAAGCATTCTCAAGCGAGATGAGCATTATGGGCCACATGAAGGGCGACATTTACAGGCAGGAGCTGTGCCAGTGCATTGGGTGCTGCATCGTGTGCTTGAGGATCAAGTTCTTCAAATCTAAAGAGCATTGTTAGGTTTTGTGCTGCTTTGGTGAGACAGGAATTCAGGAGGGCTCTGAGAAGTAACAGATCATGCCACTTACAGACAGACAGAACAGTGGCTATTTTGTGGTCTCAGGTGTCCGCAGCGTGCTTTGTTCTGAAAATGAGGACCCAGGAAGGGGCACATTACTAACAGACTTTGCTTCAAAGGCACGACAGGGCGAACAAATAGCTAAGTGACATTGTTTGAAGCTAACAATTTAGTTGATAAATTTAGTCAGCATGCTCCATTTTCCTGTCTCTAAATCATCTGTAAAGTAACTGACTTATTCAAATCTCTAGATACTGTAGTAGTGTTTTTTTGGTCTGTGGGCTGTTGGAAATATGGCTTCTCTGACTATTCACTGTGTGTTGATTACTGCTTGTGCCACATGGTTGGTCAGCTTAATGGTATACTATTTCTGTTTCCTGATTGCACACTTCAAGCTTTATGAGCAGAGTGATCTTTTTGTTCCTTCTATGTGAGTTATTCATGAACACATAAAATTGCTCAATGAACATACCGAGGTTTAAAAAAAGTATTTAAATAGCTTTTGAGAGTCTTCTTGATGTTATTAAGCTTGAAAACATTTATTTTGTACAGTGCCTTTGCATCCCTGGCCTTTGCATCCCAGAGATATTAAAAAATAAAATGTTTCATCTCCCAAATTGCTGGGATGAATGACTTTGCACATACCCGTAAAGCAAGATTTTATTCAGGATACTCAGATCTGGTTTTGTAACTGCTGTATTTTGCCATATATAAACTGTCCATTTCCACTAAAGTGGCTCAGTTTAAAATAACTTCAATTTTCATTTTGCCATAGACAAACATAGAAAAACAGCTCAGAAGAGATCCTGTAGCTATGTAGGAGAATATAGGAAGCTCTTTGAACTACAAATAGATTTTTCTTTTTATCACCTTACTATTGAATAAATGCTTATGTACAGAAAAGGTATCTAATATCTCTCAGCAGAAAAGACAGGTCTTATCAACCATGAAGTTTCAGAGCACTTCCAGAGATATTTTAAGTGCAACAAGTAATGATCTGTATTTATTTTTATATACATGCACAGAGGTTACCAACTGACTTATACACTACATGGAATACAGCATACATCATCTTTGCTTCAAAAATATACAGCTTTCTTCTCCTTTGACTGGAAAACCACCTCCATTCAGTCAAAGAAATATGTAATCACATCAGCTCATTTGATGTGGCAAGCAAGGGCCCCTCTGGGAATGATATCACAGGCAGCATCAGTATATATGCAGTGCCCTACCAGCCCAAATGATGACAGAGTCCAGCTCAGTTTAGAGATGAATAAGGTAGGTCAAACATCCCGTCCATCTGTCTTGCGGCTTAAATCTTTACTAAAAAGCCAATGATCTGTGAAAATCATTTTTCACAGTTAAAAATGAAAACTCCCCGATTCACATCTCTTGAAGTCTTGAAGAGTGACTCCTCAACCTAAGATTACACAGAACTAACTATATATTGCTTTATATTACAGCCTTGATTGAAAATGTGTGAGAGAAATTCACAGTGTGTTTTGATATGCTTTTAAATCATCATGATGATATTTTCCTGGAACTTTAAAATGAGGCCTTTTTCAAGAGGATCTACATTATCAGAACTCTATTAGCCTATCTGTACTAAAATTGGATTAAATGTAGCTGGGACAACTTCAGGCGAAAATAAAGCCCTTAGGCACAAGTTCTAGGAAAACTTAGTACACAAAAGCTGGGTAACTAACTGAAAAATAAATGGTGATTTTTTTAGTCATATTTTAAAATTTTGAATGCTAAAAATGGTGAAATGAATGTGTACTAAAAGTCACAACTCCTTCTCTGGCATCATTTCATGCTGTCCTGAATGCAGAGGACCAGTGTGGCCTCATTCTGGCAAAGGGCCTTCAGGGTAAGAGAGAACATTATGCCCGAATAATGTTACAGCAGTCTTTGCTCAAAACACAGGAGAAAATACATCTGAGTCAATGAAAGTCTCCCAGGAAAACATCTCGCCTCCTCACTCTGACTACTTTGCTCTGGGCCAGGCTGGCAGAACTGGTGGAGTGGCTCCTTTAAACTCAGATCAACTTTTTCCTTTCCAGAACAGTTGTCTCCAAGCATAATGATGTTCAATAATTTAAAATGGAATAAATGCTCTTTGCAATTTTTCCTTAATTTCCAGCAATCAGAAAATACGCCTTTTCTAAACAACTCTAGCACAATGTTTTCCTTGTATCTCCAACCTCTGCACATCCCCTCACGCCCTGCAGCCTAGATGATCCAAATCTTGGTCTTGCCCTGCCCCGATCTCCTCCACTCTCTGCTCACCTCTCACTTGCTCCAGCTCATGTTTTGACCTTGAAATGGTGAGCTCTGTTCCCACACGCTCAGACAGTGTCCATGGCTTTGCCCAGTCTCAGCAGGTGTGCCACGTGCAAGCTGAAGACTCTTCCTCAGCAGTGCCTCTGCCTGCCTCAGAGGTTGCCTGTGGTCGGTCCCACAAGGTGAAGCCGTATCATGGTGCCTGTTTTCTTGCAAATACGGGGAAGAAAAGAGGCAAGCTGTTTGCTGGGGTTGCCAACCTTTTCCCCCAGGGCTCCAGCGTTACACTGGTGGTGCTGTGGGATGTAATAACCTTCAGGGTGGTCTTTGCCTCATTGTCTTTATTTTGGCTTTAGATTGCAAGCACAAGGGGTAGACTTACTTGCCTGCTTTGCCTTCTTTTGAGTACCTTCTCATGGGAAAATCACCACCGTACTATCAAAGTGTCCTTTTCCCATGCCAGACTTCAGCACTGTGTAACTCCAGGCTTTAGCAGCAGCAGCAGTCAGGGCTCAGGTGTCAAGCTGTGTTATGAACTGGCAGAGCAGCTTCTTCTCACATTTTAGCATAAACTTACACTTTAGGGCATTTGAATTTTGCAGGCTTGCAGGAAAACTGCACTTAAAGAAAACCCCAGATCCTCTTCCTCTTTCTCCCAGCACAGCTCCATTGGACCGTTATAGCTGTGAAGAAAGCCACGCCACCGACTGTGTTGCTGCTTATTTCTGCCAGCGTTTCCACCAGGCAGCAAGTCAAACTCACCCACCTCCTGCACTTCTAGACCTTCTGGGTCCCGTAGCCACTAATGCTGAAAAAAAACAGTTTGCCCTTTGATGTATTTGCTTCAACCATGTTAGTGGTACTTGAAAAATGATTCCTAGTGTGACAAGTGGTGCCAGCAGCTGAGCAGGGCATATGGGGCTGGGACTGGGGGGGCTGAGCATTGCTGGCCAGATGCCCGCATGGCCACCATCTGCCCACCACACGGGAGGGTGACGGGGCCAGTCGCCACGAGGGGACCTGCTGCCAGAAGCACTTTATTTCTCCTCTGAAAAGAGTGACGCACCTTCCCGCAGCTGGCAATGGGGCCCACCACAGCTGCTCGCTGGCATCCTATGGGGATGCCATGTGCCAGCCCTGAGCACCATGCCCGGTCCATGCAGGGGGAGAAAGTCTCTTTTCCAGGCAGTGCTTGGCAGGACTTGCCAGCAGGAACGAGTGATGGTCAGGGTCAGATGCAGAGTAAACGCTGGGAGAAGATGCTGTTTACATAAGGGCATACATGTGCAGGGCTGCATGCTCGCTGAGGGAAGAGTGAGATGCAGTGGAGCACACCTGGACATGGGGAGCAGTTCCATGCCGGTTCAGGCACAGCACCATGGAGACCTGCAGGCTCCTTCAGTGAGGTGGATACAAGCTTGTTCCCAATATAGAGGGACTGAGGCACCTCTCTTTCCTTCGATGATTTGGTTACGCCTGTGAAATATAAAGGGAAAGGAAAATGAGATGAATGGAGTGTAAAAAAAAAGGGAATTAAGACAGGTAAAAATTCCTATTAATTGAAATTGTTTAAAATCCCTGTTAAACAGTTGATGTTTTGACGCAGGTCTCAGGAGCAAAATGCACACGTAGCAGAGGTCCTCCTCAGCACAGCTGTGTCTCCTCTTATCTCTTGCAGTAAAAAATAGAAGCTAAACCAAAAAAAATCCATTTTCGGTGTTCTTCAAAACTCTGCCATCCTTGGAGAAATTATTCAGAAGCATCAACTAACAAGCGTTGTCAAATGTTGAGCTGCTCTTCCTTGATCTCATGGTGAATCACTCATTTCGCTGGCGAGTTCAGAAAGTCCTCAGTTCAAAAAGGCCTCACAAATCTTATACCACCTCAGCTGAAGGCCATGTTCTGCCACTTCTCAGCATCGCTGGTGCCAACTGCACCACGAGTAAAGCTGTTTGCTGAAGATTTCTCTTGATTATTTACAGGATAATTCCATTGCCACTAGTAAATCTTATGCTCTTGTTGGGAGTAACGTTTTCTGAGTAGTCTGTTTTAGTTCAAACAATGAATGCTAAAGGGCTGAGAAAAGTCCCAACATAAGCAGTTTTTATGTCGGCAGATCGTTTTTACACTGTCATCTTTTTTTCATGACTGGACTAAATTGTTCCTCCCTCTAATGGCCAGCTGAGAAGAATTTCTTATCCAGAGCAATGCTCTGGTCACCCGCGACATAGAGAAGGCTGAGGTACTCAATGAATTTTTTGCCTCAGTCTTCACTGATAAAGCCTCTTGTCTTACCACCCAAGCTGTGGAAAGAACTAGCAGGGACTGTGAGGATGAACCACCGCCCACTGTACTTGAAGAGCAGGTTCGGGAACATCTGAGGAACTTGAAGGTGCACAAGTCCATGGGACCTGATGAGATCCATCCGCGGGTCCTGAAGGAACTGGCGGATGAAGTTGCCAAGCCACTGGCCATTGTATTTGAGAAGTCGTGGCGGTCTGGCGAGGTCCCCGATGACTGGAAGAGAGGGAACATAACCCCCATATTTAAAAAGGGGAACAAGGAGGACCCGGGCAACTACAGGCCGGTCAGCCTCACCTCTGTGCCTGGCAAGGTCATGGAGCAGATTCTCCTGGGAACCATGCTAAGGCACATGGAGACCAAGGAGGTGGTGGGTGACAGCCAACATGGCTTCACCAAAGGCAGATCGTGCCTGACCAACTTGGTGGCCTTTTATGATGGGGTGACAACATCGGTGGACAAGGGTCGACCAATGGATGTCATCTACCTGGACTTGTGCAAAGCTTTTGACACTGTCCCGCACGACATTCTTCTCTCTAAACTAGAGAGGCATGGGTTTGATGGATGGACCACTCGGTGGATAAGGAATTGGCTCAATGGCCGTATTCAGAGAGTAGTGGTCAACGGCTCGATGTCCATGTGGAGACCGGTCACGAGTGGCGTCCCTCAGGGGTCCGTGTTGGGCCCGGCCCTCTTCAACATCTTTGTCGGTGACGTGGACAGTGGCATGGAGTGCACCCTCAGCAAGTTCGCCGATGACACCAAGCTGTGTGGTGCCGTTGACACGCTGGAAGGGAGGGATGCCATCCAGAGGGACCTCGACAGGCTGGAGAGGTGGGCCCGTACCAACCTCATGAAGTTCAACCAGGCCAAGTGCAAGGTCCTACATCTGGGTCATGGCAATCCCAGGCACAAATACAGACTGGGCGGAGAATGGATCGAGAGCAGCCCTGAGGAGAAGGACTTGGGAGTACTGGTGGACGAGAAGCTCAATATGAGCCGGCAATGTGCTCTTGCGGCCCAGAAGGCCAACCGCATCCTGGGCTGCATCAAGAGGAGCGTGGCCAGCAGGTCAAGGGAGGTGATTCTCCCCCTCTACTCTGCCCTTGTGAGACCTCACTTGGAGTATTGCGTCCAGTTCTGGAGTCCCCAACATAAGAAGGACATGGACCAGTTGGAGAGGGTCCAGAGGAGGGCCACAAAGATGATAAGAGGGCTGGAGCACCTTTCCTATGAGGACAGGCTGAAAGAGTTGGGGCTGTTCAGCCTGGAGAAGAGGAGGCTCCGGGGTGACCTTATAGCGGTCTTCCAGTACCTCAAGGGGGCCTACAAGAAAGATGGGGAGAGGCTGTTCAGGAGGGCCTGTTGTGATAGGACAAGGGGTAATGGTTTTAAAATAGAGGGAGGTAGATTCAGGTTGGATATTAGGAAAAAATTTTTTACCATGAGAGTTGTAGAACACTGGAACAGGTTGCCCAGAGAGGTGGTGGATGCTCCATCCCTGGAGACGTTCAAGGCCAGGTTGGATGAGGCCCTGAGCAACCTGATCTAGTTGGAGATATCCCTGTTCCTTGCAGGGGGGTTGGACTAGATGACCTTTGAAGGTCCCTTCCAGCCCTAACGATTCTATGATTCTATGATTCTATGATTCTATATGTTGAACGTGAGAAGGGGCAGAGCAGCTGGAAATGGGCTCATTTTTGTAACTTTTCTTAAAGGGAACAAGGAGTGGCAGTCAATGAGGCACTTTTTCTCTTAT
Source organism: Tauraco erythrolophus (assembly GCF_009769465.1). Taxonomy (NCBI): domain Eukaryota; kingdom Metazoa; phylum Chordata; class Aves; order Musophagiformes; family Musophagidae; genus Tauraco; species Tauraco erythrolophus. The sequence goes on along the minus strand of NC_141465.1, from coordinate 115,955,250 downwards.
GCTAAATAGAGCCATGAACAAAATCCTAAGATGCATTTAACTTACAAAAATGCTGTTTAAGTAGGTCCTGAGAAAGGAACTCTGCAAGTCCTAATGGCAGAGCAGGGGCCTCAGGAGCTCCAGGAAGGAGGAGCAGACACGCAGCCTTTGAGCAACCAGTGCTTAGGAGCATTGTTTCCCAACCACTTGCCAAAAACCTCCAAATGTGACCAGATCCTGTTTATGGGGCACTCTGCTTTTGCACAGTGCCGTGGACGTAGGGTGTTCTTATTCATTATGCTGTTACGTAAAAGTCACACTGTATGTTTGCAAGGTGAGTAGCAATGATTAAACAGTAGAGAAGTGGTTATCACACAAAATAACTCACTTGGGCTGTCCAGAAATCACCGCTGGAAGGATTTTAGGAGTGTATCGCAATCAATAGCATTCATATTCCTATCAGTAAAATTAATTATTACTGACTCCATGGTCAGAAGAAATTTAAACTTTCCATGCCTACACTTCTGTGGATGAAAAAGGAGGCACACAGTTTAGAATAAGCATAAAAAAAAGCACAGGTATGTGGATATAAAAGTAGAAATTGTAACATGCAAAAATGAATCTCAGCTAGCACATGGGAAAAAAATGCAGCAAGAAAAGTTTCTAGAAATAGTCTAGAGAACAAAGAACAGTACAGATCCCACGTAACAGGAAAAGAAAGCAAGACAGACTTGGTATAAAGCAGCATAAAATATTTAATGTTTTATTCTGCTTAACTTTAGTGAGGACATTGGAGCTCAGGAAAAGTACAGGAAGAGAACATGTTAAAGAGAAGATAGATGTATTCAAAATGGCAAGGCCTGATAAATAGTCTTGTATAATCTCTGAACCATTGCTGACTCTATGCAGTAACATCAAAGAATGCAGACATGATTGATTTCTAGACTTCAAGAAGGCGGACTTCGGCCTCTTCAAGGACCTGATGGGCAAAGTGCCGTGGGAGGCGGCCCTGGAGGGACGAGGGGCCCAGGAAAGTTGGTCCACATTCAAGGAGCACCTCCTCCAAGCTCAGCAGATGTGCATCCCGATGAAGAACAAGTCGGGCAAAAAGACCAGGAAGCCCGCGTGGATGAGCAAGGAGCTCCTGGACCAACTGAAAATGAAGAGGTTAGCCTATAGAGGGTGGAAGCGGAGACAGATAGCCTGGGAGGAATACAGAGAAGCTGTACAAGTGACCAGGGATCAGGTGAGGAAGGCTAAAGCCCTGAAGGAATTAAATTTGGCAAGGGATATAAAAAGCAATAAGAAATGCTTCTATAGGTATGTAGGGGACAAAAGGCAGTCCAAGGAGAACGTAGGCCCCCTCCGGAAGGATACTGGTGCTCTGGTTACCCGGGACATAGGGAAGGCTGAGGTACTCAATGAATTTTTTGCCTCAGTCTTCACTGATAAAGCCTCTTGTCTTACCACCCAAGCTGTGGAAAGAACTAGCAGGGACTGTGAGGATGAACCACCGCCCACTGTACTTGAAGAGCAGGTTCGGGAACATCTGAGGAACTTGAAGGTGCACAAGTCCATGGGACCTGATGAGATCCACCCGCGGGTCCTGAAGGAACTGGCGGATGAAGTTGCCAAGCCACTGGCCATTGTATTTGAGAAGTTGTGGCGGTCTGGCGAGGTCCTCGATGACTGGAAGAGAGGGAACATAACCCCCATATTTAAAAAGGGGAACAAGGAGGACCCGGGCAATTACAGGCCGGTCAGCCTCACCTCTGTGCCTGGCAAGGTCATGGAGCAGATTCTCCTGGGAACCATGCTAAGGCACATGGAGACCAAGGAGGTGGTGGGTGACAGCCAACATGGCTTCACCAAAGGCAGATCGTGCCTGACCAACTTGGTGGCCTTTTATGATGGGGTGACAGCATCGGTGGACAAGGGTCGACCAATGGATATCATCTACCTGGACTTGTGCAAAGCTTTTGACACTGTCCCGCACGACATTCTTCTCTCTAAACTAGAGAGGCATGGGTTTGATGGATGGACCACTCGGTGGATAAGGAATTGGCTCAATGGCTGCACTCAGAGAGTAGTGGTCAACAGCTCGATGTCCAAGTGGAGACCGGTCACGAGTGGTGTCCCTCAGGGGTCCGTGTTGGGCCCGGCCCTCTTCAACATCTTTGTCGGTGACGTGGACAGTGGCATGGAGTGCACCCTCAGCAAGATCGCCGATGACACCAAGCTGTGTGGTGCCGTCGACACACTGGAAGGGAGGGATGCCATCCAGAGAGACTTCGACAGGCTGGAGAGGTGGGCCCGTGTCAACCTCATGAAGTTCAACCAGGCCAAATGGAAGGTCTTACATCTGGGTCGTGGCAATCCCAGGCACAAATACAGACTGGGTGGTGAATGGATCGAGAGCAGCCCTGAGGAGAAGGACTTGGGAGTACTGGTGGACGAGAAGCTCAATATGAGCCGGCAATGTGCTCTTGCGGCCCAGAAGGCCAACCGCGTCCTGGGCTGCATCAAGAGGAGCGTGGCCAGCAGGTCGAGAGAGGTGATTCTTCCCCTCTACTCTGCCCTCGTGAGACCTCACCTGGAGTACTGCGTCCAGTTCTGGAGCCCCCAACATAAGAAGGACATGGACCAGTTGGAGAGGGTCCAGAGGAGGGCCACGAAGATGATAAGAGGGCTGGAGCACCTTTCCTATGAGGACAGGCTGAAAGAGTTGGGGCTGTTCAGCCTGGAGAAGAGGAGGCTCCGGGGTGACCTTATAGCGGTCTTCCAGTACCTCAAGGGGGCCTACAGGAAAGATGGGGAGAGGCTGTTCAGGAGGGCCTGTTGTGATAGGACAAGGGGTAATGGTTTTAAAATAGAGGGAGGTAGATTCAGGTTGGATATTAGGAAAAAATCTTTTACCATGAGGGTTGTAGAACACTGGAACAGGTTGCCCAGAGAGGTGGTGGATGCTCCATCCCTGGAGACGTTCAAGGCCAGGTTGGATGAGGCCCTGAGCAACCTGATCTAGTTGGAGATATCCCTGTTCCTTGCAGGGGAGTTGGACTAGATGACCTTTGAAGGTCCCTTCCAGCCCTAACCATTCTATGATTCTATGATTCTATGATTGTTCTCCTGAAAACAGGATGTTATGATCAATTCCTTAGAGCAGCTCCTGGAAAGGTTCTGAATTTATTTATTAAATAAACAATACATAAATTGCAATAGGATCCTAAAGAGCTAAAATAGCCAACATAAGCATGCCAAAAATATGCTGTGTCAAATCATTATCAGTTAATTCTCTGAGAGCATTTGATTTAGTGAATAAGAGGAAAGTGATATATGGGATGCTTCTCTACTTTAGACAGGCTTATCCCGCACAGGTGTCCTGCAAAGCTGAGGAAATAAGCCCAGAATTATCAACCTGAACTGTTTGAAATGCTGCTTTCAAAAACTTCAGAGGCTTTCAAAGGCATAAGCAGTTTGCTGGCTAGGTGCGCTTGCAAGTGTAGTCTAACAGGAGTGGTCAGATGGAGAGCATTTTTCACTAACATCTTGGCTTGCAGTATAAAGAAGGAACTGATACACTTCCTGAAGATACTGTGAGCAGTTTGAAGGACATGATCAGAATTTAAAGTGACCTTAATGTGCGCTGGCAGCCCAGAAAGCCAGCCGTATCCTGGGCTGCATCCAAAGAAGCGGGCCATCAGGTCAAGGGAGGTGATTCTGCCTCTCTACTCTGCTCTCGTGAGACCCCACGTGGAATACTGCATTCAGCTGTGGAGTCCCCAACACAAGAAGTTCATGGAGCTATTGGAGCGAGTCCAGAGGAGGGCCACAAAGACAATTCGAGGGCTGGAGCATCTCTCCTACAAAGACAGGCTGAGACAGTTGGGGTTGTTCAGCCTGGAGAAGAGAAGGCTCTGGGGAGACCTTCTAGCAGCCTTCCAGTACCTAAAGGGGCCTACAGGAAAACTGGAGAGGGACTTTTTACAAGAGCATGTAGTGATAAAACAAGGGGTAATGGCTTTAAACTGAAAGAGGGGAGATTTGGATTAGACCTAAGGAAGAAATTCTTCACTCAGAGGGTGGTGAGGCACTGGAACATGTTGCCCAGAGAAGTTGTGGCTGCCCCATCCCTCGAAGTGTTCAAGGCCAGGTTGGATGAGGCTTTGAGCAACTTGATGTAGTGGGAGGTATTCCCGCCCATGGCAGGGTGGTTGGAACTAGATGATCTTTGAAGTCTCTTCCAACTCAAACCATTCTATGATTCTATGATTAATAAATTAGGTAGGTGATCCAAAATCAGTGAGATAATCAATACAGTTAAGATCTGAGTTATTGCTCAGAAGACGAAATATAAAAGGCCACGGGGCAGCAACACGGCAGAAAAGAGTGTCATGTGGAATGAGTCAGCAACATGAAGGTGATGCAGAAACAGCAAATCTTATTCTGGAAAGCACTATCAGGCTTCTGTGAGGAAGATACAAGAGGCAGCTACTCCATTCAGTGAGGTTTTGGTGGATACTTGGTATCTGTCCCAATACCCAAGGCACAGTACAGTGGAGCAATTACGTTTTGGGAATGACTTAGAGAAATTGAAGAGAATCTGGAAGAAATCAACAAGTAGGAGAAGTAGGTATGACCTGTAAGGATGAGGAGGGATCGGCATCAGTCTTCTAGTATTGCTATATATTCTTCTTTGAGGCTGTTTGGTGAACATTTTTTCTTAACTGTTATGCTACTGAAGCATTGGAAGAAACTACCCAGGATAACATGGAACCATGGTCAATACAAGATTTTCAAAGTAAGTCAAAGAAAACCCTTCCAGCTTATGTATATTAGTTACAGGGTCTTGGATTATGCAGTCTCCAAGATCTCTTCCAGGTATATTTTTCTGTCACTTTTTGAGCACCCAGCATCTAGCAAAACCCTCCCTTGTGAAAATGAATATACTCTTGAAGAGGAAAAAAGGATGTAGTTTGGTAGTAAAAAAAAAACATCAAGAAACACTTTTTGAAAATTCATGACAAAGGTACTGCTGTTTTGTTTACTTTGCCCATCACATGGTTATGTCTACTCAGTGTAATCTATAGTAAATACAGACTTCATGGAAGAAGAGGGAAGTGGAACATGGGGAGTTTATCACATAACCACAAACAGGATGGGTCCCTCTGACATGTCTTTGTTCCACAGAAAGTTCCTAGCTGTTGTATTAATGCTTAAGTTCCAGTAAAAACTAGTGTTTCAGTCCTTCATGAATTTTGAATTGAGCTTGTTGCATGCTGCTTGGTTTAAAATAATGCATATTCAGATTTCCCTTTTACAGGCATCAAATTTCACTGAATGTAAGGGAAAAATGTGTGACATTTGCAAATAGGATTGGGAACATTCAGAATTCATTGGTCTCGTAGTTTTGTTTTTTTTTTTTACTTTGCCTGAGCATCCACTGAGGAAGGAGCCATCCTCAAATTGCGAAGCGAAAGTAGACCTTTATCCACATGGCAGCATTTTCCATTCACAAATTCATTGCCTTTCTGCTTTGATGTCTGGCAATGATGCCAACTGGTGTTTAGTAAAACAAGATGAAACTATGACATAGTGTCTACAGTTTAATCATGAATAAATGTGAAACATTAATGATTCGGAGTTTCTAAACAAAATCTCAGAAAGACCGATGGTGGTTAGGTTCATTTCAGATGTTCTGAACCTGTGAGATTTGTAAGCGTTTCATTTTTTTTCCCTCAAGTGATTTGTAATGAGAATTGCTAAATTTCAAAAGCACCTGATTTGCTCTCTGATCTTTATTGGAAATTTTATCATATTCTGATTTGATTTATTAAAGTCTTTCTCTGGAAGTGCATACAGAAACTTCATGGTAGAAAAAAAAATTTGTGGAACCTTTCAAAAATTAGTAGCTGCATGTCATAGGATTTAACACAATGCCCTAGCTAATATGCAGTGCAAGCCAGAAACTGTCTTCTAGATATTCAAATATCCAATAAAACCATCAGTGGACACTTAAAACAGCGTCACTTCTCTTGCCCACGGTAGGAAATTGTGGCTAGATTTCTCATGCCTTATTCAGGATCTTAAAAAAAAAAAAAAGAAATTAGAGCTATAGAAAATTGCTTAAGGAAATTGCAAGCTTAGCTTGTAAACATCTGGCCATTCAATCTTTATTCTCCACTATCAGCATGAATCATAGAATCACAGAATCATGGAATGGTTAGGGTTGGAAGGGACCTCAAAGATCATCTACTTTCAAACCCCCTGCCATGCGCAGGGACACCTGTCTATGAAGATAGACATTAATCCTTCTGAGTGGATATAAAAATATTTCACCTATTGCAAACTGCTCTGAGAAAAAAAGAAGAGCAAAACTGAAAATCTGTACAGAAGTGTTGCCTCCAGAGTGACTTACAGTTATATTTTTCCTGGGCAATGATCTCTTTCTGGACATCTCCAATGGAGAACCTGAGTTCAGGAGTGAAAGGCATGTCTGCCCCATGATGTGGCAACTCAAGATCAGTACACAATCTGCTATGAGAATAAGATATTATTTGCAGAGCTCTTATGTAAAAAAAAAAAATTAAATGTTCAAAGGCCACTTTACATTTTTCTCTGTTTCTTTTCTTTGTTTTGTGTCATGAAATCTAGAGACTAGATTTTCTGAGAGTAAGTGTGAGACATTTCAATGTACTGAAGACTGCTTATGTGTTTCCTGCAAACACTCCCTAGTAATAGCTGATATTTATGTTGAATAATATTGATTCTGGTAAAAATCTCTATTGAAGTTCACAGAAGTGCTTTTGTCTGGAAAGACAGGAATTGAAAAAATCAAGCCATCAAGAATAGCAAAATTAACCTTAACTGTTTTTAAAAGCCAAATGCAAAAATTTCCTTGGTGACTCCTAGACATGAACAGTTGCATTTATGTACGTATGCATACATACCCCAATGTACATATATATTTACATTTATAGCTATATAAAAGTCTGGTTTAGCTTTTATATGCAGTAACGAACATGAAGGCTGAAACCAACATTTATCTTGATGTCCAGCTCTATGAATTGTTTTCTGCTATTTACATTGTGTGCCTAGAAACAAATTGTTTCTAAATATATATTGCAGAATGGTTGACGCCCCTGTGGAGGTCATCTGGTCCAACTTCCCTGCTCAAGCAGGACCGCCCAGAACCTGTCGTCAGGACCATGTTGAGACAGCTTTTGAACATCTCCAAGGAGGGAATTTCCACAAGATAAGTATGAAGATATAGCGACAGATCTAGCAGAGGACTAAGAGCTTGACTTCTGTGTGTGTCTTAGAATCCAACTCAGCAAGACACAACACCCATTGAAAAGCATTGTTTTTCCATAGTTTTCTTTTTTCATGTTTTTCTGGAGCATCCTTTCTTTGTATCTAGTTTTGTTGTACAGTCATTTCTATCAATTCCTGTTTCAGTTATGTGTACAATATAAATTATTCTCTTCCCTCATGATTTTCAGCTGAAAAATCCTGTACCATTTACCTTCTCCTAGAAACTCATTGCCTTTCACTTACTTGTGAGAAACAGAGAATAAACTTAAGTAAGATCAATATTTACTTTTATATTCAGCTTTCCAAGTCTCTGTTAACACAACTGGCACCCTGACTGTTATAGTAGGTCAACTAACTTAAGTAGTGTTCAAAGCTCAGTACATTAGCAGATCTATCATAAGTATGATTGCTCTTCCTGGATGAGTATCTAGAAGGAAGTAAGGCAGAGAGGAAAAGCTCTACAATTTCTGGTTCCTCCTCTGAGCAGCAGCAAGAGAACGACAAAATGGAGGGAAATAAAATGTGATAATACAGTCAACTGTCATGTTATGTTATGACATTCCAGAAATGCTCAGAGGCAAACAGGAAATGGATAACATCCAGATCAAACATAAGTTTCCAGAAGGAAACACTGGCTTGCAAGGCTAATGGAAACATTTTCGAACCTTCTGCACTGAGGTAAACTAGCGCAGCTCAGCTGAAGTTGATGAGGATCTGGCTCACATTCCCTAATATTCTTTAGGATTTACAGGATACACTAATAAAACATACACAGACATGTTGTGTATTGGGCACGGGTGACAGAAAAAAGTTAGTTCATTCTTGCATTTGCATCTGAGATCAGTGTCAAACAATTACCCGCTCTCAGAAATGTCATTTATGTCTCATACAGACCTAGATACGTATTTTACTTGCATTTTCGTGGTGCATTTTAGCCATAAAGTGACAGTTCTTCTCACATAACTTCAGGTATGCAGAAATAATTGTCTAATCTGAAGTAATTGTCTAGGCAAACTCTGCACTTCAGAGAGATGCCTGGAGAGGGACACCTTCAAACCACTATTTTTCCTGTTTCCATTGTACTCTTATTTGAGGTTTGCAGGAATCACCTGCTCGAGATGCTGATTTCTGTATAATTCAGGTCATTACTGAAAACCTTGAAGTTGGGGTTTAGGTTCATTTGAAGAATGGTTGTCACTGACCACATTTAGTCTGCTAAAGATGTATACAGGAATTTACAGTAAGAACAAGAGATTAAATACATAGGTATTTCTTTGGGTAATTTTTCAGATAACACCTGGTCCTCAGAAGAAGAGGAATGTCATGTTCTAGGCACAGTCTAGGCTACACAACCTTCTCTGTAGAAGTACAGAGACAGCCTCAGAAAGGGCAGTGTGTCATGCACCTCCTTTAAAAAAAAATGCTTCAGAAGATGTGTCTTGAATGTTGCAAAATACTTTATCTGAAGTGGGCCACTGAACCAGCCATCTAACAAGATGGAGTTCTGGATCTGTTGGTCAGATACTGGTGGAGGTGGTTATCTAGCTCATGTCACATGAACAGGGGTTGTGTATTATAGTGGGATGATGTTTAAAGTGCAAAGCAGCTCAACACCCAGGTGCTGTGGATTTACAAGAGTTTATTATCCACATTCCATTAAATGACATCTGTGAAGTATCATAGTGCCTGGCATTTGGAGTTTCAGTGAACATACAGGTGCATTAACATCTTTAAAAAGAAATTAATAATAACTATATTCTGTCCTGACAGTTTATTCCTAGGTTGAAGGCAAAAGTGCAACGAGAATTGTTTTGCAAAAAACTGATCATATTTTATAACTCAAGTGGAAATTCCAATGAAAACTCTTCAAAAAATTTGCAGAAAAATAATGGGAAGCAAAAGTGAAGATGATAGAAGATACTTCCATGAAACAGAATGAGACCTCTGAGGACAGGAATAGGAATAAAATTAAAATTAACATCCTGGGAAAAAAACCCCAAGCTGTACTACTTTTGGTAAAGGAATTTCTACCGTCCCAGGATATAAAAAACATGGCTTAAGAGGGTCTCTCTGATAGTCTCCACACAAGAACTATTTTCATTGGGAACTTTCTTCTTGGCAACAGCATTCTCCTTGAAAGTACAAAGATTTGCTTTGGGAGTCCACAGGCTCCTCTGCCTGACAGATTGACAGATCCAAAGAGGAGGATGGGATAGTGTTTATAATGGGACATAGTGGAATGCAGCTCTATCCAAAAATGCTATGGATTTACATACATTTAATATCCACATTCCATTAAGTGACATCTAAAACCCAGGGAGAGACTTTACTTAAAAACAAAAGAGACGCTGGATGATTCAGAGGCTTAGTAATGGAATACAGAGCCATTCACCTCTAGGTCAACCGTCTGGGTTCAGCTCAAGTTATTATTGACCAAACATTTATACTAACTGCAGGCTGTGTGGAATATCAATGGCTTTATGGCTCTGCTAGATATATTATTTGTCCATGTCTGAGGTGTCCATATGGCAAAAATCACCTCAGACTCCCTTTATAGTCAGGGAAAAACAGGTACTTTTAAGGCATAAATCATCCGGAAGATGTCTTCTTTAGGAAGAGATTAATTGCACCCTAGAAGTATCTATTTCTCTCTGTTGACTACAAAGGGAGCACAGGGTGACTTGCTCCTATGTAGATGTTTATACTGGAGGAGTCTAAATTTGGATAAGATGAATACCACACTAAGTGATTTCTCTATAGTCACCCAGAGGGCTGCGGTAGGTCGGAAACTGAGCATGGGCATGGTGGATTCACCCGTAGAGAAATGCTAGCTCATATCTGCCTTTAATCACCTGAATCTCACCCTAACTATATCTCAGTGTCCTCTGGCAAATAACCAGCAAACTTGCTTACTCCTTATGGGAGAGATGAACCAATCTGAGGGGAGGCACACCTTGTCACCAACAATGCCCTTTTTCTTAATACCTGTCAGCAAAATTTGTTAGTGGTAGTGTGTGCGGTCTCCAGAAAGGCTGTGAGCGGGGACTTGTGTCTCCAAATTTCCATTGTGTCTTTTCATTTTCTTAAGAATTTGTGTTCAGTCGGAGGCTTTCTGTTGCTCTACTATTCTGCCTGAAAAATGTCAAAATACGTGAAGCTGGCACTTCCAGTTTTAATCCATGAATGGGTAAATTACTTCCTCTTGCAGCTTTTTTACAAGCCTTTGTTGAGTGACTGAAATAAGAGCAGATTGTGTAAGTCTCTGCCAAGACATTTAATAATATTAGTAATAAATAATAACAACAGCATCGTTCTCAAGGAAGTGCATGCAGTGGCAGGTTAAGACAGCATGCAGATAAGATGAGTGAATTAGTCATTGTTCTCTGCTCTTGAAACCTTGGCTCCACTGTAAGTGATAACAAAACCAGAGGAAAGTCTTCTGCAGGTAAGCTGTACATTTAGTTGTTTCAGAATCTTTGATGGTATATTGGCTGCTCTATGACCCATATTAACTTGTGAGATGCTAAATACACCCTGTTTCTGAAAGTCCTGGTTAATGTTTGGCAGATGCTTTCTTCAGTAATACCAGTGATGTCTTGCCTCTTACACAGCGAAGTGTTTGTCCACTTGTCTTTGCATCAGCTGGTACGTGTAGACTACTGGGCAAAGCATCTTTTACTAAAATGGCTACAAAAGGCTGCCCAGATGTGTCTGTGTGTTGAATGGAAAATAACTTCTAGGTGTAAACTAAGACACCCCTCCAGTCTTGAGCTATTTTGGCCCTCCCATGAATCATTTAAGCCCTTTGTTGTGCATTGGAGCATATTCAGCTTCTCAAGTAACCTTGATAATTATGGTAGATCTTTGTGTTCCAGAATAGAGCTCACATTTATGTTAACAGCATGCTTGCTTGCTATAAGATCTTTCTATTCTGTCACATCCATCTTTCATCTCTACCTTAAAGCCTGTAAGAATGAGCTGAAATGATGGAAATAAGCACCCCTTCCTCCAGTTAAATTAGTATTTTTTATTAATTTACAGATATCTGTCTCTTCCCCCATCCCCTGAGCCAGGACAACACTTAGAGCTGTGGAGACAGTACACAGCAGTCTTTGTTCTGACTAAGATCTTTGGGCATTGTGGTTGCATCATACTTAAAATAAGTTAATGTAAATCATACAATAAAACCAGATAACTGATGTCAAAGAAAAATGTATATGAAAATAATGAATTTGGCATTAACCATGGGTACAACTTCTGCTCTCTTGACCGCTTTGCTTAAGCAACCACTGACTCTGTCCCTTATCCACAGCTCCATCTCTTGCAGCTGCAGGAAGAGCTACCCAGTGAAATGGAGAGCTCTCACATTGCACTGATTGCTTCGTAGTAATGCTTTACCATGTACAACAGTGCATCTACATTAGCATTGCAGTTCAGACCAGAACTGAGCTCTTGAATTCATCCTTCTGACTGTCCCCATTTACTTTTCTGTTTGTTCACTTTCGCCATGTTTTACTTCACATTGTTGAGCAGTCCTGACTTGTTTTGGGTGAAACTGAATGAAAACTTGTGCTCCAAATGTCTTTCAGCTGCAGATAGGTGTTTACTTCAGGGATCCAGACCGGAAGTGATCTAAGTAAAGGCATTATGATATGGCTGCTATGCCCTCAACTGTTTTGCTTTAGAAATCCTTTCCTACTGGTCATAGAATCATAGAATATTTTGTGTTGGAAGAGACTTCAAAGATCATCTGGTTCCAACAACCCTGCCATGGGCAGGGACACCTTCTACTGGATCAGGTTTCTCAAAGCCTCATCCAACCTGGCCTTGAACACTTCCAGGGATGGGGCATCCACAACTTCTCTGGGTAACATGTCCCAGTGCCTCACCAGCCTCAGAGTGAAGAATTTTTCCCTTAGATCTAATCTAAATCTCCCCTCTTTCAGTTTAAAGCCATTATCCCTTGTCTCATCACTACATGCCCTTGTAAAAAGTCCCTCTCCAGTTTTCTTGTAGGAAACCTTGAAGTACTGGAAGGCTACTAGAAGGTGACCCCAGAACCTTCTCTTCTCCAGGCTGAACAACCCCAACTCTCTCAGCCTATCTTCATAGGAGAGGTGCTCCAGCCCTCAGATTATCTTTGTGGTACTCCTCTGGACTCGTTCCAACGGCTCCATGTACTTCTTGTGTTGCAGGACCCAGAATTGAAGGCAGTAGTGCAGGTTGGGTCTCACGAGAGCAGAAGGATAGAATCACCTCCCTCGACCTGCTGGCCACGTTTCTTTTGATGCAGCCCAGGATACAGTTGGCTTTCTGGGCTGCAAGCTCTCAATCCATTCTCTGCCCAGCCAATTTTTGTGCTTGCAATTGACTTGACCCATGTACAGGACATTGCCGTCAGTGTTGTTGAATTTCATGAAGTTTGCATGGGACTACCTCTCATGTCTGTCAAGGTCCCTCTGGATGGTATCCCTTTCCTCCAGCGTGTCCACCACACCACACAGCTTGGTGATGTCAGCGAAAGTGCTGAGGGTGCACTCAATCCCATTGTCTATGTAGCCAACAAAGATGTTAAACAGCACTGGCCCTCATACCGACCCCTGAGGGATGCCACTTTTCATTGGTTTCCACTCGGACATCGAGCCGTTGACTGCAACTCTTTGAGTGCAACCATCCAGCCAATTCCTTATCCACCGAGGGTCCATCCACCAAATCCATGTCTCTCCAATTTAGAGACAAGGATATCATGCAGGACAGTGTTAAACACTTTGGACAAGTGCAGATAGATGTCAGTTGCTCTTCCCCTATCCATCAATGCTTTAACCCTGTTATAGAAGGCTACCAAATTAGTCAGGCAGGATTTGCCCTTAGTGAAGCCATGCTGCCTGTCACCAATCACCTCCTTTTTTTACTATGCCTTGTCATACTTGCCAGGAGGATCTGCTCCATGATCTTTCCAGGCAAGGAGGTAAGACTGACTGGCCTGTATTTCCCTGAGTCTTTCTTTTTTGCCTTTTTAAAAATGGGGGCTATGTTTCCCCTTTTCCAGTCCGTGGGAACCTCACTGGACTGTCACAACTTCTCAAATACCATGGATAGTGGCTTAGCAACTTCATCTGCCAGTTCCCTCAGGACCCGCGAGTGCATCATCAGGTCCCATGGACTTGTGCACCTTCAGTTTCTTTAGAAGATCTGAAAGCTGATCTTCTCTACAGTGGGCAGTTCTTCATTCTATCAATCCCTGCCTTTGCCTTCTGTCACTTGGGTGGTGTGGTTATGATACTTGCCAGTGAAGACTGAGGCAAAAGTGTCATTGAGTACCTGAGTCTTCTCCATATTCCAGGTAACCAGATCTCTTGTTTCCTTTCAGAGACGGCCCACATTTTCCCTTGTTCTGCTTTTATAACTGACGTACTTATAGAAACTTGTTGCCCTTGATGTCCCTGGCCAGATTTAATTCTATCAGGGCTTTAGCTCTCCTAACCTGATCCCTAGCTCCTCGAACAATTTTTCTGTATTGCTCCCAGGCTACCTGTCCTTGCTTCCACCCTCTGTAGGCCTTCTTTTTGTGTCTGAGTTGGTCCAGGAGCTCCTTGTTCATCCATGCAGGCCTCCTGGTGTTTTTGCCTGACTTCCTCTTTTTTTGGGATAAGCCGCTCCTGAGCTTGGAGAAGATGGTCTTTAAATATTATTCAGCATTCTTGGACCCCTCTTCCCTCCAGGGCTTTATCCCATCATACTCTTCCAAGCAGATCTCTGAAGAGGACAAAGCCTGCCCTCCTGAAGTCCAGGGTAGTGAGCTTGCTGTGCTCTGCTCACTGCCTTAAGGATCTTGAACTCCACTATTTCATGATCACAACATAGCTGCACTCCAGTCAGTCACTGACATGGAGCATGAAACCTCCTCCTCATCTCCCCTCCCTGTCCTTCCAAAAAAGCCTGTATTCCAACACTCCAGTCATAGGAGCCATCCCACCATGTTTCCGTGATGCCAATAAGATCATAGCCCTGCAGGTGGGCACACATTTCTAACTCCTCTTGTTTATTCCCCATGCTACGTGTGTTTGCATAGAGGTATTTAAGTTGGGCCTCGAAGAAGCTGACTTACTGGCTGGCATGTCTGGAATTCCCTTCTGCTCTTCAGGTGCTCTCAGCTTATCATGGATAAGTCTGATAATATCACCTTCCCCCTTCAAGTCTAATTTAAAGCCCTGTTAATGAGTCCCACTAGCTCATGAGCAAAGACCCTCATCCCCTTTTGAAAAAGGTGAATTCCATCTGGTTCCAGCAAGCCTGGTGCCATGTAAGCCATCCCATTATTGAAAAAAAACAAATTGTGGCAGTGACATCAGCCATGTATTAATAGACTGGACACATCAGTTTCTTCCAGTGTCGCTGCCTGCAAATGGAAGGAGAGAGGAAAAAATAACCAACCATCCCAGGGCCCTAAAGTCTCTTTTGATTGCCCTATGGAACCCATTGTGGCTTCATTGCCACATACATGGAAAAGCAGTAATGTGTAATATTCTGAGGGCCGTACCAGGCTAGGAAGTTTCCTACTGATGTTCTTAACCTGGGCCCCAGGGAGGCAGCAGACTTCCCTAAGAGGAGGGTCTCATGACTTGCTAACATAGACATGTCCTAAATGTGCTTCTGTGCTTTCGGCAGCGAGGAAGGTGACTGTGCAACTAGTGTGCTCCAAGAGCTCCATGTAGGAGGCTAGCCCAGTGTAGCTGTGGCCTCAGTGCAGCTAGCACTGCATGACTGCACTCAGGCTACCATGACACTGCAGTTGAGGACATTGTCCAAATCTGGACCAATTTCAGTCACTGTTTCTGTGTTAGCTAGATTCCAGTTTGCTGCAGATAATACTAGTGCTCTTTATTTACTGCTGCAGTAATAGATTTTGCTTTGAACTACATAAGCAAAGTCCATACTATGTTCAGTTCAGTCTTACAACTATGCTGCAACAATACTATAGCACTATGTCCATTTATTGTACATATATTGCAATACATCTGCTACATCATATTTTAAATTAAGTAATGCTATACTATCTTAGTTTAGGCTTTTCACAATGGGATGCATTTTGGTTAAGTTTAACTATGTAAAAATGCCATCTCTAATCTAAGCTGTGCTCTATAGAGACATGAAGGACGTCTTGGAATGTCGGTTCCAGGATATACATCTAAGGATAGTGTTTAAGGTACATGGAATCAGTCATCTTTTGGCTATTGGGTGAATATAGACAACTCGTCTCAGCAAAAGCCTTAACTTCCAGATGACTAATGTAGTTTAGATGACTCCATACATAGCCTCTAATGAGGCAAAGCTTCCAGTGAACTAAAGAACAACAGAAAGCTCTCAGTCTCTTGAGGAAAGCAACAATAAATACAGTGAGCAAAACAGATTCAAAACAAATACACCTTATGAGTCAAGCCAAACTCTTTTCCAATAAAAAGAAAATTGTGAGGTGGTGAAGCTATATTTGATGGTGGCTTTAGCAAAGCATCTGTCAGACTTTCTCACAGAAAAAAACAGGTGTGCTATACTAAAAACTATGAAAAGGTCTTTGCTAAAGCTAATGATAAACAGCGACGCTTGGTATTGGAAAGGAGTCTGTGGAATCTGTAAGATGAGTGAAGAACACATTGAGAATATGGAACAGTGAGACTTAGTTTAAGTCAAAGTCTGAGTATATCTCACTTAACATACTCAGCTGTAGTTTGACACTTGTATTTCTTTATTTCCTGGTTTCTTTTCTAACCCTCACCCCTCCCAGTACCTGCTTTTTTAAATTGGTACAGAGCTGTCATATCACCTAGGTAGACATGTGTTCCTCTACCACTGTGTCCTGTGCTGTTGCATCCTGTATGAGCACATTTTGTCAAAAAGTGATGTACAGATTGGAAGACATTTAGAAAGGAATGAAATGATCAGGAGGATGAAGGCAATGAGTTCTGAGACAGAATGGGAATGTTATTCTGTGGGTTGTTTTCAAACAAGGCTGAAATCCACTGTAGTCAATGCTAAACTGGTATCAAAATAGATGTTGGTAAATATTTTCCTTTTTGTGAAGCCTTGAAAAAAATTCTAAATTATTAGAAGTGGTAGTAAGAAAATTAAGCTTACTCTTAGTATTCATGCATCAGTTTACACTCCTCTTTTCTTCCTTTTTCTAGTGTTTTTTAAAATTTTATATAATTGCTCCCATATTGATTTCCATTAACTTTACTAGCATGGCAAATCTGAGTCTTCTGGTCCAAATGACCTATATCTGTTTACCATCGATACTATTCCAACTTTAGGTTTCCTGACAACATTTTAATGTGAATTCCAGACATCAGCACAGCACTGCAACATTGATCTGACTGATGCTTAGTAACACAAAAAGTGAACATACACAGATGTTGACCTGTCTTTTCTTTAAACCCCTAAGATATTTTTCTTGTCTAGATAAAATATTGAAATGTAGAGTGTATTTTTCAGAAGACCAAGTGCATTTAGTAAACTCCCCATCTATTTTAAAAATATTTTTTAAATCGTGTTTGGGAAAATAGTTAAGCACATGCTGAAGTTATGTTGACTGAAATTTAAAGCCATGCCATCACATGTCTGATGAAGCTCTTGCTTGCTAGATAGCCACCAACCTGAAACAGTCAATCCCAATACACTGGGTCTCTGCAGTCTCTAACATCTTTGGCTAAGTGCACAGCTATGTTGTTTACTCCCTTGACCGCTTGTTACTCTTCTTGAACTCAAGCTCCCTGTCTGCTTCTCATTCCCAGCTATAAGGACATAAAAATCAACTGTCCCAGGTCAATGGGAGAAGCAATATCTGACCTTTCCTTTCATCTTCTCAGCTCTCAGCAACTTAAGCATGAATCCTTCCATGATTTTAGTGCCATGGGTTGAATTATTCCTGCCTTACTATTGAAATATTCACATCTCTTTGCCTTCTATTCAAAGTACTGTTTGTGGCAATCTGAGACTTTTTTGTTTTGTTTTGTTTTTCTCCTTGTGATAGTTTGATGTGTGGGGGGGTGTTCTGGTGGCAGGGGAGGGGATTTGCTCCCTGTGCCACCAGATCTGAGTCCCATCCCCCCCGGGGGGTTGAGCCAAATCGGCGCCTCTGCGAATTGCCCTATTTAAGTTGAGACAAAGGGGCGGGAAAGGGCTTTTTGCTCAGGAGCGAGGAGAGAGCAGGAGGGCGCTGCCCTCGCTCCCGGCTCCCGGGCCGGGCGGCTGCCCGGGCCCGGGCCGGCGCCATGTGCTCAAGATGGCGCCGGGGAGCCGCATGGGGGACTCGGTAAGCGCCCCGCTCCCGGGGTGCCCGCCGGGCTGAGCTCCCCCAGAGAGGATTAATATCTAAGAGAAAACAACCACAACGACTGGGTCAGCCAAGATGGAGCAGGAGGAGGTGTACTGGAGCTGAGGTTTCCCTTGCAATCGGTGTGAAGATGGCAGGCGGCCCCCCTGCAGCCAGGGTGTACTCGGCGGAGCAGAAATCCACTCGTGGCCCGTGGAGAAACCCACGTCGGAAAGGAGATGCCTGAGCCCGGGAGAGGTCGTGGAGCAGGGGATGCGTGACCAGGTACTGTTAACAATGGGGCATGGAATGCACGACGAGGTCGTGGAGGCATCTGGAATCCGTGGGACGGCCGACGCGAGTGGCAGCAGCTCCCTAAGAGGCCGAGACTGGTAAAGCCCAAACTGGTGCGATCCATGGGGAGGATTGCAATCCTGCGGGCAGGACTCATACTGGAAAAGTTTGGGGACTTTTTCTTCGTGAGTAGGGGATCCACTGAAGCAAGGGAAAAATGGTGTAAAGACTCCTCCTCCTTTAAGAAAGGCGCGGCAGTTAACAGCATGGATGAACTGACCTGCACTCCCCCATTCCCTGTCCCCCTATGCCGCCGGGGGGGAGGTAGAGCCAGGAAGGAAAGAAAATAGGGGGTGGGGAGGTGTTGTTTTAAGATCTGGCCTTGTTTTCTCTTTTCTCCTCTCAAGTAACCGGTTTCGTTCCCTTATGTTTCTTGTTCAGTAACTGTTAATAAATTGTTTTGTTTTATGAAGAAAGCCTGAGTCATGTTTTGCCCGGGACCATGGTTGGTGGGTGCTCCCTCTCGGTTCTTGTCTCGACCCTCAGTCCAAAAACCACGACACTCCTTCCTATATATGTCTTGCAAGTATTTCTCCATCAGCATTGTCTTTTTGACTAACAGCAAAGTTGTCAAAGTAATAATTTGTTTTTACCTGACTTGATGGACCCCTGTAACAAGCACGTTCAGCAAATAGTGGACCTCACATAGCACTGATAAAAGACACAGTGTCTTTATAATGACAACCAGAATTTGTAAGTTGCATGGGTATTTCTAAATACACACTCATTTTTTAACAATGCCTGAAATCAAGGTTCTTTAAGTGGATCATATCCTCATCTGGATGTCATGGTTTAGCCCAGTCGACAATTAATCACCACGCAGCCGCTCACTCACTCTTCCCTCCAGTGGGATGGAGAGGAGAAAATATAACAAAAGGCTTGAGGCTCAAGACAAGGACAAGGAGGGATCACTCTTCAATTATGGTCATGGGCAAAACAGACTCGACTTAGGGGAAAAAAAACTTAATTAATTACCAATTACATCAGAGAGGATAATGAAAAACAAAACTAGATCTTAAAAACACCTTCCCCCCAACCCTTCCCTTCCTCACTCTAACTTCTCCCCCCAGTGGCACAGGGGAATGGGAATGGGGGTTGTGGTTCATTCATCACACGTTGTTTCTGCCACTCCTTCCTCTTCATGAGGAGGACTTCTCACACTCTTCTTCTGCTCCATAGAGGAGTCTCTTCCCATGGGATACAGTTCTCCATGAACTTCTCTGACATGAGTCCTTCCCACGGGATGCAGTCCTTCAGTAACAGATTGCCCCAGTGCGGACTTTCCACAGAGTCATGGCTTCTTTGGGCACAGCCACCTGCTCTGGCACGGGGTCCTCCATGACCGCAGGTCTTCAAGGAGTGCCCCACTGTTAATCTCCAGCTCCAGCACGGTCTTCCCACAGAGTCATGACCTTCTCCAGATGCAACTAACTGTTCTGGTGCAGACTGCTCCACTGTTAATCTCCATGGGCTGCTACCGTCTCACCGTGGGCTACAGGGGAATCTCAGCTCCGGCACACCTCCTCCCCCTCCTTCATCACTGACCTGGTGTCTGCATAGTTGTTTCTCTCACATCTTACTCCTCTCTCTGCTGCAGTCGTTCCAGGACCAACCAGCCTGACAAACCCTGGTGGTACGAGTTCCACCCAGTGGGCGTCCTGGGAGTAGGGAGTTTTGGAGCACTCCAATACATTCTAGGCTGCAGCCCAGCACAGACAGCTGCCTGTGCCTTCCCTCTCTCTTCACTGCAGGTCTGCATGATGGGAATTTCTTTGTCCGTTCTTAAATATGTCATTCACAGAGGTGCTGATTGGTTCAGCCTTGGCCAGAGGCAGGTCTGACTTGGAATCAGAGGAGCTTCTAGCAGCTTCTTACAGGAGATATCCCTGTAGCCCCTTCCTGCTACCAAAATCCCACCACATAAACTCAACACACTGGAGTAATACCAGTCCAGATCATAGAATCATAGAATCATAGAATCGTTAGGGCTGGAAGGGACCTTCAAAGGTCAGCTAGTCCAACCCCCCTGCAAGGAACAGGGATATCTCCAACTAGATCAGGTTGCTCAGGGCCTCATCCAACCTGGCCTTGAACCTCTCCAGGGATGCAGCATCCACCACCTCTCTGGGCAACCTGTTCCAGTGTTCTACAACTCTTAGGGTAAAAAATTTTTTCCTAATATCCAACCTGAATCTACCTCCCTCTATTTTAAAACCATTACCCTTTGTCCTGTCACAACTGGCCTTCCTGAACAGCCTCTCCCCATCTTTCTTGTAGGCCCCCTTGAGGTACTGGAAGACTGCTATAAGGTCACCCCGGAGCCTCCTCTTCTCCAGGCTGAACAGCCCCAACTCTTTCAGCCTGTCCTCATAGGAAAGGTGCTCCAGCCCTCTTATCATCTTTGTGGCCCTCCTCTGGACCCTCTCCAACTGGTCCATGTCCTTCTTATGTTGAGGACTCCAGAACTGGATGCAATACTCCAAGTGAGGTCTCACGAGGGCAGAGTAGAGGGGGAGAATCACCTCCCTCGACCTGCTGGCCACGCTCCTCTTGATGCAGCCCAGGACACGGTTGGCCTTCTGGGCCGCAAGAGCACATTGCCGGCTCATATTGAGCTTCTCGTCCACCAGTACTCCCAAGTCCTTCTCCTCAGGGCTGCTCTCGATCCATTCTCCGCCCAGTCTGTATTTGTGCCTGGGATTGCCACGACCCAGATGTAGGACCTTGCACTTGGCCTGGTTGAACTTCATGAGGTTGGTACGGGCCCACCTCTCCAGCCTGTCGAGGTCCCTCTGGATGGCATCCCTCCCTTCCAGCGTGTCGACAGCACCACACAGCTTGGTGTCATCGGCAAACTTGCTGAGGGTGCATTCCATGCCACTGTCCACGTCACCGACAAAGATGTTGAAGAGGGCCGGGCCCAACACGGACCCCTGAGGGACGCCACTCGTGACCAGTCTCCACTTGGACATCGAGCCGTTGACCACTACTCTCTGAGTGCGGCCATTGAGCCAATTCCTTATCCACCAAGTGGTCCATCCATCAAACCCATGCCTCTCTAGTTTAGAGAGAAGAATGTCGTGCGGGACAGTGTCAAAAGCTTTGCACAAGTCCAGGTAGATGACATCCGTTGGTCGACCCTTGTCCACCGATGCTGTCACCCCATCGTAAAAGGCCACCAAGTTGGTCAGGCACGATCTGCCTTTGGTGAAACCATGTTGGCTGTCACCCACCACCTCCTTGCTCTCCATGTGCCTTAGCATGGTTCCCAGGAGAATCTGCTCCATGACCTTGCCAGGCACAGAGGTGAGGCTGACGGGCCTGTAGTTGCCCGGGTCCTCCTTGTTCCCCTTTTTAAAAATGGGTGTTATGTTTCCCTCTCTTCTAGTCATCGGGGACCTCGCCAGACCGCCACAACTTCTCAAATACAATGGCCAGTGGCTTGGCAACTACATCCGCCAGTTCCTTCAGGACCCGCAGGTGGATCTCATCAGGTCCCATGGACTTGTGCACCTTTAAGTTCCTCAGATGTTCCCGAACCTGCTCTTCAAGTACAGTGGGCGGTGGTTCATCCTCACAGTCCCTGCTAGTTCTTTCCACAGCTTGGGTGGTAAGACAAGAGGCTTTATCAGTGAAGACTGAGGCAAAAAATTCATTGAGTACCTCAGCCTTCTCTATGTCCCGGGTAACCAGAGCACCAGTATCCTTCCGGAGGGCACCTACATTCTCTTTGGATTTCCTTTTGTCCCCTACATACCTATAGAAGCATTTCTTATTGTTTTTTATATCCCTTGCCAAATTCAATTCCTTCAGGGCTTTAGCCTTCCTCACTTGATCCCTGGTCACTCGTACAGCTTCTCTGTATTCCTCCCAGGCTATCTGTCTCCGCTTCCACCCTCTATAGGCTAACCTCTTCATTTTCAGTTGGTCCAGGAGCTCCTTGCTCATCCACGCAGGCCTCCTGGTCTTTTTGCCCGACTTGTTCTTCGTTGGGATGCACCTCTGCTGAGCTTGGAGGAGGTGCTCCTTGAATGTGGACCAACTTTCCTGGGCCCCTCGTCCCTCCAGGGCCGCCTCCCACGGCACTTTGCCCATCAGATCCCTGAAGAGGCCGAAGTCCGCCTTCTTGAAGTCTAGGGTACAGAGCTTGCTGAATGGTTTCCTTGCTGCCCCATGGATCTTGAACTCCACTGTGTCGTGGTCACTGCAGCCAAGGCTGTCCTTAAGTTTCACATCGCCCACCAGTCCCTCCCTGTTGGTGAGCACAAGGTCAAGCATGGCACCTCTCCTTGTCGGCTCCGTACCAACTGTGAACATCTTTCATATCTACATTACATTGTAACCCTCATCAGACATAAAGTTCAAATATATAATATGAATGCATTTAAAAGTGCCTTGTATATACAAATCATAAAATCATAGAATCATAGAATGGTTTGGGTTGGAAGGGACCTTCAAGATCATCTAGTTCCAAGCCCCCAGCCATAGGCAGGGAAACCCTCCACTACACCAGGTTGCCCAAAGTCTCATACAACCTGGCCTTAATCACTTCCAGGGATGGGGCACTTACAACTTCTCTGGGCAACCTGTTCCAGTGCCTCACCACCCTCAGGGTGAACAATTTCTTCCTTAGATCTAATCAAATCTCCGTCTTTCTGTTTAAATCCATTACCCCTTGTCCTATCACTACATGCCCTTGTAAAAAGTCCCTCTCCAGTTTTCTTGTAGGAAACCTTTAAGTACTGGAAGGCTACTAGAAGGTGACTCCAGGTCAGGGGGGAGGGTTCTGGTGGCAGGAGAGGAGATTTGCTCCCTGTGACCTCCCTGATTTTGGAACTGGGTTAGAACTGGTTCTGGCCACTAGATTGGACTCCCATCCCCCTCGGGGTTGAGCCAATCAGCGCCTCTGCGAATTGCCCTATTTAAGTCGAGACAAAGGAACTGGAAAAGGTGCTTTGCCCAGGAGCGAGGAGAGAAGGGAGGAGGGCATTGCCCCTGCTCCCTGGCTCCTGGCCAGGCAGCTACCTGCATCGGGCTGGGCACCACCCACTGAGGATGGCGGCGGTCGAGCTGGCTGGGGAACTCGGGGATCGCCCCACTCCTGGGGTGCCCACTGGGCTGGGTTCATCTGAACTGAGAGAAACAGCCGCATTGACACCAGGTTAGTGAGGATGGAGCGGGAGGAGGTGTGCCGGAGCTGAGTTTCCCTTGCAGCCGGTGGCAAGACGGCAGGCGGCCCCCCTGCAATCAGGACAGCCTTGGTGGAGTAGAGACCCGCTCACAGCTCGTGGAGAGGAGATGCCTGAGCCTGAGGACGGTTGTGTTGGGACGCAGGACAAGGTAGAGAGGCATCTGGAGTCTGTGTGATGACCCACACTGGAGCAAGTGGCAACAACTCCCTAAGAATCCGAGACTGTGGTAAAGCCTGCACTGGAGCAATCTGATGTGGAAGGACTGCATCCTGCAGGATGTGTTGGGGACTCCACAGCTGAATGCAGTATTCCAGGTGGGGTCTCACGCGAGCAGAGTAGAGGGGCAGAATCACTTCCCACGACATGCTGGCCACGCTCCTTTTGATACAGCCCAGGATACGGTTGGCTTTCTCGGCTTCAAGCGCACATTGCCCGCTCATCCACCAGCACTCCCAAGTCCTTTTCCTCAGGGCTGCTCTCAATCCATTCTCCGCCCAGCCTGTACTTGCGCTTAGGATTGGCCCGGCCCATCTTGCACTTGGCCTTGTTGAACTTCATGAGGTTCTCACAGGCCCACCTCTCCAGCCTGTCAAGGTCATCTTGGTGTCATCTGCAAACTTGCTGAGGGTGCACTCGATCCCACTGTCCATGTCTCCAACAAAGATGTTAAATAGCACTGGTCCCAGTACTGACCCCTGAGAAACACCACTCGTCGCTGGCTTCCACCTGGACATTGAACCGTTGACTGCAACTCTTTGAGTTCAACCATCCAGCCAATTCCTAATCCACTGAGTGGTCCATCCATCAAATTCATGTCTCTCCAGTTTAGAGACAAGGATGTCGTGTGGGACAGTATCAAATGCTTTGGATAAGTCCAGGTAGATGACGTCAGTTGCTCTTCCCCTATCCATCAATGCTGTAACCTCATCACAGAACGCCACCAAATAAGTCAGGCAGGATTTACCTTTAGTGAAGCCATGTTGGCTGTCACCAATCACCTCCTTATTTTCTATGTGTCTTAGCATAGTCTCCAGGACGATCTGCTCCATGATCTTGCCAGGCACAGAGGTGAGACTGACTGGCCTGTAGTTCCCTGGGTCTTCTTTTTTTTCCCTTTTTAAAGATGGGGACTGTGTTTCTGCTTTTCCAGTCAGTGGGAACTTCACCAGACTGCAATGACTTCTGAAATATGATGTGTAGCGGCTTATCAACTTCATCTGCCAGTTCCCTCAGGACCCGCAAATGCATCTCATCAGGTCCCATGGACTTGTCCACCTTCAGGTTCTTTAGATGGTCTCGAATAGTTAGATCTCTTCAGACTGATGTCAATTCCACATATCTGATCTTGTATTCTTTTCTCACAGGCAGATGGAAGGCACTGTGGACACATTGGTGGTATCAGAGATACATGGGGACATGGAGAAGAGAGTAATAAACATGGAGACTTTGCAACTTTGGGCATTATTGTTTGTTACAGTGGACCGCACTGGTCTTAGAAGTAGTGTAAGAATTTGAATACCATTTAGAGTAAAATATTTACTCTGAATTGTGACTCAACCGGAAAATTAAACCTAACTTAACTAGTGCTCCTTGTAGTCCCAGGAAAATTTTGTAAAAGTTCTTCAAGGGCTGGTCCTCTATATGACCAAGCCTTCCTCCAATTTCCCTACATGAAACATGTAACTTCTATCACACTTCATAAGCATTATATATTCCTGCCAGAGAGTAAAAAAGAGCTAGAACAATAACTAGCTAGGAAAAGTTAGAATTTCCTCAGTACGTGACTACATGTGACTACATATTTTGACAACAGCTCCACAGATAAAATTCCCAGTTGCTTTCAATGAGATAAGAGTTTTATTCAACATATTTGGCATATTTATTTCACATTTTCAGCATATAGTCATTATGTTCCTTTGTCATTGCTGGCTGTTTCTGACAAAGAGGCAGGTTACTATACAGAGCTACCTGTGTGGTCTCTCAAAGTGCTAAGCTCTATTTTTCCTCATGCTTAGCTGATGAAAAGTCTTTCAACATCTCTCATAATTCGAGGAAATGCCTATCTTGTTCTTCCTCATACTTTGTGCACTGAAGTGAATAATATCTCAATTTTAATTTTTTTTTCTATCACGTTGATTGCACAAGTTCTCCGAGTTCAGTTTTTATCTCCAGCTTCCATCTCTTGTTTGTAGTCTTTAATATTGTACTTAACAAAAATCTACCACAGTCCTAAACATTTCGTTGTGTGATAGTTATAAGAGAAGACTGTAGAAGCGATCTGAACATTTTTTGAACTGCCTTTCCCAGAGGCCTGTGCATTAGGTATGCTTAGGTGTACATACTATGTACATGATTTGCACATACTAGGCCATGATTTGCACATTTTCTGCTTGGAACTGGAAAACTACTGCTCAAGAACTGTGGAAAGAAGGGAGTAATGGTATAAACCTGTGTTAGAGCCTTGGACTTCTTTTGCATGAAGATACGGGAAATACTTGCTGCTTTCACAGAATCACAGAATGTTAGGGATTGGAAGGGACCTCAAAGGATCATCTAGTCCAATCCCCCTGCCGGAGCAGGACCACCTAGATTAGATCACACAACAACGCGTCCAGGTGGGTTTTGAACACCTCCGGAGAAGGAGACTCCACAACCTCTCTGGTCAGGCTGTTCCAGTGTTCTGTTACCCTTACTGGGAAGAAGTTCTTCCTCATGTTTAAGCGGAACCTCCTATGTTCCAGCTTATATCCATTTCCCCTTGTCCTGTCATTGGATGCCACTGAGAAGAGCCTGGCTCCATCCTCATGACAGTCACCCTTACATATTTATAAACATTAATGAGGTCCCCCCTCAGTCTCCTCTTCTCCAAGCTAAAGAGACCCAGCTCCCTCAGCCTTTCCTCATAAGGGACATGCTCCACTTCCTTAATCATCTTTGTGGCCCTGCGCTGGACTCTCTCAAGCAGTTCCTTGTCCTTCTTGAACTGAGGGGCCCACAACTGGACACAATATTCCAGATGCGGCCTCACCAGGACAGAGTAGAGGAGGAGGAGAACCTCTCTCGACATACTAACCACACCCCTTCTAATACACCCCAGGATGCCATTAGCCGCCTTGGCCACAAGGGCACATTGCTGGCTCATGGTCATCCTGCTGTCCACCAGGATGCCCAGGTCCCTTTTCCCTGTGCTGTTCCCCAACAGTTCAGTCCCCAACTTGTACTGGTACCTGGGGGTTGTTCTTACCCAAATGCAAGACTCTCCACTTGCCCTTGTTGTATTTCATTAAATTTCTCCCCGCCCAACTCTCCAGCCTGTCCAGGTCTCTCTGAATGGCAGCACAGCCTTCAGGTGTGTCAGCCATTTCTCCTAGTTTAGTGTCATCAGCAAACTTGCTGACTGTGCACTCTAGTCCCTCATCCAAATCATCGATGAATATGCTGAACAATACAGGTCCCAGTACCGACCCTTGAAGGACTCCACTGGATACAGGCCTCCAACTGGACTCTGTCCCATTGACCACTACTCTTTGGCTTCTATCCTTCAGCCAGTTCACAATCCACCTCACTATCCGATCATCCAGACCACACTTCCTCAGTGTAGCTGTGAGGATGCCGTGGGAGACTGTGTCAAATGCTTTACTGAAGTCAAGATAGACCACATCCACTGCTCTACCATCATCCACCCGCTGGGTGATGTCCTCATAAAAGGCTATCAGGTTTGTCAAGCACAACTTCCCCTTAGTGAAGCCATGTTGACTGCCCCTAATGACCCTCTTATCCTTGATATGCCTAGAGACAGCACCAAGGATAAGTTGTTCCATTATCTTTCCAGGGATGGAGGTGAGGCTGACTGGTCTATAGTTACCTGGTTCTTCCTTCTTGCCCTTTTTGAAGACCGGAGTGACATTTGCTTTCCTCCAGTCCTCAGGCACCTCTCCCGTTCCCCACGATTTAACAAGGATGATGGCGAGTGGCCTGGCAATGACATATGCCAACTCCCTCAGCACCCACAGGGGCATCCCATTAGGACCCATGGATTTATGGATGGCCAGGTTGCTTAACTGGTCACTAACCAAGTTCTCATCAACCAGGGTAGATCCTCCTCTATCCTGACTTCCTCAGGAGCCTCAGAGCTCTAGGGCTCATCAGGATAGCCTCCAGCAGTATAGACTGAGGCAAAGAAGGCATTCAGTAAATCTGTCTTCTTCTTATCCACTGTCACAAGGGCACCCTCCTCATTCACCAGTGGGCCTACATTGCCTCTAGTGTTAGTTTTATCTGCAATGTATTTAAAGAAGCCCTTAGAATCATAGAATCATAGAATGGTTAGGGTTGGAAGGGACCTTAAAGATCACCTAGTTCCAACCCCCCTGCCATGGGCAGGGAAACCCTCCACTACACCAGGTTGCCCAAAGCCTCAGCCAGCCTGGCCTTGAACACTGCCAGGGATGGGGCATCTACAACTTCTCTGGGCAACCTGTTCCACTGCCTCACCAGTCTCAGAGTCAAAAATTTCTTTCTTATATCTAACCTAAATCTGCCCTCTTTCAGTTTAAATCCATTGGCCCTTGTCCTATCACTACATGCCCTTGTAAAAAGTCCTCCTCCAGCTTTCCTGTAGGCCCCCTTTAGGTACTGGAAAGCTGCTATAAGATCACCCCGGAGCCTTCTCTTCTCCAGGCTGAACAGCCCCAATTCTCTCAGCCTGTCTTCATAGCAGAGGTGCTCCAGCCGTCTTATCATCTTCGTGGCCCTCCTCTGGACTCGTTCCAGTAGCTCTATGTCCTTCTTGTGTTGGGGACTCCACAGCTGAACACAGTATTCCAGGTGGGGTCTCACGAGAGCAGAGTAGAGGGGCAGAATCACTTCCCTCGACCTGCTGGCCACGCTCCTTTTGATACAGCCCAGGATACGGTTGGCTTTCTGAGCTGCCAGTGCACATTGCCGGCTCATGTTGAGCTTCTCATCCACCAGCACTCCCAAGTCCTTTTCCTCAGGGCTGCTCTCAATCCATTCTCCGCCCAGCCTGTATTTGTGCTTGGGATTGCCCCGACCCACGTGCGGGACCTTGCACTTGGCCTTGTTGAACTTCAAGAGGTTCTCACAGGCCCATCTCTCCAGCCTGTCAAGGTCCCTCTGGATGGCATCCTTTCCCTCCAGCGTGTCCACAACACCACACAACTTGGTGTCATCTGCAAACTTGCTGAGGGTGCACTCAATCCCACTGTCCATATCTCCAACAAAGATGTTAAATAGCACTGGTCCCAGTACCGACCCCTGAGGAACACCACTCATCGCTGGCCTCCACCTGGACATTGAACCGTTGACCACAACTCTTTGAGTGCGACCATCCAGCCAATTCCTTATCCACCAAGTGGTCCATCCATCAAAACCACATCTTTCCAGTTTAGAGATGAGGATGTCGTGTGGGACAGTATCAAATGCTTTGGATAAGTCCAGGTAGACGATGTCAGTTGCTCTTCCCCTATCCATCAATGCTGTAACCTCATCATAGAAGATCACCAAATTAGTTAGGCAGGATTTGCCCTTGGTGAAGCCATGTTGGCTGTCACCAATCACCTCCTTATTTTCTATGTGCCTTAGCATAGTCACCAGGAGGATCTGCTCCATGATCTTGCCAGGCACAGAGGTGAGACTGACTGGCCTGTAGTTCCCTGGGTCTTCTTTTTTCCCCTTTTTAAAGATGGGGGCTATGTTTCCCTTTTTCCAATCATTGGGAACTTCACCAGATTGCCACGACTTCTGAAATATGATGGATAGTGGCTTAGCAACTTCATCTGCCAGTTCCCTCAGGACCCGCGGATGCACCTCATCAGGTCCCATGGACTTGTCCACCTTCAGGTTCTTTAGATGGTCTCGAACCTGATCTTCTCCTACAGTGGGCGGTTCTTCATTCTCCCAGTCCCTGCCTTTGCCTTCCGTGACTTGGGCCATTCCGCTAGAGCTCTTGCCAGTGAAGACTGAGGCGAAGAAAACATTGAGAACCTCAGCCTTTTCCATATCCCAGGTAGCCAGGTCCCCTGTTTCTTCTGGAGAGGGCCTACATTTTCCCTAGATCTCTTTTTATCACTGACATATCTATAGAAGCCTTTCTTGTTGCCCTTGATGTCCCTAGCTAGATTTAACTCTATCAGGGCTTTGGCTTTCCTAACCTGATCTCTGGTTACTCGGACAATTTCTCTGTATTCTTCCCAGGCTACCTGTCCTTGCTTCCACCCCCTATAGGCTTTCTTTTTGTGCCCAAGTTGATCCAGGAGCTCCTTGTTCATCCATGCTAGGCCTCCTGGTGTTCCTACCTGACTTTCTCTTTGTTGGGATGCACCACTCCTGAGCTTGGAGGAGGTGATCCTTGAATATTAACCAGCTTTCTTGGGCCCCCCTTCCCTCCAGGGCCTCATCCCATTGTATTCTAGCGAGGAGATCCTTGAAGAGGCCAAAGTCTGCTCTCCTGAAATCCCGGGTAGTGAGCTTGCTGTGCACCCTCCTTGCTCCCCTAAGTATCTTGAATTCTACCATTTCATGATCGCTGCAGCCAAGGCTGTCCTTGAGCGTCACGTTCCCCACCAGCCCCTCTTTGTTGGTGAGAACAAGATCCAGCAAAGCACACCTCCTCGTTGGTTCCTCTACCACTTGGAGAAGAAAGTTATCATCCATGCATTCCAGGAACCTCCTGGATTGCCTGTGCCTTGCTGTGTTGTCCCTCCAACAGATACCAGGGTGGTTGAAGTCCCCCATGAGGACCAGGGCTCGTGAACGTGAGGCAGCTCCTATCTGTCTGTAGAGGGCTTCATCCACCCAGTCCTCTTGGTCAAGTGGTCTGTAGCAGACCCCTACTACTATGTCCCCTGTCCATGCTCTGCCTTTAATCCTAACCCATAAGCGCTCAGTCGGGACCTCATTCGTCCCCAGGTGCAGCTCCATGCACTCTAGCTGGTCCTTGACATAGAGGGCAACTCCTCCTCCTCTTCTTCCCTGCCTATCCTTCCTAAAGAGCTTGTACCCTTCTATTCTGACACTCCAGTCATAGGAGTCATCCCACCACGTCTCCGTGATGCCAATAAGATTATATCCCAGCAGGTGCGCATACACTTGTAACTCATCTTGCTTATTCCCCATGCTGCGTGCATTGGCATAAAGGCATTTAAGTTGGGCCCCAGATGAATCTGACTTCCTGGCTGAAGCAGCTGGAATTCCCTCCTTCTGTTCTACAGGTACTTCCAGCATATCTTTATCATTCTTGATATTCCCCCCTTCCCCCTTCAAATCTAGTTTAAAGCCCTGCCAATGAGCCTTGCTAGCTTTTGAGCTAAGTCTCTGGTTCCCCTCTGAGAAAGGCAAGTCCCATCCGTTGCCATCAGACCTGGTTCAGCGAAAGCCTTCCCATGATCAAAGAAACCAAATTTCCGTCGATGGCACCAGCCTTTAAGCCATCTGTTAATCGAGTCTGTTTTTCTGTTCCTTTCTATATTCTTTCCTGCCACTAAAGGGATTGAAGAAAACACTACCTGGGCTCCTGACCCTTCGACCTATCGCCCCAATGCCCTAAAGTCCCTTCTGATGGCCTTTGGACTTCTCTCTGTTAGCTCATCAGTACCGACCTGCATTACCAGTAATGGATAATAATCAGAGGGCCGTACCAGACCAGGGAGTTTCCTAGTGACGTCCCTGACCCGGGCCCCAGGGAGGCAGCAGACTTCCCTGTGGGTTGGGTCCGGTCGACATATTGGCCCCTCTGTTCCCTTCAGAAGGGAATCACCTATGACAATTACCCTCCTTTTTCTTTTAACAGAGGCAGTTAGAAATCGTGGGGCAGACTGACTCCCCTTAGGTAACGCTCCGCGTGGCCCCTTGTCTATATTTTCCTCTTTTGATGAGGTTTTAATGCCAACGGCAGTCCAACCCGGCTTTGGAGACACCTCCAAGCAGGGACAGCCATCACCCTCCCTGTCATCCAGTTCCCCTTGCAGAGCACTGTACCTGTTACATAAGGACACCTGGGGGAGCAAGGGAATTGCCAGGCAATTGCTCTTGCCACACCGAGCAGGGACCTTGTGCCATTGCTCCCTGTCCCCTAATTCCTCACATTCCCTGATCCCCTTCAACCTCTCCACTTCTTCTTTCTGCTCTGCCACAACCAGATTATGGAAGCCATCAATTTCCCTCTCGCTTTTCCTAATTATTCTTAACCTGCTCACCTCCTCCCTGAGCTCCAGCACTTCATCCTGGAGCTGCGCCACCCGGCTTAGCAGGTCATCAACCTGCTCGCACCTCACCCAGCCACCCTCAGGGCTGCTCCCAGCTACGAAGGATAAGCTGTGACATTCCTCACAGCGTGTGATCTGAACACCCACATCCCTTCGAGTGGGTGCTGAAAGCACATTTTTCCTCCTCTGAGTCGCCACCATGACTCCTTGATAAGGTGGAGCACTTCAAAACCTGTCCAAGGAGCTGTAAACTGCAGCAGTTGTCCCCTCGTTAGGCAGGAACAATAGCCTTCCTCAGCTCGTTCTTGGTGGACAACGACTAGTCGCTGCCCTCCCTGAGGCTATTTATAGCCCCGTGACTCACAGCTGTGCTGGCTCCGCCCGGCTCTCGCAGCAGCCCGCCTACGCCGGCACCGCCCCCAACAGCGGCAGATCTGGTCCCGGCTAGAAAATGCTTCCAGAAAGCCCTAGAAAAGAGCTTTTCTTCGGCTTTTTTTCTGCAGCAGCTCTCCCCAGTCGCAGTCTTACCTGCTCTGAAGTGGATCTCTGCAGAAATGACCGTTAGGCACGATGACAGCCCGTTTAAACTTACCACGGGTGTGCTGGCTCCGCCCCGGCTCTCGCAGCAGCCCGCCTACCAAAAGGAAATAATTAAGTGCCCAACGTGGGGCTCGAACCCACAACACTGAGATTAAGAGTCTCATGCTCTACCGACTGAGGTAGCCGGGCTCCATTTCTGTTGTCCTTGACCTTTCTTGTAAGGTTTAATTCCAAGGAGGCCTTAGCTTTCCTAGTTGCCTCCCTACATCCTCTGACAGCAGACCTATATTCCTCCCAAGCGGCCTGCCCTTCCTTCTATGATCTGTACACTCTCTTTTTCCACTTGAGTTTGCCCAACAGTTCCCCATTTAACCATGCAGGCCTCTTGGTGCTCTTTCTTGACTTCCTACCTGTTGGGATGCACCGGTCTTGAGCTCGGAAGAAGAGGTCCTTGAAGGCTAACCAACTATCTTGAGCCCCTTTACCTTCCAGTACTCCCATAGGATTTCTCCTAGCAATTGTTTGAAAAGATCAAAGTTGGCCTTACTGAAGTCCAGGGTTCTAGTTCTGCTAGGTATTTTTGATCAAAATCACATGAATATCTGGTCATCTATTTCTCTGTAATTACTGGAGATGGGAGAATCCATCCAGGATAAATACGTATTAAAGTGAGAGATAGCTTGAAATAAAGCAATACTAAGGGAGAGAAGGCAGTTCCTGAGGGCTGGATAATCAGTGAAGGAAACCCTGACAGCAATAACAAGAGAGAAGGCAGTGATCTAGAAGATACAGAGTGTTTCTGGAAGACATAGAGAACAGGCTAGAGGGTAGTCATGGAGGAGGATTGTTCAGATCTGGGGAAAATTTGGAGATAGCAATAGGCTTTTGTGAAGAAAACCAATAAGTCAGAGATGACACTAAGGAGCAGAGCACAAACAGTATTGAAGCCAGGCTGAGTAGAACAGCCATGCACAAGGGAAGTCACAATTTTTTTTTGGTAAACAAAGAAAGAATAGTAAATATGGCATGTAAGGGTAGGTAACTGAGACCCCCTTGGTAATGCAAGAACTTGCAGAGATAGTTGATGTCATCAGAGTTAGTATGATGGGTGAGATTAGACATAAGGACAAAATGGAAAAGTAGAGGGAAGAAGACTAAGAAGAACAAAGGATGAGAAAACCCCTAAATGTTAAAAATGACAAATGAAGATCACAAACTGCATTTAATCGACCTTTGCATTTGAAGGGTAGTGTTAAACCACAGTAGCCAGAGAGAAGTCAGATAGGAAGGAATTAGGTGTGAGGACCTACTCAGACGCTCTGGGGGTTGCTATTCTGCACTTAAATGTACAAAGGGCAAAGGAAGTAATGGGGTAACCACCGTTCACCAAATAAGTCTGTGCTCTTCCCCTGTAGCCAACCTCTGCACCAGCAGAGGGAAAAGACGTGTAAGAATGGTATGAAATGGTATGAAATGAATGGTATGAAATTGCCCAAACAAGACTTTATGCATGCTCACAAGATCTTTTTTTTCTCAGACAGTAACCCTTGGGCAGGTAAAAACTTTGGCAAAAGGGAGTGCATTGTAATTCTGACTTCTCTTAATTAATGAAGAGGAAGATATGATATATCTGGAGCTGTAGGATGTAGATCCCTGATTATGCTATCATTCATTTTTAGTTGTTCCATCTCAAGATTATTTATCTCATTTCCTCAGGATTCTCTACTCTAAATTCAGCTGTTAACAGGACTGATTGCTCTGAGCAATAAGAAAAACTACCAGACATTTCACACTCAGAACACATTACATATCTGTAGTTGAAAATTTGTGTTTGGAAAACTCAGTCCTGTTTATAGTAAAATTCCCACTGTTTCAAATTTCTTCTTTCACATTTTAGCTTCCTAAGTCATGATACAACTATGTTTTATGATCCTGTTCTCTCTTATAGATTGGATGTATATATGGAATCACGAGTGAGACCTAGAGGGATGGAGAATTGCCTTAAATCTGCTTGTCTGAGCACACAATAATTTTGCTTCTTAATCATAGTCTATGT
The DNA here is from genome assembly GCF_009769465.1 of Tauraco erythrolophus. Classification (NCBI taxonomy): domain Eukaryota; kingdom Metazoa; phylum Chordata; class Aves; order Musophagiformes; family Musophagidae; genus Tauraco; species Tauraco erythrolophus. The sequence goes on along the minus strand of NC_141465.1, from coordinate 115,921,281 downwards.
AAATTATAGCACTTTAGGACTTGATTATGTATCATTCAAGTTAGGAAAGGAAATTCACTACATATCATTGTTATAATTTGTTTTTAATTTTCCAAGCATTACTCCTTCAGATTCATTTGCTTCATGCATGTTCTCAAAGTAAAGTCAGCCCTCCTTCCTTCCTTCCTTCCTTCCTTCCTTCCTTCCTTCCTTCCTTCCTTCCTTCCTTCCTTCCTTCCTTCCTTCCTTCCTTCCTTCCTTCCTTCCTTCCTTCCTTCCTTCCTTCCTTCCTTCCTTCCTTCCTTCCTTCCTTCCTTCCTTCCTTCCTTCCTTCCTTCCTTCCTTCTCTTCCTTCCTATTCCTTCTCATTTCCACACACTATCTAGGTCCTCCTTATCTGACTCTAAGGCTAAGAGAGGCCAGGCGTGGATGCAGAGGACACCTGCTGTTCTGCACACCCATGTGTCACAAGTCACCATTTAGCCCTGCACCCTGGCACTGGCCGTAAAACAGTAACGACAGTGTAAGCTTATTATAAGAAAGTCCTAAACAGTATCTTTTGGCTTTTCTTATTCCAGATTCAAAAGAAAACTCATCTCAACTCGAAGAGCATAAAAGAGTCAAGTGATGGCTGTGGTGGAGGTTGCAATTTTTGGAAATTGTAAAAGCTGGGATGCTGGTTTTGGAAAGAAAGAAAGAGAGAGGTTTCCACAATAGCAACATGGCATTTAACTTAATTAGTCAATGAGAGAAAGATAAAAAACCTCTCAAAGGAAACATGCAAATAAAGAGAACTTCTCTAAATGATTAAGGTTTCACAGATAGAAAAAGGTTTCTTGCATGGGAAGGGACACTGCCACAAATGAAATATTTCCAAATTCTGTATTGAAAACCTTGGCAGAGCTGCTGTTGTGTGTAGCACATGTGTGCATACCAAGGGACAGGGCCTGAAAGCAGCAGCAAGGCATGGCTGCAGATCCTGTCCTTGCTCTTTGAGGCACTCCAAGTCAGAGCAGTTGGCATGAAATGGACCTGCTCCCTGTGTGCTCTTGCCGGAGATGGCTGGGGTCATGGAGAGTTACAATAGGTCCCTCAGGGGCTGTAGATGCACATATACTTCCTATGGTCTCTGGGAACATCCCTGAGGAATTTACCTTTGGGGAATAGTCTCTTAGTGGGATCAACCCATCAGTGCTGCCAGCTCAGGACTGTGCCTAACAGCACTTTCAAAACCACAGTTAATAACTGGTAGACAGCCTTCAGCAGCCAAAGATATATTTTGGAAAGAAATACATGCAAACACACACACTTAATTTTCTTTAGAATACAAAAATACTACATAGGACAGGTTTAGCATCTTAGATGGTTATCAAGCAAGAGCTAATTCTTTCACCAAAGCAGCTAAATAAAGACTTTGATATGTGCCGCGTTATTGATGATTCAGTGAGAGACTGAGCCTTTGAAGTCTGTCACCAGCTTTGAATCCTGAGAAGTCTGTTTCTGTCCATGTCACTGCCACCCACATATGTCTATGCGTCTGCGTCTGTCTGTGGTTTTGCTTTAAATTGTCAGTTTTCCTCACGGCAATCAATGCATCATCATCAAGACTCTGCAGTGAGCAGCATGGAGAGCTATGAATAGCCATATCCTGGGGAGCTGCACACTGAGTGTCAATGAAGGGAACAAGAACATCTGCACCTTTGCATTGCAACTAGCCCTATAAATGGAAAGAGATTTGCAATAGAGAAAGCCAAATTATGGAATCAATGCACCAGGCACTTGAGCTGTGCTTGTGTCTTTGGTCAGAAGCTTTTCAGCATTGCTCCACTGTAGAGAAAAGCCTGAGTATGTCAGCAGGAATAGTAACTGGTCATTGGTATCAGCAAATATCATCTCGTATTCTGCACCTTTTGCTCACAAACTTTTAAGGAAGGCAAATCTACTTATGTTCATTTTGCAGACAAAGAATTGAGCTTGAACTATTTCAGTGGTTGCACATAGCATCTTTCAGTCTTTTTTAAGATAATACAAAATTTGCGTGAAACTAACTAGACGTACTCAAGTAGTTCCACACTGATACATTAAGTGCTATTTTAACCCTTAAGAGACTTTAAAAATATTTATGAAGATAAAAATACATTGAGATGTTAATATGCAGATATGATACAGGCTAATTTTTGTCTTGTCACAAGATATAGTTAATTTTATTTGCCATATTTTTGTAATTCTGATTTGCTAGAGCCATAAAATAAAATTTGCATTGGAAATCTTATCCTGAACTTGGTAAAGTTAGCAAAGCCACAAACTCATTTAGGAGGATGGGAAATGCAACTCTTCACACTGATTATTGGGGTCTTCTGACTGAAAGCATAGAATTTGAGGGTGTGAAAACCAAATACACTTCCAGATTTCAGAGTAGGAAATCTGGAGTGGGCTTTAGGCCAACTAATGTCATCACTTCATTAGCATCTGTGTTTTAGTTACTTGAATAAGCTGTGTTTACCAGTACAAGTTGGGGACTGAACTGTTGGGGAACAGCACAGGGAAAAGGGACCTGGGCGTCCTGGTGGACAGCAGGATGACCATGAGCCAGCAATGTGCCCTTGTGGCCAAGGCGGCTAATGGCATCCTGGGGTGTATTAGAAGGGGTGTGGTTAGTAGGTCGAGAGAGGTTCTCCTCCCCCTCTACTCTGTCCTGGTGAGGCCGCATCTGGAATATTGTGTCCAGTTGTGGGCCCCTCAGTTCAAGAAGGACAAGGAACTGCTTGAGAGAGTCCAGCGCAGGGCCACAAAGATGATTAAGAGAGTGGAGCATCTCCCTTATGAGGAAAGGCTGAAGGAGCTGGGTCTCTTTAGCTTGGAGAAGAGGAGACTGAGGGGGGACCTTGTTAGTGTTTATAAATATGTAAGGGTGACTGTCATGAGGATGGAGCCAGCCTCTTCTCAGTGGCATCTGTCTCGGTTTGAAAAAAAAAAAACAGAGGTCTGCTAAGGAAGGCAGGAGCCTCCCTCGAAATGGAAAATGTAAACCCCCTCCCTCCGAATTACTAAAATTTTGAAATTAAGGGGCTCTCAGGCAAAGATATGGGAGTAGGAATAACAGTTCTTTACTAGGAAGATTAAAGAGAAGGAAAAACAACAATAACAACAACAACAACAACAACCACCCAAATGCAATAGTACACAAAAGGGAAAAAAAACCCCAAAAAACCAAACCAACCACTGACAGAGTCAGAATATGACCTGGCACCCTGCTGGTCAGGGTGCTGGCAGCAGTCTGATCAAACGGTGGCTGCGGTCCTCCTGCAACGGCAGCCGTGGCTCCGCAGAAGCAGTGATCCTGCCGAAGGGCGCGGGCCCCCTGCGAAGGGCCGGCGGTGCCGCAGATGGCCCGGTCTTCCTTTGGGAACCCGTCGGAGAAGAAGGAAAAAGAACGCTCCTCTGGGGTGTCAACGCCGGCTGGCCCAGGCCTCCCAGGTCTGGGAGGAAGGCACGCAGCAAACCTCCAGTGGCTGCTCTGTCCCAACTAGTCCAGCAGCAGCCAGAAGTGCCCGTCTGTCTCCTCCGGTGACTGCCAGAGCCCGACCCCTGCCGCCGCCGCCGCTTTCCCGCGCGCGGGTGCCGTCGTGAGGCGCCCCTCCCCTCCCGGCTGGTGCATCTCACATGGGGCTGATGTTGTTCTGGGAGCATGGCAGATCCTTGATTGCCCATCAAACAGAGATGGCTCCTGGAGAGAGTGATCCATGAGTCCTGGGCAAGGCATTGATGGCCCATTAACAGAAAACAGTCTGGGAGGAGGAGGCAAGGGAAACATTGCCCCACCTGGTCTCAACAGCTCATGAAGATGATGATAGAATACATACTTTTGGGCACATCTTACATCGTAACCTAGGACAGCATCCAATGAAAGGACAAGGGAAAATGGATATCAACTGGAACATAGGAGGTTCCGCTTAAACATGAGGAAGAACTTCCCAGTAAGGGTAACAGAACACTGGAACAGGCTGCCCAGAGAGGTTGTGGAGTCTCCTTCTCTGGAGATGTTCAAAACCCACCTGGACGCGTTGTTGTGTGATCTAATCTAGGTGGTCCTGCTCCGGCAGGAGGATTGGACTAGATGATCCTTTGAGGTCCCTTCCAATCCCTAACATTCTGTGATTCTGTGATTCTGTGATTAAGTGCTTGATTCTGCAAACAGATTTTCCCTTTAGAGGCTTTCAAGGGCCTGTGTCTTTCTCTACATGGGTAGGACTAAGAGCTCAGAACACAAGTGTGATTTAAGTGTCCAGGTTGGTGCTACTGTCCGCTCACCATAACTAGAGCTTTCACAGCGATACACAGAGTGCAAACTCTAGGACAGCAGATGACTATGTTGGTCTCAAAGGAGAGTCTAGTACTACAAAACACCCTTATGACAGCATCTTTGAGATTTGACTTAGACGGATGATAACACAGTCCTCAGGGGTGGTTTATTCTTCAGAGCCCATTCTAATGCAGTACCTAATGTCTGCTGTCTGCTGAGGCTGGTCAGCTCTTTTCCTAATTGTTTCTGGCTTACTTCAAGTTACACCAGGTGAAATGCTGGGGAAGATCTCTTGAGACATTTCAGTACACTCATGAGGAACTGAAAACTATGGACAAAAGAAGGTACTTCACAAGTGAAGGCTATGAAAGGAGAGTCCTTTATTTAAAGATCACAGGCACAGAAGACACCTAAATGTAAATGTACCAATACCTGACATCAGTGTGACTGGATAACATAAATGGATCAGTTTTTCTGTCAAGAGAATTCCTCCTTTTTAATACTTTTTCACTGAGTTAAAATAATATTATAGCTCCTTATAAATGTAAGGATTTGCAAGCATTGAGGTAATGGAATAATTTAGTTTGAGCTGCTATTGCAGTATTATGTAAAAGGTCATCTTTTATTACAGTAAAATCTGAAGAAGACACTCTGACTCCTTAAAGACTATTTTCGAAAATACACATGGTCTAAGGCATTGTCTTACATGCAGTGTTTAGGTATTCTTTTTTATTTTGGGCATTCACGATTAGGGACACCAGGATGAAAGCAGGATCTATGTTTCTTAATTGTTCATCTGTTCCTGCCACTTACTGGCTTTGCTGTGCAGTCTCATAACAAAGTTTGCATTAAGCCCCCAGAAAACTATTTATACACCATTATTCGGCTAAGAACCATACCCTGTCTTGGTTTTCTTACCCCAAATCTACCAGGTTTCCTGTAAATAGGTTCACAGTCTCGGAAAAGCGAGCACTGGGGTACTTTTTATCCTCCGAATGGCATCGTGTGCAGTCATTCCTATCCACACAGAGAAACAGCAACACTTATGTTGTTAACTAACCATTGTTCTTTTTAAAGCAATTTCTTTTATACAGCAGAAAATTATGGTGTCACTAGCCAGAAAGTGCCAGAACAGGGAGTCCTCAAAACAGTCAAGGATATGGGTATAGGTGCTGGTGGGTGTCACCAGTGGCATCTTCTCTGGACAGAGCAGTCCCATATACGGAGATTGTATGGGCTATTGATTCAGCAATTTTTCATACAAACTTTGAGGTTGATGGGTAAGGCATTAAACATTAGCCTTGGTATGAATGACTTCTACTGGAGAAAAACAGAAGAACATCATGGAAAATGCAGCCTCAGAGAGGCTGTTCCTTACATTTGGCAGCAGGTCCAGGTTTACCTGCATGTGCTGGTTGCTTTGCCTGAGGTCCATGGTACTGAATAGTGGTTGCATGGCAGCTTAAATTCCTCTTAGCTGGTGCTTTCATGGCCCCCAGATGCCAGAGGCTGCTCCCTTTAACATGATCACAACTCTGAGAGTGTGGCCTAGTTCACTCCTGAATGTTATGGTGCTTAGCAGATCCTGACCAGGTTTGGCTGAGGGAGATCAACCACATCCTCATCTTCAGCCTAGGATGCATCAGCAGAGTGATGCAAGGCAACTAGACCCTCCAAAGTACATAACAATGTCACAGTAACCACTGTAGAAATGGAAGTGTGTTGAGGGAATATTGATGACTTAGCTGGTCCTTAAGTTTTAGATCCCTGATGAGCCACTCACTAAAAGCCTAAATTCTCCATATAGCCAAAGGAGTATGCTTGGCACACAGGCAGCTACTTCAGGCAACAGATCCACAAGTAAAACTCACAGAATCCTTCTCTACAGAGATTCTTCCATACTCCCTGAAGACTTTTCCACAGAATGAGTCAGTAATATCTGTTCCCATTTTAGTTATTATTGGACAAAATTTGTCCTTAGGATTCTTGGGATGCATATTTCCACTTTAAAATAAAACATTACTACTTTAAAAGATTGAAAATAGTGTACTTATTGTAAAACATGTTTTACTATTGAGTAACATCTCTTTTTACCTGTTAGGAAAACCTGTTCATAAAAACTTGTAAAAACTTGCAGTAAATCTAACACTTATCTGAAAAGACAGTATCTTATTTAGTCACAAGCCTACAGATAGTCAATATTAAAAAAAATAGAACAAAACATGGCTTCTTTAAGTTTCCTGAGCAGAATAGAGCGCAAGTAAGTACTTGGAAAGACCGTAAATCTCTCAAAGCCACTGCTGCAATTTACTCACGAAATATCTCCTCCTTGTGAGGATGCTCAGGTACTGTGGTTTAAAGCAGTCTGAGATGATAACCAAGAGAGAGAGTGACTATAATACAGTTGGTGACAAGCTGTCCATCATTTTAACAGAAGGCAAGTACTTCCCATTTAGTTGAGCGGAGATCCAGGAAACTCCAAAGTACTCTATGTGCCATGGGCCTATTCCTCAGTTTTTGTCACAGTGTGACTGAAGAAAAACTGATTTGGACCTGTGCCTGTGCTTCACTAGCCAGAGACAGGCTGGAGAAGAAGCAGCGATGAGCCAGCTTCTCCAGCTCAGTATCACAGGCAAATTCACCTGTAATGGGAAACCCAGAAATTCCACTTCATAGTTGTATTTATTCATTCACTGTTAAGCATTTGTCATTCTCATACATTTTGGTTTGCTGAGATAGCTTTCAGAAGAAGCCATAGTCTTGACCACATTTAGTGCTAAATCATCTTGTCCAGAAGTGGTTGCATAGCACTCAGCTTAACAAGCCCTTATGTAAGGGCGGATAAATTTTAAGTGTTCACATAGCAGCTAGGAAATCCTGAGATGTTCAAAAGCTGTGGAGACCCTTTCTGATAACACAGAGGACAGAAAGTCACAGGAAAAGATGTTGCTTTCTCTACTGGACTACTCTGAGATTCTCACAGGGTCACAGATGGCTCAGACTGGGAGAGAGCTCAGGAGGTCTCTGCTGCGACCTACTGCACACAGCAGGTCAGCTCTGAGGTCAGACCAGGCTGCTTAGGGCTTCATCCAGTTGGTGCTTGAAGACCTCTAAGGACAGAGACTCCATCACTTCCCTGGGCAATCTGTGTCTCTGCCTGACTGTCCTCATGAGGAAAAAGTTTCTCCTTACATCCCAGCTGAAATTCTCATGTTTCATCCATTGTGTCTCTTCTTCCCACCATGCACCACTGTGAAGAGCCTGTCTTCATCACCCTGATGTCCCCCCTGTAGGTGCTGAGGACTGCTGTTAGGTCCCCTGAAGCCATGTCTGCTCCAGGCTGAACAAACTCAGCTCCTCTAGCCTCTCCTCAAGGAGCTCTGGGTGGAAGCAAGGAGAGGAAGTGGGAAGGTAACGGTTGGTCCATACTATGGGGACAGTGTGCTGCCAGGGTCTCTTGTTGTGCTCTGAAGCAGAAGAGAATGAGCTTTGCTCAAAGGTTAATGGCATGGTCAGACCTTACGTTTTTTACTGACAAACCGCTTCTTGAAGTAGAACTTCACAAAGTATAAGACCTACACTAAAGCACACCTCTAGCAAGGAGCTGGAGGGAGATTTAGTCACTTCATGCTTCTGTAAAATTGTTTTAATAAACCTGGAAGTTTATCAAGCATTTAGGAAAGTTAGAAAAAACAGTTCAGTGCAACAAAACTGTACTGCTATAGCTAAAAATATATTTTTAAATGAATACTGCATTTTTAAATTAAGAAATTGGACAAAGTCCTACAGAACCCTGTTTCAGGTTTGGCATTAAGCCTGCAAAAATACTTATTATGGTCAGTCTCTGCTACTGAAACATTTATTATGGCTGGATGTAGGCAGGCTTGGTCAATGTGAAAGATGCTTCTAATCTCCTTTGCTCTTGATGAGTATGTTTTTCACTATGTTCCAATTCAGTAGAGTCTGTCTCGCTGCAGAACAAGCTCCCCACCCCCACCTCATCAGATTTTATTACTTAACTCACAGATTCGTATGAAAGCTATTTTTGTTCCTAGCAGGGTGCAAAGAATGTTAAAAAGTCTTTTTTTTTTTTTTTTTTTAGATAATTACTATGTTGGTGTTACTTGTCTGCATTTTATTTGGGATATGCTTAAATTTATAAGTTGATAAAAGCGAATTTTCTGTTTGATCATTAAATGGTATGAAAATTGGTGAAGTAAGACCACAAAAAAAAAGGCAACATAAACATCTGATACTGCTGGAAAAAAATGCCTTTGGAAAAGTTAAGACTAAAAGAATATCTTATAATGATTTCCTCTATGGGACCGGAGACTGAAATAGATCTTATAACCTCTTGTCATCATTTAGGCAAGGTTCTAATTACTGTGTGCCATGTTGATCTATTAGGCACTGTACCACAGCTTGTGATGTAGTTTGTATTAAGAAGTCTAGCTTTCCTTAATTGAAGCGAAGTACCTTAGGCTTAGTTAGTTGCTGCTTCATGAATGAAACCTTGTGTAGTCATTTACTGCATGCTTCAGATCCCGTTGCCTTGCCCAGAGGAAATAAGTCAACTCACAATTGTTTGAGATGTTGCTGGATACAGTGTATATAGCTTTATATTTTGAGAAACAGACACAAATGAAACAAAGCTATAGTATCTCCTCTGACTTTGCCTAAAGCTTCCTATTTGTTCACAACACAAAATGAAATTTCTGAGTATTCAACTCTTTTTTTCTTGTGCTGTTTTCTGTGTGGCTTCTTCTGAGGGTAAGAAAAGGAACTGACTGTTTATGTGCCTGTTGTTACGCTGATGGTTTTCCATATTCTGTTCCTTTTTTATCTTGTTACACTGCAAGATGTTTGGAGCAGGAAACTATCATTAATTTGAACAGTGCATCTCACAATGACACTGCTACTCGTGGGAACAGCTGGACATTACTGCAAGTCCAATACAAAGAACATTCATCCAGTGTCATTAATTAAAAGAAAAAGAGAACTACTGAAGTTCAAAACTAGCTTTAATACATATGCCAGAATTAATCTCTTAAAAACTATTTGGAAAAAAGTATCAAGAAAGGTAATGATCTATTTAATGTCAAAAACCACTTACGTTGATGGTTCTACCTACTATAGTTTATGGAATTGTCCCTCTTTCAGCCCCTGTCCTTGCCCTTGGCTTTGGGTTCTCAGGACGAGCATGTGATGCCACAAAGGCCACTGGGAGCATGAAGAACTGTGACAGCAAGCACTTCGCTCAATCCATGCGGCTGGAGTGTGCCTGGCACACATGGGAGCATTGGGGACTTCAGATACCCAATTCTAAACTCCTCACTGGACATGTTTGAAGGAAGACTTATTTTTCAAAGTGTTATAAATTTGTCACATCTTAGCGTTTGTTTCTATAGCAACAGTTAAATCATAAAATCAGTATACACAAAATAAAATGTTTACTTTTACTTTAGAAGGATGTTTTCTAATGCTTGCAAGAATATAGAGAAGGTGGACTATAAAAACCATTATATACTACAAAGCTCTGACATGTAGATCACAAATTACTCCTTAAAAGTTGAATTGCTCTTGGTTTCAAATGATCTGCATGAAAGCACAGTAATTATTAAAACAGCATCTGTGTTTGAGTGAAAGGTAGCTTCTCTGAGATATGTTTTGAGTGCCAAAAAGAGTTGTGTATAAACCCAGAGGTTTGTTTGTTGGTTTTTTTTCCCAACTTTCAGGCACATGCAGCACATTATTTTGATTAGTCAGCTTATGTGGTTGAGGGTAATTTTTTAGGCCGATCCTTCCAGCTTTTCTTTTCTAATTAAAGCAGGCCCATTTAAGCTGGCTGCATAACCGTTTCAAAGTTTCATAAATGGGTACACACATGCACAGGCACACAGGTCCACACACAGTCCTCCATGGTTTCAGGAACTCTCCGATAGTAAATATCACTTAACTTCCCACATTGTTAACCTTTAATTATCAAGATTTCCTCAGGAATTCCCATGAATTACTATTGAAATTTCATGTATTCACTGATACACAATGAATTCTTACATGTCTTTTGTAGTGAATCTTACGTTTCACTCTTGAATCCTGCATGTCAGCCACTTCTAATCAGAATGCAAAACATCTGACCAATTTTAGCAGAGCTGATTGAGCAATCAATGTGAAACAACACAGGCAAATTCACATCATCCCTTCTTCCTTTTGTGAGCCTGAGAAGGAAAGAGTTAATGAACAGCCCTGTGTTTTTCTAAAGGAAAGGAAGAAGGGACCTAAAAAAGATCTCTAAGTGACAGTGCAGGAGGGCATGATGTTGACTTGTTATGCTTCTAAGCAATGTAATTTAATACAAGAAGAAGACGCCCTTTGTCTGGTTGTGACCATCAATATTTCTGACACAAATACAGACTTTACACAACAAAACAGTTTGCTCCCAATTTTAGATTAAAAAGTATTATCAAATAAAAGAGTGGGTTTAGCAATTACACAGCATCTAGAATCTTACATCAGAAATAGAAATAACCCAGATTCAGAAATAACTTGCAGGCACATCAGTCAATCAAATAAGGGTGCTACTGAAAAAAGGTCTAAATATCTTAGTCACAACAAAGACAACTATTTTCAGAGAGGGCTCTGCAGATGCACATTCTGTTTGCAGCTGCAGTCCAGCCCTAAAAAGAGAGGTCGACTGAGTTTGGAGGGAATCCAGCATGAGGATCTGAATGAGCTCAGCAGCCTAACCCTCCAGCTGAGTATAAGCAACTCAAGTCAGATCAAGACTTTAGTCCACTTCAGCCATCAGGGAAGTTTAGAGGTGCCTCGGCTGTACATCTGAGCCATAAATCAATTTCCATTTGGGTCAGCAGAGCAAAAACATGTGTTGTTTGTTCTCTTGCTGCCACTGTTCAGAGCAGCTCTAAAGAAGGGATATGGGTTAATGCTCAAGGGTTAAATGGTGTAAAAGACAGTATTTTTAATCAGCTGAATCATACAAGGTGATGCTTGAAGTCCTCTTGGATGCATTCAGTAGCTGGTGAACGCAGGTACTAGTGAGAATCTGTGGGCCAGTTCCTCACTCAGACCAGCCGCAGAGCTGAATGGTAGTGTCCGAGATTTAAAAAAAAAAAAAAAAGTTAAAAATATAGAATATATAATTTAAAAGTTTAAATTTTGCTGTTGACAGGCATATAGATAACCTCATGGAAGCTCTGCTCAGGTGAACTGACCTTGTCAGCTGACTACCGTGTCACCCTAGCAGATCTTTCGCAGGCAAAAACAATGATAACCCAATGGTGCAATATTTTCATGGGGAGAAAATGCAGAGTGTTATAGGACTTTATCATGCAGTACAGAGAGGATAACAAGGACAGGCAGGATACTGAAGTTAGTTGAATTAAACCAGAGGTGAGGTACACAATTTTTGAAGGGGGAAGAAGATTAAATACATGGTCACATTATCAATGAGAATGGTGAATTCTCCATCTCCTGGTGTTTTCAAACTGAGCTGGAAGCTCGGTTTTTTGGAAGCTGACCAGGTTTGAAGGGAATCCAGCATGAGGATCTGAATGAGCTGGACAGCCTAACCCTCCAGTTGAGTATGAGCAACTCGAGTCAGATCAACTGACCTGGAAACCTTGGTAGCTGTTGGACTTCCTGCAAGTGTATCTGAAACACCACAGTGTATGATTTAATGACTCCTTCTGGCCTTTGTCTCAGTGGGGTGTGAGTCTATGAACAGAGCAGTGGGGATCGACTTCCAGGAGCACATGACAGAAGGAACCTGCCTGTAGGCTACAGGCTGCTCCTGCTATAAATAAAGACAAGGCTGCCCTTAGTAAAGGGAATCTGAGGACCAGGGAAGTTGGGGACACGCTGCAGGACAGATTTCTTTGACAATTTTTAGAGTGAGAAACAGCTGAATGCAAGGTCCTTTCCTCTTACTGCTTGGATGATTGTGTCATATTGCCTTAAGCCTTTTGCATCTCACTGTTGGTGAAGGCTAACAGTGATGCCCTACATGGGTTTGCTGTGTGAGGATATCTCTTTGCTTCAATTTAAGCACATCTTTTACACTCGGTTAAAAAAAAAAAAAAAAGCATACTCTACTTCCCTGAATTCCTTTGAGATTCTGTGGACTTTCAAGGAATTTATTACATCTTCCTTCACCTGATGAAATATCTGCTGTTGTGAGGGAGATGTCTTTTCCCCAAAGAATGAATCCAGATTAGCCCAATAGGAATGGAGCATTTCAGTAGGAGAGCCCTATATGACTAGGTGGATCTGGATGGCCTGTTTTCACAGGGATGCTCTGATTCCCCTGTGTGCCAGGCAGAATTTCTATTAGAATGATCTGTGACTCTTACCTATGCATAAATATGGGGCATACATTTTGATGAATGATTTGTTAACTACTAATCTGTGCACCTCTCATCTACTGCTGTCTTCTTGGAGTGATTACTGCTGATCTTTCAATTATACATACATGTTACAGGTGTTCCTGGGATCACAGAACAGCCATAGACAAAGCTCTTACCCACAGACCATTATAATTTTATAATTCAGAAGAGTGGTAGATGCACTTTTGCCGCATCTCATGGCATTTGAGGAAGAATTTAGTCTCCCTGAGGCTAAGGAATGACTCACGGTTCCCTGCTGGAGGAACTTGCTGCTGTTGGGTCACAGATTTAGGATGGTGTAGCACAGTTGAGATCCCTGGTATGTAGGAAATACCAGACAAGATGTGGCTGCAAGAGCAAAATAAGAGTCATAAAAACGGGAACTCAAATCTAAGCATGGATCAGGGAGGAGAAGATTTGCATAAGGGTGTTAAGGTGAAGTTCATAAACTCCTAACTGGGTTCATAACACTGGCTTTCATTGGAATTATTCATTCAAACAAGCATACTATCATAAACAAAGCCTGGAGAAGTTCAAGCACAGAACGTGGAGGCATGTACTTCTGAAAACGTAATTTTTCCCTAGAAAAGAATCTACTTAACAGATCTTCTAAAAACAAGGATGACAGGAAGGTCACTGAAGAAGCAACAAGTGTGGTTATTCTCAAGGAAAAATATTTATTAAATATGATTCTGGACAAGCCAAGTGACCTTTGCCTGCTGCCAGTTTTCTTCAGTTAAAACTTAAACTATGTTTTAAATAGCAAATTTTATTGCACCCCCAAGGACTACAGAGCTCTTGTCTTCCTATCCCAAGTGCTGTTACTTGGCACAACAAGTTAAATAATTTAAAAACAATAATAAATAACCTAGTTTTAAAAAATAAATGTTTTTGTGGAGTCGTGTGGAATGTATTTACAAAAAGTCTATTGAATTTATCAGTGATAATGCTTTAATACAGACTTTTTAACATTCATTCAGCAAAATGCTATGATCATTGATAATATGATTGGGGAAAAGTGAGGATATTTCTCTGTCTTCATCAACTCAATAAAATGGATGTAATGAGAGCTAAATCCGTAACAGACCACCACTGGAGATGTTTATACTTGATGTAGGCATTCTCAAAAACTCATGCACAGTCCTGCAGGTGTCTGTTTCTTCTGATGGGCATAATACTGCCAGGTACTTCCACTTTGGAAGTCTAGTTTAATGCAGAAGATATAGTGGGATTTGCAGATTATACATTCCCATGCCTTTCTCTCCTGTAGGTGACATTGATGTCCTGACTCACTTGAGCCTCATAAGATCTTAGAAACGTGACTTTTTTATGTGTCTGCCTCTTTGTCCTGTTTAATCCCTTATCCCTGTTGGCTTCTATGTGAAAAGAGTCTGATGCTCATCTCACCTCCATTCACTTTGGAAGTGTGATTTTTTTCATTTGTCCCAATCTACAGAAAGTTTGACAGACGGAGCCTGGGATGGGGGGAGTGAACCGCTGGAGACATTTCATAGGGCCATTCTTTATAGCTGTAGAAAGGCACAGGGTACAGATAGCTCTTAATACCTCTGATTAACAGCAGCAGTGTCTTACATCTCAGGGACTGAGTGGGAAAGTGTTCTTCCTGGTAGGAAATAGTCCAGGCCAGCTGATCTTCAAAATGTGTGTGAAGCTCCTGCTGTACCCCTTGGACTCCAATATCTTTAAGGTTGGTCATATCTACCTGCCTGTTTCTTAACATACAACAGAACCATAGAATCATAGAATCATAAAATCATAGAATGGTTTGGGTTGGAAGGGACGTTAGAGATCATCTAGTTCCAACACCCTTGCCATTGGCAGGGACACCTTCCACTACAACAGGTTGCTCACAGCCTCATCCAACCTGGTCTTGAACACTTCCAGGGATGGGGCATCCACAGCTTCTGTGGGCAACTTGTTCCAGTGCCTCAACACCCTCAGGGTGAACAATTTCTTCCTTAGATCTAAGCTAAATCTCCTCTCAGTTTAAATCCATTGCCCCTTGTCCTATCACTACATGCCCTCGTAAAAAGTCCCTCTCCAGCTTTCTTGTAGGCCCCCTTTAAGTGCTGGAAGGCTGCTATAAGATCACCCTGGAGCCTTCTCTTCTCCATGCTGAACAACTCCTCTCATCCTGTCTTCAGAGGAGAGGTGCTCCAGTCCTCGGATTATCTTTGTGGCCCTCCTCTGGACCCACTCCAACAGATCCATGTCTTTCTTGTGTTGGGGACCCCAGAGGTGAACGCGGTACTGCAGGTGAGATCTCACAAGAGCAGAATAGAAGGATAGAATCACCTCCCTCGACCTGCTGGCCACACTTCTTTTCATGAAGCCCAGGATACAGTTGGCGTTGGAACATAGATGTACGTTTAAAGGGTACTATTTCTGCTTTCTGGATCCATCCATCCAAAGATTTGTGCTCACAAAAAGAAGATAACAGTCACTGGTCTTTAATTTTACAAAATGCAGCTTCCTGCAAATGCCAGACTTCATATTGTTCCCCATTCAACAAAGACTTACACTGCTCCTCCAGAAATTATGCGTAGAGGCCACAGAAGATACTCACAGAGTGCTGCAATCAGTGGTGCTGGGAGCATGAATTTACACCTCCTTTTAGCATAGCAGTGTGTGTATGGGATGAGCCATGTCTCTCAGTAGCACAGAGAGGAGGGGAAGCTGGGTTTGGTACCGCAAGGCCATTGTAGTGTTCCTTTTGCTCATAACTGCTGAGGCAGATAGACGATTGGAGAGTCAACAAGGGTAACCTCTAAAACTACTTTGAGTGAGCTCCTTTACAGCCACGCATGAAATTAACTTCAAGCAAAGGAAAAAGCAAAATCCTCACACTTCCACATAACTTTTGAGCAAGGGAGGAATGAATTTAAATATTTACATTATATCCATTAAAGAATAGAATGGATTCCTAAAGTAAATGACTCCATTTTCAGTTGTTTTTCTTTTAACTCTCACCTACAACTCATCTACAAGTAGTAATGTTTAGGTCCCACTTGAAAATCCTGTACAGATGTTTGCCAAGAGTAGCTGACATTTTCACACCAGATAGTGTTTTGTTCAGTGTGCAAAAAATAAATCGATCCCTGCTTCTATCAGTGTCTGTATCTCACAGGAAAAGTTTTGCTTCCTTTGCCTATCATGCAGCCACAGTGCATTGGAAACAGATGGACTTTACATTTATTTATCCCCTTTCTGCTGAAGAAATCAGATAATTTTTAAAACCAATTGCTAAAAGAAGTGTGGTTTCTTTTTCCAGGTTTTCAAATCTTATTTTCCTAGAAAAACTCATCCATTTTGCAATCTTCTATTCATAGAGACTCTTTCCTGGTCTCAGAAACTCAAATGTCTCCTAAGTTGGTTTTATAAAAGTAGATATTTTACAGATGCAGAACTGCACCTTGGAACCGCGGAGGAACATATTTTAACATCTTACCCTTTCACAATGATGTTTTCATCTGCTCAGGTGGTGAACACATGTGCTGTCTTTCTAATTTCATTACGTATATATCAAAAACCAGTTATGAATAAAGATAATACAATAGTGACAGCTAACATGTTCCCTTTCATGGTGTGAAATTACTCCCTGCAAGTTTGCAGAAAACTGGAGAATCTACTTGCAAAAATTAGTAAGTTTTTCAGCAGTGCTCTTTGAGCAGTCACCATAGGAACAAAATGGCTACAGTGACTTGGGAACTGCTATATGTGAAGTTTCCTGTTCTACTCTTTTGAAGTCAATGGTAGATGTCACTATGGCTGCAGTGACCAGAACCTGGTTGTCTGTATTAAAATAAACATGGGCCAGATGATCCTTGGATTGTGTATGTTCATATATAATCCTCCATTCTTCCACTCTCACCCTCCAAACTACACTTATGGGCCTACAAATGTTGTTAAATATGAACGTCCACTTTACATGGTTACTATAGCAAAATCATGCCCAGAATGGCCCAAAGAAGCAGCAGAGTCTATCAATCACCCAGGAACCTAATCTTAAAAGCTGAGATAAACCATGCGTAGCTACTGACTGCAGTTGAATGTGCTGTGATGTACTCCCAAACAAGCTATAGCCTGGATCATTGAACTTGACTTATATTTGAAGAATAACAAAATTATTAGCTACAACATTTCAGCAATCACACATACAGATGGTGTGAACTTTTCCATCAGCACTACTATGTATTAGTTTCTTGACTGAAACCCAAAGGTTTTTTTCATCTATCCATAAGCTTGAAAAAAGATACTTAAGCAATTTTTTCCCATATCTTTATTTAAAATTCCAGCACAACCTGATTGAAGCATAGTTGGAGCCAGATGGCAAATGCCAAATCTTTTTATGGCAGACTAGTCAAAATAAATCCTCATGAAATTTTTTTCTTCAGCTTCATCTTAGTTTTTCATTTTGAAGAACCACAGATTTCAAAAAGAAAGAAATTGAGCTTTTGTAGAAAATATTTCAACTTTTGCTCACCAAAGTTGATTTTTTTTTTTCTCAAGGGTGTCTAGTGTATGAAAACCAATGTTTACCATGACACAGTGTAGGAGGTCTGAGTCATCTGTGTGGCGTCAGCATAGCAAACCCTTGCATCCACAGTGGCTGTCAGCCTGCTGCAGGGTCCCAGGTGAGGGAAGAGGCTTCAGACCCATGGTCAATGGTGGCAGTATGGCTGAGGCTAGAATGAACCTCTGGAGGTCATCTAGTTCTAGATGAACAGATGACCTGGAGGTCATCTTGTCCTCCCTACTGTGATGACAACACTGCCTGGGGACAGTGGAGGGCACTCAGGTCAAGGGAAGATGAGAGTTGGACAGCTGATATCTACATAGTGCTGTAAGCTTCTCCCTACAAAACATCTGCAGCATCTCTTCCAGCTTGAAGTCAAGGTGTGCATAAAATGTCTCTTCCCTTTCCTGTTCCTTGGCTTTTGATTGGGATGGGGGACTTGTGCAAGAAAGGAGTCACACAGTTGTCATTTCTTCCCAGGTGGCAGTGTCAGTTCTGGAGAAGCCCTGGGAGGAGGAGGAGTGAGGTTTGTACCTCACCTTCCTTTTTTCCTTTGGGTGTTTAATTTTGGTAAAATTCACTTGCTGATCAGTCCTTCTCACTTCCTCTTATCTCAAGAACTTCTCCTGACTGTTGTCTTCTGAAAATTGGGGGAATTTTCAACCCATTCTCTCCCTAGTCAGAGAGAACCAACTGCAGGAGCAAATAGTCCTGAGGAAGATATGTATCATGTAGTTCGTAAGTACTCTTCAACTTACTAGATGGTGGACCCCCATTTCACAGAAATTGATGCCTTGGTCTCCTTGCTCATAGGTTAATTAATGAACTTGAGTTAATTTAGGCACTCTGACTTCATGTTCTGTTGGATATCTAAAAGTATTTTGAGATAATTGCGTGCTGAGGTGCTTTTCAGACTGGCAATTAGCCCTGAGTGGTGGTTTCTGTCAATCAGAGGCAAGGAGCTGTACTTTATGGGCCAACAGAGGAAAGGGACAGGATATATTTTAATGGTGAGCAATCCCAAATAGGTTCCCAAATAGCTTGGATGAGAAAACCCTTGTATCAGCTGCAGGAACTGTCAAAATTTTATCCTAGGTTCTGACCCCTTGGACTTAAATAGAAATAAATGAGGAATGAGTAAGACAAACAAGCAAAAAAATTGCAATAGCAAACGTTTGGGGATATAATCAACGAAAAACCAAACAAACTCACATGTGACATCCCCAAATATGCCTGCCAAGCATGTGATTTACATCTTCTGCAGGAGGATTTAAAAGAAATGTCTAACAATGTATTAGATTCTCTTAACCCTCTCCCTTTTTGTTACCTCTGTCCATGACATTTAGGAGCACAGCTGGAGCCCCCCAAGCTAACTGAAGTCATATGATGCTCTGAGGTCAGCCAAACATCCCAGAAGCAGCAAGAAGCTGACAGGCTGAGCAGCCCAAAAGGACAGCAAAGTGCTTTTTAAAAAGAGAGGGAAACAGAAAGATGAGGTAGATAAAGGGTATGGGAGGTTGGGGGAGATACAGACTGTTTGATCAAATTTTTCACGTCAATAAAGATATTCTTTTTAATTTAATATTGTGTGTTTTTATTTTTCTTTTCTTCTGTTCTGATGGAGGAGTCATACTGAACTATTTGTGGTATGTGAACTATTGGAAAAATAAACCTGGACAGAAGAGAGGCACAGATGTTTTCTATGTTCTATTTTTTTTTTTAAAAGTGTTCTTGGTCACCACCCTTTGCCACAGGAGACAGCTCTGTCAGCCACGTACTGAACTTCTTGCTGCACTGTCTGGGGTCTGCGTGGATCAGTAGGTGCTGCAGAACCAGAGGAGGAGAAGGCAGGTCTGCTCAGGACCCGCTACTGGAGCAGCCATGCATTGCTACCAGGCTGGCAGCAAAAGGGTACTCTCTTATCACTCCTGCTAGGACAAGGTCCTCAGGGGACAAGCATGGCTGTGATGGGACTGGCATTGGTGCCACTGTCAGCTCAAACTGGTCTTTCCTGGTATGAACAAGGACTAATTTAGAGGTTGGCAACAATGGTTGAAGTTCCGAGAAAAACAAGTGCAAAATGGTAAGATCCGTGCTCAAACACTAGAGCAAAACCCAGCCTAAGAGGTAAGAGGTCGAGGAGACTGTTCCTTGGTTTGAGTCCATGTAGCTGTAACGCCAGACAGAACTGGCAGCATAGAGCCAAACCATGAAGCCAGCTGTGGAGAGAGGCTCCTGCTCCCATACATTGCTGAGAAGGTGCGATGAGGAATGAAGGATTCCACAGTTGTTGAGACCTCCACAGCACTGTATAGCTTTGCAACAAAAGACATTTTTTCATTTAGGGGTGGGTTTTTTTCCCCTCAAAACCATCATGTGATCATTATAGAAATACAAAAATTATCTCGAACCTTGAGCCTCAGAAAGTGAATTATACTTTGCGTAGGAAAAATGCAAATATGATAAACTTATTTTTTCTTCTTTTGCTTACGCACATATGGATCTTTATTTCAATGCAGCAAACCACGGCTGGGAGGTCTGTGTCTTCCCTCTTCAGCTATCCTATTTGAGTTGCATAGTCATGCTGGCCAGAACAGCTTCCCCTCCCTCCAGAACAACACCAGGATGTTGGGTTGAAGCGGTCCCCGTTCTGCGGTCCTTGTGCCTGCAATTTAAAAGCACACCATGATCAACTGTGTTTGTAATAATGAAAACCAGGTTCAGACAAGAGAAAGTTAAATGGGGTTTGCACCTTATTTAGAACAGAAGCAAGTCTACAGATTAGTGGAGAAACAGTATAAAGAAAAACATACCAGGTTATCAAGCTGTTGTCTGGGAGGAGCTCTTTTAGGAGGTAAGCACAACCCCTCATAATGCTACATCTGGAAAGAGAAGCATAAAACCTGAAGCAGAGAGAATCACAAATTTCTGGTAATTAATTCAAGAGATTAATAATTAGAGAAAAGAATATAGTAGTAAAAAATACTTATGAACATCAGAAATAATTTTAAAAAGAAAGTGAGGTGATGAATGGAAAAGTAAAACTGAGGCAAAGAATGGGTGAGGGAAGAAATGCATCTTATGCAAAGGAGAAGAGAGATGGACAGGGAAAAGGGGAGCTGAAGCAAGCAAATATGCAGGCAGTGTGAGAGGTTTAGGCAACGCTCCCATTTAAGTCAACGGGACTCTCAAGGTGGCAGTTTTGTACAGGACTTCGAAGGTGTCAGGAGTCATGATCCACCTGTTCGGAAATTACATCTGGTTGTATTGTCTCTCTCCTGAGGAGGGTCCCCACTGACCCTCACCGTCACACATATACACGCACACAGGGTCCTGTGGAGGAGATCCTTGCCTGCCTGTCTAGTGGTTCAAAGCTTCATGGTAACTCCTGGTAACTATGCTAAGGCACATGGAAAATAAGGAGGTGATTGGTGACAGCCAACATGGCTTCACTAAAGGTAAATCCTGCCTGACTAATTTGGTGGCCTTCTGTGATGAGGTTACAGCATTGATGGATAGGGGAAGAGCAACTGACATCGTCTACCTGGACTTATCCAAAGCATTTGATACTGTCCCACACGACATCCTTGTCTCTAAACTGGAGAGACATGAATTTGATGGATGGACCACTCGGTGGATTAGGAATTGGCTGGATGGTCGCACTCAAAGAGTTGCAGTCAACGGTTCAATGTCCAAGTGGAGGCCAGTGACGAGTGGTGTTCCTCAGGGGTCAGTACTGGAGCCAGTGCTATTTAACATCTTCGTCGGCGACATGGACAGTGGGATCGAGTGCACCCTCAGCAAGTTTACTGACAACACCAAGTTGTGTGGTGTTGTGGATATGCTGGAGGGAAAGGATGCCATCCAGAGGGACCTTGACAGGCTGGAGAGGTGGGCCTGTGAGAACCTCATGAAGTTCAACAAGGCCAAGTGCAAGGTCCTGCACGTGGGTCGGGCCAATCCCAAGCGCAAGTACAGACTGGATGGAGAATGGATTGAGAGCAGCTCTGAGGAGAAGGACTTGGGAGTTGTGGTTGATGAGAAGCTCAAAGTGATCTGGCAATGTGTACTTGCAGCTGAGAAAGCCAACCATATCCTGGGCTGCATCCAAAGAAGCGTGGCCAGCAGGTTGAGGGAGGTGATTCTGTCCCTCTACTCTGCTCTCAGGAGACCCCACCTGGAATACTGCGTTGAGCGGTGGAGTCCCCAACACAAGAAGGACATGGAGCTGCTGGAGCGGGTCCAGAGGAGGGCCATGAAGAGATCTGAGGGCTGGAGCACCTCTGCTATGAAGACAGGCTCAGAGAGTTGGGATTGCTCAGCCTGGAGAAGAGAAGGCTTCAGGGTGATCTTATAGCAGCCTTCCAGCACTTAAAGGGGGCCTACAGGAAAGCTGGAGAGGGACTTTTTACAAGGGTATATAGTGGTAAAACAAAGTGCAATGGCTTTAAACTGAAAGAGGGGAGATTTAGATTGGATATAAGGAAGAAATTTTTTACTCTGAGGGTGATAAGGAATTGGAACAGGTTACCCAGAGAAGTCGTAGATGCCCCGTCCCTGGAAGTGTTCAAGGCCAGGTTAGATGAGGCTTTGAGCAAGCTGTTGTAGTGGAAGGTGTCCCTGCCCATGGCAGGGGGGTTGGAACTAGATGATCTTTAAGGTCCCTTCCAATCCAAACCATTCTATGATTCTATGTATGAGCAATTTGGATACGGTGCCATGCTGACAGCTGAGGTGTAAGGCAGTCAGGGGACAGGGAAGCTCATTTGAAGCAGAGCTGGATAACACCGAATAGTCATTGGCTTTTACTGCAAACCCCTCTCCAAAACGCTTGGAGAGGTGAATCCTTTATGTTCTGAATACGTAAGGATTCCGGAATTCATTTATGTGTAGGAAGGAATTGCATATCTTAATCTTTTAATTTTAATATCTTCACCAGAAACTTGAATTCGCAAATGAGAAGTATTTTTGTACATTAGTGTGATTATTCTTATGCAGTAAATATATAGTATTGACTAGCTGAAATCAGGGAGTTAAAATAGAAGATTTGTAGGTTATTTATCTTAAAAATGCCTCTATTTACCTCTTTTAAGCTCACACTTTATTGATATTTGGCATCAGTCTAAGATAATTTAGCAGTCATTTGTGTTGATCTGATAAAACGATTGGGTTATAGACATGTATACTAGGTTTCTGGAAATAAGAAACATGATTTGCTTTAATCTCAAGATGATATACTTGAGGGACATCCCCACTGCAATCTATAGCTCTACATTAGCACAACAATATTATACATGAGGCCAGAAAAAAATACGTTTAGAGAGCCTTGTGTTAGGGTCTTTCACAGAAGCATGAAAAGAGTTCCCTGAGAAAAATTCAACCAACTGGTTTAGTGAATTCTATGGCAAAATGCACTACCATGACTCATGCATGACTTAAATTAATTTTGTGGTGACCAGATTATCACAAAATAATAATTCTATGTTATGTTGGAGGTACTGGTTGAATGTTTTCACAGATAGATTGATTTTGTATTGTCTTTCCACTGCTAGTTCATTTACCTTGCTACCCTGCATGATGGAAAATATAGAACCCATACAGAAAGGAGGGATCTACAGACATCAGGGCTGCCTTTTTACAGAGGATTTTGAAATATCAAATTTTGAAGTAATTTTGATGTTATGAAACATAATGATCGTTCTCCTCATAGTCAATGATCTTCTGGGATTTTTTTAATAAAATGTTTTGAGTGACATAAAGCAACTAAACCCAATGAAGTAAAACGTTGATTTTAAAATACAGTTTCAACGTCAGTAGAATTTTCTATCAGAAATTCTTAGAGAAATAAAATATATTAAGCTAAATTTCAGGAAAATAAATCACAAAGTTATTTGGTTCTGACAGTGCTGGGTATTGTGATGGAACATTCTGATAATTCTGTCAAAATTTCACTGGAAAGCTTTAACAGAAACTTTTTCCCCATTGTAAAGGGACTGTGCATGTAAATCATCTCTCACGCATCTCATTTCAGCACTCCATCCCCATGCAACCTGGATGCATCTTCTTTTATACCTTTGTAATCAAACATTAACCTGTGAGTTTGTAGATATCTCTGCCTGGAAATTCTCTACCCAGATCTGCCACAAAGTTTGAGACCCCAGAAATCCTCTTTTGGTTGAGTCTTCAGCAATGACTGCTAAAATGGGGCCAAACGCTGGTAATCTGCCATAAGGCAGTCATCACTTCAGCTTCAATTATATTTAGCTTAAACTTAGATGGTCTGGTCGTTTGAGATGTTCACACCATGTAAGATTATTGAGATAGGCTGAGGACTGCCTGTATGCCTTTCGTTTCCAGCTTAGGAGCCACCGCTCCTTGCTCTCTATCGGTACCATCAGCTTTAACAGGAGGCAAGAGAAGAGGTCATTTTGGGAAATATTAAAGCTATTTGCCTACTATGTGCATAGATGACAGAATACTCTTAATGAGCCAGATAAATGAGAAATTCAGAGCCCTACAGCAGTCAGGAAAGGGCTTGAACTTTCTTTAAATACTAGCAGTTCTGTAAGTCTGGTCAATTGATCCTGGATAAAAAGAATGTTGGTGGTATCTCAGTAAGCCGGTTAATGTGAATTAGACTAAAGCATTTCAGAGGTAATGGGGACAACTAGGTTAGCCAAAAAATGCATTAAGAAAATATGTTTTTTAAAATGTAGCTTTGCAGAGCTGTCAGCATGAGGAGGGTGTGTGTCACGCCAAATGGAACAGTAACATCTTCCTGAAAACTTTCAGGTTCCATTAGCAACTGAGGATGCCTGTGAATTCAGTGTTATATCCATTAGTGAGCAATTCATGCACGTCTTTATTAATTGAATCTCTATCCATCTCACAGACTATCTTTGCTTTTCTTCGAATGACACCAGGAAAAATGTGCAACCAAACACCACAACTGAATTCGGATGTCTTTTGCATCTACAGGAAAAGCCATGCTTGACCACAATTATTCTCTTAAGAAAAAAAGTAACCCGTGGATTAATTTGGGGCCAAGCTGTGCTTTGGCTCCAGGTTATGCTGAAATAGCAGCCAGGGTCACGGATGCTCTCCTCTCCCTCCTTCTGCCTGCTATATTTCACACCAGAGCCAT
This sequence comes from Tauraco erythrolophus, assembly GCF_009769465.1. Taxonomy (NCBI): domain Eukaryota; kingdom Metazoa; phylum Chordata; class Aves; order Musophagiformes; family Musophagidae; genus Tauraco; species Tauraco erythrolophus. The sequence continues at coordinate 115,896,916 of NC_141465.1, read as the reverse complement.
GCATAAATGCAATCTTTACATCCAAGGAAGGAAATACAGAGACGGTGCCCTCCTTACTTTCCTAAGGTTATACCAGGTGAGATTTCAAAAAGCTTTTAAGAGCCTGAAATTCGTGATTGCTGTCTGTCAGGTACCTGAGTATAAAACATCAGTCCAGACCTCACTCCCCTTCATTCACTGGAAGTTCATGCAAGTTTGAGAAATGAGAAGTCCTCCTCCTAAGATTTGATGCCTAAGCACTCTCAACATTCATGAAGCTAGAGGAAGAGCAATTACAGAGAGGAATGATACTGTAATGTAACAGGTGTGCAGGCGAACAGGCAATCCTAGGGCCTGCATTCAGGATTATTCTTTTCTTTTTCATCCAATTGCTACTTAATAGGGGAAAGAGAGGTGGAAGGTACCCTATTCTGTAATTTATATCACTCTTTTTGGAAGACTAGCTTTGGACCCTCAGGCCAAGGAGGAATTTTGATCTTAATCTCTCTCCTCCTGTGTTATTGCTCTAGCCATTAGCCATGATACAAAGACCACAGCAACACTACCATCATCTGGGTGTGGCTGATATGTCTTGCACTGAATTCATGGCTTTGGGGTGATGGTAGGCAAGCTCTGAGCAAGCCTGCTGGGTAAGGCTGCTCAGAGAAGCTGGGCACTTGAGACAGTGTGTACGTTCCAAGTGACCTCAAGGAGATGGGTGTTTAGATGTTCAACTCCACAGGCACAATGCAGATAGGATGGAAATTATTTCATGAAAATTGGTTGCATGCTACATCCCTACTACATAAGCCATTCCCCTAGGTCTCTTTTGTGGCCAATATGATGTCCCCATGGTACTGAAATATAACTATTTAGTTCAACATGCCTGCAATAACATGAAGGTTGTGTTGCAGCTCAGTGGTTCTTTTACACCAGAAACCAGAGGGCAAGTGTTCCATGTTCTGGGACATGACAGGAGGGTATGAGCAGGTGTCTGAAGATGGAAAGCCTACGGGCATAGCACTGAAGGACTGTAAAAGACAGAGCTGAAGCTAGGGCAGGATCACCCATATCGCTTCTGGGAAGAGCTGATGGACTGAACTGTCCCCAGAACTGGACACGGGTTTTGTTTTGGAGGGAGATAGTTGGTTCACTCTGCAAGACAGTGGAGGAGCACACTATTTCTCATGTAGTGTATGTGCACCAGGGAAAATATAACAAGTGAGCAACTGAGCTATTTATCAGGCTAGAAACATGCTTAGGTGCTAATGTGCTTAACGCAGGCGCATTTTATCACTTTCTTGAAATAGTTAATTTATTTGCTTTCCCGTCAGCACAGCTGCATGGAGGCACTTCGAGAAGGCTTACTTTTTTAATTAACATAGTAAGGGATTTGAAAGTCTAATACTGAATCTTTCTTTCAGCAATAGAAATAAGTTCTGCAGGGCAAAGTCAACTCTTAAGAATGCCAAGTAATCTGTCATGCTCCTCAGCTGTTGGTGTTTTAGCAGAACAGCGAAACATTTCTGCAGAAGTTCCAAAAACAACTGGTTTTTCCAAATGCAGAGTTTTATTTGTACACAGTAATATTTTATGTAACAACACAAAGTTCACCTGCTACATTACATGGAGACATCTTTAGAAGCAAATCCAAAAAAATAAAGTAAATTCTGCACTCAATTTTTTGATCCATAAGTAAGTCAAGGCTCTCAGAATGAAACATGATTAAGCACCGTGTTTAAAAAAAGACAGGCAGTGTAGTACAAATTACAGTGTACCACATCAAAGGAAACCCAGGAACACAAAATCCACGAGACAGCTTGAATAAGTTATTTAGAACAGGAGCATAACCAGGACCAGAGGTCGCATTTTGAGAAATCTCAGGGTATCCTAACAGGTATTTTTCAGGTGGACAGAAGATAATACAGAGTAAAATATTAAATTTGATAATCACCAGTCACGGAATCACACATTTTTGCTGCAGCCTTTTTGTGTCCAAAGCTGGCATCCCTCGAAGTGCTGCCATGCCAGTGACTACTTACACAAGTTCACAGAATCACAGATCACAGAATGTTAGGGATTAGAAGGGACCTCAAAGGATCATCTAGTCCAATCCCGCTGCTGGAGCAGGACCACCTAGATCAGATCACACAAGAACACGTCCAGGAGAGTTTTGAAGTTGCTCCAATGAGAAATGGATAGAAGAGATAGAGCTAACAGGCCTCACCAACAAAACAGGAGCAGCAGTCAGGAGGTCTTGAAACAGGGTAGTAATTCACTTCATTTAGCACTCATGTACTTGTGCAATTTACTTTGAGGGCTACTATCTGCCATTTGGTTTGTGGTGCCCCAGGCAGCTGCAGCAGTGGCTGAGACATGCCTGGCCATAGAGCAGCTCCTCATCCTCATCCTCATCCTCATTCTCATCCTCATCCTCATCCTCATCCTCTGCAGGAGTCAAGCTCCAAATCAGCAGCCTTGGAGCCAGGTGGTCACCCAGGCTCTCCCTGCCCTGCTGAGAGGCCCTGTGTAGCTTGAGGTCCATAAGGGCTCTGCTGCAGCTGTGGGCTCTCTGAGGCTGGGCTCTGCTGTACGAGTGGTTTTATTCTTTAATCCAAACCACACACATCAGCGAAAGCTTCATTTCAATGGCAAGCTCAAATAAAGGAGAGAATAGACTGGAAATTGGATATACCATGGGCCATATAAAGTTGTCAGCAAAGTTAATGCTGAGAGTTGACTGTTTTCAGGCTGACAGTTTGCACACCTGTGTTGGGTGTCTGTATTCGGTTATCTTCCCCACAACTCAGATCAGTCTCTGTCAGAGTGTCTCAAATGCCTGAGATACACCAGGCATCTGCCTCTGGACCACAGCAAAACGTTTCTAGGTTTCCAAGGATCTGGAGGAATTAACTTGTTTATTTAAAGGATTTTCTTATTTTAAAGGAATTAAACATCTTCTGAATCATATAAAAAATCATCTACACATACTCCCATTGCAATGAGGTTTTCCTTATCTATGTCTTATGCTTCAAAAACATTGAATCCCTAGTATTCAAGTACATATACTTCTACACTTTTAGAGACTAAAGAAAATAAACCTTCCTTTTTATCACAATTACACTCCCTTATAATGAAGATTATGGTAACATATATTTCCTGTAAAAATAACATGTAGGAAAAGAGAAAATGTAATACTAGATTTTAAAATAAAATTATATTTCTAATACTTTAAAGCAAAAAGGATAAAGATGATAATAAACATTTTTTGTATTTCCTCCTCAAAAGCCTCCTTACCGCGTATTATCCGGATACTTGTAGGACAGAGGTTTCTCTCTATTGGCACTGGCAGGCTCAGAAAGTGAGAGATATATTCTTGTTTTTTATCAGCCCTTTATCCAAAAGACATAAGGTATGTGCCCATATTCCAGAATGAGGAAAAAAGTCAGTCAAGTTTTACATACTTAGTTTAAAAGGCCAGTTCCTTGGGATTTAGATATATTTTTCTTTTAAATAATGACTATTAAGTATGTTCATATCTGTAGCTCTGAACACACGGTGGTAATGAAACTTCAGTTTGAGGTGCTTCTGTTGACGCAGTACCATGCTGGAGTTTCGTGCCAGCACTCACTAGAGAGTGAATTAACCCCTCCTCTTCCACTGCCCTCCGCTTTCTTAGCCCTTGACTAATAAACATATACTGTATTGTTTGAGACCTTTAATGTATACAGGTAAGATTGTATGTACCACTCAGAATGAGTTTTCCCTTAAAATGGAAGATCTGGAGAAAAAGAAAAAAATGAAAAAGAATAAAGACAACTTGTTTAAATGAACTCTTTATCTGGATGACTTCAAATACTTTGACATCTATCTATATTTTTCTTTGGAAAATGAATCAAGAATAATTAAATGGGAATGGTAACATCTGTCACCAATCAATGAACTCACAGTAAAATTAAAATGATATTTTTTTCTGCTAAAATGCACTTTTTTTCATCTGATGCCATTCATTGAGATCAGATGCATTTCACTCTAGCTGTGTCAGATCTTGGAATTACATAAGTAATAAAGTCCTGAAGGCCAATGGCATGGGAACAATGGAATGCATAACAATATAATCAGCAGCAAAATCTATATTTAATGTGTGGCATTCTAATGCTATAAAATATGATGATTTTTAAACCTTTGTTCTTTCTCGCCAGGTTCTACGGCTGCTAAGAGTTTTTAATCTTGTGCCATTTTATCTTAGCTTATGCCTTTTTACTTTTTTTTCTGACTTTGGAAATTATTATATAAGACACATGAAGGAGACAAGTGAGGGAGTATAAATGGATAAAACAGTCTATACTGTGCTTAACAAGTGTTAAGCAGAGCCAACAACTTTTTAAACTTGACAGTCTCTTAATCTTTTGCAGTGAACACAGAAAGAGGTTTTATTGTTTCAAAAGCTACCATGGCTTTCAATAGCAACCGTTTTATTGCTGGGATTAGCTGAGCTCTATCACTTTTTTAATGAAAATATTGCTTTGCAAGAAGGGAAAAATTCCAGGTCAGTCCAACAAATTTCAGCTTTACTTACTCTAGTAAACGACAGATGCAGCTTTTTATGCTGTTCCCTTTTATAGTAATAATATTAAACCCAACACTAAGCTAAACTGATGTCAAGGGGATGGTGTTAAGGATGTGTCGTGGTTTAGCTCAGCCGGGGGCTAAGCTACCATGCTGCCGCTCGCTCACTCCTCCCCCCCGGGCTGGATGGGAGGAGAAAATCAGAACGAGAGGGGCGAGACCAGTAGGTTGGGATAAGGATAATTTAATAGAACAATATCAGTAAACGCAACGCACCACCCAATCCTGATCACCGAAGCGAACCCCCTCCCCCTGCTCCCCCAATATATGTACTCTGAGCATGACGCCCCATGGTATTGAATAGCCATTGGCCAGGCTGGGTCAGCTGCCCTTTCAGCTTGCCGGGGAAAAAAGAAAGTTAACTCTTTCCCAACCCAACCCAGGACAGAATACAACAAGAAAGCCAGGAAGTTTATAAATAAAAAGGATCTCTTTATCAAAAGACCTTAAGACAAGGACAGGGGGCCAAACATGACAAAACCCTTTCAGAAATCAATACAGAACCCTAGGAAAGCCAGTCGGGGTTTGTGGGCAAAAAATAATTTACTTGAGTTTACGGTAGGATTATAATCTTAATTTGCTCTGATGAATTTAAGTAGAAAGAACCAACATACATCGAGACTCTGGGAGAGAATTGTTAGGGTAGGCTTCATCTCACATAACTTTGTCCATTTACTGTTAGGCAACTGCCCTGAGCTCCTTGTGCCAGGTCCATCAGCAGAGAGGGACTTGCAGCTCTGAATTCATCCTCTTTTTTCTCAGGAGCCACTGGTTACTTTGCTTAAACTAACTGCCTGGCTTTTAAGTGGGTAAACTAATGGAAAAGAGTGCTGTCCCAAACATCTCTGCTCGACTGGCGTTTTCTCTAGCGCACCTCCAGCAGCAGGCGATTGGGGATGAAAGTCTTTTTGAAGTAAGTGCTCATGGCCCCAGCCATGTACCTGGGACTTCCAGTGCTGACTGCAGGAGGGCTGGGAGCCCAACCACTCTTTTTTCCTACGGCATTTTTTGTATTTTGCAAAGTCTTTCGATTTCTGCCAGGGTGGAATATTATGCTTTAACCTTGAAATAAAATTTCTGCTTTTTCAGTGGGTAGATGTTGGTAACCTAAATGTTCACAGCTGTGAGGTACTTTGGATAATACTGGATGCCTCAGGGCACTCAAGGCAGAAACAGCCTCTGAATTTGCAGAATATATGCAAAATAAAGAATCTGAGAAACTGGAGATTTGAAGAAACAGTCAGAGGTCATGTGAGATAGCCATGCTCTCAAAAGAGAAGAGTCAAAGTTTACTTCTACTTTAAAGAAAAGCTCAGGGGAAGATGAAAAGGAAATGATTGCTTCTGATTCTCCTGAAAATATGCATTAGTTTTAACATCTCTGGAGATCTTTTTAGAGGCATGAAAAAGCAAAGGGCTACCAGTAGCTTGCGCTGCCTCTGCATGTCCCTTTCCAAAGAGCTGGCCACATCTCTGCAAAAAGAGATGGAAACTTTGACAGTGGCTTTAAGTAAGGAGGATAAATGAGAGCCATGAGTCAAGCATTGGCCTGATCACAGAAGAAGACTTCGCTGGCGGTGCTCATAGCACCTGGAGTCTTTTCCCCAGACTGACAAGCTGCTCCTGAACTGTATGTCGGCACATTCTTCAGAGTCAGGAGAAAAAAACAGATAGGCAGGCAGCAAAAAAATGGCACATCTGGCACTAAGGAGGACTCACAGCTTTAGGAAGGGACCAGTAAAGGAGTAGGATTTTTTCATGGTGAGGGGCTCTGAGAATAGCCCACCATCAAAATGTGGAAGGAGTTCCCTCTGAGCCACGCGGTTAAGTGCGGAGAGGTGTAATGCAGGTACCTGCACACTATTTGTGCAGCAGTTCGTTCCTCCAGTGGTTTGCTTAGGTAAGAGCATTCCTCCAGATACACACAACAAACCATCCCTACAAAATGCGCCTAGCTGTTCTATCACTTGGGCTTTTCCACAGGTCAATAGATCATTTGCCTTCAAAACAACTTGAATATATCCTTTGCTCTTTCCATCTTTTCTGACTTATCTTGTAGCCTGTTCATCCATTGCTTTCATTCCACCTGTCTCTGCAGACCCAGAAAAAGATTGGCAGTGGCATTGCATACAGAAAAGCTACAAGGATTTTCAAGCCCATCAAATGTGATTAACCTTAATTGAATAGCGATTTTATTGAAGCAAAGACCTATACTTAAGACTGTACCAGTTTTACCAGATGAACAATTTTAGCAGACACCCATAAAACTGACCTTTTATCAGCTGCCCAATAGACTTAACATACTTTTTGGCCAAAAGGAAAACTGGCATCAGGGCATCTCAACTATCACCCTTGAAGTGAGTGTTTTTCAGATTGGAAAATATACATTACTTGCCCAATTTTGTGGCTGTATTTCAACATTCTCTAGATCCATTTTTTTGCTTCCTCTGGCTTCATCACCTAGCTCACACGTGAAAGAAAAAGGCATTTCTTCAGGATAACTGGGGACCAGAGGACTGAGTAATGCAATGCATTTTGGAGAACAAAAGGAAGTTCAGACTCTGGATTTATCTTTGGAATTGAAACAAATCCTGAGATTTTCAGATGCATGCATTAATTTATAAAGAAACGTAAGAATAACATAAGGAAGTGGTGAGGGTGTCTACCTCCAATCTATCTGCAGGACACTCAATATGCATTTTTTTGCATATTGACCAGTTGCACATCTTAGATCTTCTGTAATCATTTTCCAGCATAAATTGTATTTATAGAACAAGATGAACTTGAAATAATTCTATTTGTATTAGAAATCTGGATTTACACGAGTTGGTAGTTTCTCAAAGCTTTTAGCCCATCGTTAAATTCTATACCTATTTCATTCTCAGCACTGTGGTGCCTGTGTTGAAATTACAGCAACAATTAAAAAAAAGTCCTTCAAGCCAACATATTTCTTTGCTGTTCTTTTCCTCATCTTATGCTCCTCTTCTTGTCAGTTTATTTACTTGCCACCTGCCAACTGAATCCCAGGAAGTGTGAGCTCTTCTGGGCTACAAAGAGCACAGTGGAGAGAGGATGAGTTGTGGGGAACATACACTGAGTGTTCGGGATGGGAGACAGCTGACAAAATTACAGTCAGAGGGTGTCCAGTCTAAGGATCATCCTCTGTGATCAATGCATGTGACAATGACTCTTTGGATGTAGAAGAATCATGGACCAGCCCACATCATTCATCCAGTTTTCCAATGGCTACAAACGAGTGAGATGTATCCCAACCACAGTGGTTACAATAAGTGCCAGAAATTTTTTTTTTTTCCTTGACTGACTCTGCTGAACAACTAGAACACACAGTGTCCTACCTGCACTCCCAGGTGCCATGGCTCAGCACGGATGGCACTGACACTCGTTTATTTCTCATATCTTTTGATGTTTCAAGGAAGTGAGAACGTGAACTAGAATGAGTAGGATAAACAAAATAAACACATCTTCTCTCACTTGGCTCCAAGAGTTCATTTTCTCCTGTGCTACCAACTTTCACTTGCTCTGACCTGTGTTTTTGGCATACGCAATGATACTTGACATCTTCCTAAATATCGCTGTTCATCTGAGGCCACGCTGATTATCTATGGCTCTTCTGAGAATGGCAGAATTGGATAGGATCCTGAAACTGTCCTGATTCCACCTACCAGCCTAATCTCTACCTCACATGGAATTTTTTTTTTCTCTCACTAATCTCTCTGATGGATTTCCTTGGGAAAGAGTATTTTCAAGAAGATTTTTACTGAGTAGGGTTTTGATATGATTCAGAGGAACAGGAAGGTATGTCTCGGAGGGGTGGTACAGCAGAAGATGAGAATGAGGAAGATCTGGAGCTGGCTGCAGAGTGGTGTGATTTGTCTGCTCAAGAGCTTGTCTACTTTTTATGAGGAGAGTTTATGTTGTCCTGTTTGCTGCACCAGCCATCACCCTTCCAAGCACGTGGGAAATTTTTCCCGCCCTAAGAGTAAATGTGTGTGGGAGGAAAAACCTTGCTGACTTTGGGTGGGTTGAAGAACCAGTAGGAAGCAAGTGAAGCAAGCTGAGAGCTGCCACATGAGGCAAGAGGCTCCTGAGAGACCCTCCAACAACAGAGCCAAGCCAAGTTGGAAAGATGCTGGAAAGATGGAGGCATTATCTGAGAGACAGAGGAGGTGGGAGTGGTTGTTTAAACCCAGGGAGCCACTAAGAGCTGCAGGACTATAGAGCAGAGTGTAGGAAAGGTTGTGATGAGGAGGGAGGAGATTTGTATTCAACCCATGTCATGCAGCCTACTTCACCCAGTAGTCTGAGCTAACTCAATTTAAAGAGGTGCCTTGTTCAAGTTTACGAGTTTGTATTCTAATGAAATCTTGCCTTAGAAATTGGAAACCTTTCAGTATCTCTTGGTGCATTCACTTTCCAGAAACAGTGGGGCAATTCTGCCTCCAAGTCCTGGCCAACTTGGGGCCCTTTTGCAGATAAAAGCAGAAGTTTGAGGAGCACGGCATGGCAGAACTATTAGCAGCACCTGGAAGATGAAAAGAAACCAGATCTGAAGACTGGAGCTATGCAGAGCTTTGCAGATTGAAGGCTACTCTGTATGCTGGATCTCAATCTCTTCTTCTCCACACGGCTATTGTGTGCAGCCAGATTTTGAGAATCTTCTGTGTTTTTTGGAGTTTTATCCATGTATGACAAGCAACAAGCAACACATAGCTATTTCTGCATAACTCAGATCCATCTGATGTGCACACACACAGAAATTCCACCACGTTGTTGTGAGACATTTGTTAAGAGCCGTGCAGTTTCCAGAAAAAGTTGGATGCACTTACTGTACATGCATGTATCAATGACACAGCACTTGCATACTATTTTCAGTGCTTCCAAAAAGTACTAGGTCTACAGCACATACTCCAAAACATAGATTTGCGCATCTACAGCCAGTTGGACTTGTCTGGAGGAGTTGAAATTACTGAGTATCTGCAGACTATAAGGGAAGCATCTGCTGCTTCCCAGAAGCATTGGATTTACTACACATACATACCGTGGTGCATGTGTCCCTATTTTTGCATGGGAACATCTGGGTAGAAATATGGGGGCAATAAACAAGTGTTCAAGTCAGGAGAAAATGAATGGAGAATTAACATGCTAGGTGAATCAGAAGAAAAAGTTTGCCACAAATGATAATTTGGCGACTGGGGGAAGAGTTTGCTGTGGCAATGGCAATGACAACGCTTGATGGTGGGATGGGGGCTGAGCTGGGGAGCAGTGCAGGGCTCCCAGCTACTCCTCACCAGAGCATGGGGGCTCGCTGTCCACCAATCACCCCACTGCCCAGGGCCCCGGGAAAGTGCTCACTGCTTTGAGTGCCATGGGGGAGGAAAGGAAAGGCTTTGGTCACAGTCTGCAGGAAAGACAAATCTATCAGAAGTTCAGGTGAACACAGAAGCTGGAGGGAAAAGTTAAAGCTATAGGAGAAATTGCACTTTCTTAGTGCAACACTGGTGGGTTACAGTGTGGGACATTTTAGCACGCTGGTATTTTGGGATTTTTTGTTTGTGGTGGGATTCTTGTTTGGGTTGTTATTTTGTTGTGGTTTTTTTTTTTTTAATTTAAATGCATGAACAAATTGAAAGTCGAATGTTGAATTTAGAAAACAGAAACAGAATCGTTATCCTTGTGATGTGCATGCAAGCAGCAGGCCCCCCAGGGTACTGCTGAAGGATGCTCTGGGAGCCATGGAAAATACACACATTTGCATGGGAGAGTGCGGAGTGCCTGCTGGAGAGCCTCCAGCCACCTTGAAGACTCGTGGAGGTGCAGAGAGCGCACTTCAGTCTGCACCACAAGTCAGACTCACTCTTGCTGGCATAAGCAGAAGAACGGTTCCACCATATGTATGTGCAAAGCAGATTAAAAAATCAGATTAATAATTTTTATGAAAAGTAGTCACTGTATATGGCAAAGTCATTTTCATGTCTAGTGTCTCAACCATTTGCTTTTTAGTACCCCAAAGGGGATTAGAGCAATTGGACTAATTGCTTAACAAATTGCCTTTGTAAACCAAAGGAATTTTTAAATGGTATGAGACCAGAAATGTTTTATTTTCTTACTCTTTTATAACTAGAGGTGTCCAAAATAATATTTTTTTTTTTAAACTTTGGCATTATAAGTGGGTCTCAGGCTGAGCTTTTATTTACTAAGTCACAGCTGGAAGCCAATTCTGATGTCCAAGTTATAAAAAATCCCTGAAAACAGCAAATTCTAATGGAAAAGCTGAAGTTGCCCAAGCTTTGGGGAGGCAAATGTGCCACTATAGTAACACAAAATATCTGTTTTTTTCTATACTATAAGCCTCACAGCAATCTTTTTGTGGGGAATTTATATTACTAGAGTAGAATTCCCCAGTGGAATGTGTATTCTTTGTGTTATTGATGAATTAAAACCCCTGTTTCATTCAGATGGGGAATTTTTCTTCTTGTTTATGTATTTTAATGTTCCAAACAACCCTTTAAAGACTACACATCAAGTATTGAGCATTTTGCTGTCTTATTTCCAGTAAAAGTTACTAGCAATTATGTTAAAATTCAACTAAACTTTTTTTTTTAAGTATGTCTTCCAGAAAAGCTTCCCTGCATAGCAGAGCATACACTTTCCTTAATCTTGGCATTTTGCTCCTCAGCTGCCGTCATTCCATCTGAAGCATTTACTTTGAAATGCCTGCCAAATATTTTTGCCTTGGTACCACAATAACAGCGCAGCAATGTGGGAGTGATTCAACTCGGTGCATTTACAACGAGAGCAGCCGACAGAGAAACAGGCTCAAGAAAGCTGTCTATGCGCTGGGTTCTCCTACTGAGATCTCAATCCTAGACAGACGTGCTAAACCTCATTAAAGGTCATGCTTTCATTCGTGCAAGTTGTTAGTTCTTCTGATAAATAGGACAGCATGGATGTGAGCTGTTTGGGCTTTGTTGTCTGCTTTACTTTTAGAAATTAAATTCAAAATAAGTACATTCTAGAAAGAGTTGCATTAGGCAACGGTCTTCGGTAGTGCTAAGGTTAGTTCCCCGCTCTACTGAGATTGGAGGAGCTCTCCTGATTCACACCAGCTGTCTCCCTGCCCTCTTTCTGCAGGTAGTTAACTCTTGCTGGGGTTGTTTGGGCAGCACGTCACCTGCCCGCGTGTTTTCCCCCAGGAGAATACAAAGCACATTGCAGGCCCCGCTGTTAAACTTTAATGCTAAGGTATAGGGAGCATTTCGCAACAGTCGGGATCTCCAGGCTTCAGCTTACTCAGATCCCGGCCACCTTGTAAATCTTTCTTGCCCCACTTCAATGGAGATAAGAGGGATTGTGTGCCAGAGGTTCAGTTGAGAGAGACCACCCAAGTCATAGCTCATTTCACTTCTGCTGACCTCCTCTGATATGCCCATCAAAGCAGCGATTAAAATACAGAGCAGGAACTTTGTGTAGTGCAAATGTGTTCCATCAATCTCCTTTTCATCTGGCTCTTCAAATACTTCAGACCTGAGTAAGCAGCTGAAAATTTTGCAAACAAGAATGAGTAAATGTAAAGACAGATTTTTTCCCCCTGTTCTGGAGCAGGACGATCTGTTTACCTTTCTGAAGGAGCTGTCAGCAGAGTGGTCATCATGAAATATGAATTCACAAATGGTGCACTCCTAGGAAAACAAGTACATGTAGAAACTTGTTCCTTCTATTTTCAAGAGGTCTATTTTTTTTTTCCCTCTGCTATTTGAGTTTGGCGGCAGACTTTCTTTTTTAGTTCCAGTGCAGCCTTTTAATAGATGTTTAGTTGCCTGCTGTAACTACATGGGTCTGAACCTGCAAACATTTTACTCACCTGTTTGGCTGCAGTTGTACAAGCACATAGGTCAGGAAAGTCGAGCAAGTGAATGAGTGGGGAACCATGATGCACTCAGTTTACATGTGCTGCTACAAGTATAAACAATAAGAATCCTGCTATACCCTTTAAAGAGTCTCCTGTGTTATTCTCCTACGCACTCCATGCTATTGGTGCCTTTTCATTGCCAGCCTAGTGCTACTGGCTCCAATGGATAATTTTCCAGTCATCAGATTAAACTTGTACCTGAAAAAAGAAACAAGTTATTTTTAGGGGACCTGAAGAGTAAAGGGGCATTGGTGGGGCACTGCATTGCAGTTAGAGTACATGGACATACTCCACCAAGCAGGAACTGGTTCCTTCACCTTGGGCACTGAGGAGAGCCTGACCCGGAGGCAGGACCACAAACATCAGCAGGGAGGAGGCTGCGCAGCCGGTGCGGAGATTGGGGTCAGGACCATGTGCTGTCCACCACCTCTTTCCTTGGGCCCCACCGTTGTCTCTCTCCTCCTGCAAGGCAACACACACATGTATCTCTCTCTCCAGACACAGCTTGTGGGGACGTGATATACAGTGCAATTCCTTATGTGGGCTTTCTGAAGTTTGGTTCTATATATATCTGACCTCTCCTGTAGCTCTGGGCTTCACAGGCTCATACAACACATACACCCATACAGAGAAATGCAACAGAAACCTCTTGTTTCTGCAGTGTTTTGGACTTTGCACACCCACACAGGGGCTTTATTTGGTTTGATCTGTAATCTTTAGATATGGGATGTTCTTGTTAAATCATCTTGATGTCTAGGAGACATGTACTGGAGGAAATCCAAGTACAACTGCCCTGTTCCCTGGAGCTGGGCAGATGCTCACATGTATCAAGAGCTTGTGCTAGGCTCTGTTGGAGGGGACATACCATTCTCCACAAAGCATTGTGTTCTCCTATGCCCTTTGCAAAGGCAGAGATCTCTGAAGAGCATGAATAAAGTTGTCTACCTTTTGACTGGTCATTGTGTGGAGAAAAGGAATGAAAAGCCTTTGGACATTTCTCGGTTTCACGAGCACCCACAGAGGTGACACATATAAATCAGCCCTTAGCATCCCTGCAGCAAGCCCCGCTGGAGTTGGGCACACTGCACTCAGTTTCATGCAGACCAGGCCCTTAGAGGTGATGCAGACCTGCACACCCCTGAATCTGCCTATAAGTGAGCAAATAGGTACAACAATCATATGATCACAGTCACACAAAGCCACCTCTGCTGATACGCTCTGACGAGCTTTGGGGACACCAGTCATGCTCGTAGCAGAAGGAGCTACTCTCTACTGCGCTGCAGGCACGGGAGCAGATCCGACACAGTCATCGTTTCACTCTCCACTGTTGTCCTTGGTTGAGATGGGAGGTGAGGAGAAAGGGAGACTATAGGGCCCCGTGTGAGTATCTCAGTGTGTCCAGATCACTGAGCTGGATTCCTTAAATCATCAGAAAGTTAGTCACCTACTAATCGGTTCTCTGGTCATATAATCTGGGGTCCCTTCTGCAGTCGGAGAACACAGATATACACCTTCAGGATGTATACCCTGAAGATGTATATCTGTGTTCATCTTAAGATAGGTGTCTATGCGATACACAAGATGAATCCTCTTTTGGAGGTGCCCATCATTTTCTATTAACTTCAGGAATAAAACTGTACAAATGTCTGCAATTTGGACAAATCAAGTTACGTTTGTCAAATTTGCACCCAAATCCCTCTCATGACACCTATAAGGCACCTTTCAGCTGAGCAACAAGATTAAAAAAGAAAGGGTGGTCCCCTAGTAAATTCCAACCCATATCTACTCTGGAGTTAAGCATACTCTTATTTTTCCGTTTGGGAATTTCTAGAACTTCTCTTGTGTTTGCGTTTGGTACCTTCTGTGTTTGTGGTTGGAAAGCTTTGATAAGCCTGCAAAGTCAAACAGTTACCTGTTTTAGCTCTTCTCATTCTCTCCAAATAAGATAGAAACGAGAAAAAAAGTTTTAAAGGTACTCAGGTGGAAACTGGGGATAGATCAGAGAAAAATGGGAGAATGAATGATTTGTGCAGATGGTTGCTGAGAGAAGCTGGGCTCCAGCGCTCCACCATTGTTTTTGCAGGTGAGATCTTTGCCTTCTAAAACTGGGGAAGTATAAAGACTGGATGGGTTTGAAAGACACACATCTGCTTTTGAATTCTATTGTTATTAGCATGGAATCGTTTTATATAATTGACACCTTTAAAAAAAAAAAAAGTGTTTGGAAGATATTTTGTTTATACTGTAGCTAAACTCTGCCTGAGTTGTCTAGTCCCACTGAGCCATACAGTATATTCATCAATGCATAGTTCTCTTACATTTCAGGATTTGTTATGAAAACCAAAATTCTTACTCTGAGCTATTTATGCTGGCAGCGCTTCAAAGGGAGCAATTCCTTTACTTCATGCCAACCTCTGTAGCAGAGGGGAAGAATACCTCTCCTAAGATCATTTATATCTTTTTAACCTTTCAATGCAGATTTGTCTGAATGCAATTTTTTCCTTTAGTACATACCTGCAATGACAGGAGCTTGTTTGATAGAACACTGACATGAGAAGCTAAGTGTTATTGTTTAATGAAAATAAATTGACCTCTGAATCAAAACATCTTAGTTACTTTCTTCACTTGTTGGCAAAACAAAGAGAAGAATTTCCAAGCTGCAGAAATGTAACATCCTGCTCTTTGCATGGAAGGGCAGCCATTATGCTGCCAGGGCTGGGAATGGTGGGCTGATCCTTCAAACCGTGACAGAGCACTAGCAAAAAGGGACACTTTAGTCCAGTCAGGGTAGAGCCAAACCTGCTAGCTTTATGTCAGTAGCTCCTCCAGTTATTTCCCAGAAACTTTACCATACACACGTGCAGGTCTTCCACTCTGGGCTATGCCTTAACTTGTAGTATAATCAAGACATTCACAAGACCGGCTAAATTACTGCCATCAGCTCCCATTTATCTGCTCTTTTAATTCCTTCCAGAAAAGGTTCAAGAGTTACTGTTTGTTTTGCAGAAGGAAAGCATCAGACATGCCTTTGCGGGAGCCAAGACGCCTGAACCGCAGCCGTGCCGCGGTGCGGAGATGGGCGTGCTCTGCCAAGGCGGTGTGGGGGGACTTCTCCAGCTGGCAGGGGAGGTTGCACTGCCATGCCGAGCACACCCGTCTTGCACTTGTCCTCTGCCGGGGAAAATTAAAGCATGACAGGATGCGGCCAGTAGTGATTTGAGCACGTAAACCATGCCCACTCTAAACAAAGAGAAAAGCCTGCATTTCCCCAGAATCTGTCTGTTTCCATGGGTTTAGAGGGTTCCTCCTCCATATGTGAGGCCAAGCTAAAACTGCCTGTGCCCAAAGCACTTTACAACACTTCATGCTGTGGTGCCTTGGGATTACCAACTCGCTGAGATGCACGGGTGAGGGCTAACCTCACTGCCCCTGCCTGCTTGCAGACTTCTGCAGGCGTTGCCCTTTTCCAGATGTTGAGAAAGTGGAGATTCTGACATAATCACTATATTGCATGATGGGCACAGGTTTCATGTCATTACAGCAGTCCAGGTCTGAAGGACAGGTGTATTTTCTGGTAACTAAAAATGGAAGATGGTACACTTGGAAGTGTTCAAGGCCAGGTTGGATGAGGCTTTGAGCAACCTGGTCTAGTGGAAGGTGTCCCTGCCTATGGCCGGGGTGTTGGAACTAGATGATCTTTAAGGTCCCTTTCAACCCAAACCATTCTATGATTCTATGATTCTATAAAATGCAGTTGCATGAAATATCATAAGTGAAAAATAAGATTGAGAGGTAGTACTCAGAAAAGCTCTAGATTACAACAGTTGTGTAATGACTCTCTTGCAACACACCTAATTTTGTTCAGGTACGATCAAGCCACGCTTACCTGTTCAGGATTTCTTCCTGGAACAGGTATATGTTTATTCCCAGGTTTTATCTCTTAGGACAGAGATTAGGTCTCTATTCTCTGAGGCTAAACAGAAATACAGTGCAAACGCAACTTTTTTCCGTTTTCAGTGTAGAAAGGCTGTGTTCATGTTAGTAACCAGTGAAGGGCAACTGGACCAGCTCCATAGAGCTAAACAGTTGGTGTTGAGGCTACCATATACGTTTTTTAAGGTGATTTACTCTGGACCAGTGCTAATCTGATATCACAGACCAAATACTCAAGAGCAGCTGGACTGCATCAGGCAGGCCAAAATGCAGTTAATGGGGATGAATGGGAGGTTTTCTTTGAAAGCATGCTTCTGATCCGAATTAAAATTCAAATGCTCTGTAGTGTTAGTGTAGGTGTACCCCAAGTCTCCTACGTTCCCTTCCTGGACAGCCTTTTCCTCTTACTGGAGTACACCAGGTCTAATGCAGTTCTTCAAAAGAACAAATATTAATGTAACAGCAACTGCAATATGCTGTATTTGGTAATTATGTGTCCCCATGTGGATATTCTTGAGAGTCTTGAAAGGTATTTGTGGGTCATTGCATGAGTCATTCAACGAGGGTGTCAGAAGTACTACTGTGTGCTTCTGCAGAAACAGAAATGTACTAACAGGGAAAACCAGAAGAAATGTTTGAAGCATGAAAACAGATTATTCAAAGTTTCTGTCTCTGTCATTTGTAGTTCGTCGAACACGAATAGCTGCAATTACTGAAAAGCTTGTACAACAGCAAGTGATGAAGACTTAGAATTTATGCATATCTATGATATATACATAATAAACAACAGTTAAAGACCACAGTGGTTACAAACATGATAACGTATTTCTGCTATCGTATGTTTTTAGTTATTTTTTAATTCATGTATTTTCTGTTACTTGTAATGTTCTCTTAAACGTCCCTGACTTATTTTCCTACACCATCATCTTTCTTTTGCTTGGCAGAGATTGTTATTTTTCCAGCTTACCATTGGGGGCATTCAAATTATTTATTTATTTTTATATAAACAGAATAAGTGCTGCCAGCACAACTTCTTGGAAAAGTGCTAGGCTTAACCTCATTCTGTCATCTGTACGGTAGCCAAGCAGGGCACGTTGTTAGTACTCTGCGAACAATGGGTATTATTGTTATTTTAACTTGGTTTCATTTCTTGGGGGAGAAAGGAAAGATTGGTGGATTTAGCAGGAGATAAACTAAATAACAGGCACATGCCCAATTTGGACTTTACTGAGAGCAACAGAGTAACTCCGGTTAACATCACTGGGAATGGAGTTAAGCTTTCAGGATTACATCTGTTTCACCAGCTGTAGTCACCCACATGTTAGATTTTTAACCTCACCCCCAGGCTCTCCATGTCAGTAGAGAGAAGCCGTAACTTCCAGAGGGGCAGTTGGCCCATCCTAAGGTGCCTGCGAAGCATGTGCTGAATTGGTCTCCCTTTGCTGATTGTATCATTCTGCTTTCCAAATTGTTAACATTGAAACGTTTTCACTGGAATATCTTGAGCTATGAATATCCCACAGAGGTGGTTTGAACATGATGGGTTTCTGCTAGAGCTTGGGCAGCATTTTTGAAGCCCACAGCTGGGCAACACTGGCCTCACTCCTGCAGAGGAGCATCAGGGAGCCGCACCCGAGCACCGAGTGGACAATTTAACTCTGGAGCAGGAGCTGGTTTTAGCACACATTGTGCCTCACTTAATTAGCCTCGAAACAGCCAGTCCTTATTACCATTTCCCTTAGCATCAATATTGCTTTCAGGCTCGAGGACTACGGTTTCCAGGCAGCTTTTCCTCCCTGGCTGAAGGCTTCATGGAGAGGTCCCTCACTTCATTTTCCACCTGTAATGGCTGCAAAATCAGCTTCATACGCTGCACCTGAATGGTGGAGTCTTTCACTGGCACATCTCTTTTCATTTGCAGGATTTACTAAATGACGTCCAGTATGCCTTCAGTGCTGAGTTGAACGTATAGCATCTTTGGAAGGGCAGAGCTTCCCCTGGTCTACGCTGAGGATACATTCTTTACTGGGTTTTTCTGCTAACTAGGTGAAACTCTGACATGTCAGAGATTATAATTATGTGCTTTCTGTGTCCTATTGCTGTCAAAAGTAGAGTTGATGTGCCATTGCAGAATTAAATATATTCCATGCTTTTGAGGAAGTCTGAGACTATTTGCCACCTGTGCATTTCTGTAAAGATCAAAACTGAGAATAGCTGGACTGAAAATCAGCACTCTTTCTGTCTGAACTAGTGAGACCTGGGTTTTTGGGCTTGAGCAGAGGCAGAATGGATCTCGATGCTTTCATCCCCATATAAACCGCAGACTCTTGTACTGATCTCCTTAGCAAATCTGTCTGTTGGACATGCTCTCAGACGCATACAGTAACCTGGCAGATCTAAGCCAAACTTTCATGGACTGGAATGCAAGTAGCACAGTGGGTAAGTAGGGCTTGGAGTTGAATCCCCAGCAATTTTTCTCATTCACTATAAAATGTCTTTACATGACTTTGACAGAGGTTACTGTCAGCCTACATGAGGAGCCACTGGATCTCAGGCACCCAGTGCAAGGCTCAGACCCTGCTTCCTGCTGTCCCTGCTGCCGCCACCACGTCCCACACATGTAAAGCACAGCCAGAAGTCACAAATCCCAGTTGCTGCCTAGCTTGACAGCACGTCCCCAGCCATGTGCCCTCCTCCCATGCACACAAGCATTTTTGGCCATCCTCCAGCACGGTTCTGCTTCGCACATCAAAGGACATAACTTGGGAAGTCTCCCTATCTGCTCGAAGGTCCCTTTGCGTTTCCAAGTTGCACTAGCTCAGATATACTGTGGTTTATTTTAAGCTTTGAAGAAGTCAACCTAAGAGTAGTTTGAAACAATTTTAACTTTAAAATTAATTCAGAGCACTCAAAGTTTGGAGCAATTTTTAAAATGTAACTGAAAATCAGTGCAGCTCTGACAATAGACAAAGTGTTGAGTGAGGAAGCTGCAATTCGCAGGAAAGTATGAAAATATGGTAGAAACAGCTTTCTGCCAGAGACAAGGGGACAGCTGATATCTAGAGCAGGAAAAAAAATCTCCGGGGTTAAGAAGTAAAAAAATCTGAAAGCGTTCCAAAACGTTTCACCAAAGAAAGTCCAAGAGTTAGTGACAGATCTTAATGGTGTTGCTTAACGCTTGACTGACAGGTAGTCAGATACTTGTGAGCTGAGTGTGGCTTAAGAGCTTACTTGAAAGCAAATAGAAGCTTGAAATGAGGCAACACCGGTTCCTGGTTCTGAGAGGAACATGGGAACTGCTGTGATCTGTGATCATACATCTGTTTAGCCCAATATCCTGTCTTTAGCAGTGGCCAGGGGCAGATGCTTTAGAAAAGAAAAGAAATACTGCACGTATGGAGCATTCCTTCCCCTCCTATAATCCCCCAGATCCTGGCAGTCAACAGTTTAGGGACTCCCTAATGTCAGACATTGCATCTGGACTGTTGTTTTTAATAGTCACCGACGGACCTATCTTCCATAAATTTGACCAATCCTTTTTTGAACCCATTTATACTTTTGGCCTCTGTAATATCCTATGGTAACAAAACTTTGGGTTGAGTTATGCCATGTGTTAGAAAGACGTGTCTGTTTTGAACCTAGTACTCGGTAATTTCACTGTGTGTCCCAGTTCCTGCACAGTTAAAAATAGTGAATGACTGTCCCTTCCACAGACTCTTAAGGCTGGCTCATTTGAGAGATTCACAGTTTCCCTTAACCGTGCAGAAAATGCTCTACTCTCTGAAATCTGCTCTCTAACTCTATTGCATTCTCAGTTATATGCTGCTTCAGATAAGGTCAGCCTAGAAGACTGAAAATACAAGTACACTACGTTACACTACTTCCCATATCTTCTGCCTATTTATAACCTCTATATAGTGGACTGCGTTCACATAAGCTTAAAAAGAACACAAATCCTTGTACGAACCAGTACAATTGTCTCTCCTGTTTCTTGCTCCTCTTACAAGAGCTGATATAGTGGGTCCCCAGGGCAGTGGATAGTGACAAAGAGATGAGTGAAATGATTCTTTTTTCAGGGCATCTCCACCAACTGTCACCAGCATCTCTGCAGGGACCACCTCCAGCTTGGCTTTCCCTCTCCCCAGCGTAGCATCTAGGCCACTACCACAGTGGTCATTGCAGTGGGGAAGCCGGAGAAGAGTGTAGATGTCTCTGGAAAGCTGATGGGACTGCACTATCTGCCTGTGACGAGCCATCACAGCAGAAGGGTGTGAAGAGTTTTCCAACAGGATGAGCTCTGTACCCCCTTCTTTTCTCTGTCTGCAGAGAGACCTTTTGCTGCCCTGTGAGGGAAGGATGAGGGAGAAGCTCTGGCTTCAGAGCCTGGCTGCAGTTACATGAGAAGGAATACCGTTTCCCATGGCCTCCTTTTTTAAAGTATTGTTACAGCTGCTAACTTGTGCTGTTTCCCCATGAGGAGTCCCTGGTTCCCGTCCTCCCCACGGCACTTTCCATCCCGCAGTGGGAGGCTCTGCTGAAGAGCAGCCGGGCTGCCCTCAGCCACACGAAGAGAAAAACAGACAATTTCCAAGCAGCTCTTGATTTACGAGCACTAACCCAGCTAAGGTGATTAGCCTGAAATGTTGACCTAAAGCCACCAGTGGGAAGCAGCTTCGTTGCTGTTGTAATTGTACTTACCTCATACCCTCAGATCAGTATCTGATTTATCACCACAGTGGTTCTGCCCTAAAGTGCTGAGCCTAAATGTTCTTCTGCTTCCCTGGTAGAGAAATCACAGGGAAATAGGTTTAGAGCCAAATTTTCAGATGCAGCTTCCAAACATTTTCATCTCTTTCAGCCCTTGAGCTTTTGGGTGCATTGTAATTGAAATAGGTGAAAGCTTCAAAATCAGGAAGGCTGCTTCATTAAGCACAGAAAATCTAGGTGCCTGCTGATGGACCAGATCCCTCTCCCGTTAATATTCCACTCTGCAGCCACCGGACACCATCCATGAGCTATCCAAGAGTGTTCACAGGAAACATCTGCACTGTTGTCTGAAAAATAGAAGAGCATGGTAATGACCTATGGCAGATGCTCCAGTGGCTGTTGTTGCTGGGAACAGGTAGTGTAGCTTTGGTGCATTAAACTCCAATCAGGCCACTGAGGTTTAAACATGCACGTACATGTCTTGCTGAACTGGTGCCACACTACATAAAAATAACATTTCTGACTCTAAATTTTGAATGTACAGATACTTTGGCACCAGAAAGGGAGCATGCTAAGAATCAGAGGCACAAATCTTCAGGGCATACTGAGGCCCTTGTGAAATGTGGCCCTGGGTTTTGGCAGCTGAATTTGACTTCATAGCCAGAGGGTGAAGAAAAATACATTCAAATTTCTATAGTAAACACATCTAGCAGATCAGAACTTTAGCAGTAAGTCTATTACGACTTGCATTCAAAAAATGCGTTTTTAATCTGTTATGCCATTTACTGCTATTTAAAACCTTTTCCACGCCTTTAAAAAAAGGTATGTTAATCAGTACTACAGGAGAACTTGCTCTTGAAATGACAATATTTGGTTTTAGTCCTTACCTCTTTGAACAAGTTTGTACATACTTCCTCAGCTCTAAAAAGAAACTATCCTTCATGTTTAGCAATGGTGAATTTGAAACAAAAAAGAAATGGTGCGTTGCACATGAAAATTGAGCTTGGATAATTGTGAAAGGTCTTTTTGACAGTCACTGCACTGTAGCTGGAAGGTCACTGCTAAACCGTGGAGCAATTATAGTCCTCAGAAGAACTGAATTACTTCTGTTTTACACTGCAGTAACTTAATGAAGCAAAACTGGACCCGTGCCATGACATTTAAGGAACTGCGTTTTGAAGCCTCCTTCACCCCAAAGTAATTTGCTGTTGTGACATGTCGCACATGTCTCAGATAGACATTCAGAGATAAATCATGAAAATGGCCAGCTATCACCACGCTGCAGCGCTGCGCTTGGGATTTCATGCCAACGTCCGCTGGATTTCCCACCTGCTATGGGAGGCGGGTGCCAAAGGAGGTAAACAGCCAACAGAGGAATCATTTCATAGGCTTGTGTTCAGCGTATCCTTGTGGCTGAAGATGCTGTGTTCATACTTTTCTTCCCTGCATAAACATTGGAGTGATTTCTCATGCTGCGGCCAGGCATTGCTGGTGGTGGAAAGGGGTGCCACACTCACAGTTTGCAATGGGGGTTTTTCACTGTGACTGGAAGAAATTGGGAAGACCTTTCACTCACACACTCAAATCTGAATGTCGTGTTTGATTCGAAGCTCTTTACATGGCACATTTCCTACGCAATGAACAACAAACACTGACCAATTGGATTTGCCTGCTGACCCTCCGAAGTGGTACGTCATTGTGCTTTTTTATTATTGCCTTCCGTTTGTATTTGTGTTGCCAAATTTTAGCAGCAAGGCTGCCCATGGGAGGATATTCTGCACAGAAGTGCTGCTGTTGTCAGTTTTAACCCACTTGCAGCTTTCGCTCACGGTCTGGTTTCTGTTGCGAAGCCCTCCTTGTTGCAGAAAGTCCGCATGACACTGAAGACCTGCTTGCTTGTTGTTCACAGCTGATCTGGGTCCCAAAATGAGAAGCTATTTGCCAAATGAGAAACATTTCCAAAGTTAGTGACACTGTGAATTAGTCCAGGTTTAGGCAAATTTCCTCCAAACTCGCAAACACCATATTGCATTGAGAATAAGCTGCTGGTAGAAATCTTCTGGTGAAAGGGAGACTCCGGTTTTCTTCCTTTTGCTGATTTCTTCCCTTGAGACGAAGCACTTGAGATTTTTTTTTATATCTTCCAGGTTCAGAGTTATGAACACTTAAAAAAACAAGCACGGTTTTGTTGGTTCTTACTGTTTCCCTGTTGACAAACAAGGAAGAAAAAAGCCTTAGGAAAGGTTCCAGCCCTACAGCCGATTCCACAAAAGCTCATGTTTGTGTATTAAATCACTGTCTGACCTCCGGGGTTGCCTGCTGACCATCAGCTACAGAGTTAGCATCCTAAGCAAGAAAAACACAAATGCACAAATTACAAATACAACCACCATGATCTTGGAAACCATTGATTTTCCTTATCTGCAGGCAAATAAATGCTCAGAGACAGAAATAAGTCTTTAAAGATAATTTCATAAGCTTAGGCTTTTCAAACACTAATTCTTACAGAATGGTTGTCACCTTTCTGGGAATTGAGAATGGCATTTCTGGAAACTCAGAATGGCATTTCTGGGAACCCTTATTTTAACTTTCTACCCACTAAAGTCTCAGTGTTGTAGGCTGATTCCCACTCTGCGCCACAACGTAGCTTAAAGGGTGGCTCAAAACAAACAACAGTAGATCAATTTACATGCCTGGATACTACTAAATTTGCAAGGCCTTTGTTCTCAAGTGTGTTTTTATTCTTAAAAAACATACCTTTTTAGGATAGCATTTTAAGGAACTGCTTTAAGTCACATTTTACTTGTCTCATACTCCAAGTCATATTATTTCCTTTAAAAATTGAACTGTTATTAAATTACAAACAATTCTCATTTTCTGATTCTTGTAAATGCACTTTTTCAGCCCATTCCAGTTGCTGTTAAGAAAATGGAGGAGGAGGGGGAATTCTCCTTAAATTCCTGGGCAGGTTGCAGGTGCATTTGTTTGTATTAAGAGGAACGTCTAACAGAATCCTCCTTTGTGACACACTATAGCAACTTTTCAATTTTCTCTCATTAGCTGGTGGTACTTCATCCTCAATAAGGTACTATTGTGCTGCCTCTAACCTGATCTGGGAAACACTGTGGAGCTGTCAACTCATCAACCCTAGAAAATGGATGGTTAATCTTTTCAGGTGACTTGTTTCATTTCCTGTAGCTCATGTAAAATCCAAATATTTAGCTACTACAAACAGTGAGTTCTTCACCTGGGTTTCACTGATAAAGAATCAAAGATTATTACTTCTAATTTTTTTTCTCTTTTAATTTTTTTTCTTTTCTGCAGCTTGAAAATTAGTGCCTCTGGGTGAATAGAGCCTCATTTCTACTGTCACAATAGGACACTTTATTAAGATGGCACAAAATTACATTTTCTGAGGTTTTTAGTTGTATTTGCATAAGGTTTAAAAATTCATCTTCACATTCCATTTTCTCTGGTACTCTCAGATTTTTGATTGCCATCCATTGGATATGATGCACAGAGAGCATTAGACTACTTAGTCGTTCACTAACCTAGTCGTGGGGATGGAGGATACTTTGTGCAGGATCAGACTCCCATAATTTCAAACTTCTGGGTGTTTTTTCAAGTTCAGTCAGAATGTCACTGTCAAAAAGGCTCCATCGCCACGGCTTATTTGCTTTTTCTCGTGACCTGCTTTAAGATTGTCTTTCGTGCTTTGATATCACCTTCATGACGATCCTATACTAGTTGAGAAAAGAGAGATTGTGATGAACAAGAAGTAAATGAGGCATTTCCATCTCAGTAGAAATAAAGTACAAACCATCTAGAACCAAACAGGTGACACTGGCAGCCAGCTCTTATGAACTCCGTGGTGAGGCCCAGCATCATAGAAAAGGCTAAAGTAAAAAGATTTTTGCTAGGGTGATGCAACACATAGTTAAACCATTCTGCATTATAAGAGCATTACAGTAAAATGGCAAAGCCTCTGCCTCTGAAAGTAATACAGATGTGTGTGGCTGTTTGTCCTTTTTGTTTACTCTAGGATTTTGCTGGGCCTTTTTCAGAGGCTGGTCTTTCTAGGCAGCGCCTTTGGGGTGCTCAGTGCCCTCTGCACCTTGATGGACACCATTGATGAAACCTGCAGGCTTGGGAAGGTGCGTACAGAGGGGACACAGGAAGACAGGGGTTCTGAAAAGCAAAGAGCTGGTGAGATCCACGGCAGTATCTAAAGATGAGTCCTGAAGAAATGGCCGAGAGTTGCCCTCTTTACAGACTGGGTGTTCAAAGCAACAAAAAATAGATTCTTGAAAAAGAAAGATCCTGTATTGCAAAGAAACACTTTGATTCTGCTGTTTTACCTGTTGGAGCAGGGACAGATTCCGCCTCAGAGCTGGTGGAAAGCAGAGTCAAAGGCAAAGAAGGCGGTTGCCTCTGAAAACGTTGCCCTATTCTTTGCTTTAAAAAAAAAAACCCACAAGCGATTCTTGGAAGATGTGGCATGAAATCAAACTGCACAGTCTTTTGTGGTGCCAGTGACAAGGGAGGTTTCCCCCGCGGACTAGAAAGCACAAGTAGGCAGTGTTTTTGGAAAGCTACACCAGAGTAAAAATTCTTGAAATTTTTAAGTGGAGGTACCGGCAGTGCCTTCATTTCACATCCCAGTGCACATTTCTGATTTCTAGGCTACTCCTCTGAAAAGTGGATGATTTTTCAGGAATTTAGTGTGCAAAAGAGGGCAACAGTGGAGGGAAACGAAGCAGAAGAGAGGCAATTTAGGAAGAAAGCAGGAAAGAGAGAACGCAGGATACATTTTAAAGGGGTAATTATGGGGTAATAAATTAAATTTATCCCAGGTCAAGAAAACAGTATTTCCTCTCCCCCCCCGCCTCAGAGTGACTATCACACTACAACACAACCTATCACGTTATCACACAGAACTATTAGGATCCCTAGGTTTGGGCTGTAAATTAGCATCTGAGCAGTCTGGTACGAGTGGGCTTGGTTCCTTCTGAGCTCACTCTGACAGCCCTCCCGTGCTATAATATATTAATATAGTCATGATAGCCTGGAGATATAACTGTGACAGCACAAAACTTGATGTGCCCCCAGTGAGCTCTTAATCCTTCTGTTTCCCGGTGTTCTCACTGCTCAAAAGCATTGCAGTTTACAGTGAAAAAAAACCCCAGCAGATTAATTTTACAATGCTGAATACCAAAGGAAGCATGATAGATAACATTTACGTTTTGTACCAAATAAATTTCCAGTAACAAATATTATTACAACAAATACCAAAGGAACTTAGAATTGCTAAGTTATTTTGGAATTGCTTTTCCATTGACTTTTGGAGCACCCCATAATTCTTTCCTATATAACAGTTCAGAAACACTGAAGCCTCCTTTATCACAACCAGCTGACCCAATCTCAGCTGTTCTTTGAAAATAAAAACACGTTTTCTTAGTTACTCATGTAGAGATCCAGTTAGTCCCTCTCCTCTGATAGCTTCTGATGCCAAAACTTACAGTTTTATGAAACAGTAGTAGCTGCTCCATAGTTGGACTTGAACCTGCCTTCCAGGCAGGATCCCCAGATTCATCTCTATACCTCAAACAATTGCCCCAAGAAATCTCTGTCTTCTTAAGTTTTGTCTACTTGGCCTTAAGCTACGGCAGAGCTTTTCCTCCTGGACATCTGATCAATCGGAGCTGAATGCACGGTGTGTCAAAACATTCCACCCTTCACTTCTGGAACACTTTCCTAAATTTTTTTGGCTTGTCATACCTTCAAAATGACTTGGCCCACGAACGCTGAATATGTTTTGTTTTGTTAGCCTCACTAAGAAGAGGCTGTGTTTGGGCAGGTTGTATGTAATGTAAACATTCATAAAAATAAACTGACCTTCTCCTGACTCCAGGCTTTGGTGCAGCAATGACTTAGCTGAATAAGAGGTAGAAGAAGATGGTTTTGCAGGTAGGAGAAAGAAATACGATGGCCTACTGACCTGGGAAGTGCATAAGGCTGTGGGAGGATGACCTGGGAAGTGGTGGAGGAAGGGATTGGGAAGGCTGCCTGGTGAGGGGCAGGGAGGAAGGTGAGAAGAAGGCTCAGCACATAATATCACTGTCTCAGTACAGCTATCCAAGTGTGTAAGAGTGGAGCACATACAGCCATGTATTGACAGGGAACACCACCACTTCTGCCCCTCATAACCTGCTCAACATCTGCAGGAGATTGTGAGAAGAGTCGTCAGATAACGTGGACTGAAGCAGTGAACTGAAGGTCCATTGGTCACTCCTCTCCATCACTCTGTTACCACCAAGATGATGCAGAACTTGTCAGCAAGTACAGGGAAAATCATAGTCCCTCTCCAGCTTTCTTGTAGGCACTCTTTAGGTACTGGAAGACTGCTATGAAATCAGCTAGCAACAAACAGACTGCAACTGGTAAGACTGAAGTGGCACAGAAATGAAGCTGAAGGGGAAAGAAAACTACACAGCAGGTCTGCTGAAAGCACATTTCCCCTCTAGTCTATAAAAATGGAATAATTTGGGTTTCCTCTCAGATGCTAAGCTGTTTCAATGAAGCACTAATACGGTTTAAACCTCTGCTTTGCTGGAAAACCTCATGCTGAGTGCTGACATTTCAGATATTGATGCTTAGGGAAGTCCAGGCACACTTCCTCGGGCAACCCCGGCTGGCACCGATGTGTCGGCTTAGCCCTCCTGCTTCTCACAGAGTTTCAAATCAAAGCTCATCAGGGTCTCACGACTTTGCTGTCAGTGAATGTCATGGCCTCAGCCATGTTTTACAGAACCTTCAAAAGATGAATTTGAAAGCCTGAAGAAGAGAAGGCTCTGAGGAGACCTTCTAGCAGCCTTCCAGTACTTAAAGGGGACCCACAAGAAAGCTGGAGTGGGACTTTTTACAAAGGTGTGTAGTGATAGGACAAGGGATAATGGCTTTAAACTGAAAGAGGGGAGATTTAGATTGGATATAAGGAAGAAATTTTTCACTCAGAGGGTGATGAGGCAGTGGAACAGGTTGGTCAGAGAAGTTGTGGCTGCCCATCCCTGGAAGTGTTCAAGGCCAGGTTGGATGAGGCTTTGAGCAAGCTGGTGTAGTGGAAGGTGTCCCTGCTTATGGCAGGGTGGTTGGAACTAGATGACCTCTATGGTCCCTTCCAACCCAAACCATTCTGTGATTCCTTGAATCGCAGCAGCCGGACTGACACAGCAGTCTTGTGCCTGTGATGCAGCAATGCGCTCAACCATGAGGCTAAAGCAGAGCACTGAAGGGAATTGCAGTGATTCCTCTCTCATAGTGAGAAGCTTTGGTCCGATGTTCAAACTTCAGCCCACCAGGCCTTTCCTGGCTTCCTGGGTCACAGCCCTGGCTCGTCCAGCTGCCGCGGCCATGCAACCCCTCTTGCTCAGCAGCTGGAGATGCTGTGGCGGTAGGAGAAAAGCAGAGGGAAGGAGGTAAAGAGGAGAGATCATGAGAAACCACCAGGAACCGGTGCAGTCTGGAAGAGGTTTTTTGCAGGTATGGTATTTTGGCAAAGATCTCACAAGGCAGGGTTTGGGTGTTCTCTAGTGATGTAGCTGTGCAACAGCTCACCCACTTCATGGAGATGCTTGAGGCACAGCAGAGGATTGTGTCAATGACCTCTTTTGACCTCTTTGCACGTATTCGCAGCTGCTGCATCTGTGATGCAAAGGCATAACGTTCTTTAAAATGAGCTATTTGCAGATACAAGCAAATCTGATTTGGTGCTTGTGGTTTGCTTTTTCTGCCTTTACCTTAAAGCCATCTGCATGGTTCTTGGAAGTCCCAAGAGATCTCTTCTGCTGCAGAAATGGCAATGTGATTATAAAAAGATTTGCAAGATGGAGAATAAGAGAAAATGGCACCTTGGGACCGAAGGATGCTGACAGCTGTGCACCTTGAACTGTTCTCCTGGCAGTGGTGCAATGATATGATAAATTTAGTTTAAGGATGGCTGGGAATTCTGAAGCTAAACATTCTTTATCTGAAAATACCAATTCGTCAAAACTAAAACAATGCGTGGGAAATGTCTGTGATGTTGCATAGCACAACAAATTTTACGTTGTTTTTTTTTTTTTTAATTGTCTAAATGTTTCATTTTGACATTTTAAAGCAAAAAATACCATTATTGTGTGTGAACCAACCTTTTGTTTCAAGATGTTACCTATAGTGATGGCTATGCATACTGCTTGTTAAATGGTCTCAACAAAATATTGAAATATTGTGAAATTAATGAAGAAAATACCAAACCAGGAAATAGTTTATAAAGTTTCTTTGAGTAGTCTTTGCAAAGTTCCAGTTTATGAAGTTTTTTGAGAGCATGATTATTTTTCCCACAGTGAAAGGAACTGCGAATGAAAAATGCAAAGACATCTGTATGTGAAGAAACCATTTCCCACTATCTTTGAGAATGTCTGGGAAACATAAGGAAACCACTGACAATTAGTGGCCACGTAAAATAGTTTGCTCTTCCGCTTCGTAATCATAAAATGCATTCATCTGGTAGCACTGGTTTTGAAGGAACTGGTTTAATGGAACCACGTGTGGCAGATGTTACATTTGCTACAGTAACTGTAAATTCATTCTGGGAATTTGCAGCACCTTCCCAGGCAATGCATGTGAGTACGCAATCCCTTTTCACAGACACCCCTGTCAAAGAAAAGGAGCATGAGTGCAAAAATAACCAAAGAAACAAATCAGCAACTCTCCTCGCTGCAACACATAACTCCAAACCTGCCTTCCACTGGACTATAGTTTCCACTCAATATTCTTCAACTCCCAGGGTCAAAAACAAGTATAGCAGTAGTTCACTAGTTAGCTCTAAATAGATACATTATTCTCCAATTTAGATTTTCAGGGAAATAAAACATGGCACATACTAACATGTATTTTCAATAAAACCTTAAGGTTTCTAGTTTTTCTTTGCTTAAGCTGGTTATATGTTACCTCAATATCTTTTACACTGTTTTTGAAGGTTTTCATGCCAAACTTTCACACTCAACTAAAATGCTGTAGCAATATGAACAGTTTCTGGACACCTGTACTTCCCATCTTTTCTTTGTATCTTATTTACCAGATAAGTATTTTCTTGCTCTTTAGAGTCTTAAAACTAGCGTTTTTCATATTGTCCTCCAAGCCTGTGTGAAATGAATCATAAGTCTTTAATTTCTTCTTGCCTTTGTAAGTTCCACCTCAGTGGTGACATTTTTTGAATGTAAATACATCTTTTTTGGCTGCCTGGTTCAACTTTTACAGCATTTACCAGGTGATAACTTAGAAGGATCCCTGCTGAGCGCTTGACAAGGTGTTGTTCCATCTTGCCTTTCTCACAGGTACTTTTACCCTGCTGGGCTCTGGCCCCGTGGAGCTCAGACTCACACTGACTCAGAGTCTGCACTTTGCATTTGCCTATGGTGGGAAAAACAAAAGTGGCTTGAGTCTAAGGGCTTCAGTATGAAATCATGGCATGTATCAAGATTAGTGTAACCAGCAGGAATAGGGAAGTGATCCTGCCTCTGTACTCATCACTGGTGAGGCCACACCTGGAATATTGTGTCCAGTTTTGGGCCCCTCGCTTTAAGAGAGATATTGAGCTCCTGGAGCGAGTCCAAAGAAGGGCGACTAAACTGGTCACGGGGCTGGAAAATAAAACTTATGGGGAGCAGCTGAGGGAGTTGGGGCTGTTTAGCCTGGAGAAGAGGAGGCTGAGGGGAGACCTGATTACAGCCTACAAATACTTGAGAAGGGATGGTGGGAAGGTGGGGGAAGGGCTCTTTACATTAGTGATGGGTGATAGAACAAGAGGAAATGGGTATAAGCTTAGTCAGGGGAGATTCAGGTTGGATGTTAGGAAGTATTTCTTCTCTGAAAGGGTTGTCAGCCACTGGAATAGGCTGCCCAGGGAGGTGGTTGAGTCCCCATCCCTGAATGTGTTTAAGAAAAGGGTGGATGAACTACTTAGGGATATGGTTTAATGGGGATTAGGGACAGTTGGACTGAATGATCTCTAAGGTCTTTTCCAACCTAGAAATCTATGAAATCTATGAAATGTTCTGTAAAATGATGATAAAAGCATGCATTAATCTTTCTGGCTTAAAATATAGATAAAATGTATAGTTCTTTGGGTTTTTTCTGTTCTTTTGAGGACAACGTGATGTTCGTAATAGCTGCAAAACTGAGAAGTGTTCCCTTCCTTGTTTCTGATATTGTGTTTCACGTTCCTGGGGAGTGAAGGATTGTTTTTTGTGGCCTTCTGAAGGTGATGTCACCCAGGCTTAATTTTATATTTCAAATGCTAATTATGAAATAGTGACTGAATCCCACCATCCTATGACTCCATTATGAGGAAATTGTGACTTATGAACTTTCTGACACGCTCACTGTGTGTCTTCTCCAACCCAACACAGGAGGCCAGATGCCATAGGTTTGCTTATCGAATATGGGCATATAAATGGGATGGGACTTAGGAGATAAAATAACAGAGCAGAAAATACCAGAAAGGATGCTAATCTGAAGAGAAAGAGGTGGAATGTGAGAAGAAGAAAATCAGAACGGCTATGCAGTATTGAAACTAAGGAGCCATGGGCAGGCCCAAGCCCAATGTAAATCATCTGTTTCCATATCAGTCCAAAACCAGCACTTTTGTTTTTCTGCTTGGAATCAGAAAGTGAGAAACACTGAGAGTTGATGGGAAATCAATAGCATGGCGGGGTCTGACTGTCAAAATTGCAATTCATTAATTAATTTGGTGTCATGCATTTTACGTGTGTTTCAGACGAAAATTCCCAGAGGACCTTGACTGTAAGAAAGCAGGCTCTCAGTTTTTCCAAATCATCTCTTTTCATGGCCTACTATGGGACAATATTGCCCGCCAGACATAAATTCTAGCTGAAGACAGAAATAGCACAGCACGAGCTATAGATGCTTCCAGAAACACAGATTTCAGATGATGCCTGAATGAGCCGCAGAAGTGGGGGGCGCAGAGATTGCCAGAAAATTCACTGCTGCTTCTTTTTGCATTGATCAAAAAACAAAGGAAAAGCGCTGATTCCTTGAAATACAACGGGGTGCTGCAAAGCTGCTTTGCCTGATGGATCAAATGGTGGATCAAGAGAGGAAGATGATGTAAATGCAGACCCCATGTATGAGTGTGTGTGCCTGCGTGTGCTGGGGGGACGGCACATGGCAGCAGAGGTGGGCTGAGGAACCGCCTCAGTTCTGCTAGGCTGGTGGAGACTTTCCTTGTGTGATCCTGTCTGACTATAACTAACAAATCCTTCTTCTTTGATCTTGTGGCAGTGGAAATCCAGCTAATGCTGCCATTTTGAAAGCTTGTGGGTTCCTTTCATTATTCCATTACCTATGCTGAGTAAGAGAAACAATGCGGTTTGTTTTAAATTAATGGCTGCCCATTCATTACTGCAGTGACTCTGAATATTTTCCTCTGCTGGCTCTCTGTAAGGTCAGCCCCCGACTATAGTTCAAGTTGGGTGGGTTTCACTCAACTTCTGAGACTCAGAGGTGAAAGAAATGTCCCCTGTAACCACACCGCAAATAACTCTCATGGTGGCGGCCAGTCTGAAGTGAATCACTGATCTTGGAAGGAGGTCTCAGTAAGAAACATGCCCTTAAACCAGCCCCTGAATCACCTCGATATCGACCTCAGCAGCAAAGTCCCAGTCTCCAGGAGCACAGGCTCTGAGAGAAGGGACTGATCTCCCTGAGACACACCGTAACAAACACAGCACTGGAGACACAGTGGGAATAAATCTGTTACAACTTTACTCCCACCTCATGTATATCATCCCGTGCTACTATTGCCATTAACCTTTTTAAATCCTCCAACTCCTTCATCAGATATTTCAGCTACCCTTCTTTCCTCTGTCCTAGATTACTTTTTAGACTCTTTGGAGCAGGAGTGATTTTTGCTCCTTGCTTTTTTCTTTGCTCTTCATTTGGGCTTGGACATTGCTGTTGTGAAAATAATTTTTAAAATAATACAAATAGAATGCAATTGGTTTAGTGTCTTTCTTGAATGATAAAACATTAAAATAAATGCTAATTTGGGGAATATCTTTAGCTGGCAGCATTATATTTTCTCAAGTATTAATAAATTTTAAGTTGTCTATGATATCATTGCATCAGCTGAACTAAATTTGTTATGCAGAAAGCTGTGCTGCAAAAAGCCCCAGGTTTCTGACTCATGGGAAATTTAATTTAAACAAAAAAGGTTTAGTCCAAACTGGAAACAGCCCCACTTTTTCATCCCTCTTTCTCTCTCTTCCTCTCTCTGTTGCATTCTCTCACAGCTCTGCTGAGCCAGAGCTCTCTAGACTATAACTCCAGCAAATGCCCTGGTGTTCCCCTGCATTTCTGGTTCCTTCTGTAGAGGCAGGAGATGAGACCTGCTGATCTGAATGCAGGTTCCCAAGTCCACAAAAGAGTTCTGAATTTCTGGAGTCTCAAAGCTTCCCGGGTGGATCTGTGTGTGGGATCCCTGTCTTTGTCATCTTGTTACCACTTATTGGCTTGAAGACATTGACTGAAGGGAGTGGGATACCCTCATCTTCCCATCCTGTCCATGTGTCCTGCACCATGAGCAGCGTGGGATGGTGAGAGGGGCCAGGAGCTGCACAGTCCTGGCTGCAGGAGTGCTCCTGGCTGCAGAAGCAGGGAGACATGAGAATGTTAAAGGAGTTGAACTGAGCTGTGGGCAACTTCAGAGGCCACCAGATGCCCATATATCTTTCAGCAAGCCTGGCTGCACAGAAGTGTGTCCATGAGAATTGCTCTCACTGACAGCTGACAGTGCCTCTGGGAAAAAAAAATATGTCACCAACATTTATGGTGCTCCCAAGTTACTTCTGCTAAGGATCATTGAAATGGGCAAGTAGTTCTGCAATCAGAATACAGCATACAGCAAATAGTGTAGATTTGGATAAAGGGGAGAAAAAGAAATATCAAACTGCTTCCTCCTTCCCGGAATATCTTCCAGCCTCTGTCCTGAATAAGGAAAATGTATTTTGGAATTGGAATCCTCTGGCAGAAAAGAAAAATAAGCCCGTGCATAAGAAAAGGAGAGCAACCCAGTGTCTGTGTCATCAGGAACAGTCTCTGACACACACAGTAGTAACACTGTACAGCTCTGCTGTTGGTACAGTGGGGGAATAACCTTTTCTTACACACACTTGCTGGTCCAGTTTGGATGAGCAGCCAGGATTTCAGGCATGTCAGTACTTCTGCAAGTGCAAAAGATGCTGAAATACCGCTTTTGGCTTTCCCCAGCTCTCCTTCATTGTCTTTGTGGCTTCAAGATTGTCCCCTTCATGTTAATTCCCAACGCAGTACTGACAACTTCAGGTTTTCCTATTTTCTGGGAACATCAAAGCTCAGCAAAAGTGATGGGTATGGAGTGATTCAGATATGCACCTGAAGCTTTCTGAAATGGATTAAAGACATCTACTTTTTCTGATCTTCCAAACGTTTATGGACATATTTACATGTTATATTTTTCTTTTTCTGCACAAACAGCTCGGAGAAGAGGAGACTGAGGGGGGGACCCTTGTTAATGTTTATAAATATGTAAAGGGTGACTGCCATGAGGATGGAGCCAGGCTCTTCTCACTGGCATCCAGTGATAGGAAAAGGGGAAATGGATATAAGCTGGAACATAGGAGATTTCGCTTAAACATGAGGAAGAACTTCTTCCCGGTAAGGGTGACAGAACACTGGAACAGGCTGCCCAGAGAAGTTGTGGAGTCTCCTTCTCCGGAGATGTTCAAAACCCGCATGGACGCGTTCTTGTGTGATCTAATCTAGGTGGTCCTGCTCCAGCAGGATTGGGGGGGATTGGACTAGATGATCCTTTGAGGTCCCTTCCAATCCCTAACATTCTGTGATTCTGTGATTCTGTGTGAAACAGCAAAGTCGTTTAGTACTTGTGGGCAGGAGCCTGGAAGCTGAGAAGAAGCCCTGGATGGAGCACCGGGACGCCCCACAGAGCACACAGCCGGAGCATCTCCAGAGACTGGAGGGCTTTCGTTGTTCTCTTGTCTCTCTCAGTGGAAAGAAAATGAAGCATCTGAAGTTTGGGATTGAAAATAAAAGTGTCATAAAGTGTTACCACTGAGAAGGCAGGCCCAGCCAGGTTTTTCAAAACTTCCCATATCTTCCCTGCCTTTTGACAGCTTCTCAGATAACTCACGTGGTGAGGCAGACATGTCGCTGCAGCAAGCACCAGGTGGAAAAAATCAAAGTAACAGCCTGTTGCAAGGCTCTTGTTAGCATGGCAAGTTTCACATCGACACCTGGTGTGCAGACACCCCAGCCTCCCCATGCACGCACCCAGCCTGGCTTTTAAAGAGCTATTCGGCTATTTGCCGTCGCCTCCGTGCTCCAGAAACCACTCCTGTCTGTAATCATTTCGTGTCATTCAACAGTGAAAATACAGGGAGCAAATGAGTTGTTGGTTTGTTGTTTTTTTTTTTTTTAATGCCAGGGTCATTGACTAATTTTCCTGTCTAAAATACTTAGTGGGAAACAGTGCATTAAAGGTTTGCTCTCGAAGCTCTCGCTTAGGCTAATAAGCGGTTATTCCCAGGAGGAGCTGGAGCCAGCGTCAGGGTCTGTAGGAGTGACTGCTCACCAGCGTGTGGTTGTGGCTCACAGTTTGGCCAGGGGAGCATCTGTATGTCCTCCTGAGGTCCTGCAGAGTAAGGGGTGATGCCCTGAAAGCTGGACCCAAGGCTGGAGTCCTGCCTGGTTCAAAGAGCAACTGGTGATGCAACTTCGTTCAGCACATTAAGGCAGATTTTTTCCCTTTTGAATAGCCGTTTTTGTCAAAATAGCAAACTTGGGCTCCAGTATTGCAAAAATAAGGCTTTGATGCATTGTATCTCTTTGCCAGACATTTAACAGTCATCTAAATAAATGGCTTTGTTCAGAGGTTCACAGAATATGAGTCAAAACTCATATTTTAAGAGGAAAAAAATTTTTAGGATTTCATTGCTGCCGTAATTCCTGAGCTGCCAAGGTGGAGTGTCTCATTTTTTTTGTATTTTAAAAACTGATTTCATTAAAAAAGCTTCAGCCATTGTCCTAAACAGCTGACAGGTTCCCACCAGCCCTCCCTGTGCCAGCTGGCTCGTGTATTCACACAGTCTCTTGGCAAATGGTCAAATACAACACACATTTTAAGCAGCTGGATTAACCTAGAGATTCTTACCAGAACCTTTTCATCTGTTTTTCAGAGACAGACCACTGCCATTTAATTATACTTTAATTGAATGAAAAAACAAGTCAATACTTAATTAATTGGGGTTACAGAAGAATGGCAGTGCAGAGCCCCGGATTCTGAAACACAACGTTCAAAGGACAGTCTTGCTAATTTTAGCTGCATTTTAAATTTATTTGTGATTTTTTTTCCTTTCCCCTTCCCTTTCCCCTTCCCCTTCCCCTTCCCCTTCCCCTTCCCCTTCCCCTTCCCCTTCCCCTTCCCCTTCCCCTTCCCCTTCCCCTTCCGCTTCCCCTTCCCTTCTGTTATAAGTTCACATGGGGAACAGAAAACATCAGTTCCATGATTTGATAAGTTCTGTTGTAAAAGCTGCTGCTTTATCTGCTGTGGCGATGCCTGTTAAAGGATGCTGGTGTTCTTGCAGTTTTATATCAGCTATAGTGCATATCTCAGAGTATAATCAAAACAGCAGTAGTCTTACTTAAAATTTCACAGTCTACATCATGATAGTGTTTGCAGTCTTTTCAATGAGGACCACATGTTCCTCCCCAAACCTATTTAACAGTGGTATCCAGATGTTGGAGCCAATTATGGAGGACAGCTCTACTTATGTATCCTAACAGTTAGGTATATAACACTTACTTATTAGAGACAATACTACCCATCCAAAACTTTGCTGCCACCAGAAAGGAGCACAGGAAGGCAAAAGCCTTTTGTAAGACCTGAGTGTTACACTTCCCATCCATATCCCTTCCTTCCCTGCTACAGGAGCCAAACAATATGCCATATCCTATATATTGCAGTATAAAGAATTTATGAAGAGAAAGGACTTTATTTCTTTGCCATACTGTGTTTATACAGACCAGATGAATGATGTAATAATTCATTATATTGCATCAGAACAGATCGTCCTGTTTTGTTGTGATTTGCATCCAAACTCACAGCTGAAGGTACTCTTGATTATCATTGGCAGCTGGGTCATATTTGTTGACACGATTCAAATGCCATGATGTTAATAAAGAATTCTTTAATCTTTTAACATTTTTGCTGTCTGAACTATGTGAAACAGGCAAAACCAAATAGGCAAATAATGTCTTCTAAAATGGATGAAAAAGTGAACTCATGCAAATTAAGCATGTTTTTCCCCAATCACTTTGCTTTTTTTTTCTGTATCATTCAAAATATGAGTCATTACGTTTTTTAATGTAATGGCGAATGGTGCCCTGCTTTGCTCACTGAGCCTTCACATTTTTCCAGTGAACTTGCGTTCACACAGGAACATCTTAGACACGGCCAATTTTCATGACTGAAAATACCTGCCACCACATGTTTTTGAGATAAAAAGTCTTTCATTTATCCACTACTAAGTGTGAAAACAACTCTTAAGAAAATCAGTTAATAAAGAGAAACCCGATCAGAGCAACAGAATCCAAAGCCTAATTAATTTTTTTTGGACAAAAACCCCTAACAGAGAAAGTTTTGCATGGGTACAGAGTTTATCCGTCATGATGGTGTGTCTTTGCTCCTGCTCTCATGAGACTAAAAGGGAGGATTCCCATGTGGGTAGACGCTGAGGTAGCAGCCAAGATGTTGGATGAAATTCTCTGAAATGTCTTTGAGGTTCAGATTGAACATTATGGTGCTTGGGTCGACACTTCATGCAACTTCAGTTCCATGATATAAGGCTGTACCTTTATTTTCCTTGCAAGGGTCCTAAAGGATTTCTGGTCACCAGAAGTGACGTAAACCAGAAAGCAGATTGAAATTACCCATTCTTAGTGATCGTAATGTGCATCTCAGAAGGAGGAACAAGACCAGGAGTTTAGAAGTTTGGGCAACGAAGCATGGAGGTGAGGATGTGTGCGTTTGAGTCTGAGCAGATGAAAGAGGAGAAAGAGGAAAATGAGTAGGCTGTCCTAGGAAGGGGAACAGGGGTGACATGGCTCCCCAGGGAGAGGGCTGTCTTGGCAGAGGAAGGTGTTTTTGGTGAATCTCATGCAACTGGTGTGAGAGCTGCCTCTGAGATTAACTACCAGCTCTCCCAAACACGATGGAAGAGCCTCCAGTTCATCTTCTGTGGTACAGCTCCTTCTGGCACACTGTAACAGGCAGTCAAAGCACAGGCTGGCTCATAAGAAAGAGTCTGCCTTGTTTTGCTTGTAATAATCCAGCTTCCTGTGAAAACCATGCGAAGAAAATACCAACCACATAAACAGATTTTAAGGGTTTCGAAGTGTTATAAAACCAAGCACATTCCTCCTCAACAGTGAGCCTCACTTTGCTCTTTCATACATATACAGTTGAGGCATTGGTAGAAGACTTCAGAGTATGCTAATATTTGTAGAGTGTCAGATCTTCAGTGAAAGGCGCAATGTGTTTATTTGTTTAAATGAGAGGGCAGGTTCAATGTTGCTGATGGGACATGAGGCATTTGGAAAAACTCAGAACCAGAATACTTTGATGTTTCTCAGTCTAAATAAAGGGGATACCGGCTTTCCGAAAGGGCTTCGCCTGCATAGCTTAGCTGTAACATGAGGGTGACCACACCACCCTCTAGTGGGATGAGACTGCATTTCAGCTTGTAACATGTTACTGAGTTAGCTATGAAACCATATTTCTCTTTCCTTTTGCCTTGGAGATCTTTTCAGATGAAAGGTAAGATCAGATGTGTATCTGTGCAAGCAATGTGGGAGGGCTCCTATCCTAGACGCTCTTCAAACTTCTGCAGCTCACAGGGTTTCTGAGTCAGAGCAGTGGGACTTGGTGTCCTGATACTGAAAAACAGAGCTGCCTCCCCATGTCTTCGGTTCTGAAATATTAAATGTATCTGTTTCTTCTTGTTCTTTTCATCACAATATCAGGTCTAATTGAC
The DNA here is from genome assembly GCF_009769465.1 of Tauraco erythrolophus. NCBI lineage: Eukaryota > Metazoa > Chordata > Aves > Musophagiformes > Musophagidae > Tauraco > Tauraco erythrolophus. The sequence goes on along the minus strand of NC_141465.1, from coordinate 115,857,593 downwards.
TCATGCAAAATAACATTAAGAAATTCCTAGACTATGGAGGAAAGGAATGAGCTCCAAGAGAGGAAAATCTGTAAGAGGCTGGGAGCTGAGCAGTTGAAGAACTAGGAAAAGATCACATGAAAATAAAAAATCTACTTGTGAAAAAATATTTCAACAACTGAGTGTAGGGAAAAAAAATATAATGAATGATTTATTTCACAATTATTATTTGGAACTGCCAGAGGTTCCTCATTTAAGAAAATTGCAAGGTAAAACTCCAGTTGACACACCTCGGAAAACTACTCTGTCCGGACATGAGATGCAGCCATCGGTCTCAGCATCGGGCACACCTAAAGCACCAGCTCGTGCAGAAGGGAGAGGATGTGCAGCACCATGAAGGTGAGCAGAAGAGCCTTCCAGCAGGGATCCTGATGTACACTCCTCCCCAGATGCACACAAGAGTTGCTGCATCGCATTTGTAGACCACATTTCAGTCACAGTTGGCTGGCAAGGCCAAGCTTTGGCACACAGGGTCCAGGAGCGAGGGAAAGCAGCAGTGCAGTACAATGGCACCTTTGCTCCAGGAGGAATATAAAGGTCCACTGTGGAGGGATGCTGACTGCAGTTTACAGTTCAGTGAGCCACAACTTGCTTCCCTCCTTCCACTAAATCTTCTCCTAGTCCATAAGCTCTCAGGAAAAGAGACTATTTCTTTGTCTGCATATGGAAAATATCAGGTTTGTTTTCAACACTGTTGCAGCCTGAATAAATTGAAGTATTACATATAATAGTAAACATATGTTGTCCCTGCCTTGTACCCATGGTGTTCCCTAGTTGAGGAACAGCCTCCTGAAAACTGACGTTCCTGACCAATGCCCTGTCTTCACTCCAGTCTTTCAAGCCCTGCTTCAACCGAAGTATCTGAAAAACATCAGCTAGCTAATACAGCTAAGCGATGAGTGGCCTCAAAAGAAAAGAATTGCATGTTTTTTGTGTCTCTCTCACCTTTGGTCTATTGTTTGGGTTTTGACTTATCACTTCTACTACTGTAACCCCAAGAGGTTGGAGTTTAAAATCCTCACAGCTAGAGCTGGTCTATGCGAGTTGCCCTCCACGTGTTTGCGCACACACACATGAATGCTCTGGGCACAGAGGAGACTGAGATCTGCATAGGGTAAACCGTCAGAGTTTCATTTTAATAGGTCTTACAATGTGTTTTTTTCTAGTCTTATGTCATACAGAACATTAGAAAAAAAACACATTAGTTTTGTTGTAAATCTTGACTTAGAGAAAAGGATTTGTTATGATACAAAATAAGCTGTTCTGTTAAGCTTATTGCCTTGTATTTCTTCTAGAAATGAAAATATTTGTAGAGAAATCAGGCAATGTGGTGACAAAGATCTGAAAAATTACAGATAACTTCATTGATATTCTTATCTGGATTATAATGACTCAGCATTGAGTCACTGAGACACAGCTTCTCTTTTGTTCTATGATTGGGAAGACTTAGTGTTTGAGCAGCCTGCAGTGAAGAAACACTGATAACATATAACAGATTTGAGGTCTTAAAGAACGTGATACAAAGTTGGTTTTCAACCCTTTTTTCATTGTGGCCACCTAAAAAATCTCCAGAAGGTATAAATAAGCTTGTAAAAAAAAGATGCCTTTTCTTTGTTACCTTTCACTGACCCCTCAGAAGTAGCCCATGGACCCTGGGAAGTTTACAGACCATAAGCCAAAGATGGCTGTGCTACTGGGCAATGTAATTGTTTTAGTTGACTGAGCCCAAATGATCAAAGCTTCAGAGAAGTTTTATTAGTCCTTTAACTGTTCAGAGAACGTGAAAAGCGACTTTTAAAGCATGATTTCTTCAGACAGCCTTACAGAAGTTGATTATATGGCTCTATGTCTTGTGAATGGACCAGAATGCAGAAGCTAAGTCACAACTTCCCACTGTGGCCTCCAGACAGTCCTCTCCACATGTGCTGGTGGAGAGCAGCCCCAAGGCTGCTTCGTCTCCTCCCAGTCACAAATGGCCACAGAAAGCCAGAAACACAGCAGGGGACTGGAGTACCAGACCTGACACCTCCCTTTCCCACAGTTGCTATGGCAAATTGCAAGGGTACTGTTATGTCTCTCCAAAAACAAGGTACAGTACTGTGTAATTTTGAGCTTCAGCACTCTCTCACTGGGGAAAAACGTTGCCCGTCTGAGTTAATGGTATTGGTTCCAGTCTTATCCAAGCATCCCTTGGAGGTCTCATGTATAATCATTTACTGGATTTGTCTTAACTTACCTCAAAAGTGTCTCAGCAGCTCCCAGTCACAGAGGTGTCTGTGGTTGGTTGCTCAGTCTTCCTCACTCACTAAAATTTGTAGTAAATCATGCTGTGAATGAAATAAGACTCTTAGAAATTGCCTGGGCAGTTATAGTTGCAAGATGGGTAAATATTGCTCCTTAGCTGTGTGTAGCAGCACTGGTGGGACAGAAGCAGGAATAATCCATAAACCTAATACAAACTGTGCCCTGGGTACCCAATGCAGGTGTGCTCAGACATGGACAGGGTCCTCTTGGGTGTGCCTGTGTGGGAAATGCTGGTCATGGATGGAGCCTTGTTTGCTCCACTAACAGTACAGATCACTCCCACGCTAAGAAGATCGATTTCAGCTGGTTCCTTGGAGAGGTCAAATCACTCCTGAAGAATTCGCTTTCAGATTATAACAGTTCTCAGTAATCAGAGAGGAAAGATCAATATATTCCCGCTCAGAGAATCAGAAATCACTCTCACCCAGAGCCCCAGGAGGAGTTTCCAGGAAGGACCAAATTCCTCCGAGACACATTTGACTTTCTGCCAGGGATGTCAGTGCTACCAGCAGCATGCAGATGGCAGGCAGAGAGTGTGAAGGTAGCATGTAGATAGCTTGTTTGGTTTGGGTTTTACAAGCTGAATAAATTTTGCAATAAATAAACAAACACTTTCTTGCTTTCCTAGGCAAGTGTACATCATGGGCTTCTTCCAGATTTATTTTCCCCTTCTGCTGCTGTACAGTCCTGAGGTGTTTAGGGATTTCTTGCAAAACTACTTCTCATCCTACACACCTGAGCCATTTTTTCCCTGCTTTTCTTTCTTCTCCTTTTTTCCATTGCAGGCTCTCCATATTTTTTTCCATAATGTTCTCCCCATTTCCCTGTTTCCTATTTCTATAACCCCTCATACCACTGACCTTCCTGCTAGGAACCAGGAACCTTTTTATCTCCTTCTCTTGTGTAATGGAGTTCTTTTCATCCCTGTTTTTTATGGCCTAGATGTTCTACCATTTCCATTATTCTCCTTTATTCTTTTTCTCTTCTCTCTTTGGCAAGGCACTGGTCTGTGAAAATTGAAGCATGAGATTTGGCAGCACTAAGATGGCAGAAGGGAAATAGGGAGGGGGTATGTAGATAACTGCTAAATGCTTAACTTTATGGCTAGGAGCGTTCCCCATTTTCTCCTTTTTTTTTTTTTTTTTTTTAATTTTTCCTGGACTAGAAGAGCTCATCTCATTGACACCTTCAGACATTCCCTGGAAATTTTTAATTGATTGAACGTAAATTAAAAGTCATTGTACTATGAGCAAAGACAGTCTTAACCAACAATAACAGGGTAACAACTGCATGAATGGGTAGGTCTTTATCAAATCTCTCTTAAAGTCATCTCTTTTTTCTGGCTGAAAATCATACCCTTTTCAATTGTTTGTGTCTAGAAGCTGTTCCATGTCTTTCTTCTAAACCAAATCCCTCAATTTATTTAAACCAAAACCAAATCAAAACACCCTAGTCCTCCCAAGACAGTCTGCTTTTCAGCTTGATTTCCAAAGGAAATAAGGTTTAGGAGGGAATTATGTTACTTGTCTGTCTATCTGTTGCTCACCTGAGAATCTGCCTGTATAAGACCGTTTGAACTTATAGACTGATTTCAGCCACACTTGCCCAACAGAGAGAAGTCTCTCACGTGCTAGATTCTTGTGATTCTCATGAAAGTTGTCACCTGGCTTGAGAAGAGAGACCCAGATTAATGGTGTCTGTGTGGGAAAGGAGGGCAGAATTTTGCAGTTTCTGGCATGCAGCGCAGTGAGCACCCTCACAGTCACCAGCCACACACCCATACAATTTTGGTTGGACAACCTGCATTTATATCTCTAAGCCTGTCCCTGTGCAAACTGCCTCTTGCTTGGAGGGAGTGCGAGGATCTGTGGAGGTCTCTGAAGCTCATGTACTGAGAAGAGTGAAAGGGGCAAAGGAGAGAGCAGGGGGCAAAGGAGAGAGCCCCTTGGAAACCAGCTGGCATGACTATCTGCATTGCAAGGTGAAGCTCTAGGTGAGACGCTGAATGGAACACGTTCAGAAAACAGCAGAGGAAGCAGCGTAACTGCAGCAGTATGTCTTTCCAGCAAGGTAAACGAGCCTTTGGCTGCTCAGAGACAGCTTGGTGTGCCTGCCTGCAACACAGAATTGTTCTGTACTTCTCAAGGGCTCTGCAATGGCAATCTTTTCTTATCTGACAAATATTAAAACTATTCTAACTTGTTGCTTACAGATGACAACGTTTTGTAATTTCTGCTCCTCATAAGAAATATCTGACCCCAGTGAGTGCCATGGGGGCTTCAGTGGAAACTCTCTAAATGGAAACTACCTAATTCAGCTTGAAAAGACCTCTCAGAATCAGGCCCATGCTAGGAGAACATACTAGTGACAACTGAAAAGAATGATCTGGCTTGATGTCAGCCTCAGTCCCAGACACAACACACACACTGTATTTACTGAAATCCCAGCCTTTTTTACAGAGCCTCTAGGTTAAATGCTGCTTTGAAATGGCTCTCCTTAACCCAGAGTCATAAAATGTATGAAATGAAACATTTGCTGTACTGCATTGAAATAGCTGAACTGTTCCTGCTAAATCCTCTTGCAATTACATGTCGCAGATTGAAGGGTGTGGGGAGTGGGGGGAGGGAAATCAATGTTTCCTAATAGGGCCAAGTTACTCGATGAGCTGTATGACCAACTTGGTACTGTTACAGTCAAAGTTTTTTTCTCATTCTCACATTTCTCTGAGGCCTTGAAATTGTTTAACATGCTATTGAGAAAAACCTGGAGAGCCCTAATAGATGTGTGTTGCAATGTGTGCCTGCCCTGTGGTGAACTTATTCTGCAGCCTACAAGACCATGACATGAAGTTCACTCTAGTCTTTTTCTGTCACATTTTGACTAAGGGCAATGAATAATGGGCATACAATTTTATAAAACTACAGGCGAATTTGGAAGAACTACAGCACTATAGGTAAGAAAAATTGCTAGCAGCCAAATTCCATCTCTTTGATTCAACATGAAGAAGTACTTTATTCCTAAAGCAACTTTCACTCGAGTGACTCCTGTGGCCATATCTACACCAGACTAAGTGAGTTCCACAGCCACCAGCCTGCCCTTTGGTTATGTTCAGGGGCCCTGCTAGCTTTGTTGGCTCCATCTGTCTGAATACCTTTTTTAGCTTGGGAAGGCTGGAGAGGCAGGAAGACAGTGCCAGCGTACTCCAGCCGTCTTTGTATTTAGCAAACAATGTGGTGCAGCAGGAAGGAATCTGTAGAGCAAATCAGTTGGACTGAAGATCAGTATTTACACTCCCTGTGTTTCATGGAGGCATTTTGTATGAGCTCTAAGCTGGTCCCACTGACCAAATGTCCATTAGCACCTGAATTTGCATCAGGTGCCCTCCTGGAGTACATCTTTCAGTTTATTCTATTCTGACAGGGCAGAGCTCCCGGTTCATTTTGCCCCAAGGTACCTTAAACGGGACAATGGGGAGATTCACTCCAAAAGCAGACTTCTTATTTGTAATGTAATTCTAAAGGAGGCGCACTTGAATGACTGTTCATGATGAGCGGTGGATCAGGGTGGTGGCATACTCTGCACAATACACGTATCCCTTCCTGCAGATGTAACCAGAGAATTCCCTCATGGGGCACTTCGTTTGGGCCATAGCATTTGGCCTTATGAACATGCAGCTGTTTCAACTACTGTTTCAATGACCTACAGGACTTCAATGCTGAGCTGGATCATAACTTTCAGTAACACCCTTTTGGGCTGCTTAGGATCGTTCTCCAACAGCTTATACCCAGGGAAGAGGGTCACAGCGTGGGATCAGATGCGATGAATATGTTCCAGAAATACTTAAAAGCACAGTGGACCTGAACTCCACTCTGCACCTCTCCTTGCTAGCCAAGGCTTTAAAGAGTTCGCTCCTTCAACAAAAACTGGAGCAGGAACTATACTGTTCTGCATTTCACTAGAAGAAGCAACCAAGGCCAAGAGATTGCAGCTGCATCTTCTCAATATACATCTGAAACCTGTTCAGAGGACACAGAAAATGAAGACTCTTTAATCCAGTTTAGACTTACAAAATCTTCCTTTTCTGTCTCCATCTATTTCTCCTCTTTGGAGTGAAGCACGGCACCTCATTGTAAGAGCCATCATAGCTCATGGGTTCAGCTTTCAGAGTCAGCCTGGAGAGGAGAGCAAAGAAGTAGAGTGGCCCAAATCACAGCTCTGACAAGTGTCTAAAGTGACTGCTGAAACAAAATAAATTTTCCATGTCTTTCACAAAACAAGAAGGAACGTTCACACTTGAGAATGTCTCCTAGCTTTTTAAATTTTCTGAACCTGCATTTTCAGAGCTTTCCATCCCCGAATAGTTTTCTGGTGCTCCTTGCTCAAACAAAATCTGGTAACATGAACATTTACCTCCCTGAAAAAGAAAATCTGATTTTTAATATTACTTGCTTTGCTTCTGTGCCATGATCCCTTCTCCAAATGGATGCTATTAGCCAAGAACCCTGTCAAATGTGACTGTAATTTACACTTTCTCCTCCAGACTGAAATTTATTTTCTACACTCCGTTCACCTAGCTCATTAAGTTTTTCGTTACGAGGTTTGTTACACCTCTCCCTGGTCTTAATCAACTTAATTAACACAATCTCATCTGCAGATTTATTGAGTTATTATTTTCCTGATTCATAAATATATACGATGACAGAAATCTTTGAGGTACTTTCTGTTTGAGGTTTGAAAATTCACCAATTCTCTTGCTCTTTACTGTTTCCTAGACATATCTTGGTCCCTAATAACACTGGTTCTTCTTCACCTGAGCCAGTCGTCAGCAGCAGAACTGACTGAAATGTTTCCTGATGTAAAGGGCTCACTTGCCGATTTGGCAGTCATCACACTGACCATTCAACTAGTGTGCTGCTCAGAAGGCTGCTCAGCTCCCCAGGTTTGTGGCACCTCACTGTTGTGCTAGTTCAATTTCCTGCCTGGGATTCTTTTTTAAAAAAATCAGTGCTCTCATACTTTCAGGAATGCTTTCAAGAAATGGCCATTCTATGGTAAATTACCTCCTTTCATTTTCTTTAAACCCAGAATAAAAGAGGGTCTACAAATGCTAATTTTTCTGAGATGTAAGGAGTGTTCATCTTCATTCAGAAGTCTCTTGCTAATGACCTGGTTTCAGATTTTCCAAGAAGTTCTCCTTTATCTGATTTTTTTTCACATTCAGATCACTTTAAAAGGTTGGTGAATTTCCTTTGCAGAAATCACACAGGTACGATCTGCAGATTATTTGTTCTTTCAATCAGTTTTTTTTTTTTTGTGAAGACAGAAGAACCTACTCTTCTCCCAAAGTTGACCATGGCAACATCCTTTTTAAAGTAAAAAGCAGGTAGATTTTGCTGGATTATTTTAGTCCCATGTAAGCAGTTGAGATGTTTGAAATTGACGACAATAACATATCCATGATAGAAAAATATATTAGGTAATAATATAACCTATATCAAATGACCTCTTACTCATCAGCTTCATAAAAGATATTAAAATAACCACCATTTGTCACTGCTATTGTTTACTTCAAACTCTTTCAACAAATGCTATATCAAGCAAATGCCAAATGTTAAATAAAGGACTAGCCAATCCCACTCTTGTTCTCAACTGCCCTTTGCAGGTGTCTTCCCCTCCTCGCTCACTATACAGAGGATTTGCTGCCTCTCACTGAAAGTCAGGAGGAAGGAATGCTCCTCTTAATAATATTAGGCATGCATTATTCCTTGGCCAATAAGACAATGCTAATAAAATGTGTCTGGCCATTTGTTTTTAAAACAGCAAAAGAAGAAAATTGAAACAGAGGTAAAAAACCTCACATTGTGTTAATTAAATCACCATTATCTTTTATATCATATAAAATATAAGAATAATTTAGGGATACAGAACCACCCTAGTTATTCTAATTTCTTGACCATTATGTCACAAAAACGCTGAGTAAAAAAGGACCACAGTGAGGCAGTCTTTCATCCAGCTTCTGGAAAAGTTAAGAACGTGAAAGTACATTAACAGATGCACTGTTTCAGAACAAGAGTCCATCTAGCCCGCAGTCTCCAGCAGAGACCATCAGCAGCTACCCAGGGAAGAGCAAGAACAAAGAATATGTACGTGATACATCCTCAAACTGCTCTTCAACCTCTGACTATCTTCAGGTTAGGAATTTCCTGAGCTTGATGTGGTTTCTCTATTTAGTAATCCTCAACAGACTTCTGTTCTGAGTACTTGTCCAGTCTCCCCCCTGACTCCATGTCAACTTCTTCCATCTGCAACCTCCATTAGCAAGGAGTATCCACTTTGTAAGAGTCCTTTCTAAGAGTCCTTTGGATTCATGACAGACCAGCAGAAATGTTGGTGGCTACTGAGGCTGCCAGACTGGCTAGGGATGATGGCAGACTGGATTGAGATAGATCTAATCTTTAGACTGAGAAAAGGCCCTAGAAGTACTTTTTCTTCTTCTTTTTTTTTTTTTTCCCTAGGGCAGCATGTCACTACTGCTAAGATGCCAACCTCCCAGTGCTAGTTGATGCTACTGGTGATAGTCATAAGCATTCAAAGAAGGTGATACATATGTACACAGATAACATAGTTTCTGGACTGAGACAACCTGTCGGTTTCTGCAACTAGGTGATAACAGTAGGCAAAAAATCTCTAATGCTTGTTGCAGCCTACCCACCAACTGCCTCACGCTGCTCACCACTTCAGTGTCCTTTGTGTCACTTCTTCTTACAGTTTCTGGGCATCTGAACTGCACTGTGCTCTGGATCTAGATTTAAATCTGGCCAGTGACACGAAGTGCAACAAGAAAAGCTTCTATAGGTATGTCAGTGATAGAAGGAGGATTAGGGCAAATGTGGGCCCTCCCTGGAAGGAAACGGGAGACCTGGTTACACAGGATATGGAGAAGGCTGAGGTACTCAGTGACTTTTTTGCCTCAGTCTTCACTGGCAAGACCTCTAGTCACACTTTCCAAGTCACAGAAGGCAACGGCAGGGACTGGGAGAATGAAGAACTGCCCACTGTAGGAGAAGATCAGGTTCAAGACCATCTAAGGAACCTGAAGGTGCACAAGTCCATGGGACCTGATGAGATGCAACTACAAGTCCTGAGGAAACTGGCAGATAATGTTGCTAAACCATTATCCATCATATCTGAGAAGTTGTGACAGTCTGGTGAAGTTCCCAATGACTAGAAGGGGGAAACATAACCCTCATTTTTAAAAAGGGAAAAAAAGAAGACCCAGGGAACTGCAGGCCAGTCAGTCTTACCTCTGTGCCCAGCAAGATCATGGAGCAGATCCTCCTGGAAACTGTGATAAGGTATATGGAAAAAAAGTAGGTGACTGTTGACAGTCAACATGGCTTCACTAAGGAAAAATCATGCCTGACAAATCTGGTGGCCTTTTGTGGTGGGGTTACAACATTGATGGATAAGGGAAGAACAACTGACGTCATCTACCTGGACTTGTCCAAAGCATTTGACACTGTCCTGCATGACATCCTTGTCTCTAAACTGGAGAGACATGGATTTGAAGGATGGACCACTCGGTGGATAAGGAATTGGCTGGATGGTTGCACTCAAAGAGTTGTGGTCAACAGTTCAATGTCCAAGTGGAGGCCAGTGACAAGTGGCATCCCTCGGAGGTCGCTATTAGGGCTGGCATTGTTTAGCATCTTTGTTGGCGACATGGACAATGGGATTGAGTGCACCCTCAGCAAGTTTGCTGACATCACCAACCTGCGTGGTGTTGTGGACACACTGGAGGGAAGGGATGCCGTCCAGAGGGACCTCAACAGGCTGGAGAGGTGGGCCTGTGAGAGCCTCATGAAGTTCAACAAGGTCAAGTGCAAGGTCCTGCATGTGGGGACAGGGCAATCCCAAGCACAAGTACAGGCTGGGCGGAGAATGGATTGAGAGCAGCCCTGAGGAGAAGGACTTGAGGATGTTGGTCGATGAGAAGCTCAACATGAGCTGATAATATGCACTTGCAGCCCAGAAAGCCAACTATATCCTGGGCTACATCAAAAGAAGGCTGAGGGAAGTGAATCTGCCCCTCTACTCTGCTCTTCTGAGATCTCACCTGAAGTATGGCGTTCAGCTCTGGGGTCCCCAGCAAAAGAAGGACTTGGACCAGTTGGAATGAGTCCAGAGGACAGGGACGAAGATGATCAGAGGTCTGGAGCACCACTCCTGTGAAGACAGGCCGAGAGTTGGGATTGTTCAGCCTGAAGAAGAGAAGGCCCCAGGGAGAACTTTTAACAGCCTTCCGGCACTTAAAGGGGCCTACAGGAAAGCTGGTGAGGAACTTTTTACAAGGACGTGTAGTGATAGGACAAGGGGCAATGGCTTTAAATCGAAAGAGGAGAGATTTCAATCAGACCTAAGGAAGAAATTCTTCACTCTAATGGTAATGAGGCACTGGACCAGTTTGCCCAGAGAAATTGTGGACACCCCATCCCTGGAAGTGTTCAAGGCCAGGTTAGATGAGGCTTTGAGCAACCTGATGTAGTGGAAGGTGTCCCTGACCGTGGCAGGGGAGTTGGAAATAAATGATCTTTAAGGTCTCTTCCAATCCAAACCATTCTATGATTCTGTAATCATGGAAAAAAAAAAAGGTAGAACCTGGTTGCATCACTCGGTCTATCTCCCTGCAAAGGGAGACATGTTCCCTGCAGCAAATATGAGCGTACTTACAGTTCTAAATGTCTCAAGTAATTGCGCTTTCGCATTTCCCTCACAAGACTATTCAACACTTCAAAGTAGCTCAAGATTTTCTGGCATTCTGTCTAAATATTCCCTTCTTAATCTCATCTCATTACCTCCTAAGTAATTGTATTCTGTCCTTGGGGTCTATTCACTTTGCACATTTACAGACTGCTCTCCGTTCCCCTGAGTGTAAGCCTCACTCTGAGGCAAATGACACATTTTTACATTTGAAATCATTCTTTCAAACTATTCACAATTATTCTTGCAATCTCCCACACTAAGGTAGTCTCTACAGATGGATCAAAAGGTAAATTTCTGACTTCAGAGGCTTGCAACCTACCCTGCCTTCTTCTCCCCTTCTTTGAGCTCTTGTCAACCCACACATATTCATGTGAATACTCCTTTGAATTCAAATACTCTTCAAATGCCTTGAGTTCGCAAGGCTAGGATCAATACACAAAGTAGAAAAAAAAGGAAATGGAAAGAAAAATACAGTGGGGAAAAAAATCTCCAAAACTGAAAAGGCCTATAGTCCACTGTTAAGGGAGATTTTTCAACCCTTTCATAATCTGTGGCTGGTTTCCATTTTTCAGATGTAGTAACTTAAAAATATTCTTCTTCCCTTTTTGCAATTTCACTTTATAGAACAAAACCTAATAATTCTTCTTCATTTATTGTCTTTTTTTGCATCCAATTCTGAAAATAGTTCTTCTTCACCCTTTTCCCTCTCCTAAGATTGTCTGTGACATGCTTACATGATTGTAAGTGATTTATCTTTCTGGTCTTATTTTCATCTTCCCTGAATGTTTTCCAGTTCACTGTGAATTATTTGATGGTATGGTAAAATGTAATCTAAGCTTGCCTTTTCCCTGGCTTTCTAGCAAATAGTTTGCTGGACATGAAATATGGACATACTAGAGAGATGAGGACGTTGTAGGGTTATGGTGTTCATCCAGTTCCCTAGAGGCTTGAGAGAGAGCATTGGTTTTGCAGGAATGCAGTTAGTGATATTTCTTGTTTTTGCCTGAATCCAGAAAGTGCTGGATCGTGCTCTTTATTCAGTTGCATGGCTGGACTGCACAGCTGACAATCACAGGACAAGTACTGCTTTCCAGGCACTGCTTAGAACCCATCGTTCCAGGGATGGTGCAGGCCGAGCTCAAACACACGGACCTCACCATGGACTAAATGATGCGTTAGCAAGTTCTCAGCCTGCTGGGCTATGTTGCTACTTGCCTGGAGATGATCGTTTCAAAACTACCTTATTTATGACTATGCATTGCAGGAGCGGTTGAGATGGATCAAAATATTTGGAAGACTGGAGATATTTTAATATGATGTATAGGATGAAGCCAGGTTGGATGAAGCTTTGAGCAATCTGATCTAGTGGAAGATGTCCCTGCCCATGGCAGGGGAGTTGGAACTAGATGATCTTTAAGGTCCCTTCCAACCCAAATTGTTCTATGATTCTATGATTCTATGGTATGTGGCACATTTTGCTATTCATATCCAATTTTACACTTGTAAAGTGCTTGACTATTTGGAATTTTTATGTGGGTATGATTTAGTAGCCCCAGTTTCCTAGCTTTATCAGTCAGAGAAAATAAGAGCAAATGAAAATGATAAAGAGACCTCCCTAAAGAGAACAACTTTCTTCTTATGGTAAAGATTTGTTGCATTCAAGGTGAATACCACACGCTACTCTCTCTTTTTTTTTTTTTTTTTTTGTATGTGGGTGGTCACCCCTTCAAGTGACGCTAAAGGAAAACGTCAGCTAAATGGTCTAGATGACCCAGTGCTATCCAGCTAAAATATGTATGGTTACACAACCTTTCATGGGGAAAACATTGGCCCAACTAGACTTGAGTGCGCAAGATAAATGCCCTTTAGCTTTCTTTGTGTCACAGGTTCTGTGGACTCACACAGCACCTTTGGATCATCCATTGATCCACCATTTACATCCACCTTTACATTGATCCACAATGTAAAGCAATGTAACTGCTTTACATTGCCATAACAGTCACCAGGTGAAGCTCCTACTGATTTGCAGCCTGTGCTCGCTTGCTCTGTTGGGAGGAATGTCACCGGTAATTCCGACTCCAGTGTTGTTCCCATTGTCTGTGGTGGGGATGTGCTGGCTGTCAGTGGCAAGGTGAGATACTGTCAGCTTCAGAAGGAACCTGCTGCTGTGACTGCCTCCGCGGTGCCTGTTTGCAGCTCAGCTTGGCAGGGGCATGTGGGACCACCCAAGGCTGCGGGAGGGAAGCATTGGGCTGCCATCAGCTCAAGCCCTTTGCATGATGACTCCGCTCAGCCCTGGGCTCGTCTGGGCAGAGGTGGAGTGTCAAGGGGAGCTCCCAGAAGGACCTGGGGCTTCTTCTGGAGGTAATGGAAGCAGAAACACTGCTGGCAGAGGGGGAAGCAGCTTCTGCAGACCCGGTGGGGCTGCACTATTTTACATCAGTTAAGGATTTAATCTCGTGCTTGAAGTACATCCTTAAACTGAATGAGAACAGCCCTGCTAAATGCCTTCCTGTTTAAATTATGAACTTGGCGGCTGAAAGAATATAAAATATTTATGATATGGATGAAGCAAACATAGTTGTTAAAATGAAGCACGGTTGAAATAAGGATACAGAGGGAATCTGAGTCCTTCCCTCTTTACATTGCCTGAGCCCAGTCTTACTTACCCTGATGTTATGATGAGGTAACTGCACTGCTTCTTATTATACCGGTGCAACTGCAATCAAATTAAATCTTTTTCTTCAACAGTTTATCCCTTTTTAAACAGAAATGCTGAATAAAGAGATTTGGAAATTCCTCTCCACAACATCTTACCTAACCTGGACCATTACATAGCCTTTTGGCCACCAGCAACTGTCTCAGTCCTTGGCGAAGCCCCAGCCACATCCATGGTTCCACATCAGGCCCCGGCAGTGGGTAAGTGGAGGCAGGTGCTCTGCCCACTGGAAAGGCTCTGCACTCCCAGTATCAGCCCTGTCGTCAGATGCTGTAGTAAATGGTATGAATACTCCTTGGCATATGCCTTTGAGAAACCAACCCTCCCCAAATTGTTTTAAAATTGTTTACAAAAAAAAAAATAATTTGTGGACAGAGGTGGTGAGGCAGCTGTCTGCAGTGCAGGGTGTAGGTCAGCGTGTGCCAGATCACCTGTGCTGCCACAAGGAAAGGAAAGTCTGCACCCTGATACTTCCAGCTACCACTTTGCCACAGAAGTCAACAATTTTACAGTTTATCGTTATTGTTTCACATTTCCATGCTTTAAAACATTTCAAAAGCTCTCCGTAGCTCTCCTGGCTTCCATTGAAACCAGAAAGCATTAGATCAGCCATGCATCCTGCAAACATGTCAGACCATGCTCTCCAGCCTACTTTGGTGAAGCCCTGGTTCACAGGCAGTGACAAGGCTAGTTCCAAGTCACATCATGTGCAACCCATCCTTTCATCTATTTTTAGTTCATTTTGAATGTGTTTTTTTTTTTTTTAATGGTAGCCACATATATTGCAAACCGAGTAAATTGTTTTCAAACTCACAAAACTTGGATTGGCACCAGCTTTCTGCTCTCTTTGTTATTTAATGGGACTGTTACTGGTGAAAGACTACGCCAATGACTAAAACAGACAGCTGAGGTATAAGGAATTTTTACAAGTTTTCCAAGATTTCTTATAGGAATTCCCTAGCAAAGAATTCCCTTTTAAAGCTCCTGTGAGGAATAAACCAGCAAAAGTGCCATGGCTGAAACACTTTTTTTTTTTTTTCTGTGTGTAAATCCATATTTCTGCATGTCAGCTTGTGTAGTTCTGGATCTCACCGGCACAGCATGTCTTGGGAAAAGGCTGTGAGAAGCCAACAGAAGGTGTGTGTCGGGATGCCCACACAGCCTCCCCTCTTGAAAACCATGCAGGCAGTAGAGTGACAGTACGGGGTGCTGCCAAGGGGAACCCACACATGGGGTCTGTGCGTGTGAGCCCGGGGACCTTCCTCACTGCTGTGTGCATTTGCCGTTTGTATGGACTGACCTTGCAATCCAAATAGTGGGTGGGGTGTGCGTGTAAAAGTGTGTGTGTGTATAGCCAAAACGTCCCTGGATTAGCTGCACAAGGGGGGTTAGAAATTTGCAGGTGTTTACTGATGTTCTGTGAGTGTTTAGTATTGCAGTTTGTGTGTTGTATTACTGATACTGATCCTGAAGATATAGTTCACTCGTTGCAAGTTAATTACGCATCATTATAAACCAATAAAGCACTTTAGTTCTGATTTGATATAAACCACATGAACTGAGCAGTTTTTTCCTGTGGCAGGTACACACTGTGTGTGATTTTGGGCACAAACTACCTTGGAGTCTGTTTTCTAATTACAGTTATCTTTTAGATAAGATACTACTAATGTAGTATAGATTCATAGATTCATAGATTCATAGATTTCTAGGTTGGAAAAGACCTTAGAGATCATCGAGTCCAACCATCCCTAATCCCCATTAAACCATATCCTCAAGTAGCTCATCCACCCTATTCTTAAACACATCCAGGGATGGGGACTCAACCACCTCCCTGGGCAGCCTATTCCAGTGGCTGACAACCCTTTCAGAGAAGAAATACTTCCTAACATCCAACCTGAATCTCCCCTGACTAAGCTTATGCCCATTTCCTCTTGTTCTATC
Source organism: Tauraco erythrolophus (assembly GCF_009769465.1). NCBI lineage: Eukaryota > Metazoa > Chordata > Aves > Musophagiformes > Musophagidae > Tauraco > Tauraco erythrolophus. Next base: position 115,841,827 of record NC_141465.1, on the reverse strand, counting down.
ACCCGTCACTAATGTAAAGAGCCCTTCCCCTACCTCCCCACCATCTTTTCTCAAGTATTTATAGGCCGTAATCAGGTCTCCCCTCAGCCTCCTCTTCTCCAGGCTAAACAGCCCCAACTCCCTCAGCCGCTCCTCATAAGTTTTATTTTCCAGCCCCTTGACCAGTTTGGTCGCCCTTCTTTGGACTCGCTCCAGGAGCTCAATATCTCTCTTAAAGCGAGGGGCCCAAAACTGGACACAATATTCCAGGTGTGGTCTCACCAGTGCCGAGTACAGGGGCAGGATCACTTCCCTATTCCTGCTGGTCACACTATTCTTGATACACGCCAGTATCCCATTGGCCTTTTTGGCCACCTGGGCACACTGCTGGCTCATATCAAGCCGGTAGTCAACCAACACTCCTCCCCGAGAACTATCTATAACTCATCATAAATGTAGAGCAAAGCGAGTTTTATATCCTTTTTCACTACCTTAGTAAACGTTACCATTTAGGAAATGAGGCAAAATAGATACACACTTTCCTTGAGGTTCGTTTTTTGAACGGGTCACTGCATTAGAAATTCTATTACGGCTCCTGCCATTGCACTGCAGCTACGGCCCCTGTTACCCAGATAAGCCAGTACCTGGAGATTTGAGACAGTACAGGTACAGATTAACACAATTGGTTTGTTGCCATCGAGATCCTCTGTCCCTGCTGGCTTCTCCCCTGCAAGGAGTTCACTGCACAAGTAAATAAGTGACAAATGGGAAAAAATAGCCAGGTGTCACATTAGTGAAAAACTGAGCCATGCAGATTTTTTGGGTCTTGCAGAGTTAGAAACGGATTGTTTGTGATGTATCATTTAGTCTTCATTTTCCTCATGCATTTCCACCACATAGTAATCTGATTACCTACTCTATGTAAAGCATGCTCTTTCAAGCAGACCAGAATCTATTACGATAATTTCCTTTTGATTCTCAAATGTCTAGTTTTAATTCATTAAGAAGTAGGATGTGCATAGACAGTGTGTCACATACTTTGCCTCTTCTAATATAACTTTTAAAGTGTAAGAAAAAGCAATTTCCCTGCCCTATTGGGTCTGCAGTCTAATTAAACATCATTGAATCGGAAGATAATGAATGGATTGGTCTATCACCTTAAAGAATCTAGGCAGGTTTTCAACTTGTATCTGCATTTGTTGTTGTTGCTGGTTTTCTAGTTTATCTTTCCAGGAGCAAAGACATTAGCAAAGCAGATAGTCTTAAGGAGGCCATTTGGATCTCTCAGGACAGAGAGGGCTATGAGGCTCACTCAAGACAGAGAAGATGGTTGAGCAGAAATGCAATATGAGGTTGATAAGGGAAGCACAGGTCAGTATTTCTGAATTCTGAACTGGACACGTGGGTAGAAATAATACTGAAGAAGACATATTAATCATAGAATCATAGAATCGTAGAATCATAGAATGGTTAGGGTTGAAAGGGACCTTAAAGATCATCTAGTTCCAAACCCCCTGCCATGGGCAGAGAAATCCTCCACTACACCAGGTTGCCCAAAGCCTCATCTAACCTGGCCTTGAACATTTCCAGGGATGGGGCATCCACCACTTCTCTGGGCAACCTGTTCCAGTGCCTCACCACCCTCAATGTAAAAAATTTCTTCCTTATATCTAATCGAAATCTCCCCTCTTTCAGTTTAAAGCCATTGCCCCTTGTCCTATCACTACACGCCCTTGTAAAAAGTCCCTCTCCAGCTTTCCTGTAGGGCCCCTTTAGGTACTGGTAAGCTGCTATAAGATCACCCCGGAGCCTTCTTTTCTCCAGGCTGAACAGCCCCAACTCTTTCAGCCTGACTTCATAGCAGAGGTGTTCCAGCCCTCGGATCATCTTCGTGGCCCCCCTCTGGACCTGCTCCAGTAGCTCCATGTCCTTCTTATGTTGGGAACTCCAGAGCTGAATTGAATATTAGAATGAATTTAATATTGCTCCATTAAAAAAAAAAAAAATGGGAGTAGAGTGAACGCCACGTTTGTAAAGGGGAGTCACGTTTTACAATCTGCTTTCAAATTTGTCAAAGGAGTTACTAAACACGAGGAAATGGGTTACTTGTTGATAAAGTGAACTGAGATTTTCCCAAAGCTTGTGATATGATTGTCTACCAAGGAATGCTAAAGAAATCAAGTAGTCTTGGGAGAGAAGGAAATTATCCTTTTTGAGCAACAACTGGCTAAGATGTAAGAAATTAAGGGTAGGAATAAGAATTTTATTTCTGTGGTGAAGGAGCTAAATAAAATATCTTTAGCATACTCATAATTAAAGTATAAAAGTATATGAATAATGAGGTAGTAAAGTCTTCTGATAAAATCATTTGATATAGTCATATCTAAAACTCATTTCAAAAGTTATATCACCATTTCGTAATGCTAACAGATTTGACTATAAAATGGAAGGTGGAACTAAAGGTCAGTGCATGCAAACTAAGGCACGTAGGCCAGAACATCTTTAATGATAAATAAGCAGTGATGGGGTAGAAATTATTGCCACTAAATGAAAATGCTTGACGTCACTATGGTTGTTTCCTGAAAAACACTAGCTCAGTGATCAGTGATGGTGGGGAAAAAAAAGTACAGCAGAGTGTTAGGAATGATTAAGAAAGGAACTGACAAACAGAAAAAAATGTTATGCCATCAGGTTGATTGGTGATGCCCTCTCATCATGATCACTGCCCAAAAAGATACAGGACAACTGGAAAACATAAGGGAAAATGTCATAAGAATGATAATATCTATGGAGTTACCTCCAGGCAATGAAAAACTGGGTAAAAGTGTTTCTCAGCTTGGGAAAGGAAGGCACAAGAGGGGTACAAGACAGAAATAAATAGTCATAAGTGATATGAAGGACACAGGAAAAAAGGAAAATATTCACATTTTCTCATGAGTCTTACGAGCACTCGTTGAAATTTGAAGGAAAGAATTTTAAGTAAAAAATGTATTTTTACACAGCTCACAACACAATGCAGAATTTGTTGCTGTCAGATGGTGTTAAGGCAAAAGGTACACATGGATTAAAAAGGAATTCTGTGAATTAATCAGAAGTAAATCCATTGATTGTTATTAACTATAACAGTACGAACGCAACATTAGTGCAGGAAGGGCCCCAACCATCAACATCCAGAAGCCATGTGAATGGATCCCGGGGGAAGGACTGCTGTGTGCTCACACTGTGTCTTTTGCTCTTCCATTTTTTGAGCTCTGGGAAAGACTAGAGAGACAGAAAGAAGCGCATAGCTTTAAGAAAAGATTGTGTTGAATCTTGTTCCTACATTTATTGTACTTCCCTGGCAGAAAAGTGGGAGCTGAAAGGATGGAAAATTCCTTTCAAGACGCAGGTGTTTGAAGGGATTCTTTGGGCCAAGTTTGACCTCAGGGATTCCTTCGGTCTTATCACGGTCCAGATGTCAGGGGCATGAGGGTTTCTCCCCCCTCACTTCTAGTGCTGCAGATCACCTCTAAGTCAGAATTATCTCTGAAATTTCAGAGCCATTGGTGACTTAAAAGCACAAAACCATTGACCACTAAGTGTGACTTAGTGATTTACCTCCTGCCTGTCATGCTTAGAGAAGAGCCAGAGACGCTCAGATATCTGTTGCAACAAGTCTACCACTGACACAAGTGAAATCTGTAAACAACTGCTTTCCTCCCTAAAAATCTTGGTTTTGTTTCTTCTGTCAATCGCCACCTAAGCAGCTAATCCTCACCCGGCAATCACCACGTGCACTGGCTTTGCTCGCCCACGGCTTTATTGCATATCCCACATAAAATTGATAGCAGTTTCCTTTTTGTAGACAAAACATTTAGGATTATCTCATTTGTCCTAGCAACAAAAATAATGATGCATATTCAACCTGTCATACAAAATGGTCTGAAAACGCTCTACAGATACGAAAAAAAAAGACCGGAAGGGCTGTACGAAAAGACAAAAGAAAACAAATAGGTCTTCCTTGGTTTTTCAGCTGGAATTTCAAAGCATACCACGTTTCTTTCCAAACCGCATTTTATTCTTTTAAAAGTATTTGGAAGGCCCCAAATGACATGTTTCTTCTGGATGTGATACTGCTTTTATAGGGATTTACTTGATATCATTTTTTCTTTCGCGTGATCTGTTAAGGTTTAGAAATTCAGCCTGCTCACCCTGCACCAAATTCTAATGAAAACCTAATATGGTAAAAAAAGTTTAAGAACCTGGAATACCCACTCACATTTTTAGAATGTTTATGATGCCTTTTATTTTTTTCTGATATTGTACTTTTAAAAAGTTTCGGTACACAGATGGTAGCTATATTCAGATTACCTTTGTGAAATCAACCACCTAAATTCATTTATCAATACACTAGCTAATTTCAGGTGCAGAAACACAGAACATGAATATGGAAAACTGCTTATTTCATACATAACTTTTGACTACTGTAATATCTTTTTTTTTTTTTTCCTTGGAGATCTCATGGAACTATAAGGCAGCCTGTGTTTCAAACAATGACTACCTTTCTCTCTTATATTTGCTTATAGCTCAGCTCTCCCTTTATGCACATCCTATAGCAAGGACTGCTGGGGAGCTACAGCGTCTCAGAGATCTGTTGTTAGTGACACGGAGCAGAGCTAAATACATGCCTACCAATGTTCTGCATCACTGCTCCCTACCCCTGCTATAGAAGAGGCATCACATGGAAAGAAGAGGTCCTGCCAAGCACGGTGGGCAGGGGAATGGGGAGGAGTGGGCAGGAGGCTCCCCAGGCTCTGCTCACCTATGCAGGCTGAGACTGGGTGCCCTTTTCCTGTGCTGGAGAGTTTTCTTCCTGTTCAAACTCTTTGCTTCTTGCTTGTCATTTGCAGTTGCATTTCACATTCCCCTTTACCTTCATTACACTCATCTCCTGTTGTAACAAATCCCCTTGTTGCTCACAGCTGATTCTCCTTAATTCAGAAAAAATTGATTTCATTTCACTGTTTTGAAAAAAAACTCAGATAATTTAAAAATACTGAAACAAAATGTTAACCTAATCCAAAACTTTCTCCTTTTTATTTTTCCGTTCAGAACTCGTTGATGAATTTGCTCAAAATTTGCAAATTCTTTTGGTCTTCCCCGAAAGCCAGTAATTGCTGTATTTACTGTGGAAAAAACCCTGCTAATCTCACTCTTCACACTGATTATGCATGACATGACAGGTGGCTTTTTAAAACGGAAATACACTTCACTTTCCTAAAGTACTGGTAGAAATAGAATAGTTTTAAAATCTAATCTCTTCTCACTTCAGCCTGGTCAATCTCTGTGTCTTCAGAGGGCTCTGAATTAAAGCCTTGCATATTTCTTTGCTTTTGCTGTGAGTCTTCTTTCCACTGAAAAGAGTAAAAAAAGGTCATATTGATTCCAACATGATACAGATTATGTGTCTTGTATGTGCCACATACTTTCAGTATGTTTAATGGAAGAATTCCTTAGACAAGTGAATTTTCTTAATTTTGTATCTACTTCCTACCCCCAAAAAAGTCAAGACTCGTTAAAAGAGACACAACTTGCATCTTTCAATTGACAGTAAGCATGTACAACAGTAAAAATTTGATTCTATGCCCCCCATTTCATAGAGTAACAATGGGTTATGTTGATTCAGAACTAACCCAGAAAACAGGAGATCAAAATTTATGTTGTAACTGTTGTGAATGGACAATTGGGGAGGGGGGAGGGTAGTTCAGACAAAACAAATTTCTCATAAAATATACCTATGGGGGCAGAAGGAATTTAGACTGTTGTTAGAAGAAAATGAGTTGCAAACCCATAAATATTTTCAACTTTGATAGGAAGCCAAAACCTTTTTATGCAAAAGCATCCATGCAATGTGGGAACTGCAGATCAAACACCTCATCTCTTTAATGTTTTGTACAGTCTGGTTTCACCAGCTAGACTCCATCCTCCCATGATATGAAATAATCATCTGTGTTTGTTCCCTGTCAGCAAAGGATTATGAATGTTTTCCAATCCTGATTTTAGGTAATCAGATAACAGACACAGAATGAATATTTTGCCTGTGAAATTGTATTGCGTTTATGACCACAGAATTATTAATTTTATTAGTTAAATATGAAGATTCTGTGAAACATAATTCAAAACCTATTCAAGATAAAAAGACTTTTTCAACTGTCTTTTTTTGGATCATAGTTTTAGCAAGGTGTCATGGTTTGATGTGGAGGGGGGGGTGGTTCTGGTGGCAGGAGAGGGATTTTGCTCCCTGCGACCTCCCCGGTTTTGGATCCGGGTTAGGCTTAGTTCTGGCCACCGGATCAGACTGCCATCCCCCTCGGGGTTGAGCCAATAGGGCGCCTCTGCGAATTGCCCTATTTAAGTCAGGACAAGGGAACCGGAAAAGGTGCTTCGCCCAGGATCGAGCAGAGAAGGGAGGAGGGCACTGCCCCCGCTCCCTGGCTCCCGGCCGGGCGGCTGCCTGCGTCGGGCCGGCGCCGCCCACGGAGAATGGCGGCGGCGGAGCCAGCTGGGGAACTCGGGGGCACCCCACTCCCAGGGTGCCCACTGGGCTGAGTTCACCTGGAGAGGACTGAGATCTGAGAGAAACAGCTGCATCGACAGCAGGTCAGTGAGGATGGAGCGGGAGGAGGTGTGCCGGAGCCGAGTTTCCCCTGCGGCTGATGGTGAGATAGCAGGCTGCCCCCCTGCAACCAGGACGGCCTCGGTGGAGCAGCAACCCACTCGCAGCCCGTGGGGAGAAGATGCCTGAGCCCGAGGATGGTCGTGTTGGGGGCACGGCAAGGCAGAGAGGCATCTGGAGTCTGCGTGACGACCCACGCCGGAGCGAGTGGCTACAGCTTCCTAAGTACCCGAGACTGTGGTATAGCCCACACCGGAGCAATCTGTGGGGAAGGATTGTTTCCAGTGGGCTGGACTCACGTTGGAGAAATTTGTGGATTTTTTCCTCGTGGGTAGGGGATCCATTGGAGCAGGGGAAAAGGGTGTAAGGACTCCTTCTCCTTTAAGAAAGAAGCAGCAGTAACAGCACGGAATGAACTGACCTGCACTCCCCCAGTCCCTGCCCCCTGTGCTGCTGGGGGGAGGAGGTAGAGCCGGGAGGAAAAGGAAGGTGGGGGGGGGAAGGTGTCGGTTTTAAGATCTGGTTTTGTTTCTTTCTGTCCTCTCAAGTAATCGGTTTTTATTTCCCTTTGTCCTTCTAAGTAATCATTAATAAACTGTTTTGCTTTGAGAAAAGCGCTGCCTGTTTTGCCCAGGACCATGGTTGGTGGGTGCTCCCTCTGTTCTTGCCTCAACCCTCAGTCCTTTTGTTTTTTTTTCTCTCCTCTCTACTTTATTGGAGAAGGAGAGACTGTGTGAGTTTTAGTTGCTGGATCAGCCTAAAACCACGACACAAGGTCACACCATCATTTCTTGCTATTACTTTGGCTTTTCACAGTGTTTTATCATTCTAGTAATGCATGATACCTTGTTCCATTCTTTGCCCGCATCAGAGAGAAGTTACAGGAAATCCCCGAAGTCTGAAAAACATGGAAAATCAAATTGATGAATTTGTCCATTAGAGATGAATTGATCATTACCTGGAATGTCACGAGAAAGAAACATTGGAGAACAGACAAATCAAAATATTATAATTAAGACGAGCATTTTTAGCAGTGAAAGTAACTGAACATTGGAAGAGCTTACCCTCAAAAGGGGTTCTGTTGTTCTTGGAAGTCTTTATTTGTAACAGAAGTGTAAGTCTAATGCAGGTGAGGGTCTGTGGTGTGTTATGGGAGGGTATGACCAGGAGAGGACTGCGTAGAGATGGCTGTGAGGAATGTCATGGGGCCTGGGATGGTCCTGCATACACTCAATTTTCTCATAAGGTCTAATCTCAATGCGCAATCATTAACAGCGATGATCCCTCCCAAATAACATAGAAAAAATTTTGTGGGTGGAAGAAGTATGAGAAGAAAGAAGAAGAGCAAAACTCGGGAGTGTCATAAGCTCTGGAAAGTTTGGGAACAGTCCAGATTTCAAAGAGATACTTAACTGCATTCTTCAAATATCTCTGTGAAACCCAGTTACACATCACGCAGAAATGGTATACTCATTGTGCTGGGATCATTTCTAACTGGAATCTGGCCAAACCTTTTTAAGCAGAAAGGCAGGCAGGGGAACAATCCTGTCATTAAATGTCCTTGTCATTTTATCTTCATTCCTTTGATTCGTTGCAGATGTTGCTGTGGAAAGTGTTTTAGTGCCTTTCTCGCTTCAATTACCATCAGTTCACACTCAGTTCATAATGGCAGAATAATTGAGCAGGGGACCAGTTCACCATCCTTGTGGATCTCTTTGACATCTACTTGTGGTTCCCCTATTTCTTTATCTTGCAGCAGATTTTTCCTTAGAAAATTAAATATGAAAGTGTTTGAAGGTTTGAAAAAATGACAAAGATTCATTACTTCGATAACTTTATTTCAACATTAGATTAACTTTTTATAGATTATAATGACAAGCTCTAAGCAAAATGATTGTAGTAATTCTGAGATGTATGACAATATGAAGTCATCACAGAGTGTGTAGTTCATGATTTTTTTCTTTCTAGCAAAATCAAGTTAATAAAACATAACAACAATATCAATTTTTAAAGTAAATGCCATTAGAGGAACTCTAGGTGCATGAATTTATAGTGTTTACATTGAATAGTAAAGTCAACCAAACATTTATTTTTTGTGTATTTCCTTATTCATCATTTATTGAGGAATTTATTATTAATACATTAATATAATCAGTAAAGAGATTTTGCTTTTATAAATCTTGTAATTTTAATTCAAGAACATCCTGTATGATACTTCACAGACATAGGGTTGATATCCAGCTAGTGTAATTCTACTGTGTAATGTAATTCACTGACCATGATAAAATATTAGTTTAGCTATACTAATAAAGTTGGTGGTTCATAATCATTGAAAATTAAGCAAGAGAAAAGGTGTTATTAAGACATTTTCAGTAACATTAAAAATGCTCTTCTGCAATAATATTCCTAAATAGCAACAGAAAGGTTGGTTTCTACGGAGAATTGGAAATTGTAATTGCACAGTGTGGTGATCTGGCAGTCTTTCTGGAAACAAATCAAGAAAGAAATAATTATACAAGACTTTCAGAGCCACAGTTTCAAAAACTGAGCTCTTTTCTGAATCTGGCAGACATTTCTTTGCCAGTCTAAGGAAATATCAAGTTTTTTGTGTGTTTAGTTTTAAATAAGGCAGAGCGTTGAATTTGTTATGTCCATATGTTTGCAAACACAAATATTATTCCTCCTAAAAGTACGCAAGAAAAATCACCAAAACATTCCAGATCAACCATCAATGAACACAAATGTTCAAACACAATTTGAGCTTTTGGAAGACAGTTCAGATAAGCTTTTCCTAAACTTCGGCACGCAGATTTAGAAATGGATCCCTGGATAACTTTTCTGCAGTGTCATGCACCCTCTTCAGAGCAGAATAAGATGATATGGGGATTGATTCTCACAACAGCAAGAAATTAACTCACCATTTTTCCTGCTCTTCTTTCCACTGCCCTTTGGCAAGAGACTAAGGGTATGTAGAAAAAGAGGAATTTTCTTTTGCTTATTTGGGTTGTGTAATCCTCCTAGCACTGAACAGGCTGTTCTGACAACATTTGCATTGGCAGTGGACAGAGAGAGAGCTCTTCTGGCCAAGCAATAGTCTGAATATGATCTATTCATGGTCTTCTCTTTGCATTCAGTTTCACAGACAAGACACCCAGCCTTGCCTGAACCCTCCCATCCCTGCTCGCCTTTGACTGGGGAGCACACAGGCTCTCTGTCTTCTGTTCCTATTGAACCTCTGCCTGGTCCACAGGCTTTGTGGTGGTATCAAGCTAAGAAGATGCTGTTTACATACCCTCAAGGGTCTTCCCAACCTTAGGTATTCCCATCAGTGTCCTCACCCAGCCCCAAGGGCTCCTGTCGCCAGGCTGTGCCACTATGGCTCTGGCACTGCTGTGGTCGTGCAGGACAGAGAGGCCTTTTGCTTGTCCCATCAAGGTAACACCAGCCAAGTTTAGCAGGTGTTTACCAGGGTGGCGAGGCACTGGAAAAGGTTGCCCAGAGAAGTTGTGGATGCCCCATCCCTGGAGGCGTTCAAGGCCGGGCTGGATGAGGCGTTGAGCAGCTTAGTGTAGTGGAGAGTGTCCCTGCCCATGTCAGGGGGTTTAGAACTAGATGATCTTTGAAGTCCCTTCCAACCCTAACCATTCTATGATTCAATGATTCTATGACTCTAGGTGTTAAGTATTGTGGCACTGAAAGGCACAGCATCCTGGCACCACTGGCAAACAGCTAAATTCACCCCTTGTCTTTGGCCTTATTACATTTGTGAATGTGGGAGCTATCATCCAGCCTAATCTTGAGAAAGTGCCTTAAAGATTCGAGCTCTCATTTTGCTTTCTCTCTAACACTTCCATTTCTTCTCACTGCACCCCTTCTCACATCGGCACTTTCCCCCTAATCTTTCAAATCCGGTGTCAGGAGTCTTTTCCATATTCCTTCCATCAGCTCAACCCCTGTAGGATTCACACTGTTGTCAGAGACAGGGGTTTGGTGGCAAATTAAACTTTTCCCCTGAGTTTTTCTTGATTTGCTTTGATTACTGAGGAATCTGGGGAACCTCAGTCATCTCCTCTAGGTACAAGAAATTTTCTTCCCCAGCAGGAGACAGGACTCCAGCTGAATTCACACAACTCTATTGCTTCATATTTCCAATGGTATTCAGATAGCTCATATCTTGGAGTCTAAAGCTGCTCTCATACCTGTGGAGATTTTTTGCACGAAGCAAACAGAGTTCAAACTGAGTTCCCTGTCTGCAGTATTCACTACATCATCATTAGGCTCCTTGTTGTCTGGATTGCAAGTTGGATGAGGCTGGCTTTCTTTTCTCCTTTTTTTTGTTTTATTTTGTTTTGTTTTGGTTTGGATTTTTTATATCCCAGCTTCTTACTTATGCCCAAAAATTCTCCAGGGACAGAATGTGTCTACAAGACTGTAATGAGGAGACTAGTCTTGGATGGGGCAAACTTTTTCTAACCTAATGTTTAAAGACACGGTGCAGAATTGGCTACAAAAATGCCGAAAAAATGCATCTCTGTAAGATAAAAAAATTGCAGTCCCATTCCCTTTGCATTACAGTTAGAACATCAAGAGGGATTCATCAGAAGAAAAGGCCTTTTTTACCACACTCAAACTGTATTTCTGTGGCAATTCTGTTACTCTCAAAACTTATTTTCACAGGGAGTTTGACAAGACATTTTAACTCCCTATTTACCTGAGCTTGATGCTTACCCATGTGTTGCAGTCTTAATATTGAGAATTTGCTCATGTTTTTAACTATTGCTCATATATGGTCTTATTTTTCCATATGTCTTTTACACAAAGTATCTATTATTTTAGCACATCAGCCAAGCTGGTTTTTTTTTTCCTTCAGTTATATAATATATATGTATATATAAAGTTATTCTGAATATAGATGAAAATATTTTTTAAAAAATATCTTATCTTCAGAGCTAATTTTTAACACCTTTGCTTGAGTTTTGAACTGTGGAAAAAAAAAAATCAAAATATATATATAGCAAAACAGTGCTACACCCTTTACCAAAAAGTACCAAAGGGGCTTTGTGTTGAATGTGTAGAGCAGAGCTGGGAAGGAACCAAGATCAAAGAAATATTCATATTCTCCATGCATTGATACTGTCTGTGCCACTAAAAGTGCCATGAAAAACATGGTGATTCAGTTGCTGGGCCCAGTCCTTCACACTGCTTTGCAAAAGAGTAACTTTACTCATGTGAGTCTTCACAGGAAAGCTCATTATGTAACTCACCTGCATAAAATTGCCCCTATGCAGAAATACTCACGTGATCAGGCCCGTAGTTTTTAACGAGTGATTCATAGAAAAATTCCCAGCTGAAATACGAGTTTTAAACATATTCCTGCTCTTTGAGGGCACCCAAGCTCTTCTAAAAGCTTTTTGGCCTATGTATGGAATTACCCATAGGAAAAAAACCAGAAGATGGCACATACATTATGCACAGATTTTTCAGAAAGAGTTGTTCCATATCAATGACCTGGATGAGGGGATTGCATGTACCCTCAGTAAATTTGCAGACGACACCAAGCTGGGAGGCTGTGTCGATCTGCTCGAGGGTAGGGAGGTCCTTCAGAGGGATTTGAACAGACTGGATCGTTGGGCTGAGGCCAATGGCATGAGCTTTAATAAGGCCAAGTGCAGAGTCCTTCACTTGGGGTATAAAAACCCCAAGCATCGCTATAGGCTCGGGGAAGAGTGGCTGGAGAGCTGCCTGGTGGAGAAGGACCTGGGGGTGTTGGTTGACTACCAGCTTGATATGAGCCAGCAGTGTGCCCAGGTGGCCAAAAAGGCCAATGGTAGGCTGGCGTGTATCAAGAATAGTGTAACCAGCAGGAACAGGGAAATGATCCTGCCCCTGTACTCGGCACTGGTGAGGCCACACCTGGAATATTGTTGTGTCCAGTTTTGGGCCCCTCGCTTTAAGAGAGATGTTGAGCTCCTGGAGAAGTTGCCCAAAGAAGGGCGACTAAACTGGTCAAGGGGCTGGAAAATAAAAGTTATGGGGAGTGGCTAAGGGAGTTGGGGCTGTTTAGCCTGGAGAAGAGGAGGCTGAGGGGAGACCTGATTACAGCCTACAAATACTTGAAAAGGGATGGTGGGGAGGTAGGGGAAGGGCTCTTTACATTAGTGTTGGGTGATAGAACAAGAGGAAATGGGTATAAGCTTAGTCTTGGGGAGATTCAGGTTGGATGTTAGGAAGTATTTCTTCTCTGAAAGAGTTGTCAGCCACTGGAATAGGCTGCCCAGGGAGGTGGTTGAGTCCCCATCCCTGGATGTGTTTAAGAATAGGGTGGATGATCTACTTAGGGATATGGTTTAATGGGGATTAGGGACGGTTGGACTCGATGATCTCCAAGGTCTTTTCCAACCTAGAAATCTATGAATCTATGAATCTATGAATTTACTGATTGAGCCTCCTCACACAGTGAGAGAAAATTGTTTCCCTGTGGCTTTTTGTATTTCTTATCAGCTTCACCTTGGGAGTCCAAGTTATTTTTCAATACTTCTTTAACGTTGCTTCTTTTCAAGGGTGAGTGAAGGATAGGATGGAGAAGATTACATTTGATATTTATGTTATTATTATTATTATTATTATTATTATTACTGCACATGTGATTGTGTCAAGCTGTAAATTCCTCGCTAAATTTTTTAAAACCCTCTGATAACTGTCAAGGAGTTGGAAATATATAAATGTTAAATTTTATGTTTTTTTCCGTGTTACCATAGTCTGTAGTTCTATTATAAACTGTCATCTGTAATATAATCAAAGGAAAAACTGGTAGGAAACGTTATTTTAGTCCAAGGAACATTCCTTTTTACATAAACTTACCAACTTTAATAGAATTTAGACTGTCTGGTTAAATCTGGAGCTTTTAGAAAACCTAGGAAAGACTGAGTCAGAAAAGATCTGGGTTGTTTATAGGATGTCCCCAAAACTTACCTTGATTTACAGTGGTGTATAGTATAAGAAAAAATGATTTCCCATTGAGTCAGAGCCTTTTAATCTTTAAAAATGTGTCCATATCATTCCTAATGCAGTGTTTGTAGCATTTTCATTGCTGACTGACACCACTGTCATTTTGTAGCTTAAAAAATTAGTAGCAAATTAGGAGTTGCATAGGTCTAGTTGGCTTCCTTCTCCACAACCTGTTTGGCAACTTATCCCATTGTTTGATCACCCTCACAGGAAAAAAAGTGTTTCCTGATGTTCAGACAGAACCACCCATGTGTCAGTTTGTGTCCATCACCTCTTTTCTGGTCACTGGGCACTACTGAGAAGGACCTGGCTCCCTCATCTTCATTCCCTCCCTTCAGATATTTATACACATTGATAAAATCTCCCTGAGGCTTCTCTTCTCTAGGCTGGTAAATCCCAGTTCTCACATCATAGAATCATAGAATCATTTGATTGGAAGAGACCCTCAAGATCATTGAGTTCAACCATTCACCCTGCACTGTCAGGGTTCCTAAACCATGTTCCTCAACACCAAATCCACACTGTTTTAAAACACCTCCAGGGATGGGGACTCCACCACCTCCCTGGGCAGCCTGTTCCAATACTTCACAACCCTCTCTGTAAAGAAATTTTTCCTAATATCTAACCTAAATTTCCCCTGGTGTAACTTGAGGTCATTCCCTCTTGTCCTGTCATTCATAATGTGGGAGAAGAGACCAGCCCCCATCTCCCTACAACTTCCTTTCAGGTAATTGTAGAGAGCGATAAGGTCCCCCCGAGCCTCCTCTTCTGCAGACTAAACAGTCCCAGCTCCCTCAGCTGCTCCTCATAGGACAAGTTCTCTAAACCCTTCACTAGTTTCATTGCTCTTCTCTGAACCCGCTCCAGCACCTCAACGTCCTTCCTGAAGTGAGGGGCCCAAAACTAGACACAATACTCCAGGTGTGGCCTCACCAGTGCTGAGTATAGGGGGACAATCACTTCCCTGCTCCTGCTGGCCACACTGTTTTTGATACATGCCAGGATTCCGTTGGCTTTCTTGGCTGCTTGGGCACACTGCTGGCTCATGTTCAATCGGCTGTTGACCACCACCCCCAGGTCCTCCTCTGCTGTGCAGCTTTCCAGCCACACTTCCCCAAGCCTGTAATGCTGCAGGGGGTTGTTGTGGCCCAAGTGCAGGACCCGGCACTTGGTCTTGTTGAATTTCATACAGTTAGCCTTGGCCCATCGATCCAGTCTGTCCAGGTCTCTCTGTAGAACCTCCCCCACCCTCAGGCAGATCAACACTACCTCCCAATTTAGTGTCATCTGCAAACTTGCTGAGGGTGCACTCGATCCCCTCATCCAGATCATTGATAAAGATGTTAAAGAGAACAGGCCCCAACACTGAGCTCTGCAGAACACCACTGGTGACCGGCCGCCAGCTACATTTAACTCCATTCATCACCACTCTCTGGGCCCGGCCATCGAGCCAGTTTTTGATCCAGTGAAGCGTACACCCGTCCAAGCCATAGGCAGCCAGCTTCTGCAGAAGAATGTTATGGGAAACAGTGTCAAAGACTTTGCTAAAATCGAGGTAAACAACATCCACAGTTCTTCCCTCATTCACTAAATGGGTCATTTTATCATAGAAGGAGATCAGGTTGGTCAAACAAGACCTGCCCTTCATAAATCCATGTTGACTGGGCCTCATCATCTGACTGTCTTGTACATGTTGCATGATAACACTAAGGATGATCTGTTCCGTGAGTTTACCTGGCACTGAGGTCAGACTGACCGGCCTGTAGTTCCCTGGGTCTTCCCTCTTACCTTTCTTGTAGATCGGCGTCACGTTTGCCAACCTCCAGTCAGCTGGTAACTCCCCTATTAGTCAGGATTGTTGGTAAAGGATGGAAAATGGCTTGGCAAGCACTTCTGCCAGCTCCCTCAGAACTCTTGGGTGGATCTCATCTGGCCCCATAGACTTCTGCACATTTAAGCTGTGCAGCAGTTGACTTACCATTTCCTCTTGAAAGAAACCTTGATAATGCTCTTCATCTCCACCATTTGGTTCTGGAGGCATATCACCCGTTGAGTTGGTCTGACCATTAAAGACTGAAGCAAAGAAAGCGTTGAGTACCTCAGCCTTTTCTTCATCCTCAGTCACTATTTCTCCTCTTGCATTTAGCAAGGGGTGGAGATTCTCCCTAACCCTCCTTTTACTGTTAAGGTATTTGCAGAAACCTTTCTTATTGTCTTTTATGTTAGCTGCCAGATTAAGCTCCAACTGGGCTTTTGCCTTTCTAATTTTCTCCCTGCATCATCTCACAGAATCCTTGTAGTTATCGTGAGTGATTAGCCCCTTTTTCCATAGGTCATAGTCTTTCTTTTTCTTCTTGAGCTCTAGCCAGAGCTCTCTGTTCATCCAGGCTGGTCTTCTGCCCTTCCGACTCATCTTACGGTTCACTGGGACAGCCTGCTCCTGTGCTCTGAAGATTTCCCTCTTGAGACTTTGCTCTTCCAGCAAATATCTGGTAGATTAAAGTCACCCACAAGAACTAGTGGCTGTGATCGTGAGACTTCCCCTAATTGTTTGTAGAGTATTTCATCTACATCTTCTTCCTGGGTGGGTGGTCTGTAGCAGACTCCCACTGTGATGCCAGCCCTATTGGCCTTCCCCCTTATTTTGATCCACAAGCATTCTACCCTTTCATCACCATTGCTGATCTCCAGACATTCAAAACTCTCCCTAATGTACAGTGCCACTCCTCCTCCTCTCTTGCCTGGCCTATCTCTCCTGAAGAGCCAGGATGTGTAGCCATCCAACACAACACTCCAGTTGTGTGTATCATCCCACCATGTCTCCATGATGACAATTATATCATAGCTTTCTTTTTGCACAATGACTTCTAGCTCTTCCTGTTTGTTGCTCATGCTGCGTGCATTGGTGTAGAAGCACTTTAACTGGGCTAGTGATCTCTTTGCCTTTTCCTTGAAGGGAGAAGGCCTGACTCCTGTTTGACCTCTCCCTGTCACTGCCTCGACTCCAGGCAGGCCAGTGACCGTTGTGTCTGACCTATCTCCCCATCTGACATCCTCTCCCAATATGAAAGATGCTCCAGTCCTTAATCAATTTAATCCCATTTTTTTAATGTATTAGTATAGTTTTGCCCAATCCTCCCAAAATTCACATGTATTTTTCTATTGCCTTTTCCTATGTGTTTTTACTCCTGATATTTTATTTTCTTGTATTTTCAATTATTATATTTCCATTTTTCTTTTAAATAAACATCCTTTACTTTTCCGTGATCACTAGACTCGCAGTCTCATTCCCGTTAATTTATATCATTGGTTCCTTATTGTTTTAATTCTCCTACAACAGTTAGAGTTTACTGTAGTTTTCTGTCTGGTATAATGTATCTAAATTAATATCCTTTCCCTTATTCCTGAGGTTAGCCGCATTGTAGGTAAGGAAAGAATGACATTCCCATTTAAGCCTACTTTCCAGGCCATCTCTTAACATCCAACTAAGAACCTCGAAATGCAATTTGCCACATAGAAACTGTTGGAGGAGGTTTGGGTTTCTACTCTCTCCTGCTTTTTGCCTTGCTGTCTGGAAAGCCAGCAGAAGCTGCCAGCTGGGGTTTGCTCTGCGGAAGATTGCTTCTTGATCAATGGTGTAGACTAAAAGGAGCAGCGTGAAAGAAGGCAGAGTTGCACCACAGGCATGGTGCCTCTTAGCAAAATTGGGCGTTTGCTTCCATGATCCATGCATACCATGCCAAGTAAATGGCCTTGGGAGCCTCCATGAACATGCGAGGTGCCAGAGGCCAGACAAGACCCCTGAGGGCACCTGGGGTGGCAACAGATGCCGATGACAAGGCAACCGAATCCTGCTTACTGCTGCTGGTGGGGCCCCAGGCTGCTCTGACTTCATATCCACTGCCTGTGATGGGAGCTCAGGCATTTAGCTTGTGTGTAGACACCAAAATTTAAGCATTTTAAACTAGAGCTGAATCTCATCTCTAAAATTAGGTGAGGTAAATTACCGCGTTGATGCCTTCTCAGAATTCAGAGTTAGCTGCTAGCAGTCACCTGGTTTCTCTTGCCTTGCTTCCTTGGGGTTTTCTCCTTTCCTTGCCATGGCCAGAGTCATAGCCACAACAGCAGTGTCAGGAAGCCGGTGGTGATGTTTGCTGCCCCTCACTCTGGTGTGCAGCAGAGCAAGTGAGAGGGATTACTGAGCTGTGACCCATACCAATTCACAGGAAGTACCATACGCCATACATATGTAATAAAGATATGACCAAAAAATTGGCGATGCTGACTGGAGTAACAATAACATATGCTACAGTTCATGACTTGTGATTCACGTATGTCCTTCTCAGAGCTGCGAGCTTTAAAAGAATTATTGGAGCAGAGATCGCAAGAGGTATGTTAAAGTACTGGTTCTGTAACCATTTGAAGTGGGTCTGCAATATTTGTCTTGTAAACTTTTTGCCACAGTGTCAGAGTGAACAGTGACCCACTTCAGTTCCATGTTTCTTTTCCATCACCTCTATCGTATCAATAAGAAAACGTGGTGTAGCACTGCCAGCAACATCTGCAGAAAAAAAAAAAAATCGCAACAACTCACACTTCATGAAACATTATAGTGGAAAAGAAAATGTGTTCCAAACCACCTTGAGGTTCTGGAGTTAATTCATGATTAAGAATGAGAGACACGGGCGCTGCAGACTTCTGCATTGTTTCCATCTCGGAAAGCCTTAGATTTTGCAGTCTCCCATCATGGAAAGCCATATGATCACACATCAGTGTGTATATTTTAGTTTGTGCATTTACTAACTATTCAACACCTACTTAAACCCAAGTAAATTGAAAAGGAAAAAAAATACAGAGCATTAATTTTACAGCGAACTGTTAACCAAAGACATGCCATATTTCTAAGCTTCCCTTTCTGCGAATGGCTCAGCACAGGCAAGTTTTACCATTGATAGAGATCAAACTACAGGATTGACACCTGAACTAGGAAAGATAATTATTTTGGCAGCGCTGTAGCTATTACCTTTTGTGCTAGTAGTTGTACTTGAGAAGAGCAAGGTTTGAATCATAAAAACTAAGACAAAGATACACAAAACAATTCTAAAAAAAACCCCACCACTGAGAAGACCCAATCACATCCCAGACCACTGAGAAACAAGAAGTGAAAGAAAAGAATTGGGCTCTTCAGTTTTGGCCTAGCCTACTACACTGTATTATTTTTTTCATGGTGCAACACAACAGTCCTTAAATGTATATGACAACCCTCCGTTGCTTTACAATATCAAGAACTCTTGAAAAATACACATTTCTTGGACAACAAATGACCGGGAAAAAAATCAGAGGCACGGTACAGATATGGAAATGTGTGCAGACGGCCGTGCAGCCACGTGTGCAGTGCACAAATCTGTGGCTCTGCATTCTGGCTTGCTGCTTCTGGGGACACTGGTCCTGGACAGAGTAGATGTGAATAGATCCACACAAATGACTCAGGGGGCCACGATCTGGTCTCTATCCCAGGATGAGATGAGAGCTTGTGTACCACCTGAGTTTTTACAACTTGAGCTGTTGCTGACTGAGTAACATTTTAGCTGAACCTGGTTCTTAACAGATTGCAAAACCTCCTCTTTTCCAGATAAGACTGTTCCCTTTCATAATTTCTTCATAGCGTTTTATACTCTAGTTTGCTTTTAGTTCTGCTATAAACCTTCGTGCTTGTAAATGGAAAACTACCTGCCAACAAGCCACATCTTTCTTTTCTATAATCTCTAATTTATAATACTCCCTCTACCCTTCTTCAGCATGTAGTTCAGGCACACTCTAGATAATGGAGCGTTGATGGCACCCAGAAACTGGCAATTCAAATCTTTTCAGATATTTATCACTTAGTGTTATAACTGCAGTGAGTGTTTTCGAATAGCTCCTCTCATTAAAAACATTTAATACAGTGAATAATCTCCTCTAAAGAGACTAGGGAATCATGGCAGATATTTGACAGCTGAGGAGCTGTAGCAACATTCAAAGCATATGTTAAAGCTTGTTGTTCAATTAGGATGCCAAGTGGCAGCTCAAAATTTAATGTGAGTTCAGTGCATATTCTGGGGATTGACTGGGAAAATATGGTTTGGAAGTGTCCACAGATAGGAGGAACATAAGTTCCAAAAAACAAGAAGCAGATGGTGTCCAGACAGGTCTGGATTTTTCTGCTATAACAAAAGATGGACAGTTCTCTTGACCATATGATAGTTATTGGTTATGAAAATTCAAGATTTTTGTAATTGAATTACTGGCACTCAAAGACCTGGGAGTTTAAGACAAGCCATCCAAACCTTAGATTCTCTCTCTTCCTGCAAACAGTCACTCCTATGAGAAATAGCATGCCTCTAATTCCACTGGGTGCTATAAAACGTCTATTCTCTCAGGCATAATAGGAATCAATCTTTTTCATTATTACTGGAGCCCTGCTCAAATGTGATTATAATTCATGCAAAAATACAATTCAGTAATAAAAAGTGACTACCAAAAGGTAACTACATACTTTCAAATACAGATCTGAACAAATTGGATTCAATGTGAAAACTTCTTTGGATTTCAGTAGGACTGAAATTTCACTCCTTGTTATTTCTGCAGTAAGTTTCCTTTAAAAATATTTGCTAAATAAAAACATGTCTTTTTGTTCCAGGTTTGTTTTCTGAGAAAAATACATTTAAATTGTTGAAACCAACTCCTTAATCATCCAGAATCTCTTTCCTACCTGGTTTTGCCCATTGAAGTGAATGGAACTCCTTGTAGAGTTGAAGTACTACCTTGTCTGAATAAGGCTGGCAGATGTCTGAAAAGAAATTATTTCTGGACTACTAGCATATATGTTAAGATTTAGCTCAAAAAGGCCTTTCTGCCAAGTTATAAATTCTCAGACATTGTTGTTTATGGTTGAAAAGCTGACATACTCTTCAGAGTCATGTCTCAAATGCAATGCTATGATTTCTATAGATTTAAGGAACAAACTTTTTTGATGAAACATCGTAATTAATCATGCCTCTTTGATAGACATAGATGTAGTTGACACTCATGTCAATGACCACTGAGACATTCACAGCTTCAGCTGTAGAACAATAGAAACCTGAAAATGACTGTGCTTATTGTCTGTGAAACAATGCAAAACTGTGGTAGGTACACTTTACAGCCATGTCATAAAACACATCTGAGTAAGAACATATGCTTTTTTTTGATCATTAGGGTTTTTCCAATTGGATGAGCCAAACTGCACAATACCGTAGAATTTTCTTTGATTTCTATAATGAATCACTAAAGCAATCCCACAAGGCTATCCGATGTAATAAAAGGTTAACTATTTCCTAGTAGAGAGAGTCATGTTTATGGAGATGTGCCAGTAATTCAGCCTAGCGTAAATGTACCTCTGACTATGGAGCAGATATTTACTCTAATTCAAGCTGATCCCTTCGTGACACAAGGTCCTGTGTGGTTGCAACTTCTATTAGGTCTCCATATGTTACTGTGTCGCGAGAGACCCGGAAAAAATGATATTGGGACACCAAAAACTGAACTGAAACAGGCTGCTGGCTCCATTTAGACATTTTGTCACAGAGGTAAAATGAGTACATTTTGAAGCAATATACAGAAATCTTGTTTATTGCAAGTAGAAATAAAAATATCCTTCCCTGCATATGTATCCACTGTGCCTTTACAAATAATATCTATTCTCATGAGATCATGTAATTCTACAGAATCATTCTTACAATACTTTTTGCCTACAGTTTGGGAGGAAAATTTCTCTACAAGAAGAGTGAATTTTACCACTTCATAGATTTATCCATTCTACAAAGAGGCAACAAAGCTTTCTAAATCACTGTGCACATCTGTGACTGTCCTGAGCACATTATTTTGAGTTTTCCATCTCTAAAGTGGCTGTCTGATGAGAACAATGTTCCCTCTAAGGAGAGGATAACACAGGCTACCTATGGCTTTGCAAATCAGGAGAGGAAAAAGAAGGCACACAAGTATGGCAGACCTCAGGATAGGAGTGTGGTTTCTTCTTGATTACTTGTTTAAGTCATGACTTGAATACATTTAATGAGTTACCACAGAAGAGAGAATTAGTATTAATGATCCAAATTAACACTGTTTTCTTGATAAAATTATGAGATCATAGAATCATAGAATCGTTAGGGCTGGAAGGGACCTTCAAAGGTCAGCTAGTCCAACCCCCCTGCAAGGAACAGGGATATCTCCAACTAGATCAGGTTGCTCAGGGCCTCGTCCAACCGGGCCTTGAACGTCTCCAGGGATGCAGCATCCACCACCTCTCTGGGCAACCTGTTCCAGTGTTCTACAACTCTCATGGTAAAAAATTTTTTCCTAATATCCAACCTGAATCTACCTCCCTCTATTTTAAAACCATTACCCCTTGTCCTATCACAACTGGCCCTCCTGAACAGCCTCTCCCCATCTTTCTTGTAGGCCCCCTTGAGGTACTCAAGACTGCTATAAGGTCACCCCGGAGCCTCCTCTTCTCCAGGCTGAACAGCCCCAACTCTTTCAGCCTGTCCTCATAGGAAAGGTGCTCCAGCCCTCTTATCATCTTCGTGGCCCTCCTCTGGACCCTCTCCAACTGGTCCATGTCCTTCTTATGTTGGGGACTCCAGAACTGGACGCAGTACTCCAGGTGAGGTCTCACGAGGGCAGAGTAGAGGGGGAGAATCACCTCCCTCGACCTGCTGGCCACGCTCCTCTTGATGCAGCCCAGGACGCGGTTGGCCTTCTGGGCCGCAAGAGCACATTGCCGGCTCATATTGAGCTTCTCGTCCACCAGTACTCCCAAGTCCTTCTCCTCAGGGCTGCTCTCGATCCATTCACCACCCAGTCTGTATTTGTGCCTGGGATTGCCACGACCCAGATGTAGGACTTTGCACTTGGCCTGGTTAAACTTCATGAGGTTGGTACGGGCCCACCTCTCCAGCCTGTCGAGGTCCCTCTGGATGGCATCCCTCCCTTCCAGCGTGTCGACGGCACCACACAGCTTGGTGTCATCGGCGAACTTGCTGAGGGTGCACTCCATGCCACTGTCCACGTCACCGACAAAGATGTTGAAGAGGGCCGGGCCCAACACGGACCCCTGAGGGATGCCACTCGTGACCGGTCTCCACTTGGACATCAGAGCCGTTGACCACTACTCTCTGAGTGCGGCCATTGAGCCAATTCCTTATCCACCGAGTGGTCCATCCATCAAACCCATGCCTCTCTAGCTTAGAGAGAAGAATGTCGTGCGGGACAGTGTCAAAAGCTTTGCACAAGTCCAGGTAGATGACATCCATTGGTCGACCCTTGTCCACCGATGCTGTTACCCCATCATAAAAGGCCACCAAGTTGGTCAGGCACGATCTGCCTTTGGTGAAGCCATGTTGGCTGTCACCCACCACCTCCTTGCTCTCCATGTGCCTTAGCATGGTTCCCAGGAGAATCTGCTCCATGACCTTGCCAGGCACAGAGGTGAGGCTGACCGGCCTGTAGTTGCCCGGGTCCTCCTTGTTCCCATGTTAGCTTAAATGTCAGTGACAGAGATGTAATTTAACACGTTTTACTCTCTGATTGACAGGAATTCTGTGCAGCAGCTACAGCAGAGTAACCAACATGCACAAGGTAACTTACATATATGTTTGTTCCTGATAGACTCCTGAATCAACTTAAGGAATCATGTATATTCAACTAACTGAGATGTGCTACTGCTGAAATGCAGTAAGAAAATACCTTTGCAACATTTTATAGTCCGGTGAAGTCTAGCAGTGTTAGATGTGAGTTCCATTCCTATCAGTGACATTGTTTTTCAAGAACTTGATGTATTATCGCTTCATTTTACATTTGAAGTAGTAATAGTGACTTAGTAAAGTACACGAGGAGAGTAGCTGATTTATCATTTAGCCCAGTTTCTCTATTTATACATACCTTCAGGTTCTATTTTTGGATAGCCCTTTCAACCTCAGTAAAAACTTACATCTTTCTTCTAAAATTTGAGTACCAGATGTGGAACATAGCCTTTCATTTGTGTTTGGCCTGCATATTTCTAAAGTTGCTATGAAATGAGTATGCTAGCTTTAATTGAGAGTTTGCTGGACATTTTCTTAAATTCCAGGATATGAATAAACAGGAAATTGTGATTAGTCTAAATTTACCAAACAGGTGCTAGTCCGACTGATACAAATACTCTATGGAACCTAGGATTGCTGCTGGGAAATTTTTTTGTGTCCTGCTTAATATAAAATAAAAGATTTGAGGTGACCATCTCCATAACCCAAAAGAAGCATGAATTCACAGGAAACTGAGACTGAAAAATAAATCAGCATTCCACTCTGAAAATGGCAGGGTAATCAAGGCCTTATATTGATGGTTTTTTTTTTTTTTTTGTCATTACAAGACAAAGTGTCAAGAATCAAATGCTGTGAAAAGCTGAAATAAACAAGGAATTATTTTGCTGTTTTGCCCGCAGGATGAGAGTTTAAAAAATATATATATTAGGAAATAGTAGTGAAAGCCTCAGATGTTTACGAGAGTGGTTGATATGTAATTTTAATGTCATTTTTGAGAGGAGAATTCTTTAAGATTGGATGAGGCTTTGAGCAACCTGATCTAGCAGAAAGTGTCCCTTCCCATGGCAGGAGGATTGGAACCAGATGATCTTTAAGGTCCCATCAACTGGAACCATTCTATAGTTCTTTAAGATTCAGTAGGTTTGACATCAGTCTTCTGAGTCAGAATTCCTATGATGCTGGAGAAATCATAATTCAGTTGTTGACTATTTGTGCTGCTTTACCTACAGTCCGTACTGACCTGATGGGACCATGTGGAGACCAAAAGCATACAATCCCCGCTGGCAAAGTAAAGTAGTCACAGCTTCTCTGGGCAACCTGTTCCAGTGCTTCATCACCCTCAGAGTGAAGAATTTCTTCCTTAGATCTAATTTAAACCTACCCTTTTTCAGTTCAAAGCCATTGCCCCTTGTCCTATCACTACACGCCCTTCTAAAAAGTCCTTCTCTAGCTTTCTTGTAGGCCCCCTTTAAGTGTTGGAAGGCTGCTAGTAGGTCTCCCTGGAGCCTTGTCTTCTCTGGGCTGAACAATCCTTCACTCCAGAGTGTTGACCACACCACACAGGTTGGTGTTGTCAGCAAACTTGCTGAGCATGCACTTATTCCCACTGTTCATGTCACTGACAAAGATGTTAAACAGCACCGGCCCCAGTACTGACCCCTGAGGAGCACCACTCGTCACTGGTCTCCACTTGGGCATTGAGCCATTGACTGCAACTCTTTGAATGTAACCATCCAGCCAATTCTTTATCCACTGGTGGTCCATCTGTCAACTCTATGTCTCTCCAATTTAGAGACAAGGATGTTGTGCGGGACAGATTGAAATACTTTGCGTAAGTCCAGGTAGATGATGTCAGTTGCTCTTCCCTTAAGGCAATAGTAAGTATTTTTTCCCTTAGATTTCAAGGGAAATATCCACAAAAGCTACATGCAAAAGCAAATCACAGGAAGGAGGGAAGAGCTACCAGAGGGAAATGTTGTTCAAGGCACCTCTTTGCACCAATGTTGTGTGAGGAGGAAGAGGTGCCTCCTTCAAATGGGACAGTTAGAAAAAATTCTTGAAAAGGTACTAACTATCCAGATTTGGGCTAAAATTCAGATGAAATAAAGAATTGATCTCAGGATAACCCTACTCATTGCAAATAGAACTTATCACTGATATAATGTCTGTTATCTTAATAAAGTAAAAGTAATGGAATATATTTGGAAAATATTTAACAGTCCTTCTCATGAGCCCAATTTTAATGAAATGTGAGTCAGCAGTAGTAAGTGAAGCCAGTACTGAGGTGTGCTGAAGAAAGTCTTCACACAGTCATTCATATTGGAGATAACATTTAAAAAAAAGAGCACAAAACTCAAGAAATCT
This sequence comes from Tauraco erythrolophus, assembly GCF_009769465.1. NCBI lineage: Eukaryota > Metazoa > Chordata > Aves > Musophagiformes > Musophagidae > Tauraco > Tauraco erythrolophus. Next base: position 115,816,219 of record NC_141465.1, on the reverse strand, counting down.
ATTGTGCTGACTTTACTGGGAAAGCAATTAGATTGACTGAACATTTTTAGAAACCTAACCCTGATTGCTACTGTATGTGTTGTTACAGCTCACAAATTATTTTCACATGTTAATAACTCATTTTTTCCACAATAGTATTACTTATTGTCTGGTAAGCATATAATTGACTCATTAAATTGTGTAGTTCCCTACAGTTTGACCTCCATTGACGTCTCTGAATTTGTGGCAAGCTATTTTAAAAGAGCAGAAACATATCACAGCCAGCAGCCTTACACCAGTATAAATATTTTCTACTGTGCTAATGCTCAGAGCTCACTTTCTGGCAGCTTACCAAGAATTTTGCATAGGAATGCACTGAGCTGGAGACCCCTATCTAATAAATTTTATCTGACACACTCAAACATCCACTTTTATTACCATGTCTGATTTTCCCATGCTCACACAATTTAAAGCTACAGTTTCTCCCTTTCTCTTCTTTGAAGAAAGAGTAATTTTTTCAAACAGAATGTCACAAGGGTACATTACCATGAGCACTTTCATCTGTGGAAGCTTAATGTAAAAGAATGTGTACTATATATTCAAAAAAGCACACTCTCCCACCGATCTCACTATCCTTCTGCAAACATCCTCCTCAAACAATGCAGAGAGGGAAAGCATATTTCTGTGACATTTGTACTGTTTGTGGGCCACAATTTTTTTACACTGCAGAATAACTGAGACCTAGTCCTGTTGTTCTTGAATCTATACATGACATGCAATGAATTCTGCAATGCTTCGGAGGACTTTGCACCTTCGGAACGCTTTGTCCAGGGTCTAACAGCTAAGGATACGTGTCTAAAGTAGAAACATTGTGTAAGGTACATATAACATTGCTATGATGAATTATCAACACTAGGGAATGCAGGCCTTCGACCTCACTGCCCATGCTGTCCCTCAGCTGATGCCGAAACGTCGTCTGTATGTCACTGCAGCAGTGAGGTGACATGCAGGAAGAGCACTGCTTGTCACCTACAGCTCTCAGGGCCATTTTACTGATTCATGTCTTAGAGGTTGAAAAGTACAAGAGGATCACAACGTATGGAAACTAGATCAATACAAATCTATTGCCGGTGACTTAGGCGGAAATCAAGACTTGTCCCAGACAAGAATTTTTAATTCAGTGATTAAGTTGTTTCCTACGCCTGTGCTTACCAGTAACTTTCAGCTTTGTCTAATGTTCAAAATGTTGCTTGGTTTAAAGATAGAATTAAAAAAATAAAAAAAAAAACACCTCAGTAAAGGAGTCATCTCAGTAAAAAGATTTCCACAGTCAATGACTTTTTTCCTCTTGGGCCAAGTAGAAAGTCTTCTGAAGTCAAGGACACCCTGCATTGACGTCAATTAATCTTTCATTATTTCTCCATGATATAAATTTACAATAAAGCAGAAGTCTGCCCTGAGCTTTTGAAAATGTGATTTCATCTAATGTAAAATTTTAAGTTTTTTCTCATCAAGAAAACTAAAGCTGACTCTTTATCTTTGGACACAAGGTGAATGATGCAGAAACCCAGAGAATTTGAATATTGCTCTTTTTTAAAATTTTTCGTAGTGACAACTGTAGAAAAAGTAAAATAGTGAGTGAAAAGAGTTGTAGTTTCTTAGTTTTTTTCACCCAGAGATTTTTCCCAAAATAGACAATTTTAAACTGAAATGCAATGACAAACAAAAAAATGCCCCAAAGCCACCTATATTATACCATTAAAAGTACACTTAAAATGGGGTTTAGAAATAAAAATAACACTTTAGCTAAGTTCACATACAAGCATCTAGAGTTACTTAGTTTCAGATACCACTTTCACATGCTCCCAACTACAGTGCAAAAACAGATGTAAGTGAGTATTTTTTTTAAATCTGTTTATTTGTCACTGACTCAGAATATGAGCACAGTACAATACCTGGGAAGCGTTTACGCAGGTTACAATATCCTTGCAAGTCAAGCCTGAAATACAGTGTGAACAAACCCATAAACGTGTATCCAAAAAACCTTTTTTCATTTCATTTATTAAACTTCACTGTGGTGTGAGGCTGGTAACGTCACTATTAAGCAGCTAATCTGAATTGACTACAGAGTCAGCTAGTTTGCCTGGTAACACAGAGAAAAACCTCCTAAAAACCCTAATAGAGAGAATTACGTGCTGTTTAAGCTGTGATCCTGGAAGGACGCACAGAAGTGTTTGACTACAGACCATGAATATTTCCACTGATGTCCGTGGGGCCGCTCATGCACGTGCCGAAGTGGGGAACAAGCATGACAAAGTTTGTCCTCCGGCACCAATCCACAGAGTCGCCAACAGCTTTGAAGCAGTCTGTGCAAAACCAGAAGGTTTGCAGCAATAAAGGAGTGTTTCTGTGGCTGCTGTCTTGCCTTGCGTAGCAGCCTGGGAAAGGTGGTGCCTCTAACACCGGCCCCTGCTCTACCTACGCTCCCTCCTCCGGAGCAGCTGGCTACCATCTTGGGTAGTCTTATCTGCTGTGACTTGTCAAGCCAAAATATTTGTTTAAAAAGGGATCAAATATTCATAGCTCATTTATACATTCTTTTTAAAGGAGAAATGAGGCTTGTCATGGTAGATAAGTGCCAAAGTACGTGTGAGGAAAGGAAAGGAAGGAAAAGGAAGGAGAGGAGAGATCATTTTTTAACGTGCAATATTTATATTTTTTTGCTCCTACTGTCTCCCTTCCTTTGCTCAGTGTCCTGATGCTGAGAGTTCGGGGAGGTTCAGTGCGATTGCTGTTACGGCATAATCCAGAGCAACGCTGCTAACCCAGTCTTGCCACTGGATGTTGTTGGTTCGTATATTGTTAACTTTTAGAAGTTATTCAGGCAAGTTGTTTCCTTCCAGGAAACCCCTAAACTAACACTGAATAAGCTTGTCAGTCAACACTTTCATATAAAAGCCAATGTGGAGCACAAAACGAGGATTTCATTAAGTAGGGCTTTGCTGACAGACCGATTATTTTTTATATGAGAAGAGCTGCAAGACAGATTTCCATTGGTTCTGGGTGAATAGAGACATTATAATTTTCCTCCTTCATTTCTGCAACAGCAATCCAAATATCTGACTTTTCTGGACACAAAAAGGAAATGTCACAGTTGCTTCCTGCTCACCCCTACATCTTCATTCATCTTGGATCTCCACAACATTTATTCTAGAGAGAAAAAAAAAATAGTTCAGGATCATTAGGGAAGTTTTTACGGCTCTTATTCCAAATCTCTTCCCAAGAAAGAGAGCAATTAAGCCAGAATCACTTTGGTTTGCTACTGTAATAAGCATAAAAATAAAATCCTTACAAACAGTATTAAACTGGGCATGCAAAAAATCAATTTTGACCTAGCTGTAACACATGTTAATTTTTAAAAACAAAATACTATATTGTCTCCCTAGCAGGCCCTTTTAATCATATTTTAGGCAAACATCTTCATGGGAAAAACGTTCGTGAACCTCTCTTGCATGTCTCTCTTTTCTTTTCAGAAGAGATGAAATCCAGTATGAAATCATAAAGGCCTGAAACAATGCATCTGGTGAAAGAGGAATCCATGGCATGATCAACGTACATTTTGTCTCTCAAAATATGGTCATTATTAGAGCTGAGATAGCAGAAGCTGCCAAGACTGAAAAAGTTCCCTCAGTGATCTGAAACAAAAAAACACACAAGAAATCTAATTGTACAAAAATTTAACAAAAAATCAGAATGGCAGTTTAATGTTCCAGATGTTAGTCGTGTTGAACCAAATAACAGATGCAAGACAACAAACTTTTCTGACTCTACTATGTCGTTTTGCAATACAAGCTTCAGTTACTTAAAATTTTGCCATTGATACCTGTTTGTGCTGGGTATCTGCATCAGGCTGAAAACCGGGGCAAGGTTTGAATTCTGCTAAGCCCTTTCTGAAAATAAGACTAAGGAAAGAGATACATTTTCAGCACTAAGTGATTCGGGGGCATTTTCTTATTATTATTGCTGGTTTTTTGTCAGATTTTTTTTAGTTTTTTTCCAAGCCTGTGCTTAGAATAAAGTACTTAACTTCTGACAAGGTGATGCCAGAGCTGTAGTGTAACTCATCCTCATTTTCCTGGGCCATAAGACACTGGAAGCTTTGCATCTCCCCAGCAGAGACATAGATCTTAGCAATAAAAGTCTGCAGAGACTGTAGAGACTGAGTGCATTTAAATTTCCTGTGATTGCTATGAATGCCCAGCAAATGTGTGCTCAGTTCCCAAGAAGAAAGTCCGCAGCCTTCCCTCATGGCCAGGACTACTTGGAGATGGTTTCTTTTCCTAGGGCTGTTACAGCAGACTGTGCTAGGGAAGGGGGAACTGGCATGGGGCAACCACAGGGCATATTCACCATTTGTTAAAAGAAATGACTGGGCAGGCAAGGTTAGGTACTGGTTTAATTGAGAAGTGCACCCATCTAAGAGGCATGGCCAAGGCAAAGGAGCCAAGACATCTGTGATCTCACCCAGATCCATGGGGCAGATAAAAGGTCAAGAAGCAGAAACCAGGATGCAAGAGCAAGGATTGTGTAGGTGACTCCAGAGAAAAAAAACACCAACATGTTGAAAAACAGTTTGGAGTTTTCCTCCCGTATTTAAAAAACATGAGAAGCAATGCAGCCAAGAAGACTTTGAGGCTAGTCCTCAGCTGAACAGTTTTGTCAGGCTCCTATTTTCTTAGGCAGCAGTCCACTGCTGGTCTTGGAAGTCCAAGCAGAGATATATTTCCCTGCCCATGGCAGGGGGGTTGGAACTAGATGATCTTTGAGGTCCCTTCCAACCCTAACCATTCTATGATTCTATGATTCTATGTATCATGGTGCCGCTTAGGCTACAATTGTATGGGAAGGACTCCAGAGTGAGGAGCCCACCCTAACTGTCTTCACAGAATCACAGAATCACAGAATGTTAGAGATTGGAAGGGACCTCAAAGGATCATCTAGTCCAATTCCCCTGCCGGAGCATGACCACCTAGATCAGATCACAAAAGAACGTGTCCAGGCGGGTTTTGAACATCTCCAGAGAAGGAGACTCCACAACCTCTCTGGGCCTCTCTGGGCCCAACTTCTCTTACTGGGAAGAAGTTCTTCCTCATGTTTAAGCGGAACCTCCTATGTTCCAGCTTATATCCACTTCCCCTTGTCCTATCATTGGATGTCAGTGAGAAGAGCCTGGCTCCATCCTCATGACAGTCACCCTTTACATATTTATAAACATTAACAAGGTCCCCCCTCAGTCTCCTCTGCCCCCTCCCTGGAGGTGTTCAAGGACAAGTTGGACAGAGCTTTGAGTAGCCTGATCTAGTTGAGAGGCATCCCTGTCCATGACAGGGAGGTCGGATTAGATGATCTCTAAGGTCCCTTCCAGCCTATGCCATTCTATGATTCTATGATTCTCCAAGCTAAAGAGACCCAGCTCCCTCAGCCTTTCCTCATAAGGGACATGCTCCACTCCCTTAATCATCTTTGTGGCCCTGTGCTGGACTCTCTCAAGCAGTTCCTTGTCCTTCTTGAACTGAGGGGCCCACAACTGGACACAATATTCCAGATGCAGCCTCACCAGGGCAGAGTAGAGGGGGAGGAGAACCTCTCTCGATCTACTAAGCACACCCCTTCTAATACACCCCAGGATGCCATTGGCCTTCTGGCCACAAGGGCACATTGCTGGCTCATGGTCATCCTGCTGTCCACCAGGACCCCCAGGTCCCTTTCCGCTGTTCCCCAACAGTTCAGTCCCCAACTTGTACTGGTACCTGGGGTTGTTCTTACCCAAATGCAAGACTCTACACTTGCCCTTGTTGCATTTCATTAAATTTCTCCCCGCTCAACTCTCCAGCCTGTCCAGGTCTCTCTGAATGGCAGCACAGCCTTCAGGTGTGTCAGTCACTCCTCCCAGTTTAGTGTCATCAGCAAACTTGCTGACCATGCACTCTATTCCCACATCCAAGTCATTGATGAATATATTGAACAACACAGGTCCCAGTACCGACCCTTGAGGGACTCCACTGGATACAGGCCTCCAACTGGACTCTGTCCCATTGACCACTACTCTCTAGCTTCAGCCAGTTCACAATCCACCTCACTATCCGATCATCCAGACCACACTTCCTCAGTGTAGCTGTGAGGATGCCGTGGGAGACTGTGTCAAATGCTTTACTGAAGTCAAGATAGACCACATCCACTGCTCTACCATCATCCACCCGCTGGGTGATGTCCTCATAAAAGGCTATCAGGTTTGTCAAGCACGACTTCCCCTTAGTGAAGCCATGTTGACTGCCCCTAATGACCCTCTTATCCTTGATATGCCTAGAGACAGCACCAAGGATAAGTTGTTCCATTATCTTTCCAGGGATGGAGGTGAGGCTGACTGGTCTATAGTTACCTGGTTCTTCCTCTTGCCCTTTTTGAAGACCGGAGTGACATTTGCTTTCCTCCAGTCCTCAGGCACCATTCCCATTCCCCACGATTTAACAAGGATGATGGCGAGTGGCCTGGCAATGACATCTGCCAGCTCCCTCAGCACCTGCGGGTGCATCCCATTAGGACCCATGGATTTATGGATGGCCAGGTTGCGTAACTGGTCCCTAACCATGTTCTCATCAACCAGGGTAGATCCTCTTCTATCCTGACTTCCTCAGGAGCCTCAGAGCTCTGGGGCTCATCAGGATAGCCTCCAGCACTATAGACTGAGGCAAAGAAGGCATTCAGTAACTCTGCCTTCTTCTTATCCTCTGTCACCAGGGCACCCTCCTCATTCACCAGTGGGCCTACATTGCCTCTAGTGTTAGTTTTATCTGCAATGTATTTGAAGAAGCCCTTTCTGTTGTCCTTTCTGTTGTTCTCACCAAGCTCCCTGAAAGCAACAGAGAAGAGCAGTAAGGATTTTGCGTTTCATGCACTGTGCAAACCAGTAGCCCTACAGGGAAAAAACCAGTCTGGTGGTTTAGTTAAAGACTGTATCAAACTGTATCAAAATGTGTAGACACAAGGAGACCAAATCAGTAGGTCTGATTAGCACTTCCCAGCTCCAGAGTATCTGTCTTTAATACCTTAAAAATGGCCTTATCAGCTGGGTAATCTTTTTTTTTTTTTTTTTTTTTTGTAGTGTGACACTGCTTTTTGCCTGCAAACACACCCATAGAGATGACACCTACTTGAAGACCTTGCAGTCTCTCTGTGGGGCCAAAGAAAACTGGGAAGGCTCAGTTTATGGCCTAATCCTGGAGCTCGACCACTGTTCATTACTTACACAATGTGATGCCTTCAACATCTCTCTTCTTCAGGTGAGAGTTGCTGGGGTCTCAGCACATCCAAATATATACTCATTCACATCAGTGACAAACTTATTTTTCAAAAAATCTTATCCATGTATTTTGAAGACCCAGTTCCTCCAAAACCTTAAACCCTTAGTAGTCTCAGTTGAAATCTGCAGGACTATTTGTAAGTACAGTGTTAAAGATATGCTTATTTTCCCCTAATGCACCCGAACTTAAGTTTATGTGTTTAAAATAAAGCAGAGGAGCAAGTGATGGGGAATTAAGAAATGGCTCACAAAAGCAAAGTCCAAGAGTCTTTGTTTAGGACTGAATTTCACAACAAGAGAAGGCAATTCCGAAGGCTGAGATGTAATTTTTTGTGTTTTCTCAGAGACTGGGAAAAGTATGGAGACTAAAGGTATAGAATGGCTGAAAGGGGATATTAAAAGCAAGAGCAGAAATCACTGAGTGCTTTCAAAATGAACAGAAGCAGAACTCAAGACCTAAAACAGCTGGAACACTTTATTCTGGAGATTTTGTTTTAAAGGAACAAGCACGGCTTGATTTTCAGTTGTTATTGTAAATAAACAGACAGAAAATTCACAAGTAACTTTTCTGTTGATGTTACTGCAGGACCCCCAGTGCAGTGTGGGGGTCCTCTGGGGGGAGGAAGAGGTGGCTTGGTTCTGCCATTGCCACCTTGCATGCAGCCAGCAAGACACTCCGTCCCCCTGTTTGTCCATTTTGCCTGTTTGCCTTTTGTGCAGCAGCTAGCACACAGGGCTCTCTGCAATCACTGTTTTGCAAGTAGGATAATAAGAATAATAAAGAATGATAAAGCTACTACTGTGTAGCTCTCACATGCATCTGATCCCGGGATGCAAGGACCCTGGGATTTCTACCCAAATCCTGAGCAGCTAAGGTGACTGGGTTTACATCAGACTATAGGTTTTTTTGCTATTAAAAGATTCAAGATCTATGACATAGCATTGCTCCTTCTCTGCCTGGAAAGGATGGGCTGTGGGTGGAAAAAGTCCCACTTGTATATTTAGTCTTTTTAGTGTCAAATACACAGTTTTCTGTTCTGACCTCCCGGTGATCATGCTATAGACTTATTTAAAAAAAAATATTAAAACTTTTTATAGCAAATGTCTTTTCTCATCAATCAATGATGCCTTTACAATTTTGCATTATTTTTATTTTCAAATATTTTCAAATTTCATTTTAACTTATGATATGGTAAATTGTTCACCAGATGTGAAGGAACCTTGAGGAGCAACATTATTGTTGTTGTTATTAATAATGGCCACGAGTGAAAAAAAGGAAATCAGACTTCTGTTCTACTTCAGTGAAGAATTTGGAAAGACAGTGGCATAATTCATTCCAGTTAGACCAATCACTCCTTTCCTATCTCTGTTATTCAACATATTAGGCAGTGGTTTTCATTCAGATAAAATATTTCAGGGCCAGATTCAACTTCAGCTTCACAGCTGTGTTCCTAAAGTGTGTGAATATTTATCATAGAATCATAGACTGGTGTGGGTTGGAGGGGACCTTAGAGATCATCTAGTTCCAACCTCCCTGCCATGGACAGGGACACCCTCCACTACCCCAGGTTGCTCAAAGCCCCATCCAATCTGGCCTTAAACACTTCCAGGGATGATGCAGCCACAACTTCTCTGGACAACCTGTTCCAGTGCCTCACCACCCTCAGAGTGAAAAATTTCTTCCTTATATCTAATCTAAATCTCCCCTCTTTCAGTTTAAAGCCATTGTCCCTTGTCCTGTCACTACATACCCTTATAAAAAGTCCCTCTCCATGTTCTTGTAGGCACTCCTTAGGTACTGGAAGGCTGCTAGAAGGTCTCCCTGGAGCCTTCTCTTCTCCAGGCTGAACAACCCCAACTCCCTAAGCCTGTCTTCATAGGAGAGGTGCTCCAGCCCTCGGATTAACTCTGTGGCCCTCCTCTGGACCCGCTCCAACAGTTCCATGTCCTTCTTATGTTGATGGCCCCAGAGCTGAAGGTAGTACTCCAAGTGGAGTCTCACAAGAGTAGAGCAGAGGGGCAGAATTGCCTTCTTTGACCTCCTGGTCACGCTTCTTTTGATGCAGCCCAGGATACAGTTGGCTTTCTGGGCTGCAAGCGCACATTGCCGGCTCATGTTGATGCATCTCAGGTGCTTATTGAGAAACCATGATCTTTCCACTGCTTTCTGACTACTCTGCCATCTCCTGCTGTATGCTGACCCACTTGCACTCCCCCTGTGCAATGCCTGTTATCTACGTAGGTGTAATTGGGAAGCAGTGCAGGTTATAAGTGACTGAATAGGAATGCGTCCTCTCTTGCATCTTTTTAAAATGAGTTGCCAATCAGTGCATCTTTAGGTACAGAAATTTTCTGACATCATTCGGTTAAACTGAATTCAAGGCTGCGAAGTCCACTATATATGTAGAGCATGTGTCCTTCTTCGGGGTCTCTTGAGTCCCTAATTTAAAAAACAAAATGATGTAGGAAGGGAAGGAGGCTACTAGTGGGAGACAAATATAACAGTAAAGGCACTTTCCCATGTTTGGTAACATACATGAGACAGCACAGAAGTTTAATACATAAGACCCCAATGTTTCAGTTAGCATGAAATCTAAAGAGATTTTTTCAAAATTTTTTTGCTAGACACCTACTTTGGCAGCTTCAGAGACACAGTAGTTCCTTTGGCAGCTCTGCAGTGAGCTGTGTCCTGCTGTGGCATGGTTATCTACAGGGTCTACACTCTCTGTCAGAGACATTTAAGGCACAATGACGCATTTCATACTTTTTACATCCTGAGAAGCCAGCAAGTAACTTGTCTCTTGTCAAACTCAGAAGCATTTCTGAAGGCTCAGCTGCTGATGCAAAACTAACTTAAATTTATTCTTTTACCCTCTATACAACTGTGGTAGTAATTTTCAATGTTCTTGGAAAGTTTGCTTTTGACGCTTCATTTTCTTTTAACATAGTAGGAGATACAAATTATATGAATCTTAGTGATATCAGTGGAAATATTTTATATTCAATGCAAAACAACTCCCAAGATCATGATCACACTGAGGAAAAGAAGTGTTTTAAGGTACAAAGATTAATTGCAGGTTTGGTCTCACACCTGGTACATACTCTGGGACCCTCAAATGAAAAACTATACATAAGCAGTGTAACGTATATGGATACCCACCATCAGCCTTACTGGTTAGGTAAGTGAGACCAAAGCATGGCAGGCCAGATCGACCAGAAACGTCAATCACAAGAAGTGAAATTATCAGTCACAGCTGACATTGCAGAAGTGATGACATTTCTGTGATTAAGGCACCAACATCAGCTCTGCATGGATGTAACAGAGGCTAGTTCTTTGCTTTTAGACATGTAGTTTTTCCACCATTACCTGGATGGTGTTTAAAACAGTGGCTATCTTCTCCAGAAGTGTCTTACTCGTTATATTATATGCATATCCCAATCAGAGCTTCCTAGACCTCATGAGACAGAAGAACATGATACCCTCTGGTGTCCTCTAGGGAACCTGTGATGCTGATTAGTTTGACTGAGGGTGGGAGATATGCAGACTCGCCAACATTAAACCATGAAATAGAAAAGTGCAAAGGACAGATGGTTGTGGACTCCTGGCTATTGCTTGACCCCAGTCAGGTCTTGCTTGAGTGGGCTTTCTGTGCGGTGTTGGTGAAGCACTTTCTCCCTGCGGTGATGGCTGTTGGATGGAGGATGCCCTGACTTCATCCCAGCCTCCTGGCAAGTGAGACTTGGGAGACTTGTCTCACTCCCTTCCTTCACCCTGACATTGAGGTCTGACATTTCCACTAGGTATGATGTACCTCGGTCTACATGTGTGTCCCTTAGTCTAGCACCTTTTGGGGGAGTTGATTCCTTATCTGTCTACAGGGAAAATCACCTTAATTTACATTGGCATGCTGCACTCTCCCCTAGGGACAGTTAGGAAGCCAGGTTTCATGCCAGTGGAAGAATAAATGAATTTGGATTCAGTTTTCAGTCAAACATATTTTTTTTTTTATAATGCAAATTATTTTACCAGGTTCTGCAGTAACATTCCTGCTCCTTTAGGCCAAGTGTCATCTTGGAACAAGAAGCACAGAGCCAGCATAAACCCTTTATTTTCCAAATGTTCAATGAATGCTTTTATGGATATTATTATTAATAATAATGATATGAAAACTACTTTTTTTTTGTTTTATTCAAAATGTTGGCATAAGAATGATGACTGTTTTCTTATTTTATTAAAGTCTTTGTTACATCCAGAAGAATAACTATAGTAGATAACATGCTCTGTATAAAGTCCAGTGGCAACATTATACCATGGTCAGTTTGTGTAAAATCACATCAAGGAATAATTACAAGTTAGTGGATTACTTTCACAGCTTGGTAGTCTTACCTGACTAAAGGGCTGATGACTATGAGCCATAACATCTCAAGGACAAATTTATGATAAAACTTTTCCAGTAACAATAATTCCAAGTGTTTTAGACATTGAAAAGTCAAAAGGAAGAAAAAGAAAGATCCCAAAACGGCCTCGTTTCTAGTATGTTTTCTAGGTGGTGTCCACAGTGCCCATCTTAGAGCAACATGCTGACTTGGAATTCTCAGTGACAGCCTCCTGCACAGACACCGAAGAGCGGGATGGACTGCAATTGCATTACCTTAGTGCACAGCCAAGAGGTTTTTGAGTTAAGACACTCTGCTCAGGGAAAAAAAAAAAAAATGGACGACTGTCATCTTATGTATTGCAAGCAGCTACTGGTACAAAAGCATTTTGCTTTCTGAGCTTACCCTCAAAAATATTCTGACCAAATTTGTTTTTAAAGAAAGCTTCTCAGAAATTGTAGTTGATTACACTCTCAGAGCAGCCTATTAGAAGGACTGTCTGAAATCAGCACTCTGACTTACAACATAAAGGAACAATATGCTATTTTGTAAGGAAAAATTGCTGGAGTGGGATGTGGTTTGCTTACCCTCTTAGTTCTTTCATACGATACCAGCTTGTTATTATATGTTGACAGAGTGAAAGCTAAGGAATTTATCTTCAAACACAAGCCTTATTTTCTTAGAACCTATTTCCAAAAGCCAAGCCTAGTAAACCCATTTGGCAAATTACTGTAATTATTTTTTCATTTCCTTGTCCATAGCGGGAAGTAAAAGTGTGCAGTGTAATTACAAAGGGATTTGTCCAATGCATAACTTGAGCAAACGTCCCATCTGTATTTTCCCCTCAGATGTAGACACTTCAGGCTTAAGCCAGTGAAACAGAGGGAAAATTGTGCCTATTGCAGAGTGCCTTGATTACTGCCTCAGAGTTACTGAGACAGTGGGAAGTTTCACAGGTGCAATGGTCTCCATAAATTATGTTTCTTGGTAAAATGAAAATAAATAATTTTTAATTCTTTCTTTAGGATCAACACATTTCCTTCCGTACATGTGAAGGGACACTAAATGTGTCTCAATGCTGACAAGGCATTGTATAAAAGTGATCAATAACCTTCAAAATATGGCGTATTTGAGAGGTATGTGACCAAGAATAAGTTCAGTGCCTTATGTGAACAATGATGAAAGTGCATACCATTTTTTTATGGTGACTTTAAGGATGAACACTCTGTTTCCTCAAAATTCCTTCAGTTTGCCAGTGTCAGGACATCACTCTTGATGAGGAAGCAGAGGCCTTGGTGAATCGGTTAAATAAATATATCGTTATTGTCCAGCTTTAGAAGAGGATATTAGATTACATACCAGGAGAGTGGGCCATGCCTGTCTTCAGCGTTAAAGTGCGTCTGAGTCTCCATTTTCCTGTATCCCTGTGTTCGGTTTTGATTACCTACAGCCCTCAAGTTTGGTTTATTTATTTAAGCGTTATTCCAACATAAACTCACTGAGATCAGCTCTGTCCTCGGTCCCACGAAGGCAGCTCAGTGGGAAACGTGACTCAAGGGATCAATGACAGAAGTGAATCTATTACCATTTTCTGAGGTACCCGTGTGTTTGTTTTTATACTGTGATTTTTTAAAGTGCTTTCAAATAAGATCAGCAATTTCTATAATGGGGATCATACAATCATAGAATGGTTAGGGTTGGAAGGGACCTCAAATGCCAATTATAACGCAGGTGATTGAAACTTTAATAAGCTTTCACATGAGCAGTAGCAGCCCTAATGATTTTTAGCTGGTGAGGATCTTAACAGAAGATTTTGTATTAGATATATGTGTGCGTATGCATACAAACCATGGCAGTTTAACAAATTAATGCCATACAAAACAAGAGCAGTATCAGTTATTCATTATCAAGATAGTGCTAACAAGATATTAGATATTTTTGTGTTGTAAAACAGAAAAAAGTGGCCAGTATCTTGTAAAGGACCTTATAACTTTTGCCCATACACTGCTTCCTCATGGCCAGTCCAGGTTGCCACACACCTGACTCTGAGATCTTGGTAGCACCGGTGAAATCTCCACGGGGACAGTTGCAAGGGTGAGCTATACCTATCGTCCTCATATGCCTACCATCCTTATGGGGCTGGGCTTGGTGCCCCTACACGTGCCCTGCCAGGAGATCCTGGCACTAGAGGAGTCAAATGGGGCGTGAAGAGAGCAGGAGAGAGAATCCATGGGGGAAGGTGGATGCGAGGAATGAAGACCTGGGGTCAGCATGAATTTGGCATAGTGGCCAAAAGGAGGGATGGGGCAGGAGACGAAAGGAGAGGCAGGAAAAAGAGGAGAGAGAAGAGATGATGGGCAGGAAACACAGGTGATCGAAGAGGCTATGGAAACATAGAAGGAATGCGAGGGGATGGGAAAGCATGAGAAGAGAAAAGGGAGATGGGAAGAAGATGGTGGCTAGAAGGAGGGAATCAAATGACTGACAGAAATAACGTATATGACCATGGCAGAAGGGCCTCAGATAAGCACAGCAGTAATGCCAATGTGAGATTAAAAGCAAAAAGTAACAAAAAATATTCTTCAGTATTTAATTCCATGATTGGCTTTAGCTATCAAATGACAGAAAACAGCTGCATTTCATAAAGCAACAACTGGGCTGCAGTTGTAACCTAATCCTTGCATTTGACACTTAGAAAAAAAAATATTTTCCCTGCACATGTGATCCAGTTATATGACTAGTACCACACCGATGAAATCAGTGAAGTTGTAAACTAAGTTGTTAATAGCTTCTTTTGTCTTCATGTTTTTCCCTTGTATCTTTTGATGAAAGAGAGAAAAGATAGGTTTTAAAAGGCTGGCCATCATATTTCTGAGTTAATTTAACCTAGTTTTTTTGTCTCCCCTCCCACAAATGTATCACTGAAAAATAAAACCCTTACAAAAAAGACCAGCTAATGAATGGAAAGAAGCAGTAAGCGAAGATAAATATTAATCAAAAGTTAAACAGTTACCTTACTTTTTCAAGAGATTAAAACTTAAGAGCTTGTGTACAGGAATGTGAAATCTGAAAATATTTTTGCCAAGCAGTCAGCGAAGTTCTTTAGATATGCTCATCCACTCCTTCTGTCGCTTGCCCGGTGTACTAAAGCTAATATTATCTCACTGAAACGGCAGTATTTCTTATGTATAATCCTAAAGATAAAGTCCTGGTTGAGGAAGACATGCAAGTAAATGAACTGTTCTGTTTTTTCAGAACAGCTAATGCAGGATATTCCATGACATCATATGCATTTACAGTGGCACTTTTCAACTCCACTCATTTTGCACACACTGTATGAAGGAGCACAGAGAGCTGCAGTGGATTTTGGAGCAGGGGGCTGCTGCCCACAGCCATTTCACAAGGTGCAGGACAGAAGTGGAAGGAGAAAATATGTCCAGTGACAGCACACCTACCTTGCTACCTTGTAAATCTCTGGAGTTTGTTCTTAGAAAACACAGCGTGTGCTAAATTTCATCCCTACAAGAATGGAATGTATTTAAGTTATTGTGGTCTTATCTGAAAAAATCCAGACAATAAATTGGACGAATCTCAGTTTATCCTTCTTCTGGTCAAAAGATCAAAGCAGCTCTGAACCTACAACTTCAAGGATACTAAATATTTCCTATCTGATATTAAGGCCACTTAGCCAGAAGATTGCAGAAATTCCTTTGCTAGTTTTTATATCCTCTCAATTTTATTCTCTTTAAAGTACTAACCTAGGAAAATTTATACGGGTGGGAATTAAAATGGATCAGTCAAACCACACCACACATTTGCGAAGAATTACAACAGCCATAATCTCGTAGAGTTCACTGGCACTACGTAAGCTGCAAGGCAGATACCATTTCCATGGTTTACCCTGAAGCTTCAGTTGTCCAGAGCAGTTAAAATATCGCAGTGTACTGTACCTCTCACCCAGCCTGCAAGCCCAGATTCCTTACTAAATCCCTATGGCAAGGAGCTCCAGATCAGAAAGTAGGGAAAGCTTAAATCAGTGTGCCACTTCATAGGCATAAGAAATAAATCCATTGGAAAGCAGGAGTCATTAATTCTGACGCTCATGCAATTGCGTGTTTACCTGTGAAAACTTTTTTAATCTGACATCCTTAAATTACTTCAGCTCCTACTTTGTCCCAAATGAAATCAGGTTTTATGAAAAATTCTGCAGGTGATTAATTGGTTTCAAAGCCTTCTGAATACACTCAGTATTTCCACTGATATTAGTTTTCTTTTCACAGGAGAGAAATGAGGTTACTGGAAAGCATATTGCACCAGCCTACTTCTTCTGGATTAAATGTGCTTAAAATAAACGTAATTCCTTTTCCCAGTTTACAATTTATCATTTCAGAGTGAGAAAACTTATTATCTTCATTTTATCACTGTATTGTGTAACATTTTTCCATGTCATTGTACAAAAAATGATTTGACATATTAAAACTGGAAATGTACTGCTCAGAGACCAAACTCTGTTACAGGCACACCGCAATTATGTGCAACTTTATTAGGCATTTCACCAGCAGTATCTAAAGGACCGGGAACCTCATCAAATAAAGGATTTAGGTGCCTAAAGAGACATCTATCTCCTTTTGTGGGATTTGGCAAACTAGGTTCAAATCTGCAATCCAACCCGTCGTGCTCAGCTACTACCCATCCCTGTATTCACCAGACTCCAAAGGCACCAAAGGATTTGACCTCGTAGCTCTTTAATTGCTTAGAGCTGTTGTTCTGGGCATTACAGGAACTGACCTATTTCCGACAGGGCTGAATGGCTTTGCATCTAGCTCAC
The DNA here is from genome assembly GCF_009769465.1 of Tauraco erythrolophus. Taxonomy (NCBI): domain Eukaryota; kingdom Metazoa; phylum Chordata; class Aves; order Musophagiformes; family Musophagidae; genus Tauraco; species Tauraco erythrolophus. The sequence continues at coordinate 115,799,675 of NC_141465.1, read as the reverse complement.
ACCTAACAAAACTGTTTCGTTCCAGAAACAGCAAGTGAAACCCCACTCATGTAACCTTAGACACCTACCATGCAGAAGGTCTGAGCAGTTCAGCGAGGCTACATCCGCAGCTAATGTGGAGAAGCAGGAGCTTTCGGAGAGCCATCCCTCTGATCCACTTCGGTTATCTGCATTAGGATGCGAGGTATTGCAATTACTTCGTCCATGGTACAAGATGTCTGGGAAGACTGTTTCAGATTTCGATATCTGCACTGTACTATTCAGATGAATCCCAAAATAGATGTTCCCCCTATTTTACATGGCACAGCACGATACTTTAATAGACATCGCCATGGATGCTAAGAGCAAGCTGGCATGTTGAAGTGGTGCAGGGCTCTGCAATATAGACCTGTCAGTTCAGCAGAATTGTCTTGTGTACTCGACTGCACAGATGCAACCATACTAATGCCCATACCGGTAGTACCTCAGGATTTATGCATTGTGCAGTGTATTATGTGTGTGTATATATATAGCATATTAATATAATGTATTATGCACTGTGTAAGTCCCCTACTAGGCCTGGCATGACAAAAAAAGCTCAAAATGCATCCAGCACACTGAAAGCATGAATCACCTTATGAAATGCACTTCCTAATACTTTTGACAAAAATCTGGTCTCAGCCTCTTTTCTTCTCATCACAACTCATGTGCTAAGAGGGAGGGGAGAGTCATCTTTCCCTTTGCCAGAAAGGATCCATGGGGGAAGCTGCCGGCAGGAGCCTCCAGACCTTCCTGTGCTGCAAAGACTGCTGGAGCCCTTGTCCAGAGGAGGAGCACGAGAGAGCCTGACTCTGCAGCTTGGCACTTGCTGGACCAAGAGTCCTGGGCCCCGGCCAACAACAGCTGCAGCACATAGACAGAGCTTGAGTCCCAAATCCTGCGTCCTTGTACTGGAACTGGGGAGAACATGGAGATTCAATGGACTGTAAAAAATTACCCTCTGGCATTAGGAAAGCTGGCATACTCATTTAGCCACCTTAGTATCAATAAGCCAAGGAAACGTGATATTAAAGACACAAATACACAGTACATTTAACACCATTTGATAACGAAGGAACAGGAGAAACCATCTCTTCTCAAAGATCTTCTAGGCCCTTTTGTCTTTTGTAGCACTGAATAGGAAGACTGGCTTAACAATTCATAACCCAGCATCACACTGGTGTGCTCAGTTATAACATGAAGAATATGTTCTGGTCTCACAGAAAGAGATCTTACAGGAAAACTCATTAGAAAAGTACTCTGTTAGGGATATGGCACTAAAATATACTTAAAATCTTAGGGTCCTAGCCAGTACATGATAATTTATTTTAGTACAGCTGTTACTAAATTTAATGCCTCAATAGATAGTGAAGTGCCAGGAAAAACAAAACTATTGCATGATTCCACATTTTCAGGTGAAGATTAGTTTAAGGCAACATGACACCATACATCTTTATTAGATTATCACAGGTGACTTGAGGAGAGCTTAGGACTGGATCCAAAGACAGTGTAGGTGGACAGATTACACTTTCCTCCCAGGAAATCAGTGGAGGTCTTCCTGTTCTTTGCAGATGATCTGGTCCAGTGAAACCACACTCCATTTTATTCTGTAATGTTGCTTTATGAGTTCGTTCTGCTTCTTTGGAAAGAGGTGCCATAGCTTGGCTGAGAAGTGAGTGAGAAAGTAGGTGTAAAGTTCAACATGTATGGGAACATGTATGGGAACTCTTGGAGACTTGTCTTTCTTTGACCAGGTGTGAAGGTCTGCAGGTTTACTACTCTAGCTTCTTTCTCCTGACAAATTGCAGTTAACAGCACACAAATTCAGCTGCAAGTTTCAGCAGGTTTTAAATATTGCTAAGTGTTTTTTTGCTAATTTCCCATAATATTTTCACACTGTAAAAGGATTTTCTTTTTTATTGTAACACATTATTGCACACTGCATGCTCATAATTACCTAGTATTTCCCTGCTCAATAGATTTCTCTTGATTTTTAGTATTAAAAGGCTTATTAAGATCCTCTCTATCAGCTTATGTTCTGCACATATACTTAAAGGGTTGGCAAACTTGGCATAGGATAAATGTCACACTTAAAATATGTTACTGACAGAGTAAAGGGGAGGTTAAAAAAATAGAGATTAGAGTGTTGAGTAAATGTCATGACTGCCAGAATCAATTGAAAATGAGCATTCTTGCTAGCCTTAGCTGGAATTAAAAGAGACTTCTCCCCCAAGCCCCGGTCCCAGAGGAGTACAATCAGGATGGTACTAACGAGCAGAAAACTCACAAGGTAGGGGTGATGTTTCCTTCAGAAACACTATATGCATTGGTGCCCTGAGCCCCCTAAGGACCTAAAAACTGTTATTGTTCCTCCTGGGAGGTCCGTTTACACTTAACACACATCTGGCTTAATTAGGTTGACAGCTGCTGCAGGTACTATTGGACAAGGTCCAGGCATCAGAGTGCATTAGCATTTGTTTAATGGTTTAACCTTTAATAATTTGATCTCCACTGCGTGAATGAACCAGAGAGGTATCTTTTATTACTTGTTAATGTGTGTTGTGCGTGTGTATGCACATACGCACACTCACACAAATACTCAAGCAATCCCCATCCAATGTGTCCCACTGTGCGTTGAAAATCAAAATCTTTTCCAATTGTAAACTTTTGATTAAATGAATCCATCTCCAAATTAAGCAAAAATTAAGCAGATTATCAGTGAAGACAGCAGCAATCACACAGTGTATAAAGACAGAAGAAAATCCAATTACTTTCATGTACAGAAAGCAGCCAACACATACTCACAACCAGATTTTGTATACCTATGGTTTTCATGTTTTAATTAAAAAGAAGCAAACCAGGACAGAGAAAAAGGGGTTATAGTTTTTGCTGTCTACATAAATGAAGCCAACATAGAAGGTGGTCCAGTGCAGACTCATGTTTGGCAATAAAGCTCACGTTCTTCATATTTTTTAAGTAGATCCAACGAACAAAATGGGACCGATTCTATCCTCAATTAAAAGCATAGTAATTCATTCAAAGTCACTGGAAGGAATCTGTTTTTACACTTTTGTACCTGAGGGAAGAATATGGCTCAAATGATTAGGCATGTGCTTTGTTTTCTCAAGAGAACCCTTTCCCTGTATCCATTGAAAGTATTTTTTTCACTTTTAAATATTCTTTTATGTCTAATTGGCTTCTTTCCACAGTAACTCCCTGTAAAAATAGCCTTTGGCAAGGCAGTCGACTTCAGCACAAGCCCAAACCTTATTGTATCATTGAAAGCAAAACCAAATCCAAAGGCACTTTTCCAACTCCAATCAGCTTGCTTTATACACCGACATGCTCATTTACCTGACAAATTATTGTTCACCTTTCCAGTGACTCCCAGACTGCAATACTCCACATGTTCAAAGATTTTAAACATTAAAACAAAGAAAATCTTTGTATAGTGAAGAATCTCAAATATGAATAAACCAAGCCCTTCAGAATGTTTTATTTCAGCATACATTCTTATAGAATCATAGAATGGTTTGGGTTGGAAGGGACCTCAAAGATCATCTAGTTCCAACCCCCCTGTCCCATGGGCAGGGACACCCTCAACTACACCCGGTTGCTCAAAGCCTCATCCAACCTTTCTTGCCACAGTCTTAGCATGCGTCAGATCTTCTCTGTGGCTTGGTCCAGATAGAGGAGAGCAGCCTTCTGTCTTGCCATGTAATGAGGTATTTCTTTGGCGAGGTACTGCAGTTTTCTGCTGCATTGCTGAGGAACAGAGGTTTGAGCTCTGCTGCAGAACCCATCCTAGGGCTGGACCCTCGATTTAAGAGATGTGTTTGGATTTCATTGCCCTCGTAGGACATTTTGTCCTTGCCTGTCCTCTGAGGGACTCTCGCAGGTTGTAATATGTCTTGATGAAGCAGCTTAGGGTACCAGCATCACACAATAGTGAGCACATGTGGAAACGTGATTAGAAACGGACCATATATTGAATGTCTTTGACTTCCTTATTTTGGGGCAAGAACATAGAGACCATGTTCTCCAATCTCATGTGTAAGAGGTTTTCACACTCTAATTCCTTTTTAGAAGAGAATTTGCTTCTCTGTTTAAGTGAGCGAACTTCTTTATGAGCAGAGTAAACACAGCTTTAATGAGAACATGGTGGTTATTGAGTGGATCAGGGTTTCAGGCCCATTAGGCAGCTGCTGTCCAAGCATCTTTGGTGCTTATAACGCTTGTTATTTCATGTGTAAACTCTCTTAAGCCATCTCTAAATCATGCAATAGAGTTTGGATATACAGACTCTTGTGCTAGCAGAGTAATGGCTATGCTGGAAAATCCGCTCTGGGTCACACAAGATGTGTGCAATCTTAATGCAAGATGTACCGTGATGTACCCTTGCTCAGTTCCAGGAAGTGTCACATTTACATCACTGAGTGGGAAAAAGACCAACTAGTGTAACATGAAGGAAAAAAGAGAGAGACTTGAGGAACATATTGGGGCCTTGAATCTTTCGGGGAAAGTTAAAAGATGAAAAATATATGTAGTAGCCTTTTGTTTCCTGAATCACACAAACCTTGTCAAAGCCTATGCTTGGAAAAAATAGGCACAAGATTTTTCCTGGTCACCCTCACACAAATTCATCTGCTGGAAGAGATACAGTTCTGCTGCATAATGTAGTTTCCTATATAATTTAACATTCTTTGTGCTGGTATACTCAAAGGAAGTTTTGGGGAATCTTTTTGTCTCCATTAAACAGTGCCCAGTTCCACATGAAATATAATGCCTTTAGGACTGATCATGGTCTCCTGCTGAACCTGTCTGATAGTATGACAGCTTAAAATTAACTTTCCACAGACAGCAGTAAAAAGGTGTTGCTGAATGTTAACAAAAAATCAAAGGAAAATGGAATTGGATGGCACAGTTTGATAACATTCAGCCTCCATAGCTTTGCGTTCAGGAGAGGTTCTGCAGGAAATTGATTTGGGACTTTCTAAATGCTTAAAATTAGCTACCTACTTAAATACTTTGTTGAATTGCTGCCTCACCCTGGAGAGAAAACTGCTCACTGTAATCTCATTGGTATCAGATTTCCGTTCCCAGCCTCCCTGAAAAATCAATGTACTGCATGAAAATCAATCCTTACTCAAGATGTGACTAAAAATGTTTTAATTTTTGAAGACAGGTTGCTTCTAAGAAGATAAAATCCAACTATGTCACAGCCAAAGCATAATTCTGCAATACATCTTTATATCTGATTGCTTACCTTAGGTTGTGTTGTGTGCTTCTGCTTGAATTCCTGGATGATTATTGGAAAGAGTTTCTGGAGGGGTTGTGCACCTTCTGTCTCCTAATACGTGCTATTGTGTGCATTTACTACAATTAATAACAGCAACAACAGTTTTTAGATTGTCCTTAAAGAGGGAACGAATCATTGCCTATGGTTTGCAAGTAGAGAAATGGAGGTACAGAGAGCTGAAAGTAGTGTGGCTAAGAGCCACGGCTGCTAGATGAAGCAGGGCGACAGAAGCAGGTCACCTGAGACTAGGGCTAGCCTTCGAAGTACACTGTCTTTCTTTAAAAATCCTGGAAATCACGACAAGGTGTCATTAAATTCACTTGATCATATATTTTACCAAGGAAATGCACTGCCTCGAGATAAACAGTCTATGTCTCTGCCATTACACCAACGCCTCGATTTTGCACACTCAGTCTTTTATTTCTTCTGATCAAGGCCAGTCATTCTGGAGAGCGTACAGTGGCTGGGGACACCATGAGGAGCCAGATCATTTCGGCAGCTGTGCTCAGTTCACGTGTCTGTGGGAAAACACAACAATTCACAGAGGGTAGTCTTCCACTTTATGGTATTGATTGCAAAGCTGTTCCAAGTGTCCCTCCAAAATAAATATCAACTGTGATCATAAAAGCTGAAGCAAGTATATGGCATAACTGAACGATTTTTTTATTCATAAACTTGAAGTTTATTTCTCTTCTTCAAGTCAAGGTTTCTGCCTATGAGCTGGTAGCTTGACGAAAAAGAGAATCTAAATTCTGGTAGAAAACTCTACGAAGTAAGAAAAAACAAGAAATGGACAAAAGACTGGATGTGTGGTGCAATGGAGAAGGAAGAATTGAAAATGATCCCAGAGTATAAAGACCTGCAAAACAAAAAAGGATTATAGCATTTTGAGAAGTACCTTCTGGAGAGGAAGGGTGTATTTAAGGAACACAACCTTAGAGTTCTTGTAAACACTTTTCTAATAACACATTTTTCTCTGCTAATGTTGCTAGTTGGCTGCCTCAGTGATAAAGAGTGAAAGTCCTGGACAGTTGGTGTAAACCAGATTAGAGACCCTCCTCATTTTTGAAACGGAAAACACATGGCAGGTTTGAAAATCTCAGTCATGGGTTGGCTCTCTCCCCAAATATTTAAAATATTGCACTAAATATCTCTGAGGGAAAGTTAATAATGAAGATGGTGCACTGTGTTGAAGAAAAATGACATTAAGTCTTTCCTGTTACTAAAATTGCTTTCCAAAATAGTGGGATTATATTGAAAATGCCGTTCCAGTATTAGCAGGATATGTGGTATTATGAAATCAAGTGATTTTGCATAAAACCAGCATATGACTGTAAGTTGTGATTCAGCTACAACAGTTTGACACCTGCCTGAAGATCATGGGGTTAGTGAGGCAAATTATGAATTCCTCCTGCCAAGAAGAGTCACCAGACATTACCCATCTAACCAGCACGCCTCTGGAGAACAAATACAACAATATATGTTCCTACTACGTGATGGATCTTTTACTGGGAGGGTGAAGGAGATCCAGGTGTCTGTTGGCTTTGCGGGGAAAGGTGCTGCAGAGGCGTAAGGGCTGTTATAAACCACACAGCTAATGCCCTGCGTCCATGCCATCCCATGGGCAATCCTCCTTGGTTGTGTCTGTTGCCAGTCTTTGGGTGAAACAAAATTACTGAAAAAAGAATTTAAAACCCCATAACATTTAAGTAAAAGAAAAACAAATTAGTGCTTTTCCTTGAGAACTAATTTTAGGCTTTGGGCTAAAATACTCCACTATTGAACTTAACTGCTTGCACTTTACCGAGATCAACCACTAAGCTTTAGACAAGTGATAAATTAGATGTGCTCTTATGCTGCCTCAGCCCACCACAGCGACATGAGATCTCAGCTCGCTCTTCCCACAACCCACACTGTAATTTCTAAACTATAAACTAAGGCAAGGAGACCTCAAAAGGCTGCCTTTCACCATCAATCTATAGCTCGGTGTGGGCAAGGCGAGGGTATGAAGGTGGTAAGAAGATTTTTAATAGCAGGAATGGTGGAAAGTAGAAAACCCTGCTATAGTTTCCCATTTTCAGCTTTGATGAAAAGGCTTCGTAGAGAAAGCTTCTTACCACATGAAGGCAACCACGTTTTATTCAGCCTCCTTCAAGATTCGCAGGCTTGCTGAGGCAGTCCCGGGCTCCCCCTGTCCGCCCCCAGCAGCTGGCATGGGGCAGAAAAGGGAGATTGCAGAGGTATTTGATTTTTTGTTAGGTGAACAAACTGGAGGGAACCGTTTTTTCCCTTTGTTCCTGAGATATGATGGCTTGTGCATGCTTTCTCTGTCCGAAGAGCGTAATGGCAACTTCTCTTGTTCTGGACCTCTTGCTGTTACTGTGGTTTAGATTTTTCATGACTGAGTTTAATGCTTCAGAGCAAAAATTACCATCTACAGTCAGAAAAAAGTGAGAGACATTCTTTTGTCTATCATGAGACATGGTCACAGTCAAATATGAACTTGTGAATTAAACTTCCTCCAATTTAAAGGTAAAGTTCAGGAAAATAATGTTATTGGATCTCAAAATTAAAAAAAAAAAAAATACAAAATCCAAACAACAGAAAACACTGTAAAGATCTAGAAAGTGATGTGTTTAGCTGATCCTTGGTTTTTGTTTTATTTTGCTCTTTCTCTTGTAGTGGTGGAGAGCACATCATGTGGTGGAATGAAGTCTCTTATCTCTTCATTGTACTGGAAAGCTACGGCTTCTATATGTTGAGTCATGCCTAAACGTGTAGCTCATTCAGCAAAGAGAGGACTACAGATATGGTGGCAGCTACAGAGCATGTGATGCCCCCAGGCCTGCTGTGACAAAGGTCACGAGGGTAGGGTGAAAAAACAACAGTCAACATTCTCATTTTATCATTTCCTGTCTTATCTTAAAATATATTATATATTCATTCATGTTCCTCTGAGTTGTTATATGGGCATACTTAACAGAGGTGGTTTTATCATCCTCCAAGTTTTCTAGTAAAGTATAATTTGAATATAAACATCTAGTTTGCTTGGACTATTCTTTTTTTACAGATAGCAGTTCTCCGGTTGACTTTACAAAGTCAACAATTACATGAGAGAAACACTATGCAACTCTTATTTAAATAAAATGATTTAAAGCCACGTGCTCCTTACACCATTGCCTACTATTAGAGAGGAAGCACACAGTTTCAAGTCTGTAGAATTTTGGCCACCGTTTTTAAGACCAGTCGATCTCTTCTGTTCCTCAAAGAGAAGTCAATCAAATGTGGAAGGTAGAACAACACATACAAAGTCTTGCTCTTTCCCAGACGGCGTTTTCCTTCCTCTTTCGTTTTGCCAGTGTTACATATCTTATCTACCACGGAGTATAAAATCTGGTTTTATGCAGTTGCTTAACATGCTAGCCTTTGTGACACTAAAAATAATGCATTTAAATGTGATATTTGTGACTATATGCCCAGCGTGCAAAACCCTACTCATCGTTTCCTTACACTCAAATTAGGCCTAAGGGATTCTGAGTGCAATTATGATGTTGACTGGATTAGTACAATTGGTTAAAAATGCAAGGATATTTCATCAGCTGTTCCTGAGGTTCATGGGTGATGGACTCAGTGAAACAGCCTGCATAAGTAAGGGCAAGATGCAAAAAGCTGTTTCAGTTATATCCAAAGATAAAAGTAACAGGAAGCATTAAATATTGAAAACTGAAAATAGTCCATGGCAGTCATAAAATCAATTGAAACAAACCAATACAGAAGTACATAAGATGGTGAAGCAAATAGGAAATGCACCTACTGCAATGGACAAGACCTCTAAAATTGCAGAGAATTTTGGATGTGGTGTGAAAAGATTGAAGCACGTCTGTCATACAACGGTTGCCTTTTGTATTTGAGTATACATACAAACAGAAACAAAAAGTATGTGCATATTTAAGGTGATGCTGAGTGTTCTGTGGACAAAATGGAATGCTCAAAACATAAAATTAATATTTATATTAATATTTACAAAATGTAAAATAAATACTTGAGGAATCTGCTAAAGTTATTAGTATAAACATTTCTGAAAAAGTATTGTTTTCTGGTACTATGCTTAATATATAAAATACATTGTGTGCAGTGTGCCAACAGCTATCTGCTTGTAAAAGCACGTGTTTTCAAAGTGCAGATAGGAACCACTCTGCTACAAACAAAACTGGAGTAAGACAGATTAAATGGCTCAGCAATAGTCCATATATTCTACTTATAAAAGCAAAAGCAGTAGATGTAATAGTTTTTAATCTACAAATAAAATTAATTTAATACTTTTTGAGATTCTTCCCACAGATTCTATTATGAAAGTATTTTCTCGTTTAAACAAAGAACGAGTTGTCCGAAATCTGATAGGTTTGGAAAAGAAAAGAATCTAGGTATTTTGGTGAGGAAGGGTTTCTCTAGGTTAAATTAGTCATAACTTGTTCTTGGAAAAACATACAAAGAAAGGATAAGTCAAATTCTTCTGTAATATGCATGTAGACAAGAACTGCATTTGAAGATTAATTATCTCATTATTTTGCTAATACGCTGTAATTAACTGAGCTATAGCACTGAAATTACTAAATGTGGGATTACTATTCCAGATTTGAATTAGCTTGTATCTCAGAAATGTTCTTCACTACACCTCAGCTTTAGGACATAAGCCTAATTAAATTACCACTTTATTTGCTGCAGCTGCTTCATAAATTTGCACTTCAAAATAGTTCCATCATTCACCATGTCATTTCCTGTGTTTTGTAATTATTGGCTGGTAAAAAATTAAACCCAAGGAGTTTAACAATAGCACAGTAGCTTTTCCTTACACTCAAATTAGGCCTAAGGGATTCTGAATGCAATTATGGTGTTGACTGGATTAGTACAATTGGTTAAAAATGCAAGGATATTTCATCAGCTATTCCTGAGGCTCGTGGATTATGCCCAAGAAAATGAAGCTTTAATTTCATCTAAGTTATTTCCATTATTTCCAAAAAAAAAAAAAATAGACCCATAAAGAAGCTCAGTAGTTACACAGGACTGAGAAGACAGAACAGACTGAGTAAAACGTCGTCAGTGGGATTTTCACCATTGCCTTCAAAGCAGTCAGGCTTTCAGCTTAACCTACACTCTTTTAATGTAAGAAACACATTACATTAGATTTTGGAGGAGTTCATATTTACTTTGCAGATGCTCTAAATACAATTTATATATTTTTCTTACATTCTTGTTTCCAGTATTTTACTACTACTTGTGCAACTGCTAAAAGAAGAGGGAAAAAATATAGAACTCCCTATTAAAGCTGGATATGAAAGACTAGACCTTATCAATACCAAACCTACTTGAACTTTTGCCTTTTGGAGAGGTTACATCTTAAAGGGACATATTAAAATGGCAGTTTGCCACAGATCACTGCTCCTGTAGTACAGTCAGGTACGGGCAGCTGTGTTCGTCTGGTATTTTAATACCTGACTGCTTCAAGTCAGATGTCATTCCAGAGCTATTACCATTACTCAGAAATAGCTGCAACGATAGCTGTAGGCAGTCTACCATTTTCAGGAGAGATATTGTTTTCTGGGTAGTCTTGAAATGTGCAAAGCCATGCTGTAGTATTCCTTCTAGATATGATTTCAATTACAGGACCTGGGTATCAGTCCCCATTGGAATTCTTTAGAATCATCTGCTGTATGCAAAGATACAACATCATTAAAATGACATTATTATTCATGAATACATTTGGAAAATCTCATTCATCATACATCCCTTAGAAAAACTAAAATAACAAATATACAAAGGTCACTCATCTTTCTGGGATGTTGCAAATTGGAAGCATCATGACTAACCATGGTGCTTTGCTTATGAAAACACTTATTTTCATTCTTATATTTTGTGGATTTGGGGCCTTTTGAATGCAGTGGACAGAATGTTGCCTCAAACTACCAAAATAAATTGTGGATCTTCTCTGCCGTTCTCCTGAGGCAACAAACATCCTATCAAAATTGCAAGTGGGAAAGACCTTTTCCCACAGGAAAATGATTCAGGATGTTTCTACAGAGGGTCTTCTATCTTATAAGCTCTATAACTTCTTGGTATCATCCAAAGGTCACTTGAATGGTGTAGAATACATACATTTGTAACAAGTAGGACAGTGATACTAAGACATTTCACAGCTATGAAATACAAGGACAGTCTTCTCCAACTGTAGGAAAACATTCGTATGTTTTATTATTATTTACATTATTCTATGATTCTTGCATAAATAAAAAATCATATTCTGAGTTTGTAGAGACCTCAATTAAAAACCTATGGGAAATGCAGTGATAAGAATCATAGAATCATAGAATCATAGAATGGTTAGGGTTGGAAAGGACCTCAAGGATCATCTAGTTCCAACCCCCCTGCCATGGGCAGGGACACCCTCCACTACACCAGGTTGCCCAAAGCCTCACCCAACCTGGCCTTGAACACTTCCAGGGAGGGGGCATCTTCAATGGACCCTTTTAAAGAAATCTGATGTTTTAAAGAAATTGTGTTGGAAAAAAAATAATTGCCGAACTTAAATCTTCAGTTGAGTCATCAGTGTTTATCATTCATCATAGCTTCGTCTGTTTGAGTGTCACTATCACACATCAGTTTTGACACTGACTTTTCAGTGCTTGGATACCAGCCTAATTGATAAAGAAAGATAATCAAGTACTCATGCAGAAATGTATCATCTCAGAGATAATATTTAGTATCAGATAAAATAATGGATAGATATAGGAGGTTTTCTGTGTATTGGCAGGAAACTCAGCCATATCCATCATACTGGTATGCAAAGCACATGCAGAAAGATGAACTTTTAATCTTTCGAGGACGTCACCATAAAAATATAAACTCCTTACAAAACTGCATTATAAACCCCTTTATATTTCTTGAATGGCTAAAATAATTCCCTTATAGTAACTGTGAAAATCCTCTTTCACAAAAAGTAAAAGGAAGTAGCAGGCACCGGCAAACCTGACTCAGGGATTTCAGAGTGCAAATCTCCACCTTAACATTGATTCTCTGTCTAGCTAAGGTAGGATCATGAAAATCCATTTCTGAATGCTGCCACATTTTTGGAGCAGTTCAGATCCACATCTGTACACGGATTTCACAGTTGAGGGTAGTCTCTTTTAGAATAAATGAAATCTCTTCCCAAACCTGAAGTATCATTTTTAACTTTATCACTACTTCTGTCCCCTTCTCCCAAAAAAGGAAATTAATCCTATTAACAAGAGCTTCAATCTGTAGTATTCTGTGATTGCATACTCTTGTCCATGGGCAGGAAATTGGTCTCAGTGATATGACCGACAAATCTGTTATATTCAGTGTCCAGAGATCACAACTGCTGCAAGTTAATTAATTCGTATACCTCTGAAATGGATATTGCTCTGTTAATAGCGTATTCAATAAAAGAGGTGATGAAAGAGATGATGAAGTGTGCTGGAAAAGTGAAAAACGCAATGACAATAGTTATAAAAGGTACAGTGTAATATGGTGAATGTGATTTGCTCAATACACTTAATGTTGTCTATAAAAAATCTCATCCTGTTCTCACCAGGGAAGCAGGCTGTGCTGTATGCGCTATCTGTGGAGTCCTTCAGTAGTTTAATGTGACCAAACTAAATGACTTCCCCTTCATCTATTTAAAATATGCCCGAAAGATGTCATTTCTGGGGGACAGCTTGTATTAAGGCAAAGAAAAACACGAGGCATGTTGACAAATATGAGGCTCACATATATAAGCACATTCCGTAATGTTCAGCATGCAAAGCTTTTCATTTTTGCCTCCCATATTCAAAATGACGTGGGAAGACATCCAACTCTTAATTTATTATTCTCCTAAATTATGCTCTACATGTGCAATGTAGTAGTTAGTGGTTAGCGGTGAAAAAGTATTTATGCTTAAAAAGCTCCTTCAGAATTAAAGCAAATTTTTTTGGTTAGTGTCTTTACCGTCTCAAAAATGAGGAAAGTGAGAGAGGGAATATATAACAGATATATTACAGTGTTACATGGGTTTTTATGTTTTTCTGTGTGTTAAGTATTTTTAATACGTATTATGTGTCAGTTCTCTAAGATGATGAACAGGCAAATTCATTTGTCTTCCACGTCTCAAAGGACATAACAGCATGCTGAATCAGCCCATTAAATCTCAGTGGTGCACATGTTGCCTTTTATCCTTTTCTACCTCTGATGAACCATGTGCTGATGAAAATCAAAACATCTAAGTGTATGTAAGAGTGGTGAAAACTTGGTAGATACTGAAACAACAGCAGAAAAAATATTCAGAAAGGCTCAGCAGCATGCAATGGCTGACATCCCTGTCCAGACTGCGCAGCACACAGCCATGGCCGCATCCTGCAGTCCATGGCATCCCTGTCCCTGTCTGAGGAAGGACGGGAGCACGTAAAAGCCCTTTTACCTTCTCCCAGGCAAATCCAGACCCACTAGGTCCGTAATTGGGCCCAGCGTAAGGACTTGCGCTCCTGCCAACCCCATGTTGCCATATGTCCCCCTTCCCGAGCTGTCCCGTGTTGCCATCTGTCCCCACGCCAGCCCCGCAGCTCAGGGCCATCTGCTTCTGCCTGACCCATCCCACAGGGCCAGCTGTCTTGCCCATTTCCAGGCTGGTGCAGCCACACACCTTTTCTAGAGGTACACAAATTCGTACCAAATTCCTACCAGCCATGGATATATATCTGCTAACAGGGGCAGAAAGCACGAGCAGCAGCCTAGAAAAATCAATTTGTTCTGTCTGCCTTTCTTAATCATTATCTACTTCAGGTTTCGTCATGAAACCTTTCTTTGCAAGTCTTCAAAAGTTTCAGTGCTGACTCTGAGCTCAGGCGGCAGAACTGGAACTGAGAGATGGTGGGAATTTTTTTTTTGCGATGTGTCCATTGCTCTGGTGCCACATAAGACCTCATTTGGAAAGACAAGGCATTTGCAAATCTGTTTCTGCACCTTTGTAAAAGCCTGGCTTTGAGTCATATGAGCTATTAAGCTCATCTCAAATGTGTTACCACTAAAGTGGTGTCACACAAGGAAAGAATCCCATCTATTGCCCAGCTTTTTGAAAAGTCTGAGTGTACGAAGCTATATTTAACCAAATGAGTGGAAAAAATGGAAACACTTTTGAATTCCTATGAAAAAACCATTTCCTTGGTCACTGTGGGCACTTGGCTGTATCTAGATGAGGGATGTGGGGAGAATTTTCCACTTTCCAGTTGCATATTCTCACATCCCTGCTCCCTACTGGGACAAAACACAGGCATGCACCAGCTGTCCCTCCTTCTTCACTCCCACCTTCCCACAATCTGGTTTTCACAGAAAAGAAAACTGGAGGTGTGGGCTGGACAGGAGCCATCATTATTCCTAGCAGGTAAGTCTAGACATAGCTTATAATATCCTTCATACCAGTTCTCTTCCCTTATTTCCAATTTGTAGCACATTTTTACTTGCTTACATTGAAACGAGTATTTTTAAGTGTTCCAGTTTGATTGATGCCATAGAGAAATCAGTGTCATTATTGCTGCAAAATATTTAGCGAGGGAGGGATTATTTCAACATTCTGGCTGTTTATCCAGTAAAATATTTTCCCTGAAACAGTGGAGGTTAAAATATGAGATCTGAAATCCCATATGCATTGACGTAGATTCTATAACTTCTGCTGATTTCAGTAGGGCCAGAAAGCCACCCTGTGGTGAATATTCTCCTCAACCTATTTCTCCACATAGCTAATCCGTTCAGCTGCTTCTAAAATTAACCATCATATTATCCTGGTACTAAAGATATGAAGAGTAATCTGATGTAAATTGGAGTGATCGATTCCATTGGAAAATAGAGTATTATTGAATCAGAGACATAAATAAATCTTTTCCTTCATTATTTTCATGAGGTTCAGGTTAGATATCTATGATTTAGGTCATAGCCATACACTTACTCTGGACTCCGTAGTAGAGGTCTTGGGTGGTTGTCAGATATTCTTTTGGCATAAAAATGCACAAAGAATCTTAAAATTATTTCACAATGTATAATAAGGAATGATGAGTTGCACTGACAAACTAAAATTTGTACTTTAGCACCACATGTTGTTAATCTTAAAAAGAAATTTATTCTTTAGAAGAAAATCTTCTGACTATACTATGTCTACCTCAAAGGACTTGTTGCTTTCTTAAGAGATTGATGATGAATATTGGAATACGGCTCTATATAGAGTTACAGCCATGATAAATGCAAGATTCCATTGAAAACTGTCTGCCCCTCGACTGTATGTCATTAGAGTGAAAAGAACGAGAAATTACCTATGCAACAGTATCATATGTTACTAGTTAATTCAGTAAGAGACATTTACAATCGAGATGCTTCAGGTGAAAGCAAGGAATGGTGAAACAATATCTCACTGGACCAGACACTGTTCCTCTGGTCAAAGTCTGACCTCAGCTGAAGCTGGAGCCGTTCTGTTGGACAGTACGGTAGAGATCCAGCCTCATTTCTCCTGGAGGTGGGAACCCGCCGCACTAGCTACGGCAGCCGGCGGGCCCTGGTGCAGCAGCTATGCTGAGCATAAAGCCCACATGAAACGTGCAGCAAAGCTGGTGTCCTGGTGATCGGTTTACTGATGGCAACCCTCCGCATTAGCTGCTTTTTGCATCAGAATACCAAACCAAGCCCAAAACCATGTCTCTCAGTTGACTCCCTGCTCGCGCCCACAGCAGATGCCGTGGCTGCGGCCAGGTAGTTACTCACCAAAGAGCATGTGGTAGGTTTTGATTGCGTACAGACAGATGCTGTCGAGCCCTACCTGATACTTGTGCAGTTCCATGGAAGAGTGTGAAAAAGGGAGGAAAAAGGGAAAGAAAATCCCAAGATGTGGTAGAGGTACATTATCAGTCATTTTGCTGTTACAAATATGAACAGCAGGTAGTCCTTTAAGCCCAGCATTTTCACTTAACAATTGGAACTCTGATAGCCATTAGAAACAGGTCATATTTAATAGCAGTTGACTCCCTCAACTCTTTCTCCTATGGTACATTTAAATGATTCCTTGGCAAGTGAACTAAATTTGTTTCTCCTGCACAGGACTGAGAGAGGGGATAAGGAACGGCGTTTATTTTTGCAGAACTGGATCCCTTGCCACCCACTCCCCTCTGAATCTCAACTACTATCTCCTAAGTCAAAATGAACTTTAATAAATGAGCTGAACTCATTAGCTATGTGAAGCTCATGCTTACAGTCATAATGATTTTAAAATGTGTGGCTGCATCTTGAAGAAGAACAGAGCTTGACATAATTTCAGTTATCAAATACTGGTAATTGACACAGAGACAGGCTGTGCTTTACACTGGGTTATAATTAATCCACTTCAGTGACCTCAAAGGCTGCACTTCTGAGAAATCTACCACTTACGTTTTGATTCTTTGTCAACTACTTCAGCAGACATAAATTACAAATGAGGTACTAATGAAGTATTTCATCACCTGTTTACCTTCAGTGATCAGTTCCCTTACCCTAATTTACAGGAGGCACAATTTTTTTTTGAAGCTACTGTCAGCTGGAGCTGCCTTTTACTCTGAGCAGTTATAAATTAGCACATAGCTGTGCTTACTCTCACCAGCTCTTTATTCTGGTTTTAAAATACTACAGCATAGGAGGAAATAAGTTTATGTTTAGAAACTGATGGATAAGAAGAGAAAAATTTGTGCTTTCTTCCAGTCTATTCTTTTCTTTAAAGGCTCACTAAATGGAAGGAAATTCCCCAGTGATAGAAATACACCAAATCCTACTGCAGTGAGTGGGACTGTGTCTATTTAATACACAGGCAGGGCATTTGCCTCATGTAGAAACTAAATCCTGCCATATTACCAAGCACTTGGAGTTATATTGAAGTACGTGTCAAAGAATCACCTCCGTATGCTGCGGTATTGTTACTGAAATCCTTACATTATGCCTGTGATGTTCACAGAACTGCCTCTATTTTTAAATGGCAGGGCTTGACACCCACGTGTAGGCGGAAAAATCATGGAGTAAGGGGTAATTTGAGGGGTGAGTAAGCAACAACTTGACTTTCAGAGGATGGCAAGTGAGGCACAGCCATACCAACTGCATCGTCTTTGTCCCAGCCTACCACTCTGTTGCCTGCAGGTTGCTCACAATCCGCTCCTGCTCCTGCCAGCAGCTCCTTTCAGTCCTGCAACGGGCTCTGCACCATCCTCCTCCTCGATGAAGGCTCTTTTCTCTCCTAGGCACCAGTGCTTTGACCTCCATCTCTTCCTCCCAGAAACCTGATCAGTTGTCTTTGACTTCTACTGCTGATGACAGTGATTCTTGGGCTCTGTGTTGGTGTCCCCACCATTCTCTCCCTTTTTTGGGCTACTGTGGGGCCCACAGTAGCTTTTAACCTAGTGAAAGCAAAGTATTCTCCCTGTTTTTAATGCAAATGCTCCATATTTTATCAGCTCTTTGAAGTCAGGAAAAAATCAGAAAAATCTCCTTATGTTTTTCCAGAGACCTAAGAGGAAGGGTGAAAAAATTTTGTTATGGGGAAAGCTACATGTAATATGTGAGTTCTGTTTGATACTGGGCATTGCACGGTGAAGCCATTAATGGACTCACAGTTGGCCAGAGTTCAGGGTAAACTTACTTTTCAAGTTTGAACCAAACCAGTGAAGGTACTATGTGACAGATCATCTGGATTTCGTTGCACATTGAGGTGGAACAGGAGGTTGCCTGACAAATGAGAGTAGAACATATTTGGGTTTTTTTTGACGGGGTGCTTAACTGGCTCCCTTAGGGAGCGAATTGAAGAAAAGAGACAGAGAAACAGTTAGACTCCCATTTTCTGGAGAGGGAGATCGCATGCAAAAGGTAGGGAGAGATAAAGGATCTTGGGCAGTGCAGGAGACTCTAATACTACCACACACGAGGTAATGAAATGGACCTAAATATACAATTTTGTATGCATTTGAAAATTTCCTGTAGTAAATAAAGTCGTTTGCTTAAAGAAAATTGCAATCTTTCTCTTGGTTTACATCCATTGACAAACATCCTTGAAAAACCAAGCTGCAAACCCAGACCACCACATAACTGGAGATGAGAAGAAAGTGTAATGAAGGTAACTGGGGAGTCCTTGGACTCAGGACCAGCGTGGTGGCCTGAGGCAGCCATACCGCAGGGTCTCAGTGCCACCAGGGGAGAGCAAACTGCCTGTGCCCAGAAGACGTCCCAGACAGCCTCTGGACAGACGTACTGCTGCAGGCTCCTTGGACAAAGGAAAGTTCAAAGCTCAAGATCCTGCACCTAGGGGCTCAAATACACGTGCTTGGATGGTGTCTCCCAAAGGTGGAACTGTACAGGCTGTGTGCCTTAAAAAGTTTCCTCCTAAGCCTGTTTATGCATTCAGGTCCAGTTACCATAGAAAAGCCATTGTGTAAGTTCTCTCTGCAATGGTAAAATCATATTCTGAAAACATTTGTTTCTGGGTCTGTTTTACTCCGGTTTACAGCCTGCAACACTGAGAATAGAGACACACTTGAGACAACTCTACTGGAAGGCCACGTGCACTGAACCCTGGACGCCCTTCCCCAGACATCTCTGATTTGGAAACTCATTGCTGAGATTCATTGCCCTACGTCAGGCAGGATCTGCTCCGTGATCATTGCTGAGTGGAAAGTATGGGAAAATAGAAGGCTGTGTTTGTCTTTTGAGTGTGCTGTTTCCTAGATCTCGCCACATCTCCTCTTTCTCTCTGTCTCTCCCAGCAGAACTGATCACCTCTCAGATTGCCCAGGGCTGACCACGCTTGGTGCGGCAAATATGTGTATCAAGGGAAAAACAAAACCCGAACACAGAAGTGTCAGCAAGGCCCCACCTACTAACAATTTCCATAGGTTTTCATAACAAATTACTTAGCTATACAAAGGGAAAAAGAGTTATTACCATAGCAACTGTCACAATACATAATATTGAGCATTTTTTAAAATAAACTGTACTTTTTGCAGGTACAGACACATCATGCTGACATATATTTTTTCCTTTTGCACTTTTTCAACAGTTGTAAGCAATACGCAAAGGCTATAATATTTTTTCAATATGGATGGGATACTGTGTTTTGTGGTACTCTTCTTTATTAAAGAAAATGTTATTTAGAAAATAAGTAAATCTACTTTTTTGAGGGGAAACAATAATGGAAATTAATTATGCAGACTTTTTAAAGTAATGAAAGAGCGAGATGGCAGTGAGGAGTAATTGCCCCTTTTCAAGGTGAGCGCGGCTACAGAAGTTTTTTTTTTCCTGATTTCCCTGATTTTTTCTGTCCCCAGCAATGCTGATGAGGTACTGTTCACCATGCAGGATGCACCTACAGCTCATCTCTGTAGGCCAAAAGGAGGGGTTTCTTCCATGACCCAGTTCATGCCACTGCAAAAGTATCTCCTTTTTTCTTCTTAGGCAGTCCCAAGCCAAGGCAGCAGTTGAGAGGCAGCTGAAATCTGTCTACAGCTGCCATCTACTTCCGTCCTGGCACCGTACTGCTCTCTATGGGAAGCCCAGAGTGAAAGGGGAGAAACTACTGGCTTTAAAATATGAACTATTCCTTTTTCTGCATTTTCGTTCCATTCAGTGGCCACAGGCAGAAGCCAGATTTAGCCCACCTTGGTGAAGCATGCCCTCCCCTGTGATCTGTTAGACCGTGCTGTGTGCTTAACATATACAGCTGAGACTAGTGCAGACATGTGGGTGGGAACAGGGGACGGGCTTTCTGTTGATGGTAGGGAAGTGAAGAAGTTACAATACCCTTCATACACAGACAAAGATTTGATGCTATTCTTTTGACACTATGTAGCTTCAAGGGCTACCTTGAAGAAGTTGTGGCTGCCCCATCCCTGGAAGTGTTCAAGGTCAGGTTGGATGAGGCTTTGAGCAACCTGGTGTAGTGGAGGGTGTCTCTGCCCATGGCAGGGGAGTAGATGATCTTTGAGGTCCCTTCCGATACAAACCATTCCATAATTCATTCATAAGAAGAGAGTTGTAAGGGCTGTAGGGAGAGGAAAGTCAGATTTAGAGAAGCAGTTAGCGTCTTGTGTGCTTCCAGGTGCTTGAACAAGGTTAAACACTACTTGGATTTCGTACAGTTCTGTGAAATCACTGAATTGTAATTCTTTCTTATTTCTTTGGTAGTGATGTGGCCTTGAATGATATTTTAGTCTCCATTTCATCCCTAGGACTCATTGAGTTTTAAAGGCCAGCAAGAAATTGTTATTGCAGTTTAAAGTAGGAATCTGAGTAGAAGGAACCTGGAAAATAACTTCTCCTCCTTACTCTCAAAAGAGGAAAATCTAAATACAACTAAAACATTTTGGGCAAATCCAAATTTGTCCTTTCCTTATCTAGCTCGAGGTATTTGAAAATGTTAAAATTCCCTAGAAAGGCCTGCGTACTTTTCTTAATATCCAAACTCCGCAGAGAGCTTAAGTCCATGCTCAATTATACACTCAGGCTTAAGTTCTCTGCTGAACTGAAGCCTTTTGTGGTGAATGGAGTTAAATCCAGTCAGTAGCTGGTCACAAGTGGCCGGTATTTGCCTCAGCATCGGAGTCAGTTCTCTTTAACATCTTTATCAATGATCTGGACAAGGGGATCAAGTGCACCCTCAGTAAGTTTGCAGACAACACCAAGTTGAGTGGGAACATTGACCTGCTTGAGGGCAGGAAAGCTCTACAGAAGAATCTGGGCAGGCTGGATTGATGGGCTGAGGCCAACTGGATGAGGTTCAACAAGGCCAAGTGTCAGGTCCTGCACTTCGGTCACAACAACTCCGTGCAACGCTACAGGCTTGGGGAAGAGTGGCTGGAAAGCTGTCCAGCAGAACAGGATCTGAGGGTATGGGTTAATAGCTGGCTGAATATGAGCCAACAGTGTGCCCAGATGGCCAAGAAGGCCAATAGGATCCTGGCTTGTATCAGCAATAGTGTGGCCATCAGGACTAGGGACGTGATTGCCCCCCTATACTCAGCACTGGTGAGGCTGCACCTCGAGTACTGTGTTCAGTTTTGGGCCCCTCACTGTGAGAAAGACCTTGAGGTGCTGGAGCATGTCCAGCTACAAAGAAGGGCTACAAAGCTGGTGAAGGGTCTAGAGCACAAGCCTTATGAGGAGTGGCTGAGGGAACTGGGTTTGTTTAGCCTGGAAAAAAGGAGGCTCAGGGGAGACCTTTTCAGTCTCTACAACTACCTGAAACGAGGTTGTAGCAAGGTGGGTATCAGTATCTTCTCCCAAGTAACAAGTGATAAGACAAGAGGAAACGGCCTCAAGTTGCATTCAGGGAATGTTTAGATGGGATATTAGGCAAAATTTCATCACCAACAGGGTTATTAAGCATTGGAACAGTGTCCAGGGAAGTGGTTGAGCCACCATCCCTGGAGGTGTTTAAAAGACATGTAGATGTGGTGCTTAAAGACATGGTTTAGTGATGGACTTGACAGTGCTAGGTTAACAGTCGGACTTGATGATATTAAAGGTCTTTTCCAATCTAAACAATTCTATGATTCTAAATTTGTCATTCCTTCAAGCCTTGTGATTGGTACGTGTTTTCATTGTAACTCCGATTTAAACAACAACAAAAAAAGCCTAGGAAAAACTAGAGAAAGCAGAAGACTGTGTGTCTGTCTCTACGTTACTAATTACATGCACGTAGAAATTATAATTGCATAGTCATTAAAACCCATTCACATAAAATCCTGGCTAGCTTATTATCATGAAGTAATTTTTACTTTCTGTAGTCTTGTTGCTTACAAAACTGACAAATGTATGTTTGCTACAAGTCGAGAATTATCTGAAAGGTGAATTTCGTATTAATGGAACTGATGTGCTTTCTTTTAAAATATCTTTGATTATTTCATTGCTTACCATAACTTAAGACTTGGCTGCATAACGAGCGTTGCACTTTGGCAATTGCTAAAATGGTCTGTGTGTGGTCAAGACAGCTGTGTCTGTTGTTACTGAACATAATGCTGACTTAAGTAACCAGTATCTGCTTCAAGTAGGATTTCAAACCTTTTTGCTTTCTTTCACTAATACCAGGTTACACAGAGAGAGAAAAGGGGGGCCAGTGCTGACCTGTCTTGCTTGTTGTTCTGCAAACCGTATGGCAGGCAGATAGGGCACGAACAGATTGCAATCTCTGCCTTCAAACCTTCAGCGATGAACAACAGCTGAGCAATTTCAGGATGTTGTGTTTCGGGGTTCATCTCCCCATCTAACAAAATGCTAATCCTCAAATAACTTCAATTTCCACTTCCAAAACGTTCTGAAGAAATCTTGTGCTGTCTGGTGCAACGCTTTGGTCTTTGAGCTGCACAGAGGTGGTCTGATCCCTATCTTGCTGGGAACTGGGAAACAATGTCACCCGAGTCAACATATAAGCAGTATATACGATATCTAAACTTGGCATGAGAGGAAAATTGCCCCATGATTACACCACTCAAGGAAGTACTTTTAAAGCTAAGAGAGATGAGGATCAAACAGATATAAAGGGCTTTAGGGCAACCGTGCCAGCTGAGGAATTCAAGCCTGAACAACAGCAGGCGGTGGCTGATGCCTTCCCAGCCAGGCTGCACCTCTGTCCACGTCCCGCACCAGCTGCCAGCACACACGTCTCAGGGAAAACCCCAGGTGGGCACTGCTGCCCGCTGCCCTGGTGTCACGCCTGCCTCTGCAGACCCTGCCCGCTTTGGGGGCTGATGGGCACCCCATGCCTCCCTGGGGATGGCATGGGCCAGGGGCAGCTTTCGCCACTGTGCCTCCTTTTCCCAGAATGACCTCCCTGTTAAGGGGACGAAGCGGTCCCTACGCTGCGCGTTATGTAATTTATATGTAAATGAGGTGGAGAATACGCACAAACGAGCTGCAGATATGTTGCTCCGGTGGATCCTGCCATGCAGAATCTGGTTTCTATCAGGAGCATACACAGATGGGGTTTCTGCAGACTAAAGAAATCAAGATGTGATTGCTTTTAAAGAATGTACCTACTGATACAATACTGAGAGAAAACAGGAAAGCGCTAAGTATCTGAGCCTTAAAATAACACTGCTTTTTCTAGTCGTGAAAGATTTTTAGCTATACCTCCTATTGCACTCACAAACATTTAGCTATTATTCAGGCAATATGACTGTTGAGATTTATTCCAACACATTCCAGAACACCCTTGTTAGATGAGATTTAACATCAAGTGAACAACATGTCCTACATAAACCCTTTTTTTAAAGCAAATAGCCAAAAAAAAAAAAAAAATCAAGCCTTGTTCTAAATTAACCTTTCAAGGTCATGTTGGGATGAAGACATTAAAATATATATCAAAGGGGTAGAGTAATGTGCAGCTTACTGAAATGTGTTCTTATACAGTAAGAATATGTCCTCGTTTTACACATGGTTGATTCATATACAATAATCACATTTTCAAAGGTGACCTTGAAGCTACTATCTACAGTTTTTAAACATTTGTGTTACAATTGAATCCATGCAAATGTATGTGTGAAGAGTTTAAAAAGGTTTTTTTTTCTCTAAACAAATAATGCAAATAATTTTCTTTGTTATAAGAGGCATAAATCAGTTTATTTCTGTTTGGTTCACTGGACCTACCGCAATTTGCACTCGCTGAAAATCTGGCCCTCATTCTTTAATCCACAGATATACTTTGTCATTGCAGTTTATGTAAACATGAGATCAGCTAGTACTTCCAGACCCAAATGAACTCCTTGATAGTTCAAACTCAAACTTCAGCTTTAAATCTGAATTTTGGTCTCATCATTTATCTTGCAACTGACCACAAATAGACACAGAGCGTTGCTGGGTTTTGTGGTATGGTTTTGTCTGGGGATTTTAAATGTTAAGTAAGTACCCTGTACTCCAAACAGAAAAATTTAAGTGACCCATTAAAAGCTGTGTGTCCTCGTCTTAATAAGCTTTGAAGGAGCATTCTGTAATAGCCCAAACAAATCTAGCATCCAACAGATTCTCATGGTTTGAGTCAATGCACATTATAAACTGCACATAATGTCTTTTTTTTCAACAAATGGGACTAATTTCAAGCTATAGGAATGCAGGAACGGAAAAGAAATAGGTGCATTTCTGTTTCATTCCATAATTTAAAATGCACACATGAGATTGGACAGGATATAAGTCTTCTTTTAATGTGCAAGGACCAGCTCATAAGAAATCTGAAATAAAACAGTTATTCTCAAATGTGATTTCAAATGCTGGTATTTTATACACAGTGTCAGTATTATTAATTTTGTCTTACATTTCCCCAAATAATTCAAATTACTTTGTAGTCAAAACAGTCAGAAACATAAACTTGGTTCACTACTGCACAGCTACATAGGAATGAAATGCAAAGGGTATTTCATGGTGGATAGCCTTGCCGAACACATTAAAGGAAGAGAGAAATACTTAATCCACTTCAAACTATTGGGAGAATTTCAGTTGGCAAACTGGTCATACTGGAATTTGACCATATGCCACCAACACCTCTATGAAATACTCTAAAATGCAGTTTCTCAGGAATGAAACAGTTGACTACTGTATTGAGAGGTGGGAGAAGTGTAAAATAATAAATAGTCTAGAAAATAACACTAGGTGAAGGCTGAAAGTAATAATGACCATACTACCACGTACTTTCAAACCACTTTTTATCTGAGAATTTCAAATGAATTTTCACATGTGTAGTGCTATAATAGAGGCAAATATTATGCCGGTGTTACAGACAAGTAAACTGAGGCATAGCGAATTTACACCACTTGCTTTAGGCAACACAGATGGTTAATGGGAATGTAGGGAATATAATTAGTAATTCTGAACTATACTGTGTTATTTTAATCACAAGACATTTTTCTCTCTGAGGTACTTCTTATGCATTTAGGACCAGATTTGGAAAGATTTATATGAAAAGTTGCAGGCAGAAATCTATAAGGACTTTCCAAAGCGCTGTGCAGATTCCAGAGGAGTTTGGGTCCTAAATTACTGTGAGCTCCCGGATCCAAGCCTTGCAGAGTCTCACAGAACTGAAGAACCCCAGGACATATCTCCATACCAGCGCATCACTGAGGTACTGGCTGCTTTAAGAACATAAGATTCAGTTGAACTACTCTAGATCCACTTAATATCCATGAAACCTTATCATGTGCTGAAAATGAGGAATTTTGCTGAGACACAAAACACTGTACAATATTGTATTTCTGGGATGTGTTTCCAGCTCTATCTATGCTGTGTGCATTACTCTAGATGACCATCCTCAGCAACATTCTAGAAGTTTCTCTGTCATCTAGAAATCGAAAAATGAGATCCACAGATCCCTTCAGAGGTCTTGCTCTTCATGGAATAATAGATGAGTTGTCACTAAGCTTTGGTGTGGAAACTTGCTGTCAGACTTGGCAGTTCTCACTCCAAAAATCAAGCTTTGAAGTTTTCCCCAGTGTTGAGGGTTTATGATACAAATACAAAAGCAAAGATTAAATTTTATAGGTAGTTTACCAGACTAAACATAGTTGTGAAAACTGTTAAAAAAGAAAGATTCCAAACATAGCAACAACCTCCACAGTGGAAAAAAAAAATGAAATTTGGGAACCGCTGTCTACCAGCTCCACCACATGGCAAAGTGGTAATTTACAGTTTGCTCGCTAGAAGGAGGATAATTTAAAACTAAAATCTTAGTCTTCCTCAGTTTCTTCAACAGGCATCTCTTCAGTGGAGGAGTTCCAGAGAGCAAAAGCATGACAAAGGCACATGCAAAATCAAAATGGGCTTTGTAAAACTGTAACTCATGGTCTGCCAGAGCTGACAGTCCTGTTAAGATGAAAAGCTGTCTCCCTCTTCAGGGTTGGAAACCAAGTTTTCTTACATGTGTGTAGGACAGTAGAGATTGATTTCTGCTTGGAGCTCTTGTGCATGACTATAAGATGATTAATTAGTACCGGAGAAATCCCTAGCTCCAGGGACAGAAAGAGAAGACCACAGCAAATCTGTGGTGCCACAAGGTTACCCCACACACACACACCATGAGCCCACCAGCCCTTGGGCTTTTCATGTCCTGTTGTACTCAGGAATGAGAAGAAGTGTACAAGACAGTAGGCAGACACTTCAGCCCTGGCCTCACTTGCTTTACTCTCCCTGGGGATTACCTTCAAGTCATGAAGGAAGCATGACACATGAAGCCCATATCCATTGCTAAGAGGTTCTTAGCAGAGAAGGCAGATGGATCTGTCTTGTGCATAAATATTTAAAGCATTAAATCCCTTATTCAGAATGCAAGTTATCTTCATTGGCCCAAATCAAAGTCCTGGACAAATGAGGGAAGTAGACTTTTTCTTTTCCTTTCAGTTAAAAAATGAAAAATGTTTGCGCAATGACACAGCTACAGAACTCGTGTTTGTAAAATTTAGTCTTAGCTGTTATGTTCCTCAGTGTCTATACCTATGGAATGGTTATATTTGATTCATTTGGAAACACCATTTCGTGACAAGTTGCTAATTAGTAAGTAAAGCATGTAATGAAATGGACTCAAAATGCAGAGTGGCATAACCATCATTAGCAGAAACTGGAGCTGGCTCACCAACTTTTTCAAAGTTTTGCTTTGAGGGATGTCTCATGGCAGCAACAGTAATTGTCAAATTATTGGTCAGTAGCTGCAGACTCCAAACTTGCTTGTTACAGAAGTTTCTGCAGGTCTGCTTTTGATTTGAGTGTTCATCTGGCACTATTCTAGCTCATGAAGCACGGGATTCTTTACTACTAAAAAAAGTACTCAAATATTGAAGCACAGTTACGTACTGGCATTTTGTGGATTCATTTTTTTTTACAAATAGCTTTACATTGTTAATATAATCTCAGAAAATATATTCTAATTAATTTTTCAAATCTAGAACAAACTTTAGCTGTGTGATACAAGAAGTATCTCCAGCTACTTTCTGGCACCAGAAGGTTTATGAGAGAGTTCAGCGAGTTATGGAGCTAGTATTTTAAGTAGCATGGGCTTACCAGAGAAGACAGGGAAGATTAGGATTTCTAGATTTATCTCACACAAGGCAGAAAATACCTGAATACGCATCTCAGCAAGAAAAATCTCTGTGCTCGTGTGCCTACATAAAAGCAGGGCACGGACAGAGTCTGGGAGATAGAACACGGGGTAAATTACAAGACTATGGAGAACGCTGACTTTTGATCATTGCACTCCTGGCTTCTAGATGTATTAGACTTTCCTGGCCACAGTTTTTCAACTTAAACAACAGTCATCTGCTTTCTCTAGGCAGTGATTTTTCATTGACTAATCATTCACAAGTTACCATTGAATAAACAGCCTCATAAACTTTACTAATATTTACTTTAAGATAGTGCAGGAGAGCTTGCCCTACGGGAGGTGAAGTAGGAAAGCAAACACATAGTAGTGAAGGTGGGTGTGCTTCCACATCTGGAGATACGGACTCAGTGATAGAAGTGGCCACAAAACATTTACGTTTTTTAAAATTAATAATTCTAACTTGTCAATTTAAAGGAAAAATAAACAACAATAACATTCTAGCTCCACTAAAAACTGTCCCTAGTAGATCCAAATAATGTTGGTTTTTTTTTTTTTTTCCAAAATGTCATTTCAGTCTAAGTTCCGTGTTTCATTTTGAGAGGTCCAGAGGAGGGCCACAAAGGTGATCCGAGGGCTGGAGCACCTCTCCTATGAAGACAGACTGAGAGTCGGGGTTGTTCAGCCTGGAGAAGAAAAGGCTCTGGGGAGACCTTCTAGCAGCCTTCCAGTACCTAAAGAGGGCCTACAGGAAAGCTGGAGAGGGACTTTTGACAAGTGCATGTAGTGATAGGACAAGGGACAACGACTTTAAGCTGGAAAAGGGTACATTCAGATTAGATATAAGGAAAAAATTCTTCCCTCTGAGAGTGGTGAGGCAGTGGAACAGGTTACCCAGAGAAGTTGTGGATGCCCCATCCCTGGAAGTGTTCAAGGTCAGGTTGGATGGGGCTGTGAGCAACCTGATCTGTGGAAGGTGTCCCTGCCCCTGACAAGGGAGCTGGAATTAGGTTATTTTTAAGGTCCCTTCCAACCCAAACCATTCTATGATTCTATGATTCTAGATTCTATGATTCTATATGATTTTTGCTTTCAAATCAAATTACTTCCCTTTAATATTTTGTTCTGAGCTTCCTCATAGGCTTCCACATTTATATTCCGTCTGTCCACTTTTTCATAAAATAAAAAAAAATAGTTTATGATTTCACAGTAAAAATTCTTCTTGCAGTCTTTATAATAAACAATGTATTTGCATTGGTTCCTTTTAGTTGTATTCTGGGATAGCATAAAATCTCATACAATATGGAGAGGGGTTAAAATAAAGAAACTTTGTACTTTGGAATGGCTGTCCAATTTTCAGAGTACAGTAATCACTATGATGGATGTGGGAAGAGAAATAATGAGTTTCTTTGCTTTATTTCTTTTCAGTCCTTGGGTGGAAACCACGAAGCTTTTCAGTCTAATCATTCTTCACATCCATCCTTGATAAAATTCTCAGCAGTCAGCACAGATTTCACAAGAAAAAAAGACTGCCTGTCTTTTTTTTCAACATTTGGAAAGTTTTAAGCAGTATGGCAGGTGGAAATATGGTCATAAATGTATTTTATTTTTCATAATTTATCTCCAGATTTTACAATGAAAAATGTAATGTAGATTCCGACATCTGAAAATATTTTGGAGCCCTTGAAAAATCAAAAAGTGAGACAAAACAGAACATAAAAAATATATTTTATTTTTGAAGATGAGATTTGTGTGAAATTGGGATTTCATTTTTAATTAACTGTTTACAGGTAATTGCATCTGCAGGGCTGGAATGCCATGATATGCTGAGATATACTGAAGAGCAGATTCAGAATATTCATAGTCTCTGAGTATTGAAAAAAATATGGAACTGAGACAAAAAGGGAAAACACCTATAAATCTGGGGAAAACACAGGTCCACATCTGTATTTGACCCTTCACCTATCTAATTCTAAGTTGAAGGGACTCATAATTCTGCTTGTCATCTATGGGAAAATGTGAAGTGCTCTTTCGAATAAAAAAAATATTCCTGCAGCTTTTTCAGTGGATTGTTAGGTAGAAGCTGAGCTGCTACAGGGAAAGAGAAAATTGCATTTTTAAGGTCAAATGGTAGAATGCTGAAGTTTACCTTTCAGGATTCATATATAAACACAAACAATAAAAAAGCTACAGTATAAAAACAGGATCTTATAATAAGCTTCCTGAGGTACGTAACTCGTCCACTGCCACTTTTCTTCCCTTGAAATGATTTTAGTCCTTTTCCCGTCGGGAAGTGACAGGCTGGCATTTGGAAGAGGCCTTTATCAAAGGACCCTGCTGTTACCTCCAAACCTGATGCTGTTACTGTCGGTTACAAAGGAGGCTGGATGCTCTCACAGCTAATTGCCGCAATCTGTCATCTCTGAGATTTAGGGATTGTGTTTTTTTCAAGGGGATGTTGGTGTTCCTGAAAGGATGGCTGCAGGTCTGTGGGTCGTAACCCTCAGAGGCTGGACCCTGCCAGGGGTGGGGTGGGATCGCAGCAGATCCCTTTGGTGGGTCTGGGATTTCCTGTGCCTTGGGGAGGCAGTTGCCAAAAAACCAAGCAGCTCAGTTTTGACCATGACAAAGTCTCTGCTGAAGCTAATGTCAGTGAGAGAAAGGAGATGAGATAAAGGTCCACAAAGGGTCTGGAGCAATGGGCACAGTCCTGACAGGAGAGACAGTTTGGCCGGTTACTCACTTCAGTAAGATTGAGGGAATGGCATGGAAAGATTATGGCAAGGGTCAATCATGGGGTAGAAGTGGTCTGGGAATTTCCCATGGCGTCCGTGATGGTACTTTCTCTGAACTGAATGGTTACACAGGACAGCAGGGAGAGCTTGCCAGGCTAGACAATGTCCAATGGGTAGGGCTTTCTCCTAGCATTTGGGAGACCCAGGATCATAGTCCCCAGGTGGCTGAATCAGACCAAAATCTATCACCTGGATCTTAAACAGACTAAATAAATAGTCCTTTTGGGTGTGTTTTGCTTTGTATATACAATTAAATATTCCTTGGTTCATGGGGAAGGGATTTGTCTTATACAAAAAAGACATCTGTATCAGAGGTAAGTTTTCTTTATTAGCTGCTGGAGAGGAATAAACACTTAACAGACAATTCATCCAACTTATTTTTAAGTGTAGAGGAAATCAACCTATATCGACAGTAGCATTAACGGAAGTAGAGGCTCTTGTTTCTGTGAGCCGAAAGTGGCTATTGGGAAGGACAACTTGTCAAAAGAGGCTGGGTGATATATCCAGCTGGGGAGAGCTCTGTACGATGCTCATGTGAATGTTAGTCCACAAACTTAATGTCAATCCTTATCTGCTGAGGAAATCTAAGTCCTCTCCAGGTGCCAAGCTGCCAGCCAGCTATAACAATACTTTATCCCCAGTTTTGGTTCTGCTCCAAACTAGCAGGTTTCTGACACGTAATACATATTGACAAGCAGAACTTCCTGAACAGCATCTGAGTAGCCACACTTCATTAGCATGCTAGACATGGACACAGAGAGCTCTGCAGAACTGTGACTGGATGGGAGGAAATTCAGAATAAATAAATCAGTAATTAATAAAATAAGAAATGCAGAGAGTGGGCCTGCTGATCTTTGTAATACAAGACAGAACACAGACAGTTTGCTGAACTGACTTTGAAACCTGCTCGCTGGAACTGGCAAAAGGTGAATGGAAGAGAGATGAGTTTTAACTACATAAGGTATGAAAGCAGTTTGCTGTCATACACAGAAAAAGGAATAATTTCTGTGTGCACAACTGTGGTTTTAATATAAGCTCAACGGATGACTCTTATCAAAGAAGTGGTGAAAACTGACTGCAGCTACATACTAGCCACATTCTCAAGCAGCATCAATCTCTGTATCTGAACATCTCACGTGACTTCAAAGGAAAACATAAAACCTTCCTCCCTTTGCATCGTTTATAGGGATTTGCTTTGGGTTTTATTTTTTCAACTAAAGGCAATTATGCTGGAAGGTCCACATCAAAGAAAATGCCAACCTTAGGCCTTTTTGCACTATCCAGGACGGGGAGTGCAATGGATATTCATCTCTTTAGGGTATCCCATCACATGCACTGGCCAGAGTACGTTTCACAGTATTAATGGTGGTGAGGTTAAAGTCTGGGTTTTCTTAGAAAAGCTGGCTATCATCATAACCAGCTGTTCTGATTTGCTAACTATTTATTAACATCTTTAGTAATTATGCATGGCAGATTTCATGAGAACACAATCATACAGCTTGTGTAAATTAATGCCCTCAGTAAAAACTGCCTAGGCTTACACAGTTAGCTCCTTCGTTAAAGTGTGTTTCTCCCATAAAAATATTTAGCTATTGCAGGCATATGCCCCCTCTCAGGCACAGGCTGTGCATGTTTTCTGTGCTTGTTCTGCATGAGAAACTCTCATTGACCCAAATAAGGGTTCAGTGCCTGGGCCATATGCTAAGAATATGGAAATTACTTTGAGAATATGTTGATTTTCCATACCCTCATCGTAACCTCAGCGTGGGTCTCACTGCTGGATGGTCCTTTGCAAACAGATAAAACTGCATCACTGAAGTCAGTGGAATTTTTATCTCTGAATAAAATGAGAGGATGTTTTCATGTCCACTGCCCCTTGGGCTGCTCTCTACTGCCTCTGACTCCTCTGATCAAGGGTGTTGTGCTTAGTCCTGTGGTCTCTTCTGAGATCAGATGTCCCCAGGGAAGGGTCCTCCCTGTCTAGCTGGAAGGATCCAGAAATAATGTCAAGTCATTTCTCTTGTCCCCAATCCCCTCAAGTTTCCCAGCGACTACGTTAAGGTTTGGAGTGAAGCCTTTCTTGAATGCCTGATCAGGTGCAGTCCAGTTAACATAATTCAGTGCATAACAATATAGGATTTATCTCACCTCTCACCGAGCTTTCACTGTCTGAAAGTCAAGCATCTTGTATGAATCAGTAGTGTAAGTCTCTCTGTATTAATGAAGAGAAATAAGCACCACCTCAGGGTTATTCGTCCCATCTTTAGCTAAGAAAAACAGTATGCAGCAAAGAAATTTCCCCTTGTCCTATCAGTGGACACTCTTGCAAAAAGTCCCTCTCCAGCCTTCCTGTAGGTCCCCATGTTCTATCTCAGAGAGGGTTGCATTACATTAAAATAATTCCTTTATAAACAGCTTGCTCTGAGCTCAGGGCAGCTCTAATCTATATATTCAGCAATGTAGTCCGTTTATCCGTTGTTGTGACACCTTGTTGTTTCTAGCTCTATAAGCCTACACCCAAGCATACACAAACATACACACGCTTAAGCATACAGACTTATGAAATGTTTTCTTGAATCTCAGTGCCAGACTGTCAGCCATGGCAAGTTTTGTTTCTCCAGAGATGCACCTCAGCATAGCCGCAATAAGGCAGAGCTCCCCTAAAGTCGCGCTGCTGTAGACCCTTACCTCTGGCAGTACGTAGCTGCATGAGTCATACAGGTAAGAGAGAAGCTCATGCTTTGGAGTCACCCATTCCCATTCTTTTCGACACATCTGCTGACAGGAGCACTGCCTGGAGCTTCTCTGGCAGGGGAGCTTGGTGGGATAGGGATTCTATTCACCGGGATGTAGGCAAAGCCGCCATCTCATTTCACGTCAGACAATGCCAAATTCCTTGTGCTGGTATATTATTTCAGTTTCCTGTTTTTACTGACCACAGCTCTCGGTTGTCATCTACCTCTGCGCAAAATGAGTGAAGGGCAAAGCAGAGAATACTGCAGCATGTGTTTGTGCTCCCTTTGTACTGATGCAAATGATGATGCAGAGTGAAAGGCAAGGGTAAATTATATACCTTGGGGCAGGTTGTGAGCCTTTACATGCAACATTGATTAATTACTGACATAAACAGCCTGATTAACTTAGTAAGATTATAATCAGGTCTCAAGCCTTTTGTTTGCACAACAGTAAATCAAAGGACGGTGAAAAGGCAGAAATTAGATGTGTATGTTTCTGTATGTCTGTATATACATATACGAAGACACGTCCTCGCAGCACGGGTAGAAGGGAGGAATAAGTATCAGCAAGGAAAGCTTGTTGGTTTTCCTTATGTTATCAAATGTGTGGACAAACCTGTGATATATTTTCCATATTTTTGATGCAACCAGTCAATGTGTGCTGTGCAGCTGTGACATAAAATTTCTTTCAAAGAGGGCTAACGCTAAAGAAAGATATTGCAAATATGTGGCCTGTGTTCTGGTTTTGTAAAATATTTTTCTAATTTCATCGTTCCGGGATAGAGCTTTATAACTTAAGCCAGAATTGTTGAAAAATGTTGCTGCTTTGCTACTGCAGGCGAAATCTGTACAGAATAGGATTTATAATATATACAAACTCTCAGACAGTTCCTTTAAACTTACGGAAACTCCTATAATAGAGTTTTACTGAAGTCCAAAATAAGTCCTGGCCAAAGTTTTTGCTGAATCTGTTGAATTCTAAAGCAGGTCTGGGTCTCAGCATGATTTTCCTACTGTCTCCTGAACAAAAAGCACCTTATATTCCACCCAGGAGCATAACCCATAAAACATGCACAATAAGACGTATAGAAATCCATCTCTCCCAGCCTGATGAATTTAATCAAGATCAACAGTTGTGTGAGATCAGTTTTGGCAGAAACTTGTGCAGGTGCAGATTTCTATTGTTGTTCAGTCAAACCATCGAACAGGAGCTCTCTTGTGCTTGAATAACCTCTACCTTTCTTTTCGATGCTTTAATGAGTGAGTAGTGTATGTTTTAGACACAATACCATGCATGGTACAAAGCACACACACTGTGACAGACGCTATAGGATTCACGGAGTGTTTTTTTCCTGAAACTTTTTGAAAGACAATATACATGCTCCTGTCTTAGCTGTAGCTCTTGAATAACAAGGATGTTGCCTGGGCAAAGAGGTGTGAAGGCAGGAGAAAAGGCGCAGAAACAGGTGTCTGACAACAATCTGCTTCCCCCAGTGTGGGTGTATCTGTGTCAAACTGCATCACCGTTGTTGCAGCAGCCGAGGAAGACATTGGTAGACAGATATCTCCTGTTTTCCTCATTCCCATTGTCCTCCAGCACTGTCCCTACTTGCTATCAGCACTTTCTTGCCACTGCTATGTTATATCTGAGCCCATTTTCCAGGTGCAACAGCAGGAGGTGAGATTTTGGCAAAAATGCTCCCATTTGTCTCCCACTGCATCTTGTCCTTGCTGGGGTCCTTTCTGTACCCAAAGGTCCTAAGGGGTTAGGAGGGCTTCTCCAAAGGAAAATTCTCACATTTTCTGCTTAATGCTAACATCGAGAAGGACGACACAATTTTTTTCCTCATGGCAACTCCCTTTGTGAGTACTGTGACTCCCTCGACCTAACGGCGAAGAACCCATGAGCCGAGAACACCCTGACTTAGGGGGAAGCACAGGACTGTTGGTGGCAAGCAGACGTACCCTGCTCGCAGCTGAGGATGGATCCAGAGCCCACCAAAGAGAGTGGAAAGATGGTCATTGACTCCGGTGAGGTCTGGATCAGATCCCTGTGGAAAAATATACTTGCTGTGAACTGCATACAGGGAAATTCCATTTATAGAGGAGTCAAATGAAATGCTCAGATTGCTTCAATCCGTGAACAAATCGCATTTCTACTTATAATGAATTCTGTCTTATAGGCCCCAGTTCAGTCAGGCACTTAAGCACCTGCATATCTTTTAGCTGATGAATAAATTTCTCAGAGACAGTGTGACCAGGTTACTGAATCTGGGCAGAAGCACAAGTTTTTTTTCATTCAAAAATAAGTAGGTTTTATTTATTTTACTCAGAGATATATAATATGTGTAATTATGCAGTAGCATGTGATTAAAAAAATCCTGACATTTTCAATCATGCATTTACTGTCCACACGTTTAGGAAATTAAGTAGCTTACATTTCAATATGTAACTGTATAACTTGGTTCTTTACTAGAAATGGCACAATTTCATCTTTTTTAGCTAATATTCTCCATTCATTTGCATGTGTCACAAAATGTTGTTTAGACATGTTACATTTTATACCATGTCTTGCTATAATAAAAACATAAGAGAAAATTGAAACGCAATTTTATTTTCAGCTGCTCACAGATGGCATCTTATGCTGCCAAAATCACCTAATGCAGCTCTCATCTGACTCACAATGTTTGGAGTTTATTTCTTGTGTTCTAAATTACATGTAATGACCATTTCAGTGCCACCTGATAGCTGAAGTTTCAGATTTAGAGATGTACCCTTTTCATTTATTTTTGTCCCCCAACTGCAAAAGTAAACTTCAAAACCACTGCTTTGGTTAGTTCGAGTATTTGAACTTCCCAGTAGTTGCTGCTATATAAAAATACAGATATATATTTAAATACATGCTGCACTGTCCCTGCCCCAGACAGACATCTGGCCAGTTCCCATCTGCTGACTGTGACCTGAAGCATTTTTCTCTCTCTCTCATTAGTTTGGGCTTTCGCTGAGGTTCAGTAGCGATCCATCAGTTGTTTTGATTGGCAAACAGGTCCATCATTAACCATCAGAAACTATAGCATCTGCTAATTTAAGTGGGAACCACATCCTGTTGTACATTAGGTGTTTAGCAGTGTGGGCATTTATCAAAACAATGATTAAGTGAAATACACATGTGTATAATATTAAGAATATTTCAGGCTATAAATAACACATTTTGTTTCTCTTCATCTTTAGACTAACATATGCATTTTTCCAAAGGGAAAAATTTGTCTAAACCTTTCTAGATAGTTTAACACTGGAAACCTTGGTCAACACAATGCTTGTCTGTTAAAATCGTTTGCATGCCTTTTTATACTGGGTGGACTGCCCCTACAAGCAAACACAAAAGATTATGAAGGGTTCGAAGACTGCAGAACTGGCATAGTGTATCTCAGTGGCATGCAGACCACGTGGGCGTTTGCTTCCAGAAGCTCAGAATTGCAAAGCAGTGAATTAAGTTCATTCAGAAATGCATTTTCAATATTTTAATGGCAGTAGCAGCAGCACAAATTGCCCCAAACTTAACAAATACCTCTAGTGGCAAAGAAACATTTTTTAAAATGAGGGGATTTCCAGAATGTGGATTTTGAACATGAATCTACTGATCTCCATGAGCTATCAGTATCTACTTTTAAATATCATAGAATCATAGAATCATAGAATCATAGAATGGTTAGGGCTGGAAGGGACCTTCAAAGGTCATCTAGTCCAACCCCCCTGCAAGGAACAGGGATATCTCCAACTAGATCAGGTTGCTCAGGGCCTCATCCAACCGGGCCTTGAACGTCTCCAGGGATGGAGCATCCATCACCTCTCTGGGCAACCTGTTCCAGTGTTCTACAACTCTCATGGTAAAAAATTTTTTCCTAATATCCAACCTGAATCTACAATATTAACATCCCACTGCCAGATTCGGCTTTGTTAAACGGCATGGGCATTAATTGCAAATTGTTTTGTGGCACGCTGCTTAAAACATACACCCAAAACCTCAGGTTGGAGGCTGGTGGTTTTTGTCAATCAATCAGATGGCTTACTTACTTAGTCCTAGAACAGCTGGCATTCAAAGAAAACAGAAAGCATTGACAAGACTTGTAAAAATTCAAGTGTTGAAACAAAATTTCTTCAGAATCAGAAGAGCATGAGAAGCTGCAGGAGGCAGCGGAGAAGTAGAGGCTGACAGTTTCCCACCAGTTTACACCGCAGCCACCTGGGAGGAAGGACAGCTGTCTGTCCTCCCAGGGAAGTGGTTCTGGGTACCTGCATCCTTTTTAGAAGTTCGTGTCTCAGGGTGTGATGGATGTGTATGGCATGCCAACTTCATCGAAACTTGTCTGTGTTATCAGGAAAGAAGGAAAGGAGTTTAATCGCAAAGAACTTTGGACCAAGCAGAGACTGGATGAAAGACTCATTGAAGTCAAAGGGAAGACTCCTGCTGGCTTCACTGAGAGGTGGACTGGGTCCCAACTTCAGACCTCTGAAACAAATGCAAAATTTGTTTAGTTTTGTGCTTTTGAACATAGCTTTATTTTCTAAACAGAGGCCACAAACAGTTATGTGTCTGTTTCTGTGATCCTCTCCTCTTATGAAGTCATTCCAGCTCTTCTATCAGTAAACTTGTTGTAATATATTTCATGCTTAGTCTTCAAAGAAATGTTAACATTCACAGATAAAAGACTCTGTATGCTGTCCACGCCACAACTGTCACCAGAAGCCCAGGAACGATGACATGAGCGGATGATAAATATCCTTGCACAAAAAAACTATTTTTCACAGGAGCCATAAGTAAATCTTTGTTGCTTTATCTGCGAACTGAGGGACCTGGCCTTCTGTGGAAATGGCTTTGGGCTGCAGCTCGCCGACGCTGGGCAACAGAGCAAAGCCCCTGCTGCAGCCTGATCCTGCAATGGGGAGCCGGCGAGCTGAGCCAGGAGCGCACTAATCATCGACTCCTCTCCAAAAGTGCGCCGTCCCCCACATCAAAAAGGCACCAGGAGCCTTCATACAGGTCTGCATTCTATAATGGGCAGATTTTCGGTGAGGGCTCAGAAGACAAATGAAGCTTTTATCTGCTTTCCAGCCCTCTGCAATAGGAGTTTATGTTAAAGCCACTTAACCGTCTAGAGTGCAGCCCTGTGGATTACCTGTTGTGTGAATAGAGTACATTACCTGGTCACATGAGCGCCGGGGATAAGTTTTCTATAACTAGCTTTTCTTTGAAGGGATCTTCAGCTACTTCGGGATTCTCACAAAGAAGTGCCCCAAATGAGGCAGGATTAAGAATAAGCAATACTTCACTTTGGCTTGTGTTTCTCTGCCTTCATTTATTTAGCTTTACTTACTTACTCGGTCACTTATTTGTGTGTCATAACAGCGGGATGAGGAATAAACCTTCCAAAGTACGCAGCTCGTATAACCTTTACAGCTCCATGGGTTAAATATTATATAAAAAAAGGAGTGAGTGTCGTAAAAGGAAATATCTCTTTCTGAGCTGGAATTCAAAAGAGTGTTGGTAATTTTATAAGAGTTCTCAATTTAAATTGCTAGAGTTAAAAATACTATTTTACCACACCTTTTTTTTTTAAGCAACATTAAAAATAATTACTTTTGCTGAACATTTTTAAATTAAAATAATGATGAGGGATGTGTAACCTGTTTAAAAACACTCTGAATGCTACACCCTTTTTCAGGAAATTGCATGTGGAGGAGAGGAATCAGGGAAGGTTGAACACTGGAGTCTGTGCTTTGGGGGCCTGGTCAGCTCTGTCCCTGCAGGCATAGAGCTCACTCCACACATGGTGCTCTGGGGTGCCCTTAGAAACCGCTCTGCCACTCCCCACTGCTCCACCTTTTTGTCCCCTTTTTGCTGCGGGAGGACACTCCCGCATGTGCTGTCACCACTACGAGTGGGGAGAGCTCCTAGGGGCTGAGGGCGCAAGGTCTTTCACCACCACTACCACCTCCACCAGCGCATCACCCTAACCGCTGAAGACTGGTCACCAATATTGTTAACTACCCTTTCTCTGATGATGTCCAGCAGCCCATCCTTCTGGGATGGTAGCCAAGCCACAGTGTGTTGTAGCCCACTATATTTTTGCTTTGAAAATACCAATTTTCTTTTGTTACCCAACTGCCCCAGAGAGGTTTTGGGCACCCAGTAGACCCCAACTGCCTGTGAGTTCATTTTCCTCTCTCCAGGAGCAGCAAGGAGAGGCAATTCTTCTCAGTCCCCTGAGAAGATGTTTTGTTTGACAAGAGGCAATGTGATGGTCAGAAGTGGAACCAGTCACCCCAAAGCCCCTGAGACCTGTGAAAAACAAAATGTGAGAGAAGGAATTACTAGGGTCAAGCTGCCTTTCTCACCACAAAAGCCATAGAAAGCAAAAGGAGATACACCCCAAAACTTCAGAGGGTATGAGCCAGAGAGTTTGAAGGGCATATTTTTGGAGGAGGAAAGAGTTTATTTTTCTGATCAGCAGGTTTGCATTCTTTAGTGATAAATTTAAGGTTACTTTAAAATTTTCCTTTAAATCTGAAAACTGTCTGCCATCTGAAAAGTGACTCCCTCACTGTGCCCACTGCCTTGCCCACAATGAGTGGATGCCTTGTGTACAAGAGCCTGTCTTTCTTGGAAAGACATTACAGTTTTTTCTTCCTTGTTGTGTTGTTCTAATAAATGAAAAGACCATTTTGACTGCAAGTCAGTACTTCTGTATGGAAAATAACATAGCCAATCACTCATCACTGGTAATAATACACTGCCTGAAGACATTCCTTTGTCAAGCCTGTTGGTGATCAGTTTATGCCCTAAAGGTTTATGCTTGTGACTCGAGATAATACAACTTCAGATTATATTTTTTATTCATAAAAGTACAATCTACCTTTGAAAGAATCTGAACTACTCACTCTAGTTACATCTTGTGACAATGAGAGACCTTCTCTTCAGAGCTAAGTAAAACCAAACTCCAGATTGACAGGGTGGACTGGCTGTGACAGACAGCAAGTTGGGCAGGACAGATGGAGAGAAGGAAGACTGAGCAAGTGTGTTACACACCCCTTACTTGCTCTCTGTAGCATAAAATGACACACAACTTCACTACTGTGCTACCTCCTTATCCTGTAGATGTTTGTACTTACTGTGATTAAAACAAAAAAGCCTCAGTGCTATTTTCTACACTTTCTTCTTTCTTGTTCTCAGATAAATTAAAAAACAAAACAAAACAAAAACCCATACAACTATACAACTGCTTTTTTTTCTTACATTGCTTATAAAGGCTGCTTCTTCAAGATATTTTTTTTCTGAGAATTATGTCTCAGAAAATATTATGAGAATAACTACTTCACTATTTAGTTATATGGTAGTATCTCATCAACTTAAATAAATAAATAAATAAGAAATCTTTTCCTAGGAGAGTTTGTGGTTGCATTGTGTAATTAAATAGAAAACATTTGGCAGGTTCAGCTAAACAATGACTGTGCTTCCAAATGCTGATGGTGTAAATCAAACTGAAGGAAAACACGCCATGTTTGTCCATTTCATGAGGACAATGAGGGTCTTATGGTGTTATTTTATGCTTGGATTTGGCCTTAATTCTCTTAATTTTGTACAAAGAGGATGACCAAATCTGAAAAGATCTGAAAAGACTGCAGCCTTGCCAATTAAATCTGTAGAAAAGCTGAGCTCGGGACTCCAAGTTAACTACACAGTTGGCACCGTGCTTGTACTTCAACATTTCAGTTGCCTTTGGCAATAAGATGAGAATAAAATGTATCTCTGAATTAAACAGCCAGCATCTTATTCTCAGAAACATAACTACAGTTGTGTAAGATCTTTAACATACACACACAAAAAAGGGACTTTGCAGAGCCACGTGTCCAGAGCTCTTTGTGAGTCACTTCTGATTTGCGCTCAGACGTACATGTGCCGGGTACTCGAGTCTGCAAAAGCAGATGCTGACTTTGGGCCCCATTTTGTGAAGATCAGACCCTTAGCATCAAGTTAGTATAGAAAGAGTGAAAATCTACAGACAAAACAAAGATTAGAGCTTGAAATGCACCACTTCTTTTCGCAAAAAGAGTCTGCCAGAAAGCACAGTAAATTTAGTCACAGTATAATGCCTATTACTCTCAGCGCATGATTAAAGCCGCTTTCTCTTGGACCACACACACATGTAGTCTGTCCCGCTCTTGGGAGAAATGTCTCCTTCTGCCCACTGCCCAGATGAATTATAGTCACAAGCACTTTGAAGATTTACAGAACACACAAAGGGGCAACCTGAAACAATAATGGCATTTCCCTGAAATGCATCTCTTCTCAATGAAGGCATTTTCTCAGGAATATGCAAGATGTGATTCCAGTTTTCCGAGACAATGCTCATTATTACAAAGCCATTTGCAGAAAGAATTGAATTTTACATTGCTCTAAATCCCGTGACTTTATAGCCTAGTGCAAAAATCCTGGGAAAAAAGGTGTGGGAAGCTGCTGAGTTATTGTCCCTCAGTGACGTTTTCTGGCATTGTGACTCTGTGACATGACAGAAATCATCCACAGTGTCCCCACCCTGACTGCATGCTGCCTGTCCTCTCTCCCTTGGCTGAATAACTATGTCCATCAGGGAATGCATTCTGTGCAACATCTCTTTTCCCTCGGGAGCTACCAGGATGTTTTTAAACATGATGCTTTAGATTTGGGCTTCTACACAGAAAAATATGTTCACAGGAGGCAGTATGTCCCTACCAGCTAGTTCTCTAGGTAGTTGGATTTTGGGCTAGTTTACCCATCTAGGGCCCTGGCGCACCCCATGTTCCACTTTAACCTAGGCTGGAATTTGTACTCTTTACAGTGCAGAAGGAAACTGTACCATGTCTCTTTCTACTGATGTCCAGAGGGCTGGAGCACCTCTGCTATGAAGACAGACTGAGAGAGTTGGGGCTGTTCAGCCTGGAGAAGAGAAGGCTCCGGGGTGATCTTATAGCAGTTTTCCAGTACCTAAAGGGGGCCTACAGGAAAGCTGGAGAGGGACTTTTTACAAGGGTGTGTAGTGATAGGACAAGGGGCAATGGATTTAAACTGAAGGAGGGCAGATTTAGGTTAGATATAAGAAAGAAATTCTTTACATTGAGGCTGGTGAGGCACTGGAACAGGTTGCCCAGAGAAGTTGTGGATGCCCCATCCCTGGAGGTGTTCAAGGCCAGGTTGGATGAGGCTTTGGGCAACCTGGTGTAGTGGAGGATTTCCCTGCCCATGGCAGGCGGGTTGGAACTAGATGATATTTGAGGTCCCTTCCAACCCTAACCATTCTATGATTCTATGATTCTATGATTCTATGTCGTTTATGACATGTAGTGTTGCAGACTAAAGGGTTTTAAGAAGTTTAAATAAGGTTACTTTTAAACAGTAAATTTTCCATTTTTATTTGAGGTGGTTCCTCAGACTGTGAGTAGATCAAAACCCATCATTTGTAATTTATTTCCAATGAAAAAAAAAGGAGTCAGAAAGTATTTTGAGAGAAGTATTTGCTTTCCATAGGAAACATTAATACTTATTTAGACTCAAAAAAGAAAAGGCCTAAACCCGAAAAGATTCTGAATTTTGGTCAAAAATATAATATTTTGTTTTGGAGATGATGCCACAGTGCCTCATGGCAGATGTGGTTCAGTTGCCTTGTATTTCCACCCAGTTTAAGGGACAGGCTCCTGGCCAAAGGACCACTTTCACGGTGCAGCATGGACAACTACTGGTAAGTTCTCTTCCCTCACCTAGAGCCCTGTTTTGCAGGGCATTCTGCTTACAGTAGATGATGGATGTACGTGGCATTAAGCTCACAAATCTTACAAGGTCCTATGGTAGCGGTTTTGATTCAGTCTAAACAACCAGTCCAGTAATCAGATTGCCTAGTTTGTGGAATAATATTACCTGAGTTTTTAGAAGATGTTAGTGAGTTTGTAGGACTTGTACGGAAGACCTTAGTGTAGATGAAATCTCTTTGTGTGGTGTGCACAGAAAACAGGTACTGGAATTATCATCGGTTTCTCAGTGTTGCCACAGCCACAGCCCATATCGCTGGGGTTATGTGGCCACCATGTGGTAATATAGAGGAAACTTAAACCGAATTTATACTTGCTGCATCTAATTTTTCTGCAAACTACTTGTAGAAGTGTATACACTCACTTTCTCAAGGACATTCCTTGAATCATTTCCTCTTCATTTACAGAATTAATTCCATTAAAAAATGAGATAATTTACATTGCTGCACCTGAATCACAGTACTGGAGTGATCCTTGCAATGGGATTTCATTTGTCTGCCTGGAAGGCAAATTTTTCTGAAGGGAAAAAATGATTCTTGTGTAACTTCTAAAACCACTGACGAATAAATAGACAAACCCAGTACCTGTACCTCAATTCATAGACAGAAAATTGCGACACTGAAAAGATATGAAAAACATACATTTGCATTTGAATCACAACATATTTTAATGGAGAGCTGTTTGACATCTCTCAAGAGTAACAGACAG
Source organism: Tauraco erythrolophus (assembly GCF_009769465.1). Classification (NCBI taxonomy): domain Eukaryota; kingdom Metazoa; phylum Chordata; class Aves; order Musophagiformes; family Musophagidae; genus Tauraco; species Tauraco erythrolophus. Next base: position 115,756,163 of record NC_141465.1, on the reverse strand, counting down.
GCCCTGAAAAGGCAATTCCTTCAGCTCCAGGAAACAACTTCATTCATCTTCTTTGCTTAAACTGAAAAGTCTAGTTTCTAAATTCTTTTGGATGAAAACTAATTATGATGTTAAGGCTATACACGGTGATTAGTTTTTCGTACAAATGATAACTAATAGTAATTTCTAGTGGCATAGTCACCTTTACTGTTCAGCAACTGGGAATCTGGGAAAGAAATTTCCATGAGGATCCATGAATTGGAAGGGGAAGGCAGACAGGTTGGTCCTGCAGTGACTGTACATGACTTGGTTCTCCAAGCCACCCGTACCACCCAACATACAGACATTAAGATTTGTCTGGTCACAAGCAGAAGGGAATTTCTCTGCATGTCCAGTTAGAAATAAGACCACGAAGTCAAATGGAAGTTTGGAATGATTTACTTGCTGCTCAAGGTTCATGCTTCTCCAACGGTATTGCATTACCCTCTATAAAGATGCTTTACTTTTAGAGATAATTTTAAAAAATCATATAAAAATTTAACCCAGAGCTCAATTATTCCAGCTATATCTAGAAGTACTAAGTGTCTCTTTGTCCTTTAAGTACAGATGTACTCTGTTGTACCAGTAAACTTCCTCCGAGCTATCAGCGTACTCTGGAACAAAGGGATAACATTTCTGTTTCGTGTTGGCTTGTTGTTTTCTTGCTTGATTCCAAGACAGTGAAGAAGAAATGCCCAAATTTCTATTGCCCTGAGTCTCCTGTGTTCAACGACACAGGTCTTTGAAGCAGAGTTAATGAAAGGCCAAGGGAAAAATTTTTGTCTAAGCTCCCTGTTAAATATTGGCAAATATCACCGAGACACATTTTTTTTTAGGTTAATGCTCAGCCAACATTAACTTGTACAACAAATATTGATCCAAACAATAGCACTCTGGTAAAGAAATCATCATCAGGTGCAGTTTTGTGATACGTTCCCCTCCTAAACACCAGCCCTATAATTTTTCTGCCATGCTCCCAGCATACATTTTGGGGTAGGATGATGTAAGACCTTTTTTTTTCCCTGTAGGTAGTTTTACTAAATCCGTTTACTTCCTCTGCATAGGCTACATAGGTTGCCTTGGGTGACTAAAACTTCCAAATTAAGGGATTTAGGATACTAGGTCTAGAAAGGGCTGCTTCCAGGCAAATTCTTATTTTTGCCCCAGAAGTCCTTTCTGAGGGTAAACAAGTCAAATAACCCTCGTCCAGTGAAGATTATAAGAATGCACTTAATGCTGTTTCCATTCAGCGAAACACATAAAAATATTTGAAGAACTGAATGTGCTTGTGTGTTTTGCTGGCTCAGGCTCTTTATACTTAAATTTCAACTCTGTCAAAGGGGATAATCATATTTTATGCTTATTCTCCTTTTCTCTTCTACACTTAGTATTTAAGCCCTTTGTCACAAGAAAGATCTTTCTTTGTATTTTGGAGTTGAACAATGAGGTGCTGAGCTACCTCATTCACTGCCTGTAGGCACTGATGCTATGAAGTACCCAAAAATAAATTCCAAGAACTTGTATATGCAGATGTATATCTGATTTGACATTTACTTATTTGTATGTTTATCCCATCCGTTTATCTCTGTGGGGTATTTCCTACTGATAAAGCCAAGGTTGTAATTTTTAATCAAATCTTGAGAGGTGTGCTTGCCAATAAATGAATCAGAGTAAACAGAGTTTACATTACCTTTGACAAATACCTTTCTGCATTTTGTTGAAAATTATGAATACTTTTAAAACAATGACAGTAAGGCCTTTTTATGATTAGGTGATATGTTGCCTGCTAGTTCTGCATTCATTTATCTAATAGCGGAATGGAAAATGGAAGCTACAAACACAGGAATACTTATATCTCAGTTTCTGATTTTGTACCAAGCAGCTTCCAAAAACTGTGGTGTGACCAGGTCTTTGATGTTCTACCTCAGAAACAATGTCTTCTGAAAATCCTGTCAGATATAGGCCTAAACTTTAATTTATCATATATGATACATCCCTCTGTCCTATTCCTTTCTCTGCTCTCTTCTCCCTTCATCTCTTCTCCCCTCCCCCCACTGGTTCAATAGTTCTGCAGAGTGTATGATATCTGGCAGCTTGTATTCCTGTTTTTATCGTCCTTGCCCTGAAAACACTTCACACGGCCGCCGATTCTGTTTTCCCTGGGTGACTCCGATGGTGCTCTGCTTCCACCAGAGGGCACTACCGCCCTACTTGCCATCTCCCTGTTTCCTTCTACTCAGCTTTGAAAATTAAGCATGAAAAGTAAAATGCAGAATATTCTTCACCTTTGCTTGTAAAACGTGTTATTACAGTTTTGCTTGTATAGTTTTAGTCATTCATAGCTAGATATTACACAGGGTACTTGAGTTACGTGGTGCAAAACCAGCCTGACAATGTAATGACCCTCTTGTCTAAGTGCTGATCTCCAGCTTTATCCAACTGAAATTGAACTTCCATTGGCGCGTTAGTACTGAGTGGCAACAGCATATGGAAAATTTCACTCTTCAGTTTACAGTTTTTGTATTAATACAGCTCTTTTGTGAGACCTCATCTGCTGAATACGTTTGAAGATCTTTTCAACCATTTCACAAGCCTCCAGGTTGACTTTTGTTTTTACCTCCCAGCTGACAAGTAGGTCTACTGACCTCAGTGTTTCGATAAAAGATACTGTGCTTCTCACTGCTTCTTATACTGCTTTCACCATGGGTCACCTGACCTGTAACATAACTGCATCAGATCCTCAGGCCAGGGAAGAGGAACGGCATCTTTGTTTTTATATTTTCTTCACAATCTACATGCTCTTATACATCAATTTGGATAGATAGTAAAACATGATGAAACGCAGCTTGCCTTCGGAGGGAAGGATTTTCAGGCAGACAGCATCCCCACAGACAGAAGGGCACTGGAAAAAAGCTAAGGTCCCTGTGCAGTAACATCTCACTACATGGTCCTGCTGTGCCAGCAGCCCCGTCAGACAAGGCGAGGACACACTGAACTCATTCTGCAGCCATAAGCCCAGAAGCAAATGCCACAGCAGGGCTTCAGGTTTCTCAAGTGTCTTCTTCAGTGAAGAAGACTGGCAGGTCTGCAAAAGCAGCTTGAGTCCTCAGGTTCTGACTTAAACACTCTCCTCAGCTTTTTTCTCCCTGTCCAACTTCTCAGTGCCCCAAACTGAAGGCTGGGATCCACTGTTCAGTTCAGTATACCTCCTCCATGCTCAACCCAGTGCTACAAAAGGAGGTCATATGCATTGGTAAAGAGAACATCAGGGAAAAGGTGCAGGGCAGAACAGCTGACACTTTCACAGAGGACTTTGCTGTGAGAGCCCATGAGAAAAGTCTGTTGCTTCCAATTGTAAACAAATGAGCACTACTGTCGTGGGTTAGGCCGATCCGGCAACTAAACCCCACGCAGCTCTCCCACTCCAGTAAAATGGAGAGGAGAAAAACATAATAAAAGAGCTGAGGGTCGAGACAGGAACAGAGCAGCACCCACCAACCATGGTCCCGGGCAAAAGAGGCTGTTTCTTAAAGCAAAACTATTTATTAACAGCTACCTACAAAGAGAAAAGCAAACAAAAACGGTTACTTGAGAGGATAACAAGAAAACAAGGCCAGATATTAAAATCAACACCACTCCCCCCCCTTTGCCTTTTCTTCCCGGCTCTACCTCCTCCCCCCCAGTGGCGCAGGGGGGCATGGAATGGGGGAGTGCAGGTCAGTTCATTCCACGCTGTTACTGCCACTTCTCTTAAAGGAGTCCTTACACCTTTGTCCCTTGATCCAGTGGATCCCCTACTCACGGCGAAAGCGTGAATCCTACCCGCTAGGAGGCAAATCCTTATCCCATCGGATTGCCCCAAGTGCAGACTTTACCAGTCCTGGACTTTTAAGGAGCTGTAGCCACTCGCTCTGGCGTGGGTCATCACACAGACTTTAAATGCGCTCCGGCGTGGGTCGTCATATCGACCTCAAATGCATCTCCGTACAGACTTAGATGCGTAAATGCGCCTCGACCTGTGCCCAAGATTCACAACAGTCTCAGGCTCAGGTATCTCCTTTAACAAAGCACTTCCCCATCGGCGGGGGTCATCCCACGGACTCTAGATGCGTACCGTGCTCAGGCTCTGGCATCTCTTCTCGATGTGGATCCTCCACAGGCTGTGAGTGGGTCTCCGCTTGCTTCACCGAGGGCTGGTTGCAAAGGGGCTACTCGCAAGGAGGACTCAACTGCGGCACACGTTCCGTTCCATCTTCACTGACCTCTTATCTGTGTGGCCGTTCCTCAGATCTCAGTCTTCTCTGGGTGAACTCGGCCCGGTGGGCGCCCCGGGAGCAGGGCTCTCCCCGACTTCCCCAAGCGGCTCCACCGTCGCCATCCTCGACGGGGAGGGCACCGACCCGGCCCAGGCCGCCGGCCCGGCCGGGCGCCGGGAGCGGGGACCATGCCCCCCTCCCTTCTCCTGGCTCCTGGGCAAAGGCACACCTTTCTGGTTCCTTTGTCCCAACGTAAATAGGGCAATTCGCAGAGGTGTCGATTGGCTCAAGCCCCGAGGGGGATGGGAGTCTGGTCTGATGGGCAGCTTCTGCCACCCGGACCTCCCCCCCACTTCAAACCATGACAACTACACAGAGAACTTTCTCTGAAGGTCGGGTTTCTTCATCCTGAAAAAAAATTGCATGCATTGGTGTAAAACCTCTCTTCATTCCAATTGCAAAAAACTTTGCAGTTTAGACTTAAGTATCTCTTAGACAGATCTACTTTCACCATTAAGGGTTCCTTTTCTGTGTTGCTCTGATGATGATGAGTCTGCGTGTTTATATTCCCAGTCTGACTATCATACTTTGACTGATGCTGTGCTGTTCCTATTCATGACTCTGATCAGGACAGGTGTAACACTCAGGATAGGGGTTAGTGGTCCACACCTACTCTTGTTCAGTCCTCAGATAATTTTATAAGCTCGCAGTTAACACGCTGGGAGAGAACTATTGCTGCCTTTGGAGATTTCAAGACATAATTGTAGCTATTGGTAATGCAAATAAGACTCTTTCCCTGAGCATTGTGGAAGAGACACCTGCAGATTTCTTAGCTAATAAAAGTTTCTTATTCAGTAACTATTAAAGTGCCTGAGCCAAACTAAAAGCAACTGTTACATTTTTATTTTCCTTTCCTTGATAATTAGTCTCAGTGGAAGTCCACAAGGTAGCCAACTGTATAGGAAATGCTTTCTGTGCTCAAGACCACATTTATCCAGCTGTATCCATAACAGCTTGCTCTCAAGTGATTTGTTTTCTAAATGTGAGGAATTTAGGAACACTAACTTCCACTAGTAGTTCTGAAGGTGTGAAGCAAACATATGTATTTTTTTAGTTTAGTCAGTGTTTCTGTTTTATATAACAAAGAGTGGCAAAGCTTTACTGACAACAGAAATAACTTGGTAAAATAAGCAAAACTACACTAATCTGCAGCATTGGATCAAGTCAGGATCCTCATAACTTTGTCCATTTTCAGATTTCTTTTCAACATTCAGGCCTTGCTTGGTAAGAGGTGAAACTACATGGGTTCATGAATGTTTTGCAAGCCTGTAAAAATCACTGATTTTGCCTTAAAGAAGGGAAAAATTATTTGAGGGCAATCTCACTCTAAGGATTCTGTTTTGTTTGAACTTAAAACTCCAGTAGTACAAAAAGAATTGAAAAACAAATTGAAAACCAAAAGGTGAAACCAAATCCAATGAGTTCCTATCAGTTCAGAATAACAAATCAGACTGAACATCCTTCCAAGTCCCTGTTTGAAACCAGAGTTATAAAACTGTCTGTGGAAAATGTACATATAAGTGAAAGGGAAAAGATTAATACACAGTCTTCTAAAGTATATTTAGAGATTTTTGCCTCTAATTCCTTCCTCAGATATCTCTAGCCTAGAAAAACTTTGGGTGAGATTCTTTTGGGGAGGTGGGGAGGAGGGAGATACATGACTATTGTAGTTTAACAACACTTCTTTCATTGTCTTTTTTTCCTCTAAAATGTCTAAACTGTTTCAATGCTTTAACTCAGATTACCAACACGTATTTTTTGGAAGATATTATTTTGTTTTTCCAAGTCCTGTCTTGTGACAGATGTACCAAATGTCATAGAAGAGAAATCCATGCTTTCCAGCCTTTAAATAGATGTTGTCTATGCTCTGTCCCCCACGCTGTCCACTGAGCTGATGACATTAAAAGCATCTCAGGACTCAAAAACATGTGCGATAATTTTCAGATGGAGTAGTTGCTAAGGAAGAGTTCCTGGAAGCCAGAAACTTTGCTGGATAAGTATCTCTTTACTATCCTTGCAAGTCGAGTGCTACCAAGACACAAGACAAAACTGTTACGAAATGAGCAATGCAGGATTCACAGACTCACAGAATAACTGGTGATGGAAGACAGCTCTGGAGATCATATAGTCCAGCCCACTGGACTATATGATCAAAGCAGGGTCATCTAAAGCAGGTAGCTCAGGACCACGTCCGGTCAGGTTTTAAATAGCTCCAAGAATGGTGACTCCACAACCTCTCTGGAGAGCCTGTTCCAGTGTTTGACCACTCTTAACAGTAGAAGAGCTTTTCCTTACATTTAGATAGAATTTCTTGTGTTTTACTTTATGCCATTGCCTCTTGTCCTGTCAGTGGGTGCTATCAAGAAGAGCCTGGCTCTGTCTTCTTCAACTCCTCTCCCCCATCAGATATTTATACACATTGAAGAGATGCCCCTGTGCCTTGTCTTCTCCAGGTTGAACAGTCCTAGATTTCTCAACCTCTCCTCATATGTCAGATGCCCCAATACCTCAATCATCTTCATGGCTCTGTGGTGGACTTGCTGCAGGAAGTCCATGTCTGTCTCGTACTTGGGAGCCAAGACCTGGACCCAGCACTCTAGATGTGTCTCATCAGTGCTGAGTGGAAAGCAACAGCCTCCTAATGAAGGCAAAGAGGCTGTTCGCTGCCTTTGCTGGAAGGGTCTATTGCTAGGTCATGTTCAGCTGGTTGTTCCCCAAGATCCCTAGGGTCTTCTCTGCAAAGCTGCTTTCCAGTCAGTCAGTTCTCAGCCAGTACTGGTGCATGGTGCTATTCTCCTCCACATATAGGACTTGGCATTTATCCATATTTAGCAAGATGGAGCTCCTGTCAGCCCATTTTTCCAGCCTGTTGAGGTCCCTCTGAATGGCAGCACAGCCAGTTGGTGTGTCAGCTTCTCCTCCTAGTTCTGTATCATCTGCAAACTTGCTGAAGGTGCACTCTGTCCCATCACCCAGCTGATGAAGGAAGATGTTAGACAGTGTTGAACACAGCACTAACCCCCAAGATACTCCACTACAGACTGGCTTCCAGGTGGATGTCACACTGCTGATCACAACCCCGTGAGCCTGGCAGGTCAACTAGTTTGCAGTCTGCTTCAATGTATGCTTACCTAGCTTGTACTTCATCAGTTTGTCAACGAGGATATTATGGCAGACAGCATTGATAGCTAATTGCTGCAGCTAAATTGCTGTCCTCTCATCCACTGAGCTAGTCATTTTGTCATAGAAGGCTTCAGATAAGCCAAGCATGATTTGTCCTTTGTAAATCCTGCTGACTACTCCAAACCACCATCTTACCCTTCATTGCTTGGAAATGTCTTCCAGGAAGATTTGCTCCTTCACTTTCCCAAGGACTGAGGTGACCTTGACTGGCCTGTAGTGCCCCAGACCCTCCTTCTTGCCCTTCCTGAAGATAGGTCCTGAGGAACCTCCTCCAAGCTCCATGACCTTTCAAATATCATTGAGAGTGGTGTCACAGTGACACTGGCCAGCTCCATCAATCAGTACCTGTGGATACATGCTGTTAAATCCCATAGGCCTGTAAATGTGAAACTGCTTCTGTTTTCTAGAGAAGGCCTTATCTACATCTTCCTGCTCAGGTAGTCTGTAGCAGATTCCCATAAAATACCACCCACATAGGTTCAACCACAAATCCTGACCCATAAGCTTCCAACTGGCTCATCAACCTATCCCAAGGCCAAGCTGCATGCGTTCTCTCACAAATGCTCTCTCACATAAAGGATGACTCTCCATTTTGCCTTGCTGATCTGCTCGTTGTAAAGAGCCAGTATCCATTCATTGCTGCACTCCAGTTGTGTGAGCTATTCCACCTCGCTGCTGTGATCCCACTGAAATTGTCACCCTGCAACTGCACACAGGTTTCTAACTCTTCCTCCTGGTTATTCTCTGTGCTATGTGTGTTAGTACACAGGCACTTCAGAGTTTCACCCGCTCATACTGATTGCACAGAAAATGCATGAGAGCTGCCTTCTTCTTGCTATTCCTTCAACACTTTATTTATACGCATGCACTTGAGATGATCCCCCTTCAATCTTGTTCAGCTGATCACCAGATCTCTCCTGTCCCCATCACTCAACATCCATTGCTTGTCATCCATGCAGCACTTGGTCACTTGATGACTGATCTCCCTTCCTGTCATTCGTAGTTTAAAGCTCTCCTCACAAGGTTGACCATCCTGTTGGCAAAGATGTTTTTGCCTCACTTTGTCAGGTGGATCCCATCTATTCCCAGCAGTCCTCAGTCCTCAGAGCATCCCATGGTCATAAAAACCAAATTCCTGTTGTTGACACCAGCTGTTGTTGACATCAGTTGTTGGTCTGTAGGATCCGTCTACTCTTTGGAGTACACTTCATGGGATATTTTCTTGTCTTCCTTGTGCAGATTATTTCAGTAGTCCTTTCACACTAGAAGTGTTTTTTCCCTCATTCTATTTGTTATGAATATTCACAGATGATAACAAATCTGCACTAACTTACTGGCAGCCAGGAAGACATTTAATTTACTCATTTGCTTTTTGTTTCAGTTGCTAGCTTTGATAAAGTGGCCTGTTATGTTTGATACAGGACATGAATCAAAGCTACTTTCCCTCTTGTCTCCAAATACATTTAGTTCATTTCTTCCCTATGAGTTCCTAAGGGGTGCTGCATTTCCCTTCCTCCTCAAGCATATACCCTCTCCCAAACTCCAATTCTTGTCATCATTTGCATCCAGCATCCTTCCAGAATCCTTCATTTTCCTCAGTTTCTAGGTTCCTACTGGTCCATGTAACACACTGAAGAAACATAACCTCCATTGAACTCATAGATCTATTGATATAAAGAAAACTTCCATTAGGTCTCAGGAGGTTTCTCCTACTTGAGAAACTACAAAGTCACTTTTTCTCTGAGGATAAAACAAACTTTTGACAATGTGCTATAATTTAGTTTCTTGAAACCTGGTTCTGTTGCTATTCATTTATTCTCTCAAAGACAAAAACAGATTTCTGATAGAAATACCTAGTACTGAGTCAATCAGTACATAGTGCTGTCTTGAGTGTACTTCTGTGAATCTGAGCTGCTGCACACATAAAATTGGGATACCTTCTTTTCTCTTTTTTTCCTTTCCACTCCCTTGAACTCAGAGAAATCCTTGACTACCAGGCTGATGAAAATATTGGACAGGAAACGTTGTTACAATGAGTTGCAACCTACCTTCCTGAAGTAAATAGTATAAAAAATAATAAAATTGGTTTTCAAATTAATTATCAAGAAGTTTCTATACATCAGGAGGCAGGAAAATTCATAAAACCATTTTCATTTAGCTTCGACCATTACTTCTTCACTGTAAGCATAAGTGCAAAAGCATTCTACCATAAATTAAGAGAAAAAGGGGGAAAATTCATCACATATTCTTTATGGTCACATGAGGTGTCTTTTCTGTTCATCAAAGAGAAACACCAGGGAAACTGTTTCCCTGATAAGGAAACTTGTTTTGATGGCAAATAAGAAATCACTGTACAGCATGAGGCTTTTCAAAGTACCAGATGTCTAAGGTGATTTTGTAAATTATCAAAAAGTAACAAGAACACTGCATGGCAGTCGGTAAGCAGCAATTAAAGCTGACATACTGATTACAGGCAGAGAAGAAGGTTTTCTGCCTGCCAGATATGTTCTTTGGTTACTTGTGCAATACCAAGGAAAAAAGAAATAGAAAACCTATAGCTTCACTTCATAAATGAACTAGTAAAAAAGGGTCATTTCTAAGAACTAAATATAATGAATTTCAAATTCTAGAAGAAAGGTTTAATGGGCTTTCACTTATCCAGGTTTTATGTTCTGCACTTGCTGTAAGTGAATTCAAACTGCAGGAGCCTTTACAGGACAGTGGTTATTTAAACGTGTGATAAGTAACAGATGAATCAGCAGACTTAGATTCTTACCCTCCCTGGAACTCAATCTACTCTAACCTCTTTTATTAACAGAGAGTGAGGAAAAAAAGGAGAAGAACCTACTAGATTTTATGTCTTTAATTCAATACTGGAAATTGTCTTAACTCAGATCTGGGAATGAAGATCTTAAAAACTAGTGCCTGCTTGTGGTTTTTTTTAGTTTTGTTTTCTCTTTCATTTTGCCATTCATGTGTCTCACTAGGGACAGGGAGAGACAAAAACATGCAGGTTTCCCTGTTAACTGAGTATCCAGCACTTAGGTGTGTGTCACTTACAACTTGTTTTGGACACTACAAATTGTCACCTTGCTTTTCCTTCAAGTCTGTTTACCAGAAGTGGCCTCTGAACACTCATGTTCCACAGCTGTTACAAGGCACTATTGCAGCAGTTCTTACCTCATCAGCAAAATTTAATCCCTTTCAGGGAGTTGTTCTTTCCCTGGCATCCCCGCTTCCAGCCAGCTTAACCCCTTCTGCAGATGGGCTTTCTTGCCCTCCATGCCAGATCATTCCTTCATCACAAATTACCATTGCTGAGCAGCTGTAATTTGAATTTGCCCTTCAATTACCACCCTGCAAAGAGATCTTAGAAGCATAACAGATCTATGAAAATGTCAGCTCAGACCTTAGCAGTGGTCAAAAGCTAAACAGGATATCAAGGACTGCTTGAAAAAGGCTGGAGAGCAAAGCTGAGACATCCCAGTGCCACTGCATACATCTGGGACGCATCAGCTCCTTAAACGCTCCTTGCAATTTTCATCTCCTCCCATTTGGAAAGGGCTAGGGCAGAATGAAAAAACCTAGAAAGGACAATGAGGCTGCCCAAAGGTGGAGAACAGCCTCTGTCTGAAGAATCACTAGGGAGTTGGAGACTCACTGGAGCTGTGAAAAGGGCTCCTGGGAGAGAGGTTGTCACAGAGGGTTATCAAATCCTGGGTGGCACAGGGAGAGAAAACTGGGGTGGTTCTTCACTGTGTCTTTCAGGACACAAATTAAGAGGCAAGGAATGAATTAATGAAGCAAGTAGGAGATTCAAAACAGGGAGAGGCCGATTCTTCCTGCGGCGCACAGTTAAACTCTGGAATTTGTGGTGGATTCTGTAATGCACAGGAGTTGAAAGTGGAGCTGGATTTCACTGTTGTGATACTAAGCACAAAAGGGCTTGTGGGAAGGTGTATGCAGGAAATCTCACTCTGTGCTTTGTCTGTTCTTGCATTCTTTCCAAGGTGCCCATTACTAGCTACTGTTAGAGAGAAAACCAAACATGTTAGATCTTTGGTCCGATCCAATATAGCCATTTCTATCTTTTGGCTAAACAGTTGGTGAGACCATGCTCACAGATGGTAAAATCCTGTTTCGTTGACTTAAGCTAATACAAAGAAAATAAAGCACCAAGACCATAGTTTACATTGGGCTTATCAGTTTGCTGATTGCCACTGGCTTAAATTTTAATATTTGAAATAAAGTGATGAAGAATCATAGAATCATAGAATGGTTAGGGTTGGCAGAAACTATATTCCCATTCTTGACTCTTTTTTTTTTTTTTTTGTAAATCATAGAATCATAGAATGGTTAGGGTTGGAAGGGACCTCAAAAATCATCTAGTTCCAACCCCCCTCCCATGGGCAGGGAAACCCTCCACTACACCAGGTTGCCCAAAGCCTCAGCCAACCTGGCCTTTAACACTTCCAGGGATGGGGCATCTACAACTTCTCTGGGCAACCTGTTTCAGTGTCTCACCACCCTCTGAGTGAAAAATTTCTTCCTTATATCTAATCGAAATCTGCCCTCCTTCAGTTTAAATCCATTTCCCCTTGTCCTATCACTACACACCCTTGTAAAAAGTCTCTCTCCAGCTTTCCTGTAGGCCCCTTTTAAGTACTGGAAGGCTGTGACAAGATCACCCTGGAGCCTTCTCTTCTCCAGGCTGAACAGCCCCAACTCTCTCAGCCTGTCTTCATAGCAGAGGTGTTCCAGCCCTCGGATCATCTTTGTGGCCCTTCTCTGGACCCGCTCCAGCAGCTCCATGTCCTTCTTGTGCTGGGGACTCCAGAGCTGAATGCAGTATTCTAGGTGGGATCTCACAAGAGCAGAATAGAGGGGCAGAATCACCTCCCTCAACCTGCTGGCCACGCTTCTTTTGATGTAGGCCAGGATATGATTGGCTTTCTGCGTTGCCAGCACACATTGCCAGCTCATGTTGAGCTTCTCATCCACCAGCACTCCCAAGTCCTTTTCCTCAGGGCTGCTCTCAATCCATTCTCCATCCAGCCTGTACTTGTGCTTGGGATTGCCAAGACCCACAAGCAGGACCTTGCACTTGGCCTTGTTGAACTTCATGAGGTTCTCACAGGCCCACCTCTCCAGCCTGTCAAGGTCCCTCTGAATGGCATCCCTTCCCTCCAGCGCGTCTACAACACCACACAACTTGGTGCCATCTGCAGACTTGCTGAGGGTGCACTCGATCCCACTGTCAATGTCACCAACAAAGATGTTAAATAGCGCTGGCCCCTGTACTGACCCCTGAGGAACACCACTTGTCACTGGCCTCCACTTGGATATTGAACCGTTGACCACAACTCTTTGAGTGCAACCATCCAGCCAATTCCTTATCCGCCGAGTGGTCCATCCATCAAAACCATGTCTTTCCAGTTTAGAGACAAGGATGTCGTGTGGGACAGTATCAAATGCTTTGGATAAGTCCAGGTAGACGATGTCAGTTGCTCTTCCCCTATCCATCAATGCCGTAACCTCATCATAGAAGGCCACCAAATTAGTCAGGCAGGATTTGCCCTTAGTGAAGCCATGTTGGCTGTCACCAATCACCTCCTTGTTTTCTATGTGCCTTAGCATAGTTTCCAGGAGGATCTGCTCCATGATCTTGCCAGGCATAGAGGTGAGACTGACTGGCCTGTAGTTCCCTGGGTCTTCTTTTTTCCCCTTTTTGAAGATGGGGGCTACGTTTCCACTTTTCCAGTCATTGGGAACTTCACCAGACTGCCACAACTTCTGAAATATGATGGATAGTGGCTTAGCAACTTCATCTGCCTGTTTCCTCAGGACCCGCAGATGCAGCTCATCAGGTCCCGTGGACTTGTCCACCTTCAGGTTCTTTAGATGGTCTCGAATCTGACCTTGTCCTACAGTGGGCGGTTCTTCATTCTCCCAGTCCCTGCCTTTGCCTTCTGTGACTTGGGCTGTGCAGCTGGAGCTCTTGCCAGTGAAGACTGAGGCAAAGAAATCATTGAGAACCTCAGCCTTCTCCATATATTGGGTGGCCAGGTCCCCTGTTTCCTTCCGGAGAGGGCCTACATTTTCCCTAAATCAGCAAAACATTTTGTAAGAGCCCAAGTGCGATGGAAGCCAGGTACCCAGTATACCTTCAACCAGTTCAGACTAGAGCTGCACCAAGTGTCATACTCTGTCGGAGTCCACAAATAAGATGATTCAGAGGAGAAGGTAAGAAACTTTACACTAAGCGATTATGAAATAAAGTGCTGGTAAAAGAAAGTTCTTCCAAAGCTTCAGTAATCACAGCTTTGTTTGTGCTCTGAAGCATGAATGTCTATACACCATGTACATATAAACTGCTGGTTATAGGCACTTAAAGTAAATCTTTCTCCTCCCTGCCCTGACTAGTGCCTGTCACTAACACAAGTCATAAAATCAAATGGATTTATTGGTATTACTCTCCCAACCATGCTTGTGCAAGCACGTGTGACTGCTAAACGCTTTTGACACTCTGGTGAGCAGGGGTTAAGTGGTGACAGAAAACTTTAAAGAACTGAACTGTCAGATCCATATGGATGGGCCAGTTCCTCAACACCAAGGCAATTAATCAGAGGAGAGAGGCAGACAGCACAGTCCCTCCTCTTGTGGCACACCTCCTCCCTTTCTTATAAATACATCAATATCTGTGTGTGCATATTTAGATAGATATGTCTTTTTCTTACCTTTGCTTCTCAGTCTTATTTTTGTCACTGTTCATTCTCTACTGAATTAAACAAAAAAACCTAATTTTGAAAGCTTTTTCTGCTCATAACATCCTGCTTTTTTTGAGAACGTAAAAAACAAAATAGAATGACCTATTTTCTTAAAAATCAGAAGTGGGGGGATGGATGTGTAGGCAAAAGAGTATTTAAGGTGGCATGTAGCCCAGTGAAAAAGGCAAAACTCACATCCTGCAGGCTATATGAAGGGTTTTTGGACCTGCAGCTCTCAGAAACCTCATCTCATGTTTCATGCTAGGAACCTCTAGCACCTCTAGCAACCCAGCGTGTGGCAGCACCCTGCTCGAACAGTTCCGCAGTGTAGAGTCAGGAGGCAATCCTTCCTTTTGAAGAAAAAGTGTAAGAATAAATGTGGCAAACTGAAAATATTTCCTGTTGTGGGCTTTGCCTTACAAACTTAGACCACACTTACCAGTTTTATTTCCTTTCCTCTCCTCCTGAGGAAAGAGATGAATGCTTTAAAGCTCTTGCAGATGCAATTACTCTCACAGAACTGATAGGTTTAGGTTTTCTGAGGCAGCAGGGGACCCTGTCTGAAGACTTCCCTTGGCACAGGGGTATATCTACTAGGTTAAAATTAAGGATGTAAAGAACAGATCATCCTTCATGTCCATCCCTCAGCTGTCCCTCCTCTCCAGCCGCATTTCTGCTAGCTCATGCAAGGGAAGGAAGGCAGGAGGCTATGGGGAAGTGCCAGGGCTGGGCTGTGGCATCGTGCTGGGCTTACATCTGTAGTCTAACATTTAAAGGTAGCCCTTATAACTTTTTAACATAGCCTGGGTTGGTACCTGTTGGAGATCAAGAACCTATAATCAGCTCCCTGCTGGCTGCTCTTCCCTCTTTCACTTAAGCTCTCCAGTGGAGACTCAGCCTTTATGTTTAAAGATGAATCTAGAAAGACCACTCTTGGTCTTTCATAATTAAAGGCTGCATTTACAAAGCCAGTTTAGAGAAAGTTGTTCCTTATGTCATGCTGTTCTTTTTAATTTTGTGGGAGAAGGTAAGTGAACAACAATAATTACACTTTCATTGCTTTCAGAAGTGACTAGAGCTTTAACATGGACTTTGCAGAATATACCGTATCCCTGACAGGAATTATAGCCTCTGGTGCTTATTCCTGGTGATAGTGCCTAATGATATCTGTGTTTTACCTGCAGATGGTGCTGGAGGACGTACACTGGCTCTAGCCCGTCACGAACTAGCAAAACTGCAGGTGAGGTAACCCAGAGAAGAAAAAACCCTCTATTCCATACGTATTGAAATTCAGGCAGAAGAAAAAGCTCAAGAATGTTGTGTCCCCACTCTCCTTGCTCCTAACTGTGTGATAATTACTGCAGAAAATAATTATTGCAATTGCATTTTAAATTTAATTCTCAAAGCCAGGACAAACTCAAAGAAATAAGTTGAGATGTTTTCGTTTATTACAAAGTAAATCACCTTAACATACTGATAAAATGAGGTTGTAATTTTATGCATTTTTATAATGGTAAACCAAGTCACACAGCAAAACTACACCCTTAGTCAGTTTTTCATGCTACCATACGACTATTTGAAATATTACATGATGTAGGAGGGTAGCAAAAGAAAACAATTTCCAGAAACATAATGTTGAGATCATGTGAGAGCTGATGGAATAAATACATCATGGAAAAAAGAAAGCATAAAGCAGCATAAAGCCAGGGTAAAGTCTAGTTCAAGATATAAGTCTATATGTAATATATAGATTAGATATAAGGAAGAAATTTTTCACTCAGAGGGTGGTGAGGCTCTGGAACAGGTTGCCCAAAGAAGTTGTAGATGCCCCATCCCTCAAAGTGTTCAAGGCCAGGTTGGCTGAGGCTTTGGGCAACCTGGTGTAGTGGAGGGTTTCCCTGCCCATGGCAGGGGGGTTGGAACTAGATGATCTTTGAGGTCCCTTCCAACCCTAACCATTCTATGTCATTCACAGTAATTATTAGTATACTCGATTTTTAGTTTATCTGTATTCTTGTGAAACATTAAGGGTTCCAGTGCAGTAAAAAGTGATGAGAAAACTGCCATTCACCTCCGGGTTCAGGAATGTCATGCCAAAATTATAAAAGCAATAGACTGGTCAAAAAAAAAAAACCAATCAAAAAAACAAAAGGTTAAAAAAAAAACAACCTACATGTAACACTTGTGTACAAAGTGATCAGTGCTCCTAAGCTGTGAAATATTTCGTGACAATTAAAGTGACATTGCTAAGTAAAGAGAGCAGTTATGGTCTGATACTGCGATGTGAGCCATTACACAGCGATGACATGAAACACACTTTGGTTTAGGTCATGCTATGGGAGTATGTACAAAGTGCAAAATAGGTGAGTGAGCTGCAAATAATCAAATTTATACTGCAAACAACACATCATTTGATTTTAAACAAAGAGAAAAAATGTAAATACACACAGAGCAGCCTAATAAAGGACATTCTGTAGCCACCAATTACAGATTTTCTCAGGAACTTTTTGCAGCTTTACTGTTTTTAACATACACCAAAGAATCATGCACAGAACTACTGTCAGTCTCTTCAATGTGTTTCATTTCACTAAGCAGATACCAAAAATTAGAATATATGCCTCTCCCAAAATAGGTAGCAACTTAAGAGGTTATAATTTACCTGCTCCAGGGCATCTGTCTAATTCTCTCACTTACACAAGGAGAGGCTCTAAAGCACTGGTGTTCATCCAGAGAAATGGGCATTGAATGGACATTGAACATGGCATTTACTCATGGAGGAGAGGGATCAAGCAGTACTGTAGGGTAACGCACAGTTGTAGAGAAACATGGCAGCATCCCAAACACTTGCTTTAGAGCAGAGGGAGCATGTACTCATTTTGGAGCCGGCACACAGACTGTCCTGGGCCAGACAATAAAATCTGACCTTGATGCTGAGCGAGGATGACATATCCCCTCTCCTTCTCCTTACAGATCAGATACATGAGCCAGTTTTTAGGCTATGTTAAAGACTGACACAGAAATCTCCGCACCAGTGAAGGTCCTGTCTCTGGGCGTGCTGCCAGCGCCAAATCCACCCTGCTCCCGGGCCACCACCTCACTTGTGAGGCTGCAAAGGCTGAGGTCTATTCAGGCACAGAGATGGCAGCCTCCTCATGCACAAACGTATGTTTTGTTATTTTTTTTGTCCAGACAAAATGGTTGGACATGAGAAGGATTATTCACAGCCCTCCAAGCGTGGTATTTCTGCAATGTGACAACAAGAGTGTGTGAGATGTGTTTGAGTGGCCGGTCTGAGAGTGTGTCTTGAACTGCAAGGCTTTCTGGGGCCATGTCTAAGGACACTCAGAGGTAAGTTAGTCAAACCTAGCTTAGTTTCATCTATGCTATGAGGTGCACATGATAGCATAGTAAACAATCCTTTGATATACCAGCTGCTGGACAAATCCTGGGCTTTCTGTCCGGGAGAGCCAGCAGATACGGTCCAAAAACAACCACGGAGAGAGCCAGTAGCTCTGCAGCACCACACCAGTTCTCTCCTGCCCTATTTCATTCAGTAATGCAGATGCCACCATAGTGTAACTGGTGGCTTCTATTTACCTGTTTATTTCTATTTCTAGTTACCAGGCCCTTGTGATATTCAACACAGTGAAAAGCACATTGGTTACTATGAAATTCAATTAAAATTTTAATGGATTTTTTCAAATGTTTTCAGTGCAGATTTTCAACTTAAAACAAAAGAATAGGGTCTTTTTCAAATTTTGTTTGCAAATGGATTTGGTAGAAAACTGTCTTGAATAATTTTAAAACTTTTTCAACCACATCTTTCATTATAAAAGTGAAGACATTTAAAGCAGAGGTCAAACGCTCTGGCAGGTCTGGATCCTGACAAATCCATCACTATGGAAATAAAAAAGAAGTTAAAATACAGGGAGAGGTGAAATATGTTTAGTCACTATAGACCCTGCCTCTGCTAATAACATAAATAAGGAAATAATTTCTGAGGTAAGGCTGCCAGTTGAAACTTCATTCACTATTCATGAAATGTGGCAGCAGACACATGTTCCAGTTCTATGCTGTGAATGATTGAACACCCATGGATTTGCAGGGCCATCACATGCTGCCATGTACACAATTCGCCCTTCCCTCTGGACAAACCCTGGTAGTACACAGTCATAATTGGATGGTGCCTGTTGTGCTTCAGCTTGAACTCTGAATTTCACTTTGTGGCTTTCTCAGTCATTTGATTTAATTTAAGCATCATTTTTCTGTTTCTTAATTGACTTCACACTTAATGGCAAAATTTAAAGGAAAATGAGGGAGATGGGGCTGTGCTATTATCATACCACTGTATCAGAGGCCCTTCCAGGCACATTATCACACCAGTAGTGCTGCTGAGATCTGGTAGTGTCATTAAGCACAAAATGTATGAAGTTCTAGTATGATATTATGAATCTGCATCTTATTCAATTAAAATCTTAAAACTGTAACATCATCATTTGCCAGACATGACAACACAACCATGACAGGAAATTAATTTACAGAACTTTTGCAGATGAAGTTCCTCAACAAAACTGAGAACAGAGGAAACTTATCTCCATTATAGCCTCCTTATTTCAAAAAAAAGGACTGGTTTTCTCTGGACATTTTTTGCTTGTGAGAAGCCATTTGACATTTTCAGGCATCTCTTATTTTTTGTGATGGGCAATGACAGATTAGGCTGAATACTTGCTGTTGACCTGAAAATGTAAGGTTGTACTATCAAAATATGCACTGCTTTCCTGAGTCAGTCTCCTTGGCTATGAGTTAATAACCTGTGTTCTTTCTCATTCACTTATTTCCAAAGTCCAGGGGAAGTTATCCTTATACAAAGTGCCTTTGATTTGGACAGTTTCCAGAGCAAATACCAAAAGTGATCAGAGCCTTTGAAAACATGATGGATGCAAGCACCTTGCAAGAATTAGGGTTATTTAGTCCAGAGAAGAAAAGACTGAAAGGAGACACGATAACAGTCTTTAAGTATGTAAACACTTGCTGAAAAGCGGAATGAAATAAACAATTCTTTATGTCAACTGAGGATACAAGGAGCAATGTGCTTAAACGTTGACAACTGAGGTATAGGTTAAATATTATGAAAAGCTTTCTAACAACAGGGAAAGGGAAGCAATGGACAAGATTGCCTGAAGAGGTGGACCCTTTATTAATAGAGGGGTTTTGAACGGCCTGATCAAATATCTCCCAGGGATTGTTGATGTCGGTCTGATTGCCTTGGGCACCAAGATGGGTCAGATGTCTCTTCATGCACTTTCTGGCTACAGTTTCTGTGATTCTATAGAGAAGAAGAGAGTAAATTCTTTTTGTAAGCTTAATCAATTCACTGGATGAAGATATCTGGGATGTATAGTGTTGAACTTGGTTTAATGCCAGCAAGTTGAAACAGCCATGCAGTTGCATGAACCTTTTTTCTATTCTTGTTTCCTTTATATTCTTGACTCAGGCTATCTGTGTATCTCTAATCAAGTTGTTAATGATCCACAGTGCCTGTTCTGCTCTTTATGGCACATTTCTGTTGGAATGGCATTAAGTTTTACACTTAACACTGGCTTTCCGGTATAGAAATTAAATATTCTTATGATCTTTGATACTTTTGATACTTGATTCATTAATCTACTTTTTATTCAATTCTTTCCTAGCCCAAATGCAATTTAAAAAGAACAGGTATTTTTCATGGTACTTTCTTATTAGTGTCTCCTAGCAACATAACATCCTCTCAAACAGACTCTGATCATCTCGCAAAATCCACATCATCTCTGGAGTTATACTGAACATTTCAGAAAAAAAAGTCTTTACTAACTCCAATCTTCTAGAAACACAAATCTCAAATCACATGCAAAATAAAAATGTAGCTTGTTGATCCTTCGATGAAAGGGAAGTTAAAGAAGCACTCCGATCCACAAACTGAAAATTTTACTTTATCATACTATGTCTCAACCACTCATAACGCTAAACAGAAATGCCTACAAACCTGAGGGACCTGTGAAAAATGGAACTGAAATTAAACAAAGAGATTAGGGCCTGGAGATTAAGATCTCATAGTAAATCCTACAGTATGATATGTAGAGTTGTGGAGCATCACGCTGCTGTGAGGATGCCATGGAGGTTTCTGTCCTCCAGCCAAAGAAACATTCATTATTGTTCAGCGGTCTTCAAAGCCCAGAGCTCCTCTGGAAGCTATACTTTGAGGGTGTGCTCTGTTAAGGAATGCACCCACAGGTGCAAAGTGGGTCTGGTGATGCAGACATCTGTCAGGAGAACTAACAGACTGAAGTGCACTAGTTTGCCATCCAAAGCTGGCAAGAACTGGCAGACCTCCCTTTTTTTCTCTTCAACAGACACATTTGTAGCTGCCTGTTGTGGTTCAGCCCAGCCAGCAGCTAAGCCACCACACAGCCACTTGCTCACTCCTCCTCCCTAGCAGCGGGATGAGAGGAGAAAAGTGTAACAAATGGCCTGAGGGTCAAGACAAGAACAAGGTGGAATCGCCCACCAACCATGATCCCAGGGAAAACAGACTCAGATTGGGGACAAATTGATTTAATTTGTTAACAGTTCATTTAGAGAGGACAACAAGAAACAAAGTCAGATCTTAAAAAACCTTCCCTGACTCCTCCTACCCCTCCCTTCTTCCAAGCTCTACTTCCTCCCCCACTGGTGCGGGGTGACAGGAAATAAGGGGGTGCGGGAGGAGGGTGTTGCAGGTCAGTTCATCACACGTTGTTTCTGCTGCTTCTTTCTTAAAAGGGGGAGGACTCCTTACACTCGTCCCCAGCTCCAATGTGTCCTGTCTTCACGAGACATAGTCCACAGACTTCTCCAACGTGAGTCCTCCCCTCAGGATGCAATCCTTACCCATCAGATTGTTCCAGTGCAGGCTTTTCCCACGGAGTCACGGCTTCTTAGGATCCCTTCCCACTGACTGCAGATGCATCTCTGCTCCATCATCAGTCTCTAGCAGTGTAGAGTCCTTTCGCATGGGAGACAGTCCTCTACGAACTCCTTCAGTCACGGCATCTCTGCTCCAGCATGGAGTTCTCCACGGGCTGTGGGTGGATCTCTGCTCCACTGTTAATCTCCACGGGCTGCAGGGGGGCCACCTGCCGTCTCACCATAGGCTGCAGGGGAACCTCAGCTCTGGCACACCTCCTCCCACTCCTGGTGTCTGCGTGGCTGTTTCTCTCAGATCTCAGTTCTCTCTCTGCTGCAGTCACACTGGCCCAACTGGCCAAATGAACCTCGGCTGTCCTGGCAGGATGAACTCCATCCAGCAGGCTCCCTGGGAGCGAGGTGCTTTGGAGTGCTCGAAGCACGCCCCCACGGCCATCTCCAGTTGAGTGGTGGTGGCCCAGCACGGACAGGCGTCTGCCCAGAAGGTCTGGTGGCCAGCCCCTCGCCTCCACCCTCTCTTCACTGTAGGTCCAGCCCCCATTCTCGTTCCTTTGTCTCCTTCTTAAATACGGCATTTGGAGAGGTGCTGATTGGGTCAGCCCTGGCCAGAGGGATGAAGGGGTCCGATCAGGCCAGAGGTCTGTCCGACCAGTTTAGGAGTGAGGGAAGATTCTCGCATCTCCTTACAGGGGCTATCTCTGTGGCCCCTCCACTACTACCAATACCCCACCACACAAACCCAGCACACTGCCACTCTTTTGAGTCTAAGAAAGCTGAAGAGGAGCAGAGGAGAGTAGTTGAAACATCAGACAAGGTCAGTTAGGAACAGAACCAGTACTGGTGTCCATGACGGGGGTGGCTCACAGTTGAGCCTCACTAGACTGAGGAATGATTCCTGCTCTTCTCCAAAGATGGTCTCAGGAGAAAGAGGGTTTGGACTGGGAGAAAGACTGACAGCTCCATTTAAAGTCTTTGAGGTCTCCTGCTCTATCTTCTGCGATGTGTCTTGTCAAAGCACATCAAAGCAAAGGTAGGCAGCACGGTCGCCATTGGTAAGAGAAAATCGCCAGGGACCACAGGATGGAGCCTTGCCTGCACAGATGTTGAAGGCACACTGCAGGAACACATTGCACTGTGTGTAGACCATGGGTTTTGTGCTAGAGAGGCCTGTGAGCAGGCACCAAGACTTGTGGGATTTAGGGTGCTGGCACTCGCCCCAAGCTTTGAGTAGTGTGTCTTCTGCTCTAGAGACGGTGCTGGTCCTCGGCAGTGGAGACACAAACAGCACAGCACCGTTTCATTCATGGGTCAGGGACTGCTCCTGGGGCAGATGCTTTTGGCGATGTCAATATGGCCATTGTCTCCATAGCTTACACAGAATGGGCCAGCTGGCCTGCAAAACAGTCTGAAAATTATCTTTTCTCAGGTTTTAGGGAAGGATTACAGAAGGTAAGGAAGAGCTTTGTCTGGAAGGAGAGTGGAAAAACTGAGATTACCACCAGCAGTTCTTGGGAGATCTGGGAGTTATTCTAAATTAATGTTGAATTTGGGCAGTAACTTCAGCCAAAAAATGACAAGAGAAATAAATGCAGCAACATTTGTGAGGTTAGGAAGTATCTTTTCTCTGAGCAATAGATGCAGCTGGAAAAAAATAGGCAAAGCTCATCTACCTGGATTTTCGTCTGTTGTTTTCCAATCCTATCAATCGGCTGAGCATATGACATCGTGGCCACAGTTCTGGAGAATTTTGCAACATCTGAATACTTTATGGATGTCATGGCTGCAAATCTGTCTTCCCTTTCACACTGCTGATGAAGAACAGAGATGTTTGTAGTCATCACACCTATTGCATGCCATTAAAAGATTCCAAAAATATGGATCAAGGAAAGTTTACTAAAAGTGAACAAGTATGTTTCAATTATCAGAGCTGGAAGCCTCTTGCAAGTGTGAAGAAAGCTTTCATAACTCATTAGATAGATACTGGAAGTAAGAGTAACTCATGTGCCTCATCAGCCCTGGGGCTCTCTTTTTCTTTTCCAGTGAACTTACACTTTAAACATTTTTAATGCATGAAGTGTCCTTCAGCATAATCCACAGGAACACACTGGGTGGTGGAATTCAACCTATCCTTTGGATTGTGAGGTAAATATTTTCATAACTAATTAATATTCTGAAGTACTTCTTCCTGCATGTGTTGATTTCTACAGCTTGTTACTAAAACAAACAAATGGTACTTAATTACAGTTACAAGATGTTATATTTGGGTGCCTATGGTTTCTGTCATGATTTAACTGCTGTTGTTTGGACAACACCTCTTCAGATATACATCCTCTCCAAGGATGTAGTCTCCCAGACTACAGCTCAGACCATCGAGCAGTGCATTACAGACGCTGTTTAAACTGTGGTGAGGTTTACTCCTATGCAGAGAATCCCCCTCAGGGGGTCTTTTCACCTTTCCAGAAATCCCCAATTCAGACAGAGTTGATCTGAGCTTGCTGATCAGGAAATACATTTGAAATTAAATAACTGATGCCAAGCAGAGAACTTGGAATCAAAGACTTTTTACCGCTTTATCTGGATGACAAGAGATTTGAAGGGGTTTGGGGAAAAAAAAAAAAAAAAGTAAAATTCTTTCAAAGGTTTTTTTTCTCTTTTTTGGCATTTTTTTTTGTTTCTACTTTTTGTTTACTTGTGGTGGGTTTTTCCCTCTAAAGTATTCACTGTGCAGATTCATGTAAGGATTCAAAGAAAAAGAGCTGTCAAATCATCCAATCCACCCCATTCATAGGGCAAACCTGACACTGTATCATCAGCAAACAATGCCTATCACCCAGTGAAAGGCAAAGTAGCAGAGTCCTGGGCAGTCTTTGCTCCTGGAGCCAGAGGGCAGCTGTTACACAGGGCAGGGAAGGGCAGCCTGCCTCTCCTCACAGGCTCCGGTTCATCTGTAAGTGGGAATCCTCAGGCTTTGCTGCACAGAGAATCACTGCTGCAGCTTGCTGTGCTTTCCAAACAGTCATGATTACTCTCTTCTGTAAGGCAGAATATGCATTTTTAATTCTTGGCTTCTTGCCTAAAGAACCGAAGTAGAATGAGAAACTTCCTTTTAACACATCCAAGTGATGTTTCAGGCTCCACACCTGTTACAAGTCCCCCATTTCAGGGGATTAATGACTAACAATTTGGTCATTAATATTGACAGTAGCCTTGCATCAATCACATCATGAAGGCAACACCATTTCTAAAGAGTTTCTGAAGAAGCTGTTACATACTCTAAAGTAAATGTGAAGTTTTCCTTGTGCACATGTGCAGTCAATATTGCCTCTTTTTCTTTCCCTAAATGCTGACACACAAGTGTCTTCCAAGTCATGTCCTTGCCCAGCTCCTGCCCAACATGCACACAAACACTGTGTCATCAGGGCTTGTCCACTGAGCCTGTAATCCCAGACACTTCTTCAAGCAAATCTTCATTTTAATACTTCTCAGTTCCACATCTGCATCCGAATTTTCTGGTGCAGAAATCTCCTAACAACCGTTTTTTTAACTCTTTCATCCTCAACCTGGTTCTATGGAGTTGATGGAAGAAAATCCACTTGACTTTTCTCTGTAAGGTAGGGGGCATGCAGAAAGGAAGAAGAAATAGGATTTGCATCAAGCAATCACTTATTTTAAATCAAATTGTAAAAACTATGATTGATTGCATCTCCCGCTGCTGTTATTTTTGTAGTGTTTATGCTGTAGCTGTGTCAACAGGTTAATGTTGTCAAGAAAAGCGTCTGGTCATTAAAAAGTTGCAGACTCATTCCTCGAAGATCTAAAAATCATTGAGCCCCAGATCAAAGGTGACAAATTTGCCCTTAGGTGAGACAGGGCTACATTTGTCAAGCTTTCAAATACCTGTCTCACAGTGTGTAGCCAGCTTACTTAGTATATGACTACCCTCGTTCACTTTGCTCCATGTTTCTGCCTTCAACTTTCTTCTGTTCCTGTTCTTTTAGCCTTAGGCAGCAAGCAAGACTCAATGTGCTGGGTAATGCATAAGATATGGGCCATCATCCCAACATAAAATGTACATAGCAGTGTGTGAATAATCAGAAGATGCTGTAGGGGTGAAGGGCCATAGCAGCTGTAGCACTTTTTTGATCTTGTCACTTTTGATCCAGTGTCATGGATCAGATCACACTGCCTGTGCATCACTTATGCCCTTCAGCGATGTTTTGCCTTTCTCATCCATTTTAAACAGTCCCTTGCCCTGCAGTCATGATTATTGAATAGGACTGCAGGGAAACTGAGGTGCTGCCACTGTAAGGCAAGATGCGAGGCAAGACAGACCAAAGAGGTGTCTTAGTTTTCCAGTGTCCTTGTAGATAGCTTTCTCTCTTTATACTTGGTTGATATCACTGGGAAAAAAAAAAACACTCAATGCAAATTTAAAGTGGAATTTGGTGTGGGTTTGTGGGTTATTTTTCTTCTAACCACAGACCAGAATGTTTAGGGCCAGGTAAAGCTTAGGAGCTTTATTTGTCTCTCCCCAGCAAACTCCGTAGGATCTCTGCTTTGCTGCGATCAAGCCTGTTTACTTGACAGTTTAGAATAAACTTAGAATCAATATCTTTATTGTGTCATGTGGAAATGTATATATGTGTTTGATAAATCCTGGCATTTACAGCAACGTGAGAGACATAAATACAGTGCTTTGAACTTTTGGGGAATTGGTTTTAGAGATAATATATTTCATACAACAGGGACACTATCGATAACAGAGAGACTCAACTAACGGACAATGTACCAGGAAGTCAAAAAGGTACCTTCCTTAAACTACCCAAAAAATGAGTATGATGATTCTTCCAGATGCAGTGTTAGTGAGACAAGCACAGCATTTGAGTAGCAGAGGTTGCTATTTGACCACTTATAGCAATTATCAGCCTCCCCACAATGATCACCTAATATTCCTGTAAGTAAACCACAATTGTATCTGATTTTGTGTTCAGCCAGCCTATAAGACTGTTCCATGATTACAGTATACTTTTAGCCTCATTTTGAACAACTGCTTTCTAATTCTAGCACAACTTCTAAGAATACAGTAACATTTTGACAGTGGTACATTTTCCCAAGGCTGTTACCCAAGGGTAACAAAACTTAAAGGTCAACTTTCTGTCTCACCGTGAATTTAAATTTCAGCTGTAACTAATTAACATTTAGTTTTTCTGGCCGATTCCAAGTCTTACAAGCCACTGATACCTTAGACAGAACTATTTTGCCAAACAACAAAAATGGAATAATTTTCAAAAGGTATGCAAGGGTTTTCCAATTGCTATGGGAGATTTTTTTTAAACCTGTTAGATTCAGCATTTGTCAGGAGGAAAAAGTGCAGCACCAAGTCCTCTGTGTGTGGCAGAGCTCTGCAGTTTGATGCTCTCTGGAGCAGAAAGAAGCTAATTCTTAGCTCAGAGCAGTTTGAGGTGACTTGTGGTGACCACTCCAGATGGGTTTGCTCTGCAGCAAGGCACTGATTATAAGCCAATTTACAAACCCTAGCCAGTGGATTTCAACTCATGTCCCTGTATGTGACACTGATAGACAGAGCAGAAGGGGAAAATTCCTATATGCCCTTTCTTCCCCCAGAGCTTCAGCGAAGAGAGGAGCCTGTGACAGATGTATGCTCAGGTCCCTTTGGGCAGAGAGGAGGGAAGACAAATGAACAGGTCTGAAGCATAGTTGTTTAGCCTGTGTTCAGGTCTGAACACAATTGTTTAGCTTGTGGTATGCTGCCACATTTTAGAGACATCTCTGCCAAAAAAGAAGCTATATCATAAAGTAAGAGTTTGTAATGAAAACAGTGTACAGGAATATATGTGAACTATCTCTGTGTAAACATGCTCTCAACTTCAGAGCGCAAACACTAAAGAGCAGCAGAAGGCTTTGTGTGTTAAGAGTTTGAAGCAAAGGTGTGGGAAGCAATAAAACTGCTTAAAAGTCTCTCTTTAGCTAACAGCTAGTTCAGTTTCCCATGCTATGCACACTTACTTCAGAGCAGATGACATGACAAAAGCTGCTAGAACGGCTAGTGGAGCAAGTAGGGTCCAGGGGGACCTGGCAGAGCCAGGACTGCTACAAGGCACAGTCAGAAAGGTGAGGAGTAACTAAGGGAAAAAGATCAAACCAACTGGTCAGCTTGAATTAGGCCTTGCTATGCTATGAGGTGTGAAAGTCTTCACCAGTCAGTGAAGATTACTATGGGACAGAGGAACTTCTCCCTGAAGAAACCTGTGAATCATTATTTGCATAGATAAACTTGGTTGCTAGCTGGGGCCAACCCACCACAGAAAACCTAAGCGGTTAACTTAGACTAGCAGTGTAACTGCTAGAAGGCTGAAGTCTGGATGACTCGCACCCAAAACATGCTCTACAAAAGCTTCACCATAACTCAAGAGTAGCTGCCACTGAATTCTTCTGCCTATAAAGCAGTTATGGGGTCCGGTGTGCTGGCAAAGTGCATTAGGTAACTATGCAAACTGTAAGCTGTTTAGAAGCTTAGATGTGATGAAAATTAACCAGTGGCAACTTTCATTATCACGTTCTGTAAGTAATGCAAGGGAAATAGCTAATCAGATTGCAAGCATCTTCAAAATAAAAGGAAGTGACCTGAAAATGGAAATTATAACCTTGCAAACCTTGATGGTACAATTAAAGACTGGCTCAGCCAGACTATTGATCATTACTAGCTGAAAGTTGAAACACATTTTTTGACTGCAGATGGACTTTCAGCTATGAAAAAAAATCAAATCCAATTTAAGGTCAAACTCTTGAGATCAAGATGGCAGGGACATGTTTACACGCTAGACCTGTAAAAGGCCTTTTAACAAGCTTTTGTGTGATTTAAAGAGCCATTGTATAACACTTTCAGTTTTCCACCTTTCCCAAATAGGTTTTCTTTTTTCAAGGGAAGAGGGGGGTGGTTAATGAAGGAGTTTTAATGCGGGTTATATCATGTATAACTGTTCATTAGATGCCTTGGACTCCTTCTTCTTCTGGCAGAAATAATAATGTCGAACATTAATTATTCCACAGTGTATCAAGCATGTGTGTACTGCTTAGAGCAAAACTCAATTCTCTCAAATTAACAGGCAAAAAAACCAAAACAACCTCAACCCAAACAAACAACAACAAAAATATGCAACCACTAAACTGCAAGAGTAAAGAAAATAGAGGCAAAAATACATTATGCTTAGGACATACGTGAAATGATAGAGAAGTATAAGAAATATATAAACGACAAATGATGTTTTTTAAAACAACAGAGCTAAACCAGAATTTCCCTAAACTAAGAAATGTTTTCTGGAAATATAGTGTAAAGATAGTCCTTGAGATCAGGCTTTTGCCTGGGCAACATTCCTTCCTATCTCTAGGTCAGCCTCATCTGCCAAAAATAGGACTGTCTACTCTGAGGTCCCAGACCAGACTGGCTCTTTGGAGGCCAGGACAACTTTGAGACTCCTAAACTGTGTTATCCACTGAACTTCAGTTGGCAACTGCTTGAGCAATTGCTCAAAGAGAATCCCACACAGACAGAATGAGGAAACAATAGATGAAGTTAAGTCCACCATTAGAAAGTGAGTATTTCTCTGTAAATATTCTCTAGAGTTGATCTATTCACTAGGCAGCATGAGATGAGGAAACCGTGATATCTTGTCTGGATCTTTAGCAAGATTTGAACCTAGAATGTCCTACATCACAGCCCAGGTCTCCAATACTAAGGCTAAAAGCAAACACATTACATCACAGGAATAGCTTTCCTCAGTGAAAAAGTCACTACAAGTGGACAAGCCCTAATCTCTCCAGGGAAACGCTGTATCTGTATCAGCCAGTTTATGGATAACAGTCTGCATAAGCAAAATTCAAAGATTTAGATCTTTAGAACAGAGACCATAATCCTTAACTGTTGGCACATGTAGTTGAAAGTCTTGGTACTCTTTGCATTTTGCAAACATTAAAAAGGAAAAAAAAGAAGCTTCTTTATTAAAAATATAAAAACATAAATATCTGTTGCAACATATGGAAGGTGAAATAGAGTTTTTTAACTTGATTTATCTCAGTCATTTATTTTGTGACATCCAGTGGGAAAGGCAGTAAACTGGACATGTTTTTTATTTTCCTTTGAAGCCATTTTCATTCCACACAATTTCTTCCAGCTCCCATTTAAGGTTCAAAGGATCCCCTTGGTACTGTCAAGGATTTAGAAAATATAATGTTCCTAGAGATAATTTTTATTCAGGTGGTTGCAAAATTACTGCCTCTACATGGATTTTCACAAAGACTGTTTTCAATACAACTTATCTGCAGTATCTGACCTGAACAGCCCAAGCAATATCAGGAAAAACTTCATTCTTTTCTTATCAAGCTTCAAGAGCTTTTAGAGATGACAGCAAATATGCAACTAGGTTCTCTCTATGGCTCTCAGAGATTCCTGATCAGGAAACAAATCTGTTCAGTTTGTATTCATATATAAATACAAATCCGATCCCAAACCAAGCAGAATACTAATTAGCAGAACTGTACTTGAGTACAGTTACTAGGAAATGCACATCAGGAAAACAGAATGTGTTCTGGAAAGTGTCTTTTTTTTTTATGTCTGCTTTCTGAAACTCATCTTTGAAATTTTATCAAAATATTTTTAAATGTCACACTCCTAAAGCCAGCACATATGATAGAGAAAATTACGTATAGAAACAAAAATAAATAGGAAAGCAAGTGTTATTCCCTAGAAGGCAATGTGTAAAGCTCATATTCGGTTGTTAAAAGTTATACCTGTACTTCCTTCTTACTCCCAGCACAAAGTAGTCTTTTTTTTAGACTGTGAGAATTGACTGAGGGAAAATTGAGTCATTAAAAAAAAAAATAAATTCCTGACTTAAAAACTTCCATTATAGAAAAAAAAAAAAAAGCCATATCTTTTGTTAAGCTGTGCATGCATTTGGAGTTAATTTGCTTAAGAAAAGATGGCTTGATGGATCAAGGGAAAAGGGTTTTACTAGATATGGCTAAATCAGTAGAATAGTAATCTGAATATAGTGAAGCATCTTTAATTGTACTGTACTGTGTACACTAAATCTGTTCCTACAGCAGTTTTATTACTTTAAAATGTACTTGTTCAAGACGACTTCACTGTAAGTGAAAAATTGCTATGAAAGTCCTCAGAAAAGGGGACTTCATGAACAATATTTATTCTTTCAAAAGGAGGCTGGAATATTTTAATAAATGTTTTAGTTTTAAGTAACTCTGTCAACATGCAAAATATTGTCTATATATTTCTTCCCTGTAAATTTTCCCAAAGAAAAAAGTAAGTATTCGACATCAAGTTTTGACTTAAGAGTCTCTGATCTCTCTTTTTTCCACATTTTTTGTAGTGCTTAGGATTCTTATAAAGTATAAATCACAGTTATCTCAACAAAGTGAGACAACTGATGCCATTTTGTATTCTGTAAGCTTTTGGTCCTTGGCTGACTACTTATGCTTCTTTTTTATCTTCAGATGTATTTTTTTCTTTGGTGTGTGGGTTTCATTACATTATTGGTTCACTTGGAAAACTGTAAAGGTCCCCATACTCAACATTATTTTCCAAACCAATTCAACCTTCCCTATGTGCTGTAACAGAATTATATCCTTTCTCAGTAGCCCAGCATCTTTTATTATGAGAAAAAGTACATTTTCAAGGTACTTAACCTGGGATAAAAGACTAGAGGTGAGAGGACAGAATGTAATTTTTAGCACAAATTATTCAAAAGAGTTTAATCCCTGAAGTTTAACTTGATATCTGAAACTCCATTGCTGTTAATAAGTTTTCAATTCAAGTTTAAAATGCAAGCCTTTATTTAAAATTATGTTTTCCATAACCTGAATAAACTGTCTGTTTTCCCTTTCCCCTTCCTTTTTTTGGTCTGAGGCAGAATGAGGCTGAAAAATACTACATCACGTCTGTGTCACAACGGTGTATGCCAGTCAGGTAGCTCATACAGGTAATCTCTCGCCTGTTTAAATCTTACAGAAAATGTAGGTCTTCTTACTCCTCCAAGGAATGAGTCAGTTGAATAATTGTACATATATGACAGCATCTGAACCCCACTTCCTGCATCTTCTTTGCACAACCTAACCTTAAGGAGCCTGCAGCCCAAGCAGACAAGGCAGTCCACTGTCCTGCATCAAAGCCTCAGCAACAACAATTTCAACTCCTGGGATATAGAACAGCAATGCTGGAAGTCAAAGATTACTCCATTTCAGTTATGAGTTTTCAGAAAAAAAAAAAAACACCCAACAAAAAGTGTAATTCAGAGCTGATAGAAAGAAAGCAGGGGGGCATTATATGCCTAATATTGCTCTGAAAACTGAACTGAGATGCATTTGAGCTATAATGTAAAATCTTTAAACATCATAATTGTGTATAAAACAATAATGTCAGTTTAAACCTTAGAAAACTGAAAGTTATCAGAAAAGGATGAATGTGGATACAATATCCAGGCTTCTTGAACATGCAAAAAGAATAGATTCATCTGTGAAGAAAAGCAAGGCAATATTCTTGAAGCAAGGAAAATAACCTCAAACATAGACACTTAGTAGGCGTCTATGCCATTTCTCCATTCTGCAGCACAAGGCGGTGACAGCAGTGTTGTCATCCAGCTTAGTGTCAGTGGTTGTTTCTTCCACTATTTTATGGCAAGGACCCTCCATTTGTACAACCTTGTAACCCATATGTTTCCATACTGCTTCATAGTTTGCTGATGGCCATTTGTTAACACTCCCTCACCCTGTGTTATCTGATGTTGCTGAGGATTGGTTGCCCCTTCCTTGTCATGCTGAAAGGGCTGTGGAGCCTGAAGTCCCACTGTGGTGTTTGAGCAGTTGAGCTCCTTCTCAACTGGACACAGGGAGAAAAATATGACAAAAGGCTTGAGGGTTGAGATAAGGAGAGGGAGATCACTCAGTAATTACTTTCATAGGCAAAACAGACTCGACTCAGGGAAATTAATTTAATTTTCTGGCAGTGAGGTGGCATGCTTGACAAAGCCATGACCCATGTTGGTTCGTTCTGCCCTCTGCCTGGCTAGCAGGACCACGTGGATGAAAGGAACTGCCCCAATGGACCTTGAGCCATAAACCATATTTTGAGGTAAGCATCGCACAGATGGGGGAGTGTTGCAGGGAGTTACTTTTGGCTATGACTGTAGAGAAGCTTGCAGCTGCCTATAAGATGGGTACAGCCTGGTGCTGTACGTGTTGCCTATCCTTTATAGAAGAAGAGAAAAGACTGAAGTCTCTGAATGAGTGGGCAGAGACATCGGTGTTTCAGCAAAAAGGACAGGCCAGGTTCATGAATATACAACTGTTATCCAGATCCAAACAATGGTGTTAAGTACCTTCTAATGGTTCTACACACATTAATCCAAGCAGGCATAGGACATTAGACTGAAATGCAGAACAGGTTCTGAAGTAGCAGAGAGTTCCGAAGTAGTTTTGACACCTGTTACCCACAGCATTGTCCTAGAGAAACTGGCTGCTCATGGCTTCGATGAGTGTACTCTTTGATCAATAAAAAAGGGTCTGGATTGCTGAGCGGAAAGAATTGTGGTGAATGAAGCTCTATGAAGATTCTATGATTCTGTATCTCAGCTATTCTAGGGAATCTAAAATGGCTTTTTGTATGTTTGGGCATTTTAACTGCTTCCCTACAGAAATTAGACCTCTACGTTGAGTTACGTGCTATCTGGAATGGGTTCACCAGGAGGGACTGCATTGTGGGGCACATGCTCTTTTTCTTATTCCAGTACCCTTTCCTCTATCATGACACAGCCTCTTTCTCTTTTCGCATAGGTATCTTTTGAGTGTGTCTCACAGGGACTTGCTAAGGCATCTGTGCCCTTCCACCCATCCTTATAGTCATGCCCTCCTTAATCCAGTAATGCTTTTGTGTTCATTAGTGGGTCACTTGCCCTCAGCAGATTTGCTGCATTTATAGCATGAGGAAGGTGGATGCAGTCATATTCCAGGGCTTCTTGGGGTTTCAGTTGTGGGGGTTGATTTTGGCTGGATGGCTAGGTGCTCACCAAGCCGCTCTATCACTCCTCCTTCTCAACTGGACACAGGGAGAAAAATATGACAAAAGGCTTGTGGGTTGAGATAAGGAGAGGAAGATCACTCAGTAATTACTTTCACAAGCAAAACAGACTCAACTTGGGGAAATTAATTTATTACTAATGAAATCAGAGTAGGATCATGAGAAATAAAACCGTATCTTAAAACACCTTCACCTCATCCCTCCCTTCTCCCCAGGCTCAACTTCGCCGCTGATTTTCTCTACCTCCTCCCCACAAGTGGCACAGGAGAACAGGGAATGGGGGTTGCAGTCAGTTCATCACACATTTTCTCTGTTGCTCCTTCCTCCTCACTCTCTTCCCCTGCTCTAGCGTGAGGTTCCTCCTACGGGAGACAATCCTCCATGAACAACTTCATCATGGGTCCTTCCCACAGGCTGCAGTTCTTCACAGACTGCTCCAGCGTGGGTCCTTTCAACGTGTGCTTTCTACAGGGTGCAGTTCCCCAGGAATAGACTGCTCCAGTGTGGGTCTTCCATGGGGTCACAGGTCCTGACAGGAGCCTGCTCCAGTGTGGGGTCTCCATAGGGTCACAGTCTCCTTTGGCAAATCCACCAGCTGCAGGTGGATATCTGCTCCACCATTAAGCCCCATGGGCTGCCAGGGGACAACCTGCCTTGCCATGGTCTGCACCAGGGGCTGCAGGGGAATCTCTGCTCTGATACCTGGAGTACCTCCTTCCTCTCCTTCTTCCCTGACCTTGGTGTCTGCAGAGTTGTTTCACATATTCGCACTCCTTTCTCCAGCTGCTGTTTTTCCCCTTCTCAAATATGTTATCATAGAGGCACTTGCACCATCTCTGGTTGGATCAGCTTTCGTCAGTGGCAGGTCCGTCTTGGAGCCACCTGGCAGTGACTCCAGCGGACACAGGGAAAGCTTCTAGCAGGTTCTCACAGAAGCCACACCTGTAACCCCCTCTGCTACCAAAACCTTGCCACACAAACCCAGTACACACTGAAGCAGTATTTCCATGCATGTGTACCTGCTCAGCATGGACGAGGTTGGATTTCAGCATCCTCAAATAGTACTCCAAGGACAATGTTTTGGGAGAGGCCTGTAATGAGCAGAGTTGCATTGCAAATGGATTGTGCTTGACCACTGCTGCATCTCAATGGGTAGGAACATGGTGTGTCCAGGTGGTGTGGTGTACAGGTCTCTGTCAATCTTCTCGAAGGTGTTTGCTGTTTTCAGTAGAGCACCCTAACATTTTCAGTCACTTTATTTCAAGCACGGTAAAGAAACATGAGTCTAGGACACCTACCATGCAAACACTAGATCATCATCCGCTCCAGGCCTTTGCATGACCTGCCTTTGCTCATCTCCTTGTGCAGGAAAGCACAGGGGTGGTCCTGAGACACGACTGACTCCCCTAGTCTATATGAGTCTCATGAACACATAGTAGGTTATCCTGTCTGGAGTTCTCTGATTAGACTCTTGAGAATTATTCTAGTCCAGATTCTTTCACACACATCTGTACATTTTTCCTTAAGTATGCAGATGTGCCTGGAATGGGACAACAGAGCAGTAACTGTGCTGTGTGCTTCCCAGCAATGCTAGGGACTGACATGCAGATTTTTTCTTTCATACAGCCACCTGAAGAGGATCCATTGCTGCCAGGACATGGCAGGAACCCACACTGAGGTTTGGAACCATAGGAAGTGGGAACAGAGCTGAAGGCCATGCTACCAAGATGTGTGAGTCAGAAGGGCAACATGCAGTGGGACAGGAGCTGAGCCAGGATCTGCTTCAAGGGTTGAGCGCTGCAGTGGGGCCCTGGGCAGCACTGGTGAGCCTGCACCCCGCAGCTGGAAGCCAGGGATGCCTCCCTGGGACAAATAAACACTCTTCAGGAAAGTAGGCACAGCCACTGCTGTGATGTAAGCTGCTTACTTCTCCTCTCATCAGTGAACAAGTAACAATAAAAAGTACCTTAAATAACTAAGATAATAATCTTACAGTCACTTTTCCTAATAGGTAATACTTCTTAAGCCTCTTATTGCTTTTGTCTGTTTCTTCCAGACTCTCTTCAATTTGTTATCATCCATTAAGTAAGGTGCCAAATCAGGCAGACTACCATCACCTGCATCCTCACCACAACCAAATAGAGCAGAATAATTACCTGCAGTATCTTGCATATGACACTGCTATTAATACTTCCCAGAATTTGATTTTCTTTTCTGGCAAGTGTATCTCATCATTGACTCCTATTGGGTCTGACTCATCATTGAGTCATGTTTAATTAGCTTTTCCAATCAGAGTGATTTCAAGCCACCTAACCAAAAGGTAGGTGCAGCTCCTTCTAGAAAAAAACAGATTCTAAAAAAAAAAAAAACAGGGAGAATTAGTTAGTCAATTATTTTGGGGTATTTTATTACTTTACCATTCTATTATTGAAGAAAAAACTGACATTTGTCTACTGAGTCTGGAGAAATGGATTTTATGAAGGATTTTCAATCTGTAAATCACCGAATCTTAGGAGCCATGGACTACTTCTGAAAGGTTTGCAAAATGTAGGTAAAGAAAGCAAGCCTGTTGTCAGTAAAGCTAACATCTTCTCAGGAAACATATATTGGTTGACCAGTTAAAACCGGCTGTAACTACTGTTTTGAGTAAAATACTGAGTATATTTACTAGTATATTCACATGTTCTAGATACTCACTTTCACTCAAATCTTTATGTTGTCCTTTTAAGACAATTAAATACATATGGACAAATTTTCAAAGGCAACTATCAAGTCTGCCGAGCTGTAGTGAAGAGTGTCTCAA
This sequence comes from Tauraco erythrolophus, assembly GCF_009769465.1. Lineage (NCBI taxonomy): Eukaryota > Metazoa > Chordata > Aves > Musophagiformes > Musophagidae > Tauraco > Tauraco erythrolophus. The sequence continues at coordinate 115,720,025 of NC_141465.1, read as the reverse complement.
TATATATGTATTATATATATTTAAATAAAAGTAACAGCATGTTTACCAACTTGCATTCGCAGATGCAGTTTTCTAGATATAGGAGATACAGTTAGAGGTCGGAAAAGACGGCCCAAATAGTTTAAGTTCTTCTCTAGCCAAGTTGCTAACTATGGTAAATGTCGTCTCCTTTACCACAGTTACACTTCTCATTCTGCAATAGTATTTACTGAAGATAGACGAAGAAAAGAAGACTGTCTACATAAATTAACAAATAACAACCCTGAAATTGTAGAGGTTAAAATGCAGAAAAGTGACAGCAGAATCAATATTTAATTAACACCTCTACAATACAGATAGTGTAAGAGAAGCTTCTGATACGTATTAGCTACCAATGCAGCTTTAGCTGTTGGGTTAGCATAAACACTTTGCCTAAGGATCCTAGGCTAAATAAGAAATGAATAGTGTGAAAATGAGGATAAAAGGCAGAGTAAAGTGGTGGTGGGGTAATCTTGTGTTTCCAGCTTTAGAAAGTAAGCCAGATTAATTACTTTTGAGAGACTGAGGAGAGTACAAGGGGAGAAAACATGCAGGCAAAATCTGGATTTTCTCCTGTGTAAATTATACCTTCAAATTAATTCACAAAATGAAAATGAAAGGGCAGGAAGAAATAGATATTTAATGAAGAAATTTGACTGATTGACTGTAAAGATTTGCTAGAGATTGAGTCTATGCTACAGGCTTTTGTGGATTTCTGGGATGGTTGCTTTAGGCTTTGTCTTTTAAGTGCTAGTAATCACTAGGTGTGATTTTCTTAATTGTAAGTATTGCTATTATTTTATTATTGGAAAAATCAAGTTATATAACCCCAGTGGGATGATAGCGAAAGGATGTCGATGCAGTTTGACACAATGTGCTACCAGAGCTAACTGATATACACAATACACTCCCAACGCTAATTGAAGTTAATGGAAACATTGCTAATTATTTCATTGTTGAGTGGAGAAGTCACACATAAAATAGTTAACAAAACTAGAAAACGTAAATGGTTATTCTCTTGCAACTACATACAAGATTTTGGGCATTTATACTGTCACACCCAAAGATTTGGTGAACCAGTGCTCCAAAGCCTGCCTGCATTTACCAAAACCTAAAGCAAACCAGTTTTTTTTTTACTTTGTGAAAGGTCAGGTTTGTACATAGTGTTTGTGTAGTAGTTTCAATCTTAAGAGCAGAAAAATTTTTGCTTCAAGTTTGACTTTGAATTAAGGCTGAATATAGACATGCTCCTAGCTCTTACTGGGGTAAACTTACACCTGTCTTCATTTTGCAAGCTCAGTTTTCCACTCATCTCTCCAAGATGCACAAGCTTTTTTAGTTGCTCCAAACAGGATCATTCCTCTAGAATTTTCTCAGCCTCTTCTCATACAAAAGGAGTAATGGGAGGATATACAAATCAGGATATACAAGGTAAGACAGCTTCAAAATATAACCAAAGGTGAAAAAAAGCTTTTTGAAATTAGAACCTCATCTTGAAATTTTCATTACCAGAAGGGTTACATAATCTAGCTTATTTTGACATCTTGTGGAGCCACCCTGTACTCCTGCAGGTTCAAGTTCAGTGCTAGGACAACGACTTTTATGTATTTTAGCTGACTTTTGGCTGGGACATTTTCTGAACTTTGCTATTCTATTGTTTTATAGTTGCTCTCCTTGTAATCCAAAATCTTTGTGCTACAGTTTCCTCTGCAATAAGTGATTACTATATTGTGTTCAAGTAGTTCCTGGCCCTTGCTTTCTTTTTTTTTTTTAGCTCAATGAGAAAAAAACAAATTGGGGTATTCTCTCCTTTAATCAATCAACTCTGCGATGATGCCATCTACTTCCTACTATGTCAGGGCCTAAAGAGAACTGCATAGAAAAATGTCAAATCTATCAGCATGAGAAACTTCAGCACTGAGACATTTATCAGTCAGTTCAAATATTCAAATAATTCACTCTCAAACATCCTCAGCTGCTGCTGCTGTCTTTTCCTACACCTTTTATTTATGATTAGAACTGGCAGCTAAGATCAGCCAGAAGAGCGAGAAAAATATATCTGTACCATCATTTGTGCTTAGGGCAAAATGTAAAGCAAAAAGGACATGTGATTTAGATTGAAATTTGTAGCCAAGCAGATAATTCACACTCAATAATTCGTTAGTTTAATTCAGCTCTTGCGGCACATTCGAAACCACAAGCTGACTGTGACGTCCTTTGTTGTTCATATTTTGCAAACATAATACATATAATTATGCAGATACATTTCAGCAGCACTGCTTATTTCATGAATGATCAGATGAGTCACACAAAAGCACTTTGTTTTACCAAGAGAATGAGTGACTTTCAGCACACATTACTACAGTTAAAAAAAACCAAAACCATCTGAGTATTCTCAGGTTTATCTACATCTTTCAAATCAAATCTTTCGTAAGCATTTTGTGCCAGAAATAGTCGGTCACATCACAGTTTGTGAACTCAAGAAGGTGTTTTTAAAGTGAAGTTGATGTTACATTTTGAACAAGTTACTTTTTACAGTAGTTATCTCTAGTCCCTAGTACGCACCACTTATGCTGATGTTTAGAACATTTTTTCCTGCTTGCAGTTGAATTCACTGATGCACAGTAGCAAGAACCCATCTAATACGTGTGTTTTCTTGCTTTTCATGAATTGTCAACATACTGGTACTACACACCAGCAAACAAGGCCAGCTTCTGCAAGGGAACTTGGGAGGCATTAAAAAGTATCAATTAGTAGCATCCTATTATCCCAAACTTTCGAAAGAAAATAAGCTTTTTATTGACTTGCCTTAAACTGCGCTCATTTACAAATTATTAGTATTATTTTAATTACATGGACGACCTTTGCTTAAAAAAAATCCCTCTACTTTTTAACAGCAAAGCTACAGGAAGATGCCGGTGTTGATTGATAGGAAGTGTTTATAGTAGGGTCCAGCCGGATCTGTTATTGCACTAGTCACAGAACGCAGCAGGCGATGCACTCAAGCAGTAAATTCAACTCCAAAACCCTGCTGGGGAAATGAGCCCTTACCTGGAATAGCTCAGATTGTCCACTCTCTGTAGCACCCTATTAGCTTTTATAATCTCTTTAGTTTTCTCACCAGCAAAGTTTTGAGTCTGTTGAAAAAGCATCAACTTTTTTTTTTTAAATACATCTAGTGTAGCTTTCATTTTACTTAGACTGTTTTATGCAAAATGGTGCTTCAGTGTTTAGGAGTTTTAGCCCAGATCTAAAGAATTATGAATATAACTGGTGAATTCTATAGCCTGATTTAAGGTACACTCATTTAAGCTATTGACTGGATTTATGTCCCTTGGTATTACATTACGTTTCACTGGATTACTTGTTTGTAGATGTTATGTTTATAAACACAGTAGTCCCCAGTGACTAGAAAAGAAGTCCCCAGTGGTTGGAAAAAGGGAAACATCACACTGATTTTTTAAAAAGGGTAAAAAGGAGTATCCTAGGAACTACCAACCAGTCAGCCTCACCTCCATGACCAATAAGATCATGGAAGAGATCCTCCTGGTAGATATGTCAAAATGTATGGAAGACAGGGAAGTGATTAGAACTAACATGGCTTCACCAAGGGCAAATTGCTGCTGACCAACCTAGTGGCCTTCCTGACCAACCAACCTCCTATGATAGAGTGGCTGCATCAGTGAACAACAGAAGAGCTATGGATATCATCTACCTGGACTTTTGTAAGGCCTTTGATAAAGTCCCCCCAACATTCTTGCCATTAAATTTGGAGAGATAAGGGTTTGACAGATGGACTGTTAAATGGATAAGGAATTGGCTGGATGACCATGCCAAAGAGTTGCAGTCAATGACTCAATGTCTAAGTGGAAACCAAGTGGTGTCCTTCAGAGGTCCCTACTGGGACCGATATTATTTAATATTGTCATCAATGACATAGTAGGATTGAGTAGACCCTCAACAAATTTGCAGATAACACCAAGCTAAGTGGTGCAGTTGATTTGCTGGAGGGCAGGGATGCCATCCAGATGGACCTTGACAGGCTTGAGGAGTGGGCTCTCCTGAAGATCAACAAGGCCAATTGCAAGGTCTTGCATCTGGATCGGAGCAATAAAATTGATAGCTGCCCAGTAGAGAAGGACTTAGGGATACTGGTGGATGAAAAATTGGAGATGACTCAGCAACGTGCACTTGCAGCCCAGAAAGCCAACCATATTCTGGGCTACATCAAAAGAATCATGGCCAGCAGGTTGAGGGGAGGTGATTCTCACTCTCTACCCTCTGCTCTCCTGAGACCTCACTTGGAGTGCTGCATCCAGCTCTGGGGTCCACAGTACGAGAAAGACATGGACCTGTTGGAGTGGTTCAGAGCAGGGCCACAAAAATGATCCGAGACATGGAGCACCACTCCTGTCAAGACAGGTTGGGAGAGATGGAGTTGTTCAGCCTGGAGAAGAGAAAGCTCTGGTGAGACATTATTCCAGCCTTTAAGTACTTAGAGGGGGCTTATCAAAAAGATGGACAGCAACTTTTTACCAAGGCCCATAGTGACTGGAGAGGGGGCAGCAGTTTTAAACTAAAAGAAGATAGATTTAGACTGGACATAATGATGAAATTTTTCGTGATGTGGATGGTGAGACACTGAAACAGGTTGACCAGAGGGGTTATAGGTGCTCTATGCCCGCAGTGTTGCCAACTGCTGGTGTTCCGAATAGAAGGCTTTTCCACCTGGTGGGTAAGGAGGTGTCTGTTGTCTTCCCTCCAGCCTCTGGACCAGGAGATATTTGATGGGATGAATTGTGGCTAACTCTTTTATAAGATGTTTCTGACCTCAGCCCTCCTTTGAGAAATTCCTCCAGGTGCTGGTCTCTGATGCAGAAAGCCCAGTCAGGTTCAACCAGGCCATGCCTAAGCCTGTGTAGGACATCAGACCTCTTGTGCAGCCAGAGGTCCTTCTCCTAGCTATCAGGCTGCTCCAGACCTTATATCAAGGTTGTGACAACATCTTTCCTCTTCCTTGCTTCTCTCTGCTCTCCTCGCGTGGTGTAGGAGTACTCATTTCTGCCTCTTTGGACATCTTCAAGGTCATGCCACTAGTGTTTTGTCTGTAAGCAACTTAAGTGCTAAATAACCCTTTTGTGATTTCCTAATTTTTAATCTTTTTCTTTTTTTTTGCTAGTTCCTTTTTAGAACCATTTTGATTTATCATATGTGCTATGTGCTAGGTCACCTCCTCAGCTCCCAAAGTCAAGGAGAGCCTTTTGTTTCAAGCTATCCTCTCTATGAGGAAATCAGCAATGACAATGTCTAGCTTAGAGAAAAGACGTATCAACAGATCTGTAGAGGATAAAGCTTGCCGTTAGAAATCTTTACAGCTTTCATCAACCAGAAGTCTAGACAGTGCTGCAGACAGTGATTTCCTCTACTTGGTTGTGCTTCATACCTACTGGCAGACACATTTTCCATAAATTTGTCTGCTCTCTTTGTGAATCTATTTAAATTTTGGACTGCCCACAGTCCTTTGACAATTGACTCCGTATTTAACAATATGTTCTATGAAAACAGTTTTGGTTTTAGCCTCATAATGTCACTGTCTGTCGCTGAGTTCCTGTGCTGTGATGATTAAAAATTGTCTATTCACCTTTTCCATACCATAAAAGATTTTATAGACTTCCAAGCTGAAGTAGACTTACTGTTCTCCTATAAAAATTATTCCATTTTTTTTATTGCATTGGGCCAAATCCAGCACTTTTTCTTTTATCACTTAGGGACCTTAGGACCTATGAAATCTGGATAAATGTAGCAACTATGATGCAGGCCCAGAAAGAAACTGTCTCCTATGAGGGAAAAGATCATTTCATGCATCTTCACTTGCCCAGAATGTGTCTTTGCCTTCACTCCTTCTTGTACTTTAGCAGTGCCTGTCCTCTGTCATTAATGTGAGTTTTGTTTTTTTCTTGTATTTTTCTCCAAAGATATGCTCTCTCTCATTCTCTAACTCCCTTTTTACATCTTCCTAGTAAAACAGACAAGATAAAATTTAAAAATGTTTGTTCTGGTCAGTGGCTTAGGAAGGGAGATATGCATGAATGGCCTGGCAACTCTAGTAATTATTATGAGACCATCTGTTGGTAAATATATATAGATGCAACATAGATAATTGATCAGTTGTAAAGAGATACTGATAACCTTTTCAAGTGTTAAACAGGCTGATATCAAATGGATCGCCAAAGAACCAGCGAACATGTAGCTGCTAGTCAGGAGATGTGATTCCTCATCATCTTGCCTTTCCTTAAAATAATTTGCAAGTTGGAAACTGAGAGCAAAGGTTATTCTTTTTATTTTCAGATTTTACGTTCCCTATTTAGGATTGTTTTGGCCTACAACAATTATTTATGATAGCAATAATGCTATTGCCCAGGTCTGAGGAAACTCTTTGGTTTCTTTAGGCAAGAGGTCTAGAGTTTTTAATTTCAACTTAAAGGTTAGTATCGTGTTCCAGAAAGCATAGAGGAGAACACTTCATAAATCAATACTTGCATATATGAAAGAATGAGCTGAGTGACAATTTTTAAAAGCATTGTGTAGTCTATGAATTCTTCTAAAACACAAAACTTTTATTTTTTTCAGAAGTGAAGACTACAAATATTTCAGTAAAACAGCAAAATGCTTGAATTTTCATATTGAATTGCCATTAGCATTCTATGTCCTATAAAGAGCCTAATGGCCTCTTGAACAGTCTAGTAATTTGAGTCCATTAATGTAATTGGCAGGGATTAAAAGCAGAAACAAAGAGATCATTAACCATGAAAGTTAAACACATCTGTTCATATTCAATCATTAAAATGACAAATATTTCATCACTGAGAAACATAGATCTTGATATAGGAAGATCATAGTATAGGAAGATGAGATACATCTGTGGGTCCTGAGAGAACTGTCAGATGAAGTCGCTAAACCATTATCCATCATATTTGAGAAGTCATGGCAGTCTGGTGAAGTTCCCATCGACTGGAAAAGGGGAAACATAGCCCCCATTTTTAAAAAGGGAAAAAAGGAAGACCCAGGGAACTGCTCTGGGGACATCTTTTAGCAGTAAGCACCTAAGTATCTTCCAGTATCTAAAGGGGGCCTTCAGGAAAGCTGGAGAGGGACTATTTACAAGGGTGTGTAGTGATAAGACAAGAGGCAATGACTTTAAACTGAAAGATGCTATATTTAGATTAGAGCTAAGGAGGAAGTTCTTCCCTCTGAGGGTGGTGAGGCACAGGAAAATGTTGCCCAGAGAAGTTGTGGATGCCCCTGTCCTGAAGGTGTTCAAGGCCAGGTTGGAAGAGGCTTTGAGCAACCCGGTGTAATGGAGGCTCTTCCTGCCTGTGGCAGGGGGGTTGGAACTATATGATCTTTAAGGTCCCTTCCAACACAAACCATTCTATGATTCAATATAAAATCAGCTCAATATAATGTTCTGCCAAACTTACATATTGCTCAGAGGAGGAAATTTATAGCAGTTTCCATCTTAGACGCCAAGCAAAAGTCCTAGTACAGTTTCACCCAGTGGATACCACAAAGGAACTACACAGGTCTGCAGTGCTCCCAACATCACTTCTGAGATGAAATCACAAATCAAAAAGAGTCCATTACTCTGATGCATCTTCCTACTGTTCTTAAAAATTAGGGAAAATTTGATGTCATGTGTGCAGATCATGAAGTCACAAGCTGTTTGCCCACCACATAAGTTGTTGATGTGTTTCTGATGTGGGGGAGCCTATTTCATTGTCCTAACCTCTGGGATCAACAACTCCTAAACTAATCATTGCATCTTGGCAGAAATAGTACACCCCAGCTTCTGTGAAGCCCCAAACCCTTCACAGGAATGAAGCACCAAAAATATGTACCTATTTTTGCTGTCCCTTGAGGGCAGTGTACTCAGTGCTTATCCTTTCACCTTGGGACTAGATGTAAATTGATGAGGTTGTAGAAGACAATAAATGAAGGTTTTTGTAGAAAACTGAGTGTTTGTGCTTAATCCCAAAACTGTAATCAAGGCTACAAAAAGGAAAAATAATAAAATGCTTTATCAGGTCCTCTCTAAAGTTTGTACCTAGTCCTTCTTTTATCCAAGTTTTTGTTCCAGCATATGTCACAGCAACTTGTACTGAGAGTCCAAGCAACATCTTAACATAACTTCACAGAAACAAGCCTTTTATGGTTTACTGTTTCTCAGTCATTAGGTGGTCAGTCTTGTGTCTTAGCTGCTCCCTTTTCCCTTCAATCTACTCCCTAGTGCTACTTATAACAGTTCGTTATCACTCTTCCTCCATCTAAGGTGTATTACCTCGTTCACTCTTAAATTCACATATTTACTGGCTCTGATATCTAGGTGTAATCTATATTTATCAAGATAAATCCATTATTAAATAATTATTAATCAACTAATACCTAGAGAAAAAATTTATGAAATACTAGCAATGGATATTTCTAATTCTTTTCCCTGTAACCTCTGGAGCTGAACTCCATCCATCTCCCACTCCTTAGGAGTTTTAGTGAATATAATCTTTTGTTGTAAATAAAAAAGATCACCAGGCTGGAAGGGATGCATTAATTAAGAATATAAGATTGTAAAGGCTCTTAAAATTCCATGCAAACCAAATACTTCGGGAAGTCCTTAATGTAATTTTAGTCCATGACCACATTAACAAGACACCATCCTTGAGACATAGGCTTATGAAAAGTTTCTGGAGTCTGGAACTCCAATGTATTTAATTCTTTTGCTTTCACATGCCTGAAATTTTAGGGGACTCTGTTACAGAAGGGTAAAATCATATTCATTAAAATGAGTCTGAACATCAGATTTATTTATTCCATTTTCAATTCTGAAGTGTTTTTCCTATTGCATCAAGTGCTTTGCAAATGCTAAAGAGTGCAATAGAAATAAAAAATATTTATGGTACTTAGCTTAAAGTAATCAGTCCTTGATTCCTCACATCTGACCAGCTGTACCTCTCTAGCCTGAGTCCATGAAACACAACTCATCACTCAGCTGGGCAGCATGTTCAAAGCTGGAGACCTTCTGCCATTGTCCTCCTGGGTGAACCTGGTCATTCATGGTATGGGAGAGAAATCCACACTTCTAAAGTGAAGCCTTTCTCTTCCTGAAGTAAGTATCTGACAAAGTGCCTGTTTCTCTCCACTGAATGTATAGCAAGTTCACAGTCACTCACTGAGGTGTGGACATCTATGCATTAGATGTCTGAAGCTTCGTTTCCATGTGAGTGGTGAGAGTTATCCTGACTTCGCCTCCTCAGGCAGCAACTCTTCTTTGGAAAGAGAATTGCCTGGCATTGGTTTGCCTGTTGATTAAAGATGCTAAGACAGGACTATCGTCCTTGCTAAACAGCCTAGTTGTTCTGCTAGCTGATGGAATGAGAGATGAGGATCAGAAAATGTTATTTAAAAAGGTAGATGTACCTCCATTTTAAAACACTTATTGTGACTGCAGCCACCTAAGAAGTTTGTTAGATAAACAATGAGAACTTCAACCTTTACAAAGCTCACTATGACTTCTGCAGTCCCTTGTTTATTTTTCTCATCACTTTTCCATCTATCTCTGGTCGCCCTTGCTCCCAGATGCACTTTTCGATACAGAATCTTGTGTTCCTGGAAACAAAAGGCATCCAAAATCTTATTAGATGATGTTTACATGAATTTTCCAGCCTAGTAATGCATATCTAAGTAACCTGGATAATTCAGATTAGTGTCTATACTAAAATCTAAATTAAAACAAACCTAAAATTGTTTTGGAGAGCTATCTGTCATTAGACAGATCTGTAACTGAATGAAGTAACATAGAAACCTCCATTGTTTCTATGTTCTATTTCTGCTCTTTTTAATCTCAGGCAACTCTGTAGTAGCGTCTGGTAGGCTGAAAGGACCATTCCTCCCTATCCTCATCAGAAAAAGGCAATCAGCTGAAACCACAGCAGATGAACCCCTTTTGGGAATTGATTTAAACTGTTCCTGGTTGTTTTTTTTTTTTCCCCTTTAAAATGTAAATCCACTAGGCCTCCTCCCCAAAATGAGGAAGGCACTTTTATGATTTGTAATTTTAAAATATCTGTCCCTTTATAACCAAAACTACACAGTTATACGGAGGCTCGGACTCAAAAGGATCTTGTGGTGCAGTCCCAGTTATCCTCGACATGTCTCAAAATGGCCTTTCTCAAGTTAGTCAAATATTATCTTGAAGGCAACAGTATAGGTGCTTCTACTGCTCTGCTTGAAGGTAATTCCAGAATTTCACTGCACTGCTGATTAGAAATCTCCCTCTCATTTCCACCCTGAGCATATTTATGACCAGTTATTTTTTATGCCAGTCCTACTCTTTAACTTAAGGAAATCTCCTTTTCTATATATTCCATTTTGCCAAGCTGTTTAATCCATGTTCTTTCTCTATCCTGAAGTTTTCCACTCCACCCTTTGTCACAGTGTACCTTTTCTGCACTTGTTCAAATGTGAGCTCAGCTTTCAAGGAAGGGGCTGAGCAGAATTCACCTAGTACTCCAGATGTAGTCTCGCCAATGGCATTGAGTCTTCCTCAGATTATTTTTAGTCTCTGGATGTTGGTTTGCAATTACCCCACAGTCAAATAGCATATCAAATATTTACCTTCCTCAGTCACTTCCAAACGATGACCTAATTGTTGAGTTTCTTGTTATCACTCCTCAGATACCTGTCCTTGAATTTAATTTTTCTGGGATCCCCCTTCTGTCATTCCTGCAATCATAGGAGTTGTTTAATCCTTTAGTCATTCGATATCTCAGTCTTCCTTTTATGTTTATGATACTGCAAATTTCATGCACATACTTCTTGATTTTAAGCCAAGATCATTAATGAAAAGATTTAAAAGATTTGTCCAAAGATTAATCCTTGAGAAAGACCAAGAATTACTTCCCTTCAAGCTGGAATTTCCTTTTCTGACACCATCATCTGCTGTCTCCCTTCAGACAGGTTCTTACACTTGTATATTTCTCCTATCAATTCCTTCCTTCTCTAGATTTATAATTTCCCAGGTAACAACATAGAGGATATTTTGCTAGAATCTAGATATTAGAATATGAAAAATATGGAATTTCCCAGTGTTTCTGCTCTAGAAAAGTGATTTCCTTATTAAAGAAAGCTTGTTGGTCTGCCCCTGTCTATATTTGGGGAATTAGTGCTTCCTTCTAGAGAGCTCGAATCAGGTGATGTGATCAAGCTGGAAGAATAGTCGTTTAGGGTTGTTGGAAAAATCTGTGCATGTGAATGGATGTGCATATGCCATAATAATGAAGGGAATTGTACTTCTGTAGGTGTTTGTCTAGCTGAATTCCAGCTGAACGCATTCAGTGTTCGTCCACTTTAGCTGTATTGTCGATTGAGCAGTAGAAGATTTTAAAAGGTGTTCTCTTGCTTGCTTGAATTGAAATTCAATGGAAATGGAAATCAAGATAAATGATGGAAAATTGAAATGTCAGTGATATGTATGGAGACTTAAGAAATCAAATTGGAAAGCTATGGCATCTCTAATAATTCTGCTGTGGTAAAAAACACCATTTATTTTAGAATTTAAGTTATTTTTAAGTCATATTGTACTTTATCCCTCCTCAGACAGTGCTTTGTTATCTTAGGAGACATTCTTCAGATAACAGTGCTTTCTTTTGTTGTAGAAACAGCGTCTTCCCAGACCACTTGTTCCAAATTTGGCCTTCATTTCTCTAACTGAAGGATAGAGACAGTGGAAACCCTTATTCTTTATCCATTTATCATCATGCAAATACTTTTCAGGGAAAAAGAATGGATAATTTAAATGCAGTCTGCTTAAATAGGACATTGTGTTTCTCTCCAAATGAACATTACATTGCAATAACATGGGCAATAAAACTATAATTTCTAACTAATTCCTAAATGTCAACTGTCCTTTGGAAAACTAATGAAAAATTTAATTTTTCAAGGCCAACTTAGACAAAACTTAAGGAAAAAATGTCTCTATGGGCTGTAAGATCTGAATTTTATTTAAAATAATTATTTAATATAATAAAATACATAAAAAATTGTTAGGCAGATGGCAAAATAGCTGAGTTTTACTCAGAGGTTTGAAAGAAACTATTTTTCCTAGTTCTGAAACTACTCAAAGAATATAAAATCCAAGAAAGGAACATAATCTTTTACAACACTTATTTTAGATATCTTGCACATTTACATTTTGGCTCAGTTTTGTGTCTTCCTTCCATCCCCAGATTTCTCCCCAGCACTCTAATACACAAGAACAGAGGCCTCTGTGGTTTTACAATGCTAACATGAATGAGGTAATTCATGACGTCACACAGCAATGTATGCCTGGAGCTGGAAACAGAGCCTCAGTAGTGTCACTGGGATTTCTGTTATATAAATTTTCTTAATTTATATTAAAGGCAAGACACTTAATTGTCTAAAAGACTAGCAAATGGTCTATGGGATATGCAAGCCTCAGCTAAAACTCAGACCTGCTTGGCATATGAGCTTTGCCCTTTATATCAGTTCAACTATAAACGATTCTTATTCTAATAGGAGTGTGCAAGTTTTGGTCTAATATCTCATATCTGTGCTAAAGTCCTCCAACTTCTAATGAATATGCTCAGCTACTTGAAATTCTGTGGTGATAAAAGAGAGCGCACCTTTTCCACTCAAGTATGCTTTTCCCTGTAATAAGATGTGAAAAAATCCTCTTGACCTATACAAAGAAAATTGGGCCAGTAAATGTTAAATAGAAGCATATTGAAAGTTCATGAGGAAATAGGCACCCTTTGGTTGTTAGAAATGATTACTTTGAAACTTCTATGAAGTTTATAATGTATGTGACAGAGAAAAATAAGATAAATGATTGTCATATGCGTTTATTACTTTTTTTTTTCCTATTTTAGCCTTCTCCCAAAGTCCATGTGAATTTAGGAGCATGGCACTGTTTTTTTGTACAAGTCATAAAAGAACACAGACATTATGTAAATAGTTTCAGTGGAGAAATGAAGTGGAAAACTCATTTTACAATAGAAAGAATAAGTGGTATTACTTACCATTTGATGGGGCTGAAAACCACTGAGCTTTAGTGGTCTGATCATGTCCCTAAGCTTTTAGGTATAATAAGGAGCGATGAATTTTAGCCAGTCCCTTCCTGGACACTGCATCCAACCTCAAAGAAAGGGAAAGCAGAGAGGAAAAGTTGGAACCAACTCGTAATCTCTGTAACACATGTAAAGCCAAAGAAAGCAAATTCCTTCAGTGGAACTTTTCTAGATTTACACCACAGTAATGAAATTAAAAGAATAGACTAGACTTGACTAGACTAGACTAGACTAGACTAGAATTTCAGTTGGAAGGGACTTACAACAATCACCTAGTCCAACCACCTAATCACTCCAGGGCTCACCATCTTATTATGGGCATTGTCCAAATGCCTCTTAAACACTGACAGGCGTGGGGCATCAATCACCTCTCTAGGAAGCCTGTTTGAGTGTTTGACCACCCTTTTGGTAAAGAAATGCTTCCTCATGTCCAATCTAAACCTCCTCTGGTGCAGCTTTGTACCATTCCAACACGTCCTATCACTGGATACCAGGAAGAAAAGCTTAGCACCTCCCTCTCCACTTTCCTTCCTCAGGAAGCTGTAATTGGGAACAGAGCCCTGATTCCAGTACTATTTTAAGTTTTAGTGTGCTAACTGCCGAGTTCTTTATGAAGATCTTGTACAAATTTGTACCGACTTAAAAAAAAAAAAAAGGAATGTTTCAATTTAAGAGCTCTTTTCTTTTTCTCATTATTATGAAATACTATTACAAAAATTATAGAAAGACTCCAAATATGTTGCACCTACTTAGTGCCCTATGGAATGAAGCTAGTGATAACAAACATAAGAATACTACTGTGGCCTATTGTCCCTTCTATACAACTTTGTTGTAGTAACACTGACAGTTAAATTTTTATGCAATATTAGAGGGGAAATATGTATATTAAAAATGTAATCTGAAAGATTTCGTAGATTTCATAGATTTCTAGGTTGGAAAAGACCTTAGAGATCATCCAGTCCAACCGTCCCTAATCTCCCATTAAAACATATCCTTAAGTAGTTCATCCGCTCTTAAACACATCCAGGGATGGGGACTCAACCGCCTCCCTGGGCAGCCTATTCCAGTGGCTGACAACCCTTTCAGAGAAGAAATACTTCCTAACATCCAACCTGAACCTCTCCTGACTAAGCTTATACCCATTTCCTCTTGTTCTATCACCCAACACTAATGTAAAGAGCCCTTCCCCCACCTCCCCACCATCCTTTCTCAAGTATTTGTAGGCTGTAATCAGGTCTCCCCTCAGCCTCCTCTTCTCCAGGCTAAACAGCCCCAACTCCCTGAGCCGCTCCCCATAAGTTTTATTTTCCAGCCCCTTGACCAGTTTAGTCGCCCTTCTTTGGACCCGCTCCAGGAGCTCAATATCTCTCTTAAAGCGAGGGGCCCAAAACTGGACACAATATTCCAGGTGCGGCCTCACCAGTGCCGAGTACAGGGGCAGGTTCACTTCCCTGTTCCTGCTGGTTACACTATTCTTGATACACGCCAGTATCCCGTTGGCCTTTTTGGCCACCTGGGCACACTGCTGGCTCATATCAAGCCAGTAGTCAACCAAGACTCCCTTCTCCGCCAGGCAGCTCTCCAGCCACTCTTCCCCGAGCCTGTAGCGATGCTTGGGGTTTTTATACCCCAAGTGAAGGACTCTGCACTTGGCCTTATTAAAGCTCATGCCATTGGCCTCAGCCCAACGATCCAGTCTGTTCAAATCCCTCTGAAGGGCCTCCCTACCCTCAAGCAGATCGACACAGCCTCCCAGCTTGGTGTCGTCCACAAATTTACTGAGGGTACATTCAATCCCCTCATCCAGGTCATTGATAGAGATGTTAAACAGAACTGGACCCAGCACTGAGCCCTGGGGAACCCCACTGGTGACCGGCCTCCAGCCGGATTTAGCCCCATTTACCACCACTCTTTGGGCCCGGCCATCCAGCCAGTTTTTAACCCAAAGGAGGGTGTGCCTATCCAGGCCAGCAGTTATCAGTTTCTCAACCAGAACACTATGACAAACTGTATCAAAGGCTTTTACTGAGGTCAAGGAAAACTACATCCACAGCCCTTCCCTCATCAACCAGGCGGGTTACCCCATCATAGAAGGTGATCAGGTTTGATTGGCAAGATCTGCCTTTCATAAACCCATGTTGACTGGGCCTGATCACCCGGTTAACCTGTATGTGCTTATTAATAGCACTCAAGATAACCTGTTCCATGACTTTGCCCATCACCAAGGTCAGACTGACAGGCCTGTAGTTCCCCGGATCCTCCTTCCACCCTTTTTTGTAAACGGAGGTAACATCCACCAGCCTCCAGTTCAGCGGAACTTCCCCAGTGAGCCAAGACTGCCCAAAGATAATGGACAGGGGTTTGGCAATGACATCCGCCAGCTCTCTCAGGACTCTCAGGTGGATACCATCAGGCCCCATAGACTTGTGGGCATCCAGCCGAAGAAGCAGATCCTTGACCCGTTCCTCTTGGATCACAGGAGCATTGATTTGCTCTCTCTCCTTGCTCTCAGACACCGAAGGCCAGCTCACCTGGGAACTACTGACCTTATCATTAAAGACTGAGGCAAAGAAGGCATTAAGGACCTCAGCCTTGTCCTCATCCGTAGTGACTAACGTACACCCTGTGTCCAGTAGGGGCTGGAGGTGATCTTTAGCCCGCCTTTTGTTATTAATGTATTTATAGAAGGACTTTTTGTTGTCCTTTATGGAGCAGGCTAGTCTAAGTTCCGGTTGGGCTTTTGCCCCCCTGATCATCTATCTCCCTGCATGCCCTAACTTCCTCCCTGTATTCCTTCCTGGACGCCTGCCCATTCTTCCAAGACTTATAGACTTCCCTTTTTCTTTTGAGATGTTCCCAAATCTCCTTGGTCATCCAAGCCGGTTTTCTACCCCGGCGACTCGATTTCCAGCACACAGGGACAGCTCGCTCCTGTGCCTCCAGAATTTCCTTTTTGAGGAGTAACCAGCCCTCCTGCAGCTCCCTTACCCTTGAGAGCTGTCTCCCACTGTACTTTATTGACCAGACTTCTAAACAGTCCAAAGTCAGCTCTCCCAAAGTCCAGCTTGGCTGTTTTAGTGCTCTCCCTCCTAACTGCCCCTAGAATTGAGAATTCTATTATCTCATGGTCACTATGCCCCAGGCATCCCCCAACCATCACATCTCCCACGAGACCTTCTCTGTTCACAAACAGCAGGTCTAGGGGAGCAGAAGATAGTTCCATCAGTTTTAATATAATCTAGGATTGCAGTTACTATGATTCAATAATTTAGTCTCTATTCATTTTACTCATTGAGCTGGGATTTTCTTAACCTATTTCAATGAGTATTAAAGACACTCAGTAGGAAAATTCATTCCACACAGGTATAAATATTCTCATATACGAGAGTGATGATTTTCATTATATTTCTACTTTTAAGGTACAATTATGTTACATATTATTTTGCATGTACAAAGAAGTTTAAAAGCAAGAACTTATAATTATTCCATAAATCAGTGTTACAGTAACCTCTCTCAAAATCAGACATTACCAAAGCTAAGGAAAAGTGGAGGGACAAGGGAGCAGAGAGAGGGAAAAAAAGATGGAAGGAAGGAAATAAAGTTGAAGTAGAAGCCATTTCTGCCATCTTCCCTTGCAATGAAGGATTGCTAACATTCAGCCCTGTCTGAAATCACTACTATCTTGAATTGCACAAACAAAATCAATCCTTGAAATAAAATTAAGGAAAATCAGGAATCAAATAAGAAAAGTCACCTGAAGAGGTCTTGAAGAATATGTTATACTACGGATCATTCCATATGATATATCTTTTCACTGATAACTTCTCAAAAAGCACTTACATTTTCTTATTTACTTTCAATCTCTATTCTTTGTCACACGAACATAACCTGCTGGAAAAGCAGTACGGTGAGCTGTAGGCTATCCAGGAGACTCCTGGAGTGCACAGAGGATAATTTCTTTAGTCAGGTAATAGACAGTCCTACCAGAGCAGATGCAATAGCGGATCTGATTGTCACCAATGCAAGTGAGCTAATCAGTGATGTCAAGATTGGGAGCAGCCTTGTCTGCAGTGATCACACACTGGTGGAGTTCACAGTCCTGAGGGACACGGGTCAGGCAAAGAATAAAGTCAGGACTTGACTTTACTGTTCAAGGAATTAGTCAACAGGACCCCCTGGGAAACTGCCTCAGGGACAAGGGTGCAGAACAGAGCTGGCAGATCTTTAAGGACGCTTTCCATAAAGCGCAAGAGCTCTCCATACCCGAGTGAAAGAAATCTGGCAAGGAAGGCAAGAGACCAGCATAGCCAAGTCAAGACCTGCTGGTCAAACTAAAGGGCAACAAGGTAATGCACAAGCAATGGAAGCAGGGACAGGTATCCTGGGAAGAATATAGGGACAATGCCTGGTTGTGTAGGGATGGGGTCAGGAAGGTCAAGGAGCAGATGGAGCTGAACTTGACAAGGGATGTAAAGAATAGTAAGAATTCTACAGGTATGTTAGCTGGAAAAGGAAGGCGAAAGAAAGAGTACCCCTCCTGAAGAGCAAGACTGGCAAACTGGTAACAATGGAAGACGAGAAGCCTGAGGTACTCAACAACTTTTCTACCTCAGTCTTCACTGGCAATCTCTTTTCCCACGCCTCTTGAGTAGATGGACCACAGAGCAAGGACTGGGGAGTAAAGTCCCTCCCACTGTAGGAGGAGATCTGGTTCATGACCACCTTCTGGTTCATGACCACCTGAACACACAGAAGTCCATGGCACCCAATAAGATGCATCCCAGAGTCCTCAGGGATGTAGTTGCCAAGCTACTCTCCATGATATTTGAAAAGTCATGGCAGTCAGATGAAGTCCCCAGGGACTGGAAAAAGGGAAACATTGCATCCATTTTTAAAAAGGGTAGAAAGGAGGATCCTGGGAACTACCAACCTGTCAGCCTCACCTCTGTGCCTAGGAAGATCATGGAACAGATCCTCCCATAAGCTATGCTGAGGCATATGGAAGACAGAGAGATGATTCGAGACAGCCAGTATGGCTTCATCAAGCCTAAGTCCTGCCTGATCAACCTAGTAGCCTTCTATGAAAGAGCGACTACATCAGTGGACACGTAAAAAATTATGGATGTCATCTATCTGAACTTCTGTAAGGCCTTTGACACGATCCCCCACATTATTCTTCTCTCTAAACAGGAAAGATAGGGATTTGATAGATGGACTGTTCAGTGGATGAGGAATTGGTTGGATGGTCGCATCTAGAGGGCAGCGGTCAACGACTCAATGTCCAGATGGAGACTGGTGACAAGCGGTGTCCTCAGGGGTTCATACGGGAACCAGTACTGTTTAATATCTTCATCAATGACACAGACAGGGAGATAAAGTGCACCCACAGCGAGTTTGCAGACAACACCATGCTGAGTGGTGCAGTTGATAAGCCTGAGGGATGGGACGCCATCCAGAGGGACCTGGACAAACTTGAGAAGTGGGTCCATGTGAACCTCATGAGGTTCAACAGGACCAAGTGCAAGGTGATGCATCCAGGTCAGGGCAATCCTCAGTATCAGTACAGGCTAGTGGATGAAGAGAATAAGAGTAGCCCTGCAGAAAAGGACTTGGGGCACTGGTGAATGAAAAGCTGCATAGGAGCTGACAATGTGCACTCACAGCCTAGAAAGCCACCAGTATTCTGGGCTGCATCAAAAGAAGCGTGGCCATTAGGTCCATGGAAGTGATTCTCAGCCTCTACTCTGCTCTTGTGAGACCCCACCTGCAGTACTGTGTTCAGCTCTGGGGTCTCCAACACAAGAAGGACATGGAGCTGTTGGAGAGAGTCCAGAGGAGGGCCACAAAGATGATCCGAGGGCTGAAGCACCTCTCCTATGAAGACAGGCTGAGAGTTCGGGTTGTTCAGCCTGGAGAAGAGAAGACTCCGGGGAGATCTTATTGCAGTCTTTCAGTACCTAAAGTGGGCCTACAAGAAAGATGGGGACAAATTTTTTAGCAAGGCCTGTTGTGATAGGACAAGGGGTAATGTCTTTAAACTGAAAGAGGGTTAATTTCTATTAGATCTAAGGAAGAAATTTTTTACAACAAGGGTGATGAAACACTGGAAGAGGTTGCCCAGAAGGATGGTAGCTGCCCTATCCCTGAGAAGATTCAAGGTCAGGTTGGACGGGGCTCTGAGCAACATGATCCAGTCAAAAATGTCCCTGATCACTGCAGGGGGGTTGGACTAGATGACCCTTAAAGGTCCCTGCGAACCTGAACTATTCTATGATTCTGTGATTGTATAATCATTTGTCGTTACAGAGCTCATTTCTAGTGGCACAAGTGACCAATGTGACCAGTTGCTGTTAGGAAGAAAAAGTGCCTATTTTGAATTTAAAATTAAAAAATGAAATGAACTTGCAAAATAGTTAACATATAATAAAAACGAATGTCAGACAGACCTGCTCCGCTAACCTTGCAGAGTCTCTTTAATTACACTGGAAAATTTTAATATTCTTCATTCACAGGAGAGGAAGGGAATTTGGGTATTAGTTCTCCTGACCTACATTTGCACTCGGTTTGCTTAGCAGAAAGGAGTCAGGGAGGTGGGACTCATAATAATAAGGAAGGGTTATCAGGATATGAATTACTGAATAAAACACAAGATGTTCAGCTTCTCAAAAGCAATTGAGAACTTTTCTGAATTATCCATGAAATTAGGAAATAACCATAATAATTATACCAGCACTTGTAACACACCTTGGAGATTTTAAACAGTCTGGTGTTTGATAATAGGATTTATCAACACAAAAAAGATGAAGGAACAAGTTCATGTTTGTACTGGTTTCTCTTGTTGATACGGCCCAATGACTTCAGCAGCATTATTTTGAGATGTTTCTCCCTTCTGTGCATGTTACAAAAGTCAGGGAAAGGAGAACATAAAAAGTATTTTTTTTTTATATTATTTTTGTCATCCCTGATCCTAAAGACCACAACTAGTGGTTTTTTAAGACCACTCATGTTATGAACCTTTTCTTCACACTAGTAATGGATTGTGCCCGTGGGCAGTCTGACTCATGTCAGCTTTGCATAACTCGTCTAACCACAGAAATGGCTTACTATTACCAGAAGAGGACATGTCATCTGGTCCATGGAAAATCCTGGAATTTCTGAAACCTAATGCTGTACGTAAAATGAATATAGGTTGTTTTTTGCTTTAGTAACAGATCACTCTAGCGTGGTGGAAGTCAGAAATCTCCTTCTGTTCAAATAAGTATGACAGGGCAAACCTCATACTCCTTTATCTGTCACCTGAAGATCCTTTGCCTCTTAGAAGGAATAAAAATAGAACTGATAAAATACAACATAACTTGCATAATTAGGCATCAGAGTTGCGACCTAGCAAGGAAAGAAAAGGAGGTTCTTAATTTTAAGTCTCCCGGGAGTTTTCGTGGTGTCAAATCAACAAATCACTTTTAGTATTCCAGCACTAATGTATATCTACATGGAAATGATACTTACACAAATTAGATTTGAATCCAAAGATTCTCTCATACCACCTTGGAAGTGTAAAAGCATTTAAAGACGGTTTAACTGTGCTGCACCTCCACGTAAAAACCCCTTAGTCATGTCAGTAATAGGTGAAATGGCTCCAGTGCAAATGAGAGTTAGACCTTTCATTGGGAAGCCGGACTTTGCATCCAGTTCTCTGAGGAGTTGAGCACCTCTTGAAAGCAGTGGGAATTGAACATACCCAACATTTTACAGGATCAGATTTTATCTGGAGTGAAAACTAGTAGGTTTACACACATTCTGCAGATGATTCAGTAATGCCCAGAGATAATCAGGTACGTGAAGATTAAAACACTCAGTGCTGTCTTCAAATTCTGTTCCCTGGGGACGATGTCTAATATACGTTAAATCCAATCAGTGTCTTTTAGCTTTCTTCCCTGTCACAGAGTTTCAGTTTGCTAATTAGAAATGTTCAGCTGCAATTTCTTTACATCACTTTCTCACAGGGTAGAATTCAGCACCTTCTTAGAATTTAAAAAGGTTATGCCACCATTTGTCAAGGTCACAGCAAGAAAGGATTTTCATTAATTTTAGATTGGCAAAGAATAAGAAATATTGTAATTGCTGCATTTAAGACATTTACTGCATCAGTTCTCTTTCTCCTTTACAGACAGCCAATTAGGGACTTTATTTAAAATGCATGAATTGCATGATTGTCATTAAAGCTATGATTCTGAAAAGTTCATTTGTTTTTTTTTAATGGAAGTATTACAGAAATACAATAATTTTTCAGGACAATGACCCAATCATTCAACATTTGGTAAATAAAAATGGTTCTCTATAGATTTGACCACAGGTGGAGCCTCCATTAAAATTAATGTTAGGAGAGCCCAGTTCTGAAAGCCATTGACTGGCCCCTGTGCTAACGCTACCATCTGCCTCATCAGTTTGACAGAAAGACTTGGAAAATTCCCAGAATGTTGTGCTTTTGTGGTAGGAAAAAAAACAAAACAACAATCAAATGCTCTTCATTTGTGAAAACTGCATGGAGCTATCTGCAATGCCTGTTGCTGGTTAGTGCAACAAAACTATGACACAATTTCAACCAAGCCAGAGACAGAGCAATGAGTAGACCCCTGGGCTTGCCCAACCATGCTTTCATGAAGACCAGGAGGACTGAGTGGATGAGGCCCTCTATAGACAAGAGCAGCCTCATGTTCACGAGCCCTGGTCCTCATGGTGGACTTCAACCACCCCGATATCTGTTGGAGGGACAACACAGCAGGGCATAGGCAATCCAGGAGGTTCCTGGAATGCATGGATGATAACTTCCTTCTCCAAGTGACAGAGGAAACAATGAGGAGAAGTGCTTTGTTCGACCTTGTTCTCATCAACAAAGAAGGGCTGGTGGGGAACGTGACGTTCAAGGGCAGCCTTGGCTGCAGTGATCATGCAATGGTGGAGTCGAAGATTCTTAGGGAGGCAAGGAGGATGCTTAGCAAGGTCACTACCCTGGATTTCAGGAGAGCGGACTTCGGCCTCTTCAGGGATCTCCTCAGTAGAGTACAATGGGATGAAGCCCTGGAGGTAAGAGGGGCACAAGAAAGCTGGTTAGTATTCAAGGATCACCTCCTCCAAGCTCAGAAGTGGTGCATCCCAACAAAGAGGAAGTCAGGCAAAAACACCAGGAGGCCTGCATGGATGAACAAGGAGCTCCTGGACCAACTCGAACACAAAATGAAGGCCTACAGAGGGTGGAAACAGAGACAGGTAGCCTGGGAAGAATGCAAAGCAATTGTCCAAGCAACCAGAGATCAGGTTAAGAAAGCTAAAGCCATGATAGGGTTAAATCTGGCCAGGGGCATCAAGAGCAACAAGAAAAACTTCTATAGATATGTCAGTGATAAAAAGAGATCTAGGGAAAACATAGGCCCTCTCTGGAAGGAAATGGGGGACCTAGTTACCGGGGATATGGAAAAGGCTGAGGTTCTCAATGACTTCTTTGCCACAGTCTTTACTGGCAAGAGGTCCAGCTGCACAGCCCAAGTCACAGAAGGCAAAGGCAGGGACTGGGAGAATGAAGAACCGCCCACTGTAGAAGAAGATCAGGTTCGAGACCATGTAAAGGTGCACAAGTCCATGGGACCAGAGGAGGTGCATCAGCAGGTCCTGAGGGAACTGGCAGATGAAGTTGCTAAGACCCTATCCATCATATTTCAGAAGTCGTGGCAATCTGGTAAAGTTCCCAATGACTGGAGAAGGGGAAATATAGTCCCAACTTTAAAAAGGGGAAAAAAGAAGACCCAGGGAACTACAGGCCAGTCAGTCTCACCTCTATGCCCGGCAAGATCATGGAGCAGATCCTCCTGGAAACTATGCTAAGGCACATGGAAAATAAGGAGGTGATTGGTGACAGCCAACATGGCTTCACGAAGGGCAAATCCTGCCTGACTAATTTGGTGGCCTTCTATGATGAAGTTATGGCCTTGATGGATAAGTGAAGAGCAACTGACATTGCCTACCTGGACTTATCTAAAGCATTTGATACTGTCCCACACGACATCCTTGTCTCTAAACTGGAAAGACATGGTTTTGATGGATGGACCACTCGGTGGATAAGGAATTGGCTGGATGGTTGCACTCAAAGAGTTGTGGTCAACAGTTCAATGTCCAAATGGAGGCCAGTGACAAGTGGTGTTCCTCAGGGGTCAGTACTGGGACCAGTGCTATTTAACATCTTTGTTGGAGACATGGACAGTGGGATCGAGTGAACCCTCAGCAAGTTTGCAGATGACATCAAGTTGTGTGGTGTTGTGGACACGCTGGAGGGAAGGGATGCCATCCAGAGGGACCTTGACAGGCTGTAGAGGTGGGCCTGTGAGAACGTCATGAGGTTCAACAAGGCCAAGTGCAAGGTCCCGCATGTGGGTCAGGGCAATCCCAAACACAAGTACAGGCTGGGCGGAGAATGGATTGAGAGCAGCCCTGAGGAAAAAGACCTGGGAGTGCTGGTGGATGAGAAGCTCAACATGAGCCGGCAATGTGTGCTGGCAGCCCAGAAAGCCAACTGTATCCTGGGCTGCATCAAAAGAAGTGTGGCCAGCAGGTCAAGGGAGGTGATTCTATCCCTCTACTCTGCTCTTGTGAGACCCCACCTGGAATACTGCATTCAGCTGTGGAGTCCCCAACACAAGAAAGTCATGGAGCTGCTGGAACGAGTCCAGAGGAGAGCCACAAAGATGATTCGAGGGCTGGAGAACCTCTGCTATGAAGACAGGCTGAGAGAGTTGGGGCTGTTCAGCCTGGAGAAGAGAAGGCTCTGCAGTGATCTTATTGCAGCCTTCCAGTACTTAAAGGCAGCCTACAGGAAAGCTGAAGAGAGACTTTTTCCAAGGGCGTGGTGAGGGTGGTGAGGCACTGGAACAAATTGCCCAGAGAAGTTGTGGATGCCCCATCCCTGGAAGTGTTCAAGGCCAGGTTGGATGAGGCTTTGAGCAACCTGGTGTAGTGGAGGGTGTCCCTGCCCGTGTCAGCGGGGTTGGAACTAGATGATCTTTGAGGTCATAGAATTAGAATCATAGAATCATAGAATTTCTAGGTTGGAAAAGACCTTAGAGATCATACAGTCCAACCGTCTGTCATGGGTTAGGCTGACCCCCCCTACACAGCCGGTCACTCCCCCTCCCCCACCCCCAGGAATGAGGGAGAGAATTAAAGGAGAAACAGGAAACCTGTGGGTT
This sequence comes from Tauraco erythrolophus, assembly GCF_009769465.1. Taxonomy (NCBI): domain Eukaryota; kingdom Metazoa; phylum Chordata; class Aves; order Musophagiformes; family Musophagidae; genus Tauraco; species Tauraco erythrolophus. The sequence goes on along the minus strand of NC_141465.1, from coordinate 115,695,631 downwards.
GAGATAAGAACAATTTAATACAGATGATTTAATACACAGTGTAGATGCTCACCACCCCCTCTTATCCGCAGCCTGTCTCGTCCCGAAGCTGCAATCCCGGATGAACGCGAGGCCCCGAAATAGAGAGGGGCAGAGAGAGAGAGAGAGTACTCCGAGAGTGGGAGTGCTGGGAGAGAGAGGAAAAAAAAGGCAATAGAGCAAAAGCGCAGCAAGCGCAAAAGAGCAAAAGCGGCGAAAGAGCCGAAGCGCAAAAGCCCTTCTTCCCGGCTGACCCTCACTTCTATACTGGGCATGACGCTGCATGATATGGAATGCTAATTGGCCAGTTTGGCCCTCAGTCTTAAGTTCCACCACAAATCACAAAGGGAATCGTGTCCCCCTTGTCCCAGCTATGCTCCCCCCTTATCCCGCCGTGCTTCTGCACTCCGGCACACTGAAAAGTCCTTGGAGTCTCACGTCCAACCACAAACATCAACTTGTTATCAACATTCTTCTCAGAGTGAGCCTCTGAGTAAAACCAAAACACGGAGCTCTTCTAGCTGTTAAAAACTCTGTCCCAGCTAAAACTAGGACACTGTTCCTAATTCCCCATTAAACCATGTCCCTAAGCAGTTCATCCACCCTTTTCTTAAACACAGCCAGGTCCTTTCCAACCCAAACCATTCTATAATTCTTTGATTCTTCAACATCCTGTGGGCTTTATTAAATGAAGATTCTTCTCATGACAAGCAGCTACACTTTCTTTCTTTTCGACATTTATTGAAAATTAGATAGAATCACAGAATCATAGAATGGTTTGGGTTGGAAGGGACCTCAAAGATCATCTAGTTCCCACCCCCCTGCCATGGGCAGGGAAACCCTGCACTACACCAGGTTACTCAAAGCCTCATCCAACCTGGCCTTGCATTGGTTTAGATGGATATGTTTTATTCCTTTCCTTTTGTGAAATTTAGCTCAAAAGAATTCATCTCCTCTATTTCAAAGCAACAAATTTACTGCAAAGTGTTAGAATCTAGGTGGCCTAAGACTGCATTTTGCAGCATCTTTTTTCATGGTTTTGCTTCATCAGTAAGTACATCTCTCAGGTGGGACTGCTCCTGCATTGTAAGAGTACAGGAAGTTTATCTTCCCGAGGATTGTGTGACTTAGCACTGAAGATACAATCTCCTGTCCTGATTTTGCCAAGAGAGATTTTCTCTTTCATGTGATAATCTGCTGGTCCAAAAGCTTTCCTTTGGGCATACAAAAATCATCCATCATTTTATTTCCTTATTGGAAATATTTTGGTTGATGGCTTTGCTTTCTTTTTGAGAAGAAAAATAAATAAATCCTTGTCCCACTTGTACTGTTAGCCATATATTAATCGCATCACATGCATGTCTTTTGCTCTCGTCACATAGTACATGTGTTTTTCTTGATTCTTCAAAATGGATGTGTAAATGAGAAGCTTTCTCAACATCTCCTCTCTCTCCTCTTTTCTGGTCATTAAAACCACAGGAAGATGAGATATTCAAAACATAAAAGACAGTATGGGAAAAATGTTTCAGATTCATTTTTTTCAATGTAAGCAATGTAGACAATACAGTTACTCAAAAATCTTGTGTGAACAAAAGAAGTTGCCACAAATGTGTCAGCTGAAATTCTTTTATTGTACTGCACTATTGTGCTCTTTTGGCTATTTGATGTAGAAAAGGGTGTGTTTCCAGGACATTTGGGCCCTTTTGGAGTAGCATCTGAAAATCCTTCAATCCCTTTCTTCAAAAGAGCTATGTTTAATCAGGTTTCTGATTTTCCAGGTCTATGTTCATCGGTCCACATCCAATCTCCACATAGAGTAAAAGCTCAGATGAACCAGCATGTACCACTGGCTGCATCACCTCTGGTGTCACTTCTCATAGAATGAAACTGGATGCTCAGAGGGTAAAGGAACCTGTGTAAGGTTCAGTCTGGCCCCTGACCAGAATGAGCAGGTGACAGGGATTGTAGAGGCTTGCTGATGTTTCCCTGAAGTCAGCTTTAGCACAGCTGAGGCAATTCAGTAGCAACCAGCAACAGACTGGTGCGAATAGGGGGGCAAGTCATGCCCAACCAACCTGGTAACATTCTGTGATGAAATGACTGGCTTGATAAATGAGGGGAGAGCAATGTCCATTGAGAACAAGCCAGTAAACACTGAAGTCCAGATAAAAGGATAGAATCCTAGAATCATTTAGGTTGGAAGAGACCTTAAAGATCATCGAGTCCAACAGTTAACCTAGCACTTCCAAGTCCACCAAAACAGACAATGGACACTGTCTACTGTAAGATCGCCATAGAGAAGCTGATGAAGTACGGGATGAATGAGCAGATAGGTGGATTGAAAACTGGTGGAAATGGCAGGCCCAGAGATTGGTGACCTGTGGCACAAAGTCTAGCTGGAGGCAGGTAACTAGCAGTGTACCCCAGGGGTCAATACTGAGTTTAACATCAATCCCGTTTAACATCTTCATGACAAGACAAGAAGATCTCCAGAGGTGCCTTCCAATTTCAGCCATTCTGTGAACAGCTTGGAATCCCGGTGGGACTCAGTGTCCGGCAAGAAAGGTAATCCTACCATGCTTTAAACCACAGTGAAGGCTTTCAGACATGGGACTAAATTACCAATATAAAAATGTAATGTAAGTAGAAAACCAAAAAACTCTTCATTCACTACTATGTTCTCTATCAAGAACAGCATTTGTTCCTCAGAAGACATACAAATTCAGGAGTTTCTTGATTTTTTTTTTTTTTTTGGATATGCATTCTTGGTAGAAGAAAAATTTGAAATTTCTAAGTAGTCTAAAACTGAAAAGTCAGAATTATACAATGAAAAAGATTGCCTATTTTTTTTTAATCTCATAACTTTAGGCTGCAAGGGAAGGATGTACTCAAGGTTTTGAACATTTGAGTTAACAATATTGAGATAGGATGCCTTTTTCTGAAAAGCTTCAGCTCAGCTAACAAAATCTCCCCTCATGGTCCCTGTCTGCAGCATAATACAATTAAACTGATAGTCTATGATTATAATTGTCAAATATTCTGAAACAAATTATATCTAAAGCACTTAATGGAATGTGTAGCACGAAAATTAAGACAATTTTAAGCATCTCTGTGTCTCAGAGCCTTCCTGACTAAAACTTTGCTAAAAGAAGGTGAAAGTACAGGAGAATTCTCCTAGGTGCGACCTTGGTGAAGACTGTCCTAACGCTGTCTCCCGTCAACCTCCTGACAACCCTGGCAGAGGCAAGAGAAGACTGAAGAAGTACCTTTCTGCACGCCTCGGTAGCACGGACGGTAAGTTCTGCGGCCGGGGGGTAGACTGAGGTGGAAAAAGTGAGTGTCGAGTGAGCTAAAAGCCCGGCATCGCCCGGCGGGAGCCAGGATCTCCTGTGTCCCGGTTCCGGCAGTGCCTACGTGACTGCTGACGCAGGGGGGCGGACCCGGAAACAGGCGCGGGAGATTTAAACTGCCCTGAGGAGCGCAGCGACCCGGAGCGGGCAAACAGGGGCGGGGCGCGGCAGAGTGAGGGGCGCGGCAGTTCGCGCAGGCAGGGCGAGCAGACAGAGCAAGCAGGCAGAGCGTCGAGCCCGGTCGGAAGTCCCTGACTATCATGGTGGTCACTAGGCATAAAGCGAAGGCTGCCTCCAGCCCGGTGCCAGCCACGATCGACACAGCCTCCCAGACGGACCTCCGCTGGGTGCGCGCTGCCACCCAGGTGAGCTGCAGGACCTGTCCCCCAAGTGTATTGGCTCAGGTCGCCACCGGGGAACTCACTTGTGGGAGCTGTGCCAGGGTGGAGGAACTCCTCCACCTGGTGACAGAGCTCAGAGAGGAGGTAAACAGGCTGAGGGCCATCAGGGAGTGCGAGAGGGAGATCGACCAATGGACCAGTACCCTGTGCTCCCTCCCGCAGACCCAACAGGCTACCACAGCTTCTCAGACTGAGGAGCCCCCACCCTCTCCCCATCTGGCCGGGAAGAGGAATCCAGGTGGGAATGAGCAATGGCAGCAGGTCCCTGCCCGGCGCGGCAAGCCTGCCCCCTCTGCTCCCGCAACTACCTCCCAGGTTCCGTTACACAACAGATATGAAGCTCTGCAAGTGGAACCGACCCCCAGGGAGGGTGACGATACACACATGCTAGTATCCTTCCCTAGGACCACACATATCATCAAGACATCCTCAGTTATGAAGAAAAGGCGGGTGGTTGTTTTAGGAGACTCCCTTTTGAGGGGTGTGGAGGGCCAGATTTGTAGACCTGACCCTTTACACAGGGAGGTCTGCTCCCTTCCTGGGGCAACAATTAGGGATGTGATAAAAAAACTCCCGTCTATAGTCAGGCCCACCGATTACTACCCTCTTCTTATTTTCCAAGTTGGTATGGATGACATTAGGAAAAGAAACATCCGGACTATTAAGAAGGATCTCAGGGTTTTGGGAAGAATGTTGAAGGGATCGGGGGCCCAAGTAATATTCTCTTCTATCATACCGACTCTGGGACATGACACGGGATGGAAAACAAAGATCGAGGATTTAAATAATTGGCTACAAAAGTGGTGTGAGGAAAACAACCTAGGCTTCTCTAACCACGGGCTGACCTTAATGCCAGATCTTCTGTCTAGGGATGGGGTGGGTTTTTCTCCAAGGGGGAAAAGGCTGCTTGCTACAGAACTAGCTGGGATCATCAACAGGGCTTTAAACTAGATGTGAAGGGGGTGGGGGGTATTGTCAGACTTAGAGGATTAACAGCCGACGATGGCCCTCCAGTGTCTGATGAGAGGAGTGTAGGCAGGTGCCTTCGGCCTGCTGCCTCAGTGATACTAGGGGGTGACATGTGTAGTCAGGAGCAACACACAAGTTGCCTAGAGGTAAAAGAAAATCCCAAAAATAACAGCTCAGGTAATAAAACTTCCCCCCCTAGGGGTGCAGTGGGGTCGAAAGCCCAACTTACGTGCTTCTATACGAACGCACGCAGTATGGGCAATAAACAAGAGGAACTGGAAGCTCTTGTTATCCGGGGAAACTATGACATAGTTGCCATCACTGAAACATGGTGGGATGACTCATATAACTGGAGCGCTACCATGGATGGCTACAAGCTCTTCAGGAGGGATAGGAGAGGTAGAAGGGGTGGTGGGGTTGCCCTGTATGTAAGGGAAGGGCTAAACTGTTTAGAGTTAAATGTTGGGGATGACTTGGTAGAATGTCTGTGGGTGAAAATCAAAAGGGGAGCCTATGAAGGCGGATATTGTAGTAGGAATCTGCTACAGGCCACCCTATCAGGACAGTGAGACTGATGAGCTATTCTTTAAACAACTGGGGGAAGTCTCGCGCTCACTAGCCCTTGTCCTTATGGGTGACTTTAACCTACCTGATGTCTGTTAGAAGTATAACATGGCAGTCAGGAAACAGTCTAGGCGGTTCCTGCAGAGTGTGGAGGACAACTTCCTATCACAACTGGTCAGTGAACCGACTAGAGAAGGTGCTCCCCTAGACCTGCTGTTTGTGAACAGAGAAGGTCTTGTGGGAGATGTGAAGGTTGGAGGACGCCTGGGGCATAGTGACCACGAGATAATAGAATTCTCAAGTTAGGAGGGGGAACACTAAAACGGCCAAGCTGGACTTTGGGAGAGCTGACTTTGGGCTGTTTAGAAGTCTGGTTAACAAAGTCTAATGGGAGACAGCTCTCAAGGGTAAGGGGGCGCAGGAGGGATGGTTACTATTCAAAAAGGAAATTCTGGAGGCACAGGAGCGAGCTGTCCCTGTGTGCCGGAAGTCGAGCTGCCGGGGTAGAAAACCAGCTTGGATGACAAAGGAGATTTGGGAACATCTCAAAAGAAAAAGGGATGTCTATAAGTCTTGGAAGAATGGGCAGGCATCCAGGAATCAATACAAGGAGGAAGTTAGGACATGTAGGGAGATAATCAGGGGGGCAAAAGCCCAATTGGAACTTAGACTAGCCAGCTTCGTAAGGGACAACAAAAAGTCTTTCTATAAATATATTAATAACAAAAGGAGGGCTAAAGATCACCTCCAGCCCCTACTGGACTCAGGGTGTACGTTAGTCACTAGGGATGAGGACAAGGCTGAGGTCCTTAATGTCTTCTTTGCCTCAGTCTTTAATAATAAGGTCAGTAGTTCCCAGGTGAGCTGGCCTTTGGTGTCTGAGTGTGGGGAGGGAGAGCAAATCAATGCTCCTGTGATCCAAGAGGAACGGGTCAAGGATCTGCTCCTTTGGCTGGATGCCCACAAGTCTATGGGGCCTGATGGTATCCACGCGAGAGTCCTGAGGGAGCTGGCGGATGTCATTGCCAAACCCCTGTCCATTATCTTTGGGCAGTCTTGGCTCACTGGGGAAGTTCCGCTGGACTGGAGGCTGGCGGATGTTACCCCCATTTACAAAAAAGGGCGGAACTACAGGCCTGTCAGCTTGACCTCGGTGACGGGCAAAGTCATGGAACAGGTTATCTTGAGTGCTATTAATGAGCACATACAGGTTAACCGAGTGATCAGGCCCAGCCAACATGGGTTTATGAAAGGCAGATCTTGCCAATCAAACCTGATCACCTTCTATGATGGGGTAACCCGCCTGGTTGATGAGGGAAGGGCTGTGGATGTAGTTTTCCTTGACCTCAGTAAAGCCTTTGATACAGTTTCTCATAGTGTTCTGGTTGAGAAACTGATAACTGCTGGCCTGGATAGGCACACCCTCCTTTGGGTTAAAAACTGGCTGGATGGCCGGGCCCAAAGAGTGGTGGTAAATGGGGCTAAATCTGCCTGGAGGCCGGTCACCAGTGGGGTTCCCCAGGGCTCAGTGCTGGGTCCAGTTCTGTTTAACATCTTTATCAATGACCTGGATGAGGGAATTGAATGTACCCTCAGTAAATTTGTGGATGACACCAAGCTGGGAGGCTGTGTCGATCTGCTTGAGGGTATGGAGGTCCTTCAGAGGGATTTGAACAGACTGGATCATTGGGCTGAGGCCAATGGCATGAGCTTTAATAAGGCCAAGTGCAGAGTCCTTCACTTGGGGTATAAAAACCCCAAGCATCGCTATAGGCTCAGAGAAGAGTGGCTGGAGAGCTGCCTGGCGGAGAAGGACCTGGGGGTGTTGGTTGACTACCGGCTTGGTATGAGCCAGCAGTGTGCCCAGGTGGCCAAAAAGGCCAACGGGATACTGGCGTGTATCAAGAATAGTGTGACCAGCAGGAATAGGGAAGTGATCCTGCCCCTGTACTCGGCACTGGTGAGGCCGCACCTGGAATATTGTGTCCAGTTTTGGGCCCCTCGCTTTAAGAGAGATATTGAGCTCCTGGAGCGAGTCCAAAGAAGGGCGACTAAATTGGTCAAGGGGCTGGAAAATAAAACTTATGAGGAGCGGCTGAGGGAGTTGGGGCTGTTTAGCCTGGAGAAGAGGAGGCTGAGGGGAGACCTGATTACAGCCTACAAATACTTGAGAAAAGATGGTGGGGAGGTAGGGGAAGGGCTCTTTACATTAGTGTTGGGTGATAGAACAAGAGGAAATGGGTATAAGCTTAGTCAGGGGAGATTCAGGTTGGATGTTAGGAAGTATTTCTTCTCTGAAAGGGTTGTCAGCCACTGGAATAGGCTGCCCAGGGAGGTGGTTGAGTCCCCATCCCTGGATGTGTTTAAGAATAGGGGATATGGTTTAATGGGGATTAGGGATGGTTGGACTCGATGATCTCTAAGGTCTTTTCCAACCTAGAAATCTATGAATCTATGAATCAGAGAGCAGCAGAACTGAGAAAATAAGCTGAGAGACCTCCTGGGAGAGAGGCTGTGAGGAGGCACCAGGAGCCAGAGGTGGTCACAGATAGAAAGGTGACACTGCTGTCCTGGGGTAGAGCAGCTTCATGTCCTTGTTTCTGAAGGCAACAGAAGGGATAGCAAGCGTTTATAGGGAAGGGAGGATATTTTACCCTTTGCCCAAGATTAGGCTAATTATGTGTGCTGCTGACCATGGCCCTGCCTGCCTTTTGCCAGGAGGGACGCCTGGTTTTTGAGACTAAGTAAGAGCAAAGAAGTGTGTCCTAGGGACTAAGCTCCCCCTCAGTAGAGGAACTCTTATTTTTGGTGAGTGCCTTTGACCATGAAATCTCACCCGTGCTGCTCAAATCACAACATGTTTCGAGTAGCTCTTAGAAACGCTCTGATTTAACATGAACTCCACTGAAAAAGAAGTCTTGTTTTAGTTTTCTTAAACATAATTAATCACTTGATTAGGCTACTCTTGTAAAAGCAATGGTGGCAAAGTAAAATAAATATACATGTAACTTTTCTTCCAGAGCGTGACTGGCATCAGCAAGGTCAAGATCGTATTGAGGGGGATTGCTAATAGCATGTCAGGTGTAGCCTCTCTCTGAAAGGTTGTGTAAATTAAACTAACTAAAATAATTTTTCCCTTTCTTGAACATGAACCAACTGGCTTTACAGATAGTATTTTATGCATGAAAAGTAAATTAGAAAAATAGGGCAACCTTAACAGATAATTTTAAACATAGAATAGAATAGAACAGAATATTTCACTTAGAAGGAACCTACAGTGATCATCTAGTCCAACTGTTAAGGGCATTGTCCAAATGCCTCTTAAACACTGTAAGACTTGGGGCATCAACCACCTGTCTAGGAAGCCTGTTTGAGTGTTTGACTACCCTCTTGGTAAAGAAATGCTTCCTCATGTCCAGTCTAAACCTTCCCTGGTGCAGCTTTGTACCATTCCAACGTGTCCTGTCACTGGATACCAGGGAGAAGAGCTCAGCACCTCCCTCTCCGCTTCCCCTCCTCAGGAAGCTGTAGAGAGCAACAAGATCATCCCTCAGCCTCCTCTTCTCCAAACCAGACAAACCCAAACGCCTTAGCCACTCCTCACAGGACATTCCTTCCATCCCTCTCACCAGCTTTGTTGCCCTCCTCTGGACACACTCAAGGACCTTCACGTTCTTTTAAAAATGTGAGGCCCAGAACTGCACACAGTACTCAAGGTGAGGCTGCACCAAGGCTGAATACAGCGGGATAATCGCCTCTTTTGACCGGCTGGTTGTGCTGTGTTTGGTGCTCTGAGGATGGGGTTTGCCCTTTTTGCTGCCAGGGCACACTGCTGACCCATACTGAGCCTGCTGCCACCCAGAACCCCCAGAACTCTTTCTGCAGGGCTGCTCTCCAGCCACTCCTCTCCCAGTTTATACCTGAGCCTGCTGTTACTCTGTCCCAGGTGCAGGATCCAACATTTGGACTTGTTAAATTTCATCCCATTAATCAGTGCCCAAGCTTAGAGCTATAGGAATTGCCTAGTCATGTCCTCTGCTCAGAGGCAAGTTGAATGCCTTGACCCTGCAATACACCTGAAGTCCAGCTTGGTCCTGCCGCAGCCGGCCATGTAGCAAAGCTCATTTCTCCTTGCTCTGCTCATATGAGCCTTTTCTTGGTGCATCCTGCTCTGCCAGCTGCTGTGTCTAACCGCTGCAGCTGGGTTGACTGTTCCTGCGATTTCAGTGCTTGGCAAGCATGCTTATATCACTGAGGACTTGTGCAGGTCTTGCATAAAGACAACTCTTGAACAGCTTCATCTTTAAAGATGACAGATGATCCTTGGTTTTAGTTGCAGGCTATAGTTTTTAGACCCAAGTGCTGGTGGCTTTGATCGCTTATGGCAGATTCATTTGAGCAGAGGTAGCTGATGTGAATTTCTGTGTACTGTTGCAATAAGAAACTTTTCTGCACTTCTTTTATGTTTCCTTTAACAAAATGTCTCTCAGGAAACAATCCAATGTATTGAACATGTTTTATGTCTAGCAGAAGTCCCTTTCGTTTGTCCCCCATTCTCTCATTTTCTTCTGGGCTGCTCAGCCATCCATGAACAGAGTGGAAATATTTCACTCTTGCTTTAAGCCCAGGCCACTACACTTACATAAAAATCAGAAAAGCAGTTATGACAACGAGCAGCCCTGTAAGGAATCAAGACTTAAGCCATTTCTGAGTAATTCTGTTTCCTTAAGACTCCTAGATGCCACATACTTTCACAGGCTCCCTCTGTTGCTCAGCTAACAGAAACACTGTGGGTCAGTATTATGAGCCAAATAATACAGCTTTAGCTGGCCAAAAGTATCTCTTTATTGCACACCCAAAAGAGCTGGGCAGAAAGAAGCAACTGTTTTGCCCTTAGGTTAAATCAAAGTACCTGATGGAAGTTGTTATTTTATACCTACTAGACTTTCAGAAATAAAGTCGACAAAGAAACTGGGGCAGAGGGGAATCTCAGGGAGGTGTATTTCTGCTCTAAGCTATTTTGCTGTGAAATGTAAATAACACTACTTGAGTAAATGGCATCATTTATTTAAAAATGAGACCAGTGTAAATACAGGCAAGTCCTAATGATACTGAGTTACAGCAGAATCAGGCCTCAGTTATTTCAGTACACTACCAGTTACACATCTTTGAAGCTCAAATAGGTCCAGTGAACTGCATAACATTCTATTCTCTTCTATGAGAATGCAGATACTGCTGCTGCTTGCTATCAAGACCTGAAGGAAACCAGTATTTGACTTTAGTGGTTGCTGTGTATGAAAAACTGCATAATGAATTTCTGAGTCTTCTGAGTGGAAGAAGTTATCTCATCTGCTGTCTGTTTTAAAGTTTTTGTCAAATATAGATGACTCTGGGTATAGATAATAAATTCTTATGCTACCAACAAGTATTAAGGGTTACTCCCTCGCATGTGAATATATTTCTGTGGAAGTTTCCAAACTATCCGTATCTATGAGGAAGTATTAAGTAAGAAGTAAAATACCTAATTTCTTTGGGACGATTTTAATTTTGAGAGCTGCCTCTCCTGATTTACTCTTTCGCATTGGTTGTATTTTTTTAGAACTAAAATTATGTGCTTAAACATTATATCTTTTGTATGTAAAATATATACACCAAAAAGCTTTAATTTTCAAAGTACTTTCATTTCTTGTGCTCAGTACATCAAAAACATACCTCTCAACTTGCTTGCACACCCTTCTTATCTCAGAATGTTTATCGCTCAGGTAGAGCAAAGAATACATGACAATGTGGATGACAGCAGTCCTTAAATTAAAATGCATTACTTTTATTTATTGTTAGCTTATTAGTAGCACTGTGAATTTTGTAATGACCTATTTTTCATTATGAACTTGTTATGGCATCTCATTCATTTTACTAAAGCACTGAGATATTCAGCTGAGTATTTTTAAACACTCCTAAGACTGCTTCGTTCACATGATATTTCAAGTTTTTAGGATCTAAATATTTGGCTAACATAGGCTCATTTTGAAAGACTTTTCATGTGGGAAGCTTAAAATATGTTTTATGCTTGCTGGGATTCTGTGGAATCTTAAAACCAAGATTTATAAATCTATGTGATAGTGAAAGATGTTTATGATGTCAATACACTGGAACACATTCTCGTAAAAATGTCTTCTGTTTTTATTTTTTCTGTGAGAAAAAAAGAAGAAAATTGTACTTAGAGTACCTCTTTCTTTATAAGGGAACAAGCAAAGAAAAGACTCAAATGCTTTAGTCTGAGCAGGAAGAGCATATGCTCCTAAAAACATATATCATACTTTTCTCACCAATGGCAGTATTATTTTTTCAACCTGTATGTGATTTATGATCATTGCCGCTTCTTCCCAGGAGGGATATGCTATTTAAAAAGATAGTGTGTGATTCCATGACAACTGGCAGGTGCCTTATAAAGCCTTTCTTTGCTGAAGATGTACAGGTGAGTTATTATACTTTAAAATAGGAGAAATGGAGCTCTGGTGGATTTTCCTCAGTGTATGAGGAACCTGTAAATTAAAGTAAAATATTATTTTCATACCTGCCTATAGGATTCACGAAGACCAATTGCAACAGCTGCAATGGAAAGTCAAATAAAACACACTGCCCCACATGCTGTTGTATAAATATAACAAGTGCAATTTTTTAGCCAAACTGCTTTCTTCTTTTAGATGTTGCTGACTACAGCAGAATCATGAGCCTGTGTACTGTCCTTTTCCCTTTGCTGACAAGTCAGGGAAGCTTTTTTGAAAAATACAAGAAAACTGACTTACAGGCACTTTTCTCCATTTTCCCACTTGGCTCTTTCACTTTTTTCAAACTACCTCATTTAATAAATAGTAAACAATCACATAGTATTAGAGATTTGAATTTATGTGGTATCTAATTTCCCAATTAGCAGGAAGAACTCAGACGACCTCTTGTGTTTGTCTGACTCCTGGGATCACCGGTACAAACTAATTTCCCTGTTGCCTGTACCCTCTAAGGAACACAAAAACCAGTGGTAACATGTTGAATCAGTATCGGTTTCAGCTTCTAGAGTACAGGATCTGTTTCTGCTTGAACAGCTAAAAAAGTAACCCGCAACAAGACTGGATTCTACATATGCAGAAACCCTTGTTTCTATTGATCTCAACAAGAATTTACTTTTTTTTCTTTTTTTTTTTTTTCAACCTAGAGGATCAGATCTGAATATATTACCATTTTCATTAGCCCTAAGAATTTAGAGTTTGATCCGGTGCTCCCTGAAGTTGATGGAAAGACTCTCATTGTCTTCAGCTTACTTTGGATGACATCAAGAGCTCATGGTCTGACTCTACAAGCCAAAACAAAGTAAAGTGCTACAACAGCTCCTTTTGCTCCCCATGAAGGCTGGCCAAGCTTGGAAAGTAAGAGAGAAAAGACAGATTGGCAAGATAGTGCAAACGAGATAAAAATAAAGAAACAGCTTCTTTTAATCTCTCAGTTCAATTTTGCAGCACAAAAGAAAGTTTATTTTTACCACTGAAATGTTGATGTGTTTTTAAAAAGGCTTCGTCTGTCTGAAGTTGAACAAACCCCGTGATTTTAAGTGAGCAGTTCAAAAGTTTCTCAGCAAAAATCAGAAGGATGGAAGAGCTTGATCTGTTCAGTATTTTGATAAGGGCTGTCATAAATGAGAGTGATTTCTCAGCTCCTGCTCATGCCTGATAAGGACACCCTCAACACCTGCTAGCAATAACCTGACTTTTCATAAGCTGTATTAACACTGATTCTGTGTTTGTTTACTTTGTGACTCTGCAAAGATGCCACTGCCTTTGAAAATATGGATTGACATTGGGAACGTTTCTGCAATTGTGTTTTCAAATCTTTCTGTTAGTGACTTACCTATATCCTGATGAGAAGGATTGAGTCATCTGGCACAGAATAGCTAAAGTCATTACTGGATACCAGTGTCTCTATGTAGGAAACCACATAGGTTAATCATGGGCAGACACTCTTCCACTTTGAATGAGAAATCCCTCACAGCTTCTCCTCTTAGAGAAAGCCATCAGAGGTCAGTGCTTTAGTTTGTCTCTCCTAAGACACCCAGAAACCCTCCTTGTAACAGTAAGAAGCCTTAGATTTAACTCAGATTAAGAGGGGAGGTTCTCAGCTTCAGCACCACTTCCTAAGCACTGTTTTAAACTTTTTTTTTCCAGGGAAAACTTCTGTGATCCTATCCTACCTCTGCTTGTCTGCCTTGCCTCCCAAATAACTCCAAATCTGCCTCCCAAATCTCCCCAACAAACACGGGTAAGTGGCACCCAAACTGATGAAAGTTGTCCGGTTCCTAAAACAATCTGCTTCTTACGAGTGCCAAGAAAAAAAAGCAGCCGAGGCAGCCTGTTTAGGGCCTCCACTGATGGAAAGGCTGCAGTGGAGTTTTAACCTTGATTAGACATCAGAGGATCCACGTGGAGCAAGCCATTATTAATATTGTCAAGAAGTGAAAAGCTTCATTCGTAGATCTCTCCTGCTTAGACATCAAAGTCAACCAACCTCAAAAGAAATCTGTGGGGAACCAGGCATCCTTAGTTCTCATATTGATCATACTGCTTGTTCTGAAAGTTTCTCATCCAAGCTCTGGCAAGGTCTGACCTTGCAGAGGGAACAAGATATACAAACAAGGCAAAAGGCTGTGCTTTCTTTCTTATTCTTAACACCAGGTGAATAATGAATATCAAATCATATATTAGGTAAATAATCTTGTTTTCTGCAAATAACTTCTCCTTCCCCCAATAAAATTACATTTGAGAAAATGATATTAATTTTTCAGATGTACTCACAAAATCTCTGATCAATCATTGTCCTGTGGCTTGTTTGTGAACCATTCAATGTCTCCTGTTTGTGAATTAGAATTAAAGATTTTCAATTGGGCACAAGGTGTAAATTTGTTCTTGACTCAAATAGAAAGTGAATACAATATGAGCATGGACACAGCCAAAACAAATTTCAGAATTCAAATGAATCTTCTAGGCAATTTATAGCCAATATATGTCCAGACATAAAAGAGAGTGCCTAGATGATACCACCCTTTCTTGTCAAGCTATAGTCTGTCTCAGAAGGCATGTGTTAGACAAAGCATTGATTTTGTTTGTGGAATTCCTATGGTGATCACTGGGAATTCTTGCAAAGGGAGGGAGAACAGAATATGCGATGAAATTATCCACTGCTGTTCTAAACTGCATCAGATAATTTTAAAATGTCATTATACTTTGTAAATTTTGAGATAGGGGTTTCCATCAACTGTTTTTAGGGAGACAGACTATTTTCAGAGAACAAAGCTGTAGTTGAATGAAGGACTAAAGCCAATTCAGGGAATTACCATGTGAAATGTGCACCTCTTTTGCTCAAATTGTACCCGAAGTTTTGATCCTAAATGCAAATCTAAGAGCTACTAATAGCATGGAAAAAATAAATATAAAATATATTGAAAACATATTTTGCGTTCAGAAGACTTTTGCACATGTTAAATTTTATGAATGATCCAGAGGTAGTCTTTACATTGTTTTAAACTACTGACTTCAATAAAAGGTTAAATTAAATTATCTGCAGTAATAATTACTTTCTTCTAAACTATTCAAATGAAGGTAAGTAGGGAAAATGACGAAGTCAGCAGATGAGGAGAAAAGGCTATGTAAAGAAGTAATCCGATCTTTGCTGCGTTCTTTCTCAAATATTTTCTGTTTTAAACTGAAGATGTAAATTATTTAATTTACTTTCATTTTATTTTATTGTGGTCTACCATGTTTTCATAGGCGATATTTAATTTTGCAGCTTTGGTGGTGAACTATGTGTTTCATTTTTTAATTACATTTTCAAACTATGCTTCCAAGTACTTTAAGAAGCATTATTTCTACAGTAGCATTAGTAGCTTTACTACTACACACATCCAAAGCTTTCTACTTGCATTTTTCTCATTTCTTGTATGCTGATAACCACTTTCTCCATATCACTTTCTGATGCACATTTAATTATTCCCTCTTATTTAGCAAGTCATATTCTTCTTCCATCCCCTCCCCCTAAAAAGATGCAATTTTATCCTTTATCTTTCTTATGATGTTATGGATTTTTTTTTTTTAATTAAAATTCTCCCTATTATTTGAGTCCAACTCGCTCTCATTTTATGTTACTTTCTTAGAACTTGCTGGCTTCCTCAGCATCCTCCTCTCTTTGCTAGTCTTCCTTACTGGGTGGGGAGAGACTCATGAAAAGGTTTATACTCTGCGTTAGAGAAAGACATCAGAGACGGATGTTAATGTAAACACCTGCCTAGGTTCAATGCCTGCCTAGGGACCCCTCTCCTCAGCTCACACACAGGTTCAGCTACACTTTCACGTGAACCAACTGTTGCCCTGCAGGCTGTCCCATCATTTAGACTACACAGAGCCTCCTTGAAAGACTTTCGTTCTTTCTTGCAAGTGCTGTGTTGAGCAGCACCCAGGGCTTGGCTCCTGCTCCCTTTGCCCAGGGACAGCTTCCCACCACGCCGTCTCCAGCCAGCGATGATGCTCTCAGCTCTTCCCCCTCGGGCAGGTTCTCAGCTTCGTAGAGATCATTGGGAAGCCGAGGTGCTTTTCAAGTCCCATTACACGGGCACGATGTCTCTGGTTGCCGAGTTTGTTAGACTTAGTGAAATGGGGGAATTTCAATGCTGGCTGCAGCTTCATCTGCTATGTCAATGTAACAGGGAGCAAAATAACTCCTGCTGCGTTACAGGTTTTTTCCCATTGTTTCCACTCCAGTCTGGAATGTTTGAAGAGGGGATCAGAAATCACATGCTAAAAGACAAGCTAATCATGGAGCTTTATTCAGGAAATGCGCATCACTTTCTAAAACTGTTATAAAATCCCACTGAGAGCAGGCGGGTAGTGGAGAACCAAAGTAAGCCCTCCCATCTCCCTTGGGCAGGGTGAGAAGGGCCAGTGCCATGTTCTCCAACCCCATGGGGCTCCCTAGCCCGCAGGGGGCTGCTGGCAATCCAGTCCTGAGGAGCAGGAGCCACAGTGGAGCATGGTGAGACACTGAACCTACTGAAGGCTTCTCCACTCAGGGAGACAGCAGCTCCACCCAGGACTATTTTGGCCTGCAGATTTGTGTTTAGGTGTAGGACAGGCAATGACTCATTGTTTCTTAAGGACACTGACCCTTTTCACACCGAGCTCTGAGCAGGTGCCTCTTGCTCCAGAGTGGACACTGTCACTGCATTTGGCTTTAAATCCCAAACAAAAGGAGTAAAATTTATAGAAGCACAGGGCTGTGTCCTTATCCATTTGTATTTTATGAGGCACCTAATTTGGTATTTACAAGATGGTAATTATATTATTTTAGTGTTGATGGCACATGTTTACAAGAATGTAGCTATCTGATTAAATATAAACTACTAAGATAAATAGCCCATTTACTGTAATCTAGCTAAATGCCTAATTAAATAGCAAGATAATATTAATCGGATTTATTATGGTTTAACAAATATGTGAGCATTATATATTAATGCTTTAAAATACACTATTGATGTTGTACCTCATTAGTTAAACAGTTCCTCTGTTAAAAGCACATTGAAAGTACTTACATTGTCAACCATCCAGATTCCTAATTCATATTACCTCAGTAGTGGTTTATTTTACTGTGTTTACAGATCCCCAGGCATTTACTTTAAAACCCAACAAAACATAACATTCAGTTCTCTGCTGTCTAACTTCACGGAAACAAAATGCACAATCATTCACTTTCTGTTTTTTTGAAGCTACAGTCCAAGATATAAAAGTTCACCTTGAAGTTATCTGAAAATTTCCTATGAGAATATCTATGAAATTTCAGCATCTAATCAAAGTCAAATAGAAAGTCTTGATGATACATATTTTGCTAAAACAAGCACAGCCTTAGTACTAGAGGTGCTGTAGCTAATGACATTTTTTTATTAAAAGTGTATTTAAAAGATATTTTTGTCCCATAATATTACTGGAAAGAAAAGGAAAAAGTTGTAGTTGCATTCATTTTTAAATAACATGTCTGGGCATGAGTTTGACAGTTATTACATCTACGAATTCAATAAGTCATGCTAATCTCTTTGGAATAAATGAGAATCATGGATATGATATGTCCCTGCCTTTCTACATCATCATACTGTCAAATAATATTTGAGGTTTCAAAAAAAATTCTTGTCTTTCTTAATACCATGGCTAATATATGTTAATTAACCTTTAGAGTTTTTTGTTATAGAGGTAGTGAAAAAGGAGGTAATAGTTAAAAATATGAACTATAAGGCATTCGAGTATTTTGATAGTATCTTTCTCCTTCCTTTTAACTATAGGGTGTTTTTATGAGGAGGGAATTCCTTTTCTGCCCTTGTGACAGCTCTCTGAGGTGATGCTTCTGCTGTTCTTGCACAGCAAATTTTAATATGAGGACATCATTTTGCAGAATTTCTTTTTCAGTAGAAGAGAAGCTCTTTCAGAGCAGAGAAGCTCTTTCTCAGATGGTGATGGTTTCATACCAAGCTATTTGTATGCAGCTTTTTTATCTTCTCTGATTGATGGTTTCCTGAAGAACTGCGGTAATAGGTCTTTGCATCTTCTCATGTCCACCCTACTTTTAGTCCTGACATTCAGTTTACAAACAGGACATATACTCCTGAGAATCCGTTATGGATAATACGATGATGCTAAGTATTTATATCTGGCAAAGTGTTCAGCCCATGCGATGTGTATGGTACCGTAGTGCATAGAATCATAGAATCATAGAATGGTTAGGGTTGGAAGGGACCTCAAAGATCATCTAGTTCCAACCCCCCTGCCATGGGCAGGGACACCCTCCGCTACACCAGGTTGCCCAAAGCCTCATCCAGCCTGGCCTTTAACACTTCCAGGGATGGGGCATCCACAGCTTCTCTGGGCAACCTGTTCCAGTGCCTCACCACTCTCTGAGTGAAAAATTTCTTCATTAGATCTTGTCTAAATCTCCCCTCTTTCAGTTTAAAGCCATTGCCCCTTGTCCTATCACTACATGACCTTATAAAAAGCCCCTCTCCAGCTTTCCTGTAGGCTGCCTTTAAGTACTGGAAGGCTGCTATAAGATCACCCCGGAGCCTTCTCTTCTCCAGGCTGAACAGCCCCAACTCTCTCAGCCTGTCTTCATAGCAGAGGTGTTCCAGCCCTTGGATCATCTTTGCGGCCCTCCTCTGGACTCGCTCCAGCAGCTCCATGTCCTTGCTTTGTTGGGGACTCCAGAGCTGAATGCAGTATTCCATGTGGCGTCTCATGAGAGCAGAGTAGAGGGGCAGAATCACCTCCCTCAACCTGCTGGCCACATTTCTTTTGATGCAGCCCAGGGTGCAGTCGGCTTTCTGGGCTGCCAGTGCACATTTCTTGAACAAATCCTACTTCTCTAGATCTTTTCAAGCTTAATAAGTCCAATACCACATTCCTACTTCTTTTTTATGTTCCCTTTCTTTCCTAACACTACAGTGAAGCAGTTGATTCCTCCAGTTTTTTCACTTGTGGTCTTAATTTCGTAGTATCATAATTTCCTTCTTTTTAATCTTTTCTACCTCAACATCCAAGCTTTCTAAATATTGCTGTCATTCCTCTTTATTTCAGTGCCTTAGTACTCAATAACTTATTACATGAATCACCAATCAATCCCTCTGAGGAAAGTAATGAGAAAATAGCAGGGTCAATCAAGCCTAAGATTTTTCTTCACAACCATATGTAAGAAGCCAGAAATCCTTGGGTGGGGAGAGAGATTCCTATGCTAATTTCATAAGCTGCTTTTCTTGATGGATGACACGACCTGGGCAACTACTGGGACCCCGCAGTTACCAGGTAGCAGCAATAACTACTGGGTAGCCTTGCATCTATTCCACTTCACAGAGGCAAGGATTTTTCTTTCCATACCCTACTGAACCTTCCTATATAATCTCAATCTTATACTTGAAATTTGGCCTTAATACCCATTTTATCCAACGCTATACTAAAAATAAAGCTGAAATGGAGTAATTTATTTACTCAGTACATGCCCATTTTTCTTGTCTAAGAAAGAAACTAGCCACTTACTAAGTCCGAGGCTACCCAGCTGCTCAAAATTACTTCTTATCAGAGGAGAGCCTACACATTAAGCAGTACAGCCATATGTTCAATGAGCATTAGTCCGTATTTGCCTAGTCAAATCAAACAGGGTAAGCTCCAGAGGGGTCTGCTGCCCTAGGCAAACTGCCCAGCCCAACCAGTCTGTCCCTGAATGCCCATTCAACATTGCCAGCTTGACATTACCTGTGCAAACAGTTTTTCTGTCCCTGGAATTTGGCTGCCCTAGGCAGCCACCTGTTCTTTCTCTTAGGAGAGTGCTTGCTCCGAGTTCAAAAGTAATTTGGAAATATTGGAAAAATATCTGTTTTGAGGAGAAAAGCATCTTCTCAGGGCTCATTAACTATTTTGCAAATGGGAAATACAACAAAAAAGACTACTAGGCAATCACTGTGTTTCCAGAGAAATGTTTCCAGATAAAATTATATACCACCAGTATCTCAAAACATCAATGCAGATGCACCCCAACAGCAATTATGTGACTGGCTGTGGAAAGGATTAGTTCTACAAAACACATCATGCTGGGAAACCAAAGGACCACAAAGAACATTAATTTTTATCTAAACACAGAAATCTACGTAGGGTGATTAGTCTTGTTTCAAAGAACAAATCACAACAACAGCCACAACAATGGTAAGAATTAACTTTTATAATGTTAAGTTGTAGAGGGACTTTCTGCACAGTCCAAAATATATTTAATTAGTGCTTGTTTTCCTTCAATTACATAAACTAGTTTCATCATCCTGATGTTGCCATTTAAATTACACTTCTTATTCATTTAAAGTTCTTTCATTGCTACAATTGACGGTAGTTAGTGGTACTTGCCAGACTTCTGCATCCAACCTAATTAGATGCTGTTGTCTTACAAATTATTTTTAGATATGTTTCAAACTCTCTAATTATGCTCAGTGCACTGCATTGCAAAGAGAACAATTGTTGCTTTAGAGTCTAGGACACTGTCCATGCATAAAATCATCTACAGTCAGGGTGTTAAACTGTAGATACAAAAAGGTGACTGCACGGTAAATTATCCTAAGCTGTAGATGCTAAAATGGAGCAACAGAACCCCTTTTTAAAATGTGCTGCTGTTGTTTAGCAACATAAAGAATCCAAACAGATGTGTGGCAAGTCTGAAGGCACTATCTAGAATGACTGGCTAAATAAGCCTGGCCATTTTCTTCTGGGAACCTGGTACTAACTATTCTCAAGAGAAATGCCAAACCAGACCACTGCTCCATAAGAGCTTATAAAGCTAATGGTGCTGTCACCTCTCACCGCCACTCCTCAATCTTCTTTGGAAAGGAACAACATCATTTTAAAGTCAAAACTCCTGAAAAATAAGCTCTTGCTTTCAGCTGGATGAAAACAACTCTGATGACAAATGCTTTCCATTCAGTCCTCCCAGTTCTCAAGATCAGAACATGTCATAGATGCACTTTGATTTCAGTGATGCTGGCAGAACAGAGGCAATGCCTTTTCCTGCCACACTGATTATCCTGCTCCTCAACAGCTTAGCTAGCAAGTTTCCTTGGAGCTGGGTACCCCACAGTGTCAAGGACTTTTGCCTTCTGAATCCCATAACATTATCTCTGACTGGGAACAGTATTTTTCCGTTCTGTTGCTAAGAAATCTTCCCACATTGCTTCTTGATTTGATCACATCAGCTCCTAAATATAAATATGTAGTAACAAGACAAAAGGCAATGATTTTAAACTGAAAGAGGGTAGATTTACATTGGACACAAGGAAGAAATTCTTCACTCTGAGGTTAGTGGGTCACTGGAATAGGCTGCCTAGAGAAGTTGTGTTGTAGAAGATGAAGTTGTTCCCACCATTGGAAATGTTCAAAGTCAGGTTGGACAGACAATTGAGTGACCTGATCTAGTGAAAGATGTCCTGCCTATAGCAGGGAGGTCGGAACTAGATGATCTTTAAAGGTCTCTTCCAACCCACACTAGTGAACAGTTGCATTTTCATCCCATCTCCCACTGTGCCTGTCATGAATAGACAATAACAATATATCAAACGCTTCGGACTTCCTCAGTTGGTGACAATGCAGATGCCACCAGCGATATTTATGCTCTTTACTTTCTGTGGGAGGGATTAATCTGATCTCTGTGTCTAAAGTGCAACTGTCTAGATTCAAACTAGACATCTTTTTATAGCTAGCCAAAGGAAACAGGTACTTTCAGGGTAACCTTTATCTGACCTACTTTGTCTGTTTCAGGATGAAGTGTCCTGTGCCTTAGAAGTGTCTATTTCTTGCTCAGATAAATCCTACTTTCTCCATCTTATCAAGCTCTTACTGTTACCAGTGACCTTGTTTTTCAAATGTTTCTAACCTTTATCTCCAAAGTAATGAGAGTAGGAGTCCTGGAACAGGACAAACTTGTTCAAAGTAAATCTATGAAAAACATCTTCAAAACGAGACCTGGGTCTAGCAGGTTAGAATGGTTAGGGTTGGAAGGGACCTCAAAGATCATCTAGTTCCAACTCCCCTGCCATGGGCAGGGAAACCCTCCACTACACCAGGTTGCCCAAAGCCTCATCCAACCTGGCCTTGAACACTACCAGGGATGGGGTATCTACAACTTCACTGGGCAACCTGTTGCAGTGCATCACCACTGTCAATGTAAAAAATTTCTTCCTTAGATCTAACCTAAATCTACCCTCTTTCAGTTTAAAGCCAATGCCCCTTGTCCTACCACTGCATGACCTCGTAAAAAGTCCCTCTCCAGCTTTCCTGTAGGCTGCCTTTAAGTACTGGAAGGCTGCTATATGATCACCTTGGAGCCTTCTCTTCTCCAGGCTGAACAGCCCCAACTCTCTCAGCCTGTCTTCATAGCAGAGGTGCTCCAGCCCTCGGATCATCTTCGTGGCCCTCCTCTGGACCCGCTCCAGCAGCTCCAAGTCCTTCTTGTGTTGGGGACTCCAGAGCTGAACGCAGTACTCCAGGTGGGGCTCTCACAAGAGCAGAATAGAGGGGCAGAATCACCTCCCTCGACCTGCTGGCCACGCTTCTTTGGATACAGAGCAGGATATGATTGGCTTTCTGGGCTGCCAGCGCACATTGCCGGCTCATGTTGAGCTTCTCATCCACCAGCACTCCAGGTCCTTTTCTTCAGGGCTGCTCTCAATCCATTCTCCGCCCAGCCTGTACTTGTGTTTGGGATTGCTCCGACCCACATGCAGGACCCTGCACTTGGCCTTGTTGAATTTCATGAGGTTCTCACAGGCCCACCTCTCCAGCCTGTCAAGGTCCCTCTGGATGGCATCCCTTCCCTCCAGCATGTCCACAACACCACACAACTTGGTGTCATCTGCAAACTTGCTGAGGGTGCACTCGATCCCACTGTCCATGTCACCAACAAAGATGTTAAACAGCACTGGCCCCTGTACTAATCCCTGAGGAACACCACTCGTCACAGGCTTCCACCTGGACATTGAACCATTGACCACAACTCTTTGAGTGTAACCATCCAGCCAATTCCTTATCCACCAAGTGGTCCATCCATCAAAACCATGTCTTTCCAGTTTACAGACAAGGATGTCATGTGGGACAGTACCAAATGCTTTGTATAAGTCCAGGTAGACGATGTCAGTTGCTCTTCCCCTATCCATCAATGCCGTAATCTCATCATAGAAGGCCACCAGATTAGTCAGGCAGGATTTGCCCTTAGTGAAGCCATGTTGGCTGTCACCAGTCACCTCCTTATTTTCTATGTGCCTTAGCATAGTTTCCAGGAGGATCTGCTCCATGATCTTGCCGGGCATAGAGGTGAGACTGACTGGCCTGTAGTTCCCTGGGTCTTCTTTTTTCCCCTTTTTAAAGATGGGGGCTATGTTTTCCCTTTCCCAGTCATTGGGAACTTCACCAGATTGCCATGACTTCTGAAATATGATGGATAGGGTCTTAACAACTTCATCTGCCAGTTCCCTTAGGACCCGCGGATGCAGCTCATCAGGTCCCGTGGACTTGTGCACCTTCAGGTTCTTTAGATGGTCTCGAACCTGATCTTCTCCTACAGTGGGAGGTTCTTCATTCTCCCAGTCCCTGCCTTTGCCTTCTGTGACTTGGGCTGTGCAGCTGGACCTCTTGCCAGTGAAGACTGAGGCAAAAATTTTGTTAAGTACCACAGCCTTTTCCATATCCCGGGTATCGAGGTCCCCTATTTCCTTCCAGATAGGGTCTACATTTTCCCTAGATCTCTTTTTATCACTGACATAGCTATAGAAGTTTTTCTTGTTGCCCTTGATGTCCCTGGCCAGATTTAACTCTATCATGGCTTTAGCTTTCCTAACCTGATCTCTGGTTGCTCAGACAATCTCTCTGTATTCTTTCCAGGCCACCTGTCTTTGTTTCCACCCTCTGTAGGCCTTCATTTTGTGTTCGAGTTGGTCCAGGAGCTCCTTGTTCATCCATGCAGGCCTCCTGGTGTTCCTACCTGACTTTCTTTTTGTTGGGATGCACCACTCCTGAGCTTGGAGAAGGTGATCCTTGAATATTAACCAGCTTTCTTGGGCCCCTCTTCTCTCCAGGGCTTCATCCCATTGTACTCTAGCGAGGAGATCCCTGAAGAGGCCAAAGCCTGCTCTCCTGAAATCCAGGGTAGTGAGCCTGCTATGCATCCTCCTTGCTTCCCTAAGTATCTTGAATTCCACAATTTCATGATCATTGCAGCCAACGCTGTCCTTGAGCGTCACGTTTCCCACCAGTCCTTCTTTGTTGATGAGAACAAGGTCCAGCAAAACACCTCTCCTTGTTGGTTCCTCTACCACTTGGAGAAGGAAGTTATCATCCATGCATTCCAGGAACCTCCTGGATTGCCTATGCCCTGCTGTGTTGTCCTTCCAACAGATATTGAGGTGGTTGAAGTCCACCATAAGGACCAGGGCTCGTGAACGTGAGGCAGCTCCTATCTGTCTGTAGAGGGCCTCATCCATCCAGTCCTCCTGGTCAGGTGAGCTTTCCGTTCTGTGAGATCTTCTAAGGTTTTGAAAACTTTAACTAAATAGAACAAAAAGTTGAAATGTTGACATTTTACATGACTCAACTATATTACAAGAACAAAAAATCTCAGTTACAGAAATATCGATCTTAATATATCTGAAAAATACTTTTTCATTTTCCTTTTTCTAAAAAAACCTTCACATCTTAAGGCAAGTAGTAGATAAATTTTGGAAATGTATTGAATTTTTATTTTAAATGTTGAAAGAGCATGTTTTAATCATGTTAGTACCACATGAGAAGGCTTCAAAGCCCAGTTCTTTCTCCTGCTGAGTTTTGCTTTCGGCAGATAATTATTTCCTGACCTCGGAGTCTCACCTGAAGATTCCTAAGCAATTGCAGGTCAAGCAAATTTAAATTAAAGAAAAAAATCTTAACATAGATCAAGGTAGGTTAGGCCCACGTTTCATATGAGTGCTAGCATACCTCTATTTATTTCATATTCTGTCGCAGCTGGAAGTCTTCAGGCGGCTCCAGGCAGACCAATGTTCTAATGCGAAGGCTTTAGGCTCTACTCTAAGGAAGACCCACACTCCTCTAAGGGTCAGGAGAAAATGCCTCACCCTTAGAAGTAAACACCCTGCCTTAAATAGTCAGGAGTCACATGGTTTGCTAGATGGGTCAAGGCTATTGGTCACTTGACCATCCATCTCCCAGAGTGATTGGCTGAATGCTACAGCACCTGTTTCAAGGTAACTTTCCCAGTGTAACGAGCCACAGGTGTTTTAGTTAACCTGCATAGGGAAAGAACCTTCACAGGATGCTGCAGCAGCCAAAAGATTACTCCACAATTCCCCCTTTTTGTTTTAAGATTAATTTGAATCAAGCAGGGAGATTTTTCAGCAATACCATGGGAGATACATCTAGCAAACCAGTTGTACATTCAGTTATTAATTCTGACTCCGACGGAGACTTGAAATTTAGTCTCTGCTCGTGGAAGGAACAGGTTGATGGCCGATGTCATTATTTCCATTAGGAGGGTCATTTGATGGATGATCTCCGTCCTGGCCATCGTTCAGATGTTGCCTGTTCTGTTTCCGATGTTGCAGGTCAGGGCGGACGCATCTTGCGGGCAGCCATCGTATCCCAGTATCTGTGGAAACGCAAGCATACCCACGACCCCAAGCAATAAGCTCATACGGGCCTTCCCACGTCTTAGTGAGTAGGTCCCGTATCCAGACTTTCGCTCGGGGCAGGTGCGTCTCGCCTGAAGACTGCAACGAAAGAAAGTGATTCAAAATAATGGGATTATTTGAATTTGATGGCACCGTAAGATGGTTAATTGTGTATAACGCTTTTTCTAGGCGACTCTGTGGGGTTTCTCCATGCATTCCCCCTTTTTGTTTTTCTAAAACACGCTTCAAGGTGCCGTGAGCGCGTTCAACAATGGCTTGGCCAGTAGGAGAATGCGGAATACCCAAAGTATGATTTACACCCCATAGTTGTAAAAACTGCCGCGTCTTCTGTGAGACGTAGGCCGGGCCATTATCAGTTTTTATAGAAGAAGGCACGCCCAAGACCGCAAAAGCGAGTTTCCAATGGGCAATGGCATCGCGACTTTTCTCCCCAGTATGAGCAGTTGCCCACATAGCTGAGGAGAAAGTGTCAATAGACACGTGCACATACTTAAACCTGCCAAATTCAGGAACATGCGTTACATCCGTCTGCCAAAGCTGCAGGGCCTTTAGGCCTCTGGGGTTTACCCCCGATGGCAGAGGTGCCGCAAGTCCGTGGCAGTCAGCGCAAGCGCTGACAATGTCCCGAGCCTCAGTGGGCGTTAAGTGGAACTGCTTCTGCAGGGTATGTGCACTTTGATGGAAGAAATTATGCGATGCCTTGGCTTGTGCGATCTTATCGGGCTGAGGTGCTACCCATGCGGGGTTAGCTAGCATGTCAGCCCTGGCGTTGCCTTCCGTTATAAAGCCTGGCAAATTACTATGACTATGGATATGCAGGATGTAATATGGGTGAACTCGATCTTGAATTGCACACCATAAGGTTTTTAACAGAGAAAACAGAGCCGCATTATTCACTTCTTTCAGAAGTGAACAATCTAAGCGTTGTGTTATATCAGCCACATAAGCAGAATCGGTGACCAAATTCAAAGGTACCTGCGAGAACCGTTGAAAGGCCATGGCAACAGCCCTCAGTTCAACCAACTGGGCTGAGCCTGACTCATGGCCTTCCAGCACCTGCCACTCAGATTCCTCCTTCCAGGTAACAATAGCTTTCCCAGTTTTCCCAGACCCATCAGTGAAGACAGTGGGTCCTTGTACTGGCACTCGGCTATTTTTTTTGGCCGCAAGGTAAAGCTTGTCGATCTTGCCAATTGCAGCAATTTATGGCTAGGCAGATGATATGCAATTTGTCCTGAGAAATTTTCCAGCGCACTTTGGAGAGGAGCACTGTTAGTAAGGCTCCACTCAAAGTATTCCTGCTGTACTGGCAGAACAATTATTGCAGGATCTGCTGCCACCAATTGTAGACAGCGCTGACGGCATTTGATTATCAGACAAGCAATTAATTCAAATAATGTAGATGCTGTCTTTTTTGGTTGGTGCGGCAAAAAGACCCATTCCAGAATATGCAAGGGGTCAGACCACTGTTTGTTCCATTGGCCAATGATACCTGTAGGATGAGAATCTGGAGTGGTAATAAAAACGGTAATATCAATGGAGGGATCTATTCGGTAAACCTGACGAGCAGAAATGGCCTGTTGAACCTCCTCTAGTGCCCGTCGCGCTTCAGGAGTCAATTTTCGAGGTGAATTCAACTCAGGGTCCCCCTTTAAAATATTGAAGAGCGGCGCAAGTTGCGCCGTGGTTAGCCCTAGATAGGGACGTAACCAATTGATGACACCCAACAGTTTCTGAGCGTCATTCAAGGTCTTAATAGAACTCGAGAATTGCACCTCTTGGTGTTGTATAGTTTGGTCCAAAATTTTGACTCCTAAATATCTCCAAGGAGGATGCTGTTGAACTTTCTCCGGAGCCACTTGCAATCCATAAGAATGCAGAGCAGTGAGTAGCCGAGGCTGTATCTTCAGCAGCTCGTCCTGGGTGGATGCTGCTACCAGGATATCATCCATGTAATGGTAGCAGTATGCTTCAGGGAACTGCTTACGGATTCCGGACAAAGCTTGAGCAACGTACCATTGACAGATAGTCGGGCTGTTCTTCATGCCCTGAGGTAGGACCTTCCATTGATATCTCTTTGCAGGTTCAGCGTTGTTAACCGCAGGTACAGTAAAGGCAAATTTTGGTTTGTCATTAGGATGTAAGGGGATCGTGAAAAAACAGTCCTTCAAGTCAATGATCAAGATTTCCCACCCTGCTGGAATCATGGTGGGTGAGGGCATACCAGGCTGCAATGCCCCCATGCTTTCCATTACTGCATTGATTTTTCGGAGATCTTGTAGCAATCTCCATTTTCCTGATTTCTTCTTAATTACGAAGACAGGCGTATTCCAGGGACTGGTAGAAGGTTCAAGGTGTCCCTGTTGTAATTGTTCCTTAACTAGTTGATGAAGGGCGACTAATTTTTCTTTCGGTAGGGGCCACTGGGGTTGCCAGATGGGTTTGTTTGCTAACCATCGCAAAGGCAACGTAGGATATTGTGCGCCCTTCAGTACAGTGGCCCCCATCAAAAATTTGTCCCGATACGTACTCCCCAGGCTGCCAAGACATCCCGCCCCCAGAGGTTGAGTGGAGCTGTAGTGACATAGGGCCGAATTGTAGCTGTTTGACCCTCTGCGTTCTTTACCACCACAGGTCGTTCGCTTCGATAACTCTGTGTGGTTCCTCCCAGTCCTGCAATGGCTGACCCTGCAGGGGCTAAAGGCCATGTAGGAGGCCATGCGGAGAAGGAGACGATTGTCACATCAGCCCCTGTGTCAATCAAACCTCGGAGCTGAATCCTGGACGGCTGGGCATCTGGCAATATTAAGGTGCAAGTCATCTGTGGCTTTTGGCTGGAGATATCCGCAGTCCAGTAAACTTGCGGAAGTCCTGTGGAACCAAAACCACCACCTTCACGACTCTGTCGTTTTGCCTTAGGGACACTTGATTTGAAGGGTACAAGTTGAGCGATCCGAGTCTTTTCCGGTATTGTGACAGGGGGGGTGGGCGTGGAAATCATCGCACAGATTTGTCCTGTGAAGTCAGCGTCAATAACTCCTGGGTGAACAAAGATCCCTTGAATGGTGGTACTAGATCTTCCCACCAATAATGCACTTAGCCCATGTCCTAGAGGCCCAAATGCATCCAAGGGAACCTTATAGACCCGACAGGATTCTAAGACGACTGTTGTTGCGGTGCATACATCCACCCCGGCTGATCCCTGGGTGCTGGCTGAAAGCTGGCTGAGTAAGCCTGGGTTGGTATCATGCCCTGGGGAAACATTTCTGTCTGAGCGCACATCCCCATTGCGCTCCTGGGGAAGTTTCCCGAACGAGTCCGGGGTCGGCCATTGGCATGGTATAACGATTCACAATATCTCGCAGAATGGCCTGGCTTATCGCATCTTATGCAGCGAGCAGGTCTCCTGTTATCCTTGTTTCTTCTTTGTCTCGTCTGTCTTTGTCTATTGTCCCTCTTAGGTTGTCTTTTGGGTTCCGGGTCAGCATTTTTGGGTTGCATAGGCCGTAGAATTGTGGCCAGAGCAGACTTATAGCTTTCAGATTCTAGCTTAGAGCATGCTTCGATCATTTCTGTTAGTGTAGGCTCCCCTGGCATGGAATTTATGATTTTTCTACATTCTTCATTGGCATTGTCTTTTGCCAGCTGCTTACATAGTAGTTATCTCAGGTTTTCATCTTCGACCTGTTTTTCGAGGGCTGCAGCAACTTTCTCTACGAAAGATAAAAAGTGTTCTTTCTGCCCCTGATAAATCTTCACATACCGCGTTTTTGGGGCAGCCATATCTATGCCCTTTAATAGAGCTCCCACACCGATCTTTTGGGCTTGCTCAAGAACTTGGGGGTGCCATGTAGCTTGAAAATCAGGGTCAGCGAAAGCATTGGCTCCCAGTAGAGCATCTGCTGGAGCTCCGTATCTGGGGTCAGTTGGGGGTAATTGCATATTTCCGGCTGCAGCTCTCTCAGCCATTCTTCTCCAATTGGCCTCAAAGACCGTATATTGTACTGGTTGAAATAATACCTGACCTAGATGTTTAATGTCGAATGGGGAGAGTAGGGCAGTATTTAATATCCTGATGATCTGCATGACCTGAGGAGAGTCTAAACCGTATTGTGCTACCTTGGTTTGCAGGTCTTGGACTACCTTCCAGGCGATGGTTTCGTGTTTGTCAATTTGACCTGAGTTAGGAAGCGCCTTTTGTACTGGGAAGGCTTGGATAAGATCCTCTGTTCGTTCATTACTTCCCTGAACAATCTGCTCAGACCCCTTTTCAGGCAACCCAACTTTTTCTATTAGATCCCAGTCGCCAGCCTCCAGAGCCCACCTCTTGACTTCTTCCCAGAACCGTTTTGAATTTTTTGGGCGCACAGTCACCTTGCATTCGGGAAGCGTCCAGGGACGGTTGTGGGCTGGCCATGTTTGTTGTTGTCTGACTGTCGCCACGGCTTCCTGCAGTGATGAAACATTATCAGGCAGGGGTGTGTCCAATGGCTTCTGACAGGATGCAGACGCTGGGCCAACGGGTCGTGTAAAGGCGGAGGCTGTGGCCGGTTGTGGAACAGTCCATGGAGATGCAGTCTGGGTTGCGGAAACTTGTGTCGGCACCACTGTCTGTGAAGGTGCCACTGCTGTTGTCAGTGGCATGCTTGGCGCCACTTCCGGGGTCGTTGCTGGGCCGGTTGGCACGGCCAGCCCAGGTTGTCCCGGTACAGATTCGGCAGCAATAACCTGCCGCAACATTTCCATCAATGCCGTTAGTTGTTGCGACATTCCTTGCAAACCTGCCATAACCTGGTGTATTATGAAATGCGTTGTTCGGGGTTGCTCCATTTGTGTCCGTGGCAGATAGCCGGGCGCTATGGGTGATGCCGCAGGACATGAGGTTGCAGTAAACCAGGGTGCCATGCCTGGGAACTGTCCTTGTGGTGCCTGGTCTGGTTGAGGGGCCAATGGCGGAGCAGTAGGAAGAACACATTCTGCTGTAATGGCTGAAGTAGCCGGTTGAGATGCAGAAGAAGGGGAGGCTGTTGGGGCGAAGGGTGGGGGACGCTCCGATGCTTTGTCTTGTCCGGAGGAGCATTCCCGCAAAAAATCACAAGGAGGACACTTGGGTTGGACATAATCTCGCAGGGAGGGGTAAAGCTTCTGTGCAGTCCCCACAACTTTCTCCATATCTGAGGACAGCGGGGGCACAACTGGTGCACTACCCGTGGTCAGTCCCCTTTCAGATAATTCATCGTCCCCTTCAGAAACTTCACTTGTGGATTCATCAGAATCTGGCAATACTTTTTCCTTCCTTTCTACCGTCCATGTCTGCATTACATCATATACAGTTCCCCAAATACGTAGCAGACCAGTCAGGTTCTTTCGTCCAAATACTGTTTCATAGATTAGCTTATCCCCTAGCTGCTTCCACACTTCTGAGCTAAAGGGGGTGTTGAGGTCGGTCAGGCATTCATGCTCTGCCACCCAATCTAACAGCTCACAGAGAGCTTCATCACTTATTTTAGCCCCTGCGACTGTCATTGCAGGTTTGAGAATGGAAAACATCATGCTTTCTTTTGTGGAGCTTTGTCCCATCATTCTAATTTGCAGTTCGTCCCTTGGAGACCCGTGTACGGAAGCACGTACCTTCAGATCTTAGTTGCGGCTGGATCACGTCGGGGTCACCAGTTGTCGCAGCTGGAAGTCTTCAGGCGGCTCCAGGCAGACCAATGTTCTAATGCGAAGGCTTTAGGCTCTACTCTAAGGAAGACCCACACTCCTCTAAGGGTCAGGAGAAAATGCCTCACCCTTAGAAGTAAACACCCTGCCTTAAATAGTCAGGAGTCACATGGTTTGCTAGATGGGTCAAGGCTATTGGTCACTTGACCATCCATCTCCCAGAGTGATTGGCTGAATGCTACAGCACCTGTTTCAAGGTAACTTTCCCAGTGTAACGAGCCACAGGTGTTTTAGTTAACCTGCATAGGGAAAGAACCTTCACAGGATGCTGCAGCAGCCAAAAGATTTCTCCACAATATTCCTTTTAAATTACTGTAGTAAAACTGAGCAACTCAGCTCAGTTAGCAGTTATCACAGATGTTTCCACATTGAGATGTTATGAGCTTGGTTCAAAGCCAAAACTCACTCCAAAGACATTCTGGAGTAAAACCATCTGTCTTTCAAAGGCCAACACCTGTTTGAGGCAGCTTTTTAAACTTAACATGCTTTCCTAAATAAACATGCCACTCAGAGGCACATAATGGTACAAGAGCACTGTGCAGGACGAACACTGCTTTGTGGTGTCGTGGTGGCTGGACAGTCACAGTCACCACATACACTTGGATGTGTCGTAGTGTGTCTAGGAGAAACCTATGCAATAGGTAACGTGATCACGTTGCCGCAGTATTCTGCAGTATTGAGATCTAGTTTGATTTTATTTCGTACAATCTAGAATGATGTTTTACAAATATGAAGCTAATTGCTTCCCTCATCAGCTTGGCAAGAGTTGAATTTTTAATAATTTCAACTGGACTAACCTAACCATCTATATCTCTTTCAGTTTTCATTCTGAAAAAAGAGCTGGCCCTGAGCACAAACCCTGCTAAATCTAATTCGTATTAGATTACAAAGGATCAAACTGAGGGACTAGAAGACCAACCTTTTCTGTTGTTCTAGAACTCGTAGCTCTTAAATTATTATCTAAAGGATTCACTACTAGTAAATTAGGTCACCTGCTTCACACCATATCAGTGGTTTTGTTCACTGGATTTAAATGCAAGATGTATATTTAGTGGTTCAAAAAATCCCACGTGGCCAATATTGGTAAATGCCTTATCTGTGTCAATCTGTGTTACATATTTTCATTGTTGAATTAATTTCCTGAACCCACCAAACATAAGGTTGCCTTGAGGTTCTGGAAATGTCTGTCTTGCAGTACCACTATTTCAAACTAAAAATTCCTTCCAAAATAAAAATACTTTTAGGCTGAAGTTTCTCATATTTTTTCTTGGATCAACGAACGGGTTTGGAAATATCAGTCGATTCCATTTGGCTGCCTGAGATACAGAAGTTTAAAAAAAAAAAAGAAGTCTCTGTCATGTTTTAAGAACATTTTTTCAGATGCTATATTTATACTTGGGTAATTGAAAGCTAGCATCTGCATATGCACATACACAACTCTGTTTCACCATTTCACCATAACCATTTGTTACATTTGTTCAGAATTTTTTATTTAAGAGGAAGAATAAAAGTACAAATGCCAAAATTCTGAAAGCTTTGGTCTTCATATGTAAGAATAGTCAGAAAATCAGATTTGTTAAAGGAGTCTCATGGGAACCAGGTATTCTGTGTTAGTTACGCTGTAGAAGTCATATTAATATTGCCTAATACAGGTGTTTTGCACCAGGAGATGCTGGTCCCTTATGATACCAGTAAGAAAGACACTCAGACTCCATAAGGTACCATACACAATGCAATTTATTAGAGCTAGCACTATAAGAAGAGAACAGCATGGATAATCTTACATTCATTTAGATGCTGGGGACTCCAGGTGGTGTCACATCAAAGAGGAACTCGGATCCAGGCGCAGCACAGCATGCAGACCCTGTCCATAGATTCTTTCCCCTCTGTCATTCAAGCTATTGTAGGATTTTCTTACAAATAAACAACTCTATCATTTCTACAGCCAAACAATGTTCACATGAGAACTTCTTGCTGCACTTTTAGATAAAGGCAAGGCCAGGCAGGTGATATAATCACTGGTAACAGGTGGGAGTAGCTTGCAGGATGCTCTGTCATGGTAAGCTAGTTGAGTTTATCCCATGGCCAAGGGATTTTTGCAGCCCATCACAGGCTGGAAAGCCATACTGTATGTGCAGCACAGCACAGCACAGACCTGGGCATGCTAGGGTTAACTGCTGTGTAGACCACTAATTGCTCCATGTGAAATGGTCTTCTGGTCAGGGTCGCTACAATGGGGCAAAATAAAGTCTTGTTTTGTCACTTACTTACAGTTTTCTCTGTATTTCAAAGGACAGAGCAATGACAGAGGAAATTCATCCTCTTTTAAGATAATACATGAGACAGTTGGGATGAATCCTGCTAGGGACATATCTCCTGCAAACAGGACCTAGACAACCAGCTTATATTAAACATCCAGTGTCTAGACAGCGAGAGATAGGCATGATGAATGTCACGTCACGCTTTGAACACTTGAATCAAAATTAGGGTAAAGCTGTAGATAAACCTGTAGTAAGTTTGATTTAATAGTGGCAACAGCAGTACTGCAATTACTGTGTTTGTTCCTCCCAAAATGTTACACGTTTTGAGTGACTGTTAAGCACTACTGATTGCATACTGTGACTTCATGCATCCTTACATGCATGAAGTAAACATTTAAATTTGAGCAGAACAAGCCTCTGTATGTTAAAACAGAGAAAATAAACACCAAAAAGAACAAACTAGAGTGCCCTCTGCAATGAGAGCAAAGAAAAGAAAGAAGACAAAGTGCCTGGCACATCCTGGGCAGTAACACCAGAAACTGGAGGTAATTTTTCCCTAACACAGATAGCACTAGGTGGGAAATGCACCTCTTCTAGATGGCAAAACAAATAGCTCACACATCCAGGCGTATTATTCAGAAAGTTATAGTTCAGTAATCTGCAGCCATTTAGAGCTGATTTAGGACTTTTCTCCTTTTCTTCTTTTTTTTTTTTCAACTTGAAAGGCAAGAGGAGAGGCAGGGACTGGCACACAGTGAGGAATCAGTATACAAACTTTACAGTCAAGCCATATTCAGGCATAATCCATACGTACATACAAAAAAACCCTTTGCCAATGAGGCCTAATCCTATCAAACATCCAAAGAACCACTAAACTTTCCAGGCTTTTTGATAAATTGTATGTGAGTATCTCTTTCAAAGGAACAGCTTCTAATTAGCACTATTAAAGGGAAGAAAACACTGGAAACACTAAAACATCTCTACTTAAATTATAATTAAAAAAATAATAAGAAACATCTGTCAAATGTATATTTTTGGAAGCAAATATCTGTTTAAGAAAAAGAAGAGATAATTGGTCTTATTAATAGGGACATTTTTCAGTTAGCAGTAACAATAAAGTACACTTTCAATTAAAAAGAAACTTACATTAGTGTTTCCTTGAATTATTGCAATACCCAGGGAAAAATTTTTATGTCTAGAAGGACTTCAGTTGTATATCATTCCATTATAAAAAGAAAGGAAATACAAAGATAACAGACAATGAAGTACTTAACCTTTATATTTTCACAGTTGGATCAATGGTTTCTACTAGAGGAATAAGACTGTGTAATTCAGTCACACTATACATTTATTCCAGACTAACTTTCAAATTTGTTAATGAAGTGGTAAATATTCTGCTATTTTAGCATGGTTGGAACACATCTCAGCGGAAGTGAGATCACATGCTTAAGAAACTAATTCTTCTCCAGAATTGAGATTCACTTGCAAAAATTAGAGGACATGACTTTCAAATAAATCAAAAGGACAGCATAGAAAAAGATCTTCTAAAGGATGTCGTAAAACAGTCTTTGACAGTCAGCTGATAAACAGAGCTGAAGAAAAGTTAAAACTAGGACAAAAGATAAAAAATGTCTAAGTGGTTCACAAGAATGTTGATGCAAAACAATATACTGAGAAGTCACTGATACTAGGGGGAAACTGCACATGATAACAGAAACCATTAGAAAAACCCTTACACATATAAAACGTTCTGAAAAAGGAAATTAAAGTTGTAACTTACTGACACTAAAGCTTAAAATTGCTCAGGAACTATCTCCATTTTACATACAAAACATAAGTTTTATTTACAATATCTAATGCATTATATGGTACTTCTGCAGCTTTTTATGAAGAAAAATTCTAAACATCAGTCCTTTAAGATATTGAAGAAAACTAGAAATAGCAAGCTTGCTAAAGCAATGTGAAACTTATAAAGCACTAACACAGAAGAAGCTCTAAGTCTAAATGTTCCTCTAGCCCAGTTTCCTGTCCCTGGCAACAACTAATGTTGAATGCCTAGGAAAGAGCAAAATACAGGACAAGCAAATAGCGATATCTCCTGTATACATTCCTCCCACATCCAAAAACTATGGATCAGAGATCCAAAGGTTAAGTATTTTTTGTTGTTGTTTTTATTTAATAATCCTAATAATCCTATGTAACTTTTTCTTCTGTGCATTTGTCCTATCTTTATTTACTCAGTATAAAACTCTGCAAGTTGTGTGCTACTCTCAGGTACAGTGATCCTGCCCCTGTACTCGGCACTGGTGAGGCCGCACCTGGAATATTGTGTCCAGTTTTGGGCCCCTCGCTTTAAGAGAGATATTGAGCTCCTGGAGCGAGTCCAAAGAAGGGCGACTAAACTGGTCAAGGGGCTGGAAAATAAAACTTATGAGGAGCGGCTGAGGGAGTTGGGGCTGTTTAGCCTGGAGAAGAGGAGGCTGAGGGGAGACCTGATTACAGCCTACAAATACTTGAGAAAAGATGGTGGGGAGGTAGGGGAAGGGCTCTTTACATTAGTGTTGGGTGATAGAACAAGAGGAAATGGGTATAAGCTTAGTCAGGGGAGATTCAGGTTGGATGTTAGGAAGTATTTCTTCTCTGAAAGGGTTGTCAGCCACTGGAATAGGCTGCCCAGGGAGGTGGTTGAGTCCCCATCCCTGGATGTGTTTAAGAATAGGGTGGATGATCTACTTAGGGATATGGTTTAATGGGGACTAGGGACGGTTGGACTCGATGATCTCTAAGGTCTTTCCCAACCTAGAAATCTATGAAATTCTATGAAATTCTCTCTTGCACAGAGTAGTTTCACAGCTTTACCATTGCTGTGTAAACAACCACTTCTTCTATCTATTTGGAAATATTCATCTTCTGATTTCATTTTAATTTTCTTCAAAAAGCAAATATTTTTCCCTATTTATCTCATCTTTTCCACTTACATTTTTATAGAACTTTATTATATTCTCCCTTGGCCCTCCTTTTTCAAAGCTGCAGGGTCCTCATCTGCGTTGTTTCCTCTATAGAAGCTTCACCATAACTTTGGTCTTCTTGTTTCCTCCTCTGTGCTTTCACTACCAGTAATTATAAATTTACCACTTGCTGTTTTCACTGCTGCTGAGCTCTGGGCTAACCAAGAAAATCTCAAGGGAGTATTCAACACAAAGCCTGGCGAAACTCTAGAAACCTATTTGTTTTCCGCGTGCATTTTAAGGTATTCTAAGTAAAACTTGGTACTTGAATGGTTTTAATGGTGTTATATTGGGGAAAAAAATAGCAGTGTGTTGAGAGTCATGATAATTACTGGGAAAAGCCTGAAAGGCTTCTTGAAAAGATCATCTGATTAATTGCTCTGTCCAAAGACAAGGTGAGCTCTTTTGGAACAACTTTATATACAGCCATCTCACTTGGCCATGCTATTGTTGGATTGGAAGAGAGGAGGCTCATGTGAACCAATTGGCTAGACTGGAATTTCTCTAACCTGATTTAAATCACATTCTCAGAATACAGGAACCATGATTAAACAAGATTCATTAAGGAAAAGCAAAGATGAGATCACACTGAATGATTATTAGAATCTTGCAAACTGATAGACCAAAACCCTTTTTTGTTCAATGAACAAACAGGCAATAATAGAAAGGAGTATTTTATGAAGGACATTTTTCACACTTAAAATCCCTCTGTAATCGTTCCAGATAAAGCAGAGGATTCCATTGGGTTGCTTGAAATAAGATAAGACTGACAGTGATTGAATAGACAAGGAGAATTAAATACTGTCTGGCATTATCAAATCAATCATTTTAAAGCAGGAGTGAATTGAAGGTGCTTTAATCCACCTCTTAAATTTCCAAGAAAATAAAGGTTATGTAAAACTTGTAATATGAATTTTAGTTTAAAAAACAGATTCTTCAAACATACCAACACATTATTAGACCAATGCTATCTTTTCAATGTCAGCAAGAAACAGAGATACCAGTTACTATTGCAAGTGTTTTACCACGCAATCTGAGTATTTCAAAGTGAAAGCAGGCCATTGAACAGCATTGGTTTGCAAGCAGTTCCAAGAGGAATATTCAGGGCAAAACAATTAATTCAACAGTGCTACAGAGCAGGCGTTTTGCTGTTATTAGATGTCCATTGCTATTTCCTGACATCGTCTGAGCTCCTGAGGTCCATCTCCCTGGTCAAATGTCTCTTGGCATGGCCAGACTGGTTCCTAAGGGAAAGAGAATCACCTTCTTGTCTTGCTTGCTATGCTGAGAGATGGATGTAAGACACCCAGGCGTTCCCCTTCTGTCTTATCCTGTAAGACCAGGCATCAACCCACAAGCTAATTGTTTGTGTATGAGAATTGCTGTGGTTACAAGGTGTCTTGCATATTGGACTCTCAAGACAGCAAACAGACTGCACACAAATGTGTCTTAATTTTGTCTTAATTTTGCCATTAGTTTTTAGCTCTACCTGGTACAGCTGCTTGCTGAGTCTGTGCATATCCTGGTCACAAAGTTCTGGACCGAAGTGAGCGCAGCCCAGCAGCGCTTGTGGGGAAACTCTGGCCTTTCATCTCACATCTATTTCTTTTAAGTGGGCCACTATCACCCGGGCTGGGGCTTGGGGTTCACCTGTGCCACATCTGTACCTGGCTGCTGTTGGTAGCCTGTCCCATACCAAGGTCATCATTTCACCTTGCCTACTTGCTCCTTCTAGTAGTCTCTTTTGTGCAATGCCACGGCAACTAGTTCAGCGAGAACAGACAGTGTGCCA
The DNA here is from genome assembly GCF_009769465.1 of Tauraco erythrolophus. Taxonomy (NCBI): domain Eukaryota; kingdom Metazoa; phylum Chordata; class Aves; order Musophagiformes; family Musophagidae; genus Tauraco; species Tauraco erythrolophus. The sequence continues at coordinate 115,657,263 of NC_141465.1, read as the reverse complement.
AAGTCACAGAAATAATACAAGTGTTTCTCAGTCCATTTTTCAAATATTTTGGGGCAAAATAATACAGCCTATTCATATCATGGAATCACTACTGTTCTCAAGGTGGGGGGTCAATGGTTTACTGGTGCAGAGAAGCGCAACATCAGTGAAAGCAGATGTACCCATCTGTGTCTGCAAAGAACTTTGCTCATAGTCTTCAGAGAGAAAACCGGATCCAGTAAATAACTGATAAGGAATGAAACAAAAAAGCTTTCTGTTACCAGAACAACAAAGAAATTAATATAAAGGAATTACATTATACTGTACTCTTTATGTGGCCTGATCCTCTGTTGTGTTCAGGGTCCTCAATTACCATTCACTTTAATAGGAATCATGTAGGACACTCACAACTCTCACAGAATTAGTATTGTGCTACTGTGACTAGTATGGAAATCAGTAACGTGAGTACATTAAATATAAATTAAACTGTAAGGGGATTATCTTTGTTTTGGAAATGTAATGTGTGGGGAAAAATATTAATGGAGGTATAATTCCTATCAGATACATACATGTGTGCAAATACCTTTTTTTTTAATTTGTCTTACCTTGAGCAAATATAAGATGAAAAAGCTCTATTGACCATTTAATTTTCCCAAAGGAGAGCTAGAGGAACAAGTCTGAACTACAATCCTCTCATCATCAAGTTTCTGAAGTATTTCAATAAGATTATATGCAGGACAATGGATAATGCTTCTCTTGTAACAGAGTGGTGCTGGTATTCTCCACACGCATTGTGAGGCTGTGATGTCCAGCCTTTTCAGCCAAGGTTATTGTAACATTTCCAGGCAAAAAGAAAACCTGATGAATAATACATTGGAATTAAGCTAGATTTCTGAGAGATTTTGTATGGTTCATGTGATGCAGAACATAAAGTGTTCACATAATTAAAATCTATTGCACTTGTGAGTTTTAGTGTGCCTGACATTTCAAGATCTGTGGATGAAGAAGCAGAACTTTCTTGCTGGTTTTCGGTTTATTGAGGGCAAAGTGTTTTATTCCCTGGTACAGCCATGTTGGTAGAGATTCAAGATGGGCTTTTAAGAACAAATTCTGAAATGATGGAAACGACATTCACTCACATTTCAGTGAGATCAGACTGAATGCGTTACAGTCAATTCAGTCCTGATCCAGCAGAACATTTAAGCATGTTTGCTTAAACCTTAAGGTTTAAGAGCATGTATGGAAGCGAGGTCTTCTGGTCTCATGAGTGCCCTGGACTTGGAGTTATTTGAGAAAATCCAAGAGGACTTCCCTCTAGGCCAAACTGTCTTTCTGCTCTTCCCTAGCCACCTGGCTTACTGATGTAAGTAGCAGTGTTGTACCAAGACAAGTCCACATGACCTAATGGGTCTTTCATTTTTAACTACAGCCACCCTTTACTTTTACCTCTTTCTGGTGCACAAAAGTTGACAACTTTGACTGGTCACTTATCTCAGTGTAAATGTGAATTTTATAATGTTACAGCTGTGAATACAGAAATATACACATCACTCAGAGCCTGAAATTTTCTAGATATTCAGCTTCTAGCCAGCAAGACTGTTACTTAGATTTACTGTGAAATTACATGGTAATACCAGCCTATTCTGCTGAGAAAAGGAAATGCTGGAACAGCTTTTTCTTTAAGTGTTCTGAGCTGTGTTAATGGTTCACCATAAATATATTCAGTATTTGATTTTTACTATATGTTTCCTCTGTATTTACACTACAAAGCAAATTTTTGAGGAATGGTGTTTATGTTACCTGTGTATCCATACATACAAGAAAAATAATCTTGACTTAAAGTTCCTCCTGCATTCTGACAGGCAAAAGGCAGTTCCTCCCTTTCTATACGATCACAGCACAACCCAGGCTGGAAAAAGCAGGCTTGGGAAATGTCTCAGGGGCACAGACTGCACAACTTCTCCGGGCAACCTGTGCCAAGGTATGACTGTCTTCATGTGGAAAAAGTTTCTCCCTATCATGGAATCATAGAATCATAGAATTGTTTGGGTTGGAAGGGACCTCAAAGATCATCTAATTCCAACACCCCTGCCAAGGGCAGGAACACCTTTCACTAGATCAGGTTGCTCAAAGCCTCATCCAACCTGGCCTTGAACACTTCCAGGGATGGGGCATCCACAGTTTCTCTGGGCAACACGTGCGAGTGCTTCACCACCCTCAGGGTGAAAAATTTCTTCCTTATATCTAAACTAAATCTATCCTCTTTCCATTTAAAGTCATTGCCACTTGTCCTATCACTACACACCCTTGTAAAAAGTCCCTCTCCAGCTTTCCTGGATGCCTCTTTTAGGTACTGAAAAGCTGCTATGGGGTCTCCCCGGAGGCTTCTCTTCTTCAGGCTGAACAATGACAACTCTCTCAGTCCGTCTTCGTAAGAGAGGTGCTTCAGCCCTCTGATCACCTTTGTGGCCCTCTTCTGGACCTGGTCCAAAAGCTCCATGTTCTTCCTTTGTTGGGGACTCCAGAGCTGAATGCAGTATTCCAGGTGGGGGTCTCACGAGAACAGAATAGAAGGGCAGAATCACCTCCCTCGACCTGCTGGCCATGCTCCTTTTGATGCAGCCCAGGATACGGTTGGCTTTCTGGGCTGCAAATGCACATTGCCGGCTCATGTTGAGCTTCTCATCGACCAGCACCTCAAGTGAAAGGAAGGAAGGAAAGGAAGGAAAACAAGGTTGCTCAGTAACCATTTCACGCAATGTCAGCTGGGAATATTTGCTATTTCTGAGGACTTCCTACCTAAACATCAGAGGGAAGTTGCTGAATTGATGCATGCTCTTTCTAAATCAGCCATTCTATATCCATTCTGAACGTCTCCTGTGCCAAAGAATTAAAATAGATATATAGGCAAAGAGGAGTGACTGGATTGCCCATGGATGCATCCTAACCTGCCCTGCTGCCCCCATTCAGGGAGTTCCCATCAACCAAAACAAATTTAAACAATGTTGTTAGAGGTACTCTGTAGATGATAAGATAATTTCTCCTCTTTTTATAATTGACGTGAGCCATTACGTGCTCTACAAACTTGTCCATGGCAGCAAAATCTGCTCTGAGGGTATCGCGTGAGTCTGCCAATGCAATCATAACTCTACACTGTGCATAAGCCCCACTTAAAACAGACACCAATGTGTGGTGTCTTATTATTATTACCCAGCTGGCTTGAAGTGAAAGAAACTGAATGTAATTGTAATTAACTAATTAACTAAGGTATAGACCCTGCCTACAAAAGGCAGGCCATTTCCTCCTGGCTGTGGAAGATGCCATGGCATCCTTGGAGCTGCAGCCCAGGCTGGTGAGCAACATCTGGTGACCCTGATGTGATATGTCTGAGAGACCCCTGAGGACTGTGACTCCTGAGCCAGGGCTGGAGTGAGAGTCCTTTGGTAAAGAAGGGAAAGCTGCAAGCCCTGATGTGGTATTTGCGGGAGGGAAGTGTGCTGGAGTCGGAACGAATGGACTGGGTCTCTGCTCACTGTAAAGCCTTCACTTTCCTCTAAAAACAAAAAACTGGTAGAACAAAAAGGGAGAATTGGGGCATCCAATTATTATTACCCAGCTGGCTTGAAGTGAAAGAAACTGAATATAATTGTAATTAACTAATTTGTAATTAACTAATTTGTAACTAAGGTATAGAACCTGCCTACAAAAGGCAGGCCATTTCCTCTTTATTACCCAGCTGGCTTGAATTGAATATAATTAACTAATTAACTAAGGTTGAGACCCTGCCTACAGAAGGCAGGCCATTTCCTCCTGGCTGTGGAAGATGCAACGGCATCCTTGGAGCTGCAGCCCAAGCTGGTGAGCAACACCAATGGAAGCCTGTTACACATTGTAACCTGGAATAGTGATGCCAGTTAATGCAAAAAGAGGCAAATAGAGTTGTTTTCTGTTCTTTTTTCCAAGTGTCTAGCAATCAAGTATTCTCATTTAGCTGTTGAGAGAAAAACAGCAAAGCCTTAGATGGAGGGAATATGTAGATCAGCACCTGTACTTCTCTGCTCCTTACTCCCTGTCCTTTGGCTTTCATAGCCAATGTACCAGAATCATCCTCACCATTTTTCCAGCATTGAAGGCATGACTTCACCCCAGGTCTGCCTACAGCCCTGAGCATCAGAGCCTAACATGGCATTTGAACTAACTTTGTACTTGAGCCACTACACTGTGCACTCACAGACCTTTGTGCCACCTCCCATCAGCTGGCCACGGCATTTCTGAACAAGCACAACTGTGCAGAAATGCTCAGCTGTGGCACTAGAAAAAAAATCACAGAATTGCTATTCATATAAAGAAAAAAAATATACCTACTGGCTTGGCAATATTGTTGTGCTGGAATAAAAGATAAAATAAAGGTACAGAAAATAAAGGTAGAATGAATTATTTAAAACACTAATACTTCCAATTTAATTTTGTAAACTAAGCTTTCTCATAAATGTCTATTCTTCTAGAATAAAGAACAGAAAATACTTGAGAGGTAAATTATTATCCATGGCCCCTTATAAGTCATTAACATATCTAGGAGATTTCTAGCAAGCAAAAGGCAAATGCAAATCAAAAGCAGTTTAATTTACTGCTCCAAACATAGCATCTGTGTCCTCTGAGAACACCAAAAAAAGCAGAGATGTTCTCGGAGGAACCAGTTCCATCTACCTGGGTATGATTCTTCTGATGATCAGAAAAGATGGAGAAACAGAAATCAACAGAGAAAATACAGAGGTGGACTCTGCTGTAAATTATTTAATGAAACAATTCAACAAGCAAACAACAAAACAAACCTGTAGGAATTGGCTTAGCTTTATCTAAAATGAATGTGGAGGCTGTAAAGACATTGACTGGAAAAATACTCTGAATAAATCTACTGTTCCTCTCATGCTGGCTTGTTGAGAGTGACAAATCACTTGACATAACCCTTACTAAATTTAATGCAGCTTGAAACACCTAATAAAGTCTTTTAAGCAAGGGAGATCGTATGAAACCTTTGCTGCAATTAGAGGGGAGGATGCTCCTTTTATGCTAAGAGATGAGCTGAACAAGTTTAATTCCGGTTTATGATTAAGACAAAGATGTGGATGGGTTGCTGTATTTGGAGAATTAAAGTCTACTGTATATCACAACAGCATATTTATGAGCAACACGATGTGACGCTCTTATTCACTTGCAAAGCAAATGGCATACACGAGCCAACAGCAGTCCCAAATCTCAGAGGAATCACACACTACTTCAGCTTTGAGTTTACTGAAAAGAAATTATTTTAATTTGTAAAAAGTGCTACAATATTTAAATAAGTGAATAATAAATACATAATAATAATAATAACCTAGGAAAAATTATGCCTTTTCTCCTTCAATACCCTCAATTATAATAGAACTTAATGAATCATTTAAAATAAAGCCATACTAAATACTTACTACCATAAATTTCCTTCAAAAAATAAAGAGCAGTAAAGTCCATAGCTAACAACTTAAAATAAATGGGCCAGATACTGGCTTCTCATCCATCTCTCTACACAACCCTATTAGTGTATTAGTCTCGCCGACAGTTTAGGTAGGAGCACTTTCAGCACCTGGGCTGCATAGCATCAATATGTGCAGCACTGTATTCCCACAGGATTCACTTCATCTGTTCTAGAGGTTTTCCTTAAACATGCTCTTTCCTTAAATACACATCCACCCCACTTCCCAGGCAGTACCTTCTTTGCTCTCCCTCTCATGAGAAGCAGCAGAGAATTTAATTCAGCGTTTTTTGCTTGTTAACACCTGGTGAGAACAAAATTGACAATACAATCAGGATTTTCCCCACTTTCCACTAGTATCTATAATTCTATAAATTACACTCTGAATGGTCAGAAGCAGCAAAGAAAGTTCCTGTCCTACAGCCTATCCCAGCAAAGACTCAGTTGCCTGGCATGGTAAAGCTTACTGATGTTCAACTCTTCAGTGGGTGTGTTACAAGTATGTTCCTGTCATCTGACAAGCGCAGGTCATATGTGCAGTAGTGATAATATGGTTTCAGCTTACATAGACGTCCAGTATAGAAATTCCCTTTTATAATGCACATCCTCAATGTAATACAATTTACAATGTGAATGGCACACACAGACATGAAGAGTTTCCTAAAAGAGTGCTGTATTTTTACCGTGTTTACTTGGGAGGACACCAGCAGATATGGGAAATGGAATAAAATATAACTCTCAAAACAGCTGTGAACTTCTGAAATATTTTACTTTCTCTTTGGAAGTAAATTTCGTTGGAAAACATGTCAAGGCCACTGCTTTTTAAAACTCATTTTTCACTTTTGTATCCTTGAAACACTTTAAAAGTGTTTACTTGATTAAAAACTGACCACTCAACCTTGTCAAATGCTTTTCCTGCACGTAAAGACAAAGGAATGCATTGAGCTAGTACATTATAATAATCCCATAATCCTAAGAGCATGTTTACAGAGTTTTCATATTACTAATTGCCAAGGGAGTTGGCATTTAATTACTTTCTATGATCACCACACAATATTTCTCTTTTGTCTTAGCTTTTTAGAATACATGTTTATTCTTTTTCTCAAATTACCTGGAAAGACACTAAATAATATGAGAATGGTATTTGTCCAGTGTGATGAAAGATTCCGTTTATCTGTCATCTCTGAAATTTAAATACAGTTTTAATTTATTTTTCGTGTTGAGATTCCATGTGAATTTGCTCTTTGATGGTCATGTTATTTATTTCGTATTCATTTTGTTTTCTTTCAAAGTTATTCAAGATTAATAAATACATCTCTTACAGCCTTGGTAGCTTTCCAAATCATTTTATTAATTTTCATTCTTACAGTCCATAATAGCAGAACGTTCACCCTTTCTTTCCTCCTCCTTGGACCCTTGCCCAAATACATATTCAAGCCAAACTCTCATTAAAGCTAAGAAAAAGTTGCTGGAATAAGATTCTTAAGATTAGATCAAAACTCTTCAAGGCATAAATAAACTGTCTGCACCAGTATTGCTTCTCTGTTTATGCATATATTTCATAATTAAGGCTATGACATATATTTTGACTTAAAATATGCAAAAGGTGAAAACCAGTTAAAATGGTTGCAAAGGAAAATGAAGTCACAATACTATGTGGAAAAGTGTTCCCTGTACCATTTTGAAAAACCTAATTCTGAAAAGCTGGAATTTAAAAGGAAGAAAAGCAGTTTTGCTGATGAAAAAGGATAGCATTTTATTTTCCGAATTAATGCTTTCGACATTTAATGAAAAAAAATCAAACAGCCCACTTTTCAGTGCAGAATCATACCAAGGAACCAAATCTATCTTCAAATATTTGAAAGTCTGCTTCCTTGGATCTAATTCTTTACAATCCTGTGCTCTCTGCAAAGATTTTTATGATATTACCAAGTGCTTACCAGATGTTGGCAAAACATTTGCTATGAAGTACACAGCCAACAATTAGCTGCAGAGCATAGTATATACAATTAGTATTTGTAGAACGTTTTCAGGTAAAAAAAGGAAAAATAGATTAAAAATCTTAACTATTTTGTTTAGTATAATGTTTTTAGCTTTGAAATCAATCTGACTTTGAAACTGTTTTTAAAGACAAGAATTTTAGGTCAAGGAGTTTTACTTTAATTCAATTTGTACACTCAAAATATTTTCCTTTTTTGTTGTTTTTTTTTTTTGTTTGGTCACAGAGCTGGAAATCCTGTTGTTCACACAGCTCAACTGGCCACATGTTCCCTAAAGCAGTAGGGAATGCTTCCAATAAACCCAGCAGTCTCCAATTCAGAATACCTTTGGTTTGATCTGTAATGCGTAGGGCACATGTTTGATTAAAAACCTGCACAGCAGTAGTTAGTCATATTTAATCACTAGGGAACAAATGTTATTCTCTCCAGAGTGCATTCAAAAATTGTTTAAGTTAAACCAAGGAGAAAAATAAAATTTTCATTCTAAAAGCTAACCCTCAATTAATTTCTATAATCCTTAGTACTTTCAGGATTTGGGGGTGAAGGTTCATTACAGCTAATATTCCAATTGTGGATGTATATAAGCAACAGTTAACCCAAAACTCTTAATAGACCTTCTAATTAAAATGTATCACCAATTGACCTTTTAAGTATCTTTTCCAAATAACATCAGACTAAATTGGCAATCAAAATAGAATCCCTTCTTGCTATGGAGTTATTTGCGAAAAACATTTGTGCAACTGCTTCGTCACTGAACGTTGCAGTGAACAATTCTCAAATCATTCTCAACAAAACTGCACTAAAATTCCTTTTCTTTTAAACTTGTCTTCCCTTCTTTAGGAATAACCTTCTTAGCATTTCGAATTTTACCTGGCCAGTTCTTCACTACTTTGCACTTTCCATCATCTTTACCTTAAAGCAAAGCAGAATAGTTGGGTATCATAGTAGTACCTATAGCACATATGTGACCCTGTGTCTCCAGACAGTGGGGAGCTGGACCATCTTTATGAGCTAATAATTCTTGAATGTGACATACCATTTTCATAAAGAGGGGGGAGTGCTCGCGGGCTACTTCTCTTGTGCGTCTCTGCAGGGACGAGATGCTGCTGGGGCAGCCCCTGTGTTCACTGTATCTCTCTTCACTGCAAGGATGGAAGCATGAGAGATGATGCCATCATCTTCTAATATTTCCTTACAAGTTTGATTTATTGATCAGCAATGATTTTCTGCTTCACTGGAACACTGACCTGACAGCAATAACAGCTGTTGTTGCACCAGATCACCAGAGATTTAGAGAATTTCTTATTTCCAGGGAGTATTGTTGCAGTGTGGAGGTCACGGTCCTGACAAAGAACCACCATACAATGTTACATGACTTTCATTGCTGTAAAACTTCGAATCTAAACAAATAAATGTGTCCAATGTGATATAGTTCTCTTTTATACCCTGGGCAAGTCTGCAGTTTCCATGGTTACCAAAGGGCAGCCTAGTAGGAAACAGTCCACTTTTTCTTCCAGTAGGTATTTTTTTAGGAGTATCCTTTTGAAAAGTAATACAAAATCAATTTGTTTTTACACATATCCATGCCTCTTCATTTTTATGTTTAATTAGCAATTTATGCAAAAAGCAATCAACCAATTTTAAACAAATAACACAGGGCAACTTTGAATATTCCTCATTCAAAATCAGCAAATCTAATAATATCTGTAGTCATTTTTCACATGCTTTACCTTAGTGTGTAATTCTCTCTAGAATTGTAAAAAAAAACAAACCCATTGCTATGATATATTTTGTACTATTTAAAAAATATTTTAAACGAATCAAAACTAAACTTTTAGAAATACTTCTGTCCACTAGGATTGATCCTTAGATTTTATTTCCACTGTTTATGGCCAGCAAATGTAATTGCCTGCATTATTTATGCCCCCAAGAGCCCAAGGTAGGCAACATTCTTCCTGAACAATGAGAAAAAGCCAGAACTCTAAGCTGAAGTCCTTAAATGAAATGAAACTCCCTCCTCCCAGTTATGATTTGCAAGTTCATATCTGGGCTTCTGCAATGATACTTGGTTTTCTAAGGGCCTACGTCACTTTAAATAACACGACCGTAACAACTGACTGAGGGTGGGCTGAAGATTTCACCTTTGGTCTATTTTGTTCTTTCTGTTACAGGAAAACCGAGATTAATAAATAGTGCCATTTATTTCTATGGGAAGATCCTAGTCAAGGAAATAAACTTAATGCTATCTACATAAACTACCCATCTGGATTCAGTGAAAACTAATTATGTTTGAGTCTCACTTAATTCAATGTATGCTTGTCAAAGGTATTTTTCACAGTTGTTTCCTAAGATGGCATTTAATCACATTCAAGAGGTTGTCCAAAAACAGCATTGGCTGTTACCTAGCCCAGTTCTGCTAAACTAGGTCAGAATCATAGAATGGCCCAGGGACCTCAGAAGACCATCTGGGCCACTCTTTGGTGGGAATGGGAGCCAAGATGAGATTAACCAGCACACTGTCCAATCATATCTTGAGAACTTCCAGTGATAGGGACTCTATCATATCCCTGGGGAGGTTGTTCCTGTGAATAATTATTCTCACCGTGAAAAACTTTGTTCTTATATCGATATGAAATCTCCTCCAGTACAATTTGTATGCATTGCCTCTTGTCTTCTCCATATAGATCTTTGTGAAGAAAGAGCCTCTGTCTTCTTTGTAGCCATCCCAGCCTTTTCTTCTCCAGGGAGAAAAGACCTCATAGGACAGGGTCTCCAGCCCCTTGATCATCTTTGTGGTCCTCCTTTGGACCCTCTCCAGTCTGTCTGCTTCTTTTTTGAATTGTGGGGACCAGAACTAAACACAGTACTCCAGGTGCAGTCTGACAAGCGCCAAGAAGAGTGTGATGATCACGTCTCTATCTCTGCTAGCAACGTCCCTGCAGATGCAGCCCTGGATCCGACTTGCCTTTATTGCTTGCAGCAGTGCACTGCTGACTCATGCTCAGCTTATTGTCAGAACAAGGTTAGGAAGAGTCATGAGTGTTTAGCAGGGAAATTATCTGAATAGCCACTCTAACAGTGGCTGCAATTTTCCAAAGCAGACCTTTTCACTGGTTTTCTGAAGTTTCCTTTCAGTGCCGCGTGTCCTGCGCAGATCTGGCTGGCATTTGCTATTCTCACTCAACATATCAGGGAGAACTGTAAAATCTGTAACTTTGTAATTTTCCCTCTCCTGTGTACAGAAGAGGGAGAGGCTGGACTACAGATAACCTTTGGATTCATTCATTCACTTGAAGGGATGCAGATAGTTCACCTGTTGCTACAAAGGAAGAAGATAAAACAGATCCAGACAGATCATTTGCAGTGTGGTTTTCTAACCTAAAATACATCAAATTATTATTTGAAATTTTGTAATTGTATTTTGACCTGCATATAAGAGACCTCAAATACTTTCCTTTATGCATGCATTCCTCTATTTTAACAAAACACGGCTATGTGTCCTGTCTTTTATTCCCAAGACTGTAAGAGTTGTTTTCCAACCACTCTTTCTTCTGATAAATACCAAGACATTTTATGGAACCAGAGTAGCTGAATTAGGGACTCAAACCGAGTTTTAGGGATCACTAAGACTTGACTTTGAAATGTTTTGGAATTGTCATTAAACTGTATTGAGGTCCAAAGTACTTGACTATAAAACATGACACTGACTTTAAGGTTGTTCAAGTACATGCTTAAGTACTTTGAGTATTAAGATTAGACTTTGGGCTCACTATCCCATGTGTGTTTAACTAACATGTTGAATCAGAATCTTACTATATCAATACCCACAACAATGGTAACAGTGATGAAGCATGATGATCTTTTTACAAATATTAGATATTGACATTAAATGTGGACTTCAAAGATTATCAACAGCATTCAAAAATCTCATTTCAAAATGGTTCCATATGGCCCATTTGCATCTTCGCATCTGCTCTTCCAGATGGCTCGGAAATCTCAAATATTTTTTTTTAGTCACATCTACAATGTATTAGATCCCAGTTTTGGCTTTCCTACATATATTTTCCTTTTCATATTTATTACATTTCTTTGTCCTCAGATGTTCATTTGAAAAAGCCTTCTCTTTCCTTAGAGAGCTCAGAGTGCTTCCCAGTGCTCAGAGGGTTGATTTACCAAGGTAGGAAACCTCAGATTCTGCTTCAACTCAAGTTTAGTTTTTAAAACTCAGTGCATGAGTCATGCCCCCTATCAGATGAAACCTCATCTCACAGTTAAAGTCTCCGTTAAGTGGTCTGTAGTGAGTCCTCCCATACCTCTGGGCAGACTCGTTAAATCTCACACTGTCTTTGACATTTTCCTTACACTGTCCCACCAGAGGTGCTGGGTGCTACCCTCTTTCCAGTTCTGCAGCGCCACATGCCACATTCATCTATCTAGCTTGGTGAAACTACTAGCTGTGTCAGGCACATGGAACTGGAAAAGGAATTAATATTGTGCAAGACCCAAAAGATACGTATTCCAGAAACAGTCATCTGTAGCCCTCATAAAATCACACGCACAGATACACACATTCTACACTGCCCGTCTAGATGATCCTTAAAGTCCTTTCCAACCTGAACCATTTTTTGATTCTGTGAATCACCTGGCCAGAACGAGCATACAAAAGTTTTTCAACAGCTTCTGTTGGAGTGGTCCTTCCTCACAGCTGTTTCTGAACTGCTTTTCAGTTTGTTTACATCCTTCATTTAAAGAGGGCATCTGAAATAAAGACAATATTTCAGGAACCGTGTTGATAGAGCTGTGTAGCATGAGACCATCACCAGCTTAATGCAGACTTAATGCAGCTGCACAGGCAGTCTTCATCTATTTTCTTGCTGTATCATGTTAAAAATTAACATATCATATGATGACCACTATTTCCGCTGCTTTTCATGTTTCTCTCACATTGATTATCACAGATGTTTTTCAAGTTGATCTGTTAGCTTGCCTTTCTCTTAACAGAAATTTTGAATTCTCATTTACTGAACATATTAATACTTTTGTATTCTCATGTCATTTTTGCTTTCTTCACCAAAATTAAGAAAAGCTCTGAGTTAGTTATCATCTTCACATTTAATTCATGTGATTTCTGTTTCATTAATAATCTTCCCTGGTATGTCTGCAGTTGATGCAAACTATATTCACATTGAGAAGACATTACAGTTAATGTACTAAGTGAGCGTGTACTATTTCTAATACTTATTAAACTCTTTGCTGCCTTTTCTAAACCAATGAGTGTGTAGGTATACAGAAGAATGTATTCCATGTTCCCAAGTCTTTATTTTTGTCCAAAATAGATCTTTTTCTTTGTTTTTGAGAATATTATCTTTATGTGTCTTACCTTCATTATAATTATCACTTTTAGCCAAGCCAAGAGCACCTTCGCTCAAATGCTCTGATTGCTACTTTTAAAATGTCAGATAAACAAATCAACTCTTCATTGATGTCACTGTTTACCTTAACAAAACAGATTTCAAAATTACAATCAACACCTAATAATGCAGTTAAAAATAAAAACAATCAGTATGCTCACAGATCTAAATGCCAAGATTTCTATTATCTCATTTTTAATACTCATTTATGTGAATCTGCTCTGACTTTTTCAGTCACTTCTAAGTATGACCATTGCATTCTTCCTGCCAGAAAAGCAGCCGAATAAACTGCCAGGTAACCTCTCCAACAAAAGGGTATTTCCAGCGTGTCTGGCAAGGTAACACATACTGCTTAACATTTTCATCAGGATGTTCACTTTTTCTTCCTTTCTTCTGAAAACAGAGAAAACACAGTATGTGTATTCAGCACTGAGATCTGCAGAATATTGTTTTCTCATCACTAAAGAAGGCTAGGGTACTTCTTTTTTTCCTGGAGTTTTTCAATCAGCAAATCAAGACTAATTTCAAGTGACAGTGAACTACTACTTGCTAAAAGGACCTCGCACCCTAAATGGGTGTCCTCTGTTGGCGTTGAAGGCACTTCCAAAATTATGTAAGGGTTCAGGAATCTTGTGTCACCTTTTTTGGACATGATCCTCCACACAACATTTTGCAGTAGAGGACTCTTGTCTGCTTAACTTTGCCTTCAAGCAGGAGCAACTGCAATGGGGATCCTTGGGATCTGGGATCCTCTGGAGGGGGGCTGAAGCCCCATGGACAGCACTCCCTCCATCAGTTCTCCTGTGAGCTACGAGCTGGTTCAAGGCTGCACTAGGGAAATGGCCACATGGATCCAAAACATCTATAAGACTTGAAATTAACTGCACATAGCACTTTCCAAGTACAATTATTTGAGGACATAAATGTTAGAATTTAGACAAGGTACAACCCCCAATCTGTGACCTAGAAAACAAAAGGTAAATTGTGCCTTCATATTATACAGGCCAGCATCCATTTTTTCCTTCAGTTGATTGATACTAGAACTTTTTTGTGGGAGTATAATTAAAGGCCAAGCTATGACCCCTCTGGTAAATTAGCTTATAACTTCATTTATTTATAGCCTTATGTATTTAGATCTGTGTAAGGATTTCAGGGTAGAATGTTTCTTTGCTGACAGGCACAATACTACAAAGAGACACTATTTGGGATCCTCTTTTCTGAAGCCAAAGGAAAACAAACTGTTTGAAGTTAACTACGCTCACAGCTTTCTGCCAAGAGCAGAAAGTCTCTCCAAGATTCTCAAAATGCCCTATAAAATCTGAGATGGAACAAACTCTGGGAATCCCACTTGGATTGAAAAGCTGGAGCAAGAGGCCACAATTTCCAGGTATTTTAACTCCAGAATTTTTTTGCGAGATTTGCCCAATGCTTTACTGAATGATGAACAATATTTTTTTCTGCTGAGGTTAAAAGGAAACATGGAGAAGAGAAGGCTAGGGAGGATCTTATCAATGTGTAATCATACCTGTTGGGACGGAATTAAGACAAGGGAGTCAGAACCTGCTCAGTAGTTCCCAATGACAGGACAAGAGGCAATGGTCACAAATTAAAACATATTAAATTCCATCTGAATGCAAGAAAACCCTTTTTTTTTGCTATGAGGGTGATTAAACACTGGAGCAGATTGCCCAGAGAGGTTGTGCAGTCTCCATCTGTGGAGATATTCAAAATTCAACTGGACACAGTCCTGGCAACCTAGTCTAGCTGACTCTACTTGAGCAGGGAAGATGGACTAGACGATCTCAAGAGGTCTCTTTCAATCTCTACCATTTCATAATTCTGTGAAAACAGTCTTTGGAATAAACATCTTCTTCCATGCAACTTCTCCTTATTCCATTCTGAACACTATGTTGGGTTTGAAGTAAACTCCAAAACTCTGTAAGGTAAGGGTAAGGGATTTAAGTCATTTAGGGAATTGTTCTAACAGCCTTTTAAATCTTTATTTTTGGCAGCTTACAATAACATTTTTAAATCTAAAATATTCTGTATTCTAGTGAACATTTTAATTAGCTCAATACCACTTTCAATATCTGCATCAGATTGTCAAATATGTCTGTGCTTTAATGCTTCTTTGATTCACTGCTTTTAATGATGAGTTTGTTTGATCTGCAAGCTCACATTTCATTATACTTATAATGAAACTGTGAATTGCAATTTTTTAGGTCGATTCCATTGCATTACATGAAGCTGGATTCCACAACTCTCAAGTCATTTTATAACTAAGAGCTCCTTATTCAATAAGAGTTTTTTGTAGTTCCTAGTCATTAACATCCAGTGTATTTACCTTTTCTCTGAAGGAGATGTGTAAAAAATCTCTATTTAACTTTACAAAATAGAGAATTTCTTTATCCTTAGCTGTAAAAGTAAAGTCATTCATATAACTGTCATTTCCCAGTTGTCCTATTTACTTGTCCAACTGATGCTGACAGATGTGCTGTCCCAGGTCAGGCTGTTGTCTCTGCTACAATGATTCCTCTCTCTCTTTTCTACTGGCAGCTCTAAAGTGCTTCCATACCATAATTCATTATACTACTAATACAACTACTAATGCAATTTTAATGTTCCAATATTTTGACTTTACATCTCCACATTGCAGTATCTTTATCACTCTTTGCATGACTGACATTTTTCATTCTAAGATAACAGATGTTCATAAAGAAATTGCTCTTGTTTCAGCTGAGATAGAGTTAATTTTCTTCCTAGTAGCTGGTATAGTGCTGTGTTTTGGATCTAGGATGAGAACAACATTGATAACACACTGATGTTTTAGTTGTCACTGAGCAGTGCTTACACTAAGTCAAGGACTTTTCAGTTTCTCATACTGTCCTGCCAGTGAGGCCAGGGGTACACAAGAAGCTGGGAGGGGACACAGCCAGGACAGCTGACCCAAACTGGCCAAAGGGATATTCCATACCATATGACATCATACTGAACAATAACACTGCGGGAGAGTTGGCTGGAGAGTGGTGGCCACTGCTTGGGGACTGGCTGGGCATCAGTCGGTGGGTGCTGAGCAATTGCATTGCGCATTACTTGTTTTGGATATTCTTTTATCATCATTATTATTATTTTCCCTTCCTTTTCTGTCCTATTAAACTGTCTTTATCTCAACTCACGAGTTTTACCTTTTTTGCAGTTCTCTCCCTCATCCAGGGAGTATCCAGGGAGCAGGGAGGGAGTGAACAGCTTTGTGGTGTTCGGCTGCCTGCTGAGTTCAACCACAACAGAAATATATTTCTTTATTTGATATTGAGGTACCATTTTTGCCAGTGTAGCTAGAAGTAATAGGACAAGCGTTCACCAGAGCTGACCTTAGCCTGGCTGAAGTGTTATTCATCACGTCCACATAAAATAACTATTTTGTAAAGACCAGTGATCTGAAGCTGCTTATAGCCTTGAAGCAGTCCCTCAAGGGTAAGTTCTTGAGTTGTTGCTCCTTGGGGTCATATATTAGCGATGCTGATTTGATCTTTTTAACTCAGTCCTCAAATGTCATCTATCCGTACAAGAAACTGTTATTTATGGGTTTCAGGAATACCCTTAAATGACTTTGATCTTTTCCTCTTGTTACTGTTTTCAGAGCTTGCCAGATTAGTTTAAAATGAATCCAGTAGGTATAATGTCACAAAAATACAGACACTTGGTTTATCTCCTGAAGAGCAATGTTTAGGTTCAATGGCAGATAGCACTTTTGTTTTGAAGGGCTTTGCCCTGAGGCTGCTCTGTATTCTGAGTGCTTTGAGGACGTGTCTAAATGAAAATCAATCTTTGACATCTGAACTTAGGTCTTGTGCTCCATTATGGCAGGAGTGCTCTGAGGCTCTTAGATTTCCTTCTGTCTCTATCTCACATTATTCATCACACAACCCAATGGGAGAATTTTATTTGTCCACAGGAGGAGGCTGGGCAGCACATCCCACTGCGTAGCACACAGGAGGCCAAGTTCTCCAGCGGTAACACTTTGCCCGCAAATAGCACTCTACCCTCATTAGTACCGAGACTTTCAAGCATTTCCAAATACTTCCATGTTTCAAGAAACAGAGATATTCTGATACTCGATGTTTTTTTCCAGATTTGAATGCTACTTGCTGATACCACATAAGAAAAACATGCTCAGTGCTTCTTTTAATAAATCAGGTAGACAAGTTCTAAATGTACTCAACTAATAGGAGATGTTAAGGGTTTGTTCAAAAGCTGACTGATTTAGTCAATAAAAAAAACTGCTGATAAACTTAGTACAATTTGGATTAAGTCTGAATGAATGATTTCCCAGGGATGCCTACGAGAAAGTCTGTAGTTTGCCTGTAATTGATTGATTACTAACAACAGCATTAATAATAATATCCCAATATCAGTGGCAGATTGTACTTTTTTATTACTTAGAAACATTTTGTATATACTCATATTTCATATTTTTAAAAGAGAATCAGGTGAGACAGAAATTTATTGTGGAACAGGAAAGAAGAGTTAAACTGTTAACACTGGAGTATCATTCCCCATCTCTGAATGGGCTTTGTCTGTTATTAGACATAAAACTTAGATGCAGTTCTGAGGTACTTGCCCCATGCACGCACAAAGCCTGAAGTGACTCACCTAGAGATACATCCAGGTAGACAGAGACTAAGATTCAACTAAACTCAACTCAGTTTTCAAGGAAGTATGAATAACTGGAGGCAAATGAGTTGTGTTGACTTCAACAGATGGCCACACAGCTGAAGCACTGTGCAGTACTTTGAAACCACAGAGTTTCAAATAGCTTTATCTTTCACCGTACTATCATATCATTTTTCATTACATTTCTGAGTATTCCTTTCATCAGAATTATTACATTACCAAGCAGAGCAGAAAAATGAGACATAGAAGTTACAGTTTCCTGAAAAAGAAGTGCAAGATATAATGGTTTTGTCTTTATCACATTCATTTTCTTAGGCAGCCTGCCAGCTATTGTCTTTGAATGAAAAAAGCTCTGCAAAGATTTCAGAATCTGAAAATGTCTTTTTCAAGCAAGCTGGTTAATTTAAACTCTTTTTGAACATTATCTACTTCGTTAACAACAATGCACTTTCAGGTGCATTTACGAGCATCCCATTAGTCTGTACCTAATAACAAGGTGTTTGGTAAATGATCTAATTGATCCTAGATTCATAAGGCTACTAGTCTTTTAACGATGATGAAAGACCTGTATCAGAGTTCTCCAGCGAAAAAAGTAACTTCAAACAGACCTTCTGTTTCTTTTTGGCAGTTTCGATCTGCTTATTTTGAGAGGACCATTATGTCCACACACACGATACGTTACTTTTCTTTTCCCCTCATGAAATATTTTTAGGGGGATGAGATTCTCATTAACAGATCTCTGCATGGACTTATTCCTATTTATTGGCTATATTAATGAATAAATTACCTGTACTTCCTTGATAGGATCAGGTTTTAGTTTATTTATATGGGAGGAAACAAATGCTCTGGTAAACACTGTAAAACATCCTATTATAGATTTAGATACCGCACTGCAGTAAAGAACACCGTGCACAAGACAGGTTGGTTTTGTAATTGTTTAGATTGCAGATGGCTAGCAAGATATTCCCAGACAGCATCTAAAATTCTTGACACCCTCACTTTTGCTTTTCTCTGAGGCATCTGAATCTGATCTTTGTCCACACAAAATAGTTCTGAATGCAGCAACACAGCAAATGAGTTGAAACCACCCCAGACCTTCAGCAGATGGAGCACCAATGTGAATGCATGGCTCTTCACATCAAGTACAGAGATTTCCTGGTAAAGTAGATTTATTGATCCCACTCTCTGATTTTGGAGCTAGAGGGATCTCTGCAGTTCCTGTACTGCTAGGCAGCCCAACAGGGAGAGGATTAGTGGAAAAAAAAAGGCTGTTTCTACTTTCATCTTCTTGAAAGGATCGTCTCTTGATCCTTTCATCAATCTTGAAAGGATGGTTTAGTTTTAGCTGAAACAGATAAAACTGCATACATTCATAGTTGTTTAGAAACACTCCACTGTGATGTCTGAATGATCCCTTAGAAGCATGGAATCATAGAATGGTTTGGGTTGGAAGGGATCTCAAAGATCATCTAGTTCCAATCCCCCTGCCATCCAACCTGGCCTTAGCTGAGTCTAGTCTGAAATTTATGTAGATTTTGCTTCACAGCTTGGATTACCCTATTCTTCTTAATTTTAGTTGGTCTATAGCGGAGTTTCTAAAGCGACAACGTCACTTACAGAATGTATCTTGAGTTGTGAAAACCCTGTTCTATTCATAAAAATTCTCCTTGAGTATATGCATAAAAAACTTCAAGAGTGATTGAAAACAAAGCGTTGACATAAGATCTAGCATTAAATAACCTGTTTCAAAGATACAATGTAGTATATTTTTAAATTACATCAATTGCTACAGATCGTTTGGAGTAACAATGCTTAGCTCTTATTCTGCAGCAGGAGAGATGTTAGTGATCACATACTATGTGACATCATATTTACCTAAAATGCTTGTTCTGAGCAAATATCTCTTGGTGATTTGGATTTATAACAGCAGAACACTGAGAAAAGAGATGCTAAAGATTAATAAGGATTTGCTTATCAGGCAGATGTTCAAAACCCATCAGGCACAACCCGTAACTTTGTGAGTGCCTTTTAGATAATTGCACAGTACAGTGATTTGAATATCAGGCAGAAATATCGCACAGTTTATAGTCAGCATTTCCAAAGATCATTGCCTGAATTAGAGATTCTAACCTCATATTTTGGTACTTTCATTAGGAGATACATTGTTTACTTGCATATTTGCATTTGAGAGCATTACCTTTAATTAGTCAAGGCAAAAAAATAAACTAATTGAAAATAATCATTTTAGATTACATAGGTTAAAATAATATAAATATTTAAAAACTGAAAGTGGCTTTTTTCTTTATTCTGTGCTTGGACCAAGACATTTTTTTAACAGGGAGAAAGCTCTTCCTTTCCATAAAACAACTCTTACGGTCGTGTCATTTAAATGTCATTTAAATGGATAAGTGCATGACTTAAAACACAATATAAAAATACATTTTACCTTTGAACATTCTCTTCTGCAGTTGTTTTTCACTGAGTGACATGTTGGTTTCAAGGAAATGACTGGTATTTCCACCATCTGGTTTGCAGGTCAGCAGGATTATCAGAAAAAACATAGAATCATAGAATCATTTAGGTTGGAAAAGACCTTGAAGATCATCAAGTCCAACCTTACACTGCCAAGTCCATCACTAAACTATGTCCCTAAGCATGACATCTACACGTCTTTTAAATATCTCAAGAGATGATGACTCAACCATGTACCTGGACAGCCTGTTCCAATGCTTGACAACCTTTTCAGTGAAGAAATTTTTCCTAATATCCAATCTAAACCTTCTCTAGTGCAACTTGAAGCTATTTCCTCTTGTCCTGTTGCATGTTACTTGGGAGAACAGACCGACACCCACCTCCCAACAACCTCCTTTCAGGTAGTTGTAGACAGCAATAAGGTCTCCCTGAGCCTCCTTCGCATGATATTCTGTCTCCAAATTGGAGAAACACAGATTTGACAGATGGACCACTCAGTGGATAAAGAATTGGCTGAAAGGTCACACTCAAAGAGTTGCGGTCAACGGCTCAATGTCCAAGTGATGAGACCAGTGACAAGTATACCTCAGAAGTCGATATTTTGCCCTGAGTTAACATCTTTGTCAGCGACATGGACAGAGGAATTGAATGCACCCTCAGCAAGTTTGCTGATGACACCAAGCTGTGTGATGTTGTGGACATGCTGGAGGGAAGGGATGCCACCCAGGGGGACCTTGACAGGCTGGAGAGGTGGGCCTGTGCAAACCTCATGAAGTTCAACAAGGCCAAGTGCAAGGTCCTGCACATGGGTCAGCAGGACCTCAAGCACAAGTACAGGGTGGGAGGAGAATGGATTGAGAGCAGCCCTGAAGAAAAGGTCTTGAGAGCACTAGTTGATGAGAATCTTGACATGAGCTGGCAATGTGCCCTGGCAGCCCATAAAGGCAACCGTATCCTGAACTACATCCAAAGAAGCGTGGCCAGCAGGTCAAGGGAGGTGATTCTGCCCCTCTACTCTGCTCTTCTGAGACCCCACCTGGAATATTGCATTCAGCGCTGGGTCCTGCAACACAAGAAGGACATGGACCTGTTGGAACGAGTGCAGAGGAGGGCCACAAAGATGACCAGAGGTCTGGAGCACCTCTCCTCTAAAGGCAGGCTGAGAGAGTTGGGGCTGTTCAGCCTGGAAGAAGAGAAGGCTCCAGGGAGACCTTAGAGCAGCTTTCCAGTACCCAAAGGGGGCCCACAAGAAAGCTGGAGTGGGGCTTTTTACCAGGCATGTAGCGATAAGAGAAGGGGCAATGGCTTTAAACTGAAAGAGGGGAGATTTAGATTAGATCAAAGGAAGAAATTTTTCACTCTGAGGGTGGTGAGGTACTGGACATGTTGCCCAGAGAAGTTGTGGATGCCCCATCCCTGGTAGTGTTCAAGGCCAGGTTGGATGAGACTTTGTGCAACCCAATCTAGTGCAAAGTGTCCCTGTCTGTTACAGGAGGGTTGGAACTAGATGATCTTTAAGGTCCTTTCCAACCCAAACCATTCTTTGATTCTATGAAATAACTCTGCAGACTCCAAAGTCGGTGAAGAAGGAGGAGAAAGTGTTCTAGGCACCGGAGCAGAGATTCCCCTGCAGGCCGTGGTGAAGACCATGGTGAGGCAGGCTGTTCCCCTGCAGCCTATGGTGATTAACAGTGTAGCATACACCTACCTGCAGCCCATGGTGGACCACACGCCAGAGCAGGTGGCTATGCCCAAAGCATAGCCTCCACACAAAGGAGGTTGTGACCTCATTGAGAGCTTGTGCTAGAGCACGATCCAGGCAGGACCTGTGGACCTGGGGGACCCATGCTAGAGCTGTCTGTTCCTGAAAGACTGCAGCCCTTGGAAAGAACCCACGCCGGAGCAGTTCATAAAGAATTAGAACCCATGAGGAGGACTCATGCTGGAGAAGTTTGTGGAGGACTGTCTCCCATGGGAGGACTCCATGGTGGAGCAGGGAAAGAGTGTGAGGAGGAAAGAGCAGCAGAAACAACGTTGATGAGCTGGCTACAATCCCCATTCCCTGTCATCCTGCACCAGTCAGGGAGGAGGTAGAGGAAATTGGAAGTGAAGTTGAGCCCAAGAAGAAGAGAGGCATGAGAGGAAGATGTTTTAATGTTGGGGTTTATTTCTCATTACCTTACTCTTGATTTGTTTAGTAATAAATTTAATTAATTTACCCAAGTCAAGTCTGGTTCGCCTGTGATAGTAACTGGTGAGTGATCTCTCCTTGTCTTTATTTTGACCCACAAGTTTTTCATTACATTTTCTCTCCCCTGTCCAGCTGAGGAAGGGAAGTGACAGAGTTGCTTGGTGGGCACCTGGCATCCAGCCAAGGCCAACCCACAACAGCATGACAGCATATAAAGACCCAGAACAAGGATTAGTGGGGTTCATGCTACTGTTTCTGATCACAATTTTTTTTTTGGCTTCTTTTACGTTTTTCTCCATGTACATGAATAATGGGAGGATCGGGGATGGGTCCTGCATCTGTAGGTGATGCTGTGCACTGTACAGAATGTTTTCTAAGCTGGTGGGTGAGTTTTCTGAGTTTGGATCTCTCTGTTTTGTCACGTTGTAACGCCATCTGGCAACATATTTTTTAAATCACTTGGTGATTATAATCTGTGTCAAGTTCCTTTTATTTCATTTTCATGTTATTCTACTTTTGAAAGAGATAATTTCATTTTCTGTACTTCACCCCTGATTTTAGAACCTTAGGCTGATACGTACCTTCAAAGTATGCTTACACTGCCACTGAGTGACATAATCAAGCATTTCATAATTATTTTCTCTTAACTTGTTTACAGGCTTCACTACCCTTTTCTCAGCCATTTAGCTGATGATTCTGAGCAAAAGAAAGAATCAAGTGGCATGAAACATTTCCAGTAATTCTGACTAAAAAGAACAACACTTCAGTTATTTTGGTCTGAATGGCAAAAGTGTAATTTTCTTCACATTTAGACTTCATATGGAGAAAAACAGCATACCTGGGCAGCAGGAGATGAGGTATCACTAACAATACAAGAAATAATTTCATCACAAGAAGCATAGATAAAAGGATGTCACTCCTTTACATTATAATTCACACAGGGTAACTTAAACATTCATCTTTATCGAAGTAGATTATGAATAAGAAGAGCATAGGGCTACGTTTTTAGTTCTAAATACTTACTGACAATTAAAAAAAAAATCTTTCAGCACACACTCTGAAAGTGCACTGGACATGTTAAATGGGCCAATAAAATAGTGTGACTGCAATCACCACGGAAGAAAACACTATTCAGTAATCCAGCCGACAGAATTGTTTCTGCCTTCCTTTAGTATTCACCTGAAAACTAGATCCATTAATGTGGGAACCATTAAATGTTCCATTTTTCTCAGTGGTTGGTAGCTATATAGCCATTTCTATTAATTCCTAACAGGTGGAGGCTGCCTGTATAAAGGACTGCTAGTTGGCAAGATGCTGGGCTGCAGTTTTAGGGAAAGCAACTCGGTGTGCGACCTTGGCAGGTTACTTGATTGCCACCCACTCTGTATCAATCAGTCCTGCTGGAAAATTGAATGAATAACAGAGCCTCACTGAAAATCACATTCTGTAAGCATTGAATTTCCATGGAAATTTTCATTACAGCATTTTTAAGAAGTAAGATTATAATTTCAACTTTACTGATAGTCACTGTGCTTACACTTAGTATAAAAAATATGTATATATAAAGGATCATCTAAGAAGAGGGGAATCTAGCTGTGACACTTAGGGTATGTCTATGCAAGCACCTAATTTTACATTAAAGGAGTGGATTAGTAGACCAAAAGAAGTGGTGCTGAGCCCCCTAATCCCACATAACCTGTGGCCGAGGGATATTATCTGGCTAGATGTAGTTTGGTCTGCTGGATCAAACATTGGCACAAAGCATATAGCCTGAAGCTGTTTGAAGGGCCAGTCTTTGGTTCCTATGTCTATGTGCATTTGTGGTTGCAGTGCATGTAATGCATCCAGGAAAGGATCTTCCCCTTTAGTTTCCTCCAAAAGAAATCCAGTCCCCACTGCCCAGAACTGCTTTTCTAGTTCTGAGATGTGGGAAATGAGGACACTCAGGGCTTCCCTTCAAGTCCACACTGTTGTTCCAAGCCAAATCCCTAATGGAGATTAAATCATAGGCTCTGAATGTGAGGGAGGCCACTGGAAGTGTCTGCCTGAGGTTTGAAAAGAACAGAGAAATACTTATTACTCAGTGTGACAATACTAGATTTCACGTAACTCTGTAATACAATCTTGAAAGTCTGAGACACACTATAGTCAAGACACATACTAGCACTAACAATGAGTAGAGGTGAAATGAAAAAATGAATCTGATCACCAAGAAAAATTCCACAGAGTGTAATATTTTTGCTAAAATCCTTTCCAGTTTTATGCATACAGCCAGCTAGTGATGAGGAATGGGTGGGGAGAGAAGGCTGGTAAGAAAAAATATTTCACAGTTAACTCTTACAGCCACATTTCTTTCACGTGATCCCAGGGAAGCAGATCCACAGACCCTACCACCTCCCCTCTGGCACTCCTTCCTTCCTTCTATCACTTCACAACAAACACATGAGAGAGCCTAGAGCTGTCATTCTGCTGGGACAGACACTGAGACCTTCAACTACCAACATATCTATTCCTCACCACGGCTTAAAATATGAGAGATAATATAAGCCTATTCCTTTTGAGCTGAGACTTACAGGTTTTTTAAAAGGAATTGATTATTTTCTGCTTTTTGACATCTTAATTTTAAGAGTTATTTATTAATATTTACTATTGTTAAAAGTCTTCACATAAGACTACCAGGACAGTCATTAAATCCAACAATATAATACAATCTTAATGAAAATAGAGTTGTTTAAGAAAAGGACATTGGAATAGCAGTTACAGGGGTAGTTTTCTTCATATGTTTACAGAGCAGGACTGCATACCTTGTTTTTTTTCTTCCCCTGAGTCTACTATGCCTAAGGAAAATTACATATATTTGCATTGTAAATTACTATTCAGTGAGGTCAGACACTATAACATTTTCCAGTGGTTCATATTAGTTTTTCAGAGCAAAATACCAGAAAGAATTAAATACTTACTCTATTGCTGGTTTTGTTTCTTTTCATGGTTATTTCAAAAATTGTTACCTGCATTTCTTTAACAGTAAAAAGTGAGTAAAATCAGAAGCTTTTTGCATCTCTAAAAATTTTTGAAATAATAACATGAGAATATTGGAAGATGCTTCCATGATACTGGACAATAAAGGCAATAACATTTATTTCAGTCACACGTAAACGTCTAGAATTTTAGATCACAAAATAAAGAATAAAAGCAATAGTTACACTGGTAACAAACTTCACGTTCTTGTGCAGGCATAGGAAAGAGAGGGAGACTACTGAATTTAGTGGTGTTCATGAGGCTACTTGTAAGTATTGGAATTTAGATTTTCAATCAGGATAAACCATCAGATCTTACAGATTCCACGGGCATCAGAGATAATATACAGTTTGCCACTCTGAGTGTTTAAATCTCATATTCTTTATAGACCCGCTGTTTTTGAAAATAGAGGTATTAATTACAAGTAATAACTATTTGGTTGGCAAAGGAAGATTGGTTGCATCTGAGGTGATTTTGTCTTCAATACAGAAGTTCCTCCCTAAACTTGGACCATCTTCCTGTCCTGTAGCCAAATGTAACTCAGTGACCAGATAATAATACTCGCTCAGGTTCCTTGAGCATCCCAGCTACAAAGCTGCTGAGACACAAGACATCACAGCCTACATGCGTAAGAGAACGGATCAAGCTTCCAGTAATGACTTTCCATTTAAAGCTGTTTTGCTGCCAGGTTTCTCTGTCAAGACATGTTTTGTCATTTGGAGCTACTAAGTCGATAACTGTGCTTAGCGTGTGCAGATGGTAAGTTACCAAACTTACACCATCAGTCAGCTATTGCTGGCTTGGCATGGCTGGGGATTTGAAGGTAGGACGAGCCTCCCAGAGCTGACCTCTCTAAGACTGAAGATACTTAGGTTATGGTGTATTTTGCTTGCCATCCTTGCTTCCTTGTTGCTCCAGACTACTGTGCCTGGCAAAACTCTACAATTACAATTAGAAGAGAGATTTTGCCTCATGTACTTTGGTTCCATCCAGGCCAGTAATGTGAGTAAATGAATCAGTGAGAGCGACTGGGCAGGGCAGGACCATGGTGACCTTCTTGACCAAGGAAGTGGGGACTCAGAAGGAGTTGTTCTGGCACTGCTGGGCAATTGCCAGATATTGGCATGGATCTAGGAACGTGGCCTCTTTGCACTATGGAGGGTACATTTGGATAAGAGGATATGCCTGGTTGCCCTTCACCTACAGAACAGTCACTTGCAGCCCTTTGCCAAAACTGCATCTCTGTGTGGGTAAAATGGTGCAGGGCCATAGCCGTGGCCTTGACTGACATCTGGGAGTTTGGGGAGGGTAAAGAAGAACGCACAGGTAAGGACTCCCAACCTTCCTTCCAGGAGTGGGGTGAGATCCCTGACTTCAGGCTGGGTGCAGCAGCAGGTTTGTGCCCATCTCTGTGACATGCTGTGAGATGCAGAGGGTCCAAACAACCCCAGTTGAGGCAAACCCAGGCACCAGCCCATAGATGCAGCAGGAGGCAGAAGGACCTCAGTGAGGGGCGAGGGGCTGGTCATGTCAGACCTGCTTGCCCAAGTGTGGAGCACACCAGTGCCACCACACAGGGCGTGATGCAGACCACTCAGGGTAGAGTGTATCAAAAGAAGTCAATGTTGTCACAGCACAAGGACTACAGGATAGCCATAGCAGGGACAACCACTCCTTTCATGCACCGGACAAGCATGCCATATCTTCACCAAGCAGACTGAGGTGTCAGGAGTATGGACAAACACAGAACATATTCCATGGCTTGGGAATGACGAGGCACCTCCCAAAAGCAGCATGAGGCAGCTTTCCCATATGTCACATTCACATAATGGGAAATAAAAAAAGATCTGCACATGAAACTTCTTTTCTTTGCTTGTGCAGAAATTACTACTTTTTAATAAATTAATCATTCCAATCCTGAGTTTGGCTCCCAGACAAGATGGAAGCTGTTGAACTAATTTTCTTCTCCTCTGTGTCACTCTTATTCTGCACCAATGGATGGAGGACTAGTGACCCAAACCGCAGAATATTTCAGCATCTGTAGCACCTACATGTATGTTGGTACTCACAGAATAGTCCTCTGTGCTCTCCATCTCAGCATATGCAGGTTGTGTCTAAAGTGTAGAGACAGGCAGTCTTTCCTTTATGTACACAGTCTTGGCATTTAATTGCTTTGTCTTTATATAACCTTGAGAGTATGTCAGATTCTCATTTCTATAAAGTTACTGTGTTTTATGAAAAAGACTATTTAGTGTTTATCCAGCTGTCATAATCGTCATAGTGCATATACTCAATGAGAAATACCAACAGACCTCATTTTAGAAAGCATTATAAATCTCCAGTTTACTGCCGGTGGTTATATATGAAATGGAAGCAAAAAATATTGTCTATATTAAAAGTGACAGGACATTTGCAGCTGGTTTCCCAGTAATAATCCAGAATGTAGAATCATTAAACAGTATCTCACTTTAAAAAATGCTTCAAACTAGTTTGAAGGAACAGTCTTATAATTGTTAGTGCAACCCCCAAAAAGACTTAGTAGGTGGCTTTGATCTTTTCAGTTCTTGATTCTAAAATACAATAATTTTTACTAATACATAATAAAACAAATGTTGACAATTTTTAGATAAACCAGCAAGTAAAAATGTTACAAGATGATATGTTGTAATTTTTGTATCAACTCAAAAGTATGAAATGGTAAATAAGGAACATAGGCAGTGAAAAGATACTGATCATACATATGGAATGCTGTTTCTGAAAAATTTCAGCCCTTTTATACTTGAAAATACAAAAGGTATAAATGAGTAGTTCTTCATTGTATACAAAATGAGCCAACTACAAAAAATTCAGGTTACATGACTGACACTCTTTACACTCTGGATAAAAATTTCAAAAATATCTAAATGACTTACATGAAAGTCACTGGTAATTAACCTTCTTCGTTTCTTGCATGCTTTTGAAAATACTTAAGGATTCAGGCTAGAATTTTTATGAGCTTGGAAGACACTCCTGGAGCTAGATTTTCAAAAGAGGTTGGTATTCACCTCCCACTGAAATGCTAGAACAAACAGTCATATTTCAAGAGTTCAAGAGGACAGCAAGTCAAGATTTTCCAGTGTGCTCAAAGGTTATTTGAAATAATAGCAAACATTTCTCAACCATTTTAATTAAAATAAAGCCAGAAAAAAAGAAATTTGTTGAGAAGGTCAAGATTAAAGACAATCTTAGAAGGTTCTCAAAACTAAATGAGAGCTTGCTTCCCTTGTCAATACAGATAATAATGTTGAATTTGGGGGCAAAAACAGGACAGATAATGGCAATGGAAATTATCTAAACTTAAGCAGAAGCAAAACTCCAAGACGTTAGTGAGTTATGATCAAACATAGCTATCTTCCAAAGCTTTGGAAGAGCTGCCAGACTTACAGATTCTGAAGTAAGGTTTTCCTAACACTGTATTTTTTACCATATTTAACAAAAAGGAAAACCAAAGACACTGGTAGTTTGTTTCCCTGACTTGTTTTGTGGCACTTAAAGAATGGTGACTTTTTGTGTTTTACTGCAGATATTACCTTTGTTATAAGGAATCATTCTGTGGATGATTGGCAAGCTGGCATGGTAGCACATGGAGCAACTGTTCTGCAAGTCCTTCTGAAATAACATCTCATATACTACTGCCCAAAACTACAGGTACTGGATATTACTGTTCAGATAGCCCAGTGTTCCACATCGATTGTCTGAAGAGTCATGTCCCAGGTGTCTGGAGAGTAATAAAAGTAATACCCATGCTTAAGAAGACAGACAAATGTGATCTGGGTCACTGCAGGACAAAAAAATGGAAGATATTAAGGTGATGGGTTAAGAGGAGGCTGCAGTAGGTAAATGTTGAAAGGGAGTATGCAAACAGATTCTTGCAGATTTTGCCATGGATTAGATCTCGGCCTTATAATTTTTAATGTTTCCATTAATGAAAGTGGCACATCTTGTGCAGTCAAATCTGCTGGTGACATAAAACGAAGAGGCACAGTCGATATCGAGGGGGATCTTCACCACTTACAGCAGGAACTCGAAGACCCAAAGGACAAGGATCACAGAGAAAGGACCAGGTATGATGTACTCAGATCTCTTTTGATCACCTTTAACTCAGGCACCTCACTTCATCTACTTAAGAAGTCTGTTGCTTCTTAACAGAGTAGAAAGTCTCTGTTCTTAAGAGACAGAAAGAGACATTTTCAGAGGACAGTTCTGTTCTGAACCCTCGCTGGAAGTGCTTACATCTCTTCATGGTCCACACAAGGACCACAGAGCCCTAAGAAAACTGGTCGGCTGGGATGAATCCAGGATTTGGAGACAGTTAAGAGGAACTCGTGCTGCAATTTAGAAGGTAATGAATGGAAATGATCATGAGGGGAGGTAACAATGAACTATCAGTACGAAACAACAAAATACTATACTAGGCAGTATTAGCCATACAGGTAGTGAAGCATCAGCACTGTTGCAGAAGGTGCTCGTGACGCCTCGTCCTCGGTATGGCACATAATGCTTATCACCAATGCTCCAGAGAGTGACTTTTGGCTTGGAAAAGGTGCAGAATAGCACCGCTGGGATCAGACAGAGTGTGAAAGGTTTTGCTTGTTTGGCCTGGCAAAATGCAGGCTAAGAAAACATATAGCTGCTTATAAATATATGCTGGATAAAACGCTAAGAGTAAGTAAAATTGTTTATGCTAAAGAACAATGTTTGCACAAGAACACCTGAGGGGTAATACACTAGATATGAGTGTCTTTTAACACTGCTAAAAGCTGCTAAAAAAAATCTATCCACAGACTTGTCTAGAACAACTTTCCAGAAAGAGTAACAGGAACAAAACATTTTCATATGTTTAGACTTGGATTAAATAAGTTTATGAAGGGGATTTATGTGTCCTGTTTGCCTGCAAGGGCAGAGAACTGGCTGCAACGACTAAGGAGATCTTATCTTCAGTGCTAAGCTCTTCTGACTATCTGTCAGAGAACATGGTAAGGAGAGTTGCTGGTTACTGAACTATCTAGAAAATCTTTTCCAGCTGGGTTGCTCAGCTGATGAAAAAAGCTGTCTGTAATTTAAAAATAAAAGCCTGTATGTATTTGGATATTTAATAAAGATCAGACAAAAATGACAGTAAAAAGTATAAAACCTCCTGTGTACGAAGCTCATGATTTCTGTCTGGATTTGCATTTCTGAGGGCTGTCTCTCATTCCTATTGGGAATAGAAGCAGTTTATCATGCCGTTGCAGTAATCTCACTATCAGATGGCCAGCCTGTGATCTGCTTTTGCAGAAGTGCATACCAGGAGGAAACTTCAGGTCCTTCGGTCTCCGGGAAATTAATCGTATAACCTGGGGACGATGAACAATCTCCATCGTTATAAACAGCCCCTCTCTGCTTCCCGTATCTTTTGCCACAAAACAAAGCCATGTGTTCTCATGGAATACGGCTGCCATGTGAAGAAAAGAGATTCCTTTGAATTCTTAGATAAAATATTTTCCACTTTCAGAGTCAAAATTGGTGTTGTAGTCTCTCTCTGATGGCATGTTTTTTTTGTTATTTTCTTTTGTTTAAAAGGCAGTACAAGGTAGGGAAGATGGATGTTAAGGGAGCCAGAAAGCTGGGGATACACTGTAGGGTCTGACTCTATGTTACAAGTAGAGAATGAATAGGTAAATGAGAGAGGCAGTAAAAAGATTCAGGATACATAATCAAATAGGAAAAACAAATAGGAAAAGGCTTGTTAGGAATCTACAGAAGGCATCACCATTAAAGACGTGAGCCATAGCCTTAGTCACACAGATACCTGTGAGCTTCAATCCTTTTTGCAGTCTTCTGCCTTTTAGACTATAAATTCATCAGGGCAGGACTGTGTCTTTCTAGTGCTGCAGTCAGATTTTTTCGATCAGAGTAATTGAAGGTTTACAAAATGGGAAAAAAGAATAGAAAACTCCATACTTATCAAATAAATAGCACAGACAACAGTTTTTTATTATGACTTCATGACTGGTGAAATGTTTCATTACCGTTAAGGGAAACACCTTAAATACATGCTGCTTCTAACATAATATTGTGCACTGAGTCTGACAACAAATTTTATTTCAAACATTAATTTCATCTAGTAACCAGTTAATATCAGAGAATTGAGAGCTTTTGTTGCATAAATGAACATTTCTAAAAAAGCAAACAAAAAACTCTCCTGAAATTAATCTGAAATAAAAGTAAAGATATATCTGTAAATATTAAACTTGATAACTTAATAGCTAATATTTCATCACTGCAGACTTTGTATCTATACTCCGACGCTACTTCATATTAACAGTCAAAATGAAAATTCCCATACTTATCTGGCCTTAGGAGAAAACTTTGTGCTATGTCTGTTGATGTTTTTCTGTATGAAATCTTGCCTAGGTCTTGTAACTGAAGTGCTAAGCTAATCTCCTCTTTTCAGCAGAGATAATAACATTCTAATAGAAACTTCTGACAAGCGACTTGTATTATCTAGCAGTTAGCAACTGCCACTGTAATAGAGTTGAAACATCAACAAGGGTAAAATGTGAACAATTATTTTATTCTCCCTGAAACAGTTGTTCTGTTGGAGTGTTGTGCTCCTGAGAAGCAAAACCTTTGCAGACTTGATTTGATGAAGATATTTCAAAACATACAAATACATTATTTTTATCTTTCCTCATCACTAGTTTCAGGCAGTCCTGGAATATCAGTAAATTTCTCTGAATTCTTTGTTATTTAAGAAAGATTATAGAGGAGATCATATATACAACTTTGCAGCATAGGAAGCACTGTTTAGTTGCAAAATGCAGCTGAAGAATTACCCTCTGCCTGAGACAGTCTTTGTCTTGCTGGCCATGGAAATTGAGTGGATTTCTCCCTTTTCCAGGTATGCTATCTTAAATTAACCAGTATAAATGAAATAAGGCATGAGTGCAGCACAAGATAAGAACACAATTCAAATAGCTCATCTCCCTTACAAGTTCAGTCTGGATTCTCAAGCACATTTTTTCTGTGCTGAAAGAAGTGTGACAGGGACATGACAAGAAGGACAGAGACATTGTGCAGAAAGCTTCTGCTTCACCCAGTCACCCACTGCTGCTGCAGAAGAGAGTTGCTGCCTCCCAGCAGCTGTATGCTGCTCTGGGACTGGGTTGTTAAGAACCAGGTGCAAATGGCAGACAGCAGTACCGCTACACCACAGTGGACCAAGCCCAGAGGAAAATCTAGGTCAGCTCAATATACAATGATAAAACTATTTCATCTTTTCTTTCAAAAAGTCCAGTTAAATATATATGACTTTTCTCAAATAACAATACAAAATTTGGTTTCTATTGTTTATGTCAGCAGATGGATCAGAGCAAGTGGGATCTTTTTCCCTATCAGTACTTAAATAATGACAGATCAGCTTAACATCTCCCTTCAAAAAGATTTGGCCTTCTGATCGAGAACAGAAAAATTCCTGTTAAACTCTCAATGTGCTTTTATCCTGAACCATCTGATTTACATATGCTTTTGCAAACTCTGCCACTATTTATGTACCTTACACTATACATAAAATATTTCATTCTACAGGCTGATATATTTATGTCACTCCTGTATTAGAAAAGCTCTAGACATATGTGCTGGGTTTACGTGATGGGGTAGCATGGGAGGGGCTGCAGAAATGGCCCCTGTAAGTAGCTGCGAAAAAGCTTCCCTGGCTCCAAAAACTGCTCATACTGCAAGCCAGTTAGCACCTCTGCGAATGCCCTATTTAAGATGGGGACAAAGGAGCCTGAACAGAGGCTGAACCCACACTGAAGAGAGAGAAGAGGCAGGGGCTGGACCCCTGAGCAGGCAGCTGCCGCTACCGAGGTTTGTTGTGCCCGGCACAGCTGCAGTGGAGAGAGGAGTGAGATTTGAGAGAAATGGCCACACAGACATCAGATCAGTGAAGATGGAGCAGGAGGAGGTGTGCCAGAGCTGAGATTCCCCTGCAGCCCATGGTGAGATGGCAGCGGCCCCCCTGCCACCCATGACAGAAATGATGGAGCAGAGATCCACTCACAGCCTTTGGAGAACCCCATGCTGGAGCAGACATGCCGTGACTGAAGGAAGTCGTAGAGAATGGTCTCCATGAGCTGCTGGAGGCTGACAATGAGGCAGAGAGGCATCTGAAGCCCATGGAGAACCCCACTCTGGAGTGGGTGGCAACTCCCTAAGAAGCTGTGGCTCTGTGGGGAAGAAGTCCACGCTGGAGCAATCTGATGGGTAAGGATTGCATCCTATGGGAAGGACTCACATTGGACAAGTCTGTGGACTGTCTCGTGAGGAGGGTATCCGTTGGAGCAGAGGAAAAGAGTGTAAGAAGTCCTTCTCCTTTCAGAAAGGAGCAGCAGAAACATCGTGTGATGAACTGACCTGCAATGCCTCCCCATTCCCTGTCCCCCTGTGCTGCTGGGAGAGGAGGTATAGCTGGGAAGAAGGGAGGGGTGGGGGGAAGGTGTTTCTTGTTATCCTTTCTGAATGAGCCGTTAATGAATTGGTTTGTCTCCCAACTGAGTCTGTTTTGCCCGGGGCCACAGTTGGTGGGTGATCCCTCCTTGATCTGGTCTGGACCCTCAGCCTTTTGTTACACTTTGCTCCTCTCCACTTCACTGCGGGGAGGAGTGATGGAGCAGCCTCGTGGCAGCTCAGTGGCCGGCTGGGCTGAACTGCGACAATATACAATATTGTCTAATGTGAAAATCTGACTGGTCTGTTTCGAAAGATATTTCATTCTAGATTAATCTTATTACCTGGCATTAACCATTTCAAATCTAGAGCATAAATTCACTGAGTAGTTCATTGTTGTTATAATTCCAACAGGAACAACATCCTCTAATCGGTAAATGTCTATAACATGCTTTGAATTTGAGACTCAGATATCTGTTATGGAAATTATAGAATCATAGAATCATAGAATGGTTAGGGCTGGAAGGGACCTTCAAAGGTCATCTAGTCCAACCCCCCTGCAAGGAACAGGGATATCTCCAACTAGATCAGGTTGCTCAGGGCCTTGTCCAACCGGGCCTTGAATTGGCAGACCTTTCAGGTAAGCCTCTGAAAACTTTGATTTCTTTCTTTGCACCTTCACATATATGGATGCTGAAAGCCTTACTACAAAGAGTAACCATCTGACTGTTCAAATAATTTTAAAGTTAAAGCATTTAAAAGCAAGTTGAACTGCCTAATTGGTAAATTGCTAAACCAAGACAAAAGAAATCCCATCCACAGGCCAAACTCCCTAGCTCTATCTGCCTAGCAGTTAGACATGTAAGGTTTTTAGCTGAGCTCTGTCAAGGGCATCCCAGGCAGGAGACAGGCAGGAGACAGGCAGCCCTGCAGAATAAGTGATACCAATCATCCATTGCAGACGGCTGACCTGGGAGTGGATACATCTCCTCCAAAGGTCGCCTGCTTCTCTCCCCTGATTATTGATGGAACCTGAGTGACTAGGATAGATGGCATGTCTATGTGTTAGTCAGAGGGAGGCAGGTGGAAAAAATCCTACCCCTACTGACCCAACATTGGAGGCAGAATAGCCCTGTGCTGACCAACATGTTTTAAACTGACTGCAGCCTTTTGCAAGTCAAACAATGTCTTGCTTTCTCCTACTCTACCCACCGTAGTGGGAAGGAGCTGCAAAACTACCTCCTTATTCTCCATCAAATCCTCCCTTTACTGTGATGTTTATACGCTGAAAGTGCCTGACATGATTCGGATTGCCAATGCACTTAGACCTCAGCAGAGGTCTACGCGGCAGAGCAACAGAGACTCAATGTTTCTCTACTATCCCTTTGTTTGTACTCATCTGTTGCCCTTCCTTTCATGCTGACATAGAAATTTGGGGGTGGAGGCAAAGATTCTTTTTTTTAAATCTGTGTTCATACAGGGCTTGGTGTCTGCAGGTGTCTGTTTATGGATACAGCTGCTAAGTACTGCAGAAATAAAAGTAATATATAGGATTAAAAGAATACTTGATATTGAGTTATTTTTCATCATTAATGAGCACTTTCTATGCCAAATGGACTGTTTCACAAGCTAAAAAGGGAGCTCTGCTGGGAGGAAGGTAGATCCTCTGTTCTCCCACCACTACATTCTCAAAAAGTATTATCTTTGGAGGCATACATTTTCGGATGTTTTCTGTGCTGCCCTGGTTGCGAGAGCAGAGGTATTTTGCCAGAATGAAGCAGCACTAGAGTAACAGGATCTCAAAGGCAATGGAGCTCAGAGATTTAGATATAGATGACATAGATACAAATATGGATACAGATACAGATACACAGATATAGATATGGATATAGGTATAAATAACCCTGAGAAGTGGCATTACATTAGGTTTGAGCAACACCAGCTCCAAAGAGCCTCTCCAAATAAAGCATGTAAAAAGGAAAGATGGTGACAAGACCTATGTGCACTGAGACATTACTGCTACTTATGGGAGTACTTACAAAGAAAACTTCAAAAAAAACTGACACTAGAGAAAACAAATTAAGACTCTTCTCCTTTTATTTACTAAGCAGAGATCATAGAATCATAGAATCATGGAATCGTTAGGGCTGGAAGGGACCTTCAAAGGTCATCTAGTCCAACCCCCCTGCAAGGAACAGGGATATCTCCAACTAGATCAGGTTGCTCAGGGCCTCATCCAACCTGGCCTTGAACATCGCCAGGGATGGTGCATCCACCACCTCTCTGGGCAACCTGTTCCAGTGTTCTACAACTCTCATGGTAAAAAATTTTTTCCTAATATCCAACCTGAATCTACCTCCCTCTATTTTAAAACCATTACCCCTTGTCCTATCACAACTGGCCCTCCTGAACATCCTCTCCCCATCTTTCTTGTAGGCCCCCTTGAGGTACTGGAAGACCGCTATAAGGTCACCCTGGAGCCGTCTCTTCTCCAGGCTGAACAGCCCCAACTCTTTCAGCCTGTCCTCATAGGAAAGGTGCTCCAGCCCTCTTATCATCTTCGTGGCCCTCCTCTGGACCCTCTCCAACTGGTCCATGTCCTTCTTATGTTGGGGACTCCAGAACTGGACGCAATACTCCAAGTGAGGTCTCACGAGGGCAGAGTAGAGGGGGAGAATCACCTCCCTCGACCTGCTGGCCACGCTCCTCTTGATGCAGCCCAGGACGCGGTTGGCCTTCTGGGCCGCAAGAGCACATTGCCGGCTCATATTGAGCTTCTCGTCCACCAGTACTCCCAAGTCCTTCTCCTCAGGGCTGCTCTCGATCCATTCTCCGCCCAGTCTGTATTTGTGCCTGGGATTGCCACGACCCAGATATAAGACCTTGCACTTGGCCTGGTTAAAATTCATGAGGTTGGTACGGGCCCACCTCTCCAGCCTGTTGAGGTCCCTCTGGATGGCATCCCTCCCTTCCAGTGTGTCGACGGCACCACACAGCTTGGTGTCATCGGCGAACTTGCTGAGGGTGCACTCCATGCCACTGTCCACGTCACCGACAAAGATGTTGAAGAGGGCCGGACCCAACACGGACCCCTGAGGGACGCCACTCGTGACCGGTCTCCACTTGGACATCGAGCCGTTGACCACTACTCTCTGAGTGCGGCCATTGAGCCAATTCCTTATCCACTGAGTGGTCCATCCATCAAACCCATGCCTCTCTAGTTTAGAGAGAAGAATGTCGTGCGGGACAGTGTCAAAAGCTTTGCACAAGTCCAGGTAGATGACATTCGTTGGTCGACCCTTGTCCACCGATGCTGGCACCCCATCATAAAAGGCCACCAAGTTGGTCAGGCACGATCTGCCTTTGGTGAAGCCATGTTGGCTGTCACCCACCACCTCCTTGCTCTCCATGTGCCTTAGCATGGTTCCCAGGAGAATCTGCTCCATGACCTTGCCAGGCACAGAGGTGAGGCTGACCGGCCTGTAGTTGCCTGGGTCCTCCTTGTTCCCCTTTTTAAAAATGGAGGTTATGTTCCCTCTCTTCCAGTCATCGGGGACCTCGCCAGACCGCCACGACTTCTCAAATATGGGCCAGTGGCTTGGCAACTTCATCCGCCAGTTCCTTCAGGACCCGCGGATGGATCTCATCAGGTCCCATGGACTTGTGCACCTTCAAGTTCCTCAGATGTTCCCGAACCTGCTCTTCAAGTACAGTGGGAGGTGGTTCATCCTCACAGTCCCTGCTAGTTCTTTCCACAGCTTGGGTGGTAAGACAAGAGGCTTTATCAGTGAAGACTGAGGCAAAAAAAAAAGATATTAAAAAGGGACCTCTGTGTCCTAACTCATGAGAAAGATTTTTCTAGTTACCAATTATTATTTAGTTCTACTAGAGTTGTTTTCAATAATGAAGATAAAAAATGTGAGATAACCTGACATAATATTAAAAATTATGGATGACAGTAGGCCAAAACCTAGAGGACTAAAGAGATTTTATAGACCACAACTGCTTGTAATAGTTCGTAAACAAATATAAAAGACAAGCATTTTAATAGGCTTATGATGTCGGCTTTTTTATTTTAAAAGTGGTAAAAATGTTCAAATAATTCTAACAAATATTGTAGACACTCTCTAATAATTTTAATATCAGTAATTTCTCCCAGTGGTTGAAAATGCATGAGGTGAACCACTAAGGCAGGCACACTAAAAATTTTTCTTCAGTACTAAAGTATAAAAAGTTAATTGGAAAGGTGACAAGAAAGCAAAATATGTTATGTACAATGATATATTTGGAATTTATTGTTTAGAATTAATTATATCATAGACTACTCACTCAAAAATAGAAAATATATTTGCTAATGAGTATGAAATTTTTTCTGGCTCACGGATAACCAAGAGGGAAATCTCAGTATCATCTTGCACTACAGTTGTATTACACATTCATGTGCATTTTATAGTAGAAAACTAGCAAATTTACAATGGAGTTGAGTCTAGAGGATTTATAGAAGAGACCAAGGAGGAGACAAAACTATGATGCAGATAAAAGTTCTTGTAGAAAAAAAGGAGAATCTGTTAATTAGAAAAAGCCTCGTCTATCCAGATGGACATAGGTTTTTTTGAAGGCTAAGCAGCTTCAAAGGAGAAGACTGTTAACTCCCATATGACAACTACAAAAGGGAAGGATTTTGAGGGACTTCTCTGTCATAACAATAGCCATCAGCTCAGAAAGGTTGAGATGCTCAAGTTTCTGGCAAGCAGACTGGAAGTTGATGTAGGTGGGACAGAATGGGTGACATTCACATTGCCTAACTTTAGATGACTACAACATACATGCTTACTTCTGAGCTGCTCACTTCCGAATCATTTAAAGTCATGAGGAAGAATTAAAGTCTTTTATATCAACCCAGCTCAGACAGGTCCATGTCTCTTCTCTGACAATGAAGGACCATTGTGACTAGCTCAGCTGTAGTCATCTGCATTTTATCACATGAATCCCTCCTGCTCTATGTCACTTTTATTTCGTTTTAAATCCATTTAAAATTCTGAGTCATATCCTTTAGCAAGTAAACTTTATTTTTGAGAAGTCAGCATAGTGGTCCATAGGTCCTGGTAGGAAACCTGTGCAGATGCTGATATTAAGGTTGCTAGGTCTGCAACCAAGAAGATGAACCCAAAATCTTTGCCAGGAAACAGATGGATTTCTGGACTTCTGCATCACCTGAAAGGGGTCCACCTAGGGGCTAGAAAGGATCTGGAGAAGGTCACCTCCCTTTAGAAGAAAAGCTCAGTTCATCTCTGTAGCAGGAAGAGGAGACACAGATGTTTCCTGGTGCATGAGTTTCCTTGCTAGCAAAATTTCTGCCTTGCTCCTAGATCTCCAGTTAGTAGAGCAGAGCCATTGGGATGAATTAACAGCTTAGCTGCTCATACAGACAGTGACCGTATAACTGTTAAGCAGAGATGTGAAACAAGCAACAAGCTGTGACATGGAGTTTGAATTTATTTCCTAGGAAAGCATGTACTTAGCACAGACTTCAAGTCTGCTCCCCATGCAATGAGGAATATGTAGTATGTAGAGGTCAAAAAAAGCCATTTTCCTCTATATTCCATTTTAATATTTCATTATTATATATATTTTGCATTTTCTTTTTCATGATATACATTAGAGTCTGATGACTACAATGATACATTTTTCCTTTATAAAATTGTTTCTAGATTTCAGTCTGCATTTTCTTACAGAAATACTTAAGTAGCGTAAGAAACCCCTTACACTGAACAGTCCAGTGAAATTAAAAAGCTGATTTGTCACTGATCCAGTCTCCAGGAGTAGGTAGCAGCCTGCTCACAGCTCTTGAAAGCCAGGCTAATTATTGAAGAAAATGCATGCAGATGTAACACTACAGACCTTTCCCCCACCACCTAAATTTGTCTATACTGTCCGTGAAAAGCTAAATAACAGAACTAGTGGGGAAGTACAGGCCAGTCAGTCTCACTTCTGTGCCCAGAAAAATCATGGAGCAGACCCTCCTGGAAACTATGATAAGGCAATGGGAAAAAAGAGGAGGTGATTAATGACGGCCAACATGGTTTCACTAAGGGTAAATCATGCCTGACTAATTTGGTGGCCTTCTATGACAGGGTTACAGCA
This sequence comes from Tauraco erythrolophus, assembly GCF_009769465.1. Classification (NCBI taxonomy): domain Eukaryota; kingdom Metazoa; phylum Chordata; class Aves; order Musophagiformes; family Musophagidae; genus Tauraco; species Tauraco erythrolophus. Next base: position 115,617,396 of record NC_141465.1, on the reverse strand, counting down.
TTGATGGATAAGGAAACAGTAACTGACATCATCTATCTGGACTTGTGCAAAGCATTTGACACTGTCCCGCATGACATCCTTGTCTCCAAATTCGAGACACATGGATTTGATGTATGGAACATTTGGTATATAAGGAATTGGCTGAATGGTCACACTCAGAGAGTTAGTCAACAGCTCAATGTTGAAGTGGAGACCAGTGATGAGTGGTATTGTTACCAGGGGTTGGTACTGGGACTGGTGCTGTTTAACATCTTTACTGATGACATGGACAATGAGATTGAGTGCACCTTCAGCAAGTTTGCTGATGACACCAAACTGTGGTGTGGAAGGGATGCCATCCAGAGGGACTTTGAGAGGCTGGAGAGGTGGGTGCATGTGAACCTCATGACCTTCAACACAGCCAAATGCAAGGTCCTGCACACGGGTCAGGCAATCCCAAGCACAAGTACAGGCTGGGCGGAGAATGGATTGAGAGCAGCCCTGAGGAAAAGGACTTGGGAGTGCTGGTGGATGAGAAGCTCAACATGAGCTGGCAATGTGCACTGGCAGCCCAGAAAGCCAACAGTATCCTGGGCTGCATCCAAAGTAGCGTAGCCAACAGGTTGATGGAGGTGATTCTGCCGCTCTACTCTGCTCTCGTGAGACCCCATTTGGAGTACTCTGTCCAGCCCTGGGGCCTCCAACATAAGGACATGGAGTTGTTGGAGTGGGTCCAGAGGAGGGCCACAAAGATGATCCGAGGGCTGGAGCACCTCTGCTATGGAGACAGGCTGAGAGAGTTGGGGCTGTTCAGCCTGAAGAAGAGAAGGCTCTGGGGAAACCTAGCAGCCTTCCAGTACTTAAAGGGGGCCTACAGGAAAGCTGGAGAGGGACTTTTTACAAGAGCATGTAGTGATAGGACAAGGGGAAATGGCTTTAAACTGAAAGAGGGGAGATTTGGATTAGATATAAGGAAGAAATTTTTCACTCTGAGAGTGGTAAAGCACTGGAACAGGTTGCCCGGAGAAACTGTGGCTGCCCCATCCCTGGAAGTGTTCAGTGTCAGACTGGATGGGGCTTTGGGCAACCTGGTGTAGTGGAGCATGTCCCTGCCCATGGCAGGGGGGCTGGAACTAGATGATCTTTGAGGTCCCTTCCAATCCGAACCATTCTATGATTCTAGGATTCTAAACAAAACACAAAGAAACACCTTATAGAAGAAGCATCTTTTTTAGCAGATAGACAGCAATACATAAAACATTATCCTATGTCACAGGGGAAGCAGCAAGTCGGTAATGTTCCTCTGCTCCTGGCCTAGTGTAACTGGCATTCACAGCTGCAGTGGCATTTCCACAGAATATATGAAAAAATTAATATATTACCTAAGGCTACTCATATTCAACAAAGGATAGCAAACACATGCTGCAGCAGGTTATCTTGTGTGCACGCTCTCATGTTTATAAAAGCCTTAAACAGCAGATAAATCCTAATTATGTCTTTCAATTTCCAGGCAGTGTAACAGAAAGAGCATTAAGTCACAGGGCAGAGGACTCCGACACACAAGTCACTTTCCGCCACTCAGGAAAAATGACACTGGCACAGGCTCTTCTTCTCAGTAAGCCTGGAAAGAAACCAAGCACAGAACTAGAAGGGAAAAAATCTCCCCTTGTAGTGGTAGAATTAACTCTATACTTGCTTGGTTTTTTGAGTTGTTTTTTTTTTTTTTTAAACCTTTTTCACAATATTGTGTTAATATTGTTTGTTTCTTTTACAGAAAGTGATAAGCAATCCAGGCTAAATACAATCAATCCAACTTTCCAGCTGGTTCTTCTGGTTCAGTCAAGTTCTCTGGTTCATTTTAGCCCCTTTTTAGTTATCTTTAATAATTGCACTGATACTTTCTCCTGTCATTTTCTATTTAAAAAAATATTTTTGCTTTATCTTTGGACCTCATTGTGAGAACCCAGGAGATATGAGACACTTTGTGACATGGGAATAAAGTAGAAGTTCTTAATTTAATTCACTTCAACATCAGAGTCTTGGGAAACAGCATTGATATCAATAAAGTACTGTGTGGAATTTTTACTGGAAACAACTTACGATGATTCTGAGTTTTCTTTCTTCTTGCTATAGAAACAAAGTTTATATAGAGGCATTGCTACCTTCAAATCAGTTCATTGTAAGTTTTACTCACAGTAGAATGATTGTGATTGTAGGATAGATAACCTAGCTAACATTAATTTTTTGCTATTTTAAAACATATAGTTTATAAATTAATTTGATACCTGTTTTTCTGTAGCTACCAATTTGCCTACTTGTAATACCAAATAATTTTCAGATTTTCAACTATTCTTAATCTCTATATGAAAGAAGGGTTTTGATAACTGCAGTTTTGTGGAGGTTGTTTTTGCCAGTTAATCCAACTGATAAACTAGTTTATAGATCCATCCTGCAATTAATAATGCATGAACAGACTGTTGTTTCCCTACAGAGCTCCACAATGTCTGCAGGACTTCTTGATACTTTGTCATTCTAACAGCATGCTGTTAGACCAAGGCCCTGAAAGGTTAAACTGGAGCCCAACCCATGTTGTTTGATTATATGGACTATTTTTAAAAGTGTATTGAAAACCTAAAAAATGCTGAGGTTGGATCAGTTGCTGTATTTCATTTGCCATTTTGAAAGGATAACGTATCAGTTTTGATTTTTATTTTATTTACTTTAAACTTTAGAAGGGAAAGAAAGCATAATACGAATAACACCTTAACATGAAGAAGGCTAAATTGTGAACGTGGACTGCTGAATGATGATATATTCGCAGAAATCTTCCAAATATGAAGAATCTACTACCAGAGTATCACAGTCACGCAAGAGGAAAGATTAACAGATCTTTTAAAGTTATCAAAACTCCCTGAGTTTTGCAGTGGTGGAAAATGTTACAGAAAAGGAACAGATTTTATGGGTTTACTGCAGTTATTATTCATTATGGGTTTGAAGTCAGCAGCAAATTATTTTTTGTTAGCAAAATAGATTTATCTTACTTTGACTTGTGCGTATGCTACAGATATGAAGAACTTTCTTGATTCATGCACGGAATTTTTAGAACTTTGTTTTTTCTTTTGTTTAATTAAGGCAGTAAGTTTGGAGCCATGTCTGTTGCAAAAGCTAGGACAGAGAATGACAGATTTTTTTTTAGCAAAGGAAGAAAAATTAAATTCTATGATTAAAGGTACCAGGGAGAAAAGAGAGATGAGGCTAGCACTTTGTATTAGTATGTCTTTTTTAACTTATTAGTCTTATTTTGTTTGCAAATACTTTGATATTTCTGACAATGTTTTCCTTGTCCAGCTGGCAGTCTTTTGTGTATTACTGAGCAACCCACCAGCTTTTAAAAAACAGACTTTCCCTCATTACATGTAACTGTCATCTGGGAACTGTAATTATAAATTCACATTATATCTGGCTATGTGTTATGAGCTAGTAATAGTCTGTGGAGATTATTTTCCTTATTTTGAACTCTAGAACACATTTCAAACATCTACAGCCCTATAGAAGGTAGAAATTTGCTGAAGTGGAGCAAAAATATCATTTTGACTTGCTTTGGGACTGGTTTTTCATACCTGACCAAAGCCTCGAATGCTGGGTACTGACTCAGTTCCATATTCACATGTTATCAAAGCTGAAGATGATTAACAAGTTTGGAAAGGTCTGCTAAGACGTTTGTGTGGTTCTCTGTGACATGAATTTTGAGGATCAAGGTTGGTGATCTTTTGTGAAGGACGTGTCCAGAGAGAATTTATCAGTTTGAAGCAGGACTCAAGGTACAGCTGCAGAACTACATGACCTGGATTGGGCAGTCAGTCAGATAAGTGATCAAAAACATCTCATTTACCATTGAAATCTGTGGGGAAAAAAAAATCATTCATAATTCCAATATTCAGAGATATATGCAATGTGCTTAGCTCACTAAATCAGGCAATTTATAATATTTGAAAAATCTGTATAAAAATTTTATTAGTTGTTATTTATACATCACTTCATATTACACAAGTTGCTCTGCTTTCAGTGTGGCACTATCAATACCAGAATGTTTTGCGTCTGTGACAAGCTTAGCCACATTCTGCTTTTGTTTGCAATTGTACTGAATTAGCATTATTTTCTCAGCTGGCTATATGGAAGTAGGTACTGACTCAGTTTACATATTTCATATGATATCGAGCAATCACACTGCTTTCTGCAAAAAGAATGATCGCTTTCTCCTTGAGAACAAGGACATACAGTGTTTTATTTATCCTGTCTTTATCCATGCCCTGTTTCTTAAAGAATAGCAAAAGGTATTTATTTTTCTAACTCCTATGTAAGCAGCATGATAACTAAAGTGCAGCTTCAACCCATCAAAACCAGGGAGGAAGAAAGGTGACAGGCCAAGTTCAGGGAAATATGCTATTATTACCTTGTACTTGGATTCTTCTGATCCTTTAGTAGACAAAAATGCCACATTGCTTTGTTCGGACTTGAGCCGGTACGGCTGGTATCAATAGAGGTTATAACACTAAGAGCAAGAACAGGAGCAAAATGTAAGTGAGAAAATGTTTCCTCTGCAGAAGCATAGCCAGAGACCCTTTGGAGATGTTAAGGTACATGGTATTTCAGTTGTGAGGGACTAGTGCCTCATGCTAAAACTGTAGTAACCATATGACCTATCTAAACAAGCTTCCTGGACTCCCTCTAGGTCAGTGGGAAGGGACAGGCACTACATGAGGCAATCTTTTCATTCCACCCACAATAGCTGTGTAAAATAGGTGGAATGGATTCCCACTGAAGCCTTTCTACTCCACAGAAAGAGACTAAACAACTATTTTAGGGTAGAACTGAATGTTTAAAGAACTAGCCTCAAAACTTCATGTTCCTAACCATGGCTACATCTTGGAACCTAAGTCTCCAGCTATGATTCATGTAAACCTCAGATGAGATGATAAAGAATCAGTAACAACTGCAATGAGAATAATTTAGCTATCTGAAAGCTTTGAAACAGTTTCACTTCATCTTTGAAGTCTAAGGAAGCAAAACTGTATGAAGTCCTACTTTTTAATTTAATTTTCCTTTTGTTAAATGAGTCATGTTTTCACAAGCCTGTATTTTTCTGTGTCAAAATTAAAGTATCAGACAGCAAAGTATAAGGTCAGAGATGGGCTTTGATGACATTTGAAATTTGATAGAAGAAGCAAACAGTTTTTAGTAATTACGGTTTCCAACTGGATTAGTAGTTAATTATAGAATATTTCACATTCCAGAAAAAAATCACACTTGATAATTAGTCACTTTATTATATCCAGCCACAGTATATTTCACAGAGGTCTCGGCAAATTTCTCAAAGCACATTTGTAATTTACAAGTCTAAATCCCACAGAAAGTTACTAGCTCTTATGCTACCAAATCACAGATACTCAGTATGAATTCCTCATGTTTATCTCACTTGAAACTGCTAAAATCAACTGATTTTAGGTGACCACAGATTTCACGTCTATTGATATATTCAGTGGTAGGATGTTTTGGTAATTTACTGTATGTAAAATACACATTCTAAAAACAAAGGTCTTTTCTGTTGAAGGCCAGCTAAGACCTAAGCACCATTTAAAAATCCTCAAAATAGGATTGATTTGGTAAAAGTGTGACTTTTATCCATAAATATTTTAACATAGATTAGTTAGGATTTCGAATTAATGTGTGGAGTGTAGAAAAATGCACTAGGTCTAATTAAAAGGAGGGTATTTTCTTGGCTGAATAACACCCTAATGTTGAGATTAAAGAAAGAATCATCTAGGCCAAATTGACAAGTTCTTTTCAATTTTACAACATTCAAGTTGGGCTTGAAAATTCAACTACCAATTCAAAGAACAACAGCAAAAAAGTGAACATATCAAGAAAGAGCAATATGAATCCAAATTCAGGTCAAGAGGCAATGGGCACAAACTGAACCACAAGAGCCTCTGACTGAACATCAGGAAACACTTTTTTTACTGTGAGGGTGACTGAGCACTGGCACAGATTGCCCAGAGAAGTTGTGGAGTCTCCATCCTTGAGGATATTCAAAAGCCATCTGAACGTGGCAACTAGCTCTAGATGGCCCTGCTTGAGCACAGAGGTTGGACAAGATGACTTCTAGTGGTTCCCTCCAACCTCAACCACTCTATAATTCTGTGAAATTGGGGAGTATGAGGTTCTCTAAAAGACTAGCCACTCTATACATTAAGAAATTCTTTAAATACTAGGATAATACTGAGAGTTCATCCCTGCAGCATAATCATGCTTTCTCTTTTTTTGTGTATTCACTCCCTTTCTTCTTGAATGGTTCATCAGTACCTAACTTCTGCTACCAAATAGGTAGGCTTAGTCACAGAAAAATGCACAAAGTAGAGTATCGTACTTAACAGACAAATTAGTTTTTCAAATGGGCAATCATGTTTTAAATAGCACCACCACCTCCTCCTATTATTTTTTTCTTCTCAATACATTCAAAAGAAAGTTAGTAATAAAATTCCTTACGCAAATCAGAACGGAGTGGGGTTCAAACAATCAATATTTATGTGGACAGCTTAACCCTACTCCGGAACCCTAAAAATAGCTTTAAAAATAGCTACTTCTACCTGAAAGTCCTCTAGTTTGCTGAAAGCCTGAGTCCAGTTCTTGAGTTTGGATTGTTTGGAAATACTGGGTAACAGTTTACAGCCAAAGTATTGATATCCCATGCACTGTAATATGAATATAGAAAAGAAGCTAAAGTCCTGAAAAGAAGCAGCTGTTGCAATTGCTTTGTTCACAGACAAGTCGGCCCCAGAAGTCATATCTAGGTGCCATGGTTTAGCCCAGCTGGAAACTAAGCCCCACATAGCCACTCACTCACTCCACCCTGCAGTGGGATGGGGAGGAGAAAATATAACAAAAGGCTCGAGGGTCGAGACAAGTACAGGGAGGGATCACTCATCAGTTATGGTCATGGACAAAATAGATTCAACCTGGGGGAAAAAATAAATTTAATTTGTTACCAATAACACCAGAGAGGATAATGAGAAACAAAGCCAGATCTCAAAAACACCTTGCCCCCATCCCCTTCCTTCTTCCCGGACTCAGCTTTGTTCCTGATTTCTCTGCCTCCTCCCCTCTCAGCAGTGCAGGGGAACGAGAAATGGGGGTTGCAGGTCAATTCGTCACACGTTGTTTCGGTGGCTCCTTCCGCCTCAGGGGGGTGAACGCTTCACACTCCTCCCCTGCTCCAGCATGGGATCCCTTCCCACAGGAGACAGTTCTCCATGAACTTCTCTGATGTGAGTTCTTTCCATCAGCTGCAGTTCTTTATGAACTGCTGCAGTGTGGGTACCTCCCATGGAGTGTGGTCCTTCACCAACAGACTGCTCCATCACGGGCTTCCCACAGAGTCATAGCCTTCTTCGGGTGCAGCCAACTGCTCTGGTGTGGGTCCCTCCACGGGCTGCAGGTGGATCTCTGCTCCACTGTTAATCTCCATGGGCTGCAGGGGGGCCACCTGCCATCTCACCACAGTCTGCAGGGGAATCCCAGCTCTGGCACACCTCCTCCTGCTCCTTCTTCACTGACCTCGGTGTCTGCATAGCTGTTTCTCTCAGATCTTCCTCCTCTGTCCGCTACAGCTGTGCCGGGCCCAACCAGCCCAATGAACTCTGGTGGTCTCACCAGGACGAGTTCTGCCCAGCAGACACTCCAGGAGCAGGGAGCTTCAGAGAGCTCCAAGTCGCACCACCATGGCCACCACCCACCCTCTGCCAGGTGATGGGCATCAGCCCAGTGCAAACAGCCGCCTGCATCTTCCCCATCTCTCCCTTGCAGGTCCCACATAATGCAGGTTTTATTTCCCTTCTTAAATATGTTACTCACAGAGGCACTGATGGGTCAGCCCTGGCCAGTGGTGGATCCTACTTGGAGCTTGGGAAGCTCCTAGCAGCTTCTCAGAGGGGCCACCCTTGCAGCCCCTCCACTATTGCCAAAACCCCGCCAAACAAACCCAACACACTAGGTAAAGAAAGAATCCTACCATCTCCTACTTGCTTTGCCCAATCTTTTGAATACCCCAACTCCCAGTTTAGGCTCTGGCTAGGTGCGTGTCTGCAGGGCTGCTATCACCAGCTTACACTTACTGAACACTATTGCTCTGCCCACAGCCACACTTAACCACCTCTATCTTACTGTTGTGCTGGAACAAATGTTATTACAACCACAGGCAAAACTTAATCACACTAAAAATAAACCTATCAAGAGTACTTAGGCTGGCTCTATTGCCTAGAGGCAAACTCAGCTTCCAAAGATATCCCAGAGATAATCTCTTATTTGTCCACAGTCACATACATCAGGTGATCTGCAGACATAGAGCATGGAAGCAAGAGGCCAGTGCTGTCAGAAATGTGTTGGTAATTCAATAAATCAGACCATAAAAGGGACTAAAAGTAATTGCATTGAAACTATGCTAGAGAGAGCTTTGGTGCGGGATGAAACTCTCAATAGCTAAAATTGACACTGTTAAATTTCTAAGTAGGCCTGTCAGGCATGATTGCCTGGAGTAACAGTGGCCTGGCTTCAGTTCAGTTGGTCTCTCCCAGCTCCTAACTCAGCAATGTACTAGTGAACAAGGACTTTTCCAATTTTGTCAGTCAGGTCCTCAGAGTATCTCTCCTGGCAACACTCTCTCCCACTGCAGTTTTATAATGATGTTGTAAAACACCACTGCATTGCTGCTTGGGGCTACAGCTCAGGCAACCCAAACCATCTTTTCTGATATGTTCAGAGATAAAAGAGCATTTTTATAACTGTTTTGTTACACGATAACATCACGATTATATTTTCCCCAGTTTTAGTCACCTAGACCATCGTACCTAAAGCCTCCTAGCAACAGATCTATTACAATGAATCATTTTCTTTTTGATGTGTAGATTGCACACATACATGTGTAGCTGTGTATCTTTTAATGTAAAGGTTGCTCTTGAAGTTGGGCTCAAAATGCACCCAAAGCTCCACAATGAATTCCATTTTCTCTTCAGAGAGTATTGTCAGACAAAGGCTTTTTTTTTTCCATTTGAAATTATACAGGCTACAGTGAAGCCATTATGTACGATTACAGTTCTCTGCACCAAGAGAAAGAACAGTTTTCAGGAAAAAAGAAGAGTCATGACAGTCCTGATGATCTTGAATACTGCAGGCAAAGCCTTTGAATAAAGCTGGTGGTCAGACAATCAAGAAACGATTGAGTAAAATATTGATAAAGCATAAAGATTTATTGAAATATTTTAAAGTCAATGTTGGATAAACAATTTTACGGGATTTCCTTGCTATTTGGAAATATTTGGGGTCCGAAAAACCTGACCAGCACATGTAGACAAGGTCAAGAAGAAAGAAGCAGGAGTTTTTCTTCATTCTGTTGCTTGTACAGACTTGGGAACTGTTTCATGAAGGAAAAGAGAATTGCTTACCAAAACTTCTGAAGAGATCTGGATGATGGACCTATCTGACCTTCTGGCAGCAGAACCATGGAACAAAGTCAGAAATCTTCCCCAGACTCCCACTACAGCTCTGCTCACATGAGACTCAGAAACTACAACAGGCTCTGTTTTGATTTGTTCCTTTTCCATGGCCAAATTAGCACTTTTTACACAAATATTATTGTAATGTTGAGATTATATAGAATCACTTCTGAAGAAAACAAGCATTTATTTTTAGTCACCAACTTTTCTGTTCTGGACTCTATCCATATAAAATCTTTGTAGAAATTGAAAAGCTGTGACTGTTTTCTTTGCGGAATGTTGGTCATTTAATGGTGGTGAAACTATTTTTAAACAAGATCCTCTATCGTAATCTTTTTATCTGTTAGAGTCATATTTAATCCTTTCTTAAAACTGATGATAAACTCACCAGTTTGTAATTTCTTGCTACATATCTCTAGGACATTTAATAAATTGCTTGTGTTGGACTTCTTCCAAAGTTCACAAATCACTTTCTCCAAAATGGACATTCCATATGTCTTTCAAACGTTCACTTAACTCTTCACTCTCTTTGCCCCTTCCCACAATTGTATCTACTGTTCCTTCTCAAAACTGAGATAAGTATAACCTAGATTCCATAGAAAGCCTTGCAATTTTTCCAAGGATACAAAGAAAAGAATTCTTAGCAATAAAGTTAAATCTGAATTATCCAAGAAATTTCTGCATTACAATAACTAAATAACCTATTTAGACCTACTTCAATGCATGCTAATAAAATACTTACTTGAAAATCATTTTCCTGAAAAATATACAGTAAATATTTTATACGTCTGTGTGTATATACAAATATATGTTATCTGAAAGGGTCATGAGTATTTGAAGTTTTTTTGCTGAATTTTCCCGAGTTTTAAACAGAAAGCTGAACACTTTGTAAGAATTTTTTGAAGCGTGAGGCACTCTCTTTACTTCCTGTTAAGAAGTATTCAGATTTGAAACATTAGTTCAAATAACACGGCAACATAAGATTGTTCTGAATGGTCAATACAGGAAGGCAAAGCTTAGGAAGATGTTATTAAGTCAATTTATATTTTCTAGACTACACTGTTTAGAACCTGAAATTCTTGCAAGAATAATATGAAAACTTTTTTTTTACCTAAAGGTGGTTTTCCATCTCCAAATTAATCACAAGGCTGGACATCAACCAACATCAGCGTCAACAACCTGGACATCACAGCACTTTCTAGGTTGGAACTAGATGATCTTTAAGTCCCTTCCAATCCAAATCATTGTATGATTCTATGAAGTTCAGACAATAGATTACTGCCTACTGAGCCAATAGTATCATCTCATTTGGGAACTTAAGTTTTCTGTGACAGATACATTCCTGGATACCCAGATATGTTCCTGGGTCATGTACCCATCAAGCATGATTCCACCTGTTAAAATCATAGGCCAAGGCCAATCAGCCACAGGTAGCTCATAAACCACATGGAAAAAAGTTGCTAGAATTTAAAAAAAAAAATATTTTGCCAAGTTCATATATTCTAATGGTGATTATCCTTAATTGTTGTTTTCTTTAACTAGATGACAATAAATTAAAAAAAAATGTTGCTTTGATGTCTTGGAGCCTAAAGCAAAGCAGAATCTAGGCAAAGAAGCTTTCCTATTTGTACTCTTTAATTAACTGAATTATTTTAGAAGACTTGACCCAAAATAAATTATTTCTCTAAATACTAACATTAATTACCTCACAATACCAGACACAATGTAGCATTAAGCCAAATTAATTGGAGACCTTTATTCTGAATTTCAGATTTGAACAAATTATCTTTCACCTTCTCTTGAACTAAGACAAAAGAAACAGCGTTACAGTTTATGGTTAAAGAAGAAAAAATAAAGCTAAATACAAAAATATTTTCCTTTCTCTTCCTCAGCCTGCACCACTAATCTCATGCACAACTGTGTTTCTCTGCCCTCCTGGGATGTACCTCTTGTTATAGTTTTTGTTGTGAGAGCAGAACACATTTGTGTAGAAAATCTGTAGAAGCCAGGTTCAGCATCACAGCTTGCACTGCGGTATCTGAAGTGTTTTACTGGTGAGCTAAACAGCTCGACTGCAAGGACGGAAGAACGGAGGAGGTGGATCAGGAGATCAGGTGCAGGATCTCTCTGACAGGTATACAAAGCCCGGGTAAACACCACTGTGGGACATAATTGATTAAAGAGCAGTGGAAGTAGAACAGCACGGACACAGAAACTCATCTTGGAATTAAGGGCTGGTTTACACCGGTGTAACTTTGACCAGTGCAGATTTTCAGCTCTACAGGTTTGTGTAAGGGTATGACTGGAGTGAGTGATGCTCCATGGTTACAAGGATGACACCATGGAGTCCAACTAAGCCTAGGCTAGCAGAGCACTGAGTTCATTTCAGTTAGTACCATCGTCATGGTACCAGGCAGATGGAAGGTAAGTTGAGTATGCACTCCAGCTCTTATGTGGGCAAAACCATCAATGGATGTACCCAAGGAGTATTACACATATTCACAAAGCGGCTGCTTTTTGTATTTGCTTCAGATTCATGACTCTTCAGCAGTAGTCAAGGCCCATCACTGGGTTGTAAATTACTTTATTACAATATTAATAAAGCCACTAGCATGTGGCAAATCCAGAGATTTGTTTTCATTGGATGTTATAACCATAGAATCATAGAATCATAGAATGGTTAGGGCTGGAAGGGACCTCAAAAATGTCCTAGCTTTTGCAACAGACATGGCTCCAAACTTACTGCCTTAATTAAACAAATGAAAACTGCTTCCATACAATTGAACAAAGCAGAAAATAAAATTGTGAGACCTTGAACAACTAAGTTAGGTGAGTTTTATAACACAGGTAGCCAACAATTTAAAACTCTTTGACCTACAGTAAGGATTTAGGGATAGTTATTATTTAATTGTCTCAAATTGTAAAGATTTAACATTTTATTCTAGAACAAGATAATGGCAGTGAAAATATTATTGAAAGGTAAAAAACTATTTTTATCAATTATTTGTTGTCCTTTGAGGATATAATCCTCATTAAGAAAGAAACTCATAAGCGGAAAATAAATCCTTCAAAAGAATTTTCATAGCTACTCTCACTAGAATAATTTAAACTAAACACCTCATTATATTAATGCAAATTAGTTTTTATTATACAATGGATACTTTTCAATAAAACCTTGTAATTTATATAAATTCAGGAACTATCATAACGCTTCAGGAATGAATGAGTACCCTACACACAGGAGAGGAAAAATTGGCTCGATATGTAATTGGAACTGAGCAAAAAGATATAAATAAATATAGTTTACACAATGAATGTAGGTTCCATTTAGGTATATATGTGTAGTACAGAGAAACGGCTTGGAGGAGATCACTGTAGGTTTTTCAAGATTTTTTTAGGTTCATGCTAGATGTTTAATATTAATTACTACTATTATTTTTAGTTTCTATTTTTCCATTAAAATATCCAAGGTCTTATATTACCTTAAATACATATATAGTCTTGTTCTAAAGAGCTTACAAATGAAGAGGTGTTTACCATATATGCTTTGTTCTATTTACCACAAAATGAAATGCATTTTAAAGGTTGATTTTTGTACCAAGTGATTCTCGTTTGCTTTCTATTAAGTACTTATATCCATGAGAAGTAAAATAACCTTTTACGTCTCCTTTAAAAGCCTCAGATATTTCCTTCTTGTACTGTGCATAGGGATAATATGAATTATTATAAGCTTAAAAGTTATTGCCAACAATGTTTAACTCCAACACAGCATCTATTCCCCTAGTTTATTACTATTTTTTTCAGTATTCCTGTTATATGATTTCATCACAAGTCTTCCAAGAATCAGCCAAACTGTAAGTTTACTTACGTACTAAGTTGTCATGGTTTGATGTGGAGGGGGGGGGGTGGTTCTGGTGGCAGGAGAGGGGTTTTGGTCCCTGTGACCTCCCCGGTTTTGGAACCGGGTTAGGCTTAGTTCTGGCCACCAGATCAGACTGCCATCCCCCTCGGGGTTGAGCCAATAGGGCGCCTCTGCGAATTGCCCTATTTAAGTCAGGACAAAGGAACCAGAAAAGGTGCTTCGCCCAGGATCGAGCAGAGAAGGGAGGAGGGCACTGCCCCCGCTCCCTGGCTCCCGGCTGGGCAGCTGCCTGCGTTGGGCCGGCGCCGCCCACGGAGGATGGCGGCGGCAGAGCCAGCTGGGGAACTCGGGGGCACCCCACTCCCGGGGTGCCCACTGGGCTGAGTTCACCTGGAGAGGACTGAGATCTGAGAGAAACAGCCGCATCGACAGCAGGTCAGTGAGGATGGAGCGGGAGGAGGTGTGCCGGAGCCAAGTTTCCCCTGCGGCTGATGGTGAGATAGCAGGCGGCCCCCCTGCAACCAGGACGGCCTCCGTGGAGCAGAGACCCACTCGCAGCCCGTGGGGAGAAGATGCCTGAGCCTGAGGATGGTCGTGTTGGGATGCATGACAAGGCAGAGAGGCATCTGGAGTCTGCGTGACGACCCACGCCAGAGCGAGTGGCTACAGCCCCCTAAGTACCCGAGACTGTGGTAAAACCCACACCGGAGCAATCTGTGGGGAAGGATTGTTTCCAGTGGGCTGGACTCACGCTGGAGAAGTTTGTGGATTTTTCCTCGTGGGTAGGGGATCCATTGGAGCAGGGGAAAAGGGTGTAAGGACTCTTTCTCCTTTAAAAAAGAAGCAGCAGTAACAGCACGGAATGAACTGACCTGCACTCCCCCAGTCCCTGCCCCCTGTGCTGCTGGGGGGAGGAGGTAGAGCCGGGAGGAAAAGAAAAGGGGGGGGGAAGGTGTCGGTTTTAAGATCTGGTTTTGTTTCTTTCTGTCCTCTCGAGTAATCGGTTTTTTGTTTCCCTTTGTCCTTCTAAGTAATCATTAATAAACTGTTTTGCTTTGAGAAAAGCCCTGCCTGTTTTGCCCAGGACCATGGTTGGTGGGTGCTCCCTCTGTTCTTGTCTCAACCCTCAGTCCCTTTGTTTTTTTTTTTCTCTTCTCTCCTCTCTACTTTACTGGAGAAGGAGAGACTGTGTGAGTTTCAGTTGCTGGATCAGCCTAAAACCACGACATAAGTATACTACATTTTCTGTCTTCAAGAATAGACCTTTTCTATTACAGTTAACATTCCTCCAATACTTACAAATAATTACAGGCATAACTGAGCTTTAGGACCCATATAATACAGTTCTTTCAAACAAACAAACTAACAAAAAGAAGGGATTTTTAATTAAAAAAAATAAAATAGAGGATTCCTCCTAAGAAGAGGAAACAAGGCAAATAACAGGATCATAATCTTAGGCACCAGAATGGCAGATTTTAGTCTGTTCAGGAATTTGCTTGGAAGCATCCCATGAGAGACCATCTGGAGAGATGAGGGGTCCTGGAGACCTGATCAACTTTCAAGGATCGCTTCCTCCATGCTCAAGAATGGTCCATTCCCACACACAAGAAGCCATGCAACAGTGTCAGGAAGCCTGCACGGGTGAAAAAGGAGCTCCTGATCAACCAAACATCAGAAAGACATGTAGAACAGGTGGAAGCAGGAATAGGTGATCAGGGATCTCTAGAGACACTGTTTAACTATACAACGACTGGGTTAGGAAAGTCAAAGCCTATCTGGAGTTGAATCTGGGGAGGGCAAGAAAAGATTCCACAGGTATGCTAGCAGCAAAAGGAAGACTAGGGGAAATGTAGTCCTGCTGCTGAATGGGACAGGTGACTTGGTGACAAAGCGCTTGGAAAAGACCTAAGTACTAACAAATCTGGTGGCCTTCTACGACAGGTTTATAGCACTGGTGGATAAGAGAAGAGCAACTGACATCATCTACCTGGATTTGAAAGCATTCAAACCCTGTCCCACATGAATCCTTGTCTCTAAATTGGAGAGACATGGATTTGACAGGTGGACCGCTCGGTGGATAAGAAATTGGCTGGATAGTTGCACTCAGAGCTGTGGTCAACAACTCGATGTCCAAGTGGAGACCAGCGACAAGTGGTGTTCCTCAGGGGTCAGTACTGGGGCCAGCGCTGTTTAACATCAGTGACATGGACAGAGGGACTGAGTGCACCCTCAGCAAGTTTGCTGAGGACATCAAGCTGTGTGGTGTGGTCAACATGCTGAGAGGTGATAGGTGCACCACACCTGGAAACATTCAAGGTCAGGTTGGACAAGGCTCTGTGCAACCTGATTTAGTTGAAGATGTCCCTGCTTATGGCAGGAGGATTGGACTAGATGACCTTGAAATGTCCCTTCCAACCCAAACTATTCTATGACTCTATGATTGCAAGGCCATTGATCGTCTTTGAAAGGTTATGAAGCCTGGAGGAGGCTCCTGAGGACTGGAAGAAAGAAAATGTCATTCCTGCCTTTGAGAAAGGCGAGAAGGGCAGGAACTACAGGCCACTCAGCCCTACCTCAAATCACTAGAAAAGTGATAGATCAAATACTCCTGGAAGCCATTTCCAAACATATGAAGGGCAAGATGGCGACTAGGAGTAATCAACATAGATTTACAAAGGGAAACCATGCCTAACTAATCTGAGCATTCTACCATAGAATTAATATCTCGGTGGACAAGAGGAGAGCAGATGTTGTCCACCTTGACTTTAGCGTTTTGATACTGTATCCCATAACATCCTCATGGACAAATTGATGAAGTACAGAATAGGTAAGCAGACAATGAGGTGGACTGGCTAAACTGCCAGTCTGAAAGCCTTGTGATCAGTGACAGGAAATCCAGCTGGAGGCCAGCCAATAGTGGAGCACCCCAGGGGTCGGTATTGAGTCCATATATTTAACAACTACATTAATGAGCTGGACAATGGGACAGAATGCACCCTCAGATACAAAATCAGGAGGAAAGGTTAATATACCACATGGTTGTGCTGCTATTCAGAGGGACCTCAACAAGCAGGAGAAATGGGCCAGTGATGCATCCTTGCATCTAAGATCAGGAGCATCCAGGCTGTCATTAGAGAGAACATTGCCAGTAAGTTGATGGAGGCGATCCTTCCCTGCTGTTTAGCGCTGGTGAGGCTACATCTGGAGTGCTGTGTCCACTGCTGGGCTCACCAGTACAAGAAAGACATGGTCATACTGGGAAGAGCCACAAAGACGACTGGAGCAATTTAAAGGATTGAAGCATCTGACATACAAATGATTGAGAGGGGTCATTTAGCCTCCAGAAGAGGATGTTCCTGGGGAATCTTGTCCATTTTTGTAAGGACTTGATAGGGGTCAGTAAACAAGACAAATCCAGACTCTTCTCAGTGGTGCACAGCGACAGGACAAGAGGCAATAGGCACAATTTAAATTCCAGAAATTTCACTCAAACTTATGAAGAATCTTTTTTATTATGAATGTGGTCAAGTACTGGCACAGGTTGACCAGAATGGCTGTGGAGTCTCCATCCCTGGAAATACTCAAAGCCTGACTGGAGATGGACCTGAGTAACCTGCTCTAGCTGACCCCTGTTGGACTCAATGATCTCCAGAGATCTTCCAACCTCAGCTGTTCTGTGATGCAGTGATGTTTACAAACATTGGAGCTCCTTTCAAAAGCACAAGTTTGAAAGAAAGCCAAACTATACAGTCTAACTGAGTATTTCATGGATTAAAACAAAGAGGGGTTTTCTCCTTTGTGAAAAGGAGTGAAGTTCATCAGAAATAAACTTAGAGACAAAAGTTCACACAAGCAATTTGTTCTATCATTCTCAGTGTTATTCCATCATTAAAAAGTAACAAAGCTGTCTTTTCTGATTTTAAACATGATGGTCTTTTTGAATGTTATTCAAGAGCAACAGCTGGCAAAGAGCACTTAGGGTTCACTAAGTTTCAGACATTATATATCACAGCTGAGAACCCTCAAAGACTATTGATCCAGTAGCCCCTTCTAATTGTTAACTGAGGCAAGAATTTCCAAACTGACATGACACTAAAGTAGTTTCAGGTACCTGTAGAATTCCCACAGATTTCCACTTCAACTGTTGTCTACATTTAGCCTGTGATCAGGGCTAAACAATAGCCTGCTGTTCTATTACCCAGTGATCCCTCTCCACTCAAGGAGGGGAACTGGGAAAAGGAAGACCCGTGGGTTGAGATAAGAACTATTCAATAATTGAAATAAAATAAAATAAACCAGAAAATAGTAATGATAACAATAATAACCTTGACAGGCTGGAGACGTGGGCCTGTGAGAACCTCATAAAGTTCAACAAGGCCAAGTGCAAGGTCCTGCATGTGGGTTGGGGCAATCTGCAGCACAAGTACAAGCTGGGCAGAGAATGGATTGAGAGCAGCCCAGAGAAGGACTTGGGGGTGCTGGTTGATGAGAAGCTCAACATGAGTCAGCAATGTGCGCTTGCAGCCCAGAAAGTCAACTGGCTTATCTTGGGCTGCATCAAAAGAAGCGTGGCCAGCAGGTTGATGGAGGTGATTCTGCCCCTCTACTCTGCTCTTGCGAGACCCCCACCTGGAGTACTGCCTTCAGCTCTGGGGTCCCCAAAATAAGAAGGACATGGAGCTGCTGGAGTGGGTCCAGAGCAGGGCCACGAAGATGCTGGAGCACCTCTCCTTCTCCTATGAAGACAGGCTGAGAATTGGGGCTGTTCAGCCTGGAGAAGAGAAGGCTCTGGGGAGGTCTTCTAGCAGCCTTCCAGTATAGGTACTGAAGGGGGTCTTCAAGAAAGCTGGAGAGGGACTTTTTACAAGGGTATGTAGTGATAGGACAAGGGGTAATGGCTTTAAACTGAAAGAGGGTAGATTTAGATAAGATATAAGGAAGAAATTCTTCACTCAGGGTGGTGAGGCACTGGAACAGGTTGCCCAGAGAAGTTGTAGATGCCTGATCCCTGGAATTGTTCAAGGCCAGGTTAGATGAGGCTTTGGGCAACCTGGTGTAGTGGAATGGGGTTTGGAACTAGATGATCTTTGAGGTCTCTTCCAACCCAAACCATTCTATGATTCTATGATTCTGCAATATATACAAAGAAGTGATATAAGGTGCAACTGCTCACCATCTGTCTGTTTCTGGCTAGCAATCCCAGAGCACTAAAGTCCCAAAAAAACAATCCCAGAAGAGAGAGAGTAGGCCACAGGAGCAGAATGGCTATAGATAACCCGCATACCACAGATAGCTACAAATCAAAACAAAGTGTCTTATCAACTTTGTTCTCACTGAATCAGGTGCTGCAGTCTTTTTCAAAATGCAGCTCACTCTCTGAACAGAAAATTGATTCTATGATTCTATCCCAGCGAAACCAGGACAACTGGAGACTCAAAAATTTTATCAGAAGCATGAGAAAAAATAAAGTCTGTCATAAAAGTACTTAAAAAGTGAAAGTGGTACTTGATAAACCAATAGCTTTTTGGTTTTGGGACTTGCAGGTATCTTTGAGAACCTCATGATTGCTCTTCTTCAGTAACACTTTACATTTTACAGTACTGTTTTACAATCACAGACAGTGGGGAATATTTGTGGATCAAAGAAAAATCAATTAGAAAGTCAGACCTCAGTTCTCCAGATTTTTCCCCAAAGGTCTTCATGCTACAACGGTTACAGTGAGGATTAAACACAAAGATTTCAAACTAACTTGTTATTTATTTTTTTGATGGATGGTTGATGAAAAATGCTAAAATCTCGAGAGTTAATATATTGAATCAACACTGTAAAGTACTTAAGTTAATCGGAATTTTAAGCCACAATTTTTTCAAAAGTGATTTAAGGCTAGATTTGCAAAGACATTTAGACAGAGACAGAGGTAGTCATAAACAATTTGTATGTCAAAAAAAACCAAAACAACATGAAATTCTCATTGATCATCCATAAATATTTTAGGTAATTATATACCTAAATTATATTAATTTAGGTATATAATTAATAATTATTAATTTAGGTAATTATATACCTATATATTAATATATAATATAGGTAATTTTAGGTAATTACAATATTAAAATCTGCTCCTTAGACATTTAGGAACAAACAGATTTGGATAGGTTATCCAGAGACATGCAGGTGATTCAAGAGTCTTAACTCCAATGGCAGCCTCCGGGACTTTCTAAATGACTAAGCCACCTTGTGAAAAAGGGACAGGCTTCAAAGTCACCTATGTGCTTTTGGAAAGGCCACTCTCTTTGAAAATGAGTTAATGTTTACCCAGCCTGGTCATAGTAGCCTGAAGAACATAAAATTTAAAAATCATAAGGACAGTGATGTCGCCTTAAAAACATATTTAGATATAAAAATTAATGCTTATATGTATGGCTCAGTCTGAACACTAATTACACAATTTAAAAGCAATGATAAAAAATAAAAAAACATTAAGGCTGCAAAATTAACCAAGCAGAGATCAGAAGATGTTAGAATTACGGTTTGCCTGTGTAACTTTAAATATGTTTTCAGGCACTTAGGCACCTTATTTAACTCTACAGTCATATATTACTTTTCTCTGAGGATCTACCTCATTCAGAGAATGACAGTGCCCACAAAATTAATCAAAGTTCCATACTTAATGAGTCTGTAATGTGATTGCATCCAAATTTATATGCAAATGGCCAGTTGTGCATCTAAGTGACTACTTCTATGTATCATTATCCGATTTGCATGCATAACCACTGTAGTTATACACAGTTTTAAAATGTGAGACCATAGTGTTTGCAGCTGAAAAATATTACTTAATTCATGTCTTAGTCATGCCTATTAATCAATCATTTACTTACAATATGTTTACATTAATCAGTCGCTCTTTGCATAGCTTACATTGCCTCCTTTCCTACAAGATTCATCCTTTTTCTTTCACCTAATCATTATGTCTGTCATCTGGGAGGCAGAGTCTACACACACATCTGCCAAATAGCAAGGTCCCTGTCTTATGGCTGCAATCTGTGACCTATGCACTCTGTTCTCAGCTACCCTGTATAAATCCAGAACAATATCTTACAAACTAGGACAGACCTGTGCATCAGAACTAGCTAAATGCCCCTTTTCCAAGTAATATGAGGTTCTATTACTCCCACTTACATTTAATGAAAACTGTCAAAGACATTATATAGATTCATAGATTCATAGATTCATAGATTTCTAGGTTGGAAAAGACCTTAGAGATCATCGAGTCCAACCATCCCTAATCCCCATTAAACCACATCCTCAAGTAGATCATCCACTCTATTCTTAAACACATCCAGGGATGGGGACTCAACCACCTCCCTGGGCAGCCTATTCCAGTGGCTGACAACCCTTTCAGAGAAGAAATACTTCCTAACATCCAACCTGAATCTCCCCTGACTAAGGTTATGTCCATTTCCTCTAGTTCTATCACCCATCACTAATGTAAAGAGTCCCTCCCCTACCTCCCCACCATCTTTTCTCAAGTATTTATAGGCCGTAATCAGGTCTCCCCTCAGCCTCCTCTTCTCCAGGCTAAACAGCCCCAACTCCCTCAGCCGCTCCCCATAAGTTTTATTTTCCAGCCCCTTGACCAGTTTAGTCGCCCTTCTTTGGACTCGCTCCAGGAGCTCAATATCTCTCTTAAAGCGAGGGGCCCAAAACTGGACACAATATTCCAGGTGCGGCCTCACCAGTGCCGAGTACAGGGGCAGGATCACTTCCCTGCTCCTGCTGGTCACACTATTCTTGATACACGCCAGTATCCCATTGGCCTTTTTGGCCACCTGGGCACACTGCTGGCTCATATCAAGCCGGTAGTCAACCAACACCCCCAGGTCCTTCTCCGCCAGGCAGCTCTCCAGCCACTCTTCCCTGAGCCTATAGCGATGCTTGGGGTTTTTATACCCCAAGTGAAGGACTCTGCACTTGGCCTTATTAAAGCTCATGCCATTGGCCTCAGCCCAACGATCCAGTCTGTTCAAATCCCTCTGAAGGGCCTCCCTACCCTCAAGCAGATCGACACAGCCTCCCAGCTTGGTGTCGTCCGCAAATTTACTGAGGGTACATTCAATTCCCTCATCCAGGTCATTGATAAAGATGTTAAACAGAACTGGACCCAGCACTGAGCCCTGGGGAACCCCACTGGTGACCGGCCTCCAGCCGGATTTAGCCCCATTTACTACCACTCTTTGGGCCCGGCCATCCAGCCAGTTTTTAACCCAAAGGAGGGTGTGCCTATCCAGGCCAGCAGTTATCAGTTTCTCAACCAGAACACTATGAGAAACTGTATCAAAGGCTTTACTGAGGTCAAGGAAAACTACATCCACAGCCCTTCCCTCGTCAACCAGGCGAGTCACCCTGTCATAGAAGGTGATCAGGTTTGATTGGCAAGACCTGCCTTTCATAAACCCATGTTGACTGGGCCTGATCACCCGGTTAACCTGTATGTGCTCATTAGTAGCACTCAAGATAACCTGTTCCATGACTTTGCCCGTCACCGAGGTCAAACTGACAGGCCTGTAGTTCCCCGGATCCTCCTTCCACCCTTTTTCGTAAATGGGGGTAACATCCGCCAGCCTCCAGTCCAGCGGACCTTCCCCAGTGAGCCAAGACTGCCCAAAGATAATGGACAGGGGTTTGGCAATGACATCCGCCAGCTCTCTCAGGACTCTCGGGTGGATACCATCAGGCCCCATAGACTTGTGGGCATCCAGCCGGAGGAGCAGATCCTTGACCCGTTCCTCTGGGATCACAGGAGCTTCGATTTGCTCTCCCTCCCTGCTCTCAGACACCGAAGGCCAGCTCACCTGGGAACTACTAACCTTATTATTAAAGACTGAGGCAAAGAAGGCATTAAGGACCTCAGCCTTGTCCTCATCCCTAGTGACTAATGTACCCCCTGAGTCCAGTAGGGGCTGGAGGTGATCTTTAGCCCTCCTTTTGTTATTAATATATTTATAGAAAGACTTTTTGTTGTCCCTTACGGAGCTGGCTAGTCTAAGTTCCAATTGGGCTTTTGCCCCCCTGATTATCTCCCTACATGTCCTAACTTCCTCCCTGTATTGATTCCTGGATGCCTGCCCATTCTTCCAAGACTTATAGACATCCCTTTTTCTTTTGAGATGTTCCCAAATCTCCTTTGTCATCCAAGCTGGTTTTCTACCCCGGCGGCTCGACTTCCGCCGATTCTGAATTTGTTCTCCTAATTGGCTCCTTCACACTGTAAACCAAGATTCAAACCAGGAGTTTCATAGTCCAGAGGCTGAAAAGTGCAAGAAAAGCATGAAGACATGTTATTCCTCATCAAGCAAACATGTTGTATAAAATTTGTGTGACTCACTAATCTCATTTTATATTTTTCATTCACCGAGTGCCAAATCCTCAATATAGGCTAATCTATTTTCTCAATTACTCGAATTATAAATGGGAAGACCAGATGACCTCTGTGATCTCCAGGGAATAGGCAGTTATTCTTTTGTGATCCGTACGTCAGTCTGTTCTGTACTATACACCATTACCTGTATAAATTCTAAATGATAAAGGACAAGATATCTGCAACATGTACCATGCACATGATTTTCATTAAGTCTAGGGATGCAAATAAAGACTGTTATGTGGAGACCTTTAGCATAAGATAATTATTACACATGCATGAATGACAGAAAAATTGAAACGGAATTAAGATGTCAGCACTGATCAGTATCATTACAACATCTCTGAAAGCACTGTGATGCAGAAAAGTGTTCAATGTTCCATTAGGAACCTTGCAATAGAAGACCCGTGTACAAAAAGGGATCTCAGAGGCCATGAGGTTCAGTAATCAGCCAGATATTACTTTTCATAATAAATTAAAGTTCATCTTAAAATTAATCTAATCTCATAACAACAGCCAGGTGGCAGCATGCTTCTGTGATGACCCTTGGTGAGACATGTCAATAATATAATGAGACTGAAACTAACAGTAAGAGAATGACAATGCAGTCTGGGAAAACAGGATGCCACTGCACGGCACAGTGCATCAGTACTCCACAACTCTCATAATTAACGTGGAGTGAACTCCGAAGAGCAGCTGCGTGGCGTTTAGCTGCCGGCAGGGTTAAACCATGACAAGACTGTACAGCCGAATGAGTTAATATGTGAACATTTAACTGTGAGTCTGTTTTTACTGCATGCATTTAATTAGGTTGTTACAATTAATGAGATGGAGCATCCGTCAGGATAATCCTCGTGATATATCTTCTTCAGGATAACTGTATTGAGCTGAAACAGAGTACTCTCCCTCTTCTCTTCAACCATTACTCAGAATGTCCAAATTACCTGACAAAGAATACGTGAACAATTTTATCTGTGCAAGAGCTCTCCTGTTCAATCATGGGAAGATAAATCTAGTGGGGTTGTAATGTGTCCCTAGAGCTAGTGGCAATGCTGCAATACTGTTTGTACCACTAGCATTATAATGGTAGTAATCCTACTCCCCTCAGACTTCATCTTGGCGGGAATGGGCGTAAAAGGAGACCACAAAATACTGTAATTTGGTTTACTTTTTGTGATACCTAAGTAGTCCATCAGTGCATCACTGGGAGTACATCTGCAATTAAACATACTGGAGTTCCGTCATGGACATGTTATGAAGCCATAGCTAACGTGTGCAATTTTTACGCAGCATTAAAAGACCTTACTTTTTCAAATATTGTCAGTAGAAACAATTTTTTTTTTTATTGTATTGCTTAGGATTGGTCTTTCCTCATTTTATCCCCATTTACTCATCTAGCCTTATTAAAGTCCTCTACATAGTCCAGGCCCTCTCAATAGTCAATGAAGAGAGAGATTAATTGCACAAATCAGCAACTACTTCTGCCAGTCTAAGAAAAATCATAGAATCATAGAATGGTTAGGCTTGGAAGGGACCTCAAAGATCATCTAGTTCCAACTCCCTTGCCATGGGCAGGGAAACCCTCCACTACACCAGGTTGCCCAAAGCCTTACCCAACCTGGCCTTGAACACTTCCAGGGATGGGGCATCTACAACTTCAGAAAGTAGAGGGGCAGAATCACCTCCCTCGACCTGCTGGACACGCTTCTTTTGATGTAGGCCAGGATACGGTTGGCTTTCTGGGCTGCCAGTGCACATTGTCGGCTCATGTTGAGCTTCTCATCCACCAGCACTCCCAAGTCCTCTTCTTCAGGGCTGCTCTCAATCCATTCTCCACCCAGCCTGTACTTGTGCTTGGGGTTGCCCCGACCCACATGCAGGACCTTGCACTTGGCCTTGTTGAACTTCATGAGGTTCACACAGGCCCACCTCTCAAGCCTGTCGAGGTCCCTCTGGATGGCATCCCTTCCCTCCAGCGTGTCCACAACACCACACAACTTGGTGTCATCTGCAAACTTGCTGAGGAATGCACTACTTGATTTAATTTCACAAGCACTTGTTGTGCTGATTCATAGCAGAATTTTAAACTAACAAAACAGTAAAAAACTGTTAAAAACTTTAATTCTGAATGATGGCTGTTTGCTACTCACTCTGAAATGGCGACATTATGCATCTACAGACTAGCTTGTGTGCTGCTTTCACCCCTTTTAATGCTACTTCATTTCCATCTCAGCCATGAAGGAAACATAAGTGTTATCTTTCTGCTCAACTCAAATTAGATTCAATTCACACTATTCTATCAGAAGCATGATAAACACCATTTTAACTTGTGAAAAGATCTATGCGAAGCAGTAAGAAATAATAAATGTATATTGAAATTTAAAGATAAACTGAAACATGTACAAGGAAACATCCAGGACTGATTCATAAAAGAGTGACGGGGGAATACATAGCTCCCAACATCTATTATGTGAGACTAAATCTATTTGCTCTTCTTTACAAAAACACTCATAAATCCTGTTAAGGCAGAAAAGCATCATGAACACATAGGTGAACTGGCAGGCAGATAGACTGATGAAGAAGAGCTGTGTGTGTGACAGAGGGCTGCTACCACTGAAAGGAGACTTGAGAAAGGAAGGCATCTGTGGTCCTCACAACACTAAGAACAAGTGGTGTCCCTCTGCTCACTCGTTCTAGAATCATTTATATGTGGTTAAAGGTTTTAACAAGTTTTTTCTAAACATTTATTGAGAAAAAGCATTTCTGAGGCCTTCCTCTCCCAAAGCTCAGAAATTTCCCAAATAATTTTGAAAACAAAGTTCTAAATAAAATACTGAATCCTGCTAACAAGTTGTGTAATATAACATCAAAAATCAGCCTCCCTAAAATAGTTGATAGATCTAAGTGTTTTATTTTTCATATTTTATAGATGTTTTTATCTTGCTAGTATCTTAAGTTACCACTTGTGTGTTTTACTTCTTCTGAACCAGGCACCCTGGACAGACCCTTCTTACAAGAAAGTTTACATGTTGTATTTGATTATGCTCCTAAGATATTGATCATTAGGCAAAACAAAAGGACTTTTTTCACTCTTTTAGAACATCTAGGACAGATGCTCAAAACTACACGCATTCCTGAGACATTTGGTATGGGAATGATAATGAGAATACAGATCTTACAGACTACTGCTAGGAAACTTTAGGAAAATTTCTTACCTTGATTACAGGAAATTTTTTTTTTTTAATGTCAGAAGATTTTGTACACATAATAAAAAGCAGCAATAGATAAACTAAGTACTTTTGTGCAATTCCTTCAATTTATTCAAAAAACCCAGGCATATAAACAACACATTATTGACCTTTCCAATAGTTAAAAAAGTAGATATAATCCATTGACTATTTTATCAAATTAAAGAATTACTTATTTAAATACAGCAATTAAATACTAATTAAACCACCTGCATTTTATTAAAGGGGGTGGTATTTTCAGTTTAAAGATTTGCCTAAAAATTTTTTACTTCTCCACCCAAAAAACCCCTTGTATTTGGATGAGTCATTTCTATTTACTTACCTCAGTACACTTGCATTCTTCTTCCCCCATAATTATCATCTTTCCCCTCCTCCTTATCCGTACCCCAATTAAAAGATATTTTTTCTCTTCAATGGCATTTAGCTCCTTAAGAATTATCAAACGCTACTTGCTTACAACTTTGGATCTACCTTTAGCTTTATTGCCTAAGAAGTTGGCTACTAACTGACTCTGCCCAATGCTTTCTTCTCCTGTGCTCTGTTCTCTATTTATTTTAAGCATGGGTTGATCTATGAATACCCATGTGTTACTGAAGATATCATCAGCTGAACGTTTTGCACTGGCCATTTTATCATTGCATCGGTGTTTCGTCATGCCAGTAAAAGTTGTATTCATAAATCTGCAGACTGAGGTGTGGCAGCTTCCATTCCTTGCTGAAATGAAGAAATAAACCTGTGAGAGTTACCCACAGGCAATCAAGCTACGGGCAATCAACTAATGATCACTTTTCCTGTGAGCCTATTAAGTGCATCCCTGCATGAATGAGTATGAAATAATGTCGCTTACTGTATCTGAGGCAGATGACAGTTGAAGCAAGGGAAAAAAGTGAAGGTAATCTCCCAGAAAAGTATTTTCAGCTTCACAGTGTGTGCTTTTAAAATAAACCAAGTGTGGTAGACAAACCTTGGCAAATTAAAATGCAAGAATCTCTACTGTTCCAGAAACCACACAACTATGATGAGAATTTGACTTGGAGATCTTGAAGTGTATTATGTCAGATGGAGATTTTTATTTTAAATGAAATATCACTGAAGTGCTCGATAGGCATGCATGAAAGGAAAGTTTTTCTTCCTGATTTAACTCTCTGTGTCTAAAGTCTGTAGCCCGGATCTTCATCAGCATCACATAACATAAGAGGAAAACATCCATGCCAGTTTACACCACATGATGTTTTACTTTTCCCACTCCTCTTCCTAAAATTATATTGGGTATTTAGAATGACTAATTCCACTTGGTTCACCAAATAAAAGTATTATACAACAATTTCCATGCAATTGTGATTGGTTTAATATCTCAATGTCCATATAACAAAAACTGGTGGAGGCCACACATGAAATATATTAATTTACTTCCTTTTACCTTATTAAAATACTATAAAAGGATTCAGTTTACTTTCCTTTAATATTTACTATCATTAACAATATCCTAGAAGCTTACATGCAGTTTGCTAAAATTAATTTGTCCTGTTGCCACGTTTTGATAAGATTGTCACAACGTAATTTTTTAATTGTATCTGCAGTTGTTCATATCACTCAGAGAAATGCGCTCTCACCTCACGTGCATACTCTGATGAGCAGTGCATAAAAGCTCAGTGCTCGATTAATAAGTTGTTGCTAGTTGCAAACCACGTCGTCACATTAGTTCCTCAATAGTTGGGAAAGAAAGGGTTAGTCAAGAAGAAAGGTCTGCCTGCATGACAAGCAAGAGACAAACTAAGTTAGGCAGCACAAACTACGAGTAGGGAAGCGATTTCAAACTCAGCCTTTCAAAACAAATTAGATGTCTCTGGGCTGAAGGGAACTGGCTTGGAAACAGCTTCAGATCAGCTTCTATCTGATTTGAATCAGGTATTTGAAGCTCACTCTCCCACTTGGGATAACACTTTATTCGTAGTTAAATTATAGGTTAGGATCAAGAGCCACGAGTATCTTGACTGAAAATTTCAGAATTTTTGTGCTTTCCTGGTATTTGATACACAGAACTTTCCAAGCGACCCCGTGTTAATCATAGTCAGGGAAACTGAAAAAATTTTAGCTACCCTTGGGGAATGGAAAACAAAAAGGTTGGGACAAAAATGAAATCCCAATAATGGCCCTAATACAGGATCCCGACCTAGGGAGTAAGCCCCATGCAGACAGTACGAGTTGTTGTTGTTGTTGTTGTTATTATTATTATTATTATTATTCCTATTATGCAATTATTCCTGTGCAAATCATTACATTTCATGTGAAATCATTAAATTTTCATTAGTGCAGAAGCTGATGCTTTATACTGCCGAACCCTAGGCAGCCCTGTGCGTGCTGAAAGCAGGCTGTGTACAGACTTCAGCTAGCGCTTCCACCAGGAACTCAGCCTACACGATACGGGTGATGGAGGAAAAAAGATTTTGTTAACACCAGTTTCCCCTGAGTGTTTAAAGAGGACATTAAGGGCTTTCTTATCCGTCTAGCTTTTGGCTTTGTGCTTTTTTAAATAGAAATGCAGATTCTGGAGTTGCTGCATTCTCTTCTTCAGAATGGTTGCTGTTTTTCTCCAACCACTGAAGGTTGGGTGCGGAGTGCTCAAAGTCAGCAACCTTAACGTCACTTTTGCCAAAATTTTTGAAAATTCTCTATATTATGGCTATTATACATTGCATATAAATATGTATTGCTTCAAGCAGGTGGTTAGTTTTCATCGTCTGTTGCTATGTGTTTATTTCTCAACATTGTAAAAATGATGGCTTTATTGCTTTGCAATTGTCTTGCTAATTCATGACACTGTCTAATTGTTATTGTATAACTGAAATAATTATGTCGAATGTTCAAAAATGCACGAAATTTCAGTATTATAAAAATCTTACATAAAAGCAAAACACAGCTGTTAATTCAAAACGGAATGTAAATTTCAGATATTTTGGCATCTGCATTGTTTTTACTCCCTGAACATATGGATGAAACTTATTTTAATACATTCTGTTTCTCATACAAATTTTAGAAATCGGAAAGCAGCTATGATTAATAAAAACAATTTTGAGTGAAATTACAATGCCTGCTGAATGCCTTCTTGGGCATGTAGGCAATGGCAAATCAACTTCCAGTATGCTTCATGACAGCTGAAAGTAGCTGTGCAATACTTAAGCTGAAGCAGTTTAATTAAACCTTGGCATTTTAACAGAATAAAAGAAAATTAACTATCCTATTTCATTTCCCTATAGTGTAAACAGAATGCACGACAGGCATCTGTGAGATATATAATTAATCCCACCAGTCAAAAAAGGCTTTCAAGGATAGTTATGAAGACTTCAGCTCATATAGACAATAAAGTTTGTATCCCAAAGATGCTCATTATATACTCCTCAAATTACTTAATGAGATGATTTATTGTTGTATACACTGCGAAAGAGAAATGCACGGCTATGTATATATAAGTAGATGCGCTATACATATGCATTGGCAACTTCAAAGAAAGATGACTAAAAGGAAGATAGGAAAACAAGAAACAACTGCACCTAACAAAACTGCACATTTCATGTATTACAAAAACTGCATGTAAGGAAGGAGTTGTACTTTTCGTTACATTTTTATAAAATATTTAGTGAAATATTTATTCACTGGTTTAAAATAAGCATCAGTGAAGTATGGAAAAAGCACAGCATCTTTTCTAATAACATTGAATCACATCAAAGTATGTTATTGAACTGCAATTTATGTTTAAATTGATTTTAATAAAGCATGCAATTCATAATCAAGCCAATTTTCAATTAGGTGATAATTGAATGGTGACAGCAGGGTGACATAATACTGCACAGTGAAGTAAAAGCAGCAGAAAAGGGAAAAACTTTCTACAACATACCCTGAAGTGAAGAAAGAAATAAGCATGTAACAAGTTTGCAGCTAGCCAGGAAACAGTTACTACAATTTGAGACCCTGTGGGGTGTTTTAACTGGCCTCCAGCTGCCGCCTCTAACGGACAGTGGTCTTCCACAAATCCTATCTCACATCTATTAGATCCTATGGCTGTCTCAAATATGCTAGACCACTCCATGCTCACTTAGCTGTGTAAGCAAATGAATCAAATCCCAGATCCCCACTGATGGTGATGGAAGCTTAAACCTTTAGTTTACTGTTAGATACGCATGGGCACTTGCATGAAAGATTCTTAATCTCAAACTGAATCCCACCCTTAGAACAGGAGCAAAACCCAAGTAATGGGGATAAGCATATGTCCACATACAAGAGTCTAATGTCATTTGAGATGTCTTAGGTTGTCCAAGAGATCCATATGGGGCTGGCAAGATGACAAAGGACATAGAGGGAAGCTGCACACTGCTGGAATGCCAGCTGAGTGACAGGTAACATACACTTAGGGCATATCAAAGAGCACTGGACCCTATCAATAGCCAATTGACCAGACTCTGAAACAGCATTTGCATGGGTATTAGGTGCCTAAGGGGAAAAAATATGGCTAAAAATGTGGCTAAAAAATCTTCTCTCTGAGACACCTAATCTTATGAGGTTCCTGATTTGATGTCAAGCTCTCTAGTCACCAACACTTCTGCACCTACATGTACTCAGAACAACTTGGCTTCCACAGCTCAGTGCTAAGAACACACCTGAGCTGAAGTGAAACACATCAAGCAGCCCAAAGGACCCAACATAGAAGCTCTCCACACAGTACTCAGTGCTTCTATTAAACACACAGAGGGAAAGCAGTGGCTCTGCTTCTCTCAATATCGTATAGAAATAAATGGACAGTTGGCTCTCTCATCACTTAGGAATATATCCAATAATGTGTTTACGCAAATAAAGTTGAATTGATCAGCAGATACAGGAAAGATGGAGCCAGACTCTTGGAGGTGCACTGGGGTAGGATGAGAGGAAGGAGAAACAGATAACAGAAAATTCTGATTAGATACTGAGGGAAAAAAATGACCTTGAGAGTTATCCAATCTTGGAACAGGTTGCCCCGAGAGGTTGTCTACAGACTTCGAGGTGTTCAAGATTCAGCTTGACACAGCCCAGAGCAACCTGACTTAATTAGACCTGCTTTGAGCTGGGAGTGAACTAAGATGACCTCCAGAGCTCTTTTTCAATCTGAACTACTCCATGGCCCTATGAAGGCAATTTTAAGCATATGCTTCAGATATACATATACTTAATTACCACCAGAATGCACAGGATTTCAGTTATCTTCGTAGCTAATGGAAACTCTAGTTGCCAGTATGAAAAACAGGAAGCCGCATTAGGTACATAGGTCACACACAATGTACAAAGATAGGATTCCCACACTGAAATCCAAAATAACACATAGGTTAAGCAGAGAGCTAAGAATCACTGCCACAGAAGAATACGTAAGCTTTTTTTTTCCCTTCACTGTTCACCAGTTCTAAAAAATGAAACTAATGTGCTCACAAACTCAACAATGGAAATGCAGATCCTAGAAATAACAAGTTAATCAGGAACTACATTTATGCCCTTCATAACACCGAAGGTTGAAAAGTTAAAGCAGAATTGATAGTAGTGGGGGTTGATCGGAGATTTTGAAGACACTTTTCCCACTTTATGCCTATATAAGCAACTCTTACCTTTTTTATTACATTCATCCTAAATGAATTTATATTTTGCAAAGAAACTTTATATCCAGCACTAGTTACACAGATGCAAAACCTATTTTGTTGTCCTTTTCAATGTCATAACTGTTCTTTGTTTAAGAAAAAATGTTTATTTTTAATATTGAAATAAAGGCTGAGATCTTTTCTAAGAGAGAAAAAACGTTAAAGAATTCTATGATTTAATAGTGGCTTCTTCATGACTATTTCATCTCAATTACTGTGACTGAAAATTCTTATATTTTCCTGGAAATGGGCTTTAATTTTGCAGAGGTAGCTGCAATTCTAAAGTAGCTATTTTGTTCTGGCTGCCATTTGCTACAATTCCTTCTTTTTCAGTGGGAAAATATGTCTCTCTCTTTATTGTGTTTCAGAACAGCAGAAACACTAGACTGAGGTCTCTCACAAGCTAGTATTTTTTTTTTTTACAAGTCGTAAGTGATCTGTCACACTGGAATCTGCATTTCTTTAAGAACATACAGTAGAAACTCTTCTATGAGCACATAAGGGAAAATTTGGAGTGCACTGCATCACTCACCTTTCATAGAAGAATACATCTCTAAATATCAGTGCAGCCTCCAGATTAAAAGGTGAAAGTTGCTTTAATTAGGTACAAGCAATTCTGAAAAACTCCAAATTGTATGAGGATTTCATAAGAGTTCAAATTTTTCTTGTTTTAGTAAGGACAGAAGCAAGGGCACAGGAAAGAGGGCACATCACTATTCCACGTGCGAGACTGTGGCATAAGACCTAATGCACTTGTAATGAATCCTACACTGATTCTCATGAACTATTCTAAATGGTTTTATCTTTAGGTACTATTGAGGAACTTCTCTATGAGTCACTGTACGTAAACTAATGATCCAGTCTGTAAATATTTAACCAGGTATATGACTGAATATATTCAGTACAACAGCTGAAGTGAGTTGCATATATTCCTAACAGCCTACAAATACGGTTGAATTCATGACATATTCATGCTAATACTACTATATATTAGTTTGTCTCAAGATATACTGATTGTTGTAATGAACGATATTTGGTTTCTTTATTTTTGTTTACTTTTCCTTGTGCTCCTTACAGGGACATGTGTTATCTGTATTCTTAAAAGTAAAAAGTAAGTGAAACATAGATGTACATAGCAATATAAATGAAACTTAAAATTTTATGACAGATATAACACATGATAGCAGAAGTAATTCCAGCACAACTACTGCACAGTAAAAGAATGATGCAAAATAACATTTCAATAGCCGAAGCACTAGATTTATTATTACCATTACTTTTACCCATTACTTGGTACATTTAGAAGACATACAGTGGGCATGCATTCATCTGGATGACGCAAGAATTAGTGAGTTAACAAAATAAAATTACTCGTCTTCAGGACTATATGAAATTCTTGCTAAAGATTGAATGATGGTACAAAAGAAATTTCAAAAGTACTGATTACCTCTATAAAGATCCCAAGTATTTCAAATTTCCCTATATAGTGTCCTGGAAGGACATTGTTAGGCTGACAGTAAAGATGTGAAAATAAATTTGTTATGCTACATGCATGTCCACAGCAATGTGGCAGGATCCAATTTAGATCGGAAAAACAAAAAAAAAAAGCCAACAAAAAAAACCTTGTTAACAATGTTGTAAACCCAGTTTTCAGAAGGACATTAAAAGGCTTGATTACAACCACTGCTAGAATACCTATAACAGAGATTTATTTTCTTTGTACAGCTTCAGAAATAAAGATTCTAATAATTCAGGAGATAAATCCATTTTTCAAAAAAAGACAAGTAAGTCTTAGTTGTTGTATTTAACCAGTTTAAATATAATACACTATTTAACATATACTCTTGTGAAACAATTACTTTTTCAAGTAATTGCCATCCTACCACAATTGCTTTACAACAACAGTTTCAGGCTTCTGAACCACCTTTACCATACTACCAAAACACTTATCCAATTATATTGTATCACTGGCTGATTTTGTTTAAGCAGATAGAGTTTTAAAATTTTTTTTTTTAAAAAACTCGAAATTGAAAAAAAAAACTTACAGTCAATGTGTGCCTTGTACTGTAACAAGATATGTCATAATAAAGGTTATCTTCAATGAATACTTCCTTATTTAGAACTGCACTATGGCATTTAAAATCTAATTAGCTTGTCCCTTTCTCCACAGATAGAAGCAAAAAAAGATAAAATAGCAACTGAGAAGAAAATCATACAATATAAACTGGTACAGAACTGGTAGAAATAAGAACTGTATATGCTCTGCTAACAGTGATTTCATACTGGACAGATCTAAGAGGTATAAAAAGACAAGCAAATCATGTAGTTTGAATTAATTATAGTAAAATTCCATTGAAGCAGAGAATCTTTGAAAGTGTACATTCAAAAATTAGAAGGAAAAAAAGCAAGAGGAACGAAGGAAAAAAGGGAGCAAGGAAATCATGACAAGTCTGAAGGGACAATTGGGAAGAACTGTCCTAGACAGAGGGAATGCAATTAGGAACGGTCCTCATCCATACTGCCTGCCAGGAACGAACAAGGAAACTACCCTGTCTGGGTTTGCTCTTGGTTGTACCTAGTAGATTTGCACTGAAAGGAGCCTAGGACTGAACCAGTACCTACACTTTGGGGTCCCTCAGAGGAGAAGGTGCCAGAAAAAGCTGCAAACCTGAGTTACTTCTGAATGAATCCTCAAGTTATTGCCTAAGCTCCTGTAGATTCAACAGGTGTAGACAGGAATCTCCAAAAACGTTCTTCAGAAGGCTCAAGTGGTACAGTTAGCTTTTTGTAAGCTATATAAAGAGCTTAAACAACTTTTAGAGACAATCACGGATTCCAGATGCTGTATGAGTAATATAATGGGTGTCGTGGTTTTAGGCTGATCCAGCAACTAAAACTCACACAGTCTCTCCTTCTCCAATAAAGTAGAGAGGAGAGAAAAAAAAACAACAAAAGGACTGAGGGTTGAGGCAAGAACAGAGGGAGCACCCACCAACCATGGTCCTGGGCAAAACAGGCAGCGCTTTTCTCAAAGCAAAACAGTTTATTAATGATTACTTAGAAGGACAAAGGGAAATAAAAACCGATTACTTGAGAGGACAGAAAGAAACAAAACCAGATCTTAAAACCGACACCTTCCCCCCCCCCCCTTCCTTTTCCTCCCGGCTCTACCTCCTCCCCCCAGCAGCACAGGGGGCAGGGACTGGGGGAGTGCAGGTCAGTTCATTCCGTGCTGTTACTGCTGCTTCTTTCTTAAAGGAGAAGGAGTCCTTACACCCTTTTCCCCTGCTCCAATGGATCCCCTACCCACGAGGAAAAATCCACGAATTTCTCCAACGTGAGTCCAGCCCACTGGAAACAATCCTTCCCCACAGATTGCTCTGGTGTGGGCTATACCACAGTCTCGGGTACTTAGGGAGCTGTAGCCACTCGCTCCGGCGTGGGTCGTCACGAAGACTCCAGATGCCTTTCTGCCTTGCCGTGCCCCCAACACGACCATCCTCGGGCTCAGGCATCTTCTCCCCACGGGCTGCGAGTGGGTCTCTGCTCCACCGAGGCCGTCCTGGTTGCAGGGGGGCCGCCTGCTATCTCACCATCAGCCGCAGGGGAAACTCGGCTCCGGCACACCTCCTCCCGCTCCATCCTCACTGACCTGCTGTCGATGCGGCTGTTTCTCTCAGATCTCAGTCCTCTCCAGGTGAACTCAGCCCAGTGGGCACCCTGGGAGTGGGGTGCCCCCGAGTTCCCCAGCTGGCTCCGCCGCCGCCATTCTCCGTGGGCGGCGCCGGCCCGACGCAGGCAGCCGCCCGGCCGGGAGCCAGGGAGCGGGGGCAGTGCCCTCCTCCCTTCTCTGCTCGATCCTGGGCGAAGCACCTTTTCTGGTTCCCTTGTCCTGACTTAAATAGGGCAATTCGCAGAGGCGCCCTATTGGCTCAACCCCGAGGGGGATGGCAGTCTGATCCGGTGGCCAGAACTAAGCCTAACCCGGATCCAAAACCGGGGAGGTCGCAGGGAGCAAAATCCCTCTCCTGCCACCAGAACCACCCCCCCCTCCACATCAAACCATGACAATGGGTGACAGAAAAACTGAAGAGGAGTATGTCTGAATTTCTACATGCCTCAGGAGCTTAGGTGCCTGCTTCAGGGCTGAGCCTTCAGCATCTGTGTCCACTGAGGATTTAGAATGATGAGAGTTCTTCAGAGGTGATACCAGGTTTTTTGTTGCTTACGTGGTTACAGTTCGAATGCAAACCACAGAACAAATAAGAAAATTTTGCTCTCTTCTGCTTTTCTAAGATGCAAAACTGCTTTCTTTAGACAAAAAGTGTTCTCAAGATGGATGGATCTAGTCTTTTAATGTGATGTAAAAATCTGATGTGAAAGACTCCATGATGACTTTTCTATTTATGACATCAGGTACAGTAAAGAATAAAAGCTGAAAGACATTTCAAGCGAGATTTCTTTAACTGACTGTTGCTTCTTTGTTTTTCTCAATAACTACTGCAAAACCAAATTGATGCCTGGGAAAGAAGGGATGTTTTCATTATAAATTTGGAGGCTCATCCTTTTAGTTACTAGAAGACATCACAACATACAAATGTATGTGCAACAAGTTGCTAGCATGAGCAAAAAGTTTTTTTTTTTTGTCATAGAACTTTGAACAACAAAAGTTGTGTCTCTTCAAGCTTTCCACATAATTTTCTAGTAGTATAAATACTATCATTGTCACTAGTATCAGTATTATCGTTTTATTACCCTAGTTACTGCGAGTCCAAGAGAGAAACTAGAACCCTTTGTGCTAGACGCTGTACAAAGAGCAAAAGAGCCTTTGTCCTTAAGAACTTATAATCTAAGTAGAACAGCAGAAGCAAGAGACAGAAACTAAAGACCCTACAGATAAATATGGGAACACAAGTACAATTGTGTGGACTATAAGTGACCAAGTACTTAAAAATGTTCAAGGAACCAACCAAGCTATTGAGAAATGTTTCGCCACAGTTCCTACATCCCCTGCCAGATCCAGAAACCAACAATGTCTAATTACAAGAGTTCCCACGCCACAGCCTACACATCTTTGTGCCTTAGTACCAGTGGAGAAAGGTAGTCTCCGCATTACTGTTGCATTAGAACCAAAGACAGTATATTTCTAAAGGTCCCCCAAGGGCTTCAGTCCTCTGGAGCTCATATCTAGGCTGGGTCCTTTTCATGGATACTG
Organism: Tauraco erythrolophus; assembly: GCF_009769465.1. Lineage (NCBI taxonomy): Eukaryota > Metazoa > Chordata > Aves > Musophagiformes > Musophagidae > Tauraco > Tauraco erythrolophus. The sequence goes on along the minus strand of NC_141465.1, from coordinate 115,580,469 downwards.
GGTCTGACTGTGAAGAAACACCTAGTCATCCTATCCTCCAATTTCAAGAGGGGAGCTATTACTGATACCTAATCATGGAGCTCAGGCAAAGCTCTGTCCTTCTTGGAGGGAATAATATGCTGTCAATGGCTTGCTAGAAGGCACCTGCTTTATATTTTGTATAGGTCCTCACAGAAGAAGCAGGTCATGATATATAGCCTCAGAACAGTTGTTGCATCCTCTAGTCCTGAGGTAGACCACCTTGAGTTTTCTGGACCTTGAATTTACCCACTTGGGATGGTGCCCCGGGAGATGGTCTCATATAACTAGCTAAGACTTTTTTCTCAGAGGGAAGCTGATCACTCAGCCGTAATCCCTCAAAACATTAACAACAACAACCCTGCTTTTTTTTTTTTTTTAGTATTCAAACTGTCTATGTACCATGCTATATTGGCAGCTTAATGGTAGCACAGTGCATGATGGCACAGTGAAAAGCCATGCAATAACCCAAAGGTTGTATCTTTGGAGAGCGATGAATAAGCTGCCACGAGCCAGCTGAGTACAGGTGGATCCATGCTGTCAGTATGAGCTATTCCCAACTCTGACCTTGAGTTTCTTTATTGGGAAAGTAATACAGCTTCTGTTACAGCTGAGTAGGAATAAAAAAAAAAGACATAAGCAGCATGGTCAATGGTTGGGGGATGGGGACAGGTGAGGAAGGAGAAGGTCAACTGAACTGTTTACATGACGGTATACATGTCACAAACCCTAACCAGTCAACACATTAGCCAGTTCATTACAAACCCAAATGTCTTTAAATTCATATGGTACTCATTGCTTATTCCATTGTACAAGAAATCTGTCTTCGAAAACAAGTGAATACACAGTCACTCAAAACAAATGAGTTTTCTTCAGGGATTTTATAGTTGCTATCAGTAATATGATATTTTATTTTCTATGGAAGAGATTCTTACGTACAAATTATTACTACCTTTAAGTCTAGGTGATCAACGTATCAAATTCTACTGCTGTCTCAGTGATTAAAACATATTGCAAACATTTTACTTGCACCAATGATTTTTAAAAATCGTATTTTGGATGTACAAATCCATGTATATTATGGTATGTTAGCAGGTATATAGTTTTTGAAACAAGCTAGAGCAAATGAAGTATTACTTGCTTCTCATAGAAAATTACACCTGTATGTAGCTACAAGAAACTACAGTTTATGAAGGTATATTTTCCTGAAAATATACAGTAAATATATATATGCAAAACTTGCAATGTTCTAGCAAGTTGAATGTTCTTAAACTAGTTTCACTTTCTAGCATGTCGTTCTTCTGTATATTTTTTTCTGCAAGAAAGATTTAATTTCATCACTAGCAACTTTTTTACTATATAAAGCGGGTATTTTCTTTTTTTTTTTTCTTTGTGAAAATGACTGAATTTTCCACTAATTTTGATTTAACTCACTAGTGTATACAGGAAAATAATTTGCAGTACATTATCTCAAATTCAGACACATAGCAGCTCAAGGGAGCAGAAGAGATTTGTTACACATAATACAAACTGGTAGTGAGCAGCACCTCTGAGTGGCTCCTTTCACAAAATATTTCACAATTAGCTACAGATCTTGGTTGCTTCATAATGACCATCAAAAAAACAGGGACAATGAATCTCAGAGATAACTTAAAAATGCCGATCTCCCCTTTTTTCATAGGTACAGAATTTTCACCAGCCCCGAGCAGCAGCTCCACAGGTAACTCCCAGGGACCTTTCAACTCCTATCAACAAACAGCTAAACATTTATTATTAACAGTTATTATTATGTCACCAACACAACAAACAGCTAAACATTTATTATTAACAGTTATTATTATTTCACCAACACTACGACTACCTGGAAGTCCAGACTGGCACACCATTTTTGTGCAAGAGATGGTTATTAAAGCGTCATCCCCTAGATTTCTGGTAACAACTTTTGCAAAAATACTTATACATACAAAATATTTATAATTATTTTTAGACATTGGTACAGCGATAGGATTGATGAGTCACAGAAGAAGGAATATTCTGCACAATAGAGGGCAGGAAGAATAATGAAGAGAGAAAAACAAAAGGAAAGATATGGATTACATAGCCCCACACTAAAGCAGGCTAGGTTGTTTTTTTTTCCTTAATTCAATCTCTACCCTGGCTAGTCTGCACCTATAATACCTTGATTATTATAAATCACTCATACAACACAAGTTTTGTGCCAGACACAAGCTCACTACAGTAGATACAAGGGTACAGTAGATACAAGGGGTTGGAAGAGATCAGAATGAGACCCTAACTGAAAAACATAAACAGTTTAAAGTGTTGTAGGTCATGCCAAAAAAGTTGCAGGAAGAGGTTATTCCACACATAAATGATAATCTAGATGAAGAGATTAATTTGATGTTCATAATTTCCTCATTTCTGCAGTAAATACTTCAATGATACACCTCAGTGTAAAACTAGTAATCCTAACTCCAGTTTCGTTAATCACAGTGTGTATCTCATATCTTTTTCCATTTGAGGGACCGTAGCCTTTCACAAACTGCCATCATCAGTTCAGTCCGGCAGCATGACTCTCCCTTGACATCGGCAGACATCAGAAGTATGAATCTACATGTCCATACGTGCTTCAAGTTGAGTTGGCTAAAAATTAAAACTCAATTCAGTTCTCCAAGGGCTAGGACGACATCAAGTCAGTAGACAGTATTGCTTTTACTGCTACTCCTGGATGTTTAGGATGCACTTTGCTATGCTGGTTGTAAAGGTGAGTTCAGTCTGGAGAGCTGGAATTGAACTCTCCCCTACCCATATGGGATGAGATGATTTGCCAAAAAATGGCAAGCTACATGGCATAATTCTTAGAGGAAAATGTTTATGGACAGTGTAATTCCTATTCCATATACAACCAATACTTCCACGCGTTTCAAACAAATACTTCCATGTGTAACACTGCTCGGATTTGCTAGCTCTTTCAAGTTGTGACTTGCTCTTTTGATCTCCAAGTCCCTTCTTGTCCAACAATTCCTGCACCACTTCCCTCATTTCCTACTTTTCCAATGCTTTCACTCATGCATATTTCCCCTAACTAAAATCCACTATAAATTAAAATCCCTTCCTCAATGGCTCATTTCCTAACCTCCATAAGGCAGACAAACTTCTCCACACCCATCATCTCAGTTTCCTATGCATTTCTTCCCAAGCCCTGTAAAACTCTGTCTTCCCCAAGCCCCTTATCTTGTCATTCTCTTCAGCTTCTAAAAGCCTGACTTTGTCCCCTTACATAATACACTTTCTCCTTTGTTGCCTGACAACCTTTTCATACTCCTTTCTCCTTTTCAGTTATCCCATTGGTATTCACTCCTCTCTGCCTTTCTGAACACCCTTGTTATAAAATTTGTCAGAAAACATATATTTATCATTTATCTTTCCAATCTGCAAGTCACTCTTCTTCTATGTCATGGGCAATTTCCCTCTTTACCTCCCAGATTCCTTTTTCTTCTCCCAGACCTCCTAATCCCATATTTCCCCAACCTCCTCCAGCATCCGCCTCCTGCTCCTTTTGTGCTCCCCACAAGTTCTGTCCTGCCCCGTCTCCTACCACACATCTCACGGCCTTCCACGAAAACTCCTCCCAGATTTGTAGCTCCTGGACTGACCTTGAACGTACCCTGCCCCGCCATGACCCCAAGTTCATGCCCCAGCAGAAGGCAAGACCCGGCCCGCCCGACTGTTTACCCCACTGTGTGGAGCTCCATGCGGGACGGAGGCGTCCTCCAGAGGAGCCGCCTGCTCCCTGTCCTGCCCTGCCCGGCCCTGCCGCGACGGGCCGCAGGGACCCTCCGCCCGCGAAAGACGGAGAGACACGGCTGCGACTGGGCGAACGGGGCAGCCGAGCGCCCTGCCCCTCCCAGCGCCGGGCCCCTGTCAGAGCTACGGAGCCGCTGCCGGTGGGGCGGCGGGGCCGCACCGGCCGCCTGTTGCCACGGGGAGGGCGGGAGCTGCGGCGGGACGCGCTCGCGGCCGCCGGCGGCCGGACGAGGAGAGACCTGGCGCCGCGGGAAGAGCCGCTTCTCCCCGGCCGCTGCGTGTCCGCGCGGCGGCGTGGGGAGGAGAGAGGGAGGGCACAGCTCCTTTCCCGCCCCCTGCTCGGCCTCTTCTTCTCCCTCCCCTTGTTCCTCCTTCCTTCCTCACCGCGCCGGCGAGGCTGGGAGAGCGGCGCCCGCCCCGCACCGGGGGCTGCCGCCCCGCCAGAAGGAGGGAAGGCGGCGCTGCCTGAGGGGAGGAAGCTGGATGAAGACTCGTGCCTCAGGGCGGGTCGGCCAGCCCCTCGGGCATGAAGGGGACCGCGGGGACTCTGCCCTGCCCTGCCCTGCCCTGCAGCCCCGCGGGGACATCAGGTAAACGCCCCGCACGCCCTCCCCCCTCAGCCGTGCGCGCCTCTCCCCTGTCCCGGCCCGCCGCAAGTGCCGGGAGAAGGCGAGTGCCATCTCAAAAGTTACCCGGCCGCCGCTTGCCGAGGGGCGAAGAGGAGGACGGCAGTCCTCGGTGTAGGGTGGCACATCGGTGTGTTGCAGGTCTCGGGAAACCCCGCTCAGTGCTCTAGAAACTCCGTCGGGTCCCTGAGGCTGTGCTTCTCCCGCCGGGGGCGAGGCGGGGAGGGGCGGAGAAGAGCAGCGTTCGTGCCGCCGGGATGCCCTGGCCGCGGCGCTGCGGCGCGGCAGCGTGCGAGTGGCGGGGCCCCGGAAAGTTTCCGGCGGGGACGAGGGGCTGAGAGAAGCGGGAGAGGGCCGGCGCGGGGGGTGAGCGTGGGGAGGGGGTGTAGAGGGTTTTGTTGGGAGCTGCGTACAACGCTGGAAGCGGCGGGTGCCGCGGCTTCCCTTGGAGTGGCGGGAGCGGTGCTGCTCGCGGTTCGCTGAACTTGTTCCACTTCTGCGTCCTCAGTTGCCGTTCGTTACGGAGAGGTAGGAATAAGTGTCCGTAGAGGTGTGATGTTGGCATCTTTAGTAGTCACCTTTTAGTCTTCTGTGAAACTTGCTTACCTCCTTCTGTCGGCTTAGGTATGTTTAGGAAAAGAAAACAAACGACAGAATCTTACCAGAAAGAAATGCATAGCAGTACACCTGAGACTCCAGTATGACTTGTGTTGTATGACACAATTGTAAATGCATTGCCGTTCTTTTTGGATCACACTTTGCTGGGGCTTTTTAACTAGAACATCTGTTGATTAAGTATAAACTTTTAATAAAATATGTCGATTATCATTAACATTATTAGAGATTAAATCCCACTTCAAATATTTCACAATTTTCTTCCCCCTTTGCTCATAGTTTATTATATAAAGAACAATAACTCATTTTCACATTTTTTATTAGATTTTCTAAAATCATTTAAGGAATAAAAAGTGAACAGGGCGCCTCACAGAGGTTCTAGGTACACTTGCTGCAAAGTGAAAAAAGAACATTAAACCATTTTAAAGAAAAACAAACAAACAAAATCTATACCTTCAAAAGCCCCCTTCCTTTCCAGCCCAAAGAAGTGTGCATTGCAGACTGGCCTGAGAGTGAAAAGATGTGAGTCATTTCAGGTAAGGTGAGGTCCCCTTCATAGTGAATGTTCTGCACTCATTCCATTGGTTAAATTGGAGAGAGTCTACCTTAAGAATTATGAGCTGCAGTTCTGTTTTGCTTCCAAATTTTCAAGTATCAAGGTAATCCCACAACGTTTGTTGCAAAAGTCAAAGGAAAAACTTAAATGTAATGAGCTCAGTTTCATTAGATCAGAAAAGTATGTGTAGGTTTTTCTTTTGCTTTTAATAATAAATTTGGAACAAAATTTAGGGGAATATTCAAAAGCAGATTAGACTGAGCAACATACATCCCTTCCTGCAGGTAATGCCTATTATTGTTCATTGGACATTGATGAGGCACTATACTTAAGGTCCTTTTCAGATAGAGATTTTTCTTAATAAACACAGTTATATACCCTAAGAAGGTCTATCACAGTTAATGACCCAATGCAGCTTAGAGACTACTTTATGTATGCTCATTTTTTTTTATTAATAGACTTTTATATTGCATTAAGCTGAATGAGGGCTGAGGAAAGAGAAGTATAGGCATGTAGGCATGTGTGAAACTTGAAATGCAAGCACACTTGAAGAAACAAAGCACACTAAAAGCACACTTTGGTGTGCTTTGTTTTTTAAATTTTTTTTGTTTGGTTTGGGGTTTTTTTCATTGTCAGCTTCAAATGTACCATGTAAAATGTACATGTAAAATGTAGCAATCGCTTTCATGCGAGTGGCAGATTTTATTATCTTTTTTCTATTGTAAAATATTCTGTAGTTCTTACTTCCTTAAAAAGATAGATACGACTGGGGAATTATAATTTTTCTTGACAGCATGACAGTTAAAACTTGGTTTGCATAGGAGTGAGCATGTGTAGTGCATTAAAAGGTGTCATTCTAAACTGTCATAGACTAACTTTTCAATGTATTTTTGCAAAAGTGAATATATCACTTGTGAAATGGCTGCTAGGATGTAACTAAGACGTAAGAAGGAATTAATGTAGTGAGGTAGGGTCTAGTTTAAGATTTTGAGTACAGATTTAATATTTAGATGCCTATGGATTTAGCGCTTGGTTCTGTAAACAGGTATGTGAGTTAATTTTCTTCATGTTGGCATCTCAGTTAAAGTCACAAAAGTACTGTTGGTGCAGCAGTGCTTAAGCTACGCAGAAGTGGAGTCTGGAATTTTGCCTTTTTGTAACATACTGAATCAAAATGCTTTGTTTGCGAATAAGCTTTCTGTTCTGACATGTCCAAATTGTATGTAGCTATTGCTATGAAAAACTGAGCTTGTGTTAAAAGTCAGGAGCTTAAACGGAACCGTGTGTCAAAGATAGGTGCTTTTACAGCATGTGAAATCTTAAGCAATGAAAATGACCAGGTGAAGCAAGGGAGGTGTATAAGTTGTCATTAAGGTATGGAAGTGGGGAAAGTTTGGTAAAAGGGACGAGAAGGACTTCAGGAACTGAGGGGTTTTTGGACATGAACTTTAGCCGTCAAAACTAAGTTACCAGCTTTTGAAGATAATGCATACCTTGGGGATTTGCAGTAGAAGTATACCTGGAGAAACAGTTGAGGGATTTGCTTTTACCTGAAAACTATGATTGCATATACGGCATTTTTCTTTAAAGCTTTCCCTTGAAGACTTCTCCTGAACCATGATAGGTTTAACAATGAGGTAGTAAATTTTCTGTCTCGTGTGGTTGGACTAGGTAAAATCATGGTGAAACTAGTTAACTGAGGGTAGTGTTTGTGTAGAAGCAAGAGCCTGATACGAAATGGACTAGTGACTAAAGAAAACTCCATCTTAGTTACAAGTTCAACACTCAGGCACTGAGGAGTGCATACTACAAATCTGTAGAAAGTGAGGGCTAGCTTTTGGGAAATAATTCCTTCTGGTGACCACAAGCAAGTAGCATTGTGCAGAATGGGCAGAGTGAGCTTTCACTTCGCATGCCCATTCTGGGTGTTTTTCTCTGTCTTCTGTTGTGTCTCCACTCAGTCTCCTCTTGACTGAAAGACTCCTGCTTCTTAAAGCTTTCCTTTTATGTCACCTTTTCTAGACCTCTGGTAGTTAATATTTTCTCCTGAACTCCTTCAGTTCTTCCACGTTCCTCAGGTAGAGTACCCTCTATAAAAAGGTAAGCTGTAACCTTACCAACAAGTAAACTGTAAAGGTTAGTTTATACTTCAAGGCAGTGTGTTGTCTTTTATACGAGAATATTATATTGCTGATCGCTTTTAGGACTCAGTAACTAACCACCGAAATACCATTTTGAAGAATTGCTACATATTATTTGTCCTTATCCAGTATTTTCTCAGTTGATTATTCTTAGCTAAACTATTTACCTTCTTGATTTGCATCTTTATTTTCTCCTAGATCATGGCTTCAGTTTAGCATGGTTATTCTGAATTTTAGTCCTGACTTGCTCTCGTTGGGCTAATGTCATGCTCAGATTTAACAAGTATATTCTGTCACTTAAGTTATTAAGAAAGCAACAAATATTATCTATCAGGACAGACTGGAGGAGCCCCTCTTAAGAAAGTCTTCCAGTTTGTCAATGGATTGGTAATAATGATTTTCTGAATATGGTATTGTAACCTGTTTTAAAATGAAATAAAATCAATGCGACAGGTTCCAGTCCATAGGCACTATGAGTGTATAAATATGGGTATTTTTGTCTTTTATCAACTATTATAAGGCCCAAATCAGGAGTAGTATGTATTTCTATTATAAACATTTAATTATGAAACATTGCAGCTTTCAAGGGAAGAAAGTGCTCTTGAGGCTTCTAGCTTAGAAATCCTTTTTAATACAGTAGCTTTCACTGAGCAACCAAATACTTCTTCCTGAATGTCAGGTCAAGATACTTCTGGGCAATGTACCTTGCAATCACGTCACGTATACTATTTGTAATTAAAATGCTGTCCACAAACCTCATGAAAATTACCAAGGTAATAAAAGTACTAGTTTTACTTTTTAGTTTCTGACAATTATTCATAGTAAGTGATTTTAGTCAGCAAATAATGGGGAATAGTATGTCAAATCATTGAGCTGTTTTGATGAAGTGCTATGTTTTGGATAATTTTTAAGGTCATGCAAGGTCAACATTTGTGCACATTTATGAAAATGTTAGAGGAAAACTACAAATACTGTTAAAACCCCCTGACTTTCCTAAGGGTGTGTGTCCCTGAAAATCTTAGCAATCTAAAGTCTCTTAACAAATTGTCATGATATTAAATTTTATGTTAAATTTACCTGCTTTCAGCTAATATATGGAGGTTTAGATTTAACAGATACTGAACATCTAATTATCTTTTTTTCCACTTCAGTGGAGAGACTCACCCTGATGTTCCAAATTAATATATTTGTCAATATTGGTGTTGATTTGTCGCATACCATGTGTCAGCCTCCGAAACTGAAGAATTACTTTTGTAAACTGCAACATATGTAAATCATATAAAAAGACCTAAATAAGTTACTTACCTGTTATTGTGCATTGAGCATTCACTACTTCTGAAGATGAACATTTATGATAAACAGTTATGAAAACTTCATCATTTCTTATGTATATAAACCTGGAGAGATGGCTTCTATTTGTTTTCTAAGAGTTGATCTATGGAATTTGGATTTTGTATAGTGAACACTATTACTTTATGTTATAAAAAATAACTGGAAAAAACATATTTTTCTATGTTCTAGAATAGTAGATAGGTTTTAGAATAGGACAGTTTGGAGGAAAAAGTTTCAAATTCAAGAAATTGTACAATGTGTACAAAACAAAAATATGCATTAATTTAAAAAATTACAAAATACCATATATATAAGTTAAACCCAGCAATTTATTTGATTTCAGAAACAAAGAAATTCTTTACATAAATATCTGACAGTTTTTCCAAAATAACATTTCTTTGTTAATGAGGAATTATAAACTAATTTGCAACATTATTTGTGAAACAATGTAATATATGAAAAATCATAGCATAATACTGCTTCCCTGGCTTGATTGCTTTAGACACAACACTTCTTCAGGCCATGAAGTTTTGCATGAAGGCTTTTGCTAGGAGATTTGAAGATGCCCATATTTTTTAGATATATTTTCCACAGATATGCATATGCACATAAATAAGAAGTACTCAGTCTTTTCCTGGTGCCAGCTTCAAAACCTGCAAGTATTTGAATCCATCACCAAGCAAAGAGAATCGAAATGGGAAGATCTGGCTGATTAAATTTTTTTTTTTCTGGAATCTCCCATTCCACTCAAAATCAAACTCCCCAAAATCATTTGAGAAAAAGGTTGTAGCCACTCTTGAGAAGAGTATGGTAGCAGCCATTGTGAAGTCTAGAGACAGCCTGCCACCTCCTCCTTGTTATTTGAGCTGACACTGAGTTCTGAAGCCTTCTGTTCTTTAGAAAGAAGGTTCAGTTTTTAGAAAACCATTTACTGTGTCTTGGCACTGGCCAGAGCCATCTCTTTGTCTGAAGTGCAAGGTATATTATTATTTCTCTTGGAGTATTCATCGTTGAAAGACTTGTGTTCTTCACAGACCTAGAAGGAAAATCAGGAGGTCTTCTCAGGATCTTTTCAGGTGTGTGAGGAGTTTACTAAGTCTTGTTGACAGTGGGATCTCCTTCTTCCCTTAGTTAACTGGCTGGCTAATGTGAGGTTATCCCAGGAAATTAATTGCTTTGGTCAGTGCAAGATGAGTCAAATTGGACAACCTTGTCAGTGTGAAGAACGCTCTCCTGTTCTTATCAGTCCATAAAATTCTTTGAGGCAATTATAGACACCCATATTATGATTCCACCAGATTCATGGTAGCGGCCTGAAACCAGTGGGCATTGGTGGGAAAAAACATTATGGTTGGGGAGTTACTTCTGGTATATATGATAGTGTCTGGTATGTGTACTGTATAGTAGCATACGTATTCCTGGTGCTTCATGGTCCAATTAATATTTTATAGTGAATTCAATCAGATGGCAGCTGCTTGAGCATTGAGTGATTATTCCTTCAGACATTAGGGCTTCCCTTTTCTGTCAGGTTAACCAAACTCATGATAGTATACTTCTTCACTTTTCCTAGCCAGTGAACATGTGGATGCTTACTGCATGGGTTGAGACTTGTCTGAATCAAGATAAAAGGTGTTCAGAGAAGCAGTTGCTTCGTTTCAATGTTTTAAGTTTCAGGGAGCCCAAAATGCATGCAAATTATTCTTATATCAACTTTGGGAATTGCTGATGAGAACTGACAACTCTTGATAGTACTATGTACTATGTGGACCAAAAAGCAAGGAGAACTGGGTCTCCTTTGTCAAGAAAGCATGATGTTTTGAATATGTTATATCACCAGTGAAATTAACTTTATATCAGTTAGCTTACCCAGTTCCTCTGACTCTCACAGATGAATTCAACAGAATTTCGAGTTCAGGGCTTTTTTGGTTTGGTGTTTGTTTGTGGGATTTTTTTTGGTTCATCTGCTTGTTTTTTTGTTTGTTTGGTTGTTTTATTTTGGTTGCTTGGTTTTGTTTTAAAAATTATATTTTGTCACAGATATTGGATACTCCATCCATAGAAGGAATTGGAGATCAGCCAGTCTGGAAATATTTAAAGCTAGTTGTCTGCAGTCAGGCTAATTCTTTAAAAAGGAGATTCTAAAATTTAAAGAAAAATTTTAATTGAAAAGGCTAGAAAAACATGAAACCAATTTTGTTGTTGAGCATACAACAGCTTTTCAAAAGAGCAGATGTTTGTATGTTTGCAAGTGGAATGAGCTAATGGAAATTGTGGAGGTTTTCCTCCATCCCAAGCAGTGTTATAAAGAAAGACTACAGTTAATTTTAATGTGTTCGTTTGAGAAACTTATTAATATATTCAAAATAGAGTTGAAGATTTTTTTTCTAAAAGAAAAGAAGGGTTAGTTTCTTTAGCAGTTCATCCTAGGCAAAAATTATTTACTTATTATGCATGTAGTTTACACTAGTAAGGTAGTCTACAGTAAAGCCTTAGTTTGGAGAAAGAAAGGTGAGAAATAATATAGTTTCTGTTCTTACCTGAAAGAATGGTGCAAGCTGTATGGAGAACTTCATATGATATTGCAACTAACTTTATCATTGCGATCATAAAAATATATACATCTTGTTTTAGCACAGCACTTGGTGCTTTGGCTTCAGCACCCAATTTCCTAAACAATTGAAGAGTTACGAAGAGCAGTTCTGGCATTCTGTGGAGAGAGAATACTTTTCCTTCAAGACTCTTTAATGTTTTTAATAAATGCTATATTTTAAAGTGAAAAATACATGCTGTAAGGGAGGTTCCACTTTTAACTGACAGAGCAGAACTAACTTGTACGTATTTATGAATTATTTGCTGATTTTATGATTCTTTACATTGTCACTAGCATCAGCAGGAAGGATGATGAGCATCTTTGTTCCAGTTATTCTATAATAGACAGGAAAAGTGAATGTTTAAAATAAGAAAAGCAGGAGACACTCTGAAAACGTCCTGAATCCCAGTGAAAGATGAATCTTAGCAGCTCCTACCCAATCCTCTACTGACTGTGAGAATTCAGTTCTTTTGGTGTTCTGGACTTTGCACACTCTTTTTCCATGCTGGGATTTGATCACTTTGGAGGATCAGTTCATTCTAACAAGACGCTATTTTTAGACACAAATTCCCTACAAATTCTCATTCCTTTGTCATGTTGTCATCTATTGCTTCCACTTGCTCTGGTTAAAGTTGTATTCTACAACGAGTGTTTTTGATTTTTGCTGCTGTTTTCTTCCTCCTCCATCACATATCTACAATGAGTGTGTGCTTTTAAAGAGCTGCTTTAAAATTTAAAGGAGTGGGCTTTCCAAGTTGCTTATACCAAACCTGATTGATGTCTCCTTTTCTAGCAGTGAGAGGGTACTTATGTATATTCCTAGTCTATTTGTCAAAAGCTTCAGCATACCCACCTATTCCTTGATATATGATATGACATAACCAGTTCTGGCATAGTGTTTGGGTTTTATCTCTTAACATAAATAAAGAACACATGCGAGAGAACTATCAATAAATTTCCTCAGTTATTAAAATATTTATTACCAAGAACTCTCAAAGAGCCCAAGTTGTAGGAGAGAAGATTCTCTCAAAGGCAAATAGTTACTTAAAAACCTGCGAAGGGAGAGTGGGAATAAATGGTTATTTCTTCCCCAGATGAGACAGATTACCAGTGAGGTGTTGGCATAAGAGATACTGGAACATAAGCTGTTCAATGAACTCATAAATTATTTGAAGAAGAAAGCTAGTAGAAAGGTAAGAGGTTTAGCTGAATTAAACAAGGTAGCTGCTACTAAAATAGCAGCATTATTTTCTGGGCATGTAACTTTCATTTTCAATAGATGCTAAGTAGCTTCTCAAAAGGTCTTTGCTTTAGCCCTGGCCTTCAGTCATCTCTTTTGGAATATTCTTGGATCCTCTAAGAGCAGTATTGGAATTACTGAATATAGCTTTCTGAAAATGTGAGTTCACAGCTCAGTGGTGATCAGAATAGTGAATGAAGAGTTACAAATTAGTAGAAAAGGAACAAAGAGAAATATAAAAAAATACGTGTGCTGGTCGATGAGAAGCTCAACATGAGCCGGCAATGTGCACTGGCAGCCCAGAAAGCCAACCGTGTCCCGGGCTGCATCAAAAGAAGCGTGGCCAGCAGGTTGAGGGAGGTGATTCTGCCCCACTACTCTGCTCTTGTGAGACCCCACCTGGAATACTGCGTTCAGCTCTGGAGTCCCCAACACAAGGACATGGAGCTGCTGAAGCGAGTCCAGAGGAGGGCCACGAAGATGATCTGAGGGCTGGAGTATCTCTTCTGAAGACAGGCTGAGAGAGTTGGGGCGGTTCAACCTGAAGAGAAGGCTCCCAGGTGATCTTACAGCAGCCTTCCAGTACTTAAAGGGGGCCTACAGGAAAGCTGAGAGGGACTTTTTACAAGGGCATGGAGTGATAAGACAAGGGGTAATGGATTTAAACTGAAAGAGGGGAGATTTAGATTAGATATAAGGAAGAAATTTTTCACTCAGAGGGTGATGAGGCACTGGTACAGGCTGCTCAGAGAAGTTGTGGATGCCCCATCCCTGGGAGTGTTCAAGGCCAGGTTGTATGAGGCTTTGAGCATCCTGGTGTAGTGGAGGGTGTCCCTGCCCATGGCAAGGGGATTGGAACTACATGATCTTTGAGGTTCCTTCCGATGATTTTTGAGGTTCCTTCCAACCCTAACCATTCTATGATTCTAATTCTATATACGTAATGGAATAAATGGATATGTTTCTGTTAATTTTGAATACCATAGGCAGTTACAGTTATTCAGTCTCAGAAAAAGATACGAGTTTATAAACAATTCGGGGAATGGCAGAAGACATGTCAAGGAGATGCTATGCCTTCTTCAACAGATGATCAAACATTACAGTTCTTCAGCTTGTAAAAGAGGTGCTAAAAGGTAATGTGACAGAAGTCAATTACATTGAGTGGCATGAAAAAAGTAGAAGATAGGCTCATTATTCACCATTTTTCATTGTGTGATAACAGTCAGTGAAATTATCAGTCAGCAATAAAATAAAACAAGTTACTGAGCAATTAAGCTGTTAAATTCATTGCCACAGGATATGATAGCAGGCACATATATAACGAACCTCAAAGCAGAGTATTCAGGTTGATGGACTGTGAGTTCACTGACAGCCACCAAGTGGAGATGATCTGAAGGCAGTTTCTGGGCTAGGAGGTCTCTTAGTCAGTCTCATGTGCAGAGAGGTAGAAAAACATGCCAATGATGGAAGTGTCAGTCCTTGACCTGTTTCTTACATTTTTTTTTTCATAAGCATCCTTTATATCAGAAACAAGATAGTGCCTCGATATACAAAATCTGGCCACCATCATGTTCAGCTGTATGCTGTAAATGCTGTGTTCAGCTGCCAGTGGAAATCCGTCTCAAAGGAATGTGTTCAGATAGCCTTCTACTGGAGTCTAATTAAATTATCTTGTCAAATGTAGTGTTTTAATTCAAGAGCAGTCAATGCTTTCTTCTTGTTCAGTCTCTGTAGAGAAAGTTACAGAACAAAATTTAGATGGTCTGAATTACTTATTACTGCTTTGAACTAAAATATCATTAATAGTCATGATGCTAAGTTGTGGTACTTCTTGGTGTAGATACCACTAAAAAAGGCAAAAAAGTGCTGCGGTTTGTGGGATAAGTATCATTTATCATCATTGCTTTTTCAAGGATGGAATTGCTTGGACATTACAGTCAAGTTTTGCAAATTTACCCAAGATATCAATACGGACGGGCTTTTGCTGTTCAGAAGATTATTTCAGGTTAAGCACTGTAGGTGGGCTTCAGTTGTTGACGCAACTCAACATTGCATTGAAATCTAGGACAATACTGTGGTATTGCACAGGTCTCTGTTAATTCTAATGCAAGGGCATACATTAAGAAATTGAAAACGCAATTAAAGATACTACATGTTAAAGAGTATAGTTGGTTTCATGTTAATATTGAATGTTGTATGTTTAGGATTATAGCAAACGAAATCTTGAATTTTAACTTCCCAAAAGAAAGGCAAAAGTCGACTTTACTCAGACCAGCAGAGAAACTCCCCCACCTCCCAACCCCTAACTAAAATAGCAAGGCTTCAAGGAAAAGCATAAATTTGGGGGAAAAGGTCTTTTTTATCTTCTTTAATAATACCCGTTTGTTAGCATATGCTGTCTTAATAGCAAATTTGATTGATGGCTGAGAGCAAAACAGCAGTCTCATCAGACCTGCCTTTTTAGGGGAAGTCATTATATTTCTTCTGAAGTTCCTGCGCTAACCCATGAACATGGGTTATTGGGTTCTTAATACTATATGATTATGATGTATATATGTTCTGCTCTTTGTCCAGCTTGCACCTACCCTTCTAATTCTTATTTAGAGATTCTTTTCATGAGAATAGGAAGAGATCATATTTTTTTGAAACACTAGCCTTTGAGCAATAAAGGAAGTATTGTCATGGTTTAGGCCACCCTGGCAACTGAACTCCACACAGCTGCTTGCTCACCCTCCCCTACCCCCTGGGGATGAGGAAGGGAATTAAAGGAGAAAAGGAAAGGAGAACCGTGGGTTGAGATAAGAACAATTTACTACTAATAATAATAATATGAATATATACAGATATGTGCAATGATAAATATTTACAAACAAGTGATGTACAGTGTAATTGCTCACCACCCCTTGACGGAGGTCCGTCTTGTCTCGAATTAATGAACCTGAAACAGAAAAGTCCTGATACCACAGTCCCAGACGAGCAAGAGGCCTGAAAATAGAGAGCGAGACAGAGAGAGCACTCTGAGAGTCCGAAAGTGAGAGTCCCGGAAGAGCAAAGGCCCTTCTTTCTGGCTGTCCCTCACTTTTATACTGGGCATGACGCTGCATGATATGGAATACTAATTGGCCAGTTTGGTCCTCGATCCTAAGTCTAAGTACAAATCATAAGGAGAGTCGTGGACCCCCCATCCTGGCTGTGCTCCCCCCCATCCTGTTGTGCTCCTGCACACTGGCAAGAACACGGTAGCTGAAAAGTCCTTGGGGCCTCAGTGCCAACTACAAACATCAGTGCGCTGTCAGCGTTCTTCTCAGAGCAAGTCTCAGACTAAAATCAAAACACGGAGCTCTTCTAGCTGCTAAAAAGAAGAGCTTACTCTGTCCCAGCTGAAACCAGGACAAGTATGTATAGATGATAAGGGAATTTTCACTCTCATCACTTTCTTCCCATGAGACAAATGAAATATCCGTACTACAAGAAAACATACCTCTCTACCCTTAAGTATGGTTCTCTGTATCTCTATTACCTTCTGGTTAAACTCAGTGGTTACTGAACTGTTCTCACTTTTGGGATTATCTTCTCTTCTGCTAATCTAAGACACATTTTCTTGGAACTGTTAACTGTCATTATAAAATGTCTTTTACACAACACTTACTGAATTCTTTGGAATATTTTGAAAGTATGTGTAAGTTATGGCAATTTTTTTCTGGGTCTGAATTCATCGTTTTGGTGAGAGTTTTTTTTGTGTCTGAATGATAGGTTAACTTGCAGCAAGTTCAGTCAGTAACCCAAAACCAGCATCTAGTGTTATTGTTTTCTCAAATATGCTAATAACAAATCCATTCAGTCCCCTCTTCCAACAAAAAATGCAAGTGTGCCTAAGCACGCCAGTAAATTCTTGTCTCAGGTTGCTTATATACTTGACTCTGCGCATATGTCTTTGAGCGTGCCAGACTTTTATCTGTGGTGAATGCAAAACTGATTGAAGACCTTATACTGCGAGATAATAATTTTTGGACATCCATGGTGATTCTTGTGTTTTCTTTAGTCCTATCATCAAGCTGGTGAACAAGTGCAGAAAATTTTTCTCATTTTTTCAGCCCATATTTCCAGCACACGTTTGCTGCATCCACTCTGCTGGCAGGCTTACTTCAAGGTCCATGCCTATCCAGAAATCAGCTCTTCATGCAAATATCCAAGATTGAGGCCACCTGTTAAATCTGCTTCTCATTTATCCATCATTAGGGTTTATTGATTGTACTGCCATTTTCAGGTATAATCTCTGACTCGAGATCAGCGTCTTTACCATGAGTACTGTAGCTTCCAGCTCACTGTGTAAATGATCAGCATGGACTCAAAAAGTCTTTTTGAATAGTGTGCAGAAAATCGTAATTAATGGCAAAAGTGAATAGACTAAAATAATTTTTATGGCTGCATACAAAATCCTGTTTTCATTTAAATTGCAGCTCCATGATGTTTTGGAATACCTAATGGAGCTATAGGAATACAGCTTTGGATGAGTTTTAGCTTTCCTAACCTGAGCAACCATGGATCAGATTAGGAAAGCTAAAGCCCTGACAGAATTCAGTTTGGCCAGGGACATCAAGGGCAACAAGAAAAGTTTCTATAGGCATGTCAGTGATAAAAGGAAGACTAAGGAAAATGTGAGTCCTGTCTGGAAGGAAAGATATGGAGAAGGCTGAGGTACTCAGTGACTTTTTTGCCTCTGTCTTCATTGGCAAGTGCCATAAGCACACCACCCAAGTGACAGAAGGCAAAGGCAGGGACAGGGAGAATTAATAACTGCGCATTGTAAGAGAAGATCAGGTTCAACACCATCTAAGGAACCTGAAGGTGCAGAAGTCCATGGTACCTGATGAGATGCATCCACGGGTCCTGAGGGAGCTGGCAGATGAAGTTGCTAAACCATTATTGATTTTATTTGAGAAGTTGTGGCAGTCGGGTGAAGTTCCTGGTGAATGGAAAATGGGGCAACATAGCCCCCATCTTTAAAAAGGGAAAAAGGAATACCTGGGGAACTACAGGCCAGTCAGTCTCACCTCTATGCCTGGCAAGGTCATGGAGAAGACCCTTCTGGCAGCTATGCTAAGGCAGATGAGAAAAAAAGGAGGTGATTGGTGACAGCCATCATGGCTTCACTAAAGGACATATCGTGCCTGACAAATTTGTTGGCCTTCTACAGTGGGATTACAGCGTTTGTGGAAAAGGGAAGAGCGACTGACATCATCTACCTGGACTTGTCCAAAGCGTTTGACACTGTCCCACATGACATCCTTGTCTCTAAATTGGAGAGACATGGTTTTGATGGATGGACCACTCAGTGGATAAGGAATGACCTGAATGGTCACACTCAAAGAGTTGCAGTCAACGGTTCAATGTCCAAGTGGAGGCCAGTGACGAGTGGCATTCCTCAGGGGTGGGTGTTGGGTCCAGTGCTGTTTGACATAGAATCATAGAATGGTTAGAGTTGGAAGGGACCTTAAAGATCATCTAGTTCCAACCCCCCTGCCATGGGCAGGGAAACCCTCCACTACACCAGGTTGCCCAAAGCCTCGTCCAACCTGGCCTTGAACACTGCCAGGGATGGGGCATCCACAACTTCTCTGGGCAACCTGTTCCACTGCCTCACCACTCTCAGAGTGAAAAATTTCTTTCTTATATCTAACGTAAATCTGCCCTCTTTCAGTTTAAAGCCATTGCCCCTTGTCCTATCACTACACACCCTTGTAAAAAGTCCCTCTCCAGCTTTCCTGTAGGCCCCCTTTAGGTACTGGAAGGCTGCTATAAGATCACCCCGGAGCCTTCTCTTCTCCAGGCTGAACAGTCCCAAGTCTCTCAGCCTGTCTTCATAGCAGAGGTGCTCCAGCCCTCGGATCATCTTCGTGGCCCTCCTCTGGACTCGTTCCAGTAGCTCCATGTCCTTCTTGTGTTGGGGACTCCAGAGCTGAACACAGTATTCCAGGTGGGGTCTCACGAGAGCAGAGTAGAGGGGCAGAATCACTTCCCTCGACCTGCTGGCCACGCTCCTTTTGATGCAGCCCGGGATACGGTTGGCTTTCTGGGCTGCCAGTGCACATCGCTGGCTCATGTTGAGCTTCTCATCCACCAGCACTCCCAAGTCCTTTTCCTCAGGGCTGCTCTCAATCCATTCTCCGCCCAGCCTGTACTTGTGTTTGGGATTGCCCCGACCCACATGCAGGACCTTGCACTTGGCCTTGTTGAACTTCATGAGGTTCTCACAGGCCCATCTCTCCAGCCTGTCAAGGTCCCTCTGGATGGCATCCCTTCCCTCCAGTGTGTCCACAACACCACACAACTTGGTGTCATCTGCAATCATCATTCATTCTGTTCATTTTTTTAAAATAGCTTCTTAATGCAGACATTATTCTAAAGGTGATGCTGGCATGTCTTTCCCTCTTGTTAGTTTTAGATATAAACTCATGTAGCATTAAGTACATGAATTATGTTTTTTCACAATCTAGGTCTTCAATGAGAAAAAAAATCATAAGATAAAATTGAGATGCTTCAGGCTTTATTACAGGAAAGGAATTGGTACTTCATGAGGAATAAGGATAACTGGTGATATCTTCAATAGTCAAGATTAAGGAAACAGAGTGATTTCAATGGAAAGAAAAGATTATCTTTTTTTCTTGTAAAACAATCTTATACTATATCATTATTCTCTAGAATCAGTTGACTGGAACAAGTAAGAATCTTAAACTGAAACTGTGTGTTGATAATAGGAAGAACACAATGCTGGTATGTAAAAATGTCTGAAAGATACTCAAAGCAATTTCATTTATCTCATACTCATCACCAGTATTAAAATCATAATAATTTTCTGATAACAGTTCTGGGAAATGGCAATACTCTTGTGGTAGGTAAAACAAGTCTTCTTTAACATGCAAGGAACGTCTTTGTATCTCTACTAAGTGTACAGTATGTCCCAAAAGAGTGTGGGATCATACAGTAGCCTGTATATCATTGGAGATAATCATATTAGGAGTTAGGGAAAGCTACCTGCATAGAGGTGTGTGCAGATATATGGAGGTGCTTGAGGTTCAGCAGCTATTGTGGAAATTGCTGTGAGTGTGCTGCTGTGGCTGTTAGACACGGCAAGCGCAATGCCATGGGAAGATGCACGCTAACATGCTGCACCAGCACGCTATTAAACGTGGCGTTATTCAAAGAGGACTCTTGAAACAGTTTATAAAATCATAAAACTAATTAAATAACTAAAATAGAGTCAGATATTTCTGAACAATGTATTTGTCAATATCCTTTAAACTTTCATGTTACATGTTATCTATCTGTGCTGATAACTACTTTAAATTCAAGAACTGCCTTGTAGTGAGAAAGGCTTGGGTTATTATGAAAAATTTAGTAAGAGATTCTAAAACTAGAATTTGAGTTGGTAGTACAGCAGCTGTAAACAGAAAAGTTTAAATTTCTTATTTCTTTTTCCTGCATTATGTTTAGGATTTTAGTATAAGTAATTGTGAACTGTTGTGGTTTACTCCCACCGACACCTAAGCCTCGTGTGGTCTCTTGCTCACTCCTCCCCCTGGCAAGTGAGGTGGAGAGGAGAAAAATGTAACAAAAGCCCTGAGGGTCAAGATAAGGACAAGGAGGGATCACCCACCAACCATGGCCCCGGGAAAAACAGACTGTGCTTGTGGACAAATCAGTTTAATTGTTCAACATTTACTTGAGAGGATAACAAGAAACAAAGCTAGTTCTTAAAAAAACACTTCCCCCCACCCCATCCCACTGGGGAATGTGGAATGAGGGTGTTGCAGGCCAGTTCATAACATTTTGTTTCTGCTGCTCCTTTCTTAAAGTAGGGAAGACTCCTTAGACTCTTTCCCCTGCTCCAGTGGATCCTTTCCTCTTGAGGCACAATCCACAGACTTCTCCAATGTGAGTCCTTCCCACAGGATGCAATTCTTACCCATCAGATTGCTCCAGCATGGGCTTTTCCCACAGAGTGACAGCTTCTTAGGGTGCAGCCATCTGCTCTCACATGGGGTCCTCCATGGACTTCAGATATGTCTCCGCTTCGTCATCAGTCTCTTGCAGCGTGGGGTCCTTCTGACTAAGACAATCTACAACCTCTCTTAGGCACAGGCATCTCTGCTCCAGCGTGGGGTTCTGGGGTTCTCCGCGGGCTGTGGGTGGGTCTCTGCTCCACTGTTTCTCTCGTAGGCTGCAGGGGGCCCACCTGCCATCTCACCATGGGCTACAGGGGAATCTCAGCTCTGGCACACCTCCTCACACTCCATCTTCACTGACCTCAGTGTCTGCGTAGCTATTTCTCTCAGATCTCAGTCCTCTCTCCACTGCAGTCATGCTGGGCCTGATGGGCCCAACGAACCTCAGCAGTCCCAACAGGACAAACTGCCCAGCGGGTGCCCCAGGAGCAGGGTGCTTCCGAGCTCTCCGAGTTGCACCGCCGCAGGCATCTCCAGTTGAGTGGCAGCGGCCCAGTGCAGGCAGCTGCCCGCACGGGAGGCCGGGAGGAGCCAACCCCTCACCTCCTCCGTCCCTTCACTGTAGGTCCAGCCCACTTCCAGCTCCTTTGTTCCCTTCTTAAATATGGCATTCACAGAGGTGCTGATTGTCTCAGCCCTGGCCAGAGGGGAGGGAGTTGGACCTGGCCAGAGACTGGTCCGACTGGTTTTTGGAGCCTGGGAAGCTTTTCACGTCTCCTTATAGGAGATATCTCTGCAGCCTCTCCCCTGTTGCCAAAACCCCACCACATAAACCCAGCACAGTAATGTTTCCAAAAAATCTATGGGGATCAAATGTTTAATTGACTAATGATGACTCTCTATGAAAATGACATTTATGACTCTTGTAAATGTTACAAAGTGCTCAGATGCTAACACAACAGAAAATATTACAGTGGGAGTAGTGGAAATGTCATTGTCTCCAAGGAAAAGCAGAATTTCATTTCCTGTAGATAGACACAGGTGAGCTCACCTCTACAAACTGAGCAGAAGAATGACTTCTGTTTCACAGTAATTGAGTCTTATAATATTCACCTATTCAGTCAAGATCTGAAATGAAGTGATTTTAGTAATACTGCAGGTTAATACTGAGGTGGTAGTTCATGTGGTCAGTGTTGACTTGTTATCTAAGCAAGATAATTTTTATAGATTTCCAGTTTTTAAGTAGTACCATTACACTTTGCTCAGTAGCATTGAAATTTCAGTAATTGTCGCTACTCATTATAAAATCATGTAAATCAACAAGCTTCTGTTCCAAACCCTTTCAGTTCTTAAGGAAAGTAGAAACTTTTCTGAGCTTCCAATAATTGGTAGTAGCAAGTACTTTCAATCTACTCCTGTGAAATACTGGACATCCGACTCCTTTCTGATGGGACACTCCTGTTGCTCTCTCTTCAGGGATAAAACATTTTATTAGCTTTTGCTTATGTAATGCTAAAATGACTGTCATTGCCTTTATGACTTCTCTGTTATTTTTATGTCTTTTTTGCTTGGTAATTTTAAAACTTGATTAATAAAAACTGTTATTGTCTCCTCATGTGAGTTATCATCAGTCATCATCCATACCTATGCAACACAGCCTTATATCACTTGAGTCAGTGGAGATACTGATGGCATTAGTAGGTTGTCCTTCCCACTGTGTATGTTGTTACTAGGGCATTGAAACATAATTTTCCATGGCAGTCGGCTATTGTATAAAACACTTCAAGATTTGAGAATTTCGAGTTGAATTTCAGATTGTATGTGGGTATGTGCCTTTCCATCTAGCTGTTTAATCTTCCTTTTTTTATATATATTTCTGCCTGTTTCTCCATCTATTGTCCTATTTCCTTATATGCAGTTGTACCTTGCCAGTGTGCTTTACCACTGCAGATTGTTTCCATCTTCTTCATCCTTTCTCAGTCCCTTCCTTTTGTTTTCTTCTTTCATCCTATTTCTTGGTTTTTCTTTTGCATGTTATTCCCCTGACTTCATGTCTCTTATCTCTCATAAAAACATCTTATCACTTCTCTTTAGATAACTTTTTATTTCCATTCATTGCCTGAGCATAGGCCAATGGAATTTTGAAAGCCCAGTGAAAAGCTGTCTGGCCTCATTTCATAGCAAAATTCCATAGTGAGCTCCAATAACTGGAAGGAGAAACTGCAGAGGAAGTTTTGCTTAGCGTAGAGGAAGGTTTCTGGTTAAGCAGTTTCAGGAGGTCATCACAAGTTAGTTTTAAGTAAAACAGAGATAAAATATATTGTTATATGAGTTTTCTTGAGCTTTGACTTATTGAAGAGTCTTTAGTGTAGTTAGTATTCTGTAGGAAATTAATACATAGTCTTTCTCATCACAGGTGTCATAAGAGACCATGAGGTTTGCTTCAATGAATTTGATAGTTCTAAACTTTATATGTCTTCTCTATCATCATTACTGAATGATGGTCTGTCCCACTAAAGAGCTGTTTGGACTTTTTCCATTACAGAAGTGTCTGTTTACAGGCAAGAAAACATTCTACTCACTAGTGCTTCTTTCCAGAATTAAACAAATACAATTAAAGCTGTGGTTCTGGTGACTTACTGTTCCTGAATAGTTCACTTCTGCCAATAGAAGTAAATACTCAAATAAGACGTGACACTAATTCATGCCATTAGGAGTGCCTCACGTCTCTCAGAATATTTGCCTTACATTTTAGTAGCAAATCTAACATAGATTTGATGTAAATACAGAGAATACATAGCAATATGTTACTGAGATGTTGTGCTCTGGTTATGTGTCTAATTTTATAATAAAATCATAATATTCTAACTTCTGTAAGTAACAGACTAAACAGGGCCCATTTTCCAAGTGGATAAATCTAATAGCTTACTTAGTGACAGGAGACTCTTCCCATGCCATGTGTAACCTTTTGTTCACTGGCAGAAGGTATAGCGTTACTTAGAAGTGTCAGATTATATTGCAGTCACATAAGAATCCAATTATCTTTTTTTAACTTTTGCTACCCTTCTTTTTTATCACCAGCCATGCTAAAATTGAAATGAGAATTCACAGACTTACTTCAGCAGATAGGTGGCAGAATGAACGTTTTTATAACTGGAATAAAAGCTTTTGTGTTTTATCACGGTCCTTCCTATTATCTTTAGCAAGGTATGGCAGAATGGAATCCTGTAATATAGTAAACATTACCTCTGAAGAAGCTTCAAGGAACAACTCCCTTTTTGTTATATGTGTGTGTATATATGTATAAATTCATATATATATAAACAGACACATTTTTTAATATTTTGTTTACATATTTGCTTCTCAGCTAGACTTGCTGATACAAGTATGTAACATTTCCTGGCTACACAAATCACTTTTTCACATTTATATCAAACTTGGGTTGATAGTAACATTAAGGTCACAGTGGTTTTGTAGCTTAACCATGAAAACACCTTATACAAAACTGTGTGGTGTCAAAGCAGCTTGACCCTTGCAAGTAATCACTAATCAAAAGCAATCCTAGCAGGTGGTTCAAATATTTCAGCTGAACAAAAACACCCTGTCTTTGTTTTTCTTTATAAGTAACAAACAAGGTCACAGTAACTGGCCAAGGGGAGAACATTTACCAAACTTTTCAGGTCTAAACTTTTCCCTTATATTGCTGCAAGCTGAAAATGTTAGAGTAGTTTTTAATTATCTTTTTCTTCCCCACTCCAGAAATATCCCCTTACTCCATATTCACTGTAGATTTCCATGAGTGCTACTCTAAGTAGTTTGGAATGACCTACTGCCATCCAAAACAATTGATTAGTCCTACTCCTGAATTCTTCCAAAGAATCTGTGTGGGACAATAACAGGGAAAAGGCTGTGGATCATTCTGCGATGGTTCTGTGCTTGAAGACCAGGTTCGAGAACATCTGAGGAACTTGAAGGTGCACAAGTCCATGGGACCTGATGAGATCCATCCGCGGGTCCTGAAGGAACTGGCGGATGAAGTTGCCAAGCCACTGGCTATTGTATTCGAGAAGTCGTGGCGGTCTGGCGAGGTCCCCGATGACTGGAAGAGAGGGAACATAACCCCCATTTTTAAAAAGGGCAACAAGGAGGACCCGGGCAACTACAGACCGGTCAGCCTCACCTCTGTGCCTGGCAAGGTCATGGAGCAGATTCTCCTGGGAACCATGCTAAGGCACATGGAGAGCAAGGAGGTGGTGGGTGACAGCCAACATGGCTTCACCAAAGGCAGATCGTGCCTGACCAACTTGGTGGCCTTTTACGATGGGGTGACAGCATTGGTGGACAAGGGTCGACCAATGGATGTCATCTACCTGGACTTGTGCAAAGCTTTTGACACTGTCCCGCACGACATTCTTCTCTCTAAATTAGAGAGTCATGGGTTTGATGGATGGACCACTCGGTGGATAAGGAATTGGCTCAATGGCCGCACTCAGAGAGTAGTGGTCAACGGCTCAATGTCCAAGTGGAGACCGGTCACAAGTGGCGTCCCTCAGGGGTCCGTGTTGGGCCCGGCCCTCTTCAACATCTTTGTCGGTGACGTGGACAGTGGCATGGAGTGCACCCTCAGCAAGTTCGCCGATGACACCAAGCTGTGTGGTGCCGTCGACACGCTGGAAGGGAGGGATGCCATCCAGAGGGACCTCGACAGGCTGGAGAGGTGGGCCCGTACCAACCTCATGAAGTTTAACCAGGCCAAATGCAAGGTCCTACATCTGGGTCGTGGCAATCCCAGGCATAAATACAGACTGGGTGGTGATTGGATCGAGAGCAGCCCTGAGGAGAAGGACTTGGGAGTACTGGTGGACGAGAAGCTCAATATGAGCCGGCAATGTGCTCTTGCGGCCCAGAAGGCCAACCGCGTCCTGGGCTGCATCAAGAGGAGCGTGGCCAGCAGGTCGAGGGAGGTGATTCTCCCCCTCTACTCTGCCCTCGTGAGACCTCACTTGGAGTATTGCGTCCAGTTCTGGAGTCCCCAACATAAGAAGGACATGGACCAGTTGGAGAGGGTCCAGAGGAGGGCCACGAAGATGATAAGAGGGCTGGAGCACCTTTCCTATGAGGACAGGCTGAAAGAGTTGGGGCTGTTCAGCCTGGAGAAGAGGAGGCTCCGGGGTGACCTTATAGCGGTCTTCCAGTACCTCAAGGGGGCCTACAAGAAAGATGGGGAGAGGCTGTTCAGGAGGGCCAGTTGTGATAGGACAAGGGGTAATGGTTTTAAAATAGAGGGAGGTAGGTTCAGGTTGGATATTAGGAAAAAATTTTTTACTATGAGAGTGGTAGAACACTGGAACAGGTTGCCCAGAGAGGTGGTGGATGCTCCATCCCTGGAGACGTTCAAGGCCAGGTTGGACAAGGCCCTGAGCAACCTGATCTAGTTGGAGATATCCCTGTTCCTTGCAGGGGGGTTGGACTAGATGACCTTTGAAGGTCCCTTCCAGCCCTAACCATTCTATGATTCTATGATTCTATGGTTATCTAGTTCCAGCCACTGTCTTCTGAAGACTTATGGCCTCTCCTTTGGCGTGAGATTACATTTACCACTGTGAGAGGAAGTGGGCTCTTCAGTCCTTTGAAAATTGGCCCACTGAAAATGCGCTGCCACCAGAAGGGCTTCTCCAGTACAGTGTTTGTTCCTTGGTTTCTGTCCTAAGGATCCTGAGAAAAGAAAGCATCGGAAGTGGATTGGCCTGCTATTGATGATACATTGAGTTCATCCTATGGCCTGACACTGAAAGTTCTCTGGAAAAGAGGGTAGCTGAGAGAAGGCTAAGTATCAAGTGAATTATGCTCATGCACTGCTAATGGGCAAGCACCCTTTACAAGAAGTTGTAAAAGCAGATATCTCACATACATTGCATAGGTAAAAGGACAAATTCTTTGTTGAGTTCACTAAAAGTCACAGTCTTATAACAAATCTTACATATATGTTAATGATAGATGTTTGGAATATTGATATTCTTTAAATACATCACACCTGCTTAAAGTATTATGAGAAGTATTTGGTACAGGATACATACATCGGTAATAATGGACACAATAAACATTAGCAGATGTCAAGCACAAGTTAAATGCTGTGGAAGATGTCCTTCTGAGAGGGCAATACATGATCTTTGCAAATACATCACATGCCCAAGCTGTCATCCTGAAAAATTATAGGTCAAAACGTAATGAATATAAATTTCTTCATATTGATGTGTTTTGGCAGACTGTTTTCAGGATTTTATGTAAAGAATTTAAGTTGTATTCATGGGCTATGTTTCTTAAAGTTCTTGAAAAATTTACATATAAGTAGCATAAAGAATTGCAATTTAACTGCTGCACGCAAAGTGAAAACAAGCTAAATATAATCTAGTTCTTATTAGATTATAAGAAAGGAAATACTGTGCGTAACATTGAACTTGTTGTATACAGACTTACAAAATACACAAAACCAAATACAGTCTTATAATGAGGGCTTATCTTTTCACAATGACTAGCAAGGTAACCCTTTTTTTCAGGGGTACTTCTGATTGGGAATATTTTGGAAGGCATTTGCCTGTGCTAAATATGACCTACCGTGAATAGTTCAACAGGCTTTAAAATAATTTATGATTTAGTGTATAATGCGCATACAGTTAAGGTAAAATAGACATATATAGTGCAGTGGCTATAAATTTTAGAAGACCAAAATTCTTTCTCCAGAACAGAAAGAAAGAGTTATTTTATACTGGAGAGTACTGAATTTTATTTGATATAACTTGGGAAAAGGTATAGTTGATGACCTATCCACCTTCTTGATCATAGGCTAGAGAAAGGGACAGGGAAATGGGAAACCAAATTCAGAAAGTTAATAGCTATTGGAACGTACTACTTGGTCTTCTGAGAGAATGCCCTAACATCCAGACTGTAGATTCATATTAGATGGGTTCACTCACAAGCCAGTCTGCTCATGCTGGATCATTGTGCATCAAAGAATAAAAAATTTAGATACAACAGAGAATAAGTAACAGGGAACATAACATGGTAGTATAATCTGAAAAGGACTTCAGAGAGGAATATGTTCATTGGATACATCTGTTCTTTGAGGTGATTAGCGAGGACTGGCTCATGACCATTCTTCTCAAGCCTGAGACTCTTTGGAGACATAAGTTGCATTCCTGCTGCACATAAGCAGGAGTGTACCATGGTGTAGCAGCTACTTCACAAAACTTTGGACTTTCACAAAATAGGCTTCTTTGTTCTTGAACTGCTTAGCTGTTGAATGCCTCATGATGGCATGAGTATGCTTATACAAGCCATTGGTTTGTGGTAATTGCCTAGACATGATGTTGCTGTAACTGTCACTGTTGGTGAAGTTGTGATCCCAGAGTGTTTATTTAGGGTTTTCCTGTTTTATGGGATACAGAAACATGAGCCAACATGAAATATTGTAATTTAGCATCTGTGATCATGTTGTACTGCAAAGTTTGGAGGAAACAGCTGTCTTGCCAAGGATGATTCTCTTTGCTTGTTTGCTTTCATCAAGTGTCAGCCTCACTGCGCAGAATGTTGGTTGAGAAAATTGAACTAGATTGTCCTGTTGAGGTGAGATCAGGATTGGGTGTAGAGTTTTTCTGTGTAGAAGCCTAGGATATCTGACAGCTGCTCTTCCATTTTCTGGGCACCTGTTCCTATTGAATAGAAGCGTGATACTTTTTTTTTGGAGTGTGCCAATCCCCAGCTCGTACCTGAGGAATGACTTCAGCCGAAGTGAGTCAAATATGAGTCTTTTCATAGTCAATTGTAGAAAACATATCCGCAAATCATCTGTATTGAAAATAACGATGCTTATAGCAGATATGTTCAAGGGAAGTTCCTGTCTGTCTTGGGGCAGTAGATGGGGTCGGTTTATAAACCTTTCTCTGCATAATGTTTGTAACTGTGGCAATTGCAGTCCATAGCTCTCTACAGAGACTTGTGGACTGCCAAGGAAGACTTGTGGATTCCCTGACTGGTTCTATCAGCTGGATGTACATTGTTGTCACGGAATGACACAGTATCCAACCAATAGAGGTCGGTTCAATAAAAGTCAGGAGCAATTCGACCAGTCTACCAGTTTCCCAAGAAAGACAAGACCTTTGTATCCAACCTGCCTGCCCACCCTGGACAGCCCGCTAAGTTGGAGAGTGTTTGCCTAACCTATTCAGGGACCTCTCCGGCAGCACAATGAGTCATCCTCCCATATATTAAAGTTTCCAGAAACTTATATTAAAACAACGAATTTTAATACTGATGCTCGTGACAGGATACAGATTCAAAGATAGCCGGTGATAGGGACTGACTGCAAAAATAGATTTGATTAGAATAATATAAAACTAGAACTGATCGGTGATAATACTAAATAGCTAGCAAAATGTTAGTAAGTAAACGTGCATAACACAGAGCTCTCACCCAATAGGCATCCCAATTGGGGGGGAGGGAAGAGAGGTCCAGCTTGTCGACTGATCCCAGATGTTTCAACGGAAGTCTTCGCCCCTAACATCCCCCTTCTCTTTAACCATTTTATACTATTTCTTTACTTTCAGGTGGAGCTTGAGTGATTCTAGTCATACATATTACAATGACATTATAATGAGCAAAATTCAGCTTCAGGGCACAATCCCACCATTGTTGAGGAGGCAGTTGCGATCCATCTTTCTTGACAGCAGCTATGCTGTTATCTTCCTCTTTATCTCTGATAACAGGGATGAGCCGTGGTACTTCCGCACCACTCTTCTCCCCATTTCAGGGATATTGCACGTTCCATGCGGCCAGATGCAGGCCTTACCCATTCACACATCTGTTTCCACCTGGGAACAGCAACTGTGTATCACCTCAAAGCTGCTCTAATATTACAGCTCATTGTTTAAGATGTAAGCTGAACTTTGGGGGACAATATTCTCCCATTCCCCCAATTCCTGTTATTTTTTCACAATTGTATATGTAGAACTCCTTTTAATGACTTGGATGCCTTCCAGAATAGACAGGGTAGCATTCTTTGCCGTTCCTGAGATGTCATCTTTATCAGTCTCAGAATACTAGTCTATGTTGTGATGTGTGCCACTCATGCCCTGCCGCCTGTTAGAGGTGACATCTGTTTCTTGATAACTGAAGCCAGTACAGGGACAACAGCTCAGAATCAAACTCTTGCAGGTAGAAATGAATTATGCATTTCCTCGCTGTAACATGATACAGAGGACTCAGAAAGGTTTCTGGTATGCCAGTATCTTCAGTGCTGTATTTGTGATAAATTTTGGAAATATCACTGCTCCATCTTGCCCAATAGTCTGTCTTTGATAGTGGCTTTCAACAAGTGCCTATGAAAGAATGTAAGGACAGGAAATATCAAGCTTTTAGTGGTATTCTCCAGAATATGCTTCTGCACTCTAGCAATACATGTTTCAAGAATTATGAGAGCTGGATGCCATGCCTTTGTATGTGAATTTTAGACTGATTTCTCTTCCAGGAATTTGTCCATCTTCCTTTTTCAATCTGGCTGAATGCTTAACATACGTACTGTCTAGAGACATCATTGCATTTGATGTGCCTACTCCTTGCTCTGAAATAATATTGTACTGTGGCATATTTTCACTGGTTTCGTACTCCAGGAAGTCCCTATGAAAACAGTAAAGGAAGTCAGGCCCAGTCCTTTTCTTCCTCCTTGGCCTGGAGTTTGGTCAGAGTCTTCTTTTAGTCAGTAAATTTTCTGCCATCCCCTGGAAGTTAAACTGTAATTCAGTCTAAAGTCATCTGCCAAGTGTCTTCTTGCTAGATGGACTAGCATATAGAGACTGGATACTGGTGAGCCGTGGTCTGAAATCTGATCACAGTCGGTGGAGGCAATGATATCAAA
The DNA here is from genome assembly GCF_009769465.1 of Tauraco erythrolophus. Taxonomy (NCBI): domain Eukaryota; kingdom Metazoa; phylum Chordata; class Aves; order Musophagiformes; family Musophagidae; genus Tauraco; species Tauraco erythrolophus. Next base: position 115,549,688 of record NC_141465.1, on the reverse strand, counting down.
TACTTCAGTCCTGAGTGGATGGACTCTGTTTCCCAGGCTTGGCATCTTGAAGCATACACAGTGAAAGAACAAATGCTGCAGTTTTCTATATGGATATCTAGGCTGGAGTCATTCCATTGCAGATTACATACATAAATAAGACAACTTAAACACTGCTTTGACTAGGACTGCGTGCCAGCTGTTGGTAAATGGCCATCTATGATCCTGAGAGTGCTGGCAGAATTCAGTTTTAGGTCTGTTTTTTTCTGAGACTCTGCATGTGAAGGAGGAAAAGAGAAGTAAAGAACGGGTTTGTGTCTGCTACCTGCAAGGCACTGGTCTAACAGCCATTTGTATTTTTGTAGTCTATCTGAGTAAATCAAAAAGTTGTGCTGTTTTAGGTGTCTTCTGGAAAACAGATTAAGCCCTTGAGGTCAGCAGTAGAGTGACATTCGTCTTTGTTAAACAGAAAAGTCCTTCACCCTGTCCTGAAATGCCAGTTGTGCCAACGGTGTGAACTTACCAGTCCCTGGACCAGATCATGCCTGGAGAGGAGACTGGCTCTGGGAAGGTTACCAGAGCATAGAAATGTGAGCAGATGTTTCTTGAGATTTTGTGACTGGCTTTCAGCCAGCTTACATGCCTTTTTCTCTTGTCCTTCATTCTTCTCACTTGGATACTCTTGTATTGTGAAGTTCTGAGCATTGCTACCTTTTTATGTATTTTCACATCTGCGGGTATAAAATACTGTCTCATTTGCCTGACAATTCAAAATTAGCAGCTGTAGTATAGTCGACAATTAGTGATATAAGGTTAAGTAATGTATTCTTGCAATCTGAAGATCAGACAAATAATTACACTATCTAGAAAGATATGCATATTATTTTATCTTTCTACATAGTTTAAACAGCTGGGGGAAGCCATATGATCACACAACCTGTTACTCACAGGGAACTTAACTACCCCAGCATCCACTGGAAGAGCAATGCTGCTAGCTACAAGGCAGAGCATGTACAGGACAGAGGGGTATTGCTGTGGTTTCTGAAAAGAAAACTACATCCCCCTAAATAGTCCAGAGGGCTATCAAATCCAGGAGTTACTGTTTTTACAAACTATTGTGGGTTAGCCTCAGTAGGCAGCTAAGCACCACACAGCTGCTCACTCCGTCTCCCCAGTGGGATGAGGAAGAGAATCAAAAGGGTGAAAGTGGAAAAACTTGTGAGTTGAGATAAAGACAGTTTAATAGGTAAAGCAAAAGCTGTACCTGCTAGCAGAGCAAATTAAGCAATTCATTCACTACTTCTTGTTGGCAGGTGAGTGTTTGGTCATTTCCAAGAAATCAGGGCTTCATCACGTGATATAGTTGCTTGGGAAGACAAATGCCGTAACTCCAAAAGCCCCCCCTTTTACTCCTTCTTTCTCCAAGCTGTTATTCCTGAGCACAATGCCATGTAGTACGGAATATCCCTTTGGTCAGTTGGAATCAGATGTCCTGTCTGTGTCCTCTCCCAATTTTTGTGCACACCCAGCCCATCACTGGTGAGGAGGTGTGAAAAACAGAGAAGGACATGACACTGTTGAGCGATAGCTGAAACACAGTCCAAACCACTGTTTTGGTCACAAATCCAAAACATAGCACCATATGAGCTGCTATGAAGAAAATTAACTCCCTCTTAGGCAAAACCAGTACACCCACTTACCATGAACCTGCCTTGACCAACTGTTTGTGTATGAACATTTTATCAGTGTAGGTCTTTGGCTATAACATGATGGTAGCTTAATCTCTTTCCAACTGTGAAGTTTTTCTTTAAAGAGATAGACTGTCACAGACTGACAAAAAGATAGGCTGTCGACCTCCTTTCTGTGTTGCTTCATGTTCTCTCTGCATTTTCTCCATCATTTTTTTGAAGCAGAAGCTGTCAGTTTTTGCACAACCTGAGCTTTATTTGCTGTGTATTACACAGCTTCTGGAAGTGTGATGAATGGCAAATTTAGTTTGATATTCTTCTGTAACCCCTACGTCTACAACCCCGTGCATTCAGGACCTCCCTCATAAGCTATGGCAGCCTCATAAAGTAGAAAAGGAATGAACGGCGTGATACTATAGCTGCAGTTGTATAAACAATTGCTTAATTTTTTCTACCTATTAGGAATCCCATGTCCAACTGAAATTTGTTTAAGAATGCTTTAGGTTCACGCTTAACTCATTCTATCAGTCCAAGAACGTGTCATCCTTATCGTTGTAGCTGAATGGGTGTATGTGTATAATCATGGATGTACATATGTGTGTGTATATATATGTAGATGTATACACATATATATATGTGTATATGTGGAGAAACCTTTTGGCTGCTGCAGCATCCTGTGAAAGTTCTTTCCCTATGCAGGCTAACTAAGAAACACCTGTAGCTCGTTACACTGGGAAAGTTACCTTGAAACAGGTGCTGTAGCATTCAGCCAATCACTCTGGGAGATGGATGGTCAAGTGACCAATAGCCTTGACCCATCTAGCAAACCATGTGACTCCTGACTATTTAAGGCAGGGCGTTTACTCCTAAGGGTGAGGCATTTCCTCCTGAGCCTTGGAGGAGTGTGGGCCTTCCTTGGAGTAGAGCCTAAAGCCTTTGCATTAGAACATTGGTCTGCTTGGAGCTGCCTGAAGCCTTCCAGCTGTGACAACTGGTGACCCTGACGTGATCCAGCCACAACTAAGATCTGAAGGTACGTGCTTCCGTACACGGGGCTCCAAGGGATGAACTGCAAATTAGAATGATGGGACAAAGCTCCACAAAAGAAAGCATGATGTTTTCCATTCTCAAACCTGCAATGACAATTGCAGGTGCTAAAATAAGTGATGAAGCTCTCTGTAAGCTGTTAAATTGGGCGGCAGAGCATGAATGCCTGACCAACCTTAACACCCCCTTTAGCTCAGAAGCGTGGAAGCAGCTAGGGGATAACCTAATCTATGAAACAGTGTTTGGACGTAAGAACCTGACCAGTCTACTATGTATTTGGGGAACTGTATATGATGTAATGCAGAAATGGACGGTAGAAAGAAAGGAAAAAGAATCGCCAGATTCTGATGAATCCGCAAGTGAAGTTTCTGAAGGGGATGATGAGTTATCTGAAAGGGGACTAACCATGGGTAGTGCACCAGTTGTGCCCCCACTGTCCTCAGATATGGAGAAAGTTGTGGGGACTGCACAGAAGCTTTATCCCTCCCTGTGAGATTATGTCCAACCCAAGTGTCCTCCTCGTGATTTTTTGATGCGAGAATACTCCTCCGGACAAGACAAAGCATCGGAGCGTCCCCCAACAGCCTCCCCTTCTTCTGCATCTCAACCGGCTATTTCAGCCACTACAGCAGAACATGTTCTTCCTACTGCTCCACCATTGGCCCCTCAACCAGACCAGGCACCACGAGGACCGTTCCCGGGCATGGCACCCTGGTTTACTGCAACTTCATGTCCTGCGGCATCACCCATAGCGCCCGGCTATCTTCCACGGGCACAAATGGAGCAACCCCAAACAACGCATTTCATAATACAGCAGGTTATGGCAGGTTTGCAAGGAATGTCGCAGCAACTAACGGCATTGATGGAAATATTGTGGCAGGTTATTGCTGCCGAATCCGTACTGGGACAACCTGGGCTGGCCGTGTCAACCGGCCCAGCAACGACCCCGGAAGTGGCGCCAAGCATGCCACTGACAACAGCAGTGGCACCTTCACAGACAGTGGTGCCGACACAAGTTTCCGCAACCCAGACTGCATCTCTGTGGACTGTTGCACAACCGGCCACAGCCTCCGCCTTTACACGACCCATTGGCCCAGCGTCTGCATCCTGTCAGAAGCCATTGGACACACCCCTGCCTGATGATGTTTCATCACTGCAGGAAGCCGTGGTGACGGTCAGACGACAACAAACATGGCTGGCCCACAACCGTCCCTGGACGCTTCCCGAATGTAAGGTGACTGTGCGTCCAAAAAATTCAAAACGGTTCTGGGAAGAAGTCAAGAGGCGGGCTCTGGAGGCTGGGGACTGGGACCTAATAGAAAAGGTTGGGTTGCCTGAAAAGGGGTCTGAGCAGATTGTTCAGGGAAGTAATGAACGAACAGAGGATCTTATCCAAGCCTTCCCAGTACAAAAGGTGCTTCCCAACTCAGGCCAAATTGACAAACATGAAACCATTGCCTGGAAAGTAGTCCAAGACCTGCAAACCAAGGTAGCACAATACGGGCTAGACTCTCCTCAGGTCATACAGATCATCAGGATATTAAATGCTGACCTACTCTCCCCATTCGACATTAAACATCTAGGTCAGGTATTATTTCAACCAGTACAATATACAGTCTTCGAGGCCAATTGGAGAAGAATGGCTGAGAGAGCTGCAGCCGGAAATATGCAATTACCCCCGACTGACCCCAAATACGGAGCTCCAGCAGATCCTCTACTGGGAGCCGATGCTTTCGCTGACCCTGATTTTTCAAGCTACATGGCACCCCCAAGTTCTTGAGCAAGCCCAAAAGATCGGCGTGGGAGCTCTATTAAAGGGCATAGATATGGCTGCCCCAAAAACACGGTACGTGAAGATTTATCAGGGGGCCTACAGGAAAGATGGGGAGAGGCTGTTCAGGAGGGCCAGTTGTGATAGGACAAGGGGTAATGGTTTTAAAATAGAGGGAGGTAGGTTCAGGTTGGATATTAGGAAAAAATTTTTTACTATGAGAGTGGTAGAACACTGGAACAGGTTGCCCAGAGAGGTGGTGGATGCTCCATCCCTGGAGACGTTCAAGGCCAGGTTGGACAAGGCCCTGAGCAACCTGATCTAGTTGGAGATATCCCTGTTCCTTGCAGGGGGGTTGGACTAGATGACCTTCGAAGGTCCCTTCCAGCCCTAACCATTCTATGATTCTATGATTCTATGATCTACCTGGGGATATGGTTTAATGGGGATTAGGGACGGTTGGACTGGATGATCTCTAAGGTCTTTCCCAACCTAGAAATCTATGAAATCTATGAAATCCTAATGACAAACCAAAATTTGCCTTTACTGTACCTGCGGTTAACAACGCTGAACCTGCAAAGAGATATCAATGGAAGGTCCTACCTCAGGGCATGAAGAACAGCCTGACTATCTGTCAATGGTACATTGCTCAAGCTTTGTCCGGAATCCGTAAGCAGTTCCCTGAAGCATACTGCTACCATTACATGGATGATTTCCTGGTAGCAGCATCCACCCAGGACGAGCTGCTGAAGATACAGCCTCGGCTACTTGCTGCTCTGCATTCTTATGGATTGCAAGTGGCTCCGGAGAAAGTTCAACAGCATCCTCCTTGGAGATATTTAGGAGTCAAAATTTTGGACCAAACTATACAACACCAAGAGGTGCAATTCTCGAGTTCTATTAAGACCTTGAATGACGCTCAGAAACTGTTGGGCGTCATCAATTGGTTATGTCCCTATCTAGGGCTAACCACGGTGCAACTTGCGCCGCTCTTTAATATTTTAAAGGGGGACCCTGAGTTGAATTCACCTCGAAAATTGACTCCTGAAGCACGACGGGCACTAGAGGAGGTTCAACAGGCCATTTCTGCTCATCAGGTTTACCGAATAGATCCCTCCATTGATATTACCGTTTTTATTACCACTCCAGATTGTCATCCAACAGGTATCATTGGCCAATGGAACAAACAGTGGTCTGACCCCTTGCATATTCTGGAATGGGTCTTTTTGCCGCACCAACCAAAAAAGACAGCATCTACGTTATTTGAATTAATTGCTTGTCTGATAATCAAATGCCGTCAGCGCTGTCTACAATTGATGGCAGCAGATCCTGCAGTAATTGTTCTGCCAGTACAGCAGGAATACTTTGAGTGGAGCTTTACTAACAGTGCTCCTCTCCAAAGTGCGCTGGAAAATTTCTCAGGACAAATTGCATACCATCTGCCTAGCCATAAATTGCTGCAATTGGCAAGATCGACAAGCTTTACCTTGCGGCCAAAAAATAGCCGAGTGCCAGTACAAGGACCCACCGTCTTCACTGATGGGTCTGGGAAAACTGGGAAAGCTATTGTTACCTGGAAGGAGGAATCCGAGTGGCAGGTGCTGGAAGGCCATGAGTCAGGCTCAGCCCAGTTGGTTGAACTAAGGGCTGTTGCCATGGCCTTTCAACGGTTCTCGCAGGTACCTTTGAATTTGGTCACCGATTCTGCTTATGTGGCTGATATAACACAATGCTTAGATTGTTCACTTCTGAAAGAAGTGAATAATGCGGCTCTGTTTTCTCTGTTAAAAACCTTATGGTGTGCAATTCAAGATTGAGTTTGCCCATATTACATCCTGCATATCCATAGTCATACTAATTTGCCAGGTTTTATAACGGAAGGCAACGCCAGGGCTGACATGCTAGCTAACCCCGCGTGGGTAGCCCCTCAGCCAGATAAAATCGCACGAGTCAAGGCATTGCATAATATTTTCCATCAAAGTGCGCATACCCTGCAGAAACAGTTCCACTTAACGCCCACTGAGGCTCGGGACATTGTCAGCGCTTGCGCTGACTGCCACGGACTTGCGGCACCTCTGCCATCGGGGGTAAACCCCAGAGGCCTGAAGGCCCTGCAGCTTTGGCAGACGGATGTAACGCATGTTCCTGAATTTGGCAGGTTTAAGTATGTGTACGTGTCTATTGACACTTTCTCCTCAGCTATGTGGGCAACTGCTCATACTGGGGAGAAAAGTCGCGATGCCATTGCCCATTGGAAACTTGCTTTTGCGGTCTTGGGCGTGCCTTTTTCTGTAAAAAACGATAATGGCCCGGCCTATGTCTCACAGAAGACGCGGCAGTTTTTACAACTATGGGGTGTAAATCATACTTTGGGTATTCCGCATTCTCCTACTGGCCAAGCCATTGTTGAACGCGCTCATGGCACCTTGAAGCGTGTTTTAGAAAAACAAAAAGGGGGAATGCGTGGAGAAACCCCGCAGAGTCGCCTAGAAAAAGCGTTATACACAATTAACCATCTTACGGTGCCATCAAATTCAAATAATCCCATTATTTTGAATCACTTTCTTTTGTTGCAGTCTTCAGGCGAGACGCACCTGCCCCGAGCAAAAGTCTGGATACGGGACCTACTCACTAAGACGTGGGAAGGCCCGTATGCGCTTATTGCTTGGAGTCGTGGGTATGCTTGCGTTTCCACAGATACTGGGATACGATGGCTACCCGCAAGATGCGTCCGCCCTGACCTGCAACATCAGAAACAGAACAGGCAACGTCCGAATGATGGCCAGAACGGAGATCATCCATCAAATGACCCTTCTAATGGAAATAATGACATCGGCCATCAACCTGTTCCTTCCACGAGTAGAGACTAAATTTCAAGTCTCTGTCGGAGTCAGAATGTTAGAATTAATAACTAAATGTATGACTGGTTTGCTAGATGTATCTCCCATGGTATTGCTGAAAAATCTCCCTGCTTGATTTAAACTAATCTTAAAACAAAAAGGGGGAATGGTGGAGAAACCTTTTGGCTGCTGCAGCATCCTGTGAAAGTTCTTTCCCTATGCAGGCTAACTAAGAAACACCTGTAGCTCGTTACACTGGGAAAGTTGCCTTGAAACAGGTGCTGTAGCATTCAGCCAATCACTCTGGGAGATGGGTGGTCAAGTGACCAATAGCCTTGACCCATCTAGCAAACCATGTGACTCCTGACTATTTAAGGCAGGGCGTTTACGCCTAAGGGTGAGGCATTTCCTCCTGAGCCTTGGAGGAGTGTGGGCCTTCCTTGGAGTAGAGCCTGAAGCCTTCACATTAGAACATTGGTCTGCTTGGAGCCGCCTGAAGTCTTCCAGCTGCGGTATACACTTGTATATCTATGTAGATGTACACACATATATAAGGGGTGGGGGGCATATATTCTGCCCCTCTACTCTGCTCTCATGAGACCCCACCTGGAATACTGCATTCAGCTCTGGAGTCCCCAACACAAGAAGGACATGGAGCTACTGGAACAAGTCCAGAGGAGGGCCATGAAGATGATCAGAGGGCTGGAACACCTCTGCTGTGAAAACAGGCTGAGAGAGTTGGGGCTGTTCAGCCTGGAGAAGAGAAGACTCCAGGGAGACCTTTGAGCAGCTTTCCAGTAGCTAAAGGGGCCTACAGGAAAGCTGGAGAGGGACTTTTTACAAGGGTGTGTAGTGATAGGACAAGGGGCAATGGCTTTAAACTGAAATAGGGGAGATTTAGATTAGATATAAGGAAGAAGTTTTTCACTCAGAGGGTGGAGAGGCACTGGAACAGGTTGCCCAGAGAAGTTGTAGATGCCCCATCCCTGGAAGTGTTCAAGGCCAGGTTGGATGAATGAGGCTTTGGGCAACCTGGTGTAGTGGAAGGTTTCCCTGCCCATGGCAGAGGGATTGGAACCAGATGATCTTTGAGGTTCCTTCCAACCCTAACCATTCTATGATTCTATAAAATACAGGAATTTCAGATTGCTGTAACAGGAGTATTTGGAAGACTCACTAATCAGGCCAGTTTTAGATTTTAAAGAAAAGCTTTGCCAAATTCATTCATTAACAACACAGTTTGTGCTAATTGTTAGTACTTACATCATTATCACTACATATATGAAAATATGAGCCTTTAACAGTTGTCGTGGTTTAGCCCAGGCTGTAGCTAAGCTACCACACGGGTGCTCACTCATTCCTCCCCTACCCCAGTGAGGTGGAGAGGAGAAAAGTGTATCATAAGGCCTGAGGGTCGAGATGAGAGTAGGGAGGCATCACCCACCAACTGTGGCCCTGGGCAAAACAGAGTCTGCTTGGGGAAAAATCAATGTAATTTGTTAACAGTTCATTCAGAGAGGATAAGGAGAAACAAAGCCACATCTTAAAAACACTTTCTGCCACACCTCCCTTCTTCCTGGCTCTCCTCCCTGCAGAGGTGCAGGGAGATGGGTGATGGAGGTTGCAGGTCAGTTCTTCACACGTTGTTTCTGCTGCTCCTTCCTTAAAGGGGAAGGACTCCTTACACTTGTCCCTTGCTCCAACATGGGGTCCTTTCCCACAGGAGACAGTTCTCCATGAACTTCTTCAATGTGAGTCCTTCCCACAGGTTGCAATCCTTACTCATCAGATTCCTTCAGCGTGGGCTTTTCCCACAGAGTCATGGCTTCTTAGGGTGCAGCCACCTGCTTCGACGTGGAGTCCCTTCCCCCAGACTGCAGATGCGTCTCTGCTCCACTTTCAGTCTCCAGTGGCATGGGGTCCTTTCCCATGGGAGACAGTCGTCTACGAACTCCTTCAGGCACAGGCATCTCTGCTCCAGCATGGAGTTCTCTATGGGCTGCAAGTAGATCTCTGCTCCACTGTTTCTCTCACCATGGGCTGCTGGGGAATCTCAGCTTCGGTACATCTCCTCCTGCTCCATCTTCACTGACCTGGTGTCTGTGTGGCCGTTTCTCTTGGACCTCAGTCCTCTCAACGCTGCAGCTGCTCTGGACCTCACTGGCCTGATGAACCCCGGTGATCTCGACAGGAATGAGCTCTGTCCAGCAAGCACCTTGGCAGTGGGGCACTTTGGAGCTCTGCAAGCCGCAGCACTGCAGCCAGCACCAGTTGAGTGGCAGCTACCCAGCACAGGCAACTGCTCACACGGGAGGCTGGGTGCGGGCAGCCCCCCACCTTGCCCCTCTCTTCACTGCAGGTCCCATCTGGCTTGGGTTCCTTTGTCCCCGTCTCAAATATGGCATTTGCAGAGGCTCAACCCTGGCCCGAGGGGAGGGGAGTCCGACCTGGCCACAGACTGATCTGACTGGTTTTCGGAGCCTGGGAAGCTTTTCACGGCTTCTTACACAGGCTATCTCTGCAGCCCCTCCCCTGCTACCAAAAGCCGAGTACAGCTGTGTATACATAAGACCACAGAGATGGTACCGTACAATTAGCACTGATGACTGTGGTCTTTCATTTCAGTCACTGAGATCAAGGTGATCAGAGAGCCCTTTGATAAGAGAATCCAGAAATAAAGCAAGCTTGGGTTTCCTTCCTCTTTGTCTGTTTGTATCCTCTTTGCCTCTCTCCCCCAAAAACGGGGAAGGGCTGTCTTACATCTCTTGATATTGCTTGACTTACTGCCTTTTGTCTTTCCAATTGTCCTGGTGTATTTGACAGGACGTTCTGCCTATTTACAATCCTCTGTCTTGTTAATATCTTATGCTTATTTTGTTCTTTGGCAATTTGTTGTTACTTGGAGGCCTACTGCATCTACACATACCTTCGTTTGTCCCTTTGGTGGTCTTTTTGCTCTCATATTTGCATAAAATATTTATGCATTGTATCTGGCTGCGTCATCACAGTGTTACAAAATAACTGTATAATTCAGGTTTTGATTTCAGCATCTTAGTACGCTTTTTGCAGTACATTTACTTTGCACTTTTGTTCACAGTAGTTTTAGTACACATTTGGGTTCCCGGCAAACTAATAACAATTATACTCTGATTAGAATCTTTAAAATTTCTAGGTGCCACAGGCTTCTGTTTCAGCTACAGTTAACATTTGGTATCAGGAGGAGTTAGAGGTATGTAAGCTCTTTTATGTCTTATCTTTTGTTTTCAGTAGTTTTCCCTGGCCAGAATTTTCTCAGAATCCTTTCAAAGTTCCAAAGTTTCAGTGGAATTCCAAGATGGAATTGGAATCAAGATGTTAAAATGTCTGTTTTCTCGCCTAAAGCTCATGGGTTTAAGTTGTTTGTGGTTTTGTGGGTTTGTTTGGTTGGAGGTTTTTTTTGTAGGGGAGGTGGGAAAACAGTTCCTTGTGCTGTATTTGTCTCGGTTTTACAAAAAATAAGAGGATAGGATTACTTGACTGTTCTGACAATTTTCCAAAGCAGTTTCTGTTACTAGGAAATCAAAAGAGCATCACCATGTATGTTCAGAGACTGTCCAAATGGTAAAAGGTTCCCAATTGACTCTGTCAGTTTGAGTCTATGCTATGTTCAAACCACATCAGCAGACTTGTTAAAAAAGATACTAAATCTAAGTATTTGTAGAATGGCTATTGTTAATTCCATTCACATTTTTACTAACCAGTTTGTTATTGAAGATGCATGCAGGACTGATGCTGCGTTTGTTTGGCAGAGCAGATTTCCTCAGAGAATTTTAAAATCAGCTTCCACTTACTGAGTATGGCAGAGCTTTGTGAGCTTGCCTACATTGTGAATGTACATCTAGAAAGTACCTAAAAGAAAGAAATGGAGAAAATTCCACTATATGTATGTATTGCTTAAATGCGCATTCACTAGCCTTCTGTTACTTCTCCTTCTCTCCTTCAGAATTCCTCCTACTAGGAGACATGGGGTTAGAAGTAATTGAGAAGACAATTAGGATGATCACTGCCTTTTTTTTTTTTCATTTCATGGCATAAGGTAAGGTGATGTGTATTTCTGCTGATGCCAAAGGCATCCAGATGAAATGCTACCTCACCCACATCTGTATGCAGACACCAACACACAGAAAGTGTAAACACAGTGAGAATGTGAGTAAAGCATCCCATTTCGAAGAAATATACATGTGAGTAATATTTCTTTCATCATATGTAAAAAAAATTCTTAACAGTAGGTAAAAAAGCTTCATAAGAAACAAAATGTACACTGAAAGACAGGAAAGATTTGTTGAAAGATACAGCCAACAAATTAAGTGCCTACAATTTTAACTACCCAATAAATTTCCTTGATAGAAAAATACAGTCTCTCTTTTTCAGGAATGTTTAGAGACTGTTTTACATCTTGAAATACATCTTTATAGTTTCCTTCCATTTTTCTATATCAGGACTTCTAAATAATTCTGAGAGTACTTTCATTTTCAGTAGAACTATTCTGAACCCTCATGAAACTGTAGTTGTCTTTCTCTTTTGTCTTTCCTTTGTTTTCCCTTGAAACCAAGTTCTATTACATAATCTAGATGTTTGGATAGTTGTAGTCTTTTATCTTGAGTTTAAAGCCATGCGGATCATCCATGAAGTTGTTTGCTAAAAGAATGATGAGTAGCTAAATCACTATGAGTAGGTTGCGAAAGTAGATTTCAGAATTCCTTTCACTGGCCCATGAAATAGGTAACTTAACTCTTCCTGAATAAAGTGGCATGTTCCTTTACATTAATAATTTTAATTACAATAGAAGCTGTTTCAGTTCTATGGAATTTTGTTTGGTATAATAGCCTCTTCTGCCTTTCTGTAAACTGTAAGATGCCTCATTTAAAGACTTTTCTCTTTGCATTTTGGTTTGTACCTATCTTATGTAAACCTGAACATTTAAGCTGTTAATTTGCTCTCATTTGATTTAGGAATGTCTGATGAGAACACTTTAAAAATAATCTTCCTATCAAGAGTTGACAGTTTTCGACCATTTTAACATTGCTACCACTTTGATACTTGTTCTTTTATTCTCAGAAAATTGTATGCTAAATAAAAGCTTCTTTGCATTCTGTCAGTCTTCATCATTGTCGTGTATAATTTCTGTTCTGTGATGCATCTGAAAGTTTTAGATACAGCTTTTTGACATTGATTTTGTTTTTGTTGTACCCTGAGAAGTAAAAAATGAGGTAAATTCTTAAGTTTCTAAAGTATGTGTCATGAAGGCAAAGCAGTCATGAAAAGAACCAGATAAAGCAAATTACTATATGATTTTGACTTGGAATCTGGCTAGATATTTTTGGTTTCAAACTTTAGATCAGACTTTTAAGCAATTCCAGTTTAAGTTTCGTTCTATATGTATGACCTCATGTGTCCCTGCACGTGGAACATTACATCAGTAAAAATCATCTTGTTGATTATAGGATCTTTGGATTTCCAGAAACCTTTCAAGAGATTACTTAACCAGAAGTTTAAGAAACCAACAAGCCATGGCACAAGTAGAAGGGTACTGAAAGGATAAACAGATGGCTAAAACTTGAGAAACAGAGAATAGGAATATATGCTAAATTTTTGTGGTGGAGGAGCATTGTCTTTGGAGATCTGAGACAGTCTGTGCTGATACCTGTTCACATAACACAGGTCTTCCACAATGCACATGACTTGTACTATCATAGAAAAGACCTGAAAAAAAAAAGGACTGTGCAGGGGTTTGGAGGTCTGATACTTCAAAAGAAGTAAGGATTAGGATCAACTGAATAATTTCAGAAGGACCTTCTGATGCTGAGTGATGAGACACTAGAATGCCAAATGAAATCCAGGTTACAGAAATGTAAGGTATGTTAGAATAGGATAGAACAGAATAGTTCAGTTGGAAGGGACCTTCAACAACTATCTAGTCCAACTGCCATGTTGTCGTTTTGAAAGACAGTCTCAGTATGTTTCCTTGGTGCTTTCTTCATTTCACCAAAATGCCATTAAATTAATTTAGGAGATTCACCTTCTGGTGTTCTTTGTTGGCCTTATGCTTCTCAAGCTAGCTGTAAGCTAGCTCAAAAAGATGTTCTTACTTTACGTCTGCATGTGTAAGCCTTACAGAAACTCTTCATTTCCACCATGGGAAGTTGGTTCTGCTGTTTCAGTGTAGCAGTTTGTCCTAACTGTGTTTGAACCTGTTATGATATCAGCATTTTACCAGTACTTGAGTGACCTCAGTAGTGGTGTTCTTCATCTCACCTCAAACATCTTGTAAAGGTTTTTATTTTACTTATGTGAAGTAACATATCAAACACTGCACCATTCCTAAAGTCTTACAGTCACTTTTATAGTAGAACTTTTTATAGAATCATAGAATGGTTAGGGTTGAAAGAGACCTCAAAGATCATCTAGTTCCAACCCCCCTGCCATGAGCAGGGACACCCTCCACTACACCAGGTTGCTCAACACCTCGTCCAACCTGGCCTTGAACACTTCCAGGGATGGGGCATCTGCAACTTCTCTGGGCAACCTGTTCCAGTGCCTCACCACCCACTGAGTGAAAAATTTCTTCCTTATATCCAATCTAAATCTCCCCTCTTTCAGTTTAAAGCCATTGCCCCTTGTCTTATCACTATATGTCCTTGTAACAAGTCCCTCTCCAGCTTTCCTGTAGGCCCCCTTTAAATACTGGAAGACTGCAATAAGATTACCCCAGAGCCTTCTTTCCTTCAGGCTGAACAACCCCAACTCTCTCATCCTGTCTTCATAGCAGAGATGCTCCAGCCCTTAGATCATCTTTATGGCTCTCCTCTGGACCCACTCCAGCAGCTCCATGTCCTTCTTGTGTTGGGGACTCCAGAGCTGAATGCAGTATTGCAGGTGGGGTCTCACGAGAGCAGAGTAGAGGGGCAGAATCACCCCCCTCAACCTGCTGGCCACACTTCTTTTGATGCAGCCCAGGATACGGTTGGCTTTCTGGGCTGCAAGCGCACATTGCCGGCTCATGTTGAGCTTCTCAAACCACCACTGTCTAATTGATCGTTGGGTAGTGCCATCAGCCGTTGTTAGAATACTTATGTGAATCCCTCAAAGTCGTTTCTAGTCAATACATACGTTAGATATAAAAGGCAAGTCTTTTCTACGTATGTCTCTCCATCTAAAAGGAACCAATTGTAGGTGGCCGTCGTACAAAAATGGCAGAGGGTATATTCTGTGTCATGCAATGTTAGTGGAGCAAGGATTAGAGCATTTCTTCTGTGGACACTGCAAGGGAAGACTTAAGTCTTTTGTGATTAGGATGAATACACCATTTGTTAAAATGCACTTGTGAATTATTCAAGGAAGGAACACCATTACTGGTAAGGAGAATTCTCCCCCTTGGTTATGAAAGCTGCTATCACAAGAAGGAGCTTCAAAAATGCAAGAATATCAGGGTAAAGAAGGGATTGGAGATATAGCAGCCCTTTCGGTTGAGAAGCTGTGGAAGATGTTGAATGAGGGCAAAACAAAACATTGGAGATAAGCTTTGTTTCTCTGCCTAGCTACAATGTGCTGTGTTTATGAATGCTGATAGAATTCCCATATGTAATGCTGAATTAGAGTTTCATAGACAGGAGCTTGATGAAAAGAAAATTTATTTTTGTGTCTTGAATTAAGGCTATGGTAACAAGCTGTAAAGTCATCTACTTTAGCAACAGACGCATGGTAGATAGTGAATATTTTGGTCTTATGCTACATTTTTTGTGTATTTTTTGTAAATTAGTTGAAGCAGTTGAGAAGTAAGTATGACGTGAACAAATGTTATCTCAAATCGAGTTCAACAGCTACTCATCAAATCAGATTCTAACATGGAAAGTAAAATTTAGTTTATAGACAGTGAAAGATAATATACTATTTACAATTGAAGACACTTCAGTGAACTCACTTTCTAAAAAAGCTTTTCTAAGAACTTAAATATCTTAAGAGACTTCTTGTTTTCTGATTTTTTTTTTTTTAAAAAAAAGGTTCATTTATATTGTGACTATGTAGGGTCCTGATGTTTCTTTAATTGTTCCTATATTGAGACATAGATTCTAGCCATGTGTTCAGTAGCTGCTAAGGCCATGAGAGAACTCTGGCAGGAGGATTGATGTGGTACACCAGAACTTCATTTTTTGCCCTAAACTTGTCTGGGACTTCCTTCTATAGTTACCTGCTTCTACTTTAGAGGTTGATTGTAGTTCCTCTTTCCAGGCAGAACACCTGGCACATCCACAATTTTCTCTGTTTGAGCACTTTCTATTTCTTTAGGGCTGTTGGTATGAGATTCTGTGACTACTTCATAGTCATGAAATCCTTTTCTGCTTTCATCTTGATTTTGTAAGTGCTATAAAGAAATTAGAAAACATGCAGCAAATGGTCTATAGCAGCCAAAATTCTCTACATTGCTATAGTTTAAGTAATTTATGAAAATTTTTTGCTTTAACTGCTTTGAAGTCTGTAAATTTGTCAAAGCATACTAATTCATAAAACTTTCTTTCAAAGATTTTTAGTGTGAACTTTCAGTGGATTTATAAGATTCCTTTCTTATAAAATCAATATTCTCCTTTTAATTATTATTTAATGTATTAAGTGAAACATTGAGATTTTTACATAGCTTATACAAAAGGCCATTTTTTCTGATTGTTAGCCCAGAGTAACACAAACGTACTAGATAGACTTTTGATAATTTGACTCACAAAATTATACTTTACATTTTTATTATTAAAGTCACTTATAATTAAAATTATCTTAACAGTTCTGTAGAAGTTAGGATTTCCTAAGGACTGTGAACATTCTGTCTTAAATTAAATCTCTTGTCTTTTCTCTTAAGACTGAATGTTAGTTTCACAGTGGCTAAAAAAACCCAAAATGACTGAGTCATCCATCTGTAATAAAAGAAAAGTTACAGATCTCTCCAAAGGCAGTTCACCAGGTCTGCGATAACTGAGATGGACTCAACTCCCTAAAAAACTTGTGTTATTCATATTCAGGAAAGCATTAATTTGGGGAATTGAATATTTTATCTCAAGGATGATATTTATGGATCCTTACTAAAGTATGTGAAACCAAGAACTTAAATTAATTGCATGGAATTGGCTTATGAAAGAGTTATGAGATTTGTTATTACTTGACATGGTTACAGATGCTGCATTGCAAGCTACTGAATACAGGGAAGCATCCTTCAGAGGCAGCCAGTTATCAGTAGTGCTTTTTCTGCACCAAACACATTAAACATGCATCTTGAAGTATGAAATGATTATTGGGTCTGAGGGAATGACATAGAACCTTACCTTTCAGTAAGGCAAAAAAGCAAAAAAAAAATGCTCACAGCTCATTTATGCTTAGTTATCTTTTGGGAATGCAAATAAGTATAAGATTATTATTTTTTTTTAACTTTAGTTCATAAGAAATCGACATACTATTAGCTACTGTATGTGTCCATCTGTTTGTCTTGCTACTTTTTAGCTCATCTTGCTAATTGGCTCCTTTGCCTCATTCCCTGGGCCTGCACAGAATGAACAGTTAATTTTATGTGGCATCTCTGCTTTCTCTTGGTCACTCAAGCATTCAAGAGATGCTGGAAAATAACCCCCTGATTTTCATATCTGCACTACCTGATTTTTTTTTTTTTTTTTTTTTTTCTCCACACTTGCTTTATGGCATGACCTCAGAAACATACAGGACCATAGAACAGCTTAGGCTCACCCAGCTGCATAAACTCTGTCACTAGGGAAAGTGGATACTAAATTCTCAAAGGGCAAAAAGAAATCACATCAGAAAGCTACAACACCCCCCAAAGTCTGTGGAAGGTGGCCCTGCTGATAGCAAGAGTTCAACTGCATAGGTCCGTAAGGAAGCCCACAGTTTTGCGCCCCATAACTCACAAATCTCCCTTCCAAGTTCTCCCTGCTGCTCTGATCTCCATATTACCTGTGCTGAAGTCTATCATGACAAAAAACAATATCTCACAATTGTTGCTGCCACTATTACCCCTTTAAATCAAGGCATGGAACTACAGGCCACTACAGGAACTACGGGAAGGCCATGAAGATGATCCCAAGAGGCTGGAGTACCTCTTCCATGAAGACAAGCTGAGAGAGTTGGGGTTGTTCAGCCTGGAGAAGAGAAAGCTCTGGAGAGACCTTCTAGTAGCCTTCCAGTACCTAAAGGGGATCTACAAGAAAGCTGGAGAGGGACTTTTTACAAGGGCATGGAGAGATAACACAGGGGGCAATGGCTTTAAACTGAAAGAGGGCAGATTTAGATTGGATCTAAGAAAGAAATTTTTTTATAATGAGGATGGTGAGGCAATGCAACAGATTACCCAGAGAAGTTGTGGATGCCCCATCCCTGGAAGTGTTTAAGGCCACGGTAGAAGAGGCTTTGAGCAACCCGGTGTAGTGGAGGGTGTCCCTGCCCATGGCAGGGAGGTTGGAACTAGATGATCTTTGAGTTCCCTTCCAACTCAAACCGTTCTATGATTCTATGATTTCCAGTACGAGCATTTGAAAAAATGATTGTAAGGTAGTTATATTTTTCATAGAGGAATATAAGTAAGCATGTTAATTTTACTGTTTACTAAGCATGGAAGTGGGATTATGGATCTGTCTTTGCTTGTCATATATATTTTCTTAATATGCCATTTAAAAATTTACATAGCTCAAAATATTTCCTGTTAATTATGTTGATTTTTTTATTATAATTGGGTGAATAACTCTCATGCTGTAAGTAAATATGAACTATGTTGACGAAAGAAAGCAAGCTGTCTAAGGTATAGGCTTACTTTAAGAATATGCCACAAGTAGAAATAATAGTACAAAACAAACAAAACCCACTGATGTAATCCATGAAACCATATATTTGGCGTATCTTTTTGAAAATTGTCTTGCCTAATATGGACCAAACAGATAATTAGATGGACTGCAGTTATATGAAAATTTAAGTTTATGCTTACACTTATGTTTACCAGTGATCCCTCTGCAGTATAAAAAATATATATTCTAATTCACATGCGTATCTCTGCAAAATTGTGGCTTGAGAAACCAGTTTTGTCACTGTGAGTAATTTGGAGCAATACAGTGTAACAATTAAAGCTTTCTAGTTAGTTTTAAAATTATTTAATGCATCTGTGAATGTTAAAACTGTTTAAAATTTAAGGCACATGATCTATGGTATTTTGTCTGGCCTAGAGTGTGAAGTACGAATGTGCAGTATGGATGGACAGACTTGTTTGTGTTATGTGGAAAAATCTGACAGAATACTTCAAATTTTAGAGGGCATTCATATAAATTAGATGTTTTCTTTATTTCATTCTTTTTGTTGAAGGAAAGGAAATGCAACCTAGCTAATCAGAAATTGATTGGATATTTCTTTGAAGTCTATATCACAAAGCCTATGTGTAATGGTTAGTGCAGACGATTTCGTATATATCTCAGTATCCTGATCCATGTCTGTTTGATTAAAATATATAGATGTAGTATATAGATCCTTATATAATTTTTCTATTCTAAGCCATGGTTTGAAGAGTAACCAAGTATCTCCCCAAGACTGCCCACATAGTTATCTGAGATTATTTGAACATGAGTGAAGAAACGCCATCACCACCACCAATTTCATTAACAGAAGACAGCAGCTGGTACTCACCAGGGAACCACTGAGTGGCAATGAGAAGTGTATTAAATCCGTTCTCTTGTGGTGAAAGACGGGAAGATTACAAGATCCTTGCAGTATGTAGAAATACAAAATTCTACTTGTGCAAAGAAAGACAAATGCAGAAGTATCTCTTTCTATCTATTTGCCTCTTCTGTAGAGGTTACATTGTGTGATTAAATGGGTGTACTAATTTCCTGTATCATCTTGTGGAACGTGTTACTGGAAAATGTTCAGTGTGTACAGATTTGTTACTCACAGAAGTAGTCTTCCGAATCTTCAAGGCTGTTCTTCTTAACCTGTAGCCTCCATGTTAGGCATCAGGAACAGAAGTGGTATCTGCCTACAGCAGATTGGCTACTAAAACAGTAGCCACAGAATGCTCCTTCTTTGTTCAGGGTCTGTCTCTTGTGGCAGTGAGATTATCTCCACTAGTTGATCTCAGAATAAGATCAAACTTTCCCTACGGTACTCTACCACCTGCTCTCTCAGTCTATGGCCTTTTCATGAAGCATCATTACAGTCTGCCCCAAGGATTGGACAACTTCCCCAGCAGCAGTTCAAACACATTTTCACTCAAGTCCTCCCAAACAGTTTCTGAATATGTAACCTGACAATGAGTCATTGTCTTCACTTTTTCGCAGTCACTTGGCCATCCATGTGGCTGCAGAAAGAGTATTCCTGTGTGCTGCTGGATGCTGAGTATTATAAATGCAACACTCAGTTTCTGTCTTCCCTGACTTCCCAGTCTTCAGTTAACGACATATTCAGGGACCCCATCATGGAAATGAGTATGGCTGAAGGCAACTTCTCCTCTAGCCCTGTGTATCAAAGTGCCCATCACTCCTTGATTCAGTCTTAAAAATTTAAGGAGAACACAAGTATCTAAAAATATTGCTTCTCTTTCTGTACCATTTTCTGGAGAAAATCTGAATATAGTATTGGCGAGATCTTTTCTTCTTGAACTATTTCAGTAGCCTAGGAAAATACTATCCTTTTCATTTACTCTGTCCTGTGGTGAACAGTAGAGACTTGGGAAATTTTGAGAGATTATGTATGTATCATCACATGCACCCAGGTATGTATCAGGCTATATATCTGGTTTTAAAATGCAGCTTAGTTTTTTTTTTTTTTCTTCTTTTGAGGCTATTATATAGAAGGCAGCCAAGGAGTATTAAATTGTATAAGAAATAAGAACTACTAGTTATTGATAGTAAACCAAGTATGTCCTTGACTTTAGAAAAAGCTTGAAATCCAAGGACATCAAGTGCAGTTAATCGGAAAAGAGAAGTACATTAAGTATCTGCTAGAGCTTGTTTGAGAATATAAAAATTAAGTGGTCTGGTATTGATGTTTTTCCCAAGCCCAGAATTTTAAGGATCCTATGAGGCAGGTAAAATCAGTTAATTATGAAGTCTAACAACCACAGTTAAAGAGCCCCAAAGATATGTGCACATTCGGAAAATCTAAAAGGCTTGGCACTGACTACTTACATGTTACTGGTCATCCTTTAAGGCCTCTTTCTATCAATACTCCAGGAAACATCAAGGATACTTCCTTAGAAAACACTACAAACAGCACAGATAGCTGTAAGTCATGGTTAAACTGGGTATGCAGGTAATTATACTGTGAATAAAAGGGTCCATTCTGGTTTGTACAGTAGGTGACTAGGACAACATGCTTTTACATTGATTTTGGTGCTTTGCTCAGCTGACGGACTGAGTGTCTGACTGCACAGCTGAAAACGAAGCCGCTTGCCTGGGGAGTACCGTTATCCAGACAGTAAATGCGATGATCGTACGAAGTAGGATGCAGCTATTATCACTTCAGCTGATGCAAAGCCAACTAAGCCTGAGGAGGAAAGATGTGAAGTAAAATGTTTTGACTGAATAACAGGGAAAAGGACTTTTAACCATAACTTCTGTTACTTGGACTAGTAATTCTGAAACTGTTACGAATCACTAAAGGAGAAGCTTAGGCATTTGTTGATGACGTTTATTACTAAAATTAAACCAATTATGTCCTGTTTTGCACAATGAAAGCAGCTGAGTAGAGCCTACTTCATTTTGTTGCCTGTTCCTGTGCTTGGCTTTTGTTCGTTCTGTTTTTTTTTCAAAATGGCCTGTCAGAATGGCGTGCCCAGTTATAATAAACATTGCTCCAGACAGCACTCCACAAAGAATGTTAGGCATGCTTTTATTTCTTGTTTAAACTAATTCAGCTATTTATTTTCCAAGTATATTCTAACTTTATGTAATAAGGTAGAGTGTCAGATTCTTAAAGGCTGGCAAAATTATCAATTTATATCTGTCAGTTTTAAGTAAACGGTTTTACTATGGTTACTCTGCTTGCTGTGTTTGTCCACAGCTCAGCCTCATGGATAACCCTTCAAAACACTAGATAATTACACTATTCCCATACCTAATTTACGCATTTCCATCACAAGAAATAGCTTATGGTCTATTCCCTGGTTTATTATAGGTTCTTCTATATTAAAAGGGCTACACTTATAATTTACTTGCTTATGCCAGATGGCAAGTTCCTAATTAAAAGCACTTCTCATGTGCCTAATTTTTCTGCTTGCATTTTGGCAAAGCTAAAATCTCAGTAGGGCCAACAGATTGTTGGAGTATATTATTAACATTAATAATTGTTATTTTTACAGTCTTTGTAGTGAATGGTAGCTCAAAAAAAATCTGATGGATCAAGGGCTGTGACTTAACCTTTGGTACTACTTCTATACAAATTCAGATCTCCTAACGAGATTTGCTGTACACTTCTACTCTTGCTCTTTAAAGGCTATTTGAGTTTGTTCCACAGAAGGTCAGAGCATATATTGCTATTTTATTATGGTGATGGGTGAGAAAAGTTGTTTTGTCCTTTTTCTGCTTCTTTCTCATTGGCCTTCTTTTTGTCTTCCTAGAACATCAAAAGGGGTAAAAAATCCTGAGGATCTCAGCTAAATGCTGAGCTTCCATTGTCTGCCTGATGAGAACAATCATTTTGATCCAGAAAAGTGACTCTGGATTAGGTACATCAATCTAGGAGGATCCGGGGAACTACAGGCCTGTCAGTTTGACCTCGGTGACGGGCAAAGTCATGGAACAGGTTATCTTGAGTGCTATTAATGAGCACATACAGGTTAACCGGGTGATCAGGCCCAGTCAACATGGGTTTATGAAAGGCAGGTCTTGCCAATCAAACCTGATCACCTTCTATGACAGGGTGACCCGCCTGGTTGACGAGGGAAGGGCTGTGGATGTAGTTTTCCTTGACCTCAGTAAAGCCTTTGATACAGTTTCTCATAGTGTTCTGGTTGAGAAACTGATAACTACTGGCCTGGATAGGCACACCCTCCTTTGGGTTAAAAACTGGCTGGACGGCCGGGCCCAAAGAGTGGTGGTAAACGGGGCTAAATCCGGCTGGAGGCTGGTCACCAGTGGGGTTCCCCAGGGCTCAGTGCTGGGTCCAGTTCTGTTTAACATCTTTATCAATGACCTGGATGAGGGGATTGAATGTACCCTCAGTAAATTTGCAGACGACACCAAGCTGGGAGGCTGTGTCGATCTGCTCGAGGGTAGGGAGGCCCTTCAGAGGGATTTGAACAGACTGGATCGTTGGGCCGAGGCCAATGGCATGAGCTTTAATAAGGCCAAGTGCAGAGTCCTTCACTTGGGGTGTAAAAACCCCAAGCATCGCTATAGGCTCAGGGAAGAGTGGCTGGAGAGCTGCCTGGCGGAGAAGGACCTGGGGGTGTTGGTTGACTACCGGCTTGATATGAGCCAGCAGTGTGCCCAGTTGGCCAAAAAGGCCAATGGGATACTGGCATGTATCAAGAATAGTGTAACCAGCAGGAGCAGAGAAGTGATCCTGCTCCTGTACTTAGCACTGGTGAGGCCGCACCTGGAATATTGTGTCCAGTTTTGAGCCCCTCGCTTTAAGAGAGATATTGAGCTCCTGGAGTGGGTCCAGAGAAGGGCGACTAAACTGGTCAAGGGGCTGGAAAATAAAACTTATGAAGAAAGGCTGATGGAGTTGGGGCTGTTTAGCCTGGAGAAGAGGAGGCTGAGGGGAGACCTGATTACAGCCTACAAATACTTGAGAAGGGATGGTGGGGAGGTAGGGAATGGGCTCTTTACATTAGTGTTGGGTGATAGAACAAGAGGAAATGGGTATAAGCTTAGTCAGGGGAGATTCAGGTTGGATGTTAGGAAGTATTTCTTCTCTGAAAGGGTTGTCAGCCACTGGAATAGGCTGGCCAGGGAGGTGGTTGAGTCCCCATCCCTGGATGTGTTTAAGAATAGGGTGGATGATCTACTTGGGGATATGGTTTAATGGGGATTAGGGACGGTTGGACTCGATGATCTCTAAGGTCTTTTCCAACCTAGAAATCTATGAATCTATGAATCTGGCATTCTTAAATATGGTTCAGTTCATAGCCTCCATCAGTGATCTCAGGAAATCAACAATTAAATTATATATTTAAGTGTAGCTGTATTTTGTTAAGTGAAGATTGCCCAGGCCTTCAAGGTGAGGAATTCTTTGTGTGAACTGTTTTTCTGGGTTGACTCTGTACCTGTATCGTACAGGTCTGAACTGACCTTAGCAGTTCAGAAGTGAGGGACTCAGACTCAGTTCCAGAATGGAAAATGGAAGCACTGCAAAACACTATATACTTCTAGTTTCCAAAATAATAGCTAATGTATATGTGGTTTAGACTGCTTTACTTCATAGCACTAAAAATTATTTTTACTGTGCCTTTTCTCACCTTCTCCCCATTTTTGGTATTTTAAAATGCTAAGGCTTTTTTCCCGACATTCTTTTAGTGAGTCATAGGGTGTAGTACGATTTTGAGTGCAAAACTAAAAGTAATCTACTTTGGAACAGTTTTACAATGGCAACTTGTGAAATGGAAAATCATTAATCATTCAGTGTTTTATAGCATAGTTTTAAAGGAAAAGTAAAATGCTTTGAGAACATGGCTTTTTCTTAGCTACCAAAAAACCACAGTATCAGTATTGGATAAAAGCTTTTCCTACACTGTCTGCAAGAAATTATTTCATTCAGTAACAATGTAAATATATCTAATTTCAGAGAACACATAATTTGGTTATAAGGTTGCATATACTGTACAAACTGTTGAAGAAAAATATTTTGTCCAATAGCTAATTCATCCTACTACATACATTGCTAATGTAAACATGATTGGATATGGCAGATTGCCTAACTTGGGGGCTTTTAGTTCTTCTTACTTGCTGTGTTCCATTAATAAGAGTGACAGAATCAGGTAAGACCTCATGGAAGGAAGGTTGTTCATTGATTAAGGACACAGAAAAATACTCCAGAAAAGACGATTTCAGAAAACACAAGTTTACCAGGGAGTAAAAAGGCAGAGAGAAATACAGGAAGGGTCTAGGAGCCTGCAGCTCCAGAGGAACAGTCAAGAGGAGAAATTGCTGAAAAGAACACATAGCTGCAAGTCAGATTGCACAGGTGATAAAATGAAAACCTCCTTGATTCTGGAGGAAACTTCAGAGTTTTCTGCAACTCATAAAATCCCTGAAGGGACAGACATAAGGTCTGAAAGCAAGGATTCTCTCTGACAAGGGTTCTCTTTGAACAAAGAGAAATGGGCAGGAAGTTACTTATTTATAAGCTGTCTTCTATTTATTTTCTTCCTTACCTGGCTGCTTCCAGGTTGTCTATGTTAAAAAAAAAAGTTATATTTTGTAGTGTAATTGAGTTTAAAAAACTTCTGGTTTACTTTGAGGAGCTCACTCTAAGGGAAAGTTTTAAGCTGATCCACTTCAAAGTTCTGTTTTATATGTGTAAATATACAGACAATTGTTTAGAAATAGATCATGTAAACTCTTGTAACTTTTTTATACAGCTGCCTTCATTATTCCTCTTTGTCTTTTACACTGAATATTCATCAGAATGTGTGAACAGCAATCATGTAAAATGAAAATATTTAAAATTTCTTTTTTTCTAGATTATTGCTAAATAAAATTTAGAATATAGATTCTGTACATGCTTGGTTTGCTCACTTACTGATTTATACCAACATCCTCATTTCTCTAGGAGCAAGATTTAGTTAGGTAAATGACCACAGTTTACGTATTAGCTAAAATCATAGAATCATAGAATCATAGAATGGTTAGGGCTGGAAGGGACCTTCAAAGGTCATCTAGTCCAACTCCCCTGCAAGGAACAGGGATATCTCCAACTAGATCAGGTTGCTCAGGGCCTCGTCCAACCTGGCCTTGAACGTCTCCAGGGATGGAGCATCCACCACCTCTCTGGGCAAATATAGGTACAGATGCAGAGCTTCAAAGATCTATTAAACCTATTCTACACTGAGAGATAGTCATTCAGTTTTCTGTTTTATACAGCCAGCTATACTGGGTGACAGTGATGTGTTTCACTTGAATTCTTCAGAGTTCAGATATCTCAAGGCAGAAGACTAGATTGTCCTGCTCTGGACGTTTAGTGGGTGTGGGGTTTTACTTTTGTTTTCAGTAAAGGACAAGTGATGTAAAAGAAAATGTTCTGACCAAAGAACATGAAACATGGTTCTCTGTTGATTGCCAGTGCTGTTAACATCTGTTGTAGAAGTGATCTGACATACTGTACAGGATGCAACTGTAAATATACTATTCTGCCTGTCACAGAGTGCTTGCAGATGGAACTGTGTGTAGGTATGCACTGAATCATATCCTAAAATAAAAATCCCAATACACAAAATAATGAACCTATTAAAAAGTGCTTTTACTCCACTCTCCTGTCCAGAATGTTGTAGAGTTTCATATGAGCCAAAGTACACATTTCTGGTTTTCTTCCTGTGGAAAAGCTAACATTTCACTTCCTCAAGCCAACATTAGTTGAATTTCATACTTAGGAGAATGCTTGAATTGTACCAACAATATAAAAGGACAAAACCACTCCAAAAGTGCTTGGACATTTAAGTTGGGTGGTTTTTTTCTCCCTATTAAGTTAGGCAACATCTTCGCCTTTAAGATACTACTTAGGAAGGTCTCTCCATTGTGTCTTCCAGTCTGCATGCAAGCCGTAGAGTCCGAATTAGCCTTTCCCTCCTTAACTTGACTCTTTGAAAGGGTCTACAAATTTGAGCTTGTTTGTTTGTTCTTAGAAAAGCAATTTGTCCCATGCTACATCTAATCCAGTTAACCTGTCAGGCTCATCTTCGCAGAGTACAGCAGTGAGCACTAAGTACACATGCAGGTTTTCACTTGCTGCCCCACTACTTAACCTCTTTAAAGGATCGTACAGAATTAAATCCACAGAAATTAATAATTTTTAATCAAATTGTACGAAGATGCATTCTAAGCAGAAAATACCATTTAACACCTCCCCCCCCCAAAAAAAAATACAAAATCCAAACAACCTACCTAGCCCTCTGTGACAGTTTGAGTCTGTTTTATATAAATTCATTTTGTGTCTATGTTAATTTGAAAAGAAAGTGAATAGAGTAGGTGAACAGGAGGTGAAAAGGTTCCTGTTCTGGAGCCACTGAATGTACTGGGAAGGAGAGTCCAGGTGATGGAATGTGACAAAAAAAGGGAAAGGGGAGTGTGGCAGTAAGGCACTGAGAGATAATATCTGAAGCAGAGACTGAAGTACTGCTAAGATGATCAGGCAATAGACCCACAGCCAGCTGTTCGTGCTCACAAATGGGAAAAATTCCTAGAACCCAGATACAGGGACCTGCTGTGTAGTGACATGCTGGGCAGCTGGATACTTATTTATAAGTACTTTTATTTTTATCTTGTCTTGCATAGTCATTTTCAGATTGTCATATTCAGTTTATTCTTGTTCATACTCTAATAAAGCATAAATATTCTGAGTTTCAAAGCTGTTTTGAACCTCCTTATAGATAACGTATCTGGAATATTGTGTACAGTTCTGGGTCCCTCAGTTCAAGAAGGACAAGGAACTGCTTGAGAGAGTCCAGCGCAGGGCCACAAAGATGATTAAGGGAGTGGAGCATCTCCCTTATGAGGAAAGGCTGAGGGAGCGGGGTCTCTTTAGCTTGGAGAAGAGGAGACTGAGGAGGGACCTCATTAATGTTTATAAATATGTAAAAGGTGACTGTCATGAGGATGGAGCCAGGCTCTTCTCAGTGGCATCCAATGATAGGACAAGAGGAAATGGATATAAGCCGGAACATAGGAGGTTCCGCTTAAACATGAGGAAGAACTTCTTCCCAGTAAGGGTAACAGAACACTGGAACAGGCTGCCCAGAGAAGTTGTGGAGTCTCCTTCTCTGGAGATGTTCAAAACCTGCCTGGATGCGTTCTTGTGTGATCTGATCTAGGTGGTCCTGCTCCGGCAGGGGGATTGGACTAGATGATCCTTTGAGGTCCCTTCCAATCCCTAACATTCTGTGATTCTGTGATTCTGTGATTCTGTGAAATGGTCTAGGCAGATCTCCCTTAAAGCCTTGAATATTGGGGATTCTGTGTTTATATTCTAAAAGATTCCTCTTTGAGTATTTTCTACCTTGTTTAGGTAATTATTTGAAACAATTACATTTTTACAGCTGTCCTGCTTTGGCTTACTGTTTTGCTCAGGTTTAGATGATGACATCCCTTTCTAAAATATTCACCATAGCCTTATTCTTGGGAAGGGGCAAGGTCTCAATCTATCAATAAACGGCCTGCTGTCCTACCTCTTACAAATTTAAAAAACACATCAAACATAGCCAACTCAAAATGATTTGGAGGGAAACACTAGAAAAAGTTGTTCCCAACAGTTCTTGTTTGATATCGTGTTAGAGCCTCTAACAGCAGTGGGAAGTCAGGAAAACTGGAAAAAATCTTTTTTGAAGAGGTGATTTTTCACTTGCATCATTATTCAAGCTCACAAGTGACTAACATGCTTAAGAATGAGAATTGAGAAGACTTGGACATTTTCCCTCAGTTCTTGGAAGTCCAGAGTCTAGTAACTAATTACTTTTTTATATTTTCTGACCATTAATAAAATTACCCCCCACTTTAATCACTTGAGAATTTGTTTGGTTTTGGATTTTGCATTCAGTGATTCTAACATAAATATTTGCATGTGATTTTTTTTTTGTAGGTATACACAGAATTTCTGGCAACATTCTAATTTTTTCTCTAAAAAAAAGTGACATCTTTTAATGGCAGAATGTTCAAACCACAATTTATTATTTTTTCCATTGTTTTTTCATGGCATAAATTTGCAAGTACTTCTAGTAAGTCAAGTGCTGATATGAGTGGACTCATACTCAATGTGAAAGCTAAATGTGTTTGCTTAATTACTTTTCCAGGACTAAGTTGTCAGTCATTGACTTTCAAAATCCAAATGAAAATGAGGTAGGCAGTTTTTGGTGAGGAACGGGGAATCAGCATTTTTGAACTGTGAAGATAGTTGACTTGACCGAGAGAAAGACTTTATTTTTCTATAGGTGCATGAAACCCTATAACTGAAGTCGTTGTTCATTATACTAATGCATTCTAATGCTAGACAGAATTTTAACATTGCAGCAGAAACTTTTTTTATAATTTTTCACAAAGACTTTGGACTAGTGTTTTTTTCTCATTTACAGTAAACTGTACTGTCATGAACATTTGCAGCCCAAACAGGAATTGGGTGTCCAGTATTTCATTTGTGTTCCACTGTTTTCATCTCAGTGGATTTTAGTCTATCACTTGTAAAATGTTGTCAGTTAAAGTAGACAGGAGGGCAATTCAGCAGTGTATCTTGTTCGTTCTCTATACTCACGAAAATTTTTCCTTTCTCTTTCCATTGTTTGCATTTTAATAGGAAGACAGCTACCTTCAGATGATACAGAACTCAGCTCTTGTTTCAATCGTACTTCATGAGAACTTTAGAAGATACTAACTGAGGTACGTATTTTTTCTTTTTGTTTTTAGAATTTCTACCTTGCAGGTATTACATAGATAGAAGAGCAGACAAAAGACATTGTGAATCTAGACCAAGGAGAGTAATCATACGTGGAAAATAACACAAAGTTCTATCCATAAAGAGAGCTACTGGGTGAATAGACTAGACTAGACTAGACTAGACTAGACTAGACTAGACTAGCCTAGAATAGACTAGACTATTTCAGTTGGAAGGGACCTACAAAGATCATCTACTCCAACTGCCTGACCATTTCAGGGCTGACCAAAAGTTAAAGCGTCTTATTAAGGGCATTGTCCAAATGACTCTTAAGCATTGACAAGCTTGGGCCATCAACCACCTCTCTAGGAAGCCTGTTCCAGTGTTTGACCATCCTCTCGGCAAAGAAATGCTTCCTAATGTCCAGTTTAAATCTCTCCTGGCACAGCTTTGTGCCGTTCACACCTGTCCTGTCACTGGATACCAGGGAGAAGAGCTCAGCACCTCCCTCTCCACTTTCCCTCCTCAGGAAACTGTAGAGAGCAATGAGGTCATCCCTCAGCCTCCTTTTCTCCAAACTAGTCAAACCCAAAATCCTTAGCTGCTCCTCACAGGACATTCCTTCCAGCCCTTTCACCAGCTTTGTTACCTTTTTCTGGACACACTCAAGGACCTTCACATTCTTTTTAAATTGTGGGGCCCAGAACTGCACACAGTACTCAAGGTGAGGCAGCACCAAGGCTGAATACAGCGGGATAATCCCCTCTTTTGACTGGCGGGTTATACTGTGTTTGCACCCAGGATGGGGTTTGCCTTCTTGGCTGCCAGGGCACACTGCTGACCCATACTGAGCCTGCTGCCACCCAACACCCCCGAATCCCTTTCTGCAGGGCTGTTCTGCAGCGACTCCTCTTCGGATTTATACTTGTGCCCGGCATAACTCCGTCCTAGGTGCAGAATCCAGCATTTCGACTTGTTAAATTTCAACCCATTAATCTTTGACCAATGCTCTAATCTAATCCAATCTCTTTGTATATCTGGGCACTGCGTTAGTCATTCTTTTTTTATAAATTGAGAAATCAAATAATTACAAATTTGCCAATAGGAAACATTAAAATGTTGCTTTTTTAGGGTCTTCTGTCCATTTTATCAGATCTCTGCTTTTCTCCAAAAATGGAAAAAAAATTTTGCAGGAGATCCCTGGGCATGAATACTCTATCATTTAAATACTGACTAAGTAATGTACCCTTCAAAACTATCTGGCATTTCTAGGTTTATTCCTGTAATACTTACAGGGAATTTCAGTTAAACAAAAGCTTTGGTGTTAACACAACATACAAATGCTTTTGTCTCAGTTTATCTTTTATAAATCCATGAGATTAAATATAAAAGTTGTTTAAAAGATATTGATAAATATTTTATTATGAAAAATATTTGTCTTTTTTGTCAGATACCAGTGAATTAATGCCTTTGTATAGGAAAAAACTTCTCCATTTGTATATGTAAACAGAGTCTGATAAAGGATTAATAGCCACAGAATTCATAAAGAGAAAAAAGTATCTTGTAAGCCTGTGATCAGCTGGATTTGTGTCAGTACTAAATTTATGATCTGCAGCTGTTAAATGTCTCATAGGAGCTTCATCTTCTAAAGCATGGTAACAGTGTGAGTGCATGGCTAGAAAAAAGGAAACATTGTCCAAACATATGGACGATGATTGCAATGCTTCACATGGCACAAACTTTTATTCTGTAAGTCTTACAAATGTATGTTTTCATGCTTTTTAAATTGCAGGCAGCTACCAGCAGAGATACTAAAATATTGTAGGCTGAACAGAAAGTCTGTCGGTCATTGTTTGTGTAATCAGTCTAATGTAAGCAGTGCTGGGCTGGAATTCCTGTTTCTGCATTCGGGAACTCAACGCTTAAGCGGCACCACCAAAAAAAGAGGTGTCATAATTTCTGTATCATCTTAAAATATGTAATATATGCAACTTCTTTTTTTAATAGCTCTTGATATTTCTATATCTTTCTTAAATACCAAGAATGGCTTAACTTTCTGGAAAGGTTGGTAATGGTTAGTGTAGTTATTGTATAAAAGTTGTATGTGCTATTACAGGTATATTATAATATACGCATTTCCTTTTTTAAAAAAGACTTTATATACCAGCCAGTATAGATTATAGTTAGAATAAGGTTAGCATTAAAATGAAAAGTTTTCAGAAAATTGACTATTAAAATTCAGTTGGATATTACATATGGATTCAGAAAACAAAACAGAAGTCTTTTTTGTTTCTAATTTTGCTTTATGTACTGTTAGCAGCTATGTTATTAATTTTCACATGCAGATTCTATGAAGTGCTGCATATTCTCAGATTTTAATAAAGCAGTTGGTGTTATGTGACAGGTTGGGCCGTTTTAGTACGCGTTATGGATTGGTTATTTCTTGCAGTGGGACAGTTCATTTCTGGAGTCAGTACACAACCATTTTAGCAGCAGAGTTAGCCGCTTATGTCACAGATTATAATTAGCTGTGTCTGTATGCCAAAGCAACAGGATGGAATGCAAAACACAGCCAAACATGTGAACGAATTTTCTTCCAGTGATATTTGGCCAGGCCTAAAATATCTTCCACTCCAGATTTGAAAGTAGTGGAAAAGTTAGACAATTCTCTCTGGGGAAGAAACTAACTGTAGTTTCTTCAGAAGTCTGCATTGTTTCAGATCTCTAAGGTAAGTAACATTTTCTTCAATTTCTTTTTATATCTGTATTAAAATACTAACATATGAATAATTGAGTTGGGCTTTGTTTGCTCTTTACTTATTAGATGGGTGCATTGAACTTCTCCCCTCTCTGATTTTCTGTGCAACATTTCAGGCTCATTCTGTCCTCATTTAAGGATTGTGTTGCTGCTTATGTGATTTATTTTATTATCCAAATTTAAGTGTTCATTTTTATATACAATTATTATTTTAGATTCTGATAGTTGCAATAGTAAACCTCTGATGTTTGTAGCTCTAAATTTTTCTCAATTTATCTATATCACATCCTGAAAGTTAAATTACATCAAGAGCGGGTCCGTGCTTCTGCTGAACACTTCTTTGTGGCTTGACAGTATGTTAATAACCTTCCATCTGAGGACCTGTTACCAAAATCGATTCTAACTTCTTTGACGTATGTTTGAATTAATATGGAGCATCCAACTATATATATAGAAGTTCTTTTACAAGTATACAGAATTCCTTTTACAAGTTCGTTGTCTCCTGGAATTCAAATACATTTTCTCTTGGATTATTTCGCTGACTGAAAGAAAATTACTAACTAGGTATCAGTGGGCTCCTGGCTCGTTATCAAATGATTTATTGCATGATACTTGGTGTCTCTCCACCAACAGATGCTTGCACTGCATATTTAATCATGCATCAGAATGAGCACATAAGTTCCTAAAACAGGGTATTGACCAAGTATAGGAATGTGATTTGATGGCATCAACACCAGTCATCTTGGCCCCTTTTGTAGTGGTATGGGAGGTTTCACCATGTCTATGTTAAATCTCCTCGTACTGAAGAGATGAATCGTGTCCTAGAAGTGTCTGCCTCTCTCCGTTGTCTGTGGAGAGGGCTTAGGTAAGTATGGCTGATGCTGTCTGTGTTTGGTGAGATGAATTCTTGCCTGCATAGCCACATCCAAATGAGTAATCCACGGGTGAACTATAGTAGCTTAGTGCCATAGAGTTCTGAAAGTTTGCACTCAGTTAAGATTTTGGAAGTTTTGGTTGTGATGCATAGTCACAACTGATGCCACTGTGGCTGAGATGAATGTCCATTTATCTTCTAAACAAATGTGATATTCACATATTAGATACAGACCTCCTTTCCATTACATAATGAAGAACATATGGTCCTAGAATACCACCAAAGGGCAAGAACTACTGTGTGAAGTTAAATTAAAAATAAAATCATCTAAATTAAGCCCAGCAATAGAGAGAACCATTTAAAATCTGTTTTGTAAACCTTTACACTTTTACTAATAACATGCACCTTTTTCCTGGTGGAAAACTCGGTGTTTAAAAGCAGGTTATATTTAGTTTTTTATTCATAATGATAAGGCCTTAGTAACAATATAAAGATACAATATTCATCCTTACTGTAATAGGTTTGTAATTATACAGATATCTGTGACTGTACTTAGTAGTTTTGAGAATACTCATGCAAAAATGTATGTTTTAAAGTAAGGGAAAAGAGTTTTGGAGGAACAATAGAAAGGAAGAAATGGATATACTGTATCACAGGAACACAAGGCTCTGTCAAAAAGCACAGAGAAGTTGTTTGGGAAAGATCCTCTTGCTTGAATAGCCTTGTGAGATTTATTCCTTCCTGTGAAAAGTAATGCCTTTTACATGAGATACAAATCCCAAGTTCCGAGCTCTTACAGTTTTTAATTATTTTCTTGACTTGCAATTAAGTAAGCTGGATATCCGGTGGACTTATTTCTCAAAGTTGATTGTCTTAGATGTTTAACGAGCAGTGACTGAAGATTTTCCATAACAGACGTTTTCAAGGTCTTTCTCTAATACAGGTTTTCTGATATCTAATAAGGTCTTGCCCATTGTAGTCTCTCAGTGGAGACATAAATGGGGTTTCTTTCTCTCTCTTCTGTCTCATTTTCAGAAAGCTTGTAGGAATGTAGTATTTCTGAGACCTCTACTTGTCTGTTGAATTTGGTAAAAATTGGCCAAGAAGCTCAAAAGCTTCTTGGTAGCTTCAAGCAGGAGGGAGGGAAACTCATGGGAGAAAGTTTAGACAGAACACAGCGTGTGGTTGCTTCTTTATTTATTATACCAGGCTGAAAGCATCATAGCAGTTTGGATAACACATTAATTCAATATCCTGGTCAAATTTTCAGCTTGGGTAACAATATTCTCACTATTTAATTCATCTGTAACTTTGGCTACCTGGGCTAGTCTTCTCATTAAACCTCTCTGTATATCTGCCAAAAGCTGTTACACAACTGCTGCATTTCATGCCGTGGTTGGATGTGTTTCTGTGGTGGATGAAGTACTACTTCTGTGTAAGAATGTGAAGAGGAATATAAACTAAAGTACTTCAGTATTTTTAAAAATGGTGAATAGCATGTGCTAAGTTTTGAATATTGTTGGTATTAGCCATCAACCACGTGATTTCCACTAATACATATAATATGTTTATTTGTGTGTGTGCATACGTATATCCTGAAGGTTGTCTATAAGAATCAAGTATATATCTGTATTTTCAAGAATGGGATGTAAGGTGGAATCATCTTGTAGTAATGCCTCTTAGAACTCTTCAGTTCCTCCTTCTTTATTTGCTGTGTGGTCAGTGCTCTGAGGAACAAAAGAAGTCTTAGTACCTTTTCTTTGCCTTAGCTTTTTCCAGTACTGCCAGTGGCAGAGACTAAATTTTTTACAGACTTTTTGCATCATTGGCTTACGAGTTCTGGATACTATTGGCTTTCAGCCTTTGTTTCAAGTTAAAATTTCATGGAGGTCCTACTTTGAATTTCAAAGCTATTAGACCTGGCTATGAGAAGCATACAGTTTTGGTCAATGATGGCTGCTGATGGAAGGAGACACCTCTGCAAAGTTCCACTGCAGCCAGTTTCCTCAGTTTTGAGGAAAAGGAGTTTGAAGTGAGGGGCAGTAATAAGTAAAAAAATCCCCACGTTATGCTGACTCCAGACTGCTAAAAGCAGAATATAAAATGGAAGTGGTTCTTAAAAAATAGATGCTCTGGAATGAAGCTGAGTCAGCAGAGCGCAGCTATGGCAATAGACCCTAACTGCAGACAGGGCTGCATTAGCAAGGCTATAGATGGCAAGCTGCATCCAAAGGTCTGTTCCGGTCCGGCATTGAGCTGGAGTAGATGAACTTCAGAGGTCCATTGCGGTCTAATTTTTTTCTGGAATTCTCAGAATTTGTTCAGATAGATTTTTCTGAATATTCCCTTTATTGCTATTATTTACCTACTGGTCTTGATTACTCCTCTGATTGTCCTACTAACTGATCCAGTCAGTAGTGTTTCAGATGTCTACTTTCAGTATGAGGAGGGCATCGCAGTTTACCAACTGAGATGTCATGGGAGATTGGTAGCTAGCAATATTGTCAAGTCTCTATCGGGCCCTCATAGAGTTCCTATAAATCAATAAGAATTGACTGTATATTAGAATTGAATTTTACTTGGAAATAGAAGGAAGGAAATGGACAAATTCAGATTTTAAAGCCAAAAAAGTAACAGTAAGGGTTATTTTAGTATCAACATTCCCTGTGAGCTGAAAAGTTACGGGAGGATATTTGAGAGACTGACAGTAAAAGGCTGTAGTTATTGTTTGCCAGAGTGAAGGACTTCATAGTAGGGATAAGAAACGGATAATATAGATTTCAGTATGTGAAGGAGGAAGAGATTGATTGGGGTTTGACCTGACTGCCAAACAGAGAGAGAGAGAGCATGGTGAACACTCCCAAAAGTCAGTATGGATGAGGCAGACAAGGCTGCGTCAAATTTGATTAGCTTCACGTTCCTGTAATAGTATCCTGATAAGCTTTTTACCTTCGTATTGCACCCCAAGGCTTCTAGCATGTATTCTGGTTCTGCAAAAAGGCAGTGATTTTTGAGGGCTGAAGCAGTGAAAGTTTGCCCAGAGGGCACCCAGAGCCAAGTTTTATGTAGTATGGATGGATGTCATATGGAGTTTTAGGTAGATGGAGCCAAACATTCTCTAGGACGGGCGGCAAGACCAGGATAGGAGATGGTAGCCCTATGCCGCCCATACTACTTTTCAGGCTATTTTTCTAGTCTCAAATGCTCAACTAGACATGTTGAAGGGCCTATTTGACAAAAAACTTGTCTACTTTATCAGTCTTACTCTTTGATATAATCAAATGTATATCTTTTAGCCACAAAACTTTTCTTCCCTGTAATATTCTACTTTTGATTTGGTTGTGTTATGGTAGGTATTTTCCATTTAATGAAAATACTGAAGAAGGTTTCTGAAAACTGTTATCTTGCTTAAACGTAGAACTGCATTATGAAATAGTATGTTTCATTCTGCATGATTTCATGAGTTATTTAATAATTATAGTCAATGCATGTGTGAAGATAATGCTTTCAAACAGAAATGCAGTTCTTATATTCATGAAGTTGTATGAGACTATTAGTGTATTGTCTTAACAGAGAAGAAACTGTTTATAAGCTATATTTGATAAAGCCACTCTTTGTGTTTATCTGAGTACCCCACATTCTTTTTTAAGTGTATATTTCATTGAAATTGTTAGTAGCCACTTTTGCAATCTGTGAAAGTACTTTTTTTTACTTTTAGATTAATATATTTTATTAATTTTGCTTTTAGTTAAGCATCTATTTAACTGATAGTATTGTGATTCACACTTGTTGATTTGTTTTAATTTACTTTGATCATACTTATAGAAGACAAAGCTGTATCCCCTTAGCCATGTTGAAAATATCTAAAATTCTATTTAAATTAAGAACATTAAAATTACTGTCTTCCTGTATCACAAGTTCTCAGGTACCTAGTAACATATGACTTTAATTCAGGAAAAAATTCAAAACTAACATTCAAAAAATTACCTAGAAATAAGTTTTGATTTAGGATTGTTTAGTAAGTGAAGCATATAAATGGCTAGAAGGTAAAATAATGAAAATAAAGGCATCAGAAAGCAAAATTATTCTTTCTTCCTTTGCTTTATCAGAAGATTCCATCGTTTGCTACTTCTCCTTTCTCTTTGTGACTTTCTTCAGCATTCCCTGGGCACTTTCTCCCCATATTTTACAATGTTCGCTCATATCTCTCATGTTCATTTCCTGAGTGTACCTACTATTTATCGTTTTTCACATATCCCCAAGTGTCTACTCACAATATTTAATTTACTGTACTGAAATTATGCCATGGAGACTTTTTCTTTTTTACATGTCTGATTTCATATTTTGTTAATTCACAGTTAAAAAGAAAAGCGACCATTTACAAGTCAGTTTTCTCATCCTGAAATAGATTTCAGCATTGTGGTAGATGATTTTAAATTTCAGCTGAATTTTATCCAGCTTTTTCTTTTGGATTGAAGTAATATATTTTAAAGCCATGAGGGTACTCTTCACTTTTGTACACTAGAGGCTAACAAAAATCTCTTAGTTGTCCTTATATTGAACTAAAGCCTTTCTGACACGGTTACCTTCCAGAAACATGTGTAGGGTTGTTCTTCAACTGCCAGTTAAGGAATCAAAATCTATCCTGGGCAGGGTTTAGTTGCCCAGATGGTAGAGAACAATCCAAACCACCTGCAAACCTGGACTAGGTGAACCTGCAAAAACTAAGATCTAGCATCATTTATCTTTATTTTGCCATTAGAATTTGGCATACTTTTCCAGAATTTGAGTTTAGGAAGGCCTCATTTGCAGCTCTTTCTCTTCCTGGAGAAATGCTTACATGAGAAGTCACCATCACTGTTCTGGGATTAATGAACTGTTCATTTATTGTAGACAATTATCAGAGGGCTTTAATCAAAATATGAATGCTTTTCTGCCTGCCTCTGGCTCACAGTGGAGTTTATCTGCCAAACATATCAGATGAGGATGTTTTTAAACATATGTAGGACCTCTTTCTTGGGCTGTTGTGGAGCTTGCTTTTCCAAGTGATGCCTTTGCTAGACTGCAAAGCAAATTTTAGGATTAGTGATCCTTACACAATGAAGTCAGTTGATCTGTTGAAATAGAGGTCTAATCCAGCCTACAGTGCAGGTAGTAAGTGATCTGAGCATGCTCACAAACCATAAAGAATTTTTCTTAAGTACGGATCAGAACCAATAGTTCAGCATCAGCTGCAGTTTTCCGTGGACCTACAAGGAACAGTTTGGAGAATTGGTCTTAAAACCTTTAATTCTTTTTTCACAAAATACGGTAGAAAATTTTGATGCTCCGGAGCTAGTCTTTTGTTCGTTATTTATGGTCAAAACTGCAAACAATACTGCAGTGGATGCACAGATAGCAAATAGCATACTGATATTGTTACTAGACTTTCCTGTTACAATATTCCTTTTTTTAAAAATGTTCTGGGTTGGTTCTTTGATAAGATCTCAGACTCAAAAACTGTAGCATATCAGTGTGGCATGTCAGGCACTATTGTCTATATTTGATGAGCAAACAATGTCTAATTTGAGTTTAGAAAGGCAAGTTATACTTGTATTCTATGAGCATCTTTTTCTGTGTATGCTCAAAGAATAACTTTAGAAACTACAGATATACCTCCTGGAGAGAGTAGCATGCTTGTTATTTGATCCAAATAGGAATTGTTTTCCAGTTACCCAAATTAGGATCTTTAAAATGAAGAAATATGCCAAAAATAAGTCTTATTTTTCAGATTACAGTACTTGATTTACATCAGTGAATCAACTTTAATTGAAGTTAAGAATTTTAATAACTGCTTATTTCCATTTCGGTTTAAATACTTTCTATGAAAAATTCTGCTTTGAGATACAAAAAGTATATGTGTTGTATCGAGTGAGAGATTTTGCTCTTTGTTTATTTTGGAATGTATACGTACTTAATGTGTACTTCTGGATTTTGTTTATGCTTCGTTTGTTTTTACAGCTAATTGAAAGGTCATCTATGTCTTTCCTACTGATTTTATTCAAAGAAGTGACATACTAAAAAAAGCAGTACTTATATATTTGTCCATGTTCTTCATCTTCTGTGTTTCTTACATTGCATTATTGCACAGTTTGTCACGGTTGCTGAAGAAACGTGGAGTCAGTTGCTGCCTAAACAGTTGAAGTCAACATCACCAAAAAAGGCTTCTGTAGTCCATGTCTTTTCATGATTACCTTATGTGTCTAATACACATTTAAATTAAGCTGTTTTCCCCTGCGTAAGTAAAAATGATTAATAAAGCTGTTACAACCAGGACTGCAATGCAACAGAAGCACATCAGTTTTTGACAGTTAAAATTCATCAGAAAAGGGCAGAGATTTAAAACATATAATGAGACACAGTGTACATAGGAAAGCATTTTACTTCCCTTGTTACTGAAAAGGAAAGTGAATTTTGAATTTTTAGTTCAGTTTCCTGTGATTTTACAGAAAATGTACAATTCTCACTTTCTAAATGCAAGGTCAAATTATTCTTCTTTTATAGTTTTAGAAACATATCTGCGATCAATCTCTTGAATTAGAGAGGAAAGACATGAGGATTAATTTTCGTCTCTAGCCTCTGCATCTAGTTCCATTCCTTGTTTCCTTGGTGTATTTTCACGTCACTATTCAAAAAAAAGCTTCATGAAACCGCACTATAACTCCATTTACTATGTGAAATCATTTTTCAAGGCTAAATAAACAGCTTTTCAGAGTCCTCAACCAACATAGGAAATCACCACAGAAAAGAGTTACCTGTTTTATAGTTGTGCTGAAGTCTACTGTGTGAACTGGAAGTATGCCTCTAAAGAGATAACAGCATGCTACCTGGAAGTAGCACTTTCATAAAAGCAGCAGCAAGACCAGGGAGAAGAGAAAAGTTTATGCCAATGCTCACGTCTTTATGTACGTAAATAGAGCTGTTTCTTTTTGCTCTCACAGAGAGTACCTCTTCCCACCACTGAGGACATGAAGTACTTTTCCTGAGAACGACACTGAGGATAATATAAAAGGACTTTTGCTAAAAGCTCTGTCCAAGCAGGACTTGTATTAGCAACAGTATTTCTACAAGATTCGCTTTGGCCTTGCTGGTAATCATTATTGTATGAGAGAAGGGATCCACTATCACACACCTAGAACATGAAAAGATATCTTTTTTTAAAAAAAGTATTTTTAAGTAAGAAAAGATGTAATTTTTTAAAAGTATTTTTTAGAAGTATCTAAAATTATTCTTTGTCTGGTAGACATTCACACGAGATTATGATAGCAGAGATTCTTTCATGATTTGTCTCCATCAGAGGGATTGCTTTCATTTCCTTTGCATTTACAAAGAACTTCAAGCCTTTCATATGTTCAACAACCCCAATCGAAGTTATTTCTCCCTTCCTCCCTGAGTTGGCTTTGCAGTTCTAGCATATCTGTCACACTTCCCCAAGTATATAAATAACCCAAAAAAGCATGACAAAAGTGCTTTTAAAAAGTTTATACCTACCAGTGTTTTGAGATTCCTGGTGTTATCTCCAGGGAAGGAAAATTGAAGGCCACAAAGCCAATTCTTATTTGCATTTAATGGTCCTTAAGAAATGAAATTTTGTACACAGAAACCTAATCTTCACTGCAACTCAAAGCAACAAACTACCAGATCCTGTCTTCAAAGTTTGACTTTAATATGTGTTAAAGCAAAACTCTGTGGTATTTCTTTTCTTGAGATATTGTACATTGATGATAAAGGAAGAATTGAAAGTAATTGGGAGCATCCAAGCAATACAGTAAAAAAAAAAAAAGTAAACGAGAGCTGCAATATAAATAGCAGTACAGACAGCATGGGATGTATCCATTTTGTCAACTACTCAAATAAACTTCTCTTAATGTCCAGGATACCCAGAGACATACAAACCACTCTAAAGTAGCCAGAATTCTATTTAAGCACCTATGTTAGGTGTATTACTGCTGACCTGATATAATGAAGGTTTGAATGTGGTGACTCAAGGGGAGTGCTTAGATGTTCTTTCTAAATAAATACTCTTGAAATAAATAAAAAACTGTATAACTTGTAGTGCAAAACAAAGGTATTAAGGTTATTCTTTGAACTATTCATCCAGATTTCCTTAGTGTTGCGACATCGTTTTTATTTCTTTTTTTGAAGGAATATTATTTCAATTCAAATTAGTGTGACTTTACTATGTTTATCTAGAGAAGACAGGATTTTTAAACTACTATCAGAAATACTTGGTGCAATGATGCATATTGTAAACAGATTAGCTCCTTTGAAACACTTATATTTCAGTCAAAAACACATAGCAAATTCTGTTTGATTTTTGAACAAATAAGTAAACTCTGAAGCTTATAGCGAAAAAAATTTTGTGCAATTACACATAATACAGTTTACCTATTCTTCATGGAAAGATGTTACAGCAATACAAAATTATCAATATTTTACGTTGGCAAAATTTAATGTAAGATTTAACTTAGGTTCACCCTCTTTCCAACACAGAACAAGATATTCCATTATGGATGTCAAATATGTAAAATGTACTCAGTGTGTACATTTCAAGTCAAAAATCCACACTCGACTTGTACTCAGCTACAAAAATAACTGCGTAAGGACGAAGGTGCTTGCCAAAAAGTAAGCTGAAAGCATCCCAGAAAATATTTAGGAGCATTATATATGGAAGGACAGATTGGATATATGTTCTCTATCAAAAAAAGTTTGAGGGAGGACAAAAGTAACTCAGCATGGCAAATCTGCAGGTTAAGGGAAATAATTAGAAGCATGAAGTCCTATTTCCCAAATCCGAAGTTGTGTGCAAATCAAATAAATAGAAAAAATTTTGAACTCTGGCAGGTTAAATTCAGAAACAATACAGCTGGGCAAAATTTTTAAGGAACAATGAACATCTTAAGTGATGATAAGTCTTTCTTCAAACATGACAACCACCAAAACCTACCAGGTAGTTTGCGTGGTAAAGGGATGATCAGACTAAAAAGAGTGGTTGGAAAAGGATATTAGAAGTATGCAGAATGAATTATTTGTTTCTGTTAATTGTGGAAGAAACTGAAACACTTTCTGTGCTAGAACCCCACTTTATGGGGTACTCCTCAGAGGATCTATTTCAGAATAAAAGGGCTGTAGAAAAAGCTTGTCTATAGAGGACATGTAGGTAAAATATATAGTAATATTCAAAATCAGAAGATATTCACCAAAGACCTCTGAAAGAACTCAAGAACAAAATAAGTAAACTACTAATGGTGATAAAAGGCCAGCTTTAAAGACTGCAGAATCCTAGATTAATTTAGATTGGAAGAGGCCTCTGGAAATCATCTAGTCCATCTTCCTACTGTACTTGATCAGGGAGTGTGCAGCAGAACATCACTTGTCCTTTGGTCTGTCCTTTGATCTTTCTCATAACCTCCTGAACGACTCCTTTTCTATTTCAAAGCAAAGCTGTATGCATTTGACTCAGCCCTTTGCACCCATCGCAACCCTCGTCCTCCTTGCATTCCCAGCCTTTCTTTCCTGTGTGCTTGTATCCATCCATTCCAGCACTCCAGTCATGCAGGCTATCCAATGTATTTCTGTAATTCCAGTGGGACCATTGGTCTGCAGCTGTGCATGAATTGCTCTTGTTTGTTTCCCGTGCTGTGTTCATTCATGTACAGACGCTGGAGATTGAACCCAGTCATGCTGCTTTTGTAAGGAAAGGAAAGAGCCTTCTCCATCATGCTGTCCTCTGGATGCTGCTTTTCTGCCTCTCATGCATTCACTTCTCTTAAGGCTGTGGCAACCCTGTCCTGATGTACCCAGTTTAAAGCTTTCCTCACTAAATTAGCAGAGATGCTCTTGCCCAGCTCGATCAGAGGGATTTCATCTCTTCTCAATAGTTCTCACTCCTTAAAGAGGCTTCTATAGTCATAAAAGCCAAAGCTCTGCCTCTAACACCAGCTAAGTAGTAAGGTATTAACATACTGGGTATGTCCGCTCCTTGATGAACTTTTCTCTTTCACTGGAAGGGTTGAGGAGAAAAACAGCTGGCCCTTACACCCTTTACTCCTCCCCCAGAGCTCCATAGTCACTCTTCATGTGCTCACCCTTGTGATGCTCATGTGATGAACAGCAAGGGCTGGATA
This sequence comes from Tauraco erythrolophus, assembly GCF_009769465.1. Lineage (NCBI taxonomy): Eukaryota > Metazoa > Chordata > Aves > Musophagiformes > Musophagidae > Tauraco > Tauraco erythrolophus. Next base: position 115,506,974 of record NC_141465.1, on the reverse strand, counting down.
AGCCTCAGAAATCTCTGCATTATCCAATACCTGATCACTCAGCAAGCAGCAGAACTCTCAAGACATCAAAGTCAGGTCAGCGGATGGGTGCCTCTGTCTCCTGCTAAAAGAGGTCTCCAATGACTATCACCTGCCTGTTGCTTATGCAGGTTGCCACTCTCCATCGTTTTTTACTTCACCGAAGGGCATTTCAAGACTGAATGATCCGAAATGAAAATGGCATATGAAATTCAGTCTAGGTAGGATGTGAAGTTTTGCGCATGGGGAGAAAAAAGGCCTTCAAATGCAAAGTGATGGTATCTGAACTATTAGAAGTTCATAGGGAAATCCTGGAGTTACGATGGATCATTCATTGAAAACACTAGTTGTCAGAAAATGAAACATTTGGAATTCATGGGGAAACAGTAGAGATCAAAAGAGAGTACATTGTACAACTCCATAATCTACCCACCTTTGAATCCTGTGTGCTGGTTTTGTTCCTCCTCCTTTTCTGAACTGAGTAAGCTAAGAGGAGGGTAATAAGCACAGCTAAAGCAATAGCGCTGCTTTCATACAGGGAGGACAACATAACCTAGAAAAGAAAGGACCAGGGTCAGAGAGATCAATATGATCTGTAAGAAGGCTTCCATTCTTTCATCAGTGTCATCTTTTACTCACCATCAGAGAGAGACTATTGAGATAAATGGACTTTAGTCTGCTCCAGTATAGGCTCTTTCATAGTTTTAAGCTCATAGATAATAAACATAAAAAATGTTTTTTGATGATTTGTGTAGGTCAATTTGTTGTTATCAGACGGGATCTGCTGATGAAGTAGGATATAGTAACACAAAGCAGCTGAAGCAAAACTGAAAAAATATTTATGAGAATCTATTTTAATTACATCAATCATTAGGTTTCCTAGTATTTTCTGAATATTTGATTTTGGTTTGTTGTTTGTCGTGTTCTGTTCTCATAGGAGAAGTATGTATTTTAAAATAAAACCTGTTTGTAAAAGCTATGTAAAATATACATTTGGATACTTGATATACTCTGAAGATTTATATTTTATGTGCCTAACAGCAATATCAGAAGGAAAATCCTAAAGGAGTTAACGTTCTCCTCATTGAGGAGGTCTGGGAAATTTCTCTACGTGCGTCATCTTTCTGGAGGATGACTGAAGAAATGTCCCGATTGAAAATATCAGTAGAAGATATTTTGGGACAAATCAATAAAATTAATAGTTATTCTGTCACTGGGACCAGATGGCATTCACTCATGTTCAGAGGAAAAAAGTTCTTTGTGTGCCTTTCTGGTAAAAGAAGCAAGATAGCATCAAACATGACTTCATCTTAATTTTCTGCCCCAAGAACTTCTGATTTATTTAGGTACTGCTAACTGCATGATTCTAGCTTTGCTTCAACAATATATTCCCACTGTCCATTCTTCCAAGAGCTGGAGTACTGAGTAGAATAGTGATGAGAAATACAAATAAATCTTCAAATATTCTGCAATTCCTATTAATTTTTGTATGCAAACAGAGAGGATTTCAGCATTGTCAGAGTGGGTAGAATACCCCCAGGCAGATTATCCCTATCTTGATATTTTGAACAAATAAAAGAGCAGTAATGTCAGTATAAGCCAAAATGTGACCTTCATTCTGTTTATAAGTGGTTATAAAGGGATTTTAAAGGAAGAGTCTCTTACGAATAAGTAAGATGTAAGGTAGGCAGAGACCATCAGATGTTTGCAAGCAATTGGGGAAGAATGTTTTAAGTTACAACCCTTGAACAGGAGGATAATGTCCCGTGAGCTTAGACTTTCAAAGGCATTGTGCACATCTGCCTAGTCCATTATAACACAAAATTGCCTGGGTTTTCAGTACGAGGGTGGTAAGACTTTGGAATAAATTGCCCAGAGAAGTTGTGGATGCCCCCTCCCTGGAGGAGTTCAAGACCAGGTTGGACGGAGCCTTGAGTAGCCTGGTCTAGTTGAGAGGTGTCCCTGCCCATGACAGGGAGGTTGGATTAGATGATCTCTAAGGTCCCTTCCAACCTATGCCATTCTATGATTCTATGATTCTATGAATATGGAACAGTTTTACTTAAAGAACAAAGACAATGTCTTAAAAATACATGCTTTTGTAGTTGTCTCACAAGAGCTGTGGTTCTCTGGACTTGTCAATGATATTGTAAATTCAAGTGAAAGAGATTTTCTCTGGAGGACAGTACGGATTTTAATGTATACTTGAGAATACAGGAATAGTTCTGTAGAGCAGTCTGGAAGTGAATGACAGACTCACATGTCCTTATTTTTTGTCTAGCACATTCTTCCAGGTCTGAATGCATTGCTTTTGCAGGTATAACAGGTTGTGGTGTAAAAACATGGTAATAAGAGTAAGAATTTGAATTTCATAAAGTGCCTGAAATGTCAAAATGTTTGCCAGGCTTCCAATTTCCGATACAAACCAGAAATACATCTTTAAAGAGCACAAGTAGGTTTTACCTTTCATAGAATTTTCAAATAATTTACAATTTGAAGTAGTTACTGAAAAGGCTGTGGCAGGGAAGAAAGGAAGAAAGAAAAATGAACCTATAAATATCAGAGCATATTCCAGAATTTTTGCCAGTTATAGTGACATCTTTTGTGCCTACATGCAAGTTTAAGTAAAAACATAAATTGTAGTTGTATTATATAGCCCGATGGAGCTACCACATGATGCAAAACAGTTCACTTCCTCTGGACTGTCATAAGTTGATAAAACTTTTTCTATTTCAAATTAAGAATTATTCCCTTTTATAAAAGCAAGAACATTTTTCTGAGAAGTACATTTGAAACTGTGTAACAGATGGCATTCTTGTTCACCATACAGAGATTTTATAATCTTGGTAATCTTCTCAAAAGAAATGTAATGAAATGTCCATTAAATTTAATCTATATAGGAAAATTATTGTTGCTTACTATTTTAGAACTTGTTATTATTCTGTTCAATATGTTTAATTAAGACCACTTAAATGGTATCACAAGCTCTTATTAACACAAACCAGTGGAGAAGAAATAGTTTGCTTAAGTGGAAAAAGGAGGTAGTAGGAGAATGTTCACTTGAACAGAGCTGAATCTTTTTTTTTTTTTTTTTTTTTTTTTTTTTTTTTTTTGAGGAAAGCCACATATGTGCTAGCTAAGCCTAATCCTCAGCAAATGGCATGACACAGCTTGCATCTATATAACTACTTCTCATTCCCCTCAAAACAGAATGCCCTTTTGGGAGCCCTCCTCTATGCTATCTCCAGATCATAAAGTGTCCATGGCCATGTCAGGCAGAGTGCCAGGTGGTGTAGGCCAAGCTATTCCAGGATGCACGCTGTCAGTGGAAGAACATGGATGTTCACAGCACATGCCTTGGCCCTGCTTAGTTTACTATTCTAGATGTAAGGTAGGAAAACTCTTAACATAAAAAATGGCCTGGGTCATCAGATCAAGGATTTCATAGATTTCATAGATTTTCTAGGTTGGAAAAGACCTTAGAGATCATCCAGTCCAACCGTCCCTAATCCCCATTAAACCATATCCCTAAGTAGTTCATCCACCCTATTCTTAAACACATCCAGGGATGGGGACTCAACCACCTCCCTGGGCAGCCTATTCCAGTGGCTGACAACCCTTTCAGAGAAGAAATACTTCCTAACATCCAACCTGAATCTCCCCTGACTAAGCTTATACCCATTTCCTCTTGTCTTATCACCCATCACTAATGTAAAGAGCCCTTCCCCTACCTCCCCACCATCCCTTCTCAAGTATTTGTAGGCTGTAATCAGGTCCCCCCTCAGCCTCCTCTTCTCCAGGCTAAACAGCCCCAACTCCCTCAGCCGCTCCCCATAAGTTTTATTTTCCAGCCCCTTGACCAGTTTAGTCGCCCTTCTTTGGACTCGCTCCAGGAGCTCAATATCTCTCTTAAAGCGAGGGGCCCAAAACTGGACACAATATTCCAGGTGCGGCCTCACCAGTGCCGAGTACAGGGGCAGGATCACTTCCCTATTCCTGCTGGTCACACTATTCTTGATGCACGCCAGTATCCATGGTATGGATATGGTATGTACCAGACAAGGTATGCATTTTATGACTCTGTAAAAGGCCGTCTAATGTAACTAATTTTTAAATCCTAAAAATCACAGTTAGTTTGGCATCCCTGAGAGAAATGTTTTAGCCAGTCTTACAAGTTTCTGCTCATACTTTATTTTCTCAAAACTTTTCTCCAGACCAGATTAATGTACCATCACCACAGAATGACTCGTTATATTACTGTCAGGAATATAGAGATGAAGCACAATTTTCCCTCTCATAGGTTTGGGTCCGGAAATTGGAAATGAGATATGAGATCCTGTCACCCGTAAGAATCTTTGCTCTCAGTGAGATGCTTTCCTGTGCCTCTGCTGGTATCTGTAAGGGAGATGGAGGAAGAACTGATTTTTAAAGCAGAGGGAACAAAAGCCAAATAAGGAGAGGAAACAAGTAGACAGAGACAGGGTGATGGTCCTCTAGAGAAGCTAGAACTGAGCCTGGTCAGCCAGGAGTGTTGGATTTGAAATAAATGCTAGGGATAGATGTGACAAAGAGGCTTGGAGCTACCCATAAATGTGAAGATTAAAAGACAGGAGACATTTTAAGATGAAGTGAAAACATGAAATAACTGGATAACTATGTTGAGAGAAAGAGTCAAAAATTGGAGTGGGGGGAAAGTGGCAAGGAAGAGACGAGAAGGAAGACTGAGATTGTATAAGGGGTGAAAGGAAGATATTGAGAATGTAAGAAGGTAGGGAAGGAGAAAAAGATTCAACAAATCCTGGGAGAACTGCAGCTGGTAGGAAAGGAGACTAGGTCTGGCTAAAATAAGTAAGAAATACTTTCAAAGATATTGGTAAGGCACCGAGGAGACCTTATTAGCAGCCTTCCAGTACCTAAAGGGGGCCTACAAGAAAGCTGGAGAGGGGCTTTTTACAAGGGCGTGTAGTGCTAGGATAAGGGGTAATGGCTTTAAACTGAAAGAGGGGAGATTTAAATTAGATCTAAGGAAGAAATTGTTCACTCTAAGGATGGTGAGGCACAGGAACAGGTTGTCCAGAGAAATTGTGGATGCCCCATCCCTGGAAGTGTTCAAGGCCAGGTTGGATGAGGCTTTGAGCAACCTGATCTAGAGGAAGATGTCTCTGCCCATGGCAAGGATGTTAGAACTAGATGATCTTTGAGGTCCCTTCCAACCTTAACCATTCTATGATTCTATAATTCTGTGAAGTACTGAAATTAATCAACTTTTCATATCAAGTTGTGTTGTCAGCTTCTGGTACTGTTACTAATTTGCATTATTGGCTGACATGGGTAGTTAGATATACTGCAATATGTTGCTAAATCTTGGTTTCACTAAATATCTGGTTTTAATTGTCATGTTTAACTTCTGATTTCAACTGATTCTTGTGTTGCCTAATTTAATTCTTTTTCTTTTTTTTAAAAATAATTTTAAATTGAATGTCGGATCACAGATCATAAGAACATAATTTATGTACTGTAGATGGTAACTATCACAGTCTTGGTAACTAAAACAATTTTTTGATTTTACATATCCAAAATTATACAAAATTCTATAATTTGATGTTATATCAAATTATATATGATATATATGATGTATATATACATCCAAATTTTGTCCATCAAGTTACTTAAGAATTCAATGCCAGACTTTTTCAGTAAATTAGAATCATAGAATCACAGAATGGTTAGGGTTGGAAGGGACCTCAAAGATCATCTAGTTTGAACCCCCCTGCCATGGGCAGGGAGACCTTCTTAAATTACTTAAAAGGCTGCTTAAATTACTATAATAAGGACTGAGTAGAAAGGTCTTATCTGCATCCAATGTAATGTGCATGTCTGTTCTGAATAAGGGAATCATTTAGCTCTCACTGAATAAGAGAACTAAAGTCCTAGTCAACAAAAACTACTTCTGGTAGATTACAGTAAAAGTTCTGTAAATTTGCCAGCCATCTTTCTGCATTTCTCTTCTTGGAGTGATAATTAGATAATACCTAGGTTTTATTGTAAAACTATTACTTGCAAAGAATTACAATCCAAGTGGAAACCTTCCACTTTTCACCTGAAAGCCCTTTGATACCTGAAGGATCAAATGATTGTTAAAGACATTCTTTGTCCTAGGTTTCCCATAGCAGAGTCTCAGATGTCAGATTCCGGAAAAAAATAATTTAATTGAGTGGTACAGCCATAGGAGCAGCTCAAGCTGAGTGCCTGCAGAAAGGGACCCTGAACAAAGAAATCCCTGGGCATTTATACCCTACTCTCTGTGTACCCATTCATGCGCTGTTCACGCACCTTGCACGCATCTCTTGGTCCAATGATAATTTTTGGTCTGGGGTCTTCTTGTTCCTTGTTGGATTCTTTCTTTGTCTCCAGGTAGGCTGTTGGCTGTTTCTTATCTGGATGGGTTGCAGGTTCTGCTGAAAATCACGGCCTCCGTATCTCCCAGTTTACACTGGTCTCAGGGCCTTCCTTTGTGTAACTAAGCATCAGTTCAACTGATAAGTTGATACGTTCGACTTTTCTGGGTGAAAGTTTGCAGCTTGTGGCCTGAGGCTGCAGCAAATTTAGCTACTAATGCTGAAGAAGTTAGCTACTAACACTAAGCAAGGCTTTTAATCCTGACAATGCTTAACAATGCTAAGCAAGACTATTCAGATGAAAGAGTACAATTAGAAGAACTCAGTTAAATAAGCTTGAACTGCAACGTGATCAGAATAAGAGATGATGTGGTATTCAGCTCTCAATGTAATTTATAATCCTATAAAGACTTTCGTTTTTTAATTTATAGATGGAAAACTTATTACATCCTCAAGTCATCCCTGTCTATTTAATTTTGTTTTGTCCTTTTTAGTGAGAAAGCCCTTTACACTGTAGACTAAATGCGCACTGTTCTTATTTTCCATAAAGACAGAATTTTTATTAAATTTTAAAGAGAGGAAGAAGGGCGATTCTGCTAGCCTTTCCATAAGGACACGATAGCTCTCAGCATTCCTTGCCTAAAATTGTTCCTTTCTTCCACCTATTTAAAGATAGATGCTGCAGAGCTCGAGCTAATCATTTAAAGACTTGTCCATATAAATACAGCCAGTTAAACAGTTCCTCTTAACATTAGGGTTGGATTTAACTATGGTGTTACTCACTTATTCTTCCAGTCCTCTTAGTTTTCTTTTGTTGTTTTTATTTTGTGACTTCCATGTCAAAATACATTGTTTATTGATTAAGAAGAGTATTTATTATTGTGGGATTTTTTAAAAGTCTATCATATATTATTTATCATCCAGGAATATATTCGAGGTTTTAATTACAGAAAACAGGCTTATTAGCACTACCAAGAAAGATTTTGTTAAACAGTAGCATTTTCTGCATTCGTATTTCATTCTTATTTCCCCTCATATATGAGAAAAAGGAATGAAAAAGGAGTGAATAATCATCCCCCTGTGATTCATTCTAGTATTTGGAAGGCACTGGTAAGATGCAGGTCTGTACTACTCTTATCAGCTAAAATAATAAAAATATGTCAATCGCTATGTTTAACTTTCAAGCCTCAATTTGTGGAGCAGGTATTCCTGAGGTAGCGGGTAAGGGAATATCTTCACTGTTCTTCAGGCTTCCTTTCCCAGCATGTGCTGGAATGGGAGTTGCCTTTCTCTCCTACCATGCAAGCTGTGTTGCACCATTCTTCCTTCTTCTTCAGCAGAAACCTTAGTACTTTCCTTCTTTACTTGTTCATTATTATGAGCAGGTGAGGGGAGAAAATGCTGCAAGTCAGGGAGTGAAGGACGGAAGTTAATGGCAGCCAAATTCACAGTCCTTATGTGCTCGCTACTATTGGCATTTGTATGACTTCTGAACTCATTGTATGTAACTACTCTAGACTAGAAAATCTGAAAGCAATTTCAAGCTTGGAAGCTCACTGGAACTCGCACTTTCAGTTGACCTATTGCTGGATCCTGAGCAAAGGAGATTTTTAGGAACTGGGCTTGACTATAATCCTAAATTTGACTCCCATTTTCTCAAGGAACTACACTAGGGTCCCTTGGGTTTCTCCCATCCTGAGCAAATACTTTAAGACAAGAATTCTTAATTTCAGTTTTCTAGAATTTACTCCACTGAGGACATCTAGCTTGACCTTCTTTCAGGTGAGTGAACTATAAGCACCTGCACTGGAAGTTTCCTCCTCCTCCATTTAAGAGGAAGTGAAAGTTATGCCAAGGAGTCCTGTAAGGCTTAACACACATTACTGATACCAAAGTTACTCCTTAAAATGTTAGCAAGATATGCAAAAATTAAAAATACTTTACAAAAAAAAGTCTATCTAGTACTTTTGGTTGTCCTTTGGATTCTGAAGGAAGTATCATGAAAATTACTTTCTTCTAATCTGATTAATGTTTTAGGAGTTTATTAAAGGAGGAAAAATAAATTAAGTTGAAAGACTGAAAATAAAGTTTTAAAAACACTTTTAGTGTAAATAAGATTCAAAACAGACATTAGACATTAGACAGATAATCATTTTTAATATGGTACTTCATCCTATGCTGTCAGTGACTATCTTTCAGCTATTGCGGTGGTACTTAAAATGTGCAAAGCTGTTAATTGTGACTGTGTCATAGTTATTATGTAAATTTGCACTGCGGGATATGCAAACAGTTAACTAGACCATATGAATTTCTTCGCTGGTTTCTGAAAATTACGCTGCAGGAGTACAGCTCTTTTTAGCTAATGACACTAGTTTACAGTTCGACTGTAATATGCTGTATAATACACAAATCTCGGCAAAGCAGCATTGGGCAAGATTAAATACAATGTGTTGCAATGAGGGAGGGTTGAAAAGAATTAGAAAATTTTCATCTAGTCATGAAAGTTTGAGTTTTCCCTGTCTTTCTGATTTTGTCTTGAAAGCTTTTCTATATGAATTCCAAAAGTTTCCCTTCTTTTGCATTTTTTTTCTTTGAACCGATTTGCCCCAACTGTTTTTCCTCTGTCAGGAAAATACTCCAGCTGCACCTGCTTCCTGCTTCTGTCCTCCACAAAGACAAAAGTGTGCATGCCTGAATACCGCCGAAGTGTGACGTTTTAACGTACTTCTGGTGTTCATACTGTATAATAATGCTCATTTAGCTCAATGCATTACATAAAAACAACATTAATGAACACAATGATCCATGAAGATACTACATGCGGATTGTAAAAGCAGTTCTCACTTGCCTGAGTTGGCAGGTTGTTTTATTTCAGTTTACAGTTCGTTTGTAATGGCACAAGAATTTAGTTTAAATAATTAAAATGGTCTTTTTACTGAATTGTTTTAGTTTAGCACTGTCACCTCTTTCATCTCCACACATAATGTGAATTTTCTTGCATGCAAATGAATATGCTTCATGTAAAGAGAGAAGAGTAGAAGCATTGGTGACAGAAGTTCCCTTTTAAAAGAACGGTATAGCATGAGCATCGGTGGGGCAAATTTCTTCATGAAACCTCACCAGTTCATCTTAACTCTGACTTGAAAATGTTCTCCTGAGTCCTAAGCTTTTTGTGTCTTTGCTGAAAATCCCAACACAGTTGGAAACAGTTGAAAAGTATAAAATGCTAATAATTATATAATTATTACTGGAATTATAGTTAGGTATTAGTATTAGTAATAGTTATTAGTATTAACCAAAATGTGTAAGGAATATGTGAGTAGTTGACCTTAATCCTATTTGACTTCTGATTATGTGGACCCTTGAGTAGGAACACAAAGAAATTCCACTTCCAATTAATGGAAGATTTTTTCATTACTATGGTACTGCTGACATGATCCAAATAATACGCGTTTTCATGACTCATTTGAATGATGTCAGAATTTTCATTCTGAAACTGGATTGCCATTTTATCTGCTCTGTAGTTTGCCAGGACTGCTCTTACTCTGTAGTTCATCACCGTATGCTGCCTCCTTGTAAAAGAATATAAAGATAACAGTTACGGAAGTTATTGTTCGTTGGGCAAACTTGCTCCTCCAACTAACTTGTGTTCACTCTGGTGTCTAAGTAACCACTTCCTTCTTGGTGTGTGTTTAGTATGCTTCTACACAACCAACTTACAGTTTCATGTTTATTCCATTTACAAATCACAATTTTCATCATAGTACTAAAGATCTATTGTTTTCATTCTAAAAGTCTCTCTTGAATCCTGGCAGACTTCACCAGGCAACTATGAGATCTGCCTCTTTAAGGCTTTTCTTTCAGCCCAGCTACCTAAAACAGCCCAAAGCTATAGAAGAATTTCTCTCTGACTTCTCCAGACAGGTCTGAGATTATTGTCCTATGTGATTTCAGCTCATGCACGTATAAGTCAATAATATGATAGGCTGATTCTTTCAGAAGAAATGGTCCAACAGTATCAATTCTTAAATGATTTCCCCTGTAATTACTTGGTACTGGGCCACTAATTCTCTTTAAAATTATGAAATATTATGTTAAGTAGAAAAACTTAATCCTTTTCAAAGTAGTCAGTCGTCTAGGCCAACATTACCCATGTGCTAGGACCAAAGCAATTTTTGGCATTATTAATAATGCTCAGGAACAACAGAACTGTTTTCTGTCAGGAAAAAATAATTTGTGCAGGGAACAGTGCTGCACTGGGAGATGTCCTCTGTGGAATTTCTGAAGGGCTGAAAACAATTACAAAACTCATAGACTTTTTGTGAAATGCATAATGGATTTTGACCTCGCCTCATTGAACAGCAGTACATAATACATTATGTATAGCACAATAAACATTTTACACTATGTGAAAAATGGAACAGAGGAGAACAGGAATCAAAAGAATCCTATCTTTTTGTTAAATAACATGCTTCTGGAAATCATTCTGTTTGGAATAATTTAACCAAATGTTTATACCTAAAACATGTAGGTATGTACATATGAAAAAATCCTCCTAGGCTCTCTTTATTTCTCTTTTTATGGAGAGAAATTAAAGACATCTAAGGTGCAGTTCATTGGATGTCTAAAATATACATCTAAAATCAGTCAGGTGAATAATTCCCAGCAGGGGTAGGTTTATCTCCATTCATAATAAAGGGAATCCAGGTTGACTGGCTCAGATATTAAAGGCTAAATTGTTGGTATCTTAACATTGCAAGATGAATCCCAACCTCAGAGACCACTGTGATGAGGCTGACTAAAAACATGAAGATCTGATAATTCCTTTACTCTTTATGAAATGATGTTTCTACTGCAAAATTTACCTTGAAGATGTAGCGGACAGCAACACAAGGAACAGGCAAAGCATAGATGCCATAGCTAGGGATTTGTTGTCGAAGGCTCAGCTGACTTCATGAGACTGTCCAGTTTCTGAAGAATGCTCCGTTTTTCTATTTAAATAACCTTTTAAGTTGTTTAAGTGTTCTTAGAAGTGGATTTTATTTGTCACATCAAAAAAAAAAAAAGCAGTCGGTCTTGTGAAGGGGGCTTCTGTCACTGCAGAAATTTCTATAGCTGTCATCTATCTTGTCTTTTGTTATGCCAACACTTAACAAGTAGGTAGAATGAAGGAAACTGAGAAACTCAGAGGATACCCTATGTTAGGGTATTAGATAGTTTTACTATACCTGAGCAAGAACTGCATGGATTATTTCTCAAAGTATATCTCTTGGTGTCACCAGATAAGAGTTACTGCATCCTGTCCCATACGTTACAGTGTTCAGGAGAAATCTGTGTACAAGTAAGGGTGAAGGTTCTTCCAAGCATTTTATGATAAAGCCCGTTGCATGTATAAATGTCCCAATTTGTCTCAATTGGCAGAGCATGAGAAAGTAGGTTTAAGAAAAAGGGCAATTTCTATGAGAGTGGTACGGTTTGTTATATAATGATTAGCAGGAAAAGAGCAAAAAAATAGTAACAACTCATGTATAAACAATATCCTATAATCAGTATGAGGTGCTTGAGTAATAAACAGAACTGAAAAAATATAATCTGAGAGTTTTAAACAAATGTAGTTCATGTGGTGAATATTAAGTACCATCTTGAAAATCTACAATGTTTTGCAGTAATGTTAAGCCAAGTTATTTCAGAATCTATGATTCTCCACTAATAAATTATTATACTGTTTTCAGAATTTTCAGCAGATGAAAGTATTTTTATATACAGTATCATGAGCAACTGAGACCGATAGCAACAAATTAATTAGAATATTGTCCCATAATGGCTGTAGCACAGTTACATTATGAACTGCCAATGATCAAGTCTCATATTTTAACATAAATAAACAACAAATTAAAATATTTTTGAATGTAAGTGCAGAAATGAGTACTGCATGTACGCAAAGAGATAATGCATGAACGTCTGTTCAATTGTAAACTTACATTGCGTACTCTGTCTCGTAGTTCAATAGGAAGCTACAGGAACAAAAGATGACATCTTTCTAAAGACGAGGGTTAGAACTGAAAGCCGCAAGCTTGTTACAGACACAGGATGGCTCTGCAGGAGACTTGAAAAGAGCTTTTTTAACAACTTAGAGTAATTCAGCAGCTGGGAAAGGATGTAATTTAATCACGTTTTGAAAGTTGCGTGTGCAGAGCACAGTGATCTCATTCGCAGGAGTAAATTCAGAATTGAGAAGAGACCTTGTGTGAAACCTGTTTGAATGCACTCTCCTTTGGGAACATTATATTGTAGGAAAGTTGAACGGATTTTGGTCAGATGCCCACAGTTCTACCTGGCTCATGGGAAGTGCTTGAACTTAAAATATCTATTTTCTTTTTGGCATCCATGGTTGTTTTGCGTTTTTTTTTTTTTCATTTTATATCAGCAGAAGTGAGACAGATGTTGCACACTGATAGCACCTTCAGCTGCTGAGATTTTATTCTCGGCTGAAATTGTAAGCTTTAATGAATGGTTTGAATTGTTAGTGATCTCTGTGCTGAAAGTGAGTGACTATCCTCGTGTTTTAAGGAAGTGCAATCTGCTAAGATTTCTTTAAATTCAAAGAATGCTTCTTTAAGAACTATGGTACAAAGTGAGGGAAGTTGTTTACACCCAGTAATCAGTGGTTTTATTGGTAATATATCCTTAAGTATGAATAACTGATAAATTGAGAAATCATTATGTCCTTTACATTATTAAGAATCATTTAATTTCTTTATACACAGATTCTGAAGCTTAACATGTTTTGGCATTCCAGAAATACCAGTTAAGTTTTGCAACACAAAGAATGCATTTTATTACTGAATCGAGGAAAGAATATGTAGAAATGTTTTTAAACCTATGCTTACAAGGTACTGTTACCAATTATTTGTACAATAAAATAATATTGTTCTGTTAGCTGCAGATTACGGTATAATCCTATGAAATATTTTGTAATGGAAGAATTAGAATATTATGAAAAATAGGAGGAAGTTGTTGCCATTCTAAATAGGATAAAATAAATTTAAGCTTCCTGAAAATAGCAATTGATGCAGTTCATACATTAAAACATCACATCATGTGTACCAAAAAATAAGATGTAAATGTAATTTGAATGGGACATGATGAAAATGCTTTCTGTGTAAAACTTCGTAAGAGTTTCTAGTGTCTATGAACTTGCAGTTCATAATTTCCTTGGGTTTTTATATAAATATTTTTAATTTAACTCAAACACTTAGGCAATCCCATTTTTTTTCTTTACATAGCAAATGGTACGTGAACAATATACTACAACAACACCAGGCACTAGCCTAGAGAGGCCGAAGAATGAATATGTCTACAAAATTGGAATTTACGGCTGGAGAAAGCGTTGCCTCTACCTGTTTGTTCTCCTCCTGCTCATCATCCTAGTTGTGAATTTTTCTTTGACAATTTGGATTCTTAAAGTGATGTGGTTTTCTCCAGTAAGTATCCTCTTTGATTTTTTATTCTTTTCATATTCTCTTCCCTTCCCTGCCTCACTACTTTACTTATTTCATATGATTATTGACTTCTCTGTGTGTAATAAATGGTTCCTGTTTCTTCCTTCTCAACTGTAATTTGCACTTTTGTTGAAAGTATGTAAGAAATATCTATCTTTGAACATACTCACTGATCTGTAATTTCTGTATTAGTAATAATATTTAAAATACTGATGTTGTTGATGCCTTATACTGAAGTGAATTCTAACCATTCTAAGAGAATGTATTTTACTGTTGTCTGTAGTCTCGGCTTAGTTTATATTTTATAAATGTGTTTGCTGTAATTTTATCTCACATAAAATTCCTCAGTGTTAAAATATTGCTGACAGTAGCTAGTTTTTCTTAACTTCCTTCTCTTCTATATCAGCTTCTGAAATGTAACAATTTATTTGCCCAATTAATTACAGCTCAGAGGTAATTATTACTACTTCGTGCATGAGGCTAAGCAGCTATATTACTCAGAAATAAATTTAATAACTTTCCACTGTCATATATATTTTAATATTTATAATGTAAATTTGCTCGTAGTAGATTAAAGGGTAACTTTCAGAAGTCTGCAAGATGTAGCTTTAGCCAGAATGCAATAAAATGCATCAGTGAATTTTGAAGCTAAGCTAATTTTTTCCTAACATGCAGTTGTGATACACAGATGATTTAAATAGACTTGTTACAAGAAAAACAATAATAATAAATTCCTACAGCTCTGCCCCTGCTACTGAAGAAAGTGTTTATTAAAGTTCCTTTTATCTATTGTTATTATGCCCCTCTCACTAAATAAAGGGCATTTTATCTTCATGGAAGCATTCCTGTACTCTACTTTCTCTTACTATAAAGAAAGTAGGTTGATTTTAAGTGCCACTTACTAATACAGTTACTACTGCTTGACTTCCCATCAAGTTTCTTCCTCCACATAAATTCTTTTCAGCACTGTTACTGTCATACAGATTACAATGCAGAATATCTTAGTTCACATACAATTTTTCTGTTAAACAGTTCACAGGGAAGATGTGCATTGAGTGACTGCACATCATGAATCACAGAGAACATGAATAACTTTTCAAACTGTTTTCTGTGTGGCTCAAGTTTATATTTTTAAGGAGTTTTAAAAATTATTTTCTGTTGGTTTGGTTTCACTGTTGGAAACTGGGTGTTTCTTCTCCGTATCAGTCAGAACTGAAAAAATAGCATCAGAAACTCCGCTTCTAGAAACTGCTATCTCCTACTAGTTATCTGTTAGGAAGGCATCAAATGCCTTGATCTGCTGAGGCACAGTGTCCTTCTGCCTTGGCAGCAAGAGCAGTGGAATAACAGCTCACATAGTGCAGGCTTATACTCTTTCACAGGGTGGACTCTGACTGCCATGGTTATAAGGGTTTTCCTGATTCTCTTTTAAAGAATCTATATTCCTGACATACCCAGTTAAATAGTGACTTAACTGTAATGCCTTCATACATTTGGGATAATTCTAGGGAAATACCTAGATTTAAGCTAAATACCACCTGTAAGAACATTTGTACAAAGTATACGTGCATGTCACAATCCTCAGCAAAAGTATGTGTGATGTCATTAAGAACAGAGAACTTTTTCTGCTGAGTATTGTTTTAATAGAGTACATCTGTCAAGACAAGAAGTAACTCTGAAGATACTAGAAATATCATCCAGAGAAGCACTTCTAGCCTCTAAGGAAAGCCTAAGAAAGAGTATAGGGGTTAACTACATGTTCAAAGTCTGGAAGTGTAATTGAAGCATCATGGTCCTTTTTGTGTCTAAGGAAATGCTGTTTGTAAAGATTGAAGGTAACAGTCATAGAAACAACTAACAATAACTGTTGGTGCTTTAGAAATTGATTGGCATAGTTCTATCAAACAGCCCTTTCATGAGCCCACTCAAAGTTGACAGAGTTATTACTTAGACATCAAAGTTTATTTTATAAGATAAAAGTTGTTTTTCTGTTTCCTTAAATCTTTCATTAAATAATAACTTGCAGTATACAAAAATCACATGCTATATCATTCATAGATTCAGAATAAAATAATATTGAAACCATGAACAGAGCTTCAACAAGCTGACATGGAATTAATCCATGCACACATCTCCTGTCTGAACCCAAAAAAACAGACAGTGTGATAAATACTAGCAAACAAGCTAAGCTGACAAAGGAGAACATGAACTAGACATAGACATGCTGCGGGATGTATAGATTTTAATCTCCTTGTAGAAATTTGGAAGGATGATGAAAGGCAGACTTTTCTATACTCCATTGTTTGAGAGGCCTTCAGCTTTAAATGAACATGACCAAATTGAACAGAATTTCATTTCATTTCGTTTCTTTTCATAAAATCTAGACTAAAAGGGAACAACCTGAACAGAGAATATATTCTTTTTCTCATACTGCTCCAATTATATAACATATGAGCATTGCTTAGTTGGGCAGATTGATTCACAGGTATCAGATATGTCTCTCTTTTTTTTCTTTTTCTCTTTTGGAGTTCGAGGGGACAGTCTCAGGTTTTTTTGGGAGGTGAGAGAAGAAAGCTGTGGATTCATTATATTCAGCTGTTCTAGAGCATACAGAATTAAATTATTTTGCCTCAAGCTTGGTCAATAAGGTGAAATAGAGTAATTTAAAAACTAGAAATAGTTTTTCATGAAAATTAGACAGTTTGAAAAAAAATTGACATTGAGGTTTTTTCCCCGGACATATAACAAATCAAAATTTTGCATAAAATGGAAATTCCAGGTTTTGTTTTTAACATATTGAGGCTTTCTGAGAACTAAAGGGGAGTGCTAGTCCTAAGAGTTTAAAATAGGTTAAGAATCTTAAGGGATTTAGGGCTGCAACAGGGTGAGGATGTCCAAGCCCTGTGAACAATTTTGAAGGGTCTGATAGGTCTGAAAGAGGAGAACTTTAATGTCACTGGCATCTGCTGGAAGGACAAACATGGCAGGATGGAAGCAGTGAAGATTTCTGGAGGGTATCAGGGATAACTTCTGGATAGGACAACTAAGGGTGGCACGCCGCAGATCTGAAGGGTAAAGTTACTCAAGCTTGCTGGTGTTTAAGGACAGTATCCTCCAAATGCAGGAACGATCTATCCTGACACTCAGGAAGGTAAGTAGCCTGGCTTAACTAGACAGGTTACTTGTGACGGAGCTTCAGCGCAAAAAGCAGTATAGGAGAGTTGCGAGCAAGGACAGGCTACAAAGCTGAGATTTAAAAACATTGTCTGGGCCAGGAAATGTGTTAGGCTTCCTGTGTTAGGAAAGCCAAAGCTCAGCTTAACTAAAGACTTAGAAGGAACAAAGGGTAGCAAGATAGGCCACATCCATAGATGCAGAGAGAACTGTCTGATTCTTTTGAAACGTCACCCTCTGCTGTGTTTGAAAGTTTATGGAGACTGGGGAGATCCTCAATGATGGGAGAAATACAAGTGTTGCACTTGTCTTCAAAAAAAGAGGCCAAAGGGACAGTCTAATGAATTATGGGCTACTCAGCCTCACTTCAGTCCCGGGAAAATGGTGGAGCAAGTCCTCTTGGAAGACATTTCAAGGCCCATGAAGGAGAATAAGGTAATGGGGAACAACAATCAGCATGGATTTACCAGGGATGAATGATGCCTGACCAACATGATTACATTCTATGCTAAGATGTCTAGGTTTATAGCCTATACCTATAGTTTCTGTTGTAGCTTCTGCTCCAATTAATATGAAATGAATTTATATGCAGTAGAACAAGCTAGAAAAAGAGTAAAAGATTCCCACATCAAATGTGCTATAAACTGTTGGTTAGGGCATGGATCTCCAGTAGAAGATGTGAGATCAGATTTTCCCAGGGAAAGGAGGGATTTTAATCTGGGAGTGCAACAACCCAGTTGAGTCTTGCAGCCACTTGTTCTTAGGTAGAAGGACATCAGTACTTTTTCACATGGCCACTCTTTATCCTTGTAGACTTTATTGGTAAGATGGTCACTTAGGATATTCTGATTGTGTTCATGTCCAGTGGTGATCAGATAATACAGCTGCAAGAATATTAGTATGCCTAGATCATAGAATCATAGAATCATAGAATCGTTAGGGCTGGAAGGGACCTTCAAAGGTCATCTAGTCCAACCCCCCTGCAAGGAACAGGGATATCTCCAACTAGATCAGGTTGCTCAGGGCCTCATCCAACCTGGCCTTGAACGTCTCCAGGGATGGAGCATCCACCACCTCTCTGGGCAACCTGTTCCAGTGTTCTACAACTCTTACGGTAAAAAATTTTTTCCTAATATCCAACCTGAATCTACCTCCCTCTATTTTAAAACCATTACCCCTTGTCCTATCACAACAGGCCCTCCTGAACAGCCTCTCCCCATCTGTTGAACAAGCAAGGAGGACTTCTGAGGACCTGTATTTTGGAATTTGATTCTTAAATTATTTAAGTATCTCCCATACTAATTGCCCAACATACAAATTCCATGACTGTGAAAGGCTGCATAACTGGCAAACAATTTGGAAAAGTCAGATAGTGTTAAGCTAATTTTAACATGAAAATGTTTTATACAACACTGAGCATCTGAAAGCTTTGTAGAGATTAGCTGCTCAGTTGGAGACATTAACAAGAGGTATTTGCCTTCTTAGTTTGCTACATAACTGATTATGATTTCACAACTCTAATCTTTTGCTTGTATTGCTGGAGACTAGTTATTTCCGAGGGTTTTGTTGAGGTTTTATTTCATTT
The DNA here is from genome assembly GCF_009769465.1 of Tauraco erythrolophus. Classification (NCBI taxonomy): domain Eukaryota; kingdom Metazoa; phylum Chordata; class Aves; order Musophagiformes; family Musophagidae; genus Tauraco; species Tauraco erythrolophus. Next base: position 115,488,297 of record NC_141465.1, on the reverse strand, counting down.
TTACTTTTCCATTATCTTTATATACCTTAGAGAAAACTAAGTTCATGAGACCAATTTCACATTTTCTCCTGAATATAACAGGCTTTATCTGTCCTATCCTGCTGTCACACAGAGAATTAGTACTCACAACCTCAGAACTTCACCTGTAATACTGATCCATTGTGTCTACACTATAATCAGTGAAGACAGAGACCAAAACTTTTAGGTCACTATTGATTTTCATAGATTGTCATGGTAGTACTCTAAAACTCATGTGTGAAAAATGCACCTGATCAGCTGATAACGATTTCTGATGCAATAGGAAATCTTGTTCAGAAACCCCAGATTAATTCAGTTATGGTATCGTTCAGGTTGTACTACGTTATCATAAGGCCAGGAACAGTCATGTGCCAAAGATTATTCCTAACTTTTTTTAGCCTCTGATGGAGAAACTCATGTTTTCATGGGTACCTCAGCTATCATGATCTCCTGGAATAAGAGAGGTCAAGGCAGTTGTCCTGTTTCATGTTGATAAGGACAGACAGTTATGAGAGAGGAGTGTTTCCCAGAATAACTAGCTGCCTTTCTCCAGTCTGGTGATTGGCATGAAAGTTTTTCTCTGACAAAAAAAATATAAGCACAAGCACAGTGTGAGTAAGAGGCAAACAGGCCTTTATAGTTCTAGGTGCACTGTCAGACAAACATGATTTGAATCCGCACTCAATCCCATGTTCTTCTGCCATCCATGTTAAACCTTACTTGGGTTTGAGTCACTAAAAAGAGGAAAGTCAAGCCCTAATACTAAGCTTTAGAACAACTTGTGGATCACCTTATCATGACAGGAATTAACTTGGTATATGGAGAGCCAAGCCCACAATGCCCGGTCCATCAATGCGTATTCTAAGCATGGTTCTTCCTAAGAGCAGGATGAATGTTTAGCCTGCTCTTGTGCCTGCACTTCAGCTGGACGTACAGACATAGGCAATGAGAACTGGGAAGGTCTCTGCACATTTAGACTGGAGTATACTCTTTACTTCCAGTTTGTCTTTGTCTTTCTAGCACTGGAATAAAGAGGACAATTGCTACAGTTGGACAAACAAATACAGGATTTTCCACATATTATTCACAGGTCTTTCTTCTTCTATACCTCTTTCCAGAAACTTTTATCACAGCCATACCACTCTGCTAAACTTCGTGGGTTCTCATGGGCAATTAGTAGTGAATATAGACAAAGCTGTTAAAAATTATTTTTTAATTATTTTCCAAAGTTTTCTATAAGGCAATGTCAATTTGCTTATGTTTAATTGTCTAAGAAAATGTAGAAAAGCTAACTGTATATAGTCTTACAACCAACGGCTATCTATACACATTAATTGGCTGATAATTATACTGGCCTAGATCTATAAATATTATATGTGGCTTATAATCACATACTTATGTAAACAACTGTGTAAGCACTTGAAAAATTCAGGCATCTAAGATGAAGGGGATTACTTAAGGAAACATGAAAAATACAAAACTAGAAATGTGATGAATCAAAGCAAAATTTTAACTGAAAATCAAATTACACTTTCTGACAGTGAGACTTACTAGACTGTGTAATAGCATTCCTTATTAAATTGTAGATGTCCAATCATTTGGAATATTTAAAACCAGACTAGACAGCAATAAAAATATATGGTAAAGAACACTCATTCACAGCAGGAGTTCTCCTTCACTGCAAAGACATACACTAATGAACTTGTACAGCCTTTCCACGAGTTGTATCATTAACAGTGTATGCTCCATGGAATTAGTTGCCATTTTGAGAATGCTACAGTTTTAAATACTCAAATGAAATAAAATATTTATTTAATTATTAACAAATTCTCATCCTAAATTTTACTAAAATATTTTCACGTCAGAACACCAATGTTCTGACGTGAACACCAATGTTTCTACTCTGAATAATCCTGAAGAGCTGTATTTTGCTATTTTTCCATTAAGTTAAATATAATTTGCCTCCAACCAGCCACAGTCATTCCCATTATCTCTATCAGACAGTGAATATTTTATACAAATAGTAAAATCTGAAAAGAAAGATATTGTGATACTTATTGCAGAAAATCTGTTATCAAAGAAAGTAAGACTTCTCAGTTAGGCGATATATACTTACATATATATATAAAAAATGTATTAAAGCATTTGATTAATCTGAATTATATTATGAATCAAATTGTGTACGTAAAAGAGTGTGGAATAACACTCGTTTAAGTGAAAAAAATCTAAGTTTACTGTTGTTAGAATAATTTATATTGATAAAGAGTTTTTAAAAGTCTGAGTACAATGAGATTATAGTGTACATGCAAGTTTAAGAACTGTGGACAGGTGAGCTCATAAGGGCTTGACTGCAGCTCCTGATTCTGCTTTGCTACTTTTAAGCTGTATGGGGAGACTTAAATGAAGCTACTCTTAGCAAACTCTCTGCCAGAGGAAAACCAAATGTTCTGATCTCATGGTCTGATGTATCGCCTTCTTTTCTGAGCCCCCCCACACAATCAGTAATGTTCGATTGGACCTTTTCCTTGGGTTTTGGCATGTATTTTTGCTCCCAGGAGCAAGCAGAGCTGTTCTAATGTAGAAAATAGGAATGATGAATGACAGAGCTGGTAAATTTACAATTTGAGTAGCTCAAGTTTGACCTGGAAAAGGTCTCTGTCCATGAAACTTAGCCTATTTTTCCTAGTGCTGTCAGCTGACTTCATAAAAGAGGTTAAATCTCCCTGAAGACTTAATGTATCTCTTTAGATCATCGTTTACTCAACAGTATTATTACAGAGATTCACATACTCAGTAACATACTGTAATGTTTTAATTTACTGTAACGTTTCTTAGAATAACATAAGTTGACATGGAATGGTTACGGTTGAGGACACTGATGAAAACAAATAGCATTTCCAAAATGTGGTACCCAGGGACTTCCTAGCGCCTGGATCCAAGTGCACATCCTGGTTGCGCCCTGCGTGCGTGTGAGCTCCACTCCTGATTTCAGGTGCCCTAGTGCTTACAGGAGTGATGCCTGCAGGCCCTCTCCTGCTCAAAATCCACTTTCCCAAAGGGGTGCTGACATGGCTGATGGGGTGCACACTATGGTGTGCACCTAGTCTGCAGTTTAGTACCCAGAGTCAAGCCCACCCTACTGAAATAACGATGAGATGCAGATATTGAACAACTTGGATTTAATCCCTATTTCTGTACTCCATATACAAATAATTGCATAAGCTTTGATGTACGAAATCCAGCCATCTGATCACAAACATTCACTGTGCAGAGTTCTCGAACTGCCTTTTTTGCATGTGGGACTCTTAGGACATGTCAGTTTTGAGACTGACACTAAAATGACCTAAACCTGCCTAACTCCAGTAGAAATTAGTGAGTCAGACAAGTGACCACTGTTCTCAAATGGTGGCTCCCCAAGACATGCATTGATTTAAGTCATTGGTACATCATGTTCCAGGTCATGCATTGTCTGTTGAGTTAGTACATGCAGCTAATAATGTGTGTTTCTGCAATGTCTAGCACAGCAGGGCCTCCATCCAGATTGGGACCTATGAGCACGACAAGACTAGGAAAGGAGAATAAATACCGTGTAACAAGCAGTTTCCCGTTAAACAGATAAAAGCTTTGATAAGATTAATCCAAACTTAAAATTTCATTCTCCTAAAATGCAGAGGTCTGGCTGCCAGACAATTTCGGGAGTATTAATATTGAATTATACCTTTGGAGTTCTGCTGTTTTATTGGTTCTCTCTCTTACCCCACGCAGTAACTGTTTCCATACAGGTTTTTCATAGAGGACCAATACGTAGAAGACAAAGTCAGAACTGGATGTATCGTTCTTCAAGAAGAATCATACAATAGCCTGTGGCTAAGCTGTACACCAGTTTTATTTTCCTTGGTGTGAACTAACAAGAAATCCAGTGGTTTCTGAGATTCTTTGCAGGTCTTTGAAGGTTTTCAGATATGTAATGAAGATCTTACTAGTATGCTGCCTTACTACTGTTTTTACAAATCCCTAAGCCTGTAAATTCTAGAAGCGCTTGACCACTCCTATGATTTTTCCCATTCCATTTTATCTAGCATATGTTTTCCAATTGTTAGACTTTCAGATTAAGAAATCTATATCTGCCCTGTCCACAGAAGCAAATGTAAATTCCTTATATTCTCCATTCCTTGAAGGCCTTCCACAGTCCTGTACCAGACTTCGCACCTTTACTTCCTTGATGACCCAAAACCTCCATCACCTGTTATTTCTATTGATTTTTTGCTCTAATAGTTGTTCTGCTTCCTTTTTAGTGAGCATCCAGGTGATATCTCCATGTATGTTCTGTGTACCTCTTACAATGGTCTCATGTATCTTAAAGTATCCTTTTTTGGCTTTTAAAATGTCTTCCACTTAAAATCCTCATCTGTACCTTTGCATCTGCCCAGACAAAACGATTATGAGAATGCGCATTTCACAGAATCACAGAATGTTAGGGATTGGAAGGGACCTCAAAGGATCATCTAGTCCAATCCCCCTGCCTGAGCAGGACCACCTAGATCAGATCACACAAGAACGCGTCCAGGCCAGTTCTGAATGTCTCCAGAGAAGGAGACTCCACAGCCTCTCTGGGCAGCCTGTTTCAGTGTTCTGTTACCCTTACTGGGAAGAAGTTCTTCCTCATGTTTAAGCGGAATCTCCTGTGTTCCAGCTTATATCCATTTCCCCTTGTCCTATCATTGGATGCCACTGAGAAGAGCCTGGCTCCATCCTCATGACAGTCACCCTTTACATATTTATAAACATTAATGAGGTCCCCCCTCAGTCTCCTCTTCTCCAAGCTAAAGAGACCCAGCTCCCTCAGCCTTTCCTCATAAGGGAGATGCTCCACTCCCTTAATCATCTTTGTGGCCCTGCGCTGGACTCTCTCAAACAGTTCCTTGTCCTTCTTGAACTGGGGGGCCCAGAACTGGACACAATATTCCAGATGTGGCCTCACTAGGGCAGAGTAGAGGGGGAGGAGAACCTCTCTTGACCTACTAACCACACCCCTTCTAATACACCCCAGGATGCCATTGGCCTTCTTGGTCACAAGGGCACATTGCTGGCTCATGGTCATCCTGCTGTCCACCAGGACCCCCAGGTCCCTTTCTCCTGTGCTGTTCCCCAACAGTTCAGTCCCCAACTTGTACTGGTACATGGGGTTGTTCTTACCCAAATGCAAGACTCTATACTTGCCCTTGTTGTATTTCATTAAATTTCTTCCTGCCCAACTCTCCAGCCTGCCCAGGTCTCTCTGAATGGCAGCACAGCCTTCAGGTGTGTCTGCCACTCCTCCCAGTTTAGTGTCATCGCAAACTTGCTGACCGTGCACTCTATTCTCTCATCCAAGTCATCGATGAATATGCTGAACAATACTGGTCCAGTACTGACCCTTGAGGGACTCCACTGGATACAGGCCTCCAACTGGACTCTGTCCCATTGACCACTATTTTCTGGCTTCTATCCTTCAGCCAGTTCACAATCCACCTTGCTACCCGATCATCCAGACCACACTTCCTCAGTTTACCTGTGAGGATGCTGTGGGAGACTGTGTCAAATGCCTTACTGAAGTCAAGATAGACCACATCTACTGCTCTACCATCATCCACCCGCTGGGTGATGTCCTCATAAAAGGCTATCAGGTTTGTCAAGCACGACTTCCCCTTAGTGAAGCCCTGTTGACTGCCCCTAATGACCCTCTTATCCTTGATATGCCTAGAGACAGCACCAAGGATAAGTTGTTCCATTATCTTTCCCGGGATGGAGGTGAGGCTGACCGGTCTATAGTTACCTGGGTCTTCCTTCTTGCCCTTTTTGAAGACCTGAGTGACATTTGCTTTCCTCTAGTCCTCAGGCACCTCTCCCGTTCCTCACGATTTAGCAAAGATGATGGCGAGTGGCCTGGCAATGACATCCGCCAGCTCCCTCAACACCCGCGGGTGCATCCCATAGTTAAATTACCTGATACATATAGCTGTACTGTCTGCTTACTAAACTTTTCCAAATATACATTTCTGTATACTTAAAGTTGTGTGGAAAATGTAGTTCAGTGAAATATAATAATAATTAGATCCTATAGAATGAAAATGTATTTGAATGGAAAACTCCTTATAACTTGCACTAAGAAATACGTGAATTGCCATAAAACATTCTTCTTACGTTTTATCTTGAAAAAGTTATTTCATGAGTGCAAAATGGTTTGGTTTTGTTTTTTGAAATTTTCTTGTTTCATCTTTAACGAAATAAGAATTTGAAAATGTATGATCAGGTCTTAGCTATGGAGCAGGACCTGAATCGGAAAGTGTCAAAAATTCTAAATGTCATGCAACAGGAATTGCAAAAAGCTCTCACCCTTTCCAGTTTTATACTTAATTTCTTTGTCATTGCTGTTATTTTTTAGTTATATTGTATAATTAATTTATACAAACACTTTTTAATACATGTTAAGATACCATTTTATTGATGCATAGCATATATTTATGTCATTATTTTAAAGATGATGTTGTCAGTGCTAGAGTACAGCTTGCTGTGATACACTATAGGGAAAAATAAAAAATATTTATTTTCTATTTTGCTCTGTAAGAGTTACAAAAATGCATTTATCAATAATGTCATTAGAGAAGCATCATAGTAGGTGGTTATATTTTTATGTGTAAAATCTCTGTGGTCACTATAAATTTTTGTGCCATGAACAAAAAAGTGATCATGATAGCATTTAGCAAAGGCAACGAAAACTGTACTTTTAAAATTTATTTAATCAGTAATACTAAGATGAGAGGAAGGCTGGGTAAGGGGAAGCCTGGCTGACTGAAAATGAGGTTGGGTTGTTATTGGAGATGATCTGGATTTAATTGCAATATACAGCACTGATTGCTATTTAATATGATAATATAATTTAAAATAAATTTGCATGATAGCTGCAAGACAAAACATAAGGTAAAATATTTAATTCATTCCTTTCAGACAGAGCTGGAGACATCTTCAGCAGTGCTTTGTGAGGGATGCAACATCTCTTTGTCCTTTTTTCATCTCACATTTTTGTCATCTTGACTATTTAGACAGCAAATTCTGTCAGGGTGGAGATGCTTGTCACTGTGTACTTACTGAGACCATAAATGAAACATCCCCTAGTACAAATTATAGGATTTACAATACTGAATCAATACATAGTCTGTGTAATCGTATACACCATGCAAATATCCCTGGTTCCTCAGAGGACTTCGAGAAATAAACATCATGCACTGTGGTTCTGAAGAAAATCCTTTTGACAACCTTTACAAATCAAAGGAAAAGATTTAATTCCATTTCCTTAGCTAAGTTGCATAATTACAAATGTTAATACAACAAAATGAATTAGCAGACTTATAAAAACTCAATTCCTGAATAAGTCAGGTAGCAGAGGGAGTAGCCGTCTGTTTTTCTGATGTTGAGTAAATCGGTCCCAGGAGATGTAACACCAGATGTAATGGCATTGTTATTAGCCAAATATTATCCAGCTTTGAAATGTCTGTGCATTACAGAACGAGAGACAGCATTCAGTCCTTGCCGAACAAGAAAACAAAACTGGAACTGAATCTGTTTTAAGAAGCTATTTTTTCCTCTTGAGTAATACCTGTTGTAATAAATGCCTTTCTTTACTTAAGAAAGTCTGTTATTCAATATATCAGGATAAAGAGGACCTGAAAATACCTTGAAAGTACACATCTTAAATATTAACCCTGTTTTATGACAGAAATCTTATCAAAACTCAGCAAATGTCAATGGTGTAATGAATTTACATCTTTTGTAGCCATTTCCTTACAAAACTGTTGAGTTCAAAGTGGCCCTCTACTTTTCTAGATCATGGAATATTACCCACTCGCTTTCTTGTCATATCTGCAAGAGGTGGTTTAGTCTGTATCCAGCCCTAAGCCAGGTGAGACTAACTTCTATACCAGGAGTGCTTGCGGTTGCTAAGGGCTCTGATTTGACTAATGACTTTGACAGAAAAGGCTCCATTGTCATCTAAGAACAGGAGTCAGATAACCTTCTCTGTCTGAGCCCAGGAAATAGAGTCCTTGCAAGAGAAAATGAGATGAGGCATCAGTAATGTTATTATACCAAGCACGTATTTAGCTCCAAAGTAGATATTGTAAGTCAAACAGAGAGTTTCATCAGATTCATTACCAATCCTGTTTTGCTGATTGCTCTCGAACAATCTCTATCCACAGCCCTATTATCTCAATGAAACAGTACGCTCTTGTTTGCAAAGCAAGTTCTCTAAATAGTAATTGCTGCAAGAAGTACTGCAGTGAAAGCTGGATCTATAAAGCCATTAACTGAACTAGCTTTGGGGCACAACAAATGGTGTCTTGGCCTGAACTTGCCAAGATCTTTCTCTGGCTGGCCTAGAAGTAGGATGTGAGTATCCTATATAGTAAGAAAAGGTATTGTCTGAGTGGAAGTGCTGCAACATCTCTGCTCTGAAGTTAGCATCATTATCAGTTCCAATCAGCAACTGTAGCATGTGTGGACTTTTAATATTTGGAAAATTTGAATATTCAGGGAGCAGATATTACAAATCAAACATGCTATTAACTCCTGAGACAGAAGCTACTTGATTTGAATTGAATGCATGTTAAAGCTAATGTTTGAATCAACTTAGAGATTTTATTGTTGTAACCATGCTAACATACGGATATGCCTGTCTTTCCAATACTTGATCTCTACTCAAAAGAGGAAAATACACATCTTCCTGTGCAGCTATCAGCAGATACATAGACCAGAAGTTTAATTTCTGTTGTCTCCAGGAGTCTGAGGACTGGAATTGAGTCTCATGCTGAGAAGGTGGAGAAACAGTGATGATATGATATGATATGATGTGATATGATATGATACGATACAGTACGATATGGTACGGTACGATACAGTACGATATGAAGAGTGGTTGACCCAATTTAGTGTGCCTCCATGTGTATCAGTTTCTATGTTGGTAGGAAAATGAAAGTTACAGATATTGATCGAATTCAGGTGACTAGAAATACTTGTTGTAAACTGAATGAATGTTCCTCATGCCTCATTCTTGTTTCTAAGGACCACGTGCCTACAGCAGCAGACCTCTACATGATTATATTGGCTTGGGAGATAAATCCCAAGTATATCATCTGATGCTCTTTTGACTCCATAAGACATAAACAGCGTAAGGCTCGGCTACCTCAGAGCAAATCATTGTGAGTGCACGAGCCCTAGAGCTACATCTGCTTGTTTCCACTCCTAGTAGTCCCACAGCAATGTGCATCTCTTTCCATCTGACTTTCTTGGTCATGAGCCAGAGCAGCAAGTCCCACGATAACAACAGGTGTTCTTGCATCCAGTTTTTACAAAACAGGCGTTTAGGACTAGCCATACCAATGCTGTCAAACTTTCTTTACCCGTTCATGTCTTCATTTTCCTCAACACAAATATTCATAGCCAGAAGCAGTTGGCCACACCACCAGAACCATCAGTATGGCTTTTGGAACTTTTTGGTCCTGGCGAAGGACTCAGTCCCTCTGCAGTCCTTGGAAAGAAACTTAAGGGCCTTTCCGCATCTGGTGAATATACTACACATATCTACTGGCTTTGTGGAGAATGGAACTGCTTCCCCTTATTTCTGAGGACAAATATTTTATATTTTTAGAAAATTAGAAAACAAGGCCAGGTTGGACGGAGCCTTGAGTAGCCTGATCTAGTTGAGAGGCATCCCTGCCTGTGACAGGGAAGTTGGATTAGATGATCTCTAAGGTCCCTTCCAGCCTATGCCATTCTATGATTCTATGATTCTATGATTTGTTGTGTCTAGAGTCTAAGAAAATGATAACACATCCAAGATGGTCCTACCATCCAGGTGTTCCATAGCACAACCCTTACCTAGGATTCTAGTAGTGGTGGCTACTTGTTTCAGGTGGTTTGGAATATCTTTATGCAGGCAATTCACTGAATAGCTGTCAAATATCCTTTAGACCATGATTTCTGAATCCAAGAGCCTTTTGTTGAGCTTTTATGAGGCTTGAACCCACTCAGAGTTTGAATTTTTTGTTGAAGGCCTTGTCTCTATTTCTACAAGAACTTACCTCCTCAACAGCATTTTCAAATGATGAAAAATGCTTTCACTGCAGTTGAAGACATCCTGTTACTCCAATTAGAATACACCTTACAGTTTTGAAATGAAAACAGGTCACACCTTTGCAAACACTAATGTTAAACTGCATCTTTGGTGCATAAGGGTTTGGCAGCTTCCAGGAGTTCCCATGCCAGTCAACTCCTTGCAGCAACAGCAAAATGTGCTTAGTGTCTACAGAGATACCATCTCATCCTCCTCTTCTATACAGCTCAGTCCCTGCCTCGCTGTGGGCTTTGAGTAATTAGAAAACATGAGTCTCAGGGTTATGTGCACAAAAATGTGTTACAGCTCAGGGCCAGTACACTCAAGCAGTGACAGTTACCAGCATCAGGATAACAAGAATCCAGACTTGCCATACATCTGCTATATTTAATGAAGCACTTTTTTTTTTTCCTAATCAATAGCTTATTGTATTACTGCATCAAAGGCTGTGTCTAACTGATATTTGGACCCTTTCCTCAAGTCAATAGAAATATTTTTATTCAATTATTTGAGTAGGAACAGAATCAAGTCCTTGAAATTGAAAACATCAAGGTTGCTCGTTACTGAGGAAGTCACAATACTCAGTAAATAATAATTGACTTCTCCTAAATGGTAATGTAAGAAGCAGAGTGGTTGTTGAGAGAACATTATGTGTAACTATTACACTTGTCCTTTTTATGGAACTTATTGGATCTCAGTGCAGTAGGGTGGTTGTTTATCCTAAAGCCCTCTCTTTTATATTCTATGTAACTTCAATTCGCCACTTATAAAAGGGGGATAATAGAATTTGCCCATCTCACCATACTGGATAACTTGGTACTTTTACAGTCTTGAGATGCTCATATAGCATGGTAGTAAGAAAATAATAATTGTTTGGTCACAGTGGTAATTGATGTGAGGATCATTATATGAAATCCACATTTTTGTTGTTCTTATGCATGTTACAGAGTTTTATCTGTTAATCATCACAGATAGTCAATTATGCAGGTAACCCAAGTCTAAATTTCCATATGGTTTTGCACTTCCCGAGTGGTCGATAAGAATGGATAACGAGGCTCTTACTCAAATACGTGAAAATATGTGCTTTGTGTCAATGCTTCAATGAAACATTTGATGAAGACAATAGAGCATACTTGAGGACATAGTTATACAAAGTCATCCTGAGTGATACAACTGGATCTACTGAAAAATAAGAACTTATAGATAAGTTAAAGTGCTAAACCTTGTCACATGGCATATTATTCTTGATGTCAAAGACATTCCTTTGTCTGTATAACATTTTTAGAATAATCGTTGCTAAAAAATCTGAATCCATTAGAAAGAGTGGGCTGATTAAATTGCATAATATTCTTATTCAACATCAATTACAGGTTTTTTGTCTCTAGTAAAAATTTCTTCCTTACAAAGCCAAAGGCAGGATAGAGTTTGCCATCTAGGAATTTGTTAATTTTCCTCAATCTGCTTCAGAGCAAGAATTAATTGCTGCTTCTTCCTCTGCCTTTTTAAATTTCAGATTCATCAATGTCATTTTTATACTTACTCTATAATATACTGTTTATTTAGTTCCTTATATTCCAGAAAAAATATGCAAACTGTTTTTAAACCTGATGATTAATATAATCCACTTTCACCTGATGAGATAAGGCATGAGATGAGAGCAATAATGAGATCCTAAATTTAGTTAATTAAATAAGAGCATTTGTTAGTGGTATTTCTTTAGAACATCCTGGTATTTCATGTCATATTTTTCAAAAGTGTTTGTCTTAAAACCTGTGTGTTTTTATGGTGTTGAAGTGATCTCTGTTTTATATTACAAGTTAGAAAAAACTGTCCACAGTCTTCACTAGAAAAACATATTTCTAAATCACTCAGTGCTGCCTAGGAATTGTGATTATGAAAGCCATAGGGGGCTCATCATAGATACTATTTTAGTTTTGCCTTATAAGATGTATCAGTATATACTAGGCACTTTTTGAAAGCTTTGCAATGGTCTAGAATTTAGAAATTGTATCTAATTCCACTGAGAAAAGTCAGTACATTATGTATTTCAAAGCAGTAAAATATTTGACACTGAATAAGAGATTCCATAAATAGCTATTCTAAAAGCCTCTTTCCTGAAATAAATCCTTGCTGAGGAGGAATCAGAGTTGTAATCTCTAGTGGAGTGAACTGCTGACATGAATATTTCTTACCTTATGGAATGTAAGCAGAGCTTGTTTCTCTCTTTGTCTCACTTCAAGCCTGTTAAAAGAAAATAGCTACATTTTTTTCACTGAAGACTGCTTCAACATGTTACTTAGCATTTTATGTGTATGTATATTTAAAATATATAAAATCTCATAGGTGAGAACATACTGTATTTGAAAATAATTACAGTCTCTTAAAGTTACAACTTTTTTCAGTGGTAGATATAATTCATGAGATGAACAGGGTATTGATATGTGGTCAGCAGCCTGTCATGTATCTTTTATTCTCTGCTTACAAGGAGAACAATCTGAAAAACATTTGGAGTGGAAATAGTATTTGGGTTTATTGTTTAATGTTTAGTCCTCCCACCTACTCCTTGTAGTTTGAGGCAATTGACTTGAAGTATTTTAACGTAGGCTGAGCTCTAAGGCTGTTTCAGCATAGCCAATACAAATGCATTTCTTTTTAAGTTAAATTGTGTAATGTTGTATTTTTTCCTCAAAAAAAAAAAAAAATCATCTTTAATAACTTTTTCTTGAAAGCTGCAACTTTGTAAAGAAAAATACTCCTGGAAGTAATGAGGAATTCTCAAAATTTTAAATGCATTAATATGGGTATCTTTGTCAATTGACTAGAGGCAGGCATCTCTGGAAATTTTCAGTTTATGAAAAGAACAAAAAAATAAATACAGCAACAATAGCAAAATGTGCATAATTCTTGCATCTTCTCCTTAGACTGGAATGGGACACCTACGTGTTACAAAAGAAGGCCTTCGTCTGGAAGGGGAATCAGAATTCTTGTTCCCTCTTTATGCCAAAGAAATCCATTCTCGAGTGGTAAGCAGATAATCTTTCAATGATGCTAAAATATGAACAGTTGAATTTAGGCAAAGTCCAGGCATCTGTCACGGAAATAGATATATATTTCTCTGTGTGTGTATATGTGCATACACACATCTTTTTGCATACTTTACAAGCATGATAATTAGGTCAGTGTTCTGATCCTGTGACAGAATTCACATTTTTCTCTTAGGCATGTGATATGAAGTAGCTCAAAAAGGAATTGTAAAGGGTCATTGTTTATAAGTAATGCTAAAATTTTAAGAGTGTGTAGAAAGTTTTTCATTGTTTTTCATTGTTTTTACTGAGATTATTTTTTTAATGCTGGCTTCTCTGTGAAACTGCTTGTTTTGTTTATTCATCCATTACAGAATAGTTTCAATATATCTAAAATTAGTGGATCGTATTGGAAAAGTTACGATTTCTCTAAACAGTTTTTGTCACTTCTAGGGCAACAATATTAAATGTATGATATGTTTATATATTTGTGTATATAAAATCTAAAAGACTAAATGGAAAGACTTAGGATTTAATCTTGTTTGCATTGACAGAAAATTGTATCATTATTATTGAGGTAAAAAAGTAATAACATACTTGTTCAAAGAAAATATTTATCAAGCAGATGAACTTTAAAATGGCACTGAGAATGAGTGTGGTATGAAAGATTATTATTGAAGTACTGGGTTTAGAGGAAGGAAGAGAGAATCTGAATTGCTTTTTCATTATCCAGGTGAACTCTGAAACGTATTCCAGTGAATTTTTTGTAGAGCGATATCTGTTTCTGGCCAACAAAGTGAATGTTTTTCAGAACTATCATCTGTAATCCAAACTCTCACAAAATAAAGCCATGTTTTATGAACATTGTCATCAACCAATGGGACATTTCATTGAACGAAGTACTAGTCAATGAGAGTAAAAGTCGAATTTAGATCTTTCATTACTTCAAGCATGTAATCATCCTCATCAGTAAGAAATAGCGAGTTATGAGACTTTTCTGAACCTAGGGAAGAAGTTCATGTTTGTATCGCTGTGGCAATAGAAAATGTGAATAAGTTTATCAGAAAACATGGTTGATACAGGATTTAGGATGATGTTTTTAAAATGCTTGATTACTGAAATTTAAGCAGCACCAATATATTTTACATCTATTAAGCCTTTCTTTTTCTCTCTTTCTGCAACAAGTGTTTCCAGCAGCAGAAACAGCTCTTACTTAGTGAAATTCCATTACTAAATCTATATTTTCGTTTTGTTTCTTATGCTGTATTCTTTTCTGCCTCATAGGCAGTGGGTAAACTATTTATGTCCTTAAATTAATTTCCCTTAAGGTTGTTTATCCGATAAGACATGTAACTTAAGACCAGCCTAGCTAATACTTAAGAACTCCCTCTGCCCCCAAAAATCGTTATACAATGTTAAGCTACTATTCATGCTGGTTTAATATTCCTTCCAGCTCTTCATACATTTAGTACAATATAGGAAGAAAGAGGTGTGGCATCATCTAATGTAAGCTTAGCTATCTAATGACCCATTGTGATCATTAGTAGCATGCATTAATTAGAGCCTTCAGGCTACTGCATGTCTCTGCCCCCCAGGAAGTGATAATTCATCAGAGGTTTTCTGTTTGTTTATTTGCCTGCTTTCTAAAATATTTGAACTCTCTAGAGGCTTAATTGCCTATAGCTTGGTCTCCTGAGTGCCATCTATGTATTTATTCTCATAAGGTTACTTATTTGTTATGATTTCTGCTTCTAAGTTTGTCTGTTAGAGAATTGGACAACTCACAACTATCGTAGCAGCTTTCTCCCTTGCCTTAATAGTGTTCTCCTTGCAGTTTCCTAACAGTTTTTGTCACCTAATGAGGTCTCTAAAGTGCTAAGAAAATATGTAGCAGAAAATTTACTTGCTGTGCATCGTCTCTAGAGCCTATTACAAGTTTATGCCTTCATTATGAGTCCAACACAGAATGTGGGCAATACTGTTTCATTTAGGCTAATATATATTCATGGAAAAATAAAAGATGAGCATTTATAAATATGTTACTAGATTTTAATTAGTCAACAACCAACAAGTGTGGAAGCTGGAGCTCTAGAATACAGTTTATTCGCACTTAAATTTAATATTACAAGTTGCTAACTTATTTTTTAAATCGACCAGTGGCAGTCAAATGAGTGTAATAAAGATGCCCAGATTTGTGGGTCATTTAGCACATATACTTAAATGTCATATATTTACCTGATCTTTGTTGACCTTCCTTTCCTACTTTGTACTAACTTGTTACTATTAATGTTCATTCTAACACACTGCTTACTTTTTTCCTAAGACTTTTCATTATTTCTGTTAATTTTGTTAGCTTTCACTTTTTCCGTGATATAATTCACAAAAGGAGATTCATTTATTGTGCTCACTCAGAGACTTTTTTTGATATAGCTTGTCTTCCTACTTGCAAGGTATCAAATATTTTTTTTAAAAAAAGTGTAAGTTGGACTCAAAACTGTGTATCGCTTCTACCACTGTTACTAGGTAAGTGTTTGTAGTAAAATTCTTCACATAAAATGTGTTCAAATTCTCAATTTATTTCATACTCTATGCATTAAATTACAGTGGGAGTGTGATTTGTGAGTGATTTCCAGGGATTAGCCCTTCATGGTGCTGCACAGTCTCTCTTGGGTCCAGAAAAAGTGCCAGAAGCTGTATATGTGAAAGAGATTGTTCTGTAACAACACTCCAGTAGTTAGAAACTCACTTATTTGTCTAGGAATGAGTATCCTCTTTGAGGTCACAAGCAGGCAGCTTGCTAATATCTTCTTCATATCACGTATTCCCTGATACTTTGGCAACTGAAATCTGCTTAGGCACCCTTATCAGGTACTAGGTTACTAGGTTCCTGTCCTTTAGATATAAAGTATGCTTTAATATGAAAGCACCTGCACTGTAAAAAACTTCTCTCTTTTTTAAGTCTACCAGTGGGGCTACAATTTGCTGACTGAAGTGAACATGATCAGACTTTTTGTCCCCAGATAATTTTATGATACTTAAAATCAAGTAAAGGCAATGGCCAGTGTGATCTCCCTGAAAATCAGCTGCATTTAAAGACAATTCAGGTGGTAAATTAAAGGAAAACATAAGAAGAACCCACTTAATTCCCTCCTCACAGAGTTTCAGAGCACTTTCAGATGATCCCTACCAGTTCTCTTGACATGAGCCTGTTTCATTACTCTGTATATCCAGTGTGATGGAGCACAGTGGGCAGCTAGGTCGTTCAGAACAGTTACTCGTCTGCTCTTCACAACAAGCAGTGGGTGGGGAGGCACCAACAGGCCTGAAGTACAGAGAGTTTGAGTGTAAGGTCTGGGAATAAGTAACGGAAATGGTACATCACCTAGGAGGAGTTCAACAAGGACCACAGCGAGCTATGAGTTAATACAAGGGGATGTTTTTGTTTTGGTGAAATAATTCCATGCTAACTGCAGTCTAGGAATGACATGAAATTTTGAATTGCCTACCATATCTTGTCTGGATTGTGGTAAGGTGTGGTAGCGATGAATGAAGATACCAATTACACCGCTCAGCATGTCTTCCATAGGTGGCACAGAAAGATGGATGAGCATCAGGCTCTGACAGCTCTGCAAATGTCCCACCTGTGGTACAACCTGTGACAAATCCTTAATGCCCATTGTGTTTGGCTACTTGCCCTTCCTTAGCAGAACATCTCACATGCTTGTTTTCAGACTGATGCAAGATTGGAAGTCCAGGCCAGCAGTATGGGAGGAAGGGTAGGGCTGAAAAAGAGATTGAGAAGTGAGATCTGAGAAGGGTTGACAGGGACTTAAATAAATGACGCCAGGTGGGTGTCCTTTCAAGGGCAATATGCTTTGCTGCATCCCCTCTTCTTGAATCCTTTCTTCAGGTGAACTACGCCTTTCCCCTTCCCTGGGCCAAATCTTCTCTTGCCTCCTGCCCCTTCCAGTACCCCTTACACTCACTGGAACTCTTCTGGAAGAGACGTGAGTGAGAGTGGAAGAGGTTTGAGGTGTCTGTGTCAGCGTTTTATGTGGCTAAGTTTCTTTTCCAGTGATTTCAGGCTTAGAGAGAGCATGAAAGTTGTTGCATGATTTGTTGTCTTTCCTACAACAAAGTCAGAGTTAGTCTTTTGTAGCAGGGACATGTGTCACCATCGATTTGGCAGTTGTCTCTCAACTACATACCTCATTCGACTCAGCACAGAATGGTCAAAATATCACCCTCCTGTTGGTCATATTTTCTTCTATGAAAATGTGTAGTTTCGCAGTTTGGTTTCGGTTTTAACATAAAATTAAATGCTTCCTAGGTCCTACTGTACCCTCTCTATGACTTTCTATTTTTCCTTAGATAATTTTCCAGCCACAAAGTTTTGGAACTGAGTATGATCCTCTTAAACTTTCATGGGAACATGTGTTTCTTTAATTGCTTTATATTCTAATTATTCTGTTGAATCTACTTTTTTCCCTCCGTTCTTCAGGACTCATCACTGCTTCTCCAGTCTACTCACAATGTGACTGTGAATGCTCGCAATTCAAACGGGGAAGTCACAGGCAGATTAAACGTGGGTAAGTCTAAATGATTTTTCCTTGTTTGCTGTTTTGGAAACATTTTAATGAATATTTATTTGCAAGGAGTTTGGAGGATATGAAGTGCTAAACACATGATTATTTTTTACTGTTATGACCATATTTGAATAGTTCAGCTGCTACTTAATAAGTACCAACAGTACATTTTCAATTTCTCAATTAAGCATTAGTTCTGTAAATATTTGAAGCACTTTTTTTTATTGCAGATTTATGCAGAAAGGTCACTGCAGAAGTTAGTCTTTTTCCTGTGTAAATATCTATTGATAGCTGCAAATCATTTTCTAAGAAAATGCAACAGAACAACATGGCTAGAGAGGTCTGTATGTCTCTCTTCATTTCCTAGTATTCCAGTGACTAATACATTTAAGCAGATGTCCTAAAAAAACTAACAATTCACAACTTGGAAATGTACATATTTTACTATATTTGGTAGCAGTAAGATTCATTGGTTTCCTGAGTAAAATCAATAGATCTAGACAGATGTAGGTGATAGATCTTGGCAGCAAGAATAAGGAGACCTTACTCTTTAAATCATATTTTTAAGCTTCACAGTTTTCAAACAAACTTCAAATAAAAAATATAATTTAAAACTTATAAAAGAGTCTGCCATTCCCCTTAAAAATATATAATTATACAATTAATCACCATTTAGCCTTTAAATGTTTTCAGATCTCTTCTTTTTTAATTCAAGCTAATCATTCTCTTAAAAAAATACCCCTAAATATTTCTCAAAACATGATAGTAGCATTCATATCTCATTTTGGTAATAATTAAGGGTATGAAATCTACACTACTTCTCGTTTCATAATATTAGTGCAGTTATTAAACTGTTTGCAGTAATTAACCATACAGTGACCACATAACCAAAAACACACACATCGCACAGTCAAAATTTCTGTGACATGGCACATGTCTTGTTAATTCCATCTGCTCCATACTGTTTGACTGACCAGATGTGTACCTGCACTGTGGTCATGTGCCCATCCTGCCTGACATGAAGAAGTTCTCAGGAGGTCCTTTGGAAAGGGCAGACCACAGAGCAGATCATTGACAACCGCACAGATCTGTCCAACCTGATCCCTGCTGAAGTCTGAGAAACTTCCAGGTGAAATCAGGGATCTCCTCGGTAGAGTACAATGGCATGAAGCCTTAGAGGGAAGAGGGGCCCAAGAAAGCTGGTTAATATTCAAAGATCACCTCCTTCAAGCTCAGGAGCAGTGCATCCAAACAAAGAGACAGTCAGGTAGGAACACCAGGAGGCCTGCATGGATGAACAAGGAGCTCCTGGACCAACTCGGACACAAAAAGAAGGCCTATAGGGGGTGGAAGCACAGACAGGTAGCCTCGGAAGAATACAGAGCAATTGTATGAGACATCAGAGATCAGGTTAGGAAAGCTAAAGCCCTAAGAGAGTTAAATCTGGCCAGGGACATCAAGGGCAACAAGAAAAACTTCTATAGATATGTCAGTGATAAAAAGAGATCTAAGGAAAATGTAGGACCTCTCCAGAAGGAAATAGGGGACCTGATTATCCGTGATATGGAGAAGACTGAGGTTCTCAGTGACTTCTTTGCCTTGGTCTTCACTGGCAAGAGCTCCAGCTGCACAGGGAAGGTACACCATGCAGAGGGACCTTGACAGGCTGGAGAAGTGGGCCTGTGAGAACTTCGTGAAGTTCAACAAGGCCAAGTGCAAGGTCCTGCACATGGGTTGAGGCAATCCCAAACACAAGTACAGGCTGGGCGGAGAATGGATTGAGAGCAGCCCTGAGGAAAAGGACTTGGGAATGCTGGTGGATGAGAAGCTCAACATGAGCTGGCAATGTGTGCTGGCAACCCAGAAAGCCAACTGTATCCTGGGTTGCATCAAAAGAAGTGTGGCCAGCAGGTCGAGGGAGGTGATTCTGCCCCTCTACTCTGCTCTTGTGAGACCCCACCTGGAATACTGCATTCAGCTCTGGAGTCCCCAGCACAAGAAGGACATGGAGCTGTTGGAGCGGGTCCAGAGGAGGGCCACGAAGATGATCAAAGGGCTGGAGCACCTCTCCTATGAAGACAGGCTGAGAGAGTTGGAACTGTTCAGCCTGAAGAAGAGAAGGCTCCGGGGTGATCTTATAGCAGCTTTCCAGTACTTAAAGGGGGCCTACAGGAAAGCTGGAGAGGGACTTTTTACAAGGGCGTGTAGTGATAAGACAAGGGGCAATGGCTTTAAACTGAAAGGGGGGAGATTTCGATTAGATATAAGGAAGAAATTTTTTACTCTGAGGGTGGTGAGGCAGTGGAACAGGTTGCCCAGAGAAGTTGTAGATGCCCCATCCCTGTCAGTGTTCAAGTCCAGGTTGGATGAGGCTTTGGGCAACTTGGTGTAGTGGAGGGTTTCCCTGCCCATTGCAGGGGGGTTGGAACTGAATGATCTTTGAGGTCCCTTCCAACCCAAACCATTCTATGATTCTATGGAATATTTGATGTTTAAGTAATCTCTTTTTGCCTGGCAATGCTCTTTATTGAATTCATTAATAATTGGTCTTATGTGCTGTCTGGTGTAGTTGCTACAATTGTAAATACTAAAATGAAATATTACTAATAATACATCATACTGATTTTAGACTGATAGAAAAGTGTTGAAAAAGCAGTACAAATTTAATGTGGTAAAGAATTCTGTTTAAAGATATGGTCGAAAAACAGTGACTGGGTTAAGTGACAGTCTGTTAAAGTAAATTACCGTCTATACATACCTTGATATTTTTAGTCATTGTCCCCAGCCAGTCATAAAATACATGCAAGATGATGTTCCCTTATAAGAGGTGTGAAAAATAGGTGTGTGGCTGATTTACTTTATATACACAAGCCATTGCTAAAGGAGGTTGCCAGCATGCTGGAATTATGTCTTAATATGCTGTTCATCTTATAAATATGAGTAGTTGCCATTGTGAAGGAGCTGTATAGATAAGTTTGGGATCATTCCAAAGATGACAATATAATGTAGAATCACTATATAATGTAGTATCACAATATAATGTAGTATCACTATAACTCATAACAAAAATACCTTTTAACTCATAGAAGACTGTGATTCAAATGAGCTGTTAAAATATTTTAATAAGTTGCTAAGAGTGATTTAAATACCCAGTCTTCAATAGAAGTAATTCGCAAGAGAGATGTGAAACAAATCTTTACTTGAGGAGTTTCTGTGAAATTCATCACATGGGGATAACAAACACATATTACACAAGAATGGAAAAGGTTTCCCTCATGAATCACAAATATACTAAAATTACATCAAATGTGAGCAACTTTCACCATGAGCACTCTTGTTTTAAAGTCTCTACATGCTTCTCAGTTTACCTGCTTGACATACCTCTTGCAGGAGTTATGTAGACATTGTAGCTCTTTAGAAGTGCTGTAGATCTTGCTGTGTTTTGGACCATGTTCCATAATTACACTGCTTTCAGAAGCCTCACTGAATGCAAATACATTTAACTGCTTACCAGGAAAAGAATCGTTTCAAAATAATAGGGATCATCACTGAAAAACCAAACCAATTCTGTGCTTTACTCTTTTTTGACTTCAGTATCCCTCTGATGACAAAGGTATCCATTTTGTTTGAGTTACTCTTTAAAATCGTTTAAAACTCATATATGACCAAAGTAACTCATATTAAAACCAAGTAAATAATTTAAAAATGATAATAATAATTTAAAGCAAAAAAAAAAAAAAATAAAAGGAAATAGAACATTTACTTAAAGAATTATGGGGATGTGATTGCTTTGGGAATATTTCTGGAAGAAATGGTTCTTAAAAAAATGATGTTGTCCAAACAGCAAGAAGGAATCTAAGCAAGGCACAGATGTGGGAAGGTAGAGCATTGAGAGTCAGAGGGAATAAAGAAAGCTGTGGAGTGAGAAGCCTATAGGCAGGGCAAGGATGTCTACAGAACAGATGGTAACTACTTTCATTAGAATAGTTCCTGTCTTTAAAATCATGAATAAGATTCAGATGTCATTATCACAGCTTGCTCATCAGCCTTCAAAACTGAAATATCTAGAACTTTCTTTGATAATCCAATAAAGCACTTGAAGAAAGCTGCTAACCATCATCTCCAAGATTCCTGTTCTTACCAGTTCAAAGCCTTACTCAATGCTAGAATAAAAAAGAAACGTAGCACCTTTGATTTGGACCCTGAGCCATAATAAAGCAACTTAGTGTAAATAATTATCAAACTTTTTCAATAATGAATGATAACGAATATATAATATGTACCAAAGAAAGGTATAGACTATATAGTCAATTATCAAATACTTAAAAGCAACATTGGTATCAAACAGTAGATGATGCTTCACTGGAGTAAACATATGCTTACATATACCATCTTATATTCAGCAGATGCATATAAGACAGTCAGATTTTGCAGTAGTGTTCCAGTGCTGAATATTAAGAAAGTGAATGAAGAGCAGCATGTTTCCAATATCTTTACTGAAAAGTAGGGCAAATTTTTGAAAAATGCTTTTTTTCAAGGATCATGTAAGGAGGCTTCAACTTAGAGAAGACACTAAATTCTGTTTGTAATATGTCTTTTTCAGGAGAAAAAAAAAAAAAAAAAAAAAACCCACAAATGAAAAGGGCTTCCAAAGTCACACAAAGTGTGTGAGAACTGATTCCAGTACAGTTACACCAAGGAACAGTAACATCAGTAGCTTCAGGTCAGGGGTTCAGTTTAAAGTACTTAAGTACTAGCTAGAGGGAATTTATTTAGATAGCTGTATTATGAAGCTGTTCTGCACTTTGAAACATGAAATTGGCATCACTCAGAAAACATGGGTATATGGTAAAAGTCAGAAGGGTTTATACGATCTGAAAACAGAATCACAGTCAAAATTCTGCCTAGAGACTATTTTCACATCCATCACATTACTCTGAACAGCTGTTACAATGAGAGCATTTGTGCTATCCCACCCCCCTTTTTTCAAACAGGAACAACGTTCTGGGGAAACAAGTAAGTGTCAGTATCTAATATATTACTTCATTAGCATTAATTGACATCTGTAAACTACTACTCTCCAATGTCAAATCATTTCTGGCTTTCTTATCAGCATTTTGATAGCTCATTTTCAAGTGATGGTATTTTTTCATCAGAGCCATAACAGGAAGAAAACAATGTTAATGAAGCATGGTGTATGTAAGAAGAGTTTGATGGTGTTTTTACAGGGAAAACCCTGAAGCCAGTTTCATAAACTTGACTTAATTAATGACATTGTAAAATCATTTAGCTTTTCCTTTATTTTTCCCAGAAGGCTTTCATTAAAAACTCCATTTTTGTCCAAATAAGTTCCTTCTTATCTTTAAGATAAAAGCCAGAACATATTTCTTGAAGATCTTTGTACTGCAGGAAGATGATTATTTGCACAACTTTAATTGCTGTCCAGCTGCATTATAAGAAGGAAAGATACAACATAGGCGTAATTAATAGAAAGATAAATTGGAAACATCATTGAAGTATTTTTGAGGTGATTAAGTCTTCCTGTGATCAAGAACATACGATATTTGTTCCAAGGGGATTAAAGTAGGGATTTTTACTTCCAGATGTATAAAAATTTTAGCTAGCAATGAATATCATCGTATCAAGACATACACACTAGTTTTATTTAAAAGTAAAGTTTAGTTGACTCAGATGAGAATGACAGGTGGCTGCTAAAACATCCTACAGGCTTTATAAGCAATCCTCTTTTTTAATTTCCTGTTTTAATCCATGGCAGATGTGTTTCTATTCTATACTAAATGCATATACTCTTAGTCTTTTGTGGGACCACTGTATATTTAAATGGATATAATGTTGAAAAGAATTAAAACAAATAGCAGAATAAGGCAAGTGGTAATCAATATACGTTTAAATTAAAGCTAGCTAAGTATATCACCATGAAAAC
This sequence comes from Tauraco erythrolophus, assembly GCF_009769465.1. Classification (NCBI taxonomy): domain Eukaryota; kingdom Metazoa; phylum Chordata; class Aves; order Musophagiformes; family Musophagidae; genus Tauraco; species Tauraco erythrolophus. The sequence continues at coordinate 115,464,579 of NC_141465.1, read as the reverse complement.
TTATTTATTAAAAAAGTAATTTAGTCATTACAGCTACAGTTTACTATTTAGACTCAAATGAACAGTATCCTCTTCCGTGAAAAAATACCGTTGATGTCTATGTACCATTTATAGTAAGGTGCTTACCATGGCAAGACTTACACACCATGTCCCCAAATGTGATAATCTTTATGAAGAAATATGTGATAATGTTCAGCATCAACAATGCTGACTTAAGCCAGACTTTAAGTGTCCTCTAGAAGTTAATCAGGTAGTTATGTGCATTGTCAACTTGCTTAAATACGCCAGCATCACAGTTAAGGGGAGATCTAACCTGGCCAAGGATATTTGAATCCCGTGCTGTCATTTCTCTTCTAATTGTGTCTGGAAAAGAGAAAAGCAATATGCTTATAGGTCTACAGAGCTTAGCTCTGAAAAAAAGGCTAATATTTGGAAAATAATTTCTTGTTTGGAAAAAGAACCGGATCGTAGATATCTGTCTCCCATCAGAGAGCAATTACGCATCTGAGTAGCCCCATTCAAAATAAGTGAAAAATGGGGGATTATTAAATACTTTATAACCGTCTCAGCTTTCACAGTCTTCAGTAAATTTGCAATCCCAAACAACATATCTCAATTCATATGGTGTAGTAATCATTAACATAAGTCATTGGATGATAATTTGAACATAATACTTATTGCTAAAGGTGAGGACAATTCTTGTACTTCTTTCCTTTAAAGTAGTGGGAAGACTGAATTATTGTCATTGGTTAATGCTAGATGAATTTGTAAAGGTTAGCTTAAAATAGCTCATATTTGTTGTGACTATGATCTATTATAGAATTTAGATAATTAAGTATGTCTAAAATCCTAGTCATATCAAGTGTAACAGTACTTTCTTCCTAAAGCTAACAAGACTCCTGATGGCAATTGGTGGCCAAAAAACAAAGTATAGTGGATCCCTATCATTTTGCAGCTGGTCTGCAGAAGTCACACCCCCCAGTCCTGGTGGACTACTTGAACATGTATCTGCAGTGTGCCCTTGTGGCAATGAGGTCTAATAGCATAATGGGCTGCATCATTCCACTCATGGGATACTGCATCTGGAATACTGCATTAAGCCCTCTCCAGTATGACAGAGCACTGAGCAAACTGAGACTCTCACAGGGAGCCATTAAGATGGTCAGGGAGTGGAAACACATAAGACGCTGAAGAAGTTGTGTTTGTTTAACCTGCAGAAAAGAGGGCTTAAAGGGGGCCTCTGATTTCTTCCTGCTACTAGAAGGGCTAGAGACAAGGTGAAGCCAGACTCTTCTCAGAGGTGCACAGCAAAAGGGCAAGAGAGAACAGTTGTAGGTCGCAGTGAGGCAAAATGCAACTGGATAGAAGGTGTGGGGAAATAATCACTGTTAGAAAGGTTACCCATGGGAACAGGTTGCCCAAGGAGGCTACTGAATCCCCTTCCTCAGAGGTATTAAAATTCCACCTGGACAAGACCCTGAGCACCTTCATCTAACTTCCAACCAAGCTGACCCTGCTGTGAGTAGGAGGTAGGTCTAGGTGACCTCCAGAGGTGGCCTCTGGCTTGCATTCTTCTGTGATTCTGTCTTGTCTAGTCTTCAGCTGACACGCTGGAAGGGCTCAGGTTGCTTACAGACCCCATGTCAGACTTTCTAGGCTGATGTAGAAGTCTTAGATACTCTAGGGCATCTAAAATAAGCTGAAGGCCAGGCAGGGAACACCAAAGTACATATAATGGCACTAGGCAGCTATGTTGGCAACTGAGTCATGCCCCATCTGTTTAATTGATCCTCTCACATTGTCCTCTGCCCAGATCCATTAGGCATGCATAGAATACTCCTGAAACACAATGCTGGAGTTGACCTTATGAAAATACATTCATGTCTTTCTTTTTTAGAAAAAAATAATTGGAGAAGAAGAATTATCCATTATACAGCAGATAGAGTAGATAAAGTATTCACTCAGGGATGAGAGACTCAGATCAGCTATCCTCTTTGCATACAGGGTTTCAAATTATCATGCCTCATCTCCTTTAGTAGTTTCCTTTTCACCTTACCTGTCTGAGGACTGTGTGTTTCACTTTTTCCTGCTCAAGTTATTCATCATGCAACAAATTCTGGATTCATTAGGCCTGAGAGAAAAGGTGACACCATAGCCTTATTGTCAAGTCACTGTGTGAGAAACATGATCTCCTATTCCTGCCATGGTTTCTACATGCAATAATCCATTTTACAGTGAAATATTTCATGGGTTTATTTTTGTATATATTTAAATAGAGTATTTTATAAGGATAATGCTTAGGTGGATAAAGACGTTTAGTTACCTAAATCACTCTGAGAGGGGAAAGTACTACCATCTAAATACCTAACACTAGGTCAGGTTGCCAGTGTCTGCATGATCAGTGTCTGCAGTGTTGCCAGTTTTTTAAAGATATCTAGACTTGTATTTGACCATAGAGAACAGCAAACTATAAGAAGTGCTGACATCAAGGCATCCTGACTTTGATCTGAGAGGGCATAATTGTTGCATCTCTTGCATAAAAGGAGAACCGAGAGAAAAAGAGGAAGCAGGAACAGCAAGTGTTCTATTAGTGTATTAGAGACGTTTTTCAAGATGATGAGAGATGTATGTTATGGACATAAAATGTATATATGCAACACGCTGCATATTCTCTGCAATAATGCATTTGTTCTAATAAAAGACCAACAAGTACTTCTATACCATTCCATATGAAAATCTGACTAATTTTATGCTTCTGAAAGTAATGACTTTACATTTATTGGTATTGTATTGCTCATGGAACTAGAATTGAATCTGTAGGAGTATTACATTTTTTATACACTTTTAATGAGATCTTATTTTAAGTAAGGTGCTTTAATATAATAAAAATTAACTAAAAAGTGAAATTGCATAGCAATTGCAATACCCCAAAGCACTCAGGATGTTGGCTTATATTCAACACATCAATGATTCTAGGTGGTAGGAAAAAAGTGAAGCATACAGAGTAGGTGACAGCCGTAGGTTATCAGAAATGATGGATAGCAGAAGAGACTAAGGAAAAAAACAGATCTGAAATTAAATGACTTCAGTGTTGGAGAGCCTTTCCTTCTGAAAGATCTAAAGACACACTAAAAGTGCTTAGTACTTGACAGAACTAACTGGATTTGAAGAGTCTGCCTACTTGTCAATTTCATTGACGTTAAGCATTTGTGGATATGTATTTTATGGCAGACCCTTTTTCGATAGAAGATTCTTTGCCATCTTGTCCTTCTACATTTGTATTGGCCTGGAATTCAAAGATTGGGTAGCAGTAGAAGGGAATTTATTTAAATGCGTTTCGACTAAAGTGGACTCACTAAACAAAAGACCTTTCTTCCCTGGAAACCCACCTAGAAGAGTCAAGAGTCAGGAGGAGAAACAAAAAGAAAGACTGTTCAGCAGTATGCTCCTTTGCAGGCAATAAGTCAATTGGTTTTGGAACAATTTTTCATCATTTCAAGTGTCATCCTCAGTGTCAAGAGGTATGCGATGTGCTAATCACATACAAGTTCTATATCAGAACTGCGTGTGTCAAAGGGGGAAGTGTAAAGAAACAAGGGGCAATTATTGGTCAGCCTGATTAGCAAGGATAACTGATCGACCTGGGAATTTCTGTGACACCTCTGGCAGCAATGGGAAAACTTTTCAAATGCTCTCTATAACCTGTGCTCAGTCATGTTACATATTTAATTGTAGAATTTTATCAACAAGTATGATTAAATAGTATTAGTTGACTTAATATAGTTGACTTGGGAGTGCTGGTGGATGAGAAGCTCAACATGAGCCAGCGATGTGCACTGGCAGCCCAGAAAGCCAACCGTATCCCGGGCTGCATCAAAAGGAGCGTGGCCAGCAGGTCGAGGGAAGTGATTCTGCCCCTCTACTCTGCTCTCGTGAGACCCCACCTGGAATACTGTGTTCAGCTCTGGAGTCCCCAACACAAGAAGGACATAGAGCTACTGGAACGAGTCCAGAGGAGGGCCACGAAGATGATCCGAGGGCTGGAGCACCTCTGCTATGAAGACAGGCTGAGAGAGTTGGGGCTGTTCAGCCTGGAGAAGAGAAGGCTCTGGGGTGATCTTATAGCAGCTTTCCAGTACCTAAAGGGGGCCTACAGGAAAGATGGAGAGGGACTTTTTACAAGGGTGTGTAGTGATAGGACAAGGGGCAATGGATTTAAACTGAAAGAGGGCAGATTTAGGTTAGATATAAGAAAGAAATTTTTCACTCTGAGAGTGGTGAGGCAGTGGAACAGGTTGCCCAGAGAAGTTGTGGATGCCCCATCCCTGGCAGTATTCAAGGCCAGGTTGGATGAGGCTTTGGGCAACCTGATGTAGTGGAGGGTGTCTCTGCCCATGACAGGGGGGTTGGAACTAGATGATCTTTGAGGTCCCTTCCAACCCTAACCATTCTATGATAATATGCTAAAGTTGTAAACAAAATGCATTTATGAATTAGGAGATTCAAGTTTCAGATATTGTATTTGCCTGCTGTTTATGATCTGAAAATTGATCTTACTGGGATCACAACACAATTAGTGTTATTGCAATATAGCTAGTCCCTGTGTATTGTGAAATACAGCCAAGAGAAATTAATGGCTACTTTTGGTTACATAAATTTATTCCTATTTCTTTAAAAGCCTGTTATTACTTTTTAGAATTTGTTCCGCATATACTGAGATGTCTTATCTCTAACATGAATAAAACATATGCTTGATTTTTGTTTACCCTAGCATTCCCTCTAAAGATTTAAAATGCATCAGTTATTATCCATACCATTCTTCGATAATGAGGATTACCTATGGACAATCCTTCCACTTCGCTGTGGCATTTGTTTTGAGAAAGCTATGGACCTAAAGATTCTCCTTAAAGATCTATTCAAATGTGCAAGGACAAGGGTCAAACAGGAGAGAAATCTGGATGCAAACCCAGCATGGAGAGTGCCATGAGTTGTAGTTTCAAAGAGCCACCAGTTAAGACTGCTTTGGGAAGCATATAATGTGCAGTGAATGCTCTCAGTGCTTGCAGAGTTTTTTATTTAAGTCTATGTTGAAAACATAATGGGCGTAGTTCACAATGCACGTGTCCTAGATCCTACCTACCTGCCCTCTACATGCTTAAATTCAATGTTTAAATTCTCCTAACTCTTGCTCACGAAAAAAAAAGTTAAGAACAATAGACACCAAACTTTTCTTGAGCAATAAATATCGATAAACACCCTAATGAGTCACCCAGTGCATGACCAGAAACATCTGAAATAGGAAGGTGTGGGGACAGAATATGTCTACGTTAGCAACCAAACCAGGCCAGGACCCATGGTCTGCCCCAGGGGCAGGTAGCATGGCGCAGCTCTCAGCTAAACTCACTTCCCTCCAGAACTGGAGAGCTTCATCCATCCCGTCTGCAAGGAAGAGCCCCTGATCAGGGGCATTGTCTGGGAGATCACTGTGTGGCACAGGTCAAGATGGTGCCGAGGAGCATGCTACCAGATTAGCAGAAGTTGGCAGTGCTTGTGTCTCCTCTGCCGTGGTTTTCTCTAATTTATTGGTACAGATGTGTTCATTAGCTTGCTAAAACTTACTGCTCAGCCAGGATGAGCACTTTTCTGCCAATCCTGTTATGCCTCTTGTTCCTCCTCTAAGAAAATTTTTCTCTGTTTTTCCTCTATCTCATTATTTGAGAGTAAAACTCCCTCAATTTCTCATGTTAAAGGTGTTCTGTTCTTGCCTGGAATAATCACGTATTACATGAGTGGAAGAAAAGAGGAGAGCCAAGGAGTGTGCTTATGTGGTCTAATGTGAAAAACTATTAGCTGGGAGCAGAAAGGCTGAATCCCAGCCTTGTTCCATTCACTGTTGGAATGGGGTCAGTGCATACATGGACCGGTTTAGTTAAACTGGTATATATTGTATCTCCAGTTGTATCATCATGAAGTTCTGTATGGACATCATGGCTGAAATTTGCATTAGAGAGGACAGATGAGGAAGTCAGTCTGCACAACACGCATTTGTTATCTATGCCTGTTTACTTTGGTTATGTGAGAATTTTGTCCAAAGTGTATAAATGCTATTTAGTGTGTATATATTCATCCTAAATTCAAACAATTAAGGCAGCTCCTGTATCTTATAACTATTTTCTTTTGTCATGTCACATCTCTCTGTGAATTAATCTACATTCCATAACAATCCAATTAATAAACATCTGTCAATTTCTGGCAAAATGCAGATGTGCAAATTGAATTAATCAATTCATACTTTTTGAGGTCGGTCTTTCTTATGTTCTTAATATGAGAAATGTGAAAAATCTTTCTTTGACAGGATTACTTGTGAAGTAGATTCAGCCAATTAGCAAATCGAGAAGATTTGCTCTAGAAGAGACCAAGTCAGGCCTGGTGCAAATCATGTCACACTTCTCCAATTCTTTCAAATCCATTTTTTTTTCCAATGCTTTATAATCAGTGAAAACTTCTATGTCCACCAAGGTGCTGTAGTGCCACTATTCAGGCCCAGCAATTTATTTTCAAAGATGAGTGCCTTTGTACCAAGGAAATCAGTAGATAGCGTTCCCTCTAAACATACAGTATCTTCATCACATTAAAGCATTTTTCTGTAATCATGTGTAAATAATAATTAACAATTATATAAAATTAACGGTATATATTTCTGAGTCTGTTAGAGATATTGCTGCATATTGCTTGTAGGCGGGCACAATATTTCTAATACACTTACAGCAGTTTCTAATTAGTATTTTAAAGATTGTCTGCACAATAAAACCTCACAGCTTAGAATTGAATCTGTGGAAGGTCTTGGGGCTCCTACTTTACTTTAAAATACATATACCTAAAATGTAAGTCTTCAGGATCTTCACTCAGTTATTAATTCTTTTAATCAACAAATATTCTATAGCTGTATAAAAATATTGTCTTCCAGCGTGCCAGACCTACTAAAATATTTACAGCACTGAAAGGAAGAATACTTAACCTTGTCAGAGCCTACAAAGTAAGCATTCTTATTTGTATCTCATCTACTGGGTCTAATCCAGCAGATATTTTAATTGCATGCTTTTTAGAATGAGTTCTGACAATAAGCAGGATCAGGAGAAGAAAAGGTGACAGTGCAACTTTTCTCCAGCAGTCCTACAGACAGTGTGTTGACTCTGGAAGCTGGAGACTTGGGTTTCCTTCCTGTGGAGGAAATAAAGGCCCCAAATAGTACTTTCCTTTTCTACACAGTGTAAAACATCTTCAACAAAAGAGGCAAAGACTGACTTCTAAATCCCTTCTGGCAAAAAATGTGCGTGTATGCACAAATGTACCCTCAGCATGCCTGAATCACCCCACCTGTGTTACGTCAGACAGCAGAAGCTTTCATTTGTGTATCCCTCACTCGTGCTGAGCGCTGTAATCCTGGTGTTGAATGAATGGGAAGGATGAGGAGCCTGCCCCTGCAGCATCAGTAACGTTGATAACAGCCAATTTACTTAGGCCCTTGATTTGTTTGAAGAGACAAGGGTCTACCTGCACTACATAAGTGGGCGGTTTCATTGCTGCTGCTGGGCAGAAACAGGAACAATAAAACGCCTTAACCAAGATTTTCTAGGAAAGCATTGGTAGGGATCTGTCCTTGCCTTGCTTTCCCAGAACTGCTTCTTTTACTGTAAAAATAAATGACTGTTTAACACCTGTTCACTGAATGAAGATATTTTCTGAGCTCACTTTTTGCAGTACACTTCGGAGAAGTAAAGTCATGTGCTTCAGAAGAGCTTTAAAGAGCCAAAATGAGATCAGTAAGGCTGTGCCTGGGTGCACACGTCCAACAGAGTATAATGTACTGCAGAGTTCAGTCCTCTGCCCTGACCATTTTCAAGTAGAATCAATATTGGGTTTTATGCCTTAAAATTGTTGCCCTCATTTAGGACATTATGGCTTCTAGAACCCTTTCTGTGCTTGGTGGGCAATTAAAAAGCAATACTTGCATCTGGTGAGTGAAGCAATAAGCAATTTGTTTAAGACCTTATGGTATGCATCTCTTGCGTCAGCTACCAGGCAGATTTAGGAAATACCTGAATGTATTTCTTAGCAGTATCAATCATCCGTCACCTAATGCCATTTTAACATAAGAGCTCACAAAAAAAAAAAGCTATTTCTTTTGAGAATTACTGCCTGGAATATATTTAACATTTATGGGAGGAGGCATAGTAAGATAGGTTCTTACTGGGAAGGAAGCAGCTCAGTGCCTCTCGGTCCCGTGAATGGTCTGTGAATTACCGTTATTAAAAATTGCTGAAAAGGAGTCTTAACTGCTTTGACCATTCTCTGTAATTTTAATTCTGAACATAGATTTAGATGATGACTCTATGAAATAGACATTCAGACTTATGTGATATGAATTTTTAGTTGATCAGGTTGTTAGGAATATTAAGGGTTTGATTTACATCTGCTTACCAAGCCAATACTGTAGAACCATTTTACTGAACTTAGGATCTGGTAACATAGAAAGACTCTGTTGCACACAATTATTGTGATTTTTGGCGTACCAGATCCGATTGCAAATACTCTCACAATTTTCTGAAACTCTTCTAAGAACATGATCAGTAACATTTGCTAGATATGTGGAGCTAAACTGGCGTTTTTTATGAAGAGCCGAGGGTCGTGCCCTAACATGGGATGTTTGTAATTTTAAAGCATTTGAGCATCACTAATCAAAATGAATGACACTGCAAAGACTTTGATAATTGTTTTCTATGTTTTTTTTTAAAAAAAAAAGATTATAGACTTATACTGATGAAAGAGTTAGTAGTTTCAACACCAAGAACATGAATGTTTGTCTTGATCAATTTGTGAAGGATTTTGTAAATTCCCTGGAAACCCAACTTGAAAGCATGACTCCAGGCGCAGTTTGGAACAACAAATTAGATCATGTAAATAGACTTATCCACTTGCAGTGCTTACAGGGCCACTATCCTTTGAATATCTGGGTGCTTCGTGATCCTTAATGTACTTAAATGAGTCACTAAACTGTTAAGACCACAATTCAAATTATTAGTGATTTATATAGAAAATTGAAGAAAGCTGATGTAATTATTCTATTATTCTACTGTACTTTGCAGGTCCTAAAATGGTTGAATTCCACAGTCAACAATTTCAGATCAACTCAAAGGATGGCAAGCCACTTTTTACAGTGGATGAAAATGAGGTTGTAATTGGTACAGATAAACTTCGAGTAACAGGTTTGTAACAGTTTAAGAAATGCCCAAATAACAGTCACAAGAAAAGCATAATAAAAATTACATTTTTAGATTCATCATTGTGTGTGAACACAAGTTCTGGTTTTACTTCATTAGGAAATAGAAATTTGAAGATGATGTGACCTTTTTCAATAATCAGTAAGAACTTTTAACAGCAAAATAATAATATGTATACATAAATATGTATATATCTCTGCATGTGAGTATTTTATTTTAAAGCCATTTAGTGATTGAACTGTACTGGTGTGGTTTTTTCTGAATTATTTAATATTTCCAGTGCACACTGTTAACTGAGGCTGGAAAAATTCTAGATATTCCAGTTCGAGTTGTATTGAGTTTTATTTGTGAAAACTTTTTAGGCTCTCTCTTATAATTCTGCATGGTTTTATCTTTCAAAGTGAAAGCCACTGTATTTCTGCTCTGTATGTAGCACATATGTCATGGGATGGTATTCGTAGTATATTTAAAATGCCATCTGTCAAAAGACAAGTTTGTCTTAGGCTATTTCTGCAAATGATGAAAGTACTCATTTACAAAGTAAGATGTCAAACTTATCACATGAAAATCTGTTTCCTTCCATATGACCTGGTAAAGTCAACCTAGGTGTAAGGTTGCATTAAAACAGATACATCAAGGTATGGTTTCTCTTTAAGCAGAAGAGTCCATCAAAGGAAATATTGAAATTATCCTGCAACTTGTTTTCAATTACATTTTTAATATTTTTAACCTGATTGCAACTATCATGTTTAACTTTTGCTAATTACTGGTCCTCTGAAATCTTGAGGTCTTAATTTGAATGGGTATATTCGTATTATTTCACTGTGCAAAACTACAGATGTGGTAGTAACTATACAATTAGAGTTTCAAAGCCAAAGTTAAGTTATAATAAATGTGTTAATAAATTTTGTTTACGCCTGAGGGTCTTATCTTAAGTTTTTTACTTTTTAACCTAATTGAAATTACAACTTTGTTTAAGCAGGAAACCATATCAAATAATTATTGTTTGCCCAAGGGATGCTAAACTTTAATAGAAAAGCATGTTTAACAAAGATATGAAAAACTGCATAATTGTTAACTGATTTGGAAAAGGTCTATCTCTGCTCAAAGTAAGTAAAAATCATTCATACACGAGTTGAAATTGTTATGCTAAAACATTTATACTGGCTTGTCCCATATTAATCTTTACACTGCAAAGATAATTGTTTACTTTGGCAGATATTGTTGAAAGACACATGGCGTGTTTCTTTTTTACACTGCAGTACAGTTCAAAAGCAAATCCATTAAAGCCAGTGAAGTTATTTCAGTTATTAATATAAGTGAGAGGAGATTCATGCCTACTTTACTTCAAATTAATTTATTAAAATTATGATTTAAATGATACTATTAGCATGAAGGATAAATTAGTCATACTTTGCTTACTGAGATAATTTTTTAAACATTTTAGATAGAGAACAAGATCAATGTGAAATAAATTTTTAAAAGTTCATACCATGAGAAACAGAATACCTCAGGCTTAAAATACACAAAGAACATTTTGCGTTTTTTTATGTACAATATAGTGAACGATTTGATTTTTCTTCTTATTTATGTGAATTATGAAAAGCTCAAAAACAATTTGTAACAAAATCTGACAGTTCTCAACTAAAATATAGTACAGCACAGAGCAAATTTCTGTGATTTATGGTATTTCAGGAAAAATGAAAAAGTTTAAGCATAAGCTAATCCAATCCAACACCTCAGGAACTGGCATTTTCTGACAATTTGGTATGTTTGACCTCATATTATATCAGTCAGACATTTTCTGGCCCATGTGGTAGAATAAAATAGTGGCAGGCTCTCTGTTCTCCTAAGAAGAGGAAACACCTGGGGAAAGCCATGATCAGGAAAGTGTCTCAGATACCCTACAGGGTCACAGACAGGTCTAGATGCCCGTGTTCAGACAAATGAATTGAACTTCCAGTCCACACAGTCAATGCAGCCCAAAGCATGAAGGGGACACCTAGACCTGGCACGTGGAGAGCTCTTCTGCTGACCAAATGCAGTTGTCTGCTTTAGGATGAGCAAAATGGCTTGTTCATCTCCCTTGAATGTAGTGGCTGAGTTCAGATACTTAAACATAAGCATCCTGCAGTGTTTGAAACACCTCAGGGTATGTGAGACACCACATTGTGTCATCGGACCTACAGGAGACACTTCCTTTGATCTCGGCAGCTGGAGGCCAGGCAGGAGGTACAAGGGTATTTAGACGACAATTATAGGTACATATGATTAGGGAACTAAATTCTGCCTCTGGCTTATCTGTGACACCTGCGTCAGAGACACTTAAATTCAAATGTATGAAACATGGCAGGGGGGTTGGAACTAGGTGATCTTTGAGGTCCCTTCCAACCCTAACCATTCTATGATTCTATGAAGCTAAATTTAACCCTTTGTGACAATTAATGCTACCTGAAGGTAGTTCACTAAACTACCAGAAGTTCACTGCTAAGTGTGGGCTTCAGTCTTCTCCAGTGAGGAGGCAATGCTCCAATGACAATGCTGTTTTAGAAAGGCAATTGGAAAGATTATTTTTAATTAAAATGCTGTAATTGCGGGGGTTTAGTGCTGACTCCAGTCCTCTCGAATTGCACAAGCTGAGAACTAGCAATACAATTGGGCTTCTCTGGGGAGTTTCTCTGGTCTCTCTCTACCCTCTCTGCCTTGTTTCTGAGCCGCAGAGGTGCTTAGACCAAAAAAACTGCCATCTAGGACCAGCAGACAGGTGCAGATTCCCAAAACAAGGAACTGCTTTAGTTCCAGCAGGGCTTGAGCAGCCATGATTGCACTCAGGCCTTACTAATCTCTCTTTGTATAGATGTTTGCTCCCCTCCTCCAGTCAATTTTGCTAGGCTCCTCCTTCTGACATCTCTCTGTGCATATCTGGTCATTATCAATGGAACAAGTCCAAACCTTGATAAAACTGAGAAGTTGGATTAGAAGAGGCATCTGATTATCAGCTCACATCCCTTTCATAGACAGACAAGTAGGTCGTATAATTTCTTTTATAATCTTACCAAGATACATCTCAAATGTAAACAAGCACTATTCATTTTTGTATCACCAAATGTGAACTTCTGTCCAAAAGGTGCTGTAGGAGATATACAAAAGACTGCATATAAACAGGTCCCAGAGTGAAATTAGGAAAGCCTGTGAGACAGAAGAGTTCCCTTCGCTACCATGATTTTTCTTTCCTTGTGCCTTGCAGCTCTGCAGATCCCATAGCAAGGCATCGTGAGGGCACCTTTGGCATGTGGCATCCCACATATGCTGCGAGGTGCCCCCAGCAGCCTGTCAGCCCACTCATGAGCAGGCTGCAGATCTAGTTTTGAGAATGGCTTTAAAAGTGACCTCAAGACTCAGTAAGGCATTCTGAATTTTAGTTAGAAGAGAAGAAGGTTTCTGAATAATAAAGTTTTGGAATGTTGTCAAAGCAAAGCATTCAAGATCAAAAAATATTGCTAGAAAAGTTAGTTTGAGCTTAAATAATTGGCAAGGGAGCTCATGTATAGAGAGGTAAGCCTAAACCTGGATGACCTGATAAATTCATATTTGCAAAATAATTGAGATATCTCTTTATTGGGAATTTGTCCTTTTCATTCCTGTCACTTCTTTCGCAGTGTCTGTGTCATGTGAAATCATGAGGAATTACTTTTTTTCTTCCACGTCCATGATAAAACTTTACATCACATTTGATCCCACTAGTAACACATCCCCTCACTCATCATTCTCTGTTTGCAATTATATTTTAAGACCTATCAGTCAATTTTAATCCATATAATGCATTCCAGGCTGATTTGTGTTGCTCTAATCTCTTAATCAAAATGTGATGTGTCATCAAAGTAAATGCCTGTGGAAGTTTATTACACCCATACTATTACCTTTATCAGCCAAGCTTGTCATCTCATTTACAATTCAAACATATAAATGTGTTTAATAATGTCCTACCCAGTGCTATACTGCATACAAAAAGGATGCAAGAAGTACAGAAGATGGTGTTTAATTAATCTGCTAGAGGACCTTAGTATTTTGTGCTTGCCTTTCATACTCTGGTACCTCAGCTTCTTGACTTTCACCTGAGTGTATATGAGAAAGAGTGCAACTGAATTTCTCGCATTTTTCCCTGAAGCCACTGATACAAATGTTTACAACCATGCTTAATTCCACTTTTAATCAGTTGTGGAACTACAAATTGATAATGATGAGCTGTAGTGATTATATGAATTTCTAAAGATGATAGAGGAATTATGTGAAAATCAGAGCACAGAGTAGAGCTTTTCAGAGTCTGCCCATGCTGGTGATGGCTAATGTGGAGACAAAATGCACCAGCTGCGTTTGAGAGACAGGTCTTTTCCTTTTGAAGTCATTATTTATTATTTTGTCAGTGGTAGCAGATAATAGACTGTGTTCATGTAGCTGAACTACTAGGCTCCACTTACCTTTTATTACTCTGATTGTTAGTCTCATAGCTAGATATGCCATGTCTTGATTCTGTCAATAGCCTTTATGTCACTTTTGCAAAATATTAGTGTGATTATTTCCTTCTCTAATCTTTCTAATAATTGAAACTGTATGGTTTGTAGCAAGTGGACTAAAGAAATTGATTTTTACACATGGATATAGCAGGAAAATTTATAAATGCAAACATAAGACTAGATTTTTAATAAAATGTCGTACCATCAGGTTGATGGAGCTGCTCCAGTATGCACTGTCTGTTTCAGCACTTTAAATCTGAGGATTGTTTCTACAGTAATGACACACCATAACATGCAAACAGTTACGGTGCTTTACAAATGTGCCACTCAAAATGCTTCACTGGAATAGAGGCTCTTCAAAGACAGGCTGGAAAGGCGAGGAAGGATGTGCCCTCTATGTGCGAGAGCAGTGGGAATGCACTGTGCTCAGCCTTGGGATGGATGAGGAGCCAGCTGAGGGCTTATGGGTCAGCGTTAGAGGGCAGATCAACATGGACAACATTGTGATGGGTGTGTACTGCAGACCACCTGATCGGGAAGAAGCAGATGAGGCCTTCTTCAGACAACTGGAAGAAGCCAGGTGATGATATGTCTTTTTCTTCAAAATAGTAGTGCTATCAAATGCTCAGCTTTTCCTACAGACCTTAAATAAGATGGAAATGGATCTTGTATCCTGAAACTGTGCCAAGATCCTCACTATGTGACACTACTACTTAGATATCAAGAAAATTGGCACAAAGTCAAATTCTACCACCATGGCCATCATACGTAAGAATACACATCAGTGTAGCAAGTCATGAAGTTTCAAACTCTGCAGTTTCATACAGTTGCCATTATAAGAAGCTATGCAGCTACTCTAAGAAAGGGAATTCACTTGTGTCATATCTTCATTATACCTCATCCTATGACACAGTACAGCTAAGCTGGTGCTGAAAATAGCTGAAAAATTTAAACAACTATCTAACAAAAAAGGAAATGGATTCCAAACCATACCCAAGCAGAAGAGCACACCATATAATGTATGTTGTTATAGTAGATGTATCCATGAGTAAGAAAAAGGAAGTGGGAAAAAAAGGAAATTTAAAAATGCCTTCCAAGGTCATCAAGCCAAAATCTGCATCCACAACAGCATTTTGTCAGTCAGGACTGCACTTTTGCTGCAGATTTGATGGTTCTAATAGTTCTCACATTCCACTACTTTATATCATGGAGGAATCAGGGAGTGAATACACTGGATTCCTTTTAGATGAAACTGAACTGAGAAATGGGCTCCAAGAATGCATTTACTTCATAAAATTGCAAATATGTTTTAAGTCCACAGGATGAGACTAGAGTTGGTTCAAAGTAAAATCCGTTAAATCTGTATAGCATGAGCAGCAGATCTTTAGATTTATCACTCTATAAATCCACCCTTTTCAGGTCGCATTGCCTCCTAACACAGACATACCTAAAGACTTCCCAGTACTACAGGTGGAAGACATGAAGGTCAAGCTATCTACCCTGATAAATCGTGTGCTTTGAGATCATTCAAAGTTACTGACAAGATAAGTCTTTTGCTAGCACAGGTAGTATTGTTACAGTATATTTTTCACTGAAATTACAACCCATTCACTGTAATCCAAGATGAAATTTTGAGCAAGGAAAACAGTGAAATGCTTGCTTTGCTAAGAATTGTCAGTTAGGACATAGTGCAATGAAGGACAGTGAGGGATTATGATATATTCTCAAAGGACCACAGTGGCAGAAGAATCACATTTGAGGCAGTGTCTGCTCAAAGAAAAACTAAGTCAGAAGTTTTGACAGATCAGCATATCCTTGCAAAATATCTTAGCTGTTCCAAATCAGCGTTTTCTGACAAACCTAATTCCTTAGGATTTTTTTTTCATCATCTCGAATGTGTAAGGTTGCCCACCTGGTAACACCTACCAGCACAGATAAAAGAACAGGTGAATAATTAACTGTATCTGTCCAGCCATTAGGTTTTATCTTGCAAAATAATGCTAGTATGGAAGGGTTAACGTCTTGTCTGAATTAGTGGATTTTATATTTTCCAGTGTTAGGAGATTCTAGAAAAACTTATCTATTTAAATTGATGATGAGTAGGATATCAACAGCTAAATAAAATAGAAGCTTAGAAATCCATGCTTCCTTGAAGTGGTGAAGTGATTCAGTATGGTAATTCTTGTATTTTGTATACTTTTCTTCCATACAAGGTAAGAAAATTTAATTCTAAGGAATCATGATTTCACCTAGACCTCTTCTCAAAAAGCACGTTTCATGCTTTCTTAGGACATTCTGAGAATTTACCCCCAGCCCTCATGCCCTCATGAAGTGACGGTTTTCCTGTCAGTTGGCTCAGCACTGTATTAATTTTTAATGATACCTCTTAATTTCACTTTTTTCTTTTTAGCATGTTCTCTATGGTTGCCCTCACTAATTTGTATTATGCTTTTCCCTTTATACCACATCTAATACCATCTAATACCACATCTATATCATCTACACCATACCTTCTGATCATCCATTTCCTCTTGTCTTTCCTTCCCTCTGCTTCATTCTACATGTACTTAAACCTTTTCATCCCAATCTCATCAGGTCTTCCAGGGAGAAAAAAAAAAAAAAAAAAGATTTTATTTTGTTTGCAAGTATTGCATTTAATATGTAAACTATGATAGACTATGAGCACACATTATTGTTTAATTAAGCACGCACATGTGTGCATGCATATTCTCCAGCCAGCAATTCAAGAGGCGTCTTAACAGTTCGTTTCTCTAGATGGAGTCCAAAGCCCTGACTTAGGGCTTTCTACAGCCCATGATTCTTTCCCAAGGGTAACTGCATTCTGTTTTAATTCAGAGAGCAACCAGAAAAGCCACATTGAGTAATATCCTAACTATTAAAATATATTGCCTTGCTACATATTTACCTGAAAAGTGCTTAGATATGTGAATCCTCTAAGCCAGAGAAGATTGCTCAACCTAACTAAGGCCTCCCCAGTTTTGGATGAGTACCGTCACAAAGCCAATGAACAGCAGGTGACTCTACCTTTACAGCAGCTGGTGGTGTTTAGCTGCTTTTTTGAGCCATGTCTGTTGCTGAGGGGCTTTTGTCCTATGCCAGCTAGTTCCCTGATCCCAGTGAAGCTTAGGCTGGAGATGGTCACTGAGCTGCTGATACTTCAGTGACACTAGCGCTCAGGAGAACAGAAATGGAGGTGCTTGTAGAAACTTCAGGTCCAACAGAGAGGCTGTTGGGTGCCTGCTTGTTGTGGGAACACTTTGGAGCTTGCAGTTTTGAGCAAGTTCTTTTGGTAGGCCATATCTTTAGTGCTGAAAATAGAAAGATAAAGAGTGGGGCACTTACATGAGACCTGCCTGCAGAGGGATGAGGCCCCTCTGTAAAGCCGCTCTGCACACACCAAACAAGGAGGCTCTGAAAGAGAGAGAAACATTACACTGACGATTTACATGGTCTGCTGCCTGGATGCATTTATCGAGTAATACTCATACTGATGAAGAGGGCTTGCAAAACAGGTTTCCTGTCTTCTAGCCAGATAGATACTCTAAATATCATCACATTATTTTGTGAGACTTAGATACTGCTACCTCCTTCTCTTCTCCCAGCAGCTATATTTGGAGGGGAACTGGAGGATGTTACTGTGTGGAAACTGGCGATGTGAACATGGAATATTTAGGCACTTCATTAACTATCTGACCACAATTTTTTTTACAATCTGTATTGCTCTCTTGAACCACAGCACCTTGGGCCTGGGTTGAAAATTGACTGCTGTGCTGTTATAGGTAGCCTGAATTCCTAATTAAGTTAAATGTCCAGGACCTAAAATAGATGCAATTCCTTATTTGTATTTATCCTCTAAGCATTCAGTCTTGCTTCTGTTTCATGCTATAAATGCTCAGAGGAGGACCAGCACCCTTTGCATGCTGCATTCTGTGCCATGAATTCCAGTCTTGAAAATTACTACTTCTTGCACAAATTAACTTAGAACCACAAAGAAAGAGAACATTGTAAGAATGAAAACACTAGATGCAAAGAAAGTGCAAGGTTAAAAGTAGGTGGGCCTCAAAGAAAAATTAGAAAAAATGACTTGTGACAACAAAGCCATGGACTCTGATTTTCAGGAAGGTACTGATATTAAGGTGATGAGGCCACATAGTAGCCTCTTACTTTAGTAGCCATAAGATCCTTTACAGAAAGGATCTTATGAACATTTTGAGAATCTGCAGCCGTGAACTTCATCTGGGTTCGTTATGTCAGGGCTTTGAGAGGTATTTTCCTGCAGCAGCACAACGCAAACAGTCCTTTCATACTGATAACTTGCTTTGCCCCACCTACACATGTACCACCACACAGAGGTAATCACTGTTTCTTCCCTGTTGGGATGAAACTACTCTTATTTCAAGAGGTAAACTATTTTATCCCATAGTCATTACAATTTTACGTGCATAAATACCATTTTATATTCAGCAAGCCTGACTAAAAGTAGGGGGATATCTTTGATGAAGCTACATGCCAGAATTTGTGCTATGTATAGGATAGTCCAAAGTAAATATGAGTATTTAAGTCTGTAATATTTGAAAAGATTTTGTGGGATTTCAAATATTGCTGTTAACTCTAATTGAAGTTACATTCTAAAAATTTTATTTACTTATTTCGTTGTCCCAAGTAGTTTAAAATGTCTATCTCCAGACTTTTTAGATTTCAAGAATTTCCACTTGTACTTTTACATTACCTGTGTATTGTGTTGTTCCAGTCAATACTATGATAGCAGAACTATATCTATATTTCAATTATCTCATTAATTGTTAGTATATGTTTTTGTATCTTAATTTCTGATATCAAAGTGGCCATATAAATCACTGTTGCTATTTTTTTTACATTTTAACTTTTACAGTATAATGTTTTTCTTTTTTTGCAGGGCCTGAAGGAGCACTTTTTGAACATTCTGTAGAAACACCACTTGTGAAGGCAGAAGCTTTTAAACAGCTTAGGTAAGAATTTATGCATAAAAACTTATATCTAATAAGTAAACATTGTTTGCTATAGCTATTGACTTTTTTCTGAACAAGGAATTTTCAACAGCAGTTATAGAACTACTAACTTTTTTTTCTATTTTATCTGACAAATTATTGTTTTGAAGGAAAATTATACATTGCTCTGCAATTTTGAAGTATATTATGAATGATTTATTGCTGATAGGGAATATTTAAAGCCACATAAAATACGGTGGAAAGTCTTTCTGTAAACTCTTTTTCAATTTTGAAACACTTAAATGTGACTTTTTCTCCAGTAGAAGTTGCTTGTCTGAATTAGGTAATTGACCTATAATTAGTCAAGATTTTAAGAAACTAGTATCAATCTGAGGAAAAAGACTAATAAGAAAAATTTGGAAATTTGCAAAGCTCAAACTAAGAAGCAGTTGGAGTGAGAAATGCATTGTCAAGTACCTTGTATGTTTCAGAGCTTCTTAACTCTGGAATAGCATGTCTTGGTGCATTATTCTATGTAATTTTGAGTATCCAAAATTAGTTTATATTATGTTGGTTATGATGAGGTAATAAACTCAATTTGCATTTTGTTCATGAACATCTGATGTTTCATTTTATAAGCCAGTTCAAAGATCTTTCTTGATTTGAAATGAAAGAGGTTCTCTTTAACAATTATACTTCTGTCCTTTCGTATCTTGGCAGTCTGCTACTTTCTGTCACAATTTCTCAGTGTTTCTTTTCCAATAATGATAACTATTAGAGAGTAGCAAAAGATAATTAAATCTTTCAAGAGCACTGTCTGTATCTTGGTGACTGAATTTTCAAATTGATAATGGCAAACGAGAGGGAGACTATTAAGATAATTCTTTTAATTTTCTCCTTGCTATTTAAGATTTACTTACAGTAGGATACCTTGTGCTTGCATTTGAAGGCAGAATGAGCTCAAGACATTAGTTTTCACATGTTGAACTCCGCTTTCAAGAATGTGTTCCTTCTACTATGTTAGAATTTGGATGTGACAGACTTTGACCAATGTGTAGGATTCTGCATGGTAGTGAACATTGTTTGGTTTTGGAGGGAGTGGATTCATTATGTTGTAAATTTGTCATTTCCTGTGATCATCTCAATTTTGATAAAGTAGGACATCGAATTTTGTAACTACAAAGCCAAGCAGCTGTGCAAATTTTAATTGGATACATATAAATTATTTTCTGTGGTTGTTTCTTTGCTTCAAATGCATCATCAATTAATATTTTAATAGGCTTAAAGCTAATCGTTTTATCCTACAGTCATTATGCTGTGTTATATTTTAAGTTCCTATCTGCACTTCATTTTAAAACAATTACACCATTTCAGACTGTGTACAACTATTGTTATTATAAATTTTTCATCTCTTTTTGAAATAAGATATCATTTGAAGGAAAACACTGAGATTAATTCAAAATATTTGTAAAGTTATCCTGCATGGATGAGTTTACCTCGCAACTTATCTCTTTATGATTTTGACCATGACAAATATAAACACATGGTTTGATCTAGAATGTTGCTATGTGTTAGCAGAGCTTGAGTGTAATAGTTAAAATCCCATTCAGTTCTGTCTTCTATTAACTTAAAATAGTAGGAATTACAGATTCTTGTAGAATTTAGAGAAGTTATGCTAATAATAATTATTATAATATCAACGAAGTACCTATATGGCCACATCGACACTGACACTTGTGGCTGGTGTTAGTATCTGCCATGAATAGAATCATAGAATGATTTGAGTTGGAAGGGGCCTCAAAGATCATCTAGTTCCAACTCCCCCTGCCATGGGCAGGGAAACCCTCCACTACACCAGCTTGCTCAAAGCCTCATCCAGCCTGGCCTTGAACACTGACAGGGATGGGGCATCTGCAGCTTCTCTAGGCAGCATGTTCCAGTGCCTCACCACCCCAGAGTGAAGAATTTCTTCCTTATATCTAATCTAAATCTACTCTCTTTCAGTTTAAATCCATTACCCCTTGTCCTGTCACTACACACCCTTGTAAAAAGTCCCTCTCCAGCTTTCCTGTAGGCCCCCTTTAAATATTGGAAGGCTGCGATAAGATCACCTAGGAGCCTTCTCTTCTCCAGGCTGAACAGCCCCAACTCTCTCAGCCTGTCTTCAGAGGAGAGGTGCTCCAGCCCTTGGATCATCTTCGTGGCCCTCCTCTGGACCCCAGCTGCAGTACTGCTTTCAGGTCTGGGGTCCCCAACATAAGAAGGATATGGACCTGGCCGAGTGTGTCCAGAGGAGGGCCACAAAGATGATCCGAGGGCTTGAGAACCTCTCCTACGAAGACAGGCTGAGAGAGTTGGGGTTGTTTAGCCCGGAGAAGTGAAGGCTCCAGGGAGACCTTATAGCAGCCTTCCAGTACCTAAAGGGAGCCTACAAGAAAGCTGGAGAGGGACTTTTGACCAGGGCATGTAGTGATAGGAGATGGGGTAATGGCTGTAAGCTGAAAGAGGATAGATTTCTATTAGATATAAGGAAGAAATTTTTTACTCTGAGGGTGATGAGGAACTGAAACAGGTTGCTCAGAGAAGTTGTGGGTGCCCCATCCCTGGCAGTGTTCAAGGCCAGGTTGGATGAGGCATTGAGCAACCTGATCTAGTGGAAGGTGTCCCTGCTCATGTCAGGGCGATTGGAACTAGATGATCTTTGACGTCCCTTCCAATGCAAACCATTCCATGATTCTATGAATACAGCACTCATGCATGTCCTGGCTGGACTTGAGAACCTGAAGCTTACACAGAGAAGTTCAAAATGCCTCATTCCTTTAATTTATTTTTTTTTTTCTGTCTTTACCACCTGTAATCAGTGTCAAGTCTGAAAGCAGAGATGAGATTGATTCCATAGAGGGCTTCTGAGGAGGTTTGAGAAGCAAATGCATTTGTCTGCAGTGCAGATGCTAAGTTAAAATGTAGACAGAGAAGAGCAATTTACCAGGCTTATGCTGGAAAAAGTTTATTTTCAAGAATAACCTTGAACGTCAGTGTAAACAAAATTCATGCATTCAGTTGGAAAGGGGCTGAGACAAGTTTACCAATAAATGGTAATTTTGCAATGCTTTATAAATATTCTATTTCAGTCCATTCTTAAATACAGGAAGCTACCTACTGAAAAGCACTTCAATATGAAAATTAAAAATGCAATTTTAAGTAGTACTTTTCTATTTTAAATTTGAATATGTGTCCTTTCCAGATTAAGGTATTGAGTTTCAAGTTATAGGCAATATAACCTATTTGCTCACCTCAGGCTTTATCTCCACACTTTCACCATCTATTATTCTTCTGCTGTTTTTCCTCTGTTTTTTCCTTCTGTGGTTGTGCTGTGCCATGTGAATGTGATATGCTGGGTGAATGTAATATAAAGTGCCACAGTAGACAGCATTAACTATAGGGAATACTGCTCCAAGAAAGCCCATCCACTTCAAATGTAGTTGCATGTTTCAAGGAGCCGACTGGAAAGCTGTCAACGCTCATAACTTTTCAGCACGTGTCATATGAACGGAAGCCACATTCATTCTCTGCCATTCAGATGTAGGGCAGCATCACAAACAAAGCTGACACAAACGTCCTTCTGAATTACACATTCTGCTGGCTTTCCTGTCCAAATGCCGAATTTCAAGATAGACCACTTTTCTGGAAACAAATAGATAGGTGTGTTAGAACATATCTTTTTATAGCTAAGTAATGGAGACAGAGCAATGCAATTATACTGTGGTCAGTAACTGCCTGTTCATCCTGTAATTTGAAGGAAACATATAGAGTGCTTTTCAGTCTAACAGATTGAATTCATGACTCACCTGTGAAAAAAAAAGAGATATGCTTGCACTTATTTCCAACTGGTAGGAAGGATTATAATAACAAAATCTACATTTCAAAGTCTAAGCATTCCTAGGATTAAAATAACTTTGCCTACTTTTGAATTCCTTTCCTGGAGTTTTTATCTCTACATTAGATACCTAGTTTCCATTTACAGAATTTATTAAGACTTGAGACGTAGTGGAGACATAAAAACAAGGTCTCACATGTAATTAGTGTCTGACGAACATTCTAATGGCATAGCTACAGTCAACAGGAAGATTTGGATATATCCAGGAAATATCCTCTCCAGATAAACACCACTGAGGTTGTACCTGGTTAAAATTTGCCACTTGCGATGAGTGAGAACAGAATTATGTCTGGACTCTTACTTCTCTCTGCAGTTCAGTTGCCTGGTGTAGTCAAGTGCCTACACAGCTTCCAGGTGCTGGAGTGCTTCTTTGACATCAAGCGCCTATCTGTTGGGACATATCTCCCTTCCTTTGGCCGACCCTGTTCTTCTGTATGGTCATGGGACCACAGGACAGCAAGCAACAGGAAGCATAAGTTGTTCTTGTGTAGGGCATTCAGCAAAGAGTAGGAGGAGACCAGAGGGTTTCAGTTATGATTTAAAAAGTTATCCTGGAAGAAGAACCAGATGGATGTCCTGACCACTAGGTTATCTTCTCTTTATTTGCTCTGTTTCTTGCCAGATTACTTGTTTGTGCAAAGACTGACATTCAACCCAGGGATGGCCATAATCCAGCTCTATACTCCTGTCAGACTGTTTTGTAGTCTGGTAAATAGAGATGACAGATACAGGTTTTGTTCCTCTCAAGATGAGGAGGAAATTGAACCAATGCTTCATAATTCATTGCTGAATAGCAAAATCAGTAGAATTTTATTGTATGCAATATAACATTATATATATTATTATATATTTTTTATATATTAATATATTATGTAGAATATTATAACAAGATGGAAAGAGTTATCTCTTCTATGGTTTTCCATGAAGGTGACCACAGCCCTTGTGCTTTAGTGTGTGTTTGACGTGTTGACAACTTGCCTCAATCAGGTCTCCTGGGGCTTCCATGGACTTTAGCTGCCACCTCTAACTGAATCACAGCAAAATTCTAAAGAAAACCAGGTACCTTGCTTTCAAAAAGAAGGAATTTAAACAGAATTATAGAAGCCCGTGTTCGGACATGTAACTTGTGACCTAAAATGTAGATGGGAAATGTATAAGGACAACTAATGGATCTAGCTGCTATAGACAGAGACCTTTTTAGCAATTCCCTGAAAGCCAACTTCTCCCCCAGTTCGATGTTAGGTACTGGAAGTAGCCTCTTCTGATATTATTCAGAGTTTCATTCCAGCACACATACCCTTTTTTTCCTCAGTTATCAAATATCTATCTCTTTGTGGAAAACTAGTGTCTTAGTTTAGACATTTTTCCAGTTTGGAGCTAGCATATTTTTCTGATAATTCATAGCACTTTAGAATACTATTTAGCATATTATTCTGTTCCTCCTAAATTTCATATCCTTGAATAACATACAACTCATACATAGTTTTGTCATTTTGGTGATGTTCACATCTTGTGATCTGCATGTCTTGCCCTTTTCTAAGGGTAAACAACGGATCAGCAAAGCTGTGTAGATCTAAAAACAATGTTTCTGAACTGAGCACTCATATTTCCCAAACTAATAGAAATGTGCTTTAAAAAGTTACATCTTTCCATTTATTAAATAACTGTATACTATGCATAATGAACACTCAAAGATGATTACTAGCTTTGTTCTCCTCATATGTGACATAAATGGATGTCCAACAGCCAGCAACTGTGCCTTCTGAGCACAAATCCCATGGGAAATCACTTCTAGTGCAGTCAGTTTGTGGTATTTTGCCAGGTCTTCAACTGAGGGTTTATATCCATGTTCAAAAGTGACCCACATCGTTCCACCCTTCTTGAATTTGAAAAGCACTGTAGCAGGAATGATGTCACTGTTCCAGAGAGTCAACATTTGTTAGAATATGATTACAAATATATATATAATGCTATCATTTAACATATTATGGGCTATGGGTATATTCTGAATATAGCATACTGATATGCATATATATTCTGAATATAGCATACATATATTCTGAATATATATACTGGGTATACCCAGCTTATGGGTGTATTCTGAAAAGATTGCAGTATTTCCCAGAGAAACAGTTGTATTTTAAACAAATGTATAATATGGCATTGACCAAAACTTTAAATGTATCATTTAAGAAGCATTACGTAGTTATACACCTTCTAGGTATTTGGTTAAAGTGAATTACTGCACTGATGGGTTGCTGGTAGACCTCCCTATCTATATATTCAGAATAAATATGTCCCCTTTAAATTTTACTTCTGTTCTGTGGCATCCAGTAGCTCCACTTTTATGGCTTCTACTTCTCTCTGATGCTTTATGAAGGCTTACTTTTATCCTTTCCATTCCCCATTCATAATATGATTTCCTTTTGCACTCAAAGTATAGATTTGCTAGGGTAAACTGTATAATAAGATAGAGAGAAAGGCTGGAAACTGAAGTTGTGGAGTTTTATGGGTGTGCAAATAAGAATTATGAAGGAAACCTAGAAAAAGATGTATAGAAGACAACCAGGATAAAAACATTTGCTAATTCATTGCTTAATCGTGTTTGTAATACTAATGCTTACATGCTAATTGCCTAAAAATATCATCTGACTAATTAAGTATGGTGATTTTTATTTGCCTTCATTATGCAAATCAAAATCCCAGTCAGTCAGAAGAATGAATTGCGTAATGCAAAAATAAGTCTGCACTTATAATTCAGTATTTGTAAAGCATCTCTGCTCCCTGACTAGTGAGATATTTCTACTGCAGTGTAATTTTATGAGTCCTGGCATTAATTTGTTAAATATAAATTTACATTCATATACTTTACTGCATTCAGATCAGCTAAGAACACCATCAAATACTTCTTTTGGAAGCTTAAAGAATTTCTTTCCATTCATCTGATGGACTCAAATCTATGAAAAGGGGTAGTGTAAAAGCATCAGATGGTACAGGACACCATGTTTATCAACTCTTCAGAAACATTTCTGACTCAGATATTTAAAAATACCTTATTAACAAAGGCTTGGGTACTACTTCACGCCTAGTCTTCTTTTAAGCAGGGATTTTTCTTGAAAATATTCATCTTGAAGTGAAAAAAAATTTCCAAGTACCATCTGTTTTCTCTGTCTTGTGTTACTAGCTCTTTGTGTGTACCCATGTTCTTGCAAAATGTTGTTCACTGCGATTTAGTTTACAAGCTACGGTGCTTCGCCTGCGGGGCTTATGTGTCCATGTACGTATGGACCACATGACCTTAGGAGGTAGACGTACCTCTGCTAATCATTAGATCGTCCTCCCTTGTGTAAGTCTGAGTCTGTGGAGGGACTCTGTCCTCATCTCACAGAAGCTGTTTCCCTCCTGAGGGAGGAGGGACATTTGGTGACCGGTGGGAAATGAGCCTCAGGTCTCCTGGTGAGCTCATGTGAGCAGTCAGATGTGCTGACAGGCAGAGCTGCCCTCCTGAGCATCTTCCAGTTTCTAAGAACTGCTGGCCTCTGGAACTAGTGAGTGAGTGACAGATGTCTGAGTAACGTCAGCAGAGGAAGTCTATGCACTGATGTTAGTGACCTTTTTGCCAGGTAAGATCTCCCTGAGAACACATGCCAGATTTCTGCCCACTGTCATCTCTGACTTTCCCGTAAGCCAGTCAGGTGGCTGATGTTCTTGCTGAAGCCCAGAGCTGTCACTTGACATGTTAAAATCAATAGGAGCTGTTTCTGCCATTTGTACGGGACAAAGCCATTTGCCTGTTTTCCTTGGCTGCTGATGTCAGTAGTGCAAAGACCAAAGGCATAATGATTTCTACACCTATACTGTTGAACCGGGTACTTGATGATGTCAGACTGCTTGCTGGGCTTGCTGAAGTGAACTTGTCATCAGTGATTACAGCATACTCCACCAGAGCGCAAGCTGCCGTGAAAACTTGATCGTCAGAGTTGCAGACACCTTGCAGATGACCACCTGGAGCTCTATTTGTAGATTTGTGATTGTGCTGTCACTGTTCTAAGATGTAATGCTGAGCTGAGTAGAGCATCCTTTACATTATCTTTCACCTATATACCTGTCTGCATATATATCAAGGGAGCTGAGGGGAAGCATGAAGCAGGAGGCACCCACCGTAAGGATGTACATGTGGAAAACACTGAAAGAAGAAAGGGAAGCATTTCCTAATAACAGTAATTCTTCCAAAAGATATTGTACGTGTGCACCGTCACTACTCACACTCTTTCCCCTCTTCCTCAGCCTGTGTGTGCAGTTGTGTTACTTCAGTTGTGAGGAATATGAAGAGAGTGTGGCACATTCAGCCACTGTACTAATGAATCACAAGAGGAGAAGGGTATGACCCGCTTGTCAGCAAAGACCTCTTCACTTGAGTGTTTCTTTTTCTGCAGAACAAGTGGACACTATGAACAGCATGTAGTGAAGAATTCCAGTTACATGAAATCTTTCTGTGCATTTGCATATTAAAGAAAAACTTGCTTCAGGTATATAAAAGAAAGGCATGGGGAATTTCAACCTCGAAGATAATTTCATGAAAATAAAGACTCATAATGAAAATACTAACCAGATCTTTACAACAGTGATGCAAAAAGTGTTATTATATGAGGGTAAAATTTTATAATACAGTAAGTTGTTTTAGAATATCATTGAAGTCATTTGAAAAAGATAGCTATGCTGGAAACATCTGTGATGTGCCAGATTCAATCACATTCACTGGGGCTTTGGCCATTTTTAATTACCTGGAGAGTCAGCACATCATAAAATTGAGGTCATCACAGAGACCTCTTTTGAATTAGCTCTGCTTACCACTCTTTATCACAACTGTCAGCCTTGAGAGAAGCTTCTATTTTAATCATATCTCAGTTCCGATCTTTAGTCTTCATTCTTTCAACAACTCTGCAATGAGTGACAGTGGGCAAACAGGTAAAAACACCTCAATATTTAAGATGGATGAAGAATTAGTAAGCAGGTAACTACACTGTAATAATCATGTCTGCTATGTTTTTGAATAGGTTATAAATGTTGTTTTAAATTGCTTTTATAGTCTTTCCAAAGTGCCATTAAAACTGGGCACTGTTTTATTCCCTCTTTAAGAGAACATGTCAGTGCATTTGTCCTAGAACTTTGAACATTTCTTTTATATTGCTTACATAAAATAAGTTCTGTTAACCAAAACCTTGGGAACTGGAAACATCTGTTATTCATATCTGGCTTCGTAACTGTGCTTGTGCACAGAGATCACCCCTAAGCCATAAGCAGTGTTAGTGCCTGCTGTGCTTAAGCTGAACAATTCCCTTGAATCCAGAATCTCATAACTGAACTTTACTGGAATCATCTGTTGCCACTCATTTCAGATTTATAGCATAAATGCAGAACTAATTTGGAACACAGACTATTTCAAGAAATAAAACTATTATGAGAATGTTTTTATTTAAATTAAAGGAAAAGAAAATATGCTGCAGAACATGCAAGCTGACATCTTCAAGAGCAGCAAATACTCCCAACATTTAAGAACACCACCCAAAAGGAATGGAGTGCCTCAGGGATCTGCCATTTATCCTTGATTTTTAACATAAGACGAGATAAGCTAAAAAAGACTGAATAGACTTATTTATTTAAAAATCAACCACACTTCCTATATATGTGGAGTAGGGTTAAAAAAAACAAAAACAAACTAAATTCATTCATTCATTCATTCATTCATTCATTCATTCATTCACTGAAGTGGGAAGGGTTCCTCCCACAAACCACCCACACAGATGCGTTTTCAGAGACTATTACACCTGGAGCATGGCCCCAGGGGTTTACAACTGCTTGGACAGATAGTTCAGGCGAAATTGATTCAACTCATTTAGAAATCTAGAGTGTAGCTGTCTACATCAGATCTCATCACCTCTTGGTGGAACGCAACAGGTACTGTTAGGGCATGTTATATTTTATCCTAACAGAACCATCTCAGATTAGTTAAGCAGTGCATGTTTCTCTCTATTCATTTTGAAGGGTGCACAGGGGATTGACTATACTCTTTATTACAGGCAACTGCTTATGTTCAGAGGAATTGTGCACTTACTGACTGTGCCATGTTTGGTTAAACTCTGAAGAAACGAAAATTCATCACAAGAAACAGTGCCACGCACTGTGCTGGGAAATGTTCAAATCCCAGAGTGAAGCTTTTTGATTTATAACCCTATATTCCATAAATTCCTCTAAATTGTTAATCATAGTTTATATAACCTTGTAACTAGGATTAGCAAATGCTGCCAATTACTGGCTCTTGTTTGATATCAGACATGAGGTAATGAGTCCTTCCAAGCTAATAATTAGCTTGGAGGCCCTGGCCATGCTACAACTTTATCTTTTCAGGAAAGTCATGACACCATCATATTTACCTAAAAGAAGTGCCTTTACTTTCTAAGTTGGTAAAAATTCATAGCTTATACTCCCTGAAGACTTTGAGAATCTCAAAATACAGTTTTAATGTTTTCATTGCGATCAATTTTCTGAATCTCGTCTTTCTTCAAAATTTTTTGCGTATCTTCTGCATCAAATTCAGACTTCTTTTTTATACTAATATTAATAACTGTGCATCAGCCTCCCATGCTTGTATTTACATGTATATCTATTATCTTCTGTAGCTGTTCCGTTGACTCCAGCAATTCTTGTTCTGAGGGTTTGTCTGATTTTCTGTACAGCTCTGCACCACTCATCTCCAATGTCTTCATGTAATTTAATTCTTTCTTAAAGCTTAAAAATCTGCAAATTTGTGTGAGGAAAACACCACAATCTATCTTTCCTTTTAATCCCAGATTCTCAGGTTGCCCACAACCTGAAGCACAAGAGAGGATGAAACAACCTTATATTGTTTGTGCTTTTCTTTCATGGAGTTCTTAACAAAGAATTCATTAGAGGAACACAATCCATTTTGGGTTTTGGATTCTTCAACTCTGAGCTCCCTTCAGGTCATACGAGGCTCTGAGCAACTTGATCTGGTTGAAGATGTGCCTGCTTATTGCAGGGACAGTTGGACTAGATGACTTTTAAAGGTCCCTTCCAACCCAAACTATTCTATGATTCTGTGATGTTGCACTACTTAAAATTTAGGCACCCTGATTCAGCAGTAGGGCAAATCATAGAATCATAGAATCATAGAATGGTTAGGGTTGGAAGGGACCTTAAAGATCATCTAGTTCCAACCCCCCTGTCATGGGCAGGGACACTCTCCACTACACCAGGTTGCCCAAAGCCTCATCCAACCTGGCCTTGAACACTGCCAGGGATGGGGCATCCACAACTTCTCTGGGCAACCCGTTCCAGTACCTCACCACCCTCAATGTAAAGAATTTCTTTCTTATATCTAACCTAAATCTGCCCTCTTTCAGTTTAAAGCCATTTCCCCTTGTCCTATCACTACACACCCTTGTAAAAAGTCCCTCTCCAGCTTTCCTGTAGGCCCCTTTAGGTACTGGAAAGCTGCTATAAGATCACCCCAGAGCCTTCTCTTCTCCAGGCTGAACAGCCCCAACTCTCTCAGCTTGTCTTCATAGCAGAGGTGCTCCAGCCCTCTGATCATCTTCGTGGCCCTCCTCTGGACTCGTTCCAGTAGCTCCGTGTCCTTCTTGTGTTGGGGACTCCAGAGCTGAACACAGTATTCCAGGTGGGGTCTCACGAGAGTTGAGTAGAGGGGCAGAATCACTTCCCTCGACCTGCTGGCCACGCTCTTTTTGATACAGCCCAGGATATGATGGGCTTTCTGGGCTGCCAGCGCACATTGCCGGCTCATGTTGAGCTTCTCATCCACCAGCACTCCCAAGTCCTTTTCCTCAGGGCTGCTCTCAATCCATTCTCCGCCCAGCCTGTACTTGTGCATGGGATTGCCCCGACCCATGTGCAGGACCTTGCACTTGGCCTTGTTGAATTTCATGAGGTTCTCACAGGCCCACCTCTCCAGCCTGTCAAGGCCCTCTGGATGGCATCCCCTCCCTCCAATGTGTCCACTACACCACTCAACTTGGTGTCATCTGCAAACTTGCTGAGGGTGCACTTGATCCCACTGTCCATGTCGTCAACAAAGATGTTAAATAGCACTGGTCCCAGTACCGACCCCTGAGGAACACCACTCGTCACTGGCCTCCACATGGACATTGAACCGTTGACCACAACTCTTTGATGAGTCAAATAACAGACTTGACTCCATATCCAAGTTCTCTGAGTGACAAGATTGTACTAAGTCCATGGATAAAACAATTTCAATATAGATACATGGATAAATGGATAAATTTATCTGTGAACAAATTAATTTATCCATGGAATCTGATTATTTCTGATTTTATTAATATCCAATGATTGTCTAATGTAAAACACACAAAGAGTTTAAGAATCCATTACTGCAGCAGCTCAAGATTCTATGAGATCATTATAAGATTATTTTAGCTTTAAAAGATGCATTCTGTATAGGTGAGCTATGCTTAGTTGAGCCTAAGTGATTATTTGTGACGTGGCTTCTCAGTTTCTCTATTCCACGACTACATGGCTTTTCACGAAATATTGACTCCATTGGTATCAGTGGGATTTTGTCATTTCACTGTGGCTCCCCTTCATTCCAGTCCAGCACAATAAGCCCAAATGTGTCCTGTATGATGACAGCTCCTTCCTGAGGGTTGGCAGAAAGAAATAAGAAAGTGGTTCAATGGTCTTTTTTTTCTCCTCCAGAGCTGAGAACTTAACCCTGAAGTGTTGAGTAATGAAGTACTCCTAGCCCTTACCAACATAGACATCTGGGAGGGGAAACTAATAAATTAGTGCCCTCCAGAAAATCATGGAATCCTGGAATAGTTTGGGTTGGAGGAGACCTTACAGATCGTCTAGTTCCAACCCCCCTGCCGTGGGTTCCAACCCACCTTCCACTAGATCAGGTTGCTCAAAGCCCCATCCAACCTGGACTTGAACGCTTCCAGGGACGAGGCATCCACAACTTCTCTAGGCAACCTTTCCAGTGCCTCACCACCCTCAGAGGGAAGAATTTCTTCCTTATATCTAATCTAAATCTCCCCTCTTTCAGTTTAAATCCATTGCCCCTTGTCCTATCACTACACACTCTTGTAAAAAGTCCCTTGCCAAATTTCTTGTAGACCCCTTTAAGTACTGGAAGGCTGCTAGAAGATCTCCTAGCTATCAAATCTGGCTATAAAGGTAACAGCAGCTTTTTAAAAGATACGATTTTCTTGATCATATAGATTCCACTACAGATTTGAGAGACTGTTTTTTAAGCTCAGTAACCATACACTATTAACCCTTTACACCTTGTTGATAGAAGACAAAAATAATTGGCTTAAACTTATTTTTATTTTCCAAAAGGAATTATTTTTTAAAAAGAAGGAATTCTGCAGTAATATTATACACACCATACAAAAGTCCTGTACTTCTATTAGTAGCCCTCTTGTAACAACTGCTAGTGCTTCACACATTAGGATTGTCAGCATATATATGATGTAAATGTTAAGAACATTATCGTCCCAAGAAAGAAGGCTACCAGAAAAAGCAGAGTCTACTATGTACTTGTGTAATTATTTCAGAGTAGCTCTGCTGTTATCGAAGTATTTGGGATGTTTCAGTCCATTAAAATATACATTTGTGTCTATTTTTTAGAGGTCAGAGATGTTACAAACTGCCAGAAAAGCCTAGCATATTTTGAGACTTTCCCAAGTGATTGTAGACAAAATTATAGACCTTCCAACATGACATTTTCATTAATGCATTTAAGTGGTATGCAGAAGAGAGTCAAGAAAAAAGTGACTTTTAAAATCAAATTACAACAAATTGCTTCATTATTTTATAGTATCTAAATTGCAACATAGTACCATTTAAGATTTTAAAAACAAGCTTCAGAATTACCAAAAAAATGAGATTCTTTATGTACAGCTGCTTCATTCCAGCCAAATAATGTAGTTCCTCTGTTTGTACACTTGCCTCTAAACAGACGCCCTCATAGTATGTTTCTCTGAATTCAGTTGTACCCTATTCATTTTCTTCTGATATCATCAGACAACTTTTCTGTATTTTCACAAGATGCTGGTGATCTTTTTTATTACTGGCACTGTAACTTTATTTTTGAGCGGTATTAGCCTTGGCATACTTAAGTTGAAAGTACAGTTCTAATATTAAGCTGGTTTTTGTGCTATCGTAAGTTTTCCTGTGAATTTGTCTGCAATGAAATAGCCATATGCACTTGGAAGAAACTGCAAAAAAAGTTATTTTTTAATTTTAAATAATTGTTATTCAAATCAGATTCTTTAAGAACATACTGGTTTGCATATTACATTTTATTGTGGCATAAATAATAGACTAACCTGGGATTCAGTGTAAGGGAACTGTAGATATTGACATTAGTCTTACTGAGACAGAATATGTGTCCTAATGCAGGAGCAATAGCCTTTGAAAAATGGTTTCTTTGAACTAAGCTACAAAAATTGGGATGATGTAATATAACCATTGACCAGCTAATGGACAGGGGAAAATGGATGCTGGTTTTCAGTCAAATTTTTTTCATTATACTTCATTTAGTTTAACTCAGTGAAGCTCAGATTTAGAGTATCAAAGTGAAAGGAAGAAATATGGAAGACAACATCATCCAGGTAGGAAGCAATTATTCCACCTTTAAATGAAGAAATTCAATATATGTGATGCAAAATGGGATGTTTTAAAAAGAAAAATCTGTCAGCATTTGAAAGATTAACATTAGTTATGTCAAATCAGAATTTTGCACCAAGGCTCGACGAAGTAACTGCTATATTTCCATTACTGTGCGGAAACTGATCAGGGAAGAAGCTTTAATGAGTCATTAGTATTTTGTATTTTTTGACATTCAGTAAGAGCTATCAGAGTTTCTTGTTGAATACTAATACTTCCATGACTTTAAGATATACACGGTTGTTGGAACATGCTGTGAAACTCATCTTTCCTGTTTGCAAGAAGATGTAATTTTAGGAGCTATTCCAAAGAAAATAATTTTACAAAATGAGGCATTTACCGAGACTGAGATCTCAGTCCTGTTGTTTTGTCCTTCTTTGCCTTTGGACCTGCTGGCAAACAACCAAAAGCCACAAGGCAGAACACCAAGATCCATAGCTTTGGGTAATCATATTCTTCTTCCTACATCCTGATCACCCTCCCCACTTGCCTGACCTCAAAACAGCAAGCTCCTGGGAGTTAAGGGAATATGGGTGGGAACTGGCGGCCAGTATTAGTGTGTGCCTGCTGCTCACTAGCCACCTCTACGACTCCAGTTTACTTTTGCTCAGCTCATGTCAACAGGAATCCAGCTTCTGCATAAAGAAAGAATATTGTTCGAAACGCTGTATACTGGACCATAAATAAATGCCGACAGTCTCTTTTTGCTGTGTGACTAGTGCATGCTCTTGCAATGGTTTACTCTTTTATGATGTCTAGCGGCATTGCCAGTGACTTAGACTGCTTTCAGACTAATCAAAAAGCCAATATACTCCTGTTGCCTTTTAAAGGTTAACATGCATTCAAAGAGCAGAGCTGAAAGCAGACACCTACAGAGAACCAAGTCCAATTAAGCCCACAGAATCCTCTAGGTTGCTTTTTGACTTTCAAGATATTCGTTTCTTAACAAGTTAAAGATTCTCCTTTTCCCCCTTTTTGCCTCGTTTTTTTTTTTTCATTCATTTCTTACGTTTTCTTTTCTTGCTCTGCTCCACGACCCAAAATCACCGCCTAATTTAAGTTCTGTTCCTCTTTCACCTTTCCGAAGTCAGACTTGAACTCAAGGGCAGGCATTCATGGCAAGACTCCTCTCTGCAGACCAGAGGCATCCTATGAGAGATTTTTCCTTACTTCACTGTGTGAAAAACCCATTTTGGTTGTATGCCAGCAGCATCTGATGCTCTGTGCCCCATTTTCACAGCCTGTCCCCTATGCAGCCTCAGTACTTTTGCGTCTTTATAGACTGTAGTAAGACCTGTCACCATTGCTCTCCTAACAATTCCTGTTTCTCTCAAGGAAATAAAGTAGGACATAAAAATTACATATATTCATAATCTCAGAAATAGATGAGCCTAGTCTTGGAAGTACACATGCACAGGGATTGTTCCATGGTGCCTACTTTCACAGGGATTCAAGCTTGCGGGATCTATTTTCAGTGCCATAACGGGCAACCTGATTGAACTCCCTGCAATGGCTTTATCTGGCCATGGAACAGTTTAGTCAAAGCACTTCTTTGTTTTAAAATGTTTTCTAACTCTGAGAAGTCATGGAGATTGTTTACTGAGTGGTGGGTCAAACAGTCATGTACTCAAAAATGAAGAGTGGGAGACATCCTTGTGAGGTCGTCAGGTTTGATTTTAGCGTCTTCATGGAAGTTCAAGGGAAACAAGAACAATATGCAAATACACACCAGTGGAGCATATACCATTATTCCAGCTCCAGATCTTCTGAATTACATTTTCTAAATCTCCTTTTTTTTTTTTAATTTCACATGCTTCATCTTTTTCTCTGATAGTGTTTCCCATGCATGTTCCCGTATCAATGCTTAGGAGCAAGTGTGAAGCAGTATCTTCTGTCCCACAAAGACTAAATGACAGAAAGGGGCATGGGATCTTTCACTGTCTCCTGCCCCCTCATATGACTTTGTTCTTAAATCAAACCTTAGTATAGATGTTTATTTGGCCCTTTTGCACAGATCTTTTTATTTTAATTATACTAAAACGTTATGGAAGACTGTGCATATTAGAGAAATGGAAGTGATGGATTAGTATATTTTATGAACTCTCATAAAAATCAATACCAGCAGGCTTGGTGAAAAACTTTTAATGAAAAGGCATTACAAACTAGTCAGCATTTAGGTTCTGCCTGGACCCACCTCATATTCTTTCGTTGTTTAAATGGGCTTCACACAAAAACCCCACCATATAGGTGAACACCAGACCAATATCTTATTAATGTTCTAACCAAACATACTGCTGTGAAATACTCTAATATAAAGTAAAATCACTCAAGTCTAGTATATTTGACTTTTTATTTTCTCCTCTGTGCAAGGGCCCTAGATGTTTCTCTTTTACTGATATGAGAACACATTTAACTCAAATACTTAATACACTATACATTGCTAAATTCTTTACCGTACCTTTAACACTCTAGTGCCAGGTTTACGTTTCATAAAACCTCTGTGTGGTAAAATTGATCAGGCTATTTTAACTAAAAAGAAAACAAACAACAAAAAGAAAGTAGCTGTATATATGTATAGGCACACCAGTTGTTAGGCGCACCACAATTTCAAAGGAAGTGTCCATCTATCTGTCCAGTCCACTTACAGTAACCCTAGTCTTCCTAAGGTAGGTGTTCGGAGGAATGCATACATTTGGGGAACTTTTATCTGAAGTCATACCCAGGAATTCTGTCCCCATTGAATTCAGGAGAGATGCTGACTCATAGATGGAAAGGACAAAAAGTGACTGGAAGGAAGGAATAAACTATTCCACAAATTCACAAGAGCAATCTGGTTCCTCTGTCCTGCTCTAAGAGTCAAGCTATCTCACATTGTGGTAGGAAACCTGGGCTCCAGAAGACTGTGGTACTCTTTCTGCAGTACTAAAATCAACTTTCTAATGCATTGTGGTATTTATAAGATCAGCAAGGTATTCTTCCATCTCCTGCCAGAATAGGATGAAAGAAGAGATCAATATTCCTGCTGCATGCACCGGCTGAGAAGGGACATTCAAAGTCAGGGTTCAATTCAGCTGCTTCTTTACAACAACCACAGCAGGTTGTCACTCCTCTCACATCCTCCCTAAACACAGCCAACGGAGCAATTTCTGGTGATCTAGTATCTCCACGAGTTAGCAACACACTTATAGGAAAGGGTGAGAATCTCCAAGTCTGTAGGTTGTTGGGACAGTTTCAGATCCAGAGCTTGGATGCTGTCCAGATTCCCTCAGAAGACTTCCACACAGTCCTTCATAAATTATCCTTCACACCTCAGCACCAAATTTCCTTGGCAGCTAGCCAAGACATCATAGTCATCTTCTGGAATGATCTTACCAACAAGAAAGAACACAGTGATAAAATTATTACCTTCCTTGTAATGGGTTGCTTTAGTTGTACTGGACTGCTGGAGGGCCAATATCCAGCAGATAAGAGAGATATGAAGTATTAGAAGGGACCGCTTAGTCCCCCACCCCTCTCTGCCCTTCGTTAGCCGAGACAGTGCAGTTTCCCTGCACTTTGCCAACAAACCTCCTGGTGTCTGCAGCGATCAGGGTGAAGGAGAGCAAGACAAAATACCTACTCAGCAAGTTAGCCTAGGTATGATTTCCATTGCTTCGCGTTTCGTGGATATGTCTACATGAGCGTTTAAAGTCAGGAACATGCTTTTGAGGGGAATCTCCCAACTGCCTGAGCTCTCCAAATCTTGGTTCTCATTGTGGCACTGTTTGGGACACATGAACAGGATTGCATTTGGATTAAATTAACCTGAAAGCTATGCTCTCCTGGAGAATGCCTAACGTGCTCCAACCTTTCTCTGCATCCAGTCTTCAGCATCAGGCAACAGCTATTCCAGAGTACTCCTCAGAACACGTATAATGGGGGTGTCAGGTCCTTGGCACCAAATGTTGTGCTGTCCCAATCGATTCCTCTTGCTAATAGACCTCTGACTGCTACCACAGTACCTAGAAGCTACTTGTAAGTACAGAATTCATCTTTCCAAATGAGATACAGGCTGTGACAGATGTCTCATTTAGGACAGCACATTACATAGATTAATTCCTCTAGATGATATAGATCCTCACTCCATTCTGTTAAATGTAATTTATATGCCTGTAATTTTTAAGAAAGATAAAGTGACTGGTAACAATATATTCCCTTATTATTCTACTGCCTGAATTCAAACAAACACTAAAAGGATGAAAAACTCTGGTCTTAATCAACTTCTGTCCTCTGAGTGTCTGTGTACCCTCTAGCATTTGCAACCAAATTGAATTCTTCTTTTGCCAAGAGTTTTGAGGGATGCACATCAACATTTTGCTGAGCCCAGCCTACTCTCTTCCTCCTTTTATTGCCTAGGGAATAGATCTTGAAACTTTCTTACAGCCATTATTTGCACAGTGTATCTTCTTCATGTCTGACCAAATCATTCACAATGTAGAGCAACTTCCTCCTGTCATCTGTTCACTGATATTAAAAAAAAAAAAAAAAAAACACACCACATTTTGCTTTATTAATGTCTATTTAAAACACCACCAGTGTTAATAATTGCAGTGCTCTATTAGTGTCTTGCCAAGACACCATGAGTTCGTGCAAGTATCTCCACCAGTCAGCTTTTCTGGTAGGGCAGTTCTGTGGTCCCCAAACCCTTAAGCATACAGGAGAAGTTCAAACCTGCCCACCAGTGACAAACTGGAAGTGCATCACAGCCAGGACCACTGAAAAGTTTTAAATGACTTTAAGGTCATTGTCTAAAGGGCTGAGAAAGTCACGTGTCTTCAGCACTAAGTGGAGACTGAGAAGAAACATTTAAAGTCAAGGTTCAACTCAGTCATGTCATTTCTACACTAGGTCCCTGTTTCCCTTTTATTACATCTGGACTTGAGGCACCGAACCTTTGAATGCTGTATGAAGAAATACATCATTAGTGTTACTGAATGTTGCCTTGCCTAAAATTTCACTCATAATAGTTGCAGAAGGCTTTAAAAGCACTGCTTAAGCTTCACTGCAGTTTCCATTACCAGGAAGCTCCAATGACTTAATTAAGTACATCTACCCTTAGTTAATCTAGAAATAGGACTTGTATAAACAGCAGAAATTTAGGATTGTGATTAATATAGTAAATGTAGTTCTGCCATGTAATTTAAATTAGAAGTAAGTCATATCATAAATCTGTAAATGCTTCCAAAGTCTGTGGGCTTCTTGCCAGCATTAATTTTGGTAGAAAGTAAGAAATATTTATCCGGTGTTTGATTGCTTTTCAAACTCCACGTCTGATGTGCTCTACAAAAATCTGTCCCACTCTGCCTTCTTGCAGTATTCAATAGAGCTTAAAAATAAAAATTTATACCTACATATAGATTACTTACATAGATTAAATTCTTTACAGAAAAATGAGTTATTTCAATTTTTATAGCTTTTTGCTAAAACGAAGGCAACAGTTGTATTCAACTACCTTGACACTGACTTATGAAAATATATTAAACTTTAAATACTGAAAATACAAACTTTGATTAATTTTTCATTATATAATGCATACGAACGTGCATTGGAAAATAGTCCCATGAAGCAGACTTCCCATGTAAATCATTCAGGGAAAATTTTATTTCCAATTTTTCATAAAAGTGTAAATCTAGAGATCTAAACCAAAATGTCATGGAAAAGTTGTTAACCACAAACACTGCTTAATAAAGCTTACTAATGCTATGTTAGATGGCTGATGCAGAACAGACTCATACTCATGCTTTTGAACTCAGTATGATCATAAGAGAAGTTTGTGCCATCTCAGAGTCATAGGATAAAGCATCAAACTATTATATGGATATGGTCCTAATATGGAACCATGATGCAGTTATCCATTGTTAGGAATTTAAATTACTGATCTGTAGTTTAAATTAATTGAAGGTGACTAACCTAGGAGATGTCGAGGAGGAGCAGATCATAGAAACATAGAGTCATACAATGGTTTGGGTTGGACAGGACCTTTGAAGAGCAAAGAAAGTAGAATCTTCTGTTACCTCTGGCCAGGCGTGATAAGCCAATATTGCCTGAGTTATTTTCAGATTTGGGGATAACAATGAAATTTCAGAGACTGTGCTTGACTGTGTTCATATATCATGGGTTTAAGTTTTAAGATATCAGCTGGATTTAGCTTCTTCAGAACTCTAAGATACAACTGAAGTTTCTCACAAGCACAAACTGACTTCTTTTAAATTCTAGTTTTAATGAAGTAACTGGAAAAAAAAGGAAGAATTGAAGCAGTCTGAGTAAATGAAATCCATCAGACAGCTACATCAGGATTGTGTCTGAAATCGTTTCGTTCCTTCAGCATGATTGACAGTCAATGTCTAGACTTGCTATCTGATGCATACCTAGCAAAGGACCTCCTGGGGCACAGTCGTCCACTCATCCAGATCACGCATGGACCCAAACACAGCATCTGCTGGGAGTGCGTGCACACACACACACCCCCCACGTGCAGCCCTGGGAACGGGGACGCGGCCCGCATTATTTTATATGTGTCCAGGGAATGTACAAAATAGAGAAGGTAAAATGGATGTAAAGTAAACTGGAACCACCAGTTCATTCATTTTCTCTAGCCTTGATATTCACCTGTTTAATGTTGGCTGATAGTGTAAAATTCAGGCTGGTGTCATCAGGAGGGGTGAACCAATACTCAGGAACAAAACCCAGTAGGTATCAACTCTGATCCTGTGTTCCCAGTGCGTCCAGATGAAGCAATTCTAGGTAATGGTGAAAAAAAGCAATATAATCACTAGCTTGTTGCTGAGCTTGGGCTTTTTCTTTCCTTCTCGTGATTTTTACTTAGTACTTCTATCCCTGCTACTTATCATGGAAATGATGGCAAATTCTGAAGAAACAAAACCTTATCTTTTGGAAAACAAAAATCATTAATCCTGCACAGCTGACCTGACGAGGTTATTACTCAGCTAATATAGTACCTTCCTGCCATCTTGTGGCACTGTAGAGTTTGCAACTTTTTGTTACATTGCATAATTTTAGTTTCAAAAGAAGTTATTGGTTTTGAAGTTTCATATGCCATCTAGTTAACACATGCACACACACAGAGAGAGTGAAATCTTGGTCTGCCTAATAGCAGTGTCAAAACTCTTCTTGATTAAAAACTTCCAGGCTGCACTAATTGTATTAATTTCCATATCTTACTGTGTCAAAAATGAAAATAAATTCAAACTAAAGAATGTAAAAATGGGTTTCAGTTTTAAAGAATAAATCACCATTATACTGGTAAAATCTGAAGTTATGTCTGAAATAATACCTTGCATTTCTGTTATGAATTCATCTATATTTTTCATTTGGGATGCTTCGGTGTTTTTAAATAGCCACCTCCTTTTTCAAGTCTGCCTAAATAAAAAAGAAGCTGCATCTGTTATGCGACTTCAGGCTGTATCCTTCAAGTGCTTGCTCAAAGTTTACTTATTTTTCAAAAATAAAGGAAAATTTGAGAATGTGCTACTGTCAGAATTCCTGCTCCTGCTTTCAGGCTGGAATCACCGACTCGATCTTTGAGCATGGATGCACCACGAGGAATTAATATCAAAGCACAAACTGGGAATATTGAAGCTCTTTCCCAGATGGATATCAAACTACACAGCAGTGATGGTGTGGTAAGTACAAGCCCTTCTGTTTCCATAACTATGGTTGATCTTGCTGTCTGAATATAACTAATAATTTAAAGTCTTTTTTCAAATTCTGTTGATTTAATTCCTCAGATTTTGGGAGAAAAGATATTAAAATCAATGGTGCCAATAACAAGACTTTTATTTATGGTTCTGATTAAATAATACTGCCAATTGACATAATGATGTATTAGCATAGAGAAATGCTTTCTAATAAAACTCTGATAGTGCTCAGCTCCCCACTAGCACAGTGATCCCCAGGCACCCCAACGTGGTCCTTGGCCCAGAGGTAGACATTCAGCCCCAGAGTTGCCAAATTATGAAGTGAAGTTCTGCAGATATCGTTGAGCACTGCTCTGTCAGCAACAGCACGTGACATGCAGCAATGTGTTTATCCTGTCCGTGAGGCCATACAGTGCCAGTTCTTCCACAGAGGAACTCCAGACCAACCTGTATGTCCATGCTTAACCTGCTGGCACAGCTGCAAGGCTTCAGCACTCAGACCAGTACAGACCTGGATCCAGTGGTAGAAGCAGCACCCAACCCCTGCTATTCACTGTATGGGCAGGGGCCTCGTCTTTTATCATAAAATCAGAATGGTCTGGGTTGAAAGAGACCTTAAAGATCATCTAGTTCCAACCACCCCTGCTATGGGCAGAGACACCTTCCACTAGATCAGTTGCACAAAGCCCCATCCAACCCGGTCTTGAACACCTCCAGAGATCGGACATCCACAACTTCTCTGGGCATCCTTTTCCACTGTCTCGTCACCTTCAGAGTAAAAAATTTCTTCCTTAGATCCAATCTAAATCTGCCCTCTTTCAGTTTAAAGCCATTGCCCCTTGTCCTATCACTAAACACCCTTGTAAAAAGTCCCTCTCCAGCTTTCCTGTAGGCCCCCTTTAGGTACTGGAAGGCTGCAATAAGATCACCCCGGAGCCT
Organism: Tauraco erythrolophus; assembly: GCF_009769465.1. Lineage (NCBI taxonomy): Eukaryota > Metazoa > Chordata > Aves > Musophagiformes > Musophagidae > Tauraco > Tauraco erythrolophus. Next base: position 115,422,492 of record NC_141465.1, on the reverse strand, counting down.
TCTCTTCTCCAGGCTGAACACCCTCCACTCCCTCAGCCTGTCTTCATAGGAGAGGCGCTCCAGCCCTCCGGTCGTCTTTGTGGCCCTCCTCTGGGTACACTCCAACAGCTCCATGTCCTTCTTGTGTTGGGGACTCCAGAGCTGAATGGAGTATTGCAGGTGGGGTCTCACAAGAGCAGAGTAGAGGGGCAGAATCACTTCCCTCGACCTGCTGGCCACGCTTGTTTGGATGCAGCCCAGGATACGGTTGGCTTTCTGGGCTGCAAGTGCACATTGCCACTTCATGTTGAACTTCTCATCAACCGACACCCCCAAGTCTTTTTCCTCAGGACTGCTCTTGATCCATTTTCCACTCAGCTTGTATCTATGTTTGGGATTGCCCTGAGCCATGTGCAGGACGTTGCACTTGGCTTTATTGAACTTCATGAGGTCTCTGCTAAGGAAGAGGATGGGCACCACCATATCCCTGTCCCATGTTCCAGCATCTGCCATGAGCCTAGGCCTCAGAGCAGCTTTGTATATAGCAAGTCTGGGTGGAAGGCTATTCTTAAACCACTGCCTATAAACAGTCAAGATGTTTTATGGCATGCTACTGCATTATTATCTCTAATGAGCCCATTTTTCCTGCTTTCTCCCATGCAGCTTTTGCTCGATGCTGAAACTGTGCGACTGCCCAAATTGCCTGAGGGTACAAGGGGTGGATCCAGTATTTCTCATGGGCTCTACGAAATCTGTGTGTGTCCAGATGGAAAGCTGTACTTGTCCGTGGCCGGCATGGGCTCCACTTGCCAAGAATACAGCCGTGTCTGCCAGTGAAGCACCAGAAAAGGCCACACACACCCTTGCCAGTTTTATATTATGGCTAAAGAGCATTGCCTAAAGCAGAATTTTCAGCATTTTAAAAACGAAGTACTTCAGTTTATGAAACGAATCTGTACCTGCAATTCTGGACCACAGGGTGAAAGGGGAAAAAAAGCACAAATGACATTTCAACTTCAGAACAATGACTTGAATCAAATTATATGTTCTGTCAGTAACACTTTGAAAACAGCCTTACAGACATCATTAAAAAAAATAATAAAAGGAATGTGTTTCCTTGCTGAACTATTATTCAGTTAGATGATTGTCATTGTTAATATTTTTGAGGTCTGTGTTTTTTTTCTGTCACTACGTGTAAACATTCACTGCATTAGTGGGTGAAATTAAATTGAGGGAACTACTTGAACTATTTGCTAAGACAAAGCATTGTTTGAGGAATTCAGAAAGTGCCAGCAAATGGTCTATGCAATTTTGTTCTTGCAATAACACAAGATATGAAAAATGTGGCATTTGTATAACTTCTGTGTAAAAGGTGTTAATTTGCTAATAGCTTTCTATTTTAATTTGGCAACATATATGCTGATTTGCTTTCTACTGAGATTCATATAAAAATAACTAATACAAAAAGCTCCGGGAGTCATTTACACCTCTCTGTGTCTCAAATCTGTTCACTATACAACAGAGAAACATGTTAGTATATTTTATAATAGCAATAGTTTGTTGTACTGCCTGTACCATCGTACTCATTTAAACCCTTTTATATTTTAGGACATACTAATTCAACAAGGCAATTTGCTCTGCCAGCTGGACTAGTGAAAAGAAAAAAATCCTTAATGTGGCTCCAGATTGTCTGACACAAGGAATTGTTTGGGCGGTGGGAAAAAAAATCCTTTTTTGCAGCCCACAGGATTCAATTAAGAGGACTATTTCATTTCCATCTGCAGCTGTTGACTGATATTTCTGATCCTGTCAGAGTGGGACTCCATCGCAACTGGAGAGAGTAAAACTACTCTTTATTATTTTTTACATTAGGACTTTGGATACAAAGTAAATGCTCACCAGAGTTGACAAACCATTTATTGACCTTGTAGAGAAACACAACTGCAGACCCATTCCCCTGTACTGTGTTGCACTGGACACAAATAAATTGTTTGCACACCTCTGGGTAGCAGGATTTGTATTTAATAGTCTGTTGTTTAAACCTCATGGGTTTTTAACTCCTTTGATGCTGTTTTGTATCATTATTACCCAGGTAGGAGCTGCTATCACGTAGTGCCTTGGTGTCTATTTACAGAAAGATTTTAACTCGTAATTGTTATTAAACTGCAGAATGTCCATCCTTTAGAGAAAAGAATCGTCATCCTTAAGGCAGGAAATCTGAGCAAAAGAATAAGAATATGCCGGTTTTTAAACTTGCTACTTCAGCTGTGGTGGACCAGCAAAGAAACCCGACACTCAGTTATGATCCCAGACACCCACAAAAGACTGAGTTGAGAAGGAGTACCCCGTTAACAGCACCCGCTGTTCTTGTGCTAAAGCCCTGGGTAGTCCCTGCCTCAGGGGCTGCCTTTGTAATTCATCCAAGGAGCCTCATGCACAATACTGCAATAGCCCTTCATTAGCAGGGTGGAGCCCTCAGCAATTAACCTAACTAGAAGAGCTTCAACAGGAAAAGTAGGAGATGCACTTAAGCTGAGCTTCAGGCAAAGGAGGCAAGTGAATCAAGGTCTCCCACGTTATTTGGAGAGTGCTGCAGTTGCAAACATAATGCCTAAGGGAGGAGTAGGAAGCCACACAGCTTCTGTTTCTGAAATTCCCTTTCCCTAGGCTTAGACATCTACCTTCAGGAGCCAGACCAGGGCTGTTGGCCCTAAAGAGAGGAATATATCTGTCTACTCTACAACTGTATCTCTCAACTGTATCTCTCTCTACAACTAAGCCCTGAGCCAAGACAGGCTCAAACAGAAACCTGTCTCCAGCATTCCTTTAGTCAGTTTAGGTGGTTCCAGCTCCATGTGCAAATTTTTACAATCCAAATTATGACCAGTCTTGGCTTATTCATTGGATAGAAAGTCTGTGTATTAAAATAAAGGACAGCAAATACCACCACATGTGCCAGATATACCTAAAACCCACTGCTAGAAGTAACCTGGAGGGCTGTAATGTACTATGTCTATAAAAGGCTGTAGACAACAGCCAAAACAGGACTTCAGCCCTCAAGAATTCAGCCACTGTCTAGTGTCAAAGGCGTTTGAATTGTCATCATACCTATGTTTCTGACCTCAAGGAACATGTGCCCACTTCCATGTGGCACCAAACTACTCATTCACTTAATCTAATCCCTGATGTTAGCTAGATACTGTAAATAAGGACATTAGTTACCATCTGCTATTATGCTGACACTAGAAACGCAGCACTTTAAGTTACTCATTTAAGCTTTCATTGTGGAGGCACATTTTCAAATGTGATTTGCCAGTTGATACAGAGCAAGGAATTCCATGTATCACAAGAGTAACCTAACCCCTAAACGACTGGGTATTTGGAAGCCACTTCTGTTGCCACTTCTTGCATTGAAGTTGCTCCGTTTTAGTTGACATTTTTACAAAGCTGTGGTATACAGCTAGGAAAATCAGGGTGCAGTCCCCTGGCTAGTAAGACTCATAAGTCCTATGGCACCTCAGTTAGACATTGCAGTAACTACTGCCTTTCTTGTGGAGATAATCCTTTTGGACTTGCCTCAGTTCACAGGTAGATTTTGAGTAGTACAGAAAACTAAACAGCTGTATCCTCAGCTCTGCCATCATCCAAATCACCAACTTGCCCCTCTTCATTGTTTAAACTTCATTCTTGGTTATGCTACAAAATCGATATTGGAAATATAGTTGCATTATATAAGTTGTGCAGGTGCTTTAAAGCAATGGATGGCAACTTCTTGTCACTGAAGAACACTTTCAGGATTTTCTCTTTTCATTGTGGTTAGCAGAGAAACACAGTTTATGCTAAAATTAATGCAGTATAATTAGCCGATGCTATAATCTGAATTGTTAATCTCAAGATAGTTCATACATCACTAAATTATCATTTCTGGTATCTCCATGTCGATGTCTTTTCATCTCTATTTAATACTTCGAAGTTATTGTTTCTACTTGAATCAAACTTCAGTGAACAGTTACAGACTAACAAAATTATGGCACAGGAAAGTGAGAGTACACACTTCTCTAGTTTATTTTCGAAAGTGTTATCCAAATGGAGAAAAAAAAATATTATCCAGCATAGTGAACTGTATTGTTTGCATGCTTTTTTCCCCCTCAAAAAGAATTATTTACAGCAGTTCTTGTAACTGGTTGGGATTGTTACACGGTGGAAAAGTAAAAATGCCAAAATAGTAGTAAAATTTTATTGGTGATTGCCCAAACACAACCTTCTTTGTTTCCATTTCACAGTCCTTTAGTAGTGACATTTGTCTGGTTTTATATAGCTTTATGCAAAAGGAAATTGCAAGAATTAACTGAAAACTGAGTTCTTGAATAAACTTTATACATTTTGAAAAGTCTGCTTCTCCTTTTGTTTTCAAATGAAACACAGCTTAAATAAATGCTTTCATTTTTAAAACAAAATTGTGTTCGCAGGATTCTAAGAATGTGAAACATACCGTATTCAAAATCACGAACAAAAATCCTGGCCCCAACTGAAAATTTACTTTCCAGAATTTAGAAAATGCTTTAAAATTAGGTTTCATTGGACATCTAGAATTCCTTTGTCTTCATCTGTAGTATGTGAAAGTAAGCAAAAAATTATGCCGGTACTAACGAATTAATCATCGAGAAAGCAAATCAAAGAAAAGATAAACGTTTTTGATGAAAAATTCATTGACAAACACCTCCATGTGACAAAAATGTGTGTTTTCTTCAAATGAAAACATCTGCTTTGGCTGTCAAGTTTAATTATTTTCAACCATTACTTCTGCCTGTGTTCCACAATACCAATCCAGCCATCCCCAAAGTGTTCAGCAATAGGAAACGTCGAAGTTGGTACTACCCTCCTTTACTTTAAATGGAGCAATTAAAATGGATTTTATTAAAGCCTCTTTTAAAGCAACCCAAGTACCAACTGAATGCAATCCTTATACTAATAGTTCTTAAATCCCAGTTTTCAAATTGCCATAATAACTTTATTTTGATGATTACTTTGCACATCTTTATACAACAAACTATTTCTTTTTCTTTGGTAGCTGGCTACAGAAAAGTTCTTTCCTTAAAAAGAAAAAAGGTATTTTTCTTGTCACTAATGGCTGAGGCAAATGACTAGTACTTTATAGACTTCAAATAGAATTTAGAAACGCTGTTGTTTGAGCAGAAAACTAAAGTTTCCACAAGAAGATAAATAGTAACAAACCTGCTAAGGCTTGTTACAACTAGTTTCTTAGGTTCAGGCTACTAAATCAGTTAATCAGGCTACAGTTAAATCAGTTTTCTGTACCACTGATCTTTGCTAAACGTCTCAACTATAATCCTGGGAGACAAGACTACGGAAGCTGCTTTTCCTAGAGGCATTACTGGTACCTGTGGAAGATAACTAGAACATACACCTGTCTGAAAAGACGTTTTCTCTCATGTGAACTTGTGCAATGTGCAGAATTAGTCGTAAAATGTATTTTGTGGAGCCTACATGCTAACATTTACTTCTACAGACCCTTACTAGGAATCATCACATACTAACTGTTCTGAGCTTCCATGTCCAACTTAGGAACAAATATGTTATTCTGAATTTCACAAGGCTCTCAGTTGAGCCAAAAGGAAGCATGGATTAAGCATTTCACCTATTTATTTTTATAGAGGATTAAACGGCACTTAAGAAATCAGTTTCTATCACAACATGGTTTCCTGGTGTCATAAGGCCTCTTTATTTAGGCTACCTGTAACAGTGAGTTAAGCAAATAAAAAAATAAGAGACTTCCAATTGAGACACCACTCGGTCTGTCTCTGCATCCATATGAAAATTTTATTGCAACTGATCGATAGTATCAACCTGGGAACAATAGAATAAATTATTTTTTTCTGTGTCATTCAGGTTTTCTTCCTCACCTCACTTCAATATTTAAAATTACTTCAGACCATTAGCTTCCTAAGAACTGGGACCATTTTCTTTCTTAGTGTCAGCACTCAACAACGTATACAAAACAAATAAAATATAACAAAATAGTTTAGTAATTCTGCACAGCCATTTTAATAGTTCATAGTAATATTAGGAAGGCAACATAAGTTGCTTAAAACCAGTTATGTGCTTAAGATTTATTTCCTTCCTCAAGATCTCACCTAAAAACATGAAAGTGTTCATGTTGCTCCTGTTTGTTTTCATTCCACCATGCTACCTTATGTTTCAGCTCCATTTAAACTGAAAAATGCAAGAACTATTTCCTTTTGTTAGTATTTTGCTTACCCTGAATGCTATTCATCTGACTTCATGCACAAAGAGCCTCAAAGGAATCTGTTTTAAAAACACAGGCAATAAACTAAACTGATTTATTTCATGGCACACCAGGATTTGTGTTTTACTTATATGCTATTTATTGCAAAAAAAAAATCAGCAAAATATACAATTTCTTTGAGAAAACTGCAAACATGTGTCATTGCAAAAAAAAAGCATTTTTCGTTTTTAATAGTATTTTAATATTTGTACAATTATTTAGAATAAATTGAGAAGTGATTGTGTATTTACCTATATAAAAGAAAGCTTGAAATAAAAGGTAAATTTAATCTACTTCATAAAACCAAAACACATCAGACCGAAATATATGTTTGCATTTTTCTTTATTAAAATTATGGCACTTAATATTAAATAGCAGAAATAATAAGGCTTCACAATCAGAAGCAGTATCATTTTCCAAACGTCACGTTTCTTCCCAATACAATTCTCAAGATTTTTCAGAAGAGGACAAGCCCTTTATCATTTGCACAAAACTGAAGAAGCCTTCATCATGATTTTTTATCACAGCTGTATCAGCCCTGCCAGCTCACTTTTGGTTTTTTTTCTTTGTATTTTGTAAGTTAAATTACAGTTTCACTGTCTTGTCAAGTAAATAATTGTACTAGCATGTCACTGAAAATATTTTAACATTTCTATTAAATGTGGCTGATCCAGCAAAGAAAAATCCTTCCATTTAGCATCATCCTTCTATATTTTTTATTTTTTTTTTTTTACAAATAGCTAACGTTGAACATATTGTATGACATTACCAAAGTATTACAAACTATAAAAGAAAGAGTGTGAACTAAAAATCAAGACTTCTCTATAGCTGTAGTGAACGAAATAAAAAGAGCATTACATTGCAGCACCTTTAAACATGTAACAAAAAAAACAGTGCTCAGTATACCAAAAATGGGTTACTGAATTGTACTATTATCAATGTTTGCTTGTGGAAAAATATATATATATGTACACACACAAAGGCACACACACAGGGGAAAAAAAAAATGCATTTAGACATATGAAAACTGTGTTTGAAAAAAAAACCATAAAACACCATATAATAATGTTCACCAATTTTGTATCATCCACATGCATTTTTCATTAAACAAAGATGACAGGCTCTAGGAAAAAAAAAGTAAATTAAATACTTAATTATTTTATAATAAAGGAAATACAATCAATGCATGACATGAAGTTGCACGTTAAATCAAGTATCATCATTCAGCATTAAAAGAATTATCCCAGTTCAGGGGCACTAAACTATCCTTTACATGTTCACAATGTGATGCTGCAGCAAATTTATAATCAGATCCAGCTGATAAGAGTATTACTATGAGTGACACGGATGTCCACAGAACACAAAAGAATACAGAAATGCTTTGGAGCAATACCTCCAAAGTTATTTTATTTCCATCCTACCTCCCATTTCATAGTATGTCCAGTCTTAAGATTAGTACATTGAAAACTGACATTACTGGTTTGGAAACGTTATATTAAAGGAAATAAAATCTAATAAGAAGTTATAATTACAGGCTTCATCTAACAGAAAGCTAAGCTTTGGTTATATAAAGTGCAGTTCACTAATATGCCAATTAATCACAATATTGTACATAACAGCTAATTTTTGCAGCTCAGTTTCCTTGCAAAGTTTAAAAAATATTCATGTTTTACAGTTTGCTTATACAGCAGGCTCAGTTAAAAAAAAAAAGTTTAAATAATTTTTAATTCTAAGTACTTCAGTACCATCCACCTTTGTGCACGACACTTCTAAACTGCTTTGCAATGTGTAACCTCTTAGATGTTTGGTGATCTGCACAACCGCCATTTGTATCCGGTCACGGGAAATGCCTACGCTCCTGACAAAACAGTTCCCTAACCTCTTCCAATTTCTTACAGCTTTTGTTGAATAAAGTTTTCAAGTTTTATTATGATACAAGCAGTACATTCCATCACTCGCATAGCAACTTCTGAAGTAAACCTATCATTGGGAATCTGTGGAAAAGGAAGTAAGTCAGGATACCGAGTTTTTAAGCTATCTACTCCGTAAGCTTCCAATGTCTGTACATCATTTGTGAGCCCTTCAAGCTGCTGACTGTATTCCTCTATTTTTTGTGCAAGAGCTGCTGGTTTTACGTCTTTGTCTGATTTGCCCTTCACAGCGTAGTCAGCTGCAATCAAGGCTAGTTTAGTAGACAGGTAGCACTTAAAGCAAACCCACTCGTTGGCGTTTTTGTGAAGGTCGTTTCTTGCAGCTGAGAAGTTAGCTCGGGCCTGCCGAAGCCACCGACGCGCCTCTACGGGATTGCCAACAGACCTGAAGGTAGGTGGGACGAAAAAGCGCTGCGAGTACGATGGCCCCGTGGAAGTCGGACACTTTTCTTTAGACTGCTGCCTTTCAGATTTGTGGCTTGTTGCTTCTTGATTCCATGAAGTATAAAATCTCTGAAATGAAAATTTATCCGACTGAAATCGAGAAGCAGAGGATGAAAATGTTCTTCTTGAGGCTCTGTCCATATTTTGATCCATAAAGGCCTGTTTTTCTAGCCTGTTAATCTCATTCTGCAAATGTTTGAAAACTTCATTAGCTATATCGAGATTCTCTGCATTTTTATCTGGATGCCATTTCAGATACAGCCTCCTAATAATCTTTTTTCTTTCAGATTCTGGAAGCTTCCAAGCCTGTTCGATCACAGATGTCACTTCTCTTAATATTTCTGGCAATGAGTTTGACTTTATCTTTTTTGGAGAATGATGTTTTGAGGACATTGTTTTGTGACTCTCTCTACCAGTGAAGAGAGGTGGAATTGTCCTAGGTCCATGTGCGGGAAATTCCGTGGGACTGGTCGGGGTAGAAGGTGCGCTATCCCTGCTTTGAGAACTTTCCTCCGGTCTTGAAAATTTGTATAAGTCAAGAGAGCTCACTATTTTATATTCGCTATATCCGATATCAATCTGGTAAATCTTCCCCAGAAAACTGGGACTCTCATCATCTTCTCTTTCTACTTCTTGTACAATGATCGCATAGGTATACGTTGGTTGATATGATCCATATATATCACCACCTTCGGCATCAACAAGGTAACCAACATATTCACCAGGATAAAACACATTCATTGGATCCATAAGAAGTGTATAGTGAATTTCAGCTGGTATAGGAGTGCCAGGTGTTGGTAGTTCAAGTTTTGATGGCTCAGAAGAGTCATACTTCACTCCTAAACTGTCAAGCTTCTCACTGATCCGGTAAATATCATTACAGCCCAGCATGGCAATTAAATATGAGGTATCAGAAATTAGGTTGTCAGTCGCAGATTTTAAGGTCATTGCTAACGCTAACAGGAAATTTATGTCTTTGCTGTCAGAGTGCTGTATGTAAAGCAGTATTACTGCATTTCCGTATCTCTTCAGGAAAGCAAAGGTCTCACTTTTGCTGTGGGGAATAGGAGCAAAACCTTTAACTCTTAATGTTGTCTGCAACTTCTCAAAACAGGAAACTTTCAAACCTTCTCGCAAAGCTTTGCAAAGTCTTATTGCTTTTTCTTCATTAGCTAAAAAAGCATTGTCGTTTTCATGCTTCATAATCCTAATGAGTCCTGTGATGAATTGTTCTGAAGACAACAGCAACTGTAACCTTCCCTGCAAAGAACATAATGCTCCGAACTGACAAATTTTGGGAGACTCTTCATCCAACTGTTCTTCAAGAATACTGCTAAGTAAGCGAGGCCTCAATTTCTGAGGGAATAACATTATCAATTTAGTGTGAAAACCGTGGTCTTTGCCTAAGTAACACTGGCCAAGATCAACAAGCATTTGCACGCCAATGTTACCTTGGATTCTGCTTTTGTAGTGGGGTGCATCATCAAAAACTAAGATACTAGACTTCACCAACCTACCATCTTGACTGGGAAGGTAAAGGGCAAAATCCCTCATATTCTCAAGGTCATTCCTAACCTTGACAGAATCATTCTGAAGACTTTTGAACAGGCCAGAAACTACTCTTTTAACTGTACGCATTTCATTAGGATCCAATTGCTTTCCTTCTGAGTTCTTGAATATGCGACCTAGAACTTCAACATACTGCTTTGTCGAAATAATATCTTCAGTACCCAAATGTTTAAACAACTGATGGAAAGTACCGAGTTCCAAAGGAAGCTTGTAAAGATATGGTTTAAAATCGGATTCATACTCAAGGTTTATTACCACCTCTTCAGGCTTAAGGAGTTTCCAACCTTCTTCCACCATTACAAAAGAAACTCCTCGAAGCTGAAAGCGGAACTCTCTTTTCTCTGTACTAAGAAATTCATAAATGCTTCTTAAGACCTTGGCCCTAGTTTTCACCATGTCCTCATCCAGAGTTGTTATATTGCATATGTTCCTGCAGTTATTGATAACTTTGTCCAGGGGAGGGTCCAAATTAACATTCAGCATAGTTAAAACTTGCTCAAGTTGTTCTTGAGCACCAAGACTACTTCCCTCTTGCTCTTTGATACTTAAAGGTGTTGCTTTTTCAGGAAGAATGGGACACGAAGTCCACAGCAACTGCAGCACATCAGTCTGTTTGAATTTAGGATTCACCTGTGCCCCATTGAATCGTATAAGAGGAAGTGTCCCATTAACTTCTTGATACTGAGGATGAAATCTAACAAATTCTGCTGGAGCTCGTTCAGGGCACAGAAAAGGAATTAATGACAATTCTTTCAGAAAATTTCCTGACAAAAGGTCAGTTCTTTCTTGAAATATGTGATGAAGGAGGACATCAACAGTATTCTGTAGTGTTTCTTTTGACCAGTTTTCTGTATTTGCTCGCATGCTGATCTCCTTAGCAAACTGTAATAACTGTTGCTGTGAAATGATGAATTTCAATCCGATATGTCGTAGAAAAGTTACCCACGATGGAAGGAATGCAGCTTGATTTTTTGGTTTTGTAAGCTGCTCTAGTTTCTTAAAAAAATCTTGAGGTATAAAGAATTTTTCAGGAAGCATAACTTCAAAGACTTTTACAGTCCTGTCATAAAAATATTTTGCAGGTTTTAATCTGTTGCTTGCATCATGAATGATCAAAATGCTTTCAAGCTTTTCAAACAGCTGTTCTTTCATTTCTGAAGTTTCTTCAATGCTAGTTAGCCTATTCTTTAAGTAGATCAAGTGTTCTAATTTTGCGTCGTAAGACAGACTTTCGATTTTTGGCAAAAGATGCTTCAAGTACACTTCAAGATCATCCACATAGACACAGCCAAGCACAGTATACAAATCTTTCAAATGAACCTTCTCTTCAAGAAAAGCTGATGAAGTCGACTGAGCCCACCTGTCTACTTCTACTGATGGGATGCTCTTCGTCAGGACATAACAAGTCCCATATTTTGAAATGCTGATGTATCGGCCACTGATCGATTTATAACATGGAAGAGACTTTAAAATTTTAATGTCATCCTGAGACGTCAAATGACATAAATTGCAATTGAAGTACATTAAGAGAGCCTCAAAGTCACTTTCTGCTAACTTTTCAGTCCTAAAAGTTGATGTCTGTACCATGTGTTGTATGGCTTTCAGAATGCTTGAAGGATTATCTATATTTGCTGTACATCCTGACAACAAAGGCACTAAAGCGCTGTCTTTGGAGCAAATTTTGTTCAATGCCAGCTGAATACAGCCTGTTTTCATTAAAGCGTGAAAGACTTTATCGCTTTGAGCATTCGGAAAAACAGCTATGTGCATAATGCTGAGGGGCAGCAAAACGTCACACTCTGGCACAACAAGATGATTAGCTGAGACAGTAAACCTTACACCTGGGAGCAAAGTCCAGTCCTTCAAAGTTTCAACAACATCATCAAACTTTGCTTGTGTATCCTCTTGCTCTTCCTTAATATTTATAGACTCACTAATAAAATGCCAAGCATTTTTAAGCCAAGATTCACTTGCGAAGTTTTCCTTCCATTTCATACAATTTCTAGTTTTGTATTCTCTAGGCAACACAGATGATAACAATTCAGCAAAACTTCTGATATCAAAGACTTTCGCTACTTCGCTGCCAAGTAAAATATTGCTGTATCTCAAATACAATGTGTTCATAAAGAGATCCTTGCGAGATGGAATCAGTTCATGGTATGTTGTTAAGAACTTGGGTCGCTTTGAATCAAAAATTTGCAAAACATTGTCAAGAGTAATAAGGAGTGGCAAGCCCTCAATTTGAATTTCGTTTTCTTCTGCGTCTTTAAAACAGTAGTCAACCAGAAGTTTGAGACTATGGAAGAGCTTCAAATTTGTCTGCTGAAGACGACAGGGTAACTTTCCAATGTGGCAATTAGAGTCTGGAAAAGAAAATGTCATCAAAAATAATCGGACATCAGCAGGTGTCACATAGGTGACAGGAATATCTGCATCTACCAAACAGTGGTAAAGATTTGCAGTTTCATCACAGTTATATACCAGATTAAATCCAATTTCTAAGAGTAAATGCTTGAGTCGGTAAACATTTTCAGCCACTGTCTTCCGCGTTGTGATGTTGTATTCCGTATTTTTGAGATGCTGCAATTCATCTTGCAGTAAATTGTCAAAGAATGGCCTGCCTTTGTTCACCGTAGACATGTTAACCCATGTGATGATAACGGCAGAATGCAAATCGGAACCATCAATATTTGGAGCTCGCATAACAGGTAAAAGACGCTTCAAATCTTCGTAAATGCAACTGTAAACTGCTTTCACTAAACAATACCAATCCGGCTGAATATCAAGTCTATTAACTGGAAAAAAGGACAGAAATTTTTTTAAAGTGTCTTTCACAACATGAACAGGTGCGTTTTGCAGCACTGACACCGTAGGATCAGTGCCTGGAAAATACCGTTTCTTCAACTGAATCAGCAATTCAACATACGCCGGTGCTATCAGCGCTGTCATGAGGCTACTATTCCAGTCACTTCTTACTCCAACACCATTATCATCACGCCATAGATTTCTTCTTGCAGAATCCAAAGCAAAGTGTCCATTCACATGAAAAGGTAATCCAGTTTCTAATGATAACGGTAAGAAACAGAATGCTCTGTGGGGTTTTTTGTAATTATGAGTAATGCAAGCTGCTACCCCGCCACGTGGAAAAAGAGTGATGTCCTCATTCTTGTGTGCTGAAACCACACTTTTGGATACCTTTTCCATGGCAGAAAAGCCTGACCTGTTACAAATTAACCAAGTTGTAAGATTCCCTTCAGAGTCTTCAGTATCCATGGTGTAAGTAATCTGTTGCACAGGTATTTCACTCAGCTGCTTTTTTTTGGTTACACTGTCAATTACAGATGCATGGAATTGCTTTCGTTTCAGTCTGTCCCCATCAGTGATTTTGCCTTGTACAGAATACAACACATTCAGTGCTCCTGTTGTTTTTTCTATCTCACAAATAGAAATTTTTTCCATATGGTTCAGAAACATTAAGAGTTCTGCTCCATCTGTACGCAGCTTATCTAAAAGATTTTGGACCATTCTATCTGAGCACGGAACTGAGGAAATTTCTGACACTTTTGCCATTTCTCCATTTCGAAGAGGAAACCTAAACATTGTGCAATTATCCAGTTTAAAGTGATCTCCTAAGTAGAGGTCCAGTACATCCGAGAACTGTGTTCTGAAATCTGCATCTAAATCTCTAAACATGCGGCCAGGACTTGTTGATGTTGAACCTGGTGCGTATCTAGCGTGCGGATCAAAAATACATAGTATATCATTGCCAGATAGGAAAGACGGGCAATCAGTAATGTGATAAACAGAATTGAAACCTATGCCATATTGTCCAGTTTTACAGGGATTTCCTACTTTTGTACCTTTTCCAAGGTTCTGGATTCCTCGAATATCATCTTCTGTAAAAGGCTGATTGTTGTAAACACACAGTGCTGGTCCTTGAAGTGGCGCCCATTTCTCATCAAATATTCTGTCAGCTGGATGCTGTCTAGGATCAAACACAAAACAGATCTCTGTAGCTTTTGCATCATCTGCATTCTGAAGGAGCTCTTTCAGCATTTCTTTTTCTGAAGGGTAGGCATTAAGAATGCTTTTAATTCTACTTGTCAATTTTTCTTTCTGGCCAAATTCCGTTCCAAGGGTAGTAAAACAGATATTGGATGCATATCTTTCTAAAGCTTTATGGCGCTTTGGTATTGCTCCAAGCTTTACTGCAACTTCTCTTGGAATATCACCATGACAATACTTAACAGTGGTGTCTTTAACTTTAATCCATGGGCAGTCATTGTAACACAAAGATTTTGCAGGCAGAAGTGCAAGACGAGTATCAGGTAACAAAATCTCACCATACTTTTTCTCACAGAATTCCTGCTTCTTCTCTCTAATGAGGCCCCATATTCCTTCACTAATTATTCTCCTGCAAAGCTGAAAATGGTCTTCTGTTAGTTGTTTGGTCCCTCTTTCCTGATTTATTAATTCCAGAACTACAGCAAAATCTTCAACTGTAAAAGCCTGTCTTACACCCACACTTTCAAACAGCTCACGGAAGCTATTTTTATATTTATTAGGCAACTGATAGAGATAGGGTGCTGCTTCAAAATTCAAATGAAAAGACACTTTTGTTGGATCTGCATACACATTCTCAACCAGAATAAAACTACTGTTTGTCAGTTGTTCAACGATCATAGCTTTTGTTGATTCATTCTGTGACATTGCTTCATGTAGATACTTGTAACAAGCATTAGTGATATTTTCTTGATATAATGTGATGCCATCAAATGACTTTGCAACTTCTTCTAACTGATTTATGACCAAATTAACAGCTGGTTTCTTCAGTAAACCCAAAAATTCTTTGACAGCTAATGACAAAGCACCACAACCTTTAAAGGAGTGGGAATTTTCATTAAGAATTGGTTGTATTAGGCAAACTATATCTTGATGATCAGCAGTGAAAAGATCAGTTGCTGAAAACATTGCTTCAGGCTGAAAATCACTGCCTTTCCAGTGCAGTGAGAAGCCTGCTGGTTTGCTAAGGAAAGGAAGGAAAGGGATGGTTTGACATTTTGCAGCAAATTCTTTAGCTCGAGTGTCCCTAGATTTTAGTTTTTCATCAATAAGACTCAATATAATACTACTTCTGAGACAAGCTGCGGCATGATCAGTCTTGTTAACTTCAGCTACTGACTCTGCGCGTTCTATCAGATCTTCCCATAAAATATCGTCTTTAGCCATTCCCAACTGAACAAGTTTCACCAAAACAACGGGGTTAAGATAATCCTGAGTGGTGCCATAAGGAAATCTTCCATCTTCAGCATCATATAGCTTTGCAACTCTTCCTTCAGGATGGATCAGTCTTGACGGTGTAACTAATGGATGTCCGTCCAATGAACAGGGAATACATGGAGTAACACGAAGAATTCCTGAGAACTCCTCCACTTTTTCATTGAGAACATAACGCATCAAAGGATCACGCAGCTCTGCGTCAATCTCCTGAACATTAGGGAAAAACACCTCAGAAAAGAACTGTTTCTCAGAGAAAGTGTTTTCCAGTAATATGTATTTGCATCCTGCTTCTTCAAATCCTGTCTTTACCCAGGACGGGAGATCTACAGCACACAGATTTTTGGAACCAGCTTTTTTAAGGTACTTCAGAAAGATCTTAAAGGCTGACGGTCCAACATCTGGTCGTTTCAGTATAGAGTCATCTAAAAACCTTACGTTCTTCATGGAAACCCAAGAGAAACCATCAGAAAACACTTTGATACCTTCTTTGCTTTTCATATGGGCTATGTCTTCGTAAAAACCTTGACAAATAACAGAAAAATCATCGTGAACTGAATCAGGATCTGGCCACACTGCACAGTAACTGTAGTCAACTAGCTCACCATTGATCGCCATGTCACGTAGAACACAAAGTGCTTCTATGTAGGCTTTTACAATAACATGCCTCATGAATACTGTATTCCATCTTCCTTTTGTGTCTGTTTTCCAGATCTCTTTCCGATTTGAAGTAACTGCAAAGCAGCCATTTATATGAAGAGGTAACCCTGTTTTTATTCGTAGAGGTAAATAGCAGAATACTTCACCTATGTTGTTGCAGTTAGGTTTCACAATCCACTTTTGATCCTGGGTTTCAGACAGCAACACTCCTACTCCACCACACGGAACAAGACCTAGTCTTCGTCCACTTTCGTGTAATGAAAACTTCAAAGCATCTCCAGTGTCCATGCAAGAACATATAAGCCACGTTGTTGAATCCACCGTTTTCTGTGGCAATTCATCAGCCGATCTTTTTGTCTGTCCCGATTTAGCCGTTTCAAAGAAAGAAGCTGGATCATCTTCCGTACCTCTGAAAAGTGGAGACTGCAAATCAGCGATCCGCCTAAACACGTGGTGAAACTCTTCTACTACTATCTGTAGGATACACGAGGACTTTGGTGTTTCAGTGGGAAGCTTTTTATTACTGCTGCTGCAGATCTTCATGAGTTTAGCTGCTTCTTTTAAAACACTTACATTTGGTGCAGTCAAGGCTTTGGAAGAACACAGATTTTTTTTGATAGTGACAACATCTTGTGCCACCCCAGGATCATCTGCCTCAATTTTCAAGTATTTCAAAACCATTGAATTTACACTCTGAGCAAATATTATCAGTCTATGACCACAAATGCTAAATTCATCCACAAGAGAGTAAATGTCTGCTGTATTGTAACATGCACTGCTGACTTCACTCACTTTAGCTTCCTGCTGAGTTCTGAAGGACAGCCTGAAAAGCGTTCCTTTGTAGCTGTAAGGAGATTCTACAGTCAGTGGCAGCTGGCAACCAAAGACTCCTATAAACGGCTTAAACTGATTGGGAAATTTTCGCAGCCTTTTCTGTTGTTTACTCCAGTTGATTTTGATCCCAGGGTTAGACTTATCTCTAATATGCTTACTGATATGGTTAACATTTGGATCAAACATAATCATGAACTCCCGGCTCAAAATAATCGGAACATCAGTGATATGATAGACAGAATTGAATCCCAGTCCAAATTTTCCTACTTTGTCAACTTCACTCCTTTTTAAAGACTCTCCTAATCGAGTTATATTTAGGAAATCAGAGTCAGAAAATTCAGAATTATTGAATGACCACAAAGCTGGACCGTGGCACGCTGCCATTCCTGGATCCAGAAGATTCTCTCTTATATCCATATTTCTTCTCATGTCAATCAGGAAATTACATTCCGTTGCATTAGCATCATCAGCATTTTGAAGCAGCTCTTTAAAGATATCTGAAATGGAAGGGTACTCTTCCAAAATGTTTTTAATTCTTACAGTCAGAGGCTCTCTTTGTCCAGATTGCTCAAATCCCATATTTTCTGGATTAATCAGTCTTGTGCTAAGGCATGGGACATTTAGCCACTCAGCAGTTTTCATTGGTATGTCTTCATGCACCAAAATTATTGGCTCAACAGAATCTTCAAGCAAATCATTTAAGTCATCAACTTTGATATCACAATAGCAGCACTCATGAATGGGCCTCATTGCCAGTTTATAGGGAAGTTTGCCACTGTACAGTGGCATGGGTGTATGCAGACTTGCAGGAATTTGATTGCTGTACAACCACCTTATGATGCTCAACATAATGTGAAGATTCTGTTTACTCTCTTGTTCCGACAGAGACTGCTCACTTTTTAGATATATTTTCTGAATGACCATAGAAACGTGGTCTGGTGTTAACTGCTCAATTGAACCACAACATTTAAACAACTGGTGAAACTTCGCCATAGTTTTTGGCACATAATGTAGGTACGGTTGGAGATCAAGATCAGGTACTGACTTTATTACTGCTTGTGTGAGGGAACAAAATGTTTTACCTGTCCAAACCCAGGGAAATTTCAGGGCTTTAAAAGCTTCTTTGCCTTCTTCTAGATGATCATGCATAAATCCATAAATCTCAAGCAAGATATGCTGAAATTGATAATAGTCCTCATCACTGAAGGTTTTAGAACTGTGCCAGTCAACCACCACCTTGAAATGTTTTAAGACTGCTTTTATGCTGGGCTTGGTGGAGATACCAAGTGCTTTTTCTATATCCAACAGCACATTTTCCACAAGAGGAACTGAGGAACCAACTAAAATTGCATGAGAAATATCACACATTTCTGGTGGTGAACACAGATTACAATGATCTCCTTTCCAAACTAAGGATCCTGGATAATTTGGAGGTCTTTCCTTACATGCAGGAATCCATTTTATTTTTTTCAGCACAGCTTTTGTTTCAGGTGAGTCAAGCAGCGTATGGTTTTTGTTCAAAATCATCAAAAGAGTTCGAGCTTTTCTTAAGAGTCGATCATGACTGGTGTTAGAGTTAGCATGCAAACTTTCGATTTTATTTGCCACTCTCGTAATATCACTTTCCTCAAGACTGGCCTCATTTTTTAAGCCTATTTGTCTCAAAGAATGAAGAATATCTGAAGATGTGAAAATAACAGGGGGAAAGCAAATTTCCTCCTCACCGTAAAACAAATTTTGCAGAAATTCCACCTCAGGATCAAAGAGTTCACTTGCTGACATTATCTTTTCCTGTGAAATCTTAATAAACTTTAGCGATGTCAGCCAATCTATAACATCTGTATTCTCATTTTTCAGAAAGGTCAGATTTTCAAGAACCCATTGCATTATCTGTGTTGTTTCATCGTATGAATAAAAATCACTTCTTATATCCTGTAAAATAAACTTCAAGCAATCTGTGCTCTTTAGCTGTTCTATTTTCAGGAGATTAGCTAAGCGAATAGTAGCTTCATCACTGCTGTCAATTATTGGAATAGAAAATCTGAGACCAGGGGGAATTTTGGCAGTGTGGTGTAATACCTTACTACCTTTTAGCCCAGTAAAAACAGGGACACTATCACCAGATGATTTTTCAATTTTTTTAAATATCAGCAATTCCTGAATAATAATTCTCTCTTTTTCACTTGCGTCAGTTAAACTAGCTAAGAATGTCCTAAGAGCATCTTTATGTGTTGATGGAAATGATGCAACCTGACTGCATAGTTTCTGTAAGGACATTTTTTCCATTATTTGTAAAACAGCACTTGGTAGTGGTGGATGCACGTATTTTTTTATAAGTGGATGTTGGATAGACATATCCAGCTTCTTAAGTACAACTCCACCAACTTTCTGAATAATATCAGCCAAATATTCCGGGAGCTGAGTCTCAGATTCATCTTCCAGAATGATAGGTGATGGATTCCTAAATCTAACCAGTTCCACTGACGTTTGGTTTTCCTCCAGCAGTGTCTTGGGGATAAGCGGCATGTCATCAAACACACTCAAGTCATCAGAAAAATGTATATATAGGTTCTTCCAGACCATCTTAAGCCATGAAACTGAGGGGTGATTTTTGTCTTCCAAACCTGGATACCACTGTACCACCATGTCTCTGCCAGGCCACGTGCTATTCATAACTTCTTTAATCAGCCGGGCAAATCTTTCTGGGTTCAGAAGCTGCAGTTGAGTGCATGGCCTTCCTGAAATTATAGCAAAAGGGCAAAGCCATGAAAATCACAGAGCAGAGTTACACAATAAAGTGCTTTTGATTGTTGGGGGGTAAAGAAAAAGGAGGGAAAAACAAAAAAACTAACTTGTGCCCTGCTTTTTCTTTTTGTAGAAAAAACTGTTTGTTAAATAGAACTGCACATACCAGCTCCCCTTGCTTTTAGAAGTTAATTAAAAGCAAATACATTCCTTATTAGTATAAAAATTAAAAATTGAAAATTATCAGTATGTTATCACATTTGTTAGTTTGACACAAGAGTTCTCAGGCATACGTAGCAACTACGGATTTAATCAAAGTAGATGCTTCGAACGTATTTTTTTGTTTGGTTGATTCTTTATACTACTTATTTGCCTAGTGGTAAATAAGAATTAATCCATTATTTGTTTGTCTATAATTGCAAAGATTCAAATAGATTTGAAAGATTACTTATTAGCTATAGCAAAGAGCAGGTCAGGTACAGATTATTATACACTAAAACTGACAAGCAACAAAACTCAGTTTTGCAAGGACTGCGGAAACTAAGTTCAGATGTATATTTTATTCTTATTTTGAAAGACTTCACTAAAAGAAATATATGTTAACATTCATGTCTTAACTATCCTTAGACAGCTTATACTGAAAAACTGCAGAATGTCTGAGGGTAAGAAAATAGTACAGAATATAAAAATATCACTATCTCCCAACGACATCAAAAACAATGACAGAAATGGAAGCAAGACATCTATTTGAATTTCAGATCTTTCTTCCATCTAGACAACACTGCCATTTCTTTAAGAGCAATAGTGCAATTAAAGATACTATCTGCTGTCCCTGCTCTGCTGAAAATCAGTAGTAACACATCCTTCAGAAAAATAATTTTTTGTTTCACTTCATGCCTACAGAGCTATGCATTCTGTTAGTTCTATTGAACAGAAAACACAAGTAAACACAGCAGCCTTGTGAAAGTGAGAAATACTTGCACCAGTGGGCCAGCAAGGTAAGAATCTGCTTAAAAGCTAAGCTTAAATCCCATTACTTGAGCACAGAACTTTAGAAACACTGTTTTAAGAGTCTATACATGTGATGTTCAAATACTGGAAATCTTTCTGTGGCATGGGAATTTATTAAAAAAATATATTTAAAAAACCACTGAAAATATTGATCGTTTCTGTGTAACATAAATACGAGGTTTCTTTATCGATATGCATTTTCCCCTCAACTGTATTTAGAACTCTTCATAATTGTCTTTTCTAGCTATCTTTTGGCAGCTCTATTTGTCAAGTTTTGTTTACAAGAAGGCTGGGGTAATGAGAATAGCTAATCACCAAATTAACACAAATATCAAGCTTCAATCCAAACCAGTACATCTTCAGTTAACAGCCATACCTGAAAATCCCCAG
The DNA here is from genome assembly GCF_009769465.1 of Tauraco erythrolophus. Lineage (NCBI taxonomy): Eukaryota > Metazoa > Chordata > Aves > Musophagiformes > Musophagidae > Tauraco > Tauraco erythrolophus. The sequence goes on along the minus strand of NC_141465.1, from coordinate 115,401,345 downwards.
AGAAGCTGTTGGGCTAGAATATAACCAAATCCATTTTTAGAAAACATCTCACGAGTTACACATTAACACACTAAATATAGAAACAGTTATGAACTAGAAAAATACAGTACACATTTTAGGAAAGAAAAAATAAGATCTGGTTGTCTTTGTACAACACAACTAAAAAAACAATTGCATCCCATTTTCCCAAAGAAATAATACAAGAAAGCTTCCGTTTCTGCAACTGTATCAGGAATCTCTCTGATGTAATTTCTACAGTTAAAGTAAAATTCTTGACAGGTAAGGTTTCAAAACCTGCCCAAAATCCCTCTAATACTTACTATTTATAATAACATAAAACTTCAATGGTACTGCAGTTGTACAATTATGCAAAATCTTAGAATGAAGAATAATTGAAGAGGAGGCAGAATGAAAAGTTGGCCACTGCAATCTTGCAAATGATTATCTAGAAGTCCTTAGGCATTTCTAGAAGATTTAGAAGAGTTACACTTCTCACGTTCATTTACAAAAATATGTTCTTCTAGTCAACGAAAGGCATACTACCAACCAAGAACAAGTCTCTAGAAAAACTTCTAGAAAAAAGAAACTGCCAGAGGAAGAAGAGAGACAGAAGCAAGACCTTAAGTATTTGTGACCAAATATCTTCCCAGGAACTAAACAGACTAGACAGACTTTGTTGCAACTCAGACACCGAGCATGGAAATGAAGGAATGTCCTAGAAGAACTCAGCAAAGGATTGCTCTATGAATATGTAAGGGGTTACTTTTTTATTTTAGTCATGTAATAATGTTTAAAATGTATTCAAGCATACAATCTGTCAAACTGGTATTTTGTTTTGGTTGTTTTGCTCTGTTTTTTAATTTAAGCATGATTGTGGACTGCTTTGTGACATTCACTTAAAGGAAATTGTCTAGAACAATACATCTTAAAAGTCAATTTAAGACATCATCACAAAGAACTGGCATTTTTTAAAGCTAACATTCCTATCTTCCATACAGTTTTTCATCCATCTAATTTCACTGTGGCTGTCTTGATCCCTACATATTTCTGTTCTTTTAAAGTCTCAGCAATTACTACTAGAGTAAACAATAGTTCTTTATGGTTCTATCCCAGATTAAGAATATTCACTGTTTAGATACACAATCTAAAGTAACCACTACTTTCAACAGTTTATAGTCTGTATTAAAACAAAACAAAATAAATTACAGACAGTACTGGGGAAAATTAACAGTAAAAAAAATAACATATTTTACTGAAACAATAGACACAACACCCATCATATAATATGACCATAAGGCTTTGACAATTCTGCTTTTTAGCACTAAGTTTGTCTTTATAGTAGTTTCAGACTTGTTGTTCTTCATATTCAATGAAAGTCCCAGCACTGATTTCACATCTTCTATACAATTTATATTATTTTAAATATTTACACTGTGTACTCTGTGCAATAAGTCACTCCCAATTCTTTCAATCTTTTCATAGATGCTTTGCCATACTTTAAAAATTTACCATCTTAATCTCAGAATTATCTTATTTTTCTATTATTTTTGATAATGATGTAATGATCAAACCACGGAGAGAGGAGTACGTTTCCAATGGAACAGGAAGAATAATAAACAGAAAACATATAAAGGACTGAAGGGGAAAAAGGTCAGAATACAGACTGAAGAAATAGAGATTGTGACTGAATGACTGAAGACCGTGATAAAAACTATCAAGAAACGCAAATCACCACAATGATTTATAGTATTCTATGTCTGGTTCTAATGTCTTCAGTCTAAAATAGAACTCTGACAAATTGCGCAATTTAAAAAAAGGGAGAGACAAGGATCTTTTTCTGAAAAGTACATTTTCTAGACACTGGAGGATGAAATAGCTCACCATATACTCATACTATTTAACAATAAGCTGAAGAGTGACGTGTTTACATAAAAAGACTTCTGAGACTGACTTCAAATTTACCAATCAAATGCATAATGAATGCAAGGGTAGAAAGGTAAATATAGACAAACTCTAGGAGAAAAAGAGGCAAAAAATTTACTTGTGAAGGTGGTTAAACATAGAAGCCTCTTATCTACAGATGCAGCAAATTTCTTCACCAATTCTTCTGATCAAGACTGGAAGTATTTCAGTAGGTCCACATTGACACAACCATAAGATATGAATTAAGACTCAGAGAACACAATGAAATTATATGGTCTACAGCATGCTTGAGGCTAGATGCTTAAGCTAGTTTCATCTGTTTTTTTTTTAAAAATGCACTGATGTGATCACTTGTGATTGTGAGATAAGAGATGATCCACAAGACCAAAACCATGACATAGCTATTGCATATGCAGACACTAAAACCACAAAATAGAATTCAGACCGTCTTAAGTGGAAGAATACTATTTGCACAAAATTACTGAACCTTGAATGCATGCTTTCCTAAGTGAGTATCTATTCTTTTATTGTAAATTTTCATCCTTCTTCTCTTGCCTTTATCTTTTTGTTCATTTATAATTTTCATTTGCTTCATTTCCAATTCAAACAACAGTCTACTGTATCTTAAATATTTTTTTAGATGACCAACTTATTTACATGAACTCAATTTCAAAAAAACATTGCTTTAAACTCGGGTTTAGAACTAGTCTGTTCGACAATTAGCAATCTGTTTCACTATATGAGAATACAAAAGACACATTACCTCGGCTTTTGGCAGCTTCTTTCAAAGCATCTAGAACCTCTGGCTTCAGGTCATCAGAAAGTAACCTTCCTTCCAGGCCAGGAAAGAGTGATCTAAGCACAGACAAAAAAAAACCAAAACACACTTTAGCAAAGCATCTACTTTATTTATGTTGCTGCACAGAAATTACCAGCACAGTAATCATCAGGGTAAGACAGTCACATGCAAAGTAATCACTGACATATGCAGAATTAGGCTTTCAAGCAGGACTTTTCTTGTAAATGAGTAAATCATCCGTTTAGAAGCAGAGATAGTAAGAAACTAATTTTTCCAACTACTCTTCTTTTCAAAGCAGGTCTAAGCAAGTTTTCTTTCGATAGAAAAACTGCGATTAGAAAACTATTTTCATCTATTTGTATTCTAATTAAAAAGAAAAGGTTAAATAGCACCTACTATTCTATGTCTCTTAAAGATAGTATTTGAAAGCATACAAAAACACAACATGTAATTGCAGGACTTCACAGATCTGTGGATTCCAAAAGATCTGCAGGCAATTGTTAAGATTGTGATAGCCAAGAATCAGTCTCATCCTGCCCTTTCCTCCCCTTCCTTTATGTTAGCACTTAAAACTAAATTGCTTTTAGGTCTTTGGTTTTCCTGAAATAAAAAATTACTATCCAGTTTAACTCTGACGGCAGACATGTCAGTTATACATAAACCAACACAGAATCTTTCTTGTTCTTCCACAGGTGTTAACAGAAACAAATCCATAAGAGTTTATTTCAGCTTTTTAAGCAGGCTCCAAATTTGAATACGCAAAGAGCCAAACTCTTCAGTTGAACGTGTTTCAAGACATCTAGTATAAGTGACTTATCATATTTATAACATTAGAATAATTACTCCAGGCAAGAACAGAGGCAAATAAAGCATTACTATTTTAAATTTCTGTATTATCATAGCTAAGAAGTAGATTTATGCCTGGTATAACATGCTTTTGTACCTGTTTTACAAGACTAACCAAACTAAGTCCATTAGCAACAGAACACAAACTGAGAAAGATATAGCGGTATCATTAAATTCCAAAAAAATGTATCTCATGACTAGTCTGAAGCAGGGCTGGAATTTGTTACATCTCATCATGGGACTGTTTTCTGTATTAGTATACTAGCTTAACTTCTAAAAGGAGAAACAAAGTGAAAGAATAGCACAAGATAAATTGTCTCACAACAGGGGCCAGAGAAATTTTATTATTATATTTTTTTGAAGACAACACTAGAATCCCAGGCTCTGAGTACTGTTAATCTCCTGATGAATAACCTGAATTTTCCAGAACAAGAAAGATTATGGTTTTAGAATATAATATAAAAAGAAACACAGTGGACTTGAAAAAAGCAAACTCCTCTCAAGCAACATGGGAAGACCAGTTACCTGCATCCAACTGCTTTTCCTGAAGATATGTGACACCCTCCACTACACCAGGTTGCCCAAAGCCTCGTCCAACATATTCAAACCACAAATAAGGACACCCTGGAAGTGTGGAAGGCCAGGTTGGACAAGGCTTTGGGCAACCTGGTGCAGTGGAGGGTGCCCCTGCCCATGGCAGGGGGGTTGGAACTAGATGATCTTTTTTGTCCCTTCCAACCCAAACCATTCTATGATTCTATGACCTTACTTAGAGCACTTTTTACCTCAATAATATCTATATTGGCACACTCCAACCCACCTCTACTTCCCTTATAAGCAGTCCATAGGGCAGTAAAAGCAGCAAAGCACATGCCAAGTGACACATTCTCTCAAGTTGAGAATCTGAAAATTAGTGAAACTCTGAGGGAAAGGGTGTTTGTGAATATACATACGGATAACACTTCATGAGGAGGAACAACTACAGGTAAGACATCTGGTGTGTCTGAGTGACTTCTAGCAGTATCTCTTAAGAGATTACTTGGACAAGGGTCCAGATTTAACATGCATAATCCAGTACAGACATAAAAAGCAGTTGTCATGCCTGCTCCCCAGTGACCCCAAGGTCACTTATTATTCCAGCTAGCCTGCTCTTTCCTATCTCCTCCCCAGTGTCAAGTGCAAGCTTTTTTGGCAGATGAAAGGTCAACCTAATTGGAACATGGACACCGCTGGGAAATTACCAAGGAAAAAGAAATAATTGGAGAGGAGCTGGAAAGAACAAAGAGCAGATGCAGAAGACAAGCCCACTTCCTTCCACTGTAGTATCTGCTTCCTTCCTAAAACCAGTGTTTAGTACTAAGACTTTTGCTGAAAATAAGAGCGTTATGTTAAAAAGTCTGAAGTAATCTCAAGCTTTAAGTCTAATAAAAGCTCTTATCATTACCTAATTTAACGTACTTCCTAGTATGCATGTTTCTAACCTCCTCCTATTTATAATTCTCAGCAGCAAGTTAATTTGAAATATATCCTAAAGCATTCCCCTAAGGCCTAGATCACATGATTCTTTGTAAAATCATAATGCCAAGTAGCTGCCAAACTTTTCAAATGAGACATATGCACACAAACATGTACATATTATATACAGAAAAATGAGTTCTATCTATGCATTATTTCATTACACTACAGGCAGCTGCACATCATCTTGTTTGCTGATAAGCAAATGACAGTCTGAAGCTGTTTTAGCATTTAAACTAAAAGAAAGTACTTAATATTTTAAGTATACCTGGGATATTCTTCTGAGGTTATGTAAACTACATCCTGTTCTGACACAGATGAAGAAAAAGAAATAAAATTTCCGTTCTGTAATGGCAAAAGCTCCAATCCAATCAGTTCGCTGTAGACTCCATCAGAAAGCACAAATTCTAAAAGATGAAGCTTTTCTTCAGTAGGTCCACCATGTCCAGATTTTCTTAGTACTTGCCGTACTACAGCAGGAGTCACTTTCTTCACAGCTTTAGCAGCAGAAATAGTAAGATGCACTGCACTAGCAATATTTGCTGGTACCTTGGCAATCTGCTTCCCTGAATTCCGGAGGTAGTTGAGAACAGACTGTGTGTACTCCAAACTCTCATCCATTTCAGAAAAGTGCACCTGTTCCACCTTTATCCACTGATTACTCATTGAGTAAATAACTGTATGCTGGAGCAGCTCTTTAAAGAGAGGTACTACAATTGGTTTCCAAGGTACTCTGATTTTGTTCTCATCAGGCCACAACCTATAAATTCTTTCAGCTGACAACGGAAAATCTGAATTCTTCTCAGTCTCCATTCGTTTGATAGCTTCCAAAATAAGGGTGGTATATGCCTTTGGCACTATATTCACCACAAGAAGATCATTCCACAAAGCTGCTGGATCTCTCCATTGATCCAGCTCTCGCCATTTGATACTCCTCCTATTGTCTGTGAGACCAAAGAAACCACTAACATGAACTGGGAGTCCAGTTTTGCTTTCTTCACCCGGAGGCAAAGGCAGAAAACAAAACGCTCTTCCTGAAAAATCTGCTACAGCTCCTTTTTCTTCCCCATTAGATGATAAAGACATGGCTATTCCAATAGTAGGAACAAATTTCAAGTCATCAGCTAAACAATCCAGTTCAGTACACATTCCTCGACCGCCTACACAATTACATACTAACCAAGATGTTTTCTGTGCGTCCTTAACGCTCTCATCTTCTACAACTATATTGACATGGTATGTCACACATGTTATACTATTGCTTGGAACTCCCTTACAATACTGATTTATTGCAGTTCCTAAGATTTTGATAGAATTGGGTCTTTCATGTTTCAAGGCCTTGTTCTCACTAGCGGTTACTCTAAAAATCAGCCTCTCAGTTCCATCAGCTTCCCTAACATGCAATGAAACATCCTGAACACTCTTCAAAAAGAGCAATACTGTGTCTGCATCGGCTCTGAAGGATTCAAACAGCTCCAAAACCTTCTGTTTGTCATAGACATTGCTGCTCAGCTGGGAAGGCTGCAGACGAAGCGGGAAACGAAAAAAGGTACCAGGAAAGTTTCCATTCTTAAAGGTTTCCTTAGTGCTGCCAAATACACCAATGAATGGTGCAAACTGGTCTGTAAGTTCATTGATTTCCTTGCTATCTTCTTTTAGATTCCAACACTGGCCCGATTCATGAGGTCCAAAAAGGGTTTGATGGGGATCAAGCATTCCAATCTGATCACCACTGAAAATACTAGGCACATCTGTATACACAAAAAACAAGTATTAACAATCCTGAAACAACACACTTTTCAAATACAGTCTTAAGGAACAAATTTTAAAAGGGCAAGAAAAACAAATGCTATAAAACTGCAATGAACCTAGTACAATTCTGAAAACTTATAATTCAGTGCCTACTGACAGTCAGTCAATAACAGCAAGTCAGTCAGCCGCTGAAGGGAACTGCTCCGGAGCTGGCCCGACCCACTACGGAGCTGCGGGTCTTGGCGCCCAGTGGCTTTTCCTGAAGCAGGGAAACACCAGTGGAGTGAAGGGACACCCCAGGAACCGGCAGCTCTTGCAGGAGGCACTGACATTGCCAGAGCAATGGCAGCCACCCCCACACCTACAAAGAGCAGCCCAGGGAGTGTGAACGACCAGGAGCTGCCAACAGAGCGGGCAAACAGGGCATGGCACATCAGCCAGGGCGTGGCATGGCAGTGTGCGCAGCACTTCATGCAGAAGGGCTCACAGGAAGGGCACAGTCACCCTGCCCAGCTCAAGATGTGAGTGTAGTTGGGGGCCACCGCTTTATCAGAAGAAGCTTAGCTATGGTATCCAACTGGCAGAAGGCTAAGTCCTCTGCACCCGGCAGAAGGGATGTGGCAACGCAGACAGAGCTCCCACGAAAACACACAGCTGTCCAGGTCTCAGGCTACAGGGAGTGCCAGAGCCTTTCAGTGGTACGGGACAGCAGTGGTGAGAACAGCTGTGAGGTGTGAGCAGGTGGACCATCTGCTCAGCGTGGTGGCAGAGCTGCGAGAGGAAGAAGGAAGGTTAAGGAACATCAGAGAGTCTGAGAAAGAGACTGGTGGTGTCATGCTCTGCCCTCCTGAGACAGAAACAGGAACAGCCACCATAAAAAAAAAAAAAAAAAAAAAATCAAGGTCAAGGGGATCCTGTATCCTCCTCCCATGAGGCTGAAGGCAGTAGCTTAAAGGAAAGGCGTGAATGGAGGTAAGTCTGTGCTCAGGGTGGCAGGCGAACCCCCTCCTTGCCCATGTCGCCTTCCCAGGTGCCTCTGCACAACAGGTATGAGGCTCTGAATGCAGAAGGCCCGTCGATGGATGATGTGGATGACGGTCCATCTACGCCAGAGGTGTTGTCAAGAGTCAGAAAGGCCTACCCCCCATAGCATGACCACCTCCGCGAGGAAAACCAGATGGGTTATAGTCATACCTGAGTCCCTTCTGAGGGGAACAGAGGGTCCGATATGCTGGAGAGATCCTCCGCTTAGGTAAGTCTGCTGCCTCCCTGGGGCCGGGTTAAGGACATGGCTAGGAAACTTCCTAGCCTGGTATGGCCCTCAGACTATTACCCATTACTGCTCTTCCATGTGGGTGGTGATGAAGCCACACGTAGTCCAAGGGCAAGCAAAAGAGACTTCTGAAGAGCAGCAGAGAGGAATTCCAGACACTCCAGCCAGTAAGTCAGATTCACTGGGGGCTTAACTTAAATGCCTCTATGCAAACACACGTAGCATGGGGAATAAACAAGAGGAGTTAGGTGTGTGCGTGCCTGCAAAGTTATGATCTTATTGGCATCAGTGAGATGTGGTGGGATGAATCCTATGACTGGAGTGTCAGAATGGAAGGATACAGGCTCTTTAGGAAGGATAGGCAGGGGAGACGAGGAGGGGCTGTCGTCCTCTATGTCAAAGACCAGCTGGAATGTGTGGAGGTCCACCTGGGGATGGATGAGGAGCTGACTGGGAGCTTTTGGGTCAGGATTAAAGGGAGGGCAGAGACAGATAACATTGCAGTGGGGTCTGCTACAGGCCACATGACCAGGAAGACCAAGCAGATAAGGCCCTCTACAGACAGGAGCAGCCTCACGTTCACGAGCCCTGGTCCTCATGGGGGACTTGAACCACCCTGATAACTGTTGGAGAGACAACACAGCAGGGCATAGACAACTGAGGAGGTTCCTGGAATGTGTTGATGATAACTTCCTTCTCCAAGTGACAGACGAGCCAATGAGTGGAGGTGCTATGCTGCATCTTGTTCTCACCAACAAGGAGGGGCTGGTGGGAATGTGAAGCTCAAGGGCAGCCTTGGCTGTAGTGACCACGAAATGGAGTTCAAGATCCTCAGGCTGGTGAGGAGGGAGGACAGCAAGCTCACTACCCTGGATTTCAGGAGAGCAGACTTCGGCCTCTTCAGGGATCTGCTTGTAGAGTACGATGGGATGAAGCCCTGGAGGGAAGAGGAGCCCAAGAAAGCTGGGTAATATACAAGAATCGCCTCTTCCAAACTCAGAAGCAGTGCATCTCAACAAAGAGGAAGCCAGGCAGGAACACCAGGAGGCCTGCATGGATGAACAAGGAGCTCCTGGACAAACTCGGACACAAAAAGAAGGCCTAGAGAGAGTGGAAGCAAGGACAGGTAGCCTGGGAAGAATACAGAGCGATTGTATGAGACACCAGAGATAAGGTTAGGAAAGCTAAAGCCCCAATACAATTACATCTGGCCAAGGACATCAAGGACAACAAGAAACGCTTCTACAGGTATGTCAGTGATAAAAGGAGCACTAGAGAAAATGTGGGTCGTCTCCAGAAGGAAACAGGAGACCTGGTTATCAGGATATGGAGAAGGCTGAGGTACTCAATGACTTTTTTGCCTCAGTCTTCACTGGCAAGAGCTCCACAAGTCACAGAAGGCAAAGGCAGGGACTGGGAGAATGAAGAACCACCCACTGTAGGAGAAGATCAGGTTCAAATTAATCTAAGGAACCTGATGGTGCACAAGTCCATGGGACCTGATGAGATGCATCTGCAGGTCCTGAGGGAACTGGCAGATGAAATTGCAAAGCCACTATCCATCGTATCCGAGAAGTCGTGGCAGTCCGGTGAAGTTCCCACTGACTGGAAAAGGGGAAACATAGCCCCCATCTTTAAAAAGGGAAAAAAAGTAGAGCCAGGGAGCTACAGGCCAGTCAGTCTCACCTCTGTGCCCGGCAAGATCCATGGAGCAGATCCTCCTGGTGACTATGCTAAGGCACATGGAGAAAAAGGAGGTGATTGGTGACAGCCAACATGGCTTCACTAAGGGCAAATCCTGCCTGACTAATTTGGTGGCCTTCTGTGATGAGGTTACAGCATTGATGGATAGGGGAAGAGCAACTGGCATCATCTACCTGGACTTATCCAAAGCATTTGATACTGTCCCACACAACATCCTTGTCTCTAAATTGAAGAGATCTGGATGTGATGGATGGACCACTCAGTGGATAAGGAATTGACTGGATAGCCACACTCAGAGTTGCAATCAATGGCTCGATGTCCAAGCGGAGGCCAGTGACAAGTGGTGTTCCTCAAGGGTCAGTACTGGGGCCAGTGCTATTTAACATCTTTGTTGGAGACATGGACAATGTGATCGAGTGCACCCTCAGCAAGTTTGCTGACGACACCAAGTTGTGTGGTGTGGTTGACACATTGGAGGGAAGGGATGCCATCCAGAGGGACCTTGACAGGCTTGAGAGGTGGGCCTGTGAGAACCTCATGAAGTTCAGCAAGGCCAAGCGCAAGGTCCTGTACATGAGTCCAGCCAATCCCAAACATGGATACAGGCTGGGTGGAATATGGATCGAGAGCAGTCCTGAGGAGAAGGACTTGGGGGTGTTAGTCGATGAGAAGCTCAACATGAAGTGGCAATGTGCTCTGGCAGCCCAGAAAGCCAATCGTATCCTGTGCTGCATCCAAAGAAGTGTGCCTAGCAGGTCGAGGGAGGTGATTCTGCCCCTCTACTCTGCTCTCATGAGACCCCACCTGGAATACTGCATTCAGCTCTGGAGTCCCCAACATAAGAAGGATACGGAACTGTTGGAGCGGGTCCAGAGGAGGGTTATAAAGAAGATCAAAGGGCTGGAGCACCTCTCCTATGAAGACAGGCTGAGGGATTGGACGGTGTCCAGCCTGGAAAGAGAAGGCTCCAGGGAGACCTTCTCGCAGTCTTCCAGTACTTAAAGGGGGCCTACAAGAAAGCTGGAGAAGCGTTTTTGCAAGGGTGTGTAGACATAGGACAAGGGGCAATTGCTTTAAACTGAAAGAGGGTAGATTTAGATGGATATAAGGAAGAAATTCTTCACCCTGAGGGTGGTGAGGCACTCAAACAGGTTGTTCTGAGAAATTGTGGATGCCCCCTTCCTGGAAGTGTTCAGGGCCAGGTTGGATAAGGCTTTGAGCAACCCTGTGGCAGAGGCATTGGAACTATATGATCTTTAAGGTCCCTTGCAACCCAAAGCATTCTATGATTCTATGAGTCTATGACAGGAAGAAACAAGCACATTCCTATTCTGCAATTAAATACAGAAATAGTCATTCAACTATTTGAATTTTAGCAAACAGTGAGCAACAAAATGCATAATTTTTTCTAACTCTACACTTATATCTTTCCAGTATTTTCTGGAAAAAAATTAATTTACTAAACAGGTATTCTATTACATTCATACTTTGCAGATCTTGAAGGCTTGCCAACAGTAATTTTGTACATTTAAAAGCATAAATTCCCAGAATTATCCATCTACTGAATGTATTAACTAAGCTTTTATTCATGATCTACTAGATAAAATAGTGTGAAAAAACATCCTGTTTCTTACAAACTCACTTCACAAGTCAAAAACTATTTCAGCAAAAATTTGCCTCTTATCCTGTACTGTCATAATTACTATGTAGACTGTAATCACTATTTACCTTATATGCTGCTTCTGTACAGCAGTAAAACATTTTGCCAGAACAACAGATTTCAAGACTGAATATTAGCAGCCAGTGAAAGAGTTTGTACTCTCTCTCTCAAATGTAAATTTGCATATATCTCTATTATGGAATATCCTTTCTAGCATGAAATAAAATCACTGCTTATTACGTAAAGAACCTGCATAAAAGTTTCAGTCTACTCTAAACTTTTACATTTCTACTTGCATATCTGCCCTATATTATGGGCCTCTATAACATGAACAGCAGTGCATAACTGAAATAACAGTGTAAAGGAATGTTCATTTCAACATAAGGGACTAAGTACATAATGATGTTACTAGAAAAACAAACCTCCTCCAAAAAACCTTCAAAATCCAAAAGATACCTTACAGAGTTTTAGAAAAACCTGAACACTTCTTAAGGAAACTTAGCCATGGATCTAATTTAAAAATGTACTATAGAGAAAATATTAAGTGTTAGATGAATATCTAAAATAATTAAACATTTTAAAACTTCAACATTTTTATTTTAAAATTTCTACTGAGAATACCTGTTATATGATAAACTGAATTAAAGCCAATTCCAAATCTTCCAACTTTCAGGGGATCATCTTTCTTCCTGCTTCTTGCTATTTCCTGTATACCATGCCAGTCCTCAGGGGTGAAAATCGCATCATTGTATGCATAAAATGCTGGTCCTATAATAAATAGGCAAGTATTAAAAGGACAACAGAATAAAACTATTTACTGTTAAAAAATTTCTAGGAAATGAACTTGCAGAACTGAGAAGGTACTTCTTTAAAGTATGCATGTGCAAATTTAATGGCGAAGCTATGACTCGAGCTGACATCAAATTATGCTTGGCGATGAAAGGGACGTATAGAGTAGCAGCAAAAACAGAAGCAAGAAGATGGATTTACCTACGCATATGGCACTTAGATTTATATTCTAATGTGGTATCTAGTTCTGGTTTCCATGTTTTAAAAGAATGATTCTGAAGAACTGAACAGAAAGCACAAAACAACAAAACTTTTGAAGAAAGTGTCCTGCAGCACAAGGCTTAAACTCAATCTGTTCAGTCTATCAAAAAGATGTTTGAAAGATGTAATAATCACAGTCTATTAATACCTCCACTGGAAGGGAATACATGGGAAGATGTAACAATAACCTGTGTCTAGAAAGTAAGACAGACAAATTCAAATTAGAAGGCATAATGACACTGATTAACTACCGAAAAAAGCTAGAACAAGAAGTAGTGGATCATTTATCACTGAAATCTTCAAATCACAACTGAATGCCTTTTGGGATGATTATGCAAACTAATTTGTTTGATAAATACATAACTGACCTCTATCCCAAAAAGTCATATTGGATGATGTAAAAACCTTTGCATGCAGTGAAGTTTGGTATAAGGGTGAGAGAATAAGAGCTGGGGAAGAAAACAGGTCGCGCTGAAATGTAAGGGGCTAGGGTCATCTTTACATTAAGAACTGGAGATAGCTCTCAAAAGTTAGAGGTTAATATGTAAAAAGTCTGATCATGATTGTCTAATACCTCAAGCATTCTTTTATCCTAGGTCTTAATTATTTAATCTTGTTTATTTGCCCTACTAAAAGTCCTTTCTTGTATTTTGGGATACAGGAACCCAGGGAAATAAACAACAGGATACACAGTCACCCTGGGAGAAGGAACTTAGTCTTCATGTTCTGCTTTATTCTTTCTCAAACAACATTAACTGGAAGCAGTTGGAAGGCTGCTACTGACAACCTGCAAGAAGACAGTGTAAGGCCTTCAATACTCAACACTGGCTTTGGAAAAGAATTACCAATATTAGAACGCAGATAAGAGATGCATCTAGTAAGGTGGAAGTTGCAATGGAGTCATTCCTACACGGTCATCTCCATACAGCAAGGAGAAAAACACAGAACCACATGCGTGTTGAAAAATAGTGGCCAAAATTAATAGAAATTATATTTACCCTGATATTGTGCCATGTCCTTTGACCATAGGGTTTCTGTTCCATATTGAGTTTCGTCATATAAAAACCTAACCTCTGTGGCACCAGCATCTTCTGCATTCTGTATCAGTTCCTGAGACACAAAAAAACAAAACCAAAGTATAATGCAGTAACGCTGTATAGATTCTAGCAATGGCTCTCCCATGTAAACAGTAGAAGACAATAAGCAATTGTCTCAAGTGTAATTATTTTCATATTTTTCAAGCAAAATCATTTTATCCAGTTTACCTCAATGAAAACAGACATCATTATAAAAGGAATATTCAGACAAATACTACAAAAGTGATTTGAATTTGGAACTCAAATGCCACGCACAAGTGGTATCTATGAAGCTTAGAAATAAGCTACTAATCTCTTACTAATACAACTATTTCATCCAAAATCAGAGTTATACAAGTATTGAAACAATGCAAAGAAGAAAAACATATTTAAAAAATAAAAATAAAAAATAATCAAAGTTTACTGTTAAGCCCACGCAACAGCTGGAAAACAACAGTGACGCAAGTCATAAAACAGCCCAGGATACGGTTGGCTTTCTGGGCTGCCAGTGCACATTGCCGGCTCATGTTGAGCTTCTCATCCACCAGCACTCCCAAGTCCTTTCCTCAGGGATGCTCTCAATCCATTCTCCGCCCAGCCTGTACTTGTGCTTGGGATTGCCCTGACCCATGTGCAGGACCTTGCACTTGGCCTTGTTGAACTTCATGAGGTTCTCACAGGCCCACCTCTCCAGCCTGTCAAGGTCCCTCTGGATGGCATCCCTTCCCTCCAGTGCGGCCACAACACCACACAACTTGGTGCCATCTGCAAACTTGCTGAGGGTGCACTCAGTCCCACTGTCCATGTCACCAACAAAGATGTTAAATAGCACTGGTCCCAGTACTGACCCCTGAGGAACACCACTCGTCACTGGCCTCCACTTGGACATTAAACCGTTGACCACAACTCTTTGAGTGTGACCATCCAGCCAGTTCCTTATCCACCGAGTGGTCCATCCACCAAAATCATGTCTTTCCAGTTTAGAGACAAAGATGTCGTGTGGGACAGTATCAAATGCTTTGGATAAGTCCAGGTAGATGATGTCAGTTGCTCTTCCCCTATCCATCAATGCTGTAACCTCATCACAGAAGGCCACCAAATTAGTCAGGCAGGATTTGCCCTTAGTGAAGCCATGTTGGCTGTCACCAATCACCTCCTTATTTTCTATGTGCCTTAGCATAGTCGCCAGGAGGATCTGCTTCATGATCTTGCCGGGTACAGAGGTGAGACTGACTGGCCTGTAGCTCCCTGGCTCTACTTTTTTTCCCTTTTTAAAGATGGGGGCTATGTTTCCCCTTTTCCAGTCATTGGGAACTTCACCAGATTGCCACGACTTCTGAAATATGATGGATAGTGGCTTAGCAACTTCATCTGCCAGTTCCCTCAGGACCCGCGGATGCACCTTGTCTGGTCCCATGGACTTATCCACCTTCAGGTTCTTAAGATGGTCTCGGACCTGGTCTTCTCCTACAGTGGGCGGTTCTTCATTCTCCCAGTCCCTGCCTTTGCCTTCTGTCACTTGGGCTGTACAGCTGGAGCTTTTGCCAGTGAAGACTGAGGCAAAGAAGTCATTGAGAACCTCAGCCTTCTCCATATCCTGGGTAGCCAGGTTCCCCGCTTCCTTCCGGAGAGGGCGTACATCTTCCCTAGATCCCTTTTTATCACTGACATATCTATAGAAGTTTTTCTTGTTGTCCTTGATGTCCCTGGACAGATTCAACTCTGTGAGAGCTTTAGCTTTCCTAACCTGATCTCTGGTCGTTCGGACAATCGCTCTGTATTCTTCCCAGGCTACCTGTCCTTGCTTCCACCCCCTACAGGCCTTCTTTTTGTGCCCGAGTTGGTCCAGGAGCTCCTTGTTCATCCATGCAGGCCTCCTGGTGTTCCTATCTGGCTTTCTCTTTGTTGTGATGCACCACTCCTGAGCCTAGAGGAGGTGATCCTTGAATATTAACCAGCTTTCTTGGGCCCCTCTTACCTCCAGGGCCTCATCCCATTGTACTCTAACGAGGAGATCCCTGAAGAGGCCAAAGTCTGCTCTCCTGAAATCCAAGGTAGTGAGCCTGCTATGCACCCTCCTTGCTTCCCTAAGTATCTTGAATTCTACCATTTCATGATCACTGCAGCCAAGGCTGTCCTTGAGCGTCACGTTCCCCACCAGCCCTTTATTGTTGGTGAAAACAAGGTCCAGCAAAGCACCTCTCCTCATCGGTTCCTCTACCACTTGGAGAAGGAAGTTATCGTCCATGCATTCTAGGAACCTCCTGGATTGCCTATGCCCTGCTGTGTTGTCCTTCCAACAGATATCAGGGTGGTTGAAGTCCCCCATGAGGACCAGGGCTCGTGAACGTGCGGCAGCTCCTATCTGTCTGTAGAGGGCCTCATCCACCCGGTCCTCCTGGTCAGGTGGTCTGTAGCAGACCCCTACTACTACGTCCCCTGTCCCTGCTCTCCCTTTAATCCTAACCCATAAACTCTCAGTCGGGACCTCATTCGTCCCCAGGTGCAGCTCCATGCACTCTAGCTGGTCCTTGACATAGAGGGCAACTCCTCCTCCTCCTCTTCTCCCCTGTCTATCCTTCCTAAAGAGCCTTAAGATGAGACAGCAAGAAATATACCCACAGTTCAGCATACATAACACATTTTTAAAGAATCTCCATAAGGTATTTAATTACAAAAGACATGCAATTATTCTTCTAAAAAAATAATTATGGCAATCATTCAAGAAGACACAGAAAGACAGCCAAAGTCTCTAGAAATATTAAATAACCATCATGTAGTCAGAGACCTGCATTCATGCTGTGGCATATGGAGCATCTGTTACATTCAGCTGTAACAGCATTGTATTTGAAGAATCCAAACAGTTAAATCCGTTTTAACAGATCAGCAAAATTCCTGGTAGTAATCCCTCCCTAACAGTCTGTTAACTCTAAATTGTAAACCATGAAAACAGGAACGTTTCTACTTTTAGAATTACCAATCTGATTTCTAAGGACATTATCTTATTTCTTCACGTTGGAATGAAAAATTGAGTTTCAATTGTTAAGAAGGCCTGAATCCTGACATGGGAACGGAAACCCTCCACTACACCAGGTTGCCCAAAGCCTCATCCAACCTGGCCTTGAACACTTCCAGGGATGGGGCATCCACAACTTCTCTGGGCAACCTGCTCCACTGCCTCACCACCCTCTGAGTGAAAAATTTCTTCCTTATATCTAATCGAAATCTCCCCTCTTTCAGTTTAAAGCCATTGCCCCTTGATCTATCACTACATGCCCTTGTAAAAAGCCCCTCTCCAGCTTTCCTGTAGGCCCCTTTAAGTACTAGAAGACTGCTATAAGATCACCCCGGAGCCTTCTCTTCTCCAGGCTGAACAGCCCGAACTCTCTCAGCCTGTCTTCACAGCAGAGGTGCTCCAGCCCTCGGATCATCTTCGTGGCCCTCTTCTGGACCCGCTCCAGCAGCTCCATGTCGTTCTTGTGCTGGGGACTCCACAGCTGAACGCAGTACTGCAGATGGGGCCTTATGTGAGCAGAGTAGAGGGGCAGAATCACCTCCATCAACCTGCTGGCCACGCTCCTTTTGATGCAGCCCAGGATATGGTTGGCTTTCTGGGCTGCCAGTGCACATTGCCAGCTCATGTTGATCTTCTCCTCAACCAGGACTCCCAAGTCCTTTCCTCAGGGCTGCTCTCAATCCATTCTCTGCCCAGCCTGTACTTGTGCTTGGGATTGCCCCGACCCATGTGCAGGACCTTGCACTTGGCCTTGTTGAACTTCATGAGGTTCTCACAGGCCCACCTCTCCAGCCTGTCAAGGTCTCTCTGGATGGCATCCCTTCCCTCCAGCGCAGCCACAACACCACACAACTTGGTGTCATCTGCAAACTTGCTGAGGGTGCACTCGATCATATTGTCCATGTCACCAACAAAGATGTTAAATAGCACTGGCCCCAGTACTGACCCCTGAGGAACACCACTCGTCACTGGCCTCCACTTGGACATTGAACCGTTGACCACAACTCTTTGAGTGCGACCATTCAGCCAATTCCTTATCCACCGAGTGGTCCATCCATCAAAACCATGTCTTTCCAGTTTAGAGACAAGGATGTCGTGTGGGACAGTATCAAATGCTTTGGATAAGTCCAGGTAGATGATGTCAGTTGCTCTTCCCCTATCCATCAATCCTGTAACCTCATCACAGAAGGCCACCAAATTAGTCAGGCAGGATTTGCCCTTAGTGAAGCCATGTTGGCTGTTACCAATCACCTCCTTTTTCTCCATGTGTCTTAGCATAGTCGCCAGGAGGATCTGCTCCATGGATCTTGCCGGGCACAGAGGTGAGACTGACTGGCCTGTAGTTCCCTGTGTCTTCTCTTTTTCCCTTTTTAAAGAAGTCTCTGACTTAATTATAACATCTGCATTTTATCTGTATGTTTTTATAAATTACAATGGCATTTGTGACAAGCAAATTCAGAAATGTTAAACACCCACATAAAAAAAGTCACACAACTCACTTTGCCTTGTCCGCAGAACAGGAAACATGTATCTCCTGTACTAGAATGAACATCTAATGACGTATGACAACTGCAAGATTTTCTGTAAAGTGTTAAACAAATGGTATCATGTCATGCATATTAAATGACTACTAAAAATTCCATTTGTTGTATACCTTAAGAATCTGTCCTCCTTCTGGGTATCTTCTTAAAATATCCTTAAGAAAATCAACAAGTGGTGGAGTTGTTTGTCCAAAACGACCTAAAAACAAAACAAACAAAAAATAATATGTTTATTATGTCACAACACAGTTAATTTCAGATTTAAAAAAAAAAAAAACGCTCACTAAATGATTACTGGCAATTTAGAAAAACAATTTAAATTAACTCAAGGCCTGACACTGTAAAATCTTGTATTTTCAAAATCAATTGTAAAAATACATTATAAACCTTTTTATTGAAAAAATTAAAATAGCAGTCTTGATGTTAATGCTGGATAAAATAAATTTGGGGGCTAAGTCTTTGCATCTGTTACAACCCAACTCCAACTACTGGATGTTGAAATATAGCTGCTTCTGAAGGACTTCTACTTGTTAAGTAGCAGGAGAATATTCTAGGGCAGCAGTGGCTGTAATTTTTTTACAGCCAGTGATGATCCCTACTGACAGCTACACACAGGCACAATATACTTTGGCTCTAGTGCACACTTCCTGTTCTGGCATATTGTGGTGCTGGGCCTGGTTCTAGCTTCGGTGTCACCTGGGCTTAGCACAGGAGGGAAGAGCGTCTCAGAAAGGTACTACAAAGGGTTATGAAGGTCTGCTCTAAGAGAAAGAGTCTATCACAGAATGAAAGTATCAATACTCTTCAATCCAAACTCCAGTCTGAGACTAAAGAGAAGCTCTCTAAATCCAAACCTCTAAAACATGTGCTTCAAACAAATATTGCTAATGCAGTCTCCACAGGGAAAACAGAATCTACTGATGGCCCATCTATCCATACATAATGGAAAAAACATTAGACAACATATGGCCCCATACATAATGGAAAAAACATTAGACAAAAAAAAAAAACCCACAGCATCTTCAGCAATGTGGGAAAAAAAGGGAGATAGACAGGAAAGATCTATCTGCTGAGAAAACATCAAATAAAAACATCAAACATTTTCTTGTCCTTACAAAATTTTCCTATCGCTCTTTATTTAAGGTAACTTAATAGCATCAATTTCAAGAAAAAAACTCAAGAAATTGCAACTCACAGCTGAAAGTGCGGAAAGTATTTTGTAACTTTTGCTATTATTTTTACAGTACACAGAAGTATGTAAAAGTCAACATGCAATATACAAACTTCCAAAATAAGGTGAACTGATCCACAGTAGGAAAGTTTGGGTGTTTCTTTTCTTAGGTGAAATTCTCTACAGATCAAGAAACCGATGTTCTCTAAGTCTATTTTGGGCAGGCAGGCGGAAGCATTTAAACAACACATTTCACTATGGGAACCACAAAACCAGCCAAGTAACTTTTAAGTGCTAGGACTGGAGATAGATGTAAAGAGTTAGAGTAATGTCTAAGAGCAGAGCTGCTCTATGTACGTCACAAAAATAACTCTATCTTGAGATCATCACTTACTGCATCCTGTCAAAGGCTGACCTGATTTTTCTTGAGTATTACAGCCAGTCGTATTTAATACTGAACTGGTTTCTCCTTCAGATTTGTGGAACATTTTCCCCAATAAGGATAGTCAAGCATTGGAATAGCAGCCTAGAGAGCCTGTGCAGTCTCTATACTCGGAGCCTTTCCAAACTGGACCAGATTAACCCTTGAGCAACCTGGTCTGACCTCAGAGCTGACCCTGCTTTGAGCAGAAGGTTAGAGTAGAGACTTTCTGATGTCCCTTCCAACATGAATTATTCTGTGATCATATGAAAAGATTATGCCTCATGTGATAGACACTGGTGATGAACGAACACAGAGGTGACATGGGTGATCTTCAGAGTACTTCAGCAACCAATGTGCTTGGCTCTACTGACCATGCACTTCTTCAGTTACAAATTCAGGGCCTTCCTTGATTCATCTGCTGTAAGGAAAAATCTCAGAACTGAAAGGCTCCAGAAGGAACACAAAAGGGTCATACTAAAGCCTTCAGATCTTTTAGATTGACTTACATCAGAGTTGTGTGACAGAAAAAGTTAAGTGCTTTACATGGACTGCGTAGAGTGATATCTCTAAGAAAATCTCACAGCCAAATATTCCATTCCTAAGTAGAAAAAACGGCAACAGTTTTTCCTTCCCACAAAAGATTTCTTAGGGCTACTACAGTATCTTCTCCACATAATTACATGGCAAAAAAACAGCTCAGAGAAGGAAAAAAAAAACTTTTTATTTAGTCTATCACAGCCTACATACACCAAAAATTTCTGTGAGCAAACAGTCAAGAAGGAGAGAAAGAAAAATATTTGATGTCATAGAACCACGTGGTCCATTTCCATAGGTGTTTTCTAACCATTGCAGGTTCTAGAGAATACAAACATGAACTTCTGTCTAATATACAAACGCTTCATTTCCCTCTGTCACTAGAAAACCATCAGCCAGTACACTCATGGCTTACATAGGCTAACAAATACATTTTATGACACCAAATAAAATATCTGCATGAAAAGGTTTCCTTCTTCATCCTACCATCCTATTGGTATTTATTTCATGCTCTTATAATAAAGTTATTGTTAAAAGAACATTAATGCTAGCAATCAAGTAACATTATAGATTTTAATTTTAATAGATCATTATAGATTTTAATTAGAGCATTTCTGAAGATATTCAGGATTATAATCTAATTCAAGATATCATATAAACAGATACACCTGCAATTTTTGTAATAAGAATGTAACTAAACATACAGAATCAAAAGAAAAACAAAACAAAAAAAATCAGAAGAAATCAAAAGCTTTTTACTAACGGTATCATTTTCTACACTGTAGTTACTGAAAAGATATCCTTTCAGTACCTGAATTGCTTACAAGTATTCATCTTATTTTATACGAGACAAGGCAGCTATTAACACTACTGCAAGGCATCTTTTATTGATTCGAAAGGACAGCAATTTTCTAATTTCCACACATGAAATTATAAAGAAAAAATTAAAACATCAAGGCACTTAGAAAGAGCAGTTTAACTTTCCTGGAGCAGAATGAAAAGAACAAGTCAAGGGATACCTAGGACTTAAAAGAAAAATAATTGCTTCCCATTTAAACAAAAGAATAATTTAAATTAACTCCAGACTGCATTAGAAAATGCTTTGACCTTCCAGTTTATAGAGACAAGTATTTTTCATACCTCCTCCTTTCAACCCTTTTGACTGAAGCTTCAGAAAAACTTGATTTTGAGACTTCCGAAGATCCACAATCTTGGTACCATCAGTTAACTGAAATAAAAAATACGACAGATCTTGATCAGAACATTCTACAGCATAAATAGTTTACTGTAGCTTCATTTCCTACATATTCATTCTATGAAGTCTGTCTTTATCTAGAAGTACACAACTGTACATACTGAAACATCAAGTATGCAGTTTGAGCAGTACTTTCAAACCCTGAGGTCTAGGGTAGCCTCCTTTGCCTAATGATACTCCTCAGATGAAGTATCAGTTTGTCATAACAAAATAAATAACAGCCACAAACAAATCAGGTGGAAAAAATGCCTATAGAAGCAAACAAAGAACAAGCCATGGCCTCCAGTTTTCACATTTGAAAAGTTCTATGTTCTAGGAACTTCTGGAAGCATACAACTAAAGCAGTTATTGTTCTAAGGTGCGTATCCATAAAGAAAATAAACATACACAGGAAGTACATGGTCTATGTACTCCAAAAAGTACATATGGGTATGCAATTTCATAGAAGTTTTAAACTAAGTACTATGAGCTCAAAGTAGCTGGTAACACAGAACGTGTAGTAACCAAAGTATGTAACAGAAACACCCCTGAAAAATTTGGCAGCCTCGTCTCCCCACTACCTCTGTATGCAAATGTAGGGACTCATCAGGAACATCACAGAGAAACTGAGGCAAACTAAGCAACAAATTCCTTCATAACCATTGGGAAAAAACAATTTAGTAATTATAGTACATTATGGTTTTGCTGCAATTCTAGTTTCATATTGTACGTGTGTTCCAGTCGCATACAATGTGATGCTAAAACAGTCATATATGATGTGATGTTATCCTCCATATCACAAGAACAAACACAGAATTAGAAGTTGTGTTGTGCTAATTAGAAACTTAACCAATTCAACTTAGTTTCCATTTATAGTAAATTATATTAAAATTTTATTATGTGAAATTACATTACTATATTAGCCTCTGCTTATAGCAAAGTTCAGGACTACTTCCTCATTTTAATAGGTAAAAGCAAATCACTAGAAAGAAGTTGCTGCTAACACAGACATAGATGCTTACAATCTGACTACATATAATGAGCAAGACAGTCCTAGTCCACAGTATATAGTCATAATTTTAAAACTGAAATAAGAAAAAAATTATATTGCTTTTTACTTAAACTAGGTTTAAATAGTACTTACAACAACAGTGCGTTTATTGTAAGTTCCTACAGAAACGTTACACTCGAGATCATCTTGTCTCAAGATGTAAAATAGTTCAAACTGGGTATACCACCCACCCAGGACTCACTAAAATAAAAAAGAATCCACAGAATGCTGTAACCCATCGCCAAGTATTAAAGGCATAGAATAAGCAAATTTTCTCAGGTAGGATTTTTGTAGCAAAACACCAGCAGAAACTTGGAGAACAAACAGATTCAAATTAATAGTTTAACACTGTAAGGAACTATGAGAGAAAGAGATATGGGATTTTTCTTAACATCTGTAAATTGCACATAGCAGCTTTAAAGGAAAAAAGATTTACTGATAAATATTCTACCTCGGTAAATTAAAAAATAATTTGATTTCAGTAAACAGGCGTTCAAAAGTTTATAAAGGATTTTCAAAATTGCCACAGTACAATTTCAGTTCAGTATCTAAACAAAACAAACAGAATAGCTATTACAGTCTGCTTACTGACTGTTCCCTGTCGAAAGAGTTTTCTGTGCCAGAGTGCTGCTCAGATCTTCATTTCCAGATGTGTTTTAGAAAGTGATATACAGATCTCCTTCCTCCCCCCCCCCAAAAAAAAAAAAGGCCTGGAGAGAACAAAATCAAGGACACACAGAACCAGGCAAGAAAATAAAAGGCAAACTACATGGGCAGTTTGTTTCAAACCTGAGAGTTCAAAGATCACTTGTGTTCCCCACACAGGTTCTTAAAAGCTTCCGAAGAAATACAACTACTAACATCTAGTTCTTCCCTAGCATCATAGAATGGTTTGGGTTACAAGAGACCCTTAAAGATCATCTAGCCCAACCCTTCTGCATGAGCAGGGACATCTTTCACCACAGCAAGTTGCTCAAAGCTCTGTCCAGCCTGACCTTGAACACTTCCAATGATGGGGCATTCACAACTTCTCTGGGTAACCTGTCCCAGTGTCTCACCACCCTCATTGTAAAATATTTCTTCCCTACGTCCAATCTAAACACACCCTCTTTCAGTTTAAAACCATTACCCCTTGTCCTGCCACTACAGACCTTGGTATAAAGTCTGTTTCTTATAAGCCCTCTTTATATATTTAAAGGCCACAACAAGGCCTCCCTGGAGCCTTCTCTTCTCCTCTATGCATTTGGAAGTCCTCTTGCCCTATTTAACCCTAACTTCCAACCTCCTCTCTCTCTCTCGTTCTTGCCTCTACTCATCCCATCTTACCAATATCTCCAGGTTCCCATTCCCAAAAGCATGGCTAGAAGCATACTAAACAGTACTGAAACCATGACCCCAGGCTGATGCCTTCAACAGAACAACATCATTCATTCAACTCTCCTGTACTCAGACCTCAATTTTTAACTTGTAAGAGCTTCCTGTTATGGTGATGTCAACCCTGCTGTCGAAGCTGGCAAGCAGGTAGAAAATCAATTAAAGATCGAAAGGAAGCCTGAACAAGCACATCGGCACTCTCAGGTTAATTTCTGCTCCCCTCTCCCCAAAGAAATAAGGATAAACCACATGGATTACGTCAGAAAAAGACACAAAACCTCGAATCATAAAAGCTGGCACCATCATCAGAAGCATGAGGGTTAGCTGCTCATCCAAAAGGCATCCTTCCTTCCCAGGAGAGACTCACACCTAAGGCTAAACACACACTGCTACCCACACACCAGACCTGGCAAGGTGCAGAAGGCAGCCAGGTGGGGACTTCCAGCCCCAAGGCAGCGTGAGAGGCCACCAGAGAAGCGGAGGTGACCCCGCCGCGTCCCCTCACCTCTCTCCCGCGGTGCCACAGCCGCTGCTCGGCGAGGGGGAAGCCGGCTTCCCCATCGATCCGCGCCTTCACGTCCCCCACAGCGGCGGAAGGCGGCAGCTCGAAGGTCCTGCAGCCCAGGCAGTCATGGAGGACGGTCACCCGGGCGAGCCTGCGACAAGACAAGAGACACGGGCTGAACAGAGACATGCAGTACCCTGCCCTGGCACCCACCCGCCGCCTGCTTGCCCTCCCCCTCGGGCACCCCGGAGGCCCACGACGGGCGCCGGAGTCCACAAGGAAACCGGGACGGGCAGGCGGGCAACTGCCCCCCCACCTCCGGGGGAGAAGCAGCCGCCGGGCCTGCGAGAGGAGTCGCTCCCGCAGCGCCGCACGCCCGCAGCCTCCCGTCCCGTCCCGTCCCGTCCCGTCCCGTCCCGCCGCCACTCACATGCCCGCCGCGCCACACAAAGGACCGCTCGCTGCTGCCGCGGCCGCCGCCGCCGCTCCCCGCACGGGGAAGGGGTGGGGCTGCGCACGGCGGCGGCAGGGAGGGGCTTGCCCTAAGGAACAGGAAAGAGTGTGGAGGAAGGAGGGAGCGGGTGGAGGAGCCGTCCTAAGAGCAGCATCCGCAGCGCTGAGGGGTGAGATGCGCCCGGCCCCGCCCCGCCCCTCAGCGGGTCCCCGCGGCGGGCGGCCGGCCGGGCCCGTTTGCCGCCTCCGGCTCGGCCTCCGCGCAGGGAAGCCCCGCCGACGGGGTTTCCCGCCTCCGCGAAGCTGGGAGAGGATTCCCGCGGCCCTGTGCCCGGCTCACGGGGCGCGTCGCTCCCGCTGCCTGCCAGGGCGCTGGCGTGAGCGAGAGGAAGGATGCAGTTCCGTTGGGCCGGCGGCGCGTGTACGGCGTGAGGCTGCCGGAGTCGTGACTAACGCCGAGATCCAGAGACGCTCCCGCATGCGAATTCCTCCTTCGGCAGGGAAGCACGCTGCTGTTTCCCGTAACTGCCAGCATTCGGGCACCGCCACAGGGAGCACACAAAGTTACAGCTGATAAACCTCGTGTTTCTCAAGGATGCCGAACACAGAAGAAAACCTCATTTTCCTCTTCTTCTGTCAGTCACTTGATTGGCCATGAATATTCATTGGTACGCATCTTCTGCTTTATCTCCTAGGGTGCATGGCAAGCCCTCATGCCATTCAGCACTCACAGAACGTGCACTCTTTCCTGAAAGCAGAGCTTTGGTCTATCCGTGATCCAGTGAGCTAAAGGGACTTGAGAAACTTGTGGAGGAGACCAACAGAAACCTCCAAATTTCAATGTGTGTGAAGTTCTGTGCCTGGGACTGTGGGCTGTGCATCAGTGATGGGCTGAATGGCAACCCTGCCTTAAAGGAGCTGGGGAATACCAGGCGGAATGTGAGGCAGCGGCGTGCTCTCTCTAGGAGGAGGATGACCAGCAGACCAAGGGAAGTGAGTCTCTGCTCGGTGCTGATGAGGCTGAATCTAGGACATTGTGACCACATTGTGATATTTTGGGCCTCCTCAGATCCATATGTCAGCAGAGGACTACTAACATGGTCGGGGGCCCTAAGCACATGACCTACAAGGAGAAGGTCAGGGAGTTGGGTTTGTTTCGTTTGATGAAGAGGAGACTGAGGTGCAATATAGTAACATCCCACAACTACCCGAAGGGCAGTTACAAAGGCGATGGAACTGAACTTTTCCTACTATGCAAGACTGTAACAAGGAGCAGTGGCAATAAACTGCAGCTTAGGAGTTTCAAGCTGAGCAGTAGGAAAACTCCTGTCACTGGGAGAGTATCGCAATACTGGTATGAGTTTTCTAGAGACACTCTTCATATTGAGATATTTTCAAGGCTTAGCCATGACTGACCTGATCCAGTATTCATGATCTTCCTGCTTTGAGCAGGAGGATGGACTACAGACCTCCAGCCAACAATTCCGTTTCATTCCAACAGGTCCTCAATTCCAGTCCCTGTCCAAACTAAAACATTTATGACTTTATTCAGTGACAGGGAGTAAAAACTGCTACTTGGCAGAAATAGGTAACAGAGCTTCAGTGGAAGGGGGAGAAGAAACAATGAATCCATTAAAGAAAGTGTATCAAGGTATGAAAAGATAAGCCCACTAAAATAGAAGGAAGCTTAAAAACCACACAGGACAGATGGGTCAGGATCCACCACAGTAGGCAGACACCACTTTGCCAGTGCTGCAACATCTTACTTCATTCATCAGCAATATCTATATAGTGAATACTACAGGACTAACAGAAAATGTTAGAAATGTCTGATCTTGCTTTCACCAAAAATAATAAAAAAAAACTGTTTTAACTTAAACAAGATAGATGTAACACTTTGCTTTAGTTTAGGACTTTTTTCATTTTTCTATCGTTTCATCTTTTTAACTTTGCATTTTGTTACATCCCCTTCACAGTTTGTCATTACAGAGTTTTTCATACTATGTTCAAAGGAATGAGAAGGCTGCCTCCTCATCTCTTATGTTTATCTTTTTATGTCTTGATACCAAGGGAATATGCTACCTGCAGACGGATGTGGGAGGAGAGGCACAAGTTTGGATGACTGGACAAGATGGAAGGAGTTGCAACTTGATGCAGTCCCATCCATAATAGCTGCTAGAACAGTCTCCAGACCAGCTGAACCACAAAGCCACACTCACAAAATCTAATTTGTCGCCAGCTGGGATCGTAGGAGTGATTTAGCATTTTATGGAGCATGCACAATTGTTTGAATGGGACCCCGGCAAGAAACAGAGCTATCTCACCTAAAAGCCACCTCTCTATGCTGAACATCTCCTATAGTGGGACACATTCAGGGACACAGACGATCCTGCTGTCAATGATTGGCTGAAGGTCCCCAACCCATCTCATATCACATGACACAGAAATACTCCCAAATTATGTCCTGTGATGATTTAACATTAACATTGGAAGAAAAACTCTGGGTGCCACAGATTCTGTCTAGTATGTGACCTCTGCAGTAGAGGGGGAGGAGGTGGGAAGAACCAGTGATGTACAACTGGAACTGTGTAAGGTTCTGGACAAAGGAGCTGGACTCCCGAGCACCTGGAAATTAGCCATACCTGTTCCCCTCATAAATCTGATCCTGTTGTTACAAGGGAGACTGTTTTATACTGACAGGAATGAATGTCCTATTTCTGTTTACTACGGGACACCTTTCATTTACCTTTCTTTTATCATGTGTTTTCTAGTCTGTTTTCTGCTTTTGATAATTTCTGCCTTTGAGTTGTTTTTTTTGCTTGTCCATCCAGATAGCAGCAAGACGTTCATCCTCTTAGTACCTCTGTATTAATAGGGTAAGCATGGCTAAGGCCTGTATTCCAGTGCAGCCCTTTGGTCATCTACACTGTTTAATTGTTGGCGTGCTTCTTGGCACAGTTTTTGCCCATAACCACCAGCAGTCTTCAGGACAATGATCAGGCATGGTTCATAAACCAGGGACAACTCCCCACGGGCAGAATGGACAAGGATGTTTTGATTTAGGGGCAAAGGCTGTTAAGTTTTTTAGACATGAGCTGTGCTATGCCATGTACCCTTTGAGTTCTGGCCCGTTTTCTGTGGCCCTATCCCATTTTATTTATTGGCTAGATGTTGCTGTTGATGATAATAAGCAAGACTCCCACTGATTTCAGTGATGCCAAAATTTCAAATTACCAATTTCATGGCATAGCTTCCTCACAAGAGAAGGCACTGATTTAAGTAACAAAGATAAGGAAAACATACAGATACTGATACCAGATGCAAAGAATGGGGAAAAACAAACTCTTCTCAAACTCTACCAAAAAAAAAGAAAATAAGTAAAAGTATTCTGATTACAGTTTCAGTAGAAACCTATTTGCAAAAACCTGATTGAAATTTAAAACCACTCCTAAGGCATTAATTATGATGCTGATTTCTATCAGCAACATCCTAGTCATTCATCTGGCAATGAATGCAGAATATAAATCTCCTTTTTATTACAAAATGATTTATACATATCCTCTTATCCATTATCAAACTCTGTCTTTTTTACAGCTTATGACAGTGACGTTTGTAAACCTTATTTTTTTCCTGATAAAATATCCTAGAAAAGTGACTATATAGATATGTCTGACTGAAAAAGAGTACATGTTCCACTTTGCAGATTTTTGCAACAAAAATAACCCAACCTTTTTTTAATTTTAATCTTGTTTATCCCTTTGGAGAACAGAACTACAGAAGCTGTGTAATCTTACTGAAGTTAAAGGTATCACATAGAAATTTGTTATGCAGAACTACTATTAGTGATTGTACATGACAATGTAAAAAAATCCATTTGACTTGACAGGGTGGGAATTTTGTAGCCATGGCAGTTAGAAAAAAATATCTTTTAAATCTAAAATTACTTGAATTGATTTGAGAATTTTTAAACACTACATACAGAAATTCCTATGATAACATTTTTTATAACCACTTCTCCAAGCAGAACAGCATTTAGATTTAAAAATGCACATGAAAAATTCTTGTGTGACTATAAACAAGTGTTCTGTTTGGTTCAGAATGAGGTCATATAACCCCTATAAGAAGGGACATGCAATAAAAAAAGGGAAAGAGTCTCTGCAACATTAACATATTTTTATAAAATGAAATTACAGCCATTTTCAGAGTGACATTTCCTTGAAAACAGAGAATTCTGTGTTGTGGAATGCCCTCTTATTTCCAATAATTTAAGACAGGTGTGCAGTAGCAGAAATAGATGGATGCAAGCCCCTTCCTTCCTTCCTTATCACGGTGCTTAGGAAGATGGAATGGAGTCTGCAAAAGGAGTATGTGGTGTGATATGAAACGAACATTATTAGGTCACTAACGCAAGAGGAAACACTGCAGTGCAGTAGCTTCCAGTGCAGCAAGTAACATTCTGCAGTGCTGGCAGGCAAGTAGCAGTGACTCAACAGCTATGTCTAGATTTGAGACAGTGCACACCAAACATAAAATCAAAACTTTCTACAGCACATTAAGCACTTACCTTCATTCTTAAATCAATTCCTTAAGTGTTTCTAACAGATGTTTTAAACATTACGGTGTATATATTTCACATTAGCTGGAGATTACATGTTGCACTGGTCTGTACTCGCTGCCAGAAGCTTGCTTTATCCTTGCTTACTAATGGCTTTTCAAGAAGTTTGAGAATAAACCTACCATTTGCTAATGACACATGTGCTACTCATTGGAAAGCCGCCCCTTACTGGAAAGTTTCTATGTTATTTGAATAGCTCCATTAACAGAAAACAAGTAATCTTTTTCTTAAAAGAAATCACTGAAATGGCTACAGTCCTATCTAGTACAAATGACCAAAAAAACCCTCTGGCCTGTGAAGCATTTGGTTCAAACAAAATACCTAGTTTTGCCCTAAAATCTGTTACACGATGTAATTTGCTGAAACTCTTTTGTTGTAAATTGGTGCAGTGAGTTTAAATCAGTTCTCCTACTCTGCACTCCTCGTGTGAAACCATTATAGGCAGCTTCTAAGCAAAATATCTGTATGATCATGGCTCAGTCAAACATTAAAGAACTGGAGGAAAGTATTATCTTCTTCCTTCTGCAAGCTGAGTGTTTCTAAATGTCAAATATCAAACGAACAGGATACTTTTGAAAGACTACTAAAAACAAACAAAAGATTTAAGGGCACAGAGGCCAGGAACAGCCATTTATTTCTATTTAACGATTGAGATCTGTAAGTTATTTGCTTTAATGTTCAAGCCTAAGCAAACGCTAATGTACTTAAAAGACCCATAAAACTTGTTTTAGTTTATTCTTTGCAAATAAAGAGCAGAGCAAGAAGGCACAAATAAATGATGACATTTCAAAATCTTCTCAAATGCCAAAGTAAAATTTCCTCTTAGATCTACCTCTGGGAAAAGGCTACTACTTTAAGTCCTTGAAGAGAGTACCTAACCTTACTCTTAACTATAGTGCAGTAACCATTACTCCACAAATTTGAATTGCTAAGAATCACAGGGTTTTCTATTCCAGATGGCTCAAATCATAGAATCATAGAATCACAGAATGGTTAGAGTTGGAAAGGACCTCAAAGATCATCTAGTTCCAACCCCCCTGCCATGGGCAGGGACACCCTCCACTACACCAGGGTGCTCAAAGCCCCATCCAACCTGGCCTTGAACACTTCCAGGGATGGGGCATCCACAACTTCTCTAGGCAACCTGTTCCAGTGCCTCACCACCCTCAGAGTGAAAAATTTCTTCCTTAGATCTAATCTAAATCTACCCTCTTTCAGCTTAAACCCATTGCTCCTTGTCCTATCACTACATGTCCTTGTAAAAAGTCCCCCTCTAGCTTTCATGTTCAAATAACAAAATACCAGTACAAAATCCTTGGCATTTCAAATTATGCAAAAGATTAAACCAAAATAGTTTTAAAAATGAGCTCCTCAATTGCTCTTTACAGAATTGTATTAGGAGGGACTACAGTGTTGCAAGACCTGCTGTTGGCATACCTTTTTTAATAAGCAATATGTTAAATTACTGGTGGTGTTTTCTTACAGTCTTTGGTGCCAATAAAAGGGTCAGATTTAGAACACTCACTTAACCTTGAAATATTAAAAAAGCAGAGCTTGAATTTGCAAATTAATTTCAGTGCCTCAGGTAGCTTCCTAAATACCATAATGAATCCACGTCTAGGTTTTTTGCCTCCAGTTAGGACACATGGTAACCAGTTTTTTTTTTTCTGTACTACCTTAAGACATTTTCTTATTTTCATTCCAGAGTACTTAATGAAGCTATTATCTTTCTATATAAGTGAGGAAAATCCACTCAATAACTAAAATGAGATCAGTGGCCCCAGATTACACATGCATTCATCATTTCAAGAAGTATTTCTCCATCCCTATTGGTTCTCAAAACTGCATCTAATCATGCTCCAAAGCTTCACAATATTTTCTAGGCATCAGTGAACAGACTCCTATGTATTTGGAGAAAATTAGAATATCAAACAGAAGGAAACACAAGATATGCAATTTTCTTAGATTATGAAAAGCCACAACTTCAAGCACCTCTGCAAGTATCTGTCCATCAGATAGTGGATGATACCCAGTAATATCCTTTCAGATAATGCTAGCTCTTTACCAGCTCTGTAGCAGTTTTGTCTCCTTCATAACAGGGTTTCATATAGAAATACAAGCAATAATTTATCCTTCAGACAGCAGAAGGATAGGTGGCACAGAGTAAGAAACGTGAGTCATATGTAAGGCCTAGTGAGAGGAAGGGAAGAAAAGGGGAAGAAATGACACAGGGCATCTTCTTCTGGGAAAACACAGAGAAGTGGTGAAAGGGATTCCTGGGTTACGTGACAAGTTCAGTCACACAACTGTAATTTCTGGAAGTAAATACTGCTCCAAACACTAGCTCATACACAACAGTTGCAGAATCATTCATTGGGAATCAGAGGCTGTTTCCATGTCCTGTCCTGCATAAACAGCATGGAGTAAGATATCAAGTACCTCCAGCCTCCAACACCCCCACTGCATTTCACACTTCTTCCCGATTTTCTCATGGAACTTCTTACATAATTGCCCGTTACGCTGGTTGAGATGGTATTACCCGATTTACCAAGTCCTTACTATTTGAATTGTTTGAGCCGATTTGGCTCATTTTGACAAAGCTGAGATGCAAAGCACAAAGCAGCTGTGATATCTTCAGCATGGAGGGTGTGCTAGCCCATAGCTTCAGCAAGAATAAGACATAAAGACATCCTAACTGCTTCCACTGAAGTGGATGGTAAAACTTTCACTAGTTTGGGGCAGGGTGTTTTTGAAAATGCTGTCCTTGTAGAGGCTACAGAGCAGTTTTAAAAATGTACAACAGATTGTGTGCTAATTTTTTTTATGCATATGTATTCATATTTACACATACACACTTGGGGAAAGAGTTGATTAGGTACACTATGTCCATTCTTATAATGTGTGTAAAATCTCTATTGAAATATGGGTATGACTTAAGTGCAAAGTTAACTAAGCCTGTGTTAACTTCTCTTCAGTTAGCCTGCTTGTGCCTCTCTTGAACAGATGCAGCCACACTCAAAAAAAAAATAAATTGCAGCAATAGAGGATGTCACAGTTCGTGAAGACTGGATTAGCAGCTGATGGGTTGTGGTAACTAAAGCTGTAGTGTGACTGTACTTCTTTCCTCCCATCATGGACCAGTTTAAAGCACTTCAGTACCCAAAGATTTTTGTAGATGCATAGTAACCACATTAACAGTAGCATGTGCTCAACACAGACTAACATTGCAGCAAAACCTATCTGCAGCATAACTGATGAAGTCTTTCTGGAGAAGTTCATTTTAATTAGCTAAAAAAGCTGTTTTGAAATATTCGTGTTGTATCTGCATGTTGATAGAAAGAGGAATGAGGATGGAAAGTTAAGGGAATTGCACCTCTATTACCATTAATTAACTTAATAGTACCAAATATATATAATGAACAAAAAACCTCTAAAACTTCAAGTCAAAACCTGACTGGAAGTCACTACTTCAGCTACTGTCTTTATATGTGTTGCATAAACTCAATGAAGCTCCAACTAGGAGCACAGGCTTGTTATTATAGACACTGTACAAAAAAAAAAATAAAAAGCATAAAACCTTGGCCCTGCCCCAAAAAGCATCTATTTGCAGTCGACTAAAGACACGCTGGAGGAAGCACATACACCAAAATTTAAGAAGCAAACTAACCTGGTGCGGCATCACAAGGGTTTGCTAAAACTGAGATATTTGCTTCAAGTTAGGCATCTAAAGCCCTAATTTTGCACACAGACTTGAAAATTAGTACTTGACTACCATTAAAAATAGTTAAATGTTATATCAATCAATATTAAGGTTGAAGCTCAGGTGAAACACCAAAATCTTCAAGATGTGTAATTTTTTATAATTGACTGACACTGGAATAAAAAAAATTCCACTGGGGATTCTGAAACTCACTTTAACTGAGACTTACATAAAAAAACAAACTAAATGGAACTAAATGAGCAGAAATCACTAAATAACTGACATGACAGAATATTTGTCATTTATGATCTTGGTGGAACAAAGCCCATCATTTAATGGTATCCAAGAATGTCAATATTGAAATACAGAATTTTATATTGTGGGTAGCAAGAATAATGCTCACTGCAATAAATCTGCTTTTAGCAGAACAGATTGTCATTCACCTGTAAAAGTATGTGTCAAGTTAAGCCTCTTTGCCTCTCCCAACTCTGAAGCCTGATTTATTTAGTCCCACCTCTGTCCAATGCACAGTCTCCAGCTTGAATATTGTCCCTGCAGCTCAATCTAGGACAATCCATACTTTCCAGCTCTTGTCCCTGACAGTTCTGTAGCTTCATCTCTGGTCCAATTTCCGTCCTTAGTGCCAACCAAGTTGACCATTGGAGTAGGACTTGAAAAGAGACCTTAATTTCTTACTGGATTATAGAAGAGCTTGCTGCATGGATAATTTGTGCAATGTCTAAACTTTGGAGATTTCCAGGTGTACAAAATTTGCATTAGAAGGGCCTGATCAGTTAACTGAACTGGAAGAAAAAGAGAGATTCAAGCCCCCAAATTTTCTGTCCCACAGTCACTTTTCAATAGAAATACATAACTTACATGAATTTTCACAAAATTACCCAGGAAGCCAGTGGAACAATAGTCAGCTGTTGCTAACAACAATTTTCTAACACAATGCAAATCCCACCTTCTTAACACTCTGGAAAAAGCAGAGGCTGTACGTTATAGAGTTGCACATCTGTGGGGATTCTGCAGATTGCAAGGCTGAAGGTGGAGGCTGTCGTCGTCATGCAGGCCCACCGACAGCAAATAAGAACACTTCTAATTACAACTTAACATCTAAATAAGCATTTGTCTCATGAGATTTGTTGAGACACTGTTCACACAAGGAACTTGCTTTGCTTTTTAGCTGTTAGTGAGATTATACATTTTTCCCAGTAAAGCAATATGTTGATTCAAAGTTGGGCAAGTGCAGGAAGAAAACTTTCACTTTCACTTGTTTTCAAAAAATGCTATAGTGAATGTAGACTGCACACGTAAATTGAAAGTTAGACTATGAATCCATTACTCACAGGAGTGGTGATTTTTTTCAAGCAGTTCTCATTAATTTCACAGACATAATGAATAAGTAAATGCAGCAGAACCTGGCACCTGTGTATGATTTTGTAACTTAAGAAATTAATTTCACCTTTAAAAGCAGCAATTTTGTACAAACACTAGGCAAGATTCAGACTCAGTCTTTAACTTACTGACCATGGGGGTTTGAGCAAGAACATGTCAGCCTAACAGAAAATTCTTTCCGGACTTAATTTTTTTTACCTGTTCTTATCCTCGGTCTCCATTGTCTCTTTTTCTTTGATATCTTCCGAACAGGAACATGAAGCAGATATTTGATTTATAAATTAGCAAATTATATTTTAATCTTCTTTGCTTGGTGGCTCATCATTTTCTTCAGCGGACACTAGAAAGCCCAAGCATGTGAAACTGAACTCAGTGTTCACTCCATCCCTGAACTCCCAAAGATGTCTGTGTGCCTCAACACCTGCAACTTCTCCAGTTTTCTTTTAAAGCCACTTGCTTAACTGTTTACAGAAGTTCATTCTCTTATAATCAGGAACAGACTTAATAGGACAAGTCTCAGAAAACAAGGAGGTCTTGTTTAGTTTCTTCAATTGAATTCAGGCTATGTTCTTGTGCAATTGATTTATATTTATCTTCTGGAGAGAGAGTGAAATTCTGGAAGCTGCTATTTCTGCTTGTCTTTTTTTTTTTTTTCTAGAAGCAGGCACAGTTGATTGATAGAGTATTTGTGAGGGCCAAAGTCTGACTTGTCTTCTCCCTCACACCTGCTAGAAGCCACTTCTTAACATCAGCTCAGGAGTTCTGGAAGAAGAGACACAAGAGAAAAGGGTGGGCTGTTAATGCAAAACAGAATTGAACTGAAAGGTATGGAAAAGTCATTTCCTCTGAGGGCATAGTTGCGGTTACTAGTATTAAGTGAGTCATGATACTAATTATAAAGTGCCTGTGCACTACAGTACTTGTAAGCACATGGAGAACTGAAAAAGAGCAGTGAGGTTTCCTGCTTCTCCTCCAGTACAATATAGTACAATCAGTACAACAGCTAACACATGAAGCTGTAAGTTTGCTGAATAATGGGCAATTTTTCAGTTTCTTCCTTTGCATCAGTATCTGATAGATTGAAAAAAATAAAAGCAGCTATAAGATATATATTACAGCATTAACATAAAATCATGCCATCAAAGAAAGTAATAGACTGGGCAGAACATTTACGGAGAAGGATTTTGGCCTTCTATTCAAATGGCTAACAGCTAGGGGAAGACATTAACTAGCTTGCAATGACTTTCCATAGGGAGAATTCAAAGTCTTTGTCGCTAATCCCCACTCCCAGCTATATAGTTCAACATCTTTCTTCAGGAGCTATTTTCTTCAAGCTGACACACAGAATTTTTGTAGAACCAGAACAGCATATAAGTTAGGCAAGACACATGCTGTCAAGCAGTAGAAAATGCTTCATTCAATATACGTGTTATTACCCAAGGAGGACATGTCTGAGAGAGCTGGGAGGATGACAGTGGTATTCCATTATTATTCTTCATCTGTGCAAATGTAAATCCTCCCCTGAGCCTCTGACAGTGTTAGCAAGTCCTTTCATGAAGCGCAGTTGTGTATGTCCCTCTTCAGACAGTAATGCAGAGACATTCTTTCCTGACCCAGAAAGGGAAACAACTGTGGCTAATTGCAAAAGGTGAATTAGTTCACTATGTAAGTATGATATTGAAATACAAACGGTATGAAAGAAAAGAGAGTAGAATTTGTGGCTTGAATGTTATTTTTTTTTTTAATACTTAGGAATTTACCGACTCAGTACATGAAATATCAAAGTATATAGACTGAAGATTATTTCTGAATGCATGTTTACCATGAAAAGCATCAGGGATAATTTATCTTAGCATTATGTATTATGAAGTGGCTTCAATATAAATTTTTCTTTCTACAGATTCTGAGATGTATATCTAGCATGTAATCCAAAGAAAAGTCTCACACTTAAGTCATACTTAAGTAATGCAGACTTAAGCAAACAGCCATGCAAATCCAGTCTCATTTGCCCAGGTGTGAATGATTCCATAGAGAGTAAAACCGTTGCAGCCCTGCTGCATAATGGGTTGCAGTTGTGAGGGGAGCACCAAGGAGAGGTGTTTTGGCTGCAGTGGAATGCCAGGCTCAAGGGATTCCTGGCCTTCTATGGTGCAGCCAGAGTTGGAAGATCAGGCCAGCTTATACTGTTTCCCCTAAAAACACCATTAGCAATATCAGACATGAAAAATGTTTAAAGTTAGCTGAGCAGCTTCAACTGTCTTGGGGAAGCAGAAAGAAAAAATAAGTTTATAATAGAAAGCTAATTATGGCTTTAAGATGCAGCCTGTCCATAATTAGAGTGACACACTTTCTCAGACTGCATTCTATTTCTGACTTTGGCCTTTCAAAGATTGCCCTTCATTGTGTTGCTGTGGGGAAGCTTTTTAACTCGTTGCAATTTTGTGCATGATTTCGCACATAGGACTGTACATGACTCGCACGCTGACAAGACTAGAGCTAAATCCATTATCTTAGTAAGTCAGTAACTACTGTATTTCTCCCAGGACACTGAAAAGCCCCTTGTTTCAAAAGAATGTATGCGTTACATGGTCTTGGTACTGATACACCCTAGGAAAACAGAAATATCTTTTGGGTTTTTTGACAATGACACCTTGTCCAGAAAATGGGTAGGTTTAAAGTATCTGGAAGCAGCCTAAACATTACTAATTCAATAAATAGTTTGCTTCTCAGAAGAGCAAGTTATATCGCAGCATGAAGTAACATCTCTACACTGGCAAATCATCCTGATAGTCCTCGAAAGAGCTTGGTCTTGCCAGTATGGATGTGGCCAAATGGTGGTGTCAGTTTGCTATCAGATCACATTACAATCCTAGAAGGCTTTTGACACGATCATCTCCATGTCGTCTACCCATGGTAAGAAAGAGCCAACTTGGCTGTCAGATACCACGTACAGACCAACCCTGGCACACTAACTTCCTGACCTTACACTTCTTCAGTGCCTGAGGTGGTCATACAGATTACCTTATAGCTTTATATGATATTGAGCTGCAGAGCCTGAGAACATTCTGTCATTGCATTCATTAATACAGACATAACCATAAATCTCTCCTGGGGAAAAAACAGTTACAACCATTGCCTACACCAGTTTTTTACTGTGAGATTTGTTGGTTTTTAAAAGGCAACATCTTTTGCTGGAGGATTTTATGTCTGCCTTTAATTCAATTTTAGTGGAGGAGGTTTAGTAGTCAATCTGTAAAAACAATCTTCAGTTTTGCAGATGCCTGTGATTAGTTGTAGGTATGAAGCCACAGGCATGGGTGCTAGTGCATAACTATGCAAATCCTTAATTTCGCCTGCAAATCAGGAAGATACGTATATATTAATACTATTCCAGAAATTTCTGGTGTTCTGGTTCTGAAACCATTAGCGGTTACCTGACATTATCTATTTGCTCCCATCCATCCTTTTAATATTGAGATTAGTCTAAACTACACATACTACACAAGTTTATTTATTCAAGAATAACAACTAAATCAAAACTGTTAACACTCCATCCAGCAGCATGGGAAGCATGCAAGAACCATCAGAATTATTGAAGACAGTCCAAAGTTTAGAGGAGCAAATTTGTGAACAAAACACAGCAGTAGGAAATCCTCAATTTATCTTTTATGCAATTTAAAAGCACAACTTGATCACAAACTCATTATTGCTTATGCTGACTTCTGCTGGAATAAACAAGACCACAACAACAGGAGGTATCTATCCTCAAGCAGCAGAGCTATTAATGAGCAGCATAGCACAAGAGCAAGCTGACTTGATCAGAGCTGCAGCGTGGCTGGGTCACTAGTGGGATGTGCACAGCCAAGAGGTACCTCTTCCATCTGTTGCATTCATGGGTGACCTTGGCCATACCTTGCATTTGTCTTCAAGGTTCAGGGATACACTGCGGCACAATCACCTCATGCTAACCACGGCTTCTTCCAGTAACACAGACACAAACAGTCCGTGTGTAAAGACGGTGAACAAAAAGAACTTTTTTGGTTTAGGACATTTCACTCTCCCCAGAATGCTTTCTTAGTAAAGTGTAAATTGAATGAAAATGTACAACTTGTGTCTTATGAACATGACATCTGTTTGGTTTTACCAATAATGGTTTTATCAGCAAATACAGGGAGATGTGCCTTGTGACACATACTAAAAACCTGCATTCTTCTATATTTAACCCATAAGCCTGAGAGAAACATCCCTTTAAAAGGGAAAAAGCAAGGATACCTACCTGGCAAAACTGAAGGCTGACAAACGGGTGCCAAGAGAGGCAGAACAGCTGGACACCAAGTATGCCTGAGGTCTAATCTCTCTTCTCAAGTGATATGGGGTCATCTCAGGGCAAATTTGTTATCTTCTGTATACCATTACAAACACAGAATGGCTCCACTGTTTCACTAAATTCTGCCTTCTTCTGGATTTATTAGGCAGGCGCATACAACTGGTTTAATTCTTACAATTAAAATCCCACTCCATGCAGTAGCAGCAGTAGGTCTGAATGAGCCTAGACCACACTCATCATGGCTGTAACAAGAACTGGTGCGCAAAATGGACTGATGGTGCTTTGTGCTGCTACACAGTCAACTTTAACACTATATGTTAATGTGAACTCTAGCACTCTCACTATTGCACATTATGAACGTAGCACTATATGTGTATATGCAGAACAAGATGCAGAATCTTGTATAGAAATGAATCTGTATGAATACCAACATATATAACTGTTCAGCAAATTACACTCTAGTCTTTCAGTCATACAGGGTTTAAGATAGCCTGAAACAGATTGATCTGTATACAGCTTGCATTCCAGAGGAAGCAGCTAAACCTTGAAAAAGGGACCATCCAGGTATGAAAAATTTGAGAAGACAGACACCTCTTAAGTACAAATTTTTCCTGTCAATGCACAAGTCTACTAGCAGAGTTCAAAATGCATTTCTATCAAAGGTTAAATTAAATTCAAGGCTATTGCACAACTGCAGGTACCACACAAACGTACAGAGTTGCTTCTCAGAGACAGCTGTTCTGCATCTATTGAGATGGACCTGATACACTGCAATATAATATAATAATGTGCCAGCAAACTAGAAATGCTGGAGGTAAAGTATATGTGTCCGTAATATGTTTATTGTCTAGACAGTTTTGGTGCAGCAAATTCAACTGAAATGAGCAGTCCAGGCCATGAGCAGAGATAAATCAATGCCATCAGTGAAGTATATGTCTCTGTGTTTATACCGTAATGCACTACGTAAGCTTTCATGCTTTATCACATGCAATTTTGAAATTAAAAATAAACTAAAAGCCCTCAAAAATGCCAACACATTAATACTATTTATACTATTAATAGTACTAATAGTATGAATACTATATTACTCATGCTGTATAATATTATAATGCATAAAAATGCTGCACTTTTGTTGATTTTTATATAGAGGATAGATTGATAGTAGCTGTACAAAAATGATTATTTTTCTAGAGCGTGATGATTTTGATGCATTTGGCATAGTAGGCATTGTTCCTTGTTGAAACATGACAAATACATGTATGAGGATAAAAATATTTAACAGACAAAAAATAGGGCAAATTTTGTAGTCGTTGCTTTTTTTTTGGACCACATATTGTTGTTTGTAGGTACTCCTTCCAAGGCCACATCAGCATTAGAAATAGCAGCAGTTATCCCTCTTAGATCCCATAGAGTAGTATAATCACTGACCAGCAACTCCATAATTGCCATAGGTTCCTAGAAAAGCAGGAAGTTTGATAAACAAAGAAAATTCCCAGCTAAACGTGAGTTGATGACTCTATGCCACGTGGGGAGTGAGGGAGGCAAAAACCACAGAAAACTCTGCCAAGCTAATCACAAATCTGGGAATGTATTTAAGCTTGGTATTTGACAGACTGTAACGACATCCGATGTACCAGCGTATCTTCATTTCCAGCCTGTCTGTAGCAAATCATCTCTAGTGCCTCAAATTAAAGCTAAAAAAAAAATAGCCCAAGATGCACAGTCAGAAATCATATCATACACTAAAGGGTTGAAGGGAAGGATCCACTGTTCCTGATCCTTGCAGGGACCAGCAGAAACCCAGAAGCACAGGGTAGGGTTCAATCAGACAATGATCCAACGTCCTCCAAAATTGACCTATCAGATACCAAATATATGCCTGTATACACTTACATTGATCAACATCTTTGAATATATTCTTCTTGACTTCTCTGTCTGCTCAAAGGAAGAATCCTGAGGCAGGATGATTATGTGCTGCTGACTTCATTTTGATGCCAAAAATTATAAACCACAGAGACCAAAGATAACCATATTTTCTAAGATGGTCCTTACAGGCAACCTGCCTTGTTCGAAGTACCTGTCAGTGAGCAGTTTAAACAGCATTACAGCAGTGATCTGCAAGTCTATGAAAGCAGTAAGTGATTCAGACTGTTTCTGAAAGCTGTTTGACCTCAACTCCCTACCTATTCAAAGGAGAGTACCTCTAAGGCATTAAATCAGGCAGCTAGAGTAAGCCAGCCTGATTATCATAGAATCATAGAATCGTCTGGTTGGAAGAGACCTTCAGGATCATCGAGTCCAACCATTCACCCTGCACTGTCAGGGTCCCTAAACCATATTGCTGAACACCAAATCTACACGGTTTTTAAACACCTCCAGGGATGGGGACTCCACCACCTCCCTGGGCAGCCTGTTCCAATACTTCACAACCCTCTCTGTAAAGAAATTCTTCCTGATATCTAACCTAAATTTCCCCTGGCGCAACTTGAGGCCATTCCCTCTCGTCCTGTCATTCATAACGTGGGAGAAGAGACCGATCCCCATCTCCCTACAACTTCCTTTCAGGTAATTGTAGAGAGCGATAAGGTCCCCCCTGAGCCTCCTCTTCTGCAGACTAAACAGTCCCAGCTCCCTCAGCTGCTCCTCATAGGGCAAGTTCTCTAAAGCCTTCACTGGTTTTGTTGCCCTTCTCTGAACCCGCTCCAGCACCTCAACGTCCTTCTTGAAGTGAGGAGCCCAAAACTGGACACAGTACTCCAGGTGTGGCCTCACCAGTGCTGAGTATAGGGGGACAATCACTTCCCTGCTCCTGCTGGCCACACTGTTTCTGATACATGCCAGGATTCCATTGGCTTTCTTGGCTGCTTGGGCACACTGCTGGCTCATGTTCAATCGGCTGTCGACCAGCACCCCCAGGTCCTTCTCTGCTGTGCAGCTTTCCAGCCACACTTCCCCAAGCCTGTAATGCTGCAGGGGGTTGTTGTGGCCCAAGTGCAGGACCCAGCACTTGGTCTTGTTGAATTTCATACAGTTGGCCTCGGCCCATCGATCCAGTCTGTCCAGGTCCCTCTGTAGAGCCTCCCCACCCTCAGGCAGATCAACACTACCTCCCAATTTAGTGTCATCTGCAAACTTGCTGAGGGTGCACTCGATCCCCTCATCCAGATCATTGATAAAGATGTTAAAGAGAACAGGCCCCAACACTGAGCTCTGCAGAACACCACTGGTGACCGGCCACCAGCTGGATTTAACTCCATTCACCACCACTCTCTGGGCCCGGCTGTCTAGCCAGTTTTTGATCCAGTGAAGCGTACACCCGTCCAAGCCATAGGCAGACAGCTTCTGCAGAAGAATGTTATGGGAAACAGTGTCAAAAGCTTTGCTAAAATTGAGGTAAACAACATCCACAGTTCTACCCTCATCCACTAAACGGGTCATTTTATCATAGAAGGAGATCAGGTTGGTCAAACAAGACCTGCCCTTCATAAATCCATTATGGCACATAAAAGTTCTCTATTCATGTCTGCTGAAATCCAGAGTATGCCAAGTTCTGTCCATAGAAAGAGGAAGTGCTCCCCAAGATCAAAATCTCCAGCAAAGATTTAAGTGATGAAGCGTTTTCTCATAGAACAAAACCAAAACAATTTAGCTCAATGTTTACATTTCCTCAGTGATTTCTGAAGAAGCACAGAAAAGGCTTATGAAGGTCAATTTGGTATGGATACACCTGTAGCACATACTGGAAAACAAACAGTTCAAAGTTACTTGAACAAATGGAGAAGCTGCTAGCTCCAAAATCAGAAGGAGCGGAGCAGTAATGATCCAGCACCACAGTAAGCAGAGTTGGCGGCCCTGTGGTACTCAAGATGAAGCCAGTATCTTCCTGCAGCTCGACACTGCATGGATGCATCAGCTAAGATGATCACTACCCCAAGCCATGGAGTAGAAGAAATTTGTCTCAGGGGCCAAAAAAAATACAATGCTTATTCTCAAGAATAAGACTAAATTAATTGAAACCAAAAATACGTCCCATGCCAACTTCATCTGTGTCTTTCTCAAAGGAACAAAGGAAATGCAATTCTCAAAAAGTGAACCTTCTTAATTTTGCCATTTTCAGTTGTGGAAAACATGACTCAGGAAGTATGACTACATGCAACAATAAGAAAGCTCTAAAAATTATTTGTAATAATATGACTAATTTACAGTTTGATCCTGCGGTATTCAAATGAACTTACAGTAACCATCTGGGACTGTGTGGTTGAATTATGCATAAAGAATCCTTTAATCAGAATTTGATGAAGTAAACTTAGATACCCAATGAAAATGGCTCAAAGTGATTTCTTAACAATACACAGGAGCTGGAGAAAAAGTCTTAAAAAAAAAAGAGTGAAAGAGCTATGTGATTGAAACCTCACCGGAATTGCTGTTCTCCAGAAACCTGGAGGTTTTAAGACCTCTCTGAAAATGAAAGCAGTGGGTGCCATACAAAAGGACAAGCAGGAGGAAGAGCATTTGTGCTTAGAGTTAGTTCTGAATGATTTGATGGGTTTTCCAACGAAACACGAAACTGAGGCTGTCTGCGAACCATAATACAGAAACCAAAAGAGCTCTGCAGTCAACAATGGGGCTACTAAGCAGAGGAAAAAATAGCAGGAATCTGGGTTATGGCTTGACTGCACAATATGATGCCATTTATAGATATCCTGCTTAATTGATAAGCTCTGCTTTCTCTAAAGCAGGGTGCATGAAGTCCAACCTGAACACTGGGCTAAATGCAGCTACATAATTTCTAGCAACACATTGTTCCATTCAGACTTGCCAATACAAGAGTTTATGAGGTATCTAACAGTGGGATGTCAGTCTCATCAGTCCCTGATGAGAAACCAGATCAAGGACAGGATAAGAACTGAGCGTATGTACATAAAATACCAGCAGCAGTTTTTGTTAAAGTCGGTCTCTGTAACTGATACAGGGCTGAAAGGAAAAGTAGTTGGTCAAGTGTTCTGAAAATACAGTTCCCCAGGGGGAAGTGAGTGCTTTTACAGATTTCCTTCTTTTTGTTTTTGTTTTAATTAGATTTTGTTTGGATGACTAGAAGGATTCTTTTAGCTACAAAAATACCTCCCTCGAGCATGTTTCAAGAGTAGCTCACAGCTTGATTATTGTTTTGCAGTGTTACTAGTGGCTGAAAGACAAGGAAAACCAAATATCCTTCATGGTTATGCAAAAGCACTTTACAGTGCTGTACACAGAAGACTGTTATAACAGATACACTAAGTCTAAGAGTGCACATAAAGTGCACTTCGTAGAAATGCACTTAAGATGCAACAGTAGATGAACTTATTTTAAAGATGAACTTAGGAAGAGTATTTATTTACCATAAAGTCAGTTATGCCCTAAATTCTGAATACCTAATCTTAGTATCTGAATTCTTTATCTGTTTTGCCTTGTAGACTAAAACCAGGCAGTTCAGCCTTAAGTATATTGAA
The DNA here is from genome assembly GCF_009769465.1 of Tauraco erythrolophus. NCBI lineage: Eukaryota > Metazoa > Chordata > Aves > Musophagiformes > Musophagidae > Tauraco > Tauraco erythrolophus. Next base: position 115,356,912 of record NC_141465.1, on the reverse strand, counting down.
TCAGAATACAACTTGCATTATTATTTGCTTTAGATGATCACGAATAATTAAGTCTTTGTCTATGTTCAAATGTCTAAAGCAGAGGAAAATATACTTAGGAAAATTTCTTACCTATTAAGTAAATCAAACTCCAAATAATTATCATAAGTAATACATATATATGGAAAGTTATCCTTTCACATAATGTTTTTTTAAAAAAAATTATTTTACCTTCAAGTGAAGGGTTTAGCTATATTCAAATCTTCCTACTGGTCTTACTTGAACATTTAAATGAAAAGCAGATGGATTCAGATCTTTTAAAGAATTTTCTTCAATCAATAAAATTAATTGATTTTTGGTTACCATTTTTGATTACCATTCCCTGAACACTGAGTAACCTCAGCTATCAGTATGATAGCTGGTCTCACCGCCTTCTCTCGCCTAGCATCTTCCTCTTTGATCACCTTGCAGCACATATGGCCAGGAGGCAAGAATGTCACCCTGCTGTTAGGAGCAGTTGTGTTCTTAGTTAGAACTTAGACTTTCTGTCTTCTAAGGACAGTGCAAAGTCTTTTTCAGTATTATTCTTACAATTGCAATGAAGATTGGAAAGAATTGCTTATCACAATCATTTGAAAGTCCTGAGAAGCAAAGTTGTTTCAAGTGCTGAATTATTCTCTCATTAAATGAGTATTTATTATTATACAGAGGTTTCCCCTGTTATTTACAGGTATTTAGATTCGGGCAAGATTGATAGCCACAAAATACTAACCTGTATCAGCTATACATAAATATGATTTATTTATTTATTTATTGTATGAACGTGTTTTGCAGTATCTCCTTTAAGGTTTAAGGTAGATTGAAATTCTCAGACTTACAATTCAGAAATCTGCATTTGACTGACAAAAGCCTGACAAGGAGATTTCAAGTCTACAGTTACAGCATATTCCACGTAACTTCACAGGGGGAAAGATAGCAGCAGCTCTCAAAGGAGCATTCAAGAAGCCAAGCCTTCTCCTAATACTCCATCCTGTCCTCCATTGCTATTGCAAAGAACCTTTTTTCATGTTGAATTACTGGAAAACTTATGATGAGGTAATCTTGAAGACATCATGAGCCTGCCAAGTCATTCTCTCCTTCAGAAGGTATGAGATATGCAGACAAATCCCTGGCTTGAGGGATCTGCAGGTGAGACAAATGTGTATTGCTGACATAACTGCATCTGATGAAACTAAGCTCTGATTCATCATGTCAAGGGACCTTCACAGCAATTTTGAACAGCAGATTGTGTGCAGTGTACCACTCCCCTGAATGATGCATCTCCTACTCTGCAACAGTTTCCAAATGATTTCTGGGCACAATTTGAGATATGACCTTTTTACTTAAAAAGCCTCATTACATAACCTATAACAGAGGTAGCGTAACAGAGGAAGAGTAACAGAGGTAATGTAACAGAGGCAAGTAGCATTCCCATTTATTTTTAGCCTTCAATATGGAGATCAAGATGACATGGCTAGTAGAAAAAACTTGCAGAAACTGAAATTCCATAACTGAGGTAGGAGTTAAAGTTAATTCACTCTAGTTGGAAGAAACTAGATTATCTCTGTCCAAGAACTCTGGAACACAAAATTGCAGTTTTAGTAGGAAATATTTTTAATAAGTCAGAGCTTAGTTCTATATGACTTGGAAAAAAGTGATCTAGACAACTACAGATCTACTACCGCAACATCAATAGTGTGCAAGGCTTTAGAAAGGGAAGACTAATTAAAGACATGAAAGCAAATACCAAATGAGTTAAAATACCACAAAATATGCAAACTCAACCTGATATCTTCCATTGAAAAAATATTTTCCAGAGAAAGGAAATGACATAAATCTCATCTCCTGAAGTTTAGAAACACTGACCACATTGAAAACTATCAGTTAAGCAGGAAAAGATGGAAACTGTTACAATAATGGTAGATACAGAACAGCTGTATAGCAGATAATAAGAAGCTAATGAGAGTTTCTCAAAGACATGACCTGAAACCACAGGGACAGCCAAGGAAATCAACAGCCTGTCTTCTACGCAGAGACTAAGAGAAACTGGCCTCTTCAGCCAAGGAGAATGAAAGAAAAGACAGCAAAGAAAAGGTGAGATTACTCTCTGTAAATCTGTTAGATGAATGAGCACATGAAAAGAAGTCCTATTTAACCTACTAGATCCTATGGGCACAATTATCCTACAATTAATTGAGGCTAGAGTGGGGAAAAATGAATCATAAAAGCAATGAGGTTCTCAGGCAGCATTCTCAAAAGGAGATGAAGGCAGAGAAAAGTGTCAGCTTTGGAGACTGGTCAGCTTTCTTCCAAAAAAGGCTCTTACAGCCTATGACATCAGAGCGCTGCTGTCTTCCAGGAGATCCCCTCCACCTCGACAGAGCTCCTCTGTGCACAGCCAAGCCCTGGAAGTCCTTAGACTTGGGACGTCTAAACTGACAGTGTCTAAATTTATGTATCTGGAAAACAGCAGCTGGAGAGGAGTGGGGAGAAGCTCTCAGCTCTGAAATTCACATCTACCCTCTTGCCTGAGAGCAGCTGTGTTCGCTGGCCTGTGGGGCATGTTACCAGGTCACTCCTAATTTCTCCAACAGTACTGGATAGAATTCAATGGTCTTGTATTTATGGTTTGGGAATACTTTTGTGTTGTCAACACAGTGTCAACAAAGCTTTATTTTAGAGAAAGCTCACTCATGCATCTCAGATTTGCTAAACGTATGGGTCTAAACCAAAAACGAATGGATACATTAAGTCAAAAATTGTTTTAGTGTAGTCTCCTAAACCAGAAGCTCAATCTGTTGTTCAGTCAGCTGGCAGGGAATTTCTGTGTTATGTTGATGATTTTGTTCTGTTTGTTTGCACCCGGACATACCACAAGACTGCCCAATTTAACGCAGGAAAGTGAAACGCATCCATTTTGCCTTGCACCCAGACATACCACAGGACTGCCTAATTTAAGACAGGAAGAAAAATATCTTGTAATAGCTGTTTGTTTGGTATAGTTGCATAATAGTATCAAATCTAGAATAAAGGCACTCACTCTGCAACTACTAGAAGAAATCACAAAAAAACGTGGGAGTTTTGAGGAAACGGTAAGGTTCTTTTTAGGTCAAAAGGCCTGAAATAATAGTGGTCGGCTTGTGTAAAAATGGTGATTTCATAGCATAAAGTCACTATCACCGATTTAGTCCTGCGTGCCTCCATAACTCGTGTCAAGGAGAGAGGCAGGTCCCTAAGCAAGAAGTGGGGAATTCTTGCAGGCTGTTTTCTTTCTCCAGAACAATTCCACAGAGCAGCCAGTCAGATTCTCCCGCAAAGTATAGGAAGCTGTTTCAGAAACAGAGTCAGAAGTGAGACAAGCTCTCCTAAGTGCTGTTTGTCTACCTGGAAAAGGTGTTGTTCGGACCAACAGATAAATACTTCTGACATGTTTGTTGCAAAGCCAAATTTTATTTTCAGTTATTGATACTAATAAAAAATAAATACATTTTCTATCTTCTCTTCTGTTCCTCCAAGTCTGTTTTTTCACAAAAGCAGCAGAAGGCGGCTCTTAAGATCACTATATACTTATACAAGTATGGATAGAGTTTGACAGACTTGACCAGAAGTATCTTCATTTCTATGCCACTTGTCAGCCAAAATTGGTGACAAGTGGTATGGCATTTTCTGTCTATGACTAGCATGCTTTTAAGCAGGGAATTTATCTGTATGAATTACTTCTTCATAAGTAGGAGGGCTTGTCTCTAAATTAGGACACACTATGCTGAAAATTTTCATCTAGGAATGCCAAATGTTGCAGAAGCAAGGAGATTAACACAGAGATTTGGCTCGATACAGTGTGCCAAGACAGTGGGGAAAACACATTTTAAAAGCTGAGAATATACTTAACTCCTCTGCTAATGCTGCAAACCAGTGTGAAAGCACTTAAGCGTAGCCTGTTTGTTTAGCAGATGTCATACACAACAGCAACTGTTGAAAAATACCCCTAGAAGAACTATGGCAAGATTTGGTGTGCCCATGTTTCACATCGCTTCCTTTTCTTCTATTGCTTCACAACATACCTAATTCTAGATTTTACTTTCTAAACAGGTATTTCAATGCTCTTTTTTCCCCCTACTTAAAAAAGTTAAAACACTGAAAGAACAGGAGCCTAACACTGAAAGAAAATTACCAAGGGACTGAATATGTACATTTCAGCATATGAAGCAGAAATAACATTATTCACAAACAGATATATTAAGCAACAGGGATGTCATAAAGCTGCGTTCATGAGTGTTTGCAGAGTGTTTTGAACTACTTGATTAAGCAGCACGTTATTAGGGAAAATTATGATTAATGAGAAGCTTATAACAACAAAGCACTCTCTGTAAGGACTGCATTAGAAAGAAAGAAATGAGAAGCACGTTTCAGATTGGAATTGCTTCATTAATAATTAATAAATAAAGCTCCACTGAAAAGGTATTTGGAAGATTTTTATATTATAGAGTTTAAGTTGACCAAAAAGAACATGCACTTTGTTCTATTATTTCTAGTTTTTTATAAAACTTTAAGAGCTTATTGTTATTCCTCTTAATCAAAGTAGTATTTTATAACATGATGAGAGAGATGCCAGAGATCAAGTTGAAGGGGCAAGCAGGAGCCCCTGGGATCAATACACTCAACTGAGTCTGAGCATTTTTGTTACCCCATTATATTGCATAAAGCAAGCTGATGCCCTTTCCACCGAGCTGTAACACTGATCCATTAGAGGAAGCGGAGACGTGGTCCTTCTCATTTATTATGTATAAGACAGCGCATGCACAACTTGTCTGACATCATCCTTGTCACAGCTAATGAGAAACTGAAATAAATCACGATCTGTGGCATCACAGAAGAGATGAAAAAGCTCTTTCAGGCCTAACGATACATTTTTTTCTGCAGTAGGGGAGTGCTCTCTAACATACATAACCAAATAATTTATTGTATATCATTGTATATGACCCAAAGTGATGAGCTTTCCACACCACCACTGCTATTTGGGAGAAATCCCCATGTACATATACATACATTGTATAAATATCAAACAACCTATATGATTTAAAGAGATGTGTTTAGCATTGACAGAAGTAACCAAAGCAAACCAGAAAGCACTTCAAGTTCTTCAACTCTTAAATCTAATTTGCTGTGGTGGATCAACACAGTTAGGCTGAGACACCACACAGCACAGGACTGCCAGGGTAACAAGAGCCTACACCAAGAGCCAGGGAAGTGTTTCCAATGCCAGTCCAATACGAACATGAAGGTAATGAGGTGAAAATTACTTGTTGGTGCCTGGAAGGAGACTCCACGTCACTCTACAGCGCTAAAAATGACCCTCCAGTGCACAGCCTGCTCCATCTCTCATCTGTGGACTGCTCTAGCCAGAGAGCATGGCTCAGCACATGCTTGTCCTGGACCCATGCAGGCATGAGCTCGGCTGCACCTCTGAGTGCAAAGGAGACAGCTAAGGACCTGAGCAGATTTTTCTTCCCTAGCTTTCTTATTTAGCAGCACAGATAAGGCCAGGGCCTTCAAATTCACTTTTGGGCAGCAGCAGAAATGTGAGGTGCTGCTGAAAAACTGGGGCAGGTGAAGGACACTGCTGTTACAAAAAAAAACTCATGAGAGTGGATCAGAAGTGATAATTCACATAGGAATTGGCCTGAGACAGAGAAAAAGAACAATATAGAAGGAGGAATTTGAGAAGGAAGGGGAAGGTTTACAGGGGGCAGTTTATGGGGAAAGCACAGGTAGTGTAAGCAAGAGAGCACAGTACTGCAATTCCCCTTCTCTCCCAAGGGGTTTCCAGGCATCTCCTGACATTAGCAATTTCTTTCATAGTGTGAATGATTTTACGGAACAGGACTTGGTGACAGCTAGTGCCTGCTTGCAAAGCATATCAGCCCACTCTGAAGCTACTATCATGTTCTCCAGGATCTCAGCTTACGTTAGTCAAAATCAGACAATAATTTTGCTGTTATGCTGCAAAGCTCCACCATGTACTATGTATAACTAATGAAGAGACAGCCAGGTAAATTAGCCCATCCTAAAACAAGGCACAAACTGCTCCTTTTGCTTCACTGAAGCTTTAAGTAAAACTGGTAATTTAAATACTAACATTATTATTTCCTTCTTCATGGGAGACCAGAACGTTAAAGCTCTGACCTTTCCTATTTTCCACCAGCTGTCTTATGTCAAATAGGTGGTAACTGGGATATGCGACCAGCTGTATCGTTCTCCTGTAAGAAAAAAGAAGCTAAACGTTACCACTGAGAGGAGCCTGGGGCGCAGTCATGCCCTCCTGAGAGGTCACCAGAGGAAAACACCTGCCACATCATCTCCTAAGTGCAATCATCGCCTACCAGAAATGCTGCCTTATTTTGGTTTCGCCTGATCAGAGAAAACTTCTACAGGTAAGTTTAGGGAAGACAACTAAGCCTCATCTATTTCTAGTTTGACCTCCATGGCTGCATGTTTTTTTGTGCATGAACACTTGCAGGTCTTCACAGGCAGTGTGAAACCTTCCTTCCTCAGACAGCTCTGGTGTACCTCCATCACAACCAACAACATAATTGCTAGAAATTCCAAGCAATGACTGTCTTCTATTGAGCTGGTCAAAAAGAGGAAGAAAAATGCTAATAAACTAGATCATCCCATTTAAAGATTTAGTTCAAGACTACTGAAATGCAAATATATCCATTAAATACACACTTATAAGAAAAATCTGAATATAGTCTATAGAGAAATCCTACTGCACCAAATTAATGTGCAACTTGTTATATTTCTCAGCTGAGGCAGAAATAATTGCTGAATAATTAATTGTGTGTATGACAAAAAATATTGCTGAACTAATTAACACTTATTTCTAAAAAGATTAAATCTTTCAAAAGATCAAATACTTCAAAATTGGACACACATTTTTTCCATTTTATTTGTTATTCCAAGGCTTCAAACAAACCAGGCAGCTAGACACGGTTTAAACTCTTCAAGAAAATGCTCTTTTGTACTATAAAACCATACACTTTCATATATTTTAACATAAAAACTCACCCAATATTTTAGAAAATGTGATTTTGAGAGTAGGGTTCAAGCAGTCTCCCAAATATTGCGAAGCGCAATGACCACTGGCTAATTTTAGGTATATCAGTTTTCCTGAAAGTGCCCCTGTGTTTTCATTGACTTTACAGGGAGCCTCAGGCAAGCATGGTCCTAACTTGGGTGTCTTAGATCCTCCATATTATTCTTTTCTCATACTGGGCCTGTTGCCCTGGAGGCCATAAAAATCATGTCTGAGAAACATGAAAACTATTAAGAAAGGAGACAGAGAAAGGAAAGGTTTTCCAGTTGGCCCCAAAAAATGCCAAATTCACCCCAGTGTAATTCTGCTGAAAACAATGGAAGTACACAGGAGCCGAACTTTTCCCACCATTTTCACACGACAGCAGGCAGCCTATAAAACAATTTAATCTAATTAAATTATGTCATGGTCCTGCACGTTTCAGTATGGGAACAGAAATTCTGTATGTGGGACTGGGTTTTTGTATTCTTTGTGTATTCTTATAACCCTCACATGACAATGCAAATGATTACTCTCTTAATCTTTGGAAATGCAGTTTCCAACAAAAGGTGCTGCTTGGTGTTGGGAGGGTGACAATCCTGACACAGGAGAGGAAGGAACAAGAATGAACACTGACAATACCACAGCCTCGGCATTCACATGCACCGCTGAACTCCCTAGGCAACAGTATTTTGTTATAAATTCATTAAGGGCTAAATTGGGCCTATTATAACTCAGTTTCTGCCAGCAAGCAGTAAGAAATTGTTTTGCAAACAAACAGCTGACAGAGCAGTAACAACTCTAAGAATACAAGGTGACAGCAACTCCAAAGCAATGATGGGAAAACTTCCCCGTGGGTTTCTCAGTTCTGCCCGGTCCCAAAGGAGATGCACAAAAGAAGACTCCTTGCATCCTTTACTCATCCTCCTTAACACACCAGCACAGGCTGCTCATCACAACCACCCTGCTGTTATCTCCCTCGCTACTGCAGGGACATCTCCCAGCGGTTTCTGCAGCAGCTGGGTAAGTACCAAGGTACAACCGCAGAGGCCATCAAATAGGTGATACTCTGTTTCAGAGCAAATCACCACAGTCTTGCGCAGTAGTGAGACAGATGAAAGCAAAATTAATATTCTTGTAAAGCAACAAGGAAAACACTCATTACTTAGTTTTTTTACTCTGCTGACATGCATAGTTTTAGCTATAATAAAAAATTTTGCCTGATTATCAAAGAAATTTACTGAGAAACATAGTGCAGTGAACTTGCTCTAGTTCTGCTTTTTTACTTGGTTTTAAAGCTGTACTAGATCATTAGGTCATATTCAGAATAAAAAGCATCAAATAATTTGCCAAAGAACAAGACATTGGATTTCCATAAGAACAAATGTTTGCATTTAAAAATACATACATCTACTTCAGCTAGAAACAGACCAAAGATAGGAAAATGTTCATTCCTTTGAGTAATAAATCATACTTGGCACTCTCTTTGGGAGAGCTATGTTAAGAACCAGTTTCCCAATGATAATACACAAAGCTATTGGAATTTCATAAGCTTTCTACAACTGTATACATAAGAAAAAAATATGAATAGAGCATTTGGCATTAAGTAAGCTTGTGTAACAAATAATTCTAGGATTTTTTTTTAACTAAGTCAGCCATTGTAATCTGAAAAACCATATTGTATATGCCGGTGCTTGAAGCCAGGGCTGAAATTCAGAAAGAGGCCTTTGCACAGGGAGGGTGGTACTGCAGCAATCTGCTAGATCATCTACAGAGCAGAGCCCAGACAAGCCATCAGGAAAGGAGAACAAGCTCATGTGCAAAGTCCTGTTTTTCACCCACCCTGCCAGCACACTGCAGCTCATGAGTCACCCAAAAATCCTGTAGAGACACAGACAATATAGTTATTTGCCTAAATACACTATTAAATGTGTCGCAGTCAATGCTTTCTCCACCTGTGAGTGCTAAAAGCATTGGGATACCCATAAAACATCTCCCACAAACAACTGCAGTGACCACGGGATCTGCTATTGAGCTCGTACTTACAGCATCGGCCAGGACAAAGCTCGGTATTTAACTATTTCTTCATAAACTGCTTCCACATGCTTGTCTGCTCATTGTGCCATTTCTTCCATTGGTTGCTTGTGTTTGACAGCATCTGGACCGCAAAACAATCCTTTTCCCCCTCTTTTGCAAAATCAGCAGGCTGCGGAGGGATGCGTGACCGCTGCTGCAGGCGTAATGTATCCAAACAGCCCGATGCAGCAGAGGCTTTGGCTCCCCCTTCCCAGCGTGGGTTTTTCGTTCTTTGTCTGTGCTTTTTTTTTTAAAGAGATATGGTCCTGACTAGCCTCAGGTTTCAGAAGCGCAACACAAAGTGCAGGCATGGGGTAGTTGTTAGATAGAGGAGGGTACCGGGACAGGAGGCCAAAATAACACATTTTGAAGAGATGCTATTCCAGGCATACCTTGTGTTTGAACTAAATATCTTCTGTAACAGATCAAATTTTGGCATTTGTTCTGTTTCGTTAAAATATACTTCCTGACATTTTGCCGCATTATTTCTTCACTCTCTGCTTTTCTTTCAGCTTATGCGATAGAAATAACAGATTTGCTATTTGTTTCATGCTTGAACTATCCTGCCATGTCAAGGAATGTTTACATTTTAAATGGTCGTGATTTGAAGAAGACCCCTCTGAAAACCTCTGTCTGTGTATTTTGCTTTAGCAAATACTTTTACTATTCTGCTTCTGCCTCTCACATTTACCAACGGTGTGCTATGCTAGCACTCTTTAGGGCTGCCTTAGATTAATTTCTTTGGTGCTGATTACCTCAAGACTCAGAAGTCCATGTACTACCTGCAGCATCCTGAGTTTGGTTTCTTTTTTTCCAGGTTGGCACAGCTAGCACTTACTAATTTTAAAACTTAGCTCCTTACATACTTCACTGTGATCAGCTGTGCATAAAACAGACCTCAGAAGAATTGAGGATCTCAGATACAACCTTGAACAGAAACAAAGATTGGACAGTTTAAGGCACTTCTAAGATTTTTCATTCTCTCATCTTAGTCACCCATGTTAACCTGTCAAGTTGTCCTCCAAGGAACACCAAGAAACTTTTCATTGTAGAGTTCTTCTAATCTTGTCAGTCCTGCTGCTTTGCATTCCACGTGTCAGTGAGGAGTGCTGTTCATCCCTGTGGCCCACAAGCACGTCCTTCCAACCCTTGTCAGTACTCATTTAAAACACTCTACTGATATAGTGCTTCACAAGAGCTTCAAGACTGGCCAAAAGCATGAGATTAGGGATTTCTAGGGAGTCTGGAGCTCTCTTTTCCCCTCTGCAGTCCTTGACTGCACAGGAGATGCATTAGAATTAGCTTATCTGCAGGGCAAAACCTGCAGAGGCACAGAAAACAAATACTGACAGGAAGAAAGCACAGTGCTATTGCAGCTCTTCAGACAGAGGACTCTTCCTTAGAGAACTCCTGGACTTCACTATGACTTTGCTGTGTTTGGTTAAAAAAAAACTGGTTTCCTGCCAAGGAGCTGAGGCTGACTTCTCTCATGCCGAAGGTTAAAGTAACGCTGCAAACACTAAGAGGCATCTGCAGCATTGTATAAAAGGGCATATTAATCTTTCAAGGAAAATAAGTCTGTTCCTTAATGTTTTGTGTTAAAGCATGTCCAATAGTAAGTGAAATTATTTGTGTTATCATAAGGCTTAGAGTTTACTTACAAGCAATTTACTGAAGGAGGCCAGCATCCTCATATTTAGTGTCCTGATCGTGAAAGGTCAGGAGATACTGAATGTAAGTAAGCAACAAATCTGGCCCTGCAATATTGGGTTTTGTAGTGCAGAGATCAAGGAAAACACATTTTTCTGGTGATCCCATCTCAGCTTTACCGAAGTTCACTATGGTCACAGTAAGAAATCCTCTCTGAGTTCAGGTAAACAAAAGCACATTGTAACCAGGCAGAGCAGACTGTTTAGCCAGGGAAACATGCAGTGCCAGTCTCCAGAACATTGCCACACTGGATAAGCTCCTGCAGCACAATGATCTCACACAGCTGTTGGGTTGCTCCTAAGTTTAGCTACCGCAAGCATGGGCTCCAACGTGGTGGCACGCTAAGAACGACGCCTCGCTTCCCGAGCAGGGCACGTGTGTCAGCTGCAACTGCCCGGGGCCATGCTGGCCACATAGGTCAGTACAGTGGCATCAGCCCTGTTTATCAACGTCAGACCCTGAAAGCAGAAAAAAAAAATCTATATATGGTGGTGGGAATGAAGCCACGGATGACACAGGAAGCACCGCAAGGATAGGAGACGAGGGACAGGTCATTGAAAGGAGAACACTTAAAAAATATTCTCTCACAAAGCGCTCAAATCCTTTTTAAGCAACAGGTATGAAAAGTCCTCCTTTAAAATTCCCTTCCTGGAGTGAAAAAAATAGATTGGGAACTGCTAGCGTTATTAGCAATCTTCTTACGGAAGAATGTGATCTGAGGGAGCCTGAAAGAGCAGCTGGGCTTCCCGCTTGGGAAGCAGGTGAAGGGCAAATTTCCCCTCCAGGGACGTTTTAAAACAAAGGCAAAAATAAGTATTTGATTGATGAATTCACCATCCCAGCTGTGAAAATCAAGTAAAATTAGAAGACTCATCACTGCTACCGAGTTTGGTATGACTTTTATTGGCACTGACGTGGATGAAGAGCAGCCAACTGCTCAAACAAGTCACCCACGAGGCTGGTGCCTTATAAAGTTAACCAGCTTCCTACCTCAGCCAGAACCATTCTTCTCACTTCTCTGCCTCTTTTATTCCACCTCCCTCCTCTGCAAATGGGACACCTCCTCTCACACAACACTTGGGGTGTTGGTGGCCTCTGCCTGATGCCCACAGCGGGACAGGCACAAAACCGCATCCCCGGCTGCCCTCGCTACCATGCAGCACAGTGGCTGTGGCCGGGTGGGGAGAGCTGAGCTCCCTCTGGGTGCTGCCAAAATCACGTGCCATCACTCACCCCTGCAACGCGCGGTACCACTGCGGCACTCCAGAGCGAGCAAATGGTTTCATCATCCACGTGGAGCCCACAGCCATCAACATGACCAGGGGAGCTGAAATCTTGCCCAAATGGCAATGATGTGTTGCATTCAGGTAACGGGCCCAGTTCAGAAGTTTTAAGGGAGCTTTGACTGCTTTGACTTAGTGGAAAATCTCCGAAGAGGTGACCCAGCCCTTATGAGAAAAATGACACAAAAGTCAAAATCTTAACCATCCTTAATTTTCATAAAAAGAGCTCTGATTCCTTGAATATTTGATTAAAATTTTCCAGGCATTGCAAGATCGCACTCCTCAGCTGTTGGAGGAAAACCTGCAATTTCCTGCTTAATCCGTCTCCCAGCCCCTAGCACTCCCAACTTTAAATTAAGCGGGATAAAAACGAAGTTTGGACATAAAATCTTCCTGCAATCTTCCATCTGTTAGTGACCTATGCACTACATGCACTATGTAACAGCAAATATTAAGTGGGCTCTTTGAAGTCAACAAATGTTCAACAGATAATTAATTAGTGACATTTAAAGATAAGCCAAATTGTTGACAATTTTAATGTCTTAAAATATCAACAATAGTCAGAGGGCTTTTATTGTCTGAAGTTAAATATCTGGGACTGCATTAGTTGGGTATTGTCGTAGGATCATTGCAATACTTGGAACACCAAGCGCTTCAGCCCAGCCCTCTCCAGCTGTCCCAAGGGACTCCCATGCAGTTTAAAGGGCCAGCAGAGAAAAGAAGTTTTAAAAAAAAAGAAGATGGGAAAGAAGTGATCTAACTGAAAAGTGTCCAGTCCTGTCAGTGCCAAGAACCCCAAGTTTGACTCTTTTTCAAGTTAAAATAGTGATTTCTGTGTTTTGTAATTGATCCTATCTGCGGTAGACCTTTTGTTAACCTTGATAAAAAGACAGAAATGTTAAAAATTGGCATTTCTAGGCTGTAATCTCAGATGATTAAAATACCATCTTGCCCAGGCTATTAGTGCCATAACAATTATAATGCCAGCAAGGCCAGGCTATTAGTGTTTGGATGATTAAAATACCAGCCTGGTCTTTTAGAGCCAGAGTGATTAGTATGTTGCCAGACCAGGCTATTAGTGCTAGCACCACCAATGGTGTGGGATCGTGTAGTCCTTTCAGAATTTAATTTAGGTTCAGATTATCTTGATATGCTGCTTTTTCATTAACTTTAATTTTCATCATTGAAATACATATATGCATATTTCAAATATTCATGGAATCATAAGTAAAACGTGTTTGGTGTATTTGTACCACTGTGATAATGGAAAATTTCACGTGTCTTCTGGGAGGAGGAAGTCATGAAAAGACTGGATTATCAAGTAAGAATTCCAAGCAGGGAAATTTAAACAATGATGAGATGTATTCACCCTCTAACTAAAATGTAAATACCAGCTCTGTCAGTCTGTGGCACGCAGCCCAGCCAGAGCTGTGCAGCCTGACTGACCCTGTTTGCTCAGGGCAATAGATGTATTAACTACTGCAGTGCACTGCAGCCTGCTCTGCTTCCTGAGGCAGGTGTGCAACAGCTGATGTGAAGAGCTGGCTTTGACATCAAGTGTTCAAATTCAGGAGATGTTTTTTTTCTGTCATTAATACTGGCAACATCAATGGAGGGGCAAAACTCTACGTTAAAGGCAAAAAGGCTATGGAAAATGCACTGGCAGAGACCTCAGCTGAGGCTTCCCAGTAAGGTGGGACCATGAAGAACCAGCTTTGTGGAAGCAGATACTTAAAGGAGTCTGAAGCCATGTCACATCAGGTAGTTGGGCTGCAGAGCTCAGAGCATGAGTGTAAAACTCGGAATTGCATCTACACTGCTTCTTAGGAACAGGATAGGATTCATATATACATATATATACACTATGTACTATATATATGTATTCATATATGCATATTGACCATTTATTGCTACTTTTTATTTCCTGTCTTTTAACCAGCTATCAAGATATCCCTGTGGTCTTATCCTGTGACCACTTAAAATTCCTTAAAAACCTTTGGCAGTGAACTCAAATGCCTTTGGAATTCCAGGTAGACAGGATTTCTGATATCCCTATAAGCTGATTCTCTCAATTCAAGCGGGTACATGAGTTATAATTTGCACTTACAAAATTCATGTTGACTTTTGCCCCATGTCATAGTCATTCACGTGTCCTCTAATTTCATTCTTTGTTAGAAATCATGTGAAAGTGTCGTGTACAGATATTGAAGAGATCAGTCCGTAGTTCCTCAGCTCCCTCTTGGAATTCTGTCTGAAAAATGGTCTCATCAGTCGCTTTCCAGCCCTGTGGGAACCAAAGGGGTTTGAAGCAAAAATTACAAGCATGGACAGTCATTCAGGTATTTCATTCTTGAGTTAATAAATTAACTTCTGTTTGAAAGTCTCTAGGTGAAACATCTGGCCCTGGTAATTTGTTACTCTTCATTTTATCTATAGTTCTACCCATACTTCACTTCAAGGCAGCTACTCTGTGTACTTTCCGTCTGGAAGGATGCCAGCACGGAGATTTCCCTGCGCTCTGTTGTGGTGAACATAGATGCAAATTACTGATTCAGCTTTTCCTGCTATGGGCTTATTTTCTTTGTTTACCATGGAAGAGCTTTATGGGAAGTGTTTGAAAAAATGTGTTTTGCACTTTTGCAGATCGTTCCTCAGTGATCGGCTCAGAGCTAAGATGTTTCACCTAAGGAATGGTAGCTAATACCTTATTAAACAGGATATCACATGGAGTGTGTGATAGACGTAAGTGCGTTGTGTTCAACAGTCAGATTAGAGTCATGTTTAATACGTTATTTGTCATTATTTAAATGCCACAGAAATATGCTTAGGAGAGAAAGATGAAAAGACCCGTATGTAACCGTTTCCAGACTTTCCAAAAGGTGTAAGTAAAGCCATAAAAAACATTTCAGGGATCTCTCATCTTTCTCTCTTGTACCTGCTCACCGAGGATCATGACAGAACAGAACAGCTGGCTGTGTGAAATGAGGGGTGTTAAACTGGGTTTTGAAGACAGTTGGTAGCATGAGTCAGACTGCAGTGTCGGCAAGCTTGCACCCTGCCTGCATCCTGCAGTCAGAGAAAAGGTTATTAATTATTATAATAAATAATAATAAAATTATATATAAAATATGCATATATTGTATAATCTGTATACAAATATATATAATGTACTTTTATGTATTTTATTTATAAATACGTTTCCTTCAAAAATCCATAACATTATTTGATAATCATAATCATTATCATAAAGGGTTTTGATAACCATTATCTGCTGGTATGGTACAGTCATAAAGAAGGAAAGTGCAATCTACATGAGAGAGAAAATAGGAAGGTATTAGTGAGCGAGAGCTATTTGCAAGATTCTACGTGATTCTGATTTAATTCTGGTTAAGCAGGATGCCAAGAAGATGCAGAGAACAGATTCAGAGAAGCCGTAGAAATACAGTTAGAAAAACAACATTCACCTTGAAAGAAGAGATTAAACCTACTTAATTTGTTTATCAAAGGAACAGGAAGAAAAAATATGACCCATCATCAGCAATACCCATGGATAGCCAGGAAGCAGAAGATATTTTTGGGATATTGGACAGTATTATTCTAATTCAGAAACACTCTACTCATTTTTTGATGCATTTTTTTCCTTTTTTGTGTGGCTAGTCCACATTTCATTTTCATGTTTTTTTTAGCAGCAATTGATCCTGGGGCATAAAGTTAAAAAATGTTTCCTTCTCAAACAACCTTCCTAATTCAGATTTCACAAACTTCTTGATAACCAGCCTTGCCTTTTACTTCCCATTTCATCTCTGTCATGGACCAGTGTACTGGTCTTGCTATCAAACAACTCACTCATGGGGAAAATCTTGTTCATCTTCTCTTATCTGCTTTTTGTCTGGCTGAAGAGCTACTCCCTGTCATTTTTTAGTTTCTGTCATGTTTTACTGTGTTTAGGCTCTACCTACAAGTCGGTGGCCTTTTATTTCTGACTTCTAGTATTTCATAGTAGTTAAGTATAAATTGAGCTCTTCTCCCAGCTTTCCTCATCCATCTCCCCTTCTCTCTTCTGCTAAAATCAGTTAGAGGGTCCAAAGCAATCACTTCAGGTGGTCGTTCCCAATGGAGTGAAGACCAGATTTCTCCATGATCTGCAGAAACATCTTGGTCCAAAGCAGGATTTCTCTTAGGATTTTGCTGCTAACCAGCCTTGCTTTTTCTCTTCTTCTACTCATCATCTAGCTGCACAAACATGCAGAAGGCAAAACAGAAAGGAATGATCAATGACCTCAACAGCCATGGGCAGCAGAGAGCCCTGAAGTCATGCTGACATCTGCCAGGAGTACACAGAGCCCAGCACAGCCTGGCGGTGGTATTGCTCCTCCCAAAACGGAGCTGCCCCAGGTGCCTCTGCACCTCGACCGCGTTCAGTCTGCCACCCAGGCACGTATCTACAAACGGGCAGGAACTGGCTGCAATGCATGTCAAAACATGCACTCCAATGTAATGGGAGGATTTTGATTAGTGAACAATTTTTCATGATCATCTTATAGTGATGCTATCTGTCTCCTTTTCATTGTCAAGGAATATTTTTATTTACCAGGAAGTGTAGACTCTCTTAAGTGATTAGATGTTAGATAGGATTCTCAAATAAAATAAGTAATATAATAGTAAATAAAACTGCAAATAAAATAATGACCTTAGTGGCACCCCTACCTCTGATGCTGTCATAGCCCGCAGGCTCAATGGTAGCACCATGCTCAGATGCACTCTACAGCTGCTTCACGATGTTTCCTAACTAACAGCCTATCATTTGACCCAAAATGAGTCCAGCAGACCCATCCCATCAAAAAAGACAGGCCCAAATGCTTCCTTTCTGTTAATTACCTAAGACGGGTGTACAAGAAAAAAATAGTTTCACAGGGCACGATCTCTAATAACTGCTCTGATAGTTTCTTTCCACGAAAGATACTTCTCACTCCTGTGTCTCTCAGGCAGTGACTGCCTGATGGGTTTGTAGCAGAGGTGTTTCTAGGTCTCCTCTAGCAGCAAAGCACTGTGTTTCTAGCTACTCCATAAGAATATGAAACTGTAAGGCTGGTGCTTGCTTTATTTGTTTAGATTTTTGATTGTTTACAACATCAGCTACTGACTTCTTGATAACGCCCATTCTTTATTGTAAACTGCTGCAGTTGCAAGGTAAGGGTGAACAGAAGTTACATCGTTAACTTGGTCATCCCTATAAATATACAGGTTCTCTTCTTGTCGTGCATTTTGTTAGTCATCCTACTTTTCTGGGTCTATCTAGAGGTCTCTGGAAGCCAACAGACATCTCTTCAGGGAGTATTAATTCACCTAAGCCTCAGCTTCTCTCTGCTCTGAGTAGCATCAGACTCCCAACATTGCACTTCCAACATCTGTTTAGGTTATTGCTGGTGTCAGGAGCCTGACATGCCTTTCCTTGGCATATTCCTTCCTAAAACAAGGCTGCCATCAGCTGCAATGCCAGTGCACTTGGAAGCTCTTTCGTGCACAGCTCTGCCAATGTCCAAAGCACTCACACAACCCAAAGCCTGCCAAAAGTTAGAGGAGGTAGGGGAGGTGTTGCTGGGTGGCTGGGAGACATATTATTCAATACGCCAGAAATCATGCTGGAAATCACAGTGATGCTGTTCTATCGGTCAACTAGGATAACATATCCTCAGTTTTGGTGATAGATAATGATTTCTCTTCAGCTTTCCTGTGACTTCAGATTAATTAATACTCTCATTTTCAGTTTTCTCACCATCACTGGGTTCAGATCCACTTTATCACAATACTGCAACTTTCAGGCTTGCCAGGTCCTCATTCAGGAGCTCCACCAGAGCTAATGGAACATGCATTTTGATGGACTTATATGGCATCCAGTCATTATTAGCCAGCTGGATTGAGTTGAATATAATGAACTACTAATTAACTAATCAACTCAAGGTACCGACCCTGCCTACAAGAGGCAGGCCATTTCCTCCTGGCTGTGGAAGATGCAACAGCGTCCTTGGTGCTGCAGCCCAGGCTGGTGAGCAACAGACTTACATATTACGCTCACACGGGACGTTGGAGCACACACAGCTCAATTGTCCTGTGCTCTGAACCAAAAGCTATTTAGCCATGATTAGCACAATCCTGAACCCAAGCTATTAAGCTCTGCTGAGAGGCAAAGTATATTAGCTTAGGCTGAGTGCCGCAGCAGGGAAAGAGTGAGCTCATGTTGGTCTGCAAAAAGTCATGTAGCCATATCCATTGCCTACATGCATGGGTCTATTTCTAATTAAATCTTACAGATGACACCAGATGGGGGATATTAGTGAATACACTTGAGAGCGGGCTGTTCAGAAGGACCTAGACAGGCTGGAGAACTGTCCAGCCTTATGGAATTCAACAACAAAGACTAAGTCCTGCGCCTGGAAAGGAAGAGCCCCTGGCACCAGCACAGGCTGATTCTGCCTGGCTGAATCTCCTCCAGCTCGGTGGAGAAAGCCCTGGGGCCTGGAAGGCAGCAAGCTGAGCATGAGCCAGCAGTGACCCTGGCAGCAATGACGGCCAGCAGCATCCTGGGCTGCGTGAACAGGGAAGGGCCAGAGACCAAGGGAAGTGATTATCTCCATTTACACAGCACTTGTTAGAGCACATCTAGATTATTGCATCCAAATTTGGGGCCCTGAATACAGGAGAGACATTGACTAATCAGATTGAGCTCAGCAGAGGCCACCAAGATGGTGGGGGTGGGAGCACTGGCCCTATGAGGAGAGGCTGGAGGAGTGGGCTTGTTCAGCCTGGACAGAGACAGCTCCAGGGGACCTCACAGCAGCTTCCAGTGCCAACAGGGAGGTCATTGAGGAGAAGGAGCTGGGCTCCCCACAGCGGTGCAGGACAGGAGGATAAGAGACAGCAGGTATATGTTGAAGCAAGAGAGATTAAAACTGGTATACTGGTTTTGACTGGAATAGAGTTAAATTTCTTCATAGTATCTTGTATGGGGCTGTATTTTAGATTTGTGCTGAAAATAGTGTTGATAACACACCCATGTTTTCGTTATGGCTGAGCAGTGCTTACACAGAGCCAAGACCTTTTCCACTCCTCATATCACCCTGCCAGCGAATGGGCTGGGGCTCCACAAGAAGCTGGGATGGAACACAGCTGGGACAGATGACCCCAACTGACCAAAGGGATATTCCATACCATACGACGTCATGCTCAGCATATAAATGTAGGAGGGCAGGTTGGCGGTGAGGGGATGCTGCTCGGGGACTAGCTGGGCATCAGTCAGTTGTTAGGGAGCAATTATTTTCAATTGTATCATTTGGGTTTTATTCTTCTCTCTCTTTGTTGTTTCGGTGGGTTTTTGTCCTTACAATTCTTTTTATTTTTTTGATTATTTTGAATTTTTACACCGTTTTTACCTCAACCCACAAGTTTGTTTCTTTCTTTTACCCTTCCAGTTTTTACACCCAACCCACTTGATGGGAGTGAGTGAGCGACTCCGTGGTGCTTCATTACCAGCCAAGATTAAAGCACAACAACTGGATATAGAAGTTTTTTCCCCATGCAGACATCCAAGCAGAGGCACAGGTTGCGCGGAGAGGTGATGCACTTTCCTTCTTTGGAGCTTATGAAGCCCTGATCAGCGTCGTCTGACCTCAGAGTTGACTCTGTTGTGAGAAGGCTCCTGCAGCCCACCCTGCTTAAATTATCCTGCAGTACTGTGATCCCATGATCCTCCATGTCCCTCCTCTTGAAATTGTGTCCCTCCAGTTCATTAAAATTCTAGGCAGACATCACAGCAACGGCTCCACTTCCCTCCCGTAGTGCATGCAGAGCCACCTCTTGCTACATCCTACCTGCCTGCAGTCCAACCTGAGCACTGTGCTGTGCTTTGGCAAGATGGCTGAAACAACTTTCTTCAGAAGCTAAGTAGAAGAAGCTTCTTCGTTCCTCCTTATGAGTAGTTCTTTGTTGAAAAAAAACCACAAGCAAACAAACATCATTCATAGAATCACAGAATGGTTTGGGTTGGAAGGGACCTCAAAGATCATCTAGTTCCAACCACCCCTGCCATGGGCAGTGACACCTTCCACTACATCAGGTTACTCAAAACCTCATCCAACCTGGCCTTGAACACTTCCAGGGATGAGGCATCCACAACTTCTCTGGGCAACCTATTCCACTGCCTCACAACCCTCAGAGTGAAGAATTTCTTCCTTATATCTAATCAAAATCTCTCCTCTTTCAGTTTAAAGCCATTGCCCCCTGTCCTATCACTAAACACCCTTGTAAAAAGTCCCTCTCCAGCTTTCCTGTAGGCCCCCTTTAGGTACTGGAAGGCTGCTATAAGGTCACCCCGGAGCCTTCTCTTCTCCAGGCTGAACAGCCCCAACTCTTTCAGCCTGTCTTCGTAGCAGAGGTGCTCCAGCCCTCAGATCATCTTCGTGGCCCTCCTCTGGACTTGCTCCAACAGCTCTATGTCCTTCTTGTGTTGGGGGCCCCAGAGCTGAATGCAGTACTGCAGGTGGGGTCTCACAAGAGCAGAGTAGAGGGGCAGAATCACCTCCCTTGACCTGCTGGTCACGCTTCTTTGGATGCAGCCCGGGATACAGTTGGCTTTTGGGGCTGCAGGCACACATTGCTGGCTCATGTTAAGCTTCTCATCAACCAACAAGCCCAAGTCCTTTTCCTCAGGACTGCTGTCAATCCATTCTCTACCCGGCCTATATTTGTGCTTGGGATTGCCCTGACCCATGTGCAGGACTTTGCACTTGGCCTTGTTGAACTTCATGAGGTTCTCACAGGCCCACCTCTCAAACCTGTCAAGGACCCTCTGGATAGCATCCCTTCCATTGTACCTTTATCTTACTTTTACATAAATAAACAGGTCAAAATAGAACAATGAGAATGCCTTTATCTCTCCATTCAGAAGCTTCAATGGGAATCTGGGCTATTTGCCTTGAAGACCCACATGTAGGTGCATTTTCGTAAGATATTCCAAAAGATAATAAAAAACTCCATGTGTAGTATGTGAGTGTACGTTTGTATGTGATATTGTTCTCAGATTGCCTCAAGAATATTTCTGGTCATGGCTAAAGAGTTTTATTCCCAGATCAAACACGTTGTTCATAATTTTTTTAAATCTAGAATGAAGTAGATGGCAGTCGGACTAGATGATCATCGTAGGTCCCTTCCAAGCAAATTATTCTATTCTAAGTACTTCAAGTGTTGTTCTTCAAACTCATAGTTTGGGTATTTTTGAGGGTAAAAAATCCAGAATACAGTGAAGAAAACAAGAAATATTAAATTATATAAGCATAAAATCACGTTTATTTTTTTGAACTCCGCAAAACTAGTATTACGGGAAAAGATAAAGAATTGCAACATTACTGCCTGAGGAAGGATGAGAGAGCAGGTCCCTCAAACTGAGATGGAAAATCTCTTCTATTAGGGTTATGTGTCACTGAAAAGACTGAAAACGGTATTTACAGAATGAATACAGACACCAATTACTCAGAAAAGCGTGAATCTTCATGCAGGATGTTTTTAAAGCATAACCAGGTGCCTAAGTTCGAACCAGCGCTGACACCAAGCCGCGGTCACAGCAGTGTTTAATGTCTTCTTGTGAATTAATTCGCGCTTGTGTTCACTGTTTCGTTTCCACTCGGCTTCCCCCGTGGGCAGAGCTGTGCTGCTGTGCGTGTCAGGAGAGCAGGACCGAGGGCTGCTCCCCCGGTTTCCACCACGAGAGGTCCCCCCAGCCCCGTACGCGGGGACCGTTGTCCCGCAGCGGGACCGGCGGGCCGGGACACGGCTTCTCCCGGTGCCCCCGCGCAAGGCAGGGCAGGGCAGCTGGAGCCTGGCAAGGCATCGGTCACAGCAGCCTCTGTCATCTTGAGCAAGCCAATTAGTCAGATCTGGGTGTGTAAAATTAAGCACTTAACTATGAGACTTGATTATTCCCGCCCTTCCCCCCCCCCCCCACCACCCACCATGAATTCCATTGGGAGTATAAATGTCCAGGAGAGAGTGTCCACAAAAGTATGTAATTGTGCTTGGAGTTCCTTTAAGGAAGATATTTTAAATGATGGTATTTGGTGTTTGCAAATTCCTGCCTCGTAGTCTCATGTCTGCAGTTACACGTCCCTGTGTTTCAAAGACTGACGTTATATACATTGTTCTTAGTAAGTTAAATCTAACAAAACTAGAACTAGAAAAAAAGGCATTGACCAAATAGAATAACTCTAAAAAATATTCTGTCTCTGATGAGACCTCAAATAAACCCAATTACTCTCAGTTCCCTTCAAAGTTTCTTTCAAAGTTGTAACAGAAGTGCAATTTCTGGGTGTCAGTGGGGGCCCCAAGCAAACGGACACGCATTATACTTTCTTTTCACGCATTGCTTGCCATATGCTTTCACTGAAGCCTGTCCTGAGCTGCGTTTTGATAGGCATCCAGATGACTTCAGGCAGGGGTGTGGTCTGCCGAATTGTTAATATAAATAATGATTTGTGGTAGTGAAAGCAACACGAATCTGTGTGATATTCATCAGCATGAAAGGATGGTGCAGGCGACAGCATATTAGCCACCTTGCTAGTTTTGGTCAAAGCTGCACCTCAATGGTTGTCACATATATATATTTTTTTTAAAAAGTCATGTGAAGGACCAGCTCATTGCACATTAATCACCATTGCAGAAGGGAATGGCGAGGAACAGGTTGGCCTAGTTGTACAGTTAGAAAGAACCAGGGGCTAAATTTGGCAAGACGGTGCCCTAGCCTTAATCCAACAAAGCACGTGTTTAATTTTAAGTTCATAAGCGATCCATTGACATCAGTATGGTTATTCTCATGTTTGAAATTAAGCACCTGTAAAAATGCCGTACAGGATTGTACTCCTCCCTTCGATACCCTCAGAGTGTTCACACAATAGTGCCCTTTGTAGTGTCTGAAAATCTGGTTCCTCGGCTTCCTTTGCCTGCAGTGATACTGCATAATATGAAAAGCACGTCGTTTTGGGCCTCGTCCTGCTGTGAGCTCCACTTAGGCAGACGTTGAAGCAGTAGAAAGACTCTATAGCCCAAGCCTCTTAAAACCTGTTTGCGCCAACTGCAGCGATGAATCCGGGCTCCAGTTGCATTTTTTCCCCATCAAACTGACTCTCAAACTATGGCAAAACAACTTCAGCCTGGTAATTCACAATGATTGCTCCATCAGGGAAACGGCTTTAGCTTGCATAAAACTTATGCACTGCCTTGACATAACAAAATGCCCCATTTACGAACTGCCTCCAAAATTTTGTCAGTGACTTCTGATTAGTACACTGTAAGAATACAGTCCAGTAGACTTAAATGTTTATTTTCCTAAGCTTCCTAAAAATCTTGCTTAATTCCCGGATGGAAAACGTTCTGTAAGTATATAGCATTGTTATCAAGTGAAACTGCTGAACTAGCCTGAATATGAATGTACAATGCCTCAGTGACATACCTCAGCGATGTACTGCCATACATAAAGCAGAATGCATGTGTTTGCATGCAGCTAGTCATAAACGCTTATGCTTTAGCACTAGATGACCTAGGGGGGAAATGAAGTAACCTTGTAAGTGGCTGATTAGAAGGCAGAAACGAAAACCTGTCATTAAAGAGTGACTGAAGAGGGGAATAAATTTCCAAACCAAAGACATGAACTAAAAGAATTTGAATTACTTTCTGATGCTAAGTATATCAGGCATTTGGACTGTGGCCATCACTGCAAAACTACCGTGCGGTGAGCCAGGAGTCATGTTCATCGCCTAACTGTCACCGCGGAGGAGTGGGTAAGGAGTGCCCTTCCCAAAGGGCGATAGCACGCCGGTTCCATGGACTCATGTTGGAGCTCAGTCACGCAGTAAGTTATAACCCGTATGAAGTGCCAGCTTGATGCCTTACACTAGTGCCTTTAGCCACGGCACCGGCTTTTTGATTTGAGAGAGAGGAAAAATATTTATGTGCGTATATATTTGTACACGCATTAAATTCCGCTTAGAGAAAATAGAAACTGCCCCTTAAAAGGGGCTATCGCAGAGATTAGAGCAAAAATTCAGAAGCAGATGCCTCGAGTCTGGCTGCTTTGTACTTAAACAGTTTGAAGTTTTGAAAATTGTTAGTGTCTAGTGGGTCTTCCTAATGTGAATGGAAAGTGCAACAGAGGGCTTATATATTCAAAACCCCGCAAATTGGGGTTTTGAAGCCTAGCATTTTCTTAAAAATCTTAGCAGTAATGAAGAAAGAACTTGAACAAACCCATATGTTTACATCAGCTTTGAAGAAAGAAAAGCATGTGAAAATTTTCTTCATAGGGCACACATTTCTACTTGTTAATAAACTATTAATGATCACGCATATTTGTATAGAGGGACTTTGTTTCATTTTTTTTTCATATTTCAGCATCTTACCTTATGATGGTTGATCCCAGAATTACTATAGAAATGGAGAAACTATATTTTTATGTATATATCAGAAAAATGTATATAAATGTATATATCAGCAAAAATTCGTGCATGGAAACACATGATATTATGTAAACAGGTACAGAGGGCACTGCTGAAGTCCTGGTAGCAGAATGTATGCTGTACACAAACATCACCACTGCTGTTGCGCTTGGATATCAGTGTGCTTTTCACCCACCACTTTATCTGCTGTTCTTTTAGTTCTCTTCCATAGCATGTAGACAGTGATTCCAACACCCAGGTTCTGCCACTGAGTAGAGAAGGTGTCTTCCGTCCTCTCTCTTCACTCTGACACTCTGCACACCTCTGATTTTACATTTGGAGAGACCCTTTTGCTGCCTTATCACCTAAAGTGTAGGACTTCCTTCTCAAAAAATGTCTCATTATCTTCAAAAACCAACAAGTTTCTGAATTTAGTCTTTCATTTCAATGATATGAATCCAAATCTCAACACTGCAGTACAAATTACAGAAGAATTTGGCCTTTGCTGGCTTTGAAGCAATAAGGGAAAACATGTGTGTAATCACTAACATCTGTGAATTCACACATTTCAAGGCGCGTTTTTAAATGAAAGTAATGTGCTCTCTGAAGATGTGATTAGTGGAGTAGGCATAAATCCTACAGCTATATTGAAGTCTGAGGTGTAAATCATATAAAGCTTTGGCTTCAAATGCTCAGGAGACTTTTCATAGAATATTTCACATTGGGCAGTAGCTTGATCATAAAAACTTTTAGGAAAAGCTACAGACCATTATGCTAAAAGTAGTACAGATCAGAAATAAATACATAAAGACAGTATTTGTAGGAAGAGGTAATAAAGACCATATTTGGATAATATAGACCATATTATTATTTGGATAATATAGACCATATTATTACTATTCATAAACTTTAACTTGCTTATGTCCTTAAATGGTCATTGCTGCTGCAGCACTAAGGGAAGACACTGCTCACAGAAAAGATTCTCAGTTTGAAGCGTACCTTCATTTTCTTCTGTACACTCAAAAAGTTTTAAAACATCTAGCAGTTCATCAGTAACCCACCCACGATGCAGAAGACATTTTATTTTTTAAAATAAACATCGCACATTCCAATATGTCTAATGAATCTCCTCTGTGTCTCTGCGTATTGAAAAGGGGGGCTGCGTGGAAGCACTGTTCCCAGGGTCCAGCAAATGGCTCTGAACAATAGCTGAGCTATTCTAACCATTTCCCCATCACTCTATTCAAAAACTGTTCCCACGCACTGAGAACTTCTGAACATTTTAATCCTGCTAAATGTTCAGGCCCATAGAGGACAGATTTGCACGTAAGCATTGGAGTTAGTGTTGTAAAAGCTGGAGGTTTTTACTTTTATTTTTTGTGGCTCTGCCCGAAGCACACCTAACTGCCAAGACATTCCATCATTTGAGTCCAGTTCCCTGACCAGCCAGGCCGGGCATCTCTTGGGGTTCACTGTAGCTCCAGCCTGGCTCACATCTCAAGGTGCCCTTCCTACAGAAACTGAGGATCTGGGTAGGGATGACCGGCATACACACGGGTTTTACACCAAAATGCAATCCAGACATGGCATTTGTGCACATTCTGACTCACAAACTCAGATGTTTCCCAGGTTATGGTGTCTAGACATAGGCTTAGTGCTTCTGGGACAATAATTTATGTTTTCCTGCACATAGGTTTCTCATCTGCATAGTGGAGGTATTAACGGTACCATTGTGCTGTCCATGTAGCTTGCTGTCAGTTTGGAGTAAGAACAGTCTCCTGACTTCCTTGTTGAGAGTTAAGACATGAACATCCTGATTTCTGTCTCTAACCAGTATTATAATTAATACCTGCACAATAATTTGTTGCAAAGTGTTAGGGCATCTATACAGAGAATATCCGTTAGAAAATTAGAAATCAAAATAGTAGATAAAATAGATGTTTAATCTCTCAAGGATACGTCATGCATGCTTCTTTGCTACATACCTGACTGTGGTGATGGCTACGATGCCACACACCACATAAATCCATAATGCTTATAAAAAAACCCACACGTCGCACCACCTGTTCTCATCCAGCTTCTTTTCTTTTTTTAGCTAAAACAACTGCAAGTGAAATGCAGACTTCTAATCCAAAGAAACACTTCAGCCAGCATCCAATTTCAAAGTGTTCATATTAAAATTGTATGCAGAGAAATCCAACAGGAATAACTTTGGGAATTCAAAAGCATAAAAACTGCAGTTTCAAATTCCATACTGGAAGATGACCTATTTTTAGAGACAAATGAGAATTTCTGCTTCACTTTAAACCAGTTCTATTTCTGGAGCTCCAGCCAGCTGCCTTCCCAATAAAAATAACAATAATAATAATAACTACAACATGTGAACATCGGCCTTCTCACAAGGGCTTGCAACTTTAAAAACCTTGCTAACAGTCAGTTTCTTCTGCTGCAGCGATCACATCCACAGCCACACTCACCTTAAGTGAAGGTAAGTTAAACTTTTGTCAGAAAATTTTGAGTTAGGAATTAATTTAGGTAAATAAATGCAATGCAAGCTATGAGGAAAAGAATGTGTATCTAGACACCTGTTTTTCATTTATAACATTGGATTAAGTTCATCTCATCCTCAAGGCAGGAAGAAGATCATCTTAATCCATCTGTAAGAAGTTGAATAAATGATAACTTATGTAAGAATGCAGAAATTCCCTTTCAACTAGAAGTAAGCAAAATGGGTCACTGGTAATTTAATTATTGATTAACTTGGCCTGCCACCCATTCCACAATGCGAACTGATGTTTATTCATTTAGACAACAACACATTTCAGCAGCCTTTTGAATACAGGAACCCTGACTGTTTGAACTGGTAGTAGCCTCCCAGTTAACATGTGAATATGGTTTTCAAAGCTCAGTACTTGCTGGGCCAGAAAGAAAAAGGACAAAACGCTGTGGGTTTTAATGCTGTCAGTAGGAGGACTCTGTGGCCGTCTAAAGTCTTTTCTACCTGTGAATTCTCTGACTTGGTGGCTCTTGTAGCATGTACTCAATATGTCATTTGTTTTCTCAGCAAGCAAGCGAGAACTAACTGTGCGCCAGCCAGGGCCAGATGAGATTTCCCTGATCGCTTACCATATGTGTGCACAGGGCGGGAGCTCCTTTCATGATGATAAATGAAGCTTTGGAATACATAGGAAATACGGTGTTAAAGTCTAACTTTGGGAAACAGCCTTTTGGCTACCCTAAAAAAGCCCACTTGGCTCTGCATTCAGAAAGGCTTTATTATAACTGAAGCAATGAGGCACATGTAAAAGAAGATGCAAAGAGTGGGTACCAGGGCATACACGTGTGCACGCACAAAGGCATGTGACAGTTCCTCATCTTTCACGATATGAACAGCCCATAGTTATTTCCTTCGCCTAACATAAAGCATCTATATTCTGCTGATGTCCCTAACTTATGGCTGATAAACACACCTTCAACCAGTAAGTCTGGCAAAAATAAGTAAATGCAAATATAATTAAAATACTAGCAAAATTAATATCAGTTTTGCCGGAAAGTACAGTAAGTTACATCCTGAAGACAACAGTAGAAAAGTAGAATATTCTCATTGCTACATCACATTTTTTTCAACAAAGGGTTACAACTTTCAGGTAAAAAATCATTGTAATACACAATGACACAATTGCCTCCAAAAATAAAAATGAAAATAATAATTAAGGCAAATATACCTTTATACAATTAAATATTTATTTCATTCAATAGTTGCATTTGTGCAGAAAATATTAATTCCGTTCATGCATAAAAATATCCTCATATAAAAAGGAACAAGAATCCAAATGGCAAATATAAAACATTCTGTATTAATAAGTTGCCTTTGTTTCACTGTGTTTGCAACTACATTAGTCCTTTTTTCCTCGCTAGTTTCTGTATTGTTAATTGCCAGTACAGCCACTCATTTTCATTGCAGAAATCTAAACTATGAAACAAGGGGATTATAACAGTTAATCAAATACTATACAAACAGAAGCACTTGTATCACGGCCTTAAGGGCATTGGCTGATTTTAGATTGGAGGTTTATCTTGCACATCTTATTATATAGTGTAAAATTTGAATATAAATCAGGAGAGAGATAACTAGGTAAGTAATACCGAAGCAACTTCAGTAGCATCTCAAATGTCTAGTTTTGCAAATTAGCTGCATATACGGGCACTTTTTTTTATTATCTATACACTCTAATCTTACCTAGATGTCTTGCTGACTTACCCAGTCCTTGGTGCTTGTTTCAATTCCTTTTTTTTGAATATATCAAAGTGAGAAGCCTAATACAACTTCTGAAAAGTATAACTCAGCAAGACTGTTTTCAGAGAGAGAGACCCTTAGATGGGTTCATTATTTCATCCAAAGTAAAATTTGCAGCTGCTAGATGCTGACTGAAGACCTTCCAAACTTTTCTTTTTTGTTGTGGATCTTCAGATATCATTGCTTTTGCAGATATCTGCCCAACATGTCTTGACAGCTGCTTGATCTCATATTATCTGATAAGAAAATGCAGAATAATTTACTGTTATTAATAATACACTCTCTTAAGTGCTTTTCAAATACAGAAGCAAAGTGTACTCACACGAAATGAACGATGTACGAGTATGCCCTGACAAGTTTACCATCTAATACTGGGAGCCTCAGAAAGAGAACAGCATGAGCTCTTCTTACACCTCAAACCACAGAATACAAGCACGACAAGAAACCAGGCAACTGCAGCGGGACAGAAGAGTGGAGATTAAAAATATTAGGAGGAAGGCTGCTATAACAAACAGGTTTCAAGAATGGTTATAAAAGAAAAACCAAGGTTTACTGTTTCATTTTTACTTTTTGGTATTTTCGCCTTCATTCCTAGGATAAACTCTTTTCCTTATGACTTCACTCCAGCTGGTTCTGGGGAAGGAAAGATAAAAGGGTGCTGGGCTTTGCAGCATGCACAGTGCTCAGCCATAGGTACCTTTCCTCTGAGCTCTCTCACATCATGCAAGCGACCTGGCTGCTCAAGGCTCTCTCTGTCTCTCAACACCATGCTTCCAGGCACCCACATGGCTGGGAGTATCCTCTGAAGTACATGTTGGCCTAGGAATAGAAATAGAATCATAGAATCATAGAATGATATTATCATAAAATCATAGAGTGGTTTGGGTTGGGAGGGACCTTAAAGATCATCTAGTTCCAACCCTTCTGCCATGAGCAGGTTCACTTTCCACTGCACCAGGTTGCTCAAAGCCTCATCCAACCTGGCCTTGAACACTTCCAGAGATGGAGCATCCACAACTTCTCTGGGCAACCTGTTCCAGTGCCTCATCACCCTCAGAGTGAAGAATTTCTTCCTTAGATCTGATTGAAATCTCCCCTCTTTCAGTTTAAAGCCATTACCTCTTATCCTATCACTACATGCTCTTGTAATAACAAAAGAGATTAAATATTTTTTTTTTAAAAAGTAGTCATGAAAAAGTTAAAAAGAAGCTGAGCCCACCACTCTTCCTACAGCTGCGCAGAGGCTTGTGGGCATGTCTATGTATTTTGGTACATAGTCCTGAGTTTAAGGTGATAAATCTTGCTGTGAAGCAGTATTAAGTAGCTCGTACTACACGAGCATGTTTGTATGGCTGTTAGTCCTGAGCTGGCCCTTGTCTTGCAAGTTCAGAGACGCAAGTGCCCACGCTTATCCGTATATACACAGCATAAGGGCCTGTATTTTTCCATTCTCCATATATATGTAGATATATTCCTTCTCAGCCTCTCAGAACTGTTTTTCCAATGAATTTAGCATAGCTAGTTCTAAGATAAAGCCTTAGCCTTTTTCTTTTTCATTAAAACAGATTCTCTCATGATGAATACGGATATAAACCTGCAAACCATTATTTCATTCTCTAGTCTTTATGGAGGAAATTAAATTCTGGCACAGAGGGCTGTATATATCATCCTGTGCTAGATGAAAATATTGCAGGAAGAGGGGCTGCAGGGTCTTGTATTCGAAACAGCTTGCAGGCTTAATAGAAAGGTCTCAGCTCCACCACTTAGCTCGCTGCACAGCACGACAGCCTCAAGCGGCGACCTTTGGGGTGCGTGTTTCTGTGAAGCCAGGGATCCCCACAGCTATGCAGCTTGCCTGGCAGACTGAAGCAGCAGAAGCGAAGGTCTAAGTTTGCAAACACTAAAGGCTGCTCTCTCCTAAATTCTCTGTGCTCTACCTCTCATATTGCTGCAGGAATATTTGTGATTTATGCACTCCTCAATACATTGTTCCTTGGACGTCAGTAACATCGCTCACCAGAGGATGCTTGCAAGACAAAAAAAAACAGTTATCAGAGCTTTTATGTTATAATATTTCAATCACTTCATGGATTAAGCTGACTAAATGGAAGTAAAAGGGATGTTCGCTGTAATGCCGCTTCATCTATGAGGTTCCTGCAATTAAGCTCTATGGAGTTTTATCAAATCCCCTGTTAATACACCACAGTACTGAGTCTCAGGCTAAGACTGACGGAATGAAATAATTTGTGATTGTGGAGCACATTTCCAAATGAAGCCATAAGTGCCTAATTCTTTGCCTTAAGATTACATCTAAACATTTTTTACAGATCTCAAACCTTTTGAACATTAAAACTTCATAATAGCATAATTGATTTTGATCTTTTCTAAGCACTTATCTGGTATATGAAACTAGATACTGTATATTGTGATTAAGCCCTCAGGCTTTAAAAATTGCAAATACAGTTCCTTTGAAAAATAAAATACGAAATCAAATATGATATCTCCAATGGCAATATTAAGGCTTCTCAGTTTATGATTTTATTACTGTGATTAATATATAACTCCTACGCTTGAGGTAAAAGGAGTCCATAATTGTGAGAAGAATATTTGTCCAATGCAACACAAAGCAATATTAATAACTGATTTAACTGAAAAAATCATATTGGCTAGGACATTAACTCAGCTATGCAGGACTGTTTATTATAAACTTCATTAGGATGTTCAGCACTTCTGTCATGACTATGTCATTTTAATACCCTTCAATGTCAAACTCCAAAGAAGAGTGAAATGCTTGGAGCACTGCTGTGGAGCAATGCCACAGCAACATTTAGGTGCTGGGCACAAATCAAAATTCATAGCCCAAAATTACATGTTGAAGTGTCCACACTACCTGGTGGAGTATGAAACATCTACCAATGGAGTCCTTCTGTGACAGCACACCAACTGCGTAGCCAAATATACGAACCAGCAGGAAACGCAGAGAGAAGGTAAGGTCCCAGTGCCTTCCTTGGCAGCCTGAGGGCTCAGCACCGTGCTGCTGAATCTGCTTGCACCCAGCTCCAGCTCAGACCCAGCCGTTATAGCCTTAAATCTCTCCTTTATGTGCCATCTCAAAATCACTGTGAAACCTCAAAAAATTCCCCCAAACTAAGCCTTCTGCACAATAACAGGACACCAGAGCACTCCTCCAAGAAGCAAGACAGCTTTTCAATTCCTTTTTTCTGTCTGGTATTATTTAAGTATGTCCCTTGCCCTATGGCTCTATCTCACAATTTTGGAGCAAAGCACACTCCTCTGCTGAAAAGCACGCTCAAGTCTCCCGCAGAATAACGTCGTTAGTAAAAAAGAACCATAGGTGATGATGCACAGCTTTTGCAAGATAAAGTTGTCATGTATTTATGTGTTTATGCTTTATGTAAACGCTGCTATTATGTCCATTTCATACAGTTTTGTATCAGGTAGAAAAATTACTGATGCACTACTTAGGAGGTGTGAGACCCATCTTCCAAGTTTCCATCAGTCTGAGAGCATTTGAACATATTTGTCTCACAGGAAAAGCCTCACCCCCAGATGACACATCTGGTGGATGAGGTGTTCCCAATATCAGTACCAAAAATGTATATGGATGCCCTTTTATTAAAAAATAGTCATTTGAATTTCGTGAGAATGTTGGATTAGATTATCCCATCTTTCGAGCAAAAAGATTAAAAGCTGGAATGGGCAGACTGGGCTAGACTCACTGCTTTGCCTGCCATCAGTGAAGCAGAGCAGGAGACTTTGGGAAACTGGTTACAGCTCTGATCCTCTGCCTAAATTTAGCCTGCTTAGGGAGGCCTGGAGACAGGCTCACCCTTGCTGGAGAACTGTCTCTCGTGAGATTCTCTGCAACGGCAAGGCTGGCTATGATGAGGGCGTAAGCAGGGTGGCTGGAAAGCCAGAGGCTTAGCCCTTTCCTCACTCTTTATTCGGTGAAGGGATGTTAAGCCTTCATCAAATACTGCTGCTTCACTCATCCAGAAATTTTGAAGGTTGGAAGGTAATAGGAGAACTCAGGTGAATCCCTCCAGGGCTCGCTTGGCCCATGCTGGCACAGATAGGTGTAATTTCTATCTTACGGGTCAGCAGAGGTGGGAAAGGATCTCTCTTCTGCTTTTAGAGGAGGAAAAAACATTAAAATATTATAAACTGAATGTAATGTCCATAATAAGCTAGCTCAGATCTCTTCAAATGATTTCTGTGTTGCAGACTTTAAAACCATGCCTTAAAATTACTGATAAAAAATGGAAACAATGGATGCCTCATGAGAAGCAATTGGAGCCAAACCTGGAAAATATGCTGAAACATCTTTTTGTTTGTTTGTTTTCTCCACATATTTCTTTTTTTTTCTATATTACTCATTTTATGGTTGCACCACCAGGTGCCAGTCAAGAGTGGGATGAAAGGATACAAAAATAAAGCTGCAGTTTATGCATTTGAGGACTCATATACCACTCTAACATGAGATGTTGTTGACTACAAAGCATCTCACAGGCTTTAGGGCACAGAAAATAAACAGTACCAAGCAAAAACAATACGAAGACTAATTTTAGCCCTTAGCTTCTTATTTCACTCTTCTGAACTTGAACAGAAACTGAAGCAAAAATTCCTGAGAGCTGAATTCAATCCCCACCTCAATACATGGCTATTTCTGTATGTTATATGACACTCTCCAACCTGTCATGTACTGCTATCATGCAAAACCATTTATAACTTGTTAACAAGGTGGTGACAGGGAACTGAATATCTTCCCAGAATGGTAGTTACATGTTTTAATAAAGACGAATATCCTGATCATTTTAAGAACACATTAAATAGTGGGACAAAATAGTCGTCTTTGACATCTGGAGACAAGTTCATTTGCCAGAAGGTGGTGCAAAATTTATGTGTAAATTATTTTAACCAAAATTAGGCTGGCAACTGACAGCATCAAGAAAATGCTACAGATTTCTTGATAATTTCATAGCTATTTTTATTATAGTAGAAAGAATATTGTTGGACAAACTCAGAGAGAGCTAGAGAAAACTCAGGCCAGAGAAGAATAAACTACTGTGGTCTTGACACAGATTTCTCCTAGGGAACATGTGCTACCTAGTTTCTGAAGGGAAATCCAATTATGATTTTTATAACTCTCACAGATTTCTCTTTGCAGAAAGCAGGTCATCTGCAGCAGACTGTGGTGCATAAAGCACTCAGTTTTCACCTTTTCTTGACAAAAGTCTGCTCTCCAGGCTTCACAGACCATTTCCACATGCTCCCCTCTTCCCTCTTGGTACATGAGGAGCTTTCTGGAGGGAGCAGAAAAAAACAGCTCTGGCCATAGGGACAATGTCACTGAGATGGCTCCTCCATGTACAAGAGGAGTCTCACATCTGGACCACAGCAGGACAAAGACTTGAATTTTGGATTTCACAGATTCCTTCACAATTTTTGTTTATATTTTTGTACATAACATAACGTTATATCTTCTTAGATCAAGCGCTCTCACTATTTTGTCTTCCTTTCAGGAAACTTATCCAAATTATGCTATTCGGTGATCAGAATTATGTGATGTCAGTGACTGAGGAAGGTAGATGGTATGTTTTAGTGAACTACCACAGACATAAGTCCTGTCATCATGTATAAAAACTTGTAACAAAAGGAAATATGAAATTAATAAAGAAACCGTGAAGTGTAATGAGAAAAAGATAAGGTGTAATAAAAATATCATGAATTTTAACTTCATCTATGCATTCTAGGTAGGAAAAAATAATCCTCCTTAAGATCTTAGCAATGAATCTATAAAAGACTCAGTCCTGAAGACCTGAAATAGAAGAAACAGCATCTGCATCAACATTTGCAGAATCAAAGTTCACACTGAAATGAGGTTTCTGTCTTTCAGCTTTTCAGTTTTCTTTTTTCCTTTCAGCCTTCCTTTCCCCTGCACCCACCACTAGCCGTCTTCTTTTTCCCTTGTTTGCTGCCAGAATGCAGAAAAGGTCTTTAAGGGTTTTTTTTCCCAGCCCCGTCTGATGAAAAACCATCAAACCGAGCAAGATGCAAATAAAAATGTCATCTGGTTTCACATGTTTTAAAGTGCCTGGCTTTTTGTGTTTATAATTTTTAAAATTACTTAATTTTAAAACCTCAGACTTTAAAGGATATCTTCATTATGCCCTGAAAACTAGCACAAAGGCAAAGCATAAAGAAAACAGGTTTTTAGATGAACATTTATTACTTTTTTTTTCTCTGACAAACTTTTACGCAAGCAGCTGCAATATTAAAATAGTTAATCAACTGTATGGTACTTAACCCTTTGGATGTCAACTTTAATCTACTTTTTTTAAAGGAATCAACATTTTTTGTGCGTTTACCCTACTTGCCTCCCAGATTATGCTTTTGGGGTACATACATTCTCCTCTCCTCAGCTGGCCAGCAAATGAAAGCTCTGTGCTCTCATTTTGCAAGTGTTTTGTTGCTAGTTATGCTGCTGTTCCAGAAGAATAACTGAGAGAAGTTATGACCACTGAGTCACTGGTACACCTATGTCCAAAAATGCAGTCTTTGAGAGGAAAATAAATTATTGAGATATTACTTGCAGGCACAACTGGACACTATAAAAAGAAAAAAAAAAACCAAACAACAGGGTTTTGTGGCTTGTGTCCATCGCATTTGCTGAAGTACAATATTGAGATGATGAGTGTGTATGTACTAGTGTATAAAACTAGGCTGTGGATAGTCACATTTGGTACAGAGAGACATAGGTGTAGAAAATGGGTATCAGCCACTTTCCAAACTCTTTATCCCAGGCTATCTAACTCTATAGTTACAGCAAAACCATGAGGACAGGTGCCACTCAGGCTGTCCCGTGTCCTTGGGACTCCCATGCCAAGGTACACGCACACTACAGAGGTCCCAGGTAGCTCTTATTTGAGCACCACGTGCTACCTGCTAAGGCACAAAAGCTGAAGTAAAGACCGAAGGAATTAACTCTGATTTGGGCTCACATCACTTACAGTCCTATATGATTTCTTTACGAGAAAGAAACTGCAAGTGCCTCAAGGCAGAGCATGGCTGGGGTGTGAAGAGGTAAGTGATGGTGACCACCAGCCACAAGCCTCCCTGGCTGCCACCTCCCCACAGAGGTGATGCAGTTGCAGGAGCCACCGACCACTCTCAGAGCTGGAGTGCCTGCTGCTGCATGGGAGTCTCAATGCAAAAAAAGAGCTACCCATCCTCAGTTAACTGGCAGGCTGGTCATCGCCTGGGGCTACATTTCCTGCCGCAGTGGGGTGCGACCTACTGGTCTGCCTGTCATGCAGAGACATTAATTTGCTCTCCTTTGCAAAGCAGAAGGGCCTTTGATCCAGAGCCAGGTTTAAAATCCAACTTTGAAGATTTGCTAAGTGGTGCTACATGTAAAACTTTCCTACAAATTAATTTAAAGACCCAACAATTATCTTAGAAAGAGAGTTTCCAAGCTCTGCAGCTGCATTTCTGTGACCTCCTTTCACAGAAGCTTGAGTTGGGGGAGGATCCCTTTGCAACCTCCAAATTTAGGATATCCTCATTCACGTTTTACCTTGGGACACCTCAGGTATGTCCCAGGATACAGACTGAAAATTGTTTCCCCAAGTAAATCTCCTCCCCCAGAAGAAACGGGGTCAGATGGACAACATGGAACCATGACCAGGCTACAACCAGGGATTCCCGCACACAAGCCTGGTGCCAGCGAGATGGGCTGATCTCACCCCTCTGTGAGTGTCAAACATAGCCCAGGGTCCTAAGCAGCTCTTTTACAGAACAGTGGAATTAACTAATTGTATAGAAAACTCAATCCTTTGCACTACTTTGGAGTATTGTTTTGGGATATTTTTGCAGCCCTTTCATTACAGACACTTTAAAAGCAGATTAAGGTGCCTCATTTCATTGCTATGCCAGCTTTGTATATCCTTGTGACTGATAACTGTTACATTAACAGCAATCCCTGGGAAGGAATCTGCCAAATTAGAATAAGGTCATTACAATTTGCACCCAATAAATAGAGGTAGATGCAAGAAAATGTATTAAAATATATTCCTATGGAAATGCATCGTTAAAAACAAAAGGATGGTATGCAAGATAGTTCAAGAGCTGCAAAACCTTACAATCTAACCAAGTATACATGCACTAAAAAGTCTTATATATGCTGATCAGCTAAGGAACCATTCAGGAATTTTATCAGCTTTTTAAAACATGTTACTGTTATCTGTAAATCCTCTGTGAATACCATTTGCAGTAGTTTATAGACATCAGTGACTTGTGCTGAGCAAAAGATCATTGCCACTCCAATATATATCATTAGTCCTCTACGTGTTTCAACACTAGTGCAACTAATTTTCACTTTACTCAGGCAGAGGGAGTGTGATTTTGGAGATTAACAAGCTGATTTTTTCCCCATTACACGTATCATAAATAATCCCTGACCATGCTATCTTCGTGTGTCTTGTACATACGTTTATCCTCTTCCCTTCAACCTTCCCTTATAAGCATGCCAAAAAGGATGTGTTTTTTTCCAGAAGATAAATATTTTACTGCTTTCCATTTTCATGTTATTTAATTGGCTATTTTACATCCTTGGTTCCTTTTACATCTTTAACTGTTTGTCTTGCAAGATCCCCAGCCACCTGTCCAGCCCCTGCTCCCTCTCTGGGGCTACCTTTTGTTTCAAATAGTTTGTGATGCATTATTTGTTTCTGATTATAGCTAATTCTTCTCATTCTACATAGACAAAGTGGTTTTTGTTAGATTACTATGTAACCAGGCCAGAAACTACTGAGATCATCTAACCTAATTCTCTGAATAATAATGGCCACAGGACTGACTTGAATTACCTCCCCTTTCAACTGGAGGAGATCTCTAGAAACACATATGAACTTGATTTAAATGATTCCAGTGATGGTAAATCTACCACAACCCATGATAAACTGTTCCAGAGTTTAATTAACATCTCTATTAAAAATGTGTGCTTTATTTGTAGTTTACATTTATCTGCTTCATCTTGCACCAACTGGATGTTATTAAAGCCTAGTTTGTTTTAGAGTTCAAAAAGCCCTTTCATAGCAAGTTTCTGGTTTTGATATAGGTACTTACACGTTCACTGACTCTCACCCCGAGGCAAGTTTTCGAGGACTCTGGTCATTCCTACAGCCCTTCACCTCCTTGACATGTAGATGTGAGACCTTGGCACTTTTTTTTCTCTGAGTTCCACAACCATCTGGAGCCACAGTCGATATTTCAGTCTAAACTTTTAATCTGTATTCACCTATTCACGCATCCAAAGATGGAAATTGTCTTTTTCACCAAAGCATAATTTTCAGATTATAACACTCTTGAAAACTTCCTGCATAGAGGATCAAGACAGAGAGACACATGTCACAACCAATGTCTATCAGGATATCATTTATGAATTTAAATGTTACTACTAGTAGCATCAAGCTGTTATTACTAATAACAGATAATGGTACATTCAAGTATTCAGACACGTTCAAGTTCACGATCGCTTCTCACTGCTCGGCTGGAGCAGCTGTTGGGAGGCCAGTCCCAGCAGTTTGTTCAGAAGTGGAGGGTTGTGCTGAGGCTCTGGAGGATTCAGATGGGTGTTCAGCAGTCTGTCATGGTCAGGCTTCATGCAGCAACCACTGCCTTCCTCAATACGATCTGAGTTCTACAGCCTTTGTAGGTGTCAGCATGCACTGATAGCCTTGCACAAGCTCTTGGTAGCCTGAGTTTATCTCTTCTTAAGGATTTGCCAGGACCAGGAGTCTCCAGAGCTTGTCAGCTTCTGACAGACTTTCATACGCTACTTCTCAGCACATAATTTTTCTTCCTTCAGCCTGCTGTTTTCAGGTCACTATTTCTGCATCCACACACATAGGCCCCACAGAGCCCATCCACACAAACTCACGAAGGAACAGTGTTCATGGCATCCCATCATGATGCTCAAGTCTTCTCCAGAGTCTTTCCTTCCCAGGCCCTCCACCTGTAATTATGGCCTGAATCATATGGACATTTATCCTATGGACATTTCAACATTCTCAAACACTTTTTTATAGTAAATTTCCCAAATTATTCAGATGATCCTGCATTTACAATCTGTCCTTATCATAGTTTACTTCTTCCCTAGACACCTCAATATCAGAATAAAGTTTCATATAAGAGCGCTGAAAATCATTTTTACATTATCTTTCACATAGACCATCTTGATGCTAAATATTCAAATACTCCTAAAAACAGCATAGGAAAATATACTAGTGTTTCAGTATTTAAAGATAAATTTTTATTTTTAATTATCTTCTTGCCCCTAAAAGAAGTTGAAGTGAGTTTCACATATTTCTGAGTCTATTACAGGTGGTTAGTTTCATTTTATCTTCATCTATTAAGATAATTATGGGTGTAAAAAAATCACATTTGTCTAGAACTCTTCAGAAATTAGAAAAATTTTGACATTTGCAATCTATATATATATATAACTGTCTTCAAATAGTGTATCATGGGGTTTTGGACCGAAAAATATCACTGGTTCGTAACATACTCTGTAGAGTATTTTAGATTGTATCCTTTTGTATCTGTACATCAAAGCAATTTTAAATTTAGAAACAACATAAATATCCTCAGCAGTATCTTTCTGCTACTTCCATGAATTTTAAACACTTTAGACAGGAACAAATTAAGACAAAATAATCATTTAGATCCTCAAACAAACTCTACTGAGATCAGCAAAAGGACTACCTCTGACTTCAATGTTTTTGAGTGAGTACCCTAAAACTAGGACTGGATTGCTTCATTCACAGGTTTTTAAAGAATTTAAAATGAGTGAACAAAATAATTCACTGTTGTACAAACTAGCCATTTTGCCTGATGACCAAAAGATGTTAGTTTAAAAAAAGAACAAAAAACCCCAAAACAGAACAGCCAAGCTTGGCAAATAGAAGCCAAAAAGTTTACTTAGCATCTGTAATTTAAAAAATAGTATTTCTCTCATGAGAACTTAAAAATTCTCATGAAATTGGAATAACTGAGTCAGAACTGCTTCTCTGAAAATGAACAAGTAAATAAACAAACAGTGACCCATGATCTCATTGAACTCTTTAGAACAGAACAAGTGAAACAGAAGCATTCAAATTTGTCATAAGAGGTTATTAGACGGGGCTAAATAATTAAATATATACTATATGCTTATGGCTAGGTTCTCTGTAGGCAGAGTAGCAGTACTTGGAAAATTTATTCCAGAGCAAGTATTTTTCCTGGTGATAACCTTCAGACATGTGATTCCCTTCTCCCTGTTTCTGATATAGTGGATTGGTTTGGGGTTATCTAAGACTTATTTTCAAGTACCAGTACTTTCAAATCATCAAAGGTGTCTGAGGTAGGTATCATTGACATTAAAATAAAAAAAAAAATA
Organism: Tauraco erythrolophus; assembly: GCF_009769465.1. Taxonomy (NCBI): domain Eukaryota; kingdom Metazoa; phylum Chordata; class Aves; order Musophagiformes; family Musophagidae; genus Tauraco; species Tauraco erythrolophus. The sequence goes on along the minus strand of NC_141465.1, from coordinate 115,316,516 downwards.
CGCATGAACCATATAATATACATTTACAGAAAAGAAAGGGAGGAGGGGAGGAGTGAAAAAGATCATTTTCAGCAGGCAGGATCCCACTGTTCCACACTAAGACCTATGCTGTTGAGAATTTTGCAAGCACACTGCTTGTTAGACTAGTTTAGACTCTTAGGACTTATTGTTTCATCTAATCAAAGCTATCTGGGACTTTGATGCCTTAGGTGTCTATACTGGTCATCCCGACATCCCACATGCAGGCAGTGGACAAAGATCAGTATCAGTGGAGGCTGTCACCCCACCTGTCTTGGGCATGTTGTTGAAGGCAGGATGAAACGCTCTCTGAAAGCCCTTATTTGTCTCCTCAGGTTACTGAGAAAATGTAAATAACTGTTTTGGCCTCCAACTTTCAATAGCTGAAGTTAGGTGAGATGAATCGTGCCAACAAGAACTGATTACCCCAATGTTCAAAATGAGCTATTTGAAGGTAGCCAGTTGACAATAGGAGAGTGAATGGCATTCCTGCAGGTATGTACAAGCTAACGTCCTTTGGGAAAAAAGCACTTTCTGCATATTCGTATATTTTGATGTGAATTTAACTTCAACTTTCCATAAAAAAGTTTTCATGAGAGTGTTGGCCACATTTGAGATCAATATGTATGCAATATATAGAAGAAATCAAACACACGAAGAGATTCTAGCACTGATTTTTAAAGAATAAAATAAAATACCCCTAGATGAAACAATAGTACACATAGTATTTGGGGGATGGATTATACTATATTATATCTACCTAATAAAAGATATAGGTCAAGGAGAAAAGAATGAACATAGACACAGCACTAAAAATTCTAAATCAAGTGTGTTATAAAAATTAAGACTATTATTTTTTAAAAAAGATGCAAGCAGAGTGAACATGAAAGAGTTTATAAAAGAGAACATAATGTGAGAAAGAAGAGATGGGTACTCTTCTTACAGAGTGCAGATTCCCCATACCACAGATCAGAATCGATTCTACTAGTAAATCACTATTGCCCACCTCAATACACTAAGCTATTTTTATAATTTCTCCCATATGTGCACATGTTTAAAATCAAACAATTTACTTCACTGAAGTGGAAGAGAAATTATTAATATTTCTGGAGACTATGTGATGCCAATATAATATAAATTCTACATCCTGAGGGGCTCTGTTGAATTGACCAATGTTTCTCCTCATACCTAACTGATCCTGTATGAATAGGTCACCTTTATCAAGAGTTATTAATGTGTGAGTATTTATAGGGTATAAGGTTCTTATATAGAGCTCTAGCAGTTTGGGTTTGAAAGCATGTGCTGTGCAGAAAGCCAGGTATTTTTTTCAGGAAGGACTCCAAATTTTACAGTACATGAGTGTAAATTGCCAGAAATCTACAGCTTCATGGAGCCTTAAAATTCAGGTTACTGTTTTAATATGAAGATGAATTATACATTCAATAATTCTGCTTCTGCGCTATCTGATAGCGAATTGGTTTTATTTCATCTTTCAGTCTACATTTCATCTTTACTACGCTGTGGACTTGCCTTTTTAAGTTTAAACAAGCCTGGTACAGAGCAGATCCCATCTCTCCACATTATTATCTCTGGCTTTCTCTGTGACCTCAGGAAGACAAGTCTATTTCCATAAAACCATACAAATAAAGCCACATATTTTCTCAAACATCAGGGCCAGAAACATTTTAAAACTAGGGCTGGGAGCTTCTCTGGAAATTTACCAAATTATTCTGGAATAATTATTTCAATAAATTCCAGTAGCTTCACAAGTGCGGACACACCCTCGGAACAGAGACAACAATTCTGCAGCAAGAGGTGAATTCCATAACAAATCTTCTCCATAAATTACCACCCCAGCAAGGATATAGCAATTCCTCTACATCTACACATCTGGTCTTGCTTTTAGTATCTGCCAACAGATTTTGAATGGATATTTTTGATATGAGGAGGTTTTGTCCTCCTTTGTTGTTCTTACGATACTAATTCTGACCTACTCCTTTGTAAAACTATCTGAGAATCCTCACTTTAAAAGGTTCACCAATTTGAAGCATTATTATCATAATTACCCTTCTATTTAATTGGGAAATCCTATTTGCTGTTTGCATGCCAGTTAGGACAAACTGGTTCTCTGATATTTTTATATCAATAGGGATATGTATTCTGATTCTACAATAATTATTCTACTTTTCAGCACTTGTATTACTTTGGAAATAGTTTAGCTGTTTTCTGTTAACTGGTTGCATGCCACACCCGGTGTGCTCACCTGTCATAACATTAACTTCTGCTCTCATTCTTGATGTTTCTCTAAGCCTCTTCAGTAGATTAATAAAAAAAAAACAGACATGACTTTTTTCTTTCTGAAATTGGCATAAACATACATAAACAGAACAATGTACAAGTATGCAGCCAACTAAATGATAGTAGTATTCTGCCACATGATATTTTTGTCTGCAAACATGCACATCCCTGTAGGTGCACGTGTGCATTTGCCAGTGTATACACTGTCAATTTTCACATTTTACCATCCCAGAGTCACAAATTCAAGCTGTGCAGGAACAGAATGTCTCAAGAATATTTTCTTTTGAACAGACTTTGTATTTCATTTGGACCAAATGAAAATCATTTACACAGGAGATGACTTAGAGCAGTGAAATAAGTGAAACCTGGTGTTATTAAAATACGATCAAAAGGAGAAAGTGTTAGTAGTGCATTTAAAGAAGACATGACGAGATAGCTTTTTATTCCTTTACGTGAAAGTATTTTAAGGACTTGCTGTCAGGGCGGCTATCCTTTTCCTGTAGGCATTTAAAATCTTCACAGGATCAAAGGCCATATGGCACATACTACATATCCTGAGATCTGTAGAGCAGGGGAAGCTCCGGGGATAGTTCAGAGGATGAAGGTGATAACGGCGCAATGGGAATTCGTCTATCCTGCCGTAATTCAAGGGAGCACAGAGCTTGGTGTTACGTTTCCTGCTGATGTTGGATCTCCCCGTCTTCTGCTTGTTCACCTCCTCCTGCAGCCAGAGGCCACGTTATCCAGCTGTCCCACACCAGGACAGCACTGCTGACAGCCGTCTGCTATAATCTTGGCATGAGAACTGCATCTCAATTGCTTGCAAGTCACAGCTGAAAGGTTACAAGCTTTCTCACCCCAGGCTATATAGAATATATATGGAAGTGTTTAAACAAATCCGGTTTCAAAGGGCGATGTCACTTTGGGTCCTGATCCTTTTGGCTTTAGTGCAACTCTAGAGAACTGAGTAGCCATAAAGCTCGAGCAGCATAATGCATTTCATATATCTCATCCAGTTTCACCACTTAAAGCTGTAAAATTAAAAAGCAATCAACCCTAACGTAGTTCTTAATCACTACTCCTTGGTAGGGTGGGAAAGGGCAAGAGAAATTAAACCGCTATGAATATCAAACTAGCCAAGATCTTATTAAATGAATATGATCTCCTACAATGCTTAGACTATTGGCCCACCTCAATGCCTTCAGGGAACTCCTCACATGTGGCCCTCATCACTCCACACCCAAAGGATTCGCTGCCTCCTCTGGAAAAAGAGACATTTGAGGGCATCTCTGTAACTAACCCCTCTCAGGCACCCCCAGGAGAACACGACACAGGTGGCAGAAGGCTGGGCTGACACAGCAAGAGTCAGGGCTAAGGGAGCGCGCTGGCCTTTCTCCATGGGCCAAGAAGCATTCCCCAAAAGGACACAGTAGAGCTGCAGGTCATTCTCCTTCGCACAGAACCGGGACGCCCTCATGTCTCAGTGGATAGTGGTACCCCAGAACTGCAGACTGCCGTGTGAAACAAAGATTTCATAGATTTCATAGAATTTCTAGGTTGGAAAAGACCTTAGAGATCATCCAGTCCAACCATTCCTAATCTTCCGTTAAACCATATCCCTAAGTAGTTCATCCACGCTTTTCTTAAACACATCCAGAGTTGGGGACTCAACCACCTCCCTGGGCAGCCTATTCCAGTGGCTGACAACCCTTTCAGAGAAGAAATTCTTTCTAACATCCAACCTGAACCTCCTCTGACTAAGCTTATACCCATTTCCACTTGTTCTATCACCCATCACTAATGTAAAGAGCCCTTCCCCCACTTGCCCACCATCCCATCTCAAGTACTTGTAGGCCGTAATCAGGTCTCCCCTCAGCCTCCTCTTCTTTAGGCTAAACAGCCTGAATTCCCTCAGCCGCTCCTCAAAAGTTTTATTTTCCAGCCCCTTCACCAGTTTAGTCCCTCAGCTGCTCCTCATAGGACAAGTTCTCTAAACCCTTCACTAGTTTTGTTGCCCTTCTCTGGATCCGCTCCAGGAGCTCAATATCTCTCTTAAAGCGAGGGGCTCAAAACTGGACACAATATTCCAGGCGCAGCCTCACCAGTGCCGAGTACAGGGGCAGGATCGCTTCCGTGTTCCTGCTGGTCACACTATTCTTGATACACGCCAGTATCCCATTGGCCTTCTTGGCCACTTGGGCACACTGCTGTGTGTGCCACACACAGAGATAACCCATCATGCTTGCAGATAACTTCTCTGGACCCCGACAGCAGCACAGGATGACAGCACGGTGCTCAGTCCAGGCTATTTGTCCTGCTCCCTGCACCAGGCTGCACGTTCAGACTGTTTCTGGTACCTGAGCTAGCTGTCACATTTCTGCACCGCTGCAGGGTTGGCACTAACTTGGACCCCTGAATAAACACAAATGGTAGGGATTGAAGTGATTCCAAATGAACCAGGGAGGATATGGGACATCTGCCCAGCTTGAGAAGGAGTCTCTGAGCTAACAGAAGGGCAAACGAAGTATTATTCCCCTTCACAGACTTTTTAAAGAGATTTTCACGCACATTTCCTAACCAAGAGTATCTCACATAAGTTTTACCATGGGAAGGAGAAACCTAGGGCATTTTGATAACCTGGAAAAACCTGCTTAAGACTTCTGAGCTTAGAGCATCTGCGTGTGCATATAAAATATTCTTAAAAGGTAGGTGTATGCATGGAACAACTACATCAGATTATATGTACTTCCACCTTATGCAAAATTATATAGGCATGCAAAAGAGGGAGGCTACATGTAAAAGAGAGAACTACAATTGTCTGCATCAAGATAGATACAAGTTTCAGGAAATTATTTTGGCACGAGACTTGGAATAGTAAATTAAAATATAAAGATAAAACACAGAACAGTGACACATCCTCAGCTTAGATAAGGCTGCATAGCATAATATACTGTAAAGAACTGTATATACGCCATGACAAGTGGCTACGAACTCCTGCCAGACAAATGACAGCTAACAGACAGCAGCACTTAAAGAACATAAATCACATGGATCAATTGTAATATTCAGAAATTCTGACTAGTAAGAGCTCGAGTTACGCCATGGGTGGGCAGAACAAAATAGACTTTGAAATCTATCAGGAAGTACGAGACTTTAAATATGGGAACAGGCCTGATTGTTCATACTAATTGAAGAGGCCTCTAATTCTGCTCATGGTATCTTCTATCTTGCCCTCCTACTGAGAGGAACAGTCACTTACTGAGAAACAAGGGAAAACGTGCTTCAGTACACTGCGCACGTAATACTTTGAAGTTAAAATTTACATTAGGTCATCTACAATTTAAAGCAGGTAAATAAAAAATTTCTTTCCAGTAAAGTGAATAGTTCTGTTTAACTAGCATATGTGGCAACAACAACAACAAAAGAAAAAAAAAAAAAGAAAAAATTCTCTGTTTTCTACTTTTGTGAATTAAGTACTTTAAAATTTCTTAAATCATTAAATTTAAAATATTTAAAATATGTATTCTATTTTCCAACATCTGTGTTGCTTGTTCAGTGTTAGCATTTTGTCACCCGAGTAATAAACATAAGCATCTTTATTTTGTTTTGTTTTATTTTCAGTCTATGCCCTTCACTGGCTCTCATTTATGAAAAGAAGGATTTATACTTTTATTACATTGAGGGGGTGGGGGGGGAGAAAAAGAAAAATTAAATCAGAATTTACAACATACAATATCTTTTGTTTCAGCAAGTGCATTTTTACAAAGGCAGCCCGTAGACATAGCTCTGCATTTAATGAAATATCTAGAGATTCTGTATTAGACAGAATTCACTATTTTATCTATGAGTTATAAAACTGTTAGGATGTCAAGCACAAGTGAACTTGTGGCTTTCAGGAATTGTTGCGAGGATTTGTATGTGCTGGGGATTTTCCACCTTGAGCTGTTACTGGATTTCATGTTTTCTTTTGAAGCATCTGACACCAGCTAATGTCAGGGAGAAGGTAGTGGGCTGTGCCACCTCAGTAAGGCATTGTATACATCAGGGCATACAAATACCAATTCAATGAGAAAGAACATGTCAGACTTTTAAGAATTTCGGGTGAGAGGTTGTTTTAGTTATCACATGTTTAGACTCCGTGAATCGTTAGAAGTCAGTGAAAGGAACTCTTCGAAGAAAACTCAGTAGTCCTGTCACTGTGAGTACAGTGGGAGAGTTCACAGCATAATTTGCTGGGAAATGTGGACAAAACAAGTCCTCCAGCAAAATCAAACAAGTCCAGACTTTGCAGAGCTTGCATTTATTTCTGCAAGTAGATGGAATTTTCAAATATCAGAATCTTTTTCTTTTTTTCCAAGTAAAAAGGACAAAAAGGACAGTAAGGCAAATTTAAGTAGTAGTCCTTTAGATATGTTGCTATGTCTCCACCATCTATGCTGTTTGTAAAAATAATGAAATCATCATCATACGAGGAGACTCCTTTGTTCCCTTTCTCACTATTGTACTGAAAATGATTCTCAGATATCAAAAACCAAATATACTTCATATTATTATCAACATTTATACATTGCTATACCTACTAGCTAGTTTTAACAGTTGACCACTTTTTTCAGGTAAAGAATTTGTTAAGTAGATCAAGGTGTTTTATTTATACAAAAAATGGGCAAGGTCTTGATTCCCTGACACATCATTCAAGCAACAGGAAGTGTAGCTGCAAATCCTTCACCAGTTAGCCTTTAGCCTGAAAGCTTTTTACCACATCTTTGTCTGCAGTGTTGTACCACAGTGTTCTTTATTCTGTTCTGGCTTTCTGCTACTTGTTTAGAGTTGCTTCAGTCTTTCTTTTTTGGCCTTTTCTTTTTTCGTTCTTCACTGAGGATGGTCAGTCTCTAGAACAGGCTCCCCAGGGAAGTGGTGATGACACTGAGCCTGTCAGAGTTCAAGGAGCATCTGGATGATGCTCTTAGTCATATGGCTTAGTTTTAAGTAGTCCTACGAGGAGCAGAGAGTTGGACTCAGTGATCTTTATGGGTCCCTTCCATTTTGAGATATTCTGTGATTCTGTGATTCTGTTGTGCCTGTCGTCAAAACATACACCCTCCTGTACATTCTCAGTGTTCTTCATACTGAGGAACATCTGTAAGATGCTTCATATTATTTCAGCTAGCTGACCCAAACAAGTTCATTTTTCATAGATTCATAGATTCATAGATTTCTAGGTTGGAAAAGACCTTAGAGATCATCGAGTCCAACCATCCCTAATCCCCATTAAACCATATCGCTAAGTAGATCATCCACCCTATTCTTAAACACATCCAGGGATGGGGACTCAACCACCTCCCTGGGCAGCCTATTCCAGGGGCTGACAACCCTTTCAGAGAAGAAATACTTCCTAACATCCAACCTGAATCTCCCCTGACTAAGCTTATACCCATTTCTTCTTGTTCTATCACTTCAATTGTTCGATCAATTTCTTTTAGACTTATCTTAAAAGAAAGATCTCATTACACCAGGGACTGAGAGATGAGAGAAGTAACTGTGTCTCAGCTAAGCTGTGGTAGCTGCTCATGCCCATTTTAAGTGCAAACTTCAACAAAACAAAATAATGTTAAGTCCAAGTATGTCATAATGTTACAATCTAGGAGTATGCACAGTGAAAATTATTCTGTTTCGGCTGTTAATGTAATAAGCTGAAGTGTCCAAGCGACTGGCTTTAAATAGACTTAACTCATTACTGTTACTATAGCTGTCCCTGTTAAATAAACCCACAGCAACAGGAGCAATTTGACACATTAAACTTGATTAACAGTTACAAAGGGATTTGTAATTACTTGGAGGACACACCACAATCGTTAAATACAAGTACTGACACTTTACACAGGAGACCTTGTGGCAGCTGAAGCTGGTCCTACCCTTGACATGGGATAAAGAGGAAATAAGTCTCTGCAACACCTGTAGCAGAAATGGTTCAGCTGGAAATATAGGTAAAGCCTTTGTGGTCTGTGCCATCTAAATTTCTCGGGGCATTTCTATCCATTAGAGCAATTCACTGATACACACATAAGGTTCTTTGCAGCTGTCAGAAAGAGAAGAGGTGAGTCTTCTGCTGGATAACATTGAATAACAGCATTGTCTACATCAAACACAGACATCAAAAAGTGTTTTCATGGCTATGCTACACACAGAATTAAGACTATTTACTTCTCCCCTTTTTAAAACTTCAATTCATGATTTCTCAGTGTTAGGTATGCTTCCACTGCAGGAAGATGCAATTATAGCCTACATAGGCAGAGCCTGGATAGCTTTAATTTCTCCAGTTTGGGGAGCAACATCAGTGAAGGTGTGGCAGCACTGACTTCAGCAAAAGTTAGAAAACCAAGTATTCATGTGTCTTCATATGGCCTGATGTAAAGCCAGTGCTGCTAAAGACTCACTGATACAGCTACCTGAGCTTGCTGTTAGCTAGATGAAAGTTATCTCAGGATGCCCCCACATACTGCAGTCACGCTTCCCAATAGCAACATACGCATAACCTCACTTTTTATATTATTAAAGTCCCTTTTATTTTGTAAAGGGACTGTCCATGGGCTGTTAAGACTTACGGTGCAGTTTTCCTGTACTGAGGATGGTAGAGCTATGGCACAGCCTCATAGAAATCCCTAAAAGCATCTCTAGCTGATTCTGCTGCAGCAAACCCACATCAAAGGAGAGGATCTGATCTTTTCAGATAAGGTGTTAGTTGAGTTCCTTTGCCCTCTTCAATCTCTCTAGAGTCAGTGTGCAATTGTACTTTTCTTGTTCTTTGTATTCAGGGAACTTAAAGAATGTAGGTAATTATGACTAATGGCCCTGCTTCCCGTACCTGGAAGCACTCACAAAGGACCAGCCACATCTGTCAAAAATGTTTAAAAAGCAAGGCAGAGAATATTACAAACATGAGTTTAAATGTGATCTCAGGTGTAAACTTTTTTGCCTTCTAAAATAGCTAACATCTGTAGATAAAACGAGGCTGTGACAGATTTTTTACAGATTTGTAATATCTCATAAAGCAATATTTTTACAAAATAATCGAGTCTTTCAAACTCAACAAAAGTTATCCAATCTTCAGTATATCCCACAAGTTCAGCAAATGATGTACTTAACCCACATAGCCAGAACAGACTGATTTTCATTCATTCTTTACAGCTGTGTAAAAGACCTTATTTTCTCTCATTCTTGTGTTGTTTCCCACATGTGTCAGCATACTTCAAATGTGAAAAATAACTCCATCAAGATGGATTAACTCCTGCATGAGATTATTACTAATACATATATATATGAAGCAGGAAGGAGATGAAATAGCAGCAAACTTCAAAATGCCAGTTCAGGTTTATCCTCCTTTAATCAGGTAGGGAAGGAAAGTCATCCCTATGCGCAGCATTTTGTGGGCTGGAATTTAAAACCTCCTGAGGGATATACAAACTAGCTACAATGCTGAGAATTATGATTTGAAACATCAGGAATGTCTGAGGTACATTTTTCACTTACATGGTAGAGGAATACACTGACTTTTCAATACAGCAATAATTAGCAGTGAATGAATAGTAGTACTATAGTAGCTCTCATTTGCTTCATTCCTTCCCCTTCTGTGAAGATATAATTAGCAAAGGTACAGAAAAGTTTCCTTATTATATATATCAGACACAAAACAATTTCTTCAAGAGATACTCATGCTTGACAAACCTCTAATTTATTAAGAACCCTCATATACACATTTGTTTATAATAGTATTGACTTCACTCATGAGGATGCAAAGATGTCATTCAGCAGCAGCCCTTTCTATTTAAGAGTGCTGACAAGGCCCTTCTTCTGTATATTGCTGTGGTAGCTTAAGAAAACTAAGAGCTCCAACCATATCTTCCACCTCTTTGAAAGAAGCTCCTGCATAGAAGAGTCCTTCAAGGGGACCTGCAACAAAGCCTTGGCCACTTTTGTGCCAAGTTTGGCATCTTCACTTAAGACATTTTTACATGCAGCTTAAATTGGTGGATTTAGCCTGAACCTCCTGATGCCCCTTTTCTGCTGTCTCCTTTGGGAGGACGCAAGCAGTTAGGCAGGGGTGGTGACCTCCTAAAGGTGGGCCTCAAAATCTACATGAGATCACCTCTCTGGTTTTCAGTGCTCCCTCTTTTCTCTTACAGAAGGTGGACCTACAACTGCTACCATCTTCCTATGTTTGATTTACATACCAAATTTGCTGGAGGTTTATTATCTTTGTTCGCCATTCCAGGAGAGAGAGAAAAGAGAAACTTCTGCTATCTTTGCTACCCTCCTTTCTACAGCTCCTTGGTCATGGAATATTTAAACTTCTTCCCACAAGGTATCAAACAACGTTATCATTATCTTTAATTACAAACTAACCTGATGTATTTTTATAATTAAAGGGAAGTAAATGACATTTAGAGTTTAATTCTGAGCTTCTGCAGAAGGCAGTGGTTAAGTTAAATCACTTATTGGAAGTACAAAATACTATTCACAAAAGAGGAAGATGAAATAGACATAACGACAGGCAAATGTGAATCATATCCACAATACTTTGTCTTTCAAAACAAGTATCTGCATCATTTCAGCAAGAAGAGAAAGAGCAGAGCTGTAAAGAGTAGTTGAGGTAATTCTATCATGCCATAAAAGGACAGCTTTGAACAGAACTATATTTCTTGTGAAATAGGGATGAAAATTGCTGTTTGCAGATCCTTAATTAAAAGGTAGCTATCAAAGCCTTTTAAACCAGAGAGATTACCAGTTCCCAAAATGTTAAGTTTATACTGTCATTCTTCTATACAGTCTTATTCCAACGCACATTTCTATTTTCAAAGTACGTATGCTGAGGAAGAGGCACATCAAAGCTGCAAATACCGAAATAGCAAGACATGTTCAAAGAACTAAAGACTCAGTAAATAGTACAACTATTTATACTGATTCAGTCTAAGTCAAAGTGGTGTCCCCAGTGCTGTAACACGCTGCTCCCTGTGTGTTAGGCAGAAAGAACCAAGCAGCACGTAATATGTTGCATATTGCCTTTTTACAGGATGAAAGGCAGCACCTGCTCCTTGGCTCCATGGAGACCACTGGCCCACCAGTCTGCCCAAATCAAAGACAGCCAATGTCTCAGGGGCAACACCAGTATGGCCAGGCAGGACCTCAAGGAGCCTACACAGGTCTTGGCTTGTGGTGGAAGGATGAAGACCTTCCTGCTGAACACGACAGGCAGGCAAGCTGTTCCCTGGCAAAGGAGGCAGCACCCCCACAAAAGCTCTGGGCAACTAGCAGGGCTGAAGGAACAGCAGATGTGCAGAGTTAATCTGCATTCCATATTAGTGCAGCTCAGGACTGCTGAAAACTAAGTCACTTCTTCATAGTTTCATACAAGCTTTTAACATAGAGTGAAAAATTTGCAGTAAATCACAGTAGCAATAACATACCCTGCTATTTACAGCACTAAGTATCTCGAAGGATTCTTGAAACATCAGAAGCTTTCATTTTATGTTGCAAAAGATGGAGTATTTATTATAGCACTTATTTATAATTTTTACTTTGAATAACTGTAACACTGTGAAAGGCCTTATGGATACGTTTCAAGGTTGCTCTGCTGCAAATTTTGCATGAAAATGTAGCACTGATTTGTAAACCTCTGTCCATTTTCGTAAATATCACAGTATACTTATACTATATCTTAATTGCAGGTTATCATCATCTTCATGTACATAGAATTACAGAATCATAGAATGGTTTGGGTTGGAAGGGACCTTAAAGATCACCTAGTTCCAACGCCCCTGCCATGGGCAAGGACAATATATTCATTTGTGCTCAGCTGCTATTCTGCCCACTGACTTCCCCTGTGTTAGAGGTCTTCTCCAGTGATTTAACATCTTCCACCGGCATTCATTCTTACAATAATATGAAGACAATCATCAGGAAAAGACAGCCTTCTTGAAACTAAACTCTCTACATAATGGCTTTTGGCCTGTGTCTGCACACTCCCGTCAACATAAAGATCCTAGGAAATAACAGTTTATCTGAAATCATATAAAAATGCCTCAAATTACTAGTATTTGAAACATCCATCTGATGTCCCCCTCTATTTCTTCACAGAAAGCACCTTCCACTCCTCCAGACAGTAGTGACATCCTGAGGGTTCCTGAAGCCACGCCTGTCAATAGGTACTATCTTGAACTAACTTCTGGTTAAAGCTCTTTCCTGACAGCATGAATAGCATGAATAGTACTAGACACATCACCATTCACACAGGTTTACAAAACAAAACCTTTTTTGTTTTAGTCAGCCAAAATTTTAACACCATCAACCAACTAGTCTTTGAGTAATTAGATCTTCCACCAGGTACAGCATACAGCTTTGTGAAACAGGGCACTAGAAAATAGGTTGGGCTCTCTGAATTAACAATGAACGGTTGTCCTGGGTGTTTGTCTGGAGGCAGAAAGATCCCCCTTGTCCCTCAAATAGATGAGTCTCAGAGATATCAGATGTCCTATCATTGCATCCTTACCAGTTCATTCTTTTCTGTGGCTCATGAAGAGGTATAAAATGAAAGAATATTTTTTTCTTTTTGAATTATTTGTATATATTTACCAAGTACAGCCAGGAAGAAAAACAAAGAGCATTTATATAAAATAGACTGTTCTAACTGTTCCCTTGTCCCAGTCAGGTGCGCGTTCATCAGCAGTGCTCATGCAGGTTGGATAAATCACAGGAATAATTGCCTCACAAATATGCAACAATATGGATTTTCCTTCTCCAATCAGGATACCTCCAGGTAGTGCTTGACAGCCCTGTTCCACAAGACAGAACTGGTGGCCACCTGCATGCAGTTTGAGAACTCGGGAGAGGAGTGAGTGAGCAGCTGGGTGGCGTTTAGTTGCTGTCTGGGGCTAAACCACGACACCAGGTTTGCAGAAGTCAGAGTAGCTGCATTTTACCAGAATGTGAGCACGGTGTAGCTGTGTAGAGCAGGTACTTATAGCTGGTTTGACTGATTTAGTTTTCCTTATCTCAATAAACACTGTATTAGGGACAGACATATAGAAGCTGATGAAATAACAGGCTTTCTTCACTTTAAGTAAATAAATATGGCAAAGATCAGTGAGAAATAAGAGGAAAGCATTCTCAGAGATCCCTTCCTATATGTTTTTCCTGTAACAGTGATGAGTGATACTTTTTCAATCTTTCAGTGATACCAGTACCAAATAGTTATCATGAAGATGTGTTTCATTCTTACTAAATCTTTTGTACAAATGGTCAGTGCCATTCCAGAGCAGTCACTTTGGTCTCATGGAGGAACCAGGACCTCACCTTCAAAATAACTTCCAATGGTGGATGCTGCAAAGCACGTTGGTTCTCAGACCACTGAGATCTCCTCTACATTCATCTCCGTTGTCTGTCCTGTCCTGCAGCACATCATTTTGTCATCCTGTCCCCTTCTAGGACATACAGATTTCCTACTGAATACTTCAGTCTGCTCTGAGAAGCAGGTGTTTCAAAGGACAGAGTAAAGGACGTGAGAACACAGAGAGCTTCTAGCCTCTGCTGCTACTTCTGCTGGAGAAGGGAGGCTGTGCAAGTAACATCTGCACAGGGTTACAGGAGAAAGGCTGGGGCAGTGTAGGGCCAGATGCTGCAGAGGCAGGAGGAGCTGAACACAAGATCTGCATTGTGATTGCTGCAAAATGTTACACTGCCATAGCAGCGGCACCTAAAATTTCTGGAAACACTTGCTATTGAGATATTACAGTGTCATGACTAAACTTCAGCCAGCAGCTAGGCAACACACAACCACTCACTCACTCTCCCCTGGCAGGATGGGGGAGAGAATGGGTAAAAGAGAGAAAACTCATGGGTTGAGATAAAGACAGTTTAATAGGTAAAGCAAAAGCCATATGCGCAAGCAAAGCAAAACAAGGAATTCATTCACTACTTCCCATCAGCAGGCAGGTGTTCAGCCATCTCCAGGAAAGCAAGGCTCCATCATGCATAATGGTTACTTGGGAAGACAAACGCCATCACTCTGAATGTTCCCACCTTCCTTCTTCTTCTCCCAGCTTTATGTGCTGAGCATGACCTCATATGGTACAGAATATCCCTTTTGTCCACTGGGTCAGCTGTGCCAGCTGTGTCCCCTCCCAGATTCTTGTGCACCCCCAGCCTACTTGCTGGTGGGAGGTGGTGAGAAGCAGAAAAGGCCTTGACACTGTGTAAGCACTGCTCAGCAGTAACTAAAACATTCCTGCATTATCAACACTGTTTTCAGCACAAATCCAAAACATAGCCCCGTACTAGCTACTGTGAAGAAAATTAACTCTATCCCAGACAAAACCAGCACATATGGTGATCTCAGTATATAACCCATCATCACCCTATAGATCCATTCCCATTCTGCAACTCCTTGCATCTCCATGCAGTTCCTGCATACAAAATCTCCAGCCCCACCAAATAATGGATCTTCCCTTTGCAGCAGGCTGCCAGGTTGCTCTCTTTGACCTACTGACACTTCCCACGCCGGCCTCTGATCCCTCTGAATCGGAACCCTTTGATATCTCCATTTTTTTACCTACCTATGTCTGTTGCTTCCAGATGATTTTCTTTCAGATCCACACTGCTGCGTGAACATGCAATTGGGCAGGAGTCCAACGGAGCATAAGGTTCAGTCCAGGCATTTGCTCTGATCTTGTGGAACATACCAGGGATCCAATGCCTCATACACCATGGAGCCCTTCAACTGGTAGGTATGAATACTAAGTGCCAAATGAAACAGTAGTTTCATAACAGTATTTTCTAGAGTGCAAAAGCAAAGATTATTGAAAACTTAAAATAAAACCCCAAATGTTGGTACAGAACAAAAATTCCCTGTTTATTTTATTACGAGAACTTGTGGGTATCAAATTAAACAAGTCACCAGGTCCAGAACAAACAAAAAGAGGAATTGCTTCATGGAGCATGATGTTAAGTTGCAGAACAATAGGGGCATTATCATGTTTCTGATGGTTTTGGCCCTTCTATAAAGTTCAGTTCATTCCATGATAAAAGTATGTGTTTAGCACCAAAGTACATAAAATAGGTCAGAAGCTGGAGTATATCATACAAATAATGGAGCCACATTTCTATAGCTTAACATTTGGAGAGAGAGTAAGCACATCACACAAAAATAAATCAAGAAATAAAACACTTTGTCAAGCCAGATAATGTTCCACAGAATAAACAGACTTCTAAGAAGTGATTTTTCTGTGGAATTTCAGTAAGGAATTAATGTGCATTAGGTGATAGTCACCATTCTTGACTATGATTTTTTTTGTTACCTTTCCTAAGATAAACTGCTGTCATAATATTTTCCTGATTAAAAAAATCTGTTATACCTTCATAACCCTTTCCAACCGAATCTTAAACCTGTCCTCTCATCACTTATATTATTACTTTGAAGATATTGTTTGAACCCATGATTGCTTTTCCTGAGTTGTCACCATTTTAATCTTTATAGTCTCTCATTATTAGGTTGTTGTGAACTATTTTTCCATAGTTCTCTGTTTCTTCGAAGAGCATAAAGACTTTTAATGTGAGGAAAAGTGCAACAATGTAGCTAGGGAAAGTATATTAATGCTTTACAAACCATGAGCTAGGAAATGCGTGTCAAACTAGATACAGAACTCCAGACTAAAACCAGATGAATGTCAGAAGAAGAACATCTGCTTTAAAAAAGCTGGCAGCAAGTATCAGCTGAGCCTGATACTTTTTATAACTGATGCTCTTTTGTTTATCTTTTTCCTTATTCTTTTGGCATTTTTATGGCTGTAGCTAATATGGAAGATTTTGTATAGACAGTAGGATGCAGCTGCTATCACATCATACAGGGAAAGTATAGTTTGTCATCTATAATAAGAAAAAAAAAGAAAAATAATCAAACCTGTCAACTCTTTCAAAGTAGAATATGTGAAATAATGATGTGTTACAACTGGGGCTGCAGACAATTGCTTAGGGATTAGATCTAGTTACTATCTCTTCTGAGACACTGATTCTGTTCAGATGTGTTCTTAATGATAGCACTATTTATCAAAGCTGCCTATTTAAAAGTGGTGACAATCGGTACCTCTTCTTGTCTTTAATTTTTTCGAATAAACCTGCTTTTGTCTAGGAGGTGAAACTCATCCAAAATTGCACTAATGCTGTTCTACAAGACAGTTACTACATCATCGTCTGAGGGTAGTTGCCTGAATCTCCAAAAATAACACACAGGGTAGGTCCCAGTTCAGAAATATGCATATACTTAAGTCCTATTGACTGTTTCCTGCTTAAAGGTATGGACATATAAGCGCTTTGCTATAGAGACGGAATTAAAGAAACCCCCCCCCCGTTTTGCACTTTTCAAGATGATTATCAACTTTTGAGTGACTGAGTTCAGGCTCTTAGGGTCTTAACTGCAGAGGGAATAAGTACCCACACTTTGCAGTCATTCCATGAGGAATTTACATTGCTCAACACAGAAACTTGGATTTGTGTTTGCAGTATGTGTACTTTGGAGTGCAGGATTTGATATGTTTTATATAGTCAGTATGGGATTTTACATTTGAACTATTGAAGTGAGCTGCCAGATGCCAAAATAATGACAAATCAGGGAAAGTAGAATTGCATCGTTAGCAGGTCTGTACTGATATAACTCACAGGAAACTACATGTATTAGCTGACAATCTTGACTACTACTTTTCTACAAGTTTATACCTTAACTACATAGGCCACTGAATCAAAGCTCTGGCATAAACCAGTATTTTAGAAAACAAATTAAAGTGAACCAATGATTAAAAAAAATTTTTTTAAAAAAAATTAAAAAACCCTTGATTTTAGTTTGTTCTTGATTACATGCAGAGAAGAAAAAGATTGGGAAAAAGGGCCAATTCTGGCTAAGATTGACAGAAAAAAGGGAAGAGGAATGGAGAAGTATTATAAGATCTATGAGATAGACTAAGGGTGTTTTATTTAAATGGGGAAAATGCTGTACTACAAAGTGAAAATAGAGGGCAAAAACAAGCAAATGTTTGAAGATAGAATTGTGGTCATGTGATTGCAGTCTCTCTATGATCAGACACAAGCATTTATAAATATCATTTTGTCTAAAATAAGAACATTCTTTTTAGTTGAAACTAACTTCATGATCTTTTAGAAACTATTTTGCTGGAGTTGCCTTAAGGGAATACTTCTAAACATGTGTTTTGGTAACATAGGCAGGTGGCCAGCTATGATCTCTACTCCTGATCAGTTAATTGCACATATCAGATTTGTTTCTCCATTCCTTTTCTTCCCACTTAGATTGCTTTCTTTGCCTTTTCTATAGAACAGTTGGATTGGATTGGAAGTGTTGAAGGTTTTTATACTGGTTTTTTGCAACATCTAGCAAAACATGGTATAACCTGGTTGAGACCTTATCATGCTTTAAAAGTTGGATAAAAAGTGTTCTGAAGAGAAGGGCATGCTACTATGTACATAAATTTTTTTAAAGTGGGCTGAAAATACATCCATTGGCTTCTGAAATACAAACTACAAAACCATGGGTCTATCGAATCTCCTGTTCTAGCTATTGCTGATCAAGCTCCAACAGCCTTGGGGGAAGTCAGTTAATTGACACAACTCCACCAGCACCTCTGGAAAGAATGCTACACTATTAAAGTTTGCATGCTGGTGCAGAGCTTCAGCCACCCTAACAGGTAGAAAATCACAGTGGACCATTTCAGCACAAGTGGAAAACTTGATGTAAAAGAGGGAAGAAACTTCATATTTCCATTTAATGAAACAAGAGGAACAATTACAAAGACGCAACTCAATGCTGTTGATTCACTACTCTGATGTGTGTGAGGACAGATAAGGGCTGTGAAATTTCAGTGCACACTGAAGTGAGAAGCGCACTAGTGCCCTACGGATGCTTATTATTCGTCTCATTCTCCACGAACAATTTAAATACAGAAACTTTTGGCATTTCAGAACCAGGTTATTTTGGTTTGGAATTCATACAGAATTGTTTTGCATTATCTCAAGTACAATATTACAAATAATTATCTTTACATTATTTTTAAAGAGATACAAAAACTGAGGGGACTGGATGACCATATGGCATAAACTGCCATTGCTCCTTTGACTTCATTTTAGCTATAACTTCACAACTGAGGATCTAACACAGTGAGAAAAAGTAACTTGCCTGCAGTCACATCCATGTGATAAAACCAGGAATAAAACCACAACTTCTGACTCCCAATCACAGGTGAATTAACTAATACTTCCTATAGGGTGCATCTACATTATCCCTGAGGACAACCCCAAAGCCAAATTCCCAAACTTCCCCATTCTCTAGATGCAGGAATGTCCTTGAAGCTTCCGTTAGAGTGATTCGCCCGGTAAGTCAAGAACCAAAAATCTCCATTTTGCTTAAATCTTAGGGTATCTATAAGAGAACCAGTCAAAAGCGAGTCCTATGAAAAGCCTTGGGAAAAAACCACAGACAAACAGCAATAAAAATTCAGGACCAAAGAGAAGAAAACCAAAGCTGTTTTCTCCTCATAAGTCACAAGGTCAAAGACCTGCCATTGCAGCACATAGACTTGGCAGATAGGGCTTTTTCCCTGAAAGTCAAAAACTGCTGGGACTACATTCAAAGCTAGTGTTAATGAGAACAATTTGCTTTGTGATGACTGTGCAGTGTTGCAGATTATGGTAAGTCTGATGACATACTCTGTGATAACAGTGAGCCAGTCTTTCAGGAAATGCCAAGGGTCTTGAATTTTCTGCCTAAAGGTGCTGTAGTTGAGGTTCTTATGAACCTTATGACTATCAAGGAGATTGTAAGCACTGTAGCAGATCGGGAGTGGGTATCAGCAATACCTGAACTAACACCACCCATGTGATAAGGCAGAAACGACGTGTTAGCTTTTATCAAGATGGCAATGCAGATCATGCAGGAGGATGGATTTGAACATTCTAAAACATGTCTCCCAACCACAGGACTGACCAGTCTCATGGAACGATATCCCTCTAATGCTTTAGAAGGGAGATGATCAGCACTTCTGACTACAATTGAGACATAGACTGACAGCTATTGCTTCAGAGGCAGTGCTGACCAACCACAAAAGGCTCTGAAGATTGTCTTCCACCTCTATAAATCAGCAGCCCACCACTGGTCACCAGGACACACCTCTCCCAGTAGATGTGCATGATCAAAGCTTGCAACTGCACTGGTGCTGCTGGTATGACATTTTTAATAGGATATCCGGTATCTATGCCACGTTTAGAAAGGCTATGGTTAGCACAAACAATGGTTGTGTGGCCAGTGAATGGGCTATGATGATGACACTGCATTTCCTATGATGATTCCTGAACACTTTTCTGAATCACTGTTCCAACCCGCCTGCCATGGGGAGAGACACCTTCCATTAGAGCCTCCTCGAATTCTTGCCTAAACTTTAGGAGAAAAATGAAGCAACCTCCTTAAGAGCTTGAGGTCCTCATACAGTAAACAAAAAAGAATGGTAAACCCACTAAATATTTCACAAGGGAGATCCTTTGTAAGTCCAAAAAGGTTTAAGCAATTAATTAGGAAGACAGCATCTCCCTCTGCAGGACTCCAGAGACACCTCTCTCTCTGGTTTCACACAGGAAGCACAAGCACTTCTTCTAGAAAAACTTTTAGATACCTAAATAGTGAATATAAGCTGGATACCCAATTCCAGTAATTTCGGGTCACATTCTATCCCAGTAATTTCAGTGATTAGAATTAAACATCTAATGAATAGTCTAATGGATTTTAATCAGACCAATTAACTGATTACCTAAACAGACAATTTAATTAACCTTGAATGCTTCGCTGGGTTAGTGACTATCAGAGGAAGCATGAACTGATGATCAGAAAGTGTAAGTGAAGCTTCATGTTACATAGGTTCTATTTCTCGCTCTGATACTAGTCTGTTCTGTGCCTTACACAAATCACAATATATACGTATTATCCTCATTTTATACAAGAAAATATTCTGATATTTTCTGAAGAAAATATCTGATACATGATTCTGCCCCTCTACTCTGCTCTTGCGAGACCCCACTTGGAATACCGCATTCAGCTCTGGAGTCCCCAACACAAGAAGGACATGGAGCTGCTGCAGCGGATCCAGAGGAGGGCCATGAAGATGATCAGAGGGCTGGAACACCTCTGCTACGAAGACAGGCTGAGAGAGTTGGGGCTGTTCAGCCTGGAGAAGAGAAGGCTCTAGGGAGACCTTCTAGCAGTCTTCCAGTACTTAAAAGGGGCCTACAGGAAAGCTGGAGAGGGACTTTTGACAAGGGCATGTAGTGACAGGACAAGGGGTAATAGATTTAAACTGAAAGAGGGCAGATTTAAATTAGATACAAGGAAGAAATTTTTCACTCTGAGGGTGGTGAGGCACTGGAACAGGTTGCCCAGAGAAGTTGTAGATGCCCCATCCCTGGAAGTGTTCAAGGCCAGGTTGGATGAGGCTTTGGGCAACCTGGTGTAGTAGAGGGTTTCCCTGCCCATGGCAGGGGGATTGGAACTAGGTGGTCTTTGAGGTCCCTTCCAACCCAAACCATTCTATGATTCAGTGATTCTATGATTCTTTTTTTATGAATATTTGTAAAAATACTGATTTATATAGACAACTGTGCTTACTATTACACACTTCTGATGAAATTTTGAAAAAGTCGTAGAATAGGAAATAGCAGATTGTTCAGGCTTGCAGGCTCCACATCAAGAAATAGTGCCATAAATGCAAAATGCAATGCTTAAGCTTTAGAAGGTTAAATTGTTAATAATTAACCTTACTTCTCTCTTCCATATGTACAAAAGAAAGATCAAAGACCTCTAATAGACCTTCAGAACTTGCTTTTGCTTAAAATCCGGAGAACTAAAAGGAGCTTTCTGTGAACAGTATTGTTCTTAACGAAAAGCACCTTTGAGATGAACAGAAAACGGTTATTTCGGTTCTGTACAGCTCACCTGTAAATTTTATTTCAACATAAGCATTTCCAGTTGTACCGTGAAGGCAACTAATGGACTGTTATCAAAAAATCTTCCAGTGAACAGGGGGAAGTTGTATGTCAGAAGAGTGCAAATTAATGCTAAAATAGAAATAAGCTGTCTGGATAATTTTCTTTTATTTATAATAGATGGAAGTGGAAACGAGAGAAAGAGGCAAATTTATGGTTTGTTTACATATTTTTTCCAGCAGAGTATTCCTGAAAGTCGGATTCATTACCGGCACGATACTCCTTTGTACCTGCAACACCTCTCCATCTCAATTACCAGAACATCCCCCAAAGGCCTACCTGGATGGATGATCCAAAACAACCTTTACACTATGTCCAAGTAGCAACAAAATTACATCAGGTAGCATCCCTTATATGGATCTCAAAGCTTTCTGGAGACGTTAATTACCGTCGCTAGGAAGCACAGTGCTCGTTACCGGCCCGGGGCTGTCCACAGTACCTCATCCCACCAGCAGAAGGCTCCCTACGCTCCCGAGTGCCGCAGCAGCACCTACCTCGGGCGGCGGCAGCGCCGAGGGCAGCGGGCCGGGGCGCGGGGGCGGCCGGGCGGGCAGCGCCGGGCAGCTCCCGGGCTGCACACGGCAGGAGCGGGACCCGCACGCCCCGTCGCCGGCAGGAGGCCGGCGGCGAGAGGGAGGGGGCTGGAGCCCGCAAACGAGGCACGGGGTGAGGGATCTCAGCAAGACACTTTATCGCTCTGCCCCTCGACTGTCCAGTACCCATTATCTGCTGACTGTTTGCTTTTGTTTTTAACGCTCGAGACAACCACCATTACCGTATTTCCTCTTTTTAGTGTTGCCTTTTGAATGAATTCTCGGTTAGTCAGTGTGCAAATATTTGCCGGAGTCTACCAATGGCTACCAGTCGACACGCGGGTATCGCCTTCATCTGCACAAGCGGTATACCCAAAGTATGGGGTATGCGTTTATGAGAACTTCAGTGATATCTTCAATACGGCTGATTAGCCTAAAAGCCGTCCTGCTTGAGATTTGTATGTTCTGTTAACAGCTGAAGTACCGAGGGCTGAATTAATCTCTGTGCCAAAAGCTAACCTTGCCTCAGATCGGAGGAAATGGAACTCCGTTGTACGTTTCTTCTGCATTTCCTTCATTTGTACTGAAACAGTGCAAGTCACAGCAGCCTTGAGAATCCCCCGGCTTCCCAGGGCTGCACAGGACCCTCCAGCAATCCTTGGGTCTATGAACTGCAGCAGCATGGAGTGCGCCTGTCCATATACTTTTATACTCCCAAAAGCCTTCCTCTACTGACAGCGCAACGGTGACCACTTCCAATCTACCCGAGCTAAAAAATGCCTTTCCAGTTCAAAGCTTCTGGGAGTTACTTATGGCAGCTTTACAGCTTATTTATGTAAAGGAATCATGAGCCACAGATGAATCAGGCTCAAATAAAATCATTTGCAAAGGCCACACAGTAAGTGGCAGGGAGGACGTGAACCAGGGACTGAGAGGATGCTCTGTTGAGCTGGGTTTTGCCAGCACAAAAAAAAAAAAAACCCAAACAATTCCAGTGCACAAAACACAGCATTTCCTCCTCTCCAAACCTCAATAAACAGAGGAGCAAAAGTAGTTTTCTGTCATATATTACATCTGCCTAGCAAACTGCCCTGCATGTGTGACTTCCAGAACTGTATGGAAAATTGTAACTTCCTGTTGCAGACAAAATTGTAAGGCATCTTTTCAAGAAAACCTTATAGCGATACTCTTCTCCCTTTTTGAGAGGAAACTTTAATGTCATGAAAACTTTGAAGTGAGCCTTGGGTTTGCTACCATGGTCTGACCTGATTAGAAATCATGCAAACTTGTTGCTCTTTAGCTGTATTCCCCCACAGGCTGTGTTCGAGCTCTCTAACCAGTCCCACAGCATTGAATGATGTCATGGGATCTGCAGCTCAGCGAGATGAAAGGGATAAAGCGGAACCCGCTGGCACTGGGGAAAGCTTCCAACACACAATCCACAACACAGCTTGGGAACTCAAAAGCTACAGATCCAGCCACTCAACTCTGAGCGTTTCAGAACCGTGTGCATTCTCCCAGCACAAGAAAGGGAAGGGAGCGAGGGGAAAAAAAAAAAAAAAAAAAAAGCCAGTGATCGGTTTTTAACAAAAGAACTCGAGTACTGAAAGGCAGAATTTAAGAGTGCAACTACCTGCTGGAAAAGGAGGGTTTTTTTTCCTCTCCAGAGCGCTGCCTTTGATGTATGGCAACTGATCACCGATCAGATTACAGGCATTTGGTCTCAGTGCTCGTCTGCCTTTGATCTGCATGGTTAATTTTATTTTCCCGGATTTGGAGTTTCGTCTGGGCTTGTGCTGACATAATTTTTTTTTTTTTTTTTTTAAGGAGGTAAAAGCATTTAATACGGAAGCTCTAGCAGTGTGAAATTAAGCTGCAGAAAACCTGGGCACGGGAAAACTTCATCAGATAACAGGTACTGGATTTTGTATGTTTTTGCAGTTTTGTATTGCGAGATTTTAAGAAATTATAAAGTTCACATAAACAGTAATACTACACATCGTTATTTATTTATGCAGTATTTTATTTGCAATTCTTATGCACGATCATATTCAGAACAGATTATTTAGAATATATAGACAATTGAAAACTGAAGAAAAAACTTTTTTTTTTTTTCCCAGCATTTTGAGGGTATTTAAGAGTTTGGTGTGCACTGCTCATTCCTGCTGTCTATAGTTTAGTGAAGTCATATTTGAACACAAGTATTACATGACTTAGGGGAATATTTATTCTCTAAGAAAAGACCAACCATATTTCCTACCCACTATGTATATTTTATTTGCTCTCAGTGCGTTTATTAAACTGACTTCTTCAAGCAACACTTTTAATCCTAATAGTTCCATGCTTGAGATGAAGAAAGACTCTTCCACAAGTTGCTGGAAATAAATTTATAAATATAACATCCTTATGTACAAAAGGGAAATGGTTTTATATCCAGGTTGAAGAGATGGTGGTTCAACTACACCATATGAAAAGAAATCTTGATAATAAAAGTAACATTTTAACCTGGTGATACAAGTTTCCTTTAGGACATTTTAATACAGATATTAAAGGAATCTTAAGCTTATCTAGAGCAAACACCTCATTTTGCTGAATTCATGGAAGTTTTGCTCCTATTTCAGTGAAGTAATTTCCATTAACAGTATTTTGTTTTCTGTTTCTCAAATTCATGTTTATGAACATGCACTGTGTTTAAGAAAATTTAAGACATCTACTCCAGAAATTCATTATAAAGGAACAATCATTAGAAGATTTAGGATTATTTACTATACATTTGCAGCTTCAAAGGGCCAGATTTTGGGTGAGTTTGGCTCAAATCTGTGAGTGTTCTGTGCCTACAGCTGGAGCCAGCCTGTTAAAATAAGACTCAAACTCCTTCCATAGGTATTTAAATGTAATTTAGATTTTCAGAAGAACTTAGAACCCATAATTGGGGCCAGACTTGCAAAGAAGTTCAACATTCCAGACACTGAGCTCTTTGAAAACCTAGTCTTAATGGTGGATAGTGAGTTCTTCTGAAATACTGACTTTAAACGTATATTCTTAAATCTAAATTTAAGTGCACAGAAATCTTAAGTACATCTGTTTATTAACAAATTGCAACTAAAAGTCATCATAACCGATAGCTGTTAAGCATTGTTAGCAAACTATTTTTTAAGATGTTTATCAGTCCATAGGACCCTCAAGATGTTCATATTTCAGGGTGCAAACCAAAATTTTAACAGTCTGCTTGCATCTGAATAATGTTATCAACACTTCCAGATACATGTAGTCAGCTTTCATTAGTCAGTCTGCAAACTTTGTTTCATTCTAATTAAGAGTGTATTTGTATATATAAATTTTAAATTTACTGAATATCAGGAGATAATATGCCAGACACAGATTAACTAGGCCTGACTTGGTATCATTTAGTTTTCTATACCACCAATTAATTCATATTCTGGCCTAACAAGTCAATTACATTATAAGGAAAGTAATTAGCACAGCATGAATAATGGGTGTATAGCTGTCAAGGAAGAATACTGTTCAAGGCATAGCCAAAGCAAAATCTAGTATTTTTCCTCAAATGACAATGATGTACTAAAACGTGTTTCTTTAACCCTGAAAAGATGGTTTTATTAATTAATTCTGTATTTCACTGATGATCTTCTCTACCTTTCCAATGTTCTCTTGCTTGTTGCTAGTTTTCTAACACATATATTTGTTAACTGAGGAAAATTATTTCTAAAGCATACCTCTGCTGTAAAGTAGAAAGAGAAGCAAATTTTAAATATAGCGTAAGAATTATTTTTCCTCAGAATTCAAAATAGCTATATGAGTCAAAGACAACTAAACTATCACTGTAAGGATCTGACCTATCACACAAATAGGTAATGCTGCGCACAGAAGCAACACTGGTTAATCAGATAGATTACACTGATGAGCAGGACTTACATATGTAAATATTTGCAATACTTAGGACCTAGAATTGCATTTCAGAAACAAAGATTTTTTTCATTTTGTAAAAAGTCCCTAGGATTTTAGGTAATCTTCCCACATATTCAAACACAGATGGGCGTTAACCCGTTTAAACTGAAAAATATCTTTGTCTGTATGTGAGACTGAAATGAAAGCACAGTTGAACATATTTCAGCGGGGGGTGGGGGCGGGAGGATTTTCAGCATTTTTTGTTATTTTATATACCAGTTCTCTGGCAGTTTAGTCATTCACTGATCTGACTTCTAAAGATTAAATAATAATAATTCTTGGCACTTGCGACTTTGCTTTTGCAAAGTGCTGTATAAACACTAATTAATCCTCAGGCTTAAGTCTTCAGAAAGGAAAAGTTCACAATGCTTTTTCAAGCAAATCTGACTAGGAAACTCACAAGTATATATAATTTCTTTATTAAAATAGCTTAAGCAATTTCTGATTATAAATAGAGCCATTTCCAAACAGTGTGTCTTAGATAACATCATAAACATATTTTAAGGTTTGTAATAGTTAAGACTATCAAAAGACATTGCACAGTTATACTGACATCGGTTTCCAACAGCTGTCATAACAAGAGTAGATCTATCTCTGGGTTGACTGGGGGAACTGTGTTAGCATTTGACATATGGAGATAACAACTTCCTATTGCTGTACAATTTCTGCTTCCACACCAGATACGTCGCGCAACTTAGTCTTATCAAAGGGGTCAGCTGAAACTACTTTCCAAATATTTATTTTCTGCTTTCTTTACTGTAGTGAGAATCTCTATACTTACTTCTACACCAGTTGCTCTAACAGTTCATTTCTTCCACTTCTTTAGAAGCAGCATCATGATTTAAAACAAAAGAAACCCTGCAATTTTCAACATCTTTCAATGATGAATGGAATTAACTCATCCATTTTACATTCAGATGAAATATTTTAATGCTACAACAGGGATTTAAACATTTAAGTTTCATTGTTATAGACCACGTGTTGCTCTTAGCTCATTGGCATAGTAACCCCGTGTCTGATGAGAAAGTCTTAATGTTTCTTTATATGGTAATCCTCAGTGTTTAGTCAACACTTTTAAGAATTCTGGGATGTTTTAATACACTTTTCTAACTATACTGCTTTAAAACGAGTATCTGAAATACACATGATGACTTCACTAAGAAAAACTCACGCAGTAGACTTCACTGGTGCCTATACGAAACAGATAACATACAAAACAGTTGTCCGTAAATAGCGAGAGGATGTAGCATGCTCAGTGCTGTGCAGCAGCTGCCGTTCCCAACAGATGCACCGCCGTTGCGTGCCATTCCGCACTGAAATTCCAGCCTCTTGCAGAGCTCCTTCTGGCAAGGGTCCTGAAGCAAAACTCTTCTTTGAAGGCCCTTTATAAGATAATTACAGGAAAAAAAAAAACATAAATTCAGAGTTAGGGTGTTGGTTTTTTTTTTAAAAAAATGAAAACAAGAAATTTTGCAGCAACCATTTATCTCTTTGCAGACATCTTGCTTTATCAAAACAAATGCTACTTGTTTTCATAAAAGTCCATGTGGCTCGCAAACTCCAAAATTTTATCTGTGAGAAGCTCCCCAAACTTTGTTTATTTGAAAACGCTTTACTGCCAAGTATATCCATTAGTTGATTCTCTTCAGAACCCAACTCAGTTCCCAGTGTATGCATACAATTGTTTAGACTGTAGTTGTATCATTAACCTTTTCATTAGAAGTGAAACGAACGACCTGAAATCCCTGCAGTACCATTCTTTCACCAAGGTCTCCAAGATTGGCTTCCCCAAGGTTGGAGCATCGGGAACTTCAGGAAAGCTCCTAATTTACATTACGCTAAGTAGCAGTGAAGTACACCCTTTCTAGTGACTGTCAACAACCTATCCTCTGTGAAGGGCTGGATTTCTGAACTCATATTTGTTCATAGCTGGGTAACTTGTTACCTGCAGTACGGAAAATATTTCCAATTATGAACTAGCAGGAAAGCCAGCTACTCAAGTACTTTGGAGAGAACTTTGCAGTGCATTGTCAGAGGGCCTCTGTCGTGCCCTGTGGATGGGACAGATGGAAGGGACTCTGGTGAGTTACACGGACTCCTTCTACACTCACCTTCCAAACGGTGGCCTTGCCCGGTCCACTTAACAGCAGCCCAGCCCAACCGCCCACAGACGGGCGCTTCCACCCGGCACTTCCAGGCCAGCCTTCCTACTGGGGGAGATCAGCAACACCAAGGCCGCAGCCCGCGAAGCGCAGGCTGCCTCTGGAGACAGGGCGGCGGCAGCAGCCTGCAACGAACCCCCACAGCAAGTCTGCACCATCCTCCCAGTAGGATAAAAGCGACCCGAGCGCCCCGTTCGTGGCTCACCCTGGCTTAGCAGCACCAGTACAAGACACACCCCACCACTGACCGCCAGGTACCCGCCTCCCGGCAGGGAGGAGACCTCCACGGGAGGCGGGGAGCCCCTCGCCGCAGAGGAGGCGGCCGCAGAGCCCGACTCCCCTCCGGAGGCGGCGGCGGGCGACAGCGGCCCCGCCAGCGCCGCCTCGGCTGCCTCCGCGGGCGCGCGCCGCCGCGCCACGGGGCACGTGGGCCGGGGGCTGCTGATTGGCTGCCTCCGGTCACCTGAGCCCGGCCCCGCGGCGCGGAGCGGCGCGGCGTTGCCGGGGTGACGGGGGCGAGCCGGAGCGAGCGGAGGTGAAGGAGGAGCGGGAGCGGGGCGATCGCTCCTCGGTGGCGGGCAGCCGGCGCCCCGCCGCAGTGACCGGGGCCACCGGGAGGCTGCGGCGTGGCAGGTGGGTGCGCGGGAGACCCGGGCGGGCTCAATCCCCTCAGCCGCGGCGCGTGCCCGGCCCTCCCCCTCCCTCAGACGGCCGCCCCCGCGCCCCTTCCGCGGGCAGGAGGGAGGGTGAGGCGAGGGGTCGCGGAGCGGGACGGCCGCTACGGCGGGGGAAGCAGCCGCGCCCCCGCTTCCCGGGCTCTGCGCAGCTTCCCCCCCCGCCACCCTGCGGAGCACCGGTCTGGCTGGGCGCTGAGCCGGGAGTGCCGGGCGCCCGCAGCCCTGCCGTGCGCCGGGCACCCACCCGCTCTGCCTGCCCCTTCCGCTGGGAGCGGCGGGGGAGGTGATGGGAATGACCCTCCGCGGAAAGCGGAGGCTGCGGGGGAGGAGGGCAGGCGGAGGGGAGGGCTCCGCTGGGTCCCGTCATCTCCGAGAATGCTCCAGCTCTGCCGCTCTCTCACCGGCCCCTCCGCCCCGAGGCGTCCCACAGTGGGCATGAAGGGCACCGCGCAGCCAAAGAGTCGCAGCTGATGCTGCTGGGTTTTGCAGATCTCGACTTACTCCTGCACGCTCGGGAGTGCGGCGAACAAAAAGCCCTTGAAAGCCAGGATTTCTTGTTCACAAGCTCTTCTCGTGACTGATGCATAAATAAGTTGCTGTTTGCTTCAAACAGTTTTGGAGCTGGAGTTGAGCAGGAGCTAGTAACTTTTCCTCTTGGCTGGTAAGAGGTTGCAAAGCCACAATTATGGTTCTGTTGAAAAGCCTTTGATTGTTTGACTCGCTTTCCCGGTGTCTGTCTCTATTGATCTGACCTTGGACTAAAAGCTTTACCTGATATTCATAAAAAATCTTGATACTTAATACCTGTTTACCACGGCTATACTTATAATAGCTAATTCATTCAAATGAATGGTTTTGTCAAATTAACATAGGGGTCCAGTAGTATTTAATATGAACAAAAGTGGCAAATGGATTCAGCCTGTAGGTATATTTGTTAACTACTGCATAATCTCTTTCAAGCACACCTTCACCATCACATGTAAAACAAGTTAGGTATATAAACTGGAAGGTCTTTACCATATAAGTGAAGGGGGGGGTTTCTTTTGGAAATAGAAGTAAGCTTCTTTGTTAGTTCATTAATAAAATGTTTAAATTATCAGTTAAGGAGGCAATCAATTACTTTTTTCTCAGATTCCACAACTTGCAGTTGCAATCCTAATAAGAGAGAATGCTGAGAATGAAACTCATGTCTGTGCTATTTAAGACGTGGCATGCTATCCAAAACCACTAAAGAGTGGCTGGATAGACGTAACACATTGGCATTGCACCATTGGAATAGTTAGTGTGTTAATTAGCCCAATGCTTTATAATTTATGATTCTTAAAAATTACTGTGAAAAATACTAAAGTATTCTAATAGTTACAAATGAAATATGAATATAGCATTGGCATTCTCATTTTATTTTATTACTTAGTCACATGTCTAAGTACAAATATGGACAAATGCAACTCTATGCTGAGGTTTCATCTATCAAACTAGTGTCTCCTAGAAGTTGAGATGAATGAGATGTATTAGACAGGAGAACACTTTTTTACCACAGTTTTGATGTTGGAGCACAGAATTGTTCATTATTTGTGTGAGTAGTCTCATCAGCTTCAATGGGACTAGTGTGAATCATGGGTTCTGATCCTCTAAAAAACTTGTTTAAGCGTAGGAAAAATGTCACCACATTGCACCTTTGTTACGATATTTTACTCTAATTTCTAATTAATGGTAGTCTGGATATGTTGAAGAACGTGAATGATAAACCATTTTACACAATTTTACTAGCATGGATTTGGAACATCGTTTATAAGTAGCAGAACCAGGCATGAATTACATAGTTCATTCTCAAGTTTTGTGGATTACACCTGTTTTGAGACACTGGGATATAATGCATTCTGTAAATGCTGTATATGATAGTGAGGATGCTGTAGAGGTGCTTCTTTGGGGTGTTAAATTATTATTACCATTACTCCTGTGAAGTCAGGTACTTCAGCTAACATAACTCAAAGCATATGGTACTCAGAAGGAACATGAATGTTTCCTAGCTGTGTGTAAACCTCCTTTCCTTCTCCCTGAGCCCCTAAAATAAATACAAATGTTTTCTGTCATGAGTGATGTTCCAACTTTAATCTGCTATCTCTGTTTTTACAAAACTAGAAATAAATTAATAGCTGCCTGGTTTTCTACAGTGTCATGTATGGCAGCTTCTGAAAAATATGGATTAATTCAGCGCGATTTTTGATGTGATAAATGCTACCTGGCTGACAATATGTATTTATTTTTTCCCCACGTGGCCATTCTCAGAGTAGTTGGAGCAAATGTGGTCAGACAAGACCTCACTTCACAGAGAAGAAGAGTACGAGGGTTGTGGGCAGGGTATAAAGGGAAGGTGTTCTAGAAGTATAAGACAGAGTAACAATGTGTAGCTCTGTAGTGGAAGTTCTTGTCCCTGGCTTGTTCCCTTTGTCTTTGTCATTGCAGCAGCATAAGTACTTTCTCTTCTCTTGTTTCTTGCCCGTGGGGCACTGACTCTGCTAAAGCCATCTGCCACTCCGTGTCATTTTATTGCATGCAGTTGACAGCTGCAGGTGGGAAGCAGGGTGGTTAGAAGGGAACTGAGATCCAATTTGTTGGATACCAGAGACCTCTGTTGGCAAGATAAGATGATTATATTTTCATCTTTCTTTCTCATTCAGAACTTTTCAGAGTACTCTTTGCCAGTGTTACAGATAGCATGAAAATCAGTTGTCAAGTACATATGTCAAATCAAATATGGGAAACTTACATGATCTAGGAAGGTTAAGTGAATTTGAAGTTGGGACCCTTCACACTTCTGAAGTTTCCCCTTATGAGATGTTGACTTCAAAGTTTTGATGCTTACATGTATGAGAAACCCGCTAGTAGGCCATAGTGAAATCATGCTGCCTCCACTCTTGAGGTGGTATGTGTTTCGTGATGAAACTTTATTTTTTTGGAGAGAAGGAAGAAATATTTTTCTGACAAATTGACTTTGAAACAGAATGATGACTACTGCTCAAGCAAGTAAATGTAGGAGTACATTTTGGAGGAGAGTGGATTCTAGAACCCTGGAAAGCTGAAAGGTTTTACTTTCACAATATATTTTTTACATGTTCCTAATTTATTGTTGGATATTGCCCTCTTTATGCATATGCATAATAGACCCTACACAACCTTAAAACTGTGCAACCGCATTTCTTAATGGAAGTTCTGTATCTTGAGTTCAGTACATTACCAATGATGATTGCTTTTCCTGAGTATTTTGGGCAAGTGTATTCCTGTTAACCTAAAAAGATGCATTTGAAAGGATTTGCTGACCTCAAAAAACTATGTCCAGGGGTTTCTTTCATTTAGAACTGAGGATAGCTGAACTCCACATTGTCCAGATGCTGATATTTACAAGAACAAATAAGTTTTAAATGTATCAAACTTCCATATGGTCGCACATATTTCAGAGGAAAAAACTTATAGTTGCTTCTTACTTGAATGCCTATGAGGTGAAGGGCTTGTGTCCAACAGGCATCAGTATAATGCCACTCGATATCAAGAGAGGACAAATTTGCCCAATGGCAACCTATTATTAAGTGCTGCAGTGTCTGCTTTTCAAGCGGGGCTTTTAACCAAACTGGAGAGAGAAACAGGAAACAAGCAGCTGGCACAGTTATGTCTCCTTTGGGACTTACTTTCAGTACAAGGAGTTATTAATGTGTCTTAACCATTTACGTTATTTTTATCAAAATGTTGTCATGAGAAGAAACTTTTTTGTGTGTATGTGTGCTCTTAACAATGTTTTTTTTATTGTACACCAGTTAATTTCTTCCTCATATGTTATAGCCAGTATATAGTCTTCGGGTTTTTTTGGTAGAAACCAGGACAATGTCACAATGATTGCACATTACAGTGCCACAGGCATTCATACATGTCTACTGAAATGATTTGAACATATTTTGGTGCTACTAAACCTACTGAAGTGCACTGAAGCTTGAAGTCCGTTGACGTGCAAGCTTATTTTGGAAGATTTCATGATTATAAAAGACAAATTATCTAGAAGGTATCTCATATTATATCATAGACCTAAAGCTATGAGATTGCATCATACACATAATGATCAGTCAACAAATTTCAATCTCAGTAAAATGAGTAGATAAGTTGGAGAAGTCCTTGGTAGTTTGATGCCAGTTCTAAAACACTTGATTTTGGAAATTTACTCTGTGTTTTGGAAATCCTGGTGTTTGAAGGTGTTGGATTTGGCAAGAGCATTATAAAGGCAGTAGATTTTCTTTTAAATAGAAAATATTTCACAAGTGTAATAAAATTTCCACACCTAAGTCAACAAAACGTTTTTTAGTACTGCATGCCTCTCCGTGTGCTTTCTATGTTCTGAAAGTCTTTGAGGTACATGCTAAAAGAAGACCATCTTATAGCTGATATGGCAACTCCAGAACTGAAATACGAGCTGTCAGCATGACCAGCAACATTTTAAATACCACTTATTGTTCTGTAGTACCTTCTGTTAAGAACTGGCATTTGTTTTTTAATCCAATTATGATTCCATTAGCATCATTAGCTTTGCTTCAATATTGATTTTAATAAATTGTTTGTATGCCAAGTTTTTTACAGTATTAAATCTTCAAGTTATTGCATATTGGCAAAATGTATAAGATGAATTGTGGCTTCATTACATAAAGCTAATGTAGTTTTATTGCAATAAAATGGCAAGTACTGAATCTGCTGGCCAGTTAATCAAGCTGTTCTTAATTTTCTTTATTTTTCCATACTTCAGGTGACCTGCTCAGAAAAAATAAACTGTTACATTATGCCACGTCTCTGTATTTTAGATCATTAGGCTCAGTACAGCTCACCAATATTGTTTGTATTAATAATTCTACATGAAACTTGGCATAAAAATATACAATTATTATGATATTCAATTTCTTTTTTGATGTGTCACAGATTTTCAGAAGCAAAAGTAGATCTTAAAGTTTAAAATAAAGCATACTTTAAACCTTATAAAGAAACCTACTTTAAAAATTTTCATAGTATTATATAGATGGTCATAATTACACTAGAACTAGGCTATGTTTTATTTCTTTAACAATGATTTTATTAAGGAATAAAATGACTAAATTCATATGACTTGGAATAATCACTTGATGTTCAGTTCTAAGCAATTCAGTTACATTTACAGTTTTATTTCACTTGCACACTTACATAAAGTTTAGCCTCCTATAACAATTAATAAAGCATCTAAAGTATTTATTTTTATTCTACTGAATACCACTATACGTAATCAAGAAGTCAATGAGAATTTTTTTCCCAAATCCCTTTCATTTCAGTATGATTCTTTGAATTAATATTTAATCAGTTTATATCATCTAGCTTTTAGACTTTTAGCTTTATTGTCTTGTCTTCTCTGAATCAAGTGAAGTCAAGCTTGTTTTGCAGGACTGCTTTTCTTTAGTATTGTGTGGAGTTGTTTATTGAATTCCTATTCTTAGTTTTGTTTTAATCTTTTCATAGCATTACCACTCCTGAATTTCTGTAGCATTCCAAACTGTATAAAAATTGAGCAGCAGCAGCAAGCTTAGGTCTGTCTTGATACATTTTTTTTTTCAGGTTACTGAGGTGCAAGTCTCACAATTTATCTTGTGTCTAATCTGTTTTTACTTAGCAGATCTTCAGTTACTATGTGGCCAGAGGATATATTACATGATGTGTGGTTTATCCATCTTGTTTCTTTCCAAACATAGATGAGAAACATTTCTTGAAACTTCTGAGTTCCCTTAACAGTATTTTTACTGTCTCTGTCCACTATGTGGTCTTTGCTATTACTTGAAATTGTTTTATTCTTATGTAGTTTTGTCCTTATATACCTAATTTCTTTTTGCAGCATTAGCACTGTCAGCTTCTCATGCCAAGCTTGTGCACTTAATAATTTTTAACATTTCTTGACTCTCCTTTTCCATTCTTTTCGTTTGTTAAACAGTACTTTTTACATCAAATTGTTATATTTGAGTCATCCAGAATTCTTTCTGACATTTCCCGTTTCTCTGCTTGCTTTTTTTTTTTTTTTTCCTCAGACTTAAAAAAGCAACCTAGGTCAAATACTATGCCTGTATGTGTTTGTATTACTTGGCGGTTATGTCTTCTTTTTTACCCATGTTGACATGCATATAATCTGATAATTGTCATTGGCTCATAGACGATTACTATCAGTAAGTGAGAAATAACCATAAAAATGTAATCTTGGCTTTCCTGTAGGGTGCTGCCTGACACACCTCTTTTCCTGTTCTGTTCTTTGTATCAGGCTTTAGCTCTTTTTACACTTCAAAATACAATTTATCTTAAAAGGTATCAGCAGTGCCATTGAAGTATACTTTCTTCTTATTGATTAGAATTCGTTAATTAGGATATTCATGCAGTAAAATGTGAAATTGTGTGTTAATTATAGTTTACGCTCATTCTGGTTGTGGTTTTTTTTGGAAGTGTATTATGCTTGTTTTAGTTCCATATTGTGAAGCGTTTTGCAACTGTTCTTAATCTCTTTCTGTACTACTTGCCTTGTTTTGGGTTTGACAAACTTTTCGTTTGTCCGTCTCTTCTATTCTTAAATGATAAAAATTACTGATTTTATCTTTTAAAACAGCTTTATTCGACAGTCAGGCCAGTAATGTGTTAAATGTTATTGCTGAAATCAATGACATTACATTACTGTCATATAGGGTATGCAAATTAGGCTCGAACTCGAATAGCATGACTGTGAACTGAAGTTATTTATTCTTTTCTTGTTATTGTTGCTGTATAGTTTGGGTTTCTGAAAGAGAAGTTACACTTGCATTTCCAGATAACTGACAAAACCAAAAAGTAAGGAACTGCAAATTAACACAAAGACTCAAATAAACACAAGGAACGAAAGCAGAGAAAAAATGTTCCATTGGCCAGGCACAATATCCTTAATGATTGTGGGGGTGCAGTTCGTTGATATAATAATCAAAAAAACCTGATCTCAAATTAGAACTTCCTTTCCATGACAATTGCAAATAGTTCCCCTTCATTTCTTTTTTTCTTTTTTTAATCGTTTGTTTGTTGCCACTTCTTAAAATAATAGTTGAGCAAGGCTTCATGGACAGTTCTTTCCACTTTTTGTGAGATATGATAAAAATTGTCTGAGGTAGGATGTGATTTGTTCATGCTGTTTGAAATGTCTTCGGTAATAGCCTTTGCCTACCAGACCATGAACAATCATGTTAGCCCATCTTAAGAAGTTAATATCCCTTAGGTAAGTGGTAGAAAGAGATCCCGCGTATGCCTCCAGCTCATTGCAGAATGAAGTAGAAGAGTTTGTCCTAGCCACTAGGCAAACCCTTTCTGCTCCACGTTGCAACACAGAAGGAACGTTCTTGTGATCAGCTGCGTCTTGGCTGATACGTGGCATGTTTGAAGAAAGTGATTTTTGTCTGTTGATCTCGCACTTAGTTGGGCATCTAACAAGCAAGAAGGGAGGGAAGTTAGGTGTTAGATTTACAAACGTTGACGTCCTCTAATCTAGACTGATAGCAGTTTCTTCTTCTTTTGAGAATTAAGGCTATAGAAATTTGTATATATTGCGTTGCCTTCTAAAAAAGAACATGACGTTTAAAGCATGTATTTGTTGTTCAGCTTCCAGGAATCCATCTGAAATATTTTAATGTCATTAACAGATACGTATTTTGACATGCTGAATGACATGAAGTACTATGGTGGTATGACTTTTGCAATTTAAACAACATTGTGAAATATAATGATTTTTTTTTTCCTTTAATTTTTCTAGGGAGAAAGGTTTGATTTTAAAAAATGGACGCTAAAGGATTACAAGGAGAAGATAAACTGAAGATGTTCATAATTTTACTAGCATATTTGGTGAGTTAAAAATTAATGTTTTTTCCCCCAGGATGAATGTTGAAAAAATTGTATTGGACACAAAAATGGTATCTTTAGTTTTACACATTACTGCTAACAATAACACTGCTAACAATAAAATCTTAAACAAACATATGCAGACAATTACGTGTGCATTTTATCAATTTAAAAGGAAGCTGGGTCGACTGATTTGTATAATTTCATGCTTCTCCTCACATGCAATTAAAAATTTTTACCTTGTGAGCCTCTTCATGGAAGAGGGACTTGACAAGGACAGAAAAATGTAAGTGAATATAGTGCTGTGAAGGTGATAACTGCTTCACTTCAGAGAGATGGCAGGAATTCTAAGCAATTTGCAGTGGCCATCTCTTAGTACAGTATGGTAATATATATAGTTTAGGAGTTTGGAGCATTCAGTTTATCCACAGATCGTAGTACACCACACAATTCCATTACCTACTAAGTGTACTGTAACTCTGGCTTGCAGAGACAAGCTCTAGAACTAGGGGTAATTAACGCTTCATAGCTATCAGAAAGGCTTTGGTCTTTCTGAAAAGACTAATACACAAAGTAAGACTTTAGTGGCAGTTGTAGAGAGCACTTTCTGTGATGGAAGCCTGTATGTAGGCATTTAATTTAAAATTCTACTGAGGGAGCTCACAGGGTTTGCTAATGTTCCTGGGTACGATTCTGGTGATTATACTGAGACTTTGCATGACTGATACTACTGCTTATGGTATTTCTCATAACCTTAGTTTCTGGCTTGGTCAGATAATGTACTGAAATGCCTTTGAAGGCAGAAATTGGATTCTCTGTCGTTGGGCTCATGAAATGTAAAGTGGTAGTGAAATTTAGAATAAATAGTGTTCATACAGGTTTGGAATGTTTTTTAAGTTTCCGAAAGGTTTGAGTGACCTTTTAAAATCTCTGAATATTTATATTTAAAGGAATAGATTTTAGTTTATTTATTCAATTGTAATAGCATCATTAAAAAAATAAAAAATCACAAATAAATTAAACATGGCGATGTAGCGTAATGCAACATAGCTTACTGTCATGAAAATTGTAGCTGTAGTAAATGGTTTTGTGTGTTTTTCGTGATGTTGAGTAAGATAAGGAACTTAAACTCATGTTGAAACAATTAAATGTTTTGACATTACACAAGTGTCAAATATCAAGCAGGCCTTCTAAAAATTATGAAATTGTTGGAAGTTACTGAATACTGAGAATCTTTAAAATTCAGGCCACTTATCCATATTTGGAGTTAGATGATTAATTTTCATTACAATATTTAAAGTTTTTGATAATGCAGAAAGTTATTTTTAAGATAGAAACATGAATTTATTTCTCAGATTTGCGGTTTATATAAATTATACGTTAATCACAGATTAATTATATTTTAGTGAGTTTACTTTTTTTTTTTAATAGCTAAGTAAGGTAATTTGTGAGACTGGAGATTGCAGAGAGCAAGAATTTAGAGACCACACTGGAAACTGTATCCTCTGCAAACAGTGTGGACCTGGAATGGAACTCTCAAAGGTAAGCAAATCGTGCTTTCTTGAATTTACTTTCTTTCCAAAAAGTGCATTTACATATGCAGTTAAAATAATGGATGTTTGTATTCATAGAATCATAGAATCATAGAATGGTTAGGGCTGGAAGGGACCTTCAAAGGTCATCTAGTCCAACCCCCCTGCAAGGAACAGGGATATCTCCAACTAGATCAGGTTGCTCAGGGCCTCGTTCAACCTGGCCTTGAATGTCACCAGGGATGGAGCATCCTTCCACTTCATGTGGAAGTATTTGCAAAAGGATTTTGGCATTTGAACCTTTCACAGTTTTTCAAATATCATATGTTCTGGTTCTGTTACATAAAATGCTCAGATCAGAAAATAATGATGCCAGTAGTGAAGTAGGCAGTACCTTTAGAGGATCTGGGTATGTGCTCTCAAATTAAAATGATTTTTTTTTTTTTAAATATGAGTTAGTGCCACAAAGGAGGGGAAAAGCTGCAGGGAATTAAGAATGAATATCTCACTGTGTAGAGGAGTACAAAAAACGAATTTCAGACTAGCTATTTGTACAGACCACTGAAATGCAGGGGGCTTGATTTTTACAATGCTGACTTTCAGAATCAGTCCTGGATTTTAGGTGAAGTTGCCACTATAGATAATGTTTATGTATTTTCTATATAACAACATGTCTTAACAGAATGATTTATAATAAAAATAAGGTCATAAGTACATAAATACAGAATAGGATTCAGGTGAGAACTGAGATATTTCCTTAGAAGAGCTGGGAGACAGGTAATTGTTCTATTTTCACTAGCTCAGTGGTTGGAGCACTTTGTGTTGGGAAGCTAGATTCAAGTGAGGCTCAATTTCTTTGTTTTACAACTTATTAAAAATGCTATAAACCTAATCCCTGTCTTTATGCCGTGTAAAATAATTGAGAAAGTGGAGGCCAGAAAAATACTTAATAAGATATAGAAAGCACATAAGAAATCCTTGTTAATATCATGGAGAGGGAAAGATTGTTATCCTGAGCCTATGTAAATGCTGAGGTTTCTAGAACTACTGCATCTCTTCCAAAAGAAAATCCCCCTAAGAGTTTTGGAATTAGCAGGTTTTTTAGGAGTGCAGGAATGAATCAATGGAGATGACTGGTGACTGAGGTTATGGACTGGAATTCAGTAGAACTTGACAAAATTTCCAACAAGATTCCAAATCAGAATGCAAGTCATGAGGACGAACTTAGTTATTTTCAGCACAGAGAAAGTAGGTGCTGTGTGTGTATGAGCAAGGACGGAGAACAATAAAGGAAGGTATAGCTGAAATGATAGGGAGGGAGGAATATGGTGGGATTCACTAACTCGATCACTGGAGGCGAGAGAGAGAACAAAGTGAGTTATGAGTCATGGGAGGGAGACTGCATGTTTTGGAAGAGCACTTAAAGGGGGCCTACAGGAAAGCTGGAGAGGGACTTTTTACAAGGGTGTGTAGTGATGGGAGAAGGGGCAATGGCTTTAAACGGAAAGAGGCCAGACTTAAATTAGATATAAGGAAGAAATTTTTCACTCAGAGGGTGGTGAGGCACTGGAACAGGTTTCCCAGAGAAGTTGTAGATGTCCCATCCCTGGAAGTGTTCAAGGCCAGGTTGGATGAGGTGTCGAGCAACCTGCTGTAGTGGAGGGTGTCCCTGCCCATGGCAGGGGGGTTGAAACTAGATGATCTTTGAGGTCCCTTCCAACCCAAACCAGTCTGTGATTCTATGATTCTGCGCTAGAGCTGTGAAGATGGTCAGGCAAAAAAGAGAGAGTGCAGGCTGGTATCGTGAAGGGTGAGCAGACTTGTCAAGTCTCATGCGTAAGTATGACTCTTCAGTGTCCTGCTGCTACACCTAAATGTTGCCCATTGTTAGAGCACAGTTATAACAATATAACTGCAGTCTGATTGATACCTGATAGGTGGGACCATGAAGCAAGAGAGAAGTAGCTGCCCTGCCCAGTATGCCCTTTGCATACAGAACAGCAAACTCTGTTTTGTACTCTTACCGATAGTGTAAAAAGGATGATAAAGGTAGAATTTAGGGTATTATTTAGGAGGAGTGAAATTGAATTTTCAGGATTGCTTTTGTAGGCAAGTATGTTATGTAGATCCAAGGGGGAATCTGAAATGTTATTTTTGAAAAATTTTTTAACATGAAAAATTGCCAAGTCTGATGTTTATGTGTATTTAAACAATGGGATAAAAAGAAGCTTTCAGTTTGTGGCTTTTTATTTCTTGCTATGTTCGGCTCTGGAAAAAAGCACAAGTATTCTGGTTTGTGGGTGGTTTGAAGAGATTTACTGAAACTGGGTGACGCTTTTTCCCTCTCTCTCCACCCCTGTCACTAGTGTTCAGTGCATTAATAGAAATACTTAGTTTCACACTTCAATGAGGATTGCTTTCAATGTTAGGTGGTGTTATTAAGGTTTAGTCATACAAACAATGCTGCTGAGGTAGAGATTTGAAGATGAGTCACGTTATGGAAGTGGTTTTGTTTGGATGTTTTATTTTTTCAGATTGGAGGAGTGAAAGGTTCTGGGGGGTGTTTTAATTTATAAAGGCACTTGTAAATATGGCACTTTGTAACAATGGTCCTACTGAAGCATATTATATGCATCCATGTAGCATACCTATCTAGTTGGCAAATAAAACCCAAAAGCATGAAAACTAATGCCCTCAGTAATTACACTTTTCTTTCAATTTAATAAAGAAATGCTAAACTAAAATAGGAATGTTATAGTTTGCAACACTATTCAAGTTATGTTTTTACTTTAACTACTTTTATTTATAATCCTATAGTCCTGATTCTTAGGACTAGTTTTTCTGAAAGTACGAATGTTTAATTAAGTTCAATGTGTAAGCAATTACTTCTCTCAGACATGAATAGGCTTTCAAATATTATTTTTTGCTACTACACTAGAACTGAAATAACAGATGTTGCTCAAACCGAAATGTTAGTGGGAGCATAATTTCCTTTATAAATAGAGGTACAATTTTCTGTGAATCACAGTGAAGGATGTGATGCTGTGACCATTACAGAAATGCAGTTGAGAGTAGTCTTGCTGAACTACAGCTTGAAGCAACAAAGTATGTTGAGTCAAAGGTCGGAATGCAAAGGGAAAAGGGATTTAATGATATACTTGAAGTAATTTGCAGCACAGGGGGAGTTTTGTTTGGTTTTTTTACATACGAGAAAGCAATGATGTAATTATGCTGTTGTTTAACAGTTTCTTAATAACAAATAATGTGTCTGTTTTCCTATCAAATACTTAGTGCTCATGGATAAAACTAGATATACTGCTGTATGTGTGAGCATGACTGTATGTCTAAGTGTATAGTAAAATACAATGTTATCAGTGACTTTTTTTGGTTTGGTTCCCCCCTCCTCCAAATGTTTTAAGCAATTGACTGACAAGTTTCTTTTTTTATGTTAGTATCAAAAAATCTCAGCCTATATTGTTGAATACTAAAGGCCAGCCATTGGGTCATGCAGCAGTGGACTGTGTGAATGGTTCATGTAAACATATGTCCCTATTTCCTTCCCTCTGAACTCAATTCAGGTAGAACTTTTACTGCTTCAGCTTACTCAGCAAAAAGGTCCAATGTCAAGGGCTGTAGAGCCCTCTCTCCACTCTTACTTATGAGAAACTACTCCATCTTAGTTACATTCCAAATCCGTAGATAGATTTCTTGTTGTTACTGCCTACACAAAAATAGGAACTGTGTTCATTTCAAAAGCCAAGTGAAGTTAGTAAGCTAAACACTAGGAAAGGAAAACTGGAGTTATCGAAATAAAATCTAAGATACATACCATGGTACAGATGGGTACTTTGACTTAAATACATTGCCACTGAATTGATCAGCAACTGGTTTAGAGCATAAGTACACTTGTGCATTTCCTTTCTTCCTTTTGCCTTTGTTGGTTTGGTTTTTTTTAAACTTCAATGGGATTTTTATTGTGGATAAAACCCAGTTAAGTCAACAGTCATTAGTTGTCCCTACACTTAAGGGAAGACACAAAGACACTTGAAGACTTAAGAATCTTAACACAGGCTGCACAGGTGACTTAAGGTATAGTTAGAGCCTAGTCAGATCAGGTCTTGTGTGACAGTCCAGTCTGCTCCCGTATTGCCAGATGCCTTTAAATATACCACAGACTTGCATCAACAGTACAGATAAATGTGCAGGGCAAAATACCACCTGTACAGAGTGGGTGTGTATACATATGTGTATATACACACATAAAATCATAGAATGGTTAGGGTTGGAAGGGACCTCAAAGATCATCTAGTTCCAACCCCCCTGCCATGGGCAGGGACACCCTCCACTATAGCAGGTTGCTTGACACCTCATCCAACCTGGCCTTGAACACTTCCAGGGATGGGACATCTACAACTTCTCTGGGCAACCTGTTCCAGTGCCTCACCACCCTCTGAGTGAAAAATTTTTTCCTTATATCTAATTTAAATCTGCCCTCTTTCAATTTAAAGCCATTGTCCCTTGTCTTATCACTATATACCCTTGTAAAAAGTCCCTCTCCAGCTTTCCTGTAGGCCCCCTTTAAGTACTGGAAGACTGCTAGAAGGTCTCCCTGGAGCCTTCTCTTTCCAGACTGAACAGCCCCAACTCTCTCAGCCTGTCTTCGTAGCAGAGGTGCTCCAGCCCTCTGATCATCTTCATGGCCCTCCTCTGGACCCGCTGCAGCAGCTCCATGTCCTTCTTGTGTTGGGGATTCCAGAGCTGAATGCAGTATTCCGGGTGGGGTCTCACAAGAGCAGAGTAGAGGGGCAGAATCACCTCCCTTGACCTGCTGGCCGCACTTCTTTGGATGCAGCCCGGGATACAGTTGGCTTTCTGGGCTGCAGGCACACATTGCTGGCACATGTTAAGCTTCTCATCCACCAGCACTCTCAAGTCCTTTTCCTCAGGGCTGCTGTCAATCCATTCTCTGCCCGGCCTATATTTGTGCTTGGGATTTCCTCGACCCATGTGCAGGACCTTGCACTTGGCCTTGTTGAACTTCATGAGGTTCTCACAGGCCCACCTCTCCAGCCTGTCAAGGTCCTTCTGGATGGCATCCCTTCCCTCCAGCGTGTCCACAGCACCACACAGCTTGATGTCATCAGCAAACTTGCTGAGGGTGCACTCGATCCCACTGTCCATGTCACCAACAAAGATGTTAAACAGCACT
The DNA here is from genome assembly GCF_009769465.1 of Tauraco erythrolophus. Taxonomy (NCBI): domain Eukaryota; kingdom Metazoa; phylum Chordata; class Aves; order Musophagiformes; family Musophagidae; genus Tauraco; species Tauraco erythrolophus. The sequence continues at coordinate 115,273,142 of NC_141465.1, read as the reverse complement.
GGCCCCAGTACTGACCCCTGAGGAACACCACTCGTCACTGGCCTCCACTTGGACATTGAACCGTTGACCACAACTCTTTGAGTGCAACCATCCAGCCAATTCCTTATCCACCGAGTGGTCCATCCATCAAATCCATGTCTCTCCAGTTTAGAGACAAGGATTTCATGTGGGACAGTATCAAATGCTTTGGATAAGTCCAGGTAGACGACGTCAGTTGCTCTTCCCCTATCCATCAGTGCTGTAACCTCATCATAGAAGACCACCAAATTAGTGAGGCAGGATTTGCCCTTCGTGAAGCCATGTTGGCTGTCACCAATCACCTCCTTATTTTCTATGTGCCTTAGCATAGTCGCCAGGAGGATCTGCTCCATGATCTTGCTGGGCACAGAGGTGAGACTGACTGGCCTGTAGTTCCCTGTGTCTTCTTTTTTCCCCTTTTTAAAGATGGGGGCTATGTTTCCCCTTTTCCAGTCATTGGGAACTTCACCAGACTGCCACAACTATTAACTTGAATTATTTATATGACCTTTGTTGCTCTACTGTGTGAGGATTTCATTTTACCTTTCTAAGTTAGGGAAATCCTGTTCCCTTTTCTTAATTTATATGTTAGACACTAGCACAGAAACCGACTTGCCCATGGTAATGCAGGAAGTTTTTGGTGGAACAGTGTAGATAGAGGCCACAGAGTGGAACAAGAGGATGAAGGCTGTCTCTTCACAAGGTGCCACAAGGACAAGACTAGGGGCAACGGGTACCAGGGAAGATGTTTTATCTCTATATAGGAAAGAAATTTTTTACAGTGAGAGCAATCATTCACTGGAACAACCTCCCCAGGAACTTGGTAGAATCCTCATCACTGGAGTTTTTTAGGATGCAATTATACAGGATGCTAGACCAGCTTAGCTCGCTGTCCCATGAAAGGTTGGACCAGATGTTCTTTCAAGGTTACTTTGTACCAGGGCTGTTCTATGGTTCTATGATGAGTGTTTAATTTCAGTTGCAAACTAGTGCTCAATCTGTTGGATTAACCTTCCTGTCTGCATAGATGAGCAACTTCAGATGCTCTTTATAGAACAAAACAAACAAACAAACAAAAACCCGACAAAAACACCACAACTTTATTTCATTCAACTAGTTCTGAATCTAGACTATTTTCAGCTTTGGCTGTTGCAGTTTAATGGGGCTCTCTTTTTCAAGAATGTTTTTCAAGTAATTCTTTCTTCCTTAAAATAAGGAAAAATAGCACACTTTCAAGTTTTCCTTTCTGATTCCCTATCAACTCTTCTAACAGTAGTGTTGCAGATGTTGCTTTAACTTAGAACTAAATTCCATTGATCACTTAATGTTGATTGTATTTTTTATGAAGTACTTTTAACGTATTGCCATCATAAGAAAGCCATCTTGATTATTGTATCAACAATTTAGCATTGATGGGAAAGGGAGTGAAAGCTGCTTTGCCTGTTCGTTTGCTTCTATTTGTTCGTTTAAAAAAAAAAAATGTATATAGGCTTTTCTTCTGATAAACGTGCTTCCTTGGGAATGTTTGTGAGGCCTTTGAACCACTAGAATAGCTTGCTCTTGAGTGTGTGGGTTTTTTGTTTGGAGTTGGTTTTTCGTTTGGTGTTTTGTTTTTGTTTTTTGAGCAGTGCTTTCTTCTGGAATGGGAGACTAAAATGGTTGTAACGATTCAGCAGGAAGCATTGGCTCCTTGTGGCTCAGCATTATTTCGTTTCTCATTCATTTAGTAGGAAACAAAGTATCACGTAGTTAAGCAAGTGATTTAATATCTTTCATTCTTTAAGTGACTTCAGGTTGCCGGTGCCTGAATAGTCATTGGTGTGGCTTCATAGTAAGAGCCTTTTTTGTCCTATCTTACCAGTAATGTGTTTCTGTATAAATCAAACCTTATATATGATTCAAATTTATATAAATCACAATTAATGCAGAAAAATTAAACTGAGATAGTTTGGGTTTCAGCCTTTTCCTGAAAGTGTTCCAGTACAGAAATGGGAATCTTTCCAGTCCATTTATAACCTGCTTTTTAAAAAGAAGTAACTCTCTATAGCTTCATTTTTTTTTTTTTTTAATTTACATATGACAAAGCAATCCACAGCTCAGCCTCATCAAGCTTGTATTGCAACTTAGAACTCTAACTGCGACTCTGGATTATTTTGTCAGCAGATCTCGTCTGAGGTTTTAGTTGAGAAACATCGAAATGACAGCTTTGGCAATAGTCAGTTCTTTCCACAGTGCCCTGCCTGTGCAGTTATGCTGACACAGCAGATTTTTAGGGTGAACTGTGGAATAGATCACTGAACTGAACTGTGTGAATAGATCACTTTTAGCCTCGATCAGTCCCGTGGTCAGATTTATAGCTCAGCCTCATCATCAGTTGTTATCAGTACAGTTGAGGCCAATGTATGGCAGGGAAGAAAAACCATAAATGAAAGGGAGAACGTGCCTTAAGGCAGCATTGCCACCAAATACGTGGTGGTAAATACTGTCACCAGGAGACTGCTGCTGTGCAGAGAGCCTGTGGGACAGAGGCAGCTTGATGGTCGCTAAGGCAGGGCTAGGTATCATGGTTTGCTTCCTTGCATCAGATACACAATGAAGGAAAGGGAGACCTGCGTCTTGGTTCAGAAAAGAAATTGTGAATTAAATAGGAAGGTACCGTTTGAAGCTACTCCTGAATGCAACCATCCTCATACAGAACATCAAAGGTGGTGTGCTATGTCTGACATGTTGTCCCAGTAAAGTTAGTGTTTAGCAGTCACTGTAACTTTTCGAAGCCACAGAGCTGCTTGTGGGGAAGCCTGGCATATCTCAGCTCAGGAGAGGCTAACATGTTTCTGGGTCAGTCTTCCGGAAGCTGGAGCACCTGCATGTAGGCATGTCAAATCTTACTCGCTGAGCATGAAACTCTTCTGACACTAACTGTGCGCTTTGCCACAGCAGCTAAATCTGGCACGTTTGCAGCATGCTGTTGCAGCCTGTCCTGCTCAGACACTTCCGCTGATAGGGCGGAGTATGGGATTCTAGATGAGGCTGATCCGCAGCCTAAGGTACTTTTGGGAGCTAAAACTGTGTGCTATGTAACAAGGCCATGTAGTCAAAGGTATGACTGAAAACTTCATTTCCCAGCACCAAGTGCTGCAACCTGTTACATGACCTGACATCAGTTAAAAGTTTCTTAATGACTGGAAGGCTTTTCCTTGAGAATATCCAAATATTCTTGTAATCATCATGGCCTAAGTGGAACTTCTCTGTGCTGTACTGTCTAGCGACTTACGTAGGTTGTGGATAATCAGTGGAACTAGAAACAAATTCTAAAATGTACTTGCAGATTATGATCTTAATAATGCCTGAAAGCATTTTTTTAATGAAATTTGAGGTTATTTTAATTGAAAGAATGTTTAAAATCTAATTTACTCTTCATTTGCTTTCTGCATTGCATTCAACTTTTAGGGAAAAAAAACATACCACTTAACTCCCTTACCCTTTAGTCTGATATACTTTTGGTCGTTCTGTCTGAGTCAGTGTTTGGTAGTATATACTGAAAGAAAATGTTAACACTGCCAAGGTAATACTTTAAGAGATGTCTGTATTATTGTATGCTTTTTAGCTTGAAACTAATTATGAGTTCAGTTAACTAGTTTGCTACAGATTCCTAGGTGGCCTTGACCAGTCATCTCATTTGATACCTTAGTGAAACCCATTTCTGAAAAAATTTATTCTGGGGACATTAATGAGATGTGGTAATACTGTGATAGTGAAAGCTGTATAAATATCCAGAAAATAGAAGTGCATTTGGAATTTGAGGATATTTTTTAAAAATATTAATTTTAATGCAGTCTTATAAATTGGTGCTTGGGTTTTCATGACTTGTACTGTGTATCATTTGAGAGAGAAATTTTTCATTAATGTTACCTGGTACCTCCATAGAAAAGAGGAAATGGAAAGAGAACTAGTGTTCTAGTGACTTGTTCTAGTTCTTATCTAGAGATAAGTGTTCTTCACAATACGCTTCACAATAAGAGAAATAAATATAATATCTATTTAGCGGCTCTTTTTTTTTTCTGGCACAAAAAAATATTTTTTTTTTTAAAAATTTAGCTAATTGAGGTTATCTTCTGCAGTCCTGAGGTGAGCTGCCACAGGAGATGAGCCCTCTTTTGAAAATATGAGTGGGAGGATAGAAGGAGTGAGGGGAGTTGGGAACTATTCGGATCTCATCAGCCATATAACTTGACAGCTTCGTAAACAGAGCACTAAGAAAACTGGTGCGCATCAGTTTTGCACATGTGCTGATAAAAGATGAACAGTCGATTCTTTGTATCTTTGCTGTACTGCTAAATTATAAAGTCCAAGATTTCAAAGGGTTTGAATCAATCGTCTAAATCATATCCTTCAGTTTTGGGAACGTGGTTAATTATGAGTACAGATCTGTTTGAAGTTCTGCCTGGTTTACAAGCTTAAATATTTATTTGCACCTGCCAGGCAGTTAACTACCTCAAATATTATGTGAACATAAAAAGCACATACGTAAAGTTGTAGTTGTTATGGATTATATCTGCAGAATTCCTGGCAAGGACTTAGAAGCCATCTTTTAAAAGACTGGAGACTGTAAATTCCTTCAGCAGAAGATTTCTTTATACTGTATCCACCGTTTTTGTAGCTTTAAAGTAAACCATTCCACATTACAAAGGCCCACTATGGTGTGTCCATACATCCAGCTATAACAAAGCAGATCTGATAGAGCTAGAAACAATTTGCTCAAGCTTTAGTAGTTTGGGCTAGTGAGTTGAAGGCATTTAATTCTAACTTTATTTCCTGGTGTTTGCTTGTTTTTAATCAGAAACTTCAAAGGTAGTCTGGAAAGGAGAACTTATAATTAAGTTAATTTAAGCCTTATATTTGAAAGTTTACCAGGATTTGGGAGGGACTGATTCCAAGTGATTTATCAAAGGATACGAATATACATGGTTTGTCTGAGCTATATAATATATCCTATAGCACTACTATTTGGATGATCTAAACAGAAAGAGTAAAGAGTAAGTGTTTAGAAAGAATGTGTTAAAAAATAATAAGATACAATAAAAAAGTTTATTTAGACGTAGGAAGAGCAAAATCTCCTAAAAGAAGTTAGTCTGGTTCCAGTCCCTGGTGATAATCGTGTAGCTTTGTATAGAGTCTTACAGTTGCATAAATGAAATCAAGTGTAAAACTGAACACAGTAAGATATTTTTCAGTGACGTTTTTAGTTTTTAGAACTGCTAGAACCTCCATTGTTTTGGCATTAATTCCTAGCAGAAACTGGTAGGTTTGAAATAAAATGGTAGAAAATTTTCTATGCCTGAAGAAAAAAAAAAAATTATCCCCTTTTGCCTTCTAGCTTTATTAGGATCAATATCTCACAGGAGCGTGCTGTACATTGTATGAAACTGTAGCATGCTTTTTTTGTTGTTGTTACTAACTGCAATGATTTGTCTGTCTGCTCCTTACTCTGAATAGTCAATAGTAAGAAACTACATTTTAGCTAAAAATACAAAATAAAACAAAAATTAAAACTTATTTTTTAAATTCTTGAGTCTAGGGACAGAGAAAGAAGACTATTCTTAGTGTCCATTTGTGGTTGCTTTCATAGAATTGTTGATTTTCAGTCTACTTGAGTGCTTGTTCTTCTTCAGAAGACAGTAAAGATATTCTTAATATAAAGGAAAACTGAAAATTCTTGCAATATCCAGTAAAATGCATCTGAAGTTGTTTGTTGTTACTTTGTCATTGCAAATTAGAGGAACTATAAAATACATATTGGCCAACTCCATCACAGAGCTTGTTCCATAGATGCTTTCTCAGTGCAAAATGCTGCAGAATCCTGAGTGCATTTCTAAGGTTCAAAGCTTTTTTACTGCAGCAGATTTGCTTGGGTGGGTAACGTTGAAAAAAGTTATTTATATGCACCGAACATGCATGTGTTGTGGAGAAAACTGATGGAAACCTTCTCTTAAGTTGCTCCAGTTGAACATTTCCTGCAGTTTTTCCCCTGGGAAGATGGCCTATTCTTCCACTGAGACGACGTACTGGAGAAAGAGGTCCCCCGCATTGTGCCTTTCCCACCTAGTCCCTTCCCAATAAGTCCTTTTCAGCAATTTGTTGTAGTCCTTTTGCTGTTTTGTGGTGTGTCACTGATGCATCAAATCTAACTCCAAAGTACTACAAAAAAAATTAATAGGATACTCAGATGAGAAAAAGGAATGGCAACTCTTAGTAACTTGATAACTGTAAGAAATAGTGACATTAAAATGAAAAAGATTGACAGTTCTTGATAATCAGTTGGTAGAATTCAGTTCCCAAACTACTACGTGTTGTTGGGTGAAGTGTTTGTCTTTGCAGCCTGTCAGTTGTATTAGGTGTCCTTTTGCAAATGAATGGAAATAATTTCTTTAAACAGCTAAACTGGGGATAAATAACCAACCATAATGGTATTCCTTGTATAGTAAAATATCATGCCTCCCTGTGATCCACAGAGCAATTAAACTTTTCCAACAGTTTAAGAACTGTTAGAACTGGAGCGGATTGAGTTTCTGAAATTCTTAAGTGGCTAAGCAACATTTCATGCCTAGCTGATGGTCATTAGCCAGCTCTGTTTTATTTGGTAACAGAAATTCTAAGCCTTTGAAGATCAGTGCGCTCTCTTCGGCAATTAACTTTGTTCACCTCAGCTATGAACCTTAATATCAAAGTGCTTCTTTGCTGTTTTTGTAACTAAGTGCCTTTATACTTCACTTGTCCCAGTTTCTGCACTTTCACATGACTGACCTAATTAAAAAACAGACAGCTCAATAATTCTACCATAAGCTAGTAATAATGAAACTGTGGGAGTCCTTGAAGCCCTTTATCATTCAAATACACAGTGGTTTCATGAATAAAGTGGATGACTAAGTATTACTTATAGAAGTAAGGGAGATTATTAGCAGTGGAAGACACATTTGAACTTGCTGAAAGGATCGCGTTTGTCTCTAGAAAGACCTACTCTCAGTAATAATTGCACTAGGTCTTCATTTTATCCCAGCATTCTCTTCTTGTTCACGCTTTCAGTGACTGAATAGCTTGCTATTGCTTGTTAATCCCTGCAGGAATGCGGCTTTGGGTATGGGGAGGATGCACAGTGCATGACATGCAGGCCAAACAGATTCAAGGAAGACTGGGGCTTTCAGAAGTGCAAGCCTTGTCTGGATTGTGCATTAGTTAACCGGTTTCAGAAGGCCAACTGTTCTGCCACCAGCAATGCACTATGTGGAGACTGTTTACCAGGGTAAGTCCCTTTCTGAAGATGACACTTTTCAAAACTTAATTTGCGTTAACATTTGCTTGTTCATGTTTTCCAGATAAATGTTTGTATCCTTTTTGTATGTATGAAGGTCCTAGGTTCTAAGGTTCTAATCTTGGCCTTGCCAACAATTTACTGTATGATCTGAGCACATAATTTCAGATTTGCAGTCTTGGTTATCTCATCTATAAAAATCGTTTGATAATTACCTACTCGATCTATGAGAGTATTGTCTATACAGCACCTGAGAAAAATACTTTAAAACATTGAGTGTTACTGGTGGGTGACTTCGTTGTTATAAAGAATTAAACATTTGCAAGTGTTTAATTTCCAAATTAAATTCCATTAATGTTTAATGGAAATTCTAATACATAGTCACCTTCTTAAAGATTGATCACGTTGTTTGCTTGCTTTTTCTCCCTCCTTAGGTCAATGCCTAATAATTCTCATGCATATATATTTTCAGGTCAAAAGTAGCAGCTGTGGTTTATGCTTCTTAATTTCTTTTGGCATATTGGTAAATTCATAGAGTGTGATTCTGGCTGAGAATCCTAAATGGATCTAAAAGAATTGTTTTGGAACAAATTATAACAGTGTTGAGACTCACTCAAACTGCTGTTACAAATCAAGACCTGTGCTTAGTTTGTCCAGTAATCCTAGATTTCTGTAGCTAATCTTCTCTGTTTGTAGAATTAAGATCTCTGAAAGACTATTCTTTACATTGCGGCCAAGTTCCACAATTATAAATACTGTCATAAATTTGTTAAAAGGCATTTCTAATGCTTTTTTGAACTATGGATTGGTAGTTTAATTGATAGGAGTGGGTTATGAGAACTGATTTGCAATTGTAACAGTCTTTGTATTTTCAAGGTATATATTTCAGAGGTGCTTAAAAGTTCATGCATTTGTTTCCTATATGTATCTCAGCCATTTTATTTTATTTTTATTGATATGCTTTTTTTTTTTTTTTAAATCAGCTATCAAATACCTGAACACTTTTGAAGTTCCTACAGTTATTCCTCTCAAGCCAGAAATCACAGAATCACAGAATGTTAGGGATTGGAAGGGACCTCAAAGGATCATCTAGTCCAATCCTCCTGCTGGAGCAGGACCACCTAGATCAGATCACATGAGGTCTTTCCGTTTAAAAACACTTAGTAAAGCTTTGGTAGCTAATGTTAGTTTAAGTCACAGTATGAGGAGGTGCAGCCCCAGATGTTAGATGTTACTCACAACCACTTTTGTTGCTACCTGGATTAATTTATGTTCTTATTGCATATGTAGGGCTTATTTGACTGTCAGCAAGGAGAAGGTTTTCTTCTTGTGGTGTAAACAATATAAGCTGAATTTTGGAAGACAAGAAAGCAACAAAAAAGAATTCAGATTAAAACATTAATTAAGGGTAAATCTAAACTGAAGGACCTGAGAATGCTTCTCTCAATATTCTGGTCTAGAATGTATTCTAGATATGTATGTTAACATGAGTACATGTTAAAATGAGAGCTGTTTCCACAACCTGCTTTCACTCACAGCAAAGTTGGAAACACAAGGAGGAAAGGAGTCATGGCTGGAAGAGTCATAGGTCATCTGGTCTGAACGCTTTGGAGAGCAGAACTGTAGAACATGCCACCACTCATACCTGTCCATCAGTTTGGATGCTGCCTAAGTGAAGGGAAGATACAGCTAGCCAAACCAAAGGGTTTAGCTAATGTTTTACCTCTCAGCAATCATATTTATTTCTGGTTTGCATGGGTTTCCTGCATGCCATTCCCTACTGTTCAGCTTCAAAACACTGCAGTAAGCATGTCAGCTGAAAACAAGCGTTAACACGCTTTGTTCAGAGTAAATGATCACAGTGGCCCCTTCAGTCTTACAGCCTGTGAATCTGTTTCTGTTCACGTTGTTCAAGGGTGAGTTTCTTTCAGTTGGAAAGCTGTTTGCTTCAGCTGATACAGTCTTCATACTTTAATGGCATTTGCAGTGTTAGTAATTTAACAGCAGAAGAGTTACTGCCTTTCATTTAATGTGCCACTACAGAAAACGCTTAATTCAGGTACTCGTCTTGAACAGACGACAGCTGTTGGTCTGCTTAGTACTGACAACCGATTGAAAGAGAGACAGACCTGCTTGATTAGGGAGCTGTTATAGATAAGTTCTTTAGAAAATGCCATGCTCTCATACAAATTTGAAATATGACACTCTGAAGTTCTGTTTTTTCTTTTGGTGCTACTCTTGTTCCCTGGTTTAGGAATGTCGGCTTCTGCCTGTCACTGTAGTCAGTAAGCTCTTCAAACATAAACTCAATAGTAAAGTTCTTGAAGGGTCTTTAGAATAAAATGTCTCCTTGGGTATGACAACAATTTATATTTTTTTTCTTTATGTTTTTGCATGAATTTCATTAGGAATGAGTAGCTGACTGGTTAGTTTGTTTTAGTTTTGTTTTATTGTTCACCTGTTACTGTTTGAGGTCTCCCATTGCTATTACTTATCTAAGCCATCTGACTGATACTTCTGTTTGCAATATCTATTTTTTCATACCTTGAAACGTTTGCTATCTAGAATTTTTAAAGTATACATTTAAATGAGAATATGGAAAGAAAGTGGAGAATTGGATAGTGTAGACTGGGACTTGGGTGGTTGCTTTGTTGATTTGCATTCACAGTCCATGCATGTTGTGATTTTGGTTGGTGGTGAAGATCTTCCTAGAGGAGCAGGAAGAGTCAGAGAAGGATTGTTGGTTTGTTAAAATACTGTTCTGAAAAGCCATTTTTACCGTTCTACAAAAGAATCAGAAAATCTTATTTTCTGATTTTTGTCACATTTTTTTTACATGTTAAAACTTTTTTTGGGGGGAGGAGGGGATGACAATGCACTCCTGTACAAGTACATAAATTAATTTGAGTGATTTTTCCTCCTCTGAGCTAGAGGATGTCTTAGGGATTTCAACTAGAAAGCATTGACGTCTGGTCCATTATATACTGTTAGTGGTGATAATTACCTTGTAGTATCTTGTTTCTTTTAGGAGAGTTATATAGATTAATCAGTTCACTTTTATTTTTTAAATGTGCAAATAAGCTTGCATAATGTAAGTTCATCAGTCTTGTCTTGTATGTTGTGATCTATGTGGAAAACGGGATATTGATTTCTGTCTGAAATCAACAGAATTGTTTTTCTTGTGTGAATATAAGATTATAGTGAATATGCATTTGGACTAACAGATTTAGAATTTTTCCTCAAGTTACTTTAGCTCTAGTGCTGTACTATTAATTAATACCTACTGTACTTTTGTTTACTTTTATTTTCTTCTATATCCTGATAGTTTGCATTGGGACACAGATTGACACAAGTTTGCAGTTGCAGAGGATTTTGTTAAAACACTTAATGAATTTTGTGAGGAAAAATAACTGATTTTGATTAACTGTTTTTTCTTTCCTTTATCTTCTAGATTTTATAGGAAGACTAAGCTTGGAGGCTTTCAAGACATGGAGTGTGTTCCTTGTGGTGATCCTCCTCCTCCCTATGAGCCTCACTGTAAGTGCTATTTTCCTCCGGTTGGAATGGGATTAACATTTTTGCTTTAGAATGTTTTCTATTTTAACGTGAAAGCTTGGCAAGAAATAACAGTCACAGTTATGAAGAATTCTTTTAAAGGCTTGTTTTCTTGTTAGTAAATGATTTTGTTAATACATTTCAGCAGGTCCAGCAGTATCATTGCAAATTTCCTCATATGACCAGTCACTTGAGGATAAACATTCCTGTCATACCACATGTTAAGGGAGTCTTGACTTCACTTCTGATGTTGTCATATTAATTTTAATTTCTGTTTTGTGTTAATGCCTAAAGAAAGGCAGTCTTCCTAGACCCTCTGCCTACTGTCAGGTAGGCTTCAGTGAGTATGAATTCTTTCCTGACACCCAAAAAAGGCTAATTTGTTGATACCTTTAAAAATAACTTTTGTACTAAGGTTACAGTGAAAAAGAACAATATAGATAAATATCTTTATAGTATTATATATATTAAGAAGGAAATGAGTAATCAGTTTCTCTGTTTTTGGCCAATGAGAGGATTAGAATTTCTTTAAAAGGAGAGAACTTCTTTATTCTGCAACAGAAGCCGTTTTACAACCTCTTCCAAGAGTGTTGATGGTCTACATCTCATCAAGTTTTTCATCCAATAAAAGGAGTGAGTTATTCTGTTGCATTTGTTGCTGTCTACTATATGAAAAATAAAATTGATTCAACATAATTTTGTGGAAAACCTTGGATTTATTTTTTTGTTTCTGTAATGGTGAAGTTATGTTTTGAGATTTTTTTTTTCCCTTTTTCAAACAGAAATAGTTGTTTATAGAAATAATGAGTTGTCAAGTTCTTGAAATGCCTCATGCTGCTTTAATAAGGACACCCTGTTTCTTTATAAATGTTCTTTCTTTTTTTCAGTTGTGCTAAATCAAAATATAACAAAGTATATCCTATTGTGCATTAAAATCATGCTTTTAAATAATTTTATGTTTTATTAAATTTAATGAAGTAAGGATTCTTTAGCATTTCATATATTGCATAGACAGTCTTTTTTCAAATGAACTAAACTTTCTTGGTTTGCTTCCATTCTAGTTTTAGTGCCTTTTGGGGAATAAACTTACAGAACTAGATTCTTAGGACAGTGTCTTTAATAGTAAAAGTTTTTATAGATGTGGCTTCCTGTCCATTTCTCTTATGGTTTGAGAGAATTTCATTACATACCTCTGAATCAGAATAATTTAATTCTTATTAAAGATTGCAACACTGAAAAGTAGTAAATCAAATTTCTGTAAAAAAAAATAAGTCAAATGAGTTACAGTGTTTGCAGGAGTAACTCCTGCCTGTGAATAAGTCCATCTAGGACTCTAAGTCATAAATTCATTTTATGCAGTTTTTCCTCTTCTTCGTTCCCTTCTTCTAAGAAGGCATGCTATTCAAACATGAATTCTGCTTTCTGGTGCAATAGAGGACAGGGAAGAAGAAATTGCCTTACTTACCTTTCGGCTTTGACTGTAGTTAGTGACTCATATGCGCAGTATCTTTTCCAAAATCACAAACTTTGATTTTTAAAAAATGGTGAAAGAATGGTTACCAAGTCTTCTGAAATAACTCGGAATTATTTAGTTTATAGTGCTTTAGCTTTTTTAATTGAGCCTAAGCTTGGATCCTAAACTGAACCCTTAGGAAGCTACTACTAATTTTAAGTGGGTAACAGACAACTCCATGGAGAAGAGCATTTTCTCTGGCACAAGCTGCAATGGTAAATTCAAATTAGAGACATTTTTGTTCTCTAATCTGTGACGAAGTCTTTGACAAAATAACAGAAGTGTTAACAATCGCTTGATTTTCATATTTCTGGTGGCAAGTTGTGAGAATTTGCAAGTAATTGCAGCTTTTACAGATGCAATAATAAAAAGTTTGAAATCATTAAAATGTTCTTTATTTACGTACTAACCAACCATTAAAATCTTAAATAACGGCCATCCTACCATGAAGTATGATTACCATATGTCACTGTGGTTTTCAGAAGACTTTTGTTTAGGATTTGTGTATTGGTTCTTCAGGTCTCAAACATAAAGTGTCTCAGTTTAGGAGAGTGTACGTGCCTTCCTCACAGCATCCTAGGAAGTGATTCCCGCAATAGTAGGTAAATAACTGATATCTGTTAGAGTTTTAATAAACATCTGATAGGTAGAAATATCTCAGTTTTAAGACGAAGTCAAAACCATGATTCTATAAGGAAGCATAAATAAAGGTGTGTGAAAGCAAGCTTTTTCCACCTAATGCTGAAAATGTGCTGTTTATTTCAATAATGAATGTATTTTGATAAGTTGAGATGTTTAAGACTGCATTACTTGAAGATAAATCGAGCCAGACTATTAGGTGTATAGGGCAAGTTATCAATGATCTAATTCTCTGCCTTTCTTATCCTTCTTTCTTTCCACTGTGAAACAGAAAGTCAAATATTAGTGCAGCTAACTCTTGTATTACAGATGAAAAGGAAAACTTTAAATGTCCTGTTTCAATGAATTAATTGTCCTGTGAGGTGTATGGCAATCTTTTGTTTGCTTAAGAACATTACCATAAGGGCACAAAGGCTCACAGCCCCCTATCTGGACTGAAGGTTCATGTTAGAGCCAGGACATGGATGAAGTTCTTTCAGCACTAGTAGCAGTTGATTATTACCCAGTTAGCTATAAATCTAAATACTTGCTTTTATCTTCTTTCTTTCTGTAGACATTTTAAAACAGATCTGGTTTAAATATTTACTCATGGAAAAATGAGTTTGTGAATTGCTAGAGGCAAAGTTGAAAGGATTCTATAATGAACAAGTAAAGAGAGTATTAGAGGCCAGGAGAATAGCTATCACCTTTGTGTAAATCTTAAAGGGGACACAATGACTTATGTGTGTTTTTAGGATGTCAGAAAATTAAATACACAATGATATGGTTATATTTTAATTTGTTTAGTTCAGGTAAATAAACTGTAAAACCAATCCTATATATAGAGTCAGCATCTAAACATTGGATTAGAAGTGAAAGCATGTTTTTAAAATTACTTTTATTTATGTTCACTTTGTAAACTGAAGACATTTTTCTCAGCTGAGACTTTTTTTTTTTTTTTTTTCAACTGAATGACAGAAAAGGAGTACTTTGAACTGGGAACTAGCGTGAAAACCCAATCAATTAAACATGTAATTTCTGAATGGAAGATAGCATAGACTGTCCCAAAATGGTATCTGTTCAGCGGAGAAACAGTGCCGTAGATACGGTTCAATGATTCTTTATTCTTGGCACCAATTTAGGCTTGCATAGGTCTCTCTCCTATCTCCTTAGGCCAGTGTTACGCTGCCCCAGTGGTTATGCATAAACTGCTAATGAAACTCTTCGCTACGCTAAATTGTGAGTCTATCCATGATATAAAAAGAATTAAAATAACTACCTTCATAAGGTTATTTTTAAACCTGATGAATTTGTTAACCCCCTAAACACTTTTGGTGGCACAAGTGAAGGAGACGTGGGAAAGGCTGGGTTAAGGAGCAGAAGATTTTCCAAAGATACCATCAGCAAGCGTTATCTTTTCTGTTAGTCTGTCTTAGCAAATAAACAAAAAACAGTAGAAACCATACCCGTTATCTTTTTTTGGTCATAAGAAGATGACAGATTGACATTAAAGCAATAGAATTATTTTATCAGCTTGGTTATGTCAGCTAGTCCTACAAGTGGTTCCTGTTGTATTTTTCAATTCAAAATGGAGAACAGCATCAGAGTCACAGAATCACAGAATGTTAGGGATTGGAAGGGACCTCAAAGGATCATCTAGTCCGATCCCCCTGCCAGAGCACCAGAATCCTTTAAGAAAAACTGTGCCAGTCAAAACCAGAACACCTCTGGACAGGCTTTCTACTAAGCAGAAGAACCTGTGATGTTGAACTTTTTTAAGCTGTATTAAAAAAATATTTCCTAGTACTTCCACATTACTGTTCCTTTCTGGACTAATCTACAGCCAGTGGTAATCCCGTTATGTGGAAATTCAGTCTAGAATTTGACTGTCCAAATGGTTAAATTGGAATAAGTGACAAGAGTCAAGGAAGAGAGGAAACTAACACCTAGGCACCAAGAGCATTCTACAGCCAAAGCACCACCAAAGGAACAGCCTTGTCCTTTTTTTTTTTTTTTTAATTATCGGCAAAATGATTTTATTTTTATTTTTTTACACAGTAAAAACTTATTCTTCCTTCTCCAGGACTACTTCTACTTGTCTTCATGACATAAAGTGAGGCGCAAGGCAAGCTGGGAGGGGACAGGATGGGAACAGGATACCATTCTATGTGGTACTTGGGAAAGTAGCTTCTACATGTTCCAGGAAATAAACGCATTCTTTGCTTCAATGAAGCAGAAATGTTTTGTTAAATAAGTCACAGCAGTGGAAATATCTACAGTTTGATTGTAACATCATGTGCATTTGAGATAAACTTGCACTTGGGTCTGAAATTGCTACCTTTTTTTGCCATGAGTCATGTTTTGAGATATTATTTCAGTGATAGTGGTTTCAAATATAAAGAATATCTCGAACTAGGAAATAAACAGTTTTTACTAAGATGAGGAATAAAAGTATAGACTACGGCTTGTTGAGACAAAATACATACAGCAGATCATAATGAAAACATTACATTTTTATGTGAGGCATCCATATCTTACCTGCTTTAAATTTTGTTTCTTTAAGGAACTTCTACGACACTTTGAGGGCCTCCACTAAGATTGATCGCAAAGTTCTCTACAGTAGTTTTCTTCTGTAGAATATTTTTTTATTAGTTTGTTGCCATAAGTTTACAGAATTGTTTTTCTGAGAATTAAATCTAAGTGTCCTAAACTGCAGCTGAGTCTCACTCTTTAAATCTACGAGGTATGTTGCTTCACTAATGAAAGGTGCTATTTAAAATTTGATAGTATTTCCGTCTTCCTAGCGTTAAAAGTAGCTAGTGTAGGAAAAGTAAGATTTAGTATAAATCTACTTATTTACATTTATAAGATTAGGAACTGGGATTTTGTAAACTTTCGTGTGAGTGTAATGGGTATTTTGGGATATGCAAGGACTGTACTTCAGAACAAAGAAGATCAAAAGCTAGAAATTACAGTCTGCAGGGGAATATTGTGGAGTGACAAAATACATGATTAAAAGTAAGGGGGGGCCTGGAAGCTTGTTGGCTACATATGTATTCTGTAAAATTCTTTCACTAGTGGTAAAAGAGAAAAATTCCCACTGTCTCAGCTTTGCTGGAGTTTTTTTTACTTGATTTTATTAAACACAAATATAGTATTTTAACTTAAGAGTAATTTTTGGATAGCACTCAATTCAACATTGGTCCCTTTGTTTACAGAGTAGAATTTTAATGTACTTGTATCATTTTCTTCTTTCTGTTTACATAATTTTGTGTTTTGAAAGCTGTCAGACTCCAGATGATGTTTTCCCAGCTATTAAGTTTTTCTGTAACTTTTATTTTGTTGCTTTCTACGGTAAACTTTGTATGACTAATGCAAAGCAGCCTTTGAAGGTAGGCTGCTTGGGTGCGTGTGAGACAACAGGCAGCTGAAAGTATGTAAAAAGTGAAACCGTTCTTAATTATTTAGTTCTATTCCAACATATATGTCCATCTTATTTCAGTAGGTTTTCTGATTTGGGGTTACCTCACAGCATCTCTCATAATCTTGTTTGCTGTGTTGGACACTCTGATAGAAAGCAGCTGGAATATTGTATAAACTTTTCACAAAAATCCTAAGGAGTGACAGCTAATTTAAGTACAGCTAATATCATCACTAGCTTATAAATATCAGTACTGTTTTATTACAGAGACATTAGCTTTCCATTATCTCATAACTGAAATGTACACTTCGGTAAAAATGTAATAAGTCAGTCTGATATTTTCCACATGTGACCTGATGGTAGAGTAACTTATCTTCAGGAAGTCTGAAACAAATTTGACTAGGTGTTTCCAAGAGATGAGGATTGCTATTCTTGTCTTATAAAGTTTTATTACAATTTTGTTTCTTTCACTCATTACAGATCAAAGAGAGCTAACCTAGGAAACTTAAATGTTTTCAGTTCCTTGTCCATGATAATTGTTGTGCTTCTGACTCGTTGGGGAAAGATTCATGTATGACTTAGAAAAGGAAGAAAAGGAGCTGTTTCTGAATTTGCTTTGCATACTGGGCTCCTTTCCTAAAACACTATGTTGCAAACAAAGAGGGGACAGATTTTTCCTTCTTTTAATAACAGAGATGTTACCACTAAAATTAGTTGTAATAGTTTGGAAACATTAGTCAATGGGGAGGAAATCTAGATTCATTGCATAGTTTAATCATTTTCCAAAACTTTCTCCTTGCCTAGCTCAGAGAGTAGCCTTTTTTATATACACATTCCCAACTTACTTTCACTAACTCCTATTGTCTGTACCTCTCATTTCTGTGCCTGTATCTATAGGAGTACTTCATTATGTAGCTTATTATCACTAAATATGTATCATAGTTAGTAGGCAGAACTGGTTGGAACTGTTTCCCTCATTTCTATGCACCATCCTCTCTATTCCTAAAAAAAAAAAAGCAGCACAGAGTGCACCAAAACACAGTTGTGGGGGAGGGGGGGGGGAAAGCAACAGATTTTTCATAGGGGAAAGTTTAGCTTAAAAAATGTTGAAATTACTTTGCAAGCAGGTGCTACTCCCAAACCCAACAGAACTTCTATGTCATCAGCCAGATGCTTTACCAAGAAATCAAAATTTGGAAGCGAAATCTGTTAGGGCTTCCAGTGAGTCTGAACTGTTAGACTTTTATCCACTTTCCATGCAGTTAATTTTTTACTGCAGAAAATTTCTTTTATCAGAAGGATTTCTGATCGTGTGTAATATAGCTTAGTGCTGCAAAACTGTGGTTGTGAGGGCTGTTCTAATGAACTGATTCACTTACTAGTAACTTCTGTAGAACAGAAGTACCCGGTATTGCATGTCTGCTCTGTTATGAAAGATTTATCATTTGATTCTATAGTAAAAGGATAGTAACCTGAACAACTTCAGCAACTCTAATGTTTGAAATTTCCTGGTCTTCATTGGAGCTCTTAAAAGGACATCAAGCAGGGTCACTGATTTTATGCCCGCTACCTCAAATCTAAGTTAGATTTCTTTGCATGCTGAAATTTTATTTCACAAAGTTAGTTTCAAGTAACCCAGTTTAAGCTACAAACTAGGCTAGCAGTGAATGCTTTAGAAATATGCTTCATATAGGCAGCATTAGCCTTGTCAAGTATTTGGAAGTACTTAAGGCTTAAATATCCAAATGGGCCCAGGATCCTGACTCCAAAATTGTGTCACCAACTGTCCTGCTTGACAGCTACCTAACTGTGCAAATACTTAAAAGCCCAAGGGACCTACAACCATTCATAGACTGTGGTCTCCAGTAGTATTCCACTGATTCTGGATCCATGTAGCTTGAACACATTGCAGCGTTAGATAAGGCCAAAAGGATTGTGGTTCATCTGCTTTCCCCCGACTGCCATGGACAGAAGTACACGTGCATGGACTGAGCAGGATACTGTCAATAGGTGCCTAATTGGAGAATATAGACCCCATCCTCTATCACAATCAGTCAAAGAGGTAATGGAATTGGAATTTAAGGAGGCACCTACAACGTTCTCTGTACTCTTCAGTGGTCATCCCAAAACTTTTGCAACATTGAGCAGCTATGTGCCCAACTGGCCCTGAAACCATCAGGATCTACAAGCTAATCAGTCTATCACCCATCTCTGGACAATCTGTTGTTGTTGTTGACAATACCTAACTCAGGAGAGCTGGTTGGGACATTGGCTGGGAATCTTTTTCTTGATAACTTCTTTGAGTCCAGAATTCTTTCCTTATTTTGTAGACTAACTGTGTGTTGGCTTCTTGTTCTTACTCTTTGATTCTTACATCACAAGTAGGTTCCCATCACAGGTAGGTTCCCAGTCTTGTGTGTGCAGCCTAGATGGTACAGTGCTTAGCACTGCAGAACCTGTGCCTATTTGTGATCCTGGTTTCATGCCTTATCAAATCACTAAGTCTGAATACAGCTTGATTTTTCTAAGATATCTTCTTAAGATAATGACATCGTTTGTACAATTTTCCCATTCTGACTGCAACTATAAGCAATGGTTAAATATTAAATTTCAATTTAATACTCATAGCTTTCCAGATAGAGGGAAGAAGCATATCTTTGCTGTTTGGATATGCTGATGAAAGTATGCTAATAAGACTATTCTTTTATTGAATAGAAATTTGTTCAAATAGTTAAGAATTTGAGTTGTATTTTTACAGTAAAGCTTAAGCTTTAAATTAATGAATTTCCATTTAAATGATTATCTGACTAATCAACCAAATTTTCCTCCCTATTTCCTGCTTTATGTGTTTGTGTGAAGTACAAGTGACTTGGTCAGACTCTATTTCAATTATTCTACTCTTTAATCTCAAATAACGGGCAGTCCTCTGTTTTGCTTCTCACTACCTTTGCGTTACTAGATGTGTTGAGACTGACCAGCAAATCTTAGAGGAGGTCTGCTGATAACATCCAATAGAAATTAAAAAAGCTGAATACGGCTCTGTATAGGCTCTGCAAAGTTTAGTAAAAATCAATGCATATCAAAAAAAAGAAGAAAAACATAAACAGACAAAAAGTTTACCTCTCATCTTTTTTTTTTTCCTTCTCTCACTCCATAAATAATATGATCCACAGGAAGGAAAGTATGCCACAGTGTTCCAGAAACTGGTTAATGACTAATGAGATGAAACTTAATTGTAAATTCAAAAAATTGCAAATTGTTAATTATAAATTGAAATGGAGCATCAAGCATACATTCTAAAATATGATTTATTGAACTGAAAAATTTTAACACACTGCTTCATGCACTATAATGAGTAATCCTCTACATCAGGGAAGGAATCTGCACAAAAGAATCATTAAAAGACATTTCTGCTGTATTAACTGGTATGGGTTTTGTACCTTTTCATTCAGAAAAGTGTTGTCTTTTTTTCTTTCTTTGATTGTAATTGTATTTGTACTTCTGTAATGAAAATATTTTCTGAGCAGCTGTAAAAACACAAAATATCCACAACATACAAATAAATATTTCTGGTGCATATGCAAGATGAAGGTATGGTTCACTAACATAGACTTTGCACTAGCAGAGCACAGTCAAACAAAATTTGGATTTAATCACAGAATCATAGAATGGTTAGGGCTGGAAGGGACTTTCAAAGGTCATCTAGTCCAACCCCCCTGCAAGGATCAGGGATATCTCCAACTAGATCAGGTTGCTCAGGGCCTTGTCCAACCTGGCCTTGAACGTCTGCAGGGATGGAGCATCCACCACCTCTCTGGGCAACCTGTTCCAGTGTTCTACAACTCTCATGGTAAAAAACTTTTTCCTAATATCCAACCTGAATCTACCTCCCTCTATTTTAAAACCATTACCCCTTGTCCTATCACAACTGGCCCTCCTGAACAGCCTCTCCCCATCTTTCTTGTAGGCCCCCTTGAGGTACTGGAAGACCGCTATAAGGTCACCCCGGAGCCTCCTCTTCTCCAGGCTGAACAGCCCCAACTCTTTCAGCCTGTCCTCATAGGAAAGGTGCTCTAGCCCTCTTATCATCTTCGTGGCCCTTCTCTGGACCCTCTCCAACTGGTCCATGTCATGCATATTTCTTGGTAGTATTTCCTTCCAGAGGCTCTACAGAAGGATGTGCTTTGAATCCTCTTTTTCTGTGTGTCATTTTTCAAGGAAATTGTTAAACCTTTCCTTTTAGTACATGTGGTTATTATAGTATGTGATTTTTCTTTTGGCAAAACATGGTTTGTTAGATTGATTTCACACGTTGCCATAATTAAGGCTATGTAAGATGGACTGGGAAACTTTCTTCTGGTTCAAAACATAGATAGAAAGTTCCACAGTGAAGAACATTTTTTTGTAGGCAAAGTCTGTCTGATTTAGGTGGTACTTAATGAAAGAAGAAAGCCCAAACTGATACACTGGCAGTGAAAACCATCCATCTTTCAGTAAATAAATAATATTGTAACCTCATTTTGTCCTGCAAAAGTAAAGATTAGGGTTTTTATGTGGGGCTGAAAATAATACTCTTTCCTTGCTTCAAGGGCAGTCATGTACATACATTCTATGCAAAATGCTGTTGGTGCTAGTAACTGATAAATAAGGAGGTAGAATACTCATTTTGTCTTAACATGCCAATTAAGACTTTTGTACTTTTTAAGGATTCACAGTTTACTGTCTCTCTGATGGCAGAGACTTATGAAGATCACAACTTCAGTTGCTAGCTGGCGGGTGAAGGAATGCTGTAGCTCTTCTAACAGAGCAAAAATATCAAACCAAAACAATGCTTTTTAGTTCTTTCCTGCTCTGACTTTGTGCAAGCTTGTGATGTAATGCAAGCTGGATGCTGCCATAAGGTTTCCTCTTCCAGAACTGGTAGGCTTGCAGCCCACCCTTATGCTGATTGACCCTCACAGACATTCCTGAGGCTATAAGAAGTCATTTCTTGCTGACACTCAAACTTTTCCTGTCATTCTACATCCCTATCATTTAAGTTCTAGATTTATCTGAATTGAGCTGAGTTGGGTTTGTTGACTGAACGCCTATCAGAGTGTTCGGTGGTTTTTCTTTATGTGGATCATTTCTTTAATATCTGCATCATTCTAGTGTCTGGATCTGTGAAAGAATTTTCCTTCCTAACAGTTTAGCATTCTGGGGAGGGAGACTCCTTTTACTTTCCTGGCTGCTGAAGGCCAGGTTTCTGAGAATAGAGAATTTGCGTTTGATTTTTTTTTTTTAACTATTACATGTTCAAAGCATGCTGAATGTTGCCAGTGGCCCATAGGCTTGACAGTTGTTATTTTTGGCTGCTAAAAACAATTTCAGAATTGTAAATTCAGGTGTAAATGCAAACTTCTTCAGATACATTTAGAAGATTAGAATTATATCTTCTTCAGTTTGGTTTCCTAACTGAACATAACACGCACAATACTGTTCTTATTTATTATCCTTTTTAAATCTTTTTGAGCCTGATGACTAATGCCTATCCATGCTGATGGTGTAACAGAGATCTCAGACAAGGAGTTCTCTGGTTTTATGAAAACAAGTGATCTAGTAGTGAATAAGGAGCTACATTAGCCTACTTATTGAGAAGATTGTAGCATAAGATTGTACCACATTCATGAACAGCAGTAAATCTACAGAAAGGAAAATAATGTAAAACAAATGGTAATTTCTGGACCTCTTGAAAGTGCTTATTTATTATGATGGGGAAGGGGACATGAAAATTTGATTACTAGAAGTTTGAAACTTTATATTGAAGTAGATGATTTTTTTTTTTAAATCTAGAAGATTACTATTAGCAGTCCCTACTTAGAAAGCTGTTACTTACATTAAATGATTTTCAGAGTGATCTTATGATGATGGAAATAATAAGATAAATTGGGAATGGAAATGTTGTTTTTCAACACTATTTGTTTATAATCCTTGAAAATTTAATATATAAAATGTTTGATCATAATCCAGTAAAGTTTTAAGCAGATGGTATAAAGTTGGGATGATATTTGAACCAAGCTGAATTGCACCGAAAGGCATTGGCTTTCTAGTTTCAGCATAAGAATTGCACTAGTTATTTATAATCCATTTTTATCTACTAAAACATGTATTAATGTATTTCGGAGAGAACACAGTATTTGAATGTAAATCTCTTTTAAAATGCATTCCTCATTAGTTGCTACAATATGATGGAAAATGTATAGCTTGAAATGAAAATGGAAACATCAGATTGTGATGTTAAAATAAATTGAACCAAATTTCATTTATTTCATGAATTTACCTGATAAGCTCATGCAGCCGTTAATAGGAGTTTACATAAGTGGTGCCCATCTACCATTCAGAAGGTTATATGGAATCAATACACGTTAACGTATAGGGCAGATTTTGTATCTTTGTTATAACTCACAGCTGGCAACCCTATCTGCTAATCTCAGTGAAAGCTTCAGTTTGAAATACAAAACCACTTTTGAACTTGCATATCCTTCCCCACAGATGTCTGGAGCCTTGGTGGTGTGTTTCTTTTATGATTCCTTTTAAATCAGGGAGTGAATTGTTGCATGAAAGAGTAGAGTTAGGGATTCTTTGCCTGACAATGCAATGAATCCTTAAATATCCATTTTAAGAGCATGTTTTATATGACAAAAGAAAGCTGAGAGTGACCAAAATAACTTAGTTTTGCATGGTTTTGTGTAGTAAAAATTCACTGTAGGGACCTCACTTCTTTAGTTTGTTAAAAAATTCCTTAGTGTATAGAATGAAGAAGTTTGTAATTGCAGTTTTCACTTCTAGTTTGTTCATCTAAAATACGAACAAGCAGTTTGCAAGCATATTTTGTTTTGTTTCTTGACACTGTTACGTACTGTTAGAAAATGAAATTCTCATCTTAACTGCAGAGTATGAGAATTTCAATATGTTTTTTCAAACCAGTTTACCATACTTTTGTTTCTAGTAGTAACTTGTGCAACCTTTCATCTTATGAGTCAATCCTATAATTAGTATCCTTCTTTGCCAGAGGCATACTGCATGTTTGTTTTAGGTACAGAATGTCTGCAAGAAATTTAACTTAATCATTACTTTTTAATGTAAGAGCTGGTTAGCTCAATTACACTAGATTAAAGTGAACTTGAAATTCCTGAGTTACAGAGAAGGGGCTAATCGTTGACCTGTACTGAATAAGTACTATTTCCTATGCTTTTTCTTCTTATATGTACTTACTAATGTGGCTAGCCCTTTAGCCCATCTTGCAGTGGCTATAAGTAATTATCTATTTGTTGCGTGGAGTGGGTTTGCAAAGTTCTTATTTAACTTGGCCATTAGGTTGATCAAAATTATTCCTGTTCTGCATACCTTGCAGTAAAGCTGCAAAACATTTTTTCAGTTAACTTTTACTTTATTGTGTTTTGAGGATGATTGGAAAAGATGAGTAGCAGTTACAACTTTGCAGTATTTTTTTTTAAGATTTTTTTAGACATTTTCTAATTACAAAGCATATGACTATTTTAAATATATGAATTTATTAACATGCTTTTATTCTATGTTTAGACTGCAAATATTAGTTTAAATTTATCTTATACAGTGACCCAGCTAGTTCTGGGAATGGCCGCATTAGCACCACTTCAGCAGCACGGAGTTTTGGTGTCTACAGTATAAATACATGCTGACTGCTATGACTTTTGGGTGCAGTCTCCAAGCTGTGACTGACATGCGAGTACAAAATACTACTAAACAAATGCACAATAGTGTGTTGGCTTTTTTTTAATTCTAATTTGTGCTAGAGGATGCTATTGGCTGTGTTGCTTGGCTACAAAATGCTTAGGCTGTATTTCTGTTAAATTTCTTGTTTAAAAAAAATATGGTAGAGAACAAGGAATCTATCTAGGCTGAAACTTTCCATTTTGCCAAGTCTCTATTAAGAAAATGATTGTCAAGCAAAAGAACACTGAAATATCTCTCCAGAGGACTGGAATTACCTGGAGGACTGGAATGTATTGGGAATAGGTTAAGATGCGATAATTTTGTAACAGGAGTTGTGCACTAAGGGCCTTAGCAGTAATGAGCTAAAATGGTTCGTTATGAGCTAAAACCTCATGAGCTGGAAACAACCTAATAGAAGAAAGACCTTATGTTCCTACTCATGACTTGTGTCCTTCCACTTGTTGTCCTCTCCTTTGCTTACCTTTAATTTTTTGGGTAATACGCCTCAGACTTTCTGGTTTGCATGTGCTAAAGCAGTGTGCTGCCAACCTGCTCATTTACAAAGATCATAGAGTGATCTGATGTGTTATTTTGGGCAGTGATGTGTGCCTTTGAGGTATAGGCTGTGACTGTTTCTTAAAAAGATTAGCTCTTTGTTACAGCTTTCTTAAATAAAGACTTGTGTCCACCAGTTTTAATAAAGTTTCGTTGAAGTCCAGTGATGTAATTGTATGTGCACACTACTGAATGTAACTTATAGCTACCGTATCTGCATGTGGAAATTTGGGGTGGAATTAATGCACCCTAATTTAGGCGTGTAGAAGTTAATGCTTAACACTGAAGTTGTCAGCCCAAACTCCCACTGATAATCAGTGGAGAGAACTGGATTCCTCAAGAGTTCAGGCAAGGCAGGTAAGGTAAGCTTCAATGACTAACACTAAGCAGTCTTTCAAGCCATTTCAGATGAATTACTTCTCTGGAGATTTGTATTTCTGCCTCTGTTTTATAAAGAGAGCCTAAGGTGAGTAGCTCTGACTTCATCTTTAGACTTCTGAAGTTAGTTTCATCTAGTTGCCAATATCAGATTGATGAAAACTAGAAATTCGACATTGAATTATTGTATCTGTCTTCCTAAAACCCAATCTTCCTTTCACCTTCTTTATAATTAATTTTAAGGAGGAAAATTGAGGTTTTGGAGTTTTTTAGTTTCTTTTTATTTTTTCAATCCTGCTAAACAAATAAATATATAAACTAAAAAATTAGTAAAAATACTTTTCTTACTCTTTGATAAAATATTTCTTATAAACCAAAGCTCCCATTCTAAGAAAACTTGCCAAAGTTAGAATGTGCCAGAATTGAGGCCTGCAACCATAATTAGATTCCTTTGTATATAGTCACTCTGATACAGATTTTTATTTACATTCTTGCCTATGTTATTTCCCACTGGGCCTTTGTTCATTTAAAGCACAGGATAGGCAAAACCTGTAATTCTGGCCTTATTTGCTACACGCTATTTTATATTCCATGCAGAATGCGGGTTACTAATTACCACTGGGCTTTTCTGTGGTTCTGCCACTGCAAAGCAGTTGTTACGAATTTTGCAGTTCATACTGACTTTTATCTTTACAGTGGAAGTGATGTAAAGTGTGTAGTGTCTGTTACACGGTTAATTCACTGAAACAGAGAAATTAAAGTCAAAACATGCAAAGGCATCCAAAACCCTGCGTAGGATGCCTCCTTCTTGGCTGTGGATATCTATAATGGCTACATCTGTACGTTGGTGTCCTTAGGCTCGCTCTGTATTCGGCAGAGAGAAGTGGTCAAGGGAGGTGTTTCAAACAAATCAGAATAATTGCACCCTAAAAGGGCCTTTCTCCTCCCCACCACTGTGTAGAGAAAGTTGAGGTGACTCCTGCAGAAGCAGATGTTTGCTTTGGTCAGATGAGTCCTACCAATAGAGCTTGACTTTTCAAAGATAACCTTTCAGATCACCTTCTGTATTCTATGACTAATTCCTATTGAATTCTGTTCAAGAGTGGAGATGTCACGTTTCAGATTAGGTAATAGAACAAAGCAAGGATCTTGTATGCAGCAGCCTTTTGTTCCGTATGACTTGACTTTATCCTCAAAGCTTTAAGCGGTGAATTAAAAACTGCTTTTTATAAGCTATTATTATTTCTGACTTCAAAGCTACAGCTTTTTCATCCGTACTGTAGTTTTTATGTGCATGCTTACTATTGCACAGTAGGTAACTTTCCTGGCAGTAAATCGTGACGTTTACTTTGATACTTGCAGTTATACAATAAGCTGGTGATAAATGTCTAGTTTCTAAGAGCGTTAAGGCTATATGTTATAAAATTATGAACATTTATATTTCGTCTCATGTATTTCAGATTACTTACCCCAAAAAAAGTATTTTTAAAAGATGCTGAGGTTGCAAAGTTGAAAATTAAAAAGTTAGAAAATACGAGTAGGGTTGGTTATGCAACTCTTAACTTCCACCTTAATTCAGAATCATAATTCAACCCAGTTGTGTGTATTATGAAACAGTCTTAATTACATAAACACACTCTGTGTTTTCCACAGTACAGACATATTTTCCCCTCAATCTGTGGAAATGGCTAGCAGTTATGTTTTTAAAAACAAAAAAACAACCCGCACCCCACTCCCCCCAAAAAAAGAAACAACCACCCTACATTCAGAAGTAGTTGCTGTGCCTGGAGAATTTAACCTAAATTAGTGATACTTTAACATAATTATAAATAGGAAAAAAAATAAGTGGTGGGCAAGCCTGAGAATGGTTTATTTAATTTTGTTGCATTCCACAAATATATTTTTATATGGCTGTTGACTGCATGAAAAGGGGTCCTTACTGCTTCTGCTGAAGCTTTGCACCTTGGCAAATTCAACTGGAAAGGTGAAATAAGCTTTTACCCAGCTCAGCTTATAGCTTCATGGCTAAAACAACCTGCTTGGAGGTGGCAGAGGAGGCAACTGAACCTCCATCTTATGCTTCTTGGCAAAGAACTCTTAAGCTTTTACAGAAGGCAGAAACTTCATCATTGTCTCTTTCAAGAGTTGTACCTGAAAGGTGTTATCAGCCATGCTCATGATTTCCTCCCCCTCAGCTTAATTTTAAAAGAAGATCATAGATTTTTGCTCTCAGGAAAGTTTTAAAAGACAATAGAAGTTCCTCTCTGCCACTCTGAGTAATTTATGGGAAGAACAAAGTTTAGTATCCTTCTCCAGGTTTCTACATCTATAGACTGAGGATGGTGACTTAGGCACTGTGTTACTCAGTGTGACAGCTGTTTCAGATTCTATTCTATGTTTAACTTTTTCTTTGCACTGCATAGAAGTATGTGATGTAATACAGGCCTCTAGTTTCCTGGATAGAGACCTTGGATTTAAAAATCACAGCTTTTAAGATTTAACTTTTACATACTTAAGACCTGTGCCAAAAGATCAAGTCCTTT
The DNA here is from genome assembly GCF_009769465.1 of Tauraco erythrolophus. Lineage (NCBI taxonomy): Eukaryota > Metazoa > Chordata > Aves > Musophagiformes > Musophagidae > Tauraco > Tauraco erythrolophus. Next base: position 115,245,498 of record NC_141465.1, on the reverse strand, counting down.
GTCAGCCTTCAAAATGGATACCAAAATATAGTGCCATCAATTTTATATTTGCATTCATTTTTAGATTATTCAGAAGGTTGTCTGAAAGCTGTGGGACTTCTGTATTTTATTACTCATATATTCTCTCAATTCAGAAATAACCTTTTTAAAATTTAATGTAATAAATTCTTCCAGCATTGAATGCACATGCACACACATATTTACAGATCTCTTTCAGTACTGATATTTTATTAGTTACATCTTCGAGGCAGGCTCTTTCCACATGGAATTTCTAATAGCTAGAAGAATTTCATTAGCATTCATGGGTTTTTGACATTCAGTCACAAAAATTATTAGTACATTACAGACATCTTAAAGAGTGGAGATGTCTCTAACAATCAGGATTTCGTTTTCCTTATCCAGTTATTTCATATGTTAATTGTAGCCCAGGAAGCAACACGGGAAGAGTGCTAAAATTTTATTTATTTTTTTTTATTGCTGCTGGAACATCTAGCTCTCTGGTCTAGAGAGGTTATTTGGCCAATTCAAGAACTTCATTTTTAAGCAAAATAAGCAATTGATCCCACAATTAATTTGATATTCAAATATAGTAGGTCTTGTAATATATCACTTGTTTATATTTTTTCTTTGTGTGAATACACAATCCTTAAAGCTATAAAAACATTGGGACTGAAAAGTATCACAATATACCCTGTGATTCTGATGACAAAACAGGTATCCAGTCTGCAGAGAGAAGTGAAGTAGCTGAGTACTATTATCTTTACAAATAATTTTAAAAGCAAGGAAAAAACCTAGCTCTTGAAAATGTACTGCGTAGACTATTAGTGATGTTTATCAAAGTTTGTATTAACAAATCTGAGATACAGGCTTGCAATCGTCATGCAAGCTTTTGCTCTACTGCCTGGCTTTTACCACAGCTGAACCAGGATGAAGAGAGAAGTCATTGGGGTAGAGGGTGAAGTGTTAGAAATTACTTACTGAATCAGAGGGACACAAGAACTCTCTTATGACTGATTTACAAGTCACTTCTTGGTTCACTGAGATTTATACAAACATATATATATAGTACTGTATTAACTTCAGTGATTGGGGGTGTACACAGCCATTGCACTTGAAATACACACAGTGTGCTAGCAGCACGTAGCTGGAAGAGCATGTATGTGCCCTGCCCAGGTGAGGGCATGAAGTGCCATAGCTACTCTACCAGCCCTCAGTCCTGCCTGTCTGGTCATGGTTACGGGATGGAGCTTTCCACATTGTCATGTTTCAATCCATGCTGAAAACCAATCCATGCATCAATCTATAAACTCATCACACAGCAACTATGGGATCTTGCTTGAACCTCATAGAACAGATCTGTAACCAGTATGCACGGGATTCACAATGTTCAATTACACTTTCGATTAATGAAAGTGGGTTACTCTCTGTTTGCTAAAGAAACAACCTTCAGACATGCTTATTCTTATATTTACATACATGCCATTGTAATTTAACTAGTGAGTATATAATTAGATTCTAAAGGGTGTATGGCTTTCCTCTCGTAGCAAACAGGTAACGGTGGTAGTTACCCACTTGAAAATGGTGTGTGTTTAGGCAATACAAAATCTGCTGCTGCTTATGTGGGTAATGCCTTGTGTAAGCGTTTCGGAACTGAGTGATAGTGTGTATACAGGCAGTAACTGCCATAAACAGACTTAATGGATTCAAACACTGTGACAGGTTGTTTTTATTCTGTAACTGGGTAATCCTAAAGATTAAATGGGATGGCACATACAGAATACAGAACAGATACTTTCTACATTCATCTTCTGTTGAAAAAACAAAGCAACTTTCATAGCCCGAGTGGGATGGATGCATAGTATTTTTAAATGGCTAGATGGTTCTCAAAGGTGAAAGTTTTGTGTATGAAACAATGTTACTTTTGTGCCCATATATCAGTTCAATTTAGATGACCATGGTAGTACCAAGTATTAGCATCTCGTAATTACTCGAAGAAAAACATGTTACAGAGGTTGACTATGCCTTACAGACATAGTGGTATGTATCCAGCACTGTGGCCTTCATATATATTTTAAATTCACATACACAGTGTAATTGTTCCACCATTTTGAACATTAAAGGCTGTCAGCACTTGGAGTTTGTAAAATACACAGTGCAAGAGAAATGGTCTTGGAAATGAATAAATCAAATTCCAAAGCTTTTAATTTATAAGCACAGGATTTCCAAACAATGGATAAATACTTGAATAGTCATTTTCTCCCCTAGGGCTTTTTGGTACATTTATTAAAAAAATAACAAAACCAGCAAAATAAAACAAAAAAATTGCAGGGCACTAACTTGGAAACTAAATGCTTTAAAGTCAGCACTTGGAGTACATTTGAAAGATGTGGTTTGACATGATGAACTCTTGGATGTAGGCCATGCACGCAAATGGCTGTCCTTTTACAGATGCTGGGAGGCTCTCTCTCTCTCTCCAGTGTTTACCACAGTCTCCAACAGCAATGTTTAATAAAGTTTCTTACTTCCTACTTGAAAGAACAGGAGAAGGGAGGCAATCTGCTGCTTTGTAAAGACTCAGAAATATACTCAGGACAACTTACTTTCTGTTGATGTAAATGCTCAATAGTATATATTACACGTGTATTTTTACATATATATACACATATATAATACATGTAGTATCTGAATTATATATATGCACATCATGTTTATACATAATAGATTCTTTTGCTTCTTGGGGACTAGGTAGAACTACTGCCTTTTTACTTTTAGATGAACATAAACATCTTTTAAACTTTTTTCAAAATGAAGGACTTTCAAGATACATTGCTTTATGTTTTCCATGGATCAAGAGCACACATACAGATAGCCACTGGAGTTCAGCTGACAGGCAGTAACTTGTTAAATTATCGTAACTTGAGGGTATGTCTGAGCCCTTAATTCTTGCAAAATTAAGGATGATACCACTGACTTGGGTGAACTGATGTAAAGGTAATGAGCAAATACTTTTTACAATAGGCAAATGTTCCTTTCCTCTCTTTTGACCAGAAATACCCATATTCCAGCAATTAACACAATTTTAATTTACTTTTATTTTCAATCCTGATGGTAAAAAATGGCACTCTGTCCAATGTTACCATGTTATCGCTACCTAAGCGGAGTTTTGATTAGCTTCATTTTATTCAGTAAATCCTCTTAGGGTTAGCATTGACTTGCCATGGAAAGAAAGAAAACCCAAACATAATATTCCACATTTTATCCTCCTCAACTTTGATAACTATTATATTATTATATTATATATTATATTTATATGATTTATATTTGATGTATTTATATTGATTTGTATAATATTGTATTATTTATTATATTATTAATTATATATTGTGATTAATAATGTATCCATGGAAGAACCATAAAATGTTGCAAGTTCTGTTTTCACATGGTTTATCCACCACAGAAAGCTTTCTTTTAGGCATGCTGATTCCAGTAGTGACTGTAACTAGTCATAGTTCTGAAAAAAACATCTGAGAAAAAAACCCATGAAATAAGCGCTAAAGGAAGTCTTTTTACGTTTTGTCCTGTCTCTGGTTGTTTGGTATAATGGGTCAAAACTTCAACTGTTCTGTTTATTGGCAGAAGTTATAGTTGTACAACTGGGACTCATATGTTCCGTATTAGCTGAGTTACTCCTGTTTAGCTATCTTGGATTAACAGAAACTTACTTGCTTTTAAGAACCACACCTTTGCATATATTGACATTACAATGTACTATTGGTTAATTAAAGGAAGAATGTCTATTAGGCTTACTGCTCAAAATTATGCAGGAGACAGCTTGGTATTTTGGGTAATTCTTCCTTAGTGCTAGCACATTTCCAGAATATATTGGAACTAAGACTTAGGAAAGAAATCTATTTCTTAAATAAAATGTATTGTTTGTTTTATTTTTACTGTGCATAATATGCACATGCTTTCCAGAGTCGTAAAACAGTGTGCACGTCCTCCCTCCTTCCTTAATGTATCACGTCCAATTCACGAAGTGTTTAATTACGTATTTAAATTTAATCATGTCATCATTTAATAGATATAAGTGCAAGTTTAAGGTTTAAAATGCACCTCCTTGCGTTACTGAAATGGGACCATTAAGTCTGTGAGCCTGAAAAGAAAGAGAGAGTTTATGAAAATGCGTACACATCTGAGTAACACTGAAAGCAGAGTTCAGCAATGCCCAACGGGCCACTTCTACAATAGCAAACCACTTCTGAAATGTTGGTCTCTGCAGGGGAGATCACTATCATTATAATTAGAGCTACAATACAATGGACTGCTCACAGTAGCTATTCCAAAAAGTTCTTTGAAGGTGGAGATGAGTGCTAGGCATTCTCAGGAACAGAAAATTGCTTTCTCAAGTTAAAAAAGAAATAAATAAACCCCAACAATATAAAATACATCTTAAATACCTAGACAGCTAAAATAAATTTAAACTTTTGCTATCCCTATTTAAAAGAAAATTGCTGATTTTCCAGTTTGGATATTGCTGATGGGCACTCAAGAAATATATCTCATTCATAATTTCCCAGCATATGTAATATGTAATTACACTTGCAAATAGATATATTTGGTGGGCAAATGAAGAGATACAAAATATAGAAGCTCGACCTCCAGTGCTCCTGTTCTATTTTTCCTTTCAAAGTTCTATTTTTCTTTTCAAAATTAACAATTATTTTTTCTACTAATTATGAAAGCCTAATTTCTAAGAACTGTTTAGTGCTTTTAGGTAGGTACATTGATATAAGTAGGTATATTGATATGAAAAATATTTGAAGACGTTCTGATCAGTTTTTTTTTTTATTGTCTTGCGTTTAAATACTTGTCCAGGCTGTCTTTAACCTTCTAAAGACTAGATCAGGCAGTTGACTAAAATTGAAAACCTAATACCAAGCACAGTCCTTGCTTTTCAAGCTAAAGCCAGCACATCTTGCTGTATACAAATAGCGCTTTTATATATATGTGTGTGTGTGTGTATATATATATATAGTTTTACTGCTTCTCACAGAATTATATCCTGGAACTTTACATACCATGCAGAAATTTCTGCAGCCTGTTAAAACTATAAACTTAAAACTACAGCTGCAAGAATCCTAGAAACTAAGTGAAGAGTTTTCTCTGTGGAAGATTGCAGTGCTCCTGCTAAGAGCATTCAAGTTATGACAAAAAGATTATGACACTGGTTGCTTTTTCTTTCAAATAACAATGGAGGTCTGGAAAAGAGGTCATAGAACTTGGCTCTGTGAGCAATAGGAATTATAGAAGAACATTAAGAGAAGGACAGGTAATAATTATTTAAGAGGAAAAGTACCTGAGACCCTGAATTGGAATTTTATTTTGTTATCTGTAACACAAATAATAGATAGACTATCTGGTATGATAATGAAAGTGATAACATTTCGGTACAAGGACAGAGTTCAAAATGTATTTCTGGTTCATATAGGAGACTTCAGCCTCTTTATTGACTTGAATTTTGAGTTCTGCTGTATTTTAATCACTCATATTCACAGAATGGTTGAGGTAGGAGGGGACCTCTGGAGATCATGTGGTTCAACCCCTCTGCTCAAAGAAGAGTCACTTAGAGCTGGTTGCCCAGGACCGTGGACAGATGGCTTCTAAGCACCTTCAAGGAGGGAGACTTCACAACCACTCTGGTCAATCTGTGCCAGTGCTCAGTCACCCTCACAGTTAAAAAAGTGTTTCCTGATGTTCAGAGGGAACCTCCTGTGTTTCAGTTTGTGCCTATTGCCTCTGGTCCTCTGAGAAGAGCCTGGCTCTGTCCTCTTTGCAACCTCCTTTCAATGATTTACACACATTGATGAGATTCCCCTGAGCCACCGTCTCTCTAGGCTGAGCACTCCCAGCTCTTGCAACCTTTCATCATAGGAGAGAGGCTTCAGTTCCTCAATCATTTTTGTAGCCCTTTGTTGGACTGTCTCCAGAAGCTCCACTCTGTTCAATCTGGCAAGTTAAAGGATATAAAAAAGATCTGCCTTAGATTTGCTCTTCACACTTTCGATGTGACAGTGGAACACGACAGTACGAATCGAAGGTGAAGAGAAATATTTGAGCAGATGGAAATGCAGTAACGCTTGTTTCTCTTCACGTTGAAATCAGGAAATTAACTAAACATTCTTTCTTCTGAATTGTAGCCATGATCTGACCTCTCTACTTTTTTATATTCCCCCACTTAACGACAAATGCATTATACTCCAATCCACAGAAACTGTTTTTATTTAATATGTTGGGTGTATTTTTTTAAATTTTGGATTCTTTATTTCCTAGAAGTTAATATTTTCTTTGGTCTTAAGTGGTCTGAAGAATTAGAATTGGATGGAATTAATTTGATTTTCAAAATACCTAGTTTTTTGACAATCTGGCCATTATAACAGAGCAATATGGTCTTGTAAATGCTTTGGTGCCCACGTTTGATGTGTGTAGAGAAAATACCATAATTATTTCAGAAAATTATTCCTGAGTAATACAATTCCATTGATTGCACTAACTAAGCTAGTAAATAAGTTCTCTCCTGCTATTATTATATTGAAGTTAAGATATCAAACAATTGTATGTATGTACAATTTGATTAGTGATTTTAATATACTCTGACAGCCATTTATCTCCCAATTTAAACATATGACTGCATGGACCATTTATTAGGAAATTATAGTATTTAGATTTTAACCAAAGATTTTCTGGGGTAAATAGGCACATTTAACTTATTTTTATAAGTTAATAAAATATGGTTTGTGGTTTTTTAAAAATTTGCTGTCAGAGAAATACTCAATGTTTTGTTCCTTTTTCTCATTAAGTACTATTCAATCAATATGTACTTCAAAGTAGATTGAAATAGATGAGCTATCAAAATTCATAAGTTGTTAAAAATAATTTAATTTTAAAAGACTATTTGTAATTTAAAATAGTTTCAATAGTTGTAGTTAAAGTTTTGATACTTTTAAAAATCTTTTTCACTTTCCACCTAAAAGTAACAATGTTTCTCAAAGGTAGAAACGTTGCTGAAGTCTTTACCAATATGGATATAAAGTCAATCTGTTGAATTTTTATTAGAGATATTATCTGTATTAAAAAACTACCACTGAACAAAAAAAGTTACCACAGTTGAAATCCTAGGTCTGATCCCGGAAACGACCATGGTGTCAGGACATACGCAACCAAGCAAAATGGTACCTTTGACAGGGTTTGAACTTCTGTGGATGTCTCGGTTCTCAGAAAGTTTCCTTATTCGGGGAAGTTCATCATGTATTTGTGACTCCCTCTAGTGGATAGCTTTCTCAACTATGCACCAGGAAATGTTCTCCATATGAAAGTCATCCAACATTAAAAATTGAGAAGTCTTTGTATTCATGGTGAAGATCCGATCCCATTCTCATGGACAGTCAGAATGTGTTTGTGTGCATCTCCACTCATTATCACTCATTTTGCAATATATGTTTTTCAAGATTTTTTTTCATAATGTTGATAATCGTTTCTGTTTATATGTGCGACTAATGTTTATACATTAGCAGATGGAACGTCCTTTTTTTGCTGTGCTACAAACTTCTTCTATTTCCCAGACTTCCATTTACATTACTATATTCCTGAAATGCTTAGAGTTGATCTTAATTATTATTTAATTATATTTCAGGTACCACCAAAGTAAATCTTGTGAAGATCCCTTCAACTGCTTCCAGTCCTCGAGACACTGCTCTAGCAGCTGTTATCTGCAGCGCACTTGCGACAGTGCTCTTAGCTCTTCTTATTCTTTGTGTTATCTATTGTAAGAGACAGTTTATGGAGAAGAAACCGAGCTGTGAGTTTCCGGTTATTACTATTTCTTTGTAATGTTTATATACTGGTATTAATTTGGCAGATCTCTCTGTACGTAAAGTAATGAAATGTCTGCAGCATTCAAGCAAGTTTAGCATTGAGATGAACAAGCTAGCAGAAGCCCAGGACTCCATACAAGTTTACCAGTACACTGTAGATGTTCCAGCTTCTACTGAGAAAAGGCTGTGCAGATGTCCAGAAATAGTCCAATTGCATTAATTCTGTGCCATACTCTGTTAGATGCTGCACAGATATATTTGGACTATTCGTGATCCAAGCTGGGATGTCATCATAGGGTTGCAATGCCAATGTGGAAATACCAGCTTGGATGATTTGTGCATCACATGCTATTGTGAAACACAAATTTGTTCATCAAGATAATGAATGTGGCCAGTGTAGATAGTAGATTTGTCATTAACAATTTTGGTTTTATGGGCATATTCAACATTAATTAAATGCCTAAGCCAGTTAGATTTGTAAATTTAAAAAAAAAAATCCATAACAGATCATCAATTTAATTGTTTGTTTATAATAAACATTTTTCTGCCTCTTAAATTAAGAAAGAGAAAAGTCAGAAGCACTCTAGTCCCCATTTATGATTTTAAAAAACTTTTATTAAAATATGTTTGTAGCATCTAATGAACCCTGGATATCAAACAAGAGTAATACCTAGGAAGAATTGGTGTTATCAGTGCTTACAGCAAAGGCAAAAATAAAAAGATCGAGAAAGTAAGAATTGTTCCTAACCTAGAAGATGCTTTACAATGTAAGTTCTGAGAAATTCAGACATAGTATCTTCAAACTTCAGTTAGTGAAGTTTAGTAACATGTTTGCCTTGGCCCACAATTATACAGATTAAAGGAAGTCTGCTGTTAATATAAAGCTCTTCAAGATAACATAAACAAAATCCCAGTGGCTGAAAGCTGAATGTGGAAAATTTCAGATGGGAATCACTGAGAATCGTTGAACACTGAGAAAATGTAACAGTGAATAACATATACTCTCAAATCATCAAAATAAGAGCAGATGTCTTCCTAGAAGAGGCTATAGTTGAACCAGCTGTTCTAGGGTTTGTTGCAAAATCTGTGGTTTGCGTTACATGAAACCATATGATCATTGTGGATCTTTCAGTTAGAAATGTCTGGAAATCCTGTATAGTATGACATTTAAGCATTCTATGTAGATAGGAGGCTCTGAACAGGAAAAAACTTATCTTTAGTAATATATATTCTTATTCATTTTCTCCAAAGGGTCTCTAAGATCACAGGACATTCACTACAATGGCTCTGAATTGTCATGTTTTGATAGACCACGGCTAAATGAATATGACCACAGGACATGCTGCCAGTGCCAGAGAAGCACATCACAGACATGTGGTATGTTATCTCTACTAAAGGTGACTTTATGATATGATGGACATTCATCTCACATTTATCTAACACTTCAGTCGTGACATTTAACTTTACAGAGCTAACATTGTCAAACTACCCTTTGTGCTAGGCTAATTTCTCAATAACCAGATAGAATTTCTAAGTAGCTATTTGGTTATGATTTTTTTCCTGTTTCCATTCCAATGACCCTTCACTTAAAAAAAAAAAAAAAAAAGCAAGCTTTAAATGTCTTATCGTGTTTCTTTCTGATAAAAATAGCACTGCATCTGGCTTTGAGACTAAAATTAGCGTGAAGGATTTACCAAACAGTATCTAAGAACGTGATATGAACACTAACGGACATTAACAACCTGAGCAATTCAAATCATTGAGATTTTGTGAAGTCGTATCAGAACAGATGCATTTATGACTTTAACAAATACCTAATTTAACACAAGAGCACAGGCTTAAATATCATCCTAATACATTAACTCAGAATGTGGTACTTCCTCTCACACATATCTAATTGAAAAGCAAATTAATTTAAACAGCAGATGCTCATGACTGGTATCTATCTTGCTCCTGGAGGGAGGACTCGGCTTTTAGAAGTAATTCGAATTTAAAGTAATAAATTAAAGAATCCATTTTTTCCAAAAAGAAGTCTCTTTCCCGGATCCATATATTATAATGTAACTGGCAAACTAATACTCAAGTTTGAAAGAGTACAGAGTCTAAGTTTATACAGAGCTTTAACACTTTTAACATTATTAAATTAATTTTCATTCCTTAGGACCAGTTCACTTGATTCCATCACTGTGCTGTGATGAAACCTGTAGCATGGAGCACAGCAGCCACAGTTGTGCTTTCCACTCACAGACTACGCTTAATGAAAGGTAACTTAGTTTTTTTAATGTCTATTAAACATTAAATATTTTTAATGCAGTCAAATCAATATTTATACAGATCCAATAGCTGTTTGGAATGGAATGAGGGATTTTTATGAACTGTAGCCATATCCTCCCATTCTGTGCAAAACCAGGTTTATGGTAAAAAATCTATTTTAAGTATTATTTAATAAACGCTGACTTCAATTTCTCTGAAGAAGTAGTGACTGACTTCTCTTGCAAGCAGATAGTCTTCCTCTTGGTACGTTAGAGGCTACAGTGACCCCCTCTTCTGCTATGGGTTAGCAAGATGCTGCATAAACCTGTGAATCTGGGGGGATTAAGGTACAGTTTAGAACTGTCATGAAGATTTTCTTTTTTTAGAAACTCTTAATGACTGTGAGATTTGAAATATCTAGTATTTCTGAATTTCTACCAGATTTTAACCATTATTTTCTCCTGATCAGCTGAATAAAAATACAGTAGTAGATCAGTTATTTCTACAGCAGTGCCATGAGCTAAATATATAAAATTTATGGTGTCATTCAGAGTTTCCTGGTTACAGATTTCAACACAGGATGTATTTATTTCTTTTAGCTAGAATCTTTTTCCATACAGGGTTTAAATTGGTCTCCAGCTGTTTTGTTCTTATGGCCAAATGTAACTAAAAATGTAGAGGCATCTTCTTCGTAGGTATTGCTTATGCAAGGTGACTTAGTGACCTAAGCGCAAGGTACGAAATACCTAAATTTTCTATAACAACTCATTTAAATACCGGCAAGCTTCAGTCATCCTTTTATACCACCAAGACTGACAAATTGAGAGTTGTGTACTTTGTGAGGCATTTTTGGTTAAGGCTTTAAAAATAAATGTTATATCCATGCTATATCGACATCAAAGATCCCGTGGTTCCTTCCAGTAGAAATGGAGTTTTCCGATTTCCTTTGCCAAAATAATGTGTTTCCTTCAATTGTGGTGCAATGTCCTGACTTTTGGCCTCATCTATGAGAATGCTTTGTGTGTATATCAAAGCTATTAAAGCATCATGTTTTGGAAACAAGTAAGGCTGCTTAGAGTCTATTACAGGCAATGTTAATGTGGAGTGAGTTGTGTCACGTAAACTATTACTGTATATCAGACTTAATATAGCCTCTACAGTTTTATAAATCTGTAGGCAATTTTTGGAAATATAACGTATTAGTGTATCTTTTTGAGTTTGTTAATACTTATTTTGGTATGCTATAGTATGAAAACATTACTGGGCTTTCAACAGAGATAGGCGTTCATAGTGCGCTCAGACATGTCAGTGTCATCATGCACTTCAAATACACTTGAGGTAGATAATACGAGTTTCTACTTCCACTTTCTTCCCTTTTCCATAAAATAAAAATAATCCTTGTGAGAATTAAAAGTCATTGCCCTTCTTTAATATTATATCCTTTACACATGAAAGAGACTAGGAGAAAAACTTTTCACATTTCGAAGGCTGACAGCACAAACTGAAAAATGTAAAGTGAATGCATGTTCAATGTGAAATCATGCAGATAGAAGGAGTTTCAAGCAGTCTTGCTGTCTATTCCCTTCTCCCAGTCTGAATCCACTTCACTTCTTTTACTTCTGTTAGGTATTTGTCTAGCCTGGTTTATTTGGAAGAAAAAAAACCATAGTGTTGGAGATTCCACAGTCTTCCCAGGCATCTTTCTTGCTGCAGTTTAAGCCTATTATATCTTGTCTTAACACCCTCCTGTGCCATGCATTAAGAACAAATAAATTCCTTCCTCCTTGCAACAGCCTCTGTATCTGAACACTACTGTGGCATTTTTATCATATTTCTGTTCTTTAGACTATAAACAAGCACAACTGTAGTTCATGTTTTCTAGAACTCTGAATTCACAATATGAAAGGCTGTAGGCATCCTCTTTCTCTTTAGTAGTGTTCTCCAGAGTGTTCTTCATTTCCAGATGAGGAACAAACTGTAATCCTTTTCAAAAGAATTTGTTTGTACAGGATGCCTCTAGAGTATTAACTTAATGTAACCCTGTTAAACCTTTTTGAAATACCGATAATTACTAATGACAATAATTACAATACTGGTAATGTTTTCTTAAATGCTTTTGAAACCATGTGTCTTTTATCCTTTTGCAGGGCTTCTGATTCTGTTGGAGAAATGATTCCTACCTTCCTTGGTTCTCTTTCCCACTCCACCTGTGGAGACATTTCAGATGCTTGGCCTCTTATGCAAAACTCAGCTTGTTGTGACAGCATCTCTTTCTGTGAATCATACTCAGAACTGGCTGGAGGACCTGCAAAATCCTGCACTCCTGAGACTGAAAATGCAGCCACTGTTGAGTTAGATAATAACCAGGAACTAAGTGAAGTACTTATTTCAGCTAAGTCTCTTGATGGAAACGTTGCAAAGTCCTTTGAAATCTCCAAACATAGAACATGCGTAGAAGTTTCTTCACTTCAGAACTTGGCGGCTGCTGAAACCCAGCCAAAGACAAAGCGTAATGGAACAGCAAATGACTCTACAGACTGATAAAGAGGTAAAAAACATGACTACAAAGGAATGAGAATGAGTACTCAAGGCACGTAGAGTTAGATAAAAATAGAATTGTAAAAATGTTTTATGTTTCTCCATAGGTTACACTTAGCTATTGCTGAAATAAATTAAAACTATGCAAGGGATCCAGGAGTTTCACATTTTTAAGTCATTGACTGAATTTGGAAGGTGTAATTACTCATACTGTAATATTAAGATAATATGGATCAGAATACAGGGATAAGTCAGCTTTTATCAGGTTGGGTTTTTTCATTAAATTTCAGGGGAAAAAAATCAGTTTAATAGCCTTATGACCAAACTATTATGTGAGGCTAGTCCTTGTTTATGAGGAAAGAACTGAGGACTTGTCTTTGCTCATTGTAAATAAAGCATAAACAGACAAAACATTCCATAAGTTTGTCCGTAAAATATAACCTAATCTGTGAAAGGTCAGAGGAAACGCAGGTCTGAGATCAAAATGAGACGAGGTGATAAACAATCCTCTCTACCGCCTAACAATGTAACCATCATAAAAAGTCACTCTGCTACTGCTTCATCATTGTATCTTTTTGAATATTAGCTTTGCTCTGTATTTTTAAAATGGCATTTTCTACCATTGAAAGTAACTTTAATCTGTGAAAGGATCCCAAATTATGGCACGTGTGCTGGTGTTTTTACTCAAGGGTTATGCAGGCTGTGGCTGGAAAGCCGAAATAGTCTCCTAAGCATGTACACAGAGGCACGAACAGAAGCAGTTGCTGCTAATATTAATAATCCACCAAACTTAATTATGAAAATTATGCTATCTGTAATTATGAAAATTTTGGGTTATCTGCAGAAGCAAAACTGCCTTCCTTAGATCCTCTTCCATTTGGTTTACGTGCCACTTTCATATTGTTCTTAAATAATAAGTAGAAAGTAATTAGTATTTAACAAAAAATATACATGTTCTGAAAACACAGAAGTGCAATTGTTAACTCTTTGTAAACCAAGCCTTACTTTTAGGTGACATTTTCAAGAGGAGAAATATTATTATATTGCAAAATAAATAATAACTCGATAAAATCAGAAGAGAGCATATTTTTATTTATGTGCACATAAATAAAATAAAAGTTTAAATAAAATAAATTTTTTTTAATGAGTGTTTTAATACAGATTCAGTCTTCAGGTTTAGGTGAATTTTTACAGCAAGCAGTAAGCTGTATTTTTTTAGTGTTTTAGTCAAGTATAGAAGCACATACATGTTTTTTATGAGTTTATGTAACCACTGTTCTATCACTTTCTTTTAGGAAACCAAGCTATTTCTTTCAGCACGAAAGCTGAATGCTCCACTGCTGATTCTCATCAGACTAGTTTGGTCTTCAATGTTGCATGGTTTCAAAATCAGCTGGAAAAAAATGGCATAATTTCACACCTTCTGAGCTGTTGCATCTGAGCCATAACAGCTGTAAAGTGAAACTTCAAAGGAGCATTCTAGGAGAATACTGAAAGTGGATTTATGACCTTTTGCATCTCTCTTAAAAAAAAAAGAACCTTCTGTTCTCTCACATTCTCAAAAAATCTGATGGAGTGAGCTTAAAAGTATATGTAAATACAGCAAGAAATATAAATACTTCCATGTGTTTAGGTGGGTATTTTAAATCTGGCTACAGATGTCAGAAGGCGTGGGACAAGATGTTGCCAGTTATTCTGCTTGCAGATTTGTGCATGCATTAGGATTTTTTTGGCTGGTTCTAATTTTAAACCCATTTCCTGCTGTTGAAGGACTTAAACATTTCTATTTATGCAAGGATCATCTATTGATAAACTGAAGCTTTTATTATATATTACATTATAGTCAATAAGCTAGTTTGGAGAGTTAACAAATTTGCATGTTACAATATGTATGGTTGAAGTTCCCTCCATCCAGTTATTACATTTGTGGGAGGGGGCATTGTATAGCAGGAGATTAGCTTTAAATTAGATTTAGTTTAATAAAAGTCAGCCGTATGGATTGGGATGTTGTGTTTAATTGGTTGTCTCAGTATTGGAATACAGCACTTGTTAAAGCATGTAATTTTTGGATGTTGAACTAAATGTAATCAACTGTCACGTCAAAATGTCAAACTATAGCAGATGTGCCATGGAAGTATTCATACAATGAGACTATTACTAATATTTTTTAGTAATGCGTTATTTTTAAGGGTCAAGCCTCATGGTGACCTAATTCGTGCATTTGGCAGGCCTTTTCATTCATGACATTCTGTCCTTCTCACTGTAGTATTGTGTAAATTTTTCCACACAAAATTAATTCATAACATTTAACAAAAAATACCTCTGAATTGAATCTTCCAAGTTGCATGTATGCCTAGTATCAGCTCTCTGCCCTCACTGCAGTTCTTTAAGATTTTTTTAACTGCCGTTTGTTGCACCGCATCCCATAATACCATTTGTTCTGCAGCCATTTTTCATCCCTAAAATAGTTTTCACTTCCGTGAGTAATCCCAGTAACCTCAACTGATTCATTGCATTCCACAGGCTCAAACTTGTCAGTGATGAACTCCAGCAATTATTCTTTAAAGTACCCAATGTGCCTTGACAAAAGCAAAGCAATCAGCAAAACAAATGCCAGTTTACAATAAATATTGCTCATTTCTCCACGCGTGGTTTGTGTGGCAATGGAAACGTTGAGACAGTATTCATATTCCATAATGGAAAAAGACTTTTGCTTTGATGAACCCAGTAGAAAGTCGAAACTGCACAAGAATAGCTAAAGCCAGTATAGGCAGCCAAGGTAGTAAGATGCTTCAGGTAAAACCAGTGAGATTATTCATGTGTGCAAAAATCATGATTAACAGTTATCAAATTCAAGTATGTGAAGAAATTATGTAAGTGATTATTTTTATTTTTTTTTTAAGTAGTAAATACCACCATTTGGTCACTGACAGAATAGTACGCATTTATACAGGGAGTGCAATTACTCAGCTAAATACTTTAAAGTATATATTCAAATAAGAGTAGTTTTGAATAATTTCTTTGGAAACTTTCGTACATTTAAGAAGTGACAAAATGTTATTTTTCACTACATGTGCATGAAGAGATGTATGCTTCTTTGTATATACTTTGTAAATAGAAAAAATCCAACGTGCATTTCAGTATATGGCAAGATATTCTTGGAACATATGGAGATTTAGCTTTTCACTAATAACAGTTCTTTAAAATGCTATGTTCAAAAGTTTTGCCAGCATCTGCCACAGTAAGTATGTTTTCCCATTGGAATTTACACTTTGTATGATTGGTTTTGTCCGGCAACTCTAGAGAAAAATACTCATTTCTTTAAATGGGTGACAGAAAGCTTGAGAGCAAATTGGGAAGGCGGGGGGTGGGGGGTTGGGAAATGAAGAGACTGCTTTTTAAATATATGTGTACATTGTGTATATACTTTTTTCCTTTATTTAACCAAATTGGTCTTTTTTATATTGCCTGTGGCAAGCAATGTTGTACATGCCAATAGAAAACATACACTACCACCGCATTTAGTCTGCCCACATACCATGTCTAGGGACTTACAGTGCTGTTTTAAATACTCCTTTAAGGAATGTAAATTAAAATCTTGTATAAAGCGTTTTGTAATACTTTTTCTACTTGTGAATAAAATGTTACGTGAACCAGGCTTGCTTTGTTGATCTCAAATTAATAATAGCATTCTCTACAAAGTTAGTGATCAATTCTTTTATTATTTTTAGAATTCCATCATGGTTTAATTTTATTAAAATTACAGTATAATTTGGTACATCTTTGTCTTGAGACACGTACTGTTTAACAGTAGCATCATTCTTCAAGCTGGAGGACCTTGACGAGGCAGTAAGTTAACATTGATCCTTAAAATCATGGTGCTTCAAAATCTTTTCAAAATTTTTGCTTCTCAAGAAAGGAGAAAAAAAAGCGAGCACCACAGATTGCTGTCTGCATAACGTCTTTGAAAAGAAAACCAAGTACTCCTCACAGTAGACTGTTTCAGACAAGACAGATACTTAAATAATGAGAGTAGCTGTATTTTTGAAACAGAAGAGGATGCCCTGACAATCGTGGCCCCTGATTAGTACCAACAGAGCCTGCACTTGTCTTCCACTGCAGCAGCCAAGAGTGGTTTCAAACCTTGGTTGAAGAAAGAGGGAATTAGAGAACACCGATAGAGAAGCTAATTACCTGTGATTACTAAGGCCATTTTTCAGACAGTGTCCAGGTTTATATGTTCAAAAGACTCAGGAAAATGTTGCTCAAATGGGATGTCATAGAATTTAAATCGTTAAGAAATGGATGGCATGGTTGGACTGACAAGAGTAGAGGACTGAGAAGAAAGAGTAATTTGGTAATTGCATGTAATTACGTGGCTTCTAATGGGAAAGACATAAGCAGCAGTGACTGGAAACTGGATCCAGATAAGGATAGTAGGTAACATAAAGCCAGACTGTCTCTGGTGCAGAATTTGTAGCACTATTGGTTTTTATGGGAAAGTTTGAGAGAGATCCAAAGCTTCTCTGTCCCTGTTGCTAATTTAGTCTAGTGAATTCCACATTGGTTCTTCTCTGGGTATTGTTGTTTACTTCTCCAGTCTTTTAAGTACCTAATTCAGAGCTTACCTGGGGAGCACCTTCCAGGAAGAGCAAGGTCCTTATGCAACTGTGCCCAGGCACTGCTCTCCTGAGCAGTCTTCTGCTTGTCTTCTGCTGAGGCTGTCGAAAATGGCAACAGTCCACATGCCCAGCCCCCTGATCATCCTTGTAGTCCACTTAAACACTTGCGAGTCTGCAAAGCAGCACATGACATGTCTGGCAGGTCACCTTGTGTCAATAAAGGTGGCTGCGTGCCTCTCGGCACTGCCAGGATCGCAATGGTGTGCCCCTGCCACAAATAAAATTTTTTAAAAATCAGGAAGAAAACAGGAATTGAAAAACAGGTGTTTAGGCTATTTTATCTGGAAACAAAAGACAACTCAAAACACATGGTGTGTGTGATCATAAAACTTGCATAGCCATTTGATCCTATCAGATAGATGGTATATAAATGTATATAAACGTCATTAGCAAGGCTGCAATTCTCTAGCCAACTATCTTTCTAAAAAAGGTCTATAGAAAAAAAACCACAAACACACCCCAAAATCTTTTCCCTGCTTGCCTTGCTTTTCAGTACAACAGTGTTTCCGGCCTCTTCTACAATGTAGACCAAGCTCTTAATCCAAAGCTCCTCATCCTACCATGAGTTTGAGATCGTATGGCTTTTCCCTTTGTTGCGGGCTCTTTGAGGGCCTTCGGTTTGCATTCCTATGAGGTCTCTCCAAGCAACAACCTTCATGCATTAAATTAATCCTCTCGAGGACTTCGGTGATGGGGGTTTAGATCGCTACCTGCAGCATATTCCAGTGCAGACACTGCTGCTTTGTTTCGCCCTTTTAAAAAGCAGGGTATTGACGGGAGCGCCTAGAGTTTTATCAGGCCCGGAGCGAGCTGAGGTTGGGTGCTGCAGAGCAAAGCCACACAATGCACGCTCTGTGCTGGCAGGGTGCAATTTAATCCATATTTAGTTTTGACATGAGGGTTGGTAAAACCCACTTGCTCTTCACGTTGCACATGAGCCATTTTGATGATGTCCGATAAGGCAGCGCTCTCAATAGGACAAAAATAACAGCGGGTGGATTTGCTGGTGAGCCTGCTGGCTTCCACAACAGCAGTGAGTGACGGGATTAGGGGAAAGGTTTTCTAATAGTGCACTGACAGAGAAGGTGGCTGACTGAGGGCACGCTCAGGCTTCTAGCAAGCGCCACAGCTTCAACAGCAGGATCTGTTGAGGAAGACTGAGATATTTTTTTTTTCCCCCGTCATTTGATTTTCTAAGTCCTTCCTTATCACAGTTGGATTTAATATTTTTTTTCGTTGACTGCCAAAGGGAGATTTGGCTTGTTCGAAACATTACAAATGACATTTTTCTAAAGCATTGGTGGAAAAGCATAAGAAAAAAGAAGGCAGCTTTTAGAAAGTGCTTTCTCTGAGCCTCTATCTTTGTGGAGTTTTCTATTTCTTCTGCCCAGGTCCCAGACTCAGCTTGTGGATGGACAATTCACGTACTATTCAGCATGCAAAAATTCTCCTAAGTATAAGACATAATATACCAAAATCTAGTCTGTAATCAACAGTTTAAGGGAGAGCACTGATTTAAAGCTTGGAAAAAATTAAAACATTGGAATTCAAGAAATCAATCACCTTGATTTGCCCAAGATCTGTATCAGACAGTTAACTGAAACATAATGATACAAACATAAATACAGATATAAATAATATATGCATACATCAAGATATCTTCTACAGTAGAATAAAACAATAACCAAATTTAAAAGAATTGATCATCTTGCATGTGATCCTAGGCAGGGCATTGTCCAGGCCAGTTAGTAATTTTATGCCCACGTCCTTAAGCATGAGAAAATTACAGAACACTGTGGACTAATTCAGATGAGACCTTTACACTATCCAAGCATTTTTTTTCTGCACATAGCAGAGGTTACAAAATGAATAGTTACAAAACTATTTTTTTAAAAAATAGTAAAGGCTCTATTTCAATTTTTTAAAAATATTTTTCAGTCCAGAAATCCAAGTGCCCTAGAAATTTTGTAGGTCAATATGAGAGCCTTAGGGGAAAAAAAAAATACTATAAGCAACAAAACAAAACATTTAAGACCTACAGCCAGTACTCTGTGGCTCCCTTCCAGGATTTTTGGAGCTACATTTTCTTGCTCTTCAATAGCAACACACTGGAATATTCACTGAATGAATGCAATTTCTCCTCTGGGGTCGGTAGCACCTGACAGCCCTGGCTGGCCTCGCCGGAGGAGCTGAGAGCGCAGCAGCAGCTCTAACGCTTTTCAGCCGGTGAGGATCTCAGCAGGACATTTTGCAACGGGGATGCTCTGCACACGCGCAGGCGCGCGCTTGCCTACAACAGACGTTTGAGAGAACAGGATTGAACAAAACAGAAAGGGTGGAGGTTACTCGTTATGAAAACAAGAATTATGAGAAAAGGACATCTAGCTATTAGTGCCCCAAAAAGAGCAAAAACCAGCCATTACGTTGCAAAGTAATCATATTTTAAAAGCCAGAGTAAAGATCCAGCCTACAGCCACCTTACGTCTCTAACTTCATGTTCACTTAAATGCTGCACCTGGCCAAAGCAAAGCGAGGAAGATTTGGAATGAGCAGAATAGCAGCATTTACCGCACCGATCTTGTTCATGCATTGCAAATGTGCTTTCTTGTATATTTATGTTGACTCCTGCAAAACATGGTAGCTGAATTTAACCTGAGGATATTCAACAGCAGGCATCAGTTTGGCCATTTGGTTCACTCTGTTCCAAGAGAAAAAAAAAAAGTTGTTGACCATCCTGATGCCATTTTACGTTCTTAGACACAACAATGTTCAACAACAAAAGTTAAGGGGACACCACACCTCTTCAAGAGTGAGAATATCTTTCTGACTGAGATACCAAAACAGACCCACAATTTTCCACCAAATAACACTTGCAGTACATTTTGTCAAAATTCATTACCTTTTTTTGCTATTTTGAGACTACAAATGGAAAAAACTTCTTGCTTGAAAAATTTTCACTCCATGACAAAATGCTGTGAAATCTCAAATAAGAGTATTTTCTCCAGGAGGGTTTGTGCAGCCACCCTCCATATTAAACCCTCAATAAATTGAAACCCTCAATATTAATTTAAGTTGTATCTTTAAATACATTTTAAACTTCAGAGGATTTGTTGGTTACTCAAGGAGGACTATTCCATTTGCATGGGGAACAACTACCTCAAAGTTATTTTTTCATACACTAGTTTTTAACTAGCAGGACAGATGGATTCAGGCAGAAGAAACTCTAAATTGTTTAGATGATAAAATACCTGTTTTAGTGATGGGGTATTAAGAAGCAAGCCCTGTGGGTTCAGCCCTCTCTCCTGTTAGATCAAACAGGCTAAAGGATCTGCAGGGAAGAGCTCTAGAATGCCATAAATTACATCTGTGGCTTTGACCAACAAATAGCATCGGAGTTTACTCAAGGTGTCGGCAAGTGCTGTTACAGAGATTCCTGAAAATATCTGCCAGATGATGTTTCCTAATACACAGAATGTCATTGAGGAGAAGGAGATCTTGTTGTATTTACAGTCAGATGCTTTCTTTTCCTAGAGCAGTAGATGGACTGGGGCAGCAGGGGAAGCAGTAACGCCTGCAGAAGCCAGAGGACGCTGATACGTCCAGCACACATTACAGCTGATTTCCCTCTGCAAGTCACCCAGCTGTGCGGAGGTTAGCTGTAAATGTGCTTGGAAGCATAAAAATCCCCAAAGATGCAATATTGCACCTTCTGCAGGTGTATCAATGTTGTAACTGCAGTAGCTGAAAGTAAAAATGAATTAATATCATCTGTTAGCTGAGGGGGGGACCAAAAATAACTAAAGGTTTGGGGCTCAAGGCCTTCTTGGATCTGCTTTCTAATGTTTGCTTGCATGCTTTGCATCCACTTAAAGGTTTACAGCGGCTGTGGCTCTGAGGATGCTCTTGAAATTCTTACCTGATCTTAGGGAGCAGAAGTTACCTTTCAGTTTGGCGTTGTTACACTTCATGTAAAAAGAGCTGGAGGGTTTAAATGCCTGACAGTGCCTGTTCTTTTCCCAATTACCTCATTTTTTTGACAAAAAAAAAAATCTATTCAAATTTTGCTTAAGTTGCATTACTCACAAGCTGCCCATAATAAGACTCCGATTTCATTTTCTCATGGAAAAGAAATGCGGTTACCCTAATGCCACCCAGAAGACGGCCCAGGAATCAGATGCTAATTCATGCTGTTACCAGTGTCTCTCTCTGCTGCTCCATCCCCTAGCCCAGGAAGCAGGCCAGAAAAAAATCAAAACATCTCTTTGACCAGAGCGACCTCATTCCACACCAGCAACCTATTCTTTAAAAAACTATCACTGAATCACAGTTCACAGGTAGTTAAAACAATAACAACAACAACAACAAAAAAAGGAGACGGAGACAAAGACAGGAGAAAAAAAAACTGCATAAAGAATTCTACTGGTGAGTCATTCAGCAAAATTCCCACTTGTGTATTAAAAGCTTAGCTGAATAACCTTGGGCTGCACAGGAAGACAAGTAGGAAGGAAAACTCTTCTGATCTTTACAATCACCCTGCCCCTCAAACACACCAGGCGTTTTATCTTCTTATTCTTCATAAAAACCTGATTTTGTGAAGCAGACATGCAGCACTCACTCCTCATTCTTGCTGCAGAAGGGTTTGCCCCCCCCAGCCCCTGTCCAGTGTGAGAAATAGTAACACACGACTGGCACTGAACGCTCTTTCCAATCAGGAAAGGAATGTCTCTATCTCTTATCCCTTCTCCTCCTGTTTTATGGCTCTTCCCTATTGTTCTGCTGTATTTGTTACTGCTGCAATTTTGGGGTATGTATTTGCCTTCTTTCCTCCAGGCCAGTATTTCCCATTCTCCTGCCTCCACTAGCTGGTCGGCTCCCCCATCGCCCAAAGCAGAATCGTGGATTTAATTTCATAAACCTGGAAGATGTAACACAACGTAGGAAAGCATCTCTAAGTCTTGCTCTGTTCTTATAGAGAAGCAAAAGAAATAAAAGAGAGGGAGACGAAGGTTCCCAACCATAGTATGGAAATGCTGGCCTGTGCGACGTGGGGTAAAGCTTACTTTCAGAAAGGCAGCGAGCTCAAATTCAAAGCCAGCCTACCCAGGAATTTATTTGGATGAACTCTGATCTGTGGACAGCTTCTTCTAAAATGGAAAATAAAACCCAGTGTTTTTTAAGCACATGCCCTGATCAGGATTTTTCTGCAAGAACACTCTGTGCAAACTAGAGACAAGGAACCGGTCACAGCAGCAAGTGAGACAGAGCTAACTATGGCAGGGTGTAAAAATTGCTGATAATGAGACTTACCCTAAAGCGCTAGCAAAAAATTTACCTATTTAAAAGATTACAGACAGGACACGTGGGAATTATGATGCTTTAAACTGAATGAAAACAAAAATCTGCCTTCTTTTTTCATCTGGAACAGTACTTTTCTCTTCCCTGAGATAATCTTACCACAAAATATCACAGCAAAATAAACGACCATTCATATCAGATTTATTTTGCACACTCCTGACCTGGCATTCGACTTCTTAATTTCCTGAGCGGGGGAGTCAAACCAGGTTGGGCCAAGGTGTAAATTGAGACACAGGAGGGCATTCTCTGCTGTCTGCTTAGTAGGTCGGTGGCAAACAGCATCAACATGGCAAAGGAGTTAGTTACTGCAGAAAGGACGACACAATTAGACTTGGTCTCCTGCTTAGAAACGTTAATTACAAAGTAGCCCAAATCACATGTAAGTTATTTGCTTATATTTGGTTAAACAGAAAACTAGAGTCGAAATTATTTTAACATTAATGTTTTAAAACACTTTAAAACTTACAAACAGCAAGATGGAAGCAGTGGAATGAAGAATCTCATATAATTTCGTCTGACACAGGCAAAGGTTCCCATGGGTGCCAGAAGGGTATGCTGGGAGGTGGTGCACCCCCCGGCTCCCCGGAGTCTTGCTGACAGCACCGCTGCTCCCGTCTCAAATCCTCACATTTTGAAGCTGGCCAGCTATTGCTGGTTAACAGATCAGCCGTAAACAGTAGATTTTTTTTTTTAATATATTATGCTGTTACAATCTTTAGATTTGCTTATGGGAGAAAACTACAGGGCCATACAAGAGGCTTTCAAGAGCCCCTACAGCTGCTCATCAGGGCTGGGCTCTGGTGGACCCGGCCCCTCTGCAGCACACTGCTCCTGACCTTCATCCAGCCAAAGACAAAAGCAATGCCATGGCCATTGCACACAGTGGCTCCTCCATCCATTTCTGCACCAGAAGGAATATCAACAGCTGCTCACCTCCATTTTTGTTTTGCTAAGTATTTTGTTGGTGTTTGCTCAAAGTCTTCCAGTAGGTGAATGGAGTTCATTCAAGCAACATAGACTATATTACAGTGTATGCTGAATTATGAAATTTGGCCATAAAGAAGCATTTACACCCAGTCTGTTTGGCTCTGGCTCTTTATTAGGTGACAGAGCAGGAAACTGCAAACTAGTTTCAATGAGTGAGCTATTTTTCTTAGCGCTGGTTGCAGACTTCCAGCAGCTGAAGGATATATTCCTGGCTGCAATTAATTATCAATTTGCAGTATGTGAAAACCCATATTAAGAAACAGCTGAAAACACTGCCACCACCACACTGCAAGTTCTTGCAGTATCATTGTGGATAGGGATTTCTTTCTAACAGCAGCTTTTTATTGGGGGCTCCCAGCTGAAGACCCATCACCCATTTGTAACATCTGTGAAGTGGGCACTGATGCTGGCTGAGATGGCTCCTTCCAGAGCCTTGAGTTCGAGCTGGGGTGAAGAAGTCCCTGTCAGTACACTGCCCAATGGAAAAGCTGAGGAGCGCACCAGGAAGGAACCCGAGATGAGATGATGGTGTATGAAGCTGAGACTGGCCTTGTAAATCCCATGTTCTCCTTTGGCTTGAGAGAGTCAAATCCAGAGGTTATAAGTTATACTGGATTGGCATGGCCAGGTTTTGGTAGCAGGGGGCCTACAGGGGCAGCTTCTGTGAGAAGCTGCTAGAAGCTTCCCCTATATCTGATAGAGCCAATGCCAGCCGGCTCCAAGATGGACCTGCTGCTGGCCAAGGCTGAGCCCATCAGTGATGGTGGTAGTGCCTCTGGGATAACATAGTTAAGAGAGAGATAAAAGAAAATGGGATGACACCAGCAACAGCCAGAGGAGAGGAGTGACAATATGTGAAACAACTCTGTAGACACCAAAGCCAGTGAAGAAGGAGGGAGAGGAGGTGCTCCAGGCACCAGAGCAGAGATTCCCCTGCAGCCCATGGTGAAGACCACGGTGAGGTGGCTGTCCCCCTGCAGCTCATGGAGGTCCATGGTGGAGCAGAGATCCTCCTGCAGCATGTGGAGGACCCCACACTGGAGCAGGTGGACGCCTGAAGGAGGCTGTGACCCCAAGGGAAGCCTGCTCTGGAGCAGGCTTCTGGCAGGACCCATGGAGAGAGCAGAGCCCATGCTGGAGCAGGTTTGCTGGCAGGACTTGTGACCCTGTGGGGACCCACGCTGGAACAGTCTGTTCCTGAAGGACTGCACCCTGTGAAAGGGACCCACACTGGAGCAGTTTGTGAAGAACTGTAGCCCATGGGAAGGACTCGTGTTGGGGAAGTTCATGGAGGACTGTCTCCCATGGGAGGGACCCCAGGCTGGAGCAGGGGAAGAGTGTGAGGAGTCCTCCCCCTGAGAAGGGAGGAGTGGCAGAGACAACATGTGACAAACTGACTGCAACCCCCGTTCCCCGTCCCCCTGCGCTGCTCGGGGGGAGGAGGTAGAGAATATCAGGAGTGAAGTAGAGCCCAGGGAGAAGGGAGGGGTGGGAGGAAGGTGTTTTATGACTTGGTTTTTAATTTTTTCCTTATCCTATTCTGATTTGATCGGTAATAAATTAAACTAATTTCCCTAAGTCGAGTCTGTTTTGCCCATGATGGTAATTAATAATTTCTCCCTGTCCTTATCTCAACCCATGAGCCTTTCATTACATTTTCTCTCCCCTGTCCAGCTGAAGAGGGGAGTGACAGAGCAGTTTGGTGGGTACCTGGCATCCAGCCCTGGTCAACCCACCACATGAGTAAAGGCCAAGCAAAGCTGCAGATACAGCAAGTGTGGGTGTAAAAATTGATGTAACCAGAATGATTTTAACTTCAAGAAGCCCAGAAGAATATATAAATTATATGACCTTAGCCTCACCCTTGAATTTGGTGCAACACATGGCAGGGGGCTAATTTGCCATCTGTTTGCTTTCAGCAGAGCTATAAAACAGAAAGTTTTGCAAAACCTTGCTGCAGCAAGTGGTGTGTGCTGGGTAGGATGCCTGTGCCTGCCCAGTGAGGGCTGCAACAAGAGCAGGTCAGCGCCCTCCTTGCCATGCTGGCTTGAAACTTTTTGAACGTGGCTTCTGCAAAGCCAACCACTCACCCTAATTTAGCCTATCTGGTCCTAAAACATCCATATGTTTTGGTTCTCCTTTTCCCTCACCCTGCCATGCCCAGAGCTTTTGGCACGGCACTGCTCCAGCCCCTTTCTTTCTGGCTCCCCAGCAGATGGTTTTCCACACCTGACCATCACAATTTCATCCCCTGGGTTTCTGTCACGTTGTGTCCACAAGCAACACGACCACCAAAAGCACACCCTGCAGATGGGATTGGAGAAGGCCTGTTTTGGAGGACCACCCAGTGCCCCAGGTTAGGACACAGAAGGTCAGAGGGCCTCATGCCAAGCATCCCTCCTGTGGGACCTGTGCATGGGGTTTGGGAGGCAGAGAAGAGGCAGACCAGACTCAGGCCAACAGGAAAAGCCATGGAAGACACAAACACAATTTGGGCATTAATGCTATGGCTGTGCTGCTGAGTGAGAGTAGGTCCAGCCTCTACCAGGCAGAAGCCAAGTCAACTTGCCAGGTACAGCCCTCTCCTAGAAAAGCCACCAATTATTGACGTCTTCATTCTCTCCTTGTTGCCAATGCCCAGCTTCTTATGAACATCTGCCAGTCCCTGCAGGAAGGATGGCATTTCAGCAGACTCACTGAGATGACCCTGAATGTGGAGCAAGATGTGGAGGCCACAGCTGCTGCCAAACACCTCAGAACTCCTAAAGAGGAAGAAAATACCAGTTTTGCTGCCACGTGCCCTGTCAAGGGATGTTATGGGGCTATTAATTGCCCCAAATGACTTCTGGGCATATTAACACCTACTGTTTTCCAAACAGTGGTCACTGACGGACCCAGTGCCTCCTTCCACTGTGAGCTGGTTTATTCACATTTCAATTGCTTAGAGATTCATCTATGGACAGCAATTTGTTGGCCTCCACAGTTGAAACCACATCTCTCTGTTGCTGGCAGCATGCTGGCAGCCAGTCTTTGGACAAGCAGTGTAGGTCTGCAGCAAAACACTGCCTTCTTGGGGATTCAGGAAGGAGAAACTTGAATCAGCCACCTCATTTCATCACAGAATCACAGAATGTTAGGGATTGGAAGGGACATCAAAGGATCATCTAGTCCAATCCCCCTGCCGGAGCAGGACCACCTAGATCAGATCACACAAGAACGCATCCAGGCGGGTTTTGAACATCTCCAGAGAAGGAGACTCCACAATCTCCCTGGGCAGCCTGTTCCAGTGTTCTGTTACCCTTACTGGGAAGAAGTTCTTCCTCATGTTTAAGCGGAATCTCCTACGTTCCAGCTTATATCCATTTCCCCTTGTCCTATCATTGGATGCCACTGAGAAGAGCCTGGCTCCATCCTCATGACAGTCACCCCTTACATATTAATAAACATGAATGAGGTCCCCCCTCAGTCTCCTCTTCTCCAAGCTAAAGAGACCCAGCTACTTCAGCCTTTCCTCATAAGGGAGATGCTCCACTCCCTTAATCATCTTTGTGGCCCTGTGCTGGACTCTTTCAAGCAGTTCCTTGTCCTTCTTGAACTGAGGGGCCCAGAACTGGACACAATATTCCAGACGCGGCCTCACCAGGGCAGAGTAGAGGGGGAGGAAAACCTCTCTCGACCTACTAACCACACCCCTTCTAATACACCCCAGGATGCCATTGGCCTTCTTGACCACAAGGGCACATTGCTGGCTCATCGTCATCCTGCTGTCCACCAGGACTCCCAGGTCCCTTTCTCCTGTGCTGTTCCCCAACAGTTCAGTCCCCAACTTGTACTGGTACCTGGGGTTGTTCTTACCCAAATGCAAGACTCTATACTTGCCCTTGTTGTATTTCATTAAATTTCTTCCTGCCCAACTCTCCAGCCTGTCCAGGTCTCTCTGAATGGCAGCACAGCCTTCAGGTGTGTCAGCCACTCCTCCCAGTTTAGTGTCATCAGCAAACTTGCTGACCATGCACTCTGTTCCCTCATCCAAGTCATTGATGAATATGTTGAACAACACTGGTCCCAGTACCGACCCTTGAGGGACTCCACTGGATACAGGCCTCCAACTGGACTCTGTCTCATTGACCACTACTCTCTGGCTTCTATCCTTCAGCCAGTTCACAATCCACCTCACTACCCGATCATCCAGAACACACTTCCTCAGTTTAGCTGTGAGGATGCTGTGGGAGACTGTGTCAAATGATTTACTGAAGTCAAGATAGACCACATCTACTGCTCTACCATCATCCACCCACTGGGTGATGTCCTCATAAAAGGCTATCAGGTTTGTCAAGTACGACTTCCCCTTAGTGAAGCCATGTTGACTGCCCCTAATGACCCTCTTATCCTTGATATGCCTAGAGACAGCACCAAGGATAAGTTGTTCCCTTATCACCTGAGTATGCTGCCACTAGAGAAAGATTCCTACTAGATGCAGTTGTACCCATCTGTTATGTGCGTTGTCCAACAGATGGGAGGTGTCCTACCACCAGGCTGTTCTGGGATGGTCTAATGTGAACCACAGCATGCTTGCAGCGTACTGCAGCCAGCCGAGCTGCTCACCCAGGGTGCATCCACAAAGCATGACTGTGGAGAAACCTTTTGGCTGCTGCAGCATCCTGTGAAGGTTCTTTCCCTATGCAGGCTAACTAAGAAACACCTGTAGCTCATTACACTGGGAAAGTTACCTTGAAACAGGTGCTGTAGCATTCAGCCAATCACTCTGGGAGATGGATGGTCAAGTGACCAATAGCCTTGACCCATCTAGCAAACCATGTGACTCCTGACTATTTAAGGCAGGGCGTTTACTCCTAAGGGTGAGGCATTTCCTCCTGAGCCTTGGAGGAGTGTGGGCCTTCCTTAGAGTAGAGCCTGAAGCCTTTGCATTAGAACATTGGTCTGCTTGGAGCCACCTGAAGCCTTCCAGCTGCGACAACTGGTGACCCCGACGTGATCCAGCCACAACTAAGATCTGAAGGTACGTGCTTCCGTACACGGGGCTCCAAGGGATGAACTGCAAATTAGAATGATGGGACAAAGCTCCACAAAAGAAAGCACGATGTTTTCCATTCTCAAACCTGCAATGACAATTGCAGGTGCTAAAATAAGTGATGAAGCTCTCTGTGAGCTGTTAGATTGGGCGGCAGAGCATGAATGCCTGACCGACCTCAACACCCCCTTTAGCTCAGAAGCGTGGAAGCAGCTAGGGGATAAGCTAATCTATGAAACAGTATTTGGACGAAAGAACCTGACCGGTCTGCTACGTATTTGGGGAACTGTATATGATGTAATGCAGAAATGGATGGTAGAAAGGAAGGACAAGGTATTGCCAGATTCTGATGAATCCGCAAGTGAAGTTTCTGAAGGGGATGATGAATTATCTGAAAGGGGACTGACCATGGGTAGTGCACCAGTTGTGCCCCCGCTGTCCTCAGATACGGAGAAAGTTGTGGGGACTGCACAGAAGCTTTACCCCTCCCTGCGAGATTATGTCCAACCCAAGTGTCCTCCTCGTGATTTTTTGCAGGAATACTCCTCCGGACAAGACAAAGCATCGGAGCGTCCCCCACCCTTCGCCCCAACAGCCTCCCCTTCTTCTGCATCTCAACCGGCTACTTCAGCCATTACAGCAGAACGTGTTCTTCCTAATGCTCCGCCATTGGCCCCTCAACCAGACCAGGCACCACAAGGACAGTTCCTGGGCATGGCACCCTGGTTTACCGCAACTTCATGTCCTGCGGCATCACCCATAGCGCCCAGCTATCTGCCACGGGCACAAATGGAGCAACCCCAATCAACGCATTTCATAATACAGCAGGTTATGGCAGGTTTGCAAGGAATGTCGCAACAACTAACGGCATTGATGGAAATGTTGCGGCAGGTTATTGCTGCCGAATCTGTACTGGGACAACCTGGGCTGGCCGTGCCAACCGGCCCAGCAACGACCCCGGAAGTGGCGCCAAGCATGCCACTGACAACAGCAGTGGCACCTTCACAGACAGTGGTGCCGACACAAGTTTCCGCAACCCAGACTGCATCTCCATGGACTGTTCCACAACCGGCCACAGCCTCCGCCTTTACACGACCCATTGGCCCAGCGTCTGCATCCTGTCAGAAGCCATTGGATACACCCCTGCCTGATGATGTTTCATCACTGCAGGAAGCCGTGGCGACAGTCAGATGACAACAAACATGGCCGGCCCACAACCGTCCTTGGACGCTTCCTGAATGCAAGGTGACTGTGCGTCCAAAAAATTCAAAACAGTTCTGGGAAGAAGTCAAGAGGCGGGCTCTGGAAGCTGGCGACTGGGATCTAATAGAAAAAGTTGGGTTGCCTGAAAAGGGGTCTGAGCAGATTGTTCAGGGAAGTAATGAACGAACAGAGGCTCTTATCCAAGCCTTCCCAGTACAAAAGGCGCTTCCTAACTCAGGTCAAATTGACAAACACGAAACCATCGCCTGGAAGGTAGTCCAAGACCTGCAAACCAAGGTAGCACAATACGGGTTAGACTCTCAGGTCATGCAGATCATCAGGATATTAAATACTGACCTACTCTCCCCATTCAACATTAAACATCTAGGTCAGGTATTATTTCAACCAGTACAATATACGGTCTTTGAGGCCAATTGGAGAAGAATGGCTGAGAGAGCTGCAGCCGGAAATATGCAATTACCCCCAGCTGACCCCAGATACGGAGCTCCAGCAGATGCTCTACTGGGAGCCAATGCTTTCGCTGACCCCGATTTTCAAGCTACATGGCACCCCCAAGTTCTTGAGCAAGCCCAAAAGATCGGTGTGGGAGCTCTATTAAAGGGCATAGATATGGCTGCCCCAAAAACACGGTACGTGAAGATTTATCAGGGGCAGAAAGAACACTTTTTATCTTTCGTAGAGAAAGTTGCTGCAGCCCTTGAAAAACAGGTCGAAGATGAAAACCTGAGACAACTACTATGTAAGCAGCTGGCAAAAGACAATGCCAATGAAGAATGTAGAAAAATCATAAATTCCATGCCAGGGGAGCCTACACTAACAGAAATGATCGAAGCATGCTCTAAGCTAGAATCTGAAACCTATAAGTCTGCTCTGGCCACAATTCTACGGCCTATTCAACCCAAAAATGCTGACCCAGAACCGAAAAGACAACCTAAGAGGGATAATAGACAAAGACAGACGAGACAAAGAAGAAACAAGGATAACAGGAGACCTGCTCGCTGCATAAGATGTGATAAGCCAGGCCATTCCGCGAGATATTGTGAATCCTTGTACCATGCCAATGGCCGACCCCTGATACGTTCGGGAAACTTCCCCAGGAGCGCAATGGGGATGTGCGCTCTGACAGAAATGTTTCCCCAGGGCATGATACCAACCCAGGCTTACTCAGCCAGCTTTCAGCCAGCACCCAGGGATCAGCCGGGGTGGATGTATGCACCGCAACAACAGTCATCTTAGAATCCTGTCGGGTCTATAAGGTTCCCTTGGATGCGTTTGGGCCTCTAGGACATGGGCTAAGTGCATTATTGGTGGGAAGATCTAGTACCACCATTCAAGGGATCTTTGTTCACCCAGGAGTTATTGACACTGACTTCACAGGACAAATTTGTGCAATGATTTCCACACCCACCCCCCCTGTCACAATACCGGAAAAGACTCGGATCGCTCAACTTGTACCCTTCAAATCAAGTGTCCCTAAGGCAAAACGACAGAGTCGTGAAGGTGGTGGCTTTGGTTCCACAGGACTTCCGCAAGTTTACTGGACTGCGGATATCTCCAGCCAAAAGCCACAGATGACTTGCACCTTAATATTGCCAGATGCCCAGCCGTCCAGGATTCAGCTCCGAGGTTTGATTGACACAGGGGCTGATGTGACAATTGTATCCTTCTCCACATGGCCTCCTACATGGCCTTTAGCCCCCGTGGGGTCAGCCATTGCAGGACTGGGAGGAACCGCACAGAGTTATCAAAGCGAACAACCTGTGGTGGTAAAGAACGCAGAGGGTCAAACAGCTACAATTCGGCCCTATGTCACTACAGCTCCACTTAACCTCTGGGGGCGGGATGTCTTGGCGGCCTGGGGAGTACATATCGGGACAAATTTTTGATGGGGGCCACTGTACTGAAGGGCGCACAGTATCCTACGTTGCCTTTGCGATGGTTAGCAAACAAACCCATCTGGCAACCCCAGTGGCCCCTACCAAAAGAAAAATTAGTCGCCCTTCATCAACTAGTTAAGGAACAATTACAACAGGGACACCTTGAACCTTCTACCAGTCCCTGGAATACGCCTGTCTTCATAATTAAGAAGAAATCAGGAAAATGGAGATTGCTACAAGATCTCCGAAAAATCAATGCAGTAATGGAAAGCATGGGGGCATTGCAGCCTGGTATGCCCTCACCCACCATGATTCCAGCAGGATGGGAAATCTTGATCATTGATTTGAAGGACTGTTTTTTTCACGATCCCCTTACATCCTAATGACAAACCAAAATTTGCCTTTACTGTACCTGCGGTTAACAACGCTGAACCTGCAAAGAGATATCAATGGAAGGCCCTACCTCAGGGCATGAAGAACAGCCCGACTATCTGTCAATGGTACGTTGCTCAAGCTTTGTCCGGAATCCGTAAGCAGTTCCCTGAAGCATACTGCTACCATTACATGGATGATATCCTGGTAGCAGCATCCACCCAGGACGAGCTGCTGAAGATACAGCCTCGGCTACTCGCTGCTCTGCATTCTTATGGATTGCAAGTGGCTCCGGAGAAAGTTCAACAGCATCCTCCTTGGAGATATTTAGGAGTCAAAATTTTGGACCAAACTATACAACACCAAGAGGTGCAATTCTCGAGTTCTATTAAGACCTTGAATGACGCTCAGAAACTGTTGGGCGTCATCAATTGGTTACGTCCCTATCTAGGGCTAACCACGGTGCAACTTGCGCCGCTCTTTAATATTTTAAAGGGGGACCCTGAGTTGAATTCACCTCGAAAATTGACTCCTGAAGCATGACGGGCACTAGAGGAGGTTCAACAGGCCATTTCTGCTCGTCAGGTTTACCGAATAGATCCCTCCATTGATATTACCGTTTTTATTACCACTCCAGATTCTCATCCAACAGGTATCATTGGCCAATGGAACAAACAGTGGTCTGACCCCTTGCATATTCTGGAATGGGTCTTTTTGCCGCACCAACCAAAAAAGACAGCATCTACGCTATTTGAATTAATTGCTTGTCTGATAATCAAATGCCGTCAGCGCTGTCTACAATTGATGGCAGCAGATCCTGCAATAATTGTTCTGCCAGTACAGCAGGAATACTTTGAGTGGAGCCTTACTAACAGTGCTCCT
The DNA here is from genome assembly GCF_009769465.1 of Tauraco erythrolophus. Lineage (NCBI taxonomy): Eukaryota > Metazoa > Chordata > Aves > Musophagiformes > Musophagidae > Tauraco > Tauraco erythrolophus. The sequence continues at coordinate 115,212,425 of NC_141465.1, read as the reverse complement.
CTCCAAAGTGCGCTGGAAAATTTCTCAGGACAAATTGCATACCATCTGCCTAGCCATAAATTGCTGCAATTGGCAAGATCGACAAGCTTTACCTTGCGGCCAAAAAATAGCCGAGTGCCAGTACAAGGACCCACCGTCTTCACTGATGGGTCTGGGAAAACTGGGAAAGCTATTGTTACCTAGAAGGAGGAATCCGAGTGGCAGGTGCTGGAAGGCCATGAGTCAGGCTCAGCCCAGTTGGTTGAACTGAGGGCTGTTGCCATGGCCTTTCAACGGTTCTTGCAGGTACCTTTGAATTTGGTCACCGATTCTGCTTATATGGCTGATATAACACAATGCTTAGATTGTTCACTTCTGAAAGAAGTGAATAATGCGGCTCTGTTTTCTCTGTTAAAAACCTTATGGTGTGCAATTCAAGATCGAGTTCGCCCATATTACATCCTGCATATCCATAGTCATACTAATTTGCCAGGTTTTATAACGGAAGGCAACGCCAGGGCTGACATGCTAGCTAACCCCGCGTGGGTAGCCCCTCAGCCAGATAAAATCGCACAAGCCAAGGCATCGCATAATTTCTTCCATCAAAGTGCACATACCCTGCAGAAACAGTTCCACTTAACGCCCACTGAGGCTCGGGACATTGTCAGCGCTTGCACTGACTGCCACGGACTTGCGGCACCTCTGCCATCGGGGGTAAACCCCAGAGGCCTGAAGGCCCTGCAGCTTTGGCAGACGGATGTAACGCATGTTCCTGAATTTGGCAGGTTTAAGTATGTGCACGTGTCTATTGACACTTTCTCCTCAGCTATGTGGGCAACTGCTCATACTGGGGAGAAAAGTCGCGATGCCATTGCCCATTGGAAACTCGCTTTTGCAGTCTTGGGCGTGCCTTTTTCTATAAAAACCGATAATGGCCCGGCCTACGTCTCACAGAAGACGCGGCAGTTTTTACAACTATGGGGTGTAAATCATACTTTGGGTATTCCGCATTCTCCTACTGGCCAAGCCATTGTTGAACGCGCTCATGGCACCTTGAAGCGTGTTTTAGAAAAACAAAAAGGGGGAATGCGTGGAGAAACCCCGCAGAGTCGCCTAGAAAAAGCGTTATACACAATTAACCATCTTACGGTGCCATCAAATTCAAGTAATCCCATTATTTTGAATCACTTTCTTTCGTTGCAGTCTTCAGGCGAGACGCACCTGCCCCGAGCGAAAGTCTGGATACGGGACCTACTCACTAAGACGTGGGAAGGCCCATATGAGCTTATTGCTTGGGGTCGTGGGTATGCTTGCGTTTCCACAGATACTGGGATACGATGGCTACCCGCAAGATACGTCCGCCCTGACCTGCAACATCAGAAACAGAACAGGCAACGTCCGAACGATGGCCAGAACGGAGATCATCCATCAAATGACCCTTCTAATGGAAATAATGACATCGGCCATCAACCTGTTGCTTCCACGAGTAGAGACTAAATTTCAAGTCTCTGTTGGAGTCAGAATGTTAGAATTAATAACTAAATGTATGACTGGTTTGCTAGATGTATCTCCCATGGTATTGCTGAAAAATCTCCCTGCTTGATTTAAACTAATCTTAAAACAAAAAGGGGGAATTGTGGAGAAACCTTTTGGCTGCTGCAGCATCCTGTGAAGGTTCTTTCCCTATGCAGGCTAACTAAGAAACACCTGTAGCTCATTACACTGGGAAAGTTGCCTTGAAACAGGTGCTGTAGCATTCAGCCAATCACTCTGGGAGATGGATGGTCAAGTGACCAATAGCCTTGACCCATCTAGCAAACCATGTGACTCCTGACTATTTAAGGCAGGGCGTTTACTCCTAAGGGTGAGGCATTTCCTCCTGAGCCTTGGAGGAGTGTGGGCCTTCCTTGGAGTAGAGCCTAAAGCCTTTGCATTAGAACATTGGTCTGCTTGGAGCCGCCTGAAGCCTTCCAGCTGCGACACATGACCTCGACTCCTTGTCCTTTGCGTTCTTTTCTCTGTTTAGGAGATTCTCATGTACGTAACAGCCAGGCAAGGCATGGAAAGGGCAAGCAAATATGAAGACAAGTTTTGAGTTCAGGAATCCCTTGGGACTGTCAACAAGTTCCAGGGAGGTGCTATGTGAGCAGCTAATGTAATGAGGATGAGATGGCAGCTGTATCTACAACAGTTTTGTCTCCAGGAGCAAACAGTTGTATACTTGGACTTCTAAAGACATGCTCGAGTACAAAAGTACAAATACTGATATTACAGTACCTTTTGCATTACCCAGATGGAAATCCAGAAAGCCAACCATATCCTGGGGTGCATTCAAAGAAGTGTGGCCAGTAGGTCCAGGGGGGTGATTCTGCCCCTCTACTCTGCTCTCATGAGACCCCACCTGCAGTACTGCATTCAGCTCTGGGGTCCCTGACATAAGCACATGGAGCTATTGGAGCAGGTCCAGAGAAGGGTCATAGAGTTAATCCGAGGGCTGGAGCACCTCTCCTATGAAGACAGGCTGAGAGAGTTGGGGTGGTTCAGCCTGAAGAGGAGAAGGCTCTGGGGTGATCTTATAGCAGCCTTCCGTTACCGACAAGAGGCCAAAAGAGAGGGACTATTTACAAGGGTATGTAGTGATAGGATAAGGGGCAATGGCTTTAAACTGAAAGAGGGGAGATTTAGGTTAGATATAAGGAGGAAATTCTTCCTTCTCAGGGTGGTGAAACACTGGCACAGGTTTCCCAGAGAAGTTGTGGATGTCCATCCCTGGAGGTGTTCAAGGCCAGGTTGGATGGGGCTTTGAGCAACCTGATCTAGTGGAAGGTGTCCCTGCCAATGGCAGGTGGGTTGGAACCAGGTGATCTTTGAGGTCCCTTCCAACTCACACCATTTTATGATTCTGTGAAATAATTTCAGTGGATTTCACCAATCCTCATAGTTTTTGGCTGGAAATGCTTCTACACACATATGAAGAAAATGCAACCATACATCCACTAAAATGAAATTTTAACATACATAGCACCACATACACACATTTAGAGGTGAGAAGAGGGACTGTAAAATAAAAATAGGACTGTATCTCGCTCCATCAAGCACAGACCTTTATATAAATCAAACAGTTGTCATATAGCAGCATTTGCAGTATCCTCACAATCAAACATCAATGTTAGACCCTCATTATTAAAATCCAAACATTTTCAAGTGGAAAGCTAGGACGCTCTGAAGCCCCATTGCAACACCAAAGACACTAACCTTCTGGTTTTCTGAAATGAATGTCCCCAGCATTTCTGGAAATCGGATCACCAGTCAAAATTTCTTTGGTATTCTGTACACGGCTTGCTGAATTTTTTAAACAGCGTTTACAGTATTAGAGTGAGGTACTGGAACAGGTTGTCCAGAGAAGTTGTGGATGCCCCATCCCTGGAGGTGTTCAAGGCCAGGTTGGATGAGGCTTTGGGCAACCTGGTGTAGTGGAGGATTTTCCTGCCCATGGCAGGGGGGTTGGAACTAGATGATCTTTGAGGTCCCTTCCAACCCTAACCATTCTATGATTCTATGATTCTACTAACAAAGACAAAATTTACAGACAGATGCACGTCAGCCCTGCCAGAGACTTGCCTACATTTCTGTTAGCATTTGCACAAAGAGCAATGCACAGGAGGGTGCAGTATTTATGGTATAGGTAGAAAAAAGCAAATAAAAGGTGGGAGAATGAGTTGCCTGCAGAGACACGGTTTGTCTCTCCCAGCGTTACCCTCACCGATGGGATGGCAGGGCTGCAGAGCAGCACTCTGAATCCAGACAGGACTCCTCTGTGGGGTAAGTCAGCATAAACGGGGCTAATTCATCTGGGGGATTTCCTGCAACTGCGGTATGCCTTCTCTGAGTGGGTTCTGAAAGAAAACAAAGAAAACACATTCAAATCTAACCTAAAAGGTTAATCAAATTCAGGTTTCAGGTCAGTGGAGGGTGTTGAGAAGCAGCAGCAGTATAAAAGGGAGGGCCCAAAGCTGACTCAGATGGTTTGGTATAACAAGGACTTTTCTCCAATATGCAGAAAACCAGAATTTTCACCCACCCCATCATTTGCCCCAACATTTAGCAGGAGATAAAATAAAATTCTGGGATTTCAGCCAAACCACCAGCTCCAACTTCATATGTATCCTGTTTCCACATACATACTGCGACCTTTCTTTCAGGTCTTGATAAATAAGCTGTCTGGGCAGCTCTCACTTTTAACAAAGCCTCTCCAGAAATCACAGAAGCACCACACTAACTTTGGCCCTTAAACATTTTTTCAGAGGTCCAGGGCTAATAGAACTACACGTGTGTGTCCCTTGGTTGACTGAGAGCACTGATGGATCTTCTACCCAGAGCTGGAGCACTGAGGGTAACGTGACCTCAGACCACTACTCTCTCCATCTTGACATCGATACGAGGCACACAGTCTCACTTCGCCTGGCCGTCCATTTCCATACATCCGGAGGGACATCAGCATCTTGGCAACTTTCAGCTCGTTGGCTGAAGGGATTCAAAAGTTACTGAAGGAAACAGGTACAGGTCCGAGCACGGCTGTGCATCCCATTTCTGTTGCAAACTAGCCTAAAAACCTAGGTGAATACTGAAAAAAAAGGTAAGAGAAAAGTTCAAGGGTCTGGTTTATTTAAACAAGTCCTGCACTTCTGAATGGGTTACACCAAAGCAACCTGTCACACGAGGTGTGGTGACCGGGATCTGTAGTGTCTGCAGCTGGCACAAAGGGGCCCAACACGCAGAGAACGAGCCGTAAGGAGTTCAGCTTTTACTGACCACTTCAGTTTGTGAAATGTCTTTTTTGCCAAATGAATCAGATAAAACTGGGCATGTAAGGCAGGATGAGAAACAAATCTGAAGCAGGGAAGAAGAATAATCAGAGTAAAGCCAGCAAGGCATGGGCTTCAGACCAGCTAAACAGATACTTCGGACAGACTCAGGGAAAGGCGTGGAAAACAGAGTAGTTCACAGATAAAGTAAGAAATTGAATGTCAAATTAGCTATTTCTTTGTATTCAGCCAGCCTACATCAGTTTTTCACACACATTTGAGACTATCAGAAACCAAAGAAAGGAAAAAATAAAAGCAGATTTTGTTGGAGAACAGAGATTACAAACTGAACAAACTACTAAAACCACTTTGTCTTGGGAATTTGGCTTAAACACCAGATTGAATCAAAGATAATTTGATTAAGTAGAACCAGTTATCTAAATCCATGTTTAGGGAAAACACCGCCAGCAAGTCAGCACGTTTTTGCAAAAGGCCTTCCATGTAAATAGTTTCAGCAAAAGCAATGCCTACAGACACATGGCACTTCTCAACGCATGAAGGACACGTGCACCGAGCAGGTGTCAGGGCAAAACAACAAACTTATGGGAAAACAAGAAGAAAATTTGCCAGGTTGGTGAGGAATTGAGTCTGATCACAATTTACCTAGTCTCTGACAGCTGAGTTGGGTTACAGGTCCTAATAGTATTGCCCCTTTCTTGCAGGATGTAATTACATCTCCAGTGCTTAGGGAATTCCTTCTTCAACTCCATCACGACAGCGGATGCTATTTGTGCAGATGTTAAGATACAGTGAACTGTAATTTCAACTCTTTGTTTGTAATGAAAGGGATTTACTATGGCTAGCATGAATCATTTTGATAACACATATAATTAGTTTTATAGAGGTTTTAATATGTTATAAAAGTTGCTGTATCTCTTGTATTCCCCCAGGGCTCTCTTATAAAATGATTTTGTTACAACTGTATTTTTCTGGGAACTAAAGCGTAGACAACTAAGCACATCTGTATGTCGAGAGAAGCATTGTAAGCCAAGACATTCAAGGCAATTTTGCTGCCTTTTTAATTTCTAAAATCCATGTGAAGAAATGCCATCACTTCTGGACTCTGACATTGTCAGCTGTTCAAGGCTGAAGACGCTCATTTCCTCCCAGGCCATCAATAAACTGCCTCTGTGCAGCTCACGGCTGCCAAGAGCAGATGCTGTGGCTCAGCTACCAGGCGCTGGGATGCCTGTCAAATGACCTTGGGGCAAAATGCTCAACAGGTATAAATAACGTAGGTCTGTAATAACTTCATTTGAGCTATGGAAATTTATCCTGGATGATGATTTGGCTCCCTATAGAGGGCTGAAAAGTGAGTTAACTTGATTCCACCTTCACAAGGAAGAAAAGCAGGGTTGGTAGGAGTGTGCACTACGTGACACCAGCAACGCCTTCTGAATTTATAAGCTTTTTTTTTCTTTCACGTGTATTTTGAACACTGACAGTGTTCAGGCTGTGACGGAGGCCCTGTAACTACTCCTGAAGGGTACCGTTAATAAACAGACTTTAACAACCGCCCCGCTAACCTGTTGTGAGTATGCTGAATGAGCTCGATGATCTTGCCCAACCCTTACATTAAGGGCTGCTGCAAACATCAGCCAAACACTGGCTTCTGTCCATGGTTAAGGGACAAACCAATATTCAAACACCTACTTGATAAACTACTGTTGTTCTGGAGGTCCAGCTGTCTGCAGCGTAATGGTGTGTGCAACCTAAAGGGCCTCGTCTATCCCGGCTTGGCAATGCTTTGACTTCTCAGCGGGTCACGTTTGGGGCACCTCCCCAAGGCCCAGCTCTCCCAACACTCATCTCCTGCCGCACGGGGAAGGTGGGTGAGAAATGCTGTTCAAGCATGGGACATACTTCAGGCTATATGGGCACATGCCATAGCAGCGGCCAGCAGGGTGGGAAGAACCTACCATGCTGCTATTTTGCTTTTCCTCTGACATGATCACAACCACCAGGTCAGAGTCACAGTCCAAATCATCCCGCCCCTCCTCTGAACCTCATGGGTCATGACCCACTGCAGCTGTAAGAGCAGAGGGAGAAGGGTGGAGGTGTCTAAGGAGTAAATGAGGGGGCTGTAAACAGTCAGAGGGACACTTGCCAAAAGCCACTTCAGAAAACCCAAGATGTCTGGAAGATTAATCAAAAGCACCTTCTGCAGCTATTTTGATATTGTACCACATGATACTGTCCTTAATGTATAAACTCAGCCATACGTGACTGGCAGTAAAAGCAAATGATGGTTGCATTTGACGACTGAAGAACAGCAATGTCAAAAAAAAGAGTAAGTTTGGTGCTTCAAGGTGTTCTGAATTTAAAACAGGATTCCTGATGCTTCTATTCCAGCCATCTGTGCGCTCTCTATAGTTACTGGAGCAACAAAAGGCACGTGCAAGAGATGGTTCATCCCATCCTAAGCCAGGCAAGACGTATGCCATTTTGAAGGCACCTGTTTCTTCTCCTAAAGCACAAAGGCAGCCGGGATGGCAAGCTTCAGCCGTCTCCAAGTTGCCTTAGAGACTACAGGCTCATAGGCAACTGCTTGGCAAGAGGCATCCCGCTCCCTTTCCTTCGAGTGTTTTAATCTATGCACCAGCAGAGCACCGACTAGTCATCCTGTCAGATCTTTATCGGCACATCGCTTCTGGTTTAAGTATTTGGTTTTTAACAGATTTTTTGGATACTTCCTCCGAACAACAAGCCATAACGATTTCCTACAAGTGCACAGCTCCGGTGCTCCGTTTAAAGAGCCATCTGTTGTAGAGCAGCCACAGCGGACTTAAAAGGTAAACAAATCTCAGCCCAAGGAAGATCAGAAGGGCCGATGGGCGGTCCTGCTGGAGCTGATTTATACTTCCTTATCTTTTATCTCCTTCCCTCTCCTCCCCGAGCACACTAGCTGTTCTCCCACGGTCCTTCTCCCAGGGGAATCCGTGTGCTTGCTTTCCACAATCGTGCATTTTCAACTCTTCAGTTCTTTAAGTCTTCTAATTTTAATGTCTTGCTCCCTCGTTTGGGTACACTGCAAATCTGCCAGGGCAAAGCACTCACTTGAACTTGTTCCCAACACCATGTAAATAAATCGCTGGCTCTGGTAACAGAAAGTCTCTGACACTTTGCCCAGAAGCAATCTGAAACAGCAGATGAACGGCGCTTCCCGCTTAACAGCACGCAGGGGAGGTGCTTTGTCTCACATCGCTCTTCCAGCTCTCCACTCGTGAACTCCTCCCTAGCTGTGAAGCCGGCAGCAGGACAGTCACCCAGCCAGCGTGGACCTTCTACCCTCGTGGTAAAACCTTCTTCCAAAGACACTTTCTTCATTCATAGCTCATAAGACCAGAAAAGATGGCTGTCCCCCAGTGTAACTAAGGCTACGGGGCTTCTCTGAATTAATCTCAACTAAGGCATATTTTTGAGAAAACAGTCCAGTTTTGATGTACGTTTCTAGTGATGACCAGTCAACCCCAGCACCGTCCTTCACGTGGGTTCCAGTGTGTAGTTGTGCCTGCTGTCAAAAAAATAAACTAAAAATTAGAGGCAAGTATTTCAGCTACCAGCTCTTGTTAAACACCTGTTTTCAGACCAGTGTTCAACCTGCTTCTTTATCACAATTCAGAGATTTTCATCTTCTGATAAAGCGAAATGTGTATTTTCTGAGCCAGTAATATTGCTGTGTTACAATGATCTATTCTCTTCATTTCCATCTCAGTACCCATTACTTTGATATATATTCATTTTTCATTTTCGCACACTGATTTAAGTCTGACTCCCTGTCCAAGCTGCTATTTAATGCCTGTAGGAAGGAAAGTATTTTATCAACATATGATATGAATTCTTCCACCTGGCTTTCCACTGAAGACAGAGCAGAAATATTTTTGAACATCTCTGCCTTTTCTGTTACTGACAGCGCTGTAATTTCCATTTTAGACTTGTTGCTTTGGAAAGAAAACTCTCTTTTTCTCTCCCCAGGTTTTTAACTCAGTCGTAATTTTGCTTCTGTATCAATCCCTTTTCATGTCTGGTTTCTAATCTATATTCAATTTTCCTTGCCCTATTTCCCTTCTCTTCCCGGCCTTCTTCACTTAACTGCTGCCCTCTACTTCTCTTACCTTCGTTGGTAAGGCCTTTATAGAGAACTGCATGCAGAACCAGCTGCATTTACGTATGTCACCAGAAAGCAATTATTAAGCAATATTTCAGTCTATCTTCAGTGAATCAGAAAAATAATCACATCAAACATGAAAAGAAAGCAGAGCTGACACCTCAGACTATCAAACGTAATCCACGTGTTTTTCTGATGTGTCTTAATTATGTGTTATTATTTCAGGATTGCACAAGGGTATAATTTCTTCTGAAGATGTTTGCTACTTATTTTCTATAGCAGCTAAAATACAAAACATAGTACAATTTCAGATTAAAAGCAAGATGCTGAGTTACAGTATTATAAAACCAACTTCTGGATAGCTGGTGCAGCAGCCCCTGTGGGAACATACGGAATGCTGGAAAAGGATTACAGTGGTTTTTACATTTAAGAAGAGTTACACTGCTGGTCACAAGAGAGATCTCACATTACTGAAAGTACACATATTTGCTGGAAAAGAGAAGTCTCTCGAAAAGAGAAAATAAAGAAAGGAAAAAGCATCAGACACTTGAACAGCTGGAAGCATTTTTAGAAACTACCAAAAAAAGAGAAAAAAAATCGTTTAGAATAATATTTCCCTTTCTGTAGTAAGCATCAGAGTGCTGATATAATGTGTTCTCAAGAGGCTCAATCACATCTACTGTTCAATCCTCAAAGGTTATTTCATAAAACAAAAATTAGTGGAGTCAACAGGGTTTCTTCACAAAAAAAAATAAAAATGAAGCTGTCATTCTGAGTTACATTTATTTTTCTACCAGCTCCTATCTTTGTCAAATGTCCCAAGAGCTATGAATCTGTGACAATGAGCTACAGTCCACTGTGCTCTGGCAAAAGACAAGATTCTCTTCCTTCCTTCGTCTATATCTGATTTCAGTATTAGGAGGATGTTGTTTGACACCACTCTGATAAAAACTTGAAAAGACTGTTGTTTACAGAAGGATCAAATGAGACAGTGAATTAAGGAAGTAATAGCAGCCATGGGCATAAAACAATGTGACTACTACATATATTTTGATAAAGTATCTACACTCTAGAACCAACATCACTTGAATTTCTTTCAAATTAAAATCTAGGGGTAATCTCTTCATTTTAAATCCTCTGCTTATTCCGCCAATTATGATGCTTTATTTTCTTTAGTGTAGTGCTCTCAGGGCCGTGTCAGCACTAGGATTTCCTTTAGATAAGTTCTTTTTGTCACAATGAGTCTTTCAACATGTGCCAACTCCAGATAAATGTTATTGCTAGTTTGCTCCAGTACAAAAAACAGGCAACAAATGAGGCTTCTTTAGCAACACCCTTGAATTCCCTTTAAAACATACTTCCACTAAATACTTTACGAGGGGTTGTTAAATTTACGTTCATGAGCTGTTGTATCCTTTTGAGAACTTTCCATCTTCACATTGCGTTTTTACTGACACCTAAAATTACATTCATTTATGTTTTGTGGTTTTTTTAATGGCTTAACTTACAGCAAAATACCCACCTAGTTCGTAAAGCAAAACCATTCGTTCTTTCCTGGTAGGGACCAACTGCAGATGCAGAAAGGAGTCCGTCAGATGTACGACACAGAAGCTATTGTTTAATCAAAACATTTCGTATCTAAAAATGTCTAATCATGTCTAAATTCCCACCATGCAAAACCAGACAAATTGAAAAAAAAATAGGGTAAAATATCAAATGATGTACCTGATACAATGAACATGTCCACCTTTTGTATTTAGCTTTACGTTCACTATTTTGTTCCACACCTGAAGACCTGCTCGATGGCTTTTTACAACAAAAGATATTATTTTTATTTACAAACATGGCCACACATATACTCATTGGATCATCGCAGCTACAAAAGCATGGCTACCTTCCAAATTATCCTCCACTTGGAAATATTTGTGAGGTACCTATTCCATTCCTTTGTGTCTCTCTTTTTTTTGTGTTGCAAGATACCTCTTTCCTCCATACCCTAACATTTTCCATCACATATCTGTATGACTACAGTTTATCTTCTCCCATCTTTTTGTTCCCTATCTCAAATACAGTTCCTAGTTTTCCACTTCATCCATCTTTCCAATTTCCCCTCTGTTGCAAACACAATTTGCTTTTCCTCAATGCAGAACTCCCACAGGGAATAGGGTTAAACAAGTTGAAAGAATATCCATGAATATGTGAGAAAGACCCATGCAAACAGTTCTGGGTCATGACACTCGACAGGTATGTCCTGATACTTGTAAGGATGTTTGTAAGGAAAACCTCCAGTCACAGGTATGTTATTAATTCTGGTGGAATACACCTGCGTTGTGCACTTTACAGAAGGAAGAGGACATGGATGCTTTATAATTCTCACGTGTTTAAGAAGTGTGAAACATTCTGTTTTGAAATAAAGTTAGATTAGATTCTTCCTTTTGAATATAAATAGGAACTCAGTGGACTAATGGTTATTTAAATCACTTTGATTCTCTTTGAGGAATCTTATTATGCTAATAAAGTGTCCTCTCTTTGCATCATCAACATAACAAAGCCAGATCTCCAAAAATTTGCACCTCTTCCACACTCGCAGTTTCCTCTAGCCTTACTTCCTTAAACTCCACACCAAGACCACGTAATCTGCCTGTCATTACCTTGTCTGTCTCTTTTGTAGGAGACTGAATAGTCTATTCCTCCAAGGTTCATCTGCTGAACATATTCTCCAGGATTTGGGAGGACTGAATCCAATGTGTGTACCAAAAGACCATGCATACCATTTCACTCACCCTGAAGATGAGTTTGATTCCCATTTAATCCACTGTTCCAACAAGATTAAACTTTCTAACAGTACATGCTAGAGGATCTGTTCTCTCAAATTCCATTGTTAAGCTCCTATGCAAAGGAAAGACACCATATTCATAACTGAAACCAGGTGATCCAATGGAATTATTTATTACTGTTCCACCAACATGAATATTCAGACTTTGTATTACAAAGAAGCAAAACCAGTCACAACGATATTATATCCACGAGTATGAAGACGTATGCAATCTTGCATAAAATAATTCAGTTCTACTGAACATTTTTATGAGTCCATGATAAACGTTTCGAAGTCCTGGTCTAAGTCTGAAACAAGGGCATCCACAAAATCTTCAACTGAGGGTGATTTCTGAAGCATACCTATAAAACCAAGACAACATACTCTTAGCAGGAGCACTGCGATCTTGAAAGCTTTGTCAACAATAATGCTTATTGCTAACTAACTTTTAATGGGGGTTGGAACTACCCAAACCATTCTATGATTTGACAAATACGACAGAAAAGACTATTGTGTTTCTTTGTGAAGAACTAAATGCATTTATATCACATAGGGATTATTTAATTTCCTCAATCTACCTGTTACACGTTATCACAGAATTGACAGGTTTCAAGAGCGGTAACTGATTTTTATCAATACAATCTTGCTTAAGCAGAGAATTATAATCCATTTTAAAGCAATGTAACCACAGACTTAGTCATTTCCAAATGACTGGAATAAATCAGTGCTTGAGCGGGTATGTAAATCCTTATCTGCTGAGTCTCAAGTCTAACAGAGCCAGAAAATACAACACATTTTCTCAAAGCGTTACACACCTTAAAAGCACTTAATTTAGCATTTAAAGTACACATATCTCTGAAATTTTTCAAAAGGCATGAAACATACCCAAACAAAAGCATTTTCAGTGCACTGCAGTTTGAGTTTTGCTTTTTTTTTTTTACCAGGACTTATCTTTTATTACAAATTTTAACTAGTGCATCTGTTAGCTGTAGCATATGGCTACCAAACAACAGACAGGGAAATTAGCATAATGAAGAATCATGCTCAAGTACTTTGTCAGGTAATTCTATAAACAAAGCAGGTAAAAATCTTACACCTTCCTCCCCAGAATCCCAGTTTTTAGAAAGCATGAGAATATATCCTGTGAATTATTTTCAGATGTTTCTTTGTACTTAACATTACATTAATGCTGGTCTTTTCACTATTATTAACATTTTCAAGATTATATATGGAAATTTACTGCATTATTTGTACCAGGAAAAAAAAAAAAAACACACAACAGTGCAGCTGCCAAATAATGTAAAATTTAATCTTTGTACTTCTTTGAAGCGATCTGTTCTTTCTGACAACCGCCAATGTAAATATAACCTTGTTCTACCCTTTCTGATCAGTGTACCTACTGAACATAATATTATATTCTTTCACATCCTCAACAATATTTGCTTTCAGTGGAAATTATAATTGCGTGCTGCTGAAAGATCGAAATCTTTTATTATAACGCAATGATTCAAAACCCACCAGGAAACACACCAGCTCGAGGTAATTCTGTGTGAGCAACCAAGAAGAATTTTCGTGCTAAGACCTCACAAAATCCCATTTCAATCTGATTTAAACACGTGTTGCAAATGTCAACACAAACTGCCATGACCCAGTAGACTAATACTGAGCACTAAAAGGAAAACAAATCTTGTACTATATATAGGTTGACTGAAATGCTGTTAAATGAAGTTTGCATCAAGCTGTTTTCAAAATGAAAGAGAACAGAACTAATATTTTCAAATACTTGGTAAACTTGTCGTCTACTCTAATTTTGGTAAAATTGCTGTGGAATTACTTCTAGTTCACAATGAAAAATAGGCTGCTACATGCTAGGCTGAGAAACAGATGTGTCCAGATATCAGCTACTAATCTGACCTCCTCAGAGAGCCATGGCCTCTCACAGACTCCCTCTCAGGTTCTTGAGGGGGCTGGCTGGGGGACTTGCGTATCCCTAACAGCCTTGGAAAAAATTTCAGTTTCAACTCATATTATTTTCCTGCAGTTTTCTCAGAAGTGGAGAGAATGCCTTAAGAAGGTGACATGCATAGCAGTCCATCAGAACATGTACTGTCATGCCTGACTACTGGAGCTTCATTGTACATTCAGTTGGAGAAGTCCAGTCCCAACAGTGCAATTCATTTTGCCATTCTGGGCTCCATTTTGCCTCAGACATTTGCATCTAAACTAGCTGGCTCTACTTCTAGAGATTGAACACTTGGGAGACCTTCATGGGTGCCACTCATCTGATCTTTTCAGAGGTCTACTTTATGATGAGAGACGTTGTGCCTATGAAGAACCTACTTTTCTCTGTATCCCAGAAAGGAAACCTGGATGAATAGCTCAGGTATAAGACTCCCAAGTTGGTGAAATTATTCCTTCTTTCCAATTTTTAAGATGTTGTTCTATAAAAGAATCATTTTTTAACAGCCAATAATATGTATGCCCTTTTCTATTAGATGGCCATAAAAGACATAACGATCACTCTCCAAGCCCCAAAATACAAACAACCCCTTCCAACACTGACTTCATAAAAAACAGCCAGCCCGGATGATGCTTAGCCAATTCTTTTGACACACTAAAATTTATTCTGCTGTGGACAAATCTTAAAACTATGATTATCAATATGTTGCAAAAGAAGAAGCGCTAACAGCGTAATGATTAGAGGGAAGAGAAGAGATTGATGCTGAGATTATCTTCAAGTAGATTTAATTTTCCTCTTACATAAAAATGGCAAATCATAACAAAAAGACTCCAACCCTGGCTATTACAAAATAAATAAAAGAAGCATAATGAACTACAGTACATTTGGATGTATTTTAGTGCAGCTCAACACAGTCTTAATCAAATCTCACTCAAAACTTGTTACACATTGCATTCATTTAGACTCCACATGGTTTGTTTCAAATACGTAGGAGGACTCGAAATTGTTCTGGCAATAGTGATGTCAAATGACCTCCTACCCAGTAGTTCAAACTTTTGATAATACAAACATTTCAGATTTCTCACATCAGTAGTCTACTGCATTGCTATTCTCCCATCATTGACATCAAAAGCAGACACTAGCAGAATTTGCTTTTGCAAGGGAAGGACGAAGAGTAACTGAGGTCATTGCTGAAGAACTACTGTAGTAAAACGATCATGCCCTCATGAAATATATAACTACAGATTTTAGAGTAGACAACTCCAAAAGAAACAGACACTGATGGTATTTCCATGTTTTAACCTCTTACTCTACACAGATGTGTTAAGATTGGTCACGTCTCCCTCTAAACTCCATTAAAATATATCAAAGCAAGATCAGCTTTGATATATTTTAACTACTCAGCACTTCAGTCTAAATGATTTAGTAAGATGTCCACAAGGTCTGATGGTTGCAGTTTTAAAATTTAGGAGTGTATTTCATACGTACAGCCCAACTCCTATTTCAGCTCAGTCTCTCCCAAGCCTAAGGCAACTGCATAGCTTATCTTCTCTGCTTTGAAGTTGTCTTTCACATTACAGCACTGTGGTTAACCACACCCTTATGAGAGATGGTTAGCTATAACCTACAATCATTGAAAATTGGGAGAAGAATAAAGCCTGTGGCAAAACTTGGCCTCTGCTCCCTTGCTGCACTAATTATTTTGGGTCCGTGTAGTTTGAGTTAACATGCGCCGCCATTCACATCAGCTTTTAGGACTTATGCATATTTCTTATACTTTCAAAGAGACATATAATCATATCTGAAGATTTTTACAGCCTCTTCAAATCATAATTATTCCATGAAGTACAATTTGAGGCATGGAAAAACAGATTTTCATACTGCATTGGAGCACATGCATGTTTATTTACGCATTCAATTGGTTTGATTACCATGTATGCACACAGCTGAGTACCACTGTCTGCAACATAACACAGCGTTAACAATCCAAGAACACAACTTCACATGTATTTTGCAGGAGGACTTCTTCAGAGACCCAAAGGGCAATGTGACTGCATCAAAAGTGCAGGAGAAGCACACTCCAGGATATGTTCCACGGTCTCATTTCCCAGATGATCCAACCCAGTACTTTTCACACTGCAATTCACTTTCTGCCTATGCACCTGGGTTTCTTTCCAGTCAGGGAGTGCCAAGGGAGAGAGGGAGGGATGGTGCACACCTGAATCCTGTTCAGACCTGCAATCAGCACACAACTGGACCTGGAAGGGACACCTGGGTTACATATCTTTAAAGGAATTTGTAATCCCTAATACCATGAAGTCCTCGAATGGAGAGGGTCTGCAAGGGCTATGTGGCAAAAGCAAAATGACAGAGGAATCAAGTTCTTCTCAAACTGTATTTCCCCTCTAAAGAAAAAAAAACCAAACAACCAAGCCTCTTGCACAAAGCACTGTTCGCTCATTTTTAAACTGCTCCTGTTATCCATATTTGTGACTATTTCTGTATTTTGTAGATTATCAAAAGGGTAATAAAACAGGGGTCACTTCAGAAAATGTTAAAAAAAGGTTTCATAAAGCCTTTGTGTTGTTTTTATTTTTTTAAATGGAAACAAATGCCAAGAGAATCTAATTCAAATGACAAAAAAAAAAAAGTACATTGTGTTTTCTAATTAAAGACTAGTCCAAACAGGAATCTTGTCTGTAACTCCACTGGATGGCAGGTCAGATCCTTTATCTTCCCTAATCAGTACATCTATGGAATCATGTGGGAGGAAGATGAAAAGCTAGGGTCATATCCAAACACAAAAGGAAGACAATAGACAGCTTCTGAGAAGAAAACAGTAACAAAGAAACTGTATAAATGAAATGCACTTGTGAAGTTATCCGTTATCAAACAGTCAATAAATATGGCTACTTTACCGTGAGGTACGGAAGCACTTCACGGGTCAGGCTGCATATGTGCATCGAAAAGTCAGACTGGTACAAGTGCATTTCTTTATATAAAAAAAAAAAAAAACGCCTGAAATAACAGCCTATGGAACCTAAGGTTTTTGAAACATGGCACTAGTAAGCACAGAAACTGGACTGTTTCCCTGAAGAAGAGTAAAATCAACAAGCTTTTAAGTTTGGTGGAATCTGTCTTTAATCAGGAATCTGGTCATCTGCTATGGAAGTGCAGTTTTGCAACTGATGAAAACCAACAAAAGATGGAAATCAAGTATTCTGCAACATCTGTAATGAAAAGGAAAAAATGCAGCAAAAGGAGTCAGGAGCTGATTGAACCTAAACAAATTAAAGAGGAAGTAATTGTTCTTACTTTTCTCCTTACATTTTCAATTTTTGTAATAAATACAGAGCAGCTAAGTATAAATATGTAACAAACTTTTCCATCACGCCTGTTCTATGATTTAACTTCAAATAATCCCAAACAAGCAATCAAACTATCAACTTGTCAAAAGACCTGAGTCACCTCAATTTCATTTTTCAGGGAGTCATTCAAGCATGCTTGTTTACGTTTTGCACTGTCTACAAACGAACATCACCATATGAACAGGCGAGGAATCTGCTAATGAATTCTGCTTGGTTTTATGATCTTGAATATCTTTTAAAATTTCTGTTTAAAGTAATATTAAAGAAATACAGAGAATAGAAGTGAAATTCAGAATACAACAGTGACCAGGGAGATAATCTGAAGCAAGGAAGGTGTACCCATGATGGAAGACGATCAGATCCAGGAACACTTAAGCAAACTGGACATATATCAGCCCACAGGCCCTGATGGGATGCACACATCAGTGCTGAGAAAGCTGGCAGCATCAAAAGATGACTCAGTAATCTTATGGCCACCAAGAGAAGTGCCAAAAGACTATGAAAAAAAGCAAACGTCACTCTTATCTTCAAGAAGAGCAAGAAGAAGAACACAGGGAGATACAGCCTGGTCAGTCTCACCTCAATCCCTAGGAATGTCATGGAGCAGCTAATCCGGGAAACCATTTTCCAGGCTCATGAACAACAAAAAAACCCTCAGGAATAGTCACCATGGATTCATCAAGGGCAAGTCATGCTTAACCAACTCGATAACCTTATATGATGAAACAATTGGACTGGTAGATGAGGGGAGAGCCATGGATATTGTCTACCGGGACTTCAGCAAGGCTTTTGATACTGTCTCCCGGAAGATCCTCACAAAGAAGCTGTTGATGTATGGGCTGCATGATCAGACAGGGAGGTGGATTAAAAACCGGCTGAATGGCCAGGCCCAGAGGGAGGTGATCAGTGCTGCGAAGTCTAGCTGGAGGCCAGTGACTAGCTGTGTACCCCAGGGGTCAATACTGGGTCCAGTCCCATTTAACATCTTCATTAATGATCTGGATGATGGGGCAGAACTCAACGAAAAGAAGGACAAAGTCCTGCACCAGGGGAGGAACAACCCCAGGCACTAGTATATGCTGGGGGCCACCCAGCAATAAATCAGTTTGGACAAAAAAGACCTGGGGGTCCTGGTGGACACCAAGTTGAGCATAAGCCAGCAGTGGGCCCTCGCTGCAAAGAAGGCGAATGGCATCCTGGACTGCATCAGACAAAGTATCGCCAGCAGGCTGAGGGAGATGATCCTTCCCCTTTACTCAGCACTGGTGAGGCCACACCTGAGGCCTCGGCACAAAGAGAGACATGGACATACTGGAGAGAATCCAACAAAGGCCTGCTAAGATGATTGAGGGGCTGGAGAACTCTCCTACTATGAAAGGTTGGGAGAGCTGGGACTGTTCAGCCTAGAGAAGAGAAGGCCCAGGGGCATCTTCTTAATGTATATAAATACCTGAAGGGAGGGTGCAAAGAGGACGGAGCTATTTGCAATTGTGCGCAGTGACAGGACCAGAGTCAACAGGCACAAACTGAGAACACTGGAGGTTTCCTCTGAACATCAGGAAACATTTTTTCCCTGTGAGGGTGACGAAGCACTGGCACAGGTTGCCCCTAGAGACTGTGGAATCTCCCTCCTTGGAGATATTAAAAAAACATCTGGACAGAGTCCTGGGCACCCAGCTCTAGGTGGCCCTGCTTGAGCAGGGGAGTTGGACTAGATGACCTCCAGAGCTCCCTTCCAGCCTCAACTAGTCTGTGATTCTGTAATTCTATGAAAACATCTCAAAAACTTCTGCCACTTTTCGTAAATCATAGTCTGCACTTTTATAACCAGAATCATAGAATGCTTTGGGTTGGAAAGGACCTTAAAGGTCATCCGGTTCCAACCCCCATGTCATGGGCAGGGACACCTTCCACTAAATCAGGCTGCTCAAAGCTTCATCCAGCCTGGCCTTGAACACTTCCAGGGTATCACTCATGCTAATGCTGACACAGAGGAGTTACCGCTGTCTGGTTCTCCTATTACATGAGAACAAACACAGAACCACAGAATGTTAGGGATTGGAAGGGACCTCAAAGGATCACCTAGTCCAATCCCACTGCCGGAGCAGGACCACCTAGATCAGATCACACAAGAACGCGTCCAGGTGGGTTTTGAACATCTCCAGAGAAGGAGACTCCACAACCTCTCTGGGCAGCCTGTTCCAGTGTTCTGTTACTCTTACTGGGAAGAAGTTCTTCCTCATGCTTAAGCAGAACCTCCTGTGTTCCAGCTTATATCCATTTCCCCTTGTCCTATCATTGGATGCCACTGAGAAGAGCCTGGCTCCATCCTCATGACAGTCACCCTTTACATATTTATAAACATGAATGAGGTCCCCCCTCAGTCTCCTCTTCTCCAAGCTAAAGAGACACAGCTCCCTCAGCCTTTCCTCATAAGAGAGATGCTCCACTCCCTTAATCATCTTTGTGGCCCTATGCTGGACTCTCTCAAGCAGTTTCTTGTCCTTCTTGAACTGAGGGGCCCAGAACTGGACACAATATTCCAGACGCGGCCTCACCAGGGCAGAGTAGAGGGGGAGAACCACCTCTCTCGACCTACTAACCACACCCCTTCTAATACACCCCAGGATGCCATTGGCCTTCTTGGCCACAAGGGCACAAAACACACCATCAGGTGCACTACAGTTACTGACATTAAAGTGACACACAGTTCAGTGGTTTATAGATTTGGTGATTTAAAGAAAATAAATTAAAAAATCAAACTGCGTATCTTTTATATAATTATTTCAGTCGTATATTAAAAGATCCCATTATTCCACCATTAACATCAAGTTCACTGCCCTGCAGTATGCACAACTATTCCTTAAACACAGCTTTCTGTCTTCTTCAAACCCCAGGCTGCACAGCTATCACCTCTTCATCACTCACCATTGCTCCTGACGACCCACTGAGGAGCTATCTGCACTAAATGAACAGAAGACTATAAGCATGAGGACTATGAATATTGAAATGCCTAAAACACCTAACTACTGCATTGCAAGAGCTAAACATGTTTGCCTGCTTTCACTGTACCTTGTCAGACTTCATCATATTCGGATTTCCTTTAAAATAACCTTCGAATTTCCTAGACTATGATTCCACTTTTTCAGGTTAATTTCAGTAGCAAGTTTTATCCAAAGTAACTGATGCATACTCTCAACCCCAAGCTGATTGTACCATGTTTCATGGTGTTCTCTCACATGCAAGGGGGAAAGTCAGTCGTATTTCCATGGATATTATAATCATAGAATCATAGAATGGTTAGGGTTGGAAGGGACCTCAAAGATCATCTAGTTCCAATCCCCCTGCCACGGGCAGGGAAATCCTCCACTACACCAGGTTGCCCAAAGCCTCATCCAACCTGGCCTTGAACACTTCTAGGGATGGGGCATCTACAACCTCTCTGGGCAACCTGTTCCAGTACCTCACCACCCTCAATGTAAGGAATTTCTTTCTTATATCTAACCTAAATCTGCCCTCTTTCAGTTTAAATCCATTGCCCCTTGTCCTATCACTACACACCATTGTAAAAAGTCCCTCTCCAGCTTTCCTGTAGGCCCCCTTTAGGTACTGGAAGGCTGCTATAAGATCACCCCGGAGCCTTCTCTTCTCCAGGCTGAACAGCCCCAACTCCCTCAGCCTGTCTTCATAGCAGAGGTGCTCCAGCCCTCTGATCATCTTCGTGGCCCTCCTCTGGACTCGTTCCAGTAGCTCCATGTCCTTCTTGTGTTGGGGACTCCAGAGCTGAACACAGTATTCCAGGTGGGGTCACACGAGAGCTGAGTAGAGGGGCAGAATCACTTCCCTCGACCTGCTGGCCACGCTCTTTTTGATACAGCCCAGGATACGATTTGCTTTCTGGGCTGCCAGCGCACATTGCCGGCTCATGTTGAGCTTCTCATCCACCAGCGCTCCCAAGTCCTTTTCCTCAGGGCTGCTCTCAATCCATTCTCCGCCCAGCCTGTACTTGTGCATGGGATTGCCCTGACCCATGTGCAGGACCTTGCACTTGGCCTTGTTCAACTTCATGAGGTTCTCACAGGCCCATCTCTCCAGCCTGTCAAGGTCCCTCTGGATGGCATCCCTTCCCTCCAGCGTGTCCACAACACCACACAACTTGGTGCCATCTGCAAACTTGCTGAAGGTGCACTCAATCCCACTGTTCATGTCACCAACAAAGATGTTAAACAGCACTGGTCCCAGTACCAACCCCTGAGGAACACCATTCGTCACTAGCCTCCACTTGGACATTGAACCCTTGACCACAACTCTTTGAGAGCGACCATCCAGCCAATTCCTTATCCACCGAGTGGTCCATCCATCAAAACCATGTCTTTCCAGTTTAGAGACAAGGATGTCGTGTGGGACAGTATCAAATGCTTTGGATAAGTCCAGGTAGGCGATGTCAGTTGCTCTTCCCCTATCCATCAACACAGTAACCTCATCATAGAAGGCCACCAAATTAGTGAGGCAGGATTTGCCCTTAGTGAAGCCATGTTGGCTGTCACCAATCACCTCCATCCACAGATAATAATAGTCCATCCACAGATTAATTTTGCAAACTTTATTTAAATAATGTTTGATTCAAGGGAGCACATTGCCAGCAACTTCAACATAGCCTCTAGGACATTTCAGAGACATTTCATGCTCGGTAAAATTAAAAACATATCCCAGAAACAGAAGAGATGATAAGCATAACTTGTGTTTAAAAACACTTTTTCCTTTCTCTACCATATGACTTACAATATTATAATAATTGGATTTGCTTTTAAAGATCGATGTTCCTATCTGGCAACTACTTCCCCACCTGGAATACTGCATTCAGCTCTGGAGTCCCCAACACAAGAAGGACATGGAGCTGTTGGAACAAGTCCAGAGGAGGACCACGAAAATGATCCGAGGGCTGGAGCACCTCTGCTATGAAGACAGGCTGAGAGAATTGAGGCTGTTCAGCCTGGAGAAGAGAAGGCTCCCGGGTGATCTTATAGCAGCTTTCCAGTATCTAAAGGGGGCCTACAGGAAAGCTGAAGAGGGACTTTTTACAATGGTGTGTAGTGATAGGACAAGGGGCAATGGATTTAAACTGAAAGAGGGTAAATTTAGATTAGATGTAAGGAAGAAATTTTTCACTCTTAGGGTGGTGAGGTACTGGAACAGGTTGCTCAGAGAAATTGTGGATCCCTTATCCCTGGAAGTGTTCAAGGCCAGGTTGGATGAGGCTTTGGGCAACCTGGTGTAGTGGAGGGTGTCCCTGCCCACGGCAGGGGGGTTGGAACTAGATGATTTTTGAGGTCCCTTCCAACCCTAACCATTCTATGATTCTAATCCACAATTTTAGGCTACAGTTTTTTGAGTTTCCAAACACAGACTCTTCAAGAACAGTAAAGAAAAGCAAGTTTGCAAAGCCATGCTGAATGAAAAGTAACCCTGTAGATCACAAGCATAAATAGACTAATCTAGAGAATATATAGTTGCTTAATATACGATGAGTTTAAGGAGAGCAGAGGTTATGGCCTCAAATATAAACAGATGGGTCAAAGAACTGAAATGTTCTAATTATGAAACTTTGCCAATCTCATGATGAAATACAGACACATTACTACTGTCTTCCTTATCTGTAGAAAAAAACCCCACAACTTCCAGTCTACCAAACTGGAATGAACAGAGGCCAATGAACCAATATTAAGAATTTCAGAGAGAATTGAAAGATGCTCCATCAGACGAAGTATTTACCAAGTGCTTGTATCAGAAACAGCGACACTAATGCAAAAGTGTTTGGTTTGAATACTGCAACATTACACAGGAGAGTCTTTATCCTGATCTCATTGATAGATTTGAGATAAAGTCAGGAGTTTCTCAAACGTGTTTCATTCTCCTGACATTTTTTTTAAATATATGAAGTATAGTATTTTTGGTATCACTGTGAATGATCTTTAAAAGTTATTTTCCAGATTCAAAAGGCAAATATGGTACTGAGAGGAATAGTCAACGATGTTTCTTTATTACTGTCTTCAGACTTCTATTTCATGAGAGTATACACTCAAAGTACTGATACAATCGAAGCTATTTTGATGATGCTAAAATGATGTGGCCAAAACAAGCTCAAATTCTTGTATACAAAATAGGCAGATCTATTACGAATTGCATGTGTGTAAAAGTTACTCTTTTTTTTGTATCCAAAAATTATGCCATCCTATCTTCCTTCAAGTATGTGATACTCTTATTCTGAATTCTTTAGACAGCCTTGTAGTACAACCCCTTCCAACACTTCACTCCAACCATCTGTGTGTGCTTTTATGCTGAGTATCAAGGAGTTCTACTGAATGTGACACAAAGTTGATGACCAGCCCACTTAACTAAATAAATGAACATGATTTCTTTCATAAATCCAATGAAAATCATAATTAAACTACAAAGACCAAATTGGTAAATGCAGCTAAATTATTTCTTCCTTGAACAAGAGAATAAAACAGTTCTAATTTTTTTTTCTACCTTGAACCATAAGTATGGGCTCTTTTCCACCGCCGTGTGCCAGCATCTCTCTACGATAACGCTCACCCATTGCCCTGGAGAAACACAGATGTTAGAGTCATCTGCAAACACAACCTGTTCAGCTTTCAGTCATGTGTTTCTAGGATCTCTACAGCACTCAGAGACAGAAATCAAATGAAATTTTCCACTCTGAAACAATGACTGCCTTGACTCCATGTTGACTCCTCAAATTCAAATTACATTTAAAATTATACTAACAGTAACTGAACTAGACAAATTTTAAACATATGAATATGTGTTGGTGTTCACAGAAGTTAATTTGTGAACAACATTTTCGCCTTCATTGCTCCAAGAGGAAAAGTTGCTCTGTTACAATGGTCTGAACATTCACCTAAGGTATAAGAACACTTAGAATTTGTGATCTCACAATTTACTTTTTAATTTCACAAAGCAAAATGAGTAGGATAACTACATTAGCTTTGAAGTTAGTGACATGAAGCTTGTTTAATACCTGCAGTTGCTTTGATTTCAATAGAAAATTACGAGTAATTAGGCATCTGTGAAAATCAAGCTCTCTAATTACATCTAAATATGGATTTCAGTGCCTCCCAACTGGCACACCTGTATTTTAAAACATCGACACGAATTTTTTTGCACCAATGAACATGTCCCAAAGTACACTTTATACCTGTGGTTATTTCCTGTTCTGTAATCCTCTTAAAATCAAGAAAAAGGCTAAAAACTAACCATTATTAAAAAAAGCCTATCGACCTGCATGGCCCCATTTGTTTCATGTTTTCCAGAAGCAAGTAGCACATTTAATTCTACTTAATGTTTTCTCTGTTCTTACCTATCAAATGGGTCCTGAGCAAAACACTGTTTCCACACCATGGAGGCAACAGCCCTAGACATGAGGTAGGAGTAATATTTGGCACCATAGCCCACAAGATGACTGAATCGCAGCTGCCAGGCCTGTAAGGAGAAAACAAACAAAAACCAGAACAGAAGTCATCTTTTAAATCCTTTAAATTGTTCAGCATTTTCTGAAGTATGATGGAAGAAATCTGATACTATTAATGAGAAACAGTTAAAAAAACAGATCAAAAAAAGAAAGAAAAGAACCACCACCAGAAATCTCACAAGGAACACATCCTTTATTACAAGAAGCATTTTTCAACCTAAATACTGCATATCCAATATACTGATCATCACAATTGAAATTATACATAAATGGGGTCAGAAGGAGAAAACCAAGCAGTTAAAAAATGTATTCATATTCGATAAGAGCTGTGTTGTTCTATTGGTCTTGAAAGAAAATCACAATTATCTTATTAGAAGTAACACATTTTATCATTCTCCATGTGGGAAAGTGCAGTGTCACACTTGGAAAAGTTCAACTTAGAAACTTTTGTCACAAACAAAACATTCTATGATTCTATGATTTGCATTTAATACTATAAAAAAAATACAGCTTCCTATACGCCAAAAAACTCAGAGGTAAACAAATGACATCCACATGCAATGTCATTGTTCACAGATTTGTCTGCACATTTTTAAATACATATATATAGCAGATTATCATCCATAATTATATTGTTATTCATTTATGAATTGTTACTTGGGTTTATGACTCATTCTGGTGATGGTGGACTCCTTTTTTAATGCCGTTTGGTGTTGACTGTTTACTTATGTTTTCTTAGCAGAGAAAATCAGAAGTATCAGCATTACTTTCACAGAAATAATATTTTATTTTTTTATTTCCCTGACTGTACCAGAGTAATTTAAATTGAGAGAGTCCTCCAAAGGTCATCTGGTCCAACTCTTGCTCAAAGTGGAGTGAACTTTGGCGAGGTTTCTCAAGGCTCTGTCTAAAGGCTCTGTCTCTTTCTTACAGGCTGAAAGAGTTGGGGCTGTTCAGCCTGGAGAAGAGGAGGCTCCGGGGTGACCTTATAGCGGTCTTCCAGTACCTCAAGGGGGCCTACAAGAAAGATGGGGAGAGGCTGTTCAGAAGGGCCAGTTGTGATAGGACAAGGGGTAATGGTTTTAAAATAGAGGGAGGTAGATTCAGGTTGGATATTAGGAAAAAATTTTTTACCATGAGAGTTGTAGAACACTGGAACAGGTTGCCCAGAGAGGTGGTGGATGCTCCATCCCTGGAGACGTTCAAGGCCCGGTTGGATGAGGCCCTGAGCAACCTGATCTAGTTGGAGATATCCCTGTTCCTTGCAGGGGGGTTGGACTAGATGACCTTTGAAGGTCCCTTCCAGCCCTAACGATTCTATGATTCTATGATTCTATGATTCTAAAGTCTCAGTATCTCCAAGAATAAAGATTTCATCGCCTCTCTGGTGCAATGTGGAAAGGCAAGCAGGTCCAAGCTGAAAAGATACTGTTTCCCAAAAGATTTGGGCATATTTTTTGAACTGAAGACGAATGAAGGATTGAGAAACTTACTCTGCCTTTTTTGCTCTCTGAGGAAACCAAAGAGGAGACAAGTCTCATATCTTACTTGTCCTCCTATCCAAAGTCAAAGCTCTTAATGTTCTTCTGATATGACTGTTACCAAGATTTTTGTAGGCAATATAGAAAACAGAGTTAAAGAGGAACTAGAAGATAAACAATAAAGTATCATAACAGATGTTTTAAATTTAAATCCATGGGCTCTCAGATGCTTGTTCTTATCCTAGTCAATGGCTGAAATTCTGAGGCAGCCGAACAGAAAAGTGAAGGGGCATTAGCAGTTTTCCAGAACTATTTGACTGTGATTCTTCATCACACTGTAAGTAAGCATCTCCTGATTTTTGACAACTGAAACAAACTATGTTTCTTTATTCGAGAAAGTGCTGATTATCATCTTATTCTCCATTAGCCAAGCCAAAGATGTATGTGTATGTTAAAAAAAAATGACCAACTGAGAGAGTGGAAAAAAAGTATGACTTTTATTCAGTCCTTTTACCTTAAAAAAGGTAGCAAACAATGGCCTATAAACTAGATCATTGTGAACAGATGATGAGAAACAAAAGTTGTTAGCTCCCTTTTCTGAGAAACACCTACACATAAAATTCTCAAAGTTAGCTGTAATTCACTCATTCAAAAGCTAGTTTTAGCAAGATGGTTACCTCCACCCTAAGACAGGTGTCCAAAACAGATGGAATTTGCCATGGGTGAGCAATCTACCCTCCACTGGTAGCCTACATAACTAGTTTAACGTAGGAGCAGCAAAGTTAGAGGAGATGAAAAAATGTCTCCAGTTTTCAATTTTCCTGTGGGTCTTGATGCATGATGCAAATTCCTAAGAATGATTAATCTTTTCTTTTCTTTAAACACCCACTGTAGCATATCTCATTGTAATGCAAGTATGTAAAAACATTCAGCTTGGATATAGATTCTCCAGTTTGCTCTGAAAAGTATTGCGGTTACCGTGTTTATACTTTATAGCTACAGTTTTTCTAACTAGTCCCTTAATTGTAGCTGTAATCATTAAACTAAAAGTACATTTTGAAATGGATCAGAGAGCCCACATTTTTAGAAGACTGAGCAGGACAATATGTCAGTTTTTATTTTTTTGTATAGTAAGTGTTGAAAGTTGGGATTAGAAGTTTCAACTTGAAAGTACATCTCTCTCAGGAATGTGGAAAGCTTTACTGATAAATTGGTTTCACATACTCAAAAATTTAAGTAATCTCCAAATAGATTATTTCAGTGAAAAATCCACGTTGCTTTTTCTGCTACAAACAAAAATAATTTCTACGAGCTTGACATAGGGAAGAATATTTCTACATCTCCTATCACAAAGGAATTATTCTAATGCATCATATAAGCTGTAACTAGGACAATATGTCCTCCTCAGCAGCTCAGCTTACATTGTTCATCAAATGGTCTTGCATTTAATGGTCTGCACCTAAACCAGCTCATCTGTGCTTCCAGGATGATCGACTATTCCATTCACCTGGTTTGTTAAAACTCTCTGTCACAAATAAACAAGGAACAAAGAACATCATCTCAGCAACCTGTCCAAGATCAAAAGTTTGTTTCAGAGTCTGCACCTAAAACAGGCCTCAGTAGCCTCTGTTCAAATATAGAACATTTTGTTTGACCTGGTCTTTGCAAATGTACTTAAAAAAAAACTTCACATTGCTTCCTTTCAAAAAGGAAAAAGAAAGGATTTAGGAAGACCAAGAAAAGACACTGCTCATCTCTCTCCCTGCATTGGGGAGGCTCTCAAATATGGCGAAGTTGAGAATTCAAAAATTTATTTGCAACAGGACAGTATCCAAAAGAGGAAATTAAAATGGAGGATGAGTTAACTCATCTTCAGATAGATGCCTAAGACAAATAAGGTATAGATGACTCTTCCTTCATTGGAATACATATGGAACATACTTTTAGGCAGCTCAAGTTATAGAAGATGACTACCATCCTCAAAGACGTACTGCAACTAAGATTGTTTTCCTACTGGAAACAGCAGTCAAGGAAATCTGATTATAAACACTGCTGTTCCCTAGTAAATATATTTAGCCTATATTAGATTTCAACTTATTTTTTTTTAACCAGTATGGATTTTACCCACTATAGAGTATGAATAACTCTAGCACATCACCATTCCCTTTCACTACTTTCTTCTCAGTCCTCACACAAAGTTTCTGATCAGGAACTCCCAATCTTCAATATTTCACCACTACTCAGTACCTATCACATTACTCAAGTACATTTTCTGATTCTATGCTGTTCTAGAAACTAACTTTCTAAAACTGGACATAGCTACCTGTAAACAAATATTTAAACATTAAGACACATCCTCTACCCTAATTCACAAGGAGCTACTTACCTGCACTAAAAAACTTTTCCCACTTTATTCAGATGAGATTACAATCTAGGCAATAAAATGCTCAAAAAGCCCAAGAATATATAGGCTAAAAACTCCTTTAAAAAGTTCTATGATCAGTAAAAAAAACCCCACATCACTGTAAATGTATTTAAAACTAAATGGGTCATCTTTTACCATTAAACTTCATTTTAATAAAATTAGCTATAGATGCTAAATGACTTGATTTCTTGTGTTATTTCCATTGCTGAATGATATATCCATATTAAAAAAAAAACCAACAACAACAAAAAACTCAAAACAAACCACAACAAATCACACATATCTATTTCCCTTTTGAAAAAGGTAAAGGCTAGGCTTGCAGAACTGGGGCACTCTCCTTATTAAATGTTATATTTTTGCTAAGCAGCTAGAAAGTTAATGAAGGCTCTGAGTAATCACCTACTTCAAAAAGTTCCATGAACCCATTCCAGAAGTTTATAAAACAGTGCATTTTACAGCATAGCCCATGGGTTATGATAATATGCCATCCACAGGTCATGTTCCTGCCTGCTTTTTATCCAGCACAACAGACTGAAATAAAGGTGTGTGACTGATCCACTGCAGTTGTTAAAGGGGCCTTTCTCCACCAACATTATCAATCTTCTCTTATAATCATGTCTGAAATATTTCCAAAATTCTGTGTGCAATGGCTTTCCATCCCACCAAGTAACAAACAAAAATACCACACTGATGATACTTTTATATTCTTACGTCTTATCAGGAATTTTTTAAAAAGTCCTTGTAGGATACAATCTTAGGGTAAGATTCAGTTTGCTTTACTTTAGCTACCTTACACTAGGTGTCTTGCCCAAACTAGTCACATAGGCTTCCTTTGTAGTCAGAGGTCAGAAGTATTTATCCTGTTATCTTTGGAAAGGATAGGACTACTGCTCTAGTAGAAAACTGAGGAATTTACTACTACTTCCAACTTCTAGTTAAAAGTTAAGCCACTTCATTCATTTTAACAGTATGGTAGGATCAGTTAAACTAAACTGTTTTGAAAACCACATAAACTAATTTAGGATACAATTATTTAAATTCTAAATTTAGAACTGTTAAAATTATCACAAAATAAAATCTGATATAAAAATTTAGATGTGACTCTAGAAAGACAAAACCAAAAGAAAAAAAAACTACAGGTAGCTTAATATATACTAACTTAGCTTTTGTTTGAGTGTGGGTAATCATTGTTCCATAAAGCTCCACTAATTATATGGAATCAGTGCCACAGAATCCTACTACATCTTTTGGAAAAAAAAAAACAAAACAAAAACCAAAAAACAAACCGAAACCTACAGAAATTCTTGACTAGTGCTTGGACTTTTCAAAATGCTCTTCCAACAGTTTCTGCTGTGACTTCGGTTACTTCAAAGTATATTTAAGTCCATTTTGCTTTGCATCTTAAGACAAAAAACACAAGTGAAAACCTGAAAAGACCCAACACTAAATTAAGAAAAGTATTTTCGTCATTTATGCCTTCTAATTGCAAAATGAGTGCTATGATAATTACATCAGTGAGCAAGTTGTTGAATAGTTTCCACGACAAATCTCCATCTTTGATAGAGATTGTATTTGGTGCCCTCCTCCTTCTTAATTAAGTTCTTATTCTGGCAGGAAACCCAATAGAGGAGCAGGTAACTTATCTCCTTCAGGGGCTACTGGGTGGAGAACCCCTGGGTCTGGCACTAACTTGGTGTTACTGCTCCCAATGCCCTTGAATTTAGCTATCAGCATGGGTGGAAAACTCCTGAGAGTCATGAAGAAAGAAGCTCCAGGCTCTGGTAACTTGGGAGCCAGAAGAGGATGGTGATTAGCGTGGCAATCAGTACAGGCTATTTCCCTCTGCTGAGACTAAGGTTTATCTGGGCTAGTGGAACTCCAGGACAACACTGCTCTGGCATGCAAACAAGCACACTGAAAGTTAGCACAGGCGATGTTTTCTCGGCACTGTCTCAGCCACTCATACAGCAGGAGCTGGAGGTGGGATGCAAAGAGGTGCAAGTTAGAGGTCAAGAACTATGAGGCACTTTTCAGCAGAGAAAAATGGTAAATTCACTGTGTGATGCAGATCAGAGGGATGCTCTGCATTTAGCTCAGCAAGTTTCCCCGTTCTGATGTACTAGCTGCACAGGCATCATTTTAAAATATCAGCGGGTTAGCAAAAGAAAAAACTGTATTATCTGACAAGCAGGAGATCTGGTCTCACTTTTTTCCTTTGACTCCACTTTGCATTTTCATGCTCTTCACACCCATATTCTGTCTCAGATGGAAGTTCAAAATCACTTTTCTCAAAATTCAAGGGAGATACTCAG
Organism: Tauraco erythrolophus; assembly: GCF_009769465.1. Classification (NCBI taxonomy): domain Eukaryota; kingdom Metazoa; phylum Chordata; class Aves; order Musophagiformes; family Musophagidae; genus Tauraco; species Tauraco erythrolophus. The sequence continues at coordinate 115,181,620 of NC_141465.1, read as the reverse complement.
GAGATTTCACAGCACAGAACTGTAACAACATCCAGTCATGACGTACAGAAAATTTCAGTCTTGCTCATTCATGACAGTGACTCTCAGAATTAGTGTACTAATCTACTTGAATTAAATGCCTTTCTTCTAAGCTCCCTTTCCCAAAGGAACTAAGCCTGCAGTTAGACAAGCTGAGAAGCTTCCTGGTAAGGCTCCTCTCTTTTCTTGCCTCCGCACAGCGCTGGGAGCGAGCAGCCCAGCACTGCTAGCAGAAGCCCGGGCAGTGGCTGCCAGGCTCCGAAGCTCAAGCTCTGCCACTGGCTGCGCTTATTTTAGGGAGGCCAAATTGTCACATAGCAGAACTTATTCTCCCACTTCTCTGTTTAAACTCCTCATTTACTTTACGAAATGAGAAAAGGATTTTCACAGACGCTTTGCAGCTTAAAGAATTCACTCTTTTGTTCTGAAACAAATCACAGAATTTTTTTCTTGATTGTATTAGTTTGTTACATAAGTTCACAGTGTGCTTTGAAGACGTCCTCAATTCATTCTCACTTGAAGAAACTGTTTAATGAGTTTTGGAGTGCAGAGTTTGCAAACTGCTTGTGCCAGTAGCTACTTCTGGGGAAAAGCTAGAGCACTCACCGTCTGGCAGAAACAACTCTCCCCTTAGGTATGCGCCGGCTTGTTCAGTCAACTGACATTCTGTATTTTTGGCCTGAGCCCCTCCAGGTTTTACAGAATTACATCATCATCATTCTGGAGTCTCACAATAATAAAAAAATCCAATAAAGAGCTTTAAAGCCACTTCCTCTGCTGCAGTTTCTGATCTTGTTTAGAGTACCAGAAAGCTACTTTCAAGAAACCACATCTTGTGCTGCACCTCTAACTTGCTTAATGTCAACGCTCTTCAGTTTTTCAGTGTCGTGCATTTCTGCGTTAGGAGTGGGAAAGCACACAAAGTAAACCAACCCAGGGACAGCGCTGACATTTTAGAAAGCGAGTCAAGCAAGAGATTAAGCTTTCAATTTATAACACTTCTGTGTTTTTATTATAAAATGGTAAATAAATCTAGCATGGCAGGGAATGTAAATATTTTTACAGTTGTTTACACTAGGGAAGAGGAAAGGAATTTAACATGCAATTAACCACTTAGGTGATTCTAGATATGTACCATATGGTCTTTGAATTACTTAAATTCAAGAAATATATTTCATTTTTATTTATAAACTATTAATGTATTTGAGCAGCTTATAGGAAAATAATTTAAAATTGTTTACTCTTCACCCTCTTTTCTCCTCCCCACAAAGGGATTGGGGTAACAGAGATAAAGAATATCAACATCAAAAACCTGTTTGTATGATCTGCATTGCTCTACAATCCATAAAACTTGGATTAAAAGACACAGAGATATGAAAATTGATTCTATATTATGTCCTTTGACTGACCTTATTTGGATAAGTTGAGTGTGTTACTTGCAAACATTATAACTAGTCTTTAAAGTAAAATATAAGAAATATGCAATCAGACAATTTCCAAACAAGTCCTTCACGTTGTAACAACACACATATACATACACATGCAACACACACACAACCTCCATTCTACTACCAATTGATAACTGATGTTACGCATTCTATTGTTTTCTCTCCATCCTTCCAGTACTTCCTCTTCCCAGTTGGGGAAGGGGCACATCTATGTTTTCGCAGCAGTTTATCCATGGCTATCCTTCCGACTACGCCCATTTTACTGTCACGTTATGAATTCTCTCTAAGGAAAACATCTATTCATTTAAAGGCATGTGGTGAATTAGGAAGTACAGGCAACTCTATCCAACAGTTACTACTTTTGGAGAGCTCAGAGCTGGGGCTTTAATCTTGCAGTATAAGATAGGATTTATCATAGAATCATAGAATCATAGAATGGTTAGGGCTGGAAGGGACCTTCGAAGGTCATCTAGTCCAACCCCCCTGCAAGGAACAGGGATATCTCCAACTAGATCAGGTTGCTCAGGGCCTTGTCCAACCTGGCCTTGAACGTCTCCAGGGATGGTGCATCCACCACCTCTCTGGGCAACCTGTTCCAGTGTTCTACCACTCTCATAGTAAAAAATTTTTTCCTAATATCCAACCTGAACCTACCTCCCTCTATTTTAAAACCATTACCCCTTGTCCTATCATAACTGGCCCTCCTGAACAGCCTCTCCCCATCTTTCCTGTAGGCCCCCTTGAGGTACTGGAAGACCGCTATAAGGTCACCCCGGAGCCTCCTCTTCTCCAGGCTGAACAGCCCCAATTCTTTCAGCCTGTCCTCATAGGAAAGGTGCTCCAGCCCTCTTATCATCTTCGTGGCCCTCCTCTGGACCCTCTCCAACTGGTCCATGTCCTTCTTATGTTGGGGGCTCCAGAACTGGACGCAGTACTCCAAGTGAGGTCTCACAAGGGCAGAGTAGAGGGGGAGAATCACCTCCCTCGACCTGCTGGCCACACTCCTCTTGATGCAGCCCAGGACGCGGTTGGCCTTCTGGGCCGCAAGAGCACATTGCCGGCTCATATTGAGCTTCTCGTCCACCAGTACTCCCAAGTCCTTCTCCTCAGGGCTGCTCTCGATCCAATCACCACCCAGTCTGTATTTATGCCTGGGATTGCCACGACCCAGATGTAGGACCTTGCATTTGGCCTGGTTAAACTTCATGAGGTTGGTACGGGCCCACCTCTCCAGCCTGTCAAGGTCCCTCTGGATGGCATCCCTCCCTTCCAGTGTGTCAACGGCACCACACAGCTTGGTGTCATCGGCGAACTTGCTGAGGGTGCACTCCATGCCACTGTCCACGTCACCGACAAAGATGTTGAAGAGGGCCGGGCCCAACACGGACCCCTGAGGGACGCCACTCGTGACCGGTCTCCACTTGGACATTGAGCCGTTGACCACTACTCTCTGAGTGCGGCCATTGAGCCAATTCCTTATCCACCGAGTGGTCCATCCATCAAACCCATGACTCTCTAATTTAGAGAGAAGAATGTCGTGCGGGACAGTGTCAAAAGCTTTGCACAAGTCCAGGTAGATGACATCCATTGGTCGACCCTTGTCCACCGATGCTGTCACCCCATCGTAAAAGGCCACCAAGTTGGTCAGGCACGATCTGCTTTTGGTGAAGCCATGTTGGCTGTCACCCACCACCTCCTTGCTCTCCATGTGCCTTAGCATGGTTCCCAGGAGAATCTGCTCCATGACCTTGCCAGGCACAGAGGTGAGGCTGACCGGTCTGTAGTTGCCCGGGTCCTCCTTGTTCCCCTTTTTAAAAATGGGGGTTATGTTCCCTCTCTTCCAGTCATCGGGGACCTCGCCAGACCGCCACGACTTCTCAAATACAATAGCCAGTGGCTTGGCAACTTCATCCGCCAGTTCCTTCAGGACCCGCGGATGGATCTCATCAGGTCCCATGGACTTGTGCACCTTCAAGTTCCTCAGATGTTCTCGAACCTGGTCTTCAAGTACAGTGGGCGGTGGTTCATCCTCACAGTCCCTGCTAGTTCTTTCCACAGCTTGGGTGGTAAGACAAGAGGCTTTACCATTGAAGACTGAGGCAAAAAATTCATTAAGTACCTCAGCCTTCTCTATGTCCCGGGTAACTAGAGCACCAGTATCCTTCCGGAGGGGGCCTACATTCTCTTTGGACTTCCTTTTGTCCCCTACATACCTATAGAAGCATTTCTTGTTGCTTTTTATATCCCTTGCCAAATTCAATTCCTTCAGGGCTTTAGCCTTCCTCACTTGATCCCTGGTCACTCTTACAGCTTCTCTGTATTCCTCCCAGGCTATCTGTCTCCGCTTCCACCCTCTGTAGGCTAACCTCTTCATTTTCAGTTGGTCCAGGAGCTCCTTGCTCATCCACGCCGGCCTCCTGGTCTTTTTGCCCGACTTGTTCTTCGTCGGGATGCACCTCTGCATTTTATAATATATAAAATGCTCCAGGCCCCTACCTGGCCATGGAGAGGGCCCGCAGCCAGTCCCCACACCAACGCTCCAACTTGCACAGTCAGCCCACAGATGGACATGCCTTGGCTGGCAGAAGTGGGCCTGCAGGGCACGACCATGCATAGAGGCAGGGAGCAGCTCCCGGGGATGCCCAGAGGCCGGGTGCAGCTCCGGGGGATGCCCAGAGGCTGGGCGCAGCTGCCGGAGATGCCCGCAGGCAGATGCAGGGTGCAGCTGCCGGGGATGCCCACAGGCAGAGGCCGGGCGCAGCTGCCGGGGATGCCCAGAAGCACTGGCTGGGCACAGCTGCCGGGGATGCCCACAGGCAGATGCAGGGAGCAGCTGCTGGGGATGCCCGCAGGCAGTGGCTGGGTGCAATTGCAGGAGATGCCCAGAGGCGGTGGCCGGGCACAGCTGCCGGGGATGCCCGCAGGCGGTGGCCGGGTGCAGCTGCAGGAGATGCCCACAGGCGGTGGCCGGGCGCAGTTGCCAGGGATGCCCACAGGCAGTGGCCAGGCGTAGCTGCCAGGGATGCCCACAGGCAGTGGCCAGGCGCAGCTGCGGAGCCTGGTCACCAATAAAGGCAAGGAGAAGCTCTGGGGCCTGACTGTGGACTGAGGCCGGATGCAGCTCCAGGGCCCTCCGACACCGTCTCCCAGCAGGCTCCCGCACCCACCACTTCTCTGGAGCCAACATCGTCGGGCACAGGAGAGCACGCAGCTGGCCCTTCTGCTGCTCTGGAACCACACAAATAGCACGGTGCAGCTGCGTCCCCTTGGCATCCGCCTTTTCTGCATCCAATAAACATTGTCGTGCTTTCTGGGATGTGTGTATTTCATGACCAAAGAGCAAACGACCACGGAGTATGCTTTCCATCACTGTCTCGGCAGTGTGGGAAAGCCAAAGGGGAGAATTTCTCGGACAGCACCATGACTTAGCACCATGATTTCCCTTCAGCTAAGTGCTGCAACAGGCAACGCGTCCCTCGTGGTCTCCCAGCCTCCCACTCCTGAGCACCAGGGCAGGACTGCCCAAGAAGTTCCCTGCCCATGGCAGGGGAGTTGGAACTAGATGATCTTTGAGGTCCTTTCCTACCCAAACCATTCTATGATTCTAAGATTACTGCCTAAGCTTTAAAGATTCAGAAGCCTGAGATAAGTAGTATCAGATCATCATGTTTTCCTTTGGGTACAGACTCACACTGAAGCCCAAGCTTTTTATTCTGCTTTACCAATTAAATCTAATTTTAAGTATTGACTTCTTCTTTTAAAAAAAACATCATGAACACTGCTTAAGATAAGCTCTGACAAAAAGTGAGAAATATCTTTAGCAATGTTGTGACTGCAAAATATATTTGCCAGTACAACTTAATCATGTAAATTACCTGTACCTACATTGGAAGACAAAAAAGCTACTATTTTACAGTAATGTTCATTTACTATCTTTTGCCAGAGCCACTGCAGACAGGGATTTAAGAGATCATGATTCTAATCCTGAATCTACCACAAACTGCAGTATGAACTTGAAGAAACTACTTTTTTTCCCCCCCTCTCGGTCTAACTGCCACCTCCTGCTAAGCGAGGGTGATAATAGTTCCTCCCTCTCGTTCTTTTCTGGTTCGACTGGAAGCTTTTCACAGAAAGGACATCTTCCACCACTTTTGAAGAGCATTTCATTTCAGGCCCTCTAGCCTGTGTTTATGGCAATGATATATTCAGTTGTATCTATCACTATCAAACATAACTCCAGTACTGCAGTCCTGGGGGGAAAAAAAGGACGTGAGCTGTGAAAACAGAATTACATAAAACTAAACAAAGCAAGCGGTGTTTTTATATTCATATATAAAAGATATATCTAAAGTGCATATGGCTGTTTCAAAATGTTACCAGGAGATGCATGCAATTGCTTCCTGCATTGTTCCTTAAAATGCTCTACTTACATGGTAAATACTATCGCTAAGGTATGTTTGAGTTTCATCAGGCTAACATTTGCAAAAGGAATTTCCTTAAAAGTGCTTCATATCTTATGATATCTGTAAACACTCTGCTGCTGTAGATAGTTGCCCAGTGAATAGCGTCATATTACCACCAGAAAACAAATCTTCACAGTATTTGCTATCAGCATTTTCTTTATCATAAAATGAACTCAACTCCAGAAAGACAGAAACCTAAACAAACCTTGAAAGGTGACTTTAAGAGCTTTTGAAAGTCTCAGTGTCTACTTTAATACTGACCTCAGCAGGGCACCAATCTTTCTGAAATGGCTTTTAGCTATTAATTATTTATAGAACTATCACTTCCCCAGAGTCCACTGTGCACTCCTTTATTAATCTTTTCCTCAGACCCAGACTCTTCAACTTGATTTTACAGTGTACTTTTCAGAAGGCTTATATGAAAACTAATCCAGGGATTTGCACTTTGTGTAAACAACTTTGGTTTCCAACATGGCAAGGTAAAAAATTACTTTGAAGGGGTTACATAAACTTCAAAACGTTGAGTAATGACATATGACTTCATCTCTCTTCAAAACACTCCACAAAGTGGAATATGAGCAACATCAGTGCCTCTTCAAGTAACTGAAGAGCAAGAAAAAGTGGAAAAGCAACCTTCTATGAAGGCTCTCTGGCTTTACGATGAAATTTATATCTCTGTGACCTAGAACAGTGGTTTCTTTAAAACTCTCTCTAAGGGAGATCCTAGACCTACTTAGTGTCTGCTTCCGTCTTCAACGAACGAGGGAAAAGATTGACAGGAGTTTTAAAAAGATTAGGTACTAACCATAATCACATTTGCTGTAAATTAAATCATTTTTCCCCTCCTACCATCTGCTCACTCATAAGAAACAAATGATCACAGACTCAATTCCTATTATATTTTTTTTCATAAAGGTTTTCAATACCAGAACATACTCATGTGTGCCCACATAATTTCCTCTTTGCTAGCCAAACAAACTCCACTTTCTCAACTTTCCTTATAGGTTATGTTTCCAAGCCTATTATCTTTCCAAAACCACTTCTCTGTATTTCTTCCAGTTTTCCTACATCTTTACAAGAGGTAAACACCTACAATAGGACACAACTCTACCCGCTGCTAAGCCCTCAATGCTAAATACTAAAATATATTGGAAAAACAGATACGATTTTCTTTAACAGCATCACATGAATAAAAGTATGCTCTTTTGGGATTTATTGTTCTTTAAATACTTATATATTTAATTGCTTTCCTAATGCAAACTGGAATAGACTAGTTCAGTTGGAAAGGACCTACAATGATAATCTAGTCCAACTGCCTGACCAATTCAGGGCTGACCAAAAGCTGAAACATGTTATTAAGGGCATTGTCCAAATGCCTCTTAAACACTGACAGGCTTGGGGCATCAACTCCCTCTCTAGGAAGCCTGTTGCAGTGTTTGACCACCCTCTCAGTAAGGAAATGCTTCCGAATGTCCAGTCTAAAGCTTCTCTGCCACAGCTTTGAACCGTGCCTACCTGTCCTGTCACTGGATACCAGGGAGAAGAGCTCAGCACCTCCCTCTCCACTTCCCCTCCTCAGGAAGCTGTAGAGAGCAATGAGGTCACCCCTCAGCCTCCTGTTCTCCAAATCAGACAAACCCAAAATCCTTAGCCACTCCTCATAGACATTCCTTCAAGCCCTTTCACCAGCTTTATTGCCCTACTCTGGACACACTCAAGGACCTTCACATCATTCTTAAATTGTGGGGCCCAGAACTGCACACAGTACTCAAGGCGAGGCTGCACCAAGGCTGAATACAGCGGGATAATCCCCTCTTTTGACCGGCTGGTTGTGCTGTGTTTGGTGCTCCCGCGATGGGGTTTGCCCTTTTGGCTGCCAGGGCACACTGCTGACCCATACTGAGCCTGCTGCCACCCAGCACGCCCAGATCCCTTTCTGCAGGGCTGCTCTGCAGCCCCTCCTCTCCCAGTTTATACTTGTGCCCAGCATAACACCGTCCCAGGTGCAGGATCCAGGACTTCAACTTGTTGCATTTCATCCCATTAATCGCAGCCCAATGCTCCAATCTATCTAGGTCCCTTATTACCAAATCTTTTTTGCATGAGGATAGTTTGTGTCTTTGGTTCAGTCTCTCTGATAACTAGATAATGTATTTTGAATCATCATAATTGGCTATTTTCCAGTTCCAGCAAATATCTGGCAGCCTTCCTCTTTCTGATGCATTGTTTTTAATCATTAGTGAGGGTTTTGTTTTTTAAGCTGCTTGAAATTTCCACAATTTTACTTTTGGCTCAGTAGAGCTTATCCTCTTTTCTGTTTTTCACACTTTTATACGGCTTCTACTTTTCTAATAACCTCTTTTTCTCAGATACTCAAAGATATAGGCTTTTTCTCTCACTCAGTTCTTTTCAGCATCTTATTGCCTATCACCATAAATTTTATTTCCTCATCCTCTCAGTATTGGTCATTTAAAAGCTCTTTGCTAACAGCACCAATTCTACCTTTTAGCGGTTCTTCTTAATTTTCTTTAATCGAGGTTTCAGTTTTGCTTCGGTTCTAAGGTTACATTAGTTTAACTCAATAAATCTAAGACAAATTTGCGAAGATTTTAGATAAAATAAGTATGAAGTGAAGTTGCAGTTTAAAATTTAATAAGCAGCCACTGCTTCGCCTTCCATACCAATAGTTTCAAGATTTATGTTCACCACTTGAGTAAAGTTCTCAGAATTCAAAACCACTTTTACCTTCAGAGGTTAAAGGTTATCACTTATTTATTTTAAGACAGCTGCCTCATCACTGGCCCAGTCTGACTATTTATTCTTTTTTATATGGTGTTACTGATACTGATATGAAACGTTATACAGGACCAGAGTAATAACTACACATTAGCTGAGTCCCTCCAAAGACCTAACAAGAAATCTTAAGAAAACAGATGCTACAACGACACATGATACTTCATTCAAACTGCCAGCCAGGCCTGAGTAGGCTGAGGAACACGTCTATTAAAAACTACATTCTTCACTGTGGCACCACTATTGACAGCGATGATGATCAGTACAAGACTGCAAAACAGAACTTCAGAAAATTTCAGAAACCACCTTGTCTCTATTTTTGGCCTTTGGCTTACCTAACACAACTAAGCATGACATCAGGTCACCTTCAAACTCCTAACAAAAGGCTCTTAAGAGGAAAAAAGAGGCACGCAGCTGCTCTTTTCTTCTCAGATATTCTTCAACAAAATGAAAAGGGGCACCAGGGCACATGGTGACAATGCGTGGTGCAGAAACTATTTTTCTCTCTGCAGAGAAGCCAATTCTCTGGTCGTGTTCTCCTCTATCCCTCCAGCTGTGGGCAATGATGAGGGATTGAGGGATTAGGCAGGAAGTACCAACAGATAATTAATACCTGGCTCCGAGCCTAGTGTGTACGGCAGGGGTTTGGGTTTTTTGACAGCGGCTGGATCTGCAAGAGGCCAGGTCTGTTAGAAAGACATGGTAATAGCCTGTCCCACAGAGGGAGAAGAGTTTTGGGAAGGGAGTAGGCAGGGTTCATAGACAGAGCCTTAAACTAGGTATGAAAGGGGGTGGGGGTGAAATCAGGATCACTCGAAGGGAGCCGGAATGCAGTATGCCAGTGCTTGTGGGGGAGGAATGCACTAGCAAGATTGCCCAGTCTTGTGAATTAGCAAGGGATCAAGGTGTCGTGCCAGGTTGCAGACAGAGTATGTCTGCATGTTGAGGGGTTGTTTAGGGGTTGGTTACTGTGGAAACATCTGAGCATCATCAGGGGGCTCCAGGTACCTCACCAGGGACCCAACTCAAATGCCTCTATATGAATGCCCGCAGCTTGGGCAATAAACAAGAGGAGCTGGAGATGCTTGTGAGCCTGCAGCGCTATGACCTGATCGGCATCACAGAGACATGGTGGAATGACTCCTGTGATTGGTGTGTTGGACTAGAGAGGTACAAACTGTTCAGGAAGGACAGGCAGGGGAGACAAGGAGGGGGTGTTGCCCTCTATGTCAATGAACGGCTAGAATGCATGGAGCTCCACCTGGCAAGTGATGACAAAAGAACTGAGTGCCTGTTGGCAGGGTGAAAGGAAGGGTAGGAGACTTTACAGTGGGAGTGTGCTACAGACCACCCAATCAGGAGGACCAAGTGGATGAGGCCCTACATAGGCAGATAGGAGCTGCTGCTCGTTCACAAGCCCTGGTCCTCATGGGGGATTTTAACCACCCTGATATCAGTTGGAAAAACAACACGGCGGGGAACAAGCAATCCAGGGGATTCCTGGAATGCATTAACAATAACTTCCTTATCCAAGTGATAGAGGAACCAACGAGGAGAGGTGCCATATTAGACCTCATTCTCGTCAATAGGGAAGGGCTGGTAGGTAATGTTGAACTTGTGGGTAGCCTGGGCTGCAGTGACCATGAGATGGTGGAGTTTGAGATCCTAAGGGCAGCTAAGAGGGGGAAGCTCAGCAAGCTTGAAACCTTCAATTTCAGAAGAGCTGACTTTCACCGCTTCAGGAACCTCCTTGGTAGTGTGCCATGGGATAAAGCCCTGGCAGGACGGGGAGCCCAAGATTGCTGGTTGACTTTCAAGGATCATCTCCAAGTTCAAAGGCATTGCATCCCTAAAAGGAAGAAATCAGGCAAAAACACCAGGAGACCTATATGGATAAACAAAGAACTCCTGGCTAAAATCAAATACAAAAGGGGATTACACAAAGCATGGAAGCAGGGACTGGTAACCTGGGATGAGTACAAGGAAGTTGCTCATGTACTCAGAGACCAGGTTAGAAAAGCTAAGGCCCTGACAGAGTCAAATCTGGCCAGCAATATTAGAAATAACAGAAAAGGATTTTATAGGTACGTGAGAGAAAAAAGAAAAACGAGAGAGAATGTGGGGCCCCTCCAGGAGGATACAGGTGATCTGGTTGCTCATGAATCTGTGAGGAAAGTTTTCCATAAGCAAATGACAGATGCAGCTTTTTGAAGTTTTTTTAAGTCCTATGGTTTATTTTTGAAATTGTTCTTGGCACTGTAAAATATTTCTGAAGATCATGAAAGAGTTTAAAATAAGATAATCAGGCAGATTTGCTGATATTTTCTCAGTCTAAATTGAGCATTAGTCTTGTGATTGGAACCCTATCATCTCATGTACAAACAACAGGTGGTGAGAGATAGCAAGTTCTTCAATTAGAAATAACATCTCTCTTCCCCTCCCTACAATTTCGAAGATATTCTCCAGCAGTCAAAGCCTGTAAGCTAAAGCAGCATAAGAATTATGCACCAGGACAGATAAATGGTCCATCTAGTCTGGCATCCTGTCTCTGACAGTGGCTCATGCCAGATGTTTCACAGGAAGGTAAAATACCCACATAATGCACCTGATTGTGTAATATTATACCATGAGATGAAATCTCTGTCTGTCCCTAGCTGGTGTTCATCTTATGTCTGAAATAAAGGCTGGCAACCACTCGAACCACACCACCCAAATCACAGAGGATGTTGGCTGGGTCTGGGAGAGTGAAGAACCACCCAGGGTAGGAGTATATCAGGTCCAGGAACACCTAGCGAACCTGAAGGTGCACAAGTCCACGGGACCTGATGAGATACATCCACGGGTCCTGAAGGAACTAGCGGCTGAAGTTGCTAGGCCACTAGCCATCATATTTGAGAGGTCCTGGCAGTCTGGTGAGGTTCCTACAGATTGGAAAAGGGCAAACATAACCCCCATCCTTAAAAAAGGGACCAAGGACAACCCGGGAAACTACAGACCAGTCAGCCTTACCTCTGTGCCAGGTAAAATCATGGAACAGATTCTCCTGGTAGCTGTACTAAGGCACATAAAAAATAACCAAGTGGTCGGTGACAGCCAACATGGCTTCACTAGGGGCAAGTCGTGCCTGACTAATTTAGTGGCCTTCTACAACAAAGCTACAGCACTGGTTGACATGGGTAAAGCAACGGATGTCGTTTTCCTGGACTTGTGCAAGGCGTTTGACACTGTCCCACATGACATCCTTGTCTCTAAAATGAAGAGACACGGATTTGACAGATGGACCACTCGGTGGATAAAGAACTGGCTGGATGGTCGCACTCAAAGAGTTGTGGTCAATGGTGCGATGTCTACATGGAGACCAGTGTTAAGCGGTGTCCCTCAGGGGTCTGTTCTGGGTCCAGTGCTGTTCAACATCTTTGTCAGCGACATGGATGACGGCATTGAGTGCACCCTCAGTAAGTTTGCCGATGACACCAAGTTGTGTGGTGTCGTGGACTCACTTGAGGGAAGAGATGCCATACAGAGGGACCTTGATAGGCTTGAGAATTGGGCCAGTGCAAACTGCATGAGCTTCAAACAAGTCAAAATGCAAGGTCCTTCACCTGGGTCAGGCCAATCCTAGGCACAAATACAAACTGGGCACAAGTGGGTTGAGAGTAGCCCTGAAGGGAAGGATTTGGGGGTGTTTATAGATAAGAAGCTCAACATGAGCTGGCAGTGCGCTCATGCAGCCCAGAAGGCCAACCGCATCCTGGGATGTATCAAGAGAAGTGTGGTCAGCAGGTCAAGAGAGGTGATTCTCCTCCTCTATTCTGCTCTTGTGAGACCCCACCTCAAATATTGCATCCAGTTCTGGTGTCCCCACCATGAGAGAGACATAGATTTGTTAGAGCGTGTTCAGAGGAGGGCCGCAAAGATGATCCAGGGGCTGGAGCACCTCTGCTACAAGGACAGGCTGCGGGAGCTGGGATTGTTCAGCCTTGAAAAGAGAAGACTTCAGGGGGACCTAATAGCTGCCTTCCAATACCTGAAGGGAACTTACAGGAAGGCTGAGGAGGGATTTTTTACAAGAGTGTCCACTGATAGGACAAGGGGAAATGGGTTTAAGTTGAAGGAGAACAGATTTAGATTAGATTTTAGGAAGAAATTCTTCAGTACAAGGGTGGTAAGACTTTGGAATAAATTGCCCAGAGAAGTTGTGGATGCCCCCTCCCTGGAGGTGTTCAAGGCCAGGATGGACGGAGCCTTGAGTAGGCTGGTCTAGTTGAGAGGAATCCCTGCCCATGACAGGGAGGTTGGATTAGATGATCTCTGACGTCCCTTCCAGCCTATGCCATTCTATGATTCTATGATTCTCTCTGTCTAGTGACACCAGCTTCTCTTCAGCTGCCCAGTCTCCCAGATGCCTTTATATGCGCTCTGTTAATGAAATCCTTGTTTCCTCTGCACCCATGGCAAGCCACATCTTCCTGCAGTGCCTGACAGCCTCCCGGAGCAAGCACTCCAAATGTTATGTAGCATCTCATCCGTTGTTCCGTCAGGAACATGACAGACACAACCCAGCAAGTTAAGACAAGAACCTAGGTGGAGCCTTCCAAGGTCAGGATCCCTGTCTGGGCAGAGTCCCCCCAGCTGCAGGAAGAAGAAAGACTAACCACCACAATGGTGATACCCTAAAGGGAAGAGGTGTATGAAAAATGGTGTATCTGTAACAATACCTGCCTTGTTTTCTGTTGGCAAACTTGGCTGGCTAAGATATTTGGTCTCGCAGGTGTTTTGGTCTCTCCAATCACTAGCAACCATAGGACATTAAGAAGTTCTCATACTGCCAAAGAAACCTGTACTCTGGACAAAAGTATATAAGCATAATTAAACCTGAAACGTGATGTAAATTTTAGCCCACCAGGAGGCGGTCCTTCTGAACTAATATGTACTCAACGTGCTAGAGCAAAAAGGTATACAGGAAATTATTTCGTGTTCCAAAAAATTTCAAAGGCTCCCTACATACCAACAGGATCTCTCCTATAAAATGTAATTATAATGATGTGTGTGGGTTAATTCCAACATTGTACTTTGTATTCAAGTGCCACACAAGAGATTCTTCCGTTTCTGGAAGAAAAAATTAACGGAAGGCCACATAATTTTAAAAAATGCAAAAGGGACTATTTGGCAGAGATCCAAAAAACAACCCAGATTCACTGTGCCTCACTCTCAAAAACCATTTTTCCTTACAGTCACAAGTCAAACCAGTATCTCCCACCAAACTTCCAGATTAGAATGAATAAAGGTTACTATGATGGACAGATAATAAATACGTAAGTCCTTATTCATTTTTTGAAAATAAGAATCAATAATTCAAACTAATTTCATATTTCTCAAAGAAAATTCAGGTATGATGATTTCAGCAGCTGGTGTTTATGTAAACCACTTCAATTTTTGGGAGTTTTCTCCTGTAACTGCAGGAGGCTGCAGTCTCCACTATCATTGCAGAGCCTGTTTACCCTGTGTCTCGTTTTTTGTTACAATATTGAACCGAAACCCACAGCAGGAGATAGGAATTATTACGCCTGGAGCAGGACTAACAATGGCATAGCATGAAGTTTTGATGACTGTCTCAAAGGAAAGTAGTTTTCAAGTCTGAACTTGGGGGACAGGCAAAGGACTAAGCAACAGATCATGAGGAGAAACTTTGATCACGTCTTGGGTTGATCAAAGGGTTACCTGATACTTTTTAAAAAGTCTCTCTGGGCATCCTGGAGACAAGGTAGAAGAGACGAGAGGAGATACTCTAAAAGCAGACAGCCCTATCAGTTGCAAGGCAGGCCACTGGGAATGGAAACTGGCTTCACAAGAGGTGAGAAACAAGCTATGATTCGAAGAAAAGTTTGGAGCAAAAGCAGGGTACTGAATTACGACAGTGCAGAGATTTTGACATCAAGTACATTCAGGAAGAAATGGCAGGAAAATGTGTGGTCATTATTATTTGGTTTATCTTGCTTTCTTAAAAGAGTCAAAAGAAAGACTGATTGCTTTTTAAAGTCATCATAAGGACTCAAGAATCCAGCCTGTGCAAAATGTCTATTCATTTTCCAAGCTCAGTAACACAAATCTCCTCTGGCAACAAAACTGCCAGACACCACAAAAACAGGCAGATACATTTCCTTGCCCCCTGCCTGGCAGTCGTCAGCTTCTGGATTCGGTAACAGAGCAAAGAAATCCCACCGGAATTCCATCCTCCAAGAGCCAGCAGCAAACCCTGTGTACTTTTGAACAGATAAGCAACGGCCAGCCAGAAATCGAGATTTGCATTCTTCAGGAAAACAAAGTCTTGTGGAGCGCTGTTCCTCTGTGCTTCTGTCTGTTTACAGTCTGCTCCATTCTTCCTTTCTGCCTCACATGTGGCACTAGCTTCTGCAACTGTCTGTGTCAATGCAGCCAATGTAAATACTACTGCACGCAGTGCCACCTGCCCCAATGCCTGTAAAACCTATCTGAATGGCAAATGTAGACTTCGACAGAATTTTCTTGCCACTATCCCTATATTGCTGGCAAATAAGAAACCATATTTGCTGAGGATGATGCTTTGGTTTACCTTAAAATAGATATCATCACCTAGGTACAGCAGCATTTACTTATTAGGTGTAGTTTATGTGCCTCATTTTGAAAGTACTATAACAAAACGACGCATAGGAATTGTCCTGTTATCTGATCTGTGTTTCAGAAAGACACGAAATTCATCTGCTGAAGACATCTGCTGTGGCTTTGCTTCAGAAAATGAGTCTGCACAATGAGACTGAAGCCTAAGTACATTCAGAGGACACTTACTAAGTTTACTTGTCTGCCAAGAGCAGTAGGAGGGAATTAAGGTATCTGGGGGAGATAATAATGGATGCTTGTGCAGCCCTGACAGACAATGCTACTACAGAAAATCACATTAATGCAGTTAAGATCTTCACTAGGGAAGAATTACCTTTACCCAACACCATTAACTTAAGATATACAAGCCTGACTTAGCAATTCATAATTGAATCTAAACATATAGAGAGCAGATAAAATTCAAATAATCAAAATATTTTGTTTTCTCTGTCAGCCATATATGTACAGATGAATGACAGATAAAAATAAAAACTGATTGCTCTCACTCTATTTCAATGCCTAGCTCTGAAATTAAATGAAAGGAAGGAATATACTTTCTTAATTTAAAAAAATCAAAAAACAAAACCCCTCACTTTTACTTTCAAGACGTTTATTTTTTATCTAGACTACAAATTAAACTGAAAACATATCTTAAGTGTGGAAGAAAGTAACACAGGACAGCAAGCCAGATTACAGACATTAATTACAAAGCGCTAGTGTTCTTCTAATGTAATTTTTCACTGTTTTACTGAAATTTAAATTGTATTTCAGTTCTTGACTAGACACACTAATTCTACATTCAATAAATGTAAAGAACACAGACTTTCTCACAAGTGAAAAGTTTACAGTATGTTTTGCTAGGACGGAGTTCCGGGTCAAAACTTGCTGTCCCTCTTCATACTGAGGCTATGCTCATTACAAGATGTTACACTCTTTTGAAGGTAACAGCTAAATAAAAAATATTTTATGTCGAACAAAAACCGCAGGCTAAATTTCAAAGCAGGGAATTGTCTGATGCACTGGGTAACACCTGTGGAGGAGCGGTGTAAAACAACACTTAGGAAAATGCCTAAGAAGTCAGACATAGTACTCTGATCACATCTTGCTTCCACTCCTCTGGCTTTGCCAGGCCAGCAGAAGCAGCACAGTTTAACGAAGAAAGGGCTGAAGCATGGATTTCCTGATACCCTTCTCAGAGAAGGAAAGTCACAGTTTTGCTAAGGAAAAAGGTACATTTCCTGAGAAGCAGAAAGCAGAGAAAGGATCTGGGTATTCTGACTGAAGTGTGAAACAGTGATTTGGGCTATGCTCTGGCAGGGAATTCCGCTTCAGACAGCCCAGGAAATCCTATGACTATCATCTATGCAAACTGCACCTCTGGATGTCACATGAAGTACAGAACAAACACACAATGAGTCATGATGAAGATCAAAATTACGTAGCTCTGCAGAACTCAAGGCTTTAACGCTTTCAGATACCGCATGAAAGGATAACTAAGTGATGTGCCACAGGTCACAGCAGTACAGTGAGAAAAACTCATTTCAAGTCCTACTTCACACTGACTTGCTCTCATATGCTGACACTGACAGCATACAAACACCAACACGCAGCGCAGTGCTTTGTGGCCTTTTCCAAACAGTCCTTTGCACACCTAGAATAAACCCTCTTTCCAATGTATTGTTTCCACTGCCTTCCTTAATAAGAAAATAAAAGCAATTAAATTCAGCATGACAAGACAACACCTGTACAAAACCAGGTACACTAATTATATTTTGATTTTTAGCTGAAAATTTCCAGCATCTTACTCTCTGGATGAACCGGCTGAAAGAACAAAAACTCTTTCAACACAACAATACAACAATAAGCATGTGAGTGTGTGGGGCAAGGGGCAGGGAGAGGTAGGGGGTATTGATACACTATCAAAGAAAAGGCGTAGCCTATATAGTCAGCATGTTTCTACTCACCGTATTAGGTACATATGGCAACCCATAAACTTTCTCCTGTGTTTCCTTTAAAATTTCTGTGGTTGACTTTTTTAGAGGATGTTTCCCATGGTAGATTTGGTCCAAGGCAGCATAAAATACCTGAAGAGAGAAAATACATGTTTGTCTTTGGCACATGGCATTGGACAACCAAAAAAGACAAATAGAAAAGAATGAGAGAGACAGAAATAGGGAGAGGGAAGAGTTTAAACATATATGGTTTTGTAAATCTTTTATTTTTAGTATAACTTACAAGGAGAGAAACAGGCTTTTGGAGTACACCAACCACCACCACCATGACCAATCATAAATTTGTGTCTAGGTCACCAAGAACACTGGCAGTACCAAATCACTTGCATTTTTAAGTAAAATTAAGACCCATCCCTAAAGCCCTTCAGCAATTCCCCTTTTCAAAAAGAATATCAGTCACACTCCTAGGGATACTGCAATACTATCCTCAATGAAATACACACACTGTTTTAGGAATTACAGCCACGAAATGCAGAAATTTTATGGAGAAAAGGCTGTTGGAGGCATTCTCCATCCACGGAGAATGGACGTTTTATGCGATCTGAGAAACACAACATCCTCAACATGTGAAAAGATTTTTTATTACGAATTTGGGTACACAAACATTTTGAACTCTTTAGTCATTTATTAGAAATCAACATTAGAAGGGAGCTGGATATAACATACGCCAAAAATGTGACTGTTTCTAAAGGATCGTATTCCTTCTGTTTGAATAAGCTATCTTCTAACACACAGAATCTTGATAAATCCTTTTACGGTGTTTTCAAGTGATCAATGTGACTACTGATTATTTATTTTTTTTTCAAGAAAAACTGAAGGTTATAAGAGCAGTCAAGAAGCTATGATTTGCAAGGGCTACTCCAGAATTTCCTGCTTGCTTCCTATATGGATAATGAGAAGAAAAGAGGTCATTAAGACCTATGTTTGCAGGATCAGCCATTAATGACTTTGCAAGTTTGTGCCCTGGATACTGACATGGAGCAAAAGACGCAAGCACTTAACATCGCCCATCTACAAACCCAGAGTAGGCAGCAAGTATCTGCTGAGAGGATAACTCCATGAAGACACTGGGCCAAATGGCAAACAATGATGAGTACTTTACTTCTTAAAAGTACACTTTGCAGGGGTATTTAAAATTTTCTATCATTATACTGATAACATAAAAAACTAAAAATCTAAAGAAAAAACTAAGGTAAAAACTACAATATTTTTAACATTTATCTTGGAAGAGAAAAAGGCTTGGCAATGCCTTTCCTCGTTCTTTTCATCCTGAGAGCTGGTCTCTAGAATCCCGGTTTGTTTTTTTAACAAAGTTTAAGAAAAGCTACAACATTTACGGTAGCAAAGGTGGCTGAGAATATAACCAACACTAAGTACCATGAACAGATCTGAAAATTACCTGAAGTAATAGTCCTAGAAAACTCACTTTCTCCTGTCACCATAGGCCTTTGTGACTCTGCAGGAGTCATTTCACACCAACTTTCCTCTCCTTTCCAAAAGCCCAAACCAAACATCAGGAATTTCTGTATCTGATGACAGACTTTGGCATCCTGCTTCAGCCCAACCTTGATTCTCTTTATTCTTTCTTCCAGCTTTGTTAGGCCTGTTTGCTGTTGCTCTTCAGTGTTCCTCACAAGACGGAGCAGACTGCTCTGCAATGAACCTTCTCTTAAGTAAAATTCAGAGTCAAGTAGTTTGTGGTCAGGGAGCTGGAGCAAAAGCCCAACTCACAGCCAGGCAGTGAGGAAACAAGAGCTGAAGGCCAGTGAAATGGACCCCCTAAAGAACAACGTGGTGATAAAGAAATGAGTAACTGAAGCCAGCTACAAGCCTTCCCCTGATCCTGGCACATGTAAAGCATAGGAAGAAAGCTATAAGTGAGGCCACCTGGACAGTATAGTTTAAAAAAAAAACATCCCTGAAAATAAACTTGGATGAATTTTATATTCATAAGCATTCCCACTACAAACCACAGTTCTGGGCGTTTACACAGGACTTTGAAATGGGAAAAGGAGACACGTCCCAGGACCACAGTATTTTAGGTGATACTGCTGAAAAGCATGCAAACACTTAATATTAAGCACTAGCTAGAAGATTATTTTTAGTATCAGTAAAACACATTTTCCAGAGGACCTGAAAATATAAAAAGGTCATCAAATAGTAATCTATGTACACAGCTACTCTCTATTTTGCACTGACACTGGTATTTATTAGTTTCACTTGATTCCATTTTTTTCTAGCTCCTTGTCTGTTTAATAGTATTAAAATGTAAACAGTTACACGTTTTCCAGTGAAGATACTACTGACTGAAAGACTCTGGAACTTAGTCAGCATGGCAAAAGCCTTCTAAGAAGGTGTATAGATTCTCCTATTTTTCATCTTGAGGAACTGATTACATGAGCTGGAAGAAAATGCAGAGGTATTATAGTTATGATGAAAAACCAGCAACATTTCTTATTTTCATATGCCAATAGACTTATTTTCTGAACAGACCACAAAAGAACCGTTAGGCATTTTACCCACTGCTGGAAAATTTGTAAGCATTTTTCTTTCTTTTAAAGGTCAAACATGCCTCACATAGCATCTAGTCGTCAATGCAGAATATACCCTTTAAGAAGTCTGAACAGAAGGTATTAAAGTCATCATTCACAGTTTTTTCAGGTATATACATTAGTAATGTGTATATATATACTTTGGCATCTGCAGATTGAATTTTGCAGATTGTATGTTTTTTCTTCAATGAATTATTATACTTTAAAGTCTGCATGAGTAGCAATACACATTTCCACAAAGGAACGTGTGAACTTTATATTTGCCAGGCAATCAACTTCTGTGGGACATTTTTTTTTCTGAATTAATAAACAGAATGGCTCCACCAGCCAGTCTCTGAAATGAGTGCATACTTCTGCGGTGGGCATTACAACTGGAGTCTCCAAAAGCATGGTGCTGAAAGTAGGAAATAAATAATATTATTCAGTGTGGCATTGTGGTCGTTTGGCACTGGTTGAAACTGGTTGAACTTTAGTTACACAAGAGTAATCTGAGGGCAAACAGCCTGCTTAATCACTGCATCATTGCCAGCACCAATCAATCATTAGGTGCCTGCAGGAATTTGAGCCTACCAGAAGTGGGTGTTCTCTCTCCAGTTCTAAAGCTACAGAGGCCTGGAGTCACTCCGGGACAGACCATACAGAGACCTCAGAAGCAGCTGAAGGCCAACAGTGGCAGGGGGCATTGCACAGCCCACCTCATGGGAGTGATGCAATGACCTCTCCTGAAGTGTGCCATCTTCCCCGCCACGGGACAAGGAAGCAGTGTCACTTTTTAATACATCTGTGACTTAACATGTTCTTGGTATCCAAGCCCATTTAGCCCCCACACTGTCAATGTGTCAACAGGATTATAGCAAATACGTATTAAAAGTTGAAAGGATCCATATAGAGCTGGTATGGACACAGCAGAAAAGAGTGGGTGCATGTGAAAGCACTTGATCATCACTTTGATGGCTTCTAGTCTGTACATTGGCAAATTATTCTGCATTGGTGGACTTCATGAACACAAGTCTACCACTACGCATTCTCAGTATAAATTTTATTTCAATTCAGAATTGTTTTCCCCAAAAAAACCCTATATGAATTAATCATGTTCTTGCTCACGTTCTCTCTGGATTCTCAGCTATCTCCATATGAGAACCTTTCGGAGCCAGCAGCATGGATTTCAAAACAAGACCTTCAGAGGGGGTGCAGTTGTTTTCATGTCACAGAGGTACAGTGACAGGTAGCACCCTCCTTGTTCACACCTCCTGCACAGCCAACACCGGCCACTGACAACCAGCACTGCACTGAAAACATAATTCTAAAATCCATTAAGTTTAACCAATGAAAAACACGTGTATACACTGAAAACAGTGTTAGGTCTGGTTTTGATTAGTGTAACTGACACATATACATTTACAGGTCCATGCTTCAGTATTCTGATTAGTTTTAAATCACTATAAATAACTGCACAGAGCGAACTGCAAATATTTAACTAAGTTTTTATTTTAAATCAACTTCGGTTAACCAGTGCAACTCATGTTTGTAGACGGAGTTGCAATCATTTGGGCACTTCTCAAAGTGAAGACTTACAAAAGATTCAATCTTTAAATTTATTTCTTTCCACATCTCAAAAATAATCACTACCCTTTATTAAGGTACTAGCAGCGTTATCTCACCTAAACAGTAGGTCAAGTGTAAAAAGAAAAATTACATGGCTTAAGGCAAAACAAAGAAGAAAATGAAATCACAAAAAGAAAAAAAAAAAAAAATCACACAGCAGAAGCCTGTAGCATACTAAACACAGCTAAACTCTCACTGTAAAAAAAACTTGGCTGGATGCTAATGCTACTGTTCGCATCCGAGAACTGCTGTTGCAGGACTGAAAAAAACTAAATATCCATTTTAGATCGCACCCTTATTTCCTTTATTTCCTTTGAAGAAAAGCAACATGGATAGTTTGCTTATGGGAATGACTGATCAATCACATCTACCCACAGAAAATAAAGGTTTATGAATTCAATTACTGCTTGTAACACTGAGAGAGAGAAGTCTTACAGCCTTATAGCTCGGCCACTAATTTTGATGGCAGTAACAAGATGCCACTTTCATACTGGAGCTGCAGAAGAAAAGGAGCTCAAATCACATTGTAGTAAATAAATGAGCTGGTTTGGTATTACTAAGGTGGCTTGTACCTCTCAGCCCTGCTACACTTTAATGATCCAAAGGTACGCAATACTTCCCCTACTGCAAGTTCTCCTTAAATGATACCGTTAATTTAACCAACCTTAAACGACATTTGAGAATTCTGATAATCCAACCATTTTCAAAAGCTGTGGTTTTCAAGGTATTTTCCTACAGATTTAGACATTTAGCTCTCAGCAGACAACACAGAATATGTTGACAAAAACAAACATGAAAACTAATATAAAAATGAATTAATTTTCACTAATTTGCATATACCAAGATAACATGCCTACATTAAAACAAAAAATTTGGTACAATTATAAGAATTAAAATATGTTCTGAAAGTTCTTGATAGAGAGTAGAGACTAGAATGCAAAAAACATACCTGGAGCTGCATATCAGCTGCAGCACACACCTTTTTGGACTCACATAGTCTTGACACCATGTTTTTTGGTAGTGGCTTGAATTAAAAAAAAAAAAAGTCAGAACATGTTTAGAATTGTTGTATATTTGTATATAGTATGCTTACTACTAGAAAAGGCTGAAGACAAAAAAAACTCTCATGGCGGTAACAGAAATATATTTGAAGTGCTTTGCATTGAAGAATTAACAATACGAAAAGAAATCTCATTTGTTAAAGCATTCAACGGGCAATTAAGATATTGGCAGTAATTTAAATAGCAATCAAGAAATCACTGTGTCTCAGTGTTTGTTTTTCTATAAATTGATCCTATGTTCCTTTACATGCCTGTTAAAAAAATTAAAATATTAAACATAATATAATATAGTAATATTAAAGATAAAGAACTGATGGGGGCAGTTAAAGTCCTCCCAGGTCATCCTGACTAATCTTCAAAAGCAGATACTACAATAGATTCTGCTGTTGGTCTTTGAGCATAGTTCACTTGGATTTACATGGAGACCCACATAACTTCCATTGAGCTGGCGGGGTTTTCACAACTTCAACTGGGTAAGCATCAGGCCTTCTACCCTAACCCACATAAAAATGTTTAGTTGCACTGTACAGTAAATATCTACCCTTTGAAATTTTTAACAAAGTTGAATTCATTCCACATCTATGGCAATAAAATTATTCATGCCACCACAGGCTGAGACATTCTTTGAGTCACTAAGCAAACTCTTTGACTTCCTATCCAGACATCTATAAGTACATCCAAAGACTTTTTAATGCCAGATTTTTAAAAATATCTGTATATGAATGCTTGACCTTACACTTCTGCTCCTTCCTGAAGCTTTTCAATAGATGTTTTTCCTAGTAAGTATATTTTTTTTGTCAGCAGTTTTATTAACCAAACATATTAAATATGGTTAAAATAACTGGATTCTTGCTAAGATATTAAGAAAGTTGTACAATGTAATTACAGATGTTTGGTATTACTCTGAACTCTAAAAGTATACCTACAATCTTACAGTGTGTATTGAAGCGTTCAAGAAATAACAGATCCTAATGGCAGAGCCATATGTTTAGATTCTGCGTAACTGATATGACTTCAAGACAAACAATGTTAATGTTCAAGGACTAAAAACCCAACTCCAGAGAAGTTACACATAAGTGAGGAAAACGTTATCAATTAACTCTGTGGAATCTGGAAGTTAAAGCAGATAAGAAAAACTCTCAAGTTGTACAGCTGTTTTATGCAGCTTGCCAAAGTTTGTAACCTCTTCTCCAAGACAAACGTTAGCTGGGTCAAGCACGGGATAGAACAACATCCACTACTTTGCCTGTCATAAACGTGTGCAGCTGTTAAACTTCAACACGAAAAATGAACCAATGAACATGAAAACTGTTATACAGTATGTCCTTGTTAGGCCAGTATTTACCCTTCCCAAATACAAAAATTCTGTTTTGAATTACATGACGATTTTGGACTACTAGAGTAGTAAGAGCAGTAGTAAGAGTAAATGGGTAGTTATCCATAGTAATAAAGATGTTACTAGCTGACTACCCTTGAGATTCTATACTGGATTTAGTATTTTTCAGGATACTGCTACTTATGTAGAAAAGTTCTTAAGGTAGTAAGCAAAGCAGAAAAAATTACAAATTATAAAAATTATTTTGGTTGGACGGTTTTTCTCCTGGCTCTATGAACATCTCTTGTCTCATCCTCTTACACAGGCAGAGTGAGGCATGCACTTCAATGACTTTTCATCCTGGAACTACAGCACATGTGGGTTTGCAATAACACAGTTTCAGTTGTCATGAAGGAAAACCTTGTGTAAGGAAACCTATAGAATTTTGAACAGATTCTGTTATTGAGCACCAAACCTATCAAAGTTTTAGCAGCTTTTTGGAGGCTTTAATTCCCTAGTGAAGTAGTGCAACATGGAATTAAACAAAACTGATTTCTCCTAGGGACACCTGTGTTTTGGATATAGTAAAGTACGAGAAAACTGGATGGGAATTCTTAAATTGTAATTTGCCAGTGTTAAAAAAAATCTGAATATCCAAAAGCTTGGCAACAGCAAATACGTCTATGTTTTAGATGGTTATAATTTAAGAGTGTTAAAGCCAAGAGCACTCCTACTAGTAAGGTCAAACCAGCTCTTTCAACATAATGGATTTTCAATTTATATTTTGGCCATATTCAGTGACGGTAAGAGGTAGTTAAGTGCACAGGCTGGTACACAAAATAAGTAGAAGAAAGAGCACTAAGAAGTTTCTAATTGGCATTTTGGTAAATCACAGTCCCACAGATCTTCAAGTGAGTTGGGAAATCCAAGTTTGCGGTTCACTGGGGTGCAGAGCGGCAAGGTTTGGCGGGGATAGAGTTTGTACGCTCCCTGGGGGAGCTGGTCACACCCAGCCCTGCTCAAGAAACAACTGAAGGAGGTCGAATTCTCAGTTCAGAGCTAAGCATTTCTTACAGACTCTCCACCTGAAAGAGTCTTGCCTTCTTTGGACTGTCCTGCAAACAACTGACCTCAAGCTGCAGGAGACTGCTGAAAAGGCAGCCTCTGCATTCACCCGTTTCTTCCTTATATTCTGCTACAAGCATCTACCCTATTCTAAATTGAACTACTGAGGGGAGACACAGAATGATCATTGATAATGTACTAAAACCTCTCTGAACGGGAGACGGCTTAGCACCATCTTCTAGAGACCAAGTAAAATGTAGGTAATACCAAGAGCCTCCAAAAAAATCTTTTTTTTTGCAGCCATATGAATATTGACCAAATAATGTAGATCATCTCCGCCCTGAAGATCAAGCTCTACTGTTTGAGCAGATTAAAATCTGCAGGAAACTACAACTCACTCCTATTGACAAAAATGAACAGGAAAAAGACATAAATGTTCTTTTGTTTAAATCTATCAGTGCTACTGATCTGGCTCAAACGTTGTGCTGTGATCATAATTTGCAAGCCAAGCAGAATTTGGCACCAGAAAAACATTGTCCAAAATAGATTAAATTGAAAGAATGGTAAAATGGAGATAATTTAAAAAAAAAAAAAAAAAAAATATCCCAAAGCACCTTTGGGATTTTAAAATTCAAGATTTCAGGGAGCTAAAATTAGACTCCAGAGGGTTTTTCCAAGATCACCACTCCTCTCCAAAGTCTATTTCTGTGAACATCAGGCATATAGATATGCTGAGGTCTTGAACATACTGAGGAAGATGCACAGCTTCAGGCAATAAAAACTATTTCTCCTTGCTCCACTACAGCTTCTTAATAAGCAGCTGAGTGAAGAAAAAAAATGAATCAGCAGGATTATTTTACTCATCCTGAACGATAAGCTCTCTGATAAAACCAGAATCAAACTGTCACACTCCTAAAAGAAAGAATTCTCAGAGCTTTGGCTAAAACTATTTTAATTGAATAACCACTCAATTTTTTAAATTCAAACACTACATGCTTTACTTCAGATTCCACTTTTCCATTCTTCTGTATTAAGTAACTTTAAGATCTTAGCATGAATATTTCAGCATGTTTGTCACGCTGGCTAAAGGCACAGAATTCCCTGTGTTCCAAAGTATGCTTAACTCCTTACTGCTGTGTAGTAACCGCGGCACATTATGACTGTTTACTATCTGTGGGCTTATTCTTGTAATCATGCTAATACAATACTGCCTTTGTAATTCCACCTCTGTGAAAAAACAAAGTCTGTACAAATTTGAACAGCTGAAATACTGGCCTTTGTTCAAGAGAGTCTCCAAAGACACACAAGCTTAAAATGATTTAGCTTGACAGACCTACCACATATCTGTGCACTTAAACGAAATTAAACAAACGCAATGATACAGAATGGTGTGCATGCACCAGACTGTCCGCTTAAGCACTGTTACGACTTCATTTTGGTACAGCTTGACTTCATGAGCTTGCCTGAGTAATTCAACTCAAGTAACTAACTAACACAGTCCTCTCTCTTCCTTTTTTGTCTTCAAGGATTTTCTGTTTTGAATTATCGTTAAGATGAAAGGAAAACTAGGCTTGCTACTTTCTTGGAACAAGTATTTTTGTGCTGGCCAGCTTTTTGACCTACGGTGACAAGACTCAGTCCTTTTTCCAGAATAGCTTGCAAGCTTTTTCACTCTACAGTACTCAACAGCAAAACCATACAAAATGCACAGAAAGCAGACAGGCTTTCTATAAACTTCAAGATAACTTGAACCAGATCCTCATGATCCACATCTATATGCACAGTGCATTCTCATCTTTGAAAGCCTGCCCACCAAATCTTTTTTCTGTAATGCTAGTAAAAACCAGTTTTCAACAGTTCATATGTTTTAATAATCAAAACAACACGTCTTTCTCTTCCTCTGCCCATAAGCATAAGCACTGATCCTAAGTGAGGATCTTCAGGACGAGTCCTTCTGCAAATGGCTTTTATACGAAGGGTGATCATAAGCTGATTCTATGCTACCAAGCTTTTCTGACGTAATTATATTCAGTGTTAAAATGACACCACCTAAAATTTACATGCAAAAACTGTAGCACAGATGCAGCAATGCTGAAAGAAGGATGCTTTTTCAAAC
Organism: Tauraco erythrolophus; assembly: GCF_009769465.1. Taxonomy (NCBI): domain Eukaryota; kingdom Metazoa; phylum Chordata; class Aves; order Musophagiformes; family Musophagidae; genus Tauraco; species Tauraco erythrolophus. Next base: position 115,154,536 of record NC_141465.1, on the reverse strand, counting down.
TGTCTACACTGCCTTCTCAACAAGCCAGGTCAGCAAAAACCCTCCTTCTGTCAACATCTAGTAGAAGTAAGCTGGTGCAGTTGTTGGAGGTAAGATCCTTCTTGCACAGAAGAACTGTCTCTTTATTCATAAGAAGAAACTAATGGAAGTTCTCATATGGAACAACATTTGGATGAAACGGTTTTACAAATTTCACATTGTAACTGTTTCATCTACCTTCATTACCTTGCCTTGAAAAGGGAGTAAAGTGGAATAATTTTTCTTTCAAATAACTAAAAAACTGGAGAATAAAATGCTGTTTCAAATTTCCATTTGCACACCAAAAAATTAGTCAGTGAACAAAGACAGAAAACACAAGCCCCAGAAGGATTTTTGTGAAGTTGTAAATGTAAAAGAGATGGTATTTTCCATTCAAAGTACTTTGTAACATATACACAATAGATAAAAGTAATTGCTGTATCACTGAATTTCAAGAACAGAAAAGATGATTTCAATCTACTTGTATTTAAATGACAGATACAGAAACCTGATAATAGATTCTTAAAACTAGCTCAGATGAACCAATATAAGTAAAAGCAGATTTATATACGTTGGACAATGGCTTAAAAATACATTCTAAATTTTAAGAAAGCAATTAAAAGGAACTAGCCTAAAACCCTCAAGAGCCACGCAGCAGTTTCAGGCTTTTTTTCCTCATCTTCCAGCATAATCCCTTCTTGTCCCTTTCAAGATTGAATTTCTACATTAGACCTCTCTCAATTGCTCTCTGAAAGGGCAAGATTTCACCACCACTAAACAGAAGGTTTTGGAAATGCCAAACGAGACACTGGTTCTTAGCTTTTGCATTGTAACTAAGCATGGTTTAGATTTGTTAAGCCATTTTGAAAATACAAAGCCATAAATAATGTTCCACAAATCTCTTTCAGATGTTTTAGTCAAGCTCATTCTCTGAACTTGTATGCAATCAGATTAACTCCACACTGTTTAAACACTACATGAACTTTACAGAGAACATTAGAACACTAGATTTCGGTATGTGGATTCAATCATTCAAATGATGAACACTTGTGAACTGAGTACTTTTAACTTCCAGCTTTCAAGAAGACTTTCTTAGTGCTCTGCAGAATTGATTGCTCTTAAAAAAAAAAAAAAAAAAAAAAAAAGATCTACAGAGCAAATTTCTCAGTATCTATTAAAACAGAAGTTATGCAACCTATTTTTCTAACTGCTACACTGGAGGAAAACGTAATTCCACCTTCACAACACTGAAATATACCGAATGCTTAGTATTGGATAAAAAGCTTCAATGAAGTGTAACACTACACAATTTAAGAGACTTTCTTGTTTTTGCATTGATGGGTAGTCTGTTCTTCAACCATCACATTCGAGTACACTGAAACTTGCGACAATCAAAAGCACTAGAAAAAGATCTTTGGTTATTGTTTACCAGTTTGTATTTTTGAAATGGCTGTACAAATATATGTAACATTCTGCTGCTATGCATTAAAGTGACCACCGAAAGTCACCTTGTTTCAAAGAGTACTGTTTTATAAACTTCCCATAGAAAGTAGATCCTTGCATTAGACTGGCATAAAATAGCTTTATGTAAAAAAGGATCAGAGTTTTAATGCAGAGATTCATGACTGCCAGAATCTACCTAATCCTAACCTTAATCTAATCCTAAATAAAGTGGTACACTTTTCACCACGAAATAGATCGATCACTACCCTACACTGTGTAGGAGTATTTAAAATGGGAGTCTTTAAACACTGCAGATCATTTCTATTTATTTCCATGATTTGGTACCTGAGTTTTATTTTAAAACAGACTTTAGACAGTTTGATGATGAATGACTATATTTGTCATAACTTACCTGTAATTAAATTAAAAACAATTCACGTAACTTGATTCACACAGAAGCCTACTACACTGTTTGTATCGTGTGGAAACTACACAACCTTTGTATGAAAGAAAAGGTTGAAAGCTTTGAATATGCACTTGGAAGCCTGGATATAAGGATCCAGTATTCTTTTACGGATTACATTTATCTTTTCTGCAATGAGTATATTAACATCTTTTCTGAATAATTAAAAATACAATATTAAAATAATTTATATTCAATGTTTACTTCTACTTTAAACATTGCTAACAAATAACACAGGAAAATGTGATTCTTTTCTTGAATACATTTATTCCTATTTTCAATATTTTACATATTTAATTTTCCCTACCTCTCCCGTTTTATAATGCCTTGCAAACTGGTTAACCACTCGATAGTCATTTGCAAAGTACTCCATCAGAATTGAGGGAACTTCAGCAAAATCTGTAGAACATCTGGTTCCTAGAGGTAGAATGATTGCACAGATTAGCATTTGCTATTTTCATTAACACAAACAGTTAACTCTTCCCAAAAGGTTTTGCAACTTTCAGTTTGGACTTTTGGTGAACTTTAAGGTTCTTTCCTTTATTAAGTCAATATTTTATTTCCATAGCATCATTGTACATATTGCCAGAAAAGCTTCATTATAATCCTACACATTTTACTATAAATCACAAAGTAAAACAAAATATTTGAACAGCTGGGTGAGGCACCTTATAAAGCTCTGGATCACACCCTTTTTAAACTAAACCAGGTTGCAGCCAAACTGGCCCTACATGAAACACCAAATCTATTTAAGTGTCCTAAACCTAAATCAAACTACAATGTAAATAAAAGTCTGCCTTAATCCCATTCACAGTTACAATTTTTAGCTTCCATCTGTTTGCTAAGCTTACTTATGTTTTATATTAACCTTGCTTTATAATACCAAGTCATTCATCCAGGAAACACTCTCGCAGATTGAAGACATGTTCTAAGTAAGTGCAATGAGGTAATAGCTTAGCAGTTAACTACTTTCAAAAAGCACTTTCCCAAAAACCTTATTTTGCTCTAATCTTTATCAGCACCTTACATAATGGAAGTTATTAAGAAGTATAACACATCACCAAATCAAAGCTGCATTTCTGATTTCTATATTAAAGCTAGGGATGTACGAAGTTGTTGCTTTAATAATGGACCCACTGGGTCATCATCTCTATCCCTGTCCGCTAGAGAAAATGTCAACATCCAAAACTAGTCTTATATGTAAATACAGTTTTTTTCTTTCTTGAAGACTATTTTTTAATATCACTCTCTGATCTTTATAAATCTTTCTCTTTTTATCTGAATTCATAATTTGTTTATATTCAATGTTGTCACATCAATACTGCTCTTTAGTATAAACAGCATTTCCCACAGTTTTTTACCTCCTAAATTGAAACTATATTTTCTCTCAGTCATCATTATTCAAATGTAAGATAAAGTCTAAAAGACTATCCATTGTAGCTCTTCTCTGCACCTGCTTCAGTTGAATTCACCTTCAGACCAGAGACATGCAATGCTTGGGCATGGTTTTATAAGGTTTCACCAGTATCTTTCTTAATCATTGTAGTACTTACTTACTGCTGTTAAATACACCTCTGATGTGATTTCAAATCACATTTTCTCCTTTCAGAGACACATTAACTATTTGTAGTTCTGCATTAACACATAAATCTGTTCTGTTCTTCCACCACTGTTGAAATATCTGATGGCATAAATTGTCTTTGTGCTCTTTAAATGCATGATCTGCACTGTGTATTTCTGAATTGCATTTGGCTTCTAACACCGCAGTATCCAGTCATTCAGTTCTAACAAAATACCTCAAATCCCTCTTTTGCACCACCACATTTCATTAGCAAAGTCTTTTTTTGTTGTTGTTTGAAAATCATTTTTAAAAAGCCTAAAACAAGGCAGGTCACAAGACAAATGCCTGCAGAACTACTCTGATGTTCCCCCAGCCGTTTATGCTTTCTCAGTTTTCCTTAATAAGTGACAGAATTATTTTAATAACCATTAAAGAGACTCCTGAAAATATCTTAAAGTCAGAAAGGTAAAAGGTTGGGCAGTTATCTGGGGTAAGTTAGCTCTCCTGCAAAACAAACATAGGTATTCTCTAAACTAAAATGGAATTCAAGCTAGATTTTAAGAAGTCTTATACACACACACATACGCATTAAACAATCAATAAACGCATATAGTAAAATGACAGATTAACTTAAAAAGAAGCACATCTTAAGTCAAAAACATACAACGTTGTCCATAAGTTTTGAGCCCATTAGCAGCAGAATGAGTTCCCGAATATTTGGGAATGTTAATCAGAAAAGGAGAGTGAGGGAGAGCAGGAAAGATACGCAGCACATCTCAACTAGAATGTCAAATTTTTTCTTCTCACATTAGCCTGCAGTCATCTTGTTCCACACTTTGTCACCCTAGTGTCTCATGAGAGCAGAGGGCCCCACACAGACATATCTGGGACAAGTCATTTGATTGTCACACATTCCAAACCCTAGAAAAAAGATTCTCTGCAGAAACAACACAACTGACCTCCGACACTGCTTTTGCAATGCAAGCTCTGGAGTGGAATCCCTTGGGACGCAGGACTGCCTGGAGCTAAGGCAATGCTGAAACCCTACACAGGGGCTCATGGAAAGTCTGAGCCTCAAAACCAGCTATTTCCTGCCCCTTCAAGACTTTTTGACACACAGACAAATATGATTCACTGTTACAACAGGAGAATCCTCCCAAAGCAGTTACTTTGGGCATGTAAGTACCCCTGAAGGTCAAGACAACCGAGGCCATACCAGTGGAAGGGATGGAGGAGAGCAGTTAACTGCCCCAAGGAGTATACAGAGCTTGTACTGAAAGAGCATATACAGTGTTCATTTGTTTTAACAATGTCCAGTAGTGATGTACTTACGAACAGCTCAGTTTATTTTCATTCAGAAAGAATATTTTGTCACTGGGTGCAAAGCATCTGTTGATAACACCTACCTCTACCATGGCAAAACATTAAAAAAAACAAACACTTCAGACAAGGCAGCTACAATTTCATCTGTTTGGTTGTGGGTGTTTCTTTTACGAAGTAAATGTCTACTGGAAATGGGTTTTCCAGCACACTATTATAGAAGAGAATATACCAATCCGTTCACAGATAAGAAAAGCATCATGCTAAGCATCCTTAGTCAGAACATGTCTTTGACCCCTTTGCCACAACCACAGAAGGCCACAGCAGCCTGCCAGCTGTCAGCCAATACACTCGCTGCCACTGCTTGAGAAGAGGGACTAAATGAGAAAGGGCAATTATTCCTTTTCCATGCATCCACTAAGCTGTGATTGCATATTCATTCATGTTCATTTACGCATGATAAAAAGGTCTACCAGTTAATCGTGCTTGCAAATACAATATGTTTCTAATTTATCAACTTTGCTTTAATCAGAATCAACTACAAAAGGCCTGGCTTTACTGATTTTCCATATAGCCAGTGTATGCTCTTTACAAGAATTAACTTACTCATTTTCCTTAATTCAATTTCATAAATCATTTCCAGCCAGGATTCGTTGTGCTTTTATGCTAGGTTTAAGTCTAGCTTGATTTATTTTCAATCCTCCAACTATTGCATTATTATAAACTCCACATAAGGAAAACTCACAGGAGTGGATAGCACCACTAGAACAAATATCAACAGTACAGAAAGAAGAGATACAAATACCTAATTCTTATTAGGAGAAGAATAATATTCAAATGTTGTTTGGCTGAGTTTTAGATAATATCTGGAGATCTGATATTGTATTTTCAAGTCATCAAAGATGTAGAGGTATCAACATGAACGTATTTAGTTGATGTGGCCAGGATTTTATAATGAAGGGGCTACAGGGGTGGCTTCTGTAAGAAGCTGCTAGAAGCTTCCCCCACGTCCAATAGAGCCAATGCCAGCCGGCTCCAAGACAGACCTGTCACTGGCCAAGGCCAAGCCCTCAGCAATGGTAGTAGCACCTCTGGGATAGCATATTTAAGAAAGGGGGGGAAAAAAAACAGCACCACAGCAATTGCAGTCGGAGAGAGGGTGACAGGAACAACTCTGCAGACACCAAGGTCAGTGAAGGAGAAGGAAGAGGTGCTCCAGGCACCGGAGCAGAGATTCCTCTGCAGCCCGTGGTGAAGACCATGGTGAGGCAGGCTGTCCCCTGTAGCTCATGGAGGTGAACAGTGGAGCAGATATCCACCTGCAGTCCATGGAGGGCCCTGCACTGGAGCAAGTGGATGCCCAAAGGGGGCTACAACTCTGTGGGAAGCCCGCTATGGAGCAGGCTCCTGGCAGGACCTGGGAACCCATGGAGAGAGAGGAGCCCATGCTAGAACAGGTTTCCTGGCAGGGCTTGTGACTCCACAGTGGACCCACGCTGGAGCAGTCTGTTCCTGAAGGACTGCACCCAGTGGAAGGGACTCACACTGGAGCAGTTATAGAATCATAGAATCGTTAGGGCTGGAAGGGACCTTCGAAGGTCATCTAGTCCAACCCCCCTGCAAGGAACAGGGACATCTCCAACTAGATCAGGTTGCTCAGGGCCTCATCCAGCCTGGCCTTGAACGTCTCCAGGGATGGAGCATCCACCACCTCTCTGGGCAACCTGTTCCAGTGTTCTACAACTCTCATGGTAAAAAATTTTTTCCTAATATCCAACCTGAATCTACCTCCCTCTATTTTAAAACCATTACCCCTTGTCCTATCACAACTGGCCCTCCTGAACAGCCTCTCCCGATCTTTCCTGTAGGCCCCCTTGAGGTACTGGAAGACCGCTATAAGGTCACCCCGGAGCCTCCTCTTCTCCAGGCTGAACAGCCCCAACTCTTTCAGCCTGTCCTCATAGGAAAGGTGCTCCAGCCCTCTTATCATCTTCGTGGCCCTCCTCTGGACCCTCTCCAACTGGTCCATGTCCTTCTTATGTTGGGGACTCCAGAACTGGACGCAATACTCCAAGTGAGGTCTCACGAAGGCAGAGTAGAGGGGGAGAATCACCTCCCTCGATCTGCTGGCCACGCTCCTCTTGATGCAGCCCAGGACACGGTTGGCCTTCTGGGCCGCAAGAGCACATTGCCGGCTCATATTGAGCTTCTCGTCCACCAGTACTCCCAAGCCCTTCTCCTCAGGGCTGCTCTCGATTCATTCTCCACCCAGTCTGTATTTGTGCCTGGGATTGCCACGACCCAGATGTAGGACCTTGCACTTGGCCTGGTTAAACTTCATGAGGTTGGTACGGGCCCACCTCTCCAGCCTGTCGAGGTCCCTCTGGATGGCATCCCTCCCTTCCAGCGTGTCGACGGCACCACACAGCTTGGTGTCATCGGCGAACTTGCTGAGGGTGCACTCCATGCCACTGTCCACGTCACCGACAAAGATGTTGAAGAGGGCCGGGCCCAACACGGACCCCTGAGGGATGCCATTCGTGACCGGTCTCCACTTGGACATCGAGCCGTTGACCACTACTCTCTGAGTGCGGCCATTGAGCCAATTCCTTATCCACCGAGTGGTCCATCCATCAAACCCATGCCTCTCTAGTTTAAAGAGAAGAATGTCATGCGGGACAGTGTCAAAAGCTTTGCACAAGTCCAGGTAGATGACATCTGTTGGTCGACCCTTGTCCACCGATGCTGTCACCCCATCATAAAAGGCCACCAAGTTGGTCAGGCACGATCTGCCTTTGGTGAAGCCATGTTGGCTGTCACCCACCACCTCCTTGCTCTCCATGTGCCTTAGCATGGTTCCCAGGAGAATCTGCTCCATGACCTTGCCAGGCACAGAGGTGAGGCTGACCGGCCTGTAGTTGCCCAGGTCCTCCTTGTTCCCCTTTTTAAAAATGGGGGTTATGTTCCCTCTCTTCCAGTCATCGGGGACCTCGCCAGACCACCACGACTTCTCAAATACAATGGCCAGTGGCTTGGCAACTTCATCCGCCAGTTCCTTCAGGACCCGCGGATGGATCTCATCAGGTCCCATGGACTTGTGCACCTTCAAGTTCCTCAGATGTTCCCGAACCTGCTCTTCAAGTACAGTGGGCGGTGGTTCATCCTCACAGTCCCTGCTAGTTCTTTCCACAGCTTGGGTGGTAAGACAAGAGGCTTTACCATTGAAGACTGAGGCAAAAAATTCATTGAGTACCTCAGCCTTCTCTATGTCCCGGGTAACCAGAGCACCAGTATCCTTCCGGAGGGGGCCTATGTTCTCTTTGGGCTTCCTTTTGTCCCCTACATACCTATAGAAGCATTTCTTATTGCTTTTTATATCCCTTGCCAAATTCAATTCCTTCAGGGCTTTAGCCTTTAGTTCTTGAAGAACTGTAGCCTGTGGAAGGACTCATGTTGGGGAAGTTCATGGAGGATTGTCTCCCATGGGAGGGACCCCAGGCTGGAGCAGGGGAAGAGTGTGAGGAGTCCTGCCCCTGAAGAAGAAGGAGCGGTAGAGACAAAGTTTGATGAACTGATCGCAACCCCCATTCCCTGTCCCCCTGTGCCATTCAGGGGGAGGAGGTAGAGAAAATTGGGAGTCAAGTTGAGCCCAGTGTGCTGGCTGTGGCTGGCAGAGTTCATTTTCTTCATAGTAACTGGCGTAGTGCTATGTTTTCAGATTTAGTATAAGAACAACACCGATACTACACTGATGTTTTTAGTTGTTGCTAAGCAGTCAAGGACTTTCAGCTTCCTATGCTCTGCCAGGTACACAAAAAGACAGAAGAGAGCATAGCCAGGACAGCTGGTCCAAACTGGGCAATGAGATACTCTATGCGATATGATGTCATGCTCAGCATACAAAGCTGGAGGAAGAAGGGGGGGACGTTAGGAGTTGTGGCATTCGTCTTCCCATGTAACCATTAGGCGTGGGGAAGCCCTGCTTTCCTGGAGATGGCTGAACACCTGCCTGCCAATGGGAAGGAGTGAATGAATTCCTTGTTTTGCTTTGATTGTGCATGTGACTTTTGCTTTACCTATTAAACTGTCTTTATCTCAACCCACGAGTTTTCTCACTTTCACACTTCTGATTCTCTCCCCCATCCCACCGCGGGGGGGAGTGAGTGAGTGGCTGAATGGGGATTAGCTGCCAACTGAGGTTAAACCACGACACTCGGGAAGGAGAGAGGGGTGGGGTAAAGGTGTTTTTAACATTGGGTGTTATTTCTTGTTACCCTACTCTGATTTGATTAGTAATAAATTAAACTAATTTCCCCCAGTTGAGTCTGTTTTGTCTGCAATGGTAACTGCTCAGTGACCTCTTCCTGTTCTTATCTTGACCCACGAACCTTGACTCGACCATTTCTGGTTCATCCTTCCCCCCCCCTTGTTTTGTTTTGGTTTTTGTTTTTATCTACTCCCTTCTTCTAGAAGTTAACCTTGTTAAACTTGTAACTAAAACAAATAAATCATTATTCTAACTTTCTTACCAGTGACATGTTGGTATCGAGTTCTTCCCAGCATAGAATGCATAGCATGTCCCATTTCATGGAAGAGATTCTCCATCATGCCAGGGCTTAGTAGCGTTGGTGCACCCCTTGTTGAATGGGGCAGGCTAAGCATAAGAACAACTACAGGCAACTGGTACTCTCCATTTTCCCTTAGCCTGCCTCCACGAACTGTGAAGTGACAATCCTTTTCAAGATAAAAGCAAACATATGGACAGACAATGTCATTATATCAACTATATGAAAACACATTATGAAATTATTACATTAAACTACCAAATCAAACCTAAACATATACTCGGTTTCAGAAGTTGAATTCAATGATCATTAACAGTGTTGTTCAATAGCAGCACGCTGATTCGCCATCTTTATTACTTGCTTCATATTCCTAAGGAATCATAGGATGGTTTCGGTTGGAAGGGACCTTAAAGATCATCTAGTTCCAACCCACCTGCCGTGGGCAGGGACACCTTCCCCTAGATCAGGTTGCTCAAAGCCCCATCCAACCTGGTCTTGAACACTTCCAGGGATGAGGCATCCACAACTTCTCTGGGCAAGGAAACTATCTTATCCCATAAAGAAAAGATTCTGTCGCTTCTAGAAAATAATTTTTGTTTTGTTTTGTTTTAGATTATCAACACCTCCCCATTTTTCTAAAAAATATCACTAGCTCAAAGAAATTTACCGCTATGCCAAATTAATAATTTATAGATTAAGTTCTCTCCTCATTCTCCAGCAGTAACTTGTTCATAAAATATACTGCACAGCACTCCCAGAATATCGTGAAATAGTAGCAAAACAGAGTAATACATTAAACTAATAAAGTTTGTCCACTTACCACCTCACTAAAGGTGGCAATTTGCAGATCCTTCTACAGAGTGAAGTGTCTATTGTACTGCATTGTATAGTTAATACACTGGCACTAGGCAGTGAGCCACAACAACTGGAGCCATCTACAGTTTTAAGTAGAATTTTGAATAAGAATTTGTAGTCTTTATGAGCTTCCACCTTTACAGAGTACTAAAATTTCAGATTGTTTTTACTCGTAAACAGTAAGCCAGAAAATAGGTGTTTAAAAATCCACCATTTCTCTAAATAGAGTTCTATGACATTTCACAGAACTGTGGCAGGGGGATTGGAATTAGATGATCTTTAAGGTCCCTTCCAACCCAAACCGCTCTATGATTCATAGTGCCTGTCATTCTGTAGAACAAAGAGTCTGAATTCAACCTATCAAGTCATGTTTTTTAAATGAAAGGTTACTCACAAAAATATTTTACCTAAAACCACATCTGAAGTTACAGACTTTCACTGTTAAAATTTATTTTAAATTGAGATAACTTTTACTAAACTTAAACTGAAAGCAAATGGCCCTAATACTACAGTCATTACTCAAATAAAACCCATACTGTAATCAGATCATAAATGTTACCTGATGTGGTTTATCAGGTCGCTGAAAGAAGTCACAATAGATGTATCCTAGCAAACCTTCAGTTTCATGAACAACAGCCTGAAGAAAAAAAAGTATCATTTCCAGTGAAATCACTGATAAGATGTGTAAATTTAAGACATAGCATTCTAATCCAAAGATTTATAATGAATAAATGACAAATAAACTCTGAATAATTAATGTAAAATCTGTTGGTAATTTTAGTTGAAAAAAAAGAAATATATACACAAGATTCACAACTTGTCCCTCAGACTACAGCCATTTCTGCATCTCACTCAAAACTAATTAGTCACAGATTAGTATTAAAAATAACGCTATGTGTAGCCCCAAATGACTTCTGAGAAGTCAACAGTAACAGAAGCTGATTTACCACAGAAAAAAAAATAGACAGAGTGAGAAGTAATCATAAATTAACCCACAGGATATAAAGAGCAGCAGCTCTTGCTGGACGTGGAAAAGCAGTGAAGGAGATCTGGGAGTGAATATATGGAGGGAAGACAACAGAGGAACCTGGGAATCTGATGAGTGAATTATTGCCCAAGTTTTTATTTCCACCCTCTCCAAAAAAGAGGGCAGAGAAATTAAGATGTAGAAACCAATCTCAAAGTAAGGATGACATACAGAACAAAGAAATGAGGCAGAGACACGTGATTTCTAGAATATGCACCTACAGCATTCTAGTCATCTACAGTCATCTACAAATTGAAACTAAAAAAAAACTAGCAGGGCTCATTCAGAAGGACGGCTTGAAAGGTACAACAATAATCTCTGAACAGAGAAAATACTTCTGATTTGGGCAGCCTTTACACAGAGACATATTATAAAGGCCATAAAACACTAAGCATACAAAAGGCACTTAGAGTATAAAGCCTTTGAGGTGTAACTTCAACTAAAATTAGACAACTAGAGTGTGCTTTTGATAGGTACCTAAATAATTTTAAAACAAAATCTGATTCATGGCTCAGAAGAACACATCATCTTGTCTAATTTCCCTTTGTCATTGCAGATGCTGGAAACAAGAATACTTACCAACTTTCGAACATCTTCAGACCAAACCTCTCCTCTCTGTGTCTGTTCAGCATAAAGGGAGATTCCTAGGAGCTTACTGAACAAAGAGTTCAAACCTTCCATGCAAGCCCCAAGAGAGAAAAATGGACAGTACAAGCCAGGATCAATGTTGTACCTAAGGAAATACAAGAATCCCAAACCAGTCAGTCAGTTGAGCTACATAAACTACAGTCTTCACCTCCAAGTCATAAGATGTGACAACAAAATATGCCAAATAAGCCTCAAGGCCCTTATTGAGCATGTTTGGCTTTATTTTGCAAAGAGTGAAGCTAAGTCATAGACTAGTTATGGCACAGTGCTTCCCAGAAACTCAATTTTTCTTATGTTCAAACTTGGATAGCAAATTCAGCATGTTAACTATGATTTTCAGAGATGTGGTGAATACGTAGCTCAAACAGACCACACCACCACCACGGGTGGCCACACTGTGGCTTTTGATCCACAAGAGGCCACCAGTACTCAAGTGCCATTCCCATGCCAAGGCTGTGCCATGTGACTGATCAGAAGATGGAGCTGGCTTTGGCTGTGGTGTAAGGCAAATCCTCATCTAGGGCAGGAAACCAACCATTAAGCACTGCTGACTCCGCAGTCTTGTCTTTCAGTGGAGCAACAGAAACACCAGACAGACACAATCGCCTCCCACGCATGAATCGCATCTCAAGCTCTGGGGACTCTCTGAGCCATGTAGAAAGTATCTTACAGTTCTGAGCCACATCAAGATTTTAGTATGTGAAGTCGCGTTCAAACACAGCCAAGCTTCCTGAGCCTAAAATCAAACAACTATGTTCAAGACCCTGTAGCACAGATGACACATGTGGGGAGGAAAACTCCATGCACCTGCAGCACGCACATAAACTGAGAATGAACAAAAAGCAACTATAAAAGTAGTTCAGAGATGTACGTGACCTATACTTGGGCTCAAACTTCCTGAGACTCTGTCCCTAAAAAGAAACAAACTGCAAGTGTATCAAGCAAGCAAACGCTTTGCAAACTTACACCTTCCACAAGCTGCTCAGGGCCACACAACTCTTCAGACGACAGCAAAATCAGAAGCGGAATCTGCTTGTAGTTGTGAGTGCACCTCAAATGGCAAAAATGTACTTGATCCCTCATTTCACAAAGTCCAAGTGTTATTTATACCACTTGCTGGGGTCTCAGAGTAAAGACTGTTTCTAGAGAATCACAGTCCCTCCCTTCTACCTTCTTTCTCCTTTCACGCTCTTGTGCTTTTGCTTCTTAGTGAAATGGCAGCTAGTCACTGAAATTCAAGCACACATCAGCCAGACTACAACAGCTGAACACCAAAGATGAGAACCACGCTATTCGAAGGCTACGATCAAAAGGTTTAGCTAGAGACCAGCTGTGAAAGAGCCTGCTAGTCCCTACCCACTCACCTACCCTTCTTTCCTTCCCACACACAAAAGACCTAAAAACGAGGTCTGCTGAGGATACTGCATGTGCCAATATGCTGCTTACAACTGCAGCTCCAGTTCACGACCAGCTTCGCTGCGCCGTGACCCACAGCAGAGTGGGCTTACTTCTCGAACCCAGGGCACTTGGTCTTGACTATGTCACTGTGGTTTGCTTTATTTTTCTAATATCCTTTTTATTACCTTTATCACATACTCCAGCAGCATTGCAAAACTACCACAGCAATAGCTGTCAAAAATACAGGTACGCTCAGGATTTTGCTTATTTTCACACTACAAATGCAAGAAGCTAAAGCTGACATATTCCATTCTATTTTTAATTATACTAGACCACAGAAAATAAAGTAGATTTTGCCTCTACCATACTGACGCAACTTCTTTAAGATGCAAAGCAACACTTAAATTCATACTTTGCATGCCGCAATACACACATTTTCCTTTTTACTCAAAAAGTCTTTACACCAGAAGAACAAAAAATAACTTTAAATCAAGAGAAAGACTGGAAGCAAGTCTCTAAAGGAAAACAGAAGAGATTAATTAATTTCCACATAATAAGCCACAGAAATTTGGAGGACAAAAGACACTGCTTTATATCCAGAGCCTCCCAGAAGTACAGAATTACAGTGTATGTATTGGATAGCCTCCGATTTTTAACTCAGCAAAATTACAACATTCATCTCAAAATAAATTAAGGATGAAATAGTAGGTAATGATACTCTTTTTGTACAGCTAAAAAATTACAGGAAAAAAAAAAAAGGTGAAGTTATATATCACTTTTTGTCCTAATTCAGCCTTGAGTTGAGTAGTACCCTAGAGCTAGAACCCCTCATAGCCAATTCAGATGAGCAGCATTTATTAGTTCTGGCTCTGCCTCAATCCTGGTCGACCCACACTGCTTTCTACAGAGCCACTCAAATTTACCATACCTTAGGTTAGGTTCCAGAAAGGTTTATTAATCCAGGTATAGGACAAAGCCCAGCTACACTATCTCAGAACCAGGGGAGTAATACAGAGATGCTCAAGTGGTTTCACATGGAGCTTGCATGAGGGCTGTTTGCATGGCTTTTTGCAAAGCTCGTTTCAATCAGCCCTGCCAAAGCTATTTTGACCATGTGCAAAGCCCATCTAGTACCTTCACATTATCCTCCCCCCAGACATCCAATATCATCCAGGGTTTCTCTGCTATTTCCTCCCCGTCAACTGGGAAAAGAGAGGTGATTGTAAGAGATATTTCAAGAAAGAACCCATATGATACAAAACTACAGACACACACTTCAGTAAATCAAAATTTAACTCCACCAACAGCTCACAGTCACAGCAAACCATCAGATTTTCACAGTTGCAGGAAATTAAAACGTAACTCCTACCAGTGAGTTCAGCTGCAGGTAAAGGGGATATGAAAATAAAAAGAAAGTCAAGAACAGCACCCTAGAAAGTACTTCATTGAAATTAAGCCACATTTAACTAGGAAGCCAAGAAAAATCAAAAGAAGCTGTGATATCAAGAGAGACCACACTACACAAAATATTCTTTCTGATGGACCAGCTAATCCTAGAAACCACTTTCAAGCACATGAAAGACAAGAAAGTCATCACGGGTGAGGGAATAGAGTGCATGGTCAGCAAGTTTGCTGATGACACTGAACTGGGAGGAGTGGCTAACACACCTGAAGGCTGTGCTGCCATTCAGAGAGACCTGGACAGGCTGGAGAGTTGGGCAGGGAGAAATTTAATGAAATACAACAAGGGCAAGTGTAGAGTCTTGCATCTGGGTAAGAACAACCCCATGTACCAGTACAAGTTGGGGACCGAAGTGCTGGGGAACAGCACAGTGGAAAGGGACCTGGGAGTCCTGTTGGACAGCAGGATGGCCATGAGCCAGCAATGTGCCCTTGTGGCCAAGAAGGCCAATGGCACCCTGGGGTGTATTAGAAGGGGTGCGGTTAGCAGGTCGAGAGAGGTTCTCCTCCCCCTCTACTCTGCCCTGGCGAGGCCGCGTCTGGAATATTGTCTCCAGTTCTGGGCCCCTCAGTTCAAGAAGGACAAGGAACTGCTTGAGAGAGTCCAGCACAGGGCCACAAAGATGATTAAGGGAGTGGAGCATCTCCCTTATGAGGAAAGGCTGAGGGAGCTGGGTCTCTTTAGCTTGGAGAAGAGGAGACTGAGGGGGGACCTCATTAATGTTTATAAATATGTAAAGGGTGACTGCCATGAGGATGGAGCCAGGCTCTTCTCAGTGGCATCCAATGATAGGACAAGGGGAAATGGATATAAGCTGGAACACAGGAGGTTCCACTTAAACATGAGGAAGAACTTCTTCCCAGTAAGGGTAACAGAACACTGGAACAGGCTGCCCAGAGAGGTTGTGGAGTCTCCTTCTCTGGAGATGTTCAAAACCCACCTGGACGCGTTCTTGTGTGATCTGATCTAGGTGGTCCTGCTCAGGCAGGGAGATTGGACTAGATGATCCTTTGATATCCCTTCCAATCCCTAACATTCTGTGATTCTGTGATCATGAGTCGTCAGCATGGATTCACCAAGGGCAAGTCATGCTTGACCAACTTGATAAACTTCTATGATGAAACAACTGGTAAACAATGGGAGAGCAGTGCACATTGTCTACATAGACTTCACTAAGGCCTTTGACATTGCTTCCCATAAGATGCTCATAGAGAAGCATCAATGTATGGGCTAGATAATCAGACAGGAATTGAAAACTGGCTGAATGACTGGGCCCAGAGGGAGGTGATTAGTGCCACAAAATCTATTTAGAGGCTAGTGACTAGCAGTGTACTGCAGGGGTCAACAGTGGGTTCAGTCCTGTTTAACATCTTCATTAATTACCTGGATGATGGGGCAGAGTGTACCCTCAGCAAGTTTGCAGATGACACCAAACTGGGAGGAGTGGCTGACACGCCAGAGAGTTGTGCTGCCATCCAGAGGGACCTCGACAGGCTAGAGAAATGGGCTGACAGGAACCTCGTGAAGTTCGGTAAGAAATACAAAGTCCTGCACCTGGGAAGGAACAATCCCAGGAACCAGTAATGTGCTAGGGGCCACGCAGCAAGAAAGCAGCTTTGCAAAGAAGGTCCTGAGGGTCCTGGTGGACACCAAGTTGAGCATGACCAGCAACGGGCCCTTGCTGCAAAGGCATCCTGGGCTGCACTAGGCAAAATATTTCCAGCAGGTCAAGGGAGATGACCCTTGCCCTCTACTCAGCACTGGTGAGGCCACATCTGGAGTGCTGGAGTCCAGTGCTAGGTTCCTCAGTACAAGAAAGACATGGACACACTAGAGAGAGTTCAACAAAGGGCCACAAAGATGATGAAGGGACTGGAGCATCTCTTATATCCGGAAGGGCTGGGAGAGCTGGGACTGTTCAACCTAGAGAAGAAAAGGCTCAGAGAGATCTTATTAATGTGTATAAATACCTGGAAGCAGGGTGCAAAGAAGACGGAGCCACGCTCTTCTCAGTGGTGCCCAATGGCAGGAACAGAGGTAATGGGCACAAACGGAAACACAGGAGGTTCCCTCTGAACATCAGGAAACACTTTCTCCCTCTGAGGGGGAATGAGCACTGGCATGGGTTGCCCAGAGAGGTGGTGGAGTCTCTCTCCTTGGAGATATTAAAAAGCTGTTTGGACATGGTCCCGGGCAACTGTCTCTAGGGGACCCTGTTTGACCAGATGACCTCCAGAGGTTCCTTCTAACCTCAACCATTCTGTCACTCCACGAAGAGGTCATATGGAGCCTAGGACTAAGACCACACAGCTGCAGTATGAGATAGATGCCAGCTTTATCAGAGTAGGGCAATGTTTCATGCTAACTGCAAAGGATTACCACGCTCAGTTGAAATACTGGATTAATGTGTTTGCTGGGGGGTAGAAGAGAAGAACTCAAACTACTTTATGTTTCATTCTGTTTCTGTCAAAAATACAGATACATACTATCAGGAGAAAGCAGTGATATTTCCTCATGGATAGAAGAGTTGACATTAACATATTACAGGCAGAATGTAAGTGCCTATTTCTTCCTCATCCTCAGCGCTCCTCGAATATGTGCATTGACCCCCTGAGCATCCCCAGGATGAGAAGGCTTTCTGATAGATATTTTGTAATATGCTGTGACTATCCAAAGTCTGTGGGGAAATCAGTCTGTATTAGTTTTGTCTTTTCGAAAAGCACGACACTTATCCATCCACATATGACAACAGCAGTTACAGACTACACTGGCTTAAGGCAGACTCCCCAGGGAAACTAGTCCCCTACCCTGGCTAATGTTTGAAGATGTCACAATCTGACATTTTGAGTATAATGAGGTCCTGATTAAACAATTGCTTTAATAATAACTATGCAAAGTTAATGTCAGTCATTTCTGGTAGAACATTGCCAGGATCAAACCTCTCCCACATTTAATGAAAAATGTGTGTTAATATTCCTCTTGTCAATGGAAAATTGCAAAAAAGTTTTGGAAAAACGTTTTTTATATGGAACATCAAAAAAACAGTTTCTAGTTCTGATCTCACTTATTTCTCCATTTCTGCCTTGCCTACTACACCAGCGTACAAAGAAATATCAAAGATGACAATATTGAAAAATCCTCAAATAGCACTAGTGTCTTATGACACAAGACTGATATTTAAACTACTTTTGGACAATCCTGAAAGCAGTCAGTGGTGATTATTATACTTCAAGTTATCTGGCATCCATTGTTTGTTTGCGTCGTGGTTTAGTTCGCTCCGGCAACTGAACTCCACTGCAATGTCATAGCAGTTAAGAAGAAAGTGGTCAAAATATGGTAATATAAAGTAATTTTCACAACCAGATGATAATAATCAATAACTCACTTCAAAATGAGTATCAGGTACTGAAAAAAAAAAACTACTGCTCCAGGAATTGGATAGTACTCTCTAATACCAGCCTGTACCCACTAAGCAGTAACGATTCCAGACATCAAAACACAGATTTAATTCAGAAGTTTTGAATTTGGTCCTACCTCAAACATGAACTCTGTTCAACAAACCAAGTAAGACCAACTATCATTGAAGAAAGCCTAACCCCAAACTTGCACTGATTCCAGGAAAACTTTCTCCTTGGGCTTATTAGGAATAGAAATTAGCCAAAACCTCAGCTATCTAGAAGCTGATGTCCTATAACCAAAAACTCAGTTCCTGGAATTATTATTAATAGATGATCTTGCCTTTCAGTGGCAAGAGTAAGCATATGACTGACTCTTTTCTGAGTCCCCACCTTCAAGATTTAATACTACTTACTGCAGAATGAAAGGTGTAACACTAGATAAGATTAGAGGACAATGGGGAAAAGGGAAGAAATTAATTTAAAAGACTTGAATCGTTCCCAAAAAAAGAATACTCAATGAGCAGAACAGGAAATCCTACAATCTCTCCTAGATCTGTAAAACTGAAGCCTGGCTGGAGGGTGTGGGTGGAAAAGTATTTGGAAGAGTTTACAGACAAGCTACATGTTCCCTTATTAAAGATTCTTGCTTGATTCCAGGCACTCAAACAGTAGCAGCCATTAGCAACTTCATCATTTCCAGATGACAGGAAAAAAGCATCTGTTTGCTAGCGAATGATTACCCAACCTCACTTGTTTAAAGCTTCATCACCTTAGTGAAACTGCAAGAGCACAACATTTCCCAGGCACAGTATTTCAGTGTTCAAATTCATCCTAATTTAAAACACCATAGCACAACTTCTTGGCAGCAACGGGGACTGTGAGTGTGACAGCAAGCCAAACTTCCCTTCCCTCAGCCCTTTGAATGAAATTTCTAATACTGTTCAAGGGTCTTGGGTTGTATCTTCAAAACACTCTCTGACTCGGGCCAGATCATCTAAAAGACCACATAAAACTCCAAGATGAAGACTTCTATCAATACACTCCTTTAGCACTTTAAACTGCCCTGTAACAAAGACAGAGCTTGTCTGTGTAGGATGAGGAGCCTTTTTGAGGGCTGATCCAAGACTGTAAAATGAATTTCTCCTGAAGCTAAAGGGGAAACTCAAAGTTCATCATCTTCTATCCCAGGTGTATGGAGTTTCTTTGATCATTTTTTTTCAACTGTGAAATCAAGCATATTTGAAAATGCACACAAAAGCCTCCCAACAAAACCCTACCAAAACAAGGCATTCCACTGCACATTATTCCTCTATTGATAAAATGAAAGGACAAAAACTCTAATTAATGAACTAACTGATCATGACTGATTCTTTATAAAAAGGAACAGAGTTTCCAAAGTGCTACAGCTTAGCCTGCCCCTGAACTGCTCACTGGTCAGAGCAAATCTTCATAATCTGCATGTTAATAACTCTGATGACCCTACTGTGCATATAATTATTTTTATTATACTACATGTCAAAATAGCAGCCATTCTAAGAGTCACTCTATGCATGATTTTCAAGCTGTTATCAACTGCGGGCTTGGATAGTTATCTAGCTTTGTCCCTTCTATTTAAAACAAATAGTAAAAAATTCAGATAAAACTGCAAGAAGCAGCTGCTTTAATAAGAGCACACTCCTTCTGGTCACTCTTTGGCAAGCTGCCTCTACATTTATTCAGCCAAGTTACAATTTTTATCTCCAATAAGAAATGCAATCAAGTATTTTGGGGAAAAGAAATCAGAGAGAAAGTTATTACGACCTACACTGAACTACGCTAACAGGCATTCTGCTACCAGTAAAATTTCTGCAAAGGGTTACCACTGCTAGCAAGAAAGGTTAATGTTTTGGAGATACACAGCTAAAATCTGCACTGGAAACCAACTGGAGCTCCATTTGGTGACAACTGCAGAAAAGTGCCTGAAGACAGGTTTTCTTGTATGCTGTAATTTGCAGCTCCCTTGCTGCACCAGCTGAGCAGACAGGCAAAATTCAGCGGCGAAGATGACGCACATGGCATACTAACGCCACTAGTGGAACATTGTACTGCTGTCTCCAAAGTTGGTAAATATATGGAAACATGGTTACAGCACTACCTAAGGAAGAGAAAGGATTCAGGTCAGCTAAGCAAGCCAGGGAGAGAATCAAACATTCTATCTGGATATCCTTCCTCTTAAAATGTGAGTTCTAGGCCCCAGCAAGGTGATTCAGAATGTTTCAAATAGGCACCTAGGATGCCTGTGTCACCAGAGAAAGGCAGACACAAACACAATGCCACTCTCAGGTTTCGCAAGGTACCAGCTAGAGCTAAGTAGCAGAAGTCTTGAGCTCGGCTGTGAGCTCTTGCTCCTCTCTGAAGCTTAGGATTCCCTGACCGGACTGCATGTTGTATACCTGAATCCCAAGAGGATGAACAGCTCAGCCTTTTCTAAGGGAAGATGCCTTTGAAAATGCAGGCAAAGGCGATGGAAGAATGGTGGTCTGATGAATCACAATAGAACTTTGCAGAGAACTACACACTCCAATAAAAAAAGACTTCTTACCACAAAACCTTTCTTCTAGGCTATTTAAGATAAAAAAAAAATAGATACATGTTGATTTTTGATATCTGTAGTGCTACAAAAAGTTTTCCCAGCTACCCTTCAACTTGAACATGTAAATTTTCTTAATCTCTTACGTGAAATTTAAAGGATCTGAATGAATTTCTGGAAGATTAGGAAAAGGAAATATCAAAATTTCTATCCATTACAGATATATGTACCAGGAAATACGATTATTAATCTAAAAGATGACTTCCTGAAATCAAAAAGGCATTTTTACATGACTAGATACTAAAAAGCAAACGATTCCTTTTACTTTAGTTGTAAGAAATATCATATTACATTTATGTAAAAAATAAAGGACATCAGTATATAAATCTCACTATGAACAAATCAGAAACAGCATCAAAAAATATACACATGAACTCATCTACAGTGGAAAAGGGTATTTTTCTCTGTGCCATACTTTCAGCTAGACACTTTGACTTAAAAAAAAAAATCAAGAATGAAAAGTAGTAAGTTTCACTGTAATAACGAATCTTAAGTTATTTTGCTCTTCCTGCAGAATTGCATAACTCATGTGCTTAAATGTCCAAAACTGTGAAAGACTGAGAAAATGAACAAAAGAAGTTGTTCTGCTCTCATTTTGTCTTAAAACGCAGAATCACAGAACATCATAAAACATATTCTAATATCTTAATTCGCTCTGAACATCTGATTTCAAACACCAAAGCATCTGTATTTATAACAAAGCCCAGGAAAGCATGAAAATTTTCTTATGTACTTTCATAGATTTCATATCTCTTTATGTCAGAATAGGAGCTCAGAAACTTTACAAAGAGAAATTTCAGTATTCTAAAGAAAGTAGAAATAGCAAAGAAAAGTTGTTCTTTTGATGTAAATTCCTGCTTTATATTAAAGGATAAACTACGTTAAAAAATCCAGACACCTTACTTTTACACTATGGAGTCCAGCACTATTTTTAAAAGAAGTAGTGTAGCCAAACCAATTTAAAAACCAGTTTTAAAAAGACGTTAACTGACACAATGAGGTTTGATTATTCTTCAAGAACAGCAGGCTTCAAACAAAAAGGCTGTGTCCCTGTGAAGAACAAAGATGTAGTATGTCATTATAAATAATTATTTCTAAGCTTGTATGACTTCACTGAGTCTAAATAAAATGCAGATTTCTAAAATCACTTTTATTTGTATATTTGGAAGGAAACTAAGACTTTTGTGTAGCATGACTTTCATCTATTCTATTAAAAAATGTTTTTATAAACTTGGACATTAGGGATATTTGAGTAAGGATCACTGTACTTCAGAACATGAGCATTCAGACTCTTAACAATTGCAAACTAGCTGCTTAGCAAGAATTCTTATCAGTGGCTATTAAATGTAGCCCTTGATATACCCTGCCTTTTTTTTTTTTTTTTAGAAAAATTATTATCCTGTTGACGTCTACGAAAATACAGAACACTAAGCTAACTATCTCTAATAAAACAGATTCTCTCAAAACTTTCAAAGAAACTCGAAAAAATCTTGTTAGTGGAAGATAAAAGTGAGATGAACCCCCTCAGGTTAACATAAAGAGATCAAGACAAGGAAAACCCCTTCCAATTTTCATTACATGCCAGACTATGAAATTTAATTCTTTACCTGAAGGGAGACTCAACCATGATTTACAGAAGACTCTGGATTTCTTAAAAATAATAATAATAATAATAGAAAGCCTTTGTACTCTCATCAACCGTAAACTAGCACCTGTATCTCACATTCCTTTTTGTTTCTTTTAATTGTACTTCATAGAGTATTTTGGAGGAGGTCAGGGGTAATTCAGAATATTGGTTTGGTATTGACACTGTACGTAACTTTTAGATTTGACTTTGTTTTCACATCAACAACAATTACTTTGTCCTTCCCACAGTGGTGTTTTGAATAAAGAAATGATTCTTGAAATTTGAATTCTACTTCACAGCAAGCCTTTTCAATAACTTTCAAGTTTTCTTCCAAAAAGCTTAGTCCACTAGCTTAGTGACTGGTAAGTTAAATGGACTTTTTGCATCTACATTAGTTGATTATTTTAATAGAGGTATGCCTTCGCTTGCTTATAAACAGATAGTTACAGAAAGTTCTCCTTCTCCGTGAGCACTTTGGTTGAAAGATTTCCTGGTTCTTTTTAAATTTTGCATTATTTTTCCACTTCAGCTTTCAATTTGAACAGAGTGACAGTTTTCTCACATATTCCACAAAGGGTCTGGGCTATTTTTCCACATGGTGTTTCCAACAGAAAACATTCTTTCATAAAACTAAAAATAATATAACAAAAAGAAGCCATAAATGAGTTTGTGTACATGTAACTTGCAAACCTCAACATTAGTTGCAGCTTTTAGCAACTTTAGAAACATCCAGAGTCACATTTAGGTACCTTGGTATCATCCTACCCTTCTGAAAAAAACAAAACTGGTGCCCCCTTTCTCCTGAAGCCACCAGCCTGTGTATAGCCCCAGCAAGAAAGGAGATGAATTATTCCTAATTTCTGCTCAGACAGTCACCTCAAGGTCCAAAACGCCTGCAGTTGCTGTGGTGGCTTCTCTTTCCTACACAGCAGGAAACTGGCTTATTTTGGCATTGATTTGTTCATCCCCAAGGCCAGTCTTATTTATTTCTGCAGTCCCAAAGAGATGGACCAGCACAGAGCGCAATACCCTGCAAGCACATCCCAGTTGCAAGTCAAATAAAATCCGTGACATTTTGGCAAAAATCCCAACAGTGAATCACAGCCAGTAAAGTCAGCCAAGCCTGGTAAGCACCAAAAGTTAGGGAAACAGGAGTCAACACCAAATACACTAAGCTCACCCCTGATGGTTCTCAAGAACAGTTCTGTGCCTCTCTCAGAAGTGGCTTAGGCACAGTCAATCCCACCTTCAAGGCAAAGAGTTGACTTCAAAAGGTCTCCTCCAGCTTTCTTTTGTTGGTTTTTGGTTGGTTGTTTTTTTGGTTTTTTTTTTTTTTTTTTATGACCTAGAAGAAGTCAGCAAGGCTATCATATCATTGCAATATCAGGGCCTTGAGAACTATTTATAACTGCAGCTGCGCTTACTGAGAAGTAATAGGATTTAATTAATACTATGGTACTTGCCTGCACTAAAACTCAGCAGTATTATTTTTATAATATACGTATTAGACATCTTCTAACTTGTTAGAGGCTGAAGCATGTTCTAGCAATCACTGATTTATTACCCTTAGCCTGCCAAAGTTCTTGAGGTTCTCCTAATTACTCTATCTTCTTTTACAATACTACTACCATGAATTTCAGACTTTTGTCTCCATTTTCTCTTCATTGTACGTTTATAATGACATCTATTTTCTCTGACACTTAAAACTACTGCAAAAACATTACACTGCCATAAGTGTGGGTTTAAAGCCATAGAGGCTACTTAAAACAATCTAAAAAAAAAAAGTAAACTATCTGTTATCATCAATGGGAGACTTACACTTTTGAAGTAGGATCAAGTTTCCAGGGAAAAGACTTCGTGAAAGCTGATAGAAACAAAATTATTGTGGCTAAGTTTACAGAAAGAAAAACATGCTCAGTGAATTAAGTCTGGAGCTCCTCCTGCTGTTCAACTTCCAAAACAGCAGAAACAGTCAGTAAACCATAAAAGCAAAGACTGAAAATAAAGGCAACCTGATGTGATGGCAAATGAATATCCTACATTCTTCAGAAGTAAGTATCCAGCTCTTAAAACTAATTATGAGGTATCTAATGAAGGATTTGTTTCCTTACTCCTGTTCTAAAATAAAAAATAGCAAAGATACATTGCTAATGTCTTGGTCTGATTTACCTGCAGCTCTACCTTCATAAAGCTACCATGCAATTCTTAAAGTAACTTTACTGGGTCTTTTACAAAGCCCCACAAGGAAAGGAAATATTTTTCTTGCTAATGCCAAAATCATAGAATCATAGAATGGTTAGGGTTGGAAGGTACCATAAAGAGCATCTAGTTCCAATCCTTCTGCCACAGGCAGGGACACCTCTCACTAGATCAGGTTGCTCAACACCTCATCCAACCTGGCCTTGAACACTTCCAAGGATGAGGCAGCCACAGCTCCTCTGGACAACCTGTGCCAGTGCCTCACCAACCTCAATGTAAAAAATTTCTTCCTTATATGTAATCGAAATCTCCCCTCTTTCAATTTAAAGCCCTTGCCCTTTGTCCTATCACTACATGCCCCTGTAAAAAGTCCCTCTCCAGCTTTCCTGTAGGCCCCCTTTAAGTACTGGAAGGCTGCAATAAGATCACCCCGGAGCCTTCTCTTCTCCAGGCTAAACAGCCCCAACTCTCCCAGCTCATCTTCATAGCAGAGGTGCTCCAGCCTCTCGGATCATGTTTGTGGCCCTCCTCTGGACTCACTCCAACAGCTCCATGTCCTTCTCTTGTTGAGGGCCCCAGAGCTGAACACAGTATTCCAGGTGTGAGTCCCACGAGAGCAGAGTAGAGGGGCAGAATCACCTCCCTGGACCTGCTGGCCACACTTCTTTGGATGCAGTTCAGGATACGGTTGGCTTTCTGGGCTGCCAGTGCACATTGCCGGCTCATGTTGAGCTTCTCATGAGCAGAGTAATCTATTTTTGAACATCGGCAACTCAATTACAATATGGTTAGCTTCATGAGATGTGATCTAAGAAGGACAGTAAGACAGTATCAGAAGACACCCCTCCAGGAGGCGAAAGAAACAAACACGGAGCCTTCTAATCCTTATGGGAAACACTAATTCTGAAAACAGGGAAAGCAGACGCAATAGGAAACACAGAAAATAAATAGAATACAGACAATAAATTTCATCAACGTTTGACAGTAATGTTAAGCACTACATATCAGCATGCAATTCTTGTCATTTTGAAGACACTATACAGGCAAGGTAAGGGAGAACTGTAAGTTGACGAGGGAAGGGCTGTGGATGTAGTTTTCCTTGACCTCAGTAAAGCCTTTGATACAGTTTCTCATAGTGTTCTGGTTGAGAAACTGATAACTACTGGCCTGGATAGGCACACCCTCCTTTGGGTTAAAAACTGGCTGGACGGCCGGGCCCAAAGAGTGGTGGTAAATGGGGCTAAATCCGGCTGGAGGCCGGTCACCAGTGGGGTTCCCCAGGGCTCAGTGCTGGGTCCAGTTCTGTTTAACATCTTTATCAATGACCTGGATGAGGGAATTGAATGTACCCTCAGTAAATTTGCGGACGACACCAAGCTGGGAGGCTGTGTCGATCTGCTCGAGGGTAGGGAGGCCCTTCAGAGGGATTTGAACAGACTGGATCGTTGGGCTGAGGCCAATGGCATGAGCTTTAATAAGGCCAAGTGCAGAGTCCTTCACTTGGGGTATAAAAACCCCAAGCATCGCTATAGGCTCGGGGAGGAGTGGCTGGAGAGCTGCCTGGCGGAGAAGGACCTGGGGGTGTTGGTTGACTACCGGCTTGATATGAGCCAGCAGTGTGCCCAGGTGGCCAAAAAGGCCAATGGGATACTGGCGTGTACCAAGAATAGTGTGACCAGCAGGAGCAGGGAAGTGATCCTGCCCCTGTACTCGGCACTGGTGAGGCCGCACCTGGAATATTGCGTCCAGTTTTGGGCCCCTCGCTTTAAGAGAGATATTGAGCTCCTGGAGCGAGTCCAAAGAAGGGCGACTAAACTGGTCAAGGGGCTGGAAAATAAAACTTATGAAGAGAGGCTGAGGGAGTTGGGGCTGTTTAGCCTGGAGAAGAGGAGGCTGAGGGGAGACCTGATTACGGCCTATAAATACTTGAGAAAAGATGGTGGGGAGGTAGGGGAAGGACTCTTTACATTAGTGATGGGTGATAGAACAAGAGGAAATGGGCATAAGCTTAGTCAGGGGAGATTCAGGTTGGATGTTAGGAAGTATTTCTTCTCTGAAAGGGTTGTCAGCCACTGGAATAGGCTGCCCAGGGAGGTGGTTGAGTCCCCATCCCTGGATGTGTTTAAGAAT
Source organism: Tauraco erythrolophus (assembly GCF_009769465.1). Classification (NCBI taxonomy): domain Eukaryota; kingdom Metazoa; phylum Chordata; class Aves; order Musophagiformes; family Musophagidae; genus Tauraco; species Tauraco erythrolophus. The sequence goes on along the minus strand of NC_141465.1, from coordinate 115,127,793 downwards.
AGGGTGGATGATCTACTTGACGATATGGTTTAATGGGGATTAGGGATGGTTGGACTCGATGATCTCTAAGGTCTTTTCCAACCTAGAAATCTATGAATCTATGAATCTACAAGACAGTAGATTGAACAAATATGGCAGTGCTCTTCCACAGACTGCTATAGACCACTGCTAAAATGGGATTAGGAGCTAGATGGACCTTGACTCTCCTCCAGTATAATCACTACTTCATTCCCACTTTCACAGAAGTGTATCTGCTACCTGTCCAACTGAAAACAAAAGCAGCCACTCCCAGGCCTTGCCACAAACAAGCATTCCACGCATACCCTGTGGAGTGCTGCATGCTCCAGCATCCAGCAGACCAGCAGCTGGACATCCCTCTCCCTCCCCTGCACAGCAAGTTCTGCACACCCAGGATATGAGTGCTGCTGCACATACATAGCTCAGTTCCCATCTGAGCATGCAGTAGGACAAGACAAGGCCAATCTTACAGCTGCTACTCACAAAACTACCACTTCAGTTAACAAAGTACAAGAAAGCAGCAGAACACCCAGGCCAACTGCCGGCAATCCTTCCATGCCATGTCTATCCCGCCACAGCTTTCCGGTCCAGAGTAAACTACTACTTTAATCAGACACATCCAGTCTAAGTTTGTTTAGAAAACAGAAATCTGCAGTGAAGGAAGATTCTTCCTCTCCCTCTTGTGAGAGAAGCACAACTTTCAATTATCTTTTCCAACACAAACCTAAAAGGTCAGCACTGCTGATCTAATAAAGGCAACATGCAGGGCTCACGTCTTTCAGGACTGGCATCTCATTATGTGAAAAGGTCTTGTGCACTATTTAAGTCTGTGCAGAGGATTTATTTCCCAGTCTGCGGGAGAGATGAGAATGAATTCTATCCACAAATAGTGAAAATCTACTCAAGAAGTTGCTATTTCAAGTCTGTAGAAAGGGATGATAGGTGCATGTTCAGCAAGAAGTACAATACAGTTAAAATATGAAGAGGAGTTGGATTGTATTCAGTGATCAAAATTTATTTTTAAACATTACTGCAGCTCAGCTAAGAGCTAAAAGTAAAACCAGAACAAGGATTTTCTAGCTGTTTTGAAACCGTTTCATCCTCTTATACCTTCAAAAAGGGCCAACACTTTCCCGTAAAACAACAGAGGAGTCAAAAACTTCGACAGGCAGTCCAGCAGTAACTAAGAAACGTTACAAACAACCGCCTCAACAGATACTTATTTTTTTTCATATTGAAGTACATCTTCAAAGAAGGAAATCCTGTTTACACTAAGGACTTTCTTTATCCTTATTGCAAAGAATGAAATAAAGACATTCATTTACATTACAATCATGAACATAAGGAGCTTACCTCTCAGCACGAAGGACACCACTGTAGTAAGGGTGATCCCACGGCATCAGTTTCTGAAAGAGAATTCCAGCTTACAATTACAATAATGGACAACAAGTGAATCCGAATTAAAAGATTTGTTTCTTTTGAATATTTTTGCAGTTTCAACAAGTCACAGAACTTTAAAACATAATGGGAAACATTCAGTGCCAAAAATATCATCAGAAATAGCACCATATCTCATAATTTGAAACTTTTTTTTAACATTTGCTTGAAGATGGTACTTTTTATTCAAATATATAATGGAACTTCATACCATATTTCAAGAAATACACTCAATTCAAATGAAAAGATAAACCTAGTTATATACAGAATTAGGAAACATACAATACAATATGCAAACTAACCTAAAGTACAGCCTTTATTTTACAAATGAGTCAATTAATTCAAAACTAAGTAATATTCACTTTCACCACTTTATGTTTTGGTTATCTCAGTATCATTTTGTATAAATCAACAGCACTCTTGCACTCAATGCTTTGTTTCAGTGCAAATAGCAGCTAAGGAGTCAAAAAGCATTTGAAGCCAGCAGATAGAAAGTTTCTCTTTCTAACTATACATGTTGTACACTGCAATAGAGTTAACTTTTCTTGGAGAACAAGGTTAGCTTCTATTGTATTTCAAAAAAGAAACAAAACAGAAAACCACACATAAAAATTTAACTTACCGAATTCTGAGGGTTGAGCTTCATTTTCATCCGTGTCATCATTTCAAAATCTTTTTGACTTCTGAAAAATATTTTTATGATGAAAGTGTTAATGAAAGATTTTTAAGCAACGGAATACAGTATACAATAATACTTCATCCTAACAAAATGCCCATCATCAGAGATTGATAGTACTCTATAAAATGGCAGTCCCATACACTACAGTAAAAGAACTTTTCCACTCTGCTTGTCATTCAGGTGCCTTCAAATCAAGTCCCTCTTACTCTGGTTGTACACCTCCAAAGCATTTTCTTTCTTACAATATACCCCATTTATACACAGTGATGAAACTGCTTTGTGCTCTTGGAGGCAAGAAGCACAAACAAGGGAATTTGCTTATAGATGTAAAATATATGGTGTTGTGCGTATGGAGAGAAGACCAGGAGAGGTGTACTTCAACAGTTAAATTTGGTCTTCTTGTTTGCTGTTGCCTGCATTTCTTGGCACATCACTTGTTGCATTCAGTCCTGGGTGTTCTCTGATCACAGACACAGAATTTATTCTAAGCTGATAGCTCCCCTCAAAACTCTGAGAAAGCTTTGCTTTTTGTTTCATCAGAGCATATAATAAGCAGCACTGACTGATTTATTAGTGCACAAGCCCCTCTACTCTTGAAATAAAGAGTCTGGTTACAAAAACAACTTAGTGAAAAAGACATACCTTTTAGATAACTGTTCAGAAAGCTTCTCCAGAAATTGTGTTACTGTCTCTGGAAGTAAAATGGAGGAAAAAAATGAAGAAATTAAGAAAGTGATTTCTTGCCTTAGAAGATGTTATAGGTTTACATCAAAACATTCCAAACAAAACAAGTTCCTCTAGAAGAACAAAGTTCTATTTGGAACAACAAACTCAGTTGGCCACTGTGCCATCATTTCAAGAGAATTTAGTACATTTACTTTGTTACATTCTGGGATAATGGTACCTTCATGATCTAACGAGCAAATGCTGATTCTGAGCAAAAACACTGGTTCATACTCAGTATTGCCATTTATGGAAAGCACGAGTATTGCATACAGCAAGATAACTGCAACAGGATACTTCATTGGAAGAAATACGTGTAAACTTAGCAAAAGAAACTAACAACTTTGACCTCGTACCTAATACAGCGCATTTGATTTCTCAGAATGTCCTTCCACACATGCCTTATACCTGGATTTTTGGCCATTGTTCCCTGAAGAGCCCTGTGGGCAAAGGTGTCATACCCAACCAGCTGTGCCAGGCTGTTTCGACTAGCAAGCAATTCTTCTAAACGGCTCAACTGCTCAGCATTTGGGTAAAGAAAAATCTTGTAAGCGGCTTCTCGCACCTAATACCAAAAATAAAAAAATAAAAAGGTCACATTTCTACAGTGCCATTTTTAAGGGAAACAAGTGATGTAATTGAAGATCCGGCATTACAGCTGTATTTCACTGATATTGTTGGGAAAAGGTCTAAAGTCCTTTAACAATAGTTAATTATGACTGCCTGGCAATTACTGCTCTCTTATTCATTACAGATGGAATAAGGAAATGCAATGAGACAACACAACAGATGAAGACTGCCAAAAGGGGTCCTGTTCTCTGCTCCTGTCAACAGTCCTCTCTCTGCTCATTGCCTCCTTCCTTCTGCCAACATCTGTGCTTCTCAGTCTTAACTCACTAAAATTTCTGAAAAGAAATCCAAAAGAAAGCCAAATTGTTCTCTGCATGTCAGTTAAGCTGGCTTATGGAATGATCTGATAAGAACCAGAGACAAGGTCAGGGGAGATTAAAAAAAAAAAAAAAAAAAAGAGGAAAAGAAAAGCCTTATTTCTTTCAAAGTAGCAACTATTAGTCTGCCCATCTGCCCACAGACAATCAGTCTTTCTCAAACAAATTTCTAGCTTGTGTGAGTTTTTTTATAACTCTCAAAAAAAAAAAAGTCACCTGAAACCTCAGAAAATTTGATAAAATGCTTTTTATGTTTCACAAACCAATCGAAGATAATCTTTACTTTGTACATATGGAACAGGTTTAAGAAATCCAGCAACTTATGCTTGTCTTGATTGAAATATGCTTCTCTCTTGGATCATCTATTCAACAAGAATGTAGGTCCTGGGTTTATAAAAAATATGACTATAATAATTCACAAGTCATTTCGTACCTGTTCCATTTTGCCAGGCTTTCATTTTAAAAAAAGGAAATAAAGGAAGTGAGATGATTCCCCATCCTTTAACATGGTTCAGCAGTGTGCCTTTTCAGCAAAGGCCAACAGCATACAGAGCTCTATTAGAAAGAGTATAGCCATCCAGTTCACGGATGTGATTGTTTCCCTCTACTTGGTACTGTCCAGACTACACACTTGGAGTACCACGTCCAGATTTGGGTTCCCCAGGACAAAAAAGACACTGACATACTGGAGTGGGTCCAGCACAGGGCCACCAACATGTCTGGAGGCTGGAGCACATGACACAGAATGGAGGCTGAGAGCTGGGTTTCTCCAGTGTAAAGCAGAAAAAGCTCAAAGGAGATCTTAATTTTTATTTACTAAGCACTAGGGCGTACAGAACATGCAGCCAGACTCCTCTTGGAGGAGCAGAGCAAGAGGAGGAGACATAATGGACAAAAGCTGGAAGATGAAAAATTCCAATTTAATATCAGGAAAAAAAAAAAATAGTGAGGGTGGTCAAACAGGCTGCCCAGAAAAGTAACGGAATCTCCATCCTTGGACAGTGTCCAAAGCTCCACTGGACATGTCACCGAGAAACCTGATCTCCTTGATCCTGCTCTGAACAGGATCAGACTCAAACTGACAAGCTCCAGAGGTCCCTTCCAACCTAAATTATGTGATTTCCAAAGAGCCTCTCCAAAGATCTGACTCCGAGAACTGCATTCTTTAATTGATAACATTACTCATAGCTTCAGTAGCAATCGTACAGCTCACACTATTTTCAGGACAAGAGTTTATAGATGACATGCAGTAAGTGTCATTCCTTTATCTACATCCTATCAGTGTCATAATTCAATTCATTTTTTATTTCTTACAGAAAATAAACATTACAGCTTGGGCTTTACCACAGTAAGCTTTTCTCTTTTTCATGTCAAACAAGATCTCAAAGTTACCTTAATTATTTACCTATATAGTAAGTAAAAACAGAACACTTGAGTGTTGTAATACACTTGAGTCATATCTAAAAGACTAAGGAATCACTGTCACATTTCAAAGAGTCTAAATTAATTTTCAATTTATAAACAAACTCTAAATGAATGCTTTTTAGAAAAGCAATAATTAAAATAAGATCATTCAGGATAATTCAGGTTGGATGTGACCTCAGGTCTCTAATCCAACCTCCTGCACAAAGCAGGGTCAGCTATGAGGTAAGACCAAGTTGCATAAAGCTTTTTCCAGTCAGGTCCTGAAACCCTGCACAGATGGACAGACAGCATGACCTTTCTGCTTCACTGCTTGGGTATCCTCATCAGGAAAAACTTCTTCAATTAGCATTTCTCACTTCAGCTTGTGCCTGTTGCCACTTGTCCTCCTGTCACGCACCACTGGGAAGCGCCTGGCTCTATCTTAGAATCATAGAATCATAGAATGGTTAGGGCTGGAAGGGACCTTCAAAGGTCATCTAGTCCAACCCCCCTGCAAGGAACAGGGATATCTCCAACTAGATCAGGTTGCTCAGGGCCTTGTCCAACCTGGCCTTGAACGTCTCCAGGGATGGAGCATCCACCACCTCTCTGGGCAACCTGTTCCAGTGTTCTACAACTCTCATGGTAAAAAATTTTTTCCTAATATCCAACCTGAACCTACCTCCCTCTATTTTAAAACCATTACCCCTTGTCCTATCATAACTGGCCCTCCTGAACAGCCTCTCCCCATCTTTCCTGTAGGCCCCCTTGAGGTACTGGAAGACCGCTATAAGGTCACCCCGGAGCCTCCTCTTCTCCAGGCTGAACAGCCCCAACTCTTTCAGCCTGTCCTCATAGGAAAGGTGCTCCAGCCCTCTTATCATCTTCGTGGCCCTCCTCTGGACCCTCTCCAACTGGTCCATGTCCTTCTTATGTTGGGGACTCCAGAACTGGACGCAGTACTCCAAGTGAGGTCTCACGAGGGCAGAGTAGAGGGGGAGAATCACCTCCCTCGACCTGCTGGCCACACTCGATGCAGCCCAGGACGCGGTTGGCCTTCTGGGCCGCAAGAGCACATTGCCGGCTCATATTGAGCTTCTCATCCACCAGTACTCCCAAGTCCTTCTCCTCAGGGCTGCTCTCGATCCAATCACCACCCAGTCTGTATTTATGCCTGGGATTGCCACGACCCAGATGTAGGACCTTGCATTTGGCCTGGTTAAACTTCATGAGGTTCTCACAGGCCCACCTCTCCAGCCTGTCAAGGTCCCTCTGGATGGCATCCCTCCCTTCCAGCGTGTCGAATCTTCTCCATGATATCCTCATAAGTACTGGCAGACTGCTGTCAAAGTCCCCTAAAGCTGTCTCTGCTACAGAATGAATAAACTCAGATCCCTCAGCCTCTCCTCACAGTGCAAGCACTCCAGTTCCTGGCCATCTTGGTGGCCTCTGTTGAAGTCACTTCTAAAGAATGAGAAGTAAAGCACTATAATCTCCTCCTTCAGCCTCCAGCTCTGCCCCTGTTCGTGCAGTCTGGGATGCTGTTGGCTGCCTTTGCTGCCAGGGTCACTGCTGGCTCATGCTCAGCTTGCTGCCCACCAATCCTCTGGGCCTTTTTCACAGATTGGAACCAGCCAGGCAGTCCTAGCCTGTACTATTGCCAGGAATTCTCACTTTCCAGGCGCAGGACTTCACATTTGCCCTGCTTGAATTATATAAGGTTCCAAATGGGCCATTCCCTCAGCTTCTAGGCCACTCTGAATGTCAGTCCTGTCCTTCAGCATATTGATTGTTCCTTCTAATTTGGTATCACCTGCAAATCTGGTAGGTGAGCACCCTGTCATCTCCTCTTGGTCATTGATAAAGATGTTAAACAGGAAAGGCCCCAGGACAGACCCCTGCAACACTTCTCTCAGTACCAACCTTCCAAGTACAACACCTCAATCACTACTCTCTGAGACTGATCATGAAACGAGTTTTTTTTACCTGTCTGGTTGAACACCACTACAAAGTGTAATCTCCTAACTTGGATTGATCCATTAATCTTCCTAGGGATCAAAGTAAAGCTAAATTGCCTGTAGTTCCCCAATTCAGGGGTTTTTGGCCTTTCTCAAGGTGGGTGAAACATATTATTTCCACCAGTTATTGGAGTTCTTCCCTGATCTTTACAGCCTACCAAAGACAGCAAGCCTTTCGAGGACAATAGCCAGTTCTCTCTGGACCCTTGGATGCAACCTGGTTGGTCCCAAGGACTTGTACAGCTTGAGTTCTCTCAAGTAATCCCAAACTGGATCCTCATCTACTGCTAGTTGTTCTTCTCTTTGAACCTCTTCACCAAGCACAGTGGGCTGGGAGAACTCACTGGTGAATACTGAGGCAAAGAAAGCGATCAGCATCTCGTCCTTATCTGTGTCTGCTGCCACTAAACCATCCACCTTACTCAGCACTGAGCCCACCTTTTCCTTGTCTAGCCTTTTAGTACTAATGCAGCAGTAGATGCTCTTCTGGTTGACTTTGATGTCACTTGCACGTCTCAACTGCACTTGAGCTTTGGCCTTCCTGACATCATCCCTACATGTACAGGCAATACTTCTGAATTCCTCCCCTTTATCTTGTACCTGCTTCCACCTCCTGTCTGCTACCTTTTTTTCCTGCTTGCCAAACCTGGCTCCTTATTATGTCTGCTTGGCTTTCTAAGTACCAAGATGCACCGCTACTCAGTATCTTAGTATCCTCATCTGCTTGGAAGATACTATCTTTAAAGAACTGCCAGCTTTCTTGAGCTCCTTTACCCTTCAGAGCTGCATCCCATGGGATCCCACCTCACAGCTTACTGAATAAGCTGAAGCCTGCTTGCCTGAAATCCAGGGTCTGTATTCTGCCCCTTTTCTTCCTCAATCCATTCAAGATCTTAGTCTCCATTATTTCACAGCTGCTACAGCCAAGGCTGCCACTGATTATTATGTTCTAAAACAGTTCTTCCTTGCTAGCCCTAACATCATAATCATGATCTACATATATTTGCCTCAATAACAAATTGCTATAGAGTATGCCAAAGCAAACTTGAGGAATACACACCAGATCATCGGGACAATCAGCATGCAGACCAGCAACTTGTAAGTAATTGCCTTCAGCTGTAAAATTATATCGAATATGCTCTGGCAAAACATGTTTGTCAATCTTGTTGGGAAGGTGAGATCCTGTCAGAAATTCATTACATAAATCCAATATTCTGATGTTGAGGTTGACTGCCTTTTTACGCTGTAAGAAAAATAAAGTACAAAATATAATACCTTCAGACATAGTACAAGCAGAACTCAAAGTTTCTAAAACCTAAGAGACTTTCCCAGAAATGAAGCAGAAAATACAACATTTAAGATTAGACTTACAGCATCAACAAAATCCTAATGGAGGGCTGAAGACAACAAAATCAGATGCTCACACACAACTTTAATTTCATATAGGATTGAAATTTGAAAGAAAATGTCTATGTTTCTGCAGTAACAAAATGTACAGTGGAGTTTAGGTAGAATTTACATAAGCTTTGCTAGCTGCTTGGAAAGTATTTATAAAACTGTATAATATGATTGTTATGTAAAACAGAGCAGAAAAAAAGAAGCATCACTGAGATGGATAAATCCTACTAACAATCTCAAACAGATACAGAATTACAGCTCTCTTGTCACTGTTCGTATTGCACTATTTTCTGGAGACTGCAAGGTATTTATGGTATTTCAACCTTTCCCTGAGGAGTTTGTGATGTAGGATTTTATCACCACCATTACAGTATTTCACACATTTAACTTTACTGTAAGATTTGCTTCAGTAAACTTGAGAGTATGCTCTCTATTGTCTGTGGGTTCATAGCTCAAAAGAAAAGGCTGAAGGTACAGATACAACATACTTGCCAAGTTGAATGAATAACAAAACCTGCAGGTCCCTGACCTCTCATCCCACCCTTACTCTTTAAAACACATCCTTTGAGTTTTATTTTAAAAAGCAGAAGTTTTGTAACAGAAGTAAATTTCAGCTTACAACAGTAAAGGGTTTCTAAAGTCTGAAATGAGAATTGAAAAGAAACACTGAAGAGCAAGCAATAGAAGAAAAGTGGAATAGGCAGCGGAGAAAGAGGAAAATGTGCAAAAATAATGGACAAGTGAAATTGTAACTGAAAGAGGATAAAGCACCATAGAACCGATAGTCAAATCAGAAATAAAACGCAGAGTCCAAGTTTCAGAGTTGTTCTTTGTACAAAGTAATTGCAAAAATATATTCTAGAAGCATTTTCCAGGTCACAAAACACCATCTCAACTATGATTTGCAGAGTAACTTTACCATATAAATTTGTTAAAAGAGCCTTCTACAGATCTTTTTGGAGGGGATGACTCAAATAAACAAGGTATTAACTTTATACAGGGACATGAGCTATGAACAGACATCCAACAGAGCATCATACCACAAACCATAGTGAAAGCTGGTATTTTTGGCAAATCCATCACTAACTACTGCAAAAGCATGTAAAAGCACCAAGACATGCCATCAGACCATGCCCAGACATCGAGTTGTGCACAAAATTTACAACTTCTAGTTATGCAAGCACCAAAGGAGAGCCTGGACACACACCTGATACCTTCTAAAATACTCTACTTGATCAACCTGTCATCACAGTGCACGGGCTGCTGCTTTTTCCCACTCTGTAAATAAGTTGTTCAGATAGCTAAGTACTTATTTTAAATATCTGATGCAGACACGAAATCAAAGGAAGCAGTATCCCAGGTCTTGCTTATAACTCTTCAGAACAGACAAAGGAATGACGATGGCCAAACTGGGAAGAACACTCAACTAATATCTAAGACAACATTAAAAAACACACTTCAGAAGCGATCTAAAATAAACAAAACTAACCACTTCTGAGAAGACAAAACTCCACAGAGGACACTGGGTATCTTGGAGGACAAACTGGCCCAGAATCATGTGATTCATGTCTCACATTTCATTATCTGGTCTTTGGTAGTCAGGCAAATTTCTGTTCATATATTGTAGCCAAAAATTACCTTTTCTTCATCCAAATGAATGCCACTGATCTCAAAATCAAACATAAAAAGTTCTGCCACTCGCCTAAAAATACAGTAAATCCCCGTTAAAACAGCCTCATTTGATAGTAAGCATAATTTCTTAACAGATTTTGCCCATAGTAGTTATTTAGGTTTGATGTCTTTTACAGAGAATAACAACACAGTTACACAAGTATTGTTATTATCGACACAGACTTCCTATGTTTTAGGTCCTTAACAGTTTACTCAGTGAAACAGGATTTTTCCTTTGTAGTTGTTTTAGTCATCTGCATTGAAAATATCCTTTAAAATAACTCCACTACATTAATCTAGATGTTTAACCAATTTGTGCAAATTACCATTTGAATTTGACACTTCATTTATTCTAAGAGATCAGAAAAAGATCTCTTCAAATCCGACATCCTTGACTGTGGGGAAAGAAGGAAGAAGGAAGGAAGCTTAAGGAAACTTAACTAAAACGTTAAGTTTGTCTAACCATGTCAGCAATGAAATAATTCAAAACTATAACAGAATGAGCAGCTAATAAAACATTTTACAGTATCATAAAGTAAGCTTTAAACAGATAAACTGATAATCTTATTTTGAAAGACATAAGTAAGCTTCTATAAATTGAAATCAAGTTATATAGTCTGTTCCCTACTTATATTGCTAAAAACACTGATATATATACACCAAAGCACAGCACCTCATTTTAACCAAAATAGTGTTATTGAAGAAAATCTTAAGTTCTGATTTTTTTGTTTTTGCAGATCTCAGTTATTCAGCTTAAATATATCTTGTGCTCTAGTCACAGAGACATCCTCTAAGACTACAGAATGACAAACTTCCTAGCTCCTGTGCAGGTAATTTAGTAGTGACTAATAAATAAGTAACAGATATAAAGTATGTTTTTCTAGTTGTATTAATTAATTTAACAAAACACAAACTATAAGCAAAACCAGGAATGCTATATACTATCTAAAAATCTAAATCTATATGCATTAATAGGTACCTGGTTTCTGGATCTAAGGAACTCATGACAACTTCATCAGCTAGCAGACGTCTCAAACTCTGACACAGTTCAACATCTGTATTTAATCTGGAAAGATACAGAGTAAAAGAATCACGCATTAGTAACAAACACTAATATTTCAGTCTTTTGGTATTACTTATTCAAAGGCAGAGCTTAATATTTACTGAAACAACATTAAAAACCAAGGACTGTATTTTCAAAATGCTTTCTGGTTCACAACCACACCTAAAAACTACAAAATTTGTATAGAAAGGATGAGTGGATTAACAGACATGGAAACAGGTCTTGGGCATCCAATAGAAAAGTACTTCTGGATGGCATTTTGTGACAAATACAAGCAAGTCTAAGAGTGACAGCTTATTTTTTATGAACAAAGATAATCACAGCAAGAGCATAAAGGTGGGGAAACTGTTTTCTAATCCTTATTTTTGAAAGGACTCCAACTCCATTAAACAAAAATCTGTGCTCAAGTTTGCCATCAGATAAATACTTCAGTGTCAACCAGCAGTGCAGACTAAGAGCTTACTATTGCCAGAACATTCCCAGATGCTCATTACCATCCCTGTGCCAGACAATACTAAGTACATCAGATTTGCTGGCATGTTAACTTCAGGTATGTATGTTGATCTGAATTATTGGGTGGGAATCACAGTAGGGAATGACACGCATGCATATATATCAGCATAGCTGTGGTAGGGAGCAGCCGCCAGTCTGAAAGCCTTGAGCACTAACTTCTTAAATCAGCAGAGCTGCAGGAAGCCTCTGCAGCCCCATTTGCAAAATGAGACAGAAGACTTTGTTCTCACGAGCAAATCCTTCCTACATTTTTTTTTTGTTGATTGCTGTTTTCATGGATGATCATACAGTAATTTTTAAAGACGTATACGGAAATAGCAAGGAAAAAAAAAAAAAAGAAGAAAACATACTTCTCTACCATGGTACCAATGTTCCTGCAAGCTTCTTCAGCAGCCTCTCTGAATGCAAAGTCAGGATGGGCAATTTTCACAAAATCAGCCTGATACAGTAGAAGAAAACAGTGAGGTAAAAAGACAAATGAAAGAAAAGCCTTGAATTATAAATAAAGTTGCACTCAAGTAGTTACATCTACATTAACATTTATTTCTACACTTCTGTGCAACCTATTTGCAGAATTTGTTTGGCTAGTTTTTCTAAAAAATAAAGTTTATTGGAAAACTGCTGACAACTATTAAACCAGACAGTGAATGCGTCTTTCCAAAAAAATATCTTTAATCCATACACTTCTACACTAACATTTTTAGTACGGTGTGTATCTTAGAGTCCTTACAACATAGAGATATTCCAACATATTTAAATGTTATCACAAAAGTTTTTTAAAACTAAAATTCACAGTTAAGAAGAAAGCACATCACTAAATATGCACAGAGAATTTGTTTTCTAACTCTTTTTACTCTTGTGTATAGACCATCAAGTTATGCTTTGACATCATTACCTAGTAGGAAGAAATATGTTTAAAGAGAAAACCCAGAAGCTCTTTTAGGTTCAGAACAGGATTTTTACCTGACTTACTAATTCAGTAAGTCTCCAAATACTTAAAGGAGTTCAGAAGGATAGAAGGATGTTGAAAGGGGGCTGGGGAGCTAGGGGCTTCCATGACTGCTGACATGAATTCAGAGAGATTCTGGCATTGAAATGATAAAGAATTATAGATTAAGAATATATTTAATTAAAGATTAGGAATACACTGAAGACAATACAAATCAGCACAGCACATGAAGCAAGCTTGACATTGTTTAACAGTATATGATTGCAGTTTGATTGAAAACGCAACCTGAAGAATGTTACACACTTTAGAATTTTACTCCTTAGAATTCCTCTTTAAAATCCTATATAATATGGACAGAATAGGTGCTGAATGGCAGATCTCAAAATTCCTGCCAACAGATAACAATCACCAAACTGCTTCTAGATCAAAATCTGCAAGCTCTGCATCTTTGAATATGTAAACCTGAAAGTGGTACACAGGGGGTAATCTTAACTCAGCAAACTGAAACAAAACTAGGATCATCGGATTCTGACATTAGTGTTTTAGTTATATATTGATTGATTAAGAGGAATTAGACATAGTCTATATAAAATATAACAGACAAAGGAGAATTAGTGACTCGACAGAGCATGTAAGTAGTTTCAGAAGGAAAAAGAGTCTGGTACAAAAAATGTCTTGAATCTAGAAAAGAATAAGACACAAGATTTGAGAACTGAGAACACAGAGAGAAATTCAAACGTGAAAACCAAAGTAAAAAAATTCAGTGATCTATTTATTAAGAACTGATTTCAGTACGAAGGTTGGCTCTGCTTCCTTCAAAGGAAGAGTGACGCTATGATAGAAGACATACTTTGGGCAAACAGTTTCCAGGGAGCAATACAAAGTGCTCCCTTGCACTTAACATTTTGTGATAAAAAGTATCAGACCAAGTACTCTAATTGTGCAGACCACAGAAACTGCAATCTAGGAAATACCTGCATTTTTTCCTTGCTTTAATAAAAGGTGATACTGTTTAGTTTCATCTGCTGCTTTTAATCTGTAAATTCTTTATGGACCTTCACCTATAAGCTTTCATAACTTAAAAACATCCCCAACTTTATCTTTGACAGTAATCCTCTGTCTTCTGTAACGTAAGTGATGCCGGAAAGCTTATGTATCAATATTACAGCAGAAATAAAATTCTGATTACACTGTTATTTTTCTTGTTGTGGCCTTTATACTATTTTTACATCTGTCTTAAAATTAACCGGACAGTTTGACAGGATTTGTAGTTACATACTCATACAGCAAGAGCCTTTGTAATTAACTTTCAATCAATTTCATTTTTTGTTTTAACACAAAATTTCACAGAGATGATCTACTATTTACTGCAGTGCAGAAAATCATAAAATGGAACAACATGATGTAAGCTTATTAAGTCAGTCGGTTTAAAAGACATTGGTTCAAGTAATAATGAAAAAAGTAACTTACCAAGTCTGCTACTCTGCACAACGCATCTGAAAGCTGATCAAAGATCATTACTGTCTCTGGCCCAGGTGGTGTTGAACATGCCTTTTGGACCAGTTGTTCCGATTCTTGCAATGCTTTGTCCTGTGCTTCTTGAAATCCTTCTGGACAGCTCAGTTCTGGAACACCAAACAGACCCTGCAGTGCAGAACACAACAAAAACACGTCACTGTCACCCTCCTCAATCTCTGCCCCTTTGTTTCAAGATGGAATTATCACCACAAAATTTTACCAGACTGACCCTAGCTAGCACTAAAACGTTCCCACGAGTGTCTTTGTAGAGAGAACAGTCACAAAATCAGTCAAAAACACTGGTGTCACACGAAAACATCTTCATCTCCCAGAGCAAAACCTCACTGAGGTTCTTTTACTAAGGACTGTTCTTAGCAAACCTTAAGAGTTCATCATCAAATTCTCACAAATTCTCCTCTTCTATCCCATAAGCTCCTACACCATCCTTTTCTCAAAGCATTTTTCATCTCGCTCCAAAGTATGGGCACCAAACAAATCACAGGAGGTCCATTTACGTTACAAAATGAGGGAAAATCATCCCTGTGAAGTAAAAGAGACTTATGAAGGAATGTGAAGACTAAGCAGAAGAGTCAAAACAACGAATGTGTTGGATATCTAGGACTGCTGGCAACGGATTGCAGGCAATAGGACAGTGGTCTCAGGCTCATTAAATGAGCCCCAAATACTGGAATCAGATGTCCAAGGACTGGTCGGCAACAACTCTAAAATTTTACGGTATGAACAGTTTTATTCCTAAAGTTCTGATCAAGCCTGGCCCTGTCCAACAGGGCTGGGTAAACACACCCACTTGGGCAGGGCAGACACAGACAGCAGTTATGTTCTGGTTTGTGGAAGAAAGTTAAAGAGGTCCTACTGCAAATCAAACAAAATTGCTAATGCTACCTCCTAGAGAAGTTTCACGATACAGACCTACAACAGTAAAAAAATTTAAGACATAACAGCATCTCTGCAAACAATACACTCCCTTTGCAACTGCCCAACTGCAACATAAGCATCTCCTTAGCTCCTAACTACAGCATCTAATAGTACGAGGTACATGATTTCACACAACATCCGTCTCTTCCCAAATTTAACCTCAGCATGTAAAAATCACAATCTGGATTTGAAAATCTGCAGGCCAGTCACTTACAACGCACCTTCCACAAACTCTTTCTGCTAAAGCAGTCAGTTGCACGTTTGCATGTAGCTTACAAGTATTTATCCAAATAAAAAAAAAAAAAAATCACAAACTGACAGCTTGTCTGTAGAAGTACATATTCTGAAGCAAAAGCATCACCTAAAGTAATTATTTGGGAGATTCTGAGTTGCTTCATCCTATTTTCTTTCTGTTGCTGTTGCTAAAACTGACGCCTTTTTTTTTTCCTAATGGTCTTACTATGAGCTAGTCATTCTAAGACAGAAATGCCTGTCTCACGCTTCCCATGTTTTAATTTATTATTTGTGAAGAGGAATTGGACTGAAATGAACATTGCAAAATATATTTTATATATATACATGTGTATACAAATACGTGCACACAAACATAAATACACGTGTATCACACCACCCTCCGTAAGGCCTGCTGTATAAAAGACTCAAGACTGGCGCTTCACTCAGATCCTCAGCCAGCTGATGCAGTGTTCTGCAATGTCCCAGAGAGCTCCTGGCTTTCCTGCTCCCCTTCATCACCATTCACCCTCCTAAGTGAGCTCCTCCTGCACATGTAGTCTTCTGCGAACAGGAGGTATCTTCTCTTAGAGATAAATTACCCACAGAACTCCTTTTCCATATGACACCAAGTTTGACATAAAAATCGAAAAATTACGAAAATGAAGCTTCGTGCAGGTCTCTCTGTTCTTTAATGGTGTGGCTGCATGGCTGCAGCATTCTTCTCTTTCCTTGGCCTCAGCATTTACACTCCACCTGCCACAGCCTCTTTGCAAACCTAAAATACACATCTTTCTTCCCAAAGAACTCTACATCCTCTCCATGGACCAAGCGAATCCAGAAATCATTCCCTAGACCAGGGATGCACAAACAGATTACTTCCTGGAGCAAGACTTACATCAATGTACTTACAGAGGCAGGAGAGCCAGAAGAAAAGTTTTCCAAACAAGTGCTGGATTATAAACAGAGGTTAGATTTCTCCTCACTGAATCCCTGAATCCCAGAGTTCAACAGTTTCACCAGCCTGGGCACCACCGCAGGAACAGCTGAGTCAGCAGACTAACACCTGGACTTTACAAGTGTGAAGCGCTCTGCACATCTGCATGCCATGTGCCATTGAAAGTGCGAACCTTACGCTGTCCAGGAACTTTGTTTAGATTCCCAGGACTCTCATTAACAAACCAACCTGACTCACCCTAAAATGAAATAAATCAAAAAACCTGAGTGTCACCAACGCAGCAAATAAATGCTTTTTTTGCCACAAGCAACTGAACGTCAAGAATTGCATCCACGCAAGAGGCTGTCAGCAGCCTAACTGGTTTTGAAGCGCTGCCGAAGTGCCCTGGCTTGACACTGACAGATTAAAAAAGACACAGCCAGGTCAGAGCTGGGAGTGGAAGGGGCAATGTATATGTGTACATACACATGCACATGGTCTCTACTCAGGCTCTAAGCAAGCGCTTGCATAAACAAGGCCGTGATTTCCAAACTCTTGTGCGCCCAGAAGACAGAATGAATTCTTCATTAGAACCAAGACAAACCCTAGTAACGGTGTAACCACTTAACCCCCTGAAAACAGCCCCGGCTGGCCCCGCCACCGCGATTTAAAAGCTCTAAAATAAAATTAAAAAAACAAACAAACAAACAAACAAAAAAACAACAAACAAAAACACAGAGGATCAGCAAAGCGCAGGGCTGCCGGCAGCCAGGGCCGCCCCCGGCCCGCCGCACGCCCTTCCCCGCCCGCCGCTCACCGTCTCCCTGCCCGCCGCGCTGCCGCGCAGCTGCTGCTGCTGCTTCGCATCGAAGGCGGCGCCCACCGGGCACCAGCTGGTGCTGACGGCCCGGCGGCCCGGCCCCGCCGCCCGGCCCCGCAGCGCCCGGCCCAGCGCCGCCGGCAGCGCCCGCCGGCAGCCGGCCAGCATGGCGGAGCAGGCCCCGGCAACAGGCCCAGGCGCTGCCGGCTCGGCCCCGACCTCGGCGCGACCAGGCCGACGGGAGGAGGAGGAGGAGGAGGAGGAGGCGGAGGAGCGCCGGCGGGCACGGCGCGGCGGGAGGCGGAGCTCCCTAAGCCGGTCTTCCCGCAGCGCACCCACCCGGCTGCCCCGCTGCCGGTCCGCCCGCCCGCTGTGAGGCGGAGGCTGCCTGGGGCAGAGCGGCCGTGGCACGGCCCGAGCCCGCCCGGCGCCGCGGGGCGGGGAAGGAAAGGCCCGGCGGGCTGGCGGGGCTCCGCCGCGGGGCTCGGCTCCGGAGGAGGGTGGGCGCCGGGAGTGCTCTTCGCCGACTGAAATTTCTCCTACAGGTTTTCCAGTAAAACCTAAGACCATTTTAAAGCATTTTTTAGCCTAGGTGTTCCTATGACACAAACTTCCAGCCTGTGGCTTAGGGAAAAATCTACGGAAAAATTCATATAGCGCTCTGTCCTGTGTGCTTCAGCCCTCTCTCAGCGTAATTCAGCTGACATGAGAAGTGTAGCTGTTTTTCTTGAAGAAACCCACCTCACCACGTTCATTTGGGACCTGCGATCCATAGTCAGGGTTCAACAACCGCGGGGATGAATCCATGTTTCCTTACCTGTCCATCAGCATCAGAGGTGTTGGGAAGTCAGGCCTCTTGCTCCTACATTGTGTTTGCTCTTAATTTCATGGTATTGGCCTGTTTCTCTGGCTTCTCTGCTTTATTCTCTTTTAAGAGAAGTGAGCAAGACTTACTAGCATCTTTCATTGTATTTTTGAGTTTTAGGGGAAAACGGAAGAAAAAAATTCTGGGAAAATTCACAGAAATTAAAGTTTTGTGGCACTGGAAATATAGCTTGATCTATATTAATTAATAGTTCTCCAGTATGTCTGCGTCAGTGGTTATTAAAGATGATCCTTCATGTGGAAGAATGTGTCTTGGCGTTGTCTGATTCTGAAGTACAGCAGCATTATGCTGCATTTTTGCACTGGCATTGAGTATCTGCCCCTCTCGGAGAATCCATATGGTGCTTCCTTCTAGTGCTCTATTTCTCTCTCTTTCAGACCTTTGGCTACAGAGGGAGCATAGAACTGCATTTAAAAACTGTATTTTAAAAATCCACCCAGCTGCAATGAAACTAACCTGTTTCACAGAGCAAACAGCCCCTGTGGAGGTACCAAACTACGCTAATTCCGAGTTTTAAAATTTATTTTGAAATGCCTGGATGCAAACTGACTAAGTTTCAAGCCCATCTACGCATACCACCTACAAGGATATAAACTGGCTTGGAAGGAACTGCTGCTTAATGTTTATACAAGATGGCAGGGACCCACGTGTCGTAATTTCAGAACTTGAAACTTTTATTTTGTCCCACCTTCTTTTAAAACATTCGTCCTTCAGGAGCGGTGTACGCACCCCTGTATGACTACAGTAGGTCACCAGACCAGTAATGCATCAAGCCCAGCACCAAAGATGCTGAAGAGTTCTTCTGCCTTGTGCAGAAGCCGTTCCTGAAACGAACTGTACTGCAACTGCAGCCATAAAAACGGTTTATGCACATTAGGAACTTTTTTATTCTGAGTTTTAAAAAACAAAGCTGACAATAGTGGACTAGGACAGTTTAATAAATAAACACGTGGTACCTTGTGATTGGGACAAACAGGTGTTTGATTCAAACTCTTCCGAGTACGGCTCTGAAGCCTTGAGCTGTGTTTTAGCAGCTGGTGGTGAAAACTGCAGGAGTTACGTTGTGTGATGAGCAGTTGTGTGCAGAATGAGGCCTGGTTTCCTACCAATACCAGCAGTGCGATCCTACACCTTGCCACTGCAATGATTTCACCAATCAAAAAACCCAAATTTACTCAACTTTTAGGGAGATCCCACCCTGCCCTGCAGTCCTACATCTCCCTTTCAGCCCTCGGCATACCTTGCTGGGTGATTTCTGTTCTCTGCTGAATCCAGTAGAAATTGGCCAGCAGATGACAACTTTATTAAGGAGGGCTGAAGGACACAGACATAGAACATTCACGGATAACATGGATTTACAGGGCAGGCGATGGCAGCGGCTCCAGCAGGTCAGAGGTGCTGAACAGGAGAAACCCAGTGAAGGTGGTATCATCATCAGCGTCTGCAAACAGCCCGTTGAAACTCTCTCCTTGATGAGCCTGCAGCCACACCTCGTCTTCTCCCTGTAGCTCGAGGATGGCAGCTCCGGAGGCCTGGTCCTCTCCACTCTGGTACCTGTCCACTGTGTGCAGCATCTTGATGCCGTTTTTAACTAAAGCTACCCTGACATTCCTTGAGTAGACAGTGATGTGGTAGGTGAAATAGTAAACACCGGGGTATTTGCAGGTGAATTTGCCGGTGGTGGGGTTGTAGTCATTTAGACCATTGTACAACACCTTGTCAAACTTGATCGGGCGGTTCGGGGAGGGAAATTTGGTGGCAATTGTAAGGCCAACACTGAAAGCACTCCTTGGCAGGACTGCTGGGGCACCTACGTTCCCCTTGTCTCCTCTGTCTCCTTTCAAACCTCTTTCCCCCTGAATTCCTGGATTACCCCGTGGACCCAAATCTCCAGGATTACCTTTAGGACCTGGATTACCAATCGGGCCAATTGGCCCTGGGAAGCCAACTCTTCCAGGATGGCCAATTTCACCCTTCGTCCCTTTTGGACCTATAGGCCCAATGTCTCCTTTTAACCCCTTTTGTCCTTGCAGTCCCAGCTCTCCCTTCTGACCTTTGTAACCCACTGACCCTATAATTCCTTTTGGTCCCAATTTCCCAGGTCGTCCTCTTTCTCCTTTATCTCCTTTGTTTCCCTTCTCTTCAACAGTCCCATTGGCTCCTAAATTAAAACAAAACAAAACAAAACAAAACAAAACAAAACACCTTTTTATGATCTTCCACTGGGTTAACAAGGCACAATATGAGTTTCAGCATGAAGACATATATGTGTAGGTGTGTGTCACCACTTTACATACTGTGCTCACTGTGCATTTCACGTACAATTTCTCAGACATTTAAGTGCAGGATAAGCATAACATCTGAAGAAACTGCTATTGTGGTAGAAAACAGGTGCCCTGGCTGAGAGCAGCAAGAATAAGCTCAAAGGAAGGAAGGTGTGATTTGTCTACAGGCTGATGGGAGCACTGGCAGCTTACATCATCTCAGGCACAAGCAGCATCTGTCCAGACATTGTTTTCAGTCTTTGGTATACAAAATGGGGGAGATGGTTCCCAAGTTATTCAGAGGAAGGTTCTACTTGGAAAACACCCAGAACTTGCTTGCCGTGTGTTTCTGTAATTTCCACATGGTGGAACTTTGCTTGAGTTACCTAGGTTGCTATGAAGTGCAACTAAAGGCTTTTTGTCCTTGTTACTTGCTACCACATGCTCTATTTATCTCCTTTATCCCCTCTTGGACTGAAGCTCAAAGATTTTGAAAGGGTTTGAAGGTGGAGGTCTCATGATGTGAAGGGCATGTTAGCAGTTGATCAGTAAAAGATACCATAATGATCATACACTCTACCAATCAGGAAAAGAAGTGAGAATTTCTGCATAAGAGACTCCAGCTTCTGTTGTTAGGAATAATGCTGTATTTACAGTTTATTGTTCTCAAAATACAATTGGGAGTATTTAACTGCAGCAATGAACTGAAAATGGATGACATTCTATGGTGAGCCTTGAAGAAAAGCAGCACAGGTCCATCAGGACAAGGACACAGGAAGAGAAAGTAGCTTTTGTAATTCTAAACAACGTTTGTGACTTCATGTCTCACGCTACTTCCAGGACTGGGGACTTTTCTAATAGACTGGAGAAAAGTCTGAGGGGTGTAGAGCAGCTTGTAATTACCCCTGTGTGATGCAGATACCATATGATACTTTTCAGGGTCACCTTAAGGATTTTGGAGAACCTGGACACAGAGTACTTGGCAGGCTTCCATGCTTTTGGGTGTATACATTGTCTATGCACAGTTGTTGTAAGGATACACAAGTCCAGCATCTCAAAGTTACTGAATTTGTGCAGAATGGTGTGATGCCAGTTGCACCACGGCTGACTCCTTGCTTTTATACGCAAGTCACTCTGCACATATACATCCATCTGACACAGGATGCATGCTACATATGCACAGGTTGGCTAAAGAGGTGAAGTATACAGGATTTACTGTATTTTTAGGTGTATAACTCGTGTCTTCTACAATTCCGTTTAAAGTCACTTTCCCTGAAGTTGCAGATATAGCTACAGTACCCTCACTTTCCTGAGATAGCTGCAGATGTGGTGTCTTCCTCAGCAGCTGACAAAAGGGCAGAGATGGGAAAGGCAGGACAACAGGCTGAGCAAAAAAGTTGTAGAGTATCAGAGGCAGCAAGATAATTCAGAGTGGCAAATTCCTCTTGTATTGTCAGCATATCTATGCAGCCTCTAATACTTCTGGAAAAAGGGGTTTTAACCTTTATGGTACTTTCACTACAGCTAGAATGTATAGCACGTCCAGTGCTCACAAACACAAGGGTAGAAATTGATAGACAAATAATAAATTTAAACACTTCTTCTCTGACCTTGTTCACCTTTCTCTCCATTTGCACCATCTTTCCCTGGACTCCCAGGAAGTCCTGCTTCGCCTAGTACAGAAGAGAAAAACAGATCTTCATTAAACAATTAAATTACCTGAAAACTTGTGTTGAATCCTTCTCTAATCCTTCCTCTTTCAAGCCTGGCTGAATGTTAATGTAAAGAGTAGCCTTACTTCTGACTTTTAGTGAGTGCCACTGCTGGTAATTTTAGCTTATGGTGCGATTGACAGAGAGCACAGAAACTCTGCTTGAGAACAGTGCGTTTTTGAGATAGAGGGAATCCTTGGCATGAAGAAGTGGGGTATTGAAATATGTAGAGGAGCTGTACCCTGGTCAGGACCACCAATGTGAAAACCTCTTGTCCTGTTGTTGCCTCTATCCATGGAAGAAACCAGCAGGAAAGGGAGAGAAGAAGCCACATTCAGCAGGAACTTTTGCAGAGACAGGAAGCCTGGTAGTGAAACAATGGTAAACTCCCCTCTCCAGAAAGACATCTGTAGGGGTTTGGCCAAAGATGATGAAATGTTACAGTGAAATAATATTGTTTGTAGGTCTGAGGAAGGCATTCACACTCTTAATCCCTGTATTTAGCATGACACAGATTTCCCAGTGCTCTAAAAACAGCAATTGTAGAAGTCGTTTTTGTAGTAACATCACAGGTGACCAGGAGGTGTGTGATCAAATACCTGGATTTGCATCCAGAACACAACAGAATAAAAAAGAGTTGGTAGTCTGGATGGAAGAGCCTTCATACTAGCTTAATATAGGAAGAAAAGTTGGGGACTATATCAGAAGCCAGTGATATCATGTGATAACTCACTGGAGTAAAGTGAAGACCTTCATAAAGGAAATTAAAATAAGTAAGCTCTAGATTTTCCATTTTTCTGGCTTTCCTGGACTTCTGCATATAGAAAAATAAGGCAGTTAATTGTACATGCCTATTAAGAAGCTAATGGAGTTTTTTTGTTTGTTTGTTTCTAGATTTTAAAAGGTTTTGGTTTTAGCCAGGCTAGGACACTGAAAGCTAAAGGAGCATGTAAGTCGTTGCTTGGCAGAGAACCCTGTAAATCATTTTATAAACTAGAGAGTTAAATATAACTCTTTAGCAAGCACTGATGTAAATACTAAAGTGGGTAGGCTTCTCTTTCAGTGATCCAGGGCAGGCAGTATGCAGCTCTTCATTGCCCAAATTGTAAGTGCGGGTTATTTTCCAGCTGATGTAATTTACTGCGTAGCCATACAACAGTTGTGCAGAAGAGAGAAGAGTGAAGAGGTGGCAAAAGCATCTGGTAGAGGATCCTGCTTATGCCAGCGTAGCCATCAAACAAATGCACATCAGACTACACCGTCAACACTGATTATGCAGCGTATAGTTTCTGTGGAGGCATATACATTTCTAGAGAAGTCGGTGATTCATTAGCTTTTGGTCGTGTGATTGCACCAGCAACCCCTTCTGTTAGAGGCAGACATTTCATAGATTTCATAGATTTTCTAGGTTGGAAAAGACCTTAGAGATCATCCAGTCCCACCGTCCCTAATCTCCCTTTAAACCATATCCCTAAGTAGTTCATCCACCCTTTTCTTAAACACATCCAGGGATGGGGACTCAACAACCCAAGTGGATTTTACAAGCTAGTGGATTTCCACTAGCTTGAGAGACATAGTAAATCACTTTAGCAGATTTCGAGTTAATTTCTTTTAGACTATTGGCCTGGGTTTGATTTATATGCTGGATTATGTACCCCACTGAAAGAGCTGTGATTCATAGTCACTAAGATCAGCACTTGGTAGAAGGGTTTGCCTAGTTAAGTACAAGTTTGATTCAGATTGATTTGTGCAACTGAGTTGTCCTGGTGCGCAACAGCATTTGTGACTCGTTTATGCATGAAGCACTAGTGCCCCCTGCATGATGCCACTCAATAGCTGACCTGACATAAAGTGGGTTGAGGAGAAGTTCCCCCAGAAAAATTTGTGAACAAATCCGAAGCAGCAGATTTGCTCTTGGCCTGTGCTTTTTGTTCTGGGGTTGTGACACTTCAGATGAAGTGTTATACGTCCACAGATTTATCAGCTTGTGCAACCCTGGCCTTGATACTCCAGCACGGATGCAAGGGCCATCCTTATCCAGAGGCTTAAAGTACTGTGGTAATTTTTAGTTTTAGGGGGCTGAGAAGATTACTTCTATCTTCAATATCACACACAAATCTCTATTATAGCCTGCTAGAGCAAACATGAATCCTACATTGTTTTTCACTAGTCCCAATTCCTGAACCTCACTCTTGTGGCTCTTGAGCTCCAGCAAGTAGACACATTCAGAACAAAGTCCTACAAATGTAGTATTTAGATAAGAAAGAAAAATCTCTGGAGTCCCCAACACAAGAAGGACATGGAGCTACTGGAACGAGTCCAGAGGAGGGCCATGAAGATGATCAGAGGGTTGGAGCACCTCTGCTATGAAGACAGGCTGAGAGAGTTGGGGCTGTTCAGCCTGGAGAAGAGAAGGCTCCGGGGTGATCTTATAGCAGCTTTCCAGTACCTAAAGGGGGCCTACAGGAAAGCTGGAAAGGGACTTTTTACAATGGTGTGTAGTGATAGGACAAGGGGCAACGGATTTAAACTGAAAGAGGGCAGATTTAGGTTAGATATAAGAAAGAAATTCTTTACATTGAGGGTGGTGAGGTACTGGAACAGGTTGCCCAGAGAAGTTGTGGATGCCCCATCCCTGGCAGTGTTCAAGGCCAGGTTGGATGAAGCTTTGGGCAACCTGGTGTAGTGGAGGATTTCCCGGCCCATGGCAGGGGGTTTGGAACTAGATGATCTTTGGGGTCCCTTCCAACCCTAACCATTCTATGATTCTATCTTCTTGCCACTGCACACCTATTACAACAAAAGAGGTATCAGTTGTTAGGATATTTTTACTGGGCTTGAAGCTCTTTACAGAAATATAGTTGCTATCTTAGAGATGTAGGAGTAGGTTTACAGGCTTTAAAATTTTCAAAGACTTGAAAATATTCCCAAAATAGAAGGTAAAGTCTTTCTTCTTTTGTTTTTACCCCATGGACCTGTCCTTCCTATAGTATTAGCTATCTTGCTTTTATTATTAGATCTTTTTGTATTTCCTTCTTCAAACAAGTAAATGACAAATGTCTGAAATGTTTTCTGAAGGCTAGGCAGAATAATCCCATAAATGCAGAGTGACTACAGTCAGCTTCGGAAACCAGTGGCATTGCAAATCATTTATTCTGAACATGGTACCTGTATCTCCCTTGTCGCCTTTTGAACCGTCGCGTCCATCACGACCAGGTATGCCATTGTGCCCAGGATTGCCGGGGATGCCAGGATACCCTTGGGTGCAGACGTCCTGGTTTTGTGTTTCTGCTGTGCTGACTAAAATAGCCAGCAGTATAATCCAGCCTTTCATTCTTTAGATAGGTTATATGATTTTGGCTGAAAGATTTAAGAAAGCAAAAGTACATCTGCCTAAGTCTACCTTAGAAGGAGATGTAGGGTGGGGGAGGGAGGAAAAAAAGGAAATGGGTTTTCGCCATGTCTATTGTTTTGGTTTATTTATAGGTCTCTGTATAGCATCAAGTACAGTCCTAGAGACTACTGAGTGCTATTTCAAATAATAATTTAAGGGGAATATCAGCAATAGCATCATTATACATTTGAAACCTTAACTTAGCTTTACACAATTTAAAATATTCCTTAATTTCCTGTGATTTGGAGCACCGGGTTCTGTTTCATATTTTCTTATGCAGTATGACTTGTGGAAATAAGTGACTCTGCAAAGGGAAAGTTTGATGCAGGTAGATGGGGAGCAGCTGAAATTCCCAAGAGCCCTGGGGATGTTTAGAGCTACCCTTGATCTAGTTCTCAGGATGTAGACATCGAACAAGAAAAAACAGCTCAGTGCATCCCATAGAGTTTCACACTGTTCTATTTAGACCATAAGTCCATTGGGAAAGCTCAGATTTCACAAATTTGACTGAACTTAACCCAAATTTCAAGATCATAATAAAAAGGCAACTTGGGCAAAAGTGATTTTTTTTTCTCCCAGCAAATAATACAATTGAGCCAGTTAAACAGCTCATAACCAAGGAGAAGCAGAGGTCTTAATGGCCACTTCTCCATCCACATTACTTGTGACTGCACAGTTGTACCTCTCATCTCCCAGGAGCTGGCTCCGGTGCTACAGGAGGTGAGCTAGGGCAATTCAACCCCCTAATTCAGCACAAAGCAATCATCTTTTCCTCCATTTGTTGTGGGTTTTTTTTTTTTCGTTGGAGTTAGTTGTCTACTGGGTTAATAAGTTGAATGACCTCAGGTGGGGTCAGAGCTGGAGCAGAGTGAGATGAGGGCAAAAATGTGAGGGTTCAAGTAAGAGAGTTTTTGGGAAAAACAAGTCTTTAGTCTGGTTCTTCCCCTTCATGTAACTATGCTACTCAAAGTCCAGCTTATATTTATCCTTTCATTAGAGTGTCCCTCATATATAATATCTTTTAATATAGGCCCACCGAAATACATTAATACTTAGTTCTGGACACAACTGGTTTAAGTGAGTGTAAGATCAATTAATGGGAAGGGATTAGAACGAGGAACAAAAATCAAAAAGAAACAAAATTAATGCCTATTTTATTTGGGATTAATATTCATAAATGTCTAACGCACAGAAGCTTGGGCTATATAGGTTAAGTACTTACATAGGTAAAAGTGATATTCAGAAAGAGTAAATTTTACTTAATAGGCTTTTGAATTGGTTCTTTCATTAATAAGAACTTAATACTAAGAAATATTAACTAGCATTGACTGCAAAAATAGTGTCTTCTGTTTAATCTCTTCACCACCATTTCTCAGTCTTAAGAAACAATGCACACTGATACCATGTAGAGAGAGACTAGTATGTTCTCAAGAAGAATAATTACACCCTGCCAGCAATATTTGATCTAAATATTCTTTTAACTTAATTTATAGAGGAAGACCTTAATTTTGGGACACGTTCCTTAATCTTTTTATTCTCTTTTCAGAAAAGCTCCCCATTTCGCCACAGTTATTGGAAATGTGATTTATGGTGCCTTTGCCAATGGTCTTCAGGCATCGCCCACCGGCAAAATCCCGCTTTGTCTGCTGCTGCTGGTTGGGACTAAAAAAAGTTGAAAATAGATTAAACGTTTGCTACTTCTGAGCTATAAAAACATTTGCTGCCTTAGTGAAAGGATTCCAGAGGAGTGCAAAAGGAAGAAGTTCTCTGTATGATGCTGTTAGGATATGATGCACCCCATGGAGAAGCCTGACGGTTCTTGTTCACTGACAGAAATTCCTATTTCCACTTGTCTAAAGAAACAGACAACTTGTTTCCTGCCTAAGGAATAGACAGTTTGGTCCCCATGCACGCACTCCTCTCCACAAGCTAACAACATCAACATAATCATCATCATCACCACCACCATCAGTGCATATATTGGATCTTTGGTCTTACCTCACTCACTTTCTACTTGCAGTGTTCTTGGGCATCTTTAACCAGAGTGTAAAAGCTTCATGTAAACGAATGCAAGCTCCAAATACGTGCCTTGAGGACAAGCACTTGTTTGGTCACTAAATTCTCAAAGGTCAGTGATTTAATTTTGAGAGCTGTTCAATAATTAAAACAGGTTTAAACTGGAATCTTCCTAATTCTTCCAATATTAAGCTGAAGTGCCCTGTACTTTGGCTTTTACCACTATTACATGAAAGGAAATTGTTAAAATGGATTAATAGGGCTTCGATTTACCTGCTCCATTATACAAATACATTACACAAACGTTAGCCTTTGACAGCTTGGTTGGTTTGTAGAATGGAAGGCATGTCTCACACCATTATTGTGCTGCAAAAACATGTAATGAAGTCAGTTTCTGTATCAAGCAATTTACAATTGAATTAGGGACAAAAATACTACAGAAATTAAAAATAACAATGCTGTGAACATGGCATTACAAATATTAGGTGATTATGGAAAAGAAGTAACAAGGTTGAATTAAAGTAAATAAATCGAATGACAAAGAGAGCTTTTCCTGTGTAATTAGCAGGCTCCCCATCCAGCCATTCAAGCATGGGTCAAAGCTATTGTGCTACTAAATCATATGTTATTGGTAACTAAATTTGAAGAAGCCATAACTTCATACTTAACTATATCTTCTTGAAACTACTGCGAAGCACCAGCGGAGGTAAAGCAACTAAGTGTATCATCAACTCCTTAAATGCCGATCGTGAACAGTGAAGGATAAACTCAACGGTAACAGGAGTTAATGTGTTATAGGAAGTGGCCTTAAGTCACCCTGTTGGTGCGAGTGACCGAAAACACGGTGTCTGAGGGGGTTCCCACGCTGGGAAGATACGACCTGTGTGGTCTGCGAAGCAAGTAAGGGATCCTCAGCACAGCTGAGCAACGAGAAGTTTCCACACAGGTCTTCACCACCACCCTGTGGTAATAAGGAAATATTGCAGTGTTGTGGTGCCCTGGTTTGTATCTGGGACATTTTATCCCGTGCTCTGAGGAAAAGGACAATGTGCAGCAATTAGCTGCTCTACTCGAGTGAACTTCTGTAGCCAAATTAGCCTCGCTGCTGTGCTAATTGAGAAGAAGAAACGAGAGCCACGACAAACAATCCTTTTCTCGTTACCCGTTAGGCATCATTGGAAATTTTCAAAGGTTGCTTTGCCTCGGCCTTCTCTCACGCTTCAAAAGTTTGAGCCATTGAAAAATAGCCCACGCTGCCAGCTTAGTGCTGTGCCCTCAGTGATCTGTCCTGCCATGCAGAAAACCTGGATTTATTGACAGATCTTCCTGGCTGCAGGGTGCCGGGAGAGCCGGTGGCTCTGGAGGGACAGTGCTGGGGGCAGCGGGGGCTCCGGGGGTCAATGGCACTGGCAGCGGCTGGGCCTCCCGGAGCAGCACGGTCCTCACACTGACCCAAAAGAGGCTGCGAATTTTGCAATTACAACAGTCACTGTCTGTCTATCCCAATCCTGAGGTGAGAATGACATAATTCGTTAGTCACATCTACCTTGATGGACTCTGCGGTTAGTCCGGTTTGATGCTTTTTTAGCAGAGAACCAAGAAGACTGCTGTAGGAATGGTCTTAAAGACGAACATTACCATCAGCAGTTTCTAGTGTGCCTTGTCTCCTCACAGAATAATGCCTTGGAAATAATTACACAGTAGCATTAAGTTCATCATTTGCTCTTAAAAAAGGTTGCATCTGAAGGGCAGAAGATGCAGAGTTCTTTAGGACTGATTGCTGTGCTAATTACCTTTGTTAGGAGCTGAATATGGTGATAATGACCATGAGATGGATGGTTAATAAAAGACCATGTACCCAACCTTATTAGCAGAGCACCTTCTAGACACTTTTTCGGTCCTTCATGAGTCGGTATCTCCAAAGTCTGGGGTATGCTTATAGGTAGAGTGCCTAGTGAACCTCTCTACTGACAGTTCATTTCAGTGTATATATTGGGCCTTCTGCCTGCTTATTTCCTATGTGCCAGGAACAAGGTGTGTGCCTGGTTCTGCCAGCAAAGTCCCTCAGGAGCACCTGGAGCTCCTCTTTGCTCCTGAAGCAGTTAGGGCTTTCCCAAAATCATTAGGAGAAACAGTCGATAAATCCTACATCATCTTGTGTTTCTCTTCTGAGCAAAGCTCAGCCCTTGACGGGCAGTGGTACTCCTTGCTCTGCTAACCTCTGCCCTCTCAGATTTGCCCTTCCAAACTTTGCTGACAGCAGACTCCAGGGATGCGGACATCTTCCAGCCTTCACTTGTCCGTCATTGCTGGTGGCCCACTCTGAATGCTTAAAATATTAAAATGACTCAGGTGAAACCTTGCCCAGATGTCATCGTCCCTCCTCCCCCGCCAAGATGCACAACAGAAATATAAGATGTAACATAAACAGAGGGAGGGTGTGATGGGTGTGGAGCAGTTTTCTGGTGCAACTCGCTGTAGGTGCCAGCAGAGACGTTATCTGGGGATGCCATATGGAGTCTGTAAAGGGGAGGTGTGTGAGGCGTTTGTGTAAATATGTATGTATACAAACACACACACACTCACACACATCTTATTTTGAAACCAGAGCCTAAATATCTAATAGTGGCAGTATGTGGGTTCCCAGCCCTAGGTGTTCACCTGGACAACCAGAAGTCAATCCTGACTGCGGTGAACTAAACCTAGCAAAGACCTAAGATTTTAAAAACCCAAACAGTTGTGCTGACAGTTTATGCAGTTTTGGCACATTCTCACAATTACATGTTCTCCACTGAGAATAACTGAGTATTGAAAAAATATTCAGAAACACACTAAATGTTTGTGTACTTCCCTTACAGACTATGATACGCAGCTTTTCATTGCTGACTTTTTCATTTCGGCTTTGATAATCTAACATAAAAAAAGCTTCAATCCTTTTCTTTGTTACCACGCACAGATCATCATGTAGCCTCTAACAAAAACACCAAATGAAAAAACAAGACAAGCAGTGTGATTTCTGTTTCTGCACTAACTAAAAGCTCCACCTGATGGGTCAGCTCTCAAAGAATTTAAAACCTGATGGTTGGGATTGTCTGCAGGATTGGGCCCAAACGCGAAAGCATAAAATAAAATGCACAAATGAGCTCACCATGGACAGACAAATTTCAGGTTCCTTAGAAAGCCTGATGATCACACCATACTCCAGTGTTTGCTCAAGGTATGTTTTTTGGTCATCCAATCTACCTCACTAAGGTGCTCGGACTGCTGTTCAGTTTGATACCCCAGTACTCAGCACACATCCTGCTGCAGCAACGGCACTTGGGAGGCCTGGGAAACTCTTGGCTTTGAGGTGAACCAAGAAACAGAGGTAAGGTAAGAGCTTGGACACTGGAAGGAGGGGGAAAGAATTAGCAAACCCAACTATTCTGCCAGCATTTGAACTCGCCAAAGCATTTTTGATGAAAAGATTTCAGCAAACTACGTTATTTTGTTAAAGCTTATGCATCTCCGCAAACACAATTTTTGACCCGGTCTTGAGCAGGAAGAACACACGCACACCTTTCAGATGTGGTCACCTGCTCTGTCAGAATAACAAGAAACAAAAAACTTCCCTGAATCACAGCGGTAAGTTGAATCGACAGCACCGTTGCCAATTGCTCTAACAAGCAGGCAGGTAAGCCTCTTCACACGCATTTACAGAACACGCCTTTTGGGTGAACCCTTTAAAAAGGTTTTGCTTTTCTTCCAAAGAAAATAAAACTGAATCTTCCTTGCCTAAACCACAGTACTTAAATCATCATCGTCTGTTAGCAGGAGCTTTATTAATACAGAAGCTGCATTTGCATTTACTTCCAAGGGGTACTGCGGGAGTTGTCTGCCAGGACAAGGTAAAGGACAGCAATCACAGCTGCATAGGGCTGGGACAGTAACAAGGATGGTTTTTGCCTGAACAAGGAAGACTTCGACCACAGAATCAGGCTTAGTAGTTTGTTAAAATGAACTTGTACTGGGAAGTACTGTAGCTGTTACTGGAAAACCAAAAGAGGAGGGTGTGACATTTTTTGCTTTAAAATAATAAAATAAATATGACAGTTGAAATATTTTTGCCTCATAGAAGAGACTTGGTAGACAATAAAGCAAACCCCACAACATTTTTAAAACTGCACAATAGTTTTATAAGACACAGCTGAGGAACTTCAGCTTTGTACATTATTTAATTCAAACATGTAAAATAAGAGAAAAATAATGGGAATGTAAGTTTGTACATATTTCCAGAAAATAGATTCATTTGACAAACTGTTCCAAGAGTAAATAAATCTTGTAATGCAATTACTTCAGAACAAATGCACATCAAGCTACTGCAGTCCTATACATTGTACTTCAGCCGTCAACAGCCAGCCAATTCATCTGCTCTGTAGCCAGGATACTTCATTTACAACATGAGTAACAGCACACAGATGGTAAGATGCACAAAGCAATGTACGTAAGATAAATGTTACAAAACGCTTGTCAAAATAAAATACATATGCAAGTCATCCCTAGTATTTACAACAAACAGTTTTAAATTAGAGATCGTTCAGAAGGCATCCCTACATAAAAATGCCACACATATAGAAAAAAAAAGCAGAAAGGCAGTCAAAGAAAGGTACTGTGTTAGTTATGGCTAAAGACCTTTGGCTCCAAAACTGTGTTACAGTTATTTTCAAAAGACAACTAAAATGTGGAACATTTGAGTAGTCTGTCTTTAAACTCTGTTATTACACTGACCACTAAAACTCAATGTGAAATTTAGCATGACAAAAGCCACTTGTAAAACAATCTTATTATTTTATACATCAAATGCTCTGAGTTAAATGCAATTATGGTTTGGCATTATCCTAACTCAGTGGGAACACATTTGAGGACAATCATACTTTACTGCATCTCATGCACAAAGTCTGAGGTTATCTGCTCAGCAGGCCATTGGGAAGGCTCTGGCTGTGCTTTATCTAAACGAGGCACAAATGTGCTTAGTAGTTGCCCTAGAACTTTTTATAGTAACTTAAAGCATGCAAAAGGGAGAGGAGAACAACAGATGTTGCCATCACACCCTTCTGATCATCTATACATTTTGTCATCAGAAGAAGGATCAGGTCAAGAGTTGCTAAAATACAAAATTTTACATTTTAGTTGCAACTTTTTTTTTCCCACAGACTCTACAGTCAGGCTGAACCCCAAGTAAATATTTGTCTTAATTTTTGAATAATGTAATTGTGTGTTTTCATTTAACTGCAATTTGTTTAAAAGATTATGGTATAGTCTAAATTGGGCCTGTCTTGTTATATTTTTTCTTAATCTGTTGCAAGGTCAGATTGCAAAGAAAGACACAGAATATTATACAATTACCATGTCTACATGTAGAGTACAGTATGTAAAACTGTTCTGAGTAATCTGCACCATGAAACATTTGCTTTTTATCTCTCTAAAATTCACTTATTAAGACCTGCTGCATCTAAAACCATATGCAAATGTTTCTGTTCATTTTTAGGGCTAAGGCACCAGCACTACTATGTGGGAAGAGCCTTCAAGGGTACTGACATGTCAGAAGATACATCCCAAAATCTCCCTTTTTTTTCCAGCACTGCACAGAAGTGAACTCTGGATGGAAGTAGGTTTTAGCAAAGACAAATATGTAAGCGTGGATCTTGCACCGTCTTCAGGTCCAGCTGGGAATGTTTCTGGGTTAAGCACTGCTATCCAATTTCAGGCTTTTTTTTTTTGCATCTAGAACAAATCTTTCAAAATGGGATTATGAAAAAGATCGTCTCCACTTCCACGGTACATGCACCACTTTGGTTTGCAGGCCTTAACGTGGCACGTACCCACGAAAATGGGTACGTAAGGAACACAAATGGGTTGCTCATTTAAGGGGAAGGGCATGCATCCATGCCTGCATTAGGAAGTCTGCTCCTTGTGTTTAAATTGAGCATTTAGAATTACCTTTTTTAAAAAAAATGAAAGGAGATGGATTATTTTAAACATCAAAAAAAAAAATACAATAAGCCAGCTTTTTTCTGTAACTTTCCTGTGCATTTTCTTTAAGCTGGATCATTGAATATGTCAGTGCACATTTCCAGTTCTTAACTGTTTCAGGTCATCTTCCATCGCTATGGGAAAACACAAGCAATGAAGTTCACTATGCAGTGAACAACTCATCTGAGCATCACCAGACTTTGCATTATTGCTGAGCTATATACACAAGGCATTTGAAATGTACAGTTCTCAAAACATGTCATTAAAAATCAAAACTACAAACCTGGGCTTTGCAGAAGTTGCCACAAAGTTATCAAATCACAAAATCTAGTGACTAGTGGGCTTCACAACACTGATGATAAATAAAAACAGAGAGGTAACAATAGCAGTAGGAACAAATACATGTTTAAAATAAGGCTTTTTTACATTGTTGTTAAGATGCCTGGCCTCTAGCCCCTTGTTTGTTCTTCATATATTGGAGATTCGTGACAAAGCTGATTGTGCCATTGTCAAAGAATACTCTTGGATCTATCCTTATCATCAGATAATGCCCCTAATCAGCAGCATAGGACAAAGTATTGTAGAGACATTCAAAAGAAATCAGTTCTGAAACATCTGGAGTCTGTCTTTCCTTCCCTGTTACCAGCAGTCTTGTCATCTTTAGTGAGAGTTATCAAGCAGAAATGATCAGTGCTGCAAAAATCAAGATCCTGTTTCTTCCTGGTGTTTTTTTAGAAGTCAGCTTCATGTCATACGCAAATTGTAGCAATGCAGATCACATATTGCATATGCTGCCAGAGCTGACCTTAATAGTCTGGCTCTTCCCCTTCCAATACAGACATGATTCTGAGACAAAATCCATCTCTGGTCTACACAATTTCTCTGTCTCTTCCAGTAAGGATTTCTCTTCCTTTGTGAAGAAATAATTGGTCAAAACCCACTGTCAATTCACTGTGTAGAAGAAGCATGGATCCAAACCACTTCAATATATTTACATTACTATTCATCCATTTTCCAAGCCAAGCTATATGAATACAAAGTGTGAGAAGTATGTAACATAGCCAGCAGTCAGCACGTACTGACTCAACTCTGACTTTGTACATTCACATTATCTTCGTTAAAAAATAAAAAAATACTTTTTACACAGAGAAATAAGCATACTGGAAATATAAAGAAGCATCTTCCAGGCTAAGAAGTGCACAAAAAGTGATACAAAAGCTCTACACTGAAGAGCATACATGCAAGCAATATACTGCTGCAACTGAAAGCAATCAATCCAAGATGTCCTGGGCTCCTCTTATTTCCACTTGTGCGCAATAAATGCACATATCTTTATAGTCCATTTTGCGCTCTGTTCATGTTTCTATATGACAGAATAAAATTTTCTTGTTCCAATCTGGAATATGGTAAGGCTTTGCGGGACATTCTCCTGCCATTTGGCAATATTATAGAAAAAGACAGGAAGGATTAGGGTCCACCAAATTCTGCAACAGCAGGTTAATCACATGGGATCTCTCCACCTGATTTTAATGGACGGTCTCTGCTCTGTGCTCCAAAAAGAAAGAGAAAACTCTCCTAAGATTCCTTGCTGATATACCTACCCTTAAGGAAAAACTCCTCCCTATCCTAAATTTGGCCGTCAATATAAGATTAAGAAAAATGAAATGTTACAATGACCTGCATGATTCCATCACTACTTCAATGTAACTAAGAGATCAAATGCTGCCGCTTCAGAATAACAGCAAGTTGTCTTTGTCAGAAGAGAAATTGCTCTTCATCAGCAATGCTGACACCTTGCAACATTGACTTCAGAGCAGCACTGAAGAACTTCATTCTTCTTCTTGACAAAGGCGGTATTTCTGGCTCAAAGGAGCCCATGGTTTTCCCTCCAAAATTGGAGATTCGCTGAGCTCAAAAAAGCTTAACTGTGTCTCCAAGGTCCTTCTCTGGAGTAAGTCTCCCTCTGTGCTGATGTCCTTTCCAGGTCCTTTGCCTCTCATTTTTTGAAGGGGGTAAGTTTATTGAAGGTATGCCAGAAGAGGGATGGCTTCCGCTTGGGTTCTGCCAGGGCAAAAACCTGCTGCTGCGGGATGCTGGTAGGCACAGTGATGTGGCGCTGATGAATAGGATGCAGGCTTTGGTGTGGAGGAGGTACGGGACATCCATTATAGCTTACACCTGAAAAAAGAACAATTTAAGAAAGCATAAGTCAGGTACCAGAGCAACCAATACTGTTGAAATTTAAGCACAGGACCATGGGACAAATTCAATGGTCAATAACGCCAGTATGAATTTTGCCACAATCTTGAATGTATGCACTACTAAAGGTTACCTTTCCTGATGTTTGACTTTTTAATTGCTTCATTGATTTGGCTTAAGAAGAGAATAATACCAGTAAAATTATAAGACATTACAGAATTATAAGAAACACGCAGCAGTTTCACACAGTCTGGCTATATTGTTTGCACAAGTAAATTCTGGTATTTCAAAGGAATGACTTAACACAGTAGATACTCACAATTAGTCAATTCTCAGAGTAAGGCTGGGTAAAATTCTGCTACCAACAAAAATGTTTGTTGTGCCAGCAACAAAGCCCTACACAGCTGCTCGCTCACTCCCCCTCAGTGGGATGGGGAGAGAATTGAAAGAGTAAAAGTGAGAAAATTCATGGATTGAGATAAAGACACTTTAATAGGTAAAGCAAAAGCTGCACACACAAGCAAAGTGAAACAAGGAATTCATTCACTACTTCCCATCAGCAGGCAGGTATTCAGCCATCTCCAGGAAAGCAGGGCTTCATCATGCCTAATGGTTATTTGGGAAGACAAACGCCATCAGTCCGAATGTCTGCCCCTTCCTTCTTCTTCCTCCAGTTTTATATGCTGAGCATTACATCATATGGTACGGCATATCCCTTTGGTCAGTTGGGATCAGCTGTCCCAGCTGTGTTCCCTCCCAACTTCTTGTGCACCTCCAGCCTATATATGTACCCCCACCTCCATACTAGCTACTGTGGAGAAAATTAACTCTATCACAGCCAAAAACAGCACAATGTTACTTCTTCAATTTCGAAATTATTTTTCCAGGCTAATGTTCTCAGACTTTGTGCATTCTGAACAGAATCTCCCGATCACAATTTTCAGCCACTCCCCTGAAAATCTGGACAGGTTTTAGAGGTATCTAGTGATTGATAAAGAGAAAATGCTTTAATAGTATTATTCCTAGGGGGCAGAGGACTATTTAACATCAGCTCCTTCACTCCTAAATTCAGACTTAGTCTGGTCCCACTTCCTCAATTCATTCTCTCAACACACTAAAGGTTTACCCAAATTTGACTTTAAGATGGAAAATGACAAAATCACAACACATTTTCTGATAAAGAAAAGGAATAAAAAAGCTGTTTCCAGAGAAACACATTTCTAGTCCATCCTTCCTTCTAGTCTAGGGTAGAACAAAGCCATTTTGAGTGTGTTATCCTAAATACAGCAACACGTAGCTTGCAGGAAGAACTTTAGGATATTTTAAACAAAGCACAGAATCGCTAAAGAAGAACAAGCTGTTTGAGTAAAAGCAAAGGAAAGAATCAGTAACCCTCATTTCTAATTTAATCTCTGCATGCACTTTCTCACATCGTTAAATAAACGCTTGCCTTACCTCTTGAGTTTCTTCTCTAATAAAGACAATAATGACTTGCCTGTCTGAAGGAGACTGGGGGCCTGGTTTAGTGTGTACTGAAGTTTACAAAGGTATTGGTATTTGATATTAAAATACAGGTTAATGGAAATTATTTGAACTTCATGTAAACCATAAACAATTTTTAAAAGATTGAAGAACTTAACCATTTCCTAACATAAAGAACACTGTAACACAGTAAGAATGTAAAGCAATTCTAAACACCCACCTTTAATTTTTCCATGCCTTGATTTACGGGCATTCTGCATGGCTTGTTTCTTCTGGTTTTCTGAGATTTCCATTCCTACGTCAAAACGTAAATTAGGGCGGCATTGGTATAAAAATACTGTATCTA
The DNA here is from genome assembly GCF_009769465.1 of Tauraco erythrolophus. NCBI lineage: Eukaryota > Metazoa > Chordata > Aves > Musophagiformes > Musophagidae > Tauraco > Tauraco erythrolophus. The sequence goes on along the minus strand of NC_141465.1, from coordinate 115,090,220 downwards.
ATACTTGATTACATTAAATTAAAACCAATAAGTAAACTATATTTTAAACAATTTTTAGTAAATCTCAATAGTAATATACCTTAAGTTTTTAGAATTGTGTTTTACTTTGTCATATAACTTTAAGTATAATTTTTCACTGTCATAACAATAGGAACATTAATTTGCCTGCAGATTACTGGGTAAAGTCTCTTTCCAGTTCCTGCAAATGGCAATCAACGGGGAACTAACTAACTACTTTTAATATATAAGTCCAAATAAGAATAGATTAAAAAAAAAAGTGTAAATTAACACTTCTGAAAACTACAAGCCACCAAGTAATAGAACACAAATGCAGAATCTGTTTCTTTTTCACTGACTCTGAGCTAACTTGGGGTAACCAACTGAAGTCACTGGTATTGCAGTAGCACAAACTTGGGTTCCTTTCCCTCCATTCAAAGAAGACAGTGTCACATAATTTCCCAGACGCCAAAGCAGGCTGTGATGTGTTTGTGCCTGCATCATACTGTGGTTGGATCCCTCACTCTGATTTCTCATGTACTTGTTTGCATACTTGTATGACTTACATGGTGCTACAGTATGTGGTCAACCCTGTGCTATTTACTATTATGTGATGGGTGTATGACTGATCTGTGCTGAGTACGGAGACACCAGACATCTGCTATGAAAGGTGACACCAGTGACTGATGTTGTCTGGAGCCCATGAACAGGCACTCTAGTTTCCTCTCCTTGCATACAAGACAGTAGAGATACTTGGATATGGTACATATGTTAGCACAGGGAGACAACAGGGTGCACATGCTGCCACCAATTTCACTCAGACGCACGTAAAGAGCACAGAAATTGCAATTCAAAGTCAGAATGAAGCATCTGCTTTGGTTCCATTTTGCATCTTCTCATAATACTTTTTAAATTCCCTTTACTTTATTAGCCTGAATTTATGAAGAAGTTATTACAAATCAGCCTATTAACTTACAATACAACAGCAGTTAGCCATAATTTTGGGGTAGAAGTTTATTTTCTTCTGCAGATTATTTTCCTTTATAGAAACAAGGAAACAGATTTTTACAAATGAAAGAAATTTCATCAACAGAGATCAGACCACTTTCTTACGGTGGCTATTAGCGGTTTGGAGAAGGGTTTTCTGGCTGTGGCCTTTTCTTCCCATGTATTCAAAAAAGCTAAGAAAAGCTAGATATGGTTTGGGAGATGGTGACTCGCACCAAAGGGTCTTTGAAAATAGAAGTAAAATGCCATTTGCAGTTCTGAATTGGAAGAGTATGTATTTTGTTCTCAGAGTGGTCAGATTAGAGGCTTTGTGTGAAGTCCAGAAAGATAGCCTACAAAACCAAGAAGATAAATTTAAACCTGAGGTTGAGAATACTGGGGCCTTTCCACTGGTTTTGGCTAAAGGAAATGTTCAATTATGCCAAAAAAAAAGAAATTTTAGAAAAACAGCAGTCTTCTGGGCAATGGAGAAAACATCCAAGCCACTGTGACTCACAAGACCAAATGGACATTGGGTATTAAAACTCAACTATCTTTCCTCTGGTTCATACCTATGCCAAATAGGTACCACTAAATCTGAATAATGAGCTATGACATTCGAAAAACAAGTTTCCAGAAGGCTGGATGTCACATAGGCAGAAAAGGCTGCTTGTGCCTACGTGCCATTATCAAAAACACAGTTTCTCATTATACTGAATTTTCTTCACTATATTGCACAGTGCCTTAAGAGCAGCAAGTGCGATGGACCCTCCCTTGCAATCCCTGTGCTTGGCACCATGGGAATTTCTGACACAGTCCTAAATAAGGCTTAGTGCTATCATGATGAATCCCATCATTGTCACTGCCACCACTGTTGAATGGTTACCCTTTGGAGTGTCATATGTTGATTCTCCTGAGCACCCAGTAGAATAAATAATGACATATAGGGCTGTAGCTGCTACACCTTTGCAATTTTCTTATGCTTGGGGATTCCTGGAGCAGTGTCACCTAGAAGGAATGGTAACATCCCGCTGACTGCACAAGACAGACCTACTGCTGCCCAGAGCAAGCACTAGTGCAAGCCCCAGAAGCATCCTGATATACAGCATTTAGCCTGCTCAATGTTCTCTCTCAGTGCTCCATAAAGCAACCACTGCAGGAGGAGGTGTTGATAGAGATTCGAAGAGCTAAAGAATGCTCCTCAGAAACAATGGGAATGGAAAATGCTTACATTTTCTCTTCTTTTGCTCAGCCCTGTTCACAAAAGTGCACAAGCTGTGATTTATTCAGTATCACCCTTCCATATGACTGTACTACTGTTCTCGTTGTATGCTGGAGTTGAGGCTTTCAGTAACTGTTACAAGAGGGATTATTTGAATTCTCATCATCAGATCCTCTGGGTTGCTTTATTACCTCCCAATCACCTTCAACCTTTTGCAATATCCACTTTATTTTAGAGCTCTCTTTAGGTGAATTAGGAAAGGTCGCCACCACCCATACCCATGAGCACAGGGTGATTGAACCAGCTCTACACAGAAGAACTTGTGAAAGCCCTCAGTGTTGTGCTGGACCATAATGTCACACTGTGATGTTTAGAACAGGAGAAGAGTTGGTTTTGAAAAGTTTGGAAAGTTTGAGGAAAGCCTGAGGAAAGTTTACCAGTGGCTGCTTCATTGTTTACTCTGGACTCGAGGCAATTGGTGTTAATTGCAACTGTTGGTGCAATGGGGAAGAGTTAAAACTGGTTTTAGAGATGAATTGGTAAACTGGAAAGTACATTCTTTAGCTTAGGGGCTGTCTACAATACATTCGGAGGAGACCTTGTTTTTGTCATCTTTACAACAGTATCAAACAAGAAAAAGGGACTTAAGATCAAAAGGTTTACATTTGTAATTGAAGGGTTATTCCTGTCTTCCTGTTCTTCTGACCAGATGTTTTAAATGAAAATGGAGTATGAGATTTGGCATCTTACTTAAATTTTACTAATTTGTGAGTTTTATCATCCACTTCAGTGCACTGCCAATTTTAATCTGCTGTCATCCAATGCCTGAGGAGTGTTATAAAAAGGAGTTCTCATGCAGTCAACACACAGAGATGCACTAGTTCTTCTATTACTTCTTTAGGAATATTAAAAAGTTTTATTTTTCTTATTAGTGTTGCTGCCATCTTTGCATATGTTTTGCCAATGAAATCTTGCTGGAGCCTTTGTCACTGATCTTAAAGGAAGCATTAAACTATGCAAGGAAAAAAAAAAAACCCCAAACAATTCTAAAGGAACGTTCACACAGAAGGCGCTGTCCTTAGACTGTCCAACAGGCTGTGAGTCTAAAGCTGATTCTAGGATTTGCAAGGTCCTGCCTTTTTCCCTGCTCACTCAAGGTTAGCCTTCATTTCTCTGTAAACTGCCCAGTGGTGCTACTGTTGGGTCTGCAACTAATGATACTATGCAACTACACAGGTCTCCTGGACATGAGAGGTGCAATTATATGACACGGACAGTAAAAATCTAGAATTAGTGCTGCTTGGCTTTATAATAAAAGTGTCCTTTAAGAATGGATGTTTTGGATCAATGATTCATACAAAAGTGCTGGGATTTTGTATGGATTTTTATTATTGAGTGCTCTTTGTGAAGTGCATCTTGTCATATCTCGTATCTCATATCTCATATCTCATTCTTCTGCATAATGCATCAGAATCACATGGGTTATCCTGTGACGTGGATATCATAGCTAGCTGCCCTGGACCTTTGGCCCACAATGACAGGGCAAACACACCTGAATAGGCTTCCCTATACAGCTAAAGGTCATGTCAGATAAGAAAGAGGCACCAGTCCCAGAAGGCAGAGTGCACATCTGCACAAAACATGAAGTGTAAAAGCCAGAACATTCCCCTTTGTTTTTACTACCTTTTAGAGAGGAAATCCTTCCACTCACCCATTTCCTTGTCTTCCTGAACTCTTCTCCTTTCACTTTCGCACGCCTCCATCCATCTCTTCTTATCCTCCTGTTTTTTTGCACAGAACAAATGAATCTCTTCTGTCGCTCTGTTTATTATCTTAAAAGCATTCTTAACATTAATGTTAAAGTCTTTGTCTCTGCCATCTTCAGTGTCCACAATTTCCATCTCATCCATGTCAATACGATCCTTATAATACAAGATGTCCCTTCTCAGGAGGTCCTTTTTACAGAACACAAGCTGATGGTCAAAAAGGAAGAAAGTCCTCTGCTGGCTTTTGGCTTGCTTTGATATTTTGGTCAGTTCTCCTGAGTGGATCAGTTCTGAGCTTCTGGCTAACACATCTGGTCCCTAAGAAGATAAATATATATATATATATATATATACACGTAGTAAGTAAATAATATTTTAAGATCTTACTGTGTGCCTAAGCAGTCTCATTTTACAATCAAGTCTTGAGTTCATTCGTTTTCTGTGTATCTTTATTACTAGATTTGAAAATGTCATAGAATGTAGATTATCTCATACAGGCAAACTCAATGATTAAGTTTTTCTGCTCTACTTTATTTCTGCATAAATCAGGAGGAAATTCATTAAACTCAGGGTAGCAGGTTCAAGTTCTGATAGAACTGCCAAAAATCCAAAGGAGGTTCTGTAGGTCTAGCATTTAAAAAAAATCCATTTTGTCATCTCAATCCAGTGTCATCCCAAAGACAAGTGGCCATGTTAATACATGCTGCTCTTCCTGAGTAACAGACAAGGTAATCAGTAACAGAATCACTGCAAATGAAGCAACTGGACTTTTAACTGAGCAATGACCAGTTGAAAAGCAGACACCATAAACTACCTACTAAGCAGAAAGACATACTCTGTAGAGGACATGGAGTACAGTACACAGTACCTTTGCTCAGGAAAGGGACAGGCTGATGCTTACCTCCCAGTCTACGATAGACACTTGCCAACGTGCAATCTTGTCTATGCTTTCTAGTCTTCGTTTTCGCTCATTGATCAGGCATGCGACATTCTTCATAGCCTCATAGGCAGCCTTTATGTTGTTATAATCACTGTGAAATGTAGACAAATTTCAGAGATCACTTACGCAATGAATATCGATGCAATCACACGCTGTGACACAGGGCTTGAAGTACTAGCCCCTATCACCCATTTATCCCTCTACTCAAGGTACTTAAATAAGAGAAATCTGATTCTCAACTATCCTGAACCTCACATAGCAGTCTGTACAATTCAGTGCTGCCCAAGAACATGGGCACGGAAGAGAAGAATTAAAGGAGATAATGCTGACAAAGTGACCTGTTTTCATGGAACAAGTGTGCCAGAGCCAAGACTGTCACCTTTCCCTGCTTGCTCTTGGTCAAACGCAAGCCTCCTGTCCTTCTTCCACTGTGCTGCTCCCCTCCTTCTTTACCTGAGCTCCCCACGTGCTTATGAATCTCCCCAAACTGTACGCAGGTTTTGCTTCCCCTTTGTATAGCATCCATCACTCCTTCACCTTCCTCAAATGAAGTCTCTGAGAAGAGGGAAGGAAAGAGACGTATTTTTTGCCTTAAGAGTCCCAGCAGAGCAGCTCCTTTCCCTCCTTTATCAGAATGATTCTGGCAGAAAAGGGAGCCAGAGGTAGAAAACAGCACGAGCCAGAAATAAATCCTGTAAGGGGTCAACCTCGCTGTCCTTTTTATCTGCTTCTGTCCCAGTTCCTATTTTCATCGGCTGCTGCTGATGGATGTGCTTCCCTTCTAAATCTGCGCATTACTCTGCTCTCCCTGTTTATATATCTGGAAACTCTTTTCTGTACACAAAAAGTGAGATTAACAATAACAGGATCCTACTAGCGTCAAGGAGGTGTCCCACACAGTGACCGCAGGATACCCAAACTGCTACTCTTGCCCTTCCTTATCTCTGTTCTCTCTCTCAGTACAGTTGGCACGTACGTTACTCCTCACTTGGTGCATAACCTGTGGCCTTCACAGCAGGCTGTGCACATCAGATCTTTAAACTTTTTATGAAAACACAACAAAAAGCTACAAATAACAAAGTTGTCTGGAGCTTTACCAAGGCTCCGTGTGGGTGTGGGTCTGCCTGTCCATGAGCTTCTCTGTACACTGGGCACCTGTCTATGCCTGTAGGCATCTCTGGAAGCTGTGCCACAGAAGACAGAAAACGGGTATTATAGGTGGAAGGTGGCATAACCTTGCTGTCACTTCATCTACTGGTTTAGTAGCTCAACAGATACCCACATTAGCTGTTGTTATTGAAGGTCTTCCCTGGTAATCTCAGAAATGAATGGAGGTGTTTCGCATCTGAATGTCAGTACTTGGCATCCCCTATACTGTGGCCCCTGGCAAAAATCCCTTCATCTCCAAGGGGAGTTTTCTCAAAGTAAGGAAGCAAAGCCTTTGGCAGGAAGCATTGCCTCAGGCTGCATTTGGACTTTGAGCACAGGGGTCACAATGGAACATTTTTCTTGCAATTGTACAAGGTAAAAAGGCAGACATTTAAAGATAAAATCTTAATTTAGTCAAAGAGTTAATCAGCTCAGAGGTATAGTAGAAAGGCCAATAACCTGCAACTTCAATTCTTATTTATCCCAGCTGAAAATCTAATGTCTGGACTTATTGCAAACAAAGGCTATGTTTACTACTAATAAATTTCTAAAAAATACTACTTTCAAACTTGCTCAGATTATGTTTTTTTCCCTAAGGCACTCTTTACCTTTTCTCGTGTCCACATCATTTATGCAGCTTCCTCCTTTCTTCTGTGAACTTCTTTCTCCTTCATTTCTTTGACATTGGCTTTTTTTCACCTTGATTTACACATCTCTCCCTGCATCCTATCCCAGCATCTTTTTCCTTTCCTTCTCCTTCTTTCACTTATTCCTCATTCTATCTGGCATCCTCTGAGTCCCCTGTGCTACGTTTCAGATAAAGTTTTTGTTAACATTTGTGATGGTTCCAAGATGCCCATCTAGTACGGAGCTCCCATCTATAGTAGTCAATCAGAGTTTTGTTCACAGTCTTAAAAGCTTCAGTGTTGTGACATCCACAATGCTTGAGTAATTAGGTGTTATTACTATTATAAGATTTCTATTTTTCATTCTCTCACCTGTGCTCCTGAGTGGTGTATTTGAGCAATTCTGCAAGCTGCAGAGGGTATTTGCATATTTTCTGAACCGGTGTGAGAAGAAAACCATCAATGGCAATGTCAATCATCTGCTGAAGCAAGCGACAAGCCTCAAAGAAGTGACGGTATTTGCCCTGTTTCATTAGTTTGGAAAGTTCGATGCAGGCACTGGGATGATTGTTACAATACTCTGAATAAATAGCAAAGCCTTCTTGCTACAAAAAAAAAAAAAAGTCAAACCGTTAACTAAAGTATTTGTTGACAAAAGAGAAAAGATATTTTTGTAACACCTGTTATATCTAGTTAGTTTAGTTAATCCATTCCCTATATTGTTTCCAGACTGAATAACAATCAGCCTTGATACTATGCAGAAATCTATATTGTAATATGTACCTTCTTTGTAAGAAGGCAGAAACAGAGGTCTCCATTGAGTCAGTAATCAAACCCACTTTAAGAAGTACTTTTCTTTGGAGAATATTAGAAATTAAAAGACCTTGACAGCTATAGGCTTAGCAAGTGCCTATCATGAACTCATAGCCTCTTTCCCCAACACCACCTTTCCTTATTTTCTTTAGGAATTCTTTGCATGCCAAATATCAAAGCACTGCAAATAGTCCAGGTCATGTGTGATCACTACAGTTTTGAAAAGGAAGCTTAAAATTGTACACAAAGACACATGCTTGCTAAAGATGAGGAGAAATCTGAAACGTTTAAATAATTCTTTAATTGTAAATCATTTGACATTCTGAAATGCTATCTATAGATAAAGTTTAGTATTCGATAAGCACTTGTTACTATAATGCCCTCCTAACATGATAACTTAGCATTTTCTTATCATATTTGGTTAATTTCATAAATAAAATCAACTTTTGCAACATACATGTTGAAGAAAACATGACCCTATTTCACTTAGATGAGGTTCCTCTTTGTTGTACTGTTTCTCAAGATCCTTCAGAAACTTCCTTTGGAACTTGTAAATATCTTCAATATTTCCAAAAATGGTGCTTAACTGAGCTGCGGTGAACATTCCTGTATGTTTGCGGCACTGCCGAATATAACCCTGGAAATGAAATAAAAAAACCTCTTTAGTTTGAAGATGTGAGAACAGGTTCTACCCTGAACAAGTCCATTTGAGCTGGCAAAACCTCTGAGATACATACGGACATGCAATTTCAGATTTGGACCTGAAAGGTTTACACATTGGTTCTTTCGGTTCAACTTCTGTCTCACAGTACCGTAAATGAATCGGGGATCCAGAAACCTGCAGAAAGTGGAAAGCCCACTCGTATCTCCTTGTTACAATGACCCACCAAGCCGGAGGCGAGCCCAGTGTAAGGCCCCATGCATGCTACTACTCCAGCTGCCGTGCTTTTCTGTAGCAATTTCTCTGTGCCGTAACAGTTCTTCTCTATGCAGATATGAACAAATGCTAAAAGAATTTGTATAAAGACAATTTCTACCAGGGCTAAAGTACTGGCTCCTTAACCAGTAGGTAAGTAGGGCACAGCCTATGCCAGAGAAGCGAAATGAGGAACATACTATAATGCATTCAGAATGCTGTTCTTTGGTAAAATCCATACAGTATTGTCAGAAGGTAACAGTATTGGCAAGACTGCACATAAACATATAATCACCTTTACAGTTTTCTTCTCTTTAATTGTAAGAACATCACGCAGGTCCAGTTCACTTAATTTGTATCCAGTGTTAAACAGATACACAACTGAGTCCTCCAGTTTTAGAATGCCCTGGGAGCAAATTCTGCTCTGTCATCATTAACTAACACTAGATTGCATTAGCTGAGAAGCACAGGTGGAACGTCCTCAGGTACCTGTTCCACAAGGCTGAGCGGGGCGAGGAGGATACAGCACAGGGGCTGAATATCCAGGAACAGTCGATGTGCTCATGTTCTCGTATCAGTTATGGCACCAGGGTACAGAGGAGTGCGAAGGTTAACTGGCGTGATAGGAGTTATCTGCCAGGCTCCTCCATCTGGCTGCTTTCAGGCACCTTTCCCCCAAATCACTTTGGGAGCAGACAGTTGTAAAAAGCCTTGCAACGGCTCCAGTGAGGTTTACCAGGAAGCAACTCGTGACTATTGCTGGCACTGTTATGAATATTCCTGCCTCCTCCTCAGCCATCTGCCCTGACAGCTGTGCAGTGGCTCCGCTGCAAGCCACCTACCAGGTTTACTACTGTTAGGAGGATAACTCTGACAAGGAAAATTAATTCCTGCGCAGGTCTTGTAATGTGGACTTCAGACACTTCTCAAATGTAAAACGTTTTTCTCGGTATACTCCAGCTTCATGATCCCGACTGTACCAGCCTTAGTGATTCATTCTACTGCAGAGCTTGCAAATTAGGATTATTATCTACAGTAGCTTCTCCGGCTTAGACTTGCTTGAGTATATTTTCAGCTTTATGTCCTGCTTGCATCACCCTGCAGATTCCCTCTGAAGAAAGTAGACCATCTCTACCCCACATGTTGAACGCAGAGCATCACTTCTCTACTTGGAAAATGTATGTTTGCTCTTTTGTACTAAACTCAGAGGCGTGTCAGGTTTTAAAAAAGAGGTATAGAATATATGTATTAGAGAAAATTAATTTTTAATATCAGTCTAAGAAATAACAGGTCAGTAAAACACGAATGTCACGTCCTAGAGCTCAGCTAACCATGGCAGCGACACAGCTGCATGTACAAATTCCTCCTCAATCTTGTAGGTGCACAGTCAAACTTCACTAGCATAAGTAAATAGTGAATTCACGAGACAAAGCTTACATTTAATGTTTTAAAATTAGCCATCAGCAATGAATTTTTGTCTTTTTGTTTTCTTTTTTGTCTTTCTTCAAAAGGCATAAAATGCCTGATCTAAAAAAAAAAAAAAAAAAAAGAAAAAACACTGCTGTCTTCTCTACTTTGGTGTCCATGAAAGAATCCAAAGATGAATGGTGGACTAAAGGATGACTACATGACAAATACAGAGAGAGACATAGTAAACTAAGGGTACAAAGAATATTTTGGTAGGTTGTTTAGCATCCTTCAAGATGCCAAACACAAATAAAAGTCAAATACAGTGCATCGCAGCCCACATCAGATGAGGTAAACTTCAGTGAAAAGTATTTATAAGCTTCTTGTCCAAATGTGGGCCTTCAACAAAATTTCAACAAAAAGCAGAAAAAAAAACCCACATTTTATAGTTCAAACAAGCAACGTAGTTCTAAAACACCTTTAAAGACTTCTTCATAGCTACTAAACATCCAGCACAAATATCTTTGTTGGAGAAAACAAAAAAAAATCTCACCCAGCAAACATTCTCTTTGCAGGTTACTTTCAAAATGTTTTGTCTCTGAACTGTAATTGATCTTACTAAAGTTATGGAAAGTTTTCTATTTAAACCAAGTGGTAAAAGGTTCTAAATAAACTGGACTTCCTTCTCTCATTATTATGGAAATAGCAGTTAGATAAGCAAAGCACTTTTTCCATGTCAAAAGTGGAATGTGTTTTTTTCAAAAAAGGAAGTGTTGCCTTGTGGCAGTCGGCAGAGAGGAAAGCAGAGAGGAAAGCCGTAACAGGACACAAGAAGGTTCTGACTGACAGCCTCAGAAGTGCAATTGCGAATATTCTGATATGAGAAACCACTCTGGTTCTCAACTTATATGGGATGTTTTGTTCACATTAGGTCAGCAGAATGCGCTCAAGTTAAAGTACGTACCTCACAGATGTCCTTGAGATGCTTGATATAGACTCGCTCTGTATTCATAATTTCCTGTATAACATTTGTTCTCATCTGATCCTTGTTTTCAGCTATTTTCTGACGATGCTTGTTAATATCTGCATCTTGTTCTTCATCCTGGATACTACTACAATTTTCTGGTACTTCTTCCTGATTAACTCGCAGCTGCAGCCAGAAAAAACAAAGTAAACTAGAGTAAAGCAGCAAACTTTTATAAAACGTGATGAAACTGTTACAAACTTCTTACAATTAAGAGAGGACTTGCTACAGAAATGTTCCCATTCTTAACTTATAGAGACAGTTCCACAACAGGATTTTTCTCATTGTACTCACTGCACAGTCAAATAACGTGTTGAGATTTTTGTCTGGCTAAACACATGGTTTTCTACTCACAGTATCTGAGAGCTAACGTATTGTGTCGCCTGTGTATTTTTCAGACTTAAGCTTATTTCTGACCCTTACTAATAGTTTATGTGTTATTTTGGCCAAGCTAGCATACAGGTAAAAATCACAAAAGTAGACATCTCAAATTAAAATAGTTTCCCTCTGCCTCAGTTCCCCATCTGTACGATGTGGATAACAGCACCTCCTTTTTTGACTTTTGTGATTGCCCATGTTGGCTGGAGATCTAGGAAGGGCAAAGGCAGGAACCATCTCTTGCACTGTGTAGTACTTCAGTGTGGCCCAAGCTTCACTAGAGGCTCTCAAAAAAGTACTTTAGATTAATTTCTAAAATATAGTTCAATTTTATACCATTTGAGAGTTACACCGTCATGATAAGCTGGCTGAGTTCCACCTGGGGATTTCAAACTGAACCAGATTCCTACACAACGTTGTGATAATAAATTAAGCCCTATTTTACTGAGAAATCCCTGCAGCATAGCTTTCCCCACTCTCTCAGAAAAAAAATGCTGCATCCTCTCCATATACACTGATTGCTCCTGGTTGAGCTTTCTGCTGCCCTCATTTCTGCTTGAGAAATTCCTTTGGTTACAAAAGGACCACACAAAGGAAGCCACACTAAAAGCTGCCAGAGGAGCTAAGGGATCTTGGGGTGTGATTCTCTATTGTTTTTTTTCTTGTGAAGTCATGAGGAGTTACACCACTGATGTTCACATAGAAGATGCTGAGGATCAGACCCTTCACTTAAACGTAATATCACGACAATTGCTGTTGCACTCTGCTACGAATCTCGTGCAACAACAGTGCAAAAGCAAGAGCGTCACTCACCCTGACAAAGCTAGCTGGAAACCAGGCTTCCTTGTCCTCATTTCTTCCCCACCACCAGTCTTTGTTGGAAGCTTCTAGGACTCTAATGACATCTCCAGCTTTGAAGCCCAGCTCTTGATCATCCATAGTCACATGGTCCCAGAGAGCTTCTGCATAGACGACGCTGCCATCGCTTATCAGCTGAGACGGAAAGAAAATGAAGTTGTGAAGGACAAAGGATAAACAATTAACTACTTATAAACTACTAAAAAGATCAAAATACCTCAATAGAGTCCCCACTATTACTCCTATTTCAGGATAAAACTAAAGTTCTAGATTTTCAGACATCTCTGAGTATATTTATTAGTGAGAATAATTAAGAGTCCTACTCCGAAGCAGTTACGTAGGCTAATGAGCTAAGCTCCCAGTGAAGTACTAGTCCCTGTGCCCTTCCCTTGGCATATCTGCTCGCCAGCCGTGCCAGAGGCAGATTGCCATGGCTGCTGGATTCTTGGCTGTGCTGGCTACTGCCATCACACTTTTTATTAATATGAAACCTCAGACCTATGGAAAACACATCCCCCGTCATTACAGCAATGCAAAACCCAGGACATTACCTCGTTAATTGCTAGCTGTTCCCCTCCGGGCTGCAGGTACCTGGGAGTGGCTTGGCAGAGTTCCTCGTAACTGTAGTCTTCCTCACTGCCATTGTCATCCACTAAGGCCGAAGATTCAGTCCCACCATCTGCAGCAACTAAAACAAAGGTGCAACAGCTGTTTACTTTGTCATCTTTATGATTAAAAAGAAAAAACCACAACAAAAACAATGCAAGAGGGATTGCTGCGAAGGTGCCTTTGTTATCACAGATACAACAATAACAGCAGAAGTGGAGGGCAGCAGAGCTCTCAGGAAAACTGCTTTTCTGCCACAAAATACTTTTTACTCTTCTTCAGAATTTTCTCATTTAGCAGCTGATGAAACTGATGCTAAATTCTCCTTTTTGTGTGTGAAAAATAGAACTACAGCTGTTATTTACTTATTTTTGACCCAGAGGCAATCTGGAATGACCGGAATCAGAAGGCAGGTCTCAATGCCAGCTCCCACATGGCTCCAGCAGCAGCCGAGGGGACAGGGAGTCTGCACCAAGCACAGTGTAACTGCCAGAGAAAACACTTCTTTTAATTGCCCCAAATCACAAAAAAAATCTTGGTTTGACAATCGGACACTTTCTGACCAAAGAGGCAGCTTCGTAAAGAAACAGAGGGCAGAACTAAGATGGGCTTCATCTTATTACACAGCCACATAAACCAAGAGAAACATCATGTAAGTGACTGTCACTATGCACGTGTAGATATGCAGTTACTGTATAAACTGTCAAACCCATTTCGGGTACATCACTGAGTGGCAGATCCTTTTTGGTGACCACCTCTGGCCCGGCAGATGAAGAGGACTGGGGACTGATCTCAGGACCAAGTAATACTGACTGACTCTCGTTCACACTGCTAGACTCTTTCAGAGTCAGTTTGCCTTTGAAAGTAGCTGTAACGTTCCAACAAATCAGAGGATGAGATAGTAATCAAGAACCATCAGTGACCAGTGTCCCAGTGCTTGAGTGCACTCCCTGGTCCTTGTTAATTCATCCCCAAAGATTTATTCCTATGGCGGGCCCAAGCTGTGAATAACTAGAGAGCCTGAAGATCATACAGTGCTCAAAAATCCAATTAAAAAAAAAAATTCAGAATGGGCTGCTAGCACTCAACTAATTTTTTAATGTTTACTGTTTCCAGATAAGTTGTCCCGCAGCCTGCAGAGCATCTCTCTCACTCCCAAGTGCTTGGGAAGGGACCTTTAAGTGGAGTTACTGAACCTGCCACTTCCACTGAGCAGCAGGGCCCTGACCCTGCCTCTGCACTGCCTTGCTCCAAGCCTGGGTACCACCTGCCTGCCGAGCTCTGGGCTCTGGATGCATCGCAAAGAGATGGCTCCTGGCTTTACTCCACTCACCTACACAGCTAATAGGCACACTGCCGCCTATCTGTTATTTACCTTACAGGGAGAAACACTTCAACCCCCTCCTCAGGGGTGCTTATGTGCTTATACCATTACTAGCATCTTTGGTCATTTGGGAGTTAATGTGCAAGAGAGATCAAAGCTGATTACTGCACAGGTTCACTAAAAAACTTGGAAGATTTTTCTTTCTTTTAAAAGTGAAAAAATATGGCATAGTCTTGATGTAACAGAACATGGCTATTTGACTGTTCTCTTCTACCCCCCAGCATTTTAAATATTGACTCACACTAATGGTACAATCTGCCTGACTAGGGAAGAATCCCTATTGAAAAAAAAAAAAGATTTTTTTTTGCATACAGGCTCATAAATCCAAGCTTTGTTAAACTTTTAAAATACATCTTGTGAAACTTACTGAAATTGCTTCATTAAAAAAAATCTGCAAATAAAAAATTCATTAAATCAATTTTTACCTTATAAAGCAACGCCAAAAAAATTAATGCCAAGGATCCTTTATACGTCTCCACTGTACTATCAGCACTGCCTGTTGGTTTGTTCCAGTAACAACGGCACAGCAAAATAACCTAACTCATTTGGCTCCAGATGAAAAATGACTGCAATTTCGGGACTGATAACTGTTTATTATTCTGTACCGAATCAACAAGCTTACATTGTCTTCATAGTCAGACGGGAGCAAAATCAGTCGCTTGCATTCTGCATCTATTCCTCTATTGTTTACAGACAGAAATATCAGAGGTAGGGGTGGGCTTTCCTGATGGTTCCAACGGGATGCAAAAACTTAAAAAGACAGCCTGGGACTGATTCTGATCTCCCAGCAGCTTTGTCACCAGTGTAAGGCTGCAGGCTTCTGTGATGACACGGTAGAAGAGTGATCAGAATCAGGCCCCCCGTCTGCCACAGTTCATCAGATCAACCTAAAAACGCTATAAAAAATAGCAAAAGAGAGAGAGATCATGTTCTACTCACACGTAGCCATCTGAAGGCTCTCCAGACTCCAAAATCGTGCCATTCCCCCCCTGGCTACCATGCTGCCGTCAAACTTGACCCCAGGGCAAGGGCTTGACCTCTAACAGGTGATGCTCTGTCCCCAAGGGCTGGCGCTGGACCACCAAAGGCTCTGAGCTCCCCACCGTGCGGAGAAACAGCCTGTCCGCCGCCTTCAGCTGCCGCCAGTGCCGCCGAGGCCGGGGCCGGCTGGGAACTGCCAGCGGCGCGCGCTCAGCCCGGCCGCCGCGAGCTGACGGCTCGCTGACATCATGGGGTGCCCTTAGGGAGGAAGTTCCAGAAAAGAATCAAAAACCTGGCTGCCTGGCCCCAGCCGGGCTGTGCCCGCAGCCGCCCGCGCTGCCCAGACCGCTCCCAAAGTGCCTGAACGTTTGGAACGCAGCAAGCCAAGGAGTGCATTTGGTTTTCATTAAAGCAGCTTAATGCGATTTCGATCTATGTTCAAACGACTGCAATTCAAAAGGGAAAGACTATTTGGATGGGAGCTGGGAGTTCCTTGTGTTACAACACTGTTCAGAGTATCGGTCTGCCTTTGTCATGTTATACCAGTTAAAGCTCCAGCAGATGCAAACAATTAAGGCATTTTTTGCACGGCTATTAAAACTTCTCTTGCTTCATGGGCAAACGCTGTACCATTATTCAGGGCACAAGCAGCCTCAGTGGCACGGCTGCAGCAGACTGCTCCCGGCGAAAGAGGGGAGGACGGAGACATCTTCTCACTCAAACTACAAACTTAATTCAGCCGCTCCAGCAAACAGGGGATGAAGCAGGAAAGCACCCAAACAGTCCAGCTTTCACTCAGACACTGGGAAGGACCCAGCCGGAGTACAAGCTTCTTCATTCTCCACGGGCCAGCATTTACCACCCTGATATCCGCATCATTCTGCAGGGAAGCCGCATCGGTTCACGCAGCGGAAGCGGAGGCAGGAGCTGCTCCCATCGGTGGAGCGCAACCTGTGCTTGTCCACGGAACTACATTTATGCTTTGGAAAGATCCATAATCTTTACAGCTCGTTCTTTATATGCAAACTGTGTCGCTCAGCTGAGCCTGTCCTTCAACTGGGGACCGCCTCATACGTTCACAAAACCCTGGAGGCATTTCTGCACACAGCAACCTCTCAACACCCACTGAAATCACATGGCTGCCCCTCGCGCTGCCTCTGACAGAGAAGGAAAGGCCAAACGTCGCCCTGCAATATTAATGCCATCTTCCTACAAAAATTCAAACTGTGCTGCGCTGCGCAGAAGACTGACAGGGATTCTCTTCTGAATCCCCAAACTTCCTTATTTATTTCTTGCTGCCAGGACACTTGCTGGATAGCACAGTAAAAACAAGCTATTACATATTATAAGATGTTTACGCACAGACCCACACATTTTTCTCAGCACGAGTCATTAAAAAACCCAGCCCAGCAAACAGAAGTGACACTGAAGCGCTGATGATCCTCGGACCTGCAAGTGAAGGCTTCACTTCACGCTTTTAATCAGCCAGAGCACAAACTCTCTGCCATGTCAAACCCCTACCTTGCAGGGAAAAAAATCAAACCCCACACAGGTCTTCTAGAAGACAACATTAAAAATGATCTCTGAAAAATAGTCATTTGTTTTGATTTTTGCAGGATGGAACGGACTGCGTGCCTTTGCCTGATGACTAACCCAGTGCCACTGTGGGATGCTGACAGGAAGGGGGGTGGAATCTGCTCTCCCTCCTCTGCACGGGCACATCGAGCAACTGTGCAGCCACAAACTGAACCGCCACAATAATACTTGTTTGGGACGAGCTGGTGGCGGGTTCGTTTCCTGGCAGGATCAGCCGGGGATGGGAGGAGGTGCAGGCTGTCCTTTGCAGTGGCAGTCCACAGTGACCCTGCCCAAACACCAGCCCAGCTGGCTCACCCACCGCATGGGGCACTCCGAAAAGGCTGTGGGCAGCACATACTGAAATACTGGAACTAAAAGCTAGTTTACCTGCCTCAAGCAAACCCAGTTCTAGATACCACTTAAGTGCTGAAGGACCCTCCAACCTGGGGCAGACAGACGGTCCCCCCACCCGCTGCTCTGACAGCAGCCAGTAGCAGATGTCCAGAGAAAAACATAAAAATAGACGGGGCACATAATGGCATATTTCTGTTGTACTTTCCTAAATTCCAGCTATGTGCAGATCAGAGTCAGATTCCTCCCGGAGCAGAAGGGATATCTTTGTGTTTAATTAACTGAATTTTTCAAACCTCTTTCTGAATTTCTGTAAACTTTTGGGATGTGAAATATCATGTGTAGCAATTAGTTTCATAGTTTAATTTTATAGAGTGTGAAAATTATCTTTTATTTTGAACTTGCTATCTGATGATTCCTTTTGGTGCCCTTTAGTTTTAACATTATTGGAAACAATAACTACTATCTGTTCCTTTTCCCTATGCCAATTGGACTTTTATTCCCCTATTGTCCTTTTTTCCAAGCTGAGGAGCCCTAGCTGCATTTATCATGCCTCACACAGAGACACTGAGTAGGTTTTCTTGTCCTTTTGCCTTTCTCTGTATCGTCCCCTGTAAAAAATGCCTTTTGAGGTGGAAAGGAACAGGGAGATGGCCCACACACACCACACCAGTGGCACAATCGGGCTTTCTGTTTTGTCTTCTATTCCCTTCCTACAAATTCCTGCCCTTCTATTTACTGTTTTGACTGTTACTATGCACTGAGCTGGCACTTCAATTATCTGTTAGGATTGCAAGATCTCTTCCTGAATGGCAACATCCAGCTCAAAGTCCCTTCTTCCGCAGGCGCACCAGGCTCCCGTTGCTCCATGTACACTGTCTTGCCTTTATCAGCACCGAATTCACCTGCCACCAGTGCAGCGTGCTGCGTCTCAGTATTGGGAAACCCTCCTGCAACTCCGTTCAAGCAGCTTGTGCTTTCACTACCATCAATAATTTAGCACAGAAGCAAGAATTCTAATGGCATTCTGCACCTCCCCACGTTATTTGTGAAGACACTGAACATTTGACCCCAGCTGTGATCTCTCTCCTTAAGAAAACCGACCACTTTCCTCTCTCCATTTCTCAGTGCTTACTCACTTGTTAAAGCACGGGAGGATCTTCCCTCTTATCCCAGGCTTCTATTAAGAGACACTTCTAAGAGACCTTGTCAAAGGCCTTTTGGAGATCCAAGTAAATTATACTCAGTCTTATTCTCAGTGATATTTTTCAGAAAACCTAATCCATTTCTGGGGCACAACTTTCCTCTACATAGGGCACACAGACTCTTCTTCATCATAAAAGTCCACCAGCCTGTTGATGTTACTCTCTGTTATAGTTTCTAAGACTTAAATACATTCTTTATGTATTCTATGTCCTATTACATCAAGTTTCCTGGTCTATTGCTCACTGGATCCTTCCTGACACTTCTTTATAAATGGTTATCTCATCCCTGTCTTCTTCCTTGTACTGAGGCAATTTTGAGGAACAAATTCCATGCTGAGACAGTAGCTCAGCAATTTCATTCTTAAATATCTTTAGAAGTCCAGAGTCTGGCAATTTGTTACTATTCATTTAGTTACTCTTCTCTCTTTTCTTTACTTTCCCTCTTTTAAATTAAAATACATACTATATTAGATTTTTTGACTCTCTTCACCCCTGCATAATGCTCAGAGTGCATTATGGACACAGAGGGCAAGATTCACTGTCTGTATTTTGTCAATGAACAGCACCCTAAATTATCTGTTTCTTCCAGTCATGGTCACCTAGCTCAGCTTAGAAGTCTGTAAAGTCAGACGAGACACATCCCACCCTCACGGAGTAGCTGTTACGTGTGATCCTGCACACACCTCAGGAATGATTTAAGATTTGTTTCCTCTCCTGTAGATCTCCTGATTAGCTGCACTGAGAAGTTATTAATAGTACACTTAAAAACATAGCACTGTGCCCCCTTTACAACGCTTAACGCACATGACAGCAATTTAACTCTCTTTTTTTGACCGTGCTTGCTGCCCTTGAAACTTCTCTGGTTTTCTTGGTTTGTCACATTTACTGTCACCATCCTGGTGACCTCTGGGAGTTGATAATTTAACCCTGGCACTATACTTTTTCCTGTTTAGGCATGGCATTCCAGTCCATCGATCCTGTGCCACTTTATACAGCCAATTTCTTTATCTGATTTGGCTTTTAGTTTTTCTTTAATACATTACAGACCCTTTTTCACTCACACAATCTTTTCTGCTGTTCCTATACAGCTTGTGCAATGGTGCTATGCTGGTTATACTCCACTGGTTATCTTCTTTCAACCAAGTTTCTCACATATGCCACCTAGCTTCTTTAAAAATAGTTTATTTCTCCATTTTACTTTTTAAACTTTCACTATTACTGGCAGAGTTGTCTGTTTTACTAAATCCTCTTTAAACAACATTTGTCCAACTGTTTCTATTTCTTGCTCAAGTTTTGCCAGTTTCTGCCCCATCCTTCATCTGAGGATGCTGCGATCATTGACATCGTCTGTAAAGGATGTGCTGTCCCATGCTGTGTGTTATTTCACCTTGCCAGCTTTCCTCTAATTCTTTGACAAACTACTTCATAATCTCTCGATTTGCATGTCAGCAACCTGCTTTTGTTTTGGTTTATAAAACAAAGGATCTTTTTATTTCAAATGTTCCTTGGTTCATAAATAATCTAAATCTCCCTCTTTTCAATACAACTTTCTGCATGAACGTGCCTGAAGGTAAAAAAACCTCTCTGTGTAACACAGAGCATGATACTGGCAGCACTTCAGACAATTTTACCATTGGGCTCCTGTTTTTTTAGCTTCTACCTGACAGCTTGAATTCTGCCTCCAACGCTTGCCTCCTGTCCATCACCCTCTCCCTGGCACCCACCTGCCCCACGGCTACCAGTTCCCCTTCCAAGTCCCTCGGACTGCCTAGGTGCTCCACCTGATGCACCAGCTACTCCCAACACACAGCTAGGTCCTGGTTCTATCATCAAGTCTGGCTATCCATGCGACTAGCAAACAGCATAGTTTTTATCTTTTCCCATCAGTCGAGTCCTATCCTTGAAAGGATCACATAGCCATCATCCTCCAGTCCAGAGGCTATTCTGTCCCCAGCAACATTGGGACTGCTTAGCCTGCAGTAGTAGGTTTCATAATGCCCCTTTCAGGTCTTGTCCATGCATCCTTCTGCTTCCCTGAGCTTCTCAGACACCTTGGTTGCAGAATATGGCAACTGCCATGGTGCGGCTCGCAACATCAGATATATTCCACCCACCTCCTGGTAATCACAAATACAGTACTCAGTGTAGTAACCCTGGAATTTGCATTTCCTGCATATTGTCCTACTTAGATTCTTGCTCTCTTAGGGTGGTGGAGCAAGAACAGAGTAGCAAGGAGATGGTAGCAAGCAGGGAATTGTTTTGTCTCAAGGAGTGATTAATAACTTTTGTTTGTCCACTTCCATAGCCAATAACCTATTTGGGGTGGAGTTTTTCAGTTGATTGGTGATAGGGATGGAGAAAATCTCCTCTCCCAAACAGCCAGTTTGTTTGCACCTCCATTCCTGAGCTGTACTCCACACAGGCTGAAACCTACTTGGTTACCCAACCTTGATGAATTGGGAAAAGCTTGACAGTAGTTTAACATGGTAGGCAAACATCTAGGATACTACTTGAACTAAAGACATTTAAATTTATTAATCTAAATGCTCAAATCCACATTTGAACGAACCATCTAAATCAGCAGGTATTGGTCACAATTAAAACAACTGAGAGAGCAATCCACCTCATCCAAGGGCAGTTCCTACTCTTAACCTTCATCGACTGCAATGGCTAGGGTCTCGGATCAGTTGTTTAAATGTAGATTCTTAGAGCCTTTTCAAGTATTTTGGATATCCTGCTGCCCTCCAGCTGCCACTGAAGAAAGAAATAAGTCTCCCATAGGTCCTCTGGCATATCTGCCAGCTGCAGGCAGACAGATGCTCAGGTACCCCACACAGCACTGGACCCTGGGGTGGGTAACTGAATCAAGCTCTAGTCCTCCACTGCCTGTAATGGGTGTTCTGATGTTTAACTCTTATGAAGAGTTACCTACATTTAGGCTAAATTTAGGTGACTTAAACTTGAGCTGAATCTCACTCCACCTACTCAGAGCTGAGCCTATCTAAAGGAGTTCACCAATTAATTTAGCCAAATTCAAGTCCCACACCACAGTATGCAAAAAAGATGGGTTATTTTTTAAGATACTTATAAAAATTTCTCTACTATGATAAATAGGTAAGCTCCTTAATATAATTTAAAACTTGTAACCCTTCAAGCACAAGAGTAGCAATAGAAGTCTCAAGGGAAGTTTCCCTTATGAGTGGGCTAGTTGTTATTCTGTCTCCTACAGTATATACTGTCTTGTAACAGTTGTTTTTCTAAAAAATTTACATCTCCAATTCTATCTCCCATTGTTATAAAAGTAGATATGCAATGTATTAGGCTTTAGCAAGTAACTAAAATAAGATACCACTGGTTTTCAGTGCTTGGGTTTAGAATTTCTTTCTGTAATAAAGGGCTTTTGTGCTATCAAATTTCACTGTACACAAGCAAACAAAAAACTCTCACATGTTCAAAGACAAGGAAACGCCTTGTGAATTTAAGAGAAAAACGAAAGAGATCAGAATGTGTGACACTAGTCACTTTATTATTTTCTGCTGCAGCTACTTAATAGATCTTTGCAACTGCTCTCAAACTGCGAAGTCCATGATACTCCCCACTTGTCTTCAGGGCTTTGATTTCAGAAGCCTTTCCTGCACAACTTCTATGTTTATTGCAATGAGTCATAAAAGCCACATCTAGCATTATCAATATTGCTTTGGCTTCATTATCTTGAAAAGTGGCAGAAATCTTGCTTTGTGTATTTGTCATCCTGATGCTTATGCTTAGGAGACCAGTTATTCCAAAGCTACATACCTGGAAAGACACTACTCTCAGGCAGTTGTCTAGGAAACTAATATTATTTCACGTGGTTTCAAAAAAACATGAAATCGAAAGGATAACTAAAAATAGTAAAAGAATTCCTACTCTGTGATACTTAAGAGTCTCTTTTTTTCAAAACTAGCTCATGGCAAACCTGTTATTCTGTGAAGGTTCCTTCTGGAATCAGGGACTGAGATACCATGTAATCTCAGCAAGGGTCTCAGCATTGCATGTCTAATTTACCTCAATGTCTAACCTGGATCATAAAGTATACTGAGACACATACAGCAACGACATACTCCAGACATAGGTTTTTAAGTAGTTCTCAACATTTTACTACAATATAAATTAAAAGGAAAATACTAATACAGTATATATAATGTATCTCGCTGCTATAGTTAGAAATTCTCAAGTCTGTTCCTTGGAGAGCACCTTCTGAAGAAAACTGTCATGCTTTACTGAAGACTGGGAAATGCAGTTTTAACATGTTCTTATATAAAACTAATTTGCAGTTGAGGGATTTTTTGAGTAGAATATGGACATCACTGCAGCTAAAACTTAGCTTAGAACTATGAAAGCCAAGTGCTGACTAGGAAACATATATATAATTTTAATAAAGAAATATAGAAAATGCTATGTGTTAAGTTTTGTACTTCAGTCATAGCAAGCCCTGATCCAGAGACCTTTACTTATTCTCTCCACAGAGAGGCAGAGTGAAGGTTCCCAGCAGTGTTTTGGTCACTATGAAGAGTGAAAGACACGAAGTGTAAATTTTGCTTTTATTTCTGACCCTCACCAGTGAAACATGAATAGCTGTTCAGATTATGCTTATGGTGGTCTGAAAGAACACAAGTGGTATTAACACAGGTTCTTCTGGTTCCACCTGCCAAGAAATGTTCCACTAATACTAGACATGACTATTAACTCAAGATAGCATTGCATGCTAATAGTAAACGATTATAGCAAAAATACACAGGGCACATCAGAAAGTCTGATAAAGGCTAATGCTTCCAAAATGGCAATCTTTTCCAAGAACCTGTCCACCATGTACCAGAACCCTGGTGGGCTACGCTCACCACTGAGTAAGCAACTGCAACTGCATACACATCTCTGAAACAAGCTGCTTAATTATTTAAGGCTCACCTATCGAGGTAGTTTAGCTGAATACATGGCAAACAGAAAATTAAAAATACATGCGTGGTGTGGCTATGGTTCGGGTATGAAATCAAGCTTATTAGACCTTACTTCTTTCATATTCTATTATTATCCTCAGGCAAGTATGTGAATAGAGAGTGGAAAATACAGGAGCCTAAGTGGTACAGAAGAAGAAACCATCACAATGTCAAACAGTAGATGTGAAAAACAAATTTGACACGAACACAGCAGCTACTAACAAAAAACTCACAAAACAAAGCAACTTCGCTGGGTACTACTTTGTCACTGAGTTGGTATGCACCCTTTTGTGTTCCACACTACAAACCACTTCCTGACCAAGCTGGGGTATGAAGTTGAGGTCTAGAAAGTTGAAAAGACTTGCTCATCTTACCGTTAGACGTTCTCATCTGCCGCCTTCGTCCAACTCGGTCCAGGCCAATGGGGGTACTTTGTGAAAAGGTGAGGGGCCGGAACCTGGCTGAAACGGCTTTGTAAGGGGGGACCTGGTGCGCCGGAACGGGTGGCCGTGTTACAGGCTACGGAGAAAACAGGAAAATCCAGTATTAGTAAAGCTACCAGCAAGTCCAACTGAGCAAAACTCAGGTATGAAGTAAGGTTTTCTTCAGACAGTCCAGCTAATTACAGGGCCAGTAAAATCTCCTACTTTGAAGTGACATTGGTTCAACACTGCATACCATATCCACCAGCATGGCAGAAAATATTTTGTTACGTTACAGTTCTCTGTTACATTAAAAACTCCTTTAGCCTTCTGTTATGATCAGACATGCTCTATAATTTTCATCTTGCCACACTCCGTGCCCGAATGCTCTGGGATCTAACCGCTTTGAGGACAGCCTGCGCAATGCCGGCTGGCGTTGTGAACGCATGTCTGAAGAGAAACCCAAAGCGAAAGGATGACCAGAAACGCTATGGCTGGAAGTTGTGTTCATTTCCTGGGATGCTTGCTTTCTTCAAAGAAAGGTATTGCTTTTAAGTAAAATAAACATAATTTACAAAACAAAACCAAATGTCTAAATGATCCTCTGCTCTGAAGATCCCAGGAGTCCCATTAAAAAGAGGCAATATTAAGTTCACTCGTAACTTTATCTAGAAGGCATTTTTTTCAGTTAAATCATTTATTTGCTTAATTATGACTAGAGAACCTACCCCTGTTTTATTTGCAAACTGAGCCTAATTTTATGTCATCCTTGAACAACTCCACGTTAGCCAGCCTGAATGACCTTGCACAATCATTCAACACTAAACAGCCAGACCTCAGCACATAAACTTCAGAGAAACTTATCTTTACATCCTCTCCTATCTTTCAGTTGTTACTGTTCATAGGCCCTTCTAACAAGTGATCTGAAAGATCAAGGTTGGTTTTTTTTATCATTTCTTGACTTTATTATGAAACCAATGATTTAGTATCATTTGAAAGCATTTTCTCACACCTAAGCTGTTAGACCAAAACAAAACACAACAAAGAAGGAATTAGCATCACACTTTTCAAACACTCCTGTGGGTTTTCAAAGCTTTTAAGAAAAAAAAAATCAGCAAGCTGAAGATCAGTCTTTGAAAGCCCCACATAAAATACTTCTAGCACACGTATTCCTGCTTCATTAGTCCCTTTTTACATTTCAGCTACAAATTTACTTTCTAATATGCCTGCCAAAAATCAACTAAAATTTTCTTGTAAAGCTTCAGTCCAGATCCCGTCCCTGGACAGACAAGGATGTGTCATTACTCAGTGGCAGGCCTGGGAAGGCCATCACATTTGGGTTAAAAATGTGTCCCTGTTGGGAATGCTCCATAGTTTTGGTCTTCACCACAGTGATCCAACACTGTGCTCATTTAACCCCAGCCAGCCCTCGCAGCACCATCGGAGCATGGAAAGAGTCAACTCCAATAGCTGCATCAATGGATGTCCCTTCGTTAATAAACTGATGCCAGCAAGGTTCGAAGAGAGATCAATTTGTTTTCAGCAGTAAATGAAGGGCTTGGAGAGTGTTAAATCATTTTCATGGCACAGCAAGGATTATTTGGGTTGCCAATACGTACTCTCCCTTGAAATCCACCTAGACTAAGATGGCCTAGAATTTGTAACAATAATTTTCCTCTTTTTTTTTTTCCTCCAAGTTAAGTAGTGATAAAATTAATTTTAAAATAATCCAATTATATAGGGTTCGAAACTATGGCCTTTGCCTGGGTAAAAGGTTCATTGACTTCAATTGGAGTTTTGCTTCAACACCTTGAAAAAATTCCCATTTTTTCATTAGGGAATTACAAAGAAAAAATGTACAATATACAATTAACAATGTTCATGTTCAAAATTGCTTTTCACAGTAGACTGAAAATCCTGCCATTGTTTCAGTATTTGATTTCAGTCGGGGGACTACCATAGCCATGAATGATACTGCATTGAACTTCCCAGCACGAGATTGAGTAGCATGAGAAAGATTAAGAAGATTCAAATTCCATAATAACCACTGGAATCACATTTTTTGAGGATGTAAACAGTATTTCTTTTTTCTGTTGCTTTATCAGCTTGACAATTGTCTTAGGTAGGAGTCCTCCAGCTTTTCTGGAAAGTGGAAAACACCTGATTAGTGCAGTGTTACAAAAGCCCGTAAGCCTGAAGCTCTGTAACCAACTACAAGATAGGGCCACCACTACCATCAGAACCATAAGTTCCTCTACACATCATACCCGCTCAGGACTACCTCCAGGAAAAAAGGAGCTATTTTTATCTTTCAGAAGTTTTTTACTTCTCAGTCTCTTACCTAAGCCAATAGAGATGGCAAATAAGAATGCAGATACTGCTCAAGTACTAATTCAACCACTCGCTTTTCTTAGAGGCTTCCTGCATGCCATTAGGTTAATTTAGGAGTACATAAAAAGGGTAGGGTTTTTTTCATATTCACAGTTTTCTTAGATTCTTTATTTCATTAATTCCTTTATTTATTACCAAGTTTCTAAAGCTACTTCCTTAATAGTTTTAAGTATCGTTGCTATGCCAATACCAAGATTTTGAACACCACAGCTACTGCCACAGGTTTTGAACAGGCTTTCGGAGAATTTGAAATGATCAATAAATAATGTGTTACTATCATATTGTTTGTACTCCTCTGTTCCTCAGGCCCTATACCCTGTAAGGTGACTAAACACACAGCTGCAGTACACACAAATCAGCTCTTATACATCAATATGAGACATAGCAAACGTTCCAAGAAAGAAATGAGGTTAATTTACAACACGAAAAAAGATTATCCCAAAGACAGTATCAGTTTTATTCCATGCTGTTTTGCTTTTTAACAAGACAAAGTAATTAGTGACCAGGAAAGCAGAATTGTAAGTACACAATATCAGCTTGACAAAAGGGAAGGAAGAGAAGGAAGCATCCATTCTATTTTCTAGGCTGAAGACAGAGACAAGGAAGTGAAAGGGTCTTTTGCAGTTTGCAGAGAGCACATCTCTTATCTTACTTGTGTCAGCAGACCTTCTATCTCTTCTGCCGGACCGCTTCCGTAGAAATTGACACCACCTATTACAGAGATGGGTCTTCTTTTTCGCCCTCTATGGTAGCCTACTGTATTGCTTTGGATCACAGACCCAATGGAAGCCAGTCCTGGCTGATGTTCTTCCTTCGTGCAGTCTGTCTTCTGAGACTCCACTGCAACTGCATCTTCTGGTATAGAGAAACTTCTGATCGACATTTGGCCATAGTCTGAAAGAGGTCTGGGCCGAGATCTTTTTCCAGAGCCCCATCTCCTGGGTGTGACCTTTTGTGTGTCTGTCTTTTCTTCATCCTGGGACGGGGACTTCTTCCAGTGGTCATCAGAAACAACCTTTTTAAATGTGAACAAGTCAAATAAGCCACAGAATTTTCTGACAATCATTTGTGAGCTTTTCATATGGCAGATCAACTTAACATTGCTAAAAAAAAAGTTACTATAAATACAACAAATGCAACTCACAATTCAGGAAGAGAGTAACTTTGCAAAGGAAAGACATTGTGATGCTTGTTCCGAGTAAGGTTAACACCCAACCATCAACACCTCTTAGGAAAACATGACTAATAACACTAAATACTCACCTATTACCTCAGCAGTACAGACAGGCACTATCATAAACACTGAATTCACTGAATGATGTCTTGGAAAGACAGCTCTGGCACTCACAAGACTCGTTCCTGTGCACAAGTAGGATGCTACATGTAACACCAGTAAAAAAAACTCAACCAGCATGCTGTGTTTCTAGACGTTTTACCAAGGCCTGTAGTGGCAGGACAAAGGACAATGGTTTCAAACTGTGAGAGGGTAGATTTAGGTCGAATCTAAGGAAGAAATTCTTTACAATGAAGGTGGTGAGACACTGGAACAGGCTGCCTAGAGAAACTGTGGATGTCCCATCCCTGCAAATGTTGAAGGCCAGGTTGGATGGGGCTTCGAGTAACCTGATCTAGTGAGAGATGTCCCTGTCCATGGCATTAGGCTTGGACTAGATGATCTTTAGAAGTCCCTTCCAACCCAAACCATTCTATGATTCTATGATATTCCTCTGCTTTAGCTCAATTCAGTGATGAAAACAAACAGTAAGTCTGCAGTTTGACTGCTTGCCAATCCCACATAACTGTAAGCTGATACCAAAATGAGCAGTCGCACTCTCTCCTACCACTCACTCCCACACTCTCTCTTGGGTCAGATCTAGAGATTGTGCAGCCATGTGCGAATTGGGTGAGCGAGCTCATCCAGTTTAGAAGGGAGAAGCTAGTTTTCTATACGCTCAGGGAGGTTACAGTCATACAGAGTAGAACCAGCAATACAATATTACAACACAAATACAGGAAAAAACTATGGTTTTAGAGAGGAAGCTTGGAAAACGAGTATGTCGTTCCTGTTTAACAGCACATCTGGCCCACGGAGGTTAATGCCTACAGGTATCACCACTGCACTAGTACTGCAAGTTTGGAAATAAAATAAACTCAACTGAAATACTTGTTAGAGGAACATTTTGAAGGATTTCAATGCATTTGGAGTAATACTGCTGTAAATTTTTCTAGCGAAACTCCTGCAGGTTTTATTATGAGAAAAAGTACTGCCCATGAAAGTTTATATTCACTTTTCCCTCAAACTTCCAAAGTCTCAGTATTTGCTTGGCTTTTCCTGGCTCCTCTACAAGGAACAGAAAGGGAATAGAGAGAGAAAGATAGGTATCTCTGGGCTCGGTGGCAGCTTGCATGAACGCCTGATGAACGACAAACTCCAAAGCATTGCTGAGCAACTGAACTCTGTCCCGAGTTCTCATACAAATGATGAACTAATTCTCACTTTTAAACGACAACAACAAAAAAATCAGCTTAATTCTTTATTAGGGTATCTTCAGACTACTCAAGTGCATTTCTGATGATGTTCAAAGCTAACAAGTATTCCAAAAGGAGAGGTGTCATTTTGCCTCTCTCTGGTTACACTTCATTCATCTCTTTTAGAGCAGATAAAGGCATTTCAGGTACTTCAAAGCAAACATGGAGCCCAGAGTCAGCCTTTTACAACAACACCTGTGAGAGATGACTTATCTTCTGTCACCTTTTTCTCCACCTACCGTTTTCTACCAGGCCAGTACGGCTCCGATGAGCATTTTTCAGGAGGCCACCTGATACAGTAGGCAGATTTTGCTCTTTGTTTGAAAGACAGCTTAAGATAGATTTCACTGTACGAAAGCAACTTAGCTAGTAGGCAGTTATTAAACAGTCAGCATTTTAACCTGATTACTGCAATTAAGGTATGAAAAATTATCAATGTCATACATTGCTCTACAGTCAATTATTTCACTTACAACGTGAAATTTATTCTAAATAGAGCACTTGCATAAATTCTAATTCCTACAGCATCACACCTGTCACTCAAGCATGCTTCAGCTTCTTTGCAGATTTTAGCTCAGGGCCAGTTTTAATAGTAAAAGCGACTCAGTAGAGAGGGACTCTCTGGCTGGAGCACTGACATAGCTTCAGCAAAATTGTTCCTTAAACCAGCCCCTCTGAGGCCAGAGCAACAAAATCACAGGTTAAATAAGGTTCTTACCTCAGAATCGGACACAGGTAAAGGGTCCCCACATATGCAGTGACTGAGAAAGGAGCTCACGAGAGTCATTTTATACTTTCGTTTTACAAAGTCTTGTCCATAAGAGCTACAAATGTGAGCACGCTCTCTGCGTAACCAGTCAGGCAAAGTTCATCCCATGATCCTGTACTTTTAGACGGAGGGAAGGACACGTCATCTCCTAATCTGCTTTTTACACCCTTATCTTGGGCAATAACATTTGCAAAGAGAGGACTGCTCTCCTTCTGCAGCACTCCACCTACAGTAGTGATCGAAATGGCAGCAAGATTAATCTCTGCCGTGCAATAAACAATGCTGAAGGATGTGTATTTTTAGGCTTAGCTCTATAAACTGCATCAAAGAATACTAATAAAACAGAAAACATAATCCTTTCATAGCAAAAATCAGAGGAAACCAGACTGATAACCTCACATTCCTCTAAGTGACCTACTCAAGTAGGATCTGATCAAGTGACCGCTTACTAGTAGGAATAAAATATCCAGCACATAACTCATAGGCTCCAGTATTGCGGTCCCTTAAGCAGAGGTGTGATTCTTGACATCAATTAAAAAATTCTGAAGAAATTATTTTGTTCCACCTGTCACTGGCTTTATACTGGTGTAGCACCACTGACCTCAAATGATCTTCCCTTGATTAATCCTTTATAAGTGAAAACATAAGTTCATGCCATACAGTTAGTAACATCTATAGACATGAGTAGGGATACACACGGCACTTCATATAGAACAAAAATCAAAATGTCATGCACAGACCCATACATTGTAAGTGTTGGTCAAAAATTTCAAGGAATTTCAGGATTGCTGATAAGTAAAGGTCTACGCTGAATCCACACTGGATTTTCTGAAATTCACATCTGCTAGTCGAGCAACAGCACAGGATCATCAACGCTAGCAATCAAGATTACTCATCTTGTCTTTTAGGCTGCATCCTAGGTTAAGTTTCTTCTGAGCCCACAAACACAAACAGCTCCACTTATTTATATTGATGCAAATTAATTCATTTTATGTGTTGTATTTCAATGGTTTTCCTTTTTCCTGACAGCAGTATATCTACAAATACAACCATTTAAAATGTGCATTTACTTCGAT
Organism: Tauraco erythrolophus; assembly: GCF_009769465.1. Taxonomy (NCBI): domain Eukaryota; kingdom Metazoa; phylum Chordata; class Aves; order Musophagiformes; family Musophagidae; genus Tauraco; species Tauraco erythrolophus. The sequence continues at coordinate 115,059,872 of NC_141465.1, read as the reverse complement.
CCAGGCTACATTTTTATTTGCTATTGTTCCTATGTAATATGTCACTCTTAGAGTGGGATTCAGCTCCAGATTCCCACATTCAAATTTTGATGTCTGTAATGGACATGTCTCTATGTTAGCTAGACGTTAAAGTGTCATTGTAGCCTGTAGAAATCTGGGGTAAGATTTTGCTGCCTGAACAAAGGCACCCGGGGCCTTTGCAAACGTCCTAAGGGATCTAAAATACCTCCACAGACCATGTGTCGTGCAAATATGACACACAACCTGTGGGAGGGAACCAGTCAGGGCACCTCCAGCAGCACTGGGTGCTTATGTTCAGGCAATCAAGTTGAGCCCCCAAACAAGACCGTCAGCCCAGCCTACAGAGCACAATGGGCAGGAATCAGGTGCCAAATCTGACTGCAGGTATATGTAGGTGGTACTACAACCATGTTCCCCAGTGCCTGGTCCCCATCTCCTGCTCCAGCAAGGTGCAGCTTCCCCACAAGGTGCACTTGACAGCTATTTTTAGGTAACTGGCTCAGCTCTAGGTGCCTCTTCCAGGTGTGCCATTTAGGGTGTGCTCCCCAGGGCCTCTGAATGCACCGACCAGGCTAGAGCAGCAGCTTTCCCAGGCTGCTCCCAGGTAGACAACTACAGCACAAAGCCTGAGCCCAGCCAGACCAAACCTCTCCTTCGCCTGGGCCCAGACTGATTTCCCAATCCAGGCACAGCAGCTTCAAGGACTTGCTCATGATCTCACTCAACTTGACCTGGCACCGATACAACCCTGTTGCATTTAATGGCACGTGACTGCTGTTGGCATACCCTGTTACTCATTAATAGCAATGTAAGCAACATCGGCATCAGGTGTTTAACCACTGAAATCTTGGCTTTTATAGCCTTTGCAGCCAGATGAGAGCCAGGTTCTGCAACTATTACTCAGACTACAGTGTATATTTGATAAATTCAGCACCCAAAATTGTCTTCAGAGGGAGAACGTTGCCCAGGGAGCATGAAATCTGATCTGTACAGTACTGATAAAATGTTGCTTATATGGATGCAAGGATGCTCCATCCCTGGAGACATTCAAGGCCAGGTTGGACGAGGCCCTGAGCAACCTGATCTAGTTGGAGATATCCCTGTTCCTTGCATGGCTGTTGGACTCGATGACCTTTGAAGGTCCCTTCCAGCCCTAACCATTCTATGATTCTATGATTCTATGAAATGGCAAAAAAATTGCCAGTATCTGAAAGCGCATGGCAAGACTTTTGCTGACACAGTTATACCAACCATGAATAACCCCTTCATCCTATACCTGACCACACTTGCCACTGCAGAAAAAGCCCAAACTGCAAGTCTGACCCAAGACAGCCCACTGCTGGTCAGCTTGTTTGTGAGGGCTGATATACAGCTGTCAAAAAAACCCCAAATCAACCCTTGGGTGACTTTTTGTTAATGTGTTTATGCCAATAAACTCCCTAATGAAAATAAAATCACCGCTTTATAAACATGTTTATGCTGTGTTCATTGCTGAGGCTCCCTGGCCACTAATCTGCATTTCTACCCCCACCGTTACCTATTTTGATTTTTTAAATTTTATTTTTAAGTTCTAAATGTACTGATACAATTAATGCTTCAAAATTTATACATATAGACAAGCATGGCAGTACGAGGGGACGCTTAAATCTCCCGAAAGTTTTTCTCTACCTGGCAATCTGCTGGGAAGTGACAAGTAGGTGCCTCCTGGACAAGGCCCTTCCAGCCTTGCTGGTCTCCAGGGCAAAGAGCATCCTCCTCCCTCCCCTCTGCCAAAGCAGCAGCTCTGCCACAGGGCCACACAGGCAGGCAGCTGCTGCTGCCCATGAACCCAGGGAGCTGATGCTCAAGTGTATTTCATAGCTGGTTTTTATTAAAGCAACTTGCTCCCCCACTGCCTTTTTTATTTAGTTCCACAATAAGCTACATTGCTTCTTGTTTTATATCTCTGTATTTTTGAGCTGGCTGGCTGAAACGCAACCTCGCTTACTACAGCTGCCTTTTTCTAAGCCAGAGAAAGGAGATAATCAAAATCTAATCATGTCTTCACAAGAAATGCATACTAATTTCCAAAAGCAACTTCTGAAAAGGTGTGATAAATGAAGCAGATAATAATTAGCATTTGTGCTCTTTCGTGTAGATATCTCTGTGCTTTGATCACACAAGTACACATTTCTGTGAGCATTTAAGAGTCTACATAAAAATGTACAAACTTTCTATGCTAGCAGTGATAGCTATATGCCAGCAGTATAATTGGTTACTCTTAATTAGCTGATCTTTCTGTATAACATATTAACTGCCAAATGCTAGGAACTCAGTAGTAATATTAGAATTGATTTTTCAATTCATATAAGCTAGCAAAACCAAGGACCAAGTGATCACGACCTAGTGGTCACAAATTATTTTATCACCTTCACTTGACAGAGTAAAAGTCCGGACAACATGTCTCCACCCAGGTACATGATAAAAGGCAACCTTTGCACTTTTTCTTGTTGCTAAACAGCAGTCGGGGAGCATTAGTTGAAGTTCATTTATCATCTCTACTGAGGTCAAAAGATTGGTTTATGTTTCATGGACATGATCAATATTTTTATTTGCAAACTGTTGTGACAGACACAGAGATGATGAAACTCTGGATACAATACAGCCTCCTAGAGAAAATATATTTATTGCTTTCTTTCCAGATTTTTTAAAAAGATCTCCAAGTGTTTGAGAGCCCAATGATTCCTTATTGATCCAAAAGGCTGACAATTTCCAACAGCAATACTATCACAGCCCTAGTTATCATGGACATGATTGATTTTACTATAGAAGAAAGCACTCATTCAGTCCATGTTTGCATCTTCTATTACAAACTAACCAGAATTATTAAACTAGTCCAATTCACTTACAGGAAGAAAATTTTCATCTACTCCTTTCTAATTAAAGCAAATTGTGCTATATCCTTTTTCATTACATGTTTGCGCCTCCTCCAGCACAAGCATCTTTTCTTTTTAATTAGCCTTTGAGAAGACCCCAAGTAAATGCATTGACTATCTATGCCTAAAATACACAGCGCTATTCGACCTGTGGTCTGCAAGACAGGAGAATACGATATGTGAAACAGCTGCAAAAAAACTGTTCAAGAACATAGGCATTTACACCCATACAAACAAGCAAAGCAGAAGAAATCAAAGTAATACAACCATATTAAAAATTTAACCTAAGTTTTAGTAGCTTGGAAGTTACAAACACCATAGCAAGATAACCTGCCTTTTCTTCCCTCCCCTTGCTCCAAACTAGGTGTACCCACCGTTTAAAAATTTGAAGAAGGCTGCTTCAAATGGGGACCCCCTAAAGCAATACCACTGCACTATACTGGTATGAGCTCCTAGAACGGATGCAGGAAAAACTATGCACTGTCATAAAGTAAAATTACATTACTGTGCCTTGTAATATGGTAAAATCAATCCCCATGAGCAACACCAACTACTGTGGTAAAACAATAATTTTGGAAGTTTTAGAAATTGGAAAAAATTTATATAATTCTACTTTTGGGATTTGTTGACACCAAAGCACCTGTGGTGTTTTAACTAACAAATACACCTACAAAACCGCATTAAAAGATGAGGCTATACAGATACAACCACAAACAAAATTTGGCCATTTACTTCTAAGGCATTTTTAAGGCAGGTTAGCTTGACTTAACCTGATCCTTGAAAATCTGCTTATGGTAATCAACAAGCATAATGCTTTCCCCTCTCAGCAACATGCTGTACCAAGATTAGCGAGTTCACCTTTGTAATATCCACATCTCACAGATAAGGAGCAGACACAAAGCAGTTAAGTCATGTAAGTCACAGAGGAAGCGTAGGACTGAACTGGAAATGACAAGCGGATCTCATGACTCTCAAATCTGTTCTTCAGCCTCAAGGATTTCCTTCGTCCTCTCCTCTAACTCATTTCCAAAAGCAAATCAGCTAGTGTTCCTGACTGGCATAGGGGATTTGCAGGGAAACATATTTGCTTTGCAGAAATAATCCCATCAGTCATATAAGAATGCAAGTGTGCTAAAACCAGAAAACTGTTTAAGCTAGTTTTCTGGTGGTTGATACTTGCAGGTGCCTGGGTGATGCTCTAACGCTCTCCCTTCTTTACTTCAGTATCTGAACTGGAACAGCAAGTATGTAGTGTGTAGTAAAGGAATATTTATATCCTCCACCCGTTTCCAGAAGATGTATAGGCATTAATAATCCCTAAATAAATCTCTAAGTAATTTCTAAGTTGACTCAGAACACCCCAGACGAAGTGACAGGACTGAAAAAAAATCCATTTTCCTTTTACTTGGCAAAACAAGCAACTTTTTCCAGGTTGACTTTGCAACATCCGCTGGCGAACCTCAAAAGCCAGATCATAACTACAGGTTGAAAGTGGAACTTTGCGCTAACAAAGCAAAACATAAAAAGCCATAGGCCTTTGTGTCTCTTCAGTGCCTCTCCAGGCGACGGTCCTCTGGTTCCCTCCTCTCTCCACCCTTCCAGAGCAAAGCCTCATTGTCCCTGCCCAAGCCCAAACCCAAGCCTAAGCTCAGCCACCAGCATGGTCGCAGCAGCAGACACAAACTCTAGCTTGCGTGGGGTGGAGCTGCCTCGGATAACTCTACGCCTGCAAACTATTACTTCCTAGAGCGTGGAGTAAGGGCGAGGCTTCTGTGGTGGAGCTCAGAGTAGGAAGAGTTGAGGCTGCTGCGCTGGGTCTCCTCCAGCACCTGTCCGGTCTCCCAGCCTGCCCCAGCATCCTGCTCAGCATCCCGGTACCACGAGCAGCACAGCAGCCTCCGGATGCCAGAAAGGGGAAACGCAGGCAGCTCAGAGAAAACTCTGCAGCTGCCTCTGCTCAATTTGGAAGTTGCAACCTCCCAGTGTTGAGATGGATTTTCAGTGCTGACAACTCAACACCGTGCTCGATGTAAAAACCAAATTATCTGGCCAGAAGTGCTGTTCCGCTTTTTGGGATACTATTACTCCTGATCCCAGGGTAAGCAGCACCCGGATATTATTAAAGTGTCAGAGGAGAGCTACAGCAGACTCAAATATCAGACACTCTGGAAAGGCAGAGGAGCATAAATGCAGTAAGGAAAGAGAGCAGCTGGCCCTGGGCTAACTGCACTGGAGTCCATCCGAGCTCCCCCTTTCAGAATCCACAGACCCTTTTGTAGGGATGACAGTAACTCCTGTATTACCCTACAGATTTCACGAATGGCCAATTTTATTCAGCACTGCAGAGTTACTCAGTCTAAAATTTAACCTGATCTGGAATTGAGGTTACTGTCACTACTGCCTTGTTTTTCTTCTTCCTAGTAGAGGATACAGCAACAAATGCTCACAAGCTGTACTGAACAGCAGACAGCTCTGCTGCAGCGAGTTGGAAGAGTTTTTGCTGCGACAGGAAGATACACGTGTCCTTTGAGGGTTTCCTTCTGCATCATTGCAGTGATCAGCTCTGCAGTTTGGGTTTGTAGCGATGCACAGTGGTTTCTGGTTTAGCTCTGGGCAAGAGCTCTTGGAAAGTCACTTTCCGAGCAACTGTGAAGGGTGGAGACATTGTGTGAACGTATCCTGACTTGTGCAGAGCAGCTCAGAGAATTTAGCACAAATCCAGTGTCACTCAGTCTAACTGAAACCTCAGTCTGCCGTCAGAGATGCCACCAGAGATGCTGCTGAGAGCCTGTTACAGTTCTCTGCTGCTCTGTCCCCAGCAGACCCTGTGGCCAGCAAGACCAAAGTGCCACTGGAGTCTGGGTCCTCACTCTAAATTACAAGCCCCACAGGAGTAAATCTAGTTTAAAAAGCCCCCACTTTTTAAGTTAAGCCATCTGTGCTCAATATTCAGAGCCCAGAGAACTGTACGGGAAAGACCAGATCAACTCTGCCAACCACTGAGCACTGAGGGACCACTGGGATCAGTCAAGACCACTGACTTTCACATGGCACAAACATAAATGAGTCTTGGAGCACCTAAAATACAGTCTGCAAACAAAATGCGACTCAACCCTAATTACAGCAGAGTTACCTCTTCACTATAATTTATCTTTCACTTATAGTCATGTAGACAAGGTATTTAAGCAATAAAAAGTCTGGCATGCTGTGAAGCCAGGTGCCAGCAAGGCAGCTTAAACAGCACGTGCTCTAAAAGCTTGTGAAAGACTAGGTGAAACGTCAAATAACTTGATTTGCCTTTTTTGTAACAAATTCAGAACAGTGTTTTGTTTAGGTAGCCTTAGTGGCTGACGTGCCAGTCAGAAGCAAAGGGTTTAAGCTTCTGTTATTTACAGTGACACGGGGCTCTTCTTCAGGAAAGACTATGTGAAACAGTCTAAATACGAACGTGTACTTAATCATCTCCTGATGCTATTTAAAAGCAACATATTGAATGTAAGTCATAGTGGCATAAAGCAGAGACTGGGAAAGCATGGGCTGTCACAGACAAGCTTTGGTGACTCAAGCCTCTGCTGTCTAAGAAGTGCTGATCCATGGATCCAGGCTGCGCTTAATTAGCTCTTCCCTGGGCAGGACCAACAACCAACAAGGCCAAGCACCTCCCCTGCTCCAGTCAAAATCTTGTATTTTGGGGAAACCAGCAAAGTGACAGAAGTGACAGGCTCTCAAGCCTGAATCATATATGAAAAAAAAAACCCAAAACATCGATTCAGGTAAATGGATAGACGACCTTGTGTGAATACTGCAAAATCAGCTTTACAGCGTTGGGGAAATGCAGGGTAGAAATGTTTAGTTCCCACATTTGGGAAAACAGAGAGACGGACCATGTTCCACAGACTTCATTTGCCAAGTAATCTACTAGATGAGTAGGTAAGGCCATAAACTAGATTTGCTTCCAGCTACGGCAGCAAGTCCTGAAAGGAGAACACGTTTGAGGCTGACCACTTAGCACCTTGTAAGCTTTGTACTGAAATATACCTCCAAGCCACAGAGATTTTAGTGGCTGTACTGGAATACATACTGTCTTTACATGAAATCCATACAGAAAAGAAGATGCACAAAACATGGAAACACTGCAGACTCGTCCATCAACACAGTGTATTTAAGGTTCAAACAAAGTCTTAAAAATTTGGGATTTGCATGGCTCAGCATTACATCTCAAATGATTGTTGAGAATAAACAAAGAGCTTGACTCTCACAAGGACAACTTGCTGGGTGGGTACAGTTCTGTAAGATGGAGGTGTAAGGTAGAGTCAAAAATGAATTGTAGTCAAAAGTTCAAACCCCAATGACCTCATTGTGTGAGTATGTGGCATTCATAAAAGTGCCTGCGGGCTGAGCAAACTCCAATTAAAAAATAACCTGGTGTAAGTATCTTTGGTATCAAGGTACCTCCATGCTGAGGGAAGCACACTGTAAAGGAGGAGAAAATGAGCAATGAAACCCTCCAAAGGCAGGGAGAAACCATACCACTCTCTCTGTTTTGTAGTCACTGAGTGCCACAGCTTTAGGGTTATGTATGGGATGAGGAGCGGGTGTGGAAAAAAGAGAGGACAGAGTTTACACCCCTTGCACAGTAAGACAGAAGTAAATCCTGTCCTGCACAGCTCCTATCACAAATCCAATCCACAGCTACTGCCTCCAAAAATGTTGCTTTTTGGGATCAGAAGAGATGTCTTGATGCAGCTGCACCATTTGGGTGGCCACAGTAGTTTTGCCATACACAGAGGGCTCCAGGCAGTGCTCACAGTCCCTCGCTGCTGCCCTGGCAGTCAAGGAGTCCATCCCCCGGCCACCATTTCCTTCATCTCCTCCACGGCTCCATCCCACACCGCCGCCTGCCCTCCACACAAACCCAGAGCTGCCAATACCGCGCACTCCGTATTTTAGACAACCAAAGCAAGCACTAAAAGGCACTCGCAATTAACCTAAAATATGCTGTAATATAAAGAGAAAGTTTAAATTGCATGCTAGATAATAACAGAATGTGGTGTTAAAACTAAAACTGCAGTAACTTTTATCCACCCAATGCACACATTCATTTAAAAGCTGTACTGGTTTGTCAGGAGCCAAGGGGAGGGACAAGCTGGATTTCTCTTGGGTCATGATGGCAGATCACCACTAGATGGTAGATGAGTAACATTAACTCTACTTCCCATTTTATTCCTGAGAAATACAAGTGACATATGCCCACACTGGGGCTCTCACCTCTCCTGGCAGTGTGAAAGCATCTCCTTGCATATGTTCTTAAGGGAGAGTTTTAGAAATGATGGATGGCTGAGGCAACTCTGGGACTCCAGAAGAGAAATAACCCCCGAGCCTCAACATGTATATATACATTGGGTTTATTTTTCCAATCTTATCATAGCCGCAAGTACTGCAGTAATCAAACTTTCTCTAGCAGAAGGGCAATATTGATAAGCTCTGTAACCATTTACAGGTAAGTTGCAAAAACCATGCCAGGCTTTTAAAAGTAAGAGCTCCACAGACATTAGAAGACTTTACAGCATGAAAGGCTGAAGTTTGTGCAGCTGCACAAAGGGATTGTCTTTGTCCATCTCATATCTAAGGTATAAAATACTTCTAGTCAAACCAAGGTGGCTTAAAAGTCACGTCAGCTTTATTTTGCAAATGGTTTCCATATTCATACAGATCCAGAGGGATTTTTGCCCCGGTGCATTTTTCCCAATCCATAGCAAACCTTTTCCTGCTGCCTCAGCCTAAATAGCTCAAAACCGCGTTACTGCCCATGGCTGGGGTTGAGGTGAGCCACACTGTCTCAGACGGGTGCAGGACACGTATGACAGCTCTCCATCAACGCTGCCAAATCATTGCAACTGCTCCGGTGCCAACTCACACAGTGGTTGAGCTAAGGGCACAGAGTTATTACGTGAACTTACCTCAGAGGTGCTGCAATACATCTACCCGTCGACTGGGAGTATGAAAGCATGCATTAGATGCAGTGAAACATTGGCATGTTCATCAAAAGATGAGCAGCAATGCACTCAGCCCAGCATGTAAAGCATTGCTGTTTGAAATTTGCAGGCAAATACATATCCAAATAGTTGACCCTCAGCACAGCCATCACCGCCCAGTGAAAACATCATATACAACTGAATGCTGAAACCTCTATACTCTTATCTTTCACGCCACGCTGCTCTACAAATATTACCATGTTCTGCAAGGCTTCCAAAGGCAAAGCATTTTACACTAAATCAACACTACTTCAAAACATACAGACTCTATTCAGAGACCTTTCAGCTTGGTAAGAAACACAGCCAGACCCTGCATAGGCTGGTAAAATCTGGTAAAATCTGACGAGTCCACATGACAAGGTGGTACATCTGTGGGGTGCAATAAGCTGCCCTTGAAAACGTACAGGGAATAGTTTTGCTGCCAGAACTTTCTTTGATATTAACACACAAAGAAAAAATAATTTGACATTAGCATCCAAAGAGAATATATTAAAGGAAACAATTGCTGTCAGCATATTTTAGCAATAACAAGCTGCATTAGCTATTAGTATTCAGGTTATTTTGCATTGTTTGCATCGTTTTGCATTAATAAAGACAAAACCTGATAGATACCCACACAGCTTTTAAAGAGTTTTGCTTTCTTTCTTACCTCTTCCTTTTTCTCTTCAGGACCAGAGGCTAAATTGAGGCTCAGCTGAGAGTGGCTGCTTATGCCACTGTCTTCGTTTCCATCATCATAGCACACAGTCTGCACGGAGTCCTGGAAGCAAACAGGATTCCTGCCCAGCTTCAGCCCTGGTCCCTCGACTCTCTCCTCGCTCTCCGATGAGCTCAGTGACAACGTGCTGTGATGGTTCGGGCACTGGAAATTCATATTGCACTTGACCTGCTCTGCAGTAGGACTTTGAGGCTTTGGAGTAGTCGGCCTGACCGGAACGTGAGGGCTTTTAGCTTCATATGTAAACTGCTGGTGAGCTTTTGGTTCATCCGAGTCCGAATAAAAGACTTCATTGGGAAATGGACTAATGTCATTCAGCGTGGGTGATAAGCTATCAGAGTCTGGGATACCTGATGACGTCCTGAGGCTTTTGTCTTCAGCAACAGCTACATTCATTTCAGCCTCTTTGTCCTGAGCAACTGTGGGGCTTTGCAAACAAGGTGTTCCTGGCAAGGAAGAGTCTGGACTAGATACTGGGGAGGTGCATCTCTTTCTGTCATGATCCGTGCTGCTGGAAACCCTGCGGGAGTAATCATCATGCAGTCTGCTGTTTGACCTGGTTCTCTGGGACTGCTCGCTGGGAGAAGGAGTCGTGCTCTTAGGGCTGTCCTTCTTCCATGCAACATCTGTAACATTACTAACAAGTTTCAAAACTCGGTCAAAATCCTTTGCCCTGATAGGGCTCTTCCATCGCTTGGATCTCCTCTCAGGGTTCCCACCGGTTTTGTCTGAGTCAGCAGAAGTAACGCTCACAGTCCTCGTTGGCATCTGTTTTTCACTTGCAACCTTGAGGTCAGTGAGGTTTGAGGTGGACTTCCGCTTGAACGAGCTTTTTTTCAGAAAGTTCAAATTATCCGAACTTTTGCTTCTCCGATAAATGATCCTGTTGTTTTCAGGGTCTTTCACCAAAATTTCACAAATCTTTGGCTCTTCAATGACAGGTGATGTTGGCCTAGTACAGTTGTGATGACTCTGAACTTTACTCGTGTCTAGCAAGTTTATGCGGCCAGCGCCGTAAGCCCGCCTGATGCTGCGTGAGCGATGAGTATTCCTCAGGAAAGACTCATCGCTCTCCTCCGCATCAGAGCAGTCAGAAGCTGATCCATCCACTGCGCTCTGGAAATCACGCAGAGGCCCCGAATAGGAATACCGGTTAGTCTGAACTCTCACCACTGGCCCGTTTGAACCGTGTTTGCCTATGCCGTTCTCATTTACGATGTCCGAGCATTCCCTTGTTTGAATTCCTTGGAGAACTGAAGATTTCAACTTCTTGAAAGATCCCATTTTTCTGATGGAAGACAAAGCATTCCACGTGGACGAGTTGCCCATCAAAACCAGAGAACGCGGCCTGTCGGAGCTGGAATTAGCCCGTTTCCGAGGGGTGGTGAAAAAGCGCATGATTTTGGAAGGGCTGAGCTTATCTTCTTGCATTTCCTCCTCATGACTGGTGCTGGTGCTGTATCCCCCATTATGACTGACACAGCTAGTCTGGTTTTGGGGCTCTTTATTATCCATAACTATACAAGTAACGGTGGTGCCGTTTCCACAGCCATTCGGAAACGTTGTCATGCTCTCGATGCTGTATGCGTGGAGATGGAGGCTGGGGCAGCTCAAAGCCACACTGCTCTCTCCCCCAGCTGACCTCGCTGCCTCTCCTTCATCAGCTGCGCCTTGGTTTGTCTTGCTGTCACATCGGCTGGGTGAGCTGAGCTCCTCAGGCTGCACCGCCTGCATCAGGAAAACAAAAGTAACCGTTAGAGAAATTTCCTTACGAAGTCCCCAAGTAAAAGAAGTTTAAGCCCCAGAGTAGGAAATAAAGGCATGCACGAAATGAAGTTGTAGCTGAACAAAGGTGTGTTGCAGTGGTGAGATGTTCATAACTCCCTCAAAGTATAATTGCATTCATTAGCAATTTAAGAGACCAGAATAATTTCAATATGGACTTGTTTCTCTAATGCTTAATAAGCTAATAAATTCAGTATGACTATCACAACACTAAAAATAATCCACATACACAGAGAAACCCCCAACAGCAGCAATGCGGTCTTGCTCCTCACAGCGCTCAGCACTGAACCTCAAGACACGTGAGAAGTTTTCATCCAAAAAAATGAGTACATCCATTAAGTGCCAGCTAATCTTTAAACAGTAGGCAAAGAAGTCGAAAACACACTTACGTTTTCCTACACTTGCTGCTGTTGGAAGACACTCAACTGCCTTGTCTGTCCCCTAGCAGGTAAACCCAAGAGTTACATCAAGTCCACGGCAAAGTGTTTTTCCCTAGAAAATGAGATTCAGAAGTGCTTAATGCCAGGAGCACGCCCATGCTGTCGTGACAGTGGTATGAAAACTTGAATTTGGAAGTGACTGGGGTCTCTGTGACTGGCACATGCTGTATAAGGAATCTCCCCACGAGCGACCCCGGCCATGTGTCCCCTGCCCCAGCCAGAGGGTCTTTGCTGGGCAGGCAGGTGCTTGTGATTCCTTTGAATCACTTGCACCACCCTGCTACACAACGTCCAAAAACCACTGGGATGTCCGGTTGGAAGCTGGCACCATCTTAAAAATGAAGGTAATGGCACGTTTCTCTGCAATGGCCAGTAGCACCTTCACAAACCTGCCACTGCCGGGGGGGCGGGCGGGATTCGTCCCCTCTGAAACGAGGAGAGAAAACTCAGCTGTGCTTAAGGGAGAGGGGTAGCAACGGCCCCTTCTTTGTCTCCTTCCCACCCAAGCGGCCGCGAGGCTCCGAGGGCCAGCGGGGATGGGGAGGGGGCCGGGCGAGGCGGGGGACCGGCGGCAGAGCCCCCGCAGCCTGCGGGAGATGCAGAAGCCTGCCGGGGTCCTCCATGGCGGTGAGGCTGCAGCGAGCGGCCCCGGGGAGAAGCACCGGACCCCGCACAGGCAAACCCCAACCACCGCATCAAACGCGGGAGTTTCGGTGCTTTGTACCCCCGGATTTTAAGGCTGCTCCCTCCTGAGTGCACTTTAAAAGGAGTTTTGCGATCCTCTGTCCCTCCGGGGATAAAAGGATTTTCTCGTGTCTCAGCGAGACGCCTGAAATCTCCCTCGCCGCTGTTTTTAATCCCCCTCATTCATAGGGTCGCGGCGGGAGCCTGCCGGGCTGCAAGGCAGAGCCGAGCCGAGCCGAGACAAGCCGAGCCGAGCCTGCCCCCGCCGCCGCGGCACCCGGGGCCGGACAAAAGCCCGCCGGGCACCGAAGCCTCGGCCTGCCCTTGTGATCTTGTACCGCTCGCAAATTTCTCCGGGGAAAAAAACTAAATAAAAAAAAAAACAATTATGCCAACAAGTCGGGGCTCTCGGCAGAGAAGTTCCCAGCGAAAGCAGCTTTCCGAGAAACTGCACCTGAGCAGGCAGCAAGGGAGCGGGAGAGAGGCAGGAGAACAGACACGGTGAAACGAAATTCTAAAAATCGGCTTCACAGCGCCGAGTCTACAGCAACTTCCCCGCGATGCTGCCGCTGCCGGGAGGCGACTCGCGGAGCAGCGCCCTTACCTGGGGGGAGCCCGGGGACCCCGCCGCCGCCGCCCGTTCCCGCCGCCGCCCGCTCCCGCATCGCTATGGCAGCGGCCGCCGCAACGGGGCGGAGGGGGCGGGCGGGGGGGCGGGCGGGCAGCGCCGCGCACACGGGCAGCGCCGGCCGGGGGCGGTGGCCCGGCGGGGCGGAGCGGGGCGGGGCGGCCCGGGAACCCCCCGGCTCCTCCGGCCGCCCCCGCGCCGAGCCGGCCGCCGGCACTCGGCCCGGTCGTTCCCCCGGGGCAGGGTCTGCTCTGCTCCGCCCGCCCCGAAGCGAGTCCCGCCGGGCCTCCAGCGCTGCCGCTTGCTGGAAGGAGCCTCCCTTCCATCTGCCGTGTGCGACGGCGGTGCCCCGGTAGAAGGCACCCGGCCGCGCAAGGAAGATGATGGTTAGTAGCGTCAAAATGTCCTGCGTGCTGTCCCGGCCCCACCGCTCTCTTTGCCTTTCTAGGTACGCGTGCTCTGCTCACACTTGTTTTTTGTCACGGGCACAGGCCTTGCACAGGCTTCTGCTACGTAGCACGGCCGATCGGCCAACGCATGGACCAGTTCTCACCCCTTCTCGAACACCAGTTTGTTTTCCCAGCTATAATCTGCGGGTTAAACAGTCCACTTCCTTACACGATATAAATGATGCCCCTAGTAAGCCCAAAGTAATTGGGAAAAAAAAAAAAAAAAAAGCCTCAGATCAGCTGTCACTCTTTTTCACCCCAGCAAAATAGATTTAGTAGCTAGCTGTGTATTTTACAACAAAGCAATCCGTGACATAGAAATATACTTGCATTTAGTATTTAAATTGGACTGGGGCCCCGTTGTGTTTGTGGTGCCAAACACAAATTTCTTACTGGAGAACAAATTAGCATATTTTCCTAAGCGTGGTTTGCTTTAAGACATAAATGCTGGAAAATAAGTTCCTGCTATCTGCAAGCTTGCTCGGATGCTCGTACTTGGTTCCCAGGCTGTCTCTCAGTCCCAAATCTGGACAACATTTTGGTTTGCCACTGTTCTCAGAGTTAACAGCAAGAACAACATTTTATGCACAATCTGAACAGTGTTCATACACTACAAGGAAAATTTTGTGAGACAATGTCTTACCACCCCATGTCAGGACTCCTGACAAAGAACCGTAACAACTGGTAGTCCTTGCTCAAATAGTTTACTGTCTAAAAATATTTCTGCACTTAAACTGGAGCCGTAGACATAACTAAAACTGTTTTAAGGTACCTGAGGTAAGAGGCAAAATGAAAACGGGACAACACAGAGTGCATGGCAGAACAGACACTCTAAGTAACAAAGGCCATCAGCCTCACTGCCTCTCCTCTGAGACTGGTGTGACGGTACACACTGTAATTACTTCTCTGGAGAGCAGTGCAGACATACTCTCCGAGGCAAGGTGTAGTTAGGGGATGAGGCAAACAAATGGGCTTAAGGGATGTAGGTCAAATGAGGTAGCAAATAACTCTGGGAGTGAGCACAGGATTCTCCGTCAGTCAGCAGCAGCAGGCACAGCCTGCCACCAGCCCACGTCTTGCTGGCTTCAGCTTTGTGGTACGCCCCGTGGAAGTAGTGAGTTTTGAAGAATGACTCCAATGAGAGAGTAAAGTGGTTGCTTTACAGTGTTGGGCGTGGAAAGCAAAGGGGAAATGGAGATTAGAACTGGAAATGCTGACACAGTATGGAGAGGGTCCATACGGGCCATCACTGGTGATCTATGCTGGCTTGGGACTACCTGGGGGAAATTCTCAAGTCAGTGCAGACAAGAATTACCTGCTTCGTACCATGGGAAAAGGAAGTCTCTGAAGGGGGAGTCAGTGTAAGGTGCTGAAGTGACAAAGGGAATGACTTTAGCAGCACCATTAAGGGTCGTATTATTTCATTTATATGAGATAAGAAGTGTATCAGAAGTTAAATTTAAAAACACTTTCGACAGGTCTTGTAAACTTATCTCTGAGTCTCCCTGGTATCTGTAGGGGTCTGTGCTGATTGCTTAAAAACTTCTCAAAACTGAATTTCAATAGATTTATGTTCCTACGTTCCTTTCCATAAATATCCCACCTGTATCCATCACATTAACTTTGAATCTCCTTTTTAATCCACAAGCCTCCTCAGAGAATTGAACCCCCAGATCCTTTTGTGTCCTCTATCTACCAGCTGGACAAAAAGACAAAGCAGAAAAGACTATTGAGCTGAACGGAGCCACTAATTTGGGTCTCTCTTTTATCCAGCCAACACTGTTTCTGAAACTTAAGAAATTTTGGTAACTTTGAGATCTGAACCCTTCTTTTAAATATGTTTGAAGATTATCAGAAGGTTAAAAACTGCTTGAGGAGACAGAAATGGCACAAGAAGGTATTGACACTCTAACAACATGCTCGTGATAACTTAATTTCCTTAGAAAGCCATGCTAAAAAGCTTGCTTTGCATAACTAGGTAAGAATATAATTTTATGTCATATTTCCTAAATGTTATTACATTTAATAAAGGAAATACCTGGAAATTTGATATTATAGAGATAACAATATTCAGTCAATTAGACATATGTCAAGTTTCTGAAAGCAAATATTACTGGTTTAATCTTCCAGGCTTGTTTGCCATGGATTTTCTGCTGGAGGTATGCTAAAACCCTCTTCTAACTCTTGCAGCTTCATTGAGTCAGAGTCTGCCCTTCCACGTCTACATACTATTTAGTGAAGCTCGGATGCAGCGCACTAAAGAGTGTGTCTGAGAACAGGATTAACTTCCTGTACTGGACACCAATAATTACCCAAATCTTTTTTTAATCTGAATTACTATTTTTTTTAAAGGCTGGAAAGTGTCTCGAGTATTCGGGTGCAGTCACACCAAGGTTTAGCAAAACAACGCAAAGCAAAATTTGTCAACAGGGCTGCCAGGAGAAAGAAGGCAAGTCACTCTTCTGACCATAAACTTGAACCCTTTCCAGTTCTTACAACATTTGAAGAAAAACAAGCCACAGTGTTTCATCAAAGTTACACACCAAAGTTTCAGTAAATTAGTCCTTCATATATAAAGGGTTTTCTACAATCCTAAAAAAGAAAAATGTCATCTGAATTTCTGATTAAAAAAAGGTGCTTTCGAAGTGGCATTCCTGGCTGTTTTTCCAGCTTTTTTGTTTCTTGAGGGGATTAATACTGTTTGCCACTGAGAATGCTTGGAAAGGTGTAAATAAGAACAAATTCAAAGCATTTTCATAGGTATTTCTGAGAAACTGAGCCATATACTGTGTTATTTACAGGCTAATACTTTGGCTCCGGGTGAGTAACAAAGGCTGCAGTGAACTGAGAGGCAGTGCCAGCACTACATGTTATGGTTGACCAAGTACAGTAATTTATGAAGAGAAGAACTCCAAGAATAAATTCCAAATTGGTGTATGCATGAGATATTCAATAGTGATTTGACAATGGTCATCACACTTACTGCAACAAAAATGAAATGCCTGTTTTAGAAGCTCTAAGTCTGTAATTTAAAAGAGGTTTAATGCGCATGTGACAAGGAATGAGAGGGATTATTCCAAGTGTAATATAGGTGGGAAAGGATTACAAAAAACGTGACACGGGAGAAAGAATATAGAGTTTTAATGATGAAGGAACAACCGCCCTCCGACTTTTAATAGGTAATGATGTATCTCTTAGCTTTCTCAGAATAGCAAAAGGCACATTTATGTAATGAGAAAGTCACTCACTGAAAGCTGAAAAGTCTAAATGAGAATGATTCTTGCTACTTAGCTTAGAAATCCTCTCTTCCACTCCCACAACTGTATTATTTCTTCATAGTTCTTTCATAAATGCTTTGTAAAAGTCTATTTTAAAGTAGTGATTTTTTTAAAAAAAAGGTAATCTTAAAAGAGAGTACAAAAAAAGAGCCAAAAGAAACAATTTCAGGAAAACGTAAAAACATTTGTCCTACTTCAACAGCTATTGGATGAGATGGCAAAGGAAGTGTCTCTCTAAGACATACTCTAAATTAATGAGTGACCAAATTTAATTATTAACATGCAGGATTACTGAAATAAGACATCCCTTTGCTTTAAATGACAGTGTCTTTTCCAGGCTGCAGTACATAGCTAATGCTCTGGTTCTGCAATTTGCGCCTTCCTTTTACATCCCAGGCAAAGACTCTCCTGCAAGCAATTAACCTCCAAGGAATCTTTACACATTGACAGGTCCCACAGGGGAAATTAAACTTAGTCATATATCTATTGAAGTTAAAGGCAACTCCCTCATGGTTTTCATTGGGAGCAGGGTCGAGATCTCACTTTATTCAGTTGAGAAATAAGGAAAGAGTAGTATGTTTGTGTATACAAGCTCAAACTAACATAGGCTGCTAATTATTTTAATCTGGTTTATATATAAACTGTGTGAAATTAATGTAGGATTTTCCCAACTGTGTATATCTGCAACCAAATTAGTAATAATAAATTGAAAGTGATTTTCCAAATTGAAGACCTTTGTTGTCTTGGCACTGAAAAAATCCATTTTATAAAATGAATCTTCTTGCTAAGGAAAACACTCAAAGGACAGCTAGGGTTAAATTGCGGCATTAACTTCTTAATTTTCCCAGTGAAAGTCATAATTGCCCTTATGTAGGAAGCTGGTATGCTACTTCCAAAAGGCCAGTTCCTGTTGCAGTTACTTTGCTACTGATAAAGGCAATTACTGGCCAAAGTGAGAAAAGTTTATCACAATTTGGTCTAAATCACAGCACACAACAAACTGTTTTCCCCTCTAATCTTCTTTTAAATGTGCTTTGCCTGCGTTGTTTCGCTGAGCTTGCTCAGCTCTGTTAAACACAGAGACCCAATTTAGGGAGAACACAATAGCCCGATGGAGTGACGCCATCAATGAAAAATGACCCTTGTGTACCAGGTTACTATTATCCCGTCTCTGAGTTGCTCTTACTCACCCACCTACACCACTCCAGCTGCATGCAACTTAATGATGGCTTCGGCCTTTCAGGCTGCTAGAATGCTATTTATAACCCCACGGGGTCTGACTGCGATGCTATTCTTTCTCCCCATCCTCAAGAGGCATTATTCAGACAGCATGACATGAAGAGATGCCTGGTACTACAGAAGAGCAGTTTCCAATAAACAGATCATTGTGTTCAAACATAAAGAAGACTTCCCGTTACCAATTAGAAAGGCTGAATTCCACCTTTAGTTTGTGTCTCACAAAGTGTAAGATGTAGGAAGGAAAAGGACCATGGAGATGTAGAGTAGGCGGAAATAAGAAGAAAAAGAGATTAGTCAAAAATTTATTTTTTCTGTATCACATTTCTTTTTATTTTTTTTTTGAAAAAAGTTATATTAGATTTTCTGTTAGATGGGCATACATTAAAGTGATATGAACTAGTTGGGAGGAAAGGGTGCGATCTCAGGAGAAGAGTTGGGATTGTCCCACTCTGCAGCCATTTGCTTTCTCTTCCTTCACTGCTCTACCTGCTATCTCTTCTGATGTCACGTCCCTCGCTGCAGCTTTCAGGCCCTGCAGCCATTCTATATTTATTTTCCTAGCTCAAAATAATAGCATGTAAAAGTTACTCTTAAGAGCTCTTTATCAACCTTCCCCACACCCTTAATTATCTTGCCATCCTGTCCTCTCTATTCAAAACTGTGGCCTTCCAAAATTACCTGAGGATATGAAGGTGCCTTGTTATGCAACCAGGAGGCCAAAATAACTCAATGGAAGAAAAAATACATAGAGAAACAGCCTTGAAGAGTTTGAGGGCTGAGGCCACCTGCAGCGGATGTTCGCACCACTCAGGCCAGGGGCTGAGGAGCTGGCATGCTCCGTTCACCTTTGTGTGTGAGCCATAGCGAGGGGCTGTGCATAGGTTTGTATTATTTTTGAGTGATGGTGCTTCTCCCCAGGCTCGAGGAGGAAGCACAAGCAGCACCCAGCTCTCGCTTAAAGCATTCAGCTGTGCTGAAGGGAGCAGGGATATGTCAACACCACAGAGGGACAGCGTCCATCAGATATCAGAAAAGATGGAAATGCTTGAAAAGTAAAGCAGGTAGTGGACTTCATTAGGAATGATGCTACATCAGTAGAAATTATGCGAAGTTATATAAGATCACCTTGCTTCTGATGCTCATTATAATAAAATAACAGGTCTCAGTAGAATAATTGACCCCATGTGATGCAACAGAAATACCCAACTGGTGATAGCGCAGCTGCACACCTTAGTTAACTCCGTGCTGGCCTGGGTAAAAGTCCTGAACAATTACAGCTTTTGATATGTTTGTGAGGTCAGAACAGCAAATATCCCACTAAGATTAAAAAAAAAAGGAGAAACAGGTAACATGGTGGGTGGAAGCATCAGGGTTTTCTGTTGTTAGTGGAGGCTTCTAGGTAGCCTTGATTCCTATGCTTCAAGAACCACACAGGGTTGGTTTTTTTCAATTAGTATCAATACTTTTCTTTGTTTAGTCTCTTTTTACAATGACAAACTTGTTGTCTTTGTTACAGTCTGAACTAAATTAACGTTCATGGGCACATTTCTTGTGCCAGAAGATTGAATTACCATCTCCACCATGTTTCTCTTTTTTAGAAAAGAAAAAAAAAAAAGAAATCTTCTTGCTAATTCTACCTCTAGTTTGTCAATAACTTCTACTTTTTGTTTGAATTTATCAAAAACCCTGTGGAATGGAAAAGCTAGTAAGAACAATTTGAACAAGGTGGATACCAATTAAGTGCTACAACAACATTTACGTGCTGGGCCTTTTCAATAAAATACGTGCTCTGAATTTAGCGTGCCTGAAAACTTCAAAGCAATGATAAGCCTTTAACTAATAGTCACCCCTCTCTTTCTCTGGTGCCGTAGTAATTAACTACCCTCTTATTAACACTAAAATCAAAGTTATTTTTTTAAAACATGGATGATCGAATTTAAGCAAACTGTCTGTTTATTTTGGCAGGAAAAGAAGTTACCTGATTTTAAAGATGTAGAAAATCCAATACTGCTCACTTGAAAGCTTTTTTGTTGGGACATGGAATCAGACACATAGAAATTTTTGAATTTTGGGCTAGTTTACTAGGATTGACACAACTCATTGGTGCTATTGGAGACCCTAAAAACTAGTGAACATATGCTCATTTGGGCTAGCAGAGGTTTCCACTAGCTGGCAAGTATCTGTGCCTGCATTTCTGTTAAATTCCTGTTTTTTTGTTTGGGGTTCTTTGGGTTTTTTTAAATTATTTCAGAGTGGCAAAGCTGTCAAGCTGTCTGCAAAGGAAGGAAAAGATTCCTTGCACTTTCTGGTTAATACTCCTCCATATTATCAGTATACCTCTATGCATGTTTTATAAAGATTTTGGTGGGAAATCAGAAGAAGATTTTTAGAGATCAGAACATTGGAATCAGGGAACTGTCTTCCTATTAGAACAGAGTGGAAGAAAACCTCACTTAATTAGCCTAAGAGGGAGTTAGTTATGTATATCTAAGGTACCAAATGGCATAACTGTCTGAAACGGGGAGACTGGAACCAGTGCCCCAAGAGACCTTTATGGCTCATACACCCATATTCCTATGAGTAGAGGTTAAACAACTCTGGATTTTAGCAGTCCTGAAAGTAATGGTAAATCATCTGAAAAAAATGAAACTGCCATCTAAGGCAGGAAGGACGTCTTTATGTCTGAGGCTGGGGAAGAGGGATTCTGGATTTTGTTTGTCTCTGACCTTGGCGGTTCAGCATACTTTTCTCAGCATAAGTTCCATGTGTGCAAAATAAGTGATGATAGGAGTAGTACTTTATAACCTATGGCCCTGCAAGGACAAATCCATCAATGCTTGTCTGGCACTTTGATGCTTACGGTGATGAGAGCTATAAAAAGTGTACACATGGAGAAAATAATGCATTATCTACCCATGCAGAGGACAAACCCTAAAGTCCAGTTTTTTGAAAGGAGTTCAGATTAAAGTGCCTGTTTCAAGACTCAATGGCCTATTTTGATGATGGTCCATTTATTTTCTAAATGGATATTTGCAGATCTGGCTAATAATTTATGTCTTGTAAGAGCACAGGACAGCTCTGAACCTGAAAGAGTACACATTTCCTTACTACAAAAGTTAATTTACATTAGTAAGCTGGTTTTGCCTAAACATTGCAAACAGCAAAATGGGCACTTTGGTTCCTGTCAGTCACACTGTCCTTTTTAAAAAGATCCTGTTAAACTTCAGGTTAAGAAAATCTAACACGAAAAGCCTTAGAAGCGATTCCCTCAACATGCAGGGGTACATAATTGAAATACTAAGCTGGAGATGAGCCATGTTTCCAGCTCCAGTATGAAAGGGAGGCAGTTTGCGCCAATTCTGTCCTAGGGTTGTCTTCTGTCTAAGCAATACTAAACACCCGAGTCAGATCTCTTCCCACCTCTCACTTTTCATTAGGTAATTCGGGAAACTCTGTTTCTGTGCCAGGATGGAAACAGCTGCTTTGCTTTCTCCTGTTGTCATACACCAACACAGAGATGCTGTCGCTCCCCATAGACCACCTGCTGTTGTTCACATCATCTCCTTCAATCTATCTGGTCTTTACGGTTAGAGGTAGAAGTGATAGCTCAAGCCAATCTAAGAGCATGCCACCACCTGAAGGGAGAGATGCTGGACCTTCCTTCTGCTTTTTCCTGCCAGGCTGTGAGTTGACCCAGCTCCCCTGTCTGCACCCGAGCTGTTGCAGAGCAGGAGGTCTAAGCAAGCATCCAAGGGCAGGGAGGAAAGCGCAGGAAGGTGAGTGGAAACTCCTCCTTCCACAAGCAACGGGACTCCTGAAATGGCTCCAGACTCGAAATTTGTCTCAGGAGCTGCCCAGGAGTGCTGTGAATCAGAAAGGGCTGGGAGAACATGGAAGTGCTCTCAGCTTATTCCCCGTGTGTTGAGTTTCAAAGCTGTAAGGTGCTGGGTCGTGTGGGTGGGTGTGAGGTGGGCATGTGGGGGGTGATGCTGGGTGGGTGCCTGTAGCGGGTTCATGACATAAAGAAATGCAAAATTCTGTGGCAACATCCCAAACAGGAAATATTTGTAAGTATGTTCTCTGGAAAAGCAGGAAAATACTTTTCCAGAAAATGGTTAATCAAATTTCGTATGAAGTGCTGTTGTGTCAAATTCAGAGATTAAAATCAGTCATTAAGGAAAATACAGATTTTAGTCTGCTTTACATTCAATCTCTGATTCAGTTTAAATTCCAGACTCATGCCAAAAATAATGCAAAAATAGCCTCATTGCAAGGACATTGGGATTGCTATATACCTCAAAAAACAGCGTTTGTAAAATAACTCGGTGGAGATGCCATCTGATGCCTTTTTGATGCAGAGAAAATTTTGGTAGGCAATCTATGATGGAGTAGTTAATCAGTCTCACTGGTAGGATGAAGGCTGTGTGGAGGCTAACCTTTACTATTATGCTGAAATCAGTTAGTTTAAAACCTGTTTTCAGCAGTCTCTGCAGCAGCAGGGGACAAGTCCTCCCTGTCCAGCGCTGGCAGCCCAGCCATATGCAACATATGTTCAGCTGAGCCACTGGTGACACCCCCTGTCAGCATCTGGTAATTTTCCTAGCAGGGACAAGATTTACATGAAAGCTTTAACTCTGAAAGTTCTGAAGAGCCACAGAATATCATATAACATTCCAGAATAATTGTTTTAACCAAAGAGTCAGAGGTGCACCTTTATAACAAGCCAATTGCAGCTGACTGTAATATCAGCTTTATACTTCACTGTACCAGGCCAA
Source organism: Tauraco erythrolophus (assembly GCF_009769465.1). Classification (NCBI taxonomy): domain Eukaryota; kingdom Metazoa; phylum Chordata; class Aves; order Musophagiformes; family Musophagidae; genus Tauraco; species Tauraco erythrolophus. Next base: position 115,036,905 of record NC_141465.1, on the reverse strand, counting down.
GAGAAGATGCTTAATTTATCAGAAATCCTGCTGTCGTTCAGCTGATAAACAGCTCCCGTTCAGTGTTCAGCCCTCTGAGTCACAGATATTGCTGCCTGAGAAACATTGAAATAACACCCGTGCTGCTCCATGCACAATATTCTATGTTTTGATTTTCCAGCACTTAAGCAAAATACATCATACAAACACTTGGAAATTATTCAAAATTGACTATTACATTTTTCTTTGTTCTCAAGTCTAAGAAAGTCACCTCTCCTGTGAAGACAGGCTAAGAATGTTGGGGTTGTTCAGCCTGGAGAAGAAAAGGCTCCAGGGAGACCTTTGAGCAGCCTTCCAGTAGCTAAAGGGGCCTACAGGAAAGCTGGAGAGGGACTTTTTGCAAGGGTGTGTAGTGATAGGACAAGGGGCAATGGCTTTAAACTGAAAGCGGTTATGTTTCGATTAGATCTAAGGAAAAAAATTCTTCACTCAGAGGGTGGTGAGGCACTGGAACAGGTTGCCCAGAGAAGTTGTAGATACCCCATCCCTGGAAGTGTTCAAGGCCAGGCTGGATGAGGCTTTGAGCAACGTGATCTAGGGGAAAGTGTCCCTGCCTGTGGCAGGGGGGTTGGAATTAGATGATCTTTGAGGTCCCTTCCAACCCAAACCATTCTATGATTCTATGACTTAAGGTCCATTCCAACCCAAGCCTTTCTGTGATTCTATGAAAAGGGGGACAGAGGGAGTTCAGGCTCTCCAGAGAAAGAAATCTTTCCTAAGGTTTGCAATAAGACATAGCAACTTCTGATAAATCATTCAATATCCTAATGAGGCATATTCTCTTTTCTCACCAGTCTTACTTCTCTCACTGCTTCAGGCACCAAAGCTATAATACTGTTACTAGTAGAAACCAACTTGTAGTTTTTAGCCAAATCTCATTTTACTGGAACCTCTAAGCTTTTGAGAGCTTATTATTCCAGATTTAACCTGGTATTAAATGAGAGGAGAGTGAAATCCAGGCTTTGCAGCAAATATTAAACAGCTTTACTAACACATAGTAATGAAAGGGAATTAGCATACAACCAACCCCAGCCTCATTTCCCCTAAACCAGGAGCTGTTTTCCCAGGGTGGATATTCAGTACTTGTGACTACTTTCTGCTGCAATATTCTTACATGGGATCATGTGGCGTGTTCATCCTACAGTCAAAGTTTTGGAAAACACTTCATTGGCATCAGCAGTCTGGTTTTGTTCCCATAAACTTCTACGTATTTCCCCACTTCCTTTTATGGGTAAACAACTCAACTACTTAGAGTTGCTAGCTCAGCTTAAAGTTACCCAGAAACCTCCCTGATTTACTAAGGATTCCTGAAACCTCTGTTTTGTTTGGGTTTTTTGCTTATTCCCCAGAAAAGCACAGCATACATCTTGACGGCCATTACTCCGAGAAAACTGGCAGTCAGCAAGATGCTTAATCTGCAGTCCACTTACGTACCGATTTCACACCCCGATTTCAGTTAGAGTGCATCGCCAGTGGTCTTGCAAATGTTTTAGGTATATGATTCTCTGCTACTGCATGCTTAAAATCACACCGATCTCAAGAGAAAATCCACACGTAAATGTGGGTACAACTGGTAGTTAAATTGTGGGAGTAAGGGCAAAGGCCAACAGTGTGATTGCTTATTTTGAAAAGATACGGTTATTAACACACAGGTGTATTTGAATTAAAGTGAGATTCCTCCAACAGTCTGTAGAACAGAACTGTGCCTTAGTTTTTGGCCAACCTTAAGTGTAAGTCTGAAAGCAAAATTCACGTTTAGTTTTCAGTTCCTAATTACTGTTATTTGCAGGTGATACCAGGACCAAAATCAAAGAGCGTCTCCGTGTGTGCCTAGAGTAGCAGGGTGTTGAACAAGGAAGGCAGGGACTGCCTTTTTGGAAGCAGTTTTCCTTGCTTGTAGATGGAATTAAACCCCATTACTTAAAGGTTTCAGGTCCTGTCTTTTTCCTTGCAAACCACGGAAGATTATAGTCTTCATCTGCATGCAAAACAGCGAGAATAACTTTTCAGAAACAGTATGTTACACCACTTTTTCTGTGCCAAATACATCTGAATGTACAACACAGAACAATGCCATGCTCTTCTCCCGAAACAACCTTCAGAGGAAGAGTAATAATTAACACTGTAGTTTGCACAGGCTACACCACATCTGGGTCTCATTAAGAGACATTTGACCAATAAACATTTCTCCTGGCTTCCCGAAACACAAGCAATGGATCAGCTTAGTACCCTTCGGCAAAGCCTACCTTTCAAAATGCCCGACGTGCAGCAGAGGAGAGCGCTCCGGCCCGGTGCCACCAGTGACGGTGCACCGATGCAGGCATCGCCGACGCCTTGGCGCTGCGGCTGGGTGGGCTTCTGCCCAAGGGGCCTCCAGAAAGCTGGGGTAGCGCCAGGGAATCTGCCCCCCAATGCCACTGCCAGTGGGATCCCCTTGAAGCCGCGGCGCACAAAGCAGCCCGTTGTACGGTGCGTAAGCGCAGCGATGAATAATGCCCAAATGGCTTTGCTAGATGAACTGCACGGATTATCTGCAACTCTAAAAACCACATACACTTTAACAGAGGGGCAAAGCACACTGCGGCCAACACACGGAAGATTAAATATTAGTCTCAGTCATGGTTTTGCGCTTAACTGGAACTACAACAGCCATAATTGTAAAATGCAATTAATTACCACCATACATACCTAAACGTTTTTATCTTCCAGCAGCCATTAACTGCGAGATCTGTTGTTCTGGGTGAGATCTAATCTCAATGTATGAAAATCCATTGCACAAGATGTTGCCCAGTTACAGTATGAACCTTGTTCCAGAAAACCTGTTTGGTTTTTGAAAGAGCCTGTTGTTGCCCAGATTCAGGGCTCAGTCCTGCGAGGTGCTGAGCACCCTGTAAGCCCTTAAACACCACTGAGAGGGAAAGGGACTCAGCAGGATCCAGAAGCAGTCAGTACCTTGCAGGATTGAGTCTCAAGTTAATATGTAACAAACGGCTGCATAGTGGTCTGTGAAATCAGCAAGTTAAACATACACTTAAAATAACTGTAACAGCAGAGAAGCGAGCATATTTACAGCAGTGTTTCATTAAAATCCTTGTGCTGAATGATCTCATATGCAGCATTCCTACATATTTACCATATGAAAGCGTGGCGAAAGTAAAATTATGCCGTCAAGACAGAAATAAACTAAAGTTGCAACCAAAGACTTCTAGTTAAATATTGTGCAAAGTGTGAGCTGGTTATTATCAGCTGGAATCTACCCTGAGCAAGCTGCACCTGACAGCGTGGACAAAATGGATGTCCCAGAATGGCACACGCTAAGTACACATCTGCAAAAATTAAAATAACAACGAACCGCAAAACTTTACCACCCAGCTCTACTATTTGCAGGTGTGAGCAGCAGAGCCAAATGCCAAAATCATACCTGGTCATACCTGGTCATTTACTGTAACAAATGAAAGAGACAGAAATCAAAGATTTAATTATGTCTTTGAGAGCTGCAAAGCTGCACAGGAAGGTAACCGGGTGTGCAGAAGGCACTGCAGGTGCAGAGCTGAGTTATCCCAGCGGCAGAACAACACCGCGTGGAAAACCAGATGCACCCCTGCCAGAAAGATGGGACCTGCGCTTCCTGGCTTTTGCTGCCTGGTACATGGGGGGAGAAACTGCACTCTCCTGGAGACCCGCATTTATCCTCAGAGCCTGGCATCACATGCGAAAATGTAGAACGCCCCTGGCTTTGTGCTCTCCAGTCAGAAGGATTTGCACAGCTCCCTCCTATGTACCCCTTCCTATTCAGAAGACAAAATAATAAATAACAGAAGAATGTGATTTGATCTTCTCTTTTCTTCCTCAGAAGAAAGAGCAAGTTCCAGCTGTTTTTTCTGACTTAGAGTAGCAGGACATGGAGAATAACTGCAATCCTGAATGCAAGAGAACATGAATTCAAAGAGAAACTAATTTGTCTTATGTTTCTTGGAGTTATTCTGTGAATAATCACAAGGAGCATTTTTAGGGGCAATGTTACATTTGTTTCTTAAAAGTAGCAATGCCAACAGATTTACTTAATAATAGATTTACATACCAAGATAATTTTCAAAACTTAATTAATAATTTATAATAAAGTATGAGGCTTCATATATGTCTTATGCAATAATTTGCAAATCAGATGTGATTGAATTCCCAGTTATTAGTTACATTCATTTTAGCCAAAAGCTCTGCTGGAATCTCAGTACCAAGAACATTAACTACATGAGACTATAAAGACAGAACTACAACTCCACAATTTTTGACTTAAGCTTGTAGACCTCAGCGAAAAGAAGTCAAGCTCCTTGCTGCTGTACTTTTCTCATGCAAGGCTGGGCTTTTACCATTTTAAGCCTTCTGAGTCAGATACAAAGTTAAGTCCACTGAAGTTAAGGGGACTTTCTTCTGCTTCTATCAAGCTCTGAGTAAAGCTTATCACAAAGGCTAAGTCTGAAACTGAACAAATGTCCAAGTGAGCGGAGTCTAGCAGCGTTACATGTTGTATGCGAGTACCTGCTATTCTGGGAATAGCAGAGGTATTGGTTGGGTTGAGGTTGGGAGACACCTCTGGAGATCATCTAGTCTAAGCCCTCTGCTCAAAGCAGAGTCAGCTGGACCAGGGTGGTCCTCTCCATGGCCTGCAGTGTGGATACCTGCTCCACCAGGGTCTCTCCATGGGCTGCAGGGGAACGTCTGCTCTGGCACCTGGAGCACCACTTCCCCCTCCTGCTTTTCTGATGGGGGCTGTTTCTCACACTTTTTTCCTCACTCCTCATTGTTTTTGCAGCGTTTTGTCCCTTTCTTAAACACATTTTCCCAGGGGCACCACCAGCTTCCCTGGCGGGCTCAGCTGTGTCCTGCGGTGGGTCCATTGTGGAGCTGAATGGAACTGCGTATATCTGGTATGGGGCAGCCCCAGCCTCTCCTCACACAGGCCATGCTGCAGCTCCCCACTGCCAAAACCCTTCCTTGTAAACCTGATACACACTTGGATACTTCCATTTGATATTGAAGTTCTGCTAGGAGCTCCTTGTTCATCCAGACAGGCCTCCTGCCATCTTTGCTTAATTTTCTGCTTATTGGACCATTCTTGACCTTGGAGGAAGAGGTTATTATTAAAAGTTAACGAGCTTTCTTCCCTCCAGGATGTTCTCCCATGAGATTCTTCCAAGTAGATTCCCAAAGAGGTCAAAGTCTGCTCCCTTGAAGTCCAAGGCTGTGATCCTGCTATTTGTCCTGTTTCTTTCTCTCAGGATCTTGTACTCCATCACTATTGGTCACTGCAGCCAAAGCTGCTGCCAGCCTTCACATCCTCAACCAGATCTATCTTGTATGTAAAGTGTAAGAAGGTCCCTCAGAGTGCCTTTCCTAGTCGGCTTCTTATTCACCAGTGTTAGGAAGTTATCTTAAATGCACTCCAGAAACCTTGTGGATTGCTTGTCCCTGCGGTGTTGTCCCTCTGGCAGATATGAGAATGATTTGAGTTCCTCATGACAACCAGGATTTCAATCATGTGATGGTTTACCATCTGGTAAAATTTGTGGTGGCTGCAGAATTTCTGTCCTTGATTGCTACTACTTGGAAATCTGTTACATTTTCAGAGGACCAGTCACCCTCTAGAAACTACTATTACTTTTTACAATCACTGCCAGCAGTCTCATCCAAAGCAAAAAAGGCTTAAGAAGGCTTGGACACTAAACACACTGCTAAAACTAATACGTTCATACTGGTGATCTGAGTTTAGGTATGTTAATACAACAATGCAAGGAATGTTTCCCATACTGTGTATGTTCTGCAAATAAAAGAGTTTGCTTTCAGGGATGTTCATCCACTATTTTTCATTAGCTTAAAATGAAACTGAAAATACGGAAAAATAGAATAACAGTTCACTCTCCATCAGTTCAAGCCAAATCTTTTATTATAGTCAGAACACAGAAAAATGACAAAGAAAGAAAGTGAAAAAAAAAAAGAGGGGAAAAGTAGGCAAGTCTGCATGTTATTGTATTAATTACATTAAGGCATCTCAATCTTAGCAACCCCACACAATACACAGCAGGCCCTGTAAGCAGGGCAATGCCCCTGCAAATATTTAGGTTAGCAATTGCAAAGTAATCCAGGCACAGCACCATTCATAAGACCAATTCATCACCAGGTCATACAAGGCAATTAGGCCTGGACACTAGATGCAGAGGCGAGCAGATTAACAGCCGCCACCTAAAAAGATGTTTTAAGTGATCCTGGTTTATTTTTAACAATATTTTAAAGCCCTTGAGAGGATTAATTCCTCAGCCCAAGAGCCAAGTACCTTGTTGCTGCTAAGGTAAACCGATGTACTAATTGAGTCCTCGGCACAGGAATATTCTCTGTAGGACTTGGGAACGATACTGCTTTAATACTGCTATTGTCAGTACGCAAAACCCACCACCGTCCTTTGCCCTGAAAGTCTGATTTCTTTGCAACAAGATGAAAAAGTTCCTACGATTTTCTCTCTCCCTCTTTCTCTTTCTCATGCCGTCATAGAGAAAACGAGCAACAGATTGCATCCATAAAAGCAAAACCTGTTTATGTGTATTCTTACAATAATAAGAGCCTGTTTCCCAAAGAAGGCTGTAAAACCTTCATCAAGGACATTATCTCTTCAGTGCTACCAGTGGTGAGTAAGGGAGTTTCTAACACTGACGTTAAAGTGCAGCTGATAAAATACAAGAAATATGTCTGTTTTAAAAGATACCACGAGATGTCAATATTTAAAACAAAACCAGGTACACTGGAAATAAACAGTGAAAGATCCAGGACAAGATTTTGAGACAGATTTCTCTCGTTCTCCAGAGAAAGTTGTTAGGTAGGACCTGCCACATAAGATTGGACCAAAAAGCCATTTAACCAACTCTCTTGTCTCCAAGTGGCTTAAGCAGAAACAAGAAACGAGACAAATGTAGAAAAATTTTCCCTCTATTTTACTTTCCCATCTTCTTGCAATCTGAAGTTTAGAGTTTTTCTAAATCAGAGGCTGCATGCAGAATATACTATTTTCTAGTTTTGTTGGGGCACTTTTCTGTGAATTTTCTTGCTACCTTTCTATTTTCACTAATTCTTTGACTTCCACATCCCCGTATTTCACTGAATTCCCATAATTAATTGGTACCCTGGGCAAAATGTATTCCCTTTTGTTTGATTTTAATCTCCTGCCTAGGTGATGCTGTGTCCTGCTGGAGGGTGCTGATTGCTGACTACCTCCAGTCCTGCAGACATGGGTGTTGAAAGAGGTGAAGTAAGAAACAGGAAGGATGGGTTTCCAGGAGAGAACGAGAAAGAGGAGAGCAATTGGCAAGAGGACGTATAGGCAGATATGCAAGTTAAGTTTCTGGACTATTGCCCAAATATTTAAATGATGGTCACGCTTGCTTCTTGTACCATTAGGAGGGGATTCCTAGTTTTTAACAATCTCAATGACTGTAATACATAAATGATAAATAAATAATTCATTCCTTAAAAGCATGCTGTTCTTGGTCTTTTTTTTCCTAGCTTCTCCACATGCTACTCATATTTTATGTTGTCATTCAGGTTTTAAGTAACATACTTAACTCACTCAACTGTTTCTGCATGCTATTGGTGAATGCCACCAGTTCCTCAAAATCCATTGTTCCTCTCTCAGCAGCCAGTGCACCAGGAAGTGTCAGGTTCCATGCCAACTTTTTCTCTAGCATGTTACACAAGTGTGTAACAGCGAGGTATTTAGCCAGCTTGGATGTTTTCTTCCTGTAGAGCTAAGCTGTTCCATCAGTAACATAAAAATATTTTAACAAAACAGCAACAAACCACCCAGCGTGCCAAGGAGCCACAGAGCCCTTGGTTCATTGTTGGGAGGTTACTTTTAATTACAAGGTCCTGATTAACACACTGGAACAAGGCAATAGCTTATTTCAAACAGTTCCAAATCATTGTACTTAAAAATGCTGACCCTTGTCATAAACAAGGACAACAAGTGATGAAGAAAAAAAGAAAATTGTTTCAGCTCTGAGTGAATTTGAAGTCCTATGACAGGACTTCACAGAAACCCAGTAATCTATAAAAGCCATCTTTCGAGCATCAGTTTCGGAGTTTCATAAACAGCCAAACTCTTCCTATTAGTCATCCAATTCCCAAATGGATGGTATCAGTCAGGACCTTATTTTTAAACAAGGTTTCTCTACAAGATTTGTCTTGAAAACTTTTGCATTGATTTTATTTTTCTAGTTGGTGCAAGCTAACATAGGAGCAGCAGCATGATCATCATCGTCATCATCATCATCATCATCACTATTATTATTGTTGTTGCTATTATTATTATTATTATTATTATTATTATTATTATTATTATTACTACTACTACTACTACTACTACTACTATTATCTGGTTTATTTAGTCTGTTAACTGACTGAACCATTTTACTCCTGCGGTTTGCCCAGAGACAGTGTTATCTACTTCTTAGAAAAAACATTCTGGTTGTAATTCAGTGTCTGAAACAGTATTCATGCAGGAACAGATCCTGGCTTCATTTGAAGCTCTTAGCTTCAGTTCTTCCATATGCAAGTAGAACATGAAATTACTATAATTAAGAGCTAGTTGAAAATACAAGACAATAAGGAAGTACACTCCTCATCATGGAAATGCTAAGCATGATAAAAATGAATACAGGAGCTTTTGTAGAGAAGTTTCCTTCATTAGAAAGAAGGAAACATCTGACGAAATATGTGGGTGAAGCTCAACAGCTGCTGCAGTGTACCTGTGCTGCCTCAAGTCGGTAGTTGGGTGAGCTGTTGAATATCTGAACTTTGAACTTTACAACAGACTCATATTTTCTACTGCCTCACATGCATAAAAGCCTTCTTTATTTTCTCATCCTAGGAAGTGGAGGACATATGAAAGAGAAGAGCTTCAGAATATGTCAGCAGTGCTGGGAAGTTTAATCTAGAGAAGATAGAATACAAGTAAAATAGAAATCACTGAGATGATTAATTTAAGAAAATCTCTACTCCGTAATTTAATCAGGAAAACAAATGAAGAAAGCTGACCAAGATGAAGAATGAATAACTTACTTATTAAATGTAACAGGATGCAGCTGATGCCTAGTAGGCAAATCAAGGTCACTTTTAGCTGGAGTTCAATGGCCCAGTCCAATAGGATGGTTTGAGTGAATGAAAGTAATGAGTTGGCTTTATAGGAGACAGCTGGTTCTTGCACACTGAATTAAATCTTACTTGATGCTACTTCTGCACATAGCAGTGGGAAAATTAGCCTTCAAAAGGCAATTCTGTTTGCCAGGAGCATACAGAACGTGAGCCCTGTGTAGAAGCAAAGCCAGGTTACAGTGTAGTTCAACTGTTCTTGAGGTTTTTTAACATAATTAATTGAATTCAGTATGTTTTCAGGGAGCATAAAGCATTTGCATAACACAAAGATATATGAAAAAATACAGAAATGCCAAAGATGACTGTCTTCTTTGAAAAATCCAGAATGAGATCAAAGAGTCTTGCCTTGAAGTCAGCGGCATTGATCCCACAGACTCCATTACGACCACAGGTCAGACACTTTCCAACTGACTCTCAGGTATGGAGGAAAGATGTAACACAGAGACAGACATTCAGACACAAGTGATGCTGTCTGAGTGTTAATCTCTCACCTTCTCCTGCTCAGAGCCAACAGGCAGCTTGGAGGTAACTGCAGGGACTGAATTTGCCCTTCTCTGTGGTTCTTGTGTGCTGAGTACCCCTCATCTCTTCATCTGACCTCAGACTCAATTACTTCAAAAAATTATACTAGAAAAGCTATGCAGATCTGTCAGAAAGCGTAAGATAAGCAGGTGACACTAAACATGTTTGGCAAAATATATGAAGCAAATGTATTTGTGATGAAATTTCATTGATTTACCAGTTTCTATAAAGACTATTAGAACATAAATTTATAGATGTTCTGTAGAACATAGATTTATATTTGGAAGAAACTGGGGATAAAGACCAACCTCTTGCAAGATCAATGCCACAATATACCAAATATCTTTCAAGCATATGAATGAATTTGTGCATTCTCACTGTTCAATTCACTTTCTACTTCTCAAGTGCAAATTTCTGTGCATGCTTATGAGAGTGGCATAGTCTCCACTTCTCTGGTGGCTTCTTTAATGCCGTGCAAAAAATGGTTCTCTGTTTAATGATACTTTGACATGAATGTGTCTCCAAGGGAAGGAAAAAATACTTTGTTTAATCTGTTTTTTATTAGTAACTCTTTGCATTCTGGGTCTAATTTAACTAATGACCTAATCATTATTTCTCTGTAAATAATAATTATTTCTCTGTAAATCATAGAGAACATTAAACACACTGTGTCAGTGCCTTGATAAAGCAGGTTTGAGAACTTGAAAATGTGGCAATACCTTCCGGAAGAGGATAAAAGCTCATCTGTTCTCTGTCATATCACTTGTGATTTTTGAACAGTGTCCATTTGCAGCCTATCCATTTAGCTCTCAATAATAATGTCCTTTCCCTTCCTGGGATTTCATTGCCCTCTGCAACTTTTCATTTATCTTGCCAAACTTGGCCTTCACATATCCCACTCTGCTAGAAAGCTATCTCTTGCTGCTGTCCTCATAACGGTGCAGCGTGGTCTGCAAAGAAAACAAAACATACTTCGGATTCCCACTTAAAGTAGATTGATGGAAATACTTTCCATTGCCTTCAAACATAGGACTATTAGACTCAATGACTAATAAACCTGAGCTTGTCAGTACAGACGTGTCTCCATTTATAGTCACCCTACTTAGACTCAAAATATTCTCATAAAACATATTCCAAATTTATTCCGATTTGAAATCAAAGGTTGCTATGGAACCTGTAGTGAGAGCAATACTGAGAAACTTTACTGGTTCAAAGATTAAGTGTCCTGAACAGAGATCTTAGACAAAGCTGAATTTTCAGAAACTATTTAGTGTTTTTCATTAGCAAGAGGTGTAACATTCTTCGTCTCTTCCAGTTTCCCACCAGGGAGACAAAGAAGGGAAAGACACAGGGGAATTTTAAATGAGGTAACATCTCAGATATATAATTCTTTCTAATGATGTAGGTGTTTTCCTTGTTAATTTGGCACCATGTGCCAGCAGTGTAAGTACATACAGATTTAAAAGACTATGTTTGTTCAACAGACTGGCTGTTGAAATTCACATTCCAATATCGCTTGGAGCTGGCTTAATATTGTGTGACAAGTAACTCTTCTTATCACAGTAATGCATATTATTATCTGTAAGCATGGCTTCGTGTTATGACAAGTTGGGGAGCAAAAGTAAGCCATGTTTTGTGTTCCTACTGAACCACTGTTGTATTTGACTGATATGAATTGGGAGTTCAGTCCCATAAAATATTTTCCTTCTCTTTAAAATAATCCAGTTAATACAAGTGAAACAATTCCTCCAGGACCACATACATACATACATACATACATACAGTTTTGAGAACAACACTGAAACCAAATTCTCGAAAGACCAAATAAAACAAAGGATCGTCTCTCTCCCAGAACATAATATGAACCAAAATGAGGCGTTTCTCGTGCATTAGCAAGGATGATTAATGAGTGTTTCAAATATAGATTGATACCATGTGACTGAAGAATAGAAAATGTGATGCCTATATTTAAAAAAGAGGGAGAGGGTTGCCTGGGCAATGAACTGACTCTTCAGACTAACTCTGAACTTGATAAGATTTTACAGTTAAATGTGAAGGCAAGATTGGCTGAGAGAAAGCTGGGGAGCTTTGCCTCAAGTGAGGAGGAATCACATGCCATAAAGAAATAGATGACAGGAGACAGGAGAAGTAGCTGTGCACAGTGAGAAGAAGGTAATGCAATTTCAGGGATCAACCAGGAATCCAGGAGGAGGGAAAAATGATGTGACAATCTTTGTAAATGTAGAAGGAAGAGCAGACACCATTGAGGCCTGAGGAGATCGCTCACTGCACGTATAATTATACAGCCCTTTGCCTCTGCAGGGGCATTGGGCTGCCGTCCCCTGAGTGATGGGGACCCCTTCTCCTTGTTTCATAGTTTAAGAGCTCTGTTCTTTAAGGAGCTACAGACCAGGAGTCAGTGACAGAAAGCACAGTTATTGTAGAGTAACATTTTTTTAATAGAGAAAAAAGCATCATAGAGATAATAAATTCTGAGTCACAGACAGTTGACCTCCCCGCTTCTGCCTGATATGGCCTATTCCTACTGGGAGGAACTCAGCATCCTTCACTGTTTTTTTTTCTCTGTGGACTTTTTTCCCTAGGTAATACCTAGTCATTCACCACCAGATACCTTTTCTCCAGAGAAAGACTTTTAATTGTCCTCTGCAATGTAGCTTCTCAGCCTGGCATTTTCTTCTGAGATGAGATCCACAAAGCTAACAGATTTCTTTCTGGTTCTTTTTTTTTTTTTTTAGTGTTTTTTTCTTTGGGAGAGGGGAGCCAAAATTGTTGAGGTTTTTCTTCTCATGGATTCTTTTACGGATGGTCATTATGGCTCAGCTGATAGCCCAAAGAATCCATTTGGCCTGTCTTTTCCCTCAAAGTTCATTGGCAAAGGTTGCAAATACACCCCAAAAGCCAAAAAATCTTCTGCTGTACCAGCCTTTGCCTTGCCTAGCACAGAGCTGTTCAACTGGGCAGTCTTAATGCCCTGAGATCTATAGTCACTCCCCTCCTCACATGCATAGGGCTTAACACGTAGGAGCTATTAAAACTCTGCCTTTGGGCAATTCGTATAAAGAAGACTTGCAACCAACATACCATAATACCCTTCACATTCTCATTACCTACCTAGGAGATCTACCTGGTGTTCATCAGTAAAATCACATATATGTGTTTGCACTTGTGTATATGTAATTATCCATCACAGCATTCTTAGATTATTACAGTGTAAGGCTTAAATATGCACGACTCAGCCAGGTTCACTCCTTGACTCCATGCTTGTCTCAGTATTTTGCAATTCGACAGTATTCTAGGAGAGAACTATCATTCAACTTTCTGCAGGGAAAAAAAAAAAAAAGTGGTGCCAGCTGCTAAAGCTCTACACAGAGTGATAAACTGGTCACGCCTAGAATTAAAATAGCTGAATCAGCAAATTTGAACTAATTATTTTTCTTTTTGCCTCACTTTACTAATTGATCAATTATGCCATTTATTTTGCTTATATCTAAATCAGACTGAGAAGTCTGAAAATAACATTTTAATGGTTCAGGTTGAGCAATTTCAACCACTAGTTTTACATGATGGGGATTTACATAGTCTTGGCTAAGCTTTGAACATATTGCCTTATAAAACTGGAGGCCTCTCTATGAGCAGATTATTTGGCTGCTGCCCAACAGTACAAAGTACACGCTAATTTCCCTAAAGATTAGGTTGTTTCTGCAAGTTGCAGAAAAGGGTCTTGAGCCTGCCCCTGCTAAATTGATTCATTCCGCAACTGCCATTCAAAAGCTGTCCATGCTCCACGGAGCATATGAAGATATTTGCTGCTGCCCTATACTGCCACAGGAGTTCACCCACAGCTGTAATTCTCATCTAGTTGAGAAGCTTGTTAAAATCCTCTAATTAAAAACCTCTATGACCTTATTCAAGTTGTCTCGCAGACCTTGACCTTTTCCCCTCAGCTGGGACACATATAGGTGTGACAATCTTCTGTATCACAGAAGATAGGAAAAGTTTACAGTACCTGTCTCCTAGAGACTTCATCTTCCTACAAATACTTATGTCTTTGATGTTTATTTTTCCTTTGAATAGACTACAGTGACACTATTTCATGAAATATAAATCTTATAGATCACTTGTCTGCTTCTCTGCAATTGCATCACTGCTACTGTCTTCCAAAATCAAAGTAGAAATACCAGTATTTGGAATCATTTATTGAACAGAGAACAGACAAAAACAATGCATCCTCATTTGCTTACAATAAATATTTTAAAAGACATGCAAAATATAAATATTTCTGATGTAGTCACATTAAATGGTTCTAATAAGCACAAATAATTTCCCTTTATTCCCTTCCCTTTAAGAATTACATCAGAAAATATTCATCCAACTCATTAAGAGGCACCAACTTTTTATCTGAACAACAGACTTAGTTTATCAAAACTGTTTCATAAACTCTTGGAAATGAGTTCTCATGTCCTTCTAGGGCTCTGAAAATGGAATATGCATAGAGAGTAGCATCAAGGACTGGCAAATCATACTGTTTCTTCTGTGTTGGAATCTAAACGAGTTATATTTAGACGAGAAAAAATGCACAAGGAACAGGGACTGCTAACAGATAGAGTAAATTGATGATGTTCTTTTCAAACCTCATAGGACAACATGTTAATGTTTTTATGAGAGGAGAAACAAAATCATTTAATTAAATACGAGATTCTGCAACAAGATTTGTGGCCCCTCTGAGAACAGGACTCAATGCTTCTATCAGGAAGGGTACTGCAAACTGGAAGAATGGTGACAAGTCCCAGTCGGTCGCTCATGACTTTGGCATGTTTGATTGCTCTTCATTGGTTTGAGATTTGCTTGCTGATTGTACTAATCCACTGAAAGGCAAAAGGCTTTGGAAGAGGTTTACAAAGGCTACAAGGAAATCTTGGTATCCGGCTCACCCTGAGAAGCTGACTGCTGATACACTCTGTCTTCAGAAGTTATGCTCAGTATGCTTCACCCATGGGCATGAAAGAGGAGGACAAGGAAACACTAACATGGTTTATTAGCCCTACCTGCTCAAATAGCACATTTTTCCATCCAGAAATGTAGTCCAATTGGAAAGGGAGGATTCTGACCGTTTGCCAAGAATTTCTAGATGATAAGTGGCTAAGCCCACCAGGGGCTACAATGAGCCAAGGAGCCCCTCGGGCATGCTGCTGCCCTGCCTGTGCACGTCCTGCACATGGGATGTGGTGTGCTATGGACACACAGCAAGTCCCGGGTTTTAGGGAGCATAGCACGAGACAAAATCCCTCTCCATGGGCAGGATCCTATGGCTCTCCTGCACCTTCCCAGGATTCCTGCATCTCCAAGCAGGAAATTAGATCCAAGTGTGACAAGTGCCCACACCACACAGTGCAACCATAGTTTTATGACTGTCATCTTTCCAGTTAGGTCTGGTTGTCTCCATCACTGATCTGGGTTCTAACACTGGTCTACAGGTCAGTGTCAAAAAATGCCACCTTTAGTTACGTGCGCTACACAGACATGTTCCTGCTTCTGTGAGATGACAGCATGATGTTTTGTAATTACATATCAGTCAATGAATTAAAATAAAGTTGTACCCCTATGGGAAGATCAGTACCTTCATCTCTTCATCTTTTTAAAAGCTAGCTCTGAGAAGACCATTGTCAAATTCCGATCATGGCTACGCATGAACTGCTCTCACTTGTGATCTCTGAGTTATCTCAATTTCATGTCAGACACCCTACCTTCAGGTTTGTCTGCCTTCCTCAGGTTTGACATCAGAAGAGTCTAGTCTACATATCAGAAGAGAAGGGTGTAACTTCATTCTCCATGGAAGGAAGGCAAAGGCCTATCTGTGGCTTTCTGACAAGTGAAGATCATGATAATCCCATTTCAAAAAAAGAAGCAAATAAAAGGTAGATTTGGTCCATATAGGTCATGTTAAGGCCTTTTTTTCAATAACACTTTGTTTCTTTGAATCAGAGAGAGAATTTTGGCTCTTGAGGCTAGTTTGGAGTCTACCCATGGGGTTTTACAGAACTGATCCTGAGTAGTTTCAAAATCATTCCCAAATGTAGCAAGGTCTAAGAGTCTAAGGACTTAAGAGATTAATTTGTATACTCAATTCACTTCTGCTTCATCCTAGATTCACAAATTGTCACATCCATGTTCAGAGTAGGACATCTGGTGCAGTGGCTGCAAATACCTGTTGAATAGTGACGTGGTCTCTCTAATCCCTTAAGAAAATCTAAAACGATTTGCAACTGAAAATGACCATTCCTACGGTGTTTTTAACCAGATTTGATTAAACACAGAACCAGAGTCTTCATCCATGAATGACACCAGTGGCAGCAATTCTTAATCAACAACTTTATGTGATACTTCTTCTTCTAGGCTATGGCAGGGCATATCCAGTACAAACAAGGAACAGAAATGCTGTTCCAAGCCAAGCAGGGCCAGGCCAGTCTCTTAGGAAACCGCGCGTGTGAGTACAGTGCAAAGTGTAGCTGGAAAGAGACATTTGAGGGTCAAAGCACATGAGGCTCAGATAACATTGCCCATTTGACCACCTCATAGGAAGACAGGCTGTTTGCAGCACACAGATGCAACAGAGCTTGGATTCAGTCGAGCCCATACACCTATATGGTGCCCCACAGTGTGTCACCACAACACCCCCGTTGTGACATGGGACATTCTTGTTGCAGAAGGGGAAGAATCTAATCATGACAGCATGTATCCAAGAATGGCTCAGCCCCAAAGTGAATAACAGTGCATATTGTGTCTAGCAGTAAGGTTTGTTTTAGGACAATTCCAGCAGAATCAAAGAACATGATCCTGGAGCTCTTATTGGTGAGATTAGCTGCGGTGAGGTAGAGCGGAAGCCCACTGAGATGAATGGGAATTCAGTGGACTTTGGATGAGCTCCCGTACAAGTAAAAGGCTGCAGAAATGAGACTCAATGCAGACCACTGGCCTTTGCCTGTAAGGAAAGTTACTCAGGGTCATTTGCTACTAATACAGTTGTAGTGACACACCACACTCTGGACATCTTTGCAGAGCTGCAGGTTTCCATGTGATGAATTAGGGGCCTGAACGCAGACACTCAGCTGGGGGTGGAAGCGGCTGGAGGGACTGATGGCCCTGGCACACCACATGGAGTGCGAGCTGCACTTTAGGCTCTCATGCACTCCCTCCAAGCCCCTTGCAAATCCCTGCTTGATTTGAAGAGTGTAATAAGTTTTCACATGTATACATACCCCTACACAATACAAATTATTCTAATTTTAGGATTTAGCTTTATAACCATTTTGAATTAGCTAGTAATTAGCTTAATTAGTTCATCAATCACACCTCAAGATCTGAGTTCATGGGCACACAGCTGTCGAAAAGCTCCAATAAGAAATGTCAATGGGAAGGGTAAAAAAGCAACACTCCTTCTGTCAGGCTTTGTACAGGCAGAGGAACCACTGGCCACGGCTACAGCTGCTTGGGTGGAGGAAATGCACTTGGAGCTCTGCACAAATCCTGCATACCCTGCCCTGGAGCAAAGATACCACCCCAGGCTGCTCTTTTCCCTTCATATGACATCACTGTGGAGCCTGAGACATTCCTTGGGAAACTTGTTGTGACAGAGTGCTCGCAGGAAAGGGAAGGGTTGGGAGGAACAATGGTCCCCAAAGTGGCAGCAGTGAGGAGGGGTGGCACAGGCTGGTGAGTATGAGCCCATAGAAAAGCAGCAGTGGGATGTGGGTAGGAGAGCAGGAGGGTACCAGGCTGGCTAAGATGTGAGCGCGATGCGGAAGCACCACCACACCAGAAGATCTTGAGGAGAGCAAGGGGGTGGGAGAAGAGAGCTGCAAAGAGAGCAGGGGGCCCTTCGGGTGGTGATGGAGAGCTGAGAGGGAGCCAGCAAGAGGAGCCGTGTGTTCCCACGGGATTCCTCTTTCCTGGGCACTAGGGAAAACTTAGGGAAATAAGCATAATAAACAAAGAAGCAAAGAGCTAAAATAACATGGAAAAGGTGGGTAGAAGGAAGAAAAACCCACTGAAACAGTTTTCATAGTTTTTCACAGGTTTTTGCTTTATTTTGTTTTTCTGTGTATAAAGAGAGTAAATAAAACCAAAGCCGCCCCAGACACTTTAAGCTCAGAGGAGGAGCCTGCAATTATGCAGCTCACCTGAGGTCTCTTTGGCCTCGGCAGCACTGCGAGTGTTTTATTTTCATGTTTTCTTTTCACATAGATAAACCTTTCATGAACAGTTTCTCCAATGCATTAAGCATAAACAAGCTTTCCTTTTGCATAGGTAAGTATTTCTTCCTACCCCTGTGATTTCCTTTCCTAAACCAAATATTATTATGTGTGGAACCACCAAAAGAAAACAAGTCTGAGGCTTCCCTTGAATTATTGCATTTCCCAGGACTTCTCCCGCAGTGTCTGGAGCCAGAGTCCCCTGCCACACGTTTAATTTTGTGGAGTCTTTCCATTTTATGACTCTTGGAGCAACTGGTCGTATTTATTGATCTTTCCACACAGCTGTTCTTTTCCTGCAGGAGCACTGAGATGGATTTTGTGTGGCCTGATACATGAGGCCCTGGCTGTCTCTGTTAAAATGAGTTTGTTGATGCCAATAACAGGAGTTGAGGAGGCAGCAGCTTTTTAAGACTTAGAGTTTGTGGGTGTAAAGGAAGCAGAAAATGCTACACACTGGCTTCACTTTCACTGTAAAAAAATGTGCTGTGTGATGAATTCCAAAATCCCGTGAGCAAACTAGCCCAAACAAGACTTATTGTGATACATCAGGATGGAACGGAGGAATTGCCAGAGACCTGTGCTGGAAAAGGAGGGGTAAGACGTGGGCAGCTGAGCAGGAGAAGGGCGGTGGAGCATCCGCACAGAACAACTCCAGCTACACACAGGCAGCTCCCAGCACATCACCTCATGTCCCAGACAGCACTGAATTCCCCTCAGCAACTTCTACCATTCCTGATTTGCCAGATCAGATATGATCAGGAATGACCTCATATAGACACAAGACGTATCTCATACAAGAACAGAAAAAACAAGTGCTCATGACCCCAAAATAACCCCAAACTGGGGACAGCACCGCTCGACCATGGCTTACATTTTCAGTTTTCCGGGGGCTGTAGTCACATGGGACTCCAGAGCTGAACACCCCTGGATTTGGGAGGGTGGGTGTTCCTGCCCGCAGAGCCACCTCTCTGGCCATGGTGCCATACAAGCCGCAGCCACCCCTGGGACACAGCAGCAGCGGTCGCACAGGCACACTTGGAGGCTTGTGGGTGTACCAGGACCAGGATGCTGGTGAGCACCGGTAACTTAGGGAGCATCGGGGAAAACAGCAGAAAAGTAAACTTGTTAGGGAAAATATCGGTCTTACCTCTCTGCTGACTCCTCAGAAAGCACAGCAGATGCTGGCTTGTACGAATCTTTCCCAAAACACAGATAAGGATCTCAGCTCAGCACAAAGAAAAGCAGGGCTGCTCTCCTTCTCCCTCAAAACGCCCCAAGCCCCCTCCGAGGAGCCCAGGTTTCCCTCCGTGAGGAGCCCCAGCCCTCCACGGCTCCTCCGAGCGCTTGGGGGGTCTCCAAAGGAGCCGCTGCACCCCGGAGCCGTTCCCGTGCTTCCCCTGTGCTCAGGGGGAGGAACAGCTGGAAGAGTGTCAGCACAACACGCTCCATAAATTTTCCCTCAGCCTTCTGCAGACGTAGGTCCTTGAGAAAAATGCCTAAATCCCGTCGTTTGTTGACATAGTAACCACGTTTGAGTTTTTGCCCTCCTTAGAAGCTATCTGCATAAAACAATTCATTATGAGAAAGATTTATCCCGCCTGCAGCGGGCCGGTTTATGTGGTTTTATTTGTCTAAGGAAGAAATAAAGCGAGTGAATGTTTATACGCTAGAGAATTCACACCCAGACCAAGGGGTTGTTTCATTACAGCAGTTAATAGCAAGGACTTCCACAGCCCTTTAAAGGAAGTGTATTACCAAGTAAAAGGAAAAAATCCATTATTCAGATAAACAGCCCCTTTCTAATGCGTAAGTGAAGTAAAACTTTAGGAACTTTTAAGGAGGTCCCAAAATGTTTTGTATTTTTCTCTAACTTATTCACATATATTTATCATATTCCTCCAAAGACGCTTGAAATATCTTAAAAATTCCCAGTAAAGTTTATAAAGCCGCAACAGATCCTGGGAGAAATAGCAGAGGGTCAGAAGCAAGTGAAGCCTGTGGAATACTCTGTTTCCCCAGTCCTATGGAGATGAGCCCTATGGAGATGAGCTCTTTAGCCTTTGGCAGTGGAGAGGAGGGAGATAAAGGGAATTGTGCTGCAGGCATCACATGGAGTTTCATGGGTTTTAATGCATCCCCTCACCCAAACTCCTGCCACCGCACACAGATCTGCATTCAGATTTCTGGTTCAGTTTTCTGGCCCTTTCACCGGTGATTTAGGCGATGGGAGCAGAGGGGCAGCATGTGCAAAGCCACGCAGCCCGGTGGGGCTTCTTTCACCCCAGTTGCGAATGGGTGGAGGTGGGGGTTAAAATAACAAAACCTAACCTTGGTACTTGGGGCTGAAAAGAGCTTTACAAGCAACATTTCAGTGTTTAAACTCGATGTTGCTTATAAAAACTGCCTTATTTGCAGAGCTCTTTATGGGTCTGATTCTGTATTACTCAACTAAGGAAAACTTGTCTTTGAGCAGGCTTAAATATGTGCTTAAACTTGGAAATGGCAGATCAGCATAAAGAGTGAGAAATCTAGCATTTTGGAAGCCATAACCTCTTTTCATCTAACATAGATTAGTTAAAAGTGACCATAAACTTCCCTCTAAAACCCAGGCATCCTTAACTTCCTCACAACATACCCCCTCCCCCCCTCACCCCCCCCCCCAAAAAAAAAAAAAAAAAAAAAAAAGAAAAATCAGAGAAGTTTTTCATCCACATCTTTTTCCTTACCACAACAGCTGGAGTGTAGCTGAGAATCATTTCTCATTTCCTGAACTGTCATTTAAATGGGAAAATTCTTGGGAAAGAAAGAACAGAGAAGGTCTAAATGTGCATTCACAACTCATGATTCTGGAAGTCCTTGGAGAGGCTTCATTAAATTGTTTAAAAAATTGATTCTGGAATATAGTTCCAGCATCAGTACATATTTCTCAAACTATCATCAGCTAATATCCTGACTCAATACCAAATATAAAATGTTATTTTAAATATTGTAAATTTTAAGGAAACTGGTAGATATTATGAAGCTTATAAAGCTACGGCACAAACCCATGCAGCTGTGCAATTTACACTTACTGGGTATATGAAGACAAAATATTTTCAGTATTCAAAGTTTGGATAAGTTTTTAAAATATTTCAAAGCAACTCCAAAAGGGTGGACTGCTACCCCCTGGTCTGGCTCCCTGAATAGTTCAGTGAAGCCCATGGAACAACTGATACGTCTCTGTAGCCCTGGTGGCACCGAAGTCGTGCATGGGAGCTACACTTCTGGCCAGGACTTCTTTGGACTTGCTGTTGAGCTCAGTTTGACACTGCACCTGATCAGCTGCTAACTGTGAGCTACAGCCTCAAGATGAGTGTTACCTTCATCTTTTCCCTGCATCCTCCACCACAATCTGTGTTCGATTTGTACCTCACCTGTGCTGGGGCCACTGGGGCGGCCATTTCGGCAAGCTGATCCACTCAAAAACCAACCCACTCCAAAGCTGTGATTTTCCATTCCATCAGCTCACTGAGCTGACCGAGCCACAGTTGTGCAATTGCTGGATGCAGAGTCCAGCAGTGCAGGCAGATGGGTGGGCAGTGCAGTGGGACTGCAGAACAGCAGCCTCGGTACACTAGGTTATACGTAATATTAAATTCTCATCTAAGCTTTTTTGCCCCTGTGCTCTCTCAGTCAAATGGGACAATATTCTTCCCTTATCCTACAGATTGTAAGTCTCTGAAGTGCTGTTGCGTTGCAGCCATGCAAGTACTTGAGGAGTATCAGTTGGCTGAGCTCAGAAAATCTGCTTCAGGTGACTGTACAAAACCAGTCTTCACAAACTTAAAAACTCAACTTTGAATAACCTAGTATCATCTAGCAAAAAATCATACAAGAAGTAAACCAGATTTATTCCTGCACACTGTGCATACCAAATGAATACTCTGCTGTTACCAAGCATATAAGTACTAAAGTCACTCTACTCCTTGTAAATAAAGCCCAGTTTTCATGAAATAAGCTATTAATTGAAAAAAAAAAACACCCAACCACTAAACCCAAACCCCAACAGTGGTGTATTTTCTATAAGTTATTTTTAGCAGGACTCTAAACATACCTTTGCTGGTAAATACACATAACATAAGCTAAGACTATTTAGCTTTATTTTTCTGAATCTGTTTTTGACTAAATTGTGAAGATACCCTGCTTGGATTGTTTACTTAGAAATTATATTGTAATTAGACTGTTTCAGCATACATAGATAGCTTAAAATTGTTGCAATTGGGCAACATCATCCACAGGATTTCATGCGATAACAGAAAGTTGCAGAAGCACATTTACTAGGCCTGCTACTGAAGATGAACCACTATACTGATGAGACGGCAGAAAAGTCCTGTGTCCTTTTGTGATGCTGTTTGAGAAAGAAAAGGGGTGAAGGAACATAAGAAATGGGCTCTGGCCCAGAGCTGCAAGCACAAAGCATTAGCAGCTGCTTAGTGCTATGTTTGCAAATGCTCTGGTTCCTGTGGAAACACCTAATCCTTCCTGAATTCTGGCCAGTATTTATGGTTAAGTGCAGACAGTAAAAGGCTCTTCTCGATTACCTGCTTCTTATCTGTATGGTCCTTTTTGTGTAACAATGGATTTTCAACTAGATTTTTAAAGCTTAATTATTCAGGCCACGTATTTGGCATCTATTTACATTGCTGCTTGTGCCAAGGACCTATCTGGTGGGGGCTGCAAGGTGGGGTGGGAAGTTTGGATACTGCCTTAGCCATAGGGAACAAAGCAGAACAGGGACAACACAGGAAACTATGGACCCTTTAATGCGAATCATGAACTTTTACAGGCGTCCTTGAACTATCCTATAGAATGAATACTCATTTACATGCAGCAATGGGATTCTCAAATATAACTTCAAAAATGTCTAGAGGGAATAGCAGATCGTCATAGCTGGGGCTGAGAACTCCATTCCATGTCAGAGCTGACCCCCTTGCCACTCTGACCATAAATTGGGTTTTACAGAATTGTTTCTTTAAGGTCCTACTCAGTGCGGCAGGATGTAGTCCATAAAAGGCCACAAAATACTGAGACAAACTTAAAAGGCAAAACCCAGAATAAAAGCACACAGCAAACAAAACAAGGTTTGTGGTCTGCTCTTTCAAAAGCCAAAGGTGAAATTTCTGTTCAGTTCGAAGTGATGCCCCTTACTCAAAGCAGATCAATGAATTGAGCTCATTTTGTGGCCGTTTCACTCGCTCGAGCTTTCTGAACTTTGTACATGTGCCTCTGTTCAGTATGACGTTCTGGAAAATACCTTGGTGTCACCTTATTGAACTTATTGAATCTGAGCCTTAAATACCACAGTAATTGGTATATCACCTATAGCAAATAGATCCGCCCTGCCTGAAGAGGCAAGCGCTTTACCTTCAAACTGGAGTGCCAGTGCAACGTCTTTGCTGCCTACAGCTCTTGGCGATCAAGCTGTGCCGCTCTAACAGCAACCGCTGTTGGAAGGGCTGTCCACTTCCCATCTCTTTATGCTGGAGCTAGTGTTTGTCTGGCTCCACCTTTAGCTGATTTATCTTACTCGCTGAGCAGAAAAATCTCCATTTTCTTCCTGTTGGACTGTTTTACCCTGTATTAACTCCCTGACCTGCTCACCAAAGAGTCAAGACAAGCATCAGTGCCGCTCCAAGGGAAATGGCAAGAGTGCACCCAAGTGAGAAGGGGAGAGGGGCTGCCTGGTACTTTATGGCAGTACTTATCTTTTAGCCCAGCTTAAATATACTGCCTGGCTGTACCCTTAGGCCACAGCCAGAGATGTTGACCAGGCCACAGATGAACAGGGTTAGGAGGTTATTTCTTTAACCCTCCCACATGTCTCTGAAGATTACCATCTCCTCAGATCTGCCAACAGGGTGGCAGGTTTCGTCCCTCCTCTTCTCAGTCTCAGAATGATCTGGAAAAAATTTCCTATGAAAGTTATGGCCATTAATCCAGATCATTTTTACAGGACTCTGCCAGGGAGTGATGAAATGAGCAATTGTATCGCTGTATCAGAGGGTGAGGTTTCACAAGGTGTGTGCATTAATGGCTTGTAACCACTGAAACAGGGCAGCAAGTCTTCTCTCCCCATTCTGGGCAGTGGTCTTCAGCTCCACCTGATGCCAGCTCTGTTGTTCCTCTGACAATTTGATGAGCCAGTTCAGCTCACTCAACTGACAGAAACTGACTCCTTTTTTTTTTTCCTGTGTAATTTTCTACGGCCTGTGAGATGAACTGGCTCACGCAGGAGTGACGGAGCATTCACAACATGCAGTCATGAACCAGGACCACACTTGGGTTGGGGTGCTTCCTGATGGGAAAGAAGGGGTAGAAGTGCTCAGTGAACAATAACATCTTAACTGGGTCAGCTGCAGCCTCGTGTTAGCAATAGTTGTTACTGCTTTTTCCTAGCTGAGCTGGAGATCTGTCCTGGCACATACTTTACAAGCCGTCGTGAGTACAGACGAATGGTTTGCACAATGTTGGAGACCTTTCATCTCCTGTCCAGGAAAAGCTCTTTCTCAACATAGACAGGAGCAACTCCCATGAAAGTGTTAATTTGTTTAAAGCTACTGTGCAGCTCCTTTGCCTTTCAGGGCCCCAAGAGATTTGAGCCACCAATGAGCCAATTCAGACGATGCAATGCTTGTACCTGGACACAGAGGACTCTGGTAGGAGAAAAATAAGGAAAAAACAGCAGAAGATGAAATTCTGCCTTTTGATTTAACAAGTGACCTTGTGATTTTTCACTGCTTTGCTTGCAAGCCTACATCAGCTTCCACCCCAGCCCTGGTACTCTGACATCATCTTCCTCCTCCCCTGTGGCACTCACCCGCTGATGAAATACACCTGCACAGAGGAGGAAGGAAGCTTGGGGAGTGTCAAATATCAGTCCAAGTGCCAGCATGCCATAGCAGGCTGGTGCAGTCACCCCTGGCTTTGATTCAGAAGCATTTTGAGAATGTCGGTTCTTTTTCTTTTATATTTTTGTAGCAAACACTTGTAGGCCAATGTTCTGCCTCCTCCCTTGCTGGCTTTTGCACTGCACAGGTTGCTGTAGCTGGTCCTGCTTCAAGGAGGGCTGAACCCTTGTGGGAGTGATTTCAAATTGCTTTCTAAATGTCCTGGTTCCAGGGATGAATAATCTTTTGAGGTAGGTAGTTCACCTGCTAAAAAGAAAAATCCTTTCAAAGGTCTTCAAAGAGTAGTGTTCAAGTCTCTTGTTCAACTGGCCCAGCAAAATGAAAGACCAGTTTGTGTGCTGCCTTGCCTGACAGCTTTGAATTTCCTCCTCTGCCCATGAATCTTCTGGATGGAAAGTATTCAGAGAGACAGGATGTGCTAGCTGGATGCTTTCCCAAGCTCAGTCTTCTTGTGACACAGCTTCAGTCAATCAATCGATTCGAACCAGAACATTGTTCTTCAAACATGCGCTATATCTGCATGTAGTCCAAGCTGCGATACCAGCTCCACCGGTAGCCTCTGGAAATAATTGTGCCAGAATCTGCAAGATTTACTCATGCTGGAGAGTCCCCCAAAACAGACTAACACAACTGCTGTTACTGCTGCAGCTCAGGGAGAAGTTGTGAATTCACATGACCACTGAACAAAGTTAAAATCTGGCTGCCACAGAAAGAAGGTCTTTGCTATCCACCTCTCCAGTTCCCCTTCCCTCTCACCGCTGTTTCCAGTTTCATGTTCCTCTCTCTCTCTGTTTGCTTCTTTTCCAGACTTAATTCTCTGCTGTTCTAGCGAGTTGAATCAGCTTATTCCGTAACTGGAGCAGTGCCAGAACTGGCAACAAGGCTAACAGCAAGAATACGTGGTGAAGAAAAGTGGGAGAAAGAACCGGTGAAGGAGCTGAATATCACTCTTTTGGCAATGCTCAGACATGAATGCAAAAGTACAACCTCATAAAGAGTGAGAACGCAGGGTAGGGCATGAAGGATCTAAAAGCTACAGACACAATGAAGGTAGCAAATCATTCTGTATCTTTGTCTCTATAGGATGCTACAGTCTTAGATGCTCCCAGTGAGCCGCTATTTTCCCATCCTGGTTAAATACAGGTTCAAGCCAACATGGGAGCAAAGACTTGACCAGGGATCAAAGACTTGACCATTGCTCAATCCCACATTCTAGTCAGTTTCGGCATGAGCCCGCAGGTCCTCAGTGCTCTTCAGTCCCCAGTGCTCTTCAGTCGTGCTGCATTGACTATCCAAGCAACCACAGGAGGAAAGGGTGGGGTGTGGCTGTGGGAAGCATATCTAATTTGTCCATTTAAGTCCCCGTTAAATAAGGCCTCTCCTTTATATGGCAAGCCTTGCTCTTTGGCAAAGCACATGGACAAGCCTGGCTCCCCAGGCCTCTGGGAACGCCAGTCAGGAGAGCAAACCCTCGCAGCTCTGGTGAGCTCTACGGATGCCAGCTGGTGGCTGCTGTCACGTTCCCCAGGGCTTTCCACATGACCTGTGTTATTTAAGATTTCTCATTAGCTGGGCTACTCCATACTGGAGGGTTGATTAGCTCACCTTCCAGCTACAGTGGTCCCATCCCAAAAGAATGAATGAGAAAAATGACCCTCGAGCACACAGAGTTGGCCATTTCTCAGCTGCCGTGTGGGAATGGAAGGAAAGCCTTTGAGCAGCCGGCTCAAAAGACCTGGTGGTACCAGTGCTGAGGTCCTGACAAGAGGACTTCATATTTTCCTGCCCCAAGGCTTTTTGAGCAATATATATAAAAGCTGAAGCTGAGAATATTTTAAAACTCATCAGTCCTATATGTAATCAGTGCCTTATTAGATTTCCAGCAATGCAAAGGGTCTAATAGTTAATTTGGAAGCTACTTGGAAGTAGCTTTTTCATTTTATGCTCACCGGTGTTTTTCCACGTTGTTCCATGTAACTAAATCAAGTGTTCTGATAACAGTGCTAAGAGCAGTGGAAAAGCCAACACATTAAATAAACTTGGCCACTTCTCATATTTTACATGCCATCTCTTGCTCACAGCCTGTGGGTTTAAATACCTGGCAGCTGAAGCCAGGGCATCAAGCGGAGACCCCTTGGCACTGGAATTCACTTTTCCTTGCTTCAGCTAAATCTGAGTTTGTCAACCTTTACTCTTATCTGTTCACCAGGGCAAGAAGCACAGAGCTTTTTGCATGGTACTTCATACACTGATCTGCAGCCTAGACAGCTGGTCACCTATTGGGACCAAAGGAGAAGAGTGGTTTAGACCTACTACAAGAGGTCTTTGAACCTCAGGGCTGCAGAAAAACTTCAGTACAAGAGCAGTGTACTGTAACCATCCACTCCATCCACAACACTGCCAAGATGCCAAGAAAATCAGGAGAGGGTTGTTTTTTTTCTGGGTTGCCAGGACCATATTATTCTGAACATGTCTTGCTTGCTGATGGTTATTTTGGAGTTTACTGCACAGGCTCTGTCCCATTTTCTTTTTCACTCTCAGCTGTCAGCTGGGGGTAAGAAGCTGACCCCTCAACTTGTCTACCCCTGGAGCCTGGCAAGGCAAAGTGATGTCAGTGGCCAGATAGCCCAGAGCAGGGCCACAGCTAATCTGCTGGCACTTGAGGACAGGAGCAGGTGTGAGGAACAAAGCGGTCTCTTGTTGAGAACAGAAATCTGTTTACTCTGACTCTCGTAACACACTATGGGTGTTGTATTTACCATTTGTACCTGTACTGACATCCTGCTGTGTGAGTGCACTCAGCAAGTCCAAAATCAAATTAAATCGACTGTGTTATTTAGAAGACATTTACTCCTACACGGAGGTACTTGATTACTTTGTTGATGAGCGCTGTGGAAAGGTTAGTCTGTTAAGGAAGGTGAAGCAGAACCACTTACTGATCATAAAAGTTTAGTAGAGGGGATGACCCCTGCAGAGTTTGGTAACATCACCAACGTGAAGACAGCACTGCTGTCCTGCTGGTCCTCTGGAAACTGACCCTCTGCAGCTCCATAAGGTCAGCAAAGCCAGCGCGTCCTCCTACTTGTGATCTGCAGAGCGTATCCCATCAGCGTTTTATCTTCTGCCCCTCCACGAGCGGCTGGCACTGCCTGCTTATCCCTGCTCACAGAAGACACAGCTCGGCTCAGCCTTTGCAAAGCTCACTTCAGATTTTTGTCTGAATCATTCTCTGAGCCACAGGGGCCCCAGTGACATTTTCACCCTGTCGTGCTGAGCAGCAGTCACAGCTCCTGCAGTCGGTCGCATCAGGCCACACATTCAGTTGTTGGTGAGTCGAGTACAGTGGCTGTCAGATTATAATCAAGCTGGTGCTACAACCAGCAGCCAAACATCAGTTGACATAGGACTTCAGCCTACTAAAACCATCATTTTCTCCAGTTGTAGAAGGGCAGTTTTCTGAACAAAGAGCTCAGCACATGCTTTTTTATAAAGTCACAGGAAACTACACAGAAAATTATTTTTGTAGGGAGGCACATTACTGACAGAGGGAGAAAAAGCATCCTTGTTTTAAAAAGAAAATTTTTTAAAACCCTAAACTTAATGCTATTTACTTTGGCTTTCTCAGCACGTCCCGGGGTGTTTACCAGTGGGGATGAGAATTTACACTGCTCAGGCCCCTCGGAGAAGTGACCGTGATGTAGATCAAACCACTCATAGTTTGCTTACAGCAATGGTTTCCCCAGAGACTTGTGTTTTGGTTTTAAGTAAACAAATAGCAATACAAGTAGGAGGATGATGACTCAGGTAAAAGTACACAGATCTGTTATATAGTGAATCTTATATATGTTTAGGATTCTTCTGAGGCTTTAAAAAGGCCAGTTTAAAAGGACTAAATTATCACCCTCTGAGACTCCATAGGTTCTAACTTAACTAGAATAAAGTTGTTATTCATTTTAAAAATAGAAATACTCCTGCTTCTATTGAACTAGGCTAAATGGCACATTTCAAAATAAAATTTTATTACTTTGGACATAAATAGCCTAAATTTCTTGCTGATATTTGCTGATTTCAGAAAACATGACACTTGGTTCTACCTAGAAAAGGAAAGGGTGCGGTGTTTGCCAGCTAACCTCTTTCCCATTTGCACAAAACCCAAACCTCTGAGCTGGACTGGACCTCTAGGCCTTACCATGGGATGAGGGATTTCTTACAATGCCTCCCTTTCAGACCTGTGCAAAACATTTCTCAGGCACAGAGTAAACCATTCTTGAAATGTGCTTGTTTCCCACCTATCCTTACTCACAGGGCAGTGTACTTGGTCAAAACAGGGAACGCACAGCGACTCAAGGGAAGGGCAGTCATGGAGCTATTTCCTTTTGCAAATAATTTAGTGTAAGACTCTTCCCCACTTTTTTTGCATCAGTGCAGAGATACATAGTTTAGTTCTGATTGTGTACGCCAACAAATACCGTCATCCAAATCACAGCAATGCAGTGACATACATTGGAATACACTTTTGCAAGCACAGCTCCCTCTCTGGAAACTGGGCTTCAGTAGCAGTTCCCTAGGAAATAACACTAAAAGCACGCTGAAACCTTGTTCTTTCTACCTATCCTAACCTTCTCCATGCTTTCCTTAGGATATTCTCTCTATAGTGCTGCAAGCAGGCAGAGGGACACTGGCAAGGAGCAGAAGTCACAGATCTTTCCCCACCTCCACCAGTGCTGCAAGGCAGTATTTGCGCAGTGAGCAAGGGAGCGGTTGGGGTCCAGAGGACAGCTGTGTTAGCTCTCTTTCCCTTCCTTATGTGTGCATGCATATAACCACCTTTACGCAAAAAGTATCTGCAACGTCTTCAGGAACACACACTGAACTAAGCTGGAGAGAAAGAGATCAATACGGCTTGCCACAGATGGACACGAGTACCAATGCTGCCCTCAGCCACAGGGGCAACTACCAAACACAGGTTTTCTTCCCCAAACTCTGGGAAAGGGCCTCTGGACAAATGAGGGCAAGCCTGGGTCAGTGAAAGGAGGATATAGGTCTTTCAATGTGTAATGAGGCAGAACCTAAAAATCTACTGAAGATAAAAGAAAAGCAGCCAGGTCAATGAGGAGCATCAGACACAGCCCTGAATCTGCCAGATACTACAATGGGGACAAAGCACATTCAAGATTCGGACGTGGCAGGGACTCCCTTAGTTGGATCCCAGTTTTCCTTTACAATCCAGAAAAATCCCAAACCTGGGCATTGAGCCACTCCCAGCATAGGGCTACCAGGAGAAACACCTCACTTGTCTTTGAGTCTGTGGTTTCTAGTTTGTGCTACAGTCCTCGAGATAGAAGAGCTTCTCAAGACTGCCTTAGCTATGAGGGGAGGCTCTGGGCTTGCTCATGAACTCTCGGATCCCACCCGTTCCCTCCTGGGTGTTACTTGTGCCCTCAGGGCAGGGCTCTGGCAGGGGAGTTAGAAGATGCAGGGGCAGATGGGTGTGGGTTAACATTTCTTCAGCACTTCTGGTAAATCCAGGCCTGCCTAATTATGCTGACAGGGAATAAAGATGCAAAACCTGCATCTGGATGGTGATGTGCTGAAAGACTATGACTGACTTCAAAGGGAGCTTTGAGCTGGAAACCACCTAGAAGATGGTCCAAGCCTGTTGCCTTGCCACCTTCTCCAGAGTCTGGAGCTAGGCAAAAACCAGTCTCAGCATTAGTAAAATAAGTGTAGCTGCGTACCTCATTGGCAATTTCCATATTATATTTTACTCCACAAGACACAAATAGACCTGAAGCAAATGTGCCATTACATCATTTTGTCTCTTCGTATAGTTATGTTACTCTGTTGGGCAAAATTTTCATGCTTTCAGAAAATGGGAGAGAGTGAGATGTAACAAGTCAAGAAAGGCAGAAGATGCAACATGGCTGCTGAGGAGAGTAAGTGACATGATGACACTGATGCTACAGTCACAGGAAAGCCTTTTGTCACTGCCAGATTCTTTGCAAAGGCAAATGCAAGGTGACAGGCAACCCTCTTGCAGTGTCGGGTTGGTCTTGTGCCCCTAGAGACTGCAATCCTCATTATGTGTATTTCCAGCACGCCCATCTCTAAGAACCAAGAAATGGAAGTTAGAGGGTACAATAAACGGGAAACAGATCCCTACTGACAACTTGAGAAATGGACTGCATGGTATTTTCCCCTCAAAATTCATCTGCCTGCTCTGAGGTAATCAGAAATTCCCAAAGCACCTATGACTGCCTGACTGGGTCCTTCTTACCAAGTAACATAGTCAGTACTGCCCCCGACTGAATATGCATACTAATGGAAACGCTTCTTTGGCACCATATTATAAATCCAACTGTGTGTTTTAAATGGAAATTGTGGGTGACAACAGTCCTTTCATCTTCGCTTCACAGCATCTTTTAATCATCACTAGCAAAAGAACTTGCTTTTGTCATATTTCTGAAAGATTCAATGGAGACAGGAGTCAGAATTCATTAAAATGCTGAGCACGAAGCCAGCTCTTCACAAATAATAAGCATCAACAATAAATAATGAATGAAATCAGCACTTGTGAGAGGTATAAGACTTAGCTGTGCCAGAGAGTCAAATTCTCTATTTATCTTGCCTAGAAAGCAAAGATAATACCAGTAACGGCAGCTCAGGTACAACGCTGCTGCTCAGGAGTGGCAGCCAGGCTTGGAAAGGCCACCTCTAAGCTCAGTGATGCTGAGATGACGTGCTGATACAGTCACCGGTCTGTCACTCTGGTGAGTGGACATGTTTCTGCAGTGACCAATGACGTTTCCACATCATCTGCTGAAGTGCAGTCATTTGTTGCATGCTGCAGGTCTACATCCCAGGGACGTGACGCTCACCGTGTGTCATCTCAAGTAAATGCCCCAAGAAACCCATGCAAAATCCAGCAGCAACTGGAAAAAATTAAAGGGAAGGACTGAAAGACATTCCCTTGTCTTTTCTTTTGCCCTGGAGCGAGGCAAAGGTATGAAAAGGGCTGCTGCGTAGAGTGCTGGCTTTGTTCAAAGCAGTGTCTTGAGCCAGCCAGTCCTGTAACACTGCATTATTTTAATTATCCAGCTCTTTGTGGATTGTTTTAGATTTTACTGTATTATTACTCCCACTGATGTAGGAAACCCTGAGGAAAGGGCACATGGACTCTCTGTATTATAGTCTGCCTGATTCTCAGCCCCTGGAGCTGCAAATTTTGGGGAACACCTGCAATGTCTCAGGCAGAGCAAGCTGCACTCTGGCCCTAGAAGTGAAGCGGGAGCTGCTGGAGGGGACTGAGAGCACCAGTTGAGCAGACCAGCGTCACGCCAAACCAGGCAGAGAGCAATCACATGAGGAGCAGCCCTTCCAGGACCTGAATAGATACCAGCCAAGCATCTCCTCTTCTCAGTAGCCAAGAGCCAAAAATACTTGCATTCCTCCCATCTACTGGCAAATCATGGTATGATGTAATATTGACACCTAATGAAAATGTAGCACAGCTATTTCTGGCCTTCCATAACCACTTTGACTCTCCATGACCACTTCACTCCAGAACTGATGCATCTGTGAGATGTGAAGGTATATGAGAAAACACAAATATATCTTCTTCCTCATAAAACATTTCACGTTATGTGCCACGTTTCCAGAAGGAGAGCAGCTACAAAGAAACACAACATCAAAGTCCTACAGGATTGTGGAAAGCTAACATATGGACAGCTGGCTTTCTTACTCTAAATTGAAGACTACTTAAATTAAGTAATCAATTAAAGATATTTTGGTTAGACATAGTAACCCAGCTATTAAAAGTAATAAAGATCATCTTGCCTCTGCTCAGAGTGGATGATTTGATGACACCAAGTTGTGTGGTGTTGTGGACGCGCTGGAGGGAAGGGATGCCATCCAGAGGGACATTGATAGGCTGGAGAGGTGGGCCTGTGAGAACCTCATGAAGTTCAACAAGGCCAAGTGCAAGGTCCTGCACGTGGGTCAAGGCAATCCCAAGCACAAGTACAGGCTGGGCGGAGAATGGATTGAGAACAGCCCTGAAGAAAAGGACTTGGGAGTGCTGGTGGATGAGAAGCTCAACATGAGCCGGCAGTGTGCACTGGCAGCCCAGAAAGCCAACCGTATCCTGGGCTGCATCCAAAGAAGCGTGGCCAGCAGGTTGAGGCAGGTGATTCTGCCCCTCTGCTCTTGTGAGACCCCACCTGGAATACTGTGTTCAGCTCTGGAGTCCCCAACACAAGAAAGACATGGAGCTACTGGAGCGGGTCCAGAGGAGGGCCACGAAGATGATCAAAGGGCTGGAGCACCTCTGCTATGAAGACAGGCTGAGAGAGTTGGGGCTGTTCAGCCTGGAGAAGAGAAGGCTCCGGGGTGATCTTATAGCAGCTTTCCAGTACTTAAAGGGGGCCTACAGGAAAGCTGGAGAGGGACTTTTTACAAGGGTGTGTAGTGATAGGACAAGGGGCAATGGCTTTAAACTGAAAGAGGGCAGATTTGTATTAGATATAAGGAAGAAATTTTTCACTCAGAGGGTGGTGAGGCAGTGGAACAGGTTGCCCAGAGAAGTTGTAGATGTAGATGCCCCATCCCTGGAAGTGTTCAAGGCCAGGTTGGATGAGGCTTTGGGCAACCTGGTGTAGTGGAGGATTTCCCTGCCCATGGCAGGGGGGATTGGAACTAGATGATCTTTAAGGTCCCTTCCAACCCTAACCGTTCTATGATTCTATGATTCTATATTCTAAATGTCTAATTCACGTTCAGTGAAATTACCTGATTATACACAGCGCAGCGGTAGACTTCTGGGAAAATCATTACAGCACCCTGCAAGGTACAGTGTGGAATGAGAACAAACTGTTTTTTCAGACATGTGCAGGTCGAGGAGCTTTTCATCTGGTCTTGATTACAGAGGAACAGATTCCCCACTTGCATGCTTAGCATTAGGTAATTCGCAACAACAAGCGCTTTGCACCCCTGTGCTCTAGCTCTGCTCAGAACAAGCTGGGAGGGAGGAGAGATTAGCATCCTACAAACATCTTCCCTTTATGGACCATGAATAAATAGCAATATCATTGGAAGTTCATTCCAGGAGATGGTCTATTCTACATGCAGCAGTATTTCAAATGCAGACAGCTCTGCAGTTCAGGTCTTCTGAACTGTCTGTAAGATGGCAGCGTGACAGGACAATGTAATTACTATAATTACAAAAGAAAACAAAATGGCAAATAAGTCTTCTAAAAATTGCATCTTACTGTTGCTCAGCGTCACTGAAGTTATTTATCTTTTTCTGTTTCTCAAGTGAGTGAATAAAACAAACTATGGCCTAAGAGAGCCAGAACACATCAGTGCTTTGTCCATGCTAAAGCTGTGAAGGTGGAAACGTGAGAGGCTGGTGACATAGCAGCATGGAGCCTGCAGATTATGTCTCCGAGCTGTAGTCCATTAACCATGGCACTTACATAGGAGCAGATCCCAAAGTGTGGCAGAGCTCCTCTCTGCTGCTCGGTGCCTCTTAGGCAAGAGGCAGCAGGTTGCTGGACCACAGATCACCTGCATCTGGCATGCAGGAGCACAGGACGAGAGGCTGTGGTGGAGCTACAAATACATAGATGCAGCAGAGTAGGAAACCAGAGACAATTATGTGAACCTCACACTTAGCACATGAGATTCAGCAAATCCTCTGAGGTGATTTATAGTCCCATAATTCTGCAATAAAAGGCACAATAGAAAAAAATGTGATGGTAAAATGTGTTATGCAACCTGACTAATGAAGAACATACCAAGAGACCAGGACTGCAACTCCGAAAGGTGCACACTTGAGCACAAGCAGAAAAG
The DNA here is from genome assembly GCF_009769465.1 of Tauraco erythrolophus. Lineage (NCBI taxonomy): Eukaryota > Metazoa > Chordata > Aves > Musophagiformes > Musophagidae > Tauraco > Tauraco erythrolophus. Next base: position 115,002,080 of record NC_141465.1, on the reverse strand, counting down.
TACGGATGTGGAAGGGAAACCCACCTCCCTGCCACACCAATGCAAAGAGTAGGTACGATCTGGCCATCTGTGAAAAACACAAACTATGGCACAAAAGTCAAGGATAAAGTGTTAAATGTCCCGCTGTGAGGGTATCTGATGGACTGCTAATTTTGGTGCTGAACTCTGGCCCTTAGGTGAATCTTTAATTCTGAAATTAGCTGACATTTATTAAGTCATCTCATGGTTATGTAAAGCAGACTTCAATGCTTGCTTTGAAGCAAGGACAGGGAACTGTCAAAAGCTTGGAGAAAAAACATGAAATCCAGCTTTGTCAAATCCATTGTTCTAAAAAAAACCCCACATTAGGTGCACATTCGTCCATAGGAAATGTTGAATTTGTTCTTTTAAGACAATATTTACAGTCAGTGTATTCAGTTTGAATTCTCCAGGCTAACTTTATGTACTTACAATCTGTTTTGAGACCCTAGAGAGATCCCCTAGGGATTAGATGATGCAGAACAGGCAGCCTAGATCACTCTTTGGGACTCTAGGAATCTAAATGATACGAACCTTTTTGTGATATACAGCTGTGCTAGGTTTACCTCTGGGATATTTGAAGAGCTCAGACAGCCAAGGAGCAATAAAGCAACCATGATGGTCTCCTGATCCAGGGCTAACTAGGGGCCATTCCAGCCCTGGTGATCCTTGATTCTTTACCATCTGCAGTGACGGAAGATCGGGCAGTGATGCCCCATTACACCTGCGGCAAAGTAATTTAGTCATCTACTCCTTGCCTACCAACTATATTTATTCAGGATTGACAATCAGCTTCTTTCCTTGTGTCTTGAGAACAGGTTTCTGGTTTATTGAGACATTGTAAGTCTGACGTATCAGGGGTTAAGTGCTGAGCTCTGTGTTTCAAGTGTTTCCCTCACAGGGATTCATTTAAAATGCACTGCACTGACATGTGCTTTTAAATTCCCTCCTTGGGTAAGATTTAAGTGTTAGTTTGGAAATTGTGTGTGCCTCCAGGCGGTTCAAAGCATTTGCTATTTTGTCTTGAAGCAAAACATCCTATCACCTTAAGTCATATATGCATTGAACAAGGAGTCATTTAATGATACCTCAGTACTGGGTGAACTAGACATCCCTGTCTGAAGTCTACCTGTCTGGAGATACAAAAGACATAAGAGAAATCCTATGTGCTGTCAGTACTACAGCACCTAAATGTGGGGAGCAACATCTAAACCTAAAGAGACGTCTCCCTGTCCTTTTCACACAGAAGGCAGGTTATTATCAAAACACAGTGGAAGGAAAAAACCTGATACCAGCTATCTGATAGAGTCACAGGTGTTAACAGGAGCATAATGTACCAGCTGACAGAGACAGCTATAGGATCAGTCAAGGCAATAGGGAAAAGGCATGGACCCAGCCAAAGATACCACCACATGGTGAAGATCTGTGCAGGGAGAGGGCCCACTGGGGGCCACTGAGAGCTGAGGCGATGCTCTCCAGCCAAGCTCACACTCTGCTGGGAAGCTTTGCCTTCAAAGACCAAGGAAGGAGGCACAGCCTCCAAAGATCTGAAAGCAGAGATCTTCGACATTCAGGGAGCTCTGTGCATCTTTCATAGACCAAATAGTCCCTTTCTGCCTCTCCTCTCTCACCCCACCATCATAGCCTCCCTCTCTTTACACCTCCTAGATCTTCTCTGTCCTCTGTACTGGCCCCCTTCGTGCTATTCCTTCTTTCACTTACCTTTCTAGCTGTTTCATCCCCCCTAAGTAAGGCAACATGGCTGTTTTTTAGCTGCAAACTTGTCATGAGCACTACCCTTTAGTACTGCCTCTCTTCCTCATGGTATGAGCTTAATTTGAGATGTCAATATCTGAAGTTCTCTGTCACTAGTGAGAAAAAGGCATTTCTAGGAAGAAACTAATTTTTATGATGTCTAGCAGACATCTATCTGCCTTTGGCCATATGAATCCTATCTTTATTCCTTTTCTAAACCCATGAGGCTGAGCAAGACTGACTGCCACTCTCAGTTTGTACAGTGCTTAGCACAACAACAACCCTTCGATGTTACTGTTTCATTAATGTCACGATAAACATGACTAATAACACATTTCTGTTACATAGCAGTGTGTAAAAGATTAACTAGACCTCTTTTTTTCTCAAAGTGTTTTCGCAAACACTTTAACCAACTAATCCTTATGGTAGTTAGCTACCTTTCTCCCTAGAGGGGCCATTGCACAGAGATGAAGTGATGAAAAGATTCATGGGGCCACAGAGAAAGAGCAAAAGGAAGGAGCCTGACTGTACATCATAATAACCCTTCAGCTTACGAGTCTCTGCTCCCAGTACCACTAATACATTTTACACAATGATTTTTCCATGCAAAATGCATAATCTGTTCCTGCTGCAAAAAACAGAATGGAAAAGAGTCACAGAGCCAGACTCCCCATTGTTTCTTCCCTTTCTCTGGGTTTCTGAAGTCTTCAGTCTTTCCTGCACAATGGCTTCAACACTGGGCAGAAGTTCTGAAAAATAATGCCCGTTCCCATTTGATCTCAGGATGTTGAGCTGTGGGTTTGAATACTCTCAGGCTGACCTGGGGCTCCCTTTCTTGATGACTTAAAGGTTCCTGAGGTCCAAAAAAGAAGGTGCTGTTTCTCTCTTGTGTGGCACAGCTAAGGGGAGTATTTAGTGCTGTCTTCAACTGCCGAATGGGAGACCGTAGAGAAGACAGACCCAGATTCTGCTCAAAGATGCACAGCAGGACAAGAAGCAATGGGTGCACAATGTAACATGACAAATTCTGACTCAATGTAGAGAAATGCTTTTTACCATGAGGGTGGGAATTGCACAGAGAGGTGGCAGAATCTCCATCTTCAGAGACTTTCAAAAGTTGACAGGACAAGGCCCTGAGCAACTTGTTCTCATAGATTTCATAGATTTCATAGATTTCTAGGATGGAAAAGACCTTAGAGATCATCCAGTCCAACCGTCCCTAATCCCCATTTAACCATATCCTTAAGTAGTTCATCCACCCTTTTCTTAAACACATCCAGGGATGGGGACTCAACCACCTCCCTGGGCAGCCTATTCCAGGGGCTGACAACCCTTTCAGAGAAGAAATGCTTTCTAACATCTCCCCTGCCTAAACTTATACCCATTTCCTCTTGTCCTATCACCCAACACTAATGTAAAGAGCCCTTCCCCCACCTCCCCACCATCCCTTCTCAAGTATTTGTAGGCTGTAATCAGGTCTCCCCTCAGCCTCCTCTTCTCCAGGCTAAACAGCCCCAGCTCCCTCAGCGCAAAGCACCTCCCTCCCTCATGGGAGGTGCTTTGAGCAGGAGGATGGACTAGAGACCTCCAGATGTCCCAGAGGTCCCTTCCTGATTCAGCTTACCTGACTCTATAGAATACTCTAGTTCAGATAATTCCTACAGAAGGAAAGTTTCCCAGAAGACTCTCAAAGAGAAGTTTCAGGGGCTGTGGGAATATCTGCATTACACAGACAGTGTAGGACAGATGCATTCACACTAGCTTTACGTGCTCAGAAGCCACACCAGGTATTGAAAGCCATTTCATTGGGGTACTGTAACACAGGCTAATTTGTATTCCTTCTTTTTAAAAGCTGTGTTTCAGCTGGGGCCTCTTTGTTTCCGTTCTGGCAGCAAGTGCAAACTATACCAATACAGGGTGGTTTACAATGTGAAGTCAACTACTTTAAAATGACCACATGTTACTGATAAAAGGCTTAGTGGCAAATGTAGAATTTGTAGACTTGTCAGTTTAAGCTCTCCCACTCTTTGAAAAGGTGCTGTATTTATGACAAGGCTGAAACTAATTATTTCTTGCCTCAGAGAAAACATCAGTTTTCTGTAGATTCTGAATTGGCTGGAAAATGCCTATGATCATCGCTGGAAACTTGTTTTATTCTGCCTCCTCTGCTGAACTTGCCACCTCTGGGGTCATGGAAGGTTACCTGAGAATCGCAGGAGCTCACTGCTTCTGGGATTGCTGTCAGGTGTTAAGCAGGCAGGTATGATGACTTTAGAGTCCTAACAGTACTTGTATTTCTTTACTGCCAAATATTTAAGTAAAAATTGGAGAGAGTACCAACGAACAATTATTCTGCGTGGGTTCTTTCTAGCCCTCATTTCTAATTAAGTGTGTTTCCTTCAAATAACAAGCACAGTGAAATTTCTCAAGGGAATTCGTGCTGGCCTGGTTTATTTCAATTGATTAGAAGAGTAATACTGCCATTAACCTCGATGGAAGCTAAAACTAAACAGCTTTGAAAATTCGACGTGTAGCAAAGACAGACACAACATTTTTTCGTTTATTACTGAATTCAAAAAAGAGGGAAAAGTGTGCTTGGTGGTGCAGAATCAGCACGATGATGTACAGTGCTGAGTGCAGGCTGTGGAACAGATGACGTGGCAGAGCAGCAGCACCTGTGGCCAGGTTACTCATGGGCAGAAAGGGAAGAGGTTTCTGTCAGTAAAGCAGACTAGGAATGGGCAAGGCTGGGCTAAAGTAGGACTGAGAGAAGAGCGTCTATGTATAGTTGCTGGGCAGATGTCTCAAGAAATATGTTTGTATTAGTTAATTAGATTTACACTTTAATACCTTTGTTTGTATTTAAGCAGATTTTTAGGTCAGATGTTTATATACATAACTTCAACATTCTTTCTTTTCACTAGGATTTTCAAATTGTTTAGGTATTAGATATAAGCCAGAAGTCTTAATGTCACTTGTATGACTCGTACTATAGGATTTTTCTCAATTGAGAGAAGTTTGTTGCATGTTGGAGCAGTACTGTGAAGTATAGCAGTAAATAGCCAAGTATTTATAATGTTCTAGATGGACTAAATTGATGATTGTACCAAATTGATGAAGGCTGGACAATTGCAGAGAGCCATAAAAACTAAACTGATATTCTTTGAGCACTGTAATTTTTCTTATACTTGAAGACTGTGTGACATCAAGTTTGAATTAAATTTATTATTGATTAGCAGATTCATGATTCAATTTTTTTTTATTAGTTTCATGAATTAGTACTGAATTTGTCCGACATAATGCTGAAATTATAAAATTCGCAAATCTGGAAGCAAAATAGTCTGGTTTTTTAACTAGAAAGCAACTGAGAACTAAATTTCCTTGTATATATTACAGATACTCAATACTAATTCCATGAACAAACTTACAGAATTGAATAAACTCCACAGGGAAGCTATCGCCAGTGCATCAGATATACCTCAGAATGACCTTCTTTTGTGAAGAAACCTGCTACAAAAGTCCCTCCTGCAAAGCTTTTGTGAAAAGCTATGTAAAAAATGCAATTATGTAGGCATTCTCCCTTCACCATGAGGTTCACTCAATTCGTTTTAGACTATGCATCCTCTTAAGGGTTTCATACTCCAGGCACAACATAACCTGTGCTTGTGATTGTCTGTCTGCTCTGTGTATTGTGTGCTTCCCATTGGATCTGTTTCAGAATTTTTCTTCAAGGCAGTTCTAAGTAGTTTTAAGGCTATTTACTTTTTTTTCTTCAAATTAATGTAGCAAACTGCCAAAAAAGTCTTCAGAAAGGCTGAGAGGCAAGATTTAATCTTGTTTGAAGTATATTATGCCAAGGGAAATTTTTACTGTTTCTCCCTGCAAAAAATATTCTTTGAATAACTTCTAAGGATTTATTTAAGAATCTTTTAAATGGGATTAATTCTGCACAGAAAACTGAGTTATCAAAAGATATCTCCATCTCTACCCTTCTTTCCAGCTTTGCTGAATGTGCAAGCTCTCCATGTGACGAACTAGTTCAGGAACTAGCAAAGGAACCATTCCAGAGATTCCCCCAAACCTGTCACTATATGTTCTAAAAATTATGCACTTTCATGGGTCAGAATTGTCTTAGCATCCATTCACAGATAATGGGGTTACGAATGGAGTTAGTAAATACATCAATGTTTTAAATACATTGGTGCTGTTTTGGTAAGAAGGTGGTCATGGGACACGCAGTATTTCTTTTCTATGCGCTAAGCGTGCTGGCATTTTCTGTGCACAGTCCCATGTTGATTAAGCCCAGAAGATGAAGGGATTCACGTTATAGGAAGCAAAACAGAAAGTTACAACAAAGATGATTTAAAATAAAAAAAACCCTTAAGCCTGTGTTATCTCATTGTCAGTCAGATACGTAAGACAACAAACAACTGGGACAATGTTGAAGCTTTATAAGATAATACGAAATTTACAAAATTCTAGCCTGTTTCGGGTTTGATCTGGGTGGCATTTGGCAACGTAACTCAGCACAGCCAGTTCTTTGCCAGTACATGGCCAAAGCCAATTTAAAGAGTAAAATGGTTATCACAAGCAATTACCAGCTTCTTAATTCATTGGAACAAGAGTTCCAGCCACAAATTTGAAGATCTAACATCTTTCCGTGTAATTAAAGACTTATGCATATTCTGTCAGTGCAGGCTGTAATTAATATCCTAAATTAAGCAGTGTTTAGATATGTATTACGCACAAGTGAGCTAGCTGATAATCCGATTAGTTAAACAGTGGTTTTCCTCTGTGGTTTGCAGATCCCTGAGGATCAAGGGACTACTTCTAAAGATTTTGGAAAGGACAGCTGTGGGAGGGTCTCACATTACACAAAGCCGAAGCAATTCCAAGGCAATCACCCCTGACCATCCCTGCCGGAGCTCCGCTGCCTTTCTGGAGCCAGTAGCAGACAAGCAGCTGAGGGGCTGTAGGCCAGGTCAGTTCAGCTCACTTTCCCAACTGGAAAGTAAGTTCACTTTCCGATGGAAATGACTCCTAGATCCAACTCAGAAAAAAACCCAACAGGCAATGGAGCAAGAGAGAAAGAAAGGCGGGAGGAGGTTAGACTGTTTTAAGAAAGTCTGTGGTTACTAGATGTTAGATGTAATTAATATGAAATTGCACTCACAATGCTGTCAACGGGCATATACGTTCCCTACAGAAGGCTCCCCACTGTCAATGGAAAAGACTGAGGTTCCCCAAGACAAAAACACTTGAAAATCCTTTACACCGAGCCTTCTCTTGTCTCAGAAAGTCTATAGTATTAAAAAAAATACGTTAATGAAGGAACTAGCATAACTAATATGTTACTTCTGAAGTAATTATACTACAAACTGCAAAAAGGCAAAATATGCCTTTGACTGCCACAGAAGTCATTAGGTCTCAGCATCTCCTGATGGTGTACCTTTCCTTTGCAAGATCAGAAGCTCAATTCTCAGCAGCAATATCCTCCAAAGTCATCTAGCACTGCAGAAACTGAAAGCGTATCAGAGACTCGGCAGCCTGAAAGGGCAATAATTCTGCCAAGTAAGTCTTATCCCAGATTAGCAAACAGCAGATATCACGTTGTGTACCTAACAAAGAGCACATGATGGTGTCATATGCCCAAATATAACCTTGCCACTCTTCACAAAATTTACTATAAGAATTCAAAGAGGGAATATAGACCAAAAGGCAAATAAGGCAGTTCTAGGACTTTGCAAAGTCTTCTTTTAAGTATTAAAAGTCTGCATCCATGGAATCACAGGATGGTTTGGATTGGAAGGGACCTTAAAGATCATCTAATTCCATCCTCCCTGCCATAGGCAGGGACACCTTCCACTACACCAGGTTGCTCAAAGCCTCTTCCAACCTGGCTTTGAACACCTCCAGGGATGGGGTATCCACAACTTCTCTGGGCAACCTGTTCCAGTGTTTCACCACCTTCATTTAAAAAATTTTTTTCCTTATGTCTAGTCTAAATCTACCCTCTTTCAGTTTGAATCCGTTGCCCCTTGTCTTATCACTACATGCCCTTGTAAAGAAGTCCCTCTCTAGCTTTTCTGTAGGCCCCTTTTAGCTACTGGAAAGCTGCTTAAGGACACTTCCCAAGTCTTTCTCCTCAGGGCTGCTCTCAGTCCATTCTCCGCCCAGCCTATACTTCTGCTTGAAATTGCCCTGACCCATGTACAGGACCTGGCACTTGGCCTTGTTGAATTTCATGAGGTTCTCACAGGCCCACCTCTCAAGCCTGTCGAGGTCCCTCTGGATGGCATCCCTTCCCTCCAGCGTGTCGACCACACAGCTTGGTGTCATTGACAAACTTGCTGAGAGTGCACTCATCCCACTGTCCATGTCATCAACAAATGTATTAAACAGCACTGGCCCCAATACTGACTCCTGAGGAACACCACTCATTGCTGGTCTCCACTTGAATATTGAGCTGTTGACTGCAACTTTCTGAGTGTGACCATCCAGCCAATTTCTTATCCACTGAGTGGTCCATCCATCAAATCCATCTCTCCAATTTAGAGACAAGAATGTAGTGTGTTAAATGCTTTGGACAAGTCCAGGTAGACTATGTCAGTTGCTCTTCCCTTATCCGCCAACACTGTAACCTCATCATAGAAGGCCACCAAATTAGTCAGGCAAGATTTGCCCTTAGTGAAGCCATGTTGGCTGTCACCAGTCACCTCCTTACTTTGTATGTGCCTTAGCATAGTTGCCAGGAGGATTTGCTCCATGATCTTGCCAGGCACAGAGGTGAGACTGACTGGCCTGTAGTTCCCTGTGTCTTCTTTTTTTCCCTTTTTAAAGATGAGGGCTATGTTTCCCCTTGTCCAGTCATTGGGAACTTCACTGGACTGCCACAACTTAAATATGATGGATAGTGGCTTAGAAACCTCATCTGCCAGTTCCCTCAGGGCCCCCTGATGCATTTCATACGGTTCCATGGACTTGTGCTCCTTCAGGTTCCTTAGATGACTTTGAACCTGATCTTCTCCTGTGGTGGGCTGTTCTTCTCTCCCAGTCCCTACCTTTGCCTTCTGTGACTTGGGCAGTGCAGCTGGAGCTCTTGCCAGTGAAGACTGAGGCTAAAAAGTCAGAGTACTTCAGCCTTCTCCATATCCTGGGTAACCAGATCTCCCATTTCCTTCAAGAGAGGGCCCACATTTTTCCTAGTCCTCCTTTTATCACCAAGATACCTATAGAAGCTTTTCTTGTCACCCTTGGTATCTCTGGCCAGATTTAACTCTTTCAGAGCTTTAGCATTCCTGACCTGATCCCTGGCTGCTCAGACAATTCCTCTGTATTCCTCTCAGGCTACCTATCCTTGTTTCCACCCTCCATAAGCTTCCTTTTTGTGTTTGAGTTGGTCCAGGAGCTCCTTGTTTATCCATGCAGGCCTCCTGGTGTTTTTGCCTGACTTCCTCTTTGTTGGGATGCACTGCTCCTGAGCTTGGAGGAGGCGATCCTTGAAAATTATCCAGCTTTCTTGGGCCTCTCTTCCCTCCAGGGCTTTATCCCATCGTACTCTACCAAGCAGATCCCTGAAGAGGCCGAAGTCTGCTCTCCTTAAACCCCATGTAGTGAGCTTGCTGAGCACCCTCCTTGCCACCCTAAGAATCTTGAACTCCATCATTTCATAGTCACTGCAGCCAAGGCTGCCCTTGAGCTCCACATTCCCCACCAGCCACTCCTTGTTGATGAGAACAAAGTCCAGCATAGCACCTCTCAGTGGCATACTGGATAGATAAAATATCAAATTATTATTTCATCATGAAATCTCTGAAAGATCACTTGTCCTAACACAGTGTAAGTTGTGAGTACTTGAAATGACAGTCTGAAAATACATCTCTGTTTGAGACACAGACTTTCATTTCTGAACTCTTAAATCTTGGCCATTTGTGCACATGCATATGAGACATGGGTGGAGATGCTCACAAACGTACACAGAGAATTTTGGGGGAGTATAAGCCCCCCTTAGATACGGTGTAGTTTCTCAGTCAATAATAGCTTTTAACTTCTGGAAACTTTCAAGCTCTTGGGCCTCCTTTTGTACCCATAGGAAAACAAGAGTGGTTAAGGTGAAAACTAAAAACTTGTTTGCCTCTCAAGTGACCTCCAGGCTAGGATGAGGTTGAGGGGAGTTGAGCTGCATCCTGTTTCTCATGTAGACAAAGATCATCCTTTGCTTTGATTTCTCTAGTTTATGCTGAATTTGGGTCACTGTAATGCTGCATGACTGAAATGTTCTGCATGGCTGAATAAGAGATGTGTTTGTTACCAACCTTGCCACAGATTTAAATCTGCACAGGGAGAAAGGATCAATCATGGGAAAGTCAGGGCTACAGTGCAAAGGCACTGACGAGAAGTTCAGTGGGCCTCTCTTTTCCTCCCACACACGACAAATCGCTCACTTTGTTCTCCATACACTGGCTGACCCCTCCACTTTTTGCTCTTTAACATGTTCCTCTTCAGGGTACCCCTCATCTCTGAAATTTTCATTTGTTCTTTCACTTCAAACCATGTTCTTCTTATACAATATGGCAGTGTCATACCCCATGGAAGTCCTAAAAATGCTAATTCAGCACTGTCAAGAACACATGGGTTTTATTTGTCATTTTCAGGGAGATGTTTTTGCATCATGACTTGTTCCAGCTTTCAGGCTGCCTTTCATTGCCATTAGAACTGCTTAAAGACCCTTTGTATCTCTAAAGTAATATAAAAAGGTTTTTCTATAAACAATTATGAGCTCCTCTGTTTTCTTGCTGTCTCTCCATCCATTTCTAAATGACATCTCTTGCAAATTCACCACAACAGTTACCCAGAAACTTAAGCGTAAGAAGAGTTATAAAATAATCAGATGCATCAGAGAGTTTCAGTCTTTTAAAAAGCCACCCAGAAATACATCCATGGGACATTCAGATGAACTTATCCCAAAGTATTCTCTTTAACATTGTCTGAAGACAGATGTATTCAAATGAAGCATGACCCAAGCAGAAATGCACTGCATTTAAGTATGAAAAATCAACAATTATTTCCTTCCTTCCAGTGTGTCAGATTGAAAGATTTTCTCTGCTGTCCTTGGAAAGGAGCCTACGAAATTATCCAGAAAGAATGTTCTTGATAATAATCCATATTTAATGAAACTGCTCGGTGGTTATATAACCAATGCTTATTTCATAAAGGACCTAATTTAGACTTCATAAAGTACATAGTGCTTATGTTGGAAAAGCTTGAACATGTTTTACTAGGTCTGAACAGATAGTGTTATTGGCAAGAGATAAATGTTTCAGACAATTTGGTGCTAATATTTCAAGTCTCTGCAGAAAAAAAAAAGCAAATGTACCAAGAGAAATACTGCAAATTAATCAAAAATAATCTTGACTGCAATTTTACTCTTTTGATAGTGCTGAACAGTAGAACTGTTCAATATTTTAATTATTTGATTCTGTACACGTTTCAGACAGTAAATCAGTTGATATAGATCACTAGTGGACTCATCTTGTAAAAAGACAAGCAATACCAGACAAGAAACCAAGATAAGCATTTTACTGCATGCAACTGGTGTTCTACAGAGGTGGGCTAAATCCTCCCCAACTAAGGAGATGGCTGATTAGGACTTCAGAGAAAAAGAATAGAAGGAAATGTCAAGACAGAACTGCAAATATTTCACAATACATTACATAGAAAAGTTATCCTTGGCTGCGAGCCAGCACTCTGGAGACGGTGCATGGAGTCTGCTCTGTTGGTACACTTTAGAAATGAACTTTGCTTGTTCCAGATGGCTGGCTGGCTTGCAGAGCTGGTTTTAGAGGCTTGCTAGTTAGATGAATATCTGAGATAGAGACCAGAATTTCTCATCTGTGGGGCTAGCTGTAAGTAATGTAAATAAAGGTCACACTGTATATAGCCAGATGTGTGGCCAAATGAGATGTAGCTAGGTCTAGGAAAGTCCTGTAATGAGCACAAGACCAGATGATCAGATCAGTCTAACTTAATTTATGCCAGTGAGTAGGTCTTCCATCTAAAACTCTCTATTTTGGCTCTTCAGCAATCAAACAGTCCCAGTTTAAAGTGCCATGATTTAGTGGGCCACCATAAGAGGTGAGTATGATACGAAGCTCTGAGTTACACATAGACTGCAAATCTTCGTCAGGCCTCATAACCATACCAAAACCAACCAAATTAAAATGATTCCACTATGTGTCCCTCCCACCCGGCAAAAATATAGCTAAGATTTAGCATGGAGACAACCAAGCAGGGTTTGACATGGATTTGGACGTATGTGGGGATTTTAGCTGACTTGAGGAAAATACACAGAAAACGATCTGTCTACATTGACAGTCAAAACTGTGTTGTAATGGCATTAGGGAAGTGCCGTAGCAGGCAGTGCTGCAGCCTGTTATGTGCCAGGCCACAGAGAGGGCACTTATCTCTGGCTTTTATCGGTGTGGAGGTTATACAGATCACGTGTACACAGTGTAAGTCATGCTTGACAGTAAGTCAAAGCTAAGCGGAACGAGAACAGAGGCACTGCTGGCTGGCAGGGAAGTGTAAGCAGTTGCCTTTCATTACAAATATGCAGTCACAATCAGTAAGTCAGACTGCAATTCAGATCTCCTGGAATTTTTTTTGCAGAAGCTAAGCTCTCACAAGGCTGCATTATACCTGATTCCTGTCACCATCTCCACCCCAGGGGAGCTGAGAAATTCTGTTGCAGCTGAGCAGCCACTTCTAGCTCTACTAATGGCAATGCAATGTATCTGGACACTTTTGTAAGTCCCAGCACATCATCTTGAAACACAGAATAATAAGCTCAGCACTGTTTAGATAGTGAGAAAGACTGAGAAATGACTGGACCATATTGCATAATGCTTTTAATAGAAGAAAACACCAAGGAGTAGTGAAAAGGAGAGTAAAAGCAACCCGCTTATTTCTTTAATGCTTAAAGATGAGAAGAAACAATTTTGCTTCATGGTTTTTGCTCCTGGAATGCCAAGGCACTGTCAACATCTTCTGGAAATGGGAAGACTTTGCATATGTTTAATGGGAAAACGTTGTTGATTCAGATTAATGCCCTGCCAGTCACAGAATAACAAGTTGCTCCAGGGATACACTGGGTTTTTGCTGAATTTTTAATGAACAACAAAATAATTTGCAATTGTCCTGAGCAGACTTGGGATGAAAATTATATTGAATTGGAAAAGCCACAAAAAAAGAGCCTCAAAAGAATCAGAGCAAATGCCTTACAGCAAGAGACTTAAATGGATCCAGTTATTTAGTTGATCAAAAAGTAGTTATACAGGAACTAGGGAAGTCTTTAATTTAGCAGCAGAAGCTGAAGAATCAATGTCTTAAAGCTGTGATTAGGCAAATGCAGAAATAAGGCCTATTTTGATGTCTAAAATGGGACGTAGGCAAAATTTAATTGTGTAAGGTGAAAAAACCAAAGCTTCTGGATCTTCTTTAGCACTTCCACACTAAGCTTCCTGCTCAGCCTGAAAGTTTTCCAGATGCCAGCAATGGCTCATCTGTGGCTGCTGGACAGCTCTGAAATGTAAGACTTAGCTGTGGGGCTAATCCAGTGACCCACTGTTGCTGAAAGGGAAGGTCTTCACCCTCCTTCTAGATGCATGGTGGTCCTTCCCACCTCTTCCATTTCTCAGATCTGTCTGCCAGACAATTTAATGCATTTATCCAGAGGGAGTTATCTAGGGTGTCTCATTTGAGCTCATGGATTAGTGAGTTTATGGATTCCCAGGCTGCCCAATGACTGCTGAGTTCAGCATAAAGTCAGTAGTGGAAGGAGATGATCTTCTGCCTCTCAGTGGTGTTCATCTGTTAGATCAGGTAACCTGTCTCTTGAAACCATTTTCACCTCAATTGTCTAAGACAATTAACTGCATCTCACTGGCCAAGTAGAATTCACATTCACATCTTGGATCTCCTATACAAGCCTCATAACCATGAGGCTACAGAAGAGGGAGGTAGGATGATCCTTCTAACACAGCTAAGCTGCTGCTCCAGGACCTCAGAAACCATGAGACGTGAAGGAAAGCAGGCCTGAGGGTGTCTCCTTGTCAGCCTCATGGCTGGCCACTCGGGGGTATGTCGGAAGCCTGGGTCCCTCACTTGGGATGGGCTATGACTTACTTTGGATGTTCAAGGTATAAAACCACAAATAATATTGAGGATAGGGAAAGGAACTCAAAACTCCTTCCTAAATGCTGTAGCTACTGGGATGCCAAGTCATGCTTCTCACTCGCTGTCCTTCTGGCCCCAACTCTCAGGTGCATGCAGAAGCTGCAGCATCTGGGTTTCCTATCAGAAAGACATTTCAGGCCCGTAAAGTTAAGGGGCTGCATGCCTCAGCTTAACACCAGTAACAGTGCAGTCACAGAGACAGCAAAACTGCTTGGACACGCCTGAGCCAGTTGAAATCGTGCTCGCGCAGGTAGTGGTAGCAGCCCTCTTGCCAGCACGGCGCTCAGGGCACGCTCATTTATCTTACTGACACACATTCTCCTCTGCGCTCCTGAGACGTGCTCCTTGCACAGAGTAGATGTTCCTTGTGTTCCTCCAAGACCTCTCTGTGCCAGCCTTACATCTCTCCAAGTATCAAGATGTTAATCCCTATTAGGAGAATAGACAGAGACACAGTGGGCAGGAGGTGGACTTGTTATGCTAGAAGATGGTGTTTTTATTTCTCTGATTTCTATACACCCACAAATTCGGAGGAAGCAGTGACTCTGTTAAAAAATGGAAGTTGCGCTTCAGGTTTTAGGGGTTCTTCTTTTCTAAATTTCTTGAAAATCAATAGCATTCTGCACTTTACTCTCTAGCACTTTCCCTCAGACACTGGATTAATCAGGCAACTGCATGCAGGAGTCACACGTGTTACAAAGTCAGTAGATGAAAAACGCCACCCAAGAGGGCTCTGCAACTTCGCTGCACTTGGCTGGGAGCTTCTCTCTGCTACACTGAGCAGGAACAGAAGAGGCTTTGTTCGTCCGGCTGGATCTGGAAAGGCCGTCCAGGCTCCAGGAAGAATCCCACAGCCTTTGCTTCTGCTCCACTACAGTGCTATGATAATCAGGATCAGAGAGGGCTCCTGGGCCCAAATCCACAATCTTGGAATCTGAATTCTTGCTGTATTATCCTGTTCTTTCTCTCCTATCACCAGATGTTATTGTCCTGCTTGCGCTCCTACAGAGCTGATCTCAACTGCAATACATACTTTTCATTGTCATTCCCACTTTTTAAAACAGAATCTCAGAGGCAGTGATGTTTTATATTGAACAGGATTTTTTTTTTTACACTGGAATACTTTTTAAAACTGAAATTATCTGTCAGGATGCAACACATTTTTACTGTGAGGGAAACAAAAACTTGAACCTAAGAATATTGGCAGGATTGATTTAGCCTTACTTTCGTACTTCCTAATAATCTCATTCTTCTCCTTAATCTTTTGTTAAATCTGTTAACATGCTCTGAGGTCTGTACAGAAGCTTTCTTCTTGAAAATCATGCCTATCTTAGGGTTTTTACTGGAGGCAAAGATAATAAAAACAGCACACAAAAATGCTGAGGGAGAATATTTTCAAAGTGGGAGGGAAGCATATTTCCTTGGCATTTTCCAAAGTGTTCCAACATATGAGACTATTTATGACAATGTAAACAGAAAAGCCAATCTTCCTTGTGGAGAATGCAGAATCATCCTTAATTAATTAAACTCCTACAGTGAGCTCATAAATGTCAGGATGTTGAATTGCTGTATGTTAATAGATACTGATCGTATTTATTATTTTTTATTATTAATTCCAGGGGAGTAAAGTTCTGAAATACGCAGAAGCAACAGCAAGTTACAAACATGGTGGAAAGTATGAAACAAGATGTTAGTCACTACCTCTGAACTCGGTGTACATGGGAAGTCCGTGTAAGCCCCGCATTTCCAGGACACACAGCTATGAAAATGGGAGAGGGACTCCTACACTCAGAGCTGGGTGCTCGCACCTCCTTGTGTGGCTGTGATGGGAATGGCTACAGTGCCTTTCCACACCACAGGGCCGTGGCTGCCCACAAGAAGATGCCTTGCAAGAGTTGTCTGGGATGCTGTTGTCTGCTAATCCAGCCCATGACCAAGCAAGAGGACCACTTCATCCAATGTCAGTGCACTCAGGCAAAAGGGCGAGCTTTCCTCCAAATAGGGGTGAGAGGGCAGGCAGTTTTACAGGACAAACACACGCGCACACAAACAAAACTCTGGCTGAGGGATCCAGTTTATGCAGATGCATGTGTTGGAATACCATAAGGCTCAGCCTTAGTGGTCTATCAACCCTGAAAAGTCCTCATGTTCCTAAGGAGCAGAAAGACAATACTGAGGTACAATGGTTTCTTTTCAGCTATAGGGAAGACATTTGCCATTTCAACTGGCACCTCTTCTAGCCCAGAACACTGCTGGAAGTGGAAGAAGCTCATTTCTCAGGAAATAAATAGAAGCAATTTGAACTATACTTACTGACTATTCCCCAAAACGCAGGTCTAGCTGCACATAGAAAGGAACTATTGTTGGCAGAAGCCCTGGAGGAATGTGTTAGGCCATAACAAATGCGTCTTGAGGAAGCGTGTGTGAACCAAGCCCCTTCCCTGCCCCGGCAGAACCAGCCCTGGTGGCACGTCGCCATCAGTGCGCTGTCGGTGTGGAAGGCAGCAAGCTTGCCACACCTCGAGGATTGCTGCAGGACTCCAAGCAATTATACTGGAACGGAGAAAAGCCAAAGCCTGGCTCCTCCTTCCTCCTGTGCAGCTTAACAGCACTTGAATAAAACTGAGGGAAGTTACCCTCGTTGAACCAGTGCGGCAAGTGCTGTTCATTGAGCAGTACTGGTTGGCACGCTGGTAGCATCACACAGGCGTCAGCATCGTGAGGGCTTCTGCGTCAATGAACATAGTGTTTTCAGAGCACTTGCTCAGGAGATGGCTCCCATGATCCCCTTCCCTCCCGTTATGGCCCTGGTGCACACAGCTGTAAGAAAGAGGGGCCAACAGCTATGCATTTACATTAGCCCTTCTGTGATGTCAACACTCAGTTATCAGAGCTACAAGAGCTCCTCTAGAAATGGCCATATCTACCATGCTTAACCGAGTGAGTCAAATTAGATTATTCACTTAATTCACCCAATTCATCAGTGCTGCTCCCAAACAGCTTTTTGGACAGGTTAATTTTCCCTGGAGTGCTTCACCAGTTCAGTGCACTGTAAGGCCAGAGAAACCTGTGCTAGCTCAGCAGTTAGACAACCCTGGAGCAGAAATGAGCAGCTGGGAAGGCAGGAAGGGACCACTTCTTCCATCAGGCATTGACAGGTTTTGATAGTTCAAAGTGCTCTTGGAACGACAGTGCAAAGCTCAAAGAGTTTGCACTGTAAAGAAATTGTATATTTAAATTCCTGCGTGGTACTAGTGCTATGAGAACAACGTGGCACACGAATGCTACACATCTGGGTATCCCTCCATCCAATCCAACAATAAAACGAGAATTTAGCTGATACCAGGCAAATCTTTATAACATCGTTTCTGATGATGATTATTTATGAAACATTGCATTGACTCATTTTATAAACAGAATTGGTTGACTCTGTGTAGCTTCCTAACACACTATTAGGGTACTTTTTGTAACACTGTATCATAATAACTACAAGCAGAACTGGTAGAGTCTGCAAAATTCCCACAAAAATAAAAATAAAATTCCTAAAAAAAAAAAAAATCAAAAATTATGTCACTGCAAAACTCTAAAAAAACCCAAACTCAACCTCCTAAAAAATAACAGAATACTTACATAGCTAGAACTCAATTACCTCCTCAGAAATTCACTGTCAGTCTAAAAAAGTAAGAACTTAAACAAAGAAGTGTATATTTAGAAATACTGTAGGTGAGCAGTATTGTTTTGCTTTAAAGGGAAGATAATTAAGGCTGCTTGAAGGATGGAGTACGAAAAATGCATTGGAATGCCTGTTAAAAGAGGCTGTCAGAAAGTGTGGTATGTCTTGGATTATGTTCACTCAAGGACTGTCAAGGGCAAGAACTTTAATGGCATAAAAGCACTGAGAAAAAAAGCGGAATTTCTGGGCCTTGAGAGCAAAATACTCCACCAGAATGCCTATGAGCAAGAGGCAAGGCTCAAAAGGTTTGGATGGCCTCTCCAAAATATGACTGCATAAGGAAGACCATAGATTAATCTCTGCATATTCTTCCAAAATACATTTCAAAACTTCATTTACACTCCCAATGTTTTTCTATTGTTGATTACTATCCATACATGCAAATTCAAATAAATTAGGATGATTAAAATGCACATGATTAATGATTGAACTATAGCTCCCAGCTGGATGAAACTTTAATTGTAAAACCAAGTGAAAAGCACAGCTCAAAACAATACTCCGAGAGCTCTGATATTATGGCACTTTTTGAGCGGAAGTGAGATATCTGTGTTTTCTCTGCACTACTGCTATAATACGACAAAAGAAACTCTCATCTGTAGCATCATCATATTTTAGTGCCCCAGCTGGAACTATGAAAAGGCTGCTTACAGATTTAATAGCAGGTGAGAGAAGTATCCTCACCTGTAAGTCCTTGAATAGCCTTTCATTCCTGTTTCTAAACTGAAAACAAACCTCTGATTTTATGAGTCATTAAATCTAATTAAATTAACTAACTTCATTACAAATAATTTTCATCCATGTAGTTTGCTCCCAAAAATCTTGTTTTCTCTTCTTTTACAACATCTTTAAAATCTATGTTTTTGCATGGAAATTTGTGGGGTTTTTTTTTTAGAAAAAAAGGTAATGGTATCTTAAGTTTATAACTGAGTTCACTTCCTGGTAGAAGTCACTGTCTCACATTGGTGAAACATTGATTTTGAAGAGGCAGGCACCCAAAACGTGGGATCTGTTTCCCTATCATATATCACTAATGTATGTTAATGGGCATTATTTTACTTTTCCACTTAAGCAAGCTACAATAACAATACTCGAGACAAGTCTGTCATCTTGAGGACATGTTTTCAGTTATCTGCAGAAAGAAAAGATAGACATTCACCTCTTGATCTTGCAGCTATACTAGCTTTTTTCCATTAAAACTTTCCAGAGTTCCTGCCAAAAGCAATTGTGCACTTGAAGGTGAATAGAGTTCATCCCTTTTTACTTGGGCAATAGACATTTTAGCCACTTTTCACAGCCTGGGAAATGAAACATGTGAGTTTATCTGCCTTTTATGTACTGCTGAGATACGAGTTCCCCAGTATATTCTCACCAACACTAACAGTGGCGAAAAGGTGAAGTGGGCCGTGCAACTCTTGAGGAACTGTCTTTGTGAATATTGTGTTTTCTAACCTGTCTTATACCACATCAGTAATTAAACTGCCAGTGAACCACTTGCAATATCTGCAATATTCAATAAGGAAATAGTGTAAGGTGGACAGGGTAATAGCTTACCAAATTTCAAGTTCCTTTTGTAGTCATAGTCACTTTTTCATCTCTTTAGTCAACACTAAATCCATTATTTTGTCTGTGGCATTGCTTAGCGTTTTTATACAATCCAGCTACCCCTGTGGGAAACTCATATATAGATTCTATTCTGCTCTTCCAAGTGATGCAGAATGAAGGTATAACACACCAAAGGCTCAAGCAATTGCATGAAAGGTCGAAGTTTTCCAACAAAACCAAAATCTTTCATAGAAAAGGAAAAAAAAAATCTGTATTTCTATTATAAATGATCATTGACTGTCTAGGTTTAGTTTTCAGACAGGCTGAGGAGCTGCTTCATAGTGGGGTCTTCTGTGATTCACCCTGATGGATGGATTACATGTGTCTGCAGTACTGGTATCCTCTTCAATATATTAACTATAATATACTGTACTTCGGTATATTAACTGTTCAGTATATATAACAGGTTGCCCACAGAAGCTGTGGCTGCCCCATCCCTGGAAGTGTTCAAGGCCAGGTTGGATGAGGCTTTGGGCAACCTGGTGTAGTGAAGGGTGTCCCTGCCCATGTCAGGGGGGTTGGAACTAGATGATCTTTGAGGTCTCTTCCAACACAAACCATTCTATGATTCTATGATTCTATATGATGACATGGCCTATTATTCTATCCTGTCTTAACAGGTATATAAGCATATCCTTGCAAGAGTAAATCTATGGCATGCAATGGGATTTTTCACATTTAGAGTTAGACGCATGCCAAAATATTTTGCTCCATTAGGGTCATGTGTTTTTCTTTTCTTTGCATGGGAACACAGTGGCTAATTTTGCACGTGGTGGGATTTCAAGCATACAGTCTTAAGGGCTGGGTCCTTTTCTAGATACCTTTAAACTACAAAGGATCAGTTATAAAGGTGCTTTACCAAAGTTACTAATATTTAAGGACAGAGTTCTTGAATAGACAATATCCTTACACCAGTGCATTCACTCTAGAAGAAAAGTCAATCAGAACATCCAGAAGAAATAGTAGTGGACATGAGATGTTAGTGGATTGAAGAATCTAGGACTGTGAGGGAGATAACAGGAAAATTAAAATATTTCCTCAGTTTGAAAGTTTGGTGTCTGTTGTAAACCCTTTTCCATTCACTTTCAGCAATCTTTAACAGATGTGCTGCAAACTGTTTTTTTTCTCCTCCTGTGCCTGCTATAGATGTCCAAATTGCCAACAGTTACAATGCAGCAATGCCTAAGAAGGTATTGCTGTTCTGCAGAAGAGTTAGGAAAAATAACTCTCACAGCCTCTGAAGCTGTGGACTCAAGTCCTCTTCTAACCTGTGTGCTGCCTCTTCCAGCCCGTGCCCAACTGATCTCTGGCATGCTGCTGGAGGTTACCCCCGACCACATGTAGCTATTAGCAGATAACCCTCATGTGATCACTTCCTGACCTGTCTCCATTAGAATGAGGTGAATTGCTTCAACTATTTAATCCAGCTCATTTTACTGGAAATGGGCTAGGGAGTCTTTATACAAGTACCAACAAGCAGGTTGAGGTGGAAGTCTCTTTAGCCAGTAGAGATGGTCTAGGAAGAGCACTTGACTACAACCTAAAGTAGTAATCCAAAGTAATACCTGTAAATGTTTTTATCTTTAATGGCCAGCGTAGTCTTTTTCCAGGATTTTTTATTATCCCTGTCACCACAGTATCTCCCCTAGCTGTTTACACCCAAAGCACTGAGAGCCTCCCTTGTGCCAGCTTTCCCCCCAGGCATCTTGCCCATCCACAGTGCCTGCTCGTTGTGTCGCTGCGAGCAAGACCTACATGGCCGACAGTAAACGCCTCCGCAGGAATGCTCTGCAAAATAAGGAGGATGGGAGCTCCAGGATACAAGCTGCATTTGTATGAGGGGAAGCATAACAGGAAATGTAATTGATTGTCTTAATTACAACGTCCCTCACTCTCTTTTGCTGACTTGCAGTGTATCAGCCAGTAACCAGTAACACTGCGTACGTCTTGTAATATTGACACTTTTCTCCAAGCTATTCTCTATCTGTTCTCAGTTTTTCAGAGATTCAGTGGATTTGAAGGGGATTTATACGAGTCCAGTAGCAACTAAGGGAGGGAAAAAAGTGCCTTGATGAGGAATCCAACTCCATCACTAATGAGTGTTTCTTCTGAAAGCCTGCGAGCCTTCTCAGGCAGACCTGCCTTTAGAAGAGTGATTAGCATCCATTGAGAGTCCAACTAAGATCTTGAAACCACATGTTCTAGGATATAAATTTCTCCTCATGTTCTGACACAATTTTGATATTTTTTTTCCCCGGAGAAAGAGTTTTAAGCTACGTGGCCCCCATCTTATGGGAATTTCTTGGATAACGGTGCTTCACAGTTTTTGGATTCTTTTAACTCAAGGTTTCATAAGAATCAGATCAGCAAATAATTTTTGGATGAAAACTGGATGCCATTCAAATTTGGTAATCTGGAATTGTGTTTTCCTGGGGCTAACGTTAAGATATTCTGGTTTTGAATATGCTCCTCTCATTTCATTGTTTTGTTTTCAGTGCACTATAAAAGCACTTTTGCACGCTAGATTAAGTTTAGAGAAAACTAACACTGTTCAGCATGAAATATACGTGTTTTGTTGTTTAGGACTTTCTGTACTATGAAAGGAAACTTCCATGTATGATATGTATCAGTAAGTTCATGCATTGTGACCTGGGTATGTGCTAACAGCCCAGGTATTAAAGAGCTTGTCTTCTGTAAAAAAAGGAAGTTCTGAGCTTTCAGATAATATGGAGTTTCCTGCACCAAGTTAGATTTCCTCTATTGTATTTTATGTGACAATTCCATTAAAAGAATAACAATGACAATGTCTTTGCCACCATTGACTGATTATCAGGGAAGAGAATGAAAGGAAAAAAACCTATATATGAAATATGTCAGTCATGTCAAATACACCACTAAGAGATATACAAATGCTGTCATTTCTGTAGCAAGTGCTGCAAATTGTATAAAATAGAACAAAATTAAAATTAAGACATCCTTCTTTAAATGAAGAAATAAATACTTTATTTCAAATCATTGTTCTTTTTTATCCTATGATACGCTATGCTAAATTACTCTCTTCCTTCATATTACCACTTCTCAGAAATACTATAACCATTATGTAAATGGTCCTATAACCATTTTACTAGGAAGACTCCTGTACTCCTGTTGATATGAAAAGGGAACTACACTGAGATACCAACTTTCACTATCTCCTTCTTTAAAAGTTGTACCATTTTAGTTTGTTATCACCTTTTGGTTTGTATTTTTATGTGCATTGCTGGAAATGTACCACAATAAAGCTGACAGACTAGTATCAATGCACTGTATTGCAAGCAAATCTTCTTCTTCACTTTATCCACGTGATCTGATGTTACTGTGAGAAAAGGAATAAAGAAAATAAAATAGCAATGAACAGTATGAAAGTGCTAATTAATAAATGCAAATGACCTCAGTAAAAACTACCTTAGCCCCCAGCATTGACTCTTCACGCGTTTGGATTCAAATTCTCTCCAGAGCAGCACAGAGCATCTCTCTTAATGTCACAGCTCATTTTCCAGCTCATCACGTTAATAGTTGTGAGAGGATATATGACCTCCTCATAATACTTCTGCCTGTATTGGACTTTCAACAGGGCGATAAGCAAATTCACTAACAAAAGGCAGTGAAACAAGGCTGATGACTCTCTCTCTCTCTTCAGAGAAGTAATCAAAAAAGGTTTAGACTTTTCCTCAGTTTATGCAGCTGGAGCAGCTGTTAGAGATCTTCCAAAGTACCTGCAAATGACCATACTTCCTCAGGGGCTACAGCCTCCTTCCAAAGCATGTATCAGGATCAAACTAGATTTTGAGACTGCGTGGCAACAAATATAACAGGTATTGCAGACAAATATTTTTCAAACACTAAACAACTGAGATGCTACAAACATTGAGCCAGATCTTTCACTGCTCTCAAGAACCTAATTTTGCTCTTTATTAACTCAGAAAAGCAATTCTAGGATCTACTTCTGCAAGTGTCTTTCTTATAGGTTTATTTTGCATATACTTTATAAAAAAACCTCTCATCTTAATGGTATTTTTGCAGTATCAGACATGAGTGTTGTATTTTCCAAACCAGGAAGGACTTAATGCATTACAGGAAGGTAATTAATAAGTCCTGTGACTCTACAAGTATACCACACACTTCTTCCTATAATAAGAAGCTTGAATTAATTTTTTGTATTCATTGAAGAGCATTAATGAATATGACTCTTTACGACATTTCCAGGAAAGGTGGAACAGAACAAGAAAAAGTCCATTCTCTGTAAATAGACATGAGTTCATAAATAGTTTCAGCAAAGAGAACAGTTTGTCCATTCTTCTCCTGAGAAGTGGGTCAGAATTGTCACTGCTAACCTAATCCCTACAGCTCAGCCCCAATGCCTTGCATCACAAAAAATGCATCAGAAAATTTGCACCGTACCAAGCTGCCTGATTCCTCTTTATATCTGAGCTGGAAAATCAAAAGAAGCCACACTGAGGGAAGTAGCTGGGGCTTCTGGGCTTCATGAAGCCCATATGCAGGAAAGGATGAGGACAAAGAGCAGGACAACTTCAAGAAGCTCAGAAAAATAAAGACATATTTGAAAAATGTACCTAAGTAGAGCATCATTTCAACTACTAAAGGCAGGCAGAGGTATGAAAACCGTCACAGATACCTGACCCAACTGTGGACACAGAACTTCACGGATCTTGTGCTCTTTGCAGCTTCCCCTTATACAGCCATGGCCTCTAAGGCAACATTTGTTTTAGTACAGCAAACAGTGGCAGAGTTTGGTCTCTTGCCACGAAGGCAAGTGACCTGGTTTGACCATAACCACATTATTAAGCTTTCCTAGCTTCCCACAATGAGCTTTATCCACACTGCCAGGCTGCAGAGTGAGTGCTGGCTGGTCTGAGACTGACCCACGCCCGGGAGCATCCTGACAAGCCCACAGTAAAGACAACCGTGACCCTGTGTGTGAGCCCATGACCTCTCCCTGCTTCAGTCTAAAATAGATGTAGTGTGTGTATAAGTTTACTTTGAGGTACTTCACTTCTGTGTACACTTCCATTTGCTTCACTGGAATTACCCAGGCAAATAAACTGGCATGGATGTTTTTAGGATTGTGATCTATATACATCTTATACACTGATCATAAATTGTAAACAGTTGGCTTCCAGAGCCTCACAAGGCTTGGAAGACATTGTGCACTTTGATTTTTGTCAGTCCTCTTGCAGCTTGCCAGAGTTTTCAAATCTGATGGTTTTTATTTGTCATTTAAGCTTGCGAATAAATTAAAAGGAGTTAGGAGGAGGAAAGAATTCTTTACTGAAGAAAACACAAATGGAAAAAAACATATAAAATTAAAGAGATAAAATGTATCTAAATAGAGACGTAAGAGGAGAGAAAAAACATCTGGGAGGCTGATTATCCAGGGACTTCAATCCACATTAAACTGTCAGGCAATCAATCACACTGTATAAAATTCACGAGGTTGGTAATTCCGTTCTATATAACCACCCAACAGCATAATTCATTAGTAGAGTGTCAGTACCCTCCCCAGCAATTATCTCACTCACTCCATCGTCTATCTGAAATGTAATAACTGAGTTCTACTTACACAAACCCAGCAAAAAGCTATTCAACCATTTTTACTTAACACATAAACAGGTTAAAACTGCATTTTCTTGTTATGTTCTGTTTCTGCAGCTCTTGTAGCAAATTAGTTTGCTGTGACCATTACTTGTACTATGGTTGCATTCAGAAATTCTTTTCTAGATTGGGCTCAGTGGTATTAGTAAACAAACAGAAGGCAAGAGAGTCCCTGAAACAGAAAAAGTTCACAAGTCAAGGAGATGTGCCAGGCAAAAGGAAGAAGAGAGGAGGCAATCTAGTTACCTAGTTATCTAGTTATCTTTGGTCAGCAAGATCCATCACATAGCCTTTGTCTTTTTCTAAGACTGGCCCTGCAAATTCTCTTAATCTGCAAGTAATTTGAGAAATCCTAATTTTCTGTTATTAAAGCAAGTGCAATAGCCCTGTACTGTACTTTTTACACTATGAGGGCTGATGCTTCCCGTCAGAGGCACAGTTTCAAAAGATGCAGATCTTATTGTTGTTTCTACATTTCGTTTTGTGACAGAAATGAGAGAAGCGAGTGTGCCCATTTGAAAGCTCTCCAAAAAATTCAGGTTATAGAGAAAGTGAGGTCTCTGCATTGAGTTACACTTTCTTGTCCTTTAAAGGTAGGTCTTCATACCCACTTAAAGTGAGAAACAGGCTACTTTCCCACTTAGATAGGGATGGTTGTGTGTGTGCAAGCCACCGCCGCTCCTGCCTCCAGCCTGCTTCAGGTTGAAGCCTGAAGTCCTGCCTGCACTAATGAAGCACGTGAACAGAGTAAAAAGTTACTAAGCAGATTTTTCTCCTGAAAAATGCATTTTGCAAAAAAGCTGAAAGGTTTCACATTTGCTTCAGTGAAAGCCCCAAACAGGAAGATTTTACAATCCTGGGCAGCAGTTCTGGTGCAAAGAAGCCAGTTGCCTGGTAGCAGGTCAGTCAGGCCCAAATCCCTGCTGGTGAGTGAGGTTGGAGGAGACATCACACTGCACTCACCAGGCAAGCTCCTCATGGAACTCCTCAGCTCAGCTCATCGGTATCCCAGGAGCTGCGGGAAGTTCTTATGCTCATTCCCTGCCATTGGAGCCACCGTTTCTAGAAAGCTGGACAAAACTCTTGTTGAGTGAGGCAGATGTACCAGGCTGTCACACACTGCATCTCCTCATGACTTGTCGTCTGAGCAGCTGTGGAGTGTTTTGTTTGTGCGTTGAAATTAGGAGCCATACACTTGAGCACCAGGGCTTTTTTAAACACTGTATTTGTGTTTCCAGGCAGATAAAAAAGCAAAAGCCTGGGCTAGTGCATGGCAAATACAGAAATTCTTTTCAGATTTGAAGAGATCAAAATGTTTACTGCTCTTTTTTTTTTGTGAATAAATAACAGAATCAAGAGGTCCATAAATGATTTCTGAAGAGGGCATGCAATATTCCCGAAAATGACATGATTAAGTACGTTTCAGTCATTTTTCTTCTAGCTTAATGGTTTATTTATTAAAAGGCACCACAGCTACACTGGTCACTCATTTACCAGTGTAAAGCACTGACCAAGCTCCTTTATTCAGGTGAGTTTCATCCTTTCAGCACTACCAATAAACCCTACTATGTTTTTACTGTACTTGTCCATAGAAATCATCCCAGTCAAGTCCTCACTTCTCATAAGCACTACTTGGGAGATGATGACCGTATGACTATGTCAAAACTCCTTTAGTTTTAAGCAGCTTCCCAGGCACAAGCTGGCAGGATGCTGCCTGTCAATTTTGCATATTTCTACAAATGCAGAAACATTTTTAACATAGATATTGTGGGCAACACTCTGAAATAATACGATTCCTGCAAACCTTAGGCTCTAGCAGGATGTTTGACATTTCACCGAGTGTTGAACTTTCTGACAGCCTCTAAGCTGTGAACCAAGTGCCAATTTTTCTGTTCTGGGAAGTATCTGTGCTACTTTTTCCTGCTCCTCCTCTCCTTCCTGAGACCTCCTCCAGGCTGGAAGAGTGCTAGGTTAGGTGAATCTTTGTTGATCCATGGTGGACCTTCAGTACACACATGTGAGTGAGACAGAAGCTATCGGAAGCTCCCCTGTATCCTCTTACAGTCCCATGTTCCCACTCCTTCCAGCCACAGCTGCTTGTGCTGAATTTCATTCTGCCAGCCATCAAGGTACTCGGCAAGGATGGCAGTCTGCACTCTGTGTCTTTAGGCAGCCAGCACTTTCACAAATCCCAGCCGAAATTATTTCTATGGCACATGCACAAATGTTGCAACAGAGCAGAGAAATAAATCTGTTTTTTCTTGTCTTAGAGAGCTCCAGAGCCACTTTGACATCCCTCCTCTCTTAGTACTATGCTTCAGGCTTCAGCGAATAGCCTTTCCGTCAACAAATCTGTCCATGTATGCCTGGTGTAGTTAAAATTATCCTGAACTGGGAGAATTTCTTTTTTATGCACAATTCCCTGAGTTTCTCTGGGATCAAGCGTTATTCTCTTTCAAAAAATGTAGTTTAGAAGAGGAACACTATCCTCTACAACATGCTGCAGCATCGGAAAAGCATTAACTCCAAAGGGCATCTGTCTGCTCAGTACTCAGTACCGCTTCCCACAGTATTCTTGGATCAAAGACTCTGTACAAAATGCTGCCCTTCTTCACTGAGACACAGAGGCTGGCAAGAACAGACCTAAAACGGACCACCTTGGATCCTGGCAGCCATAGGACTGTGCCAGTTCAGAGTTCAGTGCAGGCTACAAAGCCCGTCCTAAGCAAGATGACCATTTCTCACTGAGCACTTTGCTGGCACAGCAACCTGAGCAGCAGCAACAAGCAAACTCACTCTTTTATGTTGCTTTGTGGTCAGGGCCATTCACACAAGTTACAGTCACAGCAGCCACTGCAATGTATATGCATAATTAGGGGTTGGCCCTGGCCAGAGTCAACCAGTGGTATTCATCCCTTCCATACCCCTCTGTGGGAAACCACCTCTGAGCAAGAGGTTTACTGTAGCGAGTCACCCCTCATAAGATGAAGTTGCCTGTTCAAAAATCATTTTGGCTTTCTGACTCATCCTTTCTTTGGAGGATTCTGATTCAGAGCAGGATAAGTGTAAAATGTATCAGCTAAAACACATTTTTTTCCTGAGGATAAGACAGAGAGTCCAGTTCCACAAAAACAGGGTGATTTTTTTTCTTGAACTATCGATAAAAGTTCAGAGGAAGGACCTGACTGAATGCCCTGGAAACTTGAAATAATCAGCTTTTCTGTATAACCTGAGGTGCTAGCATCACAGTGGAAGGGGTTTCAGTAATCAAGCGATAGCTTGCAGCTAAATATGACTTGATTAGATGTATAATCTGGTCCAGATGAAGCTGGAGCTTTCCCACTGTTTTATTAATGCAATTCCTACATGCAGACACTGGGTCACTGATTCTGTATTCTGATGCAAAACGGCACAATAAAGGCACAGCTTGTAAAGAGTCAGTTACAAAGGACAGGTGTTAATCTTCACATTGCAGGCTGATTTTCAGCAATTATTTGAAAGGCATAATGTATGCATATGGAATATCTC
The DNA here is from genome assembly GCF_009769465.1 of Tauraco erythrolophus. NCBI lineage: Eukaryota > Metazoa > Chordata > Aves > Musophagiformes > Musophagidae > Tauraco > Tauraco erythrolophus. The sequence continues at coordinate 114,973,558 of NC_141465.1, read as the reverse complement.
AGATGAATGAGTCTCTAAGAACTGCCACAATTTTCCAGAGAAACAATTCTGGAAGGGATCTGACTCACCCACGCTGCTCGGTGCTACGGAAATATTTTTTAGATTGAGAGATGCAGCACAGCCCAGTTGTTAGGAAATAGTCCAGGGAGTCACTCTCATTGCTTCACATAAGGACATACCATGGTCTAGCCCTGAAGTTAGGTTGGTTTGGTTAAAAAATCTCAGAGTCAAAGTCTGCCAGTCACCTTGCTCACACCACCCAATTACAAGGAAAGGTGCAGATCAGGGTGAATTAATGTGACAGAATTGGACCATAAATTAACTTCTGATGTACTAAAATATTCTAGTGTAAACAAAAGCCTTCCAGGGACTATGGCAAGGTCTATGTAGACACTATTTCCAACCATATGTTTAAGACCCTCTTCCTTGCCTCTCATGTGAAGTATTCCTTCATACTACGTGCAAATCCTACTTGGATGGAGATAATAAAACAAAACAAACCATGAAATCTCATTGAGTTTACAAACATCTTTCCAATATTGTCCTGAACTTTCTAAGGCATCATCACCGAACTGCTGCTATGACAGTGCAGAGATGTATCTCTGGAGTAAAAGACTGAAAACACATCTGTGTTTCTTAAGTATCAAACACCTACATCAGATTAGACATTTCATTGGGAATTAGAATATGTGAGTCAAATTTCATCTTTGAATGCAGTCCTGCAATCAAAGAAGTCATAAAAAAACAAAGACATAACCAAGTTTTCCAATGAAGTTTAAAGTGTGTATTATTTATTAGAAAATTCAAAATAGCAATTCAATGATCAATAGCTACATTAGGTTCTGCCATTCATGGAAATGAATGAAGACCTTGCACAGTCTTAGTTCTACTGGCATAAATAACTGACTCTTGCTGTTGAAAAACAAATGCCTTTTACATAGGTGTGAACTTGCCAAAGGACCTGAGGATGCTCCAGCCTTCCCAATGGCATTGCTTGAAACAGCATGTGCACTTAAGTCATGTACCATACCCACCTACCTCTGCTGTCCCGTTCCCTCTTACCCATGTGTTCTCCATGCTGAAGCACCTGTGGTTTTAAAGAGTAATTTAATTGGGGTTATATAAGAAAAGCTGTACTGGGGCAAGAGGAAGATTTATTTAGTTCAATATCCTGTCTCTGGCTGAAAGTGAATGTCTAGCAAATAGCCTAAAAAACCCCACAAGCACACGGTGGTAATTCATCAGAGCACTTTCCAGCCTTCGGGGGCTTCATGAGCCAGAAGTCGTGTCCTCAAATGTAATAGCTCTTCATGGATTTCTCTTGAACTAACTTTTCTTGTTTCTTCTCAAAAAAGTTCTTTTGGTAAACTTGAAACATTCAGAACATCCTATGGCAAAACTCCATAGTTTAAATTTATATTAGGCGAAGAATCACTTATTCTTCTTTATTCTAAACCTACCATACAAGTAAGAGATTCCCATCCATCCTCCTCATGGCACTTATTGGTTTATAGATTCTGTTGTGTTTTCCCTTCATTTATCTGTTTTTGCAGACTGAAGAATCCTGACTTATTTGCTCCTTGCATGGAAGCCACTGCATAATTTTGATCATTCTTGTGACCTGCCTCTGGATCTTTTCCAATGGCACTGTATATTGTCAAGCTGGGGAGAGCAGACTTCTGCACAGTATTCAAGATGCAGGTAATGCATGGCTTTAAACTGAAAGAGAGTGAATTTCAATTAAATCTAAGAAAGAAATTCTTCACTCTCAGAGTGGTGAAACACTGGAACAGGTTGGCCAGAGAAGTTGTGGATGCCCCATCCCTGCAAGTGTTCAAGGCCAGGTTGGATGGGGCTTTGAGCAATCTAGTGTAGTGGAAGGTGTCCCTGCCCATGGCTGGGGGGTTGGAACTAGATGATCTTTAAGATCCTTTCCAATACAAACCATTCTATGATTCTATGATTTGTTAATACAATGACATCACAATGTTCTGTTCTTTTTATTCCTTTCTTAACAATTATTAACATTTGGGGCTTTTAGTGTTTGGGGTTTTTTTTTGTTGTGGGGTTTTTTTTTTTTTTATTTGCTACTGAGCATCAAGCTGACCTTTTCATGAAACTATGTACTACAGTCCCAAGAACCTGGGCAAGAGACAGTTTTATCGTTACTACGTAGTAAACAGTGCGGTGCTGGAGTGTCTAGGGTTTCTGTGGGCCTCTCAAATACAGAGGAATACTTTCCACTCAGCAATGACATATACATGACTACAGTAAATGTGGGATGTTACATAAACTGGAGAAGAATCTGAATGGACGAGTATTTTTCTCACTTTGCCTTTGAAAATTATATCACATGTATTTACTGTATATGGCAGCCTGTACATACTTTAGTCTCCCTAAACCACAAAAATAGCATAAGACATTTTGTAAAGCTAGTTCATGTACGTTTTCCAAGTTCCACAGATAATCCGGATTTCTGGTTTTATAAGAAAGACTTTTTCCTCGTCAAACATGTTGTTATCTTGCAAATTCAAATACATTATCTAAAACAGATTTTCAAGCCAAGAAAATTTTTGGATTATAAAATATTATAATTCTACACACAATCTATTTTTTCTTTCCTTAGAAGAAGAAAAATACTTTCCAAAGCAGCCAGGGAAACGTTCTTGTTTAAAAGGACTGCATGCAGCTATAACATATATAGCAATGGATTTATTTCTAATGGATTGAGTGAACTCTGTGGTAGTCCATTATCCATAATTACCAAACACTTAAAATCAAGAAGCAGTCCAAGATTTTAAATGGATCTTCAACCTCCTCCAACAAAAGCACCTGAACACACCAGATGATTACTTACCTGATTATGTTACAATGGAGAAGATAGGACACAAGTGATTAAACACCAAAGTGCTTTTAAATGCAGTTAACATGTCATTCCGATAAATGTTTGGCTGACTACAATATTTCAAAGCAGAGGACAGAGTCTTCTGGTTTTGTGGATCACAGGATCTCTTTGATGTCCCACAGCTATTCTCGCAGGGCAGCTCAGAAGCTGTTCCATTTTAATCCATTCTGATTAATGCCACAAAATGAGTTTTCCTGACACCAGTAATTTTGCTCTGCTGGGGGGTGATTGAAGAGGATGGGCTTTCATCCCAGCACAGCAAATCACTGGCAGCCTGCTGCAACAGAGAGTTAACCATCTTCTTCAGCAAATGAGATGAAACTGTAACTTGTTTTCTTTTAATTAACTCCTCACTAGATTGCTCCAGGTCCTCCTGGCACCCCTCAGCTCCGAGACAATAGCAGTGCTCCCAGCTAGGGTAGGATTTTGGAGCACTCAAGTTTCCTGGGAGTAGCCGTGCTCTGCATCAGTCAGGTCATGCTTTTCTCACGCTGTCTGAGACGCTCTTGGAGAGACTGATTGTGGGCACAACGCAAGTCAAACGTATCTGAAGCCGTTTAGACAGACTCAGCATGTTGGTGAGTCAGGACGACCAGCAAAGATAACATATCAGCAACCCACACCAACTCTGCTGTCCATAATGAATTCCTTCCTCAGGGTTACTTTCCACTGATTACTCTCTTGGTTTTCTGAATTTAGCATTTCTGCCTTAGGACTCCTGGTTCTATTTAGTTTATGTCCCTGTGTGGGCTTGGTTGCTCTTTTCTACACAGTGTGCTCATAGACCATGGGGCAAATTGCAAGGCTTATGCCTTCAATGCACAAGACTGCCATGTTAGTGTCTTCATACACAACCACAGAGGAACATCGCAGTGGTGCCAGGAGTTGGATCCAGAGAGGAGGCTGTGGTCAGGAGGCTGTGGTCAGGACTTCAGCACAGGCTGCTTGTGGGAAGGTGTTATAAACAAGGGGTCACTGTAAACATCCACAGCCTTCTGTACACATTATAGGGAGGAGGTTAATGCAGACAGTGCAAATGCTTCCTGGTGGGGACAGACACCAGCCCACATCAAATAAAAGTGCAGGAGAGACTTCTAGGAAGGAAGCGAAGCTAGGTACTGGAGTACAATCTGTGTGCTCCTAGAAAATTTACAAAAAGCATGGCAAATATGCTTATATGGATTTAAACTTATAGAGGAACAAAGAATTTGTAGGTAAAGCGTGGCAGTATCATGTCTGGATGGGTCTGTCATTCAGTGCAGTGAAGGGACTGAGCAGGCAGTCTGTTTGGGCAAAGGCTACCGTAAGCTAATAAATCGGGTTTTGGACAAAATTTGTCTTTAGTTTATAATGGTGCAAACTTATCTTCCTCTCTCTCAGAAGTGATGCTGCTAAAGATGAAAGCAAACCTGATGCCCAAATGAAGGGATAATGTTGATCTTGTTCAGATAAGAAAACGCTCAGTTTGTTATACATAGGAGAAGATGTTCAGCTCGTGTGATGAATTCTCCCCGCAAAATAGATATAAACCAGGTGTCTGAATCTGCTTCTGGAGGTGCATTTCTCTGCATATTGCCTAGAGAGAGAACCTAGAAGATTAACTTATACTATGTGTCTCATTAATTTCAGAGCTGTACATTTAGGTGCGATCCCTCCCACTGAGCATAATAAAAAGTCCAGTTAAGTAAACGTTAATTTTCCCTGGGCCCTAGCACATCAGATAGAAATTATTGCAATGACTAATATCTATTCTCACCTGTAAAGCGTGGCTTTCCAGAGAACAAATGTGCAATTATTACTGGTATCAAAACAATTCACTGGTGATAACTGGTGCAAAATACATAGCCTGCAGTAACATGTTACCCTTATATTCAGGTGACAAAGACTGGTACATTCTAGTTAGTAGCTTTCTCACAACACACATGAAAATCACACCTGCAAATTAGGCTAGGCATCTTAAACAGAAAACAAGATGATGTGAAAAGAAGTGAAGACTACAAGCTTGATGTCATTGGCAACATCAAGATTATATGATTTAAAAATGTAAGAGTTCTTATATTCAAGTTGTTCACATAAAATAGGAAAAAATAATGTCATAATTATGCTTTCTTTGAGATACCAACACATAAATATTAACCTCTATTAGTTTGAACAACAGTTGAGGCAGCCATTAGAAAAGGATTAAAAAAGAGCATCAGACTCTTCTAAAGGCAGTGAAAAGCCAAGCAGAAGGCTGGTGCTCAGGCACATCTAGTAGCCCTCCATGCATGTTAACACCCTGTCCTGGAACCCGGGTGGATTTGCCTGGAGACACGTCCTGTCAGTTAAATGGGCCTGTCAGACAAACCTGAACCACAAAATGTCTGTTTAGTAGAGTGCAAAAAATAAATTTAATCTACATGGGTATAGCAAAACACACTGGTGAACATGCACATGGGGAACATTTTTTCAAATCAACTACTGAAAGTCTGAGACGTGCCCAGCTTTACAACGGGGGTGGTAGTCATGCTAGTCAAGGAAGATGTTTTAAAGTTTAAAGATTTAAATCAAAGTTAGGACAAAAATTATTTTTTCCAATCGTTCAGCATCTGTGTTTCTGTAACACAGATGGCTTTAAAAAAATAAGCCAATTTATCATACTGAAATTAAACTTTAATTAGATAATCTAGTTCTGCATTGCCAATATTAATTTATAAGAACTCTAATATGCACTGATACGAGTTGCATGAATCAGACTGCTGGATTCAAGAGCTGGAATCAGTCCAACACTTTGAAGTCTGACGGTCTGAAGGACTAGTTTTACTTTGGATTGTTTCTTGTCCCTCCCAGATTTAGGAAGAATGATGAATTATCTACTACCATTTAACTTCCTGTTCAATAACTCAGTCAGGAACACCAAATGAAAAGCCATTGAGGTAAGATACATAATCTACCAACAGAGAATCATAGGAAAATTTTAAGTTGGGAGAGATCTGTGGAGGCCTCTCTTCCAGCTTTTTACTCAAAGCTGAACTAACTCAAATAGTAAACTGGTTTCCTCAGGGTCTTGTCCAGTCAAATTCTGGAAAGCTCTAAAGAGGAAAATGACAAAGTCTCTCTTCACAACTTATTACAGTCCTTCAAATCTCTCATAATGAACACTTTTTTTTCTGTATATCCAGACAAAATTTACCTTGCTACAGCTTTCTGACATGGCATCTTGTCCTTTCATTGTTTATCTCTAAGAGGAGCTTGTCTCTGCCTTCTCCATATCTTCCCTCTAGGTAGTGAGAGGCAGCAGCTAGAGCCCCCTCGCCCTTCTCACCTCCATGCTAGGAAAATCCATTTTATTCATTTACCCTTTCTACGCCATATGCACCAGCTCCCTGACCATTTGAGTGGCTCTTGTGCAGACTCTACAGTTCCTTGACATCCCTTTTTTATTATAGACCCCAAAATCAGATACCATACTCGATATAGTAACTCCACGAGCACCAAGTAGAGGAAAACGATCACATCCTTCAATCTACTGACCACAGTTCTGTTAAGAGAGCTTCAGCAGGTCTTTAACCATCATTGCTGGAATGGTCTACTACTGACTCAGTAGAGTCAGTTTTATTAACACTGAGGTATCAAATATGTCAATTTTCATTTCAATTTTCCAGAATAGCATAGCACCAGCATCACCTGCCTTCTATCTTCTTAGCTACCACCATGACCATTATGTTCTCTATCACCAGTGAGTAGCTTTCCCATCTTTTCTAGAAGGGGATGTAAGCAAGATAAGCTTCATTAGTTACCACTATAGTGTCCAGGGATTAAACTTTCTCTGATTCTCTGGCACTTTGATGTCTTTGATCCTAAGAGCATTTCCTTGTCCTTTTTCATATTATCAGTGTTACTATCACATAGCCAAGAGCATTCCACTCTCCTTCATCTTTTCAACTCTGACTCAAGATCAGCTTCTGAAAATGGAAGGTTATCTTCAGCAGAATAAACAATGCTCTTTCTTTTTGGTGCTTTTTTAGACAGCTCACTGTAAAGCTAAAAGCTATAGAACATCTTCATTCTGAAAGTATATAACCACTGCTGAGCATACCAGACCCAAAGGATAACTCTATGCTGTAGATCTATCCAGGCCAAAAAATGGATAGGTTCCAATAAGTGTCTCATTCAGGAAAAGCACGAAATCATAGAGAAAACTATAAAATTAATCATCAGGTATTGCTCGCAGGCAGCTCTGCAAAGCCCCCAAAGAGCTTGCCACAGCTGAAATCTATGGCCTCAGGGTTCAGCCATCTATTATCTCAAGTATAGCTTGATGCAGCCAGGCTCTATGACCTCAGATTAGTTTTATCAGCAAAATTGTTGTTAAGGTTTTTAAGGTTTTGCAACGAATATGAGCTAAAGACTAAAAAAAACCCCAACAAAAACCCAAGATGAAAACACAGGCAGAGATGTAATTGTTGAATAACAAGTAGTAATACACAGCAACTCAAGTATTTCAGAGGAAAAATAGTGAACCAATATAACACCCTAAGGAAAGAAGGCAGAGCACTGGCAGATGGCAACTTAGCACCAGCAAGGACCAGTCGGTTCCAAGGAGCAATACAGGCCAACTTTTTTCGCACTTGACTGGTGACTGGCTGGCCAATAAATAATTAATTGATACCCATAAGCAGTGTATATCCTGATTGTGAAATGTCTTTGTGCATGGTAAAAATACCTGAACAAACACAATCATAGTAAGGAGGGTTGCATGGCTATCTTGGATAGCTTGAGACTGATATTAAGAAGTCCCAGAAGCAAATGTTCTCATTCCAGAAAAAAACCAAAAACAAATCACCACCAAAGTCAGGCGTTTACTATTTATCTGGGCTGTTAGCAAGAAAAGCATGTGCAAATAACTCCAGTGTCCACAGGACCTTCTCAGACAATTTCAAGGGATGTTTTTTGGTTTTGTTTAAGGTTTGGTGAGTGGTTGGGAGTTCAGGGTTGTTTCTCCCTGCCTTCTCCCACAGTTCATCTGCGTGTCAGGAAGACTTTCTTAAATCTACTAGATGACGAAGGAAGTATGGTGGATATTTCAGTCATGAATCCACAAGGCTATGCAAAACAATACCTTACCATGACACATGTAAGACCACTCTGCAGTCAGAACTGCATGCGTAAACCAGGCTCCCTGCTCACCCAGTACTGAGTGATCTACTGATACGATTGCCACCAGCTCATGCTGGAGCACTAATGCAGCCTTGCTGCCAAGAGTTGAGATAACATAACTCTGTTTACAATACAGAGTTCATGGCTAAGCAATCACAAAATGTTTTTATAGCTCAATTTAGCATGTAATCTCAAAGACGTCTTGCTGTTTCTGACCTTTGCTTACAGAAACATGATGGCATGGGAAGCCATGACCAGCTCAGCACTTCCTCAGGGAGTTTAGTTTTGGTGGTGACAGATGTTCCTGTTTCAAGTGCTCTTCGCCATTAGAGGAGTCAAATGGGAAGAAGAGGACTTTCCGTTAATCATGTGAATACTAATTGGCAAATTGTCACTTTAATTTCAGGAGACTGCTTTTAACAGTGAGTTTTGGCATTTTTTCTTATGTCTTAATGTGGAATCAGTTTTCCTTGTTTCCTACTGCAAGATGTTGTAAATTGCTTAGCTGTTGTGGGCTTTAACCTCAAAAGCGTATATGTTTATGTGGGAATGGATCTTCCCTACAGTTTTCATATCAGTTTAGCTTTATGATGTGCTATGGGCACTATCTAGATGAAAACTATGAATGAAGGCATGTATTAGAATATTATTGTCTCAATGAAATGCAAAATTTTGGGAGCGAAACGGAGCATACTTTCAGTAGCAGAAGACAACAGTTTTTAGCAAGATATTTAATAACTTCCCTAAAAATAAAAGCAGATGTGTAAACTGGCATTTTGCTAGATCAAAGCTAATAATTCTTACTGTTATTCCAAGTGCTGCAAGTTCATTAATGAGCACAAGTTGCCATTCACTTGATTTTCATTGGTTCTCTGGTCATAAAATTTTTCTTTAATCTACAGAGAAATAAGTTTGCTACTTCATACATAACTCTTCCAGATGTGAAACCAGAGATTTCCCTGACAAATGCTTTAGCAAGATCACACTCAGTGCCTCCAGCACAGTGTTCGCTGTTTTATTAATTCCTGTCATAAGCTGCAGCGTTTTCCTGATAGACGGCTACTGTGTTCCCGCTTTCAAAATAAGAGGCAGCAAGACAAGAGCTGATATATACTGAAGCTACAGTCAGTCTCTAGTGATACAGAAGGCTCGGGTTTCAGTGCCCTCTGCCCACACTGCCTTATGGTGGGCTTTGAGGACAAGTTCATAAGGCAAAGTTCACGCCTCCAGTAGCATGGAGTAAGTGAGAGAGCACAATAAAAGGTGTTAACAGCAATGCTAAATGAAACAGCGGAACACTGTGGAGCTTTTTAATGTCCAAAACAGCAGTGTGTGGATGCCTAGCTAATCACCCTTGAAGACAAAGGCAGTCATAATTATCTTTCCCTTTGCTGACCAAGAAATGAGTTTAGAGGATCCGTGTTTCCCTTTCAACAGCTGCTGGCAAAACAAGTAGTCTTGTGGCGGGTGACACATTCAATGTCAAAATCTTCCACTTGGTCGGGGCCAAACTGGAATGACTTTTACCAGTCTCCTGAGCAGCCCCAGTTCCAGGTGGGAACAGTGCCAGTGGGGCAGCATGCCATCCCCGGTCACAACAACAGGCCAGTTCCCTTCTGATCCAGCACCCTGCCACGTACATTGTCCTTTTCCCTGCCTGATTGCTGCACGTTAGTAAGTGAAAACATGAGGAAAAGAGGCAAATCAGTAGAGAGGAATTATCCGGGACAGATAAGAAAACAGACAGTGCCCAAAGAAAATCAGTTCCCATCTTTGTTTATCAAGTTACAAAACCACTAACTCAGAAAGTTTGGTGAAGCAGCTGTACGAGAACTAGTAGTTTCAGTTCTTCTAGGTTTGAGCAAACATTTCTTGTTTTGGCTTCACAATGGTATGAGGCCTTTGAGTTTCACTTGAGATCAGCATTCAAAGCAAGCCAGAAGCTCGGAATGAACCTCAGCTAGAATCAATGACTTTTTCTGAGCTTCCACAACACACTTGGTATTACTCAACACATATCCTAATTGAGCAATTTTTCTCCAGAGAGGGGAGAGAAGTTTTATCGAGTCTTATTTGTTTTCAAGCAACATTTCAGACCATGTTCTCATTTAATTGTACCAATACAATTTTAATTGGAGAATCTTGGGCAAATTCAGGTTTTCATTTCCATCAGGCTGTATTTCAATCCTCGTAACCAAAACATCGCTAGAAAACCGGGGCAAAAAGAATCTAATGCTAGGGAACTGAGTTTTAAACTACATTATATGGATGGATTATACACGTTTTAATACTTTCTTTTTTATATACTGTTTCTCCCCTCAATATTTTACATATTTTTGTTTCTCAAAATTTGCAATTCACTCTTTGGATTTATATCTTTAGGAGAGAGATGTATATGTTGTTTCAGCTTAATGAGAGTGAAATATCAAATGAGTGAAATATAAAATGTGCAATTTTTTTTTTTTACAAAAAAAGACATTTGGCTGTAGATATTTTGTGAAGGTGCATATCTACTATGCCAAAGAACAATAACAGAAGCAAGTAATTCTTTCAGTATATCAAATAGCCGACAAAACTCTGTACGCAGCCTAGAAATATTCTATTTTTGTGCCTAACTTTGAAATTGCTTACAGTATTCTCATTTCAAGGTCCAGATTCTTAATATACTACAGATGTCTTGCACAACTCAGTGTAGCATTTACTTATGCATGCTGTTAGAGAAAGAGATTCACTTCAAAATTAAAAATATTTCATCTCTATTTAGAACTGCATTAGGAAAAGGCAAAACAAATCAAATCAAAGATAAACCTGTAAGAACTAAGGTAATCCAAACCCTCTCAGAATTGTCCCTTCAGACACTTTCTGAAGCATCCTGCATTTGTATAGCTCTTACTCAGGTTCCATACTCTACAGTTGTTCAAGCTATCCTACAGTACGTCTCAAAGACCTGCAGACCTGATTTATTTTTGATCAGGACTCACAGAAGGAAGTTGATTCTACAGCCAAACAGCTAATGGAAAATATCAATACATCTATGATGTCTCCTTTAAAATAAGGTGGTTGTTCAAGCAAACAGTTCACACAAGCGTGGTCTCTGGTACTGAAATTTTTCAAGCTCTTGCCTGAATGCCCGCTGAAATGAAACGTAACATTTCTATAATGCCTATCTCCAAGGTAGGTATGACAAGGGGAGACAGACTTTTAAAATATTTGCATCCCAAATATTTTCCTAATTTTCTTACTGCTACAACATTACAATCAGCAATGGTTAGAAATTGTCACGTTTTGGGAATACAAATTTTGCTCAGGAAATTTTACCCATATAATTAAAAATTAATTCATAATATTGACATATTGCTAATCATTTATGATCAGTGCTTTTTTGTTTATTGCGGTAAGTTCTACAGGTACAATACACATACATATTTGTGTGCATTTTCTGAAACAATTTTTTCTTCTATTTAGTATTGGCCATTTATTTAAATACAAAAATTTAACTTTGCTAATTGTATTGGATTTACCTTAGATAAGGAAAACTGTCTAAGCGCTGTTCTTTGTGGTATCTCTAGTATAACTATTGATCTGCAGTAAATAGGATGTGTTTCAATTCCAGATCCTAGCAATCTTCACCTCAAATGCATAGTAATATTGATTGACCCTTTTTTGTGATTGTTTTGCCTACTGCTTTCCACCACAATCTCTAGTCTCATCACTGAAGGTCATTTTCAAAACCATTTTCCTAATGAGATAAATTCAACAAAGTCATCTGACAATTCAAAGGCAATTTAAAAGACTAGGTTTTCAGAGCAGGAAAGTGTCACTGCAAATGTGAAGACCACAGAATGTCATTTAGGGTCTGCTTGAAGTGCTCATCTCCTCTAAACCTAAGCCTTTAAATATATAGGTAGAGCAAAGTGGAGATGAGTCTCACTCCTCCACATGAAAAGGCAGAGGAATTTGCAGTCCACAGAAACACAGGTACGTATATAGGAACTAAAAACTGTACTGGGTCAGAAACAGGCCACCAAACGGTTCTCATTAAAGAGCTTTGTTTTGATCCTGTAGATTTACTGAACAAGAAATAAAAAGGATACCACTTCTCTCCATCCTTGGCAAGCTCATTACTGCGCTCTGAAGGGACGATAACGGTGTAACTGTTACTAATAACTCACGTTGTTCCAGAGATCTTTTCCTGTGGGTGTTTTGAGAGCTGATATGCAAAGACCCTGGCAAAGAACCTGACCAGAGAAAACTGGCCTTTAGCAAGTTTGCAGCTGTCTCTATGCCAGCATCAAAGCACGGCTGTAACAAGGGAAAAAAGGACAACAGGTCTGAGAGGCAGGGTATACTCTCCCTAGCCCCTGCGAGCAGAGCGTCTGCAATGAAAAGAGCTATTATGGGACACTTTCAAGCCAGCATTTATAATGTAACTCCACTAAATGAGTCATGTCCTCCTTTCAATAAAGAAGGACATTTTAAAAGCAACTTTACCCAAAATGCCAAAAATTTGTAGTCTGTTTACTGCTCCGGTTATTGGTTTCTAACGATGCCAGAGGGCCCAGACACGTTTCCTAACTACTGAAGCTGGCATGTCTTATGAGTCACTTACACAAAGTGCAACTTTCACTGAGAATGTCAGTGTGAAAGGCCACAGTCCTGTCTGACCATGTGCTGGGCTGGAAAAATGCCTCATCTTTTTCCTTTCCAATTGAATACTACTCTAGCATTACTGCTGTGCAGTCAGACATAGCATGTCTTCACAAACTTGTCCTGCACCTCTTGGTCACTCAGACTGAATGGTTCAACATAGCAGCACTTTTCGTTCCTAACACCTTGCTCACTGGCCTGTCAGCTCAGCTACTTGAGCAGAAGCCTTTGATAAGTAACCTTTGTGCCCCAGCCATAGACTTCTTGCTAAGTCACACCTGGGGAAGCAGGGTCTGGTTTGTTGGTTTTTGTTCAGACAGCAATGGGAAAATAGCTCTTTCCCTTACTTTTTTCCAAATAGTGATAGTGATGGACTAGTTCTGGCAGTGGCATTGTAAGGATGGGGTCTATTGGACAAACCAGAGAATTTGTTGTGCACAGTACTGGTAGAAAATTTCATTTTCTCTGCTACGTACAAGTAAACTTCTTCCTGTGTAAGACAATTTCTAGTGACTCTCTTTAAGCAACAGTAAAATGCCTCTGATTTCTAGGAAATGCCAAAACCAGTTCATCTGTGACCTAGAACATCTATATAATATTCCAAATAATTTATAGGGCTATTAGGTAACACAGATTGTGATAAAATTTTGAATACATATACATAAGAAACATTCCTGTCCCAGTGCTGCGGGTTACTGCTCTGGTCTCCCTTGGTGCAGATCTGTGAGCACCCCACAGCTGCGTAGGTGAGATACCTGCTGCCTAGGTGCTGCTCTTATTCCTTATTTCTTATTCTTATTTCCTTCCAGTACCTAAAGGCGGCCTACAAGAAAGCTGGAGAGGGACTTTTTGCCAGGGCAGGTAGTGACAAGACAAGAAGCAATGGCTTTAAACTGTAAGAGAGGAGATTTTTTTTATATCTAAGGAGGAAATTCTTCACACTGAGGGTGGTGAGGTACAGGAACAGGTTCCCCAGAGAATCTGTGGATGCCCCATCCCTGGAAGTGTTCAAGGCCAGGTTGGATGAGGCTTTGAGCAACCTGGTGTAGTGCAAGGTGTCCCTGCCCATGGCAGGGGAGTTGGAACTAGGTGATCTTTAAGGTCAAAGATCCCAAACCACTCTATGATTCTAGGATTCTATGATTTCTGTTCGGCTTCTAAAGTTTCTACTACGCATAACCTTCGTGAAAGCAATAAAACAAGAATTTAAGCAACCCAACAGTGCGTATTTTCTCATCTCCCAGCCTGAGCAAAGATACAGCCACTGCTCACTGCCAGACCTGAAAACTGATCTGAAGCCTGTCTCGCAGTAATGTCTACTTTCTCGCATTGAATTACCAAGCATTCCTCAAATTTCCCTCTGCTGACCCATACACTGTGTTGTCCCCACTTGTACACTGTTAGTAATTTGAAGCTGTGCAGTATGCTTGGAGGGGTGCTGTGGGAGTGAGCTGTGAAAAACCAGCAGAATTATAGTTGCAAAACGTGACTGAAAGCATATGGCAGAGATAGCAGCAGGAGATAACCGGCTACCCAGTGAAGGAACGGTGTTTGTGCTGCAACGCTACACAGAATTGCTTTTCTTCTGTTATTTTGGGATAAATGTGTATGATACAATGATGATGTTCACAAGTGGATTTTACTGCTTCAATCTCTTAGTTTAGTGTTTTAACTTTCCATTGACGCAGCAGCCATATGAGCTGGAGATCCATGGCTTGCTAGTGCTAATAGACAGCTTCTGGGCTAGAGATAACATTAAAACATATTTGGTGCATGTAAAAGAACTATAGATTCACGTGGATATATACAATTCTTCATTTCAAATCCAGACCTGAACTACTCTGTACAGGTGACTCTTCTCTAATAAGCAGAGTAACATTGTTTTCCTAAACCAACAAATGCATCTTTATTAGTACATTCTTCTGATATTCTCTGATTTTTAGCCTATAAAAGCAAAAAGCTTGAACCATTTGATGTAGAAACTTTCAAAAGTCCTGTTCATATGTCTCTCTTCAATATTTCCATAATTTTTCCTTACATAGATAATTTATAAACATATGTAAGAAAAATTATTATTTGCAAACACTCTAGCTTCATCCTGTTCCACAAATAGATTATTCTTATCTACATGATGAATTATTATCTCTTCTGCATTTCATCAACAAAGATTTTCACTGGAAAAAATTATCTACAAGGACATAATTTTGTGTTTGGGATATGATCAACTGTAGGCTAAATTCATCATGTTTTATTATTATTCTATTTTACCAGGGACAGTAAAAGTTGTGGTACACATAGAATTTTTTCTGTCGTAAAACTGACAGACTATATTCTCAGAATCAAACTAAACACTTCAACTACAGCTATTTTTTCTCAAAGGAGCCTATGATTAAACTGTAGGCCAAGTCTAATCAAAAGATCTTAACTAATATGATCATGGGTTTGAGGGCCCAAGTTATAAAGCCTTGTTAAGAATGGAAGAATCTCATTAATCAGCTTTGGAGAGCCTAATTAATTTAATTTAAAGTAAACTCATAAGAGGTATATAGGTGCAAAATATCTTTCTTCTGCAGATGCACATCAAGAAGTTGCAAGCACTGTGAAGTAAACCAGGCTGAGGCTGCCAATTTGTGGTGAAAACAAAATCATTACATTGCACCATGTTTTAACAGTAAACTTTTAAAATGAAATGCCCCTCACTTCTCCGCTGTAAGATCATATTATAGTCAAGTTTTAGGTCTAGACACACAGATAACACATGCGCACATGGGTACTCTTCCTCCTCTACATGGCTGAGGCGACAGGGACTCCAGTATCACCTCCTGTCCAGGGAGAGGTTAGAAACAGAGAGGATCTTATTCCTTCTGCCCATGTAGTCTGATGATTCCTGTACCTCGTCATCCCCTACAGACTCTTCCTTTCCCTCACTTCTCCTGCTGATTTGCACCTACTTCTGGCCCCATTTTTCACTGAAAAAGATCTCTATTTCAGACTAGCTCCTTATCTTTCTCTCTCTCTCTGATTATATTCATCCTTGGTCTACTCCTAACTTCTTACATCCCCTCTCTCCTCAGTCTCCCTATATTCTGTTAAACCTCTCCCCAGGCTCCCTCTTGCCCCGTTCACATTCTTCTACATTCCCGATGTAGTTTATTTGCACCTACAGAAATACCCATCCAGTCACTTAAGCATCTAGACAGGCAGACTCCACTCCTTTTAAGAGAAGGGAGACAGATACCTCTTCTAGTAGGCACATTGCTATAAGAAACACAGAAGAAGCCAGTGTCATGCCGTCTGCATAGGTACTCTGATAGTTTGCACGTGGTAGAAAAACAGAGAGAAGATTTTAATGAGAGTGCAAAGTAGCACAGAGCAATGCAAACCTGAACACAAGGAAGAGTAAGACACATGAGCTCAACTTTGTATCAGATTCATGAAATCATCTGCTGCCAGCTACCAAAGACCAGAGAAACAGAGGTCCAGTCATCCAGATGCTCCACGGAGTCCAGAGCCTCAGGTTATCAAAATAAATCTCTTTAACTGAGAAAGGATTACACTGACTTGACATGATTCAGTGTCGTTCTTCAGTTGTTCTTGCAGGAATGCTGGCATAAAATGGAAGCAGGAGTTACTGTGGGCAGTAGGTCACATGCAAAGTAGACTTCAA
Organism: Tauraco erythrolophus; assembly: GCF_009769465.1. NCBI lineage: Eukaryota > Metazoa > Chordata > Aves > Musophagiformes > Musophagidae > Tauraco > Tauraco erythrolophus. The sequence continues at coordinate 114,957,200 of NC_141465.1, read as the reverse complement.
CATACTGTAGGAAATCGATGCAAATAATGAGAGAGCTCAGCAGAAGTTGGGAAACGTTGCACTAGTGCTGTTTTCAAAGTAGGTCACAAGTTCCCCATTCGGGGAGGCAGCTCATGCATACAACAAGATGCATACATTTTTAATCAGAACACGATCCATGGAAATATTTAGAGAAACAGAAACCTCTGTATCTCTCCACATTTGAAGAACATCAAGACAAGGTGTGTCAAAAAAGACAATTCTTTTGACCCACACCTGAAACTTTCTCTGGAAAACCATGTGGACAAGAAACTTAGAAAACTGATGGCTGGTGACACTCTTACCAGTGGACAACCCATTGGGTGCTGCTGCTGGCACTTTCTCCAAGTCACTGTGCAAAACAAGCCACTGGACAATCCAAATGTGTATGTCTTAGACCTACTGCTACTAAGATGACACTAAAGCTTCAGCACACATATATCCATTAGATTGTGACAGAAAGAACTGAAGACCCTGAGACATATGGTAAGATAAAGCTGCTCAAAGCAAAAAGAGAGTCTCATAAATTCTGTTTCTAGATCATTTATGACCAATTTGGCTGCAAAAATATCGGGTAGGTTTCAAGCAAAACTTGGACTTGGTGCCTTCCCAGTCCCAGGCAACAACGGCCGGTGCTCAGATGAATCAGAATCATAGAATAGTTGTTGGAAGGGACCTTTAAAGGTCATCTAGTATAATTCCCTCTGCAATAAGCAGCAACATCTTCAACTAGATGGGGTTGCTCAAAGCCCCATCCAACCTGACCCTGAATATTTCCAGGGATGCTGTATTTACCACCTCTCTGGGCAACCTGTTAGTGTTTCATCACCCTCATGATAAGAAATTTCTTCTTTATATCTAGTCTAAATTTACTTTTTATTAGTTTAAAACTATTACACCTTGTCCTATCGCTACAGGCCCTGCTAAAATGTTTGTTCCCAACTTTTTTGTAAGCCCTCTAAGTATTGAAAGGATGCAATAAGGTCTCCCCAGAGTCATCTCTTCTCCAGGCTGAACAACCCCAATTCTCTCAGCCTGTCTTCATAGGAGAGGTGTTCCAGGCCTCTGATCATCTTGGTGGCCCTCCTCTGAACTAGCTCCACCAGGTTGTTGTCCTTATGTTGGGCACCCCAGAGCTGAATGCAGTATTCCAGGTGGGGTCTCACGAGAGCAGAGTAGAGGGGCAGAATCACCTCCCTTGACCTTCTGGCCACACTTCTTTCGATGCAGCCCAGGATACGGTTGGCTTTCTGGGCTGTAAGCGCACATTGCAAGCCCTTCTCATAAAGGTAAGAAAAACATAATGACAGGGTACAGAACGAGATGTCATTTAGGCAATGTTTTTGAAAACTAATTCAATTGAACCTCTGAATGAGCATCTGGAAATGGGAAGCAGAGGCAATTTCACAAGGTCCTCTGAGGACAGAAAATCACTGATCACAAGAAGCATGTTACATCTGTTCACCATTGCTGTGGATTGGGGTGAAAGAACAAATAATGCAGACAGTACAGGTACAATAGCAGAACTCGGCTTTGAATTTGCAATGTCACCTCTACAAGGGCTGTTAATATTGGCACCTGAAAAATACACATGGATCCTACTGTCAGCATTAGCAGAAATTTATATTTTCACAGTGTAGCCAGAAGTTTGATGGAAAATAGAAGGCTCAGGCTACTGTTGTCTTAAGAGGTTGTCTAAAAGCAACAAAAACGCAAACTCTGTAAAGAGGTCACGTAAAATGAATACAGTCTTTTAATTGGAGGGAATAATTTCACAGAGAAGTAGAAATGTCATTCAGTTAGTTTGCTGAGAAGCTAAATATTTTCAAAGTGCTTTAAAAGTGTACTAGTACTTCTAAAGCCAATTATATAGATATATCACTTCCTAGTATGTGCTAAATAAAACGATCAGAAACAGGTCTTCAGAAACTTAAGAAAGTACCAAAATCCTGATCTTTAGGAACACAAAAATCTCAGCCCATGGTTATGCAGAAATTAACAGTTACGCTGGGTTATAGCACTAGATTGGCAGAACATTTGTTCCATTGATCCTTGTTCTTCTTCAGGGTTTTGTGTTGATTCTTAGGCTGCAGCCTTTTGTGCTGGTAAACGCTTCAGGAGAAGAGAAAGGATTTAACAAAGGCATTTAGGTTTTGAAGGAGCCTTTTCATTAGGTTTTTGTCGAAAACAAAGAGAAGATAATGATACCGCTGGTGTTCGCAGGATATCATGCTACTTTCTTCCTTCCATCTTCTTATTGTTTCAGTTTGACTCGACTTTACAAAATGAGGCACCAAAGAGAAAATAAAACCCGAGACCGATACAATTATTCAATACCAGAATTATTCAAACTAATTTGATTCATATTTTGTTTTCTTCCAAAAGCAGCAGGGGAAATGTTATTGTTCTGATGTTTTCTAATTAATGTCTGAGAAGTATAATGCCGGGAACAAGATGCTTCAGAAACCTGTGACTCATCGTCTCTTCTTTGAAAAGCTAAACATGAGAAGAACTTCATGAGGAATTTATTTATACTGTTAACGTCAGAAAAAATTATTTCAGAGGTTCTGAAACAAATCCAAGTTTCATATTAACAGTGTAACGCACACAGATCTAACTGAGGCGCCAAAGGCAGGACAAAACCAAAAAGAACATTTTCTGGATGTCCCACACAAGCAGCTCCGAAGCTCTTCCCCCGTCATGGCCTCTAGCGCTGCACCAGCTCCTTGCAGCTTCAGGCTTTGTCAGGGCACAGTTAGCAACAGCCTGAGAATTTAGGTTTGCACATATGTTTAGCATTTTGCATGTATGCAACTACTTCACCTGCACTAGATTAAAGAAGCTTAGGAAGTGAGTGGATATTTGACTGGAGAGTTTGATGCAGGCTGGTACAAAGCGAAAGGTCATTCATGAACACTCAATCAGAAGAGTTTTCAACTCCCACACAATGACCAGGGTCATTCTGATCTGCGCATTTGATTTGTGTCTATCCCCACTCTGGATAAGATGACAGTTTAATAGGGTTGAGAGAGCACATTTGGATTAATAATCTGTTTTAGAGGATCATTTGTAACTTGATTTGAAACAGCTATTTTTATAGTGTGGTGAGAAAGGTTTATATACTATGTCTGTTTAATTTCCAGTTTCCTCCACACTTTCTGGTTTTATTCAAAAACAAATGCAGAAACATCAAAACACCTCAAAAATAAAATGTGCACTTATTCTTGACATTGGAAACAAAATTCCTTCAGAGCATCTCTTCACAAAAAGCATCCAAAACAGTTTCTGATGGGAAATATTCCAGAGAGGTTATGATAAGTCCTAGATATAGCAAAACTTTTTTGAGATTTATTGCTTTTAGTAGTTTGGTGTTTCTGTAGTCATATTCCTTGCTGCCCAGTAGAGGCAACATTTAAGGATCCTGCTGCACTACTGGGCTGCAGCAATTCCCACTCTAATGTGTCCACATTACAAAGAGTATGAGCATAACTGGTAGCAAAATGCCTTAACTAGAAATCGACTAATCTGTCCCGTATCTTTGCTAATGTTCTCTACACTTTTCTATACAATCTGTGCTGCAATTGCATTATTTGTCAGTTCTAAAGATCATAGAGGAAAGAAACCCACTGATACCTTCCTTACAAAGATAAAATTCTGGACCCATTGAAGTCATGAGGAGTTGCTACTAATTTTAATAGTTCTTGGCTTTCAGTAATCAAACCTGCTAAGTTGATTGCATGTAGGTTCCAAATCTATTTTTCAACTACCCTGTTTGAAAACAAACTGCAGAAAATGTGCTTTACCATCATTCCACAATCAGGTGTTATTGGTATAGACGTTATGATGAAGTTCAGTAAAGGAAAAATTAGATAAGTAACAAAGGGAATTTCCTAAAAACAAAGACCATGGGATAGTTTCTTAAAAGAAAAACGCCAAGCCCATTTAAAATTACTCACAGAACAATCTCCCACTCCTCACCATAGACAAGATCTTTCTTGTCTCTAAACTAAATGAATTTGATGGTGGCTTGGACAGGAAGGGTGAAACTTGATGATGCAGTCTGACTTTCACAAGAGCTCTCTTTGTGAGCTAGCAGAGGTCTGCTAATGGAAACACAGGCATCAGCCTTGAAAGCCCCTGAATTTCCAGTCCCAGGTGAAAAAGATCTTGGTCACTGGGAACTAAATATATCCAACAGCTATCAAGCAGGTCAGTAGCTTGTTCAGATCAAGTCTCGGTTTAGCTCAGCTTTTTTAGCATGTAAAAAAAAATATAGAAGTCCTTATAGAATAAGTGGGAAACAGATTTCTAAAAGCTTTGCTTGCTAAATAACTTCTGTATAAACTGAACTAGAATTATTGATTTATAAATCCTTTGGGGCAGAAATTCTTTACCTCCACACAGATAATATCCAACAGAATGCAGCTCCTTTATGAACATGTTTTGTGGATGTAAAACACACAAAACGATAGCTAAATATTAAACCAGATCTCTGTGCATAGGTATGTCAGAAAGCAGCAAGTGCTATCAAGGTCAGCATTATGCCCCAGACGTTATTTCTCTCTATTATCAGTGATACTATGGTCCAACAGAAGTCAGTCTGCAGCTCTGAAGTGAGGGGGACGTACAATGGGATATCCATTCCTACACAAGCATACATGTCATGCCCAGTTTGGTAGGTATATTTCGTTGTAGTATTGCAATATTCAAGTTTTATCTTGTTTAGACTGCAAAATGAGTAATGCTGGAAGTAGGCCAAGTGAGTTCCCATTTGCTTTCTTCTCCCATATTCAACAGGTAATTGTTGTAAGTTTAAAATACAAAACATGCTACAGACAGGGATTCTTAAGGTAGGACATGACTCAGCCCAAATATCACAACAGCATCATTCCTGCCTACTTGTGAAGTTACCATTGACATAAACCTCACATATAGATGTATTTCACCAAGGGGCAAAACAAGACTTTCAATGCTGCAAACTGCTCTTGTAGGTTACTGGAGTAAAAACGGCACCAGGGAACAGTCCATTAACCTCAAAGGATTGCACTGACATAGCTACATTGAAAACAACAAAGGTCTTCACTGCAGATGGTGTATAGGTTTCTACATCTTCCTGTCCCATTACTAGCTCCGTAACTTCTACTTCTTCTTAGGGTCTGAATTCACCACTTTTTAAATGTCCCATGACACTCAGGGACAGAAGCACAAATGGTCCAACCAGGGCATCCTAAAGCTGGAGAAGACCATCCCTTTATCTGGAAGAAAAGAGTGGCCAAGGGATACATTTCTAATTCCTTATGAAGCCTGGTAAGCGTGTGTGCTTAAACCAGCTTCAGTGCGACAGATTTTAAACTGCATTGCGGTTACTGTGTAACTTAACAGGCTGGATCTGTGCTGCTTGTCCGACCACGCCATCAGTAAATCAAGGAATGCTGTGGTCATAATAATTTTAAGAGGATATATCTGCACAGCCATTCTGATTCTTTGGACTAGACATTATCTTGAGGATCCCAAAATAAATCTTCTCTCTTTCTGCCTGCCTAAAAGAATACAGTAGCTTCTTCATTATTTGCCTGCATCTGTATTTTTGTTTGGGAAATAGATCCAGCTAGACTTGACATTGAATTAGATCTCAAAAGAGTGATGCAAAGCCTGGAAAGCTTCTCCCTGGATCTATGAGGCTTTAGATTAGAGCCTACATGTCCAGAGCACTGTATCCTTTCACCAGCTGAGATATTCAACCCTGTGTCCACCAAAAGCTGTATAAGCCGTATAACTGGCTGGTTCAGAATCAAACATCCCCTTATTTTGGCTTTGACCACTTTAAAGGAATTAAAATGATGAAAATTATTTGAAGTCAGAATTTTCTTTTACTGGGTTAGACTCATTCTGACCCCCAGACACAGTGGCTCTGCTCTCCAAAGATTAGAGTGGCGGTGGGAGTTTGGATGTCATGAGCTCAGTACCTTTCTTGGAACCTGGTCTTTATTGTATAAAGCATATGGATTTGAGAATGGAAAAGCTGCCAAGATACTGTAAGCGCTACCAACCATGTGGGCATCCAACCCATACTGGACATGAGGTAATATTTGGAAAATTTGGATAAATTGTTTTTTTCTTGCCCCAGTTTTGCACTATCCCTGGCTGGGTCAAGAAATGATAATATTTGCAAATGCATCTTGCTAATACAACTGTTTATCATCTTTCTGGATGGTATATTTCTTTGCTAATATAACTGTTTATTCATCTTTCTGGATGGTAACAAAACTGAGCCACATTTCTGAGCTTTTTGAAATCTGCATTAATGGTGATCACATGCCAACAACAGATAGGCTTTTTTGTGTTTGTAATAACCCTACTTGCCTTGATGGACACCTAATGAGGAGCCTGTTATGTCCTCCAACAGTTTCTCTCAGCTAATAACATTTGCGTTACTTTTGGCTGCAAGAAATAGTTTTTTGTAAGGATGAGTTTTCATGTGTCTGGGTAGACTTTAAAGTGAATTTCTTCAGCAACATTTGAAATGACTGTTTTCTGCTTAAAGTATTAAAACATACGAGAACAGAGGAACTAATCCTAATACAAACATAGGAAAAGATCAGGCTTTCACAGCAAATTTCCATAATTCATTATGGATTCACTACACACTGACAGGCTGCAGTAAATTGTCCTGCTGATACAACTGGAAAGAACAGTGAATGGAACAAATTGAACTGCTCACAACACAAGGACAGCAATGAGATCTCTAATTGGACAAAATTAATTCCTCAGAAGAGTTCAGGTTGCAATCTTGGACTTTGAATTTTACAGCTGAAAGAAGGCAATTACAATATTCCAACTGATTCAGGTCATGTTACTTGAGCTATACATGATGCTTTATGACTAAATTCTTCTAAATTATGATTCAGTAAGTTATAAATGGTCCCCTCCATTGAAAGCAAGAGTTATCTTGCAATGTATGCAGTGCAACTGAGAGGAAGCAGCAATGGCAGCTTTCAAAAGCTGCTGAATACTTTTCTGTACTCTGGCCTTTGTCCTGTTGCTTTAATGGTTTCACTCTGTTGTTTCTTTACTTCAATGTGGTATAAATGATTCCCTCTTGCTGGTGAGCTTTGAGTGCAGAACTGGGCAGAATCTCAAAGTCTGGAGATCGTTTACTAAACCTACATCTTTTCAGACTGGCTAAACATTGGCACAAACAAGAACATTAGTCATCATCATGACTAATGTTCATTAGTAACATTTTTAAGCTTAGAAACACGGCAGCTCAGATTGTACATCAGCTTAGACAACCTGTCCTTCATGAACTGTGCATTGCTCACGGGTAGAAATGTTACTCTTCTTCTGCTTTATAAATCAGAGGCTTAACAATACCTAACCTGGGATCTGGGAATGTTTCCCACCTCTTGAATTAAGGTCCATTCTCTGGCTGAGTACCAAACATTTACTGAGATAAGACTCAAATGTATACCATCATCCCTCCAGGTCCTGAACTATCACACTACTTTCGCTGGAAAAATATGAGTAGATGGGATTCACTGCACAACCCAACATGCCTCCCTATGAAGACAACTGAGGGACCAGGGCTTTTGGGCCACCTGTACATCATGTCAGGCCCACAGTTTTGACACAGCAATGACTCTGTGTAGTAAGAGAGGGCAAAGCACACACAGGTTAGGCCTCCCTAACCTTCCTACAGAAGTGAAAACACCATATACTTCCTATTCTGGAAAACTGGTCATTATGGATCTCCCTTAATAAGACACTTCATCCATTGAAGTCTGCAATCAGTGATCACTTCAAAGCCATTCTCCTGACAAATACTGAGAGAAAATTGCAAAGAAGTTTAATATCTTGTCAAAAAATCAGTACATATTCCAAGGACTCAGTAACTGAAGGAAATGACCGATGAATTTCAGGATGGTTAATGTTCTCTGTAGTTCAGGGACAAACCCTGGTCCAAAACCCTTTGAGATAGTGGGTACTGGACCCACTGAGTGCTCTAGTTTCTTCAGAGTACAGAGATTCATTGTGTTGAGGAGTCACTGGTTAATGGTTATAATAGTGTACAATGATAGCGTATTACTGGAATAGTAATCTGAGTTTGTAGAAGGCAAACAACTCCTGGAAAGAGCTGAGCCTGTCATTGTTTTCTAATATAGTGTTTAAGGTCAAAATGGTAGCTTTTTACAGTGAAGAAATGCCTGGTTTAAAGTTGAAACAAAGAAAGTATTAAACCCCATATGCTTTAATACTCTTTAGCAATGCAAAGTCTACAGGCTACACAGAGACATGTTACTGATCTCCCAAAACACAACTTCAGGACTCTGTGCTTGCAGGAGCTGACTGTGCTGTCACCAGGGGAAGGAAGTGGCATACATAGTGTTAAATCCCAATGCAACACCTTTGCTTTCAGAGGGAAGTCAAATTTTGGCACCCAAATGGAAGAGAATATCTTTGTAAGTGATTGTTTTTGTGACTTTTGATGTACATAAATCTCCTGTTAATGCATTAGAACCTTGAAGAGGTTTAAATGGCGAAAGCCTCTCAGCTTATCTTTGAGCCTACCTGGAGTTATAGTGTTCATCTATAGCTTGGTTATATTATTGCCTGAAGGGCGACAAACCAGAGAAGATAGAACAAGAAGTCTGTCATATTGCATACTCTATACCCTGGGTTATCTGCACAGCTCACTGTTAGATCGGGTTTATCTAGTGATCTATAAACTACAAATGGAAAACTTTTTACTTACTCCAATTCCCTCTTTTAACACTATTTTTTTCTTTTCAACACCATTTTACTGAAAGAGGCACCATGTGAGCGGGGGCCACAGAGCCCCTTCCCTGCCACAGGGCCCAGGCAGTGCTAGTGGAAGGTGTACAGCCCCTCTTAGCTTTGTCCAGCCCAGAAATGAGCCAACAGATAATAAAAGAGAGGTGAACTGCAGCCTTCCAGTACTTAAAGGGAGCCTTCAGGAAAACTGGAGAGTGACTTTTTACAAGGGCATGTAGTGATAAGACAAGGGACAATAGTTTTAAACAAGTGTTTTGTTTTTAGCAAGTGTTCTCCAATATAAACTAGTTCTCTCTTGTTTTCCTTATTTACCAGTCTTAAAGTGGGATGTTTCATAGAATCACGGAATGGTTTGGGTTGGAAGGGACCTCAAAGGTTATTTAGTTCCAACCCCCCTGTTCACATCTAGTTCACAGCCAAAAGTGATTTTTTTCTGCCTCAGTGTCGTGGTTTTAGGCTGATCCAGCAACTAAAACTCACACAGTCTCTCCTTCTCCAATAAAGTAGAGAGGAGAGAAAAAAAAACCAAAAGGACTGAGGGTTGAGGCAAGAACAGAGGGAGCACCCACCAACCATGGTCCTGGGCAAAACAGGCAGCGCTTTTCTCAAAGCAAAACAGTTTATTAATGATTACTTAGAAGGACAAAGGGAAATAAAAACCGATTACTTGAGAGGACAGAAAGAAACAAAACCAGATCTTAAAACCGACACCTTCCCCCCCACCACCTTCCTTTTCCTCCCGGCTCTACCTCCTCCCCCCAGCAGCACAGGGGGCAGGGACTGGGGGAGTGCAGGTCAGTTCATTCCGTGCTGTTACTGCTGCTTCTTTCTTAAAGGAGAAGGAGTCCTTACACCCTTTTCCCCTGCTCCAATGGATCCCCTACCCACGAGGAAAAATCCACAAACTTCTCCAACGTGAGTCCAGCCCACTGGAAACAATCCTTCCCCACAGATTGCTCCGGTGTGGGCTATACCACAGTCTCGGGTACTTAGGGAGCTGCAGCCACTCGCTCCGGCGTGGGTCGTCACGAAGACTCCAGATGCCTTTCTGCCTTGCCGTGCCCCCAACACGACCATCCTCGGGCTCAGGCATCTTCTCCCCACGGGCTGCGAGTGGGTCGCTGCTCCACCGAGGCCGTCCTGGTTGCAGGGGGGCAGCCTGCTATCTCACCATCAGCCGCAGGGGAAACTCGGCTCCGGCACACCTCCTCCCGCTCCATCCTCATTGACCTGCTGTCGATGCAGCTGTTTCTCTCAGATCTCAGTCCTCTCCAGGTGAACTCAGCCCAGTGGGCACCCCGGGAGTGGGGTGCCCCCGAGTTCCCCAGCTGGCTCCGCCGCCGCCATCCTCCGTGGGCAGCGCCGGCCCGACGCAGGCAGCCGCCCGGCCGGGAGCCAGGGAGCGGGGGCAGTGCCCTCCTCCCTTCTCTGGTCGATCCTGGGCGAAGCACCTTTTCCGGTTCCCTTGTCCTGACTTAAATAGGGCAATTCGCAGAGGCGCCCTATTGGCTCAACCCCGAGGGGGATGGCAGTCTGATCCGGTGGCCAGAACTAAGCCTAACCCGGATCCAAAACCGGGGAGGTCGCAGGGAGCAAAATCCCTCTCCTGCCACCAGAACCACCACCCCCCTCCACATCAAACCATGACACTCAGGTACTACAGGAAAATAACTCCCTGATATTTCCTTTATCTTCTCATATCTCCTATCTTTTCCAAAAGTATAAGATCCTATTTCTTCTCATTTCCCAAGATACAGTCACCTGTTACCCCACATGGCCAGCCCCATGCCATCTCACACCATGAAAAGCCTCATCCCTTCCCTCACCAGTAAGTGGTCATAGAATCACAGAACGGTTTGGATTGGAAGGGACCTTAAAGATCATCTAGTTCCAACCCCCCTGCCATGGGCAGGGACATCTTCCACTAAAGCACGTTGCTCAAAGCCCCATCCAACCTGGCCTTGAACACTTCCAGGGATGGGGCAGCCACAACTTCTCTGGGCAACCTGTTCCAGTGCCTCACCACTCTCACAGTAAAGAATTTCTTCCTCAGGTCTAATCAAAATCTATTCTCTTTCAGTTTAAATCCATTGCCCCTTGTTCTATCACTACACGCCCTTGTAAGCTTTCTTGTAGGCCCCTTTTAAGTACTGGAAGGCTGCTCGAAGATCTCCCCAAAGCCTTCTCTTCTCCAGGCTGAACAGCCTCAACTTTCTCAGCCTGTCTTCATAGGAGAGGTGCTCCAGCACTCAGATCATCTCAATGGCTCTCCTCTGGAACTTGCTCCAACAGCTCCTTGTCCTTCTTATGTTGGGGGCCCGTATCATATATGTAATGCGCATTTTCTCGTTTGCCCACCTCCCAGCACTTGGGGGTCCCTGTCGCTGCTGTAGGGGTTGCTGAAGTTCTTCTAAAGCAGCAGGTAAATCATTGTGATTTGCGGTATGGCATATTAAGATAAATTGACACATTTCTTCAGTGTCCTAGGTTGTGATGTGATTCAGAAGAGCTCTTATCAAAAGTAAAAAATGAAACTGTCATCAGTTAGAACCCTTTCAATGCCAATTAATGTCACAGAACTCTTGCTTCTGCAAAACATTAGGCTGACTTCAAAAAGGAGGCAGGGGCTGGACACAGTTTAATGCTCGGGTTGCATAAACATCACACTAGAATGCTCTCTTTAGAGGAACTCTGCATCTCACTCATCCCTGCACCATCTTACTCTCATTTCTCCCATGTCTTGTGTCCTGTCTGAACTAAAGTAGAAAGCACTTTAGGACAGCGACCATGTCTTTTAATATTTTGTAAAGCACCCAGGATGTTTTGAGCTGCACTAAGACAATGGATATTGCATAAAGAGGAATGAATTGTCGATGCCATGGAAGGAGATTTCTACACACTGCCTTAAGTTTGTGACTATTCCTTTTAAATAATAATAATAGTATGAAGAGCTTCAGATATTGTTAAATAAGGTATGAAGTATCTGAGTTATAATACCCAAGTTCTACCACAATTACCTAACACTAAACATCTGCACTGGAAAAGAAACTGAATCCCATGGGCAAAATATATAGCTGCTCTATCATTTCATTATGTATTGTCATAAAAATCAGTGTTTCACGTACAGCAAGTTTATTCTTTTTGGTCAGAATCCAAAATTTCACGTCCACAAGACAACTCCTAAACTTCCCACACACACATACCTCTTTGTTTTGGTGCTGTGATATCGTCTTTTCCAGTCTCTGTACTGCTCGAATCAACACTTCTTTGTCTTCAACAAGGACCTTGCAATTCCCACTTGCAATTTACTGGGTTTCTAGGCATTGTCGTCAAATGGCAGCATTCAGCTCCCATGTATTTGCTCTTTCCCTACTATTTTGTACCCAGAATCTTCTTGCAAGGCTATCACCTCTGTCCTCCTTTCCTAATATCTCCTCAGGCCCGTAAAGGATGACTAAAGGTAGAGCTGATGTTAACTAGTAACTGCACATACGTTGAGTTTAAAATTTGAAATAGCGCACATCCATTTATACGTCTCTGCAGCTGTGTTGTTTGCCTCTCAATAGATTTCCTGCATGTTACTTATCTGCTTAAATTTGAAACTATTTGGAGGAAAAACTTACACTTGTCTACTTGGGAAAGCAAATGTGATCAAGCAGAGGTTTGACTTCACAACTTGCATTTGACACCAGTGCCTTGTATGGCTGCATTTATGCATTTAGGCTGTGGTTCCATGATGGCTTATCTAAGCACCATCAACATATGGATCTGGTATAAAATGGATCTGGTCAGATAGGAGAACGTGTGCACTTCAGGCAGATTAAACACACTACACAGGAGAGAGTTTAAGCTGTGTAATCATTTCATGCTTTTGTGGAGGCTTTATGCTGGCTGTGGGAGGGCAGATGTTCCTTTATCCAGCATAAAAATGGAAACGTGCAGACAGATCATAGAATCATAGAATGGTTAGGGTTGGAAGAGACCTCAAAGATCATCTAGTTCCAACCCCATTGCCACAGGCAGGGACACCCTGCACTACACCAGGTTGCCCAAAGCCTCATCCAACCTGGCCTTGAACACTTCCAGGGATGGGGCAGCCACAACTTCTCTGGGCAACCTCTTCCACTGCCTCACCACCCTCTGAGTGAAAAATTTCTTTCTTCCTTATATCTAATCAAAATCTACCCTCTTTCAGTTTAAAGCCATTGCTCCTTGTCCTATCACTACATGCCCTTGCAAAAAGCCCCTCTCCAGCTTTCCTGTAGGCCCCCTTTAAGTACTGGAAGGCTGCAATAAGATCACTCCGGATCCTTCTCTTCTCCAGGCTGAACAACACCAACTCTCTCAGCCTGTCTTCATAGGAGAGGTGCTCCAGCCCTCGGATCATCTTTGTGGCCCTCCTCTGGACTCACTCCAGCAGCTCCATGTCCTTCTTGTGTTGGGGATTATACTTGATTCGTCATAAAGCCCAACAGTACAAAATAGGTCCATCAGTGTTTTAGAACAAATTTGAATCAGTAGTGAGTTTATGTTAAATTAAAGCTTGGCTTCCGATGGCCATGGCATTTCTGATGAAACACGAGAACTGGGGACAGACTTTTTAGTAGGGCCTGTAGTGACAGGACAAGGGGCAACGGTTTTGAACTAAAAGAGATTAGATTTATACTAGATATAAGGAAGAAATAAGGGTGATGAAACATTCAAACAGGTTGCCCAGAGAGGTAGTAGGGGCCCCATCCCTGGAAACATTCAAGGTCAGATTGGATGACGCCTGAGCAACGTGATATAGGTGAAGATGCCACTGCTCATTGCAGGGAGGGTTGGACTAGATGACCTTTATATGTCTCTTCCAACCCAAACTATTCTATGATTCTATGATCCCTATAGGTAGATTTACCATACTGCCAAACTATTATGTTCAAGTCACTGACACACGCCCTTTTCCAGTTCTAGCTCTGTCAAATTAGGTCATTAGGTCCACTAATGTTCAAGCCTTTCCCCACACATCTCTCTGCCGAAGGATATGGACCAAAAACTCCGAAGCATAGTTTTGGGTTGTCCTTGGAATTGATTGAACATCACCTCTGCTAAGAGTGCAGCTGTGAGAGACGAGTGTTGTCACACTGAGAGGTCTTTACCCCCTGCCCATGTAGTTCAACACAACATATGTGAACACTGCCACCAGTGCCTGATGCCAGTGGAGCTGAAAGGACTCAGCCCAGCTATATCTGTCAGAGGTACAGAAGATATTTAGGTATTTCTAATAATTGAAAGAAAATAGAATGATTTAAAGCCAAAGGAGAATCCTGACAACTTTGGCTGAAATCCTCAGATACGTGGCATAAGCACTGACAGAGGTACAGCCAGTCTCACTTGGATTCTGCACAGCTTTCCAGAGCAAGGCATCCTGCGAAAGGAGCAGCACAGTACAGTAACTTAATTCCTTCCTTTCTCTTTCTATTCTAAATCTTTAACCAAAAAAGAAGTTTTGTCTCAGAATATGTAAGCACTGGAGAAGGAAAATATTTTTATACCCATAAAAAGCCGTTGTCTTGTTTTAAATGATACTCGAATGACTTTTTTTTTTTTTCGTTTCCAGCAAATAAGCATAGAAATCAGTTTCAGTAGGTTTTTCGTCACCAACCACTTATTGATGGAGAAATGAGCACAAAGGGAATGTTTCCCAGAAACTGCTTACAGAATTGAACAGTGTTTACGTGAAGGAGTCAGAAACTTTCAAAATCTCCAGAAAAGTAGTTAAAAGTAGAGGTAGTACACTTGAAAACAGTAATGGTAAAATTTATCCACTGATTTACTACAGATAGTTTGCTCAACTCTAACCAGTACTGTCTTATAAGCGAAAAGACATTTCCTTATGGAAATTACACTATAGTTTAGCAGCTTTCACTTTATTCTGTCCCTCTCTCTTCCCATCTCTCAGTTTAATTCCCATCAGGAAAAAGAAGCTGAGGAGTGTTGTCACAACAAGACATTTAAGTGAGTAGCATTCAGAAAAGAGTGAGAGAAAGTGGTAATCAACAGTCCATAACAAATATAAAAGAACTAGAGCTGGTATTGTTCAGAAGAAAAAAAAATAAATTACTAAAACCAGCCTCTAGTAAAAATACCCATCCTGAACTTTCCATGTCTTCAGGGCAAAGACAAAGGGTCAACATACACGGGCAGAGCTGACCCAGAGCAGTTTCGATTTTATCGTGCCACTCTCCACGTTGGTCATTTGCTACATTGCAAATAATGGTCCCTTTTTGTCACCGCAAGAACAATAACAGCGACACCAAAATGCTTCTCATGCCATTCAGTGCAAGTCACTGCAGTGATTTTGTTCTGGCCTCTACTTAATTCTTCTGTCCCGATTGCAGCAATATTTCCCTGGTTTCCGTGGTTCTTCTCCCTTGTTCCGAGTTGCACAATTACTTTGTTTACAGCTTGTTTCTTCTCGCTGGAAACAAATGACCCCAGTGAGGCACTCCAGCTCTTTTGCATTCAGACAAGCCCAGCTGAAGCTCACAGGGAAGGAGATGTTTGCTACCATCTGCTGGTGAGCTACAGTCGGGGATCACACGAACATCGCACACCTGATTTTCCACATATATCACCTGGTCTATCAGCAGCAATCTGCTGATTCTTTTGAATCACATTCATTTAAGGGTTCGGGTGCAAGGCTAAGAAAATACCGTTGTGTGGCAAGAAGCAGACAATGATGGGGAAGTTCTACTGAAAGCAGATAATCATGGACACATGGAGAAAAGGATTTCAGTCCTCTACAGATGAGCAAATCTCTGATAGCAAGACCTTTGAGCAGACTTGTGGGAGCTACAGAACTCCCAGAAGAGTAATAACAGGAAGAAAAACTTGGCCTATCATCGTGGCTCAAGGCAGAAAGTCTACAGTTGTTGCTAGAAATAATGTCATCATCTCAAAAAGTACTTGCTTCTATGGCAGTAGCTCTCAAATCAGGCATCATAATCCCAAATATGAGCAGGAGGAAAAAGAGACATCTCACACAAGGCTTGTGAGCCTTGAATAAAGTTCACAGAAGCTAATGTACAAATATCTGGTGTATATATTTAGGTGTTCTTCAAAAGCAAAGTGAAAAAAAGAATTTCAAATAATTACTGAGAGCAATAGCTGTTTCTGGATTCTTTTTTTTTTTTCAGGGAATTTACACTTGGAAGAATTTAGCAGCTCTATATTTAACAGTTGGGAATGAAGTGGTTGCTGTTCAAGGAGAAATGCACTGTTTTGTAAGCTGAAAACAATGCCCAAGTAAAGAACAAACTGAAATTCTTCCCCGCAGGTACTGAGTGTCATCAGCTCCAACACCTCCCCAGCTTTAACAGGATCTGGGGAGCAAAGCAGCTCCCGGGCTAATGCAAGACCTTCCTGGATTCAGCCCTAGAATAATCCATTATGGCAGGTGCCCCAGTCACTCTGCCCTCCTTCTGCACTCACTTCTCTCCCAGGTGCCATTGCATGAGGATGACATTTGTCATCAACACACTGTCCTTCTGCTCACGGTGTGGTCCTTTGCTAGGGTGCACTAAATCCATAGATTTTGATTGTGAACTTTTCTGGCAGGGCATGTGTCTGTTTGTACTGTATTTACCACCGTGGTTTTCGACACGGAGGGTATATTTAGGCACTGCCACAACAAAGTAGTAACAAACTGTTCAGTAACGTGCACTTACTCTTGCTGAACAGGGCAGACTGTAGCTCTCTGTAAGTCTAACAAATATTTCTAAACCAGCAACAGGGAAGGTTGAGCCAGAATTCTGAGCCAGAAAAGCTGTGAACCGCTGCCTGCTCGCCACGCCTCCCCTCCTGTCTCCCCACTGGCCCTTCACGAGCTGAAGCACCGTATTCAACCCGCCACAGAAAGAAAACAAACACTAAGCTCCTGATTTTTCTGAGTTCCTTTTCACAGATATTGTTCTCTTCGCAGGATTCAAACATTGTCCCCACATCCTTAGGGCGGAGTTTACATCATTTGTTTCTTAACAGCCTTTCAGATGACAGGTTCCTGCCCCAACGGCTGCAACTGCCAGGGAGAGCCAGCCGTTGTGCAGCTTTTCAAAGCTGGCAACAACGCATTTGTGTCGGGCTCCCACTGGCTGCAAAGTTGCCCCCAGCTCATTTATCTATCCACGTCAGAGAGATAAAGCGCAGCATCAATCGGCAAGAAAGCCCTGAGTTTGGTTGATCCCCATCAAGTGAATTTTCCAGCCTTGAATAGAAAGCCAGCAGGTTTTGCTGCTTCTCCGCGCTCCCCTGCCAAACCCCTGTACGGTTCAGACAGGATTCAACAAAAACGAACCATCACCGGTAAGAGAAAATCAATAGGATTCAAGCGTAGCTAATCCTCAACGAGTGAGTGCATTCTGTAAAGACATCTGCTTGTACCCTGCGAATTTGAATTGCATTCACCTAAGCAGTGTGCCATCTATTCACGGGTTAGGAAATGAGTGGTGGAAGTTTGTTGGTATATCAATAGCTGCATGATCTTATTATCTGCTCTTAAAGCCAGGTATATGACACAAAGAGATGCAACGTGAGACTCCCCGAACGTTAGCAGCAACTGATTGAAAATGCAACAGTAATTCACGTGAGCAAAATGCGAAAAGGCCTTTGAAGAGAGACTCTTCAAAGATATACATACATATGTAACCCATACATATCTTAGAGCACTTCACCGACCAGCTCCATGCCTGTCGACAGGTCGAGAAGTAGCAGCAGCCTGTTCTCTGAGGAGCAGGCAAACGAGCGGAGGCAGACTGGTGCAGAGAGGTGAGAAAGGGCAACCCAGTCGCCTCCTCCAGCCTTTATGATAAAGATGCTTATGGTTTATGATAAAGATGCTTTTGGCTTTGGTTTTGAAGTGTTGGTGCCTGTGTGAAAAGGCGTGCACAACTCTGAGCTCTTTGGATTGTTGACAGCCTTTTAGCTGTTACTTCCCCCTGGTTGTCCTGTACCCATACTCTCCCCCACTTCTATTCAAACTAGTTTTTACAAACCAATGTTTTGAGAAAAGCGGTGAGTTTTACACCCTACAGAGTGTGAAATGTGTGGAACAAGAGTCCTGTCTTTCTTCCGCTAAAGTATCATATAAATCAGTTTTACATGCAACTAGAGTAGGCTTTGGCCAGAATATTTTTCACCAAGACTTCTAATGAGAAATTAATTTCTAACAGAAATGAAAACTGCATAGCATAGGGAAGAAAGATAACAATTTGGGACAGAACTCGCACCATTCCTCCTGGCCCCAGGATGTCTGCTACAGAGCTGCCACATCCTCCTGGCCCCACTGCGTTGCACAATACTTATCATGTGGTCATGCCACAGGGATGTGGAAAAGCAGAACATCTCAGCATTATCTGCAGGCTGGGCCACCTACTCTTGAAAGAAAAAGACTTAGCAGTCTGAAAGTAGACATCTCTGTCCTGCCTCCTCCAGCAGTGATGTGACCTCTTTCAGCTTCAAAGGATTTAAATTAACTTGCAGTACCAGTGCTGTTCTAGCTGATATAAGGACATAAGCAAGGTAAGGTTGCAGGGAAACGGTATCTTTCATTAGCCCCCTACTGTGAACACGGAAGACTTGTGAGCTTGTTGGATTATTCCAACTGTAAGAGTTGGTCAATAAAAAATATTACTTCGTTCCACAAATCTTTTCTTAAATTAACTTAGCATTACTTATGTAAGCTCTGCTCCAAAGCTCTCTCTTCTGCTGGCTTGGCATCCCTTCTTGTTTTTTCATATAATTGTGCCCACTTTCTCACAAATGTCTTAATTAATCAACAAATGTACTACATTTCAGGAAGTTCTACTGTACTGTACTTTTAAGCATCTGCTCATGTTTTCACATTGCCCATATCAAATAATTTAAATTATGTAAATAATAGAAGAGCTGGAGAACAGGCAAAGTGTGCCAAGATGCACTTTTCAGTACTTGCCCGTTTGTTCCAGAGGGACTTACTACAATGCACTTATGTCTAACAGCCCTCAGCAATGTAATATATGAGCACTGAAATGCAGCACCTGACTGCGTTATATTTACATCCATGTTTGCTGTACCAAGAGCTCATGAGGCAGAATCAGGCAGGAACACTGCAGCATAGTAAGATCCAGTATCCTTTTCCATTTCAATCCCCTCTTCTAAATGCCTTGCAACCTAAAGGCAGAGAGTTGTAAGTCCTTACAACTGATATGAAGGCAGAAAAATCTTTGACACACCATTAGCAAGAATCTATAAGGTCATTTTATATAGTGTTGAAATGATCTTTCATTACCATCTAGTGAATACGCATGTTTAGGAAGGTAAGTTTTCCTAATAAATAGGGAAACTGAAGCAATATCACCCTAAATTCTCCTACAGAGAGAAGGGGTCTGGTAAAATTCATTTCATTGAATTTTACTCCAAACACACTTTAGCCCAGTAGATAGTTTGTTGTTTTTTTTTTTTTATTTAGAGTGTGATGCTACAAATAGCATAGATCTTGGCTGGGGCCACACTGTACCAGACACATTAAAGATCTTCTAATAACAGCTTCTGGGCAGTGTAGACTTTACAAATCAAGAGAAAAGACAGGTCCAAGACTGAGAAAACGACACAGCAAAGATATATGACAACTCTTTATGCAGCATAATGAATCATGCACAGTGGAAGGAAGAGTAGTTACTCTGCTCTACCACCGTATCTAGTTACTCATAATTGTCTTACTTCAGAAAGGCATAATAACAGACAGAGGTAAGATTCCTACAGGAACTGCTCTGTAAGTAATAGACTCTAAAATGAAGTTTTTAAAGCAACACTTCAGAAGATAGTGGCTCTCTTCCCCAACTGCACTATAGTGAAAGCATACACTCACTAATAGAGAAAAGAAAAGCAATGAACCCAGTTCTATCTCATCCTGACATTGCTGGTGTCTTCAAGATGAAATGGGAACACTTGTCTCAAGGAAATGAAGATCTGAACTGAATCTCTGAATGGGAGAGGGAGCTGATGTGTAAAGCATCTCTGGTTTTTGCCAAATTTCATCACAACCCCATGCCAGCTAAATTACGCATCTAGGGTGTTTTTTTTTTTCTTCAAGTCCTTTATCATAGGGATGCAAATTTTTCTAATTTATCTTACCTTGGTACAGTTCACAAATCCTTGCCAATCCCTAAATTATCTAGGAAGCCTGAAAGCTTTCCCCAAACAGTGTCCCTTCCTTACACACATAAGCAGGTTGTGTTTATATACCTCTTGGGAATTGCTGTTAATACAAATCCAGCGGCATTTCCAGACCCGAATGAGGAAAGTGACTATGCATTTGGCTGTTTTTAAATATCAAATGATAAAAGCTTTAAAAGGCAATGAATAAGCTGTTCTCTAGAACCAGATCCATTCAGTCTGTCTAACTCTGAGTTGTGCATATGCCGCACTTTGCAGTCCTGTTCCCTTAAAATGTTATTACTCCCTTAAAATTTTGTAAACATGACCTACAGCTGGGAAAACAATTTAGATACTGATTTTCCTGTGCCATCAACCTTTCTACATGATGCATATCTGAGCTTACCTTCCACGTGACGGAGGGGCAGGCTGCCAAGGTGAAGGTAACTTTCTCTGTCACTACGTTGAAGGTGACACGAAACATGGTTTGTATTCCAGTGGCCTCAGACCCAGGGTAGAAATCTTCAGTGACGGTCACACTGCTCACTTGTGTACATGCTGCCAGGCTCCTGTCACGCTGCGCTATACATTCGGCAAACCCATAACGTTATGACCAAAGCTGAAGCCTGAAACAGCTGTAAAGGTCCAGCTTTTCCCAGCAGCCGTGCTCCTGTGTGTCAGAACTAATCAGATTAGCTGGTCTTACTCGTCTGAGTTGGGACTAACAGGTTAGCAGAACAGTTTGGGTGGGGGAAGGGAACAGTAAATAAATCAAATTAGGGCATTTACTAAGCAGCTGAGATTTCCTTCCTGCTTGCCTTTGTCTCTTTACAGGACTCATGCAGAGCCAGGACAATGCACCACAAAAACGCGGCTTTGTTTTAGAGCAGCTCTTTGTATAAGAGAATTTCAGTAACTTTGCATTGATTTGATTCGTTTTTTGGTTGCCAGTGATCACCAAGAGAAGAGCTCTCCCAGAGCGGCCTGGGTGTCGTGCAGATAAACAAGTCTCAGACAGAAAAGCCATGCATTGTGCTTTTTTTCATCCTGCTCTACCCGCCAAGGCAACGCACTGGCTGTGCCAAGAAATCAGTCACCCGTTCTGTTCTGCACAGTACCAGATAACAAGATTCACAAATGGCCAAATCTGGAGACTAGGGCAAAAGGGTCAGTGGGACAAGACAGGACAAGACAGGATAGGACAGGAAAAGTATCTCTTCATGGTCCTCAGTCTGCTTCAGATTACTTTCTCCATCTCTGTTACTGACTGAGGCAGATTTACTCTCAAGGGAAGGAAAATTCAAAAGAAGAAAGAAAAACAGGAAATCAAGTAGTCACCATTAACAGTGGCCGACTGGATGCATGGACTGTGCTACATGATGTGGAAGATGTTGCATGTGGGAGATGCTTCCCTCATGAACACATCAGAGGTAGTCAGC
Organism: Tauraco erythrolophus; assembly: GCF_009769465.1. Classification (NCBI taxonomy): domain Eukaryota; kingdom Metazoa; phylum Chordata; class Aves; order Musophagiformes; family Musophagidae; genus Tauraco; species Tauraco erythrolophus. The sequence goes on along the minus strand of NC_141465.1, from coordinate 114,935,778 downwards.
TCCGATTGATGCCATCATGTCATAGTACCAGCATGCAAAGAATAGACTTAGTTTGGGAAACTTGTCTCTCATCTATATTTATCTTTCCAAAAATAGATCTCTAGTTCATTAGTCACCTAATTTCCTTCCTTGCCAATGGAGAAAGATAGGTGGGATCAACTGCCCTCTGAAACTGCTCTTTCCCACCACTGGCTAAAGAGAGGGAGGCTATGTATTGACATTTCAGAAAGCTAATGTAACTTGAGATTATTACCTCCCTTGAAAATTTCCATTGAGGGTTGAAACCGAGTTCAAAGATGCATTGACTTTCTCCTACTTGCTCTGTGAATCTGGTCTGTGACTCTAGAAAGATGTTTGTTACAAAATGAGGAGCCCATCAAAACATCCTGCGTATGTTTCGTTCTACTGGTCAGTAATTGCACCATGCGTAACACGTTTGCAATGTTGGAAAGTGGCCAGGCTGAAAACCCATTCTTGCTAATGAATACCTACTCATACAAAAGTTGCACTGACATTGGACAGATTAGACAAGCAACAACTCACCAAGGGGAGTAGCACATTGACAATCTGACCCTGTAAGAATTCGTTTATTCTAATAATCTAATTCTTGTGGCCCAGAAGAAGCCATGCACCATGCAAAAGCTAAGGAATGCCTCAAACCTTTTGATGACAGCATATGGCTGGGTTCCCGTACCTTAGTGCTTGTGCTGGTGCAACTGAAGCCCACAGTGTTTAAAGGGCACAAAAGCCCCACCATGAAATCATTATTTGAAATCCTAACAAAGCAACCTAATAGATCAACTTCCAGTATACCAGGATCCCTCCCAAGAAATCAACAAACCAGCCGGTCAGTGTGCTATTACCTTCAACCTGAATAAGATGAAAAAGGAGAATTTTGTAGGAAGCCCACTCTGAACACAGCCATACAGATCTGATGCACACCTTTAAAGGACAATAATATGTGCTGTCACGCAGGCCAGGACTGACTGTACAGACAGAAATCATCTGTTTGCTGGGATTAGGTGGTAAGTGGGCTTTGTTATTTTCATAAAGTGAAAATAAGATTCAGCTCCCTTTAAATAATATATTGATTGTAACACAGGTATTTCTAAAGAGATTTGTGCACAGTGAAAGGTGTTTCATTCCTCTCCAGAACTGAATTCCTAAAGTCTGCTTTCATTTACTAATCTATTTAGATTCTTTCAGAACTATTCAAGCACCAGTTGGTGAAGTGGAGGTAAAATAGTATGAAGTATCTTCTTGCTTTACTTTTATAAAGGTTATGGTTTTTCTTTTCTTTCAAGTGCAGGTTTACTGAGAATCTGAAGCAGAAAGTTTCCTTTGTGAGAAAAGATGTATTTCCAAGACAGTTTCCCGGTAAACTCTCTTTCATGTGCCAAAAAAGGCTGTTGTTCCTATGAAGTGTAGTTGTCACAGGAGGTCAGGCTCAGATTGAGACAGGTCCTCTGGCAGTTTGTGCCTTACTGATAGAGATTGCTCCAGGGATGAAAATCTGTAGCAGGAGGGCCACGAAGATGATAAGATGATAAGAGGGCTGGAGCACCTTTCCTATGAGGACAGGCTGAAAGAGTTGGGGCTCTTCAGCCTGGAGAAGAGGAGGCTCCAGGGTGACCTTATAGCGGTCTTCCAGTACCTCAAGGGGGCCTACAAGAAAGATGGGGAGAGGCTGTTCAGGAGGGCCAGTTGTGATAGGACAAGGGGTAATGGTTTTAAAATAGAAGGAGGTAGATTCAGGTTGGATATTAGGAAAAAATTTTTTACCATGAGAGTTGTAGAACACTGGAACAGGTTGCCCAGAGAGGTGGTGGATGCTCCATCCTTGGAGACTTTCAAGGCCAGGTTGGATGAGGCCCTGAGCAACCTGATCTAGTTGGAGATATCCCTGTTCCTTGCAGGGGGGCTGGACTAGATGAACTTTGAAGGTCCCTTCCAGCCCTAACAATTCTATGATTCTATGATTCTACGAAGACAAGTGAGTTCTCACCTGATACAGTCTTAGTGCCCCCTGTGCTGCTGAGGACAGAGATTGGTGGTTGTTTCTATTTTTAATCAAAGCACCAGTCTCATAACTCCAGAAAATTACAATAATCAGGGTTCAAGGTCATTACAGGTGTAATGTTGTAATTAAATCCCACTTCCCAAGAAAAAGTGTACAGGACATGTTAAACTGTTTTTGGAAAAAGAAATCTCTGTGAGATAATCCTACAAAGAAAAAACAAAAGTATTTACTTTTATATAATATTATGCACAAATTAGTCTGGGAGTAGTCTTACTGCATAAATAAATAGGATTTTGAGTCATAATAAAATAACAAATATATTTTATTCTGGAAATGCTTAATTTAGAAAGTGTCTTTGACAGATAACTCATTGCTTATAGCACCTGTTCTTTGTAATCATTCTCCAATTGTCTTATCTTGGGTCTCAATCACACAGGTTAAACGTGAGACAGGGACCACCTTCAATCTCTGTCTTGGCATAGAAAACATCTAACACAAGATCCTTACCTCTGATAAGGGCTACTGGACATTGCCATGGTAAGAAAAACAAGAAAAGAGCTCAACATATGAAACCTCCAAACTAGACATTTAGCCAATGCTGTATACCTTTTCCTCCTCTCCACGTTTTCCTTCAGCTTCTCCCTGCTCCTTTGTCTTCTCCTACTTTGTGATTTATACGTACTTTCCATGTCCTGTTACCATTTGCACTGTAAACTCCTCAGGGCAACATTTGATTTATTTTATGTACAGACCCAAACTTATGCCTGTGTACTAGCAGAGTACTACTGAGCACAAACGCACTATAAATTAAGAAACTCAACATTAAGAAAAGCCAGTGCTGAGATCAGTGAGCCTGAACTACTACCTAAAAATATTTAGAAAAAATATTCCTTAGGCACCTTTTCTTCTTCTGTTAATCCAAAGACATGCATAACACATACGTGTAAACCAAATATTCTTTTAATATGCTGAATACGCTGACTTAGCCAATTGCATAGGACATCACAACTGGGAGCTTAGTGACAAATGCTGTTCTATGTCATACTCAGAAATAACCACTGTTGATCATTATTTCTCTTTCCTCTGCCTACAACCTGTGTGTGTCAGCATGCTTCCTGTTCTTCCATGACACCCCACGCTCTTCTTCCTTCCCGAAGAAATGAGCAGATCCAGAAGAACACCCCAACATAGCAACAGTTGTAGGCATAGTGTCTGAGAGCCATCCAGAGAGCCAGAGTTCCTATCAGTCTTAGCATACAACAAAAGTTAACCGATGTTTTGTGCTAGTATGTTTTGTGCCAGTGCCTGCTCCTCCCATAGATAGATGTGGAGTTTGTTCTGTGAAATGTATGTAGGATTGCATCTTTATAATGTCTTACAGACTACCTGCGTGACTGTCATCCAGAGTCAATGTTATAACAGCAAAGCAAGCTGTGAATAGCAGTGGACAGACTTAATTAAGGTCTTGTCCCAAACTCTGATGCAAAGCCACACACACGCGCTCACAGAGAATGCGCCACCCGCAAACCGCCATCACAAATTTTCAGGCCATTGTCAGAGGAATGGAAGTGTAAATGGAGGACAGGCAGAAGCAGTATCATCTGCCTTCCACTGGGGTAAGGATTTTTGGTCAAATATAAAGGGCAAAGCTCATGGAGGGAAGGCTATCTATAAATCCCAATACCCGATTTTATGAATCTGATCATGAGACACCTGTATTGGGCTAACAACAAATAATTGCACATCTTCATATCACCTCAGAGAACACAGCAGGTGACTGGTGTGTTTTGATTGCTAGTCAGCTTGAATAAGTAGATTTTCAGGTTTCATTTATCCTCATGGACACTGCCATGAGCTCTCTCAAGTGTTTTGCAGGTCTCTACATCTCCCAGCTGACCTAATGGAAAACGGCACACACTGTGCTTTGAAAATGCATGGTTAAACCTGCCTCAATGAATTTCCCATCTCTTTGGATGTGGTTGGTATTTGTTAGTATACGTTTAAGGAATGATGCCTGAAATCTCTCCCTGAAGCATCTTAAATCCTGCAAAGTCAGTTTTGATTACTACAAGACAGTGGATCAGAAAAAGATGCAGACTCTAAATGAGAATTTGCTCTGCGGCTCAGAGCTGGACTTTGCAAGGAAGGCAGTGTGCCTGCTCCAATATCCTACTGCTTGCCCTGCTGTACAAGGAATTCCTGCTTTGAAGGAAAGGCTTTTTGAATTCAATAGCTCCTTCTAGTGGCCTGAGACAAAACGCTTGATTACAGTCGGCTCACAGTAGTGCAGCATTAATGCCCAATTCATTCAGTAATCGTACGTATCAGCAACAGCCAAAAGTTATGTTATGAGTAAAATAAATATTAAAGTTATGATTCAACAAATATGGCATGCCAACTATATTCTACATTACTGTCATAAGGGAGACAAGGTTTCTAAGAAATCCTCCTTTCCTCTCATTCTACCACAACATCGCTGTGAATTTTCTTCCATATGGTAACTAAGGAAACATGAAGAAAGGTGCTGAGATGAAAAGTGGCAGAAGTCACAAATTCTGGGCTACTGGCCTAGCAAATTTAAGAGAAGTCCTTAATGAAGTAGTTGGCAGGGAACATCTCAGAGCCAGTGGTTCTGATTTTGAAGGAAGATCAACTTATAAAGGGAGATTTGCTCCAAACCTTGCTGAAGACAGAGGGACATCCTCTAGAAATAAGAATGTGCTTTTAGTCAGGCTCAAGGACACCACCGTCAACGAGGAAGAACACATTACAAAATCTCTGATCAACAGACCTTGAGATGCCCAAGAGCGTTTGGTTTTTCTTTTTATCCTCAGATTACCCCATGTTAAGACCGATACTGTCCTTTTTTGGGCTCACCTTTTAATGAGTAACAACCACACAGCATTTACAAGGAATGTATTTTATCCTAGCCAGTCTCAGTAACATTACATCATTCCCCAGCTATCCACACTAAACAGTGCCTTGTGAGTTATAAGCAGCAGTCCCTAGACTTGTTTCTAAATGACGCACTGTTTTTAATTAAGAAAATTCACCTTCAGGGCTCTACAAATGTGTTTCCTATCTGATGGTTCTTTTAAGACTTATCCAGTGAGACATTCATGGTTGCTGTTGGAGGGCTCCAGACAAGATCTTTCACATCCCACCTCTAGCTGGGCATGCGTGTTAACTCCACTCAACTGGACTCCTGTTTCCTTAGATTCTGCTTAAGTGAAGCACCGAACAGAGCTTCAAATTAAATCAAAAAGAGAAATATTATTTAAAATTGCAACTGAGTCATGGTCTGTCCACACTTTCACCAAACTTTATGCTTGGCAAAACCCAAAATTTTACAGAACTAATGAATAAGACAGATGTTTGAATGAACTTTGATATCCAGGTCATGTATCTTTATAAATACAACTTCACTTAGAATATTTGCAGTCCAGACTTTGTTGAAAGCCAATACAGTATAAACTAAAGGGAAATCAATCTAGTTTTGCCCCAAAATATATACTTAAAAAAACAGTACTAAGAGCAAACAAAATAAAATCAGAATCTAAACAATAGTTCCATTTTTCTAATCTACACGTCGTTCCTGTTAACAGCCCTCATTAATGTCAGTGTGAATTTTAGAATATGGCCTGGCTGGTACCATCCCTGAAGTACCAAAGGAAACGTAATCTCAAACATTAAAAAGTGATTATTTTTAACTTGATGGTCATATTTGCTCTGGAGCCTACTCGGAATACTGGGGGAAAATCGATTTGGAGTTGACTGCTGGTGCTGTGCTACCAAGTGATTCAAACTCTTTCTGGACACCAATTCAGCATTAGCTATTATTCATTACAAAGAGTGCTCCATATTACACAAGAAAGCAGCAGGAATATTCTTGAATAAGAATAAGAAATAAGCAGAGAATGCACTTCTGGGAGAGCCAGGGAATGGTTCTGTGTGAGGAAGGATGTTCTCCCTTCCTGAATGCTATGTGTTAGGCTTGTACCTCTGGGATGCTGGGAAGAAACATGCTCAGAGAGGTTTCGAAGGACGAAGCTTCAGTCAGAGTGCCTTGTGTTAGTCAGTACTTAATTTTGTGGGCAATGAAGAACTGTGTGGCTCCAAGTGAGAGTCTCAAAGGTAGAAGAGTTAGAGAAAGGAAAAAATGTGGCAGGTTCCCATGCAAATAACAGAAGGGCTCTAGCTGTGGGATGAGCATGTCAAACTAGATTCTGTGTTTACTGTGCCCGTTTTAAATTGACTCTTACCTAACTATTAATTACAATGTGTATGAAAGTAGCATATGAAGCCCTAGGGAGCAATCAGGGGCCCATCCCAGTCCATTAGAGACTGTACATCCACAGAGCAAGAGAAATCTCTGTCTCCAGCAGCCTTCAATGAATACAAACATAAGACCAAAACCAACCAGAAGACTAATGGCCTGAATCCACAGTCACTGCAAGAGCGCAGAAACAGACATAAAGATTCAAACCAAACGTCTGTCTAGCCAGCCTCTCCTAGAGTAGCTACTGCTGGGGACTTAGGAAAAAGGAAAGATCAGGGCAAATTTTTCATAGTTTTTTCCTAGATCACTCCAGCTTTCAGTAATCTTTGTTTAGGGACTTCCAAAGCCAAAGATATTTAAGTGTCATTGTATTTGTAATATTTGATGGACCTTCTTCCTTTGTCTACTTACTCTCTAAAGTCATTTACATTTGTGGCTGTTTCAGTGTCTGTGAGATGACTAGGTCTATAATTGAATTATGAGACTGTATATCAAAGTATTCAATCTTGCTTATTTTTCTGTCTTGATAATTTCAGTGGGTACTAAATCATGGTTGTCTATTCCACGTCCACATGACATTCATAACTCCATAGATTTGATACACCCTCACTCTGTTTTTTCTTTTCCAGCCTCATAGAGACATTTCTCTAGCCCACTATGCATCTAATGACCCAGAGGTCCAGCTCTAAAGGGGCATTCCAGCTCTAAAAGAGCCATTTCTTTGGTAAGATGAGAGATCGTTTGCCCTCTCCAAACTATCCCAGACTATCCCAAGAGCAGTGACCAAGCTTGAGATCAATGGGTTCATAGTGCCCAGTGGGATGCCCTACTCCTTTTAATTTGTCTTTGAGACTTGTAATTGGTGTGACTGACATAATCATTGCTTGAGCTGGCAGGTAATAAAACTAGACCATAGTTACCTCTGTCGTGAAAATTGACCATTTATTTGTAACTCTTTGATTCCTACCTTTTAATCAGTTACTTAACTGCTTTGTTCCTTAAAGTGCCTCTAGTGAGGCAAGAACATAGAAATGATTTTTGGAAATCAAGTATGCTGAACTAACCAAATCATTCTTTTTCGTACACTCATTGCCTCCAGTACCCTGCTATACTTGTGAAGTTTGATTACCTACTATAAAGATGCCTCAGTTCTTTTCTCCTATACTGTATTTATTAGTGTGTCTACCAGTTGCACACCAGTGAGCAGCTACAAAAAGTAAAATTCTTTTCAAAAAGAACATATAAAACCGGTCACCTAGAGAAAACCCGAAGGTGTATATGACAACTCAAATGGGAGGGAACAAGGCATGCATTAACTGAAAGGCTGCTAAAGTGAGATCAGTAACAGCACGCTTCACAGACTACAGTTTTGTTCCTCTCCCTATTGTTGACCTGGTAGATGAGCTAAAATCAGCCCCTTTGCAACTCTGTGCTTTACTCCCAGTCCTTTCTGAAACCTCTTTAAAGGTCAGGATTTTTTCTTGTACAACGCTTTACTGCTGAGGTGCTACAAGGATTAACCCAAGGCCATGAGTTTCTACAGATTGAGCAGAAAGTCTCCTCCTTGTGCACATCCAAAAAAAGATCCATGAGCTATGATGTCATGTCACTGAAGGCAGAGAGACTCACTGGGGAAAAAGAGATTGTGAGGTGTAGACTTGCACTTTTTGACAGAAGGGCTTGCCTGTGGCCATAAAGGAAGCCTGTAGCAGCTACAGGAGGTGAACCCAGACACCTTCCACAGGTCAGCTCAGTTCCTTGCCTGCAAGGCTTTATTCCTTCCCTCCACAGTATGTGGAGGAGGGAACTTATATGTCAAAACATCTCTAGTCTGAAACCAGACATCTGGTGTAATGTTCTTAGAAGGTTAGTAATGCCACTAGCAGCTGAACTGAGTTTAAGTAAATGACAATGCATGTGTTAGAAAGATGACTGTAACCCTACGGAGAATTAGTATGTCAAAGCACATTTATTTCATATCAGCTGAACTATAATTACCAGACATTTTAATTCTTATTTTAACAAATAATTTTTATTACTTCTTTGGAAAATATTTTTATCCTGCTTGCTCTAACATTCCCTTTTCCACTGTAGCTGGTAGAAAAGGGTCTCTGGGAACATACTTTTGAGCCAAAATCCATCAAGTGTTCTTAGATTTCTTTACTAAAGAAATAAACCAAATCATTTTTTTATAGTTTGTTAGAATTTGATAACATTTAAAATGTATTATAAGGGCTGGTTTGTTTGGGTTTTTTTTTTGTCATTTGGACTGGGCTATTTGACAGTCTAGCAAGAAGGTATAGATACATGACAAATATCTCTTCCTGAAGTTTACTACAGCTGATGAATTACACTCTAAGCAGCTCTGCAGAGTGCTTAAAATCAGCCATAAGTACACAAAGTCTATAGCAAAATAAGGCACCAGAAAAAAAATTATTAAACTTTATTGAAAAAATTACACATGTGGAAAAAAACACCACAAATAAACCTCCAAAACAACCTGAATTGTTGAATTATTAAAAATCTACACTTCCAGAAATCATTCCTCAACAAGTTTCAAATATCTTAAAGGACTTCTTTTCTACTAGACTTAGTATTGTGATCTGCATTGTTCCTAGAGAGATTTAAGCAAATGGCATTCTCTATGATTCAAAGAGTCAATGCGTTGTTCAAAAAGGATTTTGTCTTCCTTCTGCATGCACAAAATAAGATAAAGTAAACCACACCAAATATATCACTTCTTAGTCTCTAAATTGAAAAAGAAAAACATAGTCTATCACAGTACTCCTTCAGTTGTACTGGCCCCTGGCATATGACTATACCTCTGCCTCTTACATGAATCTCTGCCTGGTTTAGATCACGAACAGCAAGATCTTTATATTGAAGCTGAAATTCAGGAAGGATGTGGGTGATGCAGGCAGAGAAAAGTATTTTTAAAAAATGTGTAAAAATAGTTTCAGTTTCTTTGGTTGCAATTCACACTTGCATTGCAACTGGCCATTTATGTGTCATCTCAGAGAACTCTTGCATCCACAGCTAATCACAGCTAATGTAGGTTTTCACACAACAGCACCACAGGTTGCACTTGCTACTGTTCCAGTCAGCTATAAAATTCTCTTCCAGTGCAACAAATGATGAAACTGCCTCTATAGCTTATGCCTTCATCAGAGCCCATCTAGATTACAGGATTAATCTGTGCATGCATTTCGGAAATCTAGTCGGTACACTCAGCTCATCTCCCTGATCAAGTTTCTGACATGAACAGACAGAATCTGTCCTTCATTCTCACTGTCCCGCTTCCCAAACACTGATTAGATATTTGTCCTCATCTTTAGGACTCTCTGTGGCTTGGTCCCAGCTCAAGGATGAAGACTAGGGTTTACAACTGGGTTTTACTGTAATGCAAAGTAGGCCCAAAGCACAGGAAACTTGTATTTATAATTATCAAAGCTGTACAACTGAATGGCTTGAGATTGTTAACTGATAAGCAGATAGGTAATGAACTAATGATCAAGACGTCTGCAGACTGTCAGAGAACTATCAGCAGTTTACACAAGATAGCTTTAGTGTGGCTTATCCATTAAAGTGCAGGTTCGATAAGAATAACAGACCAGAAAACATTTGGATGTGAACTCACTGTTCTGACAGTGATTGAAGTTTGAGTGTATGGTTAGTACATGGATAAAATAAAATGCCAGCTAAAAATGTACAACAAACACATGTGATCAAGTAAATGAAGAACTACTTAAATATTGACACAGGAGTAACTCCACACACAGGGAAGAAATCAGTCTGATGGTTGTCCATACATCCCTGGGAGCAATTTGATCAGCAAAAGAGAATTGTGTTTGTTACTTACAGGCTGAATAAAAGAATCTGAGTGACTGCATAAGTCCCTGAACTACTACAGGTTTCCAGACAGGGGTGCAAGAGTAGACGATTCTGGTAGTATGTTATTGTCCATGCCTGGAGAGGCACCAGTTTGCTGGAAATGCTGAAGTGCCAGTAATCATAGAATCATAGAATCATAGAATGGTTAGGGCTGGAAGGGACCTTCAAAGGTCATCTAGTCCAACCCCCCTGCAAGGAACAGGGATATCTCCAACTAGATCAGGTTGCTCAGGGCCTCATCCAACCTGGCCTTGAACGTCTCCAGGGATGGAGCATCCACCACCTCTCTGGGCAACCTGTTCCAGTGTTCTACAACTGTCATGGTAAAAAATTTTTTCCTAATATCCAACCTGAATCTACCTCCCTCTATTTTAAAACCATTACCCCTTGTCCTATCACAACAGGCCCTCCTGAACAGCCTCTCCCCATCTTTCCTGTAGGCCCCCTTGAGGTACTGGAAGACCGCTATAAGGTCACCCCGGAGCCTCCTCTTCTCCAGGCTGAAGAGCCCCAACTCTTTCAGCCTGTCCTCATAGGAAAGGTGCTCCAGCCCTCTTATCATCTTCGTGGCCCTGAGTAATCCCTGGAGTACCAAGAAGACCAGCTATGTTTAGTGATCAGAAGGAACAAGTAAGGCTTTTAGCCTTCTAATACACAGGAATTTTATTTAAAAAAAAAAAAAAAAAAAGACATATTCTTGCAGCAAATACAACTTTCAGGTCTTGGTCCAAGAATGTAAGAATAAACTTCTCCAGGAAATTCAGAGCATCAGGAACTCTGAAAGGACAATGAACCTCTTTAGGCTTGCCCTGTTCTACACAAACCAGTAATGTTTTATTACAAAAATCTGTAATAAACCCTCCGCTGCCACAGTTCTCTCCCTGGAGAAAGGATTCTGTGAGACATGCTATAACTGCTGGTCTCATTGCCTAACCCACTACTAATGCAAAGAGTTCAGAAGGTGCAACAATGCACTTTACACAAAAAAACCTCCATGACAGCATATCCCCCCCAAACTACAAAGACTGGGAATAAATTTCCCAATCATTATAGTTTCAAGTTTACCACTCTTACCAGATAATCATTTCCTGGAAATGGAGAACTGTGGTAATTATCTGCAAGAGTTGCTGCTGGTTTTGGTCAAAGGTATGAACGCAGATGGGAAACCTGTAGATGTGATAGCATTTATTGCTGTATATAAGATCTTGGAAGAGTTCACTGCCCAGATACTCCATACACAGAGCAACATGCAAGCCATGTTAAACCTTATTTCTAATTTCCTGCTCATTTCTCAGCCCAGTCCAAATCAGATTTTTTCCATCCTGCTTCACCTTTCCTGTGCTATTTTTTTGCTAGTGCAGACTGGACCATCTTTCCAGGCTTAACTTTTATCCGCAGCTAATTTGTCTTGAGTCTCATTCTTTTCCCTGTTCTGCTCTCTGTTTCTTCCAGCTTCACATTTCCCTTTCCCGCACATATTCTTCATGTTGATTCTGAAAAGATCTCCTCTTCCACTATTCTTACAAGCCAGAAGAGCTCCTGTCTGCCAGCTCTATTCACCTTTTATCCTCATCAGAAGACATTTACTCTCTTGTGCCTCTTGCCATCTCTGCAGTAGTTGCATAAGTACTCTCACTAGATGCAAAACAGACTTTGACTTAGAGGGGATGTCCCAAATACAGCTGCACCATACGTACACACGTGTGCTATTTTCATCCGCACTGTGCAGCTCAGCTGGCAGTGACAGTCTCACATGGCAGAAACATAGACACGTTCACATTTAAGATCCCTTGTTACTCTCTGCTGCTGTTTACGTTTGCTCTCATCTACTCTGCATGGCAGATGTCTCCCTAGACATCTCTCCTGTATTGCATAATTCCACACACATTAGCACCTTCCCCAGCTCTCACTCCAAGGCACATAATCTCATATATACCACTGCTATGATGAAGGAAAAACACATGCTGGTACTCAGAGTTCTCAGGCTGGGCTAGGCACAATAAAGACACAACTCATACAGCTTACTGTTTAGCCAAATTAGTTTTGGAGGACCTTACTCTGCCCTCTTATACAAAGCAAGTTACTGAGCTGGTGAAGGAAAGAATTCCTGTTGCAGGACACAACTGTGTGACGACATTCCTGATACATTCACTTCTGGCACAAGACAGTGAAACTATTTTGTACATCTGCAGAATGTGAGAGATCTCCCCTTCTTCCCTCTGTCAGTAGACATTTTGTACTGTTGTTTCCCAGAGCTTGTTTATGTCATCATTCCAAACACATGATGTCTGTTGTGCTACCAACCACTGTGCTCTTTGTCTTCTTTACAGCAGGCAGGTTTAAGAAGGAAATTTAGTAGAAAGATTTGTTACAATCCAACAGAGCCAGAGAACACAACCCGCAAACCTGCTTCTCAGCTTAAGTCTTTCCCTGCATTGTTTAAATTGGGCTGATTTATCCTGTTCCTAGTTATATAGTTCCTAAAAGACCAGGCAAGGATGGTGAGAGCAGTTTGGCAGTCTGTGGTCTGCTCAGAATCAGGACTGAAATTTTCCCTGCTCTTGCCCACTATTGCAATTTCCCCAGAAATTTTCACACCTCCATTTTTTTGCAAAGCCAAAACGGTTGCACTACAACTCCCCGCTCTGCCATCAGCTGGTAAGAATATCCTGTTTGTCTTTATGTCAATAGACAGTTCCTGAAACCTCCTTGTCATGATAACAAAGCAATACAGTTGAGACCACAAGTCAGCCTTAAAAACCTGTAAGCAAGGCTGTGAGCTTGTCTTGTGACATGGCCTGTGAGAATGCAGAACAGCCTCAGCAAGAGCCGAGTCTGGAGTGTCACCGCTCTGGTCACCCTCACTTGCAAGACAGACAAACGACCCTCCAAACAGTCCTATTGTGAGACAGGAATATGATGGTAGCAATGAGCTTCTGTGCCTGTTGCAAGCGTGGACTAGAGCACCATGTCTCTCAACTCATTTGCTCTTCTATCCCATCACGTTTTCATTTCTAGTGAACTGTAAAAATTACTGTTTCAAATGTGAACCTCTGAATATATTCAATCTACCTAAATGATGAATTTTGTTTAAACAAAGAGTTATTGTTTGCTCAGTAAAACAACCCACCCCCACATAAATACATGTATTTATAAACCCAGAGCTTGAAAAAGAAACACTGATTACAGGATTTTGAGGTGTTTTTATGGGAGTTTATTAATTCAGAAATATCGTAATCTGAAAACACCTAAAACCACTTGGATTGTCCCATAGCTTTGTAGTAATTTAGATCACAGTGTAACATAACTGTGCAATGTAAGAAACATTATTTCACTTTTTAACTAATCTACATTTAATTCATTTTTAAGGTTGTTGAATTATGCTAACAAGATCACAATAATTAAAAGAGCTTCAGGGGCAAGAAGATAGAGTTGGGAGTTTCCTCCACAGTCCCTGTGAGAGAAAAGATTTGCGTTTCCTCCTGAGCTGCTCTAAGCTAGCAATACAAATCCTCAGAGCTCACATTAATGCAAGCCTGACTGACAACCTACCATTCAGAGCCACCATCTCAGATTTCTGCAATTAGCATGTGCTCTAAATTTTCTGATTCTGTAGGCTTGGTCTCTAATTTACATTTTGAAAAGGCTCTTAAGAATGAAGACGCCAAGACTGAGCAAATTCACTGCTCTTGAGACACATTCTGTGTATCCACAAGTGCAGTAAAAGTGTGTTTCTGTTAAAATCAATAGGATAATTACCATATGGGGAAAAAAATGACTGTTCTTACCAAGTCAGGAGCACTGACGGCTTTCATGGAGAAACTCTGGAAAGAGACAAAAGAAACTAATCAATGCACTGAAATAGGGAGACGGTGTATTAAGTAATGCAGAGAGTCCCAGACAGCACTTGCTAATCCCTGAAAATCTCTTCATGGCCTTAATAGCAGCTTTTTATATGGAAAACTGTATATTCAAGATGTCTACGTACAACTTAATCACAGAAAAAAGAGAAAGCAGAGATATATTAGACATATCATCCCATCTGCTAACAGTGACTGATTTTTCTCTTTGTCAAGGTTTGCTTTAGAAGACATGGGAAGACAGGCTATTTATTATCCAGGAAGATTATTTCACATCATAAGAACATTTTGCTGAAGAACAGGAGTCTTGGAAAATCAATTACATAAAGTCTGCAAATATCAATGCCTAAATAGGCACCATACTGGAATGCTGAAGTCAGTACATAATGGGTAAAACAATACTGGTGAGATCTGTTTCTGACATTTGCATCATGAATTAGACAAATGTTACACTCTTGAAGCTCCAGCTATTGCACCCTAGTTCTCCTGGACCTGAGATACAATTTATGTTAGGTCAGGTTCTTTACAAATACAGATGCCAAATCATCTAGGCCATTTGGGGGTTGGAATTAGATGATCTTGAAGGTCCTTTCCAACCCAAACCATTCTATGATTCTATGATTTTTAATAACGATGTCTTTGCTGTGTGAGCTTAGTCAAGTCATTCATGCAACTATTTTAGACTGTCCATTTATGTGGGATGACTTGCTTTTTTTGGTGCCCATATAAAATAAGAAAAGAAAGGAAAAAGGAAAAAAGGCCCATTTAAGTGGATTTTTGCAAAACATTACCTGCTCTTTAACTTTCAGTATGCTATTTAACTGACTCAAAAAGGCATGAAGAATTAAACAATGTCTGAATAAATAACATTTAGTACTGTGTAGCTGTTCACTACACTGACATCCACTTTGCTGTATCTGATAATAAATTAAAATGCTGGCATTTATTATTAGAATATATGAATGCATTAACGTGACTGCATTTTCCCCACTAAATAGTTACATTTATCATTTTCTTCTTTCACTTCTTCTATGCAGGAAGATTATATTTTAACTCTCTGATTAAAATTACTTTGAAAATCTGTGTTACCTATTCCTATGGTAATTACACAGTGCACTACATTAGCATGCACATTAACCAGCAAGTTAAGGGACATGATCGCTCCTTTCCACTCATCACTCTTCAAGCCACATCCAGAGTGTTGTGTCCAGTTTTAGATTCCTCAGTAAAAGAGAGATGTTGAAAAACTGGAGTGTATCCAGAGCAGAGGCACTCAGATGGTCGGGGAATAGAGACATAGTATATGACAAGAGGCTGGGAGAACAGAAAGGCAAATCCCTATTACGTATTAGGAAGAAAACTTATGAGAGTGGTCATGCACTGGCATAGATTGTGCAGAAATGTCAAGCAATCTCCACCTCTGAAGTTTTTAAAAACTTGACTGGAGAAGGCAGTGGGAAACCTGACAAAACTTGGAAACTGTCTTTGCTTTGACCAGACGGTTGGACAGGACATCTCCAGACGTTTTTTCCAGCCTAACTTTTTCTATGATTCTGTGTTTTCATTGCTTGTCCTGAACAAGTTTGGAGTGTGAAGCTAAAGATCGCATCATTCTTTTTCTTGTTCTCCTACATGAACATACTGTTCTGAGAGTAAGATCTGCCAATGATTGCCCTGATTAGAACTGCATTTGCAGAAAATAATTCTCCATCAAAAGAGTTTGCAGAATTAATGTCTAATTCAATAAAATTACTTCTGTCAAACAGTTTCTGCAGGCCAAGGAGCCCAGTAGTCACTTGGGTTCCACTTACAGGACCAAGAATTGTCTTTATCTCTTCATTCACAAAAACAGGAGCTCAGAGTTATCCATATATAATCGTCCACACTGCAGGTGTCTCAGTTGCTTAGGTGAACTTACACTCTGCCTGCTAAAACTTCATTTTACTACCCAGTACTGCTTCAGTGGCTCCGTGTATGGCTGATTTGGCCTGTTTCTATCTGTTCCTTCTTTTATGTCTTAGCAATAAGTTCCTCAGGTTCATCATTCTGTTCTGCATTTGTGTAACACATAGCCATACCTACATCTGTGGGCTAAACAAGGCCAAGGCATGGGTTTGAGGTCACCCTGATTACCCTGTGAGCACGCTGTTCATTTACGTGTTCTGTGGCATCATTTTGGCCTAAGCCAGCTGCCGCTTTCATATGCCACACCAAGGTGGAGACAGCAGAGGAATAATGCCCAATAAGCACAGTGAATGAAGGCATCCAGTTTTGGGAAGAGGGCTGGAGAGCTTAGTTGCAGGAATGCAAGTTGTGTCGCACTATTTGCCCTCCAGCCAGTGACTCTTGTCCTGTTTCATTCACTAGTACAGATGTTGCCATTACACCAATAAAGGCCAAGTTATGAACTGCACCTCTCAGCTCTACTCACGCACATACTAACTGAAATAATCTCTTAATGAACCACAGCAGGAGTTTCATCTCCAGGCTTTAACTCAGCACTGAACAAACTACTGTTTATTTTTTTTCTGCAAAGTAAAAATTAAGACAATAACCTAAGAATATGGAATAAAACTTGGAGCTTTAATGAAAAAAGCCTGAAAATCATCTGATAAGCTAAATTCAGTTTCTGCAGTTCAGGGAAAGGCTCAACAAATACAGTGTAGGATCTTAGCTAGTCTGCCACTCTGTTTTGCAGTTTCAGTAATTTTGACATTAACACCATATTTCTTTACCACTAAGGATTTGGCAAACTTCACACAAGGTTTAGAATTATAAATACAGATTATCTCAATCAGACATTATTTCTCTGTAATTGCTGAATCTTCTTTAGATTAAAGCTGTCATATAAATTACTGATCAATAAAGCTGCTAACAGTTTTTATTTTTTATATCACAATATTTACTTTCTAGTAAATGGAGAATAGCAGAGCTGTTCTTCACCCCCATCTATGGCTCCTCGCCTGTGATCCAGCAGCCCAACATTTATCCGTACCAGTCACAGGCAGACGTTGACAGTAACAGATGCCAATAAACAATGGAACCAGCAAAGCCAAGGGAGGACAGGAGGAGGAAGAGAGAAAACAATGATTGTTTTTTTTGTTAAGCCTCTGATGAGTTTGAATAATTAAGGCTAATTCAACACAAGTCAGACATGCTGCTATCCCTTGTGCAACCTCTTAGCTGCCATATCAGGTCCACCTACAAGCTACTCTTTGGTTTTAAGTAAAAATAAAGCCACTGAAACAAGACCTGGAGAAGAAATGGGCTCTCAGTAATTTCAGACTGCATACACCATTTTTTTAAACCATCAGTAATGCTTTGTATTTGGAATGCGATGTTGTTGTAGCTTGTGATGCTCCAAGGATATAAACAAGACAATGTTTATAAAGGCAACTTTGATTGATAGAGCTGGAAAAAAATTACAAGCTCCCAAGCACATAAGCTCTCTTTCAGTTCCAAATTTCCAAGCTAAATCAAGAGCATGAATTATTGCTCTGATTTTAATTTAATTGAATTAGTCCTTTTTTCAAGGAAAAGGACAATTGATACCAAGGGAGCAGAGCAGAAGAGAATGTCAGCAGAAACAGAGGTGATAATATTTTAGGCACTGTGGGACCAGAAATCAGTAATTACTGCCTACGGAACAGTAAGCTCTTAATAGAAGATATGGTGTGGAGGAAACACTGTCAACCAGTTTTTCTACTGAGTCCATGATTTTTATTATCCACTAAAGTGGTTAATTTTAGTTCCCGGGCTAATTTCCGGAGGCATTTTTCATCCCTCAGTTAACGATCAAACTGTGGCTTTTGTGAAATACATTTTCTTACTTTTTGCTGGAGATTTCTATTTTTTTAACAATTATTGTGTGAATTAATTCTGCTGCTTAATTCTTCTTTCATTTTATTCCTACAATCTTCATTTGGTACTCTGGATAAAGTATATCGTCACATCCTGGGACATAAGATCCATGCATCCAAAACTAGGGAAGCTCTATTGCAGGATATGATCTTCTTCCAAGACAGAGTGTTGGATTACAGCAAGATGGGATTCCAGTGTAGATGCAGACAGTAAAATGTGGGAGGAGAGCAATTTCAAACTACAGTAAGTGCGTACATAGTATTATCTAATGATCCCTCCCATAAAAACAGGCTGAGAGAGTTGGGGCTGTTCAGCCTGAAGAAGAGAAGGCTCCAGGGAGATCTTAGAGCAACCTGCCACTACCTAAAGGGGGCCTACAGGAAAGCTGCAGAGGGGCTTTTTACAAGGCCATGTGGTGATAGGACAAGGGGCAATGGCTTTAAACTGAAAAAGAGTGGATTTCAATTAGATATAAGGAAGAAATTCTTTACTCTGAGGGTGGTGAGGCACTGGAACAGGTTGCCCAGAGAAGTTGTGGATGCCCCATCCCTGGAGGTGTTCAAGGCCAGGTTGGATGAGGCTTTGGGCAACCTGGTGTAGCTGAAGGTGTCCCTGCCCATGGCAGGGGGGTTGGAACTAGATGATCTTTAAGGTCCCCTTCCAACCCAAACCATTCTATGATTCTGTGATCCCAGATTCAGATCTCTTCTTGAAGTAAGGAGGAAATTATTTTTTAATACACACCATACTTCATCAGCTACCAAAGAGCTGGAAGAATTAGGATCACTGTAGCAATGCCAATCTATTCCCCCAGTAGTGCAGAAGCTGCTGACTTGACAGGCACCAGACCCAAGCAAGCAGCTTTTGCCTTTTTAGCCTTTCAAGAAGTTGAACTTAACACTCTTGCAAGGTTTTCAGATATGAAAAGTACTGTAGTCACAGGAAAGGACATAGAAAGAAGTTTAAAGGCATGCTATTTAGAAGTGGGGGGCGGGAGGGTTGGAACTAGATGATCTTTGAGGTCCCTTCCAACCCAAACCATTCTATGATTCTATGATTCTTAAGTGCACTCTCCACGCAAAAGAACCAGCTCAATTTAAAATGCTAATAAGATTAGGCCTGTGAATCGCCATATCTTTCGTTCCAGCCTTTACCAGCTTACATTTTTCTGTGGTGTACGAGGCACATGTATTGCAGAAAGATCACGACCATCGGTCTTTATATGTTCTTTTTTATAAAACCAAAATTCTTAGAGGCAAGAAATTCTGACTATCCACATTGGTGGGTGAGAAGCTCAACATGAGCCGGCAGTGTGCGCTGGCAGCCCAGGAAGCCAACCGTATCCTGGGCTTTATCAAAAGGAGCATGGCCAGCAGGTTGAGGGAAGTGATTTTGCCCCTCTACTCTGCTCTCGTGAGACCCCACCTGGAATACTGTGTTCAGCTCTGGAGTCCCCAACACAAGAAGGACATGGAGCTACTGGAACGAGCCCAGAGGAGGGCCACGAAGATGATCAGAGGGCTGGAGCACCTCTCCTATGAAGATAGGCTGAGAGAGTTGGGGCTGTTCAGCCTGGAGAAGAGAAGGCTCCACAGTGATCTTATAGCAGCCTTCCAGTACCTAAAGGGGGCCTACAGGAAAGCTGGAGAGGGACTTTTTACAAGGGTGTGTAGTGATAGGACAAGGGGCAATGGCTTTAAATTGAAAGAGGGCAGATTTAGATCAGATATAAGAAAGAAATTCTTTACATTGAGGGTGGTGAGGTACTGGAACAGGTTTCCCAGAGAAGTTGTAGATGCTCCATCCCTGGAGGTGTTCAAGGCCAGGTTGGATGAGGCTTTGGGCAACCTAGTGTAGTGGAGGATTTCCCTGCCCATGGCAGGGGGGTTGGAACTAGATGATCTTTGAGGTCCCTTCCAACCCTAACCATTCTATGATTCTATGATTCTATGTCCTATAGGCTTCTTTGTTGTCATCAGTGCAGCGTGTCCAGTTAATATGACAGAGACACTGCATGTTCCCATTGCAGTGATGGGTTTTCCTTTTGAAAGCAGCATCTGTTCTGCCATGTGTTAAAGTGGGCAGAGAAGAGGTAAGGGCCCAGATACAAATGTCATATGAGCTCTGGTCACATTTACTCACATCAAACTGCTTATATGACCTCGATCAACCTTGATGCTCTCTGCGTGCAAGAGAACATTTATGTAACAAGTTGAGCAGGCAGCCTACGACCAATAAATGTGTTAAATAAGCACAACAGGATTTTTCTGGCTCAGTAAAGCACCAAGTGCTTTACACCACTAGATGTATTTTCCAAGCTAACACAATAGCTAGATCCGTTTTTTAAGAAACAACTCTTTCCCAGGATGCCCACAACACCTCCAGCTCCTCCCTGGAAGAGGAGGAACGTGTGGCCTTTCCCCTGAGCCACCCAGCACAGAGGTCTGTCACTCTGCCTCCTGAAGCCAGAGTGAGGAGGCCATGGGTTCCCAGCTTCACAGGAGCGGGGTCAACCTCCGCCTCCATCACCCCATCACCTCTGCCTGTGCACTGGTGGAGTGCTGGCTCCGGAGAGGAGCTCGACACCCCGTTGCTCATCCCTGCCCCTGTGGGAAGCCTGACATTGAGCAGAAACCACTGTGGTGGAGTAGTTTGTATAAAGTTTTTTTAACATTAAAAGCTCTGAATGGGTATCTTCTAATCTAAATTAATTTTGTTAACTAATTGTAAATTCTATTATAGCTAAAGTCTATTACTGCATGTCAATTATCTATTTCAAATTAGCCAAACTGCTAGGGACTGAGTTAGAAATCTCTAGTACTGCAGCATATCTCTGCAATACAGCAGGTATAGGTATAACAGATATAAGGCCTCCATTCAGGGCAATGCCAGTGGATTACACAAAAACTAATGAAGGAAAAACCTATTAATTCAATGAGAAGTGTGTGCACAAACCAGCATCACTCAGAAGGGCTCACAACACCAAAAATCCTTCCGGGGCAGCACTGGAGCAAACGAAACACATTTCAGACCAATGGAGAATTGACTGCTTTGGAGATGATTAGTGTCTATGTGTATCTGCAGGGAATGTGACTGTCTTCTTTCATGAGAGAATAATAGCTTCTATCAGCATACATGACTCAGTGTTAAGTGTTTAAAACCTTTGAGTAAATCCTATTTTATTCAGGTAAAAATAAACTTTATTTCTCTGATTATCTTTCTTTTTTTTCCCATTAAAAATATTCACAAAAGGATTTTTTTTAAAAGTTACTCATAATTGAGTAACTTAAAATTCTGCGTCTATATCAGTAATAAACTGACAAACTATTTCAGCTACTTTATATTCAAACTTCAAACTTACTATAACAGCAAAACAGTAAAACTATTTTCCCTAACTCACCAATACAGATTAAAATTATAAAAAATACAGTTGCACATACAATCTGAAAATTGCTTATGGTCAGCAATCTGCTGAAAAGGTTTAAATCTTCCTATCTGTACAGAGAGTTGAGCACAAAGGAGTTGTGACCAAAATGAAAACGATCATTTTATTTTCAAGTATTTATGGAAAAAAAAAATTCCATTTGTCTCTCAAAAACTAGTGTTGAGTATTTAAAGATGACATGAAGCCTTATTTTTTTCTGAAACACAAGGAATAATAGTCAATGTACAATTAGTGCACTGTGTAGTCACTGGCCATGATAAACCAAGAGAATTTGAAGAAAACTATCCCAAATTTCTTTGCAAGAAAAATCTCCAATGCAATTTTTTTTTGTCCATCTGATCATTTCTAAATGACATTTATTTAATGCACACAAGTGTTGAGAAGAAAAACATGCATACGTTAGACTCCAATATGCAAGATATTGAGTGGAGATACCCCATGATTTTCACTCTATATGGAATCAGGAAAACAAAAAGGCCACCCTTAAGTTTTGTCACCTGTTTTGAAATTAAAAAAAAGGCATCAACATCAACCTACAAATACTGTGATAGGTAATATTTACACAGAAAAACTTCCCATGGCCCTTAGAGAGGAAATGGAAATCCAAGTTTTCACTGCCTTATCCAAGAATTACTGAAAAATATAATTTATCTGCCAAATGAAAAGTGGAAGAAGGCAATAAATACTAATGATTGTTCTCTGGATTTGCAGAAATGAGCAGCAAAACTCCTATTGATGCAAGTACCCATAATTTCACTAGGAAGGAAGGGAATGTAGAGTTGGAGGAGGAGGTCTCTCCTTTTGAATTTTCTCTAGATACTTAGTTAAGCTTCAACAATTTTCAATACAGGTCATAATTGCTTGAAAGTGCTATATCCACGTGAACAGTGTCTTTTGCAGACAATACTTCACCACAGGGAATCGCCAACATAATTACATAACACAGTTTGGCTCGAATTAATAGTTCTGAGAGCTCAGGTTAAGACAAATTAGATTTCAAAGTTGTCTAAATCAGGTAACTATAAATGTCTCTTTTTGTCTTAGCTTTTTGCACAATTAAATAACAACCCACAAAACCGATTTGTGCTTATACAGGGTTGCAGACTTTCCAGCACTGCTTGGAGTTAAGCTCTCTCTGATTAGCACTGGTCTGAGACATTTTGGTATGAGTAGCAATGGCCAGTGGAGTCTCACATGAGTGTCCTTTACCCTACAGAAGTTCTCTCCACCTGACTGCACCCACCAGACTAGCTGAAATGACACCTTTTACCATAGGCAAGATAAGTGAAGCTGGCAGCTAGAACGGATATTGGTTGATACTTCCTATCCTGGGAGCCTGTTTCCAGGTCTTCGGTGTTTGCTAGATGTCAGCACTGAGTTGGAGAGCTCCCGCACAGGACATCTGCCTCCAGCTGAATTTTTTAGGGGGAAGTTTTAATCAAAACAGTTCAGTTTTTTTTCAAACTAACAGTATGGAAAATTACAGTCTTATTGAGAGCTCTTGTTAAGAATCTCTAGCACCACTTTCTTTGGGACATAGACTTGAAATTTGCTTTTAGTGAATTGTCTGGCCCCAGGCATAGGCTTTTGTTATTGTACCAGAAACAAGGACACGCTCCCCTGTGTTCTTACAACTTGCTTTATTGATGAGCTGGAAAAAGCTGGATTTGAGCATGGAGTGATAAGAAAAGCAAGGAGAGTTACAGGAACAGAATAAAAGTAAGTGGGTGAAGATGTCAGAGGGGGCCAGTCAACCAAAGAAGAAAAGAGCCTATATGCCCAGAATGGAAAGAAGCAAGCAGGAGAAAAAGGAGAGAAGTTCAAGGTGAAAGCATCTGTAACTACTAGAAAACTCCAAATTACAGGACTTAGAGCTGATCCTAGGTTTTCCTATCAGTGAGACAACTGTTTTACACGTTAATAAGCCTCCCATGATGTAAAAGCTGTTCAACAAGAGGTAGCAACATACTACCAGTATAATTTACTCTATAAACCGTAGAGATTGATGTCTGTGCTACAAACGCTGGTAGTATCAAAGTTTAAACCATGATGACGACTTAATTGGAGTGTCAGTAGCTCTCCAAAGGATAAATTAGCAACATAAACATAAATCCATGCGTTCTCTCTGCAGGCCTGAGTTCCTATTTGAAAGGACAGGAATATAGAAAAGAGATACATTTTTGAAGTTGGGAAACATAGGATTAAATCTTGACCATATAACCTTGTTTCGGCAAAACAGGCTCCTGAGCTGTATTGCTGACACAGAGGAAGGGAACACCAAGTCCAGTATCTGGATCAAGTCCTCTCTTCTCAGATCTTTCACTTTACCTTTCTCACACTCGTACTGCTGGCACAACTCCTCAGTCATCTCTTTTGCCTAAGCTGAAGTCTTCTAGCCATGTAGTTTACTGTGTAGTTGTGGAATTCATGGAACTTTCTGTAAGGATTTTTTTGTCTTCCTATTGTGGATTTCAGGTTATTGGTTCAAATTTTGGGCATTGCTCAAATCCTCAAAGTCACTGAGGATTTCCTACCAGATTTTCTCCATTCCCTACTGTCTTTTGAGGTACCTAGCTTTCCTAGTTGTCTACATTTTTATTGGTAAAATTTCCATGTCACTGACACATCTGCTGCTGGATATGCACCATATGCTTCTCCTCTCTCCAAGCAAAACAGTTACCTGAGTTTAAGCTGTGAAGTTATCCACTGCAGGATAATTTCATGAGTCTTTTGCAACATGAAAATGTTGCTTATAATTGTTTTCCTTACAGAATCCTAATAATTATCCTAATAGGCCTATTTCTAGCAGTAAATTAAGTCCAGTGAAAACATACAATACAAGCTTGACTAGAGAGATCTTAATTAACTTTCAGATCATTAACCCAGTTTCAGGGATTATGTGGACAGTGTATCAAAATATGCCAGAAAGTAACAAAAACGTTATGAATATTCATTCCTAAATGGTCCACAAACCACTACAGAGCCCAGGAGACATTCCACACTGTCAGTCTTCTGCAGGGACTTATATTTTATCAAGCTTGCTGAAAATATTTCTTTTAGACAATACTAAAAACCAGCCTTTTATTGGGAAAACAATATTACTATTATTCATACCAGTTTCTAGTTTCTTATGCTGAAGCTGTTCTTATCTTAAAAGTGTACCTTTTGCTAAACTTATTAAATCTAATTTAGTTCTGATGTCATCCCCCACCCCACTGGCAGAGTGTACTTAGTGCCTTTCATTTTTATATACAGATATTGTAGCAGACAGTAGACTCAGGATCCCTGTATTTTGAACTAGCAGGAAATATTTCATTAAATATTTTTTAAATGAAAATGTGATTTCAGTCAAAAAAACTTGGCATAATAAATCCTATTCTTGAGTGGGAAGTTGATTGATGGGACATATTAATGTCAACAATAGTATTTCAAGATCTTGTCAGCAATTCAATTTAAAGTCTTTTCTCTGAAGTAAACTAAAATTTTCCTGAAGACATATATCTTCTCTGTAAGATAGTGAACACATGAGAAGATATTCAGTTCTATTCAGGATTCACAACACAAGCTAATGAAATTCAGTCCAATAATAGGATCGCTAATATCAGGCAACCTCCTTTCCTGCAGCCTCTGTGTCTACTCAAAGCACAGTTCTGTCATCCCTCACTTTAGGCACAGAAAGAATAGAGAAAATACGAAAACAAGACTGGTCAAGTCAGGTTTCAGTTGCCTCTATTGATATAATTCATTTTTACAATCCTCCCCTGCTTTTTTTTTTTTTTAATTTTTAATTAACTACAGCGGTAACAGAAACAAGCACTAAAATCATCTAAGTTCTCATGCAGTTCTCCACCTAAAGAGTAATATGCTTCCAGATCTGATAAACTGAAAACATCACCCCAGAACTAAACCCGTTTCAGATGAATGAGGAAGCTAACATGGCTATTAACAGTGAAAAATAATGAGACACAAGCTCTCTGCAACACAAAACAGTTGCTATGAGAAGCAGCCAAAGCAGAACTCAACTGCAGGTCTTGGAATCCTACTGAAGCAAGGTATACTGACAGTATCAGCAAACACAACTGTTTGGTAACATTAGTTAATAGGAGAACTGTGTTAACATATGAAGGATATTTCTTTTCAGAAGAAGTCTAGTCTAATTTAATACCAGGTAGCTAAGAAGCTGGATGTACAAGGATTTCCTTCAATCAGAAACAACATAGTTGACATATAAGATCTTTCTAGAGATGCTGTTATTTTAATCTCCCTAACCTCTCTAAATAAAAACAAACAAACACACAACCCTCTGAAAATAAACTCCAGGTTATTACAAGTGCCATAGGTCAAACTGCTACCCAAGGAGTGTTTCAGCAACTACTGAGCAGCAGCATACAACCAAACTGTAGTTTGGCAACTCCAGAGACACAGTTATTCAAGAGTTAGTCAGCTATCATTATGTGGCTACACTGTTCTTTGCCTCTGAGAAGTGCCCCTTCCCAGTAGACTGCCAGGCAGTGTGGGAAGCTCATTTCCTCACTTCCATCGAACCCCCTTCTGACGAGTGGAGGACAGTTCCAGCACCACCAACATGCTCATTAAATTGTCTTCCCTTTATTTGAACCAGATTTTTTTTGTTTCAATATTATTTTCTCTGCTAGCTTCCTGTGAGGATCTGTTTGAATAGCAAAACTGATCAGAAGCCCATATGCCAGGGTTTAACAGCTAAATGGAGTGAAAAAATCTTCAATTACCTCAAAGTGGTTTCAGCCAGGCAGGCTGTGAAATGTCAGTCTACTGACCGAAAAACTGCAAAAGCTAATTTAGCAGTCATTATATTTTCTAATTATTAAAGTCTAGCTGAACATCAAATATTTAGTACCATTAATTGAAAAAAAAAAAAAAAAAACAAACCAAAACAACACAAATACAGCCAATTGTTTAAATATTAGAATTGTTTTGGATACTACAATTACCAGACTTGCTGAGAAAGTGGGAATGAATCACTGTACTAAATCAAACAAACTAGCCAGCTTCCAACACGAAATAGCTGCTCGCATTTTGGCAATATTAAAATACACTTAGTGATCAGTAACTAGCCAGTTTCACAAGCAGTCTTTGCAAAGTTACTTTGACATTATTAGTAAAAAGACAGAGAACAGAGTAGAGAATTCTAAATACATTTAGACAAACAATCAACTGATAGTTTTTTCCAAAACACAAATAATCCTCCCCTATATGGTTTATTATTATTTCTATTGCAGTAGTATTTTGAGATTTAGTCATGGCACAGATTCGCTTTGTGCTAGACACTGTACACAGAACAAAAAATAAACATAATCTTGAAGAACTTACAGGCAAACGTGGTTATTTGCTAGACAATGAAATTTAGATCATAATTATCTCATTTGTTCCAACCCTGATCATCTCTCCTCTTTCTTAATGGAATCAAGTTATTGACATCACAGTTGCTGGCTACAGAGTATAGGTTTATACGAGACTGTATGCAAGGTTAATATAAGAGGGCTGCAAATGTATTGTTGAATTCCCTATTTAGAAAGCATATCATTTGCTTGGCTTTGATATACTAAGCAGTAACTGACACGTCAGGTATTTTTCTCCAAAAATATTTAATCAGACAAAGCTAATTCAGCTTTGCTGTCCATGAGCATCTATGCATTAAGCCATCTGCTTTTATGAGGGAACAAGACAGGGAAAAAAGCAGGTCAGTTGTCAGTAGAAAGAAGTTAAATAAAACTCAGTTTGATTAAGTAGAGTGATGAAACGTAAGTTAATTGAGACATAAGTAAATTAAAACTGTTGCCTGCTGTCACTTCTGAGACATCATGACTTATCATTTATGAGCACCATATCTGTGCAAGAGAACCCTCAATCCCTGCCAGCAATAGCTGCAAATTGTAATTTTTATTATTGCCTCACGAGCTTTCTAAAATGTGTCTTTGACAAAGCAGCAGAATTTCAACAACATTATGTCTAATCACATTTCTTAACCCCAGTCAAAGAATAATTTGTCCTTTCCCATTTATCATTGCAGAAGACAGAAATTTGGCCTCTTAATTCCTGCTTTTGTTCTCTCTACCAGACTCTAGAAGCAAATGTCATTATTTTCTTCAACATAAATAGAAAGATCTTTGTTTAGACCCTAGTCAAGAGGAGTCTTATAAGCAGTTTCACAGAAGTAAGAATTTCCTTGTGAGATTTAAATATTATCAGGTTTTGGTTATTCCTTTATTCCCTCATTCCTTTACAGTGGAGGACAAATCATGTTTCAATCAATCTTAGTTAAAGAGAGCACATATTTCAAAAGCTAATGTCCTCTCTCAGGACATTTTTACTTCACCAAGGAAATTCTCCTTTTTCTCAGTACAGGAAATATTACTCACCACTGCTCATCTTCCTCTGCTTTACTCTATTCTTCATCAAATCATACTCCCAAATGGAAGTGTCTGTACTGGCAGTGCCCTGAGTAATCCTTCACCTCTTGTCCTTAAAATTTGCTACCCCTGCACTTAACTGTGGAGAAGAATAAGGTCATAGCAACCTAGCTTTTATGTGATATCAGTTAAAAAAAAAAAAAAAAGGCAAAACCCACAACCGTCTACACTGTTAGACTTCTAAGTCAGTTTCTATAAGGAAAAAAATCTGCTCTTTTATTGGCTTTGCAAAAAGAATTAGCATGCAACAGAACGTCATCATCTTTGCGAAGCAAATAGCTGTAGATACGTGTTAAACACCCGTAAATCTCTTCAATCCCATTTAGTCTCCACCTGTCTTTCAAACTAAGCACCCATCCAGGCAGAAGCACGAGTACCACACTGAGTAATACAGAATGCAAATCTGTGTGTTTTAAACGGACAACTTCTTGTCCTGCTGTTCCCAGTGTTTACATGAAAAGTACAAAGATAATCAAGAGATTGTAAAACATACAGTCAGTCAAACAGAATAGCATTCAGCTTAACGAATCAGTGGCATTTACATGTTCTCTGTGAGTTGTCCTCCTTTTAGAGGCTCAGCCCTGTGGACAAAGCAGAGGTTGACTGGTTCTGAATAAAAGTAATGATATGTATTCTTACATATCACTGTATGTACATACCTATACTGCTGCATGCCAGATGACTTTAAGAGCAGCAAAATACAATGTTCAGTACCTAATGTGATGCTGATCTTCTTTTGAATCAAAAGTGTGTTTTGAATCTCAGTCACCAATCATAGATACATTCACAGACACATGTGATGCATTTGCTGCTTGTACAACAAACATTCTACCTGAACAACAGAAGTTAGAATAATAGCAATGGGACTATTCATAAGATAGTTAATTATTTTACAGAAATTTTACTGTAGATTAATCCCCCCCAATGCACACCACCTTTTTTCACATATTTTCATATTGCAAAGTACATCTGAACACCTAAATTTTTAGAAGTTCTTACTGAAACACATTTCACAGCCTTGCAATCATTCGAAGTCATGAGAAAATAATGCTACACGAAGTAGCAAAAGATCATGGTTTGCCTCCTGCTATCTAAGGACTCTTCTGATACCTGGGTTTTGCAGACACCGCCGACTCCTGATTTTCAGTACTCCATTCCTGCACCAGTCATGCCAGGACAATAGGGCTCCAGGTGTTCTTCTTCTCTCCACCAACATGCTGTGGTTTTTTACCAGTGTTGAAATTAATGGACTTAATTAATGGAGCTCCATTACCAGCATTCCTCACCTTTGTTATTGTCTACACACTAAACAATAGATGCTACACTTTCAACAACACACCGTTAAAAAACATGATTAAAAAACAGAAAGCATACCAAACTCCACCCAAAAGTGCTATTTATGACTGATTCCTTGCTTTACTCTAGCTTTACATCAATGTGTCAGGGAACCTGAGGGCACCAATAGGCCCTGCCAGGACCCTCCCAGGGCTTCCCTCCACCTACCCACAGCCCAGGACCCCATTTCAGCCCCGGGGCCATCAGTTCCCACTCCAGTGACACTCCAGCAGGCCCCCCTGATGCTCTGACATACTGCTCCAGATTGTCAGGAAATCGTTTGGCTCAGCCCAAAGTATAAGAAGGTCAAATGCTTTACGCCATATAGAAAATGTTTTCCACAGTATATTTTTTTTAAAAAATATGACTCGTACATCCTACAGTTGTAGCTTTTCAGTGCCTTTAGTTCCAGAAATCATTGATTTGCTGCTATCCCCAATGATGACTGTCACAAAGTCTTGAAAACCAAAATAAATCCTTTTTCCTCAAAGTCTGAAGCCAAAGCAAGAAATCTCCTAGCAATACCTATGGCTTTTCACAGAAACCCCTGCCCTGGCGTGTGTGTCAATCACCCGAGCAATTCACCGACTGACATCTTCATCTCAGGACCACGAGTTAAAGAAAGCAGCACCTCGCTTGCATATACAAATCCATATCAATCACATCTAGAGCAAAAATTACACATTTAGGACAACGTCTCTGGCAGGAGTGCCTATTCTTTCTTTCTCTTACTCTGAGACACAGAAGATCACCAAAGGAATATTTCCTGCCACTTTTTAACCTACATTGTAAAACCACTAGCTAATTTTAGCGTTATTTCACATTTTCCTTTTATTCCTCAGATCACACTGCTTCCTTATCAGCAAAGAGATGGAGATAAAAGAAAGTAAAAAAATCCTTGGTTAGTACAATGCCTAAACTGCAGACTACTTAATTATTTTCAAAATCATTTTACCGTAATCAGGTGGTTCCTACCCACTTGTCAAAATTAAAGCATTCTCACAAAAATACGAAGTTTTCAGGTTTTGAGCTATTTGGAGTATCAAGATTTCTATGCTTTTTTGGTCAAGCATGATATAAAATGAGTCATATGTTTTCTGTTGGAGCAATGACAGGTCTTCACTTACATGTTTTCTATCAAACAATCTTTTAAACAGCTAGGTTTCTCAGGAATGCAGTTAGAGGTCATTATCGCTACTGCTGTTTCTGGCATGTCTCTTCCCAACACAGTAATATTTATTAATAGTTAGCATGCTATTTTTCCAAATCTTGTAAGAATACTTCTTATGGGCATTAGAGTAAATGTATCTTCTGCATTGACAGTGTTGAAGAAATGACCTTTTGATTGCTATAGTCAATTTTTCATCTTTTACTGTAATAAAATTAAAATTTAATCAGAACATCAAGACGTAAAACCACCCTGGCAAGAACTTGTTTTCCAGAAGTCTCATTAATAAGCAACAGAATATCATAACTCTGACAATTACAGGTTGATTTTTTTTGCTTTAAAAAAAGACAACTCTACTTAATTATTTTTAAAACCCTTTGTTCTGGCAAGCAATGAGAATTATATTGATCCTTTTACTTGTCTTGTAGAATAAGGTGTCTTTGATCATATAAATATCACAGAATCCCATGGCAATATTTAAATATTCCCTTTCCTATCCCTGATCCCAAAGTACAAACAGCTGCTATAGGGGAATAAGACTGATATTTTAGATTAAGGAGATCATTAGATGTTGGTTCTTAAGAGCAGTTTTCTTTGAAAAAGAATACAGAAAAAAATATAAAATATCTGTGACATGAGTTACAGAGAAGCCACTTGTACAAAGGAAAGACAATCATCCTATAAATGATAAGCTCCTCAACAAATGGATTTTCTATTTTTCCATAGGCAAGACAATGCTTAGTAATATCCAGATTTTGTAAAAACTTCAACCCTATCCCAGCAAGAAGTAAAATTTCAGTATTTCTTTAAAATCAAAAGTAAGGATCCAAGGTAAGACTGGAAGGCAATACCTCAGCCTTCGCTGACTGTTCTCAAAATGGGAAGATGTCTCTGCCTACAGACCATATGGTGGGATTCACCCAACCTACTTTCAGATATCTAAGGGTTAAGTGCCTAAATCTAAGCTAGTGACGTAGACTCATAGAATATCTGATGTTGGAAGGGACCCATAAGGATCATCGAGTTCAACTCCGTGCTCCTCACAGGACTACCTAAAACTAAATCATATGACTAAGAGGTTTGTCCAGATGTTCCTTGAACTCTGACAGGCTTGGTGCCGTGACCACTTCCCTGGGGAGCCTGTTCCAGCAACTGACCACCCTCTCATTGACTCCTCAGACAGTTAACAGAGAAAAACAGGTACCAACAGAAGGTGAATCATCACATCTTTCATTTTTATTATTTATTTTGCTCAACTTTCACACTTAAGTGGCTAATCACAGCTAGCCATCCCTATCAACAGGGCAACAGGCACATTCAGAAGCATTTAAAAAGATAAAAACTCAACTCAATAAAGGAAGTAACTCTATTTCTTTCCACTAAAAGTACAGCAGCTACCTTCCAGGCAGCTGAAGTCAGGAAAGATGACTTTCATTCCTTAGGTCAGTCTCCTGATTTGTAAAGGTAATACAAGGATGCATTTTATTCAAAACTTGCATAGTCTTGATTCTCCTTAGAAGACATGTAAACAGGTCTCAGAACCCAGTTTCTTACATGATGACTGACAAACTGAAGGACAGACAAACACAGGACCAAAGGATCCTGAACACAGAGAGGAACAAATACGTAGCAAAAGCAATTTGCGTAATGAATGTGAATGTGTGTAAGAATGTGGGAAGTTTTAAGTAGGGCACCCAGTGTCCCTTTCTTGCTCTTTAAATGCCTTGTTTTGGAAAAAAGGCTCCAGAATCCCCTGTATATGATGTTCTAAGCAATAGTCAAAAGCTGCAGGGATTATGGACATAATTTGAAACTGCTGCTTGGAAAATGTTATAGCAGGCTACAGCGGAATAGCCAAAATTGACAAAGAATATCAGAGAAAGAGCTTTAGCATTCAAGAATTTTCTTAAAAGTAGACTTTTATTTTTGATCATCTATTAAAGTAAGAAAGACTCCCATTTCTGATAAGGCAAGAAACATACAAATCCAAGTCAGTGCTTAAAAAGAAATTAAACGATTTTTGCAAATCAAAGTCACATGAATATCTATACCCATAACAGACATTACAGCCATTTTCCATTCCATACAGCCATTCCATTCTATACAGCCATTCCTACCATATAGGTAGAACAGCAGTTCATATTGATTTTCTGAATTAAAATGCACACTGTGCAATTTCTCTAGTTTCTCTTTCTGTATGGCTAACAGAACACCTGGTGGAAAATTGCTCACTGAACTTAATTAGCCTTCAGTTATGACCAGTTACATTTCCAGCTGTTCTGTTTCATCTTAGACTTCTTAATTTATGCATCTGGCATATTCAGATCTGTTTCCTCCATATGCATATATTTACAACAAGAAGAAGGAAGAAATCCTGTTTCTGGGGAATTAATCCCTCATCTGTCAGATTCCTGATTGCAACTTCATCTGTAATCGAGTGCTAGTAAGTATGTAATTTACAGTAATTAATCAAGCCAGCTCTTTACTTAGCTGTTTAGGGACGTGTTTTCCAATAAAACTCGTGAAAATGAATCTGTATCATTTGGGGAATCTAAGGTATACATACATACCATCGCTTTTACAATGAAAGTCAGATAAACCCCGATATACTCTGAGGTTGTAAAATTCTTAAATAAAAGACTAGGAGCTCGCTAATCTATACCATAAACATATTTAAAAAGTGAATACTACTCATGGCCCTTTGCAGCTAAAGAAAAGAAAAAATAAATCTGATTTTTTAACATGGCATGTAATGACACATCAGATATTAAAAAAAAAAAAACAATCAGAAGAGAAAATTAAGTAGTCCTTTCACATCATTAAATATATCCAAATAACATCGATTTCCTCAAATATAGTCACTATTCCAACTTGTTTTGTGCACAGAATTTTAATTTTTTCCTTATTGATCTTGATTATAAAAAAAATGAATACTGTTTTCCAAGGCAATTAATTATATAAGCCACTTCTTGTTTCTGTCCCTAAATTGGATGGCAATTTAATCATTCCTTCAAGTGCAAATTCAGAATTAGGGTTTGTGAAACACTACTTACTTACGTGATTAGAATTGACTTTCTGTGAGTGTTTGTGCAAACAAAACTCTATGGCTCAGATGTCACCCAAAAATGAACATAAGAGCAGCATGATGAGAGGAATCATATGTAAATTGCATGAACACTATTGCATTTGTTAGTAGTTGCACCCACTCCCCCACGGGAAGTCCCCACACAGCCCTTCTCCCTTCATGCTCCATGCACAGCATGGTTGCCAGTAGCTCTGGTATTACTTTTTGCTGAAAGAAGGGGGAGGTCAGCCCTTTATACCACTGGATTCCCACAGCTTCCTCCTCGACAAACTGGCAAGATATCGACTGGATGGGTGGTCTGTGAGATGGGTAGGAAATTGGCTCACAGGCCACACTCGGAGGGTGGTGATCAATAGTTTTCACTCAGGCTGGCAGCCTGTCACAAGTGTGATCCTCCAGTGATCAATTCTGGGCCACACGCTGTTCAATGTCTTATTAAATGAACAGAGGGATTGAAAGCACCCTCACCAAGTTTGCTGAGGACGCTTAAACTGGCTGGTGAGACAGACATGTCAGAAGGGCAAGCCATCTTGCAGACAGACCTTGAAGAGTGGTCTAGCAAGAACTGTATGAAGTTTAACAAAGACAAGTGTGATGTCCTGCACCTGGGACAACACAAGCCAAGGCTAGGATCGGTGTGGCTGGGGAGCAGCCTGGGGTTCCTGGTGGACAACAAGCTGAAAATGAGTCAGCAGTGAACTCCTGCCGCAGCAAAGACACATTGAATTCAAGGTTGCATCTGCAGAGGCATTAATAGCAGAGATAGAGACATGATCACCCCACTCTACTCAGTGCTTGTCAGGGCACACCTGGAGTACTGTGTCCAGTTCTGGTCCCCACAATTCAAGAAAGACATGGACTGACTGGAGGCCAAAGGAGGGCCACAAAGGTGGTCAAAGGGCTGGAGAACCTGCCTGATAAGTTGCATCAGGAGGGGTTTCATCTTGATATAGGAAAGATATTTTTTACAGCAAGAACAAACAATCACTAGAATAACTTCTCCTCAGGCACCTGGTAGAGTCCCCAACACTGGAGGATCTCAAGACGTGACTGGACAGATTGTTAGATAATATTATCTAGGTTCCCTTTTCTACAAAAGGTTGGACCAGATGATCTTTTGAGGTCCCCTCCAACCTGGGCTGTTCTATGAATATTTGCATAATTTGTCTTATGTTCTTAGAGTTACAGAAGTGGTTATTTTTGTTGTCTTTTATTGTCACCAGGTGCTGAACTAACAAACAAGTCCTGGTATGACAGTCCTTTTCAAGTCAAATCTCTGCTTGACCCCAAACTCTGCCAAGGTTGGAATTTTGTCTGAGTAAGAAATATGGAGTCAGCCTGAGATTAATATAGGATTAATATGGAGTTAGGCAGAGATTAATATACGCCTATATTAGGCATATAGCTGAGATACTCAGCATAGGCTCCCCTTCCCGCTATGTTTTTCCCAGGTGATGGACAGATCTGAAGTGCCATCTGAAAGTGTAGTCTTTCCATTGACTACAGAGGAAGGGAAAGACAGCTTGGGCTCTTAACTCACTTGCTTATCCAACATTGTGGTGGAGTTTTGGTAGTGGTGGAGGGGCTACAGGGATAGTGCCTGTAAGGAGTTGCCAGAAGCTTTGCCAGCTCCTAAAGCAGTTAGACCTGCCTCTGTCCTGGTTGGATCTGCCTCTGGCCAGGGTGGAGCCAATCAGTGCCTCTGTGAATAAACATATATAAAAAAGGGACAAAGAAACCTGTGCCATGCAGGACCTGCAGTGAAGAGAGGAGGGGGATGCAGGGGGGCCTGGCTGCTGTCACTCAACTGGTGATGGTCATGGTAGCACGGCTTGGAGGACTCCAAAGGGTCCCACCCCTAGGGTGCCTGCTAGGCAGAGTTCATCCTGCTGGGACCATCAAGGTTCATTGAATTGGTCAGGCCCAGCATGGCTGCAGTGGAGCGAGGACTGAGGTCTGAGAGAAACAACTCTGCAGACACCAAGGTCAGTGAAGATGGAGCAGAAGGAGGTGTGTGAGAGCTGAGATTCCCTGGCAGCCCGTGGTGAGATGGCGGGTGGCCTCCCTCCAGCCCATGAGAGACACAGTGTAGCAGAGATCCACCCACAGCCCGTGGAGGACCCCATGCTGGAGCAGAAATACCTGCGCCCAAAGGAGTTCGTAGAGGACTGTCTCCCTTGAGAAAGGACCTCACGCTGATGGAGATTAACAGTGGAGCAAAGATGCATCGGTAGTCCATTGAGGACACCACGCTGGGACGACTGGCTGAAGCCGTGACTCCATGGGAAAAGCCCACACTGGAACAGTTTGATGGGGAAGGACTGGATTCTGTAGGAAGGAATGACATTGGAGAAGTTCGTGGAGAACTGTCTGCCATGAGAAAGAACTCCACGTTGGAGCCAGGGAAGAATGTAAGGAGTCCTCCCCTTGAAAAGGATGGAGCAGCAGAAACAGCATGTGACAAACTGACCACAACCCCCATTCTCCGTTCCCCTGCACCACTGGAGCGTGGAGGTAGAGCTGGGTAGAACCTCTCTGAATGAACTAGTAATGAATCAAATTGATTTGTCCCCAAGCTGAGGCTGTTTTGCCTGTGGCCATGGTTGGGGAGTGATGCCTCTCTGTTCTTATCTTGATCCACCTCACTGGGGCAGAGGGATGTGCGTGGAGGAGTGAGTGAAGGCTGGCGATACGGTGCCTAGTTGCCAGCAGGGAACAAACCATGACAAACATATCCAACTTTAACTGTAATATATAGGCCTCAGTCAACAATGGGTAATTGGCAGTTAAGATGAGAAGCTGTACCCACAATTTTCTCTTCCTGGTTGTGATAAGAGAAATACTAGTTTTCTAGAGACCTTGTTTTATGACATGGTGGGTTTTAGTCACCTAGATGGTTACTTGCGAACTCCCACTCTGCAGTCTTAGCTGTGTTTAGCTGAGTTGATACAAATGTATTACTAATATATTTTTGCAACTGTTATTTATGATTTCTTTCCTATTGGAGAACTAAAATATGTATTTGTAGCTATGTAAGATTGTCAAACGTGTTTTCCACATCAAAGACAGCTACCCTTAATTCCAGAATGGATAACTAAATAATTCAGTAACACAGTATCAGTCAGTGATTTTTAGATGTGTCTGGCATGAATATTGGTCATATAAACCTAAGAAAAGATTTCATGTGTTTTATGTGAATATATAAGCAGGTTATTCAGCCCTATTTGGATTGCTTCGCACTAAACAAATCGTATTGCACTAATACTGACACATTAAGATGGGAAGCAAAAGCAATGTGTAATAAGAGGGAATTTAGATTTCCCAGAATTAAGGTCCAAAAATCATTACCAGTATCAGATGATACACGTGCACAGAAAGCCAAATAATTGTGCCTGTTAGTGGAGGAGAGCGGCGTGATAGTGATAGTGTATTCATTCATTGTAATCAAACCAACATTAATATATTCCAAAGTAGAAGGATTACAGACATCCCATCAGAGAGCTCTGTCATTCAATCATGTGAATCCTGTTTACGCTCTCTTTACAGAAATTAAAATTCATAACAAAAACTGTGTGAACATTTCCTTGTTTAATTAAAATTACATATATGATTCTGTGCTCCAAGCTACCAGTATGACTGACAAAAAGAAAACTAAATTCTTAAGCTAAAGCAACTGCCCTAGCTGTCATAGGTCAGATCCTGATCTCACTGGCTAAATATCTCTTCTGACACCTGTGCAGATACAGAAATCAATGAAAATGTTATTAATGTTTATTTTTAAAAAGAATGTTGCAAATGAAAAGATAATCATATCGCATTAAAAGCATATCACATTTTTTCCTGAAAAAAAAATATACTAAATATGTTATATTAAAATGTTACATTATTTCTAATATTATATATAAATGCTATCACTATATTTTAAACTGGAATGTGTTTAATTGACAGCTAATTTGTTTAATATGAAGCATGTTAAACAATCAAATTCAGAACAACTAAGTACCTAGAAGACAATAAAATCATTATCCTGATAGACATCACATTTTAACTTCCTTCTTTAACAGGAGGATAAGAAATGGATAAGAGGCAGGCAGGAGCTGTAATATGACTTGGCTTTAGTTGAGTTGCAGTTACCAGGCTGTGTTCTGGGGTCACACGATGTTGGACTATGGGACTTGCATGCCATACTAATCGCATAGCTTCAAGAAAGCAATTTAAACCACGTACCAGCAACGGATGCTGAACCCTGAAGGCCCCTGAACCTAGAGTTAGATTAAAAAGTTCCCTGTGCTCTTAAACACAGAGTTTCAGACAAGATCTGAAATTTCCTTGCTTAAGGTTGTAGGTGCTAAAGTTCTCCTATGATTGGAAGACAAACAGGGAGGCCCTGCATCACCTAAGAGGTCCCAAGCGCTACATCTGCTCAGCTCCCTTTGGTCGAGCCTCTCTGCCCGATGGTTAGAGCAATTTACTGGGAAACAGGTTCCAGGTGCTTCCAGGCCTGGGGGAGCTGAAGTCATAGCTCCTCATTCCCAGCACTAGTTTGCCGTGACCTCTACCTTTCCCACAGGTCAAAGCAAAGCTGTGGAGCCAGAGCACCATCAAACTCAGAGCTGTACGGCCAAAACACCGTAGCTCAGCCCTTCCCTGCCAAGAGTAAGAGGCTGCAGGATGTCGACACTATGACTAACTGGTGCTGAGCACTGCAGTACAAACCGGTACCTATGAAAAGACTGCACTAGACAGAATAATCCAGACAGAATTATCCCATGCTATTTCTGCATCATATTTCTGATATTAGTGGTCTGCATCAAAGATGTTTTGCAATCCCAGGACAAGTTAGCAAATTGTAACTGGGAGATCTATGTGAAGAGGTCTAGTGACACACTGTTTGCGGGTTCCTATAGCACTCATCACTGTGGAACCAGGGAAAAGGCACAGGACCCTCCGAAGCAAGAGTGGGACCAAGAGACCTGGATTGTGTGCTTAGCTTCGCAAAAGACTTTAGGCTAATCACCTAATCTCCCTGTGCTTCTGTCACCCATCTATAAAACCAAACAACTGCTTCAGTTCCTCTCATGAGTGTGCTGTGAAGAAAAACCCATTTAGAGTTTACAAAGCTTCACATATTACGGGAATGAGCACACCAGAAAAGCCTATGAATTAATGAGTAAGGACTGGTTCTGCTGATGCCATTATGTGCTCCCGCCTACAGTACCTGTCAAATGTAGTTAGCAACATTAAAGCACTCTCTGTTGTAATGTGACACGGAAAAGAGACCTAATGAAATTCACTGGAAAGAAATAATGTTCCCCTTCACAGCAGCTGCCTGGCCAGAAACTCTAGGTAAAGTGAACTGATGGACCTTTCTGTTTTCACTTTTGAATTTAAAAAGGTAGAATGTTGCAGATCACTACCTACTTACACCACTGCATTTCTCATTTGCTAATAGCAACATTTCTCCTCACTGAATCCGGGATTAATTCTTGTAGTTAAGTAAGGCAAATAAAGTGGCTGATTCACCTGTGATATTTAATTAACTGCATGAGCTATTTGTAAGCAAAATGTAGATGCAACTATTGCCAATTTCTGTGTGCTTCTCTAGCATGACCACGATCAAAAGCCAGAACTGTTTGGTTATCTACTCGTACTTGGTACAATTACATTAGAATATTTGATTTTTACAAAGGTAATAGTCTGTCATCACCTCTCTGTCTTCTGCAGTAATTGCATATGTAAATTCATCTACCTCACATATGCTAAATGTGCAGATTTACCCTGAACCTTTACATCAACTATTGTGTTTAGAATTTGGTAAGAACCCAGTTGTCACAACTCAAGAAACAGAAGCCCCTGTCTCCATCTCATGCAGTCTACAGAAAAATTAAAATGCACTGGGAGCCCCAGTTCTGTCAAAGGACTATTCTTTCTTGAGAAGCTTGTTTGATTTTGAATTCTCTTTAATGGCAGGCTTAGGTGATGGGAGATTCATGGAAGTGGTTTAGAATAAAATAAAATAAAGCTTCTATTAAATGACAATTAGAATGATGCCTCTACGATGCCAGCCCCAATAGCCTACCAAATAAGCCAATAAGACAACATGTTCTCAGAAAATGGTAACAGAAAACCTCTGTTTCAGGGAATTCCTGCACTTGCTTTCAAGCTTATTTTTGAAATAACTGCCTCTGGCATCCACCCCACATTAATTAAGGACTTGTTACTTCTGAAAACTGTCACACTTTAATTCATTGGGAAACTTTCACTTCTGAACCTCCTTGCTAGGTTTAATTCCCCCTCAGAAAGTCATTTTCATCAGCAAAAAAGGTATCTCTGGTTTTCTTCTGGAAAACAACATACTGACCACCTTTGACATTACAGTTCTTTTTCCCAAGAATTAATAACCAATCAGTAGTTGTTTTGTTGTGTGCTTCATGAATGTTGTAAATTCTAATAGATCAGCATGTTGCTTGCAGTAACCTGCAAAAGCTTCTACTCTTTGCTTTATTAACATGTACGTTACATTTGGTTTTAACAAATGTTAATTGCTCACGAGTCCTTTATTAAAAACCTTGCTATAAATTACAAGCATGGAACAGATACTGCTGCCAAAGTCACCTCAGAAACTTGCAAAAGTGAAAGTTAAATAGGTAAGTGGCTGGAGGGCCCTGTAGCTTTCAAAGCCAGAGGTTCTCTCCAGCCAGTGAGAGATAAGAAAATTGTTTTCTGGTCATTCATTGTGCTAGTGGTCTAAGAAAGTGCAAAAAGCTCCACCCGAACCCGAGTCCCTCCTTGATTATCTTAACTCCAGTTCACACCCTCGAGTGCTCTGTACCCCTGAGATCTAACTGGTAACATCCTTTAATCATTCATGGTTAGAATGGAAGTTCACCTGTGATCAGTGCCCCTCTTCAGCCAGTGTTGAACCAGTTTCTGCATCTTTCTTGGCAGCGTGAGGGATGTTATGGTGACATCTCTGCACTACTGCTGAATTCCAAAGGGTCTGTGCTGCAGCATATGGTGACAGAAGCCAAGGTGAATCCCCGACTTTAGTGCTGACAACTGAATCTAATGCCATGTGCCTGTGACTTCTTTCCTTTTTGCAAACTGCAAACTGGGGCCACAGTAACTGTTCTGTGATTCAGCTTTAGTTCAGTAGTTTTAAATCTTTTGAAATCAGTAGGGAAACTTGTGCTTATTTCTGTAGCAGTAGAATTAGGCCCTATAGCTCACCTAGAAGGAAATTTAAAAATAAGAAGACATGGTATGTAATTAGTTATGTTTCTCTAGGAAAAAACCAAACAGTCCTGACATAACAGTATGTGCAGCTGTGGCATCCTCTTCATGCATGAAAAGGTTAAAATCAGCCTACTCAGTGCTTGATGAGGTGTTTCCATCTTAGAACTTCAATCAGGTATTTTTCAAGTAACTTCAGCCACAAAGTATGCTGAAGTGAACGATTTGAACTAAAGCCACACTGTTACTAAGGAATTGGAATAGGTAAAATGTACTAGGAATGGTACAGACCTGTACATAAAGAAACCTGAATTTCTTTACTGATCTGCTGGATCATCTCAGGCAAGTCATTTTAATTCTCTGTATCTGTTTTATCTTCTACACTTTTCCTGCTGAGATCTGTAGTCTCTTAGGAACAGAGACCAACTATGAACTCTCTCTCTTGCTGCGTCTTCAAGCCCAAAAAGACACAAGCATAGTTCAGTTTTCTCTGAGGCTTTTAAGAGCCATGACATAAACATGTAATAATGATGTAGTCCATCTTAGGAATGTAGAATTGCAGTTTATTTGTTTTAGAAACTGCTTTAAAAGTGGGTGGGTACTTTTAATTAAGTTCAAATAAGGTGCTTTTAGCATGTTTTCAGCAGTGGAAAAAGGTTGATTGGGTTGGGAGCTGGTCTTGGTTAGTCAAATGCTGAACTGATTCTCTTGATTTGAAATATCCTTTCCTGGCA
This sequence comes from Tauraco erythrolophus, assembly GCF_009769465.1. Taxonomy (NCBI): domain Eukaryota; kingdom Metazoa; phylum Chordata; class Aves; order Musophagiformes; family Musophagidae; genus Tauraco; species Tauraco erythrolophus. The sequence goes on along the minus strand of NC_141465.1, from coordinate 114,894,418 downwards.
AAAGAGTAAATAATAATCACAAGTTTTATTTTTAATCACTGCAATGCACACTAAGTGTGCAAAATGAACCTTCATCAGTTTTGCTGCAGTTTGTGAAGAAAAGGGTTGAAACAGAGTAACCTCAACCAAAGAACTGGAAATAGAAACAATTATCTTCTGAATAAGCTGTCCTCAAGAAAAAAAAAGACTAAAAGACTGGAAGAAAGAGATCAAGGCTGGTATTAACAGTAGTGTTTAAACAGGGAGAGATCTGGGTTTATATCCAGTCCTTAATAAGCCATTCAAAACCAAAGCAAGGTGGGATACAGTGAAGAGTTTGGAAGAGTGCATGTATCAACAAGACAGTCTCTTATTTTAAGGGCTGTGCTGACCGCTTGAGAAGAGAGGTGACCTCGACCCTTGATAGAGAGGTGACCTCTAACCTTGACAGGGAGGTGTCCCACATCCTTTCCTTTGCTAGCAGATCTTTTGACATCTCTCAGAGCACAGTTATCACTTGAGTTTTATGTTACACTGAACACCTTAAAAACAGATTTATGCTTTACTCCTTATACTGGATATCATTGCCTCAAAAATCCTTCTGATTTTGAAGTTGTTTTGCACAAGATTGAGAAGACGAAGGCCAATTAGTTCCACTTTGTCAAGCTTGAGTTATTCCAAGGCTGTTTAACAAAGGCTCTTTAAGCAGAAGAAATATCCCGGTTTCACAGAGGAGGATGGCAACGTTTCCCTGGCTCCCTCGGTGTTTAGAGGTCTGCCTGTTAACTATTAACATCTACCGTGGGACATCCAGCCTGCACCGGAGTAACACCCGGCCAGGAAAAGCCCTTCCCCCTCCTCCCTCCATGAGTCCTTCAGCGTTTCCTAATTAGCACCCCGGAAAGGAGTTGGGCCGTTTTAAACACAAGGCCAAGGGAAACTGCGGTAACTGGGAAAATCACGCGGCTGCTTTGAGGCTTTTCCTCAGCAGGATCAAGCTGGGCAGAGGGATGGAGCAGCGCGGCCGGCGCGGGACCTCTCGGCGCGCCTCGGGTCCTCCTCCCCGCTGCCGCCCCCCGTAACCCCGGCAGGCCCCAGCGGCGCGGGAGGGGGTTCCTGGCGGGCAGCTGTGGGGAAGGGTTTCCATGGCCACCCGCTCCTTGGCCGCGCTCCCCGCCGGGAGGCTTTGCGCGGCGGCCCGACAGGACGCGCCGGGGCGGCAGCTGCCGTGCGCCCGCCCGCCGTCCCGCCGCCGTGCGACGGGCTCCTCCCCGCCCCGGCTCCGCAGCTTCTGCCGCTGCAGGCTCCGAGTAGCCTGTTTTTCCCCCCTCTTCTTTGTTTTTGTTTTGTTGTTGTTGTGTTTGTTTGGGAGTTTCTTTTTGTTTGTTGGTTGTTTTTTTTTTTTTTCATTCCACAGGTTTTTAAATATTTGGCTTAAAAGAAGAAAGCAACGTCTTACCTTTCCCAGCATTCCCAATGCAGGCTGCACGGCTGGAGCAGCTAAGCCATCCCACAAAAAGTTAAAAAAAGCCCAACCAAGAAAACAAAGCCAGTAAAAGACATCGTTTTGGGACTGAAGCAAACTCTTTGGAGTTGAGCTTGTTGTTGTCCCCGCGGACAGCCGGATGCCCGGCCCTTGCTGTGAGGGGAGAGGACGGGATGCAGGGGACACCGTCCCCACCGCTGTGCCCCTCCGAGCTCTGCCAGCCGCAGACCCCAGCTCCAGCCTTCGCTCCGGGCTGGACGCATGGGGAGGGTATTCCACACGGGGCAACTGCCACATGCCTGTAGTCAAGGGGACGCACCAAGGACTACTTAGAGACAGGTTGAAAGCCTCATCTTTTGCCCTCTCCTTAATTCCAGGGCTGATACGTAATGCATTGAAAGATGGAGCCAGGTTTCATCCCTATTAATCCCTTAGGGATGTGAAATGGGAGATTACTTTTGAATTGGAAATGGTGCTGATAGTCTTTTGAGGAGTAAATCTACCCTGAGCAAACACATAGAAAGGGAAAACTTTTTTTTGCATCTTGCCAAAGGCATAGTTTCAAAGAAGTTTCATTCTAGCTGTGATCCATTGACAAAATTACAGTTTTCATCAGAACACATTTTTTGAAACATTTATATGGCAAAAAAAAAATCACATTTGTTTTGTATGTTTTGCTTTCATACTGGGGAAGAAACTGCTCCATACAATTTCTCCAGCTAGCAGTACTCTTTCTACAGTGTTTATTATTTAAGTGCATGCCAAGACCCGTGAAAAATAACCCATTTGTTCCAACTTTCAACAAACCTATTCCCTCATTTCTAAATACATGCGGCCCTAGGCTTGCAAACTGTTCTTTGTGGATACAGGGATCTGCGCAAAGCAGCTTGCAGGTTGCCGGCTCACATTGGAAATCTGCTGCCACAAGGTGAAACAAACGGTAAGACTGATGGACCATAAAGTATATTTTCCATTGTTATTGCTATTATTACTGCAGAGTGCTCACAGGAGTGCCATTTTACAAATAAGCAGTAATGTCTGCCCTGAGGAATTTGTACTAAGCTTTTGCCTGTATAGCAGCTTTCATTCTACGAACTCAGTCCTTTAAGCATTCTCAAGTTTCCTGTTGCAGTCATAAATATATAGATGAGGGAGTCGAGCAACAGACAACTGAAGCCTCTTCCACAAACCTTACAAAAGGGCTGCCTTCAGGAAGTGTGAGTCCTAGGCATGCAGATGCTGCTACTGCTCAGGAAGAACAGGGAGTCAGCATGTTAGCGGTGCACAGCGCGGCTCTGCATTGCAACCTGCTGAGATCTCAGGGCATGGGACAGCAAACACTGCCTTTCAAACCCAGTTCAGGCTGGAGAGTCACACTTTGTATGGCACTGCCTCACTGTCAAACTCAAAGGACCTACAGATCCTCCAGTAGTTGAAGGGGGTCTACGGGAAAGCTGGAGAGGGACTTTTTGCAAGGGCGTGTAGCGATAGGACAAGGGGCAATGGCTTCAAGCTGAAAGAGGGTAGATTTCGATTAGATATAAGGAAGAAATTTTTTACAATGAGGACAGTGAAGCACTGGAACAGGTTGCCCAGAGAATTTGTAGATGCCCCATCCCTGGAAGTGTTCAAGGCCAGGTTGGATGAGGCTTTGAACAACCTGATCTAGTGGAAGGTGTCCCTGCCTGTGACAGAGGAGTTGGAACTAGATGATCTTTGAGGTCCCTTCCAACCCAAACTATACTATGATTCTATGATCCTGCACACTTCACCAGCTCTGGACAGCTTCAGTGTCCAGAAACCTTCTGTATGTGATGTAAAAAGTCACACTTCTTTGACAATGATCTTTATCATGTTCAGACTTTGTATGTTTGAAATACATCCCCAGGCAGTTTGTACTGTGTTTATGTGGCAAAGTTTTAGTAGCAGGGGGGCTGCAGGGGTGGCTTCTGTGAGAAGACACCAGAAGCTCCCCCCATGTTGGAGAGAGCCAGTTCCAGCAGGCTCCAAGGTGGACTCACTGCTGACCAAAGCTGAGCCCATTGGTAACACTGAGATAATATATTTAAGGAAGAGTAAAAAATGCTGCAGAGAAGCTACGTGAGCGAGGATGGGGAAAAATGTGAGAGAAACAACCCTGCAGGCACCCAGGTCAGTGAAGAAGAAGGAGGATGTGTGCCAGGCACCAGAGTGGACATTCCCCTGCAGCCTGTGGAGAAGATGATGGTGAAAAAGGCTGTCTCCCTCCAGTCCATTGAGGACTAGGCTGGAGCAGATATTCACAGTGCAGCCATGGAGAGCCCATGCTGGAGCAGGCTTCTGGCAGGACCTATGACCCTGTAGGGGAGTCACGCTGCAACAATCTGTTCCTGAAGGACTGTACCCTGTGGAAAAGACACATGCTGGAACAGTTCTTGAAGAATTGCAGGTCCAAAAATGTTCTGATGCTGCTCCATCAGCTGCCCTATCGTACAATGCAAACAGAATATTGAGCACTAGATATATAAATCTATCCGCACCATAACTCCCAAACTATGAAAAATATGTGGGTGGAGAAGGAATCCTTCTGATTTTTTTGAGCTATGCTCAGTAAATTCACTCTTAGTGAGTTCTAGAGGCTTTGGTCAATGCAGGTATTCTTGCAATTCTTTTCTCTTTCTGTGTGTGTGCTCCTGAAGAAAAGCCTTTCCATACAATGCACTCAATGTCATAGGGCAAGGCAAGCATCCTTAAAGCACCAGAGCTGTAAGATTTTTATGTGATTCTTAAGGGGCACAAAAGCCTTTGCTGACCCTCTTACTGGCACTTCTAAACAAAGCCAGGAGCATGGGCTGCTGTGACAGTCACTTACTCAGTTTTCAGTTACTGACTGCCTCTTCCAAACCCGCCTCTGCGCATCAGAAGCTCTTTACATTCTCTCTGAGCCAGAAATGTATGAGTTCTTTGAAGGTGGGGCTGGAATTTGTGACTCCCTTGACGGATATCGTGTTAAAACTGTCACTTTCCAAAGTAGTCTTACTCTTCCTATGGCATCTCCTCGCTTTATCGTCTCAGCAAACAAGCAAGATCTGTGAGCTTTTATCTGGGAGCCTTTCTCCAGAAAAAAAAACTTATTATTGAAGCTCTCTGAACAAGTTTCCCAAGTATAAGTTATAAATAACATTGCTTGCTGTGATCTTAACAAGTAAAAAGAAGGAACATCTATAAATTTTCCCTGAAAGAAAGCACAGTGTGTCTCTGCAAGGTGATCCTGAACAGAACAGCACACAGCAACTTCCTCCTGCAGCCTTGTGAGAACATGAAGGTGAAGGTCACGGATACCAGGAATCCTGCTTAAGAAACTCACAGGGATCCTGCAATGACGATATAGAGTAATTCTATATCTGCAGAACAAAGGATTAAAAGGGAGCTCCCGAGACACTGTTTCCAGTTATCAATTATCACAGAAAACCATGACACAGTGAGACTTTTTCATAAGTATACAAAGTTCAGTCTTAGAACTTGTTCATTGCCCACATGACTCTTAGAAGGTGGCTCCTCTAAAGCCAGACTGCTCTGGCAGTTAAAAATCATCTTCTAATTTCCTGCAATTAATACTCTCGTGCTCTTTTGCCAACATTATCCTCCAGCTCAGATAGCTCACCCCTCTCCTGCCAGGTTTATAGAAAGCAATTATATCTTGCTGCAATTCAGAATGAAGCTGCTTCTCTCTGCATTCTCCTGCTCCTCCTCCAGCAGTGAGTACGGATTAGTGACAAAAAAGTCAAAGCCACATCAAGCATCCCATCTTCTCTCCCCTCATGATTGTAGATTCATCACAAACTGTTGGCACATGTACTAGTCAGAAGCATACTGCACTCACGGATCTCCCAGCTTCCTGGAGGGAATGACAGCCATGCTAGGGTCAGCTGAAATATCACCCCGCAGAGCAGATGTTTGCTAGTGAAATAAAGAAAGAAGGCCAACTAAATGGTCTGGATGATCACAGGGTAGCGCTCAAGCCAGCTCCTGGGGGCTGTTAAATTTGCTAATACAGACAGTTTCTTGGATCTAGTGGAAGGTCAAGCCTTAAAATTAATCATCTTTCTTGGGATGTTATTCTTTATCAATAGAAATGTGTTTTTAACAAGAATTGCAGAGGGTCCATTTCCTGCATGACACGTACTTCTGCCCTCAATACCTTTCTGTAAAACCAGGGCAACGGGGACATTGACTGCTTACTGCTAATTACAGCCAAAGATCTCTCTGAATGGAAGAGAGAAGGCTCTGCTACAGAGCAAAGTGCAGCCCAGCTGACACAGGGACTGCAGCAGTGAGTGTCAGCCACCCTCTAGGTAGAAGTATCAAAGTATGTGACTTAAGAGAAAGCCAACAGCATCTGACTCTGAGCTCTTTTGCTTGAAAAATGTGAACCTGTGATCAATACTCTTGAGGAATAGGTTCATTATTTTAACTAATAGAGAAAGTTGCTATAGCCCATGTGAGCAGGTCAGTATTTTGCACCTGATAAGTGAAAATAAAATAATTTAAAAAAATTTTAAATGTTGAGGAAGTGGTTGAATAAAAAATGAAGTTCATGCTATTTTGGCTTCTGTATAGTACTTTTCCTTTTAGTACTTTTGCTTCTAAGAGAATTTAGTGCTTATAGAAGAGAGAAGTTGACAGCCAAGGAAAGATACCTATTCTATTCATCCAGAGACCAGGTACATTGGGAGCAACTGGCTTGTTCTGAGCTTTTGAAGATGACTATCCACTTTGCCATTTGTCTTTTCTGTCAATGAAGCCAGCAGTTTTTCATTTCTGTCGGTGGAAACCATGAGGTACTTTGAAGTTTTCCTTTCTTGATATTATTAGCAACACTTTAATTCTACATATTATAACAGATACTTTTTTTGGAAACATTCTTATGATTCTCTATGAGAATATTCAGTGTGGGTGTTTATTTTATTTCTGTGTTTCAAAGTAATGGCCCATTTTTCCTGTAAAGCACAGTCTGAAAGACAGATACAGTCTGACAAGTAACTTTGAGTCTTACCTGTTGGAATGCAGACATCATTTTAAATCTATGTAAGAGACTAAAAAGAAATTAATTATAACAATTAGCAAAGGAATAAAAGGAACACTAATGAATGTTTTTATTCATATATTCCCATATATGTTATGAAAAAGGAGAGAATCATAGAATCATAGAATCATAGAATGGTTAGAGTTGGAAGGGACCTCAAAGATCATCTAGTTCCAACCCCCCTGACATGGGAACGGAAACCCTCCACTACACCAGCTTGCTCAAAGCCTCATCCAACCTGGCCTTGAACACTTCCAGGGATGAGGCATCTGCAACTTCTCTGGGCAACCTGTTCCAGTGCCTCACCACCCTCTGAGTGAAAAATTTCTTCATTAGACCTAATCTAAATCTACCCTCTTTCAGTTTAAATCCATTGTCCCTTGTCCTATCACTACATGCCCTTGTAAAAAGTCCCTCTCCAGCTTTCCTGTAGGCTCCCTTTAAGTACTGGAAGGCTGCTATAAGATCACCCCGGAGCCTTCTCTTCTCCAGGCTAAACAGGCTAAACAGCCCCAACTCCCTCAGCCTGTCTTCATAGCAGAGGTGCTCCAGCCCTTTGATCATCTGCGTGGCCCTCCTCTGGACCCGCTCCAGTAGCTCCATGTTCTTCTTGTGTTGGGGACTGCAGAGCTGAACACAGTATTCCAGGTGGGGTCTCATGAAAGCAGAGTAGAGGGGCAGAATCACTTCCCTCGACCTGCTGGCCACGCTTCTTTGGATGCAACCCAGGATACAGTTGGCTTTCTGGGCTGCAAGTGCACATTGCCGGTTCATGTTGAGCTTCTCATCCACCAGCACTCACAAGTCCTTTTCCTCAGGGCTGCTCTCAATCCATTCTCCGCCCAGCCTGTACTTGTGCTTGGGATTGCCCTGACCCACGTGCAGGACCTTGCACTTGGCCTTGTTGAACTTCATGAGGTTCTCACAGGCCCACCTCTCTAGCCTGTCAAGGTCCGTCTGGATGGCATCCCTTCCCTCCAGCGTGTCCACGACACCACACAGCTTGGTGTCATCTGCAAACTTGCTGAGGGTGCACTCAATCCCACTGTCCATGTCACCAACAAAGACGTTAAATAGCACTGGCCCCAGGACTGACCCCTGAGGAACACCACTTGTCACTGGCCTCCACTTGGACATTGAACCGTTGACCACAACTCTTTGAGTGCGACCATCCAGCCAATTCCTTATCCACCGAGTGGTCCATCCATCAAAACCATGTCTTTCCAGTTTAGAGACAAGGATGTCGTGTGGGACAGTATCAAATGCTTTGGATAAGTCCAGGTAGATGATGTCAGTTGCTCTTCCCCTATCCATCAATGCTGTAACCTCATCATAGAAGGCCACCAAATTAGGCAGGATTTGCCCATTGATCTAAATTAGACAAAGCAGACAGTCATGTCAATGGCTAAACCTGAGGTATCATGGCATCTGAGAATTAACTAGAAAAACAAATAGGGAAAAAAAAAAAAAAGAGAACACAAAGTTCTAAACAATTTTAGTAGTTCAAATTTTGCATATTGCTGAACTTCAGGATGATGACTATCTGATCCCTCTGTTGTATCTAAGCCTCTTTATTTAACTGCAGTGCATGAGATTACTGCCACGTATTCAGTTTTAACATGGATTGCTTGGTGACAGGAACACAGAAGTTAATCTTGGCTTCTAGTGACATTTAGAAGATCATTGAACTGCATTTTAGCTAAGTCAAAGGGAAAGCCATTCATCTAAGAAGAAATAGTTCACATAAAAGATGAGAGAATAAGGATACAGGAAATGTCATTAAAACACGTGAAACCCCTTTTTCTGCTGGAGTGTGGTTAAACACTGGAACTGGTTGCCCAGAGAAGCTGAGGAATCTCCATCCTTGGAGATATTCAAAACTCCAGATATGGCCCAGAACAGCCTGCTGGAGTTGACTCTGCTCTAATCAGGGGAGGCTAAACTAGGCAATCTCCAGAGGTGCCTTCCAGCCACAGCTTTTCTGTGATTGTGAGAGTAACGATGATTTACTGTCTCACATTAGGTCCCAATGTGATGCTGTTGCTAATGTAAGTGTGGCTGCACACAAAAGCAATAAAATACTATGAATAAGTAGGGAAATATGTAGGGCACTCATGAAATAAGTACCTGAATTCTTAGCTCTGTTCTGAATTCCCACCTCAAAAACAACGTTCAAAAACTGGAGGGGATTCAGAAAGAGGTACATAGATGATTAGTCACCTGAAAAAAACCCCACATTTCATAATCAGAACTCCTTCTGCTTAATTTACTGACAAGATGGCTTGCTCACAGTCCTACAAGTTTATGCAGCAAAGTTTTCCAGCAGCAGAGAGCTTTATAACAGAACACAAAAAAGAGGAAGACTGAATAGCTGGCTCGAAAAAGCCAGAGTAGCAATAAGTTACACTTTTTAACAAAAAGAATGACTTAGCATCTTAATAAATTAAATCCTCGGAGAGTGCTAAGGTTTGTGTGATGCAGAAGATAACCTCGAATAATAATTTCTGGTCTTAAAATATGTTATATCTAACAGCATACACTGACACTGAAGGGGTCCAGACTGTTTCTTTCTTGATATATCTACCCAAATACTTGACAATCATGGCCCTGCTTCATTGGGAAATCTATATTGCAGAAGTAAATTAGAAGTATTGTATGGTAGACTATAAATAGACGGTACTTAGCATATAGTTGGTCTATAGACTATAAGTAGGCTACGGACAGATGGTCTTTGTATCTTTAAATGCAAATACCAAACCTCTGAGGGTACTGCAGGCTCAGAGCAGTGTATGTCTGACTACACATGTGATCACATTACGGTATGCTCCACTTCAAAAGCTGTGATTGTTATTACCAGATCACGTTTGCTTTGCATTATGATTTACGCACAAAATTAGTCCAAGAATATTAAAGGGTGTTGATCTATCTGTGAAAGGGAAAATGGGATGACCAGTAATGCCAAGACATGGATAAAAACGGAAGGAGTAGTTCAGTGTGTAGGGACCCAAATTTAATGGCACACCAGGGTCACTCAAATTCTCTAGATAAGATCAGAGCAGGAAATGAATGCAAGGCTTATGCCTGCACAAAGAGGCCATTCTTTTCAGAGGAACAAGTATTACACAAAGTGAGTGGGCAAAGTTTGCCTCCCACATTTCTTTCATTACTCATACCTAACACCTGCTAGTTAACTAACATCCATTTTTCATACTGGCCTGCTCCAGTTCCACTGAACATAAATGTCAGTAAAACAATCTCTCACTTCATATTACCTTGGTAGTGCTGCCAAAGCCATGTAACCTGAATTCAGAGGTACTTACTGAGTTTTGAAGCAGGATGTGCCCTATTCTCTACCCCTGATGGGAGGCCAGGTTGCCATCAAACTAGAGGAAAAAGAAAGCAGCTGTCTAACTACACCCAGCAACAATATGGGAGTGCATAGAGCTCATAAAGAACTGTGCGCTTTAAGCAAACAACCGTTCCATCATGCAGAGTAGCAATTTTCGAGTTTGGGATGTAAGTAGGACACTACACTTCATGAGCATTACACTTCCTCATGGAACACTTACTGTAAATGTGAAATCACAGTTTTATGTCTTGCCTGGAAAACATCATATATAGCACCTGAGCACACCTCTGCACTGAAATGACCCTTAACAGACCGGTGACTCAGAGGATCTGTTGTCTAGTTAATTATCAGCACCGGTATCTATAGCAGAAGAATATTCCCAAAATCATCTGCACAGTTATTGAGCCAGCTTGCAAGAGCTCGGCGGGTTGCAGCATGACCACATGTGGCCTTGGTCTGGAGACCTTAACCTTCTAAATCAACACTACTCTGATGATTTCAGTGATTCACACTACATAAGAGTATAAATATGTCAATTTAGAGGGTTGGAAAACGGATCGATTGCTATACCTTTTACTATATGGTATGGCACCATGTACTATACAGCAGAAAGAAAGTTGATCACAAGACAGAAAAGGGTTCTATGCATCTCTGCTGTTGTATAGAAAAAATTGGAGGATATTCTAATAACCTTTGTTTTCTAGTGTGGTCAAACAAAATGTGGTTAGACACATTTATTCTGTAGTCTCAAACCATACTGACAAGACTCTGACGAATGAGAATTGCCCCAAGCACAATATTCTCTTTTTTTCATTGTCGGTGACTCTCCACATAAGCTGTCTTTCATGCCCTAATTCTTTATGCTGGTCTGTACACATTCCGGGCTGCGGTGCTTTGACATGCTAATGAATTTTGTGAAGATGTTAATAACTCAAAGCTACAGGACACCCAGTGATATCACCAGCCTGCGTATGATTGTTTTGTCTTCTTGTCAAATTTTAGACTAGCATTTTCAGCTGGGAAAAAATAATGTGCTCATCTGGGAGGACAGGTAAGGGGTACGTAGCATGATCCCTGCATTACACCAACCTAAATTGCTTGGGAGAGCTGAGGCACATGGCCCGTGTGTTGGCAGTACGAGTTTAGCCAGAGCATTCACTTGCAGGGAAGGGACTTTCCTTCAACTATTTTTTATTGTTTTCCAAGTGAACTTTGTGCTAGGAAGAAGGGAGTGGAAAAAACTGTGTTTGCTGAGTGTGAAGAAAGCAGGCACATTTAACACAGGTGTTCCCAGGTAGCACCACCAGCCTGCCCCTGACCTCATGGTGAGCTGAAGGAATAAGGCAGCTTTTGTGGCAGCCTGCGCCTTTCCTTCAGAAACTGCCAGTGGCTCCTAGGTCAGTTTTTATTGTTCCCCTCTGGCAGTGAAACTGAGAGCCTAATTTCATTTCAGAGCATTGGAACAGGCTGCCCAGAGAGGCTGTGGAGTCTCCTTCTCTGGAGATGTTCAAAACCTGCCTGGATGCGTTCTTGTGTGATCTGATCTAGGTGGTCCTGCTCCAGCAGGGGGATTGGACTAGATGATCCTTTGAGGTCCCTTCCGATCCCTAACGTTCTGTGATTCTGTGATTTCACATGGGCCCAGACCCCCGTATCAGTACTTCTATAGCAAGTCTGAATTTTCCAAACACTATATAGTCATTAACATCAAACCCTGCCATAGCCCATTGAGATGTTATCTAGTAGAAAGGATATGCAAGAGGCTGTGCCTGGTGCCACACAGTGACTTTGACAGAGCTCCCAGGCTGTACGCTTAATACTAACTTTATGGTTAACAATGATTTTTGGAATAATATAAAATACATTTAGCACAAAAAACTTCACAAAACTCATTGAAATGCTTTGCTTTTACCTGGTGGTCATAGTTCTCAAAGAGCTTTCTGATGCAGGTAAGAGCTTTCTGATGCAGGTAAGAGCTTTCGTGCCCATTACAAGAGTGGATAAAAAGAAGCACTTGAAGGGGAAGGGATTTTCCCACCCACATTCGGTCATTCAGTGACCATATGGGATGCATCCAGGTCCTGTTTGGTGCACTTTCCCAGATCTTGTGTTGCTTTGCACTACCAGTCTCACTAGCTTACCTCAGTCCTGCAAGATCATGACACACTGAAGTGCCTCCTAAGACCCGCAACCCCAAAGAAATTTCTTTGTGATATTTGAGCAACCTGCTCTAGTGGAAGGTGTCCCTGCCCATGGCAGGGGGGTTGGAACTAGGTCCCTTCCAACCCAAACTATTCTATGATTCTATGATATTCAGCATCACACAGAATTAGGTCATTAGTTTTAGATTCAAAGTTTAGTTTATGTTTCCTGTTTAGATTGCTGTGTAATGAGCATGAAAGACTCTCCCTGTATTTCCTGCAGAGCTAAGAGCCAGGCCAGGGTTCCACAGTTGCACAGCCAAAAGTGATTTTTTTTCTGCTTCAGGTACTACAGGAAAATAACTCCCTGATATTTCCTTTATCTTCTCATATCTCCTATCTTTTCCAAAAGTATAAGATTCTATTTCTTCTCATTTCCCAAGATACAGTCGCCTGTTACCCCAAACAGCCAGCCCCATGCCATCTCACACCATGAGAAGCCTCATCCCTTCCCTCACCAGTAAGTGGTAATAGAATCATAGAACGGTTTGGGTTGGAAGGGATCTTAAAGATCATCTGGTTCCAACCTCCCTGCCATGGGCAGGGACACCTTCCACTAAAGCACGTTGCTCAAAGCCCCATCCAACCTGGCCTTGAACACTTGCAGGGATGGGGCAGCCGCAACTTCTCTGGGCAGCCTGTTCCAGTGCCTCATCACCCTCAGAGTGAAGAACTTCTTCCTTAGATCTAACCAAAATCTACTCTCTTTCAGTTTAAATCCATTACTGCTTGTCCTACCACTACACGCCCTTGTAAAAAGCCCCTCTCCAGCTTTCTTGTAGGCCCCCTTCAGGTACTGGAAGGCTGCTAGAAGGTCTCCCTGAAGCCTTCTCTTCTCCGGGCTGAACAACTCCAACTCTCCCAGCCTGTCTTCATAAGAGAAGTGCTCCAGCCCTCGGATTATCTTCGTGGCCCTCCTCTGGACCTGCACCAATAGGTCTGTGTTCTTCTTATGCTGGGGACCCCAGAGCTGGTCCCTACTTCCCAGCTAGCATTGCTGTCACACGAGTGAAGAGGAGCAAATGGAGAAACACAAGCTCGGGCCAGATTTTGTTCTTGTCTCTGATATTATCCCATCAGAGAAAGGGAAGCCAGAACAGCGAGCCAACAGTGGAGGGATGGAGTCTTGCGGGATGTTAAAGACACAAACATTGTGCATATTGCTCCTAGCCATCCTGGTACCTCCCTTTCAAACCTCTTTTTGCTCCTCCACGGATGACAGCCACATAGTAGGAAGGAGGATGTGGAAGCTAGATGCCTGGCTCAGTCTCTCAGCCAGCACGTGGTATCAGGAAGCTCATTCTGACCTTTTCCGGTGCGTGCAGTGGGATGGTGGCTGGTGCCAACCATCGGCCAGCCCAGGCGGCAGCCAACGTTATGGCTGGCCTTTATTGGAACAAATACTGAAATCTTTATTCTCTGTATTGCTCCCTATTCATATCTTCCTTTTTGCATTGGGTGTTACTAGTAGACCAGATATGTCAAGTAGATACTATTTGTAGAAACCATGTCTCCTAGTTAAGAATAAAATTTACGAAGAAAAACAAAAATCCCATCCCATTTTATATCCATTTTCTATCCTTCACAAACATGTTTTTGTTTTTCATTATCTGTATTATCACACCACTGCTGATTATTTAAAATGCAAAGCTTTGTGCTAGCTTCGTTCCTGAGGAGGAAGGAGTGGCAGAAACAAAGTGTGACGAACTGACCTGCAACCCCCTTTTCCTATCCCAATGCACTGCTGGAGGGGAGGAGGTAGAGCAGAGAAGAAGAGAGGGATGGAGGGAAAGTGTTTTTAAGATCCGGCTTTGTTTCACATTATCCTCTCTGAAGTAACTGGTAATGAATTAAATTGATTTGTCCCCAAGCGGAGTCTGTTTTGCCCGAGGCCATAGTTGGTGGGTGATCCCTCCCTGTTCTTATCTTGACCTTCAGGCCTCTTATTACATTTTACTCCTCTCCATCTCACCGAGGGTGGGCCGGAGGTTGGGGGGAGCGGGGAAGGTGCCGGGGGGCAGGAAGGAGGGAACAAGTGGCCACATATTGACTTATCAGCTGGCTGGGCTAAATCACAACAGGTACTGACCCAAGGCCTTGACTGTAATACCAGTTCTTCCTACCACCATACTATTTTTCGGTCCCAAGCAGAGTCCCTTGAGTTATTTTACGCTAGTGAAAACAGCATAGTTTTTATCAGGAATCGCAACAATAATAAAATCTATTTACAACACTGGGATGTAAGAATAAGTCTATTGGCTCACAATAAAGATCCAGCTAGCTCTTAGAAGTAAGTGTTTAAGGAAGAGTGTAAGAATAGAACATGCATTGTGCCTTCTGAATTTCAGCAGTCCAGAGAAGCTCCTCATCAAGAAGTTGCAATAGTAGTTATTTCTGTTGTCAGTGGTTTTACCTTCTACAAATTCATGGACTGAACTCGTCATTCAGCATCCAAAATACTCTATGGCGTGAGTTCCACCATTTGGCTGCATGCTATATGAAAAGTGCATGATTACGACTGTTTGGAATGAAACAGTGTTGAACATAAGTTAATTTTATAGTCATGATTTCAGAATTATGGGAAATGGTGAATAACACTCCCTGCTTACCCTCTTCCTGTCACTCAGACTTTGTAGACCAATATGAATATCACCCGCCCCAAGCTGTTTCTTTTCTACTTTGAAGACACTTGGATAATATACTCATTCCTAATAGAAATGCTTTTCCTCTGATCTCTTCTTCCCTTCTTTGACTTCAATAGCCTTGTTGTGACAGAAGGGCTTGAAGAGCTTACAGTGTTCAAGGTGTAGGTGCATTGTGGATTTATTTGGCAATGTAATGATGCTTTTTGTGTTGCTTTGTGTTTCTTTCCTAAGAATCCCTAATTTTGAATACTTTCTCTGCCTTTCTGCGAAATCAAAAATAGGAATGTTGTGGGAGTCTCCAAGAACTCTGCTATGGTGAACACTGACACAAATAATACATTACAATAATACCATCTTGACGGATGGTGGGATGATGCGCTGTCTGAACTAATGATTAGACGAGTTGCATTTCCCAATTTAATGAGACACAATGATGTAAGCAGATTTGACAGTTCTTTCCTGAGAGGCTGCCTGCCTCTTGTTAAAAGGTTTCCTCGCCTAATGTTTTAGAAGAGAGAGGGACGTCATTTACGTGGGTGTTTTCTTGCTCTGCAGGCAGCCAATTATTGCCTATCACATCTCACACAGCTGCTATTCTGCACACACAAGCCCAGGCAGATGTCACATCCTATTTTGACAACTCCGGCCATCCAATCAAGGCAAACATGGAAAATGCAATATTCCAGGCCTTGCAGGTGGAGTCTGCATCAATTATAATATTCTCCCCTATGTGAAAGAGAAGTCTAACCATTAACAGTAACATAAGCACGTAGCTAATGTCCTGCTGAGCAACAAGGTATGGATTACATTCACAAACTCTTATCACTTTGAAGTTTTAGCCATATATGGAGAAATCAGGTTTATCTCCAAACACTGAAAGTAGAAATGGTCTCAGATGAATATTTTAAACTATTCTGAGAGCTTAAAAAGTACCAATTCAGATTTCTGATCTGGAGGTACCTTGGCTTGTAATCACTGCACTGTACTCTGTCATCAAATGCGTGGCACAGATACCTTCTTAAAGCCTTGATTATATGTCATCGGCTGCTCTCCAACTTTGACTGTGGGTGGTGAAATTCTTCCCATGTGTGCGGTGCCAATAAATAAAGTTTCTGCAATAGTATCTCACAGTGTTAAAGGCGTTTTTCTCAAATTTTGTAGAAATAAAGAACTGGTGGCACTACAAAGAGATCACAATAATTGTCTGATAATTGACAAGAATCTCAAATCCCTTTCTTTTCCATAGTCAGTAGTTTAGCTTGAAACAATGCTCAAAGCTCAACTTTTATTGCCAGACTTTCTAAGCAACTCTCTGAGGGCTTTTCTAGCTCAGCATTTGTGTGGCTCCAAGAGAGCTGATCCCACTGTGCCTCAAAGACAGCCTCTGCTTCTCTGGACCTGCACTTGCACGAAGGTTTGCAAGCGTTTCCATGAATAGCATCACTGCTGGAATGCGCAGTGGCATGTTCTGCGGAAACACGAGGAATTGGAGAAATCAAAATAGCAGCCTCCTGCGTGTACCGTGTCCTACACGGTCAGACGGGAAACACACTTACTTGAGTGAGCAGATACAGGGACTCAGCGCCCAAAAGGAACTGGGTGGATCAAGGCCTTACAGATTGAGTGCACACACATTGAGAAGCCAATTTGTCCACCAGCTTGAACTTTTGATTGTTCCACAGGGACATCAATATAAATAAGAGTGGTTTAAGCTGTTGTAATACACCCTATCTTGTACTGAATAAAATACTCTCTCTGGAGGCACTGGGATCCATTTAATATATGGGAACATCTGCCATACCTCAGATGGAATAGCTAAATCATTTTCTATTTTGAGCATCAATGGAAGTACAACCACCTATAGTGAAGAAAATCACTTTATGATTGAATGCATAGGAAAGGTCCATTAATATATTTCCTTAGTGTCATGAGTGACTGAGTGATTTTCCCAGGCAAAACACAAAATTTTTCTATCAAACTTTTTACAGACATTTTTATAAGTAATGTTCATATACTCTGCTTTGATCAGGAAATGAAAGTTGGCACATAAATGGATTTTTAGGCATTATCAAGATAGCAATCAGTGTACAGGATTTTGTTTCATTTTTTCAACAATATATATTCCTTCCATGCAGAGATTTTGCTAAGTAGAGCCAATGATTCCTATGGCAAAATTAAATTAAAAGGGAGACAGATTACTTTATTGTCTGGCCCCACTGGCTGAGTAGAATAAAGAAGGCATTAGTTCAATTGTTATTACTGATAACAATCATGTATTACATAAAAGCTCTCTCTACTGAGAAAATGTGATTTCAAGCTTGTTTTTAAATACAGCAAAACCAGGAATATCATTCAATCCTACCTGTAGTCATGTGCAGAGCCAATGTATCTAAGGAAGATGGGTGACCCAATTATATTGGTAGTGCTGTCTATTCTGATTTCATAAACTCCTCTCTCTCTGACTCTAAGGGGATATATGCATTCATTACCTTTAGATGGTTTTGTTCTATGAAAAATTGTATTACAGGATTACAACACTTAGGGTTGGAAAATACACCCTGTAGAAAGTAGAGGGTGAAAGTTTCCACATCTCTGACCTAACTTGTCTTTTTGATTACAAACCTTTTTTTTTCTTAAATACTAGTTCAGGGTATCTCTAAAACTCAGCTGGAAATCCAGTTGGTTCTCAGGACTTAGAATGGTACCAGCTTTTGAAGAGTCTTTTCTCTCTCTTGAGAGGTCAATAGACTACTTAAACCACACTGATAATTTTTATAGCTTATGTCGTCATGATCCGTCGCATATTCATTAAAGCAAGTAATAGGCAGATCTTTGTAAAATCAGTTGAATCATATTGTCATAACTCTGGAGTAACTCAGTGATGAATCAGGTGACATGTTTGTGTTGTACAGGATGAATAACTGCACAGCAGTGACATATAACTGTGTTCTGAAGCAGCCACGTGCAGCGGGAAGCGTGCAGCTCTGATCGTTGAGGGCCCTGATACTGGGACAGGCAGAAGAACCACAGATGTTCTTCCCCCTTTCTGACAACTGGCAGACACCTTACGAATTATTATTTTGACTAGATTACTTAGGTCTTACTGGGTAAGACCTTATTAGCTGTGGTTATTGTCACAGTTAATCATATGGGATTTGATCTTCAACTGGTGTCAATCTGCCCGGGCTCATTGAAGAAATTAAGAAATACTCATTGATAGCAGCTGAGGAGCAGAAGTGTGTTGTACAAGATAAATAACTTATTGTGGAAACTGTCACATAACTATCTCAAACTATTTCCATGCCACAGGCATGAATAAAGTTGGAAGAAATAAATGTTACGAAATAAAGGCAATATTGGCAAGTTTTGCGTTACATACAATTTTTTTACATCCAGTGAAAATCAAGTTACTTGAACTCCTGAACCTGTTCACTGGAGACATATGAACCCTGTCTGTCAGACAAAAACATGTAGCTTGGCTCAGGGAGAAGAAACTGTCCCAAGTTCATCATTCTCAAGGGAAGGACACACTGCAGCAACACATTGCACAACCAGAGCACTTGAGGAGCTCCAGCTAAAAAAAAGCACCTGGTTCTTCAGTAGTAGTTACAGAAAGATGTCTCAGGGCATCATCTCCATTGAAGTGAAGAGTTTGAGGTACATGGCTGAGGGGATAAACACTGTCATCTAGGCATATTGCACTGGTTTTATACCACAGACAATATCGCACACTGTCAAAACCAGCATCTGGTTTGCATCACACAGGAGTGTTCCCAGGACTGTCCCTTTAAAGTCATAGAAAAGAGTAGACAGAATTGCTTCAAATCTCTCTGAAGTGAGAGCAAAATGCAATGACATTTGTGAGGATACAGCAAAGTAAGGCAACTGGTTAGGTCAGAACTTGAAGAAGGGCAAGACTTGTCATGCCAAAGCTCAGCAAGCGTATTGACAGTCATGTCAGACACTAAAGCTTGAGAATATGGTCTAGTAACCATATTAAGTTATTATTGCAGAAGGGGGCACAGACTCAGTGACAATGCCTCATTTCTTGGCCTTTCTTTCTGTGATAACAGCTTCAATCAAACACTTTGTCTCTTGGCATCACTGTGCCCTTTGATAGCTGACACTCTGCCAAGCTCTGGGTGAAGATGACAGACTCACAGCCAAAGACCTTCGAGGTGGAGTGAAACTGTCGAACATTCATCATCTGGTTAATATTTCCATCGCAGACTCTCTCTGCTCATCAACTGATGAATATTCCCACTCTCTGCTTTTCCTGATCTTTAAAATGTAGTCACTGGGAGAAATGCTTACAATATGAATACTTTTTTTTTTTTTTTTTTTTAAGAAATGGTCTTTGAAATTCAGTAAATGTTCACCATATGGATAATTATAGATATGGAAATTTACAGAAATATGTTATTTTTTCTTACGGATGAGGTGGACCACTAGTTTTTTGATTATGTTTCTAGAAGTGTGTTTGCATGTAATAAGGTACATTCTGCTCTTGCTACTGCTTTCAATTACGATGAAAGGTAGTCACCCATTCACTTTTACTGGAAGGACGTCTGTCATACTTGATGCCGCTGTTAAAAATGACACTTTTTAAAAAATTTGCCTTTTTTTTGAACAAAAACATGATTTGAAACAAAAGCCTGTGGACAAAAAAGGCCCTAATGGTGCTTTACTGCTGCCATCTTCTGATACGCAGGTTAAATTGCAAGTTTTTGGAAGAATGAAGTTAGCCCAGACTATTTTTCATAATATGCTTTCCAGTAAATGTCATTATATTGGTGATAAAACAGAGTAGGATTACACATATGTGCCTTTGACTTGCACAGAATATTTGGCAAATGCAGCCGTGACTGCACAAAGTACACTCATATGCTTCAGAGACTCCAAGATGGGCAAGACAGGACCTGAATTTCCTACTGAATCTAGTTGGTTAGATGCACTCCAATAGGAGCATGGAAGTATGAAGAAACAGAAAGTCTAATGTCCTCATTTTTATTCTTTTTGTTAATCATTATGATCTAAAATTACCTTCTTGGTCAAAGGGTTGGGCTCTTGAACACATTTCTAAAAGTGTGCAATTCTAGTGGCTGATCATCAACCACTCTCAAAAGCTTTTTCTCCATTGGGAGCATAATCACAGGGTAAAACCAGCTCACCAAATGGAGAAGAATTTAAAAGAAGGGAAGAAAAATAGCAGAAAAACTGAAGCCCTCCTACCACAGGGAGGGGAAAAGTCCATGGATTAGCTACATATATTTACTAGAGCTTCCTATTAGTATTGACAGTGTGTATGGGTCAGTTACACGATGTTATGAAACCTTAAGATAGGTATAGTTGGTGTGAACATCACATGAGTGGCATTATGTTGATGTATCCTTCACAATTAGACACTGCAGCAATATAGATGCAGGTTTTCACAGTGTCAGTCTTCCATGTCCTACTCAGACATTTGGATTCCTGGTGCTTTGTCTCTAAGAAGATGTTAGGTGATGAATTCAGCAAAAATCTGCACCAGAGTCTGTGGCATATGCTGTAAACTGCCAGATTTGGGTCATGACTAACTCTCATCCCAGAGTACTCATGTTCCTCCCCTCAAGTGATGCTTGACTTGCAGTCACTTCGTATACGCCTGCCTTGCAGCGAGCTCAATTAATGCAAGGTTGAATGCAGTCTGCACTAACAGTTTCCTTTGAACTAATTTGTGCTGGAGCCTTGGAAGAAAGAGTAGCATGGGATTAATCTGTGCTTCTCAGCAAAGAAAAGCCCAAGGCACTTTCAACCATAGCTGTGACCAGAAACCTATAGAGCAGCTGATGTCCTAATAACCTCTAAAACATGTTTGCCTTTGCAAAGGTGGGTGGAGATGAGTGAGGATGGTTTAGTTTTCATTTTTAAAAGAATTACTCCAGTTCTCAAAAAAGTTATTCCACTCTCAGCAATGAGACAGGCAGCACATCAGACTTCCAGCAGGGCAGGCTTCAGCCAGCCCTCACACCGATGTGGAGGGAAACAGTACTGGTCCACTTCTAATTTCTCTTCAGTCCTATTCTCCATGACAAAACCCAGTCTTCTCACTGATTCGATGCTGTTGGGGATCATTTACTGGGAGTTTGGCTTTCACAATTCATTCCTCTGATGATGCTGGTAAACATGTTTCATATGATACCAGCTATGAGCTGTGGCTGGTTTCTAGCAAGTGGTTCACCCTGGAGCCTCCCAGGGAATGTGGTTAAAGGGAGATGCTTCATCTGGACACCTGATTACAGCAAGCACTAGTTCTGTATTGTTCGTCATACCCATCAGCCAGGTTATTTTAGGGACTACTATGACACTTCTGCTTCAGTGTATTCCTAAGTGTCTCTTTTATATCCTACTTTTTTACCATGAGTTCCTTCCTCCTCATCTCTTCTGCCTTTCTCCTCTGACTGTACCAATGCTAGCTCTGCTTTGTGTTCACATTCATCATCTATATAAACAGAAAAGGACATTTTGTAGATAAGAAATCTATGCATATTTGATTCTTTCCCACCTTTTGTATGTCATATTATAAACTGAACGGAGGAAATAATTCCTTATGGCTTGGTAAAGCCCTTGTCAGACTCCAATCCTGTTTGGAAATAGTGGGTTTAGAGCTTCATATGTTGTTAATTTTAGGGTTAAGAACTGGATAGAGATTTTGCAGAATGAGGACTTAGTTTTGCTGGAGATTCCTCTTAACTTCTTTGTTTAGCAAAAATCAGTTTCTACATTCTTTTCTTTCCACACCAGTAAAATCTCTAGCAAAGTAATAATCTCACGTGATTTACTGGTACTTTACTGGACTGATGCCAGCTTTGTTTTAATCCCAGCTGCTGTTTTATCCTCTGGGTATTTCAGTTGGTAGTAAAGTGCACAGCACAGTCCCCGGAACCACATGTGAGCACAGATTTTAATATTTGTATTCGGTCCCTTTGTTTTGTCCCTCATGGCAGAGCTCTGCTGGTCCTCAAACTTGACCAATTCGATTACATTTAAACTATATTTAAACAGATGCATCCCCTGGGTGAAACTTCTTCCCTGATTAGTCTGGATGGGAAGCATCTGTTTTCCCTCTGGTAATGAGAGTTCCTAAAATCAAAGCACAAAGACAGGCACTGGTCATGTCGCGTGGCGTTGGCTGAAGCCCAGCAAGCCTGTGGTTTAGAAGTGGAACTTGAATTTGGGCAGGTTGACCCAAAGACATTAGCACAATCATCCTAAAAATGCAAAAAGACCCAGGGTAACACACCTACAAACACAGTGATCTCAAGCTGCAGCAACGCTTTTATCCTTAGTGATGGGGAAAGTATCAACACTGTGGTAAATGTTGCAATCTTAAACACATAAAATAACTAAAACCATCAGTATTATTAGCTGAGAGCTACTGCCACTGTGTCCACAACAGCCTTGTGCTCTCTTCTGTCCTCTTCCCTGCCCAGATCTGACCCTGCTCTGTCTCGGGATCCATTCCCTCCCCTTCTAGTGCTGAAATGTGTCCAGCTTCTCTGCACCACAGTGGGGATGGGGAGGGGGTGCAGCCAGGTCCTACTCACCTCTTCCTGTCAACACTGTGCCTTGCAGGACTCTCTGGAACTTCTTCAAGGAAAAGCTGAAGAAGAAGAATAGAGAGAGGTGACTTGTGCCCTAGAGCCATGGGAAAAGTGAGAAGGCGAGACTTGGGATTGTCCTGTCCTCCAAGAAGGGATGTAGAGGAAGGAAAGAGGATCCTGATGCACGGGTACTGCCATGTGCCAGGTGTGCCACCATGAGGTCATACTGCCCAGGGGCAGGTCTGCTGAGGGAAGTGGATGAGTCGAGGAAGAAGAATCTTCTCTGCCCATGGCAGGGGGGTTGGAACTAGATGATCTTTAAGGTCCCTTCCAACCCAAACCATTCTATGATTCTAAGAATGCCAGCTCTTGGCTATGGCTTTTGTCTTGGGCGAAACCAGTTGGCTTACTCTGGATGTGCTTCTAGGATTAAAATTATATATGTGTGATGTGAACTAGGGTCTGTCATCGGGCTGTGCAGATGTACCCTGAACCTATACGATCCAGTGAAGAGAGCACTGGACTGCATACACTTCTCCTTTTGACTCCAACCTGTCCTTTCGAAATCAATTTTCCTCCTCACCTCTGGAAACAGGCCAGTCTTCTCTCCTAGAGTGATTTTGTGACCAACAAAACTGGCTCTTTCCTCCTCAAACTTTCCTACTGTCAGGTGTGCACGCTCTCCCAGACCAGGCAGGCCAGTTACCCCAATCAGCCCTGTTAGTTGATATGCCGGTGTTCTGCAAGCTGGTACCTGGGGACATGGGGAGGGAGAAAGGTGGCCCTGCTGCCATGCACCAGCAGCTGTGTTGCTTACAAGCGACACAAGGTATGGGTAAGTAGTTCATGAGAAGACTAACATCTTGGTGCACTAGTGACATCCTAAGGACATGAACCTTGTGTGGCCTCATGTGCATGGCTCAAGCATCAGGAGGGAGGTTCTGGAGGGGCCAGAGCAGTGTTTCCCTGCCACCAAGAAAAACTCAAAATTTACAGATAAAAAGGTCTTCCAAACTACATGCTTGATTATAAACCAGATCCCTTGCTGCGTCTCGTAGCTAGGAAACTATGAGCTGGGGATTTTCAAGGGCTGATTGCTACCAGGAGGGGTGGATATCAGAAGCACTCCCAACATGAAATATCACCTGTTTTTCATTTTTCTTAATTGCCAGGTGTGCTTTGCTGTTGTTACTTAGTTCATGCAGATCTACACCTATGCTCCTGTGATTCCTCAGAGGCCTTCTTCACTTACAAGCTATTATTTCCTGGTATTTATCTCCTGACCTAGTTCTTTTAGTCTCCTCTGACATCCATTCCCCTGCAGAGCTGAAGCAGTCAGTGAAGAGACAAGGTGAGCACAGACCTCGATGATGTGCAAACCTGGGAACCAACCAGCAGTGTCTGCTCTGACAGGAGAGTGAGTTGCAAAGAATTTTTCAACACAAAACTGTCATTTCAATAACACAGAACTTCTCCAGAGTGATTCCCGAGCAAAGGCTTCAAAGATCTTTTAGTGAGGCAGCATCACATTCGTTTGAGGAGAGAGAAAGCTTGGGGGCAAGGAGGCAAGCTGTTTGCAACAGCTCAGCCTGGCCCTGGAGTCCTCCCCATCCCCTCAAAACACAGAATTGCAAAACTCCAGGTTATGCCTCCTGGTTCAAGCACAGTGCTCTAGAGACAAACAATTTTTGGAAAAAAAAAAACCACCACATGTTTTGTCCTTGCTGGAAGAGTTTTAAAGCAGCAGGAACTGCCATAAAATGATAATGGGAAGCAAGAATAGTTTTAGTCAACTCATAAGTGAACACATCCTCTTTCTCTTTGTCCAGATTGCTTCTCACAGAGTAACTCTGTGGGTTGCATATTAGCAGGGGAAGCATTAAGCTTGTCCAACACACATAACTGTACAGGGCATCTTTTCGCATCTTTCGCTAAGATCCAACATACTGGATGCTCTTGTGTTTTGCTACTTGTCCTCAGCTTTCTGTCCTCCTACTGCCATGCCTACCTGAATGAAAATATCAAAAAATAATAATAAAAAAAAAAACCCACAAAATTTTGGATTTTAAAAAAAATAAATCCAGCAGCACCAGGCTCTGAGGAACATGGGGAGAGTTTCCACTGTGCAAACTCATCCACAGGCACATATACTGTAAGTATCCGATAAAATGCCTGCCACAAGTAAGCCAGAGCCAGATGTTGCTGTGGTGGTGACATGGGATACCAGCTCCTCCAGCCCATCTGGATCATACACTACAGATCTTTGCAGATTCTAAATAAAACAAGACTATTTGGGAGAAAAACATTAAATAAAGTGTACATAAAGAAGGCCACACCACAAAGATCATTTTTTTCCATTACTTAAGATGAGTTCTGATGTGGAAATCTGGGTGGGGAGTCAGACCTGTGAACCAGAGCAGATCTGCTGGAGACTGCCAGTGCTCCCATGACCAGATCACTGAGGGCTCGATGCCGACGTGCTTGGGTCCCCACCCGCAGCATCCCCGCACGCAGGATTGTCTGTCTTGGAGGTCTCCCTGTCTGAGCTGATGGTTCCCTCAGGTCTAGCTGCTGCTCAAGTCCTCAGGATTAAGCAACCAGGTGGACTGGCACCCATGGGCCAGACCCCACCCCATGCTCAGAGGCAGAGAGGCACTATGTGTGGTTTTGGGCACACCAAGGAACTATCTTACTACTTCAGATGAGATCCTGAGACGAACCAAGCACCTGTAACTCCATTTACTGACACCCATCACCTCTCAGAACCCGGCGCCACGGCTGAGAAGCCATACATTTAACAGACATCCATTACATGACTCATGCGCAGAATCACATTAATTTAATCAGATGCTAAGAAAAAAAGCCAGAAATTGTGCAAGGTTATTGTCTGTGCCCTTCGGAGCAGCACACTGAGCCCATGCTCCCTGGCACCTAGGGCTGCACACAGCTCTCAGATCAGGGGACGGATGGATTACGTAGATGAGGACAAATCAAATGCCGTGTAGCTGCAGGAAGATGAATTTACCCTGGAGCTGCTAGAATTAATGGACCAATAACAACCATCATGGAAAAAGCACCAAGCAAGGTCTCGAGCTGAGAGAATCTGACATGTATGAGGAAAAGAGCACAGGGCTGCAGGCATGTAATCTATTTGCTGGAGAACGGCCCCAGAGTTTGAAATTATTGTGATTCCTTAAAATCAGCTTCCCTTTTACAACACTAAAATATTATTCAGATACTGAGTATATGATGTCTTGTGGAAACCCCTGTTCAGGTATATGCTTACGTGGGTGTTTGCCTTTAAGTAAGAATGAAACAGTAGGTTGTGAATGTCTTCCAAAATGCCCTTCAAGGGTGCTGCCCTGCATAAGACATTAGGACAGAAGGGGTAGCAGTGCTTATACAAAAGGGAATGTGGATCTCCATCACATCCTGGGAGGAATGGATGTTTACATGTAATCTTTGACAGATGGGGTATTAATGCTTTCGTTTTATGGATAAAGAAGATAGATATTAGATGATTGCTGTGTATTACACAGTAGTAAAAGCTCTGTGATGAGGATAAAATTCTGGTCTTTTAGGGATGAAATCTCTTTTCTCTAGCTCAAGTGGAGAGCCTTGGTGAAAGGGATGATTTGCAGAGGGGAGGCAGTAACAACACTGGCAGCTCTCACTTCTGAGGAAGGATCCAGGGGTGAATTTCGGGAGGAGTGGTGGAGAGAGCAGGTCATAGGACACTGAAATTTTAGTGAGATTCATGACTTCTTTTTAAAAATAACTCTGGGTTTAGAGACAAGGATTGGAAAGAGCAATAAAACTTCATTAGTGTCCCAAAACTACTTGAGATGGGTTTTTTTTTTATGCAACAAAATCCTAAAACACATCCACACAAGCACAGGCTGTTAAATTAATCATTGTCATGACCTGTGCATTGATCATTCTTCTTCCTTCTTCCATGTCATTCCAGACTTCCTATCTGAACACAGCTTGCCTCAACTTTAAATGACAAACCCTGCAGAAAATGGAATATGTCTGTGAGGGGAGTTTATAGCCAGGATGTTTATTACTGTACTCAATGTCAATTTATTTGTCCATTCTAACCTCCTCTCCCAGAGTTATTGATTCTGCCAGAATGACTGACAAGTGGATCTGGAGCCCTACTGTGACATGGGAGAAATACGGCAAATTTGCAACCTCTGTAGCAAAACGGAAGCCCTTTCTGAGGGCTGTTTAAAGTGCTTCAATTCCCCTTGAAATAACAGACAGGAAAGCATAGAATAGCAAACAAATAGTAGGGAAGGTCAGTGCTGCAGGCACTAAAAGCATACCCGGGTTTTGGAAAGAGGAAACTTAAGAAACTGCTAAGAGGGAAAGAGAAGGAGAAAAAGTGCTTCTGGAGGTCAGTGTTCACGTACAGCAATGGCTACTGCCATGGCCAACACACCAGCCATGCCGGTAAGTTTATAGGATTTGATGCTGCTGCTCCAGAGTAATAAAGTATTCTTGAAAGCGATGCTGCTAGCTGGTCGGTTTGGTGGTGCTTTTCCTGCCCCTGTGGCAGTCCCAGCTGAGATAAATGAAGGCAAACCCATCTCTGAGCTGAGATTTGTCAACCTGGTTTTATTTGTGTGCTTTGAAAAGACTCCAAATCAGGTCAGGATTAGTAGCAGTTGCTGGGATTTCAAAAAAACACTGTTAGCAGTGACCTACCAAGGAAAACAAAAAAATTGGCTTGTGCTCTTGCTCGTGCTTTTGTTTCTATATAAAAACTAGGCATAAGAGGATTGGGACTGCTTTTTATAGCTCTAAAAGAAAAATATATGTAAAATGTCAACTTTGGCTGTCCCTATTTTTGCTGAAGAATTTGCTGGATGTCTCAAATGATAGTGATTGCCCAACTCTTAGCTAAAACCACAGAATTATCCAATTATCTAACAAGAGTATATTTTCTCCTACATATTTTTAGACATTTCAACGAAACAGAATAAAAATCCCCAAAGGACATTAAGAGTCTTAATGAAAAATTGTTACTCCTCTCAGCAAAGCAGTTTTCATATATATTTGTATTACTACAGTTATCCAACGAGTCTATTAGGACAAGCCCTGGAGTTATTATAAAATGGAGTTATTATAAAAAGAAAACAAGAGAATATTATTGGATAAAGAGGGGAAAACCTTTTAGGCCTGTTCCATGCAGCATAAACAGGGGAAGAAAGCAAACATAATTCTCTTTTCCCCTTGACAGGACACCCTTAGATGGAGCTCAAGACATTTACTAGAGATGAGATATGGGGGAAAAAATGGGTCAGAGCCTGAGAAGAGCAGGAAAGGATAAAGAGGGTA
Organism: Tauraco erythrolophus; assembly: GCF_009769465.1. NCBI lineage: Eukaryota > Metazoa > Chordata > Aves > Musophagiformes > Musophagidae > Tauraco > Tauraco erythrolophus. Next base: position 114,866,767 of record NC_141465.1, on the reverse strand, counting down.
ATTTCCACTATAGCCTGTATTTAGACCTCCGTGGTTTTCACTCATACACACGACTGACACAGACGGTCTTGTGGCCTATTTGCAACTATTGATGAATCGAGAGGTGGACCCATAACTGATGCACTGAGGTTGCTTGGAATGAAATTCAACAGGATGTTGATTGTCCTGACAAATGGCAAGTAAGGCTGAATATTAAATGAAACGTTCATTAAAAAACTCCCAAAGCAAACAATAAATGCTCTATACATCTAGGCTGAATGTGATCAGACCATGACAGCTGAAAGGACCACTACACAAAGGGCACGCTGTAAAATGCTGTGTAGCTATTGACTAACAAAAGCTTGCATGCAGAAGGCACAAAAGAAGAGATTTCAGAGGAAATCACAGATTTCAATGTAAAATCTCTGCTCATGCTTTTTAACTCTGAGAATTATATCCCAAAACATCAAGTTAATTCTTTCCCCCTGATGGACCTACTTCCACGGCTTCCCTCCACCTCCTGCTCCAGGACACGGGGGGCCAAATCCTGCCTGTAGGTACAGGACTGGGTTACATCACTGAAATACTGCCATGGTTTATAGTGGCCCTTTATAATGGAAATGAACAGATCATGGCCAGGCTACTCTTATTTCTCCACTGTTTTTTTGTTTTTCAGGCAAGTTTACAGCCCCTGAGCTCCACATAGGGCAGTCTGCTCACAGCAGGCTCACTGCAGCTCCTCACTGCTCCAAAACCAAATGACCCAGGACCTGATGGGCAAAAGAAAAATCCCAGACAAGTGCAGCACTTCTCAGAAGACAGCAGAGATGATAGCAAAAAAAAAAAAAAAAAGAGAGAAGGTGGTGTGGGGAGTTGGACAAGAATGAGCTAAGTTGAGAGAAGAATTTGGCCCAGCATGGACATTAAATAAAATCTGTGCTCCTGCAAGCCACGGAGGGGTAGTGCCTGGGGTACCACCAGAGAGCTGTATTCTGTTGTGTTTGCATTACAATTGATTTCTAAGCACAACCCACTGATTCAAGCAGACTCTTCTTGGACAGACATAGCCCTTGGGCAGATTTACTAACAGAGAAGAGGTAGACAGTTCTATTTCACCGACTCAATGGCCTCCCCCTCCCATCCTCACACCTCCTGCTCCTGCATTGCATCCTTGGCACAGCAACCAGGCAAAGCGATCATCAGATGTCATCACATTGGGGCCCATCATGTGGCCACCCTTGCAAACACTCCCAGCAGAGCCTCTCCCACCCATGAGGTGCTCTTGGCAAGGGGGTGGGCACAGGGTGGGAGCTGCCCCCAGGAGGTGGCTTGGCCCCCTCTGCACAGCTGGGCTACCTGTTCCTCTGTGTGGCTTGCAAAGTGCAAACAGCCAGACAGGATCATGGCAAATCATTCCATCCTTTTCAGGCCAGACATCATAAGGGACAACCAGAGAGTGTCAACAGCAGCTGGAAGATAATGACAACTACATTAATTTAAAAAAAAAAAAAAAAAAAGAAAAAAAGGAGAGAGAGAAGATTCAGCTTGGAAGACTCAGCCTTTTCCCAGGCCCATGTTCAGCATGGGGAGAAAGCAGTAATTCCTGATCCTAAAGACAAAAGACACTGCATGGGACTGCTACCTGCGTACGAACTGCAGGAGTGGGAATTCAGCCACCACACAGGCAAAAGAGCTCCAGACTGAGGAGGGTTTAACTAGATGAGCGTTTTTTTTTCCACATTCAGAAATTCTTTGTCCCCGTTGCAAAATTTATTATTAATTCCCCACCACTCCTCTTTCCCAGCCCCTGCTCGACAAGCCTTTCAACTCCATCTCCCCCCGCGCTCGTGGGGTTTCTTCCACCGCGTACATCCCTCGGAGCTGCAGAGGGAAAGGAGTGCGCCCGGGTGCAGGATTGGTGCGGGATTCCAGCAGCAGCAGCAGAAGGCATCGGCACCACCAGGCCCCCGGCAGGACTGTGAACCAGGGAGCCGACCAGCTCAGCGCGGCGAGGAGATGGCAGTTTGCAGACAAAGTCCCTCTGCCCACGTCTGCCGTCCCTCCTGCCGTGCCAGCTGCCAAAGGCCAGCTCCTGGGATTCGGCTCCTGGGCTCACCGGCTGCAGGGGAGGAAGAAAACGCTGCCAAAACCATTCCCCCATCACCACCTCTCGGGCTATGGGTGCAGCCTGCACTCTGCAGGGGCACTTACTAAATAAGCCTTTTAGTGCTTGAATGCATTGGGCACATCAGCCACAAGCCACAATAGTTTTCTGTGAAAGGATACTTTTCTGCCTTTGACAAGTGGGAGAAGCAGCGGGCTGTGTGCTCCTCTTCCTCAGCTCAGAGATGGGAGCAGGAGCAGAGCTCAGCTCCTGAGCAGGTGCCGGCAGCATGGCAGGGCAGCATGGCAGTATTATCATTTTAGTGTAACTCCTGAAATGCAGACATAGACTACGTTTAGGAAGGAGACATTGCTCCATTTGATAGTGTGCAGAATCGGATACTCAGGGAAAGTTCCCAAATCGAGTGAAAAATTGAACAGAAAACTTCACATATTTATACACCGAGATTTGCCTGTCTTGTTTGTGGGGTCCTTACGTCACACTAAATCCCACCTATCTACCACATTTGCATAATTCTGGCATTGTAAAACTATACTACGCATGTGCGGGGGTCTCAGGTGGTCGTCAGTGGTCATCTGGGTAAGTGCCCCCTAATCATCCTGGGGTGAATGCTGTAAAGAATCCTTGATTGTTACAAAGTTCCATCCTCAATCCAGTTTTGTACAAAGTTCCATCCTTGACCTTGCGAATGTCCTGCATGACAGGCAGCGCTGGAGATAAATGACTGAAACATATTTACAAAGGAGGATTATGTTTAAAATTCCATTGGTATCAGCTGGGCAGTGCCAGGGCAGCGTGCCAGGGTGGCAGTGCATTTCATCCGCACGGCATCAGCAAGTGGCTGGGTGAACTCTGCCTGCTCCACCAGCACGAAGGAGGCAGCAGAAAGATGGTGTCAGAGCTGCAACCCCCCCAACTCCCAAAGGCCCTGGCAAAGCCCTGGAGTGGTAGTTTCAGGGGGAGCAGAGCAGAGACAGCTCAGGCTGCAGTAGAAACCCCCACTGCAATCCTCTTGGTGGTACGAGTTTTGAAGAATAATCTGAAATTCTCTCAAAAACGCACTTGAAATGCATCATAACTTCAAAGGAGATGGGAGCACTGGTAGAGAGCTGTGGACAAAGGTAGGATGTAGGATGTAGGACAAACTAGAGCTATGTAGGTGCAGGTCTAAGGGTTACCACTCTAAGCTGTTACACAAGGCACGGTTGTACCAAGAGCTACAGTCACCTCCCTCAGGTTGTCGGGGCTGGAAGTTCCTGTGCAGCTCCTGTGCCCAGCAAGGATTCTCCATGGGCCACTTCCAGCCAGATTTCTAATGGTGGTAAAACATCTTTATTGTACAACAGGGTCCTAATACCTGCTTTTTGTAGTCTTTACATCTAATGCAGTTGCTCTTCAATGACTTGCAAGCTGGGTGACTGAAGGCTCTAAGGAAAAAGGGAAAACAAGTTAGTTTGGCAAAAATGAGACATGAAAGTCATGGCTGACAAACAAATCAAGCAGTGGATACCACAATTCCCTGGGTCTCTGGTGGTGCAAGCAGTGTCAAGTTTAATGGGGACATGTATTTTTGCATGTCAATCAAAATCAGCCTTTGTAAGTAGATTTGGCCTTTTCCCAGATGGTAATTTCAGGGTCCCCCATGTGTTTTGTGGGTTGTTTCTGGGGTATTCAGGAGAACTGAGATCTGCTGAAGAAAAAACTGTAATGTCTCAGGTGAATTTTGTGATCTCTGACTAGGGTTTGGATTACGGGTAACCAATCAGCAGACAAAAGAGGAAAAATTAGTCTGAGTCCTACTAGACCATCCAAGAGATGGTTGTTGGCAGCTGCCTTGCAACATGCAGTTGGGCATGCCCAAGCTGCTTGGGCAGACAGTACTACCCATAAAATCAGCAGTGAAACCCTTAAGTCAAGCTCCTTTACATCAGCCAGAGCTCTGAAGGGAAAATAGGTTTATATAGAGGCCCAAAAACAATGGATGTGGGATAAGGGTGTTGAAAACCATTCTCTAACCTGGCTGAGCAATAACTTCTCCTGTGGTCTTGGGAATGCCAACGACTGATGACAATTTGTCCATGAAAAGATGTCTCTAGAGATGTGTGGCAGTGTTTTACATCACCTACAGCTGACACTGATGTTAAGGAAAAGAGCTACCAAAGAAAACTTTCCCAAATCAGTGCGCTGATTCCTCTTTAGCCCTCTTACAGCGCAAAGAGCTCGCGGGCACTGGGGAATGGCTTATGTCTCTCAAACTGCATGTAATTCAATCACACTCTATTTTCAGCAGTGGCAGAAGCTGTCCAGGTTTCTCCTCATTTGTAGTGCTTAGATGGGACTTCCATTAATATATTACATCCATGCACATATTTACCCAAACTACCTGTGAGGGACGAGAGCTAAGTGAGACATCAGAGGAGATGCTTCTCAGCATGGGATGCCCAGCTGCTTCCGCACGGATGAGTTGGCCTGTGATGATGGCATGAGCTGACAGGAGAGCACAGCGCTGGAGATTAATTGCTTCTAATGAGCAGCGCTGCAGCCCTCAGAAAAGGATGAACCCAGGACTCGGCAATTACAGCACTTTAACCCTCTGTGGTGTGAGTCCTCTCACTAGAGGCTTTTTGGGCACCTCAACCCCATGCCTGAAAGGAAGAGAGGATTTCTGCAGAGGTCTGTTGCCCACAGCAAAGTGAGAGGCGGGATCCCGGCTCGGCTCACTTGGGAGGAATGGCCACCGCACCATGCAAAACACCAGCTTTGTCACGAGCTCCCAAATTCAGTGAGAATTTGTATATGTCTCCTTTCAGGACAGCCTTATTTTCTACTCCTGATGCCACCTTCCTGTTCCTCCAGCATTCCCCCTGCACTACCGCAGCAGCTCCACCAGCCAGGACCGCTCGCATGCCAGCGTACATCAAGGGTAACTCCACCGGCCTTAAGAAGTGCGTGCTGGATTTACACCTCCGAGAAGGAGCCCAGGCTTGGGTATCTGCCATCTGGAAGAGCTGTATGAAGTGACTCTGTTGCTCTCCCCCCTTTTTTTCCTTTTCCCTTCCTGTAGCTCTTTCTTTGTCAGCACATCTTTCATAAAAAAAAGAAAAAAACAAACCCCAGAAACAGAGCATTCCTGCATTGAGGCAGCTATGTGGGGTAGCCATGAAAGCAGCAGCAAATGCTGGGTAGTGTGGGGTTTAGATCAGGTCAGCAGCTCAAGGTCAGCCACTGTTTCTCTTTTAGGCAATTTCTGCAGGGTTCATCAAGTTTGCCATCAGGTCCATCAGGGTTCATCAGGTCAGTGCACAAAAGCACACAAGCTATTCCTGAGCCACCACCCCATTGGAATATCTTCTCTAAACTTCCAGTGAAAGCAGGCAGAGGAGACAGCACAGCTTCATACACACTGGAGGAAACCTGCTGGCCAGCGGGTATCAGATCCATCTGCAGTGTCCCCACCCCTGGCACCTGTGCTCAGGCTGGGATCAGCTGCCCGAGAGGGACAGAGGCTCCCGGGCTGGGAGGACCAGTCCTTTTGGTGGCTGTCCACAGGTAGATAAATGGAGAGAGTGAAGCAAATAAGCTGTAAATTTCCACAAAATGAGTATTTGTAGTTTCAGAGGGCAGAGGAAGACCCAAGCGGCTTAATCATTTGAGCTAACCGGGAGAACTGTCTTAGCTGGAAAAAGAAAACAGGGAAGAAAAAATCAGCCATTGAGTTATGACAGTTTTGTGGAAAATCACTATGACTTTTCTGGGCTGTTTTCATTTCAGAACTGACCTACTTTTTTAAATGCTAAAGAGGTGGGGGTGTTACCGAGCTACAGAAGAACGGAGCTATCCCAGGCTGAGCAGAATTTGGGGGAAATTTTTCTCGTTTAAGTCATAGAATCATAGAACTCAGACTGAGCTTGTTGGGAAACTGTAACTGGTGGATCTCAATTTGTCTTTAGGGATATGGGCAGAGGATCTTTCCTGGAGAGCAGAGCACGAACGGGCACTGACAAGGAGCCCTGCAGAGGGAGGCTGGGTGCTGCAGGAGCCACCCGACAGCTGGGTCCGGGCAGATGTCAGTCACTTAGAGACTGGTGACAACAGAGCCCACTAATTAGGGCACCAAATCACTAACCATAGGAAAGAGATTTATTCACTTTGTGACATGAAAGAAACCTGAAGGTTTGTGCTGTGCTGTTTATTTGGACACATTCACCTTTGTCTCTGATCAAAGACACAACGCTAAGAAAATGCTTTTCTAGAAACCCTCAAGCTATGACTGTTCCAGAAAACTTTGCCCAATTCAACAGTTGCTCCATAAATCTTTCCTAAGGATTTCAATCTTGGATGAGAGACTTGGCATTGTCGTTAATGTTTTTTACTGAAAACAAGAGAGGATGCTTTATTCCACCTCGTTGTTTTTGTACTATGAGAATATGGTCTGTGGAATGACAGGAGCTGTAGTTGAGCTATTCCTTAAGGGTTTCTACTGAACATACTCTAAATTATATAAGCTAAAAAAGTATTTCATTTGGAAAATTTATTGTTAAAATAATTTAAATTGCATTTGAATGATGAAACATGTAAAATATATATTTTACTTATTTTTTGCAAATATAGTAATCATGTTCATACAGAGACGAGAACTATTCTAAGCAATTTCAATGCTCTGGTGTTGAAGTAATTCAAATTCAAGCTGTAATATATATTTTTATAAAGTAATAGAATTTTAAACTATTCTTTACTCAAATAAAATTCTTTATAAAACTAATTTTTAAAAATATTTAAAGTCCTTCCTCTCATGATAAAAGCCACCTATCTTTTGACTAGATCAGTTAACAGAGCGGTGTGTTTTTGTGTAAGAAACAGCTGCTCTAGAGCATCCTAAGCTCATCCTTATTTTAGAAGGTGGTAGAAAAAATAAAACAGACCGCTTCATACTGTAAGTTTCCTTAAATAATCTATCTTATAATACAGTCTCCAAGAAAAAAAAGAAAACCAGGAAAACCTTATGTGCAAGAGGAACTGTGTAACTGAGATTTGCATGTTTTGGTTTGGTTTGGTTTTTTTTTTCTCCACGTATTACTGATGAAGAATGTGCTTTTAAGAAACTACAGGCTAATGCATGGGCACGGGAAAATGTCCTCCTGCAATAAACAAGAAGTCTCTCATTAGCAAACTGCTTGAGTGCTACTATAAGGCATTAGTGCAGCTGGCACAGTTCCTGAGAATAGAATTATTCATTGCCATGGTTACCCATGCTAGAAATATTGCCCTCTGCAACCATTGTAAACAAAGATCCTTTCACAACGGTGTAAAAATTAGAGCGCTTTAAGCAATTAAAAGGAATTATAAATCGTACAGAAGTTGAAGTTGTGCTTTGTAAGCACTGTAGTTTTTCTAACACCGGAGGGGTTTGAAAACCCTCTGCAGAGGTCCAATCCTCTCCCAGCCTAAATGTCTTGCAAAGCTCTCTCATCCACTGCCGTCAAGAGCAGGGTCAGAGCCTAATGAGAGCCAGAGCACCTTGGCAGTACACAAGCCCTTCCACAGGTGGTAGGTCCTCAGTGGAAGTACACTGTTAAAACCACACAGGAGGGTCTGGTAACAGCTGCAGCAGGGGAAGTTATCACATGTGTTGCTGATGGAGCTGTCCTGCTGAAGAGAGTCGTAGAACTAATTTGTGCCAGACCTTCAAGTCATAGGGGAGAACAGTCCCTGGAGCTAGGGCGAGCTTGGTTAGAAACAGCAGCCACACACTGGGCTCCTCTCCTGCACCCACACTTGGACAGCTGGAGAGGAAGATACTCCAACAAGTGACATTTGCACTGTGCAAATGCCCAACAAGGAGGTGGGCGCCCACCGCGCAGGCAGGCAGCAGGTGAGTGGGAGAAGCAGGACTAAAACACAGGTGTCCTTTGGTCCTGCAAGCGCCTTTTCCACTTAAGCACAGTTCCTTGGGGTGGACTCGGCTTCTCCAGATGCCCATGCCTTCTGTCTGGTCTAACAGTGCTGTAAAACCAGGGAGGCTGTGGCTCTGGCAGCCTGTAGAGGCTCTTATCCAGCTGGAGGTCCACAGTAGACTACAAAAACATCTTAAATAAATAATTTGCTCTTAACAGTTGAGAGGTTGCTGGGCTGGTGCCTCACCTTTCGTAAAGGAAACAATCTCTTTGTGGGAGTATCTCACCAGAAAAAGAAGGATGAGACGAGACTCGGAGAACAGCAGCAGCGTTCATGTGCACTGCCAGCAGCAGCAGCTTCACCGTACCCACTGTGAGGAGGTGCATGGAGCTCCTTCAGGCTATTACGCACCAGTTTGTGGCAGCACAAGCTGGTGCTGCTGCTTAGAAAGAAATCCCTCCACCCCTTCATCACGTCTGAGCCCCGAGCCACCATGCGCAGCTTGAGTGTCCCTTCTCTCCCTGTTGGAACAGCACATGGCCCTAAAAGTTCTCCAGGTTCACTGGACTGCAGGCAGGCATCCACACATGCCTGCTGTGGGGCAAAACACCGTGTGAGGCTGCGGAGGGACAGTCTCCCACCCCAGCACATTTCTCCAATATGACTCTGGCAGTGCTGTGACACTTCTTCTAGAAAACATCTCTCTTGTTCTGGCTGGGGAAGATGAGGCTTCAGGGGATCTTATCAATGTATATAAAATACCTAATGGGAGGACAGAGCCAGGCTTTTCTCAGTGGTGCCCAGCAACAGGACCATAGGCAATGGACACAAACTGAAACACAGGAGGCACCTTCCGAACATCAAGAACCTTTTTTTTTACTGTGAGGGTGACGAAGCACTGGAACGGGTTTCCCAGGTAGGTTTCCCTCCTCAAAAGGCATCTGGACATGGTCGAGGGCAACTGGTGGTAGGTCCAGCTCCCCTGCTCAAACAGGGCCACCTACAGCCAGTTGTCCTCCAGAGGTCCCTTCCCACATCAACCATTCTGTGATTCCATGGCTCTGTGAGGGACAGACCAAGGACACCTCAGAGAAGGGAACTCGCCAAGGCAGGGGCCACACTTAGGCAGATACGGACTGGGCTGAGGATGCCTCAGAACACTGTTCTGGGACCAAAACCAGTCACTGAAACAGAGCCCACAGCAAAACCTTGTTAGGAAGGGGAAGGGAAGGCGAAAGCCATGGCAGCACAGCCCAACCGGCTCTGCCCAGAGCAGGAGGAAAGCTGTGTCGAGACAGCATCATCCCCAGCCCTGGCTGCTGGCTGAAGTCTCGGAGATCCCTTTTGTCTCCAGACCAATATTCCTAAGCCAAATTGACTTTTTCCTTTGTAAATGCATGTGCCACATATGAGTAACAAGACCATTTCAAGCAACATTATGGCAATATAATACATTTCATCAGATGTTCTCTTTCTCTTACCTTTCTTTCTTTTTGAGACTGTCCAATAAAAAAGTTACCTAGACCTAAAATTTCTCCAGCCCTTACATCTCATAAGGTGTTATTTTTCTTTCTCTCTTTTAGTCAAGCATAATGCATGCGTAGAACTCATAGCTACAGGATATTACTGAAGCAAAGAACCTCTAAAGATACACTAAAAACGAATATTTACACAAGTGGGAATCATTTCCTTTATGGTAACAAGCCATACAAATAATCTTCATCAAAACAGAGACAAATCACTACCTGACATTTAAATGGTAGCTCTTCTGCCAAACAGATACTGCATAATTATCCACTGTAGTGTCTTTATGTGTCTTTATAAAGTATCTCTTCTGCTGGCAGCTGTGGGCAACAATAGACTGCTTGATCAGGTGGGTCACCAGTTCAATCAATATATCAGTTCCTACGTTGCCCTTTTCCAGAGCCCTGGCACCACATAGCTCTGCAAGGTTCATCAAATCCCAAGGACAGCTACCTTCTGGCTGCATGGTGGGAGCAATGAATAACTACTGCTGCCATCCCAAGTGGAGGACTGGAAGTGTGGGAGGCAGCAGAACATATCTGTATGACTGGTATAATTTCCTAGTGTGGTGTTTCTTCAATTAGTTTCAGAAAAGTAGAGTCTGTGGCCATCAGCAGGTCAAAGCTGCGCAGGACACCACAGAAAGGCCATCTGGAGGCAAGGGCATCTGTAGCCAGCCTTGAGGACAGATATATCAAGAGGCTCAAGAAGTTTTAGCCCCTACATCTCTCTTGCTTCTGCCCCTGACACAAGAAGGGTCCCCACTGTGGGGCTTCAATTGAGGGCAGACTATAACACCTGCCTCTCACTGTTCCGTGATGCTACCAATTCCTCTGGACACCCTTCCCCTCCAGCTCTTTAATCTCACATTCACAGAGCCCTGGGGCACCAGCATCATATCCAGGGAGAAGGGAAGCCAGCTCCATGGCCCCTCTTCAGCCAAATCCTCACCCTGGGTACTTACCACTGCCATCCCATGCAAAAAATAAGGGAAAGAGGGCTTATCCTTTCTTCTTCTCATTCAGGTTGCAGCCACATCTGCCCCTGGTGAATCTGGCGAGGATGAAGTGAATGACAGAGTGCTGCCATTGCACCATGCCCCTAACCACATCTCAAATCACTTGACAGATAGTGGGGTAAAATGTGAAGGATTTGGCCACATGAAACCTTTCCTGTAGAAGGATCACGATCCCCATTTAGAGGTGGAAAAAGCAGAGAGGTGGAGTTTTGTACTGAAGGTCACTGAGGACATGCGTGAAAGGATATCACAACCTGACTCCAATTCTCTGCCCTGTTCTCCCGCCGGTCTCCTCCTTCCTGAGTCATGTTCAACAGCCCCATAACAGCACTGGGAAGCCTCGAGAAGCCCTGTGGAAAAGCTCTAGGGAAGAAAGTGTAAGTTCAGTGATGCAGAACAAGACAAGGAAACAAGCAACCTGCAAACCTCAACAAAGTGGTTAAAGTTGTTCTCAGGCTGAGAATTGAGGTTGTTCAGTCTGGAGAAGAGAAGGTTCCAGGGAGACCTTCTAGCAGCCTTCCAGGACCAAAAAGGGGGCCTACAGGAAAGCTGGAGAGGGACTTTTTACAAGGGTGTGTAGTGATAGGACAAGGGACAATGGCTTTAAACTGAAAGAGGGAAGATTTGAATTATATCTAAGGAAGAAATTTTTTACATTGAGGGTGGTGAGGCACTGGAATAGGTTTCCCAGAGAAGTTGTGGCTGCCCCATCCCTGCAAGTGTTCAAGGCCAGGTTGGATGGGGCTTTGGGCAACGTGCTTTAGTGGAAGGTGTCCCTGTCCATGGCAGGGGATTGGAACTAGATGATCCTTAAGGTTCCTTCCAACTCAAACCATTCTATGATTCTATGAAAGTGGTCCTTACTTCTGTTCTGTAACTGAGACAGGGGCTGTCACTGGCATTAGCGATCCTCGCTGCATGGGGACACTTTTGCAGCGGGGAGGTCTGAAACAGCCACAGGAACTGCAGTTGGTAACCCTTTGAAGAAGCGCTGCATCTTGTGCTCCTGCACATTACCCAACTGGAGAAAAACAGATGTGACAAGATAATATTGAAATGAAATCCCGAGAGGTAAAGAGAAATCAGGGAGCTTGTTAAGAAGCCCACTGCCATCTGGAAGGCAGGGAGGCACATGTCCGTGAGAAAGTGGCATCTCTGGGGAGAGCCTGAGTGCTTGCAACTGGCACAGAGGGATGAAAGGATGGGGACTAGCCGATGGGCCTGCCCTGCCCTGGAAATCGGATCAGAGGGTGACGGGAGGGTTGGGTTTCATTTTCACAAGACTTCAGGGTATGTAGCAGAATCTAAAATAATCACCTCACCCTGATTGTTGTCCTTGGCAGGAACAGCAACTTTGTGGCCCAAAGGGTTTAACTGAAGATACAAGGGGGGAAGCGAGAGCACATTGGGCTCTTGATTTGCTAATAGAAGTCTTTTGTGCTGTTTATTGGTCCAGAGCCATCTCCTAGGTCTTAACCCTTTACTCCTTCGTTGCCATGAAAACACGCAGTTTTCCTTGACTATGCATTTTATTTTTCAGAGGTAAGAACAATTCTTTTTGAGCTTTCACTAAGCTCCCATCATTGGTGCTAAATCTGGGGCATGGAGAGGGAAGAGGAGACCTATGCCATGGTAACAGATGCCTTTGAATTAGTAACTGGTTTTCTAGTAACTGATACCTTCTGTAATTCAGCCCAGTGAACACCAGCTTCACACTGGCCTTCTCTTATGGAAACGAAGTACAAAAGGCTTTTGCTTCTGGTTAGTCATCTAAATCCTCCGATGAAGCCTATTCTAACAGAAGGGTAGTAAAAGGCTGTGCTATAAATAGTGCTGTGTGTTTGCCTTCGCTGAGGCAGAAATGTAAGGTCTCATAGCTCGGATTGAGGGTCCTGGTCGTTTGAGAGCCAGGGGCTGACATTTGCCTTTACGCTTGTGCTCTGATGTCTGTTTTGTTTTCCAATACAGTCATTTATTTTAAATCGGTCTGAATACACGTTACGCCTTGAGAGAGAATTAAGATCCAGCATAGACAAGTTAACTGTGTAATGTGGTCCAACTGTTTTCACATAAAACTTGCAGTTTTATGGGGTTTTCTATCAGACTCTAGGAAAAAAAAAATACAGGCAAATTCAACATCACATAGTGATGATAGACACAAATATTCTAAGACCCTGAGAAAGCAGCAATAGGCAGCTCTGTGAAGGATGCAAGCACCATTGCTGCAGTTGCTGCACATGAGCATTTCTCACTGATTTGAATGAAGCTGTTCAGACACAGCAGCTGCGTAATCAGACCCTAAATTTGGCATGATAATGACTGGATATGGTCTAATTGGAAGGATCAAAAGCTTAATTTGTTAACAGAGGAGAAAAAAAAGACACCTATAAGCAAAAGAGTAGCAGGACTGATTTCTTCAGTGTAAGTGGTGCATTTTTGTATGATTTATTATCTGTCAGTAAACAAAATCTACTAGTGCAGAACGTGAAGAATAGAAACTCAGAGAAAGACAGATGTAGATGTAATATATCTCTACCGTAAAGATAGATCAAGACTAGTTGAATTCTTATCTGTCTCTACTTTTTCTTAAGAAATACTCAGAATAATCCATTTGATTTTTGTTACCATCATTTTTCTGATCCTTTACATCATTTTAGTAAAACAGATGTTTTTTTCATGTCCACTTTAGATTGTGGCTAGTATCTTCACAGCCATAATCAAAAGCAAATTTTTCACTACTCGTATTTACTAAGACACATTTGCTTTTATTTATTTAAATATTTTTTATGTTGCAAAATTATGTTGTGCTTTCATCTTTACAGGTGAACAGGAACAGAACAGATTTCCTTTACATGACATACAGATTTAGCACAATTTCTGCCCTTAAAATACTCTTTGGTCATAGGATTTTTGTTTACTTCTCATTCCGCATGTCACCCTGCACGTTCCCAGCTCCATGCAAGGAGCTTAGCACCAGTTGTTTCCATGCTGCAGTAGCCTAGAGCTGAATATGTTCTTGAAGCACCTTAGTCACATAGGTGCCCTGGAGGCAACGGTCTCCCTGTGAAGGAGAGGACACTGCTGCCCCTAAGGCTTCTGCTGCCCTGGGTTTGGCTGCCTCAACCTCTCCCACCACCTCTGCAATACTGCCGCACTTCTACCCAGTCAACCTCTGCTCATTTGGGACCTTCACCCAGAGGATCTCTAGTCAAGTTTCCCCTCTGCCCAAGTGACCTATGAAATCCAAGTGACACCAACAGAGAAGGCTGATGAAGCTGGAGGAAGAGCCTATGTGTGACTCCCACTGTGACACATGGGAAGCAGACTCAGCCACGCGATGCTTTTGAGCCTGCCCAGTGCAGGTACTTAAGTGATAGTGAAACTTTATCATAAAACCTCAAACCACAAATTCTGAGCTACACCATGGCTAGGTGCAGCTCATTTTGTGGATCAGACTTTAAAATGTGGTACCTGCAGCCTTCTGTAAATCAGGTCACAACTGCCTGGAAAGGAATTGTGGAAGAGGGACTCAGACCTCGCTGGTCCCGACCAGCACTTTGTTGGAAGGCACAAGCCCTCCCTCACCTCTGCTGGCAACCCTTGGCTTTAGGTCATCTCACCTGGCATTCATGTGGGAGTGCTGCACAGAGCCACTTTGTGAAGGGTCTTTGCATACGGACACAGCATCAACACGGGTTACTTGTTAGTCTTCGGAGCGGCTGTGGCGAGTTGTACTTCAACAGACTCTTTGCATTCGTCTTGTTCTATTTAGAATAGTAGCTATGGGACTCCATCTATATCTTTTAAAAAACACTAATTTTTCTTAAGCTGGAAAAAATACACATGTTGATCAAGGACAAGTCTCCTTCATTAGTCAGAACAGGAGACCTCCTTTTCCCAAAGTCTAACTGAGTATCTGAGCCAAGTGCTCAGGGTCTTTGCAGAGCAAATGGAGTGATGATGCGTCACTAGAAATGAAGCAGGTTCCCAGTCCTCAGCTGCCACAGCAGCATCCATGGCTGCCAAAACAACCCTTTGCAGGACTTTTGAGCCTCCTTCCCATCCCCCTCAGGGCCCTGAGGAATGGTTTTAATTGGAAGCAGATGTGCAACGTGGTAGGTAGGAGCAGGCGTCTGTTCAATGTGAGCTCCTAGTAAATAACTCCTGTACGACCACTTTGAAAGGGAAAAATACCATGATTCAAGGGAAAGGATTTAAAATGAGACTAGTACTCACTCACAGTCATTTGACTGGTCCGGTAGTCCTGCCAATATTCCTTACCAGTTACTACAAGTCAAGAATATTCTCTTCTCTTTCTTCCTTGATAGATTTGTGAATTGGATGGAGCATTCATCTTCAATTAATGGGTCACAGAGAGATTTCCAGGTCATCACTCCCATTGCAAACACTTTTCCAGTAAGGTGGCCATGAAAGTCATAGAGATGTACTGTCAGGAATGACTGATCTTGGTTTTAATTGGGAAGAGACTTTCAGCTCAATATCAGAAACTCAGCCTTTTCATCTTGATCTCAAAAAGAATATTTGGGCTAAGTCCCCTGATTTCAGGAGATTTTTCAATTTTGTCTGTCAAAATGGATCCGCCAGCCTACTGTAGTCTGGTTTTGTGGAAGGTGTTAACAGCTGCATCACACAGATCCACGGTTATCAAGATTTCATGAGGCTGCTGTACTTTTGCCCCACACTTCATTGCAACCCCCTCGCCCCAAAAAATCCCAGTAGCTATACTTGGACATAAGCAAAGCAATCACTAGGCAATCTTCTGTGGCAGAGAGTAATTTAAACTATAACTCTTCTGCTTCCAGATGCATAGGATAAAAGACATGAAGGTGCAACAGGAGACATAGGCTGAGATGGCCTGAATGCAAAATTGCTTGTGCATTAAATCACTGGGAAAACATTTCTTCAGCCTCATGCCAGTTATTGGAAACAGGAGTTCCACTTTTGTGAACATAGGATCAATTTACACTGTGTCACCATGTCCTGCATAATGAGCATTTTATACCTTTTGCTTTGTTGTTCCTTGAAAACTTTTGAGCAGATTTTATTTTGGTTCTTATTCTGGCTGGGTCAGTATTTTCCATGGACAAGTAGTAACATCAGAGAACCCTTAGCAAGGCAGTGATACTTAGCTAAGTGAAGTAAATAAATTTAAGGATTAAAACTAGACTAATGCAAATGGTTTATGCATCTTCTAAATCCAAGAAATTAAAAAAAAGTTCCAAAACAGAAGTTCTAATAAATGCCACTTCATAGTCAAGCCCCAGTTTTAAAGGTGGGAAATGTAGCTTACAGCAGACTGCATTTTCTAGCTGTCACACCAAAACTGCAACTCCAAAGTCAATTTGTGCCAAGAGCACCAGCTTCCCTGCTGGCTTCCCAGCCAGGAGAACCAGGAAACAAAGCTGATTTGAAAAACAGAATGAAACTCAGTCCATTTCCATTGTCTAAGTGGTTTAAAGGGAAGAAGAAGGAAAAAAAAAAAACCAAAACCAAACACGTCGAGGAAACAGAAGACCAGAAGACCAAAACTCTCTCATTTAAGAAAGCCCTCCCCTAAGTAATGAATTTCATCTAGTTATTCTATGGTGTTATTAGTAAAACTGCTAAAGGCATTTCTGCATAAAAATGAAAGTGTACACATGCCCAAATATTCTCTTTTATGCTATTTCAGGGACATAATTCCCTAATGTCTTGCTTTCAAAAGCCTAGTATTTTCCAGCGCACCGAATAGATTGGCTCCATCTCTAGCTCGAACATCAAAAAGTAACCTTCAGGTTCATCAATGAAAAGTGACAACTGATTTTATTAACTGTATTCATTATAACACATAATATGACAGTGGGAATATTTTTCACTGTAAATTTTTTTGAATGGAAGAAAAGTGCAGTTAGTCTGAGTTCCTTACATTCATTAGAAGCAAGACTATCGAAACCATCAACATTTACAATGACACATAAGCAAACACCAGAATCAGTGCCAATAAATACACAGAGTACCAAAATAAATATTTACAGAATTAAAAATATACTTAACACTGATTAGTATACCCTCGTGAACTGCCAGGGAAGAAAGACGTCTATTGCTATCAGTTAGGCTGTAAATACATTAAGAATACAGTGATTCGAGGAGACACATACTCATCGAAGTTTGTAGAGGTGGAAAGGAGCAGAGTGTGTCTAACAGTCTGTTATAAAAACACCTCGTGGAGTGTCGTGAGCTTTCACTAAGATAAAGTTGGTGCACACAGACTCACCAGATTATTAGCAAACGGTTTAGATAAGAAGAGGGGGGAGTTCTGGCTTTACTCACTCATTATCTTGATTAGGTCACATGCTACCTTACTGGAGGTGGCTGACAAAAAATACGAGGGGAAATTGTAATTAACAGTGATCTGTCAGCTATAACACATCTTCTAGAAACAGATGAAGTGACTTCTAACAGGACACATCTGTCCCTTTCAGCACGTAGGAAACCCCAAGAGCATCAGTTTGTCAGACGCAGCGTGGAACAGTCCCTGCTGCATCTTCCTTAGGCATACCACAGTATCTAAGGAGAGCTGGGCTGTAAGAAAAGACTGAAGCCATGCTGGGTTTTCTGGATGTACTGAATCGATATTTTCCACCAACCACATTCATTTCTCATCCCCCATTTCAACAGGGTGAAGCCTCAACACTAGAGTTTTTCTGAGACAGACTGCTGACAAACCTAGCAAGGAAAATTCAGACGGGGCCAAATTATGGGATCTTCACTCGATCTTAGTAACAATCAACACTGCTAGTAGATTCACTGATTTTAGAGGGAATACTGGTGGACTGAGATATTGTCCAGCTGTTGCAATCTGTCCCACGGCAGAGGATTTACCTCAATTTTACGCAAAGGCAACAGCTTTAGTCTTGCTCCCTCTTTGGAAAAGCAGGTTAACATTGCTTTTATCAAGCCACATGCTGCAGAGAGTTGCCTGCGCTCTTACCTAGGACTCGGTGGTGCCACTGCACAGTGTGTCTTACGCTCCCTCCCCACTTGCCCTTGGGTTGCCGGGGTAGTGCAGCCAGTGCTCACCATCCCGCCAAGGGCTTAGGTCTTCCCATACCCCTGGCAAAACGAAGATGGAAGAGCAGCAAGATGCCATGGCTCAGTGCTACAGGGGATTTGTGGAAGTCTCTGTGCTAAAACTGCCTTCAGAAATGAAGGCACTGGGCACTGCTGAGGTGTTGATGAGAGTGGTCACACTGCAGTCCACTGGCAGGAGCACTGGCTTCAGCACACCCAGACTCACAGTTCTAACTCAGTGTAACACAGCAATCCCAGCATCAAAGCAAGAAGAAAAGGAGCCAGATTTTATAGGCATATGTTTAACTCTTTCCACAAGGACCAGAGGTCCAGCCCTTGCTTTCATCCCATCTCCCAGACACCTTAGGCAACCCTCCCACCCCAGTACAGTACCACCCCCCTGGCTCTCCCTGCTGCTGCCCAGGCTGGCAGGCACCTCCACACAGGGACACCCCACACCTCTCTGCTGGGACCACACAGCAGTCAGACAGCACATCCTCCCACTGACAGCACCTTGCTCCCCCTGTCCACGGGGTGCAGGTGAGTTGGGGCAGACCTGCTCCTTTGCTGCCATTAACTAAGAAACATCACCAGCTGCATAGCTTTTGCATTTTAAGGTCAGGCTTAATTCAAAGCAGATGCAGCCAATTTTCTTTTACGAGCACATTATGTTGAAAGCTTCCAATGCATCTGCATAAAAAGCTCTTGGAAACAACCTGATACTGAAATAGCAACTGTTTTGATGCAACATCATCCAAAATAATAAAAATCTGTTAAAGATCTTACCATTCAGTCCCTACATACCAGTCTCCCTAAAGACAGATTTAAAACATGGCTGTGTAATAATTAAAGGGAGGCATCATCAGTTACCATATCAAAAAACATGAACAACGACGTAAAAAGCAGAGGTTTTAGGGCTCTGGAAAGGATATGGTCCTCTTTTTGCCATCACAAGTTAAATTAAGGAAAGCAGTGATTGTGTTAGCTGTAATTTAAACATGATGAGCACTGGAGTTATGTGCAGGAGTGGCTGCTTCTTACGATGGAAAAACAATGGAAAGACACGTTTTGCATTCAGATCAGTGAAAATACTCCTATAGTAATACAAAAGACTGCACAATCACCTGAATAATGTTCACCTTTAAAAAAAAGGAAGACTTATTTAAGAAACACTTCCTGTTTCCTTAAGATTAAGAGATTAAGGACCTTCCAGTTCTTACTGGAGCCAGTGGAAGCTTTGCCACAGCAGAACTGGACCTTGGAAAGAGATTGTCATGTTGGCAAATGCCAGTTTTCTAACTTTGTGGTCACAGCTGGATTAGCTTCTATTGCAGAGCATTGCTTGGATGTGATGTTAAAGTAGGCAAAGCAATCTTCTTCTTTTCCATTGCCACAAGAAGCCTTTCAGTCTAGCTATTTCAACTCCTTGCCCTGTGAAGTACATAACTTTTTCCTCTTTCCACTAAAACTTTGGTTCTATTTATTAAAATTTGTTCAGAAACAAAAAAAGCAATTCTTACCACAGATAAAGAAAATGTGGGCACAGTTTCTGTAACAGCTTCTGGGCTTTCCTACAAAAGTGACGTGCTTCCCTGCTAGATTTGTTAAAATGTCCATATCAGGAAAGTGGAGGGATATATTCCACCCTATGCAAAATACCACTCAACATCCTCACCCACATGTATGAGATCACACAGCAGAGATCTCCATTTGAAATATCTTTGCTGATTGTCCTGAAGGTGAATTCATTTTTTTAAGAATTAAGAGTAAAGACCTCCTGAAGAACACACTGACAGCCACTCCTCTTTTCGAGTGCTGGAAGGCTTGATCAAAAATCTGTTTCCCAAGCAACTGCAGTATGGCTGAGAGGGAACAAGAGACACAGGAAAAAAAAAAGGGAGGGGGGGTCCCAGGCAATAGGACTCACTGTTTTGGATGAAGAAGCCCTCTAAGGCAAGAAGAGGTTTAACAACCTGCTTTTGCAGGAATAAAGGCCCCCAGGAAGTGGCTCGAGTGGTTATAGCTCTTACTCCTTCGCATATGACATGTTCTTTCATTTCTCTCTATATAAAACAGACCCAGGAAACACCAAATCAATGCTGACCAGTCCTGGCTGAGATGCTCACAGGAAGACAAGATGGGAGCTAAAGATGAGCTAAAAAATTCCTGGGAGTCAAGTCAAAAATAAACTATCCCCTGAACACAAATAGCAAGACAGATTCAGATACCTCCTGCTTGCAGTAAACAGCACATGACAAGGGGAATCCCATCATCCCATTCCTCTCATCCCTCAATGGAAGGGAGGGATGACGTTCAGCGGGAACCAGTCCCAGGCCACTGAAGACAACTGACCGTGTATTCTCGGCATTGATTCTCAGAAGAGTCAGTTGTTGTGCAATTCTGCTCCGACACGTGGGGTTATGTCATCATAACAAAAACATGAACAAAGCAAAAGCAAAAAAAAAAAAAAAAAAAAAACCAAAAAAAACCCAAACCCAAACCAGAAAAAAATAAAAGGAAAAGCTGAAATAGAAAAACCAAAACAAACCCTGCAGAAGCTGTCACGTGTCAACTCTGCCAAGACTCATTTCTGCAGTATCTTTGAGGGTGTCAATTTGTTTTTCCAAGACAGAAGCCTCGGCCTTTCATATCAATAACTATGAAAATACATTTTCAGGCCACCTTGCTTAGTGTCCCCCATTGTGGCTGTTAGATAAACGTCTGCCTTGTAAGTGGCTATTGTTACTGTGAACTGTCCCTTTCATACCATTATCTTGCTGAAAAGCCTTTTCTGAAAGTAGTCCATTAGAGCAGGGGAAAAAAAAACCTCCAAGCATGGCTATGTAGCAGAATCAATGGCTCCCTTTGATCTGCAAGCTCAGTCAGTACTACAAATTTAAGAAATAACAAGGTTTTGCTCAGCTAAGCAAAGCCTGTTAATTTGGCTCATCTGCATTTATAGCATCTTACTGAAATTGCCATCTGTATCAGACGTTTTGAAGACTTTGGTGCAATATTCGCTTAGCTTAGATAAATAATTTAGGAAGATTCATTAAAAAATAATCACTGAATTAATCTTCATAGTGTACATCTATGCACGTAATTTTTTTAATTCAGTCCTCTACTACCCTGAATGGCAGCGAGGCTATTCACAGTGGATGAAGAAAATGCTGGTGATTGATGGAATAAGACTGAACATAGATCTTTCTTATTCTAGTCAAGGAATTTCTTCTGAAATCTACTACGTGTGTTTGAGTCCTATTACTGGCAAAAGCAAAATGCACACGCACTACAGGGAAAATAAGACCCTTTATGTCTGTTGCAGGCCACACATATAGTACAGGAAACTTAACTCCTATCATGACAAAAGAAGTCCACGAAAACACCATTTCATGCTACCGAAAGGAAATCTTTTGTGCTGATACATAGGACAGGAATGTATACCACTGAAATCACTGTAGATAGCTATAAAACACTATGCAATATATAGAAATATCCTAAGAACATACAAAATTTATCAGTAGTGACCTGAAAGTGCAAAGAGTACATGTAACTAAATGCCAAGTCCTGATCTATAAAATCCTTTATGAATGACATACAAGCCAATAATTACAAAGCATTATTCAGATCACAAAATAACAAATAAAACCACCAAAGAAAATTATTCTTTAAGAAAATCAAAATGACAACAGCATTGGGAATGTTATCTTTGGGACTCAGACACCTTTTCTACCTTGATACCTACCAAAGCCAAGGAAAACATATGCTTGAACAGGGTAACATAAATAAGAATGCAAACCACCACAGAATGCCTTAGGACTATTACCTCTTTGTGTCTAAGCCCTTAAATCTGGCAAGCCATTAACTGTTTGTTCTTAGGCATCTCACAGTATTTTACAGGGATATTTCAGGAATTAAATATAGCTCTAAAGAAAGCCTTTGAACCTCCTTCCAATGATTGTTTTAGGCATTGTGTGGAATTATACATATATATTTCTACAAAAATCGAAAGCCCTAGTAAATATTACATTTTCTATTACCTTTCAAACCAAAAAACATAGATGGCTTAAAGACGAAAATGAGTTTTATAAATACAAAGTTAATTTGAGCATTAAATTGTATTTTTACTCTCACACAACCATTACCCTGAATCCACGTCAGTATGTCCCAATGATTCAAAACACTGACGCCCTACTACAAGCTACTTCCCCATTTTCCTTTTAAGGATATGATTGTCCTTAAAATATGTACATAGCAAGCAGCCAAACGGACCCCCAAGGGATTTGTGAAAACGTACTTACACTGGGTACGCGACAGAAAGCTTGAGAAAGCGACCAGGGAGCACCTGTCCTGGTGTTCCCACCTCGCGCTTGGCTCCCAGCCCAGGGCTCCCCACTCCGCACTGGGGGCCAGCACTGAGGAGGAAGCTGCTCGCCAGCATGCAGAGGACGGAGGAAAAACGGGGCAGAAAACAAAGGAGAGAGAGAAAAATGAAGGGAAGCCAAAGCATTTTAATGATGATTGGTGTTAGTCTCTACGTGAGAGGGAGCTAGTCTAGTGTCACTCTATTGGTTTCTCGATACAGACATGCCACAATGCAAACAAAACGCGCATGATGAATAATTTGCCGCACATGAGTCCTGTAGAGATGGCAGCTGGTATCTTCCAGTGCTTTTATAAAGATGCACCACTCCTACTACCTGTACTCAGCGCTTCCAGTTTTTATGGTACTACCCCAAGCTCACCACATCCTCCCTCCCTCTCAACTTCCAGTACCCTACAAAACCCCTCTGCATCATTTGTCCTGAAAACAAAATGGGGAATTATGATTTTTCTGCAGAGCTGTCATGCAAGGAAAGATGCGTCCCTTACAGTCAAACGAAAACAAAAGAACAGAAAAAAGAATGTTAGGTTTAGGGCTGAGGACCAGGATAATATTCCATGTTCTGTACATTCATCCTTTTGAGGGCATTTCAGCTTGAACTTTCTACAGCGCACGAGCAGAGTCAGGCCAAATGCAAATCCCTTTCCCAGGCAAAGGAAATCACCGCCAGCGTGTTCGGAGACAGACCTACAGCACACCCCCTCCGCCCGCGCGTGGGAGCGTGCACGCGCGGCTGCGGTCACGCGCGCGAATGTGCGCGGGTGTGCGCCCTCTCCCAGGCGCACGGACCCTGGGAGGAGGTGCGTGCTGACGACACATGCATATGTACAACACGTCTGTGGGAGGAGGCATGTAGAAAACCACACACATATGCATTAGAAAGAAAACATATAAAATAATCGTCTTTGAAGTGTATTAAGGTTCTTACTCAAACCATGAAAACAGGGACTGATTAGGAAAACTAACACTTTCTCCATCTTCACTGGGGCGTTGCAGTTCGGTATTAAATCTTGCAGTAATTTCAGAGCTAGGTGCCAATTTTACCCTGTGACTATAAGGTCATTTCCCCAGTGAACCACACGCACATATATATATACACGATTCTTATTACGGTATTTCCTGGCTTTTTATGGTTTATGTATAATCTTAATATCCTTCAAATGTATATTCTGTATATTTATTTTCCTTTTTTTCTTTCAATTTAAGAGACAATAAAAACAACTGCTATGGAAGATCAGACCCATTAGCTTCAATGATGTGAATTTAGGATTCTCTGCATAATATAGACATGTATATTTTTAAAATGTATATTATTTTTCAGATACACTGGAGCATATATTTTATATTAACTGTGGTCTGATGATTAAATACTTATATCAAAATATTTTGTAAATACATAACATTTACTTTTAGACTTCAGAGATTTTTGGAGCTTTTTCAGTGTATCATAAAAATATGTCCTCAGGCACATTAAAACCCTATTAAATTTCTCTGAAATGTTGTCAATGCCCATGTGCAGTAGCCACTATTCAAAAATGTGCTGGCCATTAATACATTTCTCATAAGATCCAAGCTCATCAGACCATTTTATGTACCATTAGCTTACCATATTTCTTTTTCTCTCTTAAAGTAAAATTATTCTGACATTATTAAGAATTAAAATAAAAAGCAACGAGAACCCAAACTTTCTTTAAATAGTCAAAAACTAATTTTATATATTTTAAAAAATAATAATTAAAAAACACATTTCTTTCCTGGGTTCCTTCTCTGTAAGGTTTAAGCCCAGAGTAACTTTGTCTAAACCCCTGAAAATAGAGGTTTGCAGTGGCAATGCATGTCAGAACCTCAGCTCTGACCCACGGAATGTGCCACTGGAATAAAATCAGCACTTCAGACTTACTTATCTGGGGATGCACGAGCCCATAGAAAACAGAGTTTTTCTCTAATTTAAGGTACTTACACAAAGTTCTATCATTTTAGAACTGTAAAATTATCTACCTATAAAAACTAACTCTTGCTTAAACTCTAGATAATACAGATGGGTGATTTTTTTTTTTTTAATAAAAAATCTGTAGCATTGAGTAAATCTGCCAAAATATGTCTATATTTACACATGATGAGCAAGTTATTGTATAAATGTGAACAGTGTGTTTATATTGGCATTTAGTAAAATGTTTCCCTGAACCTGATTGAATGCGTTATCGGACAAGTATTGATGTAAACAACTGAACCTACGTCAGGTGTCTCTGTTACCCATTTACATCAGACCAGATCAAAACCAACCAGACAGACAGACAGACAGACAAAAATATGTTTTCCTGTTAGACAAGTCCACCTAACTCCTTTAGTTAGCTACTGCACAAAAGTCAATCAAGTCTGCTGCTGAGCAGCGCTCTCGTTCCTACAGCAGGTAAAATACCTGTTAGGTTGGCTGTTTTTCGCTTGGCATTTTTTCCAACATCTGTAGAGCAAACACCATTTTTGGAGCCAGGCACCCACCCCCACTCCTCCCCCAGAAACAATTAAAAGATAAATGTATTGGAGAACCTCTCGTGTCGCTCCTTTTGGAACTGTTCCCTTGAAGAACTCATGGCACTGCTTTGCATGAGGAAAGATGCTCATTTAGGTTCATAATCCAAGTCCTGCTTCCAAAAAGGCATGTAAAAATGAACCTCCCCAGTGTTTAGTGCTGCAGAAAAAAGATACAAATGTAAAAAAAAGTGCTTGAAAAGAAGTCGACTTTTTATAATTCAGCCATACAGTCTAGTAAGAAGGGATTCAGAAGTGCAGGCCCATGGAGTACAGTGAAGTAAGCCTTTTAGGTGCCTTTCTTCAGGTGATGCAAAACTAATTCATTACCTACGGTCTCCTACGCAGACTTTCACACACCGACCTTGCTGTCCGTCTTTGTCTCCACCTCTTATTCAACTACTTTTTGGCACTGTCCTGGTGCATGGCAGCTTTCACCGTTGTCCCTGCTAAGCCCCTGTTACTGACCCTGCGTACCAGTACTTTAGAGACAGGGATTTTTGTTCTGTGCATCTCGCTTTTGGCCAGGTGATGGTGTGCAACATGATGGCTGTTACTGGCGTCTGCTCCGTGGCTGGCAGGATGCGACGAAAGGTGTTTAATGCTGATGGGTATCTTGGAGTCCTTCACTGTGCTTGAGGGTGTTTTCAGTGAGCACGTGGTTGTTATCGGAGACACGGGCTTGGAGCGTGACACGCAGGTGACCTCTTCATCCGTAGGCCCCGCTGGTGGGTTCTCATCTGGCTCGGCATAGAGGTCGTACAGAGCATCCCCGCTGTAGCTGTCCCTGGGAATGGTCTCCTTCTGGATGCTTGTGGAACCATCTTCCTCAGGACCAGGGGTGGTGGAATCCCAGTAGCCCTCGTCGCTGTTCGGGATGCCTTCGTGTGGCTCCTTCTCCCTGCTCTTCTGCTCCTCTTTGTGGTTGAGGTGAATGGGGATCTGGTGGAGGCCACCACGTTTCACCGCCACCCTGTTCTGGGCCCCCTCTGTACCTTGGCTCTCCTTCAGCCCCTCGGGCTTCTTCGTCCCTCCTCCACCTCCTCCTCCTTCTGTCTGGGTCTCCTCTGTCTGTGACAGCATATCCCAGAACTCCTGCAGGTAGGTGTCATCCACCTGGTCTGGGCTGGCCATCTCCTCCCCTCCTCCCTGGTAGGCCACCATGGTGGGGTGCTTCTTGGAGGCACCCAGCTTGCTGGCTCCGGGGGTGCTCTTCTCGCAGCCGCCACTCCCGCTGCCCACATCCTCCTCATGGTCCGCAATAATATCTCCGCAGCCTGTAAGAGAGTCAAAGCTTTTCAGTGAAGTCACGTCAGCAAACATCAAACAAATACGATCAATCGATTGCTCTGAGGGTGGATCAATAGAGGAAGGGTCAGGGGCGGCTGCCGTCTCTTGACCGCTATCACAGTGAGGTTCAACAGGGGGGATAGTCGTTATTGGAATGTCACCTGTTATGGCCGCATCCTTCGCAGTCCCAACCTCTCCAGCGCCCGGCTCCGGTCGCTCGCGGCTGAGCTCCTCGGGTCGCCTTCCAGCAGCAGCAGGGTCCTCCCCGGGCTGGGGGCTGCTGCCCTGCGACTCCCCACCTCCCGCTTCGGCCTCCTCGGCCGAGGAGTGCGCCTGGCCGCTGCGCTTCTCCCGCGGCGACTCCGGCCCGATGTCTCCGGCGCCGGTCGGAGTTTCAGACAAAGGTTTCGGCGCCTCCTCTTTGATGCACTCCAGGCTGGCAGTCAAAGACCCCGGCATAATAAGACCGGCCTGGATCTCCGAGGTTTCCCCCCTCTCCTCCTTGCCGTTTTTGTCCTTCTTATGCCATCGCATGCTGCTGAAGATCCCTTTCAGCCCCTTCTTTTGTCTGCCGCCAGCCCGCTGATCCGCGCTCTCTGCCTTGCCGTTCTCCGGCCTGCCGTTCTTCCTCAGCAGGGAGAAGAAGCTGTGCGACTTGGCCACCGAGCCGCCGGCGGAGACGCCGAGGCTGCCGGCCGGCCGGCCCTGCGCCTCCTTGCTCTGCGGGTCGCCGCCGCCCGGTTCCTCCTTCTTGCTGCTCTCCAGCACGGCGTCGGCCAAGCCGTCGTGCGTCCGGCTCCGCACCATCCCGGCTTTGCTGGCGCCCTTCCCTTCCCCGCCTTTGCTCCTCACCCCGAAGATGCTCGGCATGGTGCCCCCGGATTTCCTCCTCTTGAACAGTTTGAAGGCGGTTTTGTTAATCTTCCCCGACGGCTGCTCGGCGGCCGGAGGCTCGGCACAGTCGCAGTGCGAGTCCATGTCTGCCGCTGCCGCCGCCGCCGCCGCCACCGCCGCCGCCGCCGCCGCCGCGGCCTCCCCTCCGCCGCCGCCTCGGTGCCCGGTGCGATCCCTCACTGACAGCCCCGCCGCCGCCGCCGCCGCTGCCGCCCGCCCGTCTCCATGGCAACCCGGAGGGGGGGATAAGCCGCTTTTCCTCCGCCGCAGGCCTGCGCCAGGACCGCCGTCGCCCACTCTGAATCAACCTGAGCCGCCGCAGCTCCGCCGGCAGCGCCCCTTCCTCCACCCCTCCCCAAAAGCCCTTACATAACTTAACCCCTTTCCTCCTGCGGCCGCGCCCCCACGCCCCGCGCCGCACGCGCCTGGGCGCGCTGACGGCCGCACGGAGCCGAGGGGGAGGCGGGGGGGCGGGGGGGAACCCGGCGTGGGGGGCGAGGGCGACGCCGTCCCGACCCGACCCCCGCCGAGCGTCCCCGCGGGGTCCGGTGGTGGTGGCAGCGAGCGAGCCCGCCCTCCCCGCCGGGCCGCGACCCAGCCCAGAGCCCGATGGGCGCCTCACGCCGCCGCGTCTTGCCCTCTCGCACCCGAACCCGGGCCCTCGGGTGCCCTGGGAGGGCGTCGCGGCTCCGCGCACCGGCACCCCGGCGGGCAGAGCTCGGCTTTTGTTTACAAGAGGGTTTCGCGTCGCTTCTGCGTGCCCCCGGCACTGTCACACGGCGCTTTAGATCGCGGGCGCGGCGTGGCTGAACCCGTGCGATGCGAAGTGCGGCGAATCACCGGCAGCGCCGGGAGAAAGCGGGGCGCGGTGTCGGGGAGGGGGACACACACATACAGTCTGCAGGTGACACTGCACCGCTCGGCGGGCACGGACGGGTGGAAACGTGGGACGCCCAGACCGAACCCGGGAGGTCCATACCCCCGGCGGCAGAGGCAAAGGATGCCAAACTCGCCCCCCCCTTATTTCCCCCTCTCCCACCTCACCAGGACGACTCGCACCGTCCTCGTGTTCCTGTGTCTCCCCAGTGCCCGCGGCCACATGTCCCCACTGCCGACGACCAGTGGCACAAGCTGGGGCACAACACAGCCCTCACTTTTCTCGCCTCCCCTGCCGTGGAGGGGGAGCACGGCAGCAGCCCCCACATAAGCCTTTTCCCAGACCCTGCATCCGCTGCACGTAGTCATGGCGCCCAAATCATGCCCATGGTATGCAGCCACCAGGGATGATGGCCAGCAGCACAGCCACGTCGGGCACAAACCCCCTCACTGGCTGAAAATCTATCCCAGATGTAAAGTAAATTAGAATAGAACAGAAGAGAATAGAACAGAACAGAGCAGTTCCGTTGGAAGGGACCCACAACAGTCATCTAGTCCAACTGCCCGACCACTTCAGGGCTGACCAGAAGTTACAGCATATTATTAAGGGCATTGTCCAAATGCCTTTTAAATACTGACAGGCACCTCTCTAGGAAGCCTGTTCCATTGTTTGACCATCCTCTTGGTAAAGAAATCGTAGAATCATAGAATGGTTTGGGTTGGAAGGGACCTTAAAGATCACCTAGTTCCAAACCCCCTGCCAGGGGCAGGGACACCCTCCACTACAACAGGTTGCTCAAAGCCTCATCCAACCTGGCCTTGAACACTTCCAGGGATGGGGCAAGGACAACTCCTCTGGGCAACCTGTTCCGGTGTTCACTATCCTCACTGTAAAAAATTGCTTCCTTCTATCTAATCTAAATCTCCCCTCTTTCCGTTTAAATCCATTGCCCTTTGTCCTATCACTACATGCCCTTGTAAAAAGCCCCTCTCCAGCTTTCTTGCAGGCCCTTTCAGGTACTGGAAAGCTGCTATAAGATCATGATTAAATGGTTCCTCATGTCCAGCCTAAACCTCCCCTGGTGCAGCTTTGTACCATTCCAATGTGTCCTGTCACTGGATACCAGGGAGAAGAGCTCAGCACCTCCCTCTCCACTTCCCCTCCTCAGGAAGCTGTAGAGGGCAAAGAGGTTGCCCCTCAGCCTCCTTTTTCTCCCAAATAGACAAACCTGGCCAGATTAACCTGCCCTGAGCTCCAAACTCGCCGAACAACACCTCTACCCTGGCTCTCTTGAGGCCGGGTTATTTCAGCCTGGGGCAGTGCTCTGCACCGTGGCTGCAGAGCAGACCTGCTTTCAGCCAGAGCTGTAATAATGCGTGTGCCCTGACAGCCCCACTCTGCTGTACAGCATTAGTCTGGGCTCCTCAAAACATAAACGCTTGTCTGGTTTTTAGCTCTAAATGCAAGCGAGAACCGCTAAAGAGAAGTTGTATGTGGGCCCTCTGGCTTGGGGCTAGGTTCTGCTCCCTTTGAAGTCAGTAAAAGGTTTTGCCATTGACTTCGCTGGTTGGAAGAATTAGTTGTGGAGGGTTTTTCTTCACATCATCAGACATTCATTGCGCTCTCCCACGAGAGCAGGTTGAATTATCTGTTGTGAATAATTTATCCAGTGAATTTAGTCCTTTTTCTGTTCATGTATAAAAAGCGCCATTTGCATTCAGAATTACAAGCGTTCAATAAAAGCAATATGAGCACATCATTCAACTTACAGGTCTCTCCTGCTTTCTGCAAGAGGCAAAGGAAAGGACAGGCGAGACAGAAGCCAAGATTTTGGCTGGAGGAGGAGTGAGTTACATTTTACAGAGTGCACTTCATAAACATGCTCAGCACCCACAGAGACAGGAGGTCAGACCAGAATCTCGACCCATAGGCATAAGTTGCTCACCTTGACTGTGCCTCCATTGATTATGCCATGTCAGGAGTTCCCCCATCACTTGGTAATATTTCTGCTCTTTAAACAGATGAAGGAAAGTTGATAGAAAAGAGAAAATACCACATGCTCTTGTGTAAATGCAAACACACAGAGCCAGCTCTGCTTACAAGCATTGAGTCCAAAGGAAGGAGATTCATAGATACGAAAGGCAGAGGACAGATGACTTAATATTTCACAGTTGTATGGAACAGACAAGTTTTTGTACCCTCTTTCTTTTTGTGTGAATATCTGCAGCCATGATGGAAAGGGTAGACTTTCAGCTGCTTTTTCAGTCGACTTAAAATCCAAGTGTTAATGGAGGAAAGTGACTTGAGGTCAACCTGAAATTACTACTTTAGAAATGTTTTGACAAATTAATTTTTTTTCCCTACACATTTGGTTTCAATCCTTTTTGCACATTTAAAAATATGATTTAAATAACCTTGAAGTACCTCTGGAAATGGATAGTAGTTCTAAAATGAAATATTAAATAATCAAATTTTGAAAATGACAAATGAAACGTTCCAATTTTTTCTTTTCTTTTTTATTTTGTTTTAACCCGAAGACATCTATGGATTCATCATGAACTCATGACATGCTTTGGTCAACCTGCTCTTGCAGGGCTCAACAGGAAAAGCTTTAAAACGAAACGTTCACCAATTTCTAACTGAAGAAGGATAATGCTGGAAGGTGGTTCAATTAATGCAAAGTAGCTCTTACATCTGGGGATGTTTGGACACCGAGGTGCTGTACCGTCAAGGAGGTTGGGAGAAAATGGTCTCTGTCACATCTGTTGTGCTCATGTCCTCACGTACAATCGGAGCTTCACACAGAGAGCTGAGTGACGTTTCCTTGCCCTTTTGGTTCCCCCTGCTTTTGGCTGGGATTTCCCCTGGAAGCAAATAGCATGGTGGTGTTTTTGCAAAACTGTGAAGGGATACAGGGTCAGCTGTGTGAATGGCTTTCCAAGGTAAGCGAGGGTGGTTTCTGAAACAGGATGGTGAGCAGCTGAATGAAATGAAGCCAGAGACATTTTCTTCTATGTGGTCCTTTATATTATTTCTGGTTTTACATTCTAGGAAGCTTGCGCAAAGCCTATGTAAGCAATACCTACTGCTTACTGTTTTTCTCAGAGGTTTAAAACTCAGTTCCCTGCGTTGTGCTAGGGATCTCTTTATGGCTTCCCTTCATCTCTGTAGGTCTGAAATGGAAGCCTGCTTCTGACAGTGAAAAATGTCATAACTCTGTCTTCCTGGCAAGAGGGAAGAAAGACTGGCAGACACCTTGCAAAGTGAAAACAAATTAGGAGCTGTGATTTAAAAGCCCAGAGAGACTCCACCGCCAGCTGGGAGCTCCCAATGACCTGCAAGACAGCTGAGCAGCTGTGGTGAGAGAGCTGTTTCTATCGCATTCCCCTCCTACCTGGCTCAGCCCGAGGGGCATCTGATAATGTGGAAGAGATCCCATGCTGGGCTGCATGGCACAACCACACCAGTGGGTGTATTCTAGCTGAAGGGGATATTGAAAAGGGTCTATGGAAGAAATGTTTCTGAAGGTGGATTTTTTATATCTTTAGAACCAACATGAATGAAGAAAACCAGACAGGAAACACTATATAACAAAATTATTCAGAAAAAGTCAATTAAAAAACATGTGGCAGTTATAGGTATACAATCTTTTATAGAAATTAAGGACTTTGAGGTGAAGGCCATCCTCTCCTTGTTTCCTGGACATAAACCCTACAGCCTTTTTGGGCTGCTTGCTGAAGGTTACTGTCACAGACTGCTGGTCCTGCTCCCAGCCTTGGCTCCACCACTGACTTATGCTGCAATCTTCAGGAAGCTGCTGCTTTGATTTCTTTACCTGGAACAGGTTGCCCCATCCCTGGAAGTGATCAAGGCCAGGCTGGATGAGGTTTTGAGCAACCTGATCTAGTGGAAGGTGTCCCTGCCCATGGCAGGGTGCTTGGAACTAGATGATCTTTAAGGTCCCTTCCAACCCAAACATTCTGTGATTTCTAGGATTTCAGCCGAGGGTGGCTTTCCCAGTGACCCACAGGCACTACAGTCCTGTCCCAGCCTCAGGCCCTACAGAGTGCTGGAGCCACTGAGGCACCACGGCAGCTGGAGCCGGAGTAATCAGGTGGAACATCAGCAGTAGTTGCAAAGCAGCAGACAGAGCCTCACCCTGCATTTCTCTAGTGTTTACCCAGGCAGATGCTCCGAGACTGCAGTACACGGCACAGAATGAATACTGAACAAAAATCCTAGGATTCACTGAGTATGAATTAGTGATGGAAGTGACAGCTAGCAAAGCATCTCGTCCCTCGTTTTGACAAAAGTCACTGAATTTTGTGGTGTTTCGAGGCTGCCTTGCGTGCTGAACGGGAGCACCGAGTGCAGGGTGACAGGGCAGAGGTGTCTGAAAATCTCAGCAGGAGTTTTTCACTTCATGGTTCGTTTCTAGGTAGCTTCAGTGATTCCAGAGAGTCAGGGGCAGTCCGCCCAACACAGTACTCAGGATATGCTTAGAGAAGCCAGAGTTTACCCATTTTCTGCTGAAGTTCTTGACTTTTTTTCTTTTTTTTTTTGTTTCTACCATCATATGTACTAAAGCGTGTATATAATTCATGGGGCTCAGAGACGCTACATCAATTTAAAACTAGTAGGTCTTCTTAAAGATAAGCAGTGAATCTGAATTGCAGAAAGCAAATTGCAAGACTTTGGCCAGCACGGCGCCTGCATCTAGACCCAGGCTGGTGATGGGAGAAAGTCAGCAGGCTTTTAAAAAGCCACAGATAATTATAATGCCAGGGTCTAGAATTAAAGGATGAATACAAGGAGGCCCAGAGCAATAACAGGTTCACAGAGAAAGCAGGCCCATTACTTGAAAAGTTACTTCAAACACCACAGTTTCTTCTTACGTGGTTAGGTGTGCTGCTGCACAGATAAACTCTTCAATGCATTACAGTTATCAGGAAATGGAAGAGATACTGTTTGCTGGATTACAAAATCAATGGGCTCATTAAGGAAGATATAAGTAATGGCAGATCTCTGCGCATACCTTAAGATCTGCTTAGGGAACCACTGGCATCAAAAAAAGGGAACAGCTAAAAACAGAAAAAAAAAATCAGGAAAAGTAATGGGGAATTAAAGAATCCCTCTTATTTTCCATATGAACCTTCTTGCTTTAACACATATCAGTGGGAAGTGTCTGCTCATACAGGTAGAGGGATAAAACATCTGGATTTCTAACGTTTGCCAGTTGTTTGCATTTGCCTCCCAGCAGATCCATATCCTCTAATACTGTGTATTTCCTTCTTCCCTCTCCAGCCCATGTGCCAGCAGCTAAGACCTCCTCGGGGCCGTCTGCATTGTTACACCACTCTCCATTTTCCCCATCAAATACCCTTTTCTGCAAACCAAACTTTCCCCAGCTGCAGATGCATAAAGAGCATAAATGTGCAGTTCGGCATGTCCAGAGCCTGGCTGACCCTTGCTCTCAGGCAGCTCAAACTTGGGGATATCTCAGGGAAAAGGTTCTTCAAGGAATCTAAAAAATGTGATATATGGAAGGAAGAATAAAGAGTAGCAAGTAGAAGGTAAGGGATAAAACGAGTTCCCTACACTCCATCAGACTGTCATCTCTGCATAAGCCTCATGCTCACATCCATTAACACACGAAAAACTGTCTCTGGGAAAATCTGGTATCAGGGCAATGTACAGATAGCAAAGATCATCATGACTGGGAGACGCGCACGTCCCTGTAAAGTGTATCTCCAGTCTCCTGAGAGATAATAAACTGTCATTACTTTGTTTTATTGACTGAAGAGCTGCAGCACAGGGAAGCGTACACTGAGCAGAACAAGACCTGTTTCTCCAAATAGAGACTTAGATTATTTTCTGAAAATTATGTCTGAACCCCACAAACTTACAGAATTTGGAAGTGCTGCAGAACTATGCAACTGAAGTAACCAAAATGTCCTTTAAATCTCCAAGAAATCACACCACACGAGAGCTGAGGTATAGATTCTTGAACAGGTTAATGATCATGTCCTTCTGCAGCACAAATGTGGAGGAAAGAAAAAACAGCCTTTGAATTTTCATGTATTTAAACATTGGTCCAGTCTAGCCAAAATGGGAAAGAGTGCCATTTCATGAAGCTGGAAGACTATGTATTAGATCAGAGACCTGCTAGTGAGGACTTATGAGGAGGAATCCTTCTTGTTCTCACTAGTAATACCCTTGC
Source organism: Tauraco erythrolophus (assembly GCF_009769465.1). Classification (NCBI taxonomy): domain Eukaryota; kingdom Metazoa; phylum Chordata; class Aves; order Musophagiformes; family Musophagidae; genus Tauraco; species Tauraco erythrolophus. Next base: position 114,832,961 of record NC_141465.1, on the reverse strand, counting down.
AGCAAAGGTCAACAACACCTTTACATGTGAAAGGACTCCTGTGGCCACCGTGAGGGGTTTTTTTATTACTGTCACTCAGTTCCAGCATCCCTTCCAGGTCCAGTTTTATTGAAACAAATATCTTCAGCAAGAAATGGATGTTCAGGTTGAGCAAACCAATCGTGGGGTTTCTGAAATCAAGTTAAGAATCCGAGCTGAGAAGGAATGAAGTTACAGTATTTTGTTCAAGATTTTTGTAGGGTTTTGTTGTTGAAACAACCTTTTTTTTTTATAAATGGCTTATGTTTTGCTATTTTAAAGAGCAAAATAGGAAAACAACAGTAACTCTCCCAAAATGAAGCAAAACATGAGTTTGACCCAAAAGAAAATTATTGAGCGTTTTCCAGTTCCAGCCAACAGTCTGAAAAAATTGATTGTCTGTGTACAATCTCTATGTTTCCCAACTGTTCTTCCCAATGCAAAACAAAAGGATTACAGAGAAATGAGGAAGCAACTGAGAAACTGAAAGGGGGGAAATATCCATCATTTCTCTTAAAGCTAAATACAAATTAAAAATGCAGACAGTGCACGTAGTGCCCCAAGGGGCAGATTTACTTCTAGGGGCAGATTTACTTCTAATTAATAATATGTTAGTGCCTTAGCCCTGTGCATTAAAAAAAACCCAAACAATCTCTAGATTAATCCTTCTGTAACGTTGTAGCTAGAACCTCTAAGAATTAACCCAGCCCAATCCCAGATTTACTTGCACTGTAATTACTGGAAACGTGGAGTTTATTTTCTTCCATCTACTGAACTGAAAAGAAACATGTTAAATATGTTCTTTAATGTGGATATACAGCCATTCACTTTCTTCTTTGGATGTTTGCAATATCCCAGACATCAGTTTTTCTACTTCAAAACTAAATGAAAATAAAATCCTGGCTGTGCAGTCCCAGCAGACCTGACAGACGATAGTACCACAGGAGGGATGAGTCTTGCCCACTACCTTTAATTAAAAGCCCAAACAAGATCGTAAGCAGATTAGGAGGACGATGGGGAATACTGGGTCAGAACATGTTTTCCAAACAGATGAGAGTGATTTTTGGGAGATGAGGACATTTTTAGAGAGAGGTAAGCATCCAAAAATTTTTTGTCTCATTGGAGATGCCTGAGATTTTCCTTAGCCTTTCTCATACCTTTTCAGTGACTTCAGCAGAATTACTTCTGATTCATGTTAGTGGATGTAAAAGTCCATTAATTAGACATTCGGCCTCCCTAAATAAGATCTCTAGATAGATGTGATCATATAACTTGTGGGTTTTTTTGAAATAAAAAATACTTCTCAAAATCACCATCAAGGTGATTTGCTTTGTTAGATTCAGCAAGATTCAGCCGGATTCAGCTGCTGCAGAGAAAAGTAAAATAGTCTTTTTCTTATAATTACTGATAGATACATTATAAGCCTGATTTCAGGAGTGCTTTGTCTCATTTTCTTTCTTTCTCCTCATTTCACCGTGTATAAAGAAAGGAGCCCCTGGGCAGAATGTCAGTCAAAGTGGTTGTGTGCCAGCACCGTGGTGGCACGTGGAAGTCTTGGGCTCAGGTGAAAGGACTCAGAGGCCAAATGAGAAAGAGGGAAAAGAAACCTGAGCACACATGAAACACACAATTACTGAATTGGTGGGAATTACTGAAAAGCTTTGGAAGTAAATCTGATCCTTGGAGCACAGTGGAAGAAGAGAGAAATGATTTTGCTTTTTATTATGACAGGCTTCCAAAACTAATGATAGAATTCATTGTACAGATTTCTTCAGGAGCTTCAAAACTGCAGCTACTTCTGTATAAGCAGCTCTTAAGCAGATAGACACTATATGTTTTGTATTTGAAATAGGGTATATCTCAGTAGCTTCCAAAAGGGTTGAATATAAGATGCTATGCAAAACTAGGCCATGCCTTGCAGACTGGTAGGAACCACCGATTTCCATCCGTTTCAAACCAAAGGGTAGGGTAGGTTTCATCTCCCCATGCTTTAACCAGCTGCAGGGTGAACAGCTACTTCTCAGCTAGTTAACTTAGATCTCCTTTCTCTAATGTGGCAAAGACAGCTATTTGTAGGGTGCAGATTATTTGACTTGTGTCACATGTCAGCTTAAGGATGGGTGAGGTAAATCTCATCCTAAATGCTCTGTTTCTTCTGATTATAAAGGGAGCCCAAGTTAAACATTCAGAGAACACCACTGATGTTTGCTCCAATCAGCCCCTCTCCAACTTTCAGCATTCATGGATTTTAAGTTATTTCTTCCTTTTCTCAAAAATATCAGCCAGCATTTTTCAGCTTTCAGTTTTTCCATTTGGGTAAAACATTGTTACACTCAAATAAAACGTTTTCCATCGTCTCTAATGCAAGCATGCGCATCGTTGCATGTATGTGCACATGGCAATACCTATTTCTTGCACCTGGGGAGCTACTAAGATGGTCAGGAGTTTGCAGGACTGGGACTCTGGTCAAAGTTACACCATGGGAAAGGCTTGGTGCAGCCTGGATTTTGATTGTGTCAGTCTCTTGGAGCTGTGAGAATTTCTAAAGAAATCTGACCTTGCTTGTTCTTTCTAAAAACGATGCCTTGACACACATCAGTGAACTTGTTAGTTGGAGACAGTCATAGGGATGCTGGTAGCTTGTACAGAAGCACAGGATTCATTTCGCACATGGCACTTTCACTAATCTCTTTTTAATATTGGTCTCTGTCACCCTACTCTCACTAAAGAGCATTGTACAGTACAAGCGACACAAATAACGCCAGAGGTTCTTTTTCCAAAGGGCTATTTTTGACAAGAGCTGTTGCTCTGACAGCAGATCGCTCGATCAATTCAAACTGAATGTCAGCTAAAGGACAGATTTCAGTTTTCCCCTTTTTCTTTTTTTTTTCATCACTAAGAAAAACGAAGCAGTGGGTGTTGATTTATGACAGTTTTACTAAAATATCTAAAGAGTACAGTTCAGTTTAAGAATAGATTAGTACCAAGAGGAATAATCACTGGGGCTTCCACTCCTGCTCTTCTTCTTGCTCGGACAAAACAAATTTCCAGAGAAGTACCATTTGTACAAGGAGCGTGTACGAAACTTAGGATTAAGCCCTTTGAGTTGGCTGGTAGGGTTCCCAGGATGCTGAGCAAGCATCCCCCAACCCCTTGGGATCTGGAGGGCTCTCCTTGGTGGTGTTTCCACACACAATAGCTGAATTCAGCATCTATCGAGGACAACTACAAAACTCCCACCAAGATCCACGGTGCTGGATCAAGGCCAGAGGAGAGCAAACAGGAAACCAGCAGCACAGGTTTGCCTGTTGTCACTGGCTGGTTGGGGAAAGCCTGTTTCTCATGGCTCCTGGTCAGAGTATATCGTCCCCTGCTTTCAGCAAAACCCAATGTGAAAACCTTGCGCCAATCCAAAGGATGTCACATGTATCAGTTGGGACAGTCAAGATCATCCAGTCCTTTCCGTGGAGTTTTTCCATGGAGCTTCACAAAAATAGCCTGACAGGTGGTACAAAGCTTTGCCTGAACTCATGGATTACCAGGCCAGAAGGAAGCATCCCGTGACTGTCAGATCTGCAGTCTTGGAAATGACCTGATTCTTTTCAAAATCATGTGCCTTTTTTCAAAATCATGTGCCTATGGCCATTCTCTCTTTTTACTTGCTCACCTCATGACACATGTGCACATACATATGTACCTATCTAAACACAGAGAAGTCCCAAAGCATTTTTTTCAGAGAGATTCTTCTTTTCACACTCCAGTCTGACTTAAATATGCCTAAGAGTTGACTCCCTCTCAAAATAACTCTCTGTATTAGCTTTTTTTTGAAGTGCAATTGTATCTAGTAATAGTAAAGGGGATAAATGGACAACAAACTGCATCCTTCACTGACACTTATCTCAGATCAATTGATAATCCCTTGTCAGGCAGATTGCTGTCAAAACCAGGACAAGCAAAGGCATTTTTCATTCCCACCGTTGCAGCTGTTGTCTTTTTCTGTTAGCCCAATTAAGAAAAGCGAAAAGGAGTAGCACCATATCAGAGCCAGTTTGCCTCAGGATATAAATTGTCGTCTTGTATTTGTCCATAGCCAACACCACAAGAATAACAAAGCGATGCCATAAAACTCAACCACTGTGCTGAAAACACAAAGGAACCATTTTTTCCCCTCCAGCTCAACGTGGCATCCAGCCACGATGCTCCATGGCAGGCTCTGGCCCTCCCTCAGCCCGGCGGAGAGAAGGGCTGTGCACAGCCACCCTGTGCCGCCTGCGGCCAGCCCCATGCCCGTGCTGCCAGGGGTCAGGGGTCGGAGGTCAGCTTCACTCAGCCTGAGCCCAGCAGAATCGGACTCCTTCCCCCCACCACTCCAGAGCCTAAGGGTTTTGCTGGGTGCTGTCATGAAAGCTGTTTTCCCTCCTCCACCTCTCCTCCACACTTGGCAGGAGAGAGCCCTACACCTTTCAGCTTGGAAAACAAGAGGGAATCAGTAGTTTTCCCTGGTGCTATTAGCCAAAGCCCTCCTGGAAATGAGCTGACGTTATTATTGTAGAAATGTAGCTGACTTCTGGCAATAAATGCCAAAGAAGTGCATCTTGCAGCTTGTTGTCTACATGGCAGGACACCCTCTTGTGTGCTGGATTGTCACATGTAATCTATGCAAATGCAGTCATTAGCTTTAGCAGATGTTTTTTTATCGTGCTGCTTCAAAACTGAAAAGAGATCAGCAGGGATTTTTGTTTTCTTACCTAGATTTTGAGGAACAGAATAAATTGCAACAACCTCTTGTTAATGTGAACACACCCTCCTGGATACATAAAGCTGTGCACCTACTTCCACTCTACATAAGAACATTTTATTTACTGGTTTTAATTTTCTTAATCTAAATTTTAACAAAAATCCTCATAACAGCGTTAGGAAAGTGGGCTTGTGTCTATTGTCTGCTTGTGACACATGGAGACAAACAGATACCTTATCAAGGTTATCAAAGAGGAGAACCAATGTTAGCAGCAGATTTAAAAGTTCTTCATTCCTGGTCTTTGCTACCAGGCAGTGCCCCTCATTACAAAACACCCTTTTGCTCTCCTTAGGCTTGTTCATCTCAATTAGCTGCCTATCATAGACATTAGAGCAGCAGGCAAGTTTATTTAGATGCAGCCACTCGGTTGGAGGGACGAGAGGGTTTAATGGTACAAACGCAGGCCATTTTGTGCCTGTTGTCCCATCACCAGGCAGGACCCTGTGCAGAGAGCAGATATAACCTCAGTGTCCCATCCTTGAGCTGTGGTCAGGCCATGAGAGCACTGGAGGCACAACCACCGTCTGACAGTGAGAGCTTGTGGTGGGAATTGAGACTGGAGCAGGGACTACGGCAAAAACGACATCAAAGAAGCAAGAAAGAGGGTGAAGCTGAACTAAGAGGATTTACTGAGGGCTGTGCCAGGAAGCCCCTGGCGCAACCATATGGCTGCAGGCAGTGCCGGGCACCACCAGCCTCCGCTGCCCCCGTGACCGTGCAAGCAGCTTCTTCTCAGCAGCACGGCAGTGGCCCTGCTGGGGTGGCACTGAGTTCCCCACCTGCCTTCTCTACGCTCTGCAGCTGCTCGCCCGGGGCCACCGAGCCTCAGCAAGGTGTGGGGAGAGGGCAGGGAGGGCTCAGGAGTGGCAGACGAGGGGAGAAGGGAGCAGAGGGCTCGAGCAGCCTGGCAGAGCTCTGCATCCCATGGCCTCCAAGCATGAGCCCACCACCTGTGGGCATGGAAGAGGGCATTAGCCTGCACTGCAGTAATTAAGTGTGGATCATGCATGTATCTCCTGGATGTTTAAACGTGAACCAGTTTAATTGAGTTTTAATTAAAGCTGTTGTGAATTGGCTTAAATCTGTGCTCCTTCGGTTCTCTAGGAACTGCAGAAGTAGGATACTATCTCATGGAGGCAGAGGTGTTTGAGCTGGTTGATTGTTAGAGGCGTGTGAAAACCTAAACATGCTGACCCAAATGCAGGTCTCGGAAAGGGCTCAACTCAGTGTCCTTGGAAATCGGTGAGACAAATTGCTCCAGAAATGGAGTCCCACGGGAACTGGAGACATTGAGCCTTACAAGTCTCTGTCCAAAGTGCAACACCTCACACTTACCAGTTTTGGGTCTTCGCCCCAGGCTGGTACGTTTTGTCCGTAACAAAGAGGAAGAATGGGTTTATCTCACTTGTAAGAAAGATTGAATGTTACTGAATTATAGAAAATACTGACTTCTTATGTATCACACTTTCTCTCTCTGTTTTTTCCAATGTAAATAGTTTCGTATATCCTAAAGAAAAGCAACTCTACTGAAATACTCCATTGCACAAACAAAAGGGAAACGGTCATCACACCAATTAGCTCCCTTACTGAACACTTGGAAAGCACTTAGTGATAGGAATGCATATAAAATAAGATAGAGCAGAACACAGTAGCACAGAGCACTAATGTAAACTTGGTGTGACTCCAGCATCTGACTTGCCTTTTGCACTGCAGATATGGTGAAGTACTTAAAGAGAATGATGCTTTTCTATCAATCATTTATAATATTGATAGGGTAGTTCTTGTAAGAGTCTTTTTTTTGTTTGTTTTTGTACACTGAACATTATAGATGTGCAATCATAGTAAAGCATTGCAAAGTATTGCTTCTAGCTAGGGAGAAAGATTTCCAGAGAAGTTTCTCTTAACATCAAAAGTGAAAAGTCATTTACCCTAAGGAAATACATTAACCTGCTACCAGTTAAGAGAGTGTAGTATTCTCAAGAGGCTTCTGAAAATTTTAAGAATCCTAGCACCAGATGGTAAATTATTATCTTGTAATAAGGTGTTTGTGCATAGTTTGTCATGTTTCTTTTGATCTAGGTGGTCCTGCTCCGGCAGGGGGATTGGACTAGATGATCCTTTGAGGTCCCTTCCAATCCCTAACATTCTGTGATTCTGTGATTCTTTGTGAACAAAGAGAACAAGAATGACTGAGGATACTCTCAAAATGGCAGGAAGCAATAAGCAAACACTTCCATCCACCTTCGTTTCACACTGGAAACATGTTTTTCACTCTACTTGTTTGAGAGAGACAAGACTAGAGCATGCCACTGCCGATCTCTGTTCGGTGTGTTTCTCGTTATTGAGGGTTTCCTGTTATAAGCCATTGCTGGACAATCATATGACTGGGCTAAATTACAAAGACAGGGCTTGAAAACGTAGTTATTTTTATACCACATCTGTAACACCAGGATCAAGTAGAACCCCGGGCATGTGGTTGTGTAAGATAGTGATATCAGAGATGTAGAAAGCTGCGCTTTACAACCAGTAATTTACATCAACACATTTTCAAGTGAGAAGTACAGATCTAGACAATGTATAAACCATAACTCGAGTGGCTACATTTGCATTTAAGCATCTTGATAGACAGCTATATGAAGGCACCAAAAATCAAAGTCGTAATACAAAAATACCAGCTGACTTAACTCGGAGCTCAGCCAGGCCCTGCAAAGCCTGAGCCAAAGACCAAGCAGAACAGTGAGGTTACACATTTCGGTGTGGGGATGCCAGAGAAGGTGGCTGGATGCACTTCAGCCAGCCGTGGGTCAACTGAGGAGATGGTTCCCAAAATCCTGGTTCCTGCTACTCCTGTTCCCCATGGCTGGAGACCCCTGAGGAACACCAAGAAGATTCCTCTTGCATAAAGTGAGGGAAATATGGGGCTGGAGGTGCCACATGGAGCCAGGAGTGGATTTTCCTTTCCTGTTGGTCTCATGAGGACTGCAGGAGAAGCGAACACCTCTGATCCCGTCCCCTCAGCCCTCTCCAAGGGGAGCCAAGCACGTCCAGGGGCAGCAGACAAGGGAAAAGTAGAGCTGTGGACAGTATGGAGGGAGATGCCAAGTGCATCCTTCCTAGTAAGGCACATTGTGCCCAAGTTACACGACACCTCTGAGAGCCTCCTGGGCCATGTTTGACACACCTCACACTTACCAGTTTTGGGTCTTTGCCCCAGGCTGGTACTTTTTTCCGTAACAAAGAGGAAGAATGGGTTTATCTCACTTGTAAGAAAGATTGAATGTTACTGAATTATAGAAAGTACTGACTTCTTATGTATCACATCATTTTTTCCCTTAATGTGTGCAAAGACATCACTATTAGAGACATATGGGCTCTATGTATAAGCAGGACATAGACCTGTTGGAGTGGGTTCAGAGGAGGGCCACAAAGATGATCTGAGAGCTGGAGCACCTCTCCTAGGAAGACAGGCTGAGAGAGTTGGGGTTGTTCAAACTGGAGAAGAGAAGGCTCCAGGGAGACCTTCTAGCAGCCTTCCAGTACCTAAAGGGGGCCTACAAGAAAGCTGGTGAGGGACTTTTTGCAATGGCATGTAGTGACAGGACAAAGGGGCAATGGCTTTAAACTGAAAGAGGGGAGATTTCGGTTAGATCTAAGGAAGAAATTCTTCCCTCAGAGGGTGGTGAGACACTGGAACAGGTTGCCCAGAGAAGCTGTGGCTGCCCCATCCCTGGAAGTGTTCAAGGCCAGGTTGGATGAGGCTTTGAGCAACTTAGTGGAGTGAAGCGTGTCCCTGCCCATGACAGGGTGGTTGGAACTAGATGATCTTTGAAGCCCCTTACAACCCAAACCATTCTTTGATTGTGTAAACAGCGATTGTTGAAAAGGTGTTTTTCCTGTCTCTGTGCTCATTTAAGCAGTTTTCTGTAAAAACTCAACTGAGAATTTCCTAAAGAGACTACCAGACCAGTTTAATCCCTACTTGCTTTATCTGCATTTAGAATCATAGAATGGTTAGGGCTGGAAGGGACCTTCAAAGGTCATCTAGTCCAACCCCCCTGCAAGGAACAGGGATATCTCCAACTAGATCAGGTTGCTCAGGGCCTCGTCCAACCTGGCCTTGAACGACTCCAGGGATGGAGCATCCACCACCTCTCTGGGCAACCTGTTCCAGTGTTCTACAACTCTCATGGTAAAAAATTTTTTCCTAATATCCAATCTGAATCTACCTCCCTCTATTTTAAAACCATTACCCCTTGTCCTATCACAACTGGCCCTCCTGAACAGCCTCTCCCCATCTTTCTTGTAGGCCCCCTTGAGGTACTGGAAGACCGCTATAAGGTCACCCTGGAGCCTCCTCTTCTCCAGGCTGAACAGCCCCAACTCTTTCAGCCTGTCCTCATAGGAAAGGTGCTCCAGCCCTCTTATCATCTTCGTGGGCCTCCTCTGGACCCTCTCCAACTGGTCCATGTCCTTCTTATGTTGGGGGCTCCAGAACTGGACGCAGTACTCCAGGTGAGGTCTCACAAGGGCAGAGTAGAGGGGGAGAATCACCTCCCTCGACCTGCTGGCCACGCTCCTCTTGATGCAGCCCAGGATGCGGTTGGCCTTCTGGGCCGCAAGAGCACATTGCCGGCTCATATTGAGCTTCTCGTCCACCAGTACTCCCAAGTCCTTCTCCTCAGGGCTGCTCTCGATCCATTCACCACCCAGTCTGTATTTGTGCCTGGGATTGCCACGACCCAGATGTAGGACCTTGCACTTGGCCTGGTTGAACTTCATGAGGTTGGCACGGGCCCACCTCTCCAGCCTGTCGAGGTCCCTCTGGATGGCATCCCTCCCTTCCAGTGTGTCGATGGCACCACACAGCTTGGTGTCATCGGCGAACTTGCTGAGGGTGCACTCCATGCCACTGTCCACGTCACCGACAAAGATGTTGAAGAGGGCCGGGCCCAACACGGACCCCTGAGGGATGCCACTCGTGACCGGTCTCCACTTGGACGTCGAGCCATTGACCACTACTCTCTGAGTGTGGCCATTGAGCCAATTCCTTATCCACCGAGTGGTCCATCCATCAAACCCATGCCTCTCTAGTTTAGAGAGAAGAATGTCATGTGGGACAGTGTCAAAAGCTTTGCGCAAGTCCAGGTAGATGACATCTGTTGGTCGACCCTTGTCCACTGATGCTGTCACCCCATCATAAAAGGCCACCAAGTTAGTCAGGCACGATCTGCCTTTGGTGAAGCCATGTTGGCTGTCACCCACCACCTCCTTGCTCTCCATGTGCCTTAGCATGGTTCCCAGGAGAATCTGCTCCATGACCTTGCCAGGCACAGAGGTGAGGCTGACCGGCCTGTAGTTGCCTGGGTCCTCCTTGTTCCCCTTTTTAAATATGGGGGTTATGTTCCCTCTCTTCCAGTCATTGGGGACCTCGCCAGACCACCACGACTTCTCAAATACAATGGCCAGTGGCTTGGCAACTTCATCCGCCAGTTCCTTCAGGACCCGCGGATGGATCTCATCAGGTCCCATGGACTTGTGCACCTTCAAGTTCCTCAGATGTTCCCGAACCTGCTCTTCAAGTACAGTGGGCGGTGGTTCATCCTCACAGTCCCTGCTAGTTCTTTCCACAGCTTGGGTGGTAAGACAAGAGGCTTTATCAGTGAAGACTGAGGCAAAAAAGTCATTGAGTAACCCAGCCTTCTCTATGTCCCGGGTAACCAGAGCACCAAATTTCTAAGTCTCAAAATGATATAATTAGTAACCAATATTATAGCACATGTTGATTACTGTCCTATTAAGACAATAATTGTTTTAGCAGAATTGGAAAATAAAGGGTTTGCAAAACTCCTTTGCTCTGGCCCAATCCCCAGCCATACAGCTGGACAAACGGGGGCTCGTGTGTTTGTGAAACAGTCTTATTCCTGAGCACATTTTTTGAGTTTTTGCACCAGGGAACTGCAGACTTTTGAAACTCTATCTGTTGCTCCTCTAGAATGTGTATCATGAGCCACTGCTATCAAAATAGAAATGGCTGATTTTTTTCTTTTTCCAGAGATATATGAATAACTTTATTGAACAGTCAGCTCTTCTGACATCTTGCAAAGCACAAGGAGCTGGTGTGTGCTGGGGTTGGTCCATGTGACTGGATACAGCCCCACATTCCCAGAGGCTCTGCAGGACCCACCTTGCTATCAACACTTTCACTTCTGCTATTCTTAGCCACTAATTTTATTTGCAGCAAACAACACAAGACTTAGTCAGTTCTGCTCCGAGGAGAAACAACTCTCACAGACACCTCCCATGTTTACCATGGTATCTTTTCAATTTTTTTCCCACGTTCTCCTTGAAAACTGAACAAAGCCATAGGTTTTAGCATGAAAGATAACCGCAGTATCCGTCTTCACCATTTCAATAGCAGAATAGTCACTAGTCGCCTTGGAGTAGCATCACATACGTTAAGGGCACTGATCTATGCCAGTCTTACTGGCAGCGCTGCAAAGGAACGTTTGTGCCTGATTCTGCAAAACTTTGCTATTGAAATGAAAAATGCACAAATTCTGCTTAATTAGGAAGGTATCTGATCATTGGAGTCGTGGAAAGTGGGACCAGAGTGATGTTGGCTTTGTAGTCAACTGGAGATAAACTGGAAAAGAAGCTGGAGGTAGGGAAGAAGATGTCAGCGAAGAAGAGTTCAGTCAATGTCACTCATGAGACCTCCACGGGTTCCGGTGGCTCTGAACCAAAGTGAGATGAGAGAGCAAACGGGCTAACAAATGAAAAATTTTTTTAAAAACAGCAAAAGATGAGGACAGAAAAACGATAAGGCCATGCCGTACAGAAAATGCAGTATGCAGAAGTAACACCTTGTCTTCTGTCCCTTAACATAGAACAAAAACTTCAGTTCAGCTGGGAAATGCCCTGGGCTGCTGTGCCACCAGCTGACCCAGAGGCTGATACACACACAAGCAGTGCCCCAGGAGGCCAGATGACAGGCGCAGGCAGACCCTGCCCAAGCCCCAGTGCCTGCGGTTTTGTGATGGTGTCTATTGGTTGTACTGAAAAGCAACCTACTGCAAAGCAAAGCTGGAAACGCAGCTGGAGCACAGACAACACAGACTGGCAGGGCAGCCAGCAGTCCAAAATAATGTTTTGAAGCCAGGAATAGCCATAGGTGCTGCAACAGAGAGTCAGCCCCAATCCTGGCTGTTCCAGAGGTATTTCACCAGCACTAACACGGGTGTGATCTGGTGGGACCAACAAGGAATGAATCATCACAGGTGTTCACACGGGCACCTGCTGGCAGCAAATACTGCCCATCATCTGTTGCTCTCCAAAGCACCTTGCTGCCATGGCTGGAGCAGGAGGAGGGCCCCTTGGGCTACTTTGTCCCCTGAGAAGTGACCAATACCCTCACTCCACGCCAGTTTCCATGCATGGCTGAAAAGCAAGGAAATGAAATATCCCTGAACTTGCAGGCAGTGTTGCATGAAGATAAGAGGAAGCAAAAAAACACTCATGCCTTTAGCTCTTGTCTTTTCCAGGCAAGGGCGAACTAATCTGGCCAGGATAGTTGTTTTATAACTGAATTAACCTTAAAAAAAATACCTACCTTTGCATCAACTAAGACTATTTGAGTTCTAATACCCAAAGGGCTTCCTTGGTTTTGCCTGCCACTAGCCAAATTCCAGCTGGCGCCCTTATCGCCATGTCTGACCACAAAGGCATCGTTACTGGTGTGAGCTGGTTCAACTCACCAGTTACTGATTTTCTGGCTCTTCCAGATCTTTATCTCATAGTTTTGTCTTGCTGTTCAAAGGCAACACCATCAAGAGAGGAATCTGGCAGCGTGGGAAGTAGCTGAGCTCCATAAGAAGTCCCAGGTAAAATGGTTTGATGTGATTTCTGTTTCTGATCACTTCCTTATTTATGGCCATTTCTCAGCTGTGTCCTTTAAAATTTCCTTGAGTGAAAAACACACCCTGTAAAATAGAGTTATCCTTGGTACTCTTCAAAGGTTGAGTGTAACCCAGGTGATTTGTTCACTTCTGTTCTTCCCACACATGCAGATGAGACACATTGTGTTCAACACCATTTTCGAATACAGACGCTTCATATTCTTGTCCTCAAAAGTAGCGCAAACCTTTATTTCTTTATTTCTTTGAGGCAGTAAAGAAAGGACAAGGATTTTTGAGGACTACTTCCAGGAGTAGAGAATAAAATGCAGAGCCCAAAAGGGACCAGTTGTAAAAAAGGAAAGAGAGCAAGAGAAAAACCAAGAGTAACAAGCAAAGGGCAGGGGAGGACAATCCGGTGTGAACAGAAGTCTGACTAATGGCTGGGCCTGAAAGGCACAGACATTAAACAGATGGGCTGGAAAGCCGAGCGAGAGGCCAAAGCAGTCGCACTGCAGTGCTGCATCCGGAGATGGTCCCGCCAGTACCTTGGGCGACCCAAAGGAGAGGAGCAGGGACATCTGTAACCAAAGCCAGCAGCTTCTCCAACACACACACTGATGGAAGAGTCATCACCACCATGCCCACACTGCAAAGGCAACCACACCGTTTCTCTGCAGAGCTGAAAAGAGCATCAGAAACACTCTGAAATTAAACAGCTAATGCCTAACATATATATCTATGTGTATGTTCCTTGTTTGAGAATATGATTGATTCAATGGCCATGTGTGATCTGAGTAACTGCAGAATTCAGAGTGCCAAACTGACGTGTCTGTGACAGACAATTTTGTTAAAAAAATACAGAATTGCCAGTTTTTCTAAGTGACAAGGACTTGGACACTCAACAAGGAATTCACAAGAGCTTAGTGAAAAAAAAAACCCTCAAACCCAAGTGCTGCCAGCTGACAAGAACAGCCCGGAATTATTTGTCTCAACTAGTTAAATTTGTGATTTCACTTTCTCCAGGGTGGCTTTTTGTATATTTACAAAGTAACTTCCTTAAATCTTGACAAATCAGCTGAATGTCAAGACTCCCAATTTGTATTACTTTTTCTTTCACTGATTTTGTGGGAGAACACAGGCATATCATTTTGGGACTCGGGTTTCTGTTTCTCCAGCTAGTCAACAGATTAATAATAAGGTGAATTAATGTTTTTATGGCAATTTAGGTTCCTTAAATTGATGATGCCGTGCAAGTGGAAAAATATTTACTATGAGACCTCCTGGTACCCAGAACACTCACTGCAATTGCGGCAGTAGAAGGCCATTAGCTTTTCTTTACTGTAGGATTTGTAGATTAATGTATCAAGACCTTTTTTTATTGCTGTTACTGGTTTCATCTGTGCGAGAGCTGTAAGAGGCTGTGGCTGTTTCTTGTTTTCCAACTACAGAAATACAGTCTGTTCCAGCACAACAATTTTTATATTTCTGTTAGTTGGTGTAAGGCTGTGCCTATTTGTCCTCAATTACATGTTTAATTAGGTCTACAATATTCCATAATTAATATCTAAAACAAGATCTGAAATGTAGATGAGTTCTTGTGAGGATTCTCATCTTACTCATCTTTTTTACTACACGAAAGAGCCACTCTGTTTACATCAGATACTTTGTTAACTCTTCATGCCGTTGCCCTAGTCCAAACATTCCTTCCAATCAATATGCACTAAAAAAGTTTGGCAATCCAAAAAAAAAAAACCCAACCCAGCAGCTCACAGCATTCTGAGATGGGCTGGATTTTGTCTCTAGCCAGGCTCACACCTATGAAATTCTTTCCACCAGCAGGTCTCCTGCATGCCCTTCACTCCCATTGAAGCAAAAGCAAAAACAGCCTGCATGATCTCTCTGCTGCAAATTTTCCTTCTTTCCACCCCAGCTCCCAGCCTGAATGTGCTTTGTCTGGGCTGCTGCTTTGATGTTGCATCAGGCAGCTTTGAAACAATAACTTGAAGACAGCATTAAAGCCAGCCAAGGGTAAAATATCCAGCCACTACTGTGCAATTGTGCAGATACACGCCACGGCTTTGCAGGGAAGCTGGAGATGGCCATGTTAGCCCCTGAATTCCAGACCAGGGGCTGCCTGTCCCAAGGAGCTCTGTGAAAGCCAGGCAGGAGCAAAGCTCCGTCCTTCCATTTCAGACTGTTCACTACTTTGAGTGCAAACATGATGGATACAGGCCTGCCAGAGCTGTTGTCAGATGTTGTTTTTGAACAATGCAGGATTTTTTTTTTTTTTTGGGGGGGGGGGGGGGGGGGGGGGAACAGGACAAAAAACGTTGTTTATGTTTGTGCATCTATCAATAAGGGAGCTTAAGTTGGGGATGAGTGACGAATGCTGGAGAGGTACTCAGGGAGATTAAGTGCAGCATATTTATAGGTGAAATCTGGTTCGTGGTGATGCAAAAGGTTGTGGGGGAGATTTTCAAAAGCACATGGGGGAGGAGGCTGCTTGCATATTATTGATTTTCTATTCTAGTGCCTAGCTCTCATCACTGTATGACAGTCTTGTGAAGCACTAGAGCTCCTGGAGATAGTGGAAATGCCCATAAAGTAAGCAGGCTGATGAGTCAATGCCAACACTATCATGAAAGGGAGAGGGAGAGAGACACCCCCTTTCCCCACCCCCCCCCCCCCATTGCAAAGTAAGTGCAATGCAATCCTTACACATTTTCCAAATAACTGGTAGCTCAGGTGGACGGCGAAGAGGAGGAGCATGATATACATGAGTATGTTTCCAGCTTTGCAAGCAGGAGTCATTGCTGCATCTGGGAGCACTAAGAGAGGGAACTGCAGCCCCTGAGTCCTTCCCTGTGTTTAACTCATCCTCATCTGCAGGCAATCCCTTCTCTGTTTTGTCCAGACCTGGGTGTTGGCACCTGAGCACCACCAGACCACCAGCAGAGATAAGGCTGCAGTGAGTGCCCACAAGCATGGACAGGGGAGAAGGGGATGTAAAAGCAGAAATGAGTTTAGCAAAGCTCTGTACCAGGGGCACTGCAGGTCTTTGCTTGCTGTCAGGAAACAGCAGCTGCTGCTCCACCACGTGCACTTTTGTTTTTTTCTCTGAAGGCAGAAAAATAACAAAGTAGGTCACTATTTTATTTGCCTGAAGCAGAGATTAAGGATATTAGGAAAGGGCACAGAATAGCATAAGCTGCTGATGAAAACACTAGAGATCCAACCTGCATGTGTTTATATAGGACATGAATGAGAAATACAGTTGCTGACATGAAAACCAGAGATCATATTTAGATACTACACGAAGAAGAGATGTCAGGTGTGCTAGTGATAGAGAAAATATGCATTAATTAGAGGCCATTAAAGCAAAGCTGTAATGTTTCTGGCTCTTGAAAAAACAGGAGACAAAGTAGAAAAAGATTAGCTGTCACAGAGGCTGGAGAGAGCTAATCAAGTCCTTGTTTATTTTCCTTAAGAGGTCTCAGTTTCTAAAGCACTGCACACCTACACTCTCTCAAGTCCGTGAGAACTGTGGGTAACCAACAACATTTAAGATGACTAAACTAGTGCGGAGAGCAGCAGGACAGCATCTGTAGGACCATCACTATAAATCCATAGCTATTAGGCACAACAAGTGTTGTCGCATGCAAAGGACTTGGGTGTTTTGCCATTAAATCTTCAAACACCGAGATGGTAGTTGTTCACACTCCCCATTCAGGCATGTCCCATCCAGCAAGAAACAGGGAACATTATATCTAAGACAAGTGCAATTACAAACAATTGGCAAATTCTAGGAAAATGAGAGAACAGAAAAACCTTTTTTATTTTTTAATAAGAAAAAAGAATAAAGACATTCACTGAGGAACTACAGGAGATCATATGCGTAAATTATACAATGCAACAAAAATTTGAGCACAATTCTCTTAAGTATGAATTATACATTTCAGTGAAGTGTATAATTTGAAACTTGAAGTTTTCTCTCCCTTAGATTCCTGTATTGCAACTACGTCCACACAGACTTGTCCTTACACAAGCAAGGAGGCAGTAGCACTTATTAAAAGCAGTGAAGGCGTTCAGAAAATGCCCCACCAGCGTTTTGCTATTGGGACCCTTCCTGAGCAAGCATGTCAAAGAGGAACTGAAGCTCTTGCAAGTGGTCAAAGGCTGCAAGACCACCACACATTTCCATTTGAGAAAAAGTAAGGGTTTTAAAATTAGACATTATTAAAATGTGTCCTGCCTTGAAAACAGACAACACCCCAATGGAAGTGAGGACAGAGACTGGGAAGATTTATCTGTAAGTCTTTTTTTTTTTTTTTATTTTCTAAATCCCTTCTTTCACCATTTGAGGAAGGGCTCCTGGGAAACAGCCAGCCCTGTAGTCTCAGGCTGCACTCCTGTGCATGTTTCTGTCTAAACCCTCCCACTACATATACAGGCTTACTCGTTCTTTGAACCTCATCACTGCCGTGTAAACCCAAACCAGGGCTTTCACATTGTCCAGGGCTCACCTACACAGCAGCAAGGATCCAGGCACAATTCCCCAAAAGCTGAAAGCCCCCTTGCCTTTCCCACAAACATGAAGGGAGTCCCAAGACATGACAGCAGGGAATCCAGAGGACTTTCAAATGCTGCCACCTAACATCTGGACAGAAGCACTTAGACATATACTCTCCACCCTTGTCCCTGCTACCCTGTGGCACAGGAGAAAGATGACTGAAGCTGTGCTAACACGGGGAAGGCACCATGACAGGCACCAAGCCCAAGGTCTTATGGCCCACTGGGAGCTGGCAGCTTCCACCAGCAGGGTGATTGGAACGTGGAGTTTTAGTACCTGCCTCACTAGAGGCAGAGAAATCTGGCTCCTCAATGTTATTTATCCAGCTCTGAACAGCTGTGTGGGAAGTTTTTTGTTGTTCTCATCTTCATTAACTACTGCTTAATTTTGCACTTTCCAGTTTCTCCAAGGTCTCTAGATATAAAAATTTCAATACTTCTGCTTACAAAGGAAAACTAATGTGTTAACACTACATGACCTTACATTCACGTCAGAATTTTGTTTTGTGTGTAGTTGTTGTTATTCTTCCTCAGCTTTATCGCACAAACTAATGGAAGAGAAAGATTTAATACCTTAATTTTCACTGGTACTTATCTTTAGCATTTTTTCTTACCTGACAGATCCGCTGGAACTGGTAACAAGGGAGAATACTACTGTCTAGCTTCTGCAGAACTAGCTTTTTCTCCTTTACAAGCTTAAGACATAACAAATACCATCCATCTTAGAGTAAAACCAACACTTTAGTATAAAATATCCAGACTGTGCCAACATTGACAACATACAGCTGGCAGATGAACGTCCTCATTCTAATAATCTAGATATAATATTGCCATTCTGCAGTTTGATAGAAGTTTTAAGCAGTTCAGGAGGAATTGTTATTCATTGTGATTTTAGTACCACTTCCTAGATTAATTATAGATATTTTCCAGATAATACTGTTAGAAAATAGAATTATCTATAGATCGAGTTTCAGGGCCTGCAGTGAAATTGGTCCATATAAAATAAGACTAAATCTTTGACCTGAATAGATTGCAATCTAAGCAAACCAAAGGGAGAACTGAAGAAAAGAGGATATTATCTCCGTTTTCCACAGACAAACAGGAGTAACACAGAGATTAAAAGACTTATCTGAAGTCAGAGAGAGCCTGCAGAAGACCCTGCCATTTAACTCACATCTCCCAGAGTTGCACATTTAACTATGAAGCCATCTTCCTACTCTCACACAATCATGCAAGATAATTTTAAACAGCAAGAGAATTAACCCTCAGTTTAGTACAGTCTGGAAATTATTACAATATCTCTAAAAGAAGCCAAGTATCTTTCTCCAAATCATGTATCTGCTAGTAATTTAACAGTTTTTCCAGGGAGCTGAGGTACAATAAAATTTTTTTGCTTGCTCTGCCTAAAGAATCTGCCATATAGGAATATTCACAAACTACTTAAGATGCTTTGCTGAAAACAAGTTGCTTAATTCATGTCATCTATTTTGTTAGATTTGCCACATGAAAAGGAAATACTGTTTTCTGTACCAATTGTTACTTTATTCCACACTTACCTTGAAGTAAGTCTTCTTTACAGAGATGGAAACTAATAGATAGCAAATTAATATCATCAATGTATAGCTGAATTGCTGGCCATCACACAGATAGCAATTCATATTTGCGTTTTAAACTCCGCATTTTGAGATCGAAGGGAGAGGATTTTCTACCTGCCCAAGGGAATAAAAGCCTCACCTCTACATAACACGTGGGACTTCATCACCAATGAGGAGCATGTCAACATAGTCAGCACTACAGACCCTGCTCTTCTACTTCCCAGTTCAATATATTCAACTATTGGCCTCACTTCCTGCCCTCAGACCTTGGTATATCTATGGTATTATCTATGGTATCGTGGCACATCTGGAACATGCCTTGGAAATACTGAGGGTCCAACACCACTATCACTGAAGCCCGTTGGGAAACACAAGTGTATGCGGTAGTAATATTTCTTGAGGACATCACCAGTTAAGCACACAAAGTACATCTCCTTCTCACATTGCAAAGTTCTGCAGAAGCCTGCTATTCAGTTCTAGCCTGGCTTTCCCAGGAGCATACTTAAAGCACAGACCACTTCAGAAACACTTCTCCTTTCAGAGCCAGCTGATCTAGATTAGTCTCCTCTGGCCCATTGAGCTCAAGTCACCCTATCTGGGGTAGAGACTGTGATTCAAAGCCTTCCTCTTATCCAAGCTGGTCTCACTGCATCCCCTAAGCCCCAAGGAGTCTCAGAGCACTTGACCAGGAAGATGAAGACCAGGGCTTTATAGTGATCTTAGCCCAAGTACCCTCAGAGTTGTGCTCCCTGTTATGCCCCTTTCCTTCTCTTTACTTCATGTATGTTGATTAGTTATCTGGAAGCCAGCTTTGCTTCTCTGGGGAGATAGAAGGTATCATGGTGCTCCATGGCAAGCTTTAATCATCACAGAGAGGCCCAAGGAGAGACCGAAGCTGAGCAAAGCTGCTCTCTCATGCCTTCTGCTGCACTGCAACCCTGCTCAGCTTAGTGTGCAGCCCGAGTGCCAGGACAGCCCTGCCAGGGAGGTGTCTGCCTGAACCCACCCAGGTCCAGTAGTAAAGCAAACTGAGGCCTCACCTCTCACAGGCAACTCAATCAGTACGTTAATAGCTAAAAGACAGCAGAGAAGAGGCAAGATTTGACACCTGAACTCCTTGCATCTTTCACCAGCATCTCTTGCTGGCAGTCTCTAACCAGCTCCTTGCTCAGCACACTGGTTTTTTGAATCCTGTTCTTCAGTTTCTCTTGCCAGCCCGACAAACCCATCTCTGGGCTGCAGCCCAAGCTCTGCTATCAGTAGGACGAAACACCAGACTCTGGTGTCTATTAATAGTGTCCTGTGAGCCCCCCAACTCTCCATGAACAGCACAGGATGTCCAGGCACCTTTGCAATGCTCCCAGTGCTGCTCTGGAAGCCACTGCCATGAAGCACTCCATCAAATAACCACTGCAATGTTGAACACCTAGGCGCCTTGCGCCTTCATCAGCCCTTTCTTTCCCAGGCATGTTTTTGAGCTGCTCTAAATTCTAGACTTTTAACCTGTAAAAGCAGTGGGGACATGACTCATGGTGCCTGACTTCACACATGACTGAGTGGGTCACGCAAGGCTCCCTGCACAGTCAAATGACTGAAACAGGCATTTTCACCACGTGGTTTGTACGACCTATTTCAGACATGCACCTTTGCCTGAGGGCACCTGTGCACCACAAGCAGCTCTTCATCTGTGCGAGGATCCAAGGGTGACCAGCTCAGGGGTGATGCCTGCACAGAAGCACGCACATAAAGCTGGAGATGAATCCCACCGGGTGCCACTAGGGCCTGAGTACATGCCAGCAGCTTGTGATTCCTCCTTCAGGTTTGCTGGAAAGAATGCTCAAGGGTTTTAGTAATTTACATGCTAACCGGCTCAAGCAAGCAGAGTAATTTCATCTCTCTTTCCATTGCTTTTCTATGATTTACAGCTTTGACAAGTATTTCTACATTGCCTCTGTTTTATGAAATTAGTGCTAGGATCTTTTGAGGCAGCTTTAATATACTCCACACAACCAACCCGACGTTACTTGCTTCTGCAAGTTCTCATATGAAATTCACTTGTATTCCACACACTTCTTCTA
The DNA here is from genome assembly GCF_009769465.1 of Tauraco erythrolophus. Taxonomy (NCBI): domain Eukaryota; kingdom Metazoa; phylum Chordata; class Aves; order Musophagiformes; family Musophagidae; genus Tauraco; species Tauraco erythrolophus. The sequence continues at coordinate 114,812,008 of NC_141465.1, read as the reverse complement.
GCCAGTACAAATCTATTATTCCAGAAATGACTAAGAATTTCAGGATTGATGAACTGTTCAATAACCTCACCATTATTCTGCAGGTTTTCAGTCCCATTTGTAGTCTTACAGGACTTGATAAAGAAATAAATCAGTGAGCATCTTCCCTAAGAAGTTATAACAATGACTTCCCCTGCCGTATTTGTGGCTCTCAGTTTTAAATAAAATCTGTTTTTGAGAAATCAACTTATCCAACTAAATAAAGTCTGATAAAACATAACCAACTAGATATTAAAGTGTACAAAAATGGCAGAAAGAAGGTAAGAGGGCAGTTGTTATTATCTTTGTACTACAAAAAGGAAAAAAGTAATTTGATTTATTGTTACTTTAAGCATTACAGCTGAAAATGATAATGTAACAGCAGCATAACTGCATTATGTAAGTAGCCTCAGGCTCTTTCCATACTTCTAACTCAGTCTAGATGGCACATAAAAGCTCATCCAACAAGGACAACAGTATGTACATGCCACAAATTACACCGTTGTTTGAAGGGCAGTAAAAGCAAGGAACTAAGCAGTGTTGAGAGCTACCTCTCTAACTCAGATTAACAGTAGCTAATATTTCAGTTTTCAAGTCACCATAAAGACCAGTTCCAAGCATTTTATGTTCTAGTAACAAGGCATACTTAGCTTCAATACAGTTTTTCTGCAGAAGCTGTCTTCTCCCTCACCCAACTCCATTCTGCTTAGCTTTATGTCCAGAGAGCCAGGGTCCCTAAAGAAGAGCAAGTGGCTGGATGAGTACATCATTAATGCATTTCTGTGTTGAGCCCTTCACCCTAAGCAAAGGTTTAACAGTGAAATGAGACTTTGTTTAGTTTGTTAATATGAACCAGAGTATAAAGGCTCGACAGCTCCCTCTCCTAAACTGCAGTGTATTTGAAGAGTTACACTCCAGAATGGGCAATTAAAGCATTGTGGAGTACACATCACTATCATAGATTACATTACTTGATGGATATTAATAAAAATATTTCACAACAAAGTAAAAAAATAATTGGAAAAAGCAAGAGATTATGAATACACCACTTGCTTCACCCAAAGCAAGTAACTGCCTCCGCAGAGCATCTGGGTAAGAACATCTTCAAGACAATGGATCATATTGAAACAATTCTTGCTTGCAGGAAGCCATCTCATTCCTAAGTTCCTAACAAAGTGGCAAATGTCAAGGTCACATTGTTTATTATATTGTCTTCAGAGAAGCATTACTTAACCACTTCAGGGAGTGTAAATCCACTATAAAGTATTTTAAAAACGACACCAAATATCCAGTATTATTTTCAGAATTAAGCCAAAAGATGTCTTTATTAGGGTTTGATATTCTTTCTTAAAACTAGATGGATTAAAAAAGATGTTTTACACGAAGTTCTACCAGTTTTAAATTGCTACATTTAATTCAAAAACTATTCAACAGACACAGGAACATCTTGGATTATTTTTCTTTCTCTCCTATAAAGCATATTGTAATTTGGAGCCAAATACAGAATATTTTCTTATCCAAAGTGGAAAACTCAGTTTAGCCCAATCTCTACCAGAGAGCTGGGAGGGGAGCTTTTCCTTAATTTGGAAACTGGCATTAACATGAAGAGTTACAGAAAAGGTAAACATGATTTAATAATGCCCCCAGAAGTCTCTCTGGAACTGGTAGAGACTCACTGGTGTAGCTATGGTTCTGTTTAACAGCCCGAACACTGCTAGAAAACTAAATTCCCTTGACCTTGTAAGACCTGAGATGCCTTAGCTCTTTCTAGGCTGTGATTACCAATTTCTGAAAACCTCTCCAGGGAAAGAGTATGTCCTCAGTACACATGCTGCCTGTTCAACTAACACTAAAGGCACTCCCATATCTCTTACCCTAATACCTACAAATCAACAGATGAGCATGAGCAGCACAATTTCAGAACACCTTTTAATTGCAGTAAATCAGAGCAGCTCTCCCTAAGCCTCCCAATGATAGAGCAGAACACTCTTCACATCCTCAAGCACTGCTCAGAAGTGCTGCTCCTCCAGCACTTGCCCAATGGTCCTTTTCAGAACAGGGTCAGGTCACTAGCTCTTCTGCAGACTTGCCATAATATTAGTTTCCAAATTACTGCACTGCTCTGCAGCTCAGACCAAGCACAGTGTACTGTTGCTAGAAATCCCAAATGGTGGTTTTCTACCTTGCTGACTTGGATAGCTGTTACCAAGATGAGCAGCTCTATAGTAAATGACTGTCCCTTGGCTGACCTCTGCAGCTACATATGAACAGCGCTTCTCAGCCTCAGTTGCCTTGAAGTCTGACTGAACACAGGCAGATAAGGGAGAAAAAGCAAGAAAATAGCAGAAGTGACCAGAAACTGAATAGCCACAAGAGCACTAACCATAAGGGAGCATAGAGGACTCATTGCAAATCTGCAGATAATAGAGCAGTCTCTGCCAAGTTGTGCTCTTTAAATAAACTTTTGGCAAGACTTTAGGATAGCAAAGCAGAATTTTACGTATGAATTCCCATCTTGAAATAGAACAAGCCAAATTGGGACCCAGGAATTTTAATTTTTAAGACTACATATAACTCAGTTATAGGGTTATACAAATAGCTCAATTTCTCCATACATTACAACATCTCAAACACCAACAAGTTAAAGTAATTCTTATTGCTAATGCTAATCCTTTCCCCACTGCCGAACTCCAGCTGACCAGCCTTTCTCCTGCAACAGTCTAAGTAGCAATTTATTCTCTTACAGCCTTGTGACCTGCTCTTGGTATGTGATCTCCACATGATCTCTGCCTGGGAAGCAGCTCCCCTTTCCTTTTCTTGGTTCGTATCAGCAAATACCCAGATACCAGTTATCTCTCCTCTCTCAGGCTGTCCTTTGGCACAGTGGATGGACCTGTGTGCTATGGGATATAAGCAGCAGCAAAGGAATTGGAGCATAGTCCAGCCTTTTTTTTTTCTTTCCACAGCTACCAAAACCTCAGTACTCTCCTCTGCACCATTTTTCACAAAATTCATAGTGGTGGTTACATTCAGCTGTGCTCTATGTTCCCCCTTTACATTTTCCTGCCCCAAAATGCATTTGCCATCCAAAGTCAACTCACTTAAAATGGTTAAAAAGAACCACTAGATTAATATTTACAAATTAATGTAAGTTTTTATGTATTGTAAATATTTACAAAGCTTTGTCTTGATAAAGCACCAGGCACTGAGTGCTTATGCTTCTCTTTTCTGACACTGCTAACCACACACCTCTATCACTCTAGCTGCACGTACACTAGCATTTAAAAATCACTTACGAAGCAGAGTTGCAAAGCCAAACCCTCCTTAAATGTAGATTTAACATATGCATAAAGATTCATCTTTTTTCTTCCACTAATCATTCCTTTTCAGCATGCTTCATAATAGCTGTCAGCAGTCTCCTTTGATATTCCCTGCACCTACAATGAACATTTAAAAGCCATTCAAGTAAATGATATAATAGCAATTGGAACATTTTTTCCTGCTCATGTGCTGTCCTTATCCTATTCAAGAGAAAAAAAGTAAGCAAAGTTATTAGTCTATTATGGTAGTCACACTTTAACCTCTCAAATACATGGTGGACTAATGGGATGTTTGCATGTCACCAGTTAACCTAGAAAGGCACTGCACACGCAAAGTAGAGCAACCAAGCAGAAAAGTAAACATTTTATTTATTAAGAATAATTTCTTCCACCAGCATACTACTGAAAGCAAGCTAACTAAAATCTTAAAGTGGGATTAGAAATTAAAGAAGGATCCGATCACTGAGAGCATTTCCCCTACTAAAGCATTCTCACATGAATCTCAAACAGAGCACTAAGCTGCAGCAGTCTTGCACTTTCATAGAGGAACTCAGCCAGAGCAGTTAGTATCACAGCTGAGGAACAACTGATCATCATCCACACTCCTGAATACTCAGAGAACTGCCCTGTCCTCTACCAGGCCATATTCTTGCAAGAATGCAGCCATCTTAAGTGGCTTACCCAGGGCAGCTTCAGGTCCTGGAAAAAATAAACACAAAGCACAGAGCAACATTTTGAGAATCAGTCAATCACGCATCAAATTCTGGAACTAGCTCAGCCAGCACTGAAGCCCTCAAGCCACTGTAATATCAGCTCTTCCTCCCCACAGCCCAGCATGACCACCACAAAGGTGAAGAATGACATACGGACCTACATTTTTGCCTTTATATTGTTTTTATGTCCCACTTGCTTCGCTAACCATTCTGTGTAGTAGCCAGCTAATTCTCAAACGTGCTATCTGTTTAAACATGCACACTCCAAGTAATGTCTAAACACACGCAAGTTGTAGTTATAGAGAAGTGAGGCAATGAATGCTCCCTGGACTAAGCCAGTAAAACAAATTAACCAGCCTCTAGGCTACACTAAGAGCTGAAGTTAAACTTAGCTTTTTCCTTCGCTTATGTATGCACGTATGAAACTCTGCGCCTTCACTACATCCAGTAGCACCCACGCACTAGAAGTGCGCATGGATGAACATGTTCATGCACTCCATGCAGCTGCTACTGCCCCTGGATACAGAACCCAGTTGACAGATGTTACAATTGTTGTGGCACATGGTTAAAACATACTGCTATGACTTAGCAAGAGTTTTGACATTTTCCTCTTAATGGTACTAACCAGATTAGCCCACAGTGTATTTCAGCATACAGCCTGCCTACCTGAAAAGAAGCAACTCGAATAAAAACCTCCAACGGATTAAAGAGATACCTTTAAGGTGCATCTACCTACAGCAGGAGGGTCCCATTCTGTAATAAAGATCACAACATCGACTACACATTGCACACTCCAGTGCTCCAGTACCGTAGTTTCCATCTGTACTATTAATAGAAACCGTATTCTCAGTGCAGATCAAGACGGAGCTGGATGTGGTTGAAGTAAACATGACCAAAATGCTGCTGGAAGAAGCTTGAGCGTTGTGTAGCAAGACTAGTTGAGGAGAGCTTTATTACCATGACAAAACCCAATTGCTATCTCTACTAAACGAAGAATACAGCTGTATAGCCTTAAGAAGCCTCACAATGAAGAATTAAGGAAAGTAATTCTTAATAGTTAATGGAAAAGCTACCGAGAAACTGATATTTTCAGAAAGTTATTCCAATTTCCTAATCAGATCTGTTGCAGCTGTTGAAAACACTAATCTGGATTACTAAGTACGCAGTAATGGTAATGCTAAGTAAATAGAGCTCCTCCTAACACTTAAATCTTAAATTAAGCACATAGTGTTTGTATTTAATAGACAGTCTAGCAGTCTAGAGTAAATAACATGAAGCTGAGCCAGTCTCCCATATCTGAAAGTTACAGAATCATTCAAGAAAGTAATAAATAGGACAAGTCATTTCTGTACTCTACAGTCTGTATCAGATATGATTCACCCATAAAATGAAAATTTTATTCAATACATTCAGTGTTCATACACTGCTATTACAAATGGACTATTTAATGCCCAGTTAGATTGGCAATATTGAGATCCATTTATTTTAAGCTTTATGGATTTTCAAAACACATACAAATAAAATACTACAAAATTCCATTTGCTGAAGTTTCTTCAGGAATATACAGCAAGCTTGATCCCAGCACATAGATAAATGACTTTTACAGAGAGCATTACATAGAGCAATAAACGCAAGTGAAACAGCCAGTCTTTTCGGATACATTACAACGAAAACAGTTTTCTTTCCCTTTGCCACATTCAATATGCAAAAAACCTTTTTTTTTAAATAGCCAGGTCCAAAGTTAAAAATGTGTAAGTAAATTGACTGTGGAAGTCAACAGGCACTCAGAAGCCCCGAAAGGGAGAATAAGCAATAATTTTCAAGTTCACTAGTTCAGGGTTAAAAATCCCTGAGACAGAAAAACAACAAACCCGTTTTATTTGATGGAAAGATGTTTGTCAAGGTACATTTCCAACAGACAGCTGTAAAGAAACTATAAGATGGAAGAGCAACAGTAAGACAGAGCAAGGAAAGCAATCTGTAATGCTAGGTAATGAGGAATGCCTTTGTGGGGCAGCATGGGACTCACCAAGACTGCCTACCTGCAAGAAAAGCATTCAGCAGAAATATATGCAGAGATACAAAGCACGAGATGTGTCCATGCTAACCTTGTCATTGAGATGGGAAACACTTTTAGAGTATGCATCAAAAACTATATTCCCACTTAATTATAAACAGTGTACAACTGACCTCAAGAGTTACACTATACACAAGAACAAACAAAATATTGCACCCCAATTTCAAAGTCACCACCAGGACGTGTATTACTTGAAGCCAATAGGTTAACACACACAGATCCACACAAATTTTCTGTTGCTTGATGCCAGTGCACAATTGCTCAGCTACATGTGTTTAATAGACCAAGTCACTGAGTTCTCTGGGACCTGGAAACTGATCTCAGAAGCAGCATGACTCTGACCTTCCACCTCAAGTCCCTGAGCTGCTGCTGGACATCAAAACAGCTCTACTGCCTCTACTTCTTATGAGTCATACCCTGGCAGGGTCCTGTTCCTTGCTACATGCTGTGACAAGGGGCTCTGACAACATCCTGTTCTTTAACCCTACTGTGCATACAGAAGTTGCACCATTGAATTATGATGCCATGCTGATTTTCAATGCTATTTTAACATGTAGGCAGGTCAAGCTAGCTAGATCAAACATGAGCTCACCCATACTGTTCACTAAAGCTGATCAGAGCCTTCAGAATAGTGGAAGAAAGTTGCAGTACTTCTAGGTACTTCAAAACATCCAAAGCATTAAGAAGCCTGTTACATCTGACAGATATCAAGCATTACAATAAGCAACACTTGGAGGGAAGCGCAGCATAAATGGTGAAAGCAAGTCAAAGCAGACTTAAGTCTAATCTAAAGATCTAATCCTAAAGGTTAATAGAGGTTTCATGACCAGTTTACTTAGCCTATGATCAGCTACAGGCTTAGAACTATTAGCAACTAAACAAGAGTTTTAAGAGTAACCTTTAGGTTCTGACCTAAAGATCTATAAATTGCCACTGTGGAGGGATGATCTAGTTTGAAATCAGATTATCTTTAAACTAGAAAGCAATCATCACGCTTATGCGAGGCCCTCATGCATGGCTACGCTTGCTCAAGAGCAGGGCAGGACTCTAAAGCAAACAGATGTTGACAGCATGGGCCCTGTGCTATTATAACATTGAATTCCTTAATATTATTTATGTCACTTCCTTAAGAGGATAGTAGTTAAGCCAAGCTACCCCAGCCCCACTTCAGCCCAACTGCGCACCCAGTTACATGCTTAGTTTACCAGAATGGGGGCAGCAACTTCCCAGAAGTTTGCCAATGTGTTACGTTATCAAAAGGCCTTAGGAAAACAGCAGCTACAGAGGAAGAACACATCACCTTTCCCAGTAAGGCATTCTCCAGCGCGCTTATCCGGAAAAAGAGACACATCAAACTGCCAGTTTGATTTGCGATAGCTTTCCCTCTAAAACAACATTGTATTAGGGCGTTTGTTCCACATAGGGATGTGTGGTTTTATGGAAGTACTAGTGTTGCAACTCTCTAAATGCACTCTCCAGACTCCAGGCTTTTGCCCTAGATTTAGGTCACTAGTAATTGGGCATGTGTGGAAAATGCACAGGCTCAGTTCAGTGTTGCTTAATTAATTTCTTAGTCTGTTCATTTGGCAGTTGTCCTACAACACAGAACAGTTGGATATTTAATCTTGAACAACACATTGTGACAATAGCAAGCCTCCCAAAATAAGATCAACTCTTTCAGTAGTAGTGAAATAAATATTTTAAATTGCCTGGAGTACAAAGTGAAATCAGTTTTAGTTGCTCAGGTGAGACTATCAGCTTGGTTAATTAAAAAGAATTTTCTGTTTTATAGCATTCAGATTGGAAAAAAGATCAAGCACAGCACAAGACACAGAAACCCTAAGACTTTACCAAGACCTTCTCAAGATGGAGTACGGAACTGCCAGGTGCCAAAGTCTTGCAACCAATGGAGCAGAATCAATGACAGCAACTCTCTATGTGGGACATTATATTCCCAAGCAACTGGTGAGTGCACCAACTACACGTTAATGCCACAGTGTGAAAGAAAGTTCTGTGCATTACTTTAATCTGTACCGGGCACCCTTCAGTATTTTGGCTGCTCTTGGAGCAGCACATTCACAATCAAGAAAAGCTCATCCACTGAAACAATTAAAATTCTTTCTGCTCCCAGAAGGCTTCTGCCACAGATTTTTAGTCAATTTGCTTGATTTTTTTTTTTTTAAACCCTTCTTGAAGGGCACAGACCAGCCCCCCCTGTGCTGAGCCCTGGCCATCCTGCCAAGCTTTCTGTTGGAGCTCACTTCACTACCATCCATTTACTTCACCACAGGTCCCATGTGCTTTAGGTAGTTTTGGCTTAAGCCTAAACAGCAAATGAGAAGAGACAGATGCCTCTCTGCAGGAACTTTTCTCACTGGTGACCCTGGGGGCTGAGTTGGCAGAGCTATGTGGACTTTGTAAGAAGGCTGCTCTACAAAACAGCCTTATAAAACTCTATTCAGATATTAACTGGAGTAAAATATTTACTTCGGATCAGGAAGTACGTATTTCTTGATAAAGAAACAGGTTCTGTGCCTGAGCAGATAGTTTTATGGCATTTTAAAGCTGACCTAACATGCCTACCTTGATTGAAAATAAAAAAGCATCTCCATTCCTTTCACTAAGTGAACTGTGCCAATAAAAAGGGTCTGAAGACTGAGATAAACTCACTTTAGCATTACTGAAAGGGAATAGATCTTCAAAAGCCTTGTATACAAGGGCACTCAGATGGTTGTTAGAGTAAAAACAACATATAACATTTGCAAAAAAGCTTAATATAATCTTTTGAGTCTATAAATTCTAAACAATAAATATGAAAAGTGTACATGGCACACCAGAGCAGCTAAATGTTTAAAACAAACAAGTACAAACTGATAACACTTACCTATATTGTCAGCGGTTTCACTACTGTGATACAATACATGCTTAACATAAGATGTTTTTACAAAGGAAAACCACAGAACCAAGTGCATACAGAAGGTGAGGAGAAGGGGAGACAGTAAATAACAAGGCACAAAAACCTCTCTTGCTGCAACCCTGTAAGGCACCACCGTGCAAATGTGAAACAATCAAAACCTGTAGTGGAGAAATTCTAATCGTGCTTAAATGACTTGATAATGTATTTTAAAGATGACGCTATGCTCATATCTTCAGGAATAAAAATACTTATGAACCTTTATTTACACTTACAGGCTTTTAAAAACAAATTAGGGTAACAGGTGAATTAATTCCCAAATACAGGAGACAGTTAATTTCTCCCAGACAGCTTCACAAGTGCAACTTGATCATGACCTATACTGGCCTTGTTAATAGAGTCCTGGATCCAATATGGTGAAGAGGGAAATGCTGCCAATTATGTCAAATTCTGTCTGACACACCAGTAGTTTAAACAAACAGACTTCAAGGATTAGGATGAGAATCAACTCATTTTTGCTTGTAAGCAAAAACAATTTAAATCCAGAGATAAAAGGTCATCTACCTAGGGATCTTAATACCCAAAGTTGTAATTTATACCTCTAAGAAGTGCACACCAGCATTTTTCTTCCCTATTCTGTCATCTACTCAGAAAATCCATCATGAGACAAGCTTCAGCAAAAGCCTTCTCCCTTGCTAGAAGGTTACAGATACATAATTAAGCTTACAAACGGTAAGTTTCCCCCCTGTTTTTCCTTATGTCCCATGCTCTCTACTGCATCCTGCTAGAAGTTTTTGTGCTCTCTCCAATTACATAAAAGCCTCCAGATTGTACTGAAATTACTTAAAATATGCACAGGTTGGACAAATTTTTACAAGATGAGAAGTGGGTTTCACTAATAACTAAAATTTTCTTCTGATGAAAGATTTAGGAGGCACCCAGTTTCTCATGGCCTTCAGACACATGAATGACTTTTTTTGTTCACTTGGGAACAGTGTCAGTAGACCACACTTCCAAAACTTCTCCTTCCATCCCTGCAACTTGAACAACTACACAGCACAGAGCAAACAATCTGAATGAACCTAACTATTCAGGTATTGGCTAAGTTTTGTTTTCTCATGTATTATGTTTTACTCTTCCCTCTATGCTTAAATATCTTGCCACAAATCAAAACATTTAAGCTCAGACAACCTGTAGCTTCAATGATGCTCAATCTACTGAGCTGCCAGAGAGGAAAATCAGGCCAATCTATTATATTTTAATCAGAGGAAATGGAAGAAAGAACAGTCTTCAGTGATAAGCCAACATTCATACAGCTATTTGCTGAAAGGCTGTGTCAGCTTAGGCATGCTTCATTCCTTATATTCAGTCCTCTTTTAAGGAAATAACAATTTGAGCAAATACAATGTAAACAGAGTCAGGTAGACTGCAGTAGTAAGGACAATATCATTGTTCTGACAGATTTAAGGCCAACTATTTATGATTCAAAATACATCATAATTTTTCCATGGCACTTAATACACTGAGAGTTAGTACTGGGTGACAATAAACAAGAGTATGTGTGTTCCTATCATATGTGATATATACATGTAGCTTCAGTTCCTAAAGTAGAAAGTTCAAGTTTTCCTGCCCAAATAAAATCAATTTGTGAAAGACCACCTGTGTTGTCCTATACTGAAAAAAGTAATATTACTATTTTAATCAATTTAGTGCAAACCGACTTAAGTCCAAAGACATATCATTCCTTGATTTCTAGTCACTACTTACCAAATGCCCCCATTTCTTTTAAAAGACAACTATACTTTTTTTTTTTTCCTTAAAAGAACAGCAAACACTTGACAACTAGCATGCTGTTCTAGTCTATGTCAACAAAACTTGCCGATATACAAATCACATTTTGGTCATGCAGCACAGACCCACCCTCAAAGTAATCCATCTCTTAATTCGATCAGTCTAGAAAAGGAACACAGTGCCGGATTTTAATTAGCAGGTCATCCTGGCCACTCCGAACTCCAAGCTGACAACAGCAGGCTCAGCTTTCGAGAACTCTTCCACGAATTCACTATAGCGATTGTCTGCTGTGTTGCTGCCCTCTATAGTTCTTACAGCGTCATTCACAGGGATCAGTGGCGGCTCCTTCTTGAAGCACGGAGGGGTTTTCAGTACCGTGGGCGCTGGATGAGCAGACTGCTGATGTTCCTTCACAAGGATTGCACCTGACTGCCCATTTCTCCGCTTTATTTTCTGAAATACAGGAAATAGTTACTAACAGTCAGCATCATTGCTTTACTGATAATATTCTACTTTGAAAGGAAGTGAATCCACTCCTTTTGCTGGCTAACTCAGCATCTGCAGAATCTGCTATTACATACTCTAATAGGTTAGATATGTGACAGTATTATTGTACTTAGGCCACTGGATAGGACACTATTTTTCCCCCCCCCACAGTTAACAGCAGATGCTACAAGCCCTGTGTGCTTAAAATTTGCAGCTGAGCAGAAGGCAGAAGAGTTGCCTGTTAATATCTGTAGAGAAGGACAGGTCCTTCTAGGCTTCCCCCTTACTTGGTTGCTATCGAGATGGGAATACTTTCTGAAGTACAGGCAAAGAAAGACAGGCCTTGGTACCATTAGCAAGCAGTGAGCTTGTAGATGACAAGTCTCTAAAAGACAAAAAGTAATTTTATACCTAAGCCCTTATTTCCTTCCTAAAGGCCTTCTAAAAGACTTCTCTTTTATATCTGAAAGACACCAATACAGTTTGTTCAAATGCAGGAATACACTAAAAGATGTCAACTAGAAACCAACTGGAGGAAAGTATCTATCCTAGAAGCACTGAGCAAAAGAAGATTTGGATTAATGTTTTTTTTAAAAAATTCAATCTCACCCAGTAACTGGGAGCTCGAACTACTCAACTGAACTAATTTTTTGTTGATGTGTTTGTGTTCTATTAAAACCTAGACTGAGCTCAGAAGACTTTAGTGTCTCTCAACACCAGCTTTTTGAAGATGAAGACAGTAGTAGGAAAGTCTACATCAAGATTTCAAAACAACTCCATCTTTTCATCACTCAACTTCACCTGAGCCCACATTTCTCACTCAAGACCTTGGAACAAGTTTCTAGTAAAGTGAAGTCTCAGTTTTGAATTTTCATCTTGCTTATTCTTCCACTTGCTTCATCTTGAGTTTTCATCTTGCTTCTTCAATTGTATAAAAACGTTTAAATATACAATTAAGATTTGAAACAGTTTAAGATTAGGTGACCTGAATTCATTACATTAAGTCATACTAGAATAAAGTGAGATACACTGTTCAGTCTTTCCTGGTTGTTTACTGTAGCAACCTATTGAAGTCATTTACAGAAAACTGATCTCTGGATTTCAGCCTGTCTTCAAATAAGCAGTATAATGTATATGCCCCATAACTATGGTGACTTACAATAGCATGCACCTGCATAGGAAGTTAAGAGAAGAAGGACAATACTTACTGCTTCCATTTTAGTAGCTATAATGGAAATAAAACACTTTCAGTCTCCTTGGTTTAGCAAAACAGCTGTATAATGGGTACCTTGTCATCTAAGGTAAGTTTCATGTAAATTTAACCTATATTAAGCCATTTTCAGTAATGCTTTGGTAGTAGGAGCACTTTTATATAATACAGTTCATCAGTAAGGCGCAATAAATCATATTTAAGAGCAGATCATTGGCTGCATAGTCTGGCATTGAGCATAGAAGCCCACAGTGAAAGTCAAAGTTAACATTACATAGAACAAGTGCTAGGCCATGCGGTAGTGACACTCATACAAAAGCTAGCAACATCATTAGACTAAAAACGTGAATTTGAAGAACAAGCCACAATTACACTTAATTTTATAATACTTACAGCTTCCAGTTCTTTAATGTCTTCCTCCAGTTGTTTATTTTGTTCGCTCAAGTTCATTATAAGATTGAACACAGATTGCCTGGGATGCATACTTCGATCAAACTGATGGTACATATTTCTCCAAAACCTGCAATGTGGCAGACAGTTTTAACTATCTAGGATAAAGAATTGGAGAAGAGATAGTGTATATAACTCAAACTTACTTAAAGTTGAATGATACTGTATTAGGCTCCAAAAGAGTTAGTTCTGGTGAAAAATCAGGATTATACAGAGGATTCTGATATTTCTTTTGTTCATCCAGCAGGAACGGCCACAAGGAATACGTCTTCTCTTTTAATCTTAAAGCAAGACAAGATCACAGTCAAGACACTGATTGCAAACAAAAACCAGAAGCTGTTCAACTCAACATCATAAATACATCTTAACTTTTTAGAAATAAGTTACCAGAAATAGTTATAAATCTTAGATTAAAAGTTTTTAGTAAGAATCAGCTTATTCCTGGCATATGCTAACGTTGAACAGAACTATCAGTTTTAGAAGTGCTAGTGCTTATGCTGTGCAAGTTTTGCCTAGTTGCAATAAATGCTTTTAAAATACAGTTTGAGCCAAAGATGAACTGATGAAAACTTTACAGAAGTTTTCCAACTGAAAGCATTAGGAGACATCCTAATAATGCTTCTGACAGTAGTCAGTCTTGAGTAGGCAAGAATTTTAAAGTTACCTGAAAATAGACTGAGGGAGGGAATGAGTTGATGCTTCCAAACTTAAGCTTATCCATCTTTAGGAAAAAAAAAAGTAGGGAGAAAGAAGCCTTAACTTTCCCTGTGCAAAATCAGCATGGGATTTTCTTGCAGAATTAGAAAGACTGTGCAAAAGTATAGGAAGCACTGCTGTTCCCTAATGCAGTTCAACATCATTTTCAGTATTACCAGTCCTGTGTCTATTTCTATTCAGAGCCTAAAATGAAGACGACTCTCAGTTCTTAGTCTGCCAGAATAAACAAAAAACACATTACAATACATCTGCTTACTTTAGTTCTTCTCGCTCTTTTTGGCAGTTTCCAAGGAAGTTACCAAACTGGCATGAATGGACATGTTCATGGATCTGAAGGAGGAAAGCTTCATTGTACTCAAAGGCTTGGGGAAACTGCTCAGTCAGATTCCACACACTTTCTAAAAACTGGGTGAACACCGGCGATATCTCTTTTGGATCACCATCCAACTGACAACACCTGGAAGATTCCATAAACAGATTGAAACTGGTTTAAGTCAGAAATCAAAAACGTCTTAGTTGCACTTGTTTTTAAACAGCACATTGATTTGACACTAGCTTTGGTTTAGAGATTAAGCACCTAGCTTTGAGAACTGGGGCAATTTTTGAATAGAAATAAGTCTATATTTAACCTATTTTTCTGACTTGTAAGTAATCACAATCTGTACTTAGTACAGAAGAGCAATACGAGACAGTCAAGTTCCTTTGTGTCTATTACTTCCATCATCAGAGTATAACAGCTAAAAGGAAATTAATACGCAGTAAATAGCAGCAGGGCTATTGTCATTGCTGATGACAGGCAGATCAATGGAAAAACAGAACTCTCAACATACAGGACTTCTAGAGACAGGCGTGACTTCATCATTAAAAGTAAACATAAATGCAAACTCATTTTTAAAGATTTCAAAACTAAGTGGTTTATATTGCCTAAATAGCTGGGACATAGCTTTATATTAGTTTTTGCACTGTCTATACATACACGCAGATCTAGCTGCAGGTATCAACATCTGAGAGTGAGGCACCAGTAGAACTACAAATTTATCTCTGTAATATAAAACAATTATCCAATAGGCATTTCAATAAATAGCAATACACAAAGCGCATTGTCTACTGAAAACAGCTCACTCATCACAAAATTTCTAGCAACACCACAATAGTTTAACATCCACAAGTCATCTTTTGGTTTTAAGAATAGTTAGTTCTTTCTACTGTCAACATTTTACGGTATTTTGGAAGAGTGAACTACCTGTCAGAGAACTTGTGCCCAAAAGAGATCCAGTCTTTCTCTATCAAGACCTAGAGGGTAAAACCAAACAAAATCTCACATAAAATGTTACTCAATCTTACACATATAGTATTAACCCCACAGGTTATCGATATATTGTATTTCAAACTCGAGTCAAGTAAACTAAAGTAGGAGCAACTATTTGTCACTTCGTAGTTCCTTTATTTTCTTGGAAGTCTTTCACAAGGTATTCTCAGAGCACATTTCTCAAACTAGTAAAAAAAATTTATCAGGTTGACAATCAGATAACTGCTATTAAATCAAGCTCGCTTTAAGCATACTAGTATTGTTTGACTTCACAAATATATTATCAACCAGCTTGCAAAAAGAAACTGCAAAGTATAGAAAAAATTTAGCATTGCATTCCTGCTATCATAGTTTACATAAAACCACACAATATAATCTTTGTAACATTTTATAGCAATAAGTTTGTTAATATCAACACCAACTTTTTGTAATCACTCCAGTCACAGTATCAGGCACCAAAAGGAATGCCGGACTGCCTGCCTATTGCAGAAGTTCCCCAGAAATCTAATTGACAGTGAGGACTAAAAAACAAGGAGATGGAATTACTTGCCTAAAGATTACAAACATTCTCACTATTCACAAGCAATAAATCCTCCTCATCTTCACTTTTGTTGCTTGTAATATTTGTGGCAGTTAGTTGTAACAATACAGGGAACCGACTTTATATACCATCTTTCAAGAGTTGCCATAACACCTCACATTGCCACTGCAGAACACTTGATTTTCCTGCTCTCAAATTTGAAACAATCCTACTGAAATTATTCTTCTTCTCTCTATTATAGAAAGATGAGGAAATTGAAATTGCTTAAGTATCTTCAGGTCTCTGTCACTGGCAGAGTTGTAATTTTTTTTATTTTAATAACATTGACTTTGGGACAAGTGATAAAAGCACAGAGCTGCTATAATTTCGTATATCTGCTGTCTCTTTGCAATCCTTATGTTTTACAGTTATGGGGCTTTTTTGGACACAAAAGGCAATCATTGCAACATTTCTGCAGAGTGCCTAAAGCAATCCACTATTTGTATATCAGTATTTGAGGTTTTAAATAAATGGTTCTTCCCAGTAGCAAAATATTTCTAAAAAGAAAGATGTGCCAGTACACTGCATATCTTGTAACTACGAAAAGCAAGCATCAGTACGTTTACACTGCTCTCTTTCACACTCAAACGTTTTACATCCTTTGTCTACCAAGGAACAAGTCAACAATGCAACAGTTAGCTTACCATGAATCCTTTGATTGTTCTGTAATAAGAATCCAGTAATAGGGCTCCAAGAGAACAAACTTGGGAAGTCCTATCCCAGCCATCTGAGCAGTGCACTAATACGCTCGCGCTCTCAACCGCTATTGCCTGCAAAACACAGTTGTTTTAGTGAATGTTCTATTCTAGACGGAATTCAAAACTTAGTAAATAAGTACAAGAACTCACAGCATAGACTATTTTGTTTAACAAAGCCAGAAAAGTGTTTATTATGGAGGAAAGGATTTGATGCTATCAGAAAGCTAGGAATCATAGAAAATTCCTTATAAAAGAAAAAATATTTCACTACTGCCTTTGCATAAGGTGATAAGAACATCTACAGTGGTTCCCAGTTCTCTTTCTATCCCTTATAGAACTTAAAAACCTCTTGCAATGCATACTAAGAAAGAAGTAGACTGCACATTACATAGTTAAAAAATAAACCAACACAAATACACCATTAAAGATACCTACTTGTTCATTGTTATATTACACAAAAGTTAAGGACTAGGAAATGCCTATTAGCTTCAGCTAAGAATTCAAATCCTGTTAGTCCAAATATTTTTGAGGGTCATCTTCAGGAGAATCATCCACTTTTAATTGAAGTTAACTCCTTGTTATTTCACCTGGTAAAAACAAAAATCCAGGTTTTTTCTTCACCCAGCTCCCCCCAGGTCAAGCTCTTGGCTTCACAGGTGCCTGGCAAAAGCAATTGTTCCTCTGAATTCTTCATAAAGAGTCATATTTCCTTGCCAGATTAAGTCAACATAGCAAATTTGGCTTCTCTGCCATTAGTGCCCCAGGAGCTCTGTTTTTCAAGGTACACTAAATAATAGTTTGCTCCGTCCATCTCCAAACTAGTTACGCTTTTCATAAATACCCAAAATAATCAAGGAGAATAAGAATCTCTTCATCTCCCAATAAGGTGAGCCAACAGCATTCAAAAAATCCCAAAACATTCACTGGCATATTTAACATCTCCAGTCATAAAAAACATGTAATACTTGAAACAGCATATCGGATGTATCTGGGTATATTAAGCACCTACGTCCAAAATGGTCAATTGAAGAATTTTACACACTACATAATATTAAGCATAATATTGCCTGGTAGCAAGTCAACTTGGCATCAAACAAAGAAGCACACAAGTTACCTTGACTAGGAAGACAGCAGCATCCAACACAGCTTTAATATGACGCAACCATCCAGAATTCTCCAGACCAGACAAAAAGTCATTGACAGACAAACCCTTTGTGCCACTGACTGAAAGAAACCAAGAGTTAGAAAACCTTAAGCAGTTGCAGCTACCTATACCCTGAAATGGAAAGAAGAATAATTATATGTTGTTTCTAATGCCCTATGCTGTAAGTTGACTAGAAATCTTTCAGGA
Source organism: Tauraco erythrolophus (assembly GCF_009769465.1). Classification (NCBI taxonomy): domain Eukaryota; kingdom Metazoa; phylum Chordata; class Aves; order Musophagiformes; family Musophagidae; genus Tauraco; species Tauraco erythrolophus. The sequence goes on along the minus strand of NC_141465.1, from coordinate 114,794,374 downwards.
AAACACCACACAAATGGTTAAGAGAGGGGTACTACAAAGTGTTCTCCATTCAAAATTCAACTCTGTAGAACTACAGTAACCATGAATGACAAGAGTAAGATCTTTTTGCCTTTTTGACAAAATAACATTCAAAGTAAATACACTGGTTATCCCCAATAGGGAGCCTTACCCTTCCCTTATCAAGGAAGGTAAGGCAAATGCCAAAAGCTTACCAGAAATACTTGGAAATCACAACTACTAGTGGGAAGTAACTGCATCCAGACAATATACGCAGTTTAGAGTAGTCAGACTGACAGAGTTTCATCACCTTCTCCACTCTGCTTAGAAGAAAAAAGCGAGTGCAGTACAAGGACATGGTGATGAACTGAAAACTATTGAGGTTTTGTCTACCTCCAGAAATTACATACTACAATTCCAACTCTGATCTCTACCATTCTTCCCTAATATACTTCAATCTTTTAACAATAATGCCAATTGAGAGGGCCAGGAAGAACTCAAGTTAAAGGAAAGCCATCTTGCAATGTAACAGCAATAAGTGCAGATTCAGACTGAAAGTTTCTCACACAGACACTTATCAATTCACAAATGAGACAGATCACCTGGTTCTGACATGATTTTGAGTGGCAACTCACATAGTTACATCACTGTCCAAACATGACAAACTTCTGCCAATAAAAAAAAGAAACAGTCTGACTGATATAGTTTCAGCTATGCGTGACTAATATCAGATACCTGAGGTTGCCACCTACAAAAATACCTGCCCCTGCCACAGCAGAAGCCTACTTTCTACCAAGCTAGTGGGTCCCAAATGAAAATAAAAAGACTCTGTAGCTGAAAGCTGCCAGTGGGGATATTCACACAGCTGCAAAATAATCCTTATCTCTGAGTATGGGATGAAGTGAATCAGTAGGGAAAGTAGAGAAGAAAATTCAGCGACTCATTCTGTGACAGCTTCATGTTCAGTCAAGTCCCATGATGTAACAAAGGTTGTAAACTCTTAAATCACTGTCTCATGGAGCTTTCCGGTATCTGTACTACATGGCTTTCAGCCATACAAGTTTTGGCATACTCCGCGTTGCTCTGGAAGAGTCATAATGCCAGTTACCACTGAATGCTCTAACAAAGGCAGGCTTCCAAATGAGTACTGAAGCATCTTCTCTAAACCCTACAGATCTTTGTCATCTAGAAAAACACTTAGCAAACCATAGCACAATAGGTAACAAAACATCAAGAAATCCCTGGATACAAGACCTAATTTTAAAGGTTAGTCTGTAATTATCAGTAAAAGCAGCAAAAGCTAAGCTAGTTTTGCCTAGTCTTTGAAAGAGATAACATTGTTAGGCAAAAATTCCACTTCTGAAAGGTCTACTAGATGCAGGAAATCAGCTGAGAACTACTTAATCCTTTCAGCTAGGTCACACTTTCTCTACATCAGTGGTTCCATACACCTGTTCAATCACAACAGTACACAAACAGGTCCACCACTCTATTCTAAAGGAAAGAAACAAAAAATATTCAAACATAGAAATCTAGAATCATAGAATAGTTTAGACTGGAAGGGACCTTTAAAGATCATCTAGTTCCAACCCCCCTGCTTCAGGCAGGGACATCCTCCACTACACATCAGGTTGCTCAAAGCCTCATGCAACCTGGCCTTGAACACTTCCAGGGATGGGGTATCCACAACTTCTCTGGGCAACCTGTTCCAGTGCCTCAACACCCTCAGAGTGAAGAATTTTTTCCTTAGGTCTAATTGAAATCTCCCCTCTTTCAGTTTAAAGCCATTACCCCTTGTCTTATCACTATATATCTTTGCAAAAAGTCCCTCTCCGGCTTTCTTGTAGGCCCCTTTTAGGTACTAGAAGGTCTCCTTGAAGCCTTCTCTTTTCCAGGCTGAACAGCCCCAACTCTCTCAGCCTGTCTTCATAGCAGAGGTGCTCCAGCCCTCAGATCATCTTTGTGGCCCTCCTCTGAACCCACTCCAATAGGCCCATGTCTCTAAGTTGGGGGCCCCATAACTGAACGTAATATTCCAGGTGGGGTCTCACGAGAGCAGAGTAGAGGGGCAGAATCCCCTCCCTCGACCTGCTGGCCACACTTCTTTGGATGCAGCCCAGGATACGGTTGGCTTTCTGGGCTGCGAGAGCACATTGCCGGCTCATGTTGAGATTCTCAACCAACACCTTCCAAGTCTTTCTCCTCAGGGCTGCTCTCAAACATCTGCAGGAAAGGGACTGGACAAACAAGACAATGTCTAGAGGCACTATTCATGGCTGCTCACCCCTACATTCTGTAGCTTATGGTTTTAAGCACAAATTTTCAGCTAGAAAGTAAACAGGCTTCCAGCCCTCAGTCTGTTTTCACCCAGATACTGCTGTCAAAACCCACTTTTGATCAGAATTTTCAGCTTGGTAGAAACACTTCACCACTGGTATTTCCCCCTTTTAGCTAGACTTCTATATTTTTATAAACCAAGGCACAGATAAGAATACATATGTTGTGCCCAAAGAATTACTTTCCATTTCTGTGAATTGACAGACATTTTTATTCTACTTAGTGATGAAATAAAGAAACTGCACTGACACTGTTTTGACACTTATATACTAAAAAAATAACTTCCAGTCCCTTACAGTCCCTGAAAGGGTAAAAGATGATTTATGGTACCACTATGATGATTAGCTACTTCACAAAAACTATCATTCAAGATAGTTTTGGCTATATGGATCCCATTATAAACACATGCTCCTGCCTAGGAGCAGGACACATGCTGAAGAATGAATAACAGTTGTTTGTTCTAAATACAACTGAGGACAGTCCCAGTTACAATAGCTCTTGAAAGAATAGGGTCATTGGTATCACATTTCTGATTTGAAAACATTCAGTTCAGCATGTCCAGGGGGAGCTGGTACATAGAAGTTAAAGGCATTTTCCTCATTTTAAGCTGTGAACCATTGTCATAGCATTTCCTTCCTCATCATCCCATTTCTATAGTAGTCTGAAGAGTAAATTGCTGCATACCTCCCTAAATTTTAAGGGTCCTTCCTACCCCTAAAGATGCTAAATTCTAAGATTCTAGACTGGCATTCAGCAAAACTCTGTTCAGTCTGTGTAATTCACTAGAGGTAGAACAACTGTGTTCATTTACCCCAAAATCTGATCTGGCGAACAACTACAGACATTGCTCATGATTACATCATTAGCCCGTAAGATTTCTTGACCAACATAGCCAGAATGTCTTCATCAAAATAGGCTTCCATACAAGTGTAAGCCTTCTTCATGACTGATAATATTTGCATAATTCTACAAGGCAAGCATTTATACATATATTGTTTGCCAGGTGTAGAAGCCTGACTTCTGCCTCTGTACTCTAATCTCAGTATTAATACTCTACAAAGTCTCTTAAGTTTTCAGTTGTTTACTTAAATAAAACATTAACAGAAGTACTTAACAGACTTCTGCCTCTCCATTTTCATCACCATGTGGCAGGCAGTGGTACGGTGAAGGGGTTCACTTTTCCCCATTCCCTACAAACACTCTAGGATCTACCCACAAGTACAGAAGTGGCTCACCAGGCTAAAAAACTCAAGTTTTGTACAGACCGTATGCTTATTGTGAATTCTGTAGAAGTAAGTGCTCCTTGAAGAATCAGTATTCTAAACATGAAAGTGTATGCCCAGATACACACTACTTCATGCATTTATATTACACATGTGTATGCATGCATGTATACTTGGAAAACACAGAAGTCTCTCCCACAAGCCACTGACATACTAATCAAGTTCACTCAAGATATATGTGCCACTCTCCATTATTTTTCTTCAAAATAAGCCCATTCATTGGGTTTACAGTTTAAAACAAAGGTTTAAGGTAATTCATCACACAGAGCACAGCAAACTGGTACTAAACATAGAGCTGGGATAAAAATATAGAAATATCAATACAGTTTGTGTAAGCTATTAAAGACATCAGAAAAATATTTATCTTATTTTCCATATACATTATTACAGTACTGTTAGAACATACCTTCCAGAAGTTTTTGTAAGCTGGATCTCATTACATGAATATTTTCAATGCCAACAAACTGGAACCTAATGTTAGAGTAGTTGTCTTCATTCTCATAGCCCTTCCCAGCAGCTCTGTTTGCCATTGCATTAAGCTTAAAAAAAGACAAAAAAAAATACTGAAAACTAGTACTTGAAATAAAAATCTCAAATTAATAAAAGAAAGTCATGTGATTTCAATGGAATACACTGGGGAAAAAACCCACACAAGAACACATACTATAAACAGATTCTAATAAGTTAACAGTTTGCGGCAAATCAACTTGAAAGTATTAAAGTGTAAGAAAGGCTTGATACATGAAGTAACATATTTAGAGCTGACATATCTGAATAATGCATTTAATGATTTCCTACTTTCTCCTCCATATTCTCCATCAACAGACCTTTACTTATTTCCAAACATTCCTGAGCAAAGACACTACACAGCAATTAACCTAAAAAGGAAAGAATAAGACCTAGACTTAACCATAAACACAATTCCCAGGCATCTGAAAAATGTCAGGTTCAGGGTAAGAAGCTAATAAATTGCTGGAGCTATAAAAATTACAACTATAAAGCATCCACAGTTGGCTCAGTTTCAGTCTGTCAGACCGACCTACTGCTGAACCTTGCTCAAAATAAGCGCAGATCCTACAGTGTAGGATTTTCAGTTTACACCCTTGTTTTCCAGCTGCTGTGTTCAGAGATTTGAGTGAACCAAATACCAATTTAAATGCCGATGGTCTAAAGAGTGAAGGTTACCCCACACATTCCAACACAGGTCAAAAACCCAATATAATTCAATTTAGTTAGACAGTGATGAAGTATGACCTCAGAATGCTACAACAGAACTCCCCCTACTTCTCCCTGGCTAAGGCAGACAAAATAGCAGTTTTCACAGAACATTTACACAGAACACAGTACTCCCTCCCCTTCTAAAAGAAGCCTCAACACAGCTCACCATTTCATGAATTTGATTTCAAACAGTTAAAGTGACTTAGATTCCACTCAACTATCTGCTTCTTAAATATATTTTAAAGTATATTTTTAAATGCACCTCCCCAAAGTCTCACTAGCATATTCAGTGAATTATAGCTAAGTCCTGAGAATGGTTCAGCTTCTTTAAGAAAGCAAATAATGAAATGCTTGGTTAGAGAGGCCTAACCTTACCTTTAAAGAATACTTTTGTCCATAACAGAGCCATATTTAACTCTGAATTTTTCAGAATTACACTGTAACACCCTGTACTCTAGTCTTCAGGAAGAGAGGCTAGTCTGTAGAACCTTAAGTACATACCTTCGGCCTGGTGTCCATGACATACATGTAGCGATTTGAAGGATTTGCTTTACTGATGGCTTGCAACATGTGTTCATCTTCCAGGCACCTGGCACTGAAACCCGAGAGAGGTTGACTGCATCTGCAAATTGCAGCCTACCATAGAAAACAAAGAACAAGTTAACACCAGTTTAATACCCGTAGTCAAAATGCTTTATGTAATTCTAAAAAGACACTGAAACAAATTGTTCTATTTGGCAGATAACAGCACTAAACTGAAAAATGCTTAGGTGTTGCAATTTTTTAAGCATATCGCTTGCAGACCTTCAAACACAGTACCTACAACTTAAATCTAAAGGTTTATCAAAAAATTTTTTCAGGCTCATCTACAAGGGCAAGGTACCAGTTTACATAACGGTCTTTCCCCAAATACAAAAAATTCTAAACAAGTATAGGCTGGAAAAAATACCAGGAGAGTAACTTGCTTTCCTGAAGTATATGAAATGAATTATGCTTGGTTTTACTACCGCAAGTATGATTTTACTATTGTAAGTACAATATGTTATTGTCTGATGTAATTTTCATCATGTTATTTTCAATGTCACATTGTATTTCAGAAGCTATCAGACACATATTCCAAGTGGCAATTGTCTTCAAATGCCTTTAGTAGCTTAATGCTCATCCTTCATAGATTCTCCAACTGAGCAAGGTGACAACCCTTCTCTCCCTCCAAAGATACCCCCTAGACAAGAAAAGCAGATGCTGCTTCACACCACTCTACCAGACCCTACAAAATGTTATTTTTCATCCTCTGTTTTTTTATCTTGCAAATTCCTCCTTCAAGAACTAGTTCTGTTCTTTTGTTTTGGTTTTTTTTTTGTTGCTGGTGTGGGGGTTTTTTAACCCCTACTTTGACCTAACAGATTTTACTCTCAACATATCAAGGAAAACAGATGACTTGACAAAAAGCTATCTTCAGTTATCTTAAGGTCAGTTTCTGAAAGCTTTAAGAGATTCAACTAATTATCAACTGATTACTTAAGGATTTCTTTTAAACTGGCTTAGCTTAATTCAGCATCCTGTTAGATACCACTAGTATCAGCTGTATTTAAGGTTATCATGAGTTATACCATTCTTATACAAGTATTACCTCCTTACCTACCCTGAACTACTGCCAAGTGTTGAGAAATAATTTCCAGTACATTTGCATTAAGAGGAAGACCCACTATACCTCTTTATTTTTATGATAGTACGACAACACTGGAAATCTTCCTTTGCTTCTGAACTTGGAGCTACCAACAATTATGGGCTTACTTGCAGTTCTGGGAACATAAAGTTCTCTAGGATAGGTTTCACAAATCTGAAAGACACATATGCACAAAAAGAATTTTATGTACAAGTCAAAGTCTGTATTAGTTTTATTGCATCCAATCTGAGAGATCTTAGGTGAAATAAGAGAAAGGCTAAAATGTTTCTCTATACACATAAATAACTCAGAAGAGGAGACAAGTCACAGATAAAGAAGTTTAAATTGGTATCCAAGTTATACAATCAGGTACTACTGGAAAGCATTTCTATACTAGCATTCACCTCTCAAGAACCCGATTCTTCAGTAGAAATGCTAAGAATAATTTCAATATTTTATTTGAAACACATTTCACTCATTTTTTTTGTATTTGCAGACTACAAAGTAAAATGAAATCTAATCTGGAAATCAGCTCCACCACCACAGCCGTTGTCTCTCACAGCCAACACTGCAAATCCTAAAGTAGAGTCCTTCTCAGTTAAGAGGGATAACAAAGCTGCAGAGCACCAGAATTACTGGGGCTGCGCTTCAAACAGGTAAGTTTGTTCTAGAAACAATCCCAAAGAACAGATGCATCCATGCCCACATACTCTCTCAATGAGGACTTGGAAAAAACTTCAATTCGAAAGTTGTGAGATCGCATATTATTAAGGAGTTAGCTATCTCCACATGCATGTTTTTGCTCACGCTGCAAGCCAGGTGACTTCATGGTATTAGACTGTTTTCTACAGGACTAGAGTTAGAGGATAAAGCAGAAACAGATGCAAAGCAAAACATGTTTCCATGACACTTACCTTATAATCACGATTTGCATCAGACAACTGCCAGTTAGCATTTGGCACTCCCATTCTCTTATATTCTTCTGCTAGATCAATAAGCTGCCAACCTTTGACTTGCTCTGATTCGTTTTGTTTTGGATTATAGGAGAAGGCATACAGTTCTTCATATTTTGCTAAAAGGTAAAAAAAAGACAATGTAATGAGTTGTCTCCAAAAACATCTGAGTGGAGAAAGGTAGCACAGTTGACAAGTCTTGAAAATGCGTAAGTTGTAGAGAAAGTTTCAGGCTTCAAGATTCTCAGAAGCAAGACTAAATAGATACTTGATGCTCTTGAAATACTTATTCTGCAGCTATTATAGAATCATAGAATGGTTTGGATTGGAAGAGACCTCAAAGATCATCTAGTTCTAACTCCCCTGCCACAGGCAGAGACACCCTCCACTACACCAGGTTGTTCAAAGCCTCATCCAACCTGGCCTTGAATGCTTCCAGGGATGGGGCATCCACATCACAGATTCTTTTAGTGAATATCAGTGACCTACAAAAACCAGACAACACATCTTCTGAATTTGCATGCAGATTAATACTTAATTATTAAAATCTTTACATACCAAATCCATTTAAAGACTTTTACCTAAAGCACGTTTTAAAATAAGTAATATAAAAAACATGGATTCCCTCCCCCTCCCTATAAACTTGTAATCCAGGCATATACTGTAAAGTCTTTTACAGTTAGAAGCATTACCTGTTCTTGACAGCTGAAGCAAAGAGTTATAAATGTCATGACAATCTCTCTCTCTGGGAACAACAAAGTGAACTATCCTGAAGTTCTTGCATTGGATGACAAGGGGGCAGCCAGAAGTAGTCAAGGGAAGTTTCTCCACTGCAGCAATGTGATGATGTAGTATCTGTGGCATACAAGAACTCAGTATAAGCACACTGATGAAAAATGAGAACAGCACACTACTTACAAGAGCAGATATAAGACACATGAAGTGATGCTGAATACAGATTTTTGACTAATTTCGTCAATCATTTAGTTATAAAATGAAATAAATTTAGAAGAAGAAATCCAAGACTGGCATTTTGGGCAGGATACTTGAATTTGTCAAAATGTAATTGTTCTCTTCCCTCAATTTGAGGTGTTACCTAGTGTTTGTAAGGAACAGTAAATATCCTTCTAAATGCAAAAGTGAGAAGTAAAACTGCACTGCTGTTGTTCAGTCCTCTTCTACAACTTTCCTAACTGACAAGCATACATCTAATTAGGTAAGGTCCAAACAGGATTTTTTTTTATTATTATTTTTAAGAATCTATAGGAACATGCTTCAGAATTTTCAGGCAAAATAAAGCAAGTCAGGGAAAGCAACTTAAAGCATGAAAGATACAGAAGATGTTGAAGATTTTAGAATTCCAGTATTTAACATCTACAGAATGAACAGGAGATAAGAAAACACAACAGGTCATACAGGAGATGTTTCCGTAGACATGACAGTATCTTAGCTTAATGCCTCTCAACCACTTTAACAGAAGACTGTCACAGCAATGACTATACAAAAGGCCTTCATAGATTTATCTGTGTGGCAAATCTACACAAAATCTAGAAAAATACATGGAAATAACAGCTGTTCAACTATGGGAAGAAAGCCACAGATACATTAGCTCAACTGAACAAGATGCTTTTGATAGCATTTCAATTACTTCACTGAAGCAATTGTCTCCTCTTAAATATTGATCAGAATTAGACAGGCATCTGAAAACTATGCTGCCAAACATGCATTTACAAGGAGACTGTATCTTGAAGACATTATCATAATTACACTTGGTACTTGCATTATCATCACAGAAATGCAATACTTGGAGCATAGCTTCAATTTGCTCAAAATGAAACCTTTTATCATAGTGCACAGGGAGATGCAAGAAATGCTTCTGAATCATGTTCTCTCCAATAACCCATTTGGTATGAAAGAGCAGCAGTTTGGTTTGTACAAAATTGTACATTGTATCCAAGAATAAATCACGGAAAAATAACTTTCCCTGGAAGTACCATGAGGCACCTAGTCAGATAACCAGGATACAAGATTAAGGGTAATGCAGAAAACTACACCTACAGGAAAAAAAGTGCTAACGACACCCAGGGAAATGAGATTTCATCCTGGAGAATGACAGATTTAAGGCACTGAACTCAGTCAGATAGCTGGGCTATAGTGGAAGCCAGAACTTGATGTCCACATGTATGCCACCAGGACAATAAGCAGAAAAACTAATGAGAATTACTATACTAGCCAACTTGGACTGTACAGCATTGCTAGCTGTCACCAAGAAACTGCAGCCCCTTCCAAATTCTTTTATTCCAGAGCTGAACACCTGAGAAGAAACAGCTGCTTACTATTCCAAAAGAGGCATAGGATCCTCATTATTTCACCAAAGCCTAGATCTTCAGATTTTGCTATCTCATTTAACTTAGGCAGGATTTAAATACAAGATAAGTTAACAAGGAAATTTTAAACTGGATGCTTAAACTATCTAGCAGTCTCCCACTCCTGCCTCTGAACTGTGGTGTGAGTCAGTTATTTAAAGAAAACCACCACACATTCACTCAGGAATACAAGCGAAGGCTACAGAATAAATTACAGCAGCTTGAACAGAAGTGAACGTTTTCAACATTATCTGATTTCAATTGCAGCAGAATCATACAGGAGTACAATCTGCAAATCATTAACTGATTATGATATCATGGACGAGGAAAGCGTAGGGAGTAACATTTGCCTTAGATGAACATTTCAGTAAACAAATTCAATCTCAGATCAGGAAGAATAAACGTATCTGAAGAACCTGTGCTCCTGAGCCACAAGCATTCATTATTCTTACCCATGTTTCTCTCTGGCTTGAATCTATGAATAACAGATGAGTTGCTGTAAGGTACAGAGTTCCTGTCAGTGACTTATTGCTCGTGCTGAACCTATCCAGCAATTTTACTTGTTCTACCTGCAAGAAAAAAAGGGGAAGGGGGAATAAAATTTTTAGTTTTTTGCAGAACACAGAATCCTAACTTTGCAAAAGCTCTGTCAGTTTGTGCAATAATTTTGGAAATGGTAGAACGCATAACACAGCAAACATAAGGCCATTCAGGCCAGACTATTGGTCACTATACTGTAGTGGTCACATAAGCTTTAAGAAGACTGACTAAAATACCTTGTTTCAATACAAAAGTGCATAATGACGGCACAAGGCTAGGCTCATCAGAATAAATACTCCTTATACAGAACTACAATGGTTATTTATGAGGAAAAGAGACCAGAGTATCGAGCTTTTAAAAAAATAATTAAGAACAACGAATTACAAAGCTTTTAGACTGCTTCCCCAAAGCAGACCAAACACACTAACAACTTCCTGTTATTGAGATGCCAGCACTGGATTAACAGCTGATCTCGGCAACATGCTTCATTGGCTGTCTGCAGACTCAAAGCCATAAAGATTGTGTCCTCCAGACTTCACTTTTAGGTATCTACGGTCTTTTGTATCATCTCCAACTTGAAAAATCTAGATCATCATAACCTTGCCTCAAAGTCAAAGTAAATTTTAATGAAATACAAGCACTATACCAATAATTACAACAATCTCCTAGAAATTCAAGGACTGTGCTGGCATTTGAAGCAGATATGTCAAGCTTGAGTCTTGCAAGGGCAGACTTCTCCTCCTGAATAACATTAAAGCTCTTATCTATGAAAAAATATTTCAAAGAAAGCGATTTCTAGATAGCCTGCATTTTATCTGCTACTTATAACTTCATGGGCTCCACAGTTTGCTTTATTTGAAGCAAACATTACACGATTCTTTGTGTGCAACAATAGGAAAGGAGTATGGTGAAAGGCTTAACTCCATGCATTCCTCTTTCTTGGCAGCACTGTCTCATTAGTGCCAACTTAAAGCTCTTATGCTTCAGACTTGATGCTACTGCCATTAAACACATGGCAGAACTTCAAATATCTTCAGCAAGACCAGCACCCACATGAGGTGACTAGAAGACCCACATCTACCATACTGATGTTAAGCTGTTTATTTCATGTGTACAAACTTAATTATCTACTAAAAGCACGTATAAAGCACTAAAAATTTCCCTTTTCAATTCAGGTATTTCTTACAATATAGTAAGGCCTAATTTTGCGTTTGAAAGTTAGAAAAGCAATTTAACACATAAAAACCAGAACAGGGGTACTAAAAGCCAGTACTACTATGATATTCTAGATTTCAGTTGAGAAAGCAAAAAAAATTGGAAGCTACAGTCATCAGTACCTCAAAATATATTATGCTGTAACCAGCAAGTTCAGACATTGAGTAGCAAAAAGCAATACAGCATAGCCAAAACACAGAATTCGTTTTGGGCAGTTCTGCAGCAGCAACTGCTCGGGTACCTGACACTGCACTTCCCCGGCAAGCTGAGAAGTGCACAGAAACAGCTCCGGTTTTGTTCTAGTAATGCAACCCACAAAACCCTGGCATGCGAAGTTCCGTTCTCCTCCATGTAACAAGACAGCTATTCTCTATATTTCTGTGTTAGACGAGGACAGGCATTAGTGCCTCAGCTTCCTCTTGCATAGGTAAAGTCTTCAAGAATTTTGAAAGGTAACTTCTATATATACTTTTCCTAAAGACAACTGAAATGTAGTTTAGACACAGCCTTCACAGATGGCATGTTCATTTAAACTTGACCCAAGTCAGCTTTAACGGGTACTCGGCTAGACAGCAACTTTTTTTTTTTTTTTCTCTTTTTAATTGTAAAGTTTGGCAAATCCTTGATTATAAAAAACAAGTCAGTTTTGAAGAGAATGTACTCACAGACTAAGAGATTGAGGAGTGCTATTGAGTTTTAGCACATCTGTAAACAGATCATTTAAGCAATCAAAAGCGATATTTTGACAGTAACTAGCACTAACAAATTAGTGAGTTTTTAAGCCAGTAAGAGTTCAAACAGCTACCTCAATAACATAGAGTGTTTTAGTGAAAGAGTGACTGGACAGTTAGTTTATCAGGACTAGGAGTTACAGATTGAAGAAAAAAAAAGTGTTTCAATATAGCAGAAAAGCTGGAACAGAAAGGAAGGCTGGAACTATATCTCTGAAGTCTTGCATTAAAAAACTGAAGGAATAAATTAGAACAATTAAACTAAGACAAGAACAATTACAGTATATCATTCCAAGATTCTTTTATTAAACAAAAAGGAGTTTTCCCTTCCCCATTTAAGTCCCAGGCTTGCAAAAATAAACTCAGGATTTAGCAGTCAAGCTAACCAAAGCTTTCCATCTCCAGCAGAAAAATCTCTCAGTGTTTTCACTAAAACGGATTTGACTTTAAAGATATAGACTTGACTGAAGAAATTCCAGTCTTTCCTACTATGTTTTGCTTTAAAATATCTTTAAGGACTTATCTTTAGTTTGAAAGCTTCGTTGTAAAAACACAATATTCTTATTTGTAATTTCCCCACCACCACCACTTATGACATATTGTGAACTGGTTTTCATCATTTTTTGCTATTTAAATACACATTTTCAGACAAAAGTGATTTTTAAGTTGACCTCACTTCTTTATTCAACATAAATCTGTCGGACAGTTCAATTTCCCAAAAAGCTTAACTTTATTTTGGGTATCTGTGCTGACAGTTTGTCATGGTTTTAGGCTGATCCAGCAACTAAAACTCACACTGTCTCTCCTTCTCCAGTAAAGTAGAGAGGAGAGAAAAAAAAACAGAGGGACTGAGGGTTGAGACAAGAACAGAGGGAGCACCCACCAACCATGGTCCTGGGCAAAACAGACAGGGCTTTTCTCAAAGCAAAACAGTTTATTAATGATTACTTAGAAGGACAAAGGGAAACAAAAACCGATTACTTGAGAGGACAGAAAGAAACAAAACCAGATCTTAAAACCGACACCTTCCCCCCTCCCCTTTCCTTTTCCTCCCGGCTCTACCTCCTCCCCCCAGCAGCACAGGGGGCAGGGACTGGGGGAGTGCAGGTCAGTTCATTCCGTGCTGTTACTGTTGCTTCTTTCTTAAAGGAGGAGGAGTCCTTACACCCTTTTCCCCTGCTCCAATGGATCCCCTACCCACGAGGAAAAATCCAAAACTTCTCCAGCGTGAGTCCAGCCCACTGGAAACAATCCTTCCCCACAGATTGCTCCAGTGTGGGCTTTACCACAGTCTCGGGTACTTAGGGGGCTGTAGCCACTCGCTCCGGCGTGGGTCGTCACGCAGACTCCAGATGCCTCTCTGCCTTGTCGTGCACCCCAACACAACCATCCTCAGGCTCAGGCATCTTCTCCCCACGGGCTGCGAGTGGGTCTCTGCTCCACCGAGGCCGTCCTGGTTGCAGGGGGGCCGCCTGCTATCTCACCATCAGCCGCAGGGGAAACTCGGCTCCGGCACACCTCCTCCCGCTCCATCCTCACTGACCTGCTGTCGATGCGGCTGTTTCTCTCAGATCTCAGTCCTCTCTGGGTGAACTCAGCCCAGTGGGCACCCCGGCAGTGGGGTGCCCCCGAGTTCCCCAGCTGGCTCCGCTGCCGCCATTCTCCGTGGGCGGCGCCGGCCCGATGCAGGCAGCTGCCCGGCCGGGAGCCAGGGAGCGGGGGCAGTGCCCTCCTCCCTTCTCTGCTCGATCCTGGGCAAAGCACCTTTTCCAGTCCCTTTGTCCTGACTTAAATAGGGCAATTCGCAGAGGCGCCCTATTGGCTCAACCCCGAGGGGGCGGGCAGTCTGATCTGGTGGCCAGAACTAAGCCTAACCCGGTTCCAAAACCGGGGAGGTCGCAGGGAGCAAAACCCCTCTCCTGCCACCAGAACCCCCCCCCCTCCACATCAAACCATGACACAGTTCTAAGACAATTTTAATGTCAACATTTCCAGCAAACTGCAGTTTGAGGAGGAATAAAACCTATTTCATCACCTTCTCCTAGGGATGACAGCTTCCCTACACAGCAGTTAATTTGTGCAATACCGCACTGTTATTTCAAGCTTATTTCACACTATTACTTTAATAAAACCAATTGAAAAAACTGTGAAGTGCTGTCAGATTAGAAAAAGTAGGTATGTTTCAGAACAGTTAGAATGAGATCCAACTTGAACCCACACTGCTGGCTGTACTTTAATTCTCTTGCTTCCTATAACTCTAATATTCATAATTGTCACTATCTAGCACATAGGTATTTTAATCCACCTGGACATTCAATAAACCAACAGCTTAAAAAAAAGCTAAGTGCAAATGACGATTACAACCACTCATGCTATTTCTAGCCATGAAATTGATATTTTTAGAGGAGAGATTTTTTTTTTGAGTTATAAAAATAATTGCTTCAAGCAGTAAGTCTTGTATCATCTAAGTTGTGTTCAGAGCTCATTTCTCTCTTCAGTTATTTTAAAGCTACACAAAGTATATTTTCCCCAGCAGGGGCCCAAAAACACACAGAAACACAATCACTTGCAGATGCAAAAAACATCAGTGACCTATAGCCTTTCTAGTCTCAATTTCAGGTTTGAAACTTAAACAGCTACTCAGATCATCACGAGACTTTAGTTTTAGTCCAGTTTTTATTTTGAAATTAGTTGCTGACCATAACAATACAATATTAAGTTCCTAAACTAGGAGTTTCAGGTTTATAAGTAAATAGGCTGATAAAGAAACCTTATCTCCAATCTGTCAGCATGGTGCAAGATTATTCCATCCAGTAAACTCAAGCGTCACTAACAGTAGCTTCAGTGACCTTCCTCCTGTTTCCTATAGACACATAAAAATATGTATGAAAAATAAAACTAGCTACATATGTAAGCTTTCACTCAAAAAAAAGTCTTTATATAATTATTGGTTGTAAGCCTACCACTTGGAGATGAAATATGACCACTCCTTTTCTCTAAACATCTATAAACCTCACGTAAAGTCAGGCTGCCAGGTTAGGGAACTAATCACCTGACCGTTTCCAGGACACAAGAGAGGGGCAGTTTTTTCACAGCCCTTGCAGTCAGGGCTGACGAGCAAGTGAGAAAAACAGTTAGGAATTTTGTTCTATAAAACCTGTAACTTAACAGCTTACTTTAAAATTATTTACAAAAACAAATAAGACTTTGTCTTTCCAAAAAAAAAAAAACAAAAACATAACTAACACACTGGAAATAGAAAAAAAAAAAATCAGGAAAGTCTAAAATATCAACTGCAGCTTAGCTACTTTTTTTGGAAAAGCCTAACACACGGTACATATAGCAATAGCTTCCATTCCCTAACAACACACACCAGTCTCTAAAAGGAAGAGGAAAAAGAAAGTGTTGTTTTCACAACTGATTTGCCTCCAAAGCTAGAAAGAGCTGCATGGAACCGCATCCCGAGTACAAAAACCAACTACAATCCCCTCCCAGGCGGCTGCCCCTCTTCCCCACCCCGCATTACAACCCCTGTTACACCAGGAAGATTTTTAGCGCCTGCCCCTTATTACCGAGGCGGTTCACTCCCGCAGGGCCCCACCGGAGCAGCACACACCGAGCTCCCCACGGCAGCCGGCACCCCTTCCAGCCGAGAAGCCCCCGGGAAGGGCGGCGGCAGCGGGCCAGGGGAAGCACCGGAGCCAGGCACCCCCGTTGCCCCCACCGGGGCCCAAGGACACCCCAAGCGGCACGGACCGCCCTGGAGCCCCTCGCGGGAAGGCACCAGCTACAAAATGGAAGGAGAAGGACAACAACACCCTCGCCCACAGCTGACAGCGGCGGGGCCGGGGCCGGGACCGGGACCGGGACCGAGCGGGCCGAGCAGGCCCGGCCCTCTCCACCCCACAGTTACCGGCGCAGCACCGGCAACGCCGCCGCTCTCATGCGGACCGTCCCCCTCCCGCAGCGCAGCCCCACTCGGCAGAGAGAGACCGAGGCGGGAGTACCTTGGTGGTGCGGATATGCTCCATGGCGGCGCCCGCTCAGCTGCAGCCGCCACCCGCCGCGGTGCTGCCGGGCCGGGGCGGCTGTCACCTAGAAACGCTTCCGGGGCGGGGCGGGGGGCGGGGCGGGGCGGGGCAAAGCCGGCGCTGACTCCCCGCAGCGCCCTCTCGCGGCGGGCGGAGGACACTACGTTCCCGCCGCAGTGCGGGCAGCGCGCATGCGCGCTTGGGCGCGCACGCGGGCCGTGAGGCGCTGCCACGCTCGGGGCGGGAACGGCGCGGGCGAGAGGTGAAGGGTCGAGCGGCGGGCGGAGAAGGAGCGGGTTGGGCCACGCAGTGCCCCAGGGGTTCTCCGTGAGATTCGGGGGCGAAGGAAGAGGCTGTGGTTGCTGTGCTGGGAGGCACGGAGCTCAGTGCTGGCCGTGAAACCTCGCCTGGCAGCCAGCCCTGAGGAGAGAGCAGTCCTGGGCCCCACGATGGGGTGACAGTAGGTGCGTGGAAAACAAGAGCCGTTCCTCGGTTACCCAGGCCTCTTCATAGGGAGTGTTTCAGTCTTCAGAGTCTCACAAATGGGGAAATTCCTGAAAGATGGTCCTTTTTGTTGTATCACAGAAGCGGGGTTGAGGTGGGAAGGAACCTCTGGAGGTATCTGTTCCAACCTCCGTGCTTCAGCAGGGCCACCCAGAGCCAGTTGCTCAGTACTACGTCCCAGCAGCTTTCGAATGTCGCCAAAGATGGACACTGCACCACCACTCTGGCTACTTGTTAAGTGCTCAGTCACTCTCACAGTAAAAAAGTGTTTCCCAGTGTTCAGATGGAGCCTCCTGTGTTTCAGTTTGTGCGTATTACCTCTGATCCTGTCACTGCGCACCACTGGGAAGACTGGCTGCATCCTCTTTGCACCCTTCCTTCAAGTATTTATATATGTCGATAAGGTGCCCCTGAGCCTTCTCCAGGCTGAACAGTCCCAGCTCTCTCAGCCTTTCCTCACAGGAGAAGTGCTCCAGCCAAGTACGCAAAGCTGCGGCCTCACTCGTACTGAGTAGAGGAGAAGGATCACCTCCCTCAGCCTGCAATACTTTGCCTAACATGGCCCAGGATGGCATTCACCTTCTTTGCAGCTGTCGTGGGTTAGGTTAAACCGTCCCCCCCACACACAGCCGGTCACTCCCCCTCCCCCACCCCCAGGAATGAGGGAGAGAATTAAAGGATAAATGTGAAACCCGTGGGTTGAGATAAGAGTGATTTAATACAGATGATTTAATACAATGTAGGTGCTCACCACCCCTCGTATGCGAAGCCCGTCTCGTCCCGAAAACTGCAAATCCCGGACGAACGCGAGGCCCCGAAATAGAGAGGGGCAGAGAGGGAGAGATAGTACTCCGAGAGTGGGAGTACTGGGAGAGAGAGAGAAAAGGAAAAAAAAAAAGAAAAGCAATAGAGCGAAAAACACAGCAAGCGCAAAAGAGCAAAAGCGGCAGAAGCCAAAGCGCAAAAGCCCTTCTTCCCGTCTGACCCTCGCTTTTATACTGGGCATGACGCTGCATGATATGGAATACTAATTGGCCAGTTTGGCCCTCAGTCTTAAGTTCCACACAAATCACAAGAGGAATCGTGTCCCCCTTGTCCCAGCTATGCTCCCCCCTTATCCCGCCGTGCTTCTGCACTCCGGCACACTGAAAAGTCCTTGGCAGCTTGTTATCAGCGTTCTTCTCAGAGTGAGCCTCTGAGTAAAACCAAAACATGGAGCTTTTCTAGCTGTTAAAAAAAACACCTCTGTCCCAGCTAAAACTAGGACAGCAGCAAAAGCCCATTGCTGGCTTATGTTCAACGTAGTGTCCATCAGGACGCTCGGTTCCTTTTTGGATAAGCTGCTTTCTTGCTGGGTGGCCTCCAGCACATAACTTGTGTTTGGGGTTGTTCCTCCCCAGGTGCAAGACTTTGCACTTCCTGTTGAACTTCAAGAGGTTCCTGTCAGCCCATTTCTCCAGCCTGTCGAGGTCCCTCTGCATGGCAGCAAAACCCTCTGGCGTATCAGCCGCTCCTCCCAGTTTGGTGTCATCTGCAAATTTGCTGAGGGTACACTCTGCCCCATCATCCAGGTCATTAATGAAGGTGTTAAACAGGACTGGACCACTGGGTCACTACTGGCCTCCAACTAGACTTTGTGCCCGCTGATCACCTCCCTGTGTGCCCAGCTGTTCAGGCAGGCTTCAATTCATCTCACTGCTCATCCATCCCATATATCAACAGCTGCTGTGTGGGGATCTTACGGGAGGCAGTGTCAAAGGCCTCACTGCAGTAAGAACCGGTGAAAGTGTGTTGGAGGGATTTAGAGTTTTAGGCTGTACAAGAATGAAGTAAGAACCTGCACAGCGCAGCAACTCATCTGTGTCGTAGCTGTGTGGGTGCCGGTGCACAAAAATCTTGCGTGTGCTGTACAGTAGTTAAGAGATGCAGTAAAACTTAGCCTGAAGGTTGCAGAATGGGCTATATAAGTCTTGCCGTTTTCATGATCATTATCTGAATTAGAAACAATTCAGTAGGACAGTTTTAATACAAAATTAACCTCTTTTACTAACATACAGACTTCACGGTGTTCAACTTAAAGCTTTTGAGTAGTGACATTCATAGACCATCACGAGTTATTAAAACTGTACTACGAAGGCATCACTCTTTCCCTGACAAGTCCCCTTATGTTATGCCAATATATCTTGTCACTTTGTGGCCTGTGAGACGAGAAGAAATTGTTTACAAATGACTCTACAGAAATCACTCTATACATGCCATTTAACATTTTCAGTTTTGGGGCTTTCATTTTTCTGAAGATGTTCAAAGATAAGCATGTGTGTGCAATATGTAAGCAAACACGGACTAAACATCACAAATTGCATTTAACTATGTGCCTGAAGCTCTGCCTTGTTTAAAGGACGGCAACCCAGTCACCCATAAATAATCCCAAAGATCTTTTCAGTAAATAAGGTCCATCAGCCATCCATAGTCTTCAGCATCCACAGCACTGAGCAGCAGAACATAGAGGTATTTGCGTTGTTTGGGATAGTTTGAGAAACTGGAGGTAAGCGTATAAAACCTGTCATAGCACTATAATTTACCTACACTCTCAGATTTAAAGGAAAAGTCTAGTAATGCCTTTTCCTGAGCAAATGTGGTGTCTAGGATACTCTGAGGAACTCCCTTGTGCTTCAGCAGTGGCTTGTTACAGTTCCTCAGCTTTACATGAAAGTCAGCCTTCCAGTACCTGAAGGGGGCCTACGGAAAAGCTGGGGAGGGACTTTTGACAAGGGCGTGTAGTGATAGGACAAGGGGCAATGGATTTAAACTGAAAGAGGGGAGATTTAGATGAGATATAAGGAAGAAATTTTTCACTCAGAGGGTGGTGAAACACTGGAACAGGTTGCCAAGAGAAGTTGTAGACACCTCATCCCTGGAAGTGTTCAAGGCCGGGTTGGACGAGGCTTTGAGCAACCTGGTGTAGTGGAGGATTTCCCTGCCCGTGGCAGGGGGGTTGGACCTAGATGATCTTTGAGGTCTCTTCCAACCCTAACCATTCTATGATTCTATGATTCTGTGACATGTTGTGAACCCGTGACCAGACAGGGCAGGGATGGAACCATTTACATGGCTTCACGCAGTGCCCTGTGGCATACGAGTGTGAAGTGGAGCCTGGTAGGGAAAACACGAGCAGTAATTAGTAATTGAGTTTGTGACGTTCAGGTGCTGTAGTTTGTACAACAGCGTTAAAAAACGCTTGGTCCTTGGACAGGCAGACGAGAGCCATGTGCCGTTGTGCTGCGAGCCCAAGTTCAGCCAGAAATTAAGTGGGTTTTGGGGTTTTCATGGATTTTGAGTTGGATTTTGAGCTGGTTTCCTGCCTCCTGGTCGGAAGCAACCTTTGAGGTATCACAGCCTGTCCTTCTGTCCACCAAAAGCCGTGGGGAGCCCCAGCAGCAGCCGCAGGCCGTATGGCAGCGGAGACGAAACCTGCAGAAAGGTCGCTGGGTCAATGGATGCGGGGCTTTGGGGGGAGGCTGGTGCCCCCCGGGTGTCCTCCCGAGACGGATCTGCTCTATCTCCGCCTCTTTTGTGAGGGCCGTGCCCAGGCCCACGACCCCCTCCGGCCTCGCCCGGCTGCGGGCAGGGGCGACACCTGGCAAGGGTGGCATCCGAAAAGCCACGGGCGTTGTGTGCTCATGGGGGCTGTGGCCTCCGTCTTTCAAACCCGGGCTCTGGGGTGCCTGGACCCCTCCACAGCGGGACGCGCTCGGCCCTCTGCACCGACAGCCCGGGCCAAAGGCAGCCGTACGCGCCGAGGGGCGGGGCCGCTGCCGCCCCGCGCGTTACTGTCGCTTTAAGGGCCGGCGGGCGGTGCGGCGGCGGTGCTGTCCCGTGGTGCACTGCGGCGGGCGCGCACAGGGAGCGTGGCCGGTGCCCGCGCGCTCGCTGTCGCCGCTCGGTTCGAAGTTGGCGCCGGGCGCGATGCGGCGCTGAGGGGGCCGTGACCGCTCGCCCCGAGGAGGCCGCCGCGACCGCCGCCCTCCCCGGCCCCCCCCCGCCGCTGCGACCCGCTGCTGTCTCCCAGCCCTGCTCTCCGGCCGTTCCCGCCGCTGCCGCCATGTCTGCGGGCTTCTCCTTCGGCGCGGGGACCCTGGGCTCCGCGGCGGCCGCTGCCGCCGGGGCGGGAGGAGGAGGCGGGGGCGGGGGCTTTTCCTTCGGAGCCAACACGTCGAGGTAACGCGGCGCCCCTACCTCCGCGCGGCTCTGCCCGCAGGCCGCCTGCCCCGGGCTTCTGCCAGCTGGGGCCGCCGAGCCCCGCGGCCCGGCCCGCCGCCGAGGCCACCGTCGCTGTGGGGTCTGGGCCGGACCTGGGCTGGGCTGGCGCGGCCGCGGCGGGGCAGGCCCGGGCGGCACGCGTGTGCGAGTGCTGGGGGCAGGAGGAAGAAGCGCAGACCGCGGGCTCAGTGTCTGACGCCTCTCCTGCTGCCCCCGGAGGGGCCCGGAGCGCCGGCACTCTCGGCCGAAAGGGCCCTTGGTGCGCGAGTGAACCGGCTTCGCCATGTCTGCCCCGGCGCGGAGCGGGTGGGGGTGCCCCTTCTGCCTCATCGGCTTGTATTGACGGCAGGCTTCGTAAATGTAGGCGTAGAGACTAGTCTGTTCAGCAGCTAATAACAAAGGAAGGTGCTCTTCTACTTTCGCTTTACTTTGGCTTTGTCGGAGTAGGGTGCCTCCCTTCGCGGTTACCTCTAACGTTCTCAGCGCCGAACGTGAGTCGTGTGCGTATCTAGGTTTCGGCACTCAGCCTGAGCTTGCTTTTTGTGCGTGGAGCTCGTCGATGTCAAAGCCCAGAAGTTTAATATTCAGATGTGAAATTCCTTTGGGCTTTTTTTTTTTCTGAAGTTGGGTGTAATCTTATCCTTACTGACGCAGATAACTTTGCACTTAGTGTATAGCGTCTTGGTGTAAAAAGACAACTTTACTGGGCTTCGATGTCTGTGACATACAGCAATCTCTGTACTAAAGGAATTGTTAGTATATAAGTTTCTCAGAATAATCGGTAAGTCTTTGCTGTTGCTGGGTTTTTTCGCCCCCTTTTTTTATCCCTATTTTTGCACACAACTGTGCTAGCAGAGATTGTTTTTTCTGACCTGCTTGCTATTATGCCTCTGTTGAAGAATAGGGCTGTTGTAATGGACCTTTATATCAGAGTCTTTCCCAAATCTGATCAAGCAAAATTGTTCATTGTAATGTAAACTAAATGTGCACAGTGAGCTATTCAAGGGAACTTAAGCAGATGTATTCGAAAATACTTATCTGTCAGAATTGTCAGGAATTAGTAGTGTGAGGGGAAGGGAACATCTGGATCTGAAACAGTATCTCTGGATTAAATGGCAGTATTGCTTTTTGGAAGCCCATGTGAGTCTATGATTCTATGTGAGAGGGAACAAGTTTTCTGAGTCTCTTCCAATACTCTCAAGTTTGTGGTTACTACATATTGATGACACTCTTGTGTTACCTGTGCTTGGTTTTCTGGGGGATTTTTTTTTTTGGGCATTCTTCTAAATGTACTGCCTGAAACAAGGGAAACTCTTGTCTTGATCTGCACTTGCTAAAAACTGCCTATTGAACTTCAATATTTTTGTTAGGCTTTTTTTGCTCTTCTAGTTGGCTTTTTAATATCTTAAAAATAATATGTTAAAATTTAAAAGGTGCTAATTAATAGCAGCATGGTACTCTGCAGTTTTATCCATGTATTTATTTTTACAAGCAGTGTGAGTCTTGAGACATAGTAGTCAAGGAGTATCACAGAGGAGGAGGCCTTTTTACTGCTGGATGAGTGGTGAAAGAATCTCGAGCATCCCTATGGGGTGATTTGCTTGAGAACAGGTTTGAGACTATAGGAAGAAGCTGTTCTTCTGAACTAGGTCTAAGACAATATTGCCAAGTGTTGGGAGAAAAGAGACTTTATTGTCCAAGCATAAGTATCATTCATCACTGTGGCAAGTCAAAGATTATATTCTGGTGGCCCAAGCTCTGTGTGATAGTACCAGCCTACCTAATTCCTGCATTGCACCAATAGCCATTCAGGTACTTATGCTCTTTCTCTTTGTTAATCAATCTTCTCTATAGTGTGCTTTAGCCAGATGCAATGCTTTGTTCAAGTTCTAAAATTCGAGTTAAGACCTGACTTCAGTGACCTGAGCTCCTCTTCCTCCTGTCTGTGGGGAGTAGGTAGTCCTTCTGATACATGCTTTCTCTGGCTGGTGAGAACGCTGCTATTGCCTTTTTTCTACGTTTTAGTTTCTTTCTATCTTAAAAACCAAGCAAAATGCCATTTCATTTTATTTGGGGTTTTTGAGGTTTTTTTGTCCTATAGTACTGAATTGTGTATTTTGTACCTTAGCTGCCTTCTACTGGAATGCTGAAAGAAAAAAAAAACTTTCACAGAAGAATGATCTTTGTACTGGGAAAAGATTAGAAACATAAACTCTTGACTAGTGAGAGAAGCACTACGTTGTATACTTAAGTTTATAAGCAGTTAGATCATGGTGCTGCAGTTTTGTATGTTGAAATTTTGGGAGTAAAGAGAGCTGAGATGCTTTGGCTCCTGTGGAGTTGGACTGTTAGTGGGTCTGCATCCTTCTAAACTTCTTGGCCACTCTGCTTCCTGAATTACTTCTTTAAGAATAACTCACGCCTAGATTTTGAACTTGCAACCAACTTTTGCTGGGCTTGCCACGACCAGTTTTGTAGATATCTTTCACATTAAAAGTTTTAAAAATAATTATAGCCTCTTTTTTTTAAGGAATGACTTTTGTGTTTGTTATGCCTAGGAGCTACCTTCATACAAAAAGAGGCGATAAGGGAACAATGAGAGAATACTGAATACCTGAAACATAAAATACTTCTTGATAACTGTTACTCTGAAGTCTAAATGGCATTTTGTTTTAGTGCTGCTGTTGTACTTATGCAAAGTGTTGTGTAAGTTAGAAAACTTTTATAGTTTCTAAAAGGCTCACAAATGGGAGTAGGTAGTTACTACAAATAAATTACTTACCTGATCTTCCATAAATTTCAGAAGAAAATTTTTAAAATTGTAGACTCATCTGGCTGCTAGTACCTGTAATTTCATTGGTTAGAGGTAATGATAATTATATTCCCCCATGAACTTAACATGTTCTCTGCTAAACATGAAGCTTATTCTCTGTTTCCCATGAAACTTCTAAAATGTGTAGTTACCCAAAATAAACAAAAAAGGCCTAGTTTTCCTGGTGATGACTGATCTCTGATACTCTTTCCTCTCTCTTCCCCTTCATCTGTGAAAATAGCTCTGGAAGTTTATTTCTGTAACTTTCTGGCACATATACAGTCAGAAAAGAAAGTATGGTAGGCATGGGTCCTCTATGGTTCGCACCTGTGGGGAAGGGTAGCATTTTGGTTAGAAAACAAGTTCATGCATTGGTGTGTTTTGGTGATAAGAGAAGGCAAAGCTGTGCTGTTGATGTGAATGGTTGCATGTCTCTGCTTAGAGCTTTAGAATGAAGTAAAGTAACATTGATTGAGATTAGAGGTATCTAACTGGACTTGTAACCTGCTTTGAAAAGGTGTTCTTGCAGGTTGGTTTTTATTTTTGTGCTGCCTCTAGCATTTGTTCTCCTATTTCGGTAGTTAAGGGAGGACCATTGGGCAGGACTAATGAGATGGTCTAACGGAGAAAAGTCAATTTCCCACTGGTCTAGCAAGATGTGTCAGCTTAGCAAGGAGTTCAACAAATGCTGTAGTTGGAGTCAGGGAAGCAGTGGGAGTTACAAAGCTGTGGAAGGAAAGAGGGAAGTAGGCTTCCTCTTTCTCTTTGGTCTCTGTCTTGTCCAGCTGCATTGTGTGTGGTTTGGGAAAATGGGAAAGAAACTGAAATAAGGAGGGGTGGGGTGGATTTTTTTATTTTGAAAAATAATTATTACTAATAGCCTTATTTTGTAATAGCTCAACAGGAGGACTTAATTTTGGAACTCTGGGCTCTTCCACTGCTACAGCAACTACATCAGCTCCTTCAGTGGGCTTTGGGAGTGGACTTTTTGGATCAAAACCAACCACTGGCTTTACACTAGGAGGCACCAGTACAGGTAGAAGAAAAAATCTTGTACAGCAGAAATTTGAATGAATGGTGAAAAAGTATATGTACACAAACACTGGGTCATCATAATGTACTTACCTTTTTACAGTAGTTCTATAGCTCAGAATATTCTTACCTAGTTTTGTAAAAAAGCTTCATTGAACGGTTGAAAAAGGTCATTCATTGAGAATTGTACAGTACCAATGCTACTGAAACACAAATGCTTTTACTAGAAAACTCTGCCCGGGCCTGTGTATAAATTGTTCCATAATTTGAATCCTGATGTTTTCTAGAGATCTAAATCTCTGTCCATGATGCTCAGAATTAAGATGGAAGATTGAGGTATATTTGGATCTGAAAAAGATTTAAAAACATTGTGAGATTATTGTAGTAGTATTTGTAATGTGATGTGTATAATCCTGCAGTAGTAAGCATTTCTGGTTTTGTTCATGAAAAAACTTATTAATATTTTCTTAGGTCTCTAATTCAGTCTGTGAACATACAGATTCTTATAGGAGTGCAAACGAATAAAACTCTTCTGACTGGAGGTTTCAGTCATCATGCAGGTGTAACAATGAATTTTACTGTGGCCCCAGTATTGCTAGGCAAAATGGTCTTGTTTTCTTGTATGCTTGTATGAGTAGATAGGGCAAGTTGTATTGACCAATCTACTAGAAATCATTTCAACAGTAGACCGAAAGCCTGTATTACTTTGTTTGGCTGCTTTGGGGTAATTTTCTTTTAGCTCTCAATGATTCTTTTGATCAGTTAATCAAATACTTTTTAAAATATGAAATGGTATATCACTGTGTTCAAAATAATATCTTTAAATTACCAGTGGGGCAGAAACCCTAAACAAAGACACAGGATTATACAAAGATTTTGGACTCTATAATAGTCTTCATTATACTGTGAATCTACTGTTTTACATGCTAATGTTATGTACTGCCATATGACTGAAAAAATACTTAATGGAATTACTAGTTTCCATACTTTTGTTTACCTTCATTTGTTTGAAATAGCAAACAGTTTGCTACACTGCTGTGTTAACATCAGCTTCACTGTTAGCAGATTCTTAGGAAGAAAAATTACTTTTTTTGAAGTCGGTTATGGTTTGATTTGTGCTGCCAGTGCTTACAAATACTGTTTTCTATGTTAATATTTTGCTTTCAACATACAGAAAAAAAACTTGTATAATAGTCTACATATTGTCTCATAATGTTGCATTACTTTAGTGTTTTGATTCATGTTTTTTGCTATCATAACTGCTCTGTGGTCTTCAATTACAATTCTTATTCTATTTGTTTTCATTCTTAAAGCAGGAACGGCAACAACTATTGCTACAGGACTGACACTAGGTAAGGATGTAATTTGGATTTTATGTTACACACACACACAAAAAGATAGACAGGTCTTTCTCTTGTAGTGTAGAAAGTTAATGGTCATATGTGAGCCTTTTCCTCATCACTAATTGCAGTCTGCTTTGCAGCCCAAATGTCAAGACTGCAAACCAGAGTGGAGGCCTGCACTTCTGGGAGCTGTTACCTCTTGTTAGAGGATCATTCCATTCCTGTGCAACAGTGACAGTGGTCGTAGTGAAAAGTTAGACTTATTTATGTCCCCCTAATGAGTTTCAATATTCAGCGGTGGGGAAGTGGAATACATTATCATAGAATTCTTCCTACAGAATTTCTTGCTCTAATGAACTTTGTGTGAACAGGTCTGTTTGTTAATTACCTCTTTTAGAAGAATAAAGAGGGTTGAACTTGAATATTTTACTTTTGTTTCTGTGATGCATCCTTAGTGACTATTTTTCAGCTGTCATTAGAAATACAGGAATGTGTGGGTAGTTGTGGAGTTTGGATTTTTTCTTTTTAAACACCAGTAACTGAGGTCTGAGGAGGAACTGAGCTTGAGTATCACAAATGTTGGAGGTGGGGGTGGTGCTACAAGACAGACTGCAGTCCAAGAACTTAGGAAGCCATACTGTGAATAAAGAGGAAAAAATGGTGTTGTATAAAGAAGCAAATAAAATGGGTAGAAGAAGGGAGGAGCAGCAGCTGACCCAGAACAGACTGTGATGCATAACTGTACGTGGCAATCAGTACTATGCAGATGAACATAAATTCTTTTCAGTAGCTGAATGAAATGATGTCATCTAAACCAGACACACAGCAGTTACTGACAATACTAAGTGTGGGTTTAGGTATGTATATGCACCCTCCTCCTTTACTTTGGAATATGGGATCTAGAACGTAAAATATATTCTTACCATAAAAACAGCCGGAAGCGAAAGCTTTATTAGGTTTATTTTAAGTGCTCGGAAGCAAAGTTTGAGGGAATATTTCTTGTTTACAAATTGGAAGGATATGTGCCTTCATTTTGGTATACACATCCAATTGAGAATTTTTAGTCTGTATTTTGTTCAGTGTTGTTTATAGCTCCATTTACCAATATTTGATTCATCTATTATGCTCTTGGTGGAAGCCCTTTTTTTACAATTTTTTTGCGGATTACCACTAGATATAATTGCCAGTTCATGAATAAAGCCCGTTGGATCACTAAGAATTCTGGAGCAAAAATGCCTGTGCAATTGGTATAAACCTTTGAAATTTATCTGAAGGTGCTACGGGGATATCTTACTTGGCGCAAGTGATCTTGCGTGCTGTGGTGGTCATGATGGTTAAAAGGAAATAGTTCAGAAGAGAGGATGAATTGAACACTCAATTCTCAAACAGAATGTTCTAAGGGTGATAATTGGTTTTGGGTTTCTTTTAGGTGCGCCTGCCACCACATCAACAACTACCACAGGCTTTAGTTTAGGTTTCAACAAACCTGCAGGTTCAGCCACACCATTTGCTTTGCCTGTTACTTCTACCTCAGCCAGTGGCCTATCGTTATCATCTGCTCTAACATCAACTCCTGCAGCAGGTAGGAAAATGTTGGGGGGGTTGGGTTTTGTTTGTTTGGGGTTTTTAACAATAAAACTTTATGGTAAAACAG
Organism: Tauraco erythrolophus; assembly: GCF_009769465.1. Taxonomy (NCBI): domain Eukaryota; kingdom Metazoa; phylum Chordata; class Aves; order Musophagiformes; family Musophagidae; genus Tauraco; species Tauraco erythrolophus. The sequence goes on along the minus strand of NC_141465.1, from coordinate 114,766,432 downwards.
TTCCACACTCTATTTTTCTAGTACTTACATAATTTTGTGGTACTTTAATAAGAAGGTTCATTGGACTTGACTAGTTCTGAATTTTGGTACCCTAATACAGATAGGTTTATGGGCAGTATGCCATGTGATACAGGCAGCATATAATCAAAGTCATTGGAAGTGTAGCAAGAGCTGATTTCTAGTGTAAAATCATTATTTTTGTTTTTGTTAACCGCTGAAAAGTTTGGAAAATGTCTACCTTTTGTAGATGGCCTGAAATTGTTAACTAGTAGTGGAAATAAGTTTTTTTCAGTGTAGTTCTTATACAGGCACACACTTGCCATCATATTTAACTTGGCTGAACTGCACTGTGCATGATGATAATTAAGACTGGAGTTCACTTTACTTAACCTTAGGAGTCTGCGTTAGAGCTCAGCTATTTGCGCCCTCTGTGCTCTGTCCCTTTATGGCTCTGGTCTTGCTCTACTCAATTCTTCCCTATCCTACCAAAAGCTGGGATGCCTAATTCCAGAAGACAGCTCAAACTTATCAAAGAGATGTTCTTCTGTCATCTGTCTTGTTAATGTTTTATGTTAAACATCAAAATATTTTACACATTTCAGCTTTTTAATATAAAAAGTCAATAGCACTTGTTAGATCTATGATGCTGTAAAATAAATTCTGTGCTAAGTTCTAGGTTCTCCAGTGTTCTGAGGATGCTCAAAAATTTTACTTAGTTGCAGGTAAATCTGGGCTAATCAGGATTATGATACTGTAGAACAAAATAACATAATTCAAAAGTCTCTATGACTTTGGAAAATCTGCAGTAAATAAAAACAATGACTTGAGGTTTTTGTCCGATTATGACAAAGATGCTGTTCTGACCTTTTAGTTATTTCGGATTGTCTATGGATTTATTTGAATGCAGTGTCTGCATGAAGCTGGCTTACTTTCTCTGCAGGAACTACTGGCTTTACATTAAATTTGGGTGGCACAACTGCTCCGACTACAACTGCCTCCACAGGCCTTTCCTTAGGAGGAGCCTTAGCAGGTTTAGGAGGTTCACTCTTCCAGAATACAAGCACAACAGCAACAGGTGAAATTATTTTAGTTTTTTCTTCCTTCCATCTCAAAACACTGAAATTTAATGTGAGAATGGATTGAGAGCAGCTCTGACGAAAAGGACTTGGAGTTGTTGGTTGATGAGAAGCTCAACATGAGCCGGCAATGTGCGCTGGCAGCCCAGAAAGCAAATCGTATCCTGGGCCGCATCCAAAGAAGCGTGGCCAGCAGGTCGAGGGAGGTGATTCTGCCCCTCTACTCTGCTCTTGTGAGACCCCACTTGGAATACTGCATTCAGCTCTGGGATCCCCAGCACAAGAAGGACCTGTTGATGTGGGTTCAGAGGGAGGGCCACGAAGATGATCCAAGGGCTGGAGCACCTCTGCTATGAAGACAGGCTGAGAGAGTTGGGGCTGTTCAGCTTGGAGGAGAGAAGGCTCTGGGGTGATCTTATTGCAGCCTTCCAATACTTAAAGGGGGCCTACAGGAAAGCTGGAGAGGGACTTTTGACAAGGGCATGTAGTGATAGCACAAGGGGCAATGGCTTTAAACTGAAAGAAGTTAGACTTCAATTAGATCTAAGGAAGGAATTTGTTACAATGAAGGTGGTGAGGCACTGGAACAGGTTGCCCAGAGAAGTTGTGGCTGCCCCATCCCTGGAAGTGTTCAAGGCCAGATTGGATGGGGCTTTGAGCAACCTGGTGTAGCGGAGGGTGTCCCTGCCCATGGCAGGGGGGTTGAAACTAGATGATTTAAGGTCCCTTCCAACCCAAAACACTCTGTATAAATTCATAATGTACAATTTAGTTTATATAAAATCTTAACACTGGGAAAGTGTAGTTTTTAAGTGTTACCATTAACAACAGTGTTGCTACCCATGGACAATAAAAATGAAATCTGAAGTCATTGGTGGCTTTCTTGTTCTTAAATTCACTTGTACTGGACACTTTTTTTAAATGAAAACACAAGCAAATCTTTGTCATTGCCAGAATTGACTCAGGGAAGTTGGTCATAAATGGGAGATGGGAGTGATACACAACTCTCTCTTTTATCTGTGGAGAAGTTGAAAGCTCCTTGTTTTGGTGGCTTTTGGCCTGAATAAAATCTTTTTAACTGTTAGTATTTCACAGCTTCCTGTCAGTCAGCCCTAGAGGAAAAATCTGTTGTGCGCTGTGTTTTAAGCCTTGGTAGCATTGCTCTTAAACTCGAAATGAAACAGAATGATGCTGATAAATCAGGAATCTAATCTACCTAGTAAGGTGAAGAAATTACATAGAACACTTGTGTGAGACTTTGTGCAATCTGTTTTCTTCTCTGTTTATTTTGCATTTTTTAATCAAATGTAGTAAACGATCAGTGAAACTGCAAGAAAGATTGTATGTGCTTTTACTTTAAAATAAGTTTTAATTGTCAGTGTTTTAAGTGCTGAAATTCTATTCGGGTTTCTTGCAGGACTTGGGCAGAATGCTTTGAGTTTGACTCTGGGGACAACTGTGGCTCCTTCAACTACTGCTAATGAAGGTCTTGGTGGCATTGATTTTAGTAGTTCTTCAGACAAAAAGAGTAAGTTTGTTTTAAAAAACTTTTTTTTTTAATGGATAAAATTATCAGAGCACTACAGCAAAGACTATTTCATTGTGTTAGGAGTGTGGAATTAAAGCTGAAAACTTTAATTATTTTTCCCCGCCTCCTTTTACAAGGCATTTCGTTTCATTTCATGCTTGGATATTGTGCTCGTATAGAAGAACAAGATTTTGTTTGCAAATGCAATGTAATAAAAATGTATTTAAAATAAGTTGTCACGGTTTAGGCTGCTTTGGCAACTAAACTCCTCACAGCCGCTCACTCACCCTCCCCTCACCCCGCAGGGATCAGGAAGGGAATTAAAGGAGAAAAGGAAATGAGACCTGTGGGTTGAGATAAGAACAATTTACTATTACTGCTACTAATATATGAATATATACAGATATGTACAATGATAAATATTTACAAATGATGTAGGGTGTAATTGCTCACCACCCCTTGACCAAGGCCTGTCTCATCCCGAGTTAACAATCCCAAAACAGAAAAGTCCCGATACCGCAATCCCAGACGAGCAAGAGACCCGACAATAAAGAGCGAGACAGAGAGCACTCTGAGAGTCCAAAAGTGAGAGCCCGGGAAGAGCAAAGGACCTTCTTTCCGGCTGTCCCTTGCTTTTATACTGGGCATGATGCTGCATGATATGGAATACTCCATTGGCCAATTTGACCCTCAATCCTAAATCTAAGTACAAATCATAAGGAGAGTCCTGGACCCCCTGTCCTGGCTGTGCTCCCCCCTATCCTGTTGTGCTCCTGCACACTGGCAAGAACATGGGAAGCTGAAAAGTCCCTGAGACCTCAGTGCCGACTATAAACATCAGTGCGCTGTCAGCGTTCTTCTCAGAGCAAGTCTCAGACTAAAACCAAAACACGGAGCTCTTCTAGCTGCTAGAAAGAAGAGCTAACTCTGTCCCAGCTGAACCCAGGACATAAGTATAAGCCAATATCATACTTGAGAACTGGGATCTAAACCCTTGAGCCTTTTGGGAGTGACGACTCATAGGGCAGTTTGCTGAAATAGCCAGTAGAGGGAGGAGCAGAGCTATGTTAAGCAATGTATTGCAAATGTGAAAAGTATTCATTTGAAACCAGCTTTCTCCAACTGTAATGAATCTTAAACGTGTTTTCTTCTTTTGAAATCCTGCACGATAAAAATGTCATATTTCTAGCTGTACAAAGGTGTGAAGTTCTGTCTGATATATTCTATCAGATTGTTAAAACCAGTTTTAAAATTTTACCTCTTTGGTAGCTTTGAAGTACATAAGTAAGGGAATATTGAGCATTGACATACGGACTCATCTGTCTTGCTTGTATAAAAGCATATAGCTTTCCAGAGTAAGGTTAACTAAAGCTGACTCTAAAATGAGCATTTTCTCTGAGGAATCAATAGTGTTAATTTAATGTCTTGGTTCCATTCAGGAGCCAAATTTTAAATAAGGTATACCAATGCTAAAAGAGAAGGAAATAAGGAAACTATGAAACCATCTTTACAGAATAACACAAGTTGTGGAGACAGTTTTTCATACTTGTAGAAGAGATGGCATATTGACTGTCCAAATCGGAGTGCGCTGCATGATGTTGATGGGTTTTGGAGGTTATTACTGAAACTGAGAGTGACGGAAGAAGCTTCAATTCCTAGGTTCTTATGAGATTTCCATTACTATAATATTAGGATATCACAACACTTCCATAATATACAAATATCTTAAAATGAGGACCAGAGAACCACAGACTCAAAATCTACTTCAGTCTGACATCTCTAAATACTGTTTTGCTCAGCTCTTAAGGTGGAAATTTGGATGAGTACCTAAATTCCCCTGATGTTACATATTGGAACTGGGTGAGTTTGACTATTGCTGTCAGGATGAAACACAGAGATCCCTTAGCCAAGCAGTGAGAAATGTCAAAGGACACTGTTTTTTGAGGTTTTGAGATTTTTTATTTAGATTTTAATTTAGGATCATTTCACATAATGGATAGTGCTGGCTTAAGCAGCCCTGACAAATATCCCTACCTGTATGCTGCTACTCAGTTCTGTCAGTAAAATTGTTTGTACTGCTGTATGAGGAACTGTGTTAAGGTTTGAGGGTGGTGGTTCTATGGTTTTGAGATTTTTATTTCTTTTCCTTCGCGAAGAAAAGGAAGGAGGAGATGTGGCTATCAAAGAGAAGTGCCCTAGGAATCCCAGGACAGATCGGGACCTAGCACCTGTGTTCTCTCTCCTGGAATTGGTTATAAAAGCTTTTCCTTCTGGGGACTAAAGACTGGCTGTCTAGTATATCTTTAGAATATAACTGCAGAAAAAGAAGTTATTCTTAGACATGTTTTCCTTATGCATTACTAAAAAGAACATTAAAACGTGTAAAAAAACTGGAGCACTCACTTGCCCAGAAAGCAGCAAAATCTGATTTCAAATCTGTATGTTTTACTTTGTAAGTATTGTTCTGATGTACAGGAAAAAAGTGACTGGAGAGAGAAAGCAAAGTAAACGTAGTGTTCTGCCTAACTTGTAGGTTATCAGCAGAAAAGGGAGTCCTAAATTCTGGGGTTTTATCTCTTTAATTTTTTTTTCCCTACTACCCACAGTTTTGTGTAGGTGTTTTTTCACTTTAGCAAAAGGCATAGGGAAAGGTTGTGAGACTCCAGGCTCTCTAATGTACTGGGTGACAGAGTCTGCAAACAATTTAAGTAGATGTTGCTTCTAAAAGCAGTAGCTTTTCCTGGCAAGAGCACTGGCTTGCACAGCTTAAAATGTTTGTAGCACTAGCATTAGCTGCATAGCTACTTTCTGTCTTGGTGGCCCTGAGAGAGAAGTGAAGATGTGAATTGCATCCTGCTGAAGAAGATGAAGCCCACTTGGGCTTTCTGAGTGTGTTCTTTCGAGCAGACTGCTGTGGTATGGGATGCCATTACTGTGTTATGGATGATACTGTTTTCAGTTCTGTTCTATTACTCAGACATTTGGCATCTTGATCCACAGGTGTCTAGTTTGGAGTGTGTAGGTGGCAGGTAAGCAATAAGATCTTCGGTTTTGTAAAACCGCATTCATTACTAGTCTTAGTGCAATAGCAGAATTCTTAGGGAAGTCTAATGGGAAAACCTTCATTACCTTCATATTTGAGAGGAGCCTATTGCTGAATTTAAACACTTGAATGTTTTGGGGTGCAGGTCTAAGTGAGTTGTGACTGCATAAGCAGGAGCAGATTTCTTATGCAACTGCAGTTGTTTGTGTTTGTAGTGACTTATATAGTGACACAAGATGTTTTGCATTACTCTGTGCCAAGAAATTAGCACTTCAACTGTTGAACCATTGTTCTTGAAAAGATATTTATCTGTGAAGGGGAAGTAAATTAAAACCTTCTTTCTTTTATGGCTAGCCTAGTCTGTTCCTCTTATCAAGAGAAATCGAGCAGATTACAGTCATTAGTTCATCCCTAAAATCTCATTAAGGTTGTTTTGTTTGTTCTTCAAAGCTTTATTTCTGACCTACAGTTTGTATTTTCTAGGTGACAAAACAGGAACAAGACCAGAGTAAGTGTCAGATTTTCTTTGCATTCCATGTCTTATTAGAAAACAACTAAACTAAAATGTGTTGGCTTTTCTACTACTTCTATCTTGAAACAGGCATAAGTGTAAATAACCAACTTTTGCAATATGGCCAATTTAGTAATTGTGGTTTGGACACAAAATGTAATTTTAAACATTGCAGTTTTCCCATCAAATGCAATACCTACAGCTTATCTGGCATCTGCTATAGACTGATCATGTGGTCTAAAAAATGGTTTCTGCAAATGTGTACAATGCTTACACCACAGGCTTGGTCTCTGCCATAGTGTCTGTGTACACTAATCCAAATCATTCCTAGTTGCAGCATATGTGTAATGGGTGCAAATACCATCAGCTGCTTGAATGTTTTCACAATATTTAGTAGCTATGCAAAAATGTTTGGCAGTATTAAAGCACTGTCTAAACATGCATTGTCTCTTGCAGAGATAGCAAAGCACTAAAGGATGAAAATCTACCTCCGGTAATCTGTCAAGATGTAGAAAATCTACAGTAAGTTGTGGTTTTTGTTTATGATAGTTGATTAGCTAAAGTATTGTATGCTGTTGATGCTCTGTGACAACAAACGCCCTGTGGCAGGCTGCATGCAGGATAACTTACTAGCCCAAGGCCTCTCAGCAGATTAACCTTGGGAACAGAGTAGACTGGCAATTCTAGTAACTGAAGTCTTAGGCTTGTTTTTTTGCAGCCTTGCTTTCCTGTGCATTTATGCAAATGGGCATGCCCAACAAATACACTCTTGAAATCTGATCCATCTCCCCCTTAGAGTATTAAGCCTGTTGCATGTGCACAGCGAGTAGTGAACCTTATGTCCGTATGCCATGTGCGTTGTGGATCTCGTAAACTGCAAAAGAGCCTTCCCTCAGGCAGGAAGGAGGCTGATTGTGGACTAGTCAAAGAGACTGTGTGTCACTGTGTGTGTGAGTTTAAAGTAGTAATCACTTTTACATAAATGCTCTACATATAAAATAACTGATACATATTTTAGTTTGTCAGTGTTAAGCATAATATGTTTAAACACTTGCTGTTGAAGTTTAGAGGGGTTTTTGGTATTCTTTTTACAGTATTAGCGTGCTAGGAGTTCGGATAACACTATGCTGTACAGTAATTTTGCTGTTCAGTACCTGATTATGGAAAAATGAATCTAAAAGCTATTTAAATAATGTGACCAAGAGGTAAACACTTGAGTACTTTAGGTTCAATATATTATGTTTCTTTCCTCCCTACTGCCTTCTTTTTTCCTTCACCAGGAAATTTGTGAAAGAACAAAAACAAGTTCAGGAAGAAATTAGTAGAATGTCCTCTAAAGCAATGCTTAAAGTGCAAGAAGACATTAAAGCTTTGAAACAACTTCTGTCTGTAGTTGCCAGTGGATTACAGAGAAACACTCTTAATATTGACAAGCTGAAAGTGGAAACAGCACAGGTATAGTTGAATAAAAATTGTTATGCAGAGTTTCTATGTTGGTTATTTCATACAGGATAACTAGCCTTCTTTATCAGTCAAGTTAACACGTGTCCAAACTAAAACAGTTGTAAACAAAGTGAAAAATTGAATCCCTTCTAACCGATTTGAAGTTACTGGAGGAGACTGAAATATGTGATGTCAGTATTTTCAGGTCAGTACAACAGCAACAAGTGACTTTTATTCAGGAAAGCACTCTTCCATAGCAAAGGCAACAGAAGGGAATGTGTGCCCACCTTAGTTCAGTTACAGTTATATTCAACTGCTAATGAAGACATGTTTGTAACAACTTGCTGGGCTCTGGAGCAGCAGAAATGCAAGTATGTTTTCTTCTGATGACTTTTAAAAAACAACAGACAAACAAAAATCACCTAATAAAGTTTCAGGGACTGAAATATCTGAACTAGCACTAGTATTCATTTAGTGAGCTTGAGTCATGATTCGGTCCACCAGTCTGCATCTTAACTGTGCAGCCAGTTTGAGCTCAAGTTTTGATGCAGGTGCTTGTTTTGATGCAGGTGCTTTTCAAGTTAAGTTCTGTACCATTTTTTTATTTCATCTGGCATGTGAAGGCTGCTTGCTATATAAATAAGTATATTTTATTCTAAATTTAAAATGTTGATGTTTTTTCTGTACGTTGTGATACCAAAAGGAAATACTCTATAGTTGTGCCCTGTCAACAGTTTTCTGTGAAGGCAAAAACTTGTTGCTGGTATTCTCATATTTCTGTAAATGATGCAGTTGAGAATAATGGCAGCACCAGGCACTGAGAAGTTCTTAATGGCAGTTATTAGAAAGTATTAAACAGAAGTGTATGCTCTAATTATCATATAACTTTCATAGAGGCTTTTTTAACTAGTTAATCTTTTTTTTAAAGGCCAAATAATCCGTTCTGTTCTGTTTCTTCTTTTAACTGTGTTGCTTCCTTCCACTGGACTGTTGCTTTTTCCTTCCCTAGTCCTCAATGATTGTAGCAGGATTTCTGAAGTACAATAGAAATTAGATCTTATCTCTGCCTATTTAGTGCAATACTCTCTCAACTTCTGAGAGGTCAATGTGCTTTCAGTATGTGCTGTGGTTTGTTCCTTCCCCAAACTTCTCTTGGTATTTGCAGTTCTCCAACTTTCTGGCAGTTTATTCTTTGAGGAATTTCTGGTCAGATTCTATCATGTTGTTAAATATATGAAGAAAATATCTTGTGTGAATGAACAGTAGAGTTGCAGCTATTTTGCTTTTTGAATGCTTCGTACAGAGCCTTATCTTTTATTATTTTTCCCTATTTATTTAGGAGTTAAAGAATGCAGAAATAGCATTACGAACACAGAAAACTCCTCCTGGTCTCCAGCATGAAAATACAGCCCCAGCAGAGTGAGTTACTGTTATTCATTGAAAAATGGTCAGTATAACTTGGAGAACAGAAGACTCCAGGGAGACCTTATTGCAGCCTTTCAGTACTTAAAAGGGGCATATAAAAAAGATGAGGACAGACTTTTTAGTAGGGTCTGTAGCAATAGGACAAGGGATATAATGGTTTTAAACTGGAAAAAAGTAGATTCAGACTAGATATAAGGAAGAACTTTTTTCCTATGAGGGTGGTGAAACACTGGAACAAGTTGCCCAGAGAGGTGGTAGATGCCCCATCCCTGGAAACATATTTATCTTTATCTTGTAGACATGAGAAATAGAGTCTTTACTCTTTCCACTAATAGAGAGACATCAAGAATGTCATAGAATATAACTTGCAATTAATTAAATGAAAATTAGCAGCTAGTATAGATCAGATTTAAAAAAATAGTGGCGAGCTAGTGAAGTTTAATCAAACGATTTCATTGTTTTGCTCATCTAGCTACTTCAGAATCTTGGTTGAGCAGTTTGAAGTACAGCTGCAGCAATACAGGCAACAAATAGAAGAACTGGAAAATCATCTTGCTACTCAAGCAAACAATTCACACATAACTCCTCAAGGTAAATGTTTCAATTTTAATGTTTCACACATAAAAACTAAGATATCTTATACCTATAAGAAAAACTTTGTAACTTATCTCCTCTTCTGTTATTGTTGGCTTTTCTTATTTGATGTACAGAAATAAGTGTTCATATAGATTCTGCAGTTGTTCAATGTAAAGATGTGGAATTAAAAGTTAAATTCATAAAGGCTCTTGAGCTTTCAAAGATGGATCCAGTTACTGAGGTGCAATTTGTAAGCCTGGTTTGTTTTGACATCCACTATATCATCTCCCTCCTTTCAGCATCTAGCTGTCACCTTCTGTCTTGCACAGATACGGGTGTCTGCTTTGCTAACTCCAGATCAAATGGGAACTTTTCCTTAGTTTGGAGCCTGTTGATATTTCCCTCTGCTCTGACGAACTGAAAAAATGTAGTAGTCTGGTTTGCTGCCACATCATTCAGTCCTGGGAGAGCATCTCTGGTTAGACAGTACTGACCTGGTCAGTCAACCTTCTGGTTGTTTACCGTTCCTGTGATCATAGACACTTTTGGGCCATTTTAGGTACGGGTCCTGCAATAAGCAGTGATTTCAAGTGCATGTCTCTTTGTGCCAGATGGTACTTGAACATCTTGCTAACACAGGATGATACCTAGACTCTGGACCTTATATGTCAAAAACAAGAGAAATGTGTAGACTTAACTTCCAGAATGGAGTATCTGCTGAATCCTTAGGTCCTGTGTCTTTCCATGTGATCTTCTTGTCGGTCCAGAGTGAGAGAGATACCTTCACAGATTTTCCTCGGGTTTTTCAGCAATTCCTGCTATAATCTAAAGGTTCCTTGCTTATGTAGGCAAGGCTCAATCTGTGGTGCCAGCATGTTCAGACTATCAGCAAATGATCTAGTGATCTAGTCAACACTGCATTACATATGTAGCCTTTATCACACAGGAAAGACTTCTCTTACAATATAGGAAACCATGACCCAGAATGTCTTCAGAATATCTAAATATCTAGTGTTCAGTATCAACAAATTGCCTCCAGACTCTTTGGAAACTTGTGGCCAGTCTTCCTGGATACCACTGCCTCCACAGCTCTGCGGGTTGGCATGTTATTTATTCCTCACCTCTTCTTTTTCAGAAAGAAATGCTAATTCTAATGGAGAAATTCCCCTATGGAGAGGCAGGCTTTTTTAGTTCAAGAATCATTGCTAGACCTACACGTCTTCAAGAACTTGAGGGCTCCTGTTTGCATTTCAGTAGGTTGTATGCATCCTTCCGAGGAAATGCAGAAGTTGATCTTTTCGCAGTGAAAGACCACTTAAGGCTTTTCTGTTCTCCATTTTGGTACATTGTTTCAGTGCTTCTTTCAAAAAAGCTTTTTTTGCCAGCAGATGCCTTATTTTGCCAAAACCTTCCAGATTTCCACTTTAATCCTAAAGTTTTGTATTAGTTGGGTCAGTGCACTGAAAACACTTTTGTATTGGTATGGGAAGTAGGATATCCTAAATCTAAGACTTTATGTAGGCAGAAAGCTTCCCATTGTGTTTCTCTGTTGGATATGCTTGTGGGTAGAGCTAGAATAAGAATTTGTGATGCTTGTTGATCATGTCTTTAAAATTTAAGTAAAACAGCTTCCATTCTACTGCTCTCTCTTTGGCAAAATCAACTGAACGCTTTAACTGTGCTTTAAGTCAGAAAGAGTGGAAAATATATACAAACGCAAGAAAATCTGATTTAACTATACTTATGTACAAGCCAATGAGGTAAAATGTTCCTATGTAATACTTTTTAGCTTTGCTAAATGATAGAATAAAGGAAATGAATTACCATGTATATAAAAACAAATATGAGAAAAGAGTACTCTTCGAAATAAAGTTTGAAGCCCTTTCAAAAAGTAGTCCTTGGCTTATGTGTGTCACTCAATTGCTCTCAAGTTCTGTATCTTTATATACATCAACTTCTTCTCATGCAGTTGTTCTTGTGCTTTGTGCTCTATGGGTTTTGGGTGGGCTTCTTGCTGCAGTTTAAACACTAAGTCTTTTTCTGCTGGTAGATGGTCACTTACCAACGTTTTATCTCTTACAGATTTGTCTATGGCTATGCAGAAAATCTATCAAACATTTGTAGCTTTAGCTGCACAACTTCAATCAATACATGAAAATGTGAAGGTATGTTTTGATGTGTTACTGTGTATTTAGTGAAAGAACTACAAAAAAGTCGCTTTTTAAAAATGTATCTTCAGGTATTCTTTTTTCTTTTTCTGTTGAATTAACTGCTTTTAAAATTTTTCAAACTGTCTTGAAGTGCTTTGATTAAAAGAGTAACTTTTGTTCAGCCGAAACCTAATTTGATTTAATTATTTATTTATAGTAATGATAGCAACTGACCACAATCATTTAGGTTACAAAATGTTTTTATTAACTCCTTTTCCTTTTTAATGCTTGATCAGTTTTTGAAATATCTGGTTTTGAGCTCATGCTTGTATGTTTTGCTTTTTGCTTAATGACCTCTTCATCTCAAGCAAAGATGATCTAAATCTTGCTCTTACTCAAATACATAACAGAAAAAAAAGTAGGTATTCATATGTAAAATTTTTCAACATATCAGAATTTGGATAAAAATTGTGTTCTGGCTTGCTTGACTGTTATCAGCCTGGTTTTCATAAAAAGTCATATATACAGGAAAAGACGACAACTGTGAAGAAGTGCTAATGTCTCAAAGGCCCTAGTTAGGCTTGTTTTTTCCATCATGGACTCTGGCTTGAATTTCCCACTTACAGTTCTGGACATACTGTCAAAATGTCATAAAAAATCCATAATTTTTCTTGATCATCAGAACTCTTGGTTACAAAAAAAAACTTGGAGAAGAGTACAGATGTTTGAGATTGTTTCTGCTAAGTGACTTCCTTAATGAGAATAGCTCTGGTAAATCTGCTTGTTTCCTTGTCAAAGCTTCTGTCTGCACAGTATTGCTAGTTCTCTAAACATCTGAAACTTCACACTTTTTTCCTTGATAAAGTTCAGGAATACTGAGGATCTTTTAGGAACTAGATTCCTTGCATTGCATTGTTTCTGTCAGCGTGGTTATTCACTGGTTTACAGCTACCTGCCATCAGATGTTTGTGCTGCTCTTAACTCGGTTTTGGTACCAGATATGGAGGAGTTGATGTATTTTATAATTGTAGCATAATTACACAAAAAGGATCCCAAATGTGTTCTGGGCTCTTCTCTACTGAGATCTGTGTAGCCTGAACTCATGCAGTGGTCCTTGTGATGATACATTTTATTGCTCTTCAATATGAAGAGCTGGATTAATATGCAAGTGTAAGCAATAGTGTCTTCAGTACCTTGTCCGCATGACTGAATAGGAAAGACACTACTTCAGCTTCAGAAGTAATCTATTGCCTGAAACTAAGGGGTTCGTTTGAGGATTTTTCTTTATTTTGGGGTATTTTTTTGAGATTTAATCTAGTGGGTGGGCATGAAGGCTGATATTTTGGAACACAATTGTAACTAAAGCTTCAAAAATCAGAAAAATGAATGTAACTGCTTAAGTAGATCTGTCATTCTGACCATCTGTTTTAGCTTATCAGCTAGGAGAGGAGAGCAGTTTTGAAACAGCTGTTTCTGCCTTGTTCGATGGTTCTGATATGGTTTGTGAATGCAGAGCTGTGACCACAATTCATTCCTTCGTCTGAAGTAGGCTTTCTGGTTTGCACGTACACTTTGATTCAAAGTTCTGAAGCTGTAGAAAAATATGACCTGAAGCATTTTTGCACAGGGCTAGTTGTTAAATATATTTATATCATATATGAACATATCGATACATTCTGTACCCAAGGTCATGGAAAAATAGAATGTACTTGGGCACAATTCAGGTAGAGAGTGTCATTAAATAATTCCACATAGGTTAGCCTTAAGAACTGCTCTACAATGTCTAATACACTTGTCAGCTCCTAAGGCAGTCAGTATGGCATTGTATGAAATCTTGTCAGAGTTCTAGAAATGTCTTTTCTCTCCAAAGACAGCACTCCTGTGATAAGGAGGTCATTATTTCTGTATGTTTCCTGCTGTTGCTTATAGACTTAGGATTATAGCTGTTCAAATCCTGAGTCAGAATTTTTGGACTGTAAGCTCCTCTTCTTGGAAACAAGCATATCCTTACCCAGGAGCACAGGATATAGTATGCCTTCCGTAAAATTCAATTGAATTGAATATTCTGTTCTTTGATTTTAATATATCTATTACATTTAAAGATTCTCTGTTAGAAGATGAAAATAATTCTATCAGTTCTTTAATTGAAGGCATGTATTCCCTTTGTTACCTAAGCTATCCATACTTCCCTCATATGACAGATAGGAATGACTCATGATGAAGAGGCCAAGCCATGTGTTGTCACTGAAGGTGGAGTTTTGAGGGGAGAAGGGGGGACATGACACAACAGATTTAGGCTACTTGTTAGTCTAAAGCAGAATGATCTATTGCATTTGCACTGAATTACATCATTGATGAAATGCATCAGAAACAAGAGTGAATTCTAAAATTCTGGTAGCTTTAGCTTTGTGTTAAGAAAGAAATGCAAGTGAAAGGAAGGAAAGAAATACAGGTGAAGGTGATAGGGAAGCAAAAGCAGGCTCTGTGCAGAAGGGTAGCACTGAAGAGCGTGTTATGTTACAATCTAGTAATGTGGCTGTATTTAGCCTCTTATGTCAGCTAGTACAGTGAGACAAATTGAATTGTGCTGATTTACACCAACTTTGATAGATTTTTATACCATTTGGTATGTTAGTCTGTTGGGCTTGACTGCTTTGCAGAGTTTAAGTAAGGAACCTGTTTTGGCTGTAGCTGATGCAAAACAGTTCTCTCCAGCTCATAGCCTGACCAGATCCTTTCAGGTTGTGGGGGGCTTTTTTTTTTTTTCTTTTAAGGAAATGTTATCAATAACTCAGTGTCTTTTTCTTGATTAAGTTAAAGTTTTGTGTCCAATACACTGAACTAAAATGGCTTCCCCCACCCCCTTCAGATGCTCAAAGACCAATACCTTGGCTACAGGAAAACCTTTCTGGGAGATGCCATGGATGTGTTTGAGGCAAGACGAACAGAAGCTAAGAAGTGGCAGAGCGCGCCACGTGTTACCACGGGACCGACCCCTTTCAGCAGCATACCAAATGCAGCAGCCGTTGCGATGGCTGCAACACTTACTCAGCAGCAACAGCCTGCTACAGGTCTGAGTGCATTCAAGTTATAGATTATTAGTGTTACGACAATAGTAAATTTGTGTAAAATTTTCTACGAAGTCTTCCTTCGTGTTCGACTAAAAATCTAAACGTTGTGATGAGCGAAGTTACTGATACATAGCCAATAGAAAAATGCAGGGTAGACTTAGCAATAATTATACAACAGATACTTAATCTTGTGAATTTACTTGTGTTAGTGATATTTACTGTATTGTTCTAACTTACCCCTTGGAATGTGAGTCTTGACTCTTCAGTAACATCTCTGAATACGCATAGTATAGCCTCCTTCCAGAATTGTATGGTTATAGTAAATTGTTTCAAATCGGTGAGGAGAGAATATCTAAATGCATATTACCATTTTCTTATGTAAAATTAAGAATGCATTTTTACATAGCACTTTGGAACCATAAAAAGGAAAAATTCTGTAGAACAGGAAGGATAGTGGAGCAAACATCTGTAGAATAGGAAGATGGATGCCTGGCTTATTATTTTGTAGCCACCTCCTTTGTCAAGGTGATATTGGAGCAGTTTTTGCTGGTCATTCTGCTGTTGTGAGTAAGTATTAGAGAAAGTAGAGTGGATCAGTAGTTGTGTGTGCATGTGTGTAAGAAGGAAGACCAAAATACAGGAAATGCATGACCCACCGCTAATGAAGCGTGGATACATATAGCAAAGGAAATAACTTAAGGAACCTTAGTTGGCATTGTTATACTAACCAACACTTGTCAGAGAGGGATTCCTGAACGTGGAGAATTGAATTAATATTTAATCATTTAACAGAAATAAGATAAATTCCATTTAATTTTACTTCAACCTGGATATCTGTCTATGTCAGCAAATTATGAAAAACATAGGTAACTTCATTCCATCGTGTTTTCTAAGATCTTCTTTATAGGTGTACTGAAAGTTGTATTAGCACCTTTCCCTTCTCTTGTCTTACAACAGCAGTCATATTTTGAATGGTTTTAGAGACCTATGCAGCAACCCCCCTATGTTTGACAAATCATTAGACTGTCCTTGCATCCCTCATAAAAGGAAAATACAATGTCCTTCCAGCCCTGGCCCTTAGAAACAGCAAGGAGATGGGTTTAAAAGACAAGTATGCCAAAATACTTTGAACGTAGCAAAAAATGAAGTCTGTTTGAAATGTTTCTCTTCTAAATTTCTGTCACAGAGAACAATCTTCCTGTTGCTGCTATGTTAATCCATGGAAATCTTGTTAAAGTGACATCTGCAAAAGAGTCTAGTTTTAAACAGAAAACATGAGATAACGTAATTTTATGCTTCAGGGTTTTTAATACAGATAGAAGTGTGGCTTGTGCAGCCTAACGTTGCCAAAGTAGTTCCCTCTCCCTTCATCTTTGTGTCTCATGTGGTTTTCAAAATACTCTCCACAGTTGTTACAGGATTAGTTGCGTATGAAAATCATACTTGGGATGTCACACTTAAAGTTATATCGGCATTTTCATGAATTGAGGGGAGGGATTTGAACTTCCTCTTCCTAGTCCAGATTCAAGAGAACTGCTAATAATAATAACTTCAGTAAATTGATGCCACATATGGCATGATTTTGTGAATATTCTCTTAGAAGTAGGAGCGAAGAGATGAAAAAAAAAGCAGAAATGACCTGTACCAACACACCTGAGGTAAGGTGACTTTATACCTTGAGGTATTTTGTAATGTTTTGTAGTAAAAGGAGCAAATCGGAGCATGTGTAGGGGTTGGATTTTTTTTTGGTTGGTGGTTTTGACAGAGTATTTCAAAAGCCAGAATTGTGCCAACTACAAGAGTGATGCAGATAGAACAAAGCCATTAACTTATGTTGAACATGCCAACAAAAGTAGGCAACGATTTTTTTGCTACTTATACAGTTGGAATATTGTTACCCTCCATGCAACTCACTTGAGGACCTGGAGAAAGAGTAGTAGATTGTTATTTTGAGTGGCACTTCAAGAGTACTTAACGCTTAGGTTAACTCTTAGGGTTAGGTGGAGGTTGAAGTAGTCTTTTCTGTTCCTCTAGCTCAAAAGCAGGATTAGTCAGGCCTGAACTATTTCAGTGATATCTTAAAGACTTAAAAGCTTGCTAGAAAAGAAAATTTCACTACTTTCCTAAATTACTGATTTCAGTGCTTGACTTTTTCCTAACAATTTACCTGAAACTTCTTAGCTTCGGATTAAGGCTGCCACTTTTTGTCTTGCCCTTAGTGAAAAAAAAAAATTTTTTTTGGTTTTGCAGGGTATCTTTAAATACTTAGATTGCCTCCTCTTCATTTTCTTTTCCTTGTTCTGAGTTTTCAGATGCAAGCATTTGCTGTTTTACTGCAGCAAATGGTCATGTTTTAACTTTGTGTTATGTTATTATGAATTTGATAAACTATCTAACAGAAGTTAAAATCACATGTATTTCCTTGCAAGATGTAGATCCTGAAGAGTGGGATAGATGAGGGACAGTAGAAGGTTGTGAGAGAAAATACTATGAAATGAGGTGTATGTAAAGGGAGGGTGGAGTTGTGTGTCTGTGTAATACCTGACCTGCTGTTGCTGTTCTTAACAATAAGAATAAACCAAGAAAATTAATCTGGGCCTTAAAGTTTTTTACTAAAATCTAATATATGGTACTCTAGCATTGAGGGATCAGGATAGTTAGTTTCTTTTTTTAAAAAATACTTGATGTTTACATGGTTAGGTCTATTTCATAAGATTAATTTAGAGTTAGTTACTGTTCTTTCTCTGAAAAAGATAAGTAATAATTTATTTTAAATTTGTCTTCAGAAGTCAAAAGTTTAGTAGCTACATCTAAGCTGTGGGATCAGGGAATGTTTCTGCAGTTCCTGGGTGTAGATTGCACCCTGTTTATGTTCTCTCTGTATGCCAAGACATGTCTGGCTTCTGTTGAAATAAATAAAGCCAGTGGATCCTGGCCATATGGAAGAAAGGGAGCAAAGATGTGCTCCACTGGTCTCCTGGGATGGATAATCAGGATACCAAGACTACGGTGTGCTCACTGAAGCACAATTTTTGTGCAGTTTTTTGAAGCTAGAGTTATTAAAATTATGCTTAAGTCTAGTCTGCACACAACCTTTCTCCTTAGTTCAGCACTTTTGCTCTGAGCACAGCTTTGTTGGTAGCAGTGAGGCTGGTCATGCATTTGTGCAGTAGCAGCTAGTTTTAAGCACTGCCTCACCTGCACCTTCCCTGAGTGATGTTGGACAGCATGGAACTCAAAATGATGGTGGCTAGCCTACCTGTTATTATTGATGGGACTAAAGTAAAAGATTTAAAAGGAAATTAAAAGTCTAGTGAACTAAGAGCTGTGAATGCATGAGGCTGAAACTGGTATTTTTCTGGTAAGACTAAGTTGTCTTGAAGAAATTATTTTCTTCAAGCTCACCTTTCCTCCTCTGAAAAATAAAGTACCCCTCCAACAACTTAGTTACTCTCTCCTTAACTGGTGAAGTGCAGAGTTAGTCAAAGCATTATCAAGCTGTTAACACACTTTGTTATGTTTTGTCTGAACTCAGTATGAGATTGAAGTGCTAATGGGAAAGGATACTGAAGCCTCTATAGCACTTAAAATTTTTATTGTGTAATGTGGTATTAACCTTGGTTAAAATTAGTCAGTGTATTACTTCGTCAGAATCAGATCTAAGTTGTGACACTAAATTTGTTCACTGTTAGGACTAGCTGTGATTTGAAAAATTGCAGAATGTCACTTCAGGGAATCTGGCTGACCTGTCTGGACTCTTTGTAGTGGGTCCTATTCATTAAACCGTAATGGTCTACAGGGCAAATATATAAAGTTTTAAAATGTTGAAATACTTGTTATAAAGAATTTGTCTTGTACCTATAATAGCCAGAAGTGCCAATTTTTTGCTAGTACTTTTGGCATCAAAGAATCTTTAGTACTATTTTTTTGCTATTGAAAATTATGTTTACTGACAAGAACTAGAAGTTGTGATGATGCCTTCAGAACATTATGGTACAAAATCAACAAGTATCATATGCTGTTGCTCAATGAAAAGCTTCTTAGCATAAGGCATAAGATCCTGGTTTATATAATCCAAGGTGTTTTAGAATAATGTTTTTTACTGGCTCTAAAAAGCATGTTGCATTTGGTAAAAAGCTTGGCCTGGAGGACTGTAGTGTTTTGTTTTAAGGTCTTCCACTAACAGTGCCTCCTACTGAGATAGAAACCTGTGCACTTGAGAAGAAACTGGATATATGTTTTTGGGTTCTTTTAGCTTATTAGATGACTAACTGGCTTGTGAAGGGTTTTTTGTTTCTTTTTATTGATAACAATTTTCTCCTTATTTTTAAAGAGCTGCTAGGTAGATATATCAGTATTTAAACTGGATGTAAACAAGTTTAGGTTTAAATTTATGTGAAAATTTGTAATTACAACATCTGATATACTTTTTTTATTTGGAAAAAATAGCTTGGGTTTCCCAACTATTCCCTGCTAAGCAGAGATTGAAAACTAACAACTTTGCCCTTAGAATTTAGTTTAACACTACTTTGAGTATACAGCTGTCGTTCAGCTTGGATCACAAGAATTTTGTGTTCCTAGCAAAAATGTCACTTTGCAACATACAGTGCCTTTCACTTGATTCAAAATGATTTTTCCATTTAAATCTTCAAATATTGAAATGATTTTAAAAGCTTGAAATACTTACATTTTAGAACTGTAGATAAATATTAGTAACAGAAAACTTTGTAGTATGAAGGAATAAATTTTGAATGAAAATAAGCCTAAATGTGATAATGGTTTAGGAAAAAGACTGGAATTATCTGAGCTTGATAGTAATTGAATAAATCATCACTTTCACAGATACAGTACATAAAGTATGTTTAAACATGGAGAAGGCTGTCTTGAGAAAAGGGGTGAATGTCTGTGGATTAAGAGTTTGGCACTGTATTTTTATCGTCAATGGTTAAACTTTTAACTAGTGCACTGAAAACTGTTTGAAAAAGACAGGAATATAAGGTTGTACTGTGAAAACTGTCAAAATATATTAATTATTTATCAGAATTAATTATTTTAAAATGTGCTAGTAATGGGCTAGCAAGTTGATTCTTTATTTCCCTAAGGTTAAGAGAAATGAAAGGAACTGAGGCTGTAAATTTCATCTTGGCAGACTGAATATGGTTTTTTTGACAGTTCTGCATCTTAGTGTGAATATGCAGAGAAAGTACTGTCAACTTTTTTAATTATGGGACAAACTCTGAAATTTTGAATGTATCTAATTCATGAAGGTACACAGAACTGTGCCTTTTGTAAATGTTTATTTAAACAGGTGGTTTGACTAGTTTACCTTATTGAATGGTGTTATGTAGCAGAGCTTAACAGAACTCAGTTATCACTTGTGTGGAAAAGAATTGAATTGTCATGTTACTGTGTAATTGACTTGCTTAAAAATGAACAATAAATTTAATAAAATAAAGTCATTGTCTTGTTTTTTATCTTAGTGTTCTGTTTCAAATTTGGATGGAATACTTGTAGTTTTGAAGATTCCTATTTAAATAAATAATCAATACAGTTTAGTAATATATACTTATATATAGTGTGTATATATACATTTTATATACTATATATAGTATATATAGTAATATAGTATTTGTTACATTAGTGTCAGTTCTTATGTTTTTAATTTGAAGGTTTTCCCTTCTGATTTCATTAATACAGGTGGCAAAATGTTGTTACCTATGAGTTCTCTCAAGGTTTAGATTTAATGTTTTAAACTTTAAGATGAGACTAGTTAACTTTTAAAAATACTAAATAATGTTGTTATGTTGTTAGCTTTTACCAGTTTCATCTTATTACAGTCAGTGTTTTCTGAGATTTTTACCAGGTGGATGTAGAGACAGACAGTTAAGTGAGGAATTTTGATGAGGTAAAGTTTGGGATCTTAATAGGATTTGTTGAAAGCAATGATGTTCACATAAAATACTTGAATAAATAAATAAAGGACCTCTTTACTATGAAAGAGTAAGGCAAGTTTGTTCTCATTTTTTTTATACCAGGGCCACAGCCATCTCTGGGAGTTAGTTTTGGAACGCCATTCGGCTCAGGTATTGGCACTGGCTTGCAATCAAGTGGCTTAGGTTCTTCAAGCCTTGGAGGTACACTTTAACTTTTCTAATATTTAATTGAATTATTATACCGCACATCTGAATCTCTTGCAAACCTTTAACTCCACTAAGAGGATGATCTGTTTGAGGGAAGGACCTTACAATTTGGTAGTCCGTGCTTTCCAAACTTCATGCCTTGCAGAAGGAATTGCTAAAGCTAATAGTAAGGCTAATAAGCCATTGTAGTGAAAACCCAGGGTGAACAGGGTGAAGTATTCACATTGAAGTTTTGTTTTTAAAGCTAGACAAGTACATCAGTTACATCCTTTTGTAATTACAACTCAACTTATTAAGCACCTGAAACATTGGATCATGCTGTAGCTAATCCATAGAAGTTTTTCACCTGTATGTTAAACTGTTAACTATAGGGACTCATTTCTGCTTGGATTAAGATAAGAAGAAATGCTAAGAAGTTACTGTAGTTCTGGGCTCCTGCTTGCAGAAACATACTTGCTTTAGCTGTCATTCTGTCCCTCAGTGCTGAGGTGGAAAAAAATCTCTCCTCAAGCTGAAAAAGCAACATTTGAAAGTGAGAGAAAAGTACTTATCAAAACATTAGAAGTGTTGGTGGGGAATATATTCCAAGAGGACACATGACTGAAAGAGTAGGTGGTAATAAAAAAAATGATAAAATTCACGTAGACCTTTTCATTTCAATGTAATGAATTCAGTAGTAGAACTACAAGTAAAATCTAAGTGATTAGTAGAAGGTAATCCGCATGTAAATTTCTTATCCGTATGGGTCAGGGGTTCCAACAGTGCAAGTCAAAAGACAGTAGTGTCCTCTGAAGCTTTTGTATGAGATCTGCAAAGAATATTGTTACATCTGGTGAGCACAAACATAACATGTTGTGGTTTTTCTTATACGTCCTTGCCTCTGTGCAGCCTCAGTCCACAGCCCTGCATATTCTCCCTTTACAAGTCTAATATGAATCAGTGTTGCAATGTATTTAAAATAATTAAACCTCAGTCGCTATTGGAAAGATGATGCAACTTGCACGTTACATCAGTTTGTACCTTAAATTATCATCTTGAAATTGTCTTTAAATCTACCAATGTCCTTTCTCATCAGATTTTAAGCTTTTTCAGGTAAATGAACGTCTGTACACCTAAACAGGAAAAATAACAGAGAATAGCGGGCTAAAAGGAAAGTACTTCCGAATTACCAGGTCATTCCCACAATGTTTTAAATGTCTTAAAAAAACCCAACACAATCATAAACCCTTTTCAACCAAAGAGCTTGTAGACTAAAGATTGTTTATATAGGTTCACCAATCTTGCCAATGTAAATTAAAGAACATTTTCTTTTAAATTGATGGACAGCTGCTTCTAGTTTTGTCTTAGAGGCCTAACTTTTTTCCTTTTTTTGCTACTTCTCTGCTTAGAAAAGTATTTGCATGCATTTCATCTATTCTGTATTAATTTGCAAAATTTTTGTCTTTTGACAAATAAAGAAGACTATCTGATAGAAGCAAGTGTAGAAAAATAAAGGAATACATGCAAAATATCCTGCAGATGTGCTGTTGGAAACAAATTAACAGAATTAATACTGAAGATTTTTATCTTGGGCGGGTTTTTTGAGTAGGACAATTTTGAATGTATACTCTTGAAACATTCTTTTAATTGGCAAAATTTGCTCTCTTTCCGTGATAAATATTCTGTGAATTTTGTTAGTGCTGTAGAGACTTTTGCATTTAAATATGAGAGATGTAGCTTATAGATCCTATGCTTCATTAAACGTTTGCAGACACCTTGCCTGACCATTGGTAATTAATTTCAAACTAGATAGGACAAAAAAGCGTATCATTTAAATAAACTCTTACGTTCAAATGATACTTGCCATTATATACCCTTAAAACTTACTCGATTTAAAAATTGCAGAAGACTAGAGAACACTGCTTCAGATAGTGTTCAATCCTTACTAGTTTTAAAATCTAAAAATTATTTCTGTGAAGGAATGGTAAAGGCTCAATACCTGTTTTTTTCCCTGACACTTGGAACTTAAGAATGGGAGCACGATTTCCTCAAATACAAATAGTATTTTTTGAAAACCTCTTGAGACAACCAAAGTCAGAGAATATATTTCTCTTACTGTTCCTTTTGTCTGGCCTTTATCTCAAACTGCAAGTATCAACTTACTTTTCCTTTGAAGTGATCTCATTGATAACACATTTGGAATCTTGAAATATTTATCTTATGGAATTATAAATGTCAATTACAAAATTAACAGAATGAGTTTTATTACAGCGGTAAGTTTATGGCTGCCGTTTATATGATGATATTTCCTGTTAAATATTGTGCAATTCTGTTTCTGTACAGTATTTAACCTATTTTGTGATTTCCTAGATGAAGCTGATCCCTAATAACCTGGTGGGGGGATGACTGTAAAACAAGCCAAATGTAAACTCAAGAAAATGTTTACTCTGTTTTAATTGTAGAAAATTTTTCCTTCAGAGTTTTGGATTAAGATTGCAGCATTCTGTAACAGAAGTCATATAACTTGTCTGATTTTTTTCTTAGTTTTGACCTATTTGACTACCATTTTCTTCCCAATTTAACAGCATTCAATAGCAATTTTGTAAACTCTGATAGTTTTTCATCTGTTTTTATAGCTTTTCCTTTACTCAGTTTTGTATTTTGAAGGAAGGATTTTTCTCCAATGCTTTCCTGTTTCCACTGTTTTCTTAACACAATGTTGTGTTGAGAATAATAATACTCTTGAGGCAATAATGTTAGGAATATTTGTTTACCAAATAGCTTTTAGAATTATGTTTGGTTAGAACACTTGCCAAAAAAGCTCTGTGTCTTCAATTGCTGTGTCTGTAATTTTTTTGTTGTATGTCTTTACTGTTATTCTACTAGGATTTGGAAGTAGCTCTGCCTTTGGAAGTAGTGCCACTGGAGCATCATCATTTGGGTTTGGAACTACAAGTAAACCATCTGGAAGTCTAAGTGCAGGTTGGTTTATTTCTCTTGAATTCCAAGTTTGTCTTAAAGTAGAAGTGTTATAATCAAACTGCTGCACTCGGTCTAAGAAGGCTGCCGAAACACGTGCTTAAAGCTGCATGTGTATATAACCATTAAAGTATTTAGCACTTACTTGCTAAATGCACATTTTCAGAGAAGTTTTTAGGTTCTGTTAAAGGTCTCCTAGGTAGACAGTATTGAGTGAGCATTGATGTTTTCTGTTTGATGGTTGTCTTATCTAATTAGGAGTGGAAGCAGGAGGTCAGATACATCAGATTAGGTCAGATGCAGTTTGAGGCACAGAAATGCAGTTACTACTTGAATTCATGGCCTATATGAGCTGTTGAAATTAGTGTATAAATTTGTGATGAATATACCAGTATTTTGACTTCCTGTATTTCCAAGTAAAGTTAAAATTATTTTTTAGAAGCCCAGAAGGTTTCCTTAAAACTGCTTATCTGCTTATCCTTTCTGTTTCAATAGTGAATTGTAGGTATTGTACCTCTGTATAGATCCATAATTCATTGCGTTAACTGCTTTTCTGTAAACATTGCTGTGGCAATTGGACTACTCAGTACCCATTTCACTTTTTTGGTTTAATTTTGTCGGCGATGAGAAAACGAAAATATTGATGCACTTACTCCTTGACTCAGATTTCTGAAGTCTTAGTCACTTCTATAGCTTGCATCTCTTTTTACTTTTTAAAGAGGAGTTTGTTTTTTGAGGCAAATAGCTTACTATAGTCTGTCTTACAGTCTTTCTTCGATGACAGATTGAAGGAGTATGGTATCTCCTAGGACTGGCTTTTGGTAGCATGTTTCTTTTAAAAAAGCAAAATGTTTTTTTTTACCTGCTATTAATACAAACATAGCAAGTGGCTGGTATTTATTAGTAAATACCCAGTATATTAGCTTGGACCAGTGTCTTGTTAGTTGCCATGCTTTTCGTTTTGTTTTGCTTTGCTTTTTCCTTGGGTAGTAATGAGTTATGCTGTCAAATTAGACCTATGAAATATCTTAAGCTTTGTGTTACAAAGTGGAAATAGCTCACTAAGCTGGCTGTGTAACATGCTTGAATGTGTAACATCCTAGTAAATTCTTGATAGAACATCTCAGATTTTGCAGCATGCAGTGTTTAAGCATCAGCCTATTTTTGCTTAGTTAAATATCAGAAACAAGTGGAAAATTCACATTGCTTACATTTTTATCTTGTAGCTTATTTTTCCTGAGCCTATATTAAATTACTTATTATCAATATTTATATAAACCGTATTGCAGCATTTCAAGCTGCTAAGTTACAAAGTACATAGTTTAGTTTTTAGTATATTAAGAAATGTAATTATAAAACTATTGTAGAGATCAGTTGTCCACCACTGATGAGGTATCAAACCAAAGCAAATAGCAAGCCTGCCTTAGCTACATTGGTGATGTGCAGAGACAATTTAGATGTCATTTTGCTATGTTCCTCAAACCAGACTTTGTCATGGTGGCAGTGCCCCCAATCTCTCTTTAGCGGTGAGGGAGTTGGACTGAATAAAATGAAGATCGTTTTCAGCTCAGTGAGGAGTCTCAGCTGCACAAGGTGCTAACCAGGAATATAAAAGACTAAATGTAATTTCTGTTATAAAATGAAGTGGTCATGAAATCTTGATCTAGACTGTGATAGAAACCTCCATAAAAATTTGGTAGCCCAGAAGCACAAACTTTTATATCCAAAATCCTATGCTTTATAGCTTCTGGATTGCATATGATCTTTATTTTAATTTTATTGAAGGAGTATAAATGGATTTGAATGATGCCAGAGGCTAGCCAGGTTATATATATTTTTTTATGTGTATATACTTTTTTTAATTTTAATGTGTCCTGTTTCTTAGATAACGTTTACAGGATCCTGAAACAGTATTCTGGTTTATATTACTGTATGATAATTGTATCTTATTTCTGAATCTCTTTCTTTGAAAAAGTGAGGAAAATGGGGTGAATATGGGTTATGGGATATACTGTTATTACTGCTTGTGTTTGAATGTGAGCACTTAAGTATTTTCCCAACTAATGTCTAGTAAGTGTTCTGTCACCCTGTCCTTCTACACTGCTTAGATAATGCCCCGTCTCCTCCGTATGTTTTCCATCAGTTTGTTCTTATTTTAGCACAAAAATTATAGATCCCCAAATTGCTTCTGTCAAGTGTTTGTAAGTTATGAGCTAAATTTAATTGCTTTCAAAGATTTGCAAATGTTTCTACTAGTATTACTATTCTGAACAATTTCAGTTTGTATGTTTGAAGAGAAAATTCTGAGTCCTCTGAAAGTACTTGAGCATCTTCTGACAGTAAATTTGGCTTAGTCCCAGAACAGTCGCCATGTCCACAGTGTCAGTAGCTGAAAAGCAGAGCAGCAGCCATCTTCTCTCAGTCCCTGTAGTGCACACGATTGCGAGACGGAACGAGTCTCTCAGACTTCCCTCTGAAACCCACACAGACACTGTGGAAAGCGGACTCTAAATCAAGTCTCTATTACTTCCTACTCTTATTAATTTGATGGCAACCGAAAAGGCTGATGTGAGTGGGATGTTGTAGAGAGCATTAAGACTCCTAAAGTGATGGGAAAAGGGGAAAAAAAAGACAGTTGAATTTATAGATATATAATGTTAAGGGAAGGGGGTGTGTACACACACACTGTTTTTGTGAAAACATGCTAAATATGCTTTGAAGAGCTGAAATGAGAATTTTTGCATTGGAGACTTAGTAAAGAATAGCAGCCTTATTACACAGTATAGGAGATTATCAAGTGGGATCAGGGCTGGACATATACTGCTTGAAAAAGTGGATCTAAGTATAATCATAGAATCCATGTGTAACTATGAGCAGCTTTTAGATACAGAGGCTATAGTAAATCAGTCAAAGCTGTGCTGCAAATCCGTTTTGATCTAGAGCGCCTATTGTGGCGTGGAGGACGAGGGCAGGAATAGATTGCCTTTGAGATCTGCTGAACTGCTGTTTATCCTTGTAGTGTTAAAATTAAAAAAAAATACTGTTATGGGGAGGTGCGTACCTCATGTTTGGCTTACCTGTCTAAAGGGCTGACTGAAGCAGAGATGTGAAATCCCAGTGAATAAAGTGTACTCTGAGGTCCTTCAGGGAGATGCTAAGTCTATGCCCTTGAAGGGCAGGTTGTCATTTACTTTCTGAAAATAGTTACTGACACATAAGTAATACTAATTTCAACAGAGAAACCGTTGATCACGTCGTAGCTACGGTTCAAGACTTTGTGACTCTTCCCTCTAGAACTAAGCTATTCCGTGACTGATGCTCTTTCCTTGCAACAGGAATAAGACTGAATGTATACCTTGTTCAGGTTTTTATTCCTGAAGATTTTTCATTTGAGTATTCTGCTTTAGGGTTTGGCTTACTTTTCTTTAAAGAGCTTCATACCACGGCCTTGTTGTGCTGCCAAGACAGGACAGAGCCACTTAGATTAATTGTCCTTCTCCCTCTCTACACTTTTGTGGCTGCTCTAAATGGTGCTTCTAACAAAACAGCTGTTACTTTCCAATTTGTATTTAAATTAACAAGCATGTCTCTCAGTCTTCTATCAAACAGGCTATGCTCTCTTTCTTATTCTGACATTACTCAAATAAAGCTCAGACCACCTTCTCAGCATGCTTCAAAATAGAAGCAGCTAGGTGGAGGTTAACACTTAATTCATCAACACTTTACCCTTGCCTCTTGAACTCCTGATACTGTACATCACATACAGCTTTATTATGAATGGCATTTCACGATGTTTTCTATAGGAGGCAGTGCTTACCTGATATCTCAGATACGTACTTGAAGTCAAAAGATAACCTACCGAGAACAGTTTTGGTTATTAAAGATTCTTTTCATTCATTAGACTCCCTGATGAAGAAGTTTCTTCTAAAATCTTACTTGAGATTCAGATTTAGCAAGGAAATGGAGGAACAGTTGCATCTGCCTCCACCCCTTACATCCTAGGATGAGAGAGAAATTAATCCACAAAACTTAGACAAGACCTTAATGAACAATACCATTAGTCACACTCTAGATCTGCACACTCATTAGATTGACAGTGAGTTGTGCACAGGCAACTGCACGTTAAAGAACTGCAGTTACTGGAATGTAAATAATGGGGGATTTTCTTGCCAAGACGCTGTGGTGTATAACCCAGCTGCACGTTATGTTTTGAAGTAGTTCTTGATCCAAAGCATCAGTAACAAGTGAGAGAATAGAAGACATCAGGCTTGAGAGCCACTTTAGGATCCTGATGAGGCAGTTGAGTTTTTATTTCTGTGTTCTAAAGATACTTAGGCATTGAGTTGAAGATACTGATGTGATCAAAGGATTGCTTTAACTGTCTACTTGAGAACTAACAAAACTGTGTTAAGTAACCCTTTTTTTGCTGATGAACCAGTCCCATTTTTTAAATATTTAAATTGTTTACAGGTTTCCATGTGCAACTTGTATAAAACTATTTCTTAAAATCTTAACTTGCTCGTGCCGTACTTATTGTTTTGTGTGGTTGGTGACCTTATTCGGTTTCTAGAGAGAAGAAGCGGAGTTACAAAGTTCTGCTTCTTGTTAATTCATATTTGAGAATTTTTTAGCATTCTCTGATAGTTTCAGTTATTATCCAAGTTGGTTGTGCATAACTGACATAAATTCACAAAAGAAAGTAAAATGAGTTGGTGTTGCTGAAAACTGCAGGCAGGTTTTCTTCAGCTGATCTTGTTTTATAGCTGAACCAAACGTTCAGTTTGTTTACCTTTTATAGAAGAGGATGGAGGAATTAAAATAGCACAATTCACTCACCTAGTCATTCAGCTTTTTCAAAGCTTTATTTTCAGTGCTGCTTTTTGACTTAAGTCATAAAGGGTGTTTTTCAATACCAGAACTTTGGCAAAGATTTTGAGCCTTTTCTGCCTCATTTACGGCATGACCTGTGCCATGTATGTTATAAAGACAGGCAAAGGTAGCCTAGTCGGTAGGGCACAAGGCTGGGAGCTCCGACTCCAGCTTTGCCATTTATCTGCTGGGAATGAAGTGAGTGGTCACAGTCCATGGGTACTTCTGCCTTCCCTCCCACCCTACGTATGCATTACGCATGTAGACTGAGAACTCGAGTTACCCTTCTTCTGTTGTACAATTTCAGTGAGGCTTTTGAGTGCCATGGATGACGGTATAACAGACTTGGGATTTAGGATATGATTGTTTACAATCACTGAGGTAGACTGTTACTAGTGCTGTAATATGCAAGTTGTCATAGCAAGGCCAAGTGCCTTAGCAATGTGGCATACTGTTGTAGATCCATGTTAGTATAAAGTATTACAAATATTGATAATAAAGTGGCTGATGTTCATAACTCCAAGGAGAACAGACTTGCAATCCTGATATAACTTCTGTTTTAAAATATTTTTCCCTCCCTCATAAGGCTTTGGCAGCTCGACTACATCTGGGTTTAACTTCAGCAATCCCGGCATCACAGCATCAGCTGGCCTGACGTTCGGGGTGTCTAATCCTGCATCTGCAGGCTTTGGGACAGGAGGGCAACTTCTTCAGCTGAAGAAACCTCCAGCTGGAAACAAGCGAGGGAAAAGATAGGCACCTCTTTTAGGAAAGGGGAAGTGAATCAACTTTGTTCATCTGAAAAGTCTATTTTTCTAGATCGATGCATTAATTAAATTGCATCCCAGAAGATTTATAGAAAATTTTGCTACTTTTCCCTAGTCTGAAATACAAAATAAAATCATATTGAACAGCTATTTTCTTGTGAATAGAAACCTGTTTATGTATTTTTATTTTTGGCCCTAGTTTTAGAAATGTTCTATACTGCATTATTATTAAAGAATCTTGTAAAACCATCTATTTAACCTAATGTTAGTAGCAGAATATTTTTTGTTAATAAGCTTTATACCATATGAATATATGCATATTTGTTTTTTTGTACAGATAAAATATATTCTAGTACATACTAGAGTTCATATCTTCTGTTCCTGGATATGGCCTTTAAATCTACTTCAGGGTGTTTTTGTGTATATGGATGTAAATATATACAGTACAGTGCACACGTCTGTGTGTATGTATGTGTATATATATGTGTAAAATACAGATGTGCAAACCTTGCCCCATAGACAGGTCTCCTTTTCTTTGTGTGTGCTGTTTCTCCATGTTGCCCTGTGGTCCCATATCTTGATGTTCCTAGAAGTTTCAAGTTGTGGGTCCTCGGCTATGTCATCTTTGCTGCTTGTGTTTTGTTGTTTAAGACCAGCTGAAATACAATGCTTACTATTTCATAAAGTTTGGTAAGTAGTGGTTAGTAGCTGGATATTTTTTTAACCTTTTCTTGACCCATTTAGCAACCAGCTCTAAAGAAGAATCTGATATTTTGACACAGACATGTCATAGGTAATGTTCCCAAACTGTTTAGTTTTGTTTTTTTTCTCCTGAGCTGAACAGTAAGTCATGGCAGGATTTCAACTGAAAGCTCGAGATGCCACAATGTCTGTGTGCAAGCAGAGAGTTGTTGGGCTGGATGAGCTTTTCTCTGCAATTGGAGGAGATAGGATATGCCATTCTAATGAAAACCCAAATTAGCTGTTACAAAATGGAGTTGATTCACTAGTTTCTCATCAGCGCTACTAGCATTGACTTAAAAGCAGTTGCGTATCTGCTGTCAATACAAGGTATAGTACAGTAAGTTGCTGCTAAAGAATGGAGGAGGAAAATTGTGTAATTTGAAGGTTAAAGCTATTGCAACAGTAGTTTATGAATCTTGCATATTACAACATCATCATGGCTTGTTGTGCTGCATCTCCAATTCAGTGTGCATTAGAAATACCTGGGAACACGTCGTAAGGAGGTACTGCCTTAAGTGAGGTAAATAATAGATCAATTGAATCTTTGCAAGTACAAATACAGGTTGACATGCAAACATGGAACTTCAGAGCTGAGTTGCTTTTTATGTAGGAGGTGTTTTGTGTATAACATGCATCAAAGGAATATTCACAATCATTTTCACAAAAGCACCTTTTTTTCTAAACCAGTTACAGTGCATAAGATTTTTCTAGTACCAGGTCAATTGCTTTCTATTATTAAAGTGTTATTACCATTTTGTATGTTTTGGAAATGATGTCTGCGTTCAGCAGTGATTTGCTTTTTGACAAATGTTCAGTTTGTCACTTGATCTGATAAAATTAAGGGAAACTGAGCACAGAATTCTTCACTTTTGTACTTGTATGTTATTGCATCTTCGTGAGCAGTCTCTTAGGAAGGGATATAATGTGGTTTTTTATGTCTTAAAAATAAAGCTTACAGTTTATTTCATCCTTTTTTAAACTTTTATTGGGCTGCAGTCAAAACTGTAATGTTTGTATTCCTTTGTTATTGCTTTTTTAATAGTTAATATGTTAAACCACTGGACTCTCTTGTAATGATTAATTTGTGAAACTAATTCTAAATGTGTACAATTTGTCCGTATGTGCAACTTACCATTGTGCAAACAATAAAACAATAATGCTGTGATCCTTGTAATACATATTTGCCTGTTTGAAAGATCACTTCCTGTTGTTTTCATGTTACAGGAGAAACACAAAAGTCATTGGCTAATATCATAGAATCATAGAATGATTTGGGTTGGAAGGGACCTCAAAGATCATCTCGTTCCAATCCCCCAACTAGATCAGGTTGCTCAAAGCCCCATCCGGCCTGGCCTTGGAACACTTCCAGGGATGGGCCATCCACAACTTCTCTGGGCAACCTGCTCCAGTGCCTCACCACTCTCATTGTGAAAAATTTCTTCCTTATATTTAATCTAAACCTACCCTCTTTCAGTTTAAAGCCATTGTCCCTTGTCTAATCACTACACACCTTTGTCAAAAGTCCCTCTCCAGCTTTCTTGTAGGCCCCCTCTAGTTTCTGGAAGGCTGCTGTAAGATCTCCCCAGAGCCTTCTCTTCTCCAGGCTGAACACCCCCAACTCTCTCAGCCTGTCTTCATAGCAGAGTTGCTCCAGCCCTTGGATCATCTTCGTGGCCCTCCTCTGGATATGCTCCAGCAGCTCCATGTCCCTCTTATGTTGGGGACCCCAGAGCTGAAGGCAGTACTGCAGGAGGGCTCTCACAAGAGCAGAGTAGAGGGGCAGAATCACCTCCCTTGACGTGCTGGCCATGCTTCTTTTGATGGAGCCCAGGATACGGTTGGCTTTCTGGGCTGCCAGTGCACATTGCTGGCTCATGTTGAGCTTCTCATCCACCAGCACTCCCAAGTCCTTTTCCTCCATACTGCTCTCAATCCATTCTTCGCCCAGCCTGTACTTGTGCTTGAGACTGCCCCAATCCATGTGCAGGACCTTGCACTTGGCCTTGTTGAACTTCATGAGGTTCTCACAGGCCCATCTCTCCAGCCTGTCAAGATCCATCTGGATGGCATCCCTTCCCTCCAGCGTGTCCACAACACCACAGCTTGGTGTTATCAGCAAACTTGCTGAGGGGTTTTTCCTAGAATTTACAGTGCAAAATTGTTCTTGCTGAAGTTAGAGCCTTGATCTCCGGATTGAAAGCAGAAGGGTGAAGGGAGGCATCGTGTTATGGGTTTGTCTAGAATTTCTTCGCATGTGCACTATGTAAACCTGGATCGAGCTGTAATGTATCACAGCGCTGGGTATGGCTTTGTAAATAAATTCAAAAGCAGTCTGAGCCTCCTGGGTATCCATGTTCTGTTTCCTTGCACATTAAGGCAACAGTTATGTCTTTAATTTAGCCAAAGTGAAAAAGTGGTTCTGTAATACAATAATCACATGCTGGAGTACAAACTAAAGTCAAAATAGGATTTGAAATAATTATATTCCCAGAATATTACTCGGGTGGTTGAATTTAGCCATGATTTTCAGGGCTCAGCATTGTATACACTGTTTCAAATTATTTTTTTTCCAATTTAAACACGTCATATAATTAGTGTGCAAATTACAAATACATTCAAGGTGTGGCCTGGTTTTCTACAAGGCAGGTTAAGAAGCTGACCTGTACTTAAAAACCATGAAATGAAATCAAGTCTGGATTATTTGTTCTGTAAAGAAAGAAAAACATGTACCAGAGGAGAATTGAAGACACATGTTTAGGATGTGATTCTCTATCAGTTTGTACCTTGTTGTAAAACTGTGGTGTAAACTTGCTTGTGTGACCTCTTTCTTCTACAAGAAGTAACTCGTTTTTTCTTCACTCTTCTCCCTGCAATGACCGTAGCAGGAGGTAGGATTGCTTGCTTCGTGAACCTCTTCCTGGTGCAGCATCTCAAAACTTCCTTTATGCTCACGTTTGACTCTGTTCCTGACACGTCGGCTAGCGAGAGACTACCACGCTTACTGCTTTCTTGCGGATTGGGAGGGAGGAGGTTGAAATAAAGTGGAGTTGGATAGAATTTGTGCATCTTCCTCACCACAGGCTTCACATCAGCTATATCCTCTCTATCTGCATATTGATAACAACTGCATTTTGAACCTTGATTGCTTTTATAGCATTTTTTAAAAGAAAAAATAGTTCAGGGCTACAGGTTTAGTGGCCCTTTTTCCCTCTTTGACATCAGTGGTAATTCTTTGTTTTTTTCCAATCCTCTACTCATGTTAATAGATATAATCCAGAGTCAGTCATGTCAGCTCTTACCCATTACTGCTTCTAATATCTGGAATGTCTCAGCAGAAGATATCAAAGAAGCAACTTGCAGGTTCTTAGTGAGAAATTTAAAAGTGACTACAGAAAAATCCATTCGTACTGTAGAGCATAAATGCCTTAAGCTCTGTAAATGTTTGTTTCCGTAAAACTCTTATTCAAGTTAATAAGAACAATGAACTGGCTATGTGCGAAAATTTCCAGCAATAAATTATGCTGGTTTTGGACTATTTGCTGGGATTGTGCTGTCAGGCTGTTTCCCTCTTCCCTCTCATTAAATACCTTTTGACCCTGTGGCTAGTATCTCCAGACACTGATGGATGGTTAAAGTATCACGGTAGTAGATTTGTACAACTTCTCATGAAAATCAGCAGTTGAGCTTGGGGAGGGGAGTGACACGGAGTTGGTGCCCGCAGCAGCTCTGGAAGGCAGCAGTTACCCGCTGTGACGGTGCCCGTGGAGCTTCAACCCATCTGTAACAGGCAACCTCCACCCAACCAGACAGGTAGGTTGCTTAAAAGGAGGATGGAGGTAGTGAGGGGGGAGAAGTGTGGGGAGAGATGAAGGGATGTAGAGCACAGGGCTTCTTACTGTGAACAAGACAACTTGTTTTAATTCAGTTTGGGATCGTTTCTACTGAACTCAAAGTTGAATATGCTGGTATTTTTGTAGTCCCAAATCAAGTGAGTTTGTAGTATGTTTTTTTGTGTCGGTTGAATGTTGCATTTAGTAGGTAGAAATGGATGATTGTAGCAGTTTTGTTTTCTGCATGAACGATATTTTTACTTGCAGGGGGGAAAATACAATAAATTAACTCCATAACCAAAGGAATTAAAAAAATCATAGAATCATAGAATCCTAAATACAAAATTAAGGGAGACCTATCAGGATTCCAGTAGCACTGTTGGAGAATGCAGCTTTCACCAGGTGGCCAGAGGCTGCTAGTTACAGCCTGCCACTACAAAGCCCTTGCAGGTGTAGCTGTCACACAGTATGTCACCTTTTGTTTCCAGGTCATTCGCATTTTCTTAGGCTTTTTTTCTTAAGGTAGTAGGATTTTGTGAAACTTCAATGTTCGAATGATCCTTCCGACCAGTGTGACTCCTGTTGTTATGAGGTTTATTACTCGATGCTTTTTTACTCAGCCTCAGGAATTTAATCTTTATAGCCCATTGCTGCAGTTGAAGTGCCACAGTGAGGAGGTGGGTACTACGTATTACTACAGCTTTGATAACTTTTCCAAAGAATGGTTTACTTTTTATTTTCTTACCTTTTAGAAGTAAGGCAATTCTAGCTTGTTATGAACAGGTTATGATCAAGTTTAGAAGCTTCTACAAACTCAAAAAGTTTCTGGGTTGATTTTACTTTTGTTTGAGTATCGATCTGTCCCCACCAGGATATCAGGTAAATTCTGTCAAACACTTGCATGGAAAACTTGGAATACGTACTCTTGTCCTAAACAGGTCAATAGCTGAACAGACGTAAGATATTTTACTTGTTTGTTCAACTAATATTTCACAGACTGATGGATTTCCCTCTTTGTTTTCTCTTCAATGCAGGTGTCACTCCAAGGTGTGTTCTTGGGCAGCAGCATGACAGCAGCAAGAACAACTTGTAATTGCTTCCAAAATCCAGTTCTAATTAGAGCTGGTGTATATCTCCTGGGCAATAAATCCTTTGCTGGCTCTGTGTACTTAATGTGACACATTGTGGTAACAGGTGCTTCAGAAGTGATGATCCCAGTCACAAAAGCAAGCTAGGATGGTGAGGTTTTGATCAGACGCTATGGTGTAGTAAAAGGGAAAGAAACACAGACTTGACAAACATTCAAAATCAAACTATTTATTATATGAAACTTGAAATTCTTAAAAATACCATATACTTTTAATAAGAGAAGAAGGGGTAAGTTCTCTTGGGGAAAAAGAAAAAAGTGACAGGCAGCTTGAGTAGACTTTCAGTAGGGTGAAACCTTGGGGGGAAAAAAGTATGCACAAACTACATACAGTTGGATAGCTAAAGCTAGTCTATTAACTCCATGGTTAAGTACCTAAGTAGAAGCTACTCTAAACTGAAAAGAACACCAAACCCCTCTAATCTTGTTAACAATGCAAGTGTTACACACAGTCTTGGCTGTTTGGACTACCTTTATTTCTTTATCAACATACGTATAAAGGAATAGAACCTTTGAGCGTAAACACTTCTGTTATTGTTCTATCCAGGGATAAGGTAAGGTACATGGGATAAAGGAGTCTTTGCTGCAAAAAAAGTCCATCTTTCAAAAGAAGGCTTGGAATGGAAAGGCCTGAGTGCTGACTGGACACAATGGCAGTGAGCAGCGAGGCCAGCACTGCCCTAGCCCTCAGTAGCATGAGGGCATCTCTCCATCTCGGCTGGAGTGATGGTGAGCATACCTGCCTGTTACCGGCGTATCGCCTTTGTTTTGTGCAGCTGTGCTTGGCACAGCTCTCCTGCATGTTGCTTCCTTCATCCTTAACAGTAACACTGACAGCAGCTGCACTGGTTCTGGTTTAGCATCAGGTTGGAAAAAGTGAACCGACAGAAGTGATAGCAAAAGGAACGTGCTGGCCTTAATGCAACGGAAATGAGTCTTAGCAATGCCCATTATACCAGTTTCAAATAGGAACGGTGGTTCTTTCTTTTATCTTTTATTTTGGCTGATGACTACTGGAGCTGGTGGCTGTCTGAAGGTTCCTTAACTCACTGCAGCTAGCATCGCCATTGCTTACCCCACAGTAGTAGTGTAGTGCTTAAACTACAGGAGTAGCTTTCGACAAGCAGGCAGGTGTTCATATACCTCCAGCAGCCAAACCAGAAGCAAGCCTTATCCCTGGGGAAGGCGAGACCTGCTTTGGCCGTTAGCTAAGCTTATGCCGTACAGACCACAAAAGCAAAGCTCCTACTTGATCCCAACTTCATGCTGAGCTCTGCTCTGCGAGTAGAGAGGGAAGGCTTTTAACTTTATGTTGGCTTCAGGCATGGTAATGCTCTGTCAGTGCCAATAGAACCTCCTGCTTGTATCGGAGATGTGCAGAAGTGGCTGGACTGCAGGGAGGCTGCAGCAGTTTGTCCAGATTGCCCTGCACAAGGCAAGAATTGCTGTACTGAAGACGCAGGCCTATTGCAGATGCCTAATTAGCTTAAACTCACACTTTATTAGTAGCAATATTTAGCTAGAAATGCTTTTCTCAGTAATTTGTCACTTTACACTTGAGAAGTGTCACCTTCCTCATCACCTCTCCCCGCGCTTTATTTCCGGCGCTGCAGCAGCCAGCACAGCTGTTCTTTGTTGCTCTGCCGTGGCGATACCCGCGCCGCGGTGGCAACGGGGTTTGCCAGGAGTCAGAGCTGCTGAGACGCGCTGGGGCAAAAGGGACGCTTGGATAGGACCGTGGGCTCAAGCAGATGGATGGTGATAACATTCCAGCAGCGACAGAAATAGTAACGTGAAAACCCAGACACCGTCGCAGAGTGGTGGATGTATCGTTCAAAGTTAGCCCTGGAATGGAGGGGAGGGGGGTGTGAAATCCAAAGCCTTGTTGTAGGTTGTATCGTCTTGAAGGTAAGTCGTATTTGATCTATACTTGATGTCAAGTAAAAGAGCAATGATGCAAGCAGGTACAATCTTTTTTACTTCTTTTGCAAGCAGTATAAAAAATGTCCTGATCTAGAAAATATCCTCATAAATATCATT
The DNA here is from genome assembly GCF_009769465.1 of Tauraco erythrolophus. Classification (NCBI taxonomy): domain Eukaryota; kingdom Metazoa; phylum Chordata; class Aves; order Musophagiformes; family Musophagidae; genus Tauraco; species Tauraco erythrolophus. The sequence continues at coordinate 114,729,114 of NC_141465.1, read as the reverse complement.
CATTTTCTGCACCAAGTTGCTGCTTCTTGCTCACCTGCACTAATAATCCCTGTGTAAAATGGAAAACTGCACATTAAGTTGTAGTTTTAAGTCTCATTGAACCTACCAAGACGACAAGCGCTTCGTTTTTGTCTGGAGCTCATTAAGCTTGCTGTACAGGCAGCAATCTGGGCTACAGCTGCATAGCCATGCTGCTTTCACTATATTGTACCTAAATCCTCGTCTTGCGCTCCGTCATTAGGAGGTGAGCGACAGTAAAATTCTGTTCCTCGTCCTGCATTTGATAAAATGCGCGTGCTTTATGCTCTGTGCAGCACAAACTGGAGTGTGAATGTGGAACATTTCTGTACTTTGGGGGTTTTCTATTTTTTTCAATTGAAATAACTTTATAATAATGATGCCTTGTCAAATTGGCCAATCTCACTGGGAGGGAAGGCTGTGGAAAGATGGATTTAGTCCATAATAAGTAATTCTTCCTCTCTTCTTGTCAGGAGGGGGAAAAATGCTAAAAATCTTTCCTTTTTGCTAGTGGCTTGAGTGGTTGGTTACAGCAGAAATAATAATTCTATTGGGAAACGGGACCTCTTTCAATCTGAAGATGTGCACACCAGCTTTGTGTCTCTTATACTGTGATGGCAATCTGTTGTGCCTGCAGTAAGTGGGATCTCCAAAAATTAATGTCCTAAGTCTCCTGAGAGAAGAGCATGACAGTTGTATTGATCACAGCCGAGCAGTCGGACAATGCTAACAAACTCCCTAAAGCCCCGGTCTGACAGGGCTCAGTGTTGAAACCGGGAGGTGTTTTCTGAGAAACATCCTCCTCCTTGTTTCAGTGTTGCCCTCGTGAATTTGGCAGGAGACACCCCTGAGCACTTACAGCTACTCTAACCCGACCACCTCAGTCCCCTCGTCCTGCATCCCTTAACCCCGTTATCGAGCCAGCGGTGCGTTTTGGAGCCAGCCGCGCGATACCGGAGGTGTCTGCATTGGCCATGATAACGTGGTGCCAACACTGATGTCTGGTGTCACTTCTGTGTCCACGGACACAGCGAGCACTGATAGCAGAAGCCAAATCTTTGCGTATTGATGTTCTTGGTGCCGGCACAGCCACTGCAGATTCACAGCCCAGACCTTGAGGAGTGTGCAAACTTCCTATCATTTCTTTCGAGGTTATTTTTATGGCACTTTGACCCTTTCTGTGAGATTTTTTTCTTTTTCGTGGTCATCTTGTTCTAATTATTTTCCAGGAAATGAGAGCCAATAAAAGAAAGCCTTTCTGCTATGAATACACGTGTATTTTAAAATGTAGATATTAAATATGTTCCCTAAGCAGAAATAAAAACCAGTCCGGCTTAGGTAAGTAATACCACAATCTGACTAGCAGTTTGGGCCTTTAAATATACTGATGTTGTTTAAATAATAGTTACCGCAGGTATAGCTACACCAGTGTAAAAGGTAGCTAATAACCGGGGCAGGAAGAGAAGGAAACCCTACTAAATTAAGCTCATATATTCTGGTAACTGTCCTCACCTGGGAAATTAGGTTGGTATAACCTGTCGGTAAGGGCTGCAGTCTTGATGACAACAGTTCTCCGTACAAAACCCATAGCGGTGGTGTTTTAAAACCGCTACCCTTCCCACTCACTTCACACGGGGGCAGCAAGGCATTGCTTTATCAGTGGGAAATACAGTTTTACCTGAGAAGTGACTTTACCAGGATAAATGCACAAGACTCCAGGATTTCTGTCTCCAAGGTGATCTGTTTATAAAGTAAAAAAAAAACCACCAAAAACCCACAACAAACCAAACAACAAAACAAACAGTTTTTAAAAGAACTAACCCCCTATACACTCAGCTTGGCTTTCAGATGGCAACTTTATATTACCAGGAAGAGGAATCTCTGCTGATGAAGTGTTAAGCTGCAATATCTAAGAGTACAAGCTGCAATAAAATCCAGCTCTTGTGGTAAGCATGGCCTGGCTTTTTACATGCTGAGTGATCTAAATGATAGTACCGTCACGATGAATTCTAGCTTTTCTCCGGGAGAAGGAGGGAGAAGACTGCAGGTTACGAGTTTTAACTTGCAATCCTGATTTGCAACATTGAGGACAAAGCTGCACAGCTGAAGTAATTCCCGAATCCAGACTTTCGAGGTTTCTGACGAGGTCGCGAGACTGTTTGGAAGCAATGATGTAAGGGTAGATACGCTAGCTAAGTATAACAAGAAAGGCACATCAATGCCTGTTTGGTGCACAGGGCTGGGCACTGAAAAGCAGGTAATGTAACTTGTTGAAAGGAAAAGGGGATAGGAGTTGCTGCCAGTTTTGTGTCTCTTTCACCGTCAAGGGAAGGAGGCAATTTGCTGAGCATGGGTTGGAAATACGTCAGGCGAAGCAAAACATCCCTAACAGCAAGAGCCTCTCGCACACCCACAGCAGCTCATGGCAGCTCGGACAGTCCCATCACAGGGTTCTCCTTTCCGTAGCTCTAAAGAGGTTCCAACCAAAATAGACGGAGATACAGAGTAAGGCGACAGGTCTGTGTTCCTGCTTTATCTTGGAGAATTTGTAAGATGGACACCCAAGGGGGAGGGAGAGGGACCGTTGACTAATACTGTTATTACAGCTTCCTCTAATTTGTCCTTTCTCTTTTCCTTCCTGCCCAGAGCGTGCTGGCTCAGCTGGCCCCAACCAATGTTTGCGGTGCCTCACTGTGACGGGTTCAGCAGCTCAGACTCGAAGTGGGGTGTCCTTGGTTTCCCCCTGTTGAACCGGGAGCCGTTAAGGACAAAAGACATGCTTTTGTACTGTCCCTCTTTTCGTTCCTTTCCTATTTCCGATGTCTTTTTTTGAAGCAGAAGCAGTTGTATTTGCAAGAATCTTTAGCAAATGAGACCTGCAAACCTAAGGAAAGCAAAGCACCATGCTCTGAGGGCACATAAATACTTTTGAAAAATTCCCATCTGTAGAGGGACTGTAGCAGTAAAACAGCAAAAATGCCTTTGCTATAATAAGCAGAATATCTGTCAATGCAGTGACTAAATGAATTTACAAGGTAAGAAGATACCGGTTTTGCACAGTCACTTAAGCATTTAGTGGTGATTATCCCGCAGCAGCTTTGCCTGCAAGGAACTGCATCCCGATCTGGCACGGGCACCGGTGCAGGGGGCTGTGCCACAGCGCTGTGCCCAGGCACACAGGTGTGCGGATATCGCTCACACACGGCCAGTGCAGCGGCTGGACGCTGTGTCCTATAAAAGCTGTAACGTGCTGTGAATGTACTTATCCTCTACGTTGTTGCACAGGCAGTTTGCAGTTGCAAGTGTTAAAAATTATACGGAAAATGCAATTTATCAGTTTCAGACAACTAACAAAAGTAATTTTGACTCTTATTTTCCCTGCTCTAAGTGAGAAGATTTTTCAGGAAGCACGGAACAGCACATGAGTTACTCAGCTGACTGAAATAAAACGTTGTATTTGCTTTCCTGCGATCATGCATTGGGCTTTAGAAGGACAAAGACCGTTTCCACCGAGCCAAAGGCCTCAGAAAACTACACCTGGTAGTGGCTGTAGCAGTAGCAGTAGCAGTAGTAAAAATTCAGAGACTTTTAGAAAAAACAAACAAACAAACAAAAACAAAGAAAGTTGAAGCAGGTAAGAGACTGTGTGATCATTATTGAATATCTCTAGGTTTTAAAAATCTTCACCCACTCTAACATATATATGATATTTCAATTATATCTAAAAGCTGCAAGATGCTCAGTTTGATGGGACCCGGTGAATTTGGTGTCCTACAGGACCTGAGGCCTTAGTGATGGGTTTAGTTTACACTGAAATAGAGTGAGGTGACCTTACGAGATTGCTAGGCACAGGAAAGTCAGTGAAAAAGTTGCAGAGTAGAAAAGACAGTTGCTATACTTACGTATTTTCATGTGTTTTGGGTTTGGGTTTTTTTGTGTGTGTGCTTAAATCTTCAAATCATACAGATATTACCTGATCAGCTTGTAAAGACAGACAGAAAAAAAACCCACCTTTGCTAATTAGTCTGTTGCTAAACACATTCTAAAGCACTTTGCAAAGTGCCAGATGTTTTAAGTTTTACAAAAGCATAATGAGGTGCGTTACTATCTCTGGTTTTACCCAGACAAGTTGAGACAAATTCTGAGCTTGAATATATACAGTACCTGTTACAGATAATCTCTGCAAGGGATCTGGTGCTGGTATCTTGTTGTGATCGAGGCTCCGAACTGGGAATACGTATGGGCCAGATAAATAGTCTACTTTTTACCTATTTTCTAGCAGGCTGTTATTGCTATTGCAGGAGATCCACCTCACTGAGTATCAGTGGAACCATTGACTCAAAGGATGGGGCTGGGAAAGTGTTTTGCCACATATAAAAGAATCAAGAAGCTGCTTTTCTTATTCTGAAAATGCCAGTCTAACTCAAATTTAAAGAAAATGTTGTAGGAAGACTTCTGTGAAAGAAGGCGTGTAACAGCTGCTGTGCTGTCACTTGGGGCTGCCAGACACCCCGACAGGTCACTGACGGGAGCTCGTGGGTTTAACTCCTTCCCTGGACATGATCTGCAGCACTGGCATGTCTTGGGCAATGCAGACCCATGGTATGAAATCTGTCGTTGGTCAAGACTATTCATGGTGTGCTCCTCACCCCAAACCCAACATGCCAGAGCTGACACCTCTGGGTAGCTGCTTAATCAGGTTTTGAGGTGGAGCATCTCAAATGCCATCATTGAAATCCCTTCAAGTCTCTTCTCGTTTGTCCAGCTGGGTTAACACGGGCAATGCCGAACCTGTCCCGCTGCAATCCCACTTTTAATCTTGATAACTACAAGCTTCTCCAAAGGTTGGCTGCTCTGGGTTGCTAACCCTCTCCAGGATAAGGCATGAGATGTGTGGGAACCACCTCTGCACCCTGCCCCTGCAGTGGCATGGCTCTGCCTACAGGCTGAGCTGGCAAAGGGACATGTCTGGGAAATAATTCGCTGGGAGCAGCAGTGAAGCTGAGAGGGCAAAACCATTACCTGGGCTGTAATTTGACCAGAATCCGCTGGTCCAGACTAATACCTCTGTGAAAGCCTGCAGCTGTCTAGGAGCGGCTGAAGAGAGCGAGAACAAAAGAGAGATGAAAACGGAGGGCGGGAGGACTGGTGTGTTATTAGTGAAAGACAATAATTTAATTGAAGAAGAAAAGCCGGAAGGAACGACAGAAATAATCGTAACTTTGCAGTCACCTGCCTTGCAGTGGACAGCAGGATTTAAAACCAGCACCAGTTTCCAGAGCGACCCAGTTTTTGCCTCTTTGTTAAAAGAAGTATTTTTTTTACTTCATCTAATGTGGTGTAAGCAAAAGGTGTGCTTGGTAATACCTGAGCTGACTTCTAGGAAAAAAAGAAAAAACGAACTTTCTTGACATTCCAGCAGCTCGGACGCGTTTGAAGGCACATCCTTGTGCCTCTCCTTGCGCTGCCCCTGACTTTTAAGAAGTCGGGAGGCAGAAGCACCGCGCGCATTCAGTCGGAGCGGCAGCGCGGGACCGGCGCGGCGGGACCCGGCCGCGGCTCCTCGCGGGGGCCGCATGGCGGCTCTTGGCGGAGCGGCGGGCACCCGTCCCGGCCCCGGCAAGGCTCAGGTGCGGCGGCGGCGGCCAGGGGGCGCGGGGCCGCCCCGTCGGGCGGGGGCGGGGCGGGCGCATGCGTGCTCGGCCGCCGCCGCTGCCTATAAGAGCCGGGCGCGGCGACCCCCGCCTCCCAACCAGCCCAGCGGCGGAGCCGGGCGCGGGGCCGGACGGGGCGGACGGCGGCGGCTCCCGGGCGGGCGGAGGCTCACAAACACGCACCCACCCACTTTTCTTCGCCCATGGGTGCGGCGCTGGGCTCAGGCGGGGCCGTCGCGGCGCGGCGGCGGGGAGGGAGTTGCGAGTAGCGGCGCCGGTCGCCCCCTCCCCCGCGCCGCCCGCCCGGTCCTTCCCGGCGGCGGCTCCGCACCCCGCGGGCCAGCCCCGGGCATGCGGCGGCGGCGGCGGCGGGACCCGCGGCGAGACTCCCCGCATCGCGGCGGCTGCATGCCCCGGGGGGCCGGGCGGCGCTGCCCCGGCGCGGGGGGGCTCTGACCGACCGGCCGGCCGCCCGCCCGCCGCCCCCCTCGGCGGCGCCATGCGGGGCGGGCGGTGCTGGCTGCTGCTGGCGGCGCTGGGCTGGCTGCTGCCGGCGGGGGCAGCGGCCAGCGGCGAGTACTGCCACGGCTGGCTGGACGGGCAGGGCGGCTGGCGGGACGGCTTCCAGTGCCCCGAGCGCTTCGACGGCGGCGACGCCACCATCTGCTGCGGCAGCTGCGCCCTCCGCTACTGCTGCTCCAGCGCCGAGGCGCGCCTTGACCAGGGCGCCTGCGACAACGACCGGCGGCAGGGCGGCGGCGAGCCGGGCCGCCCCGGCAAGGACGGCCCCGACGGCGCGGCAGGTGAGGCGGCCCCGGCGGTCCCCCGTGGCTCGGTGGCACCGGGTTTGCGGCAGGCTTCTCTCCCGCTCCTTCCCCGGGGCGCCAGTTCCCTCCACCGACGAGTCGCGGGGAGAAATGAATGGAGGTGGGGCTAGCCGAGCCCGTCTGCAGCTGTGAAACGGGGAAGAGTACCCGCGCTCAGATGCTTCTTTTTCCCTCCCTTTTATTTGAAAGTCCAGCCCTGTCTTCTTTAGAAGTAGGTGGCACCGCTTTCCGACAGCTTTGGACAAGCTCCTTGGCGTATGCGGCTGTGCCACCGCTCCGAATTGGCTCCTCAGCCCTGTGTGTGCTCCCAATTGAGAAGAAAAAAAAAAAGAAACAACCTGAATGAGCAGAGAAAAAGTGTAACGTGACATTTCGAAATGACTTCGGGCTGGTCCCTACTCTAATTGTGCACGTTCTTCCAGATCAGATACCCCTTGCCTGGGACTGGTTTTTACAAGGTTGAATTTCAAGGATAAACTCAAGTCTTTCTACTGCTGTTTTAAAAAAGCCTCGGCAGCTTCCCAGCGCCCTCGCTGCCTCCCCACATGCCAAACGCACTAAAGTCGCCTGAAGTGATGTTATAATTAGGACAGATTTACTCTCGGAAATTTGTGTGTTACAGTCTGTAGCAAGTGTGTGCACCTGCTAAGGAGCTACTGTAGCACCAAGTGCAGAAGTAGAGACAATTTTTTGCAAACCTTTTGTCTAAGAAGTGCTAAAATTATGGAAGAAATGTGGCCTTTTGGTTAATGACTTTCTCCATGTAATCAGCTGTGCGAGGAAGTATCCTGACTTGAGCAGACAGATAACTGACCACCTTTGCCCTTCTTGAGAACAAGACATTTCTCTTGATTTTTCTCAATAGTTAATATTTACCGCTCAGCAAGTATGGGAGCTGTCGCCCTGTGCTGGCACTGGTTAACTCGCAGGAGGGGCAGCAGCATCCCCTACCCCTGTGCCCAGGGCACATTGTTAGCAGTGGCTGTGTTAGTGCTGGTCAGGCAGAGCCCTCCCAGAGTCTCAGGGCTGCCAGGTTTCAGTGGAAATGATGAAGCCCAAGCATGTTGTCGGGACTGTTCGCAAGTGCTGAAGGGAGGCACTTTCCCCTTGTCATTCCTGGATACATCTTTGCAGAGTAATTACTGAGGCAGAGAAAACAGCTTTTTTTCCCTGGGAGTGCAGAGCAACTGGAGCCCAGGTCCTTCCAAGGATGGTGTTTACCATCCACCTTGTCAGGCTCCCAGCCCCACCACTGAAGCATCCATCGCCTGTGCTTTCTGCTCCCACCCCACCCTCACTCCTCCCGCCCTAACATCCCTTCTTTAAGCCTCACGAGGAGGGATGCTGTCCCTCAGCTGGTAGCAAAGCTTTGGCACATGGTGCTGTCACCCCACTGCCCGTCTTGTGCTTTTTGCCTAAACTCAGGGCTGAAGTGCAGAGCAGCTGGGCACTCGTCCCCAGGGCTGTGGGGTGGCAGAGCCCACCTCGCTGCTGCCCAGTCACTGCCTGGCTGTCCCCTTGCCCCTAGGGTGATGGCAGCCAGAGAGGGCTGGCGATGGGGAGGGATGCGATGCAGCGCACTGGGGTTTGACCACCCTGTGTTCCCAAGCCCTGAGCAGGAGTCCTGCCCCCAAAGTGTCTCCTTACGGTACTGTTCAAACCCAGTGTTCTCTTGCCCAATTTTTCTAGCGGTGAGATGTGGAGTGGTAGTTGATCAGGACTAGATCACTATCAACGGGAGCGAGCTGTCCTCCCACGAGGTGTGATCTGTGGGCTTTCCTCCCTGCTAGTAACTTTAAAGATGCTTTTGGAAACTCCAGCCGTTGGGTTTAGCAGCCCTTTTCATCCTCCCCGTGTTACATGCTTGGCTGCACACACAGCTTTTAGTGCTCACCCTGCATTGACCTGTGCTGGGGGGAGGTGGGCTCGGCTGGGAGGGATGGGACCTTCTGCTGGACCTGCTGAGGTTTGTCCTTGTCCCTCAGTGACGATGTTTTTCTTGCTGTTGCAGTGCCCATCTACGTGCCGTTCCTTATCGTTGGATCTGTGTTTGTCGCCTTCATCATCTTGGGGTCGCTGGTGGCGGCTTGTTGCTGCAGGTGCCTGCGGCCCAAGCAGGAGCCCCAGCAGAGCCGAGCCCCCGGAGGCACCCGCCTGATGGAGACTATCCCCATGATCCCAAGTGCCAGCACCTCCCGGGGCTCCTCCTCCCGCCAGTCGAGCACTGCCGCCAGCTCCAGCTCCAGCGCCAACTCGGGGGCCAGAGCCCCCCCGACCAGGTCCCAGACCAACTGCTGTTTGCCAGAAGGGACCATGAATAATGTCTACGTCAACATGCCGACGAACTTCTCGGTGCTGAACTGCCAGCAGGCTACCCAGATCGTGCCACACCAGGGGCAGTACCTGCACCCCCAGTACGTGGGCTACGCGGTGCAGCACGACTCGATGCCGCTGACCCCAGTGCCCCCCTTCCTTGATGGTTTGCAGAGCGGCTACAGGCAGATCCAGTCTCCGTACCCGCACGCCAACAGCGAACAGAAGATGTACCCAGCGGTGACTGTGTAGCGCTGACGCCTTCCTCCCCCTCCCCGCCCGACAGATTTTAATATCTAAACCGAACGGAGGAGAAATACTTCCTCGGAATGAAGCTCCCAGAACATCACTTGTAAATAATTTTGAAAGGCTCATGCATGCCAGACAGTGTTTATAAACCATTTATTTTCATCGGGGTCCGTTGCCAGAAACTGTGGGATGATATCTCTGAATTAACGTTGCCAGATACGCTCTCATTCCAGTGCGTGATTTACGGCGGCGAAGGATTACGCTGAAAATGCGTACGCGTTTCACATCGCTGTAGCTGCGAGATCAATGCCGGGGCCATTAAGTGCCCTTCAGGTATGACAGGGTCAGAAGTATTTGCCTAATTAATTCGTAGAAAGAGTTGTTACACTGTGCAAGACCGCAGTACTTAAGAAACCTCTTTTCTCCTCTCCTGGCTCCTTAATGACGTTTCCCGTTGCTTTACAGACAATCACAACTGAGAGCCGAACGGTGCAATCTCTGGGTGCTGGTGCCAGCCCCCCTGGTTTCTTACGCACCTCCGTTTTGGGGTGAAATGCCATGAAAGGCTTAGTTTTTGCAAAGACCAATTTTCTTTGTCCCTGGTATTTATGTAGGAATTAGAAGAGTGTCAATCGTTCAGCTCTTCTTTCCAGCGCACTTGAAACCCTTCTTGATTTGGTTTTGCCTCAAGATCAGGACCTGGTAGTGGTTTGCACGGACTTTGTTTATCTTTGTGAACTTTTTACTGAAAACAGGGTATGAGGTGCTTGCTCTTCCGGACGCTCAGCAAAGCTTCTGGTACAGCCCACAGCCTCTGAGCTGAAGCTGCCTTTGCAGAGAAGGGTCCTACTGTGGCTCCAAACATGCCTGATTTAACCTGACTTCCCATGAAACAGTAAACCCGTGTGAACGTGCACAAAATTGTCAGCCCCAAACCCTGCTTGTGACCGAGTCCGACCAGAGGAAAATGGGCTTCGTCCCCCAGCCAGCCCACCCCACGTCCCCCGCCCAGCTCCCTGGGGTCACACGAGGCCACCTCGAGCTGGGCACGGAGGGGCTGGCACGGGTTTTAAGCCTGTCCCCTTGTCTTCTTTGCCCCTGGGACGGAGGAGTAGGAAGGCACAGCTGTACTTAAGATAAAAGGCCCAACCAAAGGATGAAGGTGCTCATGGTTCCCCGTGATGCTGCAGGGAGGAGGCAGGGTGCAGGGTGGTGGGGGGACACGACGCTTTGCACTGGGGCTGCTGGCTCCGTCTTGCCTTGCTTCGGCTGGGGAAAAAGACCGCTCCAGGTTGAAGAGGCAGCAGTGTGCTGGGAATAATCAGACCGTGCTAACTGTAATGTGTCACCCTGGGTGCAACAAACCAAACTGTTTAAGGCTGGTTTTGTCTCTTTAAAAAACATAGCGTCTGCGTTTTTCCATCCATTTATTCTTCAGCCAAAATACCACAACCGAGGACTGAGGGCATTGGCCACAACTGGGCAGTTACTGTAACCAGACCAGAGCCGGTAACAGGTTTCTTGTTGTCTGATACTGTATCAGTATGTAGCAATAACTGTGATACTACTATTTTTTGTATGTCTCTTTTTAAATTACGCGTACACGCGGAAGCGTTGCCAAATGCAATGGTTTACTGGTAAACACGCCCCACACACGCAGTCTGCGGCAGACAGAAATGGTTTGACCACTGACATCAGAAAACGAGCAGGTAATTTATCCCAGAGCTGCTGTTCCTGGCTGCCATCGCCCCATTCAGCACGTAGGACCTGGACAGAAAGATTGGCTTAGGAGACCTGGCCGCCCCTCCAGCCAGGCTGAGCGGCTTCGGCAGGGACCGGCTGCTGGAGGCGTTGGCTGACGGCTCTGCTCTGCCCACACGGCGCAGGGGGACCTTTAAATGCAGAAGGCACACTGGAGTTAGGGGCTCCCAGGCTTCTGAAGGACCCAACGTACACTCGGAGAATGAGGTTCCTACCTTTCCAAAGTTTGGTTGAGGCAAAGGAAGCAGCTCAGTCACTCCGGCCTTGCAAAGCTGGGTTTGCATCAGGTGCCGTTGGCTGCTGGTGGCCTTGGCAGGAGCTGGTGGTGCTCGGCCCCAGGTGACACCCAGCCTCTTGCTGTGTGGTCAGAAGACGAGCCCATCCATGCCTTCGGTATCCTTCCCAACTATCAGCTCTCTCCTCCTCGTGCCAGCACACGCTGCCTGCCTGGCACATATCCTGGCAAGGACACTCCATCTCTCACCTATGAAATTCAGGTGAATCTCTTTGTATATTGTTTGTTGTTTTGTTTTGTTTTGTTTTTAAAGAATAAGTTAAATTTAAGTCTGTAGAAATTAATTTACAACTGAAGGCAGAGAAACCTGACTTGTAATAAAAGGAAGTTTGTGAGATGTGGTGGGTGGGGTTTTTTTGTTGTCATGTACAATAATGTAAAACTAATGTTACCATTTGATACAGCTTTTAAATTTCTGAAAGGACACTTGCTTTAAAGTGTTTCTTACAAATGAAGAAAAAAAGCCCCCTTTGTTTCTTAATAAATACTTTATGGTGTGACTTTGGTTTTTTTGTTTGCTTTGTTTAGTGGGTTTTTTTTTTTTTTAACTTCAGTTAATGCTTTACTTTGTCTACCAGAGCACAGCTGACCAGCCCAGTTCTCCAGACCCTGGCAGAGAGCAAAGTGAGGATTTTTTGCTGTATTTTTAAAGAATAACAGTAAAACCACCTGATGTGGCTGAACACTGTGTCCTGGTGGGGCATGTCTGAGGGGCTTGTTTGGGAGGGGAAGGGGAGCAGAGAGAGTGTGTTTGAATGTCAGGGGAGCCGAGACCTGTTGCGCCCCGTGGCTGCAGGGATGGCTGGGGAGCAGGATGGGCAGAGCCCATGGCCCCGTCAGGCTCCCCCTTTCCAAATAATGCTAAATACTCTGCAGCAAATGGCATTTTCAGAGGATTTTGGGTTCAGTTATGTTCGTGATTACCAGTGAAGCATTTTGGTCACATAGCTCCCAGTAAGTAGCTGTGCTCTTCCCACCTTCCTCTGCATGGAGACCCTTCTCACTTGAGCAAACTGTGTCCTCATAAGTGAGACAAAACCCAAAATCCCGTTGTGCCGGGGACATGACAATCTGGGACAAGGCCTCTTCACTTTCCCAGTGCTTGTTCCCTCCTGCCGCTGGTGATGCTGGCAGGCAGGCGGCTGGCAGGGGCAGAAAGGGCAAGGATAGGAAATTTGGCCTTGTCAGCTCTGCATGTTTACAGCTCAAATAAATAGGAAAGAACAGTCTGGGAAAAAACATAGCCTTGTTCAGTCTGCACACAGCACGTCCCGAAATGCCACGGCTTCCTGGCGTCCAGGGGAGGTGAAGGAGCAGGGCTGGCAGCAGAAAGCTGGCAGGGGAGGAGGGCGATCAGCCACAGCTTTGAGCAGATGTGCTGAAGTGACGAGCACTTTGCAGCAGGAGAGGCCAATACTTTGTGTCAAAGCTTCTTCTCCTATTTTTATGGTTGGCTTTTGTTTTGTGGGTTTTTTTTCCCTCTTGGCAGTTTTGGTTGAGAGGGGTAGGTTTTTTTTTTCTGCTGCACATGGTGACTAGGATGCCATGGGGAAAGAGGGTATGGAAACTGTTGCTGATAAACTCTAAGCAAGCGCAAGTGGTGGTTAGGAAAGAGGCATTTATTTACTTTTTATAGGTTTAGACTACAGCACTAGTTGAGACTCAGTTGCAACTCAGAAGGCATAGTCCTGTATGTAATGCAGTAACTAGAAAACTCTGGTGCAGTGCTGCTGCGTAGCACTGAGCCATGGCAGCCCAGGGACAGGCTCTGACCAGGGACGGCACAGCAGCTCTCAGGTCCTAAGAGCTGTGCCACAGTGGAGGTGGTCTTCCCCTTTCCTTTATAATACACAAGCCTAAAATCTGAGGATTAAAAAAAAAAAATCGCAGCCACACTTCTAAACCTGCTGCATGGCCCAAAAATACATTTTTAGTCTTATATGGCTGCAAGAAGTGATGGAAACACTCCTGCAGTCACCTCACCCACCCAGCGGCCCCGGCTGCGTGCTCCCCGCGGGACTCGCTGCGGCGGGTCGTGCAGCTCCGTGCAGGGTGACTCACGGCTCAGGAAACCCACCCTGCAAGGCCATACGCCTTCCGCTTGCTCAATTTCATCCCAGTGCTCAGGCCCATCTTCTGAGACTGTCCTAAACAATTCCCCTTTTTTCTGCTGTTTACACCCTGTAAATTTATGCTCTCTCTCACTTGCAGCTTAAAGCATATGGAGGACTTTTTCAGTGCCTGTTTCTGAGGATGTTGCTACTTATTTAAGGTACTGAAGTGTTCGGCACTGTGCCGTGCCGGAGGTTTCATGCACAACAAGCAGTAAGGATGGTGGGGAGAAGCCAGCAAAGCACACACAGGCTGAGCTGGTGCTGCTTTGCCCATAGCACACCCCAACACGCTGCTGGTGTCCTTGCACGGGGAACTGTGGGCATGGTGGTGTCCCCAAGGCAGCTGCAGGCAATGCCACTGGGCTCAGACAGCCCTGACCCAGGACCCACTAGCACTGGCTTAGGGCAAGACAGGGGCCTGGCCAACCCCCAGTGCCCGAACCACCACCGAGGGGAACAGCATGAAACCATCACCAGTGCCATGACCCCCTCACTACACACACATGGAGAAGCACTTTGAAACGTCTTGCCTATTAGCCAGGCACGATCAGAGGACAAAGCCCGTCCCTCCCCATTAGCAGGAGGCTCGTGTGCCCTGTACAGCTGTTACCAGCCATCATGGGGAAAGTGGAGCTGGGTGCATTTAGAGGCCATTGCTTAAATGTGGCCCATAATGCCACAGGAGAGCAAGCCCAGGTTTGGGTCCTGGCTCAGCACGTTAACCTCAGCACCTCCCTTTCAAAATATCTAATTTGCTGTTCACTTTTGGTCTTGCCGGAGCTCTTCTTTCCCCTCCAGAGTTTCTGCTCTTCCATTCTTTTCCTCCCACTGAAGCTGTTACTAAATATTATTCCCCACATGTATTCCCTTGTATTTTTCCAAGCTGAATCTCATTTTATTGTTTCCTGCTCGTATTTCTTGCTTCTCTGTAGGTCCCTTTGTATTATTTCTCTGTCCTCAGTGGGGTTTGCAAAATTTTCCTGCCCAAGATCACTTGCAAATGGACTGAACAAGTCACTTGAGGAATCCTGGGCAGTCACAGGAATCCTGGGCAGTCACTTAAGCCTGCACCATCCTTTCTCCCCTTCCCCATCTGCAATGAATGGAGCCAGTTCGATGGGACCCTGCCCTCCCTGGGGGCTCACAGCATCCCCTGTCCCATAGCGGAGCTGTCCCCATGACAGCATTTTTGTGCAACATGAATGGCCAAATAACACCCGTCACTGGTGGTGTAACAGCCTCCTGTGCCTCAGCAATGGGCGATGCCCACCACGCTGGCCCACACAGCACAAAGTATCAGTGTGGGCTTCAGCCCTGGGAAGCCCTCATGGGAACCAGCACCACGGTGGGGCTGCTTTACATCAGGTGAATGCCAGCAGTGTTGGCCCATCTGTGACAAGCCCTGGCAGTGGGGTTGGACTGGGCAACGTCTCACCTCGGTGCCCTGGGATGCACCGGTGACCACAGCTGCTGGGCTGAACCCGGCCCCGGGTGCAGCTGCCCCAGGGGGAGGCACTACAGCCCGGCACAGGGCTGGCTTCGCTCTCCCTGCTGCAGAGGTTCCCCTTCCCATCCCAACACTTACTGGTCTTGTAATTTCTCACAGAATGCTGTCATATTTGCTTGGCTTAATTCATTTTTTTTTATATCTAGGAAACCTCAGCACACTCACCCTGGGACTTTTTCACTTGGCTTGTGACCCTGCATCTCTCACCTTCTCCAGCTCCTCCGCACTGGCTTGTTCACAATGTTTTCTCTGGGCCTCGTGTCTTCTCCATCTCTTGCTTGCCCCCACACCAGCCCTGCGCCCCGCGGGGAGCCGAGCATCATGCAGCAGGGGCTGCCGAGCTGGACCTCTCGCGGGGGCAGCTGCACTGGATGGGGCAGCTGGTTAACGAGTGGAGGCACAGCTCCAGTAGGAGACTGCGTGTCCATTTAACAAAGGTGACGCCTTCCTGCTTGTCCAAATACCAAGAGCAAGGCGGCAAACATTTCACTAGGCACGGCTGAAAAGTTGCTGGGTGTGTCAGAGGCCAAGTATCCGCTTACTCCCTAATCTTCACTAGAAGAGGGGAAGGAAACCTCTCTGGAGCGTAACATGAATCACAGCTCTCAGATTGCAAGTGCCTCCAGCATTGTATTGGCGACTGGCTTTGGTAAAAGAACATTAATTTAATACACATTTTCTTAATATTATCAATTTTGGTGGTTATTTGTGATCATTTGAGTTGCTACCTGTGTGGTTTCAGTCAGTCACCTTCTGCACTGGACAAGGCATGTAGCTCGCTAAAGAGAGATGTCATTTCCTTCTTGTTTGCATTGCACACAGTATGTCAAGAAAGTTGAAAGAAAATTTACCTTAAACTTTGAAAAGAGAATCTTGTCTGCCATCACAGGCTCTTTTCACCCACTTAGTAAGCCTGTAATAGCAAAAGTAGAATGCAAATATTCAAGCAAGAGTAGAAATAACATCCTTTCTCCCTAAACATGATAATCCTTCACTTTCAGGTAAGCAATCCCTTATTCACTGTTACCAGTCCTTCAAAAAACCTCCAGCAAAATCAAGGCAAACAATGATATATCAAGCTAAAAAATGTTGTTTAATAATCCAAAAGATGAGTCGCTTTCCATTGAGTCCTCCTTGTGCTTAATACTGAAGCAGCTCAGGGCACAGCCCACACTGGTTTGTCCTTGTAGGTTAATTTGAAAACAGAAAAGTAGGAAGGCACCACTTCGGATCCTATTAAGCCGGCACAAGTGAACATCATGTCAGAGGCAGTAATAACACAGCAATAAAATAAAACTACTTATCTATCTCCCTTTCAAGATATTGAGCAACTTCCTTCAGTCAGGTTTGGCAAGTACTTTGGAAGGTGACAGGGACAGGCTGGCAGAGCGTTTGATGCCGCTGGGCAGAGCACGGAGCGTCGATGGGCCACAATCTTCCAGGAGCTCGATGGCGCTGCGGCCACTCGCGCCAGAGCCTGACCCCTTACGGGACGCCGCTCCTCCCAGACGAGGACACCAGCATGTTGTGCAGTCTCTGCTGTGATTTATTACCTGAATGGTAAATATTGGCTTATGCAGCTGCTAATTCCCTCAGTATTTGCTTTTGAGAGAAAGAATCCTGTTGACTTCACACACCAGACAGTCTGCGCATGATTGTAAATGTCTCGTTATGGGGGGAAAAAGTGATTCTCAATTTACATCGGTGCAAACCAAAAGCAACTGCTGTAGACCTAGCGTGCAGCCAGGATCAGGCTCTCGGTTTAAAAGCTAGAACGCCACCTTCACTATGTACAGGCAAGCACACGTAGCCATCACCCAGGATTTAATTAGCATGTATGATATAGGTGTGCAGTTCAAGCTCTGATACCAGGCACACCCAAATGAACTGACACTAAGACCACATTATACTTTTTTTCCAGACAAATTCCTGTATTAGTGTGCTTGGAGGCAGCACCTTCCACAACTGACAACATGGAGAAAGGAAGGAGGGAGATGGACTAGCACTATACAAACCCAACCCAACTGTCCCTTTCTTCCAGTTGTCGTCCTCCTGAGGGACCAGGAGGTACTCCTGCTGCCTGCACTGGTTACCAGCAAGGGCCACCAGCTCCACGGCATCCATCAAGACCAACAGATCTTTCCCCACTTTGGATGCAGTCACTCACCATCTGCCCAGGAGCTCCCTCCTCAGCATGGATGGCCGGGAAATGGCAGTGGCTTTCAGTGATGTTTCCAAGCCTCCTTTCTCCATAGCCCCAGGAGGAAACCCGCTGCTCTGTCCAAGTTTCTGAGGACTTGCTGTGCCCCAAACGCTGGGGGAGCTCAAAGAGGCGTGGGGCTGTGCCGGAGGAAGGGCCGGCCAGTGCCAGGCGGCTGGGTACTGCCGCAGCAGCGCTCACAGGGATTATGTTTCTGAAATCTTCTTGCTTAACATTCCTCGACTGGACCTTTCTCAGTTACACTTTTATTTTTTAATGCTTCCATTTAAGACCTGAGCATTAATCTATGGGTTTAGGGACTTTGATTCTCTTTTGGTCTGGTATGAGGCACCGAAGACTGCCGGCAACGGACTTAACAGCTGCTCCGGCAAATATTTGGCTGTAGGACCTGAGCACTAGACGCTCTCACAGCCTCGTCTGTCAAACTGTTAGAGGGAAAGTCTCTGAGGTGATTAGTCAACTAATATATCTAATATGAGGTTTAAGCAGCAATCCATTATATTTAACAATTCTGAGAATAATTTCACTTTTAGTGCACTGTACAAGAGACGACAGTGCCGGGAGCAGTCAGCCAAGCATCGAGTTCTCCCACCACCAACAGAATAAAGCTTATTCAGGTTTAACATTGATTTTACTTAGGCATAATTGATTGCCCAGATGTGTGAGAAGCTTTTACATACAGTGAATTTCCTGCTGCTATGCGCTTGCGGGCTGGACTGCCGCTACGGAGGCCCCAGGAAGGAGCAGGCGCTTAACTGCAGCACAACAGGGATACGCAAGGAGTTCATCGCCCGCTTTTTATTTCTCTGCAAAGGAAAAGCAGGTACTAGGTCTGCCTTCTGGGATAAAAGTGTTTTGAACAAATGTGATCGCAATGACTCGTAAAGGAAAGAGGGGAAATTTGGCTTACACCTCCTTTTTGTTTCCTAATTTAAAAAATCCAGAAGTAATTTGTTGTTTTAAAAAAGTCTCCCTATGCTCTTAAAAGTGGTTCTGTCAGCAATCTATAAGGTAAAAAAACATTCATCAAGTTATAGCACCTTAAGGAGGAAAAGTCTTAGCCAGTCTATATGTAAATATGCATTTTGTTCCTGATAAAATCTGTTTAATTCCAGTATCTGATAATATTTGGACAAAAAG
This sequence comes from Tauraco erythrolophus, assembly GCF_009769465.1. Taxonomy (NCBI): domain Eukaryota; kingdom Metazoa; phylum Chordata; class Aves; order Musophagiformes; family Musophagidae; genus Tauraco; species Tauraco erythrolophus. The sequence goes on along the minus strand of NC_141465.1, from coordinate 114,711,015 downwards.
ATCTCTTTGTTAAAGCTCTTTGTAAAAGTTACAGAAACTTTTACTTTCTACAGAGATCTTATAACACATACTTCCCACGGTCACCAAAAATTGAATAAGGCCAATCTTTTCTGCAGATTTAACTTCAGCCGTGACTCGAGGACCACTCCTGGCCCGGTGCACGCATGCTGGCTTGTTCAGGAAGGATGCTGCTGTTGCCTTGAGTTGCCCATGCCCTGAGGTCTTAACGCCCGGGCTCTCCCGGCTGAGCAAGGCTCTCCGCTACGCCAGCCCCCAGCTCCCCAGCAGGTCCAGTGCCAGGGACAAGATGGTTCACAGCTCACTCTGAAAAAACATTCGTTAAATGGAAAGAACATATTGTAGCAGAGAGGATCACAGCACATGTCCCCCAGAGCATATGGATGCGGAGCGAGTGGGGACACGAGAGCCTTTGTCTGGTGCTTCATGCTGTCAGTCTTGCTTGAGGCAAGTGAGCTTGAGAGGTACTTCTCCAGGCAAGGCAATGTGAGCAAGCTCAGCAGCGTCAGCCAAGCATCATCAGCAGGCCCTGGACGTGATATTCCCAATCAGGCAGAAGCAGAAGAGATCCTGCTCCTGTACTCAGGATCGCTTGGAGAAAGGCATCTCTCATGGTCTTTCACTACCTTGCATCTTGATGCATCATCAGACTTCTCTCCCCCCACAAACGCAAGAGTGTGCAGGCCCAGTGTTAAAAAAGGCTCTTGCAAATTTAGCTGCAAGAAGGGAGGAAAGGAGATTTTAGGGCTTAAATTTCCCCCTGCTGCGTCTATGCGACTTAGCTAGCTGAGACAAAAGATTTCCAAGGTTTATTTTGGTGAAGCCTTGGTGAGATCAAATGTATTGTTTGTAGGAGAGTAACTGCCCATCTAGCTTATACAAAACGACGGTTTTCCCCCTGGAGACACTATCCAAATATCAGGGGCCACACTAGTCTTGCGTTTGGGGCTTGATTCGAGACCCATTAAAGGAACCCGAGCCTTGTCCTTGGCACTAACAGAAGTGGGCCCTTAAAACACACCCAAAAGGTCATGAAAAAATAAAAATAATCCACTCACCAGCTTTGCAGGCTAAATCTCAAATGCATTTAACACTGAACTCTTGCTGCAAAACTTCGGCGGGGGGAATAAAACAAACAAGCCTCAATCCATTGGGTCGCTTTCGTAAAAGGTTTATTGGAAATATTTTTGTGCAGACATACAACAGTCAACAACGCTGTTCAAAGCTACAGATTTGCTAAGTTTTCTGAACCTTCTAAAAATACAAGTAAATGACCTTCATTTGTATTCAGTCTGGGAGGGAAACAAACTCCACTGTAATGCAATGCTGTATTTAAACTACCAGAGGACATTAATAGGACGTGAAAATGGTAACACTTCTAGAGGAAAAAATCCACACACCACTGCTGCTCTGCTGGGAGCCAATTAAACATCCCCCCACAGCATTACTCCTCTCTGCATATCCAGATTAAAACCTCCCCATCTGAAACAATATTTAAGCAATTCGAGTACAGATATGACAGACAAGCGGGCACATGACTTGGCTCGCTGATGAAAAAGATGCTGTTAAAGATCCTGTCACTCAAGCCGCTGAGTATTTGACCTCTCGGCGCAACGGGCTGCACTTCTGGGGCAGGAGGAGGGACAGGGGGAGGTCTGCAAGTCGGATGACTCTTCCAGCACACACATGCACACACAGTCCCAGAGGGCTCAGCTGCCTCATTGCTTTACATTATCTGGAGCCCTTTTTTTTTTTTTAAAAAAAAAGAAGAGTTGAGAAACAACTTTGAGTAATTTTCCAGTCTAAGAGCTCCTGACGGTAAGAACAGCAAGTGCCTGCATTCCCTTCCTGAATCAAAATATCAACCAGAAGGGCAGAGAAGAGCATACACACTGTCTGCTAAATTCCGTGTTTTCTAAGAAACCCTGCAGATGTTTTGAAATTGATTAATTTATGCCAAGACGACATCTGGAACATCTTCGGAGGGAAGCCACCCAGTAAGGTGGTCAGAATTGCAAACAATCACGTCTTTCTGTTAATGTTGGCTTTTTCCCTTGGCTTCATCACTCCATAATTACAAGGGTGCTGACCTCCCAGCTATGCACAGTGACAGTTTGGCAATATATTAATCTTTTCTTCATCGTTAGACTTCTGCATGGCTGCTCAGAGCTGGGCTTGCCCACACAAAATCTGTCGTTTACCCACTTCTATTTCTCTTTGGTAGGTACAGAGATACTGAAGGAGAATGATCCCCTCATGGCAGACTTCAGGAGAACTTGTCTCACCTCCTTCATACGTAAAGGAAGGCTTTGGAGAAATACCAGCACTCAGCTATTTTACCTTCTGTCCACACCATCAATGATCAAGCCACGAACCCAAATGAAACAACCCCTCAGCTTCACACTCTCACAAAAAGACCCAGGTCCCCAGATTAACAAGCCCCTTCCACCAGACTGGGGGATAGAAACCTGCCCAGGAGCAACACCGAAGGAGAAGCCCTGATAAGTCTGTGAAAGACACTCCCTGTCAGGACTGAAATAATTTCAGTGCTCAATGCCTGTGGGTCCATAAGGCAAACAGCAGCCCATAAACAATTTAGCCATCTGTCATAACCCAGAAAACCACCCTGCTAGAGCTGAGGGATGCCAAACAGGGGGGCTTCTGGCAGGGACACCTTCCCTTTCTCCAAGCCCAGGACTCAGCTTAGTGCCAGAGACAGCCCAGCTTCAGGAGATAACAGAGCTTCGCGAGCTCACAACACAGCTCTTCCTCCCCTCTCGGAGCTGCAGAAATGAACCGGAGAAGTAAGCTTTATCACAGCTCTTCAGGGAAGACCGAGGAATCCTTCCCCTCCCTTGCTCTAACAGCGGCAGCGGTCTCGGCCAAGCTATTTAATTTCCCAGTCCCTTCATTGCTCCAGACTGCCCATCCGAGAGCATGTTCCTGGCCAGATAAACCCGGCCAGGCTGCAGGTCACCAAGAAGCTATTGCTTTTGGAATTCACTTGTGTGGCTAAGCAGCACATGGCACTTTCTGGTTTTCATTTGCAAACAAGGTTAAAGCCTCCATTAATCTTGCTGCTAGGCATGAAAACGTATGGGAAGAGTTATTCTCTGCACTCACGTGAATTTCTTTTGTTGTCATCCATTGTACTGGCCTGTCCTGTGGTCTTCTCCAGACACACAGCTCTAGTCAGAAGCACTAAAGGGTAGTGGAGGCTCTCTTAGGTGTCTGGAGAATAATGAAGCTTTCAGGTAAGAAGATCTGAGCTTTCTCTCCTAGAGCTATTAAGTTCTGAGAAGTCAGTGTAAGCAATGTTATAGGACTAGTGAAAATAAAATGGGAACAGGGCTGTGTTAACTGTGTAATCAAACCAAGGAGACTTGCCCCAATGCCACACAGGAGAAGAAAGCTCTAATAAAATAATCAACACATATGGTTTCACCAAACAAAGCACTGAATCTTTTATGTATGGTACAAAAAACGGGTAAAAGCATGTTTCACTCTATTCAAACAGGAATTGCTCGCAGTCAATCAGAAGGCTCAGCACCAGGAAGAATAAGCTCTAAAAACAATCCATCTGAAAGCTCAGGTCATGTCAAAGGCCCGACCTCATCAGCACTAACAGGTCATTTCCAAAGCAGCAGAAGCTGTGTTCCTGGAGTAGCTTGTTTTACCCCTGCTGCTGCTGGGAGAGTCCCACTGGCCACCGTCTGCGATAAACACAACCATGCCAGCGTGGTAGGGAATGGGCCACTCCTCGGGGCAGCCTCTCTCAGCCTGGCTGCAGAGCTGCCCTTTGGAGCAGGATCTGGGACAGACTTTCCTGCACAGCAGGCTTCTGAGGAACAGTGGCGCAGCTGCAAATAAGCAACATGCCAAAGAGAATTGCCACTGCCTGTTCACTCACTCGCCAAGTGACACAGCTGCTCACACAGGGCCTGACCGGTGGGATGGGAATGGGCTGTGTACAAGTCCAGTCACCAGATTTATAACCTGCTGAGTCTTCGTTTCGTGTATACCTCTTTACACTGTCCGCAGTGACAATTATGAGTTATGGCTCAGGACAGCACTGGGATTTGAATTCAAAACTCTTCCCATTTGATAGGCACCTTTGGCTGTGCCTCTAACAGCTGCTTGCAGGAGAGCCCCAGGGCTGTGCCCAGGGGACCCTGCAGGTATGAGGTAGGGAGGAGGGTCTGGATCTGCTTGGTGCTCAGCATCCTCGAGGCAGCGTGGAGCTGCAGCATAGACAGACTCTGGAAGATATAAGGACAAGGGTCCTTCCTGACAGGACAGAAGGAGCCCAGCTGTCTGGAGACTGAGGAACATGCATGCTTGGTGCCACGTTTCAGAAACAAACTGCCACCCAGATGCATCAGGTATAGCACAGACACAGCCAAATTCTCCTCCAACCCATCAGGTATTTCGTATAATCACCGTTTATTGTCAGACTCAAGAAGACACGAAGAGCTCTCCCTGCAAACTGACTGAAGTTTAAGGCATTGATACTGTGTGATGATTCAAAACTAAGGTAAAATATCCTCAGTGCCTTAAAACTAGGGAGAAATCCAACAAATCTAAAGTGCTTCTCAGGGGTGAACACCCACTCAAGGGCTGCTCTGCTTCAAACTCGAGCTGTGAGGCATAACAGCAAGAGTACAGTCCTCAGAGTATTTAAAAACAAAATTAAGTCATTATTTATAAAACCAAGAATGTAAATAGGGCATCGCTAGTTTGCACTGACGACTGGAGGCAATGCGAAACAGTAGATTTGGTGAGTCAGCTCCAAAGGGCAAAAGGAGCCAGCGTAAGGACCATGCACCTCTTGGGGTTGTCCATAGAGGGCCAAGTCACACCCAGTGTGGCCACTGACCATACCACAGTCCTTGCATTTTGCCTGTTCTGGTCCACCTGAGCTTCCTCCTCTTTATTTATGAACACTGTCTCCCAGCAAACATGCTCCAGTATATGCTGTAAAAAGAACGTTATCTTGGTAACTTCCCTGCAGCACCCGCTAGTAGCTCCTGGCTGAGGCAGGGGAAGAGACTGCACGTTTTTGGCGCACACTAAGAGGCGTGCGGTCTAGCGAAGCACAGATTAGCGAGGCTTGACTGTTATCTTAATTTACAGCCCAAATAGTTCATGTTAACTCCACACACGTTTTTAGATACATTAGCAGCTTAGTTTGACTCAAATACTTTTATTGGTTATTCGCCATTTCTCCTTGACAAGTTATTACTGACTTGCCATGCTAGCTCCCTACAGCAAGACCCGAAGCCCTGTCAAGGAAAAGAAAATGTCAACAGACTTCTCAGCAGTGTTCGGCTGAGGCTCCCACTCACCAGCTTTAATTTGCTACTAGGCAATCATTAAAGGAACAGCAGCTTCTATGCAAGCAGCGATTACGGTGTTACAAAAAGGAGCATCCAGGTTTAATTCAGGAAAATCACCAGTTGGCTTCTGAATGTTCAAATCCCCACCACCACCTTGGTCGACACAGAGAGCTGCCCAAGAAATTCTTTTCTGATCAACCCCAGATAGTTAAATTTGGAAAGTCAAGCAGAAATCTCCCATTCCTTCTGCTCCGATACCCTGTCTAGTTGATGACACTTTCACATAGCACTTTCAAAGGCTGCTGTTACTGCTACATGCATTTGTGTTAATGAACAAGGAATTCTGTTGATGCAGAGCAGCTTTTTGCTAACACATCACCGGAATACACCTCATCATTGTTCACCAAGACAAGCTACTCCAACAGCCAGGCTACAGCATCTTACAATACATTAATTCCTGTAATGACTCCAAAGAACAAGAATGCCAGGTCTTGACCTGGGTGGGCTCTACAGGATTAACTCAGCTAGAGACTGAGGCCTTACAGTGATGATAAAGTCTGACCCACCAGCCCCAGTGTCACATACTGTATAGCCCTGTGACAAACCCCATGTGTAATTCCCATTGAGCTGACATCCAACACACGTACCTCAATCTAAGCCACCATTCACTCTAGGGAGGGTTTGTGTTTGTGACACACACTGACCTCAATTTACAGAGAGGTCAAAATGATACAGCCCATAGTCTGCGCTAATAAAATAAATCACGTTAGATGACAGCTGCTCCTCCCCAGCATCTCTCATCCTGTTCTGTAAAAGTTTGTTGCACTAAGTTAAGAATAGAAAAGACTCCAGGATCCTTTCCATTCCCTACTCAACAACACTTACTTGCCCTTCTTCATGATTCAGAGGTTTTTAAAAGTTCTTTCCCCTCGTATCCTCATGAAAAGCCTCCAAATTGTTTACATACCAATGTTTAGTGTGTGGCTTAGAGTACAAAGACTAAGCTGATCTCGCTTTGTCTCGGTGGGAAGTTAATTTTCCCTGTGTTGTTACAAAAGGAAGAAGCCGTTAGCAGTTTTGAGTACAGGCTTACACCACACGTTTCCTAAATAGATTTTGTTTCTAAATAAAAGAAGCGTTTAACAGGTTAGATCAGCATTAAGATTTAAAAGCTCCTGGGATTAGGTTTAGCCTCCTTTTATTTATTCTCTCCACTAGCATTCGTGCCTTTAAACAAAATTCATCTCCCAGAAAATATATACACCCACACTTGGCCCCTTGACATTCATGCCTATGGCAAAATTATTTGCACGTTTCCCTTATTGCATAATTGTCTCATTAGCACTGCAGAAAGAAGGTGATGACTTTTCCCTCTGTGCCATCAGCCTAATCCAAGAGCAATCCCGCCTGGTGCTGCCGGAGCAAAAGTTGCTTTTCAAAATGGAAGGGGACTCCGAGCCTCCGAGGTGGCGCTGGGAATTGAACTGTGACACTCACGCACTGGCATTTACTCACAACCCTGAAGCAAAATTAAGCCAGTGGGCCAGGCTGGCATTTTCCTTTTCCTTGCTAAACATAAATATTCATATTCAAATTGCTTTCGGATATAGTTAAATCAATAAAAAGTTCTGGATGACGGTCAGTAGGGCAAAAAACAGTGCCAACTTTTTAAATGCACAGATGTAGTATATACATTAACCACGAAACCTGGCTAAAACACAGCAGTATTTACTTTCTGCTATTCAGAAACGTGGCTTGGCGACTAAAATTAATAGAACTTGTCTGGAGGACAGCATAAGCTTTCTAAGAGCTCTTTCAGTTTCAACTTATGCCCTAGTTTTTCCTTTTTTTCAAAATTCCAATCTATGCAGCAGCACGCCTATCCCACTGGCACAGCAAGGCCATGAAGCCAGCATTCCTTTCAGGGCTCACGGCTCCAAGTGTGTTGGGAAGCCTGTTGATGGATCAGATCTAGAACAGGGACTGGTATGGCTGAACAAACAAACAGCAGATCTCCTCTTCACAATGACCAGCTGTGCATGCACACGTGTGTAAACCCCTTCTAACTTTCCCATGCAAGCCTACCCTATCTGGTTCAGGGGAATGCTTCAGAGTTACAGTATCAGCCTCCTGCACCGATGCGCGTCTTCTTTCTCAACACCTGACAAGCTTGTACCTTTTAAGTTCTCGCTGTTTTGTTCTATTGTTAAAGTGGGAATGGGATCACGGAGGGAAATCCCAGGCTACATTTGAAGTGCACGTCCAAGTACAGCACGAAGAGTTACCAGGAGGCACCTGCTTGAGTTCATCTTTGTGCACAATGCCATGCGCTCAAGACAGCTGCCCTGCTGAGCTCTCTGGCTTCCACATCCTGACTTTGTGAGTAAGCTATTAATTGGGTTTTAGAAAGCTAAGAGCCCTAATAAATCCTGTAAGAGGGCAAGAAATATTCTAACTAATTCATTGCTATCTTGTGTTATTCCATCATAAGGCGGCAAATAAGCATTTTTAGCTACAGACTGCGTTGCAATCAAAAATTTTATGCCAAATTGTCTGATAAAAATTCCAGCCAAATTAGTAAACAGTGAGTATTAGAGGGAGTAAGGTCTGCATGCAGCCGTGTGCACTTGGTCTGTGTGTAACAAAACAGGAAATCTCAGCACCCCGTTCCAATTAAGCAAAGGCTGATTTCTCATGGAACATAAATTTTCTACTTTTTTCCCAGAACAACTTTATGCTGATGTTTTAAATAGTGGTAAAACATTGTTTTCAATTTCACACCTCACATAGCACAGTCAAACGCTTCATAACAACAGAAACAAAACTTTAGGCAGAGCTTTGTGACTGAATTCAAACAATGATTCTCCCCCCACACAATATGTACTCAAGGTTTGCAGGGAAAATACAGAAACTTGTTGGCTAAGGCCACAGAAATGAGTTCTCTGGTGTTTTGGCTGCTGCTGCCAACCCTAGTCAAGAATGTGTTAACAGTGGATGCATTGATCCAAATCCCATTATTCCCACCACCCATCAAGTAAAGAACCATTTATTCTATTTCTTGTCTCCTTTTGGTTGTGTCATAGGATCGAACAACTTCTGACTGGGAAACAACGCCGTGTTCTTCTTGGGAAAAGGCATACCCATCTGAAAAAGCAAAGGAAGAAAAAAATAAATCACTGGAGTCCTGCTCAAGGGCACAGCCTGGTTTTAGGAACAGTTTTAGGCATCACTAATGTTACATGACTGAGATTGCAACAATCTTAATTTCTGTGCTGTGCTTCTGATGTTTACAGCTGTGCACTACGTTGCTCATGTGGCACAGAGGGACGTCTGCTGCCAGCTCTGCCTTACTGCTCCTCTCCCCAGGCCAGGTCAGCATACACAGTCAACGCTTCCCTCTGAGTTAACCTGACTAACAAGCTACGCATTGATTTGGACACTATGTGTACTCCTACACTGACAGAGCTTCTTTAAAGACTTCGCGGGCAGGTAGAGATCTGCATTTTGGCTCGACTCCTCTATAGTCTGCTCGATATCAGCAGTTTCCCTGGAGGAACGTGGAAATGTCTAGACCACAACTGGATCTGAGTCATATCTTCCTCTTAACTTCATTCAGGAATTTTTTTTTTTTTTTTTACAAGTTTCCAGGTGGCATCTGACAAATCACTCCAAGAAACTCTTGATTCTCTAGGCCAGTCACCTGTATCTTGAATAGAGCAAACATATTCTGGAGGTCTCTATTTTGCACAAGTTAATCCTGCTAGCTAGCACAATCCTTTGGTCTCCCTAGAAATTACTCAGATGAAAATAACCATGTGTCTGATTTGTTTTAAAGTACTGTGGACAAGGCAAGTGACATTTCTGGCATCATCTGTAAAACACCAGATTACTGGCAAACAGTCACAAAAGCTAATGGGGCAACAAGGTGAAACACTAAACAGTATTTAAAGCAGACATGAGCCTACAGAAAATTTGGAATGGAAAATCATAGCAAAGTACAACAGCCTTTGTGACACCAAGGAAAGGTGATTTTCAGGTGTAAATGGGTAACCAGAAAGGAGAAGGGCAGATTAGCATAGTTACAAAAATGGACAAATAGGCAAGTCGTGGGCTATATAGAACCAGATAATGCTTTGTAGTAGGAAAGCAGGGAAGAGTTGGCAGATGTGAACACTGCCTGGGAGAACCCAAGAATTATACCATGGCTAACTCCATGGGCAACTATCTCCCCTGAGCAGCTCTGGAAGCAGGAGCTTATGAATTCTGAAATCACAGAATCATGGAATGGTTTGGGTTAGAAGGGATCTTAAAGATCATCTAGTTCCAACCTCCCTGCCATGGGCAGGGACACCTTTCACTAGATCAGGCTGCTCAAAGCCCCATCCAACCTGGCCTTGAACACTTCCAGGGATGAGGCATCCACAACTTCTCTTGGCAATCTGTTCCAGTGCCTCACCACCCTCATTGTTCCTGCCCCAGATTCACCCTAGGCTGAAAGACTAGGATGGAATGTCCCAATTACTACCCGGAGACCTCCTCAAATGTCTTTGGGAAGTCCTACCTTAACAGGCTCAAGGCATATACCCCCCACTAGATCAGGTGCCAAGGTGGGATAAGGCTGGAGCATAACACAGAGGGACACTGTCACAGAAAGGCACACAGGGCTGAACACCGTGTTAAGGCAGGAGGGATGTGAGCCCTCTAAGCACCTTGGTGCTGTAGACTGAACTTGCTCCCCATGGGCCTGAATGCAGCCTGCTTTGAAGCAGGTGAATGATGCTGGTAGCCAGGAGAAGCTCAGAAGGCCGGAAACAAACTGTAATTCCTGAGTGAGGCTTGTTAAACGTTCACCTTGACAACCAAGTTGGGACCACGATAGCTGAGTACAGATGGCTCAAGCCCTCCTATATCTTTTCCTCTGGCTGATGCCTGCACAGGGAGGGGGGTCAGCAACTCCTACACAGCTGTGAGCTGCTGGGAAGAGAGTCCTACAACACTTGGGATGACCACTGCTCAATTAATGTGGAGGATCATCTGCTTCCTCACAGAATGCAGGTAAATGTCACCTCTGAAGCCACAGGGACTCTGCTGTAGATCGAAGCTCTTAAGGCAGAATGCAACACCCTTAGCAGGAGAGCACACTATCAGCAGGTCACCTGACCTGAATCACAAGCACAGTAGGAAACCTTTGCCAGTAAATGGAGGGGATTCAAAGAGAAATAGATCATCCAGAACTAACTCCAGTCACATCTCCCTCTTGGGGTGATTGCAGGAACAGTATGACCTTTGATTTGATTACATGACCTATCATCCCAGCATCCCATTTTATTTTCCCTGAGGAATTCCATGCCAATATACATACAGCTACAGAGGTACAGGTTGTTTTTTCCTGTCTCCAGCTGAAGGTTCACAGAATACATTCACAAAACACAAACAGTCTTTTGGAAAAAAGTACGTGCACGCTGAATAATTGCAAAGGAAATATGATTTCCAAAACAGGCTTTCTTTTAAAAAAGGGTAGATTCACACTTAAACAAATACCTCCAGTGGTTTGTTGCACGCTAAGGGCCAGCATACTGTTAGCTTTTTCGGCTAAATTCTCAATGGAAAGTCAATTTGGTCAAAGACCACAAGCTTAAGCCCTAAAAGACTGAAGCCCATGCCCTGTAACCTGGTCTGCACCAAGATGGCTTTGCTATGTTTACTTATCCAGTAAGGTCATTCAGCACAGTAGATTCTTCAACTGCCATAACTACTGCAAATCCAGCACTGACCACAGAAAGTGTGTGGAGCCCATCAGCCCAGGTATCTTCTCATGACCTGCTCACTTCCAGTGCTAGCACAGGCCTGTTAACAGCCAGGCAGCCCAAGGGCTCTGCAAAGCCACTGCAAAATGCAACCAAAGAAATACGTTCACCACTCTCATACCAGCAGAAAACACCTTAACATGGCAAAAAATTTCAGGCGAAGATGATCAATGGTTAAGAATACCAGGGGTATCCTTACATCCTCATGTTCTTGATCCATCCAGAAATATCAACAATGAGGGTTTTGAGTGTACATCATGGGAAAGGCTGTGACCGCCATAGTTGCACATTGTCCTGTTTAGTTGAAGCTCAACATTTAGCAGTTTATTTAAAACTTTTCCTGTTGATCTCTATACAGGAAGACGAGTTCATATTACATTTTTTAATTCACATCACAATTAAAATGGAGCTTCAAGCTGTTCAGGCAGCTGACTGTGCCTTTTGGAAACAGAACGCTGTGAATGCTCGAGTCCTATCCACATTCCCCAAGCAGCTCTATATTTCCACTATTTTCAGACCCCATCCAAAAACAATGAAAGTTTCCATCTGCCAGTTACTAGGGAATTTTTCCAAAGTTTGAACTTTTCCCCTAACTCCAGTTTTAAAACCACACCTATGAGCCGGCCCTGGGAACAAGGCCCTCATTGTTCAGCTGTCCTGCAGCAGCCCAAGGAAGGAGCACATTTCTTTGGGGCTTTCTGGGCACAACCCACTCAAGTCCGTCACAGAAGGAAGGACCTTTGTACTTGGAGACTTTCTATTGATGAAGGAAAGGCGCATTTTTGAATATCTGTCAGTGGAGCTCATTTGTTAAGAGGAGATTCAGGCTCTCATCAAATCTAAGGTTTCACTCGTACCAGATATTATCAGGCAACCTACTGAATTTTAAAAGCATCCTGTTGGGTTTTTTTAAAGCTTTGATATTCTATTAGTAGATCAGAATCTAGTCTCCCATTAGGTTTCTAATTTAACACACTCTTTTTCTCTTTACTGCAATGACTATTCTGGTCTGTGCAATGCTGGATTAGAGACACCATCTCCATACATGTGTTTTGAACGCAGACAGTAACGCTGTGCAAGATCAACAGCCCACTTACATGCAACAGCTGCCGAGACCAGGCTCAGAAAGGGTCCAAAGCACTCTTTTTGTTCCAGGAAAATCCGCTCATGGAAGGACTGCATATAGTTTTAGTCACTTCAGGGATTTATTTTAGAGGCCTCCTACTCCTTCCACTCTCCTGTGATCAACCTGAACTGCTGTTCCAACCAGCAAGAGGGCAGTTCTCACTGGAAGTCCATCAGAAACTTTGCCTTCCACAGCATTTCATTATTTTATGAATGCAGTGGCATTATGTATAGTCCAAAGTATAAAATGCATTTTACCATCATGTTGTTTGCCTTTGGAGAAAAACGTCCAGATTCAAATCCACTCAAATTTAGTTTTAAGAGTTTGGGGAATGAGAAGGGCTTTTTCTTAAAAAAGAAAAAAAAAATTTCTTTTAGGAAACTTTGCTTCTTAGACACCAAAAATCTCTTTGGCACAATAAAAATCAACACCAGGGTATCACTTGGCCAGCCAAATCATCTTAGCCCAAACGTCTGATTCTGCACAGTTTTCAAGGAGATTCGCTATGATGTTGCAGTTCCCATTTACCAATTACACAGTAAATGCTAACTCAGCTTTGGCTCCTCCAGCAACCCTTTCTACTTTTCCTGGGAAAGTGAGAGCTGCTTTAAATCTTGCACATTTTGACTAATGCTTACCAAAATCATTCATTTCTCTGCTGATAAACTATGTCTGTGTTTTCTAAAGGACCCAAGAGGAATTCCTGACAAATGGCTTCATCTCTTTTGTCCCAGATACTAACCTATCAGTATTTGCTTGTAGAAAACAGAGTCAGATGCCACAGCATCAGTTCTAAACTAATTATTCCTATTTCTTTTTCTTAAGTTAATTTTAAAAGATTGCAACTCCACTTGACAGTCAACAAATATGTAGCTTGGAAAAAATACAGAATGTATGTACAGTTTATTTCAAACACATGCAAGACAAGAGGAAACAGAGTTTAAAAAGCATCTCAAAGAGCTACCCTGTTGTTTTTCAAATCAAAATGCACCAGCAGAAAAGTGGGAGGAAGAAGGTGTCTGCTAGTGGAGAATAAATGGTGGGATTAGAGCCCTCAGCATGAACACATTATTATTATTTATTATTTTCCAGCCCCCATACTGTGAAATGAACCTCAGATGACAGGTGCTTTTTCTCCATTGATTAATAAGGTGCAAATCATATGCTCTGTGTTCAGATTTACTCTATGCAATCACCATATTCTGTCAGAGGAAGAGGGATTTTCTTTGCTAACATAGGCAATCTGGCCCAAGTGCAGTAATCCTCATTCAGGCACGGCTCTCCATGTTTCAGGAGGAGCTCTGCCAGAGCAGTGCTTAACGAGAGTGGGATTCAGCTGTTTTTAAGAGCATGCTAAGACAAATGACTACTACACACTGGTGGAGTATTCTGAATTACAGGAGGAAAACTGCACTAGAAGGATGGAATGGGATTTTCCTTAAAGACAGATAGGTCTGAGGGTACCTGAGCAAGTGAGGAACATCACCCTTTCCATCATGCTTGTGAGGCTCTGCGGGCACAGGTGATACAAGTCAGCCATGTAGTAAGAAAGGGGAGGTCAAGAATCATCTTTTGTATCTGCAGAGCTTGTCTAAATCAGTAGAGATGCTACTTTTGCAAAGTCACAGCAAAAAAAAAAAAAACGTGAACTTGGATGGAGACTTGGAGAAAGCTCACCTGGAGAAAACCCCATTGCCAGCAAACTCTCTGAGGAGGAGAGCTTTTGGGAGTCATCATTGCACCTTCCTCAAGCATGAACCCCACAGCACACTAAAGAGAAGGGTCTAAAAGACAGGTCTGAAAGGAGCCTGGTGGCACTGCCTGCTCACTCTTAAGAGGCTTTAGAAAGCAGATGGCAACAAGCAATCTCCAATTTCACCAGGAGCTACACCAAGCCTGCAGGCCAGTGTTGTCACTGCTGCCTACAAGAGTCTACTGAGATAGTCTTCTGTTAGCACATGGGCATGACAACCCTATAAAACTCTTCTACTAAAGTCTTGTGACAATGCCATCCAACAGGAACTTCAACTTTTTTTTTTTTTTTCCTTTCAAGTTTTCATAAAGGTTCCTTGAAGTTACACTGGTAGGAAGGAACTACATGATCTTTGACCGTACGGTTAGTAGATAGATTTCTTTCATGCTTCTGGCAGCTCTACATGATTCAGGAACACAAAAACAAAGCCAGTGCAAGAAAAATATCCACGAAGGTCTTACACACTCCAAGGGCATACCCTTCCAGATGGACAGGGGCTACCCTCCAAGGCAGTCACTCTGAGCCAGTTTCTTTACTGGGAGAAGGCATTTAAGAAATTAATCCTGGCTGACGCTCCTGTATGGCACTGACGTGGCACTGGCTGTGTGGGTCTGCTCCCCACTTTGGGGGCTGGATCTGCCAGGGCCTGGTGCTGTATGGGAACACCCCAGCTGTGCATCCTGCCTGAAGGTCTCGTGCTGTGCTAATGCTTCTGGAGAAGGGCTGGCTCATTAACAGAGAGCTGAGGAAACACACAAGACAGAGCTTTTGCCTTTTGATACAGGGCTCTGCAGACTTAGTCATCTTTTTTCTCCTACCATACACCACCGATGGCAGCCCTGAAACTCCCCATGAGATTTTTCTCCTTTCCATGTGATTGGAAACAAAGCTCTTTAGGCATTGTTTCCTCCCAAGAAATTTAGAAACAGTTGTTGTCAAAAAGAAAGTGACTCTCAAACCAGTACTGCATCTTTACAAACTGTGCTTGGAAATTTAATCCCATTTTTCTTCCTTGTTGGGATCAAGGCAATTCATAGAATCATAGAATGGTTAGGGCTGGAAGGGACCTTCAAAGGTCATCTAGTCCAACCCCCCTGCAAGGAACAGGGATATCTCCAACTAGATCAGGTTGCTCAGGGCCTCGTCCAACCTGGCCTTGAACGTCTCCAGGGATGGAGCATCCACCACCTCTCTGGGCAACCTGTTCCAGTGTTCTACAACTCTCATGGTAAAAAATTTTTTCCTAATATCCAATCTGAATCTACCTCCCTCTATTTTAAAACCATTACCCCTTGTCCTATCACAACAGGCCCTCCTGAACAGCCTCTCCCCATCTTTCTTGTAGGCCCCCTTGAGGTACTGGAAGAAATTTTGATTTGCTTAAGCCTTTGTCAGCTCTAACTAAACAAACCATTTTCCTGCTTTATATGCAAGTGTCAGATCGTGAGTTGAAGTCACACAAGCAATTTTTGGAAGAAGTGGCCTCCACAGGCTGGGAACTTGGAGCCCAGTGGAAACATATGAACAGTTCAAGACTTCAAACAGAGTGCTTGTAGTGTGATTTAAGATTTTGGCCCAGCATGTCAAGGCTACTACCCTATTCATCAGCTCTTTGCTTTGAAGATTTCTAGCATTTAGTAAACAGTTGTTCAATTTAGGGTTGTGAAAACAGTACATATGTTCCCTGGATTTCACATGGCCTTGTACATATAGCAGCTATGCAACATTGGAAAAGAACATTTCACAAGAGATGACAGAAGTTTTAAAGAGTCATGGATATGCCATAAAAAGTGTTTTTCGATCCTAACAGCTTCATAATCAAAATTTACGTTCATGTGAAAAACAGACGGCTGATTGTAACCTGTCCTGACTCCTTCAGCACTTAATCATTTGCATTTATAAGAAAGCTGGTTATCCAAATTAGCATTTATTTTGATGTCTCATTTTTGTTTCTCAATAGTTATTCACCTACTAACAACCTGATGATGTGTTCTACCAGACTAAAAGCATGTATCAAATTTGACTAGTCACCACTGGTGTATCTCCCTGCTGCACTGTGGTAAGTCTCCACAGCAGACTACTTTGACAGCAATTTATTTATGCATTTTACGGATTTCTTCTGCCAATCATTGCCTTTGGAATCTCCTCAAATAACGTGTTTGCATGCCCAAAGCCATGCTGCTGTCAGCATCCCTGGCTCCTTGACACAAAGGATTAAATCCTGGCAGGAGCACGTGGTCCACAGGGCTGCTCTGTGCACCAGCCTCTTTTCCCAGGAGCAATGGGATTGATCGCTAAAGACCCTACATCCCTTGACAGTGATGGCCTTGCAATGGCTCTATGAAGGACAAAGACTAGCAGATCCATCGCTTTCACCCCTTCTATTCAAATCCCCTGTGGAAAATAGGAATACCTCAGGCATTTGGGTTCTCAAATCCCAGCTCTGCCTCCATGGCCTGAACCACAACAAGGCTGTGGTCTGCTACAAGACGACACAGCCAGCAATGAGATTCGAGTTCCCTGGGATTCTTAGACAGTCAAGGGTGTCACTTCTCAACACGACAGCAATACAAAACCCAAATCTGAACGCCTGCTCTGTGCCCTGTGCGCAGCAGTACTGCATCCTGAGGGGCTATTTTCTTCAGTAAGATGAGCATATTTTGATCACCAGTTTGATCACAAGAGAGACTGCACTTTACTATTAGAAGGGACTGACTGGACTCCCTGGTCCCTTGAAACAGTGTGGTCCCTTCAGCATATCTGGCCTACAGAGCCGTTAGATTGTTTTTAACGCTGTGGAAGCCTTTCTAACACTGACAAAAAAAGTCACGTCCAGCAGATCAAGGCCTGTCACACGTTCCTCTAGGAAGACGAATAAATGGATGACCTCTACACCAACAAGAAATGCAATTTATTCCAAACAGCAGCAGCCGCATCTCTTCTCCCAGCAGAGGATAAAGAGGGAGAGGAGGGAGGCAGCTCTGCACGCCATGGCTTTCCTCATCAGAAACACACAGAACCCCTAAGTGGCATCCCTGAAACATTGCTGTATTCTCAGCTAACCACAGCTAATATGACTTTTCATAAAGCAACCATTTCTATTTAATCTAGGCTCTATCACAACATTTATTTTATCCTGCAGAGTTTTAGATTTTACAATATTCTTGAGACTATCAGGATTTTACATTTAGAGAACCTGTGTATTGGGATTTTGTCATTTGGGTCCGTTGATTGGATCCTAGGGAATTATCCACATTTGAGCTCCGCTTGCCTAGGGCCAAATACACTAATTCCACTTCCAAATGTATGTGTCTTGCTTGGCAGCTCAGCCTCTGCACTAGATTATCTCAACCTACAATTTAATTAAAAAATAATCACCCTTCGCTTCACTCATCTGGGACCGACTGCTGTGAAACACACATGCATACATGATCTGCTACTTACGTGACACGCTTTGCTGGACAGAATGAGCACGGAAAAGGCTCGGAGGAGTTTTCCTGCCGAGCCTTTTTAATAAATGATCACGTTCGTTCACGCTGAGGGAGAGAAAAAAAAATATATCGGTGAGTAACCAGATAATTTCAAGGTAAAAGCCAACTGTATTTAAAGTACTTGGCAGCTTTGACTTCGTCAGTGTTTAAGATGGTTGTAGCATGAAAGAGAATTTTCTCTTTCTTTAAACTGCACATTATCAAGAGAACTCTCTAATAATGGAAACTCCTCCTTTCTAAGGCCACTTTGTGTAAGTTTACATTTAGTTAATCCATTCCTAATGTTACCATCATGGTGAATTCTGAATGCCTAATGTATACAAATTATTACAAACCGTATCAGAAGTCTGACATCAAATGATATGGAACATTAAAAAGGAGGTTTCTCTTTAGTATTAAGTACATGAATCATGGCACCCACAAACTGCCTTAGAGAGGAGCAGCAAAGCATTGTGGCTTAGCACACAGTAAAAGGCTTCTATCACACCTGCAAAACAGCCTGAAGCAACCAAAGATGGGACCCATAGTTAATTCCATCTTTTAAAGAACACACTCATTTTCATCTCCCATACTGGAGAGAAAACCTTCTATCCAGTTTTTGATTAGAAACTCCTTTGGTTTACACAGTTCCTGTCAAAGGCCTGAAAAATTATTACTGAATTTACATAAAATGAAAATACAAACCTTAGGTGAAAAATACAGCATGCTTACAACAGGTTTAACATATGTACACAAATCATTAGAGACACTCTCCACTCTGATCTTTATTAAAAACACAACTCATTTAATCAAGAACTTTATGCCCAGAATTAACAAACAACGGCTACGATCCTGACCTTTCAAAGCACTTAATTATGTATACAAGTCTCACTAAGTTCAATGAGGTTTTAAAAAGATGTAGGTGTCCACATCTCATTGCACTGGACCCTCAAATAACTGTTATATATCAGATTATTTAGAAAAAGATAAATAGCATATTTTACTCCAAAGTTCCTCTGTGATTCGGTTGTTTTTTCCATCTAACCTTTGTTGCCAACACTGAGATGGATCCAGTGCACAGAAGGGATCTGTTTGCTACTGCAGCTCCTTGCAGTGTCTTTATCCCATTTGCATCCCATTTACACTGTGTTTCCATTTTCACAGTCTGCTTGTTCTTTCACATCTTTATTCACAAGCAAGAATTCCACTGGTTATGCTGCAAACACGGATACACATCTGAATGCCAACGTTGATCTCTTTCGTGGATTAGATTACAAATTCACATACATTTGGTGTATGGAATGGAAATCCCAGCAAGCACAGCTGCTGCTGTCAACAAGCTTACAACAGCTTTAAACAAACAACTCCCTTTCATTGAAGCAGTTTGCTAACTTCAAACAAGAAAGTAACCAAAGAATCTCTGAGATGCCTGTAATATGTAATCCAGTCATGCAGGCTTATATTCCACTTAATAGTCCATTAAGGTAATATGCAGGCTCATAGTCCTCTGTTCAGTGCATAATGAGATGTCCACTAAAGAAAGGGAAGAATCCTTCTCTTTTTCCTGTGGTCTCTAAGCTCAGACACCCGAACTAGAAACTTGTACAGCCTATGGACCCTCCTTAAAACCTTTAAACTGTCAGCATTTCAGATGCTTGGTCTATTCCCCTCCTTCCCTTGGCACCACAGAATCACACCTGCAACAAATCCGACAGGTTGCTTTCCCTGCCTGTAGCCAGTAGTATTCCGTCAATACAAAGCAGAAGTTCAAAACAGACTTGGAAGCAAAACTATAGATACCAACTGAGAGTGTCAAACAATCTTTAAGAGCACTTGGATCATGAGACCTGCACACATTCAAAGAAGAAAGGATCACAGGTTTCCACTAAAACCAGGGTTACAGCATGGAAGCTTCTAAAAATCTTAGAAGATCCAACTGGTTAAAAACCCAAAGACCAGCTGGCTGTAAGAAAATCAAACACACAAAGAAACCTCCAACTGTTCAAAGCAGGCAGCATAATAGAAAGCACGTACTACAAAGAATCTGCAGGTAAGAGGATGGCAGGTACGAAGCAAGATGAGATTTCTCTAACCTTTAACAGGCTTACCAAGTTGACAGCCTGCAGAACCCATCATTACCAGTGCATGTGCAAACTAGCAACGCTGTATTGTGCAACCTCCCGTCGATTGCGGAGGACTGTTGGGTAGCTTGTAAGTCCACTGACTGGTAAGGGTAGCAAAACACTGTCTGAATCTACTGCTGTCCTGTGAAAGCGGAATACTTGTTCATCTTCTGCAGGTAAAGAACATACAGGTAGAGCCTATCCCATCTCAGCAGGAGAACTGGAGGGTGGTTTTGGATAGACGGCTTAAAAAAGGAATCTTAAAGGGATCAAAAAATATTTGTTCTAAGGGACAAGTAAACAGCATCTGCCACAAAACACACCAAGAATGGAAATAACCACAGCGGCAAAAAGCATAAGGAACAAATTCTTCATCGGCCTGTCTACTACACAGTAACAGATGAAGTGCAGGATGATATCTGCTATAGGCCAACAATGGTTAGCTCCTCAGGCTTCTATGCGTAATGTGTGGAGGAAAGTGTGCTGTCAAGGGAATTCTGAACAGGAGTGACACATTGCAGCTCTAAGGAAGCCAAAACTAGACTGTCTTTGATATTGCTAATTATAATCAACAATTTCAAAACTGAAGCCACATCTGATTTTCCCGTTTGGGAAATCATATTGGATTGTATCTATGCAGAGAAAGAAAATCTCATGGAAGAATTAAAGCTTTTATGGTTTAAATACAAGAATGCAAGTCAAGAGCAGTCAAGTACTATAAAATGAGCTCTTAATGTATGGAGGTAAACGCAACACAGCTCTTCTGAAAGGGATGAGTATTTGATCTATTAATAGATACTAGATCTCCCAATACAGGCCCTGAAAGTAAAGAAAAGTGAAGTGGGTTTCTTAACTAGACTAAAGCGTTTGTGCTGATACCAACTGTGTCCCTGCTTTCAGAAAAGTTTTTTGTTTGCTACCAACAGATAATGAAGTGAAACCTCAGTGTCCCTCACACTTCCATGCAAACTTAATCATGACGTCAGACTCGCAGGCAATAGGTTAGGTCTTGGTCCCAGAAATATTGCTTGCGAATCAATACCAAGTATTAGCCATGATTTTAAGTGCTAATCCTGCTTTCCAATGACTCAGAGCCAGTGCCTAAGTCCTCCCGTGAGGTCTAAGGATGACCTCTTCAGATGCATTGAGGCAAAAGGGTAGAAGATCATGTGATTGTACTCTAAATATTGGATACAGTTATGTTCATACTCAGGACCTCAAAAATGGTGTCAGAATGGAAGAAATCACAAACCCAGATATCCTTATGGGAGTCAGTGACCTGTGATAATGAAATATGCTTAAGTTGGTTAGTTAGTGACCTCAGAAGGGGTAAGGGAGAGACATCATCTATCTGTATTTATATGAAGGACAAAGGACACAGACAAAATGCTTTGAACTAAACAAAACAAATAGTGGATTAGAACAAAAACTACAAAAGAAAGTATCAATGTTGACAGTTACTATGAAAAAAATGATTTAAAAAGTCATTTCTCAAGTCATCTAAAACCAGATTCAGTTGTTCTCAATAATGAATAATACCTTGGGCCAGGAATACCTTTGCAATGGCTTCCTAAAAGGGTCAAGATAATTTCTGTCTGCCTGGAAGTCTGTGCTAACAACATTACATGAATTCATTAAGTGAATGACAAATCAAAAGCTAAACTAAAGGCAACATGATGTTTCATAACAACATTTTCCGTTCCATGAATAAAATGACTCTTCCATTTTCTTACCTGAATTGCTCTAAGGTGTGAACGGAGACCTGCATTTTATTTTTCTGTGTTCTCATCCCTCACAAAAGCAAACAGCTCTTAAATCTAGGCAACAAACATCTGGCTTTACACATTCAAATGAGGTGCATCAAAACAAACAGAATAATTCAAAGCTGACCACAAGGTCCCACTGGCTCATTTGCTCAAGTAATTAAAAAAAGATGAGCTTCACCACCAATTAACCTACTGAGCACTAATTAGCATTAATGAGGATTTTCAGTACTTCGCATAGCTTGACCCAGAACGTCCTCCCGAGTCCACTAATTGGCTGGTGGCAAAAGCAGGGCTCACAAAGAAAGGAAGGTTAAAGTGGATGCAGGTGTCTCTGAAAATTGGATCTTCCCTGAGAAAACACATACACAGACCAGGTAAAAAAAAAAAAAAAAAAAAAAAAATTCAGACCCCCATTCTCTTACAAAATCTGAACTCTTCAGAAATGAGTTTGTGTTTCATTATGGTTTACTAGAGCAGATAGAAAGCACAGACACAGCAAATCGGTAAAGACACTCAGTTCCCATAGGTTTTAACTTGCTGCCCTTATGGATTGCTCAGAGTCCAGTCAGATACACACATATGAAATGATTTGGTTTTGTTTCTGCTTTTCCACTTTCTAGAAGGAACAACTGAACTACTCGTGAAGCTTTACCAGGGCTGCTAAAAATGACACAAATAAAACGCAGCAGCACATATCCCAGCTGCTATCCTTCTGCCTTAAAAACACATAGAGAGCCTGTGGCAGAGGCATGGCTCTTCAGTGCAAGATATCCAGCACCCATGGGTAAGCTTGGAGGGCAAGCAAGATATGTACTTCTGTGGGTAAGCCCAGAGGACAAGAAACCATGCAGCTGTTTTTCTTGTCATCTGAATAGCTATGAACCCCCTCGCCCTACTGTCTGCAGATGCAGCATCACTGTTTCTTCTATTCTACAGTGCTGCTGCAGCATTTAGCGACACATAAATCATTGTACAGCTTGGTTTAAACCAGAAAACCCTCCAAAGCTTAGGCTGAAATTCTGCCCTTAGCTCCACAGCCTCCCTCCTACCTATAGGAGGTAGGCATTTTCAAATGGAGCAGCAGATAAACTCTTGTTCAGCCTCTCTTTCCACTGTCATACGTTGCTGCCGAGAAGCCCTGGCTGACCTGCATTCCTCTCCTGTGGGACGAAACGTCTTGCAGCATGTTGTCCTCATGCTGCCACAGCAGGGAGAGAGGGAGAGAGGGAAGAAGTTTTTGCAAAACATCCAGTGTGGCTAAACACAATGGAAAAGATCAGGAAGTTTCTGGCCCTGTCAACCTTAGCTGCGGATTAGATTTAGATTTTTTTTTTTTTGGACTTTAGAATTAAAACATAATAATTGATTTCTTCTGTACATTCCAAACAGTAACTTTCATGTAAGTTTGCTGTTTCTTTGTTGACATATTTGTCACCAAAAGTTGCATCAACACAAAATACAAAAAGCAAGAAAAAAGGTCTGAAACAGACTTCTCCAGCTCTGATCAATCCTAACCACCAAGCCATTTACAAGTAGATTGTTGATTTTCATTTCAGTCTCCTGGTTCTCAAACTCCATTAAGTTTCTTCTAAAGAAGAACCAGAGGTTTGAGCACTATGACTTCTCCCCAGGTGTGACCTGGCAAAGGGGACTCATGGATCCCTCTCCAGCTGCTAGGACACACCAAGTGCTCCTGAGGACTTATTCACAAGTTCCATCTCTCATGTTTCATGCAGCGTAACACTGCTTAAAGGCTTACAGCATCAGTCATGGTCCTGGTGGACAAAGAGCGAGTACAAATCCAGAGTCTGTGGCCATGCCTTTGTAACTGGCCAGAGGAGACCTATTTTTCTTCCTCGGATACTCCCAGCTGGCTGAGTGCACTCCCCCAGCACAGCCGCAGGCCTCCATTCAACTTGTTTTCTTTTAGTTTAGACTCAAGTGCTTTACTGGAATTCACATAAAGGAGTTAAGTGTTTTGCAGTGGGCAGAGAGATGACAACTAACACAGACTTGGTGTAAGGAGAACGTAAAAATGACATTCTTACAGATTAGGAATTCAAAATTAAAGCATGCAAATCATCTCAAATGCAAGTCACAGTAATGCTGAGGGTTCGGCAAAAGTCTCTGTGCTCAAATACTCAAAATAACCCAGGGCTGTGGAATAAAGGCCTGACTGGCTGAGTGAGCAAATATACCTCCATCCTCTGGGCTTTGGAGACATCGCAGAGGGGAATCACCCTCCTACAGAACAGCAAAAGTAGCAAGTATAGTCTTCTGCTGGTTTCTCTCTTTCAGTCCACAAAGGGGAGATGTTATTTTTGGTTATCTAGCATTGGATTGCAGGAATGTTTTACTATGAGGTCAATCAGAGTAGGAGGTCTTTTTAATTTAAAAGGCAAACAGGCATTACTGATAATGAAGCTGCAGTGTAATCAAAGGAAATCTCCGGAGCATTTCACAAGAAAGTGTCTGAGGCATATAAACAGTAAAACAAAAATCAGCATTTTCTTTGCAGAGTCAGCGTCTACGCACACTGCTCATTAATCACTCAGGATCCAGCTGAAACAAAGACACATCCAAATCCATGCTCCTTTTGCATTTTTCTGTAAATACTCAGCAAGCCATCAACCAAAACCCAGACCATGGCTAAAAGACCAAAGGGTCAGCAGGCACAAACCAGAGGGAACTGACAGAAGCGTGCCCTGTGCCATTTGCAGGCTGAGAACTGCAAGAAGTTACCTATCAGAGGTGACTCCTGCACCAAGACAACCAGGCTTCAAGGAGTTCCAAGTCCTTGCTGAGGGTTCAGCAACAGTCGAGTCCCCAGGGAAGCCAGTGGCCTCATGCCCTGCCGTGGCAGAACATCTCCAGGTCTTGTTAATGCAGCAGCTCCCTTCCAGCTGCTTCCCAAGTACATGTCAGTCACAGACGAGAAACTCCCTTTCCCTAGATAGGGGGCAACTATTTAAGGAACTTTCCCTCTTTATGAGTTATGTTTGATGTTATCTAGCCAAATGTTTGTCTGTTAAGCAAACGTATCTGGATGCGTGGCCCTGCAAGACCAGCTTGGAGCATACTTAAAGCAACCATGTAGTGGCAAGCTCTCCAAGCCTGCAACACCTGGTACCAAGCTCAGCTCAGATGGCTGCAAGTTGTTTATCCTACCTGGATGTGAAAAGGTTACAAGTGTCACACAACTTCAGCAGCAGCTCCATGGATGTCTTCTGTGGTGACTGACAGCTAAAGTGGTTCCTGCCCTTACCAGTCGGTTGGAGAACCTGACAGCGCTCCCCACATCATCCCACTTCCTTCAGCTCATTTATCATGAGTTGAGCTGATCAAACTGAGGAGACAGGGAAAAGATGGGCCCATATGACCACAGATGGTAGGGAATGGTCTGGGAAACTCTTAAGCCAGCCCTGCAGCCACATCAACAAAACCCCACACATCCATGACCCTTGGGCAACGTCTTGGAGAAACACTTGTTGTTAGAGCCTGGTAGTGTTCTACTTAACCAGAACAGCAGCTTTCCTTTCCCATTACATCTCAGAGGTTTGAGTGCAGGACCCCAGCATGAAGGAGAGCCTGCAGCAGCAGACCCCACGTCAGGTACATGTAGATCTACCCATGTTGCCAGTGTCTACCTTGTGCCAGTGGCAGAACCACCCTGCAACAGCAGACAGAGGCCAAGGTGTGTCACCAGCCTCAGCCAGCCCCTGTGTGCTGCACCTTGACTGTGTGCCAAATTCTGAGACCAAATTCTCCATTCTAAGCCCATAGTCTTCTTCAAGTTGGTCCTTAAAGCTGTATGGCTAAAAGCAGGACAAAGCTTTTCCTTTGGGTCACAAGCAAGGATGATTTACATTTTCTTTTGTCATTAAAAATGTCCTAAGGCAGAAATGCCAAACTTCCTTTGACTCCTAAAATCACTTCGACAATCCATTCTAGCCTTCATTTTTGAGGCTGTTATTCCTAAACTTCTTTCCAAGTCTACTTCTTTGAATGGAAGTATATTGGGTTTTCATGGCAAGGTTTTGGTAGCAGGGAGGGCTACAGGGGTGGCTTCTCTAAGAAGCTGCTAGAAGCTTCTCCTATGCCAGACACAGCTAACGCCAGCCGGCTCCGAGACAGAAGGAGAGTGATAGAGCAGCTTTGGTAGCCACCTGGCATCCAGCCAGGGTCAATCCACCACAAGAAGACAGTATTACCAAGCACCTTTTAAAAACACCATCTAAAAAAAGCAGACATTAAACATCACATGCCTCTCTGAGAAACAACAACCCTAAGAAAATAATGAATGAGATCTCTCTGTGCTTAGAGTGCCTTCCATTTCTAAGCACTGCAAACATTAAACGTGTGTTTATGCATTTCATTACTGGGGGTGGGGGCAGGCATCACTTCCAGCTGTCTCAAAGCCAACTAACTTAACACAAAGTTGAAGCTGCCCACTTTTGCCTTCAGCCTTTCCAAAATGTGGGAATTGACTCAATTTAAACGTCTGAGAAGCAAAAAAGGCTAAGTGCGGCTTGCTGCTTTTTGGCTATCCTCTTGATATCAGTGCTGTTTACTTCTTGTCCCTAAGTGCCTCACTTCGCACTTACTGTAGTGGGTGCTTGGTCATATCCTCTACAGATAAGGTGGCAATACAGTTGTAATTATAACATTCTTTTCCTTCTCATTTTTTCAGAAGCAGTCACCTTGGAGGTTGAAGTTTTCCATGCTTGGTCTCTATGTAAAGGTGTGGTTTTTGGTTTTGTTTTCTTTTTTTTTTTTTTTTTTTTTAAATTCCAACCTTTCTGGTTTAAAAAAGTCCACTTCCATACTTTGACTAAAGTTAAAATGATTTGTGTGTTCTAAAACACTAAACTCCTCCTATCGTTTTTTTCCTTCCTTTTCTCTAGGGGAAAAAAAAGTTAAAGAACAGCTCAGGGCAACAACAAAAACTGATGAACTTTGAAAGTCTCTGGATACAACTTAGAACAAAGCCCAGGACATTTGGTTGATCTGCAAAAAACCAAATTGCTTTCAGTTAAGCTTTTAAGAATTTTGTAATTGTCCACTAAATATTTAATATCTAGTACAGCTTCTATTTTCTGGTCCTTGCTACACGTAACTCAGTACTCTATTCTTTGCCACAAGTCAGAGGCGTGACTGCAGGCTGTCCTGCCTCTCTTCCAAGACAGGGTGAGCCAGTG
Source organism: Tauraco erythrolophus (assembly GCF_009769465.1). Lineage (NCBI taxonomy): Eukaryota > Metazoa > Chordata > Aves > Musophagiformes > Musophagidae > Tauraco > Tauraco erythrolophus. Next base: position 114,684,418 of record NC_141465.1, on the reverse strand, counting down.
GAGGAGCAGATTGGAGGCAGACTGCTGAAGCCATTAGACTGGAATAGTTGTTATGGAGCAGTTCTCCTGCTGTGCAGCCCGGAGGGAAGATTTCTTCTTCTCTCCCCTGTGGAGATCCCCAGTGCCCAACCTAGTAACACTCAGGATTAGGCATCAGAGAGGTTGGCCCCTTAATCAGTTTTAACCCTCATCTTGTTATGTTCTCTTTTTTCTAATCTTTCCTTCCAATTTACAGCTTCATTTTGCCCTTTGTGCTGATACTGTACCTCTGTCAACTTTGACTTCGGTAGCAGATCTGATCACAGCTCTAAATCCTTGTCCAGGTCACGAGGTTTTAACCCTATTTGTGCACTGGATCTCCCTCAAGGTTACATGATAGGCACTATCAGGATGTGAAATAATTAATTGCACCGAAGAAGGGGCATGTCAGCTCCAACTGGTTTGACCCAGCAGCTGGGCACTTGGGTCCCCAGTGCCAGTGGGAACATAAGTCTCCCCTTCATCCCTCTGGCCAGCTTCTGAAACCCTCTCTACTCTCTCCTCCTTCCCATCTCTTCCCCATGGCCTCCCCACTACTCAACTCAGAGCAGAATCAAACCTAGTAATTTCAGGTGCCTCACACATAGGGGTTAGAAATGCCGGAAATTAACAGTACATATTGAAATGAGAAAGTAATGTGATGATTCCTTACTGTATGGGACAGGAGGGAGAAAGAATGGGACAAGTGTAAAATAAAACAAAATTATGCATTTTCCACCTACCATACACAAATGTTTACCATATGGAATCAAAGAATTTAAAAAAACCCACTGATATAATTTTATGTGCTTTTTGCTAGTAAAAAGAGTCTAATATCTTTTTACTAGAAAAGCTGCAAGGAAAAATCGTAAATATGCCAGTCACTTTGTTGTGTATGCTGGTGGAGAAATCTCGCCTTTGCTTCCCAGAAATGTGTGAAGAACATCTGGAAAAACTGATAAAAAGACTCTGAAACCTCAAAAACCAAAATACACCTCTCCCCTCTTCAACCTCATTTTATGCTCAGCTGCAGTGGATGGGCCGGATTCAGATCACAGTCATGCGTATCCTGAGTAAATATACTGAAGTCAACATATTCATGAAATGAGACTTCGGCTCCAAATATCCAATGCTGTTTAACCAGTTGAAAACACAAGACTGAGTTTGTTTCAAATAAGATTCATTGTACCTGCTGATGTGAAGGGGCCTTACTGGCACAATTTCCCTATTCAAGTAGATGTAACTTGAAATGCATCAATAAAGAGACAAAGTACTTTGAAACATAATGAGCCCATGCCTCGTTCCTCTTGATCTTAATGAAAAAGCTTGCTTCTTCCTCAGGAACCATGAGATCAGGTCCGCAGCTCACTCATAGGTTTGTTAAGAGAAAAGTTAAGTCTGTTTTATCATTTCAGCTTCTGCCGGCATAAGGCTGAGGGCTCTGTCCTCCGCAGCTCTTGGCTCTGTTCACAGCCACAAGCCTGAGTCAGGTTTTCCCATGTTCTCCACTTGCTCCTCCCCAGGGACCTGTGCAGTGGTCAAGTCTCCACGGGTAGCTGTGTCAGCTCACTGATTACCCACCGGGTCACGCAGCTATTGACATGAGATAGGCATCTGCCCTCATCCACCAAATAAAATCCAGGCTAGGATAAATAAGACAGCTCGCTCTCAGGGTGAGAGCTAGTCATGCCTGTTTCACTAAAGCAACAGTTAGATTCGGTGAGGAGCACTTAAATGAAAGAGAATCTCCACCAGTGTGTCTCCTTGTTGAGGGCAGGCACTGGAGAGACTGTGGGGAACTGAGGTTTTTAGGTACACTGAAAAACATATCTGATTTATGAAATGGACATCATAGAATCATAGAATGGTTAGGGTTGGAAGGGACCTTAAAGACCATCTAGTTCCAAACCCCCTGCCATCAGCAGGGACACCCTGAACTATACCAGGTTGCCCAAAGCCTCATCCAACCTGGCCTTGAACACTTCCAGGAACGGGACATCCACAACTTCTCTGGGCAACCTGTTCCAGTGGCTCACCACACTCATGGTGAAGAATTTTTTCCTTATATCTAATCGAAATCTGCCCTCTTTCAGTTTAAAGCCATTGTCTCTTGTCCTGTCACTACACGCCCTTGCTAAAAGCCCCTCTCCAGCTTTCCTGTAGGCCCCTTTAAGTACTGGAAGGCTGCAATAAGATCACTCCGGAGCCTTCTCTTCTCCAGGCTGAACAACCCCAACTCTCTCAGCCTGTGAGAATGAACTTTCTCAGCCTGAGAGGAATGAAAGAGGTGGTCAGCTATCATCAGCAGGTGTCTGAAAGCAGCAAGAGTAAAAAGGCATACTGAAAAACGCTGCGCAAAAGCACACCACAGCACTTCCTTGTCTCTTACAGCTGTACCTTGCTACTTCTGTAGTCACTTTCCTTCATCTTTGGGAAGAACAATACACTGCCTCCTAGGTTTCTGAATAATTCGAATAAATTCTTCCCAATACTTCAGTGATGAGACACTTTTCTCCAACACCCCAAACAGGCTCCTTCAGCTCCTTGTAAAGTACGTAAATCGTGAAAGCTACATTGTTCTTCAGTATCAAATAATCTTCTAAACCCAGCCACCAACCGATTAAAAACGGAGGAGAAAAACAACCAAAAAGCTACTTTCAAAGGGAGTGCTCTGGCAATTCTGAGACAGAGAAACCCTCTGAAACAGGAAATCTTCTGTCACAAAGAGGGTGCTGCACAGCTTTGCTCACTCTCCATTAGTTGGCCAGTGGAGCAATAAAGTGACATGGGTTTCCAAAGTAAAGTTTGCTTTGGTCCCTAATCAGGCTTGACTTTACCTGAAATCCTCCTGACTTCAATGACAGCTTGGATGGAGTGAAACGTGAATGAGGACTTGAAGATTTGGCTCTTTATGAGCCAAGATTTAGTTGTAAACTTATTTAAAGACATAAAAATCTCTGCAGCTGAACTCAATGCCACTTTTGAACACAAACTCGTAGAAAACCTGTTTGTTTTCTTTGTGTAAATCTTACATGCTAACATGATTAGGTCTGCTGAGCAGGTGTCTCCACATGTCCATGTTTGCTTTGGCACACAAGCTGCCCCTCTCACCTCTCCAAATTCATGTAAGTTTAGTGTTAAATCCTGCCTTTTGTTACATGAGAGTTCCAGGGAGCCTCTCTCCCTTCCCGCACCAAGGCTTGCTCACGTCCCAGATGGGCTGGAGTCCAGGGTGCCAGGCTGGGGAGAGCAGGCGCAGGTACTCATCTTCCACAAGCAAGCAGGCGATCACGGCATGAGATCCATCACCAGCCCCTTTCTGCACGCTCCCTCGTCTGCTTCTCAAGCTATTTCTGGAATGGCCAGTTTTCCAGATACTTGTTTCCCCCGATGAAATCTCCTGCTTCTGGAATCAACTGATTTTGTGATCATTGTGGCTTCTATGAAAAGTAAGTTTTTAGCTGTCCAGATGAGAGATACAGAGAAATGAGAACATGACCCTTTACATCTCAAAACAATATACTACACTTGATATAAACTCCAAGCATCATTCTAATGTAATTTGCAAGGTTTTTGGGACCCAGCTGCAGTGCTCAGGGTGCTGACACTCTTCCTTGCGCAGACCAGACACTCCCTGATTTATCACTTGCCTTGCTGTTAGCTCTCTGCCACTGGTAAGGCAAAAATCTGCACCTGCTTTTTTAGATCAATACAAGCAAGTCCAGTTTTAGAAACTGCTCAAAGGGACTAAGATTGAGAAGGATGTAAAGAGCACTAGTGAAGACATTTTTTATTAACATGGAAAAACGTGTTTAGCTAAAGAACAGTTGGCATGGTGAAGACTCTCTAAGACAGGATATGTGTATTTACCTATCAAGTAGCACGTGAAAATCTCCCAAGACTCCTTTCCCAAGTGCAGTGACGACCCATGTGCTATCCTGCTCTCGTTTTACAGAAATTCAGCTGAGCCACGGTAAAGGGTTGGCATCCTGTTGTGCAAGCCTAGATGCACTCACAGCTTTCTAGGTTTTGTGAATCTCTTTCTCTTTAGCAGATTAATCTTAAACACGCAGATCTTGCACCTCATTTTCTGTCTAAAGTCTAGGCAATGATGAAAGCAATTAGCTCCCTAAATCCTTCTTTTATCTGTAATTAGGTGTGATTTTTTTCGTTTGTTTGTTTGCAGAAAACACTGAACGAAAATAGCATCCACTGTGTGGGCCAGGAAAATAGACTCTGATTATAGCCAGCTTATAGGGCAGCGCACACACCTCAGCACTCGCTTCCATCCCCTTCAAGGGAATTTTTAAAAAATAAAGAACATGAACACCAGAGAGGCTGTAATGGCAGAAAGTTCCCACTCTGCTGCTTTCCCACCCTCACCCTTCCCTTTGGACAAGCACACGATTTCTAGCAGGTGTGAAAGAGCCAGGAGACAAACAAAAGAGATAAAAGGCAGAACAACTCTGAAGAGCACTCAGGAGGCCACATCACAAGCACAGCACACCAGCTCCTAGCAGGCAGAGGCACTCTACCATTATCTAGTTCACAGATGGACCACCCAGAAAATCTGGGAGCAATTAGGAAAGAGAACAAACAAATGCATGGAAAGGAGGGGGAGGGAGAATGGGAAGGAGGGCCAGAAGGGATTCCTTACATCATCTCCATGCAAGCGTTTCGAGAATGAAGTGAAGCTATATGGAGGAGGAATGCAGATGAAAGAGTTTGCAGTGAGAATGCAATAAAATAAAAGGCTATGAAAACATGTAGCGTATGAATGAATTACAACATGGCCATTAAATTTATAGAAAGTCAGGACAGTGTGTAAACAGAGAAGAAATTCATCAAGTTCTTGGAGACACAGACTCGCACATATAAACAGATCAAACTCCATGTCTCTCACTACGAACAGTACGTCAACCCGCCTTGCAACCCAGAGATGCATCAGGCAAGTGCTGACTCACTCTTCTCTCCAGCTGTCAATAACTGCCACTAAATACTGGCAGGAAAACACAAATGCTACAAACTAACACCAGTGCAACCCATTCATGGATGAGAACCACAGCAACAGCCAAGAGGCTCATCCTACCAGAGTCGTGTGCCTGGGAACAACCAGTTTTCTGCTGCCTTGGATTCCTCTTGCCTGGCGTCTAATCAGTCAGCACCTCACACCACTGTTACACCCTTCTTGCTCGTGAGGCTGGCCTGATTTTGGTACCAAGTGCTTTAGCGCCAAACTGACTTCAAGGTGACTGCTCAAGCCCTCTAAAAACAACAGCCGTTTTTAATTAAACGCCTGATTTCGGGCATTTTTGTTGGTTTTAACTATGGTTGCCTTCGTTGACCAGTGCTCCAAAGTTTGTGTTTTCTTTTAAAATGATTTGATCTACAGTTTGTGACTTTTGCAATTTATGAACTGTGCTTTGTAGGATCCAAAAGTCACAGCAAAAAAAAATGACTCAAAATAAAAACTGAACATACCAAGTGTTTTGAAGTGATCTAAATCAATAACACTGTGTTTACTTTGTCTTAGCCTCTGAGAAGCAAACTCTGGTCACCAAGGACATCTTATAAACACATTAAAGTTCAAACAAGCATTTTTTAAAGCTTTTCAGTTTACTATAATCATGGTAAACTCACTCCCTGATAATTTTCCCTAAAAATAGTGCTTATTAACTCTCATGTTCGATTGAAAAAAATCTACTATCTGCTCGTCTTAGCGGCAGCTACAATATGGCAATTAGTTTACCTTAGAATAGACATGAAAGGCTCAAAGGATGACCCTGCCCCAGAAGAACAAAATCTTTTAAAAGCCCCATTCCACTCAGTTTGCTAGTTTATAAGGTTTGCTAAAATCCAGTTTAATGATCATGTAGTTTCTTAGCAAGTCATGTGGTGCCATATTGTGTAAGAAACAGAAGAGTTAGTTCTAAAACCTTTTTGAACTTGGGGAGCTTTTTCCGACCAGCTGATGCAGAACCACATTCTGAGATGGTAAATGAAACTGTTGAATGCAAAAGCCTCACTATGATTTTCTTTAGCTTCTTTCAGAAGAGACAAAAGTTCCCACACAACACATACTCCCCCCCTTACAATGAAAGATTCAATAATAGCAATATGTTCAAGTCCATATGGTGTGGATATAAGGGAGAAGCACAAGGAGAAACTGAGAACTCTGAAAGCAGGGGCCTGTAAGCTACAGTGGAAAAAAGCAAAAGCATAAATAACCCCTTAAAGTGAGACTGAATGAAGTTATAGGGCACACTGGATTAGGAAGTTCTCCTTTTAGCTACAGTGCAACTCTCTTCATATCCTGAGTTGCAGACAGTTCCCTCCCCTAACATAGTTATCAGATTTTTTTTTTTTTTTTTTTGGACTACATACAACAACCTCCTTTCAAAAACAGTCGGTCCAGTGGCCAGGTAATGGCACTAAATGTCACTAGGCAGGAGACTGAGTGGCAGTTTCCAATACAGCCTCATGGCAATAATGCAGGAGAAATGAAAGTGGAAGGGCTGATTTTGATGGGGGCAACAGACATACACGAAAAAGAACAGCAGTGAATTAATAATACAGGAGAGAAGCCTTCTTACACTGTCTGGAATCAGATTTGAATGGTGAATGAGAAACAGGGAAGGGAGAGGACATGAGGGGTCTGTTTTAAACATCAGCATAGACTTGCCCCACCTCTTTCCATTACTATCACGAAGCATGGCTTTTCCCAGCGCTCTCGTCTTCATCTCCAACTCCTGAACTTGTTCCAGCAAAGTTTTATGGTAGGTATGCTTGGCCCTGTACCACAAGGAAAAGACAAACAGAAAAACAAAACAAAGTCACATGTACATTTGTTTTGCAACAAACTCCCAATTTTACTTCTCACATGAGAGGTGCGGGGCCTTCCTTGAAGGATTTGGGAAATACGGCACCGCGTATGCATGTCCATCCAGGTTCACAATACCTGGAAAACAGTACGTAAGAAATGAGAAGTCAGAAGGACTTCAAATTCAGCAGAGTTCAGCTGCTTCAACACAACGCTCAAAATCTAACCAAGCAGCAAAGCTGCGGGGTACGGAGACCTGACACTGCTGCTGTGGGACTGCTCCAGACCCGGGCGTTCAGACAAAAGAATTGGGATTCATTGAATATTCATGGCAGTAGAACATGATTCCACTCTGTCTTTTGAGCTATACGTGGCACTGCTCTGAAAACCTGAGGAGAGTCTCAGATAATAATTGCCATTCAAGCCTCTTTATTTTCATTTATCAGTTTCACATGACTTAGAAAGCCACTTCTCTCCCCGCTGAGCTTTCAAAGTGACAGTAACAAGACTGACTGTGTCTTATTTTCTCGGCTTGGGAATTCAAAGAGCAATCCACGTACCACACATGCAATCAAAATTTGGAGAGTAATACTCCCCATGAAGAGACTTGGGCCTTTTTTCCCCAGTTTTACCTACTGCTCCAGTGCTATTATACCTAAATTACATTGATATTAGGGAGAGAATCTAATCCCCTCTGTCTTGACATGTACAAAGCAATAATACAAAACGCAGGAATCTTTCTCCAATGGGCAGTTTTTGATCAGCTTCCTCTTTTGTGCCACTTAAAGGAGGACAAGTGTCCCATGAGATAATACTGATTTGCATGTGACTGCACAGTAAGCTTGAAAACAAGATGGAGCCAAGTCGTCTGAGACACCACTTGTTTCATTGCATTAGAATAATATTCTTCAACTCTAGATCTAGTAGCAATTTCTTTAAAAGTTTCATAAAAATCTTACATGCTATAATCTTTAACCAATGATGTAAAACAATGGCAAACTCCTAGCAGAAAAATAACTGGTGTATGTATAATTAAAATACAATGAAGACGCATTTATTTTTAAAAGGCATGATTCTTATTACTCCTTATATTAGCAATAAGAAACAAAGACCACAAAATCTTTGCTGATACTATTTTAGATGATAGTGCCTTATATTAATACTAAGTTATCCAAGTCCTCTAGACTTTGTGTTGCTGAACGAGGCCCCATATGTCTCAAAATGAGAAGCCAAAATGAAAGCTACTTTTCAAAACACATCTACATTTAAGAGGGCGGGAAAAAAAGAGAACAACAAAAGATGCAGCATAGCAAGATCCAGAGGTAAAGAGTATCAGGATGTACTTAGGGGAGCACCCTATTAAAACAAACTGCCAAAGGTGTATGATTTGCAAGGGAACACCAATGTACATTTGGACTCGATGATCCTGAAGTTCTCTTCCAACCAGATGATTCTATGATTCTACTATGACAGAAAAAAATCAGTAGCAAGGATATTTTTAAAACACATAATAACGTTTCAAGAATGTGAGATTATCAATAGCTGCAAATAAATTAATTAGAATCAAACTCCTATAACTAGTTAGGCTAATGATTAGACTGGTCTCCTCTTTGAGGAAGGGAAACTATAGCAATTAAATTGAGAAAGCTTTGAGCTATTAATTTTCATAATCTTTACAGTTGACTTCGCTATCACACTCTTTAATTTGAGAAAATACATTGAAATTTTGAGCCTGAATTCATCTCTTACCTTTTATAGAGGCCGTACCTACTATTGCAAACTTGAAGACTGAGCATGTTTGGACCTTTTGAAATCCTTTATAACCAGTCTTCCCACAGACGAGAACACAGACACCTACAAGTTGCTCAGTCCCTCCCAAGGTAGCATGTTTATCTTGCCGTACACCGTAAGAGATGAGACATGTTTTTCTTTTCCCTTACAGTGAATACTGAATTCAAAATTTAACAGAATAGAGCCTGAGCAACAGAATAAAATTAGCACAGCACCAGGAGGCACCGATATTTTACAGTATGGAAAAAATACTGTTGCCTTGAAGTTGGGGGTACTGAAGTATTTTATAAGTGGTGTGAAGTGTTGAAATATATGGGCTCTGCTGTGGCTGGGTATCCATAAAGCAACAGTAAACCCACAGGTTTGTGGGTTTAATTGTTATGAATTGAGTCACTCTCACTTGGAAGCAAGAGCATCCATGGAAGAGTCAGTAATTAAGTATTTATAAAAAGGGCCTGAGCTAACGTATTCATGTATTTCTCCAAAAATAAATACTAAAATACGGTATTACAATTGCCTCAGAGCCTGGGCTTGCTCTCATCAAAAGTCTGCAAACATTCCGTGGACTGTTGGCAACAGGATTGGGTAATTTATGATTTTTTCACACTGGCACATTATTAACTTTTGATACACAAAAATACAGGTAGAAATCTTAGCTTTTACCTTGTACTTTACAAGTGGCCCTGGATGCATGATCAGCCCTCGACAAATTATGAGCGCTTGTGTTCAATGTTCCTGTTCAGTCGAAATTTGAGGCATTGCATAAAGACAAACTCACCTTTCCCTCACATACTGGGATATTAAGATCACAGATCATAACAATGAGTAAGAAGTTATCTTTATATTTTGAGTGGCCCTTCCCCTTCCAAGCCAGGGAAGGGCATAGCTTCACTTCTCTGCCCTAGGAGGATATTTAGGGGGTTCAGGAGGCCAGAACCTGCCAGGGAGAAGCATGGTTACATTCACAAACTCTTCTCAAATGTGATGACACCTCTACCTGAGCTCATTATCCTTAACACCACTTTAGGTGTCTTGTGCTCCAGGGACTGCAAACGCATGCAAGGGAAGAGCTCCTCTATCCTATTTACACTGCCGGAGCTGGCAAGCACAGCATGCTCTTCCTCCATGGTAAAAAAAACCCAACAAACGTACACAAGATTATGGTAATGATTGGAAAGCTCAGGAAATTTCTCACTGTAACACTAGGTATTGAGACATCGGTTATTAATAAATTCTTGCCCTCTTGCCTAATTTTGCTGGAATACACACTGTGTTTTTATGATTCCCACGTAGCTTTGTGGCTTAGCTATTTCAAGACTTCCTAGCACCAGTGACACGTATTTTAGTGACATTCGCCAACTGTGAGGAAGCGCTCACCTTATAAAGCTCCCTTCATTTCAATGGTAGCACAACTGGAATTTTAAGGCAAAAAGCAAATCCAAACCAAGCGCTTGAACTCAGGGTAGCAGACCAAAGTTAACAATGTGGTATTGCAGCCAAGTATTAATAATAAGTTTACTTCTCTTTTTAAAGAGAGTTTTCCATATTTCCTTGATTCAGTTAAAAAGAAAAAAAAAAAAACACCAAAAAAGCCCGGAGCTGCAGAGAACATGGGAGATAAGAGGTGTGTTGACAACTGTAGCCTGTGTAACAAAGGGAACATGTAAAATTAGCTCTTGCTTCCAGCGTTACAAGTTTTGATAGCGGATGTAGCACAGCAGTTTGGAAACAAAGATTTGTACAGGTTTGAAATACACTTTCCTATCCCTTTTAACCTTCTTCCGGACAAAAACTCTGTACTGTATTTATGGTTTTCTGGCAGTATTTCGTACTGAAATCAGACATGTACCTTTTGGGTCACATGGATGCTCTTTCTGCAGACATACGCTTCATGTCCAAAAGAAACTGAAAGGGAAAAATTCCGCGACCATGAGAAGTCGGAGCTGCTGGAATTTTATGGCCAAAATCAGATTCTGCTGAATTACAGACAGCAATGTGGTGTAACCACTACAGTGGAAATGTGCCGGCTGATTTCCAAAGGCCTTGGGCTCAAGTTTTGAATGGCAAGCCTCTTGGAAAGGAAACAGACCTTTACTCCTTCCATATGGCAGTGCTGATAGCTGTGTCATTTCATTTATCCTAGTTAAATGTTAATGGTGTTAATTTTTCAGTGATGGGTTAAAAAAAAAAGAGAAGTCCTGCTTGGAGAACAGATGTTTTGCTTAATGTTGATACGAGCCTCCTGTTTAAAAACTGTTGGGAAAGTATCCAGTGTATCAATCATACACGTTTGTCTTGAGAGCTTCACAATCTCTGTACATTCTTGGTCTGAACCACTGAAAGGATTATGTTGCTGAGATTTCTCTAAGAAATACTAAAGAACCGGCTGAGTCAGTATCAGAGTTTTAAATAACTAATAGCTGAGGATGAGCCTGCCTTGGTCTGGCCTGTTTTACAATTCTTGAGTCATTTTTGCCAAAAAACTGATAAAAATAGAGGACAACTTCGGGGCATTTAATTATCATGAAAACATTTCAAAAACTAAAGCATAATCTCAGATACTTAAATATATATTTGATCCTTGATGCTGTAAACAGTTCAGCTCCTATTTAGCTTTTATCACAAAAGTAGTCCCACTGACTTCTGAGCAGGTAATTTTAAATAATGCCTGACACAGGAGCAGAGCCCGTTATAGTAAACAAATTTTAAGATTTTTGGCCTCAACTTTAGAGTTTTAAAATCATTTTCAATTGGAGAATTTTAATGAGTGTAACAAAAACCCTCTAGTGTGCTAGATTATTAAATTATAGTTTGTCCTTAACAGAAATTTTACATTATGATTCCTAGTTTTAAATTTATCAGCGTAGCTCATGAAAATTAAGCTGTGAAAGAAAATAGGAAAACATTTAAGTACTTACTGATTGGTAGATTTGCCTACTACCAGTTTAATTTAGCTGTGCTATCAACCTCATAGGAAGAAAAAAAAAAAAGAGATTTTCAGATATATGCATATGACCTGATTTATCCTTTTATGCTAGTGTTTGAAACGTGCCTGTATTTGGGAAGCTTTCTGCCTCTTTCAGTATTTCCTGCGTTTCTCTGTAAAGTAGACTGGTGGACCTGAAAGTATTAGTTTTATGGCTGGACTTGATCTTACAAGCCTTTTCCAACCTAAATGATTCTATGATTTTAAGAATCTTCCTTGGCTGATTGACAGCTCATTCCTGGAACAAAGTGTTACGATGCTTTCATTACAACCCTTTGTGACAAGTGACAAGCTAACCTATATTCTCTCTTCACTCCAGCTAGGATCTGCCTTTTTACCTCAGATTTGGAATGTCCTGGGTCCTCCTTGCATAAGGTTGTTACATATCCATGTAATAAAACCTTCTTGGTTGTAACACAGTTTTCCAAAGGAAAGGATGAAAGCTTTGGTGTTCAAGACATTTAAAAGCAAGCTAAACAAACCACCAGGAATTTTAAATGAGAACAATACCTCTGCATTTCAAATTGCAATGGTAGAGAAGGTAAGTTGCTTCTCTTTAAATTGCTTGCCTTTCACAATGCTTTGAAATCACAGAGTTTCACGAGAAGGGGATTACACAGGTTTGTATTTCGCAAGGGTTGTTCCTCCTCTCTGGGCAGCAAGAGAATTAAGACTTTATTTCAGCCATAGAGTGCAGAGTATTCCTCCTCTCTCAGTCAAATCTTGGAAGACCCACTGTCGAAGGAGAACCTAAAGAGCAGCTGGCAATGAATGGAAGCTTACTGGGTATGGATTACAGTGTCTCATTTTTCCTTTCTACCTAACCTTAGTCAAATTGAACAAATTATCTGCTCCTTTTTAGGAACAGGAAGTCTCTGATGTCTGATTTAAATTTCCCTTTAACTAAAGGGCAGACTGTAAGATGACACAACTTCATTACTCAGACAAGGCTGTCTCCTTCAGATTCAGGACTAACTATTCATTCTCTCACATTTCTATTTACATTGGTAGGTGAGAAATGCCTCCCACTTCACTTGGCTTAGAGGTCTTCCAAAGGAGTACCATCATTTTGCACTCACTGAAAGGCTTTGTAGTTCTTTGCAGAACAATACTGGACTGGACGTGTGCATACAGAATAATTCCCACAACATCAAGAGGACTAGTTTGGGACTTACGCTGTCCATGCCACATCTTTAACAAGGCACGCAGTGGGCACAAGAAACAAGCCAAACCAGAAGTATCCACATCTTAACACCATTCCAGCCTGTGAAGAAAATAAACAAAGCATGAGTATTTTCAAGTCATCACACGTTAAGTGGTTGTTTACAAGGAAAATGTAAGGTGATGGCATCAAGCAGGTACTGCATCCATGGTCTAGGTGATATTGATACTTCACAGTGGTGGGAAATCTCAACTCTTAACAGAAGTTAGGCCTATAATTAATAAACAGCAATGGCATTTCTTATTGTGATCACTCCTTATGACCTCAAACTCCTTAGAAATTCTCAAAAAAAAAAATAATCAAGAGATTTGACCAAATCCTCCACCAATTTTAATTTGTGGATCCAGGCAGATACATTTTCACTCATGAAGAGCAGCACCATAAGTATATTTAGCTTGCACTTTTGACTATCTTTTCTACTCTTTGCTTACTTTCTTTCTACCCACTGTTCCAGATCTCCGAACAGCAAACTGACATGAAAAAAAATACATTTCTCACTAAAATGTTTCAGTTGTATTCCACTTAAATACAGTACTTCCTGTTCAAACTACTGCTGCCTGAAACCCAGGGTGGGAAAGATTCACTCCTGTCCCGCAAATGGCTTTTTTTACAAACAAAGAGCTCAAAGTTTATATTTGCGTTTTTCTCATTGTTGTAATGCTTGAAGAAAAAGCTCGGTAGGATTTGAGAAGGAAGATATCTGGAAACTCTGCAAGACCCAGTATACACACATAGTTATGGAACAAAGTTGAAATATAGCACTATTTACAGAAATGCTATTTTAGGTCATTAGAATCTTATACAGATAAGTTAATGGAGAGTAAGGCCTGGGCTTGCTACATGGAAGACTTGAGACAACCTCACCATCTCTTGCACGTACACACACGCACACTTCCCATCAGAATCATTTAAATTCTCTAATACATTAGCAACAGAAAATACTTTATTTTTGTAATGACTCGTGTGCAGCACACAACTAAAACGGGCTGAAAGGCGTCAACGGCATTTCCAGTGGCTAGCCACATTCTGCTCTCTTGCCAGTTATGGACGCTGCCATATCCCTTTCCCAAAACCTTTACTTCTCAATACGTTGTATGCCACATGTAACACGCATGCACGTATCTCCCGATGTTCAGGTGTGATGTTGCCGAAGGCAGGGAGGTCTATACCCATGGCACCGAACTACAGCAGCTGTCTCACCAGCGTAACACAGGCTCGGCTGTGCCTCGCTGTTGTGGCACGGAGAGCAGCAGCCTGCAACGCTGAAGCATCAGGGTATTTTAAACAAAAATAAAGTTGAGCTACAGAACATGGAACCAAACAAAACACCTACTAGCGTTTGAAACACATTGTGAGAAGACAAAATTCTTTTTATACCCTTTGTAAGACAAACATGGTTGATCACAACAGAAGGAGCTTCCACCACTCACTACAGTAAAGCTTTAAAGCTGAGAAAAGCCATCACATTGCTTCGCCAGGACATCCACCTGTAGCACCCACCGTCTTCTCCCAGTGTTGATCTCTGTTTAAAGTTGTCCACCTCACACCTCAGTAACGCTTAGCAGCAACTTGCCCTTGGATTGCCAAGTCACAAGTACTTCCAAAAGTGTTTTTCACTTTTGAATGTTAAATCCTCTGCGCTGTCACTGGACTGACAGATCAGTGGCAAATCTTGTACCGAAACCAAGAGCAAGCTAGACTGTGCTAAAACATTTACAGACACTTAACCACCCACACAGACGGTAAGCAAACACATTCCAGTCCCAGAATCAGCTCTCAGTTATTTGCGAGCCCTCATGCCTACTTTTGCATGAGAATCCCAGAAGTGTATGGGCAGTTTTGATCTATGAGTATTTAAGGAAAAGGATGTGCAGGAATAAGGGGAATCTTAACTTTATTGTTAGCTAAAGAGCTGAACTGTAATAACACAGTGGCAAAACATAACGAGATTTATCCTCATGTTTGGCTTTTCTTTGGCTGTGACCCTGCAAATGCTAGCAGTTTAATCACATCAGCGTTTCCACTGAGAGCCCTTCCATTGCCTGTGCAAATAAAGGCTAAAAAAGGGCCATAGTATTCTAGATGCATTTTATGCTATTTTTGCTTCAAATATTTTATGTTCCACTTTTGGCTTTTCTACCTGAAAGTAACTCGACACCCTTTGAAAGCACAGAACAATCCGAGTACGTGTCCAGCAGAAGTTTAAATGCTATTATGGTGTTATAAACATTGACAACTCAATCAATGGCTATGAATTTGGACAGCTCATGGGTTAAGCTCAACATCAAAAAACCTCAAGCTAAACTTTTTGCCTGCAATTATGCATTTTACTCAAGTATTATTCTGTCCACAAACTGCACCATAACAGTAAAATTATTCATCTCATTTGAACCCTGTCAGACACTCGCTTGACTACTGACAAGCCTTTTTCCACACAATCTGCTTCAAGATTCTACTCCACTTCGGAACTCATCTGGAAGGTTTCTTCCCTGCTCATCTCTAGTTTCCTCCTGGAGTTGTATGACTGCTATGCTGCATGACAGTGAACCAGCTTGTCTTGCACGCACAGCTCTGCCTCTGAGCTCTGCCTCCTCTCTGGCAAGGTTACACCATCTGCTCACAGGACCGGAGCTCCTCAGCAGAAGATTCACTGGAAACCACCTAAGATGTTCTGGACACATCCAAAGACAGCATTTTTAGGATACTGTCCAACTGGTGGGATACAGGGCTGATGATCAGAAGCTATAGTAAGAACACCTATATATTGCAACAAAGCCTTCCTCAGGCTTCACAGCTGTTGCTGTCCTCCATTCCAGTTGTTTAGCTATTCATGACAGCAGTGAAGACAGTACTGCAACACATCTTCAGCCAAACACAGCATCTCCATACCCAGTCTCAACGAATAACACCCTTCTGCTATCACTTATCTCCCCCAGATAAGAAAAGCAGAGCTAATATACAGGAACCACCATTTTTTTCTTCTTTTTTTTAGAAGGTCACAGGGAGGAGGAGAAAAATAAATTGTTTTCTAAACAAATTGAAAATTTGACCAGCTCTGTCATCACACAGGCCCCATGATACTCAACAAAGTAATTTTCATTCTGTCTACTAATGTAAACATTAATGACTAGCACATCCAAAGCCAACTACCAGAAACCATTCATCACATGGCATCCCCAAAACACTTGAGACTAATGCAAGTCCTCCTGCTGAAGACATTGCAGCTTAAACTGCTGCCATTAGTAGACCTTCTTCCAAGCACTGACAAGGCTGCCACAGTAAAATAGTTTATTTTAAAGGAGTGGTAACATTTGTTAAAACGAAAGAAAGGGAACAAGAAAAATCCTAGCTCCAGTTATTTCAGCTGAGTAGCAAACCATTTACATCCCAATACCTTTAACCACTTCTAAACTGCTTTTTAAGGGTGAGTACTTTTTTTTTTTTAAACATAGTGCAAGGAAAAAAAAAAAGCACAATAGTAGCAGCCAGTAAGAACAACTAAGATGATATGCTTCACAGTATTATTTTAGAAAACCCAGGTTAAGGTTTTTTTGTTTGGTTTTTGTTTAGTTGTTTTTTTGAAATCAAGGACATGCTCTACACAAGCATATCAAACAGGGAATAGGTTCCTTTAAAAAAATAATCTTAAATTGCAATATGGAATACATTTCAAACTCCTTTCTCCATTTTACTCTTCTTTCTTAGTAGGCAAGTAAGATGTGTTCACAGTTTTACTCCTCCACCAATAGGTGGTGCCACTATTTTCAACAAAACTTCCAAGGAGAACAAGGTGGCCAGAAGTGCCCAGAGTGGGAAGTCAGGTATTCACAGTGGTTTGGTATTCTTGTCACAGCATGGTTAGCCAAAAACTGGGGACGGTTATTGATTCAGACAAACTAAACAAAGGTCTCAATCATCTTAGATCATTCAAGAAAAGTGAGACAAAATTTAAATTCACATTTTGAATAATAAAAGCTTTTTATTACTTAATTTCCTTATATATCCATGCATCCTAACTCTGATAAAAAATGGACAGTATAAGATCACGTGAACACTGCTGGTCTCGTATTTACAGTGCAACAAAAGTTACTACTGGAAGTGTGCCTGGATCCTGATAGTAGCTGCTTGCACAAGGCATGGATAAGGACCCAATAAGCTGCACAACTATGGTTTCATACTCATTCAAATTCCAGCTTTACACACCAGGGATCCAAGTCCAACCTGCAGTCAGATCACTCTGGTCCCCACTAGTCAAATGTGGATGATAGCACGGCACTGCCTTTGGCAGCACTTGGGAAAAGAGACAGGAAGATGATGGCTACAGGATTACTGGGAGTGATTCACTTATAACATCACCACAAGAAATGTTCACTGCCATCACTGAGATACTATTGATCTAGACACCTATGACACTGAAGGATCCAACTGACAACAGAGATATGTCTGGAGCTGCCTTGGCCCTGCTGCCCCATCTGCATTGCCCCAATAACCAACACAGAAAGCAGTGCATCACCAGCAGGCAGTTAACTCCACCTTAAGGTGTCCACTGAGATGCACTAGGTGGACATGTCTGCCAGTACCTCTCCTCCATCAGTTCTAGACCAGTGGCTTGGTCTGAGCACACCACTTTAGAAGGGTTAGAGCTGGCATAGGGGTCACTGCTCCCATCCCACATTAGACAAGTCACTTGGAAGCATGTTTGTTATTCAGTTGATGATGGCAGTCGTCTTCAAAGCCTGCCTCAGCCCACTGCTCTGAGGTCCTACTGCTAGGGTCTCAGTATCAGTCATTTTCCCACCAATGACAGGGTCCTGGTAATTTGGGCAAACAATCCCTCTCCATTTATCTTGAAGTCCCAATGCCTCACCTGATGGCATGGTGTATGGACTAATATATTATTCTCCATGAGAAGCTCAGGCATTAACACTGGGAGACATCACAGCAATTCTCCTACTTTACTCTGAAAACTCCCAGATTCCTGGGAAAGACTGCCTTTCATTTGCTTTGTAGCAATAGGGCTGATTCAGAAACAGCTTTAAAGGTCTAGGAAATATTTTCAAGAGAAAGTTAAACACACTCTACTCCAATTTCAAAATTGTTGCATTTTTAGTGATGTTACAGCTTAGACATCTTTGCTGCAGATGAATGGGGGTCTTTTTAATGCTTTTCATGAGTAAATTTGAAGTCTAACTTCAGTAGGAAGAGGAATAGATCCCATGCATGAAAAAAACATCACCAATTATAAACAATACCACTGTGCAAAGTCCCCTGCAAATACCTGATGCATTTATACAGTTTGCAGACCATTACCCAGACCCATTTTCCTTTACTGTGCTGTGCACCCTCTGCATGTTCTGGGTCCTCTTAAGACTGCATGATTCAGTGCCAGCACTGGGGAATTTTCTTGTTTCAAAAGACCTGGAAGTTTAATCTTGAAAGGGCAAAAATATTAAAGCCTTATCAACCAAGCAGTTGAATAGATCTTAAGACATAGGACTTGCTGCATACTAACACTGTAAGCGTGTGCCGTGCAACAACTGGAAGATATTGTGTCATATAGCAATCTATTTATCATAAATTATTCTGAAGGCACCAACTAGCAATGGCCTTCTCCCACTTTAAACGATAGAACAGCATTTGTTAGATTCAGTCAAAACCTCCTACTATTTCTACTAACTTATACAGAATGATTAGTATCTCCACTTTGTGCTGTTATATTGTACAAAATACACAAATTCTGTTATAATTACTGTATTATACAAGATCCTTAAAGTGCTATAAATATCAGACTTACCTGAAAGACCAAATATATTAAAATCCAAGCGCAGTGAGATGACAGCGTTTGCTCACGGTCACACAAATCAATTGCAGAGCTGGGCAGATTGCCCAAGTCCCTCAATTAAATCATACTACACAGACACTGAGCCTACTGAAGCCCGTGTATGAAATACAATCAATATCCAAGAATGCAGTCTCAAGGATTTTCCTGTGCACATTGGAACATAATCTAGCCTCAATGTGAGTCGGTGCTTAAGAACTTTTTTCCCCCCATTATAATTGCAGCCAGCTCCAGGCTGGACAGATTTACTAGATTCAGGGCTGACAGGTGTGATCAACAGATTTACCAGCTCCCTCTTCAACAAGCATCTTGGCTGGAAATGTGCCTAAAGAATAACTCCTTTGGGTTAGTGGCAAAGTGTTAAAAAATGAGGTAAAAGAATTTGATTTCCTCTCCTGCTTACACCACTGGGAGTCAGGAGTACCTCAAATGAAAACAGCGGAGTTCCACCACTGAAAGGTCGGCTGGCTATTTCCATGTCTGAAATAAAGATGTGCAATGTTTTCCATAATGTAAGAGTTTTCATTCTAAAATGACTCAGATGAAAACAATGATCTCACTGGCTGGCTGGATTTAACACAATGACATACTGGTCCAGTCTCAAACCGATTTCCTCCTTCTCCCAGGCTCCACTCATACAGCCGTATCCCCTTGAGAGCAGTAAAAGGAGGAAAGAAAAAAATCAGATACCTCACTCAGATATTTTACCCCTTTTCCTTAATTTTGCCAGTCATACTTAAAACCATATGGAAGTCTTGAGTAAGAAATCTATCCACTGTCTAGCTTCTCTAACGTGAGTTATCAAGTTTATTAGTAATTTTAATGTAATACCTGGATATAAACAAAGGGAAGGATGACAGGAGTAGAACTTTGAGCAGAAAGAAAAATGCCAACACACTATCACAAAGGCCTATATTTGGCATTCCTAGTAAAGCCCTAGATATTTTGAGATACAGGTCTCAGGCAAGAAGCTTTTCATTACAGAAGTTGCTAGTTACGATGGTTAAAAGAAAGCATGAAAATAAAAACTAAGTACAGAAAACCCAGGAAAATATAATGGCAACTCAAAGCAGACAAATCGCTCGAAGTTCTTTCACGATGAGAAAACTTGCAATACAAAGCTATAAAACAAAAAATTAGTATCTTCAAGGGAGGAAGAAAAACCAACACAACTTCACATACACTGCCATGACTTTGGAGAAACTAGTTAGAACTATAACACCATAGGAGCACAGTGAAATCCTCAGATCTTCTACTCTCTTTCATTTTCTTGTTAGGAACTATTTTTCCATAATGGAAGAACACAGCAAGTTAGCCACCTATTTTTATTCTATTAATGTAATGTACAGAAATTAATATTTGATACACAAATGACTATATCATTGGCCAAATGTGTCCCAAAGGGTGTAAATAAGCTCTGTTTTGTGTTAACTAAAAAACATTCTACATAGGCAGCCTTGCCTGAGAAAAAAATCACTACAGCTCATTACTTAATTAGTATACAACACTACCAATTAAGCAAGGAGCCTGTCCATGTTACTCTCCGTTATTACTCTGATAACAGAGAATTAAGAAAATTAATCAGATGGTGTTTTAATTTGATTTTATGGTTCACTGGCAGTGTAAACTCTGATGCAATTTCATGCAGCCTGTCGTTCCTTTTCCATTATTGGTTACATTAAGCTCAACAAAAAAATGTAAATGAATGTTTCTTCAAAGTCATTTGCAGAAGACTGTTGGTTAAAAATCAGTAGTAAAATCATGCTCCAAGTAAATGGATGTAAGTGGACTCCTGAAATTTTATTAGAGAGCACAGATCTCATTAACCAAAGAACCCTCTCCTTCAAGAGGATAAAATACCTCAGTAAATCTTTAGGTAAATGGCACCAGGCGCTGATTATCATCCCTGGTTAAAAAAAAAAATCTAAAAATATCATTCTGCATTAGTCTGAGCTCCCCTAGCACAAATTAAAGTTACTGAATAAAAGTCACTCATTCCTTTACACACATTCTTGCAGACCATGAACATCTTGAAAAAACCTGATGCCGAGGACACTGTTGATGGCATCCCAGATTTATTCTTCCTCACCCGAGCCAGGCTTGATACTACTCTGCATCAAAAGATTGAGTTTTCTGAGATGTCTCTTGTGTAACAACATATCATCTTTTATTGCGGTTTAAGATGAACTCGCACTTGAGGAGGCAGGAGAGTAGACTATGGGTAGGTACCTGCTGATGGGTGGTGACCTACCATGGTGCTGTAACTGCACTGAGCCCAAGCAAAATCTGTATGAAAGTGTGCTTCCCAGAATGAAAGCAAAGTCACTCCTACAGACATTTTTTTAGAATCTTTGCAGTTTTTCTTTACTTCTCCCTCAAATGAAACCAACACAGGCATGAATAGAAAGAACAAAGTGAATCCGAAACACTAACTTTGATAAACCTGACAATAAAACAGTTTGTCTTGTTCACTGTTTCATGCGCTTTAGTATAAAATTCTGTTCTGCATATAAAAAGAAATCTATACTTTACACTATGTTTCTCCTTTTGCAGTCATGTTCAGCATGTAACCACTTCTGGTTTGGTGCCTATAACCTTTTCTGTGTATAACCACTCTTGTATAGTAGCTGCCTTTATTTAATAACTGTGCTTTTATCATGAAAGCTGAAGGGGAAAAAAATTAAATTTTACAGAACCCACCTTTGAATTTAAAACTCCAAGGAAGTAATTATGTTTAGCAGAAGCCGTTCCTTGCCAGTGAAGATATAAGATATTTGTACAACCTGCCAAGTCACTCCTACAAAAAGTGCCAGAACCTTCAAATTTCATGACTTTGTGTGTTGAAATTTTCCAACTGTGCTACTGCAACAGCACTGGCTTCCTCACATAAAACACATTTGTTTCAAGATACTCCCTCCTCCCTCATATTAGCAAAGTAGCATCCCTGAGTAAAAAGGTGCTCTACCAAGAGCAGAAAGACCATTTTAAGGAACCCTGGTCTTATTCCACCTCTGCCATGGTTTCATGGTATGAATTTGTGCATGTGTCCTAACCTCAGAGAAAATACAGAAAATACAGTCAATCTCACTGGAGTGTTTTGAAAGCAATTTTTTTCAACAACCGTTTAAGTAGTATAATAAAAAATAGCTTTTTTATATTAGCATCAAATCACACTTTCCCTCATCTCACATGATTGTTTTACAGACTTAAAAAAAAAAATCTTTGAAGACTGCATTTATTCCTTTTCTATTTGTTTTCTCACTGAATGTATCTTTGTGCTAAACATTTTTGTGCTTTTATAGACCACCTTGAGAGAGCAGATTAAAAAAGAAAACAAACTACATTAACTAAGCTACATTATTAAATATTTCCGGTAAGTATATTGGGTATCTATCCACTCATCTGAGTCATCCAAACAATTTTGTCTTCTGATTGAAGCTGCTGACCAAATCTCAAGCTCTACAGCACACAAAAATCTGGAACAGCCAGTGGCAAAGCTCTAATCGATATTAGTTGAAATTAGATTCTGCATGTTGTCCCCACATCTGGCAAATAAGTTGGCTTTAGCAAGACTGCTGCTCTCCAGAGCCCTGATGTAGCAACCTATATGGGGCACACAGACACCTACGCTTGCAGGCAGCTTGTCAGAAAGTACTGCGACTATACACATGGTTTACTGCTTGCAGTGAGCTACAGTACTGAAACCCACAAATGGAAAGCACTGTGGGTTTTAATATTTTGGTTTTAAGTTATTTCCTGATATGATTTAAGATTATCAGGATAACACTATTCCCCGTGTCTTACATTTTGTAGATTCCTTAATAGCTCAAGAATTCCAGAAAATGGCTGATAACCATATAGCAAGAATTAGATCTAGTAACTGCAAGGATCGGAGAAGTAGATCTTTTCCAGTTTTTCAAACTGGACCATAGGCTTATAAATCAACGAGCAGGTTGAATTCTCACTGAAGTCAATAGCAGCTGAATGTACATCACTTCCATAGAGGAGGCTCTGCATTCTGCAAAATTATGTCCTATAAACTCAATTTTATAGATCTTAATCTGTTATAGCAATAGTTGACTTGCATCAGATAACAGTCATTACTTCCCCACACTATATTTCTCCAGGAAGAATAGTTCACTAGCTCAGTCACTACATATTCACCTGGGATTTTATCTTCACTCATGGTTATGTTCTTAAAAACATATATGGAATACAGTTAGCTCCAAGTTTTCTTTACTATCATACTGTCTCTCTTGAAGGCCCTAAAGACTTGGGATTAATTTAGCATGACTGTAGTCCAACTCAGATCAATGGATTCTTTCCACAAATGGGTACTTTTTCTATAAAACCTTGGTTCTTTCCTTCATTTTCATTCCCAGAGCAATTTATTTCATTGCTTGAGCACATGCAACCTCTTCATACAGCCACCGTATCTTTGCACCTTGTATTATCATGTATGAAGTACATTTGCAATGATTCTCATCACACTCTCTTGCCAAACACTGGAGATGCACTCTTCCTTTCACCCTTTACTGAAAACTTCGTAACAACAGCACAATATAGTAGCAATTTATACAAATTCTCTTTTCCACATCACATTGCAAATCACAGCTACAGATGCCTTCTTTCAACATATAAGTAAATGAACCGCAGCCAAAAGTTAGCTTCCCAGCCCACAGAGATGCCTGCCAAGCCTCATGGGTATGTGGTGCAGTATTCGATGTCTGTAGGGGACACTTAATGCCATGGCAGATCATCTGCACCGCTCAGTCTTGATCACCTTGTGCAACCTCTATTTTTACACAGACGGCTGATTTCTCAGCATACAACATTCAAAACCCAAGAGCTAGAGACATACCTAACAGTTGAAGACAGGTAGTCCCACAGGAAACGTTCTCTCTCTTAACCATGAAACAGCGACAAAACGGTAAGACAACCACAAGTACTAGTTCAAAGCGAAGAGGCTCTCCTGGATGCCCAGTCTCAGGGCAGGCAGCACAGCTGCCTCCTGCTTCCATGCCCCTTCCTAGCAAGGTGGACCAGGTAATCTTTCCATCTGCAGCGTACCAGGTAGCACCATTTTTAAAAGACTCAAATTGCCAGCTGTTTTGTTGGGAAGAACACTGTAGAAGTACAATACCATTTGGTGTACTAACTTTACTTTAGAATCATAGAATGATTTAGGTCCTTAAAGATCATCTAGTTCCAGCTCCCCCACCATGGACAGGGAGGGCACCTTCCACTAGATCAGGTTGCTCAAGACCTCATCCAACTGGTCTTCAACACCTCCAGGTATGGGGCAGTCACAACTTCTCTGGACAACCTGTTCCAGTGCCTCACCACCTTCACTATAAAAAATTTCTTCCTTAGATCTAATCTAAATCTACCCTCTTTCAGTTTAAATCCATTGCCCCTTGTCCTATCACTACACACACTTGTAAAAAGCCCCTCTCCAGCTTTCCTGTAGGCCCCCTTTAAGTACTGGAAGGCTGCTATAAGATCACCCCAGAGCCTTCTCTTCTCCAGGCTGAACAGCCCCAACTCTCTCAGCCTGTCTTCAGAGGAGAGGTGCTGCAGCCCTTGGATCATCTTTGTGGCCCCCCTCTGGACTTGCTCCAGCAGCTCCATGTACTTCTAGTTTTGAGGACTCCAGAGCTGAATGCAGTACTGCAGGTGGGGTCTCACGACAGCAGAGTAGAGGGGCAGAATCACCTCCCTGGACCTGCTGGCCACACTTCTTTGGATGCAGCCCAGGATATGGTTGGCAATATTTTATGATACTGATTTATGCCTTCGCTTTAATTAAAAGGTAGCAGGAAAACATTTGGTTTTGATTCAGATACTCAGACCCACCGAGACCCATTTCAGCCGACTCCTCCATGCAGGTCCAGCAGGCCCTGTCTGCGTCTCCACAATGAATTACTTCCGCGGACGCGCAGAACGAAAGCCTCCCCGAATCCTCCCCCCTAATCCCTGACATCTGCTCTGCGCCCGGGCCGGGCCCGGCGGGAGCCGCCAGCGCCGGCTGCCAGCGCGGCCGCAGATGGGCAAACACCCCAGCGCCGGGTCAGGCTGCTCTGCGATCCCAGCTGGGAACTCCGGACGTGGAGTGCGGTTCTCATTTAAAGCATTCGTAACGTCGAGGAAACACCTGCTAAGGAACTATCCAAAATAAATTTACCACGAGTCTTTTAAGAAAGAGAAAAAACGTGATTGACAGCAGCAGTACAAGATCCGACAGCAGCAGAATTCAAAGCTCCATTACAAACCCTGACCAATTAAATACATAAACAGCACCATTTTTCATTTCAGGGTAACAGTTACCATTTAATTTCTCATCTTCCACTTAAAATAGATGCTCTTCACACTGGAAGACTGAAGTTTGACCTATTTTGACCTGGTTTATTTTCTTTTGTGTGCAAAAATCCTACAACGCCATGTTGTCTGTAGTTTTAAAAGAAACACTCCCGTATGGCTACTCTTTAAGGTCAGCAGTATACCATCACGAACAGTTTAAAATAGTTTCCGCCTGGCTAGTGAAAAAGGTGGCTGATGACATTCTGCTTAAAGCCTGTAAGTACAGCAATTAAAATCAGTAATTTTAGAATTAATGTTAAAAAAGTGAAAGTATTTAGGTTTTCCAAAGCTGTATCAGTGACACTGGAAGCAAACCTCAAAGCCTTTCAAGTCTTTGAGTATCAGAGACAACTGATTTTTAAAAAGCTTGCCAGCAATCTTTTCATTTAAACCATTGCTTTCCCCCTTTAGGGACTCTGGAGGTTTACCTGGGCCATTGGTGGGGACCTCCCCCTCCTCCCTGTGTACACGTCTGACCAGCAATTACACTGCAGGCCGCTTGCTAATGATTGTGGTATTTTTCAAGAACACTTAAGCAACTTTGGAGCATGGGTCACACTGATGTTCAAGTAGAACTAGATAAAATATTTGCAATATTTTGCATTTCCCAGTTTTTTTTCTATGCCGGGCTCTCCAGCAAGAACTATGCTGCTCAAGAATTTGAGCACTACACCATGCCTGTGAAGTAAGAAACTTTATTTTTCATACTATAGGTATGGAAAACCAGCATTCGTGGCAATTAAGGCAGCTTCCCCAACATCACACAGGAGTTTTGGGCCAAGGGCAGGTGAAGCCAGCTCCACCAGAAATTTCCTTGTAAGGCAGAATGCTAGGGGCAAAAAGTGCCTTCAAAGGGACTTCCACCACCCTGTTGCTGTGCCTACATCAGAGAAAAACAAGTAAAACTCTAGGCATGGTACAAACAATCTCTTTGTCCGAGTCAAACAGACTTCCTCACCAGATAACTTCTTTTTATTCAGATTTCCAAATTCTGCTTGGTCCACCTTGATTGAGCCCTTGATTAGAGCTTCAGAAAATAAGGTACCACAGGGTAAATGGGAAAGGTCCTTGAACAGGAGAGTAACCAGTTCAATAACACAAAACCAACAGCAGGAGTACAAATGCAGTGTTCTTAAGGGAGAGAGATCATTAGGAGAGTCCTACAGACATCTGTGCTACAATTTGTGCCTACCAAGATATCCACAGATGGTCTAGGAAAGGAGTGAATAGCAAGGCAACAGTTTGAGAGGATATCATCTCCCTCAGAGAGCACATAAAATAATAAAAACCAACCAGAAAGAATGGCAAAAGGACTTTTTGTTCAATAACATAAAATTTAGTATATTTAAGTGAAAAGTGAGAGACATGGGGGAAGTGATAGTAGCAATAGTCAGGTGAAGGCCTAGGGATGGGATCCTGTTACCCAGCAGTCCAAAAAAGCAAACTAAGTGTTGGGATTTATTACGAATGGGATAGAAGAAATTTGAATATTTTGCTGCTATTAAAAAAAAAAAACCAAAAAACAATCAACCCTGTGCTTCATCTACATGCTCTCTTCATTCCAAAAAGGACACTGGAGAATTAGAAAAGGTTGAGAGGAAAGGCAACAAAAATAATCAGAGTATGGCATGGCTTCAATATGAGTGATGACTAATGTGGTGACTTTTGTTTATAGGAACATGGAGAAGAGAGACAATACAAAGGCCTGTAAAGACAAGAACGGCAGAAAGCAGGTAAACGGAATAATCACTCCTTTCTTCCTCCAGTACAAGGACTGGGGTCACCAGATCAGACAGCCAGTGGCAAGTTCAAAACTAGTTAGAGGTAATATGCTTTCATATATACAGCACAGAATTCCTGCAGGTTGTTGTGGACCAGAGAGCCACCACATTACTTCAAAAGCTTAACTTGAACTTAAAATTACGCTGCTTCCTGGATGAAAAACCCATTGAGTTTTAATAAATGCAAAGGACTGTTTCAAGGTGTTGAATCCCTGGGAGACTACACCACAGAAGTACCATTATATCCTTTTCTATTCTTACGCTCTTCCTAATCGTCTGTCCCTGTGCCTTGCTACAGCCAAGACAGTAAGTTAGATACCTATATTGGGATCAAATACGCATTATTTAGATGGTATCAGCTGGAGGCTGCAGATAAAGGAGAAACTGAGAGTGCCAGGGAGAAAGCATTTTTTTTTCCTCTATTATGAAATGCAATCAATTGGGCAAGACTGAGAGGATACATAACAGTGAGGGGGGCCCAATCCCCTTGACACTGCACTGACCTCTACCCATCTTCTAACTCTTACAACTCCCAGATCCCCTCTGCTTCCTCTACCTACTAGAACCCACTCCTCCATTGCTCTCATATTAAATTTTGTAGTCTCATAATTTTGTGTTCATCCTTCAGGTGGTGTCACTCAGTGAAGCCCAGCCTGCTGGAAAGCTGGACTTGAGAATATGAACAGAGTTGATAGTTCTCTGGGACAGTCACCAGCTGTTATCAGGGATGCTGGTTTCCACAGACAGACGCTGCTAAAAAGCATTTCATCTGTTTCTTCTAACCTACTGAGCATGCATAAGGTCTTCATCATGAGTATCTAACAGACATTCTAATGAATAATCCCGTTGCCTCAAAATGGTGACCATGTCACACAATTATATACGACTACTTTCTCTGTCACTCTCAGATGGGGAAAACTAAGGACCTATGCACATAAGACCTGGGATTTGACTAACTTCTCTCACAGCATGGCAAGGTAGCCATCGGTCTCAGTGATACTTAAATCCATTACAGGAGTTCTCCAAAGCTTTTAGTTTTTCTTAACAGATAAGTAAAGTAAACTAAACTGATGATAAAGCATTGTGCATTTTGATCAAGAAGTGAAAGGAAGAAAGTTAACTCCATGCAGACATGCGTTATGTAGAGGTCCTTAAAGAACATTTTAGCAGAGAAAAACCAACACCAGAGTGCCAGGCTCTAGGGTTTGGCTCTTTCAAAAGTGACAAGCTTTCAGCTCACAAAACAAACATGTTGTGGCCAAACTTGTGCCTTCCTACTGAACTTGTACCACAAAGTGAGGCTTCACAATATCCTCCCAGGGAACTATTCCCTTTTCCCAAGCATAGAAGTGAGCACAGCTGCAGACATAAAGCTGGGGTATGATTCAATGATTCAAGAGAGTATCATTGTGTCACCTTCTCCTTACAAACACACTTTCCAGAATATCTAGGGCCAGCCTGTTATGAAAAGGAGTGACTCGGAGCACTTTGAGAGCCCAAATCAAAACCTGAAGTCCCTTCCTCTCTTCCCTCAGAGACAGCCACATACACACAGAGGAAGAGGAGGATGCTGAGAATCTGGGCTGAGCAGGAAAACGTTTACAAAACAAATTTCACAACCATGCATAATTCAGTAATCCATATTTTGGCTTACTCAAGTTTATAAGAACTGAAATAGCATTTTAAGTGCTTAGTTTTGCTCTCCTTTAAGTTTAGTTAAGCTTGCCTTAGGCTCACAAGTCTATTGAATTTGAAACTTATTTTTGAGGTAACTGACTTGGAGAGTTTTCCTACCTGTTCTGCCCTTAAAGTACACCCCAAGTTCATTCACTCTTTTATCCTATTTTACTACAGGCTTGACAGGAACATGGAAATCATATGAGAGGAAAAGTGTGGGTTTTTTTGTGGGTTTTTTGTTGTTTTCTTTTTTTGTTTGTTTGTTTGTTTTTTTTTTGTTTTTAACTAGCTGATAAACATTAGCCACACCAAACAGTTTAAATCTCACTTGTAGACTCAAAGGTTTTCCTGCGAGGCTCAAGATTAGGTGAGGCAGTAGTCTTTACTTATATGTTGTGCTCTCCTGTTTCTCCCTCAGCTCTGAAACTGGGGTTTCCTGACAGGGCTCCTGGCTCCCACAATTTGCCCATTTGCTACAGGCAGCAGAAGCATTACCAGAGACCTCATTATAGCTGTCAAAAGCTGGAGCTATTCTGCAACTGACAGGAAAAATGAGGGCTTGCAACACCAACAAATGCATCCAACAGCTCTTGAATCTCCAAACGGGCCAGGAATTCACCAGGAAAAAAAATAATCCTTCCCCTTCCAAAAAAACGCCTTAAATCAGCAAGGAAGTATTGTTGCAGCAGAAAAGATTGCTAAACTCAGTATAGCAACAAGGTAACACCATGCTAATGAGGACATTCTGCTTTTGCACAGGCAAAAAAGAATTATAAGCCAGCAGGAAAAAAGAGAAGATACAAATACAGCTCTGAAGTCAAATATTTCAAAGAAGGAAGAATATAAAACTTTTTTGTGTGCTTTTATTACACTTTAGATCATTAATGAAACAATCCAAGAGAAAAAAAATATAAAGGCAGTGCAGTGTGGAACGGAGGATATAGCTATATCTACAGCTAGAGGAAGATTTAGAGCACCAATTCTCTGTTAATGGCTCAGATTCATTCAGATGGGATACAGTCCTAAAGCTCTAGGGATTCACACATCCATGCCTCAATTCAAGGCACTAATAACCAATCAGTAGTTTAGATAAGACTCTATAAATATTTAAAAATTTTTAATCTTTCGAGTGCCAAGAATAACATTTCCCATCATGTCCCTGCCTTTCTCACAGCAACAACGATGAGATTTCTCATCTGGCATTGCTGGCACCAGCACCACGTCAGGTGGTTTTAGTAGCGGCAGTCAATTAACTTAAAAAGTTACATCTAATTGATCCATTTCCTGCTCTGATAAACAATTGTAAACAAATACTTTTCTTCAAAGGAGGAGCTTTGTCCACAAATGAAAAAAGGAAAGGGGCCGTCTGAATCATGCTAGCTATGGTTGTGTCAGGGGTTTTATTATAAACACTATTTTTAGGGCTCTAAATAAGTGATGTGACATTAAATATAACGAGCCAAATTCTTCCCCAGTTTAACATGACAGTGGTGCTTCCTCACACAACCACCTTTGCTTTTTCTTTTTTTAACCTCTTCTGTGTTACCGACAGCAGCATGTGTGTATATTTACATTGTTTTGATCTTCCTAACCCATATTTAGCCTTTCTACTTTCTGTTCATTTTTGGCAGAGGAAGCTCACCACCCCCCTTTGCTTACGCTTCAGTCAGGTTCCGTGTCCGATTCCTGCGTCTCAGCAGAGCAACAAAAGCCAAAGCACTTCTGTTTCTGTTCGCAATTCCCTCTCCAGACAGACACCTGCCCCCAGCATTTTGATAAGCATGCATTTTGTGGTCCTCTTCCAAACCTTTCAAAACGTAGCCAGGCAAAAATTTCAGTGTAAACTTGAAGCTTCTACGCTGAGTTGAAAAAGGCCACAACTCACAGAGTTACTTGCAGTATGTCAACTCCTCCGCAACCTTTACCGAAAAGCCATGCTACTAGCTGTACTTCACCCTGCCCATTCCCCTCCATCTGTAATTTTGTTTCCTTATTCACAGAATGGAACTTGTGACACAGTGGTCATGAAGACATTCGCTTGCTTCTAAAGGATTTCCAATCCAACAATAAAGCCTGCTACAGAAATGCTTAATTATTTTTGCTACTACTATATTCTCCTCTGGCACAGAGCCACAAGTTCCTAAATGGAGGGGATTAAAAATGCCACTGTCATTTCATTAGCAAAAGTATTTGTTAAAAGTAGTTCTGAAAGGGCGGTCTGTTTTATTTTTGATTTTGATACGGTCACATATCTTAGTTCAGGAGTTCAAACCTACTTTTATCAAAACACACAATTCACACACCACTTGACAAAGAGATCAAGTGATTGATTTCTACACACTGTCAGCTGCTACGTCTGTTTTGACAGATTCAGGGTGTTTCCACATCCAATTGCTCTAACATGGTTACAGTCTAAAATAGCTATTATCATGCCAATAAACTTTCTGAAACTGATCCTAGCGCCATATATTGATCATGCATTTTCAGGAGTTGAGTGCCTTCTGTTCATTTTCCAGTCCAGACATCCTGTGTTTTACCTAACACAGTTTTAAAGACAGGAAATCAAGCCCAAACGCAAATTGGCAAACTAAACAACATAACCTGTGCCTGTGTGCCATTTGGCAATGAAGTTCCAGGGCATGCTCATAAAAACAACGTACCTTCTATAAGCCTGAAAAGACCATATCCAAGCTATTTTATGAAGCAGCAAAAAAGCTGCATCTTATTTACTAACCTGAGAGCTTAATAAGATAGTCCAGGACTAACGTTGTCTGAAACTGCAAGTTCTAGACATTCAATAGTCTGAAGTCTGGAGAACCAAAGCAAAATAGTTACTTACAGAAGAAGTGATTCTCTGCAAAGTGAATTCAAAACAGTAAACTAAAGATAAAGGTGTACCTATAAATATGCACACACACAGAATCAATTATGAAGCATAACTGATGATCAGAAGAGAAAGCACTGAAAATAAGCAAAAAAGAAATGAAATGTTAAAATAATTCACAGACATGAATCAATTCCAGAAAAATAATCTAGTAACATGACTCAATGCTTTTCACTCAACTGACAGTGTTAGTCAAGTGCAAATGAGAGTCTTCTGACTCACTGTCAGGTCAGAAGAAGGTAGGATAGTATCATCATGTTGTTACTACTACAATAGTTATGTTCCCTAGAGAAAAAACAGGAAAGTATAACGTAGGGGACCTCACATAATGAAAGGAACTGGCAAACAAAAGGGAAGGGAACCTGGAGCTCTCCAAGGCTAAAACAAATAAGAAATGTCCAGCAGACAGCTGCTTTAACCTCCTTCAGAGACATCACTGATCTGAATCCCTGGCAAAGCTTCTGCTGTTGAAAACATAACAGTCTTGAGTTCCACTCCACTGATAGAATCCAGATTTTCTTAACCTTTCCTTAATTGGAGCAGACTCCAGTGCTTGCTTAGATGTCAGCTTGACCCTGGTAGGCTTCCCGGTTAGGTCTTTCTACAACACAATTATTAGTGTTGCACGGAACGGCTTGAACAAGATGTAAATTAGCACACTCCAACAGTAGAAGCTGATCAACTAGACGTTCACAAGTTGAGCAAGTTTGACATACCTGAAAGAAGAAATCCCCAAAAAATGTTGCCTAGGAAAGCCAGACTACCTAGGCTTTTTCTGCCATATTCACAGTTCAGCAATCTAGAAGCAAGTTCCCTCTCTGACAGGCTTTTCTCCAGAGTGCCTTTCCAACTGATGACATATGTCACTGCTCCCCCAGGATCACCTTAATGCTTATAGCAGTCAGAGAACAGCAACTTCAAGTATGTACGGGAATTAAAATATAAACATCTTTTCATCTTTAGGGTCATAAATGGAAAAACAAGTACCAAACAGAATAGTCCTGTTCTTTTTCAAGTCTAAATTTTCAGCTTCAAATCTTCAGCTCAAGAGCATTATCTATTCCCTTCTGACTCAAGACACCATAAGAACTGTAGATCTTCATCAGATTGAATAGAAAGAGGTAGACCTCTACAAATAGCAACCCAAGTGAGAATCAGTGAATGCATCTGAATGCTGATGCAGGAGTATCACTAAGTTTGAGGGTATGTCTGGGCCACATCCTAAGTCCATACATGGACAAGAGACGAATGTGCAGGTAACACTTCTTACGTTCTAGTTTTCATGGTAAAAGAAATGCTGGTGCATGGGCTGGATTGGAGCCATAGCTTATTTCAACATGTTCCTGACCTGGGTTCCCTACAGAGCACTCCCAAGAGTCTGTTCAGACACAGTCAGTGAAATCAAAGATTAGTGGACAGTCACATAGTTACATTCTGTTCCAATTGGGGTACCTCTTGCTGTATTCGTTCTCGGATCACCACTTTGGATTTTACATAACAGATACAGCGAGACTGAAAAATTTCCTAATGTAGGATTAAAGTTAATTTGGATGCTGTTAAGGCAGAAAATATGTTCTATTTTAACTGTCATGATAAAAACTGAAATTTAAATTACTGCCTAGGATACACAGAACTATCGCAGTACGGAAAAGTAATTAATCTTAGCAAACTAGAGGGGAAAAAATAAAAGGAAACAATAAAAGAAATTAACACAGGTCATCAAATAACTTGAAGCGCTGCATAAAAGAACTAGTCTAAGAAGGATATTTATTAATTACGCCCCTTTCTCAGAAGGCAAATAAATACCATGCTTCTGGAAGAAATGAAAAAGCAGACAGATGCTGAAACAGATGTATTATGAAGAGAGCTAAAACTAATAAACTCATCTACAGCTTAACAGAACAGAAGGAAGCGAATTACAGGTATTAAAAACACAAAACCAGAAGTTCAGTATAAAAGCCAGAGAAACTGGGGGAGTTCCAGGCAAGCCTGGATGCTTCCTGGTACAAAGATCCTGTGGAGAGATATCAGTGAGGCTAAGAGCCCACAGAGCTTGAAAGGCCAACAGAGGAAGAGGGGTCAGAGAGGCAATTAAACTAATGCAAACACAAAAAGCCCCAAGACCACACAGGTTTTCAGTAGAGCTTTATAGTAGAAGATCCAGCATACAAGGTACACAATCTCTACCCACTCTATCTGACATATCTAGAAAGTGCAATGGTTCCCAAAACCTAAAGTAAGGCCAGCCTAGCAGCACAAAAATAAACAGACTGTTATTAGTCTTGCACAGGCCAATCTTGTCTCTGGGAATGAAAAAAAACCCACAACACCTCTAAAAAAACCAAAAGTCCTCCCCAGAAAAACAATAACTGTCCTTCCTCAGTCTACATTGTTTAAGTAATAAAGCTTCCTATGGAACAAGCCATTGAGGCTCAGGCCTACATAAGCACAGACATGAACGAGTAGCAAGGCACATGTAGTATGGAACTAAATATATTAACACATCTAGTCTACTTCCAGGCCGGTGCTCACTTCTAACCCTACGTGTAGCCATTCAACGCCCAGCTGCTTTACCCGACTGTACATACATGCGATAAGCGAGAACATTGCACAAATCACAGTAATGACAACACGTGGTTGCTGTCTATCAAAGGTTTCTTGATACTTAGAGTGACCTTTCCTGAAAAACTCTGTTCTTGAAGATGGGGTTTAGAAACAACAAAGATTTGCATAACCATACTAGACACTCACCACCTACGCCCCAAAATTGTCAGAGTGAACTCCACAACAGCTCAGCTACAAAGAAGAGGAAGACACAGGTATCTCTGATGTCCTCTTTTGTTAGTTACCTTAAATTACTTCCTGTTCAAAAAACCCCAAAACAAGAACAACCCACTCCCCAAAAACAACCTAGTTCCAACGTAACAGTTCAAATAAGCTTGTGCTCTATTCACATAATCTGATACCTGTGTTAAGCACCATCCCTGACTTGTATTATGAAAAATGTGGACGCATTTTAGTAACACATTAAGTTGTAAGGTTTCCAGTTCTACTATAATTTTAAGTACAAGGCTGAAAGAATCTGCAATTAAACAGCTCCAAGACAGACTAGAGTTTGTGTGGTCTGAACTAATCAAGTACGTACAGCTCCTAATCTCAGTCAGCTATATGAAATTGGTTTTCCTCTTATTATTTTGAAAAGATTTGTAGGATAAAAAAAGCCTACATTTTTCTTGGCTATGCACTACAGTAGTAGTTAAAGGATTGCTAAAAATTGCTCTTCTGATTTGGTATATATCAACACAGTCACCAAAAACCATTCTAGACACCACTCAGAACGGATTAATCAGATTCTGCTCTAAGAGCAAACAAACTCCTAAGAAAAATTATGGCTCCTGATAGCTTCCTTTGGAAAGACAGGATAACAATACCTGCCAAAAGACGACTGGCTGGCACAATTTTGATTACCTCCTAGGAATCTTGCTGACCATGAGTTTTGAAGCAGAGGTCGAACAATAGGATATAACATACATGTCTGTCTTTGTTTATTCCATCCTCAAGTATCTGAGTTGATGCAAAAAGGGAATTACCAGAGAAATACACACATCCTTCACATATGGGATTTGTTATAGAGAAGAGATGTGTCTTGGGTCTATTAATACCAGGAGACCTCACTACTTGGACATATAACACACAGGAGAAAGTGTATAACCCTAAGCCAATGTCTTGGTTTCAGCTGGGATAGAGTTAGTTTTCATCTTAGTAGCTAGAATAGCACTGAGGTTTGAATTTGTGTATGGGATTTGGTATGAGAAGAATGTGGATAACACTGATGTTTTTAGTTGTTGCTAAGAAATCAAGGACTTTTCAACTTCCCATGCTTTGCTAGTGTGCAGGTACACAAGAAGCCAGACTAACTGATCCAAATGGGCCAATGGGATATTCCATACCATGTGATGTCATGCTCAATATATAAATGAGTGTGTGCTGGGAAGTTCTCTCTCTTTGTTTCTTTTGGGATAGAGGTTATGAGATTCCTTTCCTCCGGGATCACTACCTGGGAATGGGCTGGGCATTGGTCAGTGCGTGGTGCACGACTGCACTGTGCCTCACTTGTTTGTATATTCTATTACAATTTTATTTTATGTCACTTATTAAATTGTTCTTATCTCAACCCATGAGTCTCTATCTTTACTCCTCCAATTCTCTCCCCCTCCCCCTGGGGCAGGGGAGGGGGGAGCGAGTGGCTGTGTGGTGTTTGGTTGCCGGCCGAGTTAAACCACAACAGTCAACTCTTCTGAAGTGATAAAACATTAAAAGTGAATACCAAAGATATCATAATATTAAAATGCCAAATTGGTTTATCTATAACTGAAAAATTCTGACAGACTAATGGGAAGATGCAACTGGAAGCTATCTTGCTGGTCACTGAACTCACATCAGTGGCAAAGTGTCATTTCAAGTACACAATTAGAAGCAATTTTTTTTTTTCTCTCTCTTGCTCTACTACTGTTACTATTACTGGAAAGCTGTCCTGGAATTTCCTCACCCTAGAAAGCAGCTCTTCAAAAGCACTCTTCAGTTGAAGTTTATACAAGGCTTGTTTAGATCCCTTTGCATCAACACTGCCCTTTAGCATTAACAACACGTTTCCTTATAGATATATATGTGGAGATGGGGTGCCAAATATCTGTTATCTATCTATCTATATTTTAAGTAATATTTCCCCTCCATATTTGCTCTCTTGCAATGTACAAGGCAAATTCTTAGTCTCTTCTGCCTTCCCTCAGCATTTGAGTAGTAACCTTTTGCAGTCTTTGAATTAACTTTTCTTTCATAAGACTGTCCAGGACCACAAACAGTATTATAAGTTGAAAAAGCTGATACTTTATTCTGGAAAACTTTCTGCTCTGATTTTTCAAATACAGAGTTAACTGGATGATGACAGCATCAGATGTGATGTTTTCATTCATTCAAAGGCAAGAGGCTTATTGGACAGTTTATTTTATCATAAAAGAAATAAAGGAATAAGTCTGTAGTAAAAGCAACCACGTCCTTCAGTGGAGATCTCCCGTTCCAAAAGTAGGTTTACTCTGTATCTCCCCTGTCATCTGGACTGAAAACCACCAGAAGCACCACTTCCACAGAAAGGTTAAGGGGAAAGCAAGAGGTGATATTCAGAGGATAGGTACATCAGTGATATTAGCACTGGCTTGAGATCTTACAGAGGAGAAGTAGAGAGAAAACATTCACAAGGGGCTCAAGTAAACATCAGCCTGGTACACTGGCAGAAAACCAAGACCTCCTTCTCTGTGGATACAACACAGACAGAGCCACTAGTCGTGCCCTTAGCTTAAATGAGAAAGAAAAATCTCTAACTCCAGTGAAAGGCAATAAATAAAAGGCAATGTGAAAATCCAGTTCATCCAGCTGCATAAATGTATCCAGTAGAGCCCTTTCAGCTACTAATTGGAAGAGTCTCAATTGACAAAAAACCCTGGAACTTTCCATCTTGACAGCCTTATAGCTGTCAACTGTATCACGACATAAATGGAGACGAAGCTCAAGTAACAAGCCTGGATGTGAATTCATCACCATAAGATGGTCTGAGAACACAAGGAGCATCCTGGTACTTTGCACACTTCAAGAGTGTTCGAAACCAGAACAAACTCTTCAATAGCCACCAAGATCACCAGCCTGCCTCGTGTTTCCCATGGCTAATCACCCTTGGTAGGAGGAAAGAAAGGCCAAGGAGATGTTCCAAGTCAAGGAGGGAGCAGGTTTAAAAGTGGAAATCTCTGCTGCAGAGCCTGAAGAACACATTGCAACAATATCTCTTTGAAGCCAACAACCTACTGAACCATGGAAGAATCCCTCCTCCTCTCACTGACTCTTCCGGCATGAGACCATGTAGCAAGAGCAAACCCCTCAGATTTCCTACCGGAATGCACTGTGTAATTAGAGGGACTGCTTAAAGGGGGCAACTCCTCCCATTTGCAGCTCTATGACAACTTTCTATATCTACCCAGTTGCTTTCATGGCAGCATAGTATTAGGAAAATATTTGATATATTTTTAGCTTTCTTTTTATTGTAGCTTAGCAGCTGGATTCAAAGAGAGCCAACATTATGGGATCAAGCTGATCTGTGTATGGATCAGTAATACATGGTCTACCAACCAGTCACGAGCCCTGTAAGATATGACAAAAAGGCCAAAGTCAGGGAATATAGTTTTTAGGGTATAAATCCTCATGGATCAGGGCATATGGTGCTCCCCACTGCCATTCAGACTACTATGGTTAATCGGTAGCTTTTCATGTTTCAGTCAACCCTTGATGGTCCAAACCCCGTTTTTCGAAAAATACTACTATATGTAACCTGAGAGAAGACAGAGGACTCCCTGGATTAGAGACCTGATACTGCAACCATTTGTATAGCTTGCCTTGCCATAAATCCTGCTTAAACACTATCCTCTTGGTTAAAGCTGGACAGTCACTGACCCTCAGTCCACCTGGCCTGTTATGGAAGTGACCAGAGCAAACCACTTCTAAGTGAACCAAATCCCTGCCTGCTCAAGAGACATGCCTTCTCTTGGCAAGGCTGAGAAGGGCAGGGGAGAACATGGCTGTGCTTTAGGTGGAAATTTAATCTGTGCTGGGGATATTACCAACCGTGGAAACATTTGACTTAAAGAGTTATGCGTTTCCATATATTAACATACTTCCCACACTTGCTCACATCTGCCCAAACAAGCTATGAAATAAATATTTTCCACACTGTAAATATAGCACACACTTCTAATGCTCAGTGATACATCACTTAATCCAGATCGATGTAAGCCAGCTTTTGCAACTAAGCCTTTCATGGTACAGCTCAGCAGGCAAGCAAACAAGTTTTAAAAAAATCTGCACACAGTTTACTTACCTTTCAGTTTGCACTTCTTTTGAACACAGAATTTGTTTCATTTAAAAAACCTACAAAACTAATATCAACAGCTTAACAGAGTAACAAGCAGTGCACTCTCTTCTACAGGGACACCTGTGACAAGAAGAGCAATTTCCTTATGCTCATCTGCTTTCTCAGTATCAGCTGAACGTCTAATGCAGAGAATTAGTGAGATGGAATATTATTATAACACATGACTCACAAAGCAATTGTTGTCTTCATTTCATAATGTTGAATTTTAAAGATCTTTATTTATCCCATTAAATAAGGTCTTTCAGTCATCCTAGAAATCCAATCACTGCTATGTGTAGCTTCCTTTACTTTTGATAAATGATTGAGTATCTCAGATATTTTGTTTAGTCAATTTTTCACAAAGATATCCTTCCTCCAAAGTGCTTAGTTAAATTTTAATCAAACCCATCAGTTTGTGGGTTTTCTTTTCTGAATTTTACCTTTTTTTAACCTGAGAAATACTAGGTGTACCACATGTATGTTCCCTAAACTTTAGAAATTAATTGGATATCTCCAGAACATTAAAGATTCAGTGAACGAAACAAAGACATCCCTTCTCCAAAAGGTTTAGTCAGGCAACATAATAAAATAGGTGTTAATAAATGCAAACACCCTATCCATTCCTACTTTCAGAATCCTTCTGTATCGCCAAGACTTCACAAGCCAACATGCCTACCAAGGTATCCAAGTAAAGAAATAAGAATTTGAAGAGGAAAAAAAAAATAATATAGAAAACCTTCAAATATTTTTACATGGCAGAAAACTTCAATGATACATTGCAAAAATATAGTATGAAAAAAACCCCTCACACAAAACCAAAGAACGTCAACCAAATGATATCGATGTTAAGTCAACCATAATAAGGAACAACTAATTCTGAGTAACTTCCCGGCATTTTCAGCTTTATACAATACTAAATTTAATTTGAAAAATATATTTGCTAGAAAACAAACTACTCAAAGCTGAAGCAACATCTCCCACACTTTGCCAAGTTCTGACTGAATGGGAAATACTTGCCCCATGCTTTAAAAAAAATTCTAATCATACTTTTCTGAAGAGAGCTACCACAAAAATTGCTGAAGTTTGAAGTCTGTTCAGGATATTGCCTAAAATAAGTATTGGGGTATTTGCGCAGCTTGTATGGAAGGAAAAGGAAAGACTGAGGTAACTGCTGGTTGGAAATCGGTCAAAGACTGAAATGGAGAATCCCTCTGCTTGCTTAGGCTAGTACAATTGAAGGCCAGCAGTAGTCCAGGATTTCTGTAAACTTGACCATAAGAAGTGTTACCATAATTGCCATACTACAGCTTAGCTAGCTTTGCTTACAAAGGGAGCAACAGATCCAACTGCTAGCTCCTGCTACATTATGAAATACATTCTTGAAAGTCTTTTTTTACAAACAACTATTCATCCTCACAAGAATTTACAGACTGACCATGCTACTTCAGTCAGGGTTAGTAAATACACCATTTTACTAAGTTAATACCAATTCACTAGGAATTTCTTTGCAGTAGGATTAAATTGTAATGAACTAGTCTCAAAAAAAACTCAACAAAAACTGTGTTTCCTCAGCAGCTAAGTGGTGACAACTGCAGAGCTATGGTCCAGCATCAGTGCTAATTAGAAATATGAAGAGCAGCAAGAACTTCGTGTTCTGATAGTATTGCTTTCAACATTTGATGAGGCAATGCTACACTGGGGCCATCCATCCTGGTAGATGGCTCTCAGCGATGACCAGCATTAGCCCTTGCAGGCGGCCAGTGACCCAGATATAGCGACGCAGCCACTGGCACTGTACAAGAGTTGCAAGAGAAGAGATGATGATAATTCTTGTAAGAGTCTGAAGGGAACAGAAATGTTCCTCTAAGTGGGCATGAACTACATGTACTTTGAGTTACATTGCAGTACTGCTTAGATGCACTATCATTGAAGGCTGGTTTATTTTATTTATTTCAAACATCTCTCAGTGTAGCACATGATTCGGGGTAGTTTCATCACTCTGCGGGAATGGGATCTTTTATTAGCATTTTAATCTCACCAAACAACCCATATTTTTGCAGGGTAAGATAGGCAGAAAACTGGTCAGTTTTCCTCATGCTACACAAAATGTGGCGTTTATTTGCCAAATGCTCTTAAAAGCTTTCTACTAGGTCAAATCATCTTAATCCTCCAAGTAACTTCCAATTCCTTGATTCAGATGTTATTTTATGCTTCAATATTCAAAATAAATCTACCCAGAACCTGCTTGCTTCTTCTAACCAGACAGCACTGTCTGCTAGTGTGATAGTTCCTCCTGAGCAGCCCTTGACAAATCGCTGCTCACCCTTCTCTCCCGTTCCTCAGTTTCTCTGTCACAGAAGCTCCTAAATCTTCTCCCCCCTGCCCAAGTCAACCTTTCACTAAGTTCTTCATCCTCTGCACCAGTCTTAAGAACAGGTGATTTCTATTCTAGGATGTCCTTCATCAGCCTCCCCTCTGGATAAACTTGACAGAAGCTTCCTCCCATCTTTTTCTACATCCTCCATCTTCTTTGCCTTAAAGCACAGCTGTGTGTAGGTCACTCCACTGACCTTGTCTCAATCCTGTTTCCTATGTACACACCTACCTGAACAGTTTTTAATCTACACTAACACTTTGCCCTGAATTACCTGGCTATTTATTTTCCACAATAGAATCTTTGGAGGGGCGTTTCTGAAAGCTTTTAGGAAACTCAAGTAATTTGTCTCATCTAGGTTGCCTTTATCTTCCATCAACTTCTTAAAAAATGCTGATAATTTAAAGAACTACAATTTTCTCACCAAAGCCATGTCATTTTGACTTCAGTTGCATTAACCTAATTTTCCCCTTATGGTCTTCACATATGAAGTCTCTGTGGGCTGAACTCCATATTCACTTACATAAAACCGTATCAGGAAAATTTAAAAGATAATTGATGGAGTTATCCATGGCTATTGCTGTCCTAATAGGAAAATTCATTCCTCAATTTCATTTCCAAGAGCTGAAGTAAAATTAAGCTGTATCTAATTCTTAGGCTCTCCCTTGAAGGCAGACTTCATTTGCATACCTTTAAGGTTTTCAGGAGCACTTGTTAAAAAAAGAACAGGAAGGGATTTTTGAAAGTGCTTACTATGTTCAATTCATAAAATAACTGTTTTATCAAGGAATTTACCCAGAACAGATTTATTGTTCTATCTTGTTATTATCTCCACTGTACTATTTGAGTGATTTACTGCACTTGAATTTTCAATAGATATCCTAACTTTCTCCTAAAACATTAAGATTTGCTAAGGTCACACACTGATTTCCATAAAAAAATGCCCTTGGAATAATAATTTCTCCTTCATCTTCTATAATGAAAATAGATGTAAAATAATTCATAACTTCCCTGCCACCTCATCATCTACTTTAACTATTGCTCAAGTACTGGTGCTTTAGAGTGACTAGCCCTAGGGTCACAGATAAAAGGAGGACAACGATCAGCTGATATTTCTGCCTACAGAGCACATAGGAAGGAAATAAAGCTTTATAATACTGATCTTCTTAACACATCACGAGTGCCACTTCATTCAAACATTTCAAATCCCCTTGCTGCTTCAAGCCCACTGAAAGGGAGAGGGAGGAAGAGCTTGAAAGAGGTGGGGGGAGGACACAGAAATCAAGAAAACCAAAGAAATCATGGTAGAAAAGGGTGAAAGTTAACACTTCAAACAGAGATTTAAACGATATCTGACATTGCTGCCTATTGTAGACTTATCACTTGAATCCAAGCATCTCCAATTTCTTTGGAACTCCTTCTTGGAAAATACTTTCAAAGCTATTTCACTCTCTCCCTTCACTATCCCACCTCAGAACCCTTTCTTTTCCTGCCAGTTCTATGTACTCGCCTCAGTAATGCATAGATGCCTCTCATGCTGTGCAATATTGCGCATTCGCTTTGATTCTCTGGTGCTGAATGTACACAGCACACTGTAGGGATAGACATTTTCCCATAAAAAGCCTAACTGCAGGACCACGAAGGCTCACAGGAGTTCCAGCAGTACAAGTAAGTGCATCATTCAGAGACAAAAAGAAAGGGTGAAAGGGCCAAGATGCTCTAAAGATTTCTCAGGAGTACTGTATCATCTCAAGTTCTCTATCGAGAGAACATGCACAGCCTCAGTAGGCGTATATCCTAAAAGTACAGCTTAAATCTGGTTCAGAGTTCAGAAAACATTTATATCTAGTGATTATGTGATGGGAAGTACAACTAGCTCCCAGTACCACTACTGCTGCTGTGCTGCCAGCCTATCTTGATCTGAAGGCCTCTTCAGAAGAGATTGAGCTCTTAGGAAGGACATGGTTGGGTTTACTGGACAGAATTTATCCTTGGGCCTCCTCCTCCTCCTCCAGCAATCTGAAAACGTTGAGTCTGAGTGACTAGTAAGGAGAGATTAGAAGGAACAGAGAAAAGTACATTTAAATGGAAAGAGCTTAAGATGACTTATGTGTAATTAATCTATAACATTCATTTTCCATTCATATGCAGCTTATCAGCCTTTGACTGAAATATTTCCTCTGTTATGCTAAACCTCTGCTGGACGTCCAGGCTGTTAGTTAAGCAGCATGCAAGGCAAGAAGTGTCTACTTAAAGGAGCATCACATTGGAAACATCTTTGAACTAGAATATATTTTTTTTCAGAATACTGATGAACTGTACATCACAAAAAATATTCCCAAAAGACAGAAGAGTGGATAAATTGAAATGAAATTCAGCACAAGGAGGCATTTCCATCAGATCTTTCTGGTGACCTTATAAACAAAACAAAAAGTGCTATTCATATATCATCTAGCCAAGTCAATATTTATTTTCTTGCTTTATGCATGCTTTGCAGGAGTGACCTTAATCATAAAAGCAAGGCACTAAAAAGCATAGTTTGGTCCAAAACTTCTTTTGGCAGGCGCTATGCCGATTTCCCAAAGTAGCTCTGCCAACATATCTCAAGCCAAACTTGCAATAGTCTGACCTAGAAGGACAAGAGCCCTGTCATAAATGAGACTACAAACATCTCCCCCAGGAGTGTGTTGTGTGCACAGCCTCTTTCCATGTTTGCAAGGGGGAGGGGAAGGGATTTTCCATGTCTATGTGTTTTCCATATATATTTGCCAACAGTTGCTAGATTATCCCCAGAGCCTACTTTGAACACTGGGATAACTGCTCTACTGTAGACTGTATTTTCTTTATGAACACGGAGACTTCAGAACAGAAGGCGGGATCTTGATTTCTGAGTTATTCTGGGCACACCAAGAAAATAAATGAACCCTGGTTTTACTTCAGTGTCGTTGAGAACAGATCCAACCCCTCCAGTCTGCAGCACCTCCTGGGATTTAGGAGTTGAAATGGAAGGCGAGTGTAAGAGCAGGAGAGCAGGCAAAACCACGTTGGATTTGTTTCTTCACGGAAAACCCATTAGATATTTTACACTCATCAATTGCGTGTTTCTAATAATGTCACATATTATTCCTGTGTAGGCATAGTGAATATAGGTACTGCTGAGACAGAGATATAAATTAGGAACAGGCAGTAAACCCCCTCTCATCATCCCCGAGGAAAACATGCTCTGAAAAGCCCCATGGACTAGAAGTAGCTGCACGACACTTGACTGTCTGCCTCATCAATGAGAGATTCCCTAGGCGTAAGCTGCCAAACTACCAACCCAAGCCTTTTTATTTCTTCCTTTGTCATCATAAGGATAAGTCTAAAAGCTTTCAGCGCATTTCCTCTCAGTTAAACTCAAATTAGTCCCTTCTGCTGGACTCCTACTGGGATGCCTTGGTCTATCCCAGAGCTCTTGCTGAGAAAAGCTCTTTTCAGTCCAGCAAATCACCTCGGTACCTGCTACTCTGACAAGGCCGATGCCATTATTTATTACATAATAAGCTCTTGCTGTTGAGGGTCAATTATTCCATTGACTGGGCATTACAATAATTCCTGGTAATTAAAAGAGGTACTTATGTGAATCTGGCCGCATATTGAAAGAAACATTAGTCCTTTTGTTATCTTGGCAAGCCCTTGTTCCTAGCCCGGCCCAAGCAATTAGCATCTTTTGGCAATCCCTGTCAGCTGGGGTTTGGAAAGCCTGGAAAGACGGTCACTCAGATGCTAATTTAGATACAATTGTGACAGCAGAGTTTAGAAGGAGCTGCTCCAAAGGCGCCATCAGGGTTTAATAAAGCAAACAGCTTGGGTCCCAGTGACCCTGCAGGGGTAATTAAAAAGAGTGCTCTATGTTGCTGTGCCAAATGGGAGAGTGGCATCATGAAGCCCGTGCACAAAAACCATTTTTAAAAGACATATAATCACCCATTTAATCTGCTCATTAAACAAGTCTCTCATGCGGACTTAAC
This sequence comes from Tauraco erythrolophus, assembly GCF_009769465.1. NCBI lineage: Eukaryota > Metazoa > Chordata > Aves > Musophagiformes > Musophagidae > Tauraco > Tauraco erythrolophus. Next base: position 114,639,701 of record NC_141465.1, on the reverse strand, counting down.
AAGAATTAGCACTTTCTAAAAGGCAAAAATTGACAGAAAGCAGACGGTTCAAATGATTCTAGAGGTTATGATTCCAAGAGGTTTTCCCATTATTATATAAGCTCATTTAATGCTAATGTATAATATTTGGCGATATCGGTGTTTATCCTTTTAATGCAGCCTTTACAGGAAAAATATGAACATCCACTTCTCAAAGGTAACACGGGGTACTGACATCAGCTTTAACGACAGCAGGCACACGAGTCCTAAATAACCCCACACTCAACCCACATCAAATTCTGCAAGAGTACTGCTGCGACTTTGTTCCCCAAGATGCAGCCCAGGATGAGAGGTCTTGCACACAACTGCAGGCTCAACCACTAACACACAAGTAACCTTACGTACCTAATTACATTCACCTCTTGTGTTCTCCAAGGCTGTGAAGAGTTAGAACTATCTCTGTTGACAGAGAAGCAAATCACCTCCCACTGCTTCAGAAGAAAAAAAGTAAAATTTAAAAAGTTCCTCCTCTTCCAGCCTGGAAACCAAAACTAAAGTTACAGAGGTTGTAGGGCACAGGGTAAAGAGTAAGGAAAACATGTACTTCGGCTTGACAATGACCTAATGTCTATCACAGGCAAGCTATTCCCCTCCATGTAGAAAGCAAAATTTTTATTTTCCAAAAGCTATCCTGCTTTGGATTGGGGTAATCCTACAACAACAAAGGAGGAGGAAAACAATAGGGAAAAACGTAGAGGGTAATTCCAGCTGATTTTTCTCAGGTTTAATTGAAAAGAAATGATCTCTTTACAAGGTCTGGGAGAAGATGCAGCTGGTGAGTCATCATGGAGGTTAAGCAATCATATTGTTCTCTGAATATTTCACATTTCACTACACTACATTCAAATACAACCTCCTGAACACCAGTCCTCTTCAAATTCCTATTAATGAAAGGATAAAACATGAGGGAGGTCAACTTGGCCCCAGGAAAAAAAAAAAAAATCATTAGGCATTGTAGCACGCTCAGCCCAGCTACTAAACTTTTGCTCAGATTCATGAGGCTCAGTACTAGATCTAAGCTCATCATCAACAAGCTGATATTCTACTGAAAGTTGTTAATTAAAGACTCTAGAGATGGTGCCACCATACTTTACATCTCCAGATGCAACTGATGCACATCTTTCACAAGGCAGAGCGCTGAGCTGGAACGACAACCTCGATTCCACAAAAGCTAAAAAAACGTAGGACCTGCTTGGCATGTCCACCTTATTTGGAAATGAAAGGTCAAAGTCAGTTTGAAGCCCTACGTCAGGTCATTGGCTAGATCAGTGTTTCTCGTTTTGTGGTCTGTGGACTGGTGAACCATGAGATAAGTGTGTAATTTCTTTTATCTCTTGCTTAGCATATCACAAACAAGATCCTTGTTGTAGAGACAGACCCCAACTTGTGACTTCCACAATGGTGATTACAGAACAGAAGCTGACAAACAAGGCAAGGATTCAGCCACCACTGATCATTTTCAGAGAGCTGACTCAGCTGAACTGCACAATTGTGAACACAAATTGCTCCCAATTCTCAAGATCACCAACATGCTGCAGTCACATATCTCATCACCATTATTGACCTTACTACACCTAAACGCGCTAGCTTTTTCCCCTCCCCATTCCTCAGCCCTAAAACATTACAAAGTGGGAAAGAGGGGGAAAAAAAAAAAGTAATACATACAGAAATACCCTCCTCAGCATCATTAAGTGTCAGAGAAACTCTATCATAAATCAATAGAGCTATATTGCCCAAAAACTTATCCAGTTCGGCCTAAGACAGGTGACAGGGAAAGTAACATCCTACCTTGGGAACATTATCTCTGTACAGAAATACTAATGCCACAAGGAGATATATTTTCCTCACTCCAAGATGCAGCATACGAGACGGAACAGGACGTTAGAAATTCTGAAAAACTAGCCACGGCCTACAGTTTGTAGGACTTGCCTCAATACAGTGAGAAAGACCATAACCTGGAAAGGGAACTCTAGCATCTTATCTGAATAACTGTACATGTCCACTACCTCCCAGGGAATCACCCAAGGAAAAAGCAACACATATTCTATAGGAGTATTTCCAAGCTAATTAGGTCGAGGAATAAGGATCATAGAATCATAGAATTTCTAGGTTGGAAAAGACCTTAGAGATCATCCAGTCCAACTGTCCCTAATCTCCCATTAAACCATGTCCCTAAGCAGTACATCCACCCTTTTCTTAAACACATCCTGGGATGTGTTTCTTAAACACACCTCCCTGGGCAGCCTATTCCAGTGGCTGACAACCCTTTCAGAGAAGAAATACTTCCTAACATCCAACCTGAATCTCCCCTGACTAAGCTTATACCCATTTCCTCTTGTTCTATCACCCAACACTAATGTAAAGAGCCCTTCCCCTACCTCCCCACCATCCCTTCTCAAGTATTTGTAGGCTGTAATCAGGTCTCCCCCTCAGCCTCCTCTTCTTTAGGCTAAACAGCCCCAATTCCCTCAGCCGCTCCTCCTAAGTTTTATTTTCCAGCCCCTTCACACCAGTTTAGTCGCCAAATGATGATATAGGTGATAATTTTTAGGCCCATGCCACCTAGATCTATTGATATCTGATGATCAGGGCTTGCTACTTACTTGCCTTAAATTGTTCCTAAAACAAACACCAATACCAGGAACAAAGCTCTTGCAAATGAAAAGAACTTTTGCACCACAAAACAAAGCTTAAATGGGTAGGGGAAGCACTCTTTCCCACCACTAAACTAAAGCTGAAATAAGTGTGGGATAGAGTTACTGGAAATAAATCAAGAATTATTGTCTTTCAGAAGAAAATGCAAGTTATTTTAGACTCAAGTTCTTTTTTCTTAACTCAATATGAGGAAGAAGTGGGTGAGGAAGATGACAATGATGTGAGAAGGATGAGTGAACATAAGGAACAGCAAAAGAAAGAGAGAGGAAAAAAATAAATCATCTAAACATTTATAACCCTAGCCTGCCTCACAGGGGAGCAGAGGAAAAAAATTAGACCATTCGTCTGCAGCATGTTTGCTTATTATCTCTTGGGAGACTTTCAAATATATTAGTTGACACCATTATATGTATGTGCAGTTAACCTCAACATCTACTATTTCTTTGTACATTCGCAGTCTTATGCATACAGACAAGTACTGATAAACCATGTCCAGCTTCCCTTAGGACTGTATAGGGAGTAATTGCCATATAAAATTATTACAACTCTTTGCATTAAAGTACACTTTGGTATTGACATTTGGAAATAGCTCTGTCTAGCTTCACTAACTAGACTACACACTCCCTCAGTATTCCCTACCATCAAGTGTATTTCCTAACACACTTGAGAAAGTAATTCAATAGCTGAGCTAACTACAACTACACTTTCAGGTCTATTTAAAACTGCAAAAACAATGTGTTCTTTCTCTTGGGATAGCTGCACTACCATTTGGTTAGACAGCAACACATTTTGGACTCGCTTCTAAAGTAGCTGCAAGCATCGTCAAGATTTATGGTTGGAGAGGGATTGAGACAAGGGTGCAACTCCCTGGAAAATACTGAAATCCATCCGTAGATGAACCATCAATGACAAAGTCAGAGACGCCATTTTCTGATCAGTTCTGCTGTGCAGGGAGATGGGGAAATTCATCCAACTACTACATTTTTTCTTAAAATTAATCTTCATGTCACAAATGAATGTGTTGCTCTGTTGCAGTATAATACAACTGGTAGTGTTTACCCCTGCTTCTTCACCAGCATGTGTGACAGTCATTCCAGACATTCCTTCTGCAGCTTTTTGTTTTCTTGGGGAACGTTTAGAAGGCTTTTGTGTTAGTCATTAAAAAAATAAATCCTATTTTACAAAAGCCCCCAGGACTGTGGAGAAATCATCTATGTAAGAGTTTCTGAAAGAATAAATACAGCTGCATAACAGAGTGAGAAGTTACAGGAAGAAGCACTAGTAGGTGCCAGTTCAACTTTCTAATAAATCTTAAGGCTGAGGCTGCCTGTTGATTCTCTGGAGTTTTAGTATTTTATCTAAACTATATAGTTGCTTCTTTTTCTTCCTCAAAAGTTATTAAAAAAAAAATGATGAAAAGCCAACATACCACTAGCAGTTATTTGTAGTAATAAACATATAAACTACTAATATGAGCAAAAGCTGACTTATTAAAAGCATACTTCAGAAAAAGCAGCATTAGTTATGCTTAGAGCTCTTGAATGGAAGTGAGAGATTGAAGACAATTTAGGAAGAAAAGCATACAGGTCAATTTATCCTCAACAATGAATATTCATTTATTTCTGGTCACTGGGTAAATCTGCTTTTCTAATTCCTTTATTTAACTGTCAGAGGTTATAAAGATATTAAACCAAGACCTTCATATTATTAAGCACACAGTTAAAACATAAAACAAATGCAACGGAGATATGACTACTTTAAAAACCTGTGCTCTCAGTGTTTATTTCTCTCTGGTTAAACAACAGTGTCAACTGGAATTTGAAATGTTTTCTTTATTTAGACCTTGTAGGCTGAACAATAAGCCCTGACAGCTCCGTCTCAGCCCTCTCGAGGCCGGTACCAAATGAAGCCTGAACTCACCATTCAGCAACTGCACCGGCCACGGGATGTCTGGAATTTGTTGTGTGCACTCATCCTTAAAATGGAACAGCTGTCGTGAAAGGCTGTTACAAGACACCTAAAGGGGCAAAAGGCTCCAGTGACACCCTTATCTACAACCTGATATGAACAGCATTTGCTGCTACCCTGCTCCCATCTCTAAGTGTAAAGTTACATGATATAAAGGTTCAGAATACTCTGCTCAGTAAAAGAGGAAATCTGTACAGCCTCTGTTCCTTCTCAGGCCATTAAACATGCATAGGATTAAATCATCTATAAAACATACTTATTTAGTGTAACACAACTATATGCCCATTTTAAAAACATGCATTTTAGAAATCTACATTTCTACTTCCCTCTCCCCTCATGCTTTAGTAAAAGCAGTCAGTCTTTGGGCCATTCCCTTACTTTCTGATTGACTATACAGCCTATAAGCCTGTAGACTGGTTTCACGAGGGGCTTAATCAGGATTCAGCCGTTAAGGATCAGAAAGCAATAGCAATATAGCAAAAACAGCTCTCAGGGGAAATATATCTTATTACTGCCAGAAAGAATATTTTTGTAAGAAAAGCATTTGTGTAATTCTTATTAGCTAAATAAAAGAGTGGAAATAACCAGAAGCATAAAGACCCAAGGGTCTGAGCTCCCATCAGAGTCGATGGCAGATTTCCCACTGATTTCATTGGATACACAATTCAAGACCAAATGTGGAATACAAAGAGGAAATGATCAGAGGAAAGGCTGGTATTCATAAATGCATTCTGCATCTGCAAAGTTTGTACTTGTGATTGAATTGTGTTCATAAATCAGACTAGTGTCTACTCACCCTACAACTGTGACGAGTTCCAGTTTTGGTGGGAAAAATCATTAAGAACTACTTCTATTTAAAAAAAAAAGAGAAAAGACAGCTTCATTTTTACAGATGTACATCACTGGTTAAAGCCCAGTGTCATCAGAAGGTGCACTTGTCCATAGACATCCCTCTTCTCAGCCTCTGCTCTCTCCTGTGCTCACTCAGATGACCCAGAGACCCTCCAGGCTCTGCAACCAACCCTTCCTTCCACAGGCAGGTACTGTTTCTTGCTAAATTCATACATCAAATACTCTCTCTAAACTCTAGACTGCAGAGATTACACAAGTCTGTAACCAAACAGGAAACCCTTGACTGTAAACACTTTTATGCCTACATAAGCATTGTTATAACTGCAACAGACCATCAGCCCCACTTCAGCCAAAGCTCAATACCAGCTTGTAGATGCTTCTTTCAACCAAACTACAACTTGTTACTTGGCTGTGTGGATGAAATCCCATTCCCTACATTTCACACCTGCCTTCAGGATTTTGGATGGCCAAATTTCCTTCTGCTGCTCTTCTTATGAGATACGATTCTCAGCAGTGTACAATCCCACCCTCTACCGATGTTCTGGCCCTGAGGTTTATATTCTGAGACATGCCCTCTAGTGGGACACTATGGGTGAGCAGCCCTATTTTCCCAAGCTCACAAATAACTTACTCTTGCAGGTAGAGAAAGAAATTGGAATCCCAGAACAATAAGAGTACTTAAAGGAGTGAAGAAGAAAGAAGATGCAGGGGAAGATGAGACTAATGGACTAACATGGGGTAAAACACAGCCAGGCAGACATAACAGTAGTATTTGGAGCAACAGGGTTGAGAATAAAGCGGTGCATCAAGGCACAGATATGTGCAAATCACAGACAATGTTGAGTTCTGCTCCAGAGCTTGGTTTTACTCTCCACCTCAACGTGCGCTTGCAGCCCAGAAAGCCAACTGTGTCCTGGCTGCATCCAAAGAAGCGTGGCCAGCAGGTCGAGGGAGGTGATTCTGCCCCTCTACTCTGCTCTGAGACCCCATCTGCAGTACTGCGTTCAGCTCAGGACATGGAGCTGCTGGAGCGAGTCCAGCGGAGGGCCACAATGATGATCCCAGGGCTGGAGTACATCTCCGATGAAGACAGGCTGAGAGAGTTGGGATTGTTCAGCCTGGAGAAGAGAAGGCTCCAGGGTGATCTTATAGCAGCCTTCCAGTACTTGAACAGGGCCTACAGAAAAGCTGGAGAAGGACTTTTTACAAGGGTATATAGTGATAAAACAAGGGGTAATGGCTTTAAACTGAAAGAGGGTAGACTTAGATTAGATATAAGGAAGAAATTTTTCCCTCTGAGGGTGGCGAGGCACTGGAACAGGTTTCCCAGAGAAGTTGTGGGTGCCCCATCCCTGGTAGTGTTCAAGGCCAGGTTGGATGAGGCTTTGGGCAACCTGGTGTAGTGGAGGGTGCCCCTGCCCATGGCGGGGGGGTTGGAACTAGATGAACTTTGAGTTCCCTTCCAACTCTAACCATTCTATGATTCTATGATTCACCAGTAGGAAGAGAGACAATCACAACACACAAATCCTTCTCGATCTTGGAGAGTCCCTTCAGGATCCATTACACTTACTTTGGTTCTGAGGCAGGTAGGTCATCTCAGAGCAAGAGGGGAATGAATCAAAACCCCTTTTTTCATTAGCTACTACAGTATATATTGGTCATCTACCATCCAAACAAATACTGCCTGCTTTAGGCACACCTGGAAAGAAATGGCTGTTTCCAAGATGGCTGAGCCAACCGTGTCTTCCTTCCCTGTCACAGACTGCTGAACTAGCATATTAATTACTCATTCAGTATTAATAAACACATTTTAGATGCCCAAAACAATCTTCCACCTTAGGTTCATCATATTAAAACTATCTTGGACTAGGTTCCTTCTTACAGATTTGTCCTATTCTATATTTGCTTCACTCTTTCAGCTCTTGTTTCTTGATGTTCCTGATGGTATCTGAATTTCCAGTTCTTCAGGGCAAAGTGTTGTAGCTGGAAACCATGCTACAAACGAATTGCTGCTCTTTGAACCTTCCTGTTTGTCCCACAACACACCTGAGTGTGAACCATCTCTTTCAGTCTCTTCTATTGAGCTTTGTTTGCCTTAGGTATTTCTGCTGCTTCCATTAGTGTTCTAAGCATTCTTCTAGATTCACTGTATTTCAGTTACTCTATAATATCAAGAATGATAAAGATATGCTGGAAGTACCTGTAGAACAGAAGAAGGGAATTCCAGCCGCTCCAGCCAAGAAGTCAGATTCATACCGCTGTCAGCATGGCACCAGTGCCAGCACCGAGGGTCCAGAGGCTGAGGAAGGATCGCAGGTATGTTCAAACGAACTTACACTGCCGTCCAAGAGAACCCCTGTCGCTCCAGCCAGCGAGTCGGCTTTGTCGGAGGCCCAGCTGAAGTGTACGTACACCAACGCACGCAGCATGGGAAATAAACAGGATGAGCTGGAGATGCGTGCACATGAGCAGGGCTACGACCTTATTGGCATCACGGAGACGTGGTGGGACGACTCCTATGACTGGAGTGTCAACATGGAGGGGTATAAGCTTTTTAGAAAGGACAGGAAGGGGAGACGAGGAGGGGGTGTCGCTCTCTATGTCAGCAACCGGCTAGAGTGCGTGGAGCTTCGCCTGGGGTCGGAGGAGGAGCTGACAGAGAGCTTATGGGTCAAGATTAGAGGATGGGGACAGATAGGGGATGTTACGGTAGGGGTCTGTTACAGGCCACCTGGCCAGGAGGACAGAGCAGATGAGGCGCTTTATAGCCAGATAGGAGCAGCCTCGCGGTCACAAGCCCTGGTCCTCATGGGGGACTTCAACCACCCTGACATCTGTTGGAGAGACAATACGGCAGGGCACAGGCAGTCCAGGAAGTTCCTGGAATGCGTGGACGACAACTTCCTCCTGCAGGTGATAGAGGAGCCGACAAGGAGGGGTGCCATGCTCGACCTTGTGCTCACCAACAGGGAGGGACTGGTGGGCGATGTGAAACTTAAGGACAGCCTTGGCTGCAGTGACCACGACACGGTGGAGTTCAAGATCCACGGGGCAGCAAGGAAACTATACAGCAAGCTCTGTACCCTAGACTTCAAGAAGGCGGACTTCGGCCTCTTCAAGGACCTGATGGGCAAAGTGCCATGGGAGGCAGCCCTGGAGGGACGAGGGGCCCAGGAAAGTTGGTCCACATTCAAGGAGCACCTCCTCCAAGCTCAGCAGAGGTGCATCCCGATGAAGAACAAGTCGGGCAAAAAGACCAGGAAGCCCGCATGGATGAGCAAGGAGCTCCTGGACCAACTGAAAATGAAGAGGCTAGCCTATAGAGGGTGGAAGCGGAGACAGATAGCCTGGGAGGAATACAGAGAAGCTGTACGAGTGACCAGGGATCAGGTGAGGAAGGCTAAAGCCCTGAAGAAACTGAATTTGGCAAGGGATATAAAATGCAATAAGAAGAGCTTCTATAGGTATGTAGGGGACAAAAGGAAGTCCAAGGAGAATGTAGGCCCCCTCCAGAAAGATACTGGTGCTCTGGTTAACCGCGACATAGAGAAGGCTGAGTTACTCAATGACTTTTTTGCCTCAGTCTTCACTGATAAAGCCTCTTGTCTTACCACCCAAGCTGTGGAAAGAACTAGCAGGGACTGTGAGGATGAACCACCGCCCACTGTACTTGAAGAGCAGGTTCAGGAACATCTGAGGAACTTGAAGGTGCACAAGTCCATGGGACCTGATGAGATCCATCCGCGGGTCCTGAAGGAACTGGCGGATGAAGTTGCCAAGCCATTGGCCATTGTATTTGAGAAGTCGTGGCGGTCTGGTGAGGTCCCCAATGACTGGAAGAGAGGGAACATAACCTCCATCTTTAAAAAAGGGAACAAGGAGGACCCGGGCAACTACAGGCCGGTCAGCCTCACCTCTGTGCCTGGCAAGGTCATGGAGCAGATTCTCCTGCGAACCATGCTAAGGCACATGGAGAGCAAGGATGTGGTGGGTGACAGCCAACATGGCTTCACCAAAGGCAGATCGTGCCTGACCAACTTGGTGGCCTTTTATGATGGGGTGACAGCATCGGTGGACAAGGGTCGACCAACGGATATCATCTACCTGGACTTGTGCAAAGCTTTTGACACTGTCCTGCACATTCTTCTGTCTAAACTAGAGAGGCATGGGTTTGATGGATGGACCACTCGGTGGATAAGGAATTGGCTCAATGGCCGCACTCAGAGAGTAGTGGTCCACGGCTCGATGTCCAAGTGGAGACCGGTCACGAGTGGCGTCCCTCAGGGGTCCGTGTTGGGCCCGGCCCTCTTCAACATCTTTGTCGGTGATGTGGACAGTGGCATGGAGTGCACCCTCAGCAAGTTCGCTGATGACACCAAGCTGTGTGGTGCCATCGACACGCTGGAAGGGAGGGATGCCATCCAGAGGGACCTCGACAGGCTGGAGAGGTGGGCCTGTGCCAACCTCATGAAGTTCAACCAGGCCAAGTGCAAGGTCCTACATCTGGGTCATGGCAATCCCAGGCACAAATACAGACTGGGCGGAGAATGGATCGAGAGCAGCCCTGAGGAGAAGGACTTGGGAGTACTGGTGGACGAGAAGCTCAATATGAGCCGGCAATGTGCTCTTGCGGCCCAGAAGGCCAACCGCATCTTGGGCTGCATCAAGAGGAGCGTGGCCAGCAGGTCGAGAGAGGTGATTCTGCCCCTCTACTCTGCCCTCGTGAGACCTCACCTGGAGTACTGCGTCCAGTTCTGGAGCCCCCAACATAAGAAGGACATGGACCAGTTGGAGAGGGTCCAGAGGAGGGTCACGAAGATGATAAGAGGGCTGGAGCACCTTTCCTATGAGGACAGGCTGAAAGAGTTGGGGCTGTTCAGCCTGGAGAAGAGGAGGCTCCGGGGTGACCTGATAGCGGTCTTCCAGTACCTCAAGGGGGCCTACAAGAAAGATGGGGAGAGGCTGTTCAGGAGGGCCAGTTGTGATAGGACAAGGGGTAATGGTTTTAAAATAGAGGGAGGTCGATTCAGATTGGATATTAGGAAAAAATTTTTTACCATGAGAGTTGTAGAACACTGGAACAGGTTTCCCAGAGAGGTGGTGGATGCTCCATTCCTGGAGACTTGCAAGGCCAGGTTGGACGAGGCCCTGAGCAACCTGATCTAGTTGGAGATATCCCTGTTCCTTGCAGGGGGGTTGGACTAGATGACCTTTGAAGGTCCCTTCCAGCCCTAACCATTCTAGGATCCTATCGCCTTCAGGAAACATCCACTGGTATCCAGACACTTCAGTGTCTCATTTTTATAGGTCTCCTGGAGTTGTTTTCATGGTTCAGAATTGCTAAGTCAAAGGTTCAAAACAAGAGGGACAAAAGCCCCCAAACCCAACTGGCTAGAGCTCTCTCCTCCAGGTAACAAAAATGGATGACTTGGCCTCCAGCTGTCCCCTTCAGCCCTACCACACTGAAATCCCTACTGAAACAAAGCCCTGGAGACAAATCCTGTGAGCTCACTACTTTGTAACTGGAGTTTTTTTTAGTTTTGTTGGTGTCATCTGACTGAAATCTGTCCCATGCAAGCCCACAGCCAGTCTCATCCTTTTCTATGATGCAGCAACACATTGTACAATCACAATACTCCTCTTTGGATTTGTACCGCACTTCCTCTTTCTCTCTTGTTCTTAGTATTAATTCTTCCCCTTACCTTCTCCTGCACAGTTATAATGGACTTATATTTCCAGCTATATAGTTGTATGGTAAACCTCAATTTCGTGTCTGGTCAGTGAACTTCATGACTGTTCTGTTTAATATATACTCTGTTTTTTGTGGTTGACACTAAACTCATTGTTTTATATCTGTTTGCATTAAAGTGCATTTTCCACTGAATGACTCAGACACTTGAGAGATCCCAAATCCCTCTGAATAGGGCTGCATAAATTCTGAAGTGTTTGCTATTCCCTTCCTCTAGCTTCGGTATCATCAGCTAACATTTACTATGATCTTACATCTGATATTCTCATTCAAATTATTTATATATGTATTATTAAAAAGATCAGTCCCCTGGAGTATGCCACTGGTAACCTATTTCCAGCTAGAGAAATTATAATTTGCAGACACTGTATGTAACCTGGTTTGAGACATTTTTCAAGCCAATAGGCTATTTTTGCTTCTCAGACCATGACTCCATGGTTTAACCAGTAAGCTCCTTTATGAAACCTTATCATTTGTTAAAGTGCTGTTAATTCACACAGTTTCAATTTTCGCAGTCTTATTTTTTTCGTGACATTGAAAAGTAGAACATTTTCATGATGCATCTGGAAAGCCAGAATCCAGAGCACACCATACGTGCTTATTTCTCAAGATTCCTGATTTTCTGTTTATAACATTTTTTTCTTCTGACAAACAATAGCAAAAATACAAATAAGCTATTCAAGGCAATTTCAAACGCACAAACATTACAGTGTTAAATTCAGTTGTCCAGCCATTATTGCTTCATTTGTCCTGAGTTAGGGTCTTATTCATTTTTCCTTTAAAACCATCAGCATTTCTGTATCTGACAGTTGGCAAGTAGGAAGGGAAATGGTTTTAAAGATCAAATTAAGCAAACTTGATTGAATAATTCAGATTTACCATGGGACTCAATTATTTCTATTAGAAACTCTTATTTTTCACAGGAATACGAAGTTATTTTCTTTGGCATCCAAATAATTATTTCTTTTACTTTTGGAAATATTGAAGTAGCTGTTTCCTGAGGTTCTGCCTGTTAACTCTTTCCTTGTTTTTCCTGAGGTTTTACCTGTTAACTCTAGCCAGAAACAATGACAGATGGTCCAAGAACAATTATACAGTAACACAGGTAAGAGATATTTTCCTCTTTGCTATGAAAAGTACGATATAAATAGATTTGCAAACTAAAAACACTACAGTATTTAAAATAAACCCACCAAAAAGTTTGGATAGATTCTCTTAGAACAGAGATATTTCTCCTACTTAGTGAAAGTGCACTTATGGATACAATTAGCTCTGCTACAGAAGGCCTACACAATCATATGCAATGTCAATGTGTCAACTAGCTGGATGCCCCCATGTCTCTCTGGAGTAGAAGACCAAGGTTAACAGAGACAACATCAACAAACTGAGGTTAGGCAGCATCACGCCTAACCACACAAATGCCAGGGCCACAGAACCACCCTCAGACCACGGGTGCACTCACCCACCACTGAGGAACTGCTCAGCCCTGCACAAAGGGTTGAAATTCTTCAATCCTAGGCAGCCTGCAGCATTAAGTCAATCGGGCACTGGGACTATGTTGCCTTTTCTGGCTCTAAATATAGTGGCCCAGGAAAAGAAAGAGAAAAGCTATATGGTCCACATCCAGGGCCTCATGCTGATGGGGGAAATGCAATTAGAGAGGACATCCATTGGAGGGTCTTGTGAATAACTGGAGGCTTGTTACAAACCACAATCAACACTACACAACAGGCAAACTATTTGGAAAAGGAATCCTTGTATCAAAGTTCACTGTAAACCAACTGTATTAGACTTGATAGTTAATTCCCCAGGTAAAAAAAACCCAACAACATACCTTTTGTTTAAAGCCACCCCTGAGGGAGGGTTCAGAAAATTTTCTGTGCAGGAGCCTGCTTGTGATGGCAGAGACACTTGGTTATCACCTGCTTTCCTCAACTCACCTCTGATGTTGTTCTATTCCCCTTCTCTTTCAAGGCAAGATGTCAGCTAGATGATACGGAGTCTCTAGAAAGCTACATAAAGCATAGGGCACAGAGCTGAAAGAGTTACCAACTTTGTACTCAATAGGTCTGTGTCCTTTCACAATAAGCCAGTTAAGTCTTTTCATCCTCAGCTCTTTGCATTTATACAGAGGATTTTTTTTTTTTAACAAGACTCTTTAGACGACTTTAATTATATCTTGCCTGCAGAAGCATTAGGCAGAAATAAGGCCCTGAGAGTTTTAATTTTTGAAGCAGAAACATTATCACTTTTAAAGTACATTTGAAAGTATTCCCAGGTTTTACGAAGATGATAAAACTAAGCGTAAAATGCTTTTTTCAAAAAAGAGCTTCAAAATTAACACAGACTATCTTACAGCTAAATATAGCTCAAAAAAAGACAGCTACAGCTAGAGCACCAAAGCCTCTTGAAGAAACAATGCCATTAAATCACTACATCTAACAATTGTCACTGAAAACCTTGCATGGAAAAATCAAATGGGAAGATGGGATTTAAGATTAAGATAAAAACAGTAATTAACAAAAAGACATACTGCTCTATACAGTGGTGCAGACAAAGTTTTCCTCAAGCAAACTGATCCTGTTGCTACTGCAGTAAGGTTCTACTTGTTCTGACTGTAGAAGTGCTCCAGAGATGGTTCTGGCTGCAAGTATTATATGCTCCTCTTTACTGTACTGTACTGCTGTTACAACTATTCAGAAAGAAGTTTTTCGTAAATGCAGGGAACTATGAGCAGATTCAGTAACTAAATGCTGTTAAGACCACTCCTACTCTGCAATATGGAGGAGTGAACATCTCTATTTGAGGGGCAACTCAGCTAGGTGAAACATGCAAGGGAACGGGTAGAATTACTCTGCCAGCAAACTGTGAAAACACAGTATCACTCAAAGACACCCTGTGAATTTCAAGAACACCCTATGTGTCTAAGCTGTACAGGTAGAAAAGGCTCAGCAATTCATGTAGGTTTGTTAAATTCGATGACCTCTGTGTTCTCCTTCTGCATCACAGACTATTGACTTTGCTTTAAGCTTTTCCTTGTTAGAATTCACGGATTTCGTACACCTTCAAGGAGTCTGGGCTGCAACACATTCAGCCTGATCCAGAGTCCATGCAATAGTGTGGGCTCATTTTCAGAGAGCAACTGTCCCTCTTTAGATGACTGCGGACCTCAGGCTAACTTCCCACCAACATATTTATCTGCAAACAGCATGAAGACTGATAGGAAGTCCAGGACACAGGAGACCAAGAACCCCTCAAGGCACATACCCTCAATGCAACTGTGCTTCTAAAACCATCAGAAGTATTAATACAGGATGTGGGATGTGCAAAAGTCAGGTATTTATCTCCTTTGCAAACCCCAGTCTAAAAAGATAATGAAAACAGAGACAGCAAGGTATGCTGAGGTCAGCAGCATATCCTAGCAGCAGGTGAAAGAGGATTAATTTCCAGGGACGCAGGCTATGTTCTTCTGGCAGACTCCTCACCACACATCACACTGTCCTGGTACAACAAAGTGAAGCTTAAACTACTGTATCATCATCATAATTTTGTGCCAAACAAGTAACAGAAGTGTCTTTTTAACCTCTGTGTTAAGAATAAAGATTAGGCCATCATGCCTTGTTCTGCATGAATCTTCTCAAACTTTGGAATATATTGGCTAAATTCAGATAAGTTTGGCAGAAGATCCTGTTTAAGCAGTAGCTTAAGCTCACTCAAATTTCACTGAATTAAAGTGGTGGATAGAGAAGAGATGTTCCAAGTGCCCCTCAAAGTGCCCTGAAAAAGGAAAAGCTTCAGGGTAGATCCATGTGTTGGACAAATAATCCACATGAGAGCGACCCAGGTACAAATCAGGGGTTTGACCACAGTGGAAACTATATTGCAGCAGATGGCTTGCTCTCATTTGGTCTCTGCTATAGCTCGTCTTCAAAGTGATAGCTCCAGTAACCCTTGTATGAGAACAGTGTACTGCCTTTCCACCTCTGGCCAACAGCTGGCCTGTGCTGAGTGTTTTCTCCTCCTCGTTGATGCCTTAACTCCAGGTGCACCAGCAGGTTATTCCGTATGAACATTACCAGGGAGTGAAATAAGACACAACAGCACTTGATGAGAGATATTAGAGAAGTGAAAGTGGGCTTCTATACTAGCACAGAGACACTAGCACTAATTTTAAACCACCTCATGTGTTGGGTGAACACAAAGCATCATGACACCAGTATGGGTTAACTAAGCCCACAGTATAAGCTGTTTCTTATTCAGGAACTATGGCAAAGAACAACATTTTTTTCTCTGTTTATATAAACAGCTTTTATTTCTAGCGTGGCTTGAAATCACCTTTAAAAGTGTAACTGTCTTATGTTAAATGGGTTACCTGCCCAAAGTAAGACCAAATAATAGACAAGGTTGAGAAAAGTACATATATTCCATGTCTATCACTAACACCTGTGAAGATACGAGATCCTTGCCTGAATAACAGAACAATTTCCTTCATGCTACAGTACATCAGGTGGAGATTTACTCCATTTCCAAAGCACATGAAAGCAGAAGGGGTATACTCCAAGTTTTCTCCTGTTCCTACGGCCTCCTGAGTGAAGGCCAGGCTCATGTTGCTTGTCATAAATTGGCAGGAGTTGGCAACACTAGAAACAGGACATGTGGAGCTTGAGGAGGAATTTGAAATTATTCAGGGTCTGATTAATGGGCTAGAAAGACAATTTTAGCTGCTGAAGCTTGGAAAGATTGAAATTATGATTTGGGAATCAAAACAGAGGAGTCTGGAGTAATCAAGGAAGGATATAATTAGCATAGAAAGAGCAGAGTTTTTAGCAACAGACAAGGGCATAGAAAAACGCTTGTTAACTCTAAGATGTATTTGCAAGTCTCAGTTAAAGCCTTATTTTTCCTTATATTTCCTCCATTTTCCATAGAATGGTTAGGGTTGGAAGGGACCTCAAAGATCATCTAGTTCCAACTCCCCTGCCATGGGCAGGGAAACCCTCCACTACACCAGGTTGCCCAAAGCCTCATCCAGCCTGGCCTTGAACACTTCCAGGGATGGGGCAGCCACAACTTCTCTGGGCAACCTGTTCCAGTGCCTCACCACCCTCAATGTAAAAAATTTCTTCCTCATATCCAGTCTAAATCTGCCCTCTTCCAGTTTAAATCCATTGCCCCTTGTTTTATCACTATATACCCTTGTAAAAAGTCCCTCTCCAGCTTTCCTGTAGGCCCCCTTTAAGTACTGGAAGGCTGCTATGAGATGTCCCCAGAGCCTTCTCTTCTCCAGGCTGAACAGCCCCAACTCTCTCAGCCTGTTTTCGTAGCAGAGGTGTTCCAGCCCTCGGATCATCTTTGTTGCCCTCCTCTGGACCCGCTCCAGCAGCTCCATGTCCTTCTTGTGTTGGGGACTCCAGAGCTGAACACAGTATTCCAGGCGGGGTCTCACGAGAGCTGAGTAGAGGGGCAGAATCACCTCCCTCGACCTGCTGGCCACACTTCTTTTGATGAAGCCCAGGATACAGTTGGCTTTCTGGGCTGCAAGCGCACATTGCCGGCTCATGTTGAGCTTCTCATCCACCAGCACTCACAAGTCCTTTTCCTCAGGGCTACTCTCAATCCATTCTCCGCCCAGCCTGTACTTGTGCATGGGATTGCCCCGACCCACGTGTAGGACCTTGCACTTGGCCTTGTTGAACTTCATGAGGTTCTCACAGGCCGACCTCTCCAGCCTCTCAAGGTCCCTCTGGATGGCATCCCTTCCCTCCAGCGTGTCCACAACACCACACAACTTGGTGTCATCTGCAAACTTGCTGAGGGTGCACTCGATCCCACTGTCCATGTCACCAACAAAGATGTTAAATAGCACTGGCCCCAGTACTGACCCCTGAGGAACAGCACTCGTCACTGGCTTCCACGTGGACATTGAACCACAACTCTGAGTGCGACCATCCAGCCAATTCCTTATCCACCGAGTGGTCCATCCATCAAAACCATGTCTTTCCAGTTTAGAGACAAGGATGTCATGTGGGACAGTATCAAATGCTTTGGATAAGTCCAGGTAGACGATGTCAGTTGCTCTTCCCCTATCCATTAATGCTGTAACCTCATCATAGAAGGCCACCAAATTAGTCAGGCAGGATTTGCCCTTAGTGAAGCCATGTTGGCTGTCACCAATCACCTCCTTATTTTCTATGTGCCTTAGCATAGTCGCCAGGAGGATCTGCTCCATGATCTTGCTGAATTGACTGGCCCTCCATTAATCCCTTCCATTCTACTATTTTAAAAAGAATAGGTGTGGGATGCTATTTACAGTGGACAAGGGCAGCCAGGTGCTAAACTATGTCCTTGCTCTTGACTGATTGCAAGTCAGAATGACAGAAATTTTGGCACACCGGATGCTGGCAGAGTTCAGCCCACGCATGTGGAGACCCAGTATGGCTCAAGTCAGACCAGCAAGTTGCTTTTGTACCTGTCTTGGAAAGGGAAGAAGACTCATCAGGGTAAGAAACACTTCAGGAGGTGGCTGACACCTCTGACTATGCAGGGATTGTGGTTTTACAGGAGGGGAGAATGGTGTGAGTGCCAGATTCCCTTTCACAGCTCTGTTGAAGGTGCCTCAACTTGCTAGCAGTTTCTGACATAGACTTCTAGTGTCATACTGGGATTAAAGGATTCAGCATCAAGAAAGCAATGTTATTGACTCTTCTTGAAAAAGTGAAATTGATCTAGTCAGCATCACAGTCTGATCTACAATACACACTGGGGCAGTTTCAGTAAAACTCGTAGGGCCTGCCTAAAAGTATGAACTTGTTCTTAGATTCTTTACTAGTGCTTTTCACATTATGCTTTGCTGTACGAAGAGGTGGACCATGAGCCCTGTGGAAGCTCAAGTGGGGCCTGCAGGCTTGAACAATGGGTTGCTAGCCTCTGTCCTATACTACTTAGACTGGCTACTGTAATTCCAGTGTGATGGAAAGGGTAACCTGTTTCCTCATGTCTTCTGAGCAAAGGAACGCAGGCACCAAAAGATGCAGATAGTCACTGGAACGGACAGAGGGAAGATGAGAGGTGGAGAAGGGAAATATCAACCAGAAGTGATTTTTAAAAAGAAAGTGTAAACTTTCCAGGTGTTCACACTTACCTCCTTCTGTCACTACCTACATCTCTCAGCTTAGCCCAGGATAACTGTGAGAAGACCAATAACTGTACGAGCGTCATATTCTGCATCTACCACTGTTGCGCTGAGTTCACATGCTGCCTGTAAGAGGCGTAAGTCCAGATGTCTGCTCTGTACAAGCCATGTGAAGGGAGATCCAGTGACATGGTATTAAAGACATTAGCTTCCAAAAAAAAAAAAAAGCAAAGTGCTTAGTCAGAGAAGAATTCTCTCCTCCAAAGTTATTTACTATCTTCTGGACTAGAAGCTTTTTCATTATAAAATCCACAGTGTTCCTCCTCCCCTACCCTTTCCCTACTTATGTGGTTTGTAACAGTTTGGAAAACTTTAGGGGCATTCCTAAGTGGTTACAGATGTGTAAGGATGCACACTACAGGCCACTTCATCAAGAGGATGACATAACCCTGCATGCCAGCTTCAGAAGTAGCTCATTTAATACTGAATTTGGAGACACGATTGTCCCAGACTCGCTGTATGCCTGTTGAGAGTGATGGGATTATAACAGCAGCTGGCAGTGCTCTGTTCCAAGAAAGCTCACAGCATTATTCAGTCTTGAGTTCCCTCTTCCTCTGTGGAGCCATTTGATCCTTAATCTCTTCTATGAATTCTTAACCCTTTTGATGTACTTCTCCCCTTGACCAAGCTTTGCATATACATCTTTATATCAAAATATGGGTGAAAACTATTAGTAAGATGTCATAGTTGCACATCTATTTTGAATGCTACTTGTCAACCATGCATTTGCATGAAGATCTATCACATATTTTACGAAATTAAGTACAGAGAAATAATATTTTAAAGTCCACTGCACTGCTTTTCCTGAATCAGACTGTGTAACTGAAAAACGTTATCACGATGCTGCAGCGTACCCATGACCATGGACTACTCATACAACTAGTTACCTGCATCGCAGCAGTATCCGCCACATGCTTTCTGAAGTCATTGATGTCCCACGCCTGGAAATGTTCAAGGCCAGGCTGGTTGAGGCTTTGAGCAACCTGATCTAGTGGAAGGTGTTCCTCCCCATGGCAGATGATTCTTAAGGTCCCCTTCAACCCAAACCATTCTATGATTCCACACAGAACAAAACACCATTACTGCCTAAAAGGACTCAAAGTCAACAGTTGTTAGGAGACTTCTGCTCTGTCCATTACTCTGTCACTATTCTGCTGGGACACTCTGGTCAGGACCTACTTCACTTTCTCTCAGCAGTGTCTTGTATAATTAAGAGATAACTACACCTTGCTGTGTATGATCGCGTTTCTTTCCCACCAGAACTGAGATGGCAAGACACTGACATGATAGCTTGGGACAAGAAGTGGCTTCTACAAAGAAGATGATACCAGCACTGTTGAAAAACAGAGACAAAAAAAGCCAGTGGCTTCAGAATTAGTCAAGAAGGTGCCAGTCTGAAAAAGGAACTGGACTGAAGACAGGTTGAAGAGGATAAGTGGAAACTGTACAAAGGGTTACCGACATTACAGTGACTAAAGAAATAACAGGAAAAAAGGATGTGGGGGAGTATTTTGTAAAGAAGGTAGGAAAACCAGTGTGATTTGCTAGATGTCATAGGAAATCAATAGCTTACTGAATAAAAGGTGGTGAATGGATGCAAAAGAGTTTGAGATGCAGCAAATGATGTGTCTTTTTGGTGGGCAGGACTGCTGGAAGAAGCAGAAGAGATCAATGCTGCTGATGGCAGAAAGGAAGATAGAGTGTCTACACCAGATCTTGATTTTGCCTTCCCTTAAACATCTTGTATAAAGTGGAAGGGAACACATGGAGATGAACACTCACAAGCCAGTAAACCACAGATAGATGGGAAAATAACCGGGAATTGAAGCAGTAGTTGAAGTAGTTCAAGGCTGAGAAATGGCACAGCTAAGAAAAAAAAATGACCTTGAACTAGGACTGGTGAAGTTCGTCTACAGGTAGAGTATTATACAAGCTGAAGTACAGTATTTCAATACTGTCATTAAAACGTTGCACACATTTCTTAAATAGAAACAACACTAATCACAAGGGTTTCTTTTTAATCACCTGATAACTGGTATATAGCTCCTTATAATTTCCCTCCCCTGTTCTTGTCTATTTACTCAGTTCCCACTATCAGAAAATCCAATAAATCTTTATTGAGTTAGGCTTATATACGAACATATCTCTTCTCCAAGGAACACATTTTAATAATTTAGATGGCAGCTCGGTACTGCATCATTTCTTTGATTTCAAGGGATGATGCAGTGGGCTAGAAAGCTAATTTAGATGGGCTTAACATTACCACATTTCCATGATTATCCTATGTTCTAGCATTCCGTTTGGCATATTTGGTGTGTATGAATAGTTACTATATTTTTTCTCCACAAAATATTTCAAGGAATACATTATCTTGCACACAGCACAGTAAGTAGCATTATCAAACATGACACATGTACCTAAGTCATGAAAGAAATTACACAGCACTGCCAGCTATTGTTTGAAGGCAAATATGCGATTATAGTAGCGGTCATATTACAAAGCACCCATACGACGGCAGAATTAAAGTCACATTAAAACCCACCAGAGCCTTACAGGGACACTGCTCAAGCCCACAGCAAGATTCTATGGGAAAGCTGATGGCCATTTGGGATCTTTTCACGATAAGAATTCAACAATAGGAGATTTAGATTACCACAGAAGTGGAAAGACTCAGCTTCCCCGTGAGAGGCAGAGAAAGGTTACAACCTATTACTCTATAAAATCACAGCAATAATTACTTTAACACACCAACATTCCCATCCTCTCAACCTTCCAGCCTCAGGCTCCAACAACAAAAGCATCCATCTACCCAGGCAGATCTGAAAACTATTCTTAATGGAATTAATTTGATTAGAAACATCCCCATCAAGTGTTTTAAACAGCGTATCTGGTAACATTACGTGGCAGAAAGCATACATTGGCCCATATGTAACATTAGAATCTGGGAATCTCTTCCTTCTCTATTGCTGTAAACGTCAGCTTCCTCCTTTATGACCTTAAGATGGATTTCAAACCCATCACTGGCTCAAGGATGAAAAAAAAAAAAAAAAAAATCACTTAATTTGCCATGCTGGCCAGTATAGCTTAGAAGGAGGAAGCTCCACGTTTGGAAAAAAACCCCACACTTGCGCAGAGGAAACCTCTTTGGATGTCTGATTTAATAAACAAAAATCCCCAAAACAGGCAGACTATAGGAGGCTGACTGGGCTTTGGAACACTAAATCCTAACTGCAGAGTGCAGGTGTGGCAAAAAGGGGCTCTGCAAGTCACTGTGACGACCACAGCAAAGCAATGCAGCCACATGTTAGACCATCAAATTGATTTTTCAGCCTAAGACAGCACTAGCTGCTTTTTATGCTTCATAGCTGAGCTCTGGCACAGACGCTTGAAACTTTCCAAACTGTTTAACAGCTGACACGAACGGCCAGCAGTAGCTAAGCAGGGAGAAAGGGCTCTCACTCAGTAATGTATTCTACTGCGATAAATTCCCTTTCAGTGAGGCCGTGACTCCTGTCCTAGTTGAGTCCCTTCGGAAGAGAAAGGAAAATGGAAGGAATCAAACAGAAAGCAAAGAACTCACTGAAATGACTCTTCAGGGCCTTCCCTGCAGTGTTGGCACTCAAAGCTGTACCTGGGCTCCAGTAAGTCTTTAGCCACAGCAACACTAATTAATTGAGGGCACTTTGGAAAACGCTCTTCAATCCCCTGCTGTGACGGCTCACAAAATTTCTCCCTCAAGTCCCTTCTGCTCTTTTGAAGCCTTACTGGAATATGCGCTGCCCAGGCTGGGCCAACGGAGCAGCTTTCACTGGATGGGACCTTCCTTGAGGTGGTTAATTGAACAGGTGTGGGGGCCCAGGAGATGAATGGGGAGCAGCACTGCGGCTCAGGGTCTCTGCAAGGAGCCAGCGGAAGAGAAAAGTAGTCCAACTCGGAGCTGCAAAAGCTGCTCCTTCATCTGTCTCTGAACAGCCAGGGAGGAAACAGTGTAAATCCAAGATATATGAGAAATTAACAGAAAATCTTACCCACAAAAAGATGCACATGCAGTAATAGAAATGATGTTCTGAAGGACTGCATGCCTCTGAGCAGACACAAAAAGCAGGTGGTGTGGGGAGCAGCCGTGGTGAATTAGAATGAACGCAGTTGCATCCAAGTGCACGGATGCAGGGATATATGTCATGGAGCTGGCTCTACGTACCTGGGCAGCAATGGGTAGAGAGGCTGGACGGAAGCAACCATGCCAGTGAGAGCGTGCTGTGCACAGATTTTAAATGCTGGATGCCTCTCTGTATATCACCAGGGAAGCCCACCAGAGGCAGAATACAAATCACAACTGATTTTATTCCAGCCAAAGCTAACAGCAAGCAGAGACTTCCAGGGGACTCGCACACGCGTGTTCAGGCTCACTGTACTGAGGCTGAGGCAAGAGCGTTCCTTATGCTGCTCTTGACAGGAGCAAATGATTAAAATTCAAGTTTCCCAAGAACGGCAAAGCCAGCCAGAGGCTACTGACCCAGAGGCAGCTATTGAAAGACAGCAGGTGTGGGCAGACCTTGCTGCTCTTCTGCTGTTAAATCTCACATTAGATGATGTTTGAAGCTAGTAATGTCAAGGGTGAGCTGGGCTGAAAGGTGAAAATAACACTGGATGTAAACAATAGCTTAATAAAAGGGGAGCATAAAATAACGTACCAGACGTCTGAGCAGTTTGCCCTGAGTTTTGACCACCACTGCTCAGGCAGATACTTTCCATACCAAAAGAAACAGATTTATGACAAGCTTGTAATTAAACTGTCTGAAGCACCAGTAAACTTCTGCATGCTGTTGTTTTTATGCCACTTTGAACAAAATTAATGCCAGTGTTACGCATGACTGGGTCTATCCTTGTTTGACTGCTGGGCTGTCTTTTCCCAGTTCCCTGTTTTTAAGACCTGCATTTCCAAACATCCATCGGTGCTTCGAATTCAACAGCAAAAAGTCTCTGGTCTGTTCATGTATTCTCTCACAAAGCAATAAGAAAAAACTTACCATGTGTCAGTCAATGTATTTCATGCAGCTCTGCTTCTGCTACTGAGACACAGATATCGAACAAAATAGCAACCAGCTCAGAATTTGAACAATCAATGTGCTTGTTTGTGAAACTCCCTGAGTGGCTCCTGGTTGATCATCAGCTATACATAGGTGCCTGTACTACATCCAACAGAAAAAAACAAGTCAAGAGTACACACATATTCCAAATTGCTATTTAGGAAACGTACTTTGAAATTTGGAAGCGCTATTGACAAACTTTGTTACAGTTAAAAAGTTACAATCAAATACATACGAACCTTTGTATGCACTACTTTCTCTAACGTGCAAAGCAAAGAAGGTACTCCAAAACCCAATGAATATCCAAATACCACGCATTATTATTACTGCTAAAGTCAAGTTCTTCCATTTGCAGCTTTTGCTCTACAGTTTTGACCTTACTAGACCTCGTTTTCATAGGGGCTCCCTTGCCAGCACACTTCCACGAAATTTTCAGATATGCAAATATTTGAAGATAATGGGATGGAGATGAAAGCAAGTCCTAGGCTGAAGGTGGTTTTCATCTGAAAAAAACAAAACCAACTAGTCTTTTCATATATCAGTAAAGTCATTAGCAGATTTCAAGTATTTGTTAAAACATAGTCAATTAATAGTTATCTTGAATACTGTTACTAAAATGTTATCCTGGCTGCCTTTGAAATTTAAACTGCTTTAGCTCTCGGTGACATCATCTTTTAAAATTCTAGATTAAAGCCAGCAAAACCAAGGATTCTCCTTTGGTCAGGGTCCGTTCACTTTGGTTTTATTTTTTTATACAATATTGATATACCAAGCTCAGATTCAAATCTGTTTCAGACAAATAGCAACTGCTACTACTAAAAAACCACAACTGCTAAATCCACAGATGTGAGAATCCATCCCTCACTTTAACTGTTGTAGAACTGCCCCTCTCCCATTCTCAGCTCTGCAGCACCCATTGAGATATCTGTCCTCTGAATATTTGGGAAGAGCGGTGAGATGGGGGCAAATTCTAGGACCATGTGAAGTGATGAGAATGCTCTTAATAGGCACTCGTTGGGATCCAGTACCAGTAAGAGGACGAAAAGACTAAATCCCTCGGGACACAAGACAGTTTACTTCATGAGGCCAGTATATCTGACTTTCTGCACCTAGCACAAATGGTTACACTACCTACAGAGAATTTATTGTGAAAACCTAGACTCAGGTTACTCTGAAGACACCGAATGGCACAGCTACACTTGTGCTCTATTTCCGAGGTTGGACATTTGGAATGTGAATAATGCCATTAACCCAGGAGAATTAGGTAAGCCCCATGGTTTTTCGATGACTTAGTTTTTGTCTGCACTAATTTTACCTCCAAATCTGCATGTCTGAAACTCCACACTCTTCAAGTCTGCTTAAAGTGATTACATCTTTTCAGTAAATCTTGGATTGTTCTTTCTCCCGGCTGCAGAGTTGTCTGCCTGCAATTTCTCAAAAGAGAGCCAGGATTTCATGTCCATTGGCCTCTGCATTCCTGCCAAAGCCCTGCAGAAATGAGAGCTGCTGCAGCTGCCAGGGTTTATTTACACACATTCCTGCCTCAAATTGAATTAATGAGCATAATTTAACTCAGGCAATGTCCTCCACAGCTCTTGTTTCTCTTTGCCCCTCTCGACATTTCTTCCTCTCGCACAACCCCCTTTGTAGTCTGTCTTAAAGCAGTATCTACAGTGATTCTGGTATAAAAAGTCACTGCAAACACATTGCATCTCCCATTTGAGCTGATACGCTTGTACATATCTGCTTATAGCATACTTTATGGAAAGCTCAGGATCCCCTTAATGAGTATCCAGAAGATTAACTTGAACTTTTTTTTCCCTGTTCAATCCAAGTTTGCTGGTTTAGCAATGAGCTTCCACAGTTTAATCACTTAAAAAGACCCAACCTCCAAAAGAGCACTGATGCAACAGATGAGAGCAGCTGATGCTGCAACATATCTACAGTTGTAAATGTTCACGCACCGTATTTAGTAAATCTTTTCTACATAGATCTCCAGCCCATTTTTTCCCCTCAGAAATCTAAAATCCTCCATCCACAGCGTAAGGATGTGGATGATGTCCCAACATTAAGAAGCCCTGTGGGTGCTGTATGGACACGTCACATACAGGAAGCTCCTGGTATGCCACTAACCAGACTGATGGAGCGCTTCCCATGTGTCATGCCAGAGCTAGAGCACAAAAATGTTTCTCCAAATATTCACACCCATGTGACCAAAGCCCATTCTCTCCTCTATTGTCACCCTGTACGGTGTGTCTCACACACTGTGTATATTACGTGAGGCTTGAGAGTCTTGGAAAAAATGCCATATACTTCTACTAGAAGAGCGTGGGAGAAAAAAAGTAAACCTTTAATGATAAATACAGTTGCTACATCAGCACTTCACCAGCATCATGGACAACAATATTTCAGCAACACTGTAAACCCCTAGACCCACAGGAAAAAACAGATTGCTTGGCATACAGAAGTTTGACTTTCTGGGAAGAGTATTCTCTTGTGAAGTTCCCACAATGCCATATCTATCCAGTCAGGCTGATTCATGGAGAGGATTTTCCTTCCCCTAAACAAGACTAACAAGATCCTTAAGAATATTTCAACAAGAAATCGATGTATTCCAGGACTTGTGGTTGAAACCACAACAAATTCTATGGACCCAAGTTTGCAACTCCCACAAACAGAAACTGTTCAAGTAGCTCCAGTAAAATCAGCAGGATTGACT
Source organism: Tauraco erythrolophus (assembly GCF_009769465.1). Classification (NCBI taxonomy): domain Eukaryota; kingdom Metazoa; phylum Chordata; class Aves; order Musophagiformes; family Musophagidae; genus Tauraco; species Tauraco erythrolophus. Next base: position 114,613,434 of record NC_141465.1, on the reverse strand, counting down.
GTGAGACACAGCTACTCACCACAATCATGGAACAGGCAGGCACTCTGGGATAGGAGGAGTTCAAAGGATCACCCCAGGATTAGCATCTCCTGAAAAAACTTACTCCTGCTGGAGAATGTTAAGACTGATTTTGAGGCACATGTCAATTCTCTTCACATATGCAACATCAGAAGCCAATATAGACAAAACTGCAGAAAGCACCTTAAAGTGTGGAGGCAGCAAACAACTGGGGCGAAAGGTGTGTGTGCATCTTTCAATGTCCAGAATCGAAATTTTGAACTCTCAAGTAGAAGCCTGCTTTAGCTGCAACTAGTACAGGCTGGTTGTAAATTTTGGTAACATTTGGACTAAATAGAAGTGGCATGCCCTGAAGCCTCTGACCTAGAAAGAGATATGAGACATTACTCCCGAATTACAAGGCTGACCATGTGTTGTGCTTTTGCATAAGACTACTTAGAGGAGGAACACCAGGGCTTGGTGTTCTATACCAAAAACAAGGGTCCACGAAAAGAAGTGATTGTCTTGGAAAAAAATGGGGGAGAGAGTCTGGAAAGAAGAAGGTGAAGATTCTGTCTGCAGGAAACATCCTGGAAGTGGCAGGAGATCCCACAGAAAAGGAACATGCATAGAGATAAACCCCAAGGAATGGCCAGGGACCTTGACCACTAACACCTCTGGGCAGGTCAACACTGCCAGAAGCGGCACAGCAGAAACCAAGCCACCTCTCTGCTCAGCTTTCCCAGGCCAGCAGTGACCCCCCTGCAGGGAAGGGAAGTTCAAAACCTAGGGAACATAATGCCACAGCAGGAGCAAGCAAGTGAGAACAATCAAGTAGGGCAAAAGTGCCAATCTCTCTGGTTCTGAAATAAACCCCAGTACCCAGATCCACTACAGGTTGTCATTCACTGTGTCTTGCCCGTGACAGCCAGCACTAGGCTAAATTTGAGTGTTTGCAGGCCACGTGCACTAGAAGCTGATGCAGACTATATACGGCTTTAAAACAATTTTGCTTGCTTACACAGGAAAAACATGATGAAACACTTCTTTTTCTGACTACTAACATCAAAAGACCAGAACACACCTACTCTTCACAGTCACAGCTCTAAATCCAGCCAGTAATTTCACTTAAGAGCCTTCCCTTGGCTTCCTCTCTGGCTATTTCCAATTCTTCATTGTAATTCCATGGCCCTCAGTAATATTTTCTCCCTTATACATAACTGAAACCAAATACACTTGTCACTAAACGTTTACTGGATCTTTGGAAAGCATTTTGGATGCCTTTCATACATCTTTTGGTCTCTGTGGAGATACCAGCAGTTTAGGAGTCCAATTGCTCTTCACATACATTCTGAATGAAAAGTAGTGGTGAGACCCATCAGCTCAATAAGATTTTGCCTAGCCCCAAATGACAACAGCTGTTTTTAGGAGCACCTAAGGAAAACTATTTGACAGAGCCTTATTTTTTGTTGTTCTCCCCCGGTCAGATACCTATCTTGCTACTCCATATGCTCACTTCTCCATCCTCCATTTTTTAAAAATGTTTTTTTTTCTTTTTATACTGGCATGCAGTTTTATAAAAGCAGAATGAAAGTCAACTGTATAAAATACTATCAGAGAAATTCCCCATCACTTCCTCTGACTTCTGTATCATTAGAGTAGAGAAACTTCTCTTCAATTTGGAAAGGCCTTCCCTGAATGCAGCTTCTGTTGCAGCGAAGGTTCAAGCGGTTACTTTTCATGATTCTCTGAAACAGAAATAGCCTAAAAATAACCTTTTTTGGTACATTTCTCAAATTCTCTCAGAACCCCGTAGTAAGAATATTTCTTCCACACATTGGCTGTTCTACTGTATGTACATGCACTACTGGATAAAACACTGCAAGCAACGGATTACATAGATACAGGAAGTATAGGACTAATAAAAGAAATACCAAAATAAAACCCTTTAGATGTGTACTATAACAGATGCTTACTCCAACATATTGCAGAAAAGTCCTTGCAAAGGTGATAGCAATTTATTTTGGAGTTTAAAATTACACTGTGCTAACCACACTATCTCCTCTTTCAGTCACTCACAGGTTTTGCACACCTGTGCAACAGCAAGCAATGAATTGCGTATGGCATGGAAACTTGGAAAGCCAATGTTTCTTCATTCTACCCTTTATACTCCTTGCCCTCTCTCCAAATAAGAATTCCACTCCCTCAGCATCTCCTTTGCTTGGTATTGGGTGCAGCTCCTGGACTACTGCAGGTGGAACTAATGACTGGTAGGTGTTCATCCTCTTCCTTCCCAGAAACCTTCTGAAAATGAAAAATGCTCCAGACATACAATTTCAATCTACATAAGTCCATCACTCATGAGACAAAGGAAGTAAGTTTGCACATAATATTGTTCTGGTTCATCACTTTGAAATGAATTGGCATCTCCCAGTTGCTGAACAGGGTAAGAAGTGTTAAGAAGTACCTTCAGAGAAATGCTGTTTGACACCATGAATTTGGGTGGATTTACTAAAAAGAGTCATTCTGGGTCAATTGTAACATTTATTCTGCAGTTCAGCCACTGTACTGAATACTTCCTTCTCCTCCTTCAGCATTCTCCAAAAAGCACTCCATGCTATAGAGAAAGGATGTTTATACTTACTCATCTGTTTTTTTTGGTGTGTAACAACACTACTGTCCAAGCTTTCTCTGCATTGGCCTGCTGACAGTACAGTAAGCACCAAATTGCCTTCTGTCATATACCGAAAAAGGGAGATGTGTCCAGAGCTGCAAGATGGAGCCCTGCAAGGTGTTTGGCAAGAGGCTGCAGCTCTTAGTGGTGGAAGAAACTTGCTTCCCAACACCAAGCTACTAAGAGGTGCTGCTGTTGGGTTTTATGCTACGGAGACCAATGGTGGCACATCTAATCACAAGTGGCTCCTTCACACTTCAGGCATTATGTTAGGGACAACACCTGTCTTATTCTCTGTCCTTGTTTCCTATCAATCCTGTTGAATCATGTACTACTCTAAAAATAACACAGCTCTCTGGAAGTGTGTGTATCTTCTCAGTACCACTGCTGTAACACACTCTTTTCCACAGTCTCCTGCCCATGTCATCTGATAAGGTTACTGGCGTAGAAATACCAGCTGTAGTGATACACATACCCAAACAAGAAATTACACTCTACAAGCCAAATAGGTGCAGTTTTACCTCCTGCACAGACACCCAAAGGTACTTCCAAAATTAGAATTGATTTTTGTTGGCCATGTCCATCAGTAGAGAAGCAGCACAAGACACCATCGCTGCTGCCAGCTGCCGAGTTCCCAGGAAAGCCGTAGGGAACAGACACAGGGCACCGGCTGATCCACGGCAGCGGGCAGGGTGCTTGGGAGGGCTGCACTCCTTCCAGTCTCACTACTCCTGAAGCCTGCGTACCCATGTTTGCCTTAGGAGAATATAAGGGAGATCATTTCCACTCCTCAGGGCTTTTTGGATCGAATTTTGACATAATGCAACTGGGAAAAAATGATCTCATGAAACGTATACTGTAGGGAGGAAAGGGAATAAAGGTATGTTTCAAAATGATCTGGAAATATTTTCCCATATGAAATAGTTATGCTTGTCTCTTACAAAAACGCAATCCAACTAGCGCAGGAAAGAAACAGTGGCATGGAGCACAAATTCAGCTAAATAAACAAAAAAGTCTCCCACAAACACAACCCATTTATAATACGTAAATTCAAATAAAAACATAACATGACCCTCTTGTCCCCAAGGAACGAAAGGAAAAACAACATCCCAATCAGACCCCAAATATCTGCTATCTGGGCTTTCCTGCATCCATCAGAAAACAAAGCAACTTAAGTGTGACCAAAGCAAGCTATAAAACCACTAATTCCAACTCACAGACAGTCACCTCCTGCCCTCTGGAACAGATCCCATCTGCTGCTCCTCTTAGTTTCTAAAGGAGTCATGGCTTCATTCCTACGAGCTTAAATGCTCTTTTAAAAATCATCTTAACACAATCAATTACTCCACATAGCATCTTCTTTTCTTTGTGTTCTAGAGATTATAGGAACAACAGCATATCAATCTCTCTACTTTCATGTCCCCTCTCTCCTGCCCATCCTCATCACGCCAGACCACGTAGGCAATAAACTCCACACGGGAACAGGATATCACTCGATGCCTTCGCACTGCCTGGAAACGTGGCTGGTTCCCACATATGACAACCACAGACAGGAGTGCTGAAGAGTGAACATGCGCAGAGCCAGATCCAAACCTCTTGGCTATGAAGCCTCTCGCACTGCCCTCCATCCCACCCTACCCATCCCCCATATGTAGCACACCGCTAGCCTCCAAAGTTGATCTGCAGAAGATGCCATGGAGGCTGAGCTCTTCGCAAGAGGCATAAAAACTGTTTGGCTACTCTCCAGTTACGCCATCCAACAGGAAAAAAAAGATTTTTCTTTCACCGAGATGCACGCAAACCCTCATCACACACGACAAACCCATGCTGCAGAGCTGCTTGGTTTTCTTCTTTAAGCTCCTAATAATATAGAATGCAGCCTACATCAGAAGTGCTCTGATCCAGTATGGCAAGTCATACGTTCTTAGTTTGTCCTTGCCCGTCAGCAGGGCTCAAAACACAGACTTTTTTGTAGACATGAGTATTAGTACACACTGCCTCTGGTACAATACAGTAGCTGCTTTTCTATACTTAAAAGCCAGCTGTTTCTACTTAAGAAAACATTGAATAGGGATATCTTCCAAACATCTTTCCACAAGCATGCAACACAGCTTCTCTACTTTTAAATATATGAAAAAGCAATTTCGGGAAATTTTGAAGGGCATTGAGCAACCCTAGACTCCAAATTGAAAAAAGATGCAATTTTTGATCCACAGTCCGTTACCACGGAACAACAACTCTATCCTGAGTGAAGGAGCTTGTTCCTGGACACTGCTATAACCCACTCCAAAACCAGTAAATCTGGATAATGTGCCAATTGCGCAGAAGTGTAAATGTTCACTGTGCACACTGTATTTCTCTTTAAGCTACTGAGCAGCGTTTAAACTTGTTAAGGCTACCTGATCTCCAAACAGACGTTGGCCAGACAGCGTGGCTAGCGTCCAGGTTACACTGCAACACTGAGGGAAAACCAGCTGACACCCCGTGCACCATCTGTACAACCCGCAGGTAACCCTTTATCTCCAGACGCTTTCCTACAGCTCCCCTGTTTAACACGCAGTAGCCCACTCGCCACAGCTCTTCTGCAGGGCAGGAAAAGACCAATGCCAAGGTGGGCACATGAAGACTTCAGAGAGGTCTGAAGGCCAGCTGCCTGCCTGGCTCTGCACTCCCAATTCCCAAACCAGAAGAAGTTTTTATACTCGTAGCTTAACCCTACTTCCCCATGGCTCTATATAGGAAATGCCAGCACAGTGCTGGGCACAGCTGCCTATACAGTCCTGCTTTAAAGCCTTTATGAAATACTTCCAAAAGGAAGCAAGTTTGGGGCATCTTTAAGAAATATTTAGGACAAATTTGCTGCGGAGTTGCCAAAGAGGTAAGTGACATGTTTTGGGTGTTAGCCTCCAGAAAATGAGCATGTTTAATCTACTAGTTTAAGATTCAGAAGATTTGTTTTAATTTAGCTTTTTTTTTTTAATCTTTTTGGTATATGATATAGAACACCACAATGCCAGGGACCTTAAAGTGAGAGATTAATTTCTGAAAGCCATGTGTGGCTCATAAAAAACAACTAACCCACTCCTTCAACAGACGCTTAAAAAGATATGCATGCTTCATTAGCCTAATTTGTCTGCTGAGAGCCTAGTCCAAAACTGCAGAAAAAGTTCCAAAACCACATCAAGTGCCACAGAGATCGCTGTGTATAATAATAAAACCAAACACGATCAGCAGGCATTAAGGGCCTCAATCTGCAGGCAAAGTCTGATTTCTGCCCAACAGCTGGATGAAGCATTGCCACCGACCAAAACATTGACACCACAATGTAATGTGCAACCGATTGCAGACAAACAAACCACAATCAGAACAGCCAATTTTCTAACTAGCACCAAACTGCAGAAATATGAGAAGCCAGAAAGAACAACAATTGAGACCTCTGGAAAAAAGATTCAAATGTAGAGAGAAATGCAAAAATACTCTGGAAAACATGAAAACGTACATTAAGCTGTCAGTATTTCAGTGTGGATTTGAACGAGCAGTAACATGAAACCTGTTTATTATGTTGCAATAATGATTATTATCTCGCCTCCAGGATTTTTTGGTTTTGTTGTGTGTTGTTTCCAAGTCTTCCAAATCACGCAGGTTTCTCACACACTTCAGCAGTAACTGAATTGGCAAGATTTAGAGAGCTTCAGACCAAAGGCCAGCTACTAAATTCGCCATGCAACCAGAGTCCATCAACAGACCCTCTAGATCATCTCCCACTCTCAAAATCCAATGACCTAGTGCAACAGCTAAGGTGAACCTGCTTTGCTAATGGCATACACAGAGAAGAACAGGAAGCTTCACTAAAAGAAGTACAGCAGTTTTCTTGACAAACCATTAATATGAGTAAGTCCTGCTATTGTCACATTACATGGGATCAATCTGAGATCTCAATTACTGGCATCTACTAAAAAAGCACCCTTAATCTAGGTAAAGCTGATGCAGTTTCCTTAAAGTCTTCATGTAAACAGATAAATAGCCCAGCAATAATTTGACAGTTTAGCTGAAAAAAAAGAAATATGTTCTGTCAAGGATGTGGGCAGCACTGGGAAACAAAAAGCAAGTCTGCCAGTAGAGTTGTGAAAGCACAAGAGCGGCTCCTATGAATAGCTGTTTCCACTATGCAGAAGCAGAGCTGGTGGTAGAACAATTATTTGAATTGTGATTTTGATGAATCTCCTTTCAATTGCACAAAAGTAACTAGGAAGTGCAGCAGCTCCAACTTCAATACCTCCAGCCATGAGGAAGCTGGACGCCTCAAATTAGAAAGGGCTTCCTAATGCCTTCCTGAAGTCAAAATAATGTGTTCCAGACTCAAAACGACTCTTAAACCTCAGTTCTGAGATATGACCATATACAGCACAAAGCAAAAGTGTAAGAAACTAGAAATTACTAACTTGCACTTTAGATTAACCACAATGCATGATCTCTCAAAACCAGATTAGAACCTCACTCTTTCACTCCCTCTCCTCCAAGACAAAAAAATGAGACTGATAATAATCTTCCTAAAGACATTTCCTTAATGATAACAACAACTAATGAGGCAGAGACAAAACACAACACCTACATTAAGGGAAATAGAGGAGAAAAAAATAAAAATAAATCACAGCTCAATAGTAGTCTGTCCTTTATCCACAACCAGTAACAGATGCTTCAGAGGGGTGATGAGAACACCCCTTCCCTGCCCCCCTCACTTTCCCTTAAAACACTAAATCCACAGTATTTTAGCTTGGGCTGGGGAAGGAAGATATCTGTCTGTCTTCATCTCGGATAATGTTTGGATCATGACTCAAAGTGTGATAACTTTCACATGCATATATATAACATCCTCTTGTATACATACACACGCTTTCAGGTACAGATATCTAGGTATGTACATGGGTGGGAAGTCCTGCACACAGACTTTGATCCCATACAGTGTAATTTTGTTGCCATAAACCTAATAAACACTACAACTCCTACGAAGAAATCCATACAAGAAAAGAGTACGAGCCACATTTCACTCACACCACCTGCATGACATATGCAAGAAAGGAGCACAAATGTTACAACTCACTGCTCCCTTCAGGGCACCAAATCTCCATCCCGCAGGCAAACAGAATACCCAAGATTGCATGAGAGCAGGAGCATGGCTAATGTTGGTCAACAAAATACCACCGGGTTATGAGCCTCAAGCCCCAAAAGTTCAGGAAAAGGACAATTAAAAAAGCACTCATACCCTTAGAGCAGCGCATTTCCATACCACCTCTTAATGAATATGAAAGTGGGTAGCGCATTTTAAAAACATAAGCATCTACTTGTTTCCAACAATCTGTGGTGTTAAGTCATAACTACTGGAAGGTAGGAAAGGATTTACATATTGTACAAAACGCTGTCATCTGGAAGTGCTCACTCAAAAAAGAGTCAGCTCCCATACAAGTATCCTGGCTCTCCAAAGGCAAGACAAAAAATAGGTACTGACTTTTCTCAGTATCACTGTTCTCTGCAAATACAAAAAGAAATTATCTTAAAAATACAAATATTCAGGAAAGGCAAGACAGTTACAAGAGGGATTCCTTGGTCTCATGTTATTGCTTCTGATACTATTAAAGGAAAATATTATTTGTGTCTGTGTTCCCCCAAAACAGCCAGAGAATTTACTTCCAAAGTACCAGATGTCATACTATTGGAAAACTTCTATTAAGGACTATTGAGATTTTTATCACAGCTTTGTCTTGTTATGTTCCATGTATTCTGTAGTGGAAACAGAAGAAATATATTGACTCGTTGGCAGCAGAGAATAACTAAGTTGCTTCCCTTTGCCCTCAAGGAAGAAAAATTGGTATTATTTTCCCTTTGAGAATGCTCAGGATATAATGGCCAAGAGAAAGAAATACTTAGTGAAAATGGTTTAATAAATCCTAGCAGAAACAAAGCACCTTTTCACATACTTAAAAGTCTGCAAGGCTCCATGCTGACATTTGATGAATGGACAGAATAAAGTGTTTTGTACCTCCTATGCCTTCTGCTGATGGCACGAAGTCCTTGCTGGCACAGATGCTACAGGAGTACTACAGTTAAAAACATCTCCCTTCAAGTGTTATTGGATTTACATAGCACAAGGATCTAAAATATTCTGGAGTTCAGTTTATTTGAAGATAAACACACTACCAAGATTTAAAACCAAAACAGAAGCAAGCTTTTCACTGTCTCATTTTGCTTTTAAGATACCTTGATTACTTGTAAACACAGAAAACACAACAGCAGGAGTAAAGTCTGGGAAGCAACAAGGCAATTCATTTTACTGACAAGAGCCTAGCATGATCCCAGTTCATTTCACTATAAGCTGGTTTTATGACAGCAACTGATTACTCATGAGTCTTTGTGTAAGTTAATGCAAGTGGTAAGCAAGTTCCCTTTGCCTTAGCAGCTTTCCTTGATTTTGCAAAAGGATAAAGGAAACAAAAAATCCACTCTCTTCCACTGCTGCTCCTTCTCTCTCTCAAAAAAAAAGGAAAGTATGACAGAATGGTATTGTTCCCCCCACCTCTCCCCCACACACACTAAAAGCCACACAATAGATTATTTCTGACTACTTGTACTCAAAAAGTGTGTTTCTAGAATGATGAACAATCCTTAAGGTCTTTGATTCATGATCACTGACCCAGGGACACAGCTCCACAAGTACTGGATTAGACATGCAATCAAAGTAAATGTGTTCTCCATTTAAAAAAAAAAAGTACATAAGATTATTTTCATCTCAGCAAGATATTAGTACCACTTCTCAACTTATCAGAAAATCAGAGCATAATACCAAAGTTTAAATAGAAACGCTTCTAAAAACACATATTCAAGCAAAACCCAAACCTTATTGACATGAAGTTTTTGTTCTGAGACCTGTGGTTTATGTTGCAGCAAGTGTTGATGACCAACAGAACACAAATTTGGTTCCAATTTAAAAAATGGGAGTTACTTTCGGAAAAGAATGCAATATCAAGCTAAAGTTGATAGTCTGACCCTTCTTGTATGAAGGAACAGCTCACCTTATTGTTTGTGTTCTAGAAGGCTGACATATTAACGGCAGTGCTAAGTCTGCTGTGGACAAGTAGCTCGTGGCTCTGCATGATACTCAAGTCAAATTTCTGCTTGATATATGAAAACGTGAATTAGAGTTACTGATGTTGTATGTGCTGTGAAACACACAAAGAACACCATGAAATACTATCAGAGGATTGAGGCTTTGTCTGTCAGTCACTGACTTGCAGATCCTAGCCTGTCGGCTCTCACTCTCTGCTGTAAAAAGCTGTCCATGAAAATCTACCATAGCCTCTATTATCCCCAGTGTTTTAGCACAAGATAATAAAATATGTATTAAGCCAGAACAGTAACAAAATCATGCCTGACTGCTCTTGTTGAGTACAAACATGACAGTAACCTTGAAAACCTGTAATTGGCTTGCCAACACTTGGCTTTTTTATTATTATTTTTTAGTACACAAGGGTGACAAGCTAAATATGCTTAGATTCTTTGCCAAAATTATTAGTTTGCTTTTCTTCTTTCTGTATCATAAACAGCATCTTTACCTTAAAGAAAACTCCAAACTTATAACAAAATACCTTTTTCTGGTCATTTTGACTGCAGGTCCACTTCTACAGAATAACTTTTCACCATACATTTATAAGCCCTTCATTGTTCATGGTAACATCCTATTTTAAACACGCACAAGGCTCTTGAGTGATTTTTACAGGCTTGTGACTCAATCTTCTCAGCACAGTTTGAAGTAATGACACAGAAGGGAAAATTTCACCACCTGGAACTCAGCTGACACTGACGGAAAAAATCCAAAATTCCTCTAGTACTATAAAGGGACCAGTAACACATCAGCTTCCCTTCTGCTTCTGACCATCTCATCTGATTCTCAAGTAAATTCCTGTTTATTTTAAACGAATGTAGGAAAAAAAAAGGAATAATACAAAAGCCAAGTATATGGAAAAGGGAAAACCCATGATAAAACACTAAAACCCCAAAACAAATAAACTGAATTTGTACCTGGCATTTTGTCAAACACACAAAGTCTTACTAGAAAGGCATTAATGAAAAAGCCAGTCTCACTGCTATCCAAGTGAACTAAGAATTGTCTTATAGTATCCACAGTGCATTTAGTGTATATGATGTCACTTTTGGGGAGAAAAAAGAGCTCTTCTAATGAGGAGATTAAGCTACATGAATGCAGGGATTAAAAAAAGGTTAAAACGAAGTACACACACTCTTACTAGAGCACAATTCCTTCCCGAGCCTTGTGTGAGTGTTGAGGAAGCAGCAGGCAGCCGCGCTGGCGGCAGCGGGGCACTGTGCTGAGCAGCTGACTGTGCAGCCCAGCGTTCATACTGACCTGCCCCAGCATGTCTGGTGCGATGGGAAACGTGGGCCAGATGGCTGAGTAGACACCGAAGAACACCAGCCAGAGCAGCATGCTTCCCCAGACGGCCAGGTGACTGAACTGTCAAAGAGTAAGGAAAGAAGAAGAGTCAACACAGGGTGCTTCCTCCATCCACCTAACCCACAGGTATTTCTCTGTTCAGGTCTCTGTCAGTCTCGCTCAGACCTGTCTACCACGCTTGGTTTCAGGCCAGCAGCACAAGTTGTTTAAATAGCATAAACCAGTCCTCCTCTTTAATCTTTGCCTCACGACAGGGCAGTCAGATAGTCTTCTCAGCCAATCTGTCTTACTTGGAGCTCCAAAGACTCAACAGATTTTCATTAGAACTCTCATTTCTCTCTTCTAGCTCCTGCTTCCTGTCGTGCACATGCCAGGTCCAACACATACATCAAGGCAGAAATTTTCAAAGGCTCAGGCTGAAGTTCACGTGGACAAATCCCTACGGCAGAGTGTATGCGTACAAGCCATGTGCACCACTCACGTACCTTTCACGAAGGAAAACTCAATGCTGTGTAATACACTACCACAATCAACATCTTCTGATCAGCTTTGCTTTTTTGATTTTAAAGGTATCTTGAGTGATTTACAGATATGCAACGCCATTTACATCTTTACTGGTTCTTTAGTCTGTAGACTCACTAAGAGTAAATTAAATTAAATATTAGAGTAAATTAAAGTGACCAAGAACATGTCTAGCACAGACTTTGTTTCAGTTGCATTAAAGAACGTCATTTTTCCTACACACAAACTATTTTGCAGTTCAGGATGATTTAAGCTGTTTTACTTTTACACTGCAGTGGATGGAATCAGTAATTTCAGTTGTAACAAGCAACTGAGCTCACTATTGGCTCCAGCTTTTTTGGATGCCAACAACTCCTGCGGCTGATGACTTTGGCTCCAATTCAGAGAAGTACCTGCATAAATCTTGATTACTAATTACATATGGGTTTAGGAACATGGGAATGAATTCACACACTGGTTGCTGTGGTGGACACAGTGTGTTTGTTTAGTTCTCAGCTTTATACTTTCTAGTTGATGATTGTATTTGTTGACTTTTTAAACAGTATGTCTGAGAACCGAAGTAGTATCTAACTGAATATTGTGTTCTGCCTGCTGTGAGACAGACAGAGACTTCTGGAAGAAGATTGCTCCTCCTCTGGAAGCACTGAGCATCCTTGGAAAGAGTGTTTTCTCCAGCACAGGCAGTGAAAACGAACAAGCAAGTAGTCTGCAGCACCAGTGTAGACTGGCAGATAGCCGGGAGCAACTGGAGACTGCCTACAGTAGAAGCATTCATATGGCAAAACGTCAGAGCGATGGAAAGAACATTCTTCTAGGCACTCTCGGAAAGCTAGAATTTTGTTCAACCCTAAAAGTTGCTGGGCTAATGAACAGGACATAGGATAGGCCCTTTCTTGGAGAGACACAATAGGCAGGAAGATTTGTTCTCAAATTTTGCTGTTTACTCTGTTTCACCCAGGAGATCTAACCAGCAATTACTTTATTTTAAAACAAAACAAAAAAAACAACTCACACCCAGATTTTTTTATTCAGTTTTAGTGTGAATAGAATTAAGAGACTGGAAGGACTTTTTTTTTTTTTTTAAATTTGGAGGAAGGGGGGCAATTTTATCCTTTCATTCTACTTGATCTTTTGAAAACTAGGGACAACTCATGTCAAGACTGGGCTTAATTAAGTTCTGCCACAGCAAGCAACTGTGGTGCCTGGCTCCCCAAAGAACAAGTACTGCAAGGCTGCTGCAAGAATTGATCTTACAAAAAAGCCAGCCCCATGCAATGGCAGATTAATAGCAGCACTGCTTTCCTGAAAGGACCGGACACCTTCCCTTGAGTCACGGTCTTCCTTCCGAACAAGCGGACAGAAAGCTCAGAATAGCTCAGACTGATGTTTCCAAGCTTCCAACTCCTACAGACTTTACAATTAAAAACAGTAAAGATAAAAGCAAGCAGGGAAACCAATCTAAGACATACACTTATTCTGCAGGAGGTATATTTATGCTAGTGAATTGATATGATTTTTTTTTTAATCTCCTTTCTGATTTTATTTCCAGTCTGCTGGTAGGACAGTTTTCAAGTTTTGCAGTTCTTCATCTCACCCCTTCCAGCTCAGCAAAGACTTTGCTCATTTTATGTTGTCTTTATCTTCTTCTCATGGTTTTCCCAATCATCTCTTCACCTCAGGCTTGTACCTCCCCAAAATGCTTGTCTACCATTAAACGAGCTTCTGCTTTCAGGAAGAGCCCTCCTTGCCCTGCTTGAAAATGTTCCTTATATACTCACCCCACCAGCCTTTGCACTGTTGATTCTCCACTGATCTCTGTCATTTACCCCTGGAGAATTCACGTGCAAAGTAGAAGCAACTCCATCAGATGTGTTAAATGAATGACGGTCAGAAAAAATAAATCAAGGTGCTTTCACATAGAAACCAGACACACTGTATGGCTATCCTGTGTGTCTTATTTATCTGATAGAGTTCATACAGTGTGGTAAAGCAGTGAAGAAAGCTGTAAGTGGGAAAAAGCCTACTGCAGTGTTCCAGATAGGCAACACGTGACGCTAAGCTGCTCCATGCCGCTCCAATGTGCGGATTTTGTTATGCATCATGTTACCACTTTTACCAAAGCCTTTCTTTCCACACTACCTACTGGATATACCAGGCTCCCAACCACTCTGAATCTGCATTATTTATTTAAAGCTTTCAGCTGAACCCATCATGTTCTCCCAAGTGGCAGTATCCCTCTCACTCTCAAGAACAAATTGCATGTAACCAATCCACTTGATGATGGAGAAGAGGCTTAACTCAATGTTGTACATTTAATACCCTTCAAGTAACCTAAAGATTCTCTGTGTGTTGATTCACTCACAGCTGAAACAATAACATGTTTCATTTCAACATCAGATTCCAAGATGATGAGAGTCACTGGTCCAAGCAATGGGACAGAAATTAGAAGTCTATACAGAAAAAAGTTGATTCTAAACTTAACTTTTCTGCGCATAATAATTTCTCTATAAAATGCCAGTGTTAAAGAACATTGAGGCCTACTAAGGATTATTGTATCTTTTAAAATGAAATTTAGAAAAAGAGGCGATCATGATTATCCCCAAGTGACTGTAAAGACATCAATGACCCAGGGGAGGGAGATAGAGAAGGAAGCATCAAATAATTCACAATGTAACAGGATGTAAACAGGCTCACATGCCTCCAGTGTAGATTTGGATATATCCTCTTCTAGTGCATGAGGGATTAATTTAAGTATTTTTGCATTTTAAAATGTTGGTACACAGCACAGAATTTATGCATAAGCAAGAGCAAAAAAAGAACAGATTTTATTTTCAGATGAGAGAATGAGGCAGAGAATATTAGCATCTCCCTAATAATTAAATAACCCACACAGATAACATTTCCTCTTTAAAATTCAGAACAGACATCAGCTCAATCTTAACAATTCCTCTGTAAGGAACGAAAGAAGACATTTTACAATGAACAGAAGCAATGAGGTTATGAGATTTAAGCTAAACCCCTCCAAGAAACTGGTAAAAATATGAGAATCCTCAAAACACTTTGGTCTTGAGGACAGAGCATCTCAGTATGTCATGAAAACTAGTTTCTCATAAGGTATCTCACAGGTGTGCAGAAACAGGAACTCCCTCAAAATCAAAAGAATAGTATTTCAGAGGGGCTGGGGGAAAGATGGGGAGAAAGGTGATGAAGGTTCATCAACACAGGAACCTTCCTATCCCCTGTATTCTTTGGAAGTCACTGCCCTGCCAGATTCTGACACCAGTACAGAGCACTCACTCATTGTAAGTAAATAACTCAAATCCATGAGTCAACATTACCATTTGACTAACATCCTTATTATTGTAAGTTTCAAAAAAAACCTCCAAAACAAAACAAACTTATCCAATATGAAGTCACTAGCACTTTTTACTCGTTTCAAATACCTTTCCAAACCCCAGTTTATCTGTGGGCAGACACCTTTCATTCCCTATTTGCATTAAATTTTTAAAGGAGCTACAGAGTACAAAGATGATGTTCTTGATCTATTTCCTTAAGCAATTACAGTATGTTCATTTCATGCAAAATTTTCTCAACTTTAAATACTTAGAAATGTTGGCAATATACTTTTAGTGTTCTCTTCCCAGTTCTGACAGGCTGCCCCTTTTCATCGCACATTGTGTGATCTACAAGTTCATTCTCCGCTCACATGCTGTACTTAGGGAGCTTAGCAGTTTATCCTTACATGAAAGATCCAATTAAAACACTGGAACCTCAAATGAGTTTTAGTACTTCTTTTCTATATTAATGCTCATTAGGGAGAAAGGTGGGTTAATAAAATAAATGATACCAAAGAGTACTTACTCTAGTCCATGCAGTTGTTTCCAAGCCAGCTTTCAGACAAACAGTGACTACAACATACTGCAAAGACAAAAGACAACAACTTCAGTATTAACACCTTACAATTCAAAGGTGTTCACAGCTCAAACTCTCCTTTACACCTAAAAAGTTACTCTGGCACCAAGCCAGGGCCTTGGCAGTGTGGGATGGGGGGAAGGACAGAGCAGAAGATATTGTTGGTGCATGTCTGGGTGTGGGGTGGGAAGAAAAAAAAAAGGGGGGAGGGGGAAACATGCACACAACATAAGTTTGATTTTATTTTACTTGTACACTTTCTTCTGGTTTACACTATTTTCTGATGGTATAGAACAACTGTAAAGAAATTCTATCATTCAAAAATTGCTAGGATACACTTACAGTGTAAACTATGTTTCCAACAAATAAATAGTCAATTCCCTGGCCATTTGTGAATACTGCATCTGAAAGAAAGAAAAAAATATCACATTTCTTAATCAGTTTATCAGGAGAATGGATGAAATAACAAGGAGATTTTCAGAAGAAAAATAACTGGTCCCATCCCTGCATTTTAGAATGTCTAAAAGCACTTTTAAAAGCTGTGAGATAACAGTGATGCAGAAGCTGTACTAAGCTGAGCCTTGGACACGACGCTCAGCTAGAGCGTATATCCACAGTCCTGGTTGCCAGAAGCAGTCCTAGAGAAAGGGGAGTGCTTGCCAGACCCTAACGAGTAATTTGTCTAGAAGAGCTGAGGTATGTCAGTGTCACTTTTTGTCTTGCTCTCTGTTCTGTATTACTTATTGACACCTCTAATAGATCCCACTATTTGCTGCGCCTGTGAATAAAAAGCCTGTAAAACACCATGTGATTTGTGGTGAAATAGAGCTGCATTAAGAAAAGCCACAGAAGATTCATCCAGAAAGGACACATGTAACTTCCAAAATATCTTTCTGGAGGTTAATTCAGTAAGTGAGCAGCATTCAGCCTCTACTCACCCTTTCTCTAGTCAAGTGTGCACAGGGGTACGTACATGTCAATCTCTCATTTGAAAGTGCCAACCTTGGCAATACTTCAAATGACTGTTCAGTCTTTCTTAGACCTTGTTGAATAAAACTGGAACGCCACGAAAGCACATTCGACAGCCACGCCAATGCCAAATGAATTTGTACTCACAGGAGCTTTCCAGCATTTACTCAAGCATGGTAAGTATTGCTATTTTCACAGGTTTTAAGAGAACTGCTAGAGAAATACACAAACAGCAGGGATGAAAACGGCTTATGATAAAACCTTGGACCTGTTCCTAAACACATACTGTCTAGCACAGTGCTTCTACTACAAGGGTACCACTTTGCTAGATTTATTTGCAAAATTATCTGACATTATAAAACTAGGGTCATCTACGTAGTTAACCATGTTGCTATAACATAGGTCTTCAGGATCAGTAAACTTATAAGTCTATAGTGAAGAGTCCCTGACACCCTGACCTCTGTGGTGAAGATTCTGCACAGCTTACAGGTAAAAAGACTATATATTTAGTCAGTTCAGTTACCCCAAGCTACTTGTTATGGTTTTCTTCTACAATGGCTGCATGTGGCTGTTTCTGAAGAACTGACAGGCTGTGAATATTTTCCAGAAGTTGCTGGTTCTATATCCCTGCTTGCTTTTCTCTTGTGAGCTTAACTCCAACTACTAAGAAACAGCAACAGATAGACTAGTCACTAACACTGCAGCTCGGTTAGGAATTGGTTTGATTTCCAGCCACTGGCATCTGTATCAGCCCAACTCCTCCCCTGGAACCCTGTGGCTTCAGGCTTTTATCACATCATTCACAAATATACATCAAGTTTTAACAGTCACTTTGCTCTCTCCTCTACTGCCAATGAAAAAGGTGAAGAGCAGTAGAGAACTGAGCCTTCCATGTCCAATGAACCTGGCTGATGCCAGAAGTCTCAGTTTATTAAGAAAAGGCCATGACCAAATACATATTGATTTTGATAGATCTAGATTAAACTGACCTAATGACTCTACCAGTATATTGCTCTAGTGCAACACCACAGTGCATATTTAAGTAATTGAATAATTTTTCATGTAAGTCTCAGTTTTTTTTAAAGTTACATTTTAATGCAGTAAGTTAACGTCTTTTTTTTTTTTTTTTTCCCAGTGACTTCCATGACCTTCCACTTTGGGAGACTAAGCAGCCCTGAAAGGAATGATATTTCTGTTAGTGAGAACAGCAGGATACAAGTGCCCATTCATGCTTTATATACACTTCACATTCTAAGGAACTTGAGAGATTAAAAAACATCCCAGTGTGAAAGGCGCATTTTT
The DNA here is from genome assembly GCF_009769465.1 of Tauraco erythrolophus. Lineage (NCBI taxonomy): Eukaryota > Metazoa > Chordata > Aves > Musophagiformes > Musophagidae > Tauraco > Tauraco erythrolophus. The sequence continues at coordinate 114,595,594 of NC_141465.1, read as the reverse complement.
GTTTCTGGCACTGAAATCCCTTTTTCTCTTGGAAATACAAAAAAACTTGAAAATTCAATATTCATTCCTCTTTGGAAAGCAAACTACACAACCTATTCAAAGGAACTCAAGAGAGTTACTATTTGAGTAGGTGAGTATTCCAGTCTTACCATTTCAGTTGTTGAAATTAAAAGTACATTATATATTTAGGAATTACTCAAAAAAAAACACATTTATGGAAGACTAAAACAAAAACTTTTTTTTTTAACTATAACCACTACAGACATCAGTCTAAAGTTTCTTTAGTTGGATTTAAAGAGCTATTGGAGAGTAACATTTCTCAAAAACAGTGAGACAGAACAAAACAACCTCCCAAATTAAACCAAAAGCCAATCAACCATAAAAACCTCAACCTTCTCCCCCAAAACTGAATCAAGCTCCCAGCCCACATACAGAGGAAAGAGAAGGCCCCTTCTTGAACGGCCTACCAGATAGTATGTGAAGCTGCCACTAAGGATACAATACTGACATTTTACTCAGTCAGGTACAGAAACATAAACCTGCGTCCCACAAATATCTTTACCATCATGCCCCTGATGTGAGCATTCGCCTCCTCCCCAGTTAATCCATCCTGGAGCCGAGAAGTTTTCTTGAAATTAGTGTTTTCCAGGAAAGAGTTTCAGTTTTGAAAAATTCATGGTTTGAGATACATACTATTCCACCCCCCTGCCACCCTAAAACTCATCTTCTGATCTAGTCCTATTTCTTATGACAGTAAAAGAACAGATTTCCTATGGCTTTTTCTGCCCACACAACTATTCTGTAAAGCTAAGCAGGAACCATATGAGATTTACTGGTCCCTGAAATACCCATGTAGCTGCATTACCTTTCATGGAAAGCAAGACTTAATATGCCTAATTTGTACAACAAAAAGTCTCATTTCCCCAATATCTCTGACTCTTGATCTGGTCTACTTCCATTCCAGCCAATTAATTTTTTTCCACAGTAGTGAAATCTCTCTATTTTATCCTACATTTTACAGTACTGTGTCACGGAATGGGAAAGATCCAACAAGATATAAAGCACATGGTTGTAATACAGCTGCTCTAAGACCACTATGGAGTAAAAAGTTGAGATCTCAACTCACTACCAAAAAAAAGGCATTGTATGGAACATTATTCAATATTTGAGTAAGACTTTCTGGCAAAGCAGCAATTTAATTTTTCACATATTAAAGTCACCATATGAACAATAATTATGTTAAACTAGAGTAAGCTCTGAAAGCTACTAGATAACCAGCCAAGTTGAGCAGCTAGAGCCTACTCAACTGTCTGTTAGCATTATTTTCTTGGGACTTGTCATGACCTCTCATTCTGCAAATACACTGGCTCTGTAAGACTGAACATCAGTTACTGACGTAAGAAATAATGAAGCCCTTACCATGCTCCAGCACTTTCAGTGGAAACCAGAAGAGAATGATGGAATGGATCAGGGCATTGATGCAGTGACCCCAGAAAACCTAAGGAAAAACAAACCAAGTCGCCAGTAAAGTCCAAAACTCTTGACCTCTCTCTAACCTCCTAACAAACACTTCATTGTGCAGTTTAGAGTCAGACAATGTTTGTCCTGAAGTGAAATACCTAAACTTCTGCAGAATCTATTTCCTCCTACAATTTCTGCTCTTTCATAAGAAAACACTGGTCCAGTTGGATGGTTTTATCCTAACAACTTAAAACATAATAGGCAAGCATGCTTGTAATTTAAGATCTTTATCAAAATACAGCAAACAGATGGAGTCACCCTTCTTTAATTACCTCAAAGAACCATTTTAAAAGGCTGATTCAGTACTAAGAAATGTTCTATTTCTTTTAATGAGCAAATACTCTGTGCCTCGCAATTTTTAACTTACAGATAATGCCATTTTGCACAAACTAGAGCTCAAAGTACTCTACAATTTCCTCTCTAAACAAAGCAATCATACAGCTTCTTTGATGCAGAAGTGCATTTAGATGTGCCTGTAAAAGAATAAAGACAGAATTCCAAACGCTGGCATTTTCCAGCATTTAAATAGCAAAATGAAGTAAAATGTGCTCTTCAAAACTCAAAGTCCAGATAAACAATTCTAATTTTATCTTCCAAGAGAACTATGGGAATAGAGCTATACTAATTGTGAAAAATCCCCCTAGTAGAAAGCATGATGACAACTAGTCTATTAAACAAAATCCAGGTACTGTTACTCAGTTCATATGAAAATAGTAAACTCATCATTTAAGAGTAATTGTGAAATGAAAAATCATACTCAGATACAAATCTTACTTTGAATCAAAGTTTATGGATATTTCAGGATCAGTTTAAGTTGAAGACATACCAGAAAATTCTTACTAAAAACAAGGACTTGGTTTTTTTTAAATAAAAATACAATCCCTTGAAAAGAACTGGGAGACAGAACAATCTTAATCTCAGTGGCTAGCATAAAGTGGAAGTAACAGTGGAGAATAAGTTATTTTCTGATGCGAAAGACTTGGAAAATAAGAATGGTTGTGGTTATTCTGAAGGATAGAGACTTTCCCTTACCCTTGTGTTGAACCCATCTGCATTTTGAGTAATTTTGTATAGCTGTGGAAATCTAAGCATGCTATCTTGAGTACACGATCGTTCAAAAATTCCCAGAGTAAAGGGTGGCAGTGCTGTGAAAATCTGCAAGGAAAGCAAATACTAATTAAAAGTAGCTATTAGTTTTAAGTGGATCTCAGATAACATTTTAGTATCTGGACAATGGCAAAATTCCCACAGCCTTCAGTGAAGACTTATTACCAACTAGCATGTTATTTGACATTAATTTTTAAAAGTCCAAGCAACTCCAAACACAAATTTTCAGCAATTCGTAACTCTCAAATATTGACCTATGAACAAAAGTATGAAAGAAAATTCTTACTATTAACCAATTAGCTTAAACACAAGAAATTAAGCATCAGTAGATTCTGATGTACCACCTAATTTAGTGAGGGTAAAACATCAGACTGCTAACAAAAGACAACATGTACTTTTTCAAAAAAACCTTGTGGGAATGGGTTCAAATAGTTACTGTAGCCATAATTAAATATGGAATATGCTTAACCAAAGCTAAGTTTACAGACAAAGCAAATGTGGAAATCACATTAAAGAAAAAAGTCTACTGAAAAACAAAGGCCATTCTGTATTATGGTACTTTAGGGATTCTCCAGGCAGGCATGAACTGATAGGAACAAATTAACTGCAGTATGTGTCTGTGCTATGCACAGACGCTTAGATGACCAAGCCTCGGAAGCTTTCCAGGAGAGGCAGTAGGACACTTTGCCAGAAGCTGAGTAAATTAGCCTCTGCTGAGTTCCACATTGCTGCTCTTAAAGTGTTTCCAGGATCTGAGGCAGCTCATTTAAAGCCAGCTTGGGTATCCACATTTCTTGCAGTCTGCAGCGCAGGCACAGAGTGAAAATACCAGCAGTGTGCTTGTCTGAATACTAAACTTCATTCACTTCCTTTCACATTAACAGTTTATATCGGAAAAATAATTTCTAATCCTATACATACATATATTTTTCACAGTTTGAGAAGTGTTCTTGACGTTAAGAAGCAGCTTGAAGCAACTGTTTCTAGCATGTACACATGCTTGCAAAGTTGGGCTGTGGTTCCCACCAGCAGCAAGTTGGCAGTCAAGGAGTAGACAAAGAGCAACACAGAGCAGTTGAGACGAGTGAAAATCAATAATGACATCCCTAGATCCAGCTGGGAAAGCACTTCTTTTGCTCATAAAGTGATAAATCAGACAGTTAAAGTGGCAGCAGGCTAGGGGTGAGGAACCGAAACTAAGACCACTGGTCCAATATATTCCAAAAAAGGGCACGTTCTCATACAGCTCAAAGGTATTTCCTCAGGTTTCCTGTGTTTATTGGGGCATTTACATTCTCACTTGAAGTAAATCTTCCAGTGTTTTTGTTTATGAAGGTAAACCAGTGCAAAAGCAGCAATTACAACGCTACTATTTCCTGCACTTATATTTTAATGAGACTATTAATAAAAAAAGGGGTTAATCTGCACAGAAGAGAATGACAGAGATAAAACCATTTAAAAAAATCTAATGTCTTCAAATGGTGGAAGTCCCTAATATCCTACCAGCACTTGATTCTTCATGAGTCTACGTGACCAGTTCTAATTTTTGAAAATACTGACTTACAAAACAAGGGTTAATTTCTACTGCACGGATTCTAGAAGATGAGTTTCATCCACGAGCTTTAATGTAGGGTAGGTAGATACATCAAAACAGGTTTAAAGAGAATAGATGGAAATATCTAAACACAAATGACAGACTGAGTAACAGTCAGAAAATTAGGGTGAAGAGAATCAAGGAAGCAAAAAATCCCTCAGTATTTTCCATGAAGAATATGAAATCTTTTGGAATATGAGGGTCTGTCCCATCATTTTTAAGATTAATGTGACAGAAGTTAAGTGTTTCCATTAATACTACTCAGCGACAGAGATAATTTGCCGGCTTTTTCTGTATTACCATATATTTGGAATGAGTCTGCTTAAAGAAAAAAAAATTAAATTTCCTCCCTCTGAAGAGAAATGCAAAGCATTTTTCAGCACTGACAAAGTGTCCTAATGGCTTATAAATCCAGACACCAGGCCACTCATCAGTAACGCTGCAAACACTGTTGAAAACACCAGCACAGGTCTATGATACACTATGGAACTTGATCCCAGAGATCCTCCAGACTTTAATTAATGTTATTGATTAAATAATATTATTAATAACAGTGATAAAGCCATGTGGCAGTGTAGCATTCTGCAGAGCACAATGAAACTCAGAAATCACTCCTGGACACTTCCTGCTCTTGGTTCAAGTGAAAAACGTTGGTGACATAGCGATGCCACTTTCCATTCTGTACCTAATTCTAGGACAAATCGAACCTGCATGACACTTCTCAGAGCATCTAACTGTTACAGAGTCTGAGAAAAAACAAAACCAAAAAATCCCTCAAAGATTAAGACTCTGTATCTATTTTGAAGAGTCAGCAAAATATTCAGTATAAAATACCAAAGATGCTTTAAAGAAAAAACGAACTTCCATCTAAAAGCTGCAGAGCTTTATGGAGATTATATTAGGTTAAACATATATTTTCAAGGCATTTTGCCAAACCTATTTTTGTAATTAAAACGCCACGGAAATGAACTTTTTCTCTACCTCAGGGTGGATTCAAAATGGCTTTTACAAATGAACTCACCTTTCCTGACTTACATCCAAGACACTTACCTGTGAGAAACAGGATACAACAGAGTAACATACAAGTCCTGAGCATTGTCGGGTGAAAACATGTAGTACTTACCACATTGTACAGACCAATGCACCATCGCTCAAATAAGATCTGCCCAGAAAATCCATTAACGAAAGCAAACCAAAGCTGAAACAAACAAAGACAAGTTACAAGAAGGTTTAGATTACTACTGCAGTACACGTTTCCATTTACAGCAGAGGAGAAGGATGTGGAACACAGACCACCATCTGGAGACAGTTGCCTGTCATGCTCTAAAAATGATTATAAGCAGTGCCAGGCAGTTGCTCTCTTCTGAAATCTTACATTCTAAATACTGTCAGAGTATTACTTATTTAAAATAAAATATTCAGGTGATGGAGCAATTTGCTGTATTTGCATCATTACTCTAAAAAAATAAATGGCCTCAAACTATTTAAAAATCCTTATTGCTGGCAAATTAACATGCTTGAAGCCAGAAGTCAACCCAGTTTCCATCATGGTCAGCAAAGGCCAGAATTTTCAAGGTAAGTGGGTTTTGATGGATGCTCTGGTTGACTTCTATGTCCTATTTTTACAGTCCCAGAATTACAGTGATACTAACTTATCGGGTACATAATCATAACTGTAATTACACTACAAATTTACTGTCTACATGTTGTAAACATCACTATCTAATAAACTATCAATTTAATAACTAAACTTTGGAAGAGATTGCCCAAAGAGGCTGTGGAGTCTCCATCCTTTTACAAGTTTACAAAATCCAATTGGGCAGCCCAGAGCAACTTGCTTTGAATTTAATGTTCACCTACTTTAAAGCAAGAGGTTGGACTAGATGGCCTTCAAGCTGCCTTCCAGCTGAAGACATTCTGTAATGCCGCGATCCCAGCAGACTGCTGTACGCAGGAGTGCATAGGGAAACTCTTTTCAGCATTTGAGCAGCCTGGTCTAGTGGAAGGTGTAGCTGCCCCTGGCAGGGGAGTTGGAAGCAGATGATCTTTATGGTCCCTTCCAACCCAAACCATTCTATGATTTCTTTGGACCTAGCTTCCTTAAGCGTACTACTTATCTTGTTTAAGTAGCTTTTTTGAAATAAGAACTGCTTTATGGGGTTGGAACAGAGTTTCTGTCTCAGTCAGTGGGCACTGAAAGAAGCTTAGGAAAGAACATAAGAACAAAAGGAAAGAACTATCTTTTCTGAAGTAAATTTCAAACTGAAAGAATAATCAGCAGTTTAAGGGCATCCAGAAACAGTTTGCATGTGAATCATTGCACTTAATAAGACACCAAAGGATTTGTGGCTGTGGCTTTCCACATGACACTCCATTCAAAATTGATTCAACATTGTGTGTGTGAACAATTCCCCTCCTCTTTGAACATGTTTTATCTTACGTTCACTCTACAAGTTCACACTGCACTGCCACGAAGATGATCCGAGGGCTGAAGCACCTCTTCTGTGAAGACAGGCTGAGAGAGGTGGGGCTGTTCAGCCTGGAGAAGAGAAGGCTTCGCCGTGATCATATTGCAGCCTTCCAGTACTTAAAGGGGGCCTACAGGAAAGCTGGAGAGGGACTTTTTACAAGGGCGTGTAGTGATAGGACAAGGGGCAATGGATTTAACCTAAAAGAGGGGAGATTTAGTTTAGATATAAGGAAGAAATTTTTCACTCTGAGGGTGGTGAGGCACTGGACCAGGTTGCCCAGAGAAGTTGTAGATGCCCCATCCCTGGAAACGTTCAAGGCCAGGTTGGATGGGGCTTTGAGCAACCTGGTGTAGTGGAGGGTTTCCCTGCCCATGGCAGGGGGGTTGGAACTAGATGATCTTTGAGGTCCCTTCCAGCCCAAACCATTCTATGATTATATGATTCTATGGATGACTTGGGTGCACCAGGTATTGCCAAGCAGTCAAATGAGGCCCATGCTTATTCCCTTCTCACTGCCTGAGAGCCCATGGCACTCACTGCCAGACATCTTTTCTGACACCATTCTGCCAGTCATGTATAGCAGCATTTTCCTACCAGCTTCATTTATTCCCTGGCTCACTTGCGCAGTATTAGTGCCCTAGCAAAACACCTCAGATAACAATTAGTTAACTGTATGTCATCTGATCTCTTCTCTGCTCCCACCCAAAATGGATATAGAATAATTAGGAAGACAAGAGAAGATAACAAGACTGCATCAAGACCTACAACTGTTTTCACAGATGCAATAACTATATAGTCTAGGACTCTTCAGCATGGGACAGAGACAACTTATGAGAAGATGAAAATATTTGTAACATTGACAAGAATAACAAATAGGTGTTCAAACAGGCACTGCTGCAAGACATTACATTATATGCTAAAAGTTAATTTGTTTCCACACAATATATGGTTATCTATAGAACTGTCTGCCAGACAATGTTGTGGATGCAAAAAGTAATTAGGAAAAAAAATATTTAAGAAAAGCTGGAGACCAGATGAGTCTGCCAGAGAACTACCACTTTTCAACAGAAGATCAGAGACCAGGTCAGTTGAAGTCTTATTCTGACCCTCTACAGCTGTTCTTGCATCTATTATATCACCATTCTTGTTCAAAATTAATCATCATTCTATTGCACTCTCACTGTTCAACTGAGAAGCAATGACGCTGATCTTAACTCATTTGCTTATAGACATGCCTTGCACAGTAGGCCAGCTATTTAAACTTATTTCCTATGTTTTTTTAAACCTTCTGCTGCTCTTTCTAGTAGGGAGTTTCTATTGATTTTACTCTACGTTATTCTGAAGTTTGCGGTTTTCTATACCTGCTGCCCTTCTTGCAGCTTGTAGTTCAGAAACGCCCTCGTAAGCTCTCTTAAGGGTTAGCAGTTTCATTCTATCTCCATCTAGTTGAAATGCACCACCCTAGTATAAACTGCAAAACACTCTTCCAGTTTCCTGATACAAAAGCTTCCCTCTTTCTTTCACATTGTCAATCATGCACTAATTTAAATTAAATAAGCATGTAAGTGTCCACCTCTCCAGCTCTGTCCAGAAAAAGGACAGAAGGAAGAAACATTCTACATCCCAACATTTTTTCATCACTTTTACTATATTGATACCTTGAATGATCACTGCTCTCTGAATCTCACCCTAAGGACTTAATTAATGGCCTGAAGTAGCCTACTGACCAGTCTCACTCTCACACTTGGAGTATTTCAACCAGTTGTAAACTTCAGCTCTTGAAATGAAAGATATGAAAGATCTCGGGAACAAAGCCTGAGGTCTCAAAAAAGAAACCATAATTAATTTGGGACTATCAGGTAAGGAACTTGAGGGTTTCTTCCCCTAGGAAGAAACAGAGCTTTAAATAAGCATACTCCCAGATATATATCAATGGCGCTTATCATCTCCAGGCTTCTTGTAATTAATTGCAACTACGAATGAGGGCAGCAATCCTAGAAAACATCAATAGTTCACAAGTCAGAAGCCTGCCTGTCTAGCTGGCAACCTCAGCCTGTGCTCTGCTTGGTTTTCTACATCACATTGGGCAAAGCAAACTTCAAAGGTTTGGTAGCAAATGTTGAGGCCTTTTATGACATTGGCTCATGCTACTTAGGAAACCACTGCTTTCTGAAACCATAACTTCCCAAAACCAGTCCTCCAGCAACAGTCATTTCTGATTTTCCATCAAGAGGGTAGAACAAAGCAGCTAGAATTTCTGTAGCTGGCCCATGGCTAGAGGAAGAGTCCCAAACGAGGCAAAGCTAACATCTTAGATTCACATTTCTCAATAAAAATATTAGCAGTAATGAAGTGAAGACACAATCATATAAAACATGGAAAAAGCAAAGCTGTTAAGATGCCTTACAAAGCAGCAGACAGACTGTCAAAGTACAAGTGAGGAATTATCCCCTCAACAACCCAATTCTTTCTATTCCAAGTTTCTACCCTACCACAATTGGGTGATGCAGAATTCAAAGACGCTGCTAAAATCACCTTGAGGTTAGTCAATGAATAGAGGAGAACATTGAGATGGATGTGTTTGACTGTGGTAAATAGATATCTAGGTGTTACCATCTTTAGTCTTCTGCAGCATCTTTCAACATAAGAATTTTCTACAGAAGTTTTCTCCTTACTTCAAAGCTGCTATAATTTAGGTGGGCAAGAACTAACATTCAGAAAGTTCAATGTACAAAAGCCAAATTTGAACTATTTTTCTTTTGGCAGGACCCATACAGGTGAAAATAGATGTGAGCACATTCCCAACAGTTATGCAACTCTGCGGGCACCACAAGCTCCAAGCAGAGGGCAAAGATTGTTACAGTTACCATGCACTAAAAAAAACCAGCTATGCTTGTCTTTTCCACATTATCACATGTCAACTGACAAAAGGAATGTCATATACTACTTCAGTATCTTAATGTCAAGAGTAGATCAGCTACTCTGCGTAAAATATACATTTATTTTTAATTTAACGCAAACCATAAATTGTCACGCATGGTTTAAGGACCAGCTGTTTGTAGAGAGAGTACGGTACTCTAAGGTTAGCAAGGAGAAAAACAACCAACCAACCCTACAACTTAATGTTCCTGTTGAAGTGTACTAAATATATTTGAAGTTGCAACAACCCATGCTTGACTCAGACTTGGTAAACTGGTAGGAAAACTTGCCAAGTCTGCCTGGCTTGCCAAGCTCCAGGGGTTTGCAGGGCTCAACTCCAGTACTACTATGAACAAATGGACCCAAAGTTATTAAATCACTTTTCTGGCTGGAAAAAAGAAACCTTTTCACTTTAACTATTACCTGGCTGCCAAAAAGCTGGAAAACCGTTATTTGTAACTCCGCTACAAAATACTATTTTTCTCCCGAGGAACAAGAAGTCCAATTTAAATGCAAAGAAATTCAAACTGAAGGTTGAAATCTGGGTTGATATATTGCTGTGCTTTACTATAGTGGATACTGCAAACATCTGAAACCAGTAGGTACTGTGCACAAAGAAAGTGGAGCATGTTGCAAACAGAAAACCAGCCCATGCCTTGAAGTGTGGCTGCATTCTTTAAATAAGAAACCCCACCGCTGGAGCACTCGATACCAGCTGTGATGTGGGCACTTCGCCACTAGAGAAGGGGAAAAGAAGGGGAAAAAAAAATAAAAGAGAATAAAAAAAATCAGACTGCTGCCTCCTTCCAGAGGTCAACAAAAGCCAACAGATGGTAATACTTGGTTAATATTGACTTGAGCAGCAGGCAAGCTGAGGATCTTGAGGTAAAATAGTCCCACGCTGCCGTTTTGAGCCACAGAGCCCATCCACCTGCTCTAGAGTGTATTTTGAGAAAAAAAAAAATCAAGTATTATTTTAAAAAAAATATTCCCACTTGAGCAAGTTGGAAGGCAATTTTAATTGCATTATTGCTTCATGCATAATTACCGCAACATTAACACCTGAAATAGTAGGAACTAATTTATTTAAGTGCTCTAAGGCACTGGGATAGCAAATCATCTATTCTAAACGTGTATATTTATGATGCCTTGATAATAGACAGCTTAACAAGTATTAGAAATGTTTTCCCGATTCTGCTAAAGGGCACAGAAAGGTAATGTAGTCAGGGTATCAACAATTGCCACAGGCACCAATTATAGCCAGACTGGATGCCTTTACTGTTCAGAAATGAGTTAAATTCTCAAAATATCCTCTCTCAGAACATACATATTTCGCATGTTCTTACCAAACAGGCTCATTTGCAGTTCCTAGTAAAGTAGGTTTGTGTGCCTCCTGTGCAGTTCACTAATAATGTATCCTGATTAAAAATCTCTCATTACAGACATCTCTCAAGGCCAGGCTCTTATTTCTGCTCAAACACACAAAGCCTTAAAACAATCCCTTCATTAGAGAACATACATCTCCAGTTTTACAGTATAGATATAGAGCCTTATTAATAAGATTTGACAGGGTAGGCATGGCTGCCTGAGACTCACTTGATTTGCCAATGAATATTTCCCTTGTTCCTTTTATTGCCCCCACTGTTTATTAACTCTTTGCTGAAAACCGATGGATATTTGTCAATTAAAAAGCATCTGCTCTTAGGCCTGTGCACCACAAGCAAGTGCCCATTTAAGCTTAAAAACAATCTCCAAACTTCTCTGCCAGTATTAACAATTATTTTTGAAGTTTTGTGCTGCTTTCGTCTCATTAAAAAAACCCTATGCATTTACTGCAAAGCTTGGTCAGATAAATAGATATCAAAGCAACCAATACCATAGAGATTTCCTGGCTTTAAACACTAATTTATTAAATAAGCTGAACAGCTGTTATTTCTTCTGTTGCTGACTACAGATAGATAGTTTACATTTCGGCATACTAAAGAGCACGGTTTTATCAGCTTCATCTTTCTCTGCTTACAGAAGAGGCAAATGCAGAAAATTTGATTTCTTCGTTATACATGTTGTTTCCATGCTCCTCTTCTCTAACCCATCAACTGCCAACATCCTTCCTCCTAAGCACAGGTAACGTTCAACAGGAGAGGAAAGCACAGAGCAGAACAAAAGGGAGAGAGGGCACAGGGGGGCAAGAGAAGCATCATCCCGTGGTTACAAAGAATAGCAATTCTTAGAGTTTAAATCCTCAGAATAACTCTGAAGGCTTTAGAATTAAATAAGAATTGGTAAACCTCTGTTTTTTTCTTAGTGGTTACCATTAGATAACAATCACGTTTCTTGCCCCAGGAGTTCTGAGCATTGTGGAATGATACCGCATTTGCCGATGACTATGCAGTATACATCAAAGGACCTAGCCATTACGACATGAGAAGATTGCCTCTTCCAGTAACATTTGGCCCTGATATACCAATTACTGTGTTTAGAAAAACCTCATCAGAACATAGCAAACCTTTTCTTCACAGTGGGGTGGTGGGGTTTTTTTTTGTGTTCCTTGAGTTACACGAACAACTAATCAGTATGCCAAATTATGCATTTAATATTTACATCACTGGTAAAATGAACATGCAGCCCATTAGAACAAATTTAACAGAGAGCTGTAATCTGACATTTTTTTTAATCTTATGAAACCAAGTAGAGAAAGGGCAGGATATTTCTCCAGCTCTGTTCCAGGGACTTAGTATTTCCCCAGCACACTAATTGCTGCAGAAGCAAGTCTACGATAACGTGATTAGAAATGGCCTGGGTTGCCAAAGGCAGATGTACTTGCCAAAAGATGTGGTTAAATACAGTAGTTCCTCAGAACGTTTCCATTTTACAAACAGTCAGCTCTGTTCTGAATTTATTTTTCATCCTTCCTTAAGATTTCTGAAGCACCAAGAAAGCTGACTCTGCTACCCTAGGATTGCCTCATCATGTATACGTGTGACACCCTAGAGGTGACAAGACTTACATACTGATTTTTTAAAAATCAAATGAAAAGACAACGCGGCTCAGGACAGTTCAGTCAAGACCTATCAGGATGCAGAGTTTCAGCATGCTTGCATGGTCAAGGCAGTTCAAACCACAGCCAGAGCAAGATTATCAAGACAGTTGACGCTGGGAAGTCACCATCATTATCCTACAAAGCCAGCAGAGTGTCTCGCTCTGGCTGGAAGTCAGGCTGAGATGGCTGGAAGATGCCTGTTGAGCAGATATAAGGCAGGAGCTTGTTGGCTACATCATTCTCCCAGGTGGGCTCAGCTGCTTGGCTGGCAAGCTGGAAACATCATGGCAGGCCACTGTCTGCTGCTGGGCAATGGAATCTCATGACACGAACTCCCAGCACCATCAGCCTTCTTTGACAAAACAAACACTGCTATTAACACTCCTTTAGCAAAAAGAGAGCAGTTGTAAAGACAGGTTTCCATTGACATGGAAGACATGCAGCAGTGACTGCAGTGTTGGAGCCAATTCACTAATGTTAACATTTTGGGCTTGTTGGTTTTTTTGTTTGCTTGTTTTATTGGTGGGTTTTTTGGCTGTGTTTTTGTTTGTTTGTTTTTTTCCCCTCAGATTTGCCTGATCAACTTCTTTAACAGCCCTTGAGTACTAATACATCACTGTGAAATGGAAGTACAATATGACTACTAATAGCTTGTCATGTATTAATGAGAATTTACGGTATCTCCTCAGCATGTAATCACTCTAGACTGGTCTCGATACAACTTTCACAACTGTGTAATTGACCCACATCTTGCATAAAAAGATAAGGACATGCTATTACATGGTTTTAAATGACCTGGTGATTTTTCTGAAGCTAAATGGTATCTTTAACCAATGATAAAGTAATAGAAGTGCTTTGGGTTTGTTGTTTTTAATTTGTTCTCTAGTGCTGAAATAAATGGATAAAAAAAGGATGTAAGTTTAACTATTTATATTAATAGGTGAGGAGCCATCAGCAGTTTCAGGTAATTTATCCACCTGAAATTTTGCTACGCATTGAGAAACCAGTAACAAAAATCATGTCAGAAAGCAAGAAAAGCAGTGTTTGAAATGGAATATTAGTGAAGTGTGGAAGAAAGGATGCTACTACTGTTCCCCAAGTAAGAGCAATGAAAGGGAAGGAACCCATCAAGGCTCTTCACATCTGGAATGTGCAAGAGGGCTGACTGCAGCCTGAATAAAGCACATCAAAGACCTGTAAAACCAAAATATTTCAACACCTCTCATACCAAAACAAGAACATACAGAGACCAGAAGTTTTAACACAAATCTGGCCCCAGAAGTCAGCACATAAAATGCAAAAAAAAAGAACCTAATATTGGATGCATTTGGGAAAGAGAGAGTGGAAATGTTAAAAACCAGTATCTAAATACCCACATTGGGACTCTGTATCTTTGTGGAGCTGTACCTCTGTGCGACAATGGTGGAATACACCTGGTCCTACTCAAGCTGGAGCTGGCCTTACTGTAACACATACATGTTCTGTTACATACATGTACATGCCCTGAAGTGACTAACGAGCAGTCTGTTTCTCTAAAGTCATAGTATCCTGTTTTCACATCCAGTGAGCTGAAAGAAAACAAAATCCCAAACCCAGACCTCATTTATGTAGTACCCTGGGATAGCATCACAAGAACACAAACATGTAGTGAAGATTTCTTTGAATCTAGAAGCACTAACTCTTTAGGGACAGACGTTATCAGGATGGAGGAAGAAACAACTGAATTAGAAAAAGGACTACACAGACTGTTGTAATTCATCAATAAAATGGTACTACTTTTGCTCTTACTTTCCTTCTTCCCATAGCATTGTGCAGCTGGCGGTTTCCATTTAGCCTATATGTAAGCTTAATGACGCAGAGAGTTTCCGATCCACATACAAACGCATTCACTTATTCCTGCACACAGTGAAAAGGGCACTAGGATAAAAAGTGGTAAGGAGATCAATATTCATTTAACATAGCTAAAAATACGGTTGTGCATTCGTATTTCTTGGATATGAACCCAGGCGATGTCTCATAGCAATCAAAACTATTTTAAGATTTCCAAGGACCACATGCATTCCCAGTACTGACTGAATAAAGCTGGTGGTGACTGAGACCCTGACTGTCACTATTCAGCTCCTATTTTACAGGACTTTTCACTTCAATCCTTTCCCTTCTTACTTTCATTTGCAGAAGTCCCTTATGTTACACTTACAAACGCAGGTTCACAGATTTTGCTTTTCTTGTCACCACATAAAGCAATCCTTCTGCAGAGCTGCTGAATTAAGTGTAATAGGAGCAGTTCTGTAGCAAGGTCATTTTAGGTCTGGAACCGCAGCCCCCTCAGGATTCCCTATTATGGCTACACGAACTGCCAGGTTCCCCTTGCAAGTCTGTTTTCCCTGCTTCTTCCTGATGAAATAAAATTCAGTCTCTGTAAGCCCTTGCATTAAGCTACTTTTATCCAGGAACTTCATATGAAGTATTCTGACAGTTTCGAACCCAAGGAAAAGAGCAAAATTAGCAACAGAAAAGCCAGACCACTACAGAAACTGCAGCTCACCTTCTGTCTTACTGACAAGAGTAAACCTTTACAGCAGAAATCCCAGGAGCAGCCCATGTTTCTCATTACCCACAACCCTATTAGCATCGCAGCACAGAGACAACATTCTAGCCCAAAACTACCAGGACACACAATGCAATCTAAAAAGCTCCCTAGTATTTATCTCGCATTTGTTCCATTTTTATTTATTAATACAACCCTGTTCTTGGTCAGTGGAACAATCTAAAAACAGACAGGACTTATTTTCTTTTTACACAGCTGCTTTTAAATGCGCTACCCCATCCTTAAAGGCTCAGAGACTTGCACACAAAAGGTCTCTGCCCTGCTCTCCTTGCCACTCCTCTCGTGGAAAATACAGTCAATAATTGGTAATTTAAGTCTAAATTTATTTTTTTACATGCTGGCAAAAGCTAAGACTTAGATACTAAACATCTTTTGCCAAAATACGCAGCGCATTTAAGCACACGCCATCGTTTTACTGTTAAATTACCTATTGATGTACTTCTCACTGTAGGACTAATGTTTGAACTTCTTTGGGAAAGCAATTAGCTGTCTTTCACTGCAACACATACAAAGAAATTCTTGGTGTTTCTTTAAAGCATTCGCTGTCTTCTGATAGAGCTGTGTACAAAGAAAAATCAAAGTAGCTAGGAAAAATACCTTAGACAAGAAAAACCTAGACATTCATAAAACGGAGCAATGCATTCACATGATTCCTGAATCCAGTCCAAGAGTTCATTATGTGGCTTTGGGAGGGTATTGCACACTGACCCACTACACTAAGCAAGCAGCAGACACTGCTTCTTTTTATGAATGACTCCCCTAAAAAGGAGCTGGGTAGTAAAGGACAGACTATGGCAGACTGACGAGGTATGCTACAAACCAATTCTTACTTTCACAGCACTTTGCAAATGAGTTTTTAACCAGAGCAAGCTAACTCGCACCATTACCTGCCTGCTGTGAAAACCCTTCATGACAAACGACCAGCAAACTGCCTCTGAAAGCAGGCTTACTTGAAAACTAGGCAAATACGTATAAACTGTGAAAATGCTGTTTGTACAAGACCCCAAAGCTATTTGAGAAACGAAGTGAATTTATATCCAGAGTAGAATTTCCACAAACTAACTACAATAAAAGGCATGAGTGTTGCTAGGTTTTAGTAGAGAGGACAGTGGGAGGCAGGGAAATATGCACAGAAAGCATCCATATGGTGATTCACCTGATCTACACAAAACAACATGTCTCTAGCTGCTGTACAAGTCCTCCAACAGTAGTTGTGCTTCAGAGCTAGAATCTGGTGCAGAAAAGCACCTAAGGAGTGCAAGAAGAGATAAACAGATGTTTTCCCTTTGCAAGTCAAATGAATTAAATGCAGAGGAGACGCAAATTTATTCCCTCTTAATGAATTCTTGAGACAGTGAGCTCTTCAGAAGATAGAAGATGCTCCAAAAGACATTCTTCTCTACAGAAACCATGTCTTACACGAAAATTTGTCCAACTAAATCATAGCTATGGTTTTCTTCCTATCCCATTCTCACCTCGTTCTACGTAGGAAGAGCATATATCTTTAAAAAAGTAGTTCTCCTTGGTGCAGAATGTAGCAATTTAACATCTGCATTGAGACACACTAAGATCATTAAAAAAAAAACCAAACAAAAAACCCACCAGCCCAGCACAAAGTGTAAATGGAAAGCAACCAGGAAATAAGAAGAGTATTCACCTGTACGAGGAGACTTCGGTTCCAAGTATTACTGTTTCTTTTCTCCTTGGAAGTATGCAGCAGCCCTCATAAGATTTTGGTTAGTGGAGAAAGCACTCAGCTCTTTGAAGGAGCATCTCAATTCCAGAAAGAACAGCAGATGCTAACTTTGCATAAGAGTATTAGGACAGTCGTACCCATTCAGGCCAATGGCTCATCCCACTTAGTTGCCTATCTTTAACTGTGCATACATGCCCAGCCCCGGGGACGAGTATGAACCATGCAATTTCCAGTGTTTGCAGATATCCAGCTCTGTGAATTCTTCAAGACTCCTGTGCCTTGCCTATGTAGTATCCTGCAACAACTCTGTTTCTTGGCACTTTTCCTGTTTCCCTGTAAGTCCCTGTAAACATCCTGCAGCACGATACCCTTCGACAAGGATTTTTAGGTAGGGTTCAAAACACTGAGCTCAAGCACAAGCCTTTACATGAGGCAGAAAGCCAGTGCAGCAGTTGATAGATTTATTTTTTAGGATCTATCTGACTAGCAAGGGGAAGGAACATCAGGAACAGGACACCTGTGAGTCAAGTGAGGTTGAGGGGATGCCTCTCCTCAAATTTCAACAACTCAACCAGCTGGTTAATAAGCAATATTGAACACTTCAGTAACAACAGATTTTAGCTACCTAGAGAATAGGACTGGTGAGCAATGAAACACAGTGGTACCCCAGACCGATCACCTACAGATGTTTTCAGGCTAGGATGGGGAAAAAAAATACTTGTTCGAAACAATGCTGCTAAGAGGTAAGAGAAGTCGTCTTTTAATCTAGGCATCAGAAAGACTTCTTCAGTGGCAAAAACATTTAAGCTATGAAACATCTTCCACTGCATACAGCCCACAGCTAGGCTGAAATCTGGCACCCTCACCCCATGCAGTTCTTTAAGCTATCTTGGCAGGATTAGTACCCTCAAATATCCTCTTATCTTGCCCTATATCCACAACATGAGACCTCGCTAATGTTATAAACACAGACCTCATTCTTTCCAGCACTTCAAAATTAAAAAAAAAACCCACACAAACCACACAGTTGGTCTACCCCGACCAAGTACAAAAGGGTCACAAGACACTCAACCCACTCTTTCTCCAGGTGCTAACACTGAGCAATATGGACACAGCCGGTCCACATCTATAAGCCTAGTAGTCAGCTCTCTGGAAGAAGTGAAATTTACAGCCTAGCTATTGCTCCCTCAAAAGACGCCAATGACCCATTTAGAATTCAACAAAGCAAACAACCTTTGTATAGCACGGGGCTCTCCCAGCCCCCAGTCGCTCAGGAGCACTTTTTCCATAAAGAGTCATTTCAGCTCCAAATAGGGTATCACAACAGACAGTGACTTTATGTTTCATTTAAGACTATGTCTTCCCTGCTGCAGCACAACAATCAACTCGATTTAAATGCAAGTTTTAAGTCTGCAGAACAAACTATCCAGAGTATCATTTCAGTTGAAATCAGGCTTAGAATGCTGACAGAACATTTGGAACCAATTTAAGCGGATTTACAATCACGTCGCAGTCAAACCACTGTAACTTCCTTGTGTAGGCAAGCCTGTACGGTGCGAGGGAACATTTCTTTATAGTTTGGATGACTGTATGAAGAGAAAGAAGATGTCAGAAATAGCCTTCACTTCACTACTCAGGGATTTCAGCACTGAAGGTTGAAAGGTGGGGGAAAAGGCTTATTATTTTACTTGCACTACTCAGATATTAGAAGAAACCTTAAACCACTTTACACTGCGATCTGTCTCAGTTGCTCAATTCTAACAACAGAGAACGTACCATGACATACAGCCATGTCCAAACACTTCTGGGGAATATGTCCAGAATTTACGTACTGGATCTTCTACCCTTAGTAACTTAGCCATTTTTTCAGATAAATTATTAAATATAATGAATGCTTTTAACACCAAGCATTTCTTTCAGTCTTCTTTAATCCTCAGAAACACTATCCAGTCTATTTTCACTGCCACAGTGTTCGCTCTTCAGATAATTTTAACATGGCAAATCGTTACTTGCATCAGTCATCTTGCCATTTAAAGTTTTTTTTTTTTTTTTCCCCCATCAGTGCTCAAAACAACACACAGAGGAAAAGCTCCAGCCACACAACTGCTGTATGTATGATATAGCTCATTTCTGGACTGCATTAGGCTGGAAGTCTCTTGTAAGCAGTTGACTCGCAATGGTTTGGTCCTCGGCACCTTCAGTCATTCCCAGGAAGCTATTCTCTACCTTGTTTGTCTTATTAGTATCAGGTTCTAGAGTGAACACGTGTGCCTTTTGCTCAGACACTACAGTGTCCTATTTGAAGACTACTGATTGTTTTCTTCTTGAAGGGAAGAGGATTTGATAAGTGAGGAAATATTTTCTAAACTAAGAGCTACAACAGCTGGATTTCAATCATCTCACTTACCCCACAATCAACACACCCTCTTTGGAGTCAAAATATTTTTTTATGCTGCTGAAACAGAACACAAGTTATTTCAGCCTTCAACTGAAATCACCATCCTGCCCCCAGAACTACAGTGCAACTGTTTTACATGTTTCCAGAGTTCAAGCTCAGATACCAAGAAATAGACCATGCATGAGAAAACAGGTTATTTTACTCTATAAAAGCTTCTACCTTCTGCCCAGTGTTAGAGATGCAACCAGAGATTTAAGGAAATGAGGAGTTGCCAGGGCTACTGTTGGGTAATTTTTCATAAAACAAGGCACTTCTCTGAAGAAATCAATTTATACGAATACTTTCGAGCATTGGGAACTCTGAGTTTCCAAAGAGCAAAAAATGAAGAACAAAGCACCTGGCACAGCAAATAAAGAGCATTCATTTTATGGGGCAAGTTCACAGCATGACATATGTATGTATACTATTGAACTGTAAAATCAACACACATTCATTCTTATGGATAAATCTGCGGGTTAAATTACATTTAAAACAAGATACTGTACTCAAAACTGCTGTGTTAGTTTTCCTCAAAAAAATAACAGAAGAGAAAAAAATATTGATAGTTACAGGTTTTAATTACACTCAATGACAAGGTGTCTCAAATAAGGAATTAACACACTGCCCATGGAGAAGTGATTTTGCTTTGTATGGAAATTTGAAAACCTTTCAAGGTTATTTCTAAGCCAGCACAATGCTTCTTCTCAACACAGCACTAGATTCAGCCATAACCAACAACTCCAATGCCTTACCCAGATGAACCATATATCTTGAAGCAAATTCAGAACTGCAAACTAATTTATACCTTGGCTACTTTAAAAAAAAACCCAACACATAACTATGCCACAAAAGCATATTGCAAGCTATTTCTCATGGCTGAGAGTGTTCCTACTTGCCCATAGCCATTACAGAAGTGTTTCTCTTAGCTTGCTCTGCATGCATTGCCATCAGCTTGCTAAAACTACAGGTATTACAGACAATTTATTAGGTTCCAGTGTTCCAAAAAGCCACAGAAGACAGTTGTGTAAAACCAGAGTGAGCAGCTCATCTTTTCACTATTACGTTTTTAGTAATTCCTCCCACACTTATATGAGATTAACGCAAAACTTGTCAAACTGATAACTCTTATGAAATGGTAACATATTTGAGACTGCAGTATAGTGATGACTAAGTTACTTGCATTTCTTGAATTCTTAAAATAACCAGTTAACTACACACAGCTTAGTTGTTGGTATTTGAAGGCCAAACCAAACCTCACTCATGAAGCCTCTAATCTTTAGAAGTAGTTAATTAGATGACTTTCCTTGTTATTGAGAATTTTGTTAATATTAAACATTGAAAGAGTTACTAACATCACTACCTGCCTGTCAGCATCACAAAACACAGGGAACCAGTAAAGCATCTTCACCTCAGAAAAGGTGTATTGTATACAACTTCACTGAAGATAAAGGAACCAGCAAAGAGAAAGCACTTTCTCTCTACCATGAAAAATCAGAAGCAGAACATGGACTTCAGATGAGTACCTTCTGAGAACTTTGGGGAAAAAGTAAAAAAGACAATTGAAAAGTATGAGGGGAAAAAAAGATTAACACATTTCAAAAGGAAAAGGGCCTTGTGGTTAGCAATGGTTGCTGAAAAGTGCACTGAACTTTTTGGCTTTTTTGTTGTTGTGGGTTTTTTATGTTTTGGCTTGGTTTTTTTTTTGGGGTTAGTTGGGGTTTTTCTTTTGCTTTGTTTTGAGTTTTAAATAAAACTGATCTATAAGGCTTCTGCAAAGAGTTCTATAGGTTAATTAATTTAGCCCATGGATGATGCTGTATTAACGGCATGCATCAGAAGTTATCACCGGAAAACTGGATAGAAGCCCAGATGTCTGGTTTAAGACCATTTTTATTTCCTACATTTTCAAAACATTGCATGGGGCTTTAGCTGCACGACTCAGATGAACTTAATGAGAGTCATGCAGCTATGCCTGCATACAGCGCTTTGAAAATAGAGAAGTACTGTTTTAGGTTCTGTTTTTCTGAAGCTCTCCCTGGAGTGATTTAAAGCAGGTTTTTCATCTCAGTCTTTTCTCTAAAGGTCTTCTACACTTCACATCACCACGTCTGACACAGATAAATAGCTGAAAACTTTGGACACCTCATTTTTCAAAGACTAGTACTCAGAGCTTCTGTGGTACCATGAAACCAAATGCTGAACAGTCAAGCAATTAAATTCAGCCAATTGTCCATATGCACTCAATTTAACTGCAGTAGCTTACTTCAAATCAGAACACAACTGTGGGCACTGAGCAGAGTTACAACTTAGTATCAACATATGTCATTTATTATGATTAATTACTACTTACTGTAAACCATTTTAATATCCACACATGATCAAACCTAATATAGGTTATTCAGGTTCAAATCAAAACTTCAGTATATACAGTGTATTACACACCACATAAACCTCTACAGGAAAGCCACGCTGTAAATCAGAGATTAAGGAAAAAGATAACTGTATATGATATGTATCATTTACAACCTATTTAAAAAAAAATTTGCTATATTTGTTTTAAGCTATAATAATAATAATATTACTGTATTCTCATATTTTAAAAATATACTTTCCTTATTCTATTACATTTTCTTTAAGCTGGAGTGCTAATCTTTCCCTTTCTAAGCTTATGAATCACCTGTTTAAAGAGCCCCCGCAATCAGCTGGCAGCTTGCAAATCTGTCTTCAGGTCCAAAAGGACAAAGCCTGAGGAGGAACTGGGGCTTCGCTCTAACCTTTCAATTCTGCAATGACATTGCAGAAGACCGAAGGGAAATACAAAGACTTTTACTTTTCCATTTTAAGTGCTCATATTTTATAGAAATAAACAATACAAGACACCATGAAAACCCTTAACAATTTTATAACAAGCTCTGAGAGAAAGCAAGCAACACAAGCAGGATCACTTCAGGGAAGCCTATCTGTATCAGAAAACACATCAATAATGTGAAGAAAAAAGGATCCCATGTGGAGGCCATTAAGAATAACTTCAGAGAAAATCAACTGCAGCACAAGGATCTTCACTGCATGCAGGAAAATGGACATAGAGCATGTGTACATCAACACTACTGATGCATCAGCTACACTTCTGACTTGTGTGCATAATCATTACACAAGCCATGACCTCCTGGAAAACACCCTCCTAAAGTTTAGAGATCCTCCTGATTCTGACCAGGAGTAACACAGTAGAGACTATCACAACCAAGACAATGTGCTTGCCTTCCCGTACGGCTTAGCCAGGATGACAGATTATTTTCAAGTTTCTTGCATTTCTTAAGACCCCTGGGCTCTAGACTCATTCTAACTAAAAACATACACACAGCCCATCCTGTGTCATCCTGGTGACAATCTGTCATCCTCCAGGCATTCCTCAGCTGTCAGTTTTGAACAGTACTGGTTAAATATTTTAGTGTATGGAAACACATTATGGAACAAGATCTTCTTGTATTCAGTTGCATTAGGTTCTTATATTCTTTGCAAAAAGAGACTGGTTTTAGGCAAACATTTAAAACTAGGGCAGAAAGACAGGCAGGCAGATCCAAGACATAACGTGTCACCAGTGCAGAGCAATTTGGAAGAAGTAGGGAACTGCCCTGATCCTCCCTCATACAATAAATACGGTATTTTCATCCCAGACTCAGTTTGTTCTCTTTCCTCACGTGGCTATTGCATTTCTGGACAGAGCATGAGCTGTGCTGCAAGTAACATCCTGCAGGTGTTTGTTGTAGTCCCAGTAATATTTTATTTTACTGAGAATGCAGATGGGCTTGTCTGTCATATAACGGAGTATTCTTCTAAACTTGGAATTCAAGTTTACGGCTTTGGGGCCAGATCAGAGCTTTTAGAAAAAGAAGTTCCCACAGATCACTAGTGGCCACTCATATTTCATGTTCCAAGATATTGACCCAAGAAAGTAAGAGAGTGGTATCAGAAGTTAAGCAGCTTAGCAATTTCTGATACATTCCTGTCAAAACAACCTGAACACTCAGAGCTGTGTATCATTGCCAGCTGTATTCCAGTAAGAAAAAAAACTACACCTAGCTTGCATTCCAGAGGCAACTATCCATCCAAAATGAATCCCTGCAAGACCTTCCAAGAATATACTATTATCCCTGAGTAGATGCTGGATCATATAAACAGCAGCTCATCTCCAGGACATCAGAGAAAATACATTTTGTTAAAACACAGGGACAGGACCCGTGAGCTGCATACACTCTGGGGCAAAGCAGACACCATTCAGGATTCCTTTAGGGAGCCAGAGCACATACTGGGAGGCCACCATACAGTCTAATCGCCATGATGAGAGTATTACCAGTGTCGTACATGGTGAATTTGCCTGGGTCAATGTGTAAGGGTTAAGTTCAAACTGTCAAAACCTCAGCTCCCTAGTCCACGCTGTGTTCTTGGTTCTCAGTCATCCACACCACACAGGGTAGCTCAACAGCCTTTCATTTGGAAAGAAGTACTTGTTTCCTTTACAGAAGGCGGCAGGTACCACTTCTGTGGACAACTTGCTTCAGGTATTGCTCTTTATAGATAAGACAGGGAAGAAAACATGCCGAGTTCAGTTCCCTCCAATACTGACCCAGCAATAGTGGCACCATATACCTCATCTCACCTTTCTGCACGTAGCACATATCTACTATCAGGCTAAAATCCTTATGCTGACAGCAGTGACACAGCCATCAAGTCATTCCAGGTATTTTATGTGAAAAATACTCTAAAAATTATTTGTCAGACTTGCTAGATACCTAGAAAGATGTGAGCACAGAACTACGCATTGTGGGTATAGCAGGTCTCTCCTAAAAAGCACCTACAAGTAACGTGGCAAACCATGCTGTACCCTTCGCCTGAGAGCCAGGCACTGCTTTTCATGGCAAAAACCTTTAAGAATGCAGATATAATCAGAGTCTAGGAGTAAATCATAGGTATGTCTTCAGCACATTCAGCAGGAAGGGTCAAAGCGTCATTAATGGTACCTAACGTAAATAGCACCAGCAATACAGCTACAGAACCACTACCCGTGCAGGTAAAGTTTCAATACTTTTTTAAAAAATGTGTTATTACTTCTGAGCCATTTTAGTTTCAGGGTATCAGTCAGAGGATAACTTCAACAAAATATGAATTATTTCAAAGAAACACTAATAGCAGAACCAAAAGCTGTTCTATGCACTAAATACGTAATGACCACACTTCAGAAGAGCCACAGGAGTTAGCTAACTGATTGCTGTTTATGATGCTGCTGCTCCTCAAATAGGGAAGAGTGAAACAGAACTAAGATCACTTGAACCATACTTCCAGCTTTTCTGCTCTGGCTTGTGAGGGGTAAGAAATGATTGTCATTATAAAGCTGAAATTTTCCTACTATGTCTGGAACTGGACTGATGCCTAAAGCCACAGCTGACTGCTGTTGCCAGCATGTGATGAACTAGAAGAGGAGGAAGAGAAAATACAGGGGGTTCAGCCCTTAAGCTGGCATCTAACTCTGCAACAAAGAGCACCAATGTGCACAGAAGCCAGAAATGCCACATTGAACCTCTAGATTGGGGGAGCTAAAAGGTGCCAGCTCACTAAGCGGTACCTTCTCAAGCTAGAGATTTGTTCTCAAGTATTCATTACCTGTAAGAGGATGCTCTGAGCAGAAAGTAAAAGTAACATCTGCTCATAGTGAAACTGGATTGCATTTAGTTAACAGTCCCCTTAGTCTGTCCCATTTCGTCTAGATAAAAGCCTTGCTCCGGTGTAGAGCCTGGGCTGGTAACATTTGCCAGTGACATTTCTGAATACTTCCTACAACTGGTACTGAAGCTCATTCCACTTGACTTACTCTGGGCAGCAAAAATGCACCTACACTGATACAGAAGACAGGGGCTTAAACTATTTTATTTAAATATGAATCAAGGCAAGGCCAACCTTTTCTTTTAAAAGGATAGGGAGATTCCACACTTCATACACAAGTGGGCCACGGGAGCAAGATCATCTGAGTCCAGCTCAGATTTGCTATTTCACAGCAGCAGATCCACTGCTCCTCGCACCTCTGCTGACCCATAGGAGATTTCTGTCTTCTCAGCCATGCTCAACGATAAATCAGCTGAGGAGACTGGAATAGTAGAGGTGGAAATTGAGACAAAAAAAGGATGTAAGCAGCCTTGCTGTAAATTCTGGTTTCTAAGCATAAGTTGCATACACTGTGAATTTTCTTAGGGGCAGCTCCAAGGAAAGTTTAAAAGTGATTACAGAAAACAACTGGCACTGAGGGCAGGTTTTCTTGGGTAGATGAACAAAATAATCTTTCACCAAAACTTTGCCTTCTAAAATTAAATCAGTGTCATCTCACTGACATGCATATTTCCTAGAAAAAAAAAAAACCAAAATGCCATATCTTCAAATTCTTGCTGACTTTTTAAGAGTGACAGCAGTTTACCTTAAAGTTTATATTTACTACATAAAGATGATGTCAATACATCGGAGAAATGGCCACAAATGACTTGCTGCTGCAAGAGAACTTGTCATTCTAGAGAAAAAGGAAACAGTGAGATGGTTTCATTTTTTACCCATTTCTTTTCAGCCACACTCAGCGAGAACGTTTTACATTCACGCCACAAAGATAATTCATTGGCTCCATCACATTGGTTTTCCTAAGGCTACAGATGCTCTTTTAGAAGATTTTATTCATATCACAAAGCTCATTAAAGAATTAAATTCTTGTTTCAGATTTTGAGAAAGAGCCACCACAAATTCAAATACTGAAAATATTAATTGCCATATACATAGTCTACTCTATTCCTTTAAAATTTTCATTAGCAACTGATTTCCTTTAAAGATGAGGGATACTGGGAATTACCAAGTCTGACACACTGCAACTATCTAGCCTCCTGCTGTACATACAATGGGGATTTCAAAACAGTTTGAGAAACAGGTTTAGGCAAGAGTAATGCAAACACAGAAATAGCTCCTCTTTGAGAAATACATCAAGGATATTATGGGATATGCGCATACAAGTGAGTCAGTTCAAAATGCTTGTCAGGAAATAGCTGAAACTCACTGATCATTAGTAGAATATGTTAAGCTATTAATTCTCAAATGGAACTTGTGCTGGACTTCCAGCTGTTTGAAATACTAAAGAGAAACCTGGAAGTCTGTTTTCATTTTGGTACTACTACACTTTTTATTCTTTTCCCACCCCCCGTACTCCTCTTCCCCAACATAGCAGAAAAGCTGTGACTGACAACTTTTATAAGTGTCCTTTCTGCTTTAGAGCAGACAGTAAATAATTTTATGAATGGTAAAGTAAGACACCTTCAAGGTGGTGCATACACAAACATGCACATTCAATTTAGAAGGAAGCCTTTCATGGACTGGAAGGAAAAAACCCATGAGTGCTACAGACCAATATGTGCATTTCTAGGAGCAGAGCACTTGAGCAACACTGATACTACCCCTGAATGACTTTCTGAGGATGGAACTTCTTAGAACAGTATGGCAAAAACAGATAATTAATGATTTTTGAGAACATATTAAAACAAAACTTAGAATGTAAAAAGATGCTTTTACTTTCTATACTCAATGGTTTTCTGCTCATATAATTGATCAGTTAGAATATTGTCTATTACTACAAACAAACCCAATGAATCAACCATGAAATCCTGTAAGAAGATACGTTATCACTCCCTTTACTGATATCAGAGCACAATTGCAACTAAAATAGCTTTTCTAAAACAAACGTGGTTTCACATAGTTTCTACAGCATGTAAAAATTTACTTTCTCTTCTGCTATTATTTTTCAAAACTGAAAGACCTCAGTGGTGAGGCAAAGCCACAGAATAAAAAGGGATTCTGTATTTTACTATCTAAGCAGTGATTCGACGAAAAAAGATTTAAGGAGGACTATACCCAGTATGGTGCTGCAACTCCCAGTAAGGAGCCAGACACGTAACAGTGTTGGCTTGGAATGAGACTACATCTTCCAAAATATGACACTGCTGCAGGACCCAGATATGCAGTGGAGAAAATGGCCAATCCTCAAAATTTACAGCAGCTCCAGAAGTGCTGACAAGAATCGACAGTATTTTTTAAATTATTTTTTTTTTATGACACCTCAAAAGATTGTTCTCAGTACCAACCTCCATAAAGACAAGGCCAGGAGCACATCGTATTTGCAATGGAAGCAGGAGCTATTTAAATGCAATACAAAAGCCATATTTTTAGGGTATTATTCTTTGTATACCATTAAGCAGGCAGCCATCTGCCAAAATTGCTTTTGGAACAGGATACATACTCGCCACAGGAGTTTACTGTGACTGGTGCCAGTAGGGGGGGAATATAACTGAAGCCAGGCAGGTGAAGGTCTGTTTCTCTCCATTTACTAGAATTATATAGTAATTACTTCTGTTCGAACAGAAGAGAGCAGACATTTCCTGCCCACCAGAGTGGCTTCCAGCTATGCCTCCAAATGGAGAAATATGATAATTAAAGTTTCATCGATCTTCATTATTTTTAATGTGACAGTAGATGTGGGAGTATTGCTAGATTTTATATTAGTGAAATGTATGCAGCAGCAACTTTCTTTGCAAATGAGAAATTTAGCCAAGTGTCTGAGCACAAGCCCCAGTGCCCAAGCACAAGCCCAAGCAGATCTTATTGTACCTGGCATTTGTACCATTTACTGCTGCTTTGGGACTGCAATAAAAACCTGCGGACTTGATTCTTCATAAGAAAGGAATAACAAATTTAGTGATGAATCTGAAGTGAATACCAGTGTGGTTAAAGGAAGCACTGGAAACTTCTCACGAGCATGATTCCCCACCAACACACAAGTAAAATAAGTAGGAGGACAGACTCAGTCAACACAACCCAAAAAAAAACCCACTCAAAAACCACCAGTCAGTCACCAATACTCAGGTTACACCACAGTCAGCTATGCGAAGAGTGACAGGCAATGACCAGAGGAATTGTGCTGAGTTTCTGAAGAGCAGAGCTCTCAGGAGACCATCATTTACTGATCTGACAACCTGCTCTATAGGGAATGAAAGTCAGATTGAAAAAAAAAACCAAACCAACAACCCCACCCAAAGGCAACTTCTAGATCCTGGTTAAAAAAAAAAAAAAAAAAAAAAAAAAAAATCGAGCTTCCAGACAGATACACCTTCACGTGTGTGAGTAGTTCTCACTAAGTGTAGCTATCCTGACCATAAGTAGAGGAAAGCCACAGAAGTAAGTGTCACACATTAGAAACCATGTAGGCACCAGCAATATATTTGAGTATCAAAACCAGCATGCTGAAAGTCGCATTATTTTATATGTTACCCTTTTAAAAATGCAAACAAGGTAATGACTTCATTGCTGAAGAGATAACAGACCTTCTCCTCAGGCAGAGAGGTCAGTTAAAAGGGGAGAGCTTTGTGCCTACCCAAATGCCTCCCCCCCGCCTCCCCTGCCCAACCAGAGGGTTTTACAAAGTCTACAGAGACCCTTTGCAGACCACCAGCCTACACTCCCTGTTCTTCACCATGCCCAAGAACGGAGGGCTTGCCAGGCTTACTTGTCGCTTTACTTTACGTAGTCAAAAGCCGAACACATTAAAATATGGATTAAGATTGGAAATCTATATGTTCTAGCTTTTCTCTCATGCCTTCCCTAGACTGCTTTCTCAGCAATATTGGGCAACTCGAAAATAGTAATTTGCTCATCTCGCATCACTGTCCTCATGCTATCCTGTTTTTAGGTAACATATTCCTGCTTCTTCCCCTAGATTTACTGCTCCCATCTTCTTATTTCAACTCAACATAAACTAGGAACTGCTTGAAAAATCATAGTAACTGCTTCCAGAGAAGCAAAGTCTGCCAGGACTTTCACTGTTATCGTTTTATCACTCCTCCGTTGCAGGAATACCTTGTATTACAGCACGAGCCAGCGCCTTCTTGCTGCCCAGATGGCCTAATGCACATTTTTAAAGATGCCCGCCCGCCATATACCACAAATCGCACACCATAAAATCCAGTAATTTTACATACATTCTGTTATAATTATGGTCTCCAATGTATTCTGTTTTTGAGAAATCATAGCTTCCTTACGCACATGAACAACACATGACAGACAGAGCAAAGTGGTTTTTTGTTCAGATGTGCCTTTGGGATCAACTACCACTTCTCAACTTCCTTTCCTCTTCCCCAACTCTACGTTTTGGACATCTTAGAGTAACAGATACCCAGACAGCTCAAAAGGGGAAAAATTGGTTGATTATAAGTCCCAAAGCAGCTACGCTATGAGATCACTACGGATATCATGAACACCAACTCACACCCTTCATCTGCTCTACCTCAAAAAATTTTTTGTCTTTTCCGCAGATACACAAGCAAAAGCTCCCACCCTAGCTTACTAAAACCACACGTACACTTAAGTCTGGCAAAGATCTACATTGCTAGCAGAAGAGCTGGTCCCACCTCTCGTCCAAGAGCTCCTGTGTGCATCAGGAACATGATCTGGCTGAACTCTAACCTTAAAGAGCTCATCCCGCAGCTGTGCAAACACTAGTGCCTTGGGAAGAAAGCAGGAAAAAGAACCCACCTCTAGGGAGATATGAAGATCAGACTGCCCTTTTTAATGGAGCACTGCACAAAGCTCCCAGTGCAGAGAGCTGCTGGATCCACTGCCACAGCATGGCGTGGTGCCACCAAGGCAGACTGCAGCAGGCAAACAAGGATTAATGATGCCACTATGGAAGTCACATCTTGACATTTCCTAAACTTCATACATTTACATATTCAATCACAACACTAAGCACAAGAAAAACAGGAGAAAGTAAAGCAACTCAGTAGTCTATCCCTATCTTGTCCATGAAGCAGGATGTATGAATGGGCATAAACACATTTCTGATTAGTACAAAACCACATGTCATTTTTAATGCTAATGAATGCCAGCTGACACAAAGAACAGGCTGACTGTCATATTGCTTAGCTGCTCCAGACACCTGTCACTCCTTGGCAATGAAAGGAAGAAAAGGTCAAGACACTGTTAGTAAACCCAAAGGGGAGACTCACTTTTCTATCAAAACTGAACTTGACAGGAACCATCATTACAAATAATGCTGAGAGGTTCAGGTGTTACTGGTTACCAATGGCTTATGCTTCTGCTGCTACCGAGCCGTCGACATATTTTAGTTAACACGAGTAAAATCAACCTGCACTGTCATCTATTAATAAAGGTAGCGTTATTTGGTTTTGGATGAGAACATGTAGTATTACATTTCTTATCTTACATACATAGTATTTATATAGTTCATACAAAAATATATAGACTTTCACTGAAACCTTGCAGAACTTTGATACAGCTAAGGCTAATATATATTCCATCTTCTTGCTTTCCAAATCCTTAATTGCTTTTACATGAATGCAAAGAAATCCAGCAAGAAGAAAGCAAGCAAAATAATTTTGTCACATTTAAAAACCAGCAGACCAAGTTTTGACCTCCTTCATTCTTCTGACAGCATGAAGTCATCAGTGGTTATCCATGTCTTTGTCTTGGTAGGGCAGAACCGGACTTGTAACACGAACACACATCGAGACCACTTAGCTCTTGCTTCTTCATGGAATGGGCCCCTGTGCTTTTTGAGGTATAGTTCTGGAGTTTTAGCTTAAGCCCATGATTGCTGACTATACTGATGTTTATATTCAACATGCAAGTATAACCACAAACACAGGTTAAGATTATGGTGGTCTCAGCCTTTAAATATTGGTCCTGATTCTCTTCTCCCTTGTCAGACACAGGCCCAGTTACAGTCAACAGTCAATCCTGGTTCAGAAATACTAAAAAAATATATTAGTCCAGGATGCCCTTACTTCAGAGTAGTCGCATTCATGTTGCAGTGGTTCAAGAAAATAATCAGGTTCAAAGTAGCAGTGAAGACAAGAACTAACGGGAAATGTTAAGGAATGTCAATAGAAAATCTAGGGGGCAAGAAGTTGCAACTGACTCATTTTTGACATCTCTTCAGAAAAATAGACTGTGTAACTCAGAAGTAATACTATCACTAGGTAGCACGATTTGCTATTTCTAGTGCATTTTAATATGCTCTAAATGACTTTGTCGAAAAGAGCAAGGAGATATAAAAGCAATGACATGCTCTCTAGAGCATACAAATAACCAAAAGCTTATGAACAGTCAAAGCTATCTGTGTTTTGCTCAGCATCTCAGTACATATGTAAAAAAAATAACCTGTTTGGGACAGGTTATTCAAAGCACACAGTAAATATAACGGCTATCACACAGTCCAACACGTCCTAGTGCCGGCTCAATTAAGCGATGCAGGATTCCCATACAAGAAGGGAGCCTCTCAGGAGCACTGAGTGATAACAATTCCTGTACTCCTGTCCCCAGCCACACAGCTCTAGCTCCTTACAGGGCAGATATCCCATGAGTCAAACACAGTCAAACCACTGAAGTGATTTTACAGCAGAAGAGGCTGTAAAAGTACATTTGAAAATGATGGCAATGCTGCTCCACATTTGCACTGGGGACTGGACTGATCACGGAAGACATGGTGTATTTTTTACCTCACCCTGCTGTGCTAAAAATTTTGGTTCAAGACCTCGAACTCTGGTAAACAAAAACTCCAAACCTACATTCTAGATTCTTTCCTTCACAAACACAAAATACATTTTATTCTAAATCCTGTACGTGCACTTAAACTAGGTTACAGATGCCCTTTATATCCCAAAATAAATCAATCCCAAAATCCCAAATAAAACAATCTCTAGTGGTTAATTAGTGAAACTGGATAGAGGTATTTTTATCATTAGTGCTTATCCGAGTGAAATGGCAAAATTATTTTCTACTAGCATTAAAAAAAATGCACTTTTAACATTCACACAGATTTTTAAATTTGGCCTTCTCTGTACCCACACGTAATGCCATATGCACTGAATAGGCCTAGGTGGATGGGAAAGTAGGATC
Organism: Tauraco erythrolophus; assembly: GCF_009769465.1. Classification (NCBI taxonomy): domain Eukaryota; kingdom Metazoa; phylum Chordata; class Aves; order Musophagiformes; family Musophagidae; genus Tauraco; species Tauraco erythrolophus. The sequence goes on along the minus strand of NC_141465.1, from coordinate 114,563,211 downwards.
CGTTCCCCTTTATTTTTATTAAAACAATGGGTTATCCAACATTACTGAGTCGGAGCAGTCAATGTTTTTCAAGTTACTATTCAAAGCCAGAAGAAGAGTTATATTTAATTTGAAAACTTTTAGCTTTTGGAAAGAAAATGAAGTTTAAATGAAGAACAATAAACTATTGAATTTCAAAGCTGGTTTTGTTTGATGGAAAAAACCCTAGGTTTGGGTTTTCTTAAGTTTCATAATACAGGTTTAGCTTTCCTCTTAAAAGACTCCTCACATTAGGTTACTCCCTTCTAAACATCAGCTTGCATTTTCACTGGTGACATAGTTAAACTGAAAAAACATTTACTGATGACAGGATTCTGGCTTTGAGGAACACGTAGCTCAGGAGATGGCTACTGTTCCACATTTAATGTTTCACATTTCTCAAATTCAGAGAAAAGGATTATTATTGCTTTGTTATAAACCCTCCAAATATGAAATTAAGATTTTTTTTCACATCAAATTAAGTGTATATTTCACAGAGAAAAAAAATATTGTGTCTGTCATACATCCCTTATGTATATAAATGCACAGAAAAAATGGATCCAGGCATTCTGAACATAATACCTGCCCAATAAAATATCACAGTATATATCTTCTTGAAGTAGTCTATTGCGGTGCATGTTGAACCTGGTAGGTGTTTCACCTAGAGATTCTGGAGACCACGCTAAAGAACCTAATTTATCATTGTATAATATTTGGAATGTTGAAAAATTATAAGCTGTGTTGGTTGTAGGGTTTAATCAAGTCAGTGTTCATAGAAAGTCAGAACAAGGCTAGTACTCATTCCATCACTTTTGAAAAAAATCAAAACATTTAACAGTTGAGTCAATTCAGTTTTCAGGGAAGATGGACTGTTCTCTAATGATTCATTGTGCAGTGTGCAGCACTAAAAAAGAAAGGAAAATTAGCATGGGTTTATCTTTGTGACTAATTCCTTGAAAACTCTTGGGATTAACATACTCAGTTAGAAATCCTAAAAACAAGAAATCAATCATGGACTAAAGTTGGTGAGACCAGTCTATACACAATTCTGAATTTCTTCAGGCAACACAGGAGTTGAAATATGGACAAAATTGCCAGTGGGAGCAATATAAACTAGGCACTATAAATCAGCTACGAAAGTGCTTTACTTTTTGTTCTTAAAAATATATCCTAATTCTATCTGGACAATTTTGGATTAGGTTGGCCAACTGTATTTTATGATATTCCAAGAAGTCTGGCAGGCTATTTGCAGGATCTGTTTTCTGTAACTATTGCTACTAAAGAATGTTTTCTTGAATTGGAGCCTATGATTAGCTTTTTTGGTGGACAGGAAGGGGATACCATTCTGTGCTGCCCAGGTCCTCTGCTTCTGCATGTGAAACCTGTGTATGAGGCTGGTAAGAAACAGTGCAAATAAGCACACATTTAAAATCTGTTTTTCCAAAAATTATCAACAGATAGTGTTGAGTCTCACATTTTGGTCCTCACACTGTGTCCATTACTGTGCTTTCCAGGTCTACAAGTTCTGTACTATAACTTCTGTAAATATTCTGCAATCTTTTTAATTGATTAATGTTACCCAAGCTGGTGGTTTGGATTCCTTTATTTTTACATGTTTCAAAAACAAATGAACAACAAGAATGAAAAAAACAAAAAAAAACCACCCACAAACAAACAAAACAAAAAAACAAACCACAACCCACCCGCCTCTCCCCTCCCCCCCCTCCCCGATTCCTTCACTTTCTGGATAAGATTTGGTATTCAGTTATCTCAGCATAGACCTCTCATACTAATTATGCTCCTGCTTTTGCTGCTTTGGACAGGTGAAGGTCCTGTGGCACACCTGCTAGTCCCATACTGCTCTCTATGATCCCAGAGCATCCATAAAGGCTATCTACCTGGACACTACAGAGGTTTCTCTCAGGAACCTAAATTTACACCTGATATCAACCTTAAGGACACTGAATCCCACTTTCTGCCTATCTGAATGCACCTGTCTACAGAGAGTAAGTTGCTTGTTCAGGATATGCATTCATTGTGAGAATTCAAAAGCCAGATTAGTTCCAAATTACATACAATGGAAATCACACGCACATCATGATACAGCATTGTTACAAGCTTACCACACCAAGTATATGCACACAGAAGTCATGACTACTAAATGCCTACTGGCATTTGAAGTATTTGAGCAGGAAACTGAATAATTTGAAGCCACAAGCATGACAAGATAGCTAGCTGCCTATATTATTGTTATCCCTGTTAGAATTTTACAACCAGATGTTCTTATTCTTAATTTAACACTGGGGGAAAACACTGCTCTTATCTTTTAAAAAAATTGCTTTTTATGACAACAGTTATTGCATTTCAGTCCTCAACTTATTGCAAAAATCCCCACGCTTAAGGTTTTCTATTGCCTGGCTGAACCCTCAGAGTTGCAAAGTCAATTGGAAACAGAAGGCACAGGGATGTAGGTAAAAGTCAGATTACATAAATCAAGGATAAGCACACAGAAGCGTTAGAGCTGTATATTTTTTAGTATCATATCAGATACACTCAATTCTGCATGCCATTTGGATAAGAGGGCTAAAACTCCCATGTCTGCTTTCCATATTTTTAAAAATACTTGTCATGTTTGACAGGAAAGCATGAGACCATTCATTTTTCTTTTTCCTGGTCTCGTGCAGCAACATTTCATGGGTGCTTGCGCAGCTCGTGCTATTGACCACAAAGTGCGTGGGGCATTTCACAGCTCTCATTACCAGACCTTGCTAGACTCACAAAATCACCAATTATTTAAAAGCATGTTTATCTACACATTGTTTATTTGGAACTTTTAAGATTTGAAAATTCAGCTCTAAAAGAGAAACTACAACCCTGGCGTTTTGTTCTTTAGTACATAACTTGTTTGTTTAACACTGCTTACAGTCTCCACAAAGAAACAGCTTTCCAATCCGTGCTTACAACTGGATTCTTATGGCAGAAGAGAAATAATGCAGCATCAGGGTATGTACACTATACTCTTCCCTTCCTGCTTGCCGTTCATTTCTGTTATGGCCCTGCACTGCCAGACCTTGACACAGGCACCATTTATTTCCCTCCACTCCCTGCACATTCTGCAATATATAATACAAGAGTGCTTCATATTAAGCGTGTTTCAGATAAACAACACGCTCCAGTGAAGTACTGAGCACATTCTTCCTGCACACTGTGTTGGCCTGAAAGCTATCTTCCATGCTACCGTTTCCACAGAACCATTCCCAAATGCCTTGAACTCTTACCTGATATTTCTGATACCACCTTTGATCTTGCTGTGTTTCTACTTCTCCAAGCATGACATGAAAGCAACATTCCTGTATTCTTTTACATTTGAAATCAGCTATATTTCAAAGCTCTGATGTCATCAGGACAACTCGATATCATCTCCAGTGAAATATATCTTCCCAACAGATGCGAAACAGATCTTTTGTTTCACTACTCATTTTAAAGCCAGCTTCATAAATAACTGAATGAGATGAGGTTTTGTAATGATGCCCAGGTATTTGTCTGTCAAATCTTTAAAAGCCAAAACCCTGGCACTGACCTTCTGCTTCAGGATGGTCCTGAATGATGGGCTTTCCTCAGTAACAGCTTAAGAGCACATTGCAACTGCAGCCAGACATGGGAAACACAGGAATGGACACCAAAGAGGGGGCTTTATATTCACATTTCACCTCTGCAGCCATCTCGGTAGCTTTCTATGTAGATTCCCTTGCTAGTGTTAGAACAGACCCAGCAGGGCCAGTCAGAGCAGATAAGTGGCAGCAATTCGTCTATCAACCATCTCCGTGGACAGAAAGGCTTGATTCTGTACCCCTCTGTGGTCAGAGAGGTAGCAAGCAAGGGAACCTTGGCAGCATTCATATGCAAAGGCTAAAGAATCAGGCTGAGAATCAAACTGAAAGGACTTGAATTCCCAGGACCCACTTCTCTTTCTGCTTTTGCTTTAAATTTCATTGAGTTTTGTATTTTCAAAAATCAAGGGGGAAAATAAAGAGAATGGCAGGAGGACAATGACGAAGAAATGCAAAGGGAAAGTGAGATCAGGTCAGAGAAAGGAGAGCAACATCAAGATTCCTGCTCTTAAGTCAAACTAAAATCTTCTCAGGATTCACTGTCTTTTATCACTTTGATGACTTAAAATTCACCTCTTAAAAAGATATCAGGAAGACTTAATCAAGGGAGAGGGAAAATACATTCTTATCTCCATTTCCCTAGCAATCACTACAAGGCTTGCCTTCTACTACATTATCTCTCTAGTCATGTGAAACTGTCCCAATATGGGCACACATTTTAGTTGTCATCAAAATAGCTGAAAACAGTTCCTGAGGCCCCTGTCTCTCCACTAAAAGTCAGCCATTGCAGGAAGGTAAGCACCAACCTTAACCCAGCAGCATCTCTTAGCAGTAAAGCCATGATGCCAGTCACCTGAGTTCACCTCCCACCAAAACCCAAATTCTGTATTTTAATTACCACTTTTCCCAGAAGGTGAAGGAAAGCTGATGAAATTTAAGGTTCCAGAGACACCACAGTCTGGATCCTCCTGGTATAAGAGTGATTAGTGTTAAGATGAAATTCTAAGTGTATTAGGAGTTTAATATAGCAATGCTGAGATGCTAGGAAAGGAGACAGCAATATGTTCTCCTCAAGCATTTATCATTGTTTAATTAAACATCAGTTTAAATCCTAACATATGCCTCAGCAAGTTGTGTCGAGATGTTCTGTGCGCTAAGCCTGAGTACCATCTTATTTCTCTCTGATATTTGGAAAGCATCAGGGAATACAAGTTATGATGAGTCCCAGTGTTTCATTGCTGCAAAACTCATTTACTGTAATAACTACAGTTACTCCTCAGGTGTTAAAGCTTCACTGAAATAAAACAGATACAGTAACAAAGGTACAACTGACAGTTATATTGATCAATGTGCTCTTTGATTTGACTCTACAAATATTTACTCAATACAATCCCTTAGATGATTAACTTAGAAAGTAGTTCAAGTTCAAATCCCTGTTTCATTATGATAATAAAAAAATATTCCCTGTACACCACACATCCGAGCAGAAAGTACTGGAAAATATTTAACTTGTCCAGAGCATTGGAGACAATCAGGAACATGCCATAGGCACAAGCAACGGTGCAGAAGTGCTGGGCACTCAACTACCATCCTCTCAGGCTGAAGGATTTATTCCCTCACAAAGCTTCTCTTTCACGAGCAGCACTGATCAGTGCTCCTGAGCCTCATAGCAGAAATACAGAACGACTCAGCTTTCTTTGGGTAACATTAAGAAGGGAATTAGAGACCTCTTCTCTCTCTATTCTCCATCCCTAGGATACCAAAATTGGTGCATTTTCAGTTTCCAGGCAATTTGGCTATTTTTATACAGTTTTGGACAGGAGGTTCCTTAAGGCGACTACTGAAGCAAACTCACCAGGGGAACTAAAACCAAATTGAGCTTTTCACATTGCTGCAGGTCTAAAAGATTTCTCTCACTTCACCTCCATAAGGCTTAAAATTGTTCCCAACTTGTATGTAGCGTGAGCGCAGAGGGTTAACCAAGGCACAAGGCTGAATCTGAAGCCCTTTCATACTGGTGAAGAGTCTCCTTAAGACATGGCAAGGAATTAAATTTGGTTTGATGCTGGTCACCGAAATCACGCAAATGCACAGCTACCGGCATCCTCCAGCGACTGTAGGGTTAGAGCTCTACTAAGACACTGCCCTTCTGCAGACACTACTGTATTTATGGAGTTTTAAATCAGAAGGGAATGTTACAACCATCCGGCTGGGCAACCTGCACAACAGTTTCTGTAAGTTTTCACAGTCGTGTCTGTATCAACCCTAGCATAAAACTTTTTTTATACAGAGACTATCTTTTAGAAAGATAACCCTATCTTGACTAATGGATGAGGCGATGTCATGTTGGCAGGGCAGGGTTTAAACAGGGAAAATGCATCCAAAACACAAGTCAAATTTTCCAGAGAAGAAAACTGAAACATGAACATTTGTTTAAGAAAGAAATGTCCCTAGTTAAGAAAAATCAAACAGTCTATAGACACCAGATGCTCTCTGGATTAAGATGATAAAGTCTTTTACTGAGGAAAAAGTTATTAAATTCTACTACTGTCTCTCTAAACAATTTGGCCATTTGCTTTGGAAATTCTCTAAAGCTCGTTACACATTTTTCAGTGCCCTTGTGTTAGATGGAACCAACTCCCACCCTTAGTCATGGACATCAGGAGACACAAAAGCTCACTTGCCTCAATACCGTATGCAGAAAGCACTCAACACAGACTCATACAGTGGAAACGACATCTGACCTCATGTTCTTGGAGCAGACTTGCATTTTATATATCATATAGTGATATCTCTGGCTAATAAAATTCCTCCCTATAGTAAGATGATTAAGCTACCTCAGGCTGGAGGTCCCAGAGGCCTTCACCTGTCTTCAATCCCTTCCACAGCTGCTCACATGGGAAAGCATAATTTCACCATACAATATTTGCTGCTGAACTTAATTTACTTGTCAGACTATAGCAACTGAAGCAAAGACACTGCTATAATGCAAAAGAAGCAGGACTTTCAAAACTAATTTTCAAATGGAGAAAAGAATCCTAGAAGGCAATCACAAAGCTGTTAAGCATTGAACAATTCAGGAAAAAACCCAGCAATTCTTTTGCACAATGAGTATTATTGTCATCTCCAACACCACTTAAAAACTATTACTGAAAACATCAGTTATGATCAGCCTGAGTCAAATTAAAGACTATTTCGGAAAGTAACCAAATGAACCAAATCTTAATTAACGTGTGAAATGCATGTCAGAGCTGTGAAGGTGGGTTCTACACTAGGACAAGAACACACCTGTGAAATCTCAGGAACATGAATCTGGCTAAAGAGTTGGAATACAGTCAAGATTAAGATGCTTGAAACTTACAAAAAAACCAACTCCTTGTATTATTTCACAAATCTAGCATTCTGTATATCACTCAACCATCCTGCTCTCATCTACTATAGCAAACCACTACCATTATTGTTTTGATGGTATAGCGTAACTCTGGCAGTAAACAGACTAATGTCTGTTGAAATAACAGCCAACAGCTAATTCAGAAATTGTTAGCACAGCAAGTTAGTGGAGAGTACTTGTTCTCTAGGAGCCTAATATAATGCATAAAAGATGAACAGGCCCTTGAGGGAGTCAGGCATACACACACTGACCATGATATGATTCATTAAATAGTAAAACATTACTTACCCACTATGTCCTGTAAACAACATAACTAGCTGCCTAGTTATAAATGTTCTAATTTTCTTATGTCAGCCTCATTCATGTCTGCTTAATTGTAGATAGAAGTAGAAATCCTAATACATACACATAGATATATACAAATAAAACTGATGAACAATGTGGAAATTGCTATACCAAGTGACCACTTGATACTCAAGTGACCAATCCACTGAGTTCAAGTTCCTTGTGTGTTTCTAACTATAACTAGCACACGATAAACATCCTTTCCTGATATTTCTTAAATTCAAAACTATATCCTGAAGCATGAGAACCACATTTCTATGTAAGCAGGCTGCAATGTAATATATTAATATTCATAGCAGTATTGAGCCATCTAAAATCCAGTTTCAGTACTTGACATCTTCAGGCAATTAATTTTTCAAAACACAGTTAGTTAGATTTTAAATATTATTAAATCAAGTAATCTAATTTTATAATTTCGCTGCCATTGTAGGGCAAAATTATGTCCTCTCTTTCCAAAAAACAAGGCAAACTACTTTAAGTTCCAGCTAAGCTATGGTCTTTATAGTTTAGATGCGACAGCTATAGTTTTTGCCTAGTTTATTATTTGCCTATAGAGTTCTACCGGATTATATTAAATGAACTTTTGATTGAATTTTAGCCCCAAATTCAAGTTTTATAAATATAAGCTCTAATTGAAATGTTTCCATGTATACAAAGAAGCTTTCAATAAGAATATTTACACAGAAAGAATGAACTTCGTCCCTGACATCTCATGTCGAAGGCTTCACTGTACTGAAACCTTCAGTTTTCCTTTTGCAAACATTAAAATTTTCGAATGAACTAACTTCATCTGAGAAAGGAAATGGAATTTCCAGTTGTTAAAAATGGGGGAAAAAAATGTCAGTCCTTTCAGCTCAATCCACTTGGATAAGTTTGTTTGTTTGTTTTTTTTTTAAGAGATGATTTGAGGAGTAAGCACTGTAAAATCCATCTATTTAGTTGCTCTTACCTCAATAATATACAAAACAACATTCTTGTAGAAGCAATATAGTATGCACTTGGTAACTCGATTGTAACTCCAAGCTCCATGGACCAACAACAGCTTCTCCAAGTAGGAAAACTGAAAGAGAGAAAATGAATTTTTACATACATGAAGAACTGTTCAAAATATTGGTTAAAGTAAACCTCTGCCCTCAGGAAAAAAAAAAGTCAGATATCAGCTATGAAAGCTGTTCTTCAAATGCAATATTTAAATAGCTTAGCAGAACATACACACAAAAAATAACACAAACTATTTAGAGGAAAAGCTTTTTTTGTAGCAAAACCTCTAAATGTTTTTAAGTGATCCTCACTGGCTTTAAATATCAAGAAGTCTTCAATTCGTATTACTATCCTGATAGCAAAATCAAGCAAAATTAACATAATATAGCTTTGTGGATTGAATGTAATTGTGAACTCTTTGTTTCATGGTCAAAGAAGATTGCTGTGTTTGAGGGCTTACAAGGTTCAGAATTTCCTTCCCCGATGTTAAACAAACAGTCTGGTAATTAAAAACTGTCTTGAGCTGAAATAAAATGCACAAGGGGGAAACACAAGCAGAAAAGGAGGTGCATAGAGTCTTTTACAGAGAATGAATACTTACATTAACATTTTCAGCCCACAAAGTGTATGCAATCACATGTTATACAAAACACCTAAAATACTATATAAAAAGAAAAAGAAGGAGCATTTGGCCGAAACGGGCAAGAAAATGAATCTTGTAAAAAATGGATACCTTTTAATGCTAGTTTGAACCACAGATACAGCTCAAATTCAGCTTTTCAATTCAGCAGTTTTGAAACACAGACTTTTATAGAAGTGGTCCCACAATGTAGCCTAGGAAAAGTATAATTTTCTAGTCTTGGCTTTGTTAGCGAACCTTTTTATGGCCTGCAGCATTCCTCTTTTGTCCAGTTACAGACAGCTCAAACTGGTGACTAGATTTACTGTTCAGCATATGTGTACCTGAAGGGTTCTTGGACACTGAGGTGGGACCATTATTTGCTTTGATTCCTTTTCCACGAAGTGACTTGATAGGAAAAGCTTGACTTCCTAAATTTAGATTCCAGATCATTTATTTTAACCAAAACTTATTTGGAATTGAAAGCTACAGTAATGAATCAGGACTGTCATGAGATAGGTCTGCTTCCATGATTTCCAGCACTGAAATCACTGAACCACAAATCCTGTAACAACAGCCTCTCTTCCACGCATCAGCAACTCAGATTTGTTAGGATATGGCAGCAAGAAACCAGGAGAAAAAATAAAAGTGAACTAAACTTCATGGTTTAGTCTTTGCCCAACTTGAGTCAGGACTGAAAGTGGGACACTCACAAGGGAATAGTTGACCTATTAGGCACCTAATGCCTCAGTTAATATGCAGCACAGCTACAGCTTTCCTCATCAAAATTCACTGAAAAAAACACATCAGCATGGGATGTGATAGGAAACTTGCCACCACATCCTGACAGGTCACCCCAAACACCTCTTGTAGAGAATAGTTAGACACATTCTGAAAACTTCTCTCTGCTGAGTTGAGCAACCATCTCAGATGGAGCGTTCTCTGGAGATAACAGCAAGAAAAATCCTACCATTAATTGCTGTCTTGTCTGTAATCTCATGAAAATGAGTGCAAGAAAGCTACTAGTAACCTAAATAATGAGGTTCTGAGTCCATTCATACTGGTGAAGAGTCTCCTTAAGACATGGCAAGGAATTGAATTTGGTTTGATGCTGGTCACCGAAATCACGCAAACGCACAGCTACCAGCATCCTCCAGCGACTGTAGGGTTAGAGCTCTACTAAGACACTGCCCTTCTTCGGACACTACTGTATTTAAGGAGTTTTAAATCAGAAGGGAACGTTACAACCATCCGGCTGGGCAACCTGCACAACAGTTTCTGTAAGTTTTCAGTTGTGTCTGAAGCTTCATAAAGCTTTTTTTATACAGAGATTATCTTTTAGAAAGATAACCCTATCTTGACTAATGGATGAGGCGATGTCATGTTGGCAGGGCAGGGTTTAAACAGGGAAAATGTTTCCAAAACACAAGCCAAATTTTCCAGAGAAGAAAACTGAAACATGAACATTTGTTTAAGAAAAGTTCCCCTAGTTAAGAAAAGCAAACAGTCTATAGACACCAGATGCTCTCTGAATTAAGATGATAAAGTCATTTACTGAGGAAAAAAGTTATCAAATTCTACTACTGTCTCTCTAAACAGTTTGGTCATTTGATTTGGGAATTCTCTAAATACAGATCACCGGTGCAATATCATTTCAAGGGAAAAGGATGATTCAAACAGATGCTCCTTGCACCTGTGGAAGCTATTTAGAGTAGAGTCAGACACAAGTTGCCTTTTTATTTTTGTTTGGTTTATGCTTTGATTCCCCCTGGAATCTTAAAGAAGCCTATATAGGGACTTTCTCTTCCATAAGTGCCTACTTCTGGCACCACTGCATTTGAACATGAGATGCTACATTATAGTGGTCATCTTAAATTACTCATTAAGAACATACTCTGCCTTCAAGGCATGCACATACACTAATGCTTCAGTGGGAGTTATATGTCTTCACTGAAAGAAATATACCCCACGGAGATCAAGTTTTTTTCTTTTGAACACTTTTTTGAAATACGCATTACTATACACTACTAGTCTCCTTTAAAGGAGGATTCCTTTATGTTTTTTTTATATGTTTTTTAATCAGCACAAAGCTCTTCAACACAATCACAAAAGAAAATACAGTTCCACAGTGGTTTACTGATTTTTTTGAAAGATAAAATTCTGTGTTGGTGTGACAAAGAGTCATTGCTATTGTCAGTAACTACCTGGCTGGCATTTAAACCAAGAGCATCTTATTTCCACATTCTAACACTAAATCCAAAGACAGGGTTTTTTTGTTAAGACAGAAGCAACAAATGAACACAGAATTATTTGTTCAGATTTAATGTTACTGCAACTAATGTAAAAGGAATTAAGTGTGTAGAGCCCTCTACGGACAAAGTTCTCACTGCTTATGCTTACTTATTAAAACAGAAGTAAAAAAATGATCTGAGGAAGTCTAAGTAAAGAGTATTCAAGTAAGTCATACAGCAGAAGCAATATATATTCCACGTAAGTTAAAAATGAGAAAATCATTACAAGACATCACAGACTTTACCATTATGGCAGTTCCTATAATACGACGTATTTTGAACACGCTACTGTTTGTGACAGAATAAGCCCTTAATAGAACAGCCCAAAATTTTCAAGATAAATTTGGTGAAAGGCCTCAGTTATGCAAGCCTGAAATCCAGGGTGCTTCATCAGACCGCAGAACAGAGCAGCAATACGAGACTAACTCTTTGCTTCACAGCGGGGTTAACACAACAAACAGTTCTCTCTGCAAGCAGCATCACTATCTGTGCCTTTTCAAAACCTCACCTTCTACGGAAACTATCAAAAGATGATGATATTTCATATCACTTGGTAGAGCAAATCTGCCTACACCCTGGCAGAAAGGAACATCAGCTGATGCTCACAGATCACTGAGGAGACAGTGGATCATCTCTGCCTCCTGTCAGCTCCTCCTGTTCTTGCCCTACCATCAGTCTCAAACGCATGCACAGAGCATCTCTGCTGTAAATGGCATTCAGAGGATGTCCAGCAACTAAAGCATCTCCTTCCTTTCTTACGCTTTTTTCAGCCTTTATTCTACATGTTGGTTTCTTCAATAAAACAAAAAAGGCTTTTTACTCTCCTCTTTAGCTGAAGTAATTGGAGCCGAATTTGATGAGATAGTTTGGGAGTGCTCACCCAAATAACATTCAAAACAACATATCTAAAATGACAACGTTGGCCAGCTCTCTAGAACTGTGACTAATTCTCATACACATCATGGGTGGGGAAAAGGACAAGACACCGCAAAGTAAGAATTTCTCAAGAGCCAAACACTTACACACCCAGTTATAACACCTACTTACAGCAAGAAAAAAGAGCTTGCACCAAGAGCGTGTGAACATTTGCATCACAAAGTGCTTCTCCCTGATTACTGAAGAACCAAAATGTTGCACAGCTGTCAAGAAAACTGAAACTTTGAGGGAAGGTGGACCTTTGCCCTGAAGAATACAAAATCATAATAACGAAACCAAAAATACATCCAAGATATCTGTTTTAGCTGCCTTGAAAAGGAAATGAGCAGAGATGCTCCTAGCTTACAGGTTAGGAGAAGTCATCAAGCACTACATGGCCACGCAGTGCGTCTCTGACAACAGGACATGGCAGTTGCTCTTTTTTGTCTCTGACCTGTGCAATTGCATAATCCGAGCAATTGGTTGCCTGCATGCCCTCGTTGCCGCTGATCCCCACTCCAACGTGAGCTGTCTGGATCATTCCTACGTCGTTGGCACCATCCCCAATGGCAAGTGTTATGGCATTGACGTGTTTCTTGACCATGTCTACTATTTCAGACTTCTGTAGAGGAGATACCCTGAAAAGGAAAGAAAAAGGTGTCAGTTTCTCACATACTGAGCTATGTGCCTTTCCCAAAAAGACAGCTGTAATCTACATTTAGAAGCAATCAAAGGGCAGTTGCTGGGAAATTTCTTTATTCAACAACTGAGCTTCAGAACCTGTGCCAAACCATCTCAGAAGGAAAAAGTAGTTAAAAAATTTTCACATTTATCATTACTGGCTCATATTTTATGCAAAAGAGACCAAATAGATATGAAAGGTTTTAAAGCTTTGTTCTCCTCCCCCAGCCAAAATCTGCTATGCTTTCGCATACACCAGTGATATTATATCGGGAACACTGGAGAAGGGAGTTTACTTTTTAACTATCACGGCTTACAGATTAACTGTGCAGGTTTCCCTATCTACTGTCAACAGTGCACCTACATCCAGGAGGTGGAAGATCACTAATATATTCAAATAATAAATCAGTGATTTCCAATGGTTTGGCAAAAGGTACTACAGGCTAACCTTATTCCCCCCTCCAGCTTACTTCCCCACTTGCCAGGCCATTTTCCAACCTCAGACTACACAGTTACAATCAGAAAGAGTAAGATCTCTTCCCGATCTCACATACACGTTGCATGCTGATGCAACTCTGACTTCAGCGATGATGTTACTAGATTCCAATTCAAAAACAAAAGGCCAACTCATACATCTGAATATTCTGATCAGTTTAATTGGTAGTTACTTTAACCTGATTCTTCTTTCATTTTACATCAGTTCCAGCTCGATAAAAATTCATGGAATTCAATAAACTAGTCTAAACCAGAGAGAAGTGGAAAAATACTCAGAACTAGGTTATTAAATTGGATAAGACATCCAAAATGCCCTTTTTTCATAGAAAAGGTAGATCAGGTTACCAAATCAGATGAGGTATTCTGGAAATACCTACATGTAGATTAAATATTTCCATTCTAACCCCATCTGTATAAACAACTCTAATTCCTTTCCCCATCAGTTCTAGTTAAAGCTCCAAATTATTTCATATTCCCTTAAAAAAAGCTTTAGACAAAACTTTTCCACATCTCAAAGTCAGCCACATCACATTCAACAAAAAGAACGTAACTGATATCTAAAAGCTTTACTATTAAAATAAGGGGAGAATGGGGAGCTTAGGGAATGGGCGAGACAGAGGGTTTTTTTACATGGCATTTTTTTTCCAGAGTCTTACAGTCTTTTAACACACCTGGCTGGATTACTCCCGATCAAAAAAAGCAGTTATCTTGTTCAGCATTTTGCTTTATGACCTTGATTTTGTTTAGTGCTGACCACCTCTTAAAATAACTTGATGAGTAATTGGGAGAGAAAGAGTTCCTAAGAAAACTCGCTGGGCTCAAAATTCACATATGAACTAAGCCACCTGAAAAGTCTAGCAGCTGTCCTGTTCCTAAAAGCTGAAAACAGGAAAAAGTTGACTGGGCCATAAAATTTACTTAATACCATTGGATAGATTTATTAAGCACTCAACTACCTGGCAATGAAAACACCACTTGGCACTGTAGGGGCCCAGCTAAATTACCAACACAAAACCCTAACACACGAACCAACCTACGGTGCATGAAAGGTGTCGGTTTATAACTATAAAGTAGCTCTGAATACAGTCTGCATCAAATTTTAACTTCTCTCTCATACATACACAAACACATGCACGCTCCCCTCTTCCCCAACTCCCAGTCTTCACACGATAAAATACTAAAGCATGGAGCAAGCAGTCAACAAGGACTTCAAGCCATAAAATGAGAGCTCCAGAGGGACTTGGAGCCAGCTCTGGAGGAATAGGATTGGCAAGCGTGCAGATCCCCATTACCAGCCCCAGGGGCACCACCAGCTCACAGGACCATATACTTTTGGCAGTCCCCTCATGCAATTATTTCATTGCAGCTGAGCACTGTGCATATCTGATAACATCCTCCTCAGACAGACACATCTCAGAAGTCCAGTTTGCATTCATTTAGTTTTCAGTTGCACAGCAATAGAAACAACCAAGAACTTTCCTGGTTTTAAATATGCTTAAAGTAAAAGGGGAATGAAAAGAGACAGATTGTGAACAGCATCTCTGATTCTGTAGTTGAAGCTAGCAGCTTGTCTACAGACACCTCGGACATGACCAGAATGTGGCAGAGATGCTCGAGCTTGTTCTACAGTGCAGTTTAGCTGCGACATGTCAGGCAAGCTAATAGAGCCTGTACTCACCTCTGTGCCTGCTGTGTAGGTGTGGCTTCGGATTTTAAATTGACTTTGCCATTAATGACCTATTATTTCTCAAATCAATAGAATGCCCCAATATAAACACGTTTATCAACTACTACACAATGTACACAGAGTACGCTTTTACTGTCTTGACCAAATAAAGTTAATGATACTCACAGTTATGTAACACCCAGTTAAAGACTAACACCTTTATATGCCTAATAAGACTAAACAAGCTACGGGAAACACTAGATATGTGCTTTAAACACCAAAAACATTTCTGCACTTGCTTTAAGAGGATGAAATCTAAGACAAGATTCAGCACAAAGTGATACTTGATTACAGTTGTTTGTTCTTAACAGAAGCTTTACAGCACGCATCCTCTGACACCTCCCCATCAAGCACATCCCCAAACTCCAGAGACTACCTTTTGCAGCACACAGTACATGAACTACACAAGTTGCAAATTGAGATGGTTACTGATTTCCTGAGGGATTTTACACCCTTCCGCTCCCAACTCACACTCTTAGCCACCAAACCTCCTCTGCTCTTTGTAATCTATTTGGTACCAATACACTGCATTAGGTGACCTTAATCCCCTTAGCCAGACAATCAGAGCTGTGGTCCATTTCTGCACATTTGATAGACTGTCTACGTGAGTAACTGAAAGGTCATAGCACAGGACATTGTTAACATGCAGCCTCCTCCAGGTGGTATCTTGGAAGGGGAGGAGCAATAACCAAGTTCACAAAGATTTCTGGACAAATGAATAAGTTCAAAGTAAAAAGCGCTAGCAAGAACTAACTACTTTAGAGAAAGATTTTGCAGCAACAGGCAACTATTGGTAATTTTAACTTGGTGAAACATTCCTGGCTTTTACTGCAGACAAAATACTACAGCAATATCAGGACATAAGTCTTGTCTTGATATACATCTAAACAAGAATTAAGATGCAAGCAAAACATCATCTGCAACAAAATCTTCTGCTTACTCACATATGCATTCATTCTTAGAGTATCACTCAAAAGGCTTCACTGGAAATGTTTGTTTATACGTAAGTTATTTTTATTGTCTCCACTCAAAAGCATCTTTGACAATAGATACAATCAACTTAGTCTAGATTGATTCTCTCTTTTATGCATATCCCTTGGAAAAAAAAAGGCAGGTTTCAAATACCACCATTACAGCTACAGGATCAAGTCTTCAGATTCCTGCTCAAACTGTTTCCCTGATTATCTGGATGTAACCTACTTAGGCTACAGAGAGGCTGAGGTCAGGACTGTGCCTTTATAAAGTGCTTAGCATTCTGAATTTGGCTGTGCAATACAAAAAGTTCATGGATAAAGGAAGAGATGCATAAAGTCAAATGTCAGCCATACAGCAGACCTGCCACTTGTCCACCTCTGGGACTTTCTTCCTGTAACCTTGCTCTTGGGAGGGTAAAAACTGATAAGCAAAAATGGAAGGTTCTCTTCAGTCTCAAACCTGCTTAGTCTTTATCAGCATCTTTAACAGATTAACACAGAAAGCAGTTTTCATCTTGAATGAGGTGACTGGTGCCTTGATATCATAATGCTTCCTCTGCAATGGGATGGGTGGAAGCAAGAGAGGGCATAAAGCACTATACCTTGGGAAGAAGCTAGGAGAGAAATGCAGCCCAGAACCAGGGACCCTCAGAATGATATGGACCTAGTTTATCTTCAGGTCACTTAGACCTATAAGGAAACTGTGGAAGGAGGCAAGGGTAAGTAGTTTTCACATAATGCAGTACTATATGGTTACTTTCAGTAAATACTTTAAGGCCTCTCTTCTATGTAAAGGAAGCTCAAAAAAAAAAAAAAAAACTACACCACAAAACAGCCCAGAACACAGCACAGAGCAGTAAAAGCTTGTTTCCACAGAGGATGTTGCAAGTGGCTTCCCACCAACTTCTGCAGATCAGCTTCCAATGACTTTAAACCTTCAGTCTGCATTTACTTCTTTAGCCTGGGTACACACGTTTGTTTATGAGTAAATTTCTTACCTCATGCTTTGCCTTTTCAGAAAAGTTCTACTCATATGGCTTAGTCTTAGTCAGTCCTGTGAGGAGGAGGTAGGTGGATTATGATCCTTATAGGTCCCATCCAACTTAAGATATTCTATGATTCTACTCAGCATTTTGCCAAAAGGTTTGCTCAGCTTACATTATTTCTTTAAGAAGAGAACTCAAGCACAGATAGAGGATCTTCCAGTTCAATTTTTCTCATCAGAAACACTTAGGAATTTGTGAATTACTCTGGTTGTCTCACATCAGCTCTGTCATCTTTCAGCGAAACATTTCACAAAAAAAACCTCAACAATGAAGTGGTGATATTTTCAAAAATAAATATCAAACATTTTATTTAGAAACTCATTCTGGCAGCAAAATTTTTAAAATCTCAAAAGTAAGTAAAAGCAAAACATTAAAATATCCATTTTAACCAATAGAGGTTTAACTTCAACGTTTAATGCACTAATCAATTCCTTTACTGCACTTTTTGCAATCTGGCAAGGCAGCTATCCCTGTTCTTCCCAAACTCCATCTAATAGATCAAGATGGATGCGGTCGCAAATGAGACGGGAAGGACACAATCAGTACAACCAGTCCTGTGTCATGTAGGTCAGATACGCTCCACGAGATACTACCAGTAGGAAGCAAGAAACAGTTTCTTCATGCAGTTACAGATGCATGAGAGCAACTGATGGCAACTGTAAATAATACTCCTCACACAGTCCCTTAAACTACAGCTGCATCACTGCAGATGCTTCAAAGTATACAGATGTAAACCTCAGATGGGAAGTAAAAACGCAGTATTTCAGAATTATTAATTTTTCAGAATTATTAGTTTTATTTATTGCATTAAAGTCTACATGATCCAATGAAGACAGGGTTCTGCTAGAGAACTAGCAACTGAGTGAGACTACCAACTGTATATAAAGAGAGGCATGACTAATAAAGAACAAGATAAGTAAGCTTTATTGGAGTCCTTTTATCTATAAGACATAGGCAGGAAAAGATTAAGTAATTTATAAGAGATCAGATTAAATCCAGACCATCTTACAAGGCATGAAGGGAAGGCAGCCCCACAAGCTCTTCCACACCTGAGCAAGTGCAAGTGGAAGTCATAGAATCATAGAATGGTTAGGGTTGGAAGGGACCTCAAAGATCATCTAGTTCCAACCCCCCTGCCATGGGCAGGGAAATCCTCCACTACACCAGGTTGCCCAAAGCCTCATCCAGCCTGGCCTTGAACATTGCCAGGGATGGGGCATCCACAACTTCTCTAGGCAACCTGTTCCAGTACCTCACCACCCTCAATGTAAAGAATTTCTTATATCTAACCTAAATCTGCCCTCTTTCAGTTTAAATCCGTTGCCCCTTGTCCTATCACTACAAGGATAGGACTCAGCACTACCCTCAGTTACCTCTACATGCATTGGTTTTTGTAGGGATTTTTTTTGTTTGTGAGTTCCCTCCCCCAGATCAAGGAGACTAAAGTATTTCTGTGGAAGACTGCATACTTCCCCATCCCCAATTCAATACAAAATACTCTTAAGACATTCTTACCCACACTTTTACATTTTTAATGTTCGTGAAAGAGGAAGACAAGGAAGGAAGCTGTTTCAAGTATTACATCCTTCTGCTACCATGCTGTAACAGAGATTAAACACAAAGACATTAATGTCTTTAACATGAAACATTAATTTGATATTCTACTTCCTTGAAATGCCTTGTTAATGCAACACAAGAGGCCCTTAAGAGCCTACCTTCATTGCAGTGAACATGATTTTACCCTGTTCTATCGTAAAATACACTAGTACTTCAAAATGCTCAGTGACCTCATCTTCAGAAAAGGCAGAGATGGGAGACAGCCCAGAAAAAGCTGAGTGCTATCAATTATATTGACATTTAAGTGTATGCATTGGTCCCCAGAAAAAGCAGCAAGACAAATTAACACAACACCAGAAGTAACCATCAAAAAGCAAGAAATGTTACCACGACATCATATTTAGCAGTTTTTAATTACACATTGATTTCTCCTGACACATATCAGGGCGCAGATTTCAACTATGTGTCATCCAAACAAGGGCTAGTCTTGAATTACAGTCATGATGCTCCAAGATAACTTGGATAGGCTTATAATGATGCAGTAACCCACACGGAAGAAGAGCAAACAAAGAGCAAACAAAACCACACACACACCCCACAGTGACTCGAAACGCGCATTACATTGAATGCTTTTCATTTACCAAGTGCTCTGAATCTCCTTCACCTGCTGACAACCACGGTTTCACTGGGACTGGTTCTGGTGCAGTGCTTACAACTTTGGAGACAGCACTGAGGGAACTGATGGATAGTTTAACATTCATAAAAAGCACCAAAGGAATTCATCCAACTACACAGAAGTGCCTCCAATGGAGACATCTCTATCTGCACTAATCACACCATGCTCCTTTTATAGTCAATGGAGAGAAACGGGCACCCCTGGAGTGCCATTCATCTGGCTTATTTTAGACAGGTATTTTAGGGTATAGTTCATCTCCTCTTACAAGTGCCCTTTTCTCTGCATCAAGGTAAAGGAGGCTGAAGGTAACTAGTTCACATGAAAAAGTCTACAGCTGATACGTAAAATTACACAGGATGAAACATCTTGATGGCGTCCCTGCCCATGACAGGGAGGTTGGATTAGATGATCTCTGAGGTCCCTTCCAGCCTATGCCATTCTATGATTCTATGATCTTACACTGCTGTAGTGCTAAATACCTTCAAATTCATCGGGCACACAAGCTTTTCCTCCCTTGCTTTCTGTGAAGGTGGAATGCCTGCTTCCTCCTGGCACAGGCACCTGACGCTGGACTGATTGATATACCACGTCCTCCTTCCCTCCTCTTAAAATCCTCGCTTCTTGACTGCACTTTCAGCTCTTGCTAATTCTTTTCTACAGCAATTTCCCAGTCTCTTCTGAGCACAGCCAACTGGAAGTCTTACCAAACCTCTACTGGCTTCTGTAAAAACAACCACAGCTTCATCACTGTAATTTCAGCTGCAATCTCCCTTCTCCATAGTTTCTTTTTTTTTTCCTGAGACCACCCTCCAAACAGCTTCACTTATCCAAATTTATCAGACTGATTTCAAGTCTATTTTTTTTATATTAAAAAGAGTTTTGCATCCTATTTCACTTATCAGGAGTCTCATTTCATCTTGTAACTACAAAAAAACCCAGCTTCCTTCAGTTTTTCAGCCTCACTGACATGCTACTCACACTCGACTTTGAGTAGATATACCACTTTTACATTTCAGGTTATCCAGAACAGGGTATTTTTGATGCGTAGCATGACTCAGTCAAAACACATGCACACGCCCTTACATACATGCTCATAGAACATGGGGCAGTTCTTTTTAATTTAATGGTTACCAAAATAGTTCTTTCTGCATCACTTCAGGAATACTTGAAATGCTTTCTTAGCATAAAGCACTTTGTAGTTATAAAGCCACTGAATCTTCTTATAGTCTTCTGAAGAATAACCTAAATTCATTCAGTACCTTTTTATTACAAAAAAAATATTTTTTCTAATTATAGATGTTCTTTTTTTATTAAAAAAAGTATGTATCACTATCATTTCTCCTTTGCATTCTGTATTTCAACAGCTCATTTGCCATTCACAGTTGCCACTGAAATGATCTCCAGAGGACAATGACTATGAAATAGTCTCTTTATAAGATGGATTCAATATATTAAGCAGAGTGATATAATACACAGCTTCCCAGTGAACACAGGGTTAAGCTTCAAGTCAGCATCTTCTTCCTCTTTGATACCTCTCCCTGCATGTTTCTGTCTTAATTGCCCTTCCCCCAGCCTGCTTTATGGGGCAAAGATTAAACAAGGAAAAATCTAGTTTGGAAAAAGAATTATTTGCAAAGTGATGAGTTGGCATAAACAGAGTATTGAATGGGAGACTATTTTGCATTTTTAACTATAACGGTCGCTAGTGGCAACAGCTATGATATGTTTTGAAAGTGAAACTAACATATCAAATTAATTTTGAGCTTCCCTCACCGCAGGCTGATTAAGGCACATTAATTTCCATGCTAATCAGCCTGAGCAGTTCTCATATAACACAGAAATCTGCGTTTTTCTAATGACAGAGCAAAAAAATTTCAGTCTGTAAAACACAGATTAGTGCCTTTATAACCTTGAGGACATGCACAGAGAGCGAGCACCCGTGTGTTTCACACAGCAGAGTTGTTTGTAGGCTTTTGCAACACATGGTGAAATTAAGTGACAATTGAGATGATGGCCATTAATAAGAACATCAGCCCATTTAGGGAGGCTCTGCCCTGCGACGAAGCCAGCAGAGCAACTGGGAGAGCCAGAGTGAGCCCCTGCCTCTAGACACAGAGCAGCAGTACTGCGGTGCATCAGCCACACCATGCCGGCAGCCTTGCTGGCCCAGAAGGTACTCTGCTCCTCCACGCTGACTACGGCTCAGAAATACAAAATACAGCTGCTTCAGACACCATTACTACTGTAAACCACTGCTTCTTTCAGGATCACATACTGAAGAAACGAACCACAAACACTGACATGGGAGAAGACGAGAGGAAACATAGCTGGTAGATTTGAGATAGTTTGCCATTTCAGCAGTGCTACAAGCACCAACAGTTTTATTTCTTCATTCTGAGTTCTAATAACTCCACATGATTTATTTTTCTTCTTCTCTAGGAAAAAAAGTCTCCTAGAATTTAAAATGAGAACACATACAAATTATCAGCTTGCAACTACATGCTATTGTTGAAAAGCCTAGGACCTCCGAATTACATGCTTCTGGAACAGACAGACAGTCCCAAGCAGGGTATCTCACCCAGTAATTACTGTCAGAGGTACCGGTATATGATGTCGAGGACTCATTATCCAAAGTAGAAGTATCACCTATTTGTAAAAAGAGTAATTTCCAATTTCAGAATTATCAGTATACCTTAAAAGTCAGGGTCATGTTGTATGAGGGAAGAAAGGTCAGCTCTCATTTTTCATGACAACAGCAAAGAAATACAATTTATTTCCCACCCTTCCCTGAAGTCCAGTCTCTATTCAACAAGAACAAAATGCTTGCAGTGAAATCCCTAAATCCTTTGACATTTAAAGAAAGAATCCAACTTCTGGCTTTCACAATCTCTCCACAACTAGGAAAGTTGAACATTAGGGTGTTCCCATCAAGATTAAAAAAATTCAAAGCGCTTTCAGATATAAAAGACATTGACAACTGGAAGTTTGACTGGAACCAGCCCAATCTCAGTCAACTACTAAATCTGTGCTCTGTTCAATGCCAGATTAAGTACTAACTTACAGAAAAACATTCACAGTGTGCTCACTACTTCCAAACACAAGCTGCAAGAAAGGACCTTTACATCAACCTCTAACCTGAGACTCAATACAAGCAACATTGCTAAGAAAAGAGTTGGGAAGGAGGAAAAAGAAAGGAGTAATACTCTAGAGCAAAGTCAGTTACACATTAAGTTCGTTAGTAAATTGAAGCATTAAAACACAGCATCTAGGGTAAGGGGGTGCTTTTGGTGTGTTCAGTCACCATCTATTCTATAGGTTAATATGACCAAATTTACATCAAGAAGGTTTAGTAGCAGCGTCTCTGCCCACAGCCAGCCACTAACATGGCCATATTGATAGGGCACCTGTAACCCTCACACACAGGGCTCCAATGGTTCCAACATCCCCATATCTTGGTGAAAGTTTCCATATTCAGGTTTAAGACACAGAAATGCCCTGTGGTCTGTGAAAGCATCATTGATTAATAGCAGCTGCTTCTGTAACAGCAAAATAGAAAAACAGACAGCAGAGTGAACACGACATAAAATGGTCCCCTGCACTCCTGATCTCAAGCATCTTTCAAGAGTTGCAGAGAAAAGCATGTGAAACTGAAGTCACGCGTCACGGGCTGTCACACAGGGCATAAGCACACGACCTGCTGTTAACAGCATTGGCAACCACCAGGCAAGAGGACACCAGCCTGGTCCAGTCTCACCCCTGCCAAACACAGGGAGCAACTGCTTGATCTGACTGTCCCAAGAAGCTTGTACAGGTATGGAGCAGTCCAGACAGAGTCGGGGAGTACTTTAACAGTACAGGGTGGATAATCACACTCCAGTGTCCATGCTTGCTCCTTAGCACTCTTATCAACTGTGTATGCACAGCCTGAAGTGCTTAGCACACAAGGAAAAGCCTCACAAAATTCAACTTCCTTTTTTTCCAAACTCAGAAAGAAACGGTAGTTTTCATTTCCTGCACGCGTCTCAGCTCTCAGAGCTGATTGTCTTTTGCACATATGATTTTTAGTTTTAGTCTCATCCATATTTCTGACCACAGGATCAGTCATACCAGTACAGAGAGAACTTTGCACAGGACAGTGTTCCATGGAGTGCAGACAGTCAAAAAAAATCCCACACATATATTTTTCTTAATAGCTCAAAGCAGGCCAACAATTTCGCCTCCTGACTTAGACTAAGAATACAAAACTGAAAGCCAAGTCTTCAAGATGTCAAATCTTTGCATATTTATAGAAAGACCACAAAATGCTGCAGTGCCAGTTTGGTAACGTACATGTCCATGTTTCACAGGACATGCTTAGTAAGTGCTAAGTAATAGATGCCAGGACAGATTGTCCCTTCCACCACCCCTTTTCCTTAGGGACAATAAAAAGAGACACCTGAACAATTACACATAAGGAGCTTTAGAATAGTGGAGAGAAGATAGGTGCATTTAAGTTAACCTTCTCCTGAAAGTGAGCAGAAGGATATTGCCTGAAGGACCTTCTTTCCTGGAGAGAAAACCAGCTTTGAAACATTTCAACAGGCATTATAATGAGCCCTTCTCTATTAACTTGTGATCTTTTAAGGGGAATTTTAAGGGGAATTGTTGGGCAACTGACAGGCAGTGCAAAGTACCAGCCCACTACTGGGGGCAGAGGATAGTAGATTTCTTCCACTTCTATACCAGATCAGTCTTAGAATAAGAGAGGTGTCCTCTCACCGCTACAGTGATTTTAAGCACTGGGCTGCTTCAGACCATTAGTGCCACAGTAATACTGAATTTAAGCACAACCAAGTTAATTAGTGCCAATGGAATCTGAAGTATCAGAGTTACCTCATTATTGCTAAGGTAACTTAAATCTCCCATAGCCTAGGCTATGGCTGAAAGAGCTAAATAAGCCAGATCACATGAAACAGCTTAAAAAAGATACCATGGAAATTGAGGAAAAAATAGAATTGTTAAAAGTCAAAATAAGTTCACTGATGCTCTTTCATGACTCAAGCAAGATTAGAATGAAAAAAAATGGGAGGAAAAATGATGACTTGCCCAGTCCTGAAAAAATTCACAGGCTCTACAGGAAGCAGGAAAGATGCTTTTGCGAGTTAGACAGGATACTCTCCACATGTACCAGAGTGTATCAGTATGGCTAACTTGATGCTTTCTTTTTAACATCCAGCCATAAAAAGCAAGTCAGCTTACAGTGCTTTCTGTCTAGAGAACGGCTGAGAGGCTATGCATGCTCACTTGACTTAGTAAAACAGCTTTTGTAGCAGAATGTAGTCTACTCTCAATTTACACAGTAAATTTTATTTTATTTTTTAGTTACAAGCTAGCACTTGTTCACATAACATAACTAAGTTCACATAAACCTGTTTACTATATATCAGAAGTTTGTATGTTTAACACATCGACAAAATTGAATAACAGCAATTCATTTTCAAAATACAATGCACTGAAAAATCCCAGAGCCAAACAGGCTATTGAAGTAAAAAGTGAGCCCCACTTTCAAATAAGACCTGGCAACTGGAAAGCTCTTAAGACACATTGCAGAAGCTGAATATAGATGTGACAATGTGAAAAGCTGTCATGTTCGAAGGACTCTGCAGACGTACAGTGCCTTCTACAAGCTCCTACTAGCTCTACAAGCTCGTCCACAAAGCAGGATAGGAGGCATACTAATGCACATACTACCTTTAAATAAACTGTGCCCAAGAGAACCCAGAGAAGGTGGAAGAGGAGAGATGGGGACCACAGGCTGATCATAAACCTCCTAAAATCAGATGTGCAAATTGTTTTGGTGATGACAGCTGCATATGTAGATTCACTGTCACAGTTCACACGGCACAGCTTATACTCTAACCACCAAAGCGGCTGGCTGTCTTGCTGGGCTGCCAGCATGCACCTTCAGGGAATTACATTTTCTTAAAGCTCTTTTTTTTTTTTGAAAAGCCCTTTCACTTTGTATACATCTAGACATTTCTTTATACTCTAGTTCTCCAAACAGGGTCAGAATAGCCTTTCTAGAAGCTTGCTGGCAGTGATGCATGAGGCATAATCAAAGGTTACTACCACAAAATTCCAAGACGACTCAGCAACTCTAATCTAACATGAAAGTGGTCAAAACACTCAGTTCATGAAGATGAAGAGATATTATATGAGCAGCCCTCTCTTGAGTATAATGGAAAAACATCAAGATTACAGACTACTAATAGCCTTACACTCACACTTGATCGTGACTTAAAAATCAAAGCTAACACTTTGGATTAGAAAAACTCCGTAAAAACAGACTGAATGCCAAAAAAAGTAAATTACTAAATCTTCTGGATGTAAAAAACACTAAACAATTTACATGGAACAGAAAATCTGCTTATTCTCTAAATACACTTGGCTATAATAGTACTGTAAATGCCCTGCTGTTTAATTTTTAGGAATACAGATTTTATTCTCATTCACATTCTTCATATTCAGTACAAATAACATCTCAAATGCAAGCCAACACGTTGGAGCAGGGCAGAGAGATTAGCCCAAGTGAGGATGCAACTGCTTTAATGTATTTGAGACATAACTAATACATTATTCTTTGTATAAAATATAGTTCACAGGAATAAGGTCAAACATTCTGTGTTCAACTGACAATGATCAGAGTACCATGAGGGTCCATCCTGCTCAACATCATCAGTAACCCAGATGCTGACAGAAAGGATACCCTCAGCAAGTCTGCAGATGACACTGAACTAGGAGGACTAGACTACAAGGAACCACAGGGCTTTTAATCAAAGGAACCTTGAGAAATTTAGGGACTGAGCCAACAAACCTCATGAAGTTCAGATGGAGAAAGGCAAAGCTCTACACCTGGGACAGAATAACCCCATATACTAGTGCAGGCTGGGAAACAACAGAGTAGCAGACCTGCTGAAAAGGACCGAGTTGTTTTGGTGGGCATCAGGTTCAACATGAGCCAAAAGTGCACTGTTAGTGTGATGAAGTCACGCTGTGCACTGGGTAGTGTAGCCAGTACACAAGCGTGACCAGGACAAAGATAGAAGTTATTACCAGCCCTCTCCTCAGCACAAGTGAGGCAACACCTATAATATGTCCAGGTTTAGAGTTCAAGTTGGAAAAAGAAGGAGAGAAACTGGAAAGAGTCCAGCAGAGAATTACTAAGATAGTCAGCAGTCTGAAAAACGTAACTTGTAAGAAGAGGTGGTGTCACCCAGGCTTGTGCAGGTACGGGGTAGTTTAGCAACAGTTTACTACTCCTTAACATGGAGTTACTTAAATTTTCCTGTCACATCAAACAATACAACAAGGGCTAATGGCCACAGATTGCAAACCAAGAGGTTCAGGCTAGATATCATGGACGTTTTCACGAAGGTGATGAGCAATGGAAAAGACCTGCCAGAGAGGTTGTGGAATCTCTGCCCATAAGCCATGGCTCAACTACAGAAAGCCATGGCTGACATCATCTGCTGTGGATGACAACACTGCCTTGAGCAAGAGGTTGGACTAGGCCTCCAGAGATCCCTTCCACCTAGACTGTTCTACACATGAAGTTTCAGTTTAGTGGCAATGGAGGCACTTTCCCACCAAAGGACTGATATGGTCCCTGAAGAGGGTTCCCATGTGGTTCTGTCACACAGTGAGGCCTGGATTTCAAATAAGTATGCTTAGTACACGTGCTGCCTTGTGTGCTGAAGGTCTCCAGTGAGACACAGTGTAACTGGGCACTGCAGTACAGAAGCAACCTCATCTCCTTCCCCTGCATGTAGTCATTATCCCATGTTATTGGAACTCCTCCTCCAGGTAAATTCCAGCCTTGCCTCTTCCTCATCCATCAGCATTTCAGACTTTTCTCACCATCACCCCCTTTGTTTTGCCTGAACAACCCGCTGGTGCTTAAGTTATTTATATAACTTTGTGCATCATTTCCGTAACTTGAGATTTCTGTATTTTAATAGTGGATACATTAGACTTGGCAACTTTAAGTTAACGACACTTTGGGTAGACACTATAAAATTTCTTGGTTATTTTTTATGCCACTGACTCAAAAAAAAAAAATACATCTGGCATAAAAGCCAATCCATCAAAAGAAATAAACAGATCTCTTGAGAAGCTAGACAGTCAGTATAGACTCAACAGAAACTGCTCTGATCCAGCAAGAAAGTTCCACATGGGAAAAGATTCCTTCCAAAAGGGTCAGCTCTCGAAGACTTACAATTTTAGAAACACTCTCCACATTACTATTTCCAAATCTAGCAAAAATTAACATTTTAATCTCATTAGTGCATAACGTCTGATCTTAATCCAGTTTTCAGAGAAAGCTGGACCTTGTAGTGACAGATATTTCTAGTTTCTTACCCTCAGCTTTGCTATATAAAAGTAAATTGAGAACTGATCTAGTTCTCCTACTTCAACAAAACTGATCAGGAATAATTAGAACTGAAACCTGACCATTAGCCTCATTTCTGCGTAACAGTTGCTATGAAGCTTCAGCATATGTATTAGCGTTGGAATCTTCCTAAATGCTATGTCACATATACTTGTGTTTTACTGCAAAGAAGAGGAGGTTTGACCAAAGACATGGAGTTTCTAAGAAAAACAAAACCCTTTTCAGTTGCATTGTGGCATCATCATGGTCAAGGCTAACTTCTACACTAAGATTTCCCAGCCTTCTATATCTGAGGGACACTTTTATTCTTTTCTGTCCCTTCCTATGTTTGGCTATGTATCTGTGACATCTATACAACAGCATAAATAAGACTATTAGGAAAGCCACAGATGCATTTTAAGCAGCTCTTCACTCAATTTAATAGCTGACAGTAATCACTATGAGCCCAGTCTAAAGTTAATCCTTCCATGGACTTTGATCATCTGGACCTTATTCAAGCCTCATTAGTCAGTCCTCTGTAGACCTGGTTTCTCCCAATAAGTTCACCTTAAAAAGCTTGCAAGGGAAGTCACATCCACATGTCATGCAGAAATTCTGAGTATTCAGCCTTAGCAATAGTCTTTGCATTACTATTCCCAGTACATCATGCAGCAGTAGATAAAGAAATCAACTCAATTGTGCATGCTAATCAATGAAAGAAGCAAACCATCACAAGAGCCACTAAGCGTCCTCTCCCCATCTGCAGCATTTGTTTAGTTGCTAGAGAGACTAAAGGAATTAAAATTTAAAAAAAGAGGAGGGGGAGGAGAGAACCTTTCGCAACCGTGTAACCCGAACTGGAATAATTGCTAGTACAAACAGTCTGATTTTCAAATATACGTGGGTTAGAACTAACAGCACAGCTCAAAGCAGCTGCAGTCATACTGTTTACTCTCCTTTTTGACATAAAAAGCCTTTTCCTCTGTGAACAGTTCTTAATGCAGAAACATCTAAATGTATGCTAATGCCCAACAGAGCAATAACTTCCTTTGATTGATTCAACAGTACTGAAAATACCAGGAAAAAAGATCAAACCAAGTATTATACAAACAACCAATGTCTTCAATATGGTACGTGTCAGCATGAAAGCTGAAAACAGTTGAACAAGCCAGCTATTAATGTTTTACATGGTTCTGAAAGTGGCAGTGTTCTTAAGTGCTTGGAGATAAAAGTGTTTTTCTTAAGTTGTGACATCAATTTAGAGAGCTCTGTAATATAATGAAAGTGCTTTGATTTAACATGATTTATGAAGCAAAAGCACTTCTGGTGTCTTCAGAAAAAGCATAGGAGTTTACAATAAACACAAGATAATTAAGTAATTTTGCAGCCAGTTACTCTCCTGAAATCATAATTAGGAAGAACAAACATGACCTCCCTCTTTTCTTTTTATGCTGCTTAAAATTCTTTCTTCTGTCTTCCATTTCACTGACTCACCTTTCTTTCAACATCCTTTCACTGGAGAGCTTCCAGTGACAAGTTTCTCTGGCATCACTTTAGTGAAGTCATTTTCAACTTTCAACTAGTCCCAATACCCTGTTTTTCTATGAAGCTGCTATAGCGTTTACAGAAGAACACTAAGACACACAAAAATCTGAACAAATGGTCTATGACTCTTTCAAGTGTGTCACAAGTAGTACAAACTCTGGCTGCAGAGTGTTACGTTTTACCCTTCCAGGGTTCAGCACGATCTTTCTCTTCCCCCCACCCCCCGCTGATGCGTAATCTATAACTGGAAGTTATTTAACTGCTAGGAAAACAAATCTCTGGTTAGATTTAACTGATCATGTCCCAGATGCACAAAACACATAAGGATAACTGAATTGTTTCTTTAGGTATAGACAGATTACTAAGTCCGCTTCAGGGGACAGGGATAAAGCTCAAGGAGATGGAGGCATTTTGCCCGCTGGATAAATGGTGGAAGCAACAACAGGACTAAGATTTAGAAATCAGGATCTGTCGTCCTGTCCTCTTCAAGTAGGCTGGCAGGAGATGGGTAGCACACCTTACCTAAACCTGATCTCCACAAAAGAAAAGGTAGATATGGTTTTAAACTCCTACAACCTAAACAAGACACTCAGCTTAAACCTGCTTCGTGAGGTACCTCCAGCACATACACATACCAAAGCCAGCCCTTAAAAGCATTTGCATGTGTAGAGGCCTATTTCATGCATCTCAAATTCAGGCATGATAGCTACTTGTCAGCTCTACCCATAGCCCTTTGCCTCAGTCCTTCTGACCTTCTCTGGGACATGACTAACTAGAAGTCAGACATTTACAGACCTTCACCACACCAGTTGTTAGGCAGTTTTAGAGTAAACTGTGTATCTGAACCTAGGAATCTCAGCTCCATGTAAGGAAATTGCTCAGCTATGTCCAAAAAGGAAACAACTTCATAAATCTACAAAATATAGAGAACAACAAACCCCCTCATTGTACTAGTGCATAAATCCACAGTGTATCCACACTCAGCTCCTTTTATCAGATTAAGAGAGAAGAGGTCTAAAAGAAGGGAGGCAGGGAAAACCAAAAATGTGGGGGTGCTTTCAAACAAGGACCCTTTATCTGAAAGGGACAACTGAAAATCAATTAAAAGTCAATATATTAGAGGTTCATTTGATGAGTTGGGGGAAGAAAAGCAGACAGGGAACAATTATTCAGCATTTCTAACATGCAAGAACTTGTCAGTGTCCAATGAAATTACCAGGCAGATTTAAGAGCAAAAGGAAACACTTTCTCTGCCCAGTACATAACGCTCTCTTTCCAAGGCGAGATTATAGACTAATCTCTATTTGAGATTAGAATTAAAACATATTTAGGAAAAAAGACTTAAAACTTACAAAAGAAAAAAAATAAAATCAAAGATTGTAACAACAAGATGCAGATACAGCTGCTGGCAACAGTCTCACATCCACTAATCATATACATGTTCCCAGGGCAGCTACTACTGGTCACTGTTTGAAACAGAAAACTGGGTTAAACTGGGTCTGGTCCAACACAGACATTTGTGTATGAAACCAGGCTTCAGATCATTAGCTCCAACTACAGCAAATGTCAGTTTCTCTACAGATTTAGCACTCGTCAAGCAGCAGCCATACCGAGCTATTACCCACTAATTTTGAACGTATCCTACTGAAAATCGCTTGGAAGAGAAAAGCTAGATTACAGCTCCTGTTCTCATTCTAGAACAGCAATGACCTGGACAGCAATCTGTGCAGGAAAACACGATACACTGTGCTGCCAGGTAATTGATCATTTACTGCTTTGAACTGAAATCCTGACAGTGGTACATCTCCTTTTCTACAAGCTTTTCTTCTAGGCAAAAAGAAATCAGTCATCACTGATTAACAGTGTAAGATAACAGATTGAAAAAAGTGTAAATCAGCTTCAACATACAAAAGATTTTGAAAAATGACAATATTTATGAACATTGAATACAGGTGCTCACCTGATCAGATGAGGGAAGAGTCACCACTTACAGGACAGGAGAATGGGAGGGCAGCAATTTTGCAGAGGATACTCAGAACACACGGCCTGCAAGCGTCTCAATATAAACTGTATTACACGTTCTGTGACAAAACGTTGGGCAATGCTACACAACTAAAAGACTTCTAGAGTCCATCTACCTACCTTGGTTCAGATAATTGCATCTAATCATTACACCATTTCAATAAAGTGTCAAAGGGCTCTTCAATTCACACATGGTACAAAAAAGTTTCCACCAGGCCGACTACTTTCCTGCTACGGAAAATTTCCTGCTATTTGTCTCCTTTGCTACTGTTTAGCTCAACGGAAGCTCCTCAGCTTTACTACCAACATACCTTCTAAACAGAGAATACTTGGTAGAAGCAACCAATTAATCTACTAAAGGATGTTCTACTAAAGGATGTTTTTCCTTCTGCTGTACAGATTTGCTAAAAGGGAAGAGGACCTGTGTGAAGCTTTGCATTCAACACAGCACTATGGAAAGCAGACAAAAAGCTTACTGCTTCCTGAACACAGGAAATAAATGCTCCTCTTAGTGCTCCAGAATCCTGAGGAAGCTTCCAGCTGTGAAATAAGGCAACTTGATGACTTCTGCAAGAAATGTACCAACTAAGACTGTATTTTAGGAAGTGCACAGTAAGGCATTGAGGATCAGTTTTGCCCAAGTAATTTTTCTCTTGTTCCTGAAAAAGAACTGTGAAGTTTCCTCAATCCAACTTGTTGACACAAATGAAGATTTTTTTAAAAGGGCAATATATCTACTGTCATAGTGAGCCTGGAAACTGCTCTGGCATACCCATATACCAGTCATGTTTGCTGTGTCTGCTGAAATCTCACTCCATTCCCAGTAAAAGTCTGCTTTTGAAACAAAGAAATTAATAGAAATCAAAGCTTCTTCGAACAGTTTAAGTAAGGAAACCACACCAGTCTCAAAGGGATTAAAATTTGGAGAAACTAGTTTGATCCAGAGAGTTGAATGATCACAAAAGAACGTGATTATTCCCATTGTAGTATGTTTACATCAGATTTTGGCCAGATTCCTGCTCATATTTCTTTAATTATGCCTGTATAAACAGAACTATTACACATCCCATTCAATATCTTCTACAGTTAGGGAGCAATGTCTGTAAAAAAAGTATTTCTCATTAACAAAACAGTATTTTACAAAGGGTCACTGAAAGAATGCGAAGTCATCTTCACCAAGCAGCTGAACCTCACAGAACTGCATGGTTCGGTGAGAATGACCTAAGCTACAAGCACATTAATACACAGTCAGCTTCCTTCTCAGCATCCTGTCAATACCTCTGGGGGCTGGTCTTATTTCATTTACATATGCCATAAAAATCTTTCCTGGAGAAGAATATTGCATTACCATATGCAGATTTTTAACCAGGAAACTGAACTTGAGGACAGCACTCATGAGACTCGGCTCTTCAAATAAAAAGAAATCTTGTAGGCAAGAAAAAACGAATAAAGCAGCCAGTAAGCTAGCATACATTTCTTCTGCACTTTTTTTTTAAAAAAAACAACTTTTCTGTTCATAAAGACACTAAGTACGTGTATCAAAAGCAAAGACAACATAAGTCTAATGGTGCCATCTGTTTATTCTGGTACACGAATGGATAAGTTAACACCAGAATTCCTCACTGCACTGGCGTCCTGTCTGACAGTTGCCCTGCCAGGAGCCTTCACTCTCAACGTCTGCAAAAGTTAAGCATGATATTCTGGCCAGTTTAGTCCTGGGGCCTCTCCTAGAAGATCCTGTTAATTATGCCAAGGTCTGTTAAAATTATGTACAGGGTCCTTTCAAGATGTGTCTACTCAGCTAAGACTAATAGCCCTCCGATACTTTTGGTTTGTCAGGTCTCCAAACGAAACAAATGAAAATCAATGGAAAGATACTAAGTGTCCCTGCACTCCTTCAGGAACAGGTTTAACACTGTTGAATTACTGAATAGAATGTCACAAAGAAATATAGGCTTTCCATTTCCTATTAATGCAGTATCGCTGGATGCCTATACTGCCTGTTTGGACAGCAGGATTAGCCTCCCATATGCTCCCACCTACTTGACACTACCATCTACAACAGTGATTTATACAGCTGGTGTCAAGAAGTTCATTATCTCCACAGATGGAGCAGAGGGTTTTCAGACTACTAAAAGCCTACACCCAAAGGCTGAAGTGGGTGCAGGAAGCTGAAGAGTTGGGAAAAATAGAGTGTGGTATAAAAGGGAAAGGAAAGGAAAAGGAAAGACCAAAGAAGGTGAGAAAGTCAGCACTGGGGGCCTGTAAGATGCACATACCCAAAGCAGGAATTGAAACGTCTACAGCTCCAACTGTTCAAGAAAAACTCAAAGACAAGCTGAGGGGCCTTTGTGAGAAAGAAAAGAGGGAAAAACAGGGACAGGAGGGAGAAAGGAACAAACTACTAAAAGGTCACGACATGAGACGTTGCAGGGTTTAAACACAGACTGAAGCTATTTCCTGTTTTAAAACTGAGAGAAAGTATTGATTAATATCAAGGAGACTGATTTAGGATAACGTAAATCAAACTTCTCAAGAGTTGAAATGCCAAGAATGTTCTAGTTTTTAGAAAAGAGTGAGGGTTTGTTTTCTGTCCATACACATACCCCCCCTCCAGCTTTGTGTTAACATATTTAGCCTAATACAGAAGTAGAACATAGTGTGGGTGTTGGTTTCTATTTTTTTTCTTCCCCATGAGAGGAAAGAAGGGATCTTGGTGGCAAAGACAAAATGCAGAGATTTTTGGATCACACTGAGCCCAAAGAGTTTCCAATGAAATGAAAAAAAGCCCACCACACACACCTTTCCCAGGCAAGCAGTGCTCTATTTTTTATGTTCGGTCTAGTTTCCTTTTTTATTTAATTTACATCATTTGTATATGGAAAAAATAAACACAAACAAGTAGCTTTGCACTGATTTTTTAACACTTATTTTCAACACCGAATTCATACACTTGGTTGCTTTCTGCCCCATCCCCTAAGAGTTTTTAAAAGAACGTGCTGTCTATTGATCACCTTTCGTCTCGTGCCAGTCCTCTCCATAAAACAATACCAGTGCCCGTTTATTCCAGCATAAGTGATTTCCTCTGAGATAAGTGCACAGTAGTACTTACAATTTCCTCAACCAAAAGTCACCACTGCACATTGGACAACAGCATCCTTTTAGCCCCGTGCATTTGCCACATCACCCCCCCCACACTGAAAGAGATGTTTTTTGTCTACTGACTATTAACTACTCCTTTTCAGACTAAGGAAGTGATCACTAACTCTGACTTTGATATATCGGAACTCCAAAAGGAGCTCAGGCGCTTGTTACACGACCTGCTAATATAAAGTTAAAGAAACACACAATTGAAATGTCCCAAAGTGATCTCGGGTTTGAGCAATAGCTGGTGCTGCAAGAGAGCAACACACAACTCTGCTTTCATATTCTAGCGGGGTCCCCAGTCTGATATGTAACAGCAGTTAACTCTCCTCCGAGGAGCCCTTCCTCCGCTATCTGCACGGTGTCAAACACTGCCCTTGGGGCAAATTACCTCCATGTGTTCACAGGCCTCCTTGCAGCTGACTCAAGTGTCTTCTCCGGTTCGCTGCAGCGCATGGCCTGTCACACAACGCTTTCATCAATGCATCTGTGACTATCTCAGTCTTTTTATCTTTCAGTGCTTTAATATCCCACGTTTTATCAAGCTGTTACCTGCTACCAGCCCACACAGACTATCAGATTGTACTCTGGCTAATGGGGCTCTAATTCAGCCTCTATGAACTCCCCAAGTCTCACAAATGGAGGCAACTTCCTAGAGGAGTTCTGCTTTCCCTCGACACTACCTCATTTTGATAAGCAAAGTGACATTTATGAACATGCTCAGCAAGAATCCCCCTCTCACACACACACAGTTCCATGAACTTTTTCCTTTAATCCCTGCCATGCATCCAGCCCACTCACATTGCCTTCAGATCTCCAGCACCTACAAGCCCAGTTTGTCTTCACCTTCATAGCTGAAGTGAGGTGTATTGGGGAGATCTAGCTGTAGAAGCATGTTCCTCTGTTGTGCTGGGCACTTATCTCTATGCTACAAATCCCACACTTAGGAAATGTGGATGCCTAACCTGCACACAACACCTCTTCAGTCCCATGCTCCGCTCTCCTTCTCATTTGCCTCTAACACTACTTGGCAAAAAAACTTGAGCTCAGCAAGTTTGTCACACCTGAATCCAGCCACAGGCAAGCACTCGTAACTTATGGACACCATGGATCCACACATCTTAAACTGTGTGGAGAGAAACCTGTTTTTCAGTGATTTACAGATTTGGGGCAGTGGTGGGAAGGGTAGGAATTCTGTCCAACTTAAAATCTCCCTTGGCTAATATAAGTTCTCTTATAGCAGAAACATTACAAATACCAGAGACCTAAAAAGGGCAAGTTTCCAATTCTCATAAGTACTTTGGTTTCAGAAGCCTTCACACCTTCACTTTCCATCGCAGAAAGCAACAAGTTCTGGTAAAGTAATGTTTGTTCCTTGCAAGATTAAATAGCTGCTCCTACAAACCAAACAACAAAACCAACACAAAATCCTAAAACCGCCCCCCACAAAAACCCCAGGAACAAACAAAAAAGTGCCACAAGTATTTATGATTCCCACTTCCCCTACTGAAATATCCTTCCCACGTTTTTAAGAAAACTGATTACAATCCTTAAAACACATGCTCTTGGCTCTTCAGTTCTCAGGCAGATATTTTTCACATTCATCTGAGCAGATGAGGCACTTTATAGCCAGATAGAAGCAGCCTCGTGGTCACAAGCCCTGGTCCTCATGGGGGACTTCAACCACCCTGACATCTGTTGGAGAGACAATACGGCAGGGCACAGGCAGTCCAGGAGGTTCCTGGAATGCGTGGATGACAACTTCCTCCTGCAGGTGATAGAGGAGCCGACAAGGAGGGGTGCCATGCTCGACCTTGTGCTCACCAACAGAGAGGGACTGGTGGGCGATGTGACACTTAAGGATAGCCTTGGCTGCAGTGACCACGACACGGTGGAGTTCAAGATCCATGTGGCAGCAAGGAAACTATACAGAAAGCTCTGTGCCCTAGACTTCAGGAAGGTGGACTTCAGCCTCTTCAAGGACCTGATGGGCAAAGTGCCATGGGAGGTGGCCCTGGAGGGACGAGGGGCCCAGGAAAGTTGGTCCACATTCAAGGAGCACCTCCTCCAAGCCCAGCAGAGGTGCATCCCGATGAAGAACAAGTCGGACAAAAAGACCAGGAAGCCCGCGTGGATGAGCAAGGAGCTCCTGGACCAACTGAAAATGAAGAGGTTAGCCTATAGAGGGTGGAAGCGGAGACAGGTAGCCTGGGAGGAATACAGAGAAGCTGTACGAGTGACCAGGGATCAAGTGAGGAAGGCTAAAGCCCTGAAGGAATTAAATTTGGCAAGGGATATAAAAAGCAATAAGAAATGCTTCTATAGGTATGTAGGGGACAAAAGGAAGTCCAAGGAGAACGTAGGCCCCCTCCGGAAGGATACTGGTGCTCTGGTTACCCGGGACATAGAGAAGGCTGAGGTACTCAATGACTTTTTCGCCTCAGTTTTCACTGATAAAGCCTCTTGTCTTACTGCCCAAGCTGTGGAAAGAACTAGCAGGGACTGTGAGGATGAACCACCGCCCACTATACTTGAAGAGCAGGTTCGGGAACATCTGAGGAACTTGAAGGTGCACAAGTCCATGGGACCTGATGAGATCCATCCGCGGGTCCTGAAGGAACTGGCGGATGAAGTTGCCAAGCCACTGGCTATTGTATTTGAGAAGTCGTGGCGGTCTGGCGAGGTCCCCGATGACTGGAAGAGAGGGAACATAACCCCCATTTTTAAAAAGGGGAACAAGGAGGACCCGGGCAACTACAGGCCGGTCAGCCTCACCTCTGTGCCTGGCAAGGTCATGAAGCAGATTCTCCTGGGAACCATGCTAAGGCACATGGAGAGCAAGGAGGTGGTGGGTGACAGCCAACATGGCTTCACCAAAGGCAGATCGTGCCTGACCAACTTGGTGGCCTTTTATGATGGGGTGACAGCATCGGTGGACAAGGGTCGACCAATGGATATCATCTACCTGGACTTGTGCAAAGCTTTTGACACTGTCCCGCACGACATTCTTCTCTCTAAACTAGAGAGGCATGGGTTTGATGGATGGACCACTCGGTGGATAAGGAATTGGCTCAATGGCCGCACTCAGAGAGTAGTGGTCAACGGCTCGATGTCCAAGTGGAGACCGGTCACGAGTGGCGTCCCTCAGGGGTCCGTGTTGGGCCCGGCCCTCTTCAACATCTTTGTCGGTGACGTGGACAGTGGCATGGAGTGCACCCTCAGCAAGTTCGCCGATGACACCAAGCTGTGTGGTGCCGTCGACACGCTGGAAGGGAGGGATGCCATCCAGAGGGACCTCGACAGGCTGGAGAGGTGGGCCCGTACCAACCTCATGAAGTTCAACCAGGCCAAATGCAAGGTCCTACATCTGGGTCGTGGCAATCCCAGGCACAAATACAGACTGGGTGGTGAATGGATCGAGAGCAGCCCTGAGGAGAAGGACTTGGGAGTACTGGTGGACGAGAAGCTCAATATGAGCCGGCAATGTGCTCTTGCGGCCCAGAAGGCCAACCGCGTCCTGGGCTGCATCAAGAGGAGCGTGGCCAGTAGGTCGAGAGAGGTGATTCTGCCCCTCTACTCTGCCCTCGTGAGACCTCACCTGGAGTACTGCGTCCAGTTCTGGAGCCCCCAACATAAGAAGGACATGGACCAGTTGGAGAGGGTCCAGAGGAGGGCCACGAAGATGATAAGAGGGCTGGAGCACCTTTCCTATGAGGACAGGCTGAAAGAGTTGGGGCTGTTCAGCCTGGAGAAGAGGAGGCTCCAGGGTGACCTTATAGCGGTCTTCCAGTACCTCAAGGGGGCCTACAGGAAAGATGGGGAGAGGCTGTTCAGGAGGGCCTGTTGTGATAGGACAAGGGGTAATGGTTTTAAAATAGAGGGAGGTAGATTCAGATTGGATATTAGGAAAAAATTTTTTACCATGAGTTGTAGAACACTGGAACAGGTTGCCCAGAGAGGTGGTGGATGCTCCATCCCTGGAGACGTTCAAGGCCAGGTTGGACGAGGCCCTGAGCAACCTGATCTAGTTGGAGATATCCCTGTTCCTTGCAGGGGGGTTG
Organism: Tauraco erythrolophus; assembly: GCF_009769465.1. Classification (NCBI taxonomy): domain Eukaryota; kingdom Metazoa; phylum Chordata; class Aves; order Musophagiformes; family Musophagidae; genus Tauraco; species Tauraco erythrolophus. Next base: position 114,524,706 of record NC_141465.1, on the reverse strand, counting down.
GACTAGATGATACCTTTGAAGGTCCCTTCCAGCCCTAACCATTCTATGATTCTATGATTCTATTCAGATCTCAGTGTTTCAACCAGGCTTTCTGTTTCTCTTGACTACAGGAGTTTTGTTTGCAAAAAATGTGAAACCTCTATTAGAAATCTTTAGTTACACACAGATTTTAAGGTCATGGAAACATCCTGAAGCAAGTCATCTTCCAGCTTGAAGTCCAACTTTCATTTTTACATAAATACAACAAGGGATCCAAGGCAACTGCTCCATTGAAACACTGTCTGGTTAAACGAAGCCTGATATTCCATCCAGCCCATCACCCAGGTTGCATGTCCTTAGACTGTGGCACACCAAATACACTTTTTCCCCGCCTTGCCTTGCTGAGATTTTTCTGTTTTAATTTTTTTTTATTGACTAGGCTGCTTCACAACTTTTCATCTCCATCTTTGTGAAAGGATTCAAAGCACCAGTTACAAGGGACACTGCCCAAGTGGTTTGAAATTCATCTCATTTGCAGCATTGCTGCATGAATTTTCATTGGCAGCATTTAATCCTTCAGTACAGCTCAAAAGAGTCATCTGACAGCATCAACCTGCAACTCCAGGGCCTTTCATGAAACAGTCCCTCAAAAAGCATGTTGCAAGGCTACTCAGTCCATCCTTACATTATCCCAAAACACCAAAGAGCACAGCAAAATCCCCTGGTAAAGCCATATCTGTCTTAAGACTTACTCAAGTTGGACAGGAGCCAAGAAATGGTGAAGATTTGGCAGGGGCACACTTTGCTGCTTGCACACACAGGCTCTTCCTAAAATCCACCTCTTACAGGTGATACAAAAACTCATAAGCTAGATACTGGTGGTAACTGTATTCTAAGAGAGCAGTTTCCAGTTCCATGCTGTAAAACTTCGACCAAGGCTAAGTTCATGGGCCCCCTGTTATGCTTCCTTCCTCCTCCAAGAAGTTTTTCACACAGTCCCTCCTGGGTGGTAGACCAGGCTTGGCTCTTCAGCCACAAAGAATGTGACATGAAAATTCATAGGAGCAACACTTCTCAGTGCACTAAGAGATGCATCACGTTTCTCCTCTACACTGCCTCTTGGTTTAACATTTTCCTCCAGCGTTTTATGTGATTACATCAATACAATTTAAGCCTTCAATTTTGACAAAAACCAAGTCACTATATTATTGTTTGCAATACCTTTTTACATCGCTGAACTCTTTTCCAGATTGTTCAGTCTTGTTTGTTCTTCATTTGTATTTCTACAATGAAAGTTGTCCTTACTACTCTCCTTTATCTATTGGTCCATACCATCTGCCTGCACTAATTCCATGAGCGTATCCCTGTTTCTACAAGAGCAGAATCAGTGACTGTTATAACGTAATTTTTTTTCCTTTAATGGAAAAATATAAAGTATCTTTTTAATATTCCACACACTATTCGAAGCTGTTTTTCATGCTCAAGACAGACAACTGGTTAGAATATGGCACAATATGTTTGAAATATTTTTTTTCAGCAAAACTGGTAAAGATTTGGTAGAATGTTTCAGCATAAAGCAAGAATAAGCAACAAGATATTTAGACCAGTCTCTAACGCCTTCCCAGCTCAGAAGCATATTATCTTTCAACTCATTATGTCCCTGTCTTAGTCTTCATTAACTTAATCTAATTATCACAGCAAAAACCAAAATAGGAACATTTTCTTTTTTAAAACCTAGAGGAAAAAAGTATGCGAAAGTCATTCCAAAAGCTGGTGAATGTTTGGGCTGGAAGGGGAAGAAATGGTGTGGGGTGGGACAGATACTTGTAACAAAACAAGAACAAAAATTCCAGAAGTAAAACAGTTAGTGTAAATAGCAGAAGAATCACTGGTGTAACCAAAGAACTTGCTTTTACCCATACTGTTTATTAGCAAAATATGACAAAGAGAACAGTAGCTAGCTTAGCAAACACATGGATATATTCTTTCCCTTCCCGGTTTTGACCTAGACATGGGCTTTCTTTTGTTTGTGTTTTCAGGCCTGCTATCCCTATTTGTAGCCAGCTGTTACTATACCATAACACATTCCCCCTGCTAAATCCCACAGAGCAGTGCTCCGTGTGTCGCAGCATTTGAGAAGAATTGTCTCAGACAGATGTCAGTTCTCACATTTCTCAGTGTCTGAAGCTGGCACTGAGCGTCGCTCCCCTTGCCTGCTGCCTTCTCTCCCCTCGCTGGCCAGGGCCTTCTGCGTCTGAGAACACACATGTCAGAGCGAGGGCAGAAGATGCATTAAATTGCTTCGTGTAAATTGGTCAAATTAGGAAGCAAAACATTTCTGCTGAGGGTTATTTCCCTCAAGGTAACAGAACAACGTTAACTCTCTAGTAATAATTTAATTCCATCTTGGCCATCTCTCAGGCACAGATGCTGTTTTGTTTTTACTATCTAACACAGACCGCAATGCTTGGGGGGGGTTCTTTTGGGGGCTGAGGGCAGAGGAAGAAAGGAAGGGAGATTGTGGAATCCTAACTTCTGCTTCAAATTCACTGCTTTATACCGTGAACTAACTGCAACTTCCATGTGAAAGAAAACAAAACCCCTACTGTTTCTTCTCACGGCTGCAATAGAAATCAAGCTAGTGCTCTGCATTTCATTCTGCAGCATACAGCTGCCCCTACTGCAGATAAACAAGATTCAGCGTCTTCCTTCCTAAAAAATCCAGGCAGATTTTATGACAGTCTTTCTCCTTATGGGTACAAGAGCACCATAAGCTTTTTCATTATACTATAAGACATTTTCACCAACCTGAAGGAACAGCCAAAGCACGATGGCTTACACTGAACTATGAATAACTTCTAGCAAATTTTTTATTACATTCCTGTAACTCAATATAATGTGACAGACAATTCCAATAACAAGTAACTAATAGTGGGAAAGCTGGAATTTCATGTCACCTTCTACCTTACTAGTTTACACAGGTTTTCATAACAGTATTATTAACTTGCTGCAGCAACAAAATGATTCCATTACTGGAACCCAAAATCATCTTTGATGGCTCTCAAACCACTTTTACACAATTAATTTGAGGAATGTAGCCAATCCTACAACAGAACATGCTTAATTCATCATCATTCATTGGAAGAGAAAAAGTCCTGAAGGCCCCTTTACACTGAAAAAAATAGCTAGATCTATTTTTGGTTTTAATTCTCAGGCACAATGGAATAGTAGTATAGTTCGATCAAGAAAACACACAATGCAAGCAACTTCGCAAATAAATATTATTTAAACAGCAAGTACTCTCAAACAAGCCAATTTCTTGGAGTTTATACAATACTGCCTACAACAGGATGCTAAGAGACCTCACCATAAAAGAAACACGAATATTTGATACTTGTGCAACAGAAATATTTTTGCTTTGGAAAACAGCTATAAGATACTACTAAGTAATGAAATGTTTTACTGAAGTTTTCCATATAGTTAAAAAATCTGATGACAAGATATATAGAAAGGATTTAAAATTACAAACTGTGCCTATCAGAACTTCCTGATAATTTTTCATTAACACATGACACAAGTTTGCTTTCTTCCCCCTTAAAGTTGTTTCCTAATCTGAAGTATAAGATAGTGATGTACAACTAAAGGATTTAAGACAAAATCATTTAAACGTAAGGAAAAATGGTTAAGCGGTACCTAAAGGCAGCTATTGTTGCTACCATCTCTGCACTAGCCCGGTCTCAGTATGTTACAGGGCCCGTGCTACTACTGTCAAGAAACAGTATGAGTTTTGTTAAAAGCTATTACATGAACTATCAGTTTTCTAATGGATGAGCATTGATGTCTAAGACTATTCAAGATGGTTGAAGAAGCCAATTGCCCATTACAAAGACTGCAGTTATGCCCAATCTAGAAGAGAGAAACAGGTTCAAGACTGCAAAGAACAAGCATCTCAAAACCAAGATCCCATGGTTTCAGTGGGCTATTCAGTTTTATTCTGAAGGCAGTAAGTACCATGCTGAATCTGATCTCGGAGATAAAATTTTATCACCATCTGAAGGTATTCCTGCTTTGTATGCTCATGTTTTAACTGGTGCCTTAAGTTTTCTTCAGTAAAAGGTATTTTGGTTGCTCAAAAGCATTTATCCAGAGATCCATCATTATATTGCTTTGGTACTTCGGTCCAGCGTGCCTCATTATCTTAAACTTTAGCACAGGTGTTTGCAAACCATCTCAAAAATGAGAACTAAGCCTTCCACTGCACATGCTTCTGCCTTTAGGGAGGATGCAAGAACAAACATGATTGTTAGTAATGGCTGATACATTGTGCAAAAAACCACACAGTATGAGAAGTAAAACAAATCTCAGACAGTTTAATACTTACCCTCATTATCACTCCTTTTTAAAAAAATCAAGTAACACTTTAGATGGTGAATAATCTTTTAAAATACCTTCACAGACTTGAAGTCAGAGTCAAATCTCATTTTCACCATTGTAAATGCCCTTGAGAAGACACCCAGATTTCTGTAGTCTATCCCTTAAAATACCATCTTTTTGCCACTTCAAACATTCTACAGAGCCTTTTACCATTATTTGTTATTAATTTAAGCATCACAGGACCATTACTGCACAAACTTGATTTAAAATCCTAATCCTACATTGTGTCAAGCACTTAGCATCTAATAGGAGGCATTTAGCACCTCACAGAATTAAGTTGTAAAGAGAATTTTATTAGAGAGTCTTTAAACCACACCTACAGCCAAATTTATACCCCCAGAAGACACTATTTGGCACCTGGTAGAAAAAAAGAGAATGAATTGGAAAATACCGAAAACTACTGGGGAGAACAAGGAAGGGCAAAGGCACTACACATACCCACCAGGCAATTTCTGCTTGTTCCTTCCTTCTTCTGTCAACTTGGTTTAAAACAGGAAGGTGTTTTACTGCTCTATAATAGCCCAGGTCCCTTGCTAGACCACTACTCTTGTAGCCTTTCCCTGACATATTACCACCCAAACAGAGCACCACTCCCATGTAATCCAGCACAAGCAAGCGAGGGGCAGAGCCTCAGATGTTTGTAACAGCTTTATTCTTCCACAGACCAGGGAAATTTCAAATATTCCCAGAGAGGTCACAACTGCCTTTCCCTGTGCAGACAAATCATTCTTCTTTGTAGCACAAGAGAAGAGGAAAAAAAATAGCCACCGACTCCTCAAATTTGTATCAGACACTTTTAGGGAATCACCTTGGTCAATGACCTCTAGACCCTGGCGGCTGTAGGTAGTATCTGCAAATCTGTCTGAGCTTACACATCAGTGGCTGCATTCACACTACTTCTCTTGAGTTTATGAAAAACTGCCCCATCTCCACAGGACCTTAAAGTTACACTTGGCAAGAGACAAACCTTAATAAAGCAATAATTCCTTTACAGACTTTCAAATCACTCTGGTAAATCACAGTGTTCTGATATCAAACCTCTTGGGAAATAGCATTGTGAAACTTCCAAAATTGAGTAGTTGCTCTCATTCAAATATGTTTGGAAAACACAGCTAGATTGTCAGGTTTAAACAAGAATATGGATAAGCAAACTGATATTTTAAGTGATTGTCTATCAGAGATGGTTTCAAGACAGGTTTGCATTTGTTCCTTCTACAAAGAAGATATTTAGTACATGAATATTCTGAAAGACACAGTACTTGGGAAAAACTGATGGGTTTAGCTCAGAGATCCTAAGAAAACAAAGACATAAAAGCCAGGACAGGGCCAGTGGGAGAGAAGAGATTAATTCTCACCTGTAAAACCACTTTCAGATAAATACTATGCCTGGCAATTCAATATACACGACAAGGCTGCCATCCTCAGGGGATCAGGGAGATATTGCATCTGACTTCCAGAGAGGATTTATGCCTAGATCTCAACAGATTAACTCATGTAAACTAATTCCTCAAGAATTGGCTAAGAAGCCAAACATTAGGATGCCTTAAATTGTCTTCAATATAGTCTTCCTTAATCATAGTCATTTTCAAATGTCAGACTAAAACTAGACTGCAGGGTCATTCAAGCTTTCTAGTCAGAGTGTGGTCTAAAAAGTTCTCCAGTGCATTTCAGAACAAAAGGTTTCTCTAACATGTCATCTGACTGCTATGCACACAACTCAACTAGTAGTAAAATCAGGAGGAAGAAATGGAGGCTTCTTACCTTTTAAAGGTATAAATTATTTCTTTCACCTGCCACAAATAATGCTAGCACGATTTTATCATATCAGGGCTTAAATGTTACATATAACTTGGGAGACAGGACGCAAGAAATAAGACCATTCCAACTATTTTTGATACCTTGCCATGATTTGGGATCAGCCTTCTGGCAAGAACCAGCCCTTCTTCTGTTGACTTTCAACCATTCATCCAGCTTCTTGCACACTAGAGCTCCCTTCCCCAAAAGCACTGTGGTGCCAGCTGTGAACAGCACTTCTCATCTTTGAGAAGCAGAAAAATTCATGCCCAGTTCCTACATGTACAGTCTTACAAACACGCTATTAGTTTCTTTCCTAAAATGACTACTCCACATCTAGTATATCCTTCATCATAAAGATTCTTCAGATTAGCTGTTTGGGTTTTTTTTTATGAACTTCTATAGTTTTTCCATTTCAGCACATAGAGAAAGCCTCTATGTCACTTTAACTATAGCTCTTTCTGGTGCAGAAAAGGGAAACGAGAGACCCCAAGAACCTGATCTAAAAGCTCTGTTATGCTACTTTTCTTCATGCTTTTTGTGCAGCATGGAAGTCTGAAAAACACAAAAAGAAAGCCAAAACCCTAAAATAAGCTGATTACAAGAAAAAAGTGCTTACACACATAGCAGTAGACTGGCTGTTCAAGAGTATTCAGCTTCCTGAATACAAACAGACGATATTGTTTGTTAGAAAGAAATGGTTAATGAAATGAAATTTAAAAAATAAAAGAGACATTTCACCACTGGATTGCGGCCAAACACTCATCAAAGGCTAACCAGTTTAATCAAAGATAGGCTTGGGTTAAATGAATTTGGAACTTAGTTCAGATTGCAAGTCTTAAGAGAAAGGTTACTATAAATCAGTGTTTTTCCTCACTCTCTCCTGTGGTAAGTTCTGAAACTATTGACATTCATAATTATCTGCTGACACACCAAAACCTCAACTATCACCAAAACAAACTCAGACCCCAATTTACAACTCATGATTTACTAGCCAGCAAAACCCAGCCAACAGATCTCAATGTAATCACAAAACCGACAACCCATTTACTGCAGACAAAGTATTTACATCAAGTACTCCACAGGTATCTGCTGTTGAGCTAAAAGGAGTTAAAAAGACAGGGCAAAATGCAAAAGTCACAGCAGAGGTGAGTCTGCAAAGAACTTTCCTTACACTGAGATACTTGAGGAGCTCAGTAATTTTAATGCATCAAGGTTCATTCAGTTACCGTCTTTATACAATGGGACAAGTTATCTTTATGACTGAAGAAGGTGAGTGCGTTTTTATCCAGGTAGCTAAAGGTCACAGGAGAATCACTGTGTAGCTGGTGAAGTTGGATAAGGTTTCTTCTTTCTAGGAACAGTAACTGTAAAAAGCCACTAGAAAGACTTGTTTAAGGTTGTAGTAGATCCGCAAACTAAATTTTCTCTAAAAGTCTTTCTAACTCAGTTACCTGATTCAGTAATTACTCATCACCTGGATATTGCTGCATGAAGAGAAGGGACAATATTTTGACAATAAAACCATGTTTAAGTCTCAACTTTTTTTCCCCCTTCCAACTCGACAGGAATACTTTTATTCGGCCAAAAATCTCATTCTACAAGACAAGAAAATAGTGTTGTCTATTCTCCATGTGTCTTGTCAGAGAAAAGCTACGTCTATGATGCAACTCACACTCTGTGTTCCTCCTCCTGTTGTTTCCTGTGACTGATGGTCAAATACATGCATGACAGGCCCCACATTGTGGAAACTAGACCTCCCTTATAGATCTCCAGCACCAGAAATACTCCACACTGTATGAGTCTTCTATTTTTATTTTTTACATCTCTGCCTACTGTAAGAATGTACAAGCTACGTACAGAACTGTAGAAGCTTATTCAAGAAATGTTTGTCTGTTTATCATGAAGAGGTTAAGCAGTAGCAGGGATTCTTCAGTTCAAATCTGCTCTGGATTCTCAAGTAGGATCCATACCTAACACCTGCAGGTCTGAAAACAAAACAGGAACCCCTGCTCCAATCCTGATCATCTTCCATCAGCTACTGCAATCCTTTTTACTTCTACAAACCCTGCCTGCCCACACAACAATATAAAACGCTGCTTCTAAGAGACCACTGCTCATGATCAAACTCTGATCTCAATTAAGTTTCACTTCATTTTCAATATCCTTCCTGGCTTGCCTGTTATACCTTACCTACAAACCAAGTGGTCTACCCTTTACCTCAGCTGTTCATCACTAATCGCCTGAGTTCCTCCAAAATCACTTTTCCTGAGCTTATTCCCTTTTTGCTCTCTGTACTTCCCATAAGCGTATCTGTAGGCACTCTACTTCATCCTCCAGGGTTTTTTCTCTCATTAGAGCAACCACTCTGTGGCAGTATGCACAGAAAAATTCAGTGATTAAGCATCTCAGAACTAGGGTTCATAACATTCACAGTCATCCTGTAAGAACTGCAAGCAGCACAAAACCCATCACATTCACTGGCTGCCTCTTTCCAAGGACCTGCTTCTTGGCAGAAGTTTATGAAGTGCCTGATACAAAGTTTCCTGCTGGAGGCCACCCAGGTTCCATCCTTCATTAGCTGAAGGATCTTTCCCTTCTTTAGTACTGGCAAAACTCAGAGTATCGCAGCACTGTTACGAAAATTATTGGACAGTTTTTCAAATGTAAGACATGAAGATTTATTCTGAAGATGTTCTGAACCAATAGTAAGGCAAACTGATGATACTAAGACTTAACTCAAACCAGGAATTTGAAAGGTTTAACAGGAATAAATCCTCAAAATAGTGAAGTTATTTGACAGGAAAAGTGGAAGGCTTTGAAAAAAGTTAAAGTCATTTTTCAAAAGAGTAGTGACAAAGGTTAAGTATTTTGTTTCATGTTTGACTGTTTATTATCTACATTAAATCAAGCAGAACGTATCAGTGGACATTTTGGAGAAAACTGTCCAATGTTTTCTATTAGGGAGCTTAAAGTTTTCTTTATAATGAGCATGACCAATTTAAAAATTGCTCACATTGGATTTCCTCAGTATTACATGTTTTATTAATGTCATTTATAAAACAATGTGTTCCCCAAGTTGTAATAATATCAAGCTTCAGTTACAACAGCATCTAGTAAAACGTTTTTGGCAAGATTGACAAGTATAGCACTATCAGATCCAGAATTGCACTGTTACCTGAAAGCTAATGAAGTTCTGAATAGGGGATCTATTGAAAATATGTCAGTGCTCTTGACTCTACGCAACATAGCGTAGAAAAGGAGGTTGATGTCACCTACTTCTTGCCTACACAGCTAAAGTGTGTTGCAACATAAAAACACACTGGAGATCATTCACTTGCTTCTCTGAAATACCCCACAGGCACCACACACATCCCTCCCCACACATGGAGATGTGGGGGGAACAATTGGCCTGTCCCTCCCTCCTCCAGGGAGGGCCCTACAGACAGAATTGGAGAAAGCTTATTCCATTGAGCCACCTACTATTAAATAGTTTGAAAGAGCAGTTTTCATAAACACCAAGTAAGTAACAACAGGCTGAACTTAAACTTAGCTCAGGGCACAAACTGTGACAATACCTCTTTATGAGAGAAACTTTTAAAACTGACTTCGATTTATGAAGTACTAAAAGTCCTCATTTGTTCTAAGTCCTAAGGGATACAGCCCCTCAGCATCTTTGCAGAATTAGACTGCTCTTCAGAGAAGTACAGTCTGACTAACAACAGCCTCACATTTGTCACAGTATTCATGACCCAACTTTCATTCTTACCCATAGTCTTCAGCATGAGTAAAAACTCAACACTGATTGCAGTTGCCAAAGCACATCCCTGAACTACTACAGCAGAAGCATAAATACAGCCAGGTAAAACATGATGAACAAACTTCTCCCATATAAAAATACGCCAGTTCTCTCTCTTCACTAAAACACACATATCTTTTTCAGCTTGTTTTTATACCGTCTTCTAAATCCAACCACTCCATACTTCATACTCCGTATTTTCTTTCCATCTGACCTTGCAAAAAAGTCCCCATATAGTATCAAGTTGTGAATTTAACTGATGAGCTGTTTAGCCTCCTCCTTTAAATCATTAATAAAGACATTCAATGTAACTGAGCCTGATACTTATCCTACAAGCACTGTTCCCTGCCCTGCAGCTCAAATTACTGCCACATCTACTGTTTTTGCTTAAGGTCCTTCAGCAAGTTTCCAGTCCATGCAATATTTAGGCCAACAAAGTTTTTTTCCAAGTTTTATGTGGAATTTCTTCCAAATGGCTTGCTGAAATATTCCCTGCATAAAGTATTCCTCTACCTGCAAAATAATACAACTTAATTTTTTTTTTTTTACAAGGAAAGAGTATGATTCCTAATGTACACATACCAGTAGTTTATCGGTCACAGCTCTATTATTTTCAAGTCTATTTGAGAAGCACCTTCCAGTGTCCGTGTTAATATTTTATGTAAGGATGAGTGCGGAATTAACATTGAGGACTCTTGCTGTTAACATACATATACAGAGCCAATTTACTTGCAGCAGACACTCTGATGAGCAGACACACACAGCCTGGCTACAGAAGTCAAGACTTCACACTATGCAGTTCGTCCTGTTGAAGAAGCTGCTGGCAGCTGCAGCTAAACTACTTTCAGATCCTAAGCCAGTTAGATATTTAATTAATTCCACAGCCAAACAGCAGTTTGTTCTTGTACTTTAAGATATCAGCGCTGCTTAAGACATTGGTGCTGCATTTGTTTTTCCTATCTGTTACTATCACCAGCCTTTCAAAACCCACTTGCTAATTTTCTACATTCAGTAACTAATTCCTAATCCCTTTATGTTTAAAAAGAAAGCTATTCTTCATTTACAGATGTTCCTTCACTATTACTGTGAAACAGATTCCCACCGACTTATCTGCAGAATCACTCCGTTGTCTGAAGCCATCCAGGAGCAAACAAGATGTTAACACAGTGTCTCATGGTGCAAAGTCTGCAGAAACAGACATCATCACATACATAACACTGATTTTACAGACAGAGAGCTGAACTACAGGAAGATCAGGTGTCTCGAGTCTCCATGGCAAATTGGGAGCACAAATCAAGTATTCAGACTTCCAAAACAAGCACCACAGCTGCAAAGACATCCACTTACTACTACTGCTCCTTGAAAAGTCTTCAGAATGTGAAAGGCAAGAACCTGAAACAGATTCACAGCCTATATCTTTCCAGAGAAGGCATTTCTGCTGCATTATCTGTGCTCCTGCAGCCTGCCAACTTCAGCATTACAATTTGATTTTCACTTTGTTGCTGAGATTCTTTTTTCTTTTTAATTAAAGTATAAGTGACTAAGCCACATGCAGACTTCACCTTTGTAAGTTTGCGTTAAACTGGAAAAGACATGCCAACCTGCATTGACTTAAGAATCAAATACATATGATTCACAGTCTTGTATAACACAGAAATACAGCCTTCATGCTGCTAGCACCTAATGTTCAACATTCCAACAGGATCTTCTCATAATGCCAGGAGATATGGTCCCAGATCTCTGATTTCATTCCTAAAAAGTCTGATGCAGAATATTCTCGAATATTATAGATGAGAAGCTCAACATGAGCCGGCAGTGTGCTCATGCGGGCCAGAAGGCCAACCACATCCTGGGATGTATCAAGAGAAGCGTGGTCAGCAGGTCAAGAGAGGTGATTCCCTTTACTCTGCTCTTGTGAGACCCCACCTCAAATACTGCGTTCAGTTCTGGTGTCCCCACCATAAGAGACACACAGATTTGTTGGAGCGTGTTCAGAGGAGGGCCACAAAGATGATCCAGGGGGGCTGGAGCACCTCTGCTACAAGGACAGGTTGCGGGAGCTGGGATTGTTCAGCCTTGAAAAGAGAAGACTTCAGGGGGACCTAATAGCTGCCTTCCAATACCTGAAGGGAACCTACAGGAAGGCTGGGGAGGGACTTTTTACAAGAGTGTCCACTGATAGGACAAAGGGAAATGAGTTTAAGTTGAAGGAGAACAGATTTAGATTAGATCTTGGGAAGAAATTCTTCAGTACGAGGGTGGTAAGACTTTGGAATAAATTGCCCAGAGAAGCTGTGGATACCCCCTTCCCTGGAAGTGTTCAAGACCAGGTTGGACGGAGCCTTGAGTAGCCTGGTCTAGTTGAGAGGCATCCCTGCCCATGACAGGGAGGTTGGATTAGATGATCTCTGAGGTCCCTTCCAGCCTATGCCATTCTATGATTCATTCATGTCACTGGCACCACTGCATGAGTCGTGAGACAAAAGCTCATGGTATAAGAATCCCAAAACAAGCCATACTACAGACCATCTTTGAAAGAGTTACTTTCCTCCCATACCTCTTCCCATCCCCTCTCATTTTTTAAGCAAGTGAGAGAAAGAATTATCAACAGTTTGTAGACAAACTCCGGGTTCACACTTGGGCATCGAAATGGATCAAGGCATGTAAGAGCTTAACTAAGCAAGTTAAATAACTGAAAAACTGATCTCTGTACAATGCTATCCAAGCTATAATTCTAAGAGACCCAAGGTCAGAATGCTCATTTCTCTAAAACCACTGGAATGTACAGGAACAGAAGTCATCTTTTGTTCAGCAGCTTTCCATTCACTGAAATTCCCCATTTGTCTTTCCTTCCTAGACTTCTTTCCTCTTGCTAATCAGTGCCAGCCGCCAATTAGGACTGACAATAGAAGAAAGTCTTTTTACGATTCTTCAGTCATCACTATATAAAACACCATACTGTACTCCATTCTGCACCCAGTTCCTTCTTTTTCTCAAAAAGAAAACGTAAAATAAGTTTACTGGTGTTTAAATTCTTTTCTTCTTCTCAGGCCAAAACCAAAATTCTTTCCAATCCTCCCATTCTGGATTGGGACTGTGAACACCGAGCATGCACACTGGGCTTGTTGGCCATGACTTCAGCTAAATTGCTGCTGCCGCCACTGCTCCTGCTCTCTACCATCTCATAAAATATTGATTTCTGCAGTACATACACAGTAAAGGAAAGAAAATAAATAATCAGTTTTCCCCTAGACACAGCAAATTGGCAACAACATAACAGATCAGCCTGTCAGGTTGGTATGCAAGACTAGAATCCAAAAATGAACTGAAGAGATATGAAGAAGGTGGGAGAGTGTATGGGGAAAAAGGAGAATGCAAACAGTGGTTGTACCAGAGAAGTCTGACAACAAAACGAGACTGTGATTGTGAAAGATGGAGTTTGTCACATCTTTAAAATTCTTATTACAACAGTGTTATAAGAAAGCAATAGGCTGTAACTGCTTTTCTACAGGACAGCGATGGTCTGTATGATTCCACCACACATTTACCCTGAGAAATTTTAGCACACACATTGAAACATTTTAATAGTTACAAATACAACCAAAGTAATTAGCAATCAACAAAAAAATGGGATGAGAAAGTAGCCAAATGTCTGTATAAAATGGCTGCACACCTTAGAGCATCAGTGTGATTTCTAGAACTCATGACAGAATCCCGCAATAAAAATGCCCTTGTTTCTTAAACATAAAGCCACTGGCAAAGTTTCATGAGGGGCAGAGGGGAACATGGTGTTGTATATTAACTGAATCCATTTGAAGCAATATAAAACCTGGGCAAAACACATCTCCCAGGTAGGCAGAAGGAACCTCTTTCTCCCTTGCATTCTCCACTCTCAAAGCACCCTGTTTGACCTGAGCAATTTAGGTTTTTCCACAAAGCTCTCCAGGCTCTCTGCAACTCCCTCTACATGAAAAGCAGCCCCAGGAAAACCCACACCGTGCTGGAGCACACGTTGCAATGACAGACCTGCCTCCATCACACCATGGCACACCTAGGGCCAAGAGGAAACACTCAGCCTCTTCCCTGCCTTCACTCATCATCTGATCCTTGCGTGTCAAGGCACAGAAAATGTTGCTGTGCTTTACATACTTTAAAATAGCCCTTTTCCAAGCTGCCAATCACTGAAAGAGCAACAAGTCTGACCCCTTGTACCACTTGGGGTACTTCACATGACTCTTCCTTTAAGCAAGGGACTACAGAGACCAAACACTGGCTTCACCCCAAGAGACGCCTGTGAAAAAGCCAGAGCTCTTGGAATGCTTCTTCCTCTTTCAGCACAGCCATGAGCTGCACATCAGGAGCCAACCTTTGGTAATAGGCATAAATACACACTAAAACAGAGCTCCAAATCAGTGGAGCTTTTTATATACTGTAATAGATCCCAACTGTATCAAAACATTAATACTGAGCTCTCAGGACTAAGGATAGGGTATTGGGTCCAGGATACATGCTTTTAAAAGGTCCCTAAATGCTTATTCATATAATAAACCACAAAAGCTCTAAAGAAGCTGTTGCCATCTGTTTTCTGGACTCTGACATTTCTATATGATTCTCTCCCTACTCCCATCAACTGCTATTTTCTAGAAAACCATAAAATGGAGACAAAAGAAACTAAAATCAGAAAAATTAAAACTAGAACTGCATCCTTTAGTCACAACCCTCTTCCTGAGTACTGTAAAGATGTCCAAAACTTTGCAACATGTGGTACAGTAAGAAGTTGTGTTGTGGGCAGAGTTTAAACTTCACATTTCCTTACTTTTGTCACGTCAATCAGATTCAATTTCTTTTGCGTGTGGTTATTTTCCAGTTGAATGTGGATTCATTTACTACTTGCCATTTGAAGTAGACATCTCTGTTTTAAATGATTCGGAGGTCAAGTACTAGGTTTCCATTGATCCTCAGGTCTTCACTGAAAACAGCGGCAATAGGCAGAGACCCAACTAACCACACCATACATTGGGTACTGAATAGGTTTTGTCCACTTCATATAAAGCATTAGTCTTTTGGATGAGCAAAACAAATAATTCAAAGATATCGGCAGTAATTATACAAAACAAGTTTATAAAAAGAGTATTTGTGTAAGTAGCTCTTTGCTTTTCTATTTTAAATTAAAACCAGGTGCAGTGCTTGCTTTGGGGAGGGCTACAACTACTGTGTTATGCTTAAGGGGCCCTCAACCACTGGCTTTTGCTTACAAAAACATCCCCCACCCACTCACGCTTTAATTTAGATTAATTAATAAGATTTAATTTAGATTTAGATATAAGGAAGAAATTGTTCACTCTGAGGATGGTGAGGCGCTGGAAGAGGTTGCCCAGAGAAGTTGTAGATGCCCCATCCCTGGAAGTGTTCAAGGCCAGGTTGGATGAGGCTTTGGGCAACCTGGTGTAGTGGAGGGTGTCCCTGCCCATGGCAGGGGGGTTGGAACTAGATGATCTTTGAGGTCCCTTCCAACCCTAACCATTCTATGATTCTAGCTGACCAGGTATAGCAGGGCAGTCTCTCACAACAGCTCTTTTGTCATAAACAAGCACAAAATGGGCTAAATAGCCACTTTTTCTTAAATCATCACTCTTTACTTCACCCATTCAACTAGCCAGACAAAACCAACCAATCCCATGAATGTGCCAAGAACTCCTGAGCTCAGCAATTAGAGTAAAAACATTCATTAGATTCTCACACTCGGGCAGGATAAAACTTAGTTCTATGTTGCCTTTAAAAGCCTACCCTAACAAAATATCCCTGAAAGAGCTTAGATTTCCAGCCCACACATGTTGGTTATCAAAAGAAACAGACATTAGAAACAAGGAGGGAGAGATCATGCAGATGTTTTGTCTTTGGACTCCTAAAACCAGTTGTATGATGTTACCTGATGTTTTCCTTCTGAGATGCAATTGGAACTTCTTAATCAACAGTAACGCAGCTACAAACAACATCTTGCAGAGAATCAAAATAATTGAGCAGCTGCTTGTTGCTCTGAAAATTGTCCCCAACTTTAAGTTTTACTTACTCACATTCTGGCTCCTGCTATACCAACGGTTATTCAACAGTCTATAAAGACCCGACTGAATAGCAGAAAAAAACAACAATGCAGCTGCTTTCTATTTATAAAAAAAATAGAGCCAAGTCTTGTCTCAAAACATGTCCACATCAACTTTGATGATTTTATGAACTGGTTGCTACTTTTGTCAGTTTTAAGGATACTCATTGGGGGATGGGAGGGAGGAGAACAACACACAAAAGTCCCACAAATATCCCGTAGCAGAGCTGAAACATTCACTCATCTGATCTTTGGGCAGCAATCTCAACGTCGTCACAGTTCAGCCTTGGACACACTCATATCACTAAAGGAGTGTTGAGTCATTCCATCTTCTGGACAAGAATTACTGATCCACAGTTCTGGGAAACCCATTATACAACTCAGATTGGATTTGGATCATCTGTTCACACAACTCAGTATCAAGGCATATAGAAGTTCCCCACTTGCAAGATGAGGAACACAGAGGTAGAAAGTTTTGGAGAAACTCAGCACTGACTTTGTCACTGAATATACCATACACAAAACCAACCCTCCACCTTCCGAGTGCACAGCTCTGAGCTTAACATTTCACTAGATGAAAGACTAAAGCTAAGTGAGAGACCAGAGAGAAGCGAACTACAGCAAATTGTTCTACATACATACTACAGCAGCCTTTCTTGAACTGCAAGAAAGTTCTCTTGACTTTCCACCCTCCACAGAGGCTGCCAAATCCTGCCTCTCCGCTCAGGCTGATCACGGCTTCTTCAGCCAGCAACCTCTTAATGCTCAGCACACATTTTTGAAGAACAAGATGCTGTTTTGCAGAAACAGGATAGGCATTTGAGTTCTCAAACAGAGGTCTTCATCCCACCTGCATCCAGGTAGTAACTTGTCTTCATTTTAAGACCCTAACACACTTATGTCAGGTTTTTTTTTTCCCCCTCTGGTTCTCCCAGATTAGAGTGGAGCTATCTAAACCTGATTTTTGAGGAAGCACAAGAAAAGCCTAAAGGTGAATACAGAAACCAAGTTTTTACCATTTTAATCCTGCTGGTATGGCTCAGAACACTAACTTGTCTTACTCTGAACAGTAGTTCAACCACAGCAGAAAAAGAATTTTTTCCTCAAGTTTTGGAGTGTATCTTTACAAGTCCAGGTATTCCTCACACATTTGTTAGTTTGCCTTTTCATGAAAGTATTAAGGAGAATTACTAGCACAGAGATATTTTTCTGTTTTGAAGGATGACTTGAATATTGCTTTGCATAAGGAGGAGAACATCACTTCGAGGACTGAGCAAACAGCAGACTGTAATACATAGGAGGATCCTGCAAAGAATTTTTCTGCTGTCTGTGGGCAACTGTGCAAAGGGAAGTCTAAATCCCTCAAAAGCTATCACACCATCAACTAGAGACGGCTATTTTGCCAAATGGCTTCCAACTGGGCAGCCTTGATCAGCCTATAGAATACAGTGGGATTTACTCACACAGCTAAAGAAAAGGCACATCCGTATTCAGGCACATAAGTGTGCCAAAAAAAGCACAACCCACTGGAGCCAAGTGCCGCTTCACCTTTCTGCTCACATGAACAAACCCAAAAAGTTTCCTCTCTATTCTGCCCTACTGAATCAAGTCAGATTTACTACGTTTCCCTCAAGTATAGCTTTCTTTTTAATTACTGACTTCAGAGATAGGAACAGCAGTGAAGTGAGTTTAAGCCTAGCCATTCTACTCAGTGCAAGGTCAGATTCCTTCCAAGTATCCAGTACGGATTCAGCTATGCTCCTACTGATCTTAGAAGTCATACTCTAGTCAGCTTTCACCAACACTAAGCCCTTTTAGAAACTTCAACCACAGTCATTTTACCAGTTCAGTGTCCTGCATATTACTAAGGTGCACTAAAGCCCAGAGTTCTCATCAAAAGTTAACTCCCCGCAATAGTAAGAAGCTTGCAGAAAAGACCATTCCTGCCTCTGTAATATTATACCTGGTACTTTTAACAATGGAAAATACAAAATTTAAGCTGGTCCTGTGGGATAGAGCACAAGACTTTGCTGGATCTTATGAATGGAGCAATATCACAGTTGTTTTGAGTGTCTCGTTTCTGAAGACAGTACAGCACCATAGTCTTTAGAGGCCCTCATCTTCTGCACATTCACACATCTGGATGTTAGTGAAACCCAAGTACTAAATTTGGAACACAAAAATAAGTATTTTAATAAAAGCAATCAGCATCCTCAAATCCTTTCCTCCTAGGAAGAGTTTTGAGATCTTTTATAACTACTCAATATTCAGACAAGGAAATTCGGAGTAATAAGCAGTGATCAAGATGAGGAGAGTTACCCATTCCCTCATAACATTCTCCAAACCATCATAAGAACATAGAAAAGGAAAAATATTCCCTTTTGGTTGCAACTTGGTGAGCAAGGAATTACAGAACTTTGCTATGCAGTAAGAAGCCTTCACAAAGCAGTTGTGAGGTTGCAGAAAAGCACCAGACCCTTGGCCTTCATCCAGGCTGATGGACTAGCAGGGAATTCCGTAAGAGGAAACATTCAGTCACTCCCTGGAAGATGACTCCCTGTTTCAAGAACTCAGAAAAGGGGTATTTGGTGCAACAAGCAAGAAGCAGTAAGAAATAGAGGACTATGTCAAGAGTCTGATCATGCCAGAATGCTTGAAGGGGAAAAGCTCTGCATTACGGAGGTCTAATGAAGAATCAGAGTGTCTGACACAAACTTGGGTTTGGGGAGAAGCTTCAGTTGAGACAGGACAGTTAGCCACAGTTAACCTACACACTTCTTCATATGAAGAACCCATTCTTACCAGGTCCAGAAGTACATACACCAATGAACATTTTCGCACACCCTGTCAAAGACCACATATTACATATGCGACACAAGCCATCTCTGAAAGAGCGCAAACATTTTGCTGACAGCTAAGTTACAAAGTTAATTTACAACTACATTGGCAAACTGGAAGGACTTGGATAAGCCCAAAGCCATATGCATCATCTCCCAACTGTAAAAAAAAAAATAAAAAAAATCAAAACCAAACCCAACATAAGAAAAAAAAAAAACCAGCCACCAAACAAAAAACTCCCCCCAAAACCTACACATTTTCTGTAAAGACAGTGGTGATAACATTTATGCTTCCAAAATTATTTTTACAAGCCAGAAGGCTAAAACCAAGGCTCACCACAAGTTAGAGCTGGGTTTCATAAGCAGGACCTTGCTGTGGTACCTCTGGGTTAAAACCTGGCACCCTTTAGCATTCACACCGACACCCTCACGACAGTTTTGAATGGGAAGGGAGGAATATCATATTCCACAGAAAAGGCAGGGAGAATTTCGGTGAGAAGAAAGTAATTGTTCAAGTTGGAACTCAGAATATAGAGGTTAACACACTAACACTTGTGGAAAGAAAAACATACCAGTACTATGAATTTCTTATAGAACAGACAGTATTCCAAACCACAGTTTTATCTTTCTGCTAAAATAGCATACATTCCAGCAGCATAGTGTTTTCTCACGTGCAGTATCTATGGAATGTTTATTTTCCAATTTAGGAAGTGTAGCACTAAACATAGCATTGCTGGCTGCTCCTGCTCAACAATTCGGACAACGTATTGTAGTATGGTGAAGAAACCGATACTGTTTGAAACAGTTTGCAAGAGTTATCACACCACTGCTCAAGTCCGAAATTTCATTTGTGTTTTATGAAACCAAGTGAAATACTAAGATTTTGGTCACCTAAATATCAGACTGACAATGCAGGGCAAAAAAATGAACTTTAAAAATAACAGCTAGGGTAAACAGTACTCGCAGGAGAAACTTCTTCATTTTCATCAGGACAGTGTTTTTCCTACAAAATTGTTTCCAAAGAAAAATAAAAAAGTCAGTTGCTTTTAACTGTATTCGTACCTTTCCTCCAACTTTTTCCAAATATATGCTTGTAAGTAAGTTTGCTAGTAAGAATGGTTATAGAAATAGGAAGTTCAGGTGAATGTAGAAGAGTATTTCATGAATAAGTATTTCATTCATAATCAGTTACAGGCATGAAAAGTCAGACAATGCTCATCCAGTATGAAAACAAACCCAACGCTGAAACAGCTCCCCAACCTGCACTGAACCATATGAGTTACAAAAACACAGAAAAAATTTAGTCAATTAATAAGTATTTTTCATTAATAACTTCAAATAAGCAAGCGTTTTGTCAAATTGTAAATAACAATGGAAACTGGAATAGTGGCTCATCTTGGAGAGTGCTTTATCTGAATAATTTCCTCATCTCAAACACACAATAAAAAAAGAAAATAATTCTAAGTATTATCATGGTCACAATAATGAGATGAAGTTAAGCAAAATAAATACTTGGCCATATAGCAGGAATCATTTAAGTTCAGGCTGTCAGGCAATTGAATAGTTACCAAGGGAAAGAGTGAGGCATGCTTCACTTGTGTCATTTAAAACCAAACAATACCAGTCAAAACACTACCTTTAAGTACATTTTTAGTGTAAACAGAAATAATCCTAGGAAAGTGAATAAGTGATTCACAAATATTTCTGACTTGATAAGCATGCATTTTCTCATAAGAGGACTACCTTGAGTGTGGAATGTTTATCTCGGTTTATGCATCTGATTGATACAGTAACCTTTTGGAGAAACTTTAATGCACTTAGGCTTAGAGGCAAGTCTTTGCTTTTTGGGTTCTGAGAATTGCCAGTAATTTTTTTCCCCTTTAAACACCAGCTATGTGTTTGAATGGTTTAAACTATGAGTGAGGCCCGGGAACTGTCACAGCCCAGGACACCGATTAACAAGAACAGAAGCCAGAACATTCAGCAGAAACTCACCCTGTCACTCAAAGGACAAGATAATTACAAAAATTTCTAAGACCAGCCTTCTCCTAAAGTTTGCCCATATCGGCTTTCCAACACAGATTTGGTGGCATTTTGCAAATTTACTTAGCTCTTGCAAAGTAGTCAATAAGCTTTTGGGAAAAGTAATCATAAGACAAAGTCCCAAGATTGCTTTACACATACCGACATATACACTGGACAGTTTAGGCAATCGTTTCTAATCATCTGTGATTCTTCTTTAATCAAGAGTGCAGAGAGCACTACGTCACACTGCAGCCCCGAACCTTCCTCCCACTTCAATTATCTACAAACATTAAAGCTGCCAAAACGGTTCTTCCCTCATGGTTTTCGAAGTCATGAGATGAATACTGCTGTCATGAGTCGTCAGAAATAGAACAAGAGAATGAGCATTGATAATTTAGTAGGTGACAGATGAGGGAAAACATAAGATGTACATACAGGAAGATGTAACACATTCATAATTTTCTTTGGGACCAATTAATGTTAGAATTGGTCTGCATGCTCTTAATTAGAATTGTGTTGCAATTTTCTGCCACATGAATGGGGATCTTTTATAATGAAAGCCAACAAGACGCTTTTTTGATTTAATAAATAAATACATTTTGAACTACAGCACAGAATAATCACTTTGTCAAATACTAACACCAGCAACAATATGAGACTTAGAGGTATCAATATTTAAGAGGTATTCCAGATGTTCAATTTTGTGAACTATATTATTAATGTCTCCTCTAAATGATAATGGAAGACCAGAAGCATCCAAGCTATAGCCTTACAACTCAGAGTGCCAAGACAACATCTCTCGTCTCTTCATCTCCCTCCTCATTTCCCAGCTGACAAAGTGACACCAGCAGTCAGCAACAGGTACTCTTCACAGGCTGCTTTTTTCCTTCCCTTCCTCCACCTTCTGCTTTCAGTTCATTAAATCCCTTCCAACACCTGAGCAGACACTCTGGTCAAAGGGTATGTTCATTTCAGAACATTTAGTGTCTGTTCTCAGAATGATGTTTGTGGGCTCATATCTCCACCCCACCCACTCTGCATGCTATTTGAAACAGCAATACAAGTGGGAAAACAGTCCGGGGGGTTTGTTGTTGGGGGGCTTTTTAAACAACATGCATTATCTGACCTTGTTTACTTGTTTCCTCAGTTTCTAACCATCATCACTACAGCTCCACTACTGCTCAAGGTACCAAAAGCAACAGTTTGTGCCACTATCACCTAACAAAGCTAGCTGGTGAGGTTGGGCAGAGAAGTCCTGCAGTCAATGCTCAGATACTGAGCAACAACTGCACACCTTTCACTCCTAAAAGTTCGCAAAGTCATTCTGATGTAGTAGCCATGAAAAGGCAAGTGTCCCCGTGGAAGGAGCAGATAGTCCATAGAAACCACTGTTGCTGGATTTCCTGAGTTTCTGTTCATAGAATTACAGAATGGTTTGGGTTGGAAGGGACCTCAAAGGTCATCTAGTGCCAGCCCCCCTGTCATGGGCAGGGACACCCTCTACTACACCAGGTTGCTCAAAGCCTCATCCAACCTGGCCTTGAACACTTCCAGGGACAGGGGAGCCACAAGTTCTCTGGACAACCTGTTCCAGTGCCTCGACACCTTCAATGTAAAAAATTTCTTCCTTATATCTAATCAAAATCTCCCCTCTTTCAGTTTAAAGACATTGTCCCTTGTCCTATCACTATATACTCTTGTAAAAAGTTCCTCTCCAGCTTTCCTGTAGGCCCTGTTCAGGTACTGCACCATGTTACAGATCTATGCAGAACAGGACATCTGATAAAAGCAGGGCAGAAAAGCTGACAGATTATACAGCAATTGAGGCCTCTTCTTGGTGTTCCTATTGCCTGAACTTTGTTACAAGCCAAAACCCAGCAATGAAAGAAAACCTCAGGAAAAAAAAAATAGCTCAAAACAGACATTGTGATATATTTTACTAACACAGCAGGCTGATGAACTCATCATAGCTTTGCTGAATTCCTCACTATTATGCTGATTTCCACCAGCACAACAAAAATGGCAGCAGATGAACACTGCCTTGAACAAATACACATCACGAAGAGGAGATGTTACTCTAACAAAGATGGTCTTATGTAATAAGTGTGGAAAAAGAAGAGGCTGGTCAAAGCAACTTCATTACCTTTAAGCGGAACGTATGTCACCAGATCAAGCAAAGCATCAGTCTCTTTTTAGAGGGACAGGATAGAGCAACAGAATTTCCGTCCACAAGCAACTTTTCACAACTTGCAATGAAATAGCTAAATAAAACTTTGACTGGCCTCTGCTCCAAGTTATCCACAGTGGATGTCTGAAGTGAGTGATTACTATCCAAACACTATATGCCAGCTGACCTTCTGCATTTAGGAATATAGAAGTTCTGTACAGCAACTCTGAAGAGTCAAACGGGGCCATGGTGGAGTTGTTTCTTTTGCTACAAACCCTCTCCGATAAGGGCATCAACTCGGTGTTCACTCGAAAAGGACTGCAGGATCTAAGTACAAATGCTCAGTTTAACACTCTTGCTGTGCAGATGTGTGGAGAAGTGTAATACTCAACTCAACATCCCAGTACCATCACCTGAAGCAACACTGCTGAAGTGGCCAGTGAAATACACAAGACAGCAAAAAACCCACCCTGAGGCAGCCCCGTGAGGGATTTGGTCCCAGCCTCATGCCACACATCTCTCTGGAGAGACCTGCTTCCTTGCACTTACATCTGTGAGAGAAATTAATGGGTCCAACAACTATTCATAGGTATTGAAGTACTTACAAACTGCCTGGAACTATTTAATCTATAAAATGCTCATGAATTGCTTCTTCCTGATGCAAGTCTTGTTAATATGGCATTAAATCCATACAAAAGCAGAGTCACTGTCACCTGCAGAAAAGTTCTATTCAATAACAAAAAAAATCCTTCCCAATGCATGGGAAGTCATAAAAAGTGTATTTCTAAAACATTGCATATTTCAATTACAAATATTTCAATTCAAGGCAAGCTCTTCAGTAGAGAATTAAACATGCTGCCATCACATGCAAGTTACATCCTTCTCTGCTACTTTTATACTCAAAGCCAAACAGTGATCTGCTGTACAGACTAGCTTTAAGAAGTAAGAGAGATGAGTGAAACCACTCATCTCTTGATTTATCACTCATCAAGAGATGAGTGATAAAACTCCATTTCGGTATTTAAGAAAAAAACACAACACAAAAACACACACCCACCTTACTTCCACTTAAGCCTTAACATTTTGCTGCTCTCACAAAACATCAATAAAAACAAGTCCTTTAAAGGAACATTTGAAAACCAGAGACAGGCAATCAACAGCTCAGATCTCCTAAAAGAAGTCATGAGTTCAACTACCTTCCAAATGATGTTTACTTCCACTGAAAAGTAAGTTTTGTTTGCTCTTGACATACTGACATCCTAGTCAGTATGAAGGAAAATAATAAGATCTGTCAGTCTCTGGAAAAACTTTTAACAAACAAGGGTTTTTCTTAAAGAATAGTTTGGTTCGATTTTGCAAGCTTCAGGTCTCCCGAGGGGTATATCTTTGTGCCAGTGGCCTGTTAGAGACACTGTAACAGTGGAAGACTTAACCCCATCAGAAGATACCATCTCTCCCTCTTAATGCAAAACAGGGCCAGGTTTACTACAGTTTCATTTTAAGAGATTACCCCTGAGAATCAAGTTCAACTACAGTTTATGCCTAAAGCCCAGCAAATGAATATACAGTATATCTTAACCATATAAAAAAAAAAAAAATCTTTGAATGGCAAATGCAGCTGAAGCTCCCCAGAGGAGATGAAAACATTGTAGTAAATTTATGAAATATTAAGTCCCACAAATTTATCCTATATTGAGAATAGCAAGACCACTCCTCCTAGAGTGGTTAAACATCATACCACTAAGTTTAAAGACCCAGATCCTCCTCCCCATTAACATTTTTGTTTTGAAGACTAACTCTATTTAATTTGAAATTTCCTCTTGCTATGCCAATTACATTTTAAAACTTTTTCCTGTGAAGTTTAAGTGCACTGTCTTATTTGACACACAAAGTACTATTAAAAAGAGCCCAGAGTAGAAAGAAAATAAAATAATGTTTTTCTTTCTTCAGTATCAAGCACCTGGCAAGTAAATGGAAGGTTCCTGCAAAGCCTTAAAGGCTATTAAAGACATTCCTCTTTTTCCGTGGGGATTTAAAACTCAGTTATTTTTATTCCTCTTTTAAAGCCTATGAAATTACATCATCTTTTCCTCTTTGATTTACACTTTACAGCATTTTTTCCATGTAGTTCCTCAATTTGCTAATCCACTAATAATTAAAACTGCTGTTGGCTCAGTCCAAGCCGAGAGGAAGTGTCCAGTATTACACATTTTCTTGCAAAACAGGACCATTCATTATCTTCATTTAATTACACTTATTAATGCCATACAATTAATAATTTTCAATTTATTATTTCTTTCAGCTACATAGATCCTTGACCTAGCTTGGCAAATCCTTGAGAAATAAACTAACAAACTGCCTCAGAAGCATCTCTACCAAAGCACTGTGATAGAATGTGAAAATAAGAGCTTTGTGTTTGCTCAATGTTTGTTAACTTCCCCACAAATGCAACGACGCAAGCCTACAACATCGGGTCAGTTCCCTTCCCAGGTACTTGGTGCTCTCTAAGCCCAGGGTAGCTTTGCACAAAGAGGAGAGTGCTGCCCTTGTTACTGGCCCTACATCTGAGCCTGTTGCAATTGTGTGAGCTCCCTCCTGTAAAACATTTCTGTTCACTCCCATGAAACCCCTGCAAAAGTGAGACCCCCTCCTCTAACACGTCATGCCCTCTCCCTCTACACTCTGCACAATAAAAAAAAACTAAAAAAAAAAATCAATCAGTAGTAGCAAAAAAATTACTATTAAAGAACCAATTTAGGAAAGTCATTGCAGTTGACAACCATATAGAACAGGACTTGAGCGAAGGACAAAGAGCACTGGGTAGAAAAAAATGAGACATTTGTCCCTAGTCACAGAATCCTAGAATCACCTAGGTTGGAAGAGACTGCAGGAAATCAGCTAGTCCAACACCTCTGGTTAAAGCAGGGTCAGCCAGAGCACGTTGTCCAGCACCATGTCGTCCAGTTGGGTTTTTCATGTCTCTGAAGAGCAGAGACTCCACAACTCCTCTGGGAAACTCATTCCAGTGCTGGACCACCCTCACAGTAAAGTAGCAGGGGGTTTTGTGTTCAGACATTCATATTTTTAATATGTCTGTTGCATCTTGTCCTGTCACTGAGCACTACAGAGAAGAGCCTGCCTCCCTCATCTTCATTAACTCCTATTACGTATTTATGCAAACTGATAAGAACCCTTCTGAGCCTCTCTTCTCTAGGCTGAACACTCTCAGCTCTCTCAGCTTCTCCTCATATGAAAGATGCTCCAGTCATAGAATACAACAGTTTGGGTTGGAAAGGACCTCCAAGATCATCTAGTTCCAACCCCCCTGCCATGGGCAGGGAAACCCTCCACTACACCAGGTTGCCCAAAGCCTCATCCAACCTGGCCTTGAACACTTCCAGGGATGGGGCAGTCCCTTAATTGTTTTCATGGCCCTGCGCTGGATTGTCTCCTTTAAACCTGTTCGTATCTTACACTGAGGTCCCAGAAATGGACACAGTACTCCAGATGTGACCTCACCAGTACTTAGTAGAGAAGAAGGATCACCTCCCTCGACCTGCTGGCAATGCTCTTCATTCTGCAGCCCAGGATACTGTTGGCCTTTTTTTGCTGCTAGGATGCATTGCTGGCTCATGGTCAGCTTGTCCACCAGAACTCCAAGGTCCTTCTGGACGAAGCTGCTTTCAAGTTTGGTAACCCCCAGAATTTACTGGTGTATAGGGCTGTAACTCTCCAGGTACAGGACTGTGCATTTCCCCTTCTTGAGCTTTATGAGATTTCTCTCTGCTCAGTTTTTCAGTCTGTTAAGGTCTCTCAGAATGGCAGAAACACCATCTGGTGTATGAGCTGCTCCTCCCAGTTTTGTATCACCTGTAAGCTTGCTGAGGGTGTACTCCATCTGATCATTAGGTCATTGATGAAAACATTGAACAGCGCTAGCCCCAGTATTACACCCTGCAGTACACCAGCCCATGAGTCACAGCACTTGCAAAGAAACTAGTCAGAGATGGAAAACACCAATGGGTTTATCTCTTTCAGATGCATGGACTGCAATTGCTTTTGCCGTGCAATACTTGTACACTAGTGCACATGTATATAAAAACAAGTAAGACTACAAAACCGTAGTACAAGATCTCCATATAGTCATTGCCCGCAAAGTAGGTTTTGCTTCTAGGATGCAGATAAACACTCCTGTCCACCTAAACCAACAATCCTTTCTAGGTGACAGTTCTCAAATACCAGCAACCAACACACACACATACACAGGTAGACGCACACAGTCCTGAAAGCTGCATAATGTCTCAAAAGTGATGTAGCCTTCCTGTTATGCAGAAAGTAAAACAGTTCAGCTTTTGGTCTTCACTTTCTTGGGGTTCTTACTTTACTTTCATCTGAATTAGTCATGACATCGGACCACATCTGTGTATGGCTAAATCCATAAACAGGGTCAAAGCAAGTGGTAGTCTAACATTTAAAATTGGGCAAATTACACTTCTACACACATTCTTGCATAGCATACATAACTGATAAGTCAAGATAAACTCATCGAGAGACCTTCTCTAGAGCTGAATTGAACAGTGACACAAACTTCTTGCTACCCAATTCCGATTGCCTACAAATGACCACATCCATACCACTCCTTCTCACCAGTGTCTACCATAATCAGGCAATCAGGTATAATGTTTCCTCATGATCTTTCATTGTTTTATAAAAGAGATTGGACTCAGTTGGGACTGACTGTGGCAGAGAATTGTGTTATTAGATAGCACTTAATTTTAGAGGAGGACTTGCTTCTTCCTCCACCGGAGCAGGATAGAAACTACTAACCAAGTTGCTTTCCAGCACGAGACTGCTACCAAGCACTAGCAGAGTTGTACCACCAGGAAGGAATATATGGAGTGGATTGAATGCTCACCCTGAAGGTGTGCAAACTCTACTGCTGCACTGCAGAGCATCCTTTAGAACAGAAAGAACTGAAATGTTAAACTTTGTTGGTATGTCAGTCAGCCTTACGAACACTTTCACAGACCTGTCTGTGGTATAAGAGGAACACCTCTCTACAGTCTTCCTTTACTCCTCCCAGCGCAGCCTCACTTCATAGTAGTTCCACAACACAGAAATCAATTATATTATCAAGTGGCTCATCACTGCAGCTTGCCTGCTTTTTAATATCACACTACTTCCCCCACTTCTATTTTTCCTGTGAGCACTATAAGCAAAAAAGGAAAGTTAACAAACTAGGTAAAACTTCACAGGCTTTGTGCCCATTTTGTTACCAGAAAGAGTCCCAGAATTTCTTACCTGCAACAAATGACTGCTTTACAGGAGAGTGCCAAGTCCAGAAAGCTCTGCCTGACTTCAAATGAAAGGGCATACTTCAGCGTGTGGCCATCAATAATAAGAGCAATATCATTCTCCTTGCCCAGCGACTCCCCCAAACTGGTACAATGTTGAGTCAGAGAGGCTCTTGTTGCCTAAGGAATAAACAGAAATATTAGGAAGAAACATGACTTCTAAGAGAAGTGCACCCAAACTACAGCACGGCATCTCTGGACTATGCCATGGAGCACAGAGTAAACACACACCTGAACTAGCACTGACACGAGTCAGTGTTTTAACAGGACCCCATAAAGACATACTAATTTGGGTCACGAAGCCACAAAACTACATTCGCTTGCCTAGGAATGCATGCCTTGCTTCTGCTGCACACTCCTGCATGATGCCTGTGCCCAGAGTAGTTGTGATACATCCTTTTCAACTGTGGGGTTGGTATAACCTAATGCCTTTCATGGCTTTTGACACATTCAAAGTATTGCTGTTAATTCAAACAGTATTCGCTACTCTAGAAATATTTTTGCTTACAGCTGCTGCTGGGAGGAAAAAAAAAAAAAAAAAAAAAAATCAATCAAGTGTTCACGTTTCACTCTCACCCCAAATATTTCAACCCTACTACTGCAGTGAAATTCATGCTTAAAGCAGTCTGTTCCAATCCCATGCAGGCTAGTTTAACCACTGGTTCCAGCTGAGTTAACCACTGCTAAATCGTTCAAGAAGTTGCTCATCATCTGAAGTGCATATGCACTTTTTGACAAAGATCTTGACATACAGGACACAGAATGGCAGAACATGAAAAGCAAAGACTTCAGACCAGTCAAACACTGCTTTTAGGTGACAAACGGTCACTAACTGCTGGATTATGTAGTTTTCCAGTTTTTCTCTTTGTTCAAAAAATGGTACCAGTGGCATACACAAAAATAACTGGTTTCTGTTTTAGCAAATCCTCACCCGGTTTCCAGTCTAGTGTTCTCTCCATTCTTAAACCAACCAAAATGAGAGAAAACACACTCCTTATCTTAGCTGTACAACTTTGAATAATTGTGCTAAACCAAGCGTTACACATTCTTCTGCTTATTGATATTTAAAGGTACTCACTTTGTGATCTGTCTGTGCTGATCTAAGCATGATATTTTTTCTTTACATGACAAGATAAAACACTATAATTGTGAGAAACGAACACATGATATTTATGCCTTATTGTAACTCATTCATCACTTTATAGATCCAGATTTCTCCAGAGGGTTGCAAAGCCACAAACTGGTGCCAAGTGCTGCGTTTCCTATTTTGTACCACCAGTTTAACAGACAGATGTTAAAAAAAAAAAAAGAAAAACCTAAGATTGCTAAACTAGTTACTCGGGACTACACAGCTGCTGGTCCTGAGGAACAGATTACCTCGAAGGCCAGCACTGACGTGGAGTCTGGATTTCTCTCTCTACTTTTAACCGAGAACAGGAGTCGGGGTTTTGCATAGGGTTGAGCAAACCATCAAAGATATATAGAAACCTGCATACATGAACCCCCTTACGAAGATGGCAAGTATTTAAAGTTGCATCTCTTTCACATCTAAGGCATCTGAGTCAAAAAGCTCCAGTTCCATATTATACTACTAAACCAGCAGGAAACAAGTTTATATTCCTAAAAGACTTCCTTCAGTGATCTCTCCAGCATCTATCCATGAAGAGAAGATACAGGGAAAAAAACAACACAAAGCTTCCTAGTGCCACAGCTTCTCAGATTCTTGACCCAAGCTTTCGCAAGCTGTTTCTGGGCACTTAAAGAACAGAAATGTCATATTGAGGTGGTCTTTTTTCTGTGGATAAAGTGATGGGAAACTCCTCTGACCTAGGTGCTCACAGGGCTGTTTCTCACTTTTTTCCCCTTACTCTTCATTGTCTGTGCAGCCTTCTGGCCTTTCTTAAATATGTTTTCCCAGAGGTGCTGCCACCTCAGCCAAGGGGCTCAGCTGTCCCCTGCGGGATTCTGCTGCGTCCAGCACTGGGCAGCCCGGGCCTCTCCCGCACAGATGCCCCTGCAGTCCCAACACCTTGCCATGGACACCCAGGACAGCTGACCAGATGGGCACTAGCGCCATGCTCAGAAAAGCAAAGGTAAGTTAATCCAGTGTGTCAAATTACTGGAGACAGAGCTGCTCTGCACTCTCCAGGATGAAGAATCACAAGCAGTGCTTCTGGCTTACGGTAGAAGACTCTTTGGAGTTTGACCATTCCAGTAATGTTTTACTGAAACAGCCAGCAACAAAAGTGTTTCATTTCTGTTGATTGAATTTTTAATTTTTTACAAAGATTCCTAGTACAGGATTACATCAATGATCTTTAAATGACCATGTTCAGAAGGTCATGGTAAAGGATTTTTCCTTTATTTTCAGCTCAAGAATTGCCTTGTTTTGGAAAAATACACTAGATTCCCAAATTAAATAATTATTTAATGTAAAAGATGTTTTCCATGCGTAATACTGAGTGAAATTGATCTGACTCCTGTCAAGGCAGACAGCCACCACAGTACACCAAGCAGCAAGATTTAGTGCACTATGACAGTTAGAGGCTACATATTTTCACCCATCTTGAATCATGTTTCCCATACAAAACTCAATAAATATGTTGAAGTCTGAAACGTATCACAAAACTGCTAAACATGGCAGCATTTCCAGACATCTGCTGTGTAAAGTTCTGAAGTCTGACTAGATCAGTTTTACACAAATAAAGCCAGTAAAATAAAAGACAAAAATAGTCAGACTCAATCAAACCAGACCATGACCACGGCCAAAAGCAACCAGCCGGGAATGAGTGCAAGAATACAGTGAGCATATACCAGCTCTCTCTGAAGAGCCTCTGGGACCCCACAGTTGGCAGCTCAGGGATCTCCTGAGACAGGTGCAGGGTCTGTTGTGGGAGAGCCCTCAATCCCTAGTTACCATCAAAAACTGTGGGAAGTAGATCAACAAGTTAGCAACAGAAGAGAGGTGACCTCTAAAGTAAAGCAGGATGCAGAACAGCACGTAGGCAAAGAGAAAACCCCAAGAAACATTAGAGATTAAATGAATTTTGGGTGGTGGAGAACTGGAGAACATGACAGCAGTCAGGACAGCTTTACTGAGCAGAGGAGGAGGATCAGATAGCCAGAATGACTGAGCTTTCTTGGGCCAAACAGGTGGGAGGAGAATCAGGCCACTTCCACACAAAGTGAAGCAGGCAGGGGGAAGGAGGGGAAGTTGCTTTGCAAGTTATTTTCTCTCACCTCACTCATTGGTACAGTAGTCCAAAAAAAAAACCCAACTCTGATTCACTGAGAAACCAA
Organism: Tauraco erythrolophus; assembly: GCF_009769465.1. Taxonomy (NCBI): domain Eukaryota; kingdom Metazoa; phylum Chordata; class Aves; order Musophagiformes; family Musophagidae; genus Tauraco; species Tauraco erythrolophus. Next base: position 114,492,917 of record NC_141465.1, on the reverse strand, counting down.
CCCCAAACTGGATGCAAATCTACAGATTAAGTTAATGAGCAAGACAAAGTGCACAATTCAGCCATTTCAGACATAGATTACGTTTTGCACCTTCTTCATGACAAGAATGGCTGCATCATTCCCTGCTTCCCTGTTAAGCTATGAGGGATTACATTTATAACTTCATGTCATGCTTCACTTACACTGTACCTGAAAATTTAACACAAAGTAGACCATAACTGTGCTTAAACTGTTACAGACTGGTGGAGGGAAAACAAGGTATGTTGGAGGGAAGAAAGCTGTGTTATGTACTTCAACACTACTATGTAGTGACAACACTCAAAGAAATCCCAATGGAATAAGGTATAAGACGGTGTAACAGTACAGTTTGGGTAACGTCATCAGTAACAGAATTTTAATTCAAGAACCCTTGCCCCTGGGATCTTGGAGTACATGCTATTTCTTCTTCTTTACTGCTTCCTCTTCGGTCTTGCTCAAATCTTTTTTTTGCTCTCAAATGCAGGATTACTCCCCTTCTTTCTCCTGAATCCACCCACAGGACTAGAAAACTTCTCTGACTATTTGAAACCAAGCGAGACAGTCACTGCCCTTATTTCCTGTCTAGCTCATCTGGCACTTCAGAGGAAACACCCTCATTTTCCTGTTGCTTCTTTACCTGACCCAAAGCAAGGTGAAGGGCCAGGGTCCAATCACCCCCTCCTGCAGAGGCAAAGGAGAACCTGAGGGAAAGTTCACGAGGGTTATTCAATACCCATCATCTCTTACCTGAAAGAAAGTCACATGGTAACAGGAAGACTTAAAAAAGGTGACAATTCTCAAAAGATGAGATCACTAGTCTCTCCAGAGCTTATTATCATGGCATAAGCCTCATTCAATTTGCACTCTCGTCACAGAACTTACTCATCTTACATACAAGAAGTCACAGAATTACTAACAGGGTTAATAATACCCTCAAAAGCTATAAATCAAGGATTACAAATCAGACACCTCATTAACACAGCATTTTGTGAAGCTCTCAATACACTCTTCCATAAACAGGGCTAACTGACAACCTAATGTCTTATACAGTAAAAAAGCACTAATTATTACTTCTGTTTCTTCCAACCACTTACAAACGCTACATTTAAAAAAAAAAGAAAACCAACTACTGCTCCTGTAGGCCTGTGCAACTAAGCAAAAGAAACAAGCCCTAAATCTCACTAGGTATTTAATGAAGACTTCCTAAGTAAGCAGATGAACAAACATTTGGAAAACACAGGGAACTATATCCTTCCGTGGGCAACTCATTACTGATAACTAGAGCAGAAATCTCTACTTTGATACCCAGCTTGTACTCCATGTTTGGCATCAAGGGATGAGGTTTTTTGGGCGATGTCAAGCAAAAATAAATCAATCCTCTACTAGCACAAGCATGGTGAAGCAGAAATCAACAGTAGCCCTAAAAAAAGTCTGGATAAACTCAGACCTGTGGAATATCCTTGCCATTTTTACTGAGTACCTATCAAGAGTAAATGGAAAGTTAGTCAGGAGTTGTGAAAAAAAATAGAATATTAGTCAGGAGTTGTGAAAAAAAATAGAATATTGCCGAGGATAATATTACAAGCGCTTCACTTATCCATAATAATCTTGGTTTTTCCTCCCTCAAGATTTCCTATAGAAATACACAGCATCCACCAGCAGCTCTGGGGAAACCTGGAGAGGTACCTGCCAATCAGACCTTATTTTACCAGCATATCAGATAAATTTATACAAAAAGTTACAGATATTGTTTTACTTAAAGGTCAGAAGGTGCATCAACTGAAAAGTCTGTCAGTTTGGTAACCCTGATTCAGCGGGCTATTCAAATAAACAGACACTTCATTAGCCAGTAGAGGACATGTGCACATGCTTAAGCCGTCTGGTTGAATCAGAGGAACATTGTCAGTTTAATTAGAGCTTCACAAGGGCTTAATAATCCATTCATACAAGACCACCAAGTAAATCAAGGCTTCAAAGCACGACCATTAAAAAAGGACCAGTTAGATTGCAACAAGTCAGCTGCAGAACTCAAACTGAGGAAGCCAAGGAAATTAGAGTTAACAAGAACTAGAGAAAACAAGAGTTAACTCCTCATACCGCAACAAAGACATTAGAAACATTACAACATAGGCTATGTAACAAGACCTTAAAGGCAGGGGAGAGCTGGGTGCCTTTGGGTGGTTGGTTGTTTCTTTGGGTTTGTGTGGTTTTAGGTTGGGTGGGTTTTTTGTTTGCTTGGTTTCTTTTAACAGCAGCACACCATACAGCCCATTCTCTCCCATGGGAGCTTCAGAAGCTTGCATGCTATAGCAAGAAATGTTAGTGAGGCAATCTGATATCCAACACAGAATGACAATATCAGATGCCTGCCAAGAAAAAAAAAAAAATCAGTAGGACTTCCAAAAACTTTGGGCGCAGACTACTTTAGCAGCATAACAGCCATTCCCCAAATTTATCTTACAAACAAGCTGACACTCAGAGAAGAATTGCACAATTACTCTAAGATGATCCTTTTCCCCTTCCTCCCCTGCTTTTCCCTGGAAAGGATCTCAAAATCACTGAGATGACCACAGGAGATAAATGAAGTCTCATTTGCACAGCAACTACACGTTTCATTCTAAGCGTAGTGCAACACATGGCCCACAAGGCAAAACGTCCTGGGAAGGAAACTAAACGGCAAGTAGCATCATGTAGACAAGAAGGCATCTTTAGCTGACAAGAACTACTCGCCCCTAGATCCGTGACGTCTGAGACACACACACTCGTTAAGCCTAAATCAGCCTTATGTCCTGGCCTTCTTGGGCATCTACATTTCAGGCATCCTTCTTGCATGGCTCTTCCTCCATCTCAAAGAAGCTGAAGTGATCCTCGCAGAACAAGCTCCTGCAGTAAGAGATGTTAAGCTAACACTTATATTAGTTTAACTGTAAATTAAATCAACTGTGTATACTACTTGTTGCTGTATTTATCATAAATCTAGAAACTACTGCTAGGTACAGCAGTTAAAAGGTTTTTCCAAGTTAACTTCTTCCATCATCTTATAATTCATTTCCAAACCACTAGGTCTGTGAGATAATATAAATTACACAATTTGCTAACTCATTGTTCTGGAGTACACTGAAGGGCCAGCTCAACCTATTTTACCAATCCAAGAATTTACCTTTTACAACTTCTACTGTTTTCCTTCCCACACTTGGATAGTGTGAACAGTCACACGTAACAATTCTTTTACTGTGCTGAAAAAGCAGTTTCAAGTCAATATACCAGCCATACCCCTTGCCCCTGCAGTGTTAAATGAAAAATTTTCCAAGGAGGACTTAAGAAAAGCAAGGACTTTAATGCATAACTTCATTTGAGATAACACTTGCCAGCCAAACTTCATGGGAAGTTTTCCACTGCATCTTAATTGCAACTTAGAAGCTTTACCACATGTTCAGTGAAGTCTTTCACTTCAAACTGTCTTTTTGCCGTACCTGAGGGATCTGTAAGGACATCTGGCAGAAGCAAAGTTACAAGAGAATATGGGATAATGGACATAAAGGCAAGACAAGCTAATGTTTAAACCAAAGCTGGTGAAACATGACACAAGTATTTAGAGCAACACCTGTTAGGCAGAAGAGTCACTGGAAGCACTTTCCACAATAAGTAGCACATGTGCAAGTGCTAACCTTGAAACTTCTATTAAACCAAGGAAGAAATACCACTTTATTTCCAGAACAGACACTCAATTTTGTCAATCTTCCAAGCTTTACATGGAACTCGACAAGGACAGCAAACAACTTCAGTTTCTGAAAGCAGACAGGCAACTTCCACAGACCTAGTTATAAGCAAGGGTGCAAAGTACACTGTCACAAAGCCTAGCAAAGATGACTTCTTGTGCAAAGAAAGAGGCCAGCTGTGGGATTTGTTGCCCAGGTTGCTCTGCTGCCCCTCTTTTGTAATGTCTGACAACTGATTGATCTTCGAACAGCTGATTCTTCAACTGCTTCCGTGTACTCTTAGAGTTAAATTGTAGATGCAAGCAAAAATTCAAACGTAGTAGTGTTTATGAGGTGCACTGTGTCACCTGCTTACATAAAACTCATCCAACAAACCATGGTTTAAGGCCAATTAAATAGAAACTCAAAATATAAGTAGAATTAGAAATATCTAGCTGTAACTATGAGGATATGCATGGCCTAATACAAGCAACTCTACAATAACATGAATCTCTATTTTCTACTCACAAAAAATTTCAGACAAGTATTTCCATACTTTCTCAAGTATGAGGACGTTCTTGAGAGCATTCGCAACACTACCTTGGCTTTCTTCCACCCTTAATGTTGTGCCACAATACCAAAAAAAAAGCTGACACCGGTACGGACATTAGTCTGACCACTGGCCTACACCGTGCAACAGATGAGGCAGTATGTGTTGAACAGGCTAGGCTATACTCCTGTGCCATACTTTCCTGCCTGTTGCCTTTTTCACAACACAACATTTAACCGACATTCAGATTGTGAGCCACCTACTCCTTTCTCTGCTCCCCATCTTGTGTTCCCATGGTTGAGCACTCCCATGCAATAATATGATCTTGCATCTTTCCTTTTCAACTGCATCCCATTTCTTTCGGGCTATTCGCTGAAGAAATCACTTGAATCCCAACAGGTACAAGAAGCCTCACAGTTTGGTAGCATCTGCAAATACTTGGCTGCTAAGTAACTCATTGCGTTGGGGCTGTTCAGCCTGGAGAAGAGGAGGCTCCGGGGTGACCTTATAGCGGTCTTCCAGTACCTCAAGGGGGCCTACAGGAAAGATGGGGAGAGGCTGTTCAGGAGGGCCTGTTGTGATAGGACAAGGGGTAATGGTTTTAAAATAGAGGGAGGTAGATTCAGGTTGGATATTAGGAAAAAGTTTTTTACCATGAGAGTGGTAGAACACTGGAACAGGTTGCCCAGAGAGGTGGTGGATGCTCCATCCCTGGAGACATTCAAGGTCAGGTTGGATGAGGCCCTGAGCAACCTGATCTAGTTGGAGATATCCCTGTTCCTTGCAGGGGGGTTGGACTAGATGACCTTTGAAGGTCCCTTCCAGCCCTAACCATTCTATGATTCTATGATTGCCCATCCTCAACTAAAGACTTTTCCCGTTTACAGTCAACTTTGAAGGCAGTTTTTGAATATTCCACTTTGAAGCATCCCACGCATGGTGACCAATAGGTTACAAACCAGCACAGTAAGATGAGATTCCAAGACAAAGTTCTTACATAAATTAATGTCCTTCATGCAGAAACTTGAAATACTGTAGGAACTACCTAACTACTAATGATGAAATACAATGTTACCTCTAAAATTCAATGCATTGATACTGTAACACCAATACACATTTCTGAAGAACCTTAAGATTGCTCAGCACTAAAAATCTTTAAGAGTCCTGTTGAAAGATTTTTTTTTTTTTTCAACAGATAGCTGATGATATGTGGCCCCAAATCTTGTCCACCATCTCTTGATGAAAATGACTCAAAGCAATTAGCTATTTCTGTTGTATAGTAGATTTGTTGCTAATTCTTCTCTAGCTTTCTGGGATGTTTTCAGAAAAGGTGGCAATGCAAAGTGGCAAGAAAGATACCTAGAATTTTACTTGAAAATATTGCAGTAGCATTCAGATGAAGAGATGTAAGAACATTCAACAGTTAACCTACAGCTTCATTCAATGGCCCAAATCATTCACATCAAGGACTTTCATTCAGGGTGTGACAGTGTGCAAGGGTACTCGCAAGATGACACATGATTTTTGTTTTCATAGTTGTGCTGCCCCTGAACTCAAGTGTTTGGCTCTACATACTTTTGTGTCTCTTTCCTGGAGCTGTAAGGAGTTCTTGCCTCCAGACCTTTCAGACCACGTGTACTATCAAACCTTCTTGCAGAATCTCAGGGTAGATCAGGTGGGGCACACACTGCTTAAATCAGCTCCACTAAAGAAAAAGACTGCCAAGTGTACATAGCATTAGATAAGCTGAAGGCTGCTGCATGTCTAGATCGAGTAATGCAGGACTAGTTCTATTTTTTTGTTTGTTCGTTGTTTTTTTTTTTTACCTCTTTGAATGTGAATGACAAAAGGTTGCCTGAAATGAGAAGAATCTTTTTTCTACAGCTTGTTTTAGAAGAGATCAGAGTAAAGGACTTGAAAAGCAAGAACACACGATCGGGTTCCCATACAAGTTCAGAGAGTCATGAGGGACTTGGAAGCATCTCACAAGATGAACATCTCTGAAGGAAAAGCAGTAATATTGTAACCTATGAGCTATGGAGATTATGGCAGAAGAGCCAAGAGGCGAAGTTAGCCTAAGATGACTCCCAGAAAAGAAACTTATGTATCAAAATCTCAGTAATATGCAAAGATTCAAACTATGCAGCTCCATATGAAAACCCACCACCTATTCTTGTAAAGCCAAAAGTTTAAATACTACTGGTAAGGTGATTTTGGTTTTTAGCTCACTGAAAATAATGCTATGCAGACATGCCTCCAAAAACTACACATTTCTAAAACACTATTTTAAGAATCTGTCTATTCCTTAGCTTTACAGGAACAACAGAAGGACACTCCCCAACTCCGAAGCCAAGAGAACCTTCGAAAGCTGAAGACTAACTGTGAATACTGCACATTTCAAAAGAAATGCATCTCCCAAAAACACGATTCACTTCAAATTCGACCTGTACACACAGAATCATTCAGCAAATAGATCATGGGAGAAGATCTGATGCCAGATGACTACCTTCAATTTACTCTTTTTAGTAAGATCAAAATTTAACAACAACAACAAATAATCAGACTCACCAATAGCTGTTGCTCAGTATTACTGAGCAGCGCTCAGCCTGTGTCACACTGGTTTGAAGAGATACGTAAGAGCATGCACCATGTAACCACTCCAAGGACTCTGCACACTGATAAACACTAACTTGATCTTACAAGTCCCAATCAACTACTTGGCTTCATCACTTTGAAGCAATCCTCCAAAGAAAGATTGAAAAGTATAACGAAGTGTCCCATATTCCCCCTCTAATGTAAAACAAGCATGATTTTGACAAAACTTCAGCCTGAACTCGTTATAAGACATTTAATCCCAGATTCCTCTGACAGGAGTGCCAAAACATTTTAATATTCTCGGAGCCTGGTGAGAACAAGAGCTTGTATGTACAATAGCTGGGAACAGTCCATTCTAAACCATTTCTAGGACGATATAGAAAACCTGCAGTTTAAGTAATTCCTAACAAGATTCCTCACAAAGTCCCTAGAAGTTTAACTGTAAGTGGTATGAGCAGATAATTTTTCCAAAACATGTTATTATGGTCATCATCTACCTTCACACAAGAGTCTGTACAAGTTGGTAAAGCAATACCTGCATTTCTCTTACAAAAGTATTTAATAAGCTCAGATACCACAATTAGACGCAACCAACACTAGAGGTACGTCACCTGTTCTTCCAAAACCATTTATGACAGCTCACCATGATGTTTAAAGAATTACAACATATAAAATATTAGACAAATCCTGTTATACAGCAAGTGCAAATGTCACTGAAAATGTAAGGCAAGACAACAAGAACCCATTCCTAAAACATGTCAATCAAATGACTGTCACTGCTTCTACACAGCAGTAACTTGGTTATTTAATAGCACCACGATTCTGCTTGATGAATATGGTCTCCTACCATGCCAAGAAAAACATCATATGGAGGACCCAGAGATATTAGATGGCTTCACTCAGATCATTTTCATGAGCTTTGAATCTAGCTTCAGCCTGAAATTCCTTCACAGTAAGCCAAGTAATCTAAAACGTCTATACACAAAGAGTCCTTAATCTGCACAGCAAGTCTCAGGTTATCACATACGGACCAAATCTTGCCTTCAAAAATTAGATAAACAGATCATATCAGTACTTTTATGTCTCCAGTGGCAGCTGAAAGTCCAGATGAATTGGACCATCAAGAGCTAGGAGAAGAGCTGTAGAAAATTGTTCAAGGATGTTTTCAGTTCTGTAACAAACTGATTATGCAGGAGCTGGGGAATTTGGTAAATAGGTAAGAAAATACACCCTGAAGAAACCTCTGTCCTGTCAGCAGTACATTTATCTCCAAGCATGTTCCACATAGTTTAAAGAGAAAAATGAAAAGAATCTTTTACGAGCTTTATTTGATCACAGAAAAATCATCTCCAAATACGTCAGTCACATATACCATCTCAAACACGTCCAGTATTTGCAGGTAGTTCAAGACCTCAGTAAAGAACAGCACCGAACAGCTGACCATTTGAAAAGCACACAGTTAAGGGTTCAAGTCAAACTTAGCACAGAATGCCAGATGGCTGCATGCTAAACTTAAGGCTCTCAGTGAGAAAAGTGGTGTCTTTAATAAAGAATATGCATGAAGTCTCCCTGCAGCCCATGAGCTGGGGGCTCAGTAGGGAGATGGAGAGGAGAATTAATAAGGAAAAAGGAGCTTTTTACAAATTAAGAAGCAAAAACTCGTTTGTTCAAGATTTCACACTAAGCCGTCATCTCCTGTTCTTGCAGATTGAGTATCGTGGCAGTGTGTGCTGCCAGAAGTGGTGGTCCTAGCATTTTAACCTTTTCAAATAAAACCTCCAACAGTACTTTTTCCTCAGATTAGAGAAGCACACACTGATTATGGGAGTGGCATTTTCAAAATGCCAATCTTCACTGTAAACCCTCACTAAAATACTAAATTTATTCCTTAACAATAAAGAGAAGTGACAAAAGTCTCAGCACTTCCGCCCAAAGAATTGACATCCTAAGTGGTCATCCAGTGCAACATGACTGCCAAAGGCACTGTCTTGAAAGCCATAAGCCTGTTGCAACCCTTCTTGGTGTTCTCTGAGGGCAAAGCTTGCAGAATAAGAAACAATTGTAGAAACAACTGCAGTCAAAGGGACAATTCATCATGATTGTGTTCTTCAAATGCTATGAAAGACAATACCACATCTGTTCAGTTTGACTATTTTTTAATACTTCTAACTAGCAAGAAACACGTGTACTCTGCAAAGACTAGGGATTTCAAATAGTATAGCTAAAACTCTGTTCTCTTCACACTAAAGAACAGGACTGGGCTTATTTTCACTTACTTTGAAAATGCTCTGCATAAGACAATCTCTCTACTGCTTTCAATACATATTAGATGTTTGACCACAGAACAGTTTATCGTACATGTAAGATTGTGCATATCTCATACTACAGAAAGGGCAAGAAAGAAATGCTTGTTCTGGACACCAATACATCTGTGTAATTACTACAAGCAACCGTATTCTGCCAAGAGAAAGCAGTCTGTTAGTTTTGCTAACAAGCTAGAATGCCTCAGTGTCTTTATATTTTGGTATTTTAGCTTTATTAAATTCATTCAACAGAACAGCCTTTTTTGTTTAATTTCTTTTTACTTTTGTCAAACAGGTCCCAAGCACTTTTTCTCTTTCCAGTGTAGCAGTCCAGCTGTCCCACAGGAGGAATAAGCTCTTGTTTAGACCTCCGAGGAAATTAGTTTCTGCGAAGTAATTTCCCAAAGATAAAAGCCAACCTTTCAGCTCACTGGGTAAATCTTTAGATCAAGAAGATACCACAACTTTCTGCTTTAGATCATGAAGATATCAGGTTCTGTGTTACAGTGTCATAACCACATGCTTCTGTGTTTTAAGTTGTTAGTACACTCAGATGCCCACAAACTGCTAAGGAGAAGTCAGCCAAGAAAATGACACTGGTGTGTGGACATGCAAGTCAGCCTGATTTTACTGCCAGAAAAAGAAATAGTGGTATTTCCTCATTATATGCATGCAGGGTGCTGTAAAGACCCAGATCTCAACTAGAGATCCCAATTTTTTCATATGATGTATATATACGTGCGTGCATATAAAAACCACCACATAAAGTAATATGTATGCATATTATCACTATTATAATACCCTGGGTTGATAAATATATATATAAAATTATAATATAACCATCCTGATTCAATAAGATTAGGACAATTTTCCTTAAAGGGAGACAGAAAGAGCTGCCAACAATGTAGCCAAGACCATACTGAAGGAGTTTTATCATTGCTAGCAAGTAAAGAATCCATGTTCAATAAAGTATAAAAGACTGAACACTAGCCACAATGAAATATAGACTGGATAACAAAATCCATCTTTTCTCCAAAAGAATGTGTACAGGAAACATAGTATTGAGTAGATTGATTTGTACAAGACAGGATTGCCTCAACATGATTTTCTCATGCTGCAGTACCTGCCAGTACAGACATAAGTACATTCCAAAAATTGTGTTTACTATGAACAAATCGTTTGGTATTTTCAAATCATATTACCAAAGGTTTGGTTTTACCTTTTCATACAATGAAAGGTCAATCTGTAAGATATCAAAATAAAGCTCGAAGGACTGGATTTTCCTCTCTACAGACTAATAAAATTTAAAAAGGGCTAGGGAAAGCCAGAGCTTCAATTATTTTTAGTCTTCCACTCTGTTTCCTCTCCAAAATCCTCCTTGCAAAAAAAACCAACCACAACAAACCACTATTAGCGTCTGTGCAGTTAATAGTTCAGTTGCATGCTAGTGTAAGTAACAGAGGCCATACCGCTGTCAGAGTTCATAGCCAAAGTTATTCTAGTACTTAAGTAAAAGGAAACTGCTTTGAGCATTAAGCCAAACAGCAAACTATAAACTCAAAGCTACTCAAGACAGTTCCACGCATGCAACGAGCCAACCTGCCATATTAGTTTTCCTTTCAAGTGCTTGTGTACTATCAAGTCTGTTCCTCCAAGTGAAGTGGAGAAAGGTTCCAGAGCGGCTGATTAGCACACACAAGCTCTGTAATAAAACTGGCTTTTAAGAAGCAGATTGCTTTTAACCCATGTTGTTTTCTTAAAGCCCTGGTTTTGATTTAGACACAATACAGGTATTGAACAGAAATATGAGAGAACTTATAGTTTTTGAAATACCCTTGGAGATTTTACTTCTACCTTTAAAGCATGACAAGCATCAGAAGTTACTCACGCTCCTTAGACTACACGTTTTTCCTTTTTATCCATGGTTGACTAGGCAATAAAGCAATACACAAAGGTGTTTTCGGAAGGATCTGATAGAAGCTGTGCTCCCATGATCTTACCTCTTTCCCTCTTGGAAATTGGGAACATGGACATTTGTTGACTGTTCCCATCCAACTGGGATTGCTGTAAGGACTCCTGAGCTCATTTACAGCCCCAGAACATCACTTTGACTCATTAAAGTATTAATTCAGGCTTTCTGCCCTCTGGCAGCTGTCCAGGAGAGTAGGCAGGCTGCAACAGGCTATCCTGGCCCCTTCGTTTCTGGCCTCAGTCCCATCTGTGCCGTCAGAGGACTTCTAATAAAACAGGGCCTAACAAGCAGACAGCAAGGCAGCATTCTCCCACCTGAATTAGCCCCTCCAGCAAGCAACTGAAAAGGTGACGCTCAAGTCTGACAACACTGGTGTTTAAGACAAAACAGTGCCCAAATTGTTTAAGAGCTGCCACAAGGGCAGGCGATGGCTGAGGAACACACGGAGCAAAGAAAACACTAAGCATGCGCTGAAGGACAAGAGTCTGGACACTCCTGTACCTGGGAAACAGCCAGAAGGCTGTAAGAGGAAGAAGTGGAGATGGGAAAGCTGGAACAGCAAAGATGTAGGAAACCGGATTTTCCCCTCATACTCTGAAACTAAAAGAGCTCTATAGTGCAGTGTTCAAGGAGAGGACAGTAGCAGGACTAGAAATGTTCACCTTGGATTACAGTTTTTGAAACCTATCAATTATTACAGTGCTAAAGCAGAGGTACACATGAGGGAAGGAGAGAAACACTATTGGGATAAACAAGCAAGATGCTAGGAAACATTCCTGCTACATCAGCAGACATCTTTATCTGAACACTTGCTAAATCTACAGGATCAAAGAACTCTCATCCAATAATACAAGGAAAGTGACAGGAAAGCTATCCAAAACACTGACATTGGCAGTGTACGTAAAAAAACATAAAAACTGAAGAAGTTAGTGTTTGTTACACTCAAACACCAGAAATCCAGATAGCTAAATACTTGTTCAGATGTTACAGGACCCATAGCTGGACTATCTGCAAAGCATTAGATCATGAAATTAAAAAAAGCATGGCAAAGTTATCCAACTGGTTTTATGCATGCCAGCCTGTTGAATCAACTTGCTGGTTCTGCTCAAAGATTTGGGCACTATGCCAACTCTTCTGCCACAATTTGATTACAAAATTAGTACTACACAGCAATAATGTCAGGTAAATACCTTAAGATTGTCCAGCTTTAGCACCTTTGTCAAACAAAGTCTGAAGAGCGGATTTTCTAACAGAGTTCCACTGAGATCAATTCATGCTCGATGCCATTACTTATCTTCAAAGTACTAAGAGAAATGCAAACCTTTTGTCGTGCAACTAAGGTAGAGAAGATTAATGAGCAAGAAGGGGACAAAACCAAATACAAGCAAGCTTTGTCAGAGCAACTAATTTTACTTCAACTGGCAGCACGTGTGTGAGCAACGGTAAACAGGATGCAACACAAACCTGAATCTCTTCTTCTGCCCCCAGTTCCACTCTTCAAACCGGGCACAATGCAGCCAGTTCCTCCAGCCCATCCCTCACCACGTGCCACATGAAAAACCAGAAGCAGATTACAGCCACTGCTCACTTCCTAAAGTTCACTGTCTTAGGAGAAGTTGGGCCTGGGTATACAAGACTAGCTCACCACAGCTAGTCCAGAAGTTGCAATAAAATTTTCACTTCTTCTGCTGATTTTTTTACTTCAGTTCTAAGTCAAATTCAGTTAATTTTTGTGCATATAAAAAACCCAACACACAAACACACACTTGCTACTACACCAGAGCTGTAACTGCTCAGAAAAAAATAGCTTTAATGATAAAAGTGCATGGCTGGAGGCTCTTAAAGGGCCTGAAGCCTTGTCTAGAGAGATTTAAAACAACAAAAATACAAAGTTTAAGGTTTATGACAGATGATGATAGAGGGCACCACAATTTTCTGGAACAGCAGTCCATACCCCAAGATTATCTTATGTTACCTGACTCCCTTAAGTAGCACTACCTGCTTGGCACAGGCTGCAGTCTTGAGGAAGAGCAATATGCGTGAACATGCGCAGGTCTCCTGATGGCAGCTTCAGAGAGGCACTGCCTGAGGATGGTCTGGCCTTGCAACATCCTAACATAGGTGTGGAAAAAGATAGAAGCAGGAACAAGGACAGCTTGGCTATTGGCCTCCTGGCAGATCAAAGGAAGCGAGTGCCTTCACTCAGCTGTTCCCTACACAGCATTCCTAGTTATTTTCTTAACTAAGATTGTTTTTAAAAAATACAGTAAAGTCTTCAGCATTCCAAGTACCTCCAAGCTGCACAGGAATACAAAAATGCCCTTTGCTAAACACAGTCCTGTTTGCTACTATATAAGATGACCTTAGGAGGACATTAAAATGACATCTGCCCTTGCCATCACATCCTGCAATGGGTAGGCAGTTTCTTCATCAGCCGTGGTACAGTCAGCACCCATATTTCAGACAAACTGCAAATTTGAAAGATTACATGCGTTCAATGGTAATTTAGTGTCTTCACGTTTTCACAGCTACACAAGAGGCAACAGTCTCAGGTAGCATGTCTGAAGGCGACAGAGGTGAGACACATTTGCTTTTTTCAGTGACTGAACAGTTCATCCAAGGACTATTTTGTAAGAGATCTCCTGATGTCGGACTCTAATGTTAAGCTTCAAATCACTTCACACAACTATTTTAATAATCTTGAAGTTCCAATACTGATGAGAATCTATGGAGAACTCAAACAAATAGTTACTCATTGAATCAGTGTTAAAATTATATAATCTTAACATCACGTAGCAACTAGTTTCAACAATTTCATACTTTAGATATAAAACAAAAGCCACAAAAAGCCTTCTCCCAGTTGAAGTCAATAAATGCTTTACCTGACAAGAATTAGAAACACCTAAAATAACAAAGTCTATCACAGCAGGTTTTTTGGACTGTATGGAAGACCCCTGTAACTCACAGGGACTCGTGACGCCCTCAGGTCACTAGTGGCGTCCCTCAGGGGTCCGTGTTGGGCCCGGCCCTCTTCAACATCTTTGTCGGTGACGTGGACAGTGGCATGGAGTGCACCCTCAGCAAGTTCGCCAATGACACCAAGCTGTGTGGTGCCGTCGACACGCTGGAAGGGAGGGATGCCATCCAGAGGGACCTCGACAGGCTGGAGAGGTGGGCCCGTACCAATCTCATGAAGTTCAACCAGGCCAAATGCAAGGTCCTACATCTGGGTCATGGCAATCCCAGGCACAAATACAGACTGGGCGGAGAATGGATCGAGAGCAGCCCTGAGGAGAAGGACTTGGGAGTACTGGTGGACAAGAAGCTCAATATGAGCCGGCAATGTGCTCTTGCGGCCCAGAAGGCCAACCGCGTCCTGGGCTGCATCAAGAGGAGCGTGGCCAGCAGGTCAAGGGAGGTGATTCTCCCCCTCTACTCTGCCCTCGTGAGACCTCACTTGGAGTATTGTGTCCAGTTCTGGAGTCCCCAACATAAGAAGGACATGGACCAGTTGGAGAGGGTCCAGAGGAGGGCCACGAAGATGATAAGAGGGCTGGAGCACCTTTCCTATGAGGACAGGCTGAAAGAGTTGGGGCTGTTCAGCCTGGAGAAGAGGAGGCTCCGGGGTGACCTGATAGCGGTCTTCCAGTACCTCAAGGGGGCCTACAAGAAAGATGGGGAGAGGCTGTTCAGGAGGGCCTGTTGTGATAGGACAAGGGGTAATGGTTTTAAAATAGAGGGAGGTAGGTTCAGGTTGGATATTAGGAAAAAATTTTTTACCATGAGAGTGGTAGAACACTGGAACAGGTTGCCCAGAGAGGTGGTGGATGCTCCATCCCTGGAGACGTTCAAGGCCAGGTTGGACGAAGCCCTGAGCAACCTGATCTAGTTGGAGATATCCCTGTTCCTTGCAGGGGGGTTGGACTAGATGACCTTTGAAGGTCCCTTCCAGTCCTAACCATTCTATGATTCTATGATTCTATGATTTATCCCAGTCTCCCAAGGCTCCAGCTACTGTATGCTTCCCAAAGCTTATTCCACTGTCTGACAATATGATTATGTTCACCTTTGAAAACAATTCTATACAAATGCACAATTTCAAAAGGCAGCACCAGAAAGACTTTCAGAGCTCTAATTCCAGTTACAGTAACACACAGTTAAGGTAATAATATTCATAACTCTAAGAGCAAAATATTCATTCTTATTTCATACAGGCTACTGTTCTGACTACGTGAACTGAAATCCTATCATGTGGGAATTAGGGATTTAGCCACAATGACTTTTGACATTGAAATTAGTTAGGGCAGAACACCATCTTTTGGAAGACACTTGCAGAGCTGAGCAACAGAGGACCCCTATCTACCTTTAAATAATACATAGCAGTAATGATTCTGAGGTTGGACAGTGGTCCTCATTGCTACAAATACATCTGTACTTTCCTGCTCCGAGCTTCCTTCAGGCCCTAGTTAACCTTTGCTCACAAAGTATCATGTGTTCCAAAAATGCTTAATGGAAAAGAACATTATAACCAGCCATTTGTACATGTGAACCCAAGCTCAGGACTATTGAAACTCCATTTATGAAGCAGTAGATGTAGTCGCAAAACCACAACGGCAATTTTTCCAGCAGAATGTATTTCTGTTCAATGCCTTAACGGAATACAAAGAAAAGATTATTTTTTTCCGTGTATTTTAGTCCATGTTATTTAGCCTATTTAGTCCTTAAAATATGCAGTTTACTTTAGTCTATACTAGCACCAGGCTTCTGTTGAGCACACATACGTAAATGAGCTTCTTTCCATTTAATGCTGGAATACTGATGACAGCAATAATGACAGTATGTATATTAATAGTCAAAAATCCCAATAAGGAATCTGGCTGGTTTTTGGTAGATGCTGCTATGATTGAAAAGTAGAGGCATTCCAGGACTTTATGACCACTGACTGAGCACTACACAGCAGTTAAGTTATCCTGCCTGTCCAGTGATCTAAGTTCCCAGTGCAGATATTAGGAAAAAATTTTTTACCATGAGAGTTGTAGAACACTGGAACAGGTTGCCCAGAGAGGTGGTGGATGCTCCATCCCTGGAGACGTTCAAGGCCAGGCTGGATGAGGCCCTGAGCAACCTGATCTAGTTGGAGATATCCCTGTTCCTTGCAGGGGGGTTGGACTAGATGACCTTTGAAGGTCCCTTCCAGTCCTAACCATTCTATGATTCTATGAGATGTACTAGAGGCTTGGTCCTGTGTGGCTACCTCTCACTCTAAGATGCATTTTGAATAATATTTAGTTTGAGAATTTCCTGCAGGTGATAACCACAAAAAGTTATATTGAAGACCTATATTGCTCTTGGGATATTAGTAATTCTACTACACCTCTGTACAGCAGCTACAGCAACAACTTTTTACTTCCTTAAGCACAGCACTCTCCTCTCCCAGTATACTGACAACCAGGAATGACTCATTCTTGGCAAACATACTTTCCAAGTTGTTTTTTTCCAAAATAATCCCTCTGATTTGCAGATTTCCTTATGGAAGATTCATGTGGCTCCTATGTGCTGGACAAACCATGAGTCAAAATAGACCTTGTGACAGATTATTTATTTGCAACCTCATGTACCTAAATTATTTCTATTTCTTAGCTTCACGTACTTCCATAATACAAAAGAAACCCACACCAAACAAACTAAACTGCTGGCTTTTCTCCCTCCAAAACAAGCACACTGGACTGGATTTCTCCACTGTCCTTACTCAACTTCTCCAAAATACTCTGTCCACCTACAATACAAATTCCAGTAAAACTACTAATGGCAGGTAATGAGCTACAGAGGAAAGAGCATCTTCTTCCAGATACTCTACACCCTTCCAGACTCCCACAAATAACCCATTCTATTCCCTTCCTCTATTACAGACTTGTTTCTTTCTTCCTTGCAGATTCAAAAGCCACAAAAGCATTAAAATTGACATATATTTGTTAGCAATTGGCACTGCTAGGTATGACTACATTACATAATGCATATAGAGGTCACAGGGCAGCCTTTACATAGAGATTGTTCTTTAAATACTCCAAATAAATACGAAGTCTGTTTAACTCCTCTGTAATGCATTATAAACTAGTGATTTATAATGGCATTTCAGGTAAGCTCAGAAGCAACTCTGCATTCAAAACCAGCAAAGTTTTAACACTGCTGATCCTAGTCGTAACAACTTAAAACAAATGTTCTATTCCCATATACAGTTGGTGCAAATTGACATTTCCCTGACATCCACAAGTAGCTCAGGAAGCAAGAGTAGCTCTGCTGCTGCACTGCTCATCATCTGACTGCTTTTGTCTAGTTCTAGAGAGAACTGGGAAAAAAATAACCTTATGGACACTGCATAATTGTTGCCCCGCAAAGACACAAGTACCCACTCAACTGAAAAGCTGTACGCAACACCTGATCTGCTTTCGTCCTGATGGTTTCCTGTAGTTTTACTTATTTTTTTTTAAAGCCAAGAATATAAAGGTGCTATGTAAGAAAGCCCCAGGCAAACTTTTCTAGTCAAATAAACACCATTCCCAAAGGTGAACACTAACTTTCAAAGACCTTTGTTTCCAGAGTTTTAAAAACACACCACTTAGTTCCCTATCAGTTTACCCCATGTGTACATCTGAAGTTTTTATTAAAGTTTATCTAATAAATATGATACCCACTTCAATTACTAAAAATAATTTTAATAAGAAAACTCCACAAAATCATCAAGATCATGTTTCTTTTTTAAAATTAAACCACCAGAGTAATTTCCCTGAAGATTTAGTTGTACAATAGATTTATTTTATTAATATTTACTAAACCTATTAACTCTGTCTACTGAACTGTAGAATTTGTCTGTCAAGCTCTGGATAGAACTATAAATCCCTTGAGAATTTGATATTATTAGACCTAATATAGATGGAGAAATTAAGTTTTAATAACTTGAAAAGAAAGTAGAAGTTTTCAAAGAAAACAGCTAGTTAATTTTTGAACCCATCCCCCCTTTCCTTATGTTATTTACAGATAAGTTGGGCAATATTAATTCTATAATGAAGGGATAAACATTACCATACTAACCTAGATCTTACAAAGCCCTTAACTATTAATTGGTTTTATTCATCCCCATTTTCCCAGACTCCTACAGACTACTAAACTCCACATCCAAAAGCACATGACCTTTTTCCCCACTGCCAACACAGAATTCTTGAAGCCAGACAACTTTGGTCACCATTAGCCACAAATGGTCCCCGGTTGTACCATAGAATTTGATACCTTGCCTTTCTACAAATAGCTATATCTCATTATTTCTGTGAATTCTAAGCTTTAGCTACAAGAACTTCAATTAATAACAGACACAAAATCCCTCCATTTTTCAGAACAGAGGAAAGCTTCTTGTGATATGTCAGTTTTGTTGGACACAAAAAAAAAAAAGAAAATTTAAGTCCAGCTTTCCACTAAGTACTCACCGTCATTTCTCAGACTTTTGGGGGCAATTTAGGTATTGTCAATCCATTATCAATATGATCCTGGGCTGAAAAACAGTTCAACCTTTAGTTGCCTCAAGAGTCTGTTTCTCTTTTCTGGAGTGTCACAGCAGATCAGAGTTGAATACCAAATACAGGCTGCACATATTAGCCTAGAGGGGAAGCAAGTGCTTTAATCGAGAAGGTCTGTATGAGCACTAATTTCTACCCTATAGTATCTGTTACATGAGCCAGAGGCCCCAAAGTAAAATACTGCACAGCTGAACAGTTCTTGCCTCAGAGACAAGATTTGCTCAAAGGATTTCTCTAAGGGATGTCAATGCCCTATGACCATACTTCAGACAAGAGGGACATGCTGGCAAACTGAACTAACATCCAGGTTATCCTTCTAGGATGAAGAAGTTACTTATCTGAAGCATTAAAAATAAGTGAGAAAAAGTAAAACCACCTCATATTGAACGATTCTCTTTACCTGACGAGAAAGAAGCACTAAAGGATCTAAAGACACCTGCATTGAACGAACATATTAGCAAAATGGACTAGATAGCCAGGCTTCTACCTTTGCTTTTTGAAGACTTTGTGACATGAATTGCCATACTGGATCACTTAAAAATATTTTTCCATGAAGCCTTTAATCAAAGAAGTGTCAGTACTCCCTTCATACCAGATTAGCAACTAGTTCTACATAGAAGAGTATATTAAACACTGAAGTTAAAGCATAATCAGCTCTAATGGATTTTTTTTTTTTAAAGCTACAGCTTGCAAACTTCAATTTAAGGTGAAATAAACTGTCAAAGGTGATTGTTATGAAGCACCACATCACAAGAAAGGCAGTTTCCCTGATAAAGACTTGAAGTCCTCAGCACCCAGAAAATAATTCTGGTTTAATTATTTCAGAACTCTGCAGATACAACTAGGCAGACACCCAGCTGGCCACTCCATGCACTTGCTCCCTTCTCAGCTGTAGTAATATCACTTGAATATAAAACTCAGCCTCTAAGTGCACAGTGAACCCAAATACCAGTCTACTCACAAGGGAGTGTTTACTTAAACCCAGTTAGATACAGAACTGCAAATCCCATATTACAAAATAAAGTCTGAATCTCAGAGACATTGGCTGTAAATTGAGAGCATATCGGGATATGAAAAGTAAAGAATAAATTGGGCTTACAGTGCAAGCAAAACCAGGCATTTTGACAGAACTAGTTCCCAAAACAGGTTTTCAAGAAAGGCAAGAGACCTGCATTGAATTAATGCCCAGTGGAACGGGAATGCGTAGGGTGAGATAACTTCCCATACCAGCAGCACCCTGCATTCTCCATCTCGGCCAGCAGAAGCTATCAATGGTTAACAATTTCAGTGACCAAAAACGTTAGTCCTTTAAGAGGTTGTCATGTGGTTTTGGCACACACGTTACCACTTCAATAAAATACGCATCAGTATCTAGTGTTTGCACTGTTCCAGGAAGCAAGAGCAAGGTTTGAGCAATTTTTTTAAAAATTATTTAAATAATTCAGGGCTGTGTCTGAAGAATTCCCCTTCATTTCAACAGCATTATCCTGGAGTAAACAGCAGGAGGATGCGATCTAGTTTCTCTCAACTCCTTAAGTGAAGAGTTGCTGCTCTAACAAGTACAGAGTATTAGAACTGAGTTTACAATTGACAATCTTGTTCTCAACTATTAGGATGCAGTAATGAACTGTCCTGACAGACTGTGCAGCACAGGTTGCTTGTGGGTCACCGTACTTCCAGGATACACACCACCAGAAAGACAATAGACTATTACATATCACATTTTTTTTCCTTCAGATTTCCCAGTGGCTCAATGTCACAGCATGTACCCAACCATTCCGTAAGAACTAGCACAGCCACAGCTTACAGCAGTCCTACTTGCAAAGAACTCATTTCTCATCTAGTTTATGGACCCTATTGTGGTTGTACTCAGGTCAACAGCAAAACATTTACCCACAGAATTCTCTAAATAACTCTGCAAGCTGTTACAGTTCTTTATTTGATTAATTAGCAGCAAACTAAAAGAACAAAGTTATTTATGCAACATGTATTTACAAACAAATTGGAAGAGCCTTTTGTGGTTTTTTTTCAAAGAGAGTCTATTAAAAATTGAAAATAGATTTCTCCTAATGACTCAGCTTGTTCATGACAAACTAGTAATACATTCCTTGGCAAAGAATAATGCAGGTGGTCTACTCTGCCATAGAAAGACATCGTCACAACATGACTATACCACACTCTATTTGCTTTAAAGTTTGACCAGGTTTAAAATGTTAAGATTTAACCCTGCTCCCATAAGACTAACAAGGTCAAATAAACAGAATATCTTAGACGGCTTATCTGAGCTTTTGAAAGCATATACTTTTCTCCTATCAAGTCAAAGGCAAAGGCTAAGCTCTGCGATAGCTCCCGTATATGTGAGACTTATGGAGGGGGTGGGAACGGAAGGGAAGGAAGTGAAAAGGTTGGAAAACTACCAATTCAGAAAACAAATGGATTATGTTCTCCACAGCTAGTTTTGCCATGCAAATAATCTGTCACAAGATGTTTATAATGCTGCATTTAGAAAAACACTAGCAAAAAAGGTCACGATATAGAAGGAAAAAAAATTGAAGCACTTCCAGAATAAGCACATCTCTCAGCAAAACAAGAGGCTTTGCCACAGCTTGAGAAGCATGCTTCAGTGACTAAGCTGGATTTATTTCGTGACATGCATTACTTAAGCGATGCACGCCATGAAATACAGCCAGTCTACCAAGAAATATGTTCACAGAACTTGTTACCATTGCTCAACTCAGGAACTCACCATCTGCTTTTATCACGGTGAAGGAGAAGCGTGAACACTGTAGCGTAAGTGAGTAGTTAAGTTTTCAACTGATTCTGATTCTCTTCCCAAATTAGCCTATTTCTGGGTAGAAGGAAAAAGGACTACCCAAGAGGAGCACAAAACTCAAGTTTGCAAGCACTAAACAGATTATACCATCTCCAAGCTATGAGGCAATTTCTCTATCAGTCTTCCCATCACCACCACAGCCCTGGTGTCCATTAGGGTTGTCAAGAGCTTAACAAGCGCACTCCTACTTTGCCTGGCAAGCTTGAAAAAACAGAGTGTACGACAAGCATACGTACCCACCTCAACCCAGCACAATGGAATATTCAAGACAACATCTCAATCACTTCAGCTCAGATTAACACTCATGTTCCACAAAGCTCTCCAAAAAAGCACTGAGCTCTGACATTTCAGAACTGTGATTTTAGGCCTGCTTAGAACACTGGTTATGATAATTTTAGGATTTGGGAATTATTTGAAAATGCAAGATATCCAAATGAGTTTTGTCTTGAAACTATGAAGACGAGATGGCACTCGCTACCTAGCTTCAATCAGCTTATCGTCTCTAACAAATTACTTACTAAATATCACAGAAAAACTGACCCTCTAGCATCACTACCTCAGTTAAATAAATGGAGTTACATATGTGAACACACACCTAGATACATTTTTCAGAAAAAAACAAATCATATGTCATTGTGGCAAAAGCACATAAAACACCCTAGAAATTTCTAAAAGACTTCTCTGATCAGTTCTGCTCTATACAGAAGGTTGAAAGGCAGAAGAAACACATAAACAGGCAGGTCTTAGCTGCACACAGCTGGAGAACTGTTTAATTCTAGTTTCTGGCAGACTTATCAGCCCAGAAAAATTCAGTGGGACTTTTTCTAGATTCAATCAAATGTAAAACATCTTTTTCCTTAACTCTCATGTGAAGGAAATTTATTCCTTTATGTGACTGATGACCAGGCTTGGAGTAATCAAGTTTCAGCTACAAGAATGATTCTCCAGTTCCTAAGAAAAATAAATAACCTTCAAGAAAAAGGTTTAACAAATTAGTAAGTCAGTATTATGGGAACCATTAATAAGAACACAGATACGTATATCTCTATCTTCATTTTCTCAGGATGTGATCAAGATGTACCCCGATTCTTACCCTGAAGCAGTACTTCTACACTATCTTCATTAAGTTAACAGTACAGGTTAATAAATCCTATTGCTCTAGGCTGGTCTTGCTCCAAGAAAGGAAGACCCTTCAATACAAAAGACAAATCTGAATTGTTTCTACAGATGTGTAATATTAGCCATGTCGATCAAGAGGATCAGCATCCATAACTCATTTACCTACAGATCAGACACCTGTTTAGTGTCTTATTCCTCTAAAAAAACCCACACCATCATAATTTAACATAAGCAGAAACTACATTTCATAGGTAGCTTCTCATTTAACACAATCCTGCTTTCACTTCATTATGCATCCTTATGTTTCCATGGTCTCTCGAGCTTACTCGAAAGAAGTGTATCAGTATGCGGCAGAGAATCCCATCTTCAAAGCAAACTTGCTTCCTTCACCATCCAGCTGAAGCCATTATTATATTGTTAATTACACAACAGAAGACAGATCTGGATAGCACTCAGAGTTCATCTATTGAGAGATAAGCCTTCACATATGTGAACATCATTAGCAGTTTTAAGAGAAATAGTATTTGTTCCAAGTCATTTTCCTCTAACATATGAGAACTCTTACAAACGAGACAGCAAATTTTAGATGGAATTCAGGGAACACACACTCTTCCTTTCCATTTTTATGTAATATGATCTCCTCTGCCCTATAGTATGGACAAAGCATTAGAAGGATGAGCCCCCAGCTGCTCAAATACCTGCAGCCTAAACCTGCAAGATCTTTTCTGGGTCTTGTCAACTGTGATCACTATTAGAACTTAGAAAATGAAGTGAAAGTAACTTAGAGCATTTGTTTTTTTTAATAGCCCTCTCCAGTCCTGCCCAATTTCCAGCTATGGAAAGAAGAGTTACTCAGAAACCTGGTCGTCTGACTCCCAAAGATCCTTGCATTTCTTCAGGTCCAAGTGCCCCCATTTCATCCAAACCAACTAACACAGTGCCAGAAAACACTAACAGAAAAAACAGCACCACAGATAAGGGAAAACAGTCATTAATGAATGCTAAAAAGGGAAAGCAGGATGAAACGAAAATACCAGCCCAACTCATTCACCACTCACAGCTTAAACCTATTAGTACTACTTCCTGAAAAAACGGTAATCTAATACTTAAGTTACAGTGTGTACTTAAACCTAAACATCTAGGTGACACCTATATTCTTTCATTTGTAATTCTACACAGCAGGTTCAAATCAAAGCAGCTTTTCACATGAAGAGCTGTATATTTTGCACGTCCCATATAACTAACTTTCTATGCAGATTATCGAATACCTGGAGTTATGAAAGACTCTATTTGTTCCTCAAAAGCAAACAAGAAAACACTCAACCTCTTCTACCTAATATTTTTTGAAGATTTATCTGATTAGTAGACACTATTCCTTGTGTAACTACTTATTAGCTTGATGTCTGTTTCTAGATTAAGAAAAACAGAAATTTGAACAATAAAAAGAATTTTGCACAATGGAGAAACTTATTCTTTCCTTAGTTTTCATAATTAGCTTCCTTTGCAAATTCCCAGTACTACACAGAAGAGCTGATTACAATTCCAGGCTGATTGGTAATTGAAGTAACTTATTAGCAACAAGACACCAGAGGAGCATCCCAGGTGTCCTTCTGAAAGAGGGCTAATGGTTAGCTAAAACTGAGCTTGTCCACATTGATCAGTTATCCAGAATACTAACTTTGTCTGAAAGCATTTGGGCAGATGATAGCAGGAAAGAAAAATAAACAAACCAGTTTCCTCTCTTGTGCAACATACAAGATGTAATCTTGAAAGCATCTACAAGGTGATAGTACAGGACTTGTTCTCATCTTCCCAGCAGTTATCTGTACATCTTACTACCTTTTAGTAGGACATGACACCAATGCTTTGGAGCTCCCAGTAGTAGGTAACTTCAGTTTTAGTCTGAACGTCTGACAATGACTTTACTCCCATTCCTTGGGAATAATCAGGATGACGTGACAAAGCGCAGACGTCCTTTTTTGCAACAGCAGGAGCATCAGGATCCAAAAAGCAACACTTTCAAAGTTTCTCAGAGCTTCACAGGCACTGTCTCCTGTAGTTGTGCTCAAGAATTTGAAATAGAGATTTTTATAAAATAACTCAGATATTGTGTATACTAAAGAAATTCCTGTAGTGAATGCTACACAAATCTTTGTCATAAGTGTAGTACAAAAGACACTTTTGGAACCATAGTCTTTGCTTGAAGACAGACATGCCCATAGACAATTTATTTTTAATGGCTTACTCCTCATGTTTTCCTCCTTTCCACAGACAGTCTGAGTTTTCCCAACGGTTATTAGAAAATGCTTTGGGCAGCAGCCCAGCCAGACCTGCTTATTTCTAGCATATGGGTAAATCCAGTGATCAGATCTCTACTTCTTAAGAGATCAGAGCAGTTTAGATGCATCACTTCCAGATAATCCTAGATCTATAGATCTATCAGTATTTAAATACAATGAATAATAGTGTCTGTTAAAGTTCCGCTTAATAGATCTAAAAAAAAAAATCCCAACTCTCTTCAGAAGTGCAGGAAAGAAATGCGCCCAGAAGAAAGAAAGTCATGAAAGTCATTGGATAAATCCAATAGTACTCTCATGCTTAAGAGACTTTCCTTGTAGGTTACAGAACCTTCATGGTAATGCTACCCTACAGAATAGCAAAAAAGATGACAATGAAATAACCAAGTTTTCCAGGTTCTCATTCTTCACCACTAGAACACAAAACATAACTACACGTAAAGCTTCCCTACAGCAACTAAGACCCAGTTTGTGAAGTTAAGACACTGGCTGCAGACAAGTAACACTGAAGTTTCATTTGTTTTTTAAGAATAGTACACAATACTGCGGTAGCACAAACAGGTTTATCCATGCTTATGTTCAATAGTTGATCTGAACAGTGAAGCGTGCAAAAGAGACAGCTGAGCCAGCAGAGAAACGAGGGAGGCCAACTTCTGCTTTTACGTTTACACTTTTAGTCAGATTATCATCAACAGATACTGGCATCGAGGGTTCTTATACCGGAGTATTGGTCTGTTGTTACTTACACATCTACGTATAACACAGGACAACGGCTGTCACAGTGAAAGCACGAGTTCTGCAGGGCATATTCACTGTGTAGCTCCATCTGTACCAGAACTACTTTAAATACTATCCACAGGTTCAGAATTGAGTCCCTCTAATTTTGCCCTTCCACTACTGTTAAATACAATCCTGTGTGATAAACAATTGATACAGTTCTCAGCTCTCCTTTCTACAGCACTGAAGGGGAGGAAACACACCCAACACTCCTCAGCTGTAACATCCACTACTCTCATCTCAGGCTTTCCAGGGCCTCTCTGGTCTTCCCTTCTTCAGCTTTCCCTCTCACTGCTCTCATAACTCAACTTCTATGAGATGCCAATGAAAGAAATTTGTCCAGGTTGAGCTGCACAATAAGACTTTATGGTGTCTCCTATTTAATTAAACAGAAACGGAATCCAAGAAACACACTCAAAGTAAATCTTGTTCTCAAAATATTTTCACTTTAAAAAGCTTTATTAGGAAAAGGAAAAAAAAGTGAGCATACTTATGCATGTAGTTTAGTCTATAAGGGATAAACATTCGCAGATTATTATGCTAAGTTTCTAGAATTCAGCTGAATCAAGCTAGGGATTAGTCTTTTCTATTCCCAGTAGTTTTCTGAAGAGAACAGAAATGATTGATTTTCTCCTCAAGTGCATGATTTAGAAAAAAAATTAGCTCTCAAAAACAAGCCAAGACAGTTGTTCGATCACATCTCACCTGCTGCTGCATGCCAAGGAGCAGAAGTGGGGGGAAAAAGTCAACAGGGATTGCACAAAGGGGAAAGTGTATCAATATTTAAAGGCTCTAAGCTCAACTTGGATCTCGTAAAAATTCATTTTTAGCATTAATGGACTTCAGAGGTAGAATATATTAAATATAATGCTACAGAATCTCAGTGTGAGAAACTTCTATTGATAGATTTTAGGCTAAGTTGAACAGCAGTCACAATTTCTGTTACAAGTGAAACACACAAAATCAGTATTACTATGGACACTGGACACAAAAATTGGCAATAAGTAGCTAAAGACATTTACCTTACAATTAAAAGAACAGTAGCAATGATTAACAAAACCCATAAGAGTTATATTTAGACATGCAAAATTCAGTTCTACATTAAAAATGGTGATAAGAGTACTTGAAAAAAACAGAATTACTTTGCTTTGAAAACAAGACTGATGTAATAGAAAGTGTTTTTGATATACTAGTTAAGAAGCATCACAAGTTTGGAAAAACACATGTTATCTGAGCTAAAGCATCAGTCACCTTCAATATTAGACTAAGTCTTCATGATGTACCATGTAGTCACCCATTTTCTTCACTTAAAAGACCAGCAACTACATATCAATGAGTTTTTTTTCTTGTCTGACATGCCATGGTTCTCCATTTCTCTGTTTGTTTTTTCTAACATTCTGAAAGCTTCCATTATTTCTTATGTTTACTGAAAAACTTCTAATACTGTTGTCTTGGTTTACATTTGCATTCTATAACTAAAGTCTCCCACACATGAAATTATTGGAACATCTACTAAATGAATGGGCAGCAGAGGAAAATCAGAACATGTAACAATCACATTGAAAAAGCTTTCTGGAAAATGAGTGTCAAACTAGAACTTGAATAAACTAAGAATAGATAGTATTTTACCCACTGCTTTTGCTAAAACCTATCCACTTATTAGTGGCTTGTTAAGGATTGTGCGTTACTCAACATGAATCAATGGTGGTTATGTTTTACAGGCCATTTCAAGGATAAAATCTGCACTTAACACTGAAATGCTCCAAGAATACTGATACACGGTATGTCTGAAGTAAATTCGCAACTTTGCACAGGGGATGTTGTTTAACAACCATCACTTTTCAAACCCAAATCACTCCAACAGCAGCCATGACCCCTTCCTTAGAACTTATGCCAGAGACATGCACAGCTGAGACGAAGTTTGTCATCTCCAACTCTGACTTATCTAAAGTTACAGGACCACAAAAAGAGGTGTTCTCGGCTTTTTATAATAATAAAATTTAGGTGATGTTATTTCAAAGAAGTAGAGCTACACAAATGAAAACCATGAAAAATAAAGACACCAATCTTTCACCGTTCTTAGAACTGTTACAGTATTAGCTCACATTTTTGACTTGTGAAAAGGAAACCAGAAGAAATCAGCTAAAATTAAAAGGTGTAGAAGATATATTGCTTCATTTCTTCCTACTCCCCATTCTCCCACCACTACCTTATCACATGCATCAAGCATCACATAACATTAATTCACCAAGGTAAGCACTGAGCATTAGGATTCACTCTTGCAGATAGCTGGAGATATTTTGCACAACTTAAGCGTACTGTGATACTACTGATCAATACAGTTGAGGCCAAAAATCAGGGTGTAAGGCATTCAACTTAAAAAAAATGAGCAGCTGCTGTGCTCTCTGTATTCCACAGAACTCCTCATTCAGCTACATAACTGGAGGTAGCAGGTGGGAAAAAGTGATAAGAGCTTCCTTTTTTTCTAGGGATTTTAAAGCATGCATGATAAACTAAAGTATGCCTGATAGAAAAAAATTTGCAATCTACTTTGTATGTCAGGAAAAAAAAAAAGGAGGAGAAGGAAGGGTTTCATTCTATGTCCACCCATGTTTGATTAGGGCTTCTCACTCCAGTTTGAGTGAGCCCTGTGGCAACACATACACAAAATGGCTAATATTACTGATGGTGTTATCCTTGACCTCTCATGCTTCGAGTGTGACTAACTGTTCTTATTGGAGGAATAGACCCATCAATAGTCAGCATTCTGTAGCGTCAAAAAGTCTCCCATCCCCACACACTCTATAAAGGCAAAGATAGAGTCTTCAAGGATCTTAAGATCTGCTCCACACACTCATCTATACCACCAAAGTGCTTTCTGGCATTAAGACAGTAGAAGACTCCAGGAATATTTTCATATGTTTTACCTGTGACCAATGACCCCCACATACACCATCATGGGGCCTATCTGTCAATATACCTTTGATTGGTGTTTATAGTGGAGACTGTTCATTAGATTAACCTGCCAACACTTCGACATAGTAAGAGGACAGATTGTCAATGAATTTTTAACAGTATTTTTATAATTTCTCCTTATCTTAATCCATACCCTTAATCCATATCATGAGTAATACAACCTCATATCTTCCTAGACTGTTCAATCCATTCAGCTTCTCATCTTATTATCTTGTCTTTTTTTTTTTAAATCTATACCCACTTTCTCATTTGTAGTACTGCTGTTTAAGTCTAGATTCTCTAGAAGTTAAAAGTTAACTCTCCAGAGTTAAGACCCAGAGATTAATGTCTATATTTTGGGTATCACTGCAAAAGTACATACTTCTGCGTTCAGTTTTCCAGACTTCCAGTTTCTACTCCCCAAGTAGTTAACAGAATAGCTCAAAACAGGAGCACCACATTTACTTAAGAGAAAGCTTAAAAATTATGAAAATAATTGCTTGCCCTAATATTCCTCACTTGATTCTAGTCTCCATTTCCTAAACAGCAGAGATAGCTGTTCATTCCTGTCATCCCCCTACTCCCTCAGAAGACTTCAATCTGAAACTGGACAATGGATTCAAGATTCAGCAAGTGGGGAGGTAGATCCGAACCTTTTCCCTTTCATGGGGAAAGAAGTATTTAGCCTCATGAACTTAATTTATTTCCACAGGGGTCCTGTCTACCACTCCAAGTGAAGTTTTGGCACTCTAGAACATTTGCAAAGCTGGCACGTGGGCAAGTGAGAAGAGGTGCTTTGGTCAATGACATTTTCTCCCAGTTCAGTTCCCACATTACATTACCTTTCCTTCACATCTCTTGGCTAAAGTTTGGAAAAAGTTGAATACATAAAAACCTCAAAGTGCATATGCTAAGTACAGAAAGGAATTAAATACCTTCAGGTATTTTAAAATAGGAGATTCCCTCTATTCTTTCTTGGACTACAGTATTTCACCATCCTCAGAGTGAAGAATTTCTTCCTTACATCTAACCTAAATCTCCCCTCTTTCAGTTTAAAGTCATTGCCCCTTGTCCTATCACCACATGCCCTTGTGAAGTCCCTCTCCAATGCCACAATGTCATATGAAGAATTTGAGCCTGAGCTGAAAACGCTGTCAAGTGTAACAGCTGCTGTTATATCACATAGACAACTGGAAGATAATGCTTGTGAGGTGATTACTTTACCACACTAGTACTCCACTCCTCCACCAGACTTCCAGGTATCCAGTAACATCTTTGATACTCAAAGATACAGGCTTTGCATCTCCCATTCAGTCAAGCATGATGAAATGCCTACTGTAAGCCAGATGCTGTCTATTCTAGATCTTTTCATCTGTTCTATAAATACTTGTAATAATAATCAGATACTCAAGTGATATCAAATGCTGATATTGCTGCTGAAACAGGTAAACTGGTAAAAAGATATTTTGGGAAGATTCAGGTACAAGTGCATGACTTTTCTAGTTTATTTATGCACATACCTGAGAAGCACAGCAACCACTTGCAGGCAATTTTTAATTGACTTTTTAGGTCTCAGAAGCTAATACATAGACAAGCTCACAATGCAGTTTGCTCAGACATAGGTTTGATTACAGCTGTTCCATGCAATGCTGAAGATAGCTTATTATGTTGAAAAGAGTCTTTTAGCTTGGTTTTTTTTTTTTCCTCTTTCTTCAAACATGTTACTCCTGTATCTATACCTTAAAGGCTAACTATATTCCTGATGACACACTAAGTTTCACCAGTTTGCAGCAGAATCAAACCCACAGATCTAATTAGTTTATTGTTCTGAAACTTTAGTTTGATCTGTACGGCTTGTGGCTGGAGACCTCAGGTGTATATTTTGCACAACTCAAGCCTGTTTTAGCATGGATTGTTTATCTTGCTATCTGCTAAAGGCAAGAGAAATAAAATGAGAAAACTCAACAATGTTCCCTTTTGTTAGCGACACCTCCTTCTGTCAAGAATTACACCAAAATTTGTTTACTTACATCTAGCGAATCCTCATTGACCAGGATAAGAGACATACTCTGTGAAATGAGTCTGCATGAGTACCCTGCAAGAGAAAAACCACAAAGAATTCAATTTTTGGAAAAATATTTAAGGTTTAGCTAAACCTTAGGAGAAACATCCGTAGCTCAGATTACAGTTTACTTTTTGAGCAGCTACTCCTATCAGGCAGGTTACTGGAAGCATTGGTGTATAGGAGACACTCTAACTCGACAGTGTTACTAGCAACAGAGGCTGCACTTTATCTGCATTTCCAAATACAACCACAGAATCATAGAATGGTTTGGGTTGGAAAGGACCTCAAAGACCATCCAGTTCCAAAACCCCTGCCATGGGCAAGGACATGCTCCACTACACCATGTTGCCCAAAGCCTCATCCAACCTGGCCTTGAACATCTCCAGGGACAGGGCAGCCACAAGTTCTCCGGGCAACCTGCTCCAGTGCCACACCACCCTCAATGTAAAAAATTTCTTCCTTATATCTAATCTAAATCTCCCCTCTTTCAGTTTAAATCCATTGCCCCTCGTCGTATCACTACACGCCCTTGCAAAAAGTCCCTCTCCAGCTTTCCTGTAGGCCCCCTTTAAGTACTGGAAGGCTGCTATAAGATCACCCCGGAGCCTTCTCTTCTCCAGGCTGAACAGCCCCAACTTTCTCAGCCTGTCTTCATAGCAGAGGTGCTCCAGCCCTCAGATCATCTTCGTGGCCCTCCTCTGGACCCGCTCCAGCAGCTCCATGTCCTTCTTGTGCTGGGGACTCCAGAACTAAATGAAATATTCCAGGTGGGGTCTCACGAGAGCAGAGTAGAGGGGCAGAATCACCTCCCTCGACCTGTTGGCCACACTTCTTTTGATGCGGCCCAGGACACGGTTGGCTTTCTGGGCTGCCAGCGCACATTGCCGGCTCATGTTGAACTTCTCATCCACCAGCACTCACAAGTCCTTTTCCTCAGGCCTGCTCTCAATCCATTCTCCGCCCAGCCTGTACTTGTGCTTGGGATTGCCCCAACCCACGTGCAGGACCTTGCACTTGGCCTTGTTGAACTTCATGAGGTTCTCACAGGCCCACCTCTCCAGCCTGTCAAGGTCCCTCTGGACGGCATCCCTTCCCTCCAGCATGTCCACCACACCACACAACTTGGTGTCATCTGCAAACTTCTGAGGATGCACTCAATCCCACAATCCATGTCGCTGACAAAGATGTTAAATAGCACTGGCCCCAGTACTGACCCCTGAGGAACACCATTTGTCACTGGCCTCCACTTGGACATTGAACCGTTGACCACAACTCTTTGAGTGCGACCATCCAGCCAATTCCTTATCCACCAAGCGGTCCATCCATCAAAACCTTGTCTCTCCAGTTTAGAGACAAGGATGTTGTGTGGGACAGTATCAAATGCTTTGGATAAGTCCAGGTAGACAATGTCAGTTCCTCTTCCCTTATCCATCAATGATGAGTTCACCAAATTAGTCAGGCAGGATTTGCCCTTAGGGAAGCCATGTTGGCTGTCACCAATCACCTCCTTATTTTCCATGTGCCTTCGCATAGTCGCCAGGAGGATCCGCTCCATCATCTTGCTGGGCACAGAGGTGAGACTGACTGGCCTGTAGCTCCCTGGCTCTACTTTTTTTCCCTTTTTAAACATGGGGGCTGTGTTTCCTCTTTTCCAGTCAGTGGGAACTTCAGACTGCCATGACTTCTGAAATATGATGGATAGCAGCTTAGCAACTTCATCCGCCAGTTCCCTCAGGACCCACAGATGCCCCTCATCAGGTCTCAAGGACTTGTGCACCTTCAGGTTCCTTAGATGGTCTCGGACCTGATTTTCTCCTACAGTGGGTGGTTCATCCTCCCAGTCCCTGCCTTTGCCTTCTGTGACTTGGGCTGTGCGGCTGGAGCTCTTGCCAGTGAAGACTGAGGCAAAGAATGTACGTCCACTTAAGATGTTTTAACCAAATAAAACACTGTATTAACTAGATGCAGTAAATAAAGGCTATATCCCTACAGCAAAAATAAATGTTTCTATACCTAAACTTTTTTTTATCTACATGAAGGCAGAATTGCCTTCAACACATTACAGGAACAGATTTGAACACAGCTGCAGCTACGCCACATGACTGGAAGCACACACATCAAATCAGTTGGTGCCACCAAGGTCCCTTAGCCCACACCTGGGTTATGCGAGCATTTATTACTCCTGACAGTTTAGCATGGAAGGTCCTGAGCTTCACCAAAAACTACAGATCAATGACACACCCAGAGCCCCTATAGGCATCTAGTAACTCTACTAGATTATTTTTAGTATAGGACTGGGGCATGAAAGAACAAGAGCAAGTTGCCATAGTCCGAAGCAGCACTCAGAAGGTAGTTCTGTACATTTGCCAGGACAACAAAACTCAAAGCAAAATCTCTCAAGACAGAAGAAAGCCTCTTATTTTTGTAATAGTAAAAGCCAGTGACTGCAGTAGCACTAAACGTCACTGAAGTAGCAGTTCCTCTGCACACGATTGTCACTAACACGAGACAGTCATATCCAGGATATATACACTTGGTGTTTGTCGAATAAACTGTTTCATTCCAGCTCATATTGATGGCAAGAGACAAACGCGAACTCGCATCAGGCTGACCCTGCTGCATTATCTTAAAAGCTCACGCAAGTTCTCTTGGGATTGGCACAGTCATGTAGCTTCATAAAACAGCAGAGAAATCATTTATTTGAATCACGTGCCTTTTATTGCTGATCTAACACATATGAAAAGGAAATACAATAGAATTTTTTTATTTCTACTGTGCTTTTCTATGGAAATGAATCACAACAAGTTTAAGAAATTAATGTCATAAAATGAGGTCTGAAAGTCTTTTACTTTTCTTCAATGGAGACTGGAGGCTACTGTAGTATAAGAGTCCATACCCCAGTGATGAACCACTGCAAGGTTGGCACGTTCAAAAGCAGAACAGCATAGCCAATGTAAAAAGATTAAGTGTGTATCTCTACATCTAACAACAGCAAGAGAGCAACTGAGGCATGAATTTATTTTCTGCGGGATTCTTGGTTCCTTAGGAAAGCCATACTGGCTCATTAATTGCAATGCAAATCATTTCCTCAGGCTACAGAGTTTTTATAATTGGGCTAGTTTTGTAGGTGTAATCCAGGGCTAACATGCCTCCATGAACAACTTCTGTCAAGAGAGCAAATCCCTCGTCTTCCCTTGTGGAAGGCACACTTCTATCACATAGCCAAGCACTCTGAGGCAGCAGGTTTGATTACCTGCGGAAGTTTTGCTTTTCTTCCATTTTCACAGCTATATGGAATATGAGTATCAGGTACAACCTTGCAGATCCCTCAACCTTATTTGTGTTAATGAGCTAAGGTTAACTTTATGTGGTTAGTCTCACACTGAAGAAGCATTTTCCTATCTTTACTGAGAAAGAGAATATTACAAACCTAAGCAATTCCCTTCAGGTCAGGGTTATTCTTTCCCCAGGGAAACACAACAGCCTTATGCAGTAGGCTGTTACAAATTCAGTATAACTAATTCAAAAGGATTTTCTAGTAGCATTTGATTGGAACAGCAGCTGCAATAGCAAGCTGTAACTTCTAAACCACTGCTCACTCATTCATTTTGCCTCTTTCAAAATGAGTAAGATGCTATTTGGCAAGTGGGGCTGGGGAAAAAAAACACAAACCACCAACTGGAAAACACAGTTGCTCTGCTGTGCATCTTGGAAGTCATGGAGTCAGAAGAACTAACCCTGCAATTGAGGTCATTTTGCATCTTGCCATCATATTAAACAGGAAGACGACCAAGATTGAAATAGGTTGATATAAGTCAAGCCTAACAACAGTTTATAGGAGATCTATACATTACATACAATTTCAGGACTATGGAGATGTTAAAAATCTACCGCTAGTATAAAGCAAATAAAGTGGCAACTGTAAGATTACATCTGTAGTCATATTTTGAGGGTTTGTATTAGTTTTATAATAATTATTACTGGCAGTACCAACATGGCAAGCAAAAACACACTTTTTAAGATCAGGGCATATTTTTGTCAATGCTTCCGAGTAGAATAAGAGCAACTGCTTGTTCAAAGCCAGGTATAAAATGTCAATCCCCACCTGTAAGTTGATATCTAGCTCTTTAATTTAAAAGTCTGACAAAGTCCATGAAGTAGATGAATCAGGCACTTCAGGGACTTATTTCCCTTCAAGTGTCCTGGGAGAAAGATTGCTTGAACCAGAGTTCAAGATCATAGCCCACAGGCACATTCATACTGCAGGCACACAGAATCCTGCATCTGAGGCAAGAGTGATTATCCTCTGTGTTTAGAGAGGACACATACAACCTGCTCTAACTTCACACAGGGATGCAGGCAAGCATGCTGGCATTGCTTCCATTCTCTTAACTGAAAAAATCATGGCTCGCCATAACAGAAGTGTTCTTACCTCTAAATTGGAGAGATATGAGTTTGATGGATAAGGAACTGGCTGGATGGCCACGTTCAAAGAGTTACAGCCAGTGGCTAAAAGTACAAGTGGAACCCAGTACTGAGTAGTGTCCTTCAGGGGTCAGTCCTGAGGCCAATACCATCTAGTATCCTCACCAATGACAGGCAGTGGGATTGAGTGCACTCTCAGCAAGCTCGCAGACCACACCGAGCTGAATGATGCAGTTGATATGCTGGAGGGAAGGGATGCCATCCAGAGAGTCCTTGACAGGCTTGAGAAGTAGGCCCATGCAAACATCATGAAGTTCAACATGGCCAAATATGAGACTGCTGCAACCCAGGTGCAATATCTCAAATACCAATCAGTACAGGCTGGGGGATAAATAGATTGAGAGCAACCCTACTGAGTAGTAGGGGATACTACTGGATGGGAAATTGGACATGAGACCCCATCTGAAGTATTGCATCTAGCTCTGAAGCCCCCACCACAAGACAGACATGGACCTGTTAAATCAGGTTCAGAGTAGGACCACGAAACTGATCACGCTGCTGGAACATCTCTCCTATGATGAAAGGCTGAGAGAGTTGGGGTTGTTCAGCTGGGAGAACAGAAGGTTCTGAGGGCTTAAAAGAAATAATTTTTACCAAGGCCTGTAGTGACAGATCAAGGAGCAATGGCTTTAAAATGTAAGAGGGCAGGGTTTAGACTAAAAAAAGACAACATTTTTTCCTTGATGATGAGGGTGGTGAGACTGGAACAGGTTGCTCAGAGAAAAGTGGGATGCCCCATCACTGGAAGCATTCAAGGCCAGGCCAGATGGGGCTTTGAGCAACCTGATCTAGTGGAAGGTGTCCCTGCCCATGGTAGGGGGGTTTGAACTAGATGATCTTTAAGGTTCCTTCCAGTCCAAACCATTCTATGATTCTATATGTCCCATCATATCCCAAACTCCATTAAAGTCTAGAAAAAGCAGTCACTAAGAAAGAAAAAAGCTGTAAAACAGTTTGATATAATGCACAGTATAGCTGAAACATTACAGTCTAGTTGAGCTCTCCAGTTTTCATCAAAACAGTTACCTATACTCACTCCATACAAGAACTGCAATTAACCAAGAGCAGAAATGTCTTTTTTGCCTTAAACCCCCCCTGAATATAGTCTGACACTCACAGCAAAGACTTCAGTCCAAAACCCTCCCTTCTCCCAAGTGCAGGCTACCACATGCCTGTCTGCTACCAAGGAACCATTCTATAAAAAGCAGGCCTGGTTTTGTTTAAAACCCTACAGAGCAGATCTAGTATGTAACCTGCCACATATCAAATGAATTCAGAATAACCAGAACGATGGGTACCTATATTGAGAGCTGTTTCCTGTTTGTCCCCCGTCAGAATCCATATCTTAATTTCTGCCTTCATTAGTGTGGCTATTGTTTCTGGAACACCTGCTTGCAGGCGGTCTTCAATGGCTGTAGCTCCAAGAAGCAGTAAATCCTGGAAAAGAGAATTTGAGGGATTGATTTCTTAAGATAAATGTCTGTTTGGAACACACTCAAAAAGGAATTAAAGACAGCATGCTGCACTTCATTGCTAATACAGCATTTTGACAAGCAATATACGCTACAGTAAGTTTCTGGTGTGGCTGTTCTACTTCCTCTGCATACAACTCTCATTTCAAGAGGTACAGAATGGAACCGAGTGTTTCTGATCAGAAAGATGGCAATGTTTCAAGAGCAATTAATTGAAGTAATACAGTTCCAAAGCTACCCTATGGATGAACATATGTAGTAGAGCATTCTCTAATCACCATGGCAACACGAGCAGTCACAGTTTATGTATTTCTTAAGCTCAAAAAATCAAAAGTCACCTGGCATCACATCATTTAAACTAATTTCCCTTCCATAAAACGTACACACAGACTGGATACAATCACTCAAATCAAAAATTATTGCAACTATTTATGGATATAATTACTGCATGTATGTAATACAAGTGGCATGAACATTAATCAATCCAAACATCTCTAGCCTGTATGCATATGTCTGCCAGAAAAACATGTCTCATACAACAAATTTAATACTACATGAGTTAGCCACAGCGTTATGCAATTCTAAATCAATTGCTTGAAGAGATTTGGCCATGTTACAGAAAAAAGTAGTCAGGCAGACAAAAATACCTGAAAAATAAACCTTGTCAAAGGGCACAATATACTCAGCAGATTTTAACATTAAAAGCATTTTAATGATTCCTTAGACATGTAATGATGTTCGATTTAAAAGAAATTGATACGAACTGAGTTTAGTTATACTCTACCATTTCAGGAATTACACAGAAGTAACAGCTTCTATTCTTTGTAGGAACACTGGAAGTGTTCAAGGTCAGGCTACATGGAGCTTTGAGCAACCTCCTCTAGGGGAAGGTGTCCCTGCCCATGGCAGCAGGGCTGAAACTAGATGATCTTTACAGGTCTCTTCCAACCCAAACCATTCTATGAACAGGGCATTAGAGCAGCTCTTGTTTGTATGCATCTATGCATAAAGAACAGAAGGGGAAGTTGTTATACCTACAGTTGTGCAGGCTAGGCATTAGTTACAAGTCTTGACAAAGAAGTATTGTTATGAGACATTCGGCTGGTAAAGGTAGTAGAATCAACTCCTGTAAGTCATTTGCTCTAGTATCCTGTAGCCTCCTGACGAAACATTAGCCCTATCGATGCTAACACCACTCAAAGGTTACAAATACAATCCAGGTGTGCAACTGTAGATTGTCTTTTATTCCCAAAATAACTTGTTGAGCAGCTAAACACGACAGCATAAGGATCAGCATGGCTGAGCTACCTGAGCAGTGGAGTAACTATTGCTCCTGCTGAAGCCCTCTCAGCTGGTGTACAGGTAAGGAAGGAAGCCAGTTGAAGTTTGTCTCCACATGTGCACCTGTACTATGACGCAGTGACCTCACTCAGACTGACAAAGTAGCTCTCCCACTCTCAACTGAGCCCTTAGATGAAAAGTCAGCCTGTTAAAATACGTTATCTTTTATGTTACAGTCACAAGCTAGTTTATTATCTAGAAAGAAGTGCCCACAGACCAGAGAATTTAACCCGGGAAATACCAGCTCTAAGAAATAAAAATTATTTAGCTTTCAAGTGCAATTCCCTGCTCCTTGCTATGACCAGCAAGTAAACATTAACAGGAAAGGAATACAATGGATGTTTCCTGGCAATACAGCACTAAGTCCAAAACTCCAATTCTACAACCCACTTACAGGTTCCCTTTTTTCAACATATTAAAGTGTGAAAAGAGGCAGAAGGTAGATGGTCCGAAACGATCTAAGGTTTGAGAAGACATTTTAAAGAGAACCAACTCATGTTCATTTTCACCTCAGTGAAAACAGAGGAGTATGAGAGCACAGTGCAGGAAGCAGAAAGCTGAAAGGAACTACGCAAACCTATAGAATCAAAGATTAGATAGCCACGCTGCTACTGACTGACCAATACAAAAGACAACTTTAGGTGTTAGTTTGAAAAGCAAGACCCAATCTTCAGCTATTAAAGAGTTCTTGGAGTTTTTCCATGACCATATGAAAGCTAGCTCCCATCCTTGTCTCAATCTCCTTCCCTCTTCTGCCCTAACTTAAATTACCAGCAGTGCTCCAGAACTTCAGGTGTATTGTTCATATTAATTTAAAAAAATTTAAGTTCAAAGAGAGTTTTAAAGAAACCACTAAATAAAAAGAGAGTGAAATAACTGGAGTGAGGGGAAAGAGCACGAGCAAGTGTAGGTGAGAAGTGCGACCATCAGCATCTCAGAAAGCAGTACGACCAACAAGTATCAAAGAAACACTGGCCCCTGGTGTTGACATTTTAACATTTCACTCAGTGTGGGATTACGTTTCAAATCAGTTCTGATACCTACTTTCCCCTTCCAGAATTTTAAGTTCAGCAATTTGCATGGAGAGCAGTTTTTCACCTTTTTTCAGTCTATGTGACTACAGGCCTTGGTGAGCACTTTGTTTTGCCTACAGTGTCTATAACAGCCTTCAGAAAACCTGAACTGTGACTGCTGTATGAAGAGGAACAAATTCCTCTTCATATTCTAGTACATGGGAACTTGGTGCAACACAACTTGATATGTAAACTTTATCAACTTTACACAAGACAGCAAGATAAAAAGAATGTGAGAAGAGAGTTTAAAAGGTAGCAATGACCTTGAATACACAAATTTGTCTCAAATTTATGAACTTAGACTTGAGAAGCCTATAGACTGGACCGGTTGCCATCTAGGAATACCTTTTCAGTTTCTCATTAATGAGATTAACAATTTGTTTTACTATATAATGCCTAAATTCCACAGAAAAAGACACATGTAAGGGAATCCGTATCTGATCATCAAAAAAAGTATGCATCTTACCTTCTCAATGATCTCATAGCATTCTTCCAGCTTCTGAGTTCTGTCTTTCAGAACTGTACTGCTTTCATTGTAGACATTCAACCACTCTCTGTAAGAATTTTCCGACAGATCTGCATAAGCAATGCACAAAGTCCTCAGACCTACAAAACAGAAGAAAGCCATTACACACAGAAAAACTACAGAGTATCAGCAAATCATTAATGCCATAACGAATGCTAAATTCTAACCCTCTCACTGGAACAAATGGAGCTTTCCATGCAGTGTTAAACTCTGGATTCCAGAAAATCTCCCTGTACATTTTTAAAGCATTTGGGTTTCACAAACATAGAACAGAAGTCTGGCTCATTTAGGTCACTAATGCTAGTGCAAGTCAAGAGAGCACGTAACGGGCACAGACTTCTCCACGATTTTCAGTATTGCAATCTAGCCATACTGGAGCATCAAAAGTGTCATCTGTAATCTTTTTAGTTTAAGTACGAAAGCAAGCTTGGCTTTCAGGTATTTTTAAAAAGAACAATTTAAAGAACTGGTTACATAGTGTGACTGGAGATATTACTTAGCCAAACATACTACACATCAAAAAGTAGATAACAGGGCCCATGAAGTATGAAAACCATTTTCTTAGACCACTGACAAAAATTAACATACAGAATTAATGATTTTTTTTTTCTGGTGTGAGTCAAGCAGAAAGGAGTGTGTGCTATAAAATACAAAGTTTCATTACTGGGAATGTGGGAGTCTGCAAAAAAGTTTTCAAAAAAGCTAAATAACGTTTTCAGATTTAGAACAAAACTACTGGTTCATGGTTTTATTATAATGCAAATATCTTATGCTACTGCAGTAGAGGGAACAAAGTCAAGTAATTCCCTGTGAAGGGTGGTGTTCCATCAGTCACAAAGGCCGTAGAGACCATTTCAGATCATCTTTTATATCTTGATCTTCCAGGATTCCAGCACATTCAGGTTATCACTCACTTCATAAAGCCAGGGCCTTTGTCATCTGACTTTTACACCGGTAAAAACACCTCTAACTCCAATGTAACTGAGGTATTCTGGGCAATACAACTCATGCCCTTTCCCTTAATCATAGGCACACAGAATTCCATCTTCTCCTTCCAAATTCCACAGAAGCAGAGCACAAACTTCCTTAGGCTTAAAGTCATTCTACAGTTGTTAATTTGCCAATTACACACTACTTATCTTCAAAACCATCTTATTTGGCACTGCAAAGGTTAGATCATGCAGAACATGCTGCAAGTAATTGAATCCTCATGACATGCTGTTTCTCTTACCTTCTGTTGCGAAGTATTCAAGATGGCACAGCGTTTGCTCCATATACTGGGAATCTTTTGAAAGCCTCTCAAAAATTACATTATCCTATTAAAA
Organism: Tauraco erythrolophus; assembly: GCF_009769465.1. Lineage (NCBI taxonomy): Eukaryota > Metazoa > Chordata > Aves > Musophagiformes > Musophagidae > Tauraco > Tauraco erythrolophus. Next base: position 114,451,945 of record NC_141465.1, on the reverse strand, counting down.
CCAAATTCATTACAACAGAGTAAGTTTAACTACATATGAAGTTTCCATTTGTGTATTTACAAGCTGAAGTGAAGTAACCTGAGTGGACTTGCTAATACCAGAACCCACATCTACATTTACAAGAGTACACTGGGTTTTAGACACTCTGGTTTGAGTGAGTAACCTGATTGTGCCCAGTGGCAAAGATACTGCATCCACTTTAAATAATAGGGACAGAAGCGCACACTGCCCTCCTCCTCTCTTTCCATAAAGCGAAGTCTGTACTGGGCAGTACAGAACACTCCTTTCTGAAATACTAAGCAGATATATTGGTTTTCAGAGAATAAGTGTCTAGTCTTATTCAGTACACGTTGTGGCCCCCTTCTTGCAATCCTTTCTAGAAAAGATTCCTGTTGATGTTGAAAAATAGAAAGCAGGAACACTGAACAGGTTCTACCACAAAATCCTCTCAGAAATAACCTTCCTCCTGCAGCAACTTTCATCATCACTGAATCAATGGGCAATTGAAAAGGCCCAGATAACAACTGCAATCAGAATACATCACCATCACCTACATATCCACAGTATCAAGATTTTATTCTGCAACTACCAGAAGAAGTTGCTACACACATGTAAAATATGGAAACTCTACTTGTGCTCAGACATGTACTCTTAAGCTAAGTAAACAAGCCTACATCTATCATCGATTAAAGAAAGGCACACAAAACAAGTAATTTATGATGGAAGTGACAGGATGGGAGATGACTATCAGAATGTGGAAGAGTTCATGTAGAATAGGCAGTTAACTTACAGTTTAGATGAGTGGTGGATTCAGCAGAACATATAAGACAAAACACCAGATTACACTAATTACTACAACCCTTTTGCTTCGTTAGCTAGCTGAGACTGCTCATATGGAAGACAGCATGAAATTTTTGACTGCAAACTCTCCTGTTCTCCATCACTTCCAGTGCCACACTCCAAGAAACAGTGTGAGCTCAGGCATGGTATGAGCAACAAGCAGTTGCAGATCTGTGTGGTCCTACTAGGCCTACAACTTTGAAATATCACATGACAGTGAGCTTAATTCACTCCCACCACACCAGCATGAAGCTCGCACATCTTTATCAAATCAGGGGAGTTAAACTGAAGCAACAGAGCAGTGCACTCAGACCTGTATGTCAGAAAAAATTCAAGTAAACCAGATTCTAAAAGAAGCCAGAAATAGTTTTCCCTGTTGCAAAAAAAGCCACCTCCATAGTTTTCCATTGAAATTAGAATCACTTTCTTGGCTGAGGCCAATGCTAATTTTGCAGCCTTTGCACTTTGGTTAAGTTATTGCTCTTGTCAGTGAAGACAGAAGAACATGGTACAAGTCATGATAACAAATAACAGCATATGCAGGGATGCAAGAGAGCCAACCACTTCAGAATATATTTTTGTATTACAGATTCAAGTAATAGCATTTAGTGTAACTCCTGAATTGCTGCTGCACAGCTGGGTGAAATCCTGTCTTTTTTTTAAACTTTACTTAAGTGAAGGGTACTGCTCCCACTAGTTTCAGGATTTCAACTAGATATTAGAAGGCCTAGCAACCTTCTTGCCTGCAAAAAGAGTCAGAGGAAGAATGACAGATCTCTTAAATCACTTGGCCCTAAACACAAAGGCAACAGGTATTATGTATGAGACATGAAACGCCACCAGTCATAGCTGTTGAAACAGTAACTGGTAGTGTTAGTTCTCCATCAGGTAGCATACTTACAGCCCCTTTGCAGTAGAGACGTAGCTGTCCTGCTGGAGTTCGAACGATCACTGACATTCTCTTCCTGTTGCTATTGAAAGAAAAATACTTGTTTTCATTAGTCATAGTGATGAAATTAAGTTCTGTTCCACTCAGTGAATTTTCTCAGATTTGTTTAGTGCATCTGAGATCAGGTGAGATATAACAGTAGTAACTTAAGACCCTAAAATCCTTGACAGCAGAGGGAAATACTAAACTGCTTGTTCCTTCAGCCCTATGGCTCCCATTGGCAAGCACTCAACCAGAACACAGACTTGCATCCAAAAGTGAGGAAGAATTTGGATAAGAGCAAAATGGCACAGAAGCCCTCTTGGAATAAGGGGAGTCACGTTTATTCGCAGCTTTTCCTTATTCCTCAAGCAAAATTGTTTTGGGGACTCGGGCTAAGAATGGAACCATTAAGGCTGAATACATATTTATTTTAGGTATAACAGACATTGAAATAATAATCCACTGACAAGGGCAGTTATTTAACTTCCCAACTCAAAAGAACACAGAAGTGTCATAGAAAGGCTCTTGAAAACAGAAAAGAAAAATGCTACAGAAAAGCTCTTGGCCTCCCTTTAAAGGTTATTTATATTGATCTAATCAGACCTATACAGTTGGGATTATGTAGAACGAAGTTGGACCCTCAGAGCAGACCTGCATATCAAGACAGTCAAGTTTGGGATATATTTTAAAAATAAATGTAAACAATAGCATACTGTACACAGATGCTTAACAATGGAAGGTAGGCAAGGATTTTTTTTCTTATTTTCTGAAAGATCAATTTTGGCATTTCACTTATCAATCTCTCCTTCAATAGAGCCACTGGAAAAAAAAAAACACACAGCTTGGAAGAGCCAGAGGCAAGCACATCAACTCCCACCAAGAGAACCCTAAGAACACATGGTTTCATATTCAAAAGAAGTTATCTGTAATTATAATTCTTTTCCTTCGCAAAAAGAGAACTCAGCAGCATCCTCCTTCCTCATTCTCTTCTTGCCAATATGTACAAATGGATTAGAGTGTAGAGCAATCTTCCTCCTCCTCTGAAGCTGCTCTGGGAGTTCTAGCCCCTTTTCAGGGCTCAAGAGCCATGTGTAAGTAGGCAAACTGTTGGTATGTATGATCAGACAAAACAGTCTTTTCTGAGACTTCCTAAAGAAAGTCTGGAAGGACAGCAAATAGCTGTGCCCAGAATTTCTGCAACAAGCTAATGACACTAGGAAACATCCACGTGCTTTTCAAAACCTAATTACAGGAACTCTGTCACTGGTCAAGTAGGAAGTTGCTACACACAGAAGAGCTAAGACAGCTTTTTTATGCTGCATGCAGGCCACAGCTACTCCTGTCTACAGACACCAGGGTATCGGTCAACTTGTCAGAAGCCTTAAAAGATTCTTCTAGTACCTTCTCAGATATTCCCACAAGTAGCTTAAGTACCTACATTCTGAAAGAAAAGGGGAAGTAGTCTACAGTAATCTTCAAAGCAAGCCAGCACACAAGAAAAGCTGCCTACTCAAATCTTCCCTGACTTTAGTTTTACACATTCCTTTAGAGCAGAACCAGTTAGCTCAGAGTCCAGAGAACAAAACTTCAAGGCTTTAAGCCACAGTAAGAGCAGAAAAAACAGCAGGAAAGCCTGCTGACTAGCACCATCCAAATGGACAAAACTTTACCAATTGACAGAGAGAAAGCACCTTTTATCATCTCCAGTGGTTTAGGGACCCAATTCATCACACACAGCTTCTTCCTACCCAAGCAGTGCCCATCCTAACTAGCCTGACAACCCAGGAGTGCTTGCAAGGTTTAGTTTTTCATAGCTAAAGTGGTTCTTAAAAAGGGGCACCAAAAAGCACTCCAGTTGTAGATTCCACCTACTCAAAAACAAGTAATTTACAAAAGCACTATGAAGTGCAATCTCCATCTCAAAGCATGTTCTTGAAGCAGCCAAGTGACACATCAGGAAATCAGTAAGGCATAGAATGACACTTTCAAGGCAGCAACTTCACAGCAAGCCTGAAGTGGCAGTGGAAAGCTTCATGCTCTCATGCCAACAGCCATCAGTTTGTAAGCAGCTCTGTATTAGTCCTATATTCAAAACAAGGACATGGAGGGCAAGAAAACAATTAAGTTCATTCAGCTTTTCTACCGCAGCAGCTGAATCCTTTTATTCTCAATAATATGTTTACAAAAACAGCTTTCTCATTTACCCTGCAGTTAGTATACTAGAAGAAAACTTACCTGGAAAATTCCAGCACGTTAAGAATTTCAAAGGTTTTTTCCTTCCCCAGCTACAAAAAAAAAAAAGCATAATTAAGTATAATAAGTATATTCCTTACATGTGTTAACGTGCAAGTTGGTCAAACACCTTCGTTTATGCATCCCAGTGCAAATAAAATGTGGTAATAGCTCCCTCTCCTGGCAGAAGTGATGTAGAGCCCTACTTAATTAAAGCATTCTAATCTTACTTGAACGTCTAATACTGCGACGTCCTCCATTTACTAATTTCACACAATTTCAAGGAACTATTATCTTACTCCAGAAGAATAAGCATGCTTTGAAATGTGTATTTACTTCTTAACAGCTATCAAGTAAGAGACATTACAGACTGTGTGCATTATTCCAAGTTAAAATAAACATGCCATCCAATATTTGGTATCATAATAACCTTTGCCTGAACTGCCTTAGTATTTCTTTTACTTCAATTTGCAAGCAAATTAGATATTTTTTGTGGCAAACAACGGTTAGCTGAGGAGTAACTCCTGTTACCATCAACAACTATTTGTTGAGGTTGAGCATGAGCAATCTGAGGAAGAAAAAGGATTTAGAAACGCCTTGCCTTTGTCATTCCTGTTGTGTAACAGATGGTAAAAGCAGTCGGGGTTACTGGAGTTTCAGAACTCCAGTGCTTTTTGCAGCATGTGGTTAAAGAAACGGCTGTAGCAAAATCTAACTGCAGTACAGATTTACGTCCTACAAGGCACATACCCATTCGGCAATACTCCCAAGACCAAAAGCCATCTCCAAGCCATATAACACATACTGCAACCGACGTAGGCAATGAGGAGAGACAGGAACCTCTGGGAGTGACAGCTTTTATTGCTAGCTATAGACTGACCATGCTCCCAGCTTGGTATGTATAAGGAGTATAACACCAGGTCAGGTGAGCCTGGGTCTTCCTGGAGAAGAGCCTAGATAGCTCTAGACGATTCTGTTCATCCCAAGTTCTTCCCCTTAAACTAAGCAGCAGTTTTCTGAGTAGCTGTAGAAAGTTTGTGACAAGTCCTAGAAAGATACATGTTTTAAGGGCTTAGCTTGGCAGTTTACCCAGAAACTTGAAAGTGAATGTACCTGAGAGGAAGGACAAAAATATATTTACTACTCTTGGTAAACACCCTACTAGTTGCACCTGTGTAAATCTGTAGCCACTTTAGCTTAGACTGCAACTTAAGTCAGAATGTGGCCCCATGAGTTTGAGACTGCCTGAGTCAACTCTAATTCATTAAATATGCATCCTTGCGTACAGAAGATTATTAAGTAGATATATCTTCTGTGGAAGATCTTACTCAGAAGAAAAATTCCGTTTTAATACAAGAAATCAAATATTTAGAAGCACAGTAATCATTAAATACAGTAGTCAGAAAATCTCCCAGACATGATTTTCCTTCTAATGTAAGTGTTCTCATCTGTGCTTCCCAGACAAGGGAAATATTCTTCAGGCACAACTACCGTCAATTCCTATACAAGCCTGCACCTTCCTATTGCCCATGCCACACAGAAGGGCAGAGGACTTTGCATCTAAAAATAGATTAAGACAGCTTTTCTCAGTCTGCAAAAGCCTTCTGCATGCAGCATCCTAAAGGCCCTGTAAAGGGGAACTCACAAGGAACACACAGGTGACACTCATGCTCTGCATGAGCTTGGCAGTCTGTGCCACGCACTCTACTTACCGCATCAATGATAACCGAATGTGGAGTCCGTCCTGTGAAGACATAACCAAGTTTTTTTGCTCCTTTCACTAATGCCCCTTCATCTGCAAACACAAGAAAAGCTTAAATTTCATCTTGTACGTAGAAGAGGCCTGCAAAGCCCACACTTAAATATGCCACGCTACCAAAACACAAAAGATCCCCTTTCCCATGTACTCCCACATCTGTAAGGCTGCTGGAGTAGCTCTGCACACACTTCCACAAGAATGTATTTTAGTCCTACAAAGGCCAGGTAATATCAACTACACAAGCTTCATACTCAATCTGTATAAAATATCCTGTTACTACTGAAGCATTAAACTCTATTGTTGTGGAGTCACACTTTCTACACGAAAAATGAGAAATATCTCTTTTGAAAGCAAAATCAAAGCTGTGTTATTCTTAATTCCTACAACATGCATTTAATCCATTTCCTGCTGTAAAAGCACAAAGTTCAGATGCTACCGAAATAAGTAAAGCGTTGTCTTCTGGAGACTGAACTGGGCAGTGTAATTAAAAGCTCAAATAACCGAGCTGAAACCAGAGCAGATACCTCTACCTCTGTTATGTTAAAGAGCAAGTGGTATTAAGCACAACCACCATACAAGCGAATTTAGTGCCCAACTCAAGCAACCCTAACGTCCCTACAGTTCCCTTGGTCTCCTCATGGTTGGTCAACATCGTGTCTACAGCTGCCCCACATGGGCTGTTCACCCAACTCCTCAGACACTTTAAGGCCAATAGAAATGCTCCTGCCTTATCACTCAATACATCACTATAACAATTCTAGAAACATTCATAGAAATTGAGATAAATTTGATGAGGAGCAAGGCTCTACTGTTCTGTATTTTGGCCCTGCCTACCTATTTCAGTACCACTGTGCTGCCTGAGAGAAGGAAGAAATGGATGAAGAGCAGGCCCAAATACGGCCAAGACTCTGCTCTTGTATCACGTCATGGATCAGCATCTTGTATTGGCATAAAGAACATGGGAAGCTACTAGATCAAGACAAACAGTTTGCACTCATGCCAAACAGAGCAAGTAACTGTTCATGTAGAAACAAATCAGTATTTCCCTAAGTCAGCTTTACGTAGGGAAGACACGTCACTGAAAGTTTTACTTTTGCTTTTCACTCCTGCAGAAAGAGGCCAGACTAGAAGGTCTCATGAGACCTGAAGGTACCATAATCCTAGCCTAGCTCTACAGAAACATCATGAACTTTGCAGTTTTGTAACAGGTATTCAAAAGCCGCGTGCACTGGTGACAGAAAATGCCAGATCTACTGCTAGCATCATGGAGGACATCTTGCTTTTAAAATCAATGACCTTTTCAGAAATTTCTGGACTTTCCTTTCATCCCCATCCATCCACTTCTACTCCCTCACTCCTTCCCTCCCCAAAAAGACATCAACAACCAACCTGGAGAGGAAGCCTGGTAGATTATTGTATTTCCTTGTCTCTCAGGAACAACAGTATGACACACGGCCAGCAGAGTGAGGAACTCTTGTATGTGCACAGCTGTGGGCTAGACAAGACATCAGGAAAGTCAGGTTTAGTATTACATACAGAATGAGAGGCAGCTGTTCACTAGACTGAGAAGACCTCTTGTGTCCCACAGACAACAAAAAATACTCTCTTCTCTATTTATAGCAGTTGTCTTGGTCCCAGTAAATCAATACAGCTGAGTTAAGGGCCAGCATTAATGAATTAGAGTGCTAATGATAAAGACCTCACTTAAGTTGCAGAGAGCTGGGAAGCCAGAATATTCCCCCACTCCCAAATATAAAAGCATCAGTTTTGTAGGACCCCAAGCTTCATGTAGGCAGAGACATTTGTCACAAGACACTGATGATAATCAAGCAACAGGAAATACTACTTCAGTAGCATCCACAACAGCTTTCAATAGATTGACAGTAACCACACCAGAACTAAAACTCATTGCAACTGCACCTTGAGTGATGAACATCCAGACCTGACAGCAGCTGATTAGCCAGTAGAAGGCAACATCATGTGCTCTTCCACAGGAATACGCCACCCAGCCAAGCAGGTATTTGATCAATGGTCCCTACACATTCAGCATCATGAGAACACACAGTATAAAACATTGTTCACAGACTGCAGTCATCAGCCATCCCAAAGTGCTTCAAGAGGTGCCAGGTCTACAACTCAGTGAAAATGCTACGGCATTTAAATCACAGGCCTCTGATGAGCAAATTCTGCCAACTGTAACCATAGTGACTTCAAATTGAGTCCCCCACCCCACTCTTCCCACTGGCACAGCATTTCCAGTCTCACAGCAGTCAGGAATGGCACTCAGCTGCCCAGCTCACAACCTACCACACTAACTTCATCCACAGTTCACACAGATCTTTAGGACACTTGGCTGAAACAGCTGAAGTGAACACATGTTCCCCTTCACCAGCTCTGCTATATCTGTAACATTCACAGTTGGTAGCACCAAAATCTTACGTCACAGCAGTCGTTTGCTCAGTGACTGAGTCAGACGCGAACTTAACAGTTCTACCTTTGCAGAAAGCCTTAGCTGACCTTGGCGAATTCTAGCAGAATTTTTGCATACAAAAATATCTAGTTTGCAGATTTGTCATTAGCACAGCATATTTTGTATATACTTTCACTTAACAGAGCCACTACAAAATCAAGAGCATTACAAGAGCTGTTAGCACAAGGTCTGGCCAAAACCTCACTAGTGCAATATTAAAAATCAAGATTAGATGGATAAGAATCCTACAAGAATCTAGTAAAACAGGATCTTTTTTTTTTTTAAAAACAGTTAATTAAAATATGCTTCTACACTATTTATTCTGCTACTGTATACCAGAACATTTCATAACAGAAAAAAACGCTACAATGTTCAAATGAAACTTTTTCAAGTGAGCGCTACACGCCACCAAAAATCCTCTGATTTAAGAGACTTAGATGTATTTTTATACAAATATATGCAGTACCACTATCTGAAATGCACCACACAGTTATTTTATAAAACCCGTTAATCACATACTAATGAGACATTAGACTCCTCCATTCCCTCACTTTAGAGGGCCACTTAAAATGCAACTTCTCACAATTAGGTTAGCAGCATTCAAAATTGGTGCTCAAGATACATCATAGCTTGGCTTGGGAGAGAAGCATTAAAGTTTTACTCTATTGCAGGCCCTATTTCAGGGACAAGACCAAGAATGGGGAAAGATTGTTGAGGTTTTGTTTGTGCACCATATTGGAAAAAACAAACAAACATAGTCTACATAGCTGTACAGAAAGATGCACTAACAATAGCAAGGTTTAATTAGTAGGAAGTAAATTACTATGAAAGCCACAAACAATGTCAGCTGGCAAATGGTGTGTTAACATGTAAACAAAAAGTAAACATATCAAAAAAAGTGTAGCAAAAAGACTACATATCCAATACTTATATTCTTGTTTTATTTCATGTACTTTGTCATGAATATTTCCAAAATAACTGTTTCACACAGGACCTTTATCTTTGCATAGTGAAACTTTCAAATTGTATGGTCACACGCCACTAAAATACCAACAATTGTAGCTTTTGACATGCTGAAGGTGCAGAGGCTGTGTTCTAGAAAATGAACAGAGGGAATATACTCAGAGAACAGGGTGTGAACTGTTAACTCCAAGCAAATTACTGGTCAGGAGGTTACTGCTGCTCCATTATTTCCAGTGAAAGCAATGAAAGTTGTATCTCCATCTCAAAATGCACAGCCTGCCAGATTCTCACTTCAGCATCCATTGCTACAGACCTTTGATGTCCTTCTTAGACATATATCACCCAGCCCCTTGCATGCTTTTACAGTGTGTGTTCAATCAGCTGGAAACAACTTGTCTCCGGTAATGTCATGGATTTTAATCCTTCCTACTTGTATACTTCTGCTTTCAAGCCAGCAATGTAATTTGTTGCTGTCTTGGTATTTTCACAGCTCACAATGGATTACATGGCAATCTTCCAATTCCATAGCAAGAGATCACCAGACAGAGACCCATCTTATGGTGTCAGCTCTTCCACACAGCTGTCATTTGTTTCTTTTCCATTTTGTTCCAGCACTGATAAAACATTTATTACACTGGCATGAATCAGGATAGAGAATTCAAACTCCTACTTCAGAGCTGTGAACAGAAAATTCATTAATGGCTTCTGTAGCAATACATCCCTTACACCATGTCAAGCTTAACCCCAACATAAGACAGAAGTCCCACAGGTTAACTGATTCTGCTTTATTACTTATTTTCCTCCATTAAAGCAAGTCTCTGCCATTGTAGTACTCAAATTCTTACTAATGGTGAGACATTCCTTGCCTGCTCATTTGTTATGCTCAGCTCTATTTCTTCCCACTCCATTTTCTCCTCCTCTATTTGTCTGTAGCAGGAACAAAGTTTGCATGTTTTAGTCTCTTGTTCATCAGTCCACAGGTAGATCTCATTCTAAGTGCATTCTCCTCCCATTTTTCCTTCCTGTGTGCCATCAGCTCTGGGTGAAAGCTATTCTTTCTCTCTCTATCTTTTCCAAAGATCCATGGAACACCAGGTGTACAACCACCTACAACAACGGTACACCCCACTGGCAAAACTTACCTTGCACACTGCCCCTACAAGCTGAGAACCAGAGACACATTGAGACATAGTCTTGTATTTCTGGAAGCAGTCTCTGGATTCTTATCTACAAAACATTACCTACACTGAATGTAAAAAGTTTCCTGATCTAGAAGGCACAGCATCATTCATTATCAAGCAGGGCATAGACCACTGGTCAGGAAGCTATATCAGAAGCTTTCATTCTTTTGCATAACATTCTCCTTTATTCAAGGGAGACAAAACAGAGTTGGAATTCCTTCTTTTGGAGAACAAGCTGCAGAACTACGTATCTGCACATCTGTCGTATGTCCTTATCTGAGACCTCAGTCTGAAGACAAACTGTATTATTCTAGTCAACTGTTCACAGCCTGATAAAATTACAAGGAAGTTGCATGTGAAGTTAAAGATATTTATTCATCTTTCCTTTCACTTGTTGTAGTATCAGATCAGTGCCTCTATAATATCTCCGGATGAACAGGACTGACAGATTTTTGAGCAAGCAGCCTAGAAATGGCCAATGGGATATTAAGGCACAGTCTAACAACTTGAGCTTACTACTCTGCATAAATGTGGCACGTTCTGTCAAGGACAGCTAGTGAAATACTTACCTACTGCATTAACAGGGAGAATTATAACTCACCATCTTAAAAAGATGGAAACTTCCTACTGTTTTTTTTTCATTAAAACATCTGGAAAACACTGAGGATCCAGTCATGTTGGGCACCTCCAGAACACTGAAGCTGGTAAGGCTGCAGAGAATCGGCAAATAAACTGAAATGCAACCAATAATTGAAGATACTGCCTTGTACTTGAGCAAAAGTACTGAAGTCCCATGCACAATAAGGGCAAAAGCAGAAGTGTGAAAAAATATTTCTCACCAAGCAATATAATAATTTGTCAGCTGTAAACCAATATTTTTGATACTTTTCAGCCAACAGTTACTTTCTGAACTGAAGCCTTCCAGAGGTTCTCACCACCTGAATGTATATTCCATCTACTGTATTTTAAATTTCAGTTTTTCATTCCGGTAGTGATACACTTTTCCTGTTCTGCTTTTCTAAGGAACTAAGAATCAGCTGACAATAGCCGTCATTTCAACAAAGCCTCATGAGAGAAAAGCCTAAGTCCCCACACACTTCATCAAAGCAAGCAGACACACTGAAGATCTAAATGAACACTTCCACTGAGGTAAAGGCTCAACATGCACACAACAGTTATCTACTCTGCCTGGCCAGCTGCTCAACTACTCACCGCATATAATCACTTAATTTCATGCATCTGCAGGTATACAACATGCTTGCTGCTTCTTGCCCAAGCAGTAATTTGCAGGCCACAGAAGAGAGTTTATATGCAAATTGGAATTAGTAGAGGAAGTTTGTTATCTCCCTGGATTCTGTCCAAAGTAGTCTAGGGTGAGATCTAAGTTTATTAGTTCTTTCACTTCTTGACCTCTTTCCCTGCACTCATGTCATCAGGGTAAGAAATAACCCCACACCAAACAGGCTTGGGTCTCCATGATAAGTTTATTCACAGCACAGCACCAAATAAAGACTGCCTAGCATATTCACCAAACTTTCTTTAAGTTTTTGGAATAATGGATCTTTTCTTATTCTAACAAGAGTTTACACCATTTTCCCTACAGAAACAAACCAGCATCATACTCTTGGCACTACTGCACAGTTCATCCAACAGAAGCTGTTACAAAGAAAAAGCACAGGTGGATGAACCTATGCACTTTCTTCCACATTAAAATCCTAGAGAAGTCAAGAGAAACCTCCACATGTTTCCAACACAAGTTATTTTTCCTTGGAACACTTCCTGAACAGCAATAATTCTTTGATTGTTACTCAAGAGTGCACTTGGCCATAAGTCAGTCCTTACACACCAGTGGCCCAGAAGAGCTATGAATTTTAGATGTGATGCAGGATGCTAAAAGTCTTCCTAGCAGATGGAAGACAGTCTCGTGAGAACAAGTACATTATTTTTTTATTTTCAACCTGGAAAGAAAGTTACTTGGCACTGAGACAACTCTAACTAACCCTTGCGACTGGACTGAAAAAACTCAAAATCTTCAAAATCAGAGCAATGAGCACTTATTGAGTGTTTGTGAGAGATAGCACATTGACAACTTCGGCTGGAAAAGGGCAAATGTTTCAAGGAAATTGATTGCCCAGCTGAGTACAGCACCATCTGAGCCTGCAACGCAACTCGTGCTAGAACACTTCAGTTTTATCACTTCACTAAACGAGTACACGTTGTCAGACATCTGTAAACAGCATTTACAGCTATCTGCTGGCTATGAAAGCTAAGACACTAAGGAATTTTAGGTAGAAGGAAGCAGTTTATGCACTTTGATAGCTGACCTAACGCAAAAAAGCTAATGGGCTAGAAACTTGCAACTCTTCCCTCTCCTACTATCCTGTAATCCAGCCCTCATCTCACTGATGCAGTTTGACAAGTGGATCTGAACTTCTTAGGCAAACTGTCACATGTAGTCCTCGCATTCTTGTGTCTTATGCTAAATCTCCACTTGTCAGTGGGTGGCATCCATCCCTCCAGTACAGTCAGGCTCCAAAAGCTATCTTTGGCCTACACAAGGTACCCCTTAAGTCATACCAGCCAGAAGTTTCCCCACTGATTGTCTGAGGGCTGAGCTCACACAGTGTGCTTAGCTCAACAGCTATGCAATGTCAACAGTATTTATCTGTTCGTGTTGCCAGCTAAAAGGAAGCTTGATGCATAAAGGTTCAGCACATAAAGAAGAGATTTCTGAGCCATCTAGCCTAAGCAACACCTAAGGAAGCTACCAAAATCCTTTATTTCCCTGCTAAAACAGCAAATAGTCCTATTTTTTAAAGCAGAAGCTCTACCCAGAAAAGATCAAAGAATTAGAGCTATCCCAAAGTTAAGGAGCCATATCAAGGCTAGATGAGAAACTCCATCTCACAGCCTGTTTGATACACATCCCTTCTCGTGAGTCTATTGAAACATACCAAAGCACTTTTTTGTATATATGCCTAAAGCAACAGCCAGTGAGGAAGAGCTCAAAAACACTTTATCTGTGGCCTGCACCTAAACCAATAGTCATCCATTGAGAATGAGTACCTGGGGTCAGCAACTGCAATAAATTCTAACTGTAGCCATGTATAAACAAACAGAACAGAAAAGAACAGGAGGCAAACCAGATCTTGGCTGCAAGTGATGTGCAGTGAGAAGTCCTTCTAATGCAAATGACTACAAAAGCCACACAAGAAACCAGTACATTGTCCTGTCAGAGCCACCATCCTGAAGGGTAGAGCATAGGAGCCATTTTGAGCCTCTATCACCCCGACGAATATGTAACGACATACAAAGCATTTAAATTTTCCTTCGGGCATTTACACCATGCTGCATTTCAACTTCTTAAGTACTGTAAAGCAAAACAGAAAGCAAAGCTTTGCTGCATACAAACAGCACGTTGTAACTATGTTTTAGATGCTCATACTAAACTTCACCAGCCCAGTTACAGAGTCATACTAAGGAGAGCAATCAGCTAATTGAGTTTGACATTTGAGTTTGCGCTTGCCAATGCCCATGTCTCCTACTGAGAGACAGCTTCTGCAGAATGGAAGGGTCACGTTTTTCAGAAGTGACTTACGTTGCCTGCTGTCCAGTCAGACACTTCATAGCTGCACAGCTTCTGATTAAGCAATGAACTGACACTCTCCTAAGGACTAGCTCCCTTCAGTACACAACCAGTTAGGCTAAGATTACTAACCACTAAGTCTCAGGCTAAGCTTAAGCTTGCAGTTAAGTCCCATCTCGTACATCCTTTACGCAACTGGAATTACCAGCATCTGCAGTATTAAAGCAGGTCTCACACCAGAGCCACCTTGCAATGCTCTGAATTACTGTTCCAAAAAAACATTTTTAACAGCATGGATGCTTGAACAGTCCTAGTCGTCTTTCTTTTAAAGAATTAAAATTTCTACCATCATTTGCTACATGACACTAGCATACATGAAGCTACTTTATAGTTAGCTGGTACCTATATCGATGTCATTGTTTTCTTTAATGCAGTAGTAAGACAAATTGGCAGAAAAGGATTAGGGGAGCTATTTTGCTTCCTTTTTCCCTTACTCTGTGCTTGCATGACATACCCGCAGAGCAGACTCGATCACACAAGTAGCTTTGTTTAGCATTCAATTCCAGAGAGGCTTAGAATACAGCGTTTAAGAGACACGATATTCAAAGAGTAAACTTACATGGTCATTTTCAATATTTTGCAGCAGTCTCGGGTCATCAAATTCACATGATTCACTGGTAGGAGGTAGCTGACTGCAGAGCAAGACAAGCATATTCAAACATAACAGTAGCAATATTCCCAATCTTACTGCTACATCTATTTCGTTGGGAAGCAAAGGAAAAACAAAGTAAAATTTCACTCTCCTTGAAAGTATTGTGAAAAGATCATATGAGTAATGCACAAATTATTGCTGAAAATTAACAATAATTTCCTCGGAACGTCAGCAAGAAATCCAAAATGGTTATGCTTGAAAGTGTATTTGAGAAGATTCAAGTGTCAACGCACTTCCTAGAACAGACATAGCAGAAGCAGCTTTTAAGTGTACTTGAAATGCATTGATTTCAAGGGGACTTGGTTTTAACATTGGTCGAAGATCAATATCCCTAAGCTCCCTCTCTAGTCAGTGAGTTCTGCTTCAAGTTGATCCCTGGGGGATTTTAAGTCTGAGTACTCCATATGAGTACCTGGAAGAAACTCTTACACAGAACTGACTGGAAAAGAAGCCTACAAGGAGAGAAAAAATAGCAATGAAGGAAACAGCAACACATTGGAAGAAAAAGAGGCACCCACAGGAATTACCTCAGTCGAAGTAGCAACATACCATCATACTATATCATCTTCCTTAAACATGATTATAAAAACAAGATGGACCTGTTGAGAAGTCTAACATAGTTCATCAGAAAGGGGCCAACAGCATTCAATGTCTACCTGTTTCTTGGGTGGGAACTCACTTCTTGCCTATATTTGCCAAAGCCACATCAATACTCTCTAGGCTCCTCCCCATTTCCTGTTAATCTGAACACATTATAGTGACACCTGTGTAATGCTTCTAAGTTTTCATTTCTTTCTGTAGAATGGGACAGACTCATCACCTCTATTCATCAAATCTCTGAATAGAGAGGAGTGGTTCTCCTGACATGAGACACCTCCATATCAAACTCTTTCCCAGTTTAATTATTAAAACATAGCATTTTAATACAGAAGTTTCTTTTCTTCTTGTCAGATTTGAACTCAGCGATTGCAGAGAGTAACACTCAGTCTCTAGCTAGAGGTAAGGTTACTGTAAAGAAGGTTACTCTTAGATTCCAACTTGGTTGTCTGCAATTATAAATAAGCACTGTATTAGCATACATCCAAGCCAACCCAGCCACTGCCTACCCCTCACTCCCCTTCACCCACCATCTTGCTATGCAGAAGAGAAGATCCATCACCACCCACCAGCTCTGCATTCGACTCCTGCTGGAAGAGCATTTTACTCAAACACATTGCTCCCTTGGGCTTCTTCCAGTCCCAAATTGGAAAGCAGTCTTTATATAGACTGTCCCCACTCAGCTACACAGAGCACAAACATATTAGAATATATTTACCTGAAGTCTTCTGATGAACGTTCTCTTTCCAGCTCGGGAAAGTGACTGAGGGGTAGAAAAAGGAAAAAAGAACATTTATTCCACTTTGCAAACCATAAAATAGGTAGAAGGCGAGGATCAACGAGTCATCACACACAAACATATGCTGCAACCATGGGTTCAGCTGTTTATACATTCAAATCAAGTTTCCTGCCTTTTGAGGTATCTAATTTAGCTACCATGAAACTCAAAGGTTAACTTGCACAGAGATCTTCAGACTACCCATTTAAAACTAAGCAAGGACAAAGATTTAGTATTCAAGACTCAAAGACCAAGTGCTACGAAATACTGGCATGACAGAGACCTTTTGACAGAAACAGAACAAAACCAGTAAGTGGGTATCTCTCCCATGCTGGGAATATTTAACTCTACAACTACAGCTATATAGTTGTAACGAAATCCTAGTTCATCTGAAGTAGTCAGAAACACGACTGACAATTCCTACTCTTGGGTTGTGTCTTCTTCTATCTAGAACAGCCAGAGGTTATTTAGGACTTCTGATTTAGTTTAAATGATGATCAGATAAGTTAGGAACCAAGTAATTATTTCTCTTTACTTCATTTAAAGTACTCTCCAGGTTTGCATTTCATAATTTGTGTTGCAGGACATGAAAAGGAAAGCTATTAACTGAGACAGCAAAATACACTAAAACAAAAAAATAAAGAACCGAATGTTCTAACCCTGTTCTGATACAAAAGTATGCACCATTAATAAGCACAAATTAAGCTATAGGGTTTCTAAAGAAGTCATACCTACCCATATGTCACTCCAGCAATACTACATTTCTTAAAGTTCATGATATTGCACGTTAGAGTACCTGTTTTATCAGAAAACAGGTATTTCACCTGGAAGAAAAAACAAACTAACATGTAATTTTCAACTTGCAAAGTAACCAAACTCAAAGCCGAAACCAGATTAAGTATCAGGAAAATTCTGGGAGACATGCCTCGAATGCGACAGTATCAGCCAATGTAGGCTCATTACAGCTTGGTTTGTCTCACCAAAGCTGCAGGAAAATAATCAGGAAAGTCATTTAATGGCATTAGCTCTAAATGCAGCAAGGTCCAAATAGTAGTTATTAATTGCCAAGGCTTCAGTGTGGTCAATACAGATGTACTTGCTTATGCTAGATGAACATTCACCAAATATTTAAACTGTAGTAACTTCAAACAGTAAGACTGGAAATTAAAATAAAGACTCTTCAGATGGTTGAATAATCATTAGAATTTAACACACTGAAGAAATTTTACGTTCCAAAGATCACCAGGAATTTGCTTGGGGCTTTTTCCCCATAAACAGTACTGTACAAGGAATATCCTAGAGATAAGTCTAACTGGTATCCCACAGGCAAACACACGCTGCTTCTTCTGCTACTCAGTCATAAGCAGTCCTGACGTGCAAGATGTAGACACAACCAGTACTGCCCAAGCTAATAATCCTCTAATGGAAACCAGTGACTCTCAGCTAGAACTTGGAGACAACACCAACACAGCAACACAACTTCCTGAAGCATTAGCAGACTCAAGATTCCCACCTTCAGAAGGTCACAACAGACCAAAATTAATCGCAAGCTGAATTCCACACTGTTTTACCTCTGCACCAGGTAAGATTTTAAACCATTACCAGGTAGGGAGGGATGGTGCTAGCACAGGAGCTAGCCAATTTCAAGACTAGAACATTTTGCCTAGAGTTGCAAAAAGCTTTTCCTCCATATTTGCAATTCATTTACAAGACAGCGAGTGCCCTGCACCACTAGTTAAGCAATTCTTTAACTGTGGACTACTCTGCTTCCGAATACAGCATTGGCTTCTAACTTGCATTTCCAAAGTGGGAACCTAAACACCTGAGGATCTTCAGGTCACTAATAATTCTAGCATATAACAAAATTTTAAAATGCACCAGTGAACAATTCAATTACTGAATCAAAATCAGTCTAGTTACATGGAATGACTAGTAAGCCATTTCTAAAAACAACATATGGGCCAATGATATACGTTACACCACATAATATAGTTCATTTTGAACAAAAATAGTACCATCATTTGGAAGTTGATAGCTTCACATCAAAGCAATCTAAACAAATTAAGTTTTAACAATCCTAAGGAAAAGGTCAATTGGATTAAGCAGGAAGAATATTGACTATCACCCTGCTGAGCAGCACACAATAATTATGTATTTTTACATACATAAACATTGTCTCCAACACTAAATTCACACAAATGATGAAGTTCATGTGGTTCAGTTACACATCTATGACTTCAGTGGTCAAGGAAAAAAGCTAGGATTTCTTCAATGATACTACAAATTCCAATGACAAAGTTTTTTCCAATAACCTTATCTTTATGGAAGCCCTTCTGTTTTGAAAAAAATCTCATTTGCAGAATTTATAACAAGTCTCTTACAACAAGTACAAGTTAACATCCAGTTACCTTTATCTGAAAGGAAAATGGAAACGCTTGAAGGAATGCAATCTAAATTAGGAATAGAACTGCACTTTTTTGACTTGCATTTGCTATGACATGGTCAGAAATGTGAAGAACTAAGAACACAGGCTGAGGCTGCGGGCCTGCTCTTCAGCCAAGCTTAGTACTGTATGTTCAGTTCCAGAATAGGCAGTCACAAAGCATTTCTTCAACACCCTTGAGGATAAAGTGAGTTTAGAGTTAACATAGGAAATAAAATTCAATTACCAGGCTTAAAAATGCCTATATGACCTTGAATTGAACTCTATAATATCTCATTATTTTACTGGAGACTTGGACTAATGAAAGTAAAGATTTCCCATTAACCCAAGCCACAGGGCAACAGAATAAAGCAATTTGTACAGCATGCTCCCATACCTTTTATCTTCCCGAAACATATCACAAACATTACACTTAAGAAAACGCTGTCTTACCTGCCCAAGTTCCTCATTAAGGTTTGAGGTTCTGGCCATTGCAGGTGTATCTGTTTCAGGATAATACATATCTATGTCCTGAAATGAGAGCAAAATTAGACCTATGCTATGCAAATTAAACACTGAAGTCTTCTAGTCAGTTCCAACTTGGCTTTGACTGACTTCCCTCCATTGGTGGTGGTTCTGAAGGCTTGAGAGACAAACAGCATCCCAGGCTCAACAGAGGTGCCTCTTTTCCAAAGTATACCTTCATACTACACATACATGAGAAAAGCCAGATTACAGATAATCATCATTTTCTTCATTGCATCTCTAGTTTAAGAATTCAGTACAGTAAGAAAAAGTTCTAACACGCATCAGCCATGCTAATCATAGGTCTTTGGTTACAACAATGTAATTTACTCTGCCACAGGCATGATTGAAGAGAGAATTTAAGTGACTGAAATCAACTCCTATTACTACATTTAACTCGGAGGCTAAACAAAACAGCTGCTACACATGAACCAAAGAAATTTCCCAGATAAGTTAGTCAAGCATCTCCAATACATTATAAGCAACTCAGAGAAGAGACACGTTTAACCTTACTTGTATTTGAGAGGAACCACTACAACTTTACTGAAAGCCCAAGGATTAATGCTACCAAGACAACATATTTCTCATTTTTGTTCAGCTTGAGAGACATCACTATAGTATTTTTGGTCCACAACTGAAGAGAAACATACTTTGAAGTCAAAGCTTGCCTGAACAGAGGGATCGCTCTTTTGTTGCATGAGACACCACCAACTCATCTCTACAGAAATACTGCAATTCACACCAGAGGTGACCCTAAGGCCAGCCTCAGGATTTAAAAAAAAACAAACACAACAAAAAAAAAAATCACAAAAACCCATCCAATCCCCTCCACACACACACCTCCCTAAGCAAGTCTGGTCTTCCCCTCTACTGTGGCTGAGAGAAAGAGTACCTATAAGGTACTGAAGAGTTTAAAGGATATTTACTGAACATGAATCAGCTGAGAGACCTTGTTCAACCAAAAGAGTTGAGCCTTCCTTCTTATCCTGAAAGCCTAAAACATACAAGAGTGATCATCTGTGCAGGGAATCTCCCTACAACTACATCTTTTATTTTCGTGTGGAACATAGAACTAATACAGAATAAATTGCCTGAACTTCTCCCTGCCTTTCCCAGAAGTCGCATCAGAAAAGTCATCAGAAAAATCTGGTAAAGATTTCAGGGTGAGGTGTTTTAATGTCACTTTCCAAAACTGAAGTTAATACATTTATTCTTGTTACTTACCCAATTTATAAAAAGAGCCTGAGTAAACTTAACAACTTCCAATGTCACTAGAAGACTGATTGGAATAAGGTTGTTGTACAAGATTATAAATGTCAGCAGATTGTATCCAAAGTTGACGGACAGCATTTCTGTGGACCAAAAGATATTAGACATCAACAGACAGAAGGCAGAAGTCTGAGTGGTATAGTATAGAGACAATCATCTTTCTGCAGTTGGCCTGATCAGATTTAGTAGTGCTAAAATAATCAGTGAGTGTGTTAAGGCCTAGTAAAAGGGCATTTTTAATATTGATTTCAATAGCACATACATAAAACACCCCCAGAACACATGCCTGGATACACAGCAAGTTATGCACCAGGTGAAGAAGGGCAAGATTGGTGAGGCTGTATATTAGAAAACAGAACACTTTCTGAAGAATTTTGCTCAACAGATGGTGAAAAGTATGATATTCCACACCATAATCCAAATTTAGACATTTATCTGATGTGTCAATTGCTCCAATTCAGAGTCACCAATATCACTAGTAACATAACTTTACCTTTCTGAAAAAGTGCCTACTTGCCTTAGTGGAGTTAAAAACCAACAAAAAAAAAAATACTGAAATCGGTTCTAAAATCTGCTGCCAGCATTGGCAGAATTGAGAAGTTGCACTAAAGAAACCTAAGAGAACAAGTTGACTATTAAACAGACACCTAGTAAGTTGTTACCAGTGGTGATTACATTGGGCAAGTTACCCAAGTAAGCCTTCTAGCACAACTGGCCCTAAAGTTAAAGGTAAGCATTAATAGACACCAGGCAGGAATAGATGAGGCTCAGCAGAGAAAGAATGCCAGGTCCTGTTCATGGTGCCACCCACAGCCACTCTTTACATTCAAAGTCTCCACATGTGTCTGTCTTCCACTTCCCTTAAAGCTCAGGGAAGCACTTCAGTCAGCATGCAGAGCACTCAGCACAATGAGGTCACAGCCCACAACTAAAGGGTTTTCAGTGTTACAGATAAGTTGGTTAAGAAGGCAGAGGTGCAAACTAGGATGAGATAGAAGCCAGAGAAAGTTGCTGAAGCCTAATGAAGATCAGAGGAAGACTTGAAGTTTGGACCCAGGCACCTCCAAGTGTAAGCACACATGAACTCCATGCCTTTGATCTGTTTACAGAAAGAGTAGAAGCACACTTGATAGGAAGATGCTTTTTCCAATATAATCTTTACAGAAATCACACATTTAACAGCAGTTTAACACAGAATCATAAAAGTTTGGGTTGGAAGGGACCTTTAAAGATCATCCAGTCCAATCCCCACTGCAATGAGCGGGGACATCTTTAACTAGATCAGGTTGCTCAGAGTCCTGTCCGATCTGACCTTGAATGTTTCCAGGGACAGGATACCTACCACCTCTCCGGGCATCCTGTTCCAGTGTTTCACCACCCTCATTGTCAAAAAAGTTGTCCTACATCTAGTCTAAATCTATCTTCTTTTAGTTTAAAACCATTACCCCTTGTGCTAGCACAACAGGCTCTATGAAAAAGTCTGGCCTCGTCTTTCTTATAAGCCTCCTTTAAGTATCAACCTGTGTAGTCTGAAAAAGTCTTTCACACGTGTGGCACTTATAGAAGTGTCAGAAATTGTGCATTCAATTTTCAAAAAAAATCATCTATACAGACTACTATGTCATCCCAGTTTATTACAGGTTGCACCTGTTTCATACTTGCACAAGTTCAACAGTTTGTTCCATTTGTCTTTTCCAATATTACCTTCATCACTGGAAAGCACAAATTTAAACTTCCTCATTAAAAAGCAGGAGGGATGATGAGGAAGCAGATTTGAAAGTTGCTGATACTGCTGCTAGAAGACATTACAACTAAGAAAATGACAAGTCAAATATGAGGCACTTCCGTGCTCTTCCTACATGAATTTTTTTCTATCACAATTGCAGTTCTTAAACTGCAGAAGATACCCTCTGCCATCTGTTTTGCAATCATCAGCAGGCAGACTATTTGTAGTTTAAGAGAATTGTTTTCAGCTCTGCATCTCAAGATGTCTGCAACAACACATATTATAGCTACCTCATGTAACACCTTCAAGTCAGAAGTCTACTGGAGAGCAATTTATTTCATCCTTAAGTGTTTACATAAGGCCCATCTTTGATATCTGAACTAGTAAATTCAAAGAGTATGAATGAAATCAAATAAAACTCTTTAATAAGCTAACTTCCTCATTATGAAATAACGTGAGTCAGAAGCCAGAATGATTGAAACATCATCCAATACATACAAAATGATAACATTTAGCATTTAAGTTTTTTCTGCAAGAGCAGATTAGCACTTCTGACTGAAAAAAACAGCTGGAGAAATCCTTTGCTTCTGTACATGAGCACAAAGCTAAAGTCAGTATCATCAGACTGATACCTGCTACGCTGCAGTCAGGTACAGTCAGACACGATACATAAGGCGGTGTACATGACCTGCTGTGAAAGCAAATTTCCGCATGGCATCTCCACAGAGCTGAAAGAACTTGAACACCAAGTATTCAAGAATTACTCTTGCCCCTCTCCTGTTTCTGTCCTGCGTCCTGGGTGGTAGTCCAGTGATATTTACCTAACCTTTAGAAGGTTTTATTAACAGAAACCTCACTGATAAGTTCACTTATGCCAGCCCATTCTCAAAAAAAAAATACTAGGCCATCTAAAAGTTAGTGACAGACTTTGTTTCTTGTGTTTCTTCCTTTGTTTCTTATTTTATGCGTTCATTTAGCAAAGCTAAGAGGCTGGCTGGCCCTACAGCCTGACACATCCCTAGCACACTGCCTGCATACTCACTGTTGGAGCCAAGGTACCAGACGACTTCGCCGTGTGTTCTGTTCCATAATAAGGCACCTACAGAACTCACAAGGGCCATGACCAGAAGAATACAGAACAAAACTAGGATCTGCAAGTTGGTCACTTTCTCCACATTTGATCTCTTCAGAGGTGCTTTGGTTGAATTCTGAACAGCAGCAGAAAAGGAGGGAAAAAAAAGGAATCCAATAACAGCTTATATAAGAAGAAATTGCAAAGGCAAACTCAGTCTTTCTCTTTAGAGTCCGTCACAGAACTTGTTACTCAACTCTAGCTCAGTATTGTAGCAAAGCTCAAAAAAATAGTAGTAGGAGCCAATACTCCTAACAACTTCAAAACTCTCAGAAAATCAGAGGAACAGAACTATTCAGTTCTAAAGACCTAGTTTGCTCATCTGGTGGCCAGAGGCAAATCAGAGGAATAGAACCATTCAGTTCTAAAGACCTAGTTTGCTCATCTGGTGGCCAGAGGCAAGCAACACATGTATGTTCTCGGTCTCTCCAGGCACTCCCTGCCATTAAGGCAATACAGTGACTGTGGTCTTAACCTAATTATCTGCAAGTGCTAAAATTGTAGGTGGACATTACCATCTCCTCAGCTGTTAAACCTCAGTTTTAAATGTTGTCCAGCTACCAGATAAATTAAGATAAAATATAGTTAAAACGCTTCCATATGTAAGCGAAACTAAGACAAATATCTCAGTAAGTGCTTATACATTTGCAAAGGCAACTTCAAATACAACAGCATCCTTGTAATCCTCAAGGCCTCCAGGTCTTAAGTGGCTACAATGAGTCAAATCATTTCATAAAATCAAGTCCAAAAGACAAGTAGGACACAGGAAAGACAAATGGCTTCTATCAGAGCATGCTCTAGATCTCCTTAAAAACTTTACCTGCATGAGTTTTGTATCATGTCCTGTATACACAACAATACCCAAGACCCATTGAGTGTTTCTCAGTTGTGCACCTCTTAACAAGATCTGGTCTGGACCAACAGGAACTGGGCTGCAAAGCAAGAAGCATGTATATCTTTCAGTTCTTGATAACACTAAGTAATTCTCCTTTCAGCCTTACTCCCTCCAACCACACTCCCCCCACCCAGAAAAAAACAACCCACGCAAAAGAAGGAAAGTAATATAACGAATTTACATTGTCCACACAACCCAAGAAAGCACTGAAACCTGTGTAAATCTAATCCCTACTAAAGCACAGTGGAGCAGAGATGACACAAGAGATCTGTTCTAATTACCCAAAACTTGAGAACTTACGTGGCAGCTGTAAGCCTACTCTGCACTTTACCTTGGCTAATACGTTTTCTCACATCAAGAACACAGAAGCATTACCCTTGGAAAGAGACCATCCATTCCAAGCAACCTATAATCTCACATATGACAGTTTTCCCAAAACGTTTATTTAATGTATTACACATGTACTTTTCAAGACGGATGCAAGTTATCTTTTACCATCTTGCATCTGTCACTATTCAGCTGAGTTGCCCTAAGAATACAGGTTTTGTGCTGGAAAACAGGTACAGCCAGATGAAACCTTTATGTTACTACAGACCTTTCAAGTTTTACGGATTCAAGTACTAAAACTAAGTTCTTTTCTTCCACGAGTTGCAACAGATGGAAGTCACACCAATAAAGATTCCAGACTCTGGGATGATTTTTCTCTTATACCTTGTACTGGTACCTTATACTGGCAGATGCTTTGTCAATTAACACTGACAATTGTTAATTATTACCCCTTCCCCAACAAACACATGCATGTGCTCTGTGTTGCAGACTAAAAGCACACAGGAAGCATTTAGGAAGCTTTTTTTTTTTTCCTAACCAAATGAATTTATGGCTTTGTTGTCAAGTCAATACCTTTGACCATCTAAGCGTAAGTTTCCAGTGAAGTCATAAAGATGACGGTTGGGTCCTTCACATTCTATCCTTCCAGATACTTTCATCAATTCTTCTCTTGACTGGAGACTAGCAGTTTGAGACAATCCCTGCAGACACCAATGCAAACAAGACTCTCATCAAAAATTGTCATTAGAAGGCAACCTAGGAAAACGGTGCTTTTTTCCAACATCTAAGATATCAAGTTGAAAAATTAAATGCATGGAGGTTTTCTGTTGGCAGTGTTGGCGGAGTTTGGGGGGGGGTTTGTTTTGTTTTGTTTTTTCAGTAACTCTTTCCTGCAAGGAAGATTCATTGTGGACACATATGATCCTGCTTATATAGGATTGGTTTAAATCCCACTACAGAAAAGATTATATTACCTATATGACCTCTCTGTAACCAAGAGGAAAGTCCCATCCACAAAGCAGAAAGTCACACATGTGCAAGAGGAAGTAGGAGACAAGCGCTGTAAGCAGGCTTGGCTTTTCTCTGGAAGTATAGCTGCCGTGATGTGTTACTGCTGCTAAACATAGTCACTCCTAAGTATAGTCTCTCTTGGGTCACTACAGCCATTATGCTCTGACCCTACTCAACGTTCATTATCAACCCATCATGCAACTGTAACGTAACATTTTGCTACTCCATCTCAGAGTGCACATACAACATCCATTGCTCTTCATCTCTCTGTGAGCACCTCCACGTGGTTAAGAGCAACACAGTCAGTGTTTCTCTGGCCAGACTGACAGCAGCACTGCAAATCAGAACGAGGCCTTAAAAGGCCTAAGACCTTATTTTTGTATTTTAAGCATGTCTCCTGGAGCAAATAAAAATCTGACAGGAACTTAAGATCTGATCATTTGGCCTGACCCAGAACAGTAAATCACATTTCTACAATGGTAATAAACAGGAAGCAAATGCATGTTTCTTAAAAACAAGTCATCTGTATTTTCAAAATTCTAATCCAAATTCTTTTTTGTAACGAAGGAGGGTAAAGATTCTGAACTATTGCTAAACACAATAATCAACAATATTTCTTCAACAAAACTGGAAATATACAAATAAATTCTACTACTTACCACAAAGAGAGAACAAATTAACTTAAATATATACAAGGTCCCTTTGAGCACTCAGCAGAGGCGGAAGCAACAGATTGGTGCTTGTGACAGCAGAAACCACAGCTCATCACAAGCATAGCTGCTTTTTTTGGGGTTTTTTGTGTTTTGTGGTTGGTTGTTTTTTTTTTTTTTCATACAGCACTTCATTTACCGGACCTTCAGCAAAACACAGCCAAGGTCTGCTTGATTTGCCTTAGTGGGCTTATACCGCTTCCTCCAGATTACTTCCTTGCACTTGGCACATGAACTATTATTGTTTCAATTTGTATCTGTTGAAAAGGTGGCTACAGCCACCTGGAAAGATATATGCTTGATTTTTTTTAAAAAAAAAAAAAAAGAAAACTTGTGGTGGTGTCACAAAAGCCAGACTCTGCTTTGTAGTTAGTATGGGATACTTAAATAAAAAAAGGGAAGTTTGGTTTGGTTTACCTGTCGTATTTTAAGATTTGTCTCCCCATCGAGATTAGCTGTTTCAATATAGCACATGGCTTGTGGTTCACTGTAAGGAGCATAAGATTTTCAATATTACAACTCAGTAATTTTTGTATATTACTTTTGCACTAAAAAGGCTCACAACACACTTCAGAATACACAATACACTACAGAAGACAAAAATCCATATTGTTGGCATATAACCTTGAAAGAGACAGTTGAAAGTACACATTCTAAGGATATGTCTTTGGATATGAACACTCTCAAACAACAAACTACAGAGAAAAACTAGTCTAAATCAGAAGGTTAATAATAATTTAACAAGTCAGGATAAACTTAGATGCCCGAAGTGAATTTTACTCTGCAATTCTTAAGATTGCTTCAGATTGCAAGAGCTATACTAAGTATTGAACAGCATAAAAAGGAGATGTGCTTGGATGAGGACAGTAGCCCTCTCTGCTATTGCATTCCATCTGTGAACTGTGCACACAAAAGGTTATGGCTACAAGTTCACCTTAAGTCCAGGGACTTGCAGAGGTACATCTGAAGCCACTGCTAATCAGTTGGGCGTTTTCGAGAACCAGAAAAAGGTACAATAAGATTGAAACTGAGGGCTGTGACCTGCATTTTCCAGACATGCTTCTGCCCTTACCAACAGGGGCAAGAAAAGTCTTCCTCAAAGAACTGAATCTTCCATTAGTCAAGCTCTTAAAACCTAGCGTGGAAGAGCTCTGCAAAGGTAGCACCTCTGATAAGGAAAGGTACTTCTATCATGGATCTTTTCCTGACATGCCCCTTAAGATTTAAAAGCTCTGTATGACACCACTGTTTTTCCTGACTGTCTTCTCAGGCTGCTAAGGGATATCAGTTTCCCATCTGGACCCTAACATGTGCTTCTTCAGTATTACTAATTTTCATATTCTTGAGATGTTGCTATTTCTTTTCCAAGGTAACCATTTGCTTTAATAGCAAATGTACTTAACCAGCAGAAGAGTCAGTAATAAAGGCTCCTTAGAATAAAAATTGTTATAAAACAGACAGGTATATTTGTAACACATTAAGCAGCTAGATTTTTCTCTCCAGGGAGTTTTTCTTAAAAAAAAAAGACAGTCTGCTCTTTGTCTTCCTCCTACCTATACGGGCAATCTGAATCCGAACTCAAGAAAGCCACAGATTAAGTCCAGCTTGATGTCAATTTTTACCTCTGTTACAAACACCTAATACACTACAACTGAAGTGGTTAACTCAGGAAGACCTCTTGCAATACCATTCCTCTCAGATCCAAGGAAATGCAGAAGAGTGTCCTCATAAAACTGTATCTGGATTCAAACCTATTTTCCTTCACGTAAATTTTTTTTATGTAAAACTCATTTGATATCACCTTTCTTCTATGGAGGGGAGGAGTGGGGAAGAGTCAAGATAAAAGCAACTTTATTTCACCTCTGACAGTCAGCTCAGGCACAGAAAATTAACACATACAGGGAAAAGACCCCATCCCTTTAGAGCATGCAAAGCCTTCTGGTGAACTGAGGACATTTAGTACCGTCATTTAGAAGTATTGTGGGAATAATACCAATTGTAAAGAACTGCCACAGAAAGTGCTATTTACCTCAAGAAAAGCTTCTTCCAAATCAATATACTTGGGTTAAATTCTCCAGTTATGTGATTATCAGTGACACCAGGTTAGTAGAATAATGCAGAACAAAAAGCTGACCCATGCAAGTTAAGAAATAAATCAGAAGGATTTTTTTAGTATAATACATTAGAGAAGTTCTCAAGGAGAACTTCTCCTTGAGAACTTCTCTAATGTATTATACTAAACTATAAAATTATTATTACTAAACTATATAATTATACTATACTAACTTCTAAGAGAAGACTGAGCTTCCCACATCCGGCTTTTGAACAAATGAAACCTCCCAGGAATGGCACAGACAAGGACAGAGTAGAAAATGCAGTTGTTTAGAAAACAAGTTCCTTTAGAAGTTGGGTCATCTAAGAGAACTAACCATCTAAGAGACCAAAGAAACCTGCAGTCACTGTTGAAAAGCATGCAGACAGAAAGAAATTATGGAGAAGAGCAAGGTGTCATAAGGTTTGACTAATAGAAAAAAGCACGTTTAAGAACAGAAACTGCATTATCTCCTGTTTAACTCTCATCTAAGTGGACAGTGGTCTTGTTTTGGCCTCAAGTTGTTCAACACAATACAGGATCTAGATTAGCAGCCACATACCACTCAAATGCTTTTAGGAACTAACAACTGAGCTTTGTTTGCCAGTACACCAGTATAAAGAAGTTGCCCCATATTTTACAAAGGAAAATGGGCAGAACTCAACAGTTTACTCTTGCTACCATGCCAGGGATGGGCCCCAAGTGTACTGTATCAAAGACAAAGAGTAAACAAATGAAGCTCAAAAGCTATTTTGCAGACTAGCTATGAGATGCCAGTTGGGCTAGCCTTTTAGAATTACTGTTTGAAAGAGAAATCTTTCCTAAGGGGCAGTAAAAGATGTTGGAAACTCAGTGGAACTAATTGGAAGAAAACCTAAAGCTTCATGAAGCTCACGTAATAGACTTCCAGTCTTCCAACAAACTTAGTGATACACTTTGTGAATTACAGGTACGTAATACTATGAAGTCTTAACAAATCCTTCTGTCTTAAGAACCTATTTATGACGATACACGAATCCCTGCCTAGCAAAGTACTGCTTTGACACGGTTGGAATTTAGATGTGGAGATGAATTAGTGCCATCTGATGTCTGTTTTTATTAATAGCCAATACAGAGTTTAGAGTTCTCTGCACCTCAGTTCATCAGACATATCATTTCCACACCCATTTGAGATACCTGGAAGATATAATGATCATGTCTGCTGGAAGATGTTGCCCATTGGTGACCTTCACAATATCTCCTACTGCTACCTGTTGAGTCAGGGGCAGGAGTACAGTAGCATGGAAAAGAAAAACAAACAGTTCGCTTGTCTGGAATGTTAGTTTGTTATTTTCTTTCACCCAGTCAAAAGAACAGCATCATGCACAGAACAGCTAGAGACAGTGCTTCTGAAAGGCAAGAGTACTTTTCACTGCAAATTTGGAAGTATCAAAGCCTTCCCTTCTCTGAATGTAAAGCAAACAATACTCTATTGAAAAAAGTTACATACTCAATTGGAAAGTGTGATCTTCTGTGGCTCATTTAATAAAAAATACTTTTTTCAATAATCCTACCACTATGCAAATTTGAGTTACTTTTTCCTTTAGTCTTATTTAACATATGAAAAGATTTTTTTCCAAGTAAAACAGTTATCTTTAAACTTTACCTTCTTCAAGTATCAAGAGTCTCTCCTATTCCTTCTCCATACTACTTAATTACCCAGTCATCACTATCATTTTCCCTTAGCCCTCTTCAGATGCACTGCTTATACTCACCACTAGCAAGGAGTATTGTCTATACAGATAGATAGTATCAACCAGTTTTTGCCTGACTTATAGTCACTTGAGATGCACAAAGTTCCAATTTCTGGAATACTGAAGACCTAAGAGTATCTGGCACCGTGAATGAGAGTCACATATGCAGGAAACTTTCATTCTAAGAACCACCAAGCAGCACACCCAAAACAGTAAGCCCAGCTTGCCTGAGAAGTATCAGTCTGCTTAGCACCAATGCACTCTTGAGAGTCTGAAATAGGCTTAAAATTTTAAAATATTTAAATATTTAAAAATATTTAACACATTAATTTATAAAATTGAAACAGATGGCATGTTTGAACAGGCAGATTCATTAGTCTTACTCTGATCCCACTGAAAACAAATTCCCTACCAATTTCAGCACAAAAAGATCAGAAGTCTTCTTTAAAGCAAGTAAACAAGGCAGATAGTACAGAACTGTTTTTCCTAAACAATAAATGGAAGCCTAGACAATATGCAGATGCAGGCACAGGCCAATTCAAGAAGTGCTTAAGACTATAAGAAAACTGGATTCCAAGCTCAGCTTTAAATATCTTTCAATTCAGTGTCCTCAATACAAATAGAACATGGAACAGCATTAACAGTCATCAGCATTAGCCATTAGAATTCTCAGCCATCTTTAGCTTCTACTATAGCTTAACACTTCCACAGGATTGCTTTTAGGTCTCTTGAGGCAGGTCTCATTTCTCTGAAGTTTTAAAAGCGTACACTTTTTCCTAATTTATTAGTTAACAGGGCTAATTTTGTCCTTAAAAGGGTTTTAACAGCCAGGATTAGATCAATAAATCCTGAGGGACTTCAGCAAGTTCTAGAAATAAAGCTCACCAGGTCCTGGCACAGGGCTTCACAGAACATGGGTCCCAAGTGCCTGAGGTGGCAGCAGGGTTTGTGTCCCTTACTTGATCAAACAGCTTACTAATTAGCCTCAGAACCTAAGAACCTTTTAGCACAGGTAGCAAAATAATCTCTGACTTCCAGAGGAGGTACAGCATTGCAGTGAAAGTTACTCTTCTAGATGTGGACTGAAGACAAAATACTGTTCACATCCTGGAACACATTACTTGTTCAAGCAAGAACACTGCCAACAACAGTTCATCAGCGTTTGACAGAAATATAGCACTAGAATTTAAAGATGGGTACTCATGAGTCTTGCTCAGGGCAATTTTCACTATTGCAACAGAAAAGACCCCTCCACCTCCAGTCACAGGGAATTCTCACAAAGTGTGCAATAACATGAGGCCTCTAAATTTATTCCAGAAATTAATTCTTGAACACCACCTTCCACTCCCTCCCATCCCCAACTTTATTTACCTCTTTCCACATAATGTTCTGCCACATCCCATTTCTTAGAACTGGAAAGAAAGTTTAAAGTTAGATTAGAATAAATACCCAAGATTTAGACAAATTTCAAAACAACTGTATCAGCAGAAGAGAACATTGACCAGAATGGGAACTAACACACACTTCAGAAAAGTACTTGTCAGAAGCTGGGATTACACTTTTGTTCACAGCTGTAGCCATGTGCATACAAGAAAGAAGAAGAATTTGCCCTTATTTATTTTATTATCACCTGCTAGACAACAGTTGGTGGCCTGATTTCTACTTGGCATCGTTTTATACCAACACACAGATGGGCAGTGTTGTTACTTGTTTGGCAAATAACTTTCCTTAAAACAAAGGGCATTATTGTCTACTGTCAATCAATACCAGGAATCCTCTATACTCTATGTATGATTTCACCACAGAATTTTCACTTCTCACCTTCTTCCTCGGGTTTTATTCATTATGTTTTGACTGACACATTCAACCTCACTACCACACCAATTTACCTTACAGGGCTGAGTTAAATTGTCAAGCAGGCTCAAAGCCCTGCTGAAAAGCAAAGATCAGCTTTGGCAGGAGAATCTTAAATGCTGAAGCTCATTTTGAAGTAGAAAAGGAAACAATGTGCTGAAACAGGCCTTGTCTTCTGTAGAGCCCAAGTCCTGTAGTGCTGTCTTAACACACTCATTGGTCATCTCCTCTGGAACATGTCTTTCCACCCAAGTAGTTCCTCTAGATATTTCTACACATACTTAATACTACACTAGCCTAAACATTAAGGTCAAAAATTTATGTCAAATCATTCCTGAGTAACCAAATCCAGTGCAAGTCTGTACACATCAAGTATAGCTAAACAAACTCAAACCCTTCACTGAAAGCAGCTGCAGCTAGTTTTCAAAAGATGTTCAGAAAGTGTAATGTGTAATAGATGAAAGCTGAAGAGGCCAGTCCCCAACTTTGAATAGAGACAATCTTCTCCTCAGTGCTACACAGTTCATACACATAGTTCATTTGAAAATCATACCAAATTGCCAGAAGATACAGTTCCACTGAATACAGCCTCAGTCATCCTACTCGGGTTAGGATGCTCCACAAACAAGAATGCAAGATTTCTCAGATCAGATCAAGTACAAGAAAGCCATCTCTTGATTCCTGTCATCAGGCCACACACTTTGAAGCATTGAATCCGGAGATTTAATATTACAGTGAATGGATCACAGTGAAGTAAACTATTTTTTAAAAAAAAGGGTGGGCAGCAACAGAAGCACTGCTAGTGACGCATCCAAACTGCTGAGCTTCCCCCCAAACAAGTATATGCAGCTTAAGGGAAGAATAGTTCTGTTGCATCCTTTCCTTCCATCTTCTAAACTGTGGCAGAATTGAGCTCTGCTTAGTTCAGAACTCAAGAGGAAGCCTGAGCCCAGAATCTCAAGTGAAAAAGCCATGTATCTGCAGCCTTGACTCAAACCCCAAACCCTCAGAAAGGAGTTGCAACAGTTGGCATCTCCTGTGCCTTACTTTACACTGCTCCCTGTTCCACCAGAAAATTCTGGAAATGTTTCAGCAACCAGTTCATACTGTCATATGTTAACATGCAATGAAGATATTTCATAGCTTCAACATGGTCTTGTAGACCATTTACTTGAGAAAACCATTTAGCTTTCATGCTTACTGAAATCAATTTAGCTACTAAAATCAATTAGTCAAGCAAATTACTGAAGTAACTAATCTTGTTTGGTTTTGGGTTTACCCTACAATCTAAAGAAAGCTTCCATTAGACATAAAACAGTTCAGAAATTGAGACTGATTTTTTAACTTCTACTCTACTTAACTCAGGTGATTTTTTTTTTTAAACTCTAAAGGATAGAAAAGACTGCCTTCTCTAGAATATTTATGGGAGGGTAAAATTGATGAATTATTCATCGTCAAAAGATATTTGGTTGAAGTAACAAAGAACAAGTACCTAAAAAGACTGCTCCTACTCAAAACCAGAGTTTCAATATAAACTTTCTCTAAGACTTTAAGACTAAAAACCAGTATATTGATGTTCTAGATTGAGGACTTCATGCTGTGACTCACATCTAGGTGTGTAGGGCCATTTAAAGCGCTGCACCTGAAGGGCAAACATTTCCTATTGGTTTGCAATAGTCTGCTAGCCCTGTGCTTGTCTACTACTCGAGGACATTCCATACAGTATTAAGTGCCAAATTAAAGAATAAGCCATGAGCAATGAGAGGATTAACACATCAGAAGACTTGAATTACTGAGCTCTCTACACCTATGCTGCTCAGGGGCTAGGTCCCTAGAGTCAATGTCATCTCCAGATACATCACGTGAAGTCGTCCAAGCCATGAAATACAGGCTCAGAGCCTCACACACTCCAGCTCCTGAAGCAGATGTACAGTGCCCACCTGGAACGGAACTTTTAATTTAGTTTCCTCCAAAGGTAATTTAATTGCTACATACCAAAGTCACTCTGCAAAGCACACCAATCATTTCAATGAGAAATTTAACATGGGAAACGTGCTTTGAAGATACACTACTGCTCAAAAAACTAAACATGAAGATAAATGAATGTTACTGAAGCATGCACCTAGTCATTGCAGTGTAGTTCAGAACATAGCTAAGCAGCCAGCAGATGTCTACTTTTGAGTAAGCTGAACTGCTCTCTGTACTGATTGCATTGACTAGACCTCACTCAGCTATAAGAGGAACCTAAAGGCACATACAGAATCCCAAATTTATTTCATCTTAATCTCACCTTGAACATAAATTAGCTTTTCATTTTCATAATGGAAGTCTCAAGCATGAGCCTCTTTAGCCTTCCTCTGAAGTATGAGTATACAGTTTGAAGTATCATTTTGAAAATTGTATTTAGAGTATTCAAATGTAAAAAATGAAGCTTGAACTAAAACAATTCAAGAGCCAAGTTCCACCTGCTTAGCTCCATAAGAATATCTTGTGTTCTTTCAGGTTGACTCTCCACAATTACTGTGATAAGCTTCCCTTGAAGTATTTGTTAGCAAAGGGTCTCTAACTACAGATCAATTAGAACTGTCCGTGGGACCTCTGGAAGAGCAGACTTTCATATTACCTATAACAAGGCCTGTTGTGCTACAGCCAGTTAATTGCTGATTTCTCGTGACTAATAAATATAGTGCTCTTGCACTTGAAACATCTTCCCCGACTCTTGTAGAGAAATTACCTTGAAGAACTGGTAAAGCAATGCTTTTTGATGTTCATTAATATACAACCTTAATGATCAACTTAACTTCTCAAGCATGAAGGAAAAAACAACTCACTGGAAAAAAAAAACAGTCCTGCAAATATTTTGCCTGTTAACTGAAGCCCAGAGCCAGCAAGTTGTTCAGCTCCCCGTGTTCCTTTACAAGTTTTCCTGGCTTCCTGATACTGAAGCTAAAAGCGTTTGGGAGGAAGGGGCTCTACTCAAAGTCCCTGTGTGTTTGCTGTTTCACCTGGATATCTCCACGAAGGAGCCATCCAACACGGGAACACAAAGATCCCGTGACTGCAGCACAGACTGACCATAGGGTAGCCATCAATAAACTCCTTATGTTTTCTGCACAGGCTTTCAGTTGAGCGATGAAGAAAACAAAGATGCTGTCTTCAGTATTCAGTGCCAAGTAGTGTCAATACATTAGGGATACATGTAGGCATTCAGAGGATATCAGTGTTAAATTCTTTCAGTGACACTTCAGGAAAGCAAATCCACAAAATCCCTAGAGCTCTTCCTATGTTTTATGGGCAATGGTACTTACAAAAATGACTTCAAACTCTTTTGACACCAAGTTCCACTGTTTCAAGGGTCTGTTGGGGTTTTTTGGTTGGTTTGGTTTCTCTAGGGGAGGGATTCTTGTTTTATGGGGTTTTTGTTGTGGGTGTTTGGGGTTTTTTTTAAGAATGACGAGGACAGTTTGGCAGGGGAGAAAATAGCTTAGTTTTCTTGGAGGAGCTGAGAACTGTATAACTTTGCACAACCTTGAAATTACATGAACTTTTGAATTCTAATAATCTCTCCCCATGCTTCACTCCCAAGTGTCACACTATCAGCAGTAGTCTGAAACATTTGGTAAAGTAAAATCCTAACATCCCAGTAACTATCTAGTCCAAAAAGAACACATTCATCACCATCATGACTATTTAAGCAACAGAATTGTTCAAAAATAAGTGTTCCCGTATTTACTATTTGCACTTAAATATTTAAAGACTGTTTGGTCTTACCTATTGTTTTCTTTTTATTCACTGCACTGTCTGCCTTATGCCTTTTCTGCAAGGAAACAAAACATTTCATTACACCTCATTACACTTCATTATAGATTCCAAAGCTGTTAGAGTTAGAAACATGACAAACTGCAAGATGTTATATCGGGTCCCTTTTGTCTTTTTTTTTTTTTAAGCCACACAGATCATTTAAATCCAAATGATTTGTAACAGAATGTAATTTAACTTTAAAGTGAGAGTTCTCACATAGGAAGCCAGGCTCAAGCCTAGAT
The DNA here is from genome assembly GCF_009769465.1 of Tauraco erythrolophus. Classification (NCBI taxonomy): domain Eukaryota; kingdom Metazoa; phylum Chordata; class Aves; order Musophagiformes; family Musophagidae; genus Tauraco; species Tauraco erythrolophus. The sequence goes on along the minus strand of NC_141465.1, from coordinate 114,416,157 downwards.
CAAAGGCAAAAAAATCTTAGTCTCCAAAACTGTTCCTCTTGTTTTTCTTTCAAAAACCAATGAAGAACAGTATATTTAGATGACAGCCACATTATACATTCTATGTGCTGTTTGTTTAGACTGATGGCTAAATTACTTTATTCATCAGAACTTTGCAAAGCAGAAGGATCACATTATTATAAACAGTATCCAAGTTAGTGTAGAGCAAACTGTTCTTGGCAAAATCTGCACTATAACTTAAGTTGCCTTTCCCCTGCTCATTTTCAAGACCAACTAAAAAAGTCACGTATATCTGTCAGCACTCTACAGTGCCTTTCTAGCCAAGCCTTTCTAATGAAAGCCCAAATAAATAAGTCTGAAGAGGTAAAAACAAGTGTCCTGACTTCTACTGTTTCCTTGTTCACCACCTATAATGAAAATGCTTAATTTATCTCAGTGTGCTACAGAAATTCCAGTCAAGTTCAGAGCTTTGAAAGTTAAAAGGATATTTTGCTGCTGTTCAGAAACTACTCAGGCTTCAGAGATGCAGAGCTTCGTGGCTTTTTTGAAACACTCTTTAGCACAGCCTTCCCCATAATCATACTCACATAGTCTTCTATGATTTCTTTGATGCCAGCAACTGTTAAAATAAATAGCAATGGCACCAAGGTGGTATATCTTCCTGTTGGAGAGACATCTGGAATTTGCTGTGAAAAGAGGGAGAAGAGATACTAATTTTATATTTGTATTTAAAACTAGTTTCTAGCAAGTTTAGAACTTTAATCTAAGTCCTCAGAAGAGAGAACATAGTTTTCTGATTTGTGACTGATTCACATGCAATTTCAGTGGGTAAACTAGCCCAAGCTCCCAGAAGATTTGAAGAAACCACTAGTACAAAGTTAGAAGATGAAGTTGTTGTGAAGAGAGGAGGAATAGAATAACAGGCATGTACAAGAAAACCATCCAACTTACATAACTGAACTGGAAGCAGTGATTAGAATCTAGACTATCTAAACAGACAGCAGTTCCACAAGAATCCACAAATGCTTTTCTCAGTATGGTAAATAGCTCCATGTTTTACAATACTATACCTTGTTTTCATTTATCAAAAATAAAAGTAGCTTGATTTTACAAACTACATTGGAAAACATCTAAGTTGTCTTCTAATTTCAATCATAAAGTACATACCTTATTAATATTACTTTTAAAATACGTCTAAGAATTTCTTTGCAGTTAAGCATAACAACTGAGACAACTTCTACTGCATCACAGTTTCATTTTATAATCAAGGCAAACCAATGAAACAATACCTGCAGTAAGGCAATGAAGAGGAAGAATGCATTTGCAGCTTTTCTTATCTGCTCATACAGGAATCGAGGTAGAAATGTCACCACGCTGTACTTGGCCGTGCTGCAGGTTAGAAGATTTTTATTGGAGTACTTCATTGGAAAGTCATATAGGGATTACAATCAAAAAGTTTCAAGTAGGCTTCTGAAAAGTCAGTTTTAGAAAGATCACACAGTAAAAACAAATACAGAACATGGAGGAAGTTGCCTGTGTTATGAGGAAGAGCTGCACAGAACAAAAGTAGTATCTCACAGACCTAGAAGGCTGAAGGTCCCACTGGTACCTTTATTATTGTATAAACCACCAGATAATTTACTATCCATCCAAACTTCAGCACCATGAACAGGCAATCTTTTACCTCAGTTCCAAGTACTTGATCAAGTGCTTACTCCTTATCAAAACATGGATTTAAGTGCTGGAGGGAGGCAGAGTAGAACACAAGAGAAGTTAGAAATTCTGTGCTGCTATCTTTAAAATGCCTCATTTCCCAGTTCACTACCACTCAATACTCAGTTTCTAATAATCCCTCAGAACACTTTTTCACATTAATCTTTCCTGGCTATTCTCTCCAGTAGTTGTATTACTATTTCCTCTATCTTAAAACAAAAATATATTGCACTAACTAGACTCAACAATCCATGTAATTTTTTTGTTTTCCTCATATCAAACCCATGACAGGCATGAGCACAACTTCAGGAAAAAAGCGTCCAAAATGACAAGAAGATTTAATCATTCAATTTTTAAGTAAGTTTTAAAAGCCACCCTCATGTTGTCGAGCTATCAAAAACACCTAAAAGAGATTAAGTCTCTTATGTGCAAGTCCTTGATCTCTGAACATGTTAGTTACAACTCAGTCATCTAGGTGCCTTCTTAAGGTAGGTTCATGCAGCATGAGTTTCCTTCCACTGCCTGAGCTATACGGGAGACTGAGTTTATCTAGTAGCATGTTGTGTTCCATTATACAGGGGGGAAAAAAAAAATAGAGTAAGAGGAGTAATTGTGCCTTACTTTCCCTCATTGAAATAGCACAGCATCTTCCCACACTTAACTCCTGGGCATCAGCATGAGTTGGAGCTTTAAGAGGCAACTCCTTGTAGCTGTAGTTCAGGTGTCTTCCAAGGGCACTGAATGCAAGCTCTGCAAGAGCCAGACAACCCGTGACAGGAGTTTTGGTTTGGGTTTTGAGGTATCATTTTGTTTGATAGGTTTTTTATTTTGTGGATTTGTTTTTTTTTGTTTGGGGTTTTTTGTTTGGTTTTGTTTATTTGTTTTTAAGAAGGCTTATATTTCCAAGCAACTGAGATCCCTAAGACACTCCTTTCAAGAAAGAACAAAAATTGCTTCCTGAAGCACTAACAACACAACTCCTCAAACACAGGCAAGATGCTGTTGTATTGAAGTTTCCTAGAAACGTCAAGAGCACCTTTCCATTAAAGCTGGTCCTCTACATGAAGTGTTTTTCTTGTTCTCTTCCACTAGTAAGCCTTCCAGATCAACTGAAATCCATGGCATTACTATTCACAAATCATGAAGGACTAGTAAAATCAAGTGCTTTATCTACATGATCTGTCTTTCAAAACCGACTGCTACAGATAAAACTCTTACTACAATCTTTACCCATGGGCAATTAAGATCAGTGGGGTTCTATCGTACTTAACTTTTTATGCACAAGGTTAGAGAACTGCATTGTCTTTATTCAAGATCATTTACTTGTTTTAACTATTTTTTTTCTCTCTCTTTTCTTCCCCATCCCTATTTAAGGATACACTGTTGCAGGTTCCAGAATCAAACAGTAACAAGGGACATGGCACAATTTATTCCACAAAGCTTTATTTCGGACACTGGAGTAGAATCAGGGGGGCAAGTTAAATAAAGTGATCAAACAACAATTAAGATCTCATTTTATTAGACTATGGTACTTATATTTCAATTTCATCTAGTTTCCTATTCAAGCAATTACAGACCCCTACTAGGTTTGATGCAAATCAGTTATTATTTTAACTGGACCTCTAAAAAAGGTAACATGACAGCATTTCTAGAGCTACAGCCTAGAGACTTCCTATTGCTACTACTGCTCAGCAGAACCATGTATTAAAACACTCCGTGTGGTATTTTACAGAAGTTGCAGGTGGTCATACTTCAACATAAACTACACCAGCTAAGCCGACTGAGTGAAAACATGCATCTGGGTTTACAGCACGTGATGTAGCACGCTTAGTGTATAAGTGAAGAAAAATTATTTCCTTGAACTGCTATTAGTTTTTTCCAACTGTAAGTATTTTTTCTAAGCCACATTTGCTTGGTCCCACATGTAATAACCTGCCTATAATAAAGAATATAATTAAACATACATGCCTCAGAAGTACTTTGTGACCTGAAAAATATGGGTTAATCAAGTAAGAGTTCAGACCTAACCTACAAGTGAATTCCCCAAGCAACACTAATTAGAAATCAAGAATTAGCAGATTTTTATATCTAAATAGTATTCCCCTGGATATCACATTTATAAGACTATATTAGAGCAAGAATTTGTCTAATGACACGTTAAGCTGAAACACCTATTAACATTCTATCATTTACTGACTTTACAGCTAACTGGTGCAAACATTATTCTTACTCTAATGATTATGTTAAAGCCAACGCAATAAGGCTTTTCTGAATGAGCTTTATACATATTAAATCACTCCATCCATAGCTTAAGTAACATGACAGATGTCTACAGAAAATAGGTAGAGTTCTAATTAGAAAGCAGCACATTCAGCTGTTACTATGCAGTCCCAGAACAGTAATTACGTGTACGTATAAAAAGGTGTATGTTATTAAAAAGAAAGCTTCTTATTAAAAGCAAACTAATGCTCTAAGCTAGACAGGAGTATTTGATAAATTTGGCTCTGAAGAACAGCTCTTTAAAGGACAAATAACAATTACTTACAAATAAAACAAAAGCTTTGTGCTCCCTCTCAACAGATAGATGCATTGTGATGACTTAAGGACAATCAAGGCCCAGAAAAAAGATAAAAATATACAGGTCAATAGGGAGAAACTTCAGGCAGCTCATTCTCATTTATAGCACAATTTTGGTCACTAAAGATAAATATCTGTGAAGGTTAGCCGTCTGACCAGCCCAAATCAGAGCAATCCTATCTTCAGAGAAGTACCTGGTACCTGACTCCAAGAACAGCAGGTCTGCAGCTCACAGAACAGGTTGTGACAGGGGGAAAAGGGGAGCACATGCAGGAAACCAAACAACAAACTGGTATTTCCTAAAGCAACAGCCATTAGCTATGCAAACCTTGCTTAAATACACAAGTTTGATGTTTAAACAGGTGTGCAAACATTAGAAGAGATCTGTCTTTTCTATATCTGCAACTTAATTCAGGTAAGTCATGTTTCAAGTTACACCACTGTGTAAGTCAAGAGGAACACTACCAAACTCCGTGAAATAAATGAGTCTGGATACCCATCGGTATAGCTGCTGAAAGAGTCTGGCCCCACTGTTTCTCGAGCAGTGCAGAGATTTATCTGTACACAACCACCATATAATTCAAAAAAGGTTAGTGGCATTTACATACCTTAACTCATGACCATGCTACTAAAGAGTACCAAGGATTAGTTATTTTGATAATACTCACAAGAAAAGTAGCAAACAGTAAGCTAAGAAACTCAACAGTAGTTTTCTAGTGTAGTTGCCTCATTTGCTAACATGGAATTTTTGCATGGCAACTCTTAGTTGTCATTTTCCCCTGTTTCTCCAAAATTTTTCAAAAAGCCAAGTCTTACTCTATTGAATCACCCGTGAAGAGGCAAAGGCTACCAGTTACAGAGGCAGAGAGGTTACTTCCTAAAGAAGTGTATGTGTGCTAGCAGTGTTCCACTCAATACAGCTCTACATCTTCCCCAGTCAGCTATTTAAGCACTTCCACATCTTCCTTGACAATTGAGATGAACAACTCAGAGGAACTTCACCTCCAGACTAATAATGGTAAAGAAAACAGGACCTCCTTGAGATACATGTGGTCTCATTTCCAGGGTGGTAAGTACAACAAACCGCCCGTCCCTAGGCAGCTATCCCACAGCTATCCATTCCTCAGTTCACATACTTTAAGTAATCTCAAATGTGAGAGCTGAAGAATGAAAGTTGCTTGAGGTTAGTGCTTTTAAACAGACACCAATTCACAGGAACAATTACTAAGAAAGCCAAGCACAGACACCTGAACCACAGCAGAGGGGCTGTGTAACAAAAGTGCATGTTAAGGACCTGAACTCTTCTCTCACCAAGCAGGCTTTGTTTCCATTAACATGTACAAAAGGTCAGATGCCCTGTAACAGTGAAGGAAGAAAAAAAAAAACAACCCAAGATGATCTGGTTGAATTAAGGACTCAAATACCGTCTTCAGTGGAACTGTGTGTGCATGCTAAGCTCTTGCAGGCACGTGACACTTCTTTTAATATACATACTTCTGCCTAGCCACTGAAAAAAATCAAACCCTGAAAGATTTCTCCAAGAAAAATGCAGCACAGGCTGAGATCTACCCAGCTGGGGAGCAGCTCTGTCGAAAGGGACCTGGGGGTCCTGGTGGACAAAAAGCTCAGTATGAGTGAACAGTGTGCTGCTGTGGCAAAGAAATTCAACAGGATGCTGGGTTGCATCAACAAGGGCATCACCAGCAGAGACAAAGAAGTCACTACCCCACTTTACTCAGTGCTTATCAGGCAACACCTGGAATACTACGTTCAGTTTTGGTCTACTGCTATGTAAAAGAGATGTGGACAGGCTGGAGAGAATCTCGAGAAAGGTCATAAAGATGATCAAAGGACTGGGAAGCCTGACATACGAGACAAGGCTGAGAGAACTGGATTTCTTCAGCCTTGAAAAAAGAAGGCTTAGGAGAGACCTTATCACCATGTTCCAGTATTTAAAGGGTGGCTACAGAGAAGATGGGAACTCCCTTTTTACAAGGGGTCACACGGAAAAAGACAAGGGGTAATGGTTTGAAGCTGTTCCTGAGGAGATTTCAATTGCACACAAGAAGAAAATTTTTCCAAGAAAGCAATCAGCCATTGTAATACTCTTCCCAGGGAAGCAGTGGATTCCCCAACATTGAACTTTTAAGATTCAGCTCGGCAAGGTGCTAGGCTGTCTCATCTAGACTGTATGTTTTGCCAAGAAAGACTGGATCAGATGATCCTTGAGGTCCCTTCTGATCTGGTATTCTATGAAAGTTGTTGCAACACTGTAAAAAAGGGATAAATCTGTTGTCCTAAATTATCCACACAGGGAAACTGAATGGGAGTATTCAGATGTATTATTAATCCATCTGAACTTTGGAAGTATGCAGAAGACACAGCAGTTCCAAATTTCTCTCCTTTGTAATAGGAGGAATTGATCACATCTTAGTATCTCTGAGCCCTCTTTTCTTAAAGGGGCTTGGAGAGAAAGATTTTTTTCATACAGGTTTAAGAGAGTCAGGACATTAACAAGTCAGCCCACAAACTCCCCTGCAGGTCAAGTTCCAGCAGAACTTTTTTTTGTGGGCCAGAATGGTTTGGGTCTGCTGTAATAAGACACTGAAGCTCTTCTGAAGAGCAGCTTATTTCAAGTTAAATTCAAGACCTCATACATAACCAACTTAAAAAAAAAGAAAAAAGAATCATAGAATCATAGAATGGTTAGGGCTGGAAGGGACCTTCAAAGGTCATCTAGTCCAACCTTCCTGCAAGGAACAGGGATATCTCCAACTAGATCAAGTTGCTCAGGGCCTCGTCCAACCTGGCCTTGAACGTCTCCAGGGATGGAGCATCCACCACCTCTCTGGGCAACCTGTTCCAGTGTTCTACAACTCTCATGGTAAAAAATTTTTTCCTAATATCCAACCTGAATCTACCTCCCTCTATTTTAAAACCATTACCCCTTGTCCTATCACAACTGGCCCTCCTGAACAGCCTCTCCCCATTTTTCCTGTAGGCCCCCTTGAGGTACTGGAAGACCACTATAAGGTCACCCCGGAGCCTCCTCTTCTCCAGGCTGAACAGTCCCAACTCTCTCAGCCTGTCCTCATAGGAAAGGTGCTCCAGCCCTCTTATCTTCGTGGCCCTCCTCTGGACCCTCTCCAACTGGTCCATGTCCTTCTTATGTTGGGGACTCCAGAACTGGACACAATACTCCAAGTGAGGTCTCACGAGGGCAGAGTAGAGGGGGAGAATCACCTCCCTCGACCTGCTGGCCACGCTCCTCTTGATGCAGCCCAGGATGCGGTTGGCCTTCTGGGCCGCAAGAGCACATTGCCGGCTCATATTGAGCTTCTCGTCCACCAGTACTCCCAAGCCCTTCTCCTCAGGGCTGCTCTCGATCCATTCTCCACCCAGTCTGTATTTGTGCCTGGGATTACCACGACCCAGGTGTAGGACCTTGCACTTGGCCTGGTTGAACTTCATGAGGTTGACACGGGCCCACCTCTCCAGCCTGTCAAGGTCCCTCTGGATGGCACCCCTCCCTTCCAGCATGTCAATGGCACCATACAGCTTGGTGTCATCGGCGAACTTGCTGAGGGTGCACTCCATACCACTGTCCACGTCACCGACAAAGATGTTAAAGAGGGCCGGGCCCAACGCGGACCCCTGAGGGACACCACTCGTGACTGGTCTCCACTTGGGACATCGAGCCGTTGACCACTACTCTCTGAGTGCGGCCATTGAGCCAGTTCCTTATCCACCGAGTGGTCCATCTATCAAACCTATGCCTCTCTAGTTTAGGGAGAAGAATGTCATGAGAAGCAGACAAGTTGTCAGCTAGACACGCAACCACTAAGGTTTAAGAGTGTTTTACACAGGGGAAATCCAAATTAGCACAGACATCTCAAATACATTATCACATCATTATTTTATAGTAATGCACATCATTAGTGTTGCATCCTACACGAAAGTCTAATAAAAAGGCTGAGTAGTAAACGTAATATTCATCGATTACCATTGCTTCTGCTGACAAGTAGTGTTATTTACCATAATGCACAAGTTCCACTTCAGGAGCAAGACAGCCACGCTGACAACCCCAGCTTGGCTGAGCTATCTAGACTTCGTAAGAAGCTGTGTTAGCAACAAGCTCATCTTCAAGTGCTTCATTTTGGTTGCTGTCTTTGTATAGACCTTTGTTAAGACACAAGTACATGAAAATGCACTATGAACTGTTGTCTACTGAAGCATGACAGTCTTATTACTCCAGTTCAACAAGATCAATTTCTAACCATGCAAGGATTTTTCAGAATTTCTAGCCTACAGTATCTTGTGCCAAATTGCCCCAGTATCAGCAGGACTTCTACCATAGATAGGGAGTGAAAGACTACAAAGACTAATGTAACTGATGTTATCAAAGCAAGTATTACTTCCACTAGAAAGGCCTCCTACAGTAACACTCATGGCAGTCTTAATACAGACCAGGCATTAGCATAACTGCTGACACTCAGTTAAATCTCAAAACAAAACCTCGTGGTCACATGTAACAGAAGTGATAGCATTTTTGCTTCCAAATCCTGTACTCTGGAGGCTTTTCCTAAAGCATGCAAACAGAAAAGGCCTTTTCATTTGTTCCCTATTGATACAATCCCTAACAGAAAGGGGAACAGACTCCTGGCCATTTTTCAGTAACATTAGACAAAGACTGTTTAGAAACAGCACCAAAAGCTCTGTAGGCATGATATTGTTTCAGCATGTTCCAATGTTGTCTGGTCACCACTACAGAAATATGCCCTTGCTTTTCAGTAGCCCTGCTGGCAAGTACAACTCAAAATAGAGCTGACTGGAACAGTTAGCCTAGAAACACTACCTTTTAATAAAGGACGTTTAGTTACTGTGCAGACTCAAAATAGGCTTCACAGGAAGCACACAGCATTGACATGAAGATGACTGAAAAAGATATCAAAACAAGTCACATAAGTTAGCTAGCTGCCTAAAAGCCAGATTGCTAACTCGAGTTTTAAAGCCATTCTTTAATTCCAGGTGTCACCACAATTTAAGCAGCGATTGTTCTAGTGACAAGCAGGGGGGTGGCAGGAGAAATGAATACTTACTTTTCTCTCAAAACTAAAAAAAAAATCTTCACAGTCCACCAAACTATATGGAAAGTAGTTATTACAGTTCTTGATCTCTACTTCGGTCAACTTGAGAACTTCTTACTTGTCTACCCCTTTCTGCAGACCATCAGCAGTCAGACAGTTCTGTAGCACTGAGCAGAAGGCTATACACACAACTAAAACAGCAAGAGACTTCAGAAAGTGTGATGTACTGTACGTGCCACCTCTAAGTCCTGAAAGACACCTGCTTTGACTCCACCCTCGCTCAAACTACGCAAAGCATCACCAAGAACATTTAGTCTCTTCCTGTTTACATATTTCTCTGGACAGAGATCACCAACAGTGGAGGAATAAGTAGGAATGCAGAGTCACAAAGGAACACACACTGCTGAACATAGGCCAATATTTATTCAACAAATATGTGGGAAAGAAGCTTTGTTTGTGTGAAGTCAGACTGCATTTAAGCTTTGGCTCCAGTGCCTGAAAGTCACTTAAATAGTGACTTTATCTAAAAAGAGGAAAAGACCCAGTTTAATTCCCCTGCTGTGTTGCTACTACTGATGTACAAAATCCATCATGATGCCAAAAAACCCACCAACCACCTGCAAACCAAAAAAAAAAAACCCAAAATCAAAAACAATTTCAGGATGCCAGAGAGTTCAGCATATAGCAGGTGGAAGGGCACTAGAACTCACACATGTGGATTTTTTTTTTATCCAGACATTTCATCTAGGCAAAATTCAACAGTTTAACTGCTCAGAGGCTCTGGCCCTAGAAGTAGCCCACTACAACCAAAGACACAGTAACCTCAAATACACTGGCATAATCCGGAAAAACAACATCAACACCAGGCATACAATACCAGTTACTTAGTGAGTTTTAATGGCTAGAACAATCCTTTTATATAGCTGTATCCAAGCCTCTTTCACTGTGATAAATTACAGCATCAGCAACAGCTGCACTGCAGGAAAATTAAGTATTTGCCCATTTGCGAGAAGTATGTAACATCAAATATTTCTTTTCAGTTGAGAACAGCATCTACCTACAACTGAAAAGAGTTAGCAGAGGATTAGTTTAACACCTGATTATACTTGTGCCATTCAGAATATAATACATCCCTTCTTTGAAGAATTGTAAAATGCTTTTCTGTAATCAGGCAAGCAATCTGTTCACATGACAACAGAAGAGATTTCCAAATGCAACGCAAACACTAGTACAAATGGCCACCATGCCCAAACTCAACCTAGAGTAGAGCTGAACACAACTAGGGGTAGCTTTACCTAAGGAGTAAAGGCACATTTTGGTGCAAGAGGAACGCTGGTCTACAGCGTAAGTGCAGATAAATGCACTTGCACAGAGGAGACTACTATTCACATTTCCAGCTGCAGACCATAGTGAAAACTACTGAAGATATTCATGTTACAAGGGTCAATACTAATTGGCTATTGATACTAGCAACTCCTATTTCAGCAGCAAGGACTCACTAAGCATCAGTGCTTACATTCACCTCCCCACACATTCAAAAAGCACCAACTGCTCTAAGTCACAAGCAGCTTCCACAGTACCTATTTCCAAGCCAAGGAAGCAAACCACTTTGCTTTCATTTGCAACACGCAGCTGAAATTAAAGAAAAATCCAGACTGCACCTACAACTTTCATCACCAGCAAGCCTCCTGCAGACACTGATGGGACAGTCCAGGACTTCAGATAAACACCACCCTGTTTAACACAGGACTCGTGGTGCTACTGGAAGCCCTGTTACAGCATTCAGTGCTAAATTCCCAGTGGTACTGCTTCTACCCTATGAAATGAGAAATTCCTTCCCACCAGTTTGCTCGAGCTTTCAGACCTTGTACAGCTTAAAAGTGAAAACTGAATGCTTCTTGCATTTCTAGTAGAATTTAACTTTTGCCTGTATAGAAGATAAGTGTCTGAACGGAGAATTTTCTGGGTATCAGAATGCATCTTTTGAGACCTGCCTAATAGATCAAGTCACTAAATTCTGCCCTGATGAGAAGCTTCCAGCAAGACTGCTGGATTCAAGATCCATTAAAAGTATACGAGTAGAACTTTGCCCTTCTTGACTGCTGCTTCTGCCCCTGATCTCCCGCTCAAGCCACATACCTAGGCTGAAACTGGAGTCCCAATTCAGATGTAAATGAGACTTGCACCAGGATGTATCATCAGGCCTTGCATGTAAGAATATTACACAGAGCAATGGTTACAATGGTGAATACAACGTACTTACAAAATGCAGAGACAATTGCAAACTTAAAGTTATTTCAGTGCTTTTGTACTTCCTGGATCAAGAAACCAGAAGTTCTAGCTACTTTTGCATCAACATTAGTACATACACAGCAAGTGAGAGGCTCAAATCACTGTCCTGGTTTCAGCTGGGACAGAGTTAGGGTTTATTTTAGCACGTAGAAGAGCTCTGTGTTCTAGTTTTAAGTCTGGGACTCCTTATGAGAAGAACATTGATAGTGCACTGATGTTTACGGTCAGCACTAAGATCTCTAAGACTTTTCAGCTTGCCGTGTTCTTGCCAGTGTGCAGGAGCACAACAGGCTGGGGGGGAACTTGGCTGGGACAAAAGGCCCACAACTCCCCTTGCAATCTGAACTTAGACTTAGGATTGAGGGTCAAATGGCCAATTAAGTACTCTGCATCATGCCCAGTATAAAATGAGGGTTGACTAGAAAGGAGGGCTTTTTGCTCTTACGGGGGCTCTCACTCTGAGAGTGCTCTCCCTCTCTTTTCAAGCCTCTCGCTCGTCCAAGATTGTGGTGTCAGGACTTACCTGTTTCAGGATGATTAGTCCAGGACAGGCCTTGGTCAACAGATGGTGAGCAACTACACTGTGCACCATGTGTCTGTATATATTGTTTTCGTTATACATATATATTTATATATTAGAAGTAGTAGTATTAAATTGTTCTTATCTCAACCCATGGGTATCTTTGCCTTTTCCCCTTTATTTCTCTTCCCCATCTCCTGAGGGTTGGGGAGGGTTCACAAGCGGCTGCGTGGCTTTTAGTTGCCAGCCTGCTTAAACCATGACAATCACTTAACTGGCAACATTTACTGCATGCACTGGAAAAAAGTTTCACTACAGTACTGTTATACATTCAGTATAAGCCACTGACATCAAAGTTGATTTCTGTATTAATAAGAAGCACCAAGGAATTGTATTTACATGAAAGCCAGATCTGTAGGATGTTCTCACTTTAAGTAAAATAAACTAGTCTTCCACACACCACCAAGTGTGTGTTAGGAAAAGTATTCATGCTGTTAGTTTGGTGATGTCAGCAGTATTGACACAGCATTCAAGCCACCATCATCACACCTCATCTGTATCCTTGTGTTTTTACAAAGCAATAGGCAAGTTTGTTTTCGAACTATAAGATAATGACTTTTGAGTCACCTCCCTCACCATTCAGATAAACACACTGTAAGTCAAACTTAGTAATAAAAAGTTATGGTTTAAGCAAATTCCCATAGCAAAAAAAAACATTTCAAGTCAAAACCGCCAGCCAAGCTGGCACTTCTGCTCAACAGCTATTTTCTCACTGTGCTGATCTGCTACGTAATGAGTGTATGAACTATCGTAATCACTCACACTCAATCCAGCCAGCAGCGGAAGAGTTAGAGGTTGGAAACATTAATGATCCTCTACCATTTTCTGTCTCACACCTGAATTAGAAGGAAAAGCTAATACAAGTACAAAAAAAGGCCTTTTCCCACAGCACACTGGAAGCAAGGGAAAAGTACTGCTGGCTGAGGTCTCTGCAGAGGCCTGACTACCACCTTCCGCTGTCTGTAGTCAGCAACGTCTTTGGTTTACTAAGGCTGTTCGCAGACTTCAATCCCCAAATGCAGAATGCCCAGGACTAGAAGATTACATATTATTGCCTTTAAATAGCCTAGAGCTGTGTACAAAGTAGCTGGCAGTGTTCAGAACATGTATGTTTCATTTTTCACTGAACTTAAAGTACAGAAGTGCTCCTAATTAAACAGATACATACTTAAGTTATGTGTATTGAACAAATCGAAACAGGTACTAGTTAGCTTTCATGAAAGCAAACATATTTAAGATCACAACTACAGATGTGCTGGACAAAGTAATTTTATTTGTTCCATTTTTACATATTTCAAAGCTTCTAAAATGCTTCAGCTGAAAATGGAACATCATTTATACTTTAGTAAAAGGCCCAAAGACTTAACACATACACAAAGTTTTTTCAAACTGAACACAGTAGGGATAGAAGCAGCTTCTAACACAGGTAGAAGAGACATGATCCTACAGAAGGAATCACTGCTGCAGCAGTGCAATAAAGAACCATGACAGTCACATATATGCACATGTAAACGACCAAGCTAAACCCAGCCTACAACTCAAAGTTCTACAGCACTAGATTTTGAAATAGTTTGTGACAAAGTTTGAAGAGCACAAAAAAAAACCCCACACCTTAGCCATTGCTCTGCAAGTTCTCATAATCTCACTTATTTATATCAGAAAGCCTAGGGAAAGAAAAAAATAAAAAAGAGAACAGTTCTTCCTTCTACATCTCCACGCTCACACTTTAAGACTTTTGGAAGCATCAGTACCTCACTCTATCTTGTCATTCACTTAGCTTTTGCAGTAGCACTATATACTGTTTAGAAGTAGTGTTAGGGAATTATCAATTTTGCTTAACTTGCCCAAAATTAAAACACATTGTTACTTATCACCTTTTCCTTTTGCTCCTACAAATATAGGAATTCACTTTTAACAGTATCTCTCCTCCCCAAAAAAGTTAAAGAACTCAAGATGCTTAGAACATCTTAAGCAAAAAGCCTTATCACCAGCCTACCTTCCCACACCCTCTACACCTCCATTCCTCGCTGTATTTTGCTTCATTTTGAGCAAGCTATTCCACACCATCCCTTAATTTGGAAAACTTCCTACAACTATCCACAAATTCCCTCTGTTGTTCAGAGAATCCTTAATGACTACCAAAAAAAAAGTGACAGAAGTCACATGATTTACAACAAACTGTTGTATTATCTCCTTCAATTTAATTTTCCATAAGCCCTTATGTACAGGTGCTTATCCACTTACACAGAGCCTAGTGCTGGGGTATGCTGATGCTTCCTACAGAGACAAGCTTCCTATGGGGACAAAAAGTCTTCAATCTAATGGCACTGAGAAATCCAGAATCTGGATACAGTAAGAAAGCCCAAGGACAATACAGAACTGTAGTTCCTCAAGATAAACTCCAATATACATAAGCAAGTGAGTAAATAAACCACCACTCATACTGCACACAAGCCACTCTTACTCAGATATTACAAGCTCAAGTCACTTTTGCCTTTATTCCCACTGGGCCGAGCTAATCCAGAGAATGGAGAGAACACAGCCAAAGCCTGTCACTCTTAAAAGTCAAAGAGGTCAAAGCTTTCTCACTGAGCAGGAGCAAGTTATTATAAAGTGAATTACTATAAAGTGAACTTAATTTGTAGATGACACTAAGGAGCTAAGATTCCTAATCAGGTAATGCAAACACCTCTACTTTCCCACCACACTACCTGCATTTTGTCCTACCCCTCACACACCAACATTGTGACTCGAGCTGCCCTTGTGAGGAGGCAAAGCTACAAAGAAAGCTTCTCAAAAACTTTTACAGCTACCAGGAAATGGCTTCCAGACAGCAAGATGGACACAACAGCTTGCTCAGGTGTTGGTAAAAGGGCTAAGAGGAAAAAGTTCTTGGTGGTAGACACACACTGCTTTTTCATAAAATTAAGCCAGATCAGAACAGAATCCCTTCAGGAAAACCTGAAACAGATTCTGCCAACCCTCCATTCCCTGCTTTTCTTTATGTAAAGCAGGAAAAGCACAAGTAGTCTATCCACAGAAAACAGCTGAAACCAGCTCATAAATAGGCAAGGAAAAATAAAGTGAGAAACATCCCATGTTGCTGCCCACGTACAAAACGCAAGACACTAAGGAAATCCATTATTTTAACCACTCCTAACCCAT
Organism: Tauraco erythrolophus; assembly: GCF_009769465.1. Lineage (NCBI taxonomy): Eukaryota > Metazoa > Chordata > Aves > Musophagiformes > Musophagidae > Tauraco > Tauraco erythrolophus. The sequence goes on along the minus strand of NC_141465.1, from coordinate 114,400,743 downwards.
AGACTTTCCCAGACAAGGATATAATAAATGAAAGTTGAGGAAAGCATCCTGTATAAATAAGCTGCTGCACTACACAGAACACCAGCATCCTTCCAGAAGATATTCTTAGAATTGCCCTTGATGATACACAAAATAAACCAGCTAATGGCAATCACCATTTCAGCAGGATATAAAGTTCCTCTCTCTTCATAAAGGCACTCATTGCATAAACCATTCTTTGAACAATAACCCAAACATCTGCATTAACAAACAGAAGCCTGCTAAACAACACTCCTTCTTAGTCGTGACAGGAGCCATCTGTTCACCTAGCTAGCCCAGAGCAAGTGCAGCAAGCTCTGCCATAACTTGCTATTGTTAAGCATCCTTATACTCACGTTTCAGTGCACGTTATTTGTGTTTCTAAACTGCAATAACAGCATTAATCATACCAAGAGAAGTCTTAAACACATATGCCTATAATGAAAGGCTCCAAACACCAAAGAAAATTCCTTTTGATTTTCAATTAAAGCGGACCGTAGACTTGTATGCATGAAGATGTGAGTTTGTAAACTCTGTAGCTGTTCCTGTCCTGTTAGATTTACTTTTTCTTTTCTTCCTTCCTATTCTATACTTTTTTTTAAACTTAGTCTAGTTATTCTTACAACTGGATGCTGCTACTTTTCAAGAGAACACTCCATGGATTTTACATCGCTAATTCTATCCAAATCTCACAACAGCTTTTCATGGGTTAACCCCTGTGTCCAAGAGTACCAGATCCTGTTATTCCAAAATTTAGTGGCTCTACTAGAACAGCAAGTGAAGACCTTTTCATGTGTCTCCCCCATGCAGCTCTATGGCCTCCCTGCTCTCACTACTGTTGAGAGAAGCAGCTCACCTCCTGCTGCTGCTGGATCCCTCCTTGCTGCCTCTTCCCTGTACCCAGACCCTAGCATCCACTCCGGCCAACGAACCCCGCTGTGGCTGTCGAAGAGGCAGAACTTATGGTATGGAAATGAGGTCTGGGCAGGGAGAAGGACCAGAGCCCTCCCTGCCCACAGCTGCGGGGTGCACAGGCTGCCGCCTGCAAGGTGAGAAGCGGAGATTGCTCCATACCTGACCCAGTTGTCGCGGAACTTGCTCTGCTGGGGCTGGTTCAAGTAAATGGTGCGGGCTGGTGCCTCGTCCAGATCCGCCGAGGACGTGGCTCCGGACATCTCATCATCCGCCTTCTTATAGCCCGAGGGGGAACAGACGGGTCCTGCAGGAAGAGCGCAGAGGGGAGGCAGTCAGTGCGGGGCTACACCCGCCGGAGCCGGGCTGGCAGCGCCCGGGGCCGCGGCAGCTGCCGGCGGGGCCGCGCCGCGAGGAAGGGCCGGGGGCGGGCAGCGAGCGGCGGCTGCGAGCACGTCCCCCCCGGTGTTTGCCACGGCGGAGGCTGATAAATAATGGACGGCCGGGGAGGGGGTGGCGGAGCTCGCTCGGAGCCAGCTGGCAGCGGGGAGAGCGCCGAGGCCCGCGCCCACCGCCCCGCCCCACGGCCGCGGGGAGGGGCGCAGACCCGGCAGCGCCGCTTGTGCCGGGTCGGCCGGTACCGGCGCAGAACAGCTCCGCCGCCAGCAACCGGCCAGCGGGAGCCGAGGGGCCGGCGGCCGGTGCCCCCGAGCTCTGCGGGCTCCGGTGCTGGAGAGCGGGCTCCAGCACCCACCGCACCGCCGCGGGGCGCCGGGTCCGTCCAGTTCCTCGGTGCCACCGCGTCCCGTACGTCCGAGGCTAAATCCACACGCAGGGCGGAACGCAGCCCTGCCGGAGCTCGCCCGGGCCCCCCCGGGCCTGGCAGGCTACATGCGTGTCTGCTCAGCAAGGTGCCTCCTGCCTCTGGCACTACCCACCGAGCAGCCCCTGCGGCTGCCTGAAAGGAGCTTGTGGTCACACATAAGTCTCGGTTTTAGACTGAAAAGGGCAAAATTTCGTTTCTTTACACATACAGCTTCAAGTCTTTGACTAAAAGTCACTCCAGACCGGCTGGGTATGAAAACAAGTCCTTTGAAGCACTGTTTAGCTTTACATTAGGAGAAAGCCAAAACATAAGGAAAAAGATCTAGGCATTCCCTTTGTCAAGCCTCAAAACGTTACCAATGGAGACAGGTTTATTGATTTCCCCTTCTGTTCTGAGCCATGGAGATACTTGACATTACTTGAGCTGTAAATACATTATATAAGAATATCATTTTATGAAATAACCCATGGATTTGCAAGCTACCACGGGTGGCTCTAGACAAGATCAACACTTTCACTAGATTCTTAGGAAACAAGGTGTCTTATTTTCAGGTTAGTTGAAAAGTCCATTCAAAGATAACGTAGAGAAGCAGCTAGCGTAAAGCCAAACCCAGCAGCTGTTTCTGATTTCTGTATACAGCTAAGATCACACCGCAACGAACTGATGTGATCAGACAGTGGCGAAAAAGGACTCAGCAAATTGATAAGAGCCCCCTGAAATTATGTCCTTCTCAACTACAGCTTGAGAGAAAAGCTTCTTTCCCAATACAGCCTTAATATACTGAACACTTAAGTTCTCACACATTACAAGTACTTGTTTTTTTTTTTTAAAAAAAAGACTATAGGCCTAAGCTAACATCCTACTCTTGCATCCCAGACTTTCCAAATCATTGATTCTCTACTGCTAGTGCAAACAGGCTCTGTATCCTTTAGGCGTTAGCCACTGGAGGGCAACATCACCCATTCATTTTTACAATATAGCCCAGTATCAAAAAAAAACTTTACAATGTGAGTAGCTGGCCAATAAAGTTAATGTAATTAGCAAACTAATACGCTTTCAACAGCACTGTCTCTTGCCTCAGGCAAGTGTGGCACGTGGTGAATTCATACTTTGGAGACATTAAGATGAACTCCAAGCTTGAGGCTATGTAATTGATTTTCTTCCCTTTCAGTTGACACTAATTCAGACAGCAAAAATAACTTGCTAGTATTTACTTTGTGAAAAAGGACAGGAAAATTTAGGAAGTAAAGACTACACATTATGCTATAATAATACGATATTAGGCTGCTCGACCCGAAGAAGCTTGCCACAACACAGAGGACTGCTCAACCTTGCTGAGTAGATATTTTCCCCTTCAGAAAAACAGCTAAGAGCACTACCGGACACTTGCTGTTCCTTCCCATTGATTTCATGTTGTGTAACTGCAAAGGAGATCAAACAACAGTATTCTTAAGAGCATTAAGCGCAAGGAAGCAGCTTTCATCTGTTTTCCTAGTCAAGGTCCAGAGGAGAAGTACAATTATTCTACAACAACCATGCTGCAAAAAATTGTGGGTTTTTTTCCAGGACCTTATTTATTTTGTGTTTTCATGACTCCCTCTGATGCTTGAAATCCTCCTGGTTATTAGCTCTCTTCACTGCCAAGTATCATGAAGCTGTCCCACAACTTTGAGGATTAACTGAGTTAATACAGCTGATAAATTTGAGAGGTATTTAGGTCTACTTAATGCACTATGCTCTTGACAGCTCTCTCAAAGATCAGTGCCCCAAGGACAATAGTATTTGCCTTATTCTTCAGATGCACTGAAATATTTTCAAAAGCAGACTTGTGAGTGTGTAGAAACAGCTGTACTAAGATAGTTTTCATTTTTGAAAGTGGCTCAAGTCAGCTGCTTCAATTCTTAGTGGAATAAGCCTCATTTTGGAAGATTATCCAGTAATCCTGCCATCAGAAATGCCTTCCACCTCCTTCCCCTGTTACTAAGCAGATCACACCCAGAAGCCTGCAGACCGTGACCTATGCTACTGGCTGTAGATGCTCTCCTTCCCCACATTTAGAAAGGTTAAGGAGCCCTCAGCTTCTGAGAGGCTTCTCATGAGCAGAGGTCTCAGTCTACATCACCTTCAAAAGACATCCCCCTCCAGGAAACCTGACCACACACAGACCATCACTTCAGCCATGTGAAAGCAACCTCACCTCGCTCCATGTTTGAGAAAGGCTATGGAAAAAGGCAGCACAGATCTGACCACCACCACTGGAACCTAAAACTGAAGTCTGACCAGCTCTTACTCAGCAGTATTTGCTTCCCTGTATCCAAAGTAATCAGACTGACTTTAGGGCAGACCAACTTTTCACTCTTGGAAGGTTTCTCTCCCACAAGACCTGCACCTTCTGTCATTTGCCCAAAGACTCGCAATGCTGCTACATGATTTATTTTGGATAAAACTGTTCATGCCTCAAGGAGCACATTAATGATAGACCATTGTACCTCATAGCCCATTCACTTTGTATGTTTAGCTACATCAGATGTTGAATCTTCTAACTACATTGATCTTAAGTCTATATAATTTCACACTTACATTCTGTATATAGATAAATGTAAATTCATTTTAAGTGTAATGTTTAGAAGCCAAGACAGTTTGATAAGAGGAAGCTGATTCTACAAGAATAACCTCGCATGATTTTGGTGTGCTAACAGGGCAGCTTTCTTCACTTACTGAACGTGTCAGTTGGCACAGCTTATATCTCCTGAGCTTTGCTGTTGGTCTTCCTGGCCTGCTTTCCAGTATTCCCCTCTCCCTCCCCCGCTTCCCCAAATCATGAAAATCCATTGCCAGTGTCACCACTTACTCTGCTCTCAGCTTGGTAACTTGTACTTCAGAGAGAAGAGAAAACAAAATTTTTGTACTGGCCAAAAGTTGTAAGGAACAGAATCAAAATATGTCATTAAGTGATTATTCCCACTCATCTTCAGGAAAGAAACCTCGAAAAGTCTCAATCTTCTTGATTAAAGCAAAAAACATCAAAAAGTAAACAAAAGCAGCTGACAAAAGAGAAACACTCAGGGGATACTCATAGGTATTCCATGAGAGTACTAAAGAGCTAGTAGAGCAGCATGACTATTAGAGCAAAATACTATGACTACTACCTGTTTTTATGGAACTTTGATCCTTACGGAATTTAAACAGTGCCCAATACATCTGGCTTCAACTCTGAGGCATGAGACACTTACTGCAGGAGTCTAATGCTGTTTCCCACTGTGCTTTACAAGTTCCATGAGTAAGACTTGAGTTATAAACTCCCTTTTATAAAGCCCATTCATTTCTTCAAGGCTCTTACTTCACATTATTTAACAAGTTTATTTTCTAAATAAAGATGGAATTAAAGCTCAACAAAAATAAAGAGATTTTATAGCTTTCTCTCATCATTAAGAGAAACTAGGCTTGATGCCCTGACAAAGTCACATTGCATTTATCACCACTTGAAAAGCAACAAATTATAATTTAATACTATTACTTCAATAGGCCTGCAAAGATGACATTTTCCATGTATATATATGTCTCCTTAATGTCTGCTCAATAATAATCACAGCTTCTCTATGACTGAGTAAATAAAGTGATGTGAATTCTGTAGTGTTTTTAAAGATGAGTCACTTGGGATGCTTGCCAACTGTCATAAGTCACAAGAGAACTCTTACTGAAATTGTATCACTTCTCTTAAGTGGATTAGCCAGCCAGTTACTACTTCTACCTTGGTGAGATGCCCGATTGCTCTAACATGTGTTCCATTTTTAATAACAAGTGATAATAGAGCAATTAAGCACCTCACCAAGACAGCAGAGCCACAAGCTATGAGAAACAGCAGGTTTGTAATGGAGAAGTTCACCAGACAAGCTTCATCACATCAAGTTTGGAACTTAAAGCAACACTAAGGGTCACAGCCAAGAACTATCCTCCCAATTCTGCACACCGTTTGCAGGACTACGACCTAGTAGAAGAAAGGACATCAAGCTAAAGAAGCTGACCCCACTTGACCAGAGTTGGGCTATGGTCTCCAGAGGTCCTTTCTAACCTCAACTACTCTGTGATTCCAAGCTTAGACAGTCACAAGTTAAAGTTTAAGTAGCCACACAGAGTTCCTTGTGTCCCCCCAACTATACTAAGTGGCAGTTTGCAATTAAGAGACATTTGAAAGACAGCTTTCCTCAGAGTGAAAAAAGAGCCTCACCAAAAGCCTTCAAACTTTGTCATTTACAGAACACGTGGTGTTATTGTTACAAGCTTAGCTTCAAAGAAAGAAGTAAGAACATCTGAGAAGTTCAGACCCATATTTAGAGAGGTGGCAAGTTTGACTTTTGCCTGCACTGAAATACAAAGTTTGCTCTTAACAAGCCACTTCAGTGACTCACCATCACTTTCTTGAGATAACATCCTTTTCACAGGACTATCCTTCACAAACCAAGTACCAAATGAGACATTCCGCAGTTGAGAACTGTCAACAAGTTAATATATATAAAAGTGACTTCAAAGCTTGGCTAAGTGAGTTGGTTTTACCTGAAATATTCTTTCTTCCACTATTTCATTAGCTGCCTTCACTGTTCAACAAAAATGCACTTGAAAGTGAACCTAAAAGCACATAAAGTAAGAGTTCAAACAGACAGAGCACAACATGCTCTCACAGGAGAAGCAGGGCATGAGCCCAGCTACCAAGTCCTCCAGGAAAGCTTTGTTCCCACCAGGACTGGGATGCCTTAACCCTGAGTTATAACCAGTTCACGTGAAAACTTGAACATCATTAAGGTTTTATTTTTAGAACTTAAACTTCTACAGTGTTCAACAGTGATTGTATGCAAACATTCAGACATACTGAAGTCTGAAGACAGGAAGTTCTGGAATAATCCACAGTGAAGCTTTTATTTTCTAACTTTTTATTATCCAGAGTAATTTCAAACATGCTTCTTCTTTGTACATATATGTTCTGCAAAGTAAGACCTCCTTAGATCATCTGTATGCAAGTATCGGGGTTCACAATAGCAACAGCCTTGAAGATAACACTGCAGTTGTAAAACACCTTTCCCTTCTCTCAAGAGCTATGCAAGAGTTGCTTCACATACTGGAGACATAACGGCTCTTTCATTTGCTAAGAGGAGAAGCAAACATGGCACAGTATTCCTTCCCCAATGACATCTACTCTACATCTTAGAAGTAAAGCAAGTTGCATCAAGAAATGAAGCTGCTATTTTCAAAAAAAAATATTGCTAATTAATACATATTTAGTCATTTTTAAAATTTTAGATCTGTTTTACTTCAAGTTGTTTTCGAGTTCTATCAACAGTACCATTGATGTTACTAACATGCATCTTTCAGGAACTTACAGCTTTCAGCAAGTACAGGTTAAGTCTGATATTCGATTATCTTTGATCATGGAAACATAAACCATCTTGTCAATTTTAATACGCAGTTATAAACCAGACAGGAAGAGGATGCCTTTCCTCAGCTTTCCCAAGGGGGTTCCTTGGGGTTTGAGTGCAACCAGAACTCCTGTAGAGGCTGTTTACTAAAACAGGGTTGTTTTTTTTATGTGATAGTAAAAAGTACAAGATTTCCACAAGAATGCAAGTCACAAGTAGGAAAAAGAAGCAGAGTAAAGTACCATATATTTTAGCCTAGGACTCCACTAGCACTGGCCTTCTGCTCTAGTTGTATCTAATCTGGTTAGAGGGCAAAGAGTTACCTAAAAAGGGAATGGTGTCAGTTCTGCTAACAGGAGGGCTAAGCATAATGAGTTAAAAATCTTTTTAGACTAGAATACTAACATTCGGTGCTTCCGTCTGGGAGGCTGTGACAAGTTCCAGTGACAGAACGTGGTTGCTAGCTACAACACACACAATACATGAGAGAAGACATGTACGCAACTGTCAGAGTATCATCAGGAAGTGCTTGTGATGCTGGAAGCAAGAGCTATCTCTCCATCTCCATCATTCCAGGCATTAGGAACCCTGCAACAGGCCTTTTGCACTAATAGGATGAAATGCTTGCCACTGTGCAACATGAAAAACAGCCACGAAATTTGTACAGTTAGATGTCTGCACTAGCATTTCAGTAATTGAGTGACTGCTACTCAGTCCGATCAAGCCCCTTCAGTCAGCAGCTTGCGCAGTAAGACACACGAGCAGCGCTGCATGCAATCCCAGGGAAGGTACTGTTTTCCTTGTAGGCTAGAGACAATATAAAATAGAAAAGTTACTGTGTGAACTGAGTTCACTTCCAACTGGTAGGTACATTCTCCAAATGCCTGCAATTGTTGGTTTTGGGGGGTTTTTTAGGCAGTTGCATATTCCAGCAGAGCTGCCAGGATACTGAATAAGCAAAACATCACATTAGAGTTCTTCCACAAGATCTTATTCTTACAAGTTAACCTGAATTTACATCTTTCAATAGATAAAGCTATAAAGTAAAAAAAAAAAAATCCTTGTGTTCAGGTCAAGCAACTTGAAATTGCTATGGAACAGTCCTACTACAAGTCAAACTTGGGACAGGGGAAATTAAAGCTCTCAGATAATCGCTTTGTTCAAGTCAGAACACAAAAAAGATACATCTATACCTTTGTAGCAGATGTTTTAGAGATGCACAGGAAGGAAAAAACCCTATTTTATGCTCAGCAGAAAGCCAGGTTTGAAGATAGGAATTTTTTCTGTGCTAGATACAGACCAATAAAGAAGTGTAAGACTCATATGAAGACAGTAGCCCCTAAAAGGATATTAAGAGTAAATATAGCTTCAGAACCATGACAAGAGAGGACTGAGGAAAGGAAGTTTGTTTTCTGAACTCCGAGATGCAAGGAGAAAGTTGTCATCAATCAAGCTAACCCAGATATTGCAAAGGAAATTAGACACAGGTCTAACTTCTCTCCTTTTCTCTTTGCAGCTATGAGATGTATGTTGGTCATCAAAATTAACAACACTAAGGGTATTGTTGAGCAGGAAAGTGAGAAGATGTGATAATGCTCATGGGTTTCAGAAATTGCTTACAACTCAAGAGTAGCCGCCTATAAGAACAGAAAGTGAATTATTCTGCAAGAGAAGCTGCCATGCAGAAGCAGCTTCTGTCAAGCTTCTGTGAGAGAAGCTGTCATGCTGGAAAGAGGTCACTTGGCAACCTACTCTGAGGCCAATTTGGAGAATAATTTCATCTAATCAGTCAAAAACACAAGACAGGTGAGCAGCCACTAGTTTGAGCTTGCTTACTTTGAAGACTGGAAAACCACATGCAGCTTACAACAAGCATCAGTCTTAAACAAGTGTATTAATCCAGTCTTCAGGAACATATAAACATTAAAAATCCCACTGTACAAACACGTAACAGTGCACTTCAGGGATCAGTGCAAGAAGTACTGCTATAGATTGGGAAATCAGCTAAGGCAAAAGAAAAGCTTGGATATGCTAGTCAATCCAAGGAGGACTCATTTGCCAGCAAGATGTCCCTGGAAACATTCAAGATCAGGTTGGACAGGACTCTGAGTAACCTGATCTCGTTGAAGATGTCCCTGGTTATTGCAGGGAGGTTGGGCTAGATGACTTTTAAAGGTTCCTTCCAACCCGAACTATTATGTGATTCTATGTATCTACAGAAGAACTGCAGTGTTACATAGATGCAGAGATACTCATGGTATAGGTGGATCAGTATAGTTAGTAGGTGATTGATTGATCATGTTAGACACACAGCATCAGTAGCTGACTAGAACTGCACATCTTCTTGAAAAGACTCCGCGTAGCCCTAGCTCATACAAAAGCAACTGTTGAGATTATAGAAGTGAGCAGAACAAGAACTCCATTTGCTTGGCCCTGTTAATGTAAGCCTGAACAAGGATAGTATATGCCTTGTGAAGTTAAGTCGCTTTTCTTGTGTTTATCCCTGATTTAAGCTAAATTTGACAACATTGAAAAAGGTCTTTCTGAATAATCTTAGAAGAACCTTCTAGTTTGTAATTTAACTCCAAGAAGTTTAAGGCACGAAAACAGCTTGTTTTGAAGAGCAGCCTCGATCAGATTGTGAAGGAATTGCACGCCGCAAGCAGAGACAGCTGGAGCCTGCTTTTTGATGCATATGCCCAAATTCATTTGGATGAAGCGGCTAAATGTTGTCACTAACAAACAGAACAGACTCCTAGCAGAACACTAGAGACACTTCAGAGAACTAAAAAGCAGCCACCAAGATCATGCTACTGCCTGAGTGTACCATTTAGCAGAAACTCTATGCAGAGAAGATTCAGATGCACGATCACGCGCAAATTCTGTGTATTTCAAGAGACAAAACAGAACTCTTATGGCAAGGGGTAAGCAGTAGGTTCACCCAACAACATTCACTTCCCTCTGTACGAACAGCCAACAGTCACATTATTCAAAGCAATGATGAGGTGGCAGAATACCCAGGCATGGGAGAGCAAAGGTGCCTAAGGTTGGCTGTGGTCTGAGCTAAGATCTCCTTGGTTCGTTTCCTTTCGCTTCTTTAAATGGAAAAAAAAGGCCCGATGTTTCTATTCCCTCTAACAATCCTCATATGCAGCCTTGGTGAGGCCACGACAGGAATAGCACTTTGCCTAAAATAGCTCTTCTCCACCTTCCAAGTCGTTTTGTACCTACTCACTTAATGTCAAAAACAAGCAGCTTCTGCTGATAATGCAGAGCTAATGAAGCTGCATGAGACAAACGCAATCTATTCTTATTCTGCCTCATGCTTCATAGCCATAACTGTCAGCTAAATTCCAAGGCTGAACCTGTATCACTGCTAAATAAAAGAAAGTTCATTCCTTCTTTTCCTGCCCCAGACTAAATTTACAAAAACATTGGGGGCACTAGTAATTGACACCAGTTAAAACTAGTGGTTTCTTGTTGGTTTAAGTTCCCATACTGCACTGGATGAAAAAGGCCTTTCTAGAAGCTTCCCTCCTATTCCACTCTTTCCTCAGTTGCTCTCCAAACTCATTTGTGTATTTGCTAGCAGCTTGTCACCATTACCTGGACTTCAAGCAGGTTTTTTTTCTGGTATACAACATTGTATTTGATTTATGAAAATCAATGCTACATCTGGGGTCTGAAAAAATAAATCTCAGGCAGCAGATAAATTAGATCTAATAGCCTGATGCGAAGTTGAATACTCAGCTACAGCAGCTACTGTTCAACACCAGAATTTTAAGCAGGCAAGAAGTAACTGCAGCTCCAGTAAGCCAGAGGAGCCTCTCAAGCTGCCCCTGAACCTCCTCAACTCCAAATCCAAACACTTCATGTGCAACAGGTTTTTGAAGAGCTGGTCCAAACAACCAGCATTTCTCAAACTGAGATTCAACACTGAAAACTACCTATGAGATCCATGTGCTCCAGGTTTTCATCAACTTAGCAAATATTATAAAGGCACCAAGGTGTTCTACAAGAAATTAATCACCAATTTTCTCCAGCTACCAGCACATAACTCCAGACCCATAAGAAGCAGAAGTAAGGCAGATTTGAAGGAGGCAACAGAAGCATTGTTTCTGTGAGAAGCTGATGTACCAAGCATTAGTGTTCTCTGTTTGGGGTTATACAGTTTTGAGACTTTGGGGAACTATGCTTCTGCTCACCTACTGGCGATGTCACATAACATTTCTCCGCTCTTATCAGAATTTTATTTTTAAACTCTTGGATCACCATGGCCTACCAACTGTCAGTCAAGCTCAAAACACATTTGCACACATTAGAAAGCACTGAACAAGGCTTCACCAATTGAGGCAGTTCGGAGGACACTGGATTTAGAGTTCCTTATTTAACACAACTTAGTGTATTTCATATACAAAGCAACAGTGCAAATGCAGATTCTACTGTGCAAACACAGAAAAACACACACTGTGTCCATTCTGCATGCACTTTCAGCCTCCAAGATGAAAATAACTTCACTAAGAAGTTACTTTTGAATTTTCAGCGCAAGAAATCTTCCTATACAAAAGGAAAAAACTTAGTTTAACACTGAAGGCATTGCATTTGACAACGCACAGTGGCGATTCTACTCCCTTCTTCCAGTATCATTATTTGCAGTGCCTGTAATTTATCAAAGGTTTGTTTGTTAAAGCAATTTTTAAAAGCAAACATGAGGTGGCAGAAACAACAGCTAAACTGGATTCTTCTACTTCAAACAAGAATAAGCATCTCCTTTGAATAACCAAGGAAGATCCTGGAATTCCAGCACTTTTGTCAGATAACACCTTGGGTAACCATGACTAGTAATCCTATTTGTGAGCCATGTACATAACTATTGAGCACAGTGGATCTGTTAGGTGATTAGTGGAATATTTCAAAAAGAGCCATCAGAAATCTCCTTAGCACAACTGACAGTCACAGCTAATCCTTAGAAGAGAGCAGTTACAGCCTTCTCTCCTCCCACCTTTGAGGTTTGTTTCCCTGTATTAATATTGGTTGAAGCTAAAAATATCTTTGGCACATCATAATTCTATTAGTATTCTGGCACACAAGTGCTTTTTTTCATTTCTGTAATGCATCTGTTCTATAACAATTTACTAACAGCTTTAAGCATATCAGCTGCAAGCACAGCTGATCTTGATTTCTAAGAGAACAATTTAAACAAGAAAAAGAAATGTTTTCCCATTTATATGCTCACATTGTAAAGCTATCTGTATTCTTCTACTAAAAGCCCCCAAGGCCTGTAACACTGGCTTTTGGCCAACACTAGATTAGAAAGATTTACTGAATACATACTGACCTTTTACTCTAAAGCATTCCCAAAGCTATTGTTCTTAATTCTGTCCACCCACCGTTCAGTGTAATGCACAACAAAAGCAGCTGCCCATTGTACAGTTACCTAAAGAGAAGCATCTCTTCCAGCGACGGCACAGAGACATGATGTCCGTTCCTTCTTGCACTGGCTGCATGAAGACGAAAACAGCAGTAGTCCTTCAAAGATCTCTACAGCATTAGCAGGTCTCAAAGCTGATTAAAGGGATCCCCATGGTAATCTGTGAAATATATGTTTTGCACTTTCAAACTGCTCGCATTGGATTCACAGAAGGAAAGTGTGCAGTAGGTGCCTGAGTATACCCATGCACAAAGAGACAGCTGTGGCTTTCACTGCAATATTCTAACACATTTCAGAAAAAAAACCCACACAAATTCAGCATCATCCTGTATTTCAGCACTTGAAATAACTACCTGCCCAGTTCCTGGACTCTGACCACCCCCCCCCCCACCGCAGGTTTCAAAGTACAATTTTCAGATGAAACCCCAACAGAAAGATACAGCAGAACTCAAGTTATATTCCTGCTGGAGATGCTGTCTGTGATGTTACAGGTCATGAGATCCATTCATCTTAGCAGGTATAAAGGATTATTTTTTTAATCTTACTTTTCCTTGCCTCTGAACAGCATGAATGGTAAAGCATTTTGGGTCTCAAATGAAAAGTTTAAAAATTAATTCAGCTATCACTTCACCTAATAAAAATCCCTCACCTTCAAGAAAGGAAAGAGTAGTTTTAATTTTTATTTCACCTGTAGTAACCCCATTAGTAAAAGCCTCTCTCTTTAGAGTCACATCTATTTATATGGCCCTTACAGCAGCTTTTCAGGGTCCTTCCTCCCTGGCAGCCTGCCTCCCCTCCTTCTCATTACCCCCATAGAATCATAGAATCGTTAGGGCTGGAAGGGACCTTCAAAGGTCATCTAGTCCAACCCCCCTGCAAGGAACAGGGATATCTCCAACTAGATCAGGTTGCTCAGGGCCCCATCCAGCTGTTAGCTTGCTTTTTGGACAGGCAATGGAAGAGGAAACAACAGCAGCATGCTTCAAGCCTCAGAAAACAGCAACAGGAAGAGGCAAGGATTTGGCTTATACCTGAAGTTAACATCCCAATGAAGTATTTGATCTGCAGATCATTTCCCTGTGACCATCAGGTCCACTCAGTGCTACATCAACTATTTTTAGTGAAGGAGTACCACTATGCTAGGACAGCTGCGTTCTGTGGGAAAGTCAGACTAAATTATCAGGGAAAGAAGGCAAGAACCACCATTGGCTGTTGACCACCAGCTACAGCTTGATCAGTACAATCTTTCTGAAGCTACCAGCACACTAACATCACACCATCAACTTCAGAGTTTAGTTCTGCTTATGCAAAGCTGGGCTCCAGATGAGAGCGGTGTATCAAGCCCATGTCTTACCATGGACTGGCGCTGAGTGAAGCAGAAAGTCAGAACATCACCAGACACTTGGCACAACTCAGGTTGGCGAGACAATCACATAAAGCCTATCAAATATTTATGAGCAAAACAATGACAGGAAACCATGGAAGACACTGCTAGCTACAAGTAAGTGCTTTTTTCTCAGGAGAGGAAGGTAACTCAAAATTTTAGTTGCTCTTATCTAGCTTTCATTAGGGAAGCATGTTGCATAATGCATGAGGAAAACATCTGAGAACACTGCTTGAGAACACTATGTATTCCCTACACAGATGAAACCATGAGCAGACAGTATTGTATCCATTTGTCCTCTGCATTATAGCTGTACTCCGATTTTATTACGAAAAATGATAAAAGCTCACCAGCTGACTAGGCTAGCCTAGATTAGCAGTTCCCTATTATGGGGCATATGAATGACTTATCTTGAACCAAAACTGCTTATTTCACCTTCTCCAGGCCAGCGAGATCTGACAGCAGACTACAGAGGCACCATTGTCACATCTAGAGGAGAATATGCCAATAGCACCAGACTGCCCAGGCCCAGAGTCAGCTAGCCAGGTTGTGGATTGCTTTCTCTCCTGGGCTCCCACTTATGTGCTATGACCTCATCACAGCCACCCCTGAATCCCCCTTATATCACAGTCTCAGCTGTTGCTGAAATATATGGTCCGTAACATCCACCTACCATCACTCTAGATGAAAGCACAACGCAAGTTAGCCACAGTACTTTTGGAAAGATTTGCACCACATGCTCCCTAACGAAGCCTTCCTCAGATCTTTCCAAACTTATCAGTACCTGATACACATATCAGACAAGAAGTCCATCTTTGAATCCGTATGCCTGAGCTATGTATTTGAGATAGCAGTGTCCTATAAACAGTCTTTGATCAAAATGAAGGATTACACCAAAATACAACCAGATGACTCTAAACTTTGGGTTAGAATTATTAGGGTTGGAATAGAATGATTTGGGTTGGAAGAGATCTTAAAAGATCATCTAGTTCCAACCCCCCTGCCATAGGCAGGGACACCCTCCACTACACCGTGTTGCTCAAAGCTTCATCCAACCTGGCCTTGAACACCTCCAGGGATGGGGCATCCACAACTTCTCTGGGCAACCTGTTCCAGTGCCTCACCACCCTCAGAGTGAAAAATTTCTTCCTTATATCTAACCTAAACTTACCCTCTTTCAGTTTAAGGCCATTGCCCTTGTCCTATCACTATATACCCTTGTAAAAAGCCCCTCTCCAGCTTTCTTGTAGACCCCCTTTAAGTACTGGAAGGCTGCTAGAAGGTCTGTAGAGGGCCTCATCCACTTGGCCTGCCTGGTCAGGTGGCCTACAACAGACCCCCACTACTATGTCAGTTGCCCTTGCCCTTCCTTTAATCCTGACTCATTGTTCTGCATCCACACACACTACCTCAAAAGTGAGCTGGAGGCCTAACATAAGGCTGATCTGAAGTATCCTGAAAGCTAGAAGTAGTTAAAATTTGCTTTAATGCTGAAGATAAGTTCAGCCCTTATGTGACAGATGTTTTCGCATCAAGTTTATTGAGAACATTCAAAGTACAAGCCGTTGAGTCCAACATTTATTCTAATGTAACAGTAGACTTGAAACAAGTTTCCATTTTTGTGTGTACACTTCCTTAACAGTTTTTTGCCAGTGTACTATTCACCAAGTATCTCACTCACTTAGCACGCATATGAAGGGATTAAGACATGATTGAAAACGCAAATTTACAAACAGAACAACAGGTAGTTCCTTACCCCATTCCTTCCCCAGGGAAGCCACTCACAATTGAACAAACTTATTAACAACAATATTGAGTGACTAAATACCAGACGAGTTTTAGTATTTTATCTACTTATACCTGCTCCTAAACTCACCTTGTGATTTTCATGATCTTTATCCTGATAAACAGAACTACATGCTAGGATAAGCCAGGAATGCACAGCTAAATGATTTGCTACAGAAGTACCAGGAAATAGCAAATATTTTGGATAATCAGCAACATAAGCACATCACAAGCAAATCTCTAAACACCTAATTCAGAAGTGTTCCTTCAGTCTCAGCACACCCAGCCACCATCAGAGGTTTCCTTTTTTGCAGTGAGTAAATTGGGCACAGCTGGCTAAGGTTGGAGTCGAAGCTGTGCAGCACTTTGGCAGCACAGAACTTCTTCATGTAACAGAGACCAGGCCCTTCCCATTCATTCCCAGCACTCCTGCCTCTGAGACAGTACATCTCAAAGATGGGCACCAAGACATATCATTCATAAAACTGAGCTACTCTTCAAGACAGATACCATTAAGTATTTCATTATTGAATGGACCTTTAGGTAACAGATTTCACCAACAGCACAATTCATTTCGGAACTTTTTGTTTTCCCAGGAACCCAGCCCCAAGAACTCATGCAATTCTTAATCCTTCCCAGGCCTTTGTTACCTACAAACACAACCATATCCCTTAGCAATTATTCCATACCCCTTTGGAATACACTTTTTTTAAAATACACCTTTTACCATTAGATTACGGACTAGAACAGACAAACTTTTAAGAGATGATTCTTAATCAGGCAGAACACAAGCCTCTTCACCTTCCCATTCTCCACCTGCCAGGTTTTGCTCATTAAGGTAGCCTACACTCCTCAAAAGAACCTGCATTAGCTCCTTTTTGGCCCTTGTAGGCCAAATCTGCTAGAAAAGACATCTCACTGCACCTAACAGCAGTACTGCTGCCACTAGTTCTGCATCCAAACTCCCACTTCTGTTACACTCATCTAGCTGAGCTGACAGCTGGCTCCATCAAAAACAAACAGTAGGCATTGCTCCCATCCTCTAACATCACCACACAGTCACTATACACTTCTAACATTACCTCGTATTGCACAGAAATGTAAACTACCAGTGATCAGACTTTTCAACAGTACTTGACAAAATTATTTTCAAAGCTTTGCAGCTGTCCTTATTATAAGATAATCTGAAATGAAACACAAGATTTCTGTTAGTCTTCATACATTCTGGATTTTCAAGTCTACATCTATTTTGCTCCTACAGTTCGAGGTCTCCAAGTCAAAAAAATTTGTTAGAGAAGCACAAAGCAAAACTACAGCCCAACTGCAAATATGCACAGAGCCAGAGTTAACACCAATTCTCAAAAAACTTGAAAGTAAGTTTTTCCTACTTGCTCAATTTAAGTTTCTCTTGAAGTGTATTACCATAGAGCATCTTACTGTGCTGAAACAAATCTCCTTCAATAGCAACACATGTTAGGAAGGTATCTAAACATGCTGGCCCAACAGCAAAACAGGGGCCTGAGCTGCTGCTACTCTGATCAAAAACAAGGCTGTTTGTCAGGGACCCCTGAGCAGGAGCCAATCTAGACAGGATACCCCTGCTCTAGCAGTTGGCTCTGGCCTTTCTCCAGCACACACAATGCTCAGGAATGAAATGGATAAATGATTTTCAGTGGAGCACTTGTGGAAAATCTTCAGTAAGGCTTAGGCCTTAATCTCTCAAGTTGCAACAGGTCCCTACACGTCTAGAAAGGGCACAGGCCACAGATGAACAGAATTGTTTCAAGTTAGGTTTATGCAAACCTCTTTCAGAGCACACTGTTCTCTCTCTCTAACAGTCTACTTTCAATGTAATACAGTTTTAGTATGATTAAGTTTAAGTTTCTTTCTTAGCAACCAATGAAGCTAACAAAGTCCAGGACTAGAAGTAGTGAGCATATCCCAAGAACCAGTAGCTGCAGAGACAGATCTGAAGACACAGGCCGAGAAGCAAGACATCAATATTTTTAAGAAAGTGTTCTACTGTATCTTCACACTTCGATTTTTGTTTGTGAAATCCAAATACCTCTGGAGGCCAGAAATGTACTTGTGACACAGTTCAACATCACATTCACTCTTGGGAGTCCTAGTAAAAAGAACTTTTCCTGATGTAGACAGTAAGGGATTTGTGCTCCTCAAGGAATAAGACTCTAGAGAGGTTGAAACTGCTTAACACTATTTGAGTTCAGATTTTAAGCCACTCTTGTGCCTACATCCTCAAATACACAATCGGTTCACTGTGTGCCGAGCACCTGTAGCACCTTTATTCCACTCAAAGTGACTCCTTAAATGTGCATCTACCAGTTGGTGACCAGCAAGGCACCTTCCCTTCACATGGTCAGTGGGACAGGCAAAGAGAAACACAGCACAGCATTGGAAGCCAGCGCAGCGCCCACAGCCACAAGCATAGCTGAGAACACTGCAAGTTGTTTAAAATTAGAGTTCTACCAAATTAATAATTAGCAATAAAGCAAATACCTCTTCATTCTTTGTACTCCAATGTGGAAAGCAAGTAATTACTGCCAGGATTCCAGCAAGCCAATGAGAAAGACTATAAGCCAGAAACCAAATACCACAATTGGCTTAAGTGCATTTGTTCCTGCTCTGGTGACTTCATGAGCACTGGCCACAAGTCACACCAATTAGCAATTACTCAACTCTTGTAGCAGATAATGATTTCTCAAGTCTTGACTGTAGTCCTTTGCAGCTATATTTAGACATAAACTGTATTTGTTATCTAATACTTTGTATTCTTAATACTGTACAACAGAAATATGACATTTTGTTTAAACACTAAGGTAGAAAGTCTGTGTTTGAGCAATTTCAAGATGATGTTTAGTGATATTGAAGCTCATAGGAGTTTTGCTGGGATGGACTGACAAGTTTTCCACCCGTTACACCTCACCATCCCACCCAGTATTAGCTGGCCCAAATACTGACCCCTGAGGAGCACCACTCATCACTGGCATCCACCTGGAAATCAATACATTGACCACAACTCTGAGTGCGACCATCCAGCCAATTTCTTATCCACCGAGTGGTCTATCCATCAAATCCATGTCTCTCCAATTTAGAGACAAGGATGTCATGCTTTGACAAGCCAGCTTTCCTGGGCCCCTCTTCCTTCCAGGGCTTTATCCTATGGTACTCTACCAAACAGATCCTTGAAGAGGCCAAAGTCTACTCTCCTGAAATTCAGGGTGGTGGCTTCCTGAATGCCCTCCTTGCCTCCCAAAGAATCTTGAACTCCATCATTTCATGGTCACTTCAGCCAAGGCTGCCCTTGAGCATCGCTTCACCCACCAGCCCCTCCTTGTTGGTGAGAACAAGGTCCACCATAGATTACACTTGCATCAAGCACCAGTTTTATGTTTTCATGATTGCAAACACTGATGGAGTACATAGAACTGCCTATGGGGTCAGGAAGACAATTCTTCTAACAGGCATTTGTTAATAATGAAACAGTAGCTGTAGGTTCTCTTTTAAATATATTTCCCTAGCTTGTATAATCAAAGATTCATGTTCTCTACTATAGACTGGAAAGGGAATTAATTCTCAGAACAAGTCAGCAGCTAAGGAGGCCACAGTGTAACCTCTAATAATTTACTAATAATCAGATCATCTCCAAGTAGCTGAAAGCATGCCTCAGAGTCAGGAAATAGCAAGCACATGCATGCAAACGCATGCAGTATAAACAAGAAAAATCAATTTCCAGCCTCTTATTCTGTGCTGTAATGTTATTTGAGTAAGATTAAGGTCTCCAGCGATGAGTCAGTGAACTCATGTTTATGGAATTTTCATGGGAAAAAGCAACTAACGATTTTGATTCCATAATTGTGCACCAAAGTCTGTATTGGCACATCTATAGAAGACAGCTTTTTACACATATATTCTTTTTATTTAAATACATATACATATATTAAAATCAGTAATGTGAGATCTGCAAAAATTACTTCAAATACTACTTTCTTTTCAAAAGGTGTGAGGGATAGAAGTTAACTTGCAAGTGTTTTTCCCAGTGCAAAATAGAAGCCTTAAAGGACAGCCAAGCTGAGCTACCTCCTGTTTTGTGAGGCGTCCCTCTACAAGCATTAAGGTACTTGGTCCCATACACTCACAATCTGTTTCAGGTCAGTCTTACAGCAGACCTGACCAGGAGTCATCTTTTCTGCTCCCCTGCAGCCATTGCAGCTGCAGTCTACAGGAGAAAGATGCTTGCAAACTAGTTCTGTGTTCAAGGTTATCACAAAACATAGCATCACAGTTCTTGAAAATAAAGGGTTTGAAAATAAACAGGCACAATGGAAAACAGCTCCTGTGTCACAAACATCTCTTCACTGAGTGTAACCCACTTTTAGAGCTGAGTTTAAACCTCACTGGTTTTACATACCACTTTTGTCCCAATGAGAGTGAGGATTCTGTTTGCACCCAAAGCTGCCAAGTTCCAGCTGGAAGGAGATCTGGATTGTCTCATTTCTCACACTTCACAACACCTGCTGTAGTCTTACACCATCCTCCTCCCTCATCGCAACTCCACTCATCCTTCTGCACAAGGTTTTCCCTTCAGCCACTACCTCAGGCTCTTTGCTATCTGAACAAAGCAGTCAAATCTGATAACCAAAATCTACAGCTGTGATAAACAAAGAATAATGCTCTCTTTGTTCCGGAGACCAGTGCTCAGTTCATTCACCCAGATACCTAGTACATACAGCCCAGGAGGAGAAACCTGATGCTGTTGTGAGTTCTGCCCATAAGAAATGAGAGGTAGTCTAAAAGCATCAAATGCAGCCCCACTGACTTACCATATGTAGAGAACAGCTTTTGCTCTTCCAGTACACACAGTTCAGCCAGAACGTTTCAAATTAAAAACCACAAAACAAATACTGCAGCTTGGAGAAGTTTTCAAGAACTCAGTTCTCCAAGTTGCTGATGTCTCTGACCAGAAATCCAGCAAGGTACTGAAACATAAATTCATCTCAAGAATTTGACTTCAGGCCTTGATCTTAAGGTTTATAAAAGGAGCACACAAAGTCCCACAGCAGAGACTTGTCTGAAAAAGCAACTTGCTGAGCTATGATTTTCCACAATTATTCCCAGTTAAACACAAGTACACCATAAAATTGAGTAAACTCTGAAGACAGCAACAGGAATAACCTTGTCCACCTTCTACCAAATTTGTGCTGTTTGCTTACCACTAACTGTGTAAGTATGCATCCCTAAAGGTGTCTTATGGTACAGCTCTAAACACTGTCCCATCTACACATACTCAAGTGTAGACATCATCTTTAAAAAAAAGGCATTTTCTAAGATATCTGACATGCAAAGGAGGAGAGAACAAGCTTTCCTTAAAGCTACATTTCTTCCTAAGTTATGTTGGTACTACCTACCACAAATGCTCTTGACCTTTATAATAAAGTGCTTTCCTTTTCAGAAAGAATTATTCATCAAGCAACTGCAGTCAAAATTAAAGCACAAACCATCAATTCTATCTTTAAGGAAAATCTGAAAGGTTAACAGTCACTCATTCTTATACTAGTGGCTGGAAAAACTCAGTGGCAGCCAGTAACAGTAATCACAGAGCAAACCTCTGTTCTCCAAGTACTCCAGAGCAGTCTTCCAGCCTTTAAACTGGAGATGCAGGACCACATCTATTCTCACTGTAAACATGTCCACCTCTGCAGTGTTGCTCACATATCATATGACAAAACACAGGAGCTAGTTGCACCTCCAAAGTTGCCTTTGTACTTGTACAGCAAAACCACTCCTGCTACGTACACTAGAAATAAAACTTGATCAGTTGAAGTCATCTGTGACCATAAGATCCATAAAGACACTCAGGACTACCAGAAGACAATTCTTCAAATGCTGATTTACAAACACTTGTGTGAGAGGAAAAAGCTCACAGCAGGAACAAATTAGGTCTTAGATTTCACTAGCAGGACAACCAACTTCTCACTCACCTTCATCTCAACTGGATCTGCCCCCCAGTTAACATAAAAAACAATGCACAGAAACTCAGCCTTTAAACAAACAGGAGCAACGCCTACATGCACCTATTACCTGAAGAAAACAGTGAATAATTATAGTGAAGTATTTTCAAATTTTGTGAACTACTATCCTGACACCTAGCTTGTGCTCTACTACTAACTTGGGTGACCAAAACATAAGGTCACAGAAGATAAAGAAGTATGACTACTAATAGATAATCCTTGCAATCCAGTTATCCATGTTGTCTCAATGTTATCAATGCAGCTGTTCCCATATTAAATGTACCTTCTACTTTAGAAAGCTAAAATATTGATGTAGATACAGAAGTACTTGCAAATAATGAAATACTAGCAATAAAAAGAACATGCATTTTTCTTCCATCCTTTTAATATTCTCTTGAGTAAACAATGGAGTACTCACTATGTTAATTCAACTTTGTTTTAAGCAGCCTGAAGCCACTACAGCTTCTTGAATCTATTCGCACTTATATTAACCCAGCATTAACAATGCTATAGAGTTGATTTAGTTTATTTTTTTAATTCTAGAGTCAAGAATGCTACATTGCTATAAAAGTAGTTTATCAAAGCTTGGGGTTTTTACACCCCTTCTCTTGGGGTGTAAAAATCCCAAGCATCGCTACAGGCTTGGGGAAGAGTGGCTGGAGAGCTGCCTGGCAGAGAAGGACCTGTGGGTGTTGGTTGACTACCGGCTTGATATGAGCCAGCAGTGTGCCCAGGTGGCCAAAAAGGCCAATGGGATACTGGCGTGTATCAGGAATAGTGTGACCAGCAGGAATAGCGAAGTGATCCTGCCCCTGTACTTGGCACTGGTGAGGCCGCACCTGGAATATTGTGTCCAGTTTTGGGCCCCTCGCTTTAAGAGAGATATTGAGCTCCTGGAGCGAGTCCAAAGAACGGCGACTAAACTGGTCAAGGGGCTGGAAAATAAAACTTATGGGGAGCGGCTGAGGGAGTTGGGGCTGTTTAGCCTGGAGAAAAGGAGGCTGAGGGGAGACCTGATTACAGCCTACAAATACTTGAGAAGGGATGGTGGGGAGGTGGGGGAAGGGCTCTTTACATTAGTGATGGGTGATAGGACAAGAGGAAATGGGTATAAGCTTGGTCAGGGGAGATTCAGGTTGGATGTTAGAGAGAATTTCTTCTCTGAAAGGGCTGTCAGCCACTGGAATAGGCTGCCCAGGGAGGAGGTTGAGTCCCCATCCCTGGATGTGTTTAAGAAAAGGGTGGATGAACTACTTACGGATATGGTTTAATGGGAGATTAGGGAGGGTTGGACTGGATGATCTCTAAGGTCTTTTCCAACCTAGAAATCTATGAAATTTATGAAATAGTTTATTTTTTTAATTCTAGAGTCAAGAATGCTACATTGCTGTAAAAGGGAAAAAACAACATTTAACAAAATCTTATTGGAGTCACAGGATAAAGCAAAGAAATGCATTCCTCACACCCTGTGGCAGTAGCAGTTCATGGGACTTGGCCTATGCCTGAGACCACGGCCTTTCAACATGCTAGAAGAGAACTCATTCACCAGCTGAAGCACTGTATAAAAGTGCCTTTGAAAACTCAAGGCCACACATGCACTAATCTAAAAGGGAACTGAACTGCACCACTTACCAAAAGCTCTATGGCATAACTTAACAGACTTTGGCCAAAGTCCTTAACTGAGAAATTCAGGATTCAAAGATGACGTGCTGCAGTTACAAACACAGAGACCAAGCACAGCCTTTTCCCTACAGGTTCTCCTAACAAGTTTAATGCAGCCTTGAGACTCTTCTGATAAAGGAAGTCCTAATGATTAGTGGATCCACAGGAACTCCCTTATAAGCAATCCTCATTATATATGAAAAGCAACTGGGTTTTTTCTAAAAGAAAAAAATATCAAAGGAATCCAGCAGGCAGACAGGCTGTAAGGTGAGGATAGGTCTGTTCTGGCAACTGCAGATAATCAGTCTTCAGCTACCACAGTGGAGATCAAGAATAGCTCTAACAAAATCTAGATTTGCATTAGATGAAAATGCAATACTGTGTATCTTCCATCATCATTCACCTTCAGTTTCCCTCACCCACTCTAACTAGACTTTTTTTAAGCATGTAAGCCCTGTTAATTATGTACACTGCACACCTGCTGTAGACATGCAGGGCATCAGCAGGAACACTCCAGTACTGACCAAGAG
Organism: Tauraco erythrolophus; assembly: GCF_009769465.1. NCBI lineage: Eukaryota > Metazoa > Chordata > Aves > Musophagiformes > Musophagidae > Tauraco > Tauraco erythrolophus. Next base: position 114,376,755 of record NC_141465.1, on the reverse strand, counting down.
GAGGCAGGAGGGGAAGATGAAAGATAGAACCCAGGATACACCACTAGCAATATTAATAGTAAAATGTGGACTATTCAGACTTAATTAACAAACCAGGCTGCAGATAACTCATTGGATTCGTCAAAGCCAGCTTAGACCAGCCGTTTGCTCACCAGGCAGTGCTATTCAACAGCCACAAGATACATGGACAGAATTGCTGCTACCACTAACGGGGTGAGGTGAGGATCCCGTAGCTAAAAGCAACATGCATGAATAGTAGAGTTGCTAAACTTCCATCTGCCAACAGGATTCAGACTACAAAGACAAGCCCAATGCTTTATTAAATTTTAAGAGCACTGGAAAAGCAACCATTAGTTCAGGAACTCATGTTTGTTCTCTTCTCACATCTGCACATATGTGTACAGGTATTGTGGAAGAGCTCAGCAGAAGGAGAACATGCATTAGAAAAGCACTGTTTCTTCAAAGCATCTAATCTATTATGCAGACACAAGGATGAATATCTTGCTCTGATCAGACATGGGTGATAACAGTATTGGGGTGTATTTTAACAGTTAAGAAGAAAACACAGCAGAATACAGCCCTAATGCCCACCAAACCACGCGTGAGCAGGTCCCTCTGCATTTTGTGATGGATCCTATTGCTAAAGCAGAACAAATCCAACACCGTGTCTTCATCTCACCACCTGCCAACTACTGTCACTAGAAAGGGCTCAGCCAGCATCATAGCATGATAGCATGGTTTGGATTGAAAGGGACCTCAAAGATCATCTAGCTCCAACCCCCCTGCCATGGGCAGGAAAACCCACCACTACACCGGGTTGCCCAAAGCCTCAGCCAACCTGGCCTTGAACACTTCCAGGGATGGGGATTCCACAACTTCTCTGGGCAACCTGTTCCAGTGCCTCACCACCCTCAGAGTGAAAAATTTCTTCCTTAGATCTAACCCAAATCTCTCCTCTTTCAGTTTAAATCCATTGCCCCTTGTCCGATCACTACACACCTTGTAAAAAGCCCCTCTCCAGCTTTCCTGTAAGCACCCTTTAAATACTGGAAGGCTGCTATAAGATCACCCTGGAGCCTTCTCTTCTCCAGGCTGAACAGCCCCAACTCTCTCAGCCTGTCTTCATAGCAGAGGTGCTCCAGCCCTCAGATCATCTTCGTGGCCCTCCTCAGGACTCACTCCTGCAGCTCCATGTCCTTCTTGTGTTGGGGGCTCCAGAGGTGAACACAGTATTCAAGGTGGGGTCTCATGAGAGCAGAGTAGAGGGGCAGAATCACCTCCCTTGACCTGATGGCCATGCTTTTTTTGATGCAGCCCAGGATATGGTTGGCTTTCTGGACTGCCAGCGTACATCGCTGGCTCATGTTGAGCTTCTCATCCACCAGCACTCCCAAGTCCTCTTCCTCCATACTGCTCTCAATCCATTCTCCGCCCAGCCTGTACTTGTGCATGGGATTGCCCCAACCCACATGCAGGACCTTGCACTTGGCCTTGTTGAACTTCATGAGGTTCTAACAGGCCCACCTCTCCAGCCCGTCAAGGTCCCTGTGGATGGCATCCCTTCCCTCCAGCATGTCCACAACACCACACAACTTGGTGTCGTCAGCAAACTTGCTGAGGGTGCACTCGATCCCACTGTTTGTGTCTCCAACAAAGATGTTAAATAGCACTGGCCCCAGTACTGACCCCTGAGCATCACCACTCATCACTGGCCTCCACCGTCCCCCTGAACCCTGCTTCTTTACTAGTGCTACTGACAGCTGAGACAGAGCCACATCTTGAATGCTGACCTGAGCTATGGCATAGTAAGGCAACGTCCCGGCAGAGAGTGGAACCACTGGAACCCCCAGACAGTGGGGCTCCCTCAGCACTCTTGAGGGCAACTTCCAACTCGCTCCTATCAAATCCCCCTGATAAGACATCTTTTATCCTCACATTTGTCCAAAACAGCAATGTAACATCCCAAACCTCATCAGTCCATGTTCTTGAGGATGTTAACAGACCATCAATCTTGATGAAAACATACTTAAATTAACAGAACCATGTGGGCATATCCCAAGCATGCCAATACACCACACAACACAGCTGAGACTGCCTTTTCAAGGAGACATCTGACTACGAAGTAGGAAGCTAAGGTTTAACCAACTTCCCATGAATCCCAGTATTTCAAAACCATATATCCCTTCTTTCACAAGTGGTAGGAAGAAAGACTACCAAGACTGATCCATAAGCAATCAGCAAGAACTGTTTGATCAGCAAGGACTGACTTATGGGTACCGATTAAGCACTCAGCCATAATCTTCCCTCTCAGCATTTCTTCAAACCACCTCTCACAGCTTGGCAGCTGTGTCACATGTAATGCAGAAGACAACAGGGAAGGATCACTTGCAGGAAGAGACTAGGACCTTCTAAAGTTCATTTTGCAGCTACTGCAGTGGCAAGGCCTAGTTTTACCTCATTCTTCTTCTGTTAGATGAAGGACCTGCTACTCAGTATGGGCTTATGCTTCCAAGCACTCAGCTTAAATACACACATATGCCTTTGAACGGGCATGGAGCAGATCCTGCCTGCAATGCTGAGGGGTTTCATTGCTTGCACAAGCCACCAAAATGCCTCTCTAAGAGACTGTTCCTACCCAAGAGAATACCTCAGCATCATAATACAAGTTCTGAAGATTCAGAGTTAAATTATGAACAGCACATTATTAATCCACTCTATCCTTACTACTCTGCTACTTCTGCCTGCCTTCAAGTGTGCTTAACACAGAACGAAGTAGATGTGAAAAAAAAAAAAATGAAATTACAGTCTATTTCCCTCAATGAGGCAACATTTTTAAAATAAAAATCATAGTACTTGGTAAATCAGACGGAAAACCCGACTGCATGGTACCATTACAGAACACACCATGCACCAAGCCACACAGGCTCGTACGGGTTATGTGGCTTATTGTATTCATTAAGGGCTCATTGCAACTGTTAGTGGGACTGTTAATGGAACCATTCAAGAGAGGAAATTGGCAACCAATTCATTCTCACTAATTGCAATATACTTTCAGCTATCTTACGCAGCAGCCAAATGCCTTGCAGAAAACAGCATCTCTGTAACTGCCCAGTGTTACAACTAATAAAGTTGTGTTGGCTTGGACTGGGGACTCCAGAGCTGAACGCAGTACTCAGGGTGGGGTCTCACAAGAGCAGAGTAGAGGAGCAGAATCACCTCCCTCAACCTGCTGGCCACACTTCTTTTGATGCAGCCCAGGATACGGTTGGCTTTCTGGGCTGCCAGTGCACATTGCCAGCTCATGTTGAGCTTCTCATCCGCCAGCACTCACAAGTCCTCTTCCTCCATACTGCTCTCAATCCATTCTTTGCCCAGCCTGTACTTGTGCTTGAGACTGCCCCGATCCATGCGCAGGACCTTGCACTTGGGCTTGTTGAACTTCATGATGTTCTCACAGGCCCATCTCTCCAGCCTGTCAAGGTCCCTCTGGATGGCATCCCTTTCCTCCAGCGTGTCCACAACACCAACAAATTAGACTATCATGTTCTTATTTAACTCTTATACATTTTTTTCTAATCTAATACCTACTAACTGTGTTGGCTTGACATAATGCAGGAACAAGATTAATACTGTCTTGTTAGTCAGAATATTTTAGCCCTCCACCTTCAGATCAAGGACTGTTCAGCAATCCCAACAGGGTGGAGGAGACACTTCACATGCATGTAGAGGACTTCACTGAATCCCAGAGCTATGAGCATAACCCATGCAGGCCCATTACTCTGCTCCATCAAGAGAAACAAGAAATACCACCCTCAGTGCAGCGGACAACATAGAATTGACGATTAACAGCAGGAATTAAAAACTAAGCCTCAGGCTAACTATTTCAGAGCTCTAGGAGTAACAGATACATTGCAGAGTGACTCTGCTATCCTACATCACCATCACAACATAGGGCATGCAGAGTGGCAGCACATTGCTCAGAAATTAATTTTCTGGCACTAACATACATTTTCTTCTTTTTAAGGCACCTTAAAAACAGGAGTATCTATGCTAATATGAGAATTAACAGGCCTCCCCACCAGCTGGCAGTTTCCAGAGGACTTGGAGGCTAGATTTAAACCACCATCTCCCTAAGAAAAGAGTTACAGCAAGGAGGTGGAGGAGTGGGTGTCTGCATTTCAGGTTTCTCATATTTAAACCTAGAAGAGTAGTTCCTGTACTCCTAGCCTTGAGCATCAGATGAACAATCCAGTGCAGAAGCTCTCACATTTCTCTTAAATCATCAGTATCACCAAGGACTAACAAAAACAGAACACCAATAATAACATTAAAGGCAGCTTAACAAAGACATACATCTGCACAAAGCTCAGGACAGACTGATGAACTTAATAAAAATCTTCAGAGTAGGATGAGTTTATTTTTAGTTTAATGGATGTGTAAGACAGACTTCCAAACTAGAAAATTCAACAGCAGTTCTATGTTTAAACAAGGAGATTAAAAAAGCTGCCATCACACGCCTCTGCCTGTCCCTTGCAGGAAAAGAGCACTACTGACAGATAAGAGGGGCTTACAGGTTTTACAGTATCAGCCAGTCTTATCTCTGCTCTACAGCCTCAGTCAGAAGACCAGATCAGGGATGAGAAGAAAGCTTATTGAGCTAGAACCTCATGTGGATCTTTCCTTTTCTCTTTGAAGTACATTTTATGAAAATTACCTGTTATTTTAATGCTGCGGTAATAAGTATTATTTATCCACCTGCTACTGTTATGCTGAAGTCCTGTACCATTAAGTATAGCTGGAGAAGTTTTCCCCAATAACGTACGTTTATTAGAAAAATCCCGACCTAAGTCTTCTTATACTAGCTGGTTTTGCTGGAACAGCTATCTTGTCTGCAGCATCTGTTCTGGATGTAGAAGTATTCTTTCTTCTTTTTTCCCATACCATTTTTTTTCCCCCTTTCCCTCCTAAAGAGGGCTAACAGTCTCAGTAGCGCAATCTCTAAAAAATCTCTTATGGTGCTTCTACAGATTTTTCTGGGAAGCCTATAGATCACATCCTGAACTGCTGCAGACTGGTGACAGTGAATTTGATCTAAGCATTGTTACGCTGACTGGAACAGCTGGGGCTATGACCACACAGGTTTCCTGCTAGGGTTCATGCAAGGCTTGTCATTGTCAAAACATGAAGTGTTTGTTTTCTATCAGGTCAAGATTCAGCTTGACCTATTCCATCACTGCTGAGGATTAAGTCCATTTGTACTGTATCAGTCTGTCACTTTTGAGACATTCCAGTACCTGTCTACAATAGGCAGTTTTATTGGTACTGCAAACAGAAAAAGCAAAGACAAAAATCACAGACCTTTTCAATATTTAATTACCTAGTATTGCACAGGCTGCTATGGATTTATAGGAAGTTACACTTATGACTCATATGCTAGTACTGGAGGAGATCATAGAATGGTTAGGGTTGGAAGAGACCTCAAAGATCATCTAGTTCTAACCCCCCTGCCATGGGCAGGGAAATCCTCCACTACACCAGGTTGCCCAAAGCCTCATAACAATGTAGCCCTAGGGAAGAGGAAAAAGGCCCAAAGCAACCACTGCTGAAAGCTGAACATCATCACCTCGTTGACTCAATTTCCAATCATAGTGCTTCCATCCAGGTACAGAGAGCACTGCTGTTCCATGCCTAAAAGTCTTATCAGCTACCCTTCAGTCACTCTTCTCTTTCCTTCTATTCAGTGCAGGGAACAGTTTAAGATGCAGAGTCCAAAAGTGGTTCTGAACTCTTAAGGACAGAGTTTCAGATAGTCTCCAGAGCGTGCTGAGCTGTCCTGGATTAGGTTGCACAAGTTTCTCATTTCTTCATGAAAGAGAAGGAGACATCCTCTGAAAGGGAAACAGTAGAAGTCTTTTTCTCTTTCCTTCACAGACTATTACAGAAGTTATTTGCTCAAGTCTGCAACTGGCAAGCATTAGTTCACTATAACCTGTTTAGAGGTCTTCAGAAATATTAATACCACCTTATTTCCACATAGTTTTCCCCTTTGCTGTGAATAGTAGAGCTATTCAATAGAGAGAAATCCCTTCTATTCAGTTACTGTCTTAATACTGAGCTCGTTGTTAAAACATCAGTCACTCCCCACTACTCAGCCTTACACCCTAATAAATTCAAAGGAGTCTCTCACATTAAGCATACTTTGACCTTTAACATAGCTCCTACTACGCGGCTGCTGAGAACCCCCACTGCAGTGCCCACACCACACAGTCTAAGTGCATCTGACAACAGCAACGAGAACACAGAATTACAGACAGGAAGGAATTATTCTAATGGCAACCTATAATTGCTCATTCTCCAGGTTTAAGTTGTAGCTATACTTTGACCAAGCAGTATCTAATCACAAGTAAAAGAACAAAATCATTACAGTAAAAGCAGACAGAGGCTTTACTTGCTACAAAACTTTCTGTACTTCAGAGATAAACCCTCCTATCAAGAAAATCAGCTTTCACCTTTTCTACATAGGAAAGTGAAGGAAAAAAAAAAAAAATTCAGTACCTACCTCAGAGCCCTAGAGATGAAGCCTATTAATTACATTAAAAATACATTTTTAAATAATTATAACATTCCCATAAACACTAAAATTAACTTACCTGACTGAAATCCAAAGCTAAAAGAAAGGACAAGCCTCTAATGTACTACAGCTTATCCTACCAAAACCCCTTACAGACATGACCTTCTACTTCCCTTCTCCTCTTTTAAAGTCTTCACATCTGCGTGCATTAGCTTCTCTCACCCACAAATTAGGGGGCTGGGGCTCATAAGTGTAAACGGAGCTGTAATAATTGGCATCAGGTAGAACTTGTAGCTAGTTCAGCCTACTTTCTGGTGAGTAGTTAAAGCACAACTGATTCAGCTTAAATAGTCATTATGTTGCCCCACTTGAAGGAGAGTTTGCAGACAACTTACTTTTACTGTTCCTTTGATTTGGTAAGTGGTGGTATTATTACAGCTGTCTTTTACAGCTTATTTTTTAATTTATTTGTAATATTATACATGTTAAAACCTCTATAAACAATCAGAAGAGGTTACTGTATTTTTTTCTCATATTTTAAAGCTTTTCTTAATCGATGATTTATTATTTGAGTTTTCTTTCACAGTTCCTCTTAGTGTGACCTGATTTTCCTTTTTACAGGTATATCTAACAGAAAATTTCCTCAAACAGTTCTTCCTATCATTTGGTGTATGAGACAATTCTAAAGCATCTATTTCTGCTTTGACCTTAGTTTTAGCTACTTGCTTTTCTTCTGTTAATCTAATTCTATTTTTGGCTATAGCCTCAGTCATAGCATAGTCTTCTAGTTGAAACACAGCCAATCTTCTTAATGTAGGACTTACCTTCCCCCTTCTTCAGGTTGTTTATCACTCTTCTCAAATTTTAGTCTATAAAAACTGATATATCAATTTTCTTACTAGAATTGGTTATGTAGTAGTAGAATCATTGTTAAGAAGCTATTTGAACAATATGAAGTAATGCCAAAAAAGCTACAGAAATATAGCTTACAAAATGCCCTTGTAAAAATAAACCTTTACTAGAAATAAAGGATTAAATAAAAGGTCATGCTCTGTTTGTCTTTTCCAGAATATCCACATGGACTGGGTTTCATGAGGTCTGACACCATCAAAGCCAGATGGCAACTATGAAAAAAATGTAACCCTGATGGCTGCAAACTTACCTGACTAAAGAAACTTTTCCATATACCATCTTCTGTTTCCCAGCACCATACACATACTGTGTAGCTGCCTGTAATCTTCATATTGACCCTATGAAGTAGATTATTAAAATTATTCCCTTGCTCAGGAGACACTGATAACAAAATACTTGGAACTGAAGTGAAACAGCTTTAGCTCCCTGGGAGGACAGAAGCCGCCACATCACTGTTGTCCTTCTCTACCACAGTAAATTTTGTGGCTTCTGCTTAGAGTACTAATATTTTATTACTGAATGCTAGTTCATGTACTAATTCTGATTAAAATATAAAATATGGTTGTTTACAGTTGCTGAGTCTCAAATTAATGATGGCGTACACTCCAATAGTGCCATCTGCCATGTCTAGACATGAACCGGGCCAAAGACATATAAATCCTGTATCATCTCATCAGTGGGCAAAACTGATGTCCTGATTTGATTTGTAGCCTGTAACAGAATGAGGCAGAAATTCAGCAAGATGTCTACTTGTGAAGTGCTGAGTGTCTTACAAGGGACTTTAATTTGGAGAAAAAAAAAGAAAAAGAAAAGGTTCCAGTAGTAAGAAAGTATAAGATTAACTCTTGCCTCTGGTTGTCAGGGATCTCGCTGCATAGGAGATGGCACTGACAGCCTGATAAAAGTTTAATGTCTCTTGAAACAACAGCCACCATAGCACGAACGGCCAGCACACACAGCCTGAGAACCTGGCTGTCTAATGAACCAAAAAGTACTAAAAGAGGTAGTAAATAATTTAAACCCCATGCTGTTTAGCACTAACACAAAATTGTATTGTCTCAACAAAGTCAAATCAGACCTATTATTGCAGCTATTCTATTCTCATTTTTCTCTCTTTGGGGTTTTGGCAAAAAGCTCTCAAAGAAAACAGTTTAGGTAATCAGCAGGCATGCCAAAATTTCAACAAAACCATCCAGTGTTGACAACTGCACAATCTTCTTCTTTGGAGCCCTGGCTGAACAGTCTGTCTTGACGGTGAAAGTTTAGGATTGTCGAGGTCTCTCTTGCACTTCAGGCTTGGAACACTCACTGCTCTCTCCCATGCTATGCCACGCGCAGTCCTCTGCATCCAGCTTGAACTCCTACCAGAACCAATGTGGGTAAACACACTTACGGGAGAGGGCATGGAGTCAGTAACGGAAGCAGCCATTTAAATGGCAGATGCGCCTGCTGTGAGACAAAATAGACTTCCTCGTCAGCTGCTTTCAGTAGAGATCCTGCAACCAGAGACCTCCTTGGATCTACTATAGGATCTGGGATTTTGCAGATGAGACACCCTATCGGAAGAGAGGGAATGGCACCAGGGAGATGCTGTGTATGGAAGATGCCGTGTACATAGTCCCAGCTAACAGAGACCTGTAACAGAAGGGCTCCCTGGCATGCATTTACAGAAAGCATCATCTATGTTACTGGGCATTTTTAGGTTGACAGCATACATTACAGCTCACAGTACAAAGCTCTTGATAAACTGGCGTTAGGAAGGTGGGGAGACATTTGCCATCCTATCTCCTGAGTAGGAAATGTATAAAATTCCCTTGTGGTTTGATCACTGGCTGTAGACAAAGGCTGTCCACATTCCAGAACCAAAAAAATACACTTACTGGAATTCAGGATATCAGAAAATATAGTCCAGGCAGCAGGACTCTCTCAGAGTTTATATCTCTTTCTGCATGCAGTCACACTGAAAAAATCAAAAGGAGAGGCTCTCTACTTATGTATGGTTTGTAGGGACATAACGTATTTTATCAGTTCAGACTACTCCCTCGGACAGTCATGGTTACACTACTTGTAGTGTCTTCAAGTTGTCCTCTTTTGACTTTCCAAGAAGCTGATTGATTTTGTTCCTGTCAGCAGGACATTTAGGGATACTGACTCCCTCCCCTCCTTCCCTCTCTGCCACCGTGCTCTTTCATTGTTTTACGGTTTGCTTGTTATTGCCTTTACGCACGTTTTGCTATTTTCCAAAACAATTATTGGTCATTTCTGAGTAGGAAATTAATCTGAAACTCAAATGACAGCAGGCATCACTGATCACCCAATTCCAGCATGGTAAAAAGGAAATACTGGAATATACTGCATTTGATGGTTGTTATTGTTCAAATAAAATCAGATATTAATTCAGGTGCTATTTTACAACCTGCTCCTAGAAAAATCAGTGTATAAAGTCCATTTTCTGCCCATGAAGCTCCTTGTTCTACTTGGTGTATAAAAACACATGCCTAGCAGCAAAACCCTGTTTCAAAGTTCAGATCCTCCTATTCCAGATAATTATTTTACAGTCCTTTACACATACCAGTAAAATTGTTATGAGCTCAAGCTAGGTTTCTTTCACACCACTCCTTCTGCAAAGCTCTTCTGAACAGCTGTCTGATATTTAGAAATATGCTTATTACTTTCAGACTAAATGTCTCTGAAAGTTTGTTCTGGCACTAGCACTGTCCTCTAGTCGAAATAATTTTTCTCTCACTTGACTATATGTACAGAAGCTTCACTGATGATGATAGCTAGGCTGACAGAACCTTGCCTTGGTAGCTGATAAGTAAAATACCAAAATGTTGTGAAGCTCACAGAAAATACAGAAGTGTTGACCAAACTGAAATGACAGATTCTGTCCTGAATAGCTTAATCACAATAAAAACACCAACTATAGACGCCCCCTTAGTAATACTCTGCTGTCAGGAGACCCAACCTGTGTTCAGCTCTGGGGCCCCCAACATAAGAAGGACATGGAGCTGTTGGAACAAATCCAGAGGAGGGCCACGAAGATGATCCGAGGGCTGGAGTGTTGGAGTGTGGCTCTCTGAAGAGACTGCACGAAGAAAACCCTGTGTGAATAAAGACAGGAGCTGGGAAGTTAGGCCTCAGGGGCGGAATGCCCTTGAAGTAGAGGATAAGAAAACTATGCAGTATGATAAGGGAGTAGTGTTTGCTTAGAGCAGAGCTTCGCTAGGCGGGTGTTTTTTGAAATAGCCTGTTAAACACGACAAGCATATGTATCATCCAATAATGCTGTAGAAAAGGTGTGGTCTCAAGATGACTGACAAAAGTTGTCTATATAAGCAATAAGAACTGCGCAATAAACGAGATTCCTGCAGCTAACTCATATTGAGTCATCTCTGGGGTCTTCAAATCCCGCTTCCGCAAGTGGCGCCCAACGTGGGGCAAGCCACGGCCCCGGAGAATGAGCTGGACTCACATTCGGGGTATACCCGGAGAATGAGCTAAACTCACGTTCAGGATATACCTGAAGAATGAGCTAAACTCACATTCGGGACATTCCGGAGAATGAGCTAAACTCACGTTCGGGAGATTCCCGAAGAATGAGCTAAACTCACGTTCGGAATATTTATTACTTGTCGTGAACGAGTGTTTCGCGGAAGGAAGGATGAGCGACTACAGGCGGCCTATAGAGGAAAGCCGGAGTGGATCCACTGTCGCGCCGGAGAATGAGCTGGGCTCACGTTCGGCACATACCTGAAGAATGAGCTAACCTCACGTTCAGGATATTCTCGGAGAATGAGCTAACCTCACGTTCAGGACCCTATACTTGTTGTGAACGAGTGTGCTAATTTCGCAGAAAGAAAGACGAGTGACTACAGGCGGCCTATAGAGGAAAGCCGGAGCAGATCTACTGTCACGAATTAGGAACCAAAAGAAAGAAGAAGTAAGAATCTAAAGACAGAAAAAAATAAGCGACAACTGCCTCAACAGGAGGAGGTAAGAGACTGGGAACGATGGGAAGCACGGCTTTAACAGAACATAAGTCTGTAGTTAAGGTGTTGACAAAAGTGCTAGAGAAACAGAACAGCACCATTAACAGTACTGACTTGACAAAACTCCTGGTACTCCTGGTTTGGGTATCAGCTCACATACCAGAGGCAAACTCTTCAAATATATACATGACAAGGACTTGGGACACTATAGATGTTAAACTTTGGGACGCAGCCAACCGTGGGGATGCTGCCCTGCAGCAACAGCTGACAGCCTGGTGTGCTGTGTTCGAGGCCTTGAAGGGCACGGCGGGAGAGAGCGAGGGTGAGGGAACATCAGCGTCTGCCTCCCCCGGTAGCCCCGGCAGCCCCGCTGGCACCGGCAGAGCCAGCAGCCCCATCCCTGCCTCCCCCGGGGCCCCCCCCGGCAGAGGAGCTGTGCGGAGCTGCCGGCCTGGAAAAGTCATCATCGAATCCTTTTGATCCAGGGCCCCGAACGAAAGACAGACTTATTCCTTTCCCCCTCTTCCAACGAAGTCGGTACAGCGGACCCCCGCGCCGCGCCGCCCACCGCGCCCCGGGAACGCCGCTGCTGCTGCCGGCCGGGGCCGCGGGCGCGGCGTTTGCCTCGGCGCTGCCGCTCGTGCACGGAGCGAGCCGCGGCTGGAGGGACGGAGACGCGGCAACAACAACAGCAACAACAACAACAAGGGGGGCGGCCGGCACAGGGCTGCTGGGTCGTCGTCCCCGTCCGTCCTCCCCTCTCCCCCCCCCTCCCCCCCAATCCGGCGGAGGTGAGGGAGGGCTGACCCTCCGCCGCCGCTGCCCCCCCACCCCTCCCCGCCGGCCGCGCCTGGCGAGCGGCCGCTTGGCCCCGCCCCCCCGCCCGGCGGGGGCCCGGGGCCCAGGTTTTACCGAGAGACAGCACATCTTAACTTGGATCGGCTCGATCGGCATTGCGGTGAATAACTAATCCTCTTCTGTTCCAGCAATTTCAGCAATTAATATCAGTGTTGCAAAACCGTAAACATGCGTATTCCATTGTACATCTGCGAGCGCACACTGCGCTTCCAGGGCCTATAGCAGAAGGGAACAGGCGAGCTGAGCCTCTCACGAGTGCAGCTCTGGTACCAAACTCGCTCGTGCAGGCAAACATCTTGCATGACTGCTACCATCAGAATGCTGATGCTATTAGGTGACAATTTGGTATAACAAGAGAGCAAGCCCGCTCAATTGTACAATTGTGTAGTAGCTGTTAAAATATGATCATGCCACCAATGAATGGTGTTAGTTCTCGTGGTTTACGCTCGCAGGAACTTTGGCATACACCTCTTATCAAACATATGTATTTTTGTCATCATAAGGTATTGAGCATGTTACTGGTATTCCGTACAATCCTACTGGGCAACCGATCATAGAATACGCACATGGTACTTTGGAGAATATGCTTTTAAAACAAGAAGGGGGAATGATGGGGAAATCTCCCAATGAAACAATAGCTAAAGTGTTATAGGTGTTAAATTTCTTAAATCGAGAGATAAATATTTTAGGATGAATAAAATGTCACACATGTCAAAATCAGGCACAGGCAGGGTTACAGCAAGTGGCTTTCCAACAACTGACTGAATTGGCTAAGAGAGCATTAAGACGTGTCCATGACTTTTGGGACAGGGGAGGCTTCCTCTGCTTCCATTCGGCAGCGAGCACAGGAACCTTATGAGCATTTCGTTGATCAGCTACAAATGGCAGTTCAGAGATAAACAGAAAATCCAGCTACTGCAGATGTGTTGGTATTCCAGTTAGCCGTTGAAAATGCTAACACAGACTGCCAACAAGCTCTTGATCTTATCAGAAATCGGGCAAAAACGATTGCAGATTTAGTAAAGGCGTGTCACAATGTGGGCTCGGAACACTATAAAGCAGAGATATTGGCAGCTAAATGTTTTGGTCAACAGTAATCACTGACACGTTGGTGCATTTAATTCCTACTGGTGTCTTTGGTCTTATATCACGAGGATTATGCACACTAGCTGGGACGATCATCCACCACAAATCACGATTGTTTGTACTCCCAAGGGTAATTGATTCTAAAGGAAAAAAAAAAAAAAAACACACACTAAAAAAAAAAAAATAATAAAAAGGAAAAACCAAAAAGGGGGAGCCTTCCGTATATTTCCCCACAAGAATCCTCAGACAAAGCTACATATGTTTTAAATTTTCTTAATTCGCCTGCTTCTAGGCAACATACTACGGCTGTGGATCATAATTTTAAACCCAGTGCCATTTTTGTACGAAAAACAACAGTATATTATAAGAAACTGGGCTCAACTCATGGGACGGCCCTGTGCCTCTGCTTACATGGGGAAGAGGGTATGCTTGTGTTCTCTTTCCCACAGGTCCATACTGGTTACCAGCAAGAAACGTAAAGTGATGACAGAGACGCAGAATGAGAAAAATGGCTCAAAAGAATTGTAATAGAAGATTGCATGTTGATATGTAAACTGTTTTTATGTTTTCTTATTGTTTGGTATATTACGTGTGTGAAAGTTGCTTGTATATATGCTTTGTGTGTTTTCTCCGATCGGAAGGTGTATGGATTCCACCCGTAGCTACTGGAAGGAAAAGAATTAACTGGTACCGAATTAATGACAAAGAATTACAAACTGGATTTAGTTGTGAGCACATAACTTTGAAAAGAGAAGCTAGGAGGATTGTTATTGAACAACATGTTGCGATTCGCAAAAACTGCTGTTAGCCAGCAGAGCACATACTGGGCAGCCTTGTTGCACGCACTGGCCACGCGTGCGGCAACGCCGTGTCAGTACCTTTGTCATAGACTCTGCTGAGGGTGAAAAGGGATGGCTCGGAGCGGAGCTGAGGGAGGCTGCAGAGCACACTGTGTGGATAAACAGGGGACGCCCTGAAGGTGCTGTGCCTGCCTCCCTTCTCCACAACGACCCTGCCGATTGACACCCTCCTGCTCAGCGGAATCTTGAGTATAGTGGAAATAGTAAAGCCCTCGGAAAGGGAAGTAGTATGCTAGAAACTGCTTTTGCAAGGCTGTACCAAAACAATATGCTAGTAACTGAAATTGCCAGCCTCATACACAGGGTTTTATTCGTGCAAGAAAAGAAAGGGGGAATTTGTTGGAGTGTGGCTCTCTGAAGAGACTGCACGAAGAAAACCCTGTGTGAATAAAGACGGGAGCTGGGAAGTTAGGCCTCAGGGGCGGAATGCCCTTGAAGTAGAGGATAAGAAAACTATGCAGTATGATAAGGGAGTAGTGTTTGCTTAGAGCAGAGCTTCGCTAGGCGGGTGTTTTTTGAAATAGCCTGTTAAACACGACAAGCATATGTATCATCCAATAATGCTGTAGAAAAGGTGTGGTCTCAAGATGACTGGCAAAAGTTGTCTGTATAAGCAATAAGAACTGCGCAATAAACGAGATTCCTGCAGCTAACTCATATTGAGTCGTCTCTGGGGTCTTCAAATCCCGCTTCCGCACTGGAGTACCTCTCCTATGAAGACAGGCTGAGAGAACTGGAGTTCTTCAGCCTGGAGAAGAGAAGGCTATGGGGAGACCTTCTAGCAGCCTTCCAGTACCTAAAGGGGGCCTACAAGAAAGCTGGAGAGGGACTTGTACAAGGCCATGTAGTGACAGGACAGGGGTAATGGCTTTAAATTGAAAGAGGGTAGATTTCCATTAGATCTAAGGAATAAAATTCTTGCCTCTGAGGGTGGTGAGGCACTGGCACAGGCTGTCCAGAGAAGTTGTGACTGCCCCATCCCTGGAGGTGTTCAAAGCCAGGTTGGATGAGGCTTTGAGCAACCCAACCTAGCAGAAAGCATCTCTGCCTATGGCAGCAGAGTCAGAACTTGATGATCTTTAAGATCGTTTTCAACCCAAACCATTCTATGATTCTATGATTCTATATAGTACGTTACAATAATACACTACTCTCCCCCTCTCCAGAAAATGTATTTTTAATTCTTCTTGTTATAGAGGTTAAATGCTATATGTAAAGACCTGAAGTGACATCCAACTCCAATTTCTCAAGAAGGAACATCTCTAAAAAAGGAGTTAATTTGCACATTTACATGTTAATACATTTAGCAATAATTGCACTTTCTTGCAGTGTCTTAATTTCGGACCCCAGCCCCCAGTATCTTTTTGCTTTTACCGTAAGCAATCAACTCTTTCTCTTCAAATTTTTAAGATCTTCCTAACTACTCATTACTTTTTCTGAAGACTGATCACCTCCTTTTGCTATCCTAATAAAGATCTATAGAGTTTAATATCTTTTCAAAGAACAGATAAGCAAATTTCAGATTTGTAAATAAAATTGCTTTCATCAAAAACAGAGGGTAAGAACCTTTTTACTTAGTGAAGATTGTGGGAAAACTTCAGCAAGGGTCAGGATTTTAGTGAAGGAGTGAAGAGTGAATAGTCACCATGCTTCAGGCAGTGCAGGATGAGGATGAGTTTCATTTGGGGCAGGGAGGGAGAAGGAGAGCACTCTCTCCTCCTGTCTGTCTGGTAAGCTCTTACAAAAGCTATTTTTTTCATCTACTACCAGGCAGACAAATGGCATAAGGAGAGCTTCCAGGCGCAGGCTTGTATTAGTGAAACTGTGGGAACAAGATTTGATTATTAATCTGTAAAGCAGGACTGGTCCTCTCAGGCTGGGACTGGTCAGTAAGCACACACACACCTTACTTCCCCTGTCTTTCTGTCGCTCTTCAAAACAAGGCACCAGGATTGAGGTCAATGTATTTCAGCTCAGTAGCCACAGGACCACTGAAGCAGGAACTATGCTGAGCCTTCCCAGCGACGCAGAAATGTTGAGTAAATGACAAATGGCTTTCAGTTTAAAGCTTCCAGGTCAAGTCCTGATTCCCATCCGTGTAACTGATATGACAAATGCAGATGCAGCCTCTGTATCTGTTTCAGAGTTATGATTGCTGCTGTTAACTTTGCATATATTCTTTCAGCATCTTTTGTCTCCCATTTACAAATAAACTGCACCTATTAAGTTAAGGTGACGTTTGCTTAGAGTATTTAAAGGCACAGAAAAGCCTGGGATATTTGTTTCATATATCCTTTTTATAAGCATTGGGTAGAACGTTCCTATATCTCACAGGCCCAGGATGTTAGATTGCCTTCGCTGTGCTTCGTGTGAATAGGAGAACAACGCTGGGTCAGCAGGAGATAACACCTGAGCCCTCCTCCTATTCAAAGCAGCAAATGAGTCAGGGTGGTGTAATTGTAAGGAGATAAACACTTTTGCTTTCACTCTTTATGACTACCCACCTATTTAATGAAATCAAATAGATGGGTCTGGTCATCTGCATTCAAGAGATTAGGAATTAAAAATCAAGGCCTTCCAGTCAGTATGAAACAACATGTAAGGATGCCTCCTCTCCCCTATGGAACCTATACAATCATTTCAGTTCTGTTAAGTCTGTTAACAGGTTGTTAATTTTTCTCCTCTGTCTTTCACCATGTCAATAATCTTTCATTTGAGTGTACCAGCTGAGAATCTAAAGCTCTCAGATGTCATGTCTTGAATACCTGCAATTGCTCCAAAAGACTCAGCTAGAAAAGGTGGGAGACCGAAAGGAAAGCATTTACGTTGATGGAAAGGCCAGGCCAAACTTTATTAATGGCTGTCCCAGAAGCAGAAAACTGTTGCTGCAGAGATGTTCAACTGCCTTTTCAAAGTCTAATATACTGCTCTGCTCTACCAGAGAGATTTTGTGATTAACCAGCCCTTAAAAGAACCCGTCGGCAACCGGGCTGTACAGATACTGTAACAGATATTCTGATATTTGCGCTATTACAGACTAGTTAAAATGTGCCACAATGCAACACAGTGCAGGAAAGCAAATATGAAACAGTAATCCATTATAGAAATAAAGCTAACATAGGCATTAGAAATATTGTTTCACAAGTAGCAAATCAGTCTTCTCAGATTCAAAGATTATTTAGAGGGTATGTTCGACAGCTCAGAGAAGAATGGTCAAAGGGAAAAGAACCAGCTAAGAGTGCCACCATGTAGCAAGTTTATGGAGTGTCATCTGACAACCTCCCAGAAGAGCAGAAATGGATGACGTGGTTGTCCATAGGGCCCTCAGCAAGTCTTCACTATAATAAAAATGCCTTGTGAATTGATAACTAATTGGATGGTGATCGGTTTGAGATGCTGCCATCAATTTTCAGGTGATCATCCAAAACGCCATCCAGAGCCACTGGGAGCTGTCAGCTTGGAACTTCTTGCAGAGGGAAGAAGAGTTAATTATCAAAAAAAAAAAAAAAACCCACACCAGAAAACCAAAAAGGAATGTTTTAAATCAACATCATTTCTGAAGTTATAGATTTCCACATAAAAAATTCCTACAGAGTTGGCAAGACTGTACTCAAACCTCGTGGCAATGCAAATGAGATACTGAACGACTATTCGTTCTGTACCCAGTAAATGCAGTTTCATTGCCTTGGAGATATTCTAGAACCCTGAAGAGACAGCAGGTTTCTTTGTAATCATTTTACTGTCAGATGCTTTAATCCTGCATGGATATACAACAGCATTACTGCCAAATCACACTAGCAGGGCAGTACTTTTAGATCTACCCAGAAAATGAGAAGGATACTGACTCACCCAGCACAGGGAAGTACACTAAAAGCAGATACTGCTAGGGAACTAAAATCTGAGACAAAAGTCCTGTGGAGACAGAGTGGAGCAGAGAAGGAATAAAATAGTTCCTATAAATAGACAGTTACTGTGTCTGTTTTCAATGGAGTTATGAATATCATCAAATAACGTAACAGAGTTCATATATTGGCTATACAGTGGGGTGGAAATTATTATTTTTATTAAATACATTTAATTTCATTTAATCTTAAAAACTGAAGGTTAGTTAAATTTCTTTGACTAACTCATAAATAACTGTGTTCCCCATCATCTGAGTGCTTTGATCATTAATGGATTTATTCATGATACCACCTCCCTCACCACAGAAAGGCAAAGAAGTGTTTCTTCTGCCACAGTTCTTAGGACCTTGTTTATATATTAAATTATTCCACAGTAGCTGTGTACACAACCTCTTTTCCTAATTCAGTGTCGTAAGAAGATGTATTTTGAATTCCCTCCTATCCTAATGCAAATTAACTGTCACAGCCAGACAAGCTTTAAGTGAGTTACCCAAGACAGCAGAAGTTCAGGTTGGCCTCCAGTTAGCCCCGTCACTGTCACCACCTCACTTCAAAGCTGAGCAAGATCTCACATTGCTTGAGAAGACTCCGCTTTGTGCTACTATGAAAACACAGTAACGTAAAACATGGGGTTTATTGTGATGAGGTCTTGCTGAAAAGGTGTAATTGTCACTGGTGTTTATGGAAATAGGATTGGGCCTTTGATGTGACTGAGAGCTCTGTTTACACGTAATTACCACCACACAGTTTGAGTGTGTGCATAAACACACACTCAAATGGCACAAGGAGACTTGACTTGTCCGGTCTTCACCTGGAAAAATTTTACATCATAGGCTAGAATTTCTATGTGCCAGCACTATGGTTGCAATCATCCTTCTAGATGTTTCTGTAGCTCTCGGTAATGTTAATGGGCACTAAAAGCATTTGCTGAGGGAGTACACCCCTCTGTGTAGTGCCCACTGTCGCTAAGCCTGCCAGATATGTTTCTCACAGCAGAAGGGGGCTTTTGCTCTTGGTTAAGCATTTAAAAGTTAATACTTGAGGAATTTGTTAGCTCAGCACCATGCTGACCCCTTTCATAGGGTTTGTTTGGTTAAAAATGCATTCAGGGTGACTGTTTATCTGCCTGCAAAGTATGAAGCAGCCACCCCATGAGTACAGGTGACCTGAGTGAGCTTCACGCAAAAGCTTCAGCCTTCACTGTGCTTTTCACACTGCCTGAAGCTGACCTGCACCACACCAAAAGCCGCCTTCTGTGAAGCAGCAACAGAAATACATAAATAGTACAAATCTGACTCTTAAGTGTTTCACCTATACCTACTGTGCATCTTACATATATGTATAGGAATTATGTCCAACCTGTAAATAACTACAGATGAAAGCTTGGAGCAAAATCTAAGTGCCTGTGTGCAAATATAACTGCTCCATATGACACTTCCCAACAGCTGCAATCATGGTAATGTACTATCAGCAAAAAACCAGGATCTAACCCCACAGAGGTTCTTACACAGGCATTCCTCTGACAAAAGAAACGGACAGATCCCTTCCTATCAGAAGGGAGTAAGACTCCAAGTGACAGCTGCGGTTCTTAAGACCAAATACACAGCACAAACTATAATAGTGCAAGGTCCTGCACGTGGGTTGAGGCAATTCCAAGCACAAATACAGGCTGGGCGGAGAATGGATTGAGAGCAGTCCTGAGGAAAAGGACTGGTGGGTGTTGGTTGATGAGACGCTCAACAGGTAACACGCACTTGCAGCCCAGAAAGCCAACCGTATCCTGGGCTGCATCAAAAGGAGCGTGGCCAACAGGTCGAGGGAGGTGATTCTGCCCCTCTACTCTGCTCTGATGAGACCCCACCTGGAATACTGCATTCAGCTCTGGAGTCCCCAACAAAAGAAGGACATGGAGCTACTGGAGCGGGTCCAGAGGAGGGCCACAAAGATGATCCGAGGGCTGGAGCACCTCTGCTATGAAGACAGGCTGAGAGAGTTGGGGCTGTTCAGCCTGGAGAAGAGAAGGCTCCAGGGTGATCTTATTGCAGCCTTCCAGTACTTAAAGGGGGCCTACAGGAAAGCTGGAGAGGGACTTTTTACAAGGGTATGTAGTGATAGGATAAGGGGCAATGGCTTTAAACTGAAAGAGGGAAGATTTAGTTTAGATATAAGGAAGAAATTTTTCACTCTGAGGGTGGTGAGGCACTGGCACAGGTTACCCAGAGAAGTTGTGGCTGCCCCATCCCTGGAAGTGATAAAGGCCAGCCTGGATGAGGCTTTGAGCAACCTGACGTAGCAGAAGGTGTCCCTGCCCATGGCAGGGGGGTTTGAACTAGATGATTTTTAAGGTCTCTTTCAACCCAAACCATTCTATGATTTTATAATTCTATGATTCTATCATAAGCAAATATTTCATGGGAAACGAAAGACACAAAAATACTATGGTTTCATACCATGAAATTATGTTAATATTTCAGCTCCTCATGTCCTAAGAGAAGATTCTGTCACTATCTTTACACTAAAAACATTTCTTCTTGCTGATGTACATCACTGAGCAGCTGAAAAAGACCGCAGTAAATGACATCAAGATCTTTGTACCTTTAATCCATCCTAAAGTTGGAATTCAAAATTTTTTGCCCTAAAAATAAAAATGTTTTTGTGTAATCATCCAATGTTTTATTGACAGTTGCTTATTTTTAGTGACTTTAAGAAGGCAGGAAGAAGAACAAGTTAGTCTTTGATGTCTGTGGTTCCAACAGTAAAGAGCTGGAGACTTCTTTGAGAATAATTTAAATCTAATCAATTTAGCTCAGCTGGTACAACATTACAGCAATAAAAAGATTTAGTTGTACAAAGCAAAAGAAAAAATCGATTAATGAACAAATGCATAAAAAAGAAGATGACTGATCATTTGAGTGGCAGGAGGTGACTCGCCATCTCTAAATTATCCTTTTCACATCATCTGTGAAGTCCTTTGTATCGGTGCTACGCAGGTTTAAAACTCTACCAAATACACCAATTACATTTTATATTCTATTAGCACATGTGGAAGCCACATTACAAAATGCAAGACGGTAGAAAATCAGAATTGAATCTGATGTGAGAAGACATCATTAGACCATCACAGAGGTACTGCTCTTCTTGACTAAAGAACAACACCTATAAGCCACTGAAATACTTCACATAGTATGAAAAGAAATCTCTGTGACCCAAACTATGAGCTAATGTTTTAAGATTACCAAAACTCCCGCAAAAGTGAACAAGACTAGAGAACAAACTACAAGTATTTAAAGCAGGACACGTCTTCTCTTCAAAGAAGGAAAGAAGGTAGAATATTCTGATACGGAGTTGCCAAGGAAACCGCAGCAGATGAAGACAGGGTTACCTGACCCCAACTAAGGAAGACAAAAGGGTGACCACCCTCACCTCCACACCACTGAGCTCAGGAAAGGTCTTCAGATTTTGCAATGCCACCACACAGCCACATCTGAATTGATTTTCAGCTGACAGCAGCTCTCCAAACGTTCTTTTACAGTTGGGTTCACAAAGCCCAGAGCCCCTTGTAAGAACCTGTTCGCTCCACACAGATGGCAGGTCTGCACACCCAGCCACAGCACTCTGTGAAAAACGGAGCACTCCTGCCTTGCTGTGTCTGTCCCCTGCTGCCATGTGAAACCCTACAGGCTGGTACTGAGCCACATCAGCACTGATCCAGGTGACCGTGTAACCATCTGATGGCTCGTGCTGACACAAGCAAGGCAATGGGAATACGCAGGAAGGGGGAAGGCAGGACTCCTCCTCTCTCCCTGGGCAGCAGAGAGATTGGCTCTGGTCATCCTAAGCCCCCAGAGTTGGCGCTCGTGTCCTAAGCCAACTACAATCAAATCCTTTAATAAGTCTATGTAGTAAGTTAAACAAACCTCTACTATGTAATTTTTATAGGCCTTATATATACCTAGACTGGATATTACCCTGTTATCCTTCAGAAAAATATTTTAAATAGGAAATATTTTGTTCAACAACTGAGAAGCAATGATCATAATGCTAACCAGCAACCCCCATCTTTCTTCAGAATGCATCATCTCATTTGGATTTAGTTTACAGGAAAGGAAGTTAAAGTCAAAAGCTGTGTATAGATAAATGCCAGCTGACTGAAGTGCAACTTAACCACCTAGATCCACAAGTATTATTTACAAAAGCTGAAGCTTAAACCCTGTGTGTATCCCATGTTCAAGCTCAACATTCTCAAGTGACAAGCATTCAGCATCTGAAGGGCTGGTCAGGGGTAAGGGCACCTAAGTTTGGATTCCAAACATTAGGTCGCAAACAGATCTGCTGGACTACAGCTCTGGGAAAGGAGCTTCCCTGCCACAGGACAGGATTTCAGATCGGACTGCAGAGATGGACAGAACCTCAAGCACTGGAAAGTGGAATCTGCTTAACTGCGACTGTTTCATCTGAATGGCTTACACTGAAGATAAGTAAAGCTGGCAATGTGCTAAATCCTAGTCTGAAGCCTTACCATTCCCTATGAGCTAGCATTACACACCTCTTTGCTTAGCATCCTGCTTACTTCAGCAGCTATGTAGAGGTCCCTGAGGTTCTGTCCTTATTAGCAAGCAATGAGGCCAAACAGGGCAATATGAGTGACTGGGTTGCGCAAAGGAGCCAAAGGGAAGGTGACTTCTCCTTCAAGCTATCTCTAGCCTGGTTCCATGGGCTGAACAGCCACAAGTGGCTGGAAGACATCTTCCAGTTCAGTGTCATCCAAAAGCAATCCAGCAAATGCTCTCCAAGGTGCTCGGAAATTTAACCCAAAGTAGAGCTGATCAGGAACTGTCCTTCAAAAGCACATTCTTTATTCAAATAGAAAGTGCTGAAGGAGCATCATACTGCACCCTTACTCACCACAGAGATTGTACTAGGCACCTAAACATTTTGCGCAGGAATGAGTGTCTCCACCTTTTAGTGGACCTATCCATAAGTCACAGACAATGTCACCGAGGCTTCAGCTATCCCTAAGTAAAACAGATACCACGAGTGAATTCTGAATGCACCTTGGTCGTACAGAAGTCAGCGGAAGTCCTTTGGGACCAGAATCACAACTTCAAAGCACTCCATTTTTGTCTGTTTTCTTACGAACGAGTTGGAAAGCATTTTCCTAAATGAACCTCTGGAGAAACCTTATTAATTTACCTCTCTGCAAGCTCACAGCAGTGCCTGGTACTCTCCCCAGTCTTAACCACAGGACAGAAGCCCCTGATCAGCCTGGTGCGGTGCGGGGGACAGCTGCCTCCCCCCACTCTGCTGGCAGTATTACTCTGCAACCAGATGCACTCCAAGGAATTTTACTGTCAGAAACCATCAGGACCAAGAGAAAGGAAGAGGACAACACCTTGCCCTCCGCAGTGCTGTCACGAGAGGCCAGCACCAGGTCGTCCGTTGGAGGTTCTCCACCACCTGCCCTGACCCCGGTGGCTCAGGGAAAGGGGTGGTGATGCCTGTGCAGCAGCAGGCCGGGTGGTGTGCGGGGCCTTTTGCCGGCTGGGGGCCCGCTGGGGTGCGGGGGGCAAGGGGCCCCGTGCACTGGGTACCCGGCAGGGTGCAGGGGAAAAGGGGACCCGTGCGCTGGGTGCCCGGCGGGATGCAAGGGCCCTGTGCAGGGCACTGACTGGGGCGGCTGGAGGTGGGGAAGCCCCGATGCGTGCGGCGCTGGGGCCGGGGTGCGGAGGCGGGGCAGGGTGCCCGGTGCCCACGGGGCGTGGGGGCGGGCAGGCAGCGCTCCCCTGCCCCACCGCGGCCCTGGGGTCCGCGGCATCTCCTTCCCACGCAGAGACTCCAAGGGCACGGGCGGCACCGCGGCCTTCCCGTCGCCGCCTCTGCAGCCGCTGAAATACCCCGGCAAGGGCGGCGGCGGCGGAGGAGGAGGAGGGGTGCGGGCGGCGCGGCGGCGGGGCCGGGCGGCCGGGCCACGGAGGCGCCGTCTCCCTTCCCCTCGCGCTCCTTCCCCCGCCGCGGCGCCTCCTCCCGCCGCCGCTCCCTCCCGCCTCGCCCTTTCCTCACCAGCCGAGGAGTGGATCTTGGAGGATTTCCGCTGCAGGGACATCCTCAGCGCCGTGTCCAGGCCGGCCCTGTTCGGCATGCTGCGGCCGCGGCGGCCGGCGGAGCCCGCGGCCGGCTGGGGCGGCGGCGGCGGCGGCGGGCTGGCCACCGGCCCCCCCCTCACGCAGACGCCGCGCTGCGGCGGCGGCCGCCGGCACCGCCGCGGCCTGGCTGCGGGGGCGGGCGAGGCGCTGAGCCCTCGCCGGGCTCGGCTCCCCGGCCGCGGGGTGCCCTCCTGAGGAGCGGGCGAGGCGCCGCGGCGGGCGCTGCCTCCTCCTTCACCTCCTCCCTCCGAAGAGGCCGCCGGAGGCTCCGCCGACCCCGCGCCCAGCGGGACACCGGCCGGAGGGGCGCCCGACGGCTGCGGGCGCCTACCGGGCTCCTCCGCTACCGCCGCCGGGGGCGAGGCGGGGTGCGGAGCCGCGTTCTGACCAGCTCCGCACCGCCGCGTACGGAAACAACGGCTTCCCGGCGGCAGGAGGCTCGGCCCGGGTCGGGCCGGCGCCGTGGTCCCGTCTGACTCGCTCTGGCTCCCCAGGGCCTCAGTCCCGCAGCCATCTGTACCTCCGCGAAGCGCTACTCCTCTGCTAGCAGCCTCTCGCGGCTCCGCGCACCCGCTGTGAATCATACATGAGATACCATAAAGTCGGGGCCTGGTTGGTTTTGTTTGGGTTTTTTGAGGTGTCTTGTCTGAAACTAGCATTTCACTGACGTTTTAGGCACATAAAGCATCCCAGCAAAGCCTGTGCTGGGATCAGGATCCCTAACCGGGCTTCTTTGTTCCATTTACAAGGGCACGTTTCACCACCGTGGCGTGCCGCCAGCCTCTTCACAAAAGGTGTTGTTCCTTCTCGAAATATCTGGTAAATCAAGGATAAAAAAAGAAATAAAAGGAAAGATTAATCAATATGCCACTTAACTCTGACAGTGTGTCGCCTTTCTGTGCAAAACATTTGCAATCATGACAATTTACCTACCAAGAGGAGGCAAAGAAGGAATTAAATTGAAGGGCAAAAGATTAACTAAAAAGAAATCTCTCGATCTTTACAGATGCTGGTCTCAATCAGGCATAGCTAGCAGTGGTTGCCGCATCTTATAGGGGTTGCCTTCTCTACTAGATGAGCTTCAAGGTAGAATGGTTGAAATGAGGCAGAACCTTCCCTGGAATGAAGATGTGTTGAGTTTTGGGAAGACTTAGTGCATACTACTAAATGGTCCCCAGTACCTTGAAGATCTGTGGAAATGGCCCAAAGTCTAAGGCACTCTACCATACGGTGTTGGCTAGCATACAAGATGTGGAATTTGGGAGTTGTTTCAAAGATCGTAAATAATGCTAAACCACTGAATCTTGCTGTACTTCGGTGTCCTCACATATTATATGGAAACTGATACTTTTCAGCTACAATTTCACGAAAAGTTACAAATAGAAATTTTGATGACAAATCACTTTGCACTTTGTAAATGCAAAGTAGTACAGAACCGTGGCATTTTACACCAACTTCACTGAGTGCATCATAGTCCACCTGGAGACATTCACTTTGGGACAGAACTGCTGCAAATACATATTTCTTGGCCTGTGAGAAGCTTTTACTCTTGGAGGTTTTATCGCTCTGGGAGAAGGTTGGCCCCAGGGTTTTTGCAAATGAAATCATCCAGTAGAGGCAATGCTGAATGCTGGCGTTCCTGCATGCTTTTCCCATTTTAAGCCCATGACGTGGAGCTGGTTATTTTCATGAACATGATTTTCTCCATCAGCTTACTCTTTCACCTCTCCACAAATTATTTTCTGTTGTGGTCATTGTTTTTTCACCAGTAGGAATTGCTGGGAGAATGGAAAATCCATTCACATATGTTGTCAGCCAGTAGATAAATTAAAGTGAAGTTCGCTTTGGGTTCAAGCTGTCAGACGAAAGTTAAGGAAAAGTGCTTCAAAAAAAAAAGTCAGCTCCTGGTTTCTTGTTCACTTTTTCTCCAGAAATCAACACTCAGATGAATTGTTTATACAGTATGCTAAAAGTATTGTTGACTGTAAGCCGTCAGCCCTGTCGGTCTGTGAGCCCAATTAGCAGCTAAAAGGACTCCTTCCCTCCCATGTGTTGCCCGTGTTTTCACCTCAGCACCATCAGTGTTCTCGAAGAGTGCTTCAGCTAGCACACCATCTGGCTTGTATCTACGCTGGGCTACTCAGTCACGTAAACTTGACTACTTGAGCTCCTCAAAGAGATTTAATTACCTGCTCACACTTACCTCAACAAGCCTGAGATGTGTCCCTGTGGAAGGCAGATCCCTGAGGTTAGTGACCAGGCATTTCAGTAATGCTTGGGGGGGGGGGCAGAGAGAGAAAGAAAGAAAGAAAGAAGGAAAGAAAGAAGGAAAGAAAGAAAGAAAGAAAGAAAGAAAGAAAGAAAGAAAGAAAGAAAGAAAGAAAGAAAGAAAGAAAGAAAGAAAGAAAGAAAGAAAGAAAGAAAGAAAGAAAGAAAGAAAGAAAGAAAGAAAGAAAGAAAGAAAAAGAAAGAAAGAAAGAAAGAAAGAAAGAAAGAAAGAAAGAAAGAAAGAAAGAAAGAAAGAAAGAAAGAAAAAGAAAGAAAGAAAGAAAGAAAGAAAGAAAGAAAGAAAGAAAGAAAGAAAGAAAGAAAGAAAGAAAGAAAGAAAGAAAGAAAGAAAAAGAAAGAAAGAAAGAAAGAAAGAAAGAAAGAAAGAAAGAAAGAAAGAAAGAAAGAAAGAAAGAAAGAAAGAAGAAAGAAAGAAAGAAAGAAAGAAAGAAAGAAAGAAAGAAAGAAAGAAAGAAAGAAAGAAAGAAAGAAAGAAAGAACAGACGTTTTTGCCCCTGCATAGACTGTGAGCACCAGAGGACCTGCCTGCAATATCAGTCTCCAGTCACAAGCTGATGTAATGGTACACTGCAGTCTAATGGGAAGTCCAGGAGAGAAAGCGGACTGCAAAAGTGTCTTGTAAGGAAATAAAGTGTGCAGGATAATCTCAGTAACTGAGGAAGAACCTGAGTCCTGCTCAGAAGACTTCAGAGTATGTCCTGCAGGAGAGTTAAGAGTGCAGTCTGTGGAGATGAACGTGAGTTGGTTGCGTTTCTGAAAGCTCCATTCATAACCAGCTAACAAGGAGCAGGTTAGCCCTGAGTTTTGAGAAAATAAATACATTGTTCAGCTGTGCTGGACTCACCTTTGCCATTTTGTTACGCAGCGCCTGACTTTGTCGTAGCGCTGATGTGCGCTAAATTGAATATTATTGGACCGTGAGTCATGGCAGTATGATTCCCTGGGGTCTGTCCTAATGGCTCCATGGTTTGAATGATGTACTGAAAAACAGGAGTTGGTATTTTTCAAATTACAACGTGCTCACTTTTCTAGTATTTATAGCAATGTACTTTCAAAGAGCTCAGTATGCATAATAATTATTACAATGTAATAAATAAAGCAAAGGCAGGAAGAATGGTCCTGTGGTTAATGTGCCAGGCTGGGAGACAGGATATCTTTATTCTATTTTTGACTGTGCCAGATACTGTCTGGGACCTTGGAGAGATTGTTAAGCCCAAATTTCCAAGAGATGCATCCTTTGCTCCAATTACTAATGTTATGCACTGAGTTTGGTTATGAAAAAAAAGAAACACAACTTACTCAGAACTTATTATTAGTATAACAGAAAACTTAACAGTCTAATCAAAGAACCATTAGGTAAGAGTTAATAATTATAGAAAAATTAAGAAAAAAATAACGTTACTACAAAAAAAACCACATCGAAAATAATAATGCAGTTCATTTTTCTGTACACACATGCTTACCTATCTGTCCTTTTTTGGGTGTTGTGCTCTCCCTTCCATTGCCCCTCTGGGACCTAAGATCAACAGCACCGACGTTGCTCAAGCACCGGGTGTCAGGGATGCGGCTGGTCATCAGTGTCTTCCCAACAAGTTCTTTGCTGAGAAAAATGTGACATGGTAGAGTTTCTTCTTCCTTGTGTTAGGACTGGGGTTGAACCTAGGGCTATTTTTGTATATTTTCTAATGTGCCTTTACACCTTGTTCTTTCTTCATTTCTCTATATCTCCACGTTACGTCCAATTTTACTCTATGTGATGCCATTTACGTATGTTACATACTTGTTCTTTGTTCTTTTTGTTGTTCTTAAACCAGCTTTGCCCAGCTCCCAAATCTGCACTGTTTAGCTGACTGCTGGAGAGCTTTTTATAGCCCTGAGTTCTCCAGTGCCGAGGCTGTGCCCCTTTTTTTATCACCCTACGACTCTTCTACAGTATCCTGTGTCCCGCCTTTCAGAGGACTCTGCTGTTCTACCACACCTCTATTCCTCTACACTACACCATTATGTCAGTTATAAATATCTCATTCTACACGGTGTAACTTCTTGTCACTATCCGTATAAAGCTACTGTTGTACCATAGAAAGTTCAGCAAAAGTAAAACAGTTATAGCCACCTACTCAATAAAGATATTGCTGTTAACAGCTACAGAAAGCAAAAAGAAAGCCACAGACAGGTCAAGAAAACCTCAGGCAAAACCTGAGGCCTCGCAAAGACAGTAAATAGCCTGTGCCTTCCTACCAGCAATGGTGGTACTGATCTACAGGATTAGAGCGATGGCATGCAAGTTCTGCTTGTCTAACTCTACTGTCTTAAAAAAAATCACAACAAATTCTCTTGGGTTTACCCCAAATCTTTGTGATGGGACAAAATTTTGCCCTTGTTTACATGCATAGGATCAAAACCAGCATGATGGAAGTTACATGCTCAAATACATGGGAAGTATCTGTCATTCATCTAGACAATTTGAGAAGGGTCAAAAAAAACCCAGCACTTGCTGTTTCTAGATTCATATAGGAAGCTACTTCCAGATCCAGAAAGTGTGCTTAGCATCACTCAACTTCAGAAAATTTGTGAAATCATTTATGGGTCTTCTTTGCAGAGGTGCTGTATCTCTATAGACAGAAAGGGAACGGGACCAAAGATATGGAACTGGGCAGCAGTGAGATATTTTATGAGCATATATTAATGCATTCATGGCCCACCTGTAACCTCTTAGATGATCTGGTAGTCTCCTATACTTTCTAGTGCAGAAGGGGCTTCACTCACTGCTCTTACCATTAACCATAGTCTGCAGATTTAACCTGAAGGTGGAAGGAAATTTATGATGAATTGCACATGCAGTGGGTGCATGGGAGGGTGGAGGGAGGGTAAACTGTTACCTGTCAGTGCAATGATGGAAACAAAGGAGAAAGATTTGGAAATGTAGGCATCTTTTTCATTTTTCAAGCCCCATTCAAAGCTCATTCAAGGTTATAGAGTTCTTTCCTCTTATTTCCAGTGGAAATTTTTCACCCTGTGGAAAATACTCAGCGCCAGGCACATCAAGGTTTTCCAGATGACTTTTGAATAACGACACGTGTAAATAAAATTATATTGAGTAGAATAATCACATTGATATTTTGAAAATTGAAATTGGCACTCATTTTGCAGCAGGAGATGATCTGTGATTTGCCTGAAAAACTGAAAAATATTGCTCTCTATCTATAGTAACACTAACAAAAACAGTGAAACTACATAAAAGAAAAATATTGTATTTTTTTCTAGTATACTCAAGACTAAGTACTTGTTATAACAGCTGTTGAGACTTCTTTATACCTGCAAGTTAATTCAGTAAACAAACATCAGTGTTATTATTTTACCAGAATAAATCCAAGTTTGTATGTTTTTAAATATGCATTCAAAATGTAGTAAACTATATCAGAACGAATCATTTTTATTCCATGATAAAGGTGTCCATAGGAGTGTCACGGAATGACACAGTATCCGACCAATAGAGGTCAGTTCAATAAAAGTCAGGAGCAATTTGACCAGTCTACCAGTTTCCCAAGAAAGACAAGACCCTTGTATCCAACCCACCTGCCCACCCTGGGCAGCCCGCTAAGTTGGAGAGTGTTTGCCTAACCTATTCAGGGACCTCTCCGGCAGCACAATGAGTCATCCTCCCATATATTAAAGTTTCCAGAAACTTATATTAAAACAACAAATTTTAATACTGATGCTCGTGACAGGATACAGATTCAAAGATAGCCAGTGATAGGGACTGACTGCAAAAATAGATTTGATTTAGAACCATATATATTAGAACTGATCAGTGATAATACTAAATAGCTAGCAAAATGTTAGTAAGTAAATGCACATAACACAGAGCTCTCACCCAATAGCTGGGGGGGGGGGGGGGGGGGGGGGAGAGGTTCAGCCCGTCGACTGATCCCAGATGTTTCAATGGAAGTCTTCGCCCCTAACATCCCCCTTCTCTTTAACCATTTTATACTATTTCTTTACTTTCAGGTGGAGCTTGAGTGATTCTAGTCATACATATTACAATGACATTATAATGAGCAAAGTTCAGCTTCAGGGCACAATCCCACCATTGTTGTTGAGGAGGCAGTTGCGATCCATCTTTCTTGACAGCAGCTATGCTGTTATCTTCCTCTTTATCTCTGATAACAGGGACAAGCCGTGGTACTTCCGCGCCACTCTTCTCCCCATTTCAGGGATATTGCACGTTCCATGCGGCCAGATGCAGGCCTTAACTGTTTCCCGGCACTCCGTTTCTTGGAACAGCAACTGTGTATCACCTCAAAGCTGCTCTAATATTACAGCTCATTGTTTAAGATGTAAGCTGAACTTTGTGGGACAATATTCTCCCATTCCCCCAATTTCTGTTATTTTTCCACAAGGAGGAAATCATCAGGCTGGCAATTGATGGAAAACTGTGTGTAGAATAACCCTTACAAATGTTTTGCACATTTGCACAGGTACGGAGACTATAGTTTAGATGTTCTCCCAGCTTATATTGAGCCATGTTAGTAATTAGCTAGGAACGAAGAAAGAAATGTACTCTTAAGCAAAGAAGAATAATACTGAAGAAATTAAAATATTAACAAAGAAATGTTTAAGATTAAATTAATCTCCGGAAGGTAAATAGTTCTCAAAACGCATGAGGTGTGTTTTCATTGTTTTCACTCATTTCCTTTCCCCACATCTAGGCTGCTGGCTAATGTGAGTCCAATATTCTCCGTCTCTGCAATCAATGAGATTGGTGCAAAGGGAATCCAAGGCATGCATACAATACGGCCGTGCTGATTGGATGGCGCTCACATGTACTATTGTTAAAAAATGCAGAAAAGCAAAAGTTGGTCCCAATCAGATGTGTTCAGAAAGCCTGAAAAGAAGCTTGAGAGAACCAACACACTTGTTAAGGTGAAACCATACTCTGCAGCAAGTGTGCGAATGTGCCCAAATATGTTTTGAACCAGCTGTTGTGGCCAGGCCGCTATTTGATTGGAAATAGAGTTCAGTATGTTGTGTATCTGTGCCTTACACATTATTTAAAATATTTCAATACTGGAAAAATTAAAATGTTCATGTGCAACAATGAATAAGTAAAAAAAAAAACAAAAAAAACAAACACTGAAACATAGTTTAATATAACAGAGAGGCATTTTGCACACTGTAGGAACCAGAACTGACATCACCCGTTGCACGCAGTGCTTTGGCCGACTGGGATAACAGGCACGTTGCTCTCTGCCCTTCTGCCGTTCGGGAAACATATCTGACTCTTGCACTGCAAACTGAGGTTTCTTCCACTGCTGGGAGCCATTTCCGCAAGCTGAAAACCTGCTTCTTAGACACCGGTCTCCAAGCAGCTTCCGGAGAGGCAATATCATCATCCCCGTTTCCCCGGGGCGGAGAGAGAGACGGTGACTTCTTTTGGGATATCTGTAAAAACAAAGCCCCAACAGAGAGCCCAGATGTCCTGAGCACTGGGCCGCGGTGCCTGTGCCGCTGGGAACGCCTCGTCACCACCTCTGGAGCCGCCACAGGCCGCCTGAGCGCTGGCGGGCAGCGGCGGCGGCGGAGCGGCGGCGGCGGCGCTCCAGCACCTCGGAGAGCTCCGGCCGGCGGGGCCGGGCGGGGCCGGGGCCGGGGCCGGTGCTCCGCGTCGCTACGCGCTGCCTTCTCCCGCCGAGGGGCCGGGGAGGAGGCGCGCGCTGCGGCTGGGATTTGATCCCTGCTCGGGCGTGCGGTTTGCGGGCGAAGGATGGCGAAACGCTGCCGTGGGGCCGCCGGGGGCTCTGCCCGCCGGGCAGCGGGCAGCGCTCGGCACCCGCCGGCGCTCGGCCGCTGTGCTTCGTGCCGTGTCGCTGGCTGCCCGGCGTGCGAGGGTTTGAGGACGCTGCGAGCTAAAGGGCACGAGGAACCGTCTAACAGTCTGTGCCAGTAAAATTTGTCAATCAATTTTGCAGTTGGCTTTGCTTAATCTAAAATTCAGTTGTTTATTTTTAATTTTATTTCAGAATTGCCATTCGTTTGAGGCGCTGCCACCGCATTAGTATTTCCGCGCCCAGCGAAACGAAGGGTGCTGCGCGATGTCCAAGCAGCCTCAGCCTTCCCCTCTGCCGCACGGCAGCGCTGGCCCTGCCCCGCCTGCGCGGGGATCAGCAGAGCAGAGAGGGAAACTTTTTCCCTAAATCTTTATTTTTTTGCCCTCCCTATTTACAGAAGGTGCGGCTCAGAGGGAGGAGGAGCGTGTCTCCGCTCGCTTCCCGGGGCTCACGGTGCACCCCGCACCCCCCAGTGCCGTATTCCCGGGTCACCTTCCCGTGTTGGGAGAGGTCTGGGCCTCAGAAAGCACCGCCTAGCCAACGCCTGCTCCTTGTTGTCTGGCGCCCTCTTCTGCTGTGCGACACGTCTTCATCTTGGAGGCTGCAGGTTTCGTCTTGGAATCATAGAATCATGGAATGGTTTGGGTTGGAAGGGACCTCAAACATCATCTAATTTCAACCCCCCTGCCACAGGGAAGGACACCTTCCGCTAGACCAGGTTGCTTAAAGCCTCATCCAACCGGGCCTTGAACACTTCCAGGGATGGGGCAGCCACAGCTCCTCTGGGCAACCTGTTCCAGTGCCTCACCACCCTCAGAGTGAAAAATTTCTTCCTTAGATCTAATCTAATCCTACCCTCCTTCAGCTTAAATCCATTAACCCTTGTCTTATCACTATATGCCCTTGTATAAAGTCCCTCTCCAGCTTTCTTGTAGGCCCCCTTTAGGTACTGGAAGGCTGCTAGAAGGTCTCCCCAGAAGCCTTCTCTTCTCCAGGCTGAACAACCTCAACTCTCTCAGCCTGCCTTCCTATATAGGAGAGATGCTCCAGCCCTCGGATCATCTTCGTGGCCCTCCTCTGGACTTGCTCCAGCAGCTCCACGTCCTTCTTTTGCTGGGGACTCCAGAGCCGAGCACAGTATTCCAGGTGGGGTCTCACGAGAGCAGAGTAGAGGGGCAGAATCTCCTCCCTCGACCTGATGGCCACGCTCCTATTGATGCAGCCCAGGATACGATTTGCTTTCTGGGCTGCAAGCGCACATTGCTGGCTCATGTTGAGCTTCTCACCAGCACTCCCAAGTATTTTTCCTCAGGGCTGCTCTCAATCCACTCTCCACCCAGCCTGTATTTGTGCTTGGGATTGCCTCGACCCACGTGCAGGACCTTGCACTTGGCCCTGTTGAACTTCATGGGGTTTGCATAACACCACCTCTCAAGCCTGCCAAGATCCCTCTGGATGGCATCCCTTCCCTGTAGGGTGCCAACCACAACACACAGCTTGGTGTTGTCAGCAAACTTGGTGAGGGTGCAGTCAATCCCATGCTCCCTGTCACTGACAAAGATAAACAGAGCTGGACTCAATACTGACCCCTGAGGAACACTACTCATCACTTAACTAAGCAAGTCCTGGCAGTGCACAGGGGTGAGCCCTGGGCTCCTTCGAGCCCCTGTGCTCTGTGGTTCCAGCCAGGCTTTTGCTCTCAGCATGTTTCTGTCCCAAACAGTCTGTCTCAATAAAATTGTTCTGCCTTCCCCACCTACCATGATCAAATTTAGAATGAATCACAACATGGCATTTTCTGGGGTTTTGGGTGTTTCAAATTGCATTACTCTCAGGGAAATCTCGCAACCTGGTTTATATAGTGAGGTGGGAAAGGAGGTATAACTTGACTCATGCGATCGGCCAGAGCACAGTATGGACATAAGGGAATAATATGAACAGAATGAGTCAGAACAGCTGGGAGGCCAGAAACATTGTTTTGAGGTACAAGAAAAAAAAAATAAATTGGAGTCTATGGACTTGGAGATTCCTTGAAAAAATAAGGGGCTAAATTTTAGAAACCTTTTGCTGAAATAACCCCAATCTTGGGTTTTTATTTCAATGCCATATCCAACAGACAATTTCAAGAAAAACAAACTGAGCAAATGGAATTTAAACAATCTAAATAGGAAGAAGGTCTCACCTGCCATGATAGTAGATACTCAGCGGTAGTATCTACATAATGATAAAGCAGCCCAACAAAAGGACCTGAATTTAAACATGCAATAATTCTAACTTTATCATTACATTATGATGCTTATGTTTTTTTTCCTTGTGATTACGTGATTTTTCCTGCAGAATTCAACTTGTGTGTGTGTTTGTGTGTGTATATACACATACACTTGGATGTGCATACAGTGTTAGACAAGGAACAATACGATTCTTTATTCTCACTGTACGCCTGTTCGAGTTCACTGCTACACACTAACTGTATGCTCATACACGTACTGTAATTTCCTGTTCTTTCAGCGTTCATATGTACACCGCTCACATTGAACGAATGGAATAAACTGCATGCAAAACGTGGGTAAGAGTCAGTGAACGGAACAGTACTGGCAACCGAAGCGCTCTGTTCAGGCACCACTCGTTCAGACAAGGGCAAGACCTCTCCTCTGTATTAGAATAGCAACACTCAAGTATGCTTTCCTGAGCACGCATGCTTGAAGGTGAAAGGATGAACCATTATTAATGTAGCCCAAACCCGCGTGAACTGCAAACATAGCTTGCAGGTGATGTAAGGTATGCAAGGTGCATCCTCAGCAAGTTTGCTTGTGGCTTAGCAAGATGTTCGATGCCAAAACCAGCCTGATAACCTATCCTGTATGCTCCAGTCAAACTATCGTATTTCATGTTCCATTTTCCATTTAGCTATTGTTTTAGATTAAAAGGTTACCTTTATAATTCAGTTGTGTATCAGACAACAAAACACCTAATTAACTAATTCCCTCCTTGTACTTCTAAAAATTTAAATACATGAAAGACATTGAGTGCTGGAGTGCGTCCAAAGAAGGGCTATGAAGCTGCTGAAGGGTCTAGAGCACAAGTCTTAAAAGGAGTGGCTGAGGGAACTGGGGTTGTTTAGCCTGGAGAAAAGGAAGCTCAGGGGAGACCTTATCGCTCTCTACAACCACCTGAAAGGAGGTTGTAGCAAGGTGAGTGTCAGTCTCTTCTCCCAAGTAACAAGTGATAGGACAAGAGGAAATGGCCTCAAGTTGTGCCAGGGGAAGTTTAGATGGGATATTAGGAACAATTTCTTCACTGAAACAGTTGTCAAGCATTGGAACAAGTTGCTCAGGGAAGTGGTGGAGTCACCATCTCTGAAGGTATTTAGAAGATGTGTAGATGTGGTGCTTAGGGACATAGTTTAGTGATGGACTTGGCAGTGTTAGGTGAACGGTTGGACTCAATGATCTTAAAGGTCTTTTCCAAGCGAAATGATTCTATGATTCCATGAACAGAATGACCACTTGACAGTGGGTCAAGCCAAGAGAAGTTGTGCAACCTATCATGGCAATGCCACTGCACAAGTTGTAACTTCACGCAGTATTTTGATTAATTCAGATTAGAATATCTGACAAAACTCTCGGGTCACAGCACCGCAAATGTATGTTGTATGTCTTGATTCACAGTTCTCTGGTGTTCCTTTCTGGTTTATGGTGCAGTAGAAAGCAAATATTGCTGTTATTAAACTAATCTGATGGCCTTGTATTAGTTTTGGAGCTATTCTGGGGTACTGTGTGTTCAACAAACCCTGAAAGTGAGACTATGAATATCAGGAGTGATGCCTCTATTATCCCAAATTTCTTCCCCTTTCTAGACACATACATGACTCACATGAAATTTTCAGTAGCGCTGGAGGAGAGTACTTTGCGGAAAGAGTCTGTTCCTAAGGTGAAAAATTGGAAAACAAAAGCTTAGAAATGGTTACAGGTGTACAAAATGTTCTAACAAATAGAGAAGGGAAGGAAAAGGAAGTCAGAAAGAGTCTGAGGAACGGAATGAAATTAAAACACTTGTGCCCAGTTTGCAGTTAGTTGGCAACACAGGAATCCATTTCTACATCATATATTATTACACAAGCAACTATTAGAGGCATACAGGGCCATAATACCTGCTAGGAAGTCACTGGTAGCATCACACATGTAAGAAATGCAACTCAGCCTGACAGCTCTCCGCATCTTTTCAAGGGCTCTGTCCAATCCAGCTCTCCGGGTCATTTTCCACATTAAGGCTTTCTAGAGAAGTTCTGGGTTAGTGCTGCCAGTTGACCTGAATCTAGTATTTAAATTGAAATAAACTGTTATTTTATTTAAAACTTCTCCCCACATTTTTCTGTTTATTACTGTAGAAATAAATGACTTTTCTTAATCTCACCAATAAAAGTCATTGAAGTTGTCACTTACTCCTTCCGGAGATAAAACTAGCCTGATGCCAGTACCAATAGCCGTGCATGCTGGAGCAGGAGATGATCAATGTAAAATGTTTACTGGAGATCAACCAAAGATGGCTTAAAGGACGTTTCCTCTAGTTTGAGGATATAATGCAGTTCATCTTTAACATTTCTTTATTATCTTTCTTTCATGCTGTACAATTATGTTTATGTATGCTACATCCTATTAAATACCAAATAGAAGACAGTCAGATGGAGGAATAGATGCTCATTTAAAAAAAAAATAAATGTAAATGAGAAGTAAAATTTCTAAGTACAAAGCAGATCCTTCTTTCACAAAAGTATTAAGAAAATTACCATGAACAATAAGCATCATTAAATAACTCCTGAAGAAGCAGATACTGCCTTTAAAGACAGGAGTTTAAAAGCATGGAGTAAAAAAGACTCCAAGGCATCTAACGAAAGATGAGGAAAGCTTTGCTGGCAGCTCAGTAAGTGAACCTGACCCACTCGGTGCTCTGAGAGAGGCCCATTTGCAGGGAGAGATACTATCAGCATGGAGAGGCAACAGAAAGCCTTGGTAACCCTCCTTCCCACATGTCTCAGCTTTGTCATGCTCAGCTTCACAACTGCAGTAACGTTTTGCTTCCACACAGACGTGTGAGAAAGGCGCATGTGTGGACCTATTGGAACATTGAATTTATGTCTTCCACGTTAGACACATCAATAAATACAGGAAAGCCCAAATGCATTTCTGAGGTTTCCTGTACTGAGTATGGTGTTAAGATTGCACAGCCTAACTTGAGAAACATTCCGTGACATGGAAACTCGGCTGGGAAGCACCTAGCTCCCGCTGCCTTCAGCACAAGCTGGGAAGCACCTAGCTCCCACTACCTTCAGCACAAGCCTTCATTAGCCAGGAGCAGGTAGGAGACATTCATGAAGCAGGGCTCAGCAAGGGTGACAAATACAGTTCCACAGCAGTTGAAACGTTACTTTGAAAAGGGAGAAAAATGTGCTTAATGGGAGCTGTTAGAAAAAGTTGAGAATTTCAGGAAGGGAAAACTTGTAACTGGGAGCAAACTTGTAACTGGGAGCTGAAAGACAACTAAATGTTGTAGATGCCCCATCCCTGGAAGCGTTCAAGGCCAGGTTGGATGAGGCTTTGGACAGCCTGGTGTAGTGGAGGGTTTCCCTGCCCATGGCAGGGGGTTGGAACTAGATGATCATAGAATCATAGAATGGTTAGGGTTGGAAGGGACCTCAAAGATCATCTGGTTAAAAATTAACAGGCAAACTTAATTTTGTCAGTGCTTTACTTGGATTTCAAGTTCTCATCAACAAATATCAGCTTAAATAAAATTACTGTATTTATTTTCTGAAATTCTTCATATTTACCTCTAGTCCCCTTTTATTTAAAAAAATTCTCACAAATTTACTGATGAAATAGCAAGAAATAAATGATTAAACTTTGATTTAGAAGGCATTGCTAGTGAAACACCTGTGCTATGTGACATACTTATAAATAATCAGAAAAAGAAATAAATAACAAGTGATAAAATCTGCAAATGATACAGAATTACTGGGGTATTAGAAGCAAAGATAAATCACAGGAGGCAGGGTGCCAGGATGATAAAAGGGCAGAGAAAGTTTGACTTGCACAACATACAAAATAACGCAAGAGAAAAAAAATGCACACAATAGTACACAAACACAAGCATGCAATAAATTAGCAATCAACATTCAGAAAAGCGACTACAGAATCTTTTTCTAAAAATTGTTAAGATACCAGCTCAGTGTTGACCAGCAATCAAAAGCAACCCCAGAATATTAGGAATTATTTGAAAGATCACAGAGAGGAAAAAAGCAGTTGTTATATCACCATATAACGCTTAGTGCATCCACATCTTGAATTCGGCATAAGCACCAGTTCTCCCATTTCAGGAGAGCAACAAGAATAGTTACAAAAGAATAGCTTCTATATAAAAAGAAATTAATTAGGACTCCTTAGTTATTTAAAAAAAAAAAACCACAAAACAACACAAACCCAAATGAACTGACCAGCAAGGCAACGGTGAGCCAAAGACAGGTTTGTACAAATGTGGAACTCGAGTCAGGAAGCTTTCAAACATGAAGGAAAACCACAAGGAGACAAGGAAGTAGCAGAAGGCACCTATGTCTGTATTTAGATACTGTCAACATCAGAAGCTAACAGAAGTAACAGGAAAAAATAATCCAAAAAATTAGGTAGTTCTTATAACCATGTTTAAATCTCCTCACTTTTTAATATGGCAGAGATGCTCAAGAAAGGTGTCTGTTAACAGTGTTTGCGATAATTAGCAGTCCAAATCAAAGCAGAAGAAATCCTAATCGTATCCTTAAACTCGTCTAAATCTCGTAGGAGAATTTTGTAGAACTACTTCTGGAATAAAAAGCAGCACTTCTGAGGAACTTCTGACACAAGTTTTTTCACTTGCAAAACTGAAGCAGACATCCAATAGCTTACCACAGGATTTTATGGTTTCCTTTCAAGGATGTCATTGAGCAGATGAAGTACCTGGCACAGAAGCGTGTTTGTCAAGGCTGTCTGTAGGCAGAGAAAGTCAGCAGGACTTACTCACTTTGAGTATTTTTCCTACCGCTCAGAATACACACACCTATGAGTATCGCACAACTCCGTGTTTCTCTGAGGACTGAGATGCACATTGCTCAGAAGATGAGCTTTGTAATGCTCAGCTCACTTCCAGAAGCCCCAAGAGTGCTTTGCCTTGCATTTCCATCTGCCGTAACAGCTAACACACACATTGTGGAAACAAAGTACACAGCTGGGGAAAACCAAGGAAAGGAAAAAGTGAAAACGGAGACTCAACATCAGGAATGGTAAATCTTCTCACCAATCTACAGGATAGGGCTCAACAGTAATTCACACAAAGCCTCGATTATTTAGTCTGCAACTTTATTTCTTTATAAGTTATTGGTATAAAGTTTAATATCTAATTATACAGGAATCTGGGGACTTTAAGGGAAGCTTATTTTGTCCTTTTTAGTGTCTTTGCCATTTGGTCCTCAGATATGTTTTAAGAGGACTAATATTATATGTGTACCTTAAGTTTCTGTACAAAACCACTTCAAGCCTTTGTTTTGTTTTTCCGAGTAGGATGCGCAAATCATGCATATTGTAGACAATATAATGGTCAGGGAAGTATTTCCCTCTTTAAACTAAGGCAGTTAAAAACCCATGAATAACAACTGAGTAATCTGGAAGAGTAAAAAGGCTTCCTCAGTGCTCATTTATTCTTTGAGCAAATATCATGTTCAGTAAGACACGTCCTCTTGGAATAATTATTGATTTGATTGCTGCCTGCATTGAAAGGACAGCGATTGTCAAAGACAGCATTTAATTATGTACATTTTATGATTTCACTAACCCATTCACTTTTGAATATGAACTCAGAGTTATGCACTGTGTAAAACCACATGCAAAAATTACCATAAAATTTTTTAAATAGAACCAAATTGGCAAGTTTTTGGAAAGGATATTTCAATGTTAAAAAAATATACTGTTTATTAAAATGAGCACTTCAAGTAACTTAAATATCTTTAGCAAACATGTCCAGCAAGAGACTCCATAAAAGAAATTGTTCTTAGAACAAAAAGCTAATGAATGGCTATTTAGACACTAATTTTTCAACACAGTGCTGGGTCTGTGTGAAACAATTTGTAATCTAAATAAAGTGAGTCCATTACACTGTTAAAAAAACATACATTAAGCAGGACTGATTAACTATTGCATTTCTGTATTTACAAAAGTGCTTAGCATAACAAAATTACCTAAAAAAATATAAACTTTACTGATATCATTTGGTTCTACGTGTACTTCTAGATCTGCACTTGGAGGAAAAATACTATTTACATTGCGAGATTTAAACAAGTTTCCTATTATTTTTAAAGAAATTTTAACAAAACTCCCCCCACAAATGGACCCCTGTGTAACTCAGTTCATTCCATCTGGCTCACCATAAATAGAGCAGAAGGAAATCCTAGAGGACTGAGCGGTACAAATAATTCTAGCCATTGTCTGCAGCATTAGATCCCAATACAGGCTGCCGACAAATTGGGCAAGTGGAGTTTTCAGAAAGCCAGCGATCAATACAATGAATGTGAAACTCATGCATACAAGGTAACTGCCTTAGCTTATTCCCTGTTACGTATTCATTAATGCAAACACTACATGTTTTACTTATTTCATTTTCAGTCTGAATATCCCCATAGTTCCGGGTAGAAAGATTGTCGATCTGCTCTTTGGTTAAACCTCTTAAACGATCGTCATCCTCTTCTTCATTCAGCAGGAAGAAGTGGGCAAGTCGAAGTATGGGCAGTGTTCCATTTTCCACAAGGTTGTTAGCATCTTGAGACTGCCTGTAATCTTGGTTTTCATTATGGCGACCGTAGCGTCGAATGTCATCACTCTGTCCGTTTGCTTCCCTGCTGTCTTCTACTGCATGCCCGTTTCTAGACGAAACCTCGCTTGGATCACTGTTATTGTTTGCTGAACTTGAGTTACTCTGCTCTGACTGCACACCCAGTAAGTGCTGACCACCTCTGCGCACTTCTGAGCTAGATTCAGTTTCCATTAAAGAACTCAGTTCTCCAAAGCCTGTCATGATTTGTCTAAGGATTGATCGAAGAGCCACTGATGAAGGCTCACCAAGCCCAGTTTCTGAAATCCGACGGAGAGGTATCCGTATAGTGCTAACGTAGGTTCGAATACCCGCGCGTTCTGATCGTGATATCGTACGCCGAAATCCCCCACTGTCACTTTCAAAGGTAACGGTGTTTTCTGCCATTCCGACTCTAGAACGAGTTCTACTGGCAATACTGTCCCGATCTCTGTTTTCTCCAGGACGAATTCTTCTCACCTGAAGATCTAATGTAATTGTTGGATGCCTCCTAACAGCAGCTACTGGCCTACTAGATTCCTCTTCCAAAGTTATTCCCAAGGATGGGGCTACATTGGAAAGCTGAGGAGTTTGAGTGTTACCTCTTGCTCGTTCTTCGGCAGGCCGTGGAGAAGGCTGAGCTGTTTGTCTTCTACTCCTGTTGACTTGCTGTGCGTTTCTATCCTGCCTTTGCCCACGTTCCTCGGAACGAGCAGTTTCACCCTGCCTTTGCAGTGGAGAGCGGCTTCGACTACTTAAAGTCGACCTCAGCCGCAGAATTTCCAGTCTTTGGTTTGTACTCCTCCGAACATTAGTTCTAGCTCTACCTCTTGTGACTCCTGCGGAGGTACCTCTTTCTGGCATTTCTCTTTGTTCTCCAGTAGCTGCAGAACGATTATGTGTAGTATTTGTTTGAGAAAGGCTTGTCAACTCTCTCGTTCTACTCCTGAGCCTTCCTGAGACTGGATGAGAGGCTGCCTCAGAGCTTCGTGCCACGGAACTTCTTACAGACCTGGTCCTTGCAGTGCTTGAAGCCTCACTGTTTGCCCCTCTTGTGGTCCTGCTCCTTGTCCGTGGGGTTACTGGACTGACAGCTCTTTGATGTCTTCTTTCTAAATACATTCTGCTGCTATCTATACCCACGTACTCCTCACCAGCAGTTTCAAAACTGTTATGCTCATGATTTATGTTGATTTCAAGACTAAATCGAAACTCCCCACTGTTTGGATTTGTTCGACTCACGGCTCTCCAGGTTTGGTTCCCACTCTGTCCACTGCGAGTGGCATTTCCTGTGCGACGAAATGTGTTCAGCCATTCAAGCAAAGAGTCACCATTTGAGTTTTCCCCGAGAACATCAGAATCTGAAAGAAAAAGAATTGCAAACATTCATACAACTGCACGCCCAGCATACTATGATGTACTTCAAATCCTCCATGCTTCCTGGGCCCTGACTTCAGAAATGTTACAGCAGCAGGACAGTCAGCTTGCTATGCTAACGTAATTTTGCTGAAAATATGCTGTATGTAAAAACATCGGCAAAACTCATCAGTTCAACCGAGAATTTTTGTCTCACCAGCAGATACACTGAGAAATTAATATACCCAGATAGCTTCTTCTGACAGTGTTTGGATTTAGGCACTCTAAAGTTAGTTGTACTTGTCCAGTATCTGTCCCTCACTTAAGCTACCAATTTGAGGGTATCCTAGTCAACTAATTTTGATAAAGCAAGAAAAAGTATGACAGATTTTGTCTTCTTTTGGAAAACATTTTTTAAAACTGTGTTCTATAAGCAGTGGACTAAACGATGCATGGTTTTGACAGATTTGCTCCTTTTGTGCAAATATACTCTTTTCCTACTAGCACGTCCACAGATCCATTCCCAAATCTCCTTTAATTATGAGCTCAAGAACAGATACAATTAGTGCTAACTACATGTATAAAGAAAGCGAATGGTCATGATCAGTGAAGGTTTTCCCTTGAAGGGATCGGTTTAAGCTCTCCCTACACCATCATCTCCCTATTTTCATGAAACCTGCAAGAACTTTGGTATCTTTGTGTCCAAGGTGCCTGTTCCTCTCCTAAATCTGACTGGAACTGGCCAAATGATAAAGCAAATATTTTTGGGGAAGTGAAGACAGACACTGCACATAATACAAGACTCACCTCATTAAAACAAATGGAAATGAAACAACAAAAACAAGAGTGGAGAGGCTAACTGTTTCCCAATTAACTTTTTTCCTGTTCCAACTTCCCTAATACATGATAAAACCTTTTAAGAATTAGAAGAATTAAAATAATTTTTGTGCTATTAAGTTTACTAGCAAAGGGAAACCAGAAAAAGAGAAGAAAGTAATTTGTGGCTAATGTAAATCAGTTTTCCTGAAGTATTTCAAGTCTGTTTTCATATCATTAGGAAATCTCTCTTACTTCGAAAACATTCCAC
This sequence comes from Tauraco erythrolophus, assembly GCF_009769465.1. Lineage (NCBI taxonomy): Eukaryota > Metazoa > Chordata > Aves > Musophagiformes > Musophagidae > Tauraco > Tauraco erythrolophus. Next base: position 114,333,003 of record NC_141465.1, on the reverse strand, counting down.
AGAAACACAACAGAAAAACAAGACTTGACAGGGCTAGTGCTGAAATCCATCAGCATTTCTCTCAAATATCTGTACAGAAAAGTATTTATGCATCACATACTATGTGTGTGTATACACATCTATGAATGAAGGCTGTTTACCTCCAACAGTTCTGCTTTCACCTTCTCTGTTATCCGGATCACTCTGTGATGCCAGACGCTCCTTAGCCCCCTCCAAGCGCTGCTGCAACTCTTCTGCTGTTATTTCCCCTGAAACAATTTACATTTTGATAATGCTGTTAAGTAAGACATTGTTATTGGCTCAACGTAGCCATGCAAAATAACAATATTTTCCATCTTGAAGGAATATCTTCAGAATTAAGGTAAAATTACTGAAACCAAAAAGAAAACAGCACTAGGGTGAGATTGTAACACGGGTATGCAGATAGCAGAGGAAGCAGGTTCTAGGGCAGGAGAAAAAAAGATGCTGAATGTGTGTCAAGAGCATGCCAACTTCCAGCAACAACTCAGAGGCTCCCGCAGTTGCCACATACCAACAGATCCAGCTTAGTGTTAATTATATGGGTTTAGATACTATCTGTATACTGAGATTTTCCATTTGAAGCAGTTATGTTTTCAGTTCAGCTTTAGTATCTGTTTAAATTGTTAATTTTTACTGAATATCATTAATTTTGAAGGGAAACGGAGGTTTTTTTCCATCCCACGAAGGCACAGACTCATAGAATAGAATCATAGAATGGTTAGGGTTGGAAGGGACCTCAAAGATCATCTAGTTCCAACCCCCCTGCCATGGGCAGGGAAACCCTCCACTACACACCAGGTTGGCCAAAGCCTCATCCAACCTGGCCTTGAACACTTCCAGGGATGGGGCATCTACAACTTCTCTGGGCCTGTTCCTGTTCCAGTGCCTCACTCCAGGCTACTTGAGTCCTACCACCACAGGCGGTGCCTGACAGCTGCAGCGTTACTTCACGTTACATCTTTTCTATGGAAGGTGTTCACATCTTACCAGGAGTGCCAAGCAGGTTGCGGTCTCTCATTAACCTGTAGTCTTCTTCATTGAGTTCATTAATGAACTGGTAATAGGCCTCCTCCCTGCTAAGGCGCTCCAGCTGCCGTTGTCTCTCATCTTCACCATGACTATGTCCTCGTGAAGATGCCTGCTCATTGCCATTCCCTGCACGGTGCCGAGAGCGATCCATAATGATAATGCCAGGCTGTTCTGAACAAAACCAGAAGGTTAGACTGCACAGTAATTACATCAAGAATTTACCTAATTTACAGCAAAAAGTTCCCAGCACTTCCAATGAAATTAGTTTATTAATAGCTAAAGATGATTAAGATGAACCAAACTCCATGTTATTAGCCAAGTCAACACTGTAGCTTATCATGCAAGTATTTTGCTTCTACATTGCTCAAAAATAACTAGAAGTACCTATTGCTCACAGAAAGGACATACGGTTGGTACATCAACTTTAAAATAAAAGAGCAATGACAATTTTTTTTTTTTTTTTTTTTTTTTAGCTAAATCAAGGTATTCTAGAAATTCAAAGGAATAGCACAAAGTCTATTTCCCTTCTCCCAAGTAAAATGCAACAGCAGCGTGGAGCATTCTAAAAGCCAAAATATCACTGAAAACATTGTTTTCCAATTAAGGGACTGTAATTACCCCGAGTAGACTTCTGACAACCACAGCTACTGCTTTAGAGAAGACTATCTTGAAGCATTTACTGATAAGCAGGTAAGACTACTTTAGTATCTCAGTCAGTACTACCCCTCACATGGCACAAAACCCACTGATACATTTTTGACAGAAATGACTCTTTTGACATTCTGACATTACTGGTATATTTTCCTTGTGATCTCTAATCGAAGGATTAGCTAAGAAAAGGATACCCATCTCCAGGAAACTGGTGTATAAGAGAAAGGGCTATACTTGACCCACGGTTCTTCAACACTTTCCAAATACTTAAGCAGTGGAACCACACTATGAGAAAGCATGAATAACTTTCCAGCATCAGAAAGAGGCATCACCTCCATTGATTTCTGTGCCATTACCAGCTCTCTCTTGTTAGGACTCGCTCCTTGGCCAAACAGCTCTCAGACCACTCACCAACTTTTCTATTTCCTAAAGAAAACCTGTTCTTCAACATTCCATTTGAAAGAAAAGAAAGCAAAGTGTCATCCTTTCAATGGGGCTTCCCGTTTAGCAAAAGCCACCCGGAATATCTGCTGAGGCAGACACCTGACAGAAGAGCTCACTTCTCTAGTGGAGATCATCAGGCCAAAAAAAACAACCATATGGCACCATTCTGCTTACATGTGAAAAGAAAATTACTGAGTAAACAATAAAACTACTTTTTTTCTTTTTGTCAGTTCACTGACATATCAAAGTCACATCAAGTATTAATTATGAGGAAAACACAGAACAGCATTCTCTGCACACTCCCAGTAAGTAACTAGTCTTCACAGGAAAGGTGATGAGACAACAAACAGACCAAACCAACTATTCGACGTAGATTCAATAAAGAGCAAATCTTTATCAATGCTGCCAAAAGACACAAAGAATCAGAAAATGTATTTGCCAACAGCAGAAGCTGGCATACATTTAATATACCTTTCTTATGTTCTTTGTGGGATCCATTCTGATGCATCCTTGGTCTCCTCATTTTCCACCCCATATGCTACTTCTTCCCTTCCACAGGTAACTGCACTTCTGAACTGCTCTTTCCAATACTCTCACTCATCTGCCTCCTGTGTCCAGTATCACATTTCAATGTATTTAACACTTCCCTCACAGCTCTTTTAACTCACTTAACTGAAAAGAAATAAAATCTGAATGTTTTCCCTTCAAGACATTTTCTATTCCCACAGTATTTGTGGGCGTTTTAAATTTACTATTGTCCTCTTGGCTCAGCCTCACAAGCCGTAGGTAATCACTGAATCTCATTTCCCACAAGAGCTGTGTTCAAATCAGGTCATTTCTCATATTACACATCTAAACACAAATTTCTCAACCAGCTCTTTGTCTTACTACCCTGTTTTCCTCAAAACAAATGCAATCCCCATCCACTCCTCCAACAACACAGTTACCACTATTATTACCCTGATGACACTCATCACTTGACTATTGTCATGAAAATGTCCAATCCATACTGCACTGAAAATTAAAGTGCCTCTGTCTCAGATGACTTACGACTTGACATAGGTAAAGCAGGAATGGGAAAGAGGACAGATAAAATTCATAGCCTTAAAACAACTAACGTGTTACTGTTTGCCCGACAATAAGCATAGTAAGTTAACTGACTTTCTAGATATATCACCATACTGCTGCACAGAAAAAAATGACATATAAATTCTTAAGATGAAAAGTCCATCACGTGTAGTCCCCCTCAACCTAAATTTAAACTGCTGTTCAAAAGAGAGGTCCTTTTTCTTGTCCACAGAAAGTCTGGAAATCTCTTCTTCACATTTTGTGGGTGGCGGAAAAAAATTGCTGTTTTGTTGACAACTGTATGGTAGGATGATTAGTCACACTCTTTAAATGACTCACTTAGAAACAGTAAGAAGTGTGAAGTGTTCGGTTGTCCCATCTGTTTGACATAACGGCACGGATGACAACTACTATCCATATTTATCAAACGCCATCACAACCAAGTACTTTGGCACCTGAAATGTTTCAGAGTAGTGGAAGTTGAAGGGTATTAACTGCATCAAAACGAAATACTTCAGCACGTAAAATATTTCAGAGCACTGAAAAGTTGAAGGGTATTAACTACTAAGACGTAAAAAAACTGAAATCGAAATCCAGTTATGACTCAGGATTGCTCTTTTTGCAAAGAAACAGGTGCCACATGCCAACAGTTTATCTACATTTTCTAGAATTTTCAACCTAAGACTAACTTCCTTAGTTCTTGATTCATAGTTACTCTGGCCTATTCTTGAAGATTACGTCCATTTTTATCTAAGCGACATATGCTTTATGCTTTACGGGTTTTGGCCTCTTTCCATGAATTACTACCCTCAATTCAATTAGGAATTCATTTTCTGAAAGACTACCACCTGATGGCAAGCAAGACGACCATGGAGTCTAGATGAGGAAGCCTCCCCGAGTGAGAGAGCTATTTAGCATTTCTGTCACACTGCAGCCTCCAGGCGAGATGATCTCACCCAATTTAAAAAAAAAAAAAAAAAAAAAAAAGGAAAAAATCCTCACAAACCCAGAAAACCCAGGGAAGCTCTGTGGAGCCTGGGAAAAGAGAGGAGGGGAAAGGAAAGAGAGACAAAGGAAGAATCACAAAGTAATTAAGGAACAGGACACCCTAAGCGATCCAAAGTCCACGCCCTGGGCCACCCGCATCCCCCCCAGCCCCCAGGCCGGCAGCAGGGCCTGCAGATCGCAGCCCCACGAAGGGGTCACGCTCTCCAGCCCTTCCTCACGGAGGGCCAGGAGCCGGGCTCCGCGCCCCCGGGGCAGGAAACCCCGCGGCGGCCCGGCGGGAGCTGGGAACCCACCGGCCCGGCCGCCCCCGCCGCCCCAGACAGCGCCTGTCGGCAGACGCCTGGGGGAGGGGAGGATGGAGGGACTGACTGACACGGCTCCCGGCCAATCACCTGGCCAGCTCGCGGCCACCGACCAATCACAACAGGGCAGGGCAGCCCATGTCCTCCCGCTTCTCTCCTCCCCAGACTCCGCGGTCGAACCCCGTCACTAACCGCAGCCGGTCGGATGGGCTCCCTCCAGCGCTGGCCGCACCCCCGTCTCCCCTGCCCGCCGGGGAGCGGCATTACCCGCTGCGACAAACCGGGGAGGCGTCCATGCCGCCGCCTGCCCCGAAGGAGTCTGCCGAGAGCACAGCCGGGGAGCCCCGAGAGCCCGTCCCTGACCCGGCGGCGCGGCGCGGCTCAGCCCCGCTCCGCGCTCCCCTTCCTTCCCGGCAGCAGGAGCCGCCACCTCCTACCCCGGAACGAAACCGACCCCCGGGCGTGCGGCCGGCGTGCTCCAACCCCGATTACGGTCCGGGCGGCTGCCGGCAGCCGCCAGCGCCGGTTCCGAGCGCGCGGGAGCCGCCCTCACCACAAGCACCGCCCCTCCCGCACATGCGCGCGGCTGCGGCGCGTGCCGGCTCGTGGCTGTGCGCGGGCGCGGGCGGAGACACCCGTCGCTCCGCGCTGAGGCGGCTGCCCGGCGCTCCCCGGCCCCGCCACCGCCCGCCGGCTCCCTCCGGCCCCGCCACCGCTCCCCGGCCCCGCCACCGCCCTGCTGGCGGCCGCGCCGCTGCCCCATCGCGGCGCACGCTGCCCTCTTGCTTAACGGCCTCCCGAGCAGGCCGGAGTCCGCCGCGGCCCTGCGCCGAGACGCGCGGGTCGCGGCCCGGGTCTCTGAGGCGGCTGTGGGTTAAACGAGCGCAAACACCTGCAGGAAAATCGTCTCCAGCCGCTCCTGCGGCTGATCCTGCCGCCGTCTCGGGGCAGCCCGCGAAATCCTTCCTAGGCGCCACGTGGGCTATCCCTTTGTGTGTTCTCACTAAAGCTTTGGATTTTTTTGTTTCGCTTAACTTGCCCTTCTCCGCAGTCTGTCTTTCCTTTAAACACGTAAAGCAAGTCGGGAACCGCGTTTCGTCAGCAAACCGTTGGTCGTTAGTCAGAAGTAACGCGCGGTTATCCCGCCCCGCTGGGTGAGAGCCGCAACTGCGAAGGTAGATGAACCCGCACGAAGCACATTTCGCAAGACGTCGCTTCTCACCTGGAGAACAACCTCAATGTCCTTAACCTCATAATACCAATGACCATTACTATATTTTACTGAATCAGGATAAGACTGCAGCTTCAGTTACTCATTTGGCACTTTATAATAAGTTACGTAAGGAATAAGATGACAGTAACTTTTTTCCCTTGCTCTCTCTTTCTTAGGTCTGCATTTTTAGACGAGATGCTTCTCCCATTTTCTTTGACTTTACGTCTCCTTCCTTTCCATTTACCTTTCCTTCTGCAGTAACCTCCCTTCACCACCTCTGTTTTCTGAAATAAACGATCAGTTGTGCAGCCCTGTCACAGAAACTGTTGTTTCAAGCTCAGATTTTGGTCATTTCAACTTGCAGAGCCTTAGGAGTTTTCTCACACGAGATGCGAACCCTTTTACAAATGTTATGTATGCTAATTGTTGATACGCTGATAGTATCCACAAACTTTCTTTTCTGAGTTGCTCCTGCAGATCGTTTAAACACATGGCAGAAGCTGGCAGGCTGTGGCAGAGGAGCGCGTTTCACATCTTACATAAACTATTTGAATCAGCAAAGTGGGAGGATTTTGCAAGAAGGATGCTTTAACTAAACAAAAGCACCTCCTCCCTAGAATATCCAAACTGCTTACACTTCTATTGGAGCTCGCTTGCAGTAATAAACAAAGTTTGGGTATTTTTTGTGCAAGCGATCTCGATGCAAAGGCAAACACTCACTAATGAGTGAGGTGATAGGAAAAGCTCCGACCGGTGTCCAGGAGGATACCTCCACTCCCCGCTTCAACTACGCACACCAGGATTTTTTGGTTCTGGCTGAGAAAAAGAGCTTACACAAGTGTTAACATTTACGTTCCTTGTTAGTTCAAGCTCCTTTGTGTCAGTACGTGGTTTTCATGAGGCCCATGCACAGCAGTGAGGCCGTGCTAGGGGCTACTCCTTCCAGCTCACTGTATTCAAAAAACAGCTCTCGGTGTTACTCGTGTTCCTCACCACACTATGAATAATTAGCAGTTGTATTATGATCTCCTTTGCCAGGGGTGATTAAAATATGTCCTTCCTGAAGATCAATTTTACTTCCTTAATAAAAGTCAGATTATACAAAGTAGTGCCTGGATCCCTTCAAAAGTCAGTTTCTTCCCACAATTATTTTTTGTTCTATTTTTGAAATCTTTTCCTCTTATCATCTGTTTTTAGTAATCATTATTCCACAGTCAAACGCAACAAATTCTCTAGTATCAAGCCCGCATACGGGCTGCTCACCCAGAAGAAGGCAGTAACATGTTTTAGATAGATACATAAACCCGTATTTCCTTACTCAAAGCTTATACTGAGTTAGGGTTTTTTTTTCCACTGACCTGTCCTCCAACGCAGAGTTTTGCATTCATGTCCTGTTCATACTGATAATTCACAGCAGTACACTGTAACTAAGTACAGCCTTTGATTATTTTATGCCGTGTTGTTAACACAAAATAACAACAGTAGATCTTTCCTGGAATATTACTATTGCATTGTAGCAATGCTTTCCACGATAACATACTATCTTTAGAACTATAATAAAAATAGCCTATGGAGGGCAGCAGACCTCAAGCAATTACAAAGTTTTGCGGTAATACAAAATTTGTAACATTGGTGTCCTGGGCTGTATCAAGAGGAACACAGAGAATGCATTACCGGGAAGTGATTGTTTCCCTTTATGTGCCCCGTTTGCCTGCATGTGGAAAATGATGCCCAGTTTGGGAGTCTCCAGTTGAACAATACTGATGTGCAAAATTGTTGATGAACTGGAATGAGTTCAGCAGAGAGCTCCGAGATGGTCGTGGGCTGGAGCACTTGCCATGTGAGAGAGGCTGTGGGCACCAGGGCTGCTTCGGCTGGGAGAAGGGGCAGCCGGCCACTGCTGACAAGGAGGTCACTGAGAGGACAGAGCCCGGATTTCTACCAAAGTGCACAGCGGGAGGAGAGACAGTGATCATAAATTTGAAAGAAGGGAGGTTCAGAATGGATAGAAGGACAACAAATTTCACTTTGAGGACAGTCGGGTCCAGAGAGGCTGTGGAATCTCCCTCCACAGAGTTTTTCAAGACTCGAGTGGACAATGTCTCAAGCAACCTGAATTTAATAGTAACCCTGCTTCGAGCAGGATATTAGACTAAATAACTTCCAGAGCTCCCTTCCAACCTGAATATTTCTATGATTCTGTTTACTGAAATAGTATAAAACAATAATATCCACTGTCAGGGTTTATTTCCCCTCAGGTAGAGCTCTTTCCAATAACGCTTCTTTGGGAGCACAAAACAATGAGGCTCCTCGTCACTGTAGGTGTTCCCGAGCTCGGCAAACAGGTGTTTCACTGAGCGCAAGCACGGCTCTCTCCCATACAGAACCTGAATCCAAATAACTGATTTATGTTTGTTAATACCTTCCGCTCCGGCCAGACTAGGACACCTCATTAGATGAAGCACGTCATTAGTCCGATCGACCTTACAGTAATTGATCGACTTTATAGTCAAGTCCAGTTAAGTGCAAAACAACAAACCACATCGCTTTACATACAAAACCATCTATAGAACCAGAACTTACCTGCTTTAAGTAAACTGCATTCTTAAATGCTGCCGGTATTCAGCTCACTCACCCGCCTGCACCTTAAAAACTGCAAGGTTTCTGGAAAACACTTGAACTGTGCAAGGATGATAGTTTGTTTTTCTTTACACACAGGAAGGAAACAATCCTCAAAGTATTGTCGTGCCTTCAGCTTTCCCTGCTCTAAGCAGAAGTGGAAGATCTATTGCACTTAGCGGAACTGGCCCTTTTTCACTCAATGTCAAGCTGGGAACACCTTAGTCACACTGCTGAAGAATGTCCCTTTGGGCACATGGACAGCTTTTAGCAGGTAGCTCCTCTTAAATGAAAAATTCTCTGAAAAACAAAAGTATGTTCCAATTTGGCAAATCAGTAAATGGAGCAAGTGGACATTCCGATGTCATGGGGACAACTGAGCGTTGTACTTACAAAATATAAAGATGAAAAAGCCAAACCACTAAAGATAGGCTTTTCTGTGTTTTTTCTCTGTTTATGAAGACTGGAAAACACAGAGCAAGCAGCTCGCTGTACATTCACCAGCTGTAATCTTTGCTTCACAAACTCTGATTCTAGCACCGACGCTGTGGCCGTTGGTATCCAAACATGCACGCGACTAAACCAGCTTTGCTGTCGGTACTGCTGCTCCAGCTCAGGTACAGAACGTGCCTTCTCTGGTGCCGTACCTCGACAGGCAGCGTCTGCTTATTGCCACAAGCCAGCTGGTTCCCAGAGAAGCCAGGACTTTCACCTGAAGTACGATTCCCTACATTCGGAGAAGCTTAATGACGTGAACCTTCCTTGACTGCTTTCCTCTCAGGACGCGGCTCGCTTTGATAACGGTCTCCAACCCTCTGCACATCATCAGTCCGAACACGGTAACAGTCACTTTCCCATGGAGAACTTGGATTTTCTCAACAGTTGTGGTGATTTCAAACAAAAAACATCAAAAATGTGTGTGTGTGTGTATAGGAAACATCAGAAAAAACACAAACTTGGAACAGAAGACTATTATAAAGCAAGCCATGAATGTTGGAGGAAAAAATAGAATGAGGAAAGCTCCAAAGAGCCCAATTCAGCAGGACGTGTTAAGCATATATTTTTAAATTGATTTCTGAAAGCCTGAAAGGAGGGAATACAAAACAATCTCATCAATTAAAAAGGCCACTGTGGGGACCTGAGAGTCAAGAATTGCAGATCATGGCCTGGTCATGTCTTTCTTTTTAAGAATGGACCCCAAAATTAAACTTTTTCCTGAAATTATATTGTACTGTGAGAGGTTTTTAAAATAAAGCACAGAAAGTATGCAACTTCCCATGAAACAGAATTAAAAGTTGACCTTGAAATGTCGATATTTATTTCTCATCATTAAAAGAATCACGGAGTGCTTTCTGTGTCAAATCTCTTTGACCTGGGGACCATCCATCTGAATTGGTAAAATTGAACGTTGCCCACAGTACAAGTAACTGAAGTGAAAACAGAGTGAAGAAACAGCAAATTTACAGCTACACTCAATCTGGGAGGCTTATAATCCAAATATTATGAAAAACTAATGAAAGAAACACTTGCAGAAAAGCAGACTTGTAAACATTCTTACAAAAAGACCAAAATCGGAAAGAGAAAAGTTATTTCTATCATGGTTTTGACTTCTTAGAGTTTATTTGTCAAGGCATGGAATTCTTTCCAAGTGGTTTATGTAAACATGTAAAGCATAACACACGTCCTCAGAAAATGAGTCTGGATTCCGTATTCTTGCTTTCCTCCATGCTGTCTTTTCTTTCTTTAGGTCAGGACAGACTAAACTCACCCATTAATTACCATGCAATAATTGGGATCTGTGTGAAGAAGTTTGGGTATTTAGTGCCTCCATGAAAGAGTGATTAATATGCAAATAAGAGTACAAAGTTACAGAAGAGTCGTTACTTCTACTTCCCTGCTCCTTGCGGGCAGGACTGAGGGACGTCAGCAGGCAGCAGGTGCTGAATGTCATGGGTTTGGCCATGCAACTTGGTCCCTTGTGTCCCTGGAAGTCTCCAAAGCCAGGTGTCCCCAAAGGCAGAGTTGCGCTGCTCTGGGCTCTGGGCTGAGGTGAGTGAATTTTATGAGGTGGATGGCACCTTCCAGACTGATCTTTACAGGCTGCTAGGCTGCCCTGAGCTGTTTCGGGTTGATTGGCATAATGAGTCGCCGGGCAGTATTCTTGAATAATTTAGCTGGTTTGCTGAGCAAATAAAATTCAGTTTTACTGCTTCTACCAATTGCATGTATTTTTCCCGACACCTGCCTAATTGCTTTATCTAATGTCTCTAACAATTACAGAACAACATACCATAGCAAGGTCAAACTGTGGGCATCCGACATCAGTCTGCTTGAGTGATGCCAGCTCAGGAGGCTGGCACACTCCTATCCCAAATTTTCAGGAATCAATGGAACTGGAGATTTGTAAATGAAAATGGCGGCAATTTCAGAATGTTCCATAAAACGTCGTTTCTTCTTTCAGAAGCCCCCACATTGTATGATATTTTGTCTCTAAGTTGGGGATTTGAGTGCCCACTTATGTGGTGTTCTTGAGATGAAATGTGAAGCGTATGTGCAGGATTACTAAAAATGCCAAAAACTGGGCTGTAATGAGAAATATTGCTGTAGCTTTTGTTGCAAGCTCTCTATTCTATAAAATGACCAGCTGGCTTCGTGTTGGGTTGGTAACAACAGCTCTGCCAGCCAAGCAGAGGAATTGGAGAGTGCCGGGTTACTGGTCACGTGCGAGGGCCTTGCTAACCATGGTACTTCTGCATTTAATACCAGGCGCAGTGATCCTGATTTGTCTCTGCAGCCCTGCAGAGGCGGCTTGTCAGCACTGTAGTATCTGCCTGCACCTGCAGCCAAAATCATGGAATTGTCTTAATTACAACAACGCTAACAGGCCGCCTGGCAGGTAGAGCGGGCAGGGAACAGCCGTGTGTGCCCTCGCCAGTCTGGAGCCAGCGGAGGCCCCAGTACGCACGGTAACCACACACACTGTAACGATGACAAGTGCTTGTGGTGACGCAGGGGCCCTGTGCCCCCGCTCCAGCTGCCCAGCCCAGGGGGCAGACGGACGCCGGGCAGCCTGCGGGTGGAGGGAGCCTGCGGAAAGAGCCACTGTCCTGGGAATAACCACACAGATGGCCTCCGCCGGGCTCGATAGCGGCCTCAGGCACTGGCCGGGGCTGTGCCCGGCCTCCCTCGCTCTCCGCCCTGCCCGGCCCGGCCCGGCCCAGCACTGCCCAGGGACTGCAGCTTCCAGCAGGCAGCGCGCCATCTTGCCGGCTGAAGACTACATTTCCCAGCGTGCCTCGCGCGGGAAAGACTACAACTCTCGGCATGCATCGCGGCGCGCTGCGCCCCCCGCGCCTCTCTCTTGTCTGTACTACATCTCCCAGCGTGCATCAGCAGCCGCAGGGCATGCCGGGAGGGGCGGGGGTGGGGCCCTGGCGGAGGTCGCAGCCCGCCGCCTTCCACGTGGTGCGCTGCCCGCCGCGCCCGGGGCCGGGGAGGTGCCCGCGGTTTGCGACGCTTCTTTGCGGCAGTGCGGCCAGGCGCGGTCGCCGTATTCCGCCCGGGAGACCGGCTCTTGTGCCGCTAGCTGGCGGGGCGGGGAGAGAGGAGAGGAGGGAGCAGCCGGAGGACGGGGCTCGGGAGGGGAGGAAGCAGCCCCGCCGCCCACCCGCCCCTGGATGGTCCGCGGGCGGCTCGGGGGCCTCCTCCTCCTCCTCCTCCTCTTCCTCCTGTTGCTGCTGCTGCCGCCGCCCGGTCGCGGCGGGGCGGGGCGCGCCGGGGCGCGCGGCGGTCGGGGGCGGCTCGGGGCGGCTCGGCGCGGCGCGGCGGGCGCTGAAGATGGACTATGACTTCAAGGTGAAGCTGACCGGGGAGCGCGAGCGGGTGGAGGACCTCTTCGAGTACGAGGGCTGCAAGGTGGGCAGGGGCACCTACGGGCACGTCTACAAAGCCAAGCGGAAGGACGGGTGAGTGAGGAGCGGGGCCGCCGCCGCCCCCACCGAGGGCTCTCCGCGACCCCCAGCCCCCGGCCCCTCCTGGCCCGCCGCCCCCGCTGCCTGCCCCCGCCGCCCTGCCCGCTGCCCACCGCCTTCTGCCCCGTCCCCCCCGGCCCCCGCGGTGATGCCGCCCTTTCTCCAGCTCTGCCTCGCCGTCTCTCTCGGTGCCGCGGTTTCCGCTGCCGCCCGGTCAAACCCCGCGTTTCGCCGTCCGGGCTGTGCGCGGTTCCCCGTGGGTCGCTCGGGGCGCGTTTTAGTCTGAGCCTTCCCGTCCCCTCAGCGTAACGCCGGGGTCTCGTCACGGTACGGGCAGGGTTTGGAGAAAAAAACCCAAAAAACTGTATTTGAGGTAAAACGCTTCACTTAACGGTTTTTCGTTGTGAATCAATGAGTAGCCACGTAAAATGTTCAGCCTGGCCATCAGCTGCCTACAACAGGGTTTGATTATTTTTTTTTTTCTCTTTTAATAGTGCTTTTTTGTCTGATTTATTACTTGTGGTCACCATTTTGGGTATTCTTGCTGGCTGCTTCAGGGACTGAAGTCTGCTGGTCCTTTCGGGGCTTTAGAATGCTTTAAAACATCTTTTGTGTGTGACCGGTTCCCTGTACAGACCTCAGTAAATGAATTTCTTCGCCTAAATGCTTTAAAGAAAGATCTAGCAAACTGTCGTTTAGGGTTTCCCTCGTCCATGACATGGCATCACTTGCTGAACAGCAGAACAATAGGAAGTAGGGAGCAGAAGAAGCAGGAGAGGCATGGGTTGTTCTCGTAACAGGTCCTAAATCTTCAATTGCATCCATTCTTTCTCTTGCAGTCTCCTCACAGTGGTGCTCTGTATGTTGGCATTCAGATAACACCCAGACTTTAAAAATACGTGTTATTTTTACATTCGATAAATAAAAAACTGGCTGAAACGCCATGCAGTTCTGTTTACATAAGCTTTAATTCTAGAAACGCTTTAGCCATTACCGATGGAACGGTTGTAATGGGACTGGTTGCACCTTATCTTGTCTGCGTCTTAAACACGCTGATATTAACTGAAGCATGGTTGCTTCAGTGTGAGTTTTGTGTGCTGATATGAGTCAGCTAACTGCTCTTCTCAAATTTTAACATTTGGATCCTTAAAATTGTTCTTATCTTGCCTGAATTCTTTTTTTCTTCTGGGAGGGGAAGGGGAGTGAACTGTTGTGAGCGTGATAAGCCTCAAGCCTCCTTGCGTGCAGGTACTGACTTTGCTAGCAGAGCCGGCCGTGGTTTCGGTGCCGATGAGAAGACCTGCAATATGAAAAACAGACTGAAGTACTGAAAAGTACTGGCTGCGTTTCCAACATTTGTGTCAGGCTCTTTGCAGCTTTTCAGCATGTTGGACTGCAGCAGTGTGTAGGGAGTTCAGCGTGTGATACTACTGCGTGATGGTGTTTGGGAGAGTGTGTTTAGAGCTCCTGGTGGTAGCGTCATTTTGAGAAATTTCAGGAAAATGGAATTCTGTGCTTTAAAAATGAATAGTTACTCAAAGGTGGCTTTGAAGTAGTGTCCTCTTGGTTCTCTATTGCGTATGATTTTAAATCTTCTCTCTTCTTGGTGAGGAGGGAAATCAAGGTATGGTATTTGGTTATATTTGATTAAAGTTTGAAAAAAAAAAAAAAAAAGGATGAGCAATATATACTGTCTCCCTTTTTTTTTGCCTTACTGTTCATTTAATGCCTCCTTCCCTTTCCCTAGTACTTCCCATTTCCCTTCCAGGTTTCTGAAAACTTCCTCTTTTAAATATGCTGTGTAATTGCCCTTGGACAATCAGTAAAATACTTAAAGCATCTATGGATGTTTCTTGTAGCTTATAGTATAGCTATACACATGGGATCTTCAATTATGTGAGTGGAATGAGGATTGAAGTTAAAGATTCCATTTATATCTCTTTATCCAAAGGAATCAATTAAGTTACAAAAGCAAATGTGTAATAATATTTTGTTTTCCTGAACCTATGGTAACGTATGTATAGACGTTATATTTTGCAGCAGGGAGTGTATGAAACAGAGTTTGTATATGGTTACATGCAAATACTGAAAAAAAATTCTTACATTGTTTCAATATTCTGCAAATGGTACATACTGATGGATGAATAACTTGCTTTTTGAGTTGTTTGTAGTATTTACACAGCTCAAACTTTCTTTGCATATGAAGTTGTTTGCTATCTTTTAGTTAATTTTAATAATTTTTTCCCTTAAACTTAAAGAAAAGTTTAAAGCAAATTTTGTTATATGATTCTAATTCTTATTTTAAATAGCACAAATCTGTTAAGCCTGCTAATATACATCATCATTTTTAGAGTACTTTGAAGAATGGGCTGAAGGACTGTAAATGTTTTGTTAAAAATATCGGGACAGCTTTTTTCTTAAATGACGTAATTTTCTACATACGGATGTCTAATGAATAAAAGAAACACAAAAGGAAAGTAAACTGTGATCATTCAGTTTGTGCAGATGTATGTTCTGAAGCCCTTGGTGATAAAAATCCAGTTTAAGAGTAGTAGGAGCTAGTGTCTTCAGTATGACTGCAGTCTTTACCTCTCTTTTTTTGCGTGCTTTTACAGCCGCCTCTGAGGTGCAGTATGGCGATTCAAAACTAGATAGCAGCTGTGTGTCCTACTTGTAGAACTTAATTGTACGTCATTAAAACTACTAGGGACTCTTTTGGAGGGCGGCGTTACAGGAGTCTTGATGGAGTGAGAGTTCTCCTGGTGGGTGAAAGAGATGTTCTGCAGGATGTGCTGTAGTGACCCACTGAGGGCATAACCTGGATTTCATGCACTGCTCTAATAAAGAAGCCAGTCTGGCCCTGTGGTGCCCTTTGCCACGAGCTGAGGCTTGGAGTCCTGGCTGGTCCATCTTAGAGGATCACCAGGTACGGCTCTGTAGAGGTTTTGTTACATATTTGCTGCCAAACTTGACCCAAACTTCAATGTCAAATCAGCTGCATAACAGTGTCAAGCATCTGAGCTCTACTTGGTGCATTGCCTGCAGCAAAACAGCGTTCTGTTCTCAAGTTTTTATTTTAATCCCTCTTATTTTTAAGTTTATGGTCTCTGTGGTTGAAAAGAATCTTCCTGGCTTTTTGTTGAATGGTGCTGTCTTGTATTTTTTTTTTTTTTTCATCAGTGCAGTGCCTATAGTGGACTTTAAAACCTGCTTACAACAAACTCTGTGTGAATTGACTGGGGTTATTTTTATAGCAGAAAGGTGTACAACAAGGCACTTGACTCTAATGGCAGACACTGGGAAGGGAATGCAGGCATGGCACGTTCAACATCAGTCTTCAGATAAAGAAACTGTTGCTTGTCTGTAGTGGTGGTAGGATAGTTTACTTTTTTTTCCCCCCAGAAAATGTCAGTTATTTCCTGCATAAAAGCTACTTTGCGTGCCATTTGGGTGCTCCCTCAGGAGCATTGTTCAACTCAGGTATTAAACTTACCTATTTGACTTATGCCAGACTTGGAAAATATGCCAACGGTTAGAGATCTAGGGAAAATGTAGGCCCTCTCCGGAAGGAAACGGGGGACCTGGCCACCCAGGATATGGAGAAGGCTGAGGTTCTCAATGACTTCTTTGCCTCAGTCTTCACTGACAAGAGCTCTAGTGGCATGGCCCAAGTCACAGAAGGCAAAGGCAGGGACTGGGAGAATGAAGAACCGCCCACTGTAGGAGAAGATCAGGTTCGAGACCATCTAAAGAACCTGAAGGTGGACAAGTCCATGGGACCTGATGAGGTGCATCTGCGGGTCCTGAGGGAACTGGCAGATGAAGCTGCTAAGCCACTATCCATCATGTTTCAGAAGTCGTGGCAATCTGGTGAAGTTCCCACTGACTGGAAAAGGGGAAACATAGCCCCCATCTTTAAAAAGGGGAAAAAAGAAGACCCAGGGAACTACAGGCCAGTCAGTCTCACCTCTGTGCCTGGCAAGATCATGGAGCAGATCCTCCTGGTGACTATGCTAAGGCACATAGGAAACAGGGAGGTGATTGGTGACAGCCAACATGGCTTCACTAAGGGCAAATCCTGCCTGACTAATTTGGTGGCCTTCTATGATGAGGTTACAGCATTGATGGATAGGGGAAGAGCAACTGACATTGTCTACCTGGACTTATCCAAAGCATTTGATACTGTCCCACACGACATCCTTATCTCTAAACTGGAAAGATGTGGTTTTGATGGATGGACCACTTGGTGGATAAGGAATTGGCTGGATGGTCGCTCTCAAAGAGTTGTGGTCAACAGTTCAATGTCCATGTGGAGGCCAGTGACGAGTGGTGTCCCTCAGGGGTCAGTACTGGGACCAGTGCTATTTAATATCTTTGTTGGTGACATGGACAGTGGGATTGAGTGCACCCTCAGCAAGTTTGCAGATGACACCAAGTTGTGTGGTGTTGTGGACATGCTGGAGGGAAGGGATGCCATCCAGAGGGATCTTGACAGGCTGGAGAGATGGGCCTGTGAGAACCTCATGAAGTTCAACAAGGCCAAGTGCAAGGTCCTGCACGTGGGTCGGGGCAATCCCAAGCACAAGTACAGGCTGGGCAGAGAATGGATTGAGAGCAGCCCTGAGGAAAAGGACTTGGGAGTGCTGGTGGATGAGAAGCTCAACATGAGCCGGCAATGTGCACTGGCAGCCCAGAAAGCCAATCGTATCCTGGGCTGTATCAAAAGGCGTGTGGCCAGCAGGTCGAGGGAAGTGATTCTGCCCCTCTACTCTGCTCTCGTGAGACCCCACCTGGAATACTGTGTTCAGCTCTGGAGTCCCCAGCGCAAGAAGGACATGGAGCTACTGGAACGAATCCAGAGGAGGGCCACGAAGATGATCCGAGGGCTGGAGCATCTCTGCTATGAAGACAGGCTGAGAGAGTTGGGGCTGTTCAGCCTGGAGAAGAGAAGGCTCCGGGGTGATCTTATTGCATCTTTCCAGTACTTAAAGGGGGCCTACAGGAAAGATGGAGAGGGACTTTTTACAAGGGTGTGTAGTGATAGGACAAGGGGCAATGGATTTAAACTGAAAGTGGGCAGATTTAGGTTAGATATAAGAAAGAAATTCTTTACATTGAGGGTGGTGAGGTACTGGAACAGGTTGCCCAGAGAAGTTGTGGATGCCCCATCCCTGGAGGTGTTCAAGGCCAGGTTGGCTGAGGCTTTGGGCAACCTGGTGTAGTGGAGGATTTCCCTGCCCATGGCAGGGGGGTTGGAACTAGATGATCTTTGAGGTCCCTTCCAACCCAAACCATTCTATGATTCTATGGTTTCTAGTTCGTTGGACTAACATACAGATTTGCTTTTTTTGATTTTTATTGCTCAATTGAATGGATCAGATTCCTTCAAAGCTCTTTAGGAACCGAGTGCCAGATATGGGCAGACTGTGGTGGCAGGACGTTAGGAGCTGCTTGTGCAAGCCTGGAGCTGCTGGGCTGGGTGCTCTGTGCTGGCAGCATGTGCTAGTTGTGTGCTAATGACTAAGTGGTACCCAGTTTCAGTGGGACTGATCTTGCACTGCTTGCTTTTGTGCACTCTCCTCTGCCTTCTGTTTTCGTGTTACAGCTACAGTCAGAAATCTGAGAGACAAGCCTATTCTGTGGAGTAAGGCTGCCTGTTTCAGCAGCAGTTTGGAGTGTTTCCAAATACTAATTTTTCCTGTTTATCAGATGTGGTTTGGAGGAGAATAAGAAACTATTGAATGTCATTGTTAGGCAGTATGTAACTTTTTAATTACAACAGCAAAAAATGATATAATTGAAGATCTTGAACTATAGTAACATCCCCCAGTGCTTTATTGGAAGCTTTTCTAATCTCTCAGAGACTTATGTGGTGAGACTCTTGTTAGCAGGAAGCCAACAGAGTAAGCAAGCTTGTGCTCTCCTAGTCACTCTCAAACCACAAGAGGTGATGTAGGTCCCAAACATGAGCACAGTTGGAAAGTTTTTTAATTGCAGCTATTACGGTTCTGTGTTTGAAGTATTGCTGTAGATAGAGGGATGGATTCTTTCATTTGGACATAGTGACACATTGTAATTGATCAATGAAAACACATTTATGTGCTGGACTTTTCCTTGCACCCTTTAAACAGTCCAGTCTTTATCCACTTTTTTCCCTTGAGGATCTGTACAGGTTATGTAAGAAATAGAATGGTGGAAAACTAGCGGATGTCCAGTAAACTACTGGTTTGCTTCTTCTCTAGTACTGTATGTCATAGTCTCTACTTACTGCTAAAAAGATATTTCAAGAATGATGATGATTCTTGCTCAAGAACTTTTGTGTGAAGAGAAACTGAGAGATGGGAGTATTTCCCCTGGAGAAAAAAGAGAAGGCAGGATGTGTTTTAAGTTAGCTAAAATAGTCAATGGTTTGGGTAACATGTATAAGATGCTGTTGCTATTCTTGTTTCATGGTATTTGAAGAGGTGGACATGGAATTTTTTTGGTGAACAGTAAGGAAGTGTTTTAATGCAGCGTAGATAAACTGCATAACTTGTTGTCAAAGGGAAAAGATAAGTGAAGAGCTTAGTGTCTGTTCTGTAATGTTATCAAAAGCAGTCGCTTCTGACTAACTGTTGTAACAAGTTGGATGCTCTCCTGCCCTAGAAATTAGGCTGCTCTGTTAGAGATCATAGTTACGGTTTGTGTTTATGGGTATGCATTGATTGAGTTACTTCAGATCATAGATCACTTGTTTTCTCAATGTTTATATCAAACTGATTTTTAGTGAGAGGTACATTGAGTTTGGGAGTGTCACAAAGAGAGATAATTAGTCCAGTGGGAAATTTTACCTGGCAACAAGTCAAAAACCAAGTCTGGATTTAGAGAGCTTCTGGATTAGTTCTGTATCGAGCCTTTGCAGGAGTTGTATCATGAAGTTCATGCTGTTAGTTTTCACTGTAAATTTCTGAAGGATTCTTGTCTTCCCTCAGGGTAGTAGGTATGGCAGGGGTGCGGTTTGGCTGAATGTTGGTGTGTGTTGATTTTAACTCTTTTGAACCGAAGCAGTTGGTGCAGATTAGAGGCAGGCGGTGGGAGTCGCAGAGTTGGCACACAAGCGTTTGGCTGGTGACTCCTGTCAACAATGGTGTGGAATTTCTAAATGCCACAGACTTTATTTATGTCTATAATATGTGGTAATATCTTCTTAAAATATATGCCCTGAGTCTCTTTTGGATTCATTACCACAGTAGTTAGAAAGTTCCTAATTAAACTATATCTACATAATGAGGTATGCATGATGTATTATTGCATGAAGTCTTGTGCTCTTTAATTTTCTGGTAAACCACTCATATAACTGTCTTCCCATCTGCTTCCTTCCCTCTCACCTGTTAGGTGGCTCCAAGCTTTATAGGTTTTTAAGGTCATGCAGTGGAGTGAGTCCTTCTGTGGCCCTTGGACTTTATTTGGTGCGATCTTTTGTTACCTTGTCATGGACGTGTTGATTTATTTTCATAGCCAACAGCAAAGGTGGAGCTGGCGTAGCTGTGAGTTAGTGTTCCATTCCTACCTGAAGCCTTTGACAAGTGCAGAGAGGAGGGTGTGAGAATAGTTTTGCAAAACACCGAAGATCTGGATCTGCTTTTATTCTGGATTTATGAATTAGAATAATATATGTAAATAATGGAGGTGTGCTGCTGTGCTTCATTTCTCATGAGGGAAAAGGGGATAGTTTTTGAGGGTGCTGATTATAGGGAAGGTGTCCATCATCAGGGAATGCTGCTCTTGGTCAAATGATGGTGAAGTAGTATATTCCCTCCAGCTCTTGGGTATTCTTTCATTCTTCTGTTTTTAACGTCTTTCAGATTTTTTTTTAAAAACACAACCACAAAACAAGGGAGATGTCCTTTAGTACCATTGGAATCTGAAGAGTTATAATTTGCAGACGGGCGTAGCAGAAGTTGTGAAAGACCTTCTGTTTCTTAAGAATAGATTCTTTTAGTTGTGCTGAAATTTGGAAACTACGGTGGAAACAACAAAGGTACAGTGGCTTGGATTTGTGTGTGGTGAGGTTGTGCTCCAACAGCACGCAACAACAGCCGACGTGGTGATAGGCGCTTCGCACAACCTCCAGGTTACTGCCCGGGTGTGCCCATTTTGGCATTAAAAAGTGATTGTTGTGCCACTGTGAGCATCAAAGTGGTTATAAAAATCTGTCTCTTGATTGAACGTACTGATTTATAAGCTGTTCATTAGTGTACCTGAAATAGCAATAGAAGCAGATCATTCTAAATAGACGGTTAATACTAATAATTCCACCTTCCACCAAAATAATTTTACAGAGAGAAGTAGTGGGAGAATGAGAAGCAGGACATGGATTGCAAATGTCTGAGTAGCAGCATCTTCTAAACAAAATACTTTTTTTTTTTTCCTACCATTTCTCCCCAAATGGCTTTCTTCAGTACAGGATTACTTCTTTCTGCTATGGATCCTTGTTGTTGTGATTAGGTGGGATGGAGACTGGGCTGCTGTAGTTAGATGAACCGAGCATGCGTGGGCTGTGTCTTCCCACCACTGCTGTGGCTAATACTGTTAGGTGCAGCTCTAGTTCCAAAAGGATACAGTCATCTTTCACCATATTTTATCTGGATTTAAACATAAAATTTATTTAGTGTGAACTGGAAAGGAGGATCATGAGTATTGGTCCTAACTGTTGGCAACTAGTATTATTTTTTTTTTTAGCAGAAATACTCGAGTGCTGAGCTTCAGCCCCAACAGGAAACACGTCATGCCCTTCACTGGATCTGTGCTGACAAAATGAGTGCTGTCTTCAGTCTTTTCTGTTGCCTAGTGTGCTGTTTTTTTTGTCTTAGAATAAAACGCTTGCCTTGCCTATGTTTTTGCTGTACAGCCTGTCTTTCAGGCTTGGCTCTGATTCTTAATTCCAGAGGATAATCCTTCAATTTCAAAGTGTGATGTTAATCTGAATTTTCCTAGAAGATTCTGTAATATGATTGATTGGTGGACTTCTCTAGCTTCTTTTTGTGGCTGCCTTGGAAGCAGCAGAAGCGTAATAGGTATTTGTCGCAGTGGTGCTCATATAGAGTATGCTCACTGGGAGTGGATGGAGAGAGGGACATAAATAACTGAATGGTCTGGTAGTGTGTTCTGTTTGGAGAGGGTAACAAAAAAAAAATACTTAAGTATTTAAACCAAAAGTGTTTCCATCTAGACTCCTCTATACATAAGAAAACTCCCTATTTCCATTGTCAATCCTAATGCCATCCTGGTTTTTGCACGCGTTAAGCTAATCTGTAACTGAATAGGAAAAGAATAAAATGGAAATGACTGATAAACATGAATGGCTGCAGAATGTCAAGGCTGAAAGCAGACTTTAGAGGGGAGTTGGTACTTGTATCCATTTTAATTTAATTGTCTCCTTTTATATGTGCTAAAAATGGACTCTTATGCATGTACTTTTCAGTAAAGAAGAGATTTTTTTGACAGACTGCTGCAATATGCTAGGGACTATTGTGTTGCATTTTTCA
Source organism: Tauraco erythrolophus (assembly GCF_009769465.1). Lineage (NCBI taxonomy): Eukaryota > Metazoa > Chordata > Aves > Musophagiformes > Musophagidae > Tauraco > Tauraco erythrolophus. The sequence continues at coordinate 114,311,150 of NC_141465.1, read as the reverse complement.
GTCACCTTGGAGAATTATTCCTATGGGGTTTCGTAACCTGTTTATGTTCACAAACTTCTGAAAAATTCAGAGGGAACTTTAGGGCAGAAGAGACTGCTCCATTTCCTGACCCACCCACTTGGTGGCTGGACACACTCATCAGCAGTGCCTGGAAGAGTGGGCTTAGGGGTGATTTTATGCACTAGAAGAAGGTGGTGGAGGTGAAAGATAAACATGAGCTATCCATGGTTATCAAGACATCTAGTGGCACGCTAGAAACAGCGTACTGTGCTGTCTGCTTCTGGGACGGCGGTGCAGAGCATGTGCAGTTGAGCGCGCTGAAATAAGTGGTGGATACTGTGGGCCATGCATTCTTAAGGAAGATGAAATGAACCTGGAGCCAAACTGTTCTTCAGGGGAAGGTGGGAGAAGAGGTGGAGGTGGCTGGGAGGCTCTGCAGGGTTCAGCTGCTCAGAGCTTAGGCATAGTATCTGCATGGGAAAGCACCCGTTTGTACTGCTATGCGAGGTGCAGACTATGGTAGTGAATTCTTCCTTGTGTTAACAAACGTTCTGGAGACAGAGAAAAAAACAAGAGTTGGAAACTTTCCTGGTATAGAGTAGCACTGGGTTTCTGTCTCAGGAAATCAGTAGGGAGGGAGAAGAGAGGAAGAAACTAGGTCCTGGAGGCCTTCTGGACCAGGAGAACAGATCTTGCAGCTCTTGTTTCCAGCGCTGAGTTTTGAGAATCCTGATAGAAATTACGGAAAAACTCTAGACCTGGCCTGGAAGGAGTCCCTTACGTCTGAGAGCAGGAATAAAATGGCAGCATTGAAGTATGAATCTAATTCTGTGGTTTTGCGCGTTTGAAGAACAACAGTTCAGGTAGGTAAGCAAGTAAGTGGTAAGTACACATAGTGCAGGTAATTTGTGGTGCAGTAGCAGTTCTTTAGTGAACAAGTTGAAAGCAGATTTTGAGAAAGTGTTTCCTCATCTGATAAAGTTTGGTTGGTTTGTTTGTGGTTTTGTTGTTGTTTTTTGTTTATTTTATTTTTTTAAAAAGAAGAGGGTGGTGATGTCTCCCATGCTTTTAAGGGTGAGTGTGATGAGACTCTATCACCTTTCATGCTTCTGTTGGACCTTTGCTGGCCAGTGCAGATTCTAAAAGATTAACCTGTAGTGGACGAATATCCAGATGTATTCCTTAACCTTTTCGCTGATTTTTAAACAATGTTGTTTGTGGTCTCTGCATATGGTAACTGTTCTGTGGCAAATACAGCTTTCAAATACTTCTGTAGAAACACCATAAATGTCCTAACTATAAGGAAAAAAAAATAATAATTTTATAGCTACACATACTGATAACCTCTGTATTTCTGAAACTGTTAAAGAATTCTGTGGCTGTACAGAGTCCTTGTATAAAGAGATCTGAGGTACTAGAAGTTTTTGAGATACTGGAAAACTGAAGATGGACTTGCAGCCTTGCTGTCTTAGTCACACAGGCTGCGCTAGTTCTGCTTGCATCTTTTTGTAGCCTGCACAGTAGTTGTATGAGTAGTGGCATTTGTGAAACTTGTTTTTGTTTTTTTTTTTTTTTAACCCTCACTGAGGCTCTTTGTGGAGTTATCTGATGTCTAAATGCAAATTCAGACTGGAAGTATACTTGCAGGTAGGGCTTTCTCTTAGAATCATAGAATCGTCTGGTTGGAAGAGACCTTCGCGATCATCGAGTCCACCCATTCACCCTGCACTGTCAGGGTCTCTAAACTACATTGCTCAACACCAAATCTACACGGTTTTTAAACACCTCCAGGGATGGGGACTCCACCACCTCCCTGGGCAGCCTGTTCCAATACTTCACAACCCTCTCTGTAAAGAAATTTTTCCTGATATCTAACCTAAATTTCCCCTGGTGCAACTTGAGGCCATTCCCTCTCGTCCTGTCATTCATAACGTGGGAGAAGAGACCGACCCCCAACTCCCTACAACTTCCTTTCAGGTAATTGTAGAGAGCGATAAGGTCCCCCCTGAGCCTCCTCTTCTCCATATTAAACAGTCCCAGCTCCCTCAGCCGTTCCTCATAGGACAAGTTCTCTAAACCCTTCTCTAGTTTCGTTGCCCTTCTCTGAACCCGCTCCAGCACCTCAACGTCCTTCTTGAAGTGAGGGGCCCAAAACTGGACACAGTACTCCAGGTGTGGCCTCACACTCAAGGTGTGGCCTTAGGATGAAGTAAAGAACGTGTAGTGCAAAAGTTACAATCTGTGTGTCTTCTGCCAGTCTGCTGCCATGAAGAATCTTCTATTTGATCAGATCAAATGATTTGAGGTAAAAATGTTGTACTTTCTGGGCATGTGTTGGGGGAAGAGGAACTGCCAGATCTTAATGTTTGGAATCTGACAAAAGGGCCCATGCTGAAGGGATGTCAAATCTCATTCAAAATTCTCATTTTGAAACTGAGTAAGCCTATGAAGATTATGTTTAATCAATATGTAATTGGCTCTCTCTTTCGTGCGTGTTTAAAGGTGTCCTGGTTTTGCTGGGATAGAATAATAGGATTGATTTTCTGTTCAGAGAAGCTAGATTTCAAAAGTAACCTGCATTTTTTAAAAAACTGCAGTACCTGATCCGGTGAGAACAAAGTTGATGAGACACTTTGGTTTTAGCTTCTAGCCAGCCATGGTGTGCAGGTATCTGTAGCGCTCAAGGACTTTTCAACTTGTTTTTTTTTTGCTAATGACCCAGATGTTTGAGAACCTGGGGGAGAGCATGACACCTAAATTGGGAAATGGATATTTCGTACCATGTAATGTCATGCTCACTATAAGTTGACATATTTGTTGGGGACAGGTGGTCAGCTTTGCTTTCTCCACTCTCTTCCTCAATGGTTGCTGTCCTTGGAGGGTCTCGTTCATCATTGTGCTCCCCAGACCTGCTGTCTCTCTTTCAGGATTACAGTTTCAGGACTTACCTGCTCCAGGATTGTTATCTGGGAATGGGCTGGATGTTGGCCAAGGGATGGTGAGCAGCTGCACCCTACATCACTTGCCTATAAATGTTATTATTATCATGATTATTTTTCCATTTGACTTTATTTTAATTATTAAATAGTTCTTATTTCAACCCGTGGATCGTCCTTCCTTTTCCTGATTCTCCTCCTTGAGTGGGGAGGAGTCACTGGGTAATAGAACAGCTGGCTATTGTTTATCCCTGGGTATGGGCTAACGTAGACAGAAGTATTAACTCGGTAAGCCAGCAGTTAGTTTTGTAATATTATGAAATACTTGGAATTGTGGATTCTGACTTTACGTAGATGATGGTAATCAGTTCACTCTCCTCTCTTAATTTAAGTCTCGGAAATGCTTTTTAAGGTTCAATACAGACAAAATTTGTATAAGTTTGTTAAGTAAGGTAATGAAGCTGAGGCAGGAGCATCAAGATACTTAACTTTGCTGCTAATAAAAGGCTTCCTTTCTTTCTTTCTGGTATCCTTCCACTGTAAAGCAGTCTTGAGTTTAGAGTAGAGAGGCCCATCTTGTGTGAATGCATGGGAGTAAAGTTTCAGTTTCAGGCATCGTCCCACCAGTGCTCCCAAGTCTCGTGCTCCTTTCCCTCACCGCCGCCCCCCATCTTTTCTTCGCGAGCTTGGCAAGTAATGCTGTGTGTTACTGCCGTGTGCGGGCTGATCACCATTCAGGAGGGTTTTGTGTTCTGGCTGGCTAGCCTGCTGCTCTCTCTTGTCTCCTCTGAGGCTCAACAAATGGTTTCTGAGACCTTGTCAAGCCCCCATAATAGCACATTCCGGATTACAGCATAGCTTTATTCATAGCTACAATTTTTTGTTAGGTGCAAGACCACGTGTGAACTAGTTGCTAACTTTTATGTATTGTAGGCTTCCCATCTGAGAAATAGCTATTTGAATAAATATATTGAATTTTTTGCAGAAGCATATGAAGTCCTTAATAGCTTATATAGGAAAGATACTGGATAGATAGTTTAATGTTTTGTTGTTTTTTTTATGGCGAATTCTACTGATGTTGTCCTATTGCTTGTGTTTTGCATATCCTAGTGAAAGACTGACCTAAGTGTATGAAGATGGGGATGTCAAATTGTTCTTGTAACATTTTGTGCAATACTTGCGCAAGAAGATACTGCTGTTTAGGCAACAGTTTCTATTCAACTGCGTCTTGACTACCTTGAGAGTTAAGTGGTACTACAGCAAAACATATTGTGCAGTCAGTTCAGAATTTGCAGGAAAAGACTATAAACCAGGATTAAAGCTGCAGATATTTCCTTTAAAGGACAAAATGTTCAAGAGAACACAGTGATTTTTCTCAACTACAGATGATAGTCTAAACATCCAAAATTAAAATTAGTCTTGAAAAAAACGCATGTTTTGTGAACGGGGAGGAACACAACTAAAGGTCACTGAAACAATCTGCCTGTTTTTCTGGGAAAACTCTGTGCTGTGTGCGTGTAACACCTTGCGTACAAGATTTTGACATTTGAATAAAGGACACTTGAGAGTTGCACGGAAAAAGAAGACTCAATTCATCACTGTCTATGTGAATAATACGTGTGGCTGAGAACTTAGAATACGAAAGGATCTGAATTGCAGCAAACCCCTGATTCCACCTTGTGTTTCTGGCCAAGATGTGTTTTGTGGGAGAGACATAGCCTTACCTGGTGAGAGGCAGCCCTAGCTGCAGGTGTACTTTCAGTTACAGTTTGCATTCAGACACTGGATAATCCCACAAGGAAGCCTTGGAAAGTCAGATTTCATCAGCTCTGTTGTTCTCATGGAACTGCTGTGCAAGGTATGGAGCGTAACAAAAGCAACTGGAGCAAGCTCTACCTCCAGCAAGTTCTGCCTGAGTGGACTTCAAGACAGCACGGCAGCAAATATGTCCCTGAGTGTAATTTGAACCTTATCTAGCTTTCTGTACTTGAACTACTTGGCGTTCAAACTCTCTCTTTTCTTTTTGGGTGAATGTCGATGCTGTTTAAGCAGGGCTGAACAAAACAACCCCTCACAAGTAAATGTGCTAAGTGACATTCACTGTTATGTTAATTGAATTTTATAAAAGCTCAACTGGAAGCTTACATGACTCTGCCAGATGAGTGTCAGATACGGAAAGACTCACAAAAAAAGTAGCTATTGCAACACTGGAATCTCTATGGGTAGAATTCCAGGAATACGTAAAGGGGAAAAATAGCGTTAGGACTGCATTTCCATCTGCCTGACTAGTTTGCCTATGCTGCGTGAGGTCAGAGAGGCTACAAAGCAGAAGATACAGCAATGACCAGCTCATTACCCTAATTTCATTTAGGTGGATGCTCTGTCAGGGAAGCACGCCAAGACAAAACTTCAGGACAGTGAGTGGCTACTTGCTGGAACAGCTGGTCAGGGCACCCACAGTGGGAGAATCTGCCCTGAACTTGGCCTGCAGTAGGATGAAAGAGCAGGTTCAAACTGTTACTACTGAGGGCTGTTTGTGACAAACATGGGTTATACTTTGCTCCAGGAGGTATGCTGAATCTATACAAGGTTAAGAAAGTTGCTTGCAGTACCACTTCAGTTAAAAAAGAAAAAAAAATAAAAGGGAGTGGTAATGGGAGGAGATGGCTTCTTAAAGCTGGAAGAGAGCCGAGAAGGTGAAGTGTTGCAAGCTGCTTGGGAACCATTTTTGAAGCTTTGCCGGGCTCTCGGTGAGTACATATCACTCATCAAGATACACTATAAAACCATCAATTAAAAAAATCTGGCATGATGAAATAGCAGAATAAAGGAAGTCCTTGGGCATGAGGATATGTTCTTTGAAAAATGAAGTCTTCTGTGAATGATGAATATAGAAATAGAAGGTAAGTGATGGTAAGCTAAGTGTAAAACTGTAGTGTGAGAGCCTCCCTGGCAACCTCCCTCCATGTAAGCCCTCTAAAACACACACACAAGCTTCCCCGACCTTGAGAAACTACTTGAGAGAGGCATGAAATTCATCTTCCTTTTTCTTCCTCTTTTTTGATGCATCAGTAGCACAATGCTATCTGTTGAACCAAGGCACCACTGACCTATAAAAGGAGTGTTCAGAGAAGATGAAATAACAGTAAGAGAAGCTTGCATCAGGGGAATCTCTCTCAAATTGTGTTTGGGGAAGGGACTGTTTGAACAAACTGAAGAGCAGTCAGTTGTCAAGATGGGATGTGTTTGCACATCTGAAGCAGTTTAAGAATGAAATAAGCAAATTACAGACCAGAAAGCGTTACCCAATGTTTTAAATTGTCCTAATCATAGAAGACTGGAAAAGGGCAGTGGTGAGATCAGTTTTCAAAAGGAGTTACTGAAAGAGTGGGAACGACTAATTAATAAGCTGAACAAAGATCAGAGATAGTGGACACATGGAAGGTGCTGAGTTGAAGAGACAGCAGCCTTATCAAACACATTTAACATCTAAGTCTGTTAAAATCCTTTGATGGAGTTAACGTATGCGTTAAGGCAACATAGTTGATGGTAATCTATCTGGATTTCCAAAAGACATTCTGTGAAGTCTCCTACCAAAGACTTAAACTGAAGGTAGAGATGATCCTTCTCTGGATAGAGAAACTGGTTAAAGGTGCGAGTTAATGGCAAGAGGTCATTAGGGGTGTATCTCGAGAAACTGTGCTGCTCACAAGTTCTGTTTGGAGATCACTTGTCGTGAACAGTTGGGAAACAGCTTTGCTGATGAGAGAATTACGCAGGATAGTGAAGGCAAAGGACTGATTGTGAAGGCTTGACCCTCAATATCGCAAAGTCATTCTCCAGTAGTGTATCATACTCGTTGATGTGAAGTGATGCGTATGGGGAAAATGGACCTTTCTTTACTCACACAACAGTAGCCTCTGAATTTATTAGTACTTAAGAAAAAGATTTTGGAGTTTATTGTGATGGTTTTGTGAAAGTGCCAGCTCAGTGCAAGTGAAAAGCAGAGAGAATCACAGTACTTACTCGCAATGAAGCGGAGCACAAAGCATGGTGTCATTGTTGCTGTAAATCCTATTTTCAGTATTGTCGGTGCTTCTAATCCCTTCATCCCAGGCAGAATATAATAGACATAAGGAGGGCCAACAAAGATACTTAGAAACATGGAGCAGCGTCTGTATGAAAACTTCAGTCATTCTCATAGACAAGGACTCTTCCGTATCTGTAAGAGCAAGGGACAGAGAGAGAGTCTCTAAAATTCTGAGTGTCGTTGAGAAAACAGAGAACAGTTGTTTAGTGACTGGATAAATTTCTGAAAGATAAATCTGTTAAGGGCTCTTAAATAAGAAAATATGATCTTTGAACCTGTAGCTCCTACAGTATTATGACTGCGAGACGAATTTATGACTTAAAGGCTTCTAATCATGGTTTTCTTTTTAAAGCAGTATTTTGTTTCCTCCATGTAAACCAAATAATTTTACAGATTTTATTACTGAGGAAAAATATACAAAAAATAGGAGTTACCCAATGAAATTATGGTTTTCTGAAGTTTAAACCAGTGTTTTAGCCCTGTTCGTTTGCTTTTCAGACCAGATGCTTTGAAATGCTGTGCTGTCTTTATGCAACTTCTAGTTTCTGAATATTGACTTTAGAGCAATCTGAGAGAAGAAGAAAAATGCAAATGAAACGCAGCAATCTTTTCCTTTATAGACAATTTGCTTACGTACCTCTTGTATTGCTTTATGTAAAAAGTACTGGTAAGCCTGCCATGTCCTTTAATAAAGCATCACGGAGCTTTGAGTCTGGAGTTGCTGCCCATCAACTAGACTCCTCCTAGGAATGATCTTCGTAATTGTGTGGTTTTAAAACTTGGTTTTCAGTCGGTCTGTCAAATACAATTTTGTGAGAGAAGAGAGGAGAAGATACTTCAGATCTTCTTCTTCTTCAGGTACTAGATCAAATCCTAGAGATTCTTGCTTCTGTCGAACTTCTGTGCTGGAGTTAATTGCAGGGCTAGGTGGGGGGGTTGGCTTGTTTTTAATTTTATTTTTTTTTAATTACAACCAGCCATACTCCCTGTGGTTTTGCCACCACCAGAAAGCGGGGAGTGAAGTGAATGGCATCTTGCTTTTTCTCCTCCATCTCTCTCCTCTATCTGTTCCTTCACTGTCTTTTATGCTTCCTATGTACTTTAGTACTGGTTTTGATACTCCTCATACCACACTGCAGACTAACAGAATTTGCAAACCCAGGGAAAAAAGTGGATAAGTTTTTGCCAAGTGCAGGATGTGGATCAGGTCATGGAGGAGTGTGGCACAGATCAGAGCTGGTGTTAAGAGGAGGAATTTTCTGGCTAGAAGCAGCAAGGCAGAGATGTCAAGAAAAGGCTTTTCTTTTGATAGCAGCAAATTCTTAGATCAGAAGAACCACATGTACAGTGTGTTATTGAATTTGCTTGGTTACTTTGAACTTCTTGCCAAAGTACATGTTGTGGTGAAAGGTGTTAATTAAAAAAAAATAAAATCAAAGAACAAAAGCAATGTGAATCAGTAGTTGTCATTCACCACATAGTGTCAGCTGTCTCAGAAGCTCTAGTGTTTATTGGCTTGCTGTTCATGGTTTTCCTACAGCTTTTCTTTACCCATGAGAAGGTCTGATTACTGAAGGATTTGTTTTGAAGTAGAAAATATTCTCAGCATAAGCCTTGCTATCTGATAAGAATAATGATGCTGTTCTGGCACAGCAATCTCACCATGTCCTGTAAGTATTTTGGGGATGGAAAAACTATGAATACCTGAGTTGGACCCTTAATAAATTCAGTACTGTTAGTGTATCTTCCCCTGCAATAATTTCTTTGTGTTAGCATTTTGGTGAATGATATGACTTTTTATTTTCACATGACATCTTGTAAATTTAGATCCAAGTCCATGAAACGTGCTTCAGCACACATATAGAAGAAGTCACACTACTTTATGAACTGTATTTATCCTCATCTGTGGATTAGCTAGTACTAACTGTTCTTTATTCTCTTCACCTCTTCCTGGAAATTCTTTGCAGGTAACTTTGTAGAGGAGAAAATAGTTGTGGGCTACTCTTTTTAGCTGAAATTCTTGACAAAATAGCTTGGACTCCCAGCTTTTCTGACTGGGTTGCATTATTCATGATCCTTTCTCATTTATGTGTACATAAGAGGCTTTCATGACAGAATCTGGGTTTTTATCTGATTTTTGGCAGATTTCTTCTGTGAAAGGAACAAGCTAGAATCTATGATGGGATAAACTTTAAGCTGGTTGTAAATACATTTAAATACTCAGGGCTTGAATAAATCTGAACTTCTAAAAATAGTGGTGCTTTGGTTGCGTAGCAGGCAGTTTATAACAGAGAAGATAACATTAATCTGTTTTCTGTAGGTTTAATGCATGTTATAGGAATGCCCCATTTTCCAAAATGTTTTTACGTTCAGTCAAATAAAGAAGCAGTAATTTGAGCTAATGTCTGTCTTCTGGTCTTGCTTTGCCTGACTTGTTTTAGCCAATATAACAAATACGTTTTTTGTTTGCTCACTAAACAAAACCCACAACAAATGGCCCTTGGAAAATAAAATATTTTTAGAATAATATCCTTTTGGAAGCTATATATATATAATGCATAGAGCAGCAGTAAAAGTAAAATAACTTCAAAGTGACCCTCGAACAGCTGTAAGTGAGTGACATAATTCTAGTCTATATTGTTTCCATATTTTGAGAAAGTCATCTTCCTTAGCTATGGTGAGTTTTTCCAGCAAATAGAATTGTTTCTGCAGTGGCTGTAGCAGTTACCTGCAGCCTTCTGGCAAAGGTGAGTGTACTGCATCAAGCTGACATGAAAAGAAAGTTCTAGATAAAACTAACTTCATCTTGTATGTGGACAGAAACTGCTGTGTTCCTGCTCTCTGCCTTTAGATAACTCCAGTGCTCATCTAAGCATTCAGCAGGCCACTTCAACTCACTAATGTGGCAGAAAGCGTACCAAACAAAAAAATTGGAAATACTTTTCCACTCTAAAATAAGCTCATCTCCATCTCAAAATGAGAGCCTGGGCTCTAGTGCAAAGGACAGGAGTGTGCATGAGGATGAAGATGGGGTTCTTTCAGCAGCAAACCATTGGCTTGAAGCAAGCTATTGTGCAAAACTTCATTCACTGCTAGTTTTCAGTTCTTTTTATCAACATAATTGTAAAACATTTAAGTGTATGAAACCCAGCAGCTTTTGTAAAAATGGAATTACAAAAAGGTAAAGTGGTTATCATTGCATTGCTGTTAGCTCGTGGTTTTTTTGAGAGAATGATTTATAAGATTTTGCTTTTTATTTTATGTTTACCTGAAGGTGCAGGATCAGTGATCAGGCTCTTTGTACTAATTAGTTTGACAAACGTTTTGACCTGAAATGTGCTTTCTGGGAAGTCAGGTCCTTATAATGCAATTTTTCAGCCTGTGTACCAAGTTGTTAGTACCAATTTTTTTCCCTATACAATTTATTTTCTGCTGATGCTGTTTGGCTGTTACCCTCTATGCTCATGGAACTGTTATATCTTATTCTGCACAGGTGTACCTGTCCAGCTTTGTGCATTTAAATGCATGCAATGATAACTGCTGGGTTTCATACATTTAAATGTTACAATTTGAATTTTCAGTCTCAGCCAGTTGGACTGTGGCTATAAACCTGAGTAAACATAATACTTTGGTGCATTCTTCAGTTATAAAGGCTGTATACCTTGGATGTGCTTATTGAGGTTTAACCCCAGTAGGCAGCTCAGCCCCACACAGCTGCTCTCTACCTGCAGTAGAATGGGAGAGAGAATCGGAAGGGTAGAAGTGCAAAAACTCATGGATTGGGATAAAGATAGTTTAATAGGTAAAGCAAAAGCTGCACACACAAGCAAAGCAGAATAAAGAATCCATTCCCTAACTCCTGTCGGCAGGCAGATGTTTAGCCATCTCCAGGAAAGCAGGGCTTTATCGCACAAAATGGTTATTGGAAAGACAAAGACCGTAACTACAAATAAATGCCCACCCTTCCTCCTTCTCCCCAAAGCTTTTATTGCTGAGGATGACATCGTATGGTACGGAATATCCCTTTGGTCATTTGAGGTCAGCTGTCCTGGCTGTGTCCCCTCCCAACTTCTTGTGCACTCTCAGCCCACTCACTGGTGGGGTGGTGTGAGGAGCAGATAAGACTGACACTGTGTAAGCACTGCTCAGCTACAGCTAAAACATGGGGGTGTCATCAGCGTGATTTTGGTGACAAATTCAAAACGTAGCCCTATAGGAGCTACGGTGAAGAAAGCTAACTCTGTCCCAGCCAGAATCAGCACAGTGTCCATGTCTAGAATACACTGATCTTGTCAGGGTGCAATGGTCTTTGGGGGCATAAGTTAACTTCCTTCTCAACCCAACAAGGGTTTTGTTAGGTCTCTGGTTTTCTGTGTGTAAGCACAAAGCACACCAGAAGTTTGTGGAATCTATGTGAAAGCCATTGAAATCCAGTAGGTAGAATGAATTTATTCTTGATTCCTGTGGCATCCATACAGATCATCTGCATTCTATATGAAGATCTGGAGGTTCAGATACCAGTATTTATACTATTGAGGTGAAATATAATTCTAAAGGTTTGTTCTTTCTCACAAAAATGTAGCCTTTGGTTTTCTTCTTTATGGTGCTTACAAGTAAGAGTATCTGTGCATTGCTTTCATTTTACAGCCAGCCATAGAATGATTTTCTTTTTTAAGAGACAGTTACCATTGCACACATTGCAAATACTAGAACAAACACTAAATATTGAATAAAGAAAGATTACTATTCCAGTAAGAGATGAAATTAAAATTTGTGTACTCACACTAATCTAAATTACATTGAAAATGAAAAGTTTTAAATCTCTCTATGGTAAATGGTCCTTAAAGTTGTGTATGTATGCATCCAGAATTGCCCTATTTCTTTTCTAGCTAAGTTCTAGAAACGTCAGACTTGGAAAACAGTATTAGGAATTAGCTGTGTGTCTTCAAAATATGTAATGAATGTTCTAGACAGCTGTGAAACTCCTTACAGTCTCAGATGAATCATAAACAATGTAGTTTATTTTGCAGTCTCACATAGAATACTTCAAGTTGGAAGAGATCTCTAAAAGGCATCTGGTTCAACCTTCCACTCAAAGCAGGACCAGCTTTGAAATTAGCTCAGGCTGCTCAGGGTCTTACCCAGATGAATTTTAAATATCTCTGAGCATAGAATCATAGAATGGTTAGGGTTGGAAGGGGCCTCAAAGATCATCTAGTTCCAACCACCCTGCCACAGGCATGGACACCCTCCACTACACCAGGTTACTCAATGCTTTGTCCAGCCTGGCCTTGAACGCTTCCAGGGATGGGGCATCCACAACTTCTCTGGGCAACCTGTTCCAGTGCCTTACCACCCTCAGAGTGAAGAATTTCTTCCTTATATCTAATTTAAATCTCCCCTCTTTCAATGTAAATCCATTGCCCCTTGTCTAATCACTACGTGTCTTTTTAAAATGTCCCTCTCCAGCTTTCCTGTAGTCCCCCTTTAGGTACTGGAAGGCTGCTATAAGATCACTCTGCATGGAGAACTCTGTCAAATCTCTTCTACTTTTTGACTTGGTGTGGGTTTTTTATTTCTTCATGCTATCTAATTGGAATTTCTCTTTTTGCTACTTGTGACTGCTGCCTCTCACCAATTTGATGGGTACCTCCAAGAGTGACTTCTTCCCTGTACCACCCATTAGCTAACTGAAGGCAGTGAGAGGATCCCTCCTTAGCCTTCTGTGAAGGCTAAACAAACCCGGTGCTCTCAGACTTTCCTATGTGTCAGGTACTTCAGACTCCTGCTGCTCTGCTGCAAGTATGTCAGTGTCTGTCTTGTACTGGAAAGCCTAAAACTGAGTATGGAGCTCCCAGATGTAGTTTCACAGTGCTGAATACAGGGGAATAATCACCTCTTTCCACCTGCTGGGTACACTCTGGCTGTATGGCCCAGGATTTGGCTGGCTGCCTTTGCCACAGGGGCATATTGTTATGTTCAGCTTGTCCACCAGGACGCCCAAGCTGTGCTCTGTAAAGCTGCTTTTGACCCACTTGGCATTATGTCCAGTTGTGTGGGGTTATTCCAAACTAGAGACAGGTCTTTGCACTTGTCTTTGAACTTTTTGTGGTTCTTGTCTGCCATCTTTCCTGTCTGTTGAGATCTGTCCGGATGGTGGCTCAGTTCCTCAGTGCATCAACCATTGTCCTCAATTCAGCATTATCGTGGTTTAGCCCAGCTGGCGGCTAAGCCACCATCAGGTCTCTCGCTCATTCCTCCCTCTCAGTGAGGTGAAGAGGAAAAAGATGTAACAAAAGGCCTGAGAGTCGAGATAAAAACAGGGAGGGATCACCCATCAACCATGGCCCCAGGCAAAATGGACTCAGTCTGGGGACAAATCAATTTAATTCATTTCCAGTTACTTCAGAGAGGATAGTATAAAACAAAGCCAGATCTTAAAAACAACTTTTCCCCACCTCTCCCTTCTTCCCGGCTCTACCTCCTCCCCTTCAGTGGTGCATTGGGATGGGGAAAGGGGGTTGCAGGTGAGTTTGTCACGTGTTGTTTCTATGGCTCCTTTCTTAAAGGAGGAGGACTCCTTATGCACTTTTCCCCTGCTCCAGTGGATCCTCTCCTCATGGGACAGTCCACAGACTTCTCCAATGTGAGTCCTTCCCGCAGGATGCAATCCTTACCCATCACATTGCTCCAGTGTGGGCTTCTTCCCTACAGAGCCACAAGCTTCTTAGGGAGCTGCCACCTGCTCTGGTGTGGGGTTCTCCACAGGCTTCAGATGCCTCTCCACCTCATTGTCAGTGTCCAGCAGCTTGTGGTGACCATTCTCTATGAACTTCTTCACGCTCAGGTATCTCTGCTCCAGTGTGGGGTTCTCCACAGGCTGTGGGTGTATCTCTGCTCCATCATGTCTCTCATGGCTACAGGGGGGCCGCTGCCGTCTCACCACGGAATCTCAGTGGAATTCGCCAGGGAATCTCAGCTCCAGCACACCTCCTGCCACTCCATCTTCATTGACCTGGTATCTGTGTGGCCGTTTCTCTTGGGTCTCAGTCCTCCCTCTCCTGCAGCCGTGCTGGTCCCCATGAACGTCAGCAGTCCTCGCAGGATGAACTCCACCCAGCAAGCGCCCCGGGAGCAGGGTTCTTCGGAGCTCTCCAAGCCGTGCTGCTGTGGCTGTCTCCAGTTAGGTAGTGGCAGCCCAGCATGAGGGGCTGGCCCCCACCTCCCCCTTCTCTTCAGTGGGGGTCCAGCCTCAGTTCAGGTTCCTTTGTCCCCGTCTCAAAAAGGGTATTCACAGAGGCACTGGTTGGCTCAGCCCTGGCCTGAGGGGATGGAGAGTCCAACCTGGCAAGAGGCTGCTCTGACAGGTTTTGGAGCTGGGGAAGCTTTTCACAGCTACTTACAGGGGCTATTTCTGCAGCCCCTCCCGTGCTACCAAAACCCCTTCACGTAAACGCAGCACAAACATCATTGTGGATTTGCTGAGGAAGACTTCCATCTTGTCTATTTGTTAATGAAGAAGTTATATCAGCCCCAGCATCTGCCCCTGAGAGATGTGCTAGTAACTGGCAGCCGTTGGATGTGTACCATTGATTACAACCGATTAAGTCTGGCAGTCCAATCGATTTTTCATCTGTTCTGTAGTTCAGCTGTCCAAGCTCTCTAATTTGGCTATGAGTATACTATGAGATCATGTCACAAGCTTTGCTAAGGCCACAGTGACATCCAGTGCTTTTCCATTGTCCATAGAGCTAGTCCTGTCATTGTATGGGGCAATTGGGTTAATAAGGCACAACTCATCCTTGGAAAATCCTTGCCAGCTGTTCCCAGTCATTTATTTTCCTTCATGGGCCTGAAAATAGCTTCCCAGGAGGGTTTGCTGCGTAACCTTTTCAAGGACTGGGGTTAGGCTGATTGGCCTATAATACCATTGAACCTTTTTGTCCTTCTTGAAGAAGGTCCTGATATTTGCCCTTTTCTAATTGTCAGGATTTTGCCTTGATCACCGTGACCTTTCACAGATGATAGAGTGGCTTTGTAATGACATTTGCCAGCTCCATTAAACACCCTTGAACACAGCCCACCTGGTCACGTGGACACGTGTGTGTGTATCCAGTTTGTTGGAATCTTCCCTAATTTGGTTTTCCTCTACTCCCTTTCACTAGGATTGTGCCATCCTTGGGAATGTGGTAGTTGTGCAAGTGGACCGTGATGTGAAAACCAATGCCAAGAAGGCATTGAGAAACTCAGCCCTTTTTGTGTCCTTTGTCACTTGGCTCTCTTTCTGGGTTGGTAGTTAATAGGTACAAAATGCAAAAATAAATGGAACTCTGGTACGGATGTCTTATTCTGACAAGACTATTTGGTGCCATGAATGTGGTGTTGGAAGAGGAAACAGAGGTAATTCTATCCTTCCAAATCACCATTTGAACGGGTACCAGTCTGACCTTGTCTTGCTGCACTTTCTAGAAAACTGTATTGTTTTGGTGTATATTTAAGTGCTTGCTGTGTATGCAGCATTAGCATTTAGTATAAATGTATAAAACCTTTCAGCTTCAAAAATTGCAGTTGTGTATTTATATGCTTCCAAAGAACTGGATTACTACTTCCAATAGACTTCACTGGGCATCATGTGGCTAGGGTGATGTGCATTTATTTAAAAACAAAACCAAAAAATATCACTGCTCTGACTTGGGGAAGGAGGCAGGGGATGATACCACGAAGCGAAAATGCCAAGTTTCCTAAATGTTATAATTTGCTGTCATAAGGGGTTTATTTTCATGTTCTAACCTATAGGTGTGTGTTCTTCCTTCCACTTCAAATCTATTGTGGAATATGTCTGTGTATTTGTTATGTTACATTTCTTTGTCTTCCCTCCCCTGTGTTTTACGGAAAACTTTAACTGGAATGCCACAGTTTAACTCCATGTTTTCTTTCTCTCCATTTATAGTTTAAATCTTTGCTGTTGAACACTATTCTGATACTTATAAGTAAAATCAAAATGCTGTATTTAATGCGTTTGGAGGATTTTGAGTTAGTACTGCAGAGGCTGAGTCACTTCAGTGAGAGTGTGAGAGTTGTGCTTACTCAGGACCTGTTACTTTGACTATGAGTGATGTTAATAGAATTCTCAAGAGTAGAATTAAAAAAAACAAACAAACGTGTTTTATTGGTAGGCTTATATTTTAATTATCAGTATTTTCATATTCTTTAGGGAATAAGAACCATAAACAACAGGTTCCTTAGAGTTTTCTGTAGAAGAGATGCTGCATTTACAGTTCCCTCTGGTAGCTGTAGGACTGTGGAGTCTGTTTCCCTCAGATGTTTAACTGCAGTTAAGTTTTACGTTTCCGTGTTTATAAAGACAAAACCTAAATTGCGACCAGTTAATTTTGAATTTGAGATCTTTTTTTCAGTTGTAATGTGAATTTAGAATTATTAACCCTGATTTTAAGTCTTCAATATTTTATTCTGCTCTTTTTATTACTTAATTGAATTTTAAACTGATCTAGTGATCTGAATAAAGAATATAGTATAGTGTTGTGCCAATATGTTTCTACAAAATGTATGTATGTGAGATGAAATAACAGTAGAAATTTTTTTTTAAACTGCCTTTTATGTAATCAACCTCCTTTTTTTCCATGTGTAGGATATTTTCTCCCACTGGCTGAACATATTTATGCTTAAAGTATTCTTCCAAATAAAGGGTAGATATACCAGGCATTTTAATACTAAAGCTTTGCGATGTGCTCACATTCAGTAAGCATCCGTTTCTACTCCTTTTGATTTTGATTTTTTTTTTTTTTTCTGGATAGACTGAATGTTTCTTATGGTGCGGTCATACTTCCAAATTCAGTAGAACTTTAAAAAAATTATTTTTGGAAGCAGTATTATTATAATAACTTAATTCTCTTAAAGGTGGTATTTTGGGTTTAGTTTATTCAAGTTGTAAGAGCAAAACCAGATAATTCAGCACTTTTATGGTGACTTTGCAAGTATATTTATAAAGTCCACTGGAAGCGATGTTGCAGCTACCCATTTTTTCAGTTTTATGCCTCTGATGTTAATGTTGTCCCTCTGTGGTAAATGACATTTTTATACAAGGTTATGTAGTTTGCACGTGACTACAATAAACACTGCTGATTCCAGCAGCCGTGTACAAAGTGAGTTTTCTTATTCTTAACGCTCTCACGACCGCCTGTTACTGGTGGGGAGTGTTACTGATGGAGTGTTGAAGATGCCAGGCTACTTCAGTGCAGGAAAGTGTGAATATATTAGTATGAAAATAAGTTTGCAGATTGACCACTTTTTCTGAGCCTGCTGGTAGGTGGAGGATCTGCTGAAGTTGCTTAACGTCTCATTCCCAGGCAGCAGAGAAAGTAGACCCGTTTTCCCAACAGGACCTCTCTGAAGGATAAATTTAGTTGAATTGAGTCTACCATGCCCTTAAAATGCAAGCTGTGAAGTGGCCTATGCTGTTACTTCAAGTTAGCTGTGGAAGAGGTTTATTAGCAACAGATTTCTTTTTTTTTTTCTTATTTTTTGCTTTTTCCTGTCTTGTCGTTGAGCATCTCTTTATCTTCAAAGAAGGAAATTGCCCATATCCAAACCCATGCAGAGTCCCTTTGGCATATATTATGATATAAGCAGACTATGGGCAAAATATTTTTGCAAGTTGTGTAAAATAAGCTTGGTCACTCTGGCCTTTTGTTTGGCTTCATAACGCTTTTATAAACTCTTATGACTCTCTTTAAAAACTATTCCCCAGATTCCCTTGGCTCCTAAGGAATTACAGTAAGTCTTATAAAGAAAATCTCAATTAGCTCAAAGATAGAAGTAGGATTTTCTTAATTTTGATAATGGAAAAGCTGGTACTAACGGTGTAACGGGTAACCAGGGCGTGTTGCTGGTCACAGTTTAGAACAGATGTTAGAGAGAGTTAGGAATTGGTTTATTACTTTGTATCTCAACTGCATGTGCATAATTCAGAGAATTTAAGTCTTGGAAGTCTCTGGTTATTTTTTCAGGTTCTAGAGGAGAGTGTAGTGTGGTGCTAAAAATGTGCTTTATCTCTAAATTGTAATTTCTTTTCCTTCTTTTTATCGTGCTTATATTGCTTCTAAACTGCTTGGGTTGGTTAAGGACAGGGCAGAGGCCACTTGCTCTCGGTTCCTGCGTGTAACACCCAGACAGAGCAAACGAGCGAGTGGTTAATTCCCCACAGCCCTGGGTTACTGTAGGGCGAGAGCACGGTTGGACATGGAATCTTGGCTCTTTAACTTCCTTTTAATATGAGAAGATGAATTTTCAGAGACTTCTTATTTCATCCATTGTTTTGAGGAGACCAAATGGTATGTTCTTAAACCCCTCTGTTAAATTTCAGCATTGAAGTAATGATTGTAAAAGAGTTAACATGCACAACTGAAAGTGTGTTCTTCCAGTTTTGTTCTAGGGAACAGCTAAAGTTGTTTTGTTTTTTTTTTCTAAACATTTCCAGAGAAAGTCTGCCATCTGGTATGGAAAATTTTAGTCCAGACTTAATTTGGCAAAAATTTGACAATTAAAAATAGTTGTACAATCTTAAATGTAAGGTGGGCTTCATTGTAGACATTGCTACCAGAAATGCTTGTAACGATACCAGTTGTATGGTACCACTTTTCGTTATGCTGAGTCCTCCTTCAAACACGTTGAAATCTAAGCAGATAAGCAACAGGGCAATGAGAATAACCTTTTTTCTGACCCATTTTCCTCCATATTCTGTCAGTGGTAACGCTTGTAACAGTAGCAGTTGTGTGGTAGGACTTCTCGTGAAATAAGGATCTCGCCGAACCAACTAGGTAGATGAGCACCCAGGGCAATGAGAATAACCTCTAGTCCAATTCATTTTGCTTCATGGTTGTATCCAGTAACAGCTGTGAACCATTGCTAGCTAAGGTGGATAGAGGGTAAAATGATTTTTAGCTGAGAAAATTTCCCTGTATCTTTTTTTGTCAGCAGCATAGGAAATCTCTGTGCTGGAAAGCAGATTGAGGTTTTATGTTCAGTAGCTGCTCATGGAGTGGTCCGTAACTCCCCTATTCACCATAAATTATGTAATTTGATTTGAAATCTGTTTATACATTTGATCCCTATAATATTCTGTTATCATGAGTTGCACAGTTTAATTAACGTGCTTAATACCATAATGGTTTCTTGGTTTTGGGTTTCATAGAACTTGTTTTCCTCTTACGGTGAGAAATTTGGGATTGTTGTTCCCTGTTCCCACCTTGTTTGGCCACATATGAATTGGTGCTGAGCGTTGGCTCTTTCTCTTCCAGATAAGGAAGTTTTTGGTTTTTATTATATGGAAGCTTTTTAATGCCTTCTGTTGTTGTCCCCTCTACTCGTATCCTGTTTGTGTCAATCCTGTATCTTTTCCCCTCTTTTATCTTGCTGAATCCATGTAATTGCCCTCTTACTGAAATCTGCTCTTGCCCACTCGCTGTTTCATTCTTCCTCCTCATTAACTGTGTTCGGATTTTGTCCATTAATCTGCCACTTTTTCTCTCTTCTCTGTTTTGAAAGGTTATTGCTGACAGTGGGTCATCTTTGAACCCCATGAAAAATCTCTTGGACAGGACCTGGTAATTTGAGGGATTAGACTGGTAGTGATGAATAGGGGAAAGTGTGTGTTTCAGGTAGAAATACAGCTGGAGGAAACAAATGCACGTTTGAAATGCTTAACTACAGATGGTTTTATTTGCCTTTAGGATATTTGAGTTGCATTTTTTTTCAGGATGGCTCTTCACAGCTGTGAAAGCTGGATTCATTAAAAATTAATAAGGATTCTTATGTAAGCTGGAGATCTGGGGCTATGCGAGTGCTCCAAATATTGAAGGCAATGCTGCTAAGTGCCATGTCCCCCAGGAGTGCTGTGGATGCCAGCCCACGAGTGGGAAGGACAAGCACTCCATCTCTTAAAAGTTTGAGCTCTTTGAGGCTGAGGGATGAGCAAGAGTTCAATGTCGTCTTTTGCTGCAGTGTCTCTCTTCTGCATTTTGCTTTTGGTAGCTGGAGTTACTAATAGGCTTGCATTTTAAAAAAGTGACTGTAAGGTACATGGTGGTTAAAGTACGTGGGGGATGGTGATGTTTTCAAATGTTGTAACGTTTCAAGATGAACAAATGTTTTTCTGGATTCTTCAGATTGCATGGATACCTTGTGGCTTTTTTATTAATCTTGGTAGTTTTATTAGACTTGTAGGAACAAAATTTTAGGGCACTTGTAACCTAGAGGAAAGAAAGGATGAGATGTTACTCTTGCGTTGCTTCTGGACTACTCAAGAATTCATTAAAATATGAGGAAGGCTCACTGTGTCTCAGAGAAATACCTTTATTGGAGATGTAACCCTGGCTAGGCTTATTTCTAGTATGTACTAAATGTTTGCTTTGTTTTCGCCTTAAGAAGAGAAGGAAGGAATGGAAGAAATATCAATAATTGTATTAAAGAAAAGTTTTTTTAAAAATCCTTATTTATATAGCGAGAGCAAATTTATATTTTAGCTTTGTCAAGATGGTGTGGTTAGCTTACGGTTTGGCTGGGAATCCAGACATTAAACTAGTAAAGTAGTGAAAGAATATAAGATGCAGAATTTTTATTAATTAGAAACAGTCCTCTGAATGATGGTGAAGAGCTCACTTTGAATTCATGGTGCAATTTTTAAAAAAAACTTCTTTTCTTCTTTCACAGGAAAGATGATAAAGATTATGCTTTAAAGCAAATAGAAGGTACTGGAATTTCTATGTCTGCATGCAGAGAAATAGCAGTAAGTAACATTAGTTCTTTCTACTAGCAAACACTTATTAAAAGTATTGATTTGAGTGCATGCTGGTTTTCGTTTGCTGAATCATGTTATTCTACTATGGGTGCTAAGTTTTTATCATGGAGGTATAAAATAAGTACAAATGCCATGGAAGATTTTGCACACCTGTTATGTTTGTGGTCTAAAAATGACAGTGTTTTTAAGTTGCAATTTACTGCCTGCCTCAGGGTAGATTAACTTTAAATGCAGCGGTTTAAAAACATGATTAGAGACAGTGGCTTAAACTACATATTTGATCTGACTTTTGCATTAGTACTTCAGTTATTTTCCTAAAGAGATTAGTTCTTTTTGGCTCATAATGATGAAAACATATTAGCTTCTATTTAAGCGAAGACTTCAAACTGAACTGACTTTGTGTTGCCTCAGAAGCTGTAATACACACATGAATATTATTCAAACATTTTCTTAGGTTATTCACGTTCATATTTGTATATTCCATGTTGTTAGAAATTGGTGAATAATGTGATGTAGTTATGGTTTGTGACCAGCTTGCAAAAAAATACCGGTAAAACCGGTATTCTGAAGTTTAACTGTTGTATGTTGTTATGTTATACTGCTGCTTGCATTTGTATTCCTTGAAATATTTCAAGTGAAATTGCTTACTAAAAGGAAATGCATATGACCTAGGTGTGTGTGTGAGAAGCAAATAGTTTCTTTTAAGTCCATATTCCTCAAGGCTGTAGAACTAGACCTACCCCAACTTCATTTTTATTAATTGAAGTGTGTGCCAGACTTTCCTAGTTTGTCAACTTCCAGTTGGCTTTGTGATTTCATAGATTTCATAGATTTCATAGATTTCTAGGTTGGAAAAGACCTTAGAGATCATCGAGTCCAACCATCCCTAATCCCCATTAAACCATATCCCTAAGTAGATCATCCACCCTATTTCAAACACGTTAGTCCTTGAACTGAGCAAGGTGAAGAAAATGAAGCACAAAGAATTTTCTTCAGAAGCTCTTCCTCTCCATGGATGACAACTGACCCTCCCTGCCATCGCAGACGTCCACAATGAACTAAAGGAGCTGAGAACAGAGTCTTAAATTTTGCTTATTTCAACCATTTTGGCACAAATTTTCCAAATACTGTGACTCCCTCAGACTGAATACTTTTGGGAAGTGTCAGCTACCGTTTCAGAGGGATTTGGAAATTTTTTGGTTGTATTTTTGCGGTGATTTACCTAAAGCGTTTCAAAGAGTTCGTTCTGCTTGAAACTGGGAGGAGAAACTTGACTGGTGTCAGGGAGGTGTCTCTGCTCTGGATATGACCATAACTCAATTTCTGTCTATTAAAAGAGAATTGTTAACTTGGCTGACAGTTGGGAAGGATTCGGCCTCATTGTATGACTTGAAGTGTTTTGTAGTCATTCTTCTTGGGCAGCAGCATCCCCAGTAGTGATGGAAGAGGAACAAGAAGCAGAGAGGCTTTCTCCTTGCTCCGAGCTGCTGCAGCATGTGCCCTTTGAAGAGAACAGCAGTACGATGCAGAACCCACGTGGGAGAGGGCTAGTGGGGCAAGAAGAGGAACGTATTGGAGACGCCAAAGACGCCAAGAAAGCAGGCATTGAGAGCTAGTGAAGCCCAAAAGCAGATGTAGGGGTAGAAAGAGTAATCTGAAGCAGCATTTCTTGAGCTGTTGTTGACTTGCTTCTGGCTGTGCTTCCAGACTTGCAACTGCTGATGCTGTGGTTGAATTTTCCTGCAGTTAAATTCATAATTCACTATGGATGGGTAGAGTTTGAATCTCTTTTTCTTACTGTTCTTTTGATATTGCTATTTGGAGTTAACAGGAGAATTTTTCCCCAAAATGTGGTGCTCGTTTTAATTCTGTTAAATAGAATTTCCCTCCCCCCTTCTATCAATTAATATTGTAAAAGGGAAAAAAGAAACCTCGTATTGAGATGGATAAAATGGAGGATAATAGCCATACTGTTTATATTGATTATGTGAGTATGTGTAATGTCTATATGAAAATGCCACTGAGTTAATCGGCAGTGTTGTACCCTAAAATGTCATCTGTACATCTAATTACTAAAATTACTTGTTGTCATACTTAAAAAGTCAAGGCTGAATGCCAGACTCTGTTACAATGTGTTCTGGACTACCCAGTTAATGCATTTTATGAGCATGGTGGTATTAAGAGGCACGAGGACGACTTGGTCTGCATATGAGATGTATCCATTTCAGTTACTCTGGAGAGCTGAAGCTTGTGTGTTTTACTTTGTGACTATCTGAGAAGAGTGCAGTTTGATATAAATCCCAGTGAAACTCTCCCTTGTTTTTATAACTCTGCTTTATAATGTCTTTTAAAAGACTTTATAATGACTTTTTATATAAGTCATTATAAAAATGACTTTTTTCTTGTTTACGACACCTAACTTCAGTTTTGGACTACTGAGTAACTTATATGTTTAAAGATGCTCATAGCTTACTCTTCTAAGACATCTGATGCACAAACCTCAGCTGAAGAACAGTATCAGATCTTTAGAAAAATAAAGTAATTGAAGTACATCAATTACAGGGAAAGGTTTGAACTAGGTCAGAGACCTGAGTCGAAATGGCTGGTTCAGTTATGGGATGAGCTCAACCTATATGTGTATATGAAAGACTTTCTACGTTTCAGTACTTCCTGCAGCATGAGAACTTAGACCTAGTGTTCCATAACCTAGCTAGTCTCTTACTCTGTTGAGATAAGAGGAATTTTTTTAATGATTTCATGTGAAGAAATTGTTTAACTGGTAGAATTAACAGTTATTTTGCTAATATGCTAATTGGATCAGTATATTTAATATCAAAATAGTTGTAGTGTTATATTCTTCCTTATCTTTTCCCTGTTCATCAACTATGGTAGAGCATTTGTGAATCCCACCTCTTCCAGAAGCTTAACAGAACATTTGGCTGCTCATCTCTCGTTCTCTGCAGATGTGTGCACTGCCTGGGATTCCGGGTATCTTTTTTGTGATCTGTACTTTCACTTCTGAGTATTTAAGCAGGCACTAAAAGCTGCACGCTCATCATACTAAGAGGTGGATTTGTGGTAGATGGGAAAGCAAAAGGATAGATGATGAGAAGATTTGTATAAAAATACACAAAACACAGAAGCCCAAACATTGGATTCCTTGTCTACTGATTTAATCACAAGGAAGAAAGTCATTAAAGCCTGTCCACCTGGAATAGTGCAGCAAATGCTATTTCGCAGTTCACAAAGCAAGAGAATTCTTCAAGGCTGTAGGAAGCTAAAGTAGTTAACCAGGCTTTAAATAGAACTTCAGGATTTTGGGTTGGGCGGTTTCCTGTACAGGAGTCTTAGACTTTAAAGTAACCAAGCAACTTTCTGACATTTTTCTTGTTGATTAGCATTTTTCGTTCAGTTTTAATCAGGCTTGCAAGTACTTCACTTGCCTATGCTTCCTTTGGCTAGTGAGAAGTTTCTTCGGTTGTTGGTGTTTGGTTTTTTTTTGGATGGTGGTTTTTCTGGTTTTTCTTCTTTTTTTGTGGGACTTCCATGTAGCTTTGTTTTTTTGGTGCCCGATTTGGTTGACAGAAATATCCCTGACAAGCTTGTTTGTATGTAAAAACACCACACAGTGTTTTTATATGATAGTGCTAGTTTGTGACTTGGTTCTGAAGAACAACTGCTAGATATGGTGGCACACGCTCTCCATGATGGAAATGCTGAATGGGACAAAGCAAAGTTGGGGTGGACAATGCTGTACTCTGGCTGCCTCCTGTCTGTGTGGTGTCCTTCAAGCACCACAGCCAGCTTGTACAAGTTAGAACAGCCATGAGTCTGCTGCAACTGGGACAGAAAACTACAGAACAATAAGTAGCTGGCTTCTCTGATCGTTTCCACTCTTTAGGTCTGCCTTGGAGGCATTTGGGCATTCCTAGGATTTTGTGGTTTCCTATTATAACAAATGCAGGCTGTCATCGGAAAAGGTGATGTCCTTTGTGTTGGATCTAGTGGTAATGTGGCCGTTGGATGAGGAAGTTCATTTTCATCAAAGGGAAAATGAACAATTTTTGTTAGTTTTCTGTTGCATGAGCTGCGTTGAACCATCCTTTGGTCACACCGTTGCTTAATGTGACTCATGGGAAGTGGTAGGAACCTGCAGGAATGGTTTGGGTGTAATGCAGACTTGTACTCTAATCTTCACATGTCTGAGCGTTAACAAAAGAAAGGAGAGTATTGATTTTTGTCTCCCAGGCAGGAGGCTCAGGGCCCAGTACTGTTCTCCTTCCATCAGGAGCTTAGCTGAGTGTGCAGGGAGCAGGCACATGGTACCTGGGCAGTGTGAGAATAAGCAGAGATAGCTGGTTGATGACTGCTGCTCTTCCCTGAAAGGCAAAGCCCCTCTGGTAGTCCTGCTCGCATCTGCAACTGCTCTGCCATCCTGGCTTTCAGCTTCTGGGCTGGAAGATGGCAGAGAGGTAGAGGCAGCGCTATAGAGCAGCAGGCCTGTGCCCCTGGGCAGGTGGGAAGGGAGCTGCGTTGACTAGTGGTCTTGTCCAAGTTGACCACTAGTCAGCACCAAGTCGGCGGAGGAGACTGCTGTAGAGGTGAATTGATCCTCCTCACGCACTGGGGCTTCCATGTCCTGGGTGACAAGAACATGTCATTACATGATTATCAGCCCTCTTTACCCTCTACCAGTGGAGGAGATGGAAGCACAACTATTTCAGAGCTGGTCTGAGAGTGACCAAGGACTCTGAGGCATCGTGCAGCAGCTGGAGGGGACCCCGTGAGGCAGAAGCTGAAACTGTTTGACTCTAGGGTTCACTCTCTTCAACATCTTCCCCTGGTAAAGGAACAAATGACTGTTCCAGTGAGCTTGTTGGAAGAGATCCTGTACCAGCTATGTGAAAAGGAATAATATTTGGATGCAGATTCCTCAAGTTATGAAGGCTGTTATGTCCCTTCCACTCTGTCAGAAGACAAATAATGGTTTCTTAGCAATCTTTTGATGTAGTGAAAGGCAGCAAGGTGTTGAGGAAGACAAATGTTTGATTTGACCCTCTTTGGCAAGTCTAATGACTCTCAAATGCTTTAATTTAATACTAGTGTGGTATGTAAAATGTACTTTGTGACTGGTGAGTACTTTATCAAGCTATGTTACAGGGCTACAAAAGGTTTGAGAGATTTTTATATATAAAGGGAGGGTAGTATTATTTTTAGTTCTGTGAAAGTGGGAAAAAGATACTGATTAAATGTTAGAAACTGGAATCCTTAAGAATCATAATATTTTCTGCAAACAGTAGAATTTGAACAAGCTTGACACTCAGCACCTGTCTTACCTGGATTCTTCGTTCACCTCCTTACTTTCAGAGAACCTGTAATAACACCTCTTCTAATTCTTTCAATGGTTTTGGACATGAGAGTTGCTAGTAAATATTAACTTATATGTGTGAGCGTGTAAGACTCATTTGTTTTGGAAACCTCGGAAGTTAAAACCAGAAATGTGCCATTTTTTTATGTTGTCAGGCTTCTTTTTTGCAACATTTAGGACTTTTAAAATAAAAACAAAAGAATAAAATAAAGCAATGATTTCACATAGTTGTATATCTGAAGAACTGGAGCTTCAAAAATGTGTTGTCAGCTTCATAATTCATAAGAGTGAGCATTATTAAAACTTTTTCTGTTGCATTGCCTTTGTAAGCTTTCATTTGAACACTTGAAAGGAAAACAGTGTGTACTTTGAGCGGATATTTTGTTCTTTTTTGGTACTGTGGAATATCTGACTCATGAGAATATAAAACTGTAAAATCGTATTTACCTTGAAACAAGCAGGTCTTGACTCTACTGGATAGCAGCTAAGGCAACTTGGGATTTAAGAACTTGTGTAATAAAATTTGTGTTTTAGTTTAAATAACAAGTTCAAAGTACTTGAATAGAGTTCCAGTTTTTCACAGGAAACTAAGAATAGTGATTTGATTTTTTTTTTTTAGAAATTTATTATTATGTGAATATAGAATTTGATGACACCTCTGGAGTCATCATATTCTACTCCTGCTCTTGCAGACAAGCAAAGTGCACCTTCAAAAAATTTAGCAAACTGCAAGTTAAACTTGTGAGGAAAAGAAAAATCTCCAAAGGCAGTTCCCGAGTCTCATTCTAGTAATGACTCTATAAAGATTATTCAGCTTTTAAGCCAAAATTAATCATGACTAGTTCATACCCATTTGTACTTACGATAATCTTATCAGTTAGTTAGAATAGTTTTTCTGTCCTGCTTTCATTTTAGAGAGAGAGAGACTGTTTCTCTGGCTTTGTTTTGGCAGGCTATAAGGGTTTTGGCTTGGCTTGCTGGTTTCCCATTGTGTAGTAGGCTCTCCCTGCCCCTGGGTGTAGGTTTTCTTTGTAGGGCTTTCTTTGCTGTATTGCAGTTGGAATTAATCTTCCCTGAATTGGCCAGAATTATGCATAGCATTTCAGGTAATGTCTCACTACTGCCTGTACTCATCTGTTGTAGCAGTAGTTCCATTGGTATCTTACCTGTTATAGGATGACTGAATCTTTGTCAGTCTGAAAATCACCTTTTTCTCTATCAACCACAATCTGTTTTCTGTTCCAAGTCCCTATTTGCCCATTTTCCATCTTAAGGCCATGATGTGACTGTCAATATATGATTTGTTTGTTGACGGATCACTTGGTGGAACAGATGTGAGCCTTTTTGAAGCGTGAGATGATGATTAGATTTTGAATTTACGCCATCAAATTAGCAAGATGACACAATAGTGATTTTTGCTTAAGTGGATGTTTTGCTTGATACTGCCTGTGGCTTTGTGTCTAGCCAGCCTTCTGACTATCCTAAGCTTTGGCAGAAACGAGTTGCATAGCACTTATAGGCAGGCAGCGAGAGCAAGGAATTGCCTTTTCTGAAACAGCTGATGTCCTGAGACAGGACATCAGAGAAACTCCTTCTGGACCAGGTCACCAGGCCAATTGCTCTAGCAAATGAGTCTGTGCTCTGTTCTAGCAGTAAGCATGGTAGTATTGCAACGCTAAGCAGGTTACGTTCCCTGCAGACCACGTATAGGAGCAAGCATCAAGAGTAGGGGTGGAATGACATTGACAGTAAAGCTAGAAATCCTCACTGCAGTGAAGAGTGCAGCGTCTTGGCTCATGAGAAGTGTCTGAAGTGGTGGAGAGCTGTACGGGAAACGTGGGAATATCGGTGGAGGAAGGAGATGATGTTCGTAGAGACTTGTGCTGAGTTCAGCTCATATTTCATGTGAAAGGTAATTATTGTTAGTGCCCCCGTGCAAGAAAAGGTTTGCCTGAGTCATGCGGCAGTTTGCCAGGCTGCCTTAATGCTGCTGTTGATTATTTAATAACGTCCTGTCTTACCCCACTCTGTCCTGGTTCGTGAAGCAATTTAATGATTTTATGCATCAGTAGGACACTTTCATTTATTGTCCCTCAGCTGCCCCATGGCTGTGGAATGAAGATTTCTGCATTTGAAGAGGGAGATGGAGGGACCTTAATGTGAGCCCAGGACTTGCACTTAAGGATGCTGTTTCCCTTGCTGTGTCTTGAACAATGTTTATGAAAGCAAGGGCAAGACCAGCCAGGGACAACATGGGGTTATAACACTCAAGTCAAACCAGACGTATCAGCATCGTCATCATTTGCTGACTTCTGTTTCTCTGAAGGTCTATTGGATCTTCCTTCTTTGTAAGGGACACCTAGACCAACTAATTTAAGGGAAACCTTTCTGGCTGTAGAAATGGATTTGAGTCATCATCTGATAAGCAAATGAAAAGGAAGGTAATTTACTGAGAGCCAAATGCATAGTTTTTGTCTACTTTCTCTTTATGTTCTATAGAACTTAACTAGGATAGACAGAAGCAATTAGATGTCAGAGTCACCAGGCCACCAAATGGCCTTTATCTTTAGCAGGCATCGTACTGATAGTCAGACCGTGTTTCTTGCAGTCTACTTTGTCTTCGGTGATCTCTGTCAGCTGCTGGACATGAGTCAAGTCATCTGGTAGGAAAGGGCATGTGGCATATGAGCTGGAGGGGCCGGGTTCATGGAGAGTGAGGTTGCTGGAAATGCTGCTTACAGCCCATGTGATGTGTTATCATCTGCGTGAGCCCTTTCTGCCCTTCAGACAGCATTTGCATTTGTTGCTCTACATTATCACTGTCCTGGAGCGTTTCAGCCTTTCCAAGACAGTGATTCAGGGATCATCTGTCACCCACTCCAGCAATCATTTCCTGGTTCTAATGGTTTTGCTAATGTGTATTAGGCATCCGATTCACTGGGGTGCTTGTAGCTGTCCAACTTTGAGCAAACCTATCAGGTTTTTTAAGCAGACTGAAAGAATATGTAGTTAACGGCTATTCAGCAGAAAAGGGAAAGGCAAAAAGCAGCAATGACAAACTGAGCACACAGATGCACAAACAATAACAGCTGCTATTAGTGACAGAGGCCAGAACTCTTATAACATTGGTGGTGGGCTACAAAAGGAAACTCTCAGGTGTGTCCTTGAGGAGGGTGAACCAGGGCTTTGTAACTGATGAGTAGGAAAGTGGATTGCCAAGGATTTTATAGGAGAATAGAGGTTTTACTGAGTATTTGAGAGGATTGATTGCTAGGACTCTGTAAAACTGCTGTGGGATGTTTAGAGGAAGGATAAAAGGCAGGAAAGGGAGTGATCAGGGTGTATTGGGGAGGGAAAAACATGGAAAAATGGAGAGACAGTAAGAAGCAGGTTTCATGTAAGCAGGCTACTGGGCAGTGTGCTTGTCTGACCGAGCTCTGTACATGGTCACCACAGCCTGTCCTGTGTCTGTTCCTAACTGTTCTCTGTGTGAGTGTGCTCTCCATTCTGTGTGTGCATCTGTGACCCACTAGCAAAGTTCAGGCTGGATTATGTGGTGAGAACTGGATGAGGTCTGCAGGGCCCAGATACTGAGAATACCACAGGTCTGCAGAAGCTGGATATGGGAGAGACTTAGGTCAGGAGATGAACACTCAGCGCAGCTCTCCCTGGTAGCTCCTGTGTGTTACCTGCTAGTGAACTTCAAATGTGCAGAACCAACAAACAGGAGGAGTCGCAACATCGGAGCTGGAACCTGAATGAAAGGGTACAGCGTCTGGGCTTGGATTCTGAACAGATGTAAGGTCTGCACTGGAGTCAGAGGGATCTACGAAGACATGTGCATGTTTGTGAACTTTAAGCCTGATTAGCCAGAGTGGAGAAATAGGATCCAGGCTGGTTGCATTGTCCAAGTTTTATGTAGGTGCTGTTGGTGCTTATGTGGGTACCTACAAAGACGATGCTGTTCTGTTGCCTCTGTTGATCCCTGTGTGGCTGGACATGTGTTCCTATAGGAAGTGCACGCTCAGTTACTTATACCTTGCTGCTGGCTGGATTTGGAAACAAGGAAGAGCAGCAGCGTGTCATCTAGCAGACCAGGAAGCAAGCTGTGAATCTCAACATCCACAGGATTGACTACCCCTAGCACAAACAAAGGAGAATTATGTCTGTGTTGTCTTGCTATACAGACAGGGAATGCTTCTGCTGCATTACTCAGTTTCTCATCTTTGTGTTGTGTTTGACCAGCCTTGATGATGGATTCTCTCTGTGTCCTCTGAGGTGAATCACATTTGAGAGGTTGGGTTTTTAAAGTGGGTGATTGCTGCTTCCTGAGGAATCAGGAGTAGGATGGATTTTAAATGGACAGAAAGGGGTTAAAGGGGAAAAATACATTATTTTCTAGAGCTCTGACTAGTATCTGCCTCTTTTGTTGAAGAACAGCCTGTTGTGCCTGGTACAGGTATGTCATCAGGCCACAGGAAATCTGATAAAATTTTAGTGTGGACACATAGTTGCTGAACTGTCATGTAATCTTCAGGGTATAGTTAATTCATCAAAATGTTTAGTGTAAAGTTAAGCTGTGAATTTATACTAGTTCAACAAAAAGTCCTTCGCTTTAAGGATTGGCACTCTCTAACCTCATTTGCTCTTGAGAGGCTGACTCCCACTGATGGTCTGATGCTGTACTGGGTCTAACTGGGATGCAGTTAATCTGCTCCATAGCAGCCTGTATGGTGCTGTGTTTTGAATTCGTGACTAAAGCAGTATTGATAACCCACCAGTGTTTCGGCTATTGCTGAGCACAATGTCCAGACGTTCTCTTTTTCCTACTCTGCCCCTTCTGCCTTTGTGGAGATGGCCTTGGCTTGGAGACTGGCTGGGCATCAGTCTCCTTGTGAGAGTGGTGAGGGATTGCCTTTGCATCGCTTCTGCTGGTTTGGTTTTATGTTCGTGGGTTTTTTTTTTTTTCCTTAATTTCTCTTTCCTTCACTTATTAAACTGTCTTATCCCCACCTGCAAATTTTCTTGCATTTTTTGCTCTTCCTAGTCTGTCTGCTTTTCCTGCATCTGACTGAGGGGGTGTGTGGGTCTTAGCTGCTGACTGGGGTCAACCTACCACAGATGATTCCCACCGGTAATTGAAAAAAAGTTGCAAATAAGCATTTCTTAGTTTTCCCCATACTGACCTTGTGCTTTGTAGGAATTACAGGCATTTACGGAATTCCACACTTTTTGCAGATCCTGCCTTAAAATTCCTCCATGTAATTCTTTTACAAATCTTTAGATTAAGAGCTTTAACATGCTGAAACTACTTCCTTCTGCACTGATTTGTAATGTTGCATTGTCTCCTCAACCCTCTGTCTCCCTGTTTGATCTTATACTTGAGATAAAAGCTGTGTGGGCTATAGGTCCTCTTGCTCAAGAAACTGAAGACTCTAGTCAGTGAGCAGGGATGGGAGTCTGTCTCAAATGAAATAGAAAAGAAGGAAACAAACATATGCAGATATCTACTCCCATTTTATTATCTCAGTTGCAGCTAAAATGTTACCGCATGTGATAAAGGTATCAGTGGAAACAAACTGGTTTTCTTGTTCCCTCTGTTATGTGAAGGAAAATAATACTTTACTGGAAATAAATTCAATCTCAGAAATAAAATATTAATTTTCTATTTTATGTTCAAACAGTATTTCAAATTGTCCTTGGCTTTTAAAAAAGTCTAGCCATTGCGTTTATTAAAAATGTCAGCATTTCTGGCAGACTTAACTGTTCCGTTTGCCATCCCTGAGCTGGCAAGAATTCATCTAGTCTTGGGTAGCCACGCTTGACAAAAGCTTGCTCAGATAAAGTTTTTGTTTCCTTCTTAGCAATTGTGAGTATAGTGTAATTGTAACGTGAACAGTAGAGCTCAAACAGACTGATGCTGTTGGCATTCAGTTCTTGTGCTAGGTCTTAGGTTTTCCTTTGGTGGTGGTTAAAGCTGTAGTTTATAAAGCAGCTGTGCTGGCTTATGGCTCACTTCTGCTGAAAGACTTTATTGCTCCTAACTGTGTCCCTTCGCTAGTGCTGGGTCTGCTCTTAGTGCCGTGAGTCATTTCAGCTCAGGAACTCAGCAGAAAATCATCACCTTTGTGTGTCTGGGTTGGTTTTATCCCGAGCTTTTGAGCTCTTTCGTGGATGGCTTCTATGAGTGCCACAGTTGGTGTAATATATGTTGTGGGAGGGACTCAGATCTTCTTCTGTAGGTGGTGGTGACCTTGTACATCAGCTGTTTCCATCTTACAGATCACATCTTCGTTTAGCTGACTGCAGTGACAGGCTCTAAATGAGTTGTCCCATTCTGCCTTGATTGACTGCAACCAAAATGCAGGGTGTTCACATAACTGGGAGTCAGGAGAAAATGGGATACCCCAAATGACTCTGTCAAAGATTATAGCCTATGGGACAGGGCTATTGCCCTGGCTGGCTGTTTGCGGAGTCTTCTTCATCCTGGATAATAGTGAGGTTTACATAGACTTCAACTTTTAGGAAATTAATGAGAAGTGAATGCCCTAAGGGGGTTATGACCTGCTTTCAGCTTTGGCTTTAAACTAATGACTGGTTCTTTCATTAAAAAAAAATGTACTGTTTTCTGTGACTTGCAGATTTCAACTTCTATTTTTATTGTAGAGTGTGTAGCAAAGACTGTTAAAGTATCTGTCTTTCTAGCCCTTTGACAGCTCTGGATGTGCAGATGTAACTGTTGTGGATTTTCCTTATTTTGCAGTTGCTGCGGGAGCTCAAGCATCCAAATGTCATTTCTCTGCAAAAGGTGTTTCTTTCTCATGCTGACAGGAAAGTGTGGCTTCTCTTTGACTACGCTGAGCATGACCTCTGGGTAAGGTGAATTGCTTGTAGGTACAAGGCTTAGAGTTTTAGTTGCAGAAAATGGACACGGTCAGGGAAGACAAATTGATTTAAAAACAGTAGAGCCATTTGCCCTATGTCTGTTGGAAACGTTTTCAGTACTAAAGGAAAAGCAATGGAAAATGTTTGGTAAGCACACTACACAGTTAATCTGTGACCTCTTTAAGAAGATAAAAATCAGCATTCGGCTCCCAGTAGCTAGAAATCTAGTTAAATAAATGCAGATGTAACCCTCCATTACAGCTAAAGTAGGGTACAGGAAAATGTAATTGATTATGCAGGTGGATTCCCTTTGAAAAATGACAAACTTATTGGCTGAATAGGACAGTTTAGTTACGTTGCATGTCATCCATGAATACATGAAGTGAGAGTAATGCCACTGTATAAAATTGAAATTTAATTCGTATGTTTCAGTGGAAAGAACTTTTTACTCTACTGTCTGCTGTAATTTCATGTATTTGGGAGGAAGGCTGTTTATTCCTGGGTACAGGGTACAGCTTTAAAATATAAACACATTGGAGGCAAAGTAAATTTACTTTAAGATATGTACCCTTTTCCTCTGTTAACTTTATATTTGTAAGCTTGACATCTGTTTTGATTAAAAAAAAATAAAGTAGCATTGTAACAAATCCAAAATCCTATGCAGTCTTGACTTCTCTGAAAAAAGTTGTGTGTGTGTTTCAAATTAAATCTGACGTACATTTTAAGCATTGCTCTTGATGGAACTAGTATTGTAATATTGTCCTTAAAAGATATTAAGATGATTTGGATCACCTTAACAGAGGCTATTTGGAATAAGGTGGAAATTTTGATGTATATGAGACTTGTGCAGTATGAATCATGAGTTGATTTTTTTCCTTTGCATGAGTTTAAACAGACAGCACAAACCAAAGTAAAACTACTTTCTTTTGAAAATTATGTTCCTTGTAGTTGGGAGTAATTCAGTAGTATTTGCCTAAGAACTAGTGTGTTAATTTTCCTTCAGCTAAGCTGAAGATATTTTCTTCCGGTTAAATGTCTTGGAAGTTCTGATGCTTGGTATTGAGGTTTTGTTACCAAAATAAAATTAGAGGAAAAAAGTTGTCAAACAGCTGAAATGTTGAGACATTTTAAAGGCTGATGTACAAAACCAAATAAAAAAAATCTTGAGGAAGAGGAATAAAGGTTTTTTTTTTAAGTGGAAAAAACCTGAGCACATTCTTTTTTTGCTGCTCTGCCCTGTTTATGATATACTAAAGCTACAGGAGTTTAGGAATGTTTGAGTTTGGTTTCTTGTTTCAAAATGTACTGCAGGGCTTTGCATTTGTTTGGATGATTGTGACTAATAGCGACCTGTCCTTGTTTGTTTTTACGCTTTTCTTCATTGCTTCATACTTAACTGAAATCACTGCAGAAGCACTTCTGTTGACAAAACTCTGGCTTGTATATAAGTAACTTAGGAATGACTCTCAATTTTGACCTTTATGTTTACATGCACATACCTGTATAAACTCCAGAAATCCCCAGCTGTACCAGCTCCTGGTTGTTCACTGTATCTGGATGCAAAGACTTAGCTGCAGTGACTGGGCTGGTTCCATGGCCCAGAGAGCCGGCACTGAGTCTCAAGTCTTCCAGCACTGAGCATATCTAGCACAACAGGTCTCAAACAATGCTGGGAAAAGGGCACAGAATATATCAGAGCAGGAACAGAAAGGTCCAGGAGAGCCATCTGTCATTCTGTCTGAAGATTCACTTCTCTCTGGCCACTGCATGAAAAATAGCATATGCTTTGGAGTCAGCGGAAGTGGGAGGCAAGAGGAGGCGAAACTTGTGGCTCAGGCTAAGGAATGCTCGTGCACGTGGTGCTTGTCTGACTGGGCAGGGACTGTCACCTTTTCATCAATGTTTCTCTCTTCTGTGCAGCTCCATTTTACCTTTGGCAGGACAGGGATGTGCTCTTTCCTTCCAAGAAAGCCAAGCTCAACGCCTGAAGCAAAGGAGGGCAGGCTGTATGGAGCTAGGCTGCAGCAAGAGAGGAAAGACAGTTTCCCAAAGGAGTTTGAGTAGTTGAGTACTGAACTGGCACCTGGCATACGAAGGCTCAGAAATGTAGGAAGAACACATGATAGAAGTTTGGTGCCAGATTTTGGATGGACAAGATCAGGGCTGTTTTGATGATCACACAAGTGTGAGCCGTTACAGAAAAGAAGTGTAGAAGTTTGTTCTAGAAATCACCACTCTCTCAAAAGGAGACAAACACAGAAATGGTTACCATGACCATGGCACACCTTACGCTATTGAAGTTAGTGGCACTTTTGACTCAAGTGCTAAGACAACTTGTCCTTTTGGACTCCTCATTGTTGCTAGACCTCATTGCCTGTGTATACACTTATTGTTAAAGGTTTTTTCCGTGTCTGGCTTCGTAGTTGACTGTCAGATGGACAGATTTATAGCTTTGCTCTGTCAACAGCTTCTGTTCTGAGAGTACTGTGCTTTAAGGGTATAGTACATAAAAAAGGAGAATGAATCTGGGCTTCTAATTTAAATCTTTGAAACTCCCAGTACAGTTTGCAAGCATTTGTCTGACATTAGGTGTTGAATATTCTACTGTCATTATTACCGTGGGAGAAAATCTGAAAGTAAAATAATATAGCAGTTAGGTAATGCACTTTTAATTCTGTTCTGTGATATACAAGACAAGTCTATCTTAACAAAAAGAACCCCCAAACAAGAATACCCCTAAAACCTTCAAGATGAGTAGTCGGCAAGATAATTTGCTTTGACAGTTGTATTGGTTTTGTATTTGTCATACCAGTGAGGAAGAGTGAGCGAGCAGTGATGTGGGGCTTAGCTGCCTGCCAGCATTAAACCATAGCAACAACTGATTTCATTTTTGAGAGATTTCCTTGGGACAGTGATCACTTTACCTTGTATAGTATTAATTTTCTAATACTTATGGTACATGTTTCTAGTTTCGAAAATGAATGATAAAAGGTGAGAAAAAACCCTAAGAAGTCTGTGTAAGGAATTGCTAGCAATGTTTTTGTGTAACGCTGTAGATAAAAACATTACATTTTTTAATTCTGATTTCTTTTTCCCCTTTACAGCATATAATCAAGTTTCACAGGGCTTCTAAAGCAAACAAGAAACCAGTTCAGTTACCTCGGGGAATGGTGAAGTCACTGTTATATCAGATCCTAGATGGTATTCACTACCTGCATGCTAACTGGGTGTTACACAGGGATTTGGTAAGTGGATCCGCGATGGGTTTTAGCACTGGGATGATGATTGAAGGGAAGGATTGTTTTTTACACAAATTACTGGGAAACAAAAGCCTTTGTGCTAAGGGCATGTACTAATAAATGTATATTTTTATACTGTAGTCAGACAGCCTTGATGAGTAGAGTGAATTTTAAAAGCCAGCTATGATCTGATATGCTTATGACAGCAAAGTATATCAGATGGCTGTTTTCCTTTTTTGGTTTTCTAAATACATTATTTTTAAAAGTGTTCATTTAAATAACAGGCATGTTGAGGTACAGAAAATGCCTCTGGTAGTATCACTGCAGGATTAAATACGGCATGTGTGTAGGTGGGGGAGAGGATGATTGGCTGTAAGAACTGTTGAAAAAATAGAAACTCTGTAAAATTATCAGTTTTGCTTACAAAGGTAGCTTTCAAAGGCCATTATCTTCTCCTAATATTTATAATCTGTCAGAAATATAGCCATGCCAACTTTTGAAGACTTCTGCAAATAAACTGAAGTTTATCCAAACTACAGTATAAGCAAAACCTTTTGAACCCGAGTTAGTGTTTCTTAACCAGCAAATCCTATTAAATGTTTTAAATTGGTGTATCTCACCAGTTCTTGTATATTTGCCTTTGAAATACACCTATAGCTGGCTGGGCTGGTTCTGCCCGTTGTCTTAAAATTGGGTAGTCTTCCTGATCCAGTTGTCTGTAGCTCTTGTTCTTAGAAGTAAATTTTTAAAAATTATATCAAAGTATGATACTATCTATATATGATGCTTCTAATTACTGAAATATCATTAGTGCCTGAGAGTATTGTTAGCTTGACCTTTCATTCCCATGAGTCAGTATTACCATGCTATTCTGTCCTTCGTGCCTTAAGTCTGGCTTCCTTATTACTCCTCACTTTTTGTCTTTGAAATAGCTTTTATAGTGTTCCTGGAAATATAGTCAATGGCTAGTTATTTGTCTTCTGTTTTCATGCCAAGTAAATGTTTTTCCAGAGTGCCAGTCTCCATTTAAACTAATGAGAAAAGATTTATCCTTAATAAATAACTTTTTCAGAACTGAAATACAAGGAAGCTTTGCTTTAATAAAATAATTGTATGGATATTATTTCTAATTTGCTCTTAGTTTTAGAAATAGAACAAAAGCCTCAGCACTGAGGGGAAAAGTCAAAAAGATTGTAGTGGCTTTGTCATGACTCATGAAATGTTGGAGCAAAGCATAATGTAGAAATATATAGTGCATGTTAGCATGTTACTACTTAGACACACTTTGTTTTAAACCAAAATATAATGTCTTACTCTAATGTTATACCTGCAGTAGTACTCTTCAGTGTATTTTTGAGGCATACGGAAAGCAATTGACCTGTCATGAAGAATCTAAATTTTTCTGATGTTTTACTTTCTACAGTTTCAGAAAATTTATGAACTTAAGCATAATTGAGTTTGAAAAGAAAACCATGCGTGTTGTTAACTGGATGGCTCAGGAGATTGGTAATTTATTACAGAGCCTTTCACATCTGGGTCTGTAGCTGGAATACAGTTTAAGTTGGCAACTGTGAAAAATTATTACCATCTCATTTTCTGACCTATGTGAAATGAGTTGGTGGTCTCAGTCCAGCATGAAGTTTTCTTCCAGCAGAAAAGCCACCATCACAATTGGCTATCTTTTGATAATCTGAGGAAGAAATCAAAAGCTTGAGGCCGAGTCTGAGAGGTCTTCCCACTGGAACCTTGTCAAGCTGTGTTGGTGAGAATCCTATAAAAGCTATGCAGGAGCTGCCTTGTCCATGGAGACCTTTGGGTTTGTTGTATTGGAACCATTCAGTTTGAGCTGAATTTAGAAGACACATGTTTCATACAGAAGGAAAGATGGAATTGTTTGTGTCAGATACTTTCTTCCTTTTATCAGGGTCCCTGGGAATAGCCAGAGTTACAAAAGGGATTCTACCTAGTGTTTTGTCTCGGCAAGACCGGGGCGTATTGGTGCAAAGTTGAGCTTGCAAGTTGGAACTTCAATAAGCACATATTTTCTGATCCAAAGCAAAGTAACCGACTTTAATTCTTGTTCTTAGATATTGGTTTCTGTTCCTGGATACCTGTAATACTAGCATTCATGAATATTGGTGTTAAGTCATAAATTTTAACTCCTGATTGAATGGCAGGATAGATTTATTATCTTTCTCCTACTGTGCCTTTAAAATGATAGGTGTTACTGTAGTTTCAAAACGTTTTATGTTTTCCAAGATTTAGATCTATGTAGATACACAGAGTTGCTTAAGTAACATGCTTGCTTTCATTTCATACACGAGCTATTTTAAGAGCAGTGGTGCTTGAGGATAGCAGGAAGCTAAAGAATATAGTACTTTGGCAGAAAAATCTGTTCTTTGCTGCATCTCTCTCATAGGATAAGAAACTTGACTCTTGGGAAGGTAATTATTCTCCCTCTAAGTGCGATTTTCTGGGTTTGGCTTTTTTAAGATGTCTTATTGAAGTTAGCTTTTAGGTAGGTAACGTTTTGGAGTTTTTTTGAGATCTTGGCTTTTGTAATCAGAAACAAAATATAGCATGAAGTAACTCCTTTCTTGCTAGCATCCACAAACCAGGCAGTGAAACTTAATGGCTATTAAAACCACATAAACTTAGACTGTGAAATTTGTCTTCATAATGGGGATATTGAGGAGTCTTAATTCATCTAAGATTTGTATAGTGTGAATACATTCTGTATGAAACAGAAAAAACTGTAGGAAGACAATAATTGTCTGTTGTTTTTTTCCTAGTCCTGATTTGCCTTTTACAAAAGAAACGTATACAAATCTTAGCAATAACAACTATTTAAATAGTTAACTTTCTTTGCTGTTTTTCTTCTTTCACTGGTTACATGAAAGCCAATTCACCATTTCCATCAGAGGAAGGGAGATGTTGATTATATTTGTTATCTTTGAATAGTGCTGTGCTTAAGTAGTTAGCTTTTCCATAAGCCTTTGAAACATACCAGTAAAATTTTTCAACAAATAAATGTCAGTCCTTTTAAAATTTTTTATTTGACTTGCATATTCTTCAGCTTTTTTTAATTTCATGACTGAGAGCAGTTGAAAGCAGATTGTTTATTCATGCTCTGACTGTAGCAGGAAGGAAATAAGAACGCTTCATGTAATTACCACAAAGTGCATCAATTATAGTTTTAATAATATTTTGAATTTAGTTATCAAGCGTGCTTGAAACATACTGCGTTTTGCTGACTTCTTTTCTTAGTATTTTTTCCACTTCGTAATATCCAGCTATTGGAATTCTTCCTGTACTCAAAATGCTTATTCCATGCTTAAAAATAAGCATAAGCAGAAGACTGGCCTTATATCTGTTTTCATCAAATCCATCATCAATTTCAGCAAATTTCATCTGCTTCCTCAATACATGAGGAATGAGATGATAGATTTAGCAGTGTGCTTGGAAGTAACGGGCTCAAAATAGAGGTCCCTTTGCGTGGTATGGCAATTTATATGCCATGCCTGTTAATGTTTAAAAATGCAGCTTTATTTGATGTAGTATGTGTGTAGTATGCCTGTCCACACAGTCAGGAACCAGGCTCAGCTAAAAGATGAGCCCCCCTCCACTGGTTTTGTGTGGTGACAGTAAGATTAGCCTGCAATTTAATAATATATTATCAAAATATTAAATTAACAATAGATTTTGCACTGATTAAAGTGCTCATGTGGTACAGCAATGCTTAAAAACATACCACCACCCCCCAAAAAATAAATAAAAAAAAAACCCACCCTCACACACACACACAAAAAAAAAAACAACAGACGAAATCTCCCAGGTCTTTCTTGTAGTACAGCAGCTCAGATGCTATGATAAAACATTTTTTTGTTCCCAGATTTTCAGACTCAATTCCCTGCCTGTTTCTTTGTGCGTGGTGCGAGTGGGTGCTTAACAGATGAATTGCCGCTTGGCAAGCCAGGTGTGGAAGTGGGTAACAGTGCTGGGCTCCTGCTTCCCATTCCCTTCCTCCCATCTCTTGCCACAGGAATGCCAGTCTCTTAGGCTTTGTCAAGAACACCCATGTCCTGGTTCGCCTGGGATTGTGTCGCTGTAGATGTGACCCTTTGCAAACTAGCGTAGGATACTGCCGCCTGTGTAAGGCGTTCCTACTGTGCAGCTCAGCTAAACTGCTGCTGTGGGATGAGCACTGGTTTTTAATAAGCTTTCAGGCAGACAAGCTTTGGTACAGTTGGAATGTAGCTTCCTGGGACCTGGACTCTTCCCAGGGATACCTGCTGTCAGGTTTGGGATTAGCGGGAACGTTAAAGATGCTCTTTTAACAATAAATGAGGAGAAGCCGCTGCTGAGGTGTTTTTTTGCAGACACATCTTAGTCACTTTCCCGGCTCTTGCTATGAATCATGTGAGTATGTGCTTTTTAGGCAAAGTTAAATACATGGAACTTTTACCCTGCCAATTTACCATTTTCCACATTAGAGCTTTTGAATCCAACGATGTCTCCCTCATCAGTATTCAAGGATTACTTGGGAAATACAGGAATGCCCTTTGGTCCTGCTCTAGTGCTTACAAAACTGTGGTCGTTTGAAGGAACAAACCTGAATGCTTAAAAACATACAGTAGGAAAAGCTGTGCACATCACTAGAAAGAAGTCAGCAGTTTCTAAAAGCAGGGTGGTCTTCTACTCTGTTTAAGTATATAAACAGATAATAGGCTTTATTTCCCAAAAGGTATTTTAATGACTTATTGGTGATTTACTTTCAAAGGAGAAAAAAAAAACCCAACTGAAACCCAATCACTATTTTGATTGTCAGCTGTCGCATTTCCCAGGATTTTTGTTTCCACAGTGTTTTTCATTACATGAGTGTGTGCTTTCATGAGATTACAAAAGAACGTGTCTGACAGAACCTTGTTTTCTTGCATAGGCTGTAATAACATGCTTTCCTGTGAGTCGTAATTTACTATAATTCTAAATATTCTATAGTTAAAATAATATTATCTAGTGTTTCTTAATGCTGCTGTTTGCAGGGAACATGACTACTCCCATGCATGTCTTTCTGAGTGTTTTATTTGTGATTTAGATTAAACTTCCAAACCGGTAACTAATCAAAGTGTAGAAATTATCAGAAGAGACTGCAAAACTAAGCATTTGATGCTTGTGCCAGTGACTTTTCAGGAAAACAAACATGCAAAACCAAACCAACCAACCAACCCCCAAAAATAATAATTAAAAAAACCCCAAACAAATAAAACTTTTTTTTTTTTTTTAAGAACGGCTGTGCAAATGAGAATCCACCTGGCTTGCCTTCTTCTTGGGCATTGTTGTTGGCGATGGCCTGTTAGGTGAAGCTCCTGACTGAGTAATGTCTGTCAGCTTTGTACAGATGCAGATTTGAAGCTAGGAATGGAGAGTATATTGCTGCAGTACAACCAGCATTCCAGTCAGAACAGTGGAAGGCATACTGCTGAGAGATCTTTGAATTCACCATAGAGAAACCTGTAGAAAGATATAAAATAATTTGCTTCACATAAGCAAATCATTGTGAGGCCAGTCGCTTTCAAAGGTCATAGCAATCAAGGGAGGTTCCTGAGGGCGATAAAGCAAATGTCACTCCAGTCTTCAAGAAGGGCAAGAAGGAGCATCTGGGAAATTATGTGCCAGTCACTCTTGCCTTGATCACTGGGAAGGTGATAGATCAAATCCTCCTGGAAGCCATTTCCAAACATTTGAAAGACATGAAGGTGACTGGGAGTAGTCAGCATGGATTTATGAAGGGGAAATCATGCTTAGCCAACCTGAAAGCCTTCAATGACTGCTTGATGGATGAGGGTAGATGTTGCTTACTTTAGTAAGGCTTCCAGTACTGCATCCCGTAACATCTTTGTAGACAAACTAATGAAGTACACACAAGGTAAGTGCACAGTGAAGTGAAGTGGATTGGAAACTGGCTGAGTTGGTGGACTCAAAGGATTGTGATCAGTGCCACAAAGTTGAGCTGGATGCCAGTCACTAGTGGAGTACCCCAAGGGCTGATACTTGGTTCAGTGCTGTTAAACATCACCACTAATAATCTGAACAATGGGACAGAGCACACTTCCAACAAGTTGGCACATGGTTTCCAGAAATGCAGGTGAAGTTTTTGAATTTGTAGTTTTGTAGTCAGTGAAAATGTCTACATCAAAGAAGTACAAGGTGCAAAAAAGAAACAGAAAAAGTAAGGCTGCTTATCTACCCATAGGATGTAAGGCTGCTTATTTAACCATCAGATGTCTTGGGGACAAATGAGCTCAACACAAATGGGTATTTGGAGACATGAAGTTACATGAGTATTGATATTCTAGTGAGATATTTTTCACTTATCTGCTGCAGAGCTGTCAGACACAAGAAGCAATGGAAGCAGAGTATTTTTTCCTGACATTTCTATGTCATTGTAAATAAAATAATTTTTAACCTGTGGTCTTGGACCAGTTAACAGGTAGTGAAGAACTGTTGCAAAAAGGGAACTGCACATTTGAGGCAGAAAGTAACTTGTATTTTTTCTTCATATGGCTATAAATGCTGTTGTGCAGAGCAGTGCTTTTCTTCTCTCTCTCCTCCTACCCCTAGAGCCCTTCAGTGCTAGATGGAATGTTTCATGACTGATCTTTATAACCATTTACATATTTACCTTAGAGGGTATCAAATCAAGGCAGGCCTTCTCAATGCCTTGCATCAAGAATTAATGTCA
The DNA here is from genome assembly GCF_009769465.1 of Tauraco erythrolophus. Classification (NCBI taxonomy): domain Eukaryota; kingdom Metazoa; phylum Chordata; class Aves; order Musophagiformes; family Musophagidae; genus Tauraco; species Tauraco erythrolophus. The sequence continues at coordinate 114,268,074 of NC_141465.1, read as the reverse complement.
TTGTAGTGGCTTTTGAGAAGTTTGTCCTTGTTTGGTGGAACATACATTTAATAACAGTATCAGAAACGTGTCCATGTATTGCATAGTGATTTATGAACTGAAAACAAGGTGTGCTTTAGAGTTTTAGTTAGGAGAAATTATAGGATCGCCACTACAGTCTCTAGGAAGAATAGCTGGAAAAAATGCAAATGGTGTTGCATGTTTCACGATAAAAAAATCTTTGTGTTATTCTACCAATACTGCCTGGGCATAGCCTGACTGCTTAAGGAGACAAAGCTTATCTGGGCATATCTTTTTTTGCTAATTTCCCCAAGCCAATTTTGTATCCGTTAGCAAATTTCAGATATGTTTCATAAAATGATATGGTGTCAAAACAGTCAGATTTTTTCAAATTTCATTAAAAGCAGATGTCAAATAGAGGAAGACGTGTTCTGGGAGAAATGCATTGAGAGTTGCACCAGGGCAATTTCAGTTTGGCTTGTCTGCACTCTAAAGATCATTGGTCATTCATAGTGCATGCCTGTCTCCACTGGCCCTGGCCACTTGGTCATCAAAACAGATGGCAGCTGGGAAAGGAGCTTGAGGATTCTAGATATGGGAAAGAAAGGCATAGGAGGGAGCTGGACTATGTGCAGTGAGAAATGCAGGAGGAAGATCTAGGAAATAGATGCTGAGGACGTGGGCTTCAAGAGCTGCACTCATCAGAGAACACCTCATCTTGTTAAGATGCTGCAGACCGAAAGATTTCGTGACGAAGAAGAGAACAGGTGAATTAAGAGTACGTGAAGTATGTAAAAGAGTAAAAAAAAAAAAAAAAAAAAATCTTTTGGTGAAGGCTTTTAAGAAAGATTTCGTATCTTTGTTCCTTATTGGAATTATTGAAACCTCACAAGTGTCCTTTAACCCCTTCCTCGAGAGAACAAGGGTTGATCAGACTGTAATATCTTGGTGCCTATAAGATTAAATCAGCCAAATGTAATAGCAACTTCTGTTAACTATGAAGAATGCTCAAAAAGGCACTGCCCATTTAAAATTATATATAATGTATCCTGCAGGATCTCTGAATGAAAGTGTGGAGAATCCTACAGCAAACTGATTAAATTGGAGGCAGGGGGAATATGTAGCAAATGATTGAATTTTTCTGTAGGAAAATTACACAGGTAATATAAAAAGTGTTTAGAAAAATGAACAGGTGTTTCCTAAGTAGTGTCATGTTTAACCAGAAAATGTCAAGGATTTTTGTGATGAATGCTTCAATAAGAATGTATAGAATGAAGAAAAGGGGGTTTGGGGTTTTGCTTTTGTTTTGGTTTGGGTTTTTTTTGATATGGAAAAGTGTTTTGGGGAAGTTATTTTTGATTCCCATATTGCTTACAAAAGTAATACTACTTACATTTCATGTCAGTGTGTATGGTGCCTTGTTATTTCTGACTGTGTGAGGAAAACTGGTTGTTTAACGGTCTGAAAGACTTGAGGTTTCTATTAATGGTTCTTTATTAAGGAACTTTCACAAGAAAGTGTTTAAAAATGTGATGTTCTGGAAATCTTTAGTCAGCTACCCAAAATTGTCTGACCATTTAGCAATCCCATCACTTCAAATGTGCCAAACTTGGTGCTTTCAGTCAGTCATAAATTCATTTAGTAGTTGTTACTGCAGCAGTATCAGAGTCCATTTATACTGCCCTTGCAAACGCTTCAGGAAAGAAAAAGTTGATTGCAAAAGGAATGTGCATTAAAACCTGTAACCTGTGCTAACTTCATTTTGTCATGCAGTGCAAAAAATGGGAGAGGAGGGAAGGAGCAGCAGGATGTAGCTCTTTGGATGTACAGAAAGATGGTCAGATGACCTTACTCTTCATTATCTACCTCCAGTTCATTTTCCTGAGTACTTACTTTTATGCTGTCATCATAACAAAAACGAAGATGTGGAAGTTTCCTATATTTCACAACTATTTTTTAACTTGAAATATTAGAAAATATTCTGCTTTCATCTAGTTTCAGCAGCTGAGGATTTTTGAATACTGCAAAAGAGATCTTTTTCTAGCAAGTGTAGTTACTCTATCATTCTGTCTTGAATTTCTGCACTTTTCCGAAAGCAGGATGCCCACACGCAGAACCAGCATTCTTTTTATATAAAGAGGCTTCATTACTTAAGGTGCTTTTTTGTCAAATTTGGATTTGGTAAAATACTTTTGCTATTGCTTTTTTCAAACTTAGAAATATTTTGAATTTTGAAATTCCAGGGTATTTAGGTAGCTTCATAACAGAAGTAGAATGATGTAATAAGAATTGTATGGGTGTAATATATTGAGGAGTATCATTCATATATGGATACTTGATATATGTACAATTTTTATATCTATCTGTGTATATGTATGATGATTTTTCAAGTAAATTGAATCTGGTTTAATCTTTTTAATAGCACAAGTCCTGCCTGAATTAGGTGAAACTTTTAGGGATGTAAATACATTAACTGATGGGCAGACTATACTAGATTTCGTTCTTCTCTGTATCTTTAAACTTTTTCTTTGTTACTAGCCTGTTTTTTTAATGTGCTGGCTTTCCAAGCTGGCGAAATACCTGATTATGGTGCTGGAAAGAGAGTAATGTAAGTAATCCTTCACTGTTGGAAGCCTAGCTCAGCCATCTCTGCATTACCACGCAGTAATGGTAGATAAACTGGCTGAAATAGCTCTCATATTCAGATATATAAATACAAATAGTGGTAAGACTTGTACAGAGGGAAAGCGTTCTAGAAACTTCAGATCTAATTCCTATTGTGAAGGTAATGAGCTGTACTAGCCAGACAGAAAACATGTCAACATAACTTTTGGGTTTGACATGAGAGAGGTATGGAGGACCAGAAGCTCTTTGATCACAAATGTACCTTTGAAGTAAGCTTAGTCAATAAAAACCCTGCAGCAGGATTTAGTAAAAACCCTAGGTATGATTTTAGAAACACTTAGATACAGTTTGCAGTTTAATTTTGATGGGGTTTTTTAGTACTAAATACCTTATTAAGGAATATCTTATTAAGGTTGTGGCAAAGTTATCACTGCATAAAATGCTGTGAGAGATAGGAATTTAAATTTTTCAAAATACAGGAAATAGCCATAATAATTGTTTTGTCCGCATCCTGCTGTAGAAAGAAAATGCAATTATCTATATGAATGATCTATACTCATAACAGAGAGGAAAAGTTGAAAAGATGGTAAGAAAACCGTCCTTTGATTCACTCTAAGTCTGAGCAGTTTCAAAGTAGCCTGTGAAAAATTCACCTCATAAATAGGGCACACTTATCCCCTATAAAAGCTTGGTCTGTACGATCTCCCAACTTTATCCTGCTTGCTCTGAACACAAGTGGCACAAAATGTAAGCTTTGAGGCGTTGTTTGAAATATTGTGTTTGTTCTGTGCACAAAGGTGCTCGACCCAAGTAAACACAACCAAAGCCCAGACAACCACTGGAAAGTGCATAGTAGTAAATTGCGTAGGCTTTTCACCTTTTTTATTTTTTCCTCATCCAGAACAGGAGGAGTTATGTATTAGTCAATACAGGTAGGGTGATATGGAAGTGATGAGGTTACTATTTAAATGAAAAACAAAAATAAAATAGGGCTGTTAAGGAAAATGACATGCGCTACCACAACTGCATACAACCCAAAGAGTAAATAAAGCGATTTTCTTCCTTTGTGTGAAAGTATCAAAGTGTGAGATTACGGCACTGCTGAATGCCTGTCATCCTGCAGAAGCTGCTCGAGCAAAATAAGTGAGCAGAAGCAGAACTCGCTGTTTTTATTACCCTTTCAAAATCCTGGCTTTTTGAGGCAGAACTCTAAATTGAAAAAGACTGAATTATATCCAGAGTAACGTAATACCTAAAAACAAATTTCAGTGTGCACTTTCCTCTTGTGTTTGATCCTGCTCTGATATGTCCACAGCATCCAGAGTTGTCCTGATCTATGGACAAAGTAATCACTAGCGTAGCAAAACACACAGGAAATCTATTTCTGCAATACTATTTATTGTAATTTATTACATTTGTTACTACACTTTTGAGTGATGTGTTAATGATTTTTGACATGATAGCAACTTTGCAGGAAAATCTGCTATACTAATGGTTTTGCTTATGATATCTACGTTTCCTTCCTTGGACTTAGTTAGTGCAGAAAGTCATGTCCTGCAGCTTGTCCTGATGTACGTTTTGAGGGAGTGGGACAGTTGGCCTGGAAAGTGTAACTACAGTTTTTTCTTTCAACTCTAATTCAGTTCAGTGAAAGTAACAGGAACACCTCTGTATTAGGCTGTGCACAGGCTTTAATAAGTTTCATTGCCCCAAGCTGGCAGTTACTGAGTGACAGCAACTGAAAGAAATTCTTAGTAGTGTGTTCAGAGCATAAAAATGTAATAGTGAGGCCAACAGCTTTCATCAGGCTGAAACAGAGATAAAATATGGTGATGGTAACTGGCAGGTGGCTTCCCTGGCAGAGATACAGCATCCCTCTATCTTTTATTCTATCCAAATACTTTTTGTACTTCGAATTTTTGAACATGTGTGCTTTGATAGTTTATGGTTTTGTTTTTGTTTGGCGTTAGCAGTAATTTTAATGGTTCCTGATTTTAATGGGAATTTATTTAGATACTTGATTTTTATTTTTATTTTTTAAACACCTCTGAGATGGTCTTTATAAGAAGATAATTAACAGGATATCTTAAATTAAAACCAATATTTTCTTTTTAATTTTCTGGTCCTTTTCATAATTCATGTTCTTTAAATTTAAAAATTAAATTTAATTAATTTCTTTTTAAATAATTTAAAAAGAAAACTTTAGTGTTAGATTTAATATATGCTGGGTTCTGTGGAGCCATTGTTTTCACTAGTGTTTGTGGTGGTCTTTTGATGATAATTTATTTAAAAGCCCCAAATAAATTAATAGATGTGACTGAAATTATTTTGATTATGAATGCACATCTTTGAATTCAAGGAAGTAAATTAACTCCAGAAAGGTGCTGATACTACCATTTGAATATGATTGTGCTTGAGTACTATTTAGTGTTGAAGTAGTCAGTTTAGTTTAAAGTGGAGGAAGAATTGAATTATTTTCTTTAACCATAAAATGTTAAAAAAAATAAATCAGTTCCAATCCTTAAGAATGTTTTAGGAGAGCATCCTACTTTGATAATAAGGAAATGTTTTGGTATATGTTATGATTACCTGAAGATCAACAGGGTTGTTCAGACATATCTACCTTAAAAGCATGAATGTTTTGTAGGTCAGAGACCATGAGATGGGATGTGAATTTTGTGAGGCTAGCTGAAGACTAGTAGGTTTTTAGTGCAGTTTTACTTGCCCAGGGCAACTGGGAAGTGATAAACCATATCAATATTTTGGATTTCTACCCCTGTGTCACAAAAGTACTCTTCCAAGTAGACTACAGCTTAGTAAACCCTTGCAGTTGTCTTTCAAAACCTTTTTTATTTTTTCTTGATGCCGTTGAATTAAAACGTCTTGCTGTGAAGTTTGTAACTTATTTGTGTTTCGTGCTTCTCAGGCACTCGCTCACATACAGCTGAACAAGTTGATTTTTTGTGTATGATTGTGGGGTTGTGCGTTTGAATCTGTTCCTGTATTGTTTCGTATAATACTTTGAAGTCTCAAAGATTATAAAGTCATTCATTCTAAATCTTAATAGAATCTTTGTTGAGGCCATGATTGCAAAAGCAGAATAATTTAGGGATGAAAGCCCTTTGCTTAGTATTGTTCTTTTTAAGTTAAACTGCTTTTTAAAATGAAAACCCATGTGACGCTTTTTTCAATTGTCTTGGCTCAAATGGGTGGGACAGTCAGTTCTGAAAGTTGGTGGCACAGCCATTAGCAATGCACAAATATTAGTGGTTAACAAAAGTCATTGGTGTGACTCACCCCATCATCGTGAACCTTCTACGGAGTAATGTTTTAGTAGCCAAACTCTTAAGTATGGGATTATCCAAATGAAAACTATTAAAAGGGTGCATTAAAATGGAGGTATAAAGAGGGTGAGTCTGTTCATAAATATACGTGGGACTACTGCAAACAGTTAATAAGTGGGAGTCGGGGGGAGGTAGCATCTGTGTTATAACATGATAGATAATTCAAAGGAGTTTTGCTTACTCATTGATAGGTATGTTTAAAATCAATCTTTGAAAACTAACGAGTTCAGAAACAGCCTCGTAAGCAAAAAATATGTGGAGTAGTTCCTACAGACCTGGTTTGATGCTAAAATGAGTAAGTATCAAAGATCACAATAGCTAAGCTGTCCAAAAATACCTTTTTTTTTTTCCTCACTGCTTTGATGAGTAAAACTTAGTGGAAGGAGGACACAAAGCAGAATACCTTTCCAGAAGCATGAGAAAATGTCCTGTGATTTCCAGACATCTAGTATGTGGACACAGAACAAATAATCATCTACTGCTTCTGTGAAAAACTTACTGTGAGCAACAGGAATGTTGTATTTTTTTGATCTGGTGGCATCTCATCAAGACATAGATTGGTACAATTTCCATGTTGTTTGCATTTTTATCTTCAAAATAGAAACCCAAATAAGTTCTAAAGTCTGAGTTTCCCCTCTTGATGATGCAAACATTTTCAGTGTATGTTGAAAAGCAGTATGTGACTGCAGTGTTTGTTCAAATGGAACAATGATCTTAAAAAAAAAAAAATAAAATACGTAGCAGTCCTGCAGAAAAGATGTGAAGATGATGCATGGCTCATAACCTTAACCTGAATCAATAGCCTTACATAGTGAGGCAAAACAAGGTACCATACTGGGATTGTATAAAGTGGAAGATGCTGTGCAAGGCATGTAGAACAATCCCTCCACTGTATTTAGCATTAGTGAAGTCTCGGCAGGAGCAGTGTGTAATTTGGAGAACTTGGGTTGAAGCAAATAGGTGACCCAAGGCAGAACAGCTAGAGGAAAGCAAGGAGAATGATCATACATCCAGAAAAAAATCACCTACTAGGAAACACAGACCAGAAGAGAGTTGTTTAATCTAGCTGATAGGGCTTAAAAGAGATGTGTATCTTCAGAAGTGCAAGAAGTCCTGGCAGTTCAAGACTGGTTGTCTAATCTTTCTACTGATGTGTAAGAGAAGAGGCAATGGGAGTAACCTCATTCGTTGTGCTAAAAGCAAAGGAAAAAACCCTGCGATAGGAAAAAAAAGTGAAAGACGATAGATTGCCTGGGAATTGTGCAGCCTTCATCGTCGGAGACTTTAGGATCAGAGAGCGGTATCGTGCATCAGCTCAGGCAGATGGAAGAAGGTGACTGCCTGAAGTTCTTTGTAGATCTATGATCCTGTTGGTATAGCCTCTTGGTTTTTTAGCTCCTTTATTTGAAATTAGCCTGCTGCTTAGGATGCCCGCTTGCACTTTACAAGTAATGATTAAATTAGAAGTACCTAAAAATATTTCAGTGAGGATCTGTGTTCTCTTTTCAGTAGTAACAGTGATTAAATGCACAGGATTAGGGTGGTGAGGCACTGAAACAGGTTGCCCAGAGAAGCTGTGGATGCCCCATCCCTGGAAGTGTTCAAGATCAGACTAGAAGGAGTGTAGTGGAAGGTGTCCCTGCCCATGGCAGGGGTGTTGGAACTAGATGATCTTTAAGGTCCCTTCCAACCCAAACCAGTCTGTGATTCTATTTGTCTAGAAATCACACAAGGAGTCCTACAAAGCCAGATGTAGAGCAAGGTAAGACTTACTGCTGTGCCATGGTCACAAGGCCATTCATTCATGAGAATGAATTATTCCCCTGGTGCTGAGGTGGGCTGTTGCAGGGAAATGGTGACTTTTCTTAAATTTCGTTCCATGGGGATGTCAGAAAGTTGTTTTGTTCATCTCTAAAGTACTCAGCTGCACGTTGCTACATGGCTCTTCACATGGATCATAACAGCTTTGTAATTTGCCTTTGTCTGACATGAGCAAACTGGCTTACTTGAAAGCAAAAGTAAATAGACCTCTATTAGAACAAAAATGAGTGACTTTAAAACAGCTGTCATTTTTTTAATAACTATAAATGATCAACTTCCTAAAGTAATGTGTGTTCAGAACACAGTATAAAAATTGATGAAAGATTTTTCTTCATTTGCTCAGCCCAAGTGATTTGAATAAATACTTTAAACTTGCTTTTTCTCTGGATATTTAAAATTAAACTGAAAATTAACAAATTGGTTAATTAGTGAAGTTTGTCCAGATTTATTCCTTCTATTTCTAACGACTGCTTATTTTTCTTTGCAAGTAAGTTTCTAATATGTAATGAGTTGTCCAAAGAGACAAATCTGGGGAGTTGTTTTCTTTCTCCAGATGGTGGACTTGAGTCAGAGATGTCTAACGAGAATCTCTGACCCACATTGTAACTTTTGTTAGTGGACTGGAATGTTTTTCAGGGAGTCCTCAAAAAGCTTATGTTTTAGGAATGCCAGTGCTGTCCCTATACTGCTTTCTGATAATATTCCCTATTGAATTTAAATACTGATTAATGGTCTTATTTGGAAAACTCTTTCAAGTAATGATGTTGTTCTAGGCTATTAATGCAATGGTTTTAGGAATGGGAACCTTCAGAATAAGACTTCCGATTTTAAATTTAATTGTTTTAATCTTTAACTGTGATGTTGTATCTCTTTACGGTGATGTGACTCTATCAATATTTTTGTCTCTATTAAGAATCTTCTGTTTCAAACAGAGCTGTTTCAGTGAAGGGCCTTTGCCTCTAGAAAGAAGTGAACTGCTGTGAATGGTTATTCCAGACCAGCTGAGGGTTTTGGTTTTTTATTTTGCGGCTTTAGAAGACTCCTACACGGGTTTCTAAATTGTCTGTATTTTTCAGTGTTCTCTGTAAATCCTGAGATTTTTCTAACCAGTACTGTCTCATCTCTTTGTGCTTTCTCTTCTCATCTGTGCCTACTTTGAACTTAGGGTAGAAGATCTTTGGGGCAGGAATTGTTGCTCAGTGCTGTCACGATTAATCATCTGGCATAATGGAGTCTTTGTGTGAATATGGCTCCTTGTCCCTATCAAAATCCAAATAGTAAAATGTTTTAAGGTAAAAGCATCAGGAGGATGTTACAAGCATTTTTGTAGATTACTATCAAAAATGCAGAGGGGCAAATTATACTTTAGGTCGATGTGTTAGTTATCTGGAAAGTTTTAGTGCCTGTGTAATGTATTGTTTATTCAAGAAACATTAACTAGGTATGTAGCTTATTAACACCCCAAATATATTGAAGCAGCTTTTGTAAAAGATAGGCATATTTTCTCCTTGAGCCACGGTGTAGCAATAGAATGATTTATGTGGTAAAATGATGTGTTTTCTTACCTAGTAGTTTGAATTGCTTTCAACATCAACATTAACTCTGAATTTAAAGATTTATGCTGCTTGTTTATTTATAGGACTTTTCTAGAAGCAATCAGAATCGGATGCTTTGTGAGCGTTGTGCCCACGTGCTGCATTTTTTTAATGTTGAAGCAGTGTTTACCTGGAGTGTATGCTTTGATTAAAACAAACAAACAAAAAAAACCCAAAAAGGGAGGGTGGTGGTGGTGTGGGACACGAGTTCTTCTGCATGTCACTGAGCTGATGCAGCACATGTTGAATCTGTTGTTATCGCTGTTGGAAAGATAATGGGATATATCTTACCTTTTTGACCATGGTCAAGCTATAACATTTTCTTCTATCTTTAACCTGCTCTCAAAGAAGAGATGCAACACCTCCAATTCCTTTTTCATATTTTGGGTGTGGATTGTACAGTTTCAGAAATCCATGTTGGAGCCTTTCACAAGCGGTAGTAATTAAGTTTCTCAAAGAAATTTTTTACTGGATTCTTAATTTTCTGCACCTTGTTTTACACGATATGAATTACTTCTAGATTGATATCACATCGTGGTCTTTCGTCTCTCTGAATATGTTTACACCAGAGCCTGATAGATTCAGGAAAACTTTAGAATTTCCTAGAATACATGTTTGATAAATCACACTAAGATATTGGGATTTATTATATTAACTTTTAGGTAGCTTAAACTGTCTTGCTGAGGTACTTTTTTCTTCAGATCGTTTTAAACCCGTAAAGCAAAGCAAGAGCTGTAACTCAGCCTTATTGTAATTCTTACAGTTCACAACTGAACAGGAGCTTCCTGTTCAGGTGTTACAATATGAATGGGTGTCTGAATCCCTCCATTTCAAAACAAGTCTAGCATATGTTTTCAGCTTTAGTTGTGACTTTCCTGACTTTTTTCCCTGAAAATAAGCACTGCAGGTTTGTTTTATATAAACAGTGTTAGTGTTTCAGGAATCTTCTGACTGAGCAACAGGATGGCAGAAAATACAGGATTAAGAAGCGAGCGGTTATGTTTCTAACCAGCTGAACTCTAGCTCAGTTCTTTAACTCACCTCCCTAGTGAAAGAAAGAAAGAGAAGATGGAGAGAAAAATGATGTAAAGGCAATCCTTTCCAGTTTTGCAGCTGTCTGAATTGGTATATGCTTGTAAATAGGAATAATTTAGATTATTTTTCTCTCCAGTATATGTGATACGGTAACATTTAATCTGTATCTCAGGTATATTTTTTAAAAACAATGTAAAATGTGTCTGCAAATGTGCCTAATGACCCTGGGCAAAACATGTTGTAGAGCTGGTTTCCTGTCCCTGTGCTGGGGGTGCAGGGTGGTGGGCAGCAATGGGACTGCCTCCTGCCAAAAGGATCTAGAGTGAATTTTGGTAGAAGTCTCAGTGGCTTGGCGACTGCCAGCTCTTGCGGGTCGAGGACAGACACCAGGGTGTCAGTTAGGGAATATGGTGCTGGAGCACAGAAATGCCAAAAAGAAACGTGAGGAAGATGCAGTCAGGGAGAGCCTGTGTCTGAGTCCTTGCACAGTTTTATGGTGACAAAGAAACTTGTCATTTTTATCAAAACAAAGTTGGTCTAAAACTGGCAAAACAAAGCTTAACTAACTTTTCAGAGACTAATGTTTAGGTTTATCGTGGTATATGTATTGTATATTTATTTTTTTTTCCACAGAAACCTGCTAATATTTTAGTTATGGGTGAAGGTCCTGAGCGAGGAAGAGTAAAAATTGGTATGTTTATATCTTTGATAAGTCCCAGTGTAGCATTTAAGTTAGAATGTTATGAAGGTGCAGTTGTACCACCTAAAGTAGTCACTGTAATGTTAGTATGTGCCTGGGCACATTGCCTAAATGCTGTTTTCTGAGTGACTGGCTTCTTGGTATTAGCTCCATGCACCAGCTCTGATGATGAAATGCTGTAGCCTCATCAATGAAAAGTGGAAAATGTCATTATATTTTGTTTAAGTGGGTGTTTGTGTGGGGTGGGGGATTTTCATATGGGGATAAAGATGAGAGCTAGCTAGGGGAAAGGAGGATAAAGAAATGAGATTTTAAAATTTCCTCCATTTACCCCTGTAATGCCATAACATTACCTTGCTGCTGCTTATAAAATCTAAATAGGGAACTAGTCATTACTACAAACATTAAATTTTATAATGGAATCCAAGGTGGCATTTAGCCTACAAAATGTTCTTGAAAGGTTAGACAGGTCCCTTGGAGATAAACGCACGGGATCCTAAAGTCCAGAAAACACAGTAATCCAGCCAAAATGCTTAGTGAGAACTACTGCTAAATGCTCAAACTGGGGTGTACCAGGGTAGGAAGGACCCAACACTTTCCCCGCTATGGTAACGTTTTCTGGTGGGAGTTGCTGTTCACAGTGAGAGGATAATTTGTAGAACTTCAATTGTTTTAAATTAAAGAAAATAAAGAAATAAATAAAAATTAACTGTAGTCTAATAAGCTATGCCACGCTGTGCATTAGCGTGGCAGTGCTTCGACAGCAGACTGCTAATGCACAGCCTGCTTACATTTATTATGGTAGTGCAGCCCCATTTGGAAGGATTTTTTTTTTAAGCTAGTTCATCTTTTTCACTTCCCTCTGGCTTTCTTTATGAGATTATTCTTCTGCATTGTTGCTCTCTACTCCGTTTTGTTTATCTGAATTCTGTTGTTAGTCACTAGTGTAATGATTCGGGGTAGGATTTTCTTGGAGCGTTCGGTGCCGCTCTATTCCTTCCCTCGCCCTTTGAAATCCAAGGAGCAGGCAGGCCAGGGCCGAACACTTCTGCAGATCCTACCCTGAAAATTTTTAATGCCCTTGCGAGGTTTAAGGTTGACAATAGAGATTGAGGTCTTCTTGGTACAGAACAGGTACAGCACGGGCAGCGGAAGGGAGAATTTCTTCCTATTACCTTATTCTTCACGGAGTCGTTACTTCCAACATTGAGAACATAAGTCATCCTCCTGCACGTTCACGTTCAACTGTGGTGGTGATATTTGCTGTACACAACTACTTGCTAGTAATTACACATAGACCACCCATTTATTTCTTAATTGATAGTTATGAATTAATTTGGGAATAAATTAGAGCACAACTAAATTTAGTCACACTCTGTTAATGGACAGGTGAAAGATTCTGTATCGGACCACCAGTCCTCTGAGCCATCCGTTCCCAGTGGGGGAAGAGGGAGGGGGACCCTGGCTTTCTAAGTGTGTAATCAAAATGTAGATATTTTTTTTTTTCTTATTAAGATATTACCACAGCAGGAAAAGAATACAGAAGTTATACCCATACCAAGGGCTTCCACTTTTCCACCGTAACTAATATTTCTAAAAAATACATAACTGGTATTTAACTTAAAATAATTTTTATAGGCTTTTTTGTGTAATTTTGAGTCATAAATTCACTTTCTGACAACAATTTTCCTTACTTTTCATAGTTGCTAGTGACTTGATCATATCTTGAGTAATCGATATTTTAATGTAGAAAACTGTAAAATGTTTCTCTTTTTAAATGCATTAAACCAATCATAAATAGGAATGCATATGAAAAAAAATAATTAAGGGTGGCGTGGTCAAGTTAGAGTCCCTCAACCAGTGAGTTAAGCACGTAGGTCCTTTTCCCTCACAATGGCTACTCGTCTCATTTCATGTGAGTCTTTTTCAGCATGTGTTTATCCCTGCACCAGAGAGTCCCTCCTTCTTGGGACTTGGGGAGTGGTGGGTTGGGAAAGCGATAAGGTGTATAAGGATATTTTAGTCTCTGCCCATTTTTTTCTGTATCACTTTTATTTGGCAGTTTAGGCAGCTTTCCAGACAGTTATATACCACCAATTCTAAAAAGCAGTTTTTAATGATATAATGCCCCCAAACAGAATTTTAAAATCGAAGCCTAAATGGTATTTAGTACTGGTATCTCGATACTGGAAATATGTCTTGACAGAAAATTAGCAGGCAGGCAGATGCTTTAGGGTCAGTTGCTTTTTTTTTTTTGAGTGAAGGAAATCTTGCTACAGCTAACTTCATGAGGAGGGAGCTTTTGTGATGTGCATGTATGTATTATAAATCATTCTAACCTTTGCAGAACTTGCATTTTGCTCACATTTAAAATGCTGCTTCTTGAAAGACCATCCTGTAATAACGGAATATTTTACTGGAGAATATCAGGTAAATTGAGTCAGGATTTACCAGTGTCCTGAGAGAAGTGAGTTGATGCGCTTTTTCAGAACAATGGTTAATTCTTTTTTCTAAATGGCTCATGTTAGCAATGATTTATAATGATATACTTATATAGATGATATATATACTTATAATGATATACTATAGGTGATGATATCCAGTAACTTCTACAAAAGCCTTAAGAAAATCTACTCACAGAATTCATATCTGCTACAGTCTGCGTTTGTGTTTTATTTAGCACAGTGATGGTAGCTCTAACAAGTAAACTCAATCAGTTCGTTTAAAAAATATAGAATTGTTAGTTTTCCTAAAAATTTTAAAACATCTCTCTTTGAATTTTGCAGCTGACATGGGCTTTGCCCGATTATTTAATTCACCTCTGAAGCCTTTAGCAGACTTGGATCCAGTAGTTGTAACGTTCTGGTATCGAGCTCCAGAGTTGCTTCTTGGAGCAAGGCATTATACCAAAGCTATTGGTAAGTAAATTGGGAAAAAAAAATTCTTTTGTTCTTTATGCAAAGTGTACCCAAATATTGAAGCATTGATAAATAGTACAAAGGAAGTAGCAGAGTTAAAGGTACATTACTGATTCTTGAGGAAATACTAAACTTTGACAAATTGTTTAGTTTACTGTAGTCTGTGGCTAGATAGAGGGATTAAATATATCTGGGTTTTGGCTCCAAATGCCCTGTGATGCAATATAATTTTATATGGCTTTCACACAAGATTTTCATAAATGCTGTTAGGGGTTATACAAAATATGGATACATCTGCGAACTATTAGTAGAATCTCTATGATCGTGATGAAGCACAGTGCACTCATTTTATTGCAGAGATTTTTGCCTAGTGTAATAAATAGATGAAATAGAATATATTGGCTGCACTGAAACTAAACTGTAAAAATAAGCTGCGTTTTAGCCTCTCTCTATCTTTTTCAAAGCACAAGTGTGAATAGGAGTTGCTTGAGGTAGTAAGACATGAGGAGGGTCACACAACAGGATAAGCTGTGATACTGCATCAGGCATATCCAGGAAACCCGAAGCCTCACAGAACGCAGACACTGTGAGGATGGCGTTAGTTACATCAGCTTAATCCTGCATCCTCCTCACCACTGAGTTCATACGTATTGGTCTGAATTTTAACAGTTTTGACTTTGCTTTGCCAGTCTCTGCTCTTACCAGTTGGGGAGTAAGGGATTGCTGACGGTAGGAGCGGCTGTGGCTGTAGGACCCGGGGAATAGCCCAGTGGCAGCCTGGAGGGGTGTTTGCCTTTAGTGAATGTGAACAGCTTTGCCATGGAAGGAAGAGAGAGAGACTGTAGGAAGGAGGACTGGGAAGTTTTTCTCTGATTTAAAAGATATGTTAAAGCCTGGCAACCATTCCTGGGGAAGTAACTTCCCCTGTAATGCTCCACTTACTTGGCACAAACATAGAGGCTCCCTGTCGGAATACGTGTTGTTTCTGTAACTTGAAATTATTTCCTCAGACCTTCATCATTATTTTTTTAGATCATGTCAGTGTTTTTGTCAGAAATTCTAACGTTTGACTTAAATGTATTTTCATTTACTTTGCCGTTAATACTGTGTTTTTATAGATTAATTTCTAGATTAAATACATTTCTTTATATGTTCCTTTAAGCTGCTTTTTTTGTTCTATTTGAGTGTTCCTTCACTTTACTGGCACTTTCTCCTGCTTGCAGCATGTGAAACTGCATGGATGGTCATAGCCTTTAGTACGTGGGTTTTATTCCAGCACACATAAAAACTGACTGTACACAAACACTGAGTAATGGGGTTATGCTCTCTGCATCATTTGCTTTTGTCCTTGTTCATGACCTTTTCCTGTTCATTCAAGGTTCAGTGTAACATTACGTCATGTAAGTTAAAAATTGCGGGTTTATATACCAGAAAATAATTGGGAAAACAACTGGAAAAATGCAGGCTGTCTGATTTTGTAGATTGGGACACAATAGTTAAAACAAAGGGTTTTGATTTTTTGGGTTTTTTTTAAATGAATGTTATCAAAAAAAGCTGTGAGGTACATGGGCATGGAGTAATTTTTTTCTTGTTATTCTCCACAAGGTTTTATAGATAGCATTTGACTTACTCCAGTATCACTACTTTTCAACTTGTATTTTTGGGGTCATTTAATACTTATTAAACCCAGTGGCTGATCAGAGAGGGGACATTTCTTGGCTGGAACAGTATGGCAGTGAACGGGCAAGATGTTGGTTGGCTTTTCTTTATTTGTATTTTATGAATGGACAGTTATCCAAACAGTTTCCTTTGGGTTTTGTCTTAATTGAACTAATTTTTACAGCAACAAATGATAACTACACTTTAGAAACCCCACAAAAACTTGTATGATACTCACTCAGCTCCTGTGTAGTTACCGAATTGTGTACCTCTATCCATAGCTAAAAGGAAAAGTCGAGAAAGTGTTGCACTTCTACAATAGAAACTCGAAATTTTCAATGCGGGGATCTTATCTCTGATAAGCTAAAAACTAACATTCTACCTCACCAAGATGCTTTTGGAAAGATTCATTTGATTTTTTTATTTCTGTTCTCCTTTTTCAAAGATATTTGGGCCATAGGGTGTATATTTGCAGAGCTGCTAACATCAGAGCCAATATTCCATTGTCGACAAGAAGATATCAAAACTAGTAATCCTTATCACCATGACCAGCTGGACAGAATATTCAATGTAATGGGATTTCCTGCAGGTACATACTGTATTTTTTTATCACTGCTGTTCAAAGAAAGATATCTGTATTGCTTTCTTTGCATATGAAGGTGGCAGCTGATCAAAGCAACAAAGCTGTTCAAACACAATCATTATTTCATGAGTTATAAATCTAGAATCTAATGCTCATATTAGATATTTTTCCTATTATTAATGATAGGATTATCTTTGCATATACATGTACCAGTGTTTTATAATTTTAAAAGATCATATTTAATGGTGGATGATTAAAAATCAGAAGGAATATTTCTGCATTTCTGCAGTAGTGATTATGGATTTGGAAAGCAATTGATTATTGTATGAAACCAAGCAAAAATCTATACATTTAGTCACTATTATGCAGATGTTTAACTCATGCTAAATTAAACATAACATTTGGAAGTAAGGGAGGGTATTTAATTTTTATTTTCCATGCTAGAAAGCTTTTGATATGGAGAAAATGTCTTTATTCCAAACTGGAACAAAGAACTGGTTGCATGAACCAAAATAAATTACAATGTGGATATCACATTTCATTTTCCCCTCAGTGTTGGTCATATCTTGTTTTTCTACAGGCCGTCTTGCATCTTTTCAGTTAATGCTTTGTCTTCTAGTGTCCACGTGACTGCAGATGTCAGAATAACAGGGGTTTTACTTTTTGGTCATCTATCTCCTCACTGCTTGTGTTCCCTGCTGTTGTCCGTTCAGTAGTAGTAATCCTTTTCTTTACTGTTCTAGTGGACTTTCTTCTTCCTTTCACATGTAGTGTGTGGTCTTTGTTTGTGCTAGAATTTGGTATGACATTCGCTCTTATTTTTCCCCCTCTACTTTTTTTTATCCCATGTGTACTTCATTGCTTCTATACAGCTGTATGAGATTCCCCGAACTGTTGCCTTTGCATATTAAGTACTTTTATTTTCTTGAAAATCCCCCTTAATTTTGCTTCTTTAAGCAATACTGTCCTTTTCTGCTTTTAGCCTAGAATTTTACTCTTTTCTTATGCTTTTCTTACTTCCTTTGGGTTTTACATTGCCTTTGTGTAGCTTACATAGATAGATGATACTATCATTGTTTTCTGATTGGTTGAAATAATCCTTTCTAATTGTCTGCATTTGATTTTTAAAGGTCTTTGGTTCTTAGCAAGAAATATTATTTTTCATTCAATTGCATCAAATTTTTTGCTTCATTGGCACTTGCTGTATTTGAAACAGTTTCACATGTCTTTAGGTTAAGGGATAGGAAAAGAGGAGAATTTTTTATTTGAATAACTGATAATTAAATAATCTCTGATTTATTTATTCACTTCATATTTTTAAGCTCCCAGTGTTCAGTAGTGGTGATAAGACTTAGTAAAGATTTGACTTGAATCAAAGTACTTGCCGACAGAGCCTTTTTGGGAGTTACGAAGTGTAATACGTTTGAGGCTGGGGTGCTAGTAGTGATTTTTTTTGTTTTATTTTTAAATCCTTTTCAGGCTTTGTCTACCCAGAGAAGTGGAAATTAAATATTCTTTAATTTGAGCATACGAATGTTACTTTTTCTTAACTTTTTTTTGGCTAACAGTATTTCCTTTGTGTTGAGAGAGCAGAAATTTGCACAGTACCCCTGAGCCTTTTCCTGTAATTAAAGACAGTGCTGTCAGAATGGAAGATCCCTTAGAAGGAGACAGCATTTGCAGGAGTCTTGTGTACTTCTGTCCTGAGATCACGACTGTGCCTGAATAAATTAAGTAACAGTCCTGAAGGGTGCGAGCAGAATAGCTGACACGTTTTTCTTCTGTGTTGTCTTTTGGGCATATGGTGATCTTCGCTGTAGCCAGCAGCTGTTTTTTTTTAAGTTCTTGAGTTATTCAGCACACAACTGGAACCTCTTAGATGTTGATATTGTGAAGATGTGTTGTCAAGAGGTGATGAAGGAATATGAGCCAAGGAGGACAAAAATAAGTAACTGTAAGATTAAAGAAGCAGACTTAAAAAAAAAACAAAACAGGGCTACAGAGATATTTGGAAAGCCTTTGTTTTCCTTGGAGGGAGAAAAAAAAAATATTATTAATAAATATTGGTTTTGCAGATAAAGATTGGGAAGACATAAAAAAGATGCCCGAACATTCAACTTTAATGAAAGATTTCCGGAGAAACACGTAAGTCTGCTTTTGAGTTGAGCTTTCTCAAGAAAGCATATTTTACTTCTCCCTCCTACCCTAAATTTCTTACAGCTCACGTTGTTTTCTATGTAGATGCCAAACAAGGACTATGAAATGGTTATAACTTATATTATGAAAAAAAGAAAAATAAAAGTTGTTTCGTAATAGTGAACTTGGCCTGTTGAGGTGGTGTGAATCAGAACAGTAGCCAGAGACAGACTGTAAATGGTAAGGTGGCAGGTGTGAAATGGGTGATGCCAGTAAGACCCCACACAGCTCTGAAGATTGCTAAGCACACTTTGTCACAGCTGTTTCCAAATCTGTGGTACTGGGAATGATTTTTTTTGTGATAGCTGTATAAAAAGGATCCGGTAACCTTATACAGTTTCCAGCAAACAGTGGGTATAATTGTCAGGTTTAATGTCTACTGTAGCTTATGAAGGCCAAAGGAAAAAAATGCCTTTCAGTTTTGCTGTCACAGTGCCAGAGTCTAATACCTGCACTTAAGACCCTACCCTGTTGCCTTGTTTCCATGCTGAGGGATTTGGGGCTGTACTGTTACATGCATTTCTTGCATCTGCCATGCTATTGTAACCATTTAGAAACCTTATTTGTGAGCTCCGCATCAAAAAAGTGACTTCATGGATGTTATTGTAGCAACCTGTAAATTGCAGAAGAGTGTTAAGATGAGCTTAGTGTTTATCTCCATGTTTTCTGGCACTAGAATACATGGAATGAAACTATAGAAGTAAAATTGCTAGAAGGCAGTTTAGACTGGATATTGGGAAAAATTTCTTCACCAAAAGGGTTATTAAGCATTGGAACAGGCTGCCCAGGGAAGTGGTGAAGTCACCATCCCTGGAGGTGTTTGAAAGATGAGTAGATGTGGTGCTTAGGGACATGGTTTAGTGATGGACTTAGAATCATAGAATGGTTAGGGCTGGAAGGGACCTTCAAAGGTCATCTAGTCCAACCCCCCTGCAAGGAACAGGGATATCTCCAACTAGATCAGGTTGCTCAGGGCCTTGTCCAACCTGGCCTTGAACGTCTCCAGGGATGGAGCATCCACCACCTCTCTGGGCAACCTGTTCCAGTGTTCTACCACTCTCATGGTAAAAAATTTTTTCCTAATATCCAACCTGAACCTACCTCCCTCTATTTTAAAACCGTTACCCCTTGTCCTATCATAACTGGCCCTCCTGAACAGCCTCTCCCCATCTTTCCTGTAGGCCCCCTTGAGGTACTGGAAGACCGCTATAAGGTCACCCCGGAGCCTCCTCTTCTCCAGGCTGAACAGCCCCAACTCTTTCAGCCTGTCCTCATAGGAAAGGTGCTCCAGCCCTCTTATCATCTTCGTGGCCCTCCTCTGGACCCTCTCCAACTGGTCCATGTCCTTCTTATGTTGGGGACTCCAGAACTGGACGCAGTACTCCAAGTGAGGTCTCACGAGGGCAGAGTAGAGGGGGAGAATCACCTCCCTCGACCTGCTGGCCACGCTCCTCTTGATGCAGCCCAGGACGCGGTTGGCCTTCTGGGCCGCAAGAGCACATTGCCGGCTCATATTGAGCTTCTCGTCCACCAGTACTCCCAAGTCCTTCTCCTCAGGGCTGCTGTCGATCCATTCACCACCCAGTCTGTATTTATGCCTGGGATTGCCACGACCCAGATGTAGGACCTTGCATTTGGCCTGGTTGGCAGTGTTAGGTTAATGGTTGGACTGGATGTTCTTAAAGGTCTTTTCCGACCTGAAAGATTCTATGATTTTATAAATCCAAGTGATAGTTTGGTGTCTGCATGTGGGTTAAAAGTGGTTTTTATGTGGATGTGATGTGTTTTTACAAGCATGTGAGGGAAACATGCATTTCTGTAGTATCTGGCTGATTTTTAAGCCATCTCTGGTGTTGGTAGTTGTAGTTTTTCTCTGCTTAGTGGATTAGCAATGGAGACTAAAATATTCTTACAAAGGTTTCGTGGCTACTAAGAGAACTTTGCTGTATCAGATTTGCGTATTAGAAGTGTCATGGGGTTTTTTTTCTTTCTCTAGGTATACCAACTGCAGCCTTATCAAATATATGGAAAAACATAAAGTTAAACCAGATAGCAAGGCATTCCACTTGGTAAGTTCTTGCATGCATAAAAAAATCAAACCCCTCATATAAGTTACAGGTGTTCAAGTTGAGAGTTGAGCTGGTGTCAAGTATTCATTGACTAACTTTATTTTATGACTATTATGCCTTATTTTATAAATAAAGTTAGGAGTAACTGATACTCTGCAATCTGAGAATTGCAAAACCACTTTATCTTCTCACATGGATGAAATGATTCTGGAAGTCATTCACTGGATTAGTTTCTGTATTGAGTATATCAGAACTTTTCAGTCTGAAATGACATGTTAAGCGTGTTATTTGCAATGTTGTTGCAACTCTTACCCATTTTTACTGCTTTGCATACTTTTAACAGCCTATTTTTGATTTTAAAAATAATCAGTGCATATTTTTTTACGTATTCATTATTGAGTTTACATCTTTTTGTTTTGTTTTAAACAAAAGCACATAACTTGAGACTTGAACATTTAGTTTGGAAAATTTCAGTATACCTTCCTGGTGCATAGTCCTTTGTAGCTTTCCTAGGAAAACTTCTTAGTACTCTTACAACAATTGGCTTATCTCTAGAACATCTAACTTTTCTTTAAGACTCCACTTAAAATTATACACTGGCTCAGCCTTAGAAGCACCTGTGTTACATAGTTTCAGATGTTACTGTATTGGGCCTTTTTTTCTGCATTTTAAAGAACATTCAAGTTTCTAAAATAAACTTTATGAATAGCGAAGAAAGAATTTGAGTATGTCTGGTCTCTCTGAATGGACATTCTCCTTACCTTGATGTTTCCAATTCAAATTAAATGTTTTCAGGGTGGAATTATAAGGTAAATATATTATTTGGAGGGGGCAGGAGTGAGGGAGGGAAATAAGATGTTTTTCGATCTTGGAGATGAGAGGAATAAATTGGAGAAGAGGGAAGATGGTTTAAAGGCCTGGATGTCTGAGGACCATGCAGCTTTTGTTCAAGTCATTGAAAGCTGTACCATCTCTGATGATCAGATCCAAGGATTTTTAAGCAGCCATCTTTTTTCTGTTCAGTACTTTTTCTTCCATATAAATTTTGGAATTTATCCTTCAGTCAGAATAGCTCTGAGGCAATGTTCTTGTGGTATACTGCATGAGCACTTTTGAATGGAGATTTCCAAGCAGATGAGCTGTACTGCAAACAGTCTAAAATAGAATGTATATTCAAGGTTCAGATTAAAACCAGAAGTATAACTGACTGAATCAAGTACTCATTGCAAGAAGTCACTTGGTGGTCATACCATGATGCGTTGTGTACTGTGAAGTGTCTCTGCTCTCTGAAGTTAAAAGTCGGTGAAATTACTACGGATGTTTACATAAGCAAGGAAACTAGCCGTCTCTGGTAAAGATTTGGGATTTTTGGTGGACTTTTGTATCCAAGCAGAATTGGAAGCTGATGAGCAGTCTGTATATTTGTATATAATGCATAAAAAGTTTATTTCGATATGTGAAGAACTGAAGTGCCTGTTATGCACAGGCAAAACAGTCCATCCCATTTTGCCCATAATTAATCCATGTAGCTATGTATGACAGAACTTCATAAATGCATTTTTAGTATTTACCAAGACGTTCTTACGTTTTAGTATAAGAATACACACTCTAAAAAAGATATATTTGACATAGGAAGTAGATAATATCTGATATTCCTATTGAACCTGAAATAGTATTTCAGAAAATTATGTTAAATAATTTGACAACAAGCAAAACAACAATGAACACGAAATATCTGTTGAATATGATGTTTTGCATAGAATGGGGTTTGGATATAAAAACTAATCCTTGGACTCCTAAGTAATGCAAATTGAGTGAATTTGCAGATCTTTCTCGTCAGCCACTCTAGGCTGGTGTTGCATAAAATCATGCAACTGCATGCATCAGTACTTACCTTTCTTATTCCACCTTCTTTGAGAACAAACATGCTGCTTGTCACCCACAAATTTGACTTGTGACATATTTGGAGTCTAAAACTCTCAAAATTAAACTTCTTTTGCTGTATCAAAATCTGAAAGTGGCTAATTATCACTAGTGGTGAATAGGTGAGAAAACTCAGTCAGTTCTGCCTGTTAAAATCAGCTGCATTGGATTTTTTGTATCATACCTATGCAATCTGAGGTAAACACCTTTTCCATGCAACAACCTGCATTACATGGCCAGTGACTTCATCTTCAAGTAATGTAAGTGCTTTTCCCCCTCCCTTGATTCCTCAACTATTTCTTTCTCGCCACTCTCCAGTCTGCTGGTTTTACTCCAAGCTCAGGGAAAAGTGAGTAGTTCAGGCTTTGCTGTACATCTTGGCCGTCCATAAAAAGACTTTCTCTGAACGAACTAGAGTCTCTTATGAGCTGTGAGTGCTCTGGCCAAACTGACTTGAAATTTCTCATCTGCTCTCCCAGTCTTGCAAGTTTAGAAGTTGTTTCCGATAGGACAATACAACTAGACACAAAATAATCATATGAGAATAGCTTGAAACAGTTACTACAGTGTTTTCTCTTTTCCTTGCAGTATCACAACAGGGTGATAACTGTTTGAACATACTCAGCATTTTTGTTCAGCATGTTTGTATTTATACCTAAAAGCAGTGGTTACATTAAAATGCAAAATCAAGGAATGGTGTCCTTTACCAGGCTACTACCACCCCTCCATCTGTGGTCATATCTATTAGTACTGAACAAGAGGACCAGAAGGGGAGTTGAAGTGTGGACCCCTGACTGAACACACTGCTCAATTGCCACCTCACCCACTCACTCCACCTTGGACCTCTACCCACCTTCCCTCTAGAAAACTGATAGCAAGAGAGTGAGCTTTATGCAGTTTGGATGGTGTCAGTCAGTGTCACGCAAGCTAAAAAGCAGGATATTTAGTAGTGCAGTCATAGCCCTGTTCTTTTATACTTCCCATAGGTATGGATTCCGAGGGAAGTACTGTGAAGTTCAGAGTTAATTAGCTCTAATAGAATCTTCTCAGATTTTCTGCTTTCAGTACCTGAAGGGGGCCTACAGGAAAGCTGGAGAGGGACTTTTTACAAGAGTATATAGTGGTAAGACAAGGGGTAATGGCTTTAAACTGAAAGAGGGGAGATTTGGATTAGATCTAAGGAAGAAATTTTTCACTCTGAGGGTGGTGAGGCAGTGGAACAGGTTGTCCAGAGAAGTCGTGGGTGCCCCATCCCTGGAAGTGTTCAAGGCCAGGTTGGATGAGGCTTTGGGCAACCTGCTGTAGTGGAGGGTGTCCCTGCCCATGGCAGGGGGGTTGGAACTAGATGATCTTTGAGGTCCCTTTCAACTCTAACCATTCTATGATTCTGCTAACTGCTGTCTGTCAGAGCAATTCACTGCAAATCAGATCCCCTTTAAAAACCCTGGTATTTCCGAAGTAGCATCTTAAAGCACTGTTCTGGCACTGTCAGAATTGGAAGATGCCTTAGGTTTCCACTCTTGCTGTTTGAGGCTAGACTGACCTGCAGATGAATGCCTTTGGCCCCTCCATCAGAGCCTGAACAAGTTTAGCAAATCTCTTGGTACTGGTTCTTCCAAGATACTCCAAGATCTTACGCTCCACAAGCTGTCTCACAGCCCTTCTACTCTCTTCATCAGAACAGATAAAAAAACCTGTTTACATCTACTATTGTAAAATATGCCAGAACTAATAATTCCAGAACTAGTAAATCCAGATATTGTCATTGCCAAAAATGATACGTTTTGATTTCCCAACTTGAATTAACCAGATTTTTTCCCTTTTTACTGACATTCATGCACATGGTCCCTTTTCACGTGCAGAAGTGATGCTAACATGAAACAGCTTTGACTCCTTCCTGCTTCTGCAGCTTACGTTTTTTTTCCACTTTTCTGATTTTTTTTTTTCTACTTATTTGTTTGTACCCTAGAAAACGGGTACGCAGCTGCTGCTCCTGAATAACTTGAGTGATGCTTCATCTTCCATTTGGTTACTTTGGTCCCTATACTGCATTTTTGTTATGTCATTCAGCCAGGTGATCTTTTATTTGAACAGTTTTTAAAATAGAAAATATTTGTAATAATCAGTGGAAGATTCACTTCTGTGCTGGCACCTGAACAAGGGAACAAAATAGGAGTTTTGATCCCCTGCGTGATAACGGTTGTGCAATCATTAAACTTTTCTTGTGGTTTCTGTTTTCTGTTGCTGATTATGACCAAGTTTGCTCACATCTTGTCAGCATGTGGTGAACAGCTTTATAACTTAATTGCCAGAAATGGTGCCAGATTTTTGCAGTGTTTTTTGATTGTGATGTTTTTCAGCATGTTGGCAATTTTCTCTTTTTTTTTCTTCCCCTTTTCTGATCCTGGAATTGCTTTTTGAGAGAACAAGAAATGTTCTATTCAAACTGATATTCTACAAAGACTACATGCAGACTCAAGAGAGCTTAAATAACTTATTATGAGTCCTTGTTGATGATGTGAAAAACCAAGATTGGATTGATGGTAGTAATACATATTTATTATGTTCTTAACCATACCATTAAAACTGAAGACTGGGGCAAGAAAACGTACTTTGCGCACTTTATCTATCTGCAGCGTGGAGGTCTGTGTTGTGGTTGTGTATGCTCGCTTAATAGCTGGTGAAAGGAGATGACTGGTTCAGACATAGATCATGACACCGGATGTTTATAAAAAGGTGCATTTAATCCCATGAGAAGTATGAATAGCAAATGTAAAATGAATATTATTTGTGGGGGTAGTTTCTGCATATCTTGTTAGATCCATGATAAAAAAGCTGTTGGTTGAAAGTGTAGCATTGCTTTTAAAGATGGTTGTCGTTGACAATACGTCATGGTGTAGTTTTGCCATGCACTCTGTATTCTGTATTGGAACATGAAGACTCACTCTTCTCCTTTTTCTGTGTAGTATCTGAAGGTTATCTCGTTCTGCCCGTATACATTGCTTGTCCAGCGCAGTCGTATTCCACAAAACTGCTGAGTGGATGGGGAGGAGTATAGGCATGTACATCAGACCTTTTGAATGCGTCACTCAGTGCTAGGGTTAAATAAAATCACTCTGGTCTGCCGTTCTTAAAACGGAGGCAAATCTTCAGATCCGTGGAGACAGCATGATGTTTCTAATCACTGTTGAGACGGTGCCGTGACAAAAGTCCAGCCAGCTTCTGAAACGTTTACATAGGTGCAGAATGAGAGTGGAAGAGTAAAAACAGTACAAACAGTTTTTAGAATTACCTTTCAGTCTTTAACGTTGCCCTGAATTTAGACTTCATGTCTGTCATTGGTATTTGAAGTTACTCAAGAGGAGTTGCTGGCTATGTGTCCTGAGCATTTCTCATAGCATGTCCAAATAAGTAGCAATGTTTGTAACTCTCTTTATACAAATTTTTTCACTTTGCTTTGGTTAAGTCAGTTTTATTTCCTTGAGTTTTCATTTCTGTATTACCTTAGGATTTTTGCTCTGCTGTCTGTTACTGAAACATCTTGTATCCGTTTTTTTAAAGTTGGGCATCAGGCAGCAAATACCTAGTGTGCTTCTTAGCCCTCTGTTAACACTTCCTGGTGAGAGTAAGAGGTGCCTTCTCAACGAGTAAAGTTTTACTGGATTTTTAGTTGAACCGAGTTCAACTGTTTTGTAAAACTTTATACTCTACCTTGTCTTCTGTATATTTATACCTTGTGGTCATCTTCATTGTCTTTAACCAACAGAGGCATTTTGGAAAGATTGGGTTTTTTCATGTAGTCGGTACCCAGTTCATCAGTTGTTACAAAGATAGAGGCTAAGGTCTTGCACTAATAAGTGCAGCAGCACCAGAGCTCAGACTTGATGTTGTCATGGAGGAGACAGCTCCATGTAACATATGTGTATGTTACATCTTGTGGGAAGTGAACAGACCATTAAAGAGAGAAGGACTTGGGGGTGTTGGTGGACAAAAAGCTGGACATGAGCCAGCAATGTGCACTTGCAGCCCAGAAAGCCAGCTGTATCCTGGGCTGCATTAAGAGAAGTGTGGCTAGCAGGTCGAGGAAAGTGATTCTGCCCCTCTACTCTGCTCACATGAGACCCCATCTGCAGTACTGCCTTCAGCTCTGGGATCTGCAACACAAGAAGGACATGGAGCTGCTGGAGCAAGTCCAGAGGAGGGCCACGAAGATGATCCGAGGGCTGGAGCACCTCTGCTATGAAGACAGGCTGAGAGTGTTGGGGTTGTTCAGCCTGGAGAAGACCCTGGGAAGACTTTGTAGCAGCCTTCCAATACCTAAAGGGAGCCTACAAGAAAGATGGGGGCAAACTTTCTAGCAGGGCCTCTTGCGATAGGACAAGAGATAATGATTTTAAATTGAAAGAGGGTAGATTCAGACTAGATACAAGGAAGAACTATTTTACAATGAGGGTGATGAAACACTGGAACAGGTTGCCCAGAGGGGTGATAGATGCCGCATCCCTGGAAACATTCAAGGTCAGGTCAAACGGGACTCTGAGCAACCTGATCTAGTTGAAGATGTCCCTGCTTATTGCAACAGAGGTTGGACTAGATGACCTTTAAAGGTCCATTCTGAATCAAACTTTGAGTCTATGATCAAAGCTACTGGTACGCTGTGGAAACTCTTGGAATGTTTTTGTTAGAACATTTGTGACTGCAATTAACTGAGTGTCCTGGGCTTTGCAAGTAAAAATAGAGGGTTTTCGATGGGAAATGAAGTTACTATTTTAACAAGTAAGAAGAATGTGGTTATGCCATTTAAGGTTAGAGTTAGAGTTTTGAGTTCAGATTTATTTTTATCAGCTCGTCTTTCAGGAATAACTGAGGTTTCTCTAAACGGTTTTGGTAATGCAGAATTTTTTTTTTTTTTTGTCTTTTGCAGCTTCAGAAATTGCTCACTATGGATCCAATAAAGAGAATTACCTCAGAACAGGCTATGCAGGATCCCTATTTCTTAGAAGATCCTCTTCCCACATCCGAGTAAGTGGTCAATCTATTAACCTATCAGTACACCCAGAGATGCTTTAGAAATGCATACCTTCTCTCAGCTATAAATACGTTTGTGAATATTGAACTAAATACTCACTGTCTAACAACCAAAGGAAGCTATAACCACTGAAATGCCATTTGTGGTTTTGAAAATTAAGTAGCATTCTTATTAATATCTTGCTTTATGGAACTTTGATCCTATTAGTCGCAGCACTAATCTTGTTATTCACTGACAGGTTGATTATGCATGCTACAGATCTTTGTAGACAACTGCTAAGTGCCCGCAGGTCCACTTCTCTGCTCCAGAATGCCAGATGACACCCTCTAATCAGTTTACATTTTTCTATCTTAGCCTTTGTTATAAATTCAGTGGGTGGGGGAAGTGAGCTCTGTGTCTCTGTGCTGTCATCCTTAACAACTTAAATCCATTTTCTGTAGACACTCCTCTGTTTTGTTTGCACAGGGAGATTTACAAAAGGAAGGAAATTTAGGGACAGTGAATGATTTCATTAAAAATTAAGCCCCTCTCCCAAAAGACCAGCTACAGGGCTAGTACACCTGTTTAGGAAAGTTATTAGTACATCCGGTGTATGATTCTCTACCATTTTCTAGGGAAGAATTTGTAAAATATGGTATGTATATTTATAAGCAGTTAATTAAAAATGAAATTATTTCACTAAACCCTACTGGACTATTTATAACAGCTCCTGACTTGTCTCTGATTTAATGTTATGTGATTTATTTGCTTTTGCAAAAACTGCTTTTAGGACAGTTCTTGGCTTTTTTCTCAACTTTAGGTTGGCGTTTTAATGTGAATACACAATGAGTAATGCTAACAGGTGTATCATTATTATTTATATATAAATATATGCTACTGATTAAGGGCAGGTAAATATTAGCTTGCACTAACAGCAAGTTCATGTGGACCATGAGATACGAATTGACAGATGACATTTCTAGGGTTTTTTTTACACTTTGTTCTAGCTGGTTTTATTAATAGTCAGTGGAGTTTCCAGGAGTATTTTTAGTTAGTCCTGAGACTGTGAGTTAGATGATAGCTGGATTAAGATAGCTCTTTGTGCCCTTGCAGATATCTAACAGTTGGTGTACCTTTCAAGGCACCAGTTTGGTCACCAGTTACCAGAAGCCATGAAAACTATTAGGAGTTTAAATGAGTGTATAAGAGGCAACTGGAGATAAAAAAATAAATGGGAACAGGTTTACTAAGTTTAGAGTATGAAAAAAAGTAGGACAGAGAAAACTTCTCCGTTAGGTGCAAGAATTAGGCAGTGGCTCAGGCAACTTGAAACTAGCGTGGGTGAAGTATGAATCTTACAGGTCTAACCCTTCTGTTCTAATACAGTGATAAATAGACTTTTTTGGGGGGCAGTGTTTTTGCAGGTTGTCAAATCCCTTACCCAAAACGAGAATTTTTAACAGAAGAAGAACCAGATGATAAAGGAGACAAAGTAAGTATTGGAAGAACAGTATCATCATGCTTCACTGGCTTTCACACTATTTCCTGTTTTCATGCTATTTCACGTACTGCTTTTGAGTTGAAATTTTTCTTTGTGTTTAAACAATTGAGAAGAACCAGCAGCAGCAGCAGGGCAATAACCATACTAATGGAACTGGTCATCCAGGGAACCAAGACAACAGTCACGCACAGGGACCCCCACTGAAAAAAGTGAGAGTTGTTCCTCCTACCACTACCTCAGGTGGACTTATTATGACCTCAGACTATCAGGTATTTGTTTTATTCATCTATTATGTGTTTGGTTCTCATGTTTACAGCAGTGTTTCTTTAAGCTAAGAAAGTAATTTTGTAAATGTCACTGTATTAACTGGTATTTTTTGGCATCTTTCAGTTGTATTTAGTTGATGGTTTGCTTGTAAATTGATATACTGATATTCTTTAGGTTAGCAGTAAAGAAATTAGGATCAGAGATTATTATAGTTACTAATTTATTACCTTTGTATTAGAGAATGCTGATTGTGGACCAGGAGCATGTTGTGCTGTGCTCTGTATCACCTAAAAATACCATTTCTTATTTGAACAAGCCTGTAATGGTAGGAGGCAAAGGGTATTGAAGTAAACAAGCTGTGAAATAACAATCCAAACAAGAGTTTTAGTTGGGCAAGTGGATGGGAAAGCAGTGTTTTGGATGACAAACCAAGAGTTGATGTGACGTTGTCATAATCTCTGTTTTGAAGACCGAGGGAGATTCCAGGTTGAGTAAGCCCTGTATTACAGATCTGAAGAGGCAGGAGTGGTGGTGGCAATCAATGAGTGAGGAACATGAGGAGGACCGTAGGAAAAAAGCTTTAGGAAGATTTGAAAACTGTGTTCTAGCATTCCTGCATTTGAGCTTGTGGTCAGACATTAGGAAATCAGAAGGGTCTGGAGCAGAAGAGTATCTGAGAGTCATCCCAGGGAATGTTACCTGAATTTGTGGGTTTGGATGAGGTTACTCCTGGAGACTGGGGAGGAGAGAGTAAATGACAGAACGTTAATACAAGCTAAAAATTACAAGAGGAACAAGAAAGACTTGAAATGATATGCATAGGAGCAGTTAGAGAGGTGGCCGAGTTTGGAAGCCTAGGGAATATAAGATTTCAAGAGGAAGTATGCTGGTGGAAGTGTTAGCACGCAGGAACTATTACATACTGGTTCACGTGGAATGCATAGTACAGAAGGCCAACTGGAAGAGGGTCTTGGATGAAATCAAAAGATAGGGAGGTCAGAAATTACAGGCAGATTTTTCAGTTAGTTTAGAGATTAGTATCTAAATCTGAGACCCTGATATTGGAAACCCACTTAGCTATGCTTATGTTCTGTAGCAAAACTTAAGGAGAGTTAAAGAACAGTGTCAGTAAAAGTGCTGCTGTCGACTTGCTTTTCACAGTTTGGTGCTGTTTCTCCATAAATGCCAATGGGCTTTGAAATCTTGCATTTCAGAGTTTGTTCCTGAGAGTGCCAGATATCCTCAAAGGCTGTCTGGGGTATTACTCTCGTCCTTATATAAACCTGTATACTTCTAGTATTGGTCAAAACTTGAAAGAACTAAGAAATCTAAAATGAGGTCATTTTCAGGAGCTTTATTGTGAGATCCTTTGTATAGTCCCCCAGTGACTTTGCCCATCTTATCCCAGAACATCAATAGCATATCAGTTTTCCAGTCACTCTCCTTGAACGATGTAAGTTTTTAGAGCTATTTGAAACAGCGGTCAGCCTCAACTACACTGCTGCCGTGTGGGGTGCCTCTAAGTATAAACATCATTTTTCTTTTAGTTGGATGATGCATCACAGAGCGCTGTCTCCCAGGAGCTTCATCCCTTTCAATTTGGCAAGCTGCAGTCGATGACTGTTGTGGCCTTTTAGCTTGCTCTTTCCACCGCTTCTGTTCTGTGTGTGTATTTTTAAGGCAGCAAATGCAGCTGCAACTCTCTCAATCTTTCCCTCATGTTGAGTCGCCTATCTAAGGGGATTGATGGAGTGGTTGCACGTACCGTGTCAGGGAGCCCCATTTACATGCCCTATTTGCACGCCCTTCACCTCGTTTTGTTGCTGCAACTTGGCATTTTGAACAAACTTCAGCTTCCACCTCTGTGAGCGAGAGCTGAGGTTTGCTAGTTGAGAAGTCAGAAGACTCAAATTGCCTCAACATGAGTTAATGTTGTTTTTTTTTCAGCTCACGCTCATCGGAACTTTTGTGCTCTCGGATATCCATCCCAGGATTATAGCTGGGGGCAGCTCTTGTCAACAAACATAATTTCAGAATACTTTTGCCTTGAGATAGCGATAACTGCTGCTTTGCTATCTCAGGAGCTCTTACTGGTAACTCGACTGCTCCTGACTAATCTTTTTGCTGTCTCTGTAGGAGGCAAAACACCTGGTTTTCTAAAAAAATACATCTCCCCCCACCGCCAGTCCTGCAAGAACACAGTGGCTAGATTTGTTCTGATTAAGGTATCTGGAAAACATGGTAATCAAAGGGAGGAGACCTGAACTTGCTGGCACTAGAACAAAAGCAGTTAAAAGCTGCCTATTGGTGGTTTCAGGTCTCCCTGAAAAAAAATTCCACACATTTTTCGCTTCTGATCCTGCAACTTGAGGAGACGGCAAACAAATATTACAATACAGTCCTCTGTTTTAATCAAACACCTGTTCCTTTGTTCTTCGTTTAATTTGCTCAAATTCCCCATCTAAAGCTTGGTGAAGAAGGATTGCCATCTCCTGGGCAAGGCACACTAAGACAGTTTCTCCATCCGCTCGGAAGTCCAATTGCTCTCTGTAGAGCAAGTTGACCTTGTGTCCTTTTCTGCCATGCATAAAAATAGTAGACACATGTCACGCAGACTTCCTTGCCTTCTTGTTTAAATCTGCAATGTGACACTTCTGAAGGCAGTGTGACTAAAGGGGCTGAAGCAATTCCACTACTCTGAGCTTTTGCTTGAGATAACCCTTGAGTGCTTAATGGTATTTAGAAAGGACCAGATATTTACATTTGTTCTTAAACAAAAAAGCCATTTGTTGCACCGAGTCTCGTGAAAGAATCTGATGATTTTTAATCGCCTCCGTCTTAAAATAAGATCTGGCTTAGAAGTTAGGATGCAGAAAAGGTTTACAACTGACATGAATGGTCAGGTTTTAAATAGTTAAACTTGTGATAGATTCCTACATACAGGAGCCACGCTTGGGCAAAAAGAAAATTCGGGGATTTTTGCTTTCTGAGGTACATCCTGTATTTGTTGCATGGAGGAGGGTGACCCAGAGCTGTGACACTTCTGTTGACAAGTGACTTAGTCTGTCTCTCAAGACAGAAGGCAAATGTCACAAAAGTTCAGTCACTGTGTTAATGGTGCAGTCCAGCAGTGCTGGTTTGTTCCCGCTGGCATTAAGTGCTGGTCCAGCCACTTCTTCCCCTTTACACTATGCACCCCTAGAGAATTAGCTCAGTCCTGTGAGCGTATGTTAACAAGTGGAGTTTGCCTTTTCATTTCTGCCGTCATCTCAGCATCCTGACTGTAGCTTCTGTTCTAAGTGCTGAAAAGCAGGAAAAAATAGAGTTGTTTATTATTTTATGTTGCGACTTATAAAATCTGTAAAGTTACTTTAATATTTTACTTTTTCAGGATATTGGTTCGCCATAGTTTTATGTATTCAGATCTCAGTAGCGATACCCCAGTTCTGGAATATTCACCTTAGAGAAATTACCAGACCTTTACTAGAAGTAGCTTTTTCTAAAAATCCTAATACATTTTGCAATATCAAGTGTTCAGAAGTTACACAGCTGTTTCTAAATGCTGCAAAAATTGTGTGTGTGTAAACCTTAACTTAAATGTAAAACAGCACAGTAATGTTTTTTAATTTAATGAAACGTTAAATGATCCTAAGTGGTCCTATGCTTAGATTGAAAATCTCACATGCAGTCCTTTTTTTTCCTTTATAATGCATGGTTTGTAAATGACTTAATTTTTAGGCTAAAATTGAAGTAGGCAGTTGCTGGTTTGCTCAGAGCTTCTTGCAATGATGAATGCTCCACGCAATAAATAATTGTAGAAATGGTGGTTGAAAGGGGCCCCTGCAGACCATCTAGCCCAGTCTTCCACTTGAAGCAGGACTGTTGCTAATGCTCAGTCAGGTCAGCCATGGCTTTGTTCAGCTGAGTCTTAAAAACCTCTATAGATGGAGACTTCACAGACTCTCTGGGCAAGTTCTTCTAGTGCTATACTGGTCTCTTTGTGATTCCACCCACTCCCCACCCTCCACGTCCAACCTGAACCTCCCAAGTCACAATCTTTGACCATTTCCCCTGAAATACCTGGTTCCTCTGAGAACCTTGTGGCTGTTGTCTTTAACTCTCCTTCAAGTAATTGTAAGGCTGCTGCTAGATGACACCTTAATCGCAGCACTCTCAGCGTTTGCTCCTAGGTCACACAAAAGGCTGGCAAGCATATCCTTTGTATAGGAAAATCTCCAGAATAACGCAGAGTGGTTCATGAGCAGTGTGATGGTAAGATGCTTTGGGCCTCCCACCCAACATACCTTCTCGGTAAGGGAAGGGAGCAAGTGGAGAAGAGACCACTGCCGTGAGCTGTGAGCAGTGGTAGCCGTGTGTAATATGCAGGTGTACCGTAGCCATCTGGAGGTTTGACTATGATGGGTGTAGATTCCCAGGAGTTAATTAAGATGGATAACTAAAGGGAAGTAACTGTCGCTTTCTAATCTGATATCCCTGATCTTCATATCTGCACCTGCTATAATCAGAGTAAGTGAAAAGAAGGCTGAAAGTGCAGCTGCTGTGAAACTGTGTGCGTTCAGTACCTCTTGAAGAAATAAATCGGTAGGCGAAAACTGTCTTGCGATGTACCCGTTACGAAGGATTGCGTTTCCTCTGTTCTCACCCCTCTGCAGCGTTCCAACCCCCATGCTGCCTACCCCAACCCCGGACCAAGCACATCGCAGCCACAGAGCAGCATGGGATATTCAACTACCTCTCAGCAGCCGCCACAGTACTCGCACCAGACACATCGGTACTGAGCTGCATCCCAGTAACGTCAATGCACTGTTGCTAATGCTGCAGGACCGGCCACGCAGCTGCCTGCCTGGAACCCGGCTTGGGCCACGAGAATGTACTGTACAACCACACCTCCAACCTGTCCGATCGCCATGATCCACCCCCTTCCACAGAGCGGAGCAGTGGCTCCCATACTGAACGTTTTTTTTGGGGTTAGACTTGAAAAGAAAGTGCTAGCACAGTTTGTGTTGTGGATATGCTACTTCCATAGTTTACTTGACATGGTTCAGACTGATCGATGCATTTTTTTTCAGTGACAGTCTGTAGCAGTTGAAGCTGTGAAATGTGCTAGGGGCAAGCATTTTTGTTGTCGTATGTGGTGAATTCTCTTGATGTAACAACCTTATCTGACCAATAGTACACGACATCTTTGAACTGGTACTTGAAGCATACAGTATATGTTACCATGGCAAAAAAAAAGCAAACTAACCGTGACTCCGATTGAGGCAATTTTGATAGACGTTTATTTTTAGTGACTTTTGTGGGTTGGTTCATTTTCCACCTAGAGCAATGTTTTATGACCGACACGATTGGTAAGATGAGATTTATTTTTTTTTAAGACCATGAAAACATTTGCATTTTTTTTCCAGCAATTACAAGTGTCCCAAAGATTAATTTCCAACATAAGTTTTTGGTTTTGTTTTTACATCTATGACTTGACTGGTATTAAAGCTGCTATTTGATAGTAAAGTAAGTATGTTGTCATTGATATAAACATGTTTGGTTCAGCAAACAAACTAAAATGATTGTCATAGACTGTTTTATTTTTTTTCCTGTTGGTGTTAATGATTTGTGAGCATGCTTTGGGATTAAAAAAGCATGAATGATGTTTCCTAAAAAGGTGCGGCATCCATTCAGATATTTCATCATGATTTCTGAGACCAGCTTGGCATAGTGGATTTTAAATTTTGTTCAGTTAATTTTTTTTTCAATGTTCGCACGTTGTTTAGGGGTGCCATTCCTACAGCAGAGGATCAAGGTGTTAGGAGAGCCTTAGAATTTATGAGGAAAAACTTAACCTACAATGTACTGTATCAAACTATTTTACATGAATGACGCAAGTATTCTGAATAAAAAAAAAAAAATCAAACATTGTTAAAACAAGGTGTTATGTAATAAATTTATTTTTCATAAATCTGCATTATGACCTTTGCCTGTATTCCCTTTTATCAGTGACAGCACCCTGCTCCTCCATCGTACTGCTTCTCAGGACACAACCCGATATAGATGTATTTGACAGGAATTTTTCCTTGCAGGTGGGCAGGCTTCCATTAACTGCAGAGAACAACTTTTTGGTTGTTTGTTTTTTTTTTAAATAGCAGAAAACATGCAGTGCCTTCATAAAATGTCATTAGCCCTGTTGTGTGCATGTGGCTGATGAGCTGGAGGTACGCTCAACGCGGGTTTGTTACGAGCTACGTTTCATAGAACAGGCGGCTCCTTTTCATCTACAAAATCTAGAGACGTTCCTGTCTGAATAGTTCTTCTAAGGTTTCTGTAACTCATTCTTATCTTGGTGTCTAATACCACTCCTTGATTTTATGACATAAATATATGCAATATGTGCAGGATTTTTTTTCTGCAAGTGCTTCATGTCACGTGAATAGCAAGTAGAGTAGAAGATCCATTCAAATGCACTGAGCGGCTGACGGGGGCAAAAGTTAAAGCCGGTCAGCAGCCAGCCCGAAATGCAAGCACTGTGAGAGTGAAGATGAAATTATCTGAGTGGAGTAGAGGTTTAAGTACTTGGGAGACTTAAAACCAAAGAAAAAAAATCTTAGTGCAGTTTGTGTTGCTTTAGCAATTCTGGGTGATACTCTCTTCGTTTTGACATGAGTGTTGTCAAAATCTGGCTTTCCACAGTTTCTGGAATAAAAATAAATATTATAGGTAGGAGTGCCTTAAACTTCTTTTCGGTTTGTTTTTCAAGTGAAAGCATTTTTTCATCCTTAATTTATGTATAGGCTTTGAACTTGTCTTTAGTATCTCTAGACTCTTACCAGGTACTGGAACGATGACAAGAGTAAATTTTCTTTGGCTAAATTACTATTGGCCTAGATTGGCTTTCTTATGCATATTCATATTAATGCATAGTAGTTAATATTATTCATATTAATTCAAACCTTAATTTGATACTAGTATATTGTGATGTCTCCAATGCTTTGTTTAAAAGTAGCAGGCTGGCTTGGCTTTCGTTTTTGCAAAGGGAAATGCATCTAACTGACAAAAAGGACTCTTGCCTTTAGTTTGCACTTGAATTTAATCTTCCTTTAATCTTCCTACCTTCTTAAGAAGGTATTTGAGATGAAGATGCAGCTTATCAACTAATCATAATAAAACTAAATTATACTCTATGTTTAGTTCTAAATAGCCTGTTACTGTCAGTAATTTCACTCATTCTTGCTGTGTTTTTAGTAGGTGCATTTCAGATTACCTCAACAAAGTGAGATCCTACAGGGAAGCCAGATCTTAATATTTGACTTGTTCTGATGTCTGAGTCAGCTGGTCCTTTGGGAGGAGGAATCTGAGGTTTCCTTTTCTAGAACTGTAGAAAGAAAAGGGTTTTTCAATGCTTGGTATAACCTCTGGTACCTTCAAGATGAGATATGTTTCTGTTGCAGATAAGGTTAGTCTTGTCATATTCGTGACAATTATAAATGATCATCTGCACCAAATAAGTTTTTTATTACTGTTTTTAGGAATACTGACATAAATTACTTTCCTGAACTGTTTAAAAAAAAAAAAAAATAATAATCCTATCCTGATTTTGCTCCAGGAGGGCTTTTTACATGAGGGTTACAGAAGCAGGAGGAAGAAGAAAGCACCTTTGAGAACATTTAATAGAAGAGTCTCAAATTCCAGTGAATGAGCTGGCAGCTCGGCAGCAGCAGCGGGCGCGTGAGCCCTGCCCCTTTCCTCGCCGAGCTCGGCGTGTGTTACTAGGTTCAGGAACTGCAAAGCTTTTCCTATTTCACCAAAAATTATCTGGACCAATCTGAGTGTGTTTCAAATAGCTGGTGTCTGGCAGCCTGCCTTCGTTGCTCTGTTTAAAGAACAAATTGTTTTCTGGAGTAGGCTTATGTTGAAAATGGGCTACAAGCTTCACTTGATCATGAGGATAGATGTGCTATTGCACTCTCACCCTGGTGCTCCCAGCAAGCCGACCTTGGCACTCCCAGCAAGCTGAGCTCCTGGAAGCTCCAAATTTATCAGACCTGATAAGGACCCAACTTCTTTAAGAAGAAATAAGTAACTTTTGCAAGGACCTCTTTTAAAAACGGTTTCAGCATTAATGATGGGAAGAAGCCGTCTGAAGGAGGAAATAAATAGGAGACCGGTTCTGTCCTGACCTTTCCTGTATGTAGATATAAATTGGAAAATCCTCAGTGAACTCGCTGCCTTGCCCGTGGCAGTGCCCAAGCAATTCCCAGCTGAGGGGCAGGCCAGCGTTAGCTCGGGTTTTCTTTCAGCCTCCTTTTTCTCTAATTCTGAAGCCACTGCTGGGCAGAACCTCTTCTGGGCCTGGGGGGATTCTTCTTTAGGTGGCAAACTCCTGAAGAAGCAGCTCAGACGGTGGGCCTGAGCAGGAGCAGAGGGAGAAAACGCATCTCTCCAAGTTCCTTTTTGCCTTTCGTGTGCGATGCTTAATATTTATGGGGTTTGTTTCCATGCCTTGCTTTCTCAGGGGAGATACTTTATGCAGGTGGCAGGTATGCGCCATTGCCTGTTCAAACAGCATGGCAGTCCTTGGTGTCTTGTTTGTCTTCAAAAGAGAAGAGCAGATTCCTCCGTGTTTCTTTGCCAAGAGCCATCAGCAGCCCCAGTCCCAAGTGTCTCATCAGCTATGGTGTCTGTGGTAGCTTTGCGCAAAGCTTTCTCCACAACATGGAGCAGGAGGCTTCTGTGAGACTGTTGCTCATTAGAATGTTATTTCATAGGAAGAGGTGTCAACTCAACTCTCCTTTGCCAACTGAAATAAGAAGATGATAGCAAAAGCATGAGTGGAGTGTGAGTGAAGCATGGGGGAGTTAGCCATGTCCTGTGAAATGGCCTTAAGCTCTGTCAGAAAGGATCTTGGAAGCTTTTCATAGATTCATAGATTCATAGATTTCTAGGTTGGAAAAGACCTTAGAGATCATCGAGTCCAACCATCCCTAATCCCCATTAAACCATATCCTCAAGTAGCTCATCCACCCTATTCTTAAACACATCCAGGGATGGGGACTCAACCACTTCCCTGGGCAGCCTATTCCAGTGGCTGACAACCCTTTCAGAGAAGAAATACTTCCTAACATCCAACCTGAATCTCCCCTGACTAAGCTTATGCCCATTTCCTCTTGTTCTATCTCCCATCACTAATGTAAAGAGCCCTTCCCCTAACTCCCCACCATCTTTTCTCAAGTACTTATAGGCCGTAATCAGGTCTCCCCTCAGCCTCCTCTTCTCCAGGCTAAACAGCCCCAACTCCCTCAGCCGCTCCTCATAAGTTTTATCTTCCAGCCCCTTGACCAGTTTAGTCGCCCTTCTTTGGACTCGCTCCAGGAGCTCAATATCTCTCTTAAAGCGAGGGGCCCAAAACTGGACACAATATTCCAGGTGCGGCCTCACCAGTGCCGAGTACAGGGGCAGGATCACCTCCCTGCTCCTGCTGGTTACACTATTCTTGATACATGCCAGTATCCCATTGGCCTTTTTGGCCACCTGGGCACACTGCTGGCTCATATCAAGCCGGTAGTCAACCAACACCCCCAGGTCCTTCTCCGCCAGGCAGCTCTCCAGCCACTCCTCCCCGAGCCTATAGCGATGCTTGGGGTTTTTATACCCCAAGTGAAGGACTCTGCACTTGGCCTTATTAAAGCTCATGCCATTGGCCTCAGCCCAACGATCCAGTCTGTTCAAATCCCTCTGAAGGGCCTCCCTACCCTCAAGCAGATCGACACAGCCTCCCAGCTTGGTGTCATCCGCAAATTTACTGAGGGTACATTCAATCCCCTCATCCAGGTCATTGATAAAGATGTTAAACAGAACTGGACCCAGCACTGAGCCCTGGGGAACCCCACTGGTGACCGGCCTCCAGCCGGATTTAGCCCCATTTACCACCACTCTTTGGGCCCGGCCATCCAGCCAGTTTTTAACCCAAAGGAGGGTGTGCCTATCCAGGCCAGCAGTTACCAGTTTCTCCACCAGAACACTATGAGAAACTGTATCAAAGGCTTTACTGAGGTCCAGGAAAACTACATCCACAGCCCTTCCCTCGTCAACCAGGCGGGTCACCCTGTCATAGAAGGTGATCAGGTTTGATTGGCAAGACCTGCCTTTCATAAACCCATGTTGACTGGGCCTGATCACCCGGTTAACCTGTATGTGCTCATTAATAGCACTCAAGATAACCTGTTCCATGACTTTGCCTGTCACCGAGGTCAGACTGACAGGCCTGTAGTTCCCCGGATCCTCCTTCCGCCCTTTTTTGTAAATGGGGGTAACATCCGCCAGCCTCCAGTCCAGCGGAACTTCCCCAGTGAGCCAAGACTGCCCAAAGATAATGGACAGGGGTTTGGCAATGACATCCGCCAGCTCTCTCAGGACTCTCGGGTGGATACCATCAGGCCCCATAGACTTGTGGGCATCCAGCCGAAGGAGCAGATCCTTGACCCGTTCCTCTTGGATCACAGGAGCTTCGATCTGCTCTCCCTCCCTGCACTCAGACACCGAAGGCCAGCTCACCTGGGAACTGCTGACCTTATTATTAAAGACTGAGGCAAAGAAGGCATTAAGGACCTCAGCCTTGTCTTCATCCCTAGTGACTAACGTACCCCCTGAGTCCAGTAGGGGCTGGAGGTGATCTTTAGCCCTCCTTTTGTTATTAATATATTTATAGAAAGACTTTTTGTTGTCCCTTACGGAGCAGGCTAGTCTAAGTTCCAATTGGGCTTTTGCCTCCCTGATTATCTCCCTACATGCCCTAACTTCCTCCCTGTATTGATTCCTGGATGCCTGCCCATTCTTCCAAGACTTGTAGACATCCCTTTTTCTTTTGAGATGTTCCCAAATCTCCTTTGTCATCCAAGCTGGTTTTCTACCCCGGCGGCTCGACTTCCGGCACACAGGGACAGCTCGCTCCTGTGCCTCCAGAATTTCCTTTTTGAATAGTAACCATCCCTCCTGCGCCCCCTTACCCTTGAGAGCTGTCTCCCATTGGACTTTGTTAACCAGACTTCTAAACAGCCCAAAGTCAGCTCGCCCAAAGTCCAGCTTGGCCGTTTTAGTGTTCCCTCTCCTAACTTTCCTCTCATTTTCACCTTCTTGTATGTCTCTGTGGAGAGGCTGCAGTTAGTGAGAACAGGCGTCGGAGTCAGTTGCAAGTGGGGGTTTTATGTGAAGAAATGACTTGTTCTGTTCCCCAGTGTCCATTGATTTCTTTCTAAAATTGTTCTTTGAACAATGAGCAACTCCTGTTGTGTCTCCCCCAAGCCCGCCCTGGCTTCACTGAAAGGCGAGCTGTGATCTCTGCCTTCCCTGTATGGTGGCTGGTGATGATTTCATGGGCACTGTTAGGCAGTTTGACTGCCACCGAGTGGGATAATGGTGGTGGAATGAAGCCTGCAGGATCTCATGTTGGTTATTGTGTATCAGAAAGGAAAGACAGATTGTTTCTTGGAGAAGTTGCAGACCTACCATTTGGACCAAACATTCTTACCAGTGTCAGTTGAGCTGATTTTCTGCAGAAGGACTAAATAATCTGGTGCTTCCTACTCGCTCTTTTAGTTACACCCCTGAACAGAGCAGCCCTTTTTATTGGGTAGCGCAGCCATCTCAGCATCTTCCTTCAGGCTGAGTGGTGACGACAGTGCTTCAGGATGATGGTTCAGAGACAGTTTAATAGCTAGCATCCCTGGAGACCGAGGTAGATGAGCTTAATTCAGTGTAATTTGCTTGTCATAGCTATGCATAAAGAACACTTTGTGAAATAACATGTCAGACATCTGAGTGATGGGATGTACAAACTGCTCTAGCAGTAGGAGAGGTAGAGAAAAAGGTGCTTACCCTTTGAAAGCAAAACAGAAACAAAGCTGCCTCTTCCACCACGACTCTTGCAGTAAGTTCCTTTCCTCGAGGATTTTAAGCAGCCTTTCTCTTGGTGGTTGGCTTCAGCAACGGCAGAAGGCAGCTATCTCCAGAGGACTGCCTTTAGTTCAAGGGATCCTGTGCTGCCGAGCTTGGTACCAGCACCAATGCTAATGAAGCCATCGCCCTGGGGTGATGCACACCAGCTCCAACCCAGGATGTGAATCTGGACAAGCTCCATCGCTGCTCTGAAAGCTCCCACTTCATAAGATACTGAAAAGCACTTTTCGGCCTGCCAGGATTAGGGTGTCTTTCCTTGGTTTAACTCACACTGAGTTTAACCATCCCTTTGCGTTTCTGGTCTGGCTTAGGGTGGACTGGGGAGTACTCCACTGAGCCAGGTGGGATGAAGAAAGGACTAGTGCAGGAGTGCTTGATATTGAAGTAGTGCAGCGCATCTTGGCACATAACGCTGTGCCCACAGAAACACCAAGGATGGCCTTTGCAGCATCCGCTTTCAGGAAATGTTTGCATTTCCTCAGCATGGGATGTGGGAAATGGAGCCAGCTGGCTGATGATGGGAGGGAGATGAAGTAGGGATTTGTGTCAGGAGAGTGCCCACCTGAGTGCTGGGATC
The DNA here is from genome assembly GCF_009769465.1 of Tauraco erythrolophus. Lineage (NCBI taxonomy): Eukaryota > Metazoa > Chordata > Aves > Musophagiformes > Musophagidae > Tauraco > Tauraco erythrolophus. The sequence continues at coordinate 114,226,292 of NC_141465.1, read as the reverse complement.
AGAGCTGAAAAGCCCTGAGCAGATGCTTATGGAAGGCACTGTAACGCCTTTCACAAAGGCACCATAGGAGAAGGAGAAGAGGTATTGTCTTACCCTGTGACATGTAAATAACACTCCTGTCTTTAATGGGAGATCATTCCTGCTCTGAGTCACGGTGCCAAAATCTGACCATCTCCTATATTTGTGTTTCCAGTTTATGTAGGGTTGCCTTTAGTATCCACTGGCTGGTCTTCCCACAAGATGCTGGCAGGAGCTATTCTCATTGAGCAACTTTTTAAATGATAATTCTTTTGCTGTTTATAGTGTTTCTCAAATATACATAGGGACCTCTAAAGCTTCCTGCACCAGCCAAGCTCCACCTTAGTGAGGTCTTCCCATTAACTGGGTAGGGACAAGAGAATAAACTGTCATGCTTCACATCTTCAGCCATGTGCTCCTGTAGGTTTAGATCAGAATACTGATATCCAGCAAGCTTCAGAGAAGGATTCCTTGGAGATGAATTCTTATCTGTGTGCTGGGGCACTCCTGATGTCCTCTGTGCACAGGCTTCAGGCTTTGCCCTGGCTCACTGCCCCATCTTACCTTCAGAAGATCTGGAAAAGCTGAAAGGAGTATCATGTCCCAGCCTGGGAACTTAGAAATTCCTATGTAAGGGCCTAATATACGTTCCACTACCACCAGCTATACAGGTATGCAAGATATCCAGGCAATTTACTTGCATGCTGGACAAAACCAGCTGGTTTGAAAATCCCACCCCGGTTGCCTTGGAGGCTCTGCTGGGAGAGCCCCGGGGGACTTCTGAGGCACGCAGAGTGGCTTGTGCCTCCTGAGCGACTGGGGCTGACGAGCAGCTGCTTGCTCAGATCTCCTCCGACCCTCGCTCCATGGGTGAAGAGGTGAGGCTGTCATTTGCAATCACACGCTTCTCCGGCTCCCCGGGAGGCACAGGCGTTGCCGGTCGGGTCTGAGGGAAGGAGGAAAGGCAGCACCGCACACAGCGAGGTGCTGCTCACACTGGCTGGTCTGCACCCGGGGGCTTGGCGGGACGGTGATGGCTCGAAATGCTGTCGGAGCCCACGGTCAGAAGGGCTAATCTGCTGGAAAACCTCCTGTTCCCCAGTTGAGAAGTTGAAGAGCGTGTGGATGCTCAGAGGCAGATCAGATTACCCAAAGGGAGACTAAAGGAGGAGACCCCTGATGGTGCAGAACTGCCTTGCAGAGCTCCTGGCTGCTCCTGTTGCTCAAAGTTCGGTGTTTGCTGGGAGCTGCCATCCTGTTCTCGGCCCTCATAGGGATTTATTGCTGTGCCCTTGGCTGGCAAATTCTGATAAGTGCAGAGTGCAGCACTCCAAATGCATGCATAGAGGTGCAGTCACTGGGGAAATGGGGACACAGGCGCCAAACTGCGAGCTGGGTCCTGTTTACACAAGGTGGATGACTGACTAAAATGTCAGAGAGCAGGAGGTGGCCTGAACAGGGATTGCAGCTTCCACCAGGAGAGACGACAGTGAAAATCCATCAACGTAAAACACAGGCATGAAAGTTTGTCTGTTCTATTTGTCTAGTTGGGTTTTTTTTTAACAGAAATTTGAAAGTATGAAATCCAATTCACTCGGAACAAGAAGAAACGGTATCACAGAGGTTTGTGTTTTAATGAAGTAACCCATGCTGCACCACGCTGTGAAACAGCAATGTGCACATATCTCAAAGAAACAGGGAAAATCCAAGCTGGAATCTGGGTTTGGAAGACAAAAGGGGTATAACATGTCATAAACCTGCAGTTTGGACAAAAAGGCCGTGAACAGGGAGCTCCCGCTCCAGTTTGTTCTCAGTGCCTTGTACGCTTGTGCCCGCGGGCTGCAGCTGATCCCGCTGCGTGTGGCCCGGGGGTGCTGCAGTCAGAAGTGCTGCTCGTGGGGTTCAGTTGTTTGAGGGGGGTCCTGAAGGGTGCCGGGGCTCAGGCAGGAGAAGAGGTGGTGTGGCTTTTGTTTCACCCACAGACTTTTGTAGAACATTGCAAAATGGAGCAGGAAAGGCCCTTGCATGGCTAGAGGACACTAAATATAATATATAGATGTCATCACTTTTATCAAATTTACAGTTTATTCCTTCATTAAAGACAGTCCCAGAGAAAAACGTTAAACATCACACACAGAACTGTTTCCACTGGCTGGAAACCTAATTAATTGATTATAAAAATTATTTTCCTTGAGAGAGACAGTTTACTTAAATAGTAGTAATTAAATAGGGTAGTTTATGCTCCTTGAGGTTACAAATCATAGAATAGAATTGTTTAGGTTGGGAGAGACCTTGAAGATCATCTAGTCCAACATTTAACCCAACACTGCCAAGTCCCCACTAAACCATGTCCTTAAGCACCACATCTACACAGCTTTGAAATATCTCCAGGATGGTGACTCAACCACTTCCCTGGGCAGCCTGTTCCAATGCTTGACAACCCTCTTGGTGAAGAAATTTTTCCTAATATCCCATCTAAATCTCTCCTGGCACAACTTGAGGCCATTTCCTCTTGTCCTATCACTTGTTACTTGGGAGAAGAGACTGACCCCCACCTCACTATAACGTCCTTTCATGTAGTTGTAGAGAGTGATAAGGTCTCCCCTCAGCCTTCTTTTTTTCAGGCTAAAGAAAGCTAGTTCCCTCAGCTGCCCCTCATAAGACTTGTGCTCCAGACCCTTCACCACCTCTGTAGCCCTTCTTTGGACACACTCCAGCCCCTCCAGGTCTTTCTCGTAGTGAGGGACCCAAAACTGAACACAGTATTGGAGGTGCAGCCTCGCCAGTGCCACATACAGGGGGAAAATCACTTCCCTAGTCCTGCTGGCCACACTATTGCTGATCCAAGTTAGGATGCTCTTGGCTTTCTTGTTCACCTGGGCACATTGCCGGCTCACATTCAGTCAGCTATCAACCAATACTCCTGACTGGCAGCTTTCCAGGCACTCTTTCCCAGGCCTGTATCATTGCATGGGGTTGCTGTGACCCAAGTGCAGGACCTGGCAATTCGCCCTGTTGAACCTCATCCAATTGGCCTCAGCCCATCGATCCAGCCTGTCCAGATCCCTCTGTAGAGCCTTCCTGCCCTCAAGCAGGTCAACACTCCTGCCCAAATACACCTGTGTCCATCCTTAACAATCCTCATGTAATCCTTAACAATGCCAGGATTTAAAATATTAATTATGCTAATTATTTATAACATTTTAATTAATATCCAAGAGCTATTCAGGACAGAATCCTGTGCATAAGGAGCAAGGATCCAGCAATGCTCCAGTAGATGTGACTGTTTGTAATAGGTTACTACTCTTCATGGTGATATATCAGGGCAGATTACTGTATGGATGTACATGCTTTTTTCCCCTTCTTTGTATTTCCGTGAATTATCTGAAAATAATTCAAAATTTGACTCTACTGAAAAGAATATAAAACAGGAGGGGTTAGCAAAAGAGGATTTCTGCAGAGATTTGGGGCATTTTTCAGCAGGCTGGACAAGAAGCTAAAAGCATCAGCCCTCTTCTCTAATGGCAGGAGTGATGCCAGAGGCTGCTACTGGTTCCTGTTGAGTTCTGTACCTGGACAGAAATGCACTGTCTTTTGCAGGGAAGATGACGGCACAAAATCTCTTCCTGCGACTTCACCGGTGGTGTGCACAATCTCTCCCACAGATGTTGGTGGTCTTCCCTGCAGAAAAAAGGGAGAGATCTCTCCCCTGTGGGAGAGATTGTGCGCACCACTGGTGAAGTCGCAGGAAGAGATTTTGTGCCGTCATCTCACAGACCTCGGGCTGAAGGTCAGCCAGTGACCTTACAGCATCAATGGTTTAGAGTCAGCAGATGCAGCATGGGATCAGGATCCCTGAAATAAACCATCACCAAACCCCTCAGGCTTCCAGCTCAAAGTGATTGCAAGAGGCAAAATCCACCAGAAACCCAAGACCTGTCAAACCACAAGGCAGGGAAGGATATACCTGGGTATGATGTTGACTGTGAAAATATCAAAATTGAGGTAAGAGAAGTTAAAAGGAGCACCAGAATGAAAAGTAACTAGAGAAAACCAGTGGTCTGGAGATGCTCTGGAGGTGCATGAGTCCAAGGGTGCTGCAGAGTGGGTGAGGAGGCTGTGTGGTTTGGGGCCGAGCAGCACCAAGGCCAAATGCTTCCCACTGTGCTGGGGGCTGAGCACACAGTCAAGTCCCCTTCACATCGCCAAATGGCATCTCCATTTCCCAATGCTGTCCCTCACCCCATTGTGGTTTAGCCCAGCTGGCAGCTAAGCCATCACACAGCCGCTTGCTCACTCCTCCACCCTGGTGAGGCGGAGAGGAGAAAAATGTAACAGAAGTCCTGAGGATCGAGATAAGAACAGTGAGAGATCACTCACCAATCATGGCCCTGGGCAAGACAGACTCAGCCTGGGGATAAATAAATTTAATTCATTATCAGTTACTTCAGAGAGGATAACAAGAAACAAAGCCAGATCTTAAAAACACTGTCCCTCCATCCCTCCCTTCTTCCCAGCTCTACCTCCTCCTGCAGCAGCAGAGGGGGATGGGGAGTGGGGGCTGCAGGTCAGTTCATCATAAGCTGTATCTGCAGCTCCTTCCTCAAGGAGGAGGACTCCTCACACTCTTTCCCTGCTCCAATGTGGTGTCCCTTCCCACTGGAGACAGCTCTCCATGAACTTCTCTGATGTGAGTCCTGGAATTCCCACCTGGAATACTGCATTCAGCTCTGGAGTCCGCAACACAAGAAGGACATGGAACTGCTGGAGTGAGTCCAGAGGAGGGCCACAAAGATGATCCAAGGGCTGGAGCACCTCTGCTATGAAGACAGGCTGAGAGAGTTGGGGCTGTTCAGCCTGGAGAAGAGAAGGCTCCGGGGTGATCTTATAGCAGCCTTGCAGTACTTAAAGGGGGCCTACAGGAAAGCTGGAGAGGGACTTTTTACAAGGGCGTGTAGTGATAGGACAAGGGGCAATGGCTTTAAACTGAAAGAGGGGAGATTTAGATTAGATATAAGGAAGAAATTTTTCACTGAAAGGGTGGTGAGGCACTGGAACAGGTTGCCCAGAGAAGTTGTAGATGCCCCATCCCTGGAAGTGTTCAAGGCCAGGTTGGATGAGGCTTTGGGCAACCTGGTGTAGTGGAGGGTGTCCCTGCCCATGGCAGGGGGATTGGAACTAGATGATCTTTGAGGTCGCTTCCAACCCTAACCATTCTGTGATTCTATGAGTCAGATTGCTCCAGCACGGGCTTTTCCCATGGAGTCACAGCTTCTTAGAGTGCAGTCACCTGCTCCAGTGTGGAGTCCCTTTGCACAGACTGCAGATGCATCTCTGCTCCATCGTCAGTTTCCAGCAGTGGGGGGGTCCTTTCCCACAAGCGGCAGTCCTCTACGACCTCCTTCAGGCACAGGGATCTCTGCTCCAGCGTGGGGTTCTCTACGGGCTGTGGGTGGGTCTTTGCTCCACCATTTATCTCATGAGTGGCAGTGGGGCTGCTGCCATCTCACCACGGCCGGCAGGGGCATCTCAGCTCTGGCACACCTCCTCCCGCTCCATCTTCACTGACCTGGTGTCTGCGTGGCCGTTTCTCTCGGATCTCAGACCTCTCTCTGCTGAAGTCACCGGCCCGACGATCCTCGGCAGTCCCGACAGGATGAACTCTGAACTCTGCCCAGTGGGTGCCCTGGCAATGGGGTGCTTCAGAGCTCTCCAAGCTGCACCACCGTGGCCATCCCCTGTCAGGTGGTGGCGGCCCAGTGTGGGCTGTTGCCTGCTCAGGAGGCCAGGGGGAGGGGGCCAGCCCCCTGCGTCCCCCCTCTCTTCACTGCAGGTCCTGCCCAGATCGGGATCCTTTATCTCAAATATGGCATTCGCAGAGGTGCAGATTGGCTCAGCTCTGTCCAGAGGAGAGGGGAGTCTCACCTGGCCAGAGACTGGTCCAACTGGTTTTGGAGCTGGAGAAACTTCTTACAGCTTCTTACAGGGGCTATCTCTGCAGCTCCCCCCATCCCGCTACCAAAACCCCACCACACAAACCCAGCACAGCTCCAAATCAAGCTCAGATATCTTAGGAAGACAAAACCCATCCCTCTCATTGCTGGTGATTTTGGGGGCAAAGCTGGTGCCTGGCAGGGACACACTGGAAAGCGACCCCAGGGATAGCACTGCCCTCCCTGTGCCAGAGGCTGGGCAGAGGCCGATGCCGGGGATGGGTGGTGGCTCCCGGCAGCGCCGTACCTCACTACGGCCAGCACACCTCGCCGCTTGATACCGCACCGCATGAAAGAGAATCCAATATGAGCAAACGTGTCCCAAAATCCATCTCAAGCTCTTACCGTTCAAGCTTCACACAGGGTGTTATTTCTAATAAATATTTTAGAAAGTGAAGCTTCCTTCAGAAAGGGCTGCTGCATTCCCGTCGCGTGCCTTCTCGCTGGAAGAAGCCGGCATTAGCTACTTTGAGTACTCAAACGCTTGATATATGGTATCTGTGCTGTGGAAAAATGCCTCAAGGTGAGATGTGTTTAATAGAGAGAGGCTAATATGTGAGTGATTTATCTCATTTTGGTAAGTTCATGCCTGTAATTCAATAACCCCATGAGCTACACTTAACTGTATTCAATAAAGATGATCTAAAGGAGGCATTCGTGCAGGTGAAGGATTCAGGAACAGGAGGAAAGGATGTTATAAATAAGTGGGCTTGAAGTAAACAGGGAGCTCAGGCAGAACCTTCCCCGGGATAAATGTCTTGAGCATCATTAAACCAGTACAAACGGCTCTGTGAGCTGCGGAGATTTCCTCCTCTGAAAGGAAAAAGCTGTGAGAAAGACTTTCATTAGGGAAAAAATGCCGGCCTTACGCTCCGGCCGTGACCCAAAGCCTGCAGTGATCCTTTGCGAGCTGTCATCCTGGGGAGCAGCCCCGGCAGAGCGCGCCGGATCATCTCAAAATGAGGTGGCGTTACGAAGGGCACAGGGAGGAAGGTTTACAAGCAGCCAGAGGGACGAGGTGTGACAGCCCAGGGCTTGGTTTTCCACCTGCTTTGGAAAACCTTTAGGCACATACCTGGGTGCTCAAAGCGCTTCTTTGCTGACAATGCCACGTTCAAACTATATGACAGCATGACAAGGACGTATGGTCTCTAAAATAGCCGTTCGGGGCTGTAATCGCCCAGTTTGAATGTAAAACTAAAGTAAATAGCACTGGCAGCTGAGTCACCCAATTACAGACCTGAAGCACTTCAAAGTTAGGTCTAAAAATATCTTCTGTGCTTCCAAGTTACTGGCTCTATGAAGAAGAAAAGGGCACTGAAAAAAAAAAGACACAGCATTGGCAGTGAACGCGCAAAGGGCTTCGGGATAAGGTGTGAGCATTGCCCCCAGCCCAGTGCTGGTGGCCAGCACGGCTGTGTGGCAAGCCAGCATGGATGGGTCACCATGGGCAGCTGGAGGTGCCAGCCTGGGCCACGTACAGGCTCGCAGCCTCCGCACCAATGGGCAGGTGCGACAGCCTGCCCCATAAAGCCAGAAAGCTTTATGGAGTGAGTTGGGGCTGTTCAGCCTGGAGAAGAGAAGGCTCCAGGGTGATCTTATTGCAGCCTTCCAGTACCTAAAGGGGGCCTACAGGAAAGCTGGAGAGGGACTTGTAAATTTACAAGTGTAGTGATAGGACAAGGGGCAATGGCTTTAAACTGAAAGAGGGTAGATTTCGATCAGATAGAAGGAAGAAATTTCTTATGTTGAGGGCGGTGAGGCACTGGAACAGGTTGCCCAGAGAAGCTGTGGATGCTCCATCCCTGGAAGTGTTCAAGGCCAGACTGGATGAGGCTTTGGGCAACCTGGTGTAGTGGAGGGTGTCCCTGCCTGTGGCAGGGGGTTTGGAACTAGATGATCTTTGAGGTCCCTTCCAACCCAAACCATTCTATGACTCTATGATTCTGTGATTCTATCTGTGAAAGACATTATTTTAAATCCATAGTGTCCTACTTCAGGCTGTGCATGGGCCAGGCTATGGTGCTGTGTTGCTTTACTGGCAGGAGGGCACCAGCAGCTCAGAGGCTTTACCATGAAATGCATCCATGATGATGTCCTGCCCAGCGCTCCGGGCAAGTGGCAGCAGGTACGCGCTGGCTGGCTCAGCGCCGGGGTTTGCAGTGCCAGGCCATATCTGCAGGGAAGCCCCTTGGGGACAATGCTCCTCCCCGATGCTCATTGTAGCGCTATGGAGAGCCGCGGTGTGCCTGCGGCTGGGCTGCCCCGTGATGCTCCTCTCTCACCCTCAGCAAGGAGGAGAAGGGGCAGGGGTTGGGGCAGGGGTGGTCGAAGGTAGAGAGCGGTTGCGATATTGGGAAAAAAATACAGGGTTTTTCAGCCCAGCTGAAGGAAGAGGTGATAGAGGAGGCTTGAAGACTGCAAATAAGCCATGACCATTCACTGCTTCTTCCCAGCCAATACCTTGGAGGCATGGAGCTGGAGCAGGAGGCAGCAGCTTCAAAACAGAGAGGTGCATTCACATAGTGTGTCATTGCATGACAGAGCTCTGCCACAGGAGGCTGTTAGTGCTGGCCACAGCTTCAAAATGTGGAAGAAAAAAATCATGAAAGGAAAATCATTTAAAGGCTGTTGCCTACAGAGACATTACCTTGGCCCACGAGGTCCCTCAGGTCCCGGGAGGCTGGAGAAGAGGTTGAGGAGGTGCTGCAATGGGTTCGCCCTGTTGTCACCCTCTTCCCATAGCATCTGCTGCTGGTAGGGACAAGCTGCAGGGTTGGATGAACGTTTGGCCTGACCAAGGGTGGCTGCTCCTCTATGACATGCAGTCTCACACGGTCAGGGGCAGCTATCCCTGACCCACCACGTGAAGGTCACACCGCGGCTGCAGCCTGGCAAACCCACCTGCAGACACACTGCATCCCCCCAGTCCTGCAGCGCCGCAGCTTGCCCAGCACAGCCGGAGCCTTTTGACATGCGATGCATTTGCCCGTTCATTGCCCTGATGGTCAAAATTCAAAATCTTCAAAAACTGAAAAATCAACACTGGAGTGAAGTAAGTGAAAAAAGACACCAAACTGGTAGGGTTAGAGGAGGGGACAAGACAGGCAAAGGTGCCACAGCCCCTGGGGCACCTGCTGCTGCTGCTCTCATGAATGTGGGCACCGCTGGGGAGAGCGAGAAGGGGCCCTGGAGCTGTAGGAAGAGTTGGCAGGGGCAGAAAAGGGAGCAGATGGAGGAGAGGACAAACATAAGCAGTGGCAGCCCCCCAACCTGTGCAACCCACTGTGGTACACGTGGTACCAGGTCCTGTTTCTTCCTTCTACCCCAGAATAAACAAACCGGCTCTTGTCAGCCCCTGTGAACGCCGCCGTGTTTGTGGTGCCCACAGCCCTCTGAGCCCCAGCAGCCAGTGCTGGAGGTTGTACTGAGGAAGCTGTAAGTCTTTCTTCTATTCCAACGCATCACCGACACAGATGGGGCTGGCATCAAAAGCCTGGGCTGAGGCACAGACAGATGCTCTGCGTGTCTGGGATGGAGCTCTGGTGGAGACTGGAGCACTGGAAGGGATTTTCCAAAGCACGTGGCACAAAGCTGACAGGTTTTGTTTTTCTTGCTACTTTCCAAAGGGACTCTCCTTGGCAATGAACTCATCTGTTCGTAAGGTTTGGCAAGGGCAGCTAAATCGCTAACCCTACACCTCTCTTGCTCCTCTCCAGGGCCGAATGAGAAGATGCCTGGCCCTGGCATCCCACACCTCCCAGTACAGCCAGTCCCAGGAGCCGAGCAGCTCAGCAAGAACCCCAAACATCCTCAAATCGGTGGGGTGAAAGTGTACAATTTGGAGGAACGAGTTAAAGCACTGCAGCTAAATCCGAAGGAACAAGTCTGTCTGAGCCCTGTGGCCAGGACAACCTCCAAGGGTTTCTTGAGGTCATTTTTGTGCCTTTCCAAATGTTTTGGAAAGTACATTTTTCTCAGCTGATTCAAACAAGGACTAGCACTGATGTTTTTCCAAAAGCTTTCCAAGTAGGTTTTTAAGCAAGGCTGCACAGGCCGGGAGGGGCAATAACAAGCGTGCGCAAAGGCCCTGGAGGGCAGAAAACAGCTCTTCTGAGTTGCTTTTCTTCCTCAGTCTTTCCAGAAGGTCACTTATTGAGCAATTTTTCCCCTTTGCTTGTCATTCTTTGTTTGTTGAAATGCTTGTAGTTGCCATTTATGTAAAAGACCCTCCTAACATTTGTCCCAGCTGCCTTTTCACCCAAAACCCACAAAAATATTATGTATTGTGTCAAGCGCTGATCCTGCTTTGGATACTTTGCAATTGTCTCTTTAGCATCTCTGTTTGCTATTTTGCTTGCACACGCCGTCACCGTTTCGCACCCCATTTGCCCTCACCAGCGGCACCCCAGTCGCCTGCACCAGCACAGTACAAAGCAAAGGAAAATCCTGGGGTAACACGAAAGACACAGTGAAAACGGCAAATCTCGCTCTCTCCCCAGATCTGAATAAGCCAACCTTTATAAATATGCAGAGTAATAAAACCCTTAATGCAGCGTGATTTAAAAGTTACGGTTCCCCCAGCAACCCGAACTCGGCTGCATCGTGCGCGCCGAGGCTTGGAGATGAGTGGCTTTGCTGTTAAATTTATGCCTTCGCCTGCCTCGGCGCGATGCAGCCGGGTTAGGGTTGCCATGGGAATGGGAGGTCAGGTTTTGCGCTGGTGTGAACGCAGAGAAGCTGGTCCCCTGCCCTCCTGGGCTGGCCTGCTGCTCCCCAGTGCCGTGGCGGCTGCCCGCTTCTCCTGCCTGCTCCCAATGTGGAGGCTGAAAGCCTCTTCCTGGCTGCCAGTCCAGCCCTGCACACCCGCACAGGTGGTTTTCAAACCTCTTCTCTTTGTCCTTCCTGATGAAGCTCCCTCAGCACTCGCGCTTCTTAAAATGTGCCTTTTTCTTTTGAATTTTCCTTTTTTCACTCCTCGGTTCCTGGCGGGGCTTGGCAGCTGCCTCCTGTTTTCTCCGTAAGCAACCCTGGGTCAATCCTCTCACCATCTCATCCTTGCCTTCTCTCTTTTCCCCATACACCCTTACTGAGGGCACAAGCACCTGCTGACCTCTTTTAGATGAAGGCTCAGCGAATCATTTGTATAAAATATACTTGATGAATGTCCTGAATATTTTGATATTCCCAAGGCCTGTAGGTGATCCCATGCCCCTACTTGTTTGCTCAGGGTGGTCTGTGAACCTGCTCCCCAAAGAGCAGCAGTCCCTGAGGCAGTCAAACACCAGTGGGTACAATGAAACATCCAGTGTGGTTTTTGCCGGGGAGCTTTGCGAGTAACGCAGGTAAGGAACCCTGTGGCGAGGAGCAAACCCAAAGCGAGGGTACAGTATGAATTCTGCGGGGGTAATTAGCCTTCAGGAGATCTCAGGCAGGATATATGAGCTCTCTGTCACGTTGGGGTTTTAATCAAGACAGAGTGTCTTTCTCTCAGATTTGCGCCTGCTCTGGCACCAATTGCCGGGCTGGATGCAGGAGCTCCCGGCTGCGGTTTTATGGCCGGTGTTATACGGGAGGTCAGAGCAGCTGATGGTAACGGCCCCCCTGGCCTTCCAGTTTATGACTCTATGAATTTCAAACTGTTCATTCACTTGTAACATTTGTAATTTGTACTGAACGAAATGTCACCCAGTCAGTGACCAGAAGCAATGCCACGTGGCTACTGCCACGGCCCGAAGCAGCCGGAGAGGCAGCTTGCCCGTGGTGGGTCACAGCGTGCCGCAAGCAGCTCCCATCGCTGCAGCCCATTAAAAACCGACTTTGGAGTAGTCAGTCACACAAAGAATCTTAAGGGTCCAAATGCTCCTTCCAGGTGGGATAGAGGCCTCCTGTGACATCTGTGCACTGGGAGTGTGAACATTGAGTGTGAACAAAATACTTGGTGATTTTCACAAATTTCTTTACAGGTATTTTTCCTCCCTCTCCATCACCACCTTCCCTAGCAGTAGGTATCCTTTTTGCTCTTAAGCTTTTTTTTTAACCTGTACTTTCCATGTTGAAGTACAACTTCAGTAAGACATGTCTACCTCTGCTTACTGTACCAAAACTATCCATTAAATTCCAGAATCTCTGTTGTATTTTCAACTGTTGCTTCTGCAGGTAACATTACTCAGAGACTTTTACTCCAGAATGGCAAATAAATTCTCAGATTATTGTTTTTTTCTCCATTTTCCTTATAATTTGAATGTGATTAGAGATGTACCCTGTTAAACCAAACAGGCTAGAGGCTAAGTGAGAGGTCCTGTTTCAATTCCATCTGAAGGGCAGGTGGGAAACAGGGGGTAGCAAGGGGCCTTCCTTCTGTGGGGCACATGTTGCGGTGAATGCTGATGTTTTACTGAGCAAGACTGGGAGCCTGGAGAATTCCTCACAAATGAGGATCCAAGAGACACTTATCTCCTGCTTTCTGCCTTGGTTTTATGGTGATTACCAGCTCTCTGGGTCCAGGGATTTCACCCAGAGAGCAGCACAGCAGGTGCAGTAGGGCTAACCATGTGTGATTTCTCCTGGCAGCACTAGAGAGAAAGTACCTGAGCAGTTTGGAAGTGAGCTGTTCCCAACCCGTTCCCTGTGTCAGTGGGAAGGTGGGAACTAAGGCTGCTTTTCCTAGCCTGTAAATTCCTACCTTTACACAAGAACCACAGCTTTCATTTTTTTGCAAAAAGGGAACTGTTCAGGGGAAATTTGTAAATAGAAGACCTCACAAATATTTGGAATAGCCTTTGAAATTCATTCGCTTTACTGCTGATTCATCGAGGAAGGTTGGGAGCCTCCTCACTGTAAGGATGTAACCCAACAAAATGAACAGCACCAGAGCACTTAGTCACTCTTCAGGTTGGGATTGCGAAGGGATAAGCATAGCCAAAATATAAACCTGGCTTCAAGCACGTTTGGCATTTCGCCTTCACTGATGCTGATTGTGAGTCACATTGAGGTGATTTAATCTGAGGTCAAAATTCGCAGATGAGGACTGGGCATGGGAGCAGCCCATGAAGTCCAGCATCAGCCAACAGCACTGCTCGGACGCAGAAGCAACCTCTGGATAACTCCCAGGTCCATGTCCAAGGCCAAGCACCTGGCTGATAGTGCATTGAATTAGCTGTCACATTAGCTGAGCTGCAGGAGATGTGGCTGGGAGGTTGGGTGGTGGAGAGGAGCTCTGCAGAGGGGCAATACCTCTGCCAGGAGCTGCAAAGGGGTTGTGCCCCAGTGTGTGAGAGGCCCTGGCACCTCCGTGTGTCCCTGGACAGCTGCTGAGCACTGCCCTAGCACCATCTTTTTGGGTGCTGCTGGTGTTAACTGGACACAAACAGTCTAGCTTATCATAGAATCATAGAATCATAGAATCATAGAATGGTTAGGGCTGGAAGGGACCTTCAAAGGTCATCTAGTCCAACCCCCCTGCAAGGAACAGGGATATCTCCAACTAGATCAGGTTGCTCAGGGCCTCGTCCAACCTGGCCTTGAACGTCTCCAGGGATGGAGCATCCACCACCTCTCTGGGCAACCTGTTCCAGTGTTCTACAACTCTCATGGTAAAAAATTTTTTCCTAATATCCAATCTGAATCTACCTCCCTCTATTTTAAAACCATTACCTCTTGTCCTATCACAGCAGGCCCTCCTGAACAGCCTCTCCCCATCTTTCCTGTAGGCCCCCTTGAGGTACTGGAAGACCGCTATAAGGTCACCCCGGAGCCTCCTCTTCTCCAGGCTGAACAGCCCCAACTCTTTCAGCCTGTCCTCATAGGAAAGGTGCTCCAGCCCTCAGATCATCTTCGTGACCCTCCTCTGGACCCTCTCCAACTGGTCCATGTCCTTCTTATGTTGGGGGCTCCAGAACTGGACGCAGTACTCCAGGTGAGGTCTCACGAGGGCAGAGTAGAGGGGCAGAATCACCTCCCTCAACCTGCTGGCCATGCTCCTCTTGATGCAGCCCAGGATGCGGTTGGCCTTCTGGGCCGCAAGAGCACATTGCCGGCTCATATTGAGCTTCTCGTCCACCAGTACTCCCAAGTCCTTCTCCTCAGAGCTGCTCTCGATCCATTCACCACCCAGTCTGTATTTGTGCCTGGGATTGCCACGACCCAGATGTAGGACCTTGCACTTGGCCTGGTTGAACTTCATGAGGTTGACACGGGCCCACCTCTCCAGTCTGTCGAGGTCCCTCTGGATGGCATCCCTCCCTTCCAGCGTGTCGACAGCACCACACAGCTTGGTGTCATCGGCGAACTTGCTTATCAGCAATCAGTCAAGCACTGTGAGGTTTATGAAAATCACAAAGTGTGAAGAGCAAAAGGGGATAGCTCGGTCGTTTAAATTAATGTGGCCAGTCTCACTGTGGATTCTTGTTAATGTAGGTTGGCTTTTCTCTCTGAATATTTATCATGAAGTGAGGTGTCTCTAGTTGCCCTGAGCTCTGTGAATAACACAGTCACCTGAGCACAGGGAAGCTCCTGCATTCCTCTTTTAAGACTGATGCATGAGCATAGCAGAAATTGTTCCATGAAGGTTTCGTCTTTAACAGATTAGGGATAAAAACCAGGATCAGCCTGTGTGCAAGGCTGCTCTGGGACTGCCATGCTGGAGGCTCCAGGCATTCACCATCAGAGCATGTCTGCAGCCCTGTCTTTTGGGCAAGGGGCTCCAGGCAGGACCTGGGCACATGCCAACTTCCCTCCCAGCCGGGTGCTGCAGGAGGAGACCTGCTTCTCTGGCCAGCTGGGAGCTGCAGGAGTTCCCAACCAGGTGGTTGGATCTCCATGGGGTGACACCGGCATGCCCCAGTGGTCCAGTGCTGACCCAGCCTTCCGTATGTTTCCTGCAGCTCTAAGGCTTGTTTCGACAAGTTCGGTTGACAACTTCTTCCCTGAGCAGACATCAGGTGGAGATCTACAAGGTCTACCGTGGTGATCACGAGGGGGTAGAGCTGGGCTGCAAGCTGCCTGCCCAGCTCTGGCCCTCCCTGCTCCCCAGCTGCAGCCCCCCTTACCGTAAGAGCAAGCTCTACTGGACAGAGCGACTCTGCCAAGAAGAGATGTACGAAATTTGTAAGAGTTTAGACAAAGTAGTGAAGGCAACACCTCCAGCCTTAGTGCTGAGTCCTGCCAGGTTAGTGCTCACCTGTTTGATGGGCAAACAGACCTGTGTCGCTCCCACCTCGGCATCCTTCTCCTGGAGGAGAGGCCACATGGCCCAGCACAGCCATGGCCAGCACAGCTTCAGGGCAAAGGAATATTTTTGGATTTGACGTGGAAATGACCGTCTGGGAGCTCTGCCTCACTGGTTCCAGTCCTCTGCAGCCGCAGGTGATCATCTCCTCCAATTTCACTCATAAACCGAACAACTTTGTCATCACCTTTCTGCTCTCAATTTCCTCTGATAGTGTTTACACCCTCTTCTAATTTCCACTTTAGATCCCTTCATTCTTGCAGAGGTGCTGTTGGCATGCATTCTCCCTGTTCCCCCCGCCTACTTCCAGGTGAGCTGCTACCTCTTTGCTCGGCATTTTGAAGCACCCGTTGGAGCCCCAAATGCTGAGGAGCTCGGAGAGGAGCAGCCAAGTGTAGTACGGGATCACACCATGAGAGGGAGATGATTCCCTGTGGATTTTCTGGGGGACCTGTAGCCCTGTCCTGAGCAGTGGGTGCCAGTGGAAAAAGTGGAAGAGGTGGGCACAGAGGTCTGGCAGAGAAAAAAAGAAGAGGACATCTCAGGTTCCCTCATCTCAGGAGAGTGATGTCCTTTCCATGGGCTTATCCCAGGAGATTGTCAGTGGGTCTAGGAAAGGATGATACACCTGAAGGAGAATTTCAGGTATTCCAGTGTGTTCCAATACAAAAAATACTTCCAATCAAACTATTTTAAATATTATTCTCTGTAAAGCCAGTTTCTAATAGCCTCACAGAAGGAAAAATTAGTTTGTCACAAAACCAGCCTTCTCCCTCCAAGAGAAGGAACCTTATCTCCAAGGTCTGAAGTGCACGCGTACATTGTTTGAACCATGTTTCTTGAACAAAAGAAGGGGAAAAAAAGATCAACCAAAAAAATATGTACCAGAGCAGGCGTCCTGCATTATCACCCCTGGCTGTCTCAAATGATGGCACTGTGCTCCTCAGTGTTCCCTTCTGGAAGAGATTTGAATTCAGGGACAAGGTGTGAGACGTTTTGAAAAGTCTTCATTAAAGTGCTGAGCTATTTCTCACCGCCTCCTCCTCTTCCCAACACACTTCTTTTTTTTTCTTTCTCCGAGCCTTGTCTCAGGAGGTTAAGGAGCAGAATTAGATCAACTGCCTTTTTCTTCCAGCCCACATCAATCTCCTGAGCTTCAGACTTTGTTTTTGCCAAAACTGTTTGAAGTTAGAAAGGGCCTGAACTTGGCCAAGTTGAGAAGTTACTGCCACAGCCTGAGTATAGACTGAAGTGTCCAACACGAGTGGCCGCCTCTCCTCCCCCTGCGCCCTGGCAGGAGCAGCAAATGCTTTTAGCCACAAAAAAGCTTGCTGGAGCTTTCTGTTGCCTGCTTGGCTCAGTGCGATGTGCATGGCCTCCCAAGCCATGATGAACAGAGCAGAGGGAAGGAGAGCAGCCTGCTATGAGAGGCTACAGCAGAAATCCCTCAGCATCTCTGCTGGCCAAGGATTTGGGGCTGCCAGGCCTTTCTGGGGAGGTAGAAGGGCAATGGGGAATCAAGAGATGCTAAAGAAAGTCAACAGGCAGGTACCAAGCAAGAACGCCTCCTGCTGGGGTAAAACCTGCTGGCTGGTCTCCAGCAAGAGGGATGGGAGCAAGGAAGCACTCAAGGGTGGGACTGAGAGGAGAGGGTGGATGAGGTCTCTGGCAGATTTGGTTCCCCCTTGTGTTCCTGTCCTGAAAGAACTTGTGCCAGTAGGTCGCAGGGTGTAGCAGGTCCTGGACAGTGAGATATGAGGCAGTAATAACGTTGTAGTCCTCCAGATCAACACTGACCACTGGTAGGAGGGGGGAAGAATTCCTTCTTCCAGCTCTCAGAGGGCATCACATCGAAGCATGAAGCAGAGATTGCTGCACCATAGGTGGTAGCAAGTTTGCTTGGGGTAATGAAGACAAATAGATTTCTTCCAGGGGCTACAGATGACCCTACAGCTCCTACATAACATTATGGAAGTGGCAGCAGGCCAGAGACACCAGGACATCACTCACAGCATTTAACAACTCATTCGTTACACCTTAAAAAGTAACAATGAAGGAAAACAGCAAACGAGGCCAACCTGGGCAGCAGGACAGACAGCAACAACCAGCAGTGACAGTGTGGCCTCAGCTTCCTCTTTACCTGAGGTAAGAGTGAGACAAGTCTAATCTCTCCTGAGAGAGCCATCAGTTACAAGCATTCCCCAAGCTCTTTGGCTGTCACAAGCGGTGACCTGTTGGGAAAGGTAAGCAGTTCAGTATTCACGGACTCGTCAGTCAAGGGGCACTTTCACACCAGCTCTCCAGTGCTGCTCCATCTCCCTCGCTTCTGTGAGAGCAAGAACGGAGCAGCTCCAGGAAGGGTCCAGAACAACCACTCTCCAGGCAGGACATCAGATGGGACGACTGGAGCAGCAGGAGAGTGACTGGCAGTTTCCCACGGCTCTTTTTCAAACAAGACAAAGGAACAGGAACTGTAACTGTATTTTGCCAAAAAATGGGGCTCTAGGCAGGATCATTCAAAGACTCTCAGAGAGAAGCAGTTTACCAGGACATTCCCATGTCCTATGCAGAACGTGCTGTTAATCTGTCCCCTTCACCAGATTGCTCTCCAAATGGTTGCTGTCTCCCTGTTTACTTCATCATGCTGGGAACAAATCAGGAAGGAAAGGCCTGGACTTGCCTTCCCTTTATGTCCAGGAAGGAAGAGTTGTGAACACTTGTTCTCTAGTGCTAAAACCATCATCACCGAGGCAGCTCCATTTCTAGTGTCTTGCTAGAGAAAGCGGCTGAGCGAGCAGCTACCCTAAAGTTTCTCAAAGACAGGATCACACTGTTCCTCTAGTAAGCGCCTGCCCAGGTCAGAACCCCTTTACATTAGACACTTCACAAAAGCATGATTGCATTTCCAAAGAGCTGCTGGTTCCTCTGGGCAAGACAAAGTGATGGAAGGAAAAAGTCCCACAATGCAAACAGCACTTCCAGACTTCCTCAGAGATACACCAGTACTACTATAGCCAGTGCACTGGCTTCCTTTGGCTCCACAGGGAAGCTCCTGAGGCACATCACAAGTCCTGTCCCTTCCAGGTTATCTCAGGAACCAGGGATGAAGTGGTCTCAAGTGGTTTGGGTGAATTTCCTTCCTTTCTATCAGGAAAAGCTAACGCCTGTTCCGCTTATTAGACAGCAGAGACTTAGGCAGAAGAAGGACACAGGACATCAGGATTTATTAGTCCCATGGCTCACACAATTCCTTGATTTAGGTGACTAGAAAAATCTTGGCACTCCATGACCTGGCGGGATTGGGTTACAAACTTTTAGATCATACTGACTTCACATTTGTATTCTGTTTCCATGGCCAGCTGAGAAATTTCACATTTTTTAAAAATTTGGCAAAACATATTCATTATGATGCCACAGAATAAGAGTTTGTATCAGATGACACGTAACATCATCTTCTGCTTTCTTCTTGTATTCCTTCCTGAATTTATTTCTAGGGTTTCTTCTGGAAAAAAAAAAAAAAAAAAAAAGAAGAAACAAAATCAAAACACCCTAAACTTCATCGTGTTAAGCACTGTACGAATATCAAACAAGGAGCTGCTCCCCATGCTAACGTGCTCACTGTCAGCATACATGAGAGGGGACAACACATGGAGGTGTTCAAGCAATTCACTGAAGAGCCAGGAGGATGTGGGCCATGGCTAGGGCTGTCTGGGAGCTGAAGCAGTGCCACGTTTCTCTCCCAGAAACATATCGTTTTCTAAGGCACATGGCCGAGATGGAATCCCTGGTCCAAACGCTGGTGAGGACAGGCCCAGAGCAGCATGCTTCAGTGAGAGGCAGCAGAGTCTGCTTCAGTCAGAGAGTGCTTTGTCTTCTTGCAGAAAGTCAAATCCTTTTGATGGAGGAAATGAGGGTGACTGACCCTTTGGTGCAGGCAGGCAGAGCACGCACGTAGAGCCCAGCATCATCTCCCTCTGGCAAAGAGAGAGAAGGAGGACCTCCCCAACACCCACACAGACAAATGAATCTGAAATTCAGCACCCATTGCCTTTTGACATTGACCTTCTTATTAGCTGTAGATTAATTTCCAGTGATGTTTTGAGCCCAGAGAAATTAATTTTATTTTCATGAAAATATTTTGTTTCCAAGGGAACATCCATTGAAACTATTTCCACTAAAAAACGGATGTGTGTGACAAATTTCTACTTAGAAATAAAAGGGAATGAGAAGTCAATACTTTCTCACCAAGCTGTAGTGTTCAGATCGAATTCTCCTTCCCATCTGTGCCCTTGGCCCAGTTAAGAAATGATGGGAACTGCTCAATAGTCTGTCAGCTGGATTGGGGCTCTGGTGACCCTGGCCTTCATCTCATGTCCATCAGGAAACAGTCAGCCCTACACTTACTACAGAGCCATGGGTGCACAGGGGCTTAAATCCATCCTCACCTCATCTGCCACTGCCAACCTGGTCCAGGTTCTTCTTTACTGTCACAGTCAGACTTCATCCACCAGACTTTAGGGCTGTTGCTCAGGAAGAGCAAAGTGTACCTCCTTCTGGGATAGAAACAGCTGCTTTGTCAAGCTTTGAAAATTGACAATTGTTTGATTGCCTGAAGCTCCCCCTAAAATACAGAGGGGGTTTCTGGGAGAAGTATTCAGGCTGTTCTCAGTATCCATGGAAATCTCCATGGGGCTGATCAGGAGAATCAATTCAAAAACTGGCTTGTGATCCAAACCAAAACAACAGTGTAGACACGTACTTTGCAACTGTCAAGCATCCAGCTTAGCTAAGCTAAATGTCTACTTTAAGAAGAGTAAAACTGTCCTCAAGCCAGAGACTGCCTTCACTATGAAGGCAGAGCAGGCATCTTGCTCACAGGTGGATCCTTGCAGGGGAACACCCAAATGTTCCACTCCTAGACCATCCTGCCCACACTAACAGACTCTGGGTCTCTGCATACACCTGGGCCCAGCTGTGCTTTCACCTCATCCTTTTGTGCACCCACAGTTTTCATACAGAATACACCAAAGAAGTCTGGCTACGTGTCTGCAGGGTTGCAAGACCAGAACCAAACATGCTCTTCAAACCCTCTGAAGACTCCACACTGTGTCCATGCAAGGCGACTGGGATCCTTCCAGATGACCTGAGCTCTCCAGGATGGCTTTCCCTGCCCCAGTTCTCCTCATTTCCCATGGGAGAGGAAATTCTTCTAAATGAAGTTGTTCGAGCTTTTCACTGTGGCTGTGTTTCTGTGGCTGTGATCTGGACAATAGCTAGAGCCGTATCTCCTGTGGACAGTGTCAGCTTCTCTCGATGTTCTCATCAACCAACACCCCCCTATTTCTTCTCCTCAGGGCTGTTCTCAATCCATTCTCCGCCCAGCCTGTATTTGTGCTTGGGATTGCCCCAACCCACGCGCAGGATCTTGCACTTGGCCTTGTTAAACTTCATGAGGTTCGCACAGGCCCACCTCTCCAGCCTGTCAAGGTCCCTCTGGATGGCATTCCTTCCCTCCTGTGTGTCCACAACATCACACAGCTTGGTGTCGTCAGCAAACTTGCTGAGGGTGCACTCAATCCCACTGTCCATGTCGCCGACAAAGATGTTAAATAGCACCAGCCCCAGTACTGATCCCTGAGGAACACCACTCGTCACTGGCCTCCACTTGGACATCAAGAAATGCTGTTCACTACCTATGACGGCCCTACAGCCCAATAAGTAGGGTAGCACCATGCTGAGGAGCAGCCACAGGCCTTTGTAGTAACTGAACAGTGGCTGTGTCTGGAGGAGCCATAATCTGCCTGAAGCTCATGTTCACTTGTTTAGCTGAAACTGCAGGTGTCTAACAACCAAGTGACCATCACCATCGTTGTCTGATATTTAGCTCTGCTTTCTGCAGACGGGTGTAACATCTAGTATTGTCCGACATGCGATACATTGCCATCGCCAACATACAGAACACCACGTGGTTACTCTGTGCCAAGTGAACTCCCTATGACCCTCGATGATGGTGTTTTGCCAAACGGCTATTTCATTGTGCAGGATGTTTGTCTCCATAGAAAACGCACTGCAGAATTGGTCCCTAAAAGAGAGTTCAGGTCAGCGATAGAAAAGTTTTTAATTAAATGTACTCGTAGACAAAGACAAAGCAAGAAGACTCTCTGCAGTCCATTAATTAACTGCATTATGTCATTTATAAGGCTGCGGTAGATAAATACTGTCCAAGTTTTCTCAGCATTACAGCCTCAGAGCACGGTAGTTTTGCTTTGGCTAAGAAAAGCCATCTTTTAGGGTTGCTCTCTGTTAATAAGGCTTTTGCTACTGCACGAAATTGGGTGATCTAATTATTCATGGCTTTTGTTTGAAAGTTTATGTAACTAGCAAGTCAGAGTTTCCTTTCAGAGGGTTTGAATGGTATCTCTTGAAGAGGTCAAGGGAGGAAACTTGAGATAATAGAGCAAAAAACAAATCAGAATCAGCTGCTTCCAAGTGCATCCAGGGGTTACAGTAGCTCGAGCGTGATTTGGGAACCAAGGAATTTCTCAGTAGCCTGAAACTGATGCATTAAAAGAGGCAAAGATACAGGAGGGACCTTATGAATAGAAACAATAGGTGCTGCAGTGGCTGCTGATAATATCTTTACAGAAGTAGGACCTTATTCTTCCTGGTGCTTAAAGCTGGTTTTTGCTGGAGAAGCTATTCTGGGTATTAATTCACTTAAGGTAACAGCCTTGCTGATGGACCAGGCTTTCTGGTATCCCTCTAGCTGCATCAAGGAGTGTAACACACCATATAGCCCATGTAGCCTCTTTCTTTTGCTGACAGAGGGGTAAACATGTGAGTGCTTTTAAATTGTGGATGCAGTGACCAAATTAAGAGCTGGGTGGAATTTCAAAGCCATTAGCTGGCCTACAGAAACCAAAGCAGTAAAAAAGCCTGTAATTCTCCGAGCTGCATGTTGTGCAAGGGAATTTATACACATTTACTAGGGAGGTGTCAGTCAGGAAATTTATTGTGTCTTTTAAAACCAGCCTTTTCAAAACACGATTATTCCTCTCTATCGACTGCGGAGAACAAGGGCGCAGTCGGATGGTGCTGCAGGAGCTCACTGTCGCTGCAACAACACTCTGCTCCCTTTCTGCCTCCTCTCCACTGCCTTGTCTCCATCCTTCTCTTCTGCAAGCTCCATTCTCTGCTTGCTTTGCCTGTGAAGACTGACTTCAGAGCCTGGAAAACAGGGGGATCCGAGGCCTGGATGTCTGACCCACTTCATACCACCATTTTCAGCCAAAGTGAGCTAGAGATTTCACCCTGAGGTGTTTGCCAAAGCTGACCCATGTTTATTCAACTGGGTTAATTCTCCTCCCTAGAGATGCTTTCTAGCCGCAGCCCATTGATATTATTTGGGCTGCTTCATGCTATCAGAGAAAAACAAGACCTTCACAAGCTCTGCTGCGCTGATTGTGACATTTGCTGGAGGGAGAAGGATGGAAATAAGGCAGTAATTAAACGGTCATCTGAGCTGCAGAATGCAGCAAATCACATGAGTTTCATGATTTTTTTCCTGTGATCAATTACAGGTAAAGTATATAACGGCAACGTATTATGTTGTATCCTCCAGAGACCAGAGGAAAGATAGTTCGAAGATATTTAAAGTGGTTTTGATTTCCGGTCTGACTTCCTAAATATCCTCCTCAGCATTTTCCTTTATACCTCTGACTCCAGTCCTAAGGTCTATAAACCAGCACCACACTGGGGAAGAGGTCTCTGTTTCTGGAGAGCAGAGGAGGACACCCTGACAGTGGATAGTGTCTTCAGCCCTTCTCAGAGTGGAGATGTGTCCTAGGAAAGAGAGCCTAAGCAAACAGACACATTGTGTTGCAGGGCTGAGATTAAAACTGTATTTATGCTTTGCTGGCGATTTAGTTTGTGATCTTCTAACAGAAATCTGACATTATCTCTTGATGGGTAAATGGGGCTTTGTCTTAACGGCAGTGTCTGTGTTTACTTATGAGGTGGGCTCAGATGAGGCTGGCAACGTGAGAGTGAGGTGCTAATCTGCAGGTATCACAAACAAAGAGCGGAGAGGTGTGAGGAACCTTTCAGACTGAGATGTGATTGAGTCCCTAAGGACTGATAAAATATCTGCAAAAGGCTGTTCTTAGGGCTGGTATCTCTTAATGCTGAGTTCTGGTGGAAACCTGTCCTCAGCAAGCAGAAGCAATATCTTTCTCAGCCTCCCTTCTTTTCTAGGAACTACTAGCTGAAATGTCTCCTGCTGTTAGTAGCAAGCCTGAAGTATCATCCTATCTAATCACGCCACGTCTTGTTCTCAGTCATGCTCCCACAAGTCAGCAGCCCTGTGAAGCAAGGTCTTCCGAAACCTCTCCCACATGCAGCCCAATCTCAGAAATATGCATGGTGCCATTCTGAGGGTCAGTCTGTGTTCCCCTGAGAGCTCGTCTCTCATCCTGGAGCTGCAGCCTTCATTCACACGGGAGATGGAAATCACAGCTTGCCAGTCAGCAGAAGGAGACTGTGTGTGGCCAGCCATGCAAAGATGAAAGCAAGGACAGTAATTATTCTGCAACTGATGTTTTATGTGTTGTTCATGCGGGTTCCACGATGACTTCTGGTGTTCCCTGCAGCTACAGAGCTCTTTCCTAACTGAGGAAAGATGGGCAATAGCCAGAACATAAGAGCTGCCAAAATAGACCTTGCTGCCCAAATATGCTTCGTACCTATGTGGCCCTATGTGCCACAAATCCCTGAAAAATACAGATGCCATTCCCTGGAGAAACCGAAGTAAAAGTTCTATTTTAGAATATGGTAGAAGTACAATAAAGCATATTGTATTTGTGAAATGACTTTAAGACCTAAATATTAACAGTAAAAAGGAAAAAAAAAATCACACAGAGGACACGTAATTCTGTTACATTGCAATGAGACAGAGTCTGGGTAACACTTCTGCTAGATTTACTCCTGACCAATCACAAAAAATTACTGACAGAAGCTACAGGTTTCCTTAAGAAGAAATTGTAAGGCAAAGCAAGCATTTTCTGCTAGTAGACTTTTTAAAGCACTTATACAAAGCACAGTCTCGTAGCAGTTTCTCTCTTTTGCGCTGATGAACTTCTCAGCCTGGCAGAACCAATGCATTTGGAAAAAAAATTCAGTCAAAGAATTGCTATGAAAATATGACTTTTTCTAAATCAATCTTGTTTGCATTTTTATTTAAAACCATGACGTTGGAACTAGATGATCTTTAAGGTCCTTTCCAATCCAAACCGTTCTATGATTCTATGATCTATCCACCAAAGCATTTGGATAATTTTATAATATTCATTAACTACAAACTACTGTCTAATTATATCACTTCTATATTTAACATCATTAAGGTCACACTAGCTTTGCAAAACCTTACCAAAATTGCTCTTGAAAAATCAATCCAAATTCACAAACGCGATATCAACTTGACTGCTTAGTCTGAGTGCATTCCACATAAAGAAATTATCAGATCACAAGCCTTTATTGACCTGGTGTTCAATTAAATATAGCTAATGATTGATATGAAAAAGATAGATAATTTGAACTCCTGCTTCTCTTTTACCAACTGAAGCAGAGTCTACCATGATGGGCTCCCAGGAGCCCTGTTCCTTTTGATATGTATTACCAGAGTCAGAACAACTTTTATCTGCTGAACAGAGGCCATGTTTAAGAGTACAACCCATTAACTACCAGTTTGGGTCAGTTCTTGATGAAGCAGGCAAGTGACCTAGCCTGTATGACTCCCTCTTTCTCATGATACTAAGGTGAGAAGAAAAACGTGAGATATAAGGCAGTAGAGTTTGAGTTATAGTACAAAGTGGGTTTATAAACCACTTTAAATTGGGTAAAATCATATTTTAGGGTAAGACACAGATTCTTCTAAAAGGAAGCAGTGTACTTCCATTGCACAATAAAATTCTGAGGCATTGAATATTATTTCTATAGAAGAAAGGTGCATCCCACTTAGGCAAAAGAAAGAAGCATATCACAAAACAGAAGAGGAAAAGCTTAACCATTTACATATAACACTCCAGAGGACACGTTTGGTACCGTTGCAATCCAAAAGTACAGGAATAATCTGGGAACCAAGTACAATGTCACAGATCCTGAGCAATTGCATGTGGTCTGTGAGTAACAGCTCTGCAGCAGAGCTGGGCGCTCCCCTTTCCTTGGTGACACTAAATAATGTTTCTGATGAGAAAATTCAATAAGACCAATATCATAAATCAAAATAAATTTTAAAAAAACCCCAAACAAACCCCTTGGATTTTGCAAATCTGAATCCTTTGTGGATTTGACCAGTACTGCAATTAGAAGCAGACCTCAGCCTTTAGCCTAAAGAAACAGTAAACTCGTCTGCTTTGAATCTTGCCTGCGCGATTCTGTGCAGTGATTCTCTATGCACACTCCCACCCATCTCTCCAGGTAAAAGATGAGGCATATCTTGCCTGGGAAAGCAGTAAAGTGCAAATTCTTTAGCAGAGAAATGGCCTATTGTTGGGCGAGGGTACACTTTCCCAGTCCATTCAGTGCTGACGCAGATTATACACTCTTAGCTGAGCCTCAGACTGCTTTGGTTAAAGCCCATCCATTTAATCCAAATCATCTTCAGACAGTTTTATCAGGAAAAAGCTCAGAGATGTGGAATGGAAAAGCACTTTTTGAAACAATAAATTGCAGGTTTCTGTTTTGCTTGCTAAAGCTATCAATATTGTTACTTGAAAGATGGCATACAACAGGTTTGAGTCATTGCTGAACAGCTGAATTATAAAATTACTAATCTAAGGACTAATTGCACTGAAGGTTTATTATGTCAAATTGTATTAGACATGTGGGGTTTATCTGTTGCCTGATACAAACAAGAATGATTTTTCCTGGCACTACCCACTCATACCTTGTACTCACCGTCACTAGGGACTTAAAAAAATAGCTGCAGTAATAAAATTTTAAATATTCTGACTGTAATCTCTTGCTTGAGGGGCTAATGCTGCTAAACACAGAAGGCTTTGTAAAGCGTTGTGTGTAATGAAGGATGAGCTGCAAGAACAGAATGGAAGGAACAATACCATTAGCACAAATTGCAAACTTCTTCCGAGTGATGTTTGGCAGTAAATTACAGGCTGTCTGTGACTTCCTTTCTGCAGCTGTGAGATGTTTACCATCGGAACATGCAACCTTAAATTAGAGGGCAGAGAGAAAGCTGGGAAAGGCAAGGAAATGCATGCACATTGTAAGGGCATATACACTGGGTGTAGGGGATTGCTTTCCCGTTCCCAACAACTGTCCTTTCCTCACTTAAATTCCCCATTAATTCACTTCTGCAAAGGATTTAGGTGCTAATGTGGCAATGAAAACTTTTTTTTTCCATAGTCGTAATTACACTTTTTTTTCAAAAGCAGCCTAAAAGTCTATACAGCATCCAGACTGGGCATCCTCTTCTCCAGGGGCTACGCATGTTTCAGAGAGTTATTCTTCCATTTCATTCACTAATATCATCTCCAGTTTGTCTAGAGCCTTTTTTTTTCTCCCTGCCAGACTTTCAGAGGCACTGAATTCCCACTAGAGCTCCTGATATTGAGTGAGACTTGCAGGTAGCAGCTTTAGAAACTCAGTGGATTATCTCAATGATTTTACAAGGAAATGCTGGTGTTTCATCTCCTATATTCATCCGTTTCAGCAGAGATCTGGAAATTTCTGAACAAATGTTGGAAGTGCTGAAATAACCAGGGGAAAAGCAACTCCAAGTAGTCAGTAGTAGAGCGAGGATTATCTCGAGGAGTGTGGGGTAGTTTCATCAAGGCTATACCTCCATCTAGATGCTCAAATCCCTTTGAAACTCCAGGTCACTGGCCTCATTTCTTGGTGAGGCTGCACCTTCTTTAAATTGCTCTCCTCGGGCAAAATGACCATAAAACCAGCATAGCTAAGAGCTGACTCTGCCTCTGTGGGCAGGAAACCAGTATAATGGATCCTACACGTCCAATATCATCTGGGGCTTTCTTCTGCTCTGCAATGCATGGCTGAAGACTGTCTTAATGGAGTGCTACAGCCCCTTCGCCACAGTGCAGAAACAAAGATGTTGGGGATGATCTCACGTTTTTCGGGACCTCGTTCTGTCGTACTCAGAAAAGCAGGGAGAGTGCATTAAAACACATAGCATAGAGCTGCTAGGAGTCGGTGGGAATTATCTGCATGCACTGCAGAGCCATGTGGAAGAGTGATGTTTCTTACAGGAACTAGAAATCCTTAATACCAGGGCAGTTCTGCAGGGCCTCAGTGAAGCTGCAGCTCTGGCTGAATGGCTGTAATGGATGCTCTGTGACTGCTGAGCGTCTCTTTCCTGTTCTTACTGACATTGCTCTGGGAGAACGGTGAGAACATCAGTGCCTTCAGGTGTCTGGCATGCAAAGCTGTTAACAGATACAGAGAAATCAGAAATTGCCTCAGTCCCCAAAGCATCGGGGATTTGTTGAACGTGTTAAGCTCAAAATCTTGTTATGGATGAAAAAGAAACACACTTCACATGTAGAGCTAAGAATCTGCTGTTAGCATAACTGAAATCTAAATTATCTAATCAAGGAATTCTTATTAATCCAGATCTAATTATTATAGGAAAAAAAAAAAGGAAAAAAAAAAGCAAATACTACTACTATAGAAAAAGTTTCAATAATAACAATTTAGCTAAAATTGTTCCTAGTGTCTGGTCCTTTTCCCAATGTTCTGCAACCCCTTCCACTGCCCTTCGGGTTGCTCAGATTGATAGCTTCAGATCAAGGGGATGGGGGGAGCATCAGCACCCCTGAGTCCCTTGCCAGGTTGATGGTTTTTCCTCCTCCCTGTAGGAGACAATTGGGATCATTTTTGTCAGTTTGCTAATTTGGTGTACACCCTGATTTTACCACTCTGCATTGCAACCAAATTTACATATATGGTACCTTTTACTTCCATTAGATACTCATTCTTTACTCTGCTTGCTACTCTTGAATCATGCTTTGTCCACCTCCTAGGGCTGCATTTCAATAATTGACCATTGGTGAGTGGTTTACAGCCCTGGGCTCTGCCATGTCAGCCTCTGCCCTTCTTCTTATCATCCCATCCTGCATGCTGTGTCCTGTGTCCCGACGTTCAAGGCTCCTGCTATCATGCCCAGCCTGCCTTCCTCTGCAGCACCTCGTGTTAGGCATGAAGGTTTCATTCTGCATGGAAGAGCCATTTGTTGCCACTGTCAGTGTAAACATTATGATCGTAGCATGCAAAAATAAGCAAAAGGAAAACAAAGCAAGCATAGCAGTCTAGTCATTAGAAAAAAATGCAGACACAGCCAACCAGGCTTAAAACAAAGCTCTACGAAAGTTAAGACAAGTTCAGACAAGAAAAGCCTGATGAACCTCAGTCCTGAGACCTTGCAAACTCAGCACTGCACATAACAGCCTGTTACAAGCAGTGGCAGTGTTGTAGTTACAGGGCTACGGGTGGCGGTACTTGAAATGTTTAAGCCTCTCAGGAAAGCTTCGTGCTTGTGTCTTGTTCTTCATGCTTTGTGACAAAGATGCAAGCTCTTAGCTCCTCAGCATGTGGACACTCACTTTCTGCCACAATCTGCTGTCTCCAGCTTTTACTGGAAAGGCAATTTTTCCCTTGGTAATATCAGGCTCACTTCCTTGGCTGTTCCCCTTTTCACCCAGCTGGGCTCCATGATGCTGGGTCACCATGTTTTCTTGATGATGTCAGCCTTTGCTCCCTTTGGTGGCCCCAGATTCCCCAAATGCGTGCTGTGATGACTGCAGACATTTCCATGTGAACTGCACCGACAGCTGTCCCAAACCGAGGCTCCTTGGAAGGACAAGCAAAGAAAAGAGCTCAGATCACATATGGAGTTGAAAGACCCTCCTACTCCTTGCAGATCATCACTCTCATGCAGCGTTGACCTCTCCCCAGCAAAAGCTGACCATCAGGACCTGTTACATGCACAAACAGCAGTGTCCCATGTAGACACATACAATAACAGCCAGCTAACAATAACTTATTAATAAGGAAGAATCTCATGGTTAGACACTGAAATATGGGAAATCTTTCAAAAATAAAAATGTACAAGCAATACATAAAAAAATCCAAAGAGGAAGAAGTAAGAAGTAGACTAATCACTCAAGTTCTGACTGTGTAGAAAAGACAAGGAAAAAAAGCAGAATTTTTACTAACAGAAAAAGTAGTTAAGGAACACAAACAAGAAAAAGTCATTATCTTCTCATCCACTGATTTGTATGTCTGAAACAACTAGTTCAAAAATTTCTCCGTGGTTGGACGTAGGAGTGAGGACAGCACCACTGGAGGTCTTGAAGTGGAAATACAAGTGCCCAGGAGGTCTAGACACCAGCAGAACCACTAATAAAGAAGTAAAGGCTTCTAGGACAGTCTCAAGAGAGCTCAGGTCAGACTAGCTCTCCTGCAACGCATACAGAAATGGCAGCAAAGAAAGTTAGAAAAATTCTGCTCCAAACACAGCATTTAAAAATTCATGGGATCTTCAGCACTGGCTGAGAACAGGCGTTATGCCCGTGAAAAAAGGCTTCTGGGAAACTCCGGGAACTTGCGTTAGAGCTTAGAGCATGATCTTTTATTCAAGGTACCTGCAGAAACCTGTCTCAGTAAAACCCGACACTCGGAGGGGCTGGATGAAACACAAATATTTCCTCTTCTCAGCTGGTCGTGTAATTCTTGGTGACACAATAGGTTAAGCTTCGTGAGACTCCTGTTGGCAAAGCAGAAATTGCCCAAAGCTGTGGGATCGCTCCAGGTTTCAGGAGCTGACAGTCTGCTGCGCTGCGCCTGAGAGGTGGACTTTCTGCCTAATACTTCATGCTGGGAACGGTGGAAGTATTTTTGGGCACAGCTGGGTAAGTGCACCTTGTGCTTCTGCCCACAGTGACCTGTGGCACAGCCCAGTCACGTTCATGGGGTGGGAAGGGAAGCTCTATTCAGCCCTTTCTGAAGGATGCTGGCAGTGAGAGGAGACTTGGGAGGTGGGGAGGGAGGCACTCAGCTGAAGACAAAAATAAGTACTGAAAGGGAAGGCAATTATGAAGCTAAACCGGCAGGAGTGATCCAGGCCTGTGTTGTGCTGTCTTGGAAAACTTTCAAAGCCTTTTTAAGCAATTGGCATGAAGCTTTCTGCTGGCTATAAAAATGCCTTTTGAGAATCGTCTCCCATTTGTACTTTTACAATTCATGCTTTTAATAGGAATATTGTACTCATGGAAAGCACAGGCTTGCTTGACAGCCTGAGAGAATGGAGTTCAGACCAGGCAACATCAGCAGGTGCCTCAGCACTACTCCTGCCCTGCATGTGTCAATTCTGCCTCGAAGAGAAGTGTCTTGGGGTGAAAAAGCAGGTCTGTGATAAGGTTGTTCCCATCCTTTGCCTTGCTGCTGACAAGGCATGAAATGAATCTGAGTTGTTGTAGTGGCTCTGACCCTGATACCTGTTCAGAAGGAGCTGCCCGTGGCCAACAAGCGAGTTTCACATTGGTGCAGTAAGGTTAGATGACTATCGTCCTTGGCTGGGCTGAAGCTAGCAGGCATGACCATGAGGCAGGAGGCATTCTCATGGGGAAAGCACTTGTGCGTACGGTGCTCTTTACACAAGCTTCTATTCCATTGAAGTGGATGGCAGTTCAGCGTGTAAATGAGAGCTCCTCTGAACAAGGATGCATTTCAGTGCAGAGTTCAGTACTTCGGAAAACAGAATTCTCGCCATGGAATGCTACAGGCTTCATCCTCTATTTCTTTCTTGATGCTCTGCAACACTTTGAATTTAGAAAGTTTTCTTCATGAGTCACCATTAGAACTATCTACGTCTTGGACCTGAGGAACCAAATCATGCTCCAGCACCCTTCAGGCTGGCACTGCAGCATGAGCATCAAGATTTCCCACACTGCAGCAGTCCCAGTTTGCTGACCTGAGACAGCTGAAAATACATCAGAGTAGGCCTGAGGCTGCTCTTCTCAACTTCAGTGATCTTTTTAGGTAGCTGAGCTCCATCTGTACTCAACGGAGAAAGAGTAGGACAGTAAGTTAGGCCCCTGCTCTGGCCCAGTTACAGGAGACGCTGGGCTGGTATTTCTCCATGCACAATAGCAGGACTCTAATCAGACATGCTAACTGAGCTGCCTAAAATTGTGTGAGCATCCCTCCTGTGCTCCCAGATGTGCTCTTGTGCCAAGCCCAGCTTGAATAATCCGGACCTCTATACTCCATTAGCAGTCCTTTAAGCTCGTCAATCTTCTCTTTTGAATGTAATGTATTTTTTATACTGCAAACATGAGTGTGTAATTCAATGCATATGTTTTGGGAGTGGGGAGTCTATGAGAATGCCAAGCAAATCAATAAAGGTTTAGCACATCATTATTCATTGTTGTGACGCCACGAGGCATTTATGTATGCCCTTTAGTAGAGAGGGGAAAAAAAAAAGAGGAAAACTGTTACATATGTGTAGCAAAATCTGATTCAAGAGGAAGAGTTTGCATCTGAATTGCATGAAGTCTATTAAAATTTTGGTCTTCTTTAGACTAATAGGCTTATGCCATTCCCAAACTGATTGTTTCCAAGCAACGATGCAGATTCTAGTATATGTTTGCTTATCTCTTTAGTTTGCCGCTAAACCGGAGAAGCTTCCAAAGATAGCTGCAAAACTGATGATATCAGGTGTTATACATAATTTCAAGACATTGTTTTGAAAAGACGGTCCATTTATCCTCTCTTTGGAGCCTGATTTAAAGAGTGCATCGGGGCTTATGTATGGCAACCGGCAAGTTATTTTTATTTTTTTTTAATAAAGGAAATGACCTGCACTGCCGCCAGCATGACATGCTCCAATATGTCATTTTCATTTGGACACAAACACTTTATTGTGGTCAGGGGGAATTGCTCTCTCTGAGGAACAAATCCTAAGTGGTAGCTATGAATAGCGGCGCAAGTCTTCAGAAACTGCAGTTCAGCGAGGCTTTTCAAACGTCCTCAAGCGCGGCTTTCTAAAGGGCCAAATCTTCCCTGCTTTACTAATTGAAAGCTCCCTTCATGTATTATAAAGGAATGCACAGCTATAGAGCCCTGTACACTAAATAATAAATAGCCAGTTGCAAATGACATTGCTATTTTATATTCAGAACTACCCAAATTGTGTGGGGATTTGGAAAGGTGCATTAAGAGGAGATTAGAGTATTTTCTCTCTTTCCTCGCTGCTTTTGGATTTGATGACATCATGGGATAAATATGATTTAAGAGTCAATGTTTACTATCGGCATTCAAAAAGGCTGCCTAAAGAGCTCTGTTGCTAAACATTATTAATGCATGTAAGAATGTAAGAAAATTGTGCATTTATACACAATTTAATATGAAGAAAGGGCTTTATAGAGTTCTCTGATGGCTACATAAAGAATATAGTGCAGCTCTGTGTACATCTGAATTTCCATAGAAGGCAATTGATCACCCCAGAAGATAAAGACATCAGCTATGTAGTGGTGTAAAGCAAAAAAGCACAAAGTTTAAGACTGGAAGTGAAAACCACTATTATTGGTAGAAATTCTAGAAGGAATTTACTGTGGCAGAATGTAATTACCAAACTGGATGGAATGCTGTGATTTATGTTTGTGCCTGTGTAAAACGCTTTGAGATGATTAATAACGGGCTCAATCCTTTATACTCATAACAACACTTCTGGCACAATAGCACTGTAATGATCTGTCACTCTGGCTATTGTGTTATTGGATATATAAGATCCCCTGCATTAGGCAAACGTGGAGTCTTGGGGCTAGTGAGCAGGCAGATGCAGCTCCCTTACTATTTGCATTGCAGTATTACTAGAAATCTAATAAGGGCTCAGAGCCCTGGTGGGCTAGATGCTGATCAGTACTTGAAATGAAAGATGGCTTTCCCTTTCAGAGCTCACAATTTAATTATGTGATGGGAATCAATAGATAGAGCAGAGAGGGAGGGCTGCATCACCCTGCATATTGTTGCAGTTCATATAATAAACACCAGCCAGACTCCATCATCTGTCTGCATTTCTTACAAGACCACTATTTGACCGAAAATGAAATTATCTTGGGTACAAGTGGAAGACGGATAATTTCTTCTCATTTGTACCTCATCAGCAGCCAAAGATCTACAGAGATTGTACTGTTCAGAGTTTGACTGCCCAATGAGTTGCAGTCAAGGTAAGTAAAATATAAGAGAGATACCCCTCAAAACATCATGTAGGATGTGATGGTATCCACCTTAGTTTGGCTCCCTGGTTATTTGAGGGAAGTGGGGCAATGAGGAAAAGGCAGTGAGGCTTGAACATTTTCTGTTCCTTGACTGGTTTAATGGGGATGTGCAATGACTAAACAGAAAAACAAAGTGAGATGAGTGAGGACAGGGTGGAGGAGAGGGAGGCAGAGACTGATGTAAGGAGAGTGAGGGTGAGATGAAGACTTCGGAGGGGTTTATGAGAAGCATATGAGCAGAGATGGAGAGTGTCCCAAGGGGAATTAGCAGTGTAATGACACCCAGTGTCTGACGGCCTTTGGAGTCTGTTTCTTGCACTTGTTTAAGCCAACCTGGCTGCCTTGCCCCTGAGGCTGGCACCTCCCATGCCTAACAATGGGACTTGACATTTACAAACAAAGTTACATGGTTTCTGAAAGAAGTGATATTGCGTTCAGGATTTCCACCAGGCCACTGAAAGAAACTGTATTTGTCAGTTAAAGGAAAAATACAGTAGAAGAAGCAGGAAAAATTTTGCTGTAAAATTTAAATCACAGAATAATTAATTTTGGAAGGGACCTCAAAGGTCATCTAGATCCAACCCTGCATTTTTTTTTTATGAAATCACCAAGGCCAAATTTGACCTCTCTGGTACTGGAAAAGAAATCAGTGATATCGAAAGAGGTGCCTGGATTTACACCAGTCTCACCGAGAAAAAATCTGACTGACGTTCTCCCTCTCGGGAAGACCGTAGCTTTGAGTAACTGAGTGGCTAGATCGGTCCAGAACCGGTTTTATTTTGCGAATGACTTTGGCCGGTGCCTTCCTCTCTTTGGCTGGGCGCGCACAGCTCTAGGTCTCCATTTTCACGCGAAGCGTGTCGAGGCCTCTTCCCTCCTCCTCTTTGCAAAACTGCCAGGCTCTCCAAGATGTCCTTGGAGATGTGTCCTGCGGACAGCCTCCGAGTGGCCGCCGTTGGGGTCTCCGCGACCTCCGCTGGGGCGGAGCGGCCCCGGTGGGGCCGCTCCGCCCCAGCGTAGGTCGCGGAGACCCCAACAGCGGCGGCGGCGACGGTACCGGGGCGCGCCCCTGTCCATGGTGCTGAGCGTCAGCGGCGGGAAAGCGTTTTCCTTCGGGTTACAGTAGGCTCCTACCTGGAATTACTGCTGCGCGCGCTGCGCAACAGATGTCCGCCAGCCTGGATTTTCCTCTTTTAGCCACCCTAAGAAGTCGGGGAGATTAATTCAAGCCGGAGTCGCCGTCGGTGGAACGGCTCTTCACGTGTTGTCCCTCGCTTTTCCTGTTGGTGTCTTCCATCAGTTGCTTGCATAGGAGAGAGGATTAGATCAACACTGAAAAAGGCTTCTGCTTTGGTTTGTTTACGTGTTTGCTTTTAATTTTTTAGGATAACTGCAGAAATAATGAGAAACAGCAGGGGATGGGAAACTGAGATTGATCGCTTCGTGTATTCGGCTTGTGATGACCTTTGGGGAAAGTGGGTATTTAATTTTTACTGATGTTGTAAAGGCACAGACAAAGTCCTGACCTTTCTGATCTGGGGTGACCACTACGAGCATCCCACTGAGAATTAATTACAATTGCCTGGAGTGGCTCCAAGAAGCATTCATTAGAGTACTATAAATGTGGTAAAAGCGATCAGTATGCCTGGGAGAAGCCATTCCATGTGCCTGCTGTGATATCGAAGAGAAGCTCAGACTTGTCGGCTTGTTGTTTTGTTTTGCCATTCATTAACAAGACTGAAATAGGAGAGACAGCGTTAGAACTCCAGGGCAAGCATTTCCCATCATTCTGCTCTCTACGCAGATACTTTTGGATTAGACTAAGGCACAATAGATAGAACCAGGCAGAACAAAAATCAAACGTCTCCTCAAGAGACAGGACACAGTGCAATTCTCTGACTGCACAAAGCACAATACAACGGCTTCTTCTAGTAGCCTCCTAGAAATGTAAAGTGGAAGTGAACAGAAAGCTCCACGCAAGAACTCCATACAAGGAATTATCTAAAATTCAAGGTATGCTATGATGCCATTGGACTTCAGCATCCAGCACAAAGCTGGGGCTATTAATCACATGGGAGTTTGCCGTCCTTTTCCCCAGAGATCAATCTAAAAATGAAAAATCAGTTATGTGTACAAAGTTTAGGCAGAAATATTTCCTATCAGATACGATGATTTTGTCAGATACTCTGCCAAAAGGACTGGAATTGAATAAGGAGGTTTAAATAAAAATTGTAAAACCATCTAAATTTGTTTTGGAGAAGTATTTAATTGGAAATGATGATGAAAAAGCCAGAAATGTGGATTAACCTAAAATGGAAAGGGCAGCCAAGTTACAGCAGATGGCTTTTTCTTGTTCTTTAAGTGCCTTATAATGAGGAAAATATGCTATGTAATGACAGTTGTTTCTAAACTGACTTTTTTGGGGGGAGGTGGGGGAGCTTTCCCATGAGGCATTGGTTGAAAAAGGATAATCAAAAAGACTTAGCTGCAGACAGTCTGTATTGAACTGTTTCTGTTCCGGTGCTGCAGCGCTTGGTTTGATGTATGGTAGGAAAGACAGCCATCTCCGATTCCAGCTAAAACCGAACGAGCAAATAGCCCCTATTTTTCCCTTCTGCCTCGCCTCCCTGAGCATCTACATTGCATAAGGGCTCTGCCACTCTCTTTCTCTCATAGAGCCTCCCAATTGCCTTTTCTGTGGGTTGACTAAGAATTCTTTATTCTGACAGGTTTTGATCTATCTTGCTGCAGTTGCTTTTCTTTCTCTCCCGTATCAGTTAAGAATCCCTCCTCTGAAGCTGTTATCCAAACAACAGATTTTCCTACAACCGAAATGCTGCTGCTAAGATTTACTTAAAATATCCCCCTCGTTCTGTATTTTGATTCCTTTCTACCCAAAATGAGGCTGAGGCGGGGAGGGAGTGAAGGAAAACAGAAGAGACAGCCTATTCTATATGACATATGCTTGATTTCCCAGCAACGCTTAATTACCGTTGGGAGTTTGCACTCCTGTTCCTTTCAACACATGGAACACTCGGAGTGCAGCGCAATGCCTCTTGCCTATTCCAGTCTGCGTGCACATGGATAAGATTTGCCTGTGTATTAGGGCACTTGTATATGAATTGCATATGAGAAAGGAGACTGTAGGCATCTTCCCTGAAGACCATAGGCATCCATGCAACTTTCAGGCAGAGTTAAGACCCACAGAAAATGATACTTTTCATGCTCTTTTACTATAAGGTTCCATCCTGCAAAGAAATGAGCATGGAAAGTACAGGTGGAACTTTTAAAATCCCACGTAGCTCAGCCAAAAGGCCCTACGCCAACGCAAGGACAAGGGAGATTTGCAGTCAGTAGGACTGAACTCATGACTGATATCTGAAGAGACTCATGCTTCATGCTTTGTGGGTACACAAGTGTAATTGGAGACAACAGGAGGCTTAGGATATAATGTGCGAGATGGAAACCTAACGGGATGATCGCTCTTCAACTTTGCATAATGAAATGTGCATTGCGTTTTGAGGAAGAGTACGATTTCCCTTGCTGTTGAATGTAAAATATAGCTAGATTGTATCAGCTGCAGCCAAAAAGAAGAATAAAAGCTAGAAAATTCACATGCTGAAGCTCTGTTGTTAAGCACAATTAAAGAATATGCTTCACACAAAAAAAAATCAAACAAATACAGCACTTCCAAACTTCATCACAAAGAAAGATTGTAGTTTTCAAAATTAAAAGTGTGTCTATGAAAATAAGCTTTTTTTTTTCTTCCTATTTTCAAGCTCCACATTTTAAATTATCAGCTGGATCTCAGCTTTAGCTAATTTCAGTAAGATTCCACACTACTGCGGAAGTCTGACCTACCAGAAAAAGCCACAATAAGTTGCTGAAATTATCTTGATAATTAAACAGTTTAGCTTTATATTTATTTGCTGAAAAATCCCCCAATGACATATTAATTATGCATAGAGCTTTGCCTTGTGAAAAAGTTGGTTGGTTTTCAAATACCCATCTCATCTCTATTTATTTTTAGAAAGCTGGTCTTTCAAACTGACAGCATTTCAACTATTTTAATACTTTGATGAACATCAAACTTTCACTCTGATTATTTTTCAAAAATTAATATCTAGTGGCTTTTTTGATCAAGCCACAATCACTATTACTTCTGAAGCAGGAAATAACTCTGCTTTTAATCTTGGTCTTCATTTAGCTCTGCCTTATTCAAGGCATCTTCTTTCACCAGAGGGCTGCTCAAAAAAGGAGCTCAGACTATAGTGGCTGGAGCTGACGAAGAAGGAAACCTTTGGAGAGTTTATAATGGAAAAACGTATTGAGAGCAATACAGCTTCAAGGGGGTAGGGTGGGTATCGAAGCCCCCTGAAGACAGCCAAAGTCCCTCTTTCTCATACCAGGTATCACTGGCTGGTCTTTACAGTGATAATACCATACTCCTGATAAAGTCTAGGCAAAATTCTGTGATATCATCTAACTCATTGCTCAACTTTAGGCTAGTAATGAATGCAATATGGTCAGATATGTTACTGAGGGATACTGGGCAAGCATAGGGAAGTGATAATGTAGAGCATTAGAGATGGAGGGAGGCCTTCTGATCTATGTAAAAATGATG
This sequence comes from Tauraco erythrolophus, assembly GCF_009769465.1. Taxonomy (NCBI): domain Eukaryota; kingdom Metazoa; phylum Chordata; class Aves; order Musophagiformes; family Musophagidae; genus Tauraco; species Tauraco erythrolophus. Next base: position 114,188,117 of record NC_141465.1, on the reverse strand, counting down.
TTGACCCCTAGTTGTGTGAGCAAACACTCAAATACAAATTACTTACCGATGTTCAAAATCTAAGGACCTTACATGAGCAAAAATCCAACTTTTGCCTGCCTGGTGTCCAAAATGCTCGGACACTTTTCCGTTTCACTGACATTTCACAATCGTTTTCACTGACGATTCTGAAACATCATTTTGTGTCTCTCGTGCGAATATAAGTGTTCTATACTAGATACAAGAGACAAGTAATCAACTTTAATATAAACATGGATTTTAAGGAAATGTTTCACATCAGCTTCCTTTTAAATGTTGGTGTAGACAGATGTTTTTAAGTTGCTATGTGGCATGTCTGAATGACATTCTTTTAAGAAGCTGGAGAAGATTGTTTGGAAAGCAGTAAACAGAGAAAAGGTATCAAAGTTTCAGTGTTACAATGGAAGGCTGTTGGCTGAGACTCTCCTGGGATGTGTCTTGAGTTTGGAAATGTTTCATATTTACTTCAGTGACCTGAATGATGAAGTAGAAAGTATGTTGAACACATTTGCAGATGTTACAAACCTGGTGGAGGAGCAATCAAAATGATCCTGACACATGGGACAGCTGGTCAAAAAAAAATGGATGAACTTCAAAAAGGGGAATGCAAGGCCTGCACTTAATCTGGAAAAATCAAGTGCATTAACACAGAATGAGAAACAGCTGACTAGGCAGAAGTTTTGCTGAAAAAGATGTTGAGGTTACAGTGACTCACAAGTGGAATATGTATCAACAATGTCATACTATTACAGTAAAAGCAAACATGCGGCTTTGCTATTGAGCGCTGCACGTCTAGTTCTGTGCAGTGAACTTCAGCAAATGTGGAGGCAATCCAAAAGAAAGAAAGGAAAATGACCAGAGAATTAGAAAACATGCCTATGTTTTCATTCTTGCCTCCTATGAGGCAAGAATGAAAGAGCTAGGCGTTTAATTTATCGAATTAATCACTGGAGAGACGTGAGAAGCCTTCAAATAATCACAGGTTGTCATCTGTTTCTCCACGTCCATTGTGGATAGCACGAGAAAAGAATGTACTAAAATTACACCAGGGAAGTGTGACTTTAGTAAAAACTTTCTGACAATAAACACTAGGCAAGAATGCAGGAGGAAATTCAGATTAAATTCCTTAATAATCAAACATACACCAGTCCATGTTCATACATCTCTCATTTACCCAGCCTTGGCACAGGAGAGTGGATTAAGAGACTTCTTGATATTTTGGCCCTATTTTCTGTGTCTCTATCATTACTCTCTTTATTTCATTTTAGCATGAACTTTTCTATTTGCAGTTAATTTACATATATTTTTGAAGGGTGGTCTAAATAAAAATCTGTCTCAACTCATCCGAACTATATGAGATTCATATATCTGATTTTTTTCTAGTGCTCTCCTACCTTAACCTCCATACCTCAGTCATTTACATCTCAGCTTCTTCCACCCTGGGATACCAGATGCCAAGCCCACTGGGTAAGCCTAACTTCTGATCCAGCTGTGTCTAGCAGCTGGGGTCAGGGAGTTGGAGAGGGCCATCTAAGCAAGAAAATATTTAATTCATTTTTGACTGTACTCTCGACGTTTGTTTGCTATGTAATACACCTCCTAACAATTCCAGGAGCATATTTTTTAGTGGCACTTACTATGATTTTTATAGTTGAATAAAAAAGATGGAAAATCATTTTAAGCAACTAACATTTTCACCACAGCCATCTCCTTCATTATTCTTCCCTTAGCCTACCTTATACCTTAGACTGCAGCTAATGTCCATCCAAAGAGGTGGAATGCTGCTGGGACATTCCAAAATTTTTAACAAGGTTGGGTTTAGCTCTGAATTTTTGCACTTCCATGTGTCATTCCAAGTATCTTAATATTTAAAGCAAATCACAGAGTTTCAAAGATAAGCCAAAGCCACGTGATGGTCAGATAGCTTATCTTCATGTTCTGGTTGTGTCTAACTGTCCCCTTGACTTTCCTTAAGTCAAAGATGTTAGTGGAGTACAACACTGATGCACTCACTCTTTTGTGTGCTTTTATGGATGAGAAGGGAGATTTCTAAAAGAACAAAAAGGAGCTAGACGACAACCTCTTGCTGAAAGTCAGTGGGAAGCACATGATTGCAGTCCATGTTGGTAAACGTTACCCATGATGCTACAAGAAATAGACAAATCAGATGGAGCGAGTCTACCTATAACTACTGGACATCAGGCTGGGGGTCTGATGATAGTTATCATGAATCTTTGAATATCCACGTTCGTTTACGGGCTCAGTAGAGTGAGAAAGCAACTAGGGACTTCCCAGAACTCAGCTGCATAGATAGTCTGACACTGAGCAACATGTTGCGATTCCTTACCCTTTTATTTTTATACAGGAGGGCCTATTTTTACCTAGTAAGAGATTTTCTTTCCCCTTCTTGAAATTATACCTCTGTTATGATCAGTGGTCATAATATAACAAGGCACAGAAGTTTAGGAAAGAACTGCTGCGTCTGTAAAAAGTGTCCAAAATGAACCCAAACAGGAGAAAGAAAGCTCATCCTTATCTGATGGAAAAGTGTTTGGTACAGCACACTTTTGAAACGTTTCAGAGAGTCCTGTTTGTAGAACCCCAATCATCCTTGTGAGCTGACCTCCTCTCCTCTCCTCTCCTCTCCCTTTCCTCTCCTCTCCTCTCCTCTCCTCTCCTCTCCTCTCCTCTCCTCTCCTCTCCTCTCCTCTCCCTCTCCTCTCCTCTCCTCTCCTCTCCTCTCCTCTCCTCTCCTCCTCCTCTCCTCTCCTCTCCTCTCCTCTCCTCTCCTCTCCTCTCCTCTCCTCTCCTCTCCTCTCCTCTCCTCTCCTCTCCCTCTCCTCTCCTCTCCCTCTCCTCTCCTCTCCCTCTCCTCTCCTCTCCTCTCCTCTCCTCTCCTCTCCTCTCCTCTCCTCTCCTCTCCTCTCCTCTCCTCTCCTCTCCTCTCCTCTCCTCTCCTCTCCTCTCCTCTCCTCTCCTCTCCTCTCCTCTCCTCTCCTCTCCTCTCCTCTCCTCTCCTCTCCTCTCCTCTCCTCTCCTCTCCTCTCCTCTCCTCTCCTCTCCTCTCCTCTCCTCTCCTCTCCTCTCCTCTCCTCTCCTCTCCTCTCCTCTCCTCTCCTCTCCTCTCCTCTCCTCTCCTCTCCTCTCCTCTCCTCTCCTCTCCTCTCCTCTCCTCTCCTCTCCTCTCCTCTCCTCTCCCCTCCTCTCCCTCTCCTCTCCTCTCCTCTCCTCTCCTCTCCTCTCCTCTCCTCTCCTCTCCCTCTCCTCTCCTCTCCTCTCCTCTCCTCTCCTCTCCTCTCCTCTCCCTCTCCTCTCCTCTCCATTCACCTCCTGGTTCTTGTTTCTTAGTTTCATCCCATTAGTCCTAGCTGTGCCCGGCATCGCACAGCTGCTAAATCAACAGTTCAGTACTAATTACAGCTTTATGTATATAATTTTTTAATCTCCCAAGAAACTCAGGATCATGTCTTTTGTGTGTTTATTTTTAAAAACGAAGCTTGTTCAACTGATGATGCCATAAAATCATTAAGAGGCTATGTCCACTCCTGCTACAGGTCACCAGTCCCTGCTTTGTAGGATATCCTACTACACTGCCCAACCAAAATGTCAGAGCCAACAAAGAAAAATAAGTGTTTTGCATAGCAAATAGTTTTTATGACTTACAGTTAATGGACCTTACTATTAACTGGCATAATTAAAACTCTTATTGAGTTGATGAAAGTAACTGTCTTGAAAAGTCATTAGGCTTCCTTTTGTTCTTGTTTGCTTGCATTTTCTTCTCAAGATTGATTACGCAGTGCCTCTTTGAACTTAAATTGAATGTTTTCTTTGAGGATGTACTTGCATCTTGGTTTCGTATACTCTGCTAGTACAAGAAAAAACAAAAACAAAATAGTTAACAGTCTCAGGAAAATATTCCTGAAAAATATGAATAGTAAGGAAATAGTAATATTGAAAATATGAAAAGTATGAGAAATACATATGCAGACTTATCAAGGCTAAATAGTTTTGTGTTAATGGAAAATAAACTCTATTAACAAAGACATAGTAATTCATAAAGCATTTTATGTTGTGCAGTGCATGTATCTGCCAGTTGTCCTAAATGAATTACCTCAGTCAACACATGGTTCCCCTTTTGCTGGGGTGCGGCTGCGGCTGGAAGGAAAGCAATTTATTTCAAAAGCTGATTCAGCATGAGACTCTTCAGGGGCCATCAATGTCCCATTAATAATCAGAGATGCTGTAATCGTTATCAGTGGCATTGTAAATCATTTGCGTAACTCCATTTATTTTAACATTATTCAGCAATTTTGTGTTTCCTGAAAGACAAAAAGATTTCCGTTATGAAATGTGCTCTTCAGCAGGAAGCAACAAGCGGTATAACAGACTTTTAAAATATTGTTTATTCTTATGCTGTGCCTCATTTTTTGTGAAATTAACTATTCGAGAAAAGGAGGTCCTTATAAATTTGATCTAAGTCAGTGATATTACAAGCAGACATTAAGAAAACATCATGCTCACTTCTACTAACTCATCTTGGCTTCAGTCTCCAATAACCCTCCCTTTTCATTACCCTCTGAAGCCTGATTCTGTCTTCAAGTGAAATTAATAGGAGAAAGATCAATCCTGGACACCTCTTGGTGTGTCAGTCCAAACCTGAATCTACTGCCTCCAGAAGACTTTTCTGAAGCATGATTTCACTTCATAATGGTTAGGACAAAAGCTGATCAAATTATTCTTTGATTTAAACATCTTTTTCTTTTTTGTCTCTTCATGAAAACTCAGAACAGATTAAATGCAAACTGTTTGGAAGATTTGCCTTATTTGCGAATTTAAGGCAAGGTCAAACCAGCTGTAATAAAGCTCTGCCTGAGTTCCTTTTTTACAAGATGTAGATATTACTAAAAATAGCATTAAAAATGTCATGAATACAGAGGAGAAAAATGAAAGCTGAGAAGAAATCCAAGAGCCTGGAAAGCAGCTGGAATTAAATAAATGTTCATTAATACCTTGCATCACACAGGCTACTCTCTTGTATTATTGAAGCAGAAAAAAATTACTGGTAGTGATAAGTCTGTTTGAAATTAGTATTTTTCAAACCTCAAGATCTCATTTTCAGTACGAAAAAAGCATCACTGAATGAGCATGAATGCAGCTGTGTTTTAACAATGCCAGGTCATTTTCCTCCGTTTTATTTTACAGTCTTTGAAGAGTTTCCTCTTTCTTGCTGCATACGGGTTTTAGGGAAAATACTCTCCTTTTGAATAGAATGATTTTTTCTCAAAAACCTAGAGACTATTTTCCTCTTACGATTTTTGTCCTAGCGAGCCCTTATGCTGAGGAAAAAGACTGCCTCTTTCTTCTTTTAGGGTTATATTATTTAATAACTTCTTTTCTGTTTGCTTAGCTAGTGATCATAAAACTGTCACCATCCGCACTTCAAAGCGTAGGACAGCCACATGGCTGGCGTGCTGCTTTTTGCCGTGTAACCTTCAGTGACTACAGCAGCGGTTCTCAGCTGCTGCTTCTTACCGTGGCCGATAGTAGTATCTTCAATACAAGTAATTTTTCTCAAACTAACAGCAATACTGAATACTATTTTTATTTTTTTTTTGTGAAAAGGAGGTGCTCGTGAGCTTCATTCCCCGGTGAGGTGAAGTGTAGGTAACTGAAGCCAGTGGTACCACTGGGTTTGAGTTCAGTCAACTTGCAGTTGCCAAAGATGATTGACTCGAGGTGGTGTTCAATAACCTCTGCTTTCAGCTCTGATTATTTATTGAAGTGCCCTGGGCCGTTTGGCGATTGTTCTAGCCCCCCCCCCCCCCCCCCCCGAAATCTCATTCACATGACAAAAGTCCGACTTAATTTTTTTCTAAAGGCTTTGGCAGCAAGCAACAAAAACCCCCGTAACGGCGATAACCACAAAGGACGAAATCTCAGGCCAAGCAGGAAAGGGCACATTGTTCGGGCTGGGTCAGCAGCTGCGGCCCTCACAATGCGCCCTGCCCAGCCGGGCAGAGGCCCCGCAGCCCGCCAGCCCCGCCGCGGTGAGCGTGCGTGTCTGTACGGACGTGAACCTCCTCGGGGCCCGGCTGACCAGAAGTTGGATTCAGCAGGAACGGGGTCGCCGGGGCGAGGAAAGGGCAGGGGTGGTGGTGGCGGACGCCTGTGGCAGTCAGGATCGAGGGCAGAGGCGTCTGCCAGGCGGGGAAAGGGCCGCGGCGGTGAGCGGGTGAGACCGCAGGGCCCGTGAGCGACGGGGGAGGCCGGGGAGACCCGAGAGACGGCCCTGGTTGCTGTGAGGGACTGGGCACGGGGATCCTGAAGCGGGGGCGCTGGATGGGAAGAGGCGGCCAGAGAGAGGCAGGTGAGGGAGAGGTGTGGCAGGACACAGCAGCGCGCCCCGCGTGTGAGGGGAGAGCAGCCCCGAGGGAAGCGGGATCCCTGCTCGGTTCCCGAGCCGCCTGTTGGGGACCGGGCGTGAGGCCGGCCCCGCGGCGGGTCAGCCAGGCGGGGAAGGGGCCGGCGCAGCGTCGGGGCCAGGAGAAGAGGCGGCTGCGCCTGAGGGGCACGTAGATCCTGCCGGGAGACAGCCCCGTGGCGGCCACGGAGCGCTAGCCCGCAAGCAGTCCCACCCTCCGAAAGCCTCGGCGGCGACACCGAAAGGCGAAAGGAAGGCCCGGAGCACGGCGGGAGGGAGAATCGGGGGCGGCCCCTAAACGGAGGGAGAGAGGTCAGCGGGGAAAAGCTCCCCTCCCCCGCGCTCCGGCCTTTGCGAACCCCAGGTAGGGGCCGCTGATTGACAACTTTCCCCACCCTCCTGGCGTTCTCATTGGTTACTTTTCACGCCGATCAGCAATGTGTGCGGCGAAGCCCTGGCTCTCATTGGCGCGTCTTGCCCCGCCTCTCCTGGCACGGGCCAAAAGGGAGGCGAGGGGGCGGGGCTTGAGGCTGAAGGGGCGGGGCGGCGGCGAGGAGCGGGGAGAGCGGGGGCTTAGCCCGCGAAGGCGGTCGGTGGTGGCTGGGGCGGTCGAGCGGCGGCGGCGCGGGATGGGACGGAGCGCAGCGCCAGGTGGGTGCGGGGCCGCGCTCCCTCCTCCCTCAGCCGCGGCGGCGGCGGCAGCAGCAGGAGCAGCAGGGAGACGGCGGCGGCGGCGCTCAGGGGGTCCGTTCGCCGTCCGGGGAGCCCGGCAGCCGCCGAGAGGGGCGCTGAGGGGGAGCAGCCGCTTGTTAACGGTCTCTCGCTGCCCGCCCGCCCGCGGGGATAATCCCGCCGCTGCCCTGCGGGAGCCCCCTCAGCGCGGCGCCGGCGCCTTTCTCCTCACAGCCGCGATGAGGGCAGCGGTGGGTCGCTCCGGGGCTTCTCGCGCTCCTCCGGCCCGGGCAGAGCTGCCCGTCCTGGGGCCCTCCCGGCTCATCCGGGCGGGGGAAGCTTTGTTTCGAGCCCTTCTGCTGGCCTCGGCCCCTCGCCAGTCTTCAGAGCCGCGGGGCGCCTTCCCCTTCCCCCTTCGGGCTCGGGTCGGGGTTGCGGAGCCCCTCCGTGCGGGGGGTCGGCGAACAGGCCCCCGAACTTGCGGTTCTCGCGGCCGGGCGCCGCGTTGCCCGCGGCGCGGTCGGAGCCGGGGGACCAGGGCGCCCGGCCCCGAGAAGCGCAAGTTCGGGGGCCCGTTCCCTCACTCGTGTTTCCCCCGTGAGCGGCCTCCGCGCCGGCACCGGGGCGTGACACCGACAAGTCTCTTCTGTTCTCTAGCGGTCTTCAAGTACTTAAAAATAATCGTCTTTGGCTTCGAAGGGCGCTGGGAGTCCTGGACAGCTTAGGAACTTTTAAACTTTTATTTTTTTTCCTCTCTCGTGGTTTTTGCAGATTAATTGCTTTTCCCACTTATTTCTTAAGTGAATGTGTCGCTGAGAAGAAGCTGGGAATCTGAGCGAGCGCAGGCATGTGGAGGCAGGGATTTATTGCAACTGCTGAATGTCTAACATCTGAAAAGCGGTTAAGAAATGCTTATTTCTTCTTTTTCTTTTCGTTTCTGATACAGTTCGGTAACTGCTGCAGATAACTAACAGGGGGAAGGACTGATAGCTTTGGACTGAACAACAGTCTGTGAAGCGGGGTCAGTACTTGAGCGATGGGTTACTGGATGCAGTTGTGAGATTCCTTGATAGGAAATACTTGAAAGCGCAAATGGTTTAGTTGGTGCGCTGTTTGTGCAGGAATGGGAAAAAGCTGTCTAGCTGTGGTTATTTGTGCTTCTTTTGTGACCTACAGGCAATAAGGGGAAAGTATTCCTATTAGAAAAAGATGGGGGCAAATTATGAACACAGCCAGGAACTTTCAGAGACTTGAAATCTGAGGGTGAGGAGGTGGTCGTTTTGCCTTGTGTGTCATGCAAGGCTGGATATTTTATTTTTTTCCCCTTTTTAAAGCTTTACTTAGGGAATCAAAAAGTATTACATTTATGAGACAGACTGTTGTTTTGAATTTGCCTGATACAGTATTTTCTGTAGTAGTTAGTAGCATGTGTGCTTGGAGAAGGGAATGAAGTAATGGAATAAGGCTGCAGTTCTCATTCTCCAGCATGCTCTCCCATGCTACAGTGATCTGTAGCTCAGATGCTAAGTTTTGTGGTCTCTAATATATGGAGGTTAATGTGATGTGGAATAATTATGCAGACTAATACCGAAGTTGGAAAGCTATTAGACTGAAGTTACAAGTTACAATGTTTGCAAATTTATGAGATTCAAGATTAAACCCCATATTTGAGCTATGGAACTTAGCTTTGTTAGGTTTTATGTTCAATTACAGTTTACTTTTGCCTTTCAAGTTAGCATCAGAAGAAAATACACTAAGATGGAAGGACAGTGGTCTGCCTACACTAAAATAAAGACCCTAAGTCATTCCTACTCAGAAGGAATGTGACTTTCAGTAAGTCCTGTATGAAGGATGTTTTGTCTGCAGCTCTTCAGTTGAGACTAGGACCAGACCGTGTTCCCCTTGAGCAGTATGGGAGCTTCATCACTTTCCAGCTGAATTTTAGGGATGAGTTGTGCAAAGCAGACTTTTCTTGTTGCTTACTGGAGGATTAGTTTTGTGTTTGTATTGACTGCAGCAGTGTGAATGTAGCTATTAGGTGGCGAACACAGAGGTGGTGGTGTACACGAAATAATATATAATTGAGCCAGTCGTCTTCTCTCTTTCCATGGCTATTTTCTTCAAATAAAGAAAAACATAGAAAACAGTTTTTAGTCAGATAAATACTGAAACAATAGTCTTGATTATACACAATAGTTACTGAAATTGTATGGTCTTTGCTAATCTTCCTATTTGTCCATGAAAGTAAGAAAAGGTTACTTTATATGTCAGAAATAGAATTGCGTGTGCTTCAAAAAGGGACTTTCATAGCAGGGGTAGGTTATTGAGGCTTTGTGTTTGATTTCTATGGTACAACACATAAGACACTTCATAGTTAATAGCAGCATAAACCTGCTTTGTTTTTCAGTATATGCCTTGACTGTACAACATGCCTTGAAGGATTATGATTTTAGGAGTAGTAATATAAACTTCTTGCAGACCAGCTGCCCTTTGGTGTGACTACTTTAGCTCAGATTTGTTTACTTTATTCTTCAGTGAAAAGGTACATGGTGTGTATTTCTCTGAAACAAGAATAACAGTGTCTGCAGGCAATATTCCTGTATGGAGGAAAGAGGAAGAAAAGCCATCATGTGACAGATGATAGGAATATTATTTTGAAGTTTCTTACATACAGTGATTAGCAGGAGAGGATTTCTAAAAACCTGCTAATTTCTAATTTCTAAAAACCAAACCAAACTAGAGCAGATACTTTGGTGAAGAATTCTAGAAGAGCTGATGGTACCTGAGTGTTGAAGTCACTATGTCAGTGTCACCTGGACAGTGAGTTAGCTTTCGTGCTGTTGCAAGTCTTCTCTTTTTGATTAAACTTCCTACATGGGCAGTTGCATCTTGGTGTAATTTGTAGTAATTGGAGTGGGAAAGAGCCTTGAGAGAACTGCTTAGAGGACTTATGATGTAAAGAGATAAAGATGTGCAGTTAAATCTCTCTTTCTTTCGAGCCCTCCCATAGCACTGTCTGCTATTACTCTCTTGACTGCTTTTAGTGAGGAATGAGCAAGAAGTGTTGTTACAGTTAATTGCAATTTGCTCTTGCAGTCCTGTCTTTAGTTGGTATGTACTTGATATAGTCTTGTAACTGAGCTTGAATCTGATGTAGGTTGTATAATACAGCGCTTTTTGGCCTTTTTAATTCAAAGGTGATGTATTGGTATCTTTCTGATTCATGTGTGGCTCCAGTTAAAATTTTCGGGCTTCTCGTGGTTGTTACTATGGTTTCCTTATAGAATCATAGAATGGTGTAGGCTGGAAGGGACCTTAGAGATCATCTAAGATTAGATTACCAAGTGCTGGGTCCTGCACTTGGGCCACAACAACCCCCTGCAGCGTTACAGGCTTGGTGAAGTGTGGCTGGAAAGCTGCACAGCAGAGAAGGACCTGGGGGTGCTGGTGAACAGCTGGTTGAACATGAGCCAGCGGTGTGCCCAAGCGGCCAAGAAAGCCAACGGAATTCTGGCATGTATCAAAAACAGTGTGGCCAGCAGGAGCAGGGAGTGATTGTCCCCCTATACTCAGCACTGGTGAGGCCACACCTGGAGTACTGTGTCCAGTTTTGGGCCCCTCACTTCAAGAAGGACGTTGAGGTGCTGGAGCGAGTTCAGAGAAGGGCAACAAAAACTAGTGAAGGGTTTAGAGAGCTTGTCCTATGAGGAGTGGCTGAGGGAGCTGGGACTGTTTAGTCTGGAGAAGAGGAGGCTCAGGGGGGACCTTATCACTATCTGCAATTACCTGAAAGGAAGTTAACCGATGTGGGGGTCAGTCTCTTCTCCCATGTTGTGAATGACAGGACGAGAGGGAATGGCCTCAAGTTGCACCAGGGGAAATTTAGGTTAGATATCAGGAAGAATTTCTTTACAGAGAGGGTTGTGAAGTACTGGAACAGGCTGCCCAGGGAGGTGGTGGAGTCCCCATCCCTGGAGGTGTTTAAAAACCGTGTAGATTTGGTGTTGAGCAGTATGGTTTAGGGACCCTGACAGTGCAGGGTGAATGGTTGGACTGGATGATCTTGAGGGTCTCTTCCAACCAGACGAATCTATGATTCTATGATCTAATCCAGCCTCCCTGTCATGGGCAGGGACGCCTCTCAACTAGACCAGGCTACTCAGGGCTCCATCCAGCCTGGCCTTGAACACCTCCAGGGAGGGAGCATCCGCAACTTCTCTGGGCAATTTATTCCAAAGTCTCACCACCCTCGTACTGAAGAATTTCTTCCCAAGATCTAATCTAAATCTGTTCTCCTTCAGCTTAAACCCATTTCCCCTTGTCCTATCAGTGGACACTCTTGTAAAAAGTCCCTCCCCAGCCTTCCTGTAGGTTCCCTTCAGGTATTGGAAGGCAGCTATTAGATCCTCCCGAAGTCTTCTCTTTTCAAGGCTAAGCAATCCCAGCTCCCGCAACCTGTCCTCATAGCAGAGGTGCTCCAGCCCCTGGATCATCTTTGTGGCCCTCCTGTGAACACGCTCGAACAGATCTATGTCTCTCTTATGGTGGGGACACCAGAACTGGATGCAGTATTTGAGGTGGGGTCTCACAAGAGCAGAGTAAAAGGGGAGAATCACCTCTCTTGACCTGCTGACCACACTTCTCTTGATACATCCCAGGATGCGTTTGACCTTCTGGGCTGCATGAGCGCACTGCCAGCTCATGTTGAGCTTCTCATCTGTAAACACCCCCAAATCCTTCCCTTCAGGGCTACTCTCAACCCACTCTGTGCCCAGTTTGTATTTGTGCCTAGGATTGGCCCGACCCAGGTGAAGGACCTTGCATTTTGACTTGTTGAAGCTCATGCAGTTAGCACTGGCCCATTTCTCAAGCCTATCAAGGTCCCTCTGGATGGCATCTCTTCCCTCAATTGAGTCCACGGCACCACACAACTTGGTGTCATCGGCAAACTTACTGAAGGTGCACTCAATGCCGTCATCCATGTCGCTGACAAAGATGTTGAACAGTACTGGGCCCAGAACAGACCCCTGCGGGACACCGCTTGACACTAGTCTCCATGTAGACATCGCACCATTGACCACAACTCTTTAGGTGCGACCATCCAGCCAGTTCTTTATCCACCGAGTGGTCCATCTGTCAAATCCATGTGTCTTCATTTTAGAGACAAGGATGTCATGTGGGACAGTGTCAAACGCCTTGTACAAGTCCAGGAAAATGACATCCGTTGCTTTACCCTTGTCAGCCAGCGCTGTAGCTTTGTTGTAGAAGGCCACTAAATTAGTCAGGCACGACTTGCCCCTAGTGAAACCATGTTGGCTGTCACCAACCACTTGGTTATTTTTTATGTGCCTTAGTACAGCTACCAGGAGAATCTGTTCCATGATTTTACCTGGCACAGAGGTAAGGCTGACTGGTCTGTAGTTTCCCAGGTTGTCCTTGGTCCCTTTCTAAGATGGGGGTTATGCTGGCCCTTTTCTAATCTGTAGGAACCTCACCAGACTGCCAGGACCTCTCAAATATGATGGCTAGTGGCCTAGCAACTTCAGCCGCCAGTTCCTTCAGGACCCGTGGATGCATCCTATGCAAGGAAAAATAATTGAGCTACATTGAGACTGTGTATCAGGTGAGTTGCACTACTAGTGTAAGTTACTAAAGCGTTGGAACAGGTTGCCCAGGGAAGTGTTGTAGTCACCATCCCTGGCGGTATTTAAAAGACGAGTAGATGTGGTGCTTAAGGACATAGTTTAGTGGTGGACTTGGCAGTGCTAGGTTAACAGTTGGACTCGATCTTCAAGGTCTCTTCCAACCTAAATGACTCTGTGATTCTACTAACCAGGCCAGGTGTATTGGTACCTCCTGGGGGTTATGATGGTAAGTTTTGTTAATTACCTCAATAGCAGAAAAATAATTACAATATTAGGGGACAGTACGTGTTTCTATTAAGTGTAGAACATCTTTGTGCCAAATTTATTTAATATTTTATTTTTGAATATTCATTATACTTATGCCACTCCAAGGCATGCTTCAACTCTGAGTTTATATAATACTCTTTTATATTTTAAAATATTTATTTTAGATGCAGAAAACTTGAGCATTGTTCGGGTTGAACTTGATAGATGTTTATGTTTAAAACACATGTCAGTCTAGAACAAAAAAAAATAGAGCAAAATATTTCCCTATCATTTGTATACTATCAAACAGATTATACTTAATGTGTAGGTTCTCTTCTAAACATTCGTAATTGCAAACCTCCTAGAAAGAGTGTTTTGGTAAGAAATACTGGAAAAAACTGACACAGACTATTGAGTGCTGAGTTAGAGAATTGTCTAAGCATGAGTCAACATAATAACCACAATAAGTGTCTTGGGCATGGGTGGCATGCAGATATTTTTGCTTTAGTTTTTGAATTAATCTTGCATTCTGTAGATCCTTAGGTATGATAATAGTTCTCAGAATATGATGCAACCTTTAAAATGCTGGTAAGTAACAGTGCGTATAGATACCGGTGGTAATTTGAACATGTTTAGAGTTCATATTTTACAGTCATCATAATTGATATAAACAGAAGTGGCCTATGCTAAGGCAGTTGCAACTTCCATTAATCTGTCAAAACCAGAATTTTTGGTTGACTTAAATGTATTTTTATTCAGGACAAGAAAAAATGAGGTTTTCAAATGTTGTGTGCAGAATTACAGCCTGGCTTGTTTTCTCTCTAATTCCATAAATCAAAACTCTATTTCACTCTTTCTTTGGCATGAGCTTTTATTGCGCATCCCTGTTGTGGAAATCTGCCCAATATAGAAACTACAGAGTAATTTCTTGTGGTAAAACTCTATGAAGCATTGTTTGTTTATGCAGCAGTACGCACAGTAAATTTACATTGAGAAATATTTATCGCCGTTGAGTTCAAATGAGACAGACTTTTTGGAGGCTTATGCAGTAGTTATGTTTCCTCCTATGCAGCTGTAAAAGCATAGTTAAGGTTTGTTTAGCTGTTTTAACTAAGTCTTAATGTGTTTTGGGGCAGGTTTTTCGGTATCTGAATATGCACTTGCTTTACAGTTCTGTATATGTTAAGGTGTATCTCAAGTCCTCTGTCAGCCTTGTGTTTGCTGATTGAACTTAAAAACTGGGAAGGAAAGTTTATAAATAGTGAAAATGCTGTTTAATGCGTGGTCTAAATGAAATTGATAGATAAAAAAATTGTTTCTTCAGATTTGCAGCAAGTGCTGCTAGTGATTTTAATTTTTCAGTCATTCAAAATTTTACATAAGCTTGTTATTTGATACTTTTCATTAGGTAAAGAATGTTGAAATACTTTGCTGTCATTCAGCCTTTTGTAACTTTTTTTCTTTGAGATTTTCTTGAATTTGGCTCCTTCAGTCTTCCTAAGGTAATATGATGATTTTAGGTGCCTGATTTATCTATGAGCACATGTAACTATTTTATGTATATGAATAGTTAAATATTAAACTAGAGTGCTCTTTGGGCTGGGACTATGCTAGTAAAGTGTAGAGACTGCTGCATCTTCTTGTCTTGGAAGCACACATTGTTTGCATGGCCATGCTCAAAGGGTGCTGCATGTATTTTTCTGTTGGGTTACCCAAGTGGAAGCCCTGGTCTTCTGGGGGTGTATCTCTTAATACTGAGCACTGTACTGTCTTACTCTTGGCATGTTAGAGATTCCTCGTTCAGGGACCGCTTCCATCTGCTTGTTGGGAATTGGGATGGTGTCATATTTTCTTGGAATAATGTAATATGCTACTTCTGGTCATGTTTGTCTGTGTTCTTCAGTGTCTTGTGCTTTACTGGGCAATTAGTTGGATCCTAGCATACAGTAGTATCATGGTTTAAATTAGCGTGCCTTTTTTGTGACTTACAAAGCCTGTTGAATGTTCTTA
Organism: Tauraco erythrolophus; assembly: GCF_009769465.1. NCBI lineage: Eukaryota > Metazoa > Chordata > Aves > Musophagiformes > Musophagidae > Tauraco > Tauraco erythrolophus. The sequence goes on along the minus strand of NC_141465.1, from coordinate 114,173,105 downwards.
ATGTATTGGTAGATGATGAAGGCAGAGGTCATCAGAATAAAATATACGAACAGTTTTGGGCTCTACAGTATAAGAAGTACACAAAAATATTAGTGTGTCCAAAGGAGGGCAACAAAAATGGTGAAAGGACTAGAGGTCATGACTTAGGAGGAGCCACTGATTATACCAGGTTTGTTCACGTTGAAGAAGGCTGAAGGGTGACCTCATTGCTGTCTACAACGTCCTCATAAGAGGGAGCGGAAAGGGAGGTGCTGATCTTGTCTCCCTCATGGCAAGTGATGGGGCACGAGGGAGTGACTCAAAGCTACATCAGGGGACGTTCAGATTGGATATTAGGAAAAAGTTCTTCACTGAGAGGGTGATGAAGTGCTGGAAAAAGCTCTGCAGGGGAGTGGTCGTGGCCCTAAGCCAGTTGGGGTTCAAGAAGATTTTTGGACAGTGCTGCTCTTAGGTGTCTGGTTTGACTTTTGGGTTGACCTATATGGAGTCAGGAGATGGACTCAATGATCCTCGTGGGTATAATGTAATAGTATTTTATAGGCCTTAGAGGACTTGAGTTTGACCGACTGTTTAGCATGTGCAAAAATATCTTATTGTTGATATACTTACAGAAACTAAAAGTGAACAAAGCACCTCGTCAGTGAAGACTGAAAAGCATGTATAATCTCCTAAAACCCATTTTATTCAAGTCTAGCTGCCAGTGCAAAGAGAACGTAATGTTAAGGCTGTGTGGAAAGGACAATGAGAATAAGTTGGGAATTACTGGAGATCCGTCATATTTATAGGTGGAGAACATTATATAAAATGTGTCTTTCGGGACTATCTTCCATGGACAGGTTAACCCGTTACCTGCTTGTTGCTGCAGAGCGAGATACCGTTGACAGGACTGTTAGTAGAGGCTGGAGTTCAGACTGAATCTGGAGGTGAAATTTGTTCCAGTGCTGATGACTGATGGCCAGCTGAGTTTGAGTATTCCCTTTGAGGGTTTATAGTTATGCAGTCATAGCTGATGTATGCAGCTGTTGCCCATTCCTGCCTCTCCAGCAGCTTTTTGTTGCAGCCCAGCACTGCTGTTGTTGCAGTGCCTTCCTTTGAAGGTTTGAAAGGGCTAATCTGCCACTTCTGTTTTGTTCTTCTGATGTCTTGAAAGGTAAGGACAAGGGTGTTTGGATCACGGTTCTGTACCTGAGCAGAGAGACCTGTTACAGCAAGTGAGCAGTATAACACCCTTGGATCCATAACTTACTTGATAAAAAATGTTGATAAAGGTGTAAAAAGATTCTCTTCTACATGCCTGTGACTTGGAAAATTAAATGGCATTAGGACATGTACTTTCCTCATAGCCAGAGGCCTTAGTTCTTCTGGTGGATCCCAGGTTTCTTGTGCATCTTCATAGTGACAGCCACTTTGCTTGTAACAGGTAGTACTTGGAGGGCTTGTGTATGTGCTGGGTGACAGGCATAATATATCAAAACATGTTAACAGTATTCCAGCAAATGCTGGAATTGATTTCTTGATGTTTGTTTTGAAATCCTGTAGTGGAAAAGGTCAGTATTACATGATGCTGAGGAAAACCATTTATCTGCTGTGGACTTGGTTTTGCTCTAACAGAGCAACAGGCAGCTGTGGAGTCTAGTGTGCTACAATACAAGGCCTGGGGAGCTTGTTTTAGTTTGAAAATTCAAACAGCTTTTAGAAACACTTCTTTGAGACGTTCTTCTGCCTCGTTGAAGGCAGAAGAATGAAGAGCTTGAACTCTGAATTAGAAGAGGGGCTTTATTGAAAATGTGCCTTTTTAGCTCTTTCTTCTAGAGGTTAGAGCTTGCTGCTGAGTTTTATATAGAACATTGAAATTATCTGGAACTCGTATCAGCATAGGTTCATTGTAGAGTTATTTCCTGGGAAAGCACTGTTTTTAAAGCTTGGCTGCTACTACTTTGAATGCTTAAACATCTGCAAACATGAAGGAGGTAACATATCACTTAAAACTAAGCCTGCACTTGACTTTTTGCAGAGTCTGAAGATACTCTCATACATGTATTACTGTTCTTTTTGCACATGGTTTGAATATTAAAGTTCCTTCTAACCTCCGCATGCCAACTCAGGAGCTGGAGTGGGGCTGCAGTTAACTCTAAGTCATATTTAAAGAGATTGTCTTGGTACAGTTATGCAAGTGGTTTGGTTACAGATTCAGATTATCCGTGTAGTAAGAGAAGGGTATTTGCCAGCCTATGCTAGACAAGCAGATGTGTAAGCCACATGCTTTCTATTCACCCTTCTTTCTGCAGAAAGAACCAGGGACAAGCATTTCACAGCTCCATTTTTTTTTTTTTTTTCTACATGGAGAGGATCCTGTCTCGTTCAGCTCATCCTGCTTCTCTTGAAGCTCTCTGTCCTAATCCTGCAGGTCTTGTACATATTCACTGTAGCAATCACTTTATATTTATAGCAAGTAAAGAGTTGTAGTGTTTGTGCATGGCAAGCATGAAATACCTGAATGCTGAAGTGATGAGGTACAAATGCCTTCAAAAACAGTGTCTGAGAGTACACTGAGGTACAGTCTTCCAGCCCTCAAATGAAATGTAGCTATTGTAACATTTGCCTCTGTCATCAAACACTGTTCATACTATTGTAGACTATCTTAAAATTTCAAGCATTCTTTGATTCAGGGTGAGTAATTCTACATAATTGTGTAGATAAGATTGGGAGCAACACGTAATTATAGCTCAAGCTAATAATGCTGCAAAGACAGACCTTTATGTCTGGTTGCTGAATTTCTATGCGGGATTTGCACTGCTAATGATAGGAAAAGCTTCCATATTGGAGGACTAATAAGTGATTGGGTTTTTAACCTTAAGGGTTTTATTAGCCTGAAATAGCTGCATCTGAAATACTACTGTAAGATCATTGGGATTCTGACCTTATTTTTCTGAAATATGTACTGTTCCACTGGATGAGGTACATGCTTTGCAATAGTGTTATTCTGGTAGTAAGAACGACAATGGACCTGTTGGAGCAGGTCCAGAGGAGGGCCACAAAGATGATCCAAGGGCTGGGGCACCTCTCCTATGAAGACAGGCTGAAAGAGTTGTGATTGTTCAGCCTGGAGAAGAGAAGGCTCCAGGGACGCCTTATTGCATCTTTCCAGTACCTAAAGGGGGCCTACAAGAAAGCTGGAGAGGGACTTTACAAGGACATGTAGTGATAGGACAAGGAGCAATGGCTTTAAACTGAAAGAGGGGAGATTTAGATTAGATCTAAAGAAGAAATTCTTTGCTCTGAGCTTGATGAGACTGGCACAGGTTGCCCAGAGAAGTTTTGGCTGCCCCATCCTTGGAAGTGTTCAAGGCCAGGTTAGATGAGGCTTTGAGCAACCTGATCTAGTGGAAGGTGTCCCTGCCCATGGCAAGGGGTTTGGAACTAGATGATATTTTAAGAGCCTTTCGAACCCAAACTGTTCTATGGTCACCTGACTAACAGTTCTGAGGTCTTCTAAGCTTGCATGGATCTGCAGCTTGCTGTCCTGTAGGATGCTGTATTATTCTTGGTCACTCAGCTGACTGAAGTGTTGTCTGACTAGTTGGCTTGACATTGGAGCATATTTAGCAGCCTTCAGGAATTTCTGTGTCTTGGAGAGTGATGGCAAGGTTCTGTTCAATGGGTTTTATAACTTCGCAAAAACTGCCGGGAAGAGGTAATGAAAATTCCATGATTGGGGAAAATTCCAGAACTTTTATTGTCTTAGATGCTTCAAGTTGACTAAATATTTTACATCACTTAGTAAATTGGTCCAGTTAGTATTTCTGTGAGCTGTTAGTTGATGTCTAGTAAAATGAATAAAGGATGGAGTCAAATATTGTAGCAGATCAAACTCTTATCTTAAAATTGTTGCTTTCTGAAATGTACGGAAATAGCAATCTTAAGCAGTATGTAGTCCAATATGCATGTTTCTATTGCCAGTTCTATCTCTTAATCTGAGACTATTGAGGAAGCAGTGAAATAACCGCCTTTAGTGGGCAGGTAGTATTTTTGTTTCCTCTTCCAACAGCAGCCAAAACCCCAAATCTATCTCCTTTCCTTCCTGTCCTGCATTTTAAGATGAAGCTGTTTGTTCTTTCTTGTGTGCTACTTCCTCATTTGGATTTTCTGTTCCACTTCCTCCTGCTGCAAACTCTCTCCTATGCATTTCTTCTGAAGTCTGCTTTTACTTCCCTTTCAAACTCTCTTTTATATCCTAATATTTCCTGTAAGAAAGAAATGCATTGTGGTGAACTTCTGCTTCGTGTAATTTCTGGTAAAACTCAACAGATGCCTTTTTTTTTTTTTTACAGTGTGATAAATGCTTGGCGGTGTTAAAAAAAAAACAAAAAACACCATACCCAAATCAAAAAAACAACCCCCCCAAAAAACCTCACAAACCAACCACCCAACAAAAAAACCCCTCAAACCAACAACAAACCAACCCCCACAAACCACAGCAAAACCCTTCCCTGGTGCCATGTTCATCCCCAAAGAAACTGGAAATGGAGGGAAGTAGATACAAGACATGAAATGAAACCCTGGCCAAATGTACACCCTTCTTCCCTCAACTGAGTGAACTGCCTACTATCAGATTTCTGTAAACCACAGAATGTTATTTTTGGCAGGAACATCAGAGTATTCTTTCTTTTAAACAGTTGTTGTTTGGAAAACAAGCATATGTTTGGCATCATCATGGATTTCTAAAAGAGGAAAAAGTGATTTTATTTTCAAAACATGTAGTAAAACTGTATTTTCAGCAGAATCAAATGTTAAATACTTTTGGAAGCTGAAATTTAATGGTGTGTCCTTACAGTTGGTTGTCAAGGTTGAAACAACAAGCATGGTTAGCCCTTAAGGTGCTAAATGCTAATCATAGCTTGGCAATAGTATTACTCAGCCAAGTTCCTGGGCTCCGGAGAAGCACACAGACAGCCTCTAATAACTTTTTTGAAATTTTTCAAAGTTAAACTTAACATTTAAGTCTAGGATATAAAGCATAAAATGAAGCCTTGTTTATTATGGTAACTGTGATGCTAACTATTAGACCCATGGCTGTAAATCTGTAGTTTGAGTATCCCCACTCTTGTTCATCTTCAGTTAGGGCTGTTTAGTGCCTTTGAATATGAAACATTAGAAAATACATTGAAGTAAGTTTTGTGAACCTAAGGGATGACAGTGAACAGCTTTGATTTGTTGGTCAAAGGTAACTTTCTTTATGCCTCATAACAGAATGTTAACTACAGCATAGAACAGTCCCATATACCCAAAGAAGTTCATCTAGGTTCATTCAATTACAGGGATAGGATAAGAATGGAGAAAAGTCATGTGCTTTAGCACTGTAGGGGAAACAGGGAGATTTAACTGTAAGGGTAGGAAATACGGGTGTTTGAATCTAGTGGAATAAAACCAGTGAATTTAATTGAGGATTATTGAAAGTTGTTATAGTCTCTTTAAGATGTTCAACCTGAAACAGGGGAGATGTAGATTGGATATAGGGAAGAAATTTTTCACTCAGAGGGTGGTGAGGCACTGGAACAGGTTGCCCAGAGAAGTTGTAGATGCCCCATCCCTGGAAGTGTTCAAGGCCAGGTTGGATGAGGCTTTGGGCAACCTGGTGTAGTGGAGGGTGTCCCTGCCCATGGCAGGGGGGTTGGAACTAGATGATCTTTGAGGTCCCTTCCAACCCAGACCATTCTGTGATATATGGAGGAAACCTTGAAACAAAAGCTTGTCTGAAATACAAAGCTTGAAAGGACAAGTGTTCTTTTGTCAGAAGTGTATTTTTGAGTCTTCTAAATCCACTTTGAACAAAATACTAAAAGAAATGTAACTGTAGGAAAGATAAGACTAGCATTAATTAAATTCCACTGTGGATTAGTTAATTTACATGATATTACTAGTGTTCTATAAAGTATGCCTTCCATGCTTTTTTTTCTCGTTTTATGCAGGTGTATACTGAAGTGTTGGTCCTTTTTCCTGGTTCAAAGCATGCAGGACTTGCTGATTTAAATCAAATTCTTATTGGGTGTTAAAAGGAGAATAAACTTGGCTAAAGTAGGAAGCTTGAGTGTTACGTTTTTCTGTAGACTTGAAACAACTTTTGGTTATTATGAATAGAAAAGAAAGTGACCTATGGAACCGCTGGCCCAGAAGGATGCAGTAGCTGCAGGTACCCTGTCCTCCCCTTCCCCCTCAACCAAAGAATGTTAGTTTGTATAAGACTGTTTCGTGTAAGACTGGGATTTACAGCAGTTTTATCCAGGAATAGATACTAGCACTCTAAAGGCTTAGGAGAAAGTGAAGTTCTCTTCCTTATAATGAGTAGTCTGTGCCGGATAGATTCTTAGTAGCCAAGAAGCAGCTTTATAAATCACTCAACTGATCTAATAATAATATTCACCTACTCTATTTATTTTTAATACCTTTTGTTCCTAATGCCCAGATAAATTGCTTTAGAGCTCGTTGTGCTTGGGGATGAAAATTATTTACTGTTGGTAGCATCACGTTGCTTCCAGCCATTACATCAGTGTTACCCTGTTCTGCAGAAACAGATGACAAAGCGTTTAAATTGTAAAGGGACATGAAATATGAAAGCATGCCTCTTATGTGTTCTCACATGCTTTTGTTTGAATTCTGGCTAATCCCTTTTATTTTACTTCTTACTTCAGAAGTGCATCTGATACAAGATTTAATATTAAACTTTTTTCTCATAAGTCTGTTTGCTATTTAATAAAGAACTAGAATATAGTAGAGAAATATTTATCAGCTGCATTGTAACTATACAAGAACTTGGAAAGTTTAGTCTTAGTTTAGGCCTAGTTAGCTGTATCTTAGTTTACTGGGCTTGGTTTAAAAAAAATAAAAGTGCCATAATCCCATCTAGAGGGAACGGAGGGTTGTGCTAAGGAGGAGAGGTCTTGTATTTGTGGCAATAAGTATTGTGTGTGTTCACATTGCCAGTGCAGTATCACTCTGTGTAGTAGTCTGATTGGGGTTCAAATTTTTCAAGAATAAGTCCTAATTCTCCTTCAGGCAAGTTCGTTTTTCGAAGAGCAAGAAGCTGGTAGGGGAAAAGAGAGTTCTGCTGATACCTGAAATCCCTTTGGCCTGTTGTCCAGAATTTTATGCACTATTATACTTTTTTTTTTTATTACTAAAATGTTATTGTCCATTACTAGTTGTTAATTACTTGAATAAAAGCAGAAAAAGAACGACTGACCTGAAGTGATCAGATGCAGGGAGCCTGATGGGGGAAGAAGAGATTTTGAGATTAAAATTCCACTGAAGTGTACAATCCAAGCTGACTTTTCTATTTGCACAAAACCAGTGATCTATTTGCCTGAAAAATGCAGCAAAACAGTACCAGTGGAGGTGTGTGGTTGAACTTTTTAGTCCAATTTTGTTTTTTTTTTCTTTATGTTTAGGGGAGGACATCACTTTTTATAGCAATAACACTATATCTAGAAAGCTGTCTTGATCTAAGTTGTAAAATCTTAAAACTCAGTCTTTCAGTGGGCCACATAAGGGCAAAGATCATTGCGTGGATACCAGTTACTGTGACTTTTTGTTGGGAAAATGCCCTCTCCCCGTGACTGCCTACCTGGTCCTGATGATTATTGGTTTATTTTTTAGGTAGTTGAGCATGGGCTTGTCCTAGTAATAGCTGAAGTTGTCCACTCTGAAGTTGCAGGATTCCCTTTTACAGTAGTAGTTTTGGTGCAAAACACTTAATTATTTACATGTTAACCTGATCATAGGCTACTCCTAAACAAAAGCCTTTCTCAAGGGCAGGGCATCTCTGTACTGTTGTCATCCTTGAAAATGAAATAGGTGGAAGGTTTTGTTCCCTTTGATTTTCTTCTGGGTATGCCAGCAGCATGGTTAAGTCTCACTTTCTGGAAGTCTTGATTTCAAAAAAAAAAAAAAAAGACATCAAGGATATAGCTATTTGAGTAGTGAAACTTAGCCATATTTAAATACCAATTTTACATTTCCTTCAGTGTGAATGTCCCAGACGTGTGAGGGTAACAATGTTAAAAACTTACTGCGTATCTACAGTTCTGAGATCTCAGCTTGGATCTTCCCTGTGTGTCAAAAGAGGAGAAAAAAGCCATTAATGGAACCGGGTTTGACATTTTCTTTGTTTTTCTGAAGTAGACCTGCATGGCAGGAGTAAAATTGGTGAGACAGGAATTGTGTTGCCAGTAGTTTATGGAAATGCCAGTTTATGCTGCTAGTGAATGGAAAATACCATTATTTCTGCAGCCAGTAAGTTGAAAAAATAGGATCTTAAAAGTGTTGGAGGCAATAACCTCTTTTTTTTAAAAAAAAAAAGTGGGATTCTATGGTAACCTGCAACAAGAGTTGTCAAAATAAGAAAACCACTATGCACCTGTACTGTGCTAAAAGAAAAATTGTGTTACGTGAGGTCAGTTGACATTTTAAGCGGCTCTTCATAAAGGAGGCTTTAAAAAAAAAACAGCCACACCAAAACCAACCCAACAACCTTCCCTGACACTGCAAAAAGACCCAAACAAGTTTCCATGGCTTCTTGGATGGTCTGGTTTAGTTCATTGTACTTGATGCAGAATTTACCAGGGGTTTTGTAAGCTATAATAACATGAGTGGTCAGCTCAGATGATCGTTGTGCTTGTACAGCCTCACCACATTTCGATCACAGAGGTCACCTGTGAAAAGCTACATGAGCATGTGAAACCAAGGTCACTTGTGGTGGAAGAGTAAAGACTTGATAAGACATTGAATTCTCAATCTAGTGTAGCTTTACTTGCTAGCTTCTACACATCTACAGTGCATGTACTTGTGTAAGCTTAACACACTGAATATTCGCCCCTCTCAAACTTCTAGTTGAACGTCCCTTTTTGGTAATAGTTTGTTCCTCTGCTGCTCGTTTGCCAGCATCAAGCAGCTGTTAAATGAAGAGGCAAAGAGGAAACTATGTGTCACAGCTGTGCAGCTCTGGCTTCCTTCTCTGCGAAGAGGAGCTGCAGCCCCAAAGCATTGGGCAGTTTCTGCTTTCCTATGTGGAGGTGGGAAGAGTTGAATTTGAAACTGTGCCAGATTCCCTGCTGTCCCTTCTCTTTTTCTTCCCTTGCCAGAGCAGAGTGGTCAGTCGTGGCCAGAATTCCTCATTGCTTCTGTTTCTGAGGGTAAGCCACATGTTGCTTTGGAGCTGTCAGCTGCTGCCTGGGCAAGCGTGCTATTGCCTTGGGACATGGCATGCTTCCCTTCTCGTGATGTTCTGTGCCTCCACTCCTGTCTACACAGTGTTAAAAAGAATAGCTTTTCCTCTTTGAAGAAAAAAAAAACCCAAACCCAACGAACTACTGTTGATTTCTTGGTCACCTATGCCTTTCAGCAGCCAGTTGCTTCTGTTTCAAAACATTTAAGGTTTGGTGTTTTTTTTCCACAGTCAAGATATTTTGCATCTTACATGATGTAAATCTGTATTTAATTCTTGCAAATAGCTTACATTGTTTGTGATTTTCAAAATCTTCAGTAGAGGAAGGCAAAGGGAGCAAGACTTGAAAATGTAGTTGAAATGGATGTATTACGGTTGTTGGAAGACTGAGGAGGGGACACAGGCAAGAAACTGAGAGAGAATAGGATGGCATACCTGCAATCACATTATGAACTGTGAAGAGAGATCTGGGATGTGTGTGTGTATGTGTGTGTATATATATGTATATACACACACGCATACAGTATTGTATGTATAAAGACATTTAGGTTTTCTCAGATTTGGTTATCAGATCAAGACTTCATAATTGTTTCAAAATCTCTTCATGGAAACTACTTGTGTAAGATGCTGCTTTTGTGGCAACTGACTGCCTCCTCCCTGCCCCCTTCACCCCCCAATAGAAAATACTAACATGGCTGTGAAAATGATACTGAAGTAATCTGAAGAATAGAATGTATTGAATTTATGAAAATATTTATTGGGAACAGGCAAATCTGATTCCTTGAGTTAATATTAGCTGCTTGGTGTTGAGTTTGGTGGTAAAGCGGTAGATAACCTGGACGGGTATGCGATGAGGAGAATGAAGTTAATACTTTTCTCTTACTCATATTAAGCAGTGTGAAGTAGAAGTAGTTTTAAAATTTTCTTTTGTGAAAACAGGTCTTAATTAAAACCATAAAAATCTCCTGGTAACAGCAGACATGATGGCTCTAAGCCACTTCAAGCTTCTTTTTGAAAGAAAAAGTGAACTTTATTTCAAATACTTCTGGATTTCTATGGCTTGTTTGATCTTCCTAAACTGCTAAGCTCTTCTGTGTTGAATGAAATGTGAGGTCACAGATCCATGCAAAACTGGCTTATAAATAAAAATGTTAATAGCAAAAAAGACCCAAAAGAAACAAACAAAACCAACTATCTCATCTGGCCCTTTAAAAATATGGGAGGAGGGGAAACAAAAGCAGACCCCTTGAGAAGTCAGGACAAACTTGAATTATGTAGTTAATACTAGAGTATGCTAATCTCTTTCAAGAATAGCTCTCCAGCTAGGATGTAAAATGGAATAATTAAATACATAAGTTTCACCTGTTAAAAATGCTTTCATTTCTCTCCCTCCTCATTTCTTTACATAGTAATGTCCTTAACTGAACCCCATGGATCAACTGTAAGGAGTCACTAACCATTTAATTCCATTGAGTTTTAATTTTATAAATGGTGGCTCTTTAATCATTAATCTGTATGATACCTACATCTGTCTAAAACCAATTTATGTGCTTTTTGAGACTTTCAAATTGGGGAAAAAATACACTTTTCCTAAATATCTTCCAGTCTGTATCCTACCAAACCTTTATAAAGGTTTTGTGTATGTATAGATATATCTATACATACATATCTCTATAGATATGAAAGGCTTTATAAATAGTGAGAACTCAACTGCAATAATCATAGAATCATAGAATGGTTAGGGTTGGAAGGGACCTCAAAAGATCATCTAGTTCCAACCCCCCTGCCATGGGCAGGGAAATCCTCCACTACACCAGGTTGCCCAAAGCCTCATCCAACCTGGCCTTGAACACCTCCAGGGATGGGGCATCCACAACTTCTCTGGGCAATAATATAATATAGATATATATGCATGCATACCTAAGTATGTGCATGTGAGAGAGAACGGTTTATAAGAATAGACTATTTCAGTTGGAAGAGATCTACAACGATCATGTAGTCCAACTGCCTGACCACTTCAGGGCTGACCAAAAGTTAAAGCATCTTATTAAAGGCATTGTCCAAATGAAAAACACTGATAGGCTTGGGGCATCAACCACCTCTCTAGGAAGCCTGTTGCAGTGTTTGACCACCCTCTTGGTAAGGAAATGCTTCCTAATGTCTAGTCTGAAGCTTCCCTGGCACAGCTTTGTCCTGTCACTGGATACCAGGGAGAAGAGCTCAGCACCTCCCTCCTCAGGAAGCTGTAGAGAGCCATGAAGTGACCCCCTCAACCTCCTTTTTTCCAAACTAGACAAGCCCAAAGTCCATAGCCACTACTCATAGGACATTCCTTCCGTCCCTCTCATCAACTTTGTTGCCCTCCTCTGGACACACTCAAGGACCTTCACATTCTTTTAAAAATGTGGGGCCCAGAACTGCACACAGTACTCAAGGTGGCTGCACCAAGGCTGAATACAGCGGGATAATCCCCTCTTTTGACCAGCTGTTTGTGCTGTGTTTGATGCTCCCGGGATGGGGTTTGCCATTTTGGCTGCCAGGGCACGCTGCTGACCCGTACTGAGCCTGCTGCCACCCAGCACCCGCGGATCTCTTTCTGCAGGGCTGCTCTGCAGCCACTCCTCTCCCAGTTTATACTCCTGCCAGGCATTACTCTATCCTAGGTGCCAGATCCGGCATTCGGACTCGTTACTTTTCATCCCATTGATCATTGCCCAATGCTTCAATGCAGCTAGATACCTCTGCAAGGCCTCTTGTCCCTTGAGAGAGTCAACAGCTCCTCCCAGTTTGGCATAATCAGCAAACTTGCTAATGGTGCATTCGACTCCTGCATCCGGATTGTTAATAAATATATTGAACAGGACTGGCCCTGGACTTGAACCCTGAGGAACACCGCTGGTGACTGGTCGCCAGCCAGATGTAGCCCTGTTCACTGCAACCCTTTGAGCTCTGCCCTTCAGCCAGTTCTTCACCCAGTGCAGCGCGAACCCATCCATCCCACAGCTGGACAACTTGTGCAGAAGGACGCTGTGAGGGACGGTATTAAAAGCCTTATAAAATCCAGGAAAACTGCATCCACTGCCTTCCCCTATCCACTGGGTGGGTGACCTTATAACAGAAGGATATCAAATTAGTTAAACAGGACTTTCCCTTTGTGAACCCATGTTGACTGATACTAGGTACTCCACAACAGGCTGGATATTTTCACTGTTATCTGTGTGCGCTTTAAAGAAAATCTCCAAGAGCTTGAACTTGTTTGGAAGGAATTGATGGCAGAGAACACACTGGGTGCTGTGACCAAGTCTGACCATCAAAACAATTCTCAGAAAGATACAGAGTAGGAAATTGTCTCTTGAGGGCTTGGCAAAGAGTGGATTGCTCTCCATGCTCCAAGGACAGTGTATGTCTGCATTTCTGCCTGTTTGTAGAGGCTCAGAGTCTGGGCTAGAAAACAGCAGTTGAATCTTAAGTTAAAGACCACTTGGAAAAGATGAGCTGCTGTATCTTCATTTGTGCTGCTTCTGTTACGTGTCCAAGTTTAAGACTGGGATCTGGATCAAGCCTAGTTTAAAGATAAGAAACTTTCTAGTTGTCTTGATCACTCTCGTGAAAGCTGCTTAGGATGGGCCACCGAGAAACCCCTTGGTTCTAAACAATTGATTGTATGGCTCTTTTACAGAAAAGCCCCCCAGTCCCACTGTGGAAGTGCCTAAGACCAAGTGGGACCTAACCCTAATTGATGGGTGGTCCTGCTCTTTGAAAGCTCCAGAAACTAACTGGGTTCTCCAGATCTCTGCTGTAGAGTTACAGGAGTTCTCGAGATCTTAGTTTCATGCCTTTAAGATTGAATACGCATGGGGAGTTAACAAGGCAAATCAGTGCTGAAGATTTAAACCACTTCCTTTTTTTTGTGCATGTGCACTGATAAAACAGTTACTTGGTAATTCAAACCCCAGTAGTAAGCTTTGGCTCTCCATATATAAAATCCTATTTTAAAAATCCTCCCCCTACCCCAGAAAGCTGACTTTAAAATAAAATCCTTTTCTTTTTCACCACTTGATGATGTACCATTTGGATACTTTTAATCCTCAATCTGTATAAAAGTTATGTCTTGCGTTAAATCCTTTATGGGTTTTTTTAATGTGGATTTCTGAAGTAATCCTCTGTGTGCCATATAGCTTGTTCCTCAAATTACTTGCATACAATCGCCTCATTTCTAGAAGTCCTATTTAGAAAGTTTTAAAACATTGATTTTAAACAAAATTCAGCTGGATATATGTTTCTAACCAGAAGTCAGTGTTACATGTTCTGCATCTGTAAGATCTTATCCTGTTGGAACTGTTCAGTACTTTCTGTAATTTAGTCAGTGAATGAGTCAAATGGAGCCCTTGGCAGAGGAGTCAGTGATATACTTGGTAATGAGTAAGAATCTTTTTATAATGTCTTTTTTTGGGATTTCTTTCCTCTTGAAGATTTTTATGGGAGAGGGAGAGAATCCTTTCAAAAGACAGTGTGTATATTCATAGTTATGCCAGTAGATAGGTATTGCTGGACTGTTAATGGTGTACTGAAATACATTTTCCTTTCTGTATCTCATGTTCCATACATCTGCAATATTTTTTTTAATCATAGCTGTGTATCTTAAATGTAGAACATGTAGTAGAAGAGTCCAGCATTTCTTCTCTGGCTTATTCTGAGTCTCTTTAATGCTTTACTTTAAAAAAAACCAAAAAACAAAAAACAAAAAACCAAAAAAAAAAAACCAACGAAGAAAACAACCCACAGAAAAATCTGATTTTAGAAGACATAAAACTGCTTGACATTGGCTGTGCCTTGATGTCTTTATTTAACCATGTAAGGATTTATACTAACTTCTGGATTATATGTTGGGTTAATCTCATTTCACCATGAAAACTGTGCAAGAGTCTCATCCTCACCGTTCATGCAGTAATTCTCAGCTTCCTTCCCATCCCTGTATAGGTCACACATATTGCTGACCTGGATGGAGAGTTCTTTCGTCACAGGATGGATTCAGTGATCCCGTTTATGTAGTGTGGCACTACAGATGTTGTGTTGATATGAACTAATGGTAGCAGCAAACTGCAGTGCGTGGGCAGGAATGAGTAGCTAATGTGAGGAACTGAGAACCTCATTAAGGTGCCTCCGCCAAAGCTAATGTAATGTGTAAATATATCCTCAGCCACCCTGATAGTACTAGGGGCTTTGAGTTCTGTATGAGCTTCCAGTCACCTGGTAGTAGGCTAGTGCTCTGTGACATGTATTCTATGGTGTTTTTCAATCTAGTGCTAATTGCTCTAAAGCAGATTTACTGTTTCTCGAACCATAGGTATGCTTGAGTAAATCACTGTTGGTTTAGATCACTTAGGTTAATAGGATCTTGTCTGACATAATTTTAGTCAGGATTGTGAAGCTTGTGTTTGGAAGGCACCTTCTTCCCCATATAGTGTACCTATCCTGGTGATAAGGTAGGGAGACCTCTGAATGTGAATGGACTATATGTACCTGATCCTTTTATAATGTGTAACTTCAGAACAGATCCTTCTGTAAGCACGTATATGCTCAAGTGAGGATCAAGGCCTTGGACAACTGGTAGATCTTGGTAGCAAGCGAACTGGAGGGCAATATTATGTTTGGAATAGATGGCCACTGCACCAACGCTTACTGGAATCGAGAAGGGGGCACCATCATATTAAAGCTCTAATATTTTGAGAGAGGATGAAGGAAACTTAGAGTGGTGACAGGGAACAAGAGGTCTTGTCTAGAACGCTCATGTCTTGCCTTTGAGCAATCTGGGTGTGGTGACTTTTAAGTGTCTTGCTCTTCTAGATGTTTTGACTTTGTCATGAATCCTATTTTATAAATGTGTCCTTGAAATAGAGAAGTTTTTTTATCTTTCTTGTAAATTTTTATTGTCTAAAACATCTAATCAAGTTCCATCAAGGAATCTATAGCTGTAGCCTTTGAAAATATGGCTGTAATACTAGTCTGTTGTGATCAAATTGTCTAGTTCAGAGATCATCTTCGTACAGTTCTTGCAGAAAGGGCAGTTATGTCTTAACCACAAAATCTTAATTTATAAAGATTCAGTGTATGACTAAATGTCTAAAAGTCAGAATATTCTCTTGATGCTAAGATCTGTAATATTTGCATGGAAACATCTCAAATTTTGAAGAGATTCTCATTGCCTTTTTTAGTGTGTTTGTTTTAGTGGGTTTGTGTTTTGTACTATTTAATTTACTGTAAAGTGTCTCAGAGGGACTCAAAACTGGTGTTTTATTTTGCTTTACCATAGGCTGTTATATCCTATTTTTCCATCCCCACAGTCTTTAAGTGGGTAAATGTTACCTTCTGTGCAGATATTTCCAGTTAAAAAAAGGACATTGATTACAAAGTAACACAAGCTATTTTCTTACCTTGAAAAAATTTGATGTAATGTGAAATAATGTTTAGCTTAAACCAGTTAAAAGTATGTCTAGATTCTACTCATTCATGTTTTACTAATTTTTTTTAACTGATTGCTGAACCTGATTTTTTAATGCATATCTTTAATTATTCTATTATTGAAAAGCTAAGTTGAAATTTGTCTTTGTTTGCAGAGAAAGCCACCTGAGTGTGCTAGCAAGTTACAGAACAGCTGTCTTCTCAAACGTGTAAATAGAAAGGATATTCTCTGCTTCGTTTTTTAGATGGTAAGTTGTTCAAGGGAGCTCTTACTGAACATGGCTTGTCACTCACTTTGCATTTGTGTCAATCTGTTACAAACAGCTTTGAAAACTGTGTTAAGTCCTTAAACTGAAGACCAATGGTGAAGTTCAGAAACTGTCCAGAAGGTTTTGAGTTAGCACTGGGAAGGAGGTTTGTGTTTTTGTGGTGTTGAAGATATGCTGTATTAGGCCCTGAAACAAATGTCAAAAGCACTGCTAGCCCAGGAGACTAGTATCATTTAAACACTAATCTTAATTGTGTAGAAAACAGAAATAAGTTGTTGTTCATGAGGTATTGGATTTATGAATTTGCATCTGTTAATTACTTTTACTCTGTATAATCTGTACTTTGCTGATGTGTCGTCTTAGAGATTTAAGCTAAATCTACTGAGGTTAAATGTTTGACTGTTTGCCTCAAAATGCAATGGATAATAAAAGATTCATATTTATTGATATTAAACTAGCTTTGTGGGGAAAAAATCCCCCTACCCCTCAATCTCTTAGCTGCGACATGCACACCACAGACTTTCAGCTGCGAATACCTATTGTGTTGGTGGAAAAGTATGAGAACAGCTATGTTGCACTTCATTCACTGTGTGGCGTAAGAAGTGGACCACACTGGATGGTGATGATGAAGGCCTACTGCCAAAGTACAGACAATTTTGTTAGAATAGGTAAAGCTGATTATTATAACTTATTTTTTTTAGGAGACTGCAGCTTGTCTGCTTCCGCAGTAGGAAGGAGAAACCTGTTGAGCAGGGGAAGAAGCTGGAGAGCAGATTTGTTGATCCTCTAAGAGGATGAGGAGGTTAAGTGGTATTAATTACTCAGAGGAGAGACCACTTTCTTCCTGCTACACTACAGTGCCGACTTTGACAGAAACTGCAGCCAGCCTTGCTTCAAGGTCTCTGAAAAAGCCAAGTATGAACAGTGCTTTAGGATACTGTTAACTTTGCTCTATGTCCTAGAGCTCTCTCTGGCTACAGGAAAGCTGGAGAGGAACTGTTTACAAGGGTATATAGTGATAAGACAAGGGGCAATGGCTTTAAACTGAAAGAGGAGAGATTTAGATTAGATCTAAGGAAAAGGTCCCTTCCAACCCTAACCATTCTATGATTTTTATAACCCTGGCTATGATCATTTGGCACACGTTGCCCCCTCAGCTGAAATTCATATATGCTTATTTTAATTTTGAGTTCTGATTATATGCTTGATGATATTCAAGATGCTTATCAGCACGTGTTCTGAAAGAGGTTGCACCATAAGTTAGGAAAAACTCAAAGGAACTCTGGAAAACTCTATGTATGTGTGCATTTACAATGTCAAGTAAGAAACCTGATCCCTTCATCCCTCAAAATCAAGAAGCAATACGATGTGCACAGAAATGTGAAAAATGTGGTAAGAGCCTTTGAAGGAAAAGGATGAAAAAACCCCATTCTTTCTCCCTTCTGCGTCTTCAACGACTCCCATTAAATTGTAAGGTAACTTGATGGTTATATACTGAAATTGTTTGGAAAAAAGGTCACTTAATGTAGGTTTCAAAAGCGGAGGAATTGTGTAAGAGAAAGTAAGTACTCTGCAAAAAATTTGATAAACCAGATGGACATGTCAAAGACTTATAATATGCTTCACTACTAGATTATTAGATTAGTGTGTAGCTTATTATTTAATGCAAGTTATATTTATACCTTTTAATATATGTGTTTACAGGTGTCCTATTGTCACATAGCTTTGCACACATGTGAACGTGTGTGTGAAGGTCTCAGTAGCTAATCCATACCTATGGTTGCTCCAGTAGCTGACTTTGAGACCCCTGATATGTCCAGTATCTGGCACCTAGACTTATCTCTCTAGTAGCTGTCTTTACAGACCTCTTCTCCTGCTTTTGGGATTTAAAAAAGTCACAGGTGTCATACATTAACTTCCAGTGTTTCTGTTGTGTTGTGGGTTTTTTTTGTTTTTTTTTTTATATTAAAGCTTAACAATTGCTACAGCGCTGTTATATTGCACTTGCATTTCATGGTGCATGGAGACATCATTGCTTGCTTTTATTCATGGGAGGTTGTACAGATTACTTTTTACAGGAATAAGAACCTAGGTTTAGGAATACTTTACCTAGGTTGGATTTATGCATAAAACTTCAATAATCATTTTGAGATATTTGCTATTCATACTCAGTGTAGATTTATCAAATATTTTCTATTTCTTTGTGCAGGTTAAGCACAACTTTTGTGTAGAATTTAATTGAAATGTATCTTGTGTTTAATAGTTTGGAGTTTAATGTAGCTGAAGGGTATTTAAAGACAGAATGCTGAACATACTTGAAAATAATTAGCCGTTGATTTTTTTTAAAAAAATATTAGAAACTAGTTTTAGTAAACATAATAAATTCTGATTTTTGGTTTAACACTGATGATTCATCTATCACAAACACTTTAATAGGACCTACAATTTGGAAATTCTACCTGGTCAATAAAATTATAAGCTTGTATTTAAAAAATCGATTGATTTGTACAGAAATGCAATATTTGTCTTTTTTAATTTCTGCTTCAAAGAATTTCACTTACAAATCATAATTAAAAATTTAAATGGCTTAATTTACTTCTTTTGCATGCATAGTAAGGCATTTTCATTTACAATCAAGAAATTAATTTTATCACTTGGATTATAATTCTACCTTGTATTTTCTTGCTTTTCTGGATTTCCTAGTGCATTTTGCTAATATAAACACCCCCAAAAGTTGTCAAGTTGCTCAAAATACAGCTATTAGATGTTTGTGAAAGCTGCTGATTCCTTGATATGCCGTCCTGAGTAGCATGCACTGGCTTTTCTAAACTTCCATTATAATGCCACACCACTGCACTACAAAAGTGTCTCCCACAAAGAAAGTTTGAGAGCATGTAGCCAGGAAAGAACTACCAAATGCAGGGCTTGAAAAAGGACCCTGATGCTTACCAGCCCCAAATGTCAGTTCACTAGACCAGCTGAAGAACTACTTTGCCATCACATACAAGCAATTCTAAGAAATAAACATTTATAGTTTGGTGTATAAAAATGTTGCATATATGTTTTGAAGATAGATGTTAAAATTATGTTTGCAATTGCTGTGTGAATAAGACTGTTCACGTCTTTAGAAAGACTTTTGCTGTGAAAGCAACTTCGATTTTTTTTTTAGTCAGGGCTAAACCAAATTTGTTCTCAAGGGCTTTTGCATGTACTGTCTGACTCTTCAGTCACATAACCTGTATCCTTTGTGGCTGGCAAATTAGAGTGATTTAGTAACTTAGTTTGTTTTAAATCAAGAATTTATTAAGAAAAGTTTCTTCCAAATTTTCTTCAGAAGGCTACAGTTCCCATTTTCCCTGAAGGAAAGAAGCTTTTCAGAGTAGGAGAGAGTGAGTGTGGAAGGTAGGTTGGGCAGGAGATGGAAATAGTCTTCTGGAGAATGGTGGAAGGTTTTTGGACTACTTGGCTAGCTGAAAGCTGAAGTCACTAATTAGATAGCAAAGGATGGGGGAAGAAATAGGACGATGTTTCCCAAGTGGTCTCCTGGGGAGAAAAAAGGCCTGTAATAGAGGAGAGAGTATCCCAGAATCTTGCATTACAAATGGTAAAGCCAAAATGCAGTGGAACTGGTCTTGGGAGAGACTGACTTAAAATAGGATAGAGAAATCTGGTCACAGATGCTGAACTTAGTTAAGAGGTGCATGCATTTGCTATGAGCTTTTCTTGTTTTCTGTCTGATTTTGATATTAGAAGAGGCTGAATATTTGGGCTCAACTCTTGCTTGTCTTGGGTTAAACCCTATTCAGTGTGCACTTATCTATGTTTTGGACTTAATTGCATGGAGTTGAGAGACTTTATGTTTTCAAATTCCAGTCTGGCAAAACAGGTTTGATGTTAATAGGCAAGGATGAGTAATTTGGTAAAACCGGCATCGGTGCTGTGAGAGCCATAGCATGTCCATCATGTTTTCAAGATAGTGATATGAACGCATACAGAAGTGTTCTTTATTACCACTCTCTTAGACTACTTCAGTACTGCAAATAAATGCATTCATTGGCCTCCTCTCTGAACTTTTTCTGAGATTAGCATCATAGTAACTTCCCTTCTGAATTGTGCAGCTAGTGCATAGGGATCTACTTGAAGATGAGATTTCAATCTTGGTTGTCTGTGCAGTGATTAACTAAATCAGTTTCTAAATTTAACTGATGTAGTTAAATTACTTATTGGACTGTGTGTAGAATAGTCTCTAGGGGCTTTATTTTTTTTTTCATACATGCAGGTTGTAGTCTCTGTAGATTAACTATTTTAAAGTATAGTTAAAAGCAATGTAAGTATTGATAAGTTTGTCACGTAATTTGGTGGGGTGTATGGAAGATCCATGTAATCATAGATAAGTTTAAATGACAGTCTTTGAGAATCAGAGTCAACAATGACTACTGTTACCTTATCAGTTCACAAAAACTCTGGTCTCCAATGCAGTTGCACAAGTTTTGCTCAGTTTGTGATTCTCAAATAGCCTCAAGCAGTGTACCAAGAACCCCAGTATTGCCTCTGGAGCCTCATCACAGAGGTGGCAATAGCAGTCCTCTTTTTGCTCAGCAGCCAGCTGGTTACAGCCTTAGTCAAGAAATCTATTTCTCTTGGATCATGGGATCTTGTGAACTCAATGTGGTGTAAACTAGGAATTGCATTTAACAGGAGAGTATTTTATCACCAGGATAACAGCAACAACAGTGCTGGGATGGAGGCAAGTTAACAGTAAGCTCACTTCAGAATTCTGCACCTTGCTTTGTTTGTGTTTAAAGAAAAACAAAAGCATCCTGGACATTCTAGGAGTTATTTTTTTCCCCCCATTGTTTTCACTTCAGCACACTTAGGTTAAAAATCTACTTACTGGCGTTAAGAGTGAACATCTACTTCTAGGAAACATCAATATTGAAAATATTTTCGTCCAATGTGCAAAATATTTTGAAGCAAACGCATGGCAAACTTCAGGACTAACAATTGTGAAACTGGGGTGGGGAAAATAATTTTTTTTTTGGAAACAAGTGCTGAAATTAATTTCAGACTGCTTTCTTTAAGTTCACAAGAGACTGCAGTGATCATCGGGATCTAGATGGTTGCCCTTTCCTCTCTAACTTCATGAATAAAATTAAAGCGTGTTTTATAAATACTCATTGCAGTCATATGCCTTTAGTTGTAAATAAAACATTAACTTGTAAAGCTTTGTCATTGTTTAGGTGCGTTTTCGTCATGATTTTGGGAGAAGCTGCATTTAGTTTGTGGAAAGAGTTGAACATATGTTATGGGGTCTGTCTGAGGCATTTTCACATTCAAATAAGAACACAGTATTTGAATAAGACATTTTACCCTGCAAGTGAGAGGGGAGGTTGGGAAGCCTGTGGGGAGTGGATAGGAAAGAGGGAGGAGGAACTACCCTGTCCCATTCTTTTAGTTACTGGACTTTGTTTTGAGAGTAGGAAACAGTCTTTAAACAGTTGATGACTTAAGGACTTAGAACAGTCTATGACTAGTAAACAGTCCTAATTTAAAAAAAAAAAAGTAGTTAAGAACAAGATTTTATACCAAATAGTACCTTGTAGGGAAACATTGGAGTGTAAAACTGGGGAGGAGGGTAGTTAGAAGCATAAGTTTATACCTCTCCCTTTAGTTACCAGTGCCTCCAACTCTTGTTGGACCAGCTGGCAAGTACCAGTGAGACATGGCATTGCCCGAAACAAGGCGTGCAAAGCAGAGTCCAAGCTAGTAAGCTCTTCTGGTAGAGGAAAGCAGCTGTAGTATGTGTGAAGGACACAACAGCCTTCCTTGCTTTAGTGGCAACTGGAGTAGAGTGTGTGCAAAAGGCAGTGGTGCTAGAAGTGAAGAAGAGGAAGCGCTGTCAGTAGGGCTCCTGTAAAGGAGGGGGAGGTTGGACTATGACTCTAAAATGTGGGCATGGCATCTTATCATCAGGCATCTGTATAAAACTGAGCAGCTTCTCTTCAGGTATTTGGCTACTGAATTTTGATAGATGCGTCTTTCTCTCTGAAATTATGGAATATGAATGTGATCAGTTCAACATGCAATCTATTCATACACTATTTTGACATTTATTGTTAAAGTAAGGGGAATCTAAGTAAATAAATGTTCTATTCTTTATGAATTGTAAAACTAAAGACTTTTTAAATCCGAAACATACGGAGAATAGGTTCCTTTTGATTTTTATTTTTTAATCGTTTGTCCTTGATTCCACTTTACTTTCTTAGAAGATTAAAAAGGGACCCTCATAATTTACCAGGAGCTAAGAGCAGCTGTGTTTCTTGAGGTGTGATGATACCTTTTGTCAGATTGATGACTTCTTCTTGAGAAGAGGATACTAATATTTTACTGAGTTTCTATGCGCCCTTCTCTTTAAGAGTACTGTATATTTATTAAAAAATTATCCTTTAATACTTCATGCTTTTAAAAATTAATTTAGTCTTAAATATTTATGGGTATATGCTGTTTTTTCTTTTTGTAAACAAACCATAGAAATCAATGTATGCCGCATTAGTGTTCACCAAAAGCATCTTTTTATGAAAATAATGGAAATGATGGAGGTATTAACTACTTATGTGGCTAACAAGGTAAACAGAATTTGTAATGCATACACGAGATGTCATGTAGTACAGTCGTCATGTAGTGAGACGTGACAGATGCCTCTTGGGTCTAAGGAGTAAAAAAAAATGTCTGTTTTCTTCTTTTCAGTGAGATTTTTGTTGACCTGCTCAGAATTTGCTGGGACTCCTGTGTAATTTTAGGAAACGTGGAAGCAGAGGGTGACAGAAAATTGCAACAGCTCTGAGCTCTTAGTGTCATAGGTGTGTGTTCCTACCAATAAGATGGAATAGGACTAGTGGGCATGACTTATGAGGAGCAGCTGAGGATATTAGGTTTGTTCAGCTTGGAGAAGAGGGTACTGTGGGGTGACCTCATCACTGTCTACAACTTCCTCATGAGGGGGAGTGGAAAGAGAAGTGCTGATCTTGTCTCTCTGGTGTCTGATGACAGGACCCAAGGGAATGACTTAAAGCTGTGTCAGGGGAATTTCAGATTGGATATTAGGGAAAAGTTTTTCACTGAGAGGGTGGTCAAGCACTGGAGCAAGCTCCACAGAGAAGTGGTCGTGGCCCCAAGCCAGGTGGAGTTCAAGAAGCGTTTGGACAGTGCTGTTAGGTATCTGGTTTAACTTTTAGGTTGCCCTATGTGGAGTCAGGAGTTGGACTTGATGATCCTCATGAGTCCCTTCCAACTCTATATTGGATATTCTGTGATTCTATCCTAGACTTAAATCCTCTTTCTGCGACATTGGTGACATTCTTGTAGAAAACAGTTACTAATCTTTCAGGTCTCGTTACCACATTTTAGGTTGTCGCTTGTGCTTAACTTGCTATTCACCTACACAAATAAACATTATAACTGGTGTTCTGAATGCCTCTGTCCTGTTTCAGCTTGAGTTGCTGGTTGTGTTTTTGGTTTTTTGTTTTGTCTTTTTTCCTGTTGTGCTGAAGCAGATTGAATGCTCTTACTACTATCACTTGCGTGGTCTCAGCTATAAGGGCAGTAATTCCATAAACTGCTTTGACTTCTTTCCTCTGGATTAAGTTTCTGTTCACTTCCAATCTGATTCCAGCCCTGGAAGCAGCTTAGCCAGGAGCAGCAGACGTAACAGCAGAAATGTTGAAACAGGGAATGGGGAATGGATTCCATTTAATTAAATCAAGGAGTGGTTGGCTTGCAGCTGTCTTCAAAAGCACAACTCTTAAGTGGAGTGGATCCTAAGGCAATAACTGGGTTTTGCTTCTGAGAAGGAAACATAACTCATCTTGTGGTTGAAGCATTTGTTGCTAAGTATTGATGTGATCCAGGTCCAATTTCCGATTCTTCTACAGTCTTTGTGTGCCTGCCAGCGTCATCAAGTTGCTTTGTGCCTCTCAACTGTATAATTGAGATGCTACTTCTTGCCTTTCTCAAGTTTGGAGAGCAACTTTAACGTCTAGGTGTTCGCATGTTGTAGCGTAATACCTGTGTTACTCTCTTACTGTAATAGTTTTTCTGGTGCTGTTTTGCAGTTGCAACCTTGCTAGGCTTAGGCTGTCAGTTCCTCCTTCAGTGGGTTTTAGGTGACTGTATTGCCACTATTGCCAGGAATTTGGTGTGTGGTTGACTGCCAGATGAGGTTCTTCCCCAAGTGTTGGATGGCTGAGTGAATTATAGGGAAGGAGAGGATGGATGAAGCTCCGACTCTTGTGCATGGAGCATCTTTATGTCCTCCTTTCCCATGGAGCCTCTGTTCACAAATGCTGGAGGGAGCCATAATCAAAAAGTACTGTGTGGCAGGTTTTCAACTTTAAGACGATTGAATTTTTTTGACCAGCATTTGCCTCTTTTCTTCCTGGTCCTCATAAAATTAAAACAGAATAAAACTGTTCTTTTTCAGCCTTTATGTAATGAATTAAAACATGCTGAGACAACAGGCATTTTAGGGTGTGTTATGCCATTGTTTAGTTTGGATCCAGGAGTATGTTTATGATGCAGATTCCCCAGTTGTGGAGTGTATGAACTTTTTTACATTCAATCTAAAGCCAAAAGGTGCTCTCTAGGAGCATACCTGCTGGTGTTCAGCATCTAGTGGGCCATGAGACTGGGTGAGAGCTAATTTAGAACAAATATTTCTGCTTCCCTACCAAGATGGACACAGGGTCATCAGTGCCAACTGTTTTGCTCTGCAGGTCTCTCTGCTCCTAGTGTACCACACAACTTGCTAATGTAGTCTTTAATTTTAGCTACTGTTCCTAATGCCTTTTGAAGTTTTTGAACATTCCCAGAGATCTGCAAGTGGAAAACCACTGTTGGATGATGCCGCGCTCTTTCTTGTGGACTCTGCATATTTTGTTCAGTTCTGCTTTTCTTACACAGTGTAATACCATTACACTATTTTTCCTCCCAACCCACCCACATTTGGCATTCACTCACACTTGGCATTTACTAAAAGTGGAGAATTATAGAGATAGCTGTAAATTGATATGGTACTTCTGAATGTTTCATGTTAGGTTCTGAAATTTCAGACTCCTAAAATGTTATGTTTACTTTTTCAAGACACACATATATATATATATATGTATATGCCTTGAAGAAAGACAGAAAGATTCGTGTTTACAAAAGGTTCTGCAAAGGATATTTAAATGCACTGATCTGAAATGCTGGCAGAAAGCAGACTTTAAAAATTATTATTATTATCATTGGTAACCTCTGCATCCCCAGTAGTCTTAGCTAAGGTTTGGTGATTTTAGCTCGGGAAAACATTGCTTAAGCCTCTTCTTAGTGATTGATTATACATGGTAAGAATGCCTTTTTCCTTGAAGTTGGTTTCTGGAGCACTTCTACCCTGCCAGCTCCATGGAGATGTGTTGATACAATGCCAGATTTCATGGAACACAGCTTTTCAGCTTTCAAGCCTTGAAAGGGGATTTTTAGAGAAGACTAACTGCTGTATTTGGTCTGAGACTCACTATGGTTTTATAGTAGCTTATTTGTCTCATAATGGGAGTTACTGTGTGTGTAACGAGGAAAATTCTTTAATGCTGCAAATAATGTTTTGTAAGCCAGCATTACTGTATCAAAGTGTGTTACTTCTCCTAATGCCTGGCATTAATTTTAGGCTTTAGTTAAAAAAAAAAAAAAAACAAAAACAAAAACAAAACAACCAGAAACACCCCTCAAAAAAACCCCACAACCCAACAAACCCAAAACAAATGAAAAAAGTGAGACAAGAATATACATTGAATTATTAAGAAGTTAATGGTGGACAGAGCTTTGACATCTGAATTTGGGATGCTACTAGAAGAGAAGATCTATCACAAAAGAGCCAGAAACAACTTGGGAAGTAATGTTTTGTATTTGGGGAGATGTAGCTGCTTTCAATCTTGATGTGCTTCATGTGTTATTAGAATATATCAAGTGTATTCAGATATATTTTTTTTGACTGCAGTTTTATTTCTTTTGGTACTCTATTCCTGGTGAAAGGTATAAATGGATATCTGTCCATGTAACTTAATGTTTAAACATGTCTTTGGGATCAGTTAGGCCAGGAAAAGGGGTATGATCCATTTTGATTTCTACTGGACCATGTGTTCCTTGCTTGTGATTGAATTGTAGGGCTATATGGAGCTCCTGTACTTCTTGTAACTGGATGTTCTGCTGTACCATCTGTAACTATTACTATTTTATTTTATGAACTGGAAAATTGAGTTGCTAATTTCTTGTGAATCAAACAAGAATGGTTTCTGTGATTAACTTGAAGACAGTAACCATGTGGAAAAAAGAGAAAGATTATCTGATGGAGAATTGCATCATTAGTGTTCAAGTACTGAATGCTGGCAGTAGAAAAGATATGAAAAGCATCCCCACTCTAGGAAAACCTCTCATCGGAGCTCAGCCCTCCTTAGGCACCAAAGTGAAATAACCACGACATGCAAAGTTGCAGAATACCTGGCTTCAGTAATGCTGGGGCTTAATAAGGCTACTTGTGGCTTGTGGTGGTTTTTTGGGTGGTGAGGTTTGTTGGGTTTTTTTGCTATTGTCTTGAGTGTTGCACTCTACCACTCGTAGCATCTTTCTTGATGTATGCACCAGTCCTCAACTGCCTGGCCCTTTGTGGCATGATGTAGTACGGTAGCCACCAGAAGATGGACTTCATGGGAACAGATGGTGCACTTGGCTCAGGATGAAAATAGTTGGGAATTTTTATGTTGATTCACTTAGACTCAGCTGTTGGATTCAAACATAAAATATTTTGTACAGTTTTTCCTTACAATGCACCCAAAATACATCTGGGTTTTTTTTTCCCCTTTCTGTACACTAGCTGCCTCTTCTAGGTTTCTGATATATAGGGAAAGTGCAGTGTTGGCAGTAGCTTCATAATCAGAAGAATTATGAAATCCTGAGTTTCCTGCTGAAATTCCATAGAATCATAGAATCATGCTGAAATTCCATGGCAGGGGTGAGTGGGAATCTCCACATTGAGGACTCTTACGGTTGTTGATTTATTTTCTGCTAACTTAAATCTTCATGGGCTGTCTGCCTGCTGGGAACATGTGCCAGGAAATTTCTGCTGTGGTCTCCAAGAGCCTAGTTGTTGAGGTGGACATTGAAGTTGCTTGTCTGCAACGTATTTTAGGGATTGTGGTGCACTGGGGTAGCCTGATAAAACATCTTCGCAGTTGTTTACCAGTGTGTCCAGCCTGGTGAGAACTGAGAGTGGAGGAGACGCATGAGGAGTCGAGGCAGACACAGATTAATGCTGAATTTTCATGGTGCAACGTGGTTTTTCTTTTGCAGTTTGACCTTATGTTGTTGTTTCCTTCCATCATTGCAGAGTGTCACATGTATAAAAAAATGTGTATCTATCTCTGTGTGTGTATATAGCAAATATATATGTACACAAACTATGTACTTGTGTATATATGCATATATGATTTTTTTTTGAGATTTTTTTGGTATGGAAAAGAACTGTAAGAAAACTTAACACTTCACTCTGACATTTTAGATTTTGGATTAACTGAACTATGATAAAACTTAACACTTCCCTGTGACATTTTAGATCAACTGCTGTGGGGAAAAAGTTTAAGAACAATTTTTTTTTTTTCTGGAAAATGCTGTTCTGAAAGGATTTTAATGGTAAATTAGATGATAAGGGAAAGAAGGAGCACTGTGTGTTGCCATAAAATTAGTATTATTGGAATGAAGTGGATACTTCATCCCTTTTGTACTTTCTCCTCCAATTTAGGGTTAATTGGAATTCTGAGAAACAAATCACTGAATTTGCTTCTGGTTTAGCTTGAGGTCATTTGAGGATCTGAACAACATGTTCTCACTGCAGGCGGGCTCCGCAGGCCTTACCGGGCAGCCTTTGTCACATGGGCTGTGACCCAGACGGTTATTTCGAGCACTTTAAATCCAGTAAGACTCTGTTAAATGGGATCAATGTAAGTCAGCAAGGCCTTGCTGCAACTTAACGTTTTCTTTAAGTAATCAAGGCATTTGCTGCTGGTAACGCTTCTTCTTTGTGAAGGAGGAAGACTGAGGCAAACGCACTCAAAATTGCGTCCAAGAGTTATTTGTGCACTATTGTACCCTAAATGTTAAGAAAAGGCTTGTTTATGGTTACAGAATTTTAGTATTTTATTACAAGTTGTTCCAGCATTAAATTATCTAAAGTAACTTAAAATATACAGTAATGGTTCTTGTGTTACAGAATTACTCCATTTCTGTAACGTAGATAAAATGTGACTTTCCGTAACTCAAATTGAACTATTAGAAGAATATGTATTAGATATCCAAAACAGATTTAAATTAAGCACTCTAAGATGTGTGAGGCCATCATTCAAGAAACCGTATGGAAAGAATCACACTTAAAATAGCCTCTCAGTAGTTTATAGTAAATTGGGAAATAAAAAGCCACTCTATGTCCTCTTATTTTAATTCAGATGGATGAAGAAGGAATTTCTGTTTGTAATCATACTTTTTGGACTGTAGCCATAAAGATCCTGGAATACACGAGTGGTGAACAAAGAAACTTGCTTTAGGTGGGAAATGTCCTGGTATGGTTGTTTGTTAGTTAAGTAATAGTATTTATTAAATAGCAGTTCTCTTGGTTTTGTCACTTTTTAATTTTATTGCCCTGTGGTGGTATTATGCCAGAAAAATTGAGAGATACTAAATAGATGGGAATAACTCTAGTGTTGGAAGTGCACAGCAACATGTTTGGACCACGATTTACTTTAAGGCTAGATTCCTCTTAGCTGCTTCATGGGAATACTTCGTTTGGCTGTTAAGAGCAGCCTGTAGACATTTTCTCAGGTATCTGGGCTGCTGAGTTTGGCTGTGGGGAGTGAGAACTGTGTGTCTCTGCACAACCAGCTCTGTACTCAAATCTGTGAGATCCCAAGCCTGTTGACATCTGGAAACATTTTCATCTGCTAGTGGAAGGCTGTTCCTGACCTAATTAGCTGACGTTATAAGTAGCTCTCCGCTAGTGGTTTTGTTCTTTTTGACCTCATCTAGTTGATACTCCTCACTGAATGTTCCCATTTAGGTCCTAAAGGTTAAAACAAAATTGGCTTTTACAGGATGCCATTTTTGCAATGAGTGTTTCAGTACTGCTAACTAAATTTTCATACATGTAATCATTGGTTATTCAAAGTAGAAAGAGCTGAATAATTCAACAGCCGTACAGTTCGCACATGTCAAGATGATACAAAAGGGTGGGGGAGGGTGGTGGTGATGAATCTAAGTCTTTTTTCCTGTGCTGTAGAACAAAGTGCTCCTTCCTTCGCTTTCTTTACTGAGTTCCTTCTCCCTGTTTTGGCTGAGTGCTTCTTTTCAAGAGATTATATTTTTAAATGGTAAATGTTGTTTGAAAGGTAGACTGTATACTGTAGTAATATATTTATCTTTTTATTTCTTTCAACTCCTGCGTAAAAACCAAAAAGCTACCACTATATCTGTATGTGCACAAGGAAAATATTTTTGAGTTGCTGTGCAAAACTGTTCAAATAGAATTTAAGCATGGGCCAACAAATGCATAGTGCTGTATCTTTTCAGTAAAGACAAACAAATATAGCTAAAGAGAAACAAACAGTGACTCAGTTCAGTTCTGTTTGCTTCAATAGGAGAAGGGATGATAATAAATTCTTGGAGTATAAATACAGATTTCAAGAAAGGTCATATGAAAGAAAAATGTGTTTTCAGTGCAGCATAAGTACTTGCTTATTGAAACAAGTCCATTCTCAAGACAGCAAAAACTGAACAAATGCTCTTATGTGACTTGAAAAGACATTTTTCCTTTCTCATGTAGGTGCATAACATTTACGCTATATTTGATGTTAGCCTAGTAGCATTAGGTTGATACAGTAAAATTGATAGTGGCAGTAAGGCTTTTGTGTTTTTTTGTTTTGTTGTGTTTTTAATGTATAAAAGAAGTGGAACAGATGTTCGGAACAGTATGGAATATTCTTTCTTCCCCATCCCACCATCCCTTTCACACTGAGCCATCTGGAAGGGACTGTGAGCAGGATGAGCAGCCATCACGCTAAGAACGAGATTAACATGTCGGCATCTTTTGTTGATACTTTAAACTGGTCACTGTTCATTCAGCGGAAACCAACAATGTGAATTGTTCTCATTGCATGTGGTTACATTATTCACATGGATATGGAAAGAAGACAGAAGAGAAAATGTGATTTATATAGAACAGTTAATAAACTTAATGGTGGTCAGTCTGGACATGAACCCACACAGGCACAAATAAACTTTTTTTTTTCTCCATTCAGCATGCTATATTGATGTGACTAGCCACCTTTTACCCTCAAGCACAGTGTCAGGTAATATCATTCTGTTAAACCAGATTTAAATTTACTCACTTGGGTGAAAGCTTCTGTACATGTTTTTCCAGAGTTCTTCAGCCCATGCTCTTTTTTATTTTTTTACCCTGATGTTTTTTACAGCAGTGGGTATACCACATGTGAATGTCTTCTAGTTTAGTCAGTTGAATTTCCTTAATACCCTTTAGCCTTATTTCTTTTGAGAGAAAACGTGATCAGTGTTTTGGCTTAACAAAGAAAATTTTGTTAGGGAAAGGACAGCTTATGGTCTAGAAACGAGAGACTCTAGTCGTGTGTGAAGGTGTCCTGGATCATCTGTATTCTGATACAGGATGAGTAGAAAATGATGGGTGGATCTGATTCTGGCAGATTGAGTGGATTCAGTACAGCAAACTATTGTATTGTGCAATCTGTGAACCTGTATTCGATTTCAGGTAAACAAATCTGTTTTTACATATCTCAGTAACATTAAGTGTACCAAGTGAAGGAGAAATCTGATTTAAAAGCTTAACAAATAGCTTCAATGAGACTACAGTTTTTTTCTTGCATTGTTTTGTGTTTCTTTTAATGAAAAGAATTTTTAAAGAATGGGAATCTGACATTAGATTCAAGAAGGCTAATTGAGAATGAGATGCTTAAAGTCTGAAACTACTGCTACTGTAGTGTGATAAGCTTTTCTAAGTGAGGAGGTGAATGAGAAGAAAGTGACACAACCAAAGATCTCAACTTTCAGAGGAAAGATAAGCATGAGGAAAAGAAAGGTTAAAACTAGCTGAGGGATATTCACCTATGTTCTGGGAAAAGTTTGTCCTGTAAACAAATGAAGTGAGGGAGTCAAGTAAATGATTATAGTGTTGTTTTTTTTTTAAAAAGAAAGTACTTCAACTTGAGAAGAAGAGTGTGTATATATTTTTCGGTATTTTTATAAAAAAATCATAAAGCATCTTTCAAAGTGTAAGATTTAATTGACAGAGGGGTAAAAAAAATCTGAACTAATTTACTGGCAATGCGATTTGCATACTGGGCAGTGTGACAGTGTTGTGAATATAAACTGCAAATCCATTGATTTGGACAATGAGAAAACTTAACAGAGGAAAAAATTATATTCCATAGATATATTCTGTATTCTATAGATACATTTTAGTTTGGCCTGAAAAGAGCTATAGTTGTATACCCAGAAATGGAGATAAAAAAATGCAGCAACCTCAGTGATGCTACTGATTGTATGCTTGCTTTGTTAGCAGAGAGCAAGAAATATCTTTATTTCTTCTTTTAACAATGGTGAAGCCATTTAATTGGATGAGATGTATATGATTCTTTATTCTGGAGCAGAACACGAAATTTTATCATAGTCTGTCTGTACTTCATATTAATAAGATTTTTATTTCCTTGGAAAATGCTGGGGAACAATGCTGTGATGGAGAAAAGTTAGTGTTGGGATTGTAGTTTTGGAATATATAATTTCTATTGGGAGGAAAAAACTTACAGCAATAACTTTTTCAAAGCAATCTCTCAGTCTTGTTCATTGAGGCATGCTTATTGAGTAGTGAACTGTAGACCCAAGCACTTAAGTGGAAGTTGAATGGAGTCTTTAACGCTGTTACAGCATGGCAGATGCACCAGTATCTTCTTGAACCACAATCAACAGGTAATGCAAAGATGGGGTTGTAAAGAGAGGCAAAAAGAAAATCATCCAGCAAGCCTTAGAGAAAATAAGGCAAATTTCTGACTTGTCTTCAGAGTTGCTGATAATATTTTAAAACCTCTTTTATATTGCAATCTGTACTTGCATAGAAAGAATCATAGAATGGCATAGGCTGGAAGGGACCTTAGAGAGCATCTAATCCAACCTCCCTGTCATGGGCAGGGACGCCTCTCAACTAGACCAGGCTACTCAAGGCTCCGTCCAACTTGGCCTTGGACACCTCCAAAGAGGGG
This sequence comes from Tauraco erythrolophus, assembly GCF_009769465.1. Lineage (NCBI taxonomy): Eukaryota > Metazoa > Chordata > Aves > Musophagiformes > Musophagidae > Tauraco > Tauraco erythrolophus. Next base: position 114,140,793 of record NC_141465.1, on the reverse strand, counting down.
GCATCCACAACTTCTCTGGGCAATTTATTCCAAACTCTTAACACCCTCGTACTGAAGAATTTCTTCCTAAGATATAATCTAAATCTGTTCTTCTTCAACTTAAACCCGTTTCCCCTTGTCCTATCAGTGGACACTCTTGTAAATAGTCCCTCCCCAGCCTTCCTGTAAGTTCCCTTCAGGTATTGGAAGGCAGCTATTAGGTCCCCCTCAAGTCTTCTCTTTTCAAGGCTGAACAATCCCAGCTCCCGCAACCTGTCCTCGTAGCAGAGGTGCTCCAGCCCCTGGATCATCTTTGTGGCCCTCCTTTGAACACGCTGAAACAGATCTATGTCTCTTTTATGGTGGGGACACCAGAACTGGACACAGTATTAATTTCAGGTTAAATCATTCTCAGGACTTTTTTCATGAATGTCATCTTGTATATGCTTGTTTAGAGTTAATGTTAGCCTGAATGTAAATGCTCAGTGCTGTGGAGATCCATTTACTTTCTTCTCTCCCAACTTTTTAATTAGAAGAAATTTTTGAATTAATACATTCACCTTTTAATGGTTCTGTGAACTTTTTGTGTTGCGTGCCCACAGTGTTAGCCGAGGTAACTACCTACTCACAATTTTTATTACACATCTTATGGCATCTTTAGAGATGTGGAGGGTTGGCTAGGGAAACGTTAAGTCTATAAAAATATATTCAGGTTGTAAATAAACAAAACAAAACAAAACAAAACACTATTCCCTCTCCTGTTGTCCTTTCTGTTGTCATTGCTTAATGTCTTGGTTTCCTTCATAATATCACTGGACCATAAAATCTGCCCTGAAGAGCTCAGCACAGACAAAACCCCAGCCAAAAGAAAAAAAGAAAACAACCCTCCAAGTTGGTGAGCCTTCAGAAATAGCTCATTGCAACAGACATGAAAATAAGACCTCTGTTAAAGAAACAAAATTGCTTTAGGGATTTCTGTGCCTGTTCCATCATTGCTAATACTCGAGTTAGTATGACAAGAGAGGAAGATCAGAAGGGGTGGTCTGATGCTAAGAAGAAAAACCCTATTTTCATTCCAGCCTTAGCTGTCAGGCTTTTCAGGTAGATCAGGAGGAAGATCTGTGGAAATGACGTTGATAGAGTTGGCTATATGTTAAATTTTAGCTATTCTTTTGAGATGGGCGTTTTCTAGGCATTTCACTTTACGTGTATTGTCTTGTTGAAAGATGTGGTTTGCTGCAGATTAAAAAAAAAAATTGTTCTTGATTGTTAGCTATGCTTAAGGAGCAGAATCCTATTAAGCATTGTACATACTTCTAACAGATGTTTGCCCTTGCTTCAGCAAACTCAGTTCCAAAATCGAGTTGTATTAAAAATTAGGGGAAACATGGAAAAAATGTATATTAACTAATAAAATAAATACACTGGGCCTTAAATTGGGATGTCTCTAATACAAGTAAAGTAATTAGTACTTAAAGCGTAATTGTGATGTTTAGTAAACTTTATTTTGTTTTGTTATTTGTTCCATAGTAACCTGGCTGAGAGAGGAATTGCATACTTGATAGAACTAGAATTCCTAGAAGACGCTCTGAGAATAGCAACTTGAATAACTAGAAAATGTTATAAAAATCAGTTGCAGATAGTCTTGTTTAGATGCTTTTTGATAAATATCGCATTACTCTGGAACATTGGAGCAGTGTTATACAGCAGCTGATGGCAAAATATTTTATATACTTTTGCAGTATACAAAACGTTGGTTCAAACTTTGCTAAGAGTGAAGCCAATTTGAAGAAAAAACAATTTTTAAAAGTACAGAAGAATGCCGTTATATGGATCATGAACTTAAAAATAGTAATTCCTATATTATCTGCTACTTCCAATGTATTTAAGTAGTCATTACTAGTAAAGAAGTAAATGACGTTCACAGTTGATAAGTAGGAAAGGTTTCCAAACATTGGATTCCCAGTCATCATTGTTTAGGACAGAGGAAAAACAGAAAGGGACATAGAATCATAGACTGGTTTGGGTTGGAAGGACCTTAAAGATCATCTAGTTCCAACCCCCCTGCCACAGGCAGGGACACCCTCCATTACAGCAGGTTGCTGAAAGCCTTATCCAGCCTGGCCTTGAAAGGTTGCCACATGAATAAAGGCATGTGTGTTCTTTTCCTTCCCTTGAGGTAAGAGTAGCCCCTCCTTTGCGTTCTGTAGTAAAAGATGAGGGGCCTTTGGAGAACAGGGAGATCTGTGATAGTAGTTGCTCTGTAGGAAAAAAAAGGGATGGAGAGCATCTACAAAACTAGTGTTGAGAGTCTTTCATCTTTCTGCTTTCCCTTCTCTTTCTATTTAGCACATTGATAACTTTCGAAGGTGGGGTGATTGCAGACTATCTAGAATTACGGACTTGGCTAGGAAAATGGGCAGTGTTACTAAATTGGGTGCCATTCAGCAATGGAAATTTAGCATGTTGAAGTGAGTGTTAGGACATTAGGTAGGGGAAAATTTAACTGTCGGCAAACACTTGAGATGTTGAAATGCCCTAGGCATAGAGACCGTGTAATTAGGAGGTAAGTTGCTTGTGGGGCTAGAGGTGAGGAAACTGACAGTATTTATGTGGTTTTGATGAGGTGAAATTAAGTTCTAGATTCAGACACTTAAATTTAGGTGGGTGCGTAGCAGAGCTTATACATGAGGTATTTGAGCTCACCGTATCTTTTCTGGGCCTATCGATAGATGCAGTGACTTAGTTGCTTTGTAGGCTTCTGCTGAGCTCTCAACAGGGACATGGACACTGAGACTATATTTACGTAGTCATACAAATTTAGGTGCTTAATTTTGAATGGAATCCCATCTGGTACATCATTTATGACAAGGTGCATATTCAATCCATCTCTTGTTTTTCTTCTCCAAGGAAGGAGAATTATGGCAGTTTTCCCCCTTTTTTTATAGAGGTCTGTGATATTCATCAATGAGAAGCTCTAAAGCTCCCTGAAAATAATAAAATATATTCAGGGAGAATTTAGGATAGATGTATGGAAAGCTCTTTTTCATGGTAAAAATGTTCAGCTTTGTTATATTTCACTAGGGGCTATAAGAAGAAACCTCTCCAGAGTTTAAAAAAAGAGATTGAACAATGTCTTTGTGAAAATGTAATAAGGAAACACTCAGAAGTAGAGGGGCTGTACAATGAATTGACATTTGTTTCATTTTGTTAGTGAATGTATAAAGAACTAACAATATTAAAGAACCATGAAATTGAGCTACATATTTTTAGCGCTAGTGTAAATTCTGGTGCCTTTTTTGGGGATGCGAAGGGGCAAAAGACAGGTTTGGGGAACAGCTGGTGCCTTGAGTTTTTGCCAGTTGCTCAAATACTTGAAAACTCAGCTTGTCTCTTATAATAGCCATGCTCTGCTGCTGTTTGGAAAGATCGTACATTGTGTTTGTTGTCTTTCATGTTTGTTACTGTACGTCTGCTTTCTACTTCATTTTTTTTTTTTTTTTTAAATCTGACTTGCCAAGGCATTGTCAAACTTCTTACATGCAGTTTAACAGCTGTTGTCAAGAGGACGGTGGCCCAAGTTGACCTGGAATGATACTCCATGCAGGGGAAGCATGGGGAAAAAAAAAACCCACAACAAAACAAAAACCAACCAAAAATGCTTTGATTATCTCTTTTTGTACCCTGCTTGTCTCTACAGCAATAACTACTGGGATAAGTGCCTTCTAATTTTGAAACAAAAGGCAGTTAGGCAGTTGTTATGCGGCGGAAAAAAAAGAAAAAGGGAGGTGAGAATACCGAGGGAGGGTGCCTAATGTGAATTCTTAATGGGCTGATCTAAGCTAATTCAAGGTTCTGATCTCTTGTCCTTTCAGAATGTGCGTGGAAATTGAGTTAGGTTAGTGGTGCAGTTGCTGATGCCTGTAGGGTTTGGAGAGCGGTGTCTGTTTGTGCTCCAGTCAGAGTTCAGTCCAGCCAGATGTTGCATCTGATCCATGTCCGATGAGGCATGCATGGATTTAGTGAGATGTTAAGTGACATCTCACCCTCTCAGTTTTCTTCTTCCCCTTTTGACTCCTGCTCCCATTTTTCTGGTCTGGTGCTAATGTCTCATACATGTCTAGTGCAGATAGTTATATATACACAATATAGCATCATTGTAGGTCCTTCATCTCTTGCATGAGATGCAGCTGGTGGTTTAAAGCCAGCTGAGTAGGGCATAGGTGGCACCACGCAGGGGGCAGAGTTGGACTTATTTATCCTAGCTGGAAGTCTAGGGCTGTATGGTGTACTTAGCCAAGGTAAAATATGTGCAAAAATGATCAACTATAATTGGTCGCAATCTTCTGAACTGATACAATTTCTGAAAGTAAGAACTTCTTTGCCTTTTGTTTTCCACTTATTTGGGAACAGGAGCAAAGAGAAGTTGTTACTTAACCCGTGTGTTGTAAAACTGAGTATGATTTATCAAATGCCAATGTGTTTAACAGTGACAGAGTATCACAGTATCTTGTCTAGTAATAAACTGGGGCTGAAGTAACTCAAAACAGGTGGAAGACGAATGTGGAAGGCAGTAGAACTGCCATTGCTAACTCTTTTTGTTTGTTTGTTTGTTTTTTTTTTTTGGTTGGTTTGTTTTGTTCCCTGCACCTTGTAACATACTACCCCTTAGCCTGGTTGAGCCTGATAAAACCCCTGTAACTCAGAGGCTTATTTTGTCTTGATTTCTTGTTTAACCTCCTGTTTCATATATTTTGAAAAGATTGTATAGAATCATAGAACTGTTTAGGTTAAAAAGACCTTTAAGATCAAATCCAGCCATTAACCTAACACTGCCAAGTCCACCATTAAACTATGTCTCTAAGTGCCACATTTACACAGCTTTGAAATACCTCCAGGAGTGGTGACTCAACCACTTCCCTGAGCAGCCTGTTCCAATGCTTGACAACCTTTCAGTGAAGAAATTTTTCCTAATATCCCATCAGGAACTCTTCTAGTGCTAACTTGAGGCCATTTCTTCTTATCCTTATTGCTTGTTACCTGGGAGAAGAGACTGACTCCCCACCTCACTACAGCATCCTTTCGGGTAGTTGTAGAGAGCAATAAGGTCTCCCTGAGCCTCCTTTTCTCCAGGCTAAACAACCCCAGTTCTCTCAGCCACTCCTCATAAGACTTGTGCTCCAGACCCTTCACCACCTTCGTAGCTCTTCTTTGGACATGCTCCAGCACCTCAATGTCTTTCTTGTAGTGAGGGACCCAAAACCGAACACAGTATTGGAGGTGCAGCCTCAGCAGTGGTCAGTACAGGAGGACAATTACTTCTCTATTCCTGCTGGCCACACTATTGCTGATCCAAGCCAGGATGCTGTTGGCCTTCTTGTCCACCTGGGCACACTGCTGGCTCATATTCAGCCAGCTATTGAACAATATCCCTAGGTCCTTTTCTGTCAGGCAGCTTTTCAGCCATATTTCCCTAAGCGTGTATCGTTGCATGGGGTTGTTGTGGCCCAAGTGCTGGATCCAGCACTTGGCCTAGTTAAACCTCATCCAGTTGGCCTTGGCCCATTGATCCAGCCTGTCCAGATCCCTCTGTAGAGCCTTCCTACCCTCAAGCAAATCAACACTCCCACCCAACTTGGTGTCGTCTGCAAACTTACTGAGGGTGTACTTGATCTTCTTGTCCAGACCATTGATAAAGATATTAAACAGAACTGGCCCCCAGTACTGAGCCCTGTGGAACACCACTTGTGACCAGCAGCCAACTGGATTTAACTCCATTCACAACACTTTGGACCCGGCCATCCAGCCAGTTTTTTACCTAGCAAAGTACATGCCTGTCCAAGCCATGAGCAGCCGGTTTCTGCAGGAGAATGCTATGGGAAACAGTGTCAAAGGCTTTACTAAAGTCTAGGTAGACAGCATCCACAGCCTTTCCCTCATCCACTAAGCGGGTCACCTTGTCATAGAAGGAGATCAGGTTAGTCAAGCAGCACGTGCGTTTCATAAACCCATGCTGACAGGGCCTGATCACCTGGTTGTCCCATACATGCCATGTGATGGCACTCAAGATGATCTGCTCCATAACCTTCCCTGGCACAGAGGAATTTTAGCCTCGCTTCTCATGAGTTTTATTCAAAAGAGATTGATTTCGTCTAACTTGAGTTGTGTGTGGTGAAGAACAAGGTGGTAGTGCTTTAGTGGCAAGGACACATAGTGTTGCTCACCAGCCTGGGCTGCGGCACCAAGGACGCTGTTGCATCCTCCGCAGCCAGGAGGAAATGGCCTGCCTCTTGTAGGCAGGATAGGTACCTTGAGTTGATTAGTAATTAGTTCATTATCTCAACTCAGTCCAGCTGGGTAAGAATGATTGGTGCCATAATTCCCCCTTTTTGTTTTACCATTTTTTGTTTTCACAAAGGCTTTATGGGTGAGCAGAGACCCAGCCCATTCATCCAACTCCAGCATGCTTCCCTCCTGCGAATACCACGTCGGGGCTTGCGGCTTTACCTTCTTCTCCGAAGGACTCTCGCTCGAGCTCCCGGCTCTTTTGGCTCGGGCTCCTTTGGCTCGGCGAGGGAGTCGGGGCTTCCCAGGGTCTCACGGATGTATCACATCAGGGTCACCAGTTGTTGCTCACCAGCCTGGGCTGCGGCACCAAGGACGCTGTTGCATCCTCCGCAGCCAGGAGGAAATGGCCTGCCTCTTGTAGGCAGGATCGGTACCTTGAGTTGATTAGTAATTAGTTCATTATCTCAACTCAGTCCAGCTGGGTAAGAATGATTGGTGCCATACACATAGTACTAAGCTTTTTTTTACATGCTAATGGGCTATATGTTATCTTGCTTTTATTTTAGATGGCAAATAAATGTAAAGAACAGATGTGCTTCTAATAGACAAAGAGAAAATTTTGAAACAGTGATAGCTGTGACTTGCTGTCTGGTGGTTAAGTCAGAAGTTTAAAAAAATGTTTCATGTAAGTTCAGATAGTGGAAGGGTTTAAATTATAAGAAACTTATAATTGCAGTTCCAAGTCTTTTTTTTTTTTCTTTCCTCTGATCAGGAGCAGTTAATGCATTGCTTAATCTATTGCATATATTTACTCATCAGTGTTCAGTTTACCTTTTGGAATTAAACTTCACACTGAAATGAGGTGGGTACATAATTTAAGTCATGCTTTCACAAATGAAACTTGTTTTTTCCGCCGCTCTCAGCACTGCTGTGTGTTTTACCCTGCTCCTTAAAGAAATGGGATGTCTTGGGTCAGTCTCTCTCCCCACTGCAAGCTTTTGAACGCAGTGGACCATTTCATAAAGAATTGATGAGACAATGAAAAACTCCAACTGCAGTTGTATGTTTTCGTCAAATTAGCTTTTATAAATGAGGAAGAACAGGATGTGGAGAAGGAACTTAAATTAGTACTTCTGGTGAAAGGCATTTTGATTATACTCGGTGTGGTGGGTGTTTCAAGAGGTGGTAGGCAATTAGCCAGGCAGTGCGCAGCCAGCTTCCAACTGGCCCCAGCATGTTGTGTGGGGTGGTGGGGAAAAGTCAGGTAAACTGCATAAGGTAGGAGGGGGACTAGCTCTGAGAATGCTAGACAGAAAGCCATGGAAACCAGGCTTTATTCTGCTTGTCTTCTGGCCTTTTGCTGTAAGAATTTAAGATTGGTTTAAAAAATGAAATTGAAGGTATGAACATGTGTAGCAAAATATATTCCCGGTAATTCTCTTAAAAAAGCAAACCAGCCACCACAAACCCCCAAACCCAGTAGAATGGTTCGCTCGTTCAACAGAGTGTTTTACTGATGAATTGCACGTGGAAATTAGTTCCAAGGAAAGGCTATTCTGAGATGTCTAATCACCCACCAATACTTCAGGAATTTTGTTGTCATAGTTGTAGGGAGTTTTTATGCCTTTAGTTTGTTTGACAGTATTAGTGCTACAGAGAAAAACCAAAATTGTAGCTTGTCTGTTGAAGTAATGTTAAGATTTGGAATTGGCTGCTTTAGCGTTAATTCTATACTCCTATGAATTTACTTCTTACTAGTTATGTTTATGAAGATTTAACTGCACAGGGAAATAATTCGTCATAATGACTTTTATTTCATTGTTGCAACGTGCTAGCCTGTTTGCAGGGCGATGTTGCTAGGTGTTGCTCTACAATAATTGGTGAATTTTCAGTTTTCACCTCTTTTTGATAAAGTTCAGAAATCTGACTGCATTGGATATTAAGTAATATTTTAAATGCATCTATTTGTAGAGAAATATGAAAACGCAGAAAAGAAACGAGGCTTTTTGGTCTAATATACGTTCCTCTCTTACCTCTGATGCATTGTTTAAAATTTAGCAAATGCAGCTGGCCTTAAATTCTGACATATTTGAATAAGCTCTCTTATTAAGAAAGATGTAAAATAGAATTCAAGGCTACTGCTTAGAAGTCATGAACCTATTTCTTCATGGCCTATTCTGAAATAATCTTACAGTTAAATAGTTTACTTTTTGCTAATTGCTTACAAGTTGTTAATTTTTTAGAAATGTTCTTGAGAAGAAAATATTTTAAACCTTTGGGGGAAAGTCATTACAAAAATTACTATGCAGCATTTGAAAAGCAGAAAGGTCTTTTAATTTACTAATGTGATTTTAATTAGAGAAATTGAAAGGTTACTTTAATTGCTTTAGTGCAATAAAAAAGAAATGTTAAGTCTTTTCCAGATGAACTTATGTCCTTGGTAACACTGTATCTTCCCGTTCCAGAAAATTTCAGTGCAACATGGTCTTTAAACAGAATATGATTCCTAAGTAGTGCATGGACATTGAATTATCAGTGTTAAAAATGGCATTAACACAATTGCGAGTCAATTTGATTAGCTATTTTAAAGAAAACTGCTTAGGAACTTTTTATATTGTATGTTCTTGTCTTCCTTTTGAGGGAATTCTGTCCCAGTTGGGCATCCTTCCTCTCAAAGCTGCTCTTTGCAGATAGTGGCTTCTATGCCATTGTGCCTTTTCGTGGTGCTTTGAGATCTCTTTTGGTATTTGTTTTCCCTGTTCTAGTTTCTTTTTATTTTCTCTGGAAAACCAGTTCTGACACCTTTGTTTTCTCAGATAAATGTTTTCCCACATCTGGCACATTACCAAAAATCTGTTCAATATGTGCTCTTACCTCATTCAGATTGTCATTCAGCATCACCTGTGGAAAGCCATCTCGTTCCTCACATTGCAGCTTCTTCCCCGTTCTCACCCAGCCTGTTTCTGTGAGACCCTTGCCTGTCCCTATCACATGAGTTTATAATTTCTCCTGAAAACTGCCAGAACAAGGGTAGGTCAGTGTCTGACGTAGTCAGGGAGCAGTAATGCACGGACAGTCCATCGGTGGCCAGCTTGCCAAGGCAACAAGCCAGCTTGCTCCAGACAGTGATCTTTCCTGTCACTCCTGTGGGGACTGCCAGTTTTTTGTAAATGCAAATGTGCACTAAGTCCAGTGATTCTAGTACGGGCGTGCAGGTCTGTGTAGACAATAAGTCTTAGACCTTTTGCCTTGGATTTGGTGTAATTATGTACATGGACTGTATCCTCTGGGCTTATCTCAAGAGACTGGGCAGTGCTCTTGTCAAGTTCTGGCTTGAGTGTACGACTCCGGTGCCTTGGTAGGAATTGTACGGCATCGTACAGCAGGAAAGCTGAAGCAAATGCTTTAAAAGAAGAAGGTGAAGTATATTTTGTAGGAAAATCTAAATGTCTGCTACACAGATTCATAGTTCTTAATTTCATTTTTGTAAATATAATATGTATTTTCTGTAAATTCCAGGTTATGAGCCATGCCTTTGGTGAAAAGGAACATTGAACCACGGCATCTCTGCCGAGGAGCTCTGCCAGAGGGAATTACTAGTGAACTGGAATGTGTAACAAATAGTACCCTTGCTGCTATCATACGCCAGCTAAGCAGCTTAAGTAAGTATCTGTAACTTCCTGCAAGTATTTGATTCCTGATGAACAACTGAATAAATGAAAATCTTTAAGATGGCTTGTTCTAAGTAGCAAAATTATGATACAGGACATTGGCACTTAATATAATATATAATCACAGAATCATAGAATGTTTTGGTATTTCTGATCATTGATATTTCTGCTTTGGATATGTAAGTTACAGTATGTTGGATTTTTTAAGGTGGAGTGTTGAGGACTTCAGATCGTAATCAAAACAGTCTTTTTCTATTTTAAATCATTAATTAACTAACAATTGTTAGAATTTTGATTGCTGCTAAACACTGAGTTGCTGTTTCAGAGAAGTTTCCAAGTGATACTCTCATCTTTCTTGAGCAATATCTGCTGATTTAGTGTCTAATTTTATTTGTAGTTAATTTTGTTTGTATTGTCATTGAGTTTCATTTACTGTTTTATCAGGCAATTGCTCAGTATTGACATCCATAAGTTTCATGAAATTGAGAAGAATGACTGATGTCTCCTAATTACATTCAAGGATATCTAATAAGACCTCATTTTTCTATTGTACAATGATTGCCAAAGTGTGGACAATACCCTTTTCACTTGTCTGACGTGCTAGGAATGTCTAGCTTTCATTTCCCCTGATTTGATCTTGGGGCTAATCTGCCTGTTACATTGTGTATTCAGATCTTCTTACGATTGTTGCTGAGGAACTGGCTACTTACACAATCCATATCCTGTGGTTTTCCCTTAGCAGATTTCTTGGGTCATCAGAAGTCTCCTTAGACAGCCCTAAAGTACTTTATTAGTGTCAAGTTCAAGATCTATGCAAATAAATGATGTGTCCTTTGTTTTAATGGATGAATACGTGGTATTTAAAGAGTGAAGTCTACCACCAGGCTTGTCCACAGTCTAAAATCTGTCGTGTTTGCAGAGGGATTTTTCTGCAGACAGCGTTTGTATTGCCTGTGTTTCAAGCCAACTGGGAGTAAGGAAATGATCATAGAAAAATGCTGTGCTGAAGCGAATGTGGTACGTCCTGCTGACAGCATCAGTGTTTGTTGGTGTTCCCGCAGCTTGAGGCCTAGAGAGAGCAAGTCCAGGTCTGTCTTGCAGTCACACTGTTTGCTAGTGTTGCACTAGGAGTTCAGTGTGGATTTTAAAAACTGGCAGATCTATGCTGTTGCCTACAAATTGGGCTTGCTTCTGCCTCTGCTCTTTTCAGGAGACACAAACAAGTTCCTATCCAAAGAGAATGTGCTCTCAGTGGAGTTTTTTCTGTTATGTCTTCAGACTTGGGTTTGTTTGCAGCCAGCTGGCTTGGAGCACAGGCGGAGTGAGCAGCGTTCTGTATGAAACTCTGCACTTTTTATGTAAGGCAAAAGCTTGGCTAGGGGATTCACCTCCACTTGGGAGGAGAGAGTCTAGCGGGGGGAGGTCTGGGAGCGTTTGCAGCCTGTACCTGTAAGTACCATGATGCTTTACCTCGTAAACACAGTCATGGAGCAAAGGCTTTGATGAAAGCTTCCACAAAATACTCCCTTACTTTTGGCAGTGGAGTTTGGACTGATGGCTGCAGGACTCTAGCCAGTGAAAAAGCTGCTCTCTGCAACAGGATCCATTGCACCATGGTTTTCTTCCTGAGTTTTGTGTATGTGTCCGTATAGGGAAGAAAAAATAAAATACATCTGATTGTCATTGGAGACTAAATATTAAAAACTGTATATGTACTCCTTTATTGAACTTTTCTTAATTAGATTTCAGTCTGTACATTAACATACTCATTGTGTTTCAAGTTGCATTACCACTACTTAACTTCTTTCCTTTCTGTGAGTCTTTAAGTATTTTGTTGTTTTGTATCTTTGGCTTCTCCATTATTTCAGATACTACCTGTCAGGCTGAAATCTTATTTCTGCATTAATATAAACCATTTGTACGTGGGTACAGAGCTTTCTTTGGCCCATATGCAAGTGATATCAAACTTTTTTTGCTGTACAACATAAAACGAAGAATGTGATCTGTGGGGACTTGGAAGACTTTCTTTCACGTAATGAGCAATATCCACCAACTTGCCTCCTAGTATTTTCTTGGGTAGATTGGCCACTGGCTTATAGTTTCACTAGTTTGCATGCAGGCCTGAGGACACTGCATCCACCTTTGTGTGACTCTGCTCTTTACCACTGCTAAGTCGGGTTGAGTTGGGAAGTTTGGCATTAGGTATTGTGCTGGAGGTATTATGAGGAGGCAGATAAGAATCGAGACCTGGTCAGTAACAACCTGCCACTTTTGCTTATTAAAAAAAAAAAAGGTTGGGGGCAGGGGTGAGGAGAAGAGTGGGCGGAATCGCTGTCTTCTGCTCCATGTTGTGATTAAATGGTCATGTCCTGGGTGAATACCAATTTACAAAATACCAGCTGGTTCCATGGGACGTTTCAGTCCTTACCTAGGACCCTGAGGAGAGCATTAGTGCAGCGCTGACTCCCTTTGAAGCAGCCCTAGTGTCATCTTTCTTCCAGTGTCTTGTAGACCTGACACCTGAATGCCGGGTGATGACATTGCTCTACCTATTCTCTTTGACACAACTTTTCACACCATGAACATGTAACCCTTTTAATGCACTGTAAATCTTTCTGTTAACTTGAATGTGTTCTTCCATGTACTTGTGCTGTGGAACAAGGAATTCAGTGGGAAGCTGTACTTTTTAGACTCAAATATATGAAAGGAAACTAGCCAAAGTAATAAACACTGTTGGGTTTCTGGTCTTCAGACAAGCCAGCACCATTGTTGAATTCCTCTTCTGTTACAACACTTGAGTGTTTTGACTACTGACAAAAGATACCTTTGGGGCAACGTACTCAATGTGTTCATGCACACCTTTTTATGCAGTATGTGAAAATAAATTTTAATTAATTCAGATGGTGCCTGGTCTCTGCTAGAGAGGTTACAAACTGATGTGGCAAGATGATATTTCATGTAATTACTGTAGATCTTGGGTAGAGGTGGTATTTCAGTTATTTGTGAAATACTGATCTCTAGAAATGTCTCACAATACTTGGAGATTTATTTTGTGAGCAATCAAATATACAACTCTATAAAGACGACCTGTGGAAGTGCTAGAGAGAGGCACTTCTGTTAATTGACATTAAAACCTATTGAAAGTGGGGATTTGGTGAGACACCATCATGACTAAATTTCCCCTCAACTACTTCTGTGGTTGGAGGGACCCTTAGAAGGAAACATGGCATAATTCCTTTGGTGGTGGGTTTGTTTTTTTTAATATTTAAGTTGTCTCATGTGTTTAAATGACTGTCTTATAGTACCAAAATTAGCGCTTAAGTTGAAAAATACATGCTTGTAACTTCAGGTAGTTTTTTCTACTTATTTATATATATATATTGTTGAAAATGTGACTAAAAAGGTGGTAACATAGAAAACACTAGAGAAGTATTACTTTATTTCTAAAACTTGCTGCATCATGTTAATCAGAATAGCATGTTCCAATGTTGCTTTACCATGTCACTCTCTTTACTGACAGGAGATTGACAAGCTATTTTTCACTTGTTTTAGAGTACAAGTGTTTAAAACCAACCAACCAAACAGAAAGAATTCAATATTAAAAGAAGTATGTTCCCACAAATCAGCTTTGTGACTTATTTTGCCTCCTGAAAGATAACTGACAAGCACCTGTCTACTTGACTTCCACAGGGGTAATGTGTTTAATCCTAAAATGTGGCAGTCCTCCGTAGCAGGTTGATATCAATATATTAGTATAAACTAACATCCGTTAAAATTTATTGATGTTTTGAGCTCTGAATACTGGTGGCTGAAGAATGTAATACCTGCTTTATTTGACTGGAGAGTTGAAAAACTTATTTGTTCCGTAGTTTGGAATAACCTCTTCATTTGCAGCAACTAAATCAAATGGGGATTATAATTGAATCTCAACTAGCTGCTGGGTGGGAAGCACTTAGAGAAGTCTTTTAGTGTGAAGGTGGTTGAACACTGGCGTGAGTTGCCTGGAGAAGTTGTGGAGCCTCCATCCTTGAAAGTATTCAAAACCCAACTTGACCCAGTCTTGGGCAACCTGCTCTATCTGGTTGTGCTTTGAGCAGAGAGCTGGAGTAGGGTAACTTTCAGCCTCAACAATTCTGTGGTTATGCAAGTTCTGTTTTGGAGGGGGAGGAGATTACGAGCAGGTAGGCAGCACACCGTGCCTGTCCACCTTCCACATACATGCAAAGCAGAGCTTGAATACTCAAAAATATCTTAACGTTTTGTGTTAGTCATTGGCTGTTCTTTTGTTTAGTGAAGAAGTCTGTTACTGGTAAAGTCATCCCCTCAAAGCGAGGCAATCAAATCAATTTTTATTTTTTTCATTTGTAATTCACAAACAATGTTTTCAGATACTGTTTTAGAGTTGTTGTTCTCTTCCCCCCAAGTAAATGATCCAAGAAAGGTGCAAATCCCGTTGACTTCCTAAGTGTGGCTATTTCTTATTTTGAATTATTGTTTCCAAATGTTCACAGGATGGGATCTGGACTGAAATTTTCATTGTCTGTATTTTTCTTTGTAAAATGTTAAGGTTGGTTATAGGATGCAACTTAAAATGTCAACAACTGCTGTGCTTTTGGAAGTCACTGTTGTTGAGGTGGTTAATAAATATTCCATATTGTTCCACCTGATAGATGAAGTTTCACTTTCCCCCTCTCCTCTGTTTCTACTCTTCAGACTTGTCTTGATACAGTACCCAGCAAGATGAGTTTAAATCAGACGTAGAGTTTTAAGATTTATTTTTGTTTAAAAAGCATGGTTAAATGCAGGAGGCAGGATTTTGCTTTTTGCATGGAGAACTGATAGAGTGTCAATATCTCGAGAGGGCTGTTGGTTGCAGAAATTGTGGAGGGAGAGACCATAAATGAAGCAGCAGTAGCTGGGTAGGAGGGACTGAAACATGAGTAGGAGTGGTACTGTCGGTTGAGTGAGTGGGAGCAATGAATTTGGGTGGAATCTGAAATTTGTGGGGGAAGTTCTAGGGCAGGAGAAGTGTTAAATTGGGGATTCTGGTCGGAGTGGTTGAGACATTCGAACTGGTGCAGAAGGAGAGTCAAACTGTGGATGGGGATGCTTAGTACTTTGGGAGGTGGGAGGTCTAGGAAAGGAATGGGCATGCACAAGGATCTGTGGACCAAGAGGGGGATTGGGTTTATCACGTGGCACTCCTGTTCACTGTTGCCCTTTTAGGGTAGGGCCTGAGGCAGCAGATCTGAACTGGACTATCCACTCTCGTAGAGATTGAGAAAATATGGCAGCTGAAGGGGAAACTTAAAGGTTGTAGGCTCCTCTTTTGTGCTACATCAGCTCCAGACTGGCCATGGGTAAGTGTGGTCAGTGCCATCTTACCCAGCCACTGACATGACTCCAGTGGCAGCAACGTGTATGCAGTGAGCGCTTGTAGAAGTGAGTGGGCTGCCTTGCATGAGGATCCTGGTTTTCATCTGTTTCACTTTGCCTTCTTTTTGATGTTGGCTTGGGCTCATGCTTATAATTAAATCTTAATAACTGTGGATTGCAAGATTTTAGATTTCAAAATTTACTTCAAAATTTTATGGACAGTAGTAACTTTGAGCCTTTATTTTCATCACAGAGGCAGGTTTTAATGATCAGTTATGTGTCAGCTAGCTGTAGTTCAGCTACATAAGGATAGCAGTTTGAAGGTCTCCCTGTTTTTTTTAAGTAGAAGACTAACCAGGATGTCCAGCAGAACAGACTTCAGGCAGCATTTATGGTATATTTTGAGATTTTTGTACAAATCTGTTGCACAAAATTTTGCTGAATGACAAACTGCGCTGTTATAATCCTACAGCTACTGCGTTTTATTATAATGTCATGATATTGAAGCCATTTGTCTTGTGTTTTGTAAGCCTTTAGCAAAGGGATTTCCCTGTCTATTTTCTTACACAGGCAAACATGCTGAAGACATATTTGGTGAATTGTTTAATGAGGCCAACAGCTTCTACATCAGAGCAAATTCCCTTCAAGACAGAATTGATCGCCTGGCTGTCAAAGTTACTCAGCTGGATTCAACAGTAGAAGAGGGTAGGTAATTGCATGAATGCATTGAGCCAGAAGTGATGTTGACAAGACCACAGTATATAATTACACAACAATCTCTGTCTGTTCAAAGTAATCCTGAACCGATATTTCATCTTGTTTTCTCAGTAAGACAAGCTGGGAAAAATCATGTTAGCAGAGCAAGAAAAAATATTCTCAAGTCATATAACTGTCTTCATTTTTGGCTTAGTGTTACTTCAAGAAGCCTCTGTTGCAATGGAGCCGTTAAAAGCTGCCTTTTTCACAGGAAAAACTTTTGGTTTGTGAGTGTAATAAATCAGAAGGGAATAAATCTAGGCCTTACTGGAAATAAGTCAGAATACTGGAAATAAGTCAGAATACTGAAAAAAGTTTGAGACAGATCTATTTATTTCAGGGTTGGATGGTCACAAACTGGTTTAGTAGTGTCTATTCTGCAGTCATCTGGGATCTTACACTAGTACTCTTTACCTAAATGAGGCACTGCATGTTTGGATCAGCTAGGTGAAATTCTCTAAAGGTTTCTAGTTACTAGGAACAGTATTTCCTTTAAAATGCTGTTACAACCTCACTTGCTTACGTGTTTGGTCATTCACTTCATTAATGCACAGTAAAAACAAAGGATTTGAGTAACATTATTACATTGTTTGAAAGCACTTATTTGGATAAGTAAAACATGTTTCTCTAGCTCTAAAAGCCGTAACGTGCATGTTTGCTTCCATGTTCAGTGACATGTCTGAGCAAGCCACTGCATGTACTCCCTGTTTAGATGATTTCTGACATTTAGTAAAACGTAAAAGCTTGTTACATCAGGAAAATAGTGTAATATTTACTCAGTAGTAGCTAATGCTACTAGTGATATTTTAATAATACTATTTATATAGTTTATATATCGTATTCAATGTTTATTTGTATAGTGTATATATTATATTAAACAGTGCTATTAATGTTAATATTAAATGTTACTGTTGATATTTAGTAGTGTAACATTTAGCCTTTCATTTTCAGTATGTTACTTTCTGAAAATTATTACATGTCTGATTTTTTTTTTCTGGTTTTGGAACATGTTAACTGGCATAGTATCAGAACTGATACTAGCACCTTTCTTTTGCTGTCTTTAGAGGTCAAGAGCTATATGGGAACATAAACTAAGCTGTTATGGAGTCACTATTCAGCTTAGGCTTTGAGGCATGTTGTAGTGATATGGGCAAGCTAGATGGTATTCATACACTGACTTGCTCCGTGCTGAGGAGGATGATGTCAGTCTTCATGACATTCAAGTCCAGCATTTTTGGAAATGCAATCTTCAGAGGTTGTTTTTGCTTTTGTTTCCTTCTTTAAGGTCTCATTTGTATTGTGCAATACTTCCTGGCTAGTTTCCAGAGTTTGCAGAGTAATTAAAAGCAGCCTCTTGGAAGAGGAAACTAGCGTATGGACTGAGAATTTAATCAGTTTTTATTTTAAATTGACAGCAGTTACTGCTCTCGCATTGCTAATCGTCTTTCACATTAATAAGCTATATATACAAATTACTGTCAGTTTTTAGTGTCAGTAGGAAATTTTATTAGCTATTTCACTGTAGAAGTTGAAGTCTTTATAATAATTCATTGTATTGTCACCAATACTAAATGTATTTTTGGGTAGCTTAGGCATTTAAGTAAAATGTCAATTGCTAGGTTGATTTAAAAACCCTTTAGATTTAATGGTATCAGTCATTTCTTACATTCTTAGGTATAACTAATACATAGTGCATATATTAAAATATTGTATATATATAAAACTAATCCTACAGTTTAAAAAACATTTTAGAATAATTGAAGTTTTCAAAAGCTTATAAATAACTTGCACTAAAAAACTCCAGAAAACTGGGATTTGTGTTCTTTGAATCTCTTCTTCCAAACAAGAATGTAACGATTCAGATACATACATCTGAAAAAAAAGTCTGAAGTACCTTACTGATGTGCTTATAGGCAGGTTTAAATAGAAAGTAGTTTCTCAAAAATGATGTTTTGATACTTCAGATTATGTTGATGGGGGAATGATGCTTTGGAATTAAATATTCTACTTCTAATTTTTTGCTGTTTTAAAAGCTGTGAAAGAATCTAGGTAGTCTTAGAGTGAGAGGCAGGACCTCAGCATAGATAACAAAAATAGCTGGGTAGAGGAGTCTGAGTGGGATTTGGTTTCCATCATGACAAAGGATAACAGTGTACCTTACAGGGTCTGTACCAAGCTTCCTGTCTTTCTGGTTTTGTAGGTCATCAATATATTAAATTTTTGCCCAGTACTGTTCAGTTACCATGTGAAATTCTTACAGTTTGTTCTCAAGACTCGATAAATTAGATGAATGGGCGAGAACTATTAGATGAAATGTCTAATATAAAAATAATTTAAAAAAAGAATAAAAAGAAATCAAGCCAGTGCATTTTATATGCACTACTCTTACAGCTTACTCTGCTGTAAAACAGTTGGATCATTTCAGCAAATGGTTAGTGTCATTGTACACAGCCAGTGAAGACTGTGGTAATCTGTTCAACTGCAGTCAAAAACCTGTATTTCAGGTTGCCTAAGAATGGAAGATTTTTGAGAGTTTACTGCCACTTTTAACTTGTGATTGGCATTATCGGGATCTTTTTAGCAAGTCACTCCATCTAAGGAAAATTTATATTAAGAATGAAAGAAAGTCTTGCCAAAAGTGACAGGAACAATTAAAAGTAACTTAAATCTTTCATTTTAAAAGAAAGAATGAAAAGATTAGTATTGTGTATGTGAAAAAATAAAGTATGTTACTGGACTGTACTAAGAAGGCAAATATTTCTCTCTGTGGAGAGATGAGGAGAACTTAAGATCAAGGGATGCTTGATTATATGGAAAGATTTTGGAGCTGAAAGATGGTAAAAGATGTGGAACTCTCTCTCATGGGAGATTGTGGAGGCCATGATTTAATTAAACTTAGAATGGGGTTGAACGTGTATGGATACTGTGTGTAATTATAAAACATGCTGTGTCAGAGGAATACCTGACCTTGTGTTTCAGGCTTAAAGCCAGTCTTTCTGCTGTTAGAAGTCCAGGTTAAAGCTCATAAAAAGGGGAGCTCATTGGACATCTGCATGTGACAAGATTCTTCCATCATCTTCCAAGACACAGTCCATGGTCCCGTTATTTTAAGTGAGGTTCTGGACCAAGTGGGACTTAAATCGGATTTATTATGGTAATCCTTATATGCCTTTGTGCTTAAATATCATGATTATCCACTAAAGAAGAAATCTTTCCATTTTCCTTCTGTATTTTGCTGAAGCTTTTTTAAATAGCTAGTGTAAAATGAATTTTGTTTATCCAGTTATCTTAATTTCAGACCTGTGATAAATGTATTTTTGTTTCTAACAGTATCGTTACAGGATATCAACATGAAAAAAGCATTCAAGAGCTCAACAATTCAAG
This sequence comes from Tauraco erythrolophus, assembly GCF_009769465.1. Lineage (NCBI taxonomy): Eukaryota > Metazoa > Chordata > Aves > Musophagiformes > Musophagidae > Tauraco > Tauraco erythrolophus. The sequence continues at coordinate 114,121,339 of NC_141465.1, read as the reverse complement.
ATCAGCAGGTAGTTTCAAAGAACAGCATTCCTAACCCGGTGGCTGATATTTACAATCAGAGTGACAAACCACCACCTCTGAATATTCTTTCGCCGTATAGGTACGGAAATATTCATTGTTTATGTTCTTGTACTTTGCCCTTTATTTCCTAATTGCATGCAGAGAATAATTACAACAGAAGGGGAGATTTGAGATATTGAGATTATTGAGATATTGAGTTATTGAGATGTGTTTTTTCGGGGACTTCTCTGCTCATGGCAACAAAAATTGCTATTACCACACTTAAAATTATAAGTCGTACCTGACAAAAATCAACTTATTTCAGCATAGGTGTTACATGGCAGCACAGGATCAGAGAGCAAGGGCCACTGATTATGTAAAAAATGAAGAGAAAATTATTTATGTACTAAACTGCTTTTTTTGATTCATTTATTCAGAAAGCTGGATTTGCTGCTTTTTTGCCTTCCCTTTATTCTCTGTCTTCTCAACATATACACACATATGCACACACACAATCTTTACCTTTTCTTTTTCTGGTTACTTACTGGTGAATAAAAGAGCAGCAAGCAGGACTTTGTTTCCTGTTTTCTTTATCTATTTCCTTTAAGTTTATTGCTGTTCATGAAATGAGTATACTTTGTCTGTGAGGTTGTGGACAACATGCTTCGACTGTGTCCTTCAGCTTTTGAGAGGTGCTAGATTGTGAGGTATCTGTGTAAAGGAGGCACTCAATCTGCAGTAAATTATTTGAAATTTTTTTAGGAATAACAGCAGAGCATTTGCAGTGTATTTCATTTTTAAGAGCTTTTACTTGGAAGGTAAGATTGTTGGATTTTATAGCTGAAGGATGTGTTTTTTGCTGCTGCTACAGACAACGGTGGTGTTTGTTTGCAGGCATTCAGTTAGTAAGGGTTGTTATCGATCAGCTATTCTGTACAGCTATGTCCAAATATGTATCTGGATGACTGTGTCAGTGACTTTTATTCTTATTTCTGTTTTATTAGGGATACTTTAGTGAAATTTACTTAAATTATATTTCTTGGTAAAAGTCTCTTACATTTGCTGAATTTAAATTATTTGTATTTGCCTTGGACAAAGCTTAAATAAACTTCAAATTGTAGTCTGACCAAAGCTGGAGGGGTGAGAGAGTGGCCTCAGTGCCACTTCAGTAGGTTAGAGGTTTGTAGCGAGGACATCTGGCACACAAAAAGTAAGGGTTTTACGGCCATGTGACTAAGCATACAAGATCTGCTCTCTGTACCCTGCTGCATCTGTGTGCTGGATCTCCATCGCTCTTGAGCTTGATGGTAGAAATTATTATTCAGCTGCCATCAAAATTTTCCCAGGAAAAAATTAGGACCCACAGGCAAAAGGGACTCTGAAGGACACCGGTTTAGCAAGCTAGACTGGGATCACTGTCATATGCTGCTTTCCAGGAATTTAGGGTATTAGAAGATTCCCTATTTCCAGGCCATAGGATGAAATTAGGATTTGATAGCATACCTTTTTTGTGGTTTCTTAGTCTGAGTGTCCCTGGCTCCTGCTGGCAATTGGAGCTGGCAAGTCCAGATCAGCTCTGTCTCAAGTCCTCCTAGAGTAGTCTGGCAGGATTCTTTCAGTTGCCACTCGTTTCTTAGCCCTTTCCTTAGAAGAGTCCCACTGACAATAGTCTTGTGCTTCCTGTCATAAGGGTGAAGGTACTCGGACCTACCTTGTTCCTAAATTCAGATCTTAAGACGTCTCTGGATCGAGCCAAATACTCCTTTTCCAGTTCTTTTGAGACAGTTGAGTTCCGTTCTTATGCTCCTCTGTTCCCCACACATCCTGTCTTGGTACTGATCTTGCAGCACCAGTGAATTTCACTCCAGCGAGCTGGCTGATACAGGAGTCTAGTCAGCTCCTGCTGAGCTCTGATGAGACGTAGCCTGGGAACGTGCCTCCCAAAAGGCTGTGGATGCCACCTCTTTCCCAAGAAATTCTTGACATGAATCAAGCCAATTGTAAGCTGTAACTACCAAGAGTGGCATTTAATGCACTTGGCATGTTGTCATCTTAAGTGCAAAAAGATGAAGCTTGGATGATCATCAAAGGCAAATTTTGTTGGTTTGAAAAATACTAATTCATATTTTCTTAGCTTTTCTTCTGTATTTCCAGGGATGATAAGAAAGACGGATTGAAGTTCTATACTGATCCTTCCTATTTTTTTGATCTTTGGAAAGAAAAAATGTTGCAAGATACTGAAGATAAGCGAAAAGAAAAGAGGAGACAAAAGGTAAAAGCAGAAACATAACAGCAAATGTATGTATCACAATTTTGCGTACGGTTGTCCAGGCATAGAATTGCCAGGCTGCATTTAGTTTGTGAGCATGGAGAGACATGCTTCTTTCTACGTGGCTGTAGATTCAGTTGGTTCAGTTTTTATAGCTCGTACTGTCTATTTTAAGTTGTTGGCAAATTGAATTTTAGGAGTACTGTAGTTATCTTCCAAGATTCATTCTTTAATCCTTTGCCAGTATCTGCTTATTAGTACTCAGCAAAATGGCCCTGTTGTCCTTCGGAAAAAGACACTGTGATTTTGGGGAGGGCGGGGGAAGGAATTTGAATTATTGTTTCCTTTACTTTCATAGCTCTTTACCCAGCAGCATCAACTCCCTTAGCAAAACAGGAGCTTATCCAGAAATAAATATTTTGTTGTGTTTTTTAATTCCTTGATACTAGTTCTTCACTTTTCTACACCTCTTACAAGTTAGTAAGATGATAATACGCAGCAAAATTATGTGTGATTCGGCAATAAGAGAAGATTAGTTTTAGGAGTAATAGTCTTGGTTTCCTCTAAGTTCAAAGCCAATAAAAAAAGGCCTTTTCATAGAAAACTGTCTTCAGTTCTTCTGGAATATCTTCAACAGCTTGATCCAAGATGTGTATTCTGATGCAATCAAGATTTTCTTAAGGGATTTTAGTTTGAATGAAGAAATTAGTTGCTACTTCTGCAGCTTCTTTGCGGTCAATTTTTTTATCAGTTCTGAGGACTTTAAGATTTTTGAAGATAATTCTGGAAAAAAAAAAGTGAAGTTTGAAGCAATGACTGCCTATCTTATCTGGCAGAAGGTGCCCTTTTAGATAGGTTCAGTGAGAGATAAGGGATTTAAACTAAAAGGAATCTAAACAAGCTGTACAAAGTACTCAGAGGAAATAGAAGGAAGCTACTTAGTTTTCAGTACACGTATGCATATATACGCATACACATGTGTATGCATCTATATCATATATTAGCATACCTGTACATGTGTCTATAAGCAGGTATCATAATATATCAGCATATATACATAATGTCTAATACGTGAATATACATGCTAATGTGTATTTGTGTATACACATCATGTGTATAAAACGTGTAGATATGTGCTAATATATATGGTACCTGTGTAGAAGTCAAATTGTAGGGCATGGCTGGGAGACTTTACTATTCCGTTTTTATAAAATTCTATTAATTCCTTGTTCCTGTTGCTAGACAAAACTTTCTGATGACAACATTTTCAAACAAAACACGAGGACTTGGTTTAACTAAAACATTTAGTGAATTCATGATTTTAAAAGTTCTGGAAGAAATAAATCAGGTCTTCCTGTAGGAGGATGAGTCAAAAATGTCTTCCATTTCGGCAAGTATCTCAGTATTGAAATATTAAATAGAGCTGAAAAAACTGAGTAAATATTTTCAGTAGAAGCTTCTAAAGCAATGTATGGGAAAATATTTATGTGGTTATTTGTATAATTGTATACAAATGTATATGCAAGGTTATAATCCCACTATATGCTCAGTATCATAAGTCACAGAGCTGATTAAAAGACTGGAAATAGTTTTCCAGTAGTTTTTTTTAAATTTCATTCAGTATTTCTTTATGAAAAATATATAGGCATAATTGCACCCTTTAGGTTTTTTCCTCCCACCTTTTTGCCTTCAGATTTAGATCTTTTTACTAGAGAGAGGGATAAAAAGAAACTGTCAGCTGCTGGTTTTTTCATTCTGATTTAACATTAAAAAGGAAAAAATACAAAAGATTTTTAAGAAAAACTTATACCTGAATATCACTTGAAATTTTTTCACAGCTTTAGAGAGATTTTTACAAAACCACTTTTTATGTTAACTTACTTTTAGACTGTATTTTAGGCAGCATATCTTACTTATTTCCATCCATGATATATTTTTTGTAGATTTTAATTGTCTTATTACAGTCTACAAACCAGGTGTAAAATATGCTCAATTCCAGTCACATAGGATTATAGCCATACATCACAGGAATACCCTTTTTCAAATTCTACCTGAAGTGCTATTTGATTTGGTTAAATATATAACAAGACCAACTAAGAAATTAGCAGCATGGATTTGAGCTTGTGTGGATAGGTGTCACTTTGATAGGAAGAAATCTGATTTTTAGCTTTCCATAAGCTGGTGCACAAATGAGCTTTGGAACCTTTAGAGAGCTGGAGGGTTTGGATGAGATCTCACGGGCACCGTTCGTTCCACAAGTTGTTCAAGACTGTTGTTTTTTGGTTTTGTCCTTAAGTGACCAGGAATGAATCCAGAGCATCTACTAACAGTTTTGAGGTTGAAGTTGTGTTCTGAATCTAAGTGAGAATTCCTTCTGCAATTTGTACTCCATAGAAGTACAAAATATGAAAATTGTTGAGAAACTGGGCAGGTGAAATAAATGTGTATTGTTTAGTAAATTATAAACTAGACATCCAAATGCAGTCCTACTCAGCTGACCAAATATAGCTGGTTTTTAAAGCCTCAGTTTTTCAGGTGGTCAGTGAAGCCCGAGAGTGCTCCTTGCACCAGAGAATCAGTTTTCCAATATTATTTTGGTAATTTGCCTTAAGTGCGTGAGCTGTTGCAGCAACGTTTGTGAGGGGTTTCATTTTCCTGCTTTCAAATATCACACTTATTTGTTGTTTCTGTATTCAGTTCAACTGAAGAAATCTAACACAGAATTTCTCTGATTTGACTCTTTCAGGTGAACTTTTTCTGCAAAGAAAACTGATTTTAATTCTTTAAAATCTGTGGCGTAGTCTCTGAGTGTGGTTTTTTTTTTTTACTGTTAAACTCTCAGTAGATCAGTGCCTAAGAGTGCAATGAAGTTAGTTTTGACTTTTTGCATAATACTCTGAATTGAATGACTTGACTGTAGTAGACCAGTCGTTAACTGTTGGTTAACCAAAGGAAAGTTGTTCTACTTTGCTTTTTATCGTTCCCCGTTTTTTCTGAGGAATGATTAGTTATTTAAATAAGTAGAAATCTTAAAATTTGGAGGACTTGTATTTCAAAAATCATTTTTGATGACTTGTGATTGATAGGATCTTGTAAATTTGTGAAGTCAGGAAAATACTCTAGGTTCACGCTTCCAGTTTTCTCAATGTATTGCATTTTCTCGCTGAAGCAACTTTCTATTACTAGCTCTGATTTTTTTATCAAGACGCTTGAAATATCATTTGCTAACTCTTGATGCAAGTATCAAACTTAATTTTATCTTAACCCTGTTTGAGGGCTCTAATGTTTGTTGTGTTTGCTGAAATCTCTCCTGCCGACAGCTGAATGATGTACCTGTTTTTCTGGCTTAACCTGCAGCATCCACTTGGCTGCCACAGCTTCTATTACACTCGGTTAAAGGAAGTACCTCTTCTTAATATTGCTTAAACTTTCCTAAGAAATATTTCTAACTAGAAAGGCTTCAGTTCCCCTAGAACTCTGTTGTCATTGCACTGAGTACTAAAACTAGAGCTATTGTCATTGTTTGTTGAGGTAATGAAAGTGTTACTGGAACAACTTTATTAGAGGCACATGTAGTTAGAGTTATGTATAGTTTTGCCAGCTGCTGGTAATCAGCCTGCCCTACTGTTTTGGAAGATATGAAATGGTTTAGAGGTGTATTTATATAATATTTAATCAAAAAATCAGTACCAGTAGGGTTTAGTATTATTTGAGTAAAAAGGATTCCAGCATAGTTATTCATTAGCACGCTTACACAGATGCTGGTTTGGAACAACCTATCCAACTGAAATCTGATCCAACAAAACAAACTAAGCTCTGTTTATTGTATGTTGTTTATTTATACATGCATACCTGTTTACCTTTTTCATAAAAAACATAGTGATCTCTTTAAAACCAAACTTTTTAGATAGGTGATTATATGTAAGCATTCCTCATTGTACAGGAATTGTATCAAGATGATTTTCATAGAATTTCTAGGTTGGAAAAGACCTTAGAGATCATCCAGTCCAACCGTCCCTAATCCCCCATTAAACCATATCCCTAAGCAGTTCATCCACCCTTTCTTCTGAGCAGCATCATACATTAGTCAAAAGTTGGATATTTATCTAGAAACTTGAAAGAAATACTTAGTTGTGACCCTTAAAGGATGGAGTTAATATTCTGTGAGAAGAGAAAACTAAAGCATAATTTCATTTAACCAAAAGGCTTACCTTGTTCCTTACTCTCAAATCTAGCATGATTTAGCAACAAAGTCTTAATAAATGAACCAGGATAAAAGTCACAAATTAAAACAAATTAAATTTTGCAGCAATTAAATGAAAAGGACAGATGTAAAGCCTTTAACAAGCATATATTCAGCCATGACGGTTAGAAAAACTTTAAAATAAAGCATGACTGAATCTTTCTCTGTTCTGCTTGAATTCTTGTATTGGGTAATTTTGATGTGAAGAAGTGGTGTTGAAGGAGAAAGTAAAGCCTTGCATAACCTGGAATGTGATTCTAAAAAGATTTGGGAGGGAAAAGATTTTATAGGAAATAATTAAGCACCAAAGTGATGATCTTTACTTGACATGAATCAGATCAAAAATCTACTTGCTCCATGGGCCAGGAATGAGCAAGTGGTGTTGGAACATTTGGATGTTGAACTTCAGAATTCATTCTTAATGTTAGCAGATGCAGATCATCAGGTCCACAGCTTTTAAATCAGATTTCTCCTTCACTAACGCATTTTAGTGTCCCCACCATAAGAGAGATATAAATTTGTTGGAGCGTGTTCAGAGGAGGACCACAAAGATGATCCAGGGGCTGGAGCACCTCTGCTACGAGGACAGGTTGCGGGAGCTGGGATTGTTCAGCCTTGAAAAGAGAAGACTTCGGGTGCACCTAATAGCTGCCTTCCAATACCTGAAGGGAACCTACAGGAAGGCTGGGGAGGGACTATTTACAAGAGTGTCCACTGATAGGACAAGGGGAAATGGGTTTAAGTTGAAGGAGAACAGATTTAGATTATATCTTAGGAAGAAATTCTTCAGTACGAGGGTGGTGAGACTTTGGAATAGATTGGCCAGAGAAGTTGTGGATGCCCCCTCCCTGGAGGTGTTCAAGGCCAGGTTGGACGGAGCCTTGAGTAGCCTGGTCTAGTTGAGAGGCGTCCCTGCCCATGACAGGGAGGTTGGATTAGAGGATTTCTAAGGTCCCTTCCAGCCTATGCTGTTCTATGATTCTATGATCATGAAGCTACCAAGCTGTAATGTATTACTGGCCTGAATATTACTGACACATTGCAGAAAGGATTATTGTCATTCATTTTTATATAAGATAATGGGAAACAATGGTGAAGAAAAAGTAGGATGAATTTTGGTAATCAGATCTAAGAAGGGAGAGGAAGTTAAATAAAAAAATTATTTCATATAGACTGAAATAGGAAAGCATTTCTAATTTTTCCGTATTTCCCGAAGGTTTCATCTGATTGTGACGCTAATGAATAACCAAAATAATCCTGGGCATATTTAACATATTCTCATAAGATTGATTTGCAGGAGAAGGAAATAACAGGTACTTCAGGACGGTCTAAATAAATGACATATGATGTCAGAAGAAGTTAAACTTTCTGACTTTTAAAATCAGTCACATTTCTGTATTGGGAAGAACAGTAGGTCGTTATCACGCTGACATGTGCGTCCTGCAGAAGAAGGGTAAAGCACCAGTCTTTACTACTAGAGAGGTTCATAGCTTAAGGAGATATTCTTATTTTCAGTGCAGAGAAATTTTATGAAGACTTGGCTTCATCTGTAAATCTGGTCTTATTTTCATGCGCTCTAACTGCATTTTAACCAGCTTTTTCCCTTTCCTTTTTTTTTCTCTCTTTGCATGCTGTATTTCTTTTGTTTGAACATTAGGAGCAAAAGCGTATAGATGGCACCACTCGTGAGGTGAAAAAGGTTAGAAAAGCCAGGAACAGACGCCAGGAGTGGAATATGATGGCATATGACAAAGAGCTTAGACCTGACAACAGGTTGTCTCAAAGTGTGTACCATGGAGCGTCTTCCGAGGGATCACTGTCCCCAGATACTAGGTCTGTTTACAGCAAAGCTGTTTGTTATACTGCAGTTGTGTGTTCAGAAATACTGAGTAGAATTAGATGCTTTTGCAGGTGGGGAATAGTTAGAATAGACAAAACATACAACGCATGTTTTGAAGTTCTCCTCAAAATTATTGTAAAGCGTAAATAACATAACAAATTCTGTAACGATTTTTTTCTTCCTCAGCTTCAAATGAGCATTTTGTTGTCATGTTGTGCACCGTAGTGCACCTCTTCCTTTGTGTCTAGTTTGTTGTATGTTTCGCTGCTGATAGCTTAGTAAATATTTTTCTGTAATCTACTCCTTCGAGCATACTTTCACCTCTAGCAGAATGCTTTACTGGGGTAATAGTTCAGCTTTATCGATGTTCTATGTGTCTAAAAAGCGAGCTACAAAACCAGATGCAACATTATTGCTTGAAAAAACAGAAACCTCTGCTTAGATACACGCAGCAGAATTCATCTTCGTTGACTGAGATTCCATTTGAGCTCAGTGGGAGTTACCTTCTCCTGGTGTGCACAGAAGTCTGAGTTTTTTCACTAACCTGGTCCCCACTAGAGGACTTTCCCACTTATTTCCTCATTGCTAGCAGTAGTGCTAGGAATAAATAGAATCTACTGGAAAAAACGTGTGACGGTTTAGTGTTGGAATTGTTGAATGGCTAGGTTGAGGAAGCAGCCACCACTGTGAAAGTGTGGACTGATACCTTTAGTGTGTATTAGTTAAATTAATTTAAATTAATTAAATTAATAATTAAATTAATTAGATATGCATCATCTGCTCAGAACTTTGTATATGTAATGTTTTGGTCTTGGCAAAGAGTAATCATCTTGTAACTGAAACAATTAATATAAAGAAAATGGCTACTGCTGTTTCAGTAATATATTCAGATCCCCTCTCTCTGTTTAAAATCCTTTAATCACTTTTTTTTTTCAGTTTCTAATGCAAAAATTTGTCTCCTGTTTGTCAGTCTGTAATGTTTCATTAAGACTGTGTTTTCCATAGGTTGATCTGGTAAAATGACACTGGTGTTCAGCTGTCAAATGCAAGATACGGATTTTTTTCATCATGAGTTCTGTGTTTCACGCATTTTTTGAGTCTTTTTCTAGCCTAGCCTTAACACCTTGTTTCCGGTATTCCCAAGTTTAAATAATCATACTGAAGTGGTTTTTATCTCCTACCAGTGTCACATGTATTTGACTGTTTGCAGATATCTGTAATGTTTGCAATCTGTAGGATTTTTTTAAACTGAAATGGTAGGATGCATCGTTATGTTGGATATAGATATTGTGGTATGACAGATATCTTTTACTTATATAAGCCTTTCAAATTTTATAATGCATGGAAAACTTCAAATTTCAGGGAATCAAATATCAGGGATCACATCCCAAAATCTGTGGTTTACACGCATGAAAGGGTTAATTTTATGAGTGGTAGCGAGGTGGAGAGAAGCCTTTCTGTTTGTTATCTTGTGGTAGTCTTAGCAGTAGGAACTAAGCTATAAAAATCCATATGCATATAGAAATAAGTACTGATTTCACGGGCATTTTTATGCTGACAGCTACCGCATGAGCAGCGTTTTATAAATAAGGTCCCAAAGAAGTATTTAGCTATATCGCGACTCTTTTTTAATGCTAAATTTGGTAAAAAAAAAAAAGCTCATGTTTCTAATTGTAAGACTTGCGCATTAAACATTGGTGTCCGGGCTGTGGCAATTTATACTTGTTATACTTATCCTACTTTAGAGAGAGAAACACAAGCTGAATCCAAACAGAAACCAGCAAATTAATGTGAGAAAAGTAAGAACAAGAAAAGAAGAGTGGGAGAGAAGGAAAATGGGCATTGAGTTCATGAGTGACGCAAAGAAAATGGAACAGGCAGGAAGCATGAAAGAGGACAAAATGCCCAAAGGGTTTGTCATTTCGTTTTACTCAGAGCCCTGGCTTTTTGTTGCTTACCTTGCTTCCAGTCTTACAGATAAGTGCATCAGTTTGCTGTGTTCACTAAAAGCCAGGCTGCACGATTGTTCATTACTAAAACAACTATTTGCAGTAATGGGATGAAGAGATCCTTTTGCTCCCTCTCTTGGACTTATTTGACAGAGCATCCTAGACTTTGTATCTTTATGAACTCTCTGCTCAACTAATATTTACTTTTCCCAGTTTCTCTAAGCCTTTCCAGCGAAATTAATTGTGCAAACAAAGCAAAAAGCGTTTTCTAACTTTAGGAATTATTTTTTTCTGCTTTGGTAAAAATACATTCTTCTGCCTAATTGTGAATGCTTGCAGTATTGCTTTCCTTTTCCTGCTGCCATTGTTAACTTAAGGCAGGCCTGATAAGTGTTATCATTTCAAACAATGGGCTGTCAAAATCATTGACAGAAACAATATGCCTCCTTCTGACTACTAAAGAACACTAAAATTTGGAGAAAGCTCTAAATTTTTTTTACCTTTCTTAACGTCTGCATTATAGGAGGACATTCTGCATGCAGCTAGTATGCCGAAATATTGAAAACATTCAATTTCAGCCCTTTTATTCTGATTTGGCAGACTAATTTATTTTCAAGTTGTCTTAAGCTGAACCGTGATTTTTTTGTTGCATTTGTTCTTGTGCTTTCTGCAGACTTACAAGGGAATGGTGCTTGATAATCAGGGAGTTCTGTGGAAAGAAAAATAATTCTGATTGCATTCTTCTTGGCTTTTCTTGTGAACTATTTAGATAATGCCCTGTTACACTCGCATAATCTGTTCTTCTGCATCCATTTACTTCAATTTTAGGTCCCATGCATCTGATGTTACAGATTATTCTTATCCTGCTACTCCGAATCATTCCCTCCATCAGCAGATAGCAATGCCTTCATATGGAACAGGAGATGGTCCACAGTACATGGCAGCATCCCAAAGCCATGAGCATGAATACAGACCACCTTCCACCACTGTACGACATGCTACTTTAAACAGACCTCAGCAGCCACCTCCACCTCCACCCCAGCCTTCAGATGGCCAACATAGCTCAGTACCTGTGGTACCAGCAGAATATGGGTAAAACTCCTGATTTATTCCAGGGGATTCTTGACAAAGCTAGAGGGATGCGTGTTTTGCATAACCATCATAACATACAATGCATACACACAAAAAGAACCCCAAATATATTAATTATCTCCCTGGGGAGGATAGAAAAAGATCGGTGTAATTCCTATGTATGAACTGAATTTAGGTGAAGAAATGGTGAAAGCAGAAATAATGAACTGTGTATTGAATGTGAAATCAGTATGCTTGTAAATCAAGTGTTCCTAATACAATATTAAAATGAAGATATTTTAAAGTGGAAAATAGTCAAAGCATAATTTAAATAAAATATTTTTAAACTTCAGGAAGGGTGCGGAAAAAATATCACTGAATACGATTAGTGTGGCAGCCTGTGTTGCATCCCTGAAATGACTTTAAAAGGAGCTTATGACAGAATTGGAAGGGATCTCCTCAGACACAGAATCAAGTTCCCTACTGGCACAGACAACTCCATAATTCAGTGTATGAATTTATCAGACTCCTGTGTAGATATTTTGTCTGAATGCATTTTGAAGGAAGGCTGACTCCAGAGTACTGGCTTTCCAATAGCAAGAAAATATCTGTTTTCTAACCAGTCTGTGCTTGCTTGTTCTTTTGCTTAAATAGCCTAAACTTTCAAGTTGTAACCTCAGCAAAGTTGTATTTGTTCTTGCCTTTGTTATTTTAAAGTAAGCAAGCCAAGGTTTTCCAGCCTCACTTGGTGCATCCTGGGATAGCATTTGCCTGATTCATGTCTGTGTCATGCTGTAGATGACTCAGTTATGCTGTGATTGACTGCTCCAACCTGCATTTTCTCTGTTATTTCCAGTTTATAAAAGAAATACTTGTGCTTAGTCCCCAGGTACATGACTATTGCCAGTGTATCACAGTTGTCATACATTGACATTTATCACTAAATGTCATCAGTAACTTTCCTTCAGCTCCTGTCTCCTATATCTGATTCTTTACTACTTCATAACTCTTACATTAATTCCCATTTTTTTCTGCTTAAGAATTATTTTAATGACGTTTTAACAAAGGAATTAGCTCTTCCCTGTTCCTCCTCTTTAAAATATCAAGCAAATGTATCAATTTAGTCAAGTTATTTGACTAAAGCAGCACATGAGATGCATGATATACCTTTGGGTAAATCTTTCCATTCGTACTTTCTATTGTCCTCCGTGCTTATGTCTTTCATTATCTCTTAATATTTGTTCTAACACTTGATCTTCTATGGAAGTGATGCACATAGTCTGCAGTTTTCTTGGTCCCTTCATCATAGGCATTGCACTTAATATTCTCTCGGAGTAGATGTTTAGTAACAAATACAGCTTTACATTTAACTAGGCAGGGGAATTAAGGTAAAAATCTCACTTTGTGAAGTGCTGAAAGGATGCTGCCTTTAACTTCATCATCTGCCTTAAGTCTTAATATATTATTAATATTTGACAATTAATATGTTTATAATCACTTGCAGGTTTAACTCACCAGTTTAAATTCTTTTTTATTTAAATCCTTTTGATTTTTGTTTTAGCTGAGGTTGGATGAGAGCAGTTTAAGGGGTGATGATTCTGTAAGTCCTAATTTTCAATGCCTTAAATGTTTTTGTTCTGTTTTATATAGGATGATTCCAGCTCAGATGGTGGATTATTACAATCCTACAGGTCCTCCCCCCCCTCCTCCCCCACCTATGATTCCGTCAGCACAAACTGCATTCGTTAGTCCCCTTCAGCTTCCCGTGCCACCTTCCCATCCTGGACTGGTGACTGGCTCCACATACGCAGCTACTCATCCTCCTCCTTCTAGTGGGCTTGTTGTCACTGCTCCTCCTCCTCCCGGCCCACCTCCTCCCCCTCCAGGCCCTCCTGCTACAGGTTCATCCCTCTCTTCCTCTCCAATGCATGCTGCTCCAGCTACGGAGGCAAAACGTCATGAACCTGCACAGCCACCAATAAGTGATGCACGGAGTGACCTTCTTGCTGCCATTCGAATGGGTAAGTGGACACTGCGTTTTAGCTATTCCTTTTTTTCAGTGGAAGCACTGTTTTTTCCAGTGATCTGAGCGTGTGGCTTCTGTTCCCAACGGGACAGAAGGTCGAGAGACTAGTTAACCACAAGTACCACGCGCCTATTCTAACATTTGTCAGCCCTGACTTCGGATCTTTCTCTGAAGCCTAATGTTCCAAGATGTGCAGCTTTATTGAATATGTTCTAGTGTTTGTGGGGACAAAATCAAATGCAAAGAGTGTTTGTGTTCTTTTGCAAAGTAGCCAGTAGATGTACGTGGATGTTTGGTTTTCTTCAGAAGAACTGAGTAACCCAACACTAGGCTTCAGCCCACTCATCTTTAACCAATGACTAGTCACTGTTCCTGACTTTGCTTAAGGGAACCGTAGCTCTAATAGCATTTCCAGATACAATTCTGAAAACTTTAATCTTCAGATCAAAAAGACCTATACAGTCTTGAATGTTTAGTTTTAACATATTGGCAGTTTTAGAGGCTAGAAGCATTCAATCTCTGAGAATGGATTCCAGTCTGCCTTTTTTGTCTTTCTCTCTTCCTTGCTCAGGGAGGCTCTTGAACTCAATGGTTTCTTTTTTTTTTTTCTTCTTCCTGAATATATTGTTAGAATACAAAAAACTCACAAATAACAATGTGAAATTTAAAATCTGTGCAGAAAACTTTGTCTGAGAGTTATTGTCTCTACAGGAATTCAGCTGAAAAAGGTGCAGGAGCAACGTGAGCAAGAAGCAAAGCGAGAGCCTGTTGGCAATGACGTGGCAACCATCCTTTCCAGACGCATTGCTGTGGAATACAGCGATTCTGATGATGATTCAGAGTTTGATGAGAACGATTGGTCAGATTGAGCCCGGTCCAAGCAAGCGGCAAGTTTGTGAAATCCTTGGCTGCAGTGATTGCTTTCTTAGTGAGATGTAAGGCAGGACGTTGACATGTATCCAGGCTAGTGATCACAGTGCTAAAATGGAATTGGTACTACTCAGAATGCCGTAGCTTAGCGTCTCTGATAATAATGATGTGGTTGTGCTTATGCAGATCAGAAACTTGTCTTACTTTCAGTATTTACTGCGTAATACTTAAGTGCCACTAAATGTAGCAAGTCATGTGCTGCGTGCAAAATATGCTGCAGTTGTTGCACTGTTACAGAACCAGCATTTTCTTTTACTTTCCTGATCTTGAAGGGATAAAATATATATTTTTGACTTTACATCTTATTCTTTTAATATGTAAGCAACTTAGGTACTTGTGAATTGGTCTGGTTGTTAGTCTTTGAGGGCAGTTAACTATATCACTGAGTGAAGGGTTGAGTTCCATAAGTATGACTTAACTTTTTATTAGTTGCTGATTATGCCCACCTTAATCTAATTTTAATCACTTTTGGGCTTTTGTGTTTTGCATACAGAACTGATTTTCTATAGTCCTTCTCTTAAAAATGTAGCAGATGATGAAACGTGTGCTTTGAAGAATGAATCACGTAATCCAAAATTAACATTTTGTGAGCAAACTGGATAAGTTTGTAACAGTACTAGCTCTAGGTTGCTGACTGCTTGTTGGGTGGAGTGCTGGGGTGTCTCAGGTAGGTAGCGGATGCACATCCGTGTTACAAATGAAAATTAAAATACCTGTAGAACTTTTCAGTTTTCTAGATCACCTAGATGCAGAGACTTCAGGAGAGACCCGATCGAAGCCATATGGTTTTTGCAGTGTGGAAATGTTGCTCTGCTGTTACTGAAGACTGGAACGCTTGTCAGTCCAGATCTAGCAATCAGACACATTTCACAAGTATTAAACTTGGTCTTTATGCCTGTAGGTATAAGTGTTTGTAAATAAGTTTTGTTGTTGTTGATTTGTACGTGTATAGTTATGGCTGTTTCCGTTTCCTGTAGCACGTTTACTCAAAACTACTATTACTTTGAATGTGTTTCTTTCCCAGTACATCCCATTGATAAAACATTGGCGGTTAAAGCAGTTTTAATGGCTGTTTAGGTACTATGCCATATATATACACTCGTCTTCTCCTTCCCTAGGAACAGTTGCTGCCATACAGTCTGCTTTGGCTGTCTCTGTTTTCTTTAAAAATAATTCCTTTTTTTGTTTTTTGCAGTACAGTATTAAAATTTTTGTTTGTTTTTATTTGTTCTGTCTTCTGGACTGAGTGTCAGATTGCTGCTTTGCCGAATGAGGCTTTTAAAAATGTATTCATGGTGGGGGAAGAGTTCTTTCCTTACCAGATTACAGTTTTAATCTTTGTAACTGAAGTCTGCGTAATTCCAGGTCTAAAATTTGGTAAAGCTCCTTTGTTCTGTGAGGCCCCGTCTGTTCTTAAAAAAAAAAGTATGTAAAATAAAAAGAGAAACGGAAGATAATTATCTAACCTGTGTTTACACCATGAACAGTTTACAGTCATGAGAGTGTAACAGTCATGAGAGTGTAACAGTCTAACACGATATTTGCATGCGAACTCTTGGCCACTGCGTTGCTCTTTAATCTGTGTATGATTTTTCAGTCTGTGGTGGCAGGGCGGTAACGTGCTGCCTCAGTGTTGGTGTTAAAATTTATCACCTGAAGTACAATCAGTCTCTGCATAACGATGGGCAGCTACAGCTCTTGTTAATTGGTGGCAGCTGAAGGAATTCATCTCTGTTTCCGTTGGAGCTGGTTTTATCTTTGCCTTAAAATGCAGAGCTGAAGTCTGCTTGATTTTGTGTCCTGGAGTCCGAGGTCTGTGTGTCCACCAGAGAGGACAGACTTTAGGCCGTAGCCTGGCGGTGGTTTCCATCAGTGTATGAGAGATGGTTCATGCTTGCACCAGTGACTTGCCATGTGATTCTTCGGACGGGTGGGCTGAAAGTGCAGCTGGGCTGCAGCGTTACACCGCTGTGTAGGTGGGGAGAGTGCTCTCACCGTTCTTTTAGTCCATGCTGAAATGAAATATCTCAGCAGAAAATTCTTTCCAATCTACTGAAATTTGATACGACCGAAGATATATTCTATGAGCACAGAAGTTGAGCGTGTCTGAAATTTTGTAATTTGTGTTAATTTTAAATAAGAAACTTCAAACAAGCAATCAGTTGTGACCAGTTAAGATAGTGTAGATTTTTCAGTCCTGGTAGCCAACCTGTTTTTCTGAACCTGCAATGTTGTCATTTTCATTTTGGTATTTTATTAATAAAATGTGAATTGAATTTAGTGATGTAAACTAACATTATTCTAGGCTGCTTTTATCAGTTTTATCATACTTTGAGTTGTGAATAAGTAACGAATATGAATAAAATCTCACTTTTAAGCCTGTGTGTCTTTCCTTAGAGTAGTAAGATTTCGCTATTATTCTTTATCCCTTATTGGTAAATAACAGAAGTGAAAATGTAAGGCTTCCAAATTGCTATCCGTGATCCGGGGAACCATGATTTTACTGGGATGGAGGCTGGGCTCTCCAAAACTAGACGACCTTAAGGTACTGCTGCTCCTCCTAACATGCATACTTCATTGTTGTTTTGCAACCTTGAGTCAAGATCCGAGCTGATGTAAACAGGTATTAATTTCCCTACAGGTAGCTTTAATTTTTTTTTCCCAGTGAAATGCATTAAACAACTTTGTTTACAGAAAGAACAGGGGAAAATGTATGAGTTGTATTAGCAAGTCCACTTCTTGCTTTTTTTAATAAGAAAGCGTCTTTGTAGCTTAACACCACCAAGCACAATATTGTAAAATGCAAACCCATGTCTGCCTACTAGAAAAATGGTTTTAATTTAATCTTTTAATTGTAATCAGGTTAAAACCTGGAATGGTAACAGGAGAGGCTTTTCGTCATACTGGAGAGAACTTACATAAGCCAGTTGTATAATATAGTAGCCTAATTGTAAGTAACACAGATTTGTTTATGCATCTTAGACTTCATTGTTGCCTGGGAAAATAAATTAATCTGTACTTTTTTTGACCGAAAATTCCAGTCCCTCTGCCACTCAGTTCTTATTTTGCTGAAATTTTCCATCTTTGATTTGAGCTTAATTCAAGTAATTAGAGCAAAGACCCCAGTTCTACGCAGAAACTGAGTATGTGAGCGTGCGGATGGTTCAAAGGCTGTTTTCGTAAAGCATTTGCAGCTGCTCATCAGTCAGCTGGGGCTGGAGCGAGGGCTGGCGGTGGCTCGGCGTGCTGCCTCCGCAGCTTTTGGGGTTGTCTGTTGAGTGTTAGAAAATATGTCCGTGTGACTAAGCCGACATCAGCTGGATTTTCAGATATTTCTGATTTCTCTGCACTAAGATGAACTGCGTGAAGAAGAAAAAAGTGTTTATCGTGAGACAGGTGCACGCTGTGCAGAACAAGCTCAAACCTGAGCTGGTTTGCGGTGTGCAGTTGGAGTTGGGAAGAAGGGAAATGACTCTCTGGCAAATGGATTCTTGTGCTGTGTTTTGCAGGTACGCGCTCTCTCATGCGCCAGGCGTGGTTTTAATAACGAAGGTGTTCGCTTCTACTTGAAACAGCACGCCAAAGGATACAGCAAATGTAACTGCTGGGAAGGTTTAAAGTCTCACTGTAAACTGAACTGAGGATAAACCTGATGATAATGAAAATTTCATCAGTATCTTGTGGCTGGAAGCTGAAGTTGCCCAAATTCAGTCTTGAGCTGAGGTACTATTTCCTAGCAGCAGCAGAGTAAAATAAATATTAGAACAGCTTATCCAAAGATGGCTTTGACAGTGATTTTTTTTTTTTTTTTTTTTAAGATGACATTACCCTTTTTCCTCCTGAACAACCAACAACAAATTCAACCTGCTATAGTTTGCTTTCAGGAAAGTTTCTTGCCCTATGTGGGGGCAGCCAGCCTGAGCCGTTAATTCTGAGTTTGAGGCGTTCCTAATACCAGTGCTGTACTGGGTTTGTGTGGTGAGGTTTTGGTAGCAAGGGGCCTACTGAAGTGGCTTCAATGAGAAGCCGCTAGAAGCTTCCTCTATATCTGATAAAGCCAATGCCAGCCAGCTCCAAGATGGACCCGCCGCTGGCCAAGGCCGAGCCCATCAGCAAGTGGTGGTAGTGCCTCTGGGATAGCATAGTTAAGAAGGGCGGGGTGGGGGGGAAACTGTGGGAGAGAACTGCAGCCGGAGAGAGGAGTGGGACTATATGAGAGAAACAGCCCTGCAGACACCAAGGTCAGTGAAGGAGGAGAGGGAGGAGGTGGTCCATGTGCCAGAGTAGAGATTCTCCTGCAGTCCGTGGAGGTCTATGGTGGAGCAGAGATTGACCCACAGCCCGTGGAGGACCCCGTACTAGAGCCGGTGGATGTTCAAAGGAGGCTTTGACCCTGTGGGAAGCCTGTGCTGGAGCAGGCTCCTGGCAGCGCGTGTGACCCCATGGAGAGAGGAGCCCGTGCTGGGGCAGGTTTGCTGGCAGGACTTGTGACCCTGTGGGGACCCACACTGGAACAGTCTGTTCCTGAAGGACTGCACCCTGTGTAAGGGACCCACGCTGGAGCAGTTTGTGAAGAACTGTAGCCCATGGGAAGGACTCGTGTTGGAGAAATTCATGGAGGACTGTCTCCCATGGGAGGGACCTCAGGCTGGAGCAGGGGAAGAGTGTGAGGAGTCCTCCCCCTGAGAAGGGAGGAGTGGCAGAGACAACATGTGACAAACTGACTGCAACCCCTGTTCCCCGTCCCCCTGCGCTGCTTGGGGGGAGGAGGTAGAGAATATTGGGAGTGAAGTTGAGCCCAGGAAGAAGGGAGGTTTGGGAGGAAGGTGGTTTAAGATTTGTTTATATTTTCTCATTACCCTGTTCTGACTTTTGAATGGTAATAAATTGAACATTTCCCTCAGTCAGGTTTGGTTTGTTACTGTTTTGACAGTAACTTCTGAGTGATCTCCCTGTCCTTATCTCGACCCACCCGCCTTTCATTACGTTTTCTCCCCTGTCCAGCTGAGGAAGGGAGTGACGGAGCGGCTTGGTGGGCACCTGGTGTCCAGCCAGGGTCAACCCACCGCAGTCATATACGTACATGCACAGGTGGACGTGCAGAGGTCCAAGGATTTCCAGCGTCTTGAGGCAGCTCTGTATTCATGTACTTGAGCATGGTCAGTGAGTTTAGTGCTGTACAGGGAATGAAAATAAATTACGATCCCGGCTAGAATCTCTCGGGCCCTAGTGTCTGCCGCAGAATAGTCGGGAGTGACTCGAGCTTGGCACTGGAAAACCTTCCCAGTTCCCTTGGACTTTAAGGAAGCGTGGGAACTCTGGAAGGACTGTAGGTTTACAATCAACCATGGTGGTTCCTCAGAGGTGAATAGCAAGAATGGAAGCACTGGGGAAAAAAATGTCTGATAAGTACAAAACAAGGAGAAGGAATTTAATATCTTAATTTTTTTTGTTTCTAGTAATAGGTGGAGGCAGAGTGGTTTTTCATGTGCTGTCACATACCTGTAGGTTTCTACAGAGAAACGTGTTCTCATCTAGGTGACATAGGTGTGTGCTCCTACGTGTGGAAAGCAGTCTCATGCCTGTGTGCTGGACTGGGCTTTTCTTCAGCTGCATAAGAAAACAAGTAGCCCTTACGAGATTCTCGGCTAAATATAGTAGCCTCTTTGGAGATTCATTCTTACTGCTGCGGATAAAGAGAGATGTTCTTATCTGATTAGCCAGAGCAGGGAGTACTTCTGCGCTTTTCTCTTGGTGGGGGGTTGCAGCCAGAGTCCTTTGGAGATTAGAGCTGAGGACAACTGTTTCTGAGATGTCTCTACAGCTTGTTTTAGATGTGCTGCCTTTCTGAGTCACTCAGCGTTTGTAGTCGCTCGCACGGTGTCACACCACGTGAAAACAATCTGCCCCGTTCAGCAATCGCTCACGTTGCCAATGCAGCGTAGATTAAAAGGAGGAAGAGAGGACTGGGAATCTGACTGTTACCCTCATGCCAGTTAGTATGGGGCCGCCTGTTGCATCTGTCTTTGAGAGGAACCCTAAACAGGAGTTTTACCAGCTATGCTGAAGGAGATGGCAGAACTCGTCTGTTTTCTCCGTTTTTCTTGAAAATGAGGCTGATGCATTCCTTATTCAGTTTTCTGAGTAATCCTGATGTTAATGTTCTGTTTCTCTAGGGAATTTAACTTTTTAGTCCCTTACTGGTTACCTTTCTCTGACTCACTTGGGCCCATTGCTTGTCACCCTTTCCAAACTGGGTGCAGTCCCCAGCTGTTGTAAAAATGCCTTTGCTCTTCAGAAGTCAATAGCCCAGTGCTGATTTTCAGCTGCAGCCTGTCCCTCTGCGTCCTTCTCCTTTGAATCTCTTCCTTCTGGTTTTTAATAGGTAGTTTGCATGTTACCAGCTAAGGATTTTCCCATTCACTGCGTCAGCAGGACTTTACGGTTTGGTTGGTTGGCTGTGGTTTCTTTCCATGGAATAGATTTCTCCATGGAGGACATTCTTTCTCCATGGAGGACAATGGTAGTAGCGGGATTGTTTGTCATAGGCTTAGCTTAGTGATGAAACTCAAATATTCCCAAAGTTAGTGCTCATTCCAACCATGTGAGAGCTCACCTGAACTTCACTTGGGACGTTCATTCAGATTTGTGCGTATTTGATTTCTCTGGTCTGGTTTTATGGTGTTTCCCGCTACACCTGGATTAGCACATTTGTCTGTTCTGTTTGGGTTTTCTTCTAAATTTAGCGTAATTCCTAAAACTTTTTTCTTAGGGTGCCTTCACGCAGTTGGCTAAACTGCTTCTGCTTGCTGTTATGTCGTGGACGTTACTTCTGTATTTGAGGAAGAAGGATTTTATTTTGTTTCATGTTCTCAGAATGGCTACCACAGTTGATACTTTCTAGACTGTCTGTAAATGCTTCCTCATAAATTTATTTCTGTGTGATTTCTGGTTATGGCATGTTTTCCTTTAACAAAGGTTTAGAAGTTTTGCTTACTGCAGTTAGTGAACTTTTTGGATTGCTGTGAAGATCTCGCATTTAGATTCATTAAAATACTTATTCTGATTGTGACAAGAGAACATTAAGGAATGTTATCGTGCAGTGCTACGTTTCAGCGTGTACATTGAAATACTGACGTGTACCCGGATCTCGATTATTTATAGATGTCAATGGTTCCTAGGGGCATTTGGAATTTACTTTATTATATATGGATCCTGCTGGCTCGCCGCTTCCCCCAGTAACCAGTCGCTGATTTACCGCAACTGTTGCAAACCACCACTGTGACGTTCCACAAGTCTTTTAAGAAAGATAAGCAAGATAGCTGCCTTGTGCCCTGGCTTCCATCGGACAAATTCTTATTAGTTATCTTATTTTGGTTCATCCTCTGTATTCTCTTCCAAATCCCCAGTGGCTGTCAAGTCACCCTTTGCTTTTTAAATTATTTAAGAGCCCTCTTCGTTCTTTAAGTTGACATAGTCTTTCTAGGAAACTGAATTTAGGTCTACCACATGCTTGACGTAAAGGATGCTCCACTCCTCTCCTGCGCTGCCCCTCCTGACCTATATTCCTTGCTGTGTTTCTAGAATTTACATGAATTATTTACACGGCATGATAGATTTACTTCGTACTTTGCCGAAAGAGAGAATAAATCCTCACTTTAGGGATTTTGAAACGTAGTTAAAATACACCGAATTGTGAGGCAGCTGCTAACAGGGATTCTGCTCACTGGATTATTTGTGATAAGAGGCATGGAGTTGTCTAGCTGTAACGTTACTTCTTTCTTACTGTGTTACCAGAGAAAAAGCATTTTTAAGTACAGGATGCGGCACTTAAATGGGGAGAACACCACCATGGATCTGTGGCATTCTTCTGTCTCTTAAATGGGAGGTAGCAAAATAGAGATTTTTTTTTTTTTTTTTTTTTAGGACAGAGATGGGGAAGAAGAGAAAGGCCACAATTTTTCCCGTGCTAAACAACAGAAGGATATTTCCGTGAATAATCAATGATGCATCTGTTTTATTTTATCTCCGTACAGAAACACCCTCTGAATGGTGAGGCTAAGTTTTAACCTTCTCCCTGAAGATCGCCTTATCTATTTTGTTCTCTTCACCTTATCAGCTGCGGTATGTAGTGACCTTTCTCTTCCATTCAGCCATCTGTCTGCTTCAGCTTTTATTTCCTTCACCGATCAGATGAGACATGAGAGTACAAGTGGCACTGGCAGTGCTGCCACCTCGATACCCGATGAGGATAAATAGACTTAAGTTGACATTTGAATAGTAAATAGGTCTTTTTTAAAATTAATGAATACAAGAATTATTAAAGGAGCCTAGTGAACTGGGAAAGTTTTCTGCTCAGAAAGCAGATGTAGAAAGGGCTGTAGGATATTTAAGGAAAATGTGGGTGAGGCACACTTCTAAAGTGCAGCTCTATTTTAGAGCTTCCAGGTGTGAGCTTTGCACAACTGCTGTAATTACCAGCCTGCTGCAGGTATTGCTTCTCTCTGGGTTTTGGGCAGCAACCATTTATTCTCACCCGTCTGTTCAAAGGCTAACAGGGATCCCAGTGCTGCCGAAAGGATGCAGAAAAATTTATTGGCTCAGGAAATGTACGTGGAATGAAATGGAGAAGCAGTGAGATGGAAAAAGCAGAGAACATCAGTGATCTCGGCAGGACAGAACTGAAGTCATCAGAGGCGCCCCTTTAGTTTGTTAGCACAGAAGTTAAAGTAACATAGAACTTGAAAGTTTCAGGTCTGGAGATACGTGGCATGGGGACTATCTCATCTCATCTCATCAGACTTCATGCCTCAGTTTTTCCATTTGGTGCCCAAACTAGAGAGAGGAAGGCAAGAAGGGTCCCTGATAAAGTGACTTTCCTTCCACTGGGATCACTTTGAGATTTATGGATGACAAGTCCTCTACTGGAAATAGGCGAAACTGCAGCCTAACCAGCCATGATGTCAACTAGTTGGTCAGATTGCGTCCGTGTTACTCAGAAGTGGACCTCAAAGGTAGCGAGCCTGTAGACCAGAGAGCAGCGGGTGCCGCTCAGCGCCAGCTGGGTTCCAGGAGTTCTGCTTCATGCGAACTCAACATGAGCTGCTGCGGCGCGAGGGGGTCTCACACTTAACTGCATCTGGGAGGGATCGAATTCATGCCCTGCTCCATGACTTGAACTAAAGCATGGCAAGTGGGAACGTGTAGATTTGCTTCAAAAGTCCTTCTGATCCAAACTAAAATACCCGTATGGACAGGGCCTAAACAGTGGCTGTGATCTACGGGAGACTGACAAACAGCTCTGCCGCTGTTTAACATGTTTGTCAGCAACATGGACAGTGGGATCGAGTGCACTCTCAGCAAGTTTGCTGACGGCACCAAGCTGTGTGGTGTTGTGGACACGCTGGAGGGAAGGGATGCCATCCAGAGGGACCTTGACAGGCTGGAGAGGTGGGCCTGTGAGAACCTCATGAAGTTCAACAAGGCCAAGTGCAAGGTCCTGCACGTGGGTCAAGGCAATCCCAAGCACAAGTACAGGCTGGGCAGATGTGATGGTTTGATGTGGGGGGGGAGGTTCTGGTGGCAGGAGCTGGCCACCAGATCAGACTCCCATCCCCCTCGGGGTTTGAGCCAATCGGCACCTCTGCGAATTGCCCTATTTAAGTTGAAACAAAGGAACCGGAAAGGTGTGCCTTTGCCCAGGAGAGGAGAGGGGGCTGCTGCGCCCGCTCTCTGGCGCCCGGCTGGGCGGCAGCCCGTGCTGGGAGCCGGCGCCACCCACTGAGGATGGCGGCGGTGGAGCCGCTTGGGGAACTTGAGGAGAGCCCTGCTCCTGGGGTGCCCACCAGGCCGAGTTCACCCAGAGAGGACGGAGATCTGAGAGAAACGGCCACACAGGCACCAGGTCAGTGAAGATGGAGCGGGACGAGGTGTGCCCGAGCTGAGTTTCCCCTGCAACCGGTGGCAAGACGGCAGGCGGCCCCCTGCAGCCAGAATGGTCTTTGGTGGAGCAGAGACCCACTCGCAGCCCATGGAGAACCCACGTCAGAGAAGAGATGCCTGGGCCTGAGGACGGTACGTATATAGAATCCATGGGACGACCCATGTCAGTGAGAAGGTGTTTTGTTTAAAGGAGATGCCTGAGCCTGAGGACAGTCATGAAGCATGGGCACAGGTAGAGACGCATTTAGAGTCTGTGAGACAACCCACGCCGGAGCGAGTGGCGACAACTCCCTAAAAATCCGAGACTGTGGTAAAGCCCGCACTGGAGCAATCCGATGGGGAAGGATTGCATCCTGTGGATGAGAGTAACGCTGCAGAAGTTTGTGGATTTTCCTCGTGAGTAGGGGATCCACTGGAGCAAGGGAAAATGGTGTAAGGACTCCTTCTCCTTTAAGAAAGGAGCGGCAGTAACAACATGGGATGAACTGACCTACAGTCCCCCATTCCCTGTCCCCCTGTGCCGCTGAGGGGAGGAGGTAGAGCCAGGAAGAAAAGGAAAGGGGGGTGAGGAGGTGTTGTTTTTAAGATCTGGCCTTGTTTTCTTTTTATCCTCTCAAGTAACTGGTTTTGCTTGTCTTTATTCTCTTAAGCAACTGTTAATAAATTGTTTTGCTTTAAGAAAGCTGAGTCTGTTTTGCCTGGGACCATGGTTGGTGGGTGCTCTCTCTGTTCTTGTCTCGACCCTCAGTTCTTTTTTTTTTTTTTTTTTCCTCCTCTCCACTTTACTGGAGAAGGAGTGAGAGAGCGGCTGTGTGGAGTTTAGTTGCCAGATCGGCCTAAACCTTGACAGCAGAGAATGGATTGAGAGCAGCCCAGGGGAAAAGGACTTGGGAGTGCTGGTGGATGAGAAGCTCAACAGGAGCCGGCAATGTGCACTGGCAGCCCAGAAAGCCAACCGTATCCTGGGCTGCATCCAAAGAAGCATGGCCAGCAGGTCAAGGGAGGTGATTCTGCCCCTCTACTCTGCTCTCATGAGACCCCACCTGGAATACTGTGTTCAGCTCTGGAGTCCCCAACACAAGGACATTGAGCTGCTGGAGCTGGTCCAGAGGAGGGCCACAAAGATGATCCGAGGGCTGGAGCACCTCTGCTATGCAGACAGGCTGAGAGAGTTGGGGCTGTTCAGCCTGGAGAAGAGAAGGCTCCGGGGTGATCTTAGAGCATCTTTCCAGTACTTAAAGGGGGCCTACAGGAAAGCTGGAGAAGGGCTTTTTGCAATGGCATGTAGTGATAGGACAAGGGGCAATGGATTTAAACTGGAAGAGGGCAGATTTTGATTAGATCTAAGGAAGAAATTGTTTACAATGACGGTGGTGAGGCAGTGGAACAGGTTGCCCAGAGAAGTTGTGGCTGCCCCATCCCTGGAAGTGTTAAAGGCCAGGTTGGATGAGGCTTTAAGCAACCTGGTGGAGTGGAGGGTGTCCCTGCTCATGGCAGGGGGTTTGGAACTAGATGATCTTTAAGATCCCTTCCAACCCAAACCATTCTATTATTCCCTGCCACACTCGTTCCCTCCTGTCCACTACTGTTGTCATCCTTATATCCGTTGTGTATTGCTCAGTTTGGGAGAGGCGAACACCCATATCTTTGATGCACTGAACGTCTGGCAAAGTGTTGGCAGTTGCTGAAGAAGCATCGCTAATGAGGGAGCGTTTCTGAAAGCGGCGTGGTGCGGCACATCTCCTACGCAGCGTGTGTAGCAGCCTAAACAGGCGCCTTCTCTGGAGCTCATCCTAGCAAATGAGCCAACTAGGATTAACTAGGTAGTAAAAATCTATCAGCTGGCAATTATGTTTTAGTATTTGATTAAAACACAAGGCCAGACAATGCAGGAAGCATGAAAATGTCTGAACACGTTTATTCATCAGTTAGGAATTCCCTGCCCAACTAGATGCCGTTTTACACAAGAGGGGAGCTACCCATCTGGCTCCTGCAGCGCTGCAGAGGTGGCAGGAACGCTGCAGGGGGCCCTGGCAGCTTCTGCCCTTCTCGAGCCTGCTTAATATCTGGGAAAACAATGAATTTGAGGTTCCTTCAGTTCTTTATCTGACCTTATTAAAACCTTAGCTTGATTGAGAAAGGACATGTGAGGAGAGGTCTTCCTTTGGCAGTAGTGGACCCATACTGGGCTTCATGTTGTACCTGAAGCCTTAAAATCCCATGACAGGAAAATGAGGTGCTGCTGTAAGATTTCTGTCCCCTGCAATCAGACCAGGGAAGAGGGACTGTCAGTCCGTAGAAAGATACTGACCTCCAGTGGACAAATGGGGCAATCATAAGAGTTTATCCTAATTAAAATTTAGCTGTTAACCCAGACAGGAGATGAAGAAATTCAAGACATGGAGATTCATGCGCTTCGCTATTCCCCAAACTCTTAATGCCTTTATTTTTCTATGCAACCACAGGTACTATTCCTGTGTACCTTGGTGAAATGTCGGTGTCTTTGACACTGCTGACCGTCTCAATAAACCATGTCCCTTCAATATCTTTCCCCCAAGGAAAGTGTTTTCTGCGGCTGCCCTGCCCTGTGCAGACAAGTGTTCTGAAACAAGAGAAACCCAGCTGTTGTGACATGATCTAATGTGAGCTCTGCTCTACTGATTTGATAGCTGCAGGAGGACAAAGACCCTGGGAACTGTCCTCTGCGGAGCTTCCAGCTGTTTGTTCCCCCCTCAATAACTAAGTGGCACTGCGGTAAAAGTGGATGTACAGCAAGATCTCAGTGCACGTGTGCACTGACTTCTGGAGGCAGAGTCCACCAGTCCTTGACGAAGTTGGAACAAGGCAGAGACTCTCTGAAATGAAAAACTGCCATGAAGCTGAAAGCACTGAAGCAACAAGATGTGACAGCTGAGGAAGTTACTGTACCTCTGCTGAGCTCCTGCCTGTAAATGTCCTCACAAGTCCTCTGAGTCTGCCCTAGTTGTGAGGTGATGTGACTTTGCACAAACGAAGAGGAGGCCTCCAGGGAAGTTGGGAGAGGTGGGTGGATTGCAGCAGCTTAGCGTTGGAGGTTTTAAGCTTTTCATTCCCAGACTCACAGAGGGGTTGATGTGGGGAAGAGACCTCTGGAGGTCATCTGGTCCAACCTCCCAGCTCAAGCAGGGCAACCTAGAACTGGTTGCACAGGACCAGATCCAGACAGCTTTTGAGTATCTCCACAGATGGAGACTCCACCACCTCTCTGGGCAACCTGTGCCAGGGCTCAGTCGCTCACATGGCTTGATGATGCCACTCCTTCTCTCATAAGAAATCCATCCAAATTTTCCTTAGGATGTTTGATGATGTGTCCGTTGAAGCAGGTGTTAATACGCAAAGGCCTAACCAGGTTTCATTAGGTGCATTTTTGTCTGGAGCTTGCCAATAAGTCAGCCTGCTGGTAGGAGAATAGATCAACGCTTGGATGACAACTAATCTATACTGTGAAATGTATTATAGAGTCTTTAATTTACATAGAGATGAAGCCTGCTTACAGGGAGTGGAAATCAATAGTGGCTATTATATTGTCCTCTGGGCGGAATATTAAATCTGAAACTCCGTAATATCTAAACTGCATCAAGAGATTACCAGCCAATAGTACTAATATCATAGAATAGATCATTTTTTCCTTTCTTAATAAATTTTATGTATCTGCAGCTTTCAGATGAGGGTTTTTTTTTGTTGTTCTTTCTGAACAAGAACTGTGTTGCAGGCGTTGTCATTTTATTAGCGTTTGAGGTTATGGCCAGAAGCTTGCGATGCCAGGCGGTTTGTAAACACAGAAAGAAAAAATGATCCCTGCGGTCTAACCTGCGTTTGAGGGGTAGTTGGTGGGCAACTACAACACCCGAACAGGACCCTCGACCGTTTTTTAATTCAAAGCCCACCTGTGAGCAGGGAGATGTGTCATAGACCAAACTGTCCTCAATTTAATGCTGTAATGGTATGAAGCGGGGAGAGGATTCAGAGTAAAACCAGCCATCTCAGCAAAGACCATGTTGCCAGTGCATTCCTATGGCATACAGTGGGAATCCCAGTCCAGCTTGCTTCTGGTCTGGGTCTTCCCATAGGGTGGTAACCGCAGCATCCGTCTGCACCGTGCCTTGGAAAGGCATTGCTGCCGCTTGGTTTTGTTGTTCTTTCTTTTCAGCTGACAGAAGCCATATAACAATCCGCTTCAACCGTTCTGTTCTTCAGGCTCTATTTTTCTCCCATTTGCTTTGATCTTCAATAGATGGGAAAGGTGACAATGAAAGAAAACATTTCCATCAGAACAATGTCTTTTTCCGAAGGCTTGTCACAACATGAAATGCAATTAAAATTGACTGAACGCCCACACTTGGTACATAAAATCTTACGCTGCGCAGTTTATGGTGATTCACAGCCGCGGAGCACAGTGAACGTGATGCGCCGGAGTATTGACACCCCCTGGCTGGATCTCTGCAGCTTCTGCAAGTTCAAGTTGCGGTGCTATTTCTCTTTCCGCTCCGATGCTCGCTCTCCTTCTGTATGATGAATACAGTCATTAGTCCAAGATTAACTTTATTCAGACTCTTTACACCGCTTTTCCTCCTCTGGTTTTAATCAGCTTTGCATGACCAAGTTAGGTCTATCTTAAATCTGCTATAGTTTAACGTACAAAGAGGCAAGAAGAACCAGCAGGTGTCGGAGGGCTGAAGTAGAGGGTGGAGGTTGACAAAACTGTGGGAGAGGGAGGAGAATAGGTGCACGATATGTTGGGAATAGGGTTGGTTGCCCAAGAAGGGACGGGGAATAGCTAGGCAAGGGGGCTACAGCTGGGAACAGAGTGGGCTGGGGAGTTTAAAAGGATGGAGCTGGGACTGCTTGTACCAAAAGCAGAGAAACCTGGTACAAACAGTCAACTAAAGGACAAGCCGCAAGTGGGGCAAACCTGATTTGGAGAAGGCAGGCAAAGGGAATGTGAGGCAAATGGGCAGGAGTGTCTGTGCCTCCTAGAAAATCATTGCTGTGCCTTGGTGTGCCTTGTGGAACCCCAGAGCCTTTCTACTGGTGGGAAAGGTCTTGAGAACCAGAGACAGAGCCCATTTCTCCATGTCTTACTCGAATTGGAGATGGCAACAGGTTGCTGCGTGTTCTTCACTAGCTCACATTGCAAAGAATGTTGAGAGCCCAGCTGGGCTCACCCTTGGGATGGTAGTGCTGGACACATGATGAAATTTTGGAAGGCGCTTCAGGCAGGCTGTTTTAATAGCTTAAAAATTACCTTTTCCAGGGTACATATAATGGTTTCCAAGTGAATTACTCAAACCTGACTTTTCTAGACTAAGGTTTTCTCAGAATTTCTTGGAGAATAGAAATTGAAGTGTTGAGCCATCTTGGCTAATAACCTGCTGTAATGCAGCTTTCGTGTGTACAGCAGATACGTGTATAGACAGGCTGTGGCTTCTGTAAAACTGTGTCTCTACTTGTCGTGGTTTTAGGCTGATCCAGCAACTAAAACTCACACAGTCTCTCCTTCTCCAGTAAAGTAGAGAGGAGAGAAAAAGAAACCAAAGGGACTGAGGGTTGAGACAAGAACAGAGGGAGCACCCACCAACCATGGTCCTGGGCAAAACAGACAGGGCTTTCTCAAAGCAAAACAGTTTATTAATGATTACTTAGAAGGACAAAGGGAAACAAAACCGATTACTCGAGAGGACAGAAAGAAACAAAGCCAGATCTTAAAACCGACACCTTCCCCCCCCCTTTCCTTTTCCTCCCGGCTCTACCTCCTCCCCCCAGCAGCACAGGGGGCAGGGACTGGGGGAGTGCAGGTCAGTTCATTCCGTGCTGTTACTGCTGCTTCTTTCTTAAAGGAGGAGGAGTCCTTACACCCTTTTCCCCTGCTCCAATGGATCCCCTACCCACAAGGAAAAATCCACAGACTTCTCCAGCGTGAGTCCAGCCCACTGGAAACAATCCTTCCCCACAGATTGCTTCGGTGTGGGCTTTACCACAGTCTCGGATACTTAGGGAGTTGTAGCCACTCGCTCCAGCGTGGGTCGTCACGCAGACTCCAGATGCCTCTCTGCCTTGTCGTGCACCCCAACACGACCATCCTCAGGCTCAGGCATCTTCTTCCCACGGTCTGCGAGTGGGTCTCTGCTCCACCGAGGCCGTCCTGGTTGCAGGGGGGCCGCCTGCTATCTCACCATCAGCCGCAGGGGAAACTCGGCTCCGGCACACCTCCTCCCGCTCCATCCTCACTGACCTGGTGTTGATGCAGCTGTTTCTCTCAGATCTCAGTCCTCTCCAGGTGAACTCAGCCCAGTGGGCACCCCGGGAGTGGGGTGCCCCCGAGTTCCCCAGCTGGCTCCGCCGCCGCCATTCTCCGTGGGCGGCGCCGGCCCGACGCAGGCAGCTGCCCGGCCGGGAGCCAGGGAGCGGGGGCAGTGCCCTCCTCCCTTCTCTGCTCGATCCTGGGTGAAGCACCTTTTCTGGTTCCTTTGTCCTGACTTAAATAGGGCAATTCGCAGAGGCGCCCTATTGGCTCAATCCCGAAGGGGATGGCAGTCTGATCTGGTGGTCAGAACTAAGCCTAACCCGGTTCCAAAACTGGGGAGGTCGCAGGGAGCAAAACCCCTCTCCTGCCACCAGAACCAGCCCCCCCTCCACATCAAACCATGACACTACTGCAGCATTTACAGCCCATACCTACTTTGCATTCCTTATTTCTCATGCTGTCATGGGGAAGTCGTTTGATTTCTTTGGTTGTGCCCTATCTAGGGAAATAAAATACGGAACAAAGCTTTAGATACTGCAGATTCCATTAAACAGATTGATGCTCTCTAGAAAAGAGAGCAGATTCTGATACTACTTTTTCTTTTTTTTTAAAGATGCAGCCCATGTAATTAGTTATTTCAATGAATTACTTATTTCAAGGCAATTTACTTCCTTTTATCCACAGATAATTCTACTGAAGCGCCTAGAGCCTGTGAATTGTACAATTATCGTATCTTCCTATCTCTGTAGATCTCCAGCCAAAACAAATTCCAGGGCTGACATTTTAATTTGTATTTGCATTTCTACTCTACCAGATGACTGCAGTTTCTTGAAACGAACTAGACCAAAAAAACCCTCATGTGAGCGGGTGGCAAAAAATACAGCAGACAGACTTCTTTTCATCACTCTGTTCCTAAATTGCCTTCCCAACAATGAACTTCTTTCAGGGTTTGATGTGTACATGGTTTACTGCGTTTTCATTCACTTCTAGTGAAGATCCACCACTTTCTCCGACGAGAGGCTGCCCTGCACTGGGCCCCGGGTGAACACCTATATGTGCCTACCATGAAGGGCATGTTTCACACATCCACGGCAATGAACTGATTCTTCCTGGCCCACTAGTAATTTTGGTAATTCAGGATCATTTTAAGAGTGGACCTGAAGAAAAGCTTGTGCCCATCAGAAGTTGGAAGTTTCACTTGTAACTACTGAAGGTTGGAAGTTTCAGCCATGGAAGTGTGGCTTAACAATAAGCATGGACAAAAGCAAAGTCACGAGCAGCATGAAATGGTACAACATAATCTGTACTATTATAAAAAAGATCTGAAAAGTTCTTAGCATCTAGCACCCACTGAGAAGGTAACTGTTCCTGAAAAATCTGATTTACTTCATACATTAGGGAAGTGCTTGTAACTATCTTTATCTGAGGGCCTCACAGTTGCTGTATTGTTAACTTGCTGGTAAGGGACATGGCATTGCAAAGCTCTCTGGTCTCTAGGAGCAGCTGATTTCTTATGATATTAGGATAAAAATACTCACCAAAGCCAAAAAAGTGACTCAGCACTGGATCTGGTACGAGATATCGCTCTGGGTAGCAGCACTGGCAAAGTCTGACGACCGAACCACTGCCTCACTGCTGCACCATTCAAAGAGGAGGTGGGTGCTCAAGAACCACGTTCTCTGTCAAGTGGTATTTCGGAAACAGGTGTAACCTTGAACAAACGGTGTAGATGGCACAACTGCAATAAATTTCTTATTGCTCTATGTTGGAGCAGTGTTCAGGGCTTTGGTTTGCTCTCTGTGTGCCACCTACTCATGATGGTTTCTGTCTCTGCACTGAACTTTGACAGCCTAGGCCTACCACATGTTCAGTATTTTTTCTTTTTTCTTAATTTTTAACCATCCTGTAGACTTTCCAGATATTCCTTCAGCTGTTGGCATTGGCTGTGCCACGGCTGCCCCTGCCCAGCCATTCACCGTGATTCTCCATGCTGCACACTTCAGGCAGAAGGTGTTCGACAAGGCCCATTTGCCTGTGAAATGCAAATTACTCTGCCAGGCAGGAGAGCGAAAGCAAATGAGTGTCTTCTAATTAAATGTAAGGACAAGGAGGGTGAAAAGCATCCCCTGCTAATTCTTGAACTACGCTGGCAGGAGGCAGAGAGGATGTAGAAACAAGGGAGGAGACCTGCCAGAATGGATAAAGAAGAGATAACCAGGACAAAAAGGGAGGCGTCACCCCAGCTTGGCCTGCACAGCCCCCTCGGGCTTTGGCAAGGGCACCTCTGCCCCACTGCTCATGCCAGGACTGCCTCGCAGCGGCTGCAGTGTTCTTCAGCCCTCGGCGCTTGGCTTCTCGAGAGAGAGTCACACAAACAATTCCTGTCTCTCATCAGTAGGCAGATCTTTTAGATGAGATAGCACTGATACTCGCTGCTCTGGTTCTAATCTTTTCCTAATTCTTGTAGGAATACGCATGCTCCTCAGATAATTTTAGTAACGTAGTTTCTGTAATTCCTTTTTATTGGTGCTATAGAGCTGAGGAAAAGCCCTACTCTCCTGGGAGCTTCTAAGATGGGCTTCCTGGCAGGATGAACTAGCTCAAGCGAGATTTCAGGCTATACCAGAGGGAGGTGGCAGGTACGCTACGCCCAGCTGGTGCGTACGCAGCTCTGTTGAGCATGTGTGAGTTATGCTTCGTTTTGTTGCATAGACACCACTTGTGGAAACACCAGTGCTAAGCAGGCTCCCCAGGAACCCTCCTCAGCTGCTGCACCTGCTGCTGTGTCCACTGCACATCCTGGCAGGGAGCAGAGTGGTGGCAGATGGGCTTCGCCTTGTGGGTGGGTGCAAACGTGTGTGTGCTACTATTCCTGGTACATCTGGATGTTAATCTCCATTGGGTATACAACAAGCCTTTTGGGGGTTATGGAATACACTCCACACGGATCAGACTCTCCGCACACCTCCGTTTCCACAAGTATTCAGGGAGTGGTGTGAGCACACCCTCC
This sequence comes from Tauraco erythrolophus, assembly GCF_009769465.1. NCBI lineage: Eukaryota > Metazoa > Chordata > Aves > Musophagiformes > Musophagidae > Tauraco > Tauraco erythrolophus. The sequence continues at coordinate 114,087,776 of NC_141465.1, read as the reverse complement.
CCAAGTCTCACTTTCTGCATCCTCCCAGGGACTTCCCTCCTACCCAAAGCAAACGGGGTTTGGTGGCCAGTGAAGTAGCCCAGATTTCAATGACTGAGAGGGACGCTTTTTACACTGTTTTGTGTCTATGTGTTTTCCTTTTCTACATGAAAAGTTAGGAAAGAGTGCTCTTCTTTTAAGGTGAAATCTGGTGCAGTTTATAACCCACATTCTCCCTCATCCCCAGGCTGAGTGATGAACCTCACCAGCAGCCTTGCACCCCTCCAAGGGAGAGTTGCTGAGAGTTTGGTGTAGGGCAACTTGTGTTGTGTTCCAAGGTGGGCCAAGCTGTTGTCCAGGAGTTAGTACTCACGGTTTCCAGTGACTGACTGCAAATGAACAGGGAAAATGTTTTTCTCCCAGTCTGATGGAGATGGAAGCTGCCAGGTGAGCAGGTTTTGGCTGGGCAGGATGGTGGTGGGCTTACGTGGAGATTTCCATCAGATATTTTTTGAGCGTCAAATTTTTTTAAGAATGTGTGTAACATAAGTCAGGAACAATTTCTTGTTGCAGATTCAAGGCTTTCAACGAAACTTTTCCACAGGACAAAAGCCTAAGATCAGACAGAAAAGCAGTTTGAACAGAACTCCTGGCAAAGTGGTTTACGCAACCAACCATCCGGGACAGTGACAAACGAGCTGTTACTTCGCTTGCTCAGGCAGTTTGACCCATTGTCAAGCTAGAGCAGGGAACAGGGGTTTCTATAAACTGGATGTGCGGTATTTTATTTTATTATTGCAGCAGAATTATATTTAGAGAGACAATGCCAGAGATAATATGGAAAATAGTATTAAGGAATATATATTAGTTTAGCAAAACACACCAGCTGCCATAGAAAATTTTCATTTCATAAACATTAGTACTTGATTGGTAATGCTGGCAGCGGCAGGGTTTTTTTTTTTCTCCTTTTTCTTTTTCCTGTGACTTCAGTGTTTTTGAATATGTCATGTTGGTAGTCCTGGAGACTGGAAGGCTTACTCCATCCAGAAATTGTGCAAGCTTCTCCATGTGCCTCAGTCCTAGGGAGGACAGGATGTCTTTAAGCTACTTACGTGCTCTCGGTTCCTTTCCAGTCTGGCACTGTGAATGAAAGAGTCAAACGTCAGAGCAACAATGGGCCAGTCACGACCAACTAGACTGATACCCCCCCACGATGACAAGTACAGAAATGAAGCGCAGTGAACTCATAATTGTGATTGGTCTTTAATTTTTTTTATTTGTATTACGCATAGGTTATCTACGACGCTAACGTGAGGACCAGGGTATGTTGTCACACAAAGTGCTGCCTTGACTCCTTCAGGTGATCTGGCCTTGAGGTTTTGAAATATAGCGACAACTTGGGCTGGAGCCGAGTGACTGTGAGGCGCTTGGTTTCACAAAGGATACACTTTCAATGATGTTGGGGAGACTTTTGCAGCTCAGAATCCAAATGGTAATGGTGCCTTATGCCCTAACTCCGATCTTTCTGCCTGTTCTGGTCTATCTGTTGAGGAGACCAACACACAAGTGTTAACTTTCTCTTTTAAATACTATTTCTGCCTCTAATATGACATAAAGACATTGTGGGCCAAGGAAGACTTTGGCCGAATTTTAATTAATTTTACTTCCAAAGTTCATGCCCCAAGGCAGATCTTTCTCTATTGCCTTAAAATTTTTAAAAGTTTGTATTACTTTTTGTGCGCACTCAATGTTGTTAATAATGGGAGAAATACTTAAAATTATGAAGGGAAACATGTAAAGAGTGAAAAAAAATGGCCAGAGGCCCATCCTTTCTCTGCCCTCCCCCAAAATGTGGGCACTGAAGTCGTTTGTCACTGTTGAAGGCAGCCGATACCAAGAAGTAGAGAAGGAGGATCAAGTATGCAACCTGTGGAGGCCGTACCAATGGCTCTGCTGTTACCATGGGTCACTGATTCCTGGCATTTAATACTAGAAATGGCCATTAGATCATCAAACCAGACCACCAATATTTCATAGGCTCTTCTAAATTTACAGCCATTTATTCCTCTACTGAGTGCAGTAGTGTGTGCCTGGCTCAAGCCGTCCCATCAGTAAGTCTAGATGCTAGGAGATGGGGACCTCCATTTCCTGGGGCGTGTCTTCCAACACTTACATACCTGGGCATTGAAGTGGATCTAACTTGCTTCACCTTCCATCCATTATCTCATGTTATGTCATTTCCTGTTTGATCCATGTGCTTCTCAGACCTCCTAATTTCTCCAAATGCACTTCTAACATGATATCTTCACGTCACTTCAGCTTTCCTTGGGCAAGGAAAATAACTTGTGTTTTCACGCCTCCCACTGTCTATAAATGTTCTTTTTCAGACTCTTTCCTATGTAAAAACATTAAAAGTTCTTTTTCAGACTATGTAAAAACATGGAAGTGTGGGAACAGAATGGGTTGCAATGTTTGGGGCTCGTCTCACTTCTGCTGTACAAAACAAAAAGACAGGATCAGCTCCCACGTGTGACACCTCTCGTTCAAGGACTCAGCTTACGAAGAAGTGGTGTGAGGTACCCTGCCTGGGAGTGTCCCCAGAGTGTGCTCTCCTTCGAACAGTGATGCACGGATTTGACCCATGGGCCCAAACCCAGGTGTCTTCTGTTTCCCCTGGTTGGTGACAGGAAAGCGAGAGCGAGAGGGGTGGTGGCACTGCTGAGGGGCCAGTGGGCTGTAGCTCTCCAGCCCCTGGGGAGGAACAGGGAGTATGGAACAGTTTTGTGACAACTTCGTTCAAAATTCAGTTGAGTATTTTGGGGGACAATAATTTTTTTTAAAGCCTGATCAGGTTCTGCGCTAAAGGAGCAAGAGCTCTACACCCAATGTGCGAGCTGGGCTCATCATATCCAGAGACACCTCCTGCCAGGGCTGGGCAGCTGTGCTGGGCAAGGAGAAAGAGGGATTTGTTCATGCTGAAGGTCACTCCCAGATGACAAAAGCCCTGTGTTACAAACCTAGCCCTGACGGGCAGGAGATGCTGCACAGCGGGTGCCGTGATGCACAGCAGCTCTGGGGCACCTCTGCTGGGGCTGCAGCCTGTCAGGTCATACTGCGTTGCTTGCTGATGGGGAGCAACGTCTGTGCGTCTGTCTGGAAAAGGAGTATCTGATCAGACCAAAGCCTTGCACCTGCTGTGGGGCTTTTGATCTCTAAATGTGGCTTCAGGGTAAAAGCCTTTGGCTTTTCTCCTGCCCAGGGCTTGCTTCTGTGCCTTCACGCTCGCAGGGGAAGCTAGGTTCAAAGCACGCGGGGAAGAGCTGTGTCCGTTGGGTTCATTATGTGGTGTTTCTGCTCCAGGACTCATGCTCTGCAGAGTGCACAGGCACCCTGCTGCCGTATGGGTGATGTAGAGACTTGCTGGGTATTGGCACGCCACAAAATCTGGCATGTTGTGTCAAGCTGCACCGTTTACATTTGTCTGCCTTGTCCTCATATGGGCTCCGAGTTACAGGCTCCTTCAGTGACTTAGTGGTAGGGCTGTCCAGATGGCAAGTGCCCACACCACCAAAAAAACCCCACCCAAAACCTAAAACCTCCAGCTTTATACCTCAGTCTGCCTATCACAGATTGGTAGGTAGGATGGACATCCACAGGTGAGTCTCATTCACCATAAGGACCATAGGATAATTCACGTTCAAAAAGACCTCAGGAGGTCTCTGGTCCAACCTCTGGCTCCAAGCAGAATCAGACCAGGTTGCTCAGGGCTTTATCTAGTCGGGTCTTGAAAACCTCCATGGAGACACTACACAACCTCTCTGGCCAACCTGTGCCACTGCCTGACTGTCCTGATGGGGGAAGTAGCTTCTCCTTATACTCTGACTCAACCTCTCTTGTTTTGCTTATGCCTGTTGCCTCTCATCCTTTCACCATGCACCACCACCAAGATCTTGGATTTGTCTTCTTGATAACCTCCCTGTAGGCACAGTTAGGTCCATCTGTTCCCGAGGCTGAATGAGCAAAGCTCCCGCAGTGTCTCCTCACTGGCTGTTGCAGAACAACCTATGACTTACCTGTACTGTTACCGTCCCACATAGGTGTGTGTTTACAAAACAAATCCCTCAACATCGAAACGCAGTATAAGGTGACGTCGATTTGTTGAGCAGTCTGATCTGTTATCTCAATGACAATTCAGGTATTATAAAGCTTGTGTAGGATAAAGCACAGACGTCTACAGGTTTTGTATAAATGTCAAAGCTTCCCATCAGTTCCTCTCTGTTCATCTCATCTGTTAAATTTGATTTTATACACAGGTAAGATGTTGGCTTGGGCTACTAGTACCTGCACGACTGGGCCCCTCTCTCACCACCTGTCTGACTTCCTGCCAGCTCAAAGCTCAGCCATCAAGACTAAAATCCTTTCTTCTAGGCTGGTCCAAGCTGGGTCCCTCCCAGCTGCTCTGTTGGCTTCCCATCTTCTCGCCGCACAGTCATCTCAAATGTCATCTCCACACCTCACCAGCTACCCAGACCGCTGTTGCTCCTGATGGAGAACCAGAGGGAAAGCAGAGCTATGAAGAGATTTCCAGGTTGCTTCCTGAAATCTTTTATAATGTTCACTGTAGAGAAGACAGGCTTTCACATAAGACATGCCATGTGACTGCCCCGTTTATTTCTGAAATGCCATATCCTAGCCAGAACAGCGTGCACGCAAGGTACAGTCCTGCTCTTCTACTTATACATTTTCTCTGTTTTTACTATCGGCAACAAACCCATAATCTTTCCTGGGCAGGATTTTCTTTCTAGTTCTGGTTCTTGTAGTCAGCTGCTGCGACCTGGGGGCAATTACAGTGCTTTACACGGCTTCTAGGTGGTTTTCCAGATGAAGTTTTAAGGACTGTTTTTGACTCAGAAAGCTGCAAATGGCCTGTGATCTTTCTGCAGGAAATAGTATCTCAACCAGTTGATGCTGGTTGCAAAAAGACCTCTTGGGCTCTGTCTTCACCAGGAAAAACGAAGCCCTTCTTTGTCTGCGTTAGCAAGCATCTGGTAAAACCCTACTGGAGACAAAGCTTTTTGTAACTTTTAATGGGTCAGGTAAAACATAGGCACCTTATAGCCTTTAACCTGATCCACTGACCAGAAACTCTCAGTTGCTCTGTCTCCCCTCGGATTTTCACTGGTTCAGATTGGAGACATGCCTACAGTGCACAAGGGGAGGTGGCACACAGCGCCCAAAGCTTCATGGAATCCATAGAGTAGCTGTACCTTTCCCCTGCCCTGTTACTGGAAGCCTTTCAAGTCACCAGCTCTGTTTTTACACTGATATTTGCTTCTGCATCACCAGAAGGCTGACGCCAGCCTGTTTTACAGTGTAAGCTCGACGACATGTTAACTTCATGTTAAGCATTACAACTGCTGTGTGGTGGTGGACTCTTCTAGATGATACAAGCTATCGACAGGGAGACATAGAAGTAACGTGATGGAACCTAGCTTTTTTCAGGAGTGGAAATTGTTCAAAACTTCTAAGCAGATGTTAAATTCACTGTAATGATTTCTTTTAGGCATTAATCTCGCAAATGCAGTGGCAGAGAGCACTCGTCTCACCTGCCACAGCCTCAGAGCAAGCACTTAGACAGGGAAGCACGCAAGAAGAGCAGCAGATATTTGGATTTGCTGCACGCTTGCTATGACCTCTTTCTGCTCACATTGCCATCTGCTGTGAAACACTTTACATGTGTCTGCCAAGGCTTCTGTATCTTTGAAAACGATACTACTACTTTATCATAAATGGCCTGAATTATTCTATATATGGCCCTACCTTTCCATGTATACCGACATCTTTAAAGGTACTTAGCTGCTGTTCAGGATTTTTGCTGCTGATTTCCACTGCGGGGGTCAGAGCCCTGCTGACTTTTGTCTCAGAACAGCTTTCCAAAAGGAAACGCTTTCTACAGTGATATAATATCATGCAAGCTATTCACAGGGGAAACTTCACCTACGGCTGTAACGCAGCTGTGCCTGATGTTAAATATGGAATCCGCTGATATTTTGACACATGGGAAAGACCTGTGCTTGGGGAAGTCCTTCATCATGCGATTAAGCTGTCATTTAAATGATGTAAAAAATAACTTCTAAGCAGAGCAAAAAGCAGCAGTCTTTTTGCAAATGACTGCTGAAGGTGAGATGATTGAAAGGGACACAGCAGCATTTTGTTCTGTTTTTAACTCGACTAAAACAAAGCGCTGCATCATTTTGTGAAGCAGTGGAAATGACGGAGTTTCTGCTGCTTATATCTCCAGAGAGACACGCGTGTGTTTAATGAGTGCTCATTAAAACAGCCTCTAATAGAATTAAGTAGAAGCAGAAAAAAAAGCGCTACGGAGAATAAGGGAAACTACTGGGCTCTGCTCAATGTTTTATCCCATCTCTGAAGACTAATACAACGTTCCTTGGTAAGACACATTAAGTGTAAATGCAAAGCAAGCACTGAATTGATACGAGCTGGAAACCAAAAAGCTGCTGTGGGTCTGCTGTGTACATACTCCTACCAACATAACCTATTTGCATGTACACAGGAAAAGTCTTTGGGATGAATCCTATGACTAGTGTCAAGGATACAAGCTCTTTAAGAAGGATAGACAGGGGAGAAGAGGAGGAGGGCCTGCCCTCTATGTCAAAGACCAGCTGGAGTGCATGGAGCTGCACCTGGGGACGGATGAGGAACCAACTGAGAGCTTATGGGTCAGGATTAAAGGGAGGGCAGGGACAGCGGACATAGCAGTGAGGGTCTGCTACAGATCACCTGACCAGGAGGACCGAGTGGATAAGGCCCTCTACAGACAGACAGGAGCAGCCTCACATTCTGAGCTCTGGTCCTCATGGGGGACTTCAACCACCCTGATAGCTGTTGGAGGGACAACACAGCAGGGCACAGGCAAGCCAGGAGACTCCTGGAATGCATGGATGATAACTTCCTTCTCTAAGTGGTAGAGGAACCAACGAGGAGAGGTGCTTTGCTGGACCTTGTTCTCACCAACAAAGAAGGGCTGGTGTGGAACATGACACTCAAGGACAGCCTTGGCTGCAGTGATCATGAAATGGTGGAATTCAAGACACTTAGGGAAGCAAGGAGGATGCACAGCAGGCTCACTACCCTGGATTTCAGGAGAGCAGACTTTGGCCTCTTCAGGGATCTCCTCACTAGAGTACAATGGGATGAAGCCCTGAAGGGAAGAGGGGCACAAGAAAGCTGGATAATATTCAAGGATCACCTCCTCCGAGCTCAGAAGCGGTACATCCCAACAAAGAGAAAGTCTGGTAGGAACACCAGGAGGCCTGCATGGATGAACAAGGAGCTCCTGGACCAACTAGGACACAAAAAGAAGGCCTACAGAGGATGGAAGCAAGGACAGGTAGCCTGAGAAGAATACAGAGCAATTGTCCGAGCAACCAGAGATCAGGTTAGGAAAGCTAAAGCCCTGATAGAGTTAAGTCTGGCTTATGGCACATACCCATCTAGCCTGGTGATTCGTCCCTCTAGGAGATGTACCAGGGATGTCTGAGCAGCAAATATATCCTGGACAGGTAAATACCTATTTGTGCACCTGCTTGCAACTTGGTATCGCAAGGGAAGAAAAATCAGCCTCCTTGACCAGTGCTTGTTGCTCTCTGCTCCTCATACCCCACTGTTTCCAGGCCCCAGGGATGTGGTGACCACAGCAGCAGCAACCAGAACCCAAGAATGCTCTCTTGGCCTCCCTTCCACTATCAGAAACAGCTAATTTTAGCAAATGCTCTGTGGGGTGCAGAGGTAGGTCGCTGTTGCCATCCGAGGAGGGCTGCTGCTGCTCCTGGAGGAGTGGGCAGCTTGTGAGAACAGTCCCAGAGCTAGCATGCAGCTGCTGAAATTGAGCCAGTCTGAACTACCCTGTGATGGCAGACACAAGGGTTTGCAGATTTAAGACCAGACACATTTACTGGCAAGGCTGACTGTGTTTCTGTAAAAGCTATGCACAAGCTGTGGCCGGACAGAATGCAAACACTGTCCAGAAAGAGCATGATGAATGAAATGGACCAAGCATTAAGGAGTCATGACATTTTTCTGCAACTTCTTCCTAGAAGGTAAAAAAACCCATCCAAAACCAACCTCAGCACAGAGAACTCCAGAGACTAAACCCAGGTTGTTTAATTAGAAAAACAGCAACAAGAAAAACTCAGATCTGCTTTATTAGTTCTCACAGAAAGCCGTATGAAGGGATTGGGAATTCAGCATTGACAATAAATCCTGAAGCCTGGTTCAACAAGAAACTGGGCTGCAGAAGGAGCCGAAGCATTAATAGAGAGATGAGCTGCTGCTGCGTGGCCCTGGCTCAGCGTAGCATATGCTGCTTTGCCAGGCAGTGAACTCAACTGTATCTGCAGAGTAACAGAGCCAAGGGAGAGCCTGCAGGCTGTCCAGGGACCAGCCCCTCCGCTCATCTTCCCTTCTCCTGTTCAGTGGGTGCAAGGTGGAAGCTTGCCCTTGCTTCCGTCTCAAGAGCAGTGGGTCTGTCTTGATCCGCTTGGATGCCAGGAAGGAAATACTTTTCTGTTGGGTTAAACTGGCAAATAGCAAATGCTTCCTTTTCCTGCCTGGTGCCCTTGGAGATGCACAGTTTGGCCAACAGCAATTTCCATGGATGTCCTCGCACTGCACCACCAGCAGCACCACTGAGAAACGCCAGCTCTTGGAAAAAGCTAAAATGGGAACTGGAGGCTGCAGTGCTGGATGGCATGTAAGAGAGAAGGGAGGAACCTGAAGCCTTCCTGAACACCAGCCCCCTCTGTGCCACCTCTCTTGTGAAGGTGAAAGAATAAGAATCACCAGGGGAGCGAGGGGGATCCTTAGGCTAGTCTGAGATTTTGGAATTCTCTAGCTCCCAATTAGACCTGCTTAATGCCTGAAATTGGGCTTGTAAGGGCTCTCTCCCACCCTAGCTTGCCACATCCTCTGCATTCCCCTTGCAAGCTGAATGATTTGGAGTGCAATGATCTTCGTCCTGGAAATCTTTGAGAGCTTGACAGCTCAAAATGATGATGATGGCAAACTCAATGCATCTTAAAAACACACTTAGATAGGCTCTCTGTCAAGCATCATTTAAACTCCATATATCATGATAAAAAATAAAAATGAAACCACCTCTAGTAGGCCACTGGTGGGAAGACAGTGTCCTGGTACATTAAAACACCTTTTGTTGTCAGATAAAGAATGCCCTGTGCTGGAAAGCAACCAACTTTAAAATTAGCACAAAATAAGGGAATGAAACGCTTTGGCAGATACGAAAGAAAAAAACCCCAATAAAATCCACAAGCAGAAGATGCTCAAGTAAGAGCTGATTTGCATGTAGTAACTGAGTGTTGGTTGTTACATGCTGTACAGCACTGGGCTTGCTCAACTTGCTTCCAAGTCAGGAATGCGAAGAATAACAACCCCAGGGAGTATTTCTGTTATGAGGATGACATTTCAATAAAACAACAACAAAAAAAATTTGGCTTGAGCTGCTAGCTTTAAAAGTGATTCTAGACCAAAAAAACTATCTAGATCCATATGATCCTAGATAATTTCAAAATAACTTTAAAAGGTGTATATGATTTGGAATTTTTTAAAAGCCAGAGTACTTGCAAATGGAATTGACTTTGTCATGCATGGCAGATTGATGATATTTCCTATACAGTTTTCATTGATGAGTGTAAAATATCCATTAACTGCATGGGCTCAACTTTGCATAGACATCAAAGATTCATGCTGCAGGAGAGTGGTGAGGTTGTAGACACTCTTTCATATCTGGCTATAAATAAGACAATTGATAAGAATTTAGTAAGAAGGTAACATATGCTGACTTTGTCCAAATGTTGACCTAACCCAGCAACTCATCTCTGACGTGACCTACAGGCACTTAAGAGAAGAACATTAAGAACAGGTATGTGCACCTGGAACGCTGCAGCCAAGCCTCCTGGAACCAAAGGGCAACACTGGACTACGCTCTTAATTTCCACTTGTGGGCCTCGTCTAAAGAAACTTTCTTTTGCTTACTGCAGCATGGAAATTATTTGATATGCTGACAGATTTCAATTATTTTATACTTGTAAACACACTGACCATTTATTATTGGCCACAGAAGTTTTCTGTTGCATATCCATTATTAAAAACTCTGCTGTTTCTCTCGGCTTAGTTCCAGACATCGTTGACAAAAGAATCTGAAACCCAACCACAGTGTATAACGTGCTATATGTTTGTCAGGGGGTACAAAACAGCTGTTACTGGATGGTCTGAGTATTGCCAACACCTGAAGTTTCCAGTTAATTCCAAACGCTGCTTTAGTAACAGTGCTGTTTCCTGAGCTTGCGGTGTTGCTGGAGCGCTTCACGAGAAGGGCGTTATCTGCACTCCACAAAAACACAGCCAGGATACCTACCAGTTATAATGCCTCTACCGTTTTATCAGGAATTCCTTTACAGTTCTGGCTAAGTACCATTAAGTTTTGGCAGGTTTTTACTATTTATTGATTTGGTCAGCCATTTTGCCCTCCTAACAGTACTTCCGTCTGAGACTCCTAGGAAACTGTTAGGCTTATGGTGACACTGTTGGGTGTAGAAGGGGCACCAACACAGCAACGCCCAGATGCTTCGACCATCCGCTCCTGGTTCTCCCGACTGCAGAAGCAGGTTAAACATGCATTGTATGGTCAGAACAGGTTCAGTCTATTGTCCTACTTTAGGCTCCAGCAGTTAAGCCCAAGGACACCCCCAAACAACCCTGGCCACATGATTTCAATACTGGCTTCTCTGTTAGGTGAAACTTTTATTTCCCTTCCCTCTCTATTGTTTTTTCCCCTTAATTTTTATTCATCTTCCAGTTTAGGAGATTGGATGGCTGATAGTTCCTAAGGGTTTACACTGTGTAATCGCAGTTCATGTTTAGTTAAGCAAAAACCATTCATCTAATACATCCTGATCACCATTGTACCATAGTCTTTTTGGCAGTAGTTTAACTTCAGAGAGACAAACTGGGACTCTACCCCTGCACCATAATAGCAATTTCTTCTTCTACAGATAGAGTAACTGGTGCCTGAATGTCTGATATGGGAGGTAGAGAGGACAGCTGTTTGGTAGAAGTAAGTATCACTAAGATCTCCTCCAGGATACATCTGAGCTGCAGGACTGTAGTCCTGCATAGTAAAAAGGAAACAAACAGCCTGACTCACCGTTACTCACCTGGATATGTGTCAGTCACTGGTCAATTTATTTCAGAATTCTTATTTTCACTGGCTACAGTACACAATAGTCAGTTTTACAGTTAGAGATGTAGCTCATTCCATCAATTTATATGCCTGGAAAATAAGTTAGGGATTCAAGAAAACCATTCACAAGAATAAAAATACACTTTTTTGAAAAAAAAATAATTTGGAAAATGGGAGAGTCCACCATTTTCTTTTAGTCTGTCTATAAAATTCACATTGGAAAACCAGAATCTGATCATGCATCTGATTTTGCAGTTACTTAAGTAGAGGATAAGAACCAAACTTCTAAAAAAAAAAAAAAATCTAAGTTAACATAGTTTCTTCCAACTCTTACCTCTCCAGGTTAATGATCACTTATTAACTGATAAGCATTTATATCCATTTAGCAAGATCCCCTGCAGATCCTCTTCTACATCTGTATTGAATTTTGTTCCTCAAAACGGAGTGTATACAATGACAACAAATGGCAGTGTGACAGCAGAGAGGTAAGTGCAGTAGGGGTAAACTAACTTGGATAAGAAAGGTAGACTTGGAAGGGCACTCCGGCTTTCATTTGCAACTCCACATTCAAGAATTCCTGTTAGCTCTTCTTTCAGACTTCTGGTAGAAAACCGTAGTGCCTGGCATTTCCTTCTGCAGTGCTAGTGGATGCAGGGGACCTACAGAAGTTCAGCTGAAGTTTGCGCATCTGAATTTAATCCCCCAAGTTTATTTAGTGTCGTCTGCCATCTCTTTGCACTGGAACACATTTAATTTCATATTTTTAGAAAGAATTTTGTTTTGTTATTTGAAATAGAATGTGAAATTCAATGAAATGAAACACACAACTACTCTTTTTTTTAAAAAGGAAAATTTATTTATAGTTACACATACCACATATAAAATGAACATTTAACTGAAACATGTAATTGTTTCAATCATTTATGACTAAACACTTACAATGTTGACTACAAAACTGTACAGTTTATATTTAGTAACTGATTCTTACAGCATAGTGCAATTGTAACATTTTATAAACAAAATAATTTGTGCCTTTTTTTAAATAAAGTGCATTAAATGACTATCTTGTATAAAACAAGAAGCTCTGTAGTTGCAATCCAAAGCTTTAATCTTAAGGGAAACTGGGGCAAAGATGTTTCACTTCCTTTTAAAATGACTTCATATACTGGCAAGCTATGGTTCAAACTTCAACCACAGTTAAATTAAAAAAAAACTAAATTAGTATAAGAAATAACCACAGGCCTTTAGGTACTAAACCAGTAATTGGTTCTCATATGAAAAGCACAACATGCAAAATTTAAATTACTGGTTTAAAGCCATTTGGCTCCTTATGAGATGTGTAGCGTGAGATCTACCCCCATATGCAGCTGCTTTTGCTAAAGCTTTTAAAATTCAGCATGGAACTACACTGCAGTCAGTAGTATCAGGAGTTTACATGAATCATACAATGTTTCCTAGGAAAAGTTCTCTCTGAGAATTTCAAGAGATGAGCATGGTAAACCACAGGTTATTTTTAATTGCATTTGGCAATAGAGTAGGGGTCTAGTTAGTAAGTCTAGAAAATTATGAGCAGTTCTACTAGCCCAGAGTATTCCAAATTTCATGGCCCGAAGTTACAGAGTTTTACAGCTTTATTTCAGAGGCACAGTTATAACATTTTATCCTATGAAATTTCTTTTTATTTGTAAACACACATTTACAATCAACTTTTATAGGGTTTGGCTGTGATAGTAAAGCTGACACCGAACAAAGGACAACAGGACTGTAGATTTTAGCCCCAAAGAGTAAAAAGATGTAGACATCCAAAATGGATAGAGATCGAATGTGGCTCTTTCTAGAAACAATGACAAAATAAGAATGTCTGTTTCCTTCAGTGGGCTCTAGTTGAGGCCCAACAGAGAAGTCCACATTCTTCTCCTCCTGCATACATACATGGGACTGCCATCAGCTTCAATGGAAAACCTATTTGAGCACAGGCAAGTACCCCTGGGGACTGCCTGAGTACTTTGCTGTCTATGTAATCGAGGCAATTTACCTGCCTCTTCAGCTGCGATACCCGTTCCACACTTTTGGCACAAATCACACACGCTGTTTCCACATTCTGGGAAACCACATTTTCCTCCTATACAGTTTAACCTGTGGGACGAGCCTGAGCTCAGAAGCAGACTACTGTACGTTCATCCACTCTGCTCTGGGACAGCTGCCGTGTAAAAATCGGCATGCTGGAGCATGCTAACTCCCAGTAATTTGTTACTCTCCTCCTGGACTAAGGGAAGTCTCTGCTTACACTGAAAGGGAAATAAAAAAGAAAGGAGCTGAAATTTGGTTGGAATGTAATTGAAGAAGGCTTGCTATTTTCTATCATGTCTTCAGAAAGCTCTCTGCTGAGAGCAGAGCTCCCTTCCAAACCCAGCATGCTTTGACCCTGTGATCAACACTGTAGAAAAGCCTCGCCTCCATGCTATTTTCTCATGAGTCCTCCGAGGCAGAGGCACCACAAGGCAAACTGAGCATTGTTCATATACTGAGCGAGTACATGGTCAGAGGGCAACCAAAGACAAAACAAAAACTCATGGATGGGGCACAACTTCCTGAGCTCCATGGGGACACAACAGTACATCCCTTCCAGGATGTGGGTATCCCAGTTTTCAAAGGGCCAGGTCATGCTGCTTTTATTTGCATAATAAAAAATATCTCCTCCCTGAAACCACTGGAAGTCAAATTCCTGATTATTTTGATGGGTTTCATCTTAGCAAACACTAAGTAATGAATGATGATTATGAACTAAGTAATGAATGATGATTATGAAGTAATTATGAACTTAGGGACCATAAGTAATGAATGCGTTAAGAGCTCCATACCTTGACCTAAATCTCGTAGGTCCTAGTCCCTTTTCCCAAAATGCCCCAGAAGCATATGTATTTCGTGTGCCCTTTAAAAATAAATGTATAAGATTTTTTAGATACTGTAATATTCCCCAGCTTAGCATCATAGAACCATCATGGAACCATAGAATGGTTTGGGTTGGAAGGGACCTTAAAGACCATCTAGTTCCAACCCCCCCCGCCATAGGCAGGGACATCTTCCACTAGACCAGGTTGCTCAAAGCCTCATCCAGCCTGGCCTTGGACACCTCCAGGGATGGGGCATCCACCCATCAGTCAGTGCAAAATGTGCACCCATTTCATATGACTGTGTGGACTGCTATTTAGACTCATGACCTGTGTACCAAAGCACCTACAAAAGACAGAGAGAGAAAGAACAGGGAACAGCATCCACAGGAATATATAACTGCTGTATAGGCTCAGTCAGTGATAAATATCCTTCCTGTCAGATGCAGCCATATAACACATTCCTGTAATCCTAAAGCTGGCAGTGGGATTTGTCCAAATTAAAGACGTTTAATGGGAGGATTCACCCCCCTTCTGAAACCTCGGGATTGTCTTTGTTTTTGAAACATTGATTACTTACCACTGAATCTTTCAGTGTTTGAAATGTTCATACAAGTTTGGCAATGCTTTTCTTTAATCATATGAAACTACCTCAGCAAAGGGCTTACACTTTTACCATTACAACACTGAAGGTATAGAGTGTGATAGCTGGCATATCAAACATATAAAAAGTAAATTAAATAATCAAAATAATTATGTCTATATATTATATTTAACTATGTAATTATGCTATTTAAGTATGATAGCTCATAATTAAGTTAATGGCATATGAAAATACTCTAAGACACTGTTTCTCCACTCAACACTTAAATAACTAGTACTTAAGTTCTTTAAGTTAAACCTGGACATACATATTTCCTTTTAAGAATTAGTTTATACTTAAAAAAAAAAAAATCTATTTGTTGGCATCTCTTCCTTAAAAGTGGAAGGCCCCTCCATATTCTAAGGTAAATCCTTGCAGGATGCAGTCTTCAGCATGTGCAGTTACTATCAGCTTGCTTTTTCCTTGAGAAACCAGGACTAGGCCTGTGCTCAGACATCACTGAAGGTCACGTGGTTGAGATCGAATGGTTTGACAAAAAAAGAATTATCACCAGTGTGAAGAAAATGGTAGCAATTCACTTGCCTTCCCCCGCTTCCGCAGGTTAATCAGATAAATTCTAGTGTAAGGCAAACGCTCACCAAAGTTGTTCAATGAAAAAGTGCTGCTGATTTATTTGAACGGGTTATAATGAACTATTAAAACCTTTGTAAATAAGCTTTTACCGAAGAATGCAGCACTGTACTTATGAGAGGCAGGTTCTCAGAAGCACAGAATCATTTAACTTGGAAAAGACCTTTAAGATAATGAGTCCAACCTTAACGGACAATGTTTATCTTGAAACAAAACTGACTGTGCCAGACATATCACTATGAGAGGAGGGAGGAAAAAAAAATCCTCCCATAATCCTATTGCCATCAGCTGAATTACTCTACACTAGTAATTTGATGAAGCCCCTAACTGTGCAGTGACTCTCCATAAGTACTCTATGCTTTTTAGAAAGGTCTGTTTTACTTAGCGATATCAGATAAGTGAATCAGTTCACTAGTTCTGAGACATAAAAGTCTTCCCCCGACCTGGGAGGGGAAACCCGTATTACTATCTTCTCCAGTTAAGCAGTTAGCTTGTCAGCAAGAGTTTGTGAAAATTGCCTTAAGTTTTGGGGAGGTGAGGACAATCTCCTCAAAAGGCAATCCAAGGAGTTTGGGATAGCAAGTTTGACTGACCTTCATTTTAAAATGAGTTATATTCTTTCAATCCATTTGCAAAAACCTCCCCTGGAAAATCTCCCCATATCCTTTCAATGACACTGAATTACTTTGCATCACAGCAGTGACACACTAATTAATGCAATATAGTTTAATCTAACCTCATTCAGGTTGTGTTGTTGTTTTTTCTTCTTCTAGAAGTTTGTATAACAGTGAAATATGCAACTGTTTCTTCTTGTCTGGCTTACAAGATCAACAATAATTCTGTGAATAAACTGCAGCATGGACTGCTTTAATTTTTTAGTGCAAAGGCATGTTGTTCTCAAAGAAACAGTTACTGTAAAGTTACAGGCTCAGCTGCTCCTCAGAAGAAAAAGAAACATAGTGACTTACTGTGAAGTAACCTGCTGTTGGTTCTACTTTTACATTTTCAATATTTTTTCCACAAAATCTCTTCTGATTTCAAGTGGAGCCATGTAAGACTGTGCTAACAAGAAAAGTAATAATCTGAATAAAACATATGAGGTCACATTTTCAAGGGAGGAGGAACTTCACTTCTGATCATATTTCCTCCTTTCTGTTCTCCGGACACAACAGGAACAGCACTACTGCCAGCCTCAGAGACATGGGACTGCTGCACTACACCCCAGAACAATGGCAGCCCCAGGGCCCCTCTCAGGTGCTCAGTGTTTGTCGAGGAAGGTCCAAACCGGACAGTTCAAAATAACCTTCTCACAGGAGACGCATTTATTCAAGCATCCTTCCTACGCAAGCTCCAGCACCGAGTACACGGCTGATTCACCAAGCCACAAAGACTTCCAGCTTCTCGTCTTTTCATCATCCACCTAATATCCACAAGGGGTAATGGTTTTAAAATAGAGGGAGGTAGATTCAGGTTGGATATTAGGAAAAAATTTTTTACCATGAGAGTTGTAGAACACTGGAACAGGTTGCCCAGAGAGGTGGTGGATGCTCCATCCCTGGAGACGTTCAAGGCCAGGTTGGACAAGGCCCTGAGCAACCTGATCTAGTTGGAGATATCCCTGTTCCTTGCAGGGGAGTTGGACTAGATGACCTTTGAAGGTCCCTTCCAGCCCTAACCATTCTATGATTCTATGATTCTACTATGAAAGCAGATATCCTTACGGTTCACCTAGATTCCTGATCCATTAAAAGGAACTGCAAATTCTTGGCCTGAAGAAGCCAGTAGCACCCAATTTTATGAGGTAATTTCCTTTTGTACCAAGAAAGTATTTTAAGATGTGATACCTTTCAAGTTCACTGGGAGTGCCATCGTTCTTTTACAGAGAGACAGGGGAGATACGCATGCCTAAGTTATCTTTCCTCTACCGCTGCTTATTCATGACATATAAAGCATGCCCCTTCCTTTTGGTCCTCTCTCTGTAAGCAGAGATTGAGCGGTCTTAGTTTTTCTCCATTGCACATCTCTGGACTACCACTAATACAAGCTAAACGTGCCACTGAAAGAGAGGGTAAGCCACCACTTTATATAATGGCATTCAAAAATCAGGAAAAAAAAAAAATCAGGAAATTGAAATGTTATTAAAACTGTGTTTCCCAATTATAGTAATGCACTGTCATCTGCACTGGCCTTTTTTTTTTTTTTTTTTTTTCGGTTAAGCACCAAATTTCAGATGCTTTTGAGGAGCCCTGCTGCCTAATACCAACCAAGTTACAGGGCTTGTTGCTAACATGGAATATGCCAAGTGTGCAACACACTAAGCATAGGAAAATTTTGGTTTTCTAAGTTTACCACTGAAGTAATCAAACTGTGTTTATAAAGTAGCTTCCTGTGGTATTATTACAAAGACATTGACTAGTTGCAAACAACAATTCTGACTGCAAAAAGCTATTTGTTCCTTTTCATAAATATATAAAAGACAGATTATTTACTGCATTTAATGTACATACTAGAGCAATCTCTTGTTCTAGAACCAGTTGCTCCAAAAGGCAGCCAAGTAAAATCTTAAAATTATTCTCTGACCTTCTCCCAAAAATATGTGATGAGTCTATGTGTAGCTATTCGACATCGTCCTTAATTACTTCTTTCAGAGATCTAGCTGCATTCTTGGTCCTCCTAGAAAAGTACACCACCACGACACCTTTTCCTGAACAGCTGGCCAGTAGCACTTTAAAATATTCCTGAATTCTTACAACATAGGATCCACATCCAGAAAGAGTCTATCCAATATTGTCTTCTTTCCACCATTGTCTTCTTTCCCACAGCATTCTCCTGGAGAAAGCGGCTGCACATGGCTTGGACAGGTAAATAACCAGCTGGATGGCCAGGCCCAAAGAGTTGTGGCGAATGCAGTTAAATTCAGTTGGCAGCTGGTCACAAGTGGTGTTCCCCAGAGCGCACTACTGAGGCCAGTTCTGTTCAATCTCTTTATCAATGGTCTGGATGAGGGGATCAAGTGATTTTTCAGTAAGTTTGCAGATGACACCAAGTTGGGTGGGAGCGTTGATTTGCTTGAGGGTAGGAAGGCTCTACAGAGGGATCTGGACAGGCTGGATTGATGTGCCAAGGCCAGTTGTAGGAGGTTCAACAAGGCCAAGTATCGAAGATTCTGCACTTGGGTCACAACAACCCCATGCAATGGTACAGGCTTGGGAATGAGCGGCTGGAAAGCTGCCAGCCGGGAAACGACCTGAGGGTATTGGTTGATAGCTGGCTGAATATGAGCCAGCAGTGTGCCCAGGTGGACAAGTAAGCCAACAGCATCCTGGCTTGGATCAACAATAGCCTGGCCAGCAGGACTAGAGAAGTGATTGTTCGCCTGTACTGACCACTGCTGAGGCTGCACCTCCAATACTGTGTTCAGTTTTGGGTCCCTCACTACAAGAAAGACCTTGAGGTGCTGGACCGTGTCCAAAGAACGGCTATGAAGGTGGTGAAGGGTCTGGAGCACAAGTCTTATGAGGAGCGGCTGAGGGAACTGGGATTGTTTAGCCTGGAGAAAAGAAGGCTCAGGGGAGACCTTATCACTCTCTACAACCACCTGAAAGGACATTGTAGTGAAGTGGGGGTCGGTCTCTTCTCTCAAGTAACAAGAGATAGAACAAGAGGAAACAGCCTCAAGTTGCACCAGGGGAGGTTTAGATGGGATATTCGGAAAAATTTCTTCACCAAAGGGTTGTCAAGCATTGGAACAGGCTGCCCAGGGAAGTGGTTGATTCACCATCCCTGGAGGTATTTAAAAGCTGTGTAGATGCAGTGCTTAAGGACATGGTTTAGTGGTGGACTTGGCAGTGTTAACAGCTGGACCTGATGATCTTAAAGGCCTTTTCCAACCTAAATGATTCTGTGATTCTTGCAGCAGTATGATTTAAAGAAATGCTGTTCACCTTTTTCTGGTGCTATTCCTATACACCTAGGACTTGATCTGTCTACAGCTGGTGCACAAGTACACTGTTCTTATTCCCACTCGCAACAGAGCTGTTACATCAAATTGTTTTGCACTGGCAACCATGCTAGTCCTCTTACTTCTGCTACAAAGCTTTTACACTGACTTGTGAGTATTCAGGATTTTCTAGAAAGTTGTCAGAGTTGGTTTCTGTTTCAAGGACTGAGAATCATTCAGTATCTCAAAGTGACAGAATAGCTGGTGGTTTTTTAAACAGTGACCACTCTGTCCAAATCTTATTTTTCTATAAGACCAGAAATACCTGGTCTTATAGAAGGTACCTTCCAGACCATACCTACTTTCTCTTCATAAAAGTCAGGGCCAACATTTTGAATCAGTCTTTAATAATAATCAGTCTTTAATAATAAGGTCAGCAGTTCCCAGGTGAGCTGGCCTTCGGTGTCTGAGTGCAGGGAGGGAGAGCAGATTGAAGCTCCTGTGATCCAAGAGGAACGGGTCAAGGATCTGCTCCTTCGGCTGGATGCCCACAAGTCTATGGGGCCTGATGGTATCCACCCGAGAGTCCTGAGAGAGCTGGCGGATGTCATTGCCAAACCCCTGTCCATTATCTTTGGGCAGTCTTGGCTCACTGGGGAAGTTCCGCTGGACTGGAGGCTGGCGGATGTTACCCCCATTTACAAAAAAGGGCGGAAGGAGGATCCGGGGAACTACAGGCCTGTCAGTCTGACCTCGGTGACGGGCAAAGTCATGGAACAGGTTATCTTGAGTGCTATTAATGAGCACATACAGGTTAACCGGGTGATCAGGCCCAGTCAACATGGGTTTATGAAAGGCAGGTCTTGCCAATCAAACCTGATCACCTTCTATGACAGGGTGACCCGCCTGGTTGACGAGGGAAGGGCTGTGGATGTAGTTTTCCTGGACCTCAGTAAAGCCTTTGATACAGTTTCTCATAGTGTTCTGGTGGAGAAACTGGTAACTGCTGGCCTGGATAGGCACACCCTCCTTTGGGTTAAAAACTGGCTGGATGGCCGGGCCCAAAGAGTGGTGGTAAATGGGGCTAAATCCGGCTGGAGGCCGGTCACCAGTGGGGTTCCCCAGGGCTCAGTGCTGGGTCCAGTTCTGTTTAACATCTTTATCAATGACCTGGATGAGGGGATTGAATGTACCCTCAGTAAATTTGCGGACGACACCAAGCTGGGAGGCTGTGTCGATCTGCTCGAGGGTAGGGAGGCCCTTCAGAGGGATTTGAACAGACTGGATCGTTGTGCTGAGGCCAATGGCATGAGCTTTAATAAGGCCAAGTGCAGAGTCCTTCACTTGGGGTATAAAAACCCCAAGCATCGCTATAGGCTCGGGGAGGAGTGGCTGGAGAGCTGCCTGGCGGAAAAGGACCTGGGGGTGTTGGTTGACTACCGGCTTGATATGAGCCAGCAGTGTGCCCAGGTGGCCAAAAAGGCCAATGGGATACTGGCATGTATCAAGAATAGTGTGACCAGCAGGAGCAGGGAAGTGATCCTGCCCCTGTACTCGGCACTGGTGAGGCCGCACCTGGAATATTGTGTCCAGTTTTGGGCCCCTCGCTTTAAGAGAGATATTGAGCTCCTGGAGCGAGTCCAAAGAAGGGCGACTAAACTGGTCAAGGGGCTGGAAAATAAAACTTATGAGGAGCGGCTGAGGGAGTTGGGGCTGTTTAGCCTGGAGAAGAGGAGGCTGAGGGGAGACCTGATTACGGCCTATAAATACTTGAGAAAAGATGGTGGGGAGGTAGGGGAAGGGCTCTTTACATTAGTGATGGGAGATAGAACAAGAGGAAATGGGCATAAGCTTAGTCAGGGGAGATTCAGGTTGGATGTTAGGAAGTATTTCTTCTCTGAAAGGGTTGTCAGCCACTGGAATAAGCTGCCCAGGGAAGTGGTTGAGTCCCCATCCCTGGATGTGTTTAAGAATAGGGTGGATGAGCTACTTGAGGATATGGTTTAATGGGGATTAAGGATGGTTGGACTCGATGATCTCTAAGGTCTTTTCCAACCTAGAAATCTATGAATCTATGAATCTATGAACACATGGTTCTGAATGTTACAGAACAACGTTTTTTTAAAAGTAATGAGTGCGTAGTTATGTTTCAGGGTTGATTCGTAGCGACGCTATTTTATCCCAACTTCCAATCACGCTGCAGGTTGCTCATCAAGTTTGAGAAATGAATCCACAAGTATCTGATTTTTTAAAAGCTAAACAACACTTAAGAAAATGAGGCAACAGGAAAACAAATCTTTGGGGACAGAATAGCTGCTGGTCTAAGCCAAAGTTCACTGCTGTCCATGGAGGGGTTTTAGTGACTCCAAGATGCCTCATGGCTGGCCCCTGAACACGAAGGATGGATGCAGCTGCTTATGTCACTGAATGTCCCTGGTAGGACACAGCAGCAACAGCAGGCTTTTTGACTTGCTTCCAAATACCCTGGGTATTGGAAGGGGTTTTCTTCAGTGATACCATAATCTTGTTCTTTTAAAAGCCAAGCTGTCTTCGGAATGGGCTAGCACCATTTATCATAGCCATCTTGATGGGCAACACAAATTCAGGTATTCTCAGTTTTAGTTTGGTGAAGAGCATTCTCACTTTTAAGTTACAATCGGAAATCCTGAACACAATGAATTTATCCAAAGAATGCTGTACAACTAAATGCCAAACAATGAAAAGAATAAAAATCTTGCAAACAGCAAGAATTCAGGATCCAAGAACTAAGGTAAAAGGTTATTGCTGAGTAATTCTATTCAGGAACTCAATAAATGTAACACAAACCAACCAGAAATAATGTCCCATATCAGTCTGATGGCAACTGCTTAACAAAGGAAGACTTCTGCTTACTTAAAATCCTTATGCATCTTACTATTTTTTGTCTAAAGAATATATTGCTTTCTCTCTATTGCTCTGAGTTTACTCAGCAGTTCATAGTACCCACAACATGGAGAATTTTATTGCTTTTGTGCTAAAAACATATTTCCCCTTATTGCTGAAATCTTACTGTTAGGAGAAATAGTTTAAAAAAAAAAAAAAAAGACAATTAAAAAAAAATCCTTTCCCAAGCTTTGCGGATGAATATACAAAAGATCCTAATTACAGTAAATTTTTCCCATCAGGATACAGCCTGTTACTAACTTCAGGTCAAGCGTGTTAATAAATAAAAATGAACTTCAACTCTTTAAACTAAATTACACGTTAAGAAAAAAGTCTTTTGTCATTACGATGGAGATACGACAGACACCTCACTGTACATAGAATGGTGAATCTAACACCGCTGGTCTTATGCACAGGTGTTGTTTAACAGGACAACAAAATCACAGAATCCTCCAAGCCGGCTGGATTTCTGCCAGTTTCAGAGAGATCTTGGATGGATACTGGCACCTCATCATACAGAACCAGGGCCTACACTGTAACTCTGAGGTGACTGCAAAGAATTGCTTAATTCTGCAGGGTTTGAAAAGCAGCTGTCTGCCAAACATTTCTTCTTGTGCAGGTGAGATAGGCAGCTTTGTACCCAAGAGTTCATTCACAGGTGTGTAAGACAGCATCTACACAGTATCTACATCTACACAGACCGAAAGTTTGGTCCGACAGCTGTGGGCAAACCTCTGTCACTGACTTCCAGAATGATTTTCTGGCCTCTGCTGTACAATTCCAATTTAAGATACATTTCTGGAAGAGACGACATCTTCACTGGAGGTCACAGCAGTAGCCTG
This sequence comes from Tauraco erythrolophus, assembly GCF_009769465.1. Taxonomy (NCBI): domain Eukaryota; kingdom Metazoa; phylum Chordata; class Aves; order Musophagiformes; family Musophagidae; genus Tauraco; species Tauraco erythrolophus. The sequence continues at coordinate 114,064,687 of NC_141465.1, read as the reverse complement.
GGAGGCATAACCATGTTTCTCATCTGTTTGTAGTGAAAGGTAACCACGTGCTACACCTCAAACGAGGGCAAATGACATCCCTGTGAGCTAGCTTTGTGGGACCTCTATAATTAATCCTTATCTCCTCCGTTTGACTTGCGCTGCTCCTCAGGAGAGGAGCTTGGAATTACAAATCTCTCTGCTTTGGCACGAGGAAAAGGTTGGCTCCCCCAGCACGCTGGAGAGCCTCTGCAGATTTGAGCAGCCTGTGGCATAAGGAAGATGACAGGGACACTAGGTGAACCAGCATGAGAAGAGGGGACAACACCATTTCCCTCTGTGCTGTTTTTTTTCTGGCTTCCCTACCACCCAGGTGTGGTGGAGAGAAAAACACTAGTGCCTGGGAGGTTATCCAGAGGATGAGAACAGGTCTGCATAAGCAGCACAACAGTTGCCCTCAGGACTGAAATCTGGTCACAGTTGTAGCTGCTTATCCTCATCACACTTTTTAGCCATTTGATACAGAAGAACAATGGGGGAAAATAAAGGGCAGGGGGCGAAACTTTGCATGACTTTAACTTATTTTTTGTTTTAAAAAGTGCCGCTCTACGTTATTCAGCTCATGACTTTTACTGCCGTTTACTCCCAATGCTTTGCATACTTGCAAAACTGCATGCATACATAGCATGGATACTTATGAAGTGATTATTTCTTATACAAAAATTCATAACTAAACAGGAACAAGGCAATGACTAGAGTTTCATTAGCATTCAGAAGTAGATAAAGAACACCAATATCCTACACCGAGCAGGGGCCATAGTCTAACTGTGCTGAGCATCTGTAAATCGCAGTGAAGCCAAGGGAGCTGCAAGTTCACAGCTCTACTGGACCATGCCATGCAATTACTAAACTAATCAGATTACAAAGTAAGAGCCAAATATCATGAAGATTGAACCGAGTAAATAATGGAATTTGAACCCAGCATTGCAACTAAAATTAATTATTGCTCATAAAAATCTCTACAGAGCCTTGTTTACAGACAACTCATTCACATTTGAGATTCAGCTTTGTGTGTAGCGTATGATTCTTAATGTCACAGAAACTGCCACAAAAAGCTACAGTCACCCAAACATCCATGTGAAAAGGACAGATTTGATTTGGAAAAACCTAGACCAGCAACACGGTTGTCTCTACCGTCTATACTATACAGGTATATTTTTTCATTGAACTGTAAATATTGCTATTTTTACACTTGAGTTTGTTGGTTTTTTTTAAACTGTAACGGAAGATACTTGAAGCAACAATACAGAATGCTGACTTAGACGCTCAAGGGAACATAACCTCCTACTGATGCCAGGGCATTAACACATTGAGCTCCTACCAACACTAATGGAAGTGGTACTACGAACTCCCATGCACTGACATTAGGGTACACCTTAAGTTTCATGAAGACATATGCCAGGAAGATTTTCTCTCTGACAATCAAGTCTTCAAATCAGAAAACAATCTTTTATTTCTAGTGCATTCTAATGTGGCTTCAGTAAAAGGTTAGAAACAGTTTGAAATTCAACCATTCATGAGAGGAAGCTCGCTCTGCCTTTTAGACCAGAACTATCATCCTACAATGAAGTGAACTGACATGTGTACAGTGTGAAGAATCACAATCTGTAACGGATGAAACTGCCAGAAAAGGAGAAAATATTGTTTCGTGTTGCAGTTCGGGTTGCATACAATTACGAACCAGATATGCTCAGAGAATTTATAAACTGCAGTATTTTAAATTATATAGCCGAACAACGAAAACAAGTGGTGATACTTTTGACTTGATAACAAACTTAAGGGGAATCATTTCATGTAGATGCTAATACATGTTGCAAGTACTTTGTAGGTTATTTTATTAGACATTTTCTCATACACTTCTGAAAAGATAAATTTTTCTGAGAAACTTAGTGTTGCATCTATTACAAATGCATAGCCAAAAGAGGCCATATTATTTCATTGATTTCGAAACTCCCTCCTGAATTCTTTTTAAAATCAATAGTATAATGAGCTCTGATGTCCCATATCTAAGTGAAAACATATGGCTGACTTTTGAAAAGGAAAGCAAAGCACACCTTCTGTTTTAACACCCAGCCAGAACTCAGGAGAGAACAGGTAAACCTTTAAAACAATTACCAAGGTAATTCATGCTGAGATGTAAAATAAAAAGCTATACAAGTAGTTCCTCACTTACAGCAAATTTGTTGCACTGAGATTATTACAATAAATACCATATAAATCAGTACAATTGGCCATTATTTTGAAGAGTATTCTGACAATATACAAATGGGATAACAGGACACGGGTTTACTTTTTTCTGTTTTAAAAAGAATTGAAGAGGGAAAAAAGATATCCTCACAATAGACTGTAACATGCAGTATGATTGAACTCAAACGCATCAACAATTCCAAAGGAGGTATGCTGCTGTTTCAATCTATTTTTAATTATCAAACTTAATGTAAAATCATGGCAAACATGGCAAAGTCTGGGTAATACAACAAAAAGACCCTGAGCAACATCATAAATAATCTGCAAGAACACTGATTATTTTGATTTTGGAAATCTCCCTTAAACCACTCGATTCATTTTGGTCACTGGGGTTTTCTGTTGACAAAAGGTCAGTGCATCCTGTGGTTTTTATATGAATCCATCACACACCATTTAATGAATGCATCTAAACCAAAGACAGCATCGCAAGAACGTCTGGAAAGTAACGTGTTAAGGAGCGTCCTTCTAGCTGCCAATCAGACATCACTGGGTGATCTTGCTCTCTGAGACAGGTTAGAAGGAATACAGCCACAACAGATGAGCCAAAGTGCTTTCTGTATCTCCTGGTTTCTAAAAGCGTATATTACAGGATTGATGATGGAATTGTAGGTAGCTGGCAGGAGGGTGGCATAGGTGTATATAGAAGGATAGGTGTAATCTGCTATTAAAGAATAGAGTGTAAAAGGCATCCAGCAAGCAGCAAAAGTCCCCAAAATAATGGCCAAAGTAGACACTCCTTTTCGGGTGGTCACATAGTGGGAAGTGGCCAGGAAATGGTGTTGCAAGGCAATCTGATGGGCATGGCGCATCACGATTTTACAGATCTGAATGTAGAGCTGCAGCATGAGGGCAAACATAAGCAAGAAAGACACCGAAAGGACAGCTGCATTATTTTTAGTGAGTGGTCTGATAACACTGCAGGTGGATTCATCTCTGAGGCAGTTCCAGCCCATTACAGGCAGCAGTCCAATACAGACGGATGCTCCCCAGAGCAATATAAGCATGACATAGGTAAAAGTGACAGTCCTCTCTGAATTGTAAGTCAAAGCATAATACAGGGAGAGGTAACGATCAACAGTAATGGCCAGCAAACTGCCAACAGATGCTGAGAAAGAGGCAACAATCAGTCCAATCGTAAGCAGTTTCGTAGCTTCTGATTGCAGAAGGTATGCAAAAACGAAATTGATGATCAATCCAATGCCCGCTAAGAGATCTGCCAGTGCCAGGCTGCCTATCAGGAGGAACATGGGGGCACGAAGACTGGGATTATGGAAAATGATAAGAACCACAATGGCATTTTCGCAGAAGATAAGGGTCCCTGAAGTACACAAGACAATGTCCCAAGGGTTTACCAAAAGCTCTGGCTCTGGGTCTACGACAGGAACCAGGGAGGAGCCTGCAGCTGAGGCATTCTCGGTAAAGCTGGCTTCTACATGATCCTGAGGCAGCCAGCTCAAATTAACCTTCAGATCTTCATTCATTTTAACCCCTGTCTTCTTCAACGGAAAGACATTTTTTTTAATGTTCAGACACAGCACTGGATACAGCACCCCCAGAGCATGCAACGCCCTAGACGGCAACACCAATCTAATGTGCAGGCAGGCACTTGTTACATAAATGTGACAATAAATAAAAAAATAAAAACACAAGGGGAAAAAAATATTTAAAACTGCCCGAGATTATCCGCTGAGGGACTGACACACAGAGGCGGAGTGATCCTAACAGTAATTCCCTTCACCTGCAGAGGGAAGAAGGCAGAGGCACGGGAGGGAGCCCATAAAACAGCTCACCCCCACAACGAGCGCCGCAATTTGGGGTGGGGGCCGGCTGTGAGGCGGTGTAAACCCCGCCATTCACCAGCCACGATTTCAAAGTGAGATTCGTTTTGGTCACGGAGGGAGCGGCCAGGATGGGGAGGCGGGGGGGATATCCTTCACCGACCCCCTGTGAGGAAATCCCACCCGGGCGGGGTGGTGGGGGGGGGGGGGGGCGATATCCTCTGAGAACTTACAAACTCGACACGGACACCACACACCCGCCACGCACCCCCGCCCCGGCGGCTGTCACCTGAGATTTCGCCCGGCGGGTCGGAGGGAAGGAGGAGGAAGGAACAGAGGGTCCCCGTGGTCCCTTCAAGGTGGCTGCGGGACCGGCCGCCCTCACGGCGCGGCGAACGCGGCCGAAAGCGCAGGGCAGGTGCGCGCCCCCGGCGCGCGCGCGCGCAGGGCGTGTGTGGGGAGGGAGGGCGGGGGGGGGGTGGTGGGAGCGCTCGCCTCGTGCGCGCGCGCCTGCGCAGGTGCCTCCCGCCAGGCGCGCGCGCGGGGCGGGGGGGGTGGGGAGGGGGGTGGGGAGAGGGGCGGGGAGGAGCGGGGGGGGTGGGGCGGACGCCCCCCCCGCCCCGCTCCTCCCCGCCCCTCTCCCCCCCCCCCCGCCCTGATGTGAAGGACTTGGGGGTGTTGGTTGATGAGAAGCTCAACATGAGCCGGCAATGTGCGCTTCTAGCCCAGAAAGCCAACCGTATCCTGGGCTGTATCCAAAGAAGCGTGGTCAGCAGGTCGAGGGAGGTGATTCTGCCCCTCTACTCTGCTCTCATGAGACCCCACCTGGAATACTGCCTTCAGCTCTGGAGTCCCCAATACAAGAAGGTCATGGAGCTGCTGGAATGTACCCAGAGGAGGACCACAAAGATGATCCAAGGACTGGAGCATCTCTCCTATGAAGACAGGCTGAAAGAGTTGGGGCTGTTCAGCCTGGAGAAGAGAAGGCTCTGGGAACACTTTCTAGCAGTCTTACAGTACCTAAAGGGGATCTATAAGAAAGCTGGAAAGGGACTTTTTACAAGGGCATGTAGTGATAAGACAAGGGGTAATGGTTTTAAACTGAAAGAGGGGAGATTTAGATCAGATTTAGGTCTCCCTGAGGGTGGTGAGGCACTGGAACGGGTTGCCCAAGAAGTTGTGGATGCCTATCCCTGGAAATGTTCAAGGCCGGGCTGGATGAGGCTTTGAGCAACCTGATCTGGTGGAAGATGTCCCTACCCATAGCAGCAGAATTGGAAATAGATGATCTTTAAGGTCTCTTCCAACCCAAACCATTGTATGATTCTATGACATGGTCCTGAGTGACCTACTCTAACTGACCCTACTTTGAGCAACAGGGCTGGACATGACCATCTCCAGAGGAACCTTAATGCCTCAACGGTTTTGTGATTCTGTGGTGTATAACCATATGAAAAAAAAAATGTAAAAGAAAGGAGTGATGCACAGTGTCAGGTCTAGAGCAGGTAGGAGCATGCAGAGAGCCTGCTTGAGAAGTCTGGGCATAGGGATACTTGCCATCTTCAGAGGGTGACATTAGTGATACGTGGCCAGATTTGCAAGCCTGTTATGTAATGGATAGTGCAAGCAGGCCGGTGGGACTTTTAAGAGTTAGAAACTGAGCTTGTATAGAAACCACCGGGTCAGAGGAACCACACCAAACAGCTTTAGACACCAGATGTAGATGTTTGTGTGTAGAAGTTAGTCTCCCAAGGTCCCCTGTATTATCAGTGGAGAGAAGTGTGTCCTCCACAACATGCCAAAATAGCGGGACGAGTTGGTCTTTAGAAGAGCCTGGGCAATTTTAAGAAAACATGCTGTGTCCTCACTTACACCACTGTATACCTAAAGCACTTTGGAAAATCTGGCCCTGGGGGACAACTGGAGTCCGGACGGAAGATTTCCTTCTCCCCTGTTGACTAATGCGCTCAGCAAGCACACGTGGTGCCATCATCCTTCATTCAGGCCTACCTCAGTTATTGTGCTAAGCCTTGTGAAACTTTGCTAGATTAATCATTTTGATTCATCCATATTTCTGGTGACTCTCCTGCTTTATACCAGGGATTAAAAATGGATATCACCCTGCTGCTGATCGCTGTCTTCCTGATTTAGCCTCTGATTTCTTGTGTGACAGTGTAACAAATGTGATCTAGACTGAGTATATTTGATGTATTCAGCATCTGTCACACTTACATTTAGAACAGTTACATTAAAAAGTGCAAAAGCATTTCTTCATCCTGTTTAAACATTTGTTTCACAAATAGGGAAGACCAGCATTTCAATTAAATATTTTAATTTAGGACTTTGGAGAGCTGTGTTTATTCACTTGTTCATTTGTGAATGATTTCCATTCCAATTACAACACGTTGTAAACAAGCTAATGTTTGCATCCTGTGTTGCCAGTTTGTCACTATTAGTGAGATGGTGGACTGTCTTGGTCATTAGGGCAGAAGGCATTGGCATGGATTTCACCCAGTAACACTACAGAACAGTGGAAATTTAGAAGAAAATCTTTTTAGGCATTAACAGTTGCAAAAATTAGTTATGGGTCATAGTTAAATAGTTCTACCACTGTCTTACTGCTGATTTCTGTCTCTCTCTTGTGAGAATGCTGATACAGATGATGCTTGCTGACCCTCAAGCTGGCACAGAACAGCCTAGTGCTGGAACAGGAAGCAGAGGTCGGGCTGTGCTGGCTTTGGACCTGAGCAAGGATCCCTGTCTGACGCTGTGACTGTCATGGTGATGTACAAAGATACTCCCACCTATCTCAGGTAATGCAATATGACTTTGCATAATATTGACATATGCTGAGGCATCAGCTGTGAATCATAGAATCATGGAATGGTTTGGGTTGGAAGGGACCTCAAAGATCATCTAGTTCCAACCCCCCTGCCATGGACAGGGACACCTTCCACTACACCAGGTTGCTCAAAGCCTCATCCAACCTGACCTTGAACACTTCCAGGAATGGGGCATCTACAACTTCTCTGGGCAACCTGTTCCACTGCCTCACCACCCTCTGAGTGAAGAATTTCTTCCTTAGATCTAATCTAAATCTGCCCTCTTTCAGTTTAAAGCCATTGCCCCTTGTCCTATCACTACACACCCTTGTAAAAAGTCCCTCTCCAGCTTTCCTGTAGGCCCCCTTTAGGTACTGGAAGGCTGCAATAAGATCACCCTGGAGCCTTCTCTTCTCCAGGTTGAACAGCCCCAACTCTCTCAACCTGTCTTCATAGCAGAGGTGCTCCAGCCCTCGGATCATCTTTGTGGCCCTCCTCTGGACCCGTTCTAGCAGCTCCATGTCCTTTTTGTGTTGCAGACTCCAGAGCTGAATGCAGTATTCCAATTGAAGTATATTGCTGTTATCTATCTCAGGGCATAGTTTGAAAGTTACTCACTTTCCAGGCACTCACTGGCCTGCGGTGTCCAGGAGGTCTAGATGAGTTCAGGCACTTACACTTCCTCCCTTCAGTAGCTGTGACTGGCAAGGTATGAGAACTGCTCCTCTAGGGCCATGCCCCAGCCGTGTCCTGAGTGGCTAGTCTGCTTCCAGGACCCTGTGGACCATGGGTGGGCAGCCTGTTCATACAGCCTAGAGATGAAAAACATCACCTGGTCCAGTGACTTCCTGGTCTGAACAGTAGGAGCATCAGGTTTTGGGATGCATCCTGATTTACCCAGTAAGTATAGAGCTGTCCACAGAAACCAAGCAGCCCAATTCAAAGAGGAAAAACTGATCCTCAAGTAAGACATTGACATGTTCCTCACGTAGGGCCTCACCAGCCAGCTGGCCTTCCTTCAGAAAATCCCAGCAGGGCTTCATGCCTCTCTCATTCCTTCCTAAGCACTCTTTCTTCTTAATCCCTTTTTATAGGTTCCTAGGCTTTAATTTGTATAACGAAAACCACCCTGAAGGAGCATCAAGTTGAGTGACCGTCCTCAGAACACTTTTACCTGGAGATATTTTTCGTTCTGATTTTTCCCCGTACGTAGTCCTATAGTACCTTAAATAAAAATACGAAGAAAGTTAATCTTCTAGTAACAACTTGCAGATAGTAATGGTTAGCGGCATAAAGGAAGTGTGAGGAACCCAGATATATGACAGCAGCCTGTGTGCATTTCAGAAATGGCTTTTCTTAGAATTTTCTTTCAGAATATTTAAAATCTTCTTTAAATATCCACAGTGGTATTAAATATGGATTTTACATTTCAGAAAAATATTTAAAACTTTGAAAAATGAACTTACTAAGCATAAGATTTGTTGAAAAACAAATATCTGGTAGAGCAACAAACATACAGATAGAATTCTATATGCAAATGTACAAAGAGTTATTATATTTCTGTCACACTGAGACAGATATACGTAATGTTAAAGTACTCACAGCCCAGTTACATTGTTCCTGAACTTTTCTCTATAATTTCTCTATTGCTGAGGATTAAATATTTTAGATAGCAATAAAAATATGGGTAAGTTTTACTTTCAGAGATGCATCCAACTTCTCTATGAATGCTCTCTGCCTAGTTTGGGCCTGCCTGTAAATGCTTCAAGGATTCTCTCCTGCAAAGTGAGAAGTGACTTGAGGTTCTGTAAATGTGTTTGTCACTTCTTTTTAATTCTTTCCTCTTTGCCAATGTTTTTTTTTTTTTTCTTTTGACAGGGAGCTAGCTTCACGTCGATTCAATCTTCAGTGTTACGTGAGTGTCATTTAGATACTCAGACCATGTAACGAGGTGCCCTCTATGTCAAAGACCAGCTGGAGTGCATGGAGCTGCACCTGGGGACGGATGAGGAGCCAACTGAGAGCTTGTGGGTCAGGATTAAAGGGAGGGCAGGGACAGGGGACATAGTAGTGAGGGTCTGCTACAGACCACTTGACCAGGAGGACCGAGTGGATGAGGCCCTCTACAGACAGATAGGAGCAGCCTCACGTTCACGAGCTCTGGTCCTCATGGGGAACTTCAACCACCCTGATAGCCATTGGAGGGACAACACAGTATTTGCTAATACCAGAGATCTGGGGACTCCAAGTGGGTAATAATGCAAGTACAATTTAGGACAGATCAGACAGAAGCTATGTTAACTGTGATGATAGTTAATGACATGGGGAAGTGGGGAGTTGGAAACAATCGCTGTTAGTTTTTACTTGAATGGAATGTTCATTTAGTTAGGATAAACTTCTTAGCCAGACCTCTCAAATCATAAATACTAATAATTTCACCACTATACCAGCAATGGGTGCCATATATGACCATGTCTATAGAGCAGCAGTAGCAGAACTGATTTTAAGACATCGCAACAAAGACGCGTTAGAATTTGTGCTTTATTTCACCCATTCATCTTGAAAAGGAGGAAATATAAATATATGTGTGTGTATTTCTTAGGGACTGCATGAGTGAAGGAAAGAATTCTGGACAGGAGCAGAAGCTTTTCAGCCCGCTTTATTAAAAGGGAGCATATTTAGTAACGATGTAGAACTGCCACAGATTGACACTGCTAGTCTCCCCTCCTCACTTGACTTGCCCAGTTACTTCTTGTCTTGGTCACTGGTCAACATCCTGCCTATTTTTCAGAGATTATTCTCCAACTCAGACTTGTTTGTCTCCTTGCATTCAGGCTCAATCTATGCCCTTTAGATTATAATATTGCCTTTCTTGACCACCTGCATGGTGATAGCTCTTGTCTAGTCTCATCACTGAAGCATGATTCTATCCAGGCTCAACAAATACAGCCTTCTCCAGCTGGTATCCGTCAGCAGTGCTGCTTGCAGAGGTCATTTTCCTAGAGCAGTGCTTGACCAATGTGATCCTCTCTTAACAACCCTCCACTGATTCTTGCCTCTGAAACTTCAAATGAGAGGCTTGTTTTCTCTTCCAAAACCTTCAGGAAAAGTGTCATGTAGTATTGAGTAGTGTTCGTCACCTCTGATGAGCTTCTGGAGCCAGCCTGTGCTACCTGTTGATTACATATAGTCTCCTGTACTCCCTTTGGCACTTGGCAGATGCCTCCTATAAAACATCTATGCTACCACCTCGTTATCTCCTTTTGAACGACTTGTTAATACTGCTGGCTGATTTATTCAAATGTAAGAACTGTTATATGAAGTCTTACAGAGGTCAGACTTGTTGATCCAAAGATACCTTTTGGTCCTAAATGCTATGGATCTCAAAGATTTCTGAGTTTTACTTGATGTTTGTGCTGTGAGTGCAAATTTTTCCATGCCTGCCATGTAAGTAGCTGGATATACTTGTCGTGTTTTACTTTGTTGTATCATCCTTCCAAAAGTGTTCTTATTTTCTACGAACCAGAAGTATTTAATGAGCCTTTTCAGTATTTTTCACATGCTTAATGTGACATCTAATGAAATAGCCTCTTCAGAATCCTCCTGTTCCTCTGACTGCTTTTACTACCTGTCTAGGCAGCATCTTTACATTTGGCTAGTACAGACCAAACTAATACACAGACAAAACTGTTATTGATGGTGATGTACATTAGAGAGCAGAGTGTGATGGCAGTGACAAATAATCAAACATCATCACATGGGCTTTTAACTTTTTGATTACTTCCAGAATTCCCTTTCAAACACAAAGGTGTAGTAACAAGGAGAAGCTGCTTCCTATTGACTGATCTTATGTTAATTTCCACTGTTCTGTTAAACAAAAAATAATAAAGTTGCTAACATACTTTTCATTGATGCTCTGACCATAACTTCCTCCTGTTTGAATCCCTAGGTTAATTTCCCTTTTGAAATACCGTGTGTGAAATTTTCTTGTGTCTTATTTGCTTATTCATAGCTGATGTTTCTTCTGTGCTGTTTTCCTTGTTTTCAACAGTCTATGAGAGGTGAGCACCACGATCGAGCGACAGTAGTTTATCAAGATATTGTTTGTTAGCTGAGATGCCCAAACTGCCCATATCCCTGTTCCTAGACTCAGTTGAGAATTTATGTGACTTAATTTAGCTTACGATCAAAAATAATTAAATGGCATCCTCTTGCATTTTTCATGGTCCAAGACTGATTGCATGGGCAACTGCACAGGCATTTGGTGACTTGTCAATGGTAATAATTCGTCAGAGAACCTAAGAGGCTAGAAACCTTGAATTCAGTCACAGAATCAGATTGGCTAGAAGGGCCCTCCGCAGGTCTCTAGACCAAACTTTGGCTCAAAGCAGGTCCAGTTATACAGCTGGTCACCTTGAGCCATGTCCAGTTTGAGTATCTGTAGAGATCAAGATTCCACTGGCTCTCTGGGCAACAAATGTTCCAACTGGAATGTCACTAAAGTTAAACATTGAAAAACATAATAAAGATCCGTAAGAATTTGTAATGTGCAATATTACATTGCTTTTTAGCATGGTAAAGAAGTAAATGTTGCTAGGTTTTTTTTAGTGCTCGAAAATATTCTTTGTTATTGTTCCAAGTGGTAAAAAAAAAATGTAAGACACTCCTAATAACTTTTTGGGGTTGAGAAGGAAATAATTTGGTTTTTGTTTATAATCATGGAAAAGTCTTCTCTACACTCCTCTTTTAAACAGTATCTTTGGCCTTCTTGCACTGTGAAAACATCCACTCATGCTTGCTGAAGAACTGCATACCCATGGAATACACTGCTGGGCTCAAGTATTTCAGAATAATTGTACTGTTAGTCATACTGATAATAATTAACTTATGCTGAATTTCCATGTGATTGCAGTAACACTAAAATTTTAAGAGCAAGGTTTGTTGATGCATTTTCTTTTGGGATGCATATCTCAAATAATAATGAACAATTTATTCAAAAATTTTTCGATTTACAGACAAATATTAATCAAATTATTTAACTTGGCATTTAAACTCTATGAGGTGCAGAGGTCCCTAGAGCAATTTCTGTTTCAGGAGGAGCAAGAAAATGATTTTTAATATCTGTAGGGCTAGCTATATCCTATGATGAATTACAAACTAGATCACAGGCTTCTAATATTTTACTATCTGGACAGCGACCCAGAACAACCTCTTTCTGTGGCCATAAGAGTGATTAATTTTCATGGCTTGTTCATCCATAGAAATATTTTCAGCTAAGATGACCAGTCTCTGTAATGAGAGTGATTTTGAGTTACAGATTTCTGAAGTTCACAGAACACATATCTATTCACAAATCAATTATTTGTAACCAGTGTCAGTTCTTACCATGGCATTTCTATGCAGACATGTTAATTATATACTCACTCATATTTTTGGTTCAGTGATCATGCGTATAATTCAATTTTTTAATACTGCCAACAGTTCTCATTTAAATTTTAAAATGCTTTAGATCGGTGATTTTAAATTATATATATTAGGGTTGAAATTAAGGCTTGAAAATTACATGCTTATTAGCATGTGTTGTCTAAAAATTAGTGCATGGTCACAACTTGGGGAAGTTGTTATAATGCTGGTGTTTCGCTAAATGTCAAATGCTTTATACACCTGACATTTAGAAACCGTGAAGGAAAGAGGAATGGTAAAATATGCTACCATAGAGCTGATAATTGAAAGCTGGCCTTAAAAATTCAGATCTATAGGGCTGCTACCCTGGCCATAGATGCAGGAGGTGTGTGATTAAGTATCTGAACCTGTGAAGATTTATAAGAGCAATCATTACTCACAGCAGTCAGATGAATAAAAAATAGCACTAGAAAGAAGGATTCAGGACCAGGAGGAAAATGATGAGCAGCGCTGGTGGTTCATCATGATTTCATTTACACAACTATAAATCTATAACTGCTCGATGTCACTTCTACATATTTGGGTTCAGTGTCTGACTGGTATTTAATTATCCCACAGTTCTGTTAGGGAGCTTGGGGCTGATACAGCAACAGTGGAAACAGCACAACTGTACAGCTGCTGTACACACGTATAACTGTACATCCTGTAGCTGAGAACACTGGGCTGCCTTGGCTTACCCTAATGGAACAGTAAATGCCCAGTAAATACAAGCAGTGTTTCTATTACAGTAAAACATAGGTGGAGTTGTAGCATACAATGTGTATTTAGAGTCCTTCAGAGACCTCTGTCTCTTGCCTTTAAGAGAAAGGAATATTCAAGGAATTCCTGAGGTGAAACAGTTGTGAGAATGATGCTTGATTATGATGAAGGTTCTATCCTTCAGTCTGATGGTTTGCGGTGTAATTTTATCCACTCATTTTGTTAAAAATTGCTCACTGGGGAAATTACAACCACTAAAAGCATTTGGGGATTTCAAGCCTGGTAGAATGATTTTTCTCTCATTTTTCTCTCTCTGGCAGGAGTTGAAATATAGCACTCACTCCCAGGGCTGAGGGGGGGCGGGGGGAACAAAAGCCATCGGAAGTGGTTCTCCTGGGAGCCTTCCCTGGAGAAAGCACCACTTCTGAATCTAGAGTAATGCTGTTCCAGTGCCTTTGTGTAAAATTAGTCCACACTGATAGCTTAACACTGTAACAAACATTCACAGCACTGAAGAATCTAGCCTTGCTTTTAGTATCTTTGTCACTTTGCTTAGCTCTCTTTCTGACAATCTTGCTCCAAAGGCTGCTATAAAACCTATAACCCTTTAGGTTTCAGCTGATCCCGAGAGAACTGCTATACATGCCAATACCCACCCCAGAAATGGCTGGAACAGAAGCTATAATAATCTCCTGCCCTCATTTACAGGTGCAATGACTGATACGTGTCTTCTTTCCATCTTTGTCTTTCTAAACCTCTGTGGCGCAGTGACGGTTTATAGCGCATGAAACAGCACAGAAGATAGCTAAGTGGCCAGAGGAAGAAGTACAATGCTGACCAACTGCAACATGAGAAGTTTCTGAATTCCTATATGGTGGCTATTGTATGAAAAAAGTAAACGTGCCTTTGCTTATGTCCTTGCAATTGTAATGTTCCTGTAGCAGAAATGCTCCAAGCCATGAACTGTAGGAATTCTAGCTTAAGTATTTCTTCCTCTTAGATGTTTCTGAGTAATTCTATGAATATTCATTGTCAGCTTGAAACCAGCCTGGTTTTCCATTTGTGTGCTGAGCAGGACAACTTGTGAGCACAGAAGGTGGGAAACTCTGAGCTGCAGACGTGGGTTAGATCTGTATTCATATTGAGTGGTGAATCCAGTGGCAGGACCTTGAATTTGTTATTGTTGCTGCTTGTCATAGCATTCTTAAAATTCAGATAGGCATGTTGCAGGAGAATGCATTTCTTGAAGGTTACCATCTTTGTAATTTTTTGTCTGAGATCTTTTGGTATCAGAGAAGCTTTCGGGGAAATTTGGGTTAAAATAGGTTCAGCAGAGATAGCCTCTCTTGATGTAGGCCAAGCCCGTTCTCAGCGACATGCTGATGCAGCGTTGACCTATAACAGGTTTCAAAAATGGTTAGGCTGCGGTTTTATCTGTTTGCTGAGTACACACAAGACATGTTTGCTGTCTGAAAAACATGAGGTGTGTATGCTGGTCTGAAAGGCACCCCAGTTATGACTGTAAAGCTGCTTGAAATGGGTGCTTGGAAATGGGACAAGTGTAGTAAGTGAGACAAGAAGATATAGCAAGTGCATTATTAAGCAAAGCAGTGAGTTAGAGAGCACATGGTCACCCCTGATGGTAGATGGCTGTAATGAATAGCAGAATGTATGGTATGATGTAAAGAAGCAATAAATACATATATAATAGGAGCTGGAATGCACAGTTGTTGGACTCGGGCTGCTGGGTGGTTCCACCTCTCTGTCTTCACTTTGATTCCTAACATGCCATGCTTTCTGAGTATTTTTTAAGTGATGAATCTAGTCTTAAGTTTAGTCTTTGTTTCAGGATGAATTCAGATCTGTGGCTAGTGAAGGAGGAAAATTCTGCACCACTCGTTAGCTAGACAAGAGTTGATAAGAGGTCTGAAGGAGATCCAACAACCAGTAACTGACCCAGTATGTTTTAATTTATGCCTGGAAGGTGTTTGCTTGATTTTCATTTTTCCAGTGTTTTTGTTTGGTTCTTTGCTAAGTGCACCCTTCTGATTATGTATAAGAAAGAACAGGAACATAATATAAATCATTGGTACTCTTGATATAAATGGTTAAAACATACTTGCATCCATTTTCAGGAAACAAATGTTGTCCACTAAAGAGAAACCTCTAAGAACACACCCACTAACTTGTACTATTTATGAGATATATTATTTATTTGACCTAAATATTCTTCTATGGCTTCCCATCTTGTAAAAACAAGCATAAGTGTGTTGACAAGCTGCCTGGAACTACTTGTCTAAACCCTAGGAGCACTCTGCTATATTTTTTTTTTTTTTCTCTGTAGCTGCTGTGGTATAGTTGTGTATCGATTCTACAAACTGGCTTTTTTGGTCTTTTTTTTTCAGTGCTTTGACATTTCATTGACTGTGCAGTACGTAAACTATGGTTACCAGAGTTAAGCAACGTCTGGAATATATTTATTTGAAAGCATTTCCGTTCCTCTTTAAATTAGTAGATATATGAGCAGGCTAATTAGAAGTGAGTCTCTGAATTGATTTCAGAATGAATACAAATGTTGAGAAACAACCAGGTTTGGAAAAGAAAAGAATCTTTCTCGTAGATTTCTCAGCCATACCACAGCATACAAAACCAAGTCCAGCAGAAGCCAGAACTTTATCTGAAATTTGTGATTGATTACCTTGGGTGTTGTCAAACCGTTGCAAAAGTGAAATAGCGAAAATCACTCACTGTGTTAAACACATAACACTTTGGCTGCAACTTGGTTTAAAAAATGTGGAATACATTTAAAACTAGTCTGAATAGACCTATGGTTTGGCCACCCCATTTCTATCTGCTCTAAACACCTGTTTTCATTTAGTGGTATAAGACAGACCAAAATTCTGCACTAGCTTTACACTCCAAGCGACTCCACTGAAATCAGCGATAGCAGTTGATTTTGAACACAATCCACAGCATCACACTTCATTTCTTCTGGAAAAAGATTATTATGGAAAAACTACAGTGTAACTAGCCAAACTGATGGGAATTTTATAAGATGACTGTAACGCACTTAAAACCCAACTGCGCTCTTGTGGCTTCATTCTCTCCTTTCTCTTTGGATGCTTGCTCACTTTCTCCTGCCCTTGTGTTACTTGAAAGCTGCCACATTTCATGCAGAAGCTCCAGGAAAGATTTGTGATAGGGGAATATTTTAAGAAAATTGAAGGAAAGTAAAGGAAAACAGGTAAAATTATGTTTAACGAATGAATGAGATGGTTGCTTAAATAAGCAATATTAGTTGATTGGTACATTTTAGTCCAAAAATCCAGGCTGGTTTTTGACCTTACTTTTTTGTTTTCTGTTCTACTGGATTCAAAAGAAAAACCAGCTGCATGATCCATCTATATGTTTGATGACTTGCTGCATGCATTTTTGAAAAATTGTTTGTAGTATTCAATCTTGTCACTAGTTTTACCATTTTTATATGTAATACTTTTCTCATACATCACTATACCTATCAAGATCTTTCAAACAAGCTACTTTGGTCTATATCTGTAATAGCTGTGTTCTAGAATTAGTGATAGATTAAACTCATTTCATAATTTCCTTATTGCATCAAATCCATCAAAGCAGATTTTTAGCAAATGCTTATTTTAGTGTCTTAGTAGTTAAGATGTGGGCTTGGCTTTTGAGAAATATAAGCTCAAAATCATGTTTTGCTGCACACTTTCTTTGTAATCTAAGTCAGTGCCCATGTGTGGGAACAAAGTTAGTGTCTTATATTCTCCAGCTATCCAGTTTCTCCCTGTATCTAGTTTAGGGCTAGATAATCCCTGAGAGTAATTTCAATTTACTTATTTTAGGAAGGACCAGTCACCCTTTGAAAGTGCTTACTTCTCTTTCTCTTCATGATGGAGGTAGCCCAGGTTACCCTTTTAGACAAAGTGACTTAAAGTCCAGTGAGGTCAACCTCAGCCTTTCAGTGTTTCAGTGTTTCCTCCTCTCTAAAGTGGACACAGCAGCATCACCATGCCTCAGGAAGCTGCCACGAGGATTTTGATAATGATGAGATGTTAATGAATCATAATAGAAGTTATATGAAGATCTATCTCCCGGGAAAATAGAGAGCTTCTGTCTCTGTCCGATTGAGACTTCCTTGTACTTTTGCATTATACCAAAGATATGTCTACTACAGTCTAATATTAGAAAGATTTTTACATATAACATATGGAATATCCATTTTTACATATTGATATAGGAAAGATTTTTTTTTTCATTTAAAAAACAAAATGTAACAGTATATATTTTACCGAGATTTCTAAAGAAAATTCAGGCCCTTAAACCATGTTAATGCCCCTTAAAAAAACATTCAGCTGCCCATTTTACAGCCATCCCAGTGTGAGGGGCCACAGCAAAGTGGGATTTGAAATTTGCTAGATACGGAATGGAAGTTTTGTTCCTAACTGTGGACTTTGAAGGACATCTGCATTCTGGAGTGCCATTTCCAGCAGCGAATGTAGTAAAACACAGGCAGTTTGAATGGATCATGATGACCTCATGTCACATTGCAACAAAGATAGGAAGGTGTATAATCCAAAAATGCACTAAGCTGGGGTGGGGGAGTACTTCAGAAAACTTTCCTAAATTTATCGGATCTCTAATTTTTTTTAGTAAGAGACTGCATGGAAGATGACTCAATGAAATGTCTCAGTATGAATCATCAGAACTAAGGAAAATAATGCATGAAGTGGCAAAGCTGATGGTAACCTCACAAGTCTCTCTAATGGGCTGTGTTGCTGTTCCAGATAACTTTCTCTTTGTGTATGTGAGAGTGGATCTGCGCTAAAGCTGGGCTGTCTGAAGCAGGTTCTTCCTCAAAATGAATAGCACAGGCTATGTGTAGGGGGTGAATATCGGTGTGGTGTGCTTCTCGGGTGGCTGCACTTCTGCGTATGGTATGGCATTCCCAGTGCTATGTCACTTAGCTTTGTGTCACTCCTTGCTCTTTTTGTCTCATTGCAGCTCAACAACTGATAAGTTTAGGATTAATGTGCAGCAGTAGTTCCCCATGGAGCAGATATTTAAGGCCAGTATTTTATTTCAATATCAGAATCCCATAGGCACAAATTAACACCAGTCTCGCCTTGCAAGATTTACAGCTCTCTTTCTGAATAACAAAAGCCAGACATTGTTTCCTGGAACGTCAATATTGCTGCAGCTCAGTAATGGGTATGACACTAATTAAAGAAAGCAGAGGAGACAAAAGCATTCCTTTGGTAACTTTAGCAAAGCTGCAGGCAAATACGGATTTGACCCTCGTGTTGCATTTTGGATACCTGCACAGAGTAATACTTGTTGTATCTGTGCCAGTGGTTTGTAGAGTGGGTTACTTCTCTTATGTGTACTTTCTTTTGTATTAGGCACCTATTGGCAATGTCAGAAGCATTTAGCTACTTTTTCCATGGAACAAGCTGTGTGACTCAGGGGGAAGACACATTTTAATTCATGTGCATTTTGTTACTGAGCAATCTGCTCTTTTGTCTTTACAATGAAAAGGAAAGAAGTTCTGAAAAACTTAAGTTAGAGCCATGGTTCATAAGAAAAGGGATGGAAATCTGCGATATAAATAAGATGAGAAAAAAAGTATTAAAAAGCTGTATGCATTCACTAATCAAAAGGAAATGGTCTGTACTGCAACATCTCATGATGGGAGCATCCCATTTCTTTGTAAATAGCTACAAAAACTTTTTGAAACAATCAGGACTTTGAGAGAGGGCCCTGACCCATCTAACTACTCTTGTTCTGTGGCACTGACCTGGAGCTGTCAAGATGTAAACTGAACTTCAAAAAGTGCCAATAGCTCTATATGAAAAATGTAAACACGTATCAAAACGTTGCTTTAAGGGAAAATTCACCCAGTCCTTGGAGTGTGGCAGCACTTTGTTTCATCCCCTCTCTTTGTTCTGTTTTGAGCAGGTCCCCTGTGAAGGGCTGTCCTAGAAATCAAATCCAGCAACCAATGAGTATTCTCTATTTTTAAGGTTACTGGGATTTAATGCCTTGGATGGGCATGTACAAGATGAGGAGATTAAACATAGCAGTCATGGTTATTTTCCTGATTATTCAGCTTTTGTAGGATACATTCTTGAGCTGGTAAGGGAGGAAATAATTGGGATTTACTTGGCTGTGCCAACAGACAATGCTGAGTGAAACGTTTGGATGGACACAGGTTCTAGGAAGTTGCCGTGTTTTCCTCAATAGCCTTTTTCAACCCCCGTCTGAACAGTCAGGTTGTTTTAGAATTGAGGTTAAAGATAAGAGAAATGTTACTTCCTCCATAAATCAGACTTCCAGACACAGGAAAGGAGAAATTTCCTTACTGCAAATGTAATGTGGAAGTATAAAAGAATGAAAATACTAATGGCTTATGCTCCTTTAGATAAAAGGAGAAGGTTACAAATATTCTGCTTGCTTACTTGGCACCTTGACTGTGTGCTGCACTTAACTGGGAGAGATGGAGCAAAAAGGCAAGTGGTTCCCTAGTTACTTTATGCTGAGGTGTGGACATATTTAAATATGATACATATTTATACATATATGATTATGTGTGGCATACAAGAGGCACTCTTCTGGCTAGAGAAGGGACCGAAACATCCAGTCTTCACACACGGTTTCCTTCTTGTCATATTCTGCACACCCAAAGTGGGCACTGTCCCAGTCCACTCCTCTGCAGCTGCATGGGGTCCTGCTTGCAGCGAACAGCTGGATGTGGATTCAATGCTATGTTCTCTGTAGAGAGATTACAGGGTTCAATATTTTCTTCACTTCAACATTACTACAGAGTTTTTCAGATTGTTTTCTGGCTGGTGTCATTACTGGTTGTCACAGCATGCTTATTACAGCATTGCAGGGAGCTGTCGCCACTACAGAGCAAAAGCAAGCCTGTCTGTCGTTACCTACCAAGAGGTCAGTGCTTTACTGATCAGTACAGGAAAGATGTATTGCTATGCAAATAAAACCATTCAGCGCCATCTGTAAGAGTATAAATGGTTGATTGCGTCATGAATAAAAATCCTGAATACCTAAAAGTCTGGAGGAGGAGCCTTTGTTTGCTGTGAGTTCAGCTGATTCAGGTGAAAATTGTACTGGGCCAGGGTCTTATTATCACTCTGCTGTTAACTTTTTTAACACTTCAGTGCTGGCAGGTGTCATTTTGTGCTAGTTACTATACAAAGATGTAGCACAGAGCTTACTAGTGAAGACAGTGGAAGGCATAACAGATGGATAGGGGAAAAAAAAAAAAAACACAAAACCAGATGAGCCAGCAAACAGGTGGTGTGTGTGAGGAGGGATGAGATGACAGTGCAGCAGGTTTTTATAAACCTGCTGATTAGCTGAGCACATGTAGCTGTATATCAGATATGCTCAGCTAGGCTACATAACAGAGCTCAATCTCAAGGAATTTAAAGCCATAGTGGATTGGTGAGGGAGAACTTATGTTACGTACGAAGGGCAGAAGCTGAGAATGTACTGACAGGAGGGAGAATTCAGCTCTCAGGCAAATTTTATCGTTTAAATGGTTGGGGTGTATTAGGGTAGCAGGAGGCAGTGAAGGTAACCTGTGGTTTAGGTGATCAGGGAGGTTATCCTCACCATCGGCCTCTTGCATCTTTTGTTAATTGATGACACAGGTGACAGCTTTCAGTTTTTCTAATGTTTGACTAATTCTATAGTTATTTCATATTGAGATGTATTACACAGCTTGACTTTATGTTGGTCTTCCTTTTTTGCAATCCTTTTTTACCCACAGTTAGTGCTTATGTGGCTTTTCCTAATAGTGTTGTGTTTCAGAGTAAAGTGCATCCATCTACTCTTAACTAAACAGCAGCCCATGAGACACGGTGTTACGAAGCAAAGGTAAAACGGGAAAAGTGAGGAGAACAAGGGTATGACGAAGAAAATGCATTAGGATCCTTTCCTATATCCAAGACTTAAAATGAAGAAATTTCCTCTTTTGTTCAGCCAATTAAGTGAAAATTCCTGAGGGGTAAGAGGCAAAAAAATCCCACCATAAATGAACTGTGAATTATATTTGCAAATAACATTTTTAATTATGCTTGGCATATCTGAACCTCCTGCTGGTGGGAGCCCAATGCAAGAGGCTGTAAACCAGAAACCAACCAGTTCAATCTTCATTGAGTGTTTATTATCTGTTGTTTCAGATTACATTGGTAGCTTGTTTAGCCATTCTCTAACAGTAAAAGAAAGAAGTGTGAATTTTGCTGTTTCATACTTTTAAATGTACAGCTTTTAAGGATACAGTTCTTGACACGTTGTGAAATTACATGAAGGAGACTGTCAGTGATGTGACTGCTGCCCCACTCAGAGGCAGCAGTAACAAAACGCAGGAGCAAAGTCTGCAGGCCCAAATGTTTGAAACCATGAGCTGCACGTCTAAAACTCAGGAGAATAGCTTGCATGATACCAGGTGGGTTTTAATTTGTTTTATTTAGTAATAAATTGGGGTTGTGTTATTTGCCCTTTGTCTTTGAGCTGTTAGGATTTACACGAACATGCAGCCTATGTTTGTAACCTGCTGCGTGTTCCACGTACAGCATCAAAGCTGAAAGTGCTGAAATGATGTCTCTGGCGAAGTCTAAAAGTCTCTAGCTATTTAAGTGTGTAGCTATCACTATTTTTCATGGTAGATACATGACCAGGAATTCTGAGCCTAAATATCATTATTTTAAAGGTGATGAACTGAGGCAGAGAGGTCAAGACTGTCCTCCCCTTGCTTTTTCTTATTAGCTATAGTTATGACTGTAAACTGTACGACACAGAGAGGACTGTCTTCATCTATATTGCACTGTGTAAAATACAATGCCACTGGGATGTAAATAATAAACAATGATGATGTACAAATTCAGGTTATTAAGTAGCTGCCTCTGCCTTTGTTGCTTTGAGAATTTGAGATCTTCTCTTTAGCAAGGGAATAAGGCAGACGTGTAAAAACTGAAGATTTCTTTTTGAAAGGAAGCTTTGTACCTCATGTTTGAAAGATGTTGTGATTATTAAGACCCCAAGAGAAATTAAATTGTGCATGGCTCAATTTGAAGAATTGCTTCTTTAGGCATCCAGAGTGCCAGTGCCAATTTCAGAAATTTTGTTGGTGTTAGGGGAAGGAAAGCAAACAAACAGAAAACTCCAACTTACATCGGGAGAAACCCAAGAGATAAAAAAAAAAAGGAAAACAATCTAAATCTCAGAAATACAGAAGATCCGTGAGCTGCTGTAGAAACAGCCTATTTAAAGTGGTAATGTTTTATAAATAATCTAGCAAATTCTGCAGTGTGTGTCTTCCCCCATCTATTGTCCCCATGGGGCTTCACTTGGTTTAATCTCTGCTGTCGTATGTAGCCAACTTGAGTAAGTTGAAAGCTTCTGTTGAAATACATGTGACCTGCCAGCTAGCAAGGTCCAGTATTTTTGAGAAAACAGGACAGTTTAATTTGTGAAAGGCGTGTCCAAATCACTTAAAACATTACAGTGATAAATCCAATGCTTTCACACAAACAGCTAAATAATAAATGCAAAATGATGGACCTTGAGCTGGATGTCATTCAGTGCAGATTTGTTGAACTCTTATGCTGGTTACCAGGATAGATACAGATGTAATGCATGTTTCTGTTTATGTCTCTGTTTTTATTTGGATCTGTCTACTTTTTTTTCCTCTGAGGGAGTTATCCTCTGACCCAAACATTGTCATAATGCAAGCAAATATCTGCAGTAGTTATTTTCTTGCTGAAACAATTTATGTCCTTGTTACTGAAAGCATTAAATAGATACATATGGTGCATAGGCTCTGAATATATGGAAACTGTAACTAGATAATACTGTGAGCTTTGAAATAAGCTGGCTTGATACACTGAGTAGTTGTAGAAAGAGGTGTAGCAGTAAAATGATTTTGAACTTTAATCACAGAATCACAGAATGCTAAGGATTGGAAGGGACCTCAAAGGATCATCTAGTCCAATCCCCCTGCCGGAGCAGGACCACCTAGATCAGATCACACAAGAACACGTCCAGGCGGATTTTGAACATCTCCAGAGAAGGAGACTCCACAACCTCTCTAATCTTGAAGTTAATTCACAGCTTGTTCTTAGAGAAGAGAGTTCACTGAAATTTCTTTTCCGTGCTCTGAAATTTCCTATTTTAATGTACCAGCCTTCAGAAAAAAAAAAAAAAAAAAAAAGGACAAGCAGGGGTTGTTTCCCTTTCCCTCCCCAATATCTTCTCTTGGGAGGGAGCTGAGGGTACTGTTTGACATGAAAGCTTTTTCTCTTGTATTGAGTCCTCAGAAATACAATCACACCATCAGCTATTATCTTCCAGCCTCTGTGAACCTTCCTTGTCCCCACTGCACTGAGAAGCGTCTGCGTAAGTTTTCTCTCTATACCCCTTGTCTTTCCCACTCCTGCCCAACCACTAAATCACAGCCAATGTTTCCTTCCCACTCCATGGGTGCTTCCCTAGGCCCTCTGCCAACCAGCAACTGCCAGACCCACGTCTGCATACACACTGCCAGGCTGTCCTTCAGACAGGAGGGAAGTGGGAAATTATAGAAACAAGCTTCCAGCCATCCACAGGCGTGTCTACACAGTGCCTGTCAAATCAACCAGCAAAATACTGCGGGCCCAGGCAGGATGAAAGCGGCAGAGAAATGACCTCCTGTCAGCTGATGTGCAGTCACCGTGGATATACTCTTAGTCTGTGGCAAAAGCAAAGCAGAGAGTCACAAGTCTTTCCTTGCAGATGTTTAATGACATCAGTGCAGGCAGCCATTGCAGTGGAGCTGACACTCAGCAGCTTGTCACCCCACGGTAACTTGTCTGTGTGCCCGAGGCTTCTCACTTTCGCCCATGTTGCTAAGGTACCTCCAAGACTGTCAATGGCCAGGGTAGGAGAGTGATGCTTGTGTCTGAAAACATGTCCTGAAAACACAGCCTCTCCGAGAACCACCGTTAGAAACCCACCATATAAATTCACTGTTTTGATCCCTCATTAATGAGCTGTGTGGGGAGCATACGTGGGGTATCTGTCCTGCTACAGGAAACTAGGGACATGGTAGACACTGGCACACCAGCCATTTCAGGGCATGCTGTGCCAGGCAGCAGCTGTGTCATGAAAGGGGGTTTGCCCAACCTCTGGGAGGGAGTAGGAATGGGGGAGCGATAAAGCACCAGAAGTTCTGGAGCCATCCCTGCAGTTCAGCTCCCTTGGTAGCTCTGTGCAAGAGAACTGCAGGAGCAACACCTTCCATAACTGAGAGGAATAGAGAATTTCTGGCAGTAAATTTTGAGTGACATCAGTCTGATATGTGACTAGTGTGTCTAGAGTCACCGGTCTGCGCTGAGCACAGCACACATGTAGCTGTGTAACTTGCTGTATTTGTCTTTTTTACTCTGTGCACCATCAGTTTGGCCATGGATTAGTCTTTCCAATGCCAGGCAGAAACTTCCTTATAAGCAATGAAATCACAAAACTCAAAGAAGTTTATAACCCTTTTTGTGTCTGTATTGGGTTTGTGTGGCAAGGTTTTGGTACTGGGCAGGGCTACAAGGGTGGCTTCTGTGAGAAGCTGCTAGAAGCTTCCCCCATGTCTGATAGAGCCAATGCCAGCCGGCTCCAAGATGGACCTGCTGCTGGCCAAGGCTGAGCCCACCAGTGATGGTGGCAGTGCCTCTGGGATAACATCTTTAAGAAAGGGAAAAAGTTACTGCGCAACAGCAATTGCAGCCAGAGAGAGGAGTGAGAATATGTGAGAGAAACAGCCCTGCAGACACCAAGGTCAGTGAAGAAGGAGGGGGAGGAGGTGCTCCAGGCACCAGAGCAGAGACTCCTCTGCAGCCCATGGTGAAGACCATGGAGAGGCAGCTGTCCCCCTGCAGCCCACGGAGGTTAACAGTGAAACAGAGATCCTCCTGCAGCCTGTGGAGGACCCCATGCCAGAGATGGTGGATGTCCAAAGGAGGTTGTGACCCTGTGGGAAGCCCGTGCTGGAGCAGGTTTGCTGGCAGGACTTGTGACCCTATGGGGACTCACGCTGGAGCAGTCTGTTCCTGAACAACTGCACCCCATGGAAGGAACCCAGGCTGGAGCAGTTCCTGAAGAGCTGTAGCCTGTGGGAAGGACTCATGTTGGAGAAGTTCATGAAGAACTGTCTCCCATGAGAAGGGATTGCACGTTGAAACAGGGAAAGAGTGTGAGGAGTCCTTCCCCTGAGGAGGTAGGACCGGCAGAGAAAATGTGTAATGAACTGACCACAACCCCCCACTTCCCATCCCCGGAGCTGCTCGGAGGGAGGAGGTAGAGAATATTGGGAGTGAGGTTGAGCCCTGGAAGAGGGGAAGGGTGGGAGGAAGGTGTTTTAAGATTCAGTTTTATTTCTCATTAATCCTACTCTGATTTGATCGCTAATAAATTAAACTAATTTCCCCAAGTTGAGTCTGTTTTGCTCGTGATGGTAATTAATGATTTCTCCCTGTCCCTATCTCAACCCACGAGCCTTTCATTGTTTTTTCTCTCCCCTGTCCAGATGAGGAGAGGAGTGATAGAGCAGCTTGGTGGGCACCTGGTGTCCAGCCAGGGTCAACCCACCACAGTGTCTAGACCATGGACACCTGAAACAATTGCTTGCACAGCTGACGTACTTCAGTGCCAAAATAGGAACTTACAGCAGGGGAACAGGAAACAGATGTGGGCAGGGGAGAATGGAGCCTCCTCTAAATAGGACCTACTGTTACTAGAGAAGTTTCCCTTCTGTATTGCTGTTGTCTTTTTTTGGGTTTCACATACTAGAGGGAATCACTCATAGTTGTTCCCACCTCCAGCCCTCACTGTTTCCATCCTTCAGCCAAAGATTTCAGTCCTCCAAGCTCTGCTGAAGGCTGAGAACGAATTGTAGGGTGAGCAAGTGAGCCGTTGCAATGGCTTTCTCAGTTTTCCTGTTTTTGGGGGCGGGCTCATGTCCTTCAATCTCAAATTCTAGTTTTTCATCTCACATCATTTATGACACTTTCAGTCCTGTATGAAGCTTGAAGGGAACTGATTTCTCTTTCCACTTCCATTACTTGGTGCTGAAGTCTTCTGTGACTACCTTGGCACTCAGAGCACAACAGCAGCTCGTCATACTAAAACATCTGATGGCTTGATCTTTCCCTCTAGTAACAGGGTATTGAGCTTACATTAGAGAGCCCAAAGAGCCCTAGTAAATCTATTTTCAAGTCCTGCCAGAAGGATTAACTTGCTACTCCGTTTCTGAACCCAGCAGAGCAGACTGGTGCCTGCTGGCAATGCACCAGTGATATTTCAGTTCAGAGTAGGAGTGTGCTTTAGGAGCAATTGTCCCCTTAGCAGGCTTTGATTCATAGCAAAAATTGGTCTTGGAGCACACAGTTTGGATTCCCTTCGAACGTAACTAAACCAAAACATGCCCTCCAGGAGCACCCCCGTGCACTGCTACTGCTAATGGGCGGCTCATGGTGTGGTACTGGGTCTCCAGTTCTATTTCTCTCTGTGAACCCATTCTTTTTGTTCCTCGCTATGCCGTGTGTAGGTGTCACTTTATCATCTGTGTAGCCAGGAACAAACCTTCTTAGAGGTTTTCCATCTCTAATATGATTTCTTTTTGAAGTTACAACTGCAAAACCAGAGGTGTAGGAAAATATCTTAACTGGCAAAATCTTAACTCAGAAGTCTCATTCACTATTTTTGGTGCAATTATCCAATTCACTACCACCTTAGGAGAGGAAGACAGAAAAACTTTTTTGGTAGGAGCTTTGTCATTAGTATTGCTAACGTACTACAGTTTGTTCAGGCTTAAGTCTGCACCAAGAGAAAGATTAATCAGACTCTTAGTGGTGCTATTCAGAGACTTAATTAATAGATTCGGACCTCATATAAGAAATGAATCTTATATGAGGGGAGTGGGATAAACCTGTGAAACGAATGAAGGAAATAAAGGATGATCTTTAAAGTATAGACTGGATGATTGTCTGCCTGCAGATATCCTTAAGAAATCAGCTTACTATTGTGTAGACTCTATAAAGTTTACAGATTCACCTTGAAGCCATATTGTTCATTTTTGCTAATTTTACTTAGGTTCCAAGCTCATACCTAACTTGCTGATGAGCTAATTTGTTCTTTTCCCAGTGTCCAAATTAATTTTGCAGTCATCTGGACACTGTGTAGTTCTTTTCAAAAGCTAGCAATAATGTTTGTTGCATTTCATCTTTCATCTTCTAATTTGTCTATATTGATACTATTTCAACATTTTCTTGTCATGTAGCTTACTTTTCTTTGATGTGCTTTGACACAATTTGTGTTTTCATGAAAGTATCAGGTGCTCCCCATGGATTCCAATTAATGTTGTTTTGAGGTTGAGTTTGTGACATGACACAGCTGTTGTGACAACGCTGTCATCTTCAAGGGAAGGTAAATGAAGGTGGCTTAAGCTAAGAAAACATCTACAGCTGCCGTAGTCATCACTTAAGAGTCAGTTCTTTGCTCAATGTGTACCATTGACACCATCTATTTCTTTTCCTATGCTTAAGAAATGAGCATTATTTCGAGCTTTCTGGTAGCAAAATTGAAGCTTTTCAAGTATGTACCAAGGCTGCTTTTTTAAGCAGTTGATCACCATTCTGAAAGACAAGTTGAAACCAGCTTGGTGTTACATATAGACACTGTAATGTTTCCAGACTCGCCCTGAAGCCAGCCTGCTGCAGTGCAGCTGTTACTGCTCTAGAGTCTTAGTTCACACCGAAGCTCATTTGATGCTGTTTTACAAATGTATTCCGTTAGCTTTTGCAATGGTTAAGCTAGCAAAGCTTTTACGTACAGGCTCTGTTGGAAACCCAGGAGTAGACCCATGGAAACCTATCAGACAATTCACAGGCTTAAAGCTATTCACTCCTAAGTGCCTCTGTGGAGTGAAGCCTAAAATCACTTGGATAACATCTATCGTTTATTATAAACGTAATCTCTCTTTAACTGCTAGTGACTTGTATACTTAGAAACTTTATAAGTAATTTTAAGGGCAAAAGACTCTATTTCATTCATAGTGATACCCTCGAAGATCTCCCACTGCAATAAGTTTGGGAGAATAATTTCTTTTTCTGCCAGGAATCACGGGTTAAAATTCTGCAGCTTATATATGCAGTGGTTACACAAGAGGTAATACAGGCTAGATGATGCCAGAAGTCCCTTCAGGCTCTAAAATCTATTAACCTACTGGATAATTTACAAATGGAATAATTTATGGAGTGAGAATCTGTCTATTGCACGAGGAAGAAAACGTTAATCCTTGCATCATTCATTCTGATAGAGACCCTGTTTACGCAGTGTCTGCATGCTTTTTATAAGGGAGCAAGAATAAATAAGTGAAGACTGTTGACTGCTAATGTAATACCATTCAGGCTATCTATCTGTGAGCAAAAGTCTTCCTTAAATTTCATGTTGCCCTTTAATAAATTCCTTCTGCAACAAATGCAGCAATGTAGAATATTCAAAAATAAAGGCAAAGATAATGAAATATCATAGGGTGGGCAGGGTGGAGACATCGAAAAATGGAAGTAATTTGCAACAGTGGTAAAGATTTAGGTAATTGCAGTAGCCTACAGCACTGCAGGTTGGATTCTTCACAGCAAGCCGTTCTCATAGCTGCTTTGAAGGCTCTGCTTACAGCAACAGACTTTTAAATTTTTAGAAAAGGAGAGCAAGAGACATTATGAATAAGTATGAGTTTATCCGATTACTTTTAATGAAATCTGATAAAGCTGGAGTGTCTGAATATTTACAACTTAGCTACTGTCAGGTCTCTGAGGGCACTAATAGGCTCTACTGGCCCTACCTGATCTCTCCTGGGGCCTCCCACCACATGCCCATGGCTCAGGACCACGTTCCAGCCCCCTGGGGCTGTCAGTCCCTGCCCCAGCAGTGCAGCAACAGTGTCAGTCTCCAGCTCCCCATAGCCCTGCCTGACCGTCCCAGGGCAGTGTCTGACCCTGGGTACCTGCACTGGTCCTGGCCCTGACCTGTGGGTTGACCTCCTGGCTTGACCCTGGACCTGCCACATCACAACAAATTTGCCTGATGACCTGAGCACTTGGTTGACTCCAGATGCTGTCTCCAGGTCTACCCTGCTTGCCTCTATGAGCAAGTGCTCAAACAAACTATTTCCACCGCTGCAGAACTGGATGATTGAAAGGAAAAAGGATCCCAGTGATTTCATCCACTCGGTCTGATGTTACCTGTGTGACCAATTAATCTCCAGAGCTCTGCTTCCGGGTCTGCTCTGAACGCAGGTCTGCACTAGGCAAAATTTGGCTTCCACAGTGAATGGGGGGACACAGGTACCTTCAGAGAGGGCTTAGCCCAGTCCAAGACCTGAATCTGTCTTTGGAGGTCTCCTTCCTTCTCCATGGACTGTAGATTCCCTGCATCCTCCTTGAAGTGCCTTCAGTTAGGTCTGGTGAATACAGCTCCAGTATTAGTTTCCAGGTAGTTCTAGCAGTAGTTTCCATGCACTGATTTGCTGTAATTAGCAAAGGCCTTGCTGACACTTTCTACCTAGATATTAGATCACCTTCCTAAAAAAGGGCGGTTTCTAAATTATGTCCCAATAAACAGCATTAAATACTTTTCTAAGCATCAGTTTTCATGGTAAAAAATGGCTGCAGTGGCTACAGAGATAGCTTTTGTTAGCCCAAGGAGGGAGAAGGATCCAGACAAATATGAAATGGGAGGGAACCTGAGAAACAGTCTCTTTATTCGAATTGTCTATGCTATGAAACATGCTTGCTCTATGGATCTGAAGTGCATTATGCCAAATTTGGAGGTAAAGTAGGTGCCAGTGTAAACTATGTGTGAGTAAAAGAATAACATTTGCAAGGATGGGCTTAAAGAAAGGCAACTCTAAGGAGTTATCCATACATCATCCTGTAGGAATTTAATTTATTCTACTTTACCACTGCTGACCGATTGCTCTTGCTGCCACAATCTTTCCCTTCTTCTCATCAGCATGGCAATCTCTGGCAATCATTTACTGGGAGTCTTGCACTTAGATTACCTCCAAAATTGTCTGACCAGAGCACTGATCCAAGCCCTGTTCAGGTCAGTGGGAGTTTTACCACTAACTTCATGGAGATTTGGATCAGGCACAGGTAGCTCCTTGCTGGCATTGCACCACAGGCTTGTTGCTGTGCTGCTATTGAAAGTGTTGCAATGCTCCAAGTGTAGACCAGGACTATGGCTTTTTTCCTACCTAGAGCCTTACACATAGCGAAATGTGATGAGAAATGAGGTTCCTAGGAGGTGTTGCAAACTGTGCCTAGATTTGGACAGCCCATAAGGAGATGGTCAGCTTCTGATCAGAAGGGTTCAGTTCATAACAAAAGAGAAGGAAGGGTTCTGGTGCAAGAGCAAGGACAGGCAAAGCCTCAGTTGTTCCATGGTGAGAGTGATGAGAATGGGGACAAACGAGGATAGAAGAAAGAGGAAGATGAGCAATATCAAAAAGATAGTTTGATCCTTTCAAAATCATCCCATGCCATAATTTTAATTACATAGAGAAAATTTTTTTGACTTTAGCTCTTTACATGCTAGACTGTTAATTCTTGTTTCTTGCCCGGACTAGCATCTGGACTGTCACTGTATCTTCAACAGAGTAGATGGGAAGCAGCTTTTAGTGGCACCTGAGACGTTGTGGGAAATGGCTGATTGTGGGACTGGCCAAATGCTGGAGGCTCTCTGTCGATGTGAATGCCAAACCACAGTTGAGGGCTGTCTGTACATGGGCCTTTATTGCACCCTAGAGACCTTCCCAGAGTATTTTTCTTTAGTGAAATGAATATCTTTCACTTTGACTTCCTTGGGCTGTGCTCAAAAGATTTTGGCATCATCCAGACCAATACTGGAAAGTAGACAGTTCCTGCTTTGCATTCAGTCTAGAAATAAAAACACATGGGGAAGTCTGACATAAGGATTCAAATGGCTTTCATTTGCCAATGCATCCAGCCAGTGGCTATGATGCTGAGCTTCTTCCACTCCTTCTCTAATGCTGTTGTAAATTAAATGATGCAGCCTGATTTTACTGTCAGATATTGATACCACAAGGTCTTGGAGACTGATGGGTCTCTGGTGACTTCAGAAGTCTGCCAGTGCTGGATCCAGCTGGTCACTGGAGCAATGAGCAGATCTAAAAGCCTGTCCTGCAAGCTGAATTTGAATTGATGATCCTCGCCAAAGGAGCCTTTCTCCCTGGTGACAGGAGACCTTGGGCATTGTTTGGGAGGTTGGTAGAGAAAGGTAACCACAAGGAGCCCAGATGAAGCAAATGTAACTAGGGATCAGGTAAGTGGAAGAGTTTGATGTAGCCATGGTACTGAGGAAGGTGGCTCCACAGTGGTGGGGCTGTTTCCTTGCCACATGGATCCAGCTGCAGCTTAGCCGGTGTCCTTGCAGGGATGTTAGTCTCCCTTTGCCTGTAACAGGCGACAGTGACATAAATTATTAGAGATATTGAGCATTGAAATTGCTTTCAATTTCTTTACTAAGAACAGGCACTTCTGAAAAGCTGCCTGCTTTGGAAATGACTACTGAGGGAAGAAATGTAAGTGACATGAGAGCTGGAAGATTTGTGTGTGTTGCTCGTGCATGTACCAGCGGGTACTAGGAGAGACAGGGAGAGGAGTCAATCCCTTGGGGACTCTTTGGATAACATGAAAAAGGACCCTCAGATGGTTTTTTCCCTCTCTGTGAAAGTCCTGGGGGAGGTGGTCTTGCTTTGTACAAGCTCTTACGGAATTTGTGTGGTTTTTTGGTACTGCAATTCTTTTACTGGGAAGGTAATTATCCTCTGTCCCAGAGAAAGCTATTGAGGACATACCTGCCACAAGAGCAACCTATCTCTACAGGAACGCAGCTGTCCCTGTGGGCTGGTGCCAGCATAGTAACAAAGCTGTGTGTTTAAATTATACAGAGGTGGTTAATGAGTTTTCACCTTGTCAGGAGAGCAGTCCAAGGTTAAAGAATGACATGTCCCAGAAACTAGAGTGAGAAAAACTGAGTTTTGAAAATATACAACCTGCAGGGTCAGCCAGTGTTTTAAAACAAAACTTATAGGGTTTTCCTTTTTATGGAAGCAAAGCACAGCATTACAAAAAGCTTTTGTAGGAGAGCGACACTCAGATTCTGAGTGCAGTGTGGCAGCTAGAAAACATTTAACACGTTATTATGCTATCAGTGGAAGGGTTTAATGAGATTTAATAGATGTTCCTGAAGCTGTCCTGTCATGTTTATATATTCAGATAGGGGCTGTATGAAGTGGCCTGTGATTTATTCAGCTGGCAAGCCAGGGCAAAGACGAATTTCAGTGCTTCATGCTACATCTCATCAGGCAAATGGGGTTTCATTTTTGCTGAGATTATAAATGTTGCAAATGAAAGGATCAGAGCAGACACAGTTTCTTCAGATTTTAGGAGGCATTTGTATTGTCTGTCACTTGACATTTTGATTGCAAGGGTAGCCCTACACATTGTCAAGTATGTACATGTTCAGTAGATTAGTAGCCTGTTAATTGGTGGAGGCTGAAAAGAATCATATTTACTCAAAAACAATGGAGGGGGAAATATTTGTAACTGTTTATGAGAAAAAGCTTTTGACTTTGAATATAAGGAGGTCTCATCCCTGCTGTGCCATGTCTTCAAAGCTGTGCTTCCTGCATCACCCATCCTTTGCACACTTTGACCTGAAGCTCCATCCTCCTCTTTCACACTGAGCCCAGAGACCAGAACCCCAAATCAATGTCTTCACATCCTCATTGCCCTCTTTCCCTATTGCTGATAGTCTCAGGTTGATACTCCCTGTCTGCACAGCGCCCACTGCTTTTGACTCACTTTTCTAGTCCCTGGAGTACAGAGCCTGTGGTGGGTGGTGGGCTGGGAAGGTCTGCCTCACGCTGGCACAGACTTCTGTTGTCTGTTAATTGGTGCTCACTGACTGTGTAGAACCTTTTACTCCCACCCCATTCACACTCCTGCTCACTTTATTGCAATACGTATGTATCACACTCTGGTCCATTTTGGTTTTGTGACAGCTGTATTTAAGGCCAGACTCTCCAGCACACATCTCTGGATTGTCATTGAAAGCAAGACATGAGTAGAGTATAAGATGTATTTTTAGAGCAATATTCCTAGAAACATCTTAAGTTGTCTTGAATTTGTATAAGTCTAGAAGCTTGTCATAGGAAATCATCACCAGATTAAAGTGTGTCTCATGAGAGCCTTCAAGACTCTGTACAGTATTACTCAATATTTTTAGTACTGAATTCAAGGACAGAATAAAATTGGCAGCTCACACAAAGACTGTAGGAAAGCCCATAGAGATAAGGGGGCAGATCTACAGAGCAGTCTTGAGTGCTGGATGAGTTGGCCTTGTTGCATGAAGCTGCATTTAAGTGTGACGAAACAGATGCTATACATCAGGAAAATAGTGATGCTGATAAAAGCTTAAGAATCTCAATGAGCATCTGGTTGAATACGAAGTCCTAGTTTGATGCTTGTGCTGATTTTGACTGGGAGAGAGTTACTTTTCTTCATAGTAGCTAGTACAGCACTATGTTTGGGATTTGTGCTGATAACACAGGGATATTTTAGTTATGGCTGAGCAGTGCTTACACAGAGTCAGTGCCTTTTCTGCTTCTCACCCCACCCCACCAATGAGTAGGCTGGGGGTGCACAAGCAGTTGGGAGGGGACACAGCTGGAACAGCTGACCTCAACTGACCAAAGGGATATTCCATACCATATGACATCATAGGAAGGAAAAGGGTGGTGTTCGGAGTTGTGACTTTTGTCTCCTTGAGTAACCGTTAGGTGTGACGGAGCCCTGCTTTCCTGGAGATGGCTGAACTCCTGCCTGCCGATGGGAAGTAGTGAATGAATTCCTTGTTTCGCTTTGCTTGTGTGTGCAGCTTTTGCTTTACTTATTAAGCTGTCTTTGTCTCAACCCAGGAGTTTTCTTGCTTTTACTCTTTGAATTCTCTCCCCAGTCCCACTGGGGGTGGAATGGGTAAGTGGCTGTGTGGGCCTTAGTTGCTGGCTGGAGTTAATTCACAACAGCTCTACAGCAAAAACAGCCATGAGATGTATAAATAAAAGACTACTGAGTTGAAAGGTAATTGAACTCTGTACTTAGCATTAGTAGGGTTGGTACTTGAGGGCTGCACTCAGTTTACACATTCATGTTTTTTAAAAGAAAAAAGAATTATAAAAATTTTCAGAGGTTGTAAAAAAGTTATGTACTTTTTCTGAAGAAAAAGCTTTACGGTAAGAAATGTGAAGGGCATCTTTAATGCCGGATGGTTACCTGATGTTGATCTATATCACTTCACTTGTGTAAGTTTATGCTTTGCCAGGTTCAGGAGGTCCCAGAGCCACAACCTGCAGGAGGCTGGGAGCATAATCAGGACACGTGCTGATGGATGCTTGCCTTGTTGTCATGCTCTTCCCCAAACACCTGCTGTTGGCCCTGATGGAGAGTGTAGACAGGATATAGGACTGGATGGACCATTGGTCTGTTCATGCATGGCTGTTCTTATGTTTCTGACAGTTTGTCCAGGTCCTAATATTTCCTTTAAACAAAATTAAACTTTTAGACTGATTGCAGGGGAGTCATGGGAAAAACAGAGCCTGTGATAAACAAGGGAATGTGTACTGGAGTATCTAACAGTCCCTTTTGCCCTAAAATCCGTTTCTGCTTGCAGTGATAAAGTCTTGAAGTTAACCTTAAAAATGTAATATTAAGTACACGTATAAAGGCCTGAGTTTAGCGGCATGGTCAAGGGACAGCTTGTTTTAACTCCTTAGAGATCTCTCCTCCTCCTAAGTTATGACAATGTCACCTTCAAATGAAACATCAGATTACATGCCTACACCACCTCCTGCTTTGTAACCAGGTCAGTGGATCTGGCAAAGCACTGCTCTCTATAGCTCTCTGAAAGGCTACTCATCTACCCAGCTTGCTATTACGGAGATCTCTTGCTGTATGTCTTCAGTGTGTATTCATCATCACCTTCAGGGAGGCCTGGAGGTGTGTCTCTGCTGCCGTAGAAAGAGGGCAGGATTTGGAATAGGTTGCTATTCACTGTCTCAGTACAGCTCCCTGCTGCCTGGCGTGCATCCCAGTATGAGGCATTCAAGCGTATAGACCCACAGACGTCCAGATTCCACTAAGTGGACCAGGATGCCAGAAGTCAGGCATTGAAATGGCACCTAATGGCAGCTTATTGTTAGTGTCCTTTTTCTAGGATCTGGGCATTAGCCTCTTTGTGCTGTAATTCCTCCTCTGTATAATACTTTGTGAAATAATAGGGGTAGCATGAGGTTAAATATGCTAAAATTGTTAAAATATGTTAATCTGTGAACCATTTGAGTAATGTCATTTGGTGATGGAGACCTTTTCAGTGCCTTGGGCAAATAACACCCCAGATCTGTGTGGTGCATACAGCTGTGAGCCAGTCTGGAAAGAACAGGCAAGAAAAGAACTGCAGCCATTGTGCCAAACAGAGGTGGAAAAAGTCCTCCTAGGATCATGTTGATAGCTTTGCCTTTTCCTTCGGAAAATCTTTTTATAGGTTTCCTGAGTGCAGTAGAGTCACAAAGAGAGAAAGATTAGGACAAGGGGAAATGGGTTTAAGTTGAAGGAGAACAGATTTAGATTAGATTTTAGGAAGAAATTCTTCAGTACGAGAGTGGTAAGACTTCGGAATAAATTGCCCAGAGAAGTTGTGGATGCCCCCTCCTTGGAGGTGTTCAAGGCCAGGTTGGACGGAGCCTTGAGTAGCCTGATCTAGTTGAGAGGCGTCCCTGCCCATGACAGGGAGGTTGGATTAGATGATCTCTGAGGTCCCTTCCAGCCTATGCCATTCTATGATTCTATGACTCGTAGAAGTGCTTGGTAGTGATAAAGCATGGATGTAATGCTTCTGATGAAAGAAAGGGTGGGTAGT
Source organism: Tauraco erythrolophus (assembly GCF_009769465.1). NCBI lineage: Eukaryota > Metazoa > Chordata > Aves > Musophagiformes > Musophagidae > Tauraco > Tauraco erythrolophus. The sequence goes on along the minus strand of NC_141465.1, from coordinate 114,028,572 downwards.
CCTGGTGTCTCCTCTCGTTTCTTTCCCTGTAATCCTAATTAGTGTACCTTAGTCACTGTCACCAAAGATTCATGGTCAGACACACGGGGGAAATTGTGTGTGTCACTACTACTTCCTTTAATTGCATCAGATGCACATTAACTGGCAGTGTCTAGACACTGGTGTCCTACAAGACAGCATTTAAATCCGAACCAGAGAGAAAGAACATAGCTGCTAAAACACAGCCCTTCCTCTCTTGATTCATCTCTGCGTTCAGTCTCCGCATTTTAGAGCACATTGAGTTTTCTGATTGTCGTCGTTCTACAACATCTTCTTTAGTGCATAGTGTTTCATGATGATGCCTTATGAATTAGTTACCGGTGACTGCAGAGCTGTTGCAATCATTAGTTTTGACAGCACTGTAATTGTTCAGTAAGGGCAATCACCTATTGCTTTTATAACCAATTTTTACTGTTCAGATCACGTTTGCACTAGTTTATTTCATTACTGTGCACCTTTTCCAGCTGGGCTTATGTAATTTGCCAAGTTATGCTCACAGATAAAATAATGAATGTTTACTTTAGTGTCTGGAAGGCAAGTGAGAGGCATGGTTTCGCCTTAGTTTCCAGTAATATTATAAGCACTTGCACCACACAATACCATGGGATATATTTGAGAGATATGCTGGATTTGCCAGGTATTTTTTTTCTAATGGGGAGGTTCAGAAAGGTTTTTCCTAAATCTTCAGAAAATAAATTAGAGAAAACCATGTGACAGAACTGCATGATTTGCCAAGTGTCAATAGGTGAAGAATAGCAACTGAAACATCAGAGAGATTTCTGGAGCCTGCTGGCACCTCTCTGTGATTTTGGCTGGAGGCATGCGAGCGCAGGTTAGATTATCACGTATCAGAAAGCTGCTGGTTCTTGAAAGTATATTCTGCAATCAGTAAAACTTTTCCCACTTTTTGACTATCCCATTGAAATGCAGCAAATACCAGGAAATCTCTTCTTACATTTTGTGTATCTTTGTCGTTTTCCCTCTGTCTTGCAGATGTTAAGATGTAATTGCCACAAAGAAAATGGCTTTCTGTGTTGATTATTTAGGAGATGAGAAGCAACCAAAGGTGTACTAAACCTCTAAATACAATGATGCTAAGAATAAGACATAAATATTCACAGCTGAACGTTTTTATTTGAGCCTTACTTTGTGTGCACGTTAGTAGGAGTGGAACTGGGGGTTGAGTTTGTATTTTGCAGTATTTCATGCTGGGTTGGAGTAATAATGCTAAAATTTTGTATTTGACTTGCACATGGCTCCCCCACAAAAGGCTTACACATATGGGAAGCGGCTCAATTTCTATATCACTGGAGCCAAAAGCAATTCGCCATTTGACATTTATTTCAAAAGAAAAAAGCTGGAGTCTCTCTGGTAAATAAATAGTCACAGGACTTGAGCTTGACTAGTAGTGCAAATAACATATCTAACACACCAAATTCCATGCTTATTTACAGGTGAAGCAGGCTGTTTAATCATCTTCTCTTTCTAAAGGATGTGCTGGCTATGACATCCAGCATAATTTGAACAGGTGAGGAGAGCTTTGAAAGTGGTTTGCTTTCAAACTTGTAGGAAGATTTCTACTTTACTTACTATGAAGCTTGGATTTGTGGAAAAGGAGTGAGTTAAGAATACGCTTATTGATTTTTTATTTCATGCTCAGAATGCATCCAGGCCTCTCAGTGTTCCTATTTCAAATTGTTTGCTTTAGGCATTGGAAACTAAGGCTTAAGGCTCATTTGGGCTGGAAAAAAAGAACTCCATCTCATGAAGAAATGTTGCAGTTCCAAAATCTGGTTTAATTTTGTGTCAAAATCAAACTGCAAACTTTTCAGAATAAAGTCAGTAAGAATGACGAGATGCATAACGACAAGAGCGCTCTTTTGGGGTCCTGAGCACCCCAAAAAAGAGCACTGTTTTTGCACTGCTTCCCTGATTCAGGCACAAGCAGGTCACCTGGGCTTCATGTCAGCCAGATCCGTTACTGGTTATTCTGGGCCGCTGCTGAGTTCTGTCTGACACAGCATCCAGAGGCTGTTTCAGTTTTAACGCTCACGATGAACAAACAGCATTCAGATTTTGCGGGTCAGATGAGGTCTTTTTGTCTCTGGCTTTTATTAAAACATCCACCCTTATTTGGACTCTTTGCAGGTTTCTTCAAATAAATACATTTCTGCAAAATCCCTTGGTCTTGCCAAACTGGACTTTTCTCCATCAGCTCTTGATTCAGTTCCACGAATATCTGACAGCTTGGATAAACCACTTGTAAAATCTTCCAGCAAGTAACTTCACATTTTCTCCCCTGGCTGAAGAGAGGGTGTAAGAGAAGTTGTGGAGTTACCTGTGGAAGACTGCTTGCTGGATGTTTTCCTTCCTACGTGTGTGGAGGATCTCCAGATAACTAGTGGCAAAGTTCCCTCACTTTCCCTCAGATTCCCCAATAAAATCTTTCCTGCTGTGACATTTTCAAAAACATCAGAGCTGGTTGTCCAGAGGGTGGGCTGTGGACGGTCTTGGCACTGAACTGATTCTCTCTGCTGTTTCCTTCTCTGCCAGCTGTACCTGCCTCCTGTGCCTCATACGCACATCCCAGGGCAGGGGCTGTACCATTTTTAACAGACTAGCCTGAGGACTTCTGCATGCTAATAATGACTTTCACACGGAAATCAAATTTATTTGGGAGTCTCAGCTTAGTCACACTGCCAAGTTTGTCTGGTTTAAGCGAGTAGAGAGAAGCTTTCCTCGGGTAAGATACAACCACATGCCTGATTTAAAATACAAATAAAATCCTTATCCCAAAATATCCTGTTGTGTGGCAGGGCTGAAATCTAGATAAATGCAGCCTCAAATATTTCATATAACCCCAGTCTTTATAACAGTCCGTCCTAGATCCAGTCAGTAGGTTAAGGATCAGGAAGGAGATTTAGCACTAGCAAGCGCTATCAATTATTTTTTTTTTTTTAGTTTATGATCTTTTTTAGAGTCATCTCAGCTAAGTTAAATAATAGACTGTTCCTGCAGAAACCTAAGAAAAATTATACTCTTCATTTCTTCTGGTTTTGGAGTGGTTTTTATTTTTGCTTTTTTTTTTTTTTGTGCATGCACATTGTCATTTTTGAGGCTTTTAGTCTTTTATATGAAAGATCCTAAGGTTGCTGGAGCATGTTATAGCCCTTTTTTTTTAATGGCTTGTATTTGTCAGAGGCATCAGAGTGGATGTTATTTATACTTTGTTGTTATACTCCTGGGAGTCTCCTTCCCAGATTCAAGCAAAAAAAATCAATCATTTCATCTGGTCTTTGACATCTTGCAATAGCAACAGGCAAATTGTATTACAGTACATTGGGAAGGGATGTTACAACAGCTCTAACCTTTTTGGGGTACCAGCAAGGACAGCTGATGGAGACTGAAGAGGGAGTAATAAATAGGACCGCCCATCATTCTGGAGAGGGCTTGGTGTGATTCATTTAATATCCTGAAAAGAGAAATCGTGAAGATATTATCTTCTTATGTATTTCAAATTAACCCAGTGAAAACCTTGACAAAACATGCAGATTTGAAACCTGACTTACTGGATACCTTGTTGAAAATTTGTGAAAAAGGATGACAGATTTTGTGGGATCTCCTCCCTTCCACATTTCCATAGGATTCTACAGGGAATGGGAAATCATGCCGTGGGAAAACATGAGGAAAATCAGCTAGGTAAAAGAACAAAACTCACCTTATTTCCTGTGGTGATATTTGTAACCAGCTATTTATAAATGCAATAGAGAGACAAAGGTGAACTGGAGGCATGTGAGTAAGATGGGGGAAAAATGAGTCCAGAGCTTCTGCTCTTCCCCATTTCTCAGTACATCAATGTTCTCTAGGGAATGGGAACTGGGGCCTCCAACTCCTCCTTATTTGGGTGACTCGACTCCCGGGCACAGGTTCATGCTCAGTCTTGGTTAGTGTCTGCTCTCCTTTCAGGCACCATTGAACATTTTGCTGCCCCATGGAGCTGAAAAAATGATGGGAATGGCAAAAAGAATAGCCCTTTTTGGAGAAGGTGAGAAAATCGGCAGGTCAGAAAAGAAGAGGCCTGGAGCAACCCATGGGCAGCAGTAGGTCCTATTGGTGTATAGCGAGTTCCTGATCCTCTGCGGACACAGCGACACACTGATGTCAATACGCGATGGCGTCAGTAGTGTGGGACTCAGCCAGGCTAAAAAGAGGGGGCAGAGCTCAGGTGGGGCCATGCCCTCGCTGCCAGGGCTGTGGCATGGGGCCGGTTTCAGACTCGCTTGCTGCAGCTGGAGCCGAGCCAGGGATAAAAATGCTGCTGTCTGTAGCTTGTAAATAAGCGCTCACACAAGGTGCTAAGCCAATTTATTGGTGTTATTTCCTTGTTCCTGTTGTTGCTAAAACCGTACTCGTAGCAAAAAGCTAAAGAGATTGAAAAAGGCGGAAGAATAAGAAAGAACCGCAGGCTCCGAAGTGGGTATTTGAAGGGCTTTCTTCTTCTGCATTGATCAGGAAACAGCTTTCATTTCTGTACAAGCACTGATGGACTCAGGATTTATTTAATGGCTGATGGAATGAGTTGGAATTTGCCTGCTCAGTGGCTGGTTCTGCATCCCACATGTACAGAGAAGTCCTATTGCCTTTGACAGGGATATTACCTGAGAAAGGTCATGGTCATGGCCATGTCTCACTGTCTGGCCAGCTACTTGCAGTGTCTTTAGATTCCTGTACGCTTGAGATGCAGCTTTTCTGCGTAAATTCATCATGTCAAGAAACTAAACATCAGCATTCAACCTTTGCAAAGGCATTTTCATGCTTCTATGTTTTGGGATTTGGTTTGGGTTTTTTTTTTTCTGTTTCTCCTTGAAGGAACCAGCTGGGATTGGAAGCAGATAATTCAAGAATCGACAAGATGACATTAACTCTACTGGCCTTCTGCCGCTTTCACTGAGTGCTCGGTTATTAGAGAGGGAGGGAAGAAGTGAGCAGACAGGGTGATGCTGGGGAATGAACAGGGCAGTAAAGCTACGTGTGAAACATTAACAGAGGGGGTGATGTATAAGAGAAGGATTTTCTTTAGGCAGGGATCTGTGCTGGAGTGATGGATCTGTGCACATCTGAGAGGAACAGCGGCAGAGCAGGGAAGAAGAGACAATGGATTGGAAATGGTGGGAGGCATGAACCAGACCCGGGTGAGCAGAGCTGCTTTGGTAACTGCTGTGATTGTAAAGACATGCCTGTGTGCCTGCTGAGGGCCTGGCATCCCGCACAGAGCGGACTGTGGGTAGATGAGGTGGGACATGAAGAAGGAGAGCTGCTGCTGCAGATCTGGTCAGGAGCTGCGAGAGGATCAGGAATGCATGATTTTACAACCAATTTATCTTTGCAAAAATCAATCCCATCACAGTTGTCTCTTCTGGTCCCTCTCCTGCCTGTGATGTCACCTTTCCACAGCACTGCATGAAGAATTTGGAACTTGAAGAACGCAACAATATCTATGTCTTTCCTCAGCAGCAATCAAGATTTCCAGTTCAATGTTCAGTAAATAGGCTAAAACTGAAGTAAACAAATCTCTAGCCTCCAGCCTGGTGCAGGGACTCTTACTCCCTCAATGGCTCTGTGGATCCACCCCTTTCCCTTTTCTAATTTGGCAGAAGCTTCAGGAGACCTGTGACATCTGAAGTTATCTTGATGCTGTGGTAACTGGTGAAATGAAACAAATGACAATCTGGCAGCAACATTTTAACCTTAAAATACTCATGCACTTTCAAGGTATGCAAGGTTAGCATGCCACAGAAAGTGTGCTCAGTGCTAGTTTTGGATATATAGCTAGGCTACTTCTCTGCCAAGATTTGTGCTCTGAAACACTGCCAATATTGAGTTATTCAGGCAGATGAAGGGCATTCTAATGAGGCAACAACTTCTTCACACACTTACGCTTGTGAAACGGCTGAAAGTTGTTTTCATAAGACTTTGAAAAAACAAAAATAGGTTTAAAACATTGTGTTTTAGTGAAGTAAGACGTTAAATAGAAAATGCTTCAACATCCATAAAAAATAGATCTTATACAGCAGGAGAATTGAACAAACAATAGGTCCTTTTCACTTTTCAAATCATCCACAAACTGTGGTTACTTCAATTTCATAGAACTTACTCTGAAAAGTGATATAAATGTACGGGTTATGGCTGCAAACCTTCTGCTTTTAGTATGGCTATTTGTATGGGTGGGCATAGCACAACTGGTTGTTTGGAGACGGATTTGCCTGTTCAAACTGATAGATGCGATTTTTTACATGTGAGCTGGTTCTCTAGACTCCACTTACAGTTAAAGCAAAGAAGACAGCACTTATGAGATGTAATTCACCTCATCTTGAGGTAGATGAAATCTATTAGATAAACTGTTCTCTGGAAGTGATGCTGCTGTTCTTGTTTTTGAAGGGCTGAAAGAGCACCCCATTGGCTTGGACTGGCTCCAAAGAGTCTTCTCCTGCACAACTTCAGCCCTGGCGGGTCTCAGCCACCAGTCAATCCTTCATCCTCAGACCTCAGGTGATTTCAGATACCTTTGGAGTAGATCACAGAGCGCTTTGATGATAAAAGCCTGCTTCATAAGCCCTTGTAGAGAGCAAAGCGCAGTTTGGAAGCTCCTGCCTTAGCCCAAGGTGGTAGTGTGAGATGTGGTTGTGTTTCCCATGAAGCTGGGGTGGCGAGCCCAGGCATCATGTAATGCTGGCACCCACACAGGAGGTGATGAAGTTACATATAGCCCAGGCCATACTGCTGCCTGACAGGGTGGGACACAGCCTCTTAACAACTCAGCCAGTGAAGGAGAGCAGTCTGATCAAACTTTGCTAAGTACTGAAATAGCTGTTCTGGAAATCAATGCTATTCATGCTCTGCTCTGTCCTTTGAATGGTATCATTTACTCAGAATATAGCATTGCACCTAGTGCTGCATCTTGCTGTCATTGAAGCATTTCTCATTGTATTTCTCAGTGCAAAGCTAATAGCTTCTAAAGAAAAGGAATCCGAGACCTAAAAGAAGAAAAAGACAAAGGTGACAATCTTAGTAAACCTGCCAGTTCAAAGATATATTTAGAAAGTACTGTCATAAAAGAACTGTCAAACTGAAAATGAAAGGCTTTGCTTCTCAAGATTTTACACAGCCATAGTTCATAGAAGTGAGAATACAGCAGGACAATTTGGCTTCACCTACACTCGAAAATTAAACAGGTTGAAGATCGTCCTCTGGAACTTAGGTCAGCTTAGAAATTCTCCTGATAAATTCTTTCAGTCTCCAAAACAGGTTGGCTGCATGAAAACTGCCTATGGAGGATTGTCCCTGGAGGGAAGAAAGTCCTCTAAAGCCTGCCCTTTACCTCTCTCTCTAGGTCAAGTCCCTGAGTTTACCATTGAATGATGGTGACCTCAAAACCCTGCTGTGCCTGAATTCCAGTTACAGGCCAGTCATCAAAAAGGTTTGCTTCCTGTGCACAAATCCTAGTGCTGGGACTGAGCTCCACATATCTATCAGGGATGTGTGGGTCTGGCGTGGCTGAGCTGGGATTCCAAAGTGGAGTGGAGTCAGTATCACCCAGTCTTAGCTGGACCGCATCTTTCCCACCTTCTCCAGGCTGTGTTAAATGGGCAATAAGCAAGCCCTGTTTGTCCAGTACTGATACTATCTGTGCATTCAGCAGCTACAACACTGATTTTTGGCAAGCCCATGAGAAACTTAGGAAAATCTGGAAGAAAACTGCTCTTGTGGGGAGCAAGCACACAGAAAAGAAATTGTTTAAAAACTAAAAAGCAAATCTGTTCTGCAGCCACTTTAAGAAGTGAGAAAACCTTTGGCTTTACAGAACAGGTTTATGTTAGCCAAAAGTGATGCTGGTTTTGCATTTGAACCTTTAGATACTTGATCAGTTAGGTGGTATGCAGTATATAGAAGAGCTACTGGAGTAAGCAATGGTTTTAGCCAAATCTTTTGTGCTTTGAGATAGCAGAAGTTGCTGGCACAAGCACAGGGAGAGGCAAAGAAAGTGTAAAGTTTGAGATCTGCTATGACAGCTTCAGAGAACCTCAGTTCTCTGGACTTCCAGTAAGTCCTGCTGCCATTCCTGTGAGACGTGAAGGAGGTGTTGTCAGGAGTGCCACACATCACAGCTCATCAGGGACCAATGATGACCAATGAGTCAAAGAGATTGAGAGCGCTGTCACTCCTGTGTGTGGAGACACATATCCACCCACCCAAAACCTGGTCAGACAAAATCTCAGGGACAACTGTGAAGGACGAACAATCAGGTTCACCTTAGTGTCGTGAGGATAGTGCCAAATAAAATGAAGAGACTTATAGCCACTTTTTTCTGAAGGGTCGATGAAACAATTTTCTAGGGACAATCTCATCTCTGAGAGACTATCATGGTGGATGAATGGGTTTTTCCTACACTGCTTTTCACGCTTTCAGTGACATCCCTTCCTTGTGCCAATAATAACAATAATTGCTGTTATTTCTATTGGCTTAACATTTCTTCTTCAGAATCCCATAAATGGAGCTAGGACCCTGTGATAGTTTGATGTGTGGGGGGGTGTTCTGGTGGCAGGGGAGGGGATTTGCTCCCTGTGCCACCAGATCTGAGTCCCATCCCCCCCGGGGGAGGTTGAGCCAAGGCGGCGCCTCTGCGAATTGCCCTATTTAAGTTGGGACAAAGGGGCGGGAAAGGGCTTTTTGCTCAGGAGCGAGGAGAGAGCAGGAGGGCGCTGCCCTCGCTCCCGGCTCCCGGCCGAGCGGCCGCTCGGGCCCGGGCCGGCGCCATGTGCTCAAGATGGCGCCGGGGGAGCCGCATGGGGGACTCGGTAAGCGCCCCACTCCCGGGGTGCCCGCCGGGCCGAGCTTCCCCAGAGAGGATTAATATCTAAGAGAAGACAACCACAACGACCGGGTCAGCAAAGATGGAGCAGGAGGAGGTGTACTGGAGCTGAGGCTTCCCTTGCAAATCGGTGTGAGATGGCAGGCGGCCCCCCTGCAGCCAGGGTGTACTCGGCGGAGCAGCGGCCCACTCGTGGCCTGTGGAGAAACCCACGTCGGGAAGGAGATGCCTGAGCCCAGGAGAGGTCGTGGAGCAGGGGATGCGCGACCAGGTACTGTTGATAATGGGGCATGGAATGCACGACGAGGTCGTGGAGGCATCTGGAGACCGTGGGACGACCCACGCCGACGCGAGTGGCAGCAGCTCCCTAAGAGGCCGAGACTGGTAAAGCCCGAACTGGTGCGATCCATGGGGAGGATTGCAATCCTGCGGGCAGGACTTACTTTGGAAAAGTTTGGGGACTTTTTCTTTGTGAGTAGGGGATCCACCGAAGCAAGGGAAAAATGGTGTAAAGACTCCTCCTCCTTTAAGAAAGGAGCGGCAGTGAACAACATGGATGAACTGACCTGTACTCCCCCATTCCCTGTCTCCCTGCGCCGCTGGGGGGAAGGCAGAGCCAGGAACGAAAGGAAAATAGGGGGTGGGGAGGTTGTTGTTTTAAGATCGGGCCTTGTTTTCTCTTTTCTCCTCTCAAGTAACCGTTTTCGTTCCCTTTTGTCTTTTGTTTAGTAACTGTTAATAAATTGTTTTGTTTTATTAAGAAAGCCTGAGTCATGTTTTGCCCGAGACCATGTTTGGTGGGTGCTCCCTTTCGGTTCTTGTCTCGACCCTCAGTCCAAAAAACCACGACAGACCCTCTGATAGGTATTATGCAAAACAGAACCTCAGTAACAATCCACAATATGTAAAAACCTTTCTGAGATTAAGGGTGTCATTGATTTACAGACATATTCATATAAATGTCTATAAAACCAGACATTTCTGGTGACTGGGAAGATTTACTTGTGTTGCACACCTGCTCTTCCTTGCAGTGTTTTCAATCGCTAAAAATATATGTACAATGCACCTCTTCTCATCTGTTTTTCAGGTCCTTCTCTGTCTACTGAGGCTTGAGAGCAGACAGTAGTTTCTTTTTACTGTGAGCACTATGTCACCAACAGTAGATTAATTGCCAAATGATAAAATTAGAAATATTGCAATGGACTAGCTCAATGGATTCTAATTAATTATGGCCACCAGTGCTAGAATCAGATATGGTTCATTGGGTAATGGAGATATTTGGTTTCAGCTGGATAGTCTTTTCCCTTCTAGTTTCACCCGTGCAATCTCAAAATGCTGAACTGTGAAAACATAATTCAGAGCCAGGAACAACTTCTTCCCTCTGTTACAATCAAACTCACCTTTATGAAATCACTTTATGAAAAATGATCGTTTTGTGCAAACAGCTTGTGTAAAGTTGACCAATTTCATCTGTCTCCAGGACTCAATTAGGTATTATCATGATCTTTGGTGGACTTAATTCTTACAAGAGCTGTGCCAGGCTGTGTACATGCCTCATCCTGGTGGTGAGAGGAGGTGGAGCATCTGCATGGATGTACCATGTCCCAGTGTATGAGATTCATATATCTTGGGCTTACTTACTAGCTGGTTGAAGAAACAAGATTTATATTGTAGAAAGGAGGCATTAGAATAAAGTGCAGGCAAAATACCTCCCCAGGAATGGAAAGAAGCGTTCAAGCCCCAGAATATTTCTTGGCCTTTGACTGCTCTATTTTGTGTCTTCTCATTTAAGGGCAGAATTTAGTAAGTCATACCAAGCAGAATTTCACAGCTGGAGCATCCAACTGGTGTAGAAAAGCTAAGTTCCACCAAAAACTCTGGGGCAAGCCCAGGTCACCTCCCTGTTGGCTGCCGTATATGCTGTGCCACTGACACAAAAGTTTTGTGGTACAGTCTTATACTGCCTGAGCATGTGTAGCTTCCCAAATAGCAAAGTTGTGTTGTAATACAACTATGTTTTTTCTCAAAAGTGACAAATATTTCAGTTAAATGCCTTTTGATCCAAATCAAAAGCCTCTGCTCTCTTAACTCAGTTCAGCCTCCCTCTGAATGTTCTGGTTTCAGCTGAGCCCACAACTGCAGAGATATCAGGTGAACTACTTTTCTAAGAATATTCAGTTCAGCTAATCACAAGGGGTAGTAAAAATCTTGTCAGAAGCCAAAACTCAGGAGACTTCCAAGCCAAAAAAGGTTTTGACAAGTTCAGCTCTTGAGTGTTTGGCTTTCCTTCTGCAACCGCCCAAAGTCAGAGGTTACAGTTTTCTGTGATTGAAAGTGAAAGTGACAGGAGATTCACTACCATGTCCCAAAAGGATTTGTAAAACACTTGCCCTTGGCCTGATCTTCCAGTTCAAACTCAACTGAGTGTAATTTTTTTTCTTATTCCAGCAAAAAGTCTCAGTGCTGCAAGCAATGGTAGAGAATTAAAAAACGATATGTATTTTTTCTGCACATAGCTGTGTTATAAAGTATATAATTTTAATTATTATTTACTAAAGAAATATGTAACACATGATGTTTATTCTCCATGTTACCTTATTTTTTATAAACCCAAGAGAGAAGTTGTCCCTTTGATGTGGGATGGTGATGTGTATCCTTTTGATTCCTTTGAACTCCGCCTTCCCACGCCCACTGAAGCGGGCATTTGTGAGTGACCTGATTTCCTAGCAGTGTGTTGTCCAGGAATTCCTAGAATACCGAATAAAGTCCTGAAATGCAATTTTACTCTGAGATACATAGAAGCACATTAAATTTATATCGATTGGAGACCTGTGGCGATCTTCCAAAGTACATATTTCTTTTTTATTTGTTATGGACAGGCAATTAACTTTACTTGCTTTAATATAAATTAGAGTTTAAAATAGCTGCTTAGGTTCCCTGCCCTGGAAGGTGCAATTAATTACATCTTTGCAAAATACATTACATAGCCAGATATTTGAGATATATCCGATATTAGACATAATTCTCATGGCAGGCCACTGCAAATGCAGGACATATAGTAGACCAAAGCCTTTCAGAGAAATCTTGAACACTTAATGTTATGCCAGGAACTGGATTCTTAGGGGGAAGTCCAGCCTTCCCAGATAAGGCATCGGCCCAGCTCAGCGAAGAACTTCTACAGAGCTTACTGGAGTGAGGCAAGATGGTCTGTGCTCATCTGTGCTGGACATAGCTCCTATAGTTTTGGTGGGGCAAAAAATGGATTTTAGCTGGTGAATAGACCAACCTGGCCTGTGAGGTATTTTATTTCCCTTTGAAGGTTATGTGAGTTCCACAAGTCCTGGCTCCTGCAGATAAATCACAATAAGATGGTAGAAGATAACACAGGCAAGATTCAGCAGGAGGTGGGAGATATTCAGGAGCGAGGTGCCTCTCTAATCCTGCCTACATGTAACCATGTATCAGGTCTCTGACTTTTAAGCAGGGGAGCAATGAGGAGAAAGAGGCTGGGGAGAAGAGGGTGCATTTGTGCCAGGTATATATCCACCATGTAAAAGCTGACATGTGAACTGGTCATTCTGGGTTCCCAACAAAGAAGCGGAGCTTCTGAGGTGCAGATGAGCTCATCCTATAGCAGATGTCAGGTACCTGATGTCCACCTTGTCTTAAAAGGTTGCTGAAGGAAAAGCCTGAGCAAGGGAGCTGAAGCTGTGGCAGTTAGGAGGACTGCAACCTCCCTTTCCTGACTTACTGAGTCCCCTGATGAGCCCTGATGGCCACTGGAGATTATACAAGGATCCTTTTACTGCATTTCCTGGCTACCTGTACAAAAACCAGTTGCAGCTTGGCCTGTGGAAGCAGTTCAAAGGGACCTCTAATCCCATCTGTGCATGGAGAGTTTCCATGCCCAGGCTTATAGTGGCCTTGAACATGCCTGAATACCCTCATGATGGGACAAAACAGCAGCCACTACTGATGGTGCCTTGAATGCAATGTGGAAGCAGCTTGGAGAAGCTGGACTTTTCCCTGAGGTTCCCCGAGCCTGCACAACCTGATATGTCCATAGCAGGATGGTATTGAGTGGGTCTTGGCACTCCCCAGCTACTTGCCAGGGGCATCCTTATGAAAAGGTATCATGCCAAATACAGAGCCATGCCCTATCTTCTTACCCTCTTTGCACAGCGCTGATGAAGCTGTAACTCAGGGCTAAGTGCCCAGGGATTAAAGATGTTAAATCGCAGCTCGTAGAGCTCTACCTGGTGCTGTTACGGTGATGCTCACAAGTCTGACCTCTGGTTCAGTGAGGAGTACAGGAGGGACACAGACCATGAGCCTCGCTCTCCAAGCACAGCCTTTCTTTTGGTGGGCAGTAAGTGAAGGGAAATTCTGTCTCGTGGTATCTGTAATATGCAGCCTGTTCACAGCTATGGACCTGTCTTCACATGGAGACATTTTTAATTGCATTTCGTCCCTTAAAAATGAAATTGAAATGGAGGACTGGAAAGCAAACGGCACACTTTTCCCTCCCAGGCTCAGACGACTGAAATACCCAGAGGTCCAGAGGGGAGAGCTTTAAAGCCATGGGCCATTTCAAACCGAATTTCTTCTTTTAAAAATCAGATGAGTTAAACATAATGAGATATTCAGTTCCATTTTCTCTTTCAGGTGTCTGAAATTGACAGCTCCATGCAGAGAAATTACCCAGTTCCCCCATGAGTGATCTTTATTTGAAATCTAATAGTGTCACTGGAGCCTTCCGTGCTCAGAGCTGGAGTGATTGACACAGTGCTACGGCAGCTACTGTGTGGGCTGTCTCGAAGGTTGGCTTCGTACAGCACCAGTGCTCTGAAACCCATAAATTACATCATTAAAAAAGTGAAACCATAGAGATATAAATTAAAACTGTGTCAAATTGAGGTTTTCTGGTGTTCTGCAAAGAGTCAGGGGGGGTCTGTACCACACGTGGATAGGAAGGTGGAGGACCTGCAAACATCAGGCTCTGGGCATTGAGAAAGCTGTACAAATGCACCATGCACGCTCAAACACGCTCGCAGTCTGTCACCAATAGCCCACATTTCATGGGTGACGATTGGGCCAGTAACTCATCTCAGGGTGTTAACGTTTCTCAATCAAAGCCATAGCAGGCAGTTCAAAAAAAGAGTTTTTTTTCTTTTTCTCTGACTCAGGCTTTGAGTAACAAAACAGGCAGACGTGTTCTTGAGCATGGAGGGTCTAATAAGCAGTGTGGAAAATACATCAGTGCAGACTGAAAAAGAGTAAGAGGTTGTAATACCAGGGGCTGTTCACCATCACATATCCTTTGGCAGCAGGGCAGATAAAGAGATTCCTGCAACTGGAAGAATTTCATCTTTCCCCAGAGGCTTCCTCCCTCCAGACCAGGCTGGTTGGCTTCTTTTGTGTCTCTGTGCCTTGGAAAGATCCATGAAATGATTCATTTTAAGAAAATCAATTTTATCTTTTGACAGAAATAAATTCTGCCTTTTGTTCAGCCAGGTCGCTTCACAGATCTGTTTAACCAGCACAGCTGAGGCCAATCTTGCCTGAGTGCTCCTAGCAAGAACTGAAAAAAGCCAGAGCAACATGGTGTCAGGCGCTGCTCTGGGCACTCTGCTTCTTCACAAGTCTTTGGAGAACCCAGAAAGGGTTAATTTGCACCCATCAGCTTTGTATCCTCCTGAAGCTTTGGGTTATCTGTCAGAGAGCTGATAGTGTGGAATCAGATGCTAGGCTCTATAAACCGTCATTTCCAGATGTCTATCCTCTCTTTTGGAACGTACAGCTTTGAGACACGAGCATGAGCATGTAATTAAAGCATTCACAGGGCCAAACCAAAGGTCTTTTGAGAGGTGAAGTGGATAAAAAGAAGAGGACAGACCTGCATTGACCTCTTAACCAGGAGAGGTGCCTTTTTATTTATTACTCCTTGAACAAATGTCTCTTTGGCTTTGTCTGGTCTTCCTTGAAGCTATGCAAAATCTCACCACCTCCAGTGTCCCAAAGAAGGGAGCTCCACAGCTTATCCTGTGTTGCATGAAGAAGACCATCCCCACTGTTTTGAATCTGCCACCTGGTAAATTTACTAGATGTTTTGTAGTTCCTATATCAGTGAGGCAATGAACACAAATTCCTATTGAATTCTCCACTTCTTTCAGGATTTTGAGGAGCTATCTCATCTGCTTTCTCAGCAATGTCTTCTCCAGACTGAAAGGTCCTAGTCTGCTCAGTCACTCTTTGCATAGAAGCCTTTAGCCATCCTTGTCCCCTCTTTCTGTATCTTTTTCAGTTCCCCTTCATTTCTGACATGAACAATATCACACACAATATGCTGGCAGCCACCACGATGTCCTTTGCTGTGCCTTTCCCAGTTCGATTTCTAACCTCCCATTTGACATCTCCTGAGCTCTGAGATGATATTTTCAAAAAACTATCTCTCTCCAAGACCTATTTCCTGAAGGGCCCCTTCAGAGTTTATCACTCCAACAGAAGCATTATTTTTTCTCATGTGCGTTACTTTCCATTTACATCTTCCATTTTATTATCCTTCACCAACTGCTATTATATGTACTATACCAAAGATCATTGCGAAATTTCTGCCCCTTTTCTGGATAGTTTAGGAAATGATCCATGTGATGAACCTCTCCTTGCCTACCTGTACAGTTTCTGGGAATGCCTGAGCACTAGAAATTATTGGCTTTGTCTAAGTCAGAGAGGAGGGAAAAATCTGAGACTGATAAATGTCTTAAATCTCACCTCTGTAGGGTTTAGGGGTATAAGTACGAGAGGGCTCTTCCTCCTCCCAGGATGAAAAGTCAGAAAAGTGTTGAAATGTTTGAGTCCAGGCTTGAGCAGGGGGTGGACCAGGTGACCTCCACAGGCCCCATCCAATTTAAATTATTCCAGAGTTTGGAAAAAAGTCAGGTGCGTGTTTGGAGGGGCTTTTTTATTTATGCATGTTCTGTTAAGTTAAACAAATTTATTACATCTACTTACTCTGCTGCTGAGCAATAGCCCTGGTAAAGCCTAGCTTGGTGAAAAGGAGCGGACTGAATTGACAGTACCCCTGCTTCTCAATATTTCCTGTCATATTCATAGAATCATAGAATGGTTTGGGTTCGAAAGGACCTCAGAGATCATCTAGTTCCAACCCTCCTGCCATGGGCAGGGACACTGTCCACTACAGCAGGTTGCTCAAAGCCTCTTCCAACCTGGCCTTGAAAACTTCAAGGGATGGGGCAGCCACAACTTCTCTGGGCAACTTGGTCCATTGGGTCACCACCCTCAATGTAAAAATTTCTTCCTTAGATCTAATTGAAGTCTATCCTCTTTCAGTTTAAAGCCATTGCCCCTTGTCCTATCAGCATATACCCTTGTAAAAAATCCCTCTCCAGCTTTCCTGTAGGCCCCCTTTAGGTACTGGAAGGCTGCAATAAGATCACCCCGGAGCCTTCTCTTCTCCAGGCTGAACAGCCCCAACTCTCCTAACCTGTCTTCATAGCAGACATGCTCCAGCCCTCAGATCATCTTTGTGGCCCTCCTCTGGATTTGCCCCAGCAGCTCCATGTCCTTCTTATGTTGGAGACTCCAGAGCTGAATGCAGTGTTCCAGGTGGGGTCTCACGAGAGCAGAGTAGAGGGGCAGAATCACCTCCCTCGACCTGCTGGCCACGCTCCTTTTGATGCAGCCCAGGACATGGTTGGCTTTCTGGGCTGCAAGTACACATTGCTGTCTCCTGTTGAGCTTCTCATCCACCAGCACTCCCAAGTCCTTTTCCTCCGGGCTGCTCTCAGTCCATCCTCCATCCAGCCTGTACTTGTGCTTGGGATTGCCCCAACCCATGTGCAGGATCTTGCACTTTTGATATTACTGGAGAAAATATACTTTACAGCAAGTACCAAAAGGTACCTAAACAGGTGATGCAATTAAAATCACTGAGAAACATGGGCTTTTGCATTAATGCAGTTTCTAGCACCACCTTTTCACCTGCATGTGGTTTTCTTTGCATGTTATGAGCTGTGACTCTAGAAAGCCCTTTTTTTTTTTGCATTATTTCTACCAGAATGGAGAAACCAGTGGCCGTGTTCAGTCAGTAGCTATCCTGCAACATTTGGCAGCAAGCTGAAGCATGAAACCCCTCAGCACTAGTTGCTGTCATCTCAGCTGGGGGAGGTTCACCAGCACTGTCTGAGAAGCACCTGCCCTTCAACAGCACACCAAGGATCTATATGTGTGGGGATTTATTTGTAACAATAGTTGAGTTTCCTTTTAATGTTGGTGATTTCACATGTACTATGGATTTTTACCTTCTCAGGGAGTACTGCAGAGACTGAGCTTCTCCTGTTAATATTAATCTAGCATCTGCTCTAATAATTAGCCTTTTGGAGGTCACTACACACAGACTTCCATATGATAAATGGTTTAGGATATCCTGGTGTGGCATGTGACTGCAGCCACCTCCTCCCAGGGCTGCAGACCTCTCTACCATCTCCATCGCTCTGCTCCCTGCCACCTTCATCCCAGTCTGAGGCTGTTCTGCAAAGGGCTCCTTGGCACATCCTCAGTCCCAGGGCCCTTCACCGTCTTTCCTGGTCATTTCTAATGCATTCACTTGATGCAGATTAGTTGTCAATGCCAAACTGGCTCTACTATAGGATCATGTCTCCCAGCTCCCCCCTGGAGATTCCCTTGGCTCTTGCCCACCATGCCACCTGTCTCTGCCTACAAGGCAAGAGACTTCTCACTTCTGCTCCACCTCTGGGTTTTGCCTCTGCAAACCCTCATGATTACTGATACAGACTCATATTTTTTTCTGGTGGGGCAACCTGGAATAAGGAAAAATCAAACTATTTTTGCACCTTTGGTGTTGGCCATGCACTTAACAGACCTGACGTTAATATTTTGCATGTGATTTTCCATGCAGCTTGTTGACGTGGTGGGCAGAAATGGCATTTTTGTGTCCCTCGATTGGAAATTTGCAGCTTAAATTATGTGTGAGTGGCAGGTCTGAAGCAAGGGAGACCTGGCTTGCTCAGCTCTCGCTCATGAGATAGGCTGTATTTTCTTGCTTTCAATACTGAGAAAGAGATGGAAAATTATTTCCACAGCAGAGGGTGTAGAATTTGAAAACACTATATTTCCTTGAGATAAAAAAATTGCATACATACACAACACTACATACACATCCATAGTTAAAAGAACCTTGGCTGGCAAGAGGGGTGGGTTGCTAATGCGTGTGCCTTTCAGGATTGCCAGTTTTTCACACTACGCCATTCTGGCTGGATGCTGTCCCCATGTTCCAAGCCGGGATAGTCCCTCACTGACATCCCACGCTGCTGCACCATGGACGGGCACAGCCTGGAGTGTTGGTGTGCGTGGGGTGAGCTCTGCAGCCTCTCATGCTCAGAAAATTGGGCATATTTTTGAGGGCATCACAGATTCTGGTGGGTGTCCTAGGAAAGGCAGCAACACTCCCTCGTGCAGTACAGAGGGAAGACTGAGACCAGGTGAGCGAAGGCTTCGCATCAAGGTGAGGCACTGAGCAGCCTGGATTAAAACCATCCCCGCTCTCACACTTGCTCATGAAATTGTGGCTACAAAGAGAGGGTTCTCTCAAATGCTTAAAGCGACCCTGTTCTTGCTGGCAGAGCCGTAGGGGATTTTGCAAGCGGATTCAATGAGAATAAGACCCAGCGCTGGCACTTGCGAGGGGACGATCCCTGCCTGGGTGGGAAGCAGGAGCTGGTCAAGGTGAGCTCTGATGGACATCATGAAAAGCAGCTCCTGGAAAGGGAAGGGAGTGGCTGGGGCAGCTCCAGCCTGAGAGGGCATGGGCAAGGAGAGGGAGAATGTTGGGAAGCCCACTTGCCGAGGGATAAGGCAAATGGCAGGAACACAAGATGGGTGGTAAAACATTTCCTAGGACAAGAATGGGTGAGTGTGGGTGTGAGGGGGTGTGTGTGCGTGCGCTGCTATTTGACATAAACCCTTTTAAAAATATGTAATATTAATTGGCATTTCACATTTCATAATGCTAATTCCTTTGGCTAATTGGGTAGAATTGAAAACATGTGCTATATCTGGATCACACAAAGGCATAGAGAAAATCATGCTTAACTCCTTTGGGAGACCCAGATCACACATCAGCAAGCCAACTGGAAAGTGCTGTTTCTCCCTCACCTCTCCCATGACCTGCCTCCCCACGGAGCATGCAGCAGGGCTCCCCATCAGCAGCACACGTGCTCCCTGTGTGCCAGGGAAAGGAAAAGTGCCAGGTGCCCCTGGCTCCCATCCCCATCTTGCTGTGCCGACACTGCCGTATGGCCCACAGCCCACCCGTGGACCAAAGGGGCAGCAGGGATGCCTGTACCTATGCACATCGAGGGGGAGTAGCTTCATCTGGTGTCTCCTTGGTAGCTGCTTGATGATACCACCTTCCCTATGAGGTTGCACTGATTTTTGATGTTTTTTATTTTTTTTTTCTGTCAGTGGAAACAGCTGTAGCAGAGGGAGATTGTGGCATCAGCACTTAATGGCATTCAGGCTCCAAACCCTCCTGCAGCAGCATCAGGACCCCAATCTTTTTGCAGGGCTAACAGATGGCTTTGCAGAAGGCCCAGGCACTGGGGCAAGGAAAGATCTGCAGAGGTTGCTGCTGGAGTGAAAAGGATGTTTTATGCATGTCAGGCTGAGCCTCTGGACAAGGCAGACCTAATTTTCATCCTGGCGTTTTGGCAGGCAGAGTGGATGCCGAATTACAGTGCCTGAGAAAACGAGCAAAAATTCTGGGAGGACGCTTACGTCACTTTTGCAGCTCCTTGGTTAAAACTGGTATGTATAGGTTCTAGGAATGGTTTCCAAAAGGCAGAAGTCTGGAGACGGAGGTACTATTTTTTATTAGAGAAATAGGTATCGCTGGAAAAATAGGCCGAGCTCTTCTCACAGCTGCATTATGGCTGTACCATCATTCATTTATTAATAAATATATTCTTACAATTTGCAAGGGGTCTGTTCAAGGAACTCTGGAAATTGATTTGAATTGTGCCATTACTTGTGATGGTGGGTGCTGCCTTATAAATATATTCAGTGATGACATAAGCCTTGCTCTTCAATTGAGGACTGACTTCTTTCAGCAGGAATGTGTTTCATGGCTGATTATATATGTTCTTTTGCACCAAATGACACCTGCTGTCATAATAGCTTCCATTTTTATTGCAATGTAATACAAATGATCCCAAAAGGCTTCATAAATTACTGAAAGATTTATGGAAGGGAACAAGATATTTTTAAAACCTATGCGTGAAGTCTGTTTTTCTGTCTTCTTTTAGAAAGTACTTTTTTATTATTTAATTTGTTTCCTTGAAATTATTAGGAATATCAAAGCTTTTCTGTTTATTATAGAGAACAACCAACTAGTTAAATAACGGACATTGGGTGGCTTCTTTGCTTCCCAGAAATGGAAAGGATGCAATCCTACATACTTAGAGAAAAGAGAGAGTCCCCCCTTCAGTCTGCAAGTAAAAATTCCAAAGAAGTTTAAAAAAAATCATTTGGTAAAAAACATCTCCTTTCTTTATCTGATCACCTTTCACTTTCCTGGTCCCTTCATTTTCCCACTTGTTCGTGGAGCTTTCCAGATTGTACAAGGCTTTGATTTCCCCAGAAAAAGTAAGCAAAACCTTTTTGCCTCCCATACGACTTTAATAATAATTCTGTCATACTCTGCCGATGCATCATAAAGAAATGACACAAAAAAATGTCAACTTGTTCAGCAGATATTGGCAGCGCTGGCATGAATTCAATTTGCCCATGGGTGGACGACTGAGTAACATAAAAGCAGAGTTTATATACGCTCCTGACAATAGCTGAAGGCTCTCCTGGCACAGCCTGAAGGTTCATGACCCATAAATATTTCTCTCCTGGCAATTGCAATCTCAGCCTCCTGCTACAGCAGAACTTGTAAAAGCTGTAGACAGGCTATTGCTCTCCTGGGACTTAAAGGCTCCCCTTGCAGATTTTATGAGTATCAATCACAGGCATTATCTCATAAGACTTACAGGTTACCAGCTGGTCTGGTGTGTAAAAGTGTTGCTTGTGGTGCTGGTGACTGTAAGTACCGCAAATTTTAACTATTTCATGAGATATGCAAGAAAATTACATTTTCATCCTTTAGAACTCAAAGTTCGTGTTAACAGGGCAAAGATCTGATCTGAGTGTCACCAGGCACATGTGAAAACAGATTTTACCTACCCAGTGGTTGTTTTCACAATGCTTCAAACCTCTTGGACAGGTTTCTGGTAGAGCTTACAGTGCTCTCTGGACCCCAAGAGATCATCAAACATGTGCTCCTGGCAACAGGTGGCTTCCCTTAGTAGAACAGGCATCAACACACTGGTCTAATGGGAAAAGGCAAAGTAAAGGAAACCTGGCTTTTTTATAGCTCAATCCATTTATTTCAGACTGGTTGGTGGAGTTTTTTAAACACCCATCTGTCGGAAAGGGAACAAACCCTTCAATGTGGAGAGCTTGCTATTCTGCATTTTTTGGTGTCTTTCATTTTGGGTCTGTTCCTTGCATTTGGTCTTGGCAGATTGAGGCTGCAGAGACATCTGTGACTTCAGTGTATTTATACATAGGAAATAAAAGTCTTTGAGCTCAATTTCTCCATATGCCTCTTTCAGCTTTCTATTATTAGAAGGCAAACATCTTGGATGGGTTGCCAGCTAGTTATATGCAGGGCTGCCAATTGTCCCTATTTCATATTCGAGGTTGCAGATATTTTCAGGTTTGTCTTTTAATATCTTTAGAATCTACCTGGTGGGAAAACAAAACGAAACAAAAAAAACCACACAAAACAATAAGTCATTATTTCACTGTTGGCTTAAAAGAATGAGTCATTAAATTAGATAAAACACACGGAGAGTGTTTCTCAGTAGGTCTCTGATTCACCTCCTGTCCTAGCTCCTTTCAAGGAAAGACTGAGGACATTTTCATGCTTCTGACATTAGAAAAGGTGGCTTCTTCCTACATTTGTCAGGAAAATAAATGTGATGCTGGTGTCCCCTGACCCAGCACCCCCAAAAGTAATGTTCTGTCCCTGGATGTGCAAAGAGGAAAATGAGGGTTTGGGCAGGGGAATCCAGCACCTGGAGAGACTTTCACCATCCATACCTCCTGTTTGTATCCAAACCCAGCCTGCTCCTCTCGCTCCTTCTCAGAATAGAAGGCACCATGTAACCACAGGACCAACAGTTCCCAAAAGGAAATGCAACCAAATACCAATAATTTAAAATACACATGAAAGTCACGTGGAAAATAATAAACTCAAGTGTGTCTACTACCTCATCAGCAAGACCACAGGGTTTTACTGTGAGCATGAGGACACTGTCCCAGCTCTTGCCTTGGCCTTTACATTCTCCAATGACTGAACCCACACAGGAAAGGATGATGAGGAATATATCACTTGATTTTCCTCAGATCAAGTGCCATCAGACCTGTGATACAAACAGTGGTCTCTCTGCGGCAGGATGAGTGTGTCATGTGCTGAAGACACGCCAAGAGTGTCACCCAACACAGGCCATGCACAAGTGCAGTGAGATCTTCTATTGCAATGATCCTTTGAAAACTAGGCAGCCTTTCAAAGCTCCTCTGTGTTTGACTTATCTTCAGCTCATGTGCTGAGAGGCTGAGCTCTCAGGATGCCCTGGGCTTGCTCTCCCGGCGCTGCGGGAGGGCATGGCCAGGCACTGTATGAAACTGAGGTGCCAGGATGCTGCAGACCACCCCTCTCCTCCTTGTCCCCACCAGAGGCATCTGACAGGGCTTGCATGAGGGTTAAAAGAGCTTCTACTCTCAGAGAAAACCTTTCCTCGCTGAGGTAATAAATCACTGTCTTGCAGTGACACTAATGCATGGAAAATACACTACTTGTGGGTTTAGACTGTAAATACTGGTTCTGTGATAACTGTGCTACAAGAATGCTTAAAGGAGCAATTTGAGACGAGGATTGTCCCTGTGGCAGGTGCTGTGGCATCTCACCATACCCACGGGGCTCACAGGGTAACACAGGCAGCAAAGGGGGAACGGTATCATTTCCATTTTAACAGTAATGCTAATGCACCATCTTGCCCTGGGTCACCTGGGAAATTAAAGAGCAGTGATGGATTAAAAAAACGCAACGAGCTGATTTTGTGATCAAAATGTTTGCTCTCTGGAGCTGGAGGCCACTGAGACCTTCCGACTTTCAGTGCTGATGTGCTCCAGGTTTGCCTCCCTATCTCCGGATCAGTCTCCACCTCCTTTCTCAGTTTAAGATGTTGACTGATCTACTCGTTTTACTTCCAGCATAAATCTGATAGGAAATTGTGCATCAAGATCATTAGAAGCATTCTGGTTTCCCCCAGGATGAGCAGAGTTTTCTGCAGAGATGCATGGAAAGGAGGGGGGAGGTAATTGCCAGGAAAAAGCACCCATAACATAAACACAAGGCTAATCCAGGTGCTGCGCTGGATGTGGCTCATCAGAGAAGGTGGTTGTGAAATAGGTGGATGTGGCTCAGACATTCTGGAGCCCCTTGCTGGGGTACCAAAAGCAGCTCTGATCCAGCGGTCCTACATACCCTCATGTCCCCAGGGCCACCTGCGGTGCGAGATGCAGAGCTATGGGGCACTGGCCTCAGGCTGCTTCTGAAACAGGAGATACTGCCTGCTTCCTAAAGCAGGTTACTGACCTCTCCTGAAAATCTCTAAAGAAATGACTGTTGGTTTTTATTAAAAAAAAAAGAAAAAAGGAAAGCATGAAACTCCTGAAATCTTTGGGGTTTGAATCTGACCCCCTGCGAATGCTGACAATGGCTCCTGACTTTCGTAGAGGGTTTATGCACTGCTTCAGGGCCAGGACCACTGCTTGGATGTGGTGGACCCGCAGTGCTGTTTCGTTTCCTTTGCAGTGCTGTGTCCATAGCCTTTTGCATGTCTTAATGTAAATATGGATGCGGCACTGTGTTGCACAAAGCTTCCTTTCAGCTCTTTTCCTTTAGGCCTTGAAATATAAGCAGATAATTATTCTGGTGGTTTAGACCCAGCCAATACAGCAGGACCAGATTTGATGCACTTTCAGAGTGCTATTAAGTCTGCTGAGCCCTGAACACTGAAGGAGATGGTGGATGGAGGAGATCCTCCTGGCGACTATGCTAAGGCACATAGAAAATAAGGAGGTGATTGGTGACAGCCAACATGGCTTCACTAAGGGAAAATCCTGCCTGACTAATTTGGTGGCCTTCTATGATGAGGCTACAGCATTGATGGATAGGGGAAGAGCAAATGACATCGTCTAAGTGGACTTATCCAAAGCATTTGATGCTGTCCCACAAGACATCCTTGTCTCTAAACTGGAAAGACATGGTTTTGATGGATGGACCACTTGGTGGATAAGAAATTGGCTGGATGGTCACTCTCAAAGAGTTGTGGTCAATGGTTCAATGTCCAAGTGGAGGCCTGTGACGAGTGGTGTTCCAAAGGAGTCAGTACTGGGGCCAGTGCTATTTAACATCTTTGTTGGTGACATGGACAGTGGGACCGAGTGCACCCTCAGCAAGTTTGCAGATGACACCAAGTTGTGTGGTGTTGTGGACACGCTGGAGGGAAGGGATGCCATCCAGAGGGACCTTGAGAGGCTGGAGAGGTGGGCCTGTGAGAACCTCATGAAGTTCAACAAGGCCAAGTGCAAGGTCCTGCACGTGGGTCGAGGCAATCCCAAGCACAAGTGCAGGCTGGGCGGAGAATGGATTGAGAGCAGCCCGGGGGAAAAGGACTTGGGAGTGCTGGTGGATGAGACGCTCGATATGAGCCGGCAATGTGCGCTGGCAGCCCAGAAAGCCAACCGTATCCTGGGCTGCATCAAAAGAAGCATGGCCAGCAGGTCAAGGGAGGTGATTCTGCCCCTCTACTCTGCTCTCGTGAGACCCCACCTGGAATACTGTGTTCAGCTCTGGAGTCCCCAACACAAGAAGGAGATGGAGCTACTGGAACGAGTCCAGAAGAGGGCCACGAAGATGATCAGAGGGCTGGAGCATCTCTGCTATGAAGACAGGCTGAGAGAGTTGGGGCTGTTCAGCCTGGAGAAGAGAAGGCTCCAGGGTGATCTCATAGCAGCCTTCCAGTACTTAAAGGGGGCCTACAGGAAAGCTGGAGAGGGACTTTTTACAAGGGCATGTAGTGATAGGACAAGGGGCAATGGATTTAAACTGAAAGAGGGGAGATTTAGATTAGATATAAGGAAGAAATTTTTCACTCAGAGGGTGGTGAGGCAGTGGAACAGGTTGCCCAGAGAAGTTGTGTCTGCCCCATCCCTGGAAGTGTTCAAGGCCAGGTTGGATGAGGCTTTGGGCAACCTGGTGTAGTGGAGGGTTTCCCTGCGCATGGCAGGGGGGTTGGAACTAGATGATCTTTGAGGTCCCTTCCAACTCTAACCATTCTATGATTCTGTAATTCTATGACTTTGTGGTTTGCAGAAGATCAGATGTCCCTGAGCTCCTGTGTGAGGGCTTCTGCACAAGGGCTTTGCACTAATCACTGAAGTGGTGTTAAACTCATCCTGAACGTGGTGTGTCCTTCAGGGTCAGAGTAGTGTCAGGCATAGCCTGCATGCCTCAGTCCTTCTTCATGTGGTACTAATCTTTGCATGGAAGTCCAGCATTTCAAGACTTGCCACATCTGATGCTTGAGAGGGCTGACTGTGCAGGCCAGGCAACCTGCATGCCACACAGCATATCTGCGAGGTGTCCAGATGTTCTATACCATGTCTGTCGCCTTCAGATTTCACCTCCCTGAGATCTTCAGGTATCACGTTCGAGGAAA
The DNA here is from genome assembly GCF_009769465.1 of Tauraco erythrolophus. Taxonomy (NCBI): domain Eukaryota; kingdom Metazoa; phylum Chordata; class Aves; order Musophagiformes; family Musophagidae; genus Tauraco; species Tauraco erythrolophus. The sequence goes on along the minus strand of NC_141465.1, from coordinate 114,002,793 downwards.
CCTGGATGACTTGACCTGCAATTGAACTGAGCTGTAACGAACCAACAGGTTCAAAAGCCATTGCAGAGTGCACACTGGTACACTCCATGGTGCTGTACAGTGGCCAGCCAGAGCCACCCCGGCATGTCCGAGGTGAAGGGAGGGAGGTATAGAGAAAGGTGCCACCAGCAGTGTCATCTGGGGCTTGAGGCACAAGTAGAAGCACGAGGATGTTGTGATGGTGTGAGTGATAGATGCCCTGAGGGAGAGCCAGGGTTATCAGGTTGGGAAGCTGTAGGTGACAGAGAACAGAGATCCAAGAGAAACCTGGCTTTTTGCGTTCTGCTGCGCAGGGAAGAGCTGAAAAGTCTAATACACCAGAAAAGCCTGCACAGATTACAGTGATAATGCAGATAATTAATACAAGCCCTTACTCACTAATAGTGCTTAATAATGAAAATGTCTTACTCTGTGTACTAACAGCATCTAATAGTAGTAAATTAATAACAGCCAGGGTTTTAATAGTAGACTACGGACATCTGATTTATAATCTGAAAATAGCTTATACCCTGTTGCTGTAAAATGTCTACTGTCCACATGTGTCAGAGGCTGAGTGGAATATATTTGGCTTTTAGCTCTTTATCCTTGCTGGAGGCATGAGCAAACACAATGAGCCTCCTAATACATTTAGCCACAGCCATATGGTATAATGGACCAAGGCCATGTATCCTGTAAAGTAGAACAATTTAAATGCAAAAAGGGTGGAAAAATACCAAGCAAATTTGTTGTGGTTCGGTCTGGTGAGGAGGGACGTACTCCTGAAATGACTTATCAGGCCTTTCTCTTTGAATTCAAGATCTCTGTGCTTGTCCTTCACTCAGGCGCTGATGCACTTGGCTGCAGAAGGCGGCACATGTCCTGCGTATCATTTTATGACGTTGCTTTTGCAGTGCAAGAGGCAAAGAAGCTTCCTCTGGTGTGGCACTGGAGGCTGTCTGGCTGTGCTCAGCGCTGGTGGGCTCCCATCTGCAGAACGTGACTTGACTTGTTCTTCTCCAGGATGTGGATGAATTCTCCTTGTCAGCTGGTGTCATCCAAGTTCATCACAGTTCATAGCCATATACAAGGGACGTGTGGGACAAAATGTCTACTGGACATGAGGACCAAGGCCCAGAAGGACCGTGAGGAATGCCCTCCTACCCTTCCAAACTTTCGACTGTTTCTAGAGGGGAAAATGTGCTCCACAGCTCCAGCCTGCCTCTGTGCCCCTGTCCTTCCTATGGGAGTCACGGTGGGTGGGCAGATTGGCACATGTCAGGTTTATTTGGGTAGGGACCAGATTATAATGGAGGGATTGTGAAAACCTGGCAGACTGGAAGTCTTTATGATCTCCCAGCTTAGAAATAGCACAGCGATGTCCAGCACTCTTTCCACTAGTTTGGGAAATAGATCTCAGTGAAAGACGCTGCTGAGCTGGTTTTGAGATGATGCGGCTCCAGCTGGAGCTGAGGTGAAAGCCTGTTCTTCATCCCTTCAGAGACTGCCTGAGCCTTCTAGGAGGCTTGCCCTGGTGCAGCGGGGCACTCTGCTGCTGCTGGCCATCACCAGGGAAACCTCCCGAGACGACCAAGGCTGGTAACACTACCTCCCAGACACGATTACAGGTCTGTTGCTCTCAGGATTGACGTTGAAATAATCCAATCTTGCCCACTTGTTCCCAGTCACAATCAGTACAGATCTAAAGGCCTGGTGTGTTGCAGGATGACCCCCCCAGCTAACTCTCCTGCCCTAGTGTAACCTGGAGAAGGCAGCAGGCACAGCCATCAGCAGCCCAGGCCCTACCTCAAGCTGAAGCCACAGGTTCACTTTGCTTCTTAAGCATTTCAGTATCTGCAGCCGCTGCTTTAGGTGAATTACCAGGTGGGACAAGATGCACAACAAAATATTTCCCAGCTATAGCATGACACTATTATACTATCTGTGCTGTTCAGTACGTATGACTAATGCCTTACTCCTAGAAGGTAGAGTCAAGATTCGCAGCAAGAAGCAGGTGACAGACCAATAAATCTCTGTGGCCAAATCTGCAATGCATGTAAGGATGCGTTATTGTATTGTATACGATTTTCCACTTTCCTTGGGCAGGGGAGAGAGCTTTCTCAAGCCAGTTTTAACTTGTAATAGGCTGAAAATCAGATGGCTTACTTTGTGGTATGTGAGATCAGTAGAGGAATAAATGTTATAATGACCTTGAAAGAAAACTGGCTTCTGTCTGTAGGTCAGGCAGTACAGTAGCATGCTAGAAATAATCAAGGGACTCATTCTCCAGCTAATTAAAGACTTGAAAATATAATTTCATGTTGTGATTGTTTGCAATTAGTCACAGATGCTACTGATCACTTGCTGTGCCATTATTTTTCCATGAATATACTAAGAAACGCATTTTAAAGTAAACTCAGCCAAAGTCCTGGAATTTAAGGTTAGAGACAAAACTCCAGCTTTCAGGTATGTTATCAAGAATTATTAACTAAAGAAAATTGTTATGAATTTCTTCAGTATAACATACGCGTTACATATACCTATGTTTTGTGGTACAGGCAGATGTCCTGAGTGTAGCTTTAGGTTTCCTCTGTAGTCAGCGGGCAGAAACAGACAACTTGCCTGATCACCTTCAGATGTCTGTCTTGGGAGAAAATTAATCGCATTACCAAAAAAAAAAAAAAAAAAATCACAATTTCTCTTCATTCATCTGCACATAGGGAGCCCATTGAGACTCTCTAAAAAGTAAGTGAGACGAATCTGGTGAAGTGCGTGATCATCATGATTCAAATTTGGTGGAATTCCCAATCCTGATTTACACCACTGGAGAAATCTCCAGCAGTCAGGTTTTATGAAGAGCCTAGCACTTAAGGGAGCAAGCACAGCAAGGTACAGGTTCTTACAGGGCTTGGGCATGTGATGGGCTATAAGTTGCTCCTGAGGGCACTGAGGCAGGTCAGCAAGACTGTAGCAAAGCGTGCTGCTAGGAAGAAAAAATCACCTGGGAGGAAGATACATTACGTAGGGAGTCACCTCACCCAACTCGGAGTCTAAGTCTGTTGCCTGAGTCTAAGCTAGTCACACCAACGGATTTCTAAAGCCAGTGAAGAAGAACATGCACTTCCAGGAGGGATTGGTTTTATCCCAAGAGAAGCGGGAAGACACTCCGTTGGTCTCCATCAGGCATACCAAGGCAACCCAGGGCAAGTGTCCAGGCATGTGCAGTCAGGTGAAGCAATTCAGATGTTTGCAGGTGAGTCGGCAACTTCGTCAGAATTTTTGGGGTACAGTTTTGAGAGGAGGATCCTAAAATAATCCCTTGTCCTGAGTCCAACCCCTTCTCCTTTTACTAAGCTAATGTCGTAGCCTAACAGGAGTAAGATGGAGGAAACCAGTCCCCTGGTTGAAGAGAAGAGCCCAGCCTGAGCACATAACAACATGGTGCGATGGCCATTTCCCTTGTCTTTCCTGTCCTCTTCCGTTAGCAGGCCATGGCCAGCCCTCACGCTCTGTGTGCTGCTTCCCATCAGCAGCAGGACCAGGCACTGCTGATAAACATGCTTTCTGCACGGTAGTGAGCACATTTCTTTCTATTCTTATGACAAATAAAGATGTTACGGATAAAGTATTTCACTGCATCATTTCCTGACTGATAAAATTTCATCCCTAAGCTTAATAGCACATGTCCCTGCAGAACCGGCCTGGCACAGAAAGTCAATAGTGACAAATGTAGTGTTAGATCGTTGTTGCAGGGGACGAAACCCTCCATCTGGAGGGAAAAGACTGGATGGTCTCAACAGGTTTTTCATAACTAACTTTTCAGATTGATTGTACAACGCGTCTCTGGATACTGGTTTGTCAGCATTACTTAACGTTATAGAACGAATTGTGTGTATTTGCATTTAGGTCTTTCAGTTTAAAGGAGCAGATAGCTATACGAAAGAATGAAGTAGGATTCATAGCAGCTGTATATCCTACACATGAATGAAGGGCACTTTTCCATCCTTTCATCTTAAAAAAAAAAAATCACCATCAATCTGGAGATTCTGGTAGAAAATATCTGTCTTCAGTTTTTTTTTAAAAAGATAAACCATTTTCTATACTTTCTGCGTTTTTACATTAAGGATTACTCAGCTCTACTTAATTTAAAAGAAGTTACCTATGTTCTGTGGGTTTTCATCAAGTTGTTAATGTGACATTCAACTGAACAAAATGTAGCTCTTCTAACATTATTGTCCTGGCAGACCTTGGGGAGAAACTTCATTATCTTCTATGCACCAGCTGAGTGGACATTTTTCTCCTGGGTTGATTGTGCTGATATTTTCCAGTAGTAGTTTTCTAGATTAACGGCAGTGTCTTGGATGCAGAGGGACTGCTGGAGCGGGGTTATATTAATGAATGATATCATAGGTAGTGCTTAAAAGCCTTCAGGATACAAATTGTTGGTAGCAACCAGAACAAATTGGGTGTCCTGAAGAATAATGTTCCAGTGGGGTCTGACTGTTGATCTCAGGAAATAGCTTGGGAGAACTGGGACCAAGGAAATATCTTGCTTCGGGTCATGTTTTCCTTCAGGCAGAAAATATCAGAGCACGGTACTAACGCAACACTTCTGTTCCTGGCACCTCAACTGGTTTGGGCAGGATCAATGTTGGTATCTCCCCACCTCACCCCATCACACAGTATCACATAACCACAGCCCTGTACCTGCTCCCCAGCAGTGACAGAGGTTTTAGATGCTTCTGGTCCTTCCACAACCACTGTTGCTACTGCGCTGGTGGGATGGGGTCTGGGAGTTAGTCCTCCTGATGCTGGTCCACAACCTGGTGGTTTTGCCCAGGCTGCCACGTATGCAGCAAAGCAAAGCCTTGGCAAGGAGGAGGGGACCTCTGCCTGCAGGTTGCAGCTCCTGGTGAGGAAGCTGTGTGGTCCCTGGTTGCCATAGCCATCTGCTAGATGCACCCATGACCACACCTCATCTCGAGGAGGCCACACATTACACCAGTCCTCATAAGCTCATGGTGGAAAGGGGACATAGTGAAGGGAAAATACTACACGAGGATGTGAAGTTCTACCGAACCTCCAGCACAAGCACACCACGACCTGCTAGTCCAAGAAGGTGCAAATATATGCATAAACATTAAAGATTACAACTTGTATAATTGCAAAAATATTAGTTCCCAAACTTGCATGATTGCCAACATTTTGGAAAATGTGCTTTGCAGACCGGCTTCCCTCCTTCGATGCCAACCTTGTAGAGCCTGCTGGTCTTAGCCCGTGGGTAAAATGTGGGTCACTGTCCAGGACGAGCGAGTCTCCGTTTGCCAGTCAAGCAAGACGTACGAAGCCATGGCTCTGATCCCGGTTTGTCTGAGCTGTGAGCTGTGGGAACAGCCACCATCCTGCTCTGGGCACGGTCTGTGGTGCAGCAGAGAGAGGCTATGGTGGGGAAGTGAGTAGGGGGGCAGAGAGAGGAAAATACAGCAAAGTGGAGCAAGACAAAGAACTCTGGGTTATATGAGGGAAATCACCGAATGAAGAGAGGAGAAAACTAAAAGAGTTTTTGGGGAGCCACGGAGAGGAGGAGGAGACAGATCTGGGACACGTGCAAGGCAAAGATTGTTAAATTTGAGTCTTCAGTGCTTTCATCACTTTTGTGTGTTGTGCATCACTACTGGACCCTGGGGATGGTACCATGGTTGTTTTATTGCCCCAGAGGCCATTTTACTTTTTGACTTCTTCTCTTCTCCCTCCCGATTTTTAATAGGCCAAGTTTCACTGTTGATTAATGGGGAGAATGGAAGGCGGAGAACCTTTATGGGCTATTAACCTTAACGAGGGCAATAACTGAGTGATAAGTCCATGCATGTTCTTCTACAGAAGCGACTGCCTGAAAGCTGCTCGATATTTCACATATGGCAGCGATGAACTCATGAGCAGCATTAACATGAACTAGCTTCAACGCAGCTGGGTCGGGAATAAATCTGCACACAGCAATATCCAGCACAGCCTCGCTAACCCAAACACACACTGACTGGTTGTAAGAGGAAAGATAAACCAGGGACACTGGCAGTTACTTAAGTAAAAATTGCCCCCGAGTGGTTAAAACTCTTTGCTTAAAATGCCAGTCATTTGCAATTCATAAAAACGACCAGCTCTGAGACATATTATTAGCAGCATCCATATGCTATTCCACATTACTGCCAGTACTCCTTGCTTAATAGGGGTTGAACGGCCATACATGTTGGTATCATTTCAGTAATGCACAAAAAGGCATTTTATTTCTATTTGCTTGCACAGGTTAACAGATTTTGAAGATCTTCTATAGCTGTGGCAGGCATTGTCGTATATTATTAGAATGGAAATAAAACCGTGAAAAATATCAGACTTTGCATTCCATATGTGCTTCTATGAGCTCTGCTTGATTTTTTAGACACATGCAAAGGCAGTTTTTGCTTTTGTATCTACACAGTTCTTGATTTCCATCAAAGTAATGAGTTTTGTGTCATATTGAAGATGTGATGTAATTTACCCTGTAGGAAGCAGGAAAATACGAATATTCCTAAATTCTAAATAGGGATTTGACATGGGAAGAATAAGCAACAGTGCGGCTGGACATTAGCGCCGTTTCTCTACAAAGTCTCTACGGAGTGTTTCAGTTGGCTTATAAACCTGCTCTTACCCAGCTACACGAGGGATGCCTGGCCCCAGGCACCCCAGAAACAACGGGGTGTCCCAGACACCACCAGGGAAGGCTCGTGATGCCACATCGCAAAGCTACATTTCTCCCCTGAGAGCCGGGATGCATCCTGTGCCTGCACCCCCGGCACCACAGTCCAGGTGCCTTTCTTGAGCCGCTGAACCTCCATGCCATCACCTGACTTCAAAGGCTGGTGGCTGAATGCCTGCCTTCTACGACGTAGGTACGGGTGTCCAGTCATCTGTCTTCTCTGAAGGGCTGTCTTTCTGCAAGGACTTTTGGGTTTATTTCCAGTGTTATGTGAGAAATACAATCCATGGTAGATCCTGCTGTTTGATGCACTTTCTACTATACGTAGTTAAATAAGTTTACTTCATGCGACTAAATAAGTTAAACAGCTTGTAGCACCTTGTTAACTGTCTTTCTAGTTCATGCTCGTGGCACTCGGAAGGCACGACGTGCCACACATGCGGAGGTCAGCTTAAAACCAATGTGAAATCAGAGTATAGGTGAAAATGACACAAGGTAAATCATCCTCATTATACATTTGTGCGTGTGATCCCCTTGAGAGACTGTGTAATGTTGCTGACACGTCCCTAGGATTTTCTAAGCACAAGTTGTCCTGACCTCCCTCATAAATCTGGAAGCCTCTGTTCTCTCCAAGGTGCTCCCACGAGCCGGATACGCCTTGCTCCGTCAGCACATGATCTCTTTCATGCTCTGTGGCCATCTGTTCCCTAATGATTATGTCTAGCCTGGGTTAATCTGCTCTTTTAGGAGATGTCACGATGGGAAGACCACAGTAAGAACACAGGCTTCTCAAACATGGTTTCTTGGCTACTGCAGCTGATGGCTGGAGCCATGGAGTCCGAGCTAGCTGCCTGTCAGGAGACCTTGAGAGCAGGGTTGGAAGCCCCTTTTACATCTTATGCTGCAGGGACCGGCACTACTTTTGTTGTACTAGGAGAGAAGAAACTGTTTCGTCCCCTCCCTCTTCCTCAGCCTGCAGATCCAGACCTGTTGGTGCTCTGAAACATGATGCCCCCCTATTTCTTAAAGTTTAGGGGGAAAATTTTCTTTTACTCAGACATCCTTTTTTACTGCCCTTTTTACCAGCTGTTGATAAATCATGATGGGATGGAGATGTATGAGATGTATGTTGTCACTCCCCTGCTCAGGTCATTCCCTCTCCCCATGGGGTAAGCAGCACGCTGTCTTCTGAGATTGTCTTTCAAACCACCCACTTTGCAAGTGGCTGAGAAGCACCTCGTACCCTCTCCGTAACCTGCGTGGCACCGGTTGAGTAGGGCAAGCAGGAACTGCGGAGCCATACCTTAATTTAAGATGGTTTGCTCTTAAATAAAATCTCACTGAACTGGAGCACAGAAACCAGAGCAAGTTCTTTTAAGGTCCAAATAGACATCGCTTTTGGGAAAACCTAGCATAAGAAGAAGAGGGGGAATTGGCCGTCTTGGGCAGCACCAGGTCAGCACGTGCAGGCAATGATGTGGGTGCCTATGCAGCCAGCAAAGACCATCTTCTCCTGTCTTTGTGGCCTGTTTCGAGGGCTCCAGTGTGAATCACACACTTCATAGCCATGGCTCCAGGTACCCCTGGATACTGCAGCTCTGTTAGCTAAAGTTTCAGCTTTTATTTATTTGCTTTGGTTTGGGTCAGTTTTCCTCTAAGTAGACAGAGAAGATGGGATTCATCCCTGGGATTCCTCCAGATCTGCACAATGGAGCAATCTGCAGCTGAACTGCTCAGCCCAGGCTCTTTCCATGGCTCAGTGAGGAGAAATGGCGACTTCTGGGGTGTGATTTGTTAGGTCGGTGTGGATATCTGCTCCGGGGTAGAATGAATCACACACCATGGACTCTACTGCCTGTGAGAGCAGCTTTGGGTGACCAGCTTAGATGCGCATGTCCCCAGGAACCCTACCCACCATGTACCATATCTGTCTTGTAAAGACAACTTCTGGTTTGAATTCCCACTGGCTGAATTCCCAGATCTATTTATCATTTCCTGGTAAGCTCTGTTCAGTTTGCATCTTCTCTGGTAACACTGCAAAGGTGTGGTTTGTTTTTTTTTTTTTAATTGTCTCCATTCCATCATAAACTGCTTGGTGAAATATTGGGTTCAGATGTTGAAAAGCGTCACATAGCTGCCTCTTTAATTGTACTGTTAATTTATGATGCTTTTTTTCCCAGGTATCTTATTTCTGACACTGAGAATGTCTAAACAACCCTCTTTTTACAGAAAAAATATCTTAAAGATTCTTTTTGAGATTTGTTTTGGTTTTTGGTTGTTGTTTTTTTTTTATGCAAATAATTTCTGTGGAGATTCTTTGAGTTTGTGTAGTTTTATAAGTAAATGAAACAACCCACATTATCTTATTTGTGATTTATTATATTTAATTCTTGTCTTTGTTTTGGTTTTTTTTGTTTGTTTTTGTCTAAAAATACCTGCTTCTGGAGTATCACAACACTCATGGAAGAACTGAAATACATCAGTAATACATGCTGAGCTTTGCAGTCTCCCTGGCATTTCAGCTACCAACCCAAGTGGGTGTTGAACTCCCCTTTGCTGACTCCCACATGCAGGTTTAATAAAACCCTTGGGATTACTTCGGAGAAGGCTGAGCAGAATTTGGTGTGCAGTTTTCCGAACAAGGAGCATTCAAGCATGATGATTTGCATCTTTTTGTTTTTTCTTTTTTTTATTGGAGATATCTTTTGTGCCAACAGGGCTATTTCTTCTGGACAATTTTGCTCTCTATTTAAGGCCATCCTTCCTTTGCTTGTTGAGTTTTAGTCCGTTTCCGTCTCCGAAAGAGAAATACAGCAAAGTACAGCAGACAGATTTTAAGAGAGCTTTTGCTACATCTAGTGGCAGAACCTTTGAAGTGCCTGGGAAAAAAAGGCAGTTCAGCAAGAGGCTGATGTTCTTTTAATGAAACCTGCTATGCTTTCATATCGCTGTCTGTTTACTTTTGCCTTTCGTTGCAAAGCTCTACTATTATTGCCTGGTATGGCTTTTCTCGAGTCTGGCTGCCCTCTCAGAGCACTGGGCTGGATTAGCTGAGAATTTGATTCAGACTGAATTATTACTAAATGCAGAGAAAAGATAGATTCTGGGGTGGAAAAAAACAATCCCAGACTTCCTCAGCTGTCATCATTCCCAGTGCAGCACCTGTATCATGTAGGTGTAGTGAGAATTCACCTGAATCACAGGAGGCTTTGCACCAGCACTTGGGCAACTGCCTACAGACCACCACAGGTGGTGGTGTGTCCTTCAAAAGGAAAATGAGGAAGAACATAAGCATCGCTCCATGCTTACAGCAAGGATGCTTGCTCAGGAGATGAGTGCTTAGATCCTTGTTGTTTCCACTCTTTTTGTAAGATGAAATGATGAGCACACACGTGGGGAACTGAGAACCACCTGGGACTTGATGGGAGAGTGAAGGTGTAGGGTCAAATCCCACCAGGCTGGGATGTGGGTTGGTCCTAGCAGAATGCTTGCAGCTGAGAAGCTGTAGTAACAGCAGCTATTCTGTCCCAGTATCAGAGTAGTCTGTTTTCTGAGGGACTAACTTGCTCACAGTCAGTAGAAAAGCTTTGCTTAATTCCAGTGGGACCTGGATGCAGCCTTTGCAGAGCAACACATCTTCCTGATCCCCATCTGGATGGGAGCAGGCTTGACTGCTACTGCCCACACAGCAATAAGACCTGTGAACAAGGCAACTGGGATTGTAATGGTAACATTGACAGAATAAGGCAAACCAGAGCTGATCGCAAACCTACTAAAAAAAAAAAAAAACAGCACTGATGTTTGAAGGGTTGTTGATCCAGATTTAAAAATATGGATAAAAATCACATTACACAAAAAAGTGACATCAAACCTTACTAAACTACTTTTTTTTTTTTTTCTAGAGAAGGAATAGTGTCTTACACTGGGCAGCAGGTCTTTATGGTGGGAAAGTGAGGAGGACCTGCTTTACTTGAGAGCTGTGGCAGGCAGTCCCTTTTTTCTGCTTGCCTAGGGCTGGCTGGGGGGAGGACAGGAGAAATGCCACATCTTTCACCTGCTCTGGAGCACAAGGCAGCTGATCAGCCGCAGCAGGAGAGGGTGAGCTGGCAGAACAGCTGCATGGCTTTGAGCTGGCACATGGTGTCCTTCTCCTGCCTAGGACTTAGTTTGGGGGGCTTGGTTGAGATTCCCTTGCAGCATCCTCCTTGGGCTGTTCAGGCTGGAGTACCTCACCATAGTCAAGGGAAAAGCCATGTGAGATTGAAAGAAAGGAGGGAGGGACACTCATGAAAATGGAGGATAAGTCAGCACCAAACGTGGAGCTGGGGGTGCAGACAGGTTTCCCCTCGGGCATTGCGGTCTGAGCATCTCGGTGGTGGGTGCTTCCCATGTATGGCAAAGCAGTGATTGTGCTTTGCTGGAAAGAGGCTCCCTTCATAGTTATGGGAAGAAACAGGCATTTTTAGAGCACAGCATCCTGCAGAAGGGCAAAAAGTAGGTCACTGCCCCTGAAGTGGGCCCAGAGTGACAACTCAGCCGCCATCAGTGGTTGAAGACTAGCCAGAGGACTTCCACATCTTTTGCGTTGCAGTAACGGGAAGCTCCTGTTCTCCAGCTGCACGAGAAAAATTTCTTCAGGTTTAAAGACCTGATGGTAAACCTGGCAGTGGATATTGCAATATCAGTGTGAAAGGTGTACACAGAATGAAGGAGGAAAAACCCAAGACCTTGGAGAACAGTTTAGGCTGAAGTGTCAGAAATAAGCTAAGACACAAAACCATACTGGGCATACACCGTTCACGCCTTTGGACTTTTACAGTAGCGTATGCAAGAACAGTAGAAAATGCTCTAGGAGGATGAACTGTGCATTAGCTGGGACATGGCACAGATGAGGAAGCATTTCCATCTCAAGGTGCTACTTGTTCTTGTGAAATAGCAGAAAATAAGGAACAATTTCAACTTCCACAGTTGCCACTTGAACTATTGTTTCAGTTAAAGAAAAATCCTTGATGAAAGGAATATCCATCCCTCTTATTTACCACTGGAGTGAAACCACAGGAGCAGAAAAAGATCTGTAACTTTCCTGAGCTACAGATTATAATTTGAGAAGGTAAGGTTTCTAGTATCAGGAATTATTTGTACGTGGCAAGCTTGATTTGTTCCCATAATACATGGTGTGAATCACTCCATCGCTCTGAGATCTGTTCGACCAACCCCATGCTGGGCAGCTTCTTTGATGCCTGGAGTTCACTCCAGTGTGAAGAGATTGTCCAGAGGTACCACGCTGTGAAAGTACTCTGAGGAGCATTCCAATTATTTTTTTAGAAGCAAACATAAAAGAGTTCAATAGCTCTCACGAGCAAAAAAAATGTTTTGAAAGGAAAACAAACAAAATGAGTTAAAAAGCATGATTTTTTTTTTTTCCCATTTATTTTGAGCCTCCTTCTTTCAGGTACATAGAAATTGGTGCAGGCTGCATTTTTTGCATGATGCTTTGTGCTTCATTTCTATGCATGAAATACAAGGAGCAGACGTGTCTCTTTTGGAAATGGCACCTATTTTTGCTTCCCAAAGATCAATCACTGTTTAAAAAACCCCATCACTCAATTTTGTGTGTCTCTGCCCTGTGCTGTGGCTGATGGCCACATGCAGAAAAAGACAACTAGTTTCTCGTGTCTCCCGATTAGCGCAGAAGGTCAAATATGTTTGGCTCATAAAGGCTTCCCAGCTTCTTCTCCGAGAGGCATGAGCAGCTTCCCGATCTCCTCGCAGTTGCTGCTCTGAGTGCCTCGCTGCGGGCAGCACTGCTCACCACCAAACCTCAGAGCGAGCCTGGGAACCTGCAGGTAGAAACACAACCGGCTGAGCAGGAAGAAAGGAGACATTTCAGGGTGAGGATAAATCCTTTTGTTCCCTCGTTCTTGCCCTCACAAGTTGCAAATTTTTGGCCGGCTGAGTGCTGGCACTCTGCTGTGCTGGTCAAGGGATTTGCCAGTTATTTGGGGGATGATTAGGAAAACTCTTGGTTTTACTCAAAACTTTGTTGACTTGCTTCAGTGGCCATTTGAACGTAATGAAGAACTTTATTGGAAAGGCACAGGCTTAAGAAAAATGAAAATAATAGCAGTTTGTGGGGTGGCAGGGGGTGGAGTTATTCAGGTTTCCTTTCTAAAAGTTAGGAAATTACAAGTAGAAAATGAGAGAGTACGGAGGTTATGTACTTTTCATCACATTACGTCCTGTAAAATGTAAACCACTGCTTTTTCAGGATGCAGAAGAGGGGTATTATCCGTTCATTGCATCTCTGCTTTTAGCGCTTTTTGCTAGATGTAAGTTCATCTATTATTTAAGACATAACACAGAATATAAAAATCACATATTTATAAGTTAAAATATATACTTAGGTAATGCTTAAACTCCCCTTGGCCTTTAAGCTGCCTTCAGTCTCTGATATCTAACATGACTGCCTCAGACCCAGTTCCCCAAATTCAGAAGATCGCTTCTGGTCCAGCTGTACCATCCCAGGGACAGACTGACATCTGCTCAGACAGTCTGAATGGTGACATTTCCTAACTTCTGAGCAGCTGATGTTTCAACCTTGACTGTCTTTCTAGCATAAACTTCCTTACCTGTAACAGGAGATAATTTTTATGAATGTGACTCTCCCCCAACAACATGTATAATTCTAACCACTATGTAGGTGCACATGAGGCCACAGGGACTGACTCAGCAGAAGTCCAGGAGAAGCTGGGCTCAGATCCAGGCTGAGGACAGGCATAGCCCAAGTTACACATGTTTTTCACACCCACAAGGCAGAGCATCACCCCGTGTCTTAGGCAGCCAGCAATTTCTCCTACTGGTTTTGCATGTAGGAATGGAGCCACACGGCCCATGTGCCTGTCTTCTGGGCAGTGGCATCTTCTGCAGACACTGTCCTGGGTGCAGACTGTGAACGAAGGTGATTGCTGTAAGGAGCTGGTATCTCTAGGGAACAAATGAAAAGAGAAATCTGTCTCTGCTCCTGTTTAAACTGCATAACCCATATGGTTAATCTGCCTTTTTTAATATGAAGGGATTTTTTTGGAATTAGGTCTGCCAATGTTTTTCCTTATTAAAAATGTTACTTACCTCAGAGCTCGGGTTATTATTACCAATTTTATATTCTGCAGTTGGTACCTTTCTTGACTATCATTATTAGCATTTTTATTTCAAAATCCTTCAAGATAATCTGAGATGCAGGAAATGGCATCCGGCATTCCCTTACATGCCTTGAGGGAGGTTCTGATCGCTCATTTATGTTTTAATTGCTATTTTATAGCTGTGTATTTCTGGATGGCTTCTTACAGACCTATTCCCACATCATGAAGTCATTCTTATAGACAATCCAGACACAATGATCCGGCACAAACCAGGTCTGCTCAAAGGTTTATTACTGTGATTAAGAAATGGAGAAATAACGCAGGCGTTTATACATACGCAAAGCTTTAATAGTTAAACAGGCTTTTCCAGGAGCAGTGGCACTAAGAAAGGCTGATTTCCCTGGAGGAAGCTCCTTCACAGCCACCCCAAGTCTCCTCGCAGCTTCCACATCATGCTGTCCACTTTGCAGCCCTCCTCTACATTCTGCCAACGCAGCAGCAGGTGCTGGGGATGGTGTGGAGCAACTTCTCTGCAGCTTGCCCGGTGGACACGACACCTCTGCTGGTGGCACCACCTCTTGGGGGCAATCAGACTGAATCACATAGGCGTTTCCCTCCAGGCATGCACCAGTATGTCATTCCAGTTCCCAGTCACTGACCGTCACTAAGAGATTTAGATCTTAGAGGTCTCTGTATCATTATTGAGTTAGACTCATACAGGATGAAGGGATCGAATGGCTGTATGGAGGTCATGACTCACCCAAAGCTGATTGTCTGAGCTCCCTCATCAGCAAAGAGGAAGAAAGAGGCACTGCTAGATTCCCACCCCATGCCTCAGCCAGCTTCCTCGCTCACATACCAGAACCACTTGAGCCAGTGACCGTTTTTCAGATGGCTGCAGTTCGCTGAAGTGACTCCTAGATGCAATGCACGAATTTCCACCAAGCTCTTCCTCCTTGTAATTTGACATTTTCCCCAGCCTGATTGCATGCCTTGGAACAAGGAGGAGTTTGTCAACATGAAGAAATGTCTTACAATGTTAGTGCTTAGATCATAAAAAGGGTCAGTTGATGGAATAAAGGTCTGACATACCAGTTTGTTGCTAATTATTTCTCAAGGTATCAGCTTGAATCAACATCAGAAGTTTTCAGACAGCATTTCATGTCTTTTAAATCCATCTGTTCCCCATGCTCCAGAATTCATATCTGTGGTTTGAGCCTCCATTTTTTCCTACAACGACAGATTTTCTTCCTTCTGGTGTATGGCCTCTCCCTTCCAAGCTGTCTTTCTGACAGAGAAACAAATATCAGAAGGAATGCTGATGTTTTGTCTTCAATCTCCAAACCACTGAAAACGAGCCAAACACTCTCCACTCACTTCTCTTCATTTCTCAGTTCCTTTAATTTCTTACCTCTTCTCTTTAACTGGCCTGTGCTGACCCTGCTGGCTCCAAAGAGCCGATGAGAAATGAAGCTGCACAGCAGCCCCCGAGCACTTTGACAAGACTGAGAAGTAGTTTCAGGATTGAAACAGCAGTAGCTGCTTCAGATCAGGAGCTGCATTGGCATTGAGGAAGAGGAGGGATTATTTTGTGCCTTCACAGTGGCTCCGGAAAGTTCAATTTTCCATTCTAGGACTGTTCAAAGCCCGTATAACAACTAAACCCCTCCTCTGCAGGGGCTTTATCCATCAGCACCATGTCCAGGCTGTGACTCCATAGAAACATGACTTAACCTCATAGAAATACTGTCAGGGAAAATTTATATCTGAGAGATAGAATCATAGAATCATAGAATGGTTTGGGTTGGAAAGGACCTCAAAGATCATCTAGTTCCAACTCCCCTCCCATGGGCAGGGAAACCCTCCACTACACCAGGTTGCCCAAAGCCTCATCCAACCTGGCCTTGAACACTTCCAGGGATGGGGCACCCACGACTTCTCTGGGCAACCTGTTCCACTGCCTCACCACCCTCTGAGAGAAAAATTTCTTCCTTATATCTAATCTAAATCTCCCCTCTTTCAGTTTAAAGCCATTGCCCCTTGTCCTATCACTACACGTCCTTGTAAAAAAGGGGATGTATTTGGCATCAGCAAACTGAACTTGATTGTGTCGATATTTGTCCAGAAAGGTGATAGTAGCTTTATTTGTTGGCTAGATATAAAAACCCAAAGACGTGGTATGCTGTATGCATGGTTAAGTATGAACGGTGGGGATCGTGAATAGAATTATTACTTTTTAAATGACAAAGTGGAAGGTTAAACTATTATTTTTTTTAAATAACAAAGCAAAAGGTTACTTTATGATGCAACGTGTCTTTTATAAAATGATAACAATGCTATAAAAATAACAGAGCTTAATATATCAACCACAGCAGTTAAGGAACGCTTGGAAATAAGTATGCAAGGTGTAAGGAACAGGATCTAAGCAGTATGACGGAGTGTAAAATTCATTTGTTGAACTTGTCCCCTGGGTGATGTTCCTGGGTGTTCTGCCAGTTGCCTCCTGCCAGGTACCTTCAGGCAGACAAGACTGCCCTGAACTGAGCACCAAAAAGGGTTCGTCCCTTGGTCCATCCCCTTGGTCCTTGTGTAGCTGCCCCTGCATGGGAATCAGCCTGAGAGGAGATGCAAGTGTCAGCATGTGCGTGGTTCTATCATCCATTTGCCTCCAAGGGTTTCCAAGGCATTTTTTGGGGACTGGCAGACCTGGGACAGGACTTACGGAGACCCATGCCCTTGGGAATGGCTGATGGACCTCTACGTGTCAGCTGAGCCCCTGGAGACCTCCTGATCTATCATGGGAGCTCAGAAGACAGGTCAGCTGGAGATACTTGCCTACACGCTGAACCTCCTGGCTGGTTCCCTGTGCAGGTCCTTGGTAATCGTTTCTGTGAGAATGGTCAGGAATTGAGTCTCACAAAAATAATGTGTGTTAATGGGCTCCAGTGAATCCCTTGTTAACAATGTGGTATCAGAGGCCAAACTGGGGTGATCTCTGCTTCGTTTCACTAGAACTAGCAAATTTTCCTTGGCAGATCTCTTCATGAGGGACAAAACAGAAGACACTGAAGTTGAACTTCTACATGGTTTTGTTGTTCTTTTTTTCTTCTTTCCTTTATAGTTACATTTTCAGAGTAAAAGATTTGTTATTGGTCACCAGACCAATTTGTTAGTGGTATTCTCATCTAAGCTGGTCATTCCCAGCTGCTCCAGTGCTGCAGGACACAGGGCACTGGAGAAGGCACCTGAAGTCCACATGCTGCAGCATGATCTGGTGACAAAATTTCCGTTCACCACACCACAATACTCCATTGCCCAGTCATGGGACCAGCCATGCATGAACCTATACAGTACGAGCACTATCTGGATATTGTGTTTGTGTCTAACATCTACAACTCAAGAAAGATGCTGAATAATCTGTATATTCAGAGAAAATACCACCAGAAGTAAGTGATCATAGAAAGAAAATCTAAACAGTTGCTGCTTAAGGCTCTGTGGAATAGATTAGGTAGAAAGCAGAAGATCATCTAATACCCAAACAGAAAACCAAAATTTGTTCGATGAATCATACCCCAAAGTGCCTATTTCTTGCCTTTGGATATAAAGGGCATCAGACGAGTCCCTCAGAGACAGGTGCCATATTGTAAACCCCTAAATTCAGATGAGATGTCTGACCAGTGGTATGGAGAGTGTCATGCAAAGGAGTCCAGGCAGGTTATCAGCATCTGAAGGACTTTCCTCATAACCTATGTTCACCCTATGTTTGGTAGCGTTTTACTGAGCAGCTAGATGTTCTCCTGAGCACCAGTGATCCAGCAGAGAATGGATTGTTCTGGTCATTTTGACCCATTCGATTAATTACAAACTTTATTGTGAGAGGAAATATGGAAACCCAGAAGCAGGCAGAAGAAAAAGAGTTCATCTAAAGCCACAGGGAAGAGACAAGGTAAAGTAGAAGTCAATGGGGGAAAAAAAAAAAAAACACAAACAGAAAAGTTCTACCCTAAAATCAAATGATGGGAAAAAATCTGGCCAGAAACGTTAATTCTGGCTAGGAAGGGAAGAGGAAATGAAAAATGAAACAAAGCGCAGAACTAGCACGAGAGAGAGAGAGAGGGAGAGAGAAGAAAAATACTGAAAAGAAAGATGCTGGGGAGAAAGAAACCCAGTAAATTAACCGAAATGCAGCACTATATGCTGCAGAGAAATCCTTTCAGCAGACTCAGAGAATCTATCTCCATTAAAGTTTCATAGTGAAGGCTCAGTGGGATTTTCAATATTTTAAAAGTGTTTCTGAAGGTAGCCAAGGGGAGATGCACTGGTAACTCTTCAAAGGTTAATGCATTAAATTTTATGATGTCTTCAAATAGCTTGGGACAGTGCCTAACTCTCGGTTGCTTTAAGAGAGCACTTGCATCTCGCTGTGCTCCCTCCTCTCATTAAAATGTCCCTGTCTGGGGTGTTTTACACCCTCTGCTTTTCTCTCTGGTGATGACGGGTGAAGACAAGGCAGGTGCAGGAGGGCTGGAGGTAGAAGCTGGGAATTTTGGCGCTGCTGAAAGGCTGCTGGTCCAGCACCCCCCACAGCGCTGGGGTAAGACCTTCACACCCTGCAGAGAGGCAGAAGTGGAAAGACGAGGTCAAGGCAAAGGGTTTCACCATATGGCCCCCATCACTGGGAAGGAAGACTGGTCTCATTTGTGTGGACAGACGTGACAGATGCCATCCTGCTGACTGGTAGGTGGTAGCTTCAATGGCCCTGGCACGGGACATAAAGTCCCCGGGCAGGAACAGTTTGACCTGTCTTGAAGTCCTGTCTAATGAGGGAGAGCGAAAGCCCAAAGGGTGGAGAGGCACTGGAACAGGTTGCCCAGAGAAATCGTGGATGCCCCATCCCTGGAATTGTTCAAGGCCAGGTTGGATGAGGCTTTGAGCAACCTGGTCTAGTGGAGGGTGTCCCTGCCCATGGCAGGGGGGGTTGGAACTAGACTTTGAGGTCCCATCCAAACCAAACCATTCCATGATTCTACACTACGTCAGAAACCCTCTGACAGGCCGGGCCGTCCCGCTTTTGCCAGGCGATAGGCGCGGGCCTGAGGAAGAAGGAGCGACGGTGCGCTTGGAAGCCGCGAAGAGGCGCAGCTGCGTGGCGGCGGGGCAGGCCTGCGCCCGGCGGAGGTTGCGGAGCTCAGACGCCGGGCAGACGGGCGCACGGCGCTGCCCGGCGGGGCCGGCAGGTGGCAGCAGCGCCCCGCGGCGGCGGCGGGAGCCCGGGGCCGGCGCCGGGGCGGGTTTCGCTTTCTGACACTGGGGTTTCTCTTGTGACATCCTGAGTGTCAGTAACTTTGAACGAGTTTGTGGAAACAGCGTTATACGTGTGGTGGTGCGTGTCTGAGCTGTGTGATCTCTGTTACTGCCTCGCGCAGAATCACGGAATGGGTTGGTTTGGGTTGGAAGGGATCTCAAAGATCAGCCAGTTCCAACTCCCCTGCCATGAGCAGGGACACCCTCCACTACACCAGGTTGCTCAAAGCCTCATCCAGCCTGGCCTCGAACACTTCCGGATATGGGACATCCACAACTTCTCTGGGCAACCTGTTCCAGCACCTCACCACCCTCAGAGGGAAGAATTCCTTTCTTAGATCTAATCGAAATCTGCCCTCTTTCAGTTTAAAGCCATTACTCCGTGTCCTATCACTACACGCCCTTGTCAAAAGTCCCTCTCCAGCTTTCTTGTAGGCCTCCTTTAGGTACTGGAAGGCTGCTAGATGGTGTCCCTGGAGCCTTCTCTTCTCCAGGCTGAACAACCCCAACTCCCTCAGCCTGTCTTAGTAGGAGAGGTGCTCCATGTACTTCTTATGTTAGAGGCCCCAGAGCTGAAGGTAATACTGCAGGTGGGGTCTCATGAGAGCAGAGTAGAGGGACAGAATCACCTCACTCAGCCTGCTGGCCACACTTCTTTTGATGCAGCCCAGAACATGGTTGCAAGTGCACATTGCCGGCTCATGTTGAGCTTCTCATAAACCAGCACTCCCAAGTCCTTTTCCTCAGGGCTGCTCGCAATCCACCATAGAGTTTGCTGCATTGCAAAGCATTCAGTACAAGGATCAGACTCCAAAAGCTTTCATGTTTTGTAGCACTCACACGAGTTTTTCCCTTATTACAATAAAAGCATTCGGCCCAAGATTAAGACACCTACATTTAGGTGTGCACCTGCACACCCTGCATGTAACAAATCTATCATCAACAGAGATCTCATCAATGCAGCCCACTGAGCTCAGCTAGTGGTCTGGAGCAAATAGCTTGGTAGCCTTGGGGCGGGCGGCACTGCTCCCCTGACCACAGCTCTGCCTGTAAGGGGAACTGAGGCTGGGCTTGCACATAGCAACCTATAGGCAGGCTGCTAAATTTAGGCGTTTTCATTGAAAATCGAACTGCTCCTCCCATGTAGTTACTTCAGGACAGAGTTGGTTTCATCCTTTTGCATCCAAGCATGGCGGGGATGTACCACAGCACAATCCCATTGGGCTGGCATCGAACCGAAGGTGGATTCTACTCAGCCAGTTCTCAATTCAGAAAATGAGAACTGGAGATTGGTCATTCAGGTTCAGCCCCAAACTCCATCGACCTCCTGCCTCTAGCGCATGCTGTTAGTGGCAGATGCCAAGGGAAGACTAAGGACAGACAAGTGTCTGTAATACCTCCCTTGTCAGCCCCTCTCATATTTTCAGTTCAGAGGTTTTCTCTTGGCTCGATACCCCTCAGCAGACCCCTCTTTCATGTATCTGTCCATGTAATGAAAACACAAGTCAGGCCATGTAACGAGAAGGAAGATGTGGCACTGGGTGCTTTCTCAGTGTGACTTGTATGACCAGAATGCAAAAGAAACCAAGTTCCCTCCCATGACTACACAAGAAACTAAGGTTGTAGCTCAGATGCAGAGGTCTCCATTTAGCACGTATATAAAACCAGGTGGGATGAATCGCATCCTCACTGAGTCGTGGGCTCAAGAGAGGCACCTCCTCCTGGTGACCACTCTGTTTTGTGCCGCATGGTTCTCTGTAACTGCTGCTCGTTGACCATTTTTTTGATATATTTTTCAGTGAGAAAGTATGCAAAATATCATCTGTTCGGTGGATCACAGGGGACCATGAGTGCCAAGAAAATAATAAAAGTAATAGATAATTGCTCTTAGAAAATGTGATCTGATGCTTGCCTGAAAAATTGGTTGTCATAATGATTGAAATTCAAACAAGATATCGACAAAACTTGAGCTGAGCCAGCAAAGAGCACTGAGTGTGTTTCAAGCTTTTTTCATCGTAAGCTGCCTGCTGAGTCATAGTGACCCACCTGAAACCTCTTGTCCTTTGCATGACTTTCTTTGATGTGCAGTTCTTTCCTTTTGGTACCTGTGAAAGCAGTTTTGAGGTATTTTTAGATCCCTTTCCCTATCAAAGAAACATCAAGTTTCAAACCAAGTGGCATATGTGAGGTTCTACTGCAAGAAGGCATTCTCTGACTCCTAGCCAGCTGCTCTGCTCCAGGTTTCCTAATCTGATGCCAAGATATAGAGACAGAATGAAATGACCCAAGAAAGCAGTCATTCTGAGGGAAGGACAGGCTGCCCTGCTCTCCTTTAGCTCCCTTTCTCCTCCCTTGGCTTGTGGGCGACACAAGAAAGGGGCCTGTCTGTGTTCTTTTCTGCTCCAGAGCTCAGCACAGACACAAGGAGACCTCGGCCAAAGTCTGACAGCCTCAGTTCCCCAATGACTAATGCTGTTTAAAAGTAGAAGCCAAGATAGCGTAACGTAAAATTATTTACCAGATAGGATAACGTGGAATTATTTGTTGTCTGCCCCAACAGTGGGGCAGGGCTATCTTCTCTCTGATAAACTGAATGTTTTTGACCCAGATTGTAACCTCTGGTTTGAATTTAGAGGTAAGTACAGCCATATCAGCCTGGCGCCAAGGCTCAGGAGCAACTTGCAGCAGTGGCGATGCAGTGTTTCATAAGGCTGGATGGGCCAGATGAGGCTGGAGGATCTGGACAGTGGGATCAGACAGATGCTCACCTCCACTCCACATCTGGAGAGGCCCAGGGACAGGGGACGGTATAAACTCCAATGAAGCTGTATTGCCAGTGGCAGGAATAGAGCTAATTCCAGTTTACAGCCACAACAGTGGATTAAATTATCACTTTACTGGGCTTTAAGTGAGTTGTAAGACTAATCTAAATGTAACTCGCGTTTCAGGGTCAGCGGTCTCTTTACAAGCTTCCTCAACAGGCGAGTGTCAAATTAGGGTTATATCAATAGATAAAGGGGAGAAAAATAAAGCCATTGATGGCCACAGATTTCCCAGCTGATATCTTTATACTGTGCTGTAAATGCCTATCACCCTTCATTTAAAGAAAGTGAAAATTGTTGACATCTCTTTCAAATGCCAGTCATTAGGAAGCAACTTAAACTAAATATAATTAGAATAAAATAACGTGCACCTTTTATTGAGGAGTAACAATGCTCAGTATCTTCTGCTATTTAAGCTTCCAGATAATCTGAGTCATTAGTTTGAGACCGGATGTTGGAGCCCCTCCAGCTGCTGCAAGACCGAGCATCGCCGGTGCCATCGGGACCCAGCGCTGTGGCTGGGCACTTGGTTTATAGAAGGTTTTGAAAAATGTCATGCTTGGCTTGGGTGGAAATGCTTTCCTAGGCAGAGAGGAAAACAGCTCCCGCTGCTCACCCGGAGCCAGGGCAGTCCACGGCTCCTGGGGCCTCAACCCTGGGTGCAGCGGAGCTGCCCAGCCATGGCAGCAGACCTTTGTGCGCCATAAAGGGGTGGACTTTGACAAAACTCTGCCCTTGGACTTTCAGCATCTGCACCTACTGACCCACCTAAGAAGATTTTTGAGGTCATGGTGCCTGTGAAACGAGTTGGGTGCACGGCTCTGCTGGACAGTCCCCCTGGGATTTGGGGGACATCTCTGAGCAGTGAGAGCCCTGTGAGGACACCCAGCCCTTGGCTTGGAAGAGGCCATCTCCTCTTCCTCCAGCAGGAGCCAAGGCCTGTCCACGTGACCAACATCCCTGACAGGCAGCAGAAGGAAGGGACCTTCCTGCGCCACACCTAGGACTGCTGCACAGTCATCATTGTGTTTCACTCACACAGGTTTCTCTTTCCTGGTCGTTTATTTACTAGCCAGGACCCACACTATAGAGTCATAGAATGGTTAGGGTTGGAAGGGACCTCAAAGATCATCTAGTTCCAACCACCCTGCCATGGGCGGGGAAACTCTCCACTACACCAGGTTGCCCAAAGCCTCATCTAACCTGGCCTTGAACACTTCCAGGGATGGGGCATCCACAACTTCTCTGGGCAACCTGTTCCACTGCCTCACCACCCTCAATGTAAAAAATTTCTTCCTTAGATCTAATCTAAATCTCCCCTCTTTCAGTTTAAATCCATTGCCCCTTGTCCTATCACTACATACCCTTGTTAAAAGTCCCTCTCCTGCTTTCCTGTAGGCCTCCTTTAGGTGCTGGAAGGCTGCAATAAGATCACCCCAGAGCCTTCTCTTCTCCAGGCTGAACAGCCCCAACTCTCTCAACCTGTCTTCGTAGCAGAGGTTCTCCAGCCCTCGAATCATCTTTGTGGCCCTCCTCTGGACTCGTTCCAGTAGCTCCATGTCCTTCTTGTGCTGGGGACTCCAGAGCTGAAGACAGTATTCTAGGTGGGGTCTCACGAGAGCAGAGTAGAGGGGCAGAATCACTTCCCCTGACCTGCTGGCCACACTCCTTTTGATACAGCCCAGGATACAATTTGCTTTCTGGGCTGCCAGTGCACATTGCGGGCTTATGTTGAGCTTCTCATCCACCAGCACTCCCAAGTCCTTTTCCTCAGGGCTGCTCTCAATCCATTCTCCGTCCAGCCTGTACTTGTGCTTGGGATTGCCCCGACCCACATGCAGGACCTTGCACTTGGCCTTGCTGAACTTCTTGAGGTTCTCACAGGCCCTCCTCTCCAGCCTGTCAAGGTCCCTCTGGATGGCATCCCTTCCCTCCAGCGTGTCCACAACACCACACAACTTGGTGTCATCTGCAAACTTGCTGAGGGTGCACCAATCCTATGTCACGGATCTAATCCAAGCCAGATATCCACCTGTGTAGTCAACAGGGACAGTTAGGTACCTCCAGGGGGTTATTAAACCCAGCCTCAGATTAACTGTCTTCAGGAGATGTCCGTCTATCTCCCTTGCTTGCTCAGAGAGCTCAAATGACCAGTCTAAGCCTAAACACCTACCTTTTGCAAGGCTGAAGTTAGCCATTGAGTGAGATGAATCCTGCACAACCTTGGAGAACACTCTCTGATAGACATTAACTACTCACCTCCTAGAAATCAACTATTAGTCCCCTTTATACATATGCCTGTATAAGAACATAGCTAAGCCTAGCACACAGCATACCCAAACTAAACTAGGCGTTTCTTCCCACTGCCCATTCATCCGAGACCGTTGCTACCAGTCATACTCTCACCATGAATTCCTCCCCTTTGCAGAGCATAGGGACCACCTCTGAACCACCCTGGCTGCTTATCTACAGGGTCGGCACAAAAAAGAGATGCTGGTGCTGCCCTGTATCTTTGCAGAGGGGCAAACTTTGCCCACCCTGAGGATCTGAAAGAGCTGAGATTAGAGGGAGCTCCCTGTTTTCTTCCTCCCAGTCACCTGGGAGCTAGAAATCTGAGCGCAGCCCTGGCTGGAGGAATGGCCTCCGGGTGAACCCCATGCTCTGCATCTATTTGCATTTCTGAGAAGTGCCTCTTATCTTTTGGACTTTCAAACCACAGAGTTTAAAGGAATATTGGAGTGAAATTAATTGCTGAAGATTAAAGCACTATATTTAGGCTTCACTGTAACTTAAACACCAGATTATGGACTCCAAAATATTTTTTACATAAACTCTTCCCCCATAAACAGTGAGCAAAACTACTCAATTTGTTCCATCGGCTTTAGCCAAGTACTGCGCAATTCTGGTTATGCATTAGAATTAGGGAACAGCCTCAATCCATGGATTAACCAGGAAAATAGAGAGAGTCAGAGAAAATGGCTGGGGAAAACATCGTAGCTGCAAACTTCATAGCCTGCCTGCTGATAGCCCTTGCTAGGAGAAGCCACTTGGCTTTAACCAGCATTCAGACTGTGGGGTTTGTTGGTTCTTGCTTCCAAAAGACTCCAAAAAATTTCAGTCATGTGAGGTTTGCCACCCAAGGTGAAGTGCCTGAGTGGAAATCTAGCTTTGAAGGGATTTAGTCCTGGGTCATGGATAAATATCTTAGGTAAAACAATGTGGATAAATCCCTGCTGAGCCAGCTGACCCTGGGGAAGGCAGACTGGGCGGTTATCTGAACCTCACTATCTGAAGTCTCCTGTTGTTTGAGGTGGGATTATGTTGTCCACCTCACACCAAGAGAGGGGATTCTGTGTGTCCCCACCAACCTAAGGCGCATGACCCAGCATCCACAGTTACTTCTCAGGAAGGCAAGTGACCCTCCTCTGGAGAGTAAAGTGGTTTAGAAATTAAAAGTCCATATGATTCAGACTGCACAGCTCATATGCAATTATGAACGAGAGAAGCACACAGAAGAAAGAAAGATGGAATAGGTTGAAGGAGATGCTGAGCTGAGATGCAGTGGTGAGGCAGTGTGACCCCCCCCCCCCAAGGAAGCCATGAGGGTTGCATGTCTCCAGGGTTTTCTCAAAGCCTCTGATGACTGCTGTGAAACACCAGGACAGGTATTTTGGTCACTTCTATGATGTCTTTTTATCAGTCATCCCTTAAAAGCCAGCTGATTCTATGGTCCATCACAGGAATTTGGAGCATCCCATACCTATCTCCATCCCAGCTTTCTGTAGCTATGCCCAGCAGAACAGTTTCCCTTTAGCAAGCCTGAACCTGGGACATAGAATCATAGAATGGTTAGGGTTGGAAAGGACCTTAAGGATCTAGTTCCAACCCTCCTGCCATGAGCACGGACACCTTCCACTACTCCAGGTTGCTCAAAGCCTCATCCAACCTGGCCTTGAACACTGCCAGGGATGGGGCATCTACAACTTCTCTGGGCAACCTGTTCCACTGCCTCACCACCCTCAGAGGGAAGAATTTCTTCCTTAGATCTAATCTAAATCTCCCCTCTTTCAGTTTAAATCCTTTGCCCCTTGTCCTATCACTACATGCCCTTGTCAAAAGTCCCTCTCCAGCTTTTTTATAGGTCCCCTTTAGATACTGGAAGGCTGCTATAAGATCGTCCTGGAGCCTTCTCTTCTCCAGGCTGAACAACTTCAACTCTCTCATCCTGTCTTCATAAGAGAGGTGCTCCAGCCCCCAGATCATCTTTGTGGCCCTCCTCTGGACCCATTCCAACAGCTCCATGTCCTTCTTGTGTTGGGGACTCCAGAGCTGAATGCAGTATTCCAGGAGGGATCTCACGAAAGCTGAGTAGAGAGGCAGAATCACCTCCCTCGACCTGCTGGCCATGCTTCTTTTGATGCAGCCCAGAATATGATTTGCTTTCTGGGCTGCAAGCACACATTGCTGGCTCATGTTGAGCTTCTCATCTACCAGCACTCCCAAGTCCTTTTCCTCAGGGCTGCTCTCAATCCATTCTCCACCTAGCTTGTACTTGTGCTTGGGAATGCCCTGACCCATGCCCCGACATGCAGTGACTCCATCTAGACTAGCATATATAAAGGACCATGGTGAGTCCTTTGGCCCAAAGAGCAAGTTGGACGACAAGTTCGCCATACAGACTGTTCAACTCCTCCCCATGCCCAGCTCAGTCTCAGTCCTCACTTGGAAACCAGAGGTGGAAAAAGTCAACCGTTCCTGTCTAATTAATTCTCCACAATCAGGAAAAATAAAAAATACGCCACCTGACGACTTAAGCTGGAGTTCCTAGCATTTCCAAAACAGCAGTGTACCTCCACTTGCAGGCTTGATGGTTTCTTGTGTTGTACAGCTGACACAAAGAGTTAAATAAAAATAAAAAGCAAATCAAAACAGTGAAGAACTCTGAAGAATTATTCCTAATCCTCTTTTACTTCACACACAAAAAAAATCCACTAAAACTTTTTCACACAAGCAGCAATGAAAGAAACAGTCTGGTATATTTACAATTAATTTTCAGCTTCTGAAATCACCTCATGAATGAAATGTGTGTCTGAGTTGTAGGAGAGTCAAGAAGGGAGGAAAGATAAGGCCAGTGAGGGGAGAGCAGATTTATATAGTGTCTGCTGGTTGCCTTTCTTTTTCTGAACAGCAGGAGGAGATTAATGATATTGTCACAACAGCATTAATGATGCTGTAAAATCATAAGGACAAAGAGGGCCAGGATTTGATAAAAGTGAGATTTACAGCTGCATCAGTCAGTTTAATTATCTTTTACTGGGCTTAAACTAAGCAGTAAGACTAATCTCCATTTAACATGTTTTACAGGGTCTGCAGGCGCTTTACAATCCTCTTCCATTCAGAAGTGTCAAATTATGGCAATATTGATAAAAGAGTGGTGTAAACGGTTGTCTAGTCAATCCCCGAACCAGTTAATATCTTTCTTTACTGCATTGTAAAAGCCTATTACTCTCCAGTTTTGGAGTGAAATTTGTGGACAGTAATCTGAGTTGATAATGTTTAGAAAACAAGTTCGGAGAAGATAAAGATCCGTGTCCACCTGCCTGCACTCGCTATAAAAGGCGGCGCTGGCTGCCTGTGCGCCGGCTCTGCTGCCTGTCCTCCTGCTCTGCCGGACCTGCCCCGGACCCAGAGGGGGCTGATCCCCCACCGCCTCTTCCCCAGGAACGAGCTCCTGCACCACACAGAGGAGAAGAGCCACGCGATGTCAGGCCTTGGCACATTTTTTAGCACGGGGCATTCTGCAGCCCAGGATGACGGGGCCCACGGCCCATGGGGAGCAGTGGTTCTCCTCGGCATCGCTTTTTGACCTATCTGTGGGGCACAGCAGGACAAGGCGCAAGGGCTGGTGGTGGCTCTGCTCCGCCGGTGCTCCTGCTTGCACAGGGATGGTAACTGCACAGCCAAACCCCATGCGGAGTCTTACCTCTGCTTCCCATAGCAGTGAACAAGCATGGGGGGAATTAAGTAACTGGAAGCCAAATGGTTACCTAATTGTATAACAGGATATTTATTCTTATTCCCTCCTGCAAAACCATGATGGATTATATATGTTAATTTTCCACGTTCTATTAAAAATCAAGTCCCGCGGGTACTTCAGGACACTAAGCTTGACTTTCCAGTCTCCATCACTTTGTGGAGTTACTTATACTTCCACAAAGAGGGCGTAAAGCCCAACCATCTCCACTTGATGGGCCGTTTTATGGCCACCAAGCCCTACCTTTCCATAGAAGTATCTTTCTTTGAGCTATAGAGGAACAAGCTTCTGGCCTCGGGGACAGAGGAAAATGTTTAAACTTGAACTTTTCTAAATCTTTGATTTTCAAAGAACACGTAACTCAAAACAGACAGCAGCTCCCAGCAAACTGCACGCTTCAAACCCAGGGAGTCACTTGTTTGCCCAGCTGTTGTTTGACACTGAGCAGCTGAAGAAAATCTAAATCTCTTCTGATGAGATCAGATTCTCCTTCCCTGCTCTACAAGCAGAAGAACATCAGTTTCTCTCTGGCCAGGTATGGCTGGCAGTGAAGAAAGGAATTTTCTCCAATTTACTGCTGGCTCTGGGTCTGAGAACTTGGGGATGGAAACTTAGATCCCGCTTTACCTCTCTTTATTTCATACTGTTGCCTGTATTTCAGTGCTGTGAGCCAACCTATTGCTTTCAGCCATCCTTTCTGCTGGTCAAGTGGCTCTGAGGGTAATTTCTGAGATACTTTGGTCTTGCTAATCCATGTTATTGAACGTTTTTTGAGTGAGGAGTCAGGCTTCCTAGGAAACAAACTTCCTGGTGCAGGCATGCCCTGTGTTGTTGCAAGACACTTGTTCTGCTCATGCATTGCTTAAAAAAAAAGTCAACAAGCGAAAGGCTGAGCCCAGTGTTTCTATAATATCTTATTTTTAGCTGTCTCAAAAAGTTTTTCTGCCAGTAATGAAATAATCCTCTGACAAGGAACTAAAAATATTTCTCTTCCCAGGCAAGGAAAAGAGGCAAACATTTTTTTGACAATTACCCAGAAAGAAAGTTTACAGCAAAAAATAGTAGTCAACTCTTCTGACTTCTAGCTATGTTTGAAACACGTTGCAGCCCTCCCTTATCGTCTGCTTTCTTTGGCTTGGTGACACATCTAATATCCTAAATCATGGATATAATGTGCTCTGACAGCGCTGAGTGGCCCCCTCACATTGCAGCCTTTAGGTCCTGGGACCTCCGTGCCCAGCCTGGGAGTCTGAGTTCCTGGTGCAGGAGGTGCTGGTGGACATGCCCAAGAGAGATGTCGTCTTCTGTAGGACAAGTACCACCTCAAGCCCTGGTTCAGACCAACTCCAGGACCTTCCTGTGGGATGGATTGTTAGAAAATCAGATGTGTTAAAATCAGATACGTTGTCCATGATTGGCTTGGCTGGCCTCTGCCATGCAGCCCATATTTCCAACTGCTGCCTCCAATGGGCTCGGCCAGTGGGACACCACTGGCTGGCAGATCCCAGCCCAGAGGACCACAAATGGGAGCAAGATGGAGCTCTGCAACAGCTGGAGGGAGGCCTTGTGCACCAGAGCTTTAAAAAATTGGGAAGTTGGCAAGGGATGGAGGTTCCCATCAACCTGACCCCATCAAGACCAACAATCCCCTCAGTGCTCCTCTGTCCAGGGACTCTCGGAAGAAGGACTTTCAGCCAAAGCAGTGTCTCACCCTAAATTGACAACAGTCTCACAGATTCTCCACTAAGACTAGGGGAAGGGGTCTTAGGTAGGAGTTTTGTCCAAACAAGGTCTTCAGGATTGAGCCTCTGTCAATAAGTCCTGCAACGTGCTTGTCCGTGAAGGAAACGGGGAAAAAGTCAGTTTGGGATTCTTATCCATCTGATCTTATCGGGGTGGTAAATCTGGTCTTTGATCTTTTGTCAACAACGCACAAAGTTGGAGGCAGCTGCCACCACCCTGTTCAGCGATGCAGTCATCAGGGTCTCATAAAACATTTATGAAACTTGTCATAAACTGGCCCGATAAGGAGCAGGACATTGGGTTTCAGGAGTCAGCAGCTTCTTGGGGAAGACCTTCCCTCTAACTCCAAGGCTGCTTTGTTTAAACAGCAAACACAAGCCACTGATTGCACCCTGCCATAAAAGTTGGGAGCCGGGAATTTTCACCAGCCCTGCTGCCTACTGAATTTGTGTGGCAGGTACTGGCCTTTGCCATTTGCCTTTCCCACTTGCCAGTCCTAGGGCAGGAGGGAGAAGAGGGAAGGAGGAGAGGAACTGAATAAAATTATAACTGAGGAAGGGAGAAACTGAATAAAATTTTAACTGAAGAAGGAAAGAGAAAACTATCTACAAATGGACAGTGGGACTGTTTCTAGAATAGGGAAGAAATGGAAGTTTGAGCTGAAATATTTTTGGTGCTTTTATTTCTAGTCTTGATGAATTTTGTGAAGTTCTCGAGGTTTGGTCCTGTGGCTGAGTACGGGGTGCAAAATAATGAAACCCACCTTCTGTTCTCACTTTCCTTTGTTACTGCAACTATGACTCTTGACATGTCACAGCTTCTGCCTCTTCCTTTCTTCCTTTATAAGGAAACAAATTGACCTGCCTTGTATGTTCTCTGTGAGTATGTTTTCTTCCACAATTTTTTCCAAAAGACTAAATCCCTAATAGAAAATGAGGTGCCTCCAGTGTCCACCCTGAGACATCTAAGCCTCAAGAATATGATCACGGTGAGGTGCTGTGCAGTGATTTCTGCTTACTTCAGGGGAGCACCTCTCAGAAGCACCATGTCCACGTTAGCACCATGATCTTCCTGCGCTAGAAGTTAAATAGCTGTACTATGCAGGAGACCATGTCGATCACTCGTTGGGACATTTCTTGTTCTTTGGAACAATTTTGGCTTAGGAGATGCAGTTGGAAAGGAAACTGCTGCTAGGATCAGGTGTGTATGTGTTGCAGTCTTGTTATTTACACAGCCGATTCAAAACCTTGATTTTTTGAATGCGTAGGAAGGTCAATGACAACTCAAAGTTCCACTTCTGGTTAGCGCCAAGATCAAATCCTTCTCCCTTTGGTGCCATGAGGCCACATTTTTCATGCATATTCTGGCTATTTTGTTTTGGTTTATTTTTTCAGCAAAGACACAAAATAACACATTAAATGTTACTTGGAATTCAGAATCACAAGATAATATCTGGTAAATCAACCAGCTTATGTTTTTCTTCTATTTGCTTGTGTTTTCTGTGATGACGTATTCACAAAGTTGGGGTGCAGACCACTGTTGTTTCTGATATCTGACTTCGCAAAGAAAACATAATTGTTTCTTATAAGTAGTTTAAATAATGTGAACTATACCCTACCATAACAATATATATTTACAGCTACATGTTTTGTTTTCTCTTGTAATCTCCATGAGATAAGCAGCTGTGATGTTCTGATTGGTATTATTTTCTTATTTACCAATCAAACTACTTAAAAGTTTGGTGGTGTGATCGTATCTTCTCTACCTGTTAATTCAGTCTTGTTTCAGGTCACTGAAGTCACTAATAATAACAATTGTTCAGTATTAGCAAGAACTTGGTGTCGGAACAATTGCAAAAAAAGGGAGATAGATACAAAGATACCTTAATTAGGTATGTGTTATCAGTTGCTTATAGTAATAAAGCACTAATTCAACCCTCGTGTATAACCACAAAACAACTGTAATGAATTTCAGATTTGGTAATAAAACACTATACTTGATTAGGTGATAAAATAACAGTTACTTTTAGAAATATATTAAAAAAATACAAAATGCTTCTAATTCTAAGTATTTCTTTTTATGCAATGTCTTGGATAAAGATTCTAGGGGTACCAGAGAGCTGTCTGTATTTTCTCATCAGCGAAGGTGACTGAGTGAAGGGACTTGCTGCCTTGGCCAGCCTGTGCCTCGGGCCATTTAGGCGACCCAATTCTCTTCCTCGATTTGTTGCAAGCAAGCTCAGGACAAAAGATTCCCTACTTGCTGCAGTCAGATGCAATTAGTCAGTTGATTGATCAGCCGCTGTCCCTTTGTAGCCCATCTTAATTGTGTGAACTTGCTCCATCTCTGTATCTATGTTATTTTGTTATTCTACGAAAAAATAAAAGGTCTTTTAAATGTTTGCACATTGTCTAACACCACTCAGAGGGATACAGGCAATGCACTTACTCTGTCATATTGCAGTTCACAGAAAATGTGACAGTCCTGGCATTTTGCACAAACTGTTGCAAAGTCAGCGCCCAGTGTCCAGCGTGGGTGGTCTTCTAGTGAGCCTCAGTGCTCTCAAGGTGACCATAGGTCACGAAATTGCTGATCCAGGGCTTGCTTTTGGATTTGAAAGAAAGGTTTGATTCAACTAAACTAACAAGGAGGATGGGAACCTGCCGCCCTAAACAGCATGACTCCAACCAGGGACTTTCACTGGGGAGCTGTACGATGTGGGACCACAACACTGTGTTAAATCATCTGCATGAAAAATCCTCTGTGCCGTCATGACGAGGCATGCACAGAGCCGCGTGCTGAGAAAGATGTCTGGGAAACTTAAATAGGTACAAATTCTAGACCACACATGTCTGCAGCATCAGCGTGTCTCTGACCATAGGAGAAAGGCTGTGGTGCAGGTCGGCGGTGCCCGCCGGAGCTCTGCCCCCCGCACTGGGATCGAGAGGGATCCTGCTGGAGACCGTACAGTGATGGCACGAGTGCTATCTGCACCATGACCGGGCAGTTTCAGAAAATGAAAGTGCTGTGTGACCAAGCGTTTATATGGGTTCTATAAATCGGAGGACCGGAGACTCTGCTGTCTGTTCTTCATTTCTCTCTTCTTTTCAGCTTTCTCTCCCCTCCCTGTTCAAAGGAAACTGCTACCAAAGTTAACTCATATGCTCTCCTCTGTTTCTCTCACCTTCTTCCAGACTTTTCCACTTCTATACTTCTCATCCTCTCTCTTCTGCTTCTCTATGCAATCCTGCATTATCCAGGCAGGCCTTTGTCTCCGGTATCACTTCTGCTACTTTCTGCCCTTACACCCTTCACATTCTTACCTGCCTCTATCCTGTCTCCCTACATTATGGGCTGCGTTTAAGTTGCTTGCTCAAAGTGCTTCATTGAAGTTGCCATCGACAGGGGAAGGAGGTAATGTCTGGCAGCCCTGGAGAGCAGTCTGGATGGCTCGTCACTTTCTTGGCCTTAGCCGCCATGGTGGTCACAATAACTAAGCTGGGTACATACAGGAGAAATGTGAGTGCCTCTCTGCACATTGTATACTGGAGTATATACCTGCAATGTTCCCTTCCTGGGGGCAGAGGAAACCATATGCAGCCTTCTGTGCTATCTCCTCCACTAATAAAATGTACCAGGAGCATCATTACCTCCGTACAGATCCATACCAAGGGAAGAGCAAACCTGCTTTCTCTACACCCTCAGAAGCTCAGCGCAGGGTAGATCATCTTCTGCGCTGCTCATGCCAAGAGGGACTCTGTGCGAAATCCTAGTAAAAGCTAAGGGCAGATGGTTAAGGTAGCTGGAATCAGGGTGGTGTGTATCATCTCACCAAACAGCCCAGGGAAGTCAGGATTCACAAATCTTCTGAGACTGGTTCATTTAAAAGCAGAATTTGAAGACATTTGATGAGGACGCGGAGCTCTCCATTTAGATCAGCTCGACAAGGACATGCTGGCCATACTGTTCTGCTCTTGCACAGGATGGAGATTAGGAGATCAGGCTTTACTGGAAAAATAACAGCCCTCTTCTCCAGTCAGAGCTGGGAAAGTGTCTCCACAGAGATGTTTTTCACAGTGACTTCATCTCTCGGGCCTAGCGGGGTGAACTGGACATTTCTCCTCTGAAAGGAGGATTGCTGGTCTCTCTCCACCCATTAAGCAGCCCCATTTCCAAGACCCAAAGATGGCTTCAGTGGTGGAAAGTTTTACACCCTTTGTGTCCCCACTGGACACACGCTTCCTTTTCTTCGGCACCAGAGAAGCCACAGAGCAAAGAGATGCTGGAAATGAGATTTGTTCTTGCATTCATGAAACAGCTCTTAATTTCCCTAAATTGTTTTTTCCCGGGCACATAGTGCCTTCATATCTTATTGACCACAGTAAAAGGAGCTTTTACTGAGGGAACATGTATATTTTACACCTTGAGGATGATTGCCTGTGATGTAGTTGGTAAAATGGAGTGGAACTAAACGTGAACTATGTTCGCTATCCCTAATGAGTAAAATTTGCTTAAAGCAGACTCCTGAGTAGCGCTGACAAAGATTACGGATAAATGCAACCACAGTGATTCAGCCCAAGCTTTTCAGAGTATGCACCCAGACAGCTGCCTGTAACTGATGAAAAGGCTTTTGTCAATAGTGCGCAGCCTTCTTGGTACCAGTTAGTGCCAAGTGATTTCATAGCACACAGAACCGTCATTTCTGCAAAGTGTCGGGATCTGAATTGGTGAGACAGCAGGGGAGGCTCGAAATTGCACTGCTATTTCACACACACAGAAAAATATCAGTAGAACCCTTTCCTGGTCTCGTGAAAAAGTCATGCCTTTGTGTGTTTTGAAGAAAGGATTACAATAGGTAGCATCCTGATGACAGCACACAATTTTCTGCGAGGGTTCAGTCTCCTGGAACCCGACGAACCCTTTTGATCAGCTCCAGCCCCACCAAAGTGCTACCCTCAGCAGCCAGGGTCAGGCACCATGCAACTCCCTGGGCTCTCTGGAAGCTTCTACAGGGATTTGATGAACTCGAGCAGAAAGTGAGTCTGCCTGGTGTAGCTGTCAGGCCTTGCTGGGGTTGGTACTGGGTTTGCTGTCTGTTACTACACACTCTTGCTCACCCAGAGCTCTGTGCCTTAGGTAGGCAGCACGTAAGGCAGTGGACCCTAAAATCTGGATGTATAGAGAAATGACAAAAACGGCTGAAGGTTTAATTTCCCACCATTACCAAGATAATGGCGGGAAATAAACATCCTTCCATTTCCTAATACCTTCTCAATAAATGTAAAAT
Source organism: Tauraco erythrolophus (assembly GCF_009769465.1). NCBI lineage: Eukaryota > Metazoa > Chordata > Aves > Musophagiformes > Musophagidae > Tauraco > Tauraco erythrolophus. The sequence continues at coordinate 113,967,719 of NC_141465.1, read as the reverse complement.
AATAAATCTCTTGGCCTGAACATCTTTGTCACCAGTCAGGGTAGGAGGAATGGGCTCTTCAGATGGACAGACGACTCTTGTGTTGGAGATAGCTATCTCTGCTCCCTCCTTTCGAGCCCACGGAGAAGCCCTCTATGTATCATGCCTGGCGTCCTTTCTTAGAATTGGCGCAGATTATTTTCATGAGTTTCCAGTACAGAGAAGAGGGAACCATTTTCCTTATTTATGTCCTCTCAGGAACGTGTTCCAAAAAGGAGCTTCTCTGAGTGACTGCATGCTCAGGCACTTCTCACAGACCCATAGAATGGCTTGGGTTGGAAGGGATCTTTAAAGATTGTCTAGTCACAGGCTCCTTACTCAGCAAGGCTGCTAGGTTTGAATTCTTAACTCCACTACTTTAAGGATATTTTACTTTCTCAACTTTCATGGGATTTGAAGCAGATGTCTGTCCTGAGAGTCACCAACCAGAAAGGATTTGCAGGAGCCAGCAAGACACTGGCTAATCAAAACGATTGACAAAATGCTTCTGGTTCCTCTTTGTTTGAAATTATTTACAACTTAGGAGAGCAGGAATAGGATAGTACTTAAATTCTTGAATGAATTCAAGATTGAATTAACTTCTTGCCAAAGTTCAAGGCTTCAGCAAATCACAAAAGGTGTCAGGAAATCTTCCAGAGACCTGAAAAAATAGAAAGAAAATAAATGGACTTAAACAAAGACCTCTAGGAGAAGTCTTTTCTGTATGCGTGAATCTTGTAAGATTTAAGCCTGAAATTTCGTGTGTTCGGAGCAGTCCACTGAAGGCAGAGGCACTCCTTGCACCATCTCATTTCCCCTGATGCTCTTCGGTCTTGAATCCATGGTCTTGCAATGACATCGTCCCTGTCACCTCATTATCACCCAAGGAAAATTCTCCCGCTTTCTTCCTCCTCTCCCCATGTCCCTTGGGCCACCCTGCTCCCCTTTGGCTGGTGGAAGCAGGAGTTGCTCTGTTTTCCCAAGAGGCCAAGAAGCACAATGAGGCCGTCCTGCAACGCTCCGTATCGCCAAGCTCTGAACAGCGGCCAGCTGGCTGGCTGTCAGCACGCAATCCAAACACCAGCCAAGGCTGAGCTGGCTGCAATAAACCCTTCAGGGCTGCAAAACAGGTCAGAGATCTCCAAGAATATAGCCCTGCTTCGATAATGATTAACAGGATGGTGGCAAAAGTCCCTGAGGCTTTGGCCGTCTCTCTGTGTGTGCATGCACGCGGATGGGAAAGTTTATCTGTCCCAAGCCCAGAAAACCCTTTGCAGGGGCAAAGCCTCTCTCCTGGTGGGCTCTTCACTCAACCTATACTGTGGCCCAGAGTTCCTGATTTTCTCTTCATTGGCACAGAATTCCCTACTGTTACATTTAAACCCAAGAGCCGAAACAAGCATGAGGGATCAGGCTGAGATGCCGTTTCTCTAACTGCTGTGATGGACAAATATGCAAGACCAGATTCCAGTCTCTGGTTCACGGTCATAAATCTGAAATTCGAGATAACTGGAATTTTCTTAACTTTTGAACACCTGACTGAGAGTAGCATCTGCAAATCTGACCTAAGTTGATAGAATATAATCTTCTTGAACATTGTGTAACGTGTTAGTGCATATGCTAAAACCATGTGGTTATCTGTTAAATTGTTAATTTCTGAAGCAAAATAACTTTCCAGTTACTTGTGGATCCTATGCAATATTTTTCCTTGTTCTTAATTTCTACTTTTTATGGTTCAACACCATAAAGTCTAGGAATTTTTCCCATGTTTTAAAAAGCACACTGTCGTAACTTTTTGGAAAACAGGTGTTTAAAAAATATTCAACTCTCCTACATAAGCTGATTACTCTTGGTATATAACTCTGTGTGTGTCTGTCTGTATATAATAGATCTATAATGGTGTGTAAATGTGTTCTTTTGTTAGATTGACAGTTAGAAAGAACACTTGTAATGAGATCGGAATCATTAGAAGTACCTATTGTCACTCTTCCTATGCTCCACTATATTAAAAACCTGTTCCAGAAGGTGAAACGCTGGAGGCTGATGATGTGAACATGGTGGAGACAGAGTTCCCTTCTGACTCTTCTTGGTTTTCCTTTAGTCGAGGGGACAGCAAACAGACACAGAGGGACGCTGTTGCAATTCGAACTCAGCTCTCCTCTGAGTGATCAGAACCACTTTGATGACTTCTTGCAGTTGAAACTGCCCAAGCACGGTCATAACAGATTGTCTGCAATCTATGCCAGACACCCACGGCCAGCCCTGGGCTGGCGTGACGCTCCGCTCTGTGCTGCTGGCACCTAAAGCTGCCAGCAAAGGGGCAAGGAGCTCCGCAGTGGGGCAGGGAGATCTGCAGTGGGGCAGGGAGCTCTGCGGTGGGGCAAGGAGCTCTGCGGTGGGGCAGGGAGCTCCGCAGTGGGGCAGGGAGCTCCGCGGTGGGGCAGGGAGCTCTGCGGTGGGGCAGGGAGCTCCGTGGTGGGGCAGGGAGCTCCGCGGTGGGGCAGGGAGCTCCACAAGGAATGCCAAATTAGGTCCCTTGCAATCAACAACTGTTTCCTTCCTTTGTCAGGATCTTTACTGGCAATCTGATCTTTGCATGAGTTTCCTCTATCCCAAGCCAGTGTCAATAGAAAAGTAAATGGATAAAATATAAATGGAGACCACAAAACTCCTGGGTGAAAGTGGATAACATTCCTTGACCTTCCTGCTCATAAAGCTGCATTACTTCCTCCTCTACAATGAAGATTAGCTGTTATATAGTATTTACATTAGTTTATATGGCTACATCCTCAAAGCCTTTATTCAACCAAGTAAGGCTCTGCCAAAGCCCAGGCGTGGGTTTGCAGAGGCAGTGAGAGCTGTGGCCTCCTGTTAACATGGCCACCTCTGGCTCGTGCTCTTGCTCACGTGCTTGTGAGAGACACTGGAAGACTGCAACGAAGTAAATGCCTGGCTCTTGGACAGTGATTGCTAGGCTGGGTGAATTCAACCCACTTCATTTAGCTTAAGCAAAGTGGTCGGGAGGGAATAGAAAGGCAGCTGAACCCAATTTCAGCATCCAAATATTTTTGTGCATATTGTTTAAGTCTTCTTTTGTATGCATATGAAAGAGGAAGACAATAGCTGAAAGAGTAATCACTGGAATTAGGACTCCGGCTCTCCAAGTGCTTACACCAGTTGAAAAAAACAATGCTTCTGAAACAAATGAGCTGATGTTGGTGTAACACTGCAGGGAAAAAAAAAAGTCTTCCAAATGAATGCAATGCAGCCCTTCCGTTTCTGCACTCATCTGTAACAGAAATACCAGGACATTTCTTTATTCTGGACGCATTAATTAAATACCGTAACAGTTTCCTCTTTTAAAGAAGCATTGTATTAGGGAGCTTACTGGTTTATCTCTGAGAAGATAAATAGTTTAATTTGCTCTATGACATTACTTAGATTAATAGCTGGTGTTTACATGACACACTAAGTATGCAGAACACTATAGATGCACATATCTTTTGTAGAAGTCATTGCATGCAGCTTGGAGCAACTTCGGAGTATTTGTTATGAAAGGGTAAAACGTTCTGGACTCCATTCTTTCCTTTGCTGAGGCTCAAACAGATGTTTCAAACGCTCTTCACTGACCTCTTAATGCTATCCAAGAATAACATGGGAAAAAATGTAATGCCGCCTCAGACAGACTCCATCCCATGTCCACCCATCCCACACCTCTCCCCTAGCCCTCTGGGAAGATCCCTGAGAAGACAGTAAAAACCCTATTGAATTATTTCTTTCAGTTACTTGCTGACTTCTACTTTGTGATTAAAATATTTATTGATGATAGCACCGGGGTGTTAGGCCCTCAAATAAAAATGGCTTTGGGATCTTAACATAATGAACCTAATAAACCTAATGAAGTTCAACAAGGCCAAGTGCAAGGTCCTGCACATGGGTCGGGGCAATCCCAAACACAAGTGCAGGCTGGGTGGAGAATGGATTGAGGGCAGCCCGGAGGAAAAGGACATGGGAGTGCTGGTGGATGAGAAGCTCAACATGAGCCGGCAATGTGCACTGGCAGCCCAGAAAGCCAACCGTGTCCTGGGCTGCATCAAAAGAAGCGTGGCCAGCAGGTCGAGGGAAAAGATTCTGCCCCTCTACTCTGCTCTCTTGAGACCCCACCTGGAATACTGTGTTCAGCTCTGGAGTCTCCAATACAAGTAGGACATGGAGCTGTTGGAATGGGTCCAGAGGAGGGCCACGTAGATGATCGGAGGGCTGGAGCACCTCTCTTATGAAGACAGGTTGAGAGAGTTGGGGCTGTTCAGCCTGGAGAAGAGAAGGCTCTGGGGTGATCTTATAGCAGCTTTCCAGTACTTAAAGGGGGCCTACAGGAAAGCAGGAGAGGGACTTTTGACAAGGGCATGTAGTGATAGGACAAGGGGCAATGGCTTTAAACTGAAAAAAGGGAGATTTAGATTAGATCTAAGGAAGGAATTCTTCCCTCTAAGGGTGGTGAGGTGCTGGAACAGGTTGCCCGGAGAAGCTGTGGATGCCCCATCCCTGGCAGTGTTCAAGGCCAGGTTGGATGAGGCTTTGAGCAACCTGGTGTAGTGGAAGGTGTCCCTGCCCATGGCAGGGGGGTTGGAACTAAATGATCTTTGACGTCCCTTCCAACCCAAACCATTCTATGATTCTATGATTCTATGATTCTACGATCTTCCCGAAAGCAAGGTTTTAAACCTCACAGTGTCTGATTATAGGGAGCTATGAGCACAGCTTCTTCCTTTCTCCCATAGCTGTGCTTGTGTTTTCCCTTGCTGCCTCTGTTTTGCATTTTTCAGCCTCTTTGTTCGCTTCTTAGCAACACATTTTCAAGGCAACAGTGCCTACACTTTTGTCATTAAGCCTCAATAATATTCATCGCATAAAGACACAATCACACAGTTTTCAGTTTAGCTGATCTCTGTGTCACGGTAAGGGAAGCGGCCGAGGAGGAAATAACAGCACACCGGGGTGCCGGAAGAGAGGTAAGCTGGTGGCCGAGGACCAGGAACAGTGTCCCTGGCCTGTCTGATTCCTACCAGGCATCTTTGATGGTGACCGTTTCCTCTGCCTGCCTCAAAGTCAGCCTGCTGGGGCTTTGGGGAAGGGCTCGCCCAGCTGGATGAGGGTCCACCTCTGAGCCTTGGGGGTCCTCCTGCAGCACACGAGAGAAGCAGTCTCACCCACCTACAAATAGGCTCTATCCAGAGCAGATGCATCTGCCACGAGGCAGAAAAATCACTCCCTAAGAAACTCCTTTCCCTCTTCAAATGCTCAGATGACCTAGAACTATTTTGTTTCATTCTTCTTTTTTCTTACACGCACCAGCTATCTACACAGCAAGCGATACAGACCTCTCCTGGCAAGATGGAGATGTGGATTGGAATGCCTTCAGGCAGGGACTGGACTCACATCTCTGCCATCCTCAAGGCATACACTAGCCACAGAGCTGGGCAGGCAAAATCGGGGCCAGCATCAGAGGAAGGCACTGTGATGGCTCGGTCTATGGTTCATTAATGATAGTGTCACCAGCACGTATGGTTTGCAAAGCCACTCTGAATGGCAGATGCCTCTTCTAGCTCTAGGAGGTAAAGAAGGGCTACGTTTGGGTATCAAAGTGCCAGCTGTTACAGTTATATGTTTCAATGACAGCCATTAAAGAAGAAAGTCACTCCTGCAAGAACCATACTACAGATCTCAGAGGATCCCGTGTTAGGATCCAGGCTGCCACATCATATGAACAGTGAGACGAGACTTGACTTCACACATACGGAGACTTTTCCTTGTATAACCCAGGCCCTTCTGGGAATTTAAGGCAGGCACTTAAATGTCGCACCCACCTGTAACTGCCAGCACAGGCTCTTTGCATTTCATTGCACACACCTGGAGTTTGCAGAGTGGCGCTGGCTCGGGTTGATCTCCAGTGCCTGGTTCAAGAGAGTCCTAGAAATGGAGTTTTTCTCTCTAAGGATGTGTCCAACCCTTCCCACGTTTAAAATGTCTCCCTCCGGGGATTCAGCAGGTGTTCTCCAGTGTTCGGTACAGAGAATTTTGTGTTCCTTTTTGATTATTTCAGGCTGTGGCAAGATATCATGTCCCTGTAGGAATGAGAACTTGCTCACTCTCTGGTCCTACAGATATTCCTTCCTTCCAGTTTGGTCTCCACTATGGCCCTTCTGCCCTGAATCCACTCCCCCATAAGCAGGGACAAGCTCTGTGTGCCCCTCAGTGTCATGGGGTTCGTATACCTTTAAAGATTTCCCTTGAACTTCATGAATGGTACACATTGGCCTTACTTCGCATTTACACAGCATTATAGACAGGTGACAGAGGATATTGCTTTATGGCTAGAAAGATACGGAGAAAGCTGACGAAGGTGATCAAAGGTACAGAAAGGCTTCTGTGCATGCAAAAAACAGGTAGAGAGAACTCCTCAGCCCAAAAAACAGACAGGAGGATATGCCAGCGGGTTATAAATTACAAATGACATGGAGAAGATGGAAAAGGAACCACCCGTCAGCCTTTTCTAATACAAGAGTTAAGGCAACAAACAAAACCAGTAGGTGGCAATTTCAAGAAAAACAAAGTGAGGTGTATTTTTATACAGGGTGGAATTTATAGCGTTGCACAGTATTTAAATCTGTGGAGCTCCCTGTGAAAGGATGTTACAGAGGTAACATAAACGTGCACAGGTTCCCATATGTTTTGGACATCCTCAGAGAGGTGAAATCCACTGAGGTGTCCTAGGTGCAAAGGCCTCAGAGGCCCCTGAGCTGCAGATTGCTGTGTGATGGAACGGATCTTTTTGGAAACACCTCAGTATACTTGCTTGGTCTTTCTATTTTTCCTTGAGGCACTTCGTTTGATTTTCTCCATTGGAGATGGGCATCTACACAACCTTAATAAGACTAAATAGCCTCCTTCTCTCTTCAGCCATCTGCTAGGGACGGGGTGCTGGGCTGGCTTGGTATGACCACTCCTATATTCTTGCCATCATCCTTGTTCCATCCTGGTTTAGTGACAAGCAGTGCTCTTCTCCATATTTTGGGAACTGCTCAGGAACTAGGTCAGGTGAATCCCGTCATCCAGCTGCTGCATTTACAGATAGCTAATTGCAAATAATCACACGCTTGAACATGGGGCTGGACCGAGCTTCTCTCTCACAGCTGCTCCCCTCTCTCGAGTCTGGCAGCGCTCCTTGCAATGGCGGATGCTGAGGATCGGGAGGAGGAACACAATCCCCTCAACCTCCCCTGCTACCTCCTCACACCAGGAAAAGGAAGGGCGAGTTTCTGACCACACGATTTCACCTTTGCTTCTCCATCAGCTGTTTTTCTTCAAAACAGCTGTGCACAACGACGATCACAACAGAGGTGGCACCCAGAGGAAGGCAGGTTTTAGGAGCAGATGATCAGTGCCTGGTATCGTGCGAGATGAAACTACTCTGGTACTGCCCAGTTAACTCAGCAGAGCAGGGCTGAGTGCTGTTCTCTTTCTTCCCCTTTTCCCCGAAAGCCGATACCCTTCACAACACCAGCAAAATGTCAGCAACTCCGATATTATTTTACCCTCGCAGCAACCTCTGATCACAAAACTCCCGATCATTAAAGTCACTTGATTTGGCCCCTGGTGCTGGCTCTGCCATCCCACTCTTCAATACAAGCAATAGATGCAATCACAGCCCCGGCACAGCTCTCACCACAGCTGCCAAGCAAACTGTGGCAAAGCATTCTGACAAAAGCAAGGATGGATGCTCCTTGTAAAAATGGGGGCTTGTATGACAGTGGCTACTGCTGGGACCACGGAGGCTTACCACACCATGGAGAACAGGGCAGGAGGGATGAGAGACATGAGAAGAAGGAGGTGAGCCCTACTGTGTACCGGGTGACCAAGGGGGATGAGGCTGGAGCACAAGTCACCCTGGCAACGCAGTCTGGGGAGGCCTCTGCTGCAGCTGGTCCCGCCGGTGTGACTGGGTGCTTCACCACGAACGCTGAACGCATTGGCTGGACTGCGGTGGGCAGGGATGTGCTGAGCCGGATAGAGCCCAGACCTTATGCCTGAAGGGGTTTAACACCCCATTATCCTTCCTTGGTGGCACGGGACACAGCCTGGGCTGTAAAGCAGGTCTTACTCATCCGCTCGGGCATCACGCGGACACCTCAGGAGCAGAGAGACACAGCTATGGAGCTGGGTTCGCTTCATTTAGGGTTTGGCTGTTGTGTGCGACACCGGCACCCAGCAGCCCACGCGCGCTGGCCAGCAGAGCCATCAGCGTTGCTGCCTCGCTGCGGAGAGAGACTCACCGCTTTCTGTTCCTTTGATTGACCAACGTGTTGCTTTTGACCCTGCCTGAGCCGGGGCTTTCCCCAGCAAAGCACGTGAAGTGGTGGTCAGGCAGATTTTGCAGCTGCTTCAGGAGGTGCGCTCATCTCAGGTGTCTGGAAGCCTGCCTGTCTACAGACCCGCCTTCCGACTGACTCCAGCCTCGAGGGCAGTAATGGCCGACTCCCACTCTGCTTTCAGCTGGAGGGTTCATAGGAGCTCTCATTTGTATGGGTTCCTTGGTGTCTGACAAGCTGAGAGCTCAGCTACAGCTGTTTGCTCAGCAAAGTAACTCAAAAGGGTCCTTGTCTCCGTCTGGCTATCCACTTCCATGACATTTATACAGACACAATTTTCTTTGAGAGCCCTGTCCCGCTGCCCAGTCAGACTGAACTCAGCCAACGTTTTGCACTCATGTTGAGCAGACTCTGCCAACTCAACTGCTCAGCACACTCAAACCAAACAAGGCTAATAAGTAGCTACCAACAATTAACTTCCCAGCTTAGAGGACACGTGAAGAGAAGCCTACCATGGGCCTGCTCTGATTAGGATTAGGTATCATTCAACGTGGTCATTGATAGGACAAGAGGTAATGGTTTTAAACTAAAAGAGGGTAGATTCAGACTAGATATAAGGAAGAAATTCTTTATGATGAAGGTGGTGAGGCACCGGCACAGGTTGCCACAACAGAAGTTGTGACTGCCTCATCCCTGGAAGTGTTTAAGGCCAGGTTGGATGAGGCTTTGAGCAACCTGACCTAGTGGAAGGTGTCCCTGCTCATGGCAGGGAGTTTGGACTAGACAATCTTCAAAGGTTTCCTCCAATCCAAACCATGCTGGGATTCTGGATTCTCTGATTCCACATGTACGGAAATGATGGAGTAAAGGATGCCCTTATAAAACTGGCCCATGTCAGCAAACTGGGAGGAGTACTTGGGAAGATGAGATTAGGATGTTGTATGATCTGGGATGACTGCAGAAATGGCCTGAAATCAGAAAGATGAAAATCATGCAAAATAGTATGCAAAGTTTGACACTCTTGAGGAAAATAACTGAGTGATACAGCAAGAGTCTTCAGGCAAGCATCAGGCCATTACAAACAGTATGGTGACCATATTGTCTATCTTTACCAACAGTAGGACAAAAGTAACCTGGCCTCTGAGGAAACTGTGGGATGCAGGAACACTTCCTGGGCTCTAGATCCAGCTGCCATGTCTCAGCTGCAGTTTGTGATGGGCTTTGAGTGCACATCCCCTTCATTCCCCAAGATCCTGGTTTTGGAAGGACAGCCAGGCACAAGGGACAGGAATGGAGATGTCACCTAGTCCAACAGCTCCTGTGGAGAAGGCACTGGCCTCACTGCTCATCCCTAGCCTGGTGTGCAGCGAGGCTTTTCGGAAGAGCAATTTGCTTTTGAAATTAAGACTTTTTTTCCCAGGGTACTGGTGACTTGGAGGAAATTGTAGAATCCATATATAGACCACAGGTGGCCAACTGGAGACCTTTAAAAAACAGACTAGACTAAATTCCGTCAGAAGCCATCCAAGCAAACGAGTTACACTAAATTGTCTCCTTCAGCCTACTATATTTGGTCTCTGATTGATAAAAAGTCAAAATTGTCACACATTTTCAGAAAGGGACGTTTTATTTATTCACACACACACACACAAAAATCCAACCCCACTACTTTCAATGTGCTTTTGACTTCAGGAAATCATGATCATGCTGGGAACTTCTCTGTTAATTCTGTCAGTGCTTGGAAACCAAATACCCCAGCGCCTTAAAAATGCCATCATCAGACAGGCTAAATAAGTAAACAGACATTCATGAACCAGAAAGCTGGCAGGATGCATTGGGTAGAAAAGTCCTTAAAAGAGATTCTCTTTAGTAAAAGACAATTATAACAACATGTGACCATAGCAACAGCGAAGCAAGACACAGAATGGAAAAGGTAAATATTCCCTTTAGCAGATGGATGTCTCTCCTGTCTCCCATTGAAACGATGTGCTGAATGGCTGACGTGGGAGATTTGTTCAGAAAATGGTTATCTCTGATGGCCCTGCACACGCACGACTCCCCTGAGCCTCGGAAAAGCCTTTTTTCGATTTACGATGTGAACGCTGTTTCATGGGGATGCATCTGTATTAGTTTTTAGAGAGCAGCCAGGGATGCTGGGTCTCCCTGCCATCTGCGAGGAGATCCCCGCCGTTCACTCCTTCAAGGAGCTGCGAACAGCACTTTGGTCCCTAAATCTCTGCTTACCATATCCAAGCTGGTATGAAGGAGTGAGGTTGTGGAAACAGAGAAAGGGAATTCTATGAGAAATAAATAATGTATCTGCCTGTTCCACGCTGCACTTGTTCCTCTTGGAATGACAGAGGGCAGAGGAATTTCTTTTCCTTCTGAGAACCAGAGCCCCCAGCCATGGAGCCGGGTCCCCCACGGCCACACAAGCAGAAAAAAAAGGTCCCATCAGCAAAACGAGGTCCTGAAGCCCTTTGATTTCAGTATTTACTCTTCCCTTTGGATTCCCTGCATGAAGTATTTCCAGGTGACCCTGTGTGGGTCAATAAATAATATATCATCCCCTGATGAAAAAAAACTAGCTACGTCAAAGGCGCCTTTCAGTCTGAGGCTGGCGGGAGTTTATCTCTCACCTTCAACTGGCAGTTTAGAAACATTACGACAATCAGATAACCAGAAATGAATAAGCACTTCGATGGTTCGATATCTCACTCTGCAAGTGATGATAAAAAGCTCATAACTTTTCCAATGGCACATTCATACGTGGAGCAGGCGGGAGTGGCAGGGTCTGCTGACCCCCGGGGGGTGATCCACACTACCCCCACGCAGGGTACACATCTGCCGCTTAAAGGAGAGCCCATGAGCACAGTTCTCCACAAAACGTTTAGATCTCACCAGGAGAGCTTCAGACCATGCCTCCACAGTCTATGTGTTTGTGTTTTTTTTTTCCTGGGGACCTCATTAGGCTGCATTAAAAAAAGGGCTCCCTTGTTCTCACCGTTTTGCAGGTAGGAAAAAATGAGGGTGAGATGCAGGTGTGGCAGGACAAGGTTATCATTCACAATTTGGGAGTCCCAGGTCAACCCTACCACCATGTCATGAGCTTGTCCCTCCATATGGCGGGAGTTTTATAAAACCTCCAGGAAAACGCATGGCTGTTTCTAATGGAAACAGGAGAGGTGAGGTGTGACAGACTGCAGTCGGCCCTGGCATAAGGGAAGGAGCAGGAGATCTGTAGCCGCTTGGGCAGCAGTGAGTTTGATTTGCCTCTGTGTGCAGCTGTGCTACATATAGAGGGCAAGACCAGAAGGAGGTGAGAATCTCACCACTCTCCAAGAAGCGCTTCCTGGGATTGCGCAGGAAGCGTCTTCGGCCAAATTCTCTGTTAAGGGACCTTCATCTGCACCAGAGGAGCCTTTCGGGTGCATCATTGCTACTTGCTGGCTAACCCTTCTCCGGGTTACCTGTATGGAAAGAAACGTTGTGCACGTTCTGTAAGCAAAGAACTTGCTTTTCTAGGTTTTTCAAGGTTTCCAACCCTTTTCAGGTTTGAGGTGGAGGAGAAGTTGGTAGCTGCTTCAACAGCAACAGGGACCAGATTTCTCAGATCCAGTTGTCCCCTTGCTAAGCAATGGCACTAGTGTGGAGCCAAAGCCGAGGCACGTTTCTCTCCAGGTTGGTGGACAGAGCTAATGAACTGCCGTGGTTTCAAATCGATCCATATGACACAAGCATGTGTCATGTTGCCCGCTGTTACGACACGGGCTGTCAGTGATGAAATTTAAAATTTTCTCAGGGCTGTAAGTTACCAGGGGTCTCAAGTTTCCCATTTATCTGCAGGAGAATGAACTGGGTTTGGCTAGGTTGTAGTCAAATTTCTTCATAGCAGCTGGTATGGTGCCACGTTTTGGATTTGTGCTGAAAACAGTGTTGATAACACAGGGATGTTTTAGTTATCACTGAGAAGTTTTTACATAATCAAGGACTTTTCCAGTCCTCACATTGTCCCAGCAATGAATGGGCTAGGGGTGCACAAGACATTGGGAGGGGACACAGCCAGGACAGCTGATCCCAACTGACCAAAAGGATATCCCATATCATATGACATCGTGCTCAGCAGTAAAACTGAGGAGGGGGGAGTGTGGGTGTGTGTGGAGGTTGGCGCAATCATTTTCTTTTCCACCACTTGTTTTCCTTGGGTTTTATTTTCCTTTTTTAAAAAATTATTTTTCCTTCTTTTTTAAAAAAAAAAAAAGTTATTAAACTATCTTTATCTCAACCCATGACTTTTTCCCCACTTTTAACATCCCCCCCCCCCTCATTTCACTTGAGGGACAAGATTGACCTTTAACTGCCTTATCGCCTACCGCGACAACCCACAAAACGTGCCCGGAGGGGGTTCATCCACCTTTTTGGGGACCGGGGTGGGACCAGGTAGCACGATGGGCCGCCCTGGTCCACCAGGTGGCGCTGTGGCACCGCAGCACGCTCCCCTGGGGGTGGGGGGTGTGTCCACCTCTCCCTCCTCCCCTCTCCTCTCCTCCGAGGAGAGGAGGGAGAGGTGGACACCCCCCCACAAAAGATGATTGCATCTCCTGCATCACCTTTATCCGTAGTTAAGAAGCGAAGTGCAGGACTTCTTGGGGATCCCCGGTTGTTTTTTTGACTGGGTGGTGGGGTGGGAGGTGGTTGCGGTCATCCCCTGCTTGAAGGACACGCAGAGTGGAAGGGCCGGAGGTGTCCAGGATGTTATGGGTACATGAGATTTTGGGGTCTGGGATGGGAGGCTGGCCTGTGCCATAGACTGAGGCATCGGGAATGTGCAGGGAATGTCAAGGATAAGCTTGCTGCACACAGAACCATACTGTGGAGAACAATATCGTGAGTCTGAGAAGAATCTGAAATCCACACAAACTGGACAGTCTCACTGGCATGAGGAAGTTAGTGATGGGCGTGGGATGTCTGCAGAGGTCTGTGCAAATACAGGCTGGGCGGAGAATGGATTGAGAGCAGCCCAGAGGAGAAGGACTCGGGGGTGTTGGCTGATGTGAAGCTCAACATGAGCCAGCAACGTGTGCTGGCAGCCCAGAAAGCCAACCGTATCCAGGGCTGCATCCAAAGAAGTGTGGCCAGCAGGTCAAGGGAGGTGATTCTGCCCCTCTACTCTGCTCTCGGAGAACCCACCTGGAGTACTGTGTTCAGCTCTGGGGACCCCAGTATAAGAAGGAGATGGAACTGCTGAAGCAGGTCCGGAGGAGGTCCATAAAGATGATCCGAGGGCTGGAGCACCTCTCCTATGAAGACAGGCTGAGAGAGTTGGGGTTATTCAGCCTGGAGAAGAGAAGGCTCCAGGGACACCTTCTAGGAGCCTTCCAGTCCCTAAAAGGGGCCTACAAGAAAGCTGGAGAGGAACTTTTGACAAGGGCATGTAGCGACAGGACAAGGGGCAATGGCTTTAAACTGAAAGGGGCTAGATTTTGATTAGATGTAAGAAATAAATTCTTCCCTCTGAGGGACAGGTTGCCTGGAAAAGTTGTGGATGTCCCATTGCTGGAGGTGTTCAAGGCCAGATTGGATGAGGCTTTGAGAAGGGTGAGGAAGACAGAATAGAGGAAGAAAGAAAATGTGACCAAAAAGGGGAAAGCAGAAAATGTTTCCCGAAAGCAAGGGCTGGTGCCAAGGCTAGGTGGGCATGGGAAAGCTGCAGGAAGGGTGAGAGCTAGGATTTTTGAAGTGGAGCTTCAAGGGTGTGGGGAGGAGGCAAATGGTTGCTATTGGTAGATCTGCCCCCAGAAACCTACTTTATGCTCCACGATACTTCTTCTGCGAAACAAAGTGCGAGGGGGCTGGCATGTATGTAAGGGCTCTTCTGCTACTCTGGATGCAGGTCCCCACGCTCCAGTCTGGGCTGCACTAGCACAAAATTAGACCATGTTGGACTGGTTCTTCAGAGGGGAACCAGCATCTTAGCGCAAAAGCTAGCAGGGCTCATTGACAGAGCTTTAAACTAGATTTGAAGGGGGAGGGGGGGAATATCAAGAATGATAAAGATATGCTGGAAGTACCTGTAGAACAGAAGAAGGGAATTCCAGCCGTTCCAGCCAGGAAGTCAGATTCATCTGGGGCCCAACTTAAATGCCTTTATGCCAATGCGCGCAGCATGGGGAATAAGCAAGAGGAGTTAAAAGTGTGTGCGCGCCTGTTGGGATATGATCTTATTGGCATCACGGAGCACGGAGACGTGGTGGGATGACTCCTATGACTGGAATATCAGAATAGAAGGGTACAGGCTCTTTAGGAAGGATAGGCAGGGGAGAAGAGGAGGAGGAGTTGCCCTCTATGTCAAGGACCAGCTAGAGTGCATGGAGCTGCACCTGGGGACAAATGAGGTCCCAACTGAGAGCTTATGGGCTAGGATTAAAGGGAGAGCAGGGACAGGGGATGGAGTAGTAGGGATCTGCTACAGACCACCTGACCAGGAGGACTGGGTGAATGAGGCCCTCTACAGACAGATAGGAGCTGCCTCACGTTCATGAGCCCTGGTCCTCATGGGGGACTTCAACCATCCTGATATCTGTTGGAAGGACAACACAGCAAGGCACAGGCAATCCAGGAGGTTCCTGGAATGCATGGATGATAACTTCCTTCTCCAGGTGGTAGAGGAACCAACAAGGATAGGTACTACACTGGATCTTGTTCTCACTAACAATGAAGGGCTGGTGGGGAACGTGATGCTCAAGGACAGCCTTGGCTGCAGCGATCATGAAATGGTAGAATTCAAGATACTTAGGGAAGCAAGGAGGATGCACAGCAGGCTCACTACCCTGGATTTCAGGAAATCAGACTTTGGCCTCTTCAAGGATCTCCTCGCTAGAGTACAATGGGATGAGGCCCTGGAGGGAAGAGAGGCACAAGAAAGCTGGTTAATATTCAAGGATCACCTCCTCCAAGCTCAGGAGCGGTGCATCTCAACAAAGAGAAAGTCAGGTAGGAACACCAGGAGGCCCGCATGGATGAATAAGGAGCTCCTGGACCAACTCGGGCACAAAAAGAAAGCCTATAGGGGGTGGAAGCAAGGACAGGTAGCCTGGGAAGAATACAGAGCGATTGTCCGAGTAACCAGAGATCAGGTTAGGAAAGACAAAGCCCTGATAGAGTTAAATCTGGCCAGGGACATCAAGGGCAACAAGAAAGGCTTCTATAGATATGTCAGTGATAAAAAGAGATCTAGGGAAAATGTAGGCCCTCTCCGGAAGGAAACGGGGAACCTGGCCACCCAGGATATGGAGAAGGCTGAGGTTCTCAACGACTTCTTTGCCTCAGTCTTCACTGGCAAGAGCTCTAGCAGCCTGGCCCAAGTTGTGGAAGGCAAAGTCAGGGACTGAGAGAATGAAGAACCGCCCACTGTAGGAGAAAATCAGATTCGAGACCATCTAAAGAACCTGAAGGTTGACAAGTCCATGGGACCTGATGAGGTGCATCCACGGGTCCTGAGGGAACTGGCAGATGAAGTTGCTAAGCCACTATCCATCATATTTCAGAAGTCATGGCAATCTGGTGAAGTTCCCAATGACTGGAAAAGGGGAAACATAGCCCCCATCTTTAAAAAGGGGAAAAAAGAAGACCCAGGGAACTACAGGCCAGTCAGTCTCACCTCTGTGCCCGGCAAGATCATGGAGCAGATCCTCCTGGCGACTATGCTAAGACACATAGAAAACAAGGAGGTAACTGGTGACAGCCAACATGGCTTCACTAAGGGAAAATCCTGCCTGACTAATTTGGTGGCCTTCTATGATGAGGTTACAGCATTGATGGATAGGGGAAGAGCAAATGACATTGTCTACCAGGACTTATCAAAAGCATTTGATACTGTCCCACGTGACATCCTTATCCCTAAACTGGAAAGACATGGTTTTGATGGATGGACCACTCGGTGGATAAGGAATTGGCTGGATGGTCGCTCTCAAAGAGTTGTGGTCAACGGTTCAATGTCCAAGTGGAGGCCAGTGACGAGTGGTGTTCCTCAGAGGTCGGTACTGGGACCAGTGCTATTTAACATCTTTGTTGGAGACATGGACAGTGGGATCAAGTGCACCCTCAGCAAGTTTGCAGATGACATCAAGTTGTGTGGTGTTGTGGACACGCTGGAGGGAAGGGATGCCATCCAGAGGGACCTTGAGAGGCTGGAGAGGTGGGCCTGTGAGAACCTCATGAAGTTCAACAAGGCCAAGTGCAAGGTCCTGCACGTGGGTAGGGGCAATCCCAAGCACAAGTACAGGCTGGGCGGAGAATGGATCCTGGGCTGTATCAAAAGGAGCGTGGCCAGCAGGTCGAGGGAAGTGATTCTGCCCCTCTACTCTGCTCTCGTGAGACCCCACCTGGAATACTGTGTTCAGCTCTGGAGTCCCCAACATAAGAAGGACATGGAGCTACTGGAACGAGTCCAGAGGAGGGCCATGAAGATGATCAGAGGGCTGGAGCACCTCTGCTATGAAGTCAGGCTGAGAGAGTTGGGGCTGTTCAGCCTGGAGAAGAGAAGGTTCCGGGGTGATCTTATAGCAGCTTTCCAGTACCTAAAGGGGGCCTACGGGAAAGCTGGAGAGGGACTTTTTATAAGGGTGTGTAGTGATAGGACAAGGGGCAATGGATTTAAACTGAAGGAGGGCAGATTTAGGTTAGATATAAGAAGGAAATTCTTTACGTTGGGGGTGGTGAGGTACTGGAACAGGTTGCCCAGAGAAGTTGTGGATGCCCCATCCCTGGAGGTGTTCAAGGCCAGGTTAGATGAGGCTTTGGGCAACCTGGTGTAGTGGAGGATTTGCCTGCCCACGGCAGGGGGGTTGGAACTAGATGATCTTTGAGGTCCCTTCCAACCCTAACCATTCTATGATTCTATGACATGGCAGCTGACTGCAGGGCTTTGTGGCCAATGAGCCGCTGCAGAACCCACGGGGGATGTCCAAGTGCCAGTGCTCATGTCCCGACTGCTGACCCCACTCTGTATCCACCAGCTGATGGCCGAGATGTTGCTGATTGCAGAGGAATGTGAAGACTTGCCAGTGCTGGGTTCTGTTCCAGGTTTCGAGAAAGGAGTGTGCTGTACCAGTTACAGGCTGTTCTTCCTCTGCTTATCCCCTCCAAGCTAGCTTGACCCCTTCTGCCTCTTCTGTCTCCAGTCTGTCTGTCTCCTAGTGCTCTCCTCCTCCTCCTCCCCCCATACCTTTTATCCTTGGATGAACTTCTGTCTGGCATTTGAACAAAGACGCTTCCTTTCTCTCCTTGCTTCTCTGTGCCAACGGAAGAAGTATCAAAAGCAGAGGGTTGAGAGGCTTTCTGGCCTCTGCTCCACAGCACTCAGCAGCTGAAATGAACTATTGCTGGTAGTCCCGCTGCAACGTTGACCTGTGGATGAAGCACGGGTCAGCGTCCCCCAGAGATGGCCTGTGCACAGGACGGGCAACGCTCCAGGGACGTGCCAGGGCAGAGCAGGCTCAGTGCTGGCATAAAGCATCGGCAGAGATGCTGAATTCAGAGAAGTCTCTGGGGAGCATGTGACATCTGAGAAAGCAGAGGCTGATAAATTCCCAAGGCGTTGATGATTTGCGGCAGTGTTCTGAGCCCGGAACTTCTACTGTTATGTCCCAGGATGTACACAACGATCATCTGCAAAACATTTCCACCTAATTTAGTTCTCGGAAACAGCTAAAACACCACAGTCCTGTTACTGATAATGAACTCAGGCAGACCACTAGCATGGGAAAATTCAGTTCAAACGGAGCCTACTTGGCAAAATTGTAAAGCCACCAGAATCACAGGGATGGCATAAACGAGAGCCTAAGGTACAGGTGGCATCACGTGGAGCATGCTTTGAAGTGACATCTGCAAGTCTGCTAGATAAGCTAGTGCCATCATGCTCTCTTTGTCCTTGACATCCACTAGCAATGAGTCAGTAACAGCAATTATTTAAATTAAAAAACAATTAAACAACCTTTTATTAAGTCGTCAAAAAAAGCGCACATTTTCCTGAGCTGAGTCACCCCAGCATGACTGTCCCTCTGACTAATGAGGTTCTTGTGCCACGGTCGGTCCCTGCCACAGCATCCCTGCTTCACTGGTCTTTCTGCTACCTTACTCCTTTATCCTTTGCTGGCTTTCATGTGCAATGACGACCGAAGCAAGGGAATGATCCGCCTGCTTTTAACACCAAACGTGGTGTGGTTTGTGCAGGTTCTTATCAGTCAGGTGAGGTACATTTTCTGGACAGGGCTGAAAAACAAACAATAGAAAGAAAACAAACCTAGTACAAGCCTGTGTCTGGCTAATTCTCCAAGGTGAAATGCGTCACAGCAAGTAACTTCCCCAAGGAGCCAGGGCAAAGGGGCATTGCTCAGTCTGCATCAGGGCAGTTCACTTCATCCTCCTTCTGCGTGTTTGAGGAGAGATGCTCCCCACCTCAGGACAGTCCTTTTAGGCAAGACTGAGCCTTTTCCAGCTGTACAGGCACTTCCTGCAATGAAGGTTTTCTTGTGTCTAAATTTATCAGCTTTAACTCTGTGTGGGCTTTTCCAGAGTAAGTATTAGATACAGGTGGACTTGGAACAGATTGAGCTAAAATCCTTCTGCTCCATTTCCAAGAATGAAATGAAGGAAATGACCATAGTTTTCAACATTACTGGCTTCAGAGGACCTGCTTCTGGAGAGACGTTTCCATCCTCGAAGCCGCTGGCCGATGTGACCGGCATGCCAGGAGTCCTCATGCTGCTTTGGAATCCCCTGCTGCTTTGGAACCCCCTGCAGCTTTGGCTGGCTTCTAAACCTCAGTCCGCACTCATCTGGCAGGGAGCTCTCAGTAGCCCCCATCTCCTTCCTCCCTGAGCCTGCGATGTTCAGACACATCCCTCTGCACAGCTTCATCCCCCCCATATCCACTGCCAGCTCCGGTCTCCGTCCTGCACGGCCGGGCTGGAGCTCTGTGCCAGCAGCTTCTCCCTGGCCACCTGTGACCATCCCAGCTGCTGGTGCCGCAGGAGCGAGTTGTCCCAGCGCTGAGCAGGGCCGCTGGGGGGGTAAGAGGGCAGCCCTGGGAATGGGGCAGGAGGATGGGGGAAGCACCTGTGAGGGGCAGGTGTGCCAGAGAGGTGGGGAAAGCAGGGCTGATAGGGCAAGCTGGGCAGAGGTGCTGGGTACAGAGGTGTGCGGTGGCTGTGGCACGCTGGGAAGGAATGAGGGGCACTGGGAGAAATGGGAACTGCCGGGAGCTGTTGGCATAGAGAGCCCTCAGAGTGATGTTTGCTGTCCCCTCAGGAACCCGAATGTCCTCTCATCTGAGTGGGTTTGGTACATGTTGTTTTTGCATAACAAATTTTCCCAAATGATCTCTCAGGGTATTTCCTGCAAGGCCCGAGTGTGGTGGGCTGAGTGCCTTTTAACAGGAGCCGCTTCTGAAGGGATGAGATGTACTTTCAGCTAATTGCCTGTGTGCTCAGGCTCACTCCTTGTTTCCCAGCTCCTGGAGCAGCGGCCTCATCAGGAGGGCAGAACTGCTTGGTAGAGCTTTCAAGGAAATGGCACAGAGAACGGACTGACATTGTCACTATCCATAGAGAACAATCTATTTAGAATGACATCACTGAAGGCCTCGGTTACTAATTACCCTGTATTAATTGGTGGACATGAGTTTTCTGAAGCAGCAGCATATGTAGAGCTATTGCTTACACCAAATAGACAGCATGAGGCATTACTATGAATATTACATCAGCACATGAAATGTATGACTGAAGGTTGTCAGCAGCTACTGAAAGTGTGGTCTTCTTTGAAGGCAGACAAACCTTTTTGTTCTTTTGCTCTACCTTTTCCCCCATGCAGTGAAAACATCGGTAGCAATGAAGGACGCTGGCACCTGGGGCTGCCTGAAGCAGCCATAGATCTTGACTCGTACAAATGGGATGGAGGGTTACTGAGCGTGCTAAATAAGCCCAGCATCTCAGAAATAAACCTCTGTCCTTGTCTGAATTAACAGTGGTTTCCATACAAGCAAGGAGCGTGCATTTTCCCATAGGCTGCCGTGCGATCCCAGGCGCTCCGGATTGTTTGCTTAACGTCATAGAGCTGCTGGAAGGCAACATCTCGCACCCTTCGCAGGAGCTGTGTCTGTCTACCCCCAGGAAGGCTCTGCTGTCCCTCATGGTTCAGGGGGGCTGTGTTCCCCAACTGCTTGTGCATCCCCTACCTTCTCCCCGAGGGCTGATTTGGTGGGGTGAGAGAAGAGTGGCTCTGGCCGCCGAAACCTTGGAGAGGCTAATGTGGGGTTCTCCCTTTCCCCAAGGGAATGAGGGAGGAGGTGGTGTGGGGTGTAGAGACATGCATCCTACCAATAGTCCCTGAAAATCCCAGCCGCTGCCCACTGAAGGCCAAACCCTGTCCTCAACCCCTTCAAATTTGTGCCCCACCATCTCCCCCCACACTCTTCCCTCTCAGCTGCCTGCAGCACCCATGAATTTGCCTGTGCAGCTTTGAGCCAGCTCTGGCATTTCCAAAGCTGCTGAGAAACTGTTTCTTACAGAACAGATGTGCTTACGAAAGCAAAACCACTACCTGGGTCCCCGAGAGGCAGGAGACACCAGCACAGCTTAAAGTCTGTTGGCTTGTGAGTGATGTACTTTGCACCTCCAAAGAACGTGACTCTCGGCTTATTTCTGAACCCAGAAAGCTCAAAAGGAATTTTTTTTCTACAGCATCACATTCTTGAAACAGTCACACACGCACACCCGCCCCAACCCTGTCTTTGCTAACTGTCTTTCGTTCTGCTGGTGAAAATCATTACTTGAAATACAGTTTAAAAAAATTCTAAACAGATGAATGGAAGAAAAAAGACACCCATGACATCAGCAAAACAGATACTAATGGATATCAAAGAGATGCTGCCTTCAGCTACACACTCAAAATAATGCTGACGTCAATCTGGGGCACATTTTAGCCTCCTGTGCTTTGCATTTAGGAAGCTGCAGTACATTACATATAATTGGTTCCACCTACATACAATTTGTTGAGGAGAAAAGCAACAAGATGCAGGTTCTCACCATGACTGTAGGCACAAGGCATATTCCTGATGCCTCAGCAGCTTTCCTGCAGACCGGCTTGGGTGAGGAGCACAGGGGAGTGCTGGTAGGAGCGGCCACAACTCCCAGCCACCATTTCCTGGTCCTTCCCCACCCGAGCCGCAAACAGGGACTGACCTCAGTATTGGGCGCAGGAGGGACCACAGTCCCATACCCACACACCACATATAGCAGATGATGAAGGGGACACAACTTTTTACCAGGGTCTGTAGTGACAGGACAAGCGACAACAGTTTTAAACTGAAAGAGATTTCATTGTAGGCTGGTCATAAGGAAGAAATTCTTCACTCTGAGGGTGGTGAAGCACTGGAACAGGTTGCCCAGAGACGTGGTAGATGCCCCATCCCTGGAAGTGTTCAAGGCCAAGTTGGATGAGGCTTAGAGCAACCTGGTCCACTGGAAGATGTCCCTACCCATGGCCTGTCATGGACTAGACAAAGATCTTCAAAGATCCCTTCCAATCCAAACCATTCTATGATCCTATGAGCTTTCACTTGCATCTTCAGCCCAGGGGCTGAGCGGGTGCTATCCTGGACATTACAGATTGCATGAGAAAATACTGATATTGCAGAAGAGAGTTTTTCCTCCCAGCTGTCCCAGTGCTGATGGCACTGACATACTGACTCAGCTGGGTGCCAGAAAGCATCCTTGGTGGACACAGGACCACAAAGGCAGCAAACCCAGGGCACTTCTGCACTTGGATCCCAGGTTCCTGTGACTCAGCCAAGAGCATTATTGATGGAAAAATATGTTAAAGGCCCTTTCTGTGAAATGTGTGACTGCTGACTTGATTGCTTTAATCAGAAAATAGGTTAATTGAAATAAATACTGTTGCTGCAGAATTTATAGTTGCACTAGTGCTATCCTAACAGACAGGTCAGGATCCCACGTGAGCTGGTGGGAGGAAAGGGAGGCAGACAGGAGCACGCTGCTCTTCCGGTGGAGAGGAGCAGGGACTTCTTCTTAGCAAGAACCTTACAGTGAGAGGCTTCATGCTGGCAAGGAGCTGGCAAAAGCTCTGGCTTGCCAATGCCCCCACCCTCCTAGAAGGAGAGGCATAAATATTTTTGCACTCCTCCATCACACGTCAAAGTCTCCTCCCCGGGCCTTTCATCAAATTTGTGAAGCAAGAGTTATCGGCCTCCTCTTGCTGTGTTGTCTCATCCTCCCTGCGTGGAGATGGTAATGCTCGGGGGTTTCATAAGCACCATCAGGTCTATCTGCACATTCGAAGAAGCAAATGTCCAGTTCTCTGAGACAGTCTCACCAAAATCACCCCCAGAGAGGTGTGGGATTCTGAAGCGGGCTGTAGAGAGGTAGTGTAAAGTCTTTCTTGCTGTGCTGCTCCTCTGGTTGAGTCGTAGCGGGATATTCCACTCATGTTGTTTATTTTAAGGTGCTCTTCTTCTCTGTGAGACGCCACCTGCAGTACTGCATTCAGCTCTGGGGCCTCCAACACAAGGACATGGAGCTGTTGGAACGAGTCCAGAGGAGGGCCACAAAGATGATCCAAGGGCTGGAGCACCTCTCTTATGAAGACAGGCTGAGAGAGCTGGGGCTGTTCAGCCTGGAGAAGAGAAGGCTCCAGGGAGATCTTCTAGCAGTCTTCCAGTACCTAAAGGGGGCCTACAAGAAAGCTGGAGAGGGACTTTTGACAAGGGCATGTAGTGACAGGACAAGGGGCAATGGCTTTAAATGGAAAGAGGGTAGATTTTGATTTGACGTAAGGAAGACATTTTTTACATTGAGAGTGGTGAATCTCTAGAACAGGTTGCCCAGACAAGTTGTAAATGCCCCATCCCCGGAGGTGTTCAAGGCCAGGTTGGATAAGGCTTTAAGCAACCTGGTTTAGTGGAGGGTGTCCCTGCTTGTGGAAGGGGGATTGAAACTCAAAGATCTTTGAGGTTCCAACCCAAACCATTCTATGATTCTATGATTCTATGACTCTATGATTCCCTCTTTCCAGTTGCTGTTTTTCCCAAGCAGAAGAGCCCCCAGGGTCTCTCCAACCTCCCATCAGCAAGAATCTTTCTTGGAGGAGACACAAGTGAGGTGACTCGAGGAACCCCTACAAGGTACCTGAGCTGACCTGACAGACTCTAGTGTTTGTGTGTTATTTTTCCAAGTTATTCTGCAATACTCCCCAAAAAGACCCACAGTGGCCCATGGCTACCTTGCAGCCATTAGCTCTCATGGCACTCTACGTCAGCAGAGCTTCTCCTTCCCTCCGCACTCCCCTTCCAAGCAGCTGCATATGGATGAGTGCTCCTCCATCCTACACGCGCTTCAGCTCGGCACAACCAGCTGAAGAACAGAAGAACAAAGGACAGCCCCAAACCAGTCACTGAATCAGATGAACCTTTTGCTCTGTAAGGATCTCACATGATGGCTGATTTTGGGCTCTTGCAGACCTACAGAGAAAAGGCTGCGTGTGCGATGTACCAGGGTTCAGATTCTTCACATGCAGTGGGAGCTCCTGACCTTTGCTGAAGGCAGCAGGCAGTACGGGTAGGTTGGACCTTTGGAAACCACATATTTTACAGTTCGACTGTATCTAAAGGGAAGTTGGCCTACATCTGAAGACAGCAGGCATGAGAGGGAGGAATGAAGTCACATTTGTGCTCAATCTGACCTACTAAACCAAACAGCCCAACGTGAGCGTTGCAATGTAATATTTTCGCCTCCTACAGACTTGGATTTAAAAAAATGGTTTTGAAAACCTTCCCATAGGTCTTGCTGAATCTTCCACTTGTCTGTGCCTTAAAATAAATGTGCTGCTTTAGTTAACCCAAGCTGGGCCTGGCTGTCCCTTCGGGGAGATTCTAGCAGACCCTGTGGAAGGGAATGTTGCTTCTGCCCTGTCTGCTGGGGGACATGAACACCCTTGTCCAGATGAGAGCTTGGCTACCAAGCTGTGGGCCCAGGGTGGCAGCTGGGGCTCTGCAGAGCCGTAAGGAGATGGCTAATGGGTGCCCACCCGCGGCTGGCCCCGACTGCCCATTGTTGAGCTCCTCAGGGCTCCCGCAGCCGCAGGCGGCACCTCCCGCTTGCCCCTGCCGGCACCCATCGCCGCACCGCCACGTCCGGGAGCCACTCCTTTAATTAAATCTCTCACATAATACACTGAGACAAGGACATTTCATGTGAAGTGGGAATAATTCACAGGGAGGTCTGGTAAGTGAGAGACACTTGCAATGCAGACTTCCAGCACCTGTCCCCTCTTATCTCTCTTCCTCCACTGGAATAAACCATGCTCCATAGTGGCAGAGACAGAGCAGGGAAAAGACGCTCAGACCCAGAATCTGCCCTCTGAGGAGGGAGCTGCAGAGAGCACGTGACCCAAACCTGCCATCTCTTTCCAAGGCTCTTGTCTCCAACCTGCAAGGTGATGCCCATGTTCGTGTACAGGAAATCTTCCCACACCCAACTGGTGTTGTCCTCTCAGCCAGGGGGACAGGGATCCTGCTCCTGGTCTCTTTATATAGTTGATACATAACAGACTTGGGTAGAAATAAATCTGGAAGGGAGGCAATGGTTGTCTTTAACACCGCTCCCCACAAAAAACCCTGGTAAGGCTCTGGGACACAGGGCCAGAGCACTTTGAGGTGGAAGCCCTCTTCATGCCCACCCCCAAGGACTTTTCATTTCATTCCATATTGAGCACTTCTCTGCTCATGTTTCAGTATCCCTGTTAGAACTGCTTGAAAGCAGTTTTTAGCATTTTCAGTACAACCTGGTTCTCACAGAGGCCCTAGCTGCCACAGGAAAACATGGCTGGCAGCTGCTACATGTTCAATGCTTCCTGGGGTACCTCTGTACCCACTGTTCATCACAGCTACCCACGTACCCACTGCTCATCACAGCCCAGAGGCCTTTTCTTGCTTTCTTTCTGATGTTTCTACCTTGAATAACAATCATCCTTCTTGATAGTCTGGTGATTTGTAAGACATCAATCAATTAACCAAGAGATGGGTTAACCATAGAGACCTGAGCCATCACGGTGCCAGCGTGCTTGTCTACTAGCTCGACCACTATGTTGTTGACTGGAGAACTTCTCCTCCTCTCCCTGGTACTTCCCTACAGTCATCGATTTTCTAGAAGTATTTGCCAGAAGAATGGCTTCTATTTTCCAAGTTAAAGAAGAGAGGGACGGTCTGTTTTGCTGACAGCAGCACTCAATCCTCAGTTGTTGGGGACAGAAGAAGAGCCCCTGTCCCCAGCCTCTGCTGCACAGACTGCTTGTCCTTGCCTTAGACATACCTGAGGGGCTGATGGAAGCCCATCACCAAGCCAGCTGGTGTAAACCGTGCCAGGAGGGATCCTCAGACAGGGCAAGCAAGGATTTACGACTGCAAGTCCAAGTCACTGCCTACTCCAAACAAGAAAACTGTGGCAGAGTGGGTGAATAATTCATATTAAATGGAAAGATATTCACGGATGCAAAATCCTTTCCAGGGGTTTATCATCAGCTCTAAAAATAACTGACTGCCTACTCAGTTCTTTCTGCCTTTGATGACGGCTGAAGTATTTGTGGGACTTTAATACATATGTCTAGCCTCAAAGCAGGAGGTAGCATTTAATGAGTTAGAGGAGCACCTGAAGAGACGCAAAGGCTGGCAGAACTCGGGTCACTTGGAATCGCAGCCAGGTGGGAAGTGGAGCCGGCTGTTGGCTTTGCAGAGCTGCAGCAGGTTAGCACAGCCCTGGGGCTGCCCTAAGGCAGGTAGCCTCATCTCAGCTAAGGTATCATATTTGGATGCTGACCTTAATTTCAACAACATTGTCCACAGCTCAGAGGACAAGCCAGCTGCAGACTCCTGGGATACTTGCTTATATCAAGCATATGCCCTAGTTTCAGATGTTTCTAAGAAAGCTGCACACCAGCAGAGCACTGCAAGGCAGATTGACCAGAACTAAGGCCTGGTAACAAGATTAATATTTTCGCATCATGCCTGGAATCAAAACATCCTGCCGTTATTTAACCCTGCCCCACTTCTGACCATCCTCCCTGTGCTGGAGTTCAAGGGCCCCTAATGGAAGCTTCTCAGAAAAGACCTAGTGTAAACATGGTGAAGGACTATAAATAATCAGCAAAAATGAGCACTGACGTATGTTTTGGTAGAGCTATTGGAGGAAGAATTGGTTTTTAAATGGAAAATATTAACTAGGATGGGAGTAAAATGAGATTCAGCCTAGAAAAATGCATAGTACCCTCTGTATAGGGGAAGCGCTGTAATAAAAACCTGAACTATTTGAAGAGCTTGGGGGAGCAGTGATGTTAAGGAGACATCCCCAGGATTTGGGGCAAAGTCACTGACACTTGGCAGGGGGATGGTTTTTCCATCTTCAGTTCTCAGATACAATTTCGTCTCCCTGATACTTCAAGGAAGATGAAAATTATGAAAACTTTGAAATAAACAACTAGTGGAAACATTTGTCTAGGTTTCCTCCTTAACCCACCTATCAGCACGTATGAAGTGTAGAGAAACTTGATGACCTTTGAGACTCCTGCACTTTGCTCAGGTTCGGTTCAAAAGCTGCTGCAGAAACAGCATGGAGGGAAGGCAGTGGGTGAGGCACGAAATTCAGGGAGAGGTTTTCCATGGTACAGGCTCTTGGGTAAGGAAAGCTGCCCTGCAGTGAGGAGGAGTGGCTGGACACAGAGGGTGAGGAGAGGATCCCACAGAGCCCACCAGCGTGCCAGCTGGTACCCCATCACATCACCAGGGGCCAAGAACCAAACCCTGCTCTGCTCTGAAGCAAAGCACCCCGTCCGCTCGTCTTGTCAAACTTCTGGGTTCAGTATCTGCTGCCAACTTGTCTGCCATTGCTGACCTGGATTTTGTTCTTGTTTCTATGCTAAATGTCAGGGGAAGAGGTAAACACCTTCACCTCTAGTTTCCCAGCCTTCAAAGCCCTAGGAAATGTTCTCCCCCAGGACGTTGCTGGCAGCAGCAGGAAAGAGGGAAGGTGGGTCCTGAGACCTCGGCAGCGCACCAAGGAGCCATGGGCAGGATGCTCAACAGTCATGGTCCCCTTAGACCTCCCAGTTAATCCAACCTGTTACCGGGAACAGTAATGCCAACCATAAGGGCTTCCATCAGTTAGAGATTTTCAATACATTTGAGATTGAGAATGAAACCTTTCCCTGTCATTCATGGCTGTGTCTCCCCCAGGCTGGGAGACTCAATTAGCTGGGGCAGGCTGTCACCCCAGGCCCTTGGGAAGCTGCTGGCTGGTGGGGATGGTCTGGCACAGCAGGAGCCAGAAGACCAGAAGCCTGCGAAGCATCCCCAGGGCCTCATATACCAGATGGCTTCAGTGTCACCCAGCATCTCTGCACAGCCCGGCATTCGATGTGTGCGCTTCCCATTTGGAAACACAGAAAAGGCAAGGGTGTGATCTAGAAAAGAGAGGATTTTCTAAACACGAGCAGTACCTTTCCCTTCCTTGGAGATTTCAGCAATAAATATGGACTGTCTGCACCCTTTGCATCATGGCTTGTCAAAACCACAGGTTCCACGTTTTCTCCTGAGCTGGAAGACAGGGACAGGGAGAAAAATGGACCCTCATAATCCAAGGGGAAATGGTCAGTGACCTGCTATGCCACTTAGACACACACAAGTCTGTGGGACCAAGGGTATTGCCATCATTTATCAGCAGTCCTGGCTAACCAGGGAGGTCCTGGTTGACTGGGAGTTAGCAAATGTGATGGCCACCTACAAGAAGGGCTGGAAAGAGGATCTGGGGAACTACAGGCCTGTCAGTCTAACCTCAGTGCCAAGGAAGGTTATGGAGTAAATAATCTTCAGTGTCATCACATGGCACATACAGGACAACCAGGTGATCAGGCCTTGTCAGCATGGGCTTATGAAAGGCAAGTCCTGCTAGACTAATGTGATCTCCTTCTATGACAAGACGACCCGCTTAGTGGATGAGGGAAAGGCTATGGATGTTGTCTACCTAGACTTTAGTAAAGACTTTGACATGGTTTCCCCTAGCATTCTCCTGCAGAAATGGGATGTTCATGGCTTCGACAGGCATGTGCTTCACTGGGTGAAAAACTGGCTGGATGGCCGGGCCCAAAGAGTTGTGGTGAATGCAGTTAAATCCAGTTGGTAGCTGGTCACAAGCGGTGTCGACCAGGGCTCAGTACTGGGGCCAGTTCTGTTTAATATCTTTATCAATGGTCTGAACAATGGGACAAAGCACACCCTCAGTAAGTTTGCAGATGACACCAAGTTGAGTGGGAGCGTTGATCTGCTCGAGGATAGGAAGGCTCTACGGAGGGATCTGGACAGGCTGGATTGATGGGCTGAGGTCAGTTGTATGAGGTTCAACAAGGCCAAATGCTGGATCCTGCACTTGGGTCATAACCACCCCATGCAATGGTACAGGCTTGGGGATGAGTGGCTGGAAAGCTGCCTGGAGGAAAAGGACCTGGAGGTGTTGGTTGATAGCTGGCTGAATATGAGCCAGCAGTGTGCCCAGGTGGCCAAACAGGCCAACAGCATCCTGGCTTGGATCAGCAATAGTGTGGCCAGCAGGACTAGAGAAGTGATTGTCCCCCTGTATTCAACACTGCTGAGGCTGCACCTCCAATACTGTGTTCAGTTTTGGGTCCCTCACTACAAGAAAGACCTTGAAGTGCTGGACCATGTCCAAAGAAGGGCAATGAAGCTGGTGAAGGGTCTGGAGCACAAGACTTATGAGGAGCAGCTGAGGGAACTGGGGTTGTTTAGCCTGGAAAAAAGGAGGCTGAAGGGAGACCTTATCACTCTCTACAACTACCTGAAAGGATGTTGCAGTGAGGTGGTGGACAGTCTCTTCTCCCAAGTAACAAGCAATAGGACAAGAGGAAATGACCTCAAGTTGTGCCAGGAGAGATTTAGATGGGATATTAGGAAAAATTTCTTCACCAAGAGGGTTATTAAGCATTGGAACAGGCTGCCCAGGGAAGTGGTTGATTCACCATCCCTGGAGGTATTTAAAAGCTGTGCAGATGTGGTGCTTAGGGACATGGCTTAGTGGTGGACTTGGCAGTGTTAGGTTAACAGTTGGACTCGATGATCTTTAAGGTCTTTTCCAACCTAAACAATTCTATAACATATAAACATGAAACTCCAAATAACATCCACTTCACTGGAAATTTTAAAATCTAAAAATTGGTGTGTTGAGCCTTTCTGACTCGGACAAAGTTTCCAACATTTGTGTATTTGTTCTCAGCTGGTACAGAGAGGAAATAAAATCCAAATATCAAAATCTCCTACAAGCTGGTAACATCCGTTTTGCCTAGTGCAACAACCACCAAGGCGAACGAAAAGGCTGTTTAAGGCAGGACCGACGTCCGACAGTCTTCATCCTACCTACAAATTAGAAAGTGCGGTGTGCTCGTCTCTGCATGAATTGATACTGGGTAATTAGCACATCCCTACAGCGCACGGGCACCAGCTGGAGGGCTGAATTACAGCTGGGGAGCCGATTTCCCAGGGAAGCCACGGCAGGCGCCCGGCACAGCCTGAGGCTGGAGCCCGGCCAAGCGAGGAAGCGGCGCCACTGCCATCGGCTGCGGGGAAACAACAAGCGCAATTTTCAGTAACTGTTTGTAAGAAAGACAGCAATACGATTTCACGTTTCAGTGCAACCGGAGTGAGTCCTCTCGACTTTGCCGGAGACTGTTCTTAGATGTGTGACAGCTCCAAGCGGATGGGTTTTGCCATGACTTTAGGTGATTATAACTGAATGTCACTTTATTTATTCATCAAGGGGAATTTGTCACGGGAGGAATACCACATTTTGAATTACAGCTGGAGAGAGAGGCACTGACAAGTGTGCTTGGATTTTTAGTACCTAATTAGCAGCGTGCTGGAACTGCACCTCCTCTCATTACTCCTGATTACAGCCTCATGCCATTTTGTAAAGCATTAATGCAATGTGTATAAAACCCTTCCTCGAGAGTTTGTTTCTGAGGTTTTTCTGCCTTGCTGCCAAGCTGTTCACCTTCCCTGGGGGGCACAAGAGCTGATATTTTGACAAGGGAAAGAGAAGTGGGAGTGCCGGGGAGATGTGCCCCCCGAAGCAGTGGTTAGCTATCCCAGGGCAGCTGTCGTAGCGAGGGGCTGGAGAGGCAGCTGCCCCTAAGGCAGGAGCAGCAGCATTCCCTGAGCAAGCAACTGGGAAAACTCCATCCCCCTTCACTGAAAACCAGTGCGTTGAACTGGAGCAGTGTTTCGATGATGACAACTCATTCCGCATCATGAACGCAACGGCACAAAGGATCCATCCTGCATCCCCTCATTACTTATCAACAGAAAAATTCTCAGCACCTGTGCCGTGCTCTTCCTTAGGCAGAAAGTGGTCCTCTAGCAAGCTCGGTTTGTTATTGCAGAAGAGATGAGACAGGCCTGCTGTTAACACCAGCAGCAGCACGGCAGCCATTTACAGTGAAGCTGTTGTAACACGCGGGTTGTTTTAGTGTGGCTTTTCCTCCTCGCCTTACCCAGCACCGGCTGCGTTTTGTGGGCGATGCTGTTTGGTCAAGCCAGGGATGGCAGCAGGGCAGCCGGAGCACTGCACTCTGTGGCTGTCTCCCCAGGACCCCCTCCTTGATGTCCCTGGTCTCCACCGCCATGGCTCGATTAAAGCAGCAGAAGACCCCAATGCACCTGCTATGCAGGACAAAAGATGAAAATGGCAATGCGTTACATGATGCTGAGAATGAAATATCCCACGGTGGATGGAAATCCCCACCACCACCAAAGGAGGGGAATAAAAAAGGAATTAGAAATAATATTTAACTAATAGCATCACAAAATGCAGTTTCCATCACTGTCATGGGGAATACAAGTATGAATCTGAGCTCGACAGTAATGAATGTCTCCTATTTGAGTGTCTAATATCTGCCATACATAATGATTGCTATAATTGCCCTTCCACAGCATATAGGGCCCCAGACCCACTGGACTCACGCTGTATAAACAGATGGTAAGAGCCTGGTCCCCCCCTACAATTTAAGGATAACTCAGTAACTCACAGGGAGACACAAATAGATGTGAGAGGTGCAAATTTAAAATTAGAAAATGAGAAAAGGATGATATTATTAGCGGCAGACACAGTACATCAGATGATTTTACAGGTGAGTTTCAAGGATAATTTTGTTTAGGAAGAAGGTAATGAAGTGAAGTCATCTTGCCAATGCTTTTAGTTTACAAATGATTACATTTTAAGCAGAGCGCTCATACTGTACGTAAATGGGGATGCAGGAAAAGGTACTGTGACTTTGTTAGGAAAATTAAACTGACATGGTTGCCCAAGCCAGAGTGCAGGTAGAGATGAGGAGCAGACCACTGATAGGTAGGAAGTCTTGGAACTAAAGTGTGTAGCTTTCATATAGTACAGCAAAAACACTGCACAGGAGAGGGGGTATCCAGGCTGGAAACAGTAAGTGGTAGCATCCTCTCTGGCACGCAGCTTTGCCCAGGCCCTTGCAAAGGGCGACCCCATGTTACACGGACTAGAATCACAGAATCATTAAATTCTGTCTACCTAAAATTTGTGAATCTGCAGGTCTCAAAGGTGGGACTCATGAGTCATAAGCCACATGCTGGGGTTGGGGGTTAGACTTGAATCTGCAGCAGAAGCATCCTGCGGCTGAGCCTGGGCAAGGAGAGGCCAAGATCTTCTAGTCCGAATGCAGGCGGAACAAGTCTGAGATGGACTGCAGAGGAGGAGGGAGAGAGAGCAGGAGGAGAGTGGGATTAGAGCTGGTGGGACAAGTCAGGGTGGGAGTCCAGGCTGAGGAAGACAGCAGGAGGAAGAGAGAGCAGAACTGCACAGGTGCAGACATCTCCCCTGAGACACACAGAGTTGGGAGGTGAGGAGCAGGTTATATGGAAACTGAGACTCACTCCCACAAAGAAATTGGAACCAGATTCAGGGAGAGAGACGTGAAAGCAGGCATGAGGAGAGAGAGACTAGTCAGATGGGAGGGGAGGAAAGGGACTATTCAGACTGACCATATAGGAGGTTAACACGAGAAGTGTGAAGGCAGCAAGAGAGAAGGGTACTGGGTTCCAGCAGCCTAGTTAGAAACACCAGCAAGAGGCACCTTAAATGAAAAGTCATGTTCTGCTTAGAGGTGTCCCACAGGAACAGCCAGATGGGATTTATAGCTCTGTGATGCCGCAGTGGGTTGACCCTGGCTGGATGCCAGGTGCCCAGCAAACCTCTCTGTCATTCTCCTCAACTGGACAAGGGAGAAAAACATGACAAAAGGCTCATGGGTCAAGATAAGGACAGGGAGGGAACACTCACCAATTACCATCATGGGCAAAACAGACTCAGCTCAAGGAAATTAATTTAATTTATTACAAATCAAAAGTTAGAGTAGGGTAATGAGAAAATAAAAGCAAATCTTAAAACATCTTCTCCCCATCCCTCCCTTCTTCCTGGGTTCAACTTCACTCCCAGTTTCTCTACCTCCTCCCCCAAGCAGCGCAAGGGGACAGAGAACAGGGGCTGCAGCCAGTTTATCACATGTTTCTGCGATGCCTTCCTCCTCACACTCTTCCCCTGCTCCAGCACGGGGTCACTCCCATGGGAGACAGTCCTCCATGAACTTTTCCAGTGTAGGTCCTTCCCACAGGCTGCAGTTCTTCATGGACTGCTCCAGTGTGGGTCCCTTCCACAGGGTGCAGTCCTTCAGAGACAGACTGCTCCAGCGTGGGTCCCTCACGAGGTCACAAGTCCTGCCAGGAAACCTGCTCCACCGTGGGCTCCTTTCTGTCCACAAGTCCACAGGTCCATGGTGAGGCCTCACCATGGTCTTCACCATGGGCTGCTGGGGAATCTCTGCTCCGGTGCCTGGAACACCTGCTCCCCCTCCTTCACTGACCTTGGTGTCTGCAGAGTTGTTCCTCTCACATAGTCTTGCTCCTCTCTCCCAGCTGCTGCTGTACAGCAGTTTTTCCCCTTCTTAACTATGTTATCACAGAGGCGCTGCCGCTGTCACTGATGGGCTCAGCCTTGGCCAGGGGAGAGTCTGTCTTGGAGCTGGGTGGCATGGGCTCTATCAGACATGGGGGAAGCTTCTAGCAGCTTCTCGCAGAAGCCACTCTTGTAACCCTCCCTGCTACCAAAATGCTGCCACACAAACCCAATACAGATACAGAAGAGGTCATATTAAGTAATAATAGATCTTCAGTTTTAAAACACGGAAAATAGAAGCCAGGCTATTCTCTGTGGTACATGGTGGATGGATGGGAGATAATGACCAAAAATTGAAGAGAGAGAAGTTCAGACTTGTAAGGAGAAATTTCTGCACGGGGGGCAACCAAGCACAGGTTTCCCAGAGAGGTTGTAGAGTCTCTGCCTTGGGCATTATCAAGACACAAATGGAGAGAGCCCTGAGCAATCTGGTCTGACCACAGCTGCTGTCTGAACACGGCTTTGGGAAGGGAATAGTTCCTGCTCTTTCACCAACTGACTGTTTAATCCTGAGTTAAAAGCAGACAAGACAATGGCATGGGAGACAAATTTTAAAAGCTTGCCAATTGTTGTTAAGTTTCCCACTTAACAACAGAGGGTTAAGTGGGAAACAATCTCCTCCAGCCTGGAGAGTCAGAAGCCTGCTCCAAGGTCACCTGTTTTCTTCAGAAAATCTCTGTGAAACCCACTTGTAACCTCATATGACTCATCTCTTTTCATACCAAACTGTTTAGGAGATAACCATTCTCTCTCTTGCTCTCTTAGCACAAATGCCAGGTTTTTTAGACAGATCCAAAGTTTCCATTCCTTCTAAGGCCTGATAAATTATCTGCACAAGAAAATATCTCTGCTTCTCCCTGTTGCCTTTCATTAAAAGCCAGAAAGCTACAAACAAACACCAGTGAATATTATTACCAAGTCTGTAACGTCAAGCATGCAAAGGGTACTTAGTCCAGACTCCTGGTGCATACGCAACAACACCCAAATGCTTAGACTGAAGCCACTGTAGCATGTGAAGATGTTAAACAATCACAGCAGCCTCAGATATTTATGTTGTCTTAAACCCTTGTGACTACTCAGTAGCCTCGTGGGCTAAGGGCTCCACCGGCTGGGATCTCCTCTCACTGAAGAGTTCACATAGCAGTTATGCCCTAGTCCTCAAATCTGGGTTCCCCATAAACCTCTCCGATGACCTAGGAGGCAAGCAAACCGATTGTTCTCTTCGCTCTGCAGCTGTTTCACAGCAAATTGGTGAATGACATTCCCACAAAGCATTTCAGTTTTCAAAACTCACTGATTTCTGATAAAATAATCTTTGCTGGAAAATTCCTACCCAGCTGTAGCTCTGAAGACACAACTGCACAAATACTGAGAGCTGACCCTCTTCAGAAAGCACTGTACTCCACCAGTGGTTTTCACCCTGGCCTTTGATGGTTTGGTGATCTCCATTCCATTGACGCTAATCAGCATGAGAAGGATGGGATTTGAGAAAGCTGGAGCGCGTTCTGTTGGCGCTCTGAAGACCGTGAGTAGCACAATGGATCTGAGCCAGTATCTTACTGGAAGCTCACACAGGGCTCAGAGCGCCCAGGTGTTACGTTTACTCTGACGAGCACTGCTTGGTAGGTGGCCCACAGCATGCTCAACAAGCTGGCTGGAACTTCTCCAAAGTTCCCTCCTGCAATCCCATTGTTTGCCCAAGCAAATTGCTGGATTTCTTTTTTGACACTGAAAGAGAAACATGTTTCAACAGAACCAGATTCCCTTTTCTCACAAAGCTGCTCGTGCAGCCCTGCTTTTAAAAGCAAGTCTCACTGACGTGAACGCGTCTACTTCTCCTCGCAACAGCACTCTAAACCAAAAAATCCCTGATACACCATTAGCCAACAGTGAAACTCCTGATGACAATCAAATACTCAGCACGCACTGTACGTGGCGTTGCCTTGGGAGGACTGGTTTAACGAGAGCATTTGTATCCTGTGCAGTGCAATGTTATTCCCCCAACAAGACAGCCAGAGCCGTACCCGGAGCCTGGGTGACAGGGTGTCCTGACGGGACCACCTGCTCTCTCCAGTCGGCATCGCTTGGGAGCCGCTGAAGGTTAATCCCAGGGTAAACCTTCAATTGCCTGCTCATGAAATCATGAATTTGGATAAATCTCTTCCGTAACCATAGTGTTTCAGCTCGCCTTGTTCTTGAATGATATGGGGCAACACTAATCATTGTTGCACAGTTTGCATGAAACCGAGCACACACATTATGTACAGCGACCAGTATTCCTCTTTGCTTACCAGTTCCAATCCAGCAACACGAACACTAGATTTAGATTTTAGTCTCAGGGCACTTTGAAAAGAGCACAAGACACAGATTAGGGAAAGGCCAATATTTACATCTGGCAACCAAAGCATGATTTACCAAATAAAAAAATCAAACCCTCCAGGCAGCCGACTATTCTGTAGCTCAGAATTGCACTTTATTAATCGGTATCATCATCAATGTTTATTTCAGTATTTTATCAAAGACATACACACTTTCACAGAATTATATGTATATATTTATATCATTGTAATTTTGTAATTTAGTTTATTACATGTCATAGAAGGGGGCTTTTCTTCTCAAATAGCATGTCTGCTTATCAAATCCAAAAAAGCTAAGGTCAACAGTATAAGAAAACAGAATAAGCACAGTTCTCCAAATATTAATCATTCAGTCCTGAAGATTTAAAATTCTATATGTAATAAGAGAGCTATTAGTGAATTGTGAATAAACTAATCAGAACTATGTTCAGCTGCGTTCTTCAACTCAGTTTTCGTTTGAAACTCACTCATTTGAACATAGAAAGGAATCCAAATTTACTGTGAATGTTTTCTGCAAGCCCCAAATGGTATCTGAAGGAGACTAGATTAAATTCTGGTGAAAGATTTGTGCAATTTGTGCATAACTGAGCACAGTAAAGTTATGAGCAAAGACTGTTTTCAAAAGGCTATTTAAAGAAGAGAGAACTTCTCTCCCACACTTAGTATGTGAAAGCTGTTGATGTTAGTATTTTTTGTATGAAGAGGATTAATCATCCATAAACACGAATTTGTGCTCATATAGGTTTGAATATGCTATGCTATTTTGCCACACTTGGAACATTCCTAATGCTTTGACCATCGCTATTACTAGCTCCAGTGATTTTAAGAAAACTAGGATTTAATAATACAAAAATTTTTCAATTATATGGAACTGTAAATTTTCGCCACCATCCATCCACGAGATGGATTCTTTACCTTATGTGAAGCTACTGAAAACTTCTATTAATAAATCAGGCTGAAATTGTCAATTCTGTGTAAAAAGTTAGGCTTCCAACTCTGTATTAGACACCTACGTTATAATGACCTTTCCAAAGACATTGAGATTCTGCAGCTGCTTTTCATTTCAGGGGACTTTTACTGTTAACACTGAAAAAATATTCAGGAGACAAGTAGAATTTGAAATCATAATGAGATGATTAGCTTCAGGCACTTGCATTTCAGAAGTTTTTGTTTTTAAATACATAGCCTGTTTTCCAGTATAAAAGTAGCAGTTTGAAAACATCCGTATTCAGATACTGCGGAGTTTAAGCATTTGCATGTACACATTCAGCTGACATTCGCACAACTATGTCAAAATGTTTTTCAGTTCCTCCTCACGCTTTAGGAGTAACATTCAAGAACTGACAGATCTGTGGGAAAAAACGCTCAAGTCGGCCATTAGCAAGAGTCGGTGATTTACATATAATTATCTAGACATCGACAACAGACCAATCTGCCAAATAAATGGAATGCTAATGTGACAGCTGACTTCTAATCTCATCTTCCTCACTATAATTAAAAAAATAACAGCAACAATGGGAAACCAGCATTGATATAAGGAGACTTAGAACTTTAATTCCCCTAACTTAATCATCTATGAGAAGTATTTCAGTAAATTATTAATCACAAAACATCGAACTAATTTTCAATGAAAAACATCTCCAGCCTCAAAATTCATGTAGGTCTTGCTTACAGAATGGGAAAAACGATTCATCACTTTTCATTTCATCAGAAAAGGTAAGTCCTTTGCATTCAATCAGCATCTCCAAGATGATGCTCAGGGAGAGCTGTTGCTTCTTGAGAGTCTATACGCTCTTATGGAGCACCTGGAAGGTTTATTTCTCAGATGTTCAAGACCACAAACTTTCCTTGCTTCCGCAGGAATTACAAGTGCTCCTTGCTTCCACAGGAATTACTATGGATTTTGCACTATACTATCTTTGGTCCTTATTGACACAAGTTATTTAAAATACATAACTCCTATTAAATCTAATGATTAATTGGATTTTTGTAATCTCTCTGCATGCCGACCACTACAATTTTATCCAGCCTTTGAGGGAACTAAACGGAAAATGCAGTGCTGCTCTTAGTATTCAAAGTAAATAGCCACGAAATATCATGAACTGCTTTCTATCCATGCCCTGCCAGCAATGGAAATTGGAGTCAGATCATGGTTTAATGAGATAATCTTCATGAGCAGATGCTAAATGCCCCTCAGTTAGCAACCACTAAACAGAGCAAGTTGGAACAAGGATGACGGGAACATAAAAAAACCCACCAAGGATATGTGTAAATTCTAGAAGCTGCGGTACCTGTGGCACACAAGCGAAGAGCAGCAACCAGCCTATGCAGCCTTGTACCCAGTCTGATATCTGTAACTTTGCAAGGAATGTTTTAGAAGACAGAATTTTTATGTGCACTTCATGTAGGGAGCATGGTGCCAAATTCAGTCATGGCTTCAACGCTATGGTGCAGTAAGCAAGAGGCAGGCAGGGGTCCTCCAGGGAAGATTTGTGGCAGCTCTTTGAAATACAGGGGTTTTCAGGAAGGGAAACACTGAAGTGAGACCAGTCTATTTAACATCTTTGTTGGAGACATGGACAGCAGGATTGAGTGCACCCTCAGCAAGTTTGCAGATGACACCAAGTTGTGTGGTGTTGTGGACACGCTGGAAGGAAGGGATGCCATCCAGAGGGACCTTGACAGGCTGGAGAGGTGGGCCTGTGAGAAACTCATGAAGTTCAACAAGGCCAAGTGCAAGGTCCTGCACGTGGGTCAGGGCAATCCCAAGCACAAGTACAGGCTGGGCGGAGAATGGATTGAGAGCAGCCCTGAGGAAAAGGACTTGGGAGCGCTGGTGGATGAGAAGCTCAACATGAGCCGGCAATGTGCACTGGCAGCCCAGAAAGCCAACCGTATCCTGGGCTATATCAAAAGGAGCGTGGCCAGCAGGTCGAGGGAGGTGATTCTGCCCCTTTACTCTGCTCTTGTGAGACCCCACCTGGAATACTGTGTTCAACTCTGGAGCCCCCAATACAAGAAGGACATGGAGCTACTGGAACGAGTCCAGAGGAGGGCCATGAAGATGATCAGAGGGCTGAAGCACCTCTGCTATGAAGACAGGCTGAGAGAGTTGGGGCTGTTCAGCCTGGAGAAGAGAAGGCTCCGGGGTGATCTTATAGCAGCTTTCCAGTACTTAAAGGGGGCCTACAGGAAAGCTGGAGAGGGACTTTTTACAAGGGCGTGTAGTGATAGGACAAGGGACAATGGCTTTAAACTGAAAGCGGGCAGATTTAGGTTAGATATAAGAAAGAAATTCTTTACATTGAGGGTGGTGAGGTACTGGAACAGGTTGCCCAGAAAAGTTGTGGATGCCCCATCCCTGGAAGTGCTCAAGGCCAGGTTGGATGAGGCTTTGGGCAACCTGGTGTAGTGGAGGATTTCCCTGCCCATGGCAGGAGGGTTCGAACTAGATGATCTTTAAGGTCCCTTCCAACCCTAACCATTCTATGATTCTATGATTCAGGACTCTGGAGAATGACACTCAGCATCTCCATAAACCCAAGATTTGTCTGTTTTTTTGGGACACAAGGCAGCTGTATTTTTGTATTATTCCTTCTCAATTTCCAAACTTGAAGTTGATATTTGTGCAGTTACAGACAAATATTCATGTGCTGTACGAATTGGGCACGTTCTTTATGGGAGTCTTCTGTTGAAGGAACAGCTGTGTCTTCTGATGTACGTACATGTATCTGAGATACAGCATAAACACCAGCAGACGCCTTTTTTTGGACATGCAGGCTCACAGCGCATGCTGATAATCTGTGTAACATAGACTGCCCCATCAGCCTGCACAAACAGCTTTTTTGCTCCTTTTTTTTTTTTTCTTTCAGTCTGGTAGGACGATCATTGCTTTTAGAAGATTTCAAGGCTCTGGGGCTTTTTTCATCTCACCCTAACCCTTATCAACAAGCTTTCAGTATGCTAGTTATTTTTATTCTTAAAAGTTACCAAATTCGGCCAAAAACAATGTTTTGCTGGTTTATATTTTTTAACTATTACTACTGAAGCACAAAATTATCATGTTTTGGGGGTTTTTTAGATGCTTAAGTTCTTTTTTTTATCCTTTTTCTCCCAAAATACATACTACCTCGCACACAATCCCATAACAAAGAAAGACAAAAAACAGCTTAGCAACTACAGTCACTTCTGTCTCATTTCTCTTCTGGTGAATTAACGACTTTTTCTATATGCAATATACAGAAAAAAAAGAGGCTAACTGGTGTTGCAACATCCCTCTTGATCTCAACCTGTAGTCCCTCTCCCTAATACTCTACAATTCAGAAAAAGTTAGCAGAACTTTATCACAAAAAAAAAGTGACTGAATTACATAGCCTATACATACGAAAACTGTATCTTTAGAACAGTCTCTCTTATAAAAAAAAAAACGGAATGAAAAGGGGCAGTGGTCAATCTCGGAGACTTGCATACACTTAGCAAGTACAGTACTGCTGAATGCAGTTTTTCTCTAGATATTCACAGAAGGTTCTTGGTGGCTGCTCTGCAAATATCACGGATGGAGATACTAGCAAAACGTGGGTCCTGCTAGAATACATTTGGATTAGCAAACACAGCGATACCTCCTTGGTATCTAGGTCCTAATTGGTCTTAACATAACCTGCTACTCATTCTGATAGATCTCTTCTGTGTACTATTGCCGTGCCTCCACACTGAACCCTAAGGGAACTCAAAATTAATCTGCAGGGTATCTTCTATAAATCAAATGTTTCCTTTTTCCAAATATGTTTCTGGTTCTGTAACAATCTTAGAAACATTGGATGCTTTTCAGTATCCTTAAAGAAAGAAAGGGGTATATCAATGTTGTGTTTGTTCAATCTCATGACTCCAAGAAAGTGTTTTTGGTATTGAAGAGTACTTTCACCAGAGAGGCATGAGGAGTAGAAGACAAAAAGCTCCAGATGTTTTCAGTACAAAAATGTTAAACATTGATCTCACCTCTGAAATACAGCTCAGTAATTAAGCAAACATTGCCTGTAGCTGCGCTATCAGCAGTCTTCCTTGAAATGAAAGATGCAGAGAGAAGACTGACGTGACATAACATTAGGATAATCAGCTTCTAGAAACACAAATAAATGTGCATGCATGGAAGTATGAAACTCGAGCTGAACGTCGTTAGCACATCTCATGAGAGCTGATTAAAGCAGCCATTACAATAAAGCAACATTTAGTGAAACAGAGTTGAAATAACGTAATGATTACAGCTCAAAGCAGTTGATGTATATCAACTTGTGTTATCAGGTGATGACATTCAGATTCTGAACCGCTGATACTTGACAGCAGTGAGATTTTCAGGCATCCATGGATATTGAATCACTTAATAATATAGCACACTAATAAAATATTTGGAGATCTTCATTTTTTTTCTAACTTAAAATCAGTAGCAGAAAATACAGAAATGAATCCTAGTGAATAGCTGAAATTGCTTTGCAGATCATATAAATCATCAAATGATTCTATTCCACTTGATTGACATATATGCATAAATTGTTTCTGGAGGAGCACTCGTTAATACAGTCGTATCAACCTAACAAATTTGTGTACAGATGGAAATTTCAAATGTAGGCTTGAATACCAAATTAAACACACAGACAAGGGCATGACTCTTTAATAAGCAACAAAAACCTAGCATGGTAGGGTGTTCTGAGCACTCCAAGTTCTCCAAACACCAGAAATCTGCATTAAATGTAACATTTTATCTTTTTGGGAAATGCTGCTTTTCTATCTAGTGTGTTAGTAAATAATTGTAAAGCTACTTCTCCATATTCTCTGACAGATCCTGCTGTGCATTTTCTCTCCCGGATTACAGAACCTACGGAATGCAGATCAAGGACATGACTGATGATCCTTCTGTAATTACAAGCTCCCTAATGCTGCCAAAATGAGTTCTATACAAAGAGCTATGTAGAAAGTACCTTGCCCTTTTCTGAGCCCTTACAATCTTTTATGCAGGCAGCAATCACAAGCCATTAGAGGCAAAAAAAAAAGAATATAATTTATTTGCACTTCTGGGAAGAAACTGGAAGATATTACTCAGTTAATTTCAAAACTGGTGATGTCTGCAAGCAATCCTCTTTATATATCCAACACATTCTTACACAAGTTCCCCCAAAGGGATTCATCAACTGTAACGGCAGATTCTTAGGTTTAGCCTAAAAATTAACTCACTTAAGAAAAAAAAAAATGGTAAGAGGCAGACAATTTTGCAGACGTTTTTGAATATAGACCAAAGAAAGTTTATTTCTGCCTCACTGCACTCTGTCATTAAGAGAGGAAAGAATAGATTCCAGAGATCTCTGTATTTAAAAGATGAAGCCTTTGTTTGTTTGCATGGTAGTTGACTTGCATAGTTCCTTTGTAACAATCAATCAGTAGCAAAGCTGCTGCAAAATGAACAACCCTTGAATAGAGATTACATAGAATATTAATTTCAGTAATAACTGAGTACTTGGAAGCTCGCATGTAAAGAAACTAATGTATTATACATCTCACATTATGCTGTGAGAGGTTAGAGGACTTTGAAGCCTTACAAGACAGAAACCATAAATGTGCATATTGCATTATGAAGAGGGAAAACAAAGACTGAATTTCTAAGACTCACAAACTTAAGATCAACCCAAACAAACATGGGGGGAAAAGTGGATAGGTAACACTGTAAAACCAGTCTTTGAAAGCAAACAAACTGTATCTGGATTATTTAAACTTTTGGAAAAAAGTCACGAAAGCATCTGCAACATGATACTGCAGCCCACAGATTATTAACATGTACTAAAATGAAGTTTTCTCCTCTTACAGATAAAGATAACTGAAGAGACACAGGTACTGCTGGTTTAATCTATGAATACATCTAAAGGGACAACATGCTAGTTTCAAATAACTGCTCTCAGACAACTGAAAAAAAAAAAAAAACAAAACACCACCCCAAAACTAAAACAAACAAAAAAACAAACCAACCACCACCCAACCCTTTCTGGCATCCTCAGTTGCTGGTGCACTTTCAACACTTTCTAAAAGTTCCCACTCTCAGTCTTTCAGCCCAAGCTGAATTTCATCATTGAACAAAGTCAGCAGATATACAGAAAAAAAATAAGTCACCTTTTTATGTGTGTAAGTAGACAAAGCTTTGTGTATAAGAAAATTCATCCCTGTTCTTCTATAAGCCATGTTGTGGAGGCATACTATACTAAGGGATAACTACTAATTTTGAAAGAACGATTACGCAGAAAGTGATGAGGATCTGATTATGACACTAACTGTACACAGTTAAGATCTTTCTGGTAAGAACAAGCAGAAATTTCTGTAGAAAAGGTTAAGAAGAAACAAAGCTAAGCAAGTTCTGGTAAATGAAGACTGAAGATTTCACATATCAAAATTTCTTTTAGCTACAAGGATGAGTTTAATAAGTCGTCTATACATGATCATCTTAGACCTACAGTTGACAGATCGGACCAAACAGCACAAGTTCCTTTAATTTTAATAAGGGAATTATTAAAGTAACTAGAGGCCTCAGATACTTCAAGTTTTAAACTTTACAAACATCATCACAAAAAAGTAACCAAGTCATACAGACTTTCATATCTGTATATGATTCAAATAGTGCATATGCAATAGTGCTTGTGGAAACACTGAGACAGACACGAGGAACAAGCCAGGATGTCCTGTCTGGCTTCAAGCTGCTGCTCCAGAAGGATGCAGATCTTCTGCACATCTTGTGTTATACCTGCCAGTCCTACGCAGATGTCAAAGGGTACGGCAGAAGATCTGAAGTGGCATCAAATCCCTATGTGCTAACATCCCAATGTCACCCAATGTAAAGATAAGCAATCTGATTTATGGCCAACTTCTGAAAACACAACTCAATTTAACCACTCGTACATGTACCTGAACATCTAAAAGTCACTATTTTCATGCAGTTAGAGACTATGGATGTGGGCATCACAACTACAAATATGGCAAGGTATGAACTGTTTGTAAAACTGTCAGTACATATATTCATTACAAACAGTAGTGTATACTGCAAGTGAAAAATGACTTAATACCAAATCACACATGGATAGTGTAACCAGCTGCATCTTTTTCTTCTGATGTTGGTCTCCCATTCTTTGGTCAGTCTCTCTCTTACATTTAGTGCTGTAAAAGCTCCTATTTTTCCTTCTTTCTGTCTTCCCTCGCACAAGGTGGCGACTCAAGAAATCCCTTAGGTAACTCGGTTGCATATTTTATAGCAAGGTACAGATTTTTTTTTTAAGAAATGGAAGTCAAGAAAGAACAGTATTTCAAAACACGCTTTTCTCCTCTACCTCAGAAACCAACTTACTTAAAAACTAATTCTAGAGAAGTGTATCACCAAAAACATGTCTGCCTCTGAACTATTTTCATAACAAGATATCTAGAAAGATACATAATGCAGTGTATCTACACACA
Organism: Tauraco erythrolophus; assembly: GCF_009769465.1. NCBI lineage: Eukaryota > Metazoa > Chordata > Aves > Musophagiformes > Musophagidae > Tauraco > Tauraco erythrolophus. Next base: position 113,923,385 of record NC_141465.1, on the reverse strand, counting down.
CTTCCCCCTCCATGGCTCAGGGCAGTTAGCTTAGTATAGGAAATTCCAGACACTTTTTAGGTTTGAAAACACTGAAAAGCACAAAAGGCAGCTGACTGACCATTTGGGCTCCATAAAGGATACAGTACTTACCTTTAGAGAACATACTTTATTTAATAGAAGTTTTTTGCTCCAATATACAAAATAGGGGACTGTAGTCCCAATTAACATTTACATAGTTACACAGCAAATAATGTCCACCATTTACAACAACTGACGACTTTCCCACAATCCCCACTGTATTACAGCCAGGAAAAAACCCTATAATGTTTTACATACCAATCAGTTATATTCTGTACTTCCCTGCCTCTTTTCTTTTCTTTTTTTTTTAAGCTGCAGTTTCTGATATCAGTTTAATTAAGAACTTACAATTGTTTTAGCTGCACTAAAAGAAAAAGGAAATATATAATTTGGAATACTATCTCAAAAACCCTATACAAAATAAAAGCCAGTATCTTATAAAAATACATTGCAGGAGTAAAACCAGCAATACAACAAAAACGTTTTAAATTTTGTTAGGGTATAAAATATTTAGCAACTAGACTCAGCTTTTAACTAAATCCAAAAAAAAAAAGAAAAAAAAAAACGAAAAAAACCCCATGAAACATTTTCAATTAGCAAAAAGTAACGTGACAGTTCTTTTACAATACTGTACCTTAAGTATGCAAAGGACTTCATCCTTCTAACGTGCACCATTATCCAAATGATTCATCCCTTAACCCTCTTCCCACTGAAAGCTGAAAAAAGGTTTTAAAATTATTTGAAACCCTTAAGAAAAATCCAATCATATTTTCTGCATCTCCCACAATATTTAAGCTTTACTTTACAATGCTGGTAGTTTAATCATGATACATAATTCTCTATAAAAGAATTCTCGCCAAACCAAGGCTTTAGAAACTTTGCATTTTACAAAAGCAATTTGTTACAGTATGAGAGTTGCTAAACAGCCCAATTTATTTAGTGACCCTGTTAAAGATTTGCTCAACTGAGTGAATAGGTGAAGTAATTTCCTGAGCTAAAAGATACAGGTAAGTAAATAGTTATAGCAGCAGACAGGAGACATTCTTTTTAAAAGTTGTAACAGTATCAATGAAATAACCTTAGAAAATTACAATAATGTAAAAATTGCTAGCTGAAAAGGGAGTGACAAGGACATCCAAGACTTGATTGCCATAATCTGGAATGCACATCCCATGACTTTCCAGAAATTACATTCAGCTACTGTCAAACAACATACTGGTAAATTGAAGAATGTCAAATCACAGAAGTTCACATTTCTTACAGATCAGGTGTTTTGTTAAGATTTAATTTTTAATGCTGTTTCATAAACCTAAAACAAGGTAAACTGCTTAGTTTCAGAAATTTTCACCCTACGGGACTTAAAGGAATGTGGTATCTTCAGTCTCATGAAATTCCAAGCCTATTTCTTTTCACTACTCAGGCACAATTTCTACTTGAGATCTTAAGTAGTTTTTAAGATTAAAATGGCATGTTCCCATGCCATTGGGAACAGAAATGGATCCTTTTTTAGGATAGGGAATGATATCCTGAAAATGGTTTATTTTGATCCAAATCATTCTAATTTGCTTAGAGTATGAAACATTAACAAATTACTAAAAAACTATAAAGACAAGTATACCACCACTGCACCATCATCTTCTTACGATATGTGTTCTTAAAGTTTTCTATGTAACAGTTAGATATCTTTTTTTCACATAGAGGATATTCTAATTTAATTAAATAAAGTACCTCACTTAGATACCAGTTCCTCCAGAAGGAAATCTCTCTTCTGTGTTATTAGTTTTTTACAGACATTGTAGGCATTGTTTTTAGGATTTATATTGGCTCTTCTTTAACATTTAAATATAATTAGTTTAAATTCAAATTAATATATAAAATTTCCAATACTTCTTAGAATAGAGGACAATACACAAGATCCTAAGTTACAATAATTTATAAATAAAAATAAACTATTACAAACCAAATCTTTCCCCATACGGAGATTAAAAGCCATAATCTTGACTGATTGTTCCCGATCACACATTATAAATAACGTAAGCTTCTTCAGAGAAGCAAAACATACTTGCCTCCCTGACACCAATTTGTATCTTCGGTTAAACTACTACCACCAAGAAGGCAATTGTGTTGGGCCCAGGCATATCTTCTTGCTTACATGTTAACCCTCCCAGCCTCATTCTTTTAAACTTAAGCACAGGAAACTAAGTTCACAAAGAGTCCTTTACCTGTCATAAACAAAGTCGGTATAAAATACAGATTTCTCATGCTCCTATTGCACCAATCTGGCAGTGCAGTTAGAACCTGATTCAAATTCCACTGAAGTCCATGAAAGGTTCTCCAGTGACCTTAATGGGCTTTGAATTAGGACCGTAGAGATAGTATTACCTAAAAGAAAGCTCCTGCAAGAGTGGCTGGTATCTCTCTTTTTGCTTATGGGATGCAGTGGAGATGTGTAGTCAGTATGATACCTGAGCAAATAAAATGAAAATGATACAAAGGTTTTAAGAATCCCAAACTCTTTGCTTAGTTTTGTGCAAACTGTGCTACCGCCCCTGGAGCTCCCTGCTTTCCTTTTTTTCAGTGCTTGCTCCATTCCAAGGTAAAGATGTGAGGCATCAAAATCTCTCTTCACTACAGTTCCCCCTCAATCCCGAGACTGATAGAAGAGAATGTAACCAGATTCAGAGTTCTTTGAGATGTCTGATGTCAACCCGTAGAATTCTTCAATAGCTTGTGCATCAATTTTCTGTATGTAAAAACCCAAAAATATAAAGTAAGAATATCTTGCGTAACATATACATAGCATTAAGTTCCACTCTAAAAACTATTGTCAAACAAAAATAACTTTCACATGATTACATAATGCAATAAAATCCAAGTAATTTTTAAAATTGTTATGTTTTGGTTTCCAGTCTGCCATCAACTGCACAGAGAGCAGTGGATATATACATTTTATATATATAAATTTTTAAGTATTAAGTGAACCTATTATGAGTGCAACCTTATGCGCATGGCTTGCGTGAATTTCACACAGAGTTTTAAAGACAACAACATCCCACCAAGACTTTACATTCAGTATGAAGAATGTACGTACAGACTTATCATTTCTAAATCTAAGCAGCATAAGCCGATCAAGTGCAGAGGAGAATAGGGAGAAGGCAGAGAATCAATACTAACTTTTTCTATGTTTTTCACACAGAACGTTTGCCTGTGATCCTGTTAGCTTGGAAAGCCTCCTATAACCAAGACTTTTGAGAAAGATGCAAAATTTCTGCTAAAAAGATGAAAAGAGTCCTGTCTGGTTTATCATTTTCAGCTACAAAAGAAACTGAAAGCAAGCTCTCTTGCCGCATTTTAAATCAAGGGCAATTAGGCTACAAACAAAAAAAAAGGTGGAAAGATGAATTTTCCTTCACTTAGGCAGATTTTATTTAATCTCATTCCCATTATTTGGAATAAAACCTCTCTAAGGAAGGAGTAAGCCATTCCAACTTGATGAACCACGTACATACACATCAATGAGATGTTTTAGATCTAAGAAAAAAAGATTATTTCCTTCCTCTTTAGAACTGCTAAGAGAAAAAAAAAAAAAAACACACACACACATTACTGCCAGGTGTTACTGCTTTGGAACTGGAGAGTTTGTCCTTGATGTGTGTGAAATGACAGGAGATCTGTAGTACAGCTCTCTCCATCTTCCCTGGAGGACAGTGAACTTTTGACCCTATTGAGACATTTCAATTTACTGCCTATCTTGATAAGACACAGAGGCAATACTTTCACTTTCCCAATAGCTCTGCATGTTTCCATGTTTGTAATTTCCTGTGTGAAAAACTGTCTGTAATGTGGCTTGGAGAGAACTTTTCAATACCATTGACTCGTCTTGCCAATTAACAAGGTAAGGCCAATATCTGTCTCATTTTCCTCCTTTTCAATTAAGCAGTTCTCGTGTATTGTAAGGAAAATGTGAACTATTCATTTTATTGATTTAATTAATCCAAATAAAGTCAGGAAAAGGACAGCATAATCATACTTCTGTTCATGCATAAGCATAGAAAAGGGGCAAAATGAAAGATGACAGAACCACCAAAATCCTAAGATGATATAATATAGGGACACCAGCAGTTTCTGCTCTTTCTCTCAATAAAGAAAAATAACTGATCAAACAGAAAGATGACAAAGTTAAAACTGTGAACCAAATTCTGCTGTTCAAAAAAATTAGTTAGATTTTTTTTTTCTTATTAAGAATTATTCCTGGAAGCTTGGGTAATATTAGCAAGAATACCACCAGAGGCAAAAGGCTCCTGTTTCAGAGAGTAACTTTTAAATTTTAGGGTGAAATCTCAAAAATCTGAAGTTTCGTCCTATTTTGATATTTGTTACACCTTTGAAACAATCCAGGATACTTGATAAAACAGACTGCCAGACTGATTCATTCCATTAAATCCTAAGCTCCTAGAAAATACGAACAAACGGCTTGCTCCAAAAATTGTCCTCAGAAAAAAATTGCAGTAAAACCAATTTATCTGTATCTTCATTTGCCACGTCTTCTGGCCACAGGAATAGCTTATTAAACAAAGGTGAAAGGCAGCGGCCATAAACAAAGAAGCTTCTTTTAAGAAATATAAAAACCAAAATGCAACTCAAAGTATTGTGCAGTCAAATCGCAAGGCGCAGCTCTGCACTCAGTTACTGCTCATTTAGACTGGGGTTGAACCCTCTTTTCAATGGCATATCAGTCCTGTTACTTTAAGTAATCATATACACAAGGGGGGGGTGCAGGCACTCTGGTTGGTATGAGAAAAAAAGTCCAGAGTTACAGAAAGCTTACCTCAACAATATCATCATCAAAAAGCAACCAAAAATCATGACTCTTCACTATTGCAATATAATGTCCTCTGTTAGGGCCACTGTAAAATGAAATTAGAAGAGAACACAGATAATAGTACACGTGTATGTACAAATGTATTTGTTTTTTTCTTGTTGAAAAGCAATACTTAACAGTAATTAAAATGGCTACCAGTACAGCTTCTGTTTGGGTATTTCTTTTTTTTTCTCTCCCCCTCACCCTCCACTTATATCATCTTCATAATGAGGTTTTACTTATCCCTACATTTAATATTGTACTAAAAAATGGATTTCAATTTCAAATGAGGAATAAGCAGCATAGGCATTGAAATTATAAAAGAAATCTTAAAGAAAAAAAAAGAGAGAGAGAAGTGAAATCAAGAAAACATTCTGATGTTTCATATGGACAGAACAAGATCCCAAACTATTTCTGATCTTCAGAAAGCAAAAACTGTAGAGCTGCAGTTCATTTACTGTCTCAATCAGGAATTCCTTTATCTGGTCCACTGGACACAAAAACTGAATTAAACTAGCAGTTTAGAAGTCTTAAGAATCCTCACAGAAATGAGAAGGGCTCCCAATTAAATTAAAACTGTGACAATGTACAGCTGTTCAGTTTATGGCAGATAAGAAATTTCTCCACAACTATGATAGGAAAGAAAAATAACTTTGAAAAGTGTCCTATTTCTAATCAGATTTCAAGTAAAGAAATAATACAATTTCTCAAGTAGCTGAACCTCACAACTGAAAGTGGACAACTAGTTAAACCTGTTCTGGAACTGCCTTAACCAGCTAAAAGCACTCATACAATTTTTACGTCTAGATCAGGGCAACCTTCCCTCTCTGATTGAACTGGACCGAATGGTCAAAAATAGACAGGTTCTATTTTCCCTAAAATCCAGAACGAGAGTGTCCCAGAAGACTATGGCACAAAGGCTTATTTTCCAAAATTGTCCTGGCCAACTTAAGATCTAGTCATCTTATCTCTAATCCCAGGTCTATCTAGGGACGAATGGGGATCGGGGTGGAATAAAGGGCAGTAACTGGCAACTAGAGGGCAGGTCTTCCATTTTGAGGGACTTCAAAAAGTTGGAAGAATGGGCTGATAAGAACCTCATGAAGTTTAACAAGTACGAATGCAAAGTCTTATGCCAGACTAACTCAATCCAACAGCACGAGGTGCAAACCAACTGGCTAGGTGGGCCCAGGAGGTCAACAAGAAGAGTTGCTAGCCAGCCTCGCACCATTTTGGGGCGTATGTGGGGCTGCACTGCAAGAGTAGAGCCAGCAGTGAAGAGATAATTCCTGCCACTCTGCATTCTGAGACCCAGAACTGGACATGGGATGCCAGACATGACCTTGTCATTTTAAGGCAGAGACAAACTGCAGGAAGTCCAGTGGCAGGCCACTACATTTGTCAGAGGGCTACAGCACCAGATGGATGAAGAAAGGCTGAGGGAGCTGGCTATATTCAGCCCGGAAAGGACTAAATGAGGAATCCAACTGCTGTCTTTCGCTACCCAAAACAGAAGAGTTATGAAGAAATCGGAGCCAGGCTCTTCTCAGAAATGCACAGCGAAAGGACAAGAGGCAGTGGTCACAAACTACAGGAAGGGAAATTCTGACTGGATATAGGAGGGACAGGGAAATCACTGTGAGAACAGTGATGGACTGAAACAAATTGCCTAAAGAGGCAGTGAAATCAGCATTCCTAGCCATGAAACCAAGCCCAGTGCAACCTCATCTAATGTCAAAGTTAGCCCCGCTTTGAACTTAATTAGTTGACCTCACAATTTAAGTTATTCTATGATTCTAGACATTTATACCTCATTTTCCATTTTGGGGCTTTAATCTACTCAATCAGCAGCTTGTAGAGCAGTCCTGATTTTAAGACATGAAACCATTTGCTGAATATAGGAAAATCAAATACAAATCTAACAGCCATATTTTGAAAGCAAGGAAACAATATAATCAATAAAACTCATAATTTATGGACATATTTCAGAAAATATTGCTCAAGCCTTAAAAAAACCCACCCTAGAGGAAATGCTTTATAACGAAATCTGTTCTATAATGCTTTCCTTCCTAAGAAACTTTATTTTTATATGATCTTTAAGTGTTATTACAGCTACATGACACTACATGTTTTGTGGGGTTTTTTAAACATAGTTAAGTTCATACAAAGATGCATCATGTGAAACACAGTTATCACTTTCCACGAAGAACCATCACGGCAATAAAGCCATACATTCCGTCAGGATCCGTAGCATCTCCCCACAAGGGTTTCTTTCCTAAGAAACTTTTCATTTAAGAGGTCTTTAAATGCTATTAGAGTTATATGATACTGGGTGTTTTGTTTTCTAAACACAGTTAAACTTAGACGAAAATCCCTCATGTAAGAATAGAGTTATTACCTTCCACAATGAACTACCACAGCAACAAGGTCATACATTCTGTCAGGATTGGTGGCATCTCCTGAAGTATTAAATAAACGAAGCTCTAAAGGAAAAACTACTCTATAAGAGAGTTTTGTGTATCGATGTAGCTGATCCATGTATTTAAATCTCTTCAAATGGAGCGCTAGAATCATAGGCAGCTTTTTTACTTTCATCCTGAAAAAAACAAAAACAAAAAAACCCAAACCAACAGTATTTCCGATATCTAGCCAAAACATTCAGTTGAGATCAACAGGAAATCTGTCTTACTGAAGTCTTTAAAAAATTTTGCAAGTATTAAACGAAGCTCAAATAATCAGCTGTTTAACAATTATTGAACGTGTCGTGTGTTGTTAAACTAAATGTGGATTTTAACAACCAAGAGAATTGCCAATGAATTGCAAATAATAAGCTACTATGTATAATAATAAGATGTAATATATAATAATAAGAATAGCCATGATGAACCCACATAATAATTTAGACACAACGACTGCACAGCACAGAATTCAATTTTTAAACATATCTGCCCATGGCTTTCCTGAGTTCCCAAAAGCAAAACCTAGATCCCACTTGGTATACAGTGGAGGTATTGCAACAAAGTTTTTCCAGAGATTCTGTTCCAGTTGAATTTCTCAGTAAACTTGCCAAGTCAAACAAGCTTTTTAAAATAAGCTTTGTCACACCACTTTGTTACACATGTATTACTCCAAGTTCTCCTAACCAGCCATTCATTTAACATTGCCAAGGGATACAAATAGCCCACTGTTACTCAGCTCACTTCATGATACTCAAACAAGATAACGCTGTGCTCTAGCACAGTAATTTTGTACAAATGTTGCACCACTATTTTATGGCAGTCAAAGCCAGAAAGTGATAATCTAGTTTTACTGAGGGCTCACTGGCCCCTTTCCCTAGTTCGAGGTATTGAGATATCCCACCAGTGACTGCAAATCTTCAGCAGCCAACCACAGCTGGCCTGGCAGCAAACACAGACTTCCACTCTCTGAGCAATAAATCTGCCCATGCCAACAGCGGAACCAAACTAGAGTGCTCTGCTTCTTGGCACAGCTAGTTGCCTTAGATCAGCACTGTGCTGAATTTTTCAAGCTGCCTTCAGCCCCAAAAGGTGGCTCAAAAGTCTCAACAATACAGCCCAGGTTTCATGTACGTCTACTTAGACCCTATTTTTCAGAATGTCAGGAAATATGTCTGCACAAGACAATCCTTTTTCAAAAGATAGGGGGCTGGGGACAAAATTCTTGAAAACTCACCTTTCTTCCCTTTTTCTCATTAAATTTAGACTGACCGTAACCTGTAGGAAACCTTTTTAGACTCAAATTTTCACCATGGCCCGCAAGGGAACTAGGAAATGAAAAAAGCTGGACAGGAGCAGAAAGATGACAGAAGCAACTATTTTTACGGAGAGTTACATTTTTATTTCTGCCCTCTCTTTTTTCAAAATGAAAGTCCTCTTCTTATAATGCAACTGTGTTTGATAATAAGAGCCCTTTCATTGGTGAAGATATTTAGTACACCGCTTTTGCTAGTTGAGTAGACGCTATCATAGATAAGCTCCATGGTATAGAGATGGAGAAAAATTATGACTGTAGTGAAACCGAACTAAAGACCCACATGAAAAGCAAAACATGAACAATAAAAGCTGTGTTTTGCCAATACAGCAGTGCCTACAGTACAGGTTTATGTCAACACAGCTTATATTGGTCAGGGATCACATTACCTCCCACACAGAAAAAGAGCTAAGGCAACAGAAAACAACCGAAAAGACTTGGCTTCACAACCCTCTAATACACACCAATTAGTAAGCTTAGGCAACACGTGAAGGCAGACTTTGCAGATGAGAGATGCCAAAAGCCATCTGCTGAATCTATGGTAAACCAAATAACCAGAACCAGTGGTAGAACCAGTAGAGCATGACAGTGTTCTCATCCCTTCAACTCACCTGTAAGTAGCCAAATACTTTCTCAGATAATAAATACCACATGGTACACAAGATCAGAGTTTTTTTAAAGGTGTAACCAAGAGTAGAAGAATTATTAGGCAGACAAGAATTGTTTTTAAACACAATGAATTTCAGGCTTCCACAGAGCTTCTGATGCTTTTCAGGAGCTTTGTCATACAGAAGTTTAGTACAATTAATTATGCACTTTTAAGAAACCAGAAACTCAGTTAAAAAAAATTACAAGCCTCATTCTGATTGAATCAGGAAAAAAAAAGTGCTATCAAACTGATTCTTACAGAAATTGGAAAACTTCTTTTATTATCAAGACAAAACTAAGTTTAAAAAGTCACATAAAATCAGCGACTTTTCGTCATTACCCATAATCTTTGATTAGTCACTGGCCATTTGTTTTAACTTGTCTTTTTAACTTGTTTTTATTCTTAAGATCATTCTTTCTCTTGTTTGCAAAACAGTGATCAAAGAACTCCCAAAATGCTTTACATGGATTCTCATTATTCATGGAAGTAGGTTCACTGAATTCAAGCAAGAGGAACACAACCAAGTTACTCAAGTGGAAGAAGAGTGAGAAAAATTACGGGGAAAAGAACGTTCTCCGCCTGCCTCACATACACCTATACAAGGAAATACAAGATTATTTTCATGAAATGCATGGGTTACTTTTTTTCCTTCCCTGAATCTGATGTACCTTTTATGTGCTTCTTGCTTACTGCGACATTCTTCACAGTAATACTTGTATTCACTGCACAGAGTTTCTGTATTGCTGAAACCCCTGAATAAACAAACAAAAAAAAAGAAATGTTATAGATACTAGTTTCTTATCTGAAATATACATACAAACATATACAATATAAACATAATTTTATACTCTTAAGCCTACATAAGCTAAAATTTGCTAAGCTTGTGAGCTTTTAGTTTTACTTCCTGCTTTCTAGGTAACAGATAAAAGACATCATGAAAATTCAGATTTTTGCATCTACCTTAAACAATGAGTGATTGAAGTATTCTGCTCCACGTCAACTGAAAGGTCTAAGAAGTCTTCATCTTTGCTGCTTATCTGCAGGAAAAAAGAACCAATACATCATAGTTACATCTAGTTCTACTAATTTACCTTTCTTTTTCAGTACCATTTTCTATTGACAGAATGCATCTTTTACCTTACAACGGCCTTTTGAAAATTGTTACAAGCGGCCTTTCTGTTTCAGAGGTTTGCTAGATTTCTGGTTCTGGTTTTGTTCAGAAAGAGGAAGAAGGAAGTGCACGTGTCTGTGGGGATATATAATGCCAGTTGTCATTATACCGTGATTTCGGCTCAACAATATTAAGGGCAAGTTCCTTCTATGCCAGCCTTTTCAAAAAAATACAATCACTGGGATTCTTCTGTTTAGTGCTTTCACCTCTGTTCTTCCCCTATGATTCCCTCCAACTCAACATTATGTACTTGCATATCATAGTGTCCCTAATAAGAGCACAAATACTTCGAATACTCTTCCTGGCTAGATTCATACTCTTAAATGAGGAGCAGATGGCAAATTTGTTGGTAAATGAGAGCTTGGGACTTGTTCCGACCGAGGCAAAATACATAGCCATTTCTCACAAAAATGCAAGAATATCAACTAAAGCAAAAGAGGAAATCCTAGAAGCAGAGAAAAAATTCCATCACAAATCCTGAAAAATGGTGATGGATGAAATCCACAGCTGCCCTGAAGATCAACTACGTAATTAAAAAGTTTAGGAAATAGCAATCTGCAACCTTAACATTTGTCTGCTAGTGTTTCCTCTCTGTATTTAGAGCTTCAGGCTGAGAGAGTTGGGGCTGTTCAGTCTGGAGAAGAGAAGGCTCCGGGGTGATCTTATAGCAGCTTTCCAGTACCTACACGGGGCCTACAGGAAAGCTGGAGAGGGACTTTTTACAAGGGTATGTAGTGAGAGGACAAGGGGTAATGTCTTTAAACTGAAAGAGGGCAGATTTAGTTTAGATGTAAGGAAGAAATTTTTCACTCAAGGGGGGGTGAGGCAGTGGAACAGGTTGCCCAGAGAAGTTGTGGATGCCCCATCCCTGGAAGTGTTCAAGGCCAGGTTGGATGAGGCTTTGGGCAACCTGGTGTAGTGGAGGGTTTCCCTGCCCATGGCAGGAGGGTTGGAACTAGATGATCTTTGAGGTCCCTTCCAACCCAAACCATTCTATGATTCCATGATTCTACTCAATGCCACTGCTGAGAATGCCCTCTGCCTTTTATGACTTCTAGGTACAAAAGTACATGCTTTTAGAAAAGATGCCTGGCTGCACTTTCTCGATTGAAAGTAGGAAAAGTTAAACAGCTACAGGAGAAGTAATGTAAGTTTATCCTTAAAACATACAAGATTTATATTCCCTTTTCAACTCAAAATAAAAATAAATTCAGAAAGTTCTTCTCTGATTATCAAGAGATGAAAAAACACACAGTTCCTATGGGCAGCATACATGGAGAATAAAAAGAAAATTACAGGTGGTAAAGACAACTGATTTTGAGAATTAATACCATTGGGCAAACCCAAAAACTTATGAAATTAAGTTAAAAGCTTCTGTCTATATCTGTGAGAGGACTGGGTAAGGATTCCTCCCACTCTTCTGTAGCTATCTTTCCAAGAGTAAGTGTACACATACAAAAAATATGTCACTATGCCACCATACATCACATCTGCTACATCATTTAGATGCAGAAGTGTAATGTTTATACTTTTAAAGGGATAACAGAACATATATGGAAAACTTCCAAGATATTTTTAGGGTGGGAAAAAATACAAGCTACCTGCATTTTCAGTGTGCACTACACATTTCCTGTCTTCAGGGACCTACTACAGTTCAGGTGGGAGGACAATTCTTCAAAACATCCGTTTGCAAACCACTTTTGGAATTATCAAACTTGAGTTTGTAACACTAAGAACTCTGGTGGAAATCATCTTAGCCTATGGATTAAGAACGGCTCAGGAAAAAAAAAATCATTTCTAGAAAATACTCTGCTGCAGTCTACAGCTAGGACAGCTGGAATTAAGGAGTCAATCAGTGTTATTCAGACATGCAATTAGTTAATTCTTCCTCTCTTGGTCTAGTCAAAGAAAATTCCATGAAACAATAAAGATTTCATAGGCAGCTTTATCCCACGCAGATACTGTAAGTGCAGGGAGATGGACAAGAAGAAAGAGATGTGTTGTACTTGGTTAAAAAGGAGATTAGTACTGAAACCAGAAGTTCGCAAAAGGAATTCTTCTATTCTTGGCGATTATACTGCCCTAAAGAGCCTCTCTCAGGTTAGCCATTCCATCGTGCACTTAGGATAATAATTAAAGGCTTTACTGAAAGAATAGCCAAGTGGATTTCTTCCATCTATATTGATAATTTAGAAATTGCTGTTCTTGATTTTTAAGATTTTTTGAACATTAGTATTTGAACAGTATCCTTTTTCCCGACACTAACTCATACAATTTTTATTTAACAAAAAAGAAAAACCATAAAAAAGTCACCCTCCATTCTAACCAGGCCCCACCTCTTCTGTAGAGGCCCTGTTTCAAAGAAACATCACCACGTTCCTTAGACCGAAGTCACCAATGCTATATATTTCAAACATCTACAGAACGAAAAATAGATCGACACAGTCAGAAAACCTCATCAGTTGAGAATCAAGCCCTGACGCATTCAAAATGCCATCTGAGTGCTCCTAATAGAAGCATCTGAACAACAGAGAAGAATTGGAGCGTTCCAGTATTCTGGCTAAAGGGGATGGTATGCTGTTCTCACATCAAGGACATAATCTGTGCTCCAACAGCTCCACTGTACTCCGACAACCAACGCCACACAGAACAGAAAACTCTGAAGGCTAACACTCAGGGAATCTGTATTTCTTCCAGTTTGGAATTTCACTAGCAATGTGAATCAGCTCACTGACAAAAAAGCTTTTGCAACTGTAGGCTCCCATGTGTGCTAAGACAGAAACTATTTTTAAATTAAGCTGAAACAAAGGGCATGATTTATCTTGTGGGTTTTTTTTTTTTTTTAAAAGAGAGAGAAAAAAAGTAGGGTATAGTCAAGGCTTCTATAGTACTCCTGTAAGAAACCACTGAGATTTTCCTTATTGCCTTCTCTCAGTCCAAAGTAGAATTGAACCACAGAATTTTATGCCTTGTAGAGCCATTTGAACACAAAACCAAGACTATCAGCTGGAGAAAAACATTGATATGTTTGGTGCTTTTGACCCAAGACAATCTCCTATCCTTCTCTGCAGAAGTACTGCCCACATTTATGCATTTCAAATTTAACCTTAATGAAGTCAGTTACATTATTTTCTGGTTTACTGTTATTCTTTCCTAAATTGTGAGAGAAATCTGTAAAACCATTGAACATCTAGATCATTTTTATCCATTAACCACAAAAATTTGTAATATTTACTTCATCCTACTGCCTCTATCAAGGAAGGGGGAAAGCATGATAAAAAGAAATCACGTCAAAAGCATGTAAAGACAATTTACAATCCATTTTTTAACATTTATTTTACAGTGTGGTTTGACCCACGAGACAAATCTTTGTTAAAGAATCATATTTACGTTCTGTATAATCCACCGTCCATACTTAAACTGAGGATAAATCTTTAATCAGTTCATTTTTTATCAATGATCCCAGTGTGTCCTGGAAAGGTCTTTTCTATAATCAAAACAACTGAGATTAGAATTGAATCTTGCCATGATGATTCTAGAAACTTTGAGTAGATTTAACTAGTTAGAAGATTATCATTCTCACTTAGAGCAAAGATATATTACACTTTATATTTAAGAATGCATTAAATTCCAAATTTAAATTTAAAAAAATATACTAAGCTCATTGTCTTATCATTAAGAAGCACTAATTCATCCTCTATTGCTGTGTAATCTTCTACATGAGCTATATCCAAATACTCCTGACATTTTAAGTAATTAGTTTCTAAACACAGAAAGACTCTAAATGCCAACAGTTTCCAATAAACCTTAGAACAATCACATATGCTCACTATATTTGAAAACAAGACACTATTCACAGTAATATTACTTAAATGTGTTTCTAAGTGCCTATTTTCAGGTCACTGTGTTTTAATTAGACACAAGCTGATATATTTAATAAATAGAAGCTGATAAAATAGTTTCCAGACTATTAGGGCTTGGAAAACAAAAGCCCTAATACACTAAAACAAGTGTATTAAAACACTAAATTTAAAATTCTACTGGCCAAGGAGGCACAGTGATAAAAAGACATGGCACATTCTGTTCAGCAACAGCTAAGAGCAAAACAGAACTGAGCCACATTAGTAAAACTCTCAAAATTGTGACACGCCTGATAACTAACAAAATATTCTAGTAAAGAGCATATCAGCATTTTAAAATTGTATTAAGGACTGTACCTAGATCAAAATCCTGACAGCGGTAATTCACTATGCCATAGTAAGGAAAGGTAATGCCATCAGTCATGTTAAGAGGCTGAGCTAAACTCACGTTTCAGGAAGAAAAAAAAAAATCAGTTCCAGAACTAAAAGAGAAGCAATTGAGAGTTGCCATGAAATAGTTATTGCGGAGGGGAAATGTACCAGAAAAGAAAATATAGGAGCTAGAAATCAGCACTTAAATTACTCAAAGCACCATGATCTACTGAAATCTGCAGTTACGTTACATATGACATTAGGAAGCTATTTTCTTCGAAACAAAAGAGAGGTGGCTATTTCTAGAAAACAGAGAAAATTACATGTGAAATATATAGATTTAACTGGATTAATTCTTCCTTTCCAACATAATGCTGAAATATGTGTGTTAACTAATTAGGGAAAATATGTAGGAAGAGTCATACAAAAAATACAGTCATTTAGCTTTTTACAATATCTAACGCATAGACCATGACAGAATTACTATGATTTTCAAATTGTGCTGCTTTTTCCTCTTTCTCAAGCAGGTAGAATTAAATTTATAAGTTTTTCTGGAATATATGCTTTCCCTTATTATAGAACTATTCTTGAAGAAAATGTTAGTATAGCTTCCTCAAAAGAGGAGTTTATTTCTCAGGGTCTACTATTAGAAGAATTCCCATGGACAGACATTTAGGGAAGGATTACTTTTCCTGTATGTTAAGTTACGTTCTATGAGAATCTCAGTCTAATGTCTCAGTGCCAAAAGCCAACAATAGTATTTTGATTTCAATGGCTTTAAATTTAAAAACTAGAAATCAGTGGAAACTGATTCAGAATACTTATTTATGGAAAGTACCACTAAGCATGACATTAAGTTATTAAGACATTAAATTTGAGAAGAACTTCACACTCCCAAGTAGCAGGCTTCGTTGCTCTTAGGAATACATCAATTCAGAATTTTCTAATCTAAATTTTGAAGTTGATTATGATCACACTGACAAAAATTCAATTTGGCACTTTCCTAATATTGACCAAAAGCCTTTTCTTACAATTCACGCATCACCTGCTGAAATTTTTTCACTAACAAAGAAAAAATGCAAATGTTCATACAAACATAAGATTTCTAAAGAAAGAAACTAATCTAGTATGTTTGCCTGTTGAAATAAATGAATCATGAAACACGAAGTTCTAAAACGTGGAAGAATTCATTTTATGAAGTATATACAGACTTACAGTTTCACACGTAAGACATCTGGTTTCATTAGTTAATGTTCCCTGAAAAATTTCATGCACCCAAGTTGGGTCTGGTGGGCTGCTATTTTCGTTTTCGATGTTGCCATTAGGTAGGCGACCATTTTGTTTCTCTTGTTTCCTTTCTTCTTGCAAGATATCCGCAATGGTATTTAATAGATAGTTTAAGAACTCATGTGCATCCTGCTGCATGTAGTTATCAAAAAGCTCTACAAGATAAAACAACAGAAGATTTTTTAATTAATCAGTTAGTTTTTAAAAAAACAAGTCGAATTTCAAACCCAGTCTTTATTTCATGTCTCGGATCATTCATGACAATACAACACCAATCTAAAATGTATACTTTATAAACTAAGCCTAAAATATAGGGGGTGGGAAGAGGGAAGGGCAAGTCAGCTCACATTCACAGAAACGTCTCAGATGCTCAGAATTAGCAGAAGAGTGAACCATTCTGCAAGAAAACTAGGGCATGATTCAACTACCTAAACACAGATGTACGTATAGTGCCACCTGAAATGTTATAGCTTATCCCATCCAGCCTCCAGATGCCAGTCCATGACAATTTGGATCTCCTGCAGGGGCTATGCTATCTCTGCCAAGCTTATGTCAATGTCTTGGATAACACAGGGCATCTCAAATGGCATTAGGTGTTGATATTTTCCAGATATAAACTGAGAACTAATGATAGGAAATGTTTCATCATCTATATTCTATCACAGGAAGAACATGAACAACAAATGCTCAAAACATTGCTTTAATTATTTTCACTTTTAGGATTTTAAGTCCACTGCTGCTCTGTCACAAGCACGGTGTCATCAATACTAGCAATGAAAATAAGATTAAGACTAAAAACTTAAAGATACTGACATTTTTAAACAATTATTTTCTTTCTCAAAGGTCTTCAAGTAAGGTAGTATTCGTAGAGCCTTGTCAAATTAGCCTAAAGTTCTAGCCACAGCAAGAGCAAACCGGTTTCACATTAGGACTTTGAGTAATAAACAGATTTGTCTTCCAAGGTCTGAAATATTGCTTCTGGAGACCAGTATATGTGGCACCTTTATTACTGGTGGACTTGTTGGATAGATAATAACAGATTCGCTATGCTTTCCACTTCACGTCCTCAGTTTGCCAACATTTCTAAGCATAATAGCTTTAGGATTAATTGAGTGGCAAGGAAACAGTTTCACCGGCAAATACTTATGAAGTACAGAAACAATACAGATTAAAGCATAAAGTCGAACTCTCTTTCTTGCAAACCTACTCTCTTATGTTCAAATTGGTACTACCCTGAAAACATTATTTATTGCAGTCCCCTGGGATATCAACCTGAGAAATCCTCTGCTGCTACAAATCCTCACATTAGGACTAGGACTAAGAAAACAATAAAGGCATTGAATCAGATTTAGGAATAGTTACTTCTCTCTGTGACCAGGAATTGTTAAAAGGAAATTTACCTCCCAATTTAAAAAGTGTTCTATATCACTGGCTAATATCATACAAGGCTTTCATGTGCAATTACTTCAGTTAATCGTAACTTGCAATTTGCTTGTAGTACAAGAATATACTAAGAGCCTGGCCTTCAGTGGAGGGATAGTTCCCAGGACAGGAAAGATGAATGAAAAAGATACTTGGTGAAGCTTAAGTTTTGAAGCGCATACAGGGACTACATTGAAGCTTTACCATCACTCACTTGAGGGCACATCCAGAAGTAAACTTCAAATAGAAAAAAACATTCTGAGTTATTAGCAAACTAGGGAGAATTTGATGCTAATCTAGATAATTTGGAGAGGTTAAGTAGTGCCAAGAGTACGAACCAATTAGTTTATTTAATGAACTATTACACTATATTTGAGAAGCAAGAGTAAGTTCGACTGAATCTAGCCAACCGTAAGGTCTTTATTTAATCAAGTCAGTCAAGGAAGAACAAGAGCTACAAGGCTCTTGAGGCAAAACACTTCAGAGATTCTTCAGTGCTACATTATGGACTTCTCAGGGCTATGTGCCAGTCAGTAAATTAGCATCAAATACAACAGAATGAAAGCTACACATCGTTCATTTTATGATTAGTAGAAATTTAAGATAACAGTGTATCTCCAGCTGACTTCAAGCCAGCAGCTGCTTCCCAGCCAGTTAAGCTTTAAGGTCATTAATATATGTACATTGGAGACAGACTTCGAAAATAAAGACGGAATAGCAGCATTGTAGTCTGGAATACATTAAGATTAGGTTCTCAGTCATCACCCTGGTATAGCTGGATACTGACTGGAACAGAATCTAGCCAGTACTGCATACGTACCTGATTCTTTAACTAACTCTTCTTTAAAGCTCAAAACTATATACCTTTACAATAAGCACTTAATAGCGTATATAATGTCCAAATAATCACTGCCTGACAATTTAGCCATTTATTTGTAGAAAAGGTGAGACTATCATCATTAAAAGAAACCCCAAATCCAACAAGAGCTGACCTTTCACATCTGATTTCTCTAATGAAGATTTTCCGATTGCCTTCTCCTGCTCAGAATTTTATTGTCATGCCATAATTAAGCATTAAATTAAAATGAGAGAGTTGGGGCTGTTCAGCCTGGAGAAGGGAAGGCTCCGGGGTGATCTTATAGCAGCTTTCCAGTACCTAAAGGGGGCCTACAGGAAAGCTGGAGAGGGACTTTTTATAAGGGTGTGTAGTGATAGGACAAGGGGCAATGGATTTAAACTGAAAGAGGGCAGATTTAGATTAGATATAAGAAAGAAATTTTTCACTCAGAGAGTGGTGAGGCAGTGGAACAGGTTGCCCAGAGAAGTTGTGGATGCCCCATCCCTGGAAGTGTTCAAGGCCAGGTTGGATGAGGCTTTGGGCAACCTGGTGTAGTGGAGGGTTTCCCTGCTCATGGCGGGGTGGTTGGAACAAGATGATCTTTAAGGTCCCTTCCAACCCTAACAATTCTATGATTCTATGATTAAAAAGCACATTTTCTAAAAAGAACTTAATGGCTCCTGTGGTTTACTTTCTGCTTTCCATTTGAACCATTCTCCATGTTTGTCATAGTTAGTCAACCTGCACTGACATCATGAACTATTTCTGTAACTGCATCAACGTACAAGCATACTTGCTCAAGTACACTTACCGAAGAACTGAACGGCAGTTTTCTATTCTGCACAGCTTATTGTGTAATTGTACATCACATTATTGTGAGATCGTACAATACGTGAGAGCTTTTTCTTAACAATATTATTTCAGCTCACGGTGTGCATTTGCGGGAAGGGTCACTTAAAATATTAAAATGACATTTCTGATCTGATTTCTTGTTTTTACTACAGAGATGGTCATCATAACATTTGAACACTTTTTTAGTCTGCATATGTAGTCCTGGATTGATTACAACAGTATGAACATGTCTATTGAAGCAGTGGTAAATATGGTACCCCATACAGTTTATTTAAACCTAGTGGTTATTTTTTAGAAAAAAATGTTATATTTTTATAAAAGTGTATCCAAATTGAGCAGTAGATTACAAGGTTTCCTTTATATTTTAACATCAAATTATTTTCTAAAACATTTTGTCTAATTAGTCCTGCAGATAAGAAACAAGAAATGTTAAAAATCTCTGGAAATCTCTTGAAATTTAGCGTATCAATTACACCAAAACCAAAAAGCCAAAACTACTTAGTGATTTTAAAATTCACTAATCCTTTAAAAAGTAGGTCAAGCTAAGTATTGCATAAGGTCTAAACAAATTTTAAAATTTCTGGGGTTTTAAGATAGATTCTTGCAGAGAAGTCTTAATGTCCTTTCAACATGCTCTGTCTGGGAGACTGATTCCTGCATTCAGAGAGTAATGTTTGTTTAAACACAGAAAAAAACCTTTACAGTGAATTTTGATTATAGAAACACCATTCATAGAGAGGTAAAATTAGCAAGCAATTTCCTAAGCAGCCACTGACAATACACTCAGTTTTACACGAAGAGAAAGACAAGGATTCTCTCTCTAAATGGCTCCAGGATTACACCCTTATTTCTAGGGTCACCTCTTCTTTATAGTGCAGCACCAAGAACACTTTCTATGTGTAACAAATATGTAGGTATTCCACTACGTCAACTTCAGAATTAAATCAAAATTGCTATGATCATTACATAAGAAAAAGGAAAAAAAAGTTACCATTTTCTTTTCGTAATCTTGTTATA
Organism: Tauraco erythrolophus; assembly: GCF_009769465.1. Classification (NCBI taxonomy): domain Eukaryota; kingdom Metazoa; phylum Chordata; class Aves; order Musophagiformes; family Musophagidae; genus Tauraco; species Tauraco erythrolophus. Next base: position 113,903,225 of record NC_141465.1, on the reverse strand, counting down.
AACTTCTTGGGAGGTATTACTCCAACTTTTTTCTTCTGGGTGGCTATACTGTGGAAGAGATCAGCTAAGCATGTAAGGAGATTCTCTTTTTTTCTTGGTTGACTCTTGTATGCTAAGACTTTGTCTCGAAATGGTCGACAAAAATAAAGTGCCTGAAGAACTGAATTGCAGTAGCATGTATTCCCAAACTATAAAATAAGAAAGAGATTTATTAGCTTGCATTGTATTACTGTAGAGAGGTAAAATTAAATCCAAAGTATAAGAGAATGCACAAGAAGGGGCAAATTTTCTGCAAGTCATTTCTTCTTGACTTTAAGACAGTAAAGCACATTACTTTTTCGCAAAGGATTAACAAGTACATTGCAAGTAAATGCAAAAAAAAAATAGATAAATTTGAACATTACTATATAATTTTGTCTACCTAGTAAAGTTATGAGTAATATTTCGCATTTACTTGGGTCAAAATGTTCAACAAATATCACTAATTCAACAGCTCTCAAAACGTGCCCAGGTAAAAATATCTATCCATCTACCACAAGTTAGCCACAACAGTAAAGAACAGGCACAGCACAACCTCGTACTGCAAAGAAATTCAGCTGTAAATTGAGAGCTTCTCGGACACTTCGGAAATTGGATTCTCCAAATCTTATTAGTTGTGATCAAAGTCAGAAATAACAGCTTTAATCTCTTCCTACATTTTCAGTTCTCATTTTAGGGTAACAGGATTGGCATTCAGGAGTTTTCTTAAAACAATGCAACATGGCTTGTTCAGGATTCAAAGCTATGGCACAGCTGGTAGTTTCAAATCAAAATTGAAAGGAAAGGATGGGCGATTTGGACCAGCGCCTTTTGAAGGAGGCAAGACACTGAATTGACACGCAGCAAGCAGAGTCAGCAAGAAAGGCATCCATAACCCTCCTTATACCAGAACACTCCGGACATCCCCCTTCCCCAGACTCCTTCCAGCTCTTAGGCATTTACGTCTTTTGGTCACTGACACTGTCTCCAGCTCACCCCAACACTGCAAGTCTCCCTATTCCCTCTGTGAAGGCATCGTGAGCTGTCAGAGGATAAAGCTACTCATCTTATGTTGCCCTCCTCCAGTGAAACCTATTATCTAACACTGAAAATGTGAGAAAAATCTTCATATGGCCTTCAGCAAGTAATCCAACCTTTCAGCTGCAGTCACGCAACCTGCAAATTGACACCCATACCTGTTACACACATTCTGTAAAATGTGAAAATCATGTTTGAATTTATGTTTTATATAAAGATAGTAGCATATACCGGTAGCAAATTCTAAGAATATCTTGTGACAGAGAGACTGTTATAGAGCAGAGTGCATTTACAGGTATTTTAAGAATAGGTTCTTTTGACAGAGAAATAGAACTAATAGAACTTACATCTTAAGAACAACAGGAAAGTATCTGTTTCTTGCTCTTTCCCGACATTGACAAACAAGACATTGACAAACAAGAGCACCGTGTAATTTAAACAGAAAACTGGAAAGTAAATTGTTTTCCTTTGGTTTAAATTAATGAAATATGAAGAACTACTTTCTAAATACCCAAAACATACTCAAAGAATCAGTAAGAAGTTTATTTTTTTAAAAAAGATATTAATAAGTCTTAAGATCTTCATATCAAAAGTGAGGAAATTAACACCCATTATTTTATTTCTTTAAGCTAGAGAAAATGCTTACATTAGCTTCTTTGTGGTCCAAATTTGTGCTCAAGTAGGTCAATGAACTTAAGAGAAAAATAAGGGCTTTTTTTCTTAAAGGAAGCAGATGAAATCACATAGTAGTTTGTGTCAAAACATCTAAAATTGTAAGCTAACTGTTTATGAGTTTATAATTAGAGATAGCTACAAAAGGAGAACTCCACTAAAATGTTAAGGAAGTTATTAAAATTCAATCAAATGGGAAAAGCGTTAAAATTTCTACAGCAAGTGTCGAAAGATGAAAAGGCAGCAAATTAGAAATTTCGTAACATTCCAATTTTAAAAAGGAACAATCTGATGATCAGTTAATTAGAATGGCAAACATGCAGGGAGACAACCAACATATGAAGCAACAAAGAACTCGGAACACAATTCAGGAGATTAATTTAATATGAATGTATGTTAACGTACATGCCTGTGGATAAGAAATAAAAGCAAGCAGAATAAGTTTATAAAAGATTTTCTTTAACCAAATTCAGACAGAGAGTAGGCAACAGAAGATTGTTTGAAAACAAACTCCTCAAGAAAACGTAATTAGCTTACATTTGTTTTATATCTAAAGCATCAACATTCACCGCTTCAAAACCTAAGATCTTTTTAAAACAAAAGCTTCCAATCATTAAAAAATTGTAATGGTACATGTACTAAACAACAAGGGGGAAAACGTGGGGAGGTTTCTAACTAAGCAAATAGGGAATTTGTTACACCATTATTACTTTACTTCCCATCTTTGACTCCAATACAAAAGCACACCTCTCATTTAGAAAACACCCAAGACCTCGCTCCAGTCTCCCCATCCTCCCACCACCTACTGAACACGTATCTTTCGCTTTCTTATTCTGCTTCTTCAATTCTCAGTTCTCCTGCTAACCTGGCCAACCATGGTGGGTTGACCCTGGATAGACACCAGGTGCCCACCAAGCTGCTCTGTCACTCCCCTCCTCAGCTGGACAGGGGAGAGAAAATATAATGAAAGGCTCGTGGGTCAAGATAAGGACAGGGAGAGATCATTAATTTACCTTCACAGGCAAAACAGACTTGACTTGGGAAAATTAGTTTAATTTATTAGCGATCGTATTAGAGTAGGACAATGAGAAATGAAACTAAACCTTAAAAACAGCTTCCCCCTCCCCTCCTTTCTTCCCATGCTTAATTTTACTCCCAATTTTCTCTACCTCTTCCCCCTCCAGTGGTGCAGGGGGACAGGCAATGGGGGTTGTGGTCAGTTCATCACACGTTGTCTCTGCTGTTCCTTTCTCTTCAGGGGGAGGACTCCTCACACTCTTCTCCTGCTCCAGTGTGGGATCCTTCCCGTGGGCTACAGCTCTTCACAAACTGCTCCGGCGTGAGTCCTTTATATGGGGTGCAGTCCTTCAGGAACAGACTTCTCCAGCGTGGGTTCCCACAGGATCACAAGTCCTGCCAGCAAACCTGCTCCAGCACGGGCTCCTCTCTGTCCACGGGTCCACAGGTCCTGCCAGGAGCCTGCTCCAGTACAGGCTTCCCACAGGGTCACAGCCTCATTTTGGCATCCGCCTGCTCTGCTGTGGGGTCCTTCACTGGCCGCAGGCGGATCTCCACTGTTCATCCCCATGGGCTGCAGGAGACAGCTGCCTCACCATGGTCTGCACCACGGGCTGGAGGGGAATCTACTCTGGTGCCTGGAGCACCTCTTCCCTCTCCTCCTTCACTGACCTTGGTGTCTGCAGGGCTGTTTCTCTCATATAGTCTCACTCCTCTGTCTGGCTGCAGCTTTCTCTCCCGCAGTTTTTTTTTTCCCCTTCTTAAATATGTTATCCCAGAGGCGCTGCCACTTGCTGATGGGCTCAGCCTTGGCCAGCAGCAGGTCCATCTTGGAGCCGGCTGGCATTGGCTCTGTTGGACATGGGGGAAGCTTCTAGCAGCTTCTCACAGAAGCCACCCTGTAGCCCTCCTGCTACCAAAACCTTGCCACGCAAACCCGACAGACCAACAGACACTGTCCTCCTCCCCTCGCTTTACAGCCAGCGCTGCCTCAGAAACACAACACTTGTAAGAAGATAATAATGAGAAGTTTGCAACCATAATCCGTATGTTTCGTAGTGACAGTGTAAACACTCCAACACCACTCTGAAATACGAAAATGCACAGCACTGGAAGCCCACCAAGCTATCCAAACAAGAAGGATGTTTAGCTAGCTTCAGAAATTAGCTAGCTTTATTCAAAATATAATTGTAGGAAAATGAAACACTTGTGAAGTCTGCCTCAGAAGAACAGCAGAAAACTCTAAGGCAGACTGTCATTGTAATTTTATCTCTTAAACTGTCAGCCTGTATGGGCTACTGAAACTCCTCTGCCTCATTCAGGGGAAGGTAATAGAGACTATATAGTTATTTTAACCTATGTTTTCGACCGGTTTATTGCTTGCCTCCTTGTTTCTGTGAGGATCATCTTAAGATGCATCTCTAAGAAAAGTAAAAAAACAAATTTTCTCTTTTTTTCAGTTCACATTGCTCTTTTGTTCTAAATTCTGAGAAATCAGATTATTTCCTTTCACAAAAATACTGTATTCTGTATGTTTCCCCTACACATTTTTTTTTTTTTTTAATTCCGAAATCAAAGTTACAACACTCAAACCTGTGTGGAAATAAAAAAAATGAGACAATCAGGAAAGTTGCAACAAAAACACCACACACTCACTAAGCCTTACAGCCTTATAGTTTACTGTTCTGATGCAACATACAACCAGGAAGAAACTTGGCTGTTGAACCCGACAGATCTACAAAAAGTTTCCAACAAGAGATCTACAAGAACTTAGATCTGCTTAGAACACTGTCTCTGTGCAGCACCAGGGTTCCCGCCATCTCTGATGCATCAGCAGCTCTGACAACTTTTATTCACTGCGGTGGGCCACACCAGTAAAAGCGACTTCTCCGAAACACACAGATCCACTGCAAGAGACTGAATAACCAAACTTTCTGCTCTAGAAGCCTGCTAAACTGCTGAAGAGCTACCAGAGTAGCTCTTAGGAGATTAAAAACATTAATTATTTCATACTTATTGTGTAAAATAACTGATTTAACTTGAATACCTAGATTTGAATAGTACGCATTACTGCACCAGAGAAGGAAAGAAGAATGATAGGCAGACTTGATGTTCCTGATTGTCCATGTGCATGCGACATCACACTACTAACATTTTCATCTTACCATGTATCTTAAATATTTCCTGCTGATTTAGTGAATGGTATTGTTCCTTCCAGCCTAAGCTGAATTTTCCATTTAGAGCTTTCATTGACAGACTCAAACATCCCATCAACCATCTGGTCTTCCATATGCTTCCCATAATTGCCCTTTCTTAATTCTTCTTTTACCTCTCAAATTGTTTCTTTCAGCACATCCTCTGAATAATCCCTAGATTCCGCCACAAAGATAGAGAGAATAAGATAATGCTTCTACCTCTTCTTCTTTTACACTACCTCTAGATAAATGCTACATTTACCATTGACAGATCTCTATTTCAGGACTGTCACCTTTACCTAAAATTTTGTCCTGCACTCCAGACACCTCAAATGGCTGGCTATCACACAGTTAGAAGAGAGCTATTGATTTCCACATTATCTCCAATTTTGCCATTACTCTAGACAAAGTTAGGACAAACAAAATCGATAAACAAAGCAGAAATATTTAGCAGTAAATGTTAATGAACCTCTAAAAGCTTCACTTCTTGTAATTGCTGTAAAACGATTAGAGAAATCAATGAAGACAAAAATTGTGATTTCTATCACTTCTCAGTCTAATAGTACTCTTAATTTACTATCTAGTTATCTAATATTTCTTTTAATTATCATTAACTCTGCCATTCTTTCTGAATGGTCACTGGCCATAGGTTGCTAATGAAGAGGTCACTGCCTTTCCTTTTCCTGATAGATTTAAATTCTGCAAGCTTATTACACATTTATGGCACACACATACTGTGTTAGTAAACAGAATCTGTGTAACAGATCTGAAAACCATCCAAGCAACAATATGACTGAATTTCATTACCCAAACACCGTACCTGAATAACACAGCACGAGTGTGCCATAGACGTAATGGAATCCAAATTTACTATTTGTTATGATTCAAAGAATTTTGGTTCATAAAACTTTATTATTTGAAGCTAAAATAAGCAACATTCCTGTACTACACAGAAAGGTAAAGAGCACTCCGAGATATCTTAGCTGCCTGTCTCTTACGTATATGGTTGAGGTGAATGAGGGGAAAGACAGATCTCCCCTCAAATCTCCTACTCCCTCTGGACTACAGAAAGCCAGAATTTGTTGATCACAGCATCACAGAATGTTAGGGATTGGAAGGGACCTCAAAGGATCATCTAGTTCAATCCCCCTGCCGGAGCAGGACCACCTAGATCAGATCACACAAGAACGCGTCCAGGTGGGTTTTGAATATCTCCAGAGAAGGAGACTCCACAACCTCTCTGGGCAGCCTGTTCCAGTGTTCTGTTACCCTTACTGGGAAGAAGTTCTTCCTCATGTTTAAGCAGAACCTCCTGTGTTCCAGCTTATATCCATTTCCCCTTGTCCTATCGTTGGATGCCAGTGAGAAGAGCCTGGCTCCATCCTCATGACAGTCACCCTTTACATATTTATAAACATTAATGAGGTCCCCCCTCAGTCTCCTCTTCTCCAAGCTAAAGAGACCCAGCTCCCTCAGCCTTTCCTCATAAGGATATTCATTATATATTAGGAAGACTGTCTACATTTAGCCCATATCCAGGGCTAAACAACAGCCAGCTGTTAGACCTCATCCCTCTCAAGAAGTGGAATCAAGAAAAGGAAGGACTCGAGGGCTGAGATAGGAACTACTTAATAGTTGAAATAAAATAAAATGACAAATAATAATGATGACGATGATGATGATAATAATAATAATATATACGGACAAGTGATGTACAATGCAATTGCTCACTACCGCTTGGTCAATTAGCCCATTCCTGGCTAAAGATTCTGGAGCAGGAAAATCCCAAAAATGCAATCTCAGAAGAGAGAGTAGACCTCGGGAGCAGAATGACAGCTGAGACCCTCCAGGGATGGTGACCATTGAGAAAGAGAGACCTTCCTCAACAAACTTTCCAATTTATAGTGAGCATTACATGGTATGGAATACCCATTTGTCAAGTTCGATGTCAATCGCCCTGGCCATGCTCCCCCCAGGTTCTTGGACATGGGCCATTAGGAAAAACAAGTTGAAAAGTCCTTGATCACTACAGATACCTGCATACCATGGCTGGCTACAAACTAAACCAAAGTGTCTTATCAACTTTGTTCTCACCAAATCCGGTGCTGCAGTCTTCTTAAAAACGCAGCCTACTTCAGAAACTTAGCTTTTCTGAACAGAAAATTGATTCTATGATTCTATTCCAGCGAAACCAATAAGGGCATTGTCCTTACTGAAACTTTTCTTAAGGGTACAAAATATGTAAAACTTCAAGATTAGATGTACAATCCAATTTTACTGTCAAGTCTTAAATTCTCTCTGGGCTTGGACAAGAAATTAGGAAAATAGTTTATCTGTCATAAGAATAAGGGATTTGAGAAAAGATAAGAACAGCTTTGATGGAAAGCCTAAGCTCTGCCACAGAACTAACAAGTATTAACAGTTAAACTACTGTATTTCCTGTTTTCAGAGAACTAACGCAACATTTTGAAGGTGTTTCAACTTTCATGAGAAAGATAAAAATTACTCATTTGAGATGCATGTAAGCCAGCTTATCAGTAAGAGTGTTTACTGACTGCACAGTGTATACTCAGATTGCAGACTCCTGAACCATGTCAGTGCTAAGAACCTAGAGGTAGAGACATATGTTATAGTAGCAGGACAGCAGTCAAAGTAATTAGTTTCATTAAGAGAAGCAAGACAATAGCTCTTGTTAAATCAACTTGGTTTAAATATGTACTTTCTGAAGCCCTAATAAAGAAAATATTTCAATATTTCATTTCAGAACAATGCAATTTCTAACAAGATACACTTTTCATTGGTAAAACCAGAAATTAAAATTTAAATTATTCCTTAAATGATTGAATTGAACAATTCAGTATGTTTTTCCACCATTGCTTTCTCCTTTGGGCTCAGCATTTTTTTAAAATCTTAAAATAAATAGCAGACATGAAGACTTCATATCAACAGCCTTTAATGGACTTTTTTCTTTTACTATATTTATTCACTCAGATTGGCATATTATGAACTACAAGCTACATATTTTAAACAGGGTTTTTTTAAGACTTATAAATTTTAATAGCAAGAAAGTTTTTTAAAAATTACCTTACAATTAGTAAAATTAAATAAAGTATTAAATATACAATTCAATTTCAACAATTATTTCAGTAGCATATTTCAATAAATGCACTGCATATTGAAACACAATTCAATAAGTATGTATATTCAATGACTATATCTTCAAGTGTTTCAATTATTCACTCAGTCACAGTCTTACAATTTAACAAATCCACTGATGGCATTTCAAAGCAATAAAGTTATGAACTGAAACTTACATTAACCAAACCAAAATAGTGCTCATTGACTGGAAATTGTTCTGGACCAATCTCTTTCTCCAAAGCTGAGGCATTGGCGCCCTAGAAAAATGAAAAGCCATAAAATGTTAGTGTTGTAACTACGCACACAGTGAACTTATCTAGTTGAGGAAAAAAAAAAAAAGTAAAGTTTTTTGGCAAGGAGAAATGACCAAAACCAACCAACCAAAAAAAATACCCCGAAAAAAATAGTCACAACTAGAGACCTCACTACTATCAAAGCAATATTTTCAGATCTTAGACCGTAAGACTTCAGGTTTACTATACCTACTTACAGTGACATTCTCTCTAGTTAGGACGGAGGAAAACAAAAATAAATGAGAGACTAAATATTGAAAATGGATGAAACATCTTCCTGTCTGTACCCTGGAGGGGGGCAGAAAGTGGAGTTTGTGATCCAGCTCAACAATCACGCATGGCAAATTAACCAAACTTGTTTAGTTAGTCTATTGCTTAATGCAAAGACAAGCTCGTAGGCAGGATAATTATAGCCATGAATGCAGAAAAATCAGTCCTTTGAGTTCTCTGCTGATTTGCACTCTCAGGATGTTTAGATTGCCCAGAAAACCATTTCACACAGCTCTTAAAGTAGACAACAAGTCTACTGTGCCACAACTTAATGCTTACCTATGTATAATAAAGAACCTAACGCTCTTCCACCACAAGAAAATTATTTTGACATAATGCAAAATGCCTTACAGATATGTGTTTCCAAATATGTTCTGTTCAAAAGCGTCTCAAAGTTAGTTAAATAATTTTCATGTATTTTCATGCAATTACACTGTTTTGACGTTCTGTATTTACTATTTTCAGAGTGGAGCTTCTTTAATAACAATTGCATTAAAACAGTATTGCAAAGCAGGTGATGCAAGGCCAAACGGTGAGCTCCTCTTAACAAGTGTAATTTTCATACTATACCACATTTCAGAAAAAGTTAAGAAATGCAGATTGTTCACAGGAAGCAAAAAGACTGGTCTGTTCCACTTACACTGAAAACATAAAGTGTGCAAAGCGCTTTGCTGAATACCTTGAACTTTGAAAAATTAAAAGACAACATAGTACACATAGTGTTGGTGTGCATTACAAATGCTGCAGGCTTTGCCCAACAAATATGTTGATCTGATCCTCAGAAAGAAGACAGAGAAGGTAACTTTGGTTAGTCTGTGGTTCCAACTGGTGACTGTTGACTGAACTGGTCCAATAAACATTGGGTTTCAAAGGAAAGTGAGGTTTTTCATTTAGAGACAGAAAAGCCTCTACTCTGGAAAATTCAGATTAAAAAAAAAACAGCTTTCTATGAGCTCTTACACTGATTGTTTTTATAGAAGAGCAAATGTATCCAATTCTAAATCCCTTTTGCTGCATACAACAACAGAGATATATATACATATCTATATCTCCTCTATCAAACTAATACATGAGCATGAATATTTCAGTCTAAAGTCAGGCCTAAGTGAAACTAAAATTGCACATACTATACAGCAAAAACAGATGTGACTCCTTCCCAACAAGTTCTTTCTTTACACCAAAGATACAGCAAAGAACCCTGTATATTACAACAATTAAATTAAACCAAACTCACAAACTGCATTAAAAACAGCATACAGGATTTCACAGATTAATTACAGATAGGGGGAAGTGGGATAGAATTAAAATGAGGACCGCATCAAAATGCATAAAATGAAAATGAAACTCTTATGTGGTATGTGCCATGACGCGACTGTGGTACTGCAGAACTTACGAGTGGTTACACAATCTAGCCTAGTAGTTCTGAAACTGGAAACACATGGTCAAAGGCCCATTAGGAGGTAACAACTTTAACTAGAATAGAGCAGAAGATAGCGTAAGTCCACACTTGAGACAGTACAGCTCTGCTCCACTCACAACACGGCCCCGGCTGCTTTTTCATCAGACCTATTGCCTGCAATTATGATAAAGCCTCTCCTGTACTGGGGATCTGGCTGCAGGGCTTACTGCTTTAGAAGCTGTTGTCAAATGGCAATGTTGGTGGTGAGGAAAAGGGGTATAAAACCTCATTCAAGATTAAAGCACTGTGATAAATGAGTGAGTCCCAAACAGAACTCCAATTAAAGTTTACAATTTATTAGGCAAATAAAAGCAAGCAAACAGCGCTGGCTGCGCCGGGAGTCTCCGCTCCACCAAGATGCACACCATATAGTTCTTATTTCTGGTTTATATTCCTTTTACTAATACATATTCTTAATTATTTCCGAGAAAAAGTGGTCTTATTACAATGAGCTCAGAGAAGTCATCTCCATAGTCTCCACCCCTAACCCCCCCAGTTGTGCATGCACAGTGTCTCCTGGTGGTCGTGACTAGGGGTCTCAGGGATGAAGGCTGTATGTCTTCCTCATGATGACTTTTTCACCTCCCCAGAAAACTAGCAAAGTCATCATGACTCTGCTCTGCGAAGTCATCAGGACCATCCTTGTTCTCCATCTTGGCTCCTGCTTATCTTACACAAGGGTTATGCAACTTACAGATACATGACTTAAGCAAGCTAACTTAAAAGTGGTTAAGCGAGATTAGAGATTAAGCGCATACAGGCCCCCAGGCCCCTCTTGTCTAACACCTTGCAACTGGCAGTAAAGCAAAAGAAGAAGAGAAAAAAAACCCAAAACATTAGGTGGCTTTTGCAAGAAGCGAGAACTATATACATACCATTCTGCTTTCTCTAGCACTACGGTTATACAAGAACGAACAGAATGGTTAAAGGTTACATATACAGAGAAGGTCATATTTCACTATGCGGCCCTGACATTGTTTTATATTGCCATGTATCAGGTGAACACATTTCACAATTGAGGCTCCTGGTTAGTAGCACCATGAGGCATTTTGCAGGTTTACGGTTTTGCATTTCACAGAGATCTTAAACTAAGACAATCACTTATCTTGAATAAGCACACTCTACTCCTTGACACCTATTTGCACATCCATCCATTGTCCCATATTGACACAAATCAAATGAACGTATTTCACAGCACTCCACAACTTCTGAATATTTAGTTTTGCACCCTTATTGAAATACACCTGCAAGCTCTGGCAAGGTCTATATTATTTACAAATAAACTAGAAAAAAACTAACTGTGAAGGCCTTCTTATCCTATTGTTAAATTCTCTACTTCTTTAAAAATAAATGAATTCCAGAGCAGGCTTTTATGAAATTCTTTCTCTTTTCGAAGCTAGGGTGGAGTAGCTGCTTTATTCTATTTTTGGAAGGAAGAATATTACAGTATAAACTTTGATGTTTCTGTTTTGTACAGACCTGAATACTGTATTTAGTCTTCCAGCACAATAAGGATCCTGACTCGGCAGTTAGAAAGACATGCTAAGATACTCCAATATTGTTATGGTCTTCTGATTATTCACAGGCTGTTTCATTCAAGGCTTAGACTCTCACCTGATTTCAAAGCACGGCATTACCAATGTTTGAATGCAGTTGTTTATGAATGTTTTATTACTACAAACCAGCATGGAAGTTTTACACGAAGATAAAAACCCTCAAGCTACTTAGACTTCCCTCTACAGCTCTCTTTTTGTCTGTCATAAATGATGTTACTCCTCCCCCAAAAGTAATCATTTATATCATGCACAGCGTGCCGGCTGCAGAGAGTGAAAACAGAGTATGCAGCAGGGGCTTGAAACAGTATGCTAAAACGCATGTTCACACCTGACCTGTGAAAGCTTTTTTAAAACCTAACTACCCCTCGCTACAAAAGGTTTCTCATTCAGCATTACAGTCCACATTATCAGTCCCAGCTGACTCTTCCGTTACGCAAACACAGATGCAGAGGAGAAGCACTGCAACACCATCAACTATTATGGTATCATATCATCCTTTGGACAAGAGGACAGCAGAGACTTAAGGCAGAAGTGGAGTCTCTCTCTTCCCATCAGCCAAGATGGACTTACTGGGCTTGGGATCTAGACTTGGGAGACTTCAGTCTGCGATGTATGCTGCAGAGCATAGAATTTCTTCCTCTGCCACTTCCCCCATCTGGGATGTGGGAAGATCCCAAAACAAACCTCTCTTTTTTGGGGCTCACTTAACAACCCATTCAATAGGTGCTCAGTCCCCACACAGCAACCTGGCTTTGACATTGTGCAGGGGACAGAAAGAAACATCAGCTTTGGTCAGTACACCCACCTCCAGCTTCCCCACCCTTCTGAGCAGAAAGAAGTACACAAGGTCATTACCCAGAAGTGGGAAGGAACAGAGGCACAACAGAAGCCCAAAAAAGCTAATATTGCTTTAGTACTGGCATTTATCAGTTTTTGCATCATTTAGTATAAAACCTATACATCACCAAACACTGCCTTACCTTACCCTGCTTCCAGCATGGAGATAATTATACAGGCATACAGAACACGTGTTTGTCACAGCTAACGTGGTATAAGAGCTTTATAAAGTGGAAAGTTCAGCAACCAAGGTGTGTAAACAAGAACACACAATGAAATCAGTATTTGCTTAACTTTTATTTGTTATTGAAAATGATTCTGGAAACAATGTTAAAATATCAATGATTATAAAAGAGTGTTCTCACACATCATGAAAGCTAGGTGTAAAGCTGAACTACTGTACATTTCATCCTGTGTTTAACGTCAAACCAATACGAGATAAATCCTGAGTAATCTTAGTTTAACCACATTCAAATCAGTTGAATACTTATTGCATCTCTCCCCCACCAAGTTAAAGAAGAGGGCTATATTGTTTGATTTATCAAAGATCCCCTTTGATGCTAATTTCTTAATGAAGGGATAAGAATGCACGTTTACCATGGAAGGTCCTTAAGTTTCTCAACTTTTATTTTCAGAAGAGCTTGAGGTTTCTATAAATTAACACATTGAACATTAACCAAATGAGTGTTTTCTTTCAGTTTAGTGGAATCAAAGCCCAGAAGGCACAGTAGGAGAGGAAAAGTGTAGTATCTTTTAAATTAAGGACAATTGAATTTTCCTGATTTTCAAGTTCTACAGATATATATTCTCCCAAAGTTCTAAAACAAACTTAAAAAAAACTGACCTTGTACATTTCTATGGAAAAGGGGAAATAAAGTGCAGACATATGATGAGGTTTTTTGTTTGTTTGTTTAGTTTTCCACTTGCTAAAGCAATAATATTCTTAAATGGCATTTCTGCTTTTATTATTGCCTTTTCTCACTGCCTCAGAGGTCACAGTATTGTGGTGCTATGTGTCGAACTAGTACTCCTGAGACACACTAACAGCTAACATATGGACGGATAAGCCAATTGGAGCCAATCTATAAAGCAAATCAGTTGGTGCTTACGTTCGGACATACACACTTCGGGTTTCAGAGGGTTTCTGCCAGATTAGTTCTAGGCTGGCTCTGTGACTGAACACCCAGCTGCAGCTGAACTATGATTCTATGATTTAGTTTCCTACAAAAGGATTTGTGCACTCTAAGACTACTCCAACATGCAAACCAAAGTATGGTAAATTGGGATGCCTGGGAGAAGCGCTTCAGAATTGCACACACCCTACCTGAACTTAAACACTAATGAAAATGCACCCAGCACGCGTCTAAAGAAAAAGAAAGGCTCCTTATATTAAAAATACTGTCTAAAAACATGTCAGCAAGCATGCAAACAATTGCAAGTTTAAAGAGTTCTACCTTGTTATCATCATCCAACCCAGCAGACAGCATTTCTCTTACAAAAATTTGATTCATAACGAGCCCAATGTGCTTTGAAGATTACACTAGTGTCAGTCTTACTGGGGTGGGAAAGAGGGGTTTGATCTAACCCTTTCTAGAACAAATATCAGTTGATAACTCGGTAGGTCATCTTTCGGGTAGTTTGCTATAACAGCTTTATCCTCTAATTTTATTGAGTTGTTACTTCCCGAGTAAAACCAAAAATTTCACACTTAAAAGAAATTTCTTATCTCAAAACTTGTATTTGTTGTCAAAATTCTGGAGATCCATTTCTCCCTTCCCACATGCACTAAGCTAGATCCTTCCCTACAATGCTTTCCACTTCCTGCAAGAAGCAAGGAACAACAAAAATAAAAGGTGACTCACATAACTAAACCATGTTGCATAGGTACATGTAAGTCCAATTTTTAAAACATGACCTTAGCTATAGGGAAGTGAACAACAACAAAACTTACAAAACAGAACTTTTATTCCTCCTAGTGGCAGAAAGGCATTACAAGTAAAAGGGAAAAATCAGTAATCAGAAATAGCAATGTTTTCCTGAACAAGAATAAAATATTACAAGTGTAAAATTAATTTAATTATTTATAATTAGCAAAAATAAATCTCAGAATAGAAGCACTCACTTATTAGTGTTTTCACTTTTTTTTTTGCCATGTATTAGAAGACTCTTCCTTGCCTGTGCCCCTAGTGAAGGTACACAGAATTTCATAGCCTACACTAATTAATGCACTGTGACTGATGGAATCTTCTGCTAAAGAAGAAACACATAATTCTACTCTTCCAGTTATGTTCTTTCAGAATATGCGAATTCATACTTTTCCATGTATTTGTATGAATCAGGATTAAGAGCAAACAGAACAGCTATATTAAATCAGTTTATATCTGTTATTTTGACTGCAACCAAAATGGAAGTGTATTTCTTTTGATACTGTTTCTAGCACAGAAAGCAGACGTGAAATATGCTGAGTGAGATTCAATAATCCTTGTTTTCATTTATTTGCAAAAGAACACGTGTTAGTAATACATAACTTGGTAATCTAACTATGAAATATTTTCATAGTTTTAGTTCACATTTTTAAAATACTTACAAATAGTGTTCTTTTTCTGTATGTTCTAATCATGTGCAGCTAAGACAAAAGGATTTTTATTGAGTACAACGTAAAAACATCTCCGACTGGACAAGGAAATGATAGCATAGCACAAAATTACCTTCTCTTCACATTCGGTATGTCTACCACACCCATTTTTCTGAGCCCCACTGAGCATATGAAACATATTTTCCCTCACGGCAACTAGATAGAGTCATACTTCCTTCTGTTTTGAATACTGAAGTCAAAGATAAGTCTGACATATGAAGCTGAGACTTGGAGAATTGGGGCTCTGGGCTTGGCTCTTTCATGGAATGGATCTTCAAAACATGAAATGATTTAATGATGCTTCTACAATTCTTCCTCAATTGCTGCCAGACTTGAAATGGACTTTACGACCCGCCCAATACAGAAGGAAATCATATTGCTAAAAATTAAAATAATGTCAACAAGATAAGTTGTATTTATACTGCCTAATTCCAGAAAATTCCTAGGGTAACGCTGTTTATGATGTCAGGTTCCTTTGCTACAGTTTCCTCCAATCAGATGGATTTTCAATAGCATTGGTGCAACACATCTCATAATGACACTTACTAAGGAGGGTCCCAAAAATTAAAACTATTACCGTCAAAGACTTTTAGTTAAAGGTTGAATTACACTAGTAGACAAGATAGGAAGTCTGTGAGATGCATATAAAAGAGGATCTGATGGTGGCCTTAGAAATCTTTCACTGCCTAAAAAGTACAGACAGTTATAAGCATTATATTCATCTGTTAGAAAAATCAGACTTAATCACTCAAAATACAAAGGGGGAGGAAAGAGAAGAACATATTTTTCTAGAAAGAAAAGCAGAAAACAAATGCTTTTGTTGATAAACTGCACACTGTGGTATGTTTCACATGCTTTTTTAACCCACATAATTCCTGTTTCATAAAAAGTAGTACATTGCTTTGATAATTTCCCATTTTCATGGAACTACAAAAAAAGAAGAGTTTATGAAAAATGGTAGAAATGTTTTCCAGTTCTGGTCTACTTATGTTAATATACCATTCCAGTTCTACGCTACAAAAAGATCTTTTTTTTTCCCCCTTCACTGAGAGATCACAGAGACCTGATTTAAATGCTTTTAACAAATGACATATTTCACTTTAGCAAACTTACTAAGCTAGGAAAACAAAAGTTATCCCCTATATAGGGCTTTTATAGACCTCTTTCCTTCCAAAAAAAATTTTTTTAAAAAAAATTGAAAGAGAAAAGTAGACAGTATCAGTTAATGGACAGACATCCAGACATTTTTACAGAATCATCCCTAGAAGTTTTAATGTAAATTAGTTGCTTCAGTAGTTTAAAAAGTAAATACAAAGACTATATAAATGACCAACCTAACTATTCAAGCTTTTCTAGTAATAGCATCAGTTATTCCCACTGACACAGCTAAAAACTCTGCTGGCAAGACTAGAGGCCAAGTTTGTATTTCATTGTTTCTTTGTGCTTAGAACTTGCAAGATTAATATATGTATACATACAGGTAAAAAGAAAAAGGAACATTTATATAATTGAAATTATCCAACTAAGTAATATGCCAACTAAACAGTTCTCTGTGCTGGTATAAATATTGCTTTACAGCTACATAACTTCAGGAATTTCTTCTTTGTGCCCATATTTCACATTTGGTTTACATTGATTTACAGTCAAATTCATATTTTGATGTAAATTTAAAACAAATTTGTCTAAATTAATTACAATACTAAGCACTGTCACAAAGCCAGTATTTTAAAGAGCAAGTGTACAGACCCACCTTTATTACCATATTGCAGCATGTTACATCTACAAAAATGATGACAAATGCCACAATCATGCTTGAGTCTTAGTGTCATATTTATCATGAAATAGTCTCCTGATAAGAACTCCAACAGATGAGTGAACCTCCCTACTGTGGTTTCAGTTCTTACCCCAACTGCGTAACAAATACTTCTCCAAAATGTAATGTGCTTGCAACAGAATCACCACAACAGAACACGTGTCTCAACACTCCAGTCCACTGATCAAGGCGGATTCAGGTCATGATGCCAGAGTGAAATGCAGTGGCTGAGACACAGCACATGTTCCTTCTTGCCAACCCTGCTACATAAGCAAGTCAGACAGCTGGACAAAGAAATACCATAACACTGCGATTTTCTCTATGATACTTCAGTTGTCTCCTCCTCTGCTTTCTTTTCTATCACTTCCTCACTTTGAAGCTATGTTTTTCCACAACTTTTCTTTCCTGGCTGTAACTCTCAATTCTCACTTCTTCCAGCACGAGTCTTCTGTACACTTTCCTGTGGAATCTGTTAACCTGATCATCAATTAATGTTTAAGTATTATAATGTGTGCTTCAGAGAAGACAGTGCAATTAGAAGGAACAGGAGTGAGTACATCATAGCCATTTCTGGCTGACTGCAAACTCTGGCAAACATCAATTTACACTAACTGCAGATTTCACAATCAGGTTCGAAAACCCTACTGTAAACAAATTACTCCTTAAGCAGTCATGGAATCCATACATGCATACCTATCTCACGGTTAGTTATAAGATTTTCCTGCAATTAAGTGTTTTTATAAAGCCTCTCTGCTACAACATCCGAGGTAGCTGCACTGCAACCTTTTCTCAACCAGGCACTTACAGGGTCCATTTCCTCTAAGCTGCCTTTCCCCCCGCCCCCCACATGCTTGATTGAACTTAAGTACCTTGGAGAACCCTTCACTCTTGTCAAATGTGACTGAAACTGGCAAAAGGGTACTGCTGACAGTACCCTTAGACAGGAGACAGGCAGGAAAAGGACAACAGCCAGCCATTCAGCGTGCCTCCACAAGTCTTACTCCTTTCAAAAACAAAACAAAAATTTGGATTTTAAGATAGGCACAGACTTCTCATGCAGAACACACCTACATCCTACAATCCACATCTAGCTACAGACTATGTATTTGATGTCAGTGTTGGTGGGCTGAATCAATCACTGAAGACATTCAGTGACACTGACTCTGTATATAAGATGCTAATCTGGCAGATAGAGAAAGGAACACTTAGACAAATACCTGAAACACGAAGAAAAGATTTTAATGTCTAATGCTACAGCTTCTAGATTAGCATAGTTTTTAAACTTCATTTACTTTCTTCAACTTGTGCTAACATCACCAATGTTTCTAGTTTCTAGAAGAAACGCTGAAGAACAAGTACTATTACCATTACAACTTCCTTCTGCACATCTGAGACTGATGTCTTTGCATCTTTTAAGCTACAAAGATAACTTCTATCTCCACTTCAGCTACTATAAGACTTGATACCTTTCAACTGCTGGCAAGCATTGCTGGATTCTAGACAACAGAAGCAGAAGTCAGAAGTACTAGACTCAATCTCTGTTTTATGGTGAGTATAGCTTGGGACACATCTTCACTTCAGTTAGCCTGGGTTACTACTGCCTTCCAATACCTGAAGGGAACCCACAGGAAGGCTGGGGAGGGACTTTTTTTACAAGAGTGTCCACTGATAGGACAAGGGGAAATGGGTTTAAGTTGAAGGAGAACAGATTTAAATTAGATCTTAGGAAGAAATTCTTCAGTACAAGGGTGGTAAGACTTTGGAATAAATTGCCCAGAGAAGCTGTGGATGCCCCCTCCCTGGAGGTGTTCAAGGCCAGGTTGGATGGAGCCTTGAATAGCCTGATCTAGTTGAGAGGCGTCCCTGCCTATGACAGGGAGGTTGGATTAGATGATCTCTAAAGTCCCTTCCAGCCTATGCCATTCTATGATTCTATGATTCTCAGCCATGCATAAAAACCTCGTATAATTCAGTCAGGTAAGACTTTGACTGCAGTTTAATGCATGGATGAGGGTAAAAGACCAAGTTCTACTTGTACTGCAAAGATATTATAAAAAAAAAAAAAAGAATAAAAAAGACCACACACTTTTAGCCTCATCCATTTTGCAACAAGAACAGTGGCTAAACCACTCAAGGGCAAAGGTATTTTTCAGTGCTTTTCCACAATCTCCAGCCATGTAATTAAGACTTACAAAGCACAAGGAGCCATGGGAGTGGTGATGCAGAGCAAAAAAGTCCAAGGAAGCTCAAAGGGGATACAACAGTAGGAGACAGTACTACAGGAAGAATTCTGCCATCACTGGTGTGAACACTGGAGTATAGATCAATGAACTACTGAGGCATATGAAAGAACCAACCCTCTGTAGACAGAACTTGCTCTTGGAAGGTCATCTCAAAAGGTACCATGGATAACAAACTAAAAAATACTGGCTATCACTCTTCACTGTACCCACACAATCTGCCAGTACTGTAAAACATTATACATTGCTTTCTAACATTCAGAGCTTGAACAAGAATAAGACATATAAAATGTGAGTCAGCAGAAGTGAAACTTGGATTTGGATACAAAAGAGGAAGTCATGAAATGCAGGACTGTGATGGAAGAGCTTCTTCAACACAGTTCCAGGCTGCTCTGTTACAGATTGTAGGTGTACGTGCATGCTAGGTTTGCGTAGGCACAAACTATCTCTTGGCAAAAATTGCCTGTTACAGGTTTTGTACTAACCAAACACAGGAAGAGAAGCAACAGCCTAAGAGTTCTTGCAAGAGGCATGGGGAAAGGCAAGAAAAACTTGTAAAAATTTTTAGGAAGTTGTTTGGCAGTTTATCAAACAGCGGATTGACACAAAGAAGAATTGCCAGGACAAAAAAAAATAGTATTACTCAGCAATTACGCTCCTTTTTGCCTTTGCAAAATATATGGTTAAATATGAGTATACAACTCTTGTTAAAAAGATCTGCCTGATCATAACCACATCGTTCTAAACAACTCCACAGTAAATACCAAGTGCTTCTTCACACTATCTTTACTGAAATATTTTTAAAAACAATCTTATATTATTGTTAAAAAAACTTTTACAGCAGGTATTCTATGCTAGCTGTCCCATCTCACAGTACTGTTAAAGCTCACGCATCAGAAAGGCATAGGAAAAATCTGATGCCTGGAGTTTATTCACCTCAATGCACATGACTATTATTGGGCAGATAATATCTAATTATTAGATATCCAGAAGTTCAGCTTCATGGATATAGACACTGTTAATCGTAAGAAGATTTTAGGTTTAAAAAATTTGTTTTGGAATTGACCTAAATATCAATGACATAATGTCATTTCTAATAACCATACATACAGAATCATCTTAAAGCAGCTGCTTGGCCAGTCCAGACCTACAGCTTCTATGCTGCCCAGAAGCAGACAAGTGAGGTCCCATACTGAACCTAAATCAAGAGGCCAGCACTGAATTTATGTTGACACAAAGGCCAACTTTGGTTGTGGTCAACTGCAGATGAAAACATGTTAGCTAGGATTGCAATAAAACGAGATCGTCCAAGCTCAAGGATCAATCACATTGACTCCTCAACAGGCTAACCTAAAACCTAACTACTTCAGAGAACGAAAACTCCTGAATCATAGAATGGTTTGGGTTGGAAGGGACCTCAAAGATCATCTAGTTCCAACCACCCTGCCATGGGCAGGGATACCCTCCACCACACCAGGTTGCTCAAAGCCCCATCCAACCTGGCCTTGAACGTTTCCAGGGATGGGGCATCTACAACTTGTCTGGGCAACCTGTTCCAATGCCTCACCACCCTCAGAGTGAAGAATTTCTTCCTTATATCCAATCTAAACCTACCCTCTTTCAATTTAAAGCCATTGCCCCTTGTCCTATCACTACATGCCCTTGCAAAAAGTCCCTCTCCAGCTTTCCTGTAGGCCCCCTTTAAGTACTGGAAGGCTGCAATAAGATCACCCCGAAGCCTTCTCTTCTCCAGGCTGAATAACCTCAACTCTCTCAACTTGTCTTCAGAGCAGAGGTGCTCCAGCCCTCAGATCATCTTTGTGGCCCTCCTCTGGACCCGCTCCAACAGCTCCATGTCCTTAGGAGTACATGGTGTATGACCTACAACATTTGGCCATACAAAGATCTTAGTACACAGCTCATGATTCAAGAAGTCATACTCCCCAAGTACAAATGAAAAGATGTGGTCTGCCATATCACAAAAAGCATTACTCCAGCTGATCAACAACCACCTGAGCAATCTCACCCCACAGGCTTACAGACGTCCATTCAAAATTCTCATGGGCCACCTCTGAAATGTCTGAGATGCTAAACCCTTTTTGCAGCAAGTTTTATGAAAATCATAAATCAGCTTTCAATAATATAAAAATGTAAGCATTTCCCACTGTTTGACATTATGGTATGTTATAATCCCAATTCAGCAAATTAACAAACTAGATTACAGTTAGAGTGCATTTTTCCCCTTAACCGTCTCTTCCCTTCCCCTGTGGAAACAGATCTGGGAACAAGAACCTTCATTTGGCCATGGAATACGTAGAAAAGAGCACAAATGCAAGACCTTCAGCTACGAACCATCAACACATCTCTTCCATGACAAGCAGCGACTTCTGACTAAGGGATGTTTCCTTCCTTAATTTCAGCATTCCTTCATCAGTGAATCTACTGAGCTCCTCAACACTCTTTAAAAAAAAAAAAAAAAACAAACAAAAAACCAGGAGAGCCTTATCACATCTGTGTATCTATCTGCTTATAGCTCTGATGTACCAAGACAGAGAGTAATGAAAAAGCAGCCACTGGAAGAAGCCTCCTATGAGGAGGCGGATCGATGCAGACAAGTCAAACCGCACGCCAAGGCGCGGAGCGTGCTCGGCTGGACCGATCACGCGGGGCGCCAACACGGTTCCGGGCAGCCGGAGGAGCGCCCGCCTGCAAACAGGCAAGGCAACTACGGCCCCACCGCACGAGGAAAGAACTCGCAGAGCTGGGGACAATCGCGAAGCGGATCGGGAGAAGGAGGGTGCTTCTAGAAACCCTGCCCTAGAACACCCCTGCGATCAGCAACCCCCCACTCGAGGCCATGCCCTAAAGCTCGCTGCCTGTCCCTCACAGCTTTCGGCGCACTTTGGGGAAAAGCTGTGCTCGGTAACCGCGACTCCTGCCCCGTTCCCAGCCGGGATTCCCCCCTCGCCCCCAGCCCAACCCAATCCCATCAGCGTCTGCACCAAGGCTGAGTCCCCCAAAGCCGATTAACCCCGCTCCGATCCCGATCCCCGCCCACGGCAGCGCTCCCGAGCCGCGGCCGCCCCCCCGCCGCCCCGTCCCCCCGCCGCCGCACCACCCACCGCCGGGCCGCTGCGCAAACTCAGCCTCCCCCGCGGCCCGCGCCCGCCCCTCGCCCGCCTCCCCACAGCCCCTTCCAGCCGCCCCGCGTCCCCACCCGCGGGGAGCCGGCGGGGCAGGAGAGGGCCGCCCTGGCTCCCCCGGCCCCTCACTCACCATGGTACAGATGGAGGCGATTTTGGAGACTGTCATTAGGATTTCCATCCGCCCAGCGCCATCTTCCGCCCAATCGCAGCGCCGAACCGAGCGGAGCCGGGCTGGGCCGGGCGGGAGTAGGAGGGGAAGGGAGGGAAGGTAAGGGAAGGGAGGGGAGGGAAGGGAAGGCAGGCGCCGGGGCAGCCCTCACCGCCCCCGCCAGCGCCCGCCGCGGGGCGCACGCGGCCCCGACCGCCCCGACGGCCGGGCGCGCGACTCCCACCGGCGCCGCAGACGCTCGCGCTCCCTCGTCCCGCGCGCGGCCGGCACCCCGCGCGCGCCCGCCCCGCCCGGCCCCACCTCCCGCTGGGCCCTAGCGCCGCCGGGTCACCGGCCGGCTCCCCTCCCGCCCCCCGGCCTCGGCACCGCCTCACGCCCTTCTCCCGCGCTCCGCCCCCTCCCCCGGCCAGCTCCTCCCCGGGCCTGGCCCCGCCTCCCGCCGCCGCCAAACAGGCATGCGCGGCGCGGAGGGGGCGGGGCGGGGAGTCGCTCTCCGCAGCGGGGCCGTCGCCCGCCGGCATGGCGGTTGGCGGGGGGTGGGTGCGGCGGCTCCTCTCAGCGGTCAGGCTTTACTTTTCTTTTCCGTCCTCAAGTGGCCCTAGAGTTGGAATCTAACGGGGAGTCGCTGGGAGAGCGCTGGTGGTGGAAGGTTGGGAGGGGTGGGCAGTTGGTGGATGTTTCCTTAATGCCAGTGCTGAGCTGATTCCAGGGAGTGAGTTTCCTTGCGGCCTGGAGAGGTGGGGAGAGCGAATAGGCGTCGCATCCTTTTATCACATTTGATAAAAGCAAATGAAAAAATAGAACTAAGAAAACTTTTGCCCACTATCAACTTAATCACTCTAATACCAATCTAGCTTCAAAGTGACTTCTGACATTGGAACAGCAGCTGTCAAATCTGTTCCTCTAGGGTCCCTCCTGGGAAGAGAGGCACGTGCAGAGGCACGCACCTATGGATTCTTCCTTTCTTCCCTTTTTTTGCTTTGTCTCTAGATTGCCAGCTGTTTGAATTATTTGAGTCTGCGTACCCCAGCCTCAGACATTTTGGAAATTAAAGCCGGTCTGTGTAGTAGTCACTTAGGTCAACAACTTGAGGTGTCTGCTTGGGAATGAGATGAATCATCCAGATGTGTTCGCTCATCTGCAGACTATAACGGAAATCTGGATGACTCGTTCAAGATGTTGATGTCAGTGTTAAGCGTAAAGCTAGCTAGGGTGTACAATCCTAGAATCATTTAGGTGGGGAAGGATGTTTAAGATCATCGAGTCCAACCATTAACCTAACACTGCCAGGTCCACCCCTAAACCGTGTTCTTAAGCACAACATCTACACGTCTTTTAAATACCTCCGGGGATGGCGACTCCACCATTTCCCTGGGCAGCCTGTTCCAGTGCTTGACGTGGAACATCCGCCCTGTCTTTTTTCCATGCATGGGAAACATTTAGCAGGTTAAAATGCATTATTATTAAGAATAATGTCTATGCCCATAAGGCCTAGATCATAAATGCATCCTTTTATTGTAAAAAAAAAGGTATTTTAATATCTATAACATTAAGTCATGATAATTTCCATGATCTTCAGAAGTAAACATTCTTTAGCAACTGAAGTAGCAGAAATAGTAGATTTTCCTTCAGCTGAAACATAAGGAATACGACTTTAGAAAGTCTTATAACTGAACTCTATTGCAACCTGAAATATCCTCAAGCAATATTTATGTAATATCTGTGGTCTGGAAGTGTGTATTTCAAAAGTATAGTATTTGATAAAATGAATACCTCTTGGATGACTACATTCAGAAACTGTTGCCACAGAAACCATGGGGGAGGACAGCATCAGGAGAATGAGAAATAATAGAAACAAAAGAAGTGGATTGGCCATTTGTTTGCAAAAAAGCAAGAACAGGTATTTGGCCAGCTAGAAGTGTCAAACCTTCGGATATCCAGCCGTTCATCTACTGAAAAACAACGCTGCAAGATACATCTGTAATACAGTCCCTTACAGTATTAATCAGACATGCTACAAGAGATACCCCTATATAATCCAGAGTGGGCAAAGCCTGCAAAAAATGACTCAAGGGAAATATGACAGCATGCTGTCTCCCCAAAGTAAAAAGCAATTGCACTAGTGCAGCAGCTTGTAAGATTATATAGGAGATAATTCAGTTTTGAACCAATTACGTGGCATCAAATGGCACTGTACAGGCCATAGAAAACTGCAGGAGTCTTGAAAGACACTCAAACAGAAAGCCAGAGATTGTCTTGAAGGTTCTTCCTACCCATAAACCAGAGAAAGAAGGAAAAATATACTCGGTGTGAAGTGCTCTTTCTGTCTGTAGTTCCAAGGGAAAATTTAGGTATTGTGGAGTATTGGACCATGTTTCAAAAAGAGTGGGGGATGTATGGCTACGCTGGCCTGCATCTGACAGGTGTGGGCTAATCGTGGCTGAAGACTAAGCAGAGAAGCTGGGAAGAAGCTAAATTAGTAACTTACAGAGAGATTGATGGGTTTTTTAAATGTCAAGTAAACTGAGGTGCTGTGTTACGAGCAAACTGAACTCATCTCTCATAGAATGAGAGGAAATGCAGAAACACTTTCTATGCCATCGACCATTAAAATGAGGTAAAATATAAGGAAATGAGTAAAAGAACTGGAAAGTGTAACTTAATTGTCATCTTTAAGCCCCTTGGAGTGATTGGAATTATTCACAAACTAAATATTTCAAGTATTTGACCAGCTAAGTAAAAAGGGTGGGTAGATCAGGATTGTGCGTGTTTTTATGTATGCTTGAGGAGACAGAGCTTTGAAAGCAGTTACAGAGTCACTGCGATGCGTATAGATCAGTGACTAACCAGGTCTGAGAAAAGATATCAGTCTTATCTCATACCGCTGGGGAGGCACAAGATCCACCTGACAAAACGAAACAAGCCCACTGTCCGGCCAACCTGCTGAGGAGAACACCTAGGGAACAAGGCAGTCTCTTGATCCCAGACCCTGGGTTTTGGGGGAGTTTCAGTTTGCCTGCCTGACATCTGCTACAAGCACCGCACGTCAGAATGCAAACAGTCAAGGAGATTTCTGAAGGGCACCTAGGATAACTTCTTGATACTGGCTGGGCCAGCCAGGTGTGATTCGCAGCTGGATCTGAGATTCACTAACAAGGAAGAACTGGGGGATGTGGTAATCAATGGCTTGGTTATCAAAGCCTGGGCTGTAGTGACTGAGGAGTGGAGTTTATGACTCTGTGGGGGCTGAGGAAGGAGCACAGTAGACTACAGACCCTGGCTTTAGGGCAACAGACCAGTTTATTCAAGAAACTGGTAGGTGAGATCCACTGAACAGCAGCTCCAAAGGGTAAAGTTGCTCAGGAGAGCACAAGGATCCTAATACTGAGAAAACCAAATAAATGTGTTAGTACTTTCAGCAATGAGAAAGCAAAACTGATATGCTGTGAAGAGAAAAGGAGCGGCTAAACGGGAAATTAAATTCAGGCTGGGGATATCATAAGACCTGTGTTGTTTGGTAAATTCAACCCATTTAGATACAGTGTGACTTAATATAGGATAAGCAGAGTTACTTAAAAATACAGTGAGCAGGCCAAGTCTGCAGAGATGGGGAGATGTGTTGTGGAGAGCAGCAACTTAAAAGAAATTACGACTTGACAGTGGCCAGGACAACAAAAATTAATTTCCATTCTAATGCCACAGTTTAAGCAAATAATGGAATCCTTGACTATATAACCTATGAGTAGGAGGAGACAGTATTTTCCTTCTATATATGGCATTGGGGAGATTTTTGTGGTAATACTGCACTAGCCTCTGGTGTCCTTGGTGTCCAAAGAATACTGAGAAATTATTTGAGGCTGGAGAAAATTCTTTACATGGAGAGACTTAAATCTGTTTGGCTTATCAAAAAGAACACTGGAAGGTGGCAACAGTGATCTTTAATATCGCACAATGAGAGGTGTAACAAGACAAAATATGTATAAACGGAAATTAAACAAATTCGAATTACAAATTACATACATTTTTTAACAGTGGAAGACAGTAATGGTTGGAATAGGCTGCTAAGAGTAATGGCACATCCAGTATCTCCTAAGGGCTTCAGTTAAAGAATAAACGCTTTTCTCACAGAAGTACATTAGTTGAACAGATAGAATTAATTCCCTGCCCTGAAAGTCTCTCAGAGCATGTAGTTGTTGTTATTACATAGTATTTGAATTACCATAACACCTAGAAACACCAGTCAGAGGCCAGGGCCCTTCTTCACCACCTTAGTCACCATGTAAGATGTTAAGAGAAAACCCCATTCTATCTTCTGAAGAACTTATACTCTAAATGTACAGACGCGTCAATAGACACAGAGGAGCAAAGAGAAAATATGACAAGTGTAAACTGCTGCTGCTCATACTGTGCCTCTCCTCGTTTCATAATCCTGTGGTTTGGCAGGAGCTCAGCTTACCCTGGGGTGTGTGGGTAGGTTGGCTTTAGAAATTGAAGAGTAAGCATGGTCCAGGTATGTTTGTGCCTGTACCATCTATCTGTGACTACAGATGGTTTTGCTGAGTCTGGGGCATGTCAGGTTTTTATTAACGTTGCTCGACAAGAGAATTGGTCCCATGAACCTATTTACCCGTCTGCTAACCAGTCAAACCACTAACTGGTTGGACTATTGCTGCAGTATCTGAATGCAGACATACCACATCTGTTGTTGGACTAGTGTACAGTATGTTTGCGAGATCACAGCATAATAGGACCATAGGATACGTTCGGTCAGACAGGACCTTGGAGGTCTCTAGTCCAATCTTCTGCTCATAGCAGAGTCAGAGCTGAGGTCAGAATAGGTTGCCTTGTGCATATATATCTCTCTACTTGTTCTGGAAACCCTTAAATTTGGATCCAGATGTAATAGCCGGAGGTTTTGAATTCACCATTTGGATTTTTATTGACACATAGCCCAGTGAAGGTCATCCACCATTCTCACGATAGATTAGCCAGCTCTGCTATGGAAATACACCACACCTTGTGGGCAACAGGTGTTGCAGGATTTGTGCTACAAGATCAGGGAGAGTAAGACATAAAAGAAATTTTCCCCAACTTGTATTTCATACTTCTAAGAAAACTGAAGCTGAACCAAATTATACAGAACTGGAATCTTAACACATTATGTGAGTGCAATTGGATTCTTCTTGGGAACGGAAGAGACGAACAGGAAACATATTTGGAAAGTTATGTTGTATCAAACCATCTTGTACTGACTGACAGTTAAACATCTATATTGGTAGATTAATCTTTGTAAATTATGTTGATGGTACATTTTCAGAAAATACAACCATACTATATAATTATGGAGTATATATATATATACTATATAATTATGGAGTATATAGTACTCCACAGTATTATGGAGTACTATATACTCCATAATACTATGGAGACGAAACCGAAACACGGAGTCCACAGTTGATCAAGAGGGATTTCAGGACCCTGGGACAGCTGGTAAGAAGATCTGGAGCACAGGTAATCTTTTCATTCATCCTTCCAGTTGCGAGCAATGACACTGGAAGAAGTAAGTCCATTCAGTCAATTAATAAGTGGCTCTGTGGCTGGTGTCATCGCCACAATTTTGGCTTCTTTGACAGTGGCATGGGTCATATGGCACCAGGCCTACTGGCACCAGACAGAACTTGTCTTTCTCAGAGGGGAACGAGAGTCTTAGCGCAAAAGCTAGCAGGGCTCATTGACAGGGCTTTAAACTAGATTTGAAGGGGGAGGGGGGGAATATCAAGAATGATAAAGATATGCTGGAAGTACCTGTAGAACAGAAGAAGGGAGTTCCAGCCGTTCCAGCCAGGAAGTCAGGTTCATCTGGGGCCCAACTTAAACGCCTTTATGCCATGGGGAATAAGCAAGATGAGTTAGAAATGTGTGCGTGCCAGCTGGGATATGATCTTATTGGCATCACGGAGACGTGGTGGGATGACTCCTATGACTGGAGTGTCAGAATAGAAGGGTACAGGCTCTTTAGGAAGGATAGGCAGGGAAGAAGAGGAGGAGGAGTTGCCCTCTGTGTCAAGGACCAGCTAGAGGGCATGGAGCTGCACCTGGGGACGAATGAGGTCCCAACTCAGAGCTTATGGGTTAGGATTAAAGGGAGAGAGGGACAGGGGACGTAATAGTAGGGGTCTGCTACAGACCATCTGACCAGGAGGACTGGGTGGATGAGGCCCTCTACAGACAGATAGGAGCTGCCTCACGTTCATGAGCCCTGGTCCTCATGGGGGACTTCAACCATCCTGATATCTGTTGGAAGGACAACACAGCAAGGCACAGGCAATCCAGGAGGTTCCTGGAATGCATGGATGATAACTTCCTTCTCCAGGTGGTAGAGGAACCAACAAGGATAGGTACTACACTGGATCTTGTTCTCACTAACAATGAAGGGCTGGTGGGGAACGTGATGCTCAAGGACAGCCTTGGCTGCAGCGATCATGAAATGGTAGAATTCAAGATACTTAGAGAAGCAAGGAGGGTGCATAGCAGGCTCACTAGGAGATTTCAGGAGACCAGACTTTGGCTTCTTCAGGGATCTCCTTGCTAGAGTACAATGGGATGAGGCCCTGGAGGGAAGAGGGGCCCAAGAAAGCTGGTTAATATTCAAGGATCACCTCCTCCAAGCTCAGGAGCGGTGCATCCCAACAAAGAGAAAGTCAGGTAGGAACACCAGGAGGCCTGCATGGATGAACAAGGAGCTCCTGGACCAACTCGGACACAAAAAGAAGGCCTATAGGGGGTGGAAGCAAGGACAGGTAGCCTGGGAAGAATACAGAGAAATTGTCCGAGTAACCAGAGATCAGGTTAGGAAAGCTAAAGCCCTGATAGAGTTAAATCTGGCCAGGGACATCAAGGGTAACAAGAAAAAACTTCTATAGATATGTCAGTGATAAAAAGAGATCTAGGGAAGATGTAGGCCCTCTCCGGAAGAAAACGGGGGACCTGGCTACCTGGGATATGGAGAAGGCTGAGGTTCTCAATGACTTCTTTGCCTCAGTCTTCACTGACAAGAGCTCCAGTGGCACAGCCCAAGTCGCAGAAGGCAAAGGCAGGGACTGAGAGAATGAAGAACCGCGCACTGTAGGAGAAAATCAGATTCGAGACTATCTAAAGAACCTGAAGGTGGACAAGTCCATGGGACCAGACGAGGTGCATCTGCGGGTCCTGAGGGAACTGGCAGATGAAGTTGCTAAGCCACTATCCATCATATTTCAGAAGTCGTGGCAGTCTGGTGAAGTTCCCAATGACTGGAAAAGGGGAAACATAGCCCCCATCTTTAAAAAGGGAAAAAAAGAAGACCCAGGGAACTACAGGCCAGTCAGTCTCACCTTTGTGCCCTGCAAGATCATGGAGCAGATCCTCCTGGCGACTATGCTAAGGCACATAGAAAATAAGGAGGTCATTGGTGACAGCCAACATGGCTTCACTAAGGGCAAATCCTGCCTGACTAATCTGGTGGCCTTCTATGATGAGGTTACAGCATTGATGGATAGGGGAAGAGCAAATGACATTGTCTACCTGGATTTATCCAAAGCATTTGATATTGTCCCACACGACATCCTTGTCTCTAAACTGGAAAGACATGATTTTGATGGATGGACCACTCGGTGGATAAGGAATTGTCTGGATGGTCGCACTCAAAGAGTTGTGGTCAACGGTTCAATGTCCACATGGAGGCCTGTGATGAGTGGTGTTCCTCAGGGGTCAGTACTGGGACCAGTGCTATTTAACATCTTTGTTGGAGACATGGACAGTGGGATCGAGTGCACCCTCAGCAAGTTTGCAGATGACACCAAGTTGTGTGGTGTTGTGGACATGCTGGAGGGAAGGGATGCCATCCAGAGGGACCTTGACAGGCTGGAGAGGTGGGCCTGTGAGAACCTCATGAAGTTCAACAAGGCCAAGTGCAAGGTCCTGCACGTGGGTCAGGGCAATCCCAAGCACAAGTACAGCATGGGTGGAGAATGGATCGAGAGCAGCCCTGAGGAGAAGGATTGGGAGTGCTGGTGGATGAGAAGGTCAACATGAGCCGGCAATGTGCACTGGCAGCCCAGAAAGCAAATCATATCCTGGGCTGTATCAAAAGAAGTGTGGCCAGCAGGTCAAGGGAAGTGATTCTGCCCCTCTACTCAGCTCTCGTGAAACCCCACCTAGAATACTGTGTTCAGCTCTGGAGTCCCCAGCACAAGTAGGACATGGAGCTACTGGAACGAGTCCAGAGGAGGGCCATGAAGATGATTCAAGGGCTGGAGCACCTCTCCTATGAAGACAGGCTGAGAGAGTTGGGGCTGTTCAGCCTGGAGAAGAGAAGGCTCCGGGGTGATCTTATAGCAGCTTTCCAGTACCTTAAGGGGGCCTACAGTAAAGCTGGAGAGGGACTTTTTACAAGGGCGTGTAGTGATTGGACAAGGGGCAATGGATTTAAACTGAAGGAGGGGAGATTTAGATTAGATATAAGGAAGAAATTTTTTACATTGAGGGTGGTGAGGCAGTGGAACAGGTTGCCCAGAGAAGTCGTGGGTGCCCCATCCCTGGTAGTGTTCAAGGCCAGGTTGGATGAGGCTTTGGGCAACCTGGTGTAGTGGAGGGTTTCCCTGCCCATGGCAGGGGTGTTGGAACTAGATGATCTTTGAGGTCCCTTCCAACCCTAACCATTCTATGATTCTATGATTCTATGATTCTATGATTCTATTTTCATAACAGTTGTACATGCTTTCTGGGAGCTATGACAAGGGTGTGATGGTAGACTAGCCGGATATCGGAGGGTCTGAGCAAGTAGTTAAACAAGGAATACATTTTATTCATAGTTTCAAAAGAATAAAGTCAGTCTTAGTTATAATCATAAGCAAGACATTAATAAATTTTCATCACAGAAAACTATATAAGCTATAAAAACTATGATACTATAATTGTACAATAGATAAATATTATTTTATTCCTTAGCACTTTTCATCAGTAAATCTCAGAATACTTTATAAAGAGGTGTGAGAAATAATCATTATTTGACCAAATTTCTAAGGAGAATAAATCCGATTAGAATGCTCTGACAGAGTAAAATTTGCTCATGATGATTTTTCCCTTACAATAATTTCGGAAGAGCAAAGCTTTCCTCAGTAAGGGTGTTGGTTTGTGTTTGTCTTTTTTAAGTAAAGGGCAATATTTGTTTCTTGCAGAGTTCACACAGGGAGATATTTTGATACTTTCATTTTCACAGCTCAGCTGATATGGGGCATCTTGCCATATATATATAGTTGGCAAACAGTTAATCTGTTATTACACAAAGGATTACCAGCATCTGAAAAGTTAGAAGAGAAAATTAAAAAAATTACAGTACTAAACTGAATACAAATTTCTACCAACAGCACTTAAAATATACGTCAGTTGAGAGAGACGTCCAATAAGTCTGTAAAATATAAAAATTTAGTTGTGTTGAAAATAATAGTAGATTTCTAAACTGTTATCACTATTTGATTCTAGACTCCTAAAAGCAGATGGAATTCTAACTGAAAATAAAGTTATAGTTCGTAGAAAAAGAGTCTATTTATAAAATGGTAACTCTTTTGAAAGACATCATTGTATTCTGCAAGAGAAATGCCTATTGTTTGGGTCTCAGTGATCTCGACACGAAAGAAGAGGCACGAGAACAATAGCTGTGCTTTTGACATTATTCTGAACAGAATCTTTTGGATAAATAGGTCCACAAGCATATTTCTAAATAAGGCTGTTTAATATTGTAATGAAATGCTTACAATAACAGAAACTTGTCTTAAAAATTAATGGATTTGATCCTTGGCACAGGCACTAGGGAAACCATTGTCAGCAACTCCACTTCCTCCTTAGTAGAAACCCTCAGGAGGCAGTGACAGTGCTCTGACACTAACTTGGAAAATCCATTACAAGAGGTGAGAAGTGAAAGACACTTCCTCAGTCGCTGTGTTCTCTGCCAGAATACCAAGCAAAGCTTCCCACTGCAGTCAGCAAGATGGTATTTTTGTGATCTTCGCAGCAGTTCTCCAAACGTGAGATTAGCTGACATGTAATAGCAACAGTGATGCACTATATGACAACAGGCAGCCTCTAGGTGAAGAGTCTTTGTATCTTTACAGTCTTCCCCACTAATCAGTTCTCTACAGTGCCAAGATACAAAGGAAGCTGAGGAAGAAGGCGGAAAACAGCATGCAGTGGAAAAAATAATAAGAGGTGAAAAAAATACTGGAAACAGCTTTGTGGAGATAATAAAATTGCTAAAGAGCGTTTCCCATTAGTAGCCTGTGTTTTTCCTGACACTAATGGGTGGTTAATTATTTTTGTTTTAATTGAAACATATGTCACAGCAATATTTTGTGCTTCCGCTGATCTAAAGCTATTGTTCAAGTGCATGTTGCAATCATTTCTCAAACAATGCTCTCTTTGTCAGCAATACAGAAGTAGGATGATTTTGATTTCTTCTCTTGGAAGATTTGTACCCTGGAAAACCCACAGTTCCCCTCAGTACCTTGCAGATGGTCAGTTAAATGCTCCCATCTGGTTATACTTAGTTTTTTCTTAAAAAAAAAAAACAAAACACAAACTCCCCCCCCCCCCAAAAAAAAACCAACAACCAAACAAAAAAAAACCCAAGCCAAACAACCACAAGTTTTTGCATAAGCAGCAGAACTAAAAAAGCTCAATTTCATGTGGATTTGTGCCCTGTGTCTTTATACTGCAGTAACCCTGGCATCACCTCTTTGTCCCATGTGGCCTCATTTCCTCCTTTCATTTCCCCTGCACTTTCATTTCCTCTTCACTCCCTGCAGCACTTCTTCTTGCCATTTGCCCTGTTAATTGTTTTTCCCTCTTTTGCCCCTTCACCTGCATTGCCTCTCCCTCTCGGATAAGTTGCAGCTGCCTTGGAGCAGCACATATGCTAATTAGCTCACATTACTATTTTGCATATTCCATGAAGGACTCCACAGCAATTCACAAATATTAAGGATTCGATCCTTCACAATAATCCTTCTCCATAAATATGCACTATTATTCCTATTGTACATATAGGAAACTTGGTCTAGTTTATCCTTGGCTGTCTGTAGCTTAGTCAAGTTTATCCTTTGTTAATTCTCCATTTCGCTTCTCCTTGACCGACCATTAATTTGTTCTTTTCTGGCTGTAGTATTTTTTCAGAGCAGCTGTTGTTGTCTCGTTGACAGGGGTTGTCAGAGCGTGGCCATCTCTTCATTATTTTATGGCAAGCTTTGTGATATTTGATAGCTCTCTTGCAACCACAGTTCCTGGGTGCAGGTAATGAAGATTACTTGAGAAATCCACCTTTGCTTATTATAATAAGTTTCCAGCTCAATAAGCTAGAAAACTGAAAAAATGTGATGGCAGGACTGAAAATGTTCAAAACAGGGTGAAAATAAAAGCACTTGTATTTTTTTAAAATACAACTATTTTAAAGCATTTGTACCTTGTGATGTCATGGGGTCTGTCTCAGGTTCGTCATTTCAGATACTGGTACGTTTGGCAGAAGCCAAACACCACTTCCCATTTTGGAAAGGAGGCTGGCCTGCAAAATGCAAATCACTCAGTGAAGGCTGACGTTTTCTGACCACAAACTCAAACTGTGCTAAAGCACCTGGGAAAGAATACATAATTGCAATTGTAATCACACGTAAAGTACTTCAATGCAGCAAACTGTGCTTTTTACTCCTGTATTTTCTGTATTTGATTCTTCTTTCTCTTTCTTTCCAGAAGAAGCTATGCAGGCGCAATAGGATTTTCTTTTAGCATGCAGAAGATATGGAGAATTAGAGTAAGGCAATAATGTTTACTGAAAGATTTTTACAATCTGCTCAGCATTTGAGTTTGCAATAACTCTGGTTACTTCATGCTTTATTAAAAAAAGCATTTTGTAGCACTATTAAAATCATAAACATGCTATTTTGTCTTTATGTATTCATACAGAAAAGCAGATTGAAATTGGCAGAGTTTGAAGATAAATTTAAATTTGTGCTCACTGGAATAAGTAGAAAACATTCCTTTACTTGAAATAAAACTAGCAGGATTTTATACAGCCCTTTCCTTCCAGCAAGGTTCTTGCCATTTCATAAGCAATTAGAAACAACGATGTTAACGGCTGTGATTAGAACGATTAACGAGAAATACAAATGGCAACCTCAGCTGTCAATATGCTAATACAATTCTATAGAGTATTTATAGAATAGAGAATGATTCTGGCAACATTTTTACTTTATGCTGTTGCATCCATTAGGCATGTTGCCTTTTTAACCTACAGCACCTGATGTTGAGAAGTTGGAATCACAGAATGGTTAGGGTTGGAAGGGACCTCAAAGATCATCTAGTTCCAACCCCCCTGCCATGGGCAGAGACATCTTCCACTACACCAGGTTGCTCAAAGCCTCATCCAGCCTGGCCTTGAACGCTTCCAGGGATGGGGCATCCACAACCTCTCTGGATAACCTGTTCCAGTGCCTCACCACCCTCAATGTAAAAAATTTCTGCCTTATATCTAATCTAAATCTCCCCTCCTTCAGTTTAAATCCATTGCCCCTTGTCCTATCACTACATGCCCTTGCAAAAAGTCCCTCTTCAGCTTTCTTGTAGGCCCCTTCAGGTACTGGAAGGCTGCTATAAGATCACCCCGGAGCCTTCTCTTCTCCAGGCTGAACAGCCCCAACTCTCTCAGCCTGTCTTCACAGGAGAGGTGCTCCAGCCCTCGGATCATCTTCATGGCCCTCCTCTGGACTCGTTCCAGTAGCTCCATGTCCTTCTTGTGTTGAGGACTCCAGAGCTGAACGCAATACTCCAGGTAGAGTCTCACGAGAGCAGAGGGGCAGAATCACCTCCCTCAACCTGCTGGCCATGCTTCTTTTGATGCAACCCAGGATACGGTTGGCTTTCTGGGCTGCAAGAACACATCGTCAGAATCATAGACTCAAAACAACCTCTGACACCTATGAAGGTCTGACACCTATGGAGGTCTTTAGTCCAATCCCCTGCTCAAAGCAGGTCCAGCTAGATCAGGTTGCTCAGGGCCATGTGGAGTTTTAAATAGCTCTGAGGATGCAAATTCTACTATGTCCCTAAGCAACCCACTTGAGTTTTTGACCACCTTTACATTAAAAATGTTTTCATTATCTTGAGTCTTCCAACTTCTATTCATTGCCTCTTGTTCTTTTACTGTGTACCCCAAGAGGTGTGTCTCCATCTTTTTTACATCCTCGCACAAGACAGCAGAAGAGAGATAAAAGATTTCCTTCTCCTTTGCCAGTTGAGCAAACCCAGCTCTTTCAGCTTCTCCTCATACATCCCTGTGCTCCCACCCTGTGACCGTCTTGGTGGTCCTCCACTGGGCTTGCTCCAGTGTATCTGTGTCTCTTGTGCCCTAGGGAGCCCAGAACAGGATGCATACTCCAGATGCGGTCTCTCAAGTGCCAAACAGAGAAGAAGAATCCCTTGCCTTGTTGGATAACCTCTTGCTAATGCAGTTCTGGATGTAGTTGACTTTGCAGCAAGGGCATATTGCAGTCATCCACCAGGATCCTCAGGTCCTTTTCAACAAAAGCCTCTCAGCCTGTCCTCTTGCATGGGGCTATTCCAACCCAAAGGCAGGACTTTGTGCTTGCCTGTCCTGAACTTGAAGGTTTCTGTCAGACCATATCTCTAGTCCATCTCAGTCCCTCTCAATAGCAGCCGAGCCCTCCAGTCATTTGACCACTCCCAACAAATAGGTATCATCTGCAAACTCACCTGAGAATTAGCATAAAAAAAATGTTCTGTAATATAGTTTCAGTGAGATTTCATCAGTTCAATCTCTGTGTGCCATTACAATAAACTGTTCTTATATATGATACTTTACATCAGGTACTACATTTCAGCAGCAAAGCTCATATTTGGATCTACTTAAACTAAATCTTTTTGTCCTCCGAAGTTAAGCCTGTCTCAAAAAAACAATTGGCATAGGTTGAGCTTCTGTTAAAATTATACTTTATAGTGAATAAAACAGTCACATGCTAGAAATCAGATAAGGAAAAGGTCAAGTAAGGCTGGCCCTCACCAGTCTGTAGTTTTTCCTACAGTGTATTAGTTTTGTTTTGGCCCATCTATTTTGAAGTGATTAAAGGCCAGTTCTGTCCTGTTTATTCCTTATAGACAAAAATTCTTTGAAGACACAAAGTTTTGCCAGAGCAAAATCATCAGTATACAAGACCCAACTTTGTGCCACTGAAATCACTGCGAGGCCTGCCATTGCGTGAGTGTTAGATTAAAAAATTGTCTCCTAGTTCCTGGCTAGCAGGTTAAGGACAAGCATAGAAACATTTAACAGCCAGGGAAAAAAAAATCAACCCCAAGAGCTTCACGTTTCGTGGATTGTGATTATCTTCAGTAATAGTAGGAAGTATCTTAGAAACAATCGGTGCACAGAAAGTAAGCTAAGTGGGACTGCCGTGTACGAATCTGATCACTGGTACTCCAGAGAGACGTGTGGGAATGGGAGCAAATGCACAGAGCCTGCTGTGTGTCAGGAAGCTCCAAGAGCCTTGATTATTTAGCTTAGTAAAAGGAAGGTGTAAAGGGGATATCATTCTTCTATGTAAACATTAAAGGGCAAGCATTGTTGTTAACCAGCCAGTTATTCTTAAACTGCAGTTAATAGTTCCCAAGAGGGCTAGCAAAGGGCTTAAGGGGGATTGTGAAAGATCAGATTTTTAAAAATATGTTTTAATATTAATTTTACACTTATATTCAATACATTACCAAAAGAAAATCCCTACAAAAATGCTCATGTTATGCAGATTTACTGCTGGCAGCAGCTCAGTTCCTCCTTGACAGGGGAGCAAGAAGTATCTGTAATTATGAGCTGCGTCAGCCAACAAGCGGCTAATCACCCTTAGTCAAAACAACTAAATATACAGCAAAGCCAGTGCTGACAATAGGAGGAGTTGCTTGTTCCTGGCTGGAACAGAACTGGACTCAGTGGAGGTTATACAGAGACAAGTGACCTCAAAAAAGTAGTAATTACAAGAAGTTTGAGAAAACACTACATTAGTGAAACGAGTTTCCTGAGAAGCCACACCGTTAGTAAGGGAGGAAAGGGACGTTAATTGCTTTTGAAATGAAGTTTGATAAATCTGAAGTTGGATAAATGGATTATACTATTTGGTACCTGCAAGAAGCTGGTCACAGTTACACAACAGCTTCCTTGCAAGTTCCTGAGGATTGCTGTATGGTCAGCACCTGGGTTTCGTCTAGGATAGAGTAAGTTTTCTTCTTAGTAGCTACAATAGCGCTGTGTTTTGGATTTAGCATGGGATTTGGTATGAAAAGTATGTTGACAACATACTGATGTTTATAGTTCTTGCCAAGACATCAAGGACTTTTCAGCTTTCCATGTTTTGCCAGTGTGCAGGTGCGAAAGAAGCTGGGAGGGAGCAAAGCGGGAACAAAGGACCCACAACCCCTAGTTTAGGATTTGAGTTTAGATTTAGGATTGAGGCCCAAATTGGCCAGTGAAACATTCCATATCATGCAATGTCATGCTGAGTATATAGATGAGGGTTGGCTGGGATGTTTTGGTTTTTTCTCTTTGGATCACTCTTCAGGGCTTGCAGTTTCGGGATCTCTCTTCTTCGGGATCACTAGCTGGGGTGGGGCAGGGTGTTGGTCAATGAGTGGTGAGCAATTACACTGTGCATCACTCGTATATATTATTATCATTTTTATATATTATTATTGTTTGATGATGATGATGATTACTTAAAATTTTATTTCATTTCAGTTATTAAATTGTTCTTATCTCAGCCCACGAGTCTCCTTTCCTTTTCCCCTTCGATTCTCTTCCCCATCCCCCAGGGGTGGGGCGGGTGAGCGAGCGGCTGCGAGGCGTTTAGTGGCCGGCCGGCTTAAACAACAGTCAGTAACAGTATTCACTGACGTACGTGCACAATCAGAATTCCATGTTACTCAAATATACAGTTGACTGACAGAACTTGCCAGTGTTTCAGATTCTGTGTGGCAGTTGAGATACTGATGGATAAAAGACCATTTGTTTGGCTGCGGTATCAATCTACCTGTATCTAGTAACCCTTTGAATGAGCCATTACCGTGTAAGTAACATCGGTGTAATGAAAACTTTCACCCCTGTGTGACGTGCCGGGCGCCGACACAATTCTCGGTCTGTACAGTTTTTGCCTTTGCATTCCTCTCAAAGGCACGCTGTCATTATTTTCCAGTCCTCTCTCCATGAAACGCCTCACTGGCAATGCAGCTCAGTACAGCCACCTGTACTGGCACTTGTGTGACCCCACAGTGAGATAGCTCAAGGAATTTTTCTGTATAGTCATTTTTGGGAGGTGACTGGTTGATTACACACAAATTTTATTGATTTTAACTCCCATGAAACTAGACTTAGGCTTATTATTTACAGAATAAGTTCTGTGGATGAGGAGTTGAACTGACTACCAGAAATAAGAAAAAGTTGTTAGAATCATTGGAGAGCTAAAGAGACCATGAAAGGGGACAGAACCATGACTCTGAGATACCCCATCCCTGGAGGTGTTCAAGGCCAGGTTGGATGAGGCTTTGAGCAACCTGGTCTAGTGGAATGTGTCTCTGCCCGTGGTGGGGGGATTGGAACTAGATGATTTTTAAGGTCTCTTCCAACCTGAACCATTCTATGATTCTATAACGCGATCCTTTTGGAAAGAGAAAACAATGGAACAATAAGAGTCAACTTAAGAGGTGATACATTCTTCTCTCTAAACTAGAGAGGCATGGGTTTGATGGATGGACCACTCGGTGGATAAGGAATTGGCTCAATGGCCGTACTCAGAGAGTAGTGGTCAACGGCTCGATGTCCATGTGGAGACCGGTCACGAGTGGCGTCCCTCAGGGGTCCGTGTTGGGCCTGGCCCTCTTCAACATCTTTGTCGGTGACGTGGACAGTGGCATGGAGTGCACCCTCAGCAAGTTCGCCGATGACACCAAGCTGTGTGGTGCCGTCGACACGCTGGAAGGGAGGGATGCCATCCAGAGGGACCTCGACAGGCTGGAGAGGTGGGCCCGTACCAATCTCATGAAGTTTAACCAGGCCAAGTGCAAGGTCCTACATCTGGGTCATGGCAATCCCAGGCACAAATACAGACTGGGTGGTGAATGGATCGTGAGCAGCCCTGAGGAGAAGGACTTGGGAGTACTGGTGGACGAGAAGCTCAATATGAGCCGGCAATGTGCTCTTGCGGCCCAGAAGGCCAACCGCATCCTGGGCTGCATCAAGAGGAGCGTGGCCAGCAGGTCGAGGGAGGTGATTCTCCCCCTCTACTCTGCCCTCGTGAGACCTCACTTGGAGTATTGCGTCCAGTTCTGGAGTCCCCAACATAAGAAGGACATGGACCAGTTGGAGAGGGTCCAGAGGAGGGCCACGAAGATGATAAGAGGGCTGGAGCACCTTTCCTATGAGGACAGGCTGAAGGAGTTGGGGCTGTTCAGCCTGGAGAAGAGGAGGCTCCGGGGTGACCTTATAGCGGTCTTCCAGTACCTCAAGGGGGCCTACAAGAAAGATGGGGAGAGGCTGTTCAGGAGGGCCAGTTGTGATAGGACAAGGGGTAATGGTTTTAAAATAGAGGGAGGTAGATTCAGGTTGGATATTAGGAAAAAATTTTTTACTATGAGAGTTGTAGAACACTGGAACAGGTTACCCAGAGAGGTGGTGGATGCTCCATCCCTGGAGACGTTCAAGGCCCGGTTGGATGAGGCCCTGAGCAACCTGATCTAGTTGGAGATATCCCTGTTCCTTGCAGGGGGGTTGGACTAGATGACCTTTGAAGGTCCCTTCCAGCCCTAACGATTCTATGATTCTATGATTCTATACAGATGAATTTGGTCAGTAACTTTTCGATTAAAAGGACAGGGTAGATGCTGCACTTATATAGATGGGAGCCTGCCATGGGGTAACCAATGAACTTCACAATCTTGATTTTCCATTTAGACTCTTGGTTTTGCAGTGGCATCACAAGAGGAACTGCAGATTTCAATCCTCTTTATTTAACAGCTATCCTCAGTTATTTCTGTTAAAATTTTGCTTCAGTCATAATTGCTATTTTTTCTTCATGTAATGAATGCATTATGTGAGACACAGGAGACCTGCTCCCTTCTGAAGGGGAATATTTTTCATTTTTCACCTCAAAGCCCTTTACAAACTCTCATTAATTTAAATTCCTTCCACACCCCTGCTGTATAACCTAACACAAATGAAATGTCACACTCGGTCGAGATCTCTGTGTGTATCACTTGGTCCCCTAAGCTTAGGAGCAAGCCAGATCCCACTGTGCACCAAAATTTCAGTGAAGGATTCCTGACAACCCCTTGTGCAAAACCGTCATAGTGCATTTATTTTTTAGAGCAAGCTGTTGTCTAGACAGATGCTGCAGAGAAGTGTCAGAAACAAAATGGAGCTCTCTCATATAAGATACTAGAATCATGACTATGGGAGCTTGGGGACTGGAAATGTGGGGGTTTTTGGCATAGTACTTTCCACTCTGAAAAATAAAGTGATGTCCATCTAGTGCCCACTCCTTGGACTTCTAATGAGTCCTCCCTTTCAAGCTCCTTTCCCCAGCAACTTTTGAACTGGCTCCCATTGAAGCTGTTTTCCCTCTCTTGCTCTACCTCCAAGCCAGGGAGAGTAGGAGGGAAACGCAGCCTACTCTGGTGTAATAAGATTTCCAGAGTGTATTAATGGGTGGAGCACCAGCCTGGGACCTTCGTGGGGTTTTAGATCTTCACATTAAGCTGGGTGTTGCCACTTGCGTTCACCTCAGTCTTGAGGATGTGGTGTTTCTGAAGCAGAACCTGGTGTGGTGTTAGAATCTGGATCCTACAACTGCAGTTCGATCAAGGAAGAGCAGTTTAGGCTGGGTTTCTGAGAGGATGAGGCAGGGCAGTAAAAGAAGCACTTGCAGTCTGGAATGTAGAGCTGCAGGTCTCCCCCACATCTGCTTGGCTGCTAGCTCTGGTTTCCAGACCAGAACTCAACCCACAACTTGTGCACCTTTATCTGTTGGAGACAGCCATTATTAAGAATTCCTTTTGTGAGCAACACACAAAGGCTCTGCAGTCTTTAAGTGCTCAGTAGGCCACAGTTTTGGGAAACAGTATATAAAATGTTGGTAGATAGGATGGACTTCTGGATCAGACCCAGACAGCACGCCCAGTGAATAATTCAATGGAGACACACTGTGAAACATGATTGTTTCTTTGAAATGTTGAGCTAAAGCAGGATCCTGGGAACGTGCTAATCCAGGTAATTTTATGAATAAAAACATTATTGAAATTTCGAATAAACCTGCCATGCAATTTATTCAGGAAAAAAAAGTAGCAAATCCTGAATGTCTTACTTGGCCCCAAATAAAGCAGAGTTCAATTAAGTTCACAGTTACTGCTCCCTTATGAATTACACTTACATGCTCTAGATGTGGACATGAGTTTCAACATGTGGAGTTTCTTCTCTGTTCTTTCCTGCTTGATGTGGAGATTTACTCTCTATGTAAATCACGAGCAAGAGTAAGGAGTTCAGCTCACTGAAAATCCGTATCTTCCTTTATTCAATCATGCCTTTTAGGATTTGGCTTCCTGTCTTTACTTTGCTTGATATCCTGCCTGAAATCTCTGTACCTGTTGCCAATATGCTTCCTCACCTTAGAGCTGTTCAGGCTTATAACTGTCTTCATGCTTGGAAACACAGGCTGAAGGCATATTAAATGATACAGATTTTCTCTGCCTAGATATCAGGTGCTGTAAATTCTAGCTTTTTTCATGGGGCAGAGCTGGAATACAGACACGTTTTTTTTCTAAATATAAATCCGAGAGATTTCGTGTAGAGACAGGGCCTCTGTCTATTGTAACATGCCCTGCCAGCTAGCTTTGCAGGCAGAACCTGGTAACGTATTTAATCCTCTATATCCATTCTTGTAATCCATAAATATTAAACTAGCTTTAAACTGATGACGGCAAGGGCTTAAGCTTAAGTTTTGCAAGACAACATTAGAATAACTGTGAAGTTAGTCAGAGGATCAAATATGTTTTTATATGCCACTTTAGGTAATCATCCCTCCCCTAAATTAAATAAGTGCTTATTTCATTCAAAACAAAAATTCCTGCAGTAGGGCAACTTCCCGCTGAGACAAGTTTTGAACTGTCCCTGCGTGTTTAGCTCAGGGAAGGGAGGGCCTCTTTTTACGCCCTCCCGCCTGCCATCAGCTTCCCATGATGATTCCCGTCTGCTCCAATATTGACGATGCACAAACACAATGAGTCACGCCGTCAGCTCTGGAAGCTGCTCTCCAGTCCGCTTCGTTTTCAGGCACCACACGGCTGATGATGCAACCCGTGGCTGTATAAAGGCTCTTTGTTGAGAATCCATACTTTATTTATCTTTGTGGAAACATCCGCCACACAAATTGGAGATTATGGCGCTATAAAGATAAGAAAGCTCCTTGCAATAATAATAAACTCCAAACCTAAGCAGTCCCTCAGCGCCTGCTGTTGGTTTGCTTCTCCCACCGTGCTTTCCTGCCCAGGACCACCTGGAGGTCCAGTCAGGAAGGTGTGACCATCGCACAGCAGCGGAAGGCTCACGTTACTGCGAATTTAAATTTCAGTGCACTTCTTGAAACAACTTCTTGGCTGCTTACGTTTTACATTACCAAACACAACTCCGTACGGACGGCGGGCTGGCCGCTCCACCACAGACCTCGCTCCTCAGGATCCCTGACAGGCACTTGGCTCGTTTTCCCGCTTCCCCGCTGTCAGACCTCTCCATGCCCCGTTTCACGTCACAGCCATGAAAAAATACGGCATTTGTCCCCGCTTTAGCGAAAGCGCCAAACTTCTGCCGGGCGCGCTCGATAGCTGTTTATCAGGACAAGCGTACAAGCGCTTCCCTCCCCAGAATCCCCTCCCGCCGGCAGGCGGGTAGCCACCTCTCCGGGGCTTTCTCTCAGGCGCGGCGCGGACAGCCCCGCCAAGGCCCCGCTGTTAAGGACGGCCGCGGCCCCGCCTCTCTCCTTTCGCCCCGAGCCGCCATTTTGTAGGCACCTCGGGAAGGTATGCCGTGCTCCTCTCGCCGGCCTTAGGTGTCTCTGTGGCTCTGGGTGGCAGCGGGCTGATGGGCGGGCGAGCTGGCCGCGCTGGCGGCAGGGCGGGTGGCCGGCCGGCCGGCCGCCGGCTGCGGCTGGGCTGGCACGGCACAGACCTACTGGGTCGAGGTTGCTGAGGGAGCGAGGAGGCCGCGGCCTGCAAGCCGTAGTGCTGGGCCGGGCTGGGCTGGGCCGGGCCAGACCGGGCCAGGAGGCTGCTGAGGGATGGAAGAACGGAGAGAGGAAGGAAGGAAGGGGGCTGCCGAGGCTAGCAGCGGGTGCAGGTGCGGAGGAATGGGGCTCCGCCGAGGCGGCGGCACGTGGCGGCGGGCCCGGTCGGCCCCGCGGCTGCCGGCGGGATGTCGGGGGCTGGGGAGCGGCCCTCCGCAGGCCGGGCGACTGCGGCCGCCCCCTGGGGTAGGCCCCGGAGTGGGGCTTGGGCTTCGCTAACGTGTGTGGTGGCCGGCGTCCCTGTCAGCCTCTGGAGTGTGTGCGCCGTGTGTCAGACGTAATAGAGGCCGATAAATGTGGTAATGGAGATCTTGTCTTTTGGATATCTTGTGAGGAGAGGCTGAAGGAACTGGGCTTACTAGGCCTGGAGCAGAGATGTCTTTGAGGGGCGCCTAGCAGCAGCCGTTAGCAAGAGGGATTCTGATGCTTGACGGGAGCACGTGGCAGAATATGAGCCGACTGATTTAAGTAAAAATTAGAAGCTCAGACTGAATATAAGGAAAAAGTTTTTCAT
The DNA here is from genome assembly GCF_009769465.1 of Tauraco erythrolophus. Taxonomy (NCBI): domain Eukaryota; kingdom Metazoa; phylum Chordata; class Aves; order Musophagiformes; family Musophagidae; genus Tauraco; species Tauraco erythrolophus. The sequence continues at coordinate 113,858,799 of NC_141465.1, read as the reverse complement.
CCGGAGAACAGCCAGGCCTCCAGACAGGCTGCCCAGGGAGGCTGTGCGGTAGTCTCTCTCCATCAGTGAAGGGTTTCAAGATGTGGCTGGACAAAGTCCTGAGCAACCTGGTCTGATCTCATAGTAAACCCTGCTTCAAGCAGGAGGTTGAGCTAGGTGATTTGCTAGCATCCATTCTAACCTGTGTTACGTTATGGTCCTCTAAATATGGTTTCCTGTGGATGTCAAAGCTAACAACGGTGCTTGAATGGACCTGGCAATTTGGCAGTAATGTCATTTTGAATAGGCTTAAAGACTTGTTTTTTTTGAAATGTCTGAAAATGCTTTAGTCACATTTTTAGTGAATGAACTAGTAGACCTGGATAACTTGCATTCATTTTTGCAGTAATCAGCCAAAATGACGAACACAAAGGGAAAGAGGAGGGGGACACGTTATATGTTCTCAAGACCGTTTCGCAAACATGGTAAGTATACCTTGTAGTAAGAACACTGCAGGAAGTTATTGACCTGTTGGATGTCAACAGTCCCTAAGTAGCATTTGTGGAACAATAGCTATGTCAAAGGATATCTGACAACTTGGGCTAAAAACTGTAGAATGAAGTGCAAGTGAATTCTCACCTCTTACAGCTTATGTAGTGGTGTTCTTATTGCTCCACAGTAGTAACAATGCTAATTCTATCAATGCTTGAAAATTATTTTGAAGGCAAAGAAAATATTTCAAGTTACACTTAGAATATAGTTTGTTGCCTCAGCAATAACAGCTGTTTTCACAATGAAGTTGTAAATAGTTGTAATGCTTTTTCAACTTTTGCATTAGGAGCAAGATTAAAGCTGTAAGTTTTGTTTAGTTGATTTTTTTTTTTAAATTGGGAGCATGTGAAGAGGTAATTGCTCCTTGAAAAAAAAATAGATGGTTTGATTTCTCAGTTTTAGGTTTTTGGAATAGAATTTAAATTTGAAGCCTTTTTAAGAGAACTTTATCAAATGTATGATCTGTGCTTCCCACGCCATTTGGGGGGTGGGTGTGTGTCTCTCTGTGTGTGAAATTGTGAGCTTCATAAGTATCCCATGTTTGTATCTCGTAACAGGAGTCGTTCCTCTGGCTACCTATATGCGCATCTACAAGAAGGGTGATATAGTTGATATCAAGGTACTTTTCTAGAGTGCTATGTAATTAAAAGCTAAAGCAGTGTAATCCTTTACAGTCTCTGGTTTATTGATGTAGGTTTTTTTTGTTACTTGAGTTGTGTGTCAACACAAGTACCCGCTGCTCAGCTTGGCGCAGTAATGGAATGACAATGCTGCTGAACCAATAGTGATGCTTCAGTGTCACATGCTGGTTTATTTGGGGTTTTTATATATAGTTTATGGTGATGTGGCTGGTAGTTATGTCTGTGGCTCTGTCATTGTAAGACTATACTTAAAACAAGTATGTACAGGCATGGTGATTGCAAAGCCACATTAAAACTAGAAAGCAAGAGTAAATGTAAGGATACATCGTGTTTATTAATACAGGGGGGAAAAGCAACGTTTCCCATCACTTGGTATTTTCTAGAAGTTGTCCTTTATAATCAACTGTTCTTCCAAAATTAAGTTGTAGTGAATCTGAAAGCCTTTCACCAAGGATTCCTACTTGGTTGAATACTGTAGTTTAGTTTGAAACGCAAAATTTTCGAAACAGTCGCATAAAGATGGTGTGTAACTTGCTTGTTTGTAATTTGACTCTTGGAGAACTGCACTGTTCAGAATTAACGCTTTTTGACACACTGGAGCTTGATGATGATTTTCTCCCGTGATTGCTTGCTGAAAGCAAAGTGATCAATCATTTCACCGACACTGAAAGCAACCAGAATTGTCATAGCAGAATTTGGTAGTCTTCAGATATAAAATGCATGGTTATATATTCTAATACATGAATAAAATAGGAGTAATTTTAAATCAATCTCAAGTAATTTGAAATGTGTACTTCAAAAATCTTATGAAGAAAAGTCCCTTGATGTTACTTCCCCCTGTGTGCCCCCCCAAGTTAAAGTTTACACTGTATTCTTGTTTTACCTCTTAACAGGGTATGGGTACTGTTCAAAAAGGCATGCCCCACAAGTGTTACCATGGCAAGACTGGAAGGGTATATAATGTTACTCAGCACGCTGTGGGCATTATTGTTAACAAGCAGGTTAAGTAAGTAATGAAATTCTGTGTATTGAAACTTGGTATTTGGGAAAGTCGGTCTGTAATTGCACCCTCCTGTCACTTTGCCAGTTAGACAGTTATTGTCTTGATTGGTCATTCAAGGTGGGTAAAGCATATATCCTTTTTATAACCCAAGCAAATGACGCTCATTTGACTTGGATCCTGTCAGAGGAAACAGTTTTTATTTTTCTGAGCAGCGCTTAAAGTGATGTTACCTAATGGGAGTTTTCAGCTGACTTGCACAATGATACTGGAGCCCTTTTAAAATGTTAATTTGTAGCTGTATCCAGCTGGGTTTTGCACAGCTTAGTCAGAAAAGGACAAGTTGTTTTTCTTCCAGTAACTTGCCTGGAGTACAGTGGTAATACCGTCCTTCATCTGAATGCTGCAAGGTTAGAATGATGTGTTCTCCACAATCTTAATCCTAAATTGTCAGCATATTGTTAATTAATTAGCAAGCTTTCAGTTATATAAGTTATATCTGATTTGCATCTGCAGCAGTATATTTTGAGTGTCGTGAGTTAGGCCAATCTGGCAACTAGACTCCACGCAGCCAGTCTCCCACTCCAGTAAATTGAGAGGAGAAGAATATAATAAAAGAGCTGAGGGTCGAGACAAGAACAGAGGACTCTGGGAGTCCGATCTGATGGGCAGCTCCTGCCCCAGAACCTCCCCCCCCCACATGAAACCATGACATTGAGTTACTGCCCTTCAAAGAAAAATTATCTGTTACTAAGCTTACAGAGTTACCCAAGTAAGGGCCATAAAACTAGCCTTGAAGTAACCTTTTTTCAAGTGCAGTAGATGAAAAACTGATTTCTTTTCTCAGGGGCAAGATTCTTGCCAAAAGAATTAATGTGCGTATTGAGCATATTAAACATTCCAAGAGCAGAGACAGCTTTCTGCAGCGTGTGAAGGAGAATGAAAAGAAGAAAAAAGAAGCAAAAGAAAAAGGCATTTGGGTTCAACTGAAACGTCAGGTAACGTTTCTATTACAGTTGACACATTCTTGATTAGTTCACAAAAAAAACCCCACCACCCAACACCAAAACAACCAAAAACCAAACAGCTAGAACCAAACCAGTTTAGTAAAATATTTTCTTCCAAAACAACAGTGTGTTATGCTGCAAACTGAGCTCTTTCTGTCTGGCTTTGAAAACAAATCCCAAAAAAACAACCTCACATTAACGAAGCTGCTTACAGTATTCTGAAAAATCCAGGTGTCTGGCAGATTGTGGGAGGTGTCTGTTGCTCCCGCCCTTACTTGGGTTCGCAGTCCTTTGCGGGAGGTTACCTCTTCGCTTGAAGAGCAGAGTGGCAGAGTGCCGTGTGTCTGCATCCCAACTGTCTGGTGCCTGAACAGGACTGCACTGTTCTTGGGTGGAAATTTTATCCTTGGCCATGAACAAAGGGCCGGATGCTTTCTGTTCCGCTCCTGATCTGCAGCAGAAGCTCTGACTGATTTCTAGGATGAGTGTTGTCTTTGGTTTAGCTGAATTTAGCTGCAACAGTTTCTGTTGCATCTCCTTAAGAAAAGAATGAAAAACTGGATTTTAGAAAGGAGATAATGGCTGTTGCTTCAGCAGCCCCAGGGTGCGTCACTTCATGATAACTTGGGATTGGTAAATTGCAGAGGGTAGAGTTTAAGTTTTTTCGTTCAGCATTGAAAGTCAAGCACGCTTTCGAGCAGATCATTTTCTTACTGCTGTTCTTTGAATCAAACTTTAAAGAGACTAGGAATGGTAAAAGTGCTGTCATGTTAATATAATAATGTGATGGTCAAAATGAATTTTGGGTAAGGTTTGTTTTGAGTTTTAGTTCCATGAGTTTTCTTATTTCTTTTTTTTTTAACTCTGTTTACAGCCTGCTCCACCAAGGGAAGCACACTTTGTGAGAACTAATGGCAAGGAACCAGAGCTGCTGGAGCCAATTCCTTATGAATTCATGGCGTAATGCACGTTTAAAAAAAAAATAAACTGAAGATCTGGTTTTGGACAATTGTGTGTGACTCTGGCTGGTTTCTTTAGGCTTTTTTGAACAGATGCTTTAGAAGGCTTTTCTTTATTGAAGTTTATTTAACTTTCTTTACATGGTGCTTGGTCATGTAAGTCATCTGCAGCTTTTGATGATCAGTTTAGTCGTTTATATAACCACAAATCCTAGGGGCACTGTAATTTGCTCATGCTTAGTGATGATAATCCTTCTTTGATTACCTAATGAGATGATACGAGAGGATATGGAATATTTCACCAACAAACTAAGCATATACCAAGAATTGTACAGTGTCACTTGACGGTTTAATTTTTTTTCTGGGAAAAGGGATAATGAACTTCAGATTTCATTGATAAAAGCTTTTGTCTAGGAGGCTTCAGATTAATACCAAAGAAAAATTGTGGAAACAGTTTTTGAAAGCAACCTCTTGAGAAATGGCTGTGGGCAGATTTTGGTGTTTGACCGTTGTAACCTGGAAAAGAAGGAATTTTAGAACATGCCCTTGCCAATAAGTGTTCTTAGGAACTAGTAGCAGTTTAGAAGCAAAGCTTTAATTCCAAAACTACCAGCCTTTGTAGTTTGATTTTTATCATTTGAAGTGGCTGGCATAGATGAACACATTTTGTTTGTTGCCTGTCTGTTGAATTTAAACATCTGCCTGGGTCTTCTCATGCATTCCTCTCATCCCATTGATTTTATTGATCATTCACGAAAAGCCAGTGCTGCCTGTCCAGTGTTTCTTGAATGGAAGAACATCTTCAGCCGACTGCTTGCTAACTGATGCTGTTGTTGTGAGCTTTGTTTGAGACAGTGTGAAGCTTGCTAAAGAAAGTGCTGAAGGCAGCCTGCTTAGTTAGCCTTGAGCATGCGTGAACTCGAGCTTAACTGTGTTGCAGATACGGACAAATATTATTTTACCTTTCTTAGTGTGATATAAGGCATTGCTTGGCCACCTCAAGTAAGTGATGCAAAACTAGTCTCTACATGTAGAGAGAGTAACGTACTAGAGAAGGTGGTGACCTCAAGCAATTTGTAGGTATTGGCTGTTGAAAATTATTGCATAGTCAATTGTAGGACAGCTAGTGAGTTTGGGAGTAAGAAGTGGAGAGGTAATCAAGTCGGCTTTTTCGCTTAATTCTGAAGTGTCCCTCAAGCAGAAGTGTCAAACTGTGCAGATTGCCTATAAATTAAGGGACTAATGCCTGTTTCTGTTTACCTAATGTTCATTCTGGGTGTTCCCATTCTCATGGAATGTAGTTTTTGGATGTTGAAGTCATTGTCTGGCTTGGCCTGCTATTTAAGGGTGACAGGCTTTAGGCACTGGAGGTTCAAAGTCACAGTGAGCAGGTACTGTGTTTGAAGTTCCTCCAAGCTCCGATCTAGGAAGATGGAGCAGGCTGTATAATCAGAATGACTTTGGAAATGCTTTGAAGAGGATGGAACAAAGCTTACCCATCAACAGGCTGCTACATGATGTTAGTACTGTATTTTGACACTGTACGTACTGTGCATGGAGTGCACCAGCCTCTCCTGAAGCAGGGTTGATGAATCTATCATAACTTTCACTGTTGTAGCTCGTGCACTTAGCATCAAGTGGGCCATTTCTTGGAGCTGCTAGGCCTGTATACTAAGCCTCTGACCCTTATTAGCTGCTTTGGCTTGTGGATTTCCACAGCAATTGAAAATAGGGATTTGACTCACAAGATAAGCATCGTTTTCCATTAGGCTTTGTGCCTGAAGGACTTAAGTGGAGGGGTTTTACTGGTTATGATCTTTAGTGATGGTATTTTAAATTTTCTTCTCATGCATTCCTGTGTAAGTTATTTTGGTTCTGTGTTTGTTTTGTACCTCTGTCAAGATTCAAGTGGATTAGTTGTAGCATCGTGATGAAATGGTTAACAGTCACTATAAGTGGTGGGTAGTTGTAAACTTTTGTATTTATTTTCAGTAATGTGGAATAGTAAGATTAGATAGCATGCGGTGGTCTCATTTAAGAGCTGGGCTTCCAGAGGCGCTGTGTGTTGCAACAGTTGCCAATGTATTTAGTCTCAGTTTTTAAGGTCACTGTACTGACAGTAGATGCTCTGAAATGCATATTTGGAAGCTGTGAGTGCACTGGGAGGAGGAGGGAATGCTTTTCTTGGTCAGAATTCCCAGAAATGATTGAAAATGAAACTGGGTTTGTGTAACAAGAGAGTAGCCTTTTCTGTTTGTTTGTTTTTTTTAATGTTTGGAAACAGGACAAATTAACTAAGATTTAACCTGTCTTGGGTTTGTAGACACTACCTGTTAGTTGTGCTCAGTACAGTTGTGCTCCTGGTAATCTCAGGTTTGTAGCAGCATAGCTCAGGTACTTACAGATCTCGGTGTCTGCTGTTGAAGTTTGCTCCCCGCGTGTTCAGCTGCCCTGTGTTTGCATAGTCCTGACAAAAGAGGGAGATCTGTGAATTGAGAAAAGTTGTTGAAGAACTGCCTGTCAGGACATCTTCAGTCGTGAAACTAGTGTCTAAATTGAAACGCATCCTTGATAGAAGAAAAGTTATAGACGTATGCAGAACTTGCAGAAGATTTGGGAGGGAAGGCGGGGTGATTTCATCTGTTCAGCCTCTCGGTCCCTCTGGGTGGAGGAAGCGTATTTCCTTACGGTGTTTGGAGTTGCAAGTTCCTCTCCCCTTGGACTCGCTCTAGAAGGAGTTTTACACACTAGACCCGTAAGCGGTAGCAGTTGGCTGCGGTCCTGCTCTGAGGCTGTGCCTAGCAAGCAAAACCTCGTAGTGTGCATGCCCGCTGCAGGCTAGGTGTTTCCTCTCTTCCTACCATGACAGCTGAATTCTGTTCATTCCACAGTGTGAATTGTGGGGAACTGTTGTGGTATCTGCAAAGCTGTAGGTTTCCTGTAGAACTGGACACACCTTGAGCTAGCAGAATTCAGGAATCCCTAGTTTAAAAGCCAGTTTTGCAGAAATTCGGTATTAGATGTTACCTGTCTTCCAATCCCCTTCTAGCACAGACACTTCCTTATCTCAGAGCTGGTGGACAGGCTATCCAACATGCGGAGAGTCAAGTGCTTATGGATTAGCATAATTCCACGGAGCCTAATTGGAAGGGTGGTGGCTGAGCTGTCTCCTCCTTACCAGGTTTTACTGCCTCAAACCATGGCAGCTGGTTCACTGCCAGAATCTCCTGTTGTCACTTAGAGAAGCAGCAAGGAAGCCTTCTCCTGAACTGTCAGCTTCATGTTTTTTTTAGCATATTCGGTGGCACCAAGATCTGAGGTTTCCTGAGGGCTGTGTAGGCAGTATTGGTGCTAATACCTTGTGTGACCGGGAAGGGTCAATGAAAGGGCAGAAAGGACTGGGGAGGAGGAACCGTGCCCATGCAAAGGGGCCACAGGCTGAAGACCACAGCAGAGAGCAGGAGAAGCATGCAGGCCGGGGGGGGGTTGAGAGAGGTGCAGACACCTCCAGTCCATTCCCAGGGAGGAGGCAGGTAAGCAGCTGCCAGGAGAACATCAAACAATTCACGCATTTGCTGTCTACCTGTGTATGTTTCAGATGGGAGAAACAGTCTTGATGGTCACTCCCTTGTCCTTCTCAGTGCAGTCCTGGACTTGGCATGTTCATGGCCCTCATGATCAAAAGGGCGGCTGGCATCCTAGACAGATGCTGTGCTGGGGTGTCCTGACTGGTCCAGAGGATGCCAAGAGCGGTGCATACACCTTCCAGAGAACATGATCCTCCCTATCCCAGCAGAGGCAGAGAGGCTCCCTCCCTCCTTGCAAGGTGCAGTGCATTCTGTAATTCAGGGTGTGTGGTGAAGGCATGGTTGAACTGGGCTCATCATTGTCTGGCTGGTACCTCCTGACTCCCACAGTGCAGGGGCACCCTGCTGCTGCGAATGGTCTCCTTGCACGGGAAGGAGGTACCAGCAACCCCTGTGATTCTGGGGGTGATGATACAGAAGACACAGATTACGAGCGTTCCCTGCACGAATGCATCTGCCTCAGTGGATGCACTACCAAGGTCTATGTAGGAATCAAGTTGTAGCTGCTGGGATTTATGTAGTCACAACCATCCTGGCTCAAGCGTTGGGTAGGGATGTGGCTCCCATCAGTAGCACCTGTGCAGCTCAAGAACCCAGAAAATACAAAGCTCTGGTTGAGGTTGCTTGATTCATTTTTCACTATTTGGACAAGGAGGCTTTAGGTGATGGACCCTGGGCTCTCAGTCACCTTTTTGTCTGTGCCCACTCCCCTGCTCCAGGAACTGGGGAGTATAAAGAACAATTGCAGTCTTGAACTTGGGCTTGTGCTCATGAAAGTTCATAGTAGAGTGATAAAGCCATGCCAGCTTAGTTCTCACCAGTGCTCCTTCACATGGGAACGCTTTGTGCCTGCTGCTGCTTATTGCACATGATCCTGCCAATCTTAAGCCTAGAACTTCGAGCTGACTCTGTGTCAGCAGAGACTCACAGGAAAACATTGTGCATTTTGTTTCTTGGAGAAGAAGGGAGCTCCAGAGGCTCTCGGGATGTCCTCCCTGTTGCAGCCACAGGAGTGACCCACCTACTCCTTCCCCAAAAAGTACCTGCTGTTGAATGTTACCAGCGCTTGGAATAGGGAGGTGGGTCAGGCAGCCCTATGGTGTCCCTGGTGCTCCATGTAAGCAGGACTGAGTGATGTTGCTGTGTGAAAGGGGAGAGTGACAGACAATAGGGATGGTGGTGTGGGCCATCTGCGTGGCATGGATGAAAGTACAGCCTGGTGCCTCCAAGTAGCACCTCCAGCTGAGAAGAGAAAGGCTCCGTGGAACAGTTGTGAGCCCTGTATATCCCAGGAATCGCTTGGCCCACAGAACAGGAACAGCTAATCTGGGCCCTGATGCGAGGAATCTTGAGCCCCAACTGCTTCAACCTACTGAACTGCTTCTGCTGCACCAGGATCAGTGTTGATGGGGAGACAGCCCATTGCTCCCTGGATATGAGTTCCTTCACAATGTTTCCTCCTTGCGTTTACAGTGTCAGCTCTGCTCACGACCATCACTGTTTGCCCTTTGGGGGTGTGCTCATCGGCGAGCGAGGTTGCATGAGCTCTACAGCTGCCCAGAAAGAGGGGGAACCCCTCAGGTTTTGGGGACGGTGGTTGTTTGATACTGCCGCGCTCTCAGCTCGGCGCCTGGCAATCATCTGCCTGGAACATACTTGTTTCAAGGGCACACTGAATGGACTCGGATAGCTCTTTTGTAAAGAAATGTATAAAAATAGCCTGTGCCAGCACTGCGTGCAAGGCCAAAGACGAGTGGTGGTGCATGACAATGGGAGCAGATGACAATAGCATGAACCTCTGGAGACCAGAAGCTTTTAGTGATAAAAGAGAAATCTTGTGTACAAAAAGAAAAGGGTTCAGTGGCATGGTGTGGGAAGTGAAGCAGAAATTTTAGAGGCAATTAGGTTTTGGGGTTAAAAGTGGCCTTGATTTTACTGTAAAGGGTTCTTAGGCACTAGAGTAATACAAATAATCAACAGCACTTCCACAGGCACTACTTTGATGTTAATTAGTGTGGTCTTCACTGCTGTGAAGTGTGTGCAGCCCTTCAGTGAAGAGCAGTGTGGAATCATGATCAGGTAGAACGTTTTGGGGCACCATGGGAGAATCTTTAAACAGAGCACAACATTGCTCTGGGGAGATGACCGGTCTTCTGGCCACTGGGAGTGCAGAGCCTGAGCTGTGCCTCTGCTTCCCACATGAACTCTGCACCCATGGGAAGGGGGGAGCAGTTCCTCCCCATCCTTGTCCCCACAGCACCGAGGGTTGACTTTCCTCAGGAACACCTGGTAGAGTAGAGCTGGCAGCGTTTTTCTGGTGCCTTTGTTCTGAGTTTTCATGTCACTGGAGTGACTGGGGCTGAGGATGTCCAAAGAAGCAAATACCAGAGTACCTGGGCTCTTGCATGGATGTAGGGAGAAAGTAAGTGGGAGGACAAGAGGAAAGTGAGGAAAAACATAACCTGTTGTCACTGCGTGCCTCTTCTGAGAGCTGCATCGAAGGGGAGGGGGAAGGCGGCTGAGAGCAGCACCAGCGCACAGCCCTGCTGCGGCTGAGGTTCAGCTCAGCTGCTGGTGTGTGGGTGTCCAGGGCCACCTGGGGTGCCCTCAGACATCAGCCCTGCAGCTGGGGCCCAGCAGCTCCTGCGGTGGCTCTGTCCCCCTGCGGCACAAGGCTGGGAGACCACAGGCCCATCCAGCTCCTTTCAAGTATCACCCCACTGGTCTCTTCCGTGTTGTTTCCTGCTGGCTTGTGTTACCTCCCTGATAATAATGAAAATAAAGCAGCCCCTGAGTGGGTTATTTAACTTGTGAACACTTACTCGCTTGCAGAAGTGATTTTGCAGGAGCTAGGGCAGCGGTTTGCAGAGGCTGAAGCATCTGCACAGCTGTTGGCAGGTTTGGGCACATTTCTCCTCTGAAACTTTCTTCTTTAAAAACACGAAGTCTGGCCTCAGGGCCTCGTGGACCGCTTTGGTTTCAGGCCTGGCTGTTGCTTGATCCACAAATCAGGATTTCAACACTGTAGAGGGATGTATCTGGCTGCGGGAAGCAAACCAGTCTGAGGTAGAAGGATAAATCTTTTCCCTTCTGTCCCGCGGGCCCCTCGCTGCGGGGAGGGTGCACAACGCGGGAGCCTGTTGCCGCGGCCGGTGTGGGGGGTGTGGGCACGACCTCCCAAACGCAGCGAGGCTCGTGCTGCTGCCCGCCTGCCTCGGGCAAGGGTGGGTGGTGCACAGCGGGGCGCTGCGGCGCCGGTCCCCGAACCCGGCCCGCAGGGCAGGCAGCCTGCCCGGGCTGCCCCGCGGCACCGCGCCCTGCGGCTGGGAAAGGCGGAGAGGAAGGGGCAGGGGCACAACCTGGGTGGGCAGCGCGGTGGGGCGGACGCGGGGGCGAGTGGGGCAGCCAGGGGGCGCAGCCGGCCCCACTCGGCGGGCGCGGGGCGGTACCCTGGGGGCGGTGCGGGTGGGGGGGGGGGGGCGGGTGGTACAGCCAATGCCTTTAAAAGCCGCCGGCGCCGCCCGCGCCTGGCGCTGCGAGCGGAGCCGGAGCCGAGCTGAGCTGAGCCGAGCCGAGCCGAGCCGAGCCGGAGCCGGTGCCGAGCTGAGCTGAGCCGAGCCGGAGCCGAGCCACCCGGCCGCCCCTCCCCCCCTCCCATGCGCCTGCCGAGCATGTCCCAGCCCTTCCTGCTGGCGCCCATCGCCGAGTGCGCCCCGGGGCCGCCCGGCGCCCAGGTCCGCCTGGCAGTGCTGGGCGCCCGCGGTGTCGGCAAGAGCGGTGAGTGCGGGGCGGCGCGGGGCTGTCTGTCCTCCCCATCCCCTGTCCGTCCGTCCGTCAGTCCGTCTCGCCTAACGCGGCCGCTCTGTGTTTCAGCGATGATCGTGCGGTTCCTGACGAAGCGGTTCATCGGGGACTACGAGCCCAACACAGGTGAGGCGGCGGGGCGCGGCGGGGACCCCCGCGGCCGTGGTTTGTGGCTGACGGCTCTCTGCTCTCCAGGCAACCTCTACTCCAGGCTGGTCCATCTGGAGGGGGACCACGTTGCCGTGCAGATCCAAGACACGCCGGGTTGCATCCAGGTAGGGAGATGCTTGGGATCGATCCGTTCTTCCTCATCCGTTCTTCAAAACTGATCCGAGGGCTGGAGCACCTCTCCTAGGAAGACAGGCTGAGAGAGTTGGGGCTGTTCAGCCTGGGGAAGAGAAGGCTCCGGGGAGACCTTGCAGCAGCCTTCCAGTACTTAAAGGGGACCTACAAGAAAGCTGGAGAGGGACTTTTTGCAAGGGCATGTAGCGATAAGACAAGGGGCAATGGCTTTAAACTGAAAGAGGGGAGATTAGACAAGGTCTGAGGAAGAGATTTTTTACAATGAGGATGGTGAGGCACTGGAAAAGATTGCCTAGAGAAGTTGTGAATGCCCCATCCCTGGAAGTGTTCAAGGCCAGGTTTGCTGAGACTTTGAGCAACCTGGTCTAGTGGAGGGTGTCCCTGACCGTGGCAGGGGGATTGGAACTAGATGATCTTTAAGGTCCCTTCCAACCCAAACCATTCTGTGATTCTATGATTCTCTACTGCCTAAAGGCTCAGCTTGTGAGCCACAGCTTCCTACAAGGCCAGGCTTAGTCTCCTAAGACAGAGCTCAGGCTTCCCTTTGGATCTGTTTAACAGTTATAGCCATGATACAGGCTTATACTTTCATGATTTGATGCCAAATTTTGGCTCTCTGTCGTACAGCAGGTGCAGGAAGACTGCGTGCAGGTGCTCGACTCCTTGTCCAGGTGTGTGAAGTGGGCAGAGGGCTTCCTCCTGGTCTACTCCATCACAGACTACAGCAGCTACCAGTCAGTCCAACCTCTCTACCAGCACATACGTAAGGTCCACCCAGATGCCAGGACTCCCGTCATCGTGGTGGGGAACAAAGCAGACCTCCTTCACGCCAGGCAGGTGCAGACAAAAGAGGGACTACAGCTGGCAAATGAACTGGGCAGCCTGTTCTTGGAGATCTCCACAAGCGACGACTCCCAAGGCGTCTGTGACGTTTTCCAGTATCTTTGCAAGGAGGTCAGCAAACTACAGCATGCTGGCAGCACAGACAGGAGGCGGTCATCCATCATCCCGCGGCCCAAATCTCCCAACATGCAAGATCTAAAGAGACGTTTCAAACAGGCTCTATCTTCTAAAGTCAAATAAACCCTCCCAGTGAGATCCTGCGTGACTCCATAGACTTTATTTTTGTAAACTAGTTAATAAAAATCTTTATTTTTGTACTAATGCCAGCAGTATGGAAGTAAGTATGTCAAAGCTTGCAATTTCGTTGCAAGCATGCTCTCTTGTTTGAATGGTTGGGTTATTTTTACAAAAAAAAAAAAAAGTGCTGCATAGCAACTGAATAGAAATAGTTGAAGAAGGGGATTTTTGCCAGGAGGTTTTGATTCTGTTTCTGTTTTGGGCTGGGATTTGCTGTTTTATGCTGCTCAAATGACTTTTTTGGGGCCTTAGTTTCCTGTTTGTAAAATGGGAATGGTGATGATGTAACACTCACCTGCCTTTATAAAATGCTTGGAAAGCCTTTGATGGAAAACTTTATATGGAGAGAGAGAAAAAAAAAGCTCTGTTAAACATGAAAATATAAAACTGTCTGTAAGAATCCCGATTATAATAGAATCACTTTCCTCCCTCAAAACTGCTGTTTTGCTTGCACCTGTAGTTGCCTGAATGATGATAAGCTGTTAGGAATGAGTTCCAATTTCTGATGTGCTTTAGAGATCTATCCTGTAGAATTAATCTTTTGAGCCACAGCATTTAACAGGAGGATTGAGTTTCTCCTACAGATTACCGTGGGACAAAGTGCTGAGCAATCTGCAGCAGAGGAGTGTGTGGGATGGCTGCTGCTTTCTCTGGAGCTGTGTGATAGGAAAGACTAATGCGTAGGTTCCCTTAACAGAAAATAGCTACATTTAAAAGGAATTACATCTTTATATTCCCCAGGGCAATTCTGTAGCCATGGGAAACAGGTCTGACTTTTTACTCTTATTTCACATAAGCTTTAAACTGTACTAGAATGTTTTTTATTAACTGTTTTCTGGATGTCTGAGCATGGAATGTGGGTTTTGCATTTCGAATATGACTCTGAAGTATGTGCATGGTATTAGTAAAAAAATAAAGCTCTGCTCCATGCTTTGTGCATGGAAAGTGTGGGAGTGGAGTAACCTGTATTGGGAGAAACTTGCTGTCTCCATTCAAGCACAGCTTCGGTAAGATTTTTTTTAATTTATTTTTTTAACCTCATAGATTAAGTCCAAAGACCGTTTTCTTCTTTCCTTTTGTTAGGAAAGGCAGGTTGCTGCTGTGTAAGTCCCTTGCAGTTAGCTGGCAGTCTCAGTTGTTTCTGACCCCTGGGACTTGAAGCTTTCTGGGACACCTCCGCTCCTGATGTGCAGATGAAAGCCTCCCTGATGGTGGTACTGGAGGGAAGGGTGACTGAGCAAGTTAAGAATGGTGCTCTGCAAGGAAGCATCAGAGGCCGGTGTTAGCACTGGTTAGGGGTGCAGGGTGCCAGCAGCACTATTTCTTATCTGGGGACTCAGGAACATCAGTCCAGGCGCGTTACCTGTGTATCATCTCCGCTCCGAAGGACCTGTGCTGCTCTACCGAAGGGAACAAGAGAGCCGAAGGGAGGCAGCTCCAGACCTGCAAGAACAGACTGAAACTGGGATCGCAAACTGGGTCCCAAACTCTTTTGGTTAATATATGGAAGTGCAAAAGCATGGTGTCAGCCTGGACAAATCAAAGTGCTGTTTAAAACACGTTTTAAATATTTCTTCACTGTGAGAGTTGCTCTGACAGGCCCAGGACTCTGGGCTGGGGGCTTGAGGGGAGCAGGAGGATGGGGTTAATGAGAGCAAGCGCATCCCTGGGAGACTCAAACTCAAGGAAATTTGAAGGGCAGTTGAAAAATCACAAGTGAGGTATTTATGTAGCATTTCACTGTCCTGAAATCAGGGATAACATTGTTTCCAAGAGAATAACCTTTGTGACAGGGTTCTGGTTGTTTTCTAGACTGTAGCTTTTGTGTTAGGAAATGACAAAGCTTGATTTCCTGCTCATGTATCCAGTACAGAGTTTCACCAAGCAAGTTGCTAAAGGTAGCCAGCTCATACATGGGCACAAAATGTGCTGAAAGGGCACGTGTCCTGGACCTGTCTGCATCTCGCCACGGCCAGGTGAAAAAGAGCCTCCGGCACCTTCTGCTGCCACTGGCCAAGCAGGAGCTCAGGGTCCTGCTGTGGTACAGGGGGAGAGTTTGGGCAGGAGCCAGTGGCTACACGATGGGGAGGGATGGGCAGGAGCAGGAGGGTAAATATAGTCATTTGCCCCATCTCTGCTATGAGGAGAACCTAAAGATATGTCCCTCATTACGTAGGGACCCACGTTCAGGTGGAGGTGCAAACCCTCCCGTCCCCTCCCCATGCTTCCCATGCTGTTGGGCTGGTTCAGCCATGGGTCGGGAGCAGGATGAGGCCCCTTGGAGATGTAACAGGGAATCTCGCTGGCTAAAGCATGCCTGCAGCTTTAGACCTGCCTCCAGTCTGAGGCAGCAGCTGAACTGGGGCATTCTGGATGACGATTTGGGGTGCAGGGACATGAATTGGGTATTTAAGCAGTTTGTCAGAATTTGTCCCAGCTGGCACAGATTTACCTGCACCCAGAAGTTTTCAGCCTGTGCGACTCTGAGCCAACAGGCAAAGCACGGGAAGAGCCCGTCGGCTCCCAGCTCAGTTTGCTCCAGCATTTTCTTTCGTCCTGAGCGAGCAAACAAAGAGGGGCAAAGAGGGAGGGAAAAGCATCTCACGAGTGCTAGCAGAAGAGCTCTAAAGTCTCACTTCTCTTTGGCCTTGGCCACCCACACCCTCCCTACCGAATACTCGCCATCACCAGTCTCTAAGCCCTTCACCCGGAGGCCAGGGTGGCTTCAGGAGGGTGAGTAAGGCTTGGCCTGGCTTTTCTCCTTGATCGGAGGAAAATATGTGTCTTCCTCCTTCCTCCCACCACCTCCGCTATGAAACAGCATTGCAGCAATTTCCCCTGACAAGACAGATGAGTGGGTTTTCAGAAGCAGGGACGTGTGCGGCATCACGCACTATTATGGCTGCTACGACATCAGCGTCTCCCCCCCCCGTTGGGCTATTTTGTCTAGTTATCTCCCAGCACTGAAATCATCCCGTAATGCTTTAAGACTTCATGAATTTTAAAATAGCTGCTGCCATCAACCTGTTTCATACGCTTTGGTTCAAGAGCTGCAGATCCCTAGACAGAAATAGAGATGTTTTCTTCAAAAAGCTTTATGGATGTCCCTTTGCTTTCTGCCCTGCTCGAGCAGCCTGAACACAGGCTGCTTCCTCGCTGCCTCTTGGCAAGGATCTGGCTATCAGTACATGCGATGGTCAGTGCCACAGGTGCATGCTGTATTTCTATGGCTTGTTCCTGTGAAGGACCATGGACAAGACAGACCGTGGATAAGATGGACCGCGGACAAGAAGTACCGTGGACAAGAAGGACCGTGCTCGCGCTGTGGGCAAGAGCTGGGTTCTAGCTTCAGACATGGAGCAAAAGTGGTCAAGGCGTGGACAGACAGGCAACTACAAACAAATCTGCATCTCATGCTTGGATCTCCTATAATACAATTTTAGTTCTGGGGCACATTAACAGCTTTTGGTGGAGTTGCTGTTTATTTAGGAAGATGTGAATAGGTTCAAAATAAAGTCCTTTAGGGGAAGTTGGCCTTTTGCAGCAGTTGTTGCACTTGGCATGTGACCATTGGCAATTCACAACAGTAAGACAACAAGATCTCTTCAATTGCTCCTAAACACAGGATCTGAAGCCAGTTGTCCTTCTAGGAGCGGTATCTCTAGAGGTGATGCTGTCACTGCATCACTGCACTGAGGTACATGCAATCCTCCAAAGAGTTGTCTTCTGGAGAGACTTTCAGAGTGACATCCCTGAAAAGCTTATTATGTTAGAACACGGCTCACAAAACAGCAACTCAGCTTGGATTTTGGGTAATTAGTGACAATTCAAACTTCCAGAAAGCCCCATTGACTCTCAGACTTGCTCTTCTGTTGCACCTCTTTCCACCTATCAAAAAAGGAGAAAACAATGCCTTTTATTGAAAATGGTTTTGAGATAACTGGTTTATGAGGCTTTCTTACTACATTCATTGCCTGATGCTCTTGACTGAAAGAAGCATAAATATCTATACTCTGACTTGATGCACCAGTTTGTCTTGTGAGGCATAACCAGTTATATACTGTGTCCTCACACTACTGAAAGAAAAATCAGGATATAGAAATTGAGCATCCATTTCACCGGCCTGTAATACTCGAATTACAACTGAAAAGCTATGTAGTAAAGTTTGCATGATGATTATAGAGCTTCATAGATGTTACAGCTGCATTTTTTTGAAATACATTTGGATGTTTGCTCTCCACATTTTCCTTTCTTGACTGAAAATAACCATCCATAGGAGAAATCACAGAATCATAGAATGGTTTGGGTTGGAAGGGACCTCAAAGATCATCTAGTTCCAATCCCCCTGCCACAGGCAGGGACATCTTCCACTACACCAGGTTGCTCAAAGCCTCATCCAACCTGGCCTTGAACACCTCCGGGCATGGGACATCTGCAGCTTCTCTGGGCAACCTGTTCCAGTGGTTTACCACTCTCCATGGAAAAGATTTCATCCTTATATCTAATTGAAACCTACCCTCTTTCAGTTTAAAGCCATTGTCCCTTGTTTTATCACTACATGTCCTTGTCAAAAGCATCTCTCCAGCTTTCTTGTAGGCCCCCTTTGGGTACTGGAAGGCTGCAATAAGATCACCCTGGAGCCTTCTCTTCTCCGAGCTGAACAACCTCAACTCTCTCAGCCTGTTTTCATAGGAGAGGTGCTCCAGCCCTCGGATCATCTTCCTGGCCCTCCTCTGGACTCGCTCCAACAGCTCCATGTCCTTCTTATGTTGGGGACTCCAGAGCTGAACATAGTACTGTGAGTGGGGTCTCACGAGAGCAGCAATCCTCACCCAGAGGCCCTCATGGTGTGAGCTGCTGTCTATAGGTGACTGCTTCAGCCCCATGCCTCGTCCTCTGGGCTTTGCTGGTTAAGTGCTTGGGCAAAGGCTTCTAACCGTGTTCCCTGGGCTTGTGGGGTCATGGTTCAGGGAACTGTATTTTGCTATTGATCTGAGCACAATATTGACATTAAAATGCATCTGTCCAGGAAATTGTGCAAGGTTATTTAATAGCCTGCATTACCGGGAAGTGGTAATTAATTCTTAAAGCTGGAATATTTCTCTTCTAAGGTATTTGGCTCTTTCTCCATCACTAAAAACATCCCCTTCTCGGGTTTCACATGGTTCTTGTAAACATTTCATAGTAATTTCCCTGTCTTGGGATGCTAAATCAATATCAGCAAATATTGTTTCTGGGTGCAGCTCTGAGAAGAGAGGAAGTGAATTTCAAACTCCGGTCCTGCACCTGATACTTCCTTCCCCTCCTGCAAACAAATCGCAGTGCCAGTACATCCATGCGCCTGTTGTCTGGGGCTCACAGCCCTGAACCCTTCCAGCAGCCTTTAAGAACATGATTTGATCTGAACCATACTCAGCAAACAGACTTGCCACCGATACTGTTTCTTTTTGTATTAAAAAGTCCAAAGGTCTCTTTAACTCTAAGAGATAGAACTGGCATAAGCCCAAGGAGTGCAGAGATCACTGAGAAGTGACAGCAGCATCATACTGGCAGTCCCCCAGGATCTAAAGCAGTTCAGGAGGTGTTGCCTACCTAGAGCACAACAGCAGGCAATAAATACGGATACAATTAGGCTGATTTTGGTGAAAATAGATGGGTTGCACTCAGCTGCTAGGAAGGAAAAGGCCTGGCTGCCATCCTGTGATGCCCAGTGCCAGTGATAGGGGCAACAGGCCCCCCAGCCCCAGGAGTCAGCCCTGGGTCCTGCCCAGCAGTGAAAGGGACTTCCCTCACCTGGACTGAGACATCTCAGCAGCTTCTGAGCAGAGCATCCTCTACAGCCCACGAAGAAGAGGCACATCCAACCATTTTGCTCCTCCACAGGGAGAACCACCCTAGGCAAAGCCCTCATCTTGGGCAGCGCCCCCCCCCCCCCCCACCCCCGGCCCCAGTCTGAGCACCCCAACAATGAGGAGACAAGCCCATGCTCCAGATTTACGGTATTTTGTCACTCTTTGCTATCTTGAAAGAGCCACATTTCCCCATCCACCTCTGAAATAAATTGAGAAAAGCTGGCCCAGGCTTTAGACATGAAGTAACCACTCCATCAGCGCAGGCAGGAGGGACATTTGAGGATTTTATACCACAACTATGATTTTTTTTTTCTTAACCTTTCTGTCACCCCTTCGTGTCCCAAACAGTGTATAGAGGCAAAGCCCGAGAGCTTTGTTTGGGCTTATTACATTCTTCAAGGTGCCCAGTATCCCATTCAAGTGGCAATGTCCCTGCAGACTAAGAGTGCTTAAAACACAGCATTATTCAAGAGAGAATTTTTCCATCTGCCCAAGTGCTGCTCACATATGGCCTATTAAAAGACCTCCTAATGGACCATTCCGTGGCTGTTCCACAACAAGGCTTTGGCTGTTATTTAGAACGTGCAGATGAGCTACAGCTCATCACCTACTCTGTGCTAGGGGTTCCCTATCCCTCGGCCACCCAACAGCAGGAAAGATGCTGTATCATTATAAGGAGGACCTCAAGGAAGCACTGGTGCTTCTGGAGTGAGCTCAAGCAGGTGCAGTTCTGCAGGTAGGTTTGACTATGTTTTCCTTTAAATAGGTACTAGCAAGTGCAGATCTCTTGTTAAAAAGATACACGAAATGTCAGGTCTGGAGTTTTACATAGTTTTCTGGCACATAGCAAACGGATGCAGATGAAGCATGACTTCTGGAGTCCTTTTGGTATTTAAATAGGAAGATGCAAATTTAAGAGGTAGTCTGAGTCTCACGTGCCTATCTCATGCCAATGATCTTGGCATAGAAGAGCCTATATAGAAATAAGGGCTATTGATAGGAGTCAGAGGTCTGTGCTAATTCAGGCTTACACCTTGAAGATAAAATATGCATCTGATTGTTGAGGTGCCTGCTAATTTTAGCTCTGGTTTTGAATAATGGAATAGCATTATTAGTCTGATGTAAAACCGTCCATACTTCTTATGCAAAATTGCCATCTCAGTAGTGAAACAGCCTACTTTGATTTTGCCTAGGCACTAGAGAACAGTGGACAATAAATATGCATGCAATTACGCTAATTGGAGTGAACAAAGAGGTATTACCTAATACAGGCAAAATTCCAAGAACTCATGCATCAGATGCAATGAATTGTTTTCCTTGGCTTTTGATTGATTCAGAGATTTCTGAGCAAGCTTGCTTAGGAGACGTTATAGCCCATTTGCCTTTGTTAATGAGGTGTTCAGATATGAAGCTGGTAAAATATAAGCAAGATCTGAAGCAAAACTGAGTTATTTTAATCTGGGCAATGAGCTGTCCTGCTGCCTGCATCGTCCTCTTGCATAGTAAGGTGAAAACACTGGAGGAAACTGGGACTTTCACGGGTCCACCTCCACGTGGACACAGCAGGGAAGGAGAGGTGAGGAGAGGTCACTTCTGCTTCCAGCCATGCTGCACAGACACGTGCCTTCAAGCTGTACAAAGGAAACTGGTAATTATTAAAGCTTCTTATTTACATGGAGGTGACACAGTGGGCTCCATCTTTCACTGCTTGTGCCCTCCCTGGTCTTTAACGTCCTGCTAGTAGGAAGCTGAGCTGGGGCACGTGATTTACAGCCACAGGGAAGTCTTCCCCTGGAAATTGACCATAAGTCTCTGTGATCATGCCCATGCTTCCAGCTGACAGAAGTCCTGTGGACTTCTGTATCCACTCTACTTATATCTAATTGTCCCTAGATTAGTCAGGTCTACACCAAAGAGCGTTCAATCCTGGGTCTTTTCTGGGTCCTCTGGGATACTCAGGTCACTAATGACAATTTTTCCCTTTTTTTTTTTCACCCTGCAGTTCAAAATATCCACAACGATATAAGAGCTGTGATTGACCCATAGGAGTGGGTTTTTTCTAATGCAAAAAAAGGCTTTGTGTTGTGTTGCACGAGGCTTGTGGAGGCATTTTAGGGTGCAATGCTCGATGGGGTCCTGTTAAAGTTCCTGTGGAAGGAACATAGCACCACCCTGTCCATGCTGTCTTTCGGGGACAACTTGTGGGAATGAGCTGTTCCTAGAGCAGTGCCTGGGCACTGGCTCAGAGGGAGCTTGCTGGGGCCACCCAAGGCAGAGCTAGGCAGTGACCTGTCAAATGGAGTGAGTGGTCAGAGGCCCACCACAAAGGTCCACTCCATGACCTTTCTTCAGGCCCCTGAAGTGACGAACCTGTTTGTTCCAGTGAAGACCAAGATTTTCCTGTATAGCTTGTCACTAATGTGGAGAGTTTGACTCTATTGTCTTTGTCATTCCCCTTCACGTAGGTGCAGGCTGTTTTTAGACCTCTCCTAAGTCATCGCTTTGCCAGACTACCCAAACCCTTGTCCTTCAGCATCTCCTTGCAGATCATAGAATCATAGAATAGTTTGAGTCGGAAAGGATCTTTAAAGGTCGTCTAGCCCAACCCCCCTGCAATGAGCAGGGACATCTTCGACTAGATCAGGTTGCTCAGAGCCCCGTCCAATCTGACCTTGAATGTTTCTAAGGAGGGGGCATCTACCACCTCTCTGGGCAACCTGTTCCAGTGTTTCACCACCCTCATCATAAAAAATTTCTTCCTTATGTCTATTCTGAGTCTACCCTCTTTTAGTTTAAAACCATTGCCCCTTATCCTGTTGCAAAATGTCCTACTAAAAAGTCTATCCCCATCTTGATTGGACCAGATGATCCTTTGAGGTCCCTTCCAATCCCTAACATTCTGTGATTCTGTGATCTTCCTTGTAAGCCCCCTTTAAGTATTGAAAGGCCACAATCATGCACTGTAGGCCACTGACCATCTTGGAGGCACTCCGGTGGACCTTCTCCAGTTTCTCCACAACCTCGTGAACTGAGAATCCCAACATGAAACAACATTCCTGGGGCAGTTTTACCAAAACTGGGTGGAAAGGGAATAATAAGTACCCTCTGATTGCCAGTCACATTGCTCCTAATGCATCTCCAGTGTATGATTTGCCTGATTCACAGTAAAAGCTCACTGACATCTCACAGTAAAGCTCAGGTCCTTTCCAGCATGGCTGTTATGTAGGCAGTAGGATGCCATCCTACACCAAAGCATAGGGTTTGCACTGCTGTGAGACTGAAGACTGCTGTTGTACTCTGTGGGGTTCCTATTAACCTAGGCCCCAAGTTTCTCAAGGTCCCTCTGGATTGAAGGTCTACCAGCTCTGCCAAATGGAGATGGATGTCATTGCTTCTAACCTATTACCGTCTGTAAATGTGCTGAAAGTGTCCTCTGTGTCATCAGCCTGGTGACAGATGAAAATATTGAGCAATATCAGCTCCCGTGTTGTTCCCTGGAGTCTTCTGTTCGTTACTGGCTGCCAGATGGCCCTTCACAACATTGATTACTATTCTTTGACCTAAAGGTCCAGCTAATTTTCAGTCCATCTAACAGTTTGTTCATCCAACATGTCTTCATGAAAATGCTGCAGGAGACTTTCTGGTTGCCAGAGCCATCCCTGATCACCATGAGTTTCTGATGATGGACAGCAGCTATGAAGGCACATCAGCACCCTCAGGTGAATCCCATCTGCTCACCTGGATCTGATACTTACAGTCTCTCTTGGTAGACCTTCATTTATTGCTCTTGCCATTGGTTGTCCCTCTCCTTCCAAATCATGCTGTACATACAAGGTGCGAGACTAGGCTTGTCCAATGAAAACCTATGCTAAAAAAGCATTGAATATTTTGGGCTTTTGCTTATCATCTGTCAGTGAGTTGTCTCTCACATTCATTAGTGCACCCACAATTTCTCCAAATTTCCTTTTGATGTTAACATACGTGTAACATCCTTGCACATTTGTGCTTTTCCCTAGCCAACCTAAGCTCCAGTTGGGCTTTCTCTTTTCTGATTTCATCCTAGAGTGAATGAACAATGCTTGCATGCTCCTTTTTGTTGCTTGCCCATGTTTCCAACTGTTGTTATCTCTTATTTTGCATGTCAGTTAGTTGAGAAGATAATTATTTAGACAAACTCCTGGTCTTTCTGCACAAGGAGATGGTTTGCTCCTTAGCTGTCATTTTCATATCCCCTGGGCCACAGTTACTCTCTCCGACCTCCCATGCCTTCAGCTGGGCTTAGAGTAGCAGGTCACAAGCATTCCTCCTTGAGATCTCACCTCCTGAGTGCAATCCTCCATCCGCTGGCACTTTGGGCCCATGGCACCAGCTCAGATCTCACCTCATCTTGAAGAACCATAGGCTTTGTTCTGAGGACCCCTCCTGCCCTCAGGCATTTCCACAGCTCAGCTGTGGAAACGCCTGCTCAGCAGGGCTTCTCTTCTCTCCTCCACAACAGCTGCACAGAAGACAAGAAGTAATGGATCTAAGATGCAACACAAGGATTTGGGACAGAAATTTGGAAATAATTTCTAAGAGTCTGGACAGTTAGCTCTAGAAAAGGCACACAGCAATCCTATAAAGTCTCACCATTCATAACTTTAAAGAATAGTCTAGAGATATATATTTAAAAAAAGAGAGCAGTAGAGTTAGATGTTCCTGCTCTGGGGCTGGCAAAGCTGGACAAGTTCCTGAGCCCTACTCAGTCTCGGTTTTCTGTCATCTCTTCAATGTACCATCCACTTTGTTCAGCTGTGAGTCTCTGCTCGTTTCAGAGCCTTCCTCCACGCAACCAGGTCTTCAAGGGCCTAGAGTGAAACATGATGGAGCTATGCAAGTGGGTGCCTATGAGAGCACGAGCTCCTGGACAAATAGCCCATTAGCCTTCCCTGGGGGCTGAAGGCTGCCCACCAACTTATCAGCCAGCCTTCCCAGAGCACCCAGCGAAGTGTGATGAGGGTGCGCTGCCAAGCGTGATCGGAAGGAATAAATCAGAATAAGTTTTCCCTTGGCACAGCTGTCCTTGACTTTCGTTGGGATTACTGCTGGGGGTGGTGGAAGCAGCACCATCCCTCTGACAACTGAGACAGCCATCTTGGGGGGAACCCACACCCTCAAGCGTGACCATCAGCTGCAGCTTGGATATTACTGAGGGGCACTTTTACATGACTTAATTTAGAGAATTGCTCAGCAAATACCAGCATAAATCTGATTAAATTTTCATAATTTCCACTCTCAATAGTAACTCCTTTTCAGTCTCCTCATCGTCGAAAAACAGCAGAGCTGTGGTCTGTGGTCTGGTGGTCTGGACTCTTTCTCCATCTCCGGTTCAGCAGTGTATAATGGAAACATTGAACCACCTTATCAACTGTGATCAAAGGTGGGATGCAGGGCTCTGTACTCACGAGAGAGGAAAGCCCTGGTGCTCCGGGTGCAGCTTGGCTCCCCAGGGGAGGGTTCGAGGGCTGTCCCCCTGCGAGGGTAGGAGCGGCTCCCACCTGCGCTGCTCACCCTCCTCTTCCCCAAAAGCACTTCATCTCCAGGAAAAACAGTGGCGTGTCATCCTGTTCACCCTTCCCCAGCCCTCTCGCAGCTCAGGGTTGCCCCAAAGGAGCCACAGTTAAGGACAGTTGCAGCCATCCCAAATCATAAATCAGCATCTTCGCCACAGTTAGCTGAAGCCGGACGTGATAAAAGCAATATCAACCCCAGACCTCCACATTTCTTTACAAAATCAACCTATTCCTTGGTAACCTTGTGCAATCTGTAGTTTAAAAGCTCCTCAAAAGTGGGTTATAAAAATATTAACCCACGGGTGTCCACTGCTTTGTTTTAGTTTCCAGCGAACACTGAGGATTTGCTGCAAAACTGTAAGCAAGGTGGGATCTAGTTTTGGGATAGTATTTTGCACACTGCAAAGGGTGAGGGAAAGGAAGACGATGTTACTTTTGTGGAGTGAGTGTTGTACATAAAATAATGTGAACGCGAGCAAGGAAATGATGGATCCTACAACATAACTGCTGTAAGAGTTTGCAGCATTTAATCAGCATTCAAAATGGGGAAACCCCAGGAGGTCTTCTGAAGTTTGCCAACAACAATTTTTGTCTTAAGGACACTTTAGAGCAGCGAACTCCTTAATGAAAGGTTTCCCAAAGGGTATGGAAACTCGGAAGGCTTATGTGTCTTATATTTCTTATATTTCCTTTCTGTTCCTGACCATAAACTGTATAATCTATCTACAAGCAGGTGGACTGACAGAAGATTTTGTTGCTGACAAACACTGACAGTGTTTCTCCTGCTTGAATAAGAAAGATAGATTCGTGCAGCCATTGCTGCTGCTCTCAAGAAAATGCAGCTTCCCTCAACAGAAACCCTCTACAAATGCAAGCCAAACTTATTTTCATATTAATTTTTCTAAATTATTTCTAACATTACATATTTTTGTGTTCAGAGTACAAGTCCCATGGTATGTCTTGGACTAGATGATTGTTGTAGGTCCCTTCCAACTGAAATATGCTATTCTATTCTATTCTATTCTATTCTATTCTATTCTAAAATAAAATAAAATAAAATAAAATAAAATAAAATAAAATAAAATAAACTTTTATTTAAAAACTCTTGAGTCCTGGAGATGAATCTCTGCTGTCACTCAAGGCAAATTTCTAGCTTTTACACATGAAAAGAAAAGTCATGAGCTATGATCTAAAGTGAGCCAAAGGCTCAGAAAATGAGAAGGCATCCTGAGCTCCAAAGCTATTTTTCAAATTGTATGATTTTCAAGTCAATCTACTGAGGTGGAAAGAGAAGAAGGAAGGAGGGAGGACAGCTTATGGCGATTTTCTCCCATCCCCAGCTTTTCTGTACTCTAAGGAAATGGCCATACAATTCATGGGAGTGAGGTGGGGAAAGCCGTGCCATCAGAAGTCATTGGCCCCTAGAAACCTGGGAGCCACAGGTCCTGAGAGGACCCTCCTGGGAGCTCCAGACAGGGGCCGGCTGTGAGTTGGGAAAAGAACCGCTGGTTACTGTGCACCACCCTGCTTGCATTCCTGCTGCCCTTTTCTTCCTCCAGGATTGCTGAGCCCCTTGATTCATCCCTCATGTTCAGAGAAAACACTCACTGGGACTCAGACAGCTTTGTTTAATCTTCCCAGGGCTGTGCTCAGAGGCTTGAGCAAGTTGTCACTAGCAACAGCTCTAATTTGAACTAGGCCCTCGTTGCTATCAACTAATTTTGGGCAGAGGGTCGTGCTCAGCTAGGAGAGCCAAAGCAGGTGGCTGAGGACAGAAACCTGCAGGGAGCAGGAACCTCATATGGGTGTGAGCCTGGGCCGGGGTCACTGCCTGGGAGAGGTTGCATGGAGAAGGACAGGAGCCACCGGCACTGCCTTAGCACTGACTTGGAAAAATCAGCCTCTAAAGAGAGTGGGATGTTGGCATTAGTCCTGGCTCCTAAAACAAGCTCAATAAGCACCATAGGGATCAATGACACAGGAACAGCCATGGGACACTCTTACTCCATCACTACCAGAAATTTATAACACTCAGACTAGTCTTTCTGAGTCTTTTTTGCCTCCGTGCAGAGGCTAACACCGAGCCCAGGAATCACAAGGCACCTCGGCAGGGCGTGTCGCTGCAGCAGAGAGTACCCTCAGCTGCGTGGTGGCCCAAGGTGGGGGTTTTGCTGGCTGTCC
The DNA here is from genome assembly GCF_009769465.1 of Tauraco erythrolophus. Lineage (NCBI taxonomy): Eukaryota > Metazoa > Chordata > Aves > Musophagiformes > Musophagidae > Tauraco > Tauraco erythrolophus. The sequence goes on along the minus strand of NC_141465.1, from coordinate 113,832,242 downwards.
CCAACCTCACAGAGACCGACATGCGGCAGCTCAGGCCGAGCACAGGAGAGGGAGCACAGGAGAAAGTTACAGGCTCTATTGAAAAGTGGAGGCTGTTTTTTTTCCTATTTTCCAGCATATAGTAAGTAAATATTCTCATCTTGCTAGCATTGTCTCAGTGACGCATAGCTATACCAGTGTCATGTGCGTAATATCATTGCGTTAAAATTCTGTTGAGTTCGATGTGTGCATGTTTTCTTCTGAGCTCCTCACCAAGCAGAAGCGCTGGCCCCAGGCCTGCTGAGGACAACCTCTTGGTCCTCTGTGGTAGGGAGGAGGACAGCGCAGCCCAGCTGCACTCCCTGCCCATCTCTGTGCCCACTCCTGTCCCTGTTCCCCTCGCTGAGGTGCTGGCTTCCCTCCCTGCCCCCTGTTTGTGCCAGCAGGGTGGACAGAACCCCTCCAGCCCTGGGCACCCTGTCCTCCTGTCATTCACCAGCATGAGCTGTTGGAGTGGTGGTGATTGTGCCTGCTGCATAGGCTGGCGTGGTTTTATTTCCTGGAGAAGAAGATGAATGGAGGAGTTGATGGGTCAGCAGGTAATTGAGTTTGTCTCTGCTGCAGTCGCCTAAATGGGTGATGGATGGTCCAGCCAGATGGGAAGGCAGTGCTGTCATCCCCTGCTAACACATCTCCTGGGTTTTTTTCTTCAGAAGCCCCAGTTGCATTAGGCAATCTCAAACACCATGTTTCCAACTCCTGTGTGCTTGACCCTTCCTGCAGAGCCACTTCTGATACATAGCTGCTACCTGGTTTCGGCAAAGCTGAGCTCAGTGCCTGTGGAGCCCAGACTTGCCTCTTTCTGTCAGCAGGACATGGTGGCCCATGTGCCTGGGCTGCTTCAGGCTGCCCTCCAGAAATTTCCACTAGTCAGATGAGGAGAGAATGTGAGCAATTTACCGGTTTAACTTTCCACAGATTACTTTGAAGGCACCAATTAATGTGCAGCTGGCTTGCAGTTTTTAAGAATAGTGCGAGATTTGGCAGTTGGACTAGATGATCATTGTGGGTCCTTTCCAACAGAAATATTCTATTCTATTCTATTCTATTCTATTCTATTCTATTCTATTCTATTCTATTCTATTCTATTCTATTCTATTCTAGCAGGGTGACTGCTGATGCTTGGCTGAGCCAGAGAAGCTGGGAGAGAGAGTGACATAAACTGGGAAATGCTACTGAGTGCTATTTCACCATCTCTTCCCTGCAGAGGCAAGCACCGTATATCCTCCAACCTCATTTCCTAGATCATCTGCCCACCACAAACGTCATGCCAGGACATCACATTTGATGAGTGGCATCGGGAGAAACTTTTTCAGTTCTCAAGCTCTACTTTGCCATCCTCTGCTGCCTAAGCTGCTGCTGAGAGCAGCGTTGATCGCAGCACCAGTGACCACAGCCGTAGGGTCGTGTATATGTGTAGGTTCCCGGCACTTTCCATCCCCCGTGCTGTGTCCTTACTCAAGCGTTGGGGAAGATGCTTGACACAAACATTTTCCACTTCAAGCAATGAAACAGAGTCTTGATGACATCATTTGCCAAGCACCTGCAGATAAACAGAGAGGGTTTTTTTCAAAACCAGGGCTACACATTGTCTGCCTCCTCCCAAGCACATCCCACACCGACACCATGAGCAGTGCCGGGGGAGCAGAAGGTACTTGGGGCATGGAGGGTGTGATCAGCGCCGTGATGGTTACGCCATGCATCTCGCCTGGTTGGTAACGTCGGTAATAACAACTGGTATGCTGATACACCCACACACTGCAGGAGGGTTTGGCTTCTTTCCTTCCTCCTCGTAAGAAGTGCAGCAACTGGTTGAACTGGACTGTCAAACCTGCTTCAATCTGCCTCTGTTTACAAAGCCAAACTTCCCAAACCTCCACACAACCCACGGGAAGGATAATTGAGAGGAATGGGTCAAGGGGCCCCGGGAAGGTACTTTTCACAGCTTTTACCTTCTATCTGTTGAAACTCTGATGCTCCTAAGCAGATGTTTTGCCTTTCCAACATCCAGGTGACTTTGGCACTTGAGCTGCTAAAATCAGAGCCAATTACTTTCCAAAAAGGTAGTAAATTGCTCCGGTCATCCCATATTGCTCAGCCTCACCACCTGCTGTGCTGAGCAGCTAGCCAGTGAGTTGGGATGCCAGACTTCCTGGGTGCAATGCCTTTAACAGCCAAGGCCCCCAATACACTTTGCAGAGAGATGCTCTGATGGTGTCTCATCGTTCCTGAAAATTGTTTTCTGTAATAAGAGCAGAATTGTATCTTAGATCATGAAATCTTACCACTTCTCAAGACAGATTGAGAAGTTTGCAGCTTCCCAAGGCAGCTTGAGGAGTAAGGCATCGTTTTACTGACTGTGGTATCTGACCTTTAGAGAAGAACAGAAGGTTGTACTGGAGGCAAGAGCCACTGTGAAGACCTGAGTGCCGAAATGAAGGTTTTATTACAAATGTATTCCTAAATCTTCTGTAAAGATTTATCTTTGTATGGACAAAGATAAATTTTGGTTTGCACTTAATGTGCTTTCTCATTTTTTATTGTTTTGAGATTACTCTTACATTCAGTCTGATAGCTATGCTGTGTCTTCTCGCAGTCACTGGCTGACGACATCATAAGCATCTCTGTTGTGTTCACAGCCATATGTAGAAGTGAACAGAAATGTCAGGGTTTGACACAAAGAGAATGTCAGAGGTGGATACGTAGGTCAGCTCTTTTTTCTTTTTTTTTTTTTTCTTTGTGAAAACTGCCTTTATTTTTCAGGAACAGCAAAGTGGTAGTGGTTCTTTTATGAGAATACAAGTAAAAACAATTTCACTGAATATGTTTAAGAATGAGACCCAACAAAAACAACCTTTAAGTATAAACCTGTTTTCATGTTACTGCTCATTTCACAAAAGCTTGCCGAGTTGAGTGCTCTATCTGGCAACCTGAATGGGACAGGGATTACATATTCCACACCAAAATGACAGAAAATGCTTTAAATGTTTAGCTTGTTTTTTTTCCAAGAACAACTAAATCTTCATTGATTTTTCTCAAGATCAAAGCTGAACATACTTAACTGGAAAGAATAGCCCCAGGTAGAGCAGAAAAAAATGCATGACGCTTTACGTTGATTTAGCCATTATGTTCTGCCGGACAAATGGAATATAGCAAGAAGAGTCATTACACACAGTTGTTCCCAAAGGTGGCCTTGATATTTACAAGTACTTACACACAATTACAGCTTTAAGTACAGTAGCAAGTGGTAGAGCTCTGCCCTTTCCTCTTTATGTTTTAAGTCATAAAATTACACACAGTACTTCTCAGTTACCCAAAGGATGCCACAGAAGTGACAAAGCATCACCAAGTTCCTTTTTATAGCGAAGGTACTAAAAGGATGGAGAGAAAAAACCCTAAGCAGATACAAAGAAGAAGGAGGAAGACTTTTCCATGCAGAAGAGATGCTCCTCTGGGGCTTACTGGCTGCAGACAGCTGAACCTTCAAAAATCCTCTAACTACCAGTTCCTGGGGAACACACTCAAGGTACTGCCTGAGGCACTAAAGAAGAAGTCAGAGTCTGAATTGAGGTTTGCCATTTCCAGGCTTCACGTTTTGGTCAGTGGAGCACGACCACATCAGCCAGCTACTAAGAAATCTCTTCTGAAGAGAAGGAAATGTTATCCGCTGATTACTCAAGATCCATCCAGTGATTTCAGAGAAAGAGCTCCCACCAATAGATTCTCATCTCACTTTTTGATCCCAATGGAGAAGGGACAAGCTCAAGTTGCCTTTGACTTGATAAAAACACAGTCAGGAGTCAGGGATGGGAAACACTGCACACATCTTAAAGATCAGTACATTCGTTTTCAGCCCAGAAAACCTGGTAAGTCCTATTTAGGACCAAAACACTGCTTCTTAAACTTTTATGCTCATAGCTTTGCTTCTGTTGGTACTTCTTGATTAATTTTCCGGCTTTCAACCCTATCCTACTTTCAGGATCATGAGCGAACTTCATATCCTACTTCACACGATCATGAACCCCTTTTGGATCTGGAAGTCTAAGGATATTTCTAATGGCCTGAGGATAGACCAGCTATCCATGCACCAAATACCCAGTGTCTGCATGGGTGTATTTAGCAGTCCATACTGCTAAATACAGCAGAGACTAGACTAGTATTTCTGGAGAATAAATAGTGCTGGAGACAGACCCCTAGCCTCACTGCTGAGCTGCTCTGGGTGTCCACACTGCTTAGGGCTAGTCCTTCAGTAAGAGATTTCTCTTGGAAAGATCTAGTTGCAGAGATCCAAACTGGAGCCAGGGAGTGAGCTCAGAGTGCGGACAAACATGCAGGTGATTCAGTGCTTGAACTCTCTCCCTGGGTCTCTTTTACTCAGCAGTGTAGGTGCATTCTTTAAGACTCCTTGTTGTTACACTTTTAGTCCACTTGTTTATGTGTTTTTCACATAAACAAGCATGGGCCTTGGCCAGGAAAAACACCTGTTTCTTAGGCAAAGGTAGCAAGTACTTACTCTAGCTCCCTTGTATGGGGAGCATAGCCTCAGAAGAGTCACTTGTGCTTGTGTGAAAGTACCACTGGGGTTCAACTTCTGCCTGGCATGCAAAGGAAAAGGGTGGAAGTCAGAGGACAAGGGAGGTCCCTGATGACCACTTGTCTCATCTCCTGAATGACCCTATTCAACCATGCTCCTCTCTGCAGACTGTACCTAGAGAAGGAAGGGAGGGACGGATGGATGGATGGATGGATGGATGGATGGATGGATGGATGGATAGATAGACAAATAAATAAATAGACAGATGGATAGACAGACAGACAATTTGTTTGATATGTTAATTGCCTGAACTGCACTGTTCCCTGGGTTGCTTTGTGTCCTTCCTAGCAAATCTTTAGAACAGAACAGCAGAAAAACTGAGCTAGAGTTGTCAGAAACATGGCAGAAAACGGGGAGGTCTGAGATAATATCAAGTCATGGACATGTTGGTCATAGTCGCCTTTGAGGTTGAAAGGGATGCCACCAAATACATGGTATGAGTACAGTAAACGCCTGGATCTAGTCTCCAGGACTTTCTGTCTTGTGGGCAAGTCCCACCAAATTCCATTTGACTCAATAAAATCAATAGTTGCTGTCCATGGCAGTATCTCATGAACGCACTGTTTTGCTACCAGCATTTCCACAGGCGTTTTTCTGGAATATACCTGCGTTGTAGTTGCCCCCTTCTCTTTTCCAGACACTCTCTCTCCATAAGCAAGGCATGAGGACTATACCTTTGCTAAAACAGTGTCTGCTTCATTCTGGGGACATTTGCGGGGACATTTTGTCAGGACCCTGGGTATCACCCCACCTTCACTCAAGGACTGTGTTTAAGTTCAGGCCCTTGCCAGTGGTCCCTGCTTGAGCTCCATTGCAGGCATGCTTGTGCCTGGCCATGTCCCCCACTGAGCCCTTGCTCCTCCCTGACAGCAACTGCACACACTCAGGACACAAAAAGCAGAAGTGTCCAGGATCTTTTGCCCTGTTTGCTGATGTGAAGTATTTACAAATCTGTGGAACAGAGAGTCATCCTATGCTTTGTCTCCATAACAGTCCCCTTCAATTAGCTGTGCTGGATCCTGTGACATCTTAGCTTATGTAATTGCCTGAAGGTATAGCTGTAGGGCTGCACGCTACAGAGCTGCTGCTCTTCTGCCACAGTCATGGAATTCTGTTTTTGTTGGACCACTGTGCGACAAAAGCTTCATTCTCTCTATAATGCTATTGTTCCCTCTCGAGTGGCTCTTATGTTTCCTCTCCCTTAATGCATTGCTGCAAGATCTTTATTATAGGGAGCTAAAATAGAACTAACTAATTGTTTGCTAACAACTCCAGAATTTGAGGGGCAGCTGCACACTTACTCGTCACAAAACAAAGAATTCCCATCATTGTGGGCCTGGCTTGGCGCTCTCTGGAGCCAGTAGGACTTTGTTTTGATGTGAATTAAGCCTCAGATGCTGAGGCTGATAACGGCAAGTACAAAAAGAGCAAGCAGGCATAGTTGCTTCAGAGCTGGGTCTTCTGGTCAGTGGGGCTAATCTTGATGTTGATAGTCCTGGACTACCCTACCAGAAGTGATGCTGTTAATTACCACGTTTTGCCTGCTGGAAGTCAGTCTCTGCTGTAGAAGAGCCACAATGCGGTTCATGAGCAAGCAGCTGTACCTGATGTTTTATGAAACTGTGGTAAGTCTATCATCACAGCTCTGCTGAAAGGAGTTTGGGGCAGACAATGACAAAGCCAGAGGAATTGTCTGATCTAATTCTGCAACCCAAAGTTTATGGCATAACTTTAACCGTAGCTGATGGTTTTGGGTTGGTTCCCTCTCCTGACAGTGTCACCAGCTGTAACATTTCTACTCCAAGCTATCCAATCCCTGTTGATTCAGATGGTTGGCCGCTGCTTTGAGCAGCATCTTCTGAGTTTCCAAGCTGGCTTCCCAGACTCCTAGATGTCCATAAATTCCAGATGTGGATATATAGTGGATCTGCTGCTTCCCTGACACTGGGAAGCAATTCTGCCAGTGTTGGTATATTGAATGGTCTGAGAAGAGACCCTGGCAGTCTTGTCTGGAATTGTTTCGAATAATCTAGTAAAGCTGACAAAGTTTTGGGAAGGACACGTAGATTTCCATGAAGTTTGCAGTTATTTCATCAGACTTAAGTCTGCTTTACCAACCGCAAAACAAGCCTGTTCATTGTTTTGACTGATTTGTTCCGGTTCATGAATGCCATGTGGTTTGGAGTGGTCTTTAATTTTTAAGGAATGCTCTGTGTTAGATAGCTTCTTCTCCTGGGCTGCGTCCTCCAGCCGCTGTTACCAGACCAGCACCAATTTGCACACAGCACCTAAGGAAATGACCCAGTGACTCTTGGACAGGGAATCTGGCAAGGTTTTGCTCTCAGCTTCCCTAGTGCATCTCTGCCCACATGATATTTTTGCTGTAACTAAGTGTAATTTGCAATAAATGTCTGCTCAGGTATAAAACAATCATGTGCCTCATAAAAGGTCTCCAGTTAAAGTGCCCATGTTTGTGTGGGAGTGTTTTCTTTTCCGCTGGCAGAGTCCTTATAAGGAGTAATAACATTGAAGAGTCTGTTAAAGAAACATGTTTATCGAAGGTTTACTATTTCACAGGTTTTACTGTAGAATCATTTACGCAAAGCTGTGAGTCACAAGCTGAAGTTCAGTATCTGAAATTGCTGGCAGAGTGAATGAATTTTGTGCATGACAAAGAGATCAGTAATCTGCATGCATTACAGTCGATTCATAATTACTTTAAAATCACATGGCAAATGATTATAATTAGGACAGGAGCTGTTAAAATCAAGAACAAAAGAAGGCCAGAACCTGAAGCTATTTACTGCTACGTTTCTCCTCCTTGAATGTTTATGAAAGATGTCCTAACTCCTAACCAGAAAGTATGATAAAAATCATCGGTGCCCCTTCCAACTGCTGCAATGTCAGTAAGTTTGACAGAAATGTCCATGAAGTGCAATGTCTGCTCGTGGTACATGTCACAGGGACCTGGGCATAAAGACCCAAACCAGATAGGTCTTGACAGCAATAACTTCATTATCTTGCCTGGATGGTCGAGCCTACCTAGCAAATTGAAATGACCTCTGTCTGCGTCCAGGTTGTGCAATATCTACTAACACAGACCTTCCTCTAAGAGGTTTTCTCTCTAGTAGCAGGGAGGAGAGTTGTCTGTGTGTAAAGGGAATATCTCTAAAGCTGATAGACTGATGGACGCCCTGGGAAAGTACATGTCACTCTTGAAAGAGGTGAGTATCCATCAGCCCCGCAGACCGGAGGAGGACTGAGACAATGGCTAAGTGACTAGAAAAAACGGAACAGGATGACATCTTGCAAAGAGATATTTTGGTGACACAGACCCTTCCTGGTGAAGGACTTCAGTGCCCTAGGACATGGTGGCAGATGGCAGATGTCTTGGCAAGTTGAGGAGCTGAGGGAGACACTGGGACAACCTGGCACACGTGCAAGGTGTTGATACAGGACACCAGCAGCCGAAATACTGCCCAGAGTTTGGAAGCCATCAGAGCAAAGACAAGTTTTTAAGAGGGACTTTGTTGCAAGCTATGGCTGTTGCCGCTGGGTATTTGTGTTTTATCCATGCGTGACGGGCAGGATGGGAGGCAGCGTCCACGCGAACGGTGGGCTGTGGGGCAGCGTGGCCCCATTGCTGCCAGCCGGTGTGCTCTCCCAGCCCCACGGGAGTGAGGAGCTTTCTGGAGATAGTTCTGCGCTGGGGAAGGGTGCTGACTCCAAGTGCGTAGGCATAACTGAATCAAAGAAGTGAACTCACCCAGTTTACGGCAGCTGGTACAGATCATGATTTAACTGAATCAGAGCCGAGCAAAAGCTTCCTACCGCATAAATCCAGATGAGCCTGATTAATTCCTGGGAGATTTTATTATCAAGGGACTATATTTACTCTTCATTTGAGGATTTGTCTGAGGGTCTTTTTTGGCAAGGTCAGCCTGCTTTCTCACCTGTCTAGCTATCCCCAATGTTATGTGCACTTTATCATAGACACGTGCACAGAGGAGCTGTTTTGGTGATGTCAGCCCAGGGAGTGAGGTCACAGGCCAAACCCTGCCTGAGAAGGGGAGCATTGCTCACCCCTCTGCTGGTCCATGCACCAGCAGAAAACCCATTGCTCTGCATCTGAGAGATGCCAAGACTCTGTCATCCCAGCTTCGGTTCTGATCTTAACTACAACCTCCATCACAAACATATGCCCAAGAGAAGGCTAATATTTTCTCTTCACAGATGAGACAGAAGTCATACCAGCAGGCGGTTGTGACTGCCAGGAAAACATGAGTCTCCTAGCAGGGAGTCTGCTCAAGTCCCTCAAACAAGGAAGTTTTGTCTCTTCTAATGACTCCTGAATGACACAGCAACCCCTCTTACCTGCTAGCCTGCCGTGCAGATAAGAATTGCTTTAGGGCCCCTCTAATGTATGCTAAGAAGAGATTAATCTGAGGAAGGACCCTTGTCTCTCTTCCTGAGGCTCTGACTAGGAGGACTTTCTCCAGGTGACATATTCTGTATCACACCATCTTTTTGCTCTCAGCAAGTCGAGGAAGGCAATGCTCCTGACAGATTTCTACTTTCTCCTGATATGCCCTCTGAAGTGAGGGAACAGAAATGGCTACTTTGTGCCTGTAGGAGGCTGACCCCCTTCTTTTCCTAGAACTAAGAATACTCCTCAGATGTTTTGGTGCAGAATTCAATAACCTTCCCGAATAGCACAAGAAGTTCCAAGGCCTGGAGGCATCATATTTAATACTAACAATCAAGCATGCTGTCGTGTCCAGATCTAGCATCCCTGTCAGCCACACAAGAGCCACAGAAAAGAAACTTCAGTAAGATCAGTTCATTTTTATGGAAAACAAATCCAGACAATGCAGGATCCAGACTGATGCTCTTTCAAGAAGCATGTGCAAGTCACTGCAGCTCTTCCCAGGATATGAAGTGCTTGGAGTGATGCCCAGAGGTCAAGGTGCCTATGTTCTGACACGTCTCGGCAGCAGTGAGGCTGTGCAATGTGCTCACCTTGGCAGAGACAGCTGATTTGATGACTATGGAGACAATGCCAGTTAGGAAGTAATGTACGTTTTGTCAATCGCCAGTGTAAAATCAGATGTTGCAAGCTTATGTTTGTTGCTACCTGGCTGATCGAGTGACAGATCCTTCGTCTGGAGGAATGAGAGAGTTTTGCATACAGCTGTTCCTTTTGACATGGCAAGGAAGAAGGTTGATGTGTCTCAATTAATCAGTTAAGTGCAGGATAAGATCAAGGGAGCAATGGACCTGAGATCAAAGCCACTAAGTACAAAGAGGCAGTTTAGATTCCATTTGCTTTGAATTTGCACATTTGTAAATAAATAAGATTATCCTTAAGGGGTTGTGTTAGCGTTTATTATTTCTCAGCTAAATATAAAACAATCTGGCTATCGGTTTAGCCTTCGTACACATATCATGCTCTGCAAAACCTTCAAGCGCAAAGCTGGAAGGGTCCTCTGCAAAAGCTCCAGAAAATAAGTCCCCTGGGACAACTCAAGAGCTGAGTGGTGGGCACAGCTGTGAGCAGCTGGGCACAGACTTGCCTTTCTGCTATGAAACTGATCTGTAGGCTTTGAAGGTAATTTACAGTCATGTATCCTAAAGAATCGCTGCCTGGGTGGGTGTTCATTGCTGGGATCACATGGTTATCATTTAAGACCAGAAATACTTTTCCAAAGTCTTACGTACGGTTCTCAAGCCTCTCTTGCAAGCCAGATTCAGTGCATCATGTTATGTTACAGCTCTGGTGCTTGTTTCTTCTCTTTTTTTCCCCAGGTCAAGAACAACATTAGTCTCCAATGAGGTGTGGTAGTTCTGAAAGAGGGAAATAGTAGCCTAGAGCAGCTTTCATCCAAAGCTCACAAGTTTATATGGGTTCTGTTGATCTATCGGAGAAACCAACAATCAGCAAAACAGACACAGGCATCGAGTTTTATCATGCTGTCTGTAACAAGCAGGTAATTGTGAAGTCTAGCCATGTTTCCAGCATGCACTTGAAGCCACTGGACTTTCGTTTCCTTCTGGAGAAGAACAGTAATAGGCACTATAAGTGAATGGGATGGGATATCTACATCCCACATGACAGCAGCTCAGCAAAGATTCAATGGGGCTTCTTACAATCTCAGCTGCATCCTTCAAGTCTGTTCAGTGTGGCTCAAGAAAACCGGGGCAAGGTATATCATTACTCAGAGAGACTTGAAGGCTGTAATGGGCTGAGGAACAGGGAAGGAAGGAAGCAGCAATAAATGCTATGAAGCACTCTTCAGGAGCACTCTTCAGCAGCTGAATTTGAAGATAGAACCTGACTTTATTCCCTGACTTCCTTTCAAGTGGGGAGAACACGGCTGTGAAAATGAAAGCCAAAAATAAGCCAGACTGGAAGAGGTCTGACACTGTCCATAGGACCACTGAACGTCAGAGTGCCATTGGACTCTTATGGCCAGAGAGGAAGTGGAACATCAAACATCGTGGAGATATTTGACAAGGATCATATCTCATGGAAAAGTTATCCTGCAGGTGTTCCTAGTGCCTCTTCATACTTGGCATGTAGAAGAAGATTCCTCAAGGATATAAATTATTAACCATCTAATGGGACTAACACTCAAAAGGAGACTCCCTTCCAGAGCATCTTCAGTTGTGGAGGAAGATGCAAGTCCAGTTGTTTATTCAAGAGGCATGTCATTAGAAAAAGGACACTGCTGAAATAGTTGAGCTGCTTTATGCAGCATCGTGTGTTATTAGTTTGAGTTATACAGACTTACAGTTAACTTCTCTGCCTCCTGCCAGCAAGCTTTCCAGTCTCACATACCTACATAGTTCATGTGCAGGGTAGGTTTATTGAATTTCTCTCAGCTAGCAGCTACCCAGCCTCGTTTGTTTTAGTCTTAGGTTTTCCTCGGGTGGTAAAGGCACAGATTTCTACATTTTTGCAGAACGTTTAAGTAATTTCCAGGAAATAGATGCATATCTGGACGTGCTCTACTGTTACCTAAATGTTTCTTAAGAAATAGACAGCAGATGATTTAGGCCAGAAAACCCCAGCATTTCACAAACAGTCTCAAGTTCTGTTGATTTTAAAAACTTACTTAATAAGTCCATTGTAAGCATAATCATAAATAAAGTAAACTGGATGCATTTGCTATGACACTTTTAGCTGGAACTCTTCCGGATCTTATTTTCTTTGGAGTTCAGCGAGAGCTGATGACCCAAAAGGTGACCTTCATAATTCATTAATAATCACAGAACACTTCCTTGAGAGAAAGAAATATGAAAGTTATGTGCAGTGCTGAAAGAGGGTGGCTTGCTTCACAGGAGATTTGAGAGTCTGGGCTTTGAGCCAGAGGATGATTTTTCTTAAAGAAATGGTCCATCCAGCCCTCATGTGCATGGTGGGTCCATCCAGCCTTGTGCGCACGGTCGTTCCCCCTCTGCTCCACCTGCTTCTTCCAGCCTGACACTTCCTGCTCTCTCTGCAAGGGTCAGGGCTCACCTTCCTTGGCAGCTCAACTGAGATGGACAGGATGGTGGCTTGGCTTGTTAATCCAGTTATAGCTTAGCTCTGAAGCTGTCGCCTCCACCAGAGACTGTCCATGCCCTGCTCTTCATCAGCCAGTTTACAGCACAGCCCCTCTCCTCCTGGGCCTCCTTTTGGTTTCTGGCTACATCTGTGCAGGTAAACTAGAAAGGGACAGGACATGGGCTTTGAACATCAGCCTGTGACTGTCCTGGTGGGATACTTCGAAGCATAGTGCCTGGCATGGTTTTGGGCCCTGGCAGCTACCCCTCTACACACCAAATGCCTGGGCACAGATCAGCTCCAAAGAGACCCAATGTACATATAGACCCGATGGACTGTATCTTGGAGTTGGCAAAAATAATCCAGGGACTGACCAGAAACCTCTCAGCAAACCAGTCCTACATTGCCTGCTAGCTGCTTCACCTACGTTCCCACCATAAGTCATGTGTTCTCAGAGTAAACCCATCGCTAAAGCTATCTTCATCTCCTCGCTTGTCCAAGTGTTCTTTTTAAGCCGGACAGTAGATAATAAGAACATGACTTGGCTTGGAGGAACATGAGCTCATTCTGGAAAGTTACATAAGCCCCAAATGTTTGTAGGGAGAAGTGCATTCAGGAGAGTATGTCTGGAGACACTGAAGTGACAAGGGACAGTGAATCAGACGAATATTTGCAAGAAAACACACCCTGAACTCCATTCACATGCATGCATTGTGTCACAGAAAAATGGGCACAAAGTCCTTTTTTTTTCTTTAGTGGGCTTGATGCAGAACAGACAGAGCCCTCTGGTCCCACTCCAGAACAGCAGCTGAGCAAGGTTTTATTTTAAGGGTATGTGTAATCTCAGCAAAGCAAGTAAGATTACTCATGTGCTGAAAGTTAAGCACAGGTTGAAAATTGCTTCTCTGGCTGTGGGCGAGGGTGCTTACCGTGCAGGTCATCCTTGCTACCTTCACAGCTTCTGGGAGCATGTGTTGGGCCCCAAGACCACCATCTTGGGGGGACAGCAGAGCCCAGAGTAAAGCCAGAACGTCAGGAGAAGACCAGAGTGATCAATTCGTAAGGGAAAATCATAAAGCTAAATAGGGTTTGTCTACAAACAATCACACAGTATGTGGGCAGATGTGAAAATAGTCTGTAGATATCTGAGAAAAGTAAACACCACTGATAGAGAAAAATTGCTTAGGCATACACACTGGCAGAGTAATTAGGGTAAATGAGAGGAAATTAAGAAAAGGAAAATTCCAATTAAACACTACGAACATGTTATTGATGAGAGTTTATACTGTGAAACTGCTGTTTACAGTTTTGCTAACTTCTGCAGTTCTGCTTCTCAGAGAGTCATCACACTGTAATTGAACAAATTAACATTAATACTGTGTATTTTTCATTTGTTTTAGGTTTAATTGAAATGTCCTTGCATGGTTCAATGTATTTCTGTTACACATCAGACCACTCAGTGTCACCTCTACAAGAAGGGAGATAATGAGCCAAACTATGCTCTGAATGATACCAGTATGATTCTTATTCACCTTCACTGGTTTTGGGCAAGTGATGCTAGAGCAACAGAAATCAGATGCTGTTCCAAGCTGTCGAGCTTTAGGTAATGCAACATATTTTTGGATGTCTTGTCTTTTTTTTTTTTCATTTTTCAGTGTCAAAGACACTGTATCTTCACATAATTACTTCTATCATCTGAAAATAGTTGACATTTTACAAAATTATTCACACAGCTCTTTCACATGGTGAAGCAAACCACACACTGAGATTTTAATATGAGTGTTATCAAAGGAGAACCAAAGACTAGTCCGAGTGCCACAGCATGCAGTGAAGGCAGTGCTGCCATGACCTGAGGCTTTCTGTTCCAGATAGCTGATGGCTTTGCTTTCACAGAGGACATGTTGCTGTTTGATAGGCCCCTGGATCCAGATCCATAGGACAATTTGGTCACAGTGGGAGGATTCCAAATACCTGTGTTGAGCTAGACAATAGTGTCTAGAAGAGTTTGTGACAAAGCCATCATCCCTTGGCAGTGTTGTGTCCCAGCTTTAGGCAGGGCATATCCTGCTTCTGTTCCCATCCTTGTTTTTTTCTATTTCTGCTTTTGTTTCTGCACAGAAGTAGCCTGTGCTGTAGGATCACAAATAGCCCAAATAAACACCATCCAGGGCACATGGGCACACGTAGGCGGCAGAGCAAGCTCCCACAGCGGCTGCAGAGGAATCGTTCCCACTGGCAGCACCAGCTCCTGTTTGCCTACAAACCCCCCATCCATGGATCTCTTGGGGATGTTGCACCAGAGTTGGATGAGAAGGTCTGCTGCAAGGACACAGTGTCTAGTGTCGTGGTTTAGCCCAGCTGGCAGCTAAGCCACCACAAGTTTCCTTGTTCACTCCTCTCCCTATGTGGGGCGGAGAGGAGGAAAATGTAACAAAAGGTCTGAGGGTTGAGATAATGGCCTTGGGCATGTTTCTGCTGCTCCTTTCTTAAAGCAGGAGGACTCCTTACACCTTTTGCCCCCACTCCAGTGGATCACCTCCTCATGGCACAGTCCACAGACTTCTCCAATGTGAGTCCTTCCCGCAGGATGCAATCCTTACCCATCAGATTGCTCCAGTGCGGGCTTCTTCCCCACAGAGTCACAGCTTCTTAGGGAGCTGCCACCCACTCTGGCATGGGGTTCTCCATGGCTTCAGATGCCTCTCCACCTCGTCGTCAGCCTCCAGCAGCTCACGGTGACCATTCTTTACGACCTCCTTCAGGCACAGGCATCTCTGCTCCAGCATGGGGTTCTCCACGGGCTGCAAGTGGATCTCTGCTCCACCATGCCTCTCATGGCTGCAGAGGGGCTGCTGCCATCTCACCACGGGCTGCAGGGGAATCTCAGCTCCAGCACACCTCCTCCCGCTCTGTCTTCACTGACCTGGGTGCCTGCGTGGCTGTTTCTCTCAGGTCTCAGTCCTCCCTCTGCTGCAGCCATGCCAGACTCCACAAACCTTGGCAGTCCCAGCAGGACGAACTCTGTTCAGCAGGCACTCTGGGAGAGGGGCACTTCGGAACTCTCCAAGCTGTGCCACTGCAGCCATCTCCAGCAGGGGAGCGGCAGTCCAGCGTGGGCAGTCACCTGCCTGGGAGGTGGGGGGCTGGCACCCTGCCTCCTCCCTCTCTTCACTGTTGGTCCAGTCTTGGTTCCAGCTCCTTTGTCCCCATCTTAAACAGGGCATTCGCAGAGGAGCTGATTGGCTCAGACTGGCCTCGAGGGCATGAGGAGTCCGACCTGACCAGAGCCCAGTCCAGCCAGTTTTGGAGCTGAGGAAGCTTTTCACAGCTACTTACAGAGGCCATTTCCATAGCCCCTCCCGTGCTACCCCATCACACCTGGACCGGGTTGTCCCTACCTGGGATTTGGTGTGCAAGGGCGAGGAGACAGC
The DNA here is from genome assembly GCF_009769465.1 of Tauraco erythrolophus. Classification (NCBI taxonomy): domain Eukaryota; kingdom Metazoa; phylum Chordata; class Aves; order Musophagiformes; family Musophagidae; genus Tauraco; species Tauraco erythrolophus. Next base: position 113,816,632 of record NC_141465.1, on the reverse strand, counting down.
CCAGCCCAGCCCAGCTCAGCCGTGCGGTTCCTGGCAGCGTCCCCAGCCTGCTGCAAGGGCAGTTGGGCAGCGGGTCCCTGTCTGCCAGCAAGGTGCAGAGCAGCGGGGTTACCCCAGGGCTCTGCGGCTGCTCCCCCTCCCCTGGTGGGACTTAAAACGTTAAAAGCACAAAGTGTGTTTTACAGCTTGATTCATGGCTGAGAGTCGCTTCCTCCGCTATTTGCCTGCTTGGGGTTGCTAGAAGAAGCTGCCATGAGAGCAAGATTTGAGGCTTTGTTTTCCTTCCGTGGTAATCCTTTTTCTTGGCAAGAGTGCCTGCCGTCTACATAAGCAGCTGGTGGCTGAGCAAATAACTTCAGGGGAGCTCAATTTCCGAGGAAGCGTTGCATGTGCCCCTTACTGTAACACTCCCTAAACACTCGTGTCACTGCGAGATCGGATGGCAGCTATCGCTATGTTTCCCGATAAACACAGATGGTGTTTATGTTTAAATATGCCAAATGTGGTAATGAGAGCAAACTTTGAAAGGATTTATTTTTATGTTGTTTCCATTCTGGCCTCTGATAATTAAGGCTGCTGTGACCTACCTTTTAGAGGAGGAAAATATATTTATGCAGTGTTATTCAGATTTCTGAAATAACTCAGGGAGGTTTTGTTTGGTTTTTGCTGAAGGACACTGAGCTCCTATTTCCCAGGAGGTTTTATTGCCCTGTATTGAAAACTGTAGACCATGATTTACAGAGATAATCTGGCCATTGGTTTATACACATCTTAACTGCTTCTAAAGAATCCTTTTAAAAATTCTTCTTTTTTTTCTTCAGAAAATGAGGTTAATGTAAGCGTTGGAAAAGTTTCCCTCTATTCTGTGTGGGTTCTTATGACACGCTCATGCAGTAGGGTTGACCAGTGAGGAGTCTGTTCAGCCGTGTATCTGTCTTCTGGGGCATGTCTCTTCTCTCATCTCCTCTGGAGGCGAGTGTGTTGGGAAGCCTTGTTTCAGATAAACACTGACACATGCAGGTAGGCACACAAGTGTTTATGCTGGAGGCAAGATCTAAGAAATCAGTCCTACACTCCGTGAAGAAGGTGACAATATTTCCCAGAAAGCTCCCTCCACAGCTGTGAATATCCCGGCTCTCCTTGTCCCTAAGGGAAGGAGCTCCTTCTCCTGCAAGGATAAGATGGGGTTGCTTCCAGGCCTCCTGGAGGAGGATCTGCTTCTCAGCAACACAAGTGCAAAACCTCCCCCAGATTACAGTGTTTAAAATCTGCAATAAATCCATGTGTGGTTTCTCTGAAAGGGCAATCTTACTGCCTGAGCTGGAGCAGAGAGCTCCCCTATTTGTCTTCTGCTTTTAGGCCAATGGATGGGAAATGTTTCAGAGCTAAGGCAATCTTATACCACTAGCACTGGCACTGGATGATTGAACTGAAGGAAATGGGCTGTGACATTTCAGTGGGGTCAGCATGGAAAAGATGCTAATGTGGCATATCAAGCAAGGTATGACAGACAGCTCCAGAGATGCCTTTTGCTTCGAGGGCCCGGCATCAGCCATGCTGGTTGTGGGTTTAAATTTTGATCCTTGTTATCCCACTGTTTTATTGCACTAAAGGTCATAGACTCTCAGGCACCTTCTCCGTTATAAAATATAACCTGTAGCAGAGCCTCATACACTGAGTTCTTAAATAGCTGTGCCTAAATGTCACTGTTCTGGGAGAAGACTGTGTGCACCAAGACTGTTGGTACAGAGCTACTGCGGAGAGAGCAAACTAAGCAGAATAAAATTATAATTTCTTTACATTATCTTAAAATTTTGAAATCACCTTGAGGTGACTGCATAACGCAAACATCATTTGAACTTTCAAGAATACTGGTCTCTTTAAGGAAAGCTAAGGTCTCACTGCATGTTTTGTGTCTTTGAGATGAAAATAATATTTAAAATCTTTATTATTCCTTCCCATGGCTTGCAGATACAGTGAGGAACACGTTAGGGTGGTTTTCTTCTTCTACAATTGTTACCATTTAAATCATGGTCAACAAGAGCTGAGTGTAATGGTACTTACAGGAGTCTATAAGACAGCAGCTATATTGGAGACAGTCTCACATTCTTGAGCCCTGGTCCTCATGGGAGACTTCGACCACCCTAATATCTGTTGGAGGGACAACACAGCAGGGCACAGGCAATCCAGGAGGTTCCTGGAATGTATTGATGATAGCCTTCTTCTCCAAGTAGTAGAGGAACCAACTTTCTGCACGCCTCGGTAGCACGGACGGTAAGTTCTGCGGCCGGGGGGGTAGATTGAGGTGGAAAAAGCGAGTGTCGAGTGAGCTAAAAGCCAGGCATCGCCCGGCGGGAGCCAGGATCTCCTGTGTCCCGGTTCCGGCAGTGCCTACGTGACTGCTGACGCAGGGAGGCGGACCCGGAACAGACGCGGGAGATTTAAACTGCCCTGAGGAGCGCAGCGACCCGGAGCGGGCAAACAGGGGCGGGGCGCGGCAGAGTGAGGGGCGCGGCAGTTTGCGCGGCAGTTCGAGCAGACAGAGCAAGCAGGCAGAGCGTCGAGCCCGGTCGGAAGTCCCTGACTGACATGGTGGTCACTAGGCATAAAGCTAAGGCTGCCTCCAGCCCGGTGCCAGCCAGGACCGATGCAGCCTCCCAGACGGACCCCCGCTGGGTGCACGCTGCCACCCAGGTAAGCTGCAGGTCTTGTTCCCCGAGTGTATTGGCTCAGGTTGCCACCGGGGAACTCACTTGTGGGAGCTGTGCCAGGGTGGAGGAACTCCTCCGCCTGGTGACAGAACTCAGAGAGGAGGTAAGCAGGCTGAGGGCCATCAGGGAGTGCGAGAGGGAGATTGACCAATGGACCAGTACTTTGTGCTCCCGCCCGCAGACCCAACAGGCTACCACAGCTTCTCAGACTGAGGAGCCCCCAACCTCTCCCCACCTGGCCGGGAAGAGGAATCCAGGTGGGAATGAGCAATGGCAGCAGGTCCCTGCCCGGCGCGGCAAGCCTGCCCCCTCTGCTCCTGCAACTACCTCCCAGGTTCCATTACACAACAGATTCGAAACTCTGCAAGTGGAACCATCACCCAGGGAGGATGATGATACACACACGCTAGTATCCTTCCCTAGGACCACACGTATCATCAAGACAGCCTCAGTTAAGAAGGAAAGGCGGGTGATTGTTTTAGGAGACTCCCTTTTGAGGGGTGTGGAGGGCCAGATTTGTAGACCTGACCCTCTACACAGGGAGGTCTGCTCCCTTCCTGGGGCAACAATTAGGGATGTAACAAAAAAACTCCCATCTATAGTCAGGCCCACTGATTACTACCCTCTTCTTCTTTTCCAAGTTGGTATGGATGACATTAGGAAAAGAAACATCCGGACTATTAAGAAAGATCTCAGGGTTTTGGGAAGAATGTTGAAGGGATCGGGGGCCCAAGTAATATTCTCTTCTATCATACCGACTCTAGGACATGACACAGGATGGAAAACAAAGATCGAGGATTTAAATAATTGGCTACAAAAGTGGTGTGAGGAAAACAACCTAGGCTTCTTTAACCACGGGCTGACCTTAATGCCAGATCTTCTATCTAGGGACGGGGCGGGTTTGTCTCCACGGGGGAAAAGGCTGCTCGCTACAGAACTAGCTGGGATCATCAACAGGGCTTTAAACTAGATGTGAAGGGGGTGGGGGGTATTATCAGACTTAGAGGATTAACAGCCGAGGACGGCCCTCCATTGTCTGATGAAGGGAGTGTAGGCAGGTGCCTTTGGCCTGCTGCCTCAGTGATACTAGGGGGTGATATGTGTAGTCAAGAGCAACACACAAGTTGCCTAGAGGTTAAAGAGAATCCCAAAAATAACAGCTCAGGTAATAAAACTTCCCCCCCTAGGGGTGCCGTGGGGTCGAAAGCCCAACTTACGTGCTTCTATACGAATGCACGCAGTATGGGCAATAAACAAGAGGAACTGGAAGCTCTTGCTATCCGGGGAAACTACGACATAGTTGCCATCACTGAAACATGGTGGGATGACTCGTATAACTGGAGTGCTACCATGGATGGCTACAAACTCTTCAGGAGGGATAGGAGAGGTAGAAGGGGTGGTGGGGTTGCCCTGTATGTAAGGGAAGATCTAAACTGTTTAGAGTTAAATGTTGGGGATGACCTAGTAGAATGTCTATGGGTGAAAATCAAAGAGGGGCCTATGAAGGCGGATATTGTAGTGGGTATCTGCTACAGGCCACCCTATCAGGACAGTGAGACTGATGAGCTATTCTTTAAACAACTGGGGGAAGTCTCGCGCTCACTAGCCCTTGTCCTTATGGGTGACTTTAACCTGCCTGATGTCTGTTGGAAGTATAACATGGCAGTCAGGAAACAGTCTAGGCGGTTCCTGCAGAGTGTGGAGGACAACTTCCTCTCACAACTGGTTAGTGAACCGACTAGAGAAGGAGCTCCCCTAGACCTGCTGTTTGTGAACAGAGAAGGTCTTGTGGGAGATGTGAAGGTTGGAGGACGCCTGGGGCTTAGTGACCACGAGATAATAGAATTCTCAATTCTAGGGGAAGTTAGGAGGGGGAACACTAAAACGGCCAAGCTGGACTTTGGGAGAGCTGACTTTGGGCTGTTTAGAAGTCTGGTTAACAAAGTCCAATGGGAGACAGCTCTCAAGGGTAAGGGGGCGCAGGAGGGATGGTTACTATTCAAAAAGGAAATTCTGGAGGCACAGGAGCGAGCTGTCCCTGTGTGCCGGAAGTCGAGCCGCCGGGGTAGAAAACCAGCTTGGATAACAAAGGAGATTTGGGAACATCTCAAAAGAAAAAGGGATGTCTACAAGTCTTGGAAGAATGGTCAGGCATCCAGGAATCAATACAGGGAGGAAGTTAGGGCATGTAGGGAGATAATCAGGGAGGCAAAAGCCCAATTGGAACTTAGACTAGCCTGCTCCGTAAGGGACAACAAAAAGTCTTTCTATAAATATATTAATAACAAAAGGAGGGCTAAAGATCACCTCCAGCCCCTACTGGACTCAGGGGGTACGTTAGTCACTAGGGATGAAGACAAGGCTGAGGTCCTTAATGCCTTCTTTGCCTCAGTCTTTAATAATAAGGTCAGCAGTTCCCAGGTGAGCTGGCCTTCGGTGTCTGAGTGCAGGGAGGGAGAGCAGATTGAAGCTCCTGTGATCCAAGAGGAACGGGTCAAGGATCTGCTCCTTCGGCTGGATGCCCACAAGTCTATGGGGCCTGATGGTATCCACCCGAGAGTCCTGAGAGAGCTGGCGGATGTCATTGCCAAACCCCTGTCCATTATCTTTGGGCAGTCTTGGCTCACTGGGGAAGTTCCGCTGGACTGGAGGCTGGCGGATGTTACCCCCATTTACAAAAAAGGGCGGAAGGAGGATCCGGGGAACTACAGGCCTGTCAGTCTGACCTCGGTGACGGGCAAAGTCATGGAACAGGTTATCTTGAGTGCTATTAATGAGCACATACAGGTTAACCGGGTGATCAGGCCCAGTCAACATGGGTTTATGAAAGGCAGGTCTTGCCAATCAAACCTGATCACCTTCTATGACAGGGTGACCCGCCTGGTTGACGAGGGAAGGGCTGTGGATGTAGTTTTCCTGGACCTCAGTAAAGCCTTTGATACAGTTTCTCATAGTGTTCTGGTGGAGAAACTGGTAACTGCTGGCCTGGATAGGCACACCCTCCTTTGGGTTAAAAACTGGCTGGATGGCCGGGCCCAAAGAGTGGTGGTAAATGGGGCTAAATCCGGCTGGAGGCCGGTCACCAGTGGGGTTCCCCAGGGCTCAGTGCTGGGTCCAGTTCTGTTTAACATCTTTATCAATGACCTGGATGAGGGGATTGAATGTACCCTCAGTAAATTTGCGGACGACATCAAGCTGGGAGGCTGTGTCGATCTGCTCGAGGGTAGGGAGGCCCTTCAGAGGGATTTGAACAGACTGGATCGTTGGGCTGAGGCCAATGGCATGAGCTTTAATAAGGCCAAGTGCAGAGTCCTTCACTTGGGGTATAAAAACCCCAAGCATCGCTATAGGCTCGGGGAGGAGTGGCTGGAGAGCTGCCTGGCGGAAAAGGACCTGGGGGTGTTGGTTGACTACCGGCTTGATATGAGCCAGCAGTGTGCCCAGGTGGCCAAAAAGGCCAATGGGATACTGGCGTGTATCAAGAATAGTGTGACCAGCAGGAGCAGGGAAGTGATCCTGCCCCTGTACTCGGCACTGGTGAGGCCGCACCTGGAATATTGTGTCCAGTTTTGGGCCCCTCGCTTTAAGAGAGATATTGAGCTCCTGGAGCGAGTCCAAAGAAGGGCAACTAAACTGGTCAAGGGGCTGGAAAATAAAACTTATGAGGAGCGGCTGAGGGAGTTGGGGCTGTTTAGCCTGGAGAAGAGGAGGCTGAGGGGAGACCTGATTACGGCCTATAAATACTTGAGAAAAGATGGTGGGGAGGTAGGGGAAGGGCTCTTTACATTAGTGATGGGAGATAGAACAAGAGGAAATGGGCATAAGCTTAGTCAGGGGAGATTCAGGTTGGATGTTAGGAAGTATTTCTTCTCTGAAAGGGTTGTCAGCCACTGGAATAAGCTGCCCAGGGAAGTGGTTGAGTCCCCATCCCTGGATGTGTTTAAGAATAGGGTGGATGAGCTACTTGAGGATATGGTTTAATGGGGATTAAGGATGGTTGGACTCGATGATCTCTAAGGTCTTTTCCAACCTAGAAATCTATGAATGAAGGAGAGGTGCTTTGCTGGACTTTGTTCTCACCAACAAAGAGGGGCTGGTGGGGAACGTGATGCTCAAGGACAGCCTAGGCTGCAGTGACCATGAAATGGTAGAGTTCAAGATTCTTAGGGAGGCAAGGAGGGTGCTCAGCAAGCTCACTACCCTGGTTTTCAGGAGAGCAGACTTTGGCCTCTTTAGGGATCTCCTTGGTAGAGTACAATGGGATGAAGCCCTGGAGGGAAGAGGGGCCAAAGAAAGCTGGATAATATTCAAGCATCACCTCCTCCAAGCTCAGGAGCAGTGCATCCCAACAAAGAAGAAGTCAGGTAGAAACATCAGGAGGCCTGCATGAATCAACAAGGAGCTTCTGGACCAACTCAGACACAAAAAGAAGGCCTACAGAGGATGGAAGCAAGGACAGGTAGCCTGGGAAGAATACAAGATATTGTCCAAGCAACCAGAGATCAGGTTAGGAAAGCTAAAGCCCTGATAGAGTTAAATCTGGCCAGGGACATCGAGGGCAACAAGAAAAACTTCTATAGATATGTCAGTGATAAAAAGGGATCTAGGGAAGATGTAGGCCCTCTCCAGAAGGAAACGGGGGACCTGGCTACCCGGGATATGGAGAAGGCTGAGGTTCTCAATGACTTCTTTGTCTCAGGACATCGAGGTGCTGGAGCGAGTCCAGAGGAGGACCACAAAGATGATCCAAGGGCTGGAGTACCTCTCCTATGAAGACAGGCTGAGACAGTTGGGGCTGTTCAGCCTGGAGAAGAGAAGGCTCCAGGGTGATCTTGTTGCAGCCTTCCAGTACTTAAAGGGGGCCTACAGGAAAGTTGGAGAGGGACTTTTTACAATGGCATGTAGTGATAGGACAAGGGGCAATGGCTTTAAACTGGAAGAAGGGAGATTTAAATTAGGTATAAGGAAGAAATTTTTCACTCAGAGGGTGGTGAGGTACTGGAAGAGGTTGCCTGGAGAAATTGTGGATGCCCCATCCCTGGAAGTGTTCAAGGCCAGGTTGGATAAGGTGTTGAGAAACCTGGTATAGTGGTGGGTGTCCCTGCCCATGGCAGAGGGGTTGGAACTAGATGGTCTTTGAGATCCCTTCCAACCCAAACCAGTCTATGAGTCTATGAGTCTATGTATCTCTTTTCTTCTCTACTTCAGCTTGACATCTATAGCTGTGTTTATAGACTCACACGAGAGGCCTCATTTCCTGCACTGTCAAGCACTTCAGATTCCGTCTTTGAAAATGAGGATGGATTAGGGGACTGAACACTGGAAGCAGGAGATACTGACTTTCATGGCTATTTCAGCACTACAGCATCAATCGGCAAGGCACCCAAATGGAAATCACAGACCAGGAACTGCTGATCATACCTGTTTCTCTTTCAGTGCTACACATAAGTCTATTGGATGCTCCTGGTCTATGGAGTCTGTTTCCCATAAAAGCTGACCCAACTGAGGACATTAACTTATTCTTCTAGGGTCAATGCAAAAGTTACAATTGAAATAATGGCTGGATTACTTGAAAGAAGGTAGTGCAGATATGAGAGTGTCACATGCATTAAGCACGTAACCTGTGACGAAAACTTGGCTAAAGGTTGATTTTTGCACATGTGGAAACCAATGCAAAAGGCTTGGCAAACTGGACACTCACAGGGCAAGCTTAAAACCAAGTCCAAGTTAGTTGTTAGAGTAGCAACTAAACAACTCAAGAAATTTAGGCTTTCAGTCCTGATGGTCCAGATCCCCCTATGACCTTCAGCGACTCACCTCATACTAGATTCATATCACCTAATTTTAGGTATTTAGGTTCCCACTGTAGCTGATGGAGAGAGAAAGGCACGTCAGAGATAATTCATCTGACTCACCTCCAGGAAGAAGTCTTGGTGGCCTCTGCTGAAATCTCCCCAGGCCGGTTGCTGTCTTTCCTGTGCTTGGGAACCCAAAACTGGGTGTATTATGTAGATGTGGTCTAGAAAGTTCTGATTAAAGAGGATAATCCCTTCCCTTGATCCAGTGCAATGCTCCTGTTATTTCAGCCCATATGAGCAAAGACTGAGGCACGGTTCATGTGCCTCATCCTTTTGTCCAGCTTGTAAGAAGTGAGAGGCCATGGGCTCTTTCCCTGGCCACATTTCCACCCCAAGGCAAGAGCAATGCTACAGCTCACTTCCCCTCATGGACCTCCATGTAGGCTTCCCTGCACAAAAGTGCAGAGAAGTTTTGACATTTAAGTTCAAGCAGGACTTAACTTTACATCTGTTATCAAAGACGGGAAATATCTGGACAGCAGTTTACTAGGATGTGAGCAATACTTGCTCAGCTGAAACTCTGGTCCACCTTCTCATCAGGGTCCCAAAATTTTCCCCCTAGAAGCCAGTCATGATAATGTAGAACTTAGAATAACTGATTTCTTAAAAAAAAAAAAACCTGGAATTTGGTTCGATTTTGCAATGATAGAGTAATAAAAATAGTCATAGCCAAACATTAGTCCAAAAGAAATAAAACGCGACGGATTAAGACATAGAGATCACTAGATTTTCCATGTCGTTTGAGTTTAAACAGTTGTTAGGGACTAGGGGAAACAAAAGAAACGCTTGTCTTTTTATAGAAGCGCAATGTTTGAGGGAATGCCGACTGCCTTACAGCATCCTGAGCTGCATCCCAAAATAGGTTATTGAAGTGCAGCTCAGAAACACAAAAAATACTTTCAGAGTCGCTGGAACAGATTAGAACTGAAATCCTCTACTAGAACCAGAGAGGAGAGGTGCCGGGAGCCGTCTGTAACTGATCCTGACAACCCCAAGCCAGGCTGATTTCCCTGGGCCCGTCCCACCCCGGTGTCCTCTGGCTGCTGGCACCATCTGGTGGCACCCGAAATGCTGTCGGTCGGGACGCAGCGAGGGCTGGGGGGAAGACTGGCTCAGCAGAGAGAGAGAGGGCTGCCCACGGGAATGGATAAATCAAAACCAGAGCAAACTCCACTCTGCCGCTCGAAGTGTGATTATTAGGAACTATCAATCAAAGCAACCGGCCCCTAATCTCTTTCTTACCCAAAACGATCATGTTGCACTTAGTCCAAATTCCTGGCGGTATCACAGCTGGGCAGATTTCCAAGATTTTCACAAAACTGGTATTTTACAGAATACCGCTGACATTTCTACAGCTGTAAATTCCAAAGGACTTTAAAAGCAATAATTATAAGGCACTATAAAATTGTCTCTGGGCTGGAAAATGTCAACTGGGGGTAGATGAGCAGCACATCTCGTGGGAGAAGTGAGAATTTTGCCAAAGGACATCTGAGCTAAGTCATGGTGTTAAAGGGAAAAAAAAAAAAAAAAAGTACAGGACCTTAAAATGCAGGAGTTTTCCTTATAGGATCTTATCCAAAAGAGCACTACAAAATAAACTGCAATAAATTTCAGCCAGTCTAGCAGTTGAGATCAGACATTAAAGCTGCTAAACACTTTTCTTCCACATGGTTGACAATCTGAACAAATAATTTTCTGCATGATTCCCATTCTCATATCTCTAGAAGGAGTTTATTTTATAATTCGCAAGATGAAGCATAACAATACTCACTTGTATCACATGTAGAATACACTCTGCTTGCTTATAGCATTCCAATTTTTAGCACCGACTGTTAACTATGAGCAAGTAGTGATTAATAGATGAACTAACACTCTGCTTTGGAGCATAGGGAAGCTTTCTTGGAGATTAGATGGAAGTAATCTGGAGAGATTCAGACTAGAAAAAATACAAAGAAAATAATAAAAGTAATTTAAGTGGTCTTAGCGGCAGTAGTTGAAACCTGTAAATCTGCAGAAGACAGAACCAAGGAGGACTGAGCTGAGGTTACTCAGGAGTATGGGAGACTGGAGAAACTATGGGCCTATTTCTTTACAGAGAGGGTTGTGAAGTATTGGAACAGGCTGCCCAGGGAGGTGGTGGAGTCCCCATCCCTGGAAGTGTTTAAAAACCATGTAGATTTGGTGTTGAGCAATATGGTTTAGGGACCCTGACAGTGCAGGACAAATGGTTGAACTTGATGATCTTGAAGGTCTCTTCCAACCAGATGATTCTATGATTCTATTAGGTTGCATGCCCACAAAAGGCTGAATAATGAAAGCCAAGGAAGTGGACATAAAGCGGGAATAAAAAAGAACATGATTCTACAAAAGATAGGTCACGCCAGATAAACCTGCCATATCTTTTCATAGGGGAAAAGCAGTATTTAATCTCTGTGGGTATCTGAAAAGCATTTCATTGGATGCTTTAGGAGAAATTATCAGACAGCTTGTAGAAAATGGGGTCCAGCATGGCACATATGTAATGCCAGGCATTACATTACAGGGCATCAGCAGACAAATTGCAGCATTCTTCAAGGACTGGTCTTGGACAGAATTTCCTTGGTGGTTAAAGGCAGATAACAGGACCCTGAGATGGTATCTGGAGATTTTCGATCAGTACATAGGAGGATCAGGGCATTGTAGAGGAACAACAGGTGGCCTTGGAGATTGGAACAGCAGCAGTGAGATGGTGCTCAAATGCCTCAAGTGGAAAGTCACACCCTTGGGAAGAGACGCTGAGAAATTCAGAGTAATTGATGAGTGCACATCTTTGCAGAATAGCCAACAGCGAAAAAGAGGTGGTATGGCAAAATCTGTCTACACCCATGTTTAGGGCTGCTCTTGAAGCTGCCTACCCCCAGCCTGAACCAGATCTCCCGTACTCAGCTCACTTTGTAGCCTGGATCACAGCTCGGCACATTATTCTTGCCCGTGTCCTCCTGCCTCAGTCTTACCCTTTAGGAGATGACAATAGATGTGAAGAGATAACATAGGAAAAGACGACAGGCTGGATTAACATCTATGGTGTTGCAGATATTGCAGTGGCTGCAAGAGGTATTATACTGCGTTAATACCAAAGTACTGCTTGTCCAGTCTCTATGGGAGCCTCACCTTGCCTAAACACTCACAAATTTTATGCCAGGTGCCAAAATAATGAAAAGCTTAAAAATCACAATATTTGAAACACCAAACTTTGTTTACTTTTCTTTGAGTTTGAGCCTTTAAGTACTGTATTTATAACTTTTTTTTTTCTTTGCAACTACATGGGTAGGAATTTGCAAGTAAGAAGAGCAAGCTTCAGAGTCTCACGCAAGAACCAAGACATGAAGCACCACTGCTCCAGCTCCAGCTTTCTGGCCCATCTATGCCTACGACCAGGCACTTGGCGAGTTGTATCCAGCCAGGGCAATTTGTTGAGGATAGATCCAATAGTTATTATCTGAAGCTTAACTAGAATATTGCATCACACCAGAAGCCACCAGCTCGGAATTGCTCTTTTAAGAAGGATGCAGATATTTCCTTTTTGCAAGTATTTGTTGGATTAATTAGCATTCTGGTTTCCAGAGGCAGTTAGGCATTTGCTTTTTGTTATTATTTCCTTCTATTCTTTAAAAGGTAAAAAACATTAGAGACATGACAATTAGTTTGCCATTTTTCAATAAACTCTAGGACCAGTGGCAGTGTTTTTCTGTAAAGAAAACTCCACTGGTTTTCCTTCATATGTTTAGTTTTGCTCTGGCGCGGTTGTGAACTAAAGAAACAGATCCAAAATCTAATCTTAATTATAGGAGAATAAATCTCAGGGGAATAACCTCCATTCATGTTTACGGATTTCCTACAGCTTTGCACTGCTCCATTTCAGAACCAAGTCTTGGCCTTTTGTCAAAACCTGGAGAAGGGCCCCGACACGGGGCACACAGTCTTCAGGCAGCTATAGAAATAATTTATGGGCTTTTACCCTGGGACAGGGAAACGAGCAGTTGTAACGGCACACGATTTCAAGCATCGTTGCTTGGCACGGTTTTATTGAGAGAAGTAAAAGCATAAGATGAAACCGAGGACACGGTCAGTAGATGTCACCCATGCACCAGGCACCAGCCTGCAAACCTCAGTCCATGGCCACTCAGAAAGGCACCTTCCTACTGCGGGCAGGAGCCGAGGCGGGGCAGGGAGGCTTGAGGGGAAGGTTTACTTCAAAAGCAGCCCGTGGATGGTGCGGTGATGGATATTCAGAGCATGGTCAGCCATGGTGGCGACAGGCAGTGACCCTGGCAGCCCCTGTGCATCCTCTGACTGCGTGCCTGGGCGAGCCATGGGCATCCTGAGGAGGGAAAACTCCTGTGACCCATATTGGACATGGGGAGAGTACCCAAACTTCTGTCTCCACTGCTGGCACCTGTGCATGGGGTGCATTCGAAAGGGAGGAGGTGCTGCCGTCAGCTCCGTCGCGCACAGGGACACCAGCCCCGAGCAGAGTGTCAGCGCTCTAGGGGAGAGGATCTCCACCATCACCCCATCTTCTGTCCCTGCTGCTGATGAGGGCAGTGGGAACGGGGCTAGAGATGTCCCCGGGAACTCGTGCTCCTCAGTGTGACAGCTAGAGACTGCTGGCCTCTGTCACTCCTCTTTACACGTGTGTCTCATGGAAATGAAACTTCCAGCTTGTTTCTTCTCCTTTAAAAAAATCGATTCAAAGCAGCTCAATGCTATCCAGCTTAACTACTAATAAGCAATGAGCTGGTTAATAGTGTCTATTCAGACTTTCCATAAAACATTTAAAACCAAAACCCCGCCACCCCCCCCAAATCCCATCCCCAAGAGTCTCATTAATCCCAGACATAAACACGTTGCTTAGCCCCCTTCCACCGCAAGAGGTGTAGAAACAGCCAAGCTTACGCCCTGCTCTGCTTATCACAAGGTCATTTGGGCTTGGCCCAGGGTTTTGCTGCTACTGTGGTCTGGCAGAAGGCAACCACTTTGGCTGAGCTCCTCCTGCCCCGCACCAGCCTCTGGTGCTGGCAGAGAACTTTGCTACCTAATCATCCCTTACGTTTTACCAGCTAAAGGCGATTCCTGAGGAAAACATTGGGAACTTCCAGCCTAAAGAAATGGAAACAACATTAACTGAATATACCAGTGATTTTGACAGTTGCTTTGGGTTTTGGGTGCTGAGCAGAAGGCTGGGGAGCAAGAGGTCCTCACAACCTCTGTGGAGCTCTGTGCTCTGTTCTGCAAAAATCATGGGCTTTTCGAGCCACCTCTGTAGTTTACAGGAATTTTAGGCATTGAAATATGCAGTGGAAAAATCTGAATTTAAAAAAGCAAAGCAATGTGAGATATGATCATTCTTGATTATATCAGAGAACATCACTGATATTTCTAGGGTTTTTTTGCGTGTCAACCAAATGGAAAGAAGATTTTGTACCATGCTGACACAAACAAAATAATCCCTCCAGGATCTCTGATCACACATGTTGAGGATAGCAGCCACATTTACAGGCTGGCTGCAACAGGTTGCTAAATATATTTTTTTTCTAGACAGAATAACAAGGTTTGGAAACAATGAAGTATTGCTTTTCTGACCCATACGGCAGACCAAGACTTCATTTCCCAAATCAGAAGCTTTGGAAGCAGACGAGATCACTTTGTTTTCCTGACAGGAACAAAAAACTGTCAACAGAAATCAAATGAACTCGACAGAGCAGATTCAGTCCTGCATCTTCTCGCACAGGTGTAGTAGCTTGGGACTGGGGGTGCTTTCTGTGGGAGCCACCGGATAACGTTTACCCTTCTGCTCTGGCATTGCTCAGCTCGGTTCAGTGCCACGGGACCTTCCTGGAGAGTTTCCAGGAGGAGGAGGAGAATGATCTGCTGTTACCATCCTGCTTTAGGTATAAATGAAGTGGGTAGAAAACTCTATACACAGAAAGCCCCGTTTGCGTTTCCAGAAAATATCTGACCGCAAAGAGCTGCAGACTTGCAGCCTCTCCTGGGCTGTATCCTTCTCCCTTGCTGAGCAGCTCCCCCCAGCCTGTGCTCCCGCAGTGGCTGACCCAGTATGGGTAACCCCCTGGTCCTCAGGTCTGCTCTGCCTGATGCCTTCCTATTGCCACCCAGTTGGATCATATAAAAGGTCATTTAATTGCTCTTTGCTTCAGCGGAAGATGCTTAGCCTGGCCTTCAACCATCTCTTTGACTGCCTGTAAATCAGAAACCTGCTGTAACAAATAAAACCTTGATTTTTTCAATAGTAACTCAAATATTCCTATCATCCACATGTGCCGCACAGATCATCTTGAGCTGTGGGAGAGGAAGACCCAGGCACTGCCCCATGCCTGTGCTGTGTGCAGGCAGTGAGAACCTTGTGCTGTGACTAACACCAAGATAAAAAACTTTCATTAGATCGATCGGTGTGGCAGCAGGTATGACGTGGGGCACAAGGTCATAGAATACCAGTTTGGAAGGGACCTCAAGGATCATTTGAACCAAGCTCACAAGCCTGTGGCGAACAGATCCAGAGGTCACTTCCACCAGGTGGGGCTCTGTCCCCAGATTTTGCAGCTCTTCCTGCTCTCCTAAAAGCGTCTCCAGCTTCTCCCTCCGGGGTGCTGAGGATTATGACAGTAGTCCTGGAGGTGGGAAGAGAGGAACATGAGATGAAGTTTTGATGGGCTGGTGATTTGGGATGCTCGGCGTGGAGATGCTCAGCGTCAGCCTCCTAAAAGGTGCTGATTCTCTGCAAGTGCTTAGCACCCTCCGCCTCTGCTGATCAAATCAGCACCCGAAGTCCAAAGCACATTTTGCAAATAAAATCACTGAGCTGGTGCTCGGACTGGGCCTGTGGAGGCCAAATCCTGCCCTGTACTGAGCACTTTTCCATCCCAGCTAGTGAGGATGTTGGGGAGGCTTTAAGCAACCTGATCTAGTGGAAGGTGTCCCTGCCTGTAGCGGAGGGGTGGAACTCGATGGTCTTTAAAGTCCCTTCCAATCTTAACCAGTCTATGATTCTATGATTCTATGATTCTATGATTCTATGATTCTATGATTCTATGATTCTATGTTCAGTCAAGGCAAGATGTGTCATGTGAGAAGGTTTTCTTGGCAGGAATGATTTGCTTCAGGCAGTAGGCTTGCAGCCATGGGCATTTTCCCCGTTTCCCTGCACTTCATATGAGTCATGTTAACATCCCGGTGAGTGTGTTTTCTTTCGAGCGACGCTGCTTGTAACAGTATTTGCCTGAATTAGAGTGAGTTTGCTCTGCAAACTGCATTTACCTTTCCCAGATACAGAGCAGCTGTTCCATGTACGTTCTTGCAAGGTCCTTGTTTGCACAGACTTTTGTCAGCAAATACACCCCCCTGAACAAGCCACTCACCTCGACTTTCCAGCACTGATAGGGGAGCGGGGAGCCCTGCAAGACACCTTCATCCTTGTCTTTTTGTTTCGTTAACAGGCACCTGCCTTCAAGACGGCGCCAACAAGGCTTTGCTCACACCATCAATCACGGCGTTAAGGTTGACTGAGTCTTGCAGAAGTGTGAAAGCAAGCAGCGGACATTATTAATTCTTCCTTCGGTGAAAGCTCTTCAATCATACCATGCTGACACTCGCTACATATCCCCACCAGCACAAACATGAAGGTCGCCAGCTCCAAAGTCAGTATTTGACAGAAAAAGTCTCCCCCACACCTCCCCACATGGACGACAGCATTTACTGCAACTCAGGTGGGATCACGGTCTGTGGAAATGCCAAGGCAGTGGTGCCTGCTGTGATGGTGGAGGCAGAAGGAGCCATGCAGGGGGCTGCCCTGATCCTCAGCAAGGAGGGCTGAGGGCAGAGCAAGGGCTGGCTGGGAGCCTGCAGAGACAGAGATTTCCAGGCACGAACATCAATCTGCAGCAGTCAGAATATTCTGAAAAACACACTTGTTTCAATGATGTCCAGAAAGCCAGCTGTTTCCTGGGCTGCAACCAAGACAGCATGGCCAGTAGGTTGAGGGAGGTGATTCTGCTTCTCTACTCTGCTCTTGGGAGACCCCACCCGCAGTACTGCATTCAGCTCTGGGGTCCCCAACACAAGAAGGATATGGAGTGGTTGGAGCAAGTCCAGAGGAGGGCCACAAAGATGATCCGAAGGCTGGAGCACTTCTCCTATGCAGGCAGACTGAGAGAGTTGGGGCTGTTCAGCCTGGAGAAGAGACGGCTCCAGGGAGACCTTCCAGCAGCCTTCCAGTACTTAAAGGGGGCCTACAAGAAAGCTGGAGAGAGACTTTTTACAAGGGCATGTAGTGATAAGACAAGGGGCAATGGCTTTAAACTGAAAGAAGGGTAGATTTCAATTAAATCTAAGTAAGAGATTTTTTATAATGAAGATGTAGAGGCACTGCAACAGGTTGCCCACAGGAGTTGTGGATGCCCCATTCCTGGACATATTCAAGACCAGGTTGGATGAGGCTTTGAGCAAGCTGATCTAGTGGAAAGTGTCCCCGTGTGTGGCAGGGGTATCAGAACTAAATGATCTTCGAGGTCCCTTCCAGGCCAAACCATTCTATGACAAGAGAGTAAGTGGTAAACACGGCTGTAAAGGACCAGCCCAAAGTGTCGGCAAGAATCTAGAGCAGAGGCAGTGGCCACACTTTCTTCTCCTAAGTCCCCACTCCATGCTTTCACCTGAAGACCATCATTCCTCACAGACAGTTGCACCTGATGACTGAGCAGTGTGAAGGAAACTACCTAAGAAAAGAAGTGAGATGCTGACCGACACATGAGTAACACAGTCCTGTTACACAGTTTCACCAAAGTGCTGGGCTGGAGGCTGAAGGATCCAGATGCCTGAGGTGTGTGTGCTGGGACTGACCACCTGAGCAGTCCAATACGTGGTTTCACTGAAGGCTCCATCATAGTGTACTGCTGGTGAAGGACCCTTGTTTGACAGTACTGAGGAGGGATGTCTTCCTCATGTGGTGAGGTCAAGTGAAGCTATTGATTGTGGGCAGCCTAGTCCAGCTGGCCACAGCTGGGGATCTGGTTCTCATCTTCTTAGTCCTGAGGAGGTCCACGCTTACTTCTTCTTCTGCTCTCAGGGGCAGGTACACCTACAAACATATACACCTGTGCTCTTCTGACCCAAACCAGGGCTGCCAGATGCTCAGATCAGCTCGAAATGTTTCTTTAAAATGTATTCAAAAGCTTAGTCTTCATCGCAGTCAAGTTGTTGCTTAAAATAAGAATGTAGTTTATTACAGTGTCCACAGTTTCATGCCTATTGCAACTAATTCAGCTGGCCCCTGGTTCCTCAGAGAGCAAAAGCAGATGCCCTGGCAGATGAGCACTTTGGGGAGATCTTCAAGGGCAAGTCCAACTTTCAGGGAGATGTGAGTTTTCCACCATCCCATACAGTCAGTACCATGTGAATCTTCCCAGAACGTGCTATTTCCCTTGCTCTGAGTTTCCTGTCACAGGAGATCTCCACTGCCTTTTAGCTGGACAGGGCTGGCCATAGCTGCCTTTAAACTTCACGGGGGATGAAGGTGAGACATGGATCTCTTCCCGGAAAGTGCCTGCAGCAACCCCACCCTGTGAGCTGGCTTGATACAATCTGCAGACATTTAAGCACACATTGCAGGAGTAAAGAATGTTATACATCAACCAAGCACTAAAAGACAGCGCAGTAATGGTATTTTACTTCATCTCCAATGTCTTGAGCTGTTGTTCCTAGCTTATCC
The DNA here is from genome assembly GCF_009769465.1 of Tauraco erythrolophus. Classification (NCBI taxonomy): domain Eukaryota; kingdom Metazoa; phylum Chordata; class Aves; order Musophagiformes; family Musophagidae; genus Tauraco; species Tauraco erythrolophus. The sequence continues at coordinate 113,798,300 of NC_141465.1, read as the reverse complement.
TGGTCAGAGGACGCATCCCCATCTCCTTGACAGCAGTCAGGTGCAAAGCTGTTACCTTAGTGATTCATGCCCTCAGCTAACTCCACAATCATGTCCAGATCCAAGAGTAGTAATCTGTACTGTTTTTAACTGGCCCAGGTTATCTCAGAGGCCTGCCTTCTCTGACCATGATCCGTTGAGAGAGGAGATGTGGTGTTTGTTACAGACCTGCACGTAGGCAGTTCTCAGGTAAGGGCTGTGGCCTGTGGTCCTATCTTAAGAGTTGGGCAGAGCTCAAGAGTATGAGTGCTGAAGGCAGAATGATAAAGGCTTTTTTCTGCACTGATCATCCAATGCCAAGAAGAAACCATGGTGACTCTGCCCCTGTTAAATGGAGTGGCTGAGCTGGGTAAGTGGGATGGAGCTGGAGCTGGAATCCAGAGCCGTTTCTCACTGGACACTCATGGTTCAAAGCAACTGAGGTCAACAGAGAGGGATAATTTTTGCTATCTGATGAAAGCTGAGTAACTTCAATCCGGTTCCCTTTGGGCAAGCGTCTACCACCACAGCTAACATCTGCAGATGATCCAGCTGGCTCGCAGCACTGGTCAATTACATGTAGAGGCTTGCAGCTTGTAGCTCAAGCTTACCTGGGACTCCCTCAGGGCTGAAGCATTTTAGCAAGGACTTACTCTGGTTCACGTATCTAAATCTGTCAACAAAGGATGTTTCAGAAGCAGCACAGTGAGATTGCATAAAGGTCATGCGGCATCTCGTGCTCTACTGAAAGGTTATCTCAGATGGAAAGCTCTGACTTGGTGCATTTCCAATTCATATACTTCTGTGTGATGGCTATAACATTCCACTAGATGCAGTCTTATTTTCGACACACACGTTGGTGCCTTTTCAAGGAAGTTTGACATTAAGAGAGACCACTGTCTGTCTTTATTGTCATTGCCTTCTGACTACGCAGGTCTGTGAAGTTGACAGAGCACAAGAGAGATGTTATAACCAAATGACCATGCCAGGGAAATGGAGCCAATCATAATTTAAGGCTATATCAGCTGAATCAAGCAATCTGTGAAAGAGGCACAAAACCTGCTTACCATGTTATGGCTTCTTATCAGACTGGGATTTGCTTTGATGCAACAACTCAGTTTACCACGACAGCCAGTGGTGAAGAAAGTGAGGGGAACGTGGGGACAGTCACATTAGGCTGGAAAGGTGTTAAAATGAACCAGTGAATCTGGAGAAGGGGAATGAAGAATTAGGGAAGTGCAATGTGGAACATGAACTGTTTGCATAGTCTTTAGGAGAATTATATTTACTGAGTAATCTTAGTTATCTAATGCACATAGGCAGGGCATGTCTCGTGTCTGAACAGCAGCTGGCTAAATGACATATAAATATCATTAACGATAATTTTATGTTAATAACCGCAAGCATCAAAGCGATGGAAGCAAGCAGAGTCTTCATGCGAAAAATCCTTCACAATAGCAACAGGCAACATTTTAAGCTTGTTGTCCACAAGGATGTAGACAGCATTCAAAAGAATATATGGAAACTGTACAACATGGGTGTTAATTTAAAGCATAACTGCAAAAAACTCAAAAGGTGTACCACAGCTTTACATTTAAGAAAGAATTGGACTCATCTCTATAACAGAAAGGAAAGGAATCTTTTTCACTGATACTTAAAAAAGAGATTTCTTATTTTCTGGTAAAGGGAAATCTGGTAGTTCAGGATTGTGAATGCTAACAGAATAATTTAAGTCCAGTAAAACACCATGATGACTACAGAAACGTCAGATAATTTTTATCACATTATTGTAAAGACAGAAAGTATCAGAAATATTATCATTTTTAATGATTTTCTTGGTTTCATACAAGTAATGTCATTCAAAGACAATGGCTATCAAAGGAAACTTCAGAAACACCAGAAGGGTGGTACTTAAGCTCACCTATTAATCTGTAGCAGCAAATGAGTGTGATTATAGTTTTATTATGTAGCTTTCCGAAAGTTAGAAGAATTTTCCTGGGTTGTCAGTGGGTGAATAATTGTAGTTGCTATGCATAGATTTGTCCAATCTCACTGTTTATGACAGAGTTTTCAAACTTCCAACATCATCCTCACCTAAAAACTTATGTTTGGTATCAAAAGGAGGCAAAGAAACAACGGAGGGCTTTGAGTCTTCAGGACTAAGGTTAAAAATCAAGAAAATTAGCATTTGCATAACTCTCCTTCCAAAATCTGACATATCCACATAACACACTGCATCGTTCTCAGATCAGCTTCTTTAAAGGGGAAAACAACAATCCGAATGCAAGAAGAGGCCTAAAAGCCCTTCTAAAACCAGGACTGTGTCTATTTGTTCTCCTGTGTAACAGAAGAAATAAACTAGTGCTTGGGTGATCCTCTGAAGGCAGTCTAGGAAGGTGCTTTGTAAGAGAGGGAGCTAGATGACGGAACATCAGGCTATTTGTGTGGGGTTGCTTACAAGCAGCTACGCTGTTTATGGCTGGGAAGAGCCTGCTTTGCTCTCTTTTACACAAGTGCTTAAAAAACGCAGGCGCTGGATATTGCCATCTGGATGGTGAATGCGGCGGCAGCCTGCAGTGATTGATGGGTGCCCAGAGGCAGTGAAAAAACAGACCAGTGCTGCCGTATTAATGGCATTGATTTCCCTCCAGGGAGATCCATTAGGCACCCTGGAATCAAACACAGTGCCTTCCTGTACCATTCAAAGATCCAGCTTAGATGATATGCCAGGCATTTAGTGGTGTCTGCATACCTGTTCCCAGGCACGAGGCAATCTTCCTGTGAGACGGAGCTGTAGGGAAAGCCCTCTCTCCGGCCCTGCGTACTCCACAGAGCAGAGGAGGGTTGATCCGGTGGCACAAGCAGAGCTGCTTCACCCAGGCCACGAGCTGCAAGGGGGTTGAGCAAGTTACATTGCAGGGGACAGACACCCATGCGCAGCGTGACTTCCCTCCCTGCCTGCATGCCTGGGTGTCGTGGCTTAACCCCAGCTGGCAGCTAAGCCCCACCACAGCTGCTCACCCACCCTCCCTGGTGCGATGGGGGAGAGAACTGGAAGACTAAAAGTGAGAAAACTCGTGGGTTGAGATAAAGACCGTTTAACAGGTAAAGCAAAAGCCACATGCATAAGCAAAGCAAAACAAGGAATTCATGGGACAATGTCTTTAAACTGAAAGAGGGTAGATTTTGATTAGATGTAAGGATGAAATTCTTCACCAAGGGTGGTGAAACACTGGAACAGGTTGCCCAGAGGAGTTGTGGATGCCCCATCCCTGAAAGTGTTCAAGGCCAGGTTGGATGAGGCTTTGAGCAACCTGACCTAGTGGAAGGTGTCCCTGCCCATGGCAGAGGGAGTGGAATTAGATGATCTTTAAGGTCCTTTCCAACCCTAATCATTCTATGATTCTATGATTCATTACTTCCCACTAGCAGGCAGGTGTTCAGCCATCTCCAGCAGAGCAGGGCTCCATCACGCTGAATGATGACTTGGGAAGACAAACGCCATCACTCTGAATGTTCCCTCCTTCCTTCTTCTTGCCCCAGCTTTATATGCTGAGCATGATGTCATATGATATGGAATACCCCTTTGGTCAGTTGAGGTCAGCTGTCCTGGCTGTGTCCCCTCCCAACTTCTTGTGCATCCCGAGGCTGCTTGCTGGTGAGGTGGAGCGAGAAGCAGAAAAGGCCTTGACTTTGTGTAAGCACTGCTCAGCCATAACAAAAATGTCTCTGTATTATCAACACTGTTTTTAGCACAAATCCTATACTTAGTCCTGTACTAGCTACTATGAAGAAAATTAACTCTATCCCAGCCAAAATCAGCACACTGGGTTTCTTTCAAGAGCAAATCGGAGTGTGCTGGGAACCCACCTTTGGTCTTGACAGTCAGGACATCCCCAGTGTAAAACCAACAGCGAAACATGGGAAAGGGGGCTTTGACAAATGGCAGGTGGCTGTCAAAGCCTGCCCCAAAGCACAAAGAGGAGGTTGTACGCTGTGTGATTTTCACAGGAGTCACCCTCAGCTTCAGGTCAAGGAATGATCCCCAAACTCACAGGGAAGGATCTTGGATGACTGGAGTTACAGTCTCACATATCTGCGCCTTAGTCGCCATGAACAGTTTCACAACTGATGGCTTTTCCCTGGTGTAGGTACAGATGACAACCAGAGGCGATGCAGAGACATGACTATGCTGCGTGGAGGTGCTGGAGAAAACAACACTCCTCGCTTGGACTGAGGACTGTTATCGTCTTCTCATTTGCATGCTGTGTAGTGACACACGCGGATCACCAAGTTAACTAGAGCTGAAAAGATAGAAAAGATTCTTTTTTCCTCATCATGCCTTTGCTTGTGATTTGAAACACTTCAAATACCTCTTTACTCTTCTCATAGTTTTCTTATTCTAGTTTTTCTCATTTTTGCTTGAGCCCTGGCAGTGACGTGCTCAGGTTTTTAAAATCTTTCCCGGCTAGTTAAGTACATGTCATGGATTTATACTTGAGTTTGAAATTAGGCTCTTACTTCTAGATACTGCAGAAATGGGACCTCCTGACATGGTCTGAGTGTCTTTCACAGAACATCAAATGTCTCCTCTAGGAAGTGAAGGCACATGGCAGCCCAAGGAGTTGGGTTCATGGTGAACTTCGCCTCTGAAATGCAATGGCTTTTTTTCCTGTTCGCTGTGTCAGATGCTTGATCCATTGGGGGTCATAAAAGAGATAAGTCACTTGCCCGAGGCACGTTAGGGTCTGAAAGGTAACATGCTTTTCATGCAATTAATTTTATTTCAGATAACTAATAAACATTGGTAAATATTGGCGCAAAGAGAGCAATAAACTAAACATAATGAATTAAACTTTAAATGTTTGACTACTGTAAAACTGCAGGAAGATCACAGTCTAAACTGTTCACCAGCTAACATGCCATAGACACCTTGGGAAGTGCCATATGATTCAGTGTGGTGGAGCAGTCTCTCAAAATATATTGATCCTTCCTTTTTCTTCCTCTCAGATGCATTTTTGTAGCAACTCCAAAAGCAGCTCAACACGTGTCACGCAAAGAAGAAAATCAGCACAGCCTGCCTAATTCACTGCTCCTTTTCAGGGCAGTATTGCTTTCGCTGAGTGACACCAGCATCACACCGGGGTGATGCAGGGAGTGAATCAAACCCACGGGGATAATACAGATACACCCCGTTTGAAGACAGTAAGTTATGGGAGCTCTGCTCTTTCGTGTACGCCGAGTCTCCTGGTTGAATAGAACACAGCCAAGGGCTTTGTGGTTTGCTCCGTCCCTCCCACACACCCACCTCCTGGCTGCAAGCAGAAGCTCTGCTGCTGCAGGAACCTGAGTCCCATTCCGCAGCCCTGGAAAATAGTTCCCAAAAGTTTCCTGGGTTGCAGCAGTACAGAGTGAAGCCTTTATATGGCAAGGCAATTGCACTCATGGGCCTGGAGGTGAGACTGTACCCCGTCCTCTCCCACTGAGTTTCTCTGTGCTGGGATACACCGCAGCATCTCTGGTGTTGCACGGGGTCCAGCCCCTCAGCCCCTTTGGCCCAGCCAAACTGCCCTAGATCTCACTGGTCTTGGCTATAAGGGCTCTAAACATCAAGCTATTTTCTTGCAATTCAGCAGCTGAAGCAATTCAGCAGCTGAAGCAATTCAGCAGTAAATTCAGCAGACATCTGCAATGTCAGACTTCTGGGCACCAGAGCAGAGCCCAGGGGAGCTCCACCTGAATCCAGCAGTCTGCAGGGAGCCTCCTCAGCCACGGAGCACACCGTGCAAGCACATACCGTTATCCTAGAAGAGCTTACAGCAGCACGGGGTAAGCACAGTTGCCTCAAAGAAGCACCCAGCCTTCCTCAATTTGTTTTTATATTAGCCCCAAACATTGCAGAGCCATTCGAGTCAAAAGGCCAGCAGTGTTTCAGACTGGAATGGGACACTGGAGTACATTGATCTGCCTAGTAAGGCAGGATAAAATGGAGACTTGTTAAAGCCGGCCAATGTGGCAGCTGCCTTCTCCTCACAACACATGGCAGATGCACTTAAACTTCTGTTTAAGGGTAAGAGAGCTGAAAAATAGGAGCCAACTCTGAAAACACATAAATTGCGAAGCCGCTCAGGAACCAAGCTGTGTAAACAGAGGATTTTTATTAGCTCTGACTGCAAATACAAGGAAGAAATTGTTATTTTGATGGAAGTGTGTGTACAGATACAACCAGAAACACCAAATAAGCAGAGAGAAATCCCAGAAGTGCTAGAAAAGTATGAACTGGGGACAAAAGTGTAGATTGCAGGCTGGAGAAAGTGCCTGGCATAAGCAACACCAACACAGGCCCCATTCCCTCAGGCACCCCAGTGCCAGTGTTGGTCATTGGGTTTTTTGGGGTTGTTGTTTTTTTGTTGTTTTGTTTTTGTTTTTTTTTTTAAATCAGTCAAGAAAGTTTTATTGCAGAATTGCCTGACTCTTCTCTATCCTGGTGACTGCATGAACATCACCTGCTTAGGCCAGAAGTGGCAGCCAGTTTCAGACTACATTTGACGTGCCCACCTGAGAAGTTGTGGGCAAGAAAAATCCTCTAAGGGATGTATGCTCAGGGACATCACTTTATTAGGGACCATACAGCTTTGGAGCTGGTGTACTTTGGTTTGGTGTGTTGATCAAATAATAATCACTTATATCCCCATTCATACTGATCTGGAAGTATCACCCCATAGCAGTGAAAGCATCATCCTTGCTGCTTCCCACTCCCCCCAGTAACGATGTTCCTGTACTTTTCATTTTCAGGGCTCCAAAAATACCCAAAAGCTGGAGGTTGCTGGGGGGTACATCAAGTCAACTTTTTAAGCTGCTCTGTTCTTTCCTTGGGAGAAGTCACAACCACCTTCCACAGGCTTTCCCAGCCAGAGTAACATCTTAGAAAACATCTTTTCCACTGATACAGACCACAATGGAAAATACAGTCATTACTGTACATAAAAAGATATATAAATCATATAGAACTAGGATGAAAGAAAGATTCCGCTACATCCAACTTCTTTAGATGAATTTGATTCTTTTCAGAAGAGAAAGTCAGTTGGATGACCTTGCCCAGAGCAACCAGAAAGCAAATAGCCCTCAAGTCTCTCCAGCAGACCTCGTCGTGGTCAGCAGCTTCACCACCAGCCCTGCCAGCCTAACCCCGGCAGCTGCGCACCCCTCGAGTGCCTGTGCTGAGTCAGGCCTGGAGAGCAAATAGTTGTCCACAGCTGCTGGAAATGGAGTCCTCACTTAATGATGCTTGAAGGTACTGTCACCTAGAACAGCCAAAACATGAAGTTTTTTTAGTTTAGCTTTTTTTTTTTTGTACTTAGTGTTGGCCAGTTTAGAGGTTTATACTGTTCTGGCAGGTTCAGCTGTTTGCAAGGGGATCGAGGCCGTTGTCTGTGATCCGTGGGATGCGCTGTGGGTCCTTCCCCTTCCCACTCTCCCCACTGCCTCCTCTGGGCACGGCATAGCTCGAATTATGATCCTAAACACCCTGGGGAAGGGCAGGCAGGGGAGTCTTGCTGGGAATCAGGCACTGCCATGCTAAGCACAGTGATGCCTTAAGGTTAAACATTCTCCTTCCTTTGCAGAGGGAAGTCATGCATCAACATGTCATCCCTCTGGTTGAGCTTAGGCCACTATGCAGAAAAAAAGTTATATTTCAGGAAGCCACACAAGGCGCCTGGGTAGGAAACTGACATTGCAGCCCACGGGTGGAGTCATTTCCCCGAGAAATGTGGAGGGTTTCTGGGATGACTTGTGTGGATCCGTAATCCTCTGAACATGGTCTGCAGGACAAGAGAACAAAGAGGAGGGACTGGGCCTGCAAATAGTTACTTTCATATAACCTTTGTGTACCCTACCTATGGTTAAAAAATGAAGAAGACACAGCATGTCTCCAAGAAGAGGCCATTTGTTCTGATTAGCCCTTGCAAAGCTGGAGGCAGCCCTGAGGGAGATCTTGACAAACACTGACAAGACTCCTGTTCTACTTTCAGATGCTCATGCAAAACCATGAGAATGAAGCTGAATTTGAGGCTGAGAGGCTCTGGGCTGAACCCCATGGGTTGGGCTGGGTGGTCTGCATCATTTGTCTGGCCTTCAAACCCTGTGAGTGTGTCTAAGGAGAAAGGTGGGATTAGGGTTTGTCCAACTCATTGCACAAAAGCAAAGGTGACGATAACCCCAGTTCGCACTTAGCGAGCGATGCTCAGAGCCGCTCAGTGTTGCTTTTTATGAGAACCCACCTCAGGAGCCAGTTAATGTCGAACCGACCCTCATCTGGCTTACGTGACGGCAGAGAGACTACAAATGGCCTCATGCCCCACTTTTCTTCATGACATCTTTCCTTGTATCCACCGGATCAATTTTATCTGAACTGTTTGCTGCCCTGAGCAGTGGTGAGGAGGTAGGAATGCTAAAGATAACTCTGCAAACAGAGAAGGCATGGAGAGGTCACAGCCCAGGGGAAGGATCGATATGTCAGCTTGGCCAAGGAGATGAACGAATTGTATCTGAGGGCCACATAGACATCCTCAAGAGAAAAAGCAAGATGTTTTCGGTCTTTGGGAGAAACCACAGATCACTGTTTTGACTGTATGAGACAAAGGTCCAGATTCCTGGGAAAATCAGAAAAAAATATTATTATTATTATTTTAATAATAATAATAATGATAATGATAATGACAATAATCATATAGTCACCTACTGAAGAGGTGAGCAAGGCGAGGACTGGGGCTGCCTGTTGCCTTTGGAGTTGAAATGCGTCGTGCATATGAAAACTCGTGCACCAGAGATGTCCCCTACAGCCTGCAAAGGGCTTGCATGGACATAAACGCTGACTTTCTGCAGTACCTGAATTCCTCATTCCTTCATCTCTTTCCTTCTCATCAGAGGCATCATCAGGGAGAAAACAGGCTCCCTCTTCAGCTGTTTCTGGCTTTTCTTTCTCCTCCTTCCAGGCCCTCCTTCACTCCATTTCCTAGTATCTGTAGCCCCCTGCCCTTTATCTCCTTTGGTGCCTTTCCTTCCCCTCACAGCTCCCGGCTCCCTGCCCCGGGTGGGTCCCAGGCCCTCCCCCAACAGCCACCATGATTAAATGGTGACTAAATGTTAAATTAAATGGTGATTAAGCTTCAAAACCATCCATGGTTAAATGGTCAACACCAGCATCATTTGAGGTCGGAGAGGCTGCAGGGAAGGTACCCTTGATGCCACCCAGTTTGGGGTGCAGATTTGTCCCAGCAGGGAGAGAAGGAGACAGACAGAAGAGTGAAGCAGAAGGGATAGAGGGTCCTGGTCTCACCGATCAACTCCTCGGAAACAAAACATCCATTGCTTGGGAGAGCAAGACATGAATTTCAGGATCCCCTCTTGATCAGCTGGCTGCCAAGCGGCTCTGCTCCCCAGTGATCAGAAACGTTGGATCCACCTGGGCTTCATCACAGGGGTCCCTGCCTTGTGCAGGGTCTGCTTCCCAGGGGGGTGTCCTCAGCCCAAGGGCCTTTCCCAAATGTCGTCACAAGCTTCCTTAGAGCTTTTCCTTCACAGCCTCTCCTCTTTCTGCAGCCAGTCCCTCTGCTCTCCAGGGACTCCTCTTCTGCCTGGTGCTGCCGACCCTCCCCAAAAGCCCCAGCCCCAATGCCAAGGGGAGCACGAGCGCCCAGGAACATGGACAATGGCCACTTCCCAGCTCATCTGGCCACCACCAATCCATACTGAAATCACTGTTCTAACGCCAAGAGGGTCCAGGTTCCACATTTTGTATTTAAAAACTTGCTGAAATAACAAGGCAACAAGCAGCTGATCCCCTCCCCATCTGGCTGGGCATGGACTCTCGCTATGAAGCCATCACCACTCTCCTTCCTCCCATATTTCCAGCTGCTTCTTCATTTTCTGCCCACGCCAGCCCTGTCACCTCATGCTGGCGACAACAAGCGAGATTTTCCGTCAGGGATTTCTCCTGCCCGCCCGTCGGGTCCTTCCTCCGCTGCCCCATTTGATTAATTGCCGAAGCACCGCTGCTTGCGGCAGTAGACACTCCATCTACTGACGCAAGCGCTTTGTTTTTCCATCCTCAGCGCTGTAGTACGACACTGATTAAACAGTCATGGGTATAAAACTGGGTTAAGGTTTCTTTCAGATAACAAGGTGCTGTTTTTCCCTTCCAACATTAAAGCCTGTGGGAGGGAGCCCACTTACACAGCTCTGGGAGGTTCACAGAGATGGGTGCTGGGAGGAGGGATCATCTTGCTCTCAAGGTGCTGGAGAAGTACTTGGAAAGGCTGTGTCCATCACCTTGGAGGGTCACTCTGGGCATGCAGTGCTGCCTCTCCAGGCTCTGGTTCCTCAAAAGGGGAAAGTTTTTTCCCAAACGCACATCTTGCCTAGTTGAACTGGAAGTTCCCTTGTTGGGTACCACCTGCCCTGGGCTCTCAGCTGACTGGAGAGCCTCAGCCCTGCATTGCGCCATCCTGCGTGTTGGTGCCTACCCTTCAGTGAGCATCTGGTCAGGAGCACCTCTTCTCCTGCACCCCCTTCCCTCACCCCATCTCCACCAAATGCGGGAGGAGGGAGTGGGCAGTGGGGACCTCAGCTCTGGGGCAACATCTCTGCACCATGGCTCACAGCGTGGCAAGGTTGTGCGCCCGGACAAGAGGATGAAACCCTTTGGCCGGGACTGTCAGAGGCCGGGTAGTGACTGCTTGGCTAATCCTTAGCTCCCAGCTTGGGGGTGCTTCGGGATTCCCTGAGTAGGAAAATCGTGCTGTAGCCACACAGCTGGGATCTGTGCATCTGCGCAGCCGGAGAACGAAAGACTCCGTTCAGAGAGGAGGCACCTTCAAGCATCTGACATTGCCCCCTCAGGGGAGAACAATGAACCACGAGGATATTATAGGTCAGGCGCTTGTTTCATCTGTTAAAAATTGTGGGTCTTCCTCTTTTGGAAAAAGATCCCATGCAGTGGATTAAAAACAGTCCTACTGCTTTTAAAGTCATCTGGAGGCAAGTAGACCTCTATTTTGGGAAGGATTCGAGGTTGCCTGTGCAGAAACCAAGAGGATATGGATGGCAAAGATCCATAGGGATACCCAGTCCTCAGCAAACACAAGCGAGACGCGGGGCTGTTTGCTTCCACGATGGCAGCGGCTGCGGGGCTCAGAGAGCATCCAGGTGATTCCAGCCCTGGGAAAATGGGGACGTTATAAGCTTCTGTGTAAAAGTAGCGTCTATCTTTGCTTCCCTTTTAACAAGATTAGTCTTGCTTTTCTCTCCCTCTTTCTTTTGCTGTCTGCCGGCCACCTCCGTGCTCTCCCACTAATGTGATTAGCGGTGCGTGGGGACCATACTGGCAGCAACTGTCACAAAGATCTCTGCTTACTTGAGTGCACCTCTTTCCTCAATGAAACATCTTGTGTTTATGGTCACAGGGGGTATTGTTAACTCCTGGGTTCGAATAGAAAGGGATATTTACGACCCTCCCATAAAAGTTGATTCAGGGAGACATTTGGGAAAGAAAGGGACAGAAGACAGATGTGTTTCCTACCACAGATGCTGAGGAGGTTCAATTGTTCCGCATATGTAATGACTTTTTATGGTTCCTTACAAACACTCTCTACACTGCTAGAAAGGTGCCAAAGTCAAATACGCACAGTCGCTTACAGAAGACCATTTAGTGACCATACAGGACACTACAACTTTATACCTTGTTAAATATGTCGGAGACGGACATCACTAAACGTACAGTGTGAAAGGGAATCTCTGCCCACACCAAGTCACAGCTGCCCTCCCCACTGCAGCTCTGCGTTCATTTAACTTTTCCTCAGGCTTTCAGAGCATGTTTACTGTCATGCCCATATGGTTAACACTTAAAGCACCTATGGATTTTTTCCCAAGCGAGGCACATTATTGGTGTTACATCGCCAGCTAAATTGCCTGCAGTTTGTGTCTTCCCAAAAGAGCAGAAAAAGAAGTTTAATTCTTCCCAACTGTGCAAACAAATAAGTACTTGTAGGTGACAGGACCGGAAAGGTTGCTGGATTATAGGTCTGAAGAGAACAGACGACCAGTGACTAAAGCATAATTACAGGCAAGAGAAGAGAAGAAAAATGGCAAATTGCTATGTTATCCTCACAGCAGCCAGATGATGTTCAGCTACACGATGCTTCTGCCCGGGGCTGGCTGGTTTTGCTCTCTGATGTGAGCTCCCACGGTGGGCCAAGAGGTTTAAGGTCAGTGTACAGGAGGAAACATGTATCTCAGGCGGTGAAAGGAGCTTGTGACTATTTACAGCAGTGGAAGATCTGGCCGAAGCCACTGACTGTGGTCCCTCTGTGCTCCTGTGACTGAAGGAAAGCCATTTCCCAAGAGTTCTTACGGCAAAATTGTTGTGCAAAAAATGGCCGTGTGCTGAGATGCCTGCAGTCTCAGCTGCACCCACCATCCTCCCACTGTCATCCTAGGGATCAAAACTAACATTGACCGAGGACAAAGTCCTCCTGTCTTGATACACACAGAAGAAAAGGGAAAGATGGGCAACATAAGATCATCAAGGAGCTTGTACGCCTCCCTTTGTGCTCAAATATTTCCAGCTGGCCTGGGGTTTTGCAATGTAACAGTGCTAAGAAGGGTTTCATCGGGACCGGCTCATGCTTTTACCAAGTTATCTATGAACTTAAAACCCAGGCAGGCCAGGCTCAAGCTGGGAGAGGATGGATAATTTTCAAATGTCCAGACTGAGTCGAGCTCGTTATAATTAAGAGCTGAAGTGCCATTACCTGGGCAGTGCCACCAGGGTGGCTGTAGCTGCCAGGCTGTCTTCCCGCAGTGTGTGATTCTGCATGGCAACATCACAAAAAGGGTTGTGACCAGATTCCCTGCACGAACAAGTTATTTCTAATGATTTTCCATCGATGGATGCATCTTTGACTGACCATCAGGGATATCAGCATCACTCCTGCGTTCTCATGTCACGAGTGGCCATTCATTACTCTATCATCTGTCCACAAAGAAAATAAAATGGTCCCAGATGGAGAAGTTTTCTTTCTCTGCTAAATAATTAATAATGAAACTACAAGCTAAAGCTACTGCTTGTCTCGTACGCTCATACAACAAATAGTACTTCCTTGCCTGCAAATGAGCAAGGTAAAAACCTCATGGGACAGACAGCATGTCTGCAAGAGTCAAATCTCACTCGCTAGAAAAATCTGGGCTAAAATGACTGGGGAACAGTCAAGTTTAGTAAAGGCTGGAGTCAAAAAAATGTTACAACTCACAGAAATCTCTGCTCGGGGAAGCTGAGCTCAGCCACAGCCATCTCCTCTCCCAGGAGAGCTCAGGTGTGCTCCATCCAGATTTCTTCTGACATGGACGGTGGGCATCCATGCTGCCTGGGATTTACCCAACCATCCTGAGTAGTGAGGGCAAGAGCAGAGGTTTGCAGCGCACCTGCCACGTCAAGCTGAAGTGACACACCATTGAAGCCTGGAAGAAGGGGAAGGCCCATTGCAATGAGTGTCAGACCCCCTCCTGCCAGCGACACAGCACTGCCGCTAATGGAGGTTCTGTTAATGTTCAATCGCCTTGAGAGAAAATAAGCTCTGACGTGTGTTTCTGGTTTCCAAGGTTTTTGCATTATTCCCAGAACCGTAGGGTCTTACCTCGTCCTCCAAAATGCCGTTTTTTCATTACCAATTGCTCTCACTGCATGGTTTGCAGGCCAGATCCTGCCCTTAGGTCCTGTAGCAATCTCACTGACTTTTTAGGAGCAAATCCCTTTCTTTGAGAACATATATTTCCTTTCTTATGATGTAAGCAGGACTGTTACATTCTAAGTACCTGCTGGTAAGGAGGCTACAAGCCCAGGAAACCTGACATTAGTGACATAAGTGACAGCAGCTTCTCCTGCATCCGCAGGATGTGACTTTTGCAATGGCCCCAAGGAGAGGACCACACAGGGCAGTGCTGGGCAGAGGTGATGGACCTGGTCCTGAGCACGTTAGCTCAAGCACTGAAAGCTATAAGACCGTGGTGTTTGTCTGTGTTTGTCCATGGTCCCAGCCCCACGCTGACGGAATCCTTCCCATCACCCATTCAAAGGCACTGCTGCCCTGCCCAGGCAACAGGAATGTGCCTCAATGTGCTGGCAGTTGGTACCTAGCCCAGATTATCCTTGTTTTAATTCAGGAAGGTTTTCAAATCCCAGTTCTCTGCTGCCCCAGTCATTTTCCTCACCACATCTGAGCCCCTGACACTGCCCTGCACATCGAGGGGGGCACAGCCCTGCCATAAAGGGGAAATTCTGCGAGCAGTGAGGAAATGAAGACAGAAACGCTGCGAGTCCTTGGCCATAAAAAACATGCTGCAGGCTGTGTCTTGCTGGGCAATGTTAGTTCCCAAAGTCGTTGTCATAAAACTTCAGTGAAACCACCTATGAGCTTCAGAAGTTGCATGGGGGAGGGGGTATACGTTGAGGGTCCATTGTTAGAGCCTATAGAACCTCTTCTGCTTAAACTGGCTTGTACTGGTACAGCTCTGCTGGGCTCAGCGGGATGGTCAGCAAGTCAGACCCCAGGAATCAATTAATCATTATTTTTTCCCTTGAAAACAGATTACTCTACTAAGAGGATTTTTGAACAAAGGTGTTTGTGCTGGGCTCCAAAACCTTACTCCTCCATCCCTCTCATTAGAGACCATGCGTCTATTCGGCAAGACCGTTTCAAGTGCGAGGTAGAGCCGAAAGCTGCTGGCCAGCCAATGTACCAAAACATAGACAGGGAATACATGGACTCAAGTGGCCAGCAGTTTTACGAGGGCAAGTGCAAACCGTGACAACACATACTGCAGCACAATGCCTTCGGAGTATGGCCAACACGTGACTGTCCCTCTGAACGAATTCTTAATTGAATGATTCATAAAGAAATGGGGAGCGAGCCCGCTCAAACTGACGTCCTACATATCATTAGCTAATTGATGCAATCTCTGCTTCTGCTTGCAAACCATCCCACCACCAGATGGTGGTTCCCCATGCCCACATCCCTGTCCGGATGCCATCCCTACCTGCCGCTCCTTGGCAGTGGCTCACTGGGTGTTTGACACTTTAGGTTGGAGATACAGAGAACATTGGTCTATTCTAATGGGCACCCAAGTAGCACAGAGATGTGCATTTTCGGGTGGCACAAGTGATGGCAGTGAGCAGGACTGAGGGACAACACGGCCAAATGGAGAGACGTGAGAGGGAAAGGATGTGGTCCAGATGTGCTAATTGCAACTAAAAGCTACAGAAGAGAGTTAGTTCTCTTCATGAGGAAAGGAGACTTCTCCTACAAGTCTGAGTGGAACCACTCAGCACTACACCTCCCAAAAATCTGTTTCAGCAGGGAAAAGCAGCGTCCTCTGAGGCACAGAGGTTGTATTTAAGAGTAAGTTGGCACAAGCCCCATCAGAGGGGTGGCAGCTGGTCCCCCCAGGGCAGAGCAACAGCGGATGGGCAGGGAAGATGGAGCAGAGTAGAGAGAGCCAGGGAGCCCGACAGATAAATCTGGTTGATGATTTATCATCCAAGGCGGCTGTAGTCACAGGCTTACTAATAGATACAAGGCCAAATTGTGAAAAACAGTTGGTTTTGTCGGCTTGATGGAGAGTTGAGGAAGGGCTTCGTATTTTCTCTTTACTGTACTGGTAAGATGGAAACCTTTCAAATAAAACAGAAAGCTGTTTTGTTTGGAGTCCTTTGCAGAAAGCACAGCGTATGTTTGTTCAGCTTCCAGCACTTGGAGGGTCTGGGGGAATAGGTCTTTCCAGAGAGCTTTCTGTTGAAATACATTCAGAAATTAGGCCTTTAAATTAAAAGGTTGACCCTGGTTATGTGTCACAGACAGCACTGTGAGCCAGCTACAGGCTTTGGACTTGACTTTAAAGTGATTAAAGCAACTTGAGCGAACTAACTTGCTGCTCCCAGCTTCATACTCGACTAACCATGACCGGAGTCACACCTTCAGATTGGAGGGTAAGGGAGAACCACACATCCTTAAGGCACTAGGATGTATTTATAACAGCCCAGTGAAAGACTGGAAACCCTACTGTGCTAAGTGCTGGAGGAGCACATAGCACAGGCTCTTGCTTTGGATTTTAGTATGCAAATTTGTGAATAGACACAAAATGTGGGTAAATTTTTCACCCACAAATGGCCAGAGGGATCTGAGAGGATCTGGGAAGAGGAATGCATAACTAAATGAATGCAGCTAAGCATGGTAGAGATCAACCATAGTCAGGTAATAGTGGCAAGGAATCACTCTTTCATCAGAAGGGAGTTCTTTTTTTAAATTGCAAAACTCCACAAAAGCATTTTTGCTCCTTTGATGACTGCATTATCCGTGTTCTCCTTCCACACCTTTCACTCTGGTAGCTCATTACACCCATTCGTTTCACTTGTTGAGTTCCTTGTGCAGGTATGAACGAATTATTTAGAAAATGTCCAAAGAACAGTGTCAGCTGATAGAGAGAAAATCTTTCTGTGGGAACAAGGAAAGGAAAATTTTGGCCTCTTATTTTCAAAAGAAATGCAGGAATCAGAGGCTAATCCAAACATGTAGGTCGGCCTCAAACAAATTGTTTGGCTTTGGGGTGTTTTGTGGTGTAGACAGTGTTGGGTTTGTGACTGTTCTGAGCCAAACCAAACTTTGCAGCTGGGATTTCTCTGCAAAACTGGAGTTCAAGTCCTTCCTCCTCCCAGCTCAGCTTGGTATGGTTTGGTTTTTCTCCACCTGCCTCAAGCTGGGCTGATGCTGGCAGCGATCAGCCCGCTTGCTGCGAGGCTGACATGGTGGTCCCAGCCTCGCACGTTCAGAGAGCCTCATGCCACATTCCTGCTGGTATCTGCACCCCCCTGCTATGAAAGCACTGCTTCGATGGGCCCGCACTCATTTCAGGTGCTTTGATGTAGTTTCTGCTCCTGGCACAAGGTGACAATCCTGTCTTTTGGCCATGGAGAAAACTCACGGGATAAGGAGAAGACCGAGGCTTGAGGGTTCTGTGGTTGGGACACAGCTGCTTTGCCCTGGGGGTCCATCCCTGAGCAGTGTAGATACATCTTTGGTGTGTGTCTTGGCTTTGTCTTGGCTTTGTTTGCCGCACAGGTAGGGCCAGAGCTGGCTTTGTTCTCTCTCCACCCTGGGACAAATGGTCTCACCTCTGGGCCTCCATCAGGAGAATCCCTTCCTTCCCAGAAGTGCTTGGAGACCTGGGCAATGCTTGGGAAGGACAACATAAAAGCTGTGGTGGCTACAGTATCTCCCAGTTTATAAACTAAGAAGTGTATGGAAATTACCTGAGGAACGAAACCTGCTATGTAACCTCATTATTCCTTTCTTGGGGGAGTTTACTGTAAAACGGCAGGCTTTGGATCTTAATTTGCTGGGAAGTGCAGTAATGTAATTAGCTAGACTGATAACGAGCTGAGTTGTGTGAATTCTTCAGAGGAGAGGAGGAATTCACTAGACAAAGGAGGAAAAGGAAGAAAAAAATAATGCTTCCTTTGCCAAGAAATTAAATTTTTTGATATGTTAGTGATACAAAATTATGGAAGAGTTTTGTTTTGGTCAGCGGGAACGGCATGCACAATAATTTCCTTATTTAAAATGGACACAATTTCTAGAATTCCTATTTAAAAAAAAATAAAATAAAATTCATGCATATTTTGAAACAAAATATTTTTATTTTTAAAATTTTTTTTCTAAGAGGCATCTCCCCTGTCCTGAACTTTCCTGGTTTGGTTAAAGCAGCTCAAAAACACCTCGGGGAAACTCTGTCTCCCAGGAAACATGAGAGCACCGTCTGCCCGCTGTGCGGCTGGGGCCAAGCCCTGCCTGCACCTGGCCCCCCTACACTGCCTGTGAGGCATCACGGGCTCTTCCCAAATCCAAACCTTGTCAATGACCCAAGCAGCCTCTTTGCTTGGCGCTGCCATCCCTGCTCCCAAAAGCTTTGCTGAGGGCCACATGAAGCTCCGGTGGTGTGAACCTCATGAGGCTCAGCCACGGACAGCCTTGGGAGAGGGGCTGCCCATGCCCTGCTGGTGGCCAACACAGGCTTTTGGGGGCTTGTGAAGGTCTCTCACAGCATGAAATGAAGAAAGCATTTCTTTTGTCACTAGATGGCTCTATCTGCTTTCACTAAAAGCACATGGTTTCTTTTTCTGACCCCAAATGAGCAGCAGACCTACAGCTGTGTCCTTGTAAAGTCACCAGCCACAGCCAGGAAGGTAAACCTTCAGGAGGCGGAAAAATTCACCTGGGTTTTGACGACAATTTTCATTATGTTCTTGCTAATATCCCTGAATAAAATGAACACTGTTGTGAGAAACCTCATGTTTTGAAATTGGTATGAAATAGTGCCCTCGGGGACAAGTTCTGATTTTGTTTGTCTCGGACTCCTCCAGCAGCTATTGCACTCCAGTCTCTGTGCGGATTTGAACCAAAAAGGGAGGAATTGGGGTGGCTGCTGGGTGCTTAACTCGAGGGCAGGCTGGTGGAGACTTAGGAGCTTCCTTTTCTTTGTCCTTCGCTAGGTGGGAGGCAAAGAGAGGCTGGATTTCAGCACACCCTGAGACGACTCAAATTGGTGGTACGTTGCCTTCCAGGCTCTTCATGTGCCACTGGGCACCAGCTGGCCCCTGTCCGAGGACCACTGCACCCATGCCAGCAGCTGCCATCCCACCCCACGGCCATCTCATGGGATCTGCTGATACCTGAAAAGAAAACTGGACTTTCCAAGACTCGTTTTAGAGTTTTAGAAAGCAGGTATTCTTTATTGCAGCGCTGGGTGCACGGGGGATTTCTCCTCCTAGCGTGCACACCAGCTTCTGGACAGAAAATTAGTTGTACACTACAATCATGCATAATTCATAACATATTTACATATTCTTAAACAATTGGTTAATTTTCTCTCGCTTTTCATGTAAATTACTTCGCATGCTCAGTTCTCCTCCTCCGCCCCTTTCTTTTGGGTCTGGGGTGTAATTAGGGTAGGTGGTCCGTGAGTCGGTGGTCGCGATCTCCCCCTGCCGGAATTACCTTTTCCCCCAAGTCACTGCATGTTCACAGCTTAGAAAAACATGATAACACAGTTTATGCAGTTTCTGCAGTTTCTAGGATGTTCCCTCCAAGGGCAGACAGTTCTTGATAAAGAGTCTCTGTCTTAATCACTGCTGACAGCTTCAAGGATGGACGTCTTGTTAGTTTCTTTAGGTATGTGTAAATCACCTAATGCCTTCATGAAACTGTTACACAAAACTTTAACTCCTTTATTGTTGGGTAACACTGCTTCTGCACTGCATCTTCTTGGGGGCTGCAGCTTCGAGGCCCAAATTTACTTTCTGAAGCTGAAATTTACAGCTCTGGGCTGTACTGGGGTGATGGGAGCAGCAGTGAGGCAGGGGGAGGTTGTGGGGAAGCCACTGCATCATTTGGCCCGTGATGGCAGGGGTGAAGCTTGCCTGGGATTTTGGCTTGTGTGAGGTGGAGCTGGTGGGCAGTAGAGTCTGTGGCTCTGCAAGGGCTGATGTTGAACTGAGGAGGGGATGCAGGTACCTGAGCAGGTGCAGGCGAGGTGGACGAGAGGGCAAACCCTGGCTGTGCAGTGGGCAGAGGGCATGCGCTGAAGCCCTGCGTAAGTCTGCAGCCTTCAACCCTTACACTGAAAGCCATGTTTTCAGGTTTTGGATGTCTCCGAGTGACTAAAAAGCTACTGCAGGTCTGACACTGGACAAGAAAGCGTATCAGACTGTTTCTTTCCCCAGGAGAAAAACTGTATGTTGAAAAAAACCCACAATATATTCGGGTGCTCCACTGGCTGTATTGGCTTAAGGCTGAGTATTTTATCAGCTGCCAGATCTCTCAAGTGTATTTGAGAGACGTTTGAAGCAAAATTCCTGCCTGGAAAAAGTTACTATCTGAGGATATAATCCAAAGCCATGAAAGACTGAGAGCATCTCGCTACTGATTTCAAAAGGATTTCAATCAGGCCCTGGGGAACTAGCCTGGCATCTCTTCCTTGCATCAGCAGCCGCTGTGCTTCAAGGAGACGACCCTTGGAACAACCACTTGCAGGGGTATTTGCAAGATCACAGCTTTGGCTGCATGAGTGATACAAGAGACTAGTGACCACAGTGGGAAAGGAAGCAAATTTGCTTATTTAGATAATTAACAAGCATTTGAGACAAGTGTTGCTGCCTAACACATTACTGACAGACTAATAATTCTGTCTGATGAAGCAGCGATTATTACAATAATGTTGTGGTCCACTAAAATAACCACCCCTCTTAGCCACTGCTGCTGGGAGAGGATGGGTGAAATCGCATTTCTCTTTCTTCAAAGCAAACAGACTACGTGCCGGAGAAGCACCCTGTGGGGCTCAGCCAGGAGGGGAAGGAATCGTACAGCTACTGTGTGGCATCCGCCTTCGGAGGATGCCTTGTTTTTATGGCCACAGATAGCTGCAGGCATCATTTTGCACCTGCAATTTTGGTCGGGTAGATAACCGCCGTCCTCACTGACCCACGCAACGCGACGCCCCGAGCAGCCAGTGCTGCGAGCGCAAATAGTTGTGACCGATTAGAAAAGGCACCATTTGCAGGGCAGATGTAACGCTGGGTGTTACGTCCCTTCTGGAAACTGGCTGTGCCGTGAGCCAGGGAGGACCGATACCCCGTGAACGTGCTTCGGGCAGGCAGCTCCTTCCCAGAGTTGTGCAGGGACACTGAGAAGTAACTTTGCTCACTTTAGGGGACTACGATGGTGAAATGGAGAATCGGGGCCATTTTGTTTCAACCTGTTTTTTTCTGATCCTGTCTAACAGCTGAGTGAGCTGAATGCTTGAGTAGGTAAATCCTTCAGGGCGAACACAGCGAGCCAGGGGCAGGAATGGGGGGGAGGAGGTATTTTCCAGGAGAGGGGTCCTCCATCACCCCACAGCCCACGGAGAGGGTGTGCTCAAACCCTTCCGGGGCTCCCCTCATGAGGAGCCAGCTCACACAGTCAGGTTTTTTCCTTCTTTTCATGTAAGCCATGGGAGATAGGTAGAGATACAAGACCCGGGGAACGATATTAACTGACTGGCCTCAAGCTGTGTGAGGAACACCTGGGACTTGGCTCTAATTTGGTTTGTATGACATGCAGGAGATTTTATTCAACATAGGCAGGTCAGGATAGCTGATGGGAGGGTCGATGGGGAGCAGAGGGCTCTGGGCGCTGCTCCACACAGCTCTGCAGCATAACTTCGAAACGTTGATGCAGCAGACGGGACAGAAAAGGCTTACAGCCCATGCCTCCCCCAGGCGGGAGAGGAAATCAGGTAACGCAGATTTCCTCATGTCTCTTCTCTCGTGGGATTGGTCTATTGAGAGATTCATTAAAATCTGCTACGGCAGAGACAGAAAAACATCACCTGACAAGAAAATGCTCTTAAGGAAAAGAAATCTTTGATAGCTTTACGTGCTTCTCGAACACAGGGAAAGCCAGTCAATAAAGTTCCTTGTGGCCTAAAAGCAGCAACATCTGTCAGAGGCGGCTTGCTAGGCTGAATATAGCAGCAGGAAAGCCCAACCGATTAACTCCATCCTCTTCCTAACATGTTTTCGTGGTTCCCAGAAATCCCTAGAAAGGGCTCCTGAGGACACTGGCACCATTACAAGCCAGCTATAATTCTGTAAACAGAGAGATCAAGGAAACATTATCCTAACTGCAGTTCACCTCCGGCATCCAGTTTGCGTAATTCACACGTGCTTCGTCTGCTCTCCCTTAGCTGTGGGACAAGGCTGTGATTTAGGAAAAGAGGAGAAGCCCATGCTCTGATGAAGGAGAGAATAAAGCCATTGCTGTTGTGAGGAGGAAAAAGGGGCTGGGGGTTGGGGTCTACATAACCTTGCAAGTAGGCTGGAGCTGGCGAAAACGTCTGGGAAGGTTAGAGCAGGAATACAGCAAACATAGGAAGCACTTCCAGTGTGGCTGGGCTGATCCTCCTCAATGTGAACAACTACCCGGGCCCTCCTCCCACCCCTGGCTCCTCTCATCCACATTCGTCCTAACAAGGAAAGCAGCCAGCTTCCTGGGGCTTTTGCTTGATTGCTTCTCACATTCTGGTCTTCTTTCATTTCTGTTTATAGTAATCCCATGGGATGAAAATGTTTAAGAGGAACAGCCTTTTCTGTCCCGTCCTCTGCATCAACTTTCGTCAAGTCACGACTGGACAAGGTGGAAGATAACCTCATCCAGGCTTCTTCTTCCACAAAAGGTTGGATCAGATGATCTTTCGAGGTTCCTTCCAATCCGGGATGTTCTGCGCTCTACGACTCAAGTCTGGTATCAAGTGACAACTTTGCCTCTGGCATGCAGAGCATTGTGAGGGAGACAGCTGCCTTGGTGGGAACAAGGGATGACTACTTGGCAAAGAAACGCAACGTGTCATTTTAAGGATTGTGTTAGGGAAATATGCATTTCCCATCATGTAGCATGCCTTTTTTTTACCCTTAGTGGTACACTTCTGCGATACACAAACATATAATTCAGTTAGAACAATTTAAAATTTACTATCTAAAAAGATACTAAGCAACTTGGATGCCTTGTAATGCATTTTAATCAAATAATTTTTTTTTATTCGTAAAATTGACGATAACTTCAGTCTAGAGTTGAGGTTAACATAACATTTTATAAGTTTCTTCAATCTTCCCAAAGCTGTTTACCCAAACAAATGTTATTTTCACTGCTGCATTTTGGACAGAGAAAAGTAGTTAATTTCACAATTTTTAAGAAATTTCAGGGACCAGAATTTAAGTTGGGATGTAGATAATTTCCCAGTGCCAGGCTCCGAAAGCGTGAGCTTTACTGACTTGTAACCATACAGTATGCCTCCTTCTGATTATCCATAAGCTGCCTTCCATCAAGTCTGAAAGCTTCAAGAACAGCTAAATTTTGTGTAAGTTACCTTTCCACTAATGCATTGGCATAAAATCGAGGAGATGCATCCCTTTGTCAGCTTTGAAGGACATAGCGGTTCCAAGAAGGCATTCACACTGAATGTCTTCTGGGAATGCCAAGATCTGGATTTTGACATCTTTTCAACTGAAAACTATGGAAATAATCATCCTGCGGGAATATGCCTCAACATTTCTATGTATTCAGTATTGCCAAAATGGAGTATCAGCTGCAATCCTGAAACCTTGTATTTTGTAGCCAAATAATGAATTATCTGCAACGCCTTTTCCAACAGCATGTTGTACACGGGCTGAGCAAATATCTGGAAGGAAACACTTGTTCTGATTTCCCATGAACTTCTAGACAAAATGATGTCTTGAGTTCTCATTAGCATCACCAGCAGCAAGTGTCGATACACTGTTGAAGTCAAAACATTTGACTGCGGTACATTATTTTTATCTTTCCAAGTATTGCTACTGCAGCTTCCTTACATGCTTGGAAATAACCTGACAACAATCTATTCCCTTTGCAACTGTGTGAAAATGAACAACTACCAAAAAACCTTTGCTGCTTTCGTGCTTTGAGGTATCTATTGCTGAGAAGTAGAAAAGCTGTTTTCAGCTACGTTTGCTTTCTCTCTGAGAGAGGATCGAATGTATTTCTGGTGTACACAAAGATCTCTTCCTAGAAAGAGGAATTTTAAGAAAGATGAACTACCTGCAGGTGGAAAACTACGCTACCGCTTTCACAAACAAGTAATCCATTGGAGTGATTATGAATCACACTACCACAGGTTTCCAGTACATCTGCCACAGCAGTATTTTCACATTTCTACCAACAAAAAGCTCAGTCTCATCTTTATAACAAATGCTAGAATTACTTCCTTGCTTTATTCCACTTCCATCCTACCTTACGTGTGACAGTTCACCAGGCATAACCAAGGAACTCTTCCATAAACTGCAGGAAGTTTCCTGACAACCATTGCCAACTTTATGGAGCTACTCAACATCATTTCTCCACTTATTCTGAAAAGTGGAAAGTCTTTCTTTTTTATTTTTTCAAGACTTGTTGCACGATTGTGTACAGCTAGTCTGCAAGTACAATTGAAACATTTATTGCATTTTAGTACACATTGGAATAATTTCCATGTAATGGTCATAAACATAAGATCTTTGGATTCAACGATGCTGCGTACAGAGAAATTACTATTCCTGGAGATGAAGTAAATGCAACTTTGCCTACAGCAGAACAATGGGGTGGGAAAAAGAAACAGCCTTCGGTAGACAGAGACAAGTGGCCTCTTCACTCAGCAGTTCTTTGGAGGGAAAGGAGCATCCATCGCACTATTTGCAGTCTTTCCTGGATTGATAATAGCTCTGGGTAGATCCTGCCAGCTTAAAGGAGCAGTTTTAATCAGAATCTAAGAGGTTTACTACCCTGTGGGGTTTTTATGTGTGCGTGAGGGAGTTATGTGTTGCAGCTTTTTTCTTGAGGGAATGAACTACCTCAGTTTTCTGGGTTTTTTTTGCTGCTTTCCAGTTTACGGATTATTAAAATTTATCAGTAGAATTGTGGATCTTGTGTTGGAAATCATAGAATCATGAATCATAGAATGGCATAGGCTGGAAGGGACCTTAGAGATCATCTAATCCAACCCGCCTGTCATGGGCAGGGACGCCTCTCAACTAGACCAGGCTACTCAAGGCTCCGTCCAACCTCGCCTTGAACACCTCCAGGGAGGGGGCATCCACAATCTCTCTGGGCAATCTATTCCAAAATCCTACCACCCTCGTACTGAAGAATTTCTTCCTAAGATCTAATCTAAATCTGTTTTCCTTCAACCTAAACCCATTTCCCCTTGTCCTATCAGTGGACACTCTTGTAAAAAGTCCCTCCCCAGCCTTCCTGTAGGTTCTCTTCAGGTATTGGAAGGCAGCTATTAGGTCCCCCCGAAGTCTTCTCTTTTCAAGGCTGAACAATCCCAGCTCCTGCAACCTGTCCTCGTAGCAGAGGTGCTCCAGCCCCTGGATCATCTTTGTGGCCCTCCTCTGAACAAATCTATGTCTCTCTTATCTCTTATCATTTGCCCTGAACAATCTCTTCTGTTCTTTGTGGGTAGGAAAACGTCCACGAAGAAGAGCATTCCTAGAGTCAGGCAACAGCATGAATTCAGTGTATTGAGGTCCTTGGAACAAGTATCCTGGAACAACTTTGCCTATCAATTTTCTGAGGATTCACTAGATACCAGGAGAGCTGTTATATTTAGTTGCTTACCTGCTTTTGCCTGCAGTGCAGGACTTGCATCTTCAGATTTATTTTTCTCCACTGTATATGTTTGCCTCTCAGAAAGTTTACCTTCTACCTCCCACAGTGGAAAGTAATATCAAATCTGTAACATTGCTCTTTCCTGCTCTATTAGAGGACTCTTCCAAATCCTCCATCTGTTGTCACCTCAGAAGACATCAACAGCACAATACAATGAGAATCCCTCAGGCCTGGAGTCATCCCCTATTTATATATTTCCAAAATCGGATTAAAATATCCAGAGGACTCTGCTGAAATCTCTAACTGGCATTGCACAGAGAAAAACCCTATGTGACGAATATTTGTTGTCTGTGCAGCTAGTAGTGACATTTTCCAAAGTTTTCTCCTTTGCATGCTATTTCCTCACCTGTGTTAGAGACGCCTGAGGCAACACCCTGTTTTCATAGGCAAAGTCTCACAAAGGAAGATTTATAACTTCTTTTTTAAATTTCAGGTTTGTTTTTTATGGCAACTGAGACAAAAAAAAAAAAACAACAAAAAGAACGCAGCAAGTTTTTCTAAGTGTTTTGGTTAGTATTGGTTAAAAGCTGAGACTTTTCCAGACTGACTTCCCTTCTGAAAATAAGGTGATTTCTTGCCATTGCTTTGTGAGGGTGTGACTGATTGATTCAGCCCTCCCCTTAATCCTGCTACAGATGAGCGAGCTAAGAGACATCCCCCAGGGCCACGGGGATCTGCTTCTGACCCAGCATGAACTCCTCACTCTGCCCAGCAGCTTCCCTCCCTGCTGCGTGCTGTGCACAACCGTTAGGTAGCCCATCCTTTGGCACTCCTGCCATCTCACTTTGTGCGTCCCTTCTCCAGTCCAGCCCCCATAGGCTTGACTCCTGCTCCTTATTCTCCCCATTCCCCTAGCCTGCTCTAAGCACTGCCATCTGCTCAGGCTTTCCTAGCTCTCAGGACACATAACGGAGAAGGTAGTATGGGAGTCTTTCTCCCCAGGATGGTTCCCTTGTCACTGTTCTGTTCCAGCTTCTGCCTCTCTCCCTCATACTCACTCTGCAAGTAGAATTACAGCAGATGGGGAATGTCTCCTAAAATAAAGCTCAGGTGATGACTCAAAAAACGCAAAGCAGAGCAAATGTGACACCTCAGCACAGCACAGCATGTACCAGGGAGGTGCTGTGCAAGGTATCACTGTCCTCAGTTCAGTGCAGTCCTGTGTCCTCTTCCCCTTGCTGTGATCTCAGGCAGCCTGGGAACACAGCATGACCACAGGCCAGGGTGACAGGCCGCATCTGCCACAGGATCCCAGATAGCAAAGACAGCTCAGCCTAGGCTGCAAATGCCCGAATCTTTGTTCGGGTGGTAGGGAGAGCACAGCAGAGCCTGATGCCTGGGCCTAAACAGCACCGTGCAGACCCATCCTCTCCCCAGGCAAAGCAGGGCCTCAAACTCAAACTGCTCGGAAAGACGCTGCACGAGGCTGTGACCTGGCACCTGCGAAATCCATGCGGCGCTCCTTGGAGAAGCAGCAGAGGCCGTATGTTCCTAAAACCCCAGAAGGGCTGCTCTGTGGAAGGCCCCAGAACTAGGTATTTTTGATCTCTTCATAATCGGATCTCCTCTGGTGCGTGAGATGGCTCCGTACCAGGCAGGGACTGCGGGGTTCGTGTCTGGCGCATGAAGTAACGGAGGAGGCACCACGGTCCGGGACTGCTTTCGGGATCGAGCCCTCCGGTGAGGAGGACGTGGCCCTCACACAGCCCTTTAGCGGCCGCCGGATGAGGCAGGATCCCGGCCGCCGCGGCACGCTGGGGAAGCGCAGCCGCGGCCGTGCGGAGGCAGACAGCTGTGCGCGAAACGCCGCACAACCACCGGCCGCCTCAGCGCGGAGCCATCGCCGCCGCCATCGCCGCCGCCATCACCGCACTGCGCATGCGCCCGCCCCGCGCTCCCTGCCGCCCTCCCGGGGACGGGAGGCGGGAGGGGACATTCCCGCTGCGTGCCGGTCACGTGCACGCCGGGATGGCCGGGGAGCGGGCGGCGGGGAGCGCGCAGCAGGGCGAGGGTGCCGAGCGCTCGTCCTCGCCGGGTGACGGCGGCAGCGCGCTTCTCGCCCGCCCTTTCATCTGCTCCTTCCCCGACTGCGACGCCACCTTTAACAAGGCCTGGAGGCTGGACGCCCACTTCTGCCGGCACACGGGCGAGGTGAGCCGGGCCGGCCGGTGCCGGGCCGCCGGCAGGGCCTGAGGGAGCCGCGACGCGGGGTTCCCGCTCGGGCCTTCCCGTCGGCGGGGGAGGGGGGTGTTGTGCCCCTCGGGAGGGCCGGTCAGCCGGCTCCCCCGCGGGGGTACCCGGGGCACCGCGGGGGGCTGCGGCGGTAGTGCCGGAGCATCCCGGCGAAGGCGGCCTCCTGTAAACAGCCGAGCCCCGCGAGGGCTCTGCTGTCTGTGAACAACCCCCTCTCTTTCAGAGGCCGTATGTCTGCGATTACGAAGGCTGCGGTAAAGGCTTCACGAGAGATTTCCACCGCACTCGACACCTTCTCACGCACACCGGGGAGAAGCCGTTCGGGTAAGGCCAAGTTTTTCGTTCTTAAAATTGTACTGCCGTAACAGCGCGTGCGCACAGGTCGAGACGTGGGGAATCTCCTTTGCCTAAAACCTGCTATCTGGCAGTGATCCGTAATAGAGATGCTTGAAGGAATGGGCAGATCTTCCCCCTAGAACACAGAATTAAAAGAAGGAAGGGCAATTATTTCTTCTTCCTAAGCCCCTTGGTAGCTGCATGTCATGGATTAGGGAGCTAGGAATCCCTACGTGTTTTATTAAGAATATCTTCTGGTATTTTTTTCATGTGGGTTTTGATTGTAACTTAGCCTCTGGCTTTTCGTGTCTTTAAAGCAAATTTTTATATGTGGGTTGTGAGTTTCAGTTATTCTTCATGTATTCCTCTTGTGCAATAATTTCTTTACCTGCTTAGGAAACAAATAACTGAGAGTGATAATAAAAAATGCAATTCATTTGCAGGTGCACAGCTGATGGATGCAATCAGAAATTTGGAACAAAATCGAACTTAAAAAAGCACATTGAGCGCAAGCATGAAAATCAGCAGAAGCAATATGTGGTGAGTAATTACCTCTGATACTGTAAAGTGGAGGCTGAACAAGCTCCTTTTTGTGTATCTAGTGACATACTTCAACTTCTTATTATGGCATATTTGTATGAGTTCAAATACTGTGTTTGGGATTTCAGCAACCACGTGTGGACTGGGCTGTCGTTATTTGGCCTCTAATGATAACTTAATTTCCTAAATAGTGCGACTTTGAAGGCTGTAACAAGTCTTTCAGGAAACATCAACAACTTAAAGTTCATCAATGTCATCACACCAATGAACCTCCATTCAAGTAGGTGGATAATTTCAATAATGAACTTTAATACTGTAGATGAAAACGGTGCCTTTTCTCAACCTTTTAATTGATGTGGCATTTAAAAGAAACTGGCATGAATTTGTAGTCACGGCTGTAAGTACATTTCTTATACTAGTCCTTTGCTCAGTAGCCTGTTTTGAGCAACAGTCTCAGTACTCTGTAACTTCAGCATTCCAGACATTTCCTTCGGATTTATTACAGGTTCACAGGAAAAATAAACAAAAAAAAACCCCAGCTTTGAGTTCACGCAGTCTGAAATACAAGCAGAAGAGCTTGCACAGTAATGAAAAATGCAGCTACCTCTGCTTTCCACTAAAAGGCAGTGACGTGGCTAACATTGAAGTGAGTAGTAGCTTAAAAAAGGTGAGAGGCTTGGACACCAATCTGAGCAGCTGTGCGTTGCAACTCCGTTATTTACGTGACACATCAGTATAGATCTGATGAAAGTAAAGTTTAGTCTTGTGTTTCTTACAGGTGGACCACACTGTACAGGAGTGTTCCGCTTAAGTGAAGTGCAGTAGTAGGCTGGGTGACAGGCACAAAAATACTGTCAGTGTCTGCTGCGGCTCCGACTCTAGAGCTGTACAAGCTACTCACACCTTCCACTTTTTATCTCTCTTTTATGTTTGAAGAGCCTACTGTATAGAGCTGATATGAGGCTTGATTCTTAGCTAAAGCTAAGCGATAAGCATGGAAATCATCCTATTGTTTTAACTCTTGAGGGGATCAGCATCCTCTATTAGAAACATATTATGGAATTTATTTTTACAAGGCGGGGATACAGCCGATCTCTCAGCAAGGGGAAACTTGGATTATTTTGTCCATTTTAATTGTTTTTGACTTAACAAAAAAATATGCAGCAAAAGAAATTAAACCACTGTACTTTATGCCTAGATGTAATAACGAAGGATGTGGAAAGTACTTTTCTACTCCAAGTCGACTAAAGCGGCACGAGAAGATACATGAAGGTAATACAGCTTTTCTTCTTGCCTCAGTTGTGTTTTAGCAAAGGAAAAAGAACTTCTTCCAGTACAGAGAGTATGCACGGAGGTATGACAGACTTGAGACTATTGGTGGCCTAGTGGTGGCCAGACAGACAAAAACCCAATGGGTTGAATAGCCCAATGGGATACAATTGCAAGGTGTTGCAGTGTTCAGTTACAGTGCCCTTGTGACAGGCTGAACAGAGCTCAGGCTTCCCTCAGCTATTTCTTCTCCTAATGTGCTTCCTTGTCAATAGTTCATCTTCTGGAGATGGGCTAACAATTAAGGCACTAGCCTAGACCTCCAGAGGTTGGGATCAGTTGCCAGTTCTGCCACAGATTTCCTATGGAGCCTTGGCAAAACCATGTAGGCTTGCATTTTTTAAGTTGTTAAAGTACTTGTGTGAAAGGTATTTAAGTGGAATCGTCAGCAGGTGAACATGTATGTTTGAGCTAATCCTGCTATACTCCTATCCGTTCTTTCAGTACTATTGACAGCTAACCTGCTTTCCAGTGCTAGGAAAAAGAAAAAACAACCCCAAGGGACTAGGAAAAGTATCCAAAAAGCTGTGATTGGTACTGCCTTCCTTTCTTGAGCCAGGGACTTGTTCTTAGTTGTTTGACTTTTCAAGTTCTGGGATTTAAGTAGTGATGATTTTCTATCCATTTCTATTCTGTCTGCTTGATAGAATGGTAGAGTCTCTTTGGACTTGGGAATGTTATTATATGGTCAAGATCTTTTAAAAATATGTAATATAAATATTAATATGGAAATATTTTGTGTTATTTTCATTTATTTGAGTAAAAGTGTATGGCTGGCCAGGAAGTTGTTTTACTAAAGCCAGGAGAGATAGGTTATCGTCTGGTTGGATGATTAGGTTGGAAAGGACCTCTGGAGGTCACCTGGTCCAACTCCCTGCTCAAGGCAGAGTCAGTCAGACCAGGTTGATGAGCGCTGTGTCCAGTCAAGTTTTGAACGTTTCTATGGTAGGGATTCCACAGCCTCTCTGGACAACTTGTGTCAGTGCTACAAGGTTTCTTCCTGAAACCTGTTTGGATTCTCGTGTTCTAATTTGTGTTGGTTGCTTCTTGTGCCATCACTGTGCAGCACAGGAGGAGAAGAGAAATACTCGCCTTTAATTTTCAAATGCTGAAAGTGAAGTTCCCCGTTGTAAAACTGGTCTGTGTTTGCCAGAACCTTTGTGATTGTAAACATATGTCGTGTCTAACAGGCTATGCATGCAAGAAAGAAAACTGCTCATATATTGGAAAAACTTGGACAGAGCTTCTGAAACATAATAAAGAAAGTCATACAGGTAAACTCCAAATGCTTTAGTAAATAGAGCTTTAATTTTCATAGAATTATAGAGTGGTTTGGGTTGGAAGGGACCTTAAAGATCATCTAGTTCCTACCCCCCTGCCATGGGCAGGGATACCTTCCACTAGATCAAGTTGCTTAAAGTCTCATCCAACCTGGCCTTGAACACTTCCAGGGATGGGGCATCCACAACTTCTCTGGGCAACTTGGTCCAGGGCCTCACAACCCTCAGAGGGAAGAATTTATTCCTTAGATCTAATTGAAATCTCCCCTCTTTCTGTTTAAAGCCATTGCCCCTTGTCCCATCACAACATGCTATTGCAAAAAGTCCCTCTCCAGCTTTCTTGTAGGCTCCCTTTAGGTACTGGAAGGCTGCTAGAAGGTCTCTCTGGAGCCTTCTCTTCTCCAGGCTTAACAGCCCCATTTCTCTCAGCCTGTCTCATACCTTTTGATATGAATAGGAAAAAAAAGACCGCTAATTTGAAGAGGAGTCCTTGATGAAATGAATTCAGCAACTTGTCACTGTGTCTAGACAAACTGACTAACACTGTATCGGTAAAATGGTTGTCACCCTGGCTAGACCTTTAACTGATGAAAATGCTACTCAGTAAACCAACTTTGCTTTGTGATCCAGTGAATGAGAAATTGTATAATGTAGGATTTAGGATCTGGATCATTCATATTGCAGTCTCTAAGTTCCTTGTATTTCATGTGGATTTTACTATTGTTCTACAGGACTGCTAGGGCTTGATTCTGAGCTTCTATAAGAAGCTGTTAATTTATACTCTGCCTGTCTCTCTCCCAGAGCCAATAGTTTGCAGTGAGTGTTACAAAACATTTAAACGGAAAGATTACCTCAAGCAGCATCAAAAAACACACGCTGTGGAGAGGGAAGTCTTGCAATGCCCAAGAGAAGGATGTGGGAGAACTTACACAACTGTATTTAACCTTCAAAGCCATATCGTCTCTTTTCATGAGGAGAAGAAACCATTCTCTTGTGATTATCCAGGCTGTGGAAGAGTGTTTGCAATGAAGGTATGTATTTTTTTTTACACTGTCCTAATCTGAGTCGCATATTTTGAAATGATAAACCTAACTTTTTTTTTTTCCCCCTGCTCTTTTTAATTGTAGCAGAGCCTAGCAAGGCACGCAGTTGTACATGATCCTGAAAAGAGAAAGCTGAACTTGAAAGTAAGTTACACTCTTGAAAAACTCCTCTCAACCACACCCTGTCATTTCAGAGGAGGGTAAATATTATGTATTTTAGAATGTGACTTCAAGCAGGAAAATAGAGGAGCCAGCTATCTACATAATTTGGGAAATTCTTAATTTCTAAAGCTCCTTTTAAATAATGCAGTGTGGCCTATTCATTGATTTCTTGTCCCTCTCCCTTGTCAGTAGTCTTTGCTCTATAGATATGTTAAGTTGCTAACTCTGGATTTACCTGTGCTAGGGAAAGCGTTCTCGTCCCAAGAGGAGCTTAGCCTCTCGGCTGAGCGGCTACATTCCTCCTAAAACGCAGCCAAGAAAGGATGTGGTCGTGACAGAAAGCAGGACAAGGGATAAGGCCATGGAAAATGAAATACCAACTGTTGAAATTCTGACTCTGCAATAAAGCTTGAGACAACTTTCTTCATGGAATGACCAGTGTGAAGTTCAACAGTAACTTTATTTTATAGTCTTTTTTTTAAATAAGAAATTAATATAGTTTACGCCTCTTCATAAAGTCACTGATTCAACTCATTTGACTTCAGATCTTCATTTTCATCTTTCTTTACTGCACTGTTTTTCTGATTTTCCATCTTCTGGTATGCTTTCAGCTCTTTGTCAGACATGTGTCTCAAAATACAGGAACTCACTCCTTCTCTAGTAACTTTCGGCTTGGAAAGATAAGTGGCTTTTTCAGAGACGGTCTCCAAAATCTGATCAAAAAGCATGAACTGAAAAGAAGGAGAAAAATAGGGACTAAATGCACAAACACAGGTAGAATAATATTTCAGGCTTTTCTGTAATGACACTTAATCTCCTGCTATTAGACCACTCCTGTGGTTTAGCTGTTAGCTGAAACCAGCTAGTTGCTACTCCTGGTCTGAGCAGTTCAGCTTGTCCTTTCCTAACCATTTGTTCTTTACTCATGAGCAGGTTGAGGAAAGTCACCAGAGGGACTAAGCCATTCCTAACGCTTAGGCTGAATTCCTCACTTACATTGTTTTGCTGTTGAAAGGCATCCATGAAAGTAATTAGAACTGCATCTGACTCCTGCCCACCCTTTTCCACTAGATTCGGACATACTATTACTACAAAGTTTTCCTCTTAAGGGGCAGTATTGTTCTAAGGTTAGCAAAAAGTGGTAGTATTGAATTGAGTGATACAGTGCATTCATATAACAAGCTGAACTCTTAAGCTCGTAATTAAGCTTTTAAATTTAAGGACAACCTAAACCTGGACTGTGTCATGAAATGTTCTGCTCCGTCCCATATCCAGTTCTTCCTCTTGCTACCCATTCCCTGTGAATTCAACTTCCTGTAAAAAGTTTTGTTCCTTTTGGATGAAGTGATCCCACAATTTTTTCCAGCAATTCAGTAGAGAGAATCATCAAGGAAACCTAATTCATTACACACATTAAAAGGAAAAAAAAAAAAGTCATACATGCAATCTTTATAAAAAAGCCATTTGTGCAAACAACTATGAAGACAAGTCTTAAAGCCCTATTATACTAGTAAGTTGCCACCAGCTCCCTAACATCTTTATAGATGTTTACTTTACCGGTCTTGGAACATGATTCCAGTAGTTTCCCACACAGCAGTGGAAAATTAACCTTACAGCTACAGTTGCACAAATGCATCTTCAGAAGTACAGTTAGGTTATTGAAATAATCCAGCTAAAATACAGCAGATTTTTTTTTTAAACCTTACTGTTAAACCAGGAATAGACAGGAAAATTTCAGTGAGTGAGCTGGCTTAAGACATAGACAGGAAAATTTTACCAGCCCAGTTAATAAGGTGGTGTGCTGCAAAGGAGTAGGAACTGTTTAGACTCTGCTGTCACAGCCACTATTACAACTGCATCCTTAAGAAAGCACAGGATTTGAGTTGTTTCTGTGGGACTACTTTTCTAGAACTGCAGTGTTTGAACAGATGCAGCTTAAGGTGCATTACCTACCTGCAACCTAGACCTTCGCTTATTTTAGCAGTACATGATCTATTAAAAAACATGGCAGTACTGAATAGGAGAAGTTAACACAAGTACACCTATTCAAGGAAATTGATCGGTCCAGCTTTCAGAAGCCCACTTACCATGTCTGTATTGCTCCCTTTTGCTTGCCGGATGGTAACTTTAACATGGTATTTCTTTTCAATCCACTGTCCTATCTGTTTAGTCTTGGTCTCCAAGTCGTTCTTGGCAATAGCGGAAGAAAAGGATAACTCCTTCTGAACCATTCCTGTTTAAAAGAGAACTAAAACTGTGTTGGCTCAACATTAGTTGATCTGCAGCAGCCTGTGGTGTTTTGTCTGCTCAGCAGCATGGGGGGAGTTCTCATACACAGAGCATCCCAATCTCATTGTCTCAGCATGTCTCCCTCACCTTAGAAGGTGGCTACTTGGTATCTCACACTCACTGCCAATAAAGGGACACTGAGGGCGTGTTTGAAGCACACAGAGAAATCTCTTCAGGGTCAGAAGGCTTAAAGTATTTTTATGTTAATTACAGTTTTGTTCATACCACCCACAAGGCAGGTCTACCAAAGATAAACAGGTAAGCATTGGATCTGGAATTAAAGATTTAGTATGTAAATTCCTACGTCCTGCACATAGTACAGCTGAATGTAAAAGCTTGGAAATTAGCTCTTCACCTCAAGCCCGTTTTCTTGAAGCGTGAAGTGCAATACCCAACTGCAGGAATGATGCCTTGTAATATATTTGAACAACTTATGGTCTCTTCCTCCTTAAAGATTCTCCGAAGTAGTTACTATTTGAATAATCTTTTTGTAGTTTCTTCAACAGAAAAGCTCACTGCCACCATAGGGCTGCTCTCTAAAATCAGAACTCTACCTAAAGCACAGATACCTTGGTTAGCCTGAGGATAAGAAACAAGGATACAAGGTGAGATGCCTTTTCTGAAACCTCTTTGCCACACTCAGTTTGTTGAACTGCTGGCACAGGCTGATTTAAGAAAAAAACACTGAGAAGTGTTCAATATCGAAAAAGCTGTTGTCTTACTCTGTACAAGAAAGGGCTCCAGACTTTGTCATCTTAGCAGCAAGCTAGGAAGAGAAAGTTTCATGACTAGTGGTGAAAAAATTATATTGGTGTTTCTGGCGCTCTGTTTGTAAAAAATGCCTGCCACTTTATGCCTTAGTAAAAGAATAAAAATTTAGTGAGTCTCCTGGAACCAAAGTCTAGTTATATTCACTTAAATAAACAGAATTTTTAAAAAGCCAGCAGATGCCAAAATAGTAAATCCTGAGAAGGCAGGAGAAGGTTTCTCTGTGGAAGACGAGACTAACCGAAAACTTGATTTTCACCACCACAAATCCTCAATATCAGCATGGACTGCAGTGACATTGCTTTGGATTTACACAAATGCAAGTAAGAGGATTTAACCTGCTGAAACCACTTTTAATGCAGCATTTTTCAGTGCTCAGTGTTGCAGTGTCAACAACGTACACACCTGATTTTGAACTTGCTTTTTTCTTCTCTGCACGTTTAAGCTGTTCTTCATGAATCTGCCGCCCAGTCATTAGTTTGTACACAGGAGGGTCTGCGTTCTCACGAAGGAGAACTAGTTTCAGCTCGTGTTGATCCATAAGTTTGAGTGCCTCTGCTCGGCGCATATTTCCTAAACTCTCTCCATCGTGGTTGATTACGTGCAAAATCTGATAGGGAATTCTTCGCCCAACGCTTCCAAATGCTGCTTTCCTTTTGGGTTCCGTGTGAGATTTTTCAGCTGTACAAAATGGTCGAGCAAGTCCAAACACAGTTGACTTTCTAGGGCCAGGTACTACCATCCAGAATGGAGGTAAGACCCTCTTTTGCAGTGTTTGTGTCAGAAGAGTACCAAAGAATCTTTTTACATATCTAGTCTCATTTCTCGTTGCTTGACATAAAAGTTTCATCACGCAAAAGGTAGTCATTCTGAGGGAGCAGGGAAGAAGAAAAAACAAGTTACCTCCATCAGTCAGATTCTTCTAGTTATATTGCAAAGACTTGACTCCATTTCAGTGAACTCCAGTTCTTAAAATCTTTCAAAAAGATGCACAGTGTTACTATACGGAATGAGCAGTCAACAGAAATTGTACAGTAACAGAGGGCTTTAACCCAGAGAGAAAATCTCACAAAGGACCAAAACTTATTACAAGTTGATGTTATCTTCAGTATTTACAAATTTGAGCCTGAACTACTTTAAAGAATCCAAAACTTCGAGTTCATTTCTCCTCACAAGAGTTACCTACTTTTACACAGCTTTTTTGTGTATAGCAAGATCAGCCAGTGATTTAAGAGGGAGAATTTGTTGTAAAACAAAGAGGCACGTCACACTTTTTAATGTATTCATTCCAGATTTTTTTCATGAAGTATCTAACACTGGGACTTTCTTCCTGATTCTGATACTTTTCTTTGGCAAGTGTTTCATTTAAGCCACATTAACTCAGAGCCACCCTAATCAGGCAGCGAATGAAGTGGCGATTTGTGCAATGTCTGTCAGCAGCCATCCCAACGTCTACAGCCTGACCCCTTCTATGTTTTGTAAGACTTCGGAATTTCAAAGCCTTGACCATACAGAGTAAGCCTGCCATGCAAAATCTTCACCTTGGCATTAAAATATGATGAAGTAACTATTACTATGCTCGAAAACACAGTTTATCCCAGGGTTGAAAACTCTTCCATAGCTAGCATGCAACTTGCTTCTGATAGCACTGACCCCAAATTGTGTATTTTTCTCAGTTTTCCAAATGTCATTTTGTGGCAGTAACCCAGCTAGTTACTCGATCTTATGTGGATTAAGCACTAATATTATTTCCTTTCCAAAAAAAACCCCAAGTGTCATCACTGTCTTCTAAAGCTCAAGTTCCACAGATTTAGCCATGCTTCAACGTGAAAACAGTGCCTTAATTTTAAACCTATGTTATCAGACATTTAAAGTATCAATTGCCTTTCTCAATTTTTCACAAACATTAAATTTAGGGTGGCACATTCCTATTTACAGTGAGCTGATTTTTTCCAGTTATCAAAACTAATTAGACTTCTTCCGTACAGAAAGCGTGCACCTAAGTAGCATGAATTGTTTGGAAAGTGCAGTTTTACTGTAAACATTTCACCAGAGCCATCTAATAAAACCACCAATAACGATGTTTTTCCTCTTCCTGCATGACGAAAAGAGCATTTAGGTGTTGCTGGCTTGTGCTTTCCTGCAGTCTCGTGTAAACACACGCTGAAAAGACCTTATGTGAATTTTATGCGCGGACGTATAACGGCGTGTGACCGCGACCTGCTGCGGCCGTGTCGGGGAGGTCACCGCGTCCGTCACTCCGACCGCGTCCGTGCGCGGCTCCGCGAGACCCGGGCCGGCTGCCGCGGCGGTCGGTGCAGGCGGCTCCTGGAGCGGCGGCACTTGCGGACCCGCTGCCCGGGGCCCGCGGGGCCTTCCGCGACCTCCCCCCGCTCCGGGCGGCTCTTACCTGCCGGCCGGGCCGAGCCGGGCCGGGCCGCCGGCCCCAGCCCGCCGCAGCAGCCGAGGGACCGGCCTGGGCCGCCGGGAGGGCGGAGATTAGCCCGCTTCTTCCTCTTCCTCCTCCGCCTCTTCCCGCTCCCCCGCCCCGTGCGGGAATGCGCGTACCCGTGCGCCGGTGTGTGGCCGTGTGCGGCCCCGCGGGCACCGCTGCGGGCCAGCGTGCGCCGGGCGCGCTCCCGCGCACCGCCGTTGCCGACAGCCGTGCGCGCTGCCTGCGCGCCCGTGTGTGGCTGTGCCGCCGCCTGCGCGGGTCCGCGCTCACCGCTTCGCGCCGGCAGCTGCTGCACGGGTGCGGCGGGGCGGGGGTGTCTCTGCAGCTGCTGCCGTCTGTGCGTGCCGGCCCGTCTGCGTACCTGTGTAGCACACGCGTGTTTCCGCATGCGTCTGCGTGCTGTGCACGCCTCGGCTACATACAGACGTATTTCTGCATACGCCACTTTGGACGTATAGGGAGTTTTCTGTCCCCTTTTGGACGCATGCACTTGTCTGCGTATCCATGTGATCTTCTTGTGTTCACGTATTTCCGTGCGGCGCGTCGGTCTGCGGGTTCTGCAGGTGCAGTTGCTTGGTTGGGGTGTTTTCCTGGGTGTGCCACCTCCGGGTTGTGGCCGCCTGTTGGTTCTCTGTGAGGCTTTGCTGCGCTGAGGGAGTTGCGAGCGGGTGTAAGTGCCGCTGCTAGCAGGTGGTGCTCGGTGGGCCTCCCGGGAAGGCGCTCTGTGGCTGTGGGCGGGGGGGATGCGCCTTCTGAGTGCTTTGCGTGTGTCTCGTGCGTCGAGCCCGCGCACCTGAGTCAGCGGAGTACCTGGCTGCGTGCCATGATACGTCACTGCCCCTCTCTCCGCCCGTAAGACGGTGCAGCCTGCCGCTGTGACGGCACGCGCAGTGGGGCGGGCGTGGGGGGGGGGGGGGGTGCTGGGATGGCCAGGAGCCGGGGGGTGTTGTGCTCTGGGTCGTGTCAGCTGCGCTGGTTACTGTGCGTGGGGGTGCGAGGTGTTGGGGGAGTGTGAGTAGGGGATGTGTCTGCAGGGGTCAGTAGCGCGTGCGTTTATGGTGGTGTGTGAGCCTGGGAAAGCTCGTTGGGCGCTGGGGGTTGTTGCCCTCTTTGGGAGGCTGCTCTGCCTCGGATTCGTGGGCTCCTTCTTCCAGTTTGGAGATAGAAAACCCTGCCTTGGAAGGAGAAGCTGAAACTCATGTACAAACCGTAGGTCCCTGGCTGCGAGTAATGCACTAAGTGAGTAAAACACTAAACAGTGCAAGAGTTTGCTCTTCTCCTGTTGGAGAACACTTCGCTTTCTCACTTGCGCATGAGCCCAGCTCCAAAACTGAAAGCGTCCAGCCATTCCTCCCACACTAAAGGTGCAAGGAGGGAAAGCCTTGGCTGGCTCTCGCTAGCCCTTTGCAGCCTCCTCACTGCCCCAAGAACGCTGGCGCTCTGCCCTTTCCCTACACACCCAACGCTCCCTTCGCTTTCTCACTCTCAAAAGCCCAGCTCCAAAAATGAAAATGTTCAGCAATTCCTCCCACACCAAAGGTGTGAGGAGGGAAAGCCTCGGCTGACTCCCTGTTGGTGGGGCAGCATATGTGTGGAGCAGCATGTGCAGAGAATGTGTTTTCAGGAGCTGAGATGGTTGTGCCCATTGAGGGATGCTGCTTGTCCAACCCAGCTGGAGCTGAAAACAACGATCAGGCTGAAAGAGTGCTCATGTTCAGAAACAAAACAAAGCCATGGGAAGCAGCTGGGAGGGAGGCCTTGTCCACCCT
The DNA here is from genome assembly GCF_009769465.1 of Tauraco erythrolophus. Taxonomy (NCBI): domain Eukaryota; kingdom Metazoa; phylum Chordata; class Aves; order Musophagiformes; family Musophagidae; genus Tauraco; species Tauraco erythrolophus. The sequence continues at coordinate 113,758,790 of NC_141465.1, read as the reverse complement.
CCTTCCTGCTTAAAAAAATCAACTTTTTTTAGCTTTTTTACTTCGGGCCACAGCTAAGTGACCTCTCTTTCCTCTCCCCTCCTTCCTGCCCAGGAAGAAGAAAGGCAATGAAGAGCTGAGATTCATCTTTTTGATTTGAAAGCTTTCTGTTCTTAACTGTGGTCTTAGAATGGTTTAATTCCATATGCTGGTTGTTTTGGTACAGTCCTTTTGGTACACACGTGCAAAAAAGTCTGTCATTGCTTTGTGCTCTCCATCTTCACAGAAGACATCGTATGGTATTTGTGTGAGAAACCAGAAAACTTCACTAGCAGTTCACAATCTGAAATTCATTAGAATCCTAGAATAGTTTGGGTTGGAATGGATCTTAAAGTTTATCTAGTTCCAGCCCCCCTGCCACAGGCAGGGACACCTTCCACTAGACCATCATCACCTTATTCTCATGAAAACTCCATGCCTGTCATAACGAAATGCCATAATGGAAAAATGCCGCTAACGGAATTAGCCAAGTAGATGGTGAACTGTGTTAATGGCCTGGCTGACAACTGTGGCTTCCCCTATTCTATGCAAATAGCATCTGTTTTTTCCATCCCACCCTTTTGTTTGTTTCCCAGTTCCACTCGGGCTTTATGCCTTTACAGTTGTAAGCTCTTTGGGAACAGGGATTGCCGTCAATTCTATCAGTAGACTGCCTAAGAAAACCAGGTCTCAGTTTGATCCTCTTGAGACATAAATTATCAAAATTCTACAGTATCCAGTTGCGGAGAGCGAAGTATTCCACAATAAGAAAAGGCGAGACAAAAGTGAGGTTTGCTGCTCTTTTCATGGTCTGAAAATTAAGTGTGGAATTTGAATAACCATGAAGAGATATTTTGGCAGAGCTGAAGCCTGGAGAGAGATTTTTTTTTTTCATCCTCAACTCTGCAATATGCATTAGTGGAGAGCTTGTCAGCGGCCCAGCTTGCAGTTTGCTACTGTTGCCTCTCCGAGAACGATCCCCGTAAGACAGATAATTTTCAGCAATGTTAGTAGGAGCAATAGAGCTAATAATCCTCTTCGCTGTGATAAAAACTACCTGCATGGAAGCAAGGCACTTTGGAGCACACAATTTGCAGTCCTTCTCACTTCTCTTTATTTAATTCCATTAAGTTTATACCTGATGTCTGTTTTACCTCATGCCTTTCTAATTAAACTTAGTGTGCAAGAAATAGTGCAGCCTTCTCATGCTGTTTGGCCTCAGTTAACTTGATCTTTCTGGGGGTTTATTGTACTCTTTCGCCTTGGCCTTTGTCTCATGTCTGTTTACACTGGAATTGTCCAGGGGCCGTGTCTTTGTATGTGCCTGTCACAGTGGGACTGCAGTCTTAATTATTTGAAAGACACTATCATAATAAATGCTGTTAATAATAACTTTTTCCCTTCTATTTTGCCTGATGCACATCGTCTTCTGCCCACCCCGACAATACTCTCAGTCATTTAGTTATATTTTAATTCCTAAACCTGCAGCTGTCTTTTTTTTCCATTTGACATTTAGTTTCCCAAGCTGCTTAGCAAAGTTGTTGTTTTCACTTTATTATTTTTTGTGCCAAATCAAGGCCTGTTCTGCTAGACTGGGTGCCAGATCATAGATAATTCATGCCCCAGAGAATTTAAAATGCAAATATATGAGAAGGAGAAAGGATGGGGGGTGGAGAGATTTCTCACCCTCATACATGAACAGCATAGTGATCTGCCAGCGTGGATGTTATTAATGTGCTCTTGCGAGACTCAAGATGCTACTGAGAAGCCTCCTCCACGTTCACAACTGATCTGTGGGGGACTCAGGCTTTGATTGTCCCTTGAGGATGTTGGAAACTGGTTCCAGTTCTTCTGTGTTTTGGGGTCGATCTACCCCTGAAGCTATTCGTTCTGGGTATGGTTAGCTGCTCGTAGTGCCCAGCAGAGAGCGAGAATGCCCTTAGCTGGATGGCAAAGTGCTCCCCTGGAGACTCACAGCTCTAGTTTAGTTTCATTCAAATTCCTAGAATCGTAGAATGGTTAGGGTTGGAAGGGATCTCAAAGATCATCTAGTTCCAACTCCCCTGCCATGTGCAGGGAAACCCTCCACTACACCAGGTTGCGCAAAGCCTTGTCCAACCTGGCCTTGAACACTGCCAGGGATGGGGCATCTACAACTTCTCTGGGCAACCTTTTCCAGTGCCTCACCACCCTCAGAGTGAAAAATTTCTTCCTTATGTCTAATCTAAATCTCCCCTCTTTCAGTTTAAAGCCATTGCCCCTTGTCCTATCACTACTTGCCCTTGTAAAAAGTCCCTCTCCAGCTTTCCTGTAGGCCCCCTTTAGGTACTGGAAGGCTGCAATAAGATCACCCCAGAGCCTTCTCTTCTCCAGGCTGAACAGCCCCAACTCTCTCAGCCTGTCTTCATAGCAGAGGTGTTCCAGTCCTCGGATCATCTTGGTGGCCCTCCTCTGGGCTTGCTCCAACAGCTCCATGTCCTTCTTGTGTTGGGATCATTCATTTTGTGGGAGGAGGAAGCGAGCTGCTCAAGCACCTTACACCTGCAAGGAGCTCGTACCTGCTGGCTCTGGGTGGAGGACGGGTCCTACTTTGGTGTGTGGTGAACATCTTGCCGGTGAACATCTTGCTGTGGTGAGCAACTGGTGCGGTAGTTCTCAGTATCTGGTCCAAAAAACTTCAAGTGCCAAAGAAGATCATCAGGAATTTGTGACTGATATTATTGGGTTTATGCAGTGCCTGGAGCTCTTGGACATGGACCAGTAGCAGCAGGGGGGACACGAGTTTTTTCCAGTCTTATTACTAAATTGGAGATTAGGCTCCTGCATAATGTGCTTGCAAAAGTATTGAGCACCTGGAGGGACGCTTACCCTGTGCTCCTCTGTGTTCCTGTTTTTCTCTATACTTCCCTCCTTTGCAGGGCATTTTGACAGGGAAGTTTTGGGGAAGACTTGGAGAGAGCCACTTTCTCCTCCCCACCGCTGCACTTTAGGACCAGCTGGCATGGCTCGCCTCCACCCTTCTGCTAGTTAAAACCATGGTTCTGCAGTCCTCTGATTCAGAGAGGGGCTATAGCCTCCCCTATGCGCTCCTTAGTGTTCATTTTCCTGTTAGTGTTTATAAATAAAGAATTTTGCACATAACTCAGATGAAAAGCTCCCTTGAGCTGAGCTGAGTGTTGCCGTAAGGCAGAGAACACGTCAGAGTAAACATGTATTTAAAGAACATGGAAATTCTGGGAATGTATTAGGTCCAGATTCCTGTTCTGCAGTTGCTCATTTAGTCCTTTTCCATCCCCAGCTTGTGAAAGTTGCTTCCTACACATACTTCTCTAATTTTATTCTAACAAGGGACAGCAAAAAATGAAAGCAAACCCAAAAATTCTGTTGAGTGGTAAATGGTCACTGCTAACTGATGCACTGCACAGAATATATGAATACAGTTGAAACAGCTAAAGTTTTGTTTGTTTTCTGAGATCTGCCCCTGTTATAGGAATTAAAACAAATCTTTTGAAGATGCATGCTCTGCCGTTAAATTGCTTGGGCTCATTTACTGGATCCAGGCAAAGAACTAATTTTGTTCCCTGAAAAGCAAGGCTGACTGAATTTATAAAAATGTTAATCATGAAGCAAGCCCGTGGGTCCCTGGAGCGAGACACAATTAAAGTTAAAACTTCCCAGTGTAGAAAGTTTTTTAACTGTCTGGTTTTACATCTTGACTGTAGGGAGAGGAGTTTCCACTGTACATCTAAGACATTGTTCTGCAGCCTTTGCGAGTTGCTGGGTTCAGCTGCGAAGATTTTAAAAGCTGCTTTTGTTGGCAGCCTGGGACACATCCGTGACCTTATTAAAGTAGAAGTGAAAGCTCTCCTTTTTTTTTTTTTTTTTTTTTTTGCAACAGTAAATCTACTAATTTTACAGTCAGTTGAACAGCAATAGATTAATTTGTTTAAAGTCTGCATTCACAAAGAAAACGTGAACTTCGCTGCCTTGAATGCCCAAAACTACAGTGCGATATTTAAAGGGTAGAAACTATTACAACTTGCCCTAGAATGGTCCAAGCAGTTCCCTGTCACCTGCTTCTCAGCACAGGTGCTGACCTCCCCGTCTATTCTATCCCTCCTGACAGACTAGCAGCCAGGCTGGGGCTTTGTGTGCAACAGAGAGTGCTTTTCCAATGACTGGGCCAGTTTTCTTCAGCAGCCACAGGAAGCAGAATAAAGAAAAGGTTAAGGGCCACCCCAAGGGTCAGAATGGGTTAAATTTAGTTAACATCAGAGGTTATAGCTTTTAACAAGAGCATGAAGGAAACTTATTCGAAGATGCAATTTGTTTCTTCTTTGTCAACCATTATTTTTTTTTACTCTATTGATGGTGACAGCTTAACAAAGTTTTTATATGCCAGGGTTTTCATCCTTTAGAGGATAAAGAACTGTGGTGCAAAAAAAAAGAGATGCAGGTGGAAGACTTTATAAAGCCTCCATGATTTTCAAATTGAGGGTTGAAAGTAGGCTCCCTGCGTGGCTAAGTCAAAAATAATTTGTAAATGTTAAAAAAAATACACATTACAGACAGAGGAGCTGCGTCCCCCTCCCAGCCTCAATGTGACTTGCCAAGAGTAGTGTTTTATTGGAGGCTTTACAATCTGACTGGTTTTGTATGTATTTTTTCCCAATATAATCTTATTTTCTTTTTTATCTCCCTCTAAAGAAGATCAAAGTCAAATGCCCTTAACTACAGTCTTCATCATCTCCTGACAAGATTTTTTTAGCATATAACACACAATGCTAGTTTTGTGAGTTTTTTTTCTCCCACTTTAGTGAAGAAGCAAAAACTGCAAAACACACTTGGTGAGTAGCTCCACCATGAAGTTCTCATTCAGCTTCTTGGAATGCAAAGATGAAAGTTTAAATCTTTCTGAAAGTTATTGAAGAAAAAGAATTAAAAAAAAAAAACACTTCAGGATTTTCACGTTTATACACAACAGCTCATCTTCTGCCAATCAATCTTTTCTGCAAACGTAATTCCTAGAATTACTGCTTTTTTTTTGTTGTTTTGTCCTGGTACAAAGTAAAGAACTGAAATCAGAATTTAAGTCTGATAATAATTAATAAGTACAAACTGTGCATTTTGATTTTTTTTTCTTTTTAACATGTTTTCAAAAAAAACCCCTCTAATGTGATCATCCTGTCTTCCTATCCATCTGTCTTTCTGAAAGTTATCTCAGCACAGTTTTAATCTCTTGGACGCTTCAGCCAAGTTTGGCAGAGATAGGGGCCTCAAAGATATTGTACATTTATAATAACTATAAATATTTCTGTATTTCTAAGAAGTTTTGTGAAAATCTGTGCTTAAACAGAGGAGACACCCTGAGATTAATGTCTTGTTCTGGCAAAAGAGTTCATCCAGTTAACTAGACAACGCATGTGTGTGGGCTGCCCGGTGAACACACAGGTATTATCAGATCAGCTACAGCCCCTGGTGCCTTTTGCCTCACCAGCTGGGCAGGGGCTGGGGAGGGGATGTGGAAGGCTGAGGGAGTGCTGGGCTGAGGGATTTAGAGATGGGAGAAGGAGCTAGGACATTTTGAGGGCAACGGAGAGGCGTAGGGGACATGCTGGGAGGATATTTAATCTCTTTAGTTTTGGTATTTGATGCTGTAGGTCTGTCGTAGAAGATAGGAAGAACAGTGGGAATGATTACAGTTGAGAACTGAGAGACAACACAAACCTTGACAATTCAAGTGTCAGTTATTTCAGTGCTCGTGGGACTGAAATGTTGGTTTGCTTAGAGGAGAAATTTCATCTGGTTTGTGGTGCCAGTGCCGTCTCTGTGACCAAGGCTTGAAACTTCTAATTCACTTGCTGTTTGTAGTGTTAACTCAGACTAGCGCTGGATTCCCGGCTGTGGGACTGAGAGCTGACTTTGCTCTCCAGAGGGCTGGATTAGTCCTTTGAGATGCACGTTGTCACTTTGACACTTCTGGGAGGATTCTGTTTGAAATTGATTAGGACGAACTTTTTCGTTGGTGTCAAATAAATTCTTCCCTAAGGGACAGCTAGCAGATCCAGAAAAAGTCTGTTCAGCTCACAGATAGAAGTGTTTGTACTGGCATGGTGTATGGACATGTAGAGAGACACTGGACTGGCAAAGGACTAGGGAGGAACAGAAGAAGGGGATTAAGGAGCTGGAGAAATATGGGGCCTTCTCTGTTACCAAGGATGGAGATCCGGCTCAAATGGCTGAGGGCTGTGTATCATAGAATCATAGAATCACAGAATGGTTTGGGTTGAAGGGACCTCAAAGATCACCTAGTTCCAACTCCCCTGCCATGGGCAGAGACACCTTCCACTAGACCAGGTTGCTTAAAGCCTCATCCGACCTGACCTCGAACACCTCCAGGGATAGGGCATCAACAGCTCCTCTGGGCAACCTGTTCCAGTGCCTCACCACCCTCAGAGGGAAGAATTTCTTCCTTAGATCTAATTTAAATCTCCCCTCTTTCAGTTTAAAGCCATTGCCTCTTGTCCTATCACTACATGCCATTGTAAAAAGTTCCTCTCCAGCCTTCTTGCAAGCCCCCTTGTATCCTCTCTCTCTGGTCCACACATGCACAGGGACAGCCTCTGCTGAGGAAGCGGCATTCTACGGCCTAACTGCAGCAAAAACCAAATGAGAAAACGTATGGCTCTCCACAGCCCAGACAAACTGGCCTGGAAAAACACAACAAAAACTTCCGCTTACTCTTCTGCTCACAAGCTGCTGCCAAAACTCAGCTGTGAGGAGAATGAGGGCATCTTTTTAAAAATGTAAAACTGACTTTTTTTTTTTTCCTTCTGAGCTGCTCTTACAGGCTTTAAAGCATTAATTTCAGAAGCTTCACAAAACAGCAGGCATCAAACGGCCCAGGCTGAGTGAAAGCTTGGGAAGGAGAATGGCGAAGTTGTGTGGGTGACGGCTGCAGACATACCAAAGCAAGGTTATCTGTTCGTCACCAGTCAGCGATCATGGCTTGCTTATAATGATGGACCAGCAGAAGAGAAGAGTTAGAGGAGCCCAAAGAGCCCTGGATTCATACGGCCTGAATTTCACCTACATCTTTTTCCTCGTGCTTGTGTTGGCTGGGTGATTCTTGGCTTGGGGGTCAGGAGATGTGAGTTTTGACTGCAGTGCTGCCACTGACGTGCCCTGCAACCTTGGATAAGTCACTTCATCTCTGTGCTTCTCCTCTCATCTTTTTGCCCACTTAGGCAGAATGTCTCTCTCTTTTTCCTTGCAGGGTCTTTCCCTAATTATACATCTGGACCATGCCTAACACAGTGGAGCTGTGCTCTCAGGTTAGGCACTGCTATAATATGAGTGATCAGTAAAGAAATACTGCACTGAGCCCTTCACTAGGACTCTCCTGTTATCTCAGGGCTTCACCAATAACTTTAATAAAATAAAACTTCTTCAAGAGACTGAGCGTTGCTGCCTACGTCCCAATTGCTTGCTTTTTGTGTAGCATCTTGAACATGAAAAAAACATCGATTATCATCCCTGGGTTGTCAGAAATAACGATTTATAGTATTTCATGCTTCCTGAATTATTAGTAACATATTTTTTTTCTTCCTGCAGTCTCAGCGGTAGCTTCAGTACCTCACTGTGCCTAACTTTCGTCAAACTGAATTATAGAACAAGTCACTATATATTTTATTCATTTTGATAGGTTTTCCTTAACTTTGCTCTTTTGTGTAGGTGCAGTTCGAGTGTCTGAGACAAGACACAAAGCCTTCTCCAGAATTAATTACACAGTACCTCTGAAATCTACTCGATTTTATCTTCATAAGGATGAGGATGACTGACAGGATTCCTGGCTCTGCAATGTGATCTCTGCAAAATTGGGTATCTTCTCTAAGATCAGCTTTCCCAGTAGATGCTCCTCTACCTGGTTGGAGATGTCAACATCTTATAAAAAACCCAACTGTACCCTCAGAAAAAAAATCTACATCCTTCAGCAACAAAGCATTCACACCACGATCCATACCTGCCCTTGCAGCTCCTTCTGTTCTAACCTGAATTCAGACTGGGTTCTTCCAGGAGATACATATGGAAAACTCACCATCCAGAGTTTTGCATTTCACGCTTTCCTACAATGCTGTCTTTTGCCTTTGTATCAGATGTGCTCTCAGAGGTCATCTGCGACAAACGTCTCACAGCTAGGCCAGCTTTCTGTGTCCTGTGTAAGTTATCTGGTCCCAGAATTTGTACATTGGTGACTTCCATACCCCACAGTGCGTTACCTATCTCATGTTTAATTCCAATAATCTCTCTCCCCTTTCCCTTCTGTCCTACCTCCACATGCTATAGGGTTATCGAAACAAGTTTTTGGCTCCAAGAGGAATGGCTGTCAAAGACAATTTACTACTTTGTGATAGAAGTGTAGGATCAGAGAATAATTCAGGTTGGAAGGAACCGCAGGGGGCTCATCTACCCCAATGGCATATCCAGAATTTTGAATTACGACCTCAACTTGGGTGAAAAAAAAAAACCTCTTATTTATCTGTGAATCACTTCAGGAATCAGCAGGACTTAAGTGATTTTCAGGTTCTGCCCTTTTACATTCTAGTGAAGGATTGGAACCCCTATGTATACATTTTTGTAGAAGCCATTTTCAGTCCATAAGCTCCTTGAAATACAAGGAACTAATCTGAATTTGAGTAGAGGGTTGAGAATTTATTTGTAAATAGTTTTAAAGCACTTTAAATGTGCTGAGACATCTTTACATTCCAAGCAATTTATGTATTCATTTGAATTCATGCACCAGTGATACTTACATGGTATCAGACCATAAGTTATTTACATAAATTAAACACGGATGACGGAGCCACAAAAATGAGTCATATTTTTTTCTATAAAGAGCAGCAGGAGATAATTATTTTGGTAAGAAATTCAGAAAACAGCTCTGCATTAAAACGTAGAATTGTACTCAGAAATCAAATGTATTATTCCCATATTCAGCGAAGATTAAGGAACTCACAAATGTAAGGACTGAGCAGAATGTATTCGTGCTGTAAAGGCTCACATGCATTCACTCTATTTAAATTTGTCAAAGGAAAATCATTCTGCAAAACATACTAATGAGAAGTTCTGTAAATATTATTGACCATAATGGGATCTTAAAAAAAAATCTTAAGTTAACTAATCTGCAGCTTTATAATATTTCCTCATGTTCAAGGTAGTATAAAATTTGTGCCTGGTCCTAACAAGTAGGGAGATTAGTACACATAGAGAAACTGAAGTTTCTTGTTTGTCTGCTTGTTTACAAGGAAATAGAGCAACAGATCTGGAATTATTTTTTTTAACATCCAAATCTCATACTTACTCGTCTGAACCAACATGTTTCAACACGCCACTGAAAAAGATAAGAGTTATTGTTAGCTATTTCATGTCTGGGTAAAAATAAAGTGGGAAAAATTCCAGTATCTTTTCTTAAATGGCCAAAAAAGGGAAAAAGTCAAAAGCAAGCCTAGAAACCAGCCCATTTGGTGCTTTATTTAGTGATTCTTTTCCATTAGCTCACCCTGCTTTTGTAAACTTTGGAGAGGAATGCTGTGTTACAACAGTAACATTTGCTTTGCTTTTACAGTTACATGTGTGGGTAATGAAAAACAACTGTACTTTGTGAGCTTGAAATATAATTAACTGATGGTCTAAAAGGTAAATGGTTTCTTCTAATTATGTCTAAAAACCATGACAAGCAAAGTGATTTATGTAGAGTAACTGTAATAAATATATGAGTAAATATGTAGAGGCTATCCCTGTTTCCTTCTGTTATTTTAAAAGTATTAATCATAGATATTTTAGAATATTTTAAATAAAATTAAATTTTGGAAAAAATGTAGCGTTTCATTGAAGCCAAAGGCTTTGCTCTGGAATCCTGGCTCAAGAGGAAGGAAAGGCAGGTTCAAGCTTTTACTACATCAGCTTTGTATCAAAATCTCTCACTGCAGGCTAGATATGTGAACCTGGTTTTCCACGTCCCATGCAGTCTTCCCCAGCCATTTACAAACCAACTGCAGGACAAACAGAAAAAGCATACAAAATTTCCAAATGTGGATAATTTAATGAAATTCAATTATTAGCTTTTGGCTGACCATCAAGATATTTTTTTTTTTTGCACAGTGAACAAAGCTACTTGTTTTTTCCTTGGCTTTTAAAAAAGATTTTGTCAAATTATAGACCTGAATGCTTTGATATGGAAATACCCTGAGGTGCTCCATACCTTCATTGCCCTCTCAAGGCTGGGTTTTCCAGCTGGACTAAATTTCGCAAAGTGCACCAATTACTGATTTTAGTAAACTGTGCCTCAGCAGTTAAGCTGAGCCCTGAAGAAGATCCCCACTTTGAGTTCCTCTGAGTGTTCAGAATAGCATGCCCCCATCGAAATGCACTTTGTTTGGGTCATAGCTCACTGGGCCAAAAGGGGCAGAATATTCCACAGACAGGAGACAACCTTTCATTAAAAATGAAAAGCCATTTGGTTTTAAGTTGAAGCTTCCCATAAAAACAGTTTCAGTGGAAAATTTTTGGATGAGCCATAAATAATAAGCACTCCCAAAGTTTGCCAGGAAAAAGGGCAGAACAATACTGTTTATTGACCATATAAGCACTTATCTCTGCTGAAGTCTATATGGGTTGGAAATGTCTACTGTAGACTGAACAAATGTAGAGTCTTAGGGTGGTGTTAGTTCAGTTGCTATAACTGCATAGTGTCATTTGCATAATCACTCCTGTACCAGTAACTGCTCGATACCTCCACAGCGATGGTGGTAGTTTTGTTGAATGCGTGAAAGAGGAATTACAGAACCTGCTTCTCCTCCCTTCCCGGTTCCCTGTCGAAATGGAAAGGGCCCGTTATGTGGGGCAGGCACCCAGGGATGTGCACTTCAACAAAGGGTTACGGTCTGTGTTCATTACATGCAAATTTGCTAGAGCATTAATCTGCTAGGCATTAACGTAATATCAATTGGTGCGTCGGGGTGATTCTCATCCAAAACATTCCTCATGTAAGCCAAACAGTTTAGTTACATAGAGAAATGATGAACTCATTCATTTTGGATCTAACCATATCAAGATCAGCAAACATGAACCAGAATTGAATATGACCTGATTATATCTGCAAAACCCCACTGCCTTCCAGGCAGTTTATTCATTTAAATAATCAAATTAAACATGATAGTTCTAAATGCATCTTGCTTAACTTGATTACTTAAATAAACAGCCATCTGGCTTGAATGACACAGATGAAGTTCTTCCTTAAATTTCTCTTCTTTTCATTTTTCAACACCAGAACTGTTTTGCATTTTGTTCTTATTTCATGTTATTTCTCTACTTGAGTATCTTTACATAGAGATTGGGGGCAGAAGTTAATAGAAATTATAATACAAGTACAAGCTGAACTCACTGTCTCTACAACTTTATACTAAATCAGCTGAAGGGAGTACATTAGCATCCCTATTTATACAATTATATTAGCCACAGGAGAATCCATTTGTTGCTAGAAGAATACAGCCGAAATCTATCAGGATTAGAAGGCAAGGAAGGAGATCATAAAAAGGCTGAGTAAAAACCCTAGCAAGCTGAAGTAATCCAGTTCCCTATTTGGGATTAGGGTTCTAGCTTCATTAAAAGTATTTTTGTATTTTCAGAAACGAAATGCTTTTTACTCTTCTTTATTAAACAGAAAATGCTTTTGGGGTTACAAAGCATTACTTAAGGTCTGACTCTGAAGGCACATGTGTGTAAGAGCTGCTTTACACATGGGAACTGTCCTACTGACTTTGAAGGGATAAAAGGCTTGAGAAAAGTTACATATGCAGGACAGTACTTAAGAATTGGGACTGCTCATGGGCTCATTGGTAAGTACCTGCATGTATCTTTGCTTAGAGCTTTAGATAATTATAGTTACAAGAATTGTACTACAGTAAAATTAGTAAGCGCAAATCATGTTTAATTGGGGTGGAATGCTTTTTATGATGACCTTATGTAGTCTCTTGCTTACAAAAGTGTCCTGTGCTCTGCAGCATCTCGGGAAGAGAGAACCCTCAATTTTGATACTTGTGTAATATATGTAGGAACAGAATGACCAGAAGTTGATTCCTCTCCCTTGAGGATGGAGGCCTGTGGAGCTTGACCTCGTTTTCAGCTATTAAAAAGATCAACATATGTCAAGCCTGACAGTTGAGTCTCTAAGATATTCCCAATATTGATTTTTGCCACACGCCCTCGGATCCCACCCTCTTGGCTATGTGACTCTGGAAAGCCCATGTGTATGGGTGTTGCTGTGATATTTACATCATAGGTGCTCCTGTGTTGTCAGCTGGATAATGTGCTCATCTGCCAACTGTAATTTGCTGCATGTGATCTGACTATTGCCATTCCCCTCCCTGGATGCTCCCACTTTGCAGGTGGAGGACTGCCTGCGTAGAAAGGTTGTGGCAAGCATTGGCAGTAATGGTTATAGCTGCATTTATGCTACAAGTGTGTGATAAAGCAGGAGAGCTGTTAAAATAATACTTTTTCCTTCGTATCAATGTGCAACATATGGTGGATTTGTAAGGAAGGGATAAATTTGTAAGATGCTTAGTGTGGGCAGCTGTGTGTGCTGGCAAGGTGACTCAATGAGGAGTTAAGATTCCTGGATTTAGTATTTGCTGCCTCCTCCTACCTGAAGACCTTTAAAAGTTATTTCATTTCTCTATGCTGCCATTTTCCCTCCCACCTGTTGTCTTGTCAGGTTAGCCAGCAGGCTCCCTGAGGAGTCTTTACTGCATTTCACTTGATGTTCATACAGTGATGTTCATCAAGGGGATACGGTTACCATGGCATAAAAAAAGACTGTACTTCAACTGAGCCATAGTCCCTGACTGCACAGCTACTCCTGACTGTGGGATGCAGGAGATAAATGTTTTCACATAAACCTCGATGGAAAAGGCTCAAGTTGACGCAAATGATTAGTTTTGGCACACCAAGAGCTTCCCACATTCACCCTGGCTCACCTCACTGAAGAAACTGGGCAGTCAAGGTAATTCTGTGGTGCACCTGAGTCCTCCTGTCCAGCCAGGGTTTCTGGGTGCTGTTGTTACACAAGCAAGTGGGAAACTATCCTGAGCAAAGAGAGCTGCAGAAAAGGAACTGAGTAGCATTGCTACACAAATGTGGCTTCCTTTTCCTAGGTCAAAATACACTTAAAGCCATCGAGTTATGTGGGAATGAGTACCTAGAAGAATGTTCTGTTCCTCCTGGTTTATTCACTTCAGAAGACTTCTGTCATGTTTTGAACGTATTTTCCCTCCTGCTGCAAAGATTCCAATATGGAAAGAAAATAAAATGGCAGGTTTATCTCATTCCAAATGTAGCTATAAGAATGAGGTACCCTTTCCATAATTAAGTTAGAATAACCTTCCCTCCTCCGCACCCTGCACATACACACACCCCCTAGTGCTGCTAGTTGGAGTAATTAGCTCAATGTGCTAATGAGAGTTTCCAGGGAAAATGCTGTCAGGATTAATTAATGGGCGAATTTCACTTTAATAAATGTATAGGCAATTTTCTAAATGCAGATGGCACCGTCCACCCTGACAGGGGCTCAGCCTAGAGCTACTTAATACAGTAAGTGTCTGGGGAAAGTGGTTAATTTGTAAAATACTTCATGATACTGATTAGAAGAGAAATAATGCTTATGTTTGCTTCCCAATGCATTATTCATTTTTCAGCAATTTGGCAATGTGCCGTCCTTTTGTATGTTCACCATTTCCAGACCTGTCCATTGAATCACGAGAAAGGAATGAACGTGCAGGGTCGTTAGAGCAGAGTCTCACGTGTTTTTCCTGCAAGTCTCCACCTCCCGTCAGTCGTAAGGTTTATTTTGTATCATAAAAGCAAAGGATAGCATTGGGACCCTCACTTTGATTATGACACAGGTTAAGGAGTGTGACATACATTAAAACATTTGATTGCAAACACCAACCCTGTCCTTGCACGTATTCTTGACAGCACCTTTCCAAGGTGTGCAGCTGGGTCAGAGAGGGAGGGATGTGCTGTGCCCAGCCACTCTAGGGACAGTCAGGACCTAGCAATCCTGGAAAAGAGAGGAAAAGTGCTGGAAAACCATTCATTATTCTCTCTAAGTTCAACAGTAATATGATGGTTGAACTCAAGAGCAGGATGCCATGTAGGTTGCGTTAAGAACTAGCAAACCTCAGGAGAGTCCAAGTTCCTCTGTAAACATGGTATTTATTAGCTTAATTTTGTCAGGCTACGTTCCCAGTCTCAGTATGTGGACAGAAAAGAAATTCTTGTCTGTCAGATGCAGTAGATTTCCATATTTTGCAATTTAGTTTCCTTCTGACTCGGTGATCAGCAGTGTAAACTGTTGATTACTTTTTCACCATGCTTTTCTTAGTTACACACAGATGCTGTTCTTTGAACCAAGATGGTCACACACAAAGGCACCTTCTCTTTCAGAAAGCTCAAGCCAGCTGCCATGTCCCAGTGCCAGGTACCGGCTGTGTGTGGAGTATCACCTCCAGTCAGAAACCTGAGGGCAGAGAACAGCGCTTGATATCTGCTACAGTCCTCAAAGGAAGGGAGGGACATGTGAATGGGTCTTGGGAGAGACTGGCACCCGACGGTGGCTGGTGATGCATGCTTGCAGAAGGATGTACCATCAGCAAGTAGAAAGATTCTTCCCTGGCATACCCTTCTGGCTTAGGAATGGTTGTGTTTGTGTGCATTGATGTACATGTTTGTACTTATACATGTCCATTCCTGCTTATATACTTGTGGAAACATGTATTTCCATTTTCCTGAGCTAGACGTTTCATTGCCATCTTTGTACTAGCACTTGATATTTTTTCATATGCTCTTCATACCTAATCCCTTTTACAGCTCATCTGTGCCTATCTCCTATCTTGTGATAACAATTTCCACAATTTAAGTAAAATAGTACTTTTCTGTTTCTTTTAAAACTTATTATTCTTTGAGAATTATCAAATAGATTTTTTTTGTTGTTGTTTTCTCAATCTCATTCATAATTTAACTGTCTTACCCTCATTCTTTTTGTAAACTTCATTGTCCTTATATTTGTGGTCACTTCCTGTAAAAGCCATTCCGTACCTCTAGTGTCCTTATCTAATCATTTGTCAGTTCTAGCACATGCTTTTAAGGTAGGGAAACCAGAACTGTATACAGTACTCAAGGTCTGAGTACATCCATACTATGGCATAATGATGTTTTCTATTTTGCTTTCTGTTCTTTTCCTAATAACTCCTGACATGATATTTACCTTCTTGACCACCACTGAGTAATGGGCTGGTATTTCAGAGAGCTATTCAAAGATCTCTTCCCCGGTGATAATAGCTAATTTAGGGCCCATCACTGAGCATACGTAGTTAGGATTGTTTTCCTCCATGCACATTACTTAGCATTTATCAATGTTGAATCTCATCTTCTCTTTTTATCCTCAAAGTCACTCCACAGCGTAAAATCCATCTGCAGCTCTTCATAGCTAGTTGTCATTGTAACTCCCTGACAATTTTGCAACATCAGCAAACTTTGTCACCTCTCTACTCACCCCTTGTCCAAAACACTTAGGAGAATGTTGGCCAGCACAGCTCCCCAGTGGTTATCTCCTTCATTGTGAAAAACTGCCTAGTCTTTTCCACCTTTTGTTTCACATCTTTTAACCGCTTTAAATTAGTTATTAATCCTCATAGGAGGACTTTTCATAGCACCTCCATTTCTGTAATAACCTTCACGAGGGACCCGAGTGAGGGCTTTTTGGAAAAAAAAGGGGAAAAAAAAAAAGTGTCAGCACAAAGTTCCTTGTGCACAGAGGAAAAAGTACTTAGGAAGGTGAGTGAAGCAAAGCTCCTACTGCCCTCATCGTACCTGAAGGTAAGATGCAAGCAAATAGGAAATCAAATCTGAAGCAGCTCTTTGAATGAAAAGACACTCTATGGAGCCAGGGTGTTCTCCCAGGCAGCCAGGGAATCTCAGTCCTTGAAGAGTTTCAGATCCTGACTGGAGAAGACCCTAAGAAACCTGATCTGGGTTTTAAATGATGCTTTTCAGTAGTTAGTGCAAAGTCTCAAACCTCCATCCACAGCAGTTGCAACTCTGGATATTTTGCGAAGTTATCCTGTTAACTGTCCTGGCCTAAGCCAAGTGTTGGTCTGACCTTCTGTGATGGTCCCCATGTGCAACCCAAATCATGTCTTTGAGCAGGACCTGTGTACAAAATCATTTCATGTCTCTCATTTTAGATAGCAAATTATCTTTCTCCCAGACAAATCTAATATTAATTGTCATTTATTACCACAAACTATTGTAATTAGAGATGGTTTGCTGTTAATGGGCTGTAAAAAAAGCATATCAGAGTTTAATTCAAGCTGTCATTTTGTGATTTAGTCATGACTTGTCTGTGTCCTTCAGGTGATGTATGAACTGCTGTGTCTGGAGAGCGCAGTGAGCTTCCCAGGTGGAACTGGGGCTCTAGGATGCAGTTCATCACCCTGGTACACATGGTAACGGTGAAAGTGAGTGACCTCTCAACTGAAAGCACACAGCAGTGTGAGCAGATAGACCCATTTGAAGAGCGAGCTTCGGCTTTTCCCTGATTCTCTGACTGCTCCTTGTGCACCCATCTTGTCAATAACTCCCCTGGGCTCAGTGCAAGACCCCGAGCCAAACTTGAGCAGCAGTACACTGTGCTCACTCCCGGCTTACTCCTTCCTCGGGACCCACCACTTTCCTCTGAACTCAAAGCTTTGCTGAGGCTTCAAAGACCGGTAGTCTCAGGGGTTAAAAGTACCTGTGTTCTTTATGTTCTTCAAATAACTAAAGTGATCATTTTCAGAATCTCATTTTACAGCACTTTTTAAATCATTTATTTATAGAGCTTAATTCTGGAGAGAAAGTCATGGATCACAACACCACAAAACTGTTTATATTCCATGTTTATCTCTTTAGTCTTCATCACAAAGTGTGACAATGTATGCTGCATACTTCCTCTGTCTTTACCATACCAGTCTTAAAAGAAATGCAACTCCTTTAAGAAGCCTCATGTCATTAGAAGTTAAACACAAATTGCACTTGCTAAGCTTGAAGGAGAGGGTTGAAAAACGTTGTAGTCAAGGTTGAGAAGTCTCCTGTGGGCACAACACATCCCACATTGGTCCTGACTTACACTGCTCAATGATGTTACTGTATGAAGCAGTCTGTCTCACCAGCTGCTGTAAAGTGCGTTTCTCTCGTTCCGGCCCATGCTATGTCATACTGCCCGTTGAATTGTGCAGGAAACTACATCTGTGCTGTGAATCGTGACTGAAAAACTGATCTGGTTTAAAAAGAAATAATTTGCAGGGTTTTTTTTAGAGGTGATGCCAAGAGCTCTGACTCATACTGGTTGCTCCAGAGCCAAAACGTAGCACGGTACCAGGTGGGCGAAGGAATGTGCTGCAGGAGCGAGGGGGCAGATACACTGCTGCTCACCACAAAGCCACAGCCTCTCCTGGAGACGGTTCCATCAACCACTGCTCTCATCTCCTCTCCCTGCCCTTTCATTCCCACCTACTGTGCTAGCACCTGTGCTATTCTGGCACAAGCAGTTTTGTGACTGCTGAGGCAGACAGCTGAAACAGCTGAAAAATGACTTTGCAAAAAGGTGGGCTATTTTTCATCCAAGTAAGTACAGTGGTCCTGGTCGCCCTGTGCTGCACAAATGACTGCTGGCACAATTGGTGAGCAGACGAGTAGCAAAAGCAAATGCTGAAGATGGAGTTGGGAGGAAATACGGATTGACTGTCTTGTGTACATTTCTACATTACCACTAATAATACAAATACATTTGAAATGTATACAGCCCAAGAACCAGACCCTATGCCTTCTATGCCTCCCATGATCCTACCACATATCCCACACCCAGACACCAGGATCCATCACTCAGCACTGCCCCACCATCACTCTGACAATGCCCATGCATGGGCAGATGTTCGTAGTCAGCTAGCTGGTGGCAACACCCTCAGCAGCAGCGTTCACTTTACAATGGTGGGATAGATGATGCTATCAAGCTCCAGCAATACCAAGAAACATGCCTCGATACCACAGCAGTGCCACTGAGGTATTGCAGAAGTGTTCCAGCTGGCTGTGGGTGTGGGCAGAGAGCTTGCTTTGTCTCCTGACTAACCTAATGGTGGAGGTGGCAGCACAAAGTAGAGCCTGCCTCCTCAAAGGAATGCATGTGTCCTGGGTAGGTGTTGGTGAGACTGCCACAGCCTGAGGGCCTGATTGCTTGGTGTCATGAACATTTAGAGCCGTGATACCGCCAGGGTGTGGGTGTGCCCCATCACTACGCTGGAGCCCAAGGAAGAGCCCAAATGCACAGGCAGAAGAGTCAGTGCCTGCTCTTGGCATGTGAGACTCTGTGTACATATAGTTGTATCCCTCATACAGACTCCATGGCTGTTGTGTATTAAAATGGACATTTCAATTATCACAGTGGCACACTGATTATTTGTATTAACACCTTTCCCTCTGGTCTCCAGCTAAAAGCTATTTCCACAATATGAGACATAAGAAAAAGTCAATGTTGCTTAGCAGGTTTCCATGTCAGCTCTCCCTCTGTGTGTGTCTTTCCTCTCCTCGCTGTGGGCAAAAATAAGTCAGTGCTCCAGCCCTCCCCATGAGCTCAGGGCACGTGACAGAGAAGTTGTGCTAAGCTGACAGCCCATGGCTGCCTCTGAGCCCTCTGTCTTGGTAAGGTGACCTCTGTGTGTGTGCCACCAGGGCTCTGCAGGGTTAGGGACCAACAGGTCCTTCCTGCACCCCCGGAGCCGGCAGGTCAAGGTCCCCGCTGGCGGGGCAGGAGCTGCTCCTCTCCCCAGATGCAGGCAAATCAGAAATCTGGATCTCTAGACAGCTCTTGCACCAGTTCCTTTCTTTAATCTGCTGAAGTCAGCCCTTCCATCCCACATCACCCAGCACTGCCCCAAGACTCTTTTTGACCAAATAATTTCTCAGTTTAAAGTGTTTTATTCCAAACTGGCTGTAAATCGTGCAGTTTGAGTGTGTCCTCCCCGAGATCTCTCTCAGGCCAAGAACACCCAAGTGGACAAGGCACGATCCTTCAGAGGGCATCCCCAGCCCCCAAGGGCAGCAGAGCCCCAGCGGCACCTAACATGGGTGAAGTGCTGGGACATCCTGGACATGGCTTGGCCACCAAGGGCACAGAAGCTCTGCATGGTAACAGGGCACTGGAGGGAGACTGAGCAGCCCGTCGCTGCCTGTGCACACAGGGTTAAAAGGAAAAGGCAACCTGCTCTTATCCATCGGGCATGAAGCATGCTCCATGGCAAAGCCTTTCTGAAGACACCTACTCACAGGGGCAGCAAAAGTGTTGTACTAATGGAAGAGCCGCAGCCTCCTTACTTCTCTCTAAGCCTCTGGACCCACCTGTGCAGCCTTCTCAGGAGGCTTTTCTGGAGAAGGCTGTGCAGGGAGCAGGAAGCATTGCTGGGATTAAAAAGCTCCATCAGTGCAGACAGTAATTACTGACAAGTGATCCGTCCATCTGGTCACATCGCCAATCTGGGGGCAACTGTGTTCACTAGTTGTTATTTTTAGTTGCTGCTGTGGAAGGGAACAAGCTTTTGTCCATCTTCAGAAGGGAATAGTGGTGGATTTCTCCTGGGGGAAGGAAAGATGCTTAGAGAGAAGTAAGGAGGCTGTGGCTCTTCCATTAGTACAACACGGCACGCTCTGTGCTGTGCATTGTTTTCCTGGGAAAGAGGCTGTGTGTCTGTAGCCAGCCTGGAGAAAGATTTAATAACCAGCTATTAGCATCGTGTCTGACAGTAACTATGTGACAGGATCAGTTTGGTGTAGATATCTCTGTGCTCATGAACTTCCATTTTCAGTAAGCTGCACGTTGGTCACTTTGGATTTGGGTTTGCTGCTGCTTAAATGACCGTGCTAGCCCACGCCTCGGAGCAGCTCACACGAGACTGCTTGCAGGCTTTTAAGACAGTCCCATTGCCCTGACCTTAACAAGACCACATCAGGGCTTAACACCCCCTCCGTCAGCAGGGGGAAAGGAAAAATAGTCCTGGAGGTGGGAGGAGGGGATGTCTTCGTCACCACCCAGATTGTGCTTCTGGGCTGTAGAGGGAAAACTTAAACCTAAAAAAACCCCAAACTTAGTGACTACGTGGTTTTCCGGGTTATTCAGGCTGGGATCTGTTGCAAAGCATCGGCTTGATTGACAGGAAGTCCGATGATGATTATTTGTGCTGTATGCCATGTCAGAGTGACCCACCAGGTGACCAGGGGCTTTTTGGAGGTTGCACAGGCAGAGAGAGGCAGGAGGGAAGAGCCAGCCATGCCAATTATGCTGCCCTACATCTCCTGCTAAAGGACAAAGAAATGGGAAGAAGCTCTGTCCTATCTTTCTCTGTATCCTCAGCAGCATGTCTGCAGCTTTTCCACCATCTGTCTGTGTGTCTGTCCCTTTCCTTAACACACACACACACAGAGCTAAGAGCAGTTTTGGCAAGAATCAGGATGAAAGATCTAAAAAGCACATTCTTTTCCCTACTCGGGTCTCTTCTTGCAAAAACTGTCAATTTTTATGATTGTTGCACAAAGTAAATGCTAAACAGCATCCGTAGAGGCAAAACCAGAAGCCGGGTCCGTGCAGAACAGCTGAGGTGCTAGACGCGGGGCTGGTCGCCCGGCGAGCAGCTGATGCTTTCTGGCTGGATCTGCTGTTCTGCACCAAGGGCGGTCGCTGTGTCCGTGACTGCCAAAGCTGGCGCTAACCTCAAGCTGCCTGTATCAGAGACAAAGACGAGCATGGGTCTCTGTGGGGCTTCATCTGTTTGTAGTGGAACGAGAAGAGCTGGTATTTAAGGATGTATAAATCTCTCCCTTCCTTCCTCCACCACACTCCTGAGCACACAGAGGACCTCACAAAAAATCCCCGTTTCTCAGAAATTTCATGGAGTATATTTTCTTTACAGAGCTAAAAGTCTGGAAAAAATCAGCAAACGCGATACAAGGATGCGATATTTAAGCATTTTCTCCATCATGGTCCTTTCCGACCTGTATCTTAGATGTGTGCCCAGGTGAGCTCCCCGCTGACCTAACCCTTCAGCCTGCATATCCTTCTCGTTATTTAGTATTTAAGGGCAGAAGGGAATCTCAAATCTCCTGGGCAGACTGCCTGTCTGTCACAGGCTACTACATTGCATTTGCTTACCTCTGTCTGGAGCCCAGTTACTGGTGTGGGAATACAGGAACCCAGCCTTTGGCTGGTAGCAGGTATTGCCCTTGGCACTGAGCGCTGATGGTTAAGCACCCTGGCTGGTGCAGGTCTGCGCTCCACTTCCAATCTGAATTTGTGTGGCTGCAGCTTCATTCCTTTGTTCTTGCTATGACTTTCTCCTCTGTATCATACAGTCCCTTTCCAACTCTTGTTTTCTCTCTAAACAAGTTCATACAAATTGTAGCACGGTCAGCTCTCAATATCCTTTATAAACTCTTCAAGTTGTCACAGCAGCATTTTCTGCAAATCTCGAAATGTGTTTTTTTTAGGTAACTCCTTAAATATTGAACACCTTCCAAAACTGCAGAGGCCAGAAGTGGATACAGTGTTGGCATGCATGGTTAAAATAGCCCTTTCAGCACCGGTTGGATACGCAGGAGTCACAAGAGCCCTTTAGGCACACAAGAGGCGTTTTCCCACTTTTCCACTTGTTCCTCATCCCTCCTTGGACACAGCCCTGCTGTCCTTCTTCCTTCCCTGTGGCTCTGCGTCTGGCTCCAGGATTCAAAAACCTTTTCTTTGTAAGGCTCAGCAGACTGAGAAGCCCACCTTACTGCTGTCCTGTGCCTTCCACCAGTCCCTGGGCCACCTGGAAAGGTACTGCTCTCCTGGCCACCAAGGAGACCACCAGACCCTGCTGACTCTGGGCGAAGCCCCTGCTCCTGCACCCACCAGCCTCTGGCAGCTGCCTCGTCACTCAATTCAAGTGTGAATTTTTTTAAACAATTTCTAAGAAACTCCTTTTAACATCTTTCAGGGATGGAGCGATGCAAGAATTTGGCCATACAATGGAAAACTCAGGACAAAGCGCAAGGACCAAAGATGGTAATGAGACAGAAACCAAAGTGAAGGTCCCAAGGGCTCAGGTGTACATCTCAGCAGCTGAACCCACCAAGCCCCTGCTGTGTGCTGGCTGCGGGCTCCACCTGCTCCTGGGCGAGATTTTAGGCAGAGGCAAAAACATCAGCTTCCTTGGTAGAGACAGAGGCCCAGCCAATCCACGATGTCCCACCTTCTACGAGCAGTGGGAGAACAGATGCAGCAAGCTGCTGCAGCCCAGATGGGATGGTGTAACCTGGCCCAGCACACTCCCCTGGTTGGGATTTGCATCTGTCTCAGGTGCTTGAATAATTGTGGTTTGCAGAGGTCCCCCAATAGCTGCTCCAGCACTTCATAAACCCTCACTTAGGACGTCACTGTAGAAACCCATTTAAAACTTGTCCTGGTGCAAGAGCTCATGGGACCTTTGCTCTTGCCCGTGCATCCACACACAGCCTGAGCATCTCCAGCCTTCAGAAACAGCTGGGACCAGGGTGGCTGGTTCAGCCTTCCCTAAATTGAATGAATCGCAAAGAAATTGAGACAAATTTGCACTGGTGCAAATAGATGCAGCTTCTGTTAAATTCAGTGCAAAACCAGGCATATAAACCAAAGCTGAATTTCAGCTGGAGTCTCTTTATTCTGTAATAAATTACTAAATGGATTGTCAGATTTGATATTCTCTCATAAATGTCTAATTAAGGAAAAACCAAACCTCTGCTTCATAAAATCCCTGACTGATAGCACTAATAAAATGTCATAAATGCAATGAATGTTGTGATAATGCTTTTAGAGACTAATTGCCTTTCATTATCATTAGCACGGAACTGATCAGTACCCAGACAAAGATACCCTGTGCCGTGGTGGCATTGCCAGACACAGGACAGGGACCGGCGAGGAGGAAGAGGAGAAAGGAGAGATCTTTGTGTCAGTGGCTGGGTTTGGTACCTCCCTCACCTCTCCCTGGACTGGAGACCACCTTGCAGCCCCAGGAGCAGGGAGCCCTGTTCCCAGGCCCTTGAGAGTTCACCGACATGGGTTGTCCCCGCACACGCTTTGCCCTCCGCCCTTCATGGCTTCCACCACGTCAATTTGGGGAGCCCCCAGCTCAACCCCTCAGTTGTGTTGGAAGCAGGGAGGAGGCTCCTGGCTCAACTTGCATGTCCCGGGCAGGGACACAGGCAGACCTTTGCTCTGCTGCTCCCCCGGCATCACACTAGTGAGCTGTCCCTGCATCCCGTGTTCACACCCGCACCCCAGCCGTACAGGGGCTTTAAAGTCGGAGATGGTTGCATGGAAATTATGTGCAAATATGCAAATTATTTCATTATGTCACTGGTGTGAAATGTCACACACAGAGCAGATGAAAGCTTTGCAGCTACAGAAATGGGGAAAGCAAAAAGGAGTTCGAAGAGGGATGCTAAGCTCCCTTGTCCTCCTCTTGCCCTCTGCGTGAGCGAGCTGTGGGGGGAAGAAAACTTCCAGGCTGGCCTGAGAAAGCATGACATCTCCACCTAGCTTTCCATGGCACCTCCATCGTATTTGGTTAACACTGCTGAACATTGGTGCTTTGGCTGGATTTTATCCAGAGATCGAGCCTCATCCGTGCCACGTTTGCAGTACACGTGTATTCTTCCTGGCCTTGCCTAGTAAATTACGAGTGGTAGAGTGAAGGAGGGACCAGGAGCTTCAGTTTTCTTTACCCTCCAAAGCAAAAAGTCAAAAGACAGGCAATAATAAAAGCTGTTTTGGCAGAATTTGTTGCCTAACACAGCAGTGTCAGGGGTCAAGAAGGGATGGGACGGTGTATGTGAGGCACCAGGTTTTCAATGCCAAGGAAGTTTTGAGATAATATGAATAAATGTCCCCAGCACAAATATTTTCCCACCCCTACCTGGTGTACTGCTGGCTGTTGGTTAGACGGCTGTACCCATCTGGGGTTGGAGCCGACCCGAGAGCACTCCTGCTCCAAAATCCTAACCCCGGCTGCTTCTGCCAGCCATGTCCAGCCTCATGCTCAAAGGCTCAGTGGTTAGATCATTTAATAAACCATCTCATTTCGGGCTGTTTTGTGTAAAGCATTTTACCTGGCTTTATTTCTCGCATTGCTTTGTATTCCTTCAGACCCCAACCCTGCAAATCGATGCAGTGCCGCTATTGTTGCCTCTAAAATGTTTACTCCTGGCTCTCTTTAGGACCTAAAAGGCTGAAAACTGCATCGTAATTGCCCAATTAGTCCTAATGCTGCGTAGTGTTGACTGTTTAGTTACCATATATTGTGTACAGAACTAATTGTGGTGAAAGTAAATGAATGTGAAGGAAACAAACAAGCTACTAGAAAATAATTACTTGGAGTGTTTCTTTTTAGTACCTGTACAGCAGATTTCATTATAGTCAACAGCTTCTAAAGCTGCTTGAAATAGCGGTATTTGTCATTTTCATAGAAACTTGATAATGACATTAATTTATCTTAATGGTCTGTTCTATTGTTATAAATAGTAAAATTAGCTTAAATTGTCTTGCTTTTGCTGGTTTTGGATGGCTCCAAAGGGCCCCACAACAGCAGATGAGTAGATAATTTGGTGTGCTTGACAGATTTCCAATAATTTGTTATGTGGAACATGAGGTAATGCTAGTACCATTAATGTTCATTTTCCTCTAAATTCATTACTGCCCTTTTCCCTTTTATCTTTTTTAATGTCTAGGCCATTTTTCTATATTTCAAGTGGAGCTACAAAGCCTATTCATATTCAGCTATAGTAGCTATTAACATTCTGCACATAGAGAACATCATGTAGAAAAACAAGTCTTTATGAAATGATGAGGCTGGTGGCTATTTATGCTGCAAAGTAGGCGAAATGGGTTGTTTGCTGGTATTAGGGATTGGCTGTAATTAAGTCAAATGTAATTTTAAAGAAATTTAAATGTTTTCATTTTTATAGCCAAGCTAAAACACAATTCAGGGAAATTCTAAGAAGGTGTAAATGCATTAATAAAAACTATTTTCCCTGTTTTCTATCACTCCTGTTTAAACTTCACCAAGGATTTTATGCACGGCTAGTTATTTGCACAATATTTTCCACCCAATTTAAACCTAATTAGTCTTGGGAAAGTATTAAAATGAACGGTACTTTTATGTGGGTTTGCCGATATGGTAGTGATCTGAACAAACAAGAGAGCTTTCCATCAGGGAAGAATTATTTTGCCTTTTTCTCCTTTTCTTTCATTTTACTTTTGTATCTAACCAACATGGCATCCTCTTCCTCTCCAGGTGCAGAGATGCAGAGTGACGGATGGGGAGGAAGGAGATGAGGTTTCGCTGTCCATATCTCGCCAGCACTTACACAACATATATGAAAACTCAAGGAGAAGCAGGACAAGAAACTGACTGCAACGGGGTGACTATGGAAGGATGATCGGTACCATGGCCACGTCCCCATTATGTGGCAGGGTGCACGGGCAGGCCAGGAGGGGAGGGGGTCCCTGGTGTAGGGGAGGATGGCCTTGCTGCAGCCTCGGCAGTGCCACGCTGGTAAACGGTGGTGATGGTGAACTCCTGTTCAGCTGGGTGGGAGAGGGATGAGCCTGCATGAAAGCGCTCAGTGAGCTGTAGATCTTGGCAGTCCAATGTGAATGCTTCCACCAAAGCATGTCATTTTGATGAAACTTCAAACAGGAAATGCTCCTGAGTGATGAAAATATTTTTGAAAATTGCTAGTTCATAAAATCTCAGAGTTGTCTTTCAGGAAAAGCTTAATTGAGACCATTCTTAATTTCTGTATTGTTTTTACATTATTTTTAGATTTCATAGAATCACAGAGGGGTTGAGGTAGGAAGGCACCTCTGGAGGTCATTTTGTCCAACCCTCTGATCAAGCAGAGGCACCTCAACCTGGTTGCCCAGGACCATATCCAGATGGCTTTTGGATATCTTCAAGGTAGGAAATGATATTTAGAATCATAGAATCATGGAATGGTTTGGGTTGGAAGAGACTTTAAAGCTCATCTAGTTCCAACCTCCCTGCCAGGGGCAGGGACACCTTCCACTAGATCAGGTTGCTCAAAGCCTCATCCAGCCTAACCCTCCAGAGTTGGGGCATTCACAACTTCTCTGGGCAACCTGTTCCAGTGCCTCACCGCCCTCAATGAAAAAAATTTCTTCCTTATATCTAATCTAAATCTACCCTCTTCCAGTTTAAATCCATTGCCACTTGTCTTATCACTACATACCTTTGTAAAAAGTCCCTCTCCAGCTTTTCTTCAGGTACTGGAAAGCTGCTATAAGATCACCCCGGAGCCTTCTCTTCGTCAGGCTGAACAGCCCCAACTCTCTCAACCTGTCTTCATAGCAGAGGTGCTCCAGCCCTTGGATCATCTTCATGGCCCTCCTCTGGACTCACTCCAGTAGCTCCATGTCCTTCTTGTGCTGGCGACTCCAGAGCTGAACACAGTATTTCAGGTGGAGCCTCACAAGAGCAGAGTAGAGGGGCAGAATCACCTCCCTTGACCTGCTGGCCACACTTCTTTTGATACAGCCCAGGGCACGGTTGGCTTTCTGGGCTGCCAGTGCACATTGCCGGCTCATGTTGAGCTTCTCATCCACCAGCACTCCCAATCCTTCTCCTCAGGGCTGCTCTCAATCCATTCTCTGCCCAGCCTGGACTTGTGCTTGGGATTGCCCTGACCCACGTGCAGGACCTTGCACTTGGCCTTGTTGAACTTCATGAGGTTCTCACAGGCCCACCTCTCCAGCCTGTCAAGGTCCCTCTGGATGGCATCCCTTCCCTCCAGCATGTCGACCACACCACACCACACCATTTTCTTCAGTTTAGGTATATCAGGCAACATCCGCTACTGAGAGACCACAGATTAACACAATAGTCAAAACAGTGTGTTACTTTAAACTTCTCTTTAAAATGAACAGCTGCTTATCACCAATGTAAATGCCCTACTTTTAAGGCCACCTCCCAGCATTGCCACTTGGTTGTGATGGTGTTATGATGGGACCTCCTCACTCAGGTTTAGCCACACAGAGGGGCCCTCAGCTAACTACCTCATGGGTCAGGAGGCACAAAAACCTCCAGGGTTGGCCCAGCCCTTGCTTGGGCAAACATCTGATTACGTGGAGGGATGACATTCCTGGCCTCCTTGCTGCTCATGGGGCATGATTAGAGGAGATGCTCCACCTCCAAGTGAGTGAGGTCAGCTGAGATGGACCCTCCCTATGGCTGCCAACAAGCTAGATGGGCATTTTCCCTCTGCAAAACTGGAGACCTCAAAGGTGGGTGCCCCAACGCCAGCTGACATCAGCCAACAGCAGCAGCCAGCAAGGGCGCAGGTGCTTGTGGGGGGTGGCTCCTTCCTGAGTTACCCAATGTTTCCCTGATAGCCCCCAGATCACAAGCCTTAAGCTGGGTTTTATCTGAGCTGCATCATTATCAACCCAGGAGCACCTTACGGGAGGTGATGGCTGCCCCAGTGTGGACGTCTCTGAGTACCCCACCACTTGGGACTCCCAATTTTTATGTTTTACCATGTGTACATAGTGTTGTCCGATGCCTCCTGCATCCCGGGAGGGGAGCTTAAATTTTCTTGACCATTCTGAAAATCAGCCTTTCTCAAGGGCTTTACATCTGACTTACTTGGAAAACAGAAATCCTCCCACTGATGGTAGGATTCATCTCACCTACCTTTAGACACTATTGTGTGAAAGTCGGTACCTTGGCTGCTCATCCATGCTCACTTTCAGGACAGGTTAAAAAACCAACAACCTATGCCCCTAGTGTGAGTCATCTGACTTATTTTAGACAACTATATCAGAATGAGATGAATAGCACCTAAAAGTGCCCATTTCTCTCTGTTAAGGAGAAAGGGAGCCCAGGCTCCTTCCTATAAACCTTAGGTATCAACGTGACAGATATCTGTGCCTGGCAGATCATCTCTGTCCTCATGCCTCACATCCAGACTGTTGGCAGGAGAAACATCTGTCTGGTGAAATTCTCCTCCACTACGAAGGTCCCAGGTAGCTCAAAGATTGCACAGTGAAGCCGTGGTTTACTTCAAGGTATGAATGTACAACATACAAATTGCTGAGTCTTTTCAGACTTCCAAAGCTTATGTTTCTTTCCAAGTTTGGGCTGAAGCTTACCTGCAGTCTCCCCAAAGGTCTATTTTGTTGTTCCTGTTTTGTATATATGAGTTTTAAATTAAAAAAAAAAAAAAAAATTCTTTTTTTAATTTTTTTTAAAGATGTGCTTGTCTTATTTTTAAATTCTAGGGATGTCACCGTGAATGCTGAATTTTAAGAAAACCCTTTTTATCTGTTGCTGCTCCTGTACTGAGAAATACATTAATGGACTGAGCATTTATAATCAAAACATCTGATACTCAAAGCTCCCAAAGACTCACCAAACAACAGTCAGACACACCTGGCTGAAGCTGGAAACGGCACATTTTTATCTGTTTTTCGCAAATGTCTGTCACAACATGCCAGGTTTGCTCCTCGTTTGCTTTTATCTGTTTGACAATGAAAAATCACGCAAAACGATGGGGAAATTTGCATCGCAAAAAGATGTATCGCTCTGCTCAGCCTTCCTTCCTCGTGATAAAGTTGATGAGTTTTTCATTTCAGCTTCACAACTCATATGATTGGTAAAAAAACCACTCTCGAGTCCAGGTGAGCAGCTCCTGATGCTTCACTGATGTGACCGGGAGACGGTGGGAGAGCAACGCAGTGGCTGAAGGATACGACTGATATACAACTGATAAAATATTTACCCCAAACCAAGGAAGATGTCCGACTGGCTGTTCGTTTGTAAAATAATAACCAAAGAACAAACCACCAGCCTCACTTATTCACTCCAGTTGACTTTACCTGGGGTCCCTAGGAGGAACCTGTGGCCAGTGCCCAGGAACTCAGCCAGCTGCCCGCCTGCAGCAGCTGACGGTCCCTGGGAGGCCACCAGCTTTGGGCAGCAGCGTCGTGGCCCAGCCAGCCATCAGAGCGCCTCTGAGCAGGGGGCTGGCAGCGTTGCCACTAAAACCTCCTCTCTCAGGGCTTTGACATAGGTGTCTAAAGGTTGATTTGCTTTGGGGCTCTGCACAGAGGAGTTTGTTTAGGGAGCGAGTTTTTGGTTCAATTGTATTTCAAAGAAAAGGTACATGAATGCTCCAGCACCGTCAGCAGCGATAGCTGAGGAGCTGTGGCTTCTAGCGCTAAAAGAGCACAAATTAAGGCAAAGTCAAGCCATTACAGAGACCTCGTGTTGGTAATCCACATGCAGCGCAGTCGTGTAGCCCATGAGCCCATAACATACACAAAGACCTGGACATAGTTGACCTATTTGCTAATAGAATTAACCAATTCCAGCAGTAAATGGAGGATTTTCTAAAAGCAGAGGAACACATTAGATTTCATTAGATTGGAGCAGGTTTTCCTCTGCCTCGTACAGGAAGCAGCTGTCTGCCAAAAGACGGTTCTGCCACGCTTCTCCATTGACTCCACTCCTGATAAAAACATCCCTCCACCTGTCTTCCTTGCCAACAAAAATAACAAGACACAGAAAGGAAATGAACTAAGTGTAAGCAGAAACGTAGCAGATGGATGCCTTCAAAACGTGTCCTGGTGTTGGATCACTTGTCCTAGCTGTAGCTTGCAGCAGCGGTTTTGGTCCAGGGGTGCCGGGTGGGTGGTGGGGTCAGTCCTTCCCAGGTCTTGGTTCTTTGGGAAAGGTACAAGTTATATAAAAGTTGAGGGGAAGGTGAATTAGGAGTGAAAGAAGCAAAGGGAAAATGAGTGTGGGTTGGTTTTTTTTAACCTAGCTAAGACTGATTTACAGCTGTATGAGGAAGCAGAGCTGTGCCTCGAGGAGCTGCGAGTCTGGAAGGAGAACAAACAAGTGAAATTCAGTCTTGCTGGGCCTGAAATGCAGTCATGCTGGGCCACCCAAAAGACTGCAAACTTTTAGGTAATTATCTATCATTTTTTACCCATAACATATAGGTAGTTATAGTTAATTACATGGGTATTTACAAGATATGGGTAATACATAATATATTGGCCATAAAAATATATTATCTATAAAATACGCTAGAAAATTACCCACAATTTCCCTGTTCTGAGGTTTTGATTGATTACGCACCCTCGTTCCTGACCGCATCCAGTCTGGCTGGGAAGCAAGACGCTACCAAAACTTGTCCTTGCTCAAGCGCTGCTGTTGCGAGTGGCCATGGACCCAGGTTCAGGAGTTTTGGAGCACGTTGTTGGACATAGGTGCCAACCAACATCTGAGAGGGTATCTGAGGAGGCCACTGCAGGATAGGTTCATGTGAATGGCCGTTGACTGAGGGGATATTTTCCTGTGAGTCCCAGGAGACCCAGCTGGTGAAAAATACTTTTCTATGCTTGATGTATCACTAGATTTCTGGCAGATGCTTTTAGAGAGAAAAAAAAAAAAAAGGAGTGAGATTTTTATTCCATAAACTCCTTGCAAAATACAGTTTCTTTGGTTTGCAGCTCAGGTTGCTCTGCACAGCTGAGAGATATGGCTCAAAATTCAACTATTTTTGATGTCAGAGAAGGTACTAAAACTTGAACACCCCCCGGCAGGATGCAGTGTGTAGCAGAGAGGACCAACCCAGCACCCCAGAGGGGACAGCCCGAGGAGGAGGCTTCTTGGGCAGAAGGCAGGTGTCCTCGGGGCTCTTCTTGCCTTGTCAAGGACCAGGGAGCCAGCCCTGGTGTCAGGTGGCTGGTGGCCCTCAGAGCCTACTCTGCTTTAGCTTCATGCTGCAAAGGTGTTCTCTGTGCTGTAGAGTAAGTTTGGTTAAGCTATTAAACACCCCATCACTGGAGGTGTTCTAGGCCAGGTTGGATGAGGCTTTGAGCAACCTGATGTAGTGGAAGGTGTCCCTGCCCATGGCAGGAGGGTTGGAACTAGATAATCTTTAAGGTCCCTTCCAACCTTAACCATTCTATGATTCTATGATTCTATTTCTTTTTACCATATTCTTTTAGTCTTGCTTAGCACTGTTAAGAATTGTTAGGATTGATAGCCTTGTTTGGCATGAGTAGCTAAATTTGCTGAAGCCTTAGGCTGCAAGCTGCCAACTATCACCCAGGAAAGTTGAACTTAACTTGAACCATTGATTAGTTTTGTGAAGGGAGGCCTTGAGACCAGTGCAAGCTGGAAGACAAGGGGACCACAACTGTCAGCAGAAACTGCAACTCAACCAGATAAGAAACAGCTGACAACCTGCCTGGAGATGGAGAAATAATCCAATATGGAACAAACAAGACCTCAGACAGACCAAAAATTACCATTGGACCAAGAGGCTCGTGCAAGGTGCACGAATAGCGCACGAGGAACAGATCTGTAAGGGTATGAATGCCCAGGGATTTCTTTGTTCAGGGTCCCCCTCCAGAGGTACCCAGCTCGAGCTGTCTCTATTGCTGTACCACTCAGCTAAATTATGTATTTTTTAACCTGGAATCGTAAATTTGAGACTCTGCTATGGGAAACCTAGTATGAAGACTTTCTTTAACAACTGGGTGGGAGATAAGAACATGGACACTGAAACAGTGTCCATAGAAGAATAAGGTATAGGCTGCCATGTTTGCGAAAACACCATGGCTGGTACTGGAAAGCAGCAGCTGCAGCACAAGCCAGCAGGGATCACCTGATTTGGCATCTGCCCATGCCAAGGCCAGTGCCAGGAAAAGCTTCCCAGCCATGGGAGAAGAATGTTGACCGGAAAAGCTGAGCAGCTACTCACGGCTGCTGTGAGAGTGGGCTCACTGACTGGGGCCAGAGGTGTTGAAACGTCTCTCGGGTGGGCTGTGGCACTGAGGAGCGGGCAGGGCCGGCGCCAGCGGTGGCAGAAGGAGGTAGTGTGGCCCTGCGGTACACTTGTTCTGTGGGTAAAATGGTCTGAATCTACTCTGGACCTCCAGTAACCTCAGTGTAGGGGAGCAGCGGGACTGGTTTCACTGTAGGAGGGGCAGAGTTGGATCCCAGTCCATCCTCAGCCCAGTTCATATGCAAAAGGCACCAGGGGAAGAGGGACCACTGGCTCTTCTGCTCACCCAGAGAGCGATGCCCTGGATGCATCTCTGCTCCGTGGGAAAGATGCTATGAAAGGGGGCAGATGCAGCAGAAGACACGTGAGCTATTTGTGCCCCTGCCTATGGGACAGTTTAACTGGGATGCAGGAGAGGGGCTGGCTGCTCTCTCCCTGAGATCGGTTGCAGCCCACCAGCAGTGCTCCAAAATTTGCTGATTATGACAGTTGGAGTTTAGCTGAGCTGAGGATGAGGTAACTGAAAATATCCCTGTTCCTTGCAGGGGGGTTGGACTAGATGACCTTTGAAGGTCCCTTCCAGCCCTAACCATTCTATGATTCTATGAAATTCAACACGTCTCAGAGTATTTTCTTATCTGCCTTTTTATGAACTCACACAAATCCGTTTTTCAAGGTTTATGGCAAAACCCATTTGTGCAGCCCGGGCCAGACTGTAGCTCTTTTCTGCATTACTAATTCCTTGTCTTGTTTTGCTTTTTCCGAAGTTTTCTGCAGGTCATTCCGCCTGAGTGTAGCAAGGGATGGAAGAGCACATTGAAATCATTATCGATAAACAGTTACATCTCGAAGCTACACAGGGCCATTGTTTCCCAAAGACACGAACAAAATGGTTTTGCATCGTGTGAATTATTTTCCTATTTGAAACACGGAATCTCTCTCAAATAGCTTTAAAACCCATATTGTAGTGGAGCATCTAGTTTGTTCCATTAACTACTCATGGGGTCAACTGAAGAACCACTGTTATTAATTTCAATGGAAAGCTAAAATGCAGTTCATTTTCTGTAATTGCAGGCCCATCACCTAAAGACCCAGGAAAAGCTTTTAATCCAAGGCATTTTTAGAAGGATATGATTACACCACATATCTTCATAAGGTGCATAATTACCAAGGTGTCGATCACAAAGAAACACAAAGAGCCAAACTTCCTGGGCTGTAAGAGAGCGGTCCCCTCCCATCACCCCAGCACTACCGCAGTGCAGGGTGCCAGGGTGGGTGCGGGAGATGGAGAACCTCTTCGGCACCCAGCATGATGCGTCCTCTGCGGTGGGGAGCAGCAAACCCAGCAGCTGTCCTGGCACCAGGCTGCACCTCCAGTGTCAACAGTGTCAGCAGTGATGGACTTAGGGTCCAGATACCCCTTAGGCCTCCCTGTGCTACAGACCGTGTGCTGCCTGGCAGAAGGCAGGCTGAGAAGAGTAGGAGTTGTTCAGCCTGGAGAAGAGAAGGCTCCAGGGAGATCTTATAGCAGCCTTCCAGTACCTAAAGAGGCCTACAGGAAAGCTGGAGAGGGACTTTTTACAAGGGTGTGTAGCGATAGGACAAGGGACAATGGCTTTAAACTGAAAGAGGGGAGATTTCGATTAGATAGAATGAAGAAATTCTTCCCTCTGAGAGTGGTGAGGCACTGGAACAGGTTGCCCAGAGAAGTTATGGATGCCCCATGCCTGGAAGTGTTCAAGGCCAGGTTGGATGAGGCTTTGAGCAACCTGATCTAGTGGAAGGTGTCTCTGCCCCTGGCAGGAGAGTTGGAACTAGATGATCTTTAAGTTTCCTTCCAACTTAAAACATTTTATGATTCTATGCCTTGGAAAAAGCAGCGCTTAAAGGGTTGCAGTGGAGAGGCTGAGCATCACGGCAGTAAGATGGGGGACAGGGAACACTCAACAAGGTCAGAAAAAACAATGGAAAGTTTGGGAAGAAAAATCTGGGGGTAAATGCTATTTAGTTTAAGGATGAGAAAGACTCTGTGATTTGAAGAATATTCAGCAGAATAAAATTTCACCCCAGGGACACAGGAAAACCTATCACAGCTGGATGTCTGAGCGGGGGCTCCTGGATGAGGGCTGCAGTGGTGTGGTGGCTTCCGTCCCAGCTGCCCTCACAGACATCACGCCATGCCAAGCTACCAGTCGCATTCACCCGTGGCCAGAAGGGACTGCATGGTTTAAATTTGAGGTCTTTGCTACCTTGACTCTATTCAATAAAAACAAAGGACCTAGCTCCTCCAGCCTGCCTGTGGGAAGAGGAAACTTCAGCTGGAGGGAAGAAGAAAGGAAAAACCTTTGGGTTTGAATTATTGCTCGGCCGTTTGGCTCGAGGAAGTACAGCCGCAATCACCTGCTGCGATCTGAGGTGTAGTGGCAGGGCTCGTGGCATGGGCAGAGCTCCAGCACGGGGCCACCGTTTCCAAGTGGGGTCCTTTGTACCCCCAAACCTGACTCACGGAGGAAGCTCAGATCAGTGGGAACACAGAGCTGCTAGAGGACCAACACACTTACATCAAGTGTTTGATGGGCATTAAGAGCCTCTTTCCATCGGCTCTTGGCTTCGGTCCTCTCCTGCTCTAAGCACGGAGGGATGCTGAGCGGCGGCTGCGACGGCAGAGCAGTGGCAGAGCTGAAGCTGTTTCTTCCCAGAGATGCTTCACCAGTAAAGAGGAGCCACCTCTTGCTGCGTCCCACAACATGCAACCCTTTAATTGCTTGCAAAAAGAGCCAAGCGTACTTAGTGCCTCGGTGGATGAGGACTGAGGTGGGTAACGGTGGTGGCAGAAGTAGCTGTTCAGGAAGCATTTTAATTAATAAAAAAGTAAGAAACAAAAAGGTCAAGTCTTGCCTCTGCTGCGCTGCATTTAGTCTGCCCACGTACGCAGGACTTCAGGCTCCTGGGTTGTTGTTTTTTTTTTTAAGCTGGCAGATTTCCCCAAACACGATAACATTTTTTAACTTTAGTGGATGACATTTTGTAATATGTTTAGGGATCTGTAATATTTTATGCTCGTAGCTTTTTGCGATTGTTGTTCCAATATGGCACTGATGCCAGTATTAAAGTTTAATATGATTAGAAAGCTCAATTGTATAACCACGGGGTTATACTCTTTATCTATTTTAATCTGATTAAAATGCTTCTCTTCAGTAGCTTTCTGCAATCGGTTTATAGCAAAACCTGGGAGCAAAGCCACCAGCACTTTGATTTGTCCCAGATCGACATGAATACCAAATGGGTTCCTTAATTGCGTATTTCATTCGTTACTATACAAAGCTGGGTCCAAACTGCAAACCTGGCTCCATTTGGCTGCTGTCTGAGGAAGGGCTTGTGGAACAGGACTGATGCCTGGGCTCAGCCTGATGCTGGTTAAGCGAGCTCTGTTTTGGTAGAACTTACCTTCTCTCCTTCAACCGTTCCTCTAACCATTACCAACACTGGAATGGCCGAAGAGCTGTAGAAGACTAAATGTAGCTGCTGAAACGGTGATGGTTTTGCACTACCATACGCTACGCTTTGGGGGTGAAACAGAGCTGCTAGGTGAACACCCCTCTCTAGCAGAGGTTATTCTGCATGCTGTGGATCTGTAGCGTTACACCAGCCTAACTCCGAGACCTGAGTTAGAGAGGGCTCCTGATGTGTTGACGTGAATCCTCACAGCTGCATCGGAGAAGGCAGAGGTGGTTGCTTTGCAGACCACCTCCCTGCAAGACACCCAAGACTGAGTCACCACTGAGACTGTGACCTCTAGCTCCGGTGTAGACAAAGCTGGTATTCGCCACCGCAGCAGGCTGCCGAGTGGCCTCGATGCTAACACCTCTTCTCTCTAAACCCAAGCCACGGTCTCCACAGCTGGTTGCTGCAGCTAAGGCAGGGTAAGAAAGGTCTGGGAGGGGAGTTGAGGTGTTTAAGGCAACTACTGCTACTCGGGAAGGAGGGTGAAGAGGGGCAGCCCCTCTTAGATGTGATATTTGCCCCGAAGAGTTGCAGAAGAGGCTCTCCCCTTCCACGTCTTGCCCAATTCCTTCCTCTCCTGCAATGGGAGCAGTTGGCTCTCATTCCTCCTTTGGCAAAACAAACTCGCTTTCCCCTCTGAGGAGCGTGCTGTTTCTGCTTGGCTGTGCTTGCAACCCACAGATCCCTCCAGCCAGCCTTTACCAGCGTAGTTTAACAACAAAAATAACTCCTAAATCCAAACACATTCCTTCTCCTAGAACAGCTTCAGGCTCAGCGAACGCCACGGCTGATGCCGAGCAGGCTGTGCACCTTTCACTGGACTCTGAGATCTCTTTGATTTCTGAGTTGTCCAAAGTCTTCTGCGTCACAGTAGAGAAGGGAGTTTGTCACCATCATATCAATTGCAATGCATCACTGACATGGGCATTGCATCCGTATCGCACTGCTAACATTCAGGGGACCCATCCATGTGATATGGCAACAAACAGAAGGACAACATCAATATTTAGCTAGAATTCAGCTTCCTCACCCATATAACATTACTTGAATTGCCCCGGAAGCATAAAGTCTAAGGCTTTCTCCGTCCTCTAGGCAACAAGTCATCTAAGAATTGTTCTTCACTAGCTGGAGAGATTTATGTCTGGTGTGATGAGGCCATTGCAAATAATTTTCCATCTCTCCATTTTCTATGTGTCAGGGGAGATCCACTTTTTAGGTAAGTAAGCTTGCCTAGAAGTTGCCTGAGACAACCAGGATGAGGATGTTCACTGACCTTACTTGGTGTTACAACATCTTGGGCTGTGTGGCATCAGACACGTGTGGCCTTAATTCCATGTTTGTCATGATTGCTTCCCTGCCTGGCATATTCACTCTTTTAACTCATCAGGACCACGTACCTTAGTTCATTAACAAATCTTCACAATCTATTAAAACTGCATCAGAAGTAAATGGCCAAGTTTTTTAAGTAAAAGGAGCTTCCAATATTATCTGTGTCCCACTGTATCTGAGAACCAGGCTTAGATTTTCATTGTATCTGCCCCAAATCTGTTAGGGAATTTGCAAATAAAAGAATTCTTAATTCTTTTGCAATGTTGAATTTTCCCCCCAGTTCCTCCTGACTCTAAATAGAAAGTTTAGAGTGTCAAATGAAATGTCTTCAAATTTCGCTTCATTGGCATGCGGTGAAGCAGAATAAACTGGTTTACATTCTTCGCTGGAGATGCCCAGGGTTGTATGGGGAAGGTGTTTCCCTCACAAAGCTCCAGCACACAGATGACTAGGTCCCAACACCTCACACAACAGCTCTGTGCACCTTCAGCTGCAACAACAAATTCATTAAGCTGCCTGTGAATCAAAACTCTTGACGGTCCGGCTCTTACCTTACAAGTAGTACAAGAGCTAATAACCTACTGGCAGACGTGTCCGGTTTCTTCTGCGTTTCTGTACATAGGCATGGTTTTCATAGATTTCATAGATTTTCTAGGTTGGAAAAGACCTTAGAGATCATCCAGTCCAACCATCCCTAATCTCCCATTAAACCATATCCCCAAGTAGTTCATCCACCCTTTTCTTAAACACATCCAGGGATGGGGACTCAACCATCTCCCTGGGCAGCCTATTCCAGTGGCTGACAACCCTTTTATTTCAAAGGAACTTGTCTGTTCGTAACCCACTAACTACTGCAAGGAATAAGAAGCCAAGTTCTGGGCAACTTTTCTGCAAATCATTAAGAAACTGCATTTAGACTGATTCCAGCTTCACAGACATCTAAAGATAGAGCACACTTGCCTGCAGGAGATGGAGATGGGAATTGATTACCAGGAGGCTCGAGTTTCAGCTGTAAAACTGATGTTTCCAGCAAGACTGTCTCCTTGCATCAAATCTACGCTGTGAAAACATCCTCCAGCTGATGAGTACCAGCTGGCGTTGAGGAGAAAGAGGAAACGCTGCTTGTGGCAAAGTGCCATAAGGCATAGCTCTTACCTCGTCTTCAGAAACACTTCTCAGCGCTGGAATTACCAGTTAAACCGCTGGTATGTTACCCTGGCTGGATGAGCATGCCCTCAGACTCTTTTGGTACAGTCACTAACTGAAATTTATGATAAATCACAGCGGAAAAGAAGTAACTTTAAAAACCGAGTCTGCACTGAGCTACCCGTATCTTTTGCAAAGAGCGAGGCAATACTTTGAGTTATGGCAATGAGTAGAATGAACTTTTATTTTCATTCATCCTTCGTTAATACCATACAATTAGACAGCGATAACTGGAAAGAAAAATAAATCTTGAAATAATTTAAAACAGAAGGCACAGAAAACCAAACCCGACTACGCAGCTACAAGAGAAGGGGGAGAAATGACTGAGGAAGGGAACTGACTCAGAAAGGTTTTATCGCTACAGCACATGGAAACAAAACCGCACAGTTTAAGCTAACCCATGCTTTTGTTACATACACATATAAAAGAAAAATAAAATCTAAAAATCTGATTTTTGCAGGGTTTTGGATGAAAATGGTAACTTTAAAAATAAAAAACGTTAAATCTAGTACATATGTCAGAATCTTCCCTAAAGTCTACACTAAGATGTACTTTACAAAAAAAATCTGCTTTAAGAGCAAAGTATACAGTTAAACAGCATCTGGGGATCAGAGAAAATTTGTTTTCGGATCAGTTGCAGTATCAAATAAGTTTGGTATTTGCTTCAGAAACACAGATTCTCAGTACAGTAATATACTGTAAAGGACATTCTTTTGTATTTTAATATTATGAAATTAAATTGATAGCATACATTACAGAGAGGAATAAAACCACTTCACTCATACGAGATTTTTACTTTTTCTTTTGCAAAAGAGTAACTTTATTTCTTTTGAAAACAAAGCTACTGGAATTAATGACATGCGATAATATGCCCCGATAGTATACCAGCTTAGTCTGAAAATAAAATTCATGCTCCACAATTGAAATATGCTGTGATTCTCAGATACATTCTCTGGTAATTAATAATACAATACAGAGGTCATTCATAAAATCAGTTCAAGTTGGGAACCTGGTTTATAAATGAAGCTCTTTTTCAAACACGCAGAACACTGACAACACACAGGGTTTGCTCCAGGTCAGCACATTTCTTTCTGCGCTCCACCTCTCTTTTCTTAAACAAATGGGTGCTTAGTCTGCAAATATCATGGAAAGGCAAAGTCTAGAAGCTACAGGTTTATTTGTAAAAATACTAAATACAATCCAAAAGAAATAGTATTATTCTTACTGACAACTTAATAGCAGGTGCTCTCTAAAGGAAAAAAAAATAAATCCTGAAATACAAGAGAGATCATTTCAGCATTGGATATCAAGGCATTTGCACGTTTGTCAGGCGGTGACAGAATAAAAGTGAACTTTGCAGCTTACTTTGCAGTTGGACTTGAATTCAAAGAGCCTTCCTTCCAGCCTGCCTACCTGTAAACCATAACATATGGTTTCTTAATAGCTTGCTCTTTTTCCTGGAAATAATTCTCCCATACAGAAAGCACAAGCCCAAGTATTGTTTCCACACATGAATAACGAGAGGTGACAGCTACAATAGAAACGGTAAAAATGATTTTTGTAAAAATGTTCATCAAAATTCTCTGACATAGCAAAACATTCGGTTGTAAAGTCAAGTCTAATACTGCGAGCCATTCACCCAAAGGTGACCTCGGGCACGTGTATTCTTGCCAGCATTGCAACAGTAATTACTTCCATATTTCTTGTCATTATAGGATACAAACGCTGTAATATATTAAAGTTTCCTAACAAAGAGTCCAATTATTGCACTTTATAAAAATTCCAGTAATATCAGGCTTTTGTCCTACTTTTCTATGAACACTGATGCTCTGCGAGAAAAATTTGGGGGATCAAGTAATTTATGAGGGGTCAGATGGATTTCTTGAATCAGTCTGAATCAAAAATGGAAAGGCTTACGAAATGAAGAGACGTACCTTTGGAAACAGATTTTGATTCAGAGCAGCAGATAGATGTGTCACTGCGGTACTGATACACATTCTCGTCGCAGGGAAGAACGAGCACATGGCTATTATGTCTATAGATCACACATAATTCGAGGACTGTGCAGAGAAACCCAAAGAACCACTAAGTTCTTCTGCTGACTCTACAAGCCTGAGAGGGAAAGCTCAGTGACGGCCACATCAGAGTGGGAGTTTCTTTGTGAGCTTCTGTATATTTGCATTTTTGTCAGCAATGGATACAGCAAACAGAAATGGCTATTTCAGGATGGAAAGATACATAGAGTGAATCTGAGAGGCCCGTAAAAAAGAAAATACAGCAGTTTTGGCCCTGCTTATAACCAGCTGTAACAATAGGGAAAGAAAGATAGAGGAGATTTTTGTGCCAGCTATCTAGAAAAAGAAGCTGCTTGAACCGAAGTGATTCATAAATCTATATGAGGCTTCCAGGCCAGCAAATCACCGTTAAAGTCACTTTGTTCCTTTGCTCCTTCAGCATGGGAACGAGTGCAGAATGGCTCATTCCAACCGTGGACAGTCCGTTTACAGCAACGATCATATCACCACACCTGAAAACACAAGAAGAAAGAAAACTCAACGATGACTACTGCTCTGCAGTAACTAGTACGCACCAACAAACAGCACTTCACCTCTGGGGTGACAGGTTTCCATCAGGTTGGAAGTGCAGCTAAAAAAACCCAAAGGGTTCAGTCTTAAGCCTGTTGTACTACTGAAACTCATGTGGGAAGTTCCCAAGTCACTGT
The DNA here is from genome assembly GCF_009769465.1 of Tauraco erythrolophus. Taxonomy (NCBI): domain Eukaryota; kingdom Metazoa; phylum Chordata; class Aves; order Musophagiformes; family Musophagidae; genus Tauraco; species Tauraco erythrolophus. The sequence continues at coordinate 113,718,034 of NC_141465.1, read as the reverse complement.
GATTCAATTCCAATAAAAAGACAGTTCTGCATTAAGAGCTGACCTGTCTGGAAACGTGAGGAGAGAGCTGGGAAGATCTAATGGAGTCAAGAGAAGATAACGAGAGAGCGTGTGCATGACAGCAGCATTTCTGTTTGTGTGGATTTTAACACATTTACACCAAACATGCCGTTACCGTAGGAGGTGTAAGTAAAGATACTTACGGTTACCAACTGCATTCCAACCGAGAACTTTGTTTTCAATGGCTTACAACTCTGTTAAACGTAACCATTTGGCTTGAAATCTCCCTCAGCAGATGGTTCAACTGAGAAGCTGTAGCATCTCTGTGTTTTGAAGCAGGGAATATAAATTTGGGAAGGTGCTGTTTGTTGGCCTTGAGAAAATTGACCCTGAAGGGTTAAATTTCAGCTTTTGCAATCTCAAGAGAAACTTCTAAAAAGCACCTAAGTTCTTCCTATGTTGAGCATGCTCCATCTCCAGACAGAGTCTCTTTGTGACTCAAGTCACAGAGAAGATGAGTTTGGCATCCCCTAGAGCAGCAGAACGTGACTCTGGTCTTTTCCTGACACTGCTCCTCCCAACTGCAGGAGGCACCAAAATGGACAGCAAAAAGATGTTCTCCTGAGCTCTCCCCTCAGGCAGAGCCGAGGAAGAAGAGGTAGCATGACTGACAACAGGCAAATGTGCATTCAAAAGCCTTTCTCTGCCTGAGGCAAGGTGCTCCATCGCCCAAACCACAATGCTACAGTTCAGTGGGATCTCACTCACCCAGCCTTTCTGCTGAAATCATTTCACCTTCTGTAAAACACCACCAGACAGATAACCTAGGCAGAAAACTCTCTTACCTATTCAACTGTGAAGTTATTTTCTCCCTTCCTCCCTAGCCTAACAAAACATTTAGAGAATTTAAACAAAACAGAACAGCTTCAGAAAGACCTGCCCCACGGTAACTGACAGTGCACTAAGGAGCTCTTGCTTGTTGATGGCCCATTTTTAAGCCCTTGTTCTCAGTGAGACAGTGCATTCGAACAGAGGGTACTACATCACAATATCTCACAAGAGCATCTTTTCCGTTCCTTACAAGGAGGTAAGTGTGACCACAACCACTCTTCCCTTCTTCTTAGGAACAATGCTTGAATTTCCATTTGTGTGAAGACTTCTAGTTATCAATTCCCCAATCTGAAATTGTTTACTTTGGGTTCAACATAAATATTTAATTCAATTCAAACTATTTCATAGCTGGCCAAAAAAACGTAATTTTGTTTTCAGCCAAGCTATTTTTTCATTTATTTATTTAGTCATTGAACTGAAAAAATCAATTACTGGCGAGGCTCTAGGCATAAGTACATTTTTTTTCCTTAAATTACTTTGTAAGTAAATCTACACGTAAAAATCATGCCATAAAACTTCAAGTTGCATATTCTTTACTGCCACCTTCACAAACACACAAAAAAAAACAGTTTACGAACAAGAGAACCTTTAATAGGAATCGTAAATCCTAATTCTGAATTAATCCTACACAGGGCTAAGATGCATAAATGCATACTAGACCTGGGGGTTGCATCCAAACATAATGTGTAAGCAGAATCATATAATCTTTAAGGTCAGAAGGGACCTCAGGATCTCTAGTCCCACCTTCTGCTCAAATCGAGGTCAGCAGTCAGATCTGACCAGGTCTCTCCAGGCTTTATCCAGCCAGGTCTCAGAAACCCCCAAGAGCAGAGACCATGCAACTTGTGTCACTGCCTGACTGTCCTCACAGGGAAATAGTTTCTCCTTATAACCGGTCTCAGCCTCTTTTGTTCACTTGCACCTATTGTCTCGTCCTCTCTACCTGCACCATTCTGAAAAGCCTGGGCTCTGTCTCCTTGATCATCTCCTCTTAGGTACTGGAAGGGGCTGTTAGGTGCCCCTGAAGTCTTCTCGCAGGCAAGTGGTGGAGCTCCCACTATCTCAGGTGCCTCCACTGAACTTGCCTCATTTATTGGCGTCTTTCCTGCCAACTAATGACTCTCAGGGCACTGGCATGGGGACTTGGTTCCTTAATGATCTTTCCGGAGATCTTTTTCATCTACCTTCTTGCCTTTCCATTAAAGCAGCAGCACCCATCTTCAGTATCAGTTTCCAGCAGCGGCTTCAGAAGGCTATATGAAGGATAAAGCAGTTTTCCCCACTTTACAGAACTAAGTTCTAATTTTTTAGCTGTCCTCTAGGAAGCCAAAAAAGTTATGAACGAGCCAGTTCTGCACCTGTACATTTTGCAATGTTTCATGGCCTAAAGAAGAGCTCAACAGGGTGATGGAGACAGCAGGTGACATCAGCACCGCAGCTGGGGAGGAGGACAGGAGATGGCAGAGGGGTCAGCACAAGCACCACCTCTGACAGATGCCCCTTTCCCAGTAGAAACATCCTATACTTCCCTGCACCACTCATCAGGAAGGCAAAGCTCCAGTGGGCTGCATGACCCTCCCCAACACAAGGCACTACAGCATGTTTCATTAAGCAGTCAGTTGCACCAACACGTAACTATTTAAAAGTGTTTATTATTATTATTACTATTACTACTACTGTTATTTAACTTACTTTAATCTTCCATCAAAGTACGCAGGAGTTCCAAGAACAATCGTTTTAATGAAGAAAGGCTGATTCGTGTGGTTCTCCTCGTAGCCACCGACAATGCTGAAACCCCAGCTCCCTAAATTGCTCCGCCGCAGTACTACGTCATGGCAGCTATGAAGGCAGCTGTGAAATGGAAGCATAGGACAGGAAGAGAAAAAGTCGTGTACACCACACAGATATTTTTACAGTAGGCACAACACCTGCTGTCTCATCATCACCACAGTGACAAGCGTGGAAGAGAAGGGGAGGGATGGAGAGGAGATTTCTCTTGCCAAACAGAGTAATTTTGCAATATTCGAACCCATTAGCAAAAAAAACCCACACTCTTGAGAAAGAAAAGCGTTTTAAAAGAAATAATGCAGTGCTAGAATAGTCACTTAAACACAGTTAACTCTGTAAACTGACAGTAATAGAACAGCATTTTAAGGATGTCACAGGTGGCAAGAATGTAGGTGGAAAATGGATACCCAATGTATTCAGTTTGCAAGTCAAAAATGCAGTGCATTTTTGTTCCACCCCCAGCCAGTTTAGGGTTTTCTACATTAAAGACGTAAAAATCCATACATCATCTTCTCTGCCTCTGAACTGACACACCACCAGTAATGAAAATATAAATTATTAACCACTTTATTGCACTGAACGTAAATAGTCTGAATCATGCTTCACTAACTGTACTGGTATACGTTATCTCCCCCAGAGAAAATTAATTTTTGCCAATGAAGTTGGCAATGGCTGTAATTAAAAAAACAAAACAAAACAAAACACAAGCAACACAGAAATTAACTTTTAGGTAAAAAAGATGCCAAGTTCTTTACTGATGTACAACACTCCTTTAAAGAATAGCAGCACAATGTATAGCATAACTTTAGGAGTCAGCATGAGCATCTGTAGCACATAAGCAATAAATCACTGCTGAAACATGGACAGGAAGTACATTTACCAAAGCTGAGAGCTGATATTGAGATTAAGTAACTCAATAATACTTGAATGGAAGAGAAATTAATTGACTGTAAAACTCAGAAAATTAAATGAAAAAGTGTAAAATCTTTGGAGGGTCAACGCATGGTTCTGTTATCTTCAACTGCAATTCTGCTACCAATACACCTGGTTCATGTGGTGGTTTTATGCTTGAACTACAGACTTGAGCATGGTAACTCCATCAGCAGGAGAGGAATTAACCCGCACACCCTGACTGAAGTTAATACCACTATTTGCTGTAGTGGGAGCTCCTGATAGCAAGCAACGCTTGAATGAGCTTATAGCTGTAGCCACAAGACAGTGAAAAACAGAAGAGTAAAAATGAAACACAGTGATGTCCAGCAGACTGCAAATTATAGAATCATAGAATGGTTTGGGTTGGAAGGGATCTCAAAGATCATCTAGTTCCAAAACCCTTGCCATAGGCAGGGAAACCCTCCACTACACCAGGTTGCCCAAAGCCTCATCCAACCTGGCCTTGAACACTTCCAGCGATGGGGCAGCTACAACTTCTCTGGGCAACCTGTTCCAGTGCCTCACCACCCTCTGAGTGAAAAATTTCTTCCTTAGATCTAATCTAAATCTCCCCTCTTTCAGTTTAAAGCCATTGGCCCTTGTCTTATCACTACATGCCATTGTAAAAAGTCCCTCTCCAGCTTTCTTGTAGGCCCACTTTAAGTACTGGAAGGCTGCTATAAGATCACCTAGGAGCCTTCTCTTCTGCAGGCCGAACAGCCCCAACTCTCTCAGCCTGTCTTCATAAGAGAGGTGCCTCCAGCCCTCAAATCACCTTCGTGGCCCTCCTCTGGACTTGCTCCAGCTGCTCCATGTCCTTCTTGTGTTGAGGACTCCAGAGCTAAACGCAGTATTCCAGGTGGGGCCTTCTCACGAGAGCAGAGTAGAGGGGCAGAATCACCTCCCTCAACCTGCTGGCCACACTTCTTTGGATGCAGCCCAGGATACGGTTGGCTTTCTGGGCTGCCAGCGCACAGTGCTGGCTCATGTTGAGCTTCTCATCCACCAGCACTCCCAAGTCCTTTTCCTCAGGGCTGCTCTCAATCCATTCTCCACCCAGCCTGGACTTGTGCTTGGGACTGCCCCGACCCACGTGCAGGACCTTGCACTTGGCCTTGTTGAACTTCATGAGGTTCACATGGGCCCACCTCTCCAGCCTGTCAAGGTCCCTCTGGATGGCATCCCTTCCCTCCAGCGTGTCCACAACACCACACAGCTTGGTGTCATCTGCAAACTTCAAGGCCCTGAGCAACCTGATCTAGTTGGAGATATCCCTGTTCCTTGCAGGGGGGTTGGACTAGATGACCTTTGAAGGTCCCTTCCAGCCCTAACCATTCTATGATTCTATGAAACTTGCTGAGGGTGCACTCGATCCCACTGTCCATGTCTTCAACAAAGATGTTAAATAGCACCGGCCCCAGTACTGACCCCTGAGGAACGCCACTCGTCACTGGCCTCCATGTGGACATTGAACCGCTGACCACAACTCTTTGAGTGAGACCAGCCAGACAATCCTTTATCCACCAAGTGGTCCATCCGCCAAATCCATGTCTCTCCAGTTTAGAGACAAGGATGTGGTGTGGGACAGTATCAAATGCTTTGGATAAGTCCAGGTAGACGATGTCAGTTGCTCTTCCCCTATCCATCAATGCTGTAGCCTCATCATAGAAGGCCACCAAATTAGTCAGGCAGGATCTGCCCTTAGTGAAGCCATGTTGGCTGTCACCAGTCACCTCCTTATTTTCTATGTGCCTTAGCATAGTTGCCAGGAGGATCTGCTCCATGATCTTGCAGGGCACAGAGGTGAGACTGACTGACTGGCCTAGTAATTCCCTGGGTCTTCTTTTTTCCCCTTTTTAAAGATGGGGGCTATGTTTCCTCTTTTCCAGTCATTGGGAACTTCACCAGATTGCCACGACCTCTGAAATATGATGGATAGTGGCTTAGCAACTTCATCAGCCAGTTCCCTCAGGACCCGCAGATGCACCTCGTCTGGTCCCATGGACTTGTCCACCTTCAGGTTCTTTAGATGGTTTTGAACCTGATCTTCTACAATGGGTGGTTTTTCATTCTCCCAGTCCCTGCCTTTGCCTTCTGTGACTTGGGCTGTGCAGCTGGAGCTCTTGCCAGTGAAGACTGAGGCAAAGAAGTCATTGAGTACCTCAGCCTTCTCCTTATCCTGGGTAGCCAGGTCCCCCATTTCCTTCCGGAGCGGGCCTATGTTTTCCCTAGATCTCTTAGGCAAGAGCTTGCTCACTGCAAATCTTGGAGAGTAATTGTGTTTGGCAGAGATGGTACTGGGTTCTTGAAAGAAACGCGTGAGGATTTGTAACTACGGGCTTGTGTGTATGCAAGAGACCTGTGTCAAGAGTCTGTGAGAATGGCAAGCCTGATCCAACAGTCTGAAGTTGTATATTTGGTCTCGTAAATTTAGGTAGTGGATTAGCAGAGAGGCACGTGGGTAAATACTTTGTGTTTTTATGAATAATCTCTCTGGCTTCAGATATTTTACAGGGAGTTATGATACAGTGAAGCAACAGAAAGGGTGACTTGTGTTCAATGAGAAGAATCCACATGGGTAGTTATTATGGTTTGCGAAGGAATAAACCAAGTCTATTCATCTTCCAGTTTCCTAAGAAAACATTGCTCCTGTCCACAGTCCTCTTCCTAAGCACGCTGCCAACCGAATATAGCTAAGATGGTTGGTCAGGCAGAAATAAGGGCAGATGTGCTGCAACTAATAGGGTGTCTGCTTTTGCACCTCTCTCCGGCTTTGCTTAAAACAGGTAACTAATTACTTTATCAATTAATTCCATACCTTGGAAGTCCCAGCCACATGACCCATGACGGTGACCAACTGGCATCGTATTCATTTTCACTGATGGTACTCAATTGTTCTTCATTAGCTTGGGGCTGTTCTTCTACAATCTGGACTTCCAGGGCTTTCAGGGCGACTACCGAAGAGGCAGCACTGGCTTTCAGCATGGCCACCGCCTCGCTGTGACTTAGGTTAGTCAAATCGATGCCGTTGATGTTCAGCAGCACATCACCTGTTCAAAGGCACAAGTGAGAACACATCCGTCTGTCAGAGTCGTTCCGACCGACAGCACCTCCCGCGCCAGGGTTTCATATGATACTGTATTTTTTGGAGCTGAGACAGTCTGAACTAACAGCCTGGGAATTGCGAATAGCTCTGAAGCCTCATACTGTCAGTTTGAAACATTAATATATTGAACGATTAAGCTGGATCAGTGTTATTTATTACCACACATCACATCAAATGCTGTGGCTTGTATTGTATATTGCCCTGAAAATTTGAGGTAGAAATTACCTCAGCACCTCACCATCTCAGCTGCAGCTTCTATTGCAGATGCCACTACATAATAATTTCCAGTGGTGGATCTTAGGTCCACCCTAACTTTAAAAGGGAAGGCAGAACGATGGAAGGAACAATACAGGCATCACAAAGTAACTAACTCTTGTAGATAAGTGAGGCTCCACAGAGTGTTTTAGGTTGTCTGCTTTTTCTAGTTTGTTACTCGAGAGAACAAAATGGAATTCAAAAACTACTGGAAAGGTTGGTACGAAATCCAGTTCATTAGAAGAAAGAGTGAGCATCTCTACCAAGATAATGTGGAAAGAGTCAAAGCCACGAAAAAATGCCAAAATTTTTCTTTTATTTTACAATATTTTTTAAAAGCCTCAGGATGAAAACAAGAATGTTATTTACTGCCCAAGCAGTGACAGTCTCCCCTTTCACACACTGTCTCACTTACTGATGAAAGCCGGAAAAAAACATAGCAAAAGTGCAAACATCTGGGTCACGTTTGGAACGAGACTAATTTTTTTTTTCAAAAGCTTTTTCCTCCCAGGGAAAGCTAAAGTTGAGGTGCAGCTTAACTTGGAATCATTTTTGTTCCTGCTGCGGCTACTTTAATATTACACAACGAGAGAGCAATTGCGATTCTTCCATGGAGTGTTTTTCACAGTAGCACAGAAGAAGAGAGCATACCCGTTGGTATGTGGGTGTAAATCTCTCTCTCTCAGTAGCATATGAGGATGCTCCCACACAGTTCTTTTTAAATTTGCAATCTGTGAAGGTTTTTTTCCTACATTTCTTTCCTAAAACAATCTGTAATTCTTTGAACTCTGAATCGCAGAGATCCCACAGGCAGTCTTTCTTTCACGTACGACGCAATATGTTTTAATCATTAAACACTTTGCTATCGATCGGGCAGGGCTGCCTTCACCTACACTGAGTCTAACCTCCACCTCCCAGTTCCCTTCTGCAAAGCCGAGGAACAAGGATGGGTGCTGTAGCACCCCTGAAGACCAGCAAACCCAAGAATAAGAAAGCAGTCAGGAACCAGGGTCAACGCTGACGTAGCTTTGGGGGTAAACTTAGCATGAGTGTGATGCTCTGTCATCAGAGCAGCTCTACTGATCAGATATTATACTGAGGAGCTGAGGTTCCTCGGACAGAGACGGGCCCCAGCCCACCAAATTAAACACAAAACCAGGATGTGTGCGCTACAGCACGAAGCATCGCGCCAGACCCTCAGCTCAGGGGATCACCGTCAGCTGTAAAGAATTCCACCAGACGTTTCCTACTCTTATCCGCTTCCCCTGCTATCGTTCTCTAAACATCCCTTTCCTAGAAAAGGTGGAAGCGCAAAACTAAATACTGTATTTCCATTATTGAACCATGAAGAAAAGCATCCACCAGCCCTTCCCTACATCTGTGAAAAGACTTTTTGACACCACCTGACTCCAGAGCACATACTCATCGAACAGCGATGAGAGGCCACCCGTGCCACCCGGAAAGCGAAGCCCCACCTCGTTTAATCCTGCCGTCTCTTGCCAAACACCCGTGAGGCTGTACGCTGGTCACGAAGATGGGCAGTTCACCACTTTTGCTGCCTCTGCCTCCTGCCACGGTCATTCCCAAAGATTCATGTGGTTCTTTTTTCACAGTAATGTGCTTTTCTTGGCATGTGACACACTGGGAGAGATCCTGTTTGACAAGGATAAATAACATTGTTAAAACTTCAACAACAACAAAAAACCAGAACAAAACCCAACTAAATACACCCCAAAGCTACACGTCGGGACTTTAACTGAAGGACTAAGTAGTGCAAATCAGCTTTGGCTGAATTTCCTCCAGGTCAGGAAAAAAAAAAAAAGCCACTGATACAGATATTTCAATATAGACAGAAAGCTTATAAAGGCCCAACTTGAAAATCTCACTCATTTTCATTAGCATCCTGCACTGGAATAGGCTAAATTTTAGGACTGCACTACAAAACCCTGCAATCAAATGAATGGACACAAACCAGAAACAAATCTTTTGATGTCTTGGTGAACATCAGCATTGCCAGTACTGACATTTGTCAGTAGAATATGGCCCAGAACTACAAAGAAGCTCATAGGAAATGAAAACACATGTTTTCATGCTGACAAAGAGAGACCATTTAAAGCCTTTATACATCATGTTTTATTTTGCAGCTGGTACATAGAATCTCCCAGAGCACAAAGTAACTAAGGCCAATCAATGCAATAGGCTGGTAACGGGTGCCTTGTGCAGACTCCCTAGTGATTACAAAGAAGACCCAAATTTGAAGCAAGAAGACATCCTGTATTTTATTTTCTAACACTTGAATCATAAAGTTTAGCCCATATTTAGTTTTGCCCCATTGAAATGATCTAAACTTGAATCAAAGTATATTTTATTTGCTGAAGCCCTTGCTCTTCAAGATATTTAGTGATTCATTCAAACCACTGCACATATACCTATACTAGCATCTTAAATCAACAGAGCATTTGCTAGGCATCCAAAATAGCAGAAGAAACAACCTGGGAGATTCTTCCAACTGCAAATACTTATTTATTCCCCTGTCTTCTCTTGGAAAATGGCAACACTGCTTTCTTCAACTTCCAGTGCCACATGCTCCTTCTGACTCTCTCTGCTCCTTGCATATACACGTTAATCACATATGTAGCTATACGAATACACGTCATAGCTTAAGAAGACAGCTCCTTCTTAAGTCTTTCAGGCTTTTGGTGCCGTGCAATTACATAAACATTTTTGAAGCCAGAAGACTTCTGAGTCAACTGTAGGCTAATGAGAGAGAGGCAAAGACAAATGGTATGAAACACGGGAGATGTCCACTTGTGCTTATACGGTGACGCTTTGAAAGAGCCCAGGGATGGTATCGATACGTGAGCGAAATCGGCTCAGCCGACGGATCAGCTTTGGAACCGTGATACAAACACAACCCACACTGCCAGATGGACAGTGAGTTCAAGCTCTGATATAGATGAGCTGTAATCATTGTGTTGGTATGACCTAACATTGTAGCAAGTACTAACAGCTGCTAACTGTATTCAGGAGGTCCGACTTTGTCCCTCAGGAGGAAAACAAGCTTCTAGAGCCTCACTTGTTCTTTTCTGAAATTACCCAAACTTTCAGAAGAAAATACTATCAACACATGCATATCCTCCTGACAGAAATATGATGTTAAATAGTGATGCCAACAGAGTGGACAGGAGGAAAGGTGGCTTGGTTGACACGGTCAATGTAATTATTTCACAAAATCAACTTCTCAACAGTGAGACGTTGTATTTTTCTAACTACAAGAACATCTCAAGCACAGGGTTTATTTCTGCAGATCTTCTGGATAATCTGACACTTGCTTCATGAAAGTCTCTTCATTCAGCCTTTCTCTCCCAGCTGGACCTTGACAGAACCCAGCAGTCTTGCAGCCAGCACTGGCGGCTCATGGAGATGACACATCCCTCCAACATGCTGGATGGTGTGCACTACATCTCCTCTCCTTGCTGGCTGCAGCCAGGACAGCAACAACAAAAAATAATGGTCTTGAACGATAGCTCTCCCATTCAGCAGTAACACACAAGCCACTGTCTCAGACAAGGTCTAACAACTACAGCTGATCATCGCAGTCAACAAATCCAAAATATACTGAAAAGCTGCTGTGTATCTTTTGTTCCCACTGCAGACATGATGCAGGACTTGAGAACTTGGAAGTCATCTTTTAAAAATAAAAAGTAGGTAGAAAAGAAGATATAAGAGGCTTTGGGCAACCTGGTGTAGTGGAGGGTTTCCCTGCCCATGGCAGGGGGGTTGGAACTAGATGATCTTTAAGGTCCCTTCCAACCCTAACCATTCTATGAATCTATATAAGTCCTTCTTGCAATCTTGCCTTGCTACACACTTAGACCATCACAAGACTAAAACTGCATGCATACCTCTTAGAAAGAGAAACACCGACCTTATGCGAGTTGGGTCTGCTGTGAAACAGCTGCTGAGACTGGTGTTGATGTGAGTTGCTGTTGTGAGTCCCCGTGTCTCGGATAATACTGACCGTCTGTGACTTCAGAGGTCTAGAGATGATCAAATTCACTCTCTCCCCACTGGCCTGTTGAATGTGTAAAACAAAGTAGTGAAGTTGACAGGACATTGATTATTAGCCGAGGGAGGAAGAAAACAGAAAATGATGAATTATGAAACAAGACAACAGCAGAATTTGTTTTCCAGTTCCTGGGGGTGCCACTGCACAACTCAGACTGCACTGCCCCTTACTTGCTTCTTGCCACAATTCCTCCATGCACAGAGGGGATATTAATGCTCCTGCTTTTCCCCTAGTGTTACACCTGTATCAGCTGGAAATCCTTTGCCAAAAGGACTGTTTCTCACTTTGTCTTATGAAGCTTCAAATATTAAAAATCACCCGATTTCACTTGCAGCCTCTGCAAACTTCTACGACACATAGCAATAAAAAAAAAAGAAGCGCCCACATGATGGCTCCAGGGTCTGTAGATTTTAGTCAAAAGCTCTGAACGCCTCTGGTATTTCCCAAAGAGACTTCCAAGAAAGGTGATATGTAAGAGCAGACCTTCATATTCTGGAGTCTGGGGAATATCAGGAAATTTGGATACCAGATGCTAAAATGAAACATCAACTCTTTCCGTTGCTGCAAAAATACACCTCAATAGATAAAAGTTACCGAGTGTAAAATTCTGACCACTTCACTGTATCCAAAAACTGGGAAACTCAAACTACAATTCCCAAGATCATTCTTACTCTCATTCAACTGAGAGCATGGAAACTCTTAAAATGATACCTGAAACAAGTATTTGCTACTCATTTGTATCGCAGCTCTCTGTGTGGCGCTGGGTTAAGCAAAGACGACCGCGCTAGACTGCAAGAACCTACTACTGGTTTATTCCAACTTTCCTAGAAAAAAGAGCAAATTTCACCAACACCCAGTGAGCAGGAAGCAGCAATGTGCTGCAGCTGCTTCCTTACAGACTGGGAGAAAGGCACGGAGTAAAGGTTTTCCTGTGGGAACAGGGAAGGGTCATATGTCAGAGTGCATCAGGCTTTGGGTAATATTTGTGTCCAGAGCAGAGTCAGCCATTTGGTTCTCGAACATTCAGAAAATGAGTTTTACTGCACGGGACTCATGGAAGACCTATTTTTTTCTTCCCAGCCATCTGTTGCCTCTACGAAGTCTGACAAATCACTTTCCTATTTTAACCCCAATTCCATGCACACTCAAATCAATATAAAACAAATCCCACTTTTATAGAATTTACTGAGATTAAGACTACAGGACATACATAAATATAATAACGAACCTCATATTTTTCCTGCTAAGCCATAGGCTACACGGTACTCTCCTTGCTCACATGAGCAGTCTTCCAACCCTCAGGCTGTATGCCAGGGAAGACTAATGCACTTTTTACTTCTGAGGAGGTGAAGTTCATCTGCTAGGTGCCAAAGCAGACATTATTTTGCACTATTATTTCCAGAACATAAATCACAGCGAATCGCCATTGTTGCAGGCTTTCGGGCGTTACGCAAGCTGTTCTGTCCCAGACAGACTGTACCCCAGGCTTTGCCCAAGAAATAAAGCTGAGCTAAGGACTCAGGTAGGAAATGCAAAGTACCTGTATAACCTGAGCAGCGAGCTCAGGTGTCCCGTGCTTCAAGTCATGTCCATTGATCGCGAGCACACGGTCATTGCTGCAGAGCCTGCCGTCTTGAGCAGCCAAGCCCCCTTCCAAAAGGTCTAGAATAAAAACTCCTGGCTCGTCTGTTCTGCGTACGAGTTTGATGCCAAGCTGCTCGCTGGAGTCGCGTTTATGCAGCGTCACCTGGAAGCTGTCCTCCCGCAAGGAGCCGGCAGTGTCCCCGTGGCTGTGCGTGCGGCTGCCGAACCGCCTCTCCCTCAGCACGGTGAGGTGCAGCACCGAGCAAGGCTGGGAAAGCACTGCTCGAGCGTGGTTGTGAGACACGTTGCTTATGTCAAAGCTATTGACCTGCAAAACAACGATGAAGATAACAACAAGAAAAATCAGAATGACATTTTCGGGTGTGTTACAGAAGTAAAGTCCTCTCCAAACTGAATTCAGAGCTCACTGCAAAACTTGGAGTAACTACATATCTGATCCTGCCAGGCTTCCTCTCTCGTCCTTCTATCCTCTCCTGCAAAGCCGCATTGGCTGTTCAATCTACAAACCTATCTTTAGGATGGAAAAGACCCTTGAGATTGAGTCCAACCATTTACTTAGCACTGCCAAGTCCACCACTCAAGCATGTCCCTAAGCACCACATCTACAGGTCTTTTGAGTACCTCCAGGATGGCGACTCAACCAGTTCACTGGGCAGCTTGTTCCAATGCTTGGCAACCCTTTTGGTGAAGAAATTTTTCCTACTATCCAATCTAAACCTCCCCTGGTGCAATCTGAGGCCTTTTTCCACGAAGGTGACATCATCTCTCTAACAGTGAACACCCTCTGTCATCATAGTCTATGGCTTTTGTTCTGGTCTCCTACACTTCTCTTCCTCGGATCTTTACATTGTTTGCTCTCCAGGACAAGAACTTTATGTGTGCCTTCAGTGTCAAGCCCAGAATCACTTAAAACTATAAAATAATAGCTATAAAAAACCACATCCAAATCTCTGCAGAACGCTTATGTCTAACAATATACAGTACTTCCATGAAGTGAAAAATTTAAAAAAACCTTGAAATCCAGAAAATGACATTTGTTCATTAGAACAGTAGAAAAAGGTGGTTGTACTATTCTTCAGTCTTAGCATGAACTTAGGAGATTTCTCACTGACTTCAACTAGGTTAGAATTTCAGATTTATAACCTGTATCACTCAAAATTCAGATGTAAATGAAAAACAGATGAAACTTTCTCTCCCTATAAACAAGAACTGCATTTGCTATGTGGCCCACTGACGAAAAGATCAATAATCTTCAGTCATTTCTTGCGCTATAAAGTTGAGATAAAAATTGACAGCGCAATGAGATTTGGCAGAAAACAGAAGCACCACAAAAACCAGCACAAAAGCTGTATTTGCCTGTTCTGTAAGAAGGGGTTCAAAGTTAACACTAAAATTCCTCCTTAGCACGTACTACTGTGCCCTGATAGAGGAACCCCTGCCTCATAATTTCCACAGAGAGAAACTAACACCAAATAGACTATACTGGCCTGTCTTACCTAAGCCTTTTAACGGTCCCCATTGCAACCTAAGTAAGTAAAAACATAAACTAGCAGCTTCCCACCACCTAATAGCATTATTAACACTTAAAAACAGTAGGAAGAGAAAGGACCCAGAAATCTATGTACGACAGTAATCACAGTTACATCACGCATCCGAGTTGAGGGGCTCCAAGAGGTCAACCCAAGCGATTTGGCCGTGGTGGTCTCAGCATGGCAAAGGGGTAGCCGTACCCACCGGTACCCCACCCCTGCGAGCAGCTGCGGCTCCCGCAGTGAAGCGGAAGGAAGCACTCCCTGAGCCACCTCCATCCTCCAGCCCAACGCTCAGTATGAAGTTGCCTCTCCCAGCAGCGCCGCAAGCTCCGACACCAACCCACGGCCGTGTCCTGGTCTGCTACTGCCCCGGGACAGGCTGTAACCTTGGGCAGAGGGAAAGGAGGCATAGCTAGGAGAAATAACATCTAGAGCCGCCACCAGCAAAACCCACCAGGGCTCATCTGTCAGAGCCCTTAAATTAAATCTAGTTTTATTTTTAGCTGTCGCTAGCTAAATTAAATACATAAAATATGGAAGCATTCAAAGGGCACGGAAGAATATATGCAATAAAACATAATTCTTCTTTCTACAAGGCAGTTCACAATTTCAGAATAAAACAGCCTTAGCATTTCTTGGGGAAAGAGATTCTCATTAGGACATGTTTTATATGAATTACAGTCGCAGTCCAGCACAAAAAAGGGACAATTTGTAGAGCACTTTGAAAATGTTAGGCACCTATCTATACCTTGCAGACAGAACACGCTTTTATGTAGCTGTTACTAAATGCTGTTCCCTCGGATCTCGAAAGGGTAATACTTCTTGTTTGACTGGGCAAGAAAATGCTGAGTTTCACCTTGCAGTCCTTTCTGACTTCTTTTAGTCCTTTACTGCTCACAAAAGCCTTTGAAGACATTTTCAGAAACACCCGACTGAAGTGTGCACGCGGAGCTGCATCTAACTGCACTTAATTACAGCTGGCAGAGACCATGCCCCAACATTTTAATACAACAGCTCAGCACCTGCACAGGTAAATTCAAAGCAATAAAGATATTGTCTCTTCCACAAAGTTTGGCTTTTACCTCCTGGACCTCTCCCTCGGCGTGACAGGTCTCTGATGGACATCCCCCCAGCACCCGACAGCCCCAGTGCCAGCACATTGATAGGGAAGCCTCACTGCATCTTATAAATCCTATTTATAGTCAATTTATTGCCACTTATGGCTTTGGAAACTATAACCGACACTTCCCCAAACAGCAAGGATTTCCAAAGCTTCACCGGAGCTCAAGCTCCTCATTCTGGCAACGAAGAAGAGCCCTTTAATATTCAAATAAAATTAGGCAGCATTCAATCAGTGCCTACAACTGATTGTTAAAAAGGCAATATTTTAGAAATTTCTTGGGTTACTTTCTTGGCCAGCCACCATGCTAAAGCTCCAAGAGAGGAAAAAGGCACGTTTCTCAAAAGGGACTTTATTTTCAGAAGTGCAAATTAATTTCATACCAAGAGTAACTACACTATTTAAGCTACTTCTATCGGCTTGATGTCAAAAAAGTGAAACGAAAAAGGCTGATACGAAATCTGGACTGATCTTAGGCTAACAGATCAAAAGCAAACATTGTTACTGAAGTCATTTTGAAATGATGGTAATATACTCGTTTCAGGTGGAATGATTAAAAATAGAAAAAAGCTGGAGGACTGTTGTTTATGTAGAACTCAGCTAGTGCCATTCTTAAGAGTCTTATAAGCAACTCCTCCCCCTAACATAAAATTGAAACTCCAAAATTAATAGACTTCGATCTTTTTACAGTGGTTGTGGCTAATTACTTAAAACCGTAACAAAAGTCCACATTCGATCATAACTAACTTAAAATTTAATTGTTTGTTTGCTTTTTTTAAAAAATATTTAGAGCACCTTGCTTCAAATCATGCCAGTGATATTCTATATCACCGACTCTTTTACACATACTGAAAAAGGCAGGTCAACTGCCCAGGCTATTGGAAGGTAACAGTGAAGCCAGATTAAAATAACAGTTTAGATGAAGTCAGCCTTACAATCCACAAATTGCTTTTTATATAGGACAAATTATGCCAACTTGTTAGCCAGAAGTAACCTTGGGTTCCCTTGGAAAGCATGCATGGAGCTGAAATAAAGACCAAGTCCAAAACATTTTAAAACAGAAAAATAAACTCATATTTTAAACATTGATAAGAGATGCTAAGGAGGAAAAATTATACCAGGGACTGGTCTGACAAACAACATAAAGCATCACAGCCAAAAGTGCTAGAACAAGAGGCTCTGCTCTGAATATTAATTTGCCTTCCAACTGATCACTGCAAAGCTAACATTTACACAACGCAGTTCGACAAGGAAAATCTCCCATCTCATTTAACAGGCAGCTTCTGCAAGGAGTGAACGGAAAGCAAGCAGACAGAATGCGGAATTAGGTTCCATACTTGCAGTATTTGGTCTCCAGCAAGAAGTCTTCCATCTCTGGCAATGATCCCATCTCGATAAACCTCTTGAATGACAATGTTGATCAAAGGCGTTTCATTGCCACCCACTATGCTAATTCCTAATTCGATGTAAGGATTGGACCGATGAATTTCAATAGTAGTGATCTCTCCTTCAGGCAAGGTAGGTGGCTGTTGATTTGCTGCCAATTATTTTATAAAAAGAAAGACGATTAATATCCTTATACCTCATTCACTTTCAGTAAAGCAAATCACGAAAGGACAATGCAGACAGGCCACATGACAACAGTTGAACAACAAACTAAACAATTGCAATCGGATTAGTTCCACTACTTGCTGGAACACCTAGCTCATTAGAAATAGCTCTGTAATGACTGAGTAGCATCCATGCTTCTTGAAATTGGGTTATTTTTATTGGAAAAGGATATTCTGAACCCTTTGGATCCCATCCTTTATAATAAATTTAATACACTTTGTTTCCAATTTGATCACTTGTGTATTCAAATTTGATGATGATGATAAAAATGTGTTTTGGGGCTGACCTCATGGAGCATTACTTGATCATGCCTCTTCGTTAGCTAGTCTCACAACTGCACTAGAAGCTGCCATTGAGTTACTGGGTCAAGAGAAGGAGCCCAGTTCTGATGCAAACATGGAGACAACTGAAGAGGAAAAAGGAGGATGGTAAAAGATGGGAAATACAAAGGAGAAGGAAGAGGACAGGACCACCTTCCTCTGTGGTAAGGCCCAGCACTTATTCTCTAAAATCCCAGATGCTAGAGGTTACTGCTCGTGCAGTGCAGACGGATGCAGGAGTGACGCAGCTGCCTTCTCGTTTGAGCAGGACAGCACTCCGCGTGTGGGAAGGCTGCTCATCCATGCAGGGGGGAAAGGAGAAGAGGGGAAAAAAAATCTCATCTTAGAAAACAAATTTTGTAATTTTACAGAAAATATGCTCCTTCCGTCTCACAGCAAGGCCAGCGCTACTAGTAGATTAATGTGAACTACTGCATCATGATATGATACATGGTGATACAGCTCCATGGTATCTAGCGCTCATTCCGAGAGATTTCTTTCCTTCCTAAGTGCGACCTTATCCCAGTTGTGCATTTGCACATAACTGAAACCCCCTCATATTTCTCCAGGAATCACAAGAGAAAAGAGCAGAAAATGAAGACGCGTGTTCACAGTTGGCGAGAGACAAGCTCTGACACCACAAATGTTTCCACATCTGATAAAAGAGACTCGAGAAGATAAGTGATGACATACTGTCTGCCACTGTGTTCTCCTCAAAAGGCGGATTGTCGATGCCGGTCTCGTCTGTCCAGGCAGGAAGGGCAGGCGAGGTGAAGCTCTGCTCGGCTGGCACTATTCCCTGATCTGCGTCCGGAGATAAACTGCTAGGCTGCTCCGTCCCACCGGGACTGCTCTCGCTCTCCGCTTCTGCTTGCAGCTTGCTTGTTTTCCTTCTCTCCAGAGCAACCCTTCGATGAGAAGCCCCAGGACACCTGCGAAGACAAAGTTGATACCACCCTTCAAGCCTGCGGCAATGTTTGTAGCACAAAATGCCCAAGTACTCCATCAAATGAAATTGCTCTTCTTCAAAGCCACAGCCTTAAACTGATCATAAAAAGTATGAAACGCATTGGATTTAGAGGCCGAAAAATGTTTTAGTGCACAGAAACCCAAACCAATACTACCTTCTTTACAAAACCTCTACTACATAAGTTTTTCAGCCATGAACTAAATGCGCTGTAACACCTGCTGAATATGGACTTATTCTGTTATGTACATTCCAGTTCTGGAAGACAGCCTTGCTGAAAAGATTAAACAGGACTGGCATAAAATTCCACAGATGAGAAACATGTTCAGAGACACATCTGGAGACCCACTGAAGCAATCTCCTTTCACGTTAGTCAGCCAAGAGAAGGAGTCATTCAGGGGAGTAAAGAAATGAAAATTTTACCTATATCACAATCCAAGTGTTAAAATACGGAAAAAAAACTATGCTGGTCTAGGAGTTTGTATGAGAAGTTGAGCAAAAGTTACATCTCTGCTCATCGTCTCCTCTTCAATCAGCAGAAGGTGCTTCATCCTCCTCCTGTCTCCTCTTTTTTCTTCCTGACTTCGCAAAGGAGGTGCAATTTTTTGCTTTCCCTCATGTAACAATGTTCCATCAGCATTTGGTGCTTTTCACGCTAAACTAATTTTTTTGAGTTCCCATTATTACTAATGCAATTTTTTTTTTTGCTCATGTTTAAAATCCTACAATAGGTTATTTCAAAGAAGGGCTGCAATGTTGCAAACTCATGGAAAGCCTTCATTTATCGAATGGCCTTATGTTTACACGTAGATAATTGGACGTGGACATCAACCTTACATCTGCCTGTGTGACAGTTTTGCCAGCTTCTGCTATTTCACTTCTTACAGTATTTGATGTCCTTAAAGTTCCTGCTTCTGGAGCTGCTGACCACCTAAAGACGCTCGGACTGTAGCAGCTTCAGAAAAAAGGAGCTGTGCTCTTGAAAGGACTCCTTGTTTGGGAACTTGACAGATTGCTTTAACAAAAGAAGAAATGCTTTATTTTTGCAACAGGAGAAGAAACATGTTAACAGAGTAAAAGACAGCAGAAGTCTAACAAAGTCCTAACTTGTTAAACCGGAATGTTTTGAAATCACAATTACGTTCTGACATTCTGCAAAGGGGATTTGATAATTACATGGTTAGACTGTTTCGGTCTGAGGGATTTTGAAGAAGCATGAACAAAGTTATTCAGCTCCGATGAATGCTGATAAAGACACCTGTACAGCTTTTTTGATCCCCAGCAGCATTATACATACATAAAATTGTATATTTTTTTTTAAAATCATGATATATATATATTTAGAAGAATGGCATAAGGTAATCCAAATGTGTTGCAAAATACGCACAAATATATAAATTAGAGATGGTTAACATTATGAAACGACACACTTAAATCGTTTCTTGGGGCTTTCCGCAAGGCTTCGTGTTTTACACCTCCTGGTCACCTTGTTCTTTAAAGTGAAGAAAGCGCAAGCTCGAAAGATCAAAATTACTTGAAAGGCTTTGCTCTGTGAAATAGTTTGAACACAACCCTACTTCTTGGTTTCGCCCAGGTAATATTTACCACATAAAATCACTGGCATAGTGGGACTGATCGGCTAAGAAATCTGGCTGGTCTCAATTTATTCTGGTGGCCAGAGACCCACAGTTACAGGTGAAATTCAGCAGGAAGTTTTTATTGTTCACCATTTCACAATGCTTACCTCAAAACAAGAATCCCAAAAAGGCCAAGAAAAGGAAAGATGCAATCCCTTCCCTCAAAATTTCTAAAATACTTTAACTTAATGGGTTAGCCCCACACTCCCCCAAATCTTAGCACTACCAAGAGGAAGAGAAAGCATAGATCTCCAACATCGCTCACTTCTGTAGGAACACGGCAGGGGTCAATGCTCTTTCAGAGGAAACCTCTTGTCTACTGGGAGATCTGACAGATGTGCTCTCCCACAACGGTCTGCAAGAGTTTAGGACAAAGCCACTCCAAGCTGCACGTCCTTCCTGTCCCTGAACCACTCCGCTATAGGGGTGCCGGTTTTCAGCAGAAAAGTGAATGAACAGCTCAAAATTGACACTGTCAGAGGACCACACTTCGATCCCACCAAGCTTGGGCCAGTGTCCATCCAGCCTTACTGGACTACTTTATGAATCGGGTATTTCCTGTGGCATCTTCTGCCAAAACACTGTGTTGTTGACTCTTATTCTGCCAGTGCACAAGGTCCACGGATCCCAAAGGAGCTGGTGTAGACGGCAAAGCACAACTTGGCAATTTATTGTTTTTTAAATTGTATCAAACCAGGACTGGATAAAAATCACCCCTGGTAGCATCCTATTTCTGTGAAAGCCTTCCAAACCATAGCCAGGTCCTCCCCACCTTCCTTCACAGAGCACATTCCCCCATCATTACCTGGCAGCTGATGAAAGTCGTCGCACAAAATATAAATAGATTTGAGGTTTATTTTTGCCAATGATATTTAATTACCATTTCAAAGGCTAATATCAAGAACGTAACCAGCCTCCTGAGCACACCTACTCAGCTCAGCAGAATCCCTTTTGTGGGATTCTGGCAAAAAAGAAAAGGCAAAAAAGGCAAAAAAAACCCAAACAGATTCTTCCTCAAATTAACCAGTAACTGTAAGAGATCATGACTTTTATCCTGGTATAGTGCAACTGAATTGCCAGGAATGTAGTTGTCTGGTGGAGACATTAATTCATGAGATGCCAGTTCCAAGGTCTTCAAACACAATATGCTACTTACCAAGCAGTAAAGCCTAGTATTAGTATTCAAACACATCTATTTAACATCTTTGTTGGTGACATGGACAGTGGGATCGAGTGCACCCTCAGCAAGTTTGCAGATGACACCAAGTTGTGCAGTGTTGTGGACACACTGGAGGGAAGGGATGCCATCCAGAGGGACCTGGACAGGCTGGAGAGGTGGGCCTGTGAGAACCTCATGAAGTTCAACAAGGCCAAGTGCAAGGTCCTGCACATGGGTCGGGGCAATCCCAAGCACAAGTCCAGGCTGGGTAGAGAATGGATTGAGAGCAGCCCTGAGGAAAAGGACTTGGGAGCGCTGGTGGATGAGAAGCTCAACATGAGTCGGCAATGTGCGCTGGCAGCCCAGAAAGCCAACCGTATCCTGGGCTGCATCAAAAGAAGCGTGGCCAGCGGGTCAAGGGAGGTGATTCTGCCCCTCTACTCTGCTCTCGTGAGACCCCACCTGGAATACTGCGTTCAGCTCTGGAGTCCCCAACACAAGGAGATGGAGCTGCTGGAGCGAGTCCAGAGGAGGGCCACAAAGATGATCCGAGGGCTGGAGCACCTTTCCTATGAAGACAGGCTGAGAGAGTTGGGGCTGTTTGGCCTGGAGAAGAGAAGGCTCCGGGGTGATCTTATTGCAGCTTTCCAGTACTTAAAGGGGGCCTACAGGAAAGCTGGAGAGAGGCTTTTTACAAGGGCATGTAGTGATAGGACAAGGGGGGAATGGATTTAAACTGAAAGAAGGCAGAGTTAGATTAGATATAAGGAAGAAATTTTTCACTCAGAGGGCGGTGAGGCACTGGAACAGGTTGCCCAGAGAAATTGTAGCTGCCCCATCGCTGGAAGTGTTCAAGGCCAGGTTGGATGAGGCTTTGGGCAACCTGGTGTAGTAGAGGGTTGGAACTAGATGATCTTTGAGGTCCCTTCCAACCCTAACCATTCTATGATTCTATTCTGTGATTCCATGATTCTATAAGGAGATTTTTCATTTCCACTTCCAATACAAAAAGATTTTTATTGGCATTAGGAATGTATTATTCACAAACAGCAAAACCATACAGCAGTTGTAACAGTTAGCAAGAACTAATAAATCTCTAAAGGTGCACACCTTCACTAATACTGGTTTTGCCAAATATTTGGGATAAAGAGCATTTTGGACCAAATCTTGTAACAAGCAATGAACACAGATGGGCATCGCGGGATCAAAACAAGCATTGACCATTGTTTTTACGCATACAGGAATCATTTTCATACAACAAATTGCATAAATAAGGGCTGAAATGAGACTGAAATGTGTCTTACCAGAACAGCAGTTCATATCTACCTACAAAGCTGGAATATCCTGGCTAGGAGCGAGAAGAAAGGCAGGTATGTTTTTTAGAATTTCCAGGTATTATTTAATTTCTTTCATGAATGTTCAAGAGTAGAGATACTCAAACAACCAGTTAAAGAAACTGAGCGATGTTATTTTTTGGGAAACTCAAAGGGCAGTTGTTCTTGGGATTTTAAATGAGCTTCTGCTTATATTAACTGACTTCCTCCTCTCCTCCCTTCAGCATCAGCTTTTGCTCAATTCTAGATGGTAACAAAGCATAGTTTTTACCTTCGACTGCTCTAAATCCATATCAGACAGAGAAGAAAAGTTTTCTTTTTTTTTTTGATTTGGTTCCTTTTCTCTCTTTTTTTTTTTTTTTTAATTTTAACAGCCAAGTCTGCTGGGTTTCTCATTTAGAAGCTGACTCTTGGAACACTAGCAGCAATCCCTCTCTGCAGATAAAAAGAGCTTTCATACAAAATTAAGATGTAGTTTACAGTGTATTCTGTGAAATAACAGTAGGGGCTCAAAAAACACATTTGCTCACTGACTACTGAAAAGAAAGATTTCATTGTAACTTATGCCATCAGCTTCTGCCCAGTCTAGAGGTTCGATAAAAGCAAACACATCAAATAGCCTCAAGCCAGTTGCACTAAATCGTTTTCCAAGTAGGAGCTGAATTCAAGCAAAGACTGCAGAGAAGCAACCTAAATGTCTTTGCTTTGCTATTGCTCATAAAACTTTGCCAGCAAAGTGACCTTAAGCAGTAAGGCTGGCAAGATTTACAGCTGCAATTCAGAGTAAAACACGGCGCTGCTTTGGAAAGTTAAGTGTTCAAATCTTGTTTCTTCTTTTGCCACAAAAAAAAAGAAAAAAAAGAAAAAAGAAAATGAGGCACTAGGACTTATCTTGATTTGGGAATCAGACAGGACTCAGGAAAAAGAAAAGAAAAAGAGTGGTTTTGTTGCCTCTCGCACACAATGATCTGAGGAGCCTACAAGGAGCCAGGTGGCTTTGGAGCAAAGAAACACCAGAGGAAGACCCTTCACCTTTCCAGCAACGGAAAGAGTCCGCAGGGCACACAGAAACTCTGAATCTGTTGCCTATCCGCTAGTCAGGTGCAAGAAAAGACCTGCCAAAAGAGGGTTAAATCCTACAGACCCTCTTCACTTCTCCTGGTTTTACAAAGAGCAGGGCAGGGGCAGTGCTCACAGCTAACATGGGGCTGCGTGGGAAGAGCAGGACTCAACAGCACTATCATAAACACCAACGTCACCGGGATTGCCAAGATTCCGAATTATAAAATTCTGTATCTATACAATGAATTTTCCTGTGCATCTTGTTAATCTAAACTGACATATTAAGCATGCTGACTGACACACAGTGAATAGCTCAATAATTTCTTCAAGTCCAGAAAATACAATCCTGTATCAATTTCAAAATTAACTTCCCATAAAATTGGCTTGAATGTTGGCCTCAACAGTAAAACATTTGGAAGAATGTATCCATCTAAAATGATAACTTAAGCTACCATAGGAGAATATAGGAGGGGAAAACTGAAGCCCAACTCAAAAGCAATACATAAACACAAGACCTAACCTTCTCATTAAAAAGTTGTATGAATTTCAGAGTATGTTTTTGTACAGCGGAGTTTCTTCAGGTCTGAAAAATCTGTAAGAATTAACTGAATCGAAATCATACATAGAAAAGCCCAATAAATTTTTTGTTGGACTTCCTTCTGATAAATTTACCTTTGATATTTAGAAGTGGAACTGGCACCTAGTTTACTAAACGATAACAATTTTTTTATAGCAAGTGAGTAGGAAAACCAGTACAACTCAGCATTACTCATGCCTTTTTTTCCTTTAAATCAGATTACGTGCATTGTGTTTAACTTTGAAAACCACAGCTTCCAAGTGAATGTGACAAAACCAAAAGACTGATAAAGCAAGAATATTTTCTTTATGCAATGAGGTATCGTGGAGTGCAATTAGTCACCATGATGTAATCGAGTTGGTGTCTCATGCCTCTCATCTCCTTGCTGAAGCAGCTTGCAGTAACCTTACACTCCAGGATGCCTGCTGGATACGATGACATTTTCTTCCAGCTTTTATGCTCAAATGGAGCCGATTATAACAACACTGGAAAACCTGAGTGTGAATGTTTTTAGACAGCAAAAACTAACCAACTATACTGCATTTCTGAGAAATACAAACTAGCTCATTCTAAGGGCTTGTTCAGACTGGTTTATATTAATCTATGCTGAAAATTATAATAATGCTGAATTTTATATTTCTTTCCTAAATTTAATGATCAGTAGTAGAATTTTACTGGATTCACTAATCCATATAAAATGAAATTCAAACTATGCAGTTGCTACCATCATTTATGTCAGCAATGACAATTTACAGGTGTTCAGATGTTTGCAAATAAACTTAATTGAAAACTGTAAATCTCCATATACTCAAAATGTGTATCAGCATCTCGAGACAACAGAAGGCATTGAAGATGAGCAGCCTTCTGCAACTGAAAGTTTTTTTCCAGCCGACAAACAGGAAAAGCTAGTGACTCAGCTCACTCGGATTTCATAATGACCTTGCGCGTTAAGTAAATGAATATTTCATGTATAGCTAAAGCGGGCATATACAGTGTTCCATGTACAAATAAATTACAGGGCCTTGTAGTAAACAGCCCTAGTATCACTCAAAGAGATGTCAACCAAGGAAAACGGACTGAAAAGTTGAGGGAAATGACAGTGGGAAACCAGAAGAGGAACCAAATATGTAGCAGGAATCTTGCTAACGTTTTGCCTTTTATCAAAATCAAATCAGTTTAATATGATGATTATAAATTGAACAAACAGTTAGGCAGCCTCATCACCCCCAAGTCATCATACAGATCAGAAATTACCTGCCTGCAGGAAACAAGCAAGAGCCTAAGCTAACATGGAAATTGTGTAGAGAAATAAAAAAAAAACAAGAAAAAAAAACAAGAGAGAAAGGCTCCTTGTTAGTCCCTGTAGCTCCCTGCCATGGACACCACAAGAGCATGTTCATGCTGGGGGTACAAAAGCCAACAAAATCCAGGCAACTCCAGGCTCACCACAGTCCGTAGGGTAATGGCATGTTCTGCATACCCAACGTCCTCCCAGACTCTGAATCCCTGGAAGCCGTCAGAATGTGGGGAAGAAGGAAGAGGTGCACACCAGCAGTACGCACGTGAACAAGCCATTGCCAAGGCAGGCGGTGGCTGCTCTCTTCCCCTTCTCTGCAGAGCACTTGCCTGCACGCACACCCACATCACACCTGACTCCCAAGCATTCTCCTCCACAATGTCACCCTCCACCCAGAGATGGTCTCCAAGAGTCTCCAACTGGACTAAGATCAAGACTTAGAAAGAAGTTCATGGGGTAGGTCCATGCATCTCTCAAATAAATCCTTCCACTTGGGTGGCAATCAGCGTTGCTGGACCAGAACGAGGGCAGGCAGAGGAGGCACACACCTTCCTTTCGGGGAGGGCGACAGGAAAGGAAATCTCTCTCCATCCCACCACAGCCATCACTGTCCTTCCCTCTGGGTCCAGGGTTTTCAGTCCCAATGTGGAGGGCTCTTTGCCCAAAGAGCCAGCACAGATAAGACTACCAAACCATGAAACACTCTAATGAAATGGGCAACTGCTGACATTTATGCAGGCTGGTTTTAAAAATAAAGGGAAAAAAAAGTATCAAACTGAAAGAATGAAAAGCAGGTAAGAACAAAGCCCATGATGAAATCATGAAAATGAAAGGATCTCCTTTCAGCTAGTGACTGAGGAGATCAGAAGAGTTCAGACTCGTACCATCCGTTTGCATGAAGAGTCGCCAGACAATAAGCTTGTTTTTACAAACGCTGCTGACAAAAACACTTCCATATTGAATTGTATTCCCTAGTGCCTTTTGTCTATGTACAATGGATATGTGCAATGCTTGTTCTTCTCCATTAGATGCTTTTTTGCAGGGATAATCATAAAATTTTCTGAAACCTCCCTCTGCAAAATGAACGTAGGTTTTCATATAGCATTGAGTCGACACAGGAAATATTTTCTGGTATCAGACGCAATTAACTTGAACTGGATCCTTTGAGCTAGATGCACTTCCTTTGACTGCATAGTTTCCTTCCCTACATAATTCTTCACTATACTCCTCTTGTAAATTCTTAAATCTCTAAGCAGTTTAAAGTTAGTTGGTACTGATATGTATAATATTTTTTTATCCCTGACTCATTAATTCCACCATATTTTAGTTTTTACATAAGTCCAAGCCTCTGTTCATGACTCATATCATGAAATAGCTAATGTCTAAAAAAACCCCGTTTATTTACTGAAAGCATTCTCCAGCCTATAAAGGAACCAAAAGAAGTCAAATGTACCCCTCAAAAGAAGTTTAACAGTTTTTCATTAGGAAACCGAATTGCTTTACACAGAAGAATGAAACACCTTCATGAAGCAGGGTACCGCACACGTCATACAGAGGCAAATCCTTTGCTGGAAGAACAAAGTGCATGAGTCTGCACAATATGAAGTATCATTCTATCTGAATTTGATAATCCTATTTCAATATATATATATATATATTTTATATATATATATATATATATATTTTCAATATATATATATTTCCTCCTTTCAATATTTAAATATTTAGGGTAGGATGGCATAAAGCAGAACAACTATAAAATTATTAACAATTCAAAATACAGTCCTGAACATTCAAGTGTATGGAATGTATCTCTCTGACACAGAATCACTCATGATAGCTGCACCACAACTTTCCACTGCTGGGAACCGAGAAGTTTCTACCAAATTAATAAGGTGTTGGAAGTGTTCTATAAGCAATTAAAACAAATAAACAAAAAATCCTAAAACCAAACCACAGCACACTGACACAACATACCATCAACCTGTTCAGTCAATAGATTTTTTTCTAAACAGAGAAAAATAGGTCTTCTAGGAGTCTCGAGAGATACCCTGTCCATCTGCCTACCTCAAAGCAGAATCAATTCTGTCCTTAACTGTTCCTGATAAAGCCTGGTTTAACATGTTCATAACCACTTTGAAAAGCAGGGAATGCACAACCACCCCCCAGGCACTCTATGCCAGTGCTGGACTGTTCTAAAGCTTTTTTTCCCTACAATTTGAACTAAATCTCTTTTGTTCTTATTGCACTATCTCCTCCTCTTTGCAGATGTGGTTTGCACATCTTTTATTTTTCCCTTCCCTCAGCCTTTTCTCGCCTACCATAAACAAACCCCATTTTCTTTAACTTTTTCTGCTAAATCATGTTTTCGAGACCTCTAATGAATCATGTCATCCTCCCCATGACTTTCTCCAAATGCTCCTCACTATTCCTGATGTGCAATGTCCAAAACAGGATCCAGTGCTCTAGCCATGCATGTTTATAGACTGATCGTTTCCTATTCCGTTCTACTGCAAATTTAAAACCCACCAACAACCCTCTCTCCCCTCTTGCCCCCCAATTTATCCTACTACACAAACTGGCTAACCAAGCATGTAAGAACCATGTAACGCAAGCATCTGCACCGCTCACCTGTTTTTGAGATGTGCTGCCAGGTCACATCGCTGCATGACTTCCTGACACACAGCCGAGAAGGGGCACAAAACAAATAGCTTGTCTAACAGTTTATGAACGAGAATGCTGGATTTTTTGCAGAGTTTAAAGTGGAGTCTTTTTCGATCCAGTGGGCAGAAATCCTTCTCCTGCAGAAAGTTCCTTAGGCACTTGTAGCAGAAAGTGTGTCCGCAAGGAGTGTCCAATGGCTGCAACAAGGGCTGAAGGCAAATGTGGCAGACCAAGTCGTCGTCCACCTCGTTCTGGTAGTTGTAGAGGTGGTTCTCCCTTGTCCAGTGCTGCTGGCCACACTCAAAGCACAGAGGGTTCAAGGAGGCATTCTGCTCCACCGAAGCCATGTCGTCACCTGTAGTCCCCATTGTACAGCTAAGAAGGCCGACGGATCCTCCTCCTCCTCCTCATAGGATGGAGCTGCTGATGTAAAGCTCAGTGGGAATCTTCCAGGGTGACTTACGCACTTCGGTCAAGTGTCATTTTCTGCAACAAATAAAAAGATATAAAAATAATTAATTTCACATGAATTATGAAAGTTCTTGTCAGAACTTTGGACTTCTGGGGTTACCAAAACACCACAGCTAGATAAAGAAAATATTTCTGTTTCCTGTAAATTGGCCATAGAAGAGAGCAACAAAAAAAAAAAATCTGTTAAGTACGATTCCTTTTACAACACTAACGTTTTATGGCTTCATAACAGCTGCTGCACTGCAGTTTCCACCCGCAAGATGACCAGTCTGTGACAGCAAGGACACTGCATTACGCGATGTCACACTAGAAGCGTGCAATTAGTGTCTAGCACAAAAATACCTTATTGTGGAATAATGGTTATATGACCAAGTAATTAAATGTGTTCTTTAATATGAGATTATGATTTTAATCTGGTCCTACTCTCTTTTTGGGATTTTGACTATTAATGTAGAATACTACACAATACAGATCTAGATACATTGCATTAAAAACACCAACAACAAACCGCTTACCCTGTTCTTTCCATTAGTAATATTGCGTGTATGTCATTTACCTTCACGTTTTCTCCACGGGTTGCTACACAGTAAGAGGGACTGATTCTATCCAATATGCCACATTTGATTAAGTACAGAGGCCAGTAATAAAAATATGGAATAAGCTAATGATATGAAGCTATTGGTTCCAAACAACTAACCTGCTTTGCTTCTTATCTAACAAAATTACAGCATACTCAATGTGACGATAACCATGTCTGTCAAAGGACTGTAGATTCGTCACTGTCGATTTATTTTCTAAACTTTATAAGTTATTAAACTTTGCCCCTCTTAAAATAGCTACCTAGTCAGGCAACTGTGCACCCTTCAGTCTGCAAATGCAAATACTAACTCCTTACCCCTCCCAACCTTTTTTACCCTTCTCTCCCTTACAAAAATCACATTGCTTGACACTCGTAACAGGATGATTTAGAAAATAAAGCAGATTTTCTCACATTCTTAAGAGACTTCCTAATTTGTTAGTTTTGTTAAATGTTCTCATCGGTGGGGAAAAAAATAAAATCAAATTTGAGCAACACTTACTTTGTGCCTCAATTCTTTTATTGCAATTAAGCAAGCAACGCTCACGACAGACACTTAACTGTATTCTAGCAGAGTAGCAGCAAGCATACGGAGAAATGAAAACTGCTAGTCTAGGCACCATCCCATCATCTTTATTTTTAGTTGCTGAAATGTAATTATAAATACATTCTGAAATTCATGTGGAACACATGCATTTCACCGTGTCTTTAAGAGAATCCCTGTTTGGGTTTTTGCCCCTTAACCTCACACAGCCAAGCACAAGACTTAGAGCACATTTTACAAGGATTATTATATCCTTTGACGCAAAAAGGATTAAATAGTAATTTGTAATCCAGGCTTCTATTCTGCCGTGGAAATGGATGCTCATCATTGCCCTGCCTCGTAGTAGATAATGTGCACCTTCTGGAAAGGATTTCACGAGGGAAGAGCATAGTGGTTCTTTGTTACTGGAGACTAAGAACACAAAATGAGACCCCAAAAGAGATTACTCAAAAAACAGTCTTAAACGTATTATGTAAGAGGTCAGAGATTGGGGAGCAGATAAGAAGAGCCACGCACAGGGTCCTCGTGCTCAAACCACAGCGCTCTCGCTCTGCCTTCATGCTACTGGATTAATGCAGGAGGGATGAGACCCGTCTAATGGCTGCCCTTTATGTAACGCTAAATAAACCACATAAACGTTCTAGAAAAAGCACTGCACTGATTTGCAACTTTACCAAATTATTTTGCCACTCGGGGCACTAGGAGAGGAACACGCGGCATGTGTCGTGTCAGTACTTGGGGGTACCGGCAGCACCATCGAGCAGGGAAGATGAAAGGGAGATGCAGATCAGGCAGAGAAAGTCATTTTAAGAGTGTTGTCCAAATGCTAGACCCACTTCTGCTACTGACTATGACCAGGACTCTTCCTCCTCCTCCAAGTAACCCAAGAAAAGAACAAGTCCTCCATCAGCAAGGCTACAGAAACACCCAGGGACCATTCTGTGTACTGCAGTTACGGAGCTCCGGTTATGGACCTCTGACAGTGAGCATCCTGAATTCGCCTTCTTGAAGGCTTCGAGCATTGCTATTCTTTGACGTCTGCGTGACTCACATGGCAGCCTGGCACCAGGCAGTGTCACACAGCAAATACACCCGTGAGATACTTTGACCATATACTTGCTATGGCCAAAGATACTTGCACCCCTCTTTTGGAAGGTTGTAATTAAATCTTTTTTGTGTGTTAAAAACTTCTTTAAATAGCTTGCCATAAATTTTGAACAGAAAGTAAAGTAAGAAAATTTATTGAGAGATGAAACACTGTCGTATTTTAAATTATCATGACAAGCCGCTTTTAGAATCATAGAATGGTTTGAGTTGAAAGGGACCTTAAAGATCATCTAGTTCCAACCTCCGTGCCACAGGCAGGGACGCCTTCCACTAGACCAGGTTGGTAAGGAAAAGGTAATAGACCTTTCTCAGGAAAAGTATATTACTGAAATCACAAGACTCTGTCCTCAGTGAAGCACAGGCACTCACTCTCTATTGCCCACACCTTAATGAGGTGAGCAGACTCGTTCCCTATCCCAGTGTCTTAACGCTGCTGGTGCAGGGATAAGTGCTCTTGGCTGCGCTCCGCCGTGGAGGTGCCGCTTCAGGGCAGGGGCAGGCTGCTTCTGCAGGGTGCTGACACTGCCTCCAGCCACCGGCTTCTCCGAGCTGCCAGGGCATTGTGAGCTTAAACCATCCATAAATACCACATACACTGACCCTATCACCTTTTCCGCAGCTGACGTGACCACCCTTCCACCACCTTCCCGCTGGCAGAGCTACGGGAGAAATAAATAGATAGCGGATTGCAACATGAAGATTAGAAAAAAAAACAACCACCAAGTAACCAAACAAACCCTAACCCCACTACCACCACTCAAAAAAAAAAAAAACCCAAACCAAAAAAAACCACTAAAAAACAAACCCAAAACTCATAAAAAAACCCATCAAGATTTCTTGGCTTTCACGCTGCTGCCTGCTTCCTTCTTTGCTGTGCTGCATTTAGGGCAAGTCTGTTCCACCACTGAGGAATCAGTCACCAGGATTTGTATTGGTTATATACCACAGCTGCCTAATTATAACTTCCAATACTTTTTATAGGCTGTTCCCAGTTACAAAGTTCACAAACACGGTATTTGTGATCTGAGCAACAACTGGGATGGCAGATAGGGTCTAAGGTTCACTGATGTAAAGCCATATATCCCTGAAATCCACAATACCGGAGCACCGTTGTTTATAATACCCTACTTCAACTCTCTTTATGCATCCCTTGTATTATTTGCTGTATCTCTTATCACTGCAGATCACCAGCTCCACAGGACGATATCAGCTCAAGAAAGCTGCAGACAGGAGAAATAGTCAGAATTATAAAAAAAAAATATAAAGAGAGTAAAAGACCCATCCAGGCCTGTTATTCAAGTCATTGAATTCTCTAGGAAATAATTCTCCTGGGACTTCATTACAACAGCAGCGCAGTGCAGGTGGTGCCCTGCTTTCAGTTTTAAATCACAATCCACGTGGGAACTGGGCAAGACTGGACATCCAACTGAGCAATTTTTTATTTTATTTTTTTAAGTAGAGTCTGCAAGAGACCAATTTTAGACTGAAAAAGATAGTCTTATCCTTAGGCCTCCTCTAGTACTGATTTATTGATTCAGCTAACATTCTTTGGAGAAGCTTGACACATTTTTACAAAAGCATAAGATGTCAGGCTTTATCCTACATCAGATTTCACAATGTTTATGCCTTCTGCCTGAATGGGCACTATGATAAGAAAAACAACCAATGACAAGCAAACCAGAACTGCAGCAATAACTTAGCCCTTTTACTATAGTCGTCTCGTTTTATGTAAGTCATAAGTAATTAACACCAGTTTCAGTTCAAAATTAATGGAAATATGTATTTTGCAATGAATGCTCTCAGAGATTTAAACAATCTATTTCTAAATTCCTTTATTAAAATCTTGGCTATTTAGAGCCCATCAACTAACTGACTGTGCATAATTTTACCAAAAAATCAGACTATACCCAAAAGCAAACAACTAAGGAAAACATCGATCTTACCAACTAATTCCTCTAAATATCTTCAATATACCACAATTTCCTACTTTGTTTGCTATCCTGTTCAATTTCCTCAACCAAAAGCAAAGGTCAAAAGAACACCCTTTGATGAATGACATCCCTGTTGCTTCGCTGGACTCCAGTGTCCCTGTATCCCAAGACAGCTCGGACACAGATCTCTCAGTTCTGTGGCTAACACCGTTTCCCACCAGAAAGAACATCTCCTCACTGACATGTATCTAACCACTGAAATAATGCCTAATTTATACTGTGTAGCTTAAACCAACTGCAGGGGAGAAAACACAGAATCACAGAATGGTTTGGGTTGCAAGAGACCTTGAAGATGATCTAGTTCCAACCCCCCTGCCATAGGCAGGGACACCTTTCACCACACCAGCTTCCTCAAAGCCTCATCCAACCTGGCCTTGAACACTTCCAGGGATGGGGCAGCCACAACTTCTTTGGGCAACCTGCACCAGTGCCTCACCACCCTCAGAGGGAAAAATTTCTTCCTTACATCCAATCAAAATCTCCCCTCTTTCAGTTTAAATCCATTGCCCCTTGTCCTATCACTACACACCCTTGTAAAAAGTCCCTCTCCAGCTTTCTTGTAGCCCCCCTTTAGGTACTGGAAGGCTGCTAGAAGGTCTCTCCAGAGCCTTCTCTTCAGGCTGAACGATCCCAACTCTACCTTTATTTCCTCTCAATTCAAGGCCACCAGGTGCTGGCTGCTCCTTCTCACCCCAGAGGGTCCAAAATTTTGCTGTCTGCTGGCAGCTCAAAAATGCCTCGGCATATCCTGTTCTTATTCCTCCGTAGCAGAGAAAGGGAGGGTATGGAAAGAAGTTATAACAGCGACGGTGAAGGTTTCATATGATCCTAAACTCAGGCAGTCCTTTCCTGGTCAGTCAGATTTGTACTTGCAAGGCAACACATAACAAATATCCATCAGTAACTCAACAACAGTATGGTCATTACCCTGGATTTCAGGAAAGGTTCACTTAATTTCAAAATGTCACAGGATTTCTGAAGCCTGTTGTCCAAGGCCATGGCACCTGAGCACCCAAGCTAGCTAGGAAGGACCTCAGGGTATTCAAATTCCCCGGCCTCGTTCAAATGCCAAGGGTGTGAACAGGATCTCTTAGCAGCCAGCAGTGGATCAACACAAGCCCCAGGAGAGGGAAACTGGACAGTGGTTACATCCATTGCTTAAAACCACATCACAAGCATTAAAAATTAGCTCTTAGTTCCCAGGCCAGTATCCTTCACAGGCACTACAGTGTCAGGCTGACGATTCACAACTGTTTTCAAAGCAGACCCTAGCTCGAGTGGAAGAATCAAAGCCAGCAGAAACTGTAATAAAAAACACGATGAGAATAAATAGCTGGTGCACAGCACTAGAGGGGAAAAGTGTTATTCCACATCTTCCAATAAGCGTGAGCTAGCTCATTAGATACGATCTCTGCTTTAATATTAAAGCCATACAGCAAACAAGTGAAGCAGAACTTGCAACTTGTCTCGACTTTACGATATCCATGTTAATTATGCTGATATCTGAGGGCTGCACTGTCCTCAAACACCAAACCCCGAGTCGATTCTAGTCCAAGTTTACGAGACAGTAATCCTGTTAGACTCTTCCTCCTTTGAAAACCCTTTTGAAAACACGAACAACATCTGGCAGCTCAAAGTCAGGAAAAAACCTACTCGAGATGGGCAGAGCACAGCACTTAGACCGGGATAGATTTCTGCTAATGCTGCAGCCACACTGTCTCTGCATGACAATTATCCAATACACCTATTTTTCCTGCCAATGAGGGAGCCTTTCCCACGTTTTATTTTTAAGTCTTTCAGCAGAACGTGTGGAATTTTTATAATCAAGCTGAATAAAATTGTGCCTAACTGGAGGCAACGCTGGCCTTGCAGTACAACCATCTCTCCACAGGTTGTTTTTTTGCCTCTGTGCTTGTCTTTTTGCTTCACCAAAGCCATGCCCACAGAGCCAAGGTGTCAGCCCCATGCCAGATGTTGATGTGGCATCACTGCTGCAAAGGCAATGGGCGCCAGGTGATGGTTTTCCTTCCCCACCTCAGGGGTGTGGGTTTTTATGTTCAATATCCTAAAACAGAAGCACAGGCGCGCTCCCCTTGCTGGGTATTTCTGGAGCACAGCACCTTCCCAGGCTGTGAAACAAAACCCCGCTCAAATCTGGCAAACAAGCAGCGTTTAGGAAAATTCACAGGACCGGTAAGTTGTGGAGTGCTGCGTTTCCGTGGCAACAGGGGGGCTATGGGCTTTAATTCCCAACGCAACATGAAGGGTCCCCGCTGCGGAGCGGCACGCGCAAGATGCCAGGGAAGGAAGAGATGTAAAGAAAGGGGAAAGCGGGGGGAAGCACAAGACCGTCCGAGACCATCTGACCTCAGGAGAGAAGATGGATGGCGCCCGCCACTCAAAACCAGCACCTCAAAGCCAGGGATGCTCGATGTCAGGGGTGACGGGAGGGAAGGAAAGGATGCGGTGCCCAGAGATAAAACGAAAGGCCAGAAGGTTTTGCTCAAACACGTGAAGATCACCTTGCAGCCATTTTCTACGGCACAAACAGAATGGCTTCTATTTTGGGACCAGGAGATTAAAATAGCTTTACTTTAGTCAAATCGGTCTCAAACAAGACAGGGAAAATGAGGATATTGACACTACGGAGGTCTCTGCAACAAAATACCTGTTTTTTATAGCAAATGCAGAGCTACAGCCGATAAACCATCTCAAAATAGAAGAAAAGGAGTCGAGATCATGAATCTTTAACGAAGATACCTCCACACATCTACAGATTAAACTTTGCTTATTCCTACCGAACAAGAGGAGCGCTGAACAAGGAAGTTCGCAAGTACTCGCCCTTCTCTGCCATCCTGTTTCATGGGAGACGCGGTGGTCGCCTTTACAACCCACAAGAAGACCCATTTTCTGTGGGTGCATTTGATTTTCTGCTAAGCAGAAAGAGAAGGGCCTGTATCTGGGGGGGATAACCCTGCTCGGCGTCAGAAGCCATCCCAATGCAGGAACCCCTAAATGCGGGACGAGCCCCCAGGAGGAGCTCGAGATGCTGCCAGGTCTCCCAGCAACCAAGCTGGTTTGCAACTTTTAGGCCCGAGCGTGTAAAAAAAAATTCTCCATTAAACTTCCTTCAAGCTCCTACATCCCTTCTGGGATTTTGCAGCAGTGGAAAAAAAAAAAAACCACACACCACAAATAAAAAGATGTAAAGCGAAATGAAAATGAAAAGAACACACACTTACCTGCCAGTAGAGCCAAAGATAAATTTCCTTCCTAGAGCAAAGAGCATAACGTAAGCAGTATCTCATTACTGCTGTTGCAACAGGTGGGCTTTTATGCCCAGTAGGAGCAAGAAAAGCGCCCTAACAGTCAAAAATCCACAACAGGGAGACAATTAGTGAGGCTTTCTTCTCACTGACGGAGCAGAGGAGAAAGACAAGAAAGAGTAAAGCATTTGTTTAGCCGCCATGGTTATTTTCTGCAGTGCAATCTGTCCACCAGCCCTTGCCATATGTGCCGGCCTTTCTGCTCGGAGAGATGAAGGCAGCAGAAAGCTGTCCATCAAGACGCTAAACCTTTCGGAAAGCCCTCCCCTCCGCACTTTGCCCTGAAACGGGGACTTTTGTGGATGAACAGAAAAACACTTAACTAGATTAAATATAGCTGGTTCCTGGGTATTCACAGAGACCATCTGATGTGATTAATTCAAATTTTAAGGAGCTGAAGCGATTCAAAGAAAATAAAGAAGGAAGCAGTGAGCTACATACCCTTTTTCTGCCCTTTTGTGTAACAGCCCCCATCCGTATGGGTGTGCACGGAGAAAATTCAGGGAGACGTCACTTGGATTAATCACAAAATAGCTTTGATGACAGAGAGAAGCTGGGGGTGGAGAGAAGGATAAAAGAACTTCCTGGGTAGTTAAACCGCAGGACTAACTATTTTCAGAGAGAAACATCAGCCCCATCTCTTCCTTCAGGCATATGTCACCTTGTGTAACATGTTACAGCTGGTTTCCCCCATCAACCACAACCCAAGTGATGGTGGAAAGCTATTTTGAAAGGTAAACTACACTCTTACTAAGCAGTTCTTTACTTAACCACATCATGAAAAAAAACAAAGCTATCCCCTACTAAGCTAATGAAAAAGAACAATCTCTCTCAAAACAAGGATTTCCAGATCTGTGCAAGACAGAGCCACGAGGACGCCCTTTAGAGATGGCTCGGACAAATGATAAGCCACACACCATCCTTCCTCTGCATGAAAGCAGGTGGAGTCCTCCGCAGGAGCGAGTGCCCATCGGCTGCGAGGAATCCACGACAGCCTAAGCCCAGAGGAAGAAACCTGAAAGCAGGGGAGAAAGGGTGCAGGCGATGGTCTAGACGGAAGGTTTGCGGCTTCAGCCTCCAGCCTCAACCTGCCAAAGAGCATCCCGGCAGCTCAGGGGCATCACACGAAGAGCTAAGGCAATTCCCTAAACTGGTCTGCCCAGCCTACAGACTGCTCATTTTCTCCCTAATGAAAGAAAACAAGTATCACCACATCAGGCTCCAAAAAAAAAAAAAAAAAAAAAAGAAAAGAAAAGCCTTAAGCCCACAGTCAAAACAGTGTTTAACTCAGGCTACCTACATGCAGGCCATATTCACCAGGAGCCACGACTTGCTTGTGAGCCGGAGTACCGTAGGCAGAGTGACCGGTTCACCTGCGAAACTACCCAACGCGGTCTGCAGCCCAGCGCGACCCGGCGGCAGGGAAAGCTCCTCCTCGGCAAGGAAGGGACTCGTTCCCAAAGCACCGTGCCTGAGCAGCCCCTACCTGTGCCTGGGAACGATGGCAGGATGTTACCCGCCAGCTGTCACTTGAATTAACTCCACGATAAAGGCAAGTTCATCGAAGAAGACTGAAGATGTTTCGCTTCACTGCTGTACGTAAGTTAATTTCCACCGAATTTCCAGGCAGACCCTTCTGATCCACGCAAAAAGGTCCTTTTCAGAGCCAGCTGCCTGATCCAGCTTTGAGCACGCAGGAAGGGCAGAACACAACCTGTCCTCGTGATCTTGTATATTTATACAAAACACTCTCGCATTGCTCTGTAGGACACTTGTCAAAAAATAAAAACTTCACATTCAGACCTTTTGCTTACACTCTCTGTATGTATGTGTACCTCAGACACATGTACTCTGTACACAAATACAGAAAATAAATGGCTCTCTCCATCATCAGAATTTACATAACAAGAACATGTTAGATCTAGAAGTTGTAGTCTTAAATATACAAATATTGTCTTAAACAAAAAAAAACCCACCATTTAAATATTTTGTATGTAAACAGATCTTTACAGTAGACTAATACTTGATCCGGGGCCTCCAGACAGGATTCAGAGAGGGAAGCGGACATCGAGTTGACTATGTAAAGTCAAGTCTGGTTATACAACTTCGACAGAGACAAAGAATATGGAAGCAAAGACAGCACGGCATTTGGTTTTAGTCCAACTGTAGGAATCACAGATTCTCTGCTTCAGCCCTTGTAATTCCACAGCCACCAAGAAAGAGTGGAGACAACATGTGCTGAATGAAAAAAAACCCAACAAATACCCTTTAACATTTCACTATTCCCTAACCATGTTTGCCAGCTGTTTATTTCAATTACTTTCCCTATTAGCTTGGCTAAGGGATGTTAAATATATACACACAAATATATATATTTTTAAAAAACAGAATTTCAGCACCTATTAGAGAGGGGTTTACAGTGCAGTTATTTATCTGCCTGAGGTGCAAAGTTTGGCAGCTGCAGTGTCCCCCCTGAATCCTGTTAGTGCTCTTAGAAAGAAACTACTTCAGTAGGAGTGCTGAAAAACAGTCCTTTAAGATTCAAGCGAAAATGTTAGCAAAGATGCATAGTACCACACAGTAAGCCAACAGGTCCTGGATTCTCAAAGGAGTGACAGGGACTAAAGATTAAGCAGCAATCTTCTACCTCCCCCTTGCAGAATGAATAATGTGGAGGAGTGAGCACTGAGCTGCTGTTACAGCATTTCTCGGTAGTCTTGTTCTGTTTGTCTAAAAAAATAAGATGCCTAAGCAAAGGCAGACAAATGAAAATCATAACCCTCTACGTGAGAAATCAAAGGAAAAAAACTGACAAAAGACATGTAAATGGTAGCACCTATGTAAAACAATAAACTGGTAGCCATATGCAGAAATATAGAACATATATATTTATATACCTATAAATAAAGAAATAAAATAGAATAAAAGTGTCCCATAAAAGCACAAGAGGGTTGAGTGCTCAGACAAGGATACTTGTCCTACAAGCAAAGAAGTGGACGGGTCAGGAGAAGTCTGGTGAGGTGGGACAGCATCAGGGCTCCAACTGCTACGCTCATCTAGTGAACAAAACCTGAGTTGTTAAAAAAGTGAAGGCCTGGAATCATGAAAGAAAAATGCATTTCAGTTCTCAGATAATTAATCATGAATTTGCAAAACATATAGAAGACATTTACTCACATCAGTAGTAAACTGGTTCATTCTGGTTCACCATATTTTGGGAAGAGAGTGGGAAAGGAGCGATGCACTAAAGATCCCCACCAGGTAGGACGTTCAGATTCCTAACTTCAGGCACTGCTTTTCTGTATCCGTGGTCAAAATGGCTCCAGCAATAGAGGCTGACAGAAGCATGCTACATTGGGAAGGAGCCAACCTTCTCCTCCTCCTCCTCTTCTTTGTCCAATCTCTTCTCAGCACGCTGAAATTTTGCATTTGAGATTCTGTGGGGGATGATACAATTTTCACTTCCTCGTTTATTCTATGTATTCAACCCTTAAAAGCCAGCTCTTAAAATACCAGTCTTGCTTTGAAGGATATTACTTCATTAACATTGCTTTTGGAAAACGGCCTTTTAAGAGGCAGACAATTCAGGCTCAGGAGTGCCCATCGTCTTTGCACTCCCTAACCACAATGCTCATTTTCCCAAACCGAGCACTACTCAACAAGTTAGGTGAGGTTCACAGACCTAAAAAATTCAAACTCTTATTTATTTTTTGTAGTACTCCTAACCCATGCTAAACACTTTCACATGTTTTATGCCAGATACTTAGACAAAATATTTTTTAAACTTTATAAACCTTTTTTTTTTCCCCCCAATTGCTATATTGTCCAAGAGCCAGAAACCATCACAGGCAACACTCATAGAATCATAGAATGGTTAGGGTCTCAAAGGGGATCTCGAAGACCATCTAGTTCCAACACCCCTGCCATAGGCAGGGACACCCTCCACTACACCAGGTTGCCCAAAGCCTCATCTAACCTGGCCTTGAAGACTTCCAGGGACGGGGCATCTACAACTTCACTGGGCAACCTGTTCCAGTGCCTCACTACCCTCTGAGTGAAAAATTTCTTCCTTATATCTAATCTAAATCTCCCCTCTTTCAGTTTAAAGCCCATTGCCCCTTGTCCTGTCACTACATGCCGTTGTAAAAAGTCCCTCTCCAGCTTTCCTGTAGACCCCCTTTAAGTACTGGAAGGCTGCAATAAGATCACCTTGGAGCCTTCTCTTCTCCAGGCTGAACAGCCCCAACTGTCTCAGCCTGTCTTCATAGGAAAGGTGCTCCAGCCCTCGGATCATCTCCTACTGCACTGAGAGCTGAGCAAATGAACTCAAAAGATTATGCTGTCACTGAGATAAAGACTGACATTCCCAAGGGATATATCTCTTTTTCATAAAAAGGGAGCAGTGTCCTGACGACGAGACCCCAGAAATGTTACACAAGGTCCTGCGCTGCTGTAGACACTTGCCTGCCCTTTGTACAGAAGCACCTATGTCAATAAGGCCAGGTTAACTTAACGCAATGGCACTAGCACGTGATGGATTCTTTGGAAATAACAAACTTCCAAGCCTCTCTGCTCCCGTCAGCAGCAATAGAGAGTCAACAAATTAGTCAGAAGTTCACCTGCAAACCGTCAGTTCATAAAATCCAGATCTTGTAAGAAATGACTCAAACTTACTATCAAATTCAGAGCAGTCCGATGGCTCACAGGGACAGCGTCTAATGGGTCACAGAGATTATGTCACAAGCCACCTTCACCTGCCAGAGTCACTAAAAAGCTAAGGAATACCTAGAAAATGAGTGCACACTTTATCCTGAGAGAGGTCCCTTCTGAATCAAGCTTACAATACAGAGAAGTATGAGGGTATCCAGACAGAAAAAAATCAGTCTGCTCTATGATTATTAGTTTCCAGATAGACACAGATATTTGGATCAGAGAAACATTTTGCATTTCTGTAAAGAACTGTTTAATACCGCAATAAAAAACAGCCTTGATTTTCATTGGTTTTGAGAGTTAAAAAGCTAGTAACTACAATTTAATCAACCAAGAGGTGGGTAAACCTAGTAATTAAAAGCCTTCATCCTGCTCTTTGTGTGTGCAATCTGAAAACCAGAAGTGTAGTCAAGAACATGATGAGATTTTCATTCAAAG
Organism: Tauraco erythrolophus; assembly: GCF_009769465.1. Taxonomy (NCBI): domain Eukaryota; kingdom Metazoa; phylum Chordata; class Aves; order Musophagiformes; family Musophagidae; genus Tauraco; species Tauraco erythrolophus. The sequence goes on along the minus strand of NC_141465.1, from coordinate 113,676,943 downwards.
GAGATATCTAACTTTAAAAGCAGTAGACAACTACAAGCAACACCGTCTCTTATTATCAGCCATATGCAATGAGAACAGAGAAACAACAAATAAAATGCCAGGCAACTAGTCTGCCTCCATATATTGAGAGAATGTAAAGAAAACATATAGGGAATGTTACTGATACTTAGAATTTTAGTAATTAGAATTTAATCAATAGTTTGTAATTAATATAGGTTGCAATTGATTTTAATAATATAAAGCTATAAGAAGTATTTCAATGAAAAGTATGCTCGTACAGTAACCAGATGCTGCTATGAAAGTCTTTGTATAATCCTGTACCAAGACCAAAGGGATAAGTTAGAATCATGTAGAAATTAGATAAAAAGTACAAGTTGACCTACCCATTGATTTATGATACTTACATAGAACTAGAAGAATGCATGTAGCTATCAAGGTTTGGGTTAATGAGAATGAAGAAGGCCAGCCTTAACGAGTTATGGGTACTTGCCAAGAAACCATGAGGTAATTACCAGAAACCGTGAACTTAAGCAAAATGTAATTCCGGCAGGGGGAGATTGCGACCACCGACTCATAGACCACCTACCCATATTATACCCCAGACTCATTTCCAGACGATTCTAAATTTTATTGCGCAGAATCGGAAATAGGGGAAGAATATGCTAATGATTTTCGAGAAATAATTTGTTTATGCATGTGTAAGCTCTATATAAGAAGTTTAATTTTGGTGCAAGGTGTGCACGCTAGGAGGAGATATCCCCCGTGCACCCGGCGCCACAAGAAAGAAGTGTCTGCTTATCTACATCCCATTGGTGTTGATAAGTTTCTTATTCCGGATTTTCGGTAACAGGAAGAGTCCTGAAAATCTACCCTAGCTTGAAAATTTTAAGATGGAAAAGGTAAAATCTTTCACAGAGCACCTAGAAGTTACACTAGAAAGCTACTGCAATAATATACCATACTTCAGCTAAAAGGAGTAATTCGCATCCATTTTCCTTTATGAACTTCAGAACAGGAAATATATGAACTTGGATTTACTGCTTGTCCATATAGACCAGTTTAACTGAACATGACAGCTTCAACAAGGTTGAATTATGAACTGATATTTATTTTGTTTTTAAAGCATGTTGTGTTGCTTTAGCTTCAGCCAATCTCTACTACTAAATTAAAGTAAATTCAAAGCTAAAAGGGTTTACAAAGGTTCTTGTTTCATTTTCACTAAGTAAATGAAAATGAATCACTGTGCCTTTCCCATATGCAACAGAAGATGGATTTTTTTTGGATGCTGGATTTGGAGAACAGCTCATCTGCTGGGGCTCCAGCTGGCTGGAGACCCACGTTCTCCACCGCCTTCCTGACTCCCTTCAGACTTGTGAATGCAACCAAGGGGATGCTTTGGCTCAGAGATTGCTATTTAGCTGCGAACTAGCATGCGATGGACTAGCGATAAAACCTTGTCCGAAATAATTCTTGTAAACATTGGTACACTGGATGCTTAGGGTAAGAAAATACACAAACAAAATGGCTGAACCTCACCAACAATTTCGAATAACTAAAAAACCTCCTAATAGCCAGACCTGACACCTCACTTGCTCTCTCATTTTTCTCTCTCCCTCCTTCCCCTCCCCAAATCCTGGAAAAAGCAGTGAAACAGGAATTATTCTTCTAGGACAACAATTTCCACTTGAAAACATTAAGTACAGTTAACTTCAAAATACCTACACACTAGAGCTCTTAACATTTTATTTTCTACCAAGAAGTCCTGAAAGCAAATAGATTTAGCAAAAAGAAGGAACAAAAGCATCAATGATCTTCTGTTTCTCGTTCTGTTTTTTAAAAGTACATAATCCCTTTTTGTTTTTAAAAAAGTCTTCATCAGAGGACTTGTGTTACTTAAAGTTCACATGTGCTGCACAACGCCCAGCCAAATGAGAAGCCTTTTTTGCAAGGTGGTTATAAATTCTACCTGGAAGTTTACCAGGGTTTCTAGGATGCCTATTGGAAAACGTTATAGATAACTGTACAACTATTACTACATACGTATCCTAGGAGACCAAAGAGCTTTTGCATTTAAGAGCTTATTTCCCAGCCACCCTCTCGATACACATCTCATGCATTTATAAATAATACAAATAGCCACGAGAAAGGAGGACGTTGGTTTAATATCAGCCAGAACATATGCTGACCTCTGCTTATATCAGCATGTTTCATTTTATTTCACTTCTTCTTTCTCACCTTCTGACTATAAAGATGTCAGAAGTCTCATGTAATTTATGAAACGTGGTTTTAAACTTGAATTTCACAACTGAGCAAAGCTAAATTTTTTTAATCTTCATTTCAGTTACATACATGCAAATCACCAGAAAGAGCCCTTGTATTCATGCAAGTGAAATTCAGACTCCTGATCACAACATTTTGCAAAACACCAACCTGTTAAATCCAACATATCAGAAAACCATTTAATTTAGGAAATGCCCTCAGGAAAAAAAAAAAAAAAAAGAAAAAAATTAAGAAGCACAAACCAGCTAATTCAAGAGAGACTCACTTTACACTTAGGGTTAGAATAGCCTATGCATTTGAAACGAGCTGATTTGAAAGCATTCTCTTTGTTTCTTGTTTGTAATTCTTGTCACAGGGTTTAATCTGCAATTAAGAACTCGGTGCCCAGCCTCTGAAGAAAAGCATCCTTAAAACGTGGAGCAGAGCCCCAGAAAATCCCAGGTACCATTCCTCAGCAGCCGGCACCAAGGATCTGTTACAAAAACCTGCAAGACAGAGCACAACAGCCCCTTCCCTTCATCACCTCTTCAGCCTACATTTCTTACCCTTCCATCCCAGCGGAGGCGAGGAGGGAGCGCGGCACACCTGCTCAATGGAAAGGAAAAAGAATATACTGTTGTTCTCTTGGAGGAGGGGATATCACATGACAACAGGGAACTTCAAGGAAAAAGGCTGTCGGCGTGCTGGTATACACAAACTAATCACCGGTGGGTAATTAGAACAGGACCAGCCCCTCCTATAACCACTACAGCAGCTCTCGGGGTTTGATTTACTTAAAGTAGTGAATTCACCTGATCACCTCACCTCACACGAACACAAGCGAAGCCCTAACAGCTGCGGCTCGGTAAATACTAACTGGAGCAGGAGCCAGCGTAAAAGATCTGCGGGCGCTCTCTTACGCTGTGTCCTTTTCAAATCCTAAACCTAACATTAAAATTAACCGCAGGCTAAAACGTCGCCAGCAATTTCTCATGAATGCATAATGAAACGGTGCTGCTACATCCAGCGCGTCGCGGTTCCGTCAGCACACCCGCCGAGCATGTGCGGGTATCACACGCAGCAATACTGACAATAACTCCACGTATACACTGGCTTTACAATGCACACAGGACCTTTCAAGTCTCTGTCGTGCTCTCCGTGTGCTACAAATATTCCGTAAAGCTACTCCAGCAACAGAATATTTGCAAGAAAAACAACAAATTGGATTAGATACAGTTACTTTCCTTTCCTCCCCGCCTCTGTTTTAAGAAAATTCTTACCAAAAAAGAACAATCCTGAATGTCAAAACTGTTCTTAAAACTGTGTAAACTTTCTGAAAAATTCTTAATTTCTATATAGTTTTAGAATTCAGTATCTCAACAAGAAGGATACGCAGTGCAGAAAGTCAAGTTTGCATCCTGAAATCACTGTGCTTTTGTCAAGTAAAAAAAAGAGCACCAAAAAAAAAAAAAATCTGTTTTTATTTCAAATTAACTAACCTCCTAGATTTTTGAATACTAGATATACTGCCTGTTTGCAGACTCACAAACTACTATCTTCCACGGCAGCTTTTATAGAGTCCAGTATATTGAACTTCAATAACTCTATTAGTACTATTTTCCCACTATACTGGACATAATACAAACGACATGCAGGAGAGTCTAGAGCCAGCTAAATGCGATAACCACTGTATCCCTCAAGAAATCATTCTCTCCCTTCACTTACTTAGTTCCATGAAGTGGATAAAAACAACACCATAAACCAGCAATAGAAACGTACGCTCCAGAGGCAAAGGGTTCAGTTTGAGGTCTCAGTGGATGCTTCAGAAGACTTCAGGGTGGTCTTTCTACCACCCTCCACTTGAGAAAACACGATTGCAAAGTAAATTACCCACCTGAAAAAGTACCAAAACTGTTTTGCTTGACTCTTTTTGGCTTAGCACGGTCTTAAACAAACAGCCTTGGATAAACAGCATAATGAAGAGGACTGATGTCTTCTGGGTTCATAGGAGAGCTGCATGGCCTAGACAAGACACCACCTCTCATGAGGTCACCAGGCCAGTTAAATAAATTGCCTGATCAGAAGTGAGGCCCATTCTGCTCCCTCCTGGGAGATAACACCAGTGATGGTATTTCAAGATCTAGAGAGTGCTATGGAAACTTTTGATCTCTGCTAGAGACATTTCCAACTCTGCTAAAATGACAATGTCGATGCTATTTACGCTGGACTAGGGGGGATGTCTTTGGAATTGAGCATTTGCCTGTAAGACATCATTTCATCTGGGCAACCGGTCCTGGCAGAAGCGTTCCTCTGTCAGTGCACCTACACTACACGGGCTGCCTTTAGTACGCAAGTGTCATTAATTAAAATACAAAGAAAGTCATGGTTGGAAACGGCATTTGCTAAGATACCAAGATTTTTAGCACAGGGATCTTCTCCATACTGCAAAACGATAAAGGCAGAGGAGGACAGCCAGATCTGCCTGTTCAGCCAATGGGCTGAGCCAAAATTCCAGGTTTGAGCCCCAAAACTGCATTCAGGAACCATGTCTGCAAAAGACCTGACAGCTGAAGGTTTCTGAGTGAGGAACATATTACCTCCATCAGCATGGGGTTTAATGCCCAGACTCTGCAGTTTTAGCAGTGCTCTGCAGCAGGACAATTAAGATTTTAAGATTTGATTTCAACTAAGCATGCCACATGATTGCAATGAGCAGCTGACTAACAAGATTTGACTGGAAAGAAAGAAAATTCACCACAAAACCCCATATTATACTAACCTCAAGAAAAAAAAAAAAAACATATTTCCGAAGGAAGAGGTAAACAACTTTTACCCTCATTAAAAAGTTGAGAAATGTGCACACCACCACTAAAATATAATTAATGCACAGCCTTCAGAAGAGTCCAAAGGAGCAATTTAATTAACCGCCTGCTGATTCCATGAATGACAAGAACACACAAAGGTAATGGCACCTTGTAATTGAAAATGTCCTGTTTCTTTAGCTGAGCAATTGTGCTCTTCTATGTTCTGCATAAATATAAAGAAATATGTTTCGAACTCTTGACATTTTTAACTTTGTAAGGTGTGACAGAACAATGTACTGCCCGTGATAGAGTCACTGTCTACTCCACTTAGTTAATGCCTTTACCCAAGAACCACTGGCAACCATAAAGGTCTTAACCTTTATGAACTCTTTTGATGGGCTTTTTCCATGCTCTCTTCAAACAAGCAGAAGAGCTAAGAGGAAAAAAAAAAATCCAATTTTACTGGTATGCCACTTCAAACAAAGTATTGCTTCATGTAGGGACTTAGTTTATAGCTGTAGCGCTCTCACGTTTATACAAAGGGATTCTCCGAAAGCCCTATGAAATATTTCTCTTGAAGATCTTGTAAACTCATTTTGTGATTTCTCACCCTTTTCCTTCACGTGGGAAAAGCTTCCTTTCAGCTACTGCGTCCTTTATTAAAGCCGAGGAGAAGCAGCTTTTACCAAGGTAGGAAAACAATGTAACAAAATACATGAAAGGCTTTTCCTCATTTTTTTCATTGGACTTTACAGGGATAAAACTGAACTGAATTAATATTCCTTCTCGCATTCACAAAACTCAAAATGCCTTTGTGCTGCTACATTACAACCATCAAAGTCTATTTGACTGAACACGAAACAGCGCAACATCTGAATTTATGAGCTCTCCATCTCCCTGTCTAATGGACACACTAGGAGCATTCACGTATACCTGCCTTGGGGCATACATAATTTAATAACAGACTGAAGAGATTCTTCAAGTTTAGCAGCCTCCGCTGGAAAGCTGACTGCCAGACTAAAAGACTTTCCTTACAGGACTCAACCACATACCATAAAATGAACCTCGGTGGTCTGACACTGCAGCAGCAGCAGCGGTACGCAAGGATGGACGTGGCTGCCTCGTACATCAGTCTCAGGATCTCTGGTCCCACCTGTTTCTCCTCTCAGCAGCCCTGGGAGGACTTCCATAACTTTATGTTGCATTGGCTCCCTGCCGATCTGCTACAGGGAAAGTGTTCCTTAATAGAGGTTGTACCATTAAGTGCTGATCCCAACAGTATCACCATATGATGTATCTAGCTGAAGCGATTAGTTTGTGTGTACATATTAAATACACATTTCTGCAATATTGCATCCAACAGTGAAATCTTTACTTACTGGTATTAGCTAGTCATGTTTACTGTTCCTGAGGGTTTCCCATCCTTAAGTGTTTATGATATTTACTCAGTCTGTAGCAAACCATTACCAGGCCCACCTAGCTGTATTAGCTGCCTGTCAGCGATGCCACCAGATATGTAAACACCTCTTTAAAATGATGAAACCTCCCATTACTTTTATGCACTACGGTTTATTTACCAATTAGATGAAGAAAGATGGGTTCTTGAATAAATACCATAAAGCAGCCTCCATTAATTTATTGTAACTCTTTTTTTTTTTTTTTTAAAGACTTCCCAACTTTCACGTGTTAACTCTTTAAAATCATTCACAGCAGAAACTGGCAGGTCCCAGGCACCGCCTGTGCCCCCTACCCCTGTAACAGCACCTTTGGGTTCCTTTCCAATGTTCCCTTATGTATCCTTCCTCAAAGGACTCTTAGGCACTGAACAGGTCACAGGACTGAACGAAGCTGTTTTCCAATGGCTAATCATGATGACTGCTGCATGCCTCCAAGAGGCACTCACCCTGTGAAATGGGTTTAGATTTTCTGCTTCTAAATGTTATAGAAAATATATTGCTTAAATGGTAATATATCTTTCAACTGCCTGCAGCTTCCAAAACGATCTCGACTGCTCAATATTGCTGACTTGTTCCTAACATTTACTATTGCAATAAACTTTATCAGAAACGCTCACTTTCTTCCATGCCACTAATATATTTTGAAAGAAAACGATGCTTCACAAGTCCTTGAAAGATCTCCATTTACTCATCACATTCCTCCGTAACAACTGTACTCCAGGTTTCTTGAGTGCTCTTAAGCACATCCACGGTACACAGATTTCATCTGCAAGGTTAGCTAGGTAATAAATATTAGAAAAGAGACTGACCACAGCTAGAGAAGGCTTAATCGTACAAGTATTTGTTACAAGTGTCACGTCCCGCTGGGGAAAGCTCTCAAAGACAAATGGTGTTTGTGTCACTCACCAAAAGTTACCTGGGATGCAGGACAAGAGAAAAGGAACAGGGAGATCTCAGTAGGTCAGGAAAGCTCTCACTATTGTCGCAAAATATCAGAACTTGCCATGGAAGACCGCAGAAATATCCATCTTGTAGATCACCTTCCTCCAAATCCACCTGCAGGAATTCCTGTGCTGCTCAAGTTTGGTTCTTTTTAAATGAGTTAAATGTTGTCTGTTTTCCCCTATTGCTATGCAGATTAATTTCTCCCTTATAACACCATTCTCCCAAGTTTTCTGCTACACAAGTTTGAAGAGTCAGAGCCGTGATGGTCCGCAGCTAGTTTATGAAAGTGGCCCTTACTACTCCCCACGCAGCCAGGCAGCAGCCGGGCGCCCTCCCTCCTGCCTCCCGTGGATCCCCGAAAACACTTCTATGGAGACATGGGATGGACACCAGGAGGTGTATTAAGTCATCAAAATACATACAGAAAAATAATTCATTGTAAATATTACATGAGGGATGAGAGTAGTTTATTAATTGCATCTTCTAGATTAATTTCTGCTTCCATTAGCTTGTGGCACAGTGGAGTAATTTAAATCAAGGGATTTACAGCACTTTGAATGAGTTTAATAATGCTAAAGCTGACTGTATATATTCAAGTATTTAACTCACAACCTTTTTCACTATTTTATAAAATTTAAAAATCAAATGTATTTTATGACCTTTCCTGGCAGAGAACCCTATTTAAATTTTACAATCATGAAAATAAGCAATACCATTTCATGTTTAAATACAACTTAAACCTTTAAAGTATTCACTTAACAATATCATACTGCTTATCGTTACAAAAGTAGATTCTTTCAGTGCAGTAATACTGCTTTTTTGCCTTCCTGCCCTCCCTGCCACCAAAGAAAGCTTATGTTTGATTCCTACAACTGAACAGCCCTTCCATCCCTTGGTATTCCACCACAGAACGTAATTCTGGAAGCAGCAGAGTCTTGCCTTGAGCTTGAATTATTACCACCAAAAATCTCATCCCTACATAATTTCCTTTGCATTCTCAAAGTCAGGATGAATAGAAAATAAAACATGGTCAGAAGTGTTTTTCAGGTTTCTCTGCACATCACCAGCTCAACTATCTCAACACTGATGCCTCTGCACAGGACCCACTTTCATCCAGTCCACTCAGATCCTTCGACCCAGCAGCTCAAGCAATATTTGTTATCTTTTAGCAAATACCTGCTACTGACTATTTGCATTTCCCAGGCTTTCCCATAGCTTCTGGTCGTATGGGCAATCTTCAGGGTGGCTTTCACTAGCACTACCTCATCTCACATTTCAACAGACTGGAAGATCACAGACGCTCAGCTTCCAGGGCTCAGCCGAGGTAACGTCTAGCCCAAAAAACCAGAACTTCTTACGCCATCTCCCTACATCTCTACTAGCATCACAGCTGGAGGGTTATTTTTAAAATGCCTTATGTAATGCACATTGTCTGTTTTTAACAAAATAAAAAATAAAAGAAAATTATTCCAACAAAACACACAGACTATCTGCCATAAAACTGACCTGGCTAACAACCTTACAATTCCTTAAGGACACCAAACGTCCTTAAACTCAATTTTCTGAACTGAGAGGAATCCACTCTACTGCTACGTTTCCTAAGTAATTTCTTACAGAAGAATTACTTTGGGAGTTGAGGACAAATTTAGTTCTTTCCAGGCCAAAGCCTGCATTCACTTCGTGGCTTTATAAACTCCAGAATTGCAAAATACATGTAAAACTCTTAAATAAATAAATAACTAAAGGACCGAGAAAATTTTTCTTCCAGAATTACTTTGCAGTTTAACTAGAACGGTACTTCTCCTTCGCTGCAATATTATGTTGAGGTACTAACTCAAGAGTTCAAATCGTTTTCATTTCTTTATTACCAGTAGCAATCTAGGAAACGCTGCCATCAATAGTAAATCTACATGAAGTCGCACTCCTCTGGTGCATTTTGTACATAGCAATCAGTTCATAACGCAATCTTATGTTGTTTAAAATTCAGTTTATTCTTCAATTACTCTGCTAGCCCGACTCTGATTTATTATATTTTCTGGTACATTTGATTTTGGATATTATGACATCCTGGCTCATGCCATTAGAGAGGAAACATAAAATGGTGAGGATGTCTAGGGGCAGCTGAGAGTAAGATAGCAACAGCCTGGAAAATTAACAATATCACTGTCTCTGTGCTCATCTAGACCTCTCCTGCATTAGCACTAAAACAAATTTGGCAGTATTTCTCCAATATAGGCTTGACATCCAGGAACAGTCTCAGAGGCACCATAAAACCTCAGCTAGTGCGGCGGGCAGACGGCAGACTCTGAGCCCGCTGGGGCAGCTGAGCAGCAGAAGAAATGAAAAAACGGCCCTGCTGCTGCCACTCGGAGCCCACCAAAGAAACCAGCGCCCTTCTAAACACCACTGATACTATATACATTGATTTTTTGGGGTTTTTTTTAGCCTTGCATTATCTCTGTCCTAGCTACCCTTTCTTTCTCCCAGCACTCAAGGTGAAACGAGAGGCAGCAGCCAGAAGCCTTCTCAGAGCATCTTTCTCGAGAACCTCGGCAGAACAGAGGGCTTCGCCTCCCACTCCGGCTCCAATACCGACCATATTAACCTTCAGGGCATGCTGCCAGTCCCACCTGCTTACTCAGGCTTTTGCCAGCAAGGGAAGCTCTCACTGCACCGATTCGTCCTTCGAAGACGCATCCTCTTCCGCTTACTTCTTACTTCCCCCTACTACATTTGGAACTCCTACATCCAGACGACGGAGGAGCAGTCCTGATGGCAAAACACCAGGCTCCTGTATTCACATCCCACCTTCTTCCCTACAACAGATTCTCATAACTTCCAATATGAAAAATCCTCATATGCCTGCACAGCTTGCTCTATCCCAAGAAATTCCACATTGGGTTTTGAAAAAACATTCTACTTGCCTTCTTTTGCCTGTTCTTCAGAAAGCCTGAAGACAGCTTGCCAAAACGATAGCCAAGAGCAAACGCTTTTCAGCGAAAGCCAGGCAGCCAGACCCACGAGAGGCTGGCGGCGTTGGAAAGAAGTTGCAGTGGAGGAAACCTGGCTGGACCCAACTCCTCACTGATCATTTTGTCATCCAGAAAAAAACTAGTCTACTTTTCCTCTACAGGACAATGAAGTTTTCTCCTATCTCTAAGCTGTTTTGTAGCTCAGGCAGCATTGCCAGCTCCTTCTAAACCTCATAAGCAGTAAGAATTTTACTAATGACGTAGTTGCTGCAACTGTTGCAGTCATTTAAAAAAACAATGTCAAAAATTACATGTAGCAACATTAAAACATGATGATTCAGGTTGCAAGCTAATTTACAAAATTAAGAAATGCCACTTTTTAGCTTACCTGCTACCTTTCAGTTTTCCCACCCCTCCCAAACTCGTGTTGTAACTCAGCTGCTGGTTTCTGTTCAGAAGGCTTTTTCCCTGGCCGACCAGCCCCGCGCAAAGGACGGACACAAAAGGGAGTAGGATGAGGGATGCACAAGCATGTTTCCAATGTTAGGTTGCTTGACTTCACACTTAAAAAACCCCACTGAAAGAAAGTTATTGGTGCATGAGAAATACAGAGTACAACTTTAGCTTGTGAAGTCTGATGGAGTCAGAATAAATCAGATCAGGCCACACTTAGGTGGGATGGGGAACTGGGACAGAGGGGCTCATCCCTGCTGTTAAGTGCTATCCCATGTCCCAGTGTAATGGAATACCACCACCATGATGAGAGAAAATAGCTCCTCTCATTTTGGTGCATGAGTACCAGGAAAACATATCGATCAAGTTCTTTAAAAGTACACGACAACTTCAGCTCCATCCATTTTCTCTTCTCAATCCCGTATACTCTTAAGTAGCTTTTTGGGCTTATGCTGCAAATCAATGCACACGCTCCCTGCACCTGCTCTCATTACCCCATGTTGGATACAAGCCATGAATTGAGACCAGAGACTCGATTTCACTTCCCAGCACGCAGAGAATGATCATCAATAACCGATGTCAGTTGGCTCCATTGCACTGCCTTGGGCATGCAATGGAGACTCACGGTAAGTACCAAGAAAAGGAGGATTTGTACATAAAATGATTTGATAATCTGAAAAAAACCCTCAGTAAACAAAGGAAGTTTACAGATAATTATATTAAAGATTAGAGTTGTTTTAAAACAATGCAGAATGTATTCGAGAACATCTGGGAAGAAAGCTGGTAGTTTTAAAAGCAAAACCTTGGGGGAAAATATTTTTCCCCCTCAAATAGAAAACAGTAATTCACTCTATTAAATCCTAATCCTCTTCAATTCATGTTAAGGCACAGCATTTTTTCCAATAAAGACTTTTAACAATTTATTTAAATGCAATTATATAAATAAATAAATATTTAAATACAGTTTTAATATCTGATTAAAAGATTGGTTATTCCATCTTTTTTTGATTGCTTCCATTTTATTTAAAATTTGAGAAGCAGGCTAATTTAAGTCAGAAAACTGACTAAGTTTATTATTAAATAAGGATAGAACTTAACTTCTGGACTACAGAAAAATATATTATATCATGATAGTAAAAGCAATCTGATGTCTGTCGTTTTATATGCACCTAACCATCGGCTGCAAAATTAAGAAAATAACTCTTATAAATGTTATTATTTTTCCATCACTCATTTATTGTTTTCCAAACTTTTCTTGTGGCGATTTATGTGAAAATCCTCCCAATGAAACCCATAAATTGTTCATGACATTTTCTATAATCAATGGTGATAATCAATGATACTTATACAGATCTTCTATTTAAACAACACATTATTGAAGCTCCTCACTGCTATAACTGCTGACTGCACCAGCAAATAAAGATACTCCACTACTAAGACGTAAAAGAAAAAACTACAGAAATGAACAATCAAGTTGGTAAAAACATAATGGATTAGAATTCTATAACATCTTTACCTACTGTATTTCAACCTCGTTCTTCCGTAAAAAATGTTTAATGTTAAAGCTAAATTTGGAAGGATTTCTAAGTTAAGATCTGAAAAGAAAGAAAAAAGAGAGAGGGGAAAAAAACGTTGAAAGAAATTAGTAAGTACAGGGTTTGTTTTTTCCTTTTATACCGTTTTATTTATTTATACACAGAAATTAATTTTATATATATACACATGTACGTAAAGTAAGTTCAATGACAAGTAGAATGCTAACCAGATTTGTACCAGCAGCAACTGAGCCCTAGCAAAGAAATCCTTCAAGGGATAGCTGTGGCGAATGCAGTGACTTCCCAGTAAGCAGAAGCAGGCAGGAGGACTCTCATGTCCACAAAGGACCTCATGAAGTCACCGCTGTAGATTCAGTTGTACAGTCCAGCTGTAGGGATGGCTAAGCAGGACTCAGCATGTGATACGCCATCTGAAAAATTGCATATATGGGATAGCAACTGCGCCTAACACATGTGGGTGCACTGTACTGAAGTCTCTTCTCTTCTGCATTTCCACTTAACCTGCTCTGCAGGTTTTCAGGTGTACATGGCCTCACCTGTATCAACGCTTTAGAACAAAGCATCTTCTTTATCCTCAAAGTCAGTATCACAGTTAAAACAGAAATCTTTCCTCTTTGACCCTTAGAGGCAAAAAACAAATAAATAATCTCAGCACAACGTTGACATTACTGTGTGAAATAAGTTGCATTCCCTAAACCGGAGACTTACAAACAATACCTGTTTGTGAAATCCGTATGGTTCTAATTGTTTGTAGGAGGTAGCATGTCAAGCTGTACCCAAAAGTTCTTCATCAAGTATTTTCCGCTAACAGTTTTGAACGTTTCCTGGCTCCGCAGCTTTTCAAACTTTTCAAAATATGACTTAGGAAAGCATTACACTTCTACAGCATTTCTCTAGTCAATGGCACACATCCCTTACTGAAGAAGAAAGAACTCTTAACAGTTTCATTTCACACTCCAGTAACCCAAAATTCTGCATTACCGCTCACTTTAGTGTTAATTTTCCCATAGATTCTCTTTTTCTGCTTACATGGCAAGACAGCTCAGGTCAAGTGCACAGATAAGCTGTGCTGCTGATTCTCCTTTTCAACACCACTGAATCACCTTCACTTTTGCTTCACCGGAAAGTTAATTTTCCCTGCAGAAAGCAGGAGAGCCACAGTCAATAGATAAGTCAGCAGCTATCAGTCAAAACGGATTTCAAAGTGGGAAAAAAAAACTACCTGCAACTAAAACTGGAAGTATTATTTATGCAGGATCATGCCCACACTGTACAAATACACCGTGACAGGTATATTTGCTGCTGTACACGCAGCGAAGCCTAATTCAGCTCGTGTCACTTCCAGCCACAGACCGACACGTATCAGCAGCTATAGAATATAGAAGTAACAGCACTGAACAGACATGCTGAGCCATCCCCCAGATAACAGGAATGAAGAGTGGTTATTCTGCTAGATGAAGTAAAAAGATACCTTTTTTTACAGGTGATTCAAAAGAAAAGTGGTGGTTGCCACTGAATTTTTACGAAGCTTTGTAACATGTATGTAAAGATGTAACTTACACACCTTTTTAAGACATTTGGCTGAAACGCATGACAGATCCACAAGTACACAAACATATCTCTATTTTTAGCCTAATATAACCTGGATGAGGTTAGCTTTACCTTTAGCATTTAAAAGGAACTAAAATAGCTACAAAGCGAACTTAAATTCTGAAGGCATCCAATACTGAAAGAATAGCATCTTATACTGGTTTAGTATGAAGCAGGAAATCCTGTGACTTTTTAAGCTTCAATCTTCATCAGAAGCAATAATGACAGTTTAGTAACGGACTAATTGTAAAAACAGTCGAGTACTAATTTTTAATTAACATAAATGAAAGATCTACCACAGACATGGAACTATTTTGCTAACTCACTGGGTGAGCCTTCGTTAGCTTCTGTCAGAAACAATGAACAGCTGAGAAAACTCCTGTACAGCAAACAAGACAAAGACAGGAAAAAGAGGCCAGACAGAAGGATGTCCTCATCAACCTGCTCTGGAAGAAGCTTGACTGAAAAAGATTTTTGAAAAGTTAAATAAAGTAACTTCTTTTTTAAACAGTCAGGCAGCCCCAGGGAGTCTGGATGATAGCTGTGGTGCCAAGGGTACAGTCACAGCTCTATCATCAGAAAGGGGTTTATAGAAAACTCTTTGAACACAACTATAAAGTTTATACAACACATTAGGATCTATATGGTCTTGTGATGTATTGATTAACTTGCACTTTCAGTTATTTCAGTCTGGTTACAAACAAATTTTAAACAACTTGATTAAAAACAAAAAATAGAGAAGAAAATGATGATACAGGGCAGGGGCACAGATCTAACAAAAAACAAAAAACAAACAAGAACACAAGGAAGGGTGGGCTATTAGTAAATAAATGCATGAACTTGGAAGTAACAATAAGGCATCCTTCTCTCTATGAAGTGGCTATAGATGCTACCGATATATTTTTTTTCTATAACTTTTAAACTCCAAACGCGTAGAAGCAACTTAACACGGTCCATATTTAAGTATTTAATCTATTGCAGATATTCAGTGCACTGTCCATAAGGCACATACAGACATTAACATCTCCAGGGTCTTCCTTGAAATGTGACTTGCTCTAGGTGTAGGCTGCCCAGCCACGGGATGGACTCTGAACGTACTGTTCCACACAGGCTGTTGTTAGTGAAGGCAGTGGAAGAACCAACTGTGCTGAAGTCTAAATGTGGTTAGCTTAAGAGCCTTGAGGGGGTTGTGGGTTTTCTTGTTGTTGCTCTTTTGTTTTTGTTGGTGTAGCAGGCAGCGACGTCAATTAAGGGAATGCTTCGGGTAACATCGCTATGCCCGCAGAAAACCCAGCGTAGGCTCTATTCTACTGCCGTAAGAGTACGTTGCTGATACAGTTCGTTTCATCTGGGGACTAATCCAAGGTAGACAGACAAAAGCACATTCACGTTATGACAAAGTAAAACGCATCAACAAAGAAGGCTCACTGATACCAGCCAAGCTTTATTTTATGGGGTTTTTTAAATGAAGACTTTGTTCAGGAATGCCAACCAAAACTTGATAGGCAGAAAAATCATGACACGCCTAGATTCTGAAATGTTGCTTTGTGTCAGAAAAAAAAACCCATGGGTTGGTCCTTTCAAAGCAAACACAACATTCCTGTGGCAGAACACGACAGCTTATCCGAGCACAATATAGCAACCACTGAAAACCGCTTTTCACAAACTGGTTTCAGTGCGCAAGTCAGCGACATTTTACCTCCGTTAGCTTTGCTTGACTTTCCATTTGCTTCTGTTGTGCCAAAAACCTCTGCTGCACCAGCTTTATTTTCCCTACGTATAAACTCAGAAACAAGGATTAGCACCAATCTGAAGAACAAAGAAAGCCACAGGAAGGTAGGAGCTTAAAATCCTTCATCACTAGTATTCTTTGGCCTTTCAGGGCCAAAATTTTGAAAATTACACTGCATCAAGAGACAGTTGTTTGCGGAGAACAGCTCGGATTCAAGCAAAAATTGCATGCAAATTAAAAAAAA
This sequence comes from Tauraco erythrolophus, assembly GCF_009769465.1. Lineage (NCBI taxonomy): Eukaryota > Metazoa > Chordata > Aves > Musophagiformes > Musophagidae > Tauraco > Tauraco erythrolophus. Next base: position 113,660,931 of record NC_141465.1, on the reverse strand, counting down.
AAATCTACATGATGAGTACAACTGCAAGAGTCGATAAAACTGTCAACGTATAGGAACACCGACTTGAACCCAATAATACACTGTGTTTATTCCCAATTGCTTTCTAAGCAGCCAGCCCCCAAGAATGCACAACGCTGGCATCCTGACACCTTCCACTGGGCTTGTGCAACCTCTTCAGACAAGGTCATGGGGACACGCAGTGGCAGTGCTGTCTTGGGGCTTGGGGTGGGGCGTGCAGCCTATAGCACACTCCAAAATCACCCCCACTGCAAAGAACATACCAATGCAGAAGTAGGTAGCTCGTGGCTCATTTTTCCCCACCGCGCTGAATAACATCTGACGGCGCTGCACCACTCCAGGCAACCCGATCCAAAAGCCCCGCTGTGCCTTTCTACAACTACTGTGTTCCTCCCTTCGCCCAGACACGTACGGGTTCTCCTTTACCGCACATCGCTTTCCATTCTGCTCTATTGCTAGAAAAAAGATAAATAAGTCATAGTTCCTTCTTCTTCGCTATCTAGAATGACTTATTACTACCGTTTACAACATTTTAAAACGAGATCAGTTCATATGTTGGATATACTCCTTGACCAAATTGCATTTTGCTCTATAAACAAAGGTTCTTCATAAAAATTCTGTACACCCCATGAAATGGTGGTTAAGCGTGACAAATCTCTGCAATGAAAAATAAAAATATATTCTTCTCTGTGGAATGAAGGAAAGAGAGTCAGGCAAAATGCAATATCTATCATTCCATCCCAAAGTAAACCATCTCTGTCTGGGCAAAAATTAACTTCTATATAATATTGAGCTGACACATTTATAACCTCACAATTACTTTCTTACCCAATTTGGTCTGTTTTACTGTGATGACAGCAAGAAAATTCTAGGCATTCTTAAAAAAAAAACACCACAAACCCAGAGCAACATCACGACTTGTTTACTTAAAACAAAAACGAGGCTGCAAATATTGACCTATGTTACCCCAAGGTTCCATTTTCTAAATAAAAATAGTTTCCAGAAATGCAAAAAAAAAAAAAAATCTTGCATGCTCACAAGTTACCTGATTTTATATCAAACAATTCCATACTTAAGCTTTTCTTTTCACCACCTAGCCCCAGCTCAGTGTGAGAGATCCAGCAAGAGACTCCCCTCCTCTTCCAGCCCCCAAATTACTTGTAAAACTAACAGCAATTGAAATAAGCATCTACAAAAACGTAAAGAATTTACATCTAGGCACATTTACATCAGTAAAAATACTTTAGAAATAAAAGAGAAGCCTGTAATATTGCACATTGCGAGGATGAAGTCAGCTCAGGTACAGCGCTGTAACGCAGCAGCAGGGCTGGGAGCATCATCTCTTTACGTGCCAGTAGATACACCAGCCCCCAGTTCTGAAGCTAAAGTCAGCTACCTACATTATCTCATGCCCAATACAGAACAGTCAGTATGAAAACACATGACAGGTTTATCCCATGAACTTTGCGAACATAAATCCTGACCCTGAAAACATTTACATGCAGGCTGAGCGTTAAGCCTAAGAACAGACCTACTAATTCCAAAATAAATACTTGGGTGTTTAAAATTAAACATATGTAAGCACAAACATCTACAGAATTGGGGTCACAAAAACCAAAAAGCACACACCACGAAATTACTATTTTTTATTGCTCCATAGACATCATGACTCAATAATTACATAATTTAACACTGATATTTAAAAGAATTTTCATCTTTGAAAGGCACTACAATTTCTGAACAACAATCTCCGTTGACCTAATAAAGCAATTAAGCAGCACGCAATTCAACAGGGTGACATTAAAATTGCTTCTGCAAACCAAACCAGCAAAGAATTTTCAAATATCAGAGACAAGCCACTGCTGTATCTAATAGGCAGTTTCCTTTGGTGCCTTTTACATCAGGGAGCGTTTTAACACTGAATAAATGCTGTGCTCTTATTAGTTACAGATCTTAATATCTAACAGCTCTTTAAATAAGCAGCATCTTGCTGATTTATAACATTAATTTATATTAATCCAATGTCTAGTACACATAGACACACTTCACTGATACTGTTGGTATCACTTCTTCACGGTTGCTCTCAACTAAATATATTAAGACACTTTTCAAGAGCACAGAAAAATTGGACTAAAAAAGAGGGAGATATTTTGAAGCATTTTCAAGCAGGCAGTTTTAACTAGAAGCTAACAAACTTCTGCTGTTTTTTAGTGATACAGGCCCATAAATACATACCAAGATCGAGACTGACAGGCTGCTCAGTGCAGGTACAGTCTTATGAAAAAACAAAGTTTCACTGAGGTCATCGGTGCTTCCACGAGAGCAGACTACAAACAAATGCCAAAGCTTGCAATGCCAAAACCAACATTTTTGTAATTACGCATGACAGGTTTTAGTGAGCTTAATTTTTAACCTGTCTCAAGAGAACAGTACTTTTCCACCCGATCATCACCTTACATTCCTCTTGCAAATTTTCATCCCTAAATTGTAGCCTGATTTTTTTTTTAATTTATTTTTTAAATAGAAGACTCAAGTCCCATGTTCATTCTGTGTTTGCAAATCTCAGACCTGTGTCCAAGCCCCTGGACTCTCTGTTGCTGAAGTCACTAGGCAGAGTTACGGGTCAGTACAGTTCAAAACTCACTACTGAAAAAGTTCATTTTAAAATTATGGTGGGGTTTTTTCCCTCAATATCCAGACCTTTTAGAATTGTAATAAATTTAAATATAAACCTTAAAACATGACATTACATTCTTTTTTATTAAAAAAAAAAGTCCAATTTGGCACAGTGGTGTTCTTTGCAGTCTGCTGAATTTGGAGTTAATCATTTTATAAAGTGCTGTGTTCACTCCTCGCTCAGTGAGCTGATCATTTAAAAAAAAAAAAGTAAATGATACAGGACCCCATTAAGTCTTACGGTTCTATCAAGTACACTGACATATCTTGCTTCCATTTTGAGGAAATTTGTTTTAATAAAGTCAGGGCAGCATATGGTACTAACATGTTTATTTTCCAAGTGGTAGGGACACTAACCAAAACCATCTGATGTTTCTTCCTAAGCCTCCTTGATCTGCTGTTGGATTGCAGCTTAGAATAAAGCATCACGAAGCCAAAAGGAATTGGGTAGAGGAATAAAAAAAATAAATCAGTCATTCCAAGTGTTTATTTAATGAGAGCCTACCTCAGAACAGTTTCTCTGTTGACCAGAAGCTCAAATGTATTTATAATTCGGAATTTATTTCCACAGACTGTCAAACGTACCTCAAAGCTAATCCCTAACAGATATTTTTCACTTTGCACACAGAGACAAAAACAACCCACAATATCACGTAATTAAAAAAGGAATTAAATGAAGCTCCAAATACTTAATAGTGGATTTCTACAGAAGTAAACAATCAGCACTGAGCATTAGAAACAAGGTAAGAAAAGTCACAAAGGACTGTCAGATTTGTCACTACCACAGTTTCAGCAACTGGTTTCTCAATTAGTTGACAGAATACTAATATTCTGTCAAGAGCAATGATAATTTTAAAGTATGTCTTGTTAAAGTTTAGAAGAGACAAGGTTTTAAGCTTTTAAACCACGTTTTCAGTGATAAGAGCTGAAAAACGAGGCGGGGGGGAAATGGGAGAGCCTGGGTCAGAGCACCGAGGACTGAACTTAACCTCTTGAAAGAGCTGCCAACTCCATAAGCTTCAGAGACATTTTACATACAGCTCCGAGTTCCCCTGGCGCAGCTGTAAAACACATAACCTGAAACCAGCTACTGCAGCAGGGGTTCGCTCGCAGCTGTTCCTCTGCCTCCCCCGCACGCAGTAATCTGACTCCTTTTCAGGCAGCAGCTTCTTTAACAGAGCTACACGAGAGCAGCACAGGTGTGCTTGGCGACCCCAAAAACTGCCGCCTTCGGAGCAGGTTCCCCAGCACCGGAGCCCACCGCTCACCTCCGCACAGACGCGCTGGGGGGCCAGGCGCGGCTGCCGCTCACCGCCGGCGGGCAAAGACCCGCCGCGGGCGCCGGGGAGAGCCCGGCTCGCAGCGGCACCCGCTCTCCCGGGGCGGCCGGGAGGAACCGCCGCTCCTCCCGGGCGAGGGCCGGCCAGGGCCGCGCCGCTCCCGCCGGGGCGGGTGACCCCGCTCACGGCCGCACGCACCTCAGCCCCGCTCACCGGCTCCCGGCCCCTCTCCCGGACTTGTTGCCCCCACAGGGCGGCCCAACCCGGCGTCTGCAGCAGGCCCGGCCCCGCCGCCCCGCGGGGAGTCCCCGCCGGCGCCGCCGCCGCCGAGAGCCGGAAAGTGGGTGCGGCCGCCCTGGCAGCGGCCCTCCCGCCGCCGCCGCCTGCGGGGAGGCTGAGGCGCCCGGCGCCGCGGCGGGGCAGGGAAGTTACTCACCGCCGCCGGCTCTGCGCCGCGCTCTCCTCAGCCGCCGCCGCGCCCCTCAGCCGGAGCTGGCTGTGCCCGCCCGCTCCGCCTGGCAGGAGGCAAACTCCGGGCAGCATTTGGCGGAGCGCGTCTCCGCCAGGCCGGGTCGGGCCGGTGCTCCCGCCTTCCCCCCCGGGCAGCGGCGCGGCCCAAGTGACAGCCGCGCTCCGCCACTCCGGCGGCAGCCCGGGGCGCGGGGCCGGGCGGCGGGGCGCGCCGCAGCCTATGGGAGCGGGGCCGGGGCGGGCCGCGGCGGAGCCCCGGGCCGGGGTGTCCCCGCCACTCGCCTGATCGCAGCTCGCGGCGCGGAGCCGGGGACAGCGGGGGGGTGTGGGCGGGGCCGGGGCGGAGGAGGGGCCGGCCGGGGGGGCTGCCTGCGCGGGCCCTGCCCTGCCCTGCCGGAGACCTGTCCCCGCCCGCCCGAGCCCCGCGGCGTGTCTGGGGGCAAACCCGCCGGGTCCCGCCGCTGACGGGAGGCGGCAGCCTGACTCCTCACTTCCCCCTCCCCGCCGCTCACGCTCCACGCCCGCACCCGCTCAGCCACGGACGAGAGGGCGGTGACTGCCTCACGCCTCCTTTCCCCGGCGCGGGGCCTGCAGTGCTCCTGCCGTCGGGTTGGAGGTTCATGGCGGGTCCCGCCGGCATGCAGCGGCATGGGTAGGAGCCCACTGGGCTGGCTGTCGCCCCCGCTCTCCCCTCGGGGGCGTGCCGGGTGCGGCCGCCGGTGGCCGCAGGTGCCTGGCGGGGTGTGGCGGCGGCGGCCCGGCTCGCACCGCCCCGGCTCCTCCCCGCCGGGGTCCTCGCCGCCCTCTGCGCCTGCCCCGGCGCTCCGCCCCGAGCCGGGCCGGGAGCGGGACATGGCGCCGGCCTTTGCCTGAGGAGCTGGGCTGCAGCGGAGGAGAGCGGGCGCCGCCGCTCGCCCTCGCCACGTCGCTATGGAGGAGGACCCGGAGCTGGAGAGGTGAGGGGCGGGCAGCGGCGGGGGGTTGGCCCTGAGAGCTCATGGCCTCGGCGGGGCCTCTCCGCCGAACGGGGCCCGGTGTCGCCTCCTGCCCCGCAAGGCCCGGGCAGCGCTGGTCTGGGGCCGCCTGGGACGGGCCTCCAGAGCCTGCGGAGCGGGGGACGGCCCTGCGCGGGCGACCGGGGCCCCGCGCTGCGCCTCGGTGTGCTCTGGAGCTGGGGGCGGCCGTGGAACGGCCCCTCCCGGCGCCGGGCCTCGGCTCCTGGGGCGGCGGGTGGTCTACGGCGACGAGGAGGGCCCTGAGCCCGGCCCGGCGGCGCCGCGGCCCGCGCTGCGCCTCGGCCCCCGCCGAGGGGTGCGCAGCCTGGGGCTGGCTTGCGCCGTGTCTTCGGGACAGAACTTTGGAGCCCTTGCTGATGGGAGTCGCAATAGAAAACAAATCAGATCTTCCTACATAATGGGAAAATCCATTAGTTTTAAAAAAAAAAAAATCAACTATTCTTCTGATCCATACTGGTACCATTCAGAAACAAGATTGAAAAGTGTCAGGTGACTTCTGTCTTGTCAGTTACAATTTAGTGATTAGGTGTACTTGGTAAAATTAACAAAAATTAAAAAAATCTACTCTTACAGGTTTCACTTTTCAGTGTTGGCAATGTGCTAGTTGACTAATCGTTAACATTTCCTTGCTCCTTTTAATAATAATAATACAAATAATAATTTAATAATAATACTTTAATAATAATACAAATACATATATATTTTAATAATAATACAAAATGCTTGAAAGTTATTTCGTCAAAAAAAAATTATTCTCCTTTGCCTTTTGTTGGGACAAGAGGATTCATATTACTGTGCGTACTGAGTTAGTGTTCCCGAGCAAACATTGAGGATTAAAATGCAGATTTCTATGTTCAGATACTCAGTCATAGTAGGCCTCTCTTACTTTTGCTTTAGGAAGACTTTAGGTGTTTATATCACAGTTTTGGGGGTAATAATCCTATTTATAGTTACTGGGTTGTTTTGGGTTTTTTTTGGCAAGCTTGTTTGTGAGTAACTGGACTTTTCTTATGGCTGTTTAAAAGAACTATTACAGTGAAGTGATGACCAGAAGCTTTCTGAACTATTCTCTTTATGGTTCTCTCCCGTGTCTGACAGTGCTAATGGAAAATAAGGTGTTTCTGCTTATATCTGGGAAGTATTTTAAATGGGACAAAAGCGATAGCACGGGGTGGTGGAAGGGCTGGAGAGCATAATGCTTTCTAAGAGGCCTTTAATTCTTACTAAGCTACTTCTGCTCTCGGATCATCAGTTTAATAATTAAAGCTTCTTTCTATATAGGCATGAATGTTATTTTTACTAGTGCCATTCCAAACTTAAAACTTTTTCATTCATAGCAAATTGAAACCATGTCACTGTTCTTCCATGCTGTCTGCCTTCTGGCTGCTGTTGCCATACTGGGGACTTGGGGTCCTCCAGGCAGTTCAGGGCATAGCCCCTCACTCACTGGCTGTAGCTGACTGCTCCGCAGTCCCTCCTTCTGATGCTCTCCTTCCCAGGAACCCAGTTCAAAGTTTTCTCCTGCCTCATAGCTTCAATCTGAGTTGGGATTTGCTCTTCCTTTTCTGTGGCAGCATGGTAGATAAGGAGAATGAAGCTCAGTATTACTTATCGAGTGGTACACAGGAGAGCTTAGCTGTCCAGTGTCTTCAATCTATGATACCATTCCCCTCCCTATGTGTTTAATCGTCTCTGAACACATTATAGGTACAATATAGGGTACGTGATGATTATCTCTCTCTGTCTTGGATCCAGCTATCATTAGTTAGTTTTCGTACCCTCAGCTTTCATAGCAGCTCACTTTGCTAGCGGCACCCTGAATTCAGTTCATGCTATATGCGTTCAGATGTCATATTTGAGTGTTTCTTACTCTAAATGCGCTTCCCCATACAGTCTGCAAGAGTCTAATACAGACCTTTCTTTATCCTTTGGTTTACAGACATTAGTCCTTAGTTTCATATTCCATGACCTGTTGATCACGCTCTCGTGTGAGTAGTACTGTGGGGGTAGTTAGCATTTATAATTTTTAGGCTCTTTATAATACAACTTTAGCATACAAATAATGGCATTTCTGTTCTGTAGCCACAGGGTTTACTATTTAAAGTAAATTTTTAGTGTTTAAAAGTGGGATTATTGGGAATATTTTCAGTAGTCTGTCTCTGAATTCAGGCTTGTCTTGCAATGCACAAGTCTTAAATAACGGCTTACGGGTTTTGTATTTCTGGTTTTGATTTAACTTACCATGGGGGAAAAACAAGCGTAACTGTTTTTGTGTGTGTTCTTTCAGATCTAAAGTGAATTTTGTGTTCCAGCATTCCAAACAGTGATCTGTTAAGACAAATCAGTCATCCTATTTTTTTTTATTATCGTCTAAGGAGAGGTCTCTTCATCTTGCTTATTCTGTTTCTTCCTTACTGCCACATTTTCCTGCTGTTATTTTTCAGTTTTACTGTGTCTGACTCTCGCTTGACCTTGCATGTTTTCCTCACTTTATTAGGAAGTGATAGTCGCTACCAAAGCTGAATACTAACTTACAAGTTACCATGTGACTGTTGCGTACTCTGGATTTTAAAACTCGAAAAGCTGTAAATAGCACAGGTGTGTAAAGGAGTAGTATTTGCTACGTTCTACTGAATGATTTTCTCTGCTCTGTCTCACCCAGTAACCTTTGTTGGAAGTATGAGCTGACGTTTTGTCCTGTGAACTTGCTGGTAGATCAGTGAAGACCCAGAGTCTTGAGATACAGTGTGATTCTAAGAAAATTCTAGGCTAAATTCTGTTAATATATATTTAATAGTATGGTGAAAATATAACCCAAGAATGAGCAGGAGAAAAAAAAAAAAAAGGTTACTAATCACCTACTAGGAACTCTTTAGTTTGTTTCCCCTGCAAGCACATGTATGTGCTTTTCCTAGTTTATTTCAACTAAATATCCTTGGGGGTATTGCAGAGTTCACCGTTTTCATCCCTATCTAAAAAAAAAAATATATATATTTCTTCCCCTCTCCTTCTTAAATTGTCATCATGGTTGTTGTGTGTATTTGAAGCACAGTAAATATGTCATTTCTCTGCAGATATAAAGGAGGAGGCTTTGTTATACTGTGTGTCCAAATCCTTCCAAAATCCATTCTTTCAACAGCTATAAATATTTTGCAACCTTGGATACCATACCTTACCAGAAGTGCCTACCAAGCTTTTTTGGAGCATCATTAACATGGAATTAAGTGGTTCTTAAGGTGATGCTGCTCTGAATCACGAGGAATGCTATAATTCTGTAACAAGAGGCCTGTAGTTGAGTAGAGAATCAGTAGTCTAATGTTTTTGCTGCACAGGCATCCCAGTTACACTTTTTTAATAAGTAAGCTTTGTGCCTTGGAGAAATTAATTGATAGTTCTTACTATTGTTTTTAACAGTTAAAATCAAAGTGTCAGGATTCAGTATGCCATTCTTTCATGTATTCATGGCAGAAGAAGTGGTCTGTGAGTTAAAAATCGGTGTTTGAAATGGAGTAGTATGTTCACTGCTCAAGCTGTTGAGAATATCAGCACAGAAATGTGCTGCAAATAGCACTCACGGGACTGACAAATAGGATATTTAAATAAGTACAAAACCTAATCAACAAAGAACAGAAGCATTCACATGCCAATGTGGAGTGTCTGCCTTTGAACAAACGCTAGGAGGTTTATGGCGTATTTGTGCCTTTTTTTCATTCTTGCTTTTAATTTTGTGGCTTAGGCTTTATTCTTGATGTTCCTTTCCATCGGTTTTCTTAGTAAGTGTGAGCAGATAGAACAAACCAGCTCACAGGAGTTAACTATAAGTAACACTGACCTTTCTTACCATTCCTTTAGTGTAGAAGGCAGTACCTTCAGTCCTTTACTTGACCGAAGGTCTCGATATTAATTATTCAGATGTAATCAGAATACCAACATCCACTTCTATTTCCAGATCCGTGTATGGTTAAAAATGAGTTGTATAGTCAGCATAAAACTGCTTTGAGAAAATTTGAAAGAAAAACTGCTAATTTTTTTCCTGGGCTTGCAACTTGCTGTCAGGACCTGGAGTGATTCAAGAGGTAGGTTTAAGCATGATTTTGGGGATCACAGTAGCCGAGCAGCCTGGCCTTTGAGCTTGAATGGCAATGGTATAGACTGCAAGCAGTTATTAATGCTGTGAAGATGTGTTTGACAAAGATATCCTTCCTCTGACTCTGGAAGATGTCCAGTATGAACGCTGTCCTCCTGCTCCAGGTCTGTGCACTTCTGTAGCCGACTGCATGCTGTGAGGCAATTCCAGTAGATGTATTTTCATTAGAGTTCTCATCGGGACCTTTAATGAGATGATGACATGGGTGGAGACGGCAGAGTTTGTTAGGTTATGTGCCAAAAGCTCCCGGGCACACCCACGGAGGACTAAATCCCATGGTGGATGGGGGAGCCCAAAGAGTGCGCAGCCCTGGCTTCTCCCAGGCCCGTCCCAGGACCCACCAGCCTGTGAGAGGTGCAGCTCCATGAGCCCAGAGGAGCACAGGGACACAGTGGCAGGTGGGAACCCACAGTAAGGACTCAGAGGAGGGAAGGTCTTCTCTGAGCTCCTCCCAGGACTGGTCCCAGCAGACAGCCCCGACCTCGAGGCATGACACCCATCAAGATGAGTCAGTGCTGGAGCACCTTTGGGACTTAAGGGTGTTGCTGCCTAGGGGTGTAGGACGTGTTATGGGTTGCAGGAGAAGAGCAGTTTGAGATTGTGCAAGGCTTATTATGGGATGTGTAAGGAAGGAACCAAAGGTGGGGAAAGGGATGGGTTCAGATGATTTGGGGAGAAGCAAGAGTGGGAACATAGAAGAAGAAGGGAATAAAAAGGTCTGGTCATGTGTAAATAGGCTACTGGTTGGTACACTTGTCTGGCCATCTCCTGTGCCTGATCAGTGCAGTCTGTCTTGTCTTCCTGTTGAATTCCTTTCTAACTCTTTCTTGGGTGAGGGCCTCTGTTTGAGGGGAGAGGGTGTGCATCTCAGTGCTAACAGCTAGAGTCAAACCATAGGTCAGAGAGACTGCGTGTTCATAGTGCCAGCAACTGGTACAAGTGCAGGTCTGGATGCCAGCCGTTGGGCTGGTACCCAGGGCTGGAGGACTGGGTGCCAGCAACTGGCAATACTTTGTGGACTGAGTAAAACCAAGTGTCAGCCACAGGAGTGGGATTGGGGACCCATTTATCTGTGCTGTAGCACTGGAGCAAGCGTGGGTGTGCGAGGGACCGTGTGGCTGCTAGTGAAGATCAGGCTGGTGAGTGGGTGAATAAGGTGAGAGCTGGGATGTGAGTGCGTATCTCTAAGAGCAAGACCATGGAGGAGCTAGCTGTCGGAGACAGCAGGGAGTCCTGGCCAGCTGCTGGAGAGGCTGTAGGGTCAGGGGTTCTCCAGGGGTGAGACCTGCATGTGCATCTGTGTGTTTCTAAAGGCAAGACCACAGTGGGGTTGGGTACTGGGGAACCAGGGGAGTCCCAGCCAGCTCTGTGTGATGGTCTGTACCAGCAATTGGAGTTGAGCTGAAGCCTGGGGGGCTCCTACACCCAGCCAGAGAGGAGCAGGGTGAAGCTGTTCCTGTGAGCGAGTGCTCTGTGTGTCTGTCTGTGATCAGTGTGGCCCGGGATGTGTACATGTGGTGTGTGTGTCTGCCTGCTGGGAGCAGATTTTCAACCTTGCTCCAGATTGGACCTGGGTATGGAGCTGCAGCCATCTCGCCTCTTTCGGCTGTCAGATCCAGCGTGATGTGTCTTCTTCTTACAGAGTGGTCTATAATTAAAACATTGGGTGGTCTCTGTAATGACATGGTGTTTTCCTTGCCTGTAACTGTATCAGACATACCTATTTATTACCAGTAGCTCATTTTTCAGTCTGTCTATTTGCTCTTTCAGAAAAAACGATGAAGCCGTTTCACTGAGTGAGGAATATAAATTATCTCTTGTTTCGCCTGACTTGGGAGCCTTTAACGTTCTCCCATTCTTTGGGCACGTGCATTTATGATGCAAGTTGTTAGGGAGCAACAGGAGCTTTGCCGGTAACCTTGGAATATAGAAGAAAAAGTCTAATCCCTTAGAAATGTAAATAGGTCTTGGACCATACTCTTGAAGATAAAAACATCACTGCTTATACCTTCATATTACTGTAATTCTGCAGCTAAGCTTGATTGCTCAAAAAGGATTGCCACAGGAAGTTTTAAGTGGTGCTTGCTATAAAAGATGCCAGAATGATAACAGTGTTCGTAAATGTGCCCCTGTCCCCGGTTTTCCCTCCTATCAGTCTCCTGGTGTTTGGGTTATTCTCACGTGAAAATTGCGTGCTGCGTTGCCTTTGCTCATGTTGCTGCTCTTGGGGTTGAAGCTGGCAGCCACAGGACTGTGTGTGTTGTAACCAGGCTGTGAAAATGGAGAGAACATGGAATGCAGAGTCCCGAGAGGTCTCTAAAAGCAAATGTAAAAACCTTGTTTGCATAGCTTTTAAGCTTTTGGCTTACTTGTGTAGAGGATGTAAGTTCAGTGAGTGTAAATATGCTATTTCAAAGAGGATCAGAGTATTTTTTCATTTGTCCGTGCGAGTTGAAAGGGCTTTGTCAAGGTGTAGTGAATAAGACTGGTGCTGAAAGACCAATATTAGGAGACAACGTTTGGTAAGAAAGGAAGATCAACTTATAAGGCCACTAAGATGAGGATGTGAGGAACCTTAAACCAATGTGCCATTAATAAACTAGTGTGTGGAGAAGCAAATGCACCGACAATTTTTGGTGCGTTTCTCTACTATTGTTTCTTTGGAAGTCTTGGACGCTTTCTTTTGCAAAGCCCTTCAAACGCAGGCTCTCAAAGGAAGAGGTTGTGACCTGTGAGTATTTGCATGTCTATCTGGCACAGATCTCAACTTTTGCAGGATGGAATGGTTTCTCTTTGGAACAAAGGAACTTGTATAAATAAGTTCATCAAGGATTATTTATATGTTGTTTGAGAACTTGCCACTGATTCTGGAGACTTGTTTAGGAATCTTTAGCTAAAGTATTGCTTTCAGGAAATTGCTATAAAGTGAGGAGGTAGTTCTGTGATAGCTGGTTTTAAGTATAAAATATAAAAACTATATTCAAGAAAAACTGCTGAGTAACAGTAGAAAGAATAGATACACCTTGGTTTACAGTACACTTGTCCTCATTTAGCACCAATTGGTTTTGTGTTGCCAGGGAAAACCAAAATGATCCCAAAAGCAGTACAGACAGAAGAAAAGGCACCAACACCCTTGTGTGTCGGGGTTTATAAAATGTCACCAGCCTATCCTAATGAAGGATCCACGATCACAGATGTGAAGGGGGCTGGTAAAGGCTCGTGTTAAGGCCATAACAAATGGAAGGAGGTTAGATCTAGACTGACAGGTGTAGGCTGCTGAGTAACTGCGTAACGTTGTCTCATGAGCTACTGAAGGAAATTCTGTACTGCTTATTTTCATTCCCTGTTATGCACACACAGTGTATGCGTTTCAAGATAAGATCTCTTGTGTTTTCTATGTAGACTTTAATAACCTAAATCATGGAATCATAGAATCATAGAATGGTTAGGGTTGGAAGGAACCTCAAAGATCATCTAGTTCCAACCCCCCTGCCATGGGCAGGGAAACCCTCCACTACACCAGGTTGCCCAAAGCCTTGTCCAACCTGGCCTTGAACACTGCCAGGGATGGGGCATCCACAACATCTCTGGGCAACCTGTTCCACTGCCTCACCACTCTCAGAGTGAAAAATTTCTTTCTTATATCTAACCTAAATCTGCCCTCTTTCAGTTTAAATCCATTGCCCCTTGTCCTATCACTACACGCCCTTGTAAAAAGTCCCTCTCCAGCTTTCCTGTAGGCCCCCTTTAGGTACTGGAAAGCTGCTATAAGATCACCCTGGAGCCTCCTCTTCTCCAGGCTGAACAGCCCCAACTCTCTCAGCCTGTCTTCATAGCAAAAAATGGTAATGAAAATGGTAATGAACCACTCTGTTAGACAGTTGGAGCCCAGCATTAACTTGTCAAATCTTCACATGGACCTGCCATGCTGCTTGCTTTTCTTCTCAGACTTGCTCCTGCTGTTAGATGATGGCTCTTGACTTCTCTAGTCTCAATTTTGGCTCGACAACAAAATTGATACTTAGGCTTTTTTAAATCTGTGGCAAAGCAGCACAGTCCTGCTAGACTGGTAATCCTGTAACAACATGGTGGGACACAGCTTTCTTGAAGTTTGAGTTGAAGTCTGTTGGCAGTTACCTTTTTTGCACAGTCTACACGTGCATTTGTACTACCAAGATAATGATTGTGTTGCTCATGTAGTCCAAACACCAGCAGCCATTCTGGCACATTGTAGCTGGGAGAGGTAAACAATAAATACCCTCTTTACCACCTCCTACCTTCAGTTCCTCAAGCCTTCACTCTTACCCATGCTTAGCTTCATATACTGAGTATTACAGCCATGTGCATAGCTTTCCTTTTCTGTCTTGCAGTTCTTTTTGGTTGACATGTATAGTTGGTTACAGTTAACTAACCAAATTGTTAGCTTTTGCATTCATTTGATATAATAAACGACTCGCATTATCCATTCATTGGTTTTCCCATTAACTTCAGCCATGTACTGTAGAGCAGTTACTTAAGTTTTATTTGAGATTGAAATTAATTCCTAAAGAGAATTGAAAGACTAACATTGCAGGAGGTATGTATAATTTGCATAATTTACACTCTGGTGACTTTTTATGTAAGGAGAGTTGCTTTAATATTAGTCTGGCCAGTTTGTTCTAGAAGATGCTGATAATGTAAAGGTTGGTCATTTTGGATGATGGTGGATCATAGTCATAAAGATGAGCTCTTTTCTTCCACTGTTACACAAATCTAGTGCAGTTTGACAAGTAGTAGTTGCAGTGATTTTACTGTCATCTGACTTCTTACTATTTTACTGATGGTGTTTATCTGTGCTCGAAATAGGGCTGCTGTGGTTGAAAGACTTTAGGAAGAACATAAGTGAAGTGACAGCAGGGAAGAATGTTCTCAAGGTGAAGTGGCAGGGACTGCTTTTCAGTATAGCATGCCAGTTTTGCACACTTTATTTCTACTCTTCAATTAGTATTACAGTTGTATTTGCAAGAGCTTTAAGGGCTTTTAATATGTTAAAAGGTTTCTTTTAATCTTGGTGCATAGGAATCTGAATTGTTTTAATAAGAAAGTCAAGGTGATTTTGGTAGCCTCTTTATTGCTTAATTAATTGCAGTGGAGCAGCTCTCCACTTTATTTACCTAAGTGCATAAGGCAGCAAGTTCTTGTGTTCTGCAAGTGGTAACTCTTTTCTTTTCTTCATATTTAGGAAGGCTGTGGAAGAGTTGCTTAAAGAGGCAAAACGTGGGAGAACCAGAGCTGAAACAATGGGAGCTATGGGTTGGTAAGTTGCGCCAAGAGGAAATGGATGCTATGACCAATGCCAAAATAAATTTTGCATTTAATGTGTGACAGAAGTCTCTATCTTTTAATTTGCTTTGTGTTTAAATTTGTCTTCATCCAGGTATTAATTTGTCTGGGCAAACATTTGAGTCCAGATAAGAAAGAAGTTGAAGTAGATTCTACCTGTATGGAATTGCTTGACCGAATGTGTTGAAATCAAAGCAGTTGGAAAACTGGGAGTAGCTTCTGTAATAGTATTTCCTTATAATAGATGGAATTGCAAAGTTTGGATTGGAGCCTCGTGAGTCTTTAGAAAACTGGGGAACTTCAGTGTGCATGTGCTTACATACTGGCCACACGTTGCTGGGTTAGATTCTGTTTCAGTTAAAAGAATTCATAACCTGACAAAGAAACCTAAACCCTTAAAACAATAAAAATAATAAATGATCTGCTATTAGGGAATCCTTGTGTAAATTGCAGCCAAAAATGAACTCAAAGGTATAATCCGATTTTGGAAGGAGGTGTTTTTTTTAATACTAAAAAAAGCCTAGGGGTTAATTTGTATAGCAAGTAGGAAAAGAATCACAGTATTTAAATCTTAAGTGAAATACAGTATTAATTGTTCAATGCAGTGTTTCAGTATTTACAGCTAGATTATCATGGAATGTAATGCATGTAATTGTAATTAAAGAAGCAATAACATGCTGAGAAAGAGTCATTCATCTTCAAATAGTGTACATGACTTTGATAAGAAGCTGTTGGATCTAGGGATGTTCACACAAGTAGTGCACCTGTTGACTGTGTTAAACTCATTTGTAGATAACGTTCGGCTTCCTCTACCAACAGTAGTAAAAGATAAGCCTGCACCGTTAATGAAGTTCTCAGCTGATTTCGTGGCTGTGTTTGTTTTAGTAGCCCTGAATAGATTAAAATAGTGTCTTGCTGGAAAAAAGTTAATCTTTTATGTTTTCTAAACAAGTTTTGTGGTTTTTTCGTATTTTACCCAGTATTTCTGATAGGGATACAGTTTATCTCCTTTATGTTAAAATAGTTCAATCGTTTGATCCCCTAGAGTGGTATAGCTACACAGATACAGCATGCTTTTACCCTGTCAGCCTTGCCAAATAGCCAGGGAAACCAATGCGGATAATTAACACTGTGAATGTTGCATGCATCCAGTTACCATGAATTTGCAAGTTAATTCCAGGTGTGGAGACTGAGCATTTCTGTTGGGAGATAACCAAGCATCCCTGTGCTACTTTGCTGCCACTTGTGCAGTCTGGAATACCTGCCAGGCGCATGTATGGGCTTCTGCTCCTGGCTCCAGCTATCTCTTATTCGTTGTCTGTAAGAGAGTAGTGATCCTGCTCAGCTGCCTGTGATGATCAGCTTGGGGGTAACATGCAGTTTACTAATGCCCAAGACCTGCCAGAGAAGGGAACAGCCAAGAGTGACCTGTTCTGCAGAACAGTTGCAGATTCCACTAGAGTAAAATAGTGGCTGGCGAGTCCAGGGCTGTGTTAAAGGTGTAGGAGGAGAAGAGAATTGTCAAGAAGGCTTCAGGGAGAGGAAGGCTGTTGACTTAGGGATTGGCATGGTGATATCTTGAACTGGGACTGTTGAAGTAAGGATCCTTTCAGCTGCAGAGGAACATAAAAGCTATACTCAAACAGAGTCAAACAGAGGATCCATCTCTGCAGTACCCTGTCGCCATCAGTGACCAATAGCCAGTGCTCAGGAAATGAAGGAAGAAGGGTACAAGAAAGTAGCTGTACTTCCTCAAGGTACTGTCCCACCTTTGGGCAGCCTGCAGTTCAGGATATCCTGCACTCAGAGATGATTTTTTTTTGTGTATGATGCTTCTCTAGGGATTTTTCCCTCTCTGAATTTATCCTTAGAGAGACTGATAGTAATCCTGTTTGTCATAAATCTGCTGCTGCAGAGCTTGGCATAGGTTAGAGTACAGCTGGTGTGTGTGGCTGTAAGGAAGCTATAAAGCCTCCCACAGACAGGCTCTTAATAAGTCTTCGATGTCTAGTTCTGCAAGTGCAAGAGACGAACAGCAGCTGGAAGCTGCCACTGCGGTCTTCCCTTGAGCACTGTTCGTGCCCCATTGTGCTGTTCTGGTCCTTCTGAACTGGCCCAACGGCTAGGTGTACTGCATGTACACGTGGGAGATGAAATAACCAGTAAGGTGTTTGGAAGGAAACTTAACTGTTCTTAGTTGAGTATCACACTCCAGCAAAGATGTAACTGACGTTACAGTAAATCCTGAAGGGCTTCAGAGACTAGATCTAGGACTGACATGTAACCTTGCAACTGTAAGCTACTGAGGGGATGGTAACTGTTGCTCTGAGCTTTGTGGATACCAATTGAAATGAGCAGAAAATTCAGTGCATGGAAAATGTCTATTAGTAGACCAAATCCAAGAAAGCATAACTGGTAGATGCGAAGAGACAGAGTCATCGCCAACTTGTCTAAAAGCACAGTCTTAACAGGTAAAACACAAAACCTTCCTTCCTTGCCAAACTCAAAATACTTACAGGTGTGTTTCATGAGGACTTCTGGGATTTCCTCAGCCCTTTGTCAGAGGAGTCCTGGAGAAGAGATGCACAAACCCTGGAGACATCTAGTGTAAGGCCATCAATCCTGCATTGACACTGGATAGTTGAAGCAGCTCGGCCTATGAAGAAAAGATTTGTTCTGCCATCTGTCTTTGGGTAAGGAGAAGCAGAGGCTGCTACTGCTCATACTTCGCTGATTCCAGTTTATGTTGCTCTCCAGCAGCTGTTGGATACTGGGAAATACATTTCTGGAGTCAGTGGTGTTTGCCAGGAGTTGGTTGAAGGGAGGTGTGTGGGGAGGTGGCATTCCCGGGAAACTGTATTGTGCATACCATTCCAAGGGAGTTCTCCTGGTGGGTGTTGATGGCAGCAAAACCTTAGCCAGCAAGCCTCTGAACACTGTTTTGGGATGGCTTTCAGATTCAAGCCACTGCTCCGTTACTGTCCAGAGTGTTTAGTTTCCTACAGCTCAAGTGCACTGCTTGAAGAAGTTCCCCAAGCACCCCTGCCTAACTTTTCGTTGTCTCCTCATGCGAGAGGGATAGTCAGCTGCTGTTTCAGCCTAAATTGCAAGCATCCAAGCTAGCATAGCTGACAGGTACAAAATAAAATGTACCAAACAGTCCTCCTTTAGCCCGTGGTATCTGATAAAAAGGCTCAGCCTTGAAATATGGGACAGCGTTGCTAGTATTTCTTCCAGTTTGGGAATGTTTTGCCAGTGTTACATTGTCTTACAAGTTTGCTGCGGATGACATGGGTAGATGCTGCAACTTATAGGGGTTAGATGGTAGTAGAAGAAAAGCTTGTCTCAAACAGGGAGCTTGGTGGTGATATCAGGCAAGAGCTTATGTGGGAAGGGAAATTATCTGAGACTCTCTGGACATGGAGCAATTGCCAGTATTGCCAATGGGCTGCATGAGCTCTTAGTTGGTTAAGAGTCCCAGCTCACTGGCCTCCATGCTCTCAGGACTGCTTAGGTTGGCAGTATTTAGGTCCATGGCAAATTAATCCAAGAAATACTGGGTATTTGTATTTGTAGATCTCACGTTATTTGCTCGAGTATTGACTTGTTCCTTGGATGTCCTCAAGATTCTTACTCTCAGCACTTCAGTATTTCTAGTTCCTGCAGTGCTCCTTTTCTATTTACTCTTTGCCCATAGTGATTCTTGTTGGGGGTCTCCTTCATCCTGGTGATACCACATGATGTAGATCCTGCTGCTGATGTATCTGGTTCAAGCATTAGTGAAGCTAATCGCAAGTAAGGAAATGTGTGAGAGAAGGAGAAAGGAAGATCCTTTTCTGAAGGTGTCTTAATCCTGGAAATCTTGAGTAAAAGAGAGCAGAATCTGTGGCTAAATCTCAGTGATGCTGCTGTAATGCTGGAACTTCTGAGATGAGAAGAGACATCAGAGCAGCTGTCTGAAAGTTAACACTTGAAGCGCCAGCTGGATCCAGGATGGGAAGTTGTGGACAAATAGTGGAAGAACAGTTAGGTAAATGTAGCCTTGATTCATCAGATGAAATAAAGCTGTGAGATATTGGGATTTCTATTGTGCATCTAGGTAAAATCAAGCTAAAAGCTTAAGTGGTTTAGTCAGTCCTATGTACATAATTCATAAGCTGCTTATGGCAGTGGAGTTAGGTCCCATTTTAAGGGGTTATTCGCTTTCAATTGAAAAAGACAGTTAAAGTGCCACAAAAGCTACTGTGTGGACAAGTTCTAGAGGCTATTTTTCTTTTTTTCTCCAGTGTATTGGTCTGGTATTCAAAGATGCTGGTAGCAAGTGAGCTACGGCTGAACTGAATGTGATCTTCTCTGCTTGCTAAAATACCTAAAATAAGATATGGAAAACAAGATACTTTGGGATGGTTTGTTCAGCTCTGCATTGTAAGAGCAAATGAAAATGCAAAAAGAAGATGGACATTGGAACCGTTAAATTATTTTTAACCCTATTTCTTGCAAAGCAATCCTAAAATTGCTTTCATTCCTACAGATAGCTTTCTATTCAATATCAAATCTGTTAGAAGTACTGCAGAATACAAAGTAATGAAGATGTGGCCAAAGGGTTTGAGGGCAGCGGAACTGCGAAATGCTGTGTCGCATCTTGTCTTTGGCTGGGTGTTGCATGACTGTGCGGAAACACTGTAATGTGTTTTCACTACATCGGGTTTGTTTGAATGTGAAGAGGAGGAGAGACAGGTTACAGACAGAGGCTGCAAAGTAAATATGTTAAAATCTTGTGATCAGAGCACAAGTTCGCATCCAAAGTCCTGCCAGCTGTATCTAGCTGCCAAGACCATACATAAAAGCTTGCAGTGTATGGCATCCTCTTTTGTGAGATCCTCTATGAAAGGATAACAGCCTAGATGAGTTGGTTTGGCAAAACAACCTCTAGCTGCCTTTTTTTTTTTTTTTTTAATTTTCCCGTTCAGTCACTCTTCTGTTAAGTACTATATTTTCCATGGCAGTTTGGAAGTGGTAGAAATGTATTTGTAAGTTCATGCATAATGAACTCTGTTTCCTGGAAAGATCTGATTTACTCCATGTGCTGAGGCTGACTGTGCCAAGCCTGTTTGGTATGTCTGGTTACTCAGCGGAGAAAAAGACTGTGGCACATGGCACTGTATTCTCATGTCTTAAGTGGTGTCAGTGTGTTTTACTGGTAAGAAGTTGTATGGTACGCTTCTGTGCTGAACTGCACCGCTACACTGGATGGCAGGCATTGACTGGAAATTCTGTGTTATTGCACAGAAGTTGGCTTAAAATGTCAAAGACAGGGTTAAGATTTGACCTGTGTTCACAGTAAAGGATTTAATCTTTTTTTTTCTTGCTCAAAATGCTATGTTGACACTTCATCATTGCATAGTGGAGAGATTTTGAGGTTTGTGGGACTTGTCTGTGGAGGGGGATGAGGTTCTGTGGGTAAGAATATCTTGGTTTAGCTTATTGGAGCATACAAAGCAAAACATGAACCCTTACATGGAGTGAATACATTGCTACAGAACTGGAGTCCATTTTGCAGACAAGACTGCTCAAGAATTGCAGGTTGCGTACTTGCTTTGGTCACACCTGCAGCTCTGCTCCAGTCATGCTTCAGTTCAGAACTTTAATGTTCTTTTTTTTTTTTTTTATATAGAAAAGGAAAAGCTTTTAAAAGCTCTTCTGTGGCATTGTTCGCTAGTCAGAAGTGTTGCATCCCACCTTGCATAGACCGAGCTTGCCCCCCAGCCCTTCAGAACTTACATTGAGGGCAATGCTGTCATTGAATAAAGTGTTGCAGAATCAGACCTATAGCAAGCCAAAGGCTTGTCTTTGGGGAGGTCAGCTGTAAAAATATTTTACAATTTTCTCACTATTAGAAACGCTCTTAAAGATACTGTGGGTTAATACAGTTCATTTTTAATCTTCACAGTCCCATATATACTGTGGATATATGTAAACGTTATGGGCTTGTGTGTGTGCATGTGTAACATAGCATGTGCCACACATCTCATTTCCTTTAAAACTCAAAGGCAGAATTTGCTTTGTTGAAGTCTGAGGTCATTAAAACGCGAGACTGATGTTTCTCTTCAGTGCCGTAAGTTACTGCTGCTCCGTGAAAGCCCGGTGGCTCACTTTTGTCACTGATGGTGAACTAATGGCATCTCTTAGCTGACTCTGAAGCCCTGCATTTCTCATCGGTTTTCATTCTTAGTGTAGCTCAGGCAGCACTCAATAATGCCAAAAAGAAAAAAAAATACTTTAGCAAGGTGAATTTATTTAGGGCAGATTGCCTCATTCCGGTGCTCTATATATTACTGCTTAATCGATGCATTAGCTCTTAAGAAAAAGCAAGAGGAAGGAGACAAATGTGAAATAGTTTTTGCCTGGATGCAGCCCAGAGAAAGCTGCCTTCCTTGGTAGGAAATGTTGAGGTACAACAGTTTAATGCTGGCATAAGACGTACAAAGGGCTTAAATGTTGGCTGATTTACATCATGTCTTGAGTGTAACCTGTGCCATGGCATGTTCAGCACACCTTTGTAGCTGATGTACCTTAAAGTAGAAACCCTATTCAGCTGATGTATGTTAGCCTTGTATTTTTACTGAGTAATACAGTTAAAGGATAAATACCGTCTCCCTAATTTACAAAACAGCTGTACTAGGTACAGATCTAGACTTTTTTTTTTAATCCAGGATTTGAGCAGAACAGTGTAGATTTATATGCAGAAAGTTTAGAAAACTCTAAAACTAGTTATGCTGTAGAAATGTGGAAATGCGGAAATAGAACACTGTGGCTGTTTAATGTATACTTGTAAAATTACTCCCAAAAGTTCTTTGAGGATTTAGGACAAGAACGATTATCAGTAATGCTTAATAGGCAGACCTGAAGCAAACACCATGATAAATGCCATGTCCAGTTAAAAGTCATTAAGTATGCTAAATAATCAGATGTGATTTTCATGACAATTTTCTTGTTATTCTGATACCTCTGATTATTCACAAAATTATACACAAAATATTCAATTAGAATAGATGATCTTAACGTTGTGGTGTTAGGATTCATTGACTCCATAGTTGATTCAGTAAGGGTCACTGTGATCTCCAACAGCTCGTGCTATTTTAGGGTAATTCTGTAACTTCTCAGAATGTCAGAGAATGCAGACTCAAAAACGCAAAGACAAAAACCACAGTGGCTCCCACTATAAAAATAGTCTTCAGAGTGGTTTCTGCTTACTGCAGGGATATATTCAAACTTGTTTTTTCTCATTCCATTCTTTAAGAGATGATGAATTGAGAATGAGTACAGCTGATACCACAAGATAAATGAGATGTACAGTACTTGTTTACTAAAACTAGCTGATAAATTTATGCAAAAGTGTTAAGCTGCAAGAGGAGAAAGTCAGAAACAATGGGAAAAAGTTGGATAAGTATCCTTTCTGTTTAAGAAAAAGAAATAAAACATTTTGTTTGGTGGTTGTCAGATATGTTAAAATTGGTGTGCCTCGTGTATTTGTTTCATCACTACAGCTCTTTGGGTTCTTCATGCAAGTGTATCTTTTACATTCTGAATATCTCAGTTTGTTAAATAATGCTGACTTTAGTAGATTATGGTCTTGTAAACTATTCTGATTTGACTGCGAACATGTTACTAAATATTTGATTCCTGAATACCTAAGTTAAGCACCATCAACCTTAAAATACATTGTCATCCTCTGCTTCCCCCTGCACACACTACCTTGTGAAAATCATGTGGTTTTTCACTGTGTTGAAGTAGAATAATTTTCATCCTGTTAAGAGTAAGATAAAAGGAGAATGGAGAAAACCTTGAGCATATCTTTCTGTACTGAGAGTTTACACTAGGTGGCATGCAAGGAAAGCCAAAAGCACAAACTTTTCTTAAAACTGTTGAAGTTAAAATCTCAGACTTGTTTCAGGATGTTTTTATCTTGTCTTTTGACCACTTTTAAATGTCTTTACAGGTTGAAATGTCCTCTTGCTGGTACGAATAAAAGATTTCTTATTAATACCATCAAAAACACGTTACCATCTCAAAAAGAACAAGACCAAGAACGTGAGCAAAAGGAAGACAGTAAAGAGCCTGAGCCAAACAAAAGCAGGAAAGAAGAAAAACCAAAGAAACGCAGAATTCACCCATATACACCCAGCTTTCAGTCCAGAAGGAGAGTCAGCTACTCTCCTCCGAGGCACCGAAACAGGAACCAGCACACAAAGGATAAGCATGAAAAGCGATCAAGCAAACGATGAGAGGAGGAGAATGATGAATACGTGTTGTTACAAGCCAGGAACGTCATTAAGTGTCAGACTGCAGGGATGTCTCAGTTTTTCAGGAGGAGATGCTGTTCAAAATTGAATTTTGAACCGAGTTGCTTGTGTGAGAAGTAACCTTGAGGTAGCTTTAGAAAACCTTTGTTCGGGACCTTTAAGAGGAAAGCAGAGTGCAGTGTGAATCTTTCAGCTGTTTTAGAACAGACATTCCTTTCCCTTTGCTCTGTTCCTCTCTCCCCTTCTGGCTAAGCTTAAGGTCTTGGTGATGGAGTGTGATACGTGTGTCACTGCCTGATACAACTCGTTTAGTCATGTCACTCTTCTGGAAAGAAATTTAAATTATGCAGAAATCTATTTATTGTGTGAAGTTGGCAGAACTTCTTTGCTGCTAGCTGATAAAGAAGTTTTGTGTGTTTGGGTTAGTTTAGTTTTACAGAATCTAGAGGAAGGGAAAGCTGGTCAGTGCCTGGCCAAGCACTTACATTTTGTATAGAATATAAAAGTTTGCTTTCTTTAGTATAAAAAGAACAAATTTAAAATGGGCAACGCTGGTTTTGCTTTTCAGGAGAAGCTACCAGGAAGCACTGATTTTGCTTGTTATTGTATATTTGCAAACCTGTCATAGATAATAATAAATATTACCCCTAAAAAGCCATAACTGCAATAATTGTCTCTGTTTAGACTTCCCACTGTAAGGAAGTAGTTTGAACAGTCTGTTGTCATGGTGCTTTCAAAACAAACCTTGGAGACAAAGTTATTGTAAGTATTCTCTGTCCACTACTGGGAAGTTTCTAAGCAGATCTGTAATACTAGAAATGCAGAGGTGATACTTTAAAAACAGTCAAATGCTCACTTTCCAGGCCTGTGTGACAGTTCTGTAGTGGTACAGCTCTTACACCTGTGGCTTGGAGCACGTATAATACACATCGGCGTATCCTACATCTCACTTCTGTTTGTGTTACAGTAACGCACTTCTGTGTGAAACGTTTTGTATTTCCATGTTCTCGAAAGTAATTGTTTTGAACATAGGTTTCCGTTTTTAAGTGTGTTGACAATAAAATCGACAACGTTCATTAAAAGTGCTTTGTGGAATTAATGCTTTTAATGGGTATCTTAACTGTCACGGGCCTCTCCTCTAAGGGAAAGGCGGACCAGCGTGTTGTGGTCCTTCAGTGTTGTGTCAGGGCAAGAGTGCCACCTATAGGCTAAGCTATACCTCGCCTTGCTGTACTTAACCTGTCTCTTGGAAAGATCATGTTAGCTAGGAGATCAGGAGACCAGAGAGGAGATCTGCTGTGGCTTGGCTCAGTTTTGGTGCATGAGCTGGGAATTACTCTTCTGAGTAAGGGGTAGGTAGTTAAGCTAGTGCTGAGGCCAAGGTCAGCCTATCCAACAAAGTGGGATACTTCTACATTTCCACTGAGGAGTTGCGGATAGTTTCTCTGTTTCCCTGCAGGAACCATAGCACTGTAATAGAAGTCTGAGCCTTTCAGAAAATTTCCAATGATTTAAGCAGGATCAGGGAAAAAGTAGCATCTTTGGAGAATGTAGACTACTTTTGGTTTAAATAGACAGATGTGGCTTGCAGTCCTTGTTTTGCTGGACACCAGTTGTATTCTCCTTAATAATCCTTTTTTGGAAGGACAGCACCTATAATTCCAGCTTGGCTCTGCTGTGGTGACAGTGCTGGATGGATGTGACTTTGCAGCAGAGGCTTCATCACACTGTTGGTCAAGATTGGGACTGGAGATGTTGCACAGAACAAATCCCCATGAATTCTTGCCGGTGTGGCTTGTGGTGATAATATAGTGTCCAGAGAGCTTTCCATGCTCAGGCCTCCGAACACCCCTTTAGGATAAGTGCTGCTGTTGATTCTACATTAATTTAAGCCAGGCTTTCAGGTAGGGAAAGTGATTAGAGTATGCTTTCAAAATCAGTCTGGATTGTTGATAGAGAGCACTTCCGTACTAGAAATGCTCAACTAGAGGATCTGACGTGACCTAAACCAGATAGCTGGACAAAGCCTGTCTTCATCGGTGGCTGTAGGTTCGGGTCTAATTCCACTTTTTTTCTGACTTACTGAACTTAGGTGAATTATTAGTCTTTCATTGGTTAATTACATATTTTAGTGCTGTCTTTTGTAAGTGTACATAATAAAAACAAAAACTGCTGCTCATTCACTGTTCTTCAGGCAAATCTTCACTCGCTGATCACTTTTTTAATAAAAAAACCTGGGGCAAAAAGCCAGGTTTGTATTGTGTCTGCAGTCGCTCATGTTGTGCAGCACCAGCATCATGTTTATAAGGTGTCTTAAAGGTAGGATTTAAACCCTGGAACTTATGACTTCTCAAAATGTGTTATTAACTGCTGCAACTCAGAACCCTTGTTACTGGTAAAAGTGCCTAGTCCTTAAAATAAATAAAAACATAAATAAATAAACAGTGTGATCTTGGTCTCAGCTTCCTGTAGTAGTGCGTTGCAGCCTAGTTACTCAGTGGGAGGGGAATGCACCTTCAGTTAGTGTCGCTGCAGTAATACTTCAAGGTGTTTCTTGTTTATCTGTGAGCTACTAATGTTGTCTGTGTTTAATTTCAGTGCACGTTGTACGGATAACGGCGTTTATTCGGGTGAGGGTGTTCTCTTGCCATAGCAACAAGAACTACTTAATTAGACTGGTATTATATTGGTTAGAAATCCTCCAAAATATTAATTTTTATCAACCTGATACTGATTGTAGGTCACAAAACAGCATGAAGGAGGAGGAGAAAACATTTTATGATTTGGCTTTATGAAATACTTTTGATAGTTTTGACTGTCAGGCATATGTAGTAACATGCAGTTCTTACGTTCGTCGTACAGCCTCTTCTCTTTTGTAAATCCAGTTTGAATTATTTACAGTGAATCGTGAATGTCCAAGAAAAGCCCAACAGATTTGATGTATAACAGGACTTAGGCAAAAATAGGCCCTGTTTTTCTGACGGATCCAAGTTTACTCCACAGAAGTTTCTTGAGGTGCAGTCATAAGAGCGTTCCTCAGTGATTATGAAATTTCTACAGAAAACTACTTAACAAAAGAGATGTAAATGTTTGTAGATCAATGGAATAATGTAGCAGGAGGGGGTTGCTATTCCTGCACAAACAGAACTGGGTTTTGTGTTGTGGCTGCTAATTTTGATCACCGAGAAGCACATTTGCTCTCCTGCCCTATTGGAGCTCTCATTAATAATTATGTGGTTTCAGTTAATTAAACTGAAAAATTAAACACAAAAGTAGACTTGCTTGGGTAAGTTGCAAGAAAACATATTTGGATTGTGTTTGGAGAAGGATTTTATTCATTTTATCAGTAGAGTCACTGATCCACCAAATCTTTATTCATGGGAGTGATCTTTGCACTTGCAAATAATCCTGTTGTAGCTCACTGTCTATGAATGAAACTCTCGTCTGCATTAATATGCACTCTTTGTTTTAGTGACTGTCAATAGGAAGTAGTCAAGAGTAGATGTTAAAGAGGGCAAAGCTCCAATTAGAAAAAAAAAAAGCCTTAAAAATTTTGCAAACTGCATGTATTCACACTCTCATTTCCAGATACAATAGTCTTAAGATAGAAGAGAACTCAAATACTTTTTTGTCAAATATTTAGCAGCCTCTCAGTCTCAACTGAGCACTGTGGATGTACCTTCCTTATTTCTTTTACATCGATTCAGTATTGCTTAGGCTCTTAAATTTACCAAATTCGGTTTTAGTAGCTTTCAGGCTGTTATCCCCCACCTTACAAAATGCTTCTAGAAGGCTGGATCTATCTTGAATCTCAAACTATTGAGTCTCGATCTATATGCAGCAAAAATAAACTTTTGTTTGTAAGGGAAAGCAAGAAGAATGTGCCATTTTTACACAAAATTGCTGTTTGTACTGTATTGACTGCTACCCAAAATGATGAGTCTTGTGTTACGACTGGAATGTTGAGTCAAATACTTTAGGCTAAGGAATGGTGCAAGTTCTGTGTAGTTCTCCCGAGAGCATCTTGTGTCTTTTATATAGTAATCACATAGGGCTAATGACACAAATATTGCGTGGGACATGGCATGGTGCCCTGGAGAGGGGATATAATCCCCTGTAATATTGGTGTAGGTCTGTGGAGAAGAGCTAAGTTTCCATCTACCACCTCTCTGTAGGATCTTAGGCAGGTTTTCTCATTGCTCTGGATATGCCTGTACCATAAAGAACAGGTTTTGCGTGGTCATAAGCGCTGTAGGCTGTGTTTCTCACTCACCTTCTGCCCTCTTGGCTGCTCTGCAGATGGCCATCAGCTTGCCAGTGTAGCCATGTCTGATAAGGTCCCACAGGCTTGAGCAACCCTTTGGCCTCTAGATCCAGTAGGCACCACTGCCACGGGCCTTGACTAGGGATGTGGACAAGCCATGGCCACCACAGCTTTGGCAGTGAGCTGGGCAGAACTGGGGCTTAATTTCTTCTCTGTAAAGGGGGATTTGAGATGTAGGAATACCTAGCACAGATACATAGGGATGCTTTGAGAAAATTGCATTGTGGCCTCATGTCAATAACCTCAGGCACTCTGTAGTGCCTGTGAAGTATCATTATGGTCTGGAGTATGGCATGACCAACAGGCTGGTGTTCTGCTGTTTCAGTGTCATCGCGGGCTGGGACATGGTCACAGAAAGACCTTTAAAAGGATATGACACTACAGTCAGTGGTGAAAACAAAAGCTTTGTCAGAAAGTGAAGGCAATGGCGTCTTTAATGATGGGGGTTAGAAAAGGCTGTCTAGAGCCCAGTAGAAAACTGATGTAACCAAGGATTTAGTTGAACTCTTAAGTCTGGAAGTACAGCCCCAGAGAGCCCAGAGACTCTTGCTAGCGAGCAGAAGGGAAATCCTGCTGCTCTCGGCCATCCTGCCACCCACGTGGGTGGAAGCACACACATTCACCACCAGCCAAGCCTGTCCCTGGTCCTCTGCTTGCCCTGAAACCCATGGCCCGTCCAGGCCATCTGTGCTTTCCTGGGACACATGGACAGGAATGGGGAAGGACTGCAGAAAGTGCTATAGCAGCAATATTTCATGCAGCTTAATATCAATTGCATAAATACAACCAAAGTCTGGTTTTGGGAAACGTGGGTGGGAATTCTGCTTGAGACTCTGAGTCTTCTGAATTCCCCAGCGTTTCCTGGAGAGGAGCTGCTTGTGTCTTTTAAAACGTCCCACAATGTCTGCAAGTTTGCTCAACACTAGTCATGCAAAATGTCTCAGAGCGAGAAAAATGCCAGCAAGCAGCTAATCAGGAACAGCAATGACAGACAGTTCCTGGTAACAAGCCATTGTTTAAGTTCAATAATAAGAATATTAAAAAAGGAGTATAACACATGAAGAAAACCAAGGCTCTGTGTGAGCTATTTCTTTGTCTTAATTCTATATATTATATTCCAATACAGTCTTCTCTCCCTACCATATTAGCAGACACCAGAGTACTAACAAAAGCCGAAAGGAAGGTAAGAAAAATAGTCAGTGGTGTCAGTCTGGATGTCTGAACTTGGGCAACTCTGCCCACAGCAGACCCCTAAATTAAGACATCGCTCTTCAGCGTAATCCACTGTGTTGCTAAAGCAGCATAGAGGTGAAGTTGTGGGGATTTCATGGTACTGCCCAGAGACGCTGTGAATGCCCCATCCCTAAAGGTGTCCAAGGCCAGATTGGATGAGGCTTTAAGCAACCTGATCTAGGGGAAGGTGTCCCTGCCCCTGGCAGGAAGGTTGGAAGTAGCTGATCATTAAGGTCAATCCAAGATGATTCGAGGGCTGGAGCACCTCTGCTATGAAGACAGGCTGAGAGAGTTGGGACTGTTGAGCCTGGAGAAGAGAAGGCTCCGAGGTGATCTTATAGCAGCTTTCCAGTACCTAAAGGGGGCCTACAGGAAAGCTGGAGAGGGATTTTTTACAAGGGAGTGTAGTGATAGGACAAGGGGCAATGGCTTTAAACTGGAAGAGGGGAGATTTAGATTAGATACAAGAAAGAAATTCTTTTCATTGAGGGTGGTGAGGCACTGGAACAGGTTGCCCAGAGAAGTTGTGGATGACCCATCCCTGGAAGTGTTCAAGGCCAGGTTAGATGAGGCTTTGGGCAACCTGGTGTAGTGGAGGATTTCTCTGCCCATGGCAGGGGGGGTGGAACTAGATGATCTTTGAGGTCCCTTCCAACCCTAACCATTCTATGATTCTATAATCGCTGGTTCAGCTTCTAATGCTCCTCCCAGCAGTGCTGAGGGGTTAGTGCCTCCCTGAACCCCTCCATACAGAGAAGGCACTTGCAAAGTCCTTGGAGGATGGAATATGTTTTGTCGAGAAAAGCGTTTGACCCTGTTTTACCTCCTTTCTGTTCCGGTCTCCATTTCCTAAGCTGGGAGGTGGCTGGAGTAGAGGCGGGTGGAGTTCCCCCTGGTCCAGCCCTGTGCCTCCCTCCCCGAGGACCCTGGCAGGGTGCTGTGTGGAGCATGGCTCCCACAAAGGCTCCTTTCCCATCAAACACCGGAGACCGTTCTGGTTAAACAAATCTCTGGGAGAAAGCGTAGGCTCCTAGGAAAGCGATGATACCACATGGATAAGTAAACCCTCATCTGGTCCGAGTCGGTGAAGTCATACTGCAGTTTGCAAAGCTGGGCTGGTTTGCACCAGCTGAGCACGTAGTTCTGTCCATCGAGCCACTGGTTGAATGGAGAGGGAAGCCAGAAAAACACTGTGGGATCACCAGCAACTCCTACCTGTCCCCTTTTCTCCCTGGGGCTCATGATTTGGGTACTGCTTCCCCAGCCCCCACCACTGCCTGTCTCACAGCAGGATTTCACATCACCTTTTCTTCTGGACAGAGACCGTGAGGCTCAGGGCAAGTTCTCCCTGAACCAAAAGGGAAAGGGGCTGCAAATGTATTTTCCCTTCCTATCACCAGGCTTATATTTAGGGTGGTTGGTTACCTTATGGAGAATTTGACATCTATAGCCTGCTTTGCAAATACGTAGAAGGAATCACAGTGCTCTGTGCCAACACCTGGCGTCAGCAGGTGGTTAAGCCAGAGCAGGGTGAAGCAGCTCAGGCTTGGTGCTGCACCAGCACGACTTTTGGTCTGCCCTGAGCTCCCACACACGTCCTGCCTGTTTCCAAGGGTGGCTCTGGGTCTGCTTCACCCATTGGGACTTGGATCCCTGCGGGAATCTTCTTGCAACAACGAAGGGACTGGAAGGCACATCTCTACCTTTCCGTAGCAGGACCTATTGCATCCTGCCTGGTAGGCTCCCTGCTGTCAGAGAAGTGAGTTAACCTGCAATAGAAGTCAACAGGAATGAATTTTACCTAAACTTAATTTTACTTTTCCTGTTGAAAATAATTTCCCAGGCACCTCCGCCCTGAGGAGGGAGCAGAGAGCTTCCCCCCCCCCCCACCCCCGCACTCATTACTCGAGATTCACCTCCAGCCGCCGCTGCCAACTTTTTTTCCTTTTTTCTCCTTTCGAGGTTGAGGTCTTTAATAATTCTGCGTCTCTTTCAGCCTAGGCTCCAGCCTGGGAAAAACAAACCTGCTAGCCTGGCGAAAGCCAAACACACGCGGCCCAATTACCAGCTTCCCCACTGTTCCTTTGGGCTGCCTGGTATTCTCCCTGCCTTTGTTTCCCTGCCTGCTCCCTGCCACCAAGCAGCTTCCTTTGACTCTGCTCCATGCAGCCGGGCAGAACAAGATCCAGCAGGTAAACTGAGGAAGGGCTATTGTCCAGCCGCCCCTCGCCTGTGGACCACTGTGCTTTATCTGCGGGCAGAGCTTCACGCGGGCATACCTCTGTAAAGAGCTGCTTTGCTTTTGGATTAGGGGAAAATGCCTTGTTTCTTTGCGCTTAAGTACTGGTGCACCGGGAAGGCAGCATTGACGTGTCTCGGTAACGGCAGGCCACGTGTCCTGGGTTGGGTGCTGGGCGTGAGTCGCATCTTTTTGGCTCTGCATGGTTGTTGTCTGTCGGGCAGCCCGTGCCTTGGCTGGCACTGGTCCTGGCAGCCTTGGGAAGGGCCGGGGAGGATGGATGGGGCTGCCTCTGCAGTTGCACGCTCCTGGGAGGAGGGAAGGTGCATGGGAACAGCGCTGCGAGGACCTGGCCTGGGGACAGGCTGGTGCCTGTTGTGACCTGTCAGCACAATTTGGGAGGTGGGGGCTGGCAGGGATGAGCCACTGCCAGCCCCCAAGGTGGGCGCTCACCATGGCAGGCTCTCAGCTCTGCAGCTGCAAGGGTGTCAGCCTCCCATTTTAGAGCATGGCAAACTGTTCTCCAAACATGCTGCACCAACTAGGATCCCCAGAATGGCTCCTAGAGGGAAGAAGGAGGAGGAGCGGCCAGTCCAACGTCCCTTTCCCAGGCAGCACCAGCTTGTCCCTCTGCCCTGGCTACCTCGTCTTGCACCCAAGCACCTGCGGAGCCCCAAGCTGTCCAGGTGATGAGGCTCGTGCTGAGGACCAGCTCTCTGCAGTTACATCTGTGCTAATAAATAAAATGGGACAGGCTGCCAGCTCACCTCTGCCTGCCTGAAGTCCCTTAAGCAGGACAACCCCAGGCAAAGTGCCCACGCTGAGTCTGGGCACCCTTCGAGCAGTGCTGGCTGGTGAGGCTGGAGTCGTGCCAGGGTGGCACTGTCCAAAGGCAGGACCAAAGAGACGAGATTGGAGTTAGCGGGTTTCTCCCGAGGCATGGAGCTGGGCGCTGATACCCGTCCTCAGGAGCGGGATGCTTCAGGAGATGCAGTGGATCCCCTGAGACAAGAGTCCCCGGGATGCGCAGCAGCTGCGCAGCCACTCTTTGAGATAACAACTGAAAATGGACTTTGAAGGGTGAGAACTGACCGGAAAGAAAATATCTTCCCTGTCTTTCATGAGCACGGCTGCGAATGCGCTCGCCCTGCTCAAAGGATTTACAGTTCACGAAGGATTCGTGTGTGGGGAGGGAGCGGGCGAGGGGAGCACTGGGGAGAAGCTTAAGAGTGAATTGTTAGAACATATCTCCATCTCTGCGCTCAGTTTATAAAACAAATTCTTCGGGCAGGTGCTTGAATTCACAGCCTCTTTAGAGGGAATTTATCAGCCCCAGGAATATACTGGTTAAGAAAAAAAAAATATCGCCATCAGCTGCTAGGAGGGAGAAGCTAATCATCTAAACTTTGCTGCGGGAGAGGTGCAGCTGTCAAAGCAATAAGGTAAATGAGTCTGAGACTGAAATGGTTTTTGCAGCAGAACTCTGCTCCCTGCTAAATAGGGGAGATTGAACTATAGCACCATTCCACTATTCCCTGGTAATGCACCATTTTGGGGCTGACTGGGTGGTCTTAAGTCCATTGCCACAGTGGCTATATCGCTGATACCAATCAAGGCCCCGCAGCTGAGACCCTGAGTGACCTGCTTCAGCAGCTTTTTTCAAACCCCAATTCACTCATTTGTGTGGGATGCTTTTCTGCTACTTTATTTATGGGATTACATAAATGAGCCATTAAAAATGTAAATCTTCAGAACAGTTGAATAATAAAGATTTAAACAATAAGCTCAGGGCGGTACAGTACAGAAACTTCCCCGAACCGGCAGTACTGCACCGTCGTGGCTATGGCAACAATAGGGGGTTGAGGGAAAGAGAGAGCGAGGAGGCAAATAAAACGTCCCGGCATTGTTACAGTCCCTGGCACCACAGAAAGATTAGGGATTTTTTTTTGCTTGCAGAGTATTAGAACAATAATGAAGATGTGCCATTATGCGCCACAAAGGGGACCATGCCATCCCTCACATAGCGCAGGTGTCAAAACAATCGGGCTGGCCACAGAATTGAGTTTAAGTGAAGTTTGTCCCACCTCACCACGAAGCGTTTAACCCTTCCTGGGCCAGAGCCAGCTACAGACATGCCATGGCTAGCGCAGGCTCTTTTTTCCTCTCTCCTGTGCCGTTAGGCATCTGGTCTGAGCATCTTTCTTCATCAGCGGGAGCAACAAAGCTCTACACCATGTACCTTGCTGAGGAGGAACTGGCTGCAGGTTTTATTTGGTTTTCCTTGTGCTTATAGCACGTTAGAGTACCTGGGGAGGCAATAACACAGTGAAGAATCATACTGAGGTTTAGCTAAGTCCTGCTGCAGCCTTTTCTCTGCAAAGGATAAAAGGATAGAAATAGCTTCTAAGCTCTGTTAAGCTCAAAATTGTGAGCTTCTGATTTTCCCTGTACAGCTGTGCTTTTTAGGTGTCCCATAATAATCTTCATACGACAGCTGTAGTGCAGACGACTGAGATACCACTGGTGTTTTAGACGTGCACACCTTGAAGACAAGCTCAGAGCCACATCAGTGCCCTCCCTAGAAGCAGATTACAGCATGTGGTGCACTATTTTAATCAGTTTTTCCTATCGTTCCATTCTGGGAACCCAGTAGTTATTTTGTGTAAGTAAATTTGGGAGAATAAATTTGGGAATTTGTAGAAAATTCCACAGTAAATTTGGGAATTTATAGAAAAGACATATTACCTCCCTATTTCAAAGGTCAGCACTCTCTGGATTTTAATATTTCTAACCTAAAGGCAAATGTGTGCCCCTACCGTGCTAATTTGTACGCTGAGAGAAGGGCGAGGCTGGGGCCCAGCCTCCATTGCTGCCCAGTGAATCATGACTCACAGAAAAAACAACGATCACACCAAACCTGAGCTGTGTTTGTAGGTCTCACCGTGGTGAAAACAGCTACATTCAGATACAACATTTTGGATTGCTTGGGCTTGTAAAACTTATAAATTAAGTGCCACATGGAAAAAAAAAAAGTTACATTCTTCTGCAAATAATATAAGTAGACATGATGTGACATGGCTTGCAAGTGAAGTCTGCTACAACGAGTTTTTGTGCATCACTGTATTTGACTGACCTTTAAAAATTTTTCTTATTTCAGAACTGTGGGGCTTGGGCAAGATTCCCTTCTTACATCTATGCAAATCCTTAAACTTAGAGGAGTTACTGTGAATTCTTGCTGGTGAAAATTAGAAGTTGTTCCATAGTCTCTCTTATCCTTAAAGTTCAACAGCCTTTGTTGATTCTTGCTGTCTTTACTTTCTGAAAACTGTTTACAGTAGTGTACCAATGTCATAATGAGTTTTTGCCAGGTTATAATGGCCAGCATTCGACTTAGAATCACAAAGGGGTTGAAGTTGGAAGGCACCTCTGGATGTCACCTGGTCCAACTCTCCTACTCAAGCAGGGCCACCTATAGTTGGTTGCTCAGGACCATGTCCAGACAGCTTCTGAATATCCCCGAGGAGTTATGAGTATCTCCAAGCATCCTAGCATTACATCATCGTATTATGCTGATGTATTATAGGTGTAACTTCTATTGATAACAATGGGACTGATTTCATTGTGTGTAGACAATAGACACCATAAAAGCATGCCAACCTCCTGAAGTTTTTTACCTGCTGTAAAAGGAAAGGAAGAATTCCTGGTAGTGGAAACAGGGAAATATTTAAAGAATACATTAATATCAACTATGATAGCATGATGAAGTTTATTTTCTAAATGGTGGCTCTCCCAATGGGGTTTTATGTTTGGGGTGAAGGAAGGGAGAGATGAAAAGGGAAAATGGATTTGTTGGCAAATTAGAGAGGTCACAAGGATGCAAGATGTGGACAACTTTGCGTTAATGAGGAAAGTCTTCCTCTGGATTGCATATGAGACTTTTTGAGACACTGGATTTATCTCAGGGCAGAATTTAGATTTTACGTTGAATAGATTCTGCCCTTGGTCAGATCGGTGGACTTGGTGGTATTTCCATATCCAGATGCTTCTGCTTTATTGTGTGTAATTCCCTTAAGTACAAATGATTATGGTACTAGTTTGTACGGCTGTGGGCACTAAGAAGACAAGTCATGGACCGCAGCCCCATCCAGTCCCAGAGCAGAGTGACTGGCCATGCCTGCTCCAAGCCAGCTGCCTGTGCATGGCAGCAGTGCTCTCACATGGAGCAGGAGGATGTGATTCACATCTGTAGCTTATTCTGTGTTGCATTTAGATTCTACCTTCACTTGCCTGATTTCAGTCTCAGGCGAGCAAGCCCATGCAACGGGCAAGGAGTACAGGGCTGCTGCAATCCAGCTTTGTGCAGTGCCATCCACCAGGTAGGGAGCACATACAGAGGAGGTGCACGTGTTGGACAACCCCTTCAGAAGTTCCACCTCTGTGCACAAAGTGAGGGGCAGTGCAAAGGAGAGCTGGCCTTGAGGAAGATCTTCCACAGGTTAATGAGATGTGTGCATGTTCAGGCTTTGCCCCCATTGTGGTCTGAGTGATCTGAATCTAGATCCTTAAATATATTTGAAGAAGTAGTCATGGGCTACAATCCTGGTTGCTTCAGTGAGATCGCTGAACATTAGTTTTAACCTTTTTCATCCAAAAGCAGGTGCTTCATGGAAAATAGAGACTTAAGATCAGCCATTCCATCATCTTAATGTACATAGGTTTTTTCTCTTCATTCTACGTCAGCTTAATTAATTTATTTTTGAGAGGAAGAAAAGGCTGATCCCACAGTAAATGTGACCAAAGAGATTTTTCCAATGTCCTGTCTATGAACTCTGTGTGGCCAGTGATCCTAATCCCTGTTCTGGTTTTCAGTGGGGCAACTTGTAAGTGCCTGCAAGGAGAAGGGCAGGAGAGGAGCTGGCGAGCTCCCCTGGTAAGTAACCTCAGAGGTTCTCAGCTGGTGGGCATTTCGTGGTCAAAGAGCTCCAATGGGTCATGGCTGTGGCTGCACTCCAGCCTGGTTAAGGCTGAATCCGTGTGGCAGTATGGGACATACGCACCAGTCTCATAGTGGTAACTCTACTCTAGAATGGAGAAGCAAAACAAAACAAATTCCAAATCTCTTCATGATACACCTCTTGCAGGAAAAATCCCTCTTTCAACCACTGGATTTGGTTAATGATGGTTTTGAGTATTATACCATTGCTTCAGTCTCTATATGAAAGCAAATATTTTTTTCGTTTCCAAAGTTGACAGAAAGAGAACTGCAGCCTTCGACGATTTTTCCTACATCTCACTGGCAAGCCAGGAATTGGACCCTGAAGATATCAGGGCACAGGGTCGAGGAAGTTCTGGTTTACACAAAAGGCAGGTTTACAAGGTGAAGTGCACAATGTATTAAATGTTTCCCAGTAGTTCATTTGTCTAAGTCAGACTGTGGTCTCTCTGGTATCCCAAGCGGTTCTCCTCTTTCTTCCTTCAGTCACCAGCACTGAAGGTCCTATTTAACTTGAAAATTCTTTTATAATATAGGAATTAAAAGCTTGGACGGCACCAGCAGAGAGGGAGCTTTTTTAACGATCTGACATTGCATGAGGCAGCTTCTTTCCTTCAGGCAGGATCTGATACCAAGCTCCAGGTCTTTGCTGTGCCAGTGTCACCAGGAGCATTCTTCTTCCTCCTGCCTCATCTTGCTGCTTCTCCAAGCTGCTGAGAGGCACTACAGAAGATCACCTGCACCCACGAGGAGGCTCCACCAAACTGCTTCATGCTGCTGTCCTGGGTTGCAAAAGCTCATAAATACAAGCTTCAGTGGGGGAGAAAGATCAGGATGACCATCTCCTCTAAGAAATATTTCAGGGAAGAGAAAAGCCAAATTTCGCATCTGGCTTTATAGAAGGGAGGCTTCCCTTTCAGCCTTCCCAACGTGCCAGTTTTTAAGTACTTTGGCTGGTATTTAAATGGAGGTGGAAGTCATCAGTGAATGTGGAGTCCTAGGTTGGAGAGATGCATCAAGATTGGTCTAGGAGTCTCTCAAAGTCCTGCTGCAGGAGCAAGGAAGTCGGCAGAGGAGCTGGTGGGATTTGCAGCCATCTCCTGAGTTCCTCGGAGACTTCAGGGCAGGCCTGGCCTGGGTACTGGCTGTGTGAGGGTGAGGATGGGACAGGTGGGCTAATGAACGCCCTGCTCAGGGCTGTGGTAGCAAACTGCAGCCCCGGGTGCGATTCACACTAGCCTTGCTCCTTTGCAATATCTCAGGCAGGAAAGCAATTGCTGCCTGACTGAACTGGGAATGTCCTCTGCATACCTGGCACCAGTGTGAGAGCTCACCAGGGCTAAAGGCCACGAGACTTACAGCTGCAGAGCTCCTCCATGTCCTCCGGGTGGAAAGCTTGCTGTCTGGGTCAACGTGGTCCTCACTTGTTTAATTGCTTCAGGTTGAAAATGCAAACCAATAAAATGAGCTCTTTTAGGGGGAAGGATGAAAGAATGAGAACTGAAGGGTGTCTCTCAGCCTCATGACTATTGCTCAGGTGGGTCAGTGCTTTCTCAACAGCCCCGAGGTTAGCAGAAGGCGTGACCATCAAGTAGCAGAAAGCTGAACTCCCTTTGAAATTGAGAGATTGAAGGAGCCTCACCATAAGCTCTTCCTTCCTCCTCCTGCCTGCGTCAGTGCGCCTGTCTCCAGTGCTCTGCTAGGACCTATCACAGAAGGTGGCCAGGAGCCAAGGTTGCCAGAGCCATCGTTGCTCAGTTAAGCCACAGACAGGTGAAAGCTGAGGTCCTTTGGAGTAGCAATAGCCATGGCTAAGGGATGCCCTTGCAGGGTGCAGGGAAAGCACTGTGTGCAGGGAGAGGTGGTGTCTGCCACAGCCTGGAAAAATGGGATTCTCTTGGGGCAGCAAGTCCTTCTTCTGACCCAGAAAGGAGGCAGAAACCTTCTCAGCCTGAAGGCTGCAGCTCCTGTTTCAGGTCTGAAGAAAAACTTCTGCACCTGAAAGTTCGTTTCTCCATCTCTACCTATTAGCCTAATAAAAAGCTTCCACTATACTGTTGTAAGATACTTTCTTTGCTTCTTTCTCCTTTCTTTTTTAATCTGTTTCCCCTCAAATGAAAGTGCTAATTTGACATCCTAAATATAGCTGGATTTTCCCCTATCATAAACCGTGAATATAATTGCAGGAACAACATTGACTATTGCCACACACTTTTTTTTTTTTTAAAAAAAAAAAAGAATCAAACAACTAAAAATAACCAGTGTGAATTCAAAGCACAAGTGAATGGAGCCCGCCTCATTCATAAATGTCATATGAGACTTTGGTTGAAAAAGGCGAGCCCGTCGTCCCAAGGCCAGCAGCTGTTGTGATGTCGAGCAAAATGGATACAAATGGGTATTATTTTAAGGCGAAATGCTTAATCCCAGGCCTAACAAGCCCACTGTCCTCTCCGTCACCCGGTGTCACACAAGCCATGATCTCCAGTAGAGGGCTTGATTGCACAGGAAATAAAATTCCCTGGCTGTGCCCTACCAAACCCACAAACGCCCTGGCAATGTTTGAGTTACTATGGCAATCACAAAATAGGAAGGCCTTTTCTTCTTTTCCCCATCTCTGCATGCAGCCGCAGGCTGCTCCTGAATAGCTCACATCTGCAAAAAGTTTTAACACGGTACTCAGATAAAGAAAAGGATCCCAAAAATGGGCACTGACCCGTCTCAAAAAATGTTGCAAATTTTATATACAAGAATCGGGGAACTGTGCCACTTTGCGCAGGTTATGTCATAATGTGAACAAAAAGGGATAAAAGCTGATGAAGGCTTTTGCTGTCAAATATGGAGAGAGGGGAAAAAGCAGAAGTAAATGACAGCTTTAATGCAGATGTAAGAAGAAAAGTCAAAGATGGGTGACAGAAAGTTGCTGGTCAATGAATAAGGGAAAAATTTCGAACACAAAAACCAGACAAAAGAGTAAAATACAATAAAAATCTCACTATAGAGAATACTGAGAAAAGTCCCAAAAGCACAGTGAGCAAAATCTTGGAGCTATCAAACCATGTGAAACAGACATGTGGTTCTTTAGAACGGCCCATTTCAGGCATTAATAGCTCCCATTATAAAGGAGGAACCTGATCTCTGGCCTGGAAAGCTTTCAAGAATCAGACTTTTTACAACAAAATTGAAAAGCAAAACAAAACTAAACCTTTCTGCCTTGCACAAATTAACTAGGATTTTGGTCTTTCTAGACAAATTTGGTCCTGCATAATGAACTGTTACACATTTCACCACTTTTCCTTGAACAAATGCTTTCTGGTAATGGAGAATAATTATGTATTTAAATGGAGATTTGCTTTCTGGCAGATCTTACGATTGTGTGCTTTCTGCCAGTACGCTTTCCACCATTAAAATATATTTATTGTTTATCATAGAAACTTACCTTTACCAACAAGCTGATTTCAGCCACCTAATTTAGATGCCTGAGTAGTGGATGTGTGTTAAGTGCCTGACAGTCTCACTGGCCTATTTAATCCCAGTGAGAGGAAAGGTATGAGTCCAGAATTTAACATACAGGTCTGCTGCTCTGTGCTGATTTTGCCTCAGGTGCCTGGATCTGTGGTGTGGGAGCTGGAAAGTGCCACCACCACCTCCAAGTACGATAGCTGCATCTCACAAGAAGATTCAGTAAGAGTAAATTTACTCTTAATTTGTTCTTAATCTTAGGTTCAACTGACATGTTATAGCTCCTGAAAGTATCATTGCACTTTAAAAGCTCTTACTGACAAGTCACATTAATCACTAGCATCTGAGAAAGGCTTAATGTGGGGAAATGAATGAAAATGGCATAAACAGTTCACAAAAAAAAGTCCAAAGGGCCGAAAGAAGCCCCAAATCCAGTAAAAGTGGGACTGCATTATACATTCATTGACTCTTGTTCTTTTGGGGGTGTTTTGGTATGAAAAGAAAGAGACAATAGAAGACAATAGCGGTACCTTATCAAAGTTCATTCAAGCAGCTATTTCAAATACTTTTAACGGCTTGTCACTGGGTCTTGCAAGTCTCCGAGAGTCTAAACACTCTGTCACATTTGTGTACTAACCACTTAAAGTGCTGCTAAAGCCTTTTGACCTGGGCTGACTCTCCTTTATCTAGGTCAAAATGCAAGGCAAAGCCTTTGTGTTCCACAGCCTTCATTAAATTCATTGATTTGACCTGTATTTTAAAGACCAAAAGTCAAATGGAATGGGAAGTTAAAGTTCCCATACAAAATCTTCCACCGAGCACTTCACTGCCTCCTTGAACTATGTAACATTCAGAAAAGGCCATCTCACGGCCATTTGAAGTGTGGGCTATAGCTGGAGTGGCAGTTTTGTCCAGTTTTTTCAAGAGCATTGAAGGGATTCATCAGAGTTTTCCCTCTCTTAAATGAGGACAAAAAAGTTGAAGCTTGCAGACAGTCCCACTGACCATTTTTTCTTGCTCCAAGTCATCTGTTCAACATGGTGTAGTAAAGTTCAGGAGTAGATAAATATTATTTAAATCTCTTTAGAGACAGGCAGGGGTGGGTTTTGTTGCTTTACATGAGACTCTCGCCGTGCTCATGGTCAACTGCACTATCCAGGAAAAAGAAGCAATCAGCTTTTACGTGTCAAGAAACAAACCCGCTTCTGTGTTCACAGACCAAATTTCAAAACTAGTGTTTACTCTTCCTGGGGATACAGCATAAAATCGAAGACTTTTAGAGACAAAACACAGGTTTAAGTCTTAATTTAGTTTTCTACCGGGATTTGGACATCCAAAAGCTGAAACCTGGGGGTTTCATTCATCCGCAGTAAAAAGTACACTCTTGGACCAAGAGATGTTTCTGCCTGTGGCTGACCCAGCTGATGTTGTGGGACCCAAGAGACAGGTCCTGCCCTGTGGAGGTGTGGACAGGAGTTGATGCCAAGGGCTTGCTTCAGGGATGCACTTGTGCAGGGCTGGAGCAGGTTGGTCACCTTGTCTTGCACTCACCTGCAGTTGAGATTCATGGGTTATTTACACCAGGCAGACTGGAATGAAAGAAAAATAAATTACAAATATGAAAGTAAACTGTAGCAAAATGACAGGCCACACAGAACTTAAAAAAAAAAAAAAAAAAAAAAAAAACACTTGCCTTCAGGAGATCTGCAAGCTTAGAATTTCAATAAAAAGGATCATGCATGATCCAAGTATTTCATACAGCTTTCCAGAAACTGTTATTTTCATGACCGACACTAGGAGTGGGATTCAGCTGCCTAGAGGTGTTAGGTTATGTGACCAAAGGCTCATCTCTGTGAACAAAATAAAACACAAGAGGAACAGTGGTGACAGGAGAGGAACCCCCATAGCCTGGCTGGAGAAAACCGAGATAACCTAACAGAGAAAACCTGCCCTTCCCAGGACTGTCTCAGACAAGGCATCAGCCCCAGGGTCTGGGAGTAACATTCCCTCCCTAAGAGGCTCCCACTCACCTTACAGACTGAGGGGGTTAGTGCCTACCAGGGTGTGAGGCTCAGCATGGGAAGAGGGGGAAGAACATTTTGGGACGGTACAAAACTTGCTGTGGGACTGTAAGGGAAGGACTAAAGGTGGGGAAAGAAAGGGATGGAGGTGCTGTAGGGAAACAAGTGTGGGAAAACAGAGGGAAAAAGAATAAAAAGGGCTGGTTGTGTGTAATGAAGGTGCTGGTCAGTCTGTGCGCCTGATCACTGCAATCTGTCCCATCTTCTCATTAAACTCCATTTCTAGCTCCTTTCCTGGGCATGGGGACTCTGTCTGGGTGTGCCTGGAGGTCTGAGCACCAGCAACCAGAACGGAGTTGCAAGCCTCACATACCCATGTGCCAGCAACTGTGAAGGCCTCACAGATAGTCCTGGACATCTGAGTTAGGTGTCTGGATAAAGCCCTTTAGGTGTCTGAGTGTTGTACCGAATGCTGGATGCATCTCTCTTCCTTTCAGCAAAGCTGAGCGCCTCACTGACGTTCCCATTCCCGGGAGCCAGGGTGGCTCGCACATCCAGCTTGCACATCACCCTGCATACAGAGAGACTTCTGCACAGAATGGCATGGGATGAATGTGTTTCAGAAAGTTGGGTGATCCTTACTACTGAAGAAATCAGCTGGAGCCTGGAAATAATGGCTCTCGGAGCGTACCTCCACAGGATCTGGATAAGCTGATTTTCTTTTCCAGAGACCTGACCACTCATTTTTCACATCTCCCTCACTTGAATCTTGAGAGCTGTTTACAGGCGCGAGCAACCATGAAGTTAAGAGATGTTAAGGCAGCAAGGTGTGCAGAGACATGGCAATCGGAAGATGGGAGAAGGAATGAGAAGGGAGAGGTGTGGGCCAGTGCTGTGTTTGGATTCCTGCTCAGTGAATGTT
This sequence comes from Tauraco erythrolophus, assembly GCF_009769465.1. Lineage (NCBI taxonomy): Eukaryota > Metazoa > Chordata > Aves > Musophagiformes > Musophagidae > Tauraco > Tauraco erythrolophus. The sequence goes on along the minus strand of NC_141465.1, from coordinate 113,618,507 downwards.
CAGCCACCCCACCCCTTCTCCTCTTCCTCCCTAAACACAGCCATCTGCTCTTGGTCCCCTTGGAGTAGCAATGCTCTCAGGAGCTTTCAAGAAGTTAAAATGCTTCCTCAGGTGCTTCCAGCATACTTCATCCTGCCACAAGCTGATGTAGAAAAAGAGTGAACCAAGTGTGAACAAGACAAATTAACTTGGTAAACGCTACAGCTCACACAAGGAACATTAGTGAGTTTAAATGTTCAAAAGAAAGTCCAGAAACAGGTAAAGTCCTCTTCATCTAGCAGTAGGTTTCTAGAAGAGTAGAATTCTAGATTCACATACTTATGATTTTACAGATCTCACCACTGTCGTGGTTTTAGGCTGATCCAGCAACTAAAACTCACACAGTCTCTCCTTCTCCAATAAAGTAGAGAGGAGAGAAAAAAAAAAAAACAAAAGGACTGAGGGTTGAGGCAAGAACAGAGGGAGCACCCACCAACCATGGTCCTGGGCAAAACAGGCAGCGCTTTTCTCAAAGCAAAACAGTTTATTAATGATTACTTAGAAGGACAAAGGGAAATAAAAACCGATTACTTGAGAGGACAGAAAGAAACAAAACCAGATCTTAAAACCGACACCTTCTCCCCCCCCCAACCTTCCTTTTCCTCCCGGCTCTACCTCCTCCCCCCAGCAGCACAGGGGGCAGGGACTGGGGGAGTGCAGGTCAGTTCATTCCGTGCTGTTACTGCTGCTTCTTTCTTAAAGGAGAAGGAGTCCTTACACCCTTTTCCCCTGCTCCAATGGATCCCCTACCCACGAGGAAAAATCCACAAACTTCTCCAACGTGAGTCCAGCCCACTGGAAACAATCCTTCCCCACAGATTGCTCCGGTGTGGGCTATACCACAGTCTCGGGTACTTAGGGAGCTGCAGCCACTCGCTCCGGCGTGGGTCGTCACGAAGACTCCAGATGCCTCTCTGCCTTGCCGTGCCCCCAACACGACCATCCTCGGGCTCAGGCATCTTCTCCCCACGGGCTGCGAGTGGGTCGCTGCTCCACCGAGGCCGTCCTGGTTGCAGGGGGGCAGCCTGCTATCTCACCATCAGCCGCAGGGGAAACTCGGCTCCGGCACACCTCCTCCCGCTCCATCCTCACTGACCTGCTGTCGATGCAGCTGTTTCTCTCAGATCTCAGTCCTCTCCAGGTGAACTCAGCCCAGTGGGCACCCTGGGAGTGGGGTGCCCCCGAGTTCCCCAGCTGGCTCCGCCGCCGCCATTCTCCGTGGGCAGCGCCGGCCCGACGCAGGCAGCTGCCCGGCCGGGAGCCAGGGAGCGGGGGCAGTGCCCTCCTCCCTTCTCTGCTCGATCCTGGGCGAAGCACCTTTTCCGGTTCCCTTGTCCTGACTTAAATAGGGCAATTCGCAGAGGCGCCCTATTGGCTCAACCCCGAGGGGGATGGCAGTCTGATCCGGTGGCCAGAACTAAGCCTAACCCGGATCCAAAACCGGGGAGGTCGCAGGGAGCAAAATCCCTCTCCTGCCACCAGAACCACCCCCCCCTCCACATCAAACCATGACAACCACCTAAAAGATGTAGAGGAAAGGAAGCAGCAGAAACAACACATGGAAAGCCTTCAGTGTTGGGTAGTGATAGGAGGTCGTCTTGTAGAAAGGCTGGCTGGGAATATGTAGGAATAAGGGTTTCTTTAGCTTTTGGATGAATTGTCCTTAAAAAGAAGTTCTATAGTTCCCAGAAAGGTCAATCTGACATCTTCCAGGGGCACTGTGTTCATTCAAAAGAAGCAATGGCAAACTTAAGAAAAAAAACAACACAGACCTAAACCAGCCCTTTGAGCCATTATTTTCTGATTCCAATTTTGTACAAAATCTAGATTCTAAAAGCTAGAACAGGACTCTCAACCAAGGCTAGCTTATTTGACACTGTCTTGCTTGCAAAATTATCTGGAAAAGAATTTTGCTTGTTTTCTTTGTTATTCACCTGTAGCGATTCACTCAGCAGTTGGGCGGTCTCTGGATTGTCTGCAGACTCTTTGTCTATTGCCTTGTGTATTCCTAAGATGCTTTTTTGTGTGTTTTGTGACTGGGCTATAACTGGTAGCTTAGAGATACTTCTTTTTTCTGATGTCAAATTGGGCAATTCCTGGAGCTTTGAAGATTTACCGAATGATCTTGTCCTACTGTGACCCCTCATGGAGGAGTATGTTTGCCAGAGGCTCTGTGTCCATGAATACTAGCAAACCATATTGCCCTCACATCTCTAGAAAGAAATGAGGTGGAGAAGCAGGCTGATTATTTTGTATTCGGGAAAACATTTGCGAAAATCTGTTTGGAGTTGGCTATAAACAGTCACTCTAAAACAGCATCTCTATTAAGGGAGTATTGTTCCCGGCCACCAAAGCAGAATAAAAGTAATTCCAGGACAACATTCAGAGATGTGGGAACCGTCTAGTCCATGACATGTTCTCCCTTCTTGCCAGCCCATGGTGGTCCCTTTGCAGCGTGAGCTTTCCTTGGGCTCTGGAGAGAGAAAGAAGCTGCTGGGGGAGAAATTGCAGAAGTTGATCTTGAGAAACATCCTGCTGGGTCAGAGCAGTGGTCCGCTACCCCTTGCACTGTTTCCATTGGTGGCAGTAAGAGCTGCAATGAGAGAGAGCACAGGAGTTTCACCACTTGCTGTGGTCCATTCTCAGTACTGGGAGCCCCCAGCCCCACAGGTGGTGGGATGTTAGTAGGTAGGTACCTGTGTGGGCTTCTGAGTACCACCTCAGGGGCCTGCTGTCCATAAATGTGTCTAATCCTCTTGCAAATCTGCTGATACCATCCACCTTTGCAGCCTCCCATGGGCATAATTTCCAGATGTTTGCTACCAGCTATTTATTGTCCTGTGTCTGTTTTAAACTGATATTCCTGAGTTTACCTGAGCACTCTCTGGTGCTTGTGTTAAGGGATTCGGTGAATGGCAGTTCCATATTTGTCTTACCGTCATGGTTTCATGAACTTTGTATGGTACCTCCTCAGCCTTCTCTCCTCCGAACGTTTTAATTCCTCAAAGATCCCTGCTCCACCCCTCAATCGTTTTCACTGCCTTTTTCTATATCTTCTGACTTCAATACATTCTTCTTGAGATGCAGGGACCTGAACTGCACCCAATACTCAACATATGGGTGAAATAAGGTTTTCGACATCTTTTCATTCTAAAAAGAAAAAAAAGAAGGATATAAAACTTGAGTTAAATGTAAACCACATTATGCACTAATTAAAGAGGATTATGTTACTCCACGAACATCATAGTAATCTTGCTAGTAGCATCCTCTGAGTAACCTTGATTCAAACAAGCAGGAGACACTTTGTCCGTGTGAGGTCTACTAGGTGCTCTGGTTGCTCCAGCACACATAGGCTGCCTCCTGAGGCAGAGACTCCTTACAAATATGAGCCTGAGTAACAAGCCCTGAGCTCAGGTCACCCATCTCTGAAGTACAGATGCATGGCTGAGCCTCACACACTCCCCAGGTGGGATGTACAGCCAGTTGGCTAAGCTTTTTTATCTGCTTAAGATAATAATTTCAATATGTCTATTTATTTTATTACTTGCCATCCTTTATTGGAAGTTTGAAGTCTACAGGCTGTGAAGATTAGAGCTAATTCAAGCTATGTCTGTTTGAAGGGCAGAAAGGAAAAAATAAAACGTTTAAGGCTCCTTTTACACTGACAAACCACAGCGAGCACTAGAGGCATGTTACGCCGATTCAAACACGTGGCAAGAAACTTTCCCTGCTCCAAGAACTTGCAACCAAAATGGGCAAGGGAAGAAGAGAGGGAACAGGACCAGTGAGGTGAAGGGTGATGCCACACGCAGGACCAGAGAGATGTCAGCGTGGTGGTGCAGCAGGGAAGCGGCTCTTGGCCACAGCAGACGTCCCTCTGCTCCACCAGCATGAAGGCAAGGGTCACCTTTTGAAACCATTTGGTGCTTCGTGGGGGACCCGGCATGGCAAACAGCACACAGGACCGTAGTGGCAGTGGTCACGGGGACAACTGCATCACCAGTGTCTCTGGGTTTGCTGTGGGCTTGTACCAGCGTTAGCAGAACAGGATTTTAGTTCTTTACAAACTCTTAGAGCTTTCTGATTCTCCTACTCAGGACTGGTCTTTGGGTTTCACTTCCCTTTTTGGTCCCTCTCCAAAGCTCCATGGTTGTACTTCTACAAACTGCGACCAGCTGCATACGAAAAAGGGCCGTCCTCTGCAGTACGCTGAAAGATGAGGGAATAGCTGAGGCTTTCAGTGCCACAACAAAGCAGTAGTGCTCAAATGTGGACATAAGCACCTGAAGTGGCTAGTTTGGGCTCTGCTGCCCGACCGTGAGGAGTTCCCGTAGCTCCTGCTCCTCCGTGTGCATCTTCCCAGGCTGCCTGCTGCAGCTGCGGTGAGGCCATAGGTACCACCAAAAGGCAAAGCCAGGCTGGTTTACTTTGTCACCTCGGCATTCCCGAGGGGAAGGCACTCCCTGCGAGGCACCCTGCTTGAGCCCCAACAGATGGGAGCGCGGGGCTTTTTGTGTTAAAGGAGTTCAGGAGAGTTGTATTAATCCATGGTGCGGCCTCGTCCTCTAACAGCCTTGTTTGCCAAGCTGCGAGCGAGCGAGCGAGCGGCACGAAGCGTACCAAAACCTAATGATGTACTACCAACATCCACGCCGAAGACAAGGCCATTTAGAGCAGAGAGACAAGCTGAGTTAGCATAAAAGAAGAGGCATCAATCACCATTCCCCCAAGACAATGGCGATAATTTAATGGCTGTTTTTTAAGAAGAACTGACACTATACAAAGATTGAGGAGAAAGGTCTGGTAGGCTTCACCTGCAGCTGAGAGCTATTTGTTCCCATTGTGCCAACCCGAGCGAGGTTTGAAATGGCAATTTCTGCAGCTGGCATCATATGCATCAAGTTATGCTCGCAGCTAAAGGTTTACTTTAAATTGCTAGATTTTCTGGCTCAGGCTGTTATTAGTTAAGCTTGAGTGACTTTACCAATGAATTAACTTTCTGTTGAATTTTAAACTAATCTACAGAGCTCTGTAGCACAATTTTTCTTCTGTTAAAATCATTTAGCTCATTGGAATTATTTCCCTTTAATTTTCTAGTTCTATGACGATTTTTATACAGGGTTCACAGAGATCAAATTTAGACTTAGGATAAGAATTTGCAAAACTATTATATTTAGCTGAGTTGTATCCACATACTACAGCCTTATATTTGACCTATTTTATTTTTAACTGAGATGAGCCAGTGCAGACATCCTTATGCATGGTGTAATGTGACTCTACATAATCAAACCAAAATTCTCTGGAGAGCTGAAGCCATCAAAGTAAATTCATTCTGAAAGGTTGCAAAAAAGCCAAGTATTGGAATAAGGCTGGAGTGCTTTTCAAACAGTCTATTAGGCCAGGTGATTGCCACAAGACATGATCACCCTTACCTGTCAGGCAGAGATTTCTCCAAGCTGTTCTTAAAGAGTTCCTGTGATGGACAGCACACACCTCTCTAGCACAACTCCACTTCTTCACTGTTCATATCATTAGCAAGTGTTTCCATTGTCTTACTGGAACCTCCTCACTGCACCTAAGTATGTTATTTCTTGTTCTCTACAGGCATGAAGAGCGTTTTGCTCCTTCTTTGCAGCAGCTCTTGGCATATTTGAAAAATATTGTTAGGAAATCCCTGGCATACACTAGAACCACCCCAGTTCTTTCATCGTATGTCACGCTTTCTGGACTTACTGTCATTCTCCTTGTCCTCCTCTTGGCTCTTTGTTTTGCCCACAGTATCCCAAACATGCAGGTCCCCGTCTGAGCCTCAGTGCAGCATTGACCAGTGCTGAGAAGAGAGGAACAGTTAGCCAGGGTCCAGTTCAGCCTGTAGCTCTCCTTGCCAGATGTTTGAACAAACATTTCCTGTTTTGCCTGAGACCTAGGGATTTCAGGCATAAACAACAAAATTTGGCTTTTGCAGTCTTCAAGGAAAACATGGTAAGGACACTAAAATACTTTGAAACAAGCTATCTGAGAAACTAACGGTGCTCAAGGTCCTGCAGTGAGAGCTGACTGGACTCACCAGTCCCAGAACTGCGTTTAGTTCATCTAACAGTTTTTAGTTCTGTTCTTAAAAATTTTTCCAAGGGCTACATTTCATACTTTGAACTGAGTCTTTCCATTTCCTCCAGTAGCTATGGCTTGTGCTCTGGTAACCCTTGTTAGTGACAGCCACTGAAAAGCATGCCAAGGAGATGATAGCAAACCCTCTTTAACCATACTGCATGATTTCTAAAAAAATTGCAGGTTTTCACAGGTGTTAGGTTGTTGGGGTTTTTTTCAGATTTTAACTTCCATTTCTACTCTGTTTATCCTAACTGCTCTGGCATGAGCTTCATGAGCATGACAGACCAGAGAGCAAGCTCTGTCCATCACCTACCTGCCCTGATGTGGCTGTGGGCACCCTGAGGGACTTACAAGGGGGATTCATGAGGCTCAACAGGTTGTTATCCTCATGTTCAATATGCTGAATTCAGTCCATCTACACACCACAGCTACTCCACACAGAGACTGGCAACTGTAAGGTGATTTCATGCAACATCGAAATGTGAAATGGTCAACTTTGAGGCCAGCACCTCACCCACGCTGCAGACAGGACAGCACTGGGTCAGCAGTGGTACAGCTATAATTAAAAACCTCCAGGTTTACCTCCAACTTTTTTCTTCTACCTTGTCAGTATGAAGAGGCAATTTTGGTTTTACATGCAGGTTTCAGGCACCAATCAACATGTAGCTTAGACTCTGCCTTGGCACCAGGGCCTGCCACACTGAGTTCTAGCACTGAGACCCTATTCAGTTACAAAATTGGATTATACCCACACTGAGAAGACTCCAGAGGAGACAAAAACATCAATATCTGTGAGTAAGTTTGTCCAAGTGATGTTGAATGTCCGTTCAGATCTTTCTAAGCCCTTCACTCCGTTTCATTGCTGAGCCCACTGCTATTCCCAGGGGAGCATCTTGCAGTGATGCCATTGCCACCCCACTGGGAAGAGCTGTTTTAAACTTCCTCAGGGCCTTCTCATATGCTTTAGGGTTTAATGTAACTAGAGCATCATCTGAATGCTTCAGCCCTCCATATTTTCTACCAAGTCCTCTCACCTCCAGGCTCCTAAGTGAATAGGAGGCTGCACGCAAATAGAAGTGTTTCTTAAACAGCTTGTTCATTCAAGCAAGACAAGATCACTCCTACACAGTGTGCTCAACTCCTGTGAGACAGACATAGCCCACAGTCAGTATCCTTCTCTTCTACAGTGGAGAGCAAGCAGGGGTATTGGAAGTCACATCAAAAGTACTGATCTCTTCCTGTCTTTCAGGGATGATAATTCAAGGACTTGCAAGGCCAGAAGCTCTTTCAGCCACCTTCTGTGTCACAGTGGCTATGCATGCTGTCCTATGGTCCTCAGGTATGATTTTAAGGTGTTGTATCTTGAGTATTTGGTCTTCAGAACCAGATAAATCTTGACTCCCTTATAAATATTTGTCCTATAAATTGCCTTAGTTTACTAAAGAGGCCACTGCCAGATCAAGAAATGGAGCTAGTGACCTCTTATTGTTAGAATCACAGATTGTTCTTCCATTCTTACTTAGCTACTGAACTGTTAACAGGGAGATTAGGAGCAGTTTGGGACTTATGACTGTTCTGGAAATGTAAATTATCCCAATGTGCTTTGCAGAGAGGACTGTGGACAAGTGCTTTCCGTAAGCTTTATAATATCAAAGCTCAAGCGTGACTGTCATAACCATGGAAAGGAACAAGCCTTGAGATAACTCATGGCTGAGTCACTGGCACCTTGGAAGACAAAGACCAGGTCTCTGTCTGGCTTATAGCAGGGACCAGGTGGTACGTTTGGGTCACGTTGGTGGTGTATGCATGCAGCTGCTTAGCAGTTGAGCTGCCACAAGTTGAATGAACTGTGAGTCCTCAGAGAACCAGAAGGAGTTGAAAAATCCCAGATCTTTCTGTTTTGTCATGAGCTGTCATGCTGCCCACACCGTCATGTGGTTTTGTGGCTACCTCAGGCTCTTTTTATCACATTTTCCCAAAGATAGAACGAAAACAAAAACCTGTATCAGCCTGGTAATCCAAGGGGAGTTAGCCCACGTTTACACACACTTTTATACACGTGCAAATCAGAAGCAATTCCATGGAAGTTGCTCGGTTTGATTCCCCAGGACTTGCACTGGGAAGACTCGTCTGCGTATGTTCAATAAGTATCTAGACCAAAGATGTTAGCACGTTGCTGTTTGAGGCAACATAACCATCTAGAAAGGCAGCTTGTACAAGGAGATGAAGCTTCACCCTGACTTGAGTAATACTGGTAGAAAAGACTGGTCGGTTCCACTCTTCCAGCGCAGGGTGGAAGTAAAGGCCAGCACCTCCACTGGTGTAACCAGAAGATAAAGGATCCTCAGTCATTTACTCCAGCTCCATCGCACTTCATTAACATTTATGGCTGAAAGTTGGCCCTTATGAAATACTTTTGGTAATGTGATTACAGTTATGTTTTATATCTTCCAATTAAGTAGATATGACATCAGCTGGCCTTCTATGAGGTTGCTGCACTTGCTCTGAAATGTTATAGTCTCTCAGATTACAACGCAAAAGTAGGTAGAACGTGAAGTGTCTTTGTTTTATTAGTTTCAACTAAGCTTCCAAAGCAAAACAGGTGAAACCATGAGCAGATGGTGTGGAATCACACATCACTTGCACAAACATCTAAGCTTTGGCCAAACGAATAATAGTGACACCAATATTGTTCATTTGAGCAAACACATGGAAATGCTGGGCTTGGACAAATGCATGGCAAATCATTTTAGTTTTTTCTAAGAGAGTTTATCAGATTTGGCAATCAATCATCAAAGTTGACCAAGGATACAGTGTCTTTGCAATAAATGTTCATGCTTGTCGTCATTAACATCATTTAGATTTTAGACTTTTTCTAATTAAGAAAGGTTCCCACCAGCAACAGCAAAAATCCCCACCACCTCTTTCATTATCTCAGCTTTTCTTCCCTTTAATTACTATTGAGGTCCTGGCTGATTAAATTAGTTTTTTTAGGTCTTTTCTGAAATCTTAGGGAAATTATCTAAAAATCATGAAATCAATTCCCTTACGCTGTTTTAATCTTTTATGTTTTGGGCTCCAAGAGGGACGGGCGGACAAGTGCAGCCCCTCGGAAAAGTGTGCAGCACTAGACTGCTTGCCAGCCTTCTATTGCCTTTGTGGACCATCTGGGTCAATTTCCTTCCAACTAAATGAAATGCAAATAAAAATTCCAGCAGTTTTTCAGCTGCAGGCTGCCCAGCTGATTAGCATGACAGAGGCCGGGAGATGAGGCCTGACCCTGTGCACTTCCCCTCATCTCATTAAGTTGTAACTCTACCGTGGCTGCATTCATAGTGTTTATTGACGCTGAAAGGCGTCTTTATCCAAAACTAGCTAAATTCACATTCAGAGTTTTTCCATGAAGGCTTGCCTGCTACAGCATCCACATGAAAGTGAACCTATTGTAGCTCGGTGATGTGTCCTGCTGATTCCTTAACAATCTGAGCTTTCTCCAAAAATGTTAGATTCACAAGTTTAAGTTCCATTAAAAAAAAACTAAAACCCAAAGGTTTTAACAACTTAGTAATTTAAAACGTTAAGAGTATAAACAAGTTTCTTTCTGACGATGACAGTGTGCCTATTAAACTCCAGCATGCGAGGAGACAATCCAGTCAAAGTACAGTAGCGAGCGAGGGCCTGCATCGTGTAGGACTGCAGACAACGGGGTATTATACTTATCCTCGCATCCATCAGCAAGGAGAAGGATGTAAGATTCAAGAAGGCAACATCTTCAGCAATTTATAGTGCTCTGGGAGTTACAGCTGGACAACAGAGAGAAATACACCTTCCAGCTGCCCACTGTTTCATGTTTTGTCACAACTATACGTTAAAGAAAGGGAAATACCATGGAACCAAAGCATAGTGGAAATGGGCATCATCATGATTATGATCATGATCCTTTCACTTTTCTCTTGAGAGCCGTAACTAGCATCCTAGCTGGATGACAGCAGTTGCATAGGTAAGATACTGCTGATAAAGCTCGAGGGTGGACGGATCTGGTAGGCAGCACATTTTCTCTGCTGTGATGCTTGAAGGCCAGGTGGGAACTAAGGTGGATGAAACGTTTCCAGAAGGCATGGAAAGGAATAGCAGCTACTACATTTTTTGGAAAGGAAAAGCCAAGTGCTTGTGCTCTCTCTACCATTTGGGTCTACAGGGTGTGCGTAGTAAAGACTAACCGCTCTCTTACAGGGCTCCCAGGCTGCAAACAAGAGTCGGGGAGGATTCAACCCTGACACCAGCACACCCCTGGAGTTAAAGCCTCAGTTCCAATTATTTGTGCTCATGGCAGCTGGACTGGAAAGAGAAGACAGGAGAGTTTTCACCAGACCACTGCCAAGTGTCTCACAAGATATTTTAAGATTTTATTGGGAAGGAGATGATATGTGCTTTTTTTGTTATGGAAAACAGCTTTTTTCGCTTTCACTGTGCCAAGGCAGATGTAGGTGAGCAAACGAAGGGGAGTCGATCAGAGATCAACTCTTTGGATGAGGTCACAAGAAGAGGTTACAGTGCTGTGAGCATCTCATCAAAGTGATTTATACCTGTGCAGGGCTAAAAGGTGAATTCAGTGCCTAACACAGACTGACGTCACAGGCCATGAGGAAAAAAAAAAAAAACCTCCTCTATTCAAAGCTCACATGGAGCAGAGAATATTGAAGGTGATCTCTTTTTGGTTAGCCTATGAAGAAGAAATTTGACAGTAATTTGCATATGGCTCCTCCCTAGAGTTTCCATCTCATCAGCTAATGCGTTCACTTTACTTCATACACACAGGCTTGGACAAAGGTTATCTTGATCTGAGAAGCGATACACAACACTTAGGCAGGAAAATTCATTTTTTAAAGTTCATGGTATATTAATGTTTTGCCACTGAGCTACAAGCTATTATGAATATTAAAATAACTTTTTTGATCATTTCTCATAACCCGATTGAAGTCAGTGATGCTCTGTTACTTTCCATAGGGCTTTGATTAGGTTCTTTGCTAGTTTGGCTTAGTTGATTGTAGCCACAACTCCACATGAAGGTGGTAGACTCCAACTGAACAAACATCTCAATGTTTTGTTTCCCTGTCACTCCAGGTAAGTGTCTGCAGGATAGATATAAACTGCTCAAACGTATCATCACTCCCAGATGTGTTGTTCAAGTAGGTTCTTTGATTAGAGAAAGGCTTCTACTTGAAAGTCAAGAAGGCGAACATGCAGCAGAGCAGTGGGAGCATCATCTGTTTTGATCACTCGTGTTTCAGCTTTGCAAGCTCTTGGAGATATGTCCCTTGTATATAATTACTTCAGCCTCATAAGTGACAGAACACAGCTAAAGCTTGCCTGAAATCAGGAGCTTGAACTGGTTTAGTTAAACCAGTGGAAAGGCCTTGTAAACATCCTTGTTTGTTTTAAATGCACTATCCATTTTAACTAAAGTTAACTGGGAATTAATGTTGTTAAATCAAACCCAAAAAGCTTAAGCTGTAGTAAGAGTATGTTCAGTGCACCCTGCCCTGGTGCAAGTAGATGAGTTCAAATACTCAGGTGTTTTATTGGATAAGTTTCACAAAATTCTGCTTTTCAGAAGTAAAAAAAAAATTGAAAAGTCACAGAGAAATATATTTTTATCTAATCTGCACTGATGTGAGCTTTATTTGCTTCTGGCTTTTCATTTGAACTGATCTGGTTTGTAGCAGTAAAACTACCTGAGAACAAACCAGCGACTTTCCCATCAGTAGCTGTTACGTGGTGTGGTGGGTTGACCCTGGCTGGATGCCAGGTGCCCACCAAGCTGCTCTGTCACTCCCCTGCTCAGCTGCGCAGGGGAGAGAAAACATAACAAATGCCTCTTGGGTCAAGACGAGGACAGGGAGAGATTACTCAGCAACTACCATCACAGGGAAAATAGACTTGGCGCAGGGAAATTAATTTATTACCAATCGAATCAGAGTAGGATAATGAGAAATGAAATCAAATCTTAAAAACACCTTCTGCACACCCTTCCCTTCTTCCTGGGTTCAACTTCACTCCCCATTTCTCTACCTCCTCCCAACCCTTGCAGTTGGTTCATCACGTGTCTGCTCCTTCCTCTTCAGGGAGAGGACTCCTCATACTCTTCCTCTGCTCCAACATGGAGTCCTTTCTCATGGGAGACAGTTCTCCATGAACTTCTCTGATGTGAGTCCTTCTCATGGGCTGCAGTTCTTCATGAACTGCTCCAGCACGGGCCCCTTCCACGGGTCATGAGTCCTGCCAGCAAAACTGCTCCAGCATGGGCTCCCCTCTCCATGGGTTCACAGGTCCTGCAAGGAGCCTGCTCCAGCACGGGCTTCCTACGGGGTCACAGTCTCCTTTGTGCATCCACCTGCTCTGGCGTGGGGTCCTCCATGATCTGCAGGTGGATCTCTGCTCCACCGTGGACTTGCATGGGCTGCAGAGACACAGCCTACTGTCTCACCACAGGCTGCAGGGGAGTCTCTGCTTTGGCACCTGAAGCACCTCCTCCCTCTCCTTCTTCATTGACTTGGTGTCTGCAGGGCTGTTTCTCACGTAGTCTCACTCCTCTCTCTGGCTGCAGTTTTCTCTCCTGCAGTTTTTAAACACGTCCATATCACATGCTCGTATCACATTTTAAACATTTTAACATTTTAAAGCCAGTCTATAATGTTACTAGCAGCTTATGAAGTGTGTTTTTAAAGAGCAAGTTATGATAACTGCTACCTGTATAAGGAGTGCAGCAACGAATAAGAGCACACTTGAAACAATAAGGAGCTGACTTCTCCATCCCAAGGAGGCTGGAGGAAGGCAGAGGAATGCTATATACCCCTCACTGGTTGGCATTTCATATTGAACTGTATCCAAATGCAAAGCCAACAGTTTAAATTTCCTGCCAAATGCACATTTTAATTTTAAAAAAGTGTGATTTAGGAACCTTGAAAGATTTTGCTTTGGTAATTCAGCATGTTTCCATTTCATTTCAATTTACTTCAATAAAGTGAAAACATTCTAGTAAAATGTTAGGTAATGATAAAATATATGTGTTACAATAACATCAGTACTGTTACTTTTTTAAACAAAACTATATTTTGACTTTATCAGGATGGAATGTTTTACAACGTTATTAGTATGGAATAATAGAGTAAGGACAACCCACTACAACTTCTTATAACTGAAAATTTTTCAGGCTTGGTACCTTCCTTAGACACATTTTGATTTTGACAAAGCTGTCTTTATGATAGAAAATTGTCATTAGGAGTTTTCATCCAGGTTCAGTTATCACTGTTATCCATTCAACAGAATATGGGAGTTTGGGGATTGTTTCACTTGGGAAGGTGAAAGCAGCGCTTTTTTCTTTTATGTGTGCATTTATTTCTTTATGAAACAAGAGCCAAGTATTTTTTTTTTTTTACAGTATAGTGGGAAAAAAAGAAAGTAAAGAGTAAAGAAAGAAAAGTGGAGAAAAAAATAAACTTCATTCAGAGGTTGAATGATGGTTGGAGCTGGGCTTGTCCTGTAGGTGAGAAGCAGAGCAGCTACAACCACAAGCCTTGACTCCAAGGTAACAGAGAGGAGGGACCACATGAAAAAGAGCAAAGAGGGAAAAGACTCCGGGATGAAGAATTGGGGGAAGAGCCCTGTGTGGGGACTCTGCAAGAGGACGGAAGATGCTCACCTGGGTTATTTTCTGCCAGACCAGCATAGCAAATGGGACGGGCTGATCTGACAGCAGCAGCAGCACCAAAAAAAACCAAACAGTGAGCTTCATCATCTGCCAGGTTTGGCAGATTTGATGAATGTCTCATGATTTCTAGTTTTTCTCAGTCCCAGTTCCTACAGTTCTGAGTTGTATGATCTTCCCAGCTTGGGTTAAGAAACAACAATAACGTGCTGCATGGTGTCCTAATTGTAGCTAAGAGTTTGAAAAGGTGGCCATTCTTGGCTAAAACACAGCAGAAAGGAAAAAGTCACACTCGAATTTGTTATCACTGACGTAATTTCTGGGAGCTGGATATACTATTCACTAATGTCTGGAGCTGGAGAAGAGATGCATTGGTGATGTCCACTCTCATACTGAACCTGAAGAGCATCCTGAACCAGCAAAGACATTGTCTTTTCAGGAAACCTGAACTAACTCCACAGAATACAAAAAAAGAGAGTTTGCGGGTGTATACTTCACTGCAGTGGCACCGATCAAAAGGAAACACACAACAGAAGACCTTAATACCTCACAAAATAAAAGGGAAAAAGAAAGGAAAATTACAAAGCCAGTCTTTGAATATTCTAGGGGAAAATGCCCTCAATGCAGGGTTACACGGAGGAGCAGTAGAGGCAGGTCAAGAACCCTGCAGCAGGACAGGTGCAGAATGGGTTGCAGGCAATGACCGACAGCAGTAGCTCTGAGGTCCTGTGGCCTCGTAAAGTTTTTACTATAAATTCCTCAACGGCATTTCTTACATCTTGGTCTTGAATCAGGAGGGCTCATGTCCTGGTGCCTGCAGACTGTTTCCATTTCCTGCTGTGTTTTGGAGGTCCAGATCAATGCAAACATGTCTGTTTGCATCAGACCAAACATGCCCTGCCTGGGACAGGATCCAGTTTTCTTATTCCTCTGCATTCAACTTTGGCAGCCTCAGGGCAACGTTTGCAATGAATCGCGATTTAGCAGTTCCTGGGTCTGAAGTGTGCTCCCTTTTCCCTGGCTTTGCGCAGAGTGCTCTGCAGTGCTGCATGAGAGCCACAGAGTCTGTGGCAGCTTCATCCTTCAATGTGTGCCTTAGGCACAACGCAGGTGCAGAAATTCCCTACTATGGTGTTATGTTACAGCTCTTCTGCCCTTGTCTGACACCTTCTGACCATCCTCCTCATCCTATTTCTCCTTACCCGCCCCGATTGATATTTTGGTCATTTTTTCCCATTTTGTCTCTTTTCAAGCCCCTTGTCAGTCATTGTCACAGGCCGGTATCAAGGTTTCTGTCACAGGCTCCTCTCCAGCCTTTCTGGCTAAGTCCTGGACTCTCTGATCCAGACTCTGTAGCTGCCTCAGGCTATCCCAGGTACCCGCTCACAGGCCTCACATCTCCACCATATACCTAGTTCAGCCTCTGCAACATCGCTGGCTCGGAGTGTTCCTCCCAGTCATCCCGTCCTGCCCAACTCTCACCCAGTCTGTTCTCCAGCTGGTCCTGCTTGGATGCAGCAGAGTGAGTCCACAGACATGACTGAGTCTCTTTGAACTTGTATCCCAGGATGGCCCTGGCCCTGAGATGCATTTAAGTTCAATAAGTACAAGTTGGTCAACCCTGCAAAGTCTGCTGAGCATGTCCAAAATGTGTTCCTTGAGTCTGGGGCAAAATGAGGTGATAGCTAATAGAAAGAGCAAAGGCATAGTAACAATCCTTTTCCTTCCTCTGGGACAAATTTCCAGTCCTTTCTCCAAAGCACATGGTACAGCTTCACAGTGAATAAAAACGTTGCATCAAACATGGGCAGAAAAATGTATTTTTCTCAGAAATATCCAACTTGTTATTATTTGATCATGTGTAGTCATATGTGTCACAGAAGTTTCAGTAGTTCAAACTTCAGGTTTACAGGACAAGAGGTGGGACCAAGGGTTCTTCAGAGGAGAGATGCCAAGCAATCTGTGATGTGGAACATACCTATAAGTGAACTTTCCTGCTAGCAGGCACAACAGACTGCACACAGGTCAACACTCTTCCTTTAATTTGTTGGTTTTGTGATACATTCCCCCACTGTGCTTTTTCCCCTTTGAAATCTGACTTTTGAATCTTTGCATATATTTCATAGGACCACACTGCTGTAGGTGTCTGGGTAGAACTGGGCAGGAGGGTCAAATACTTCTGTGTAGGGGTCTTGGCCTGAGCTCAGTGAGTGGAGATGTATTCAGTACAGCGCATAGAGCCTGGAGGGCAGCCCTCTCGTTCCTAAACTCAACACTTACATTTGATCCTCTTGGATCACTGTTCATTGCTGCATTGCTCCTCGACTCCATTTTCTTCTGGTGAAAATTTCCTCTTTTGAATTGAGCTATGTGCTGTTTTCAGGTTGGACCCAGACCCCAGTAATACAAACATTTACAGAATCAAGGAACTCAGGGATTAAAAAAGGCCAATATTCTAAGGATACTTTAGGTCAGTTATCTAGCCCATTACACAGGATAAATTTAATCAAATAAGATAAATTACATCATTCAATTGAATAAAGGATGAGTCCTTTTTAAAAATACTCTGACTTCATGGAGGGCAAAAGGAACAGAAAGTTGTCTTAAAGGCTCTCTGTCTTCAGTATTCCTTCTGAGAACTGCTACTGAATTGGCAATTCTTGTTCAATTAAAACATTTATAAACAAATAAGGATTTTTCTCTACTCCTCCAAATTTGGCTCATTTTATTGGTTTCACTGATCCACACATTCAACCTCAATTTGAAGATGGTATATGGCCTATTTGTCGGATTGTGCAATGTATGCAAATTTTCACATGAATTAAAATTAACGAAAAACCTATGTAGTATTCAATTAATCAGCTCAAGATCATTATAGTGCTCAGCGTGACTCTGACAGATGATGCATGTGGTTGAGTTTTGGGGTGGGGTCCTAGGGAAACGAGGTTGCCCTGCCAGGGTATTAGTTGCCAGCTGGAGATGCCTGCCTCCCTCCATGAGCTACAGCAGGAGCCCAGCTGACTCGCTTCCTCTTTACTTCAACGTTCTGGGCAGCCAAAGGTGGATGTGATGACTCCCATCCTCACATACTCAATGAGCGTGCCAGCTGCTTCTGGAGGTCCGTGAAGGAGATTTAGTACCCGCTATGTTTAGGTGACTGCCAGACAGAGGGGAACACCCCTGTACTTCCAGGGAATGGCTGGGGCCACCTTTAGAGTATACCTACTGCTGGTTCCCGTTTGGCAGTGAGTGTCATCCAGCCTTCCCCTTCCTTCCGCTTCCCCTTTCCAGTCTCTGTGTGTTGGAGATTGTATGTTTGGTGTTATATTCCACCACAAGCCTAATCAGTGTTTGTACTGCTAAGCCCATGCTTTGGTGCCTTGAACTCCCACTCACTGAGTTGCTTTCACTCCCTCAGGGCTCCTTACTTACGGTGCCGCTCTGTGCCATCCATGGCCCACAGACGAGACAATGGAATGGACATTAGCAAAGGGCTGTTTGATTTCACTTTGATTCCCTTCAACATCTCTTTCCCTCATGCTTCCCGACACTTGCACCATCTCCCCATCTCAGCCAGACCCAGCTCTGTCTCTGGTTGCTCTTGCAGAGCTGCAGGTCACAGGGACGGGTCTCCTGTGACTGGAGATGTATCAGCTGGCCACTCTCCTCTCACCCAGGCTTGAGGACCCATATCTTCACCGTGAAAAATCCACCCGAAGGACAAATGCAAACCTGAACCCACATTCAGTTAATCTCTGTGAATTTTTTACCACTCAGTTTTGGCACCTGCCTCTTTTCAAAGCCCAGGAGCAAGGTCCCAAATGTCCCACCATACCTGTGTGTCTGAGATCAAGGCTCAAAATACCTCAAAGTCTTTCTCTCCCATGTTGCTCGGCATTCTTTTCCCACAGCCCCTTGATGGCCATCCAAAGAGTAAAGGCACAAGCTGCCTTTACCTACCAAATGGCTCTTCTTGCTCTCCTAGCAGAGGCACCAGCAAAGGTGCTCTTGGTTGCATTCAATTGCCAGCCAGACCTTCCCAATGCCTTATTGCAGACTGCTGATATTTCCTCTCTGGTCTCCATAAGTTTTGTCCATCAAAGCAGCAGGCAGTGTTGTTTTATGAGGTATTGTAAAACAACCATGCTACCCTGAGTGTGCTCAGCGTGGCTGCCTCATTTATCACTGCTCAGCCTTCACACTGGGGCATCATCCATCACTGCCTCCTTAGAGTTGAGAATCAGAACCTGGTCCGTATTGCTGCCATAGCCCAGAGTCGTGTGAACACTCATCAGCAGGTCCCTTTGTCCTCAGGCTTTTTTTATTTCCAGGAAGTGTGACTTTTTCTTGCGTTTAGTTCCCAACCAAGGCTCCAGAATAGAAAACCAAACTTCAAAATTCAATTGACTGTGCCTAATGGAGGGGATTTTAATGTGCAGCCTTTGACCCTAATCTATTATTGATGGAAATAAAGACGTTTTTTGTTCCATATTTGAAGTTAATGGTAAAAGAAAAATTTAGAGGTTTTAATTTTTTGATTCTAATAGTGACCTCCATGTCCATTGTGAAACCATGAATAATCACTGTTTCAGAAAGGCATTTCTATGAGCAGTCTAGAAAGTGCACAAAGGAACCTTTGAGACAGTTTCATACACAGAAAAAAGCTCAAGAATATGCTTGTGTCTGGTTCTCTTCTTGTGCTGTAGAAAGACAAGCAGCCTTCCTTTTATTAATTGCATTAATTAATTGCATTGCACTTAACGTCCTTATCTCTCACAAAACTGTTTGTTCTATTCTAATGGTAAAATTAACAAACAAAACCTGTAAAATGGTTTAAAATGTCAGCCAATGTGAAACCTGCGAATTCAGAGCCTTCTCCTACTCCTAGTGTCATCAAAGGTAAAAATACCTTTGATTTTACCAACTCTGTATGGTAAGGTGGACGTATTGTACTGGACTTAACATGGAAACAGGGCTTCAGTTGTTTCTGTGCTTTAACCCCCTTGTTCTTCAGCGTTTTCCTGGGTGCACTGCTCTCTCATGGATGAGGAGGTAGCAAATGTGACTCAGGCACCTCATCATTCTCTCTCTGGGATTTAGCCTCCTGTGTTGGAAGAAACGCTGTATTATGTGCTGATTGCAGGGCAATTGTCCTCTAGGAGAAGTCATGGCACACAGCAGTTAGCATGTTCTCTGCTTCATGCTGGTGTTTTGGAGGTGAATCTTCAGAAAAGTGACCTTCTGGGAAACAGCTACAGATGTACAGATAGAGGTGGACAGGCCATGCACTGATTGTGGCTTCGTATGCTCCAGGACTGATGTGACTTGTGCAAGTCACACTCATGGTTGTCAGTGACTTCCCAGCATAAGAAAGCATAGTTTATGGCCCAAAATCTTTGTTATTTCTTCAGCAAAATGATCACAACTTGGACATTTATTAGGAGTAGAAAAAACAGTATTTAGGTGGTAGATGTATTGTTTTTCCATTGTAGCTCAGTGCTTCATCCACTTGACAACTTGGAAACAGTGTCACAGACGCAGCATGGTGAATTTGGATCACCCAGCTAGGGAAAGGATGCATTTGTCCCCATGGGTGGATGCCCTTCACCTTCTGGGGCTGCGTCTGCCCCAGCAGCAGTGCAGGGCAGCAAGGGCAGGTGTGTAGCCTGAAGCCACCAGTGCTGCAACCCCTTCTTTAACGCTCATTTTCAGCTGAGGGGCTATCTACTGAATGAGCTTTGGAGCAATCCCCAGGATCAAAAGTCTCCACTGTGCCTCTGTTTTGTTGCTTCTTGAGGGGCTGGTAACAAGTTCAGACCTTCATGTTCACATGTATGTGTTGGTGCCTCTTGGGCAGGGCTTCCCATTTTGCTGTTCTCCAGAAGGCAATTGGTTCGCACACACTCAAACTATTCTGCTGACCAAATCCGAGTGCCGTATGAGGAGCTGATCATGGGGTTGCTTCAAAATTATGATATTGCTCTCCACAAAAATGCTAATGTAAACACATTCTAAGCAAGACATATTGCCTGACATGAGCTCCTACCTTGGGTTTAGTCACATAAGACTTCCCCTTGTCTGGAGGTCCCCTGAAGTGCTCAGCAGCTGCTGCTGTTGCTAGTGGCACCTTCAGGACACGAGGAGGACGGCTGAACCATGCTTCAGGGACCCCTAGGTGTCAGAATGGGAAATAAAGCTTTGCAAAGGTAAACCATGGAGAGGAAGAAGGATCAAAGACTTCTGAAACTTATTCCTTGTGCTGGTGTGGAGAACAGCACAGAACAAATCCATTGAAGAGCAGATAATAAAACACTGGAAAGCGTTACAAGGTGATATGTATTCAAAAGCCACCAGAAGCATCGGCAGTTCTTCCACTGACTTCAAAACACATTTGGCCAGGAACCTGAAGACATGGTAATATTTAAGAATTGAAGTTTAATTTGAGGCAAGGAGGCTGATGCGAAGCAACAGAAAGGAGAAGTAACAGCGTTGGTACAGTATGTTTGTCTGAGAAAATTAAAAAAAAAAGAAAGGAGGGAGGGGGATATGGATTGTGAATAGCAACATTTTTATAAAAAGTTGGGGTTTTTTCCAGATTCGCCATTTTTTTTAAAGTTCAAACGAACCAGTTATTTTTTTTGTTTGATGTTTCTCATGTTTGGGTGTTTACTGTATCCTTTGTTAGTTTTAAATTCTAATGAAAGACGTGCCTCTGTCTCCTGAGCCATTCTGTGAGACTGCTGGGAGCATTTTTCCGTGACTAAGGGAGAATTTCTCTTCATTATTACTTCATTTTAAAGCGTAAAAATAGTTTTTGTTGAATCATAGAAACATAGAATCATAGAATGGTTAGAGTTGGAAGGGACCTTAAAGATCATCTAGTTCCAACCCCTCTGCCATGGGCAGGGAAACCCTCCACTACACCAGGTTGCTTAACACCTCATCCAACCTGGCCTTGAGCACTTCCAGGGATGAGGCATCTGTAACTTCTCTGGGCAACCTGTTCCAGTGAAAGAAGCCTCAGAAATATGTGATATTTGGCTTTCATGTGTTATGGTTGTATCAGTAGTACTCATTTCTTGATTTTGCTAGACCTTAATCTTTACAGGTTCACCTACTGACTCTGCAAAATGTTGCTGTGACATGAATTGGTGGAGTCTCAAGCTCTCTTTTACCTAAAGTGCCAAGAAAGCCGTCATCCGGGACCTCAGCCCACCATGCAGGTGGTCTAGCAGGGAGATGTTGTAATCAGGCAGGCAGGTACGCACGCCCTCGGGCACAGCATTGCTCACCCTTTCCCTCCACCCTTCTTTAGACAGTGTCTGTGCTTGTCCCTCTCAGGAGGACAGAAGATTTGCATTTTCCTCCTTCTCTTCATGGCCATGAGAGAAAGAACAGTGAGATACTGATACGCAGAACATTTAGCCACCAACCGTTTTCATCCAGTCCTCAGCATTAACAAAGGTACGTTCACTGTTATGTTTGTGAACACCAGAGATTCCTTATTTTTCTTGCAGTTAACTTTCTACTTCTAACAGTTTTACTATGATTTCAGGTATCTTTCTACCAGAAATACCACTTTTACAGGCAACTGCCCCGTCTAGGACTGCTCTACTGCACAGACCAGCTTCCATGTTGGTCTGGAGGGGCACTGGGGTGAAGACCCTCATCATTGAGGTTAAAACCCAATAATTTAGACTAAATTCCTCGTGCCTTACTTGGACTGTATTCTTCCAATGCTCATGCAATCGTGCTTTTAGCAAGATGCTGTAGTGAGTGGAGCTGCATTGCCGTCCTCCCAGGGACAGGTTATATGGGTGCACTCACAGATTTGGGACTGACGCAACCAAAGGGAGTCAGGTTTCTCCTCTGACCCACCAAGCTCCTGATTTTTCCCCTGTATTTTAACATGCATAAATACCTCTTGGTAAGAGAATTACCCTATCTGATTTAGAGTTCTCCATCTTCTTCATTATTCATTATTTTATTATTTTTTTGAATGCTGTCCTAACAAGAACACCTTTCTGTGGCTTTCACTTCTTCCTAATTTACTGTATTTTAGAGCTCTACCATATTTCTGATTAAGTGTGTGCTAACGTATGTGAGAGATCATGACATACAGGACAGGTTGCCCCGAACAAGCTGCTCATGTAGGAGAAATCATTTGCCCCAGTTTCTAAAATGCTGCCACAGGCGTTCAATGTTAAAAACTCCTCCATGTCAGCTTGCCTGCTGAATTAAAGGAGAGCATGCAAAATAACGCAAAGGTGTCACAAGGTTTTTGCCCTCTGCTCTTCTTGGACTCATCTCTCCAATCTGCACAGAAGAAGGATGCTTACTTGAAAAAAAATGCTCTTTTTGACAGTTTTTCAGGAAGAAAATAATTCCTCCCCTCATCTGGGCTGAAGAAGAGTAAAATTATCTCAAATTTGATTTACATTTGATGTCTGAGCTGCTCCAGAACCACTGAACCTGAAAGAAGAGATGCAAAATGACGTGATAAAGTGCCACTCTGTCAGCTTGGGCTTCCATGCCCTTGGTTCAGGGTCAGCTTGTAGAAATGGAAGACCTTTGGTGCTGAACCTCGAGGAGCCTGGTGCTGTACACACACCCAGTCAGAAGG
The DNA here is from genome assembly GCF_009769465.1 of Tauraco erythrolophus. Classification (NCBI taxonomy): domain Eukaryota; kingdom Metazoa; phylum Chordata; class Aves; order Musophagiformes; family Musophagidae; genus Tauraco; species Tauraco erythrolophus. Next base: position 113,596,026 of record NC_141465.1, on the reverse strand, counting down.
TGATTTCTGCCCTAAGGAGCCTAAGGAAGAGCCAGAGGATGGACATAGAAAAACAGACTGAGAGACGGTGTGCGTGCAGGAGGAGTTGCATTGCAAAATGCTGTGACAATACTTTTCTCTTCTTGTTTTGGCCAAAAATGTGAACTAGGCTGCTGCCAGTGGTGAAATGACACATAAAGTACCCAGTACTCTGAGAAAAGTCAAAGCTTTATTAGTAATGTTTTTGTTTACATGATTCAACACTGCACGGACTTAAATAGTAGGAAATAAAAGGGAAATATATATTGAGGGTCACATTTATGCCTCACATCATTTTTTCATAACTCCAGGACTTCAGGAAAAAGAGTAAATCGGCATTGTCACGATACCAAAAGACCTGCAAACGCACACATGTGCACATGCATATTCAGCTGTCCTGAGCCCTTCTCAGAAGCATTTATTTGCTGGTGCTTTTTCTGACCTTTCTGTGTGTGTAAGCTCTGCCTGTGTGAGCAGAGGTGAAGCTTCAAGTAAAGAGCAGGAAACAATTTTCACATCTAATTTGGGCAAAGTTAAATGTGCATGTTTCTCACCATCCATCCGGCAATACCCCTCAGGTGACTTTCCCTTCCTTTTCATTTGCTGCTCCAGCAACCTCAGTGAGCGAGCTGGAGGGAAGGAATGTCATTCAGAGGGACCTTGACAGGCTGGAGAGCTGGGCCTGTGAGAATCTAATGAAGTTCAACAAGACCAAGTGCAAGGTCCTGCACGTGGGCCAGGCCAATCCCAAGCACAAGTACAGGCTGGACAGAGAATGAATTGAGAGCAGCTCTGACAAAAAGGACTTGGGAGTGCTGGTTGATGAGAAGCTCAACATGAGCCAGCAATGTGTGCTGGCAGCCCAGAAAGCCAACCGTGTCCTGGGCTGTATCCAAAGAAGTGTGGCCAGCAGGTCAAGGGAGGTGATTCTGCCCCTCTACTCTGCTCTCAGGAGACCCCACCTGCAGTACTGTGTTCAGCTCTGGAGTCCCCAACACAAGAAGGACATGGAGCTGCTGGAACGAGTCCAGAGAAGGGCCACAAAGATGATCCGAGGGCTGGAGCACCTCTGCTATGAAGACAGGCTGAGAGAGTTGGGTCTGTTCAGCCTGGAGAAGAGAAGGCTCCAGGGAGATCTTACAGCAGTCTTCCAGTCCCTGAAGGATGCCTACAAGAAAGCTGGAGAGAGGCTTTTTACAAGGGTATGTAGTGATAGGACAAGGGGCAATGGCTTTAAACTGAAAGAGGGTAAATTTTAATTAGATATAAGGAAGAAATTCTTCACTCTGAAGGTAGCGAGTCACTGGCACAGGTTACCCCAGGAAGTTGTGGCTGCCCCATCCCTGGAAGTGCTCAAGGCCAGGTTGGATGAAGTTTTGAGCAACCTGGTCTAGTGGAAGGTGTCCCTAGCCATGGCAGGGGTCTTGGAACTAGATGATCTTTAATGTCCCTTCCAACCCAAACCATTCTATGATTCTATGAATGTGTGGCTTGGTCAAGTGAAACCAGCACAACAGCAGTCTGCAGCGTGCTATTGGAGCTGATACGTGTCTGAACCCCATCATGCTGTGCTGCCCTGGACCACATTTCTCTGGCACCGCAATGCTCAACACTTCAGCCTTCTGGTACATGTTAGTTAAGGAACAGACAGGTGAGATTTTTCCACTTTTACACCTAGGGAGACGCCCCACTTCAGTACTCCACACTATTCCTCATGATCCTCAACCCAAATTTGAGATGCTTTCCAACAGAGATGGACTTTGCCCTGCGAATGTTGAAAATGCAGAGCTGAGGAACTTGTTAGAAAGCAGCTGGCAGTGGGGAGGAATGTGTGTGTAGGGGATGAGGATGGGACAATGACTGTGTACACCTGCACAGTTCGCTGGGGGTTTAGTGGGGGCTTATGCAGGCACAGCTTTACCTGGGCGCTGAAGGAGTGGAGGGTAATTAGTCTTTGTCTTTTCCTATTTTACCCCTCCACCAAGTGCCACTGGTGCCAGTGCTGTGGCAGTGGCAGAGCTCTTCCCTTTGCCCATGCTCACATCTTGGCTGCCTTCTCCCCTCTTACAGGAGCTGAAGCAGAGATAACACTCCCCCATTTCTCACTTGTGAGCATATCTGGAGGGGACACCACAGGGACCTGTGCAAGGCGTGTTGAACTGCTGCTGCTTTGCCCACATTGCCTGTGTTGAACAAGCCCATATAACCAGAACAAATAAGATCCAAAAGTAGAAGAAACATGGAAAACAAGAAACTATTCTTAAAATCTTGAGCAGAATTTCCATGCTGATTTTTGTGAAAAAAAAAACAAAACAAAAACAAAAACAAAAAACCAGCTTTGTCAGCTGCTGCAGGTATCAGCTACTATTTGAGCATCTTTCTAAAACACTGCACCGCTTCTTCTGTTAAATATGTATTAGTGCTAATAAAAATCTGAAAAATTCAAATCACAGGACACAAGGGTCAGTGTCACAAATGCAGACCCAAGAAGATTCATTTCATGATCCTAGTAACATATAAGGAGCCAAGAGTGTTAAATGACAAGCTGTGACAACAATGAGATAGGACCTGTGAAGCTTTCCAGACAAGAAGCCCACTGACAGCAGCTTCTGGAGAGACCAGGGGTCTGCAGAATGAGCTGGTCTCAGAAGAGCACTAGAGCATTGTGTTCATCCCTGACAAATCATTTGAGATAACATACATTCTGAACTACATTCTGCATGCTGATAGGCTTCATGGGGCCCACAACGGCGATTTTCAGCCTCAGATGTTTCATCTTTGCATGTGCATTTGTGTTTTGTTTATTTTTAATGTTTAACTGACATCTTTGGTATTTCTTCACCTGTTTTTTCAGGGAGAGGAAAACACTTGTCATGACTTCGACTCCTCTAGCAGCCTCACCAGGCATTCACTCTACTTCTGGGCGTGCTTTACTAGCTGTCATGTCTGTGAAGTATTTTTGACATCTAATTCAGGTTGCAAACACCTGCCTCAAAGGAGCAGCTCATTTACAGACAAGCTTGGGACGATCCTGAATACATAGGCACAAACACACACGTGCTCTTGTGCTTTTTCCCTGCCGCATGCGACCAATAATTCCCTCTAAGATCTCCTCCCTTCGAAGGCAGATTTTACTGTTGATCTAAATCGTGTTACCCTACGAAGATGCAGAGAACGCTTTCTGAAATATGCAGCAACGCAGAAGTTGTAGAGCTGTTGCCACCTCGGACACTGAGCTCGAGGACTCGTGGCGATGGCCAAAACCCAGCCTGCGGAGACCATAAAGCCACCGGTCCCAGTGCCTCGGAGACTCTCCGCGAGCAATGCCCTGGCCCCACTGCAGCTCTTTTCAGTGTGTGCTGCTCGGTGGTGGCTGGGGGTCCCAAGGAGACCCCCTTTCACAGCCACACACAAACATCTCCCGTGTGAGAAAAAGCAGCAGCAGCGAAAAGGTCAGCAGGAGAGGGCGAGGGGCAACAAGAGGGCTGCAGCCCCCAACCAAATACGAGTCCTGGGGAGCGCGGTGTGCGCCACTTGTTCTTTGCAAACTTGCTGGGGAGAAACAAACGACTCTGACCCCAGCCTTGGCTCCAGGACTGCTGTTCCCTCTGGAGATGACTTGGGAAAGCGCAGCGGGGAGTCCCGGAGAGCCTCTCCAGCCACCATGGGCACAGAGTCCTGGCTGGCCGTGCGGGAGGCTGACTGATGGGAGAAGGGCTGGCAGGGGGAATGGTCCACTCCGGGGACCCCAAGATGGGATGGGCTTCCCCTGCTGCGGGCTGACCACGATCGGCCTCCGGGTTGGGCTCGCCGTGCTGGGCACTGCCCTCGCAGGGCCACAGCCAGAGCCCCTGTCGTGGTTTAGCCCGGTTGGCAACTAAAGGCCACACAGTCGCTCCCTCACCTGGCCCCAATCCCAGAGAATGGAGAAAAGAGTTAAAGGGGAAAAGTGAAAGAGACCTGTGGGTTGAGATAAGAACAATCTAATAAGAATAAGAATAAGAATAAGAATAAGAATAAGAATAAATGAATATACATGTATAATGATAATAATATACAAACAAGTGATGCATAGTGTAACTCATCACCACTGGGTGACCAGCGCCTGTCCCATCCCGGTAAACAATCCCGAAACAGGTAAGTCCTGACACCACCTTGGATGAGCAAGAGGCCCAAAAAGAGAGTGAGATAGCACTCCAAGAGTCACAGAAGAGCAAGAGCCCTTCTTTCCAGTCAACTCTCAAGGATCACCTCCTCCAAGCTCAGGAGCGGTGCATCCCACAAAGAGAAAGTCAGGTAGGAACACCAGGAGGCCTGCATGGATGAACAAGGAGCTCCTGGACCAACTCGGACACAAAAAGGCCTACAGAGGGTGGAAGCAAGGACAGGCAGCCTGGGAAGAATACAGAGCAATTGTCCGAGCAACCAGAGATCAGATTAGGAAAGCTAAAGCCCTGATGGAGTTAAATCTGGCCTGGGACATCAACGGCAACAAGAAAAACTTCTATAGATATGTCAGTGATAAAAAGAGATCTAGGGAATATGTAGGCCCTCTCTGGAAGGAAACGGGAGACATGGTTACCTGAGATAGGGAGAAGGCTGAGGTTCTCAATGACTTCTTTGCCTCAGTCTTCACTGGCAAGAGCTCCAGCTGCACCGCCCAAGTCACAGAAGGCAAAGGCAGGGACTGGGAGAATGAAGAATCACCCACAGTAGGAGAAGATCAGGTTTGCGACCATCTAAAGAACCTAAAGGTGGACAAGTCCATGGGACCCGATGAGGTGCATCTGCGGGTCCTGAGGGAACTGGTAGATGAAATTGCTAAGCCACTATCCATCATATTTCAGAAGTCATGGCAATCTGGTGAAGTTCCCAATGACTGGAAAAGGGGAAACATAGCCCCCATCTTTAAAAAGGGAAAAAAAGAAGACCCAGGAAACTACAGGTCAGTCAGTCTTACCTCTGTGCCCTGCAAGATCATGGAGCAGATCCTCCTGGCCACTATGCTAGGACAAATAGAAAATGAGGACGTAATTGGTGACAGCCAACATGGCTTCAATAAGGGCAAATCCTGCCTGACTAATTTGGTGGGCTTCTATGATGAGGCTACAGCATTGATGGATAGGGGAAGAGCAACTGACATTGTCTACCTGGACTTATCCAAAGCATTTGATACTGTCCCACACCACATCCTTGTCTCTAAACTGGAAAGACATGATTTTGATGGATGGACCACTCGGTGGATAAGGAATTGGCTGAACGGTCGCACTCAAAGAGTTGTGGTCAACGGTTCAATGTCCAAGTGGAGACCAGTGACGAGAGGTGTTCCTCAGGGGTCAGTACTAGGGCCAGTGCTATTTAACATCTTTGTTGGTGACATGGACAGTGGGATCGAGTGCACCCTCAGCAAGTTTGCAGATGACACCAAGCTGTGTGGTGTTGTGCACATGCTGGAGGGAAGGCATGCCATCCAGAGTGACCTTGACAGGCTGGAGAGCTGGGCCTCTGAGAATCTAACGAAGTTCAACAAGACCAAGTGCAAGGTCCTGCACATGGGTCGGGGCAATCCCAAGCACAAGTACAGGCTGGACAGAGAATGAATTGAGAGCAGCTCTGACGAAAAGGACTTGGGAGTGCTGGTGGATGAGAAGCTCAACATGACCGGCAATGTGCACTGGCAGCCCAGAAAGCCAACCGTATCCTGGGCTGCATCAAAAGAAGCGTGGCCAGCAGGTCGAGGGAAGTGATTCTGCCCCTCTACTCAGCTCTCAGGAGACCCCACCTGGAATACCGTGTTCAGCTCTGGAGTCCCCAGCACAAGAAGGACATGGAGCTGCTGGAGTGGTCCAGAGGAGGGCCACAAAGATGATCCGAGGGCTGGTAACACCTCTCCTATGAAGACAGGTTGAGAGAATTGGGTCTTTTCAGCCTGGAGAAGAGATGGCTCCAGGGAGATCTTACAGCAGTCTTCCAGTACTTAAAGGGGGCCTACAGGACTTTTTCCAAGGGCGTGTAGTGATAGGACAAGGGGCAATGGATTTAAACTGAAAGAGGGGAGATTTAGATTAGATGTAAGGAAGAAATTTTTCACTCAGAGGGTGGTGAGGCACTGGAAGAGGTTGCCCAGAGAAGTTGTGGCTGCCCCATCCCTGGAAGTGTTCAAGGCCAGGTTGGATGAGGCTTTGGGCAACCTGGTGTAGTGGAGGGTTTCCCTGCCCCTGGCAGGGGGCTTGCAACTAGATGATCTTTGAGGTCCCTTCCAACCAAACCATTCTATGATTCTATGATTCTATACACTGGGCATGACACTGCATGATTTGGAATACTTAATTGGACAATTTGGCCCTTAATCCTAAATCTAGGTTCAAATCGCAAGGGGAGTTGTGGACCCTTTGTCCCAGCTACTCTCCCCCCAGCCTGTTGTGCTCCTGCACACTGGCAAGAACATGGGAAGCCGAAAAGTCCTTGAGGTCTCAGTGCCAACCGTAAACATCAGTGCGCTGTCAGCATTCTTCTCAGAGCAAGTCTCAGACTAAAACCAAAACCCAGAGCTCTTCTAGCTGCTAAAAAGAAAAACTAACCCTGTCCCAGCTGAAACCAGGACAGCCCCTTAAAGAAAAGTCATGTTTCCAAAAATGGGACAGTCAGATATCTTGGAAAAATGTGTTTCTGCTGGGTGACCCACCACGCTGGGGAAGTGCCCAACCAACACAGAGATAACCATCCTCATGCAACAGCATGGCACAAGAGAGCAGAAGTCTTGCACTTGTGACTCCTTACAATAGTGTTTTCCTCTTCCTTCCTAACCCTTTTTCATTTCCTCTAAGAAAAATATTTGTGCTCTGCTGAATCTATTGCTTAAATAACACAGCGTAAACGTGCCAGATACTTTTTCTTACTTTTAAAATCCAGCTTCAAGGACCTTGCAAACAGATGGCTAACCCGGCTACCCCAGGCTGTGCAGGAGCAGGTACGATGGCCCTGAGGCAGGGACAACACAGGGTCCGGAGCCCCAGGAGGCCACATTCCCAGGCCAGGGCAGTAACAGACTGCAGCTGCAGCTGGATTCACCTGTAGGTCCTCTCCAGTTCTGGCACACCTAGGGAGCAGAGCCTAAGCCCCGAAGTCTGGGAGAAGTAAGTCCTGCAGCTTTGCTGCCCTGAGAGGTACACATATTTATGTTCCTTGTCTGTCTCTGTGTATGTGTGTGCATATAAAAAATGATAAATGCTGTGAACTGTGCCTAACAGGGTGCTGAACAGCTGTGTCTCATGGAAGTTCTGCTAATCCCTTGCATGAAAGTAACTTTCCACTTTAGGTATCATAGAATCATAGAATGGTTTCGGTTGGAAGGGACCTTAAAGATCTTCTAGTTCCAAGCCCCCTGCCGTGGACAGAGACATCTTCCATTAGGTCAGGTTGCTCAAAGCCCCATCCAACCTGGCCTTGAACACTTCCAGGGATGGGACATCTATAACTTCTCTGGGCAACCTGTTCCAGTGCCTCACCACCCTCTGAGTGAAAAATTTCTTCCTTATATCCAGTCTAAACCTGCCCTCTTTCAGTTTAAAGCCATTGCCCCTTGTCCTATCACTACATGCCTTTGTAAAAAGTCCCTCTCCAGCTTTCTTGTAGGCACTTTACGTACTGGAAGGCTGCTAGAAGATCTCCTTGGAGCCTTATATAGTAAAGCCAAAAGGTAAGTGCAAGTGAAGTTATTAGTAATCAAGTCTAAAAATGACTGCTCCAAAATGTCTAAAATAAGGGAGAGCTGTAGGATTGCTTTCTCCCTGTGGAAACACTCAGTGTTGCAAATGATTTGGTTGTTATCTCTGCTGAGAGAAGTCGAGCTTCCGTAGGCCAAAACCAGCGCTCTGACCAAAGCACGGACAGACTGGCCAATGAAAAATGTGGTACCCAAAAGCAAATCAGCCCAGGCAGATACCCTCGGGCAAAGAGGAGAGAAGACACTGCAGCTTCATGAAGAGGATGATGACAAGGCCAAGACTTGTGAGCTAAAGCTACCTAAATGACTGCAGTATCGGAGAGAGAAGCCCAGCAATATCCAGGCTTGTCACAGCCTCCTCCAAAGTGCTGCTGCCTTTACTTAAGGTCAAGGTGCTTCCTCTACTGAGAAATGCAGCAGGATCCTGCCAGGAACAGCAAAGCAAATTGGGCTCAGGAGCCTCCCTTCACTGTCTCAGCTCCAAAAAGGAAGATGTCATTTTGAGGCCATCAGTGGTAAAAAACCTCCCACTCCTCCTGAGGGAGAAGGATCTTTCCTGATGTGAGGTTGACTTGATGAAATGAAGGACAAAGAGTGTCCACAGGACAAATGAGACGGAAACTCGCGGCAGACATGCTCCAGTCTGTTTTTACTTGCTGTAGGACGGCTCATCTGTTAAAGGGGGTAAAACTGAAAATGCAAGTAGGAGGCTTAGTGCCACTTTTTATCCTGCCTGGCCCAGCGGTGGCCAGGGAAGAAGTGTCTGTGATGACAGTACTGGTGAGCATTTGCCGGGATGTTTAAGCTTCTCTATGTGGCCCTGCTATCTCTGTTTGGTCAAGCCAAATCTGTGGCTATTTTAATGAAAAAACAGCTGGAGGACATGTATTGGTCAGAGTTTTACCCTTCAGACACTGCCATAATAATGATGTTCCACCTGCAGAGGGTTCCCTGCCTTTTCCTTAAGCAACCTGTCCAGGATACTACTTAGCGAGCAAGACGTCCTAGGTGCTGTTGTGTGTACATTAAATGTATCGATAAACACATCAAAAGCCAGCCTGGGTCCAGAGGATTCTGACACTCTCCCCACTTCCAATCCCTTTCCAGCTGTTTTTAACCATGAAGGAAATTATTTCATTATTGAATCTAAGCTTGGTCATGAAAAAAAGAACATGTGAAATTTGGTTAAAATCTCACAAGGAGAAAAAGGGATGGTTTGTGCAATTGCTGATTTTTTTCAAGTGGTGCTGAAGATTGGGTCTAAGTGTTTATTCATCTTGGGGAACAATTGGTCTCCAGACATCTGTAGAAATTTCAGAAATTTCTCTCCTCATCTTACTTGATTGCAACATTGATTTTCCCCCAGCCTGTTCTTTATGGCAAGATTAATTTATCATTTCATTTTATGTGCCCGTGACCAAGACAGTAGAGTCTCCTAATCTGCAGAAGGCAAAATGTTGTGCTTTTATGACATATTCTCTTTTGGTGTTTTTTTTTTTTCTTTCCTAGCCCTGTGTCTGGGCAATGTGAAAAGTTTGAAGAAGATACTAGATAGAAGATACTGCTTGTCCTCCCTCCTAGTTTGATCTTTTGGTGGGGATAACCAGAAGACTTCATTCATCCAGACTCAGACCTCTTCTCTCACACTTCTGGATGAAAAGCTATTAGAAGAATTGCTCCATTTACTAAGATAGTGATCTGAATGAAGACAAGAAAACAATGACAGCAAGTGATGATGGTGATGGAGAAAATGATAGACACTCTGAAGAAGAGGAGGAAGAGTAAGGAGAGCATCCAAAGAAGGAGTGAAGTTGGAAAACTGGAGGGAAAAGTCAGAAAGTACAGAAGAGCTGACTAAAATCTAATGGATCACTTCACTTTAGTCTCCCAGGACATATTTTTTAACATAAAGAGTTCTAACTAGCTTTCGTACTCTGGGACAGAGGTGGAGTTAAAGAGAAATACAACAAGGGCAAGTGTAGAGTCTTGCGTCTGGGTAAGAACCACCCCATGTACCAGTACAAGTTGGGGACTGAACTGTTGGGGAACAGCACAGGGGAAAGGGACCTGGGGGTCCTGGTGGACAGCAGGATGACCATGAGCCAGCAATGTGCGTGCCCTTGTGGCCAAGAAGGCCAATGGCATCCTGGAGTGTATTAGAAGGGGTGTGGTTAGTAGGTCGAGAGAGGTTCTCCTCCCCCTCTACTCTGCCCTGGTGAGGCCGCATCTGGAATATTGTGTTCAGTTCTGGGCCCCTCAGTTCAAGAAGGACAAGGAACTGCTTGAGAGAGTCCAGCACAGGGCCACAAAGATGATTAAGGGAGTGGAGCATCTCCCTTATGAGGAAAGGCTGAGGGAGCTGGGTCTTTTTAGCTTGGAGAAGAGGAGACTGAGGGGGGATCTCATTAATGTTTATAAATATGTAAAGAGTGACTGTCATGAGGATGGAGCCAGGCTCTTCTCAGTGGCATCCAATGATAGGACAAGGGGAAATTGATATAAGCTGGAACATAGGAGGTTCCACTTAAACATGAGGAAGAATTTCTTCCCAGTAAGGGTAACAGAACACTGGAACAGGCCGCCCAGAGAGGTTGTAGAGTCTCCTTCTCTGGAGATCTTCAAAATCCGCCTGGATGCATTCTCGTGTGATCTGATTTAAGTGGTCCTGCTCCGAGAGGGGGATTGAACTAGATGATCCTTTGAGGTCCCTTCCAATCCCTAACGTTCTGTGATTCTGTCATTCTGTGGCTCTGACCTCACCTATACAAGCTGCCAGCTGTATCAGAAGAGCAATGATTCAAACGTAGAAGCCAACAGTGGAAGAAGCCATGGAGTAGAGGGGTTCCACACAGCCTGCTCCTGGCTACTATGTTGTGCAACCCCTTGGCTTCTGGCATGTCCGTGCTCCAAAGAGTTGCAGCCTCCATCCATGAGGAAAGGCAACAGCTGAGATAGAGCAGTACAGAGAGACAATGCGAGTGGGCTTCACAGGGGCACGTGCATCTGGGTTCAGCATTTAGAGATTCTGTAGCACCAGACAGGCATTTCTGATGGGATTTATTTCATTTTAAGGACTTATGGAGTAAGTCAGATGAATCCCTCCCTGCAAGTACCTGTTTCTTTCCACCCTCTAAAAAGGGAGCCAAGGGTGACCAGCTCTTAGGTAGGCTCCCTCCTCTTAAAACAGCACATTCCCTGTATGTCTGTAATAGATGCAGTGGAAGGTAACACACTGAGAAGAGCTTATGTACCCACAGTAGCACTACATGGAGAATAAAGTTTGACTAAGACTATTTCATTTTTTACAGGGAATAAAGAATATTTTGAATGGCCACCAATAGGCATTTAAACTGCCACAAACATATCCTTTCATAGGTAAATATTTCACACAAACTATAAGAGTTTGTGTGAAATAGTCTGACAAGCTCTATGGGATTCCAGAAGTCCGTGATATCATAGAATCATAGAATGGTTAGGGTTGGAAGGGACCTCAAAGATCATCTAGTTCCAAGCCCCCTGCCATGGGCAGAGACACTCTCCATTACACCAGGTTGCTCAATGCCTCATCCAACCTGGCCTTGAACACTTCCAGGGATGGGGCAGCCACAACATCTCTGGGCAACCTGTTCCAGTGCCTCACCGCCCTCTGAGTGAAAAATTTCTTCCTTATATTTAATCTAAATCTCCCTTCTTTCAGTTTAAAGCCATTGCCCCTTGTCCTATCACTACATACCCTTGTAAAAAGTCCCTCTCCAGCTTTCTTGTAGGCCCCCTTTAGGTACTAGAAGACTGCTGTAAGATCACCCCGGAGCCTTCTCTTCTCCAGGCTGAACAGACCCAACTCTCTCAGCCTGTCTTCATAGCAGAGGTGCTCCAGCCCTCAGATCATCTTTGTGGCCCTCCTCTGGACTCATTCCAGCAGCTCCATGTCCTTCTTGTTTTGAGGACTCCAGAGTTGAGTGCAGCATTCCAGGTGGGGTCTCCTTAGAGCAGAGTAGAGGGGCAGAATCACTTCCCTCAACCTGCTGGCCACGCTTCTTTTGATGCAGCCCAGGATACGGTTGGCTTGTGCACGGGCTGCCAGTGCACATTGCCGGTCATGTTGAGCTTCTCATCCACCAGCACTCCCAAGTACTTTTCCTCCAGGTCGCTCTCAATCCATTCTCTGCCCAGCCAGTACTTGCGCTTGGATATCCAACTTGTGTTTTGGGATGTGTGGTCTTACCATTGAGCTTCACTGGCACAAGGCACATAACTTGGGATACTCTTTTTCATGGAGCTGTCAGAGCACACAGCTTTGGCTTATCTTCCCAAAACATGACAGGTCTGCTTAGAATCATGTGATGGGCAGTATTTCTGAAGCACAATGGAGGGAAGCACCTCAGCCCATGGTGGGAGGAACTAGGGCATTAGACTAAAGCCAAGAAGTGAGCTCCTTCAAGAGAAACTGTGAGCCTCCTTGCTTGTGCACATCCCTAGCTGTAGCTCAGCTGTGATTCTGCACACCAGGCACACAGGGCCACGGGACAGGAAAGTTTTTGTCACCACTCTCCATATGTAAAAGATGAAGATCTAACAGCAAAAGGGCATGAAGTACAAGTCAGACAGATTTGTGAAGTTCACATTTCAAGTAGGAGACTCCTCAGCTCTGTTGCTAGCCCAGGACAAACTATAACAACTACAAATCCAAACTTTGTATGTGTTGGGTCGTTATACTTACAAAAACAAGAAAGTGGAATAATGAGGTTTGTAGACTTTACGTGCATTTGAAATACACAAAAGAATACAATGCCATCACATGCATTTGTCATATACTGACTTGGATATTCCTACTGGTGTTTTTATCAACTAATGCTTGTTTTGTGTCTCTAAAAAATATTCTGCTATGCACTGGAAGATTTCCATGCAAATATAAGGAGGTCAAAAAATGACTGTGGTCAGCTTCCAGGAAATGATTTCCATAGAATTGCTACAATATGGTTGTGTATGGCCGTACACTCCCATTCTGTACACTTGATACATCAATTGATATATTTAATAATATAATATGCAAGTTCATATTCAGATATGCAGACACAAACACATGTGACGTAATACATGCTGGATACTCTACTGTATTCAAAAGGGGCTTTTAAGTCTTCAAAATGTAAAAAAAAATGGTTATTTTGTCAGTTCAGAGTGTTTCTCTTCTCAGTCTGCTGCCAGGACTGGCAAGTTAAAGGAATTAACATACCTTGGTGAGGTCTGCTTTATATAAGCTGAATAAACATCTAAGATAATCATTTCACATTCATGTGTGATAAACACTTGAGGAACATGCATTCGCTGACTTCAAAGAAGGAACCAAGCTACACTGTTCTCGTCTGCAACTTTCAGGCTCTGTCTCTACACCACCAGCAATGGCCAGGAAATCCTGCTGCAGGCAAGCAAGCTCCTTCCTTTCTCACGACCACTGCCACCCACCCTGCACAACCTACCAGCCATTGATCCAAAACAAAACACCCTGCCCCATTTGCCCTACTCTTCCTTTGGCAACACTCATCGTGTGTTTCTGCATGTGGCTATATAGCAGGACTGCAAACCCTCTAGGAAATGTCATCTGTGTGTTGGGGAATAGGGAGCATAAAGTCCTGGTATTTTTCAAAGCAAAGAGTTTGATCTTGAGTGCCTTAATCGACTCCAACGTCTTCAAGTCTTTGGTATTCTTTTTCAAATGGCTCAGGGAAAGTCTGCTTTTTCCTATCAGCTTCCTGTACAACTTCACTTAGGAGAAGTTGAGGAACGATCTTTAACAGTGACCCTAACACACCTATGCACTGACCTTTATCTGTCTTTCTTCCATCACAGATTGCAATAACCAGATGGCTCATTCAGCAATAACCACGATCACTGCAGAACCCTCCAAATCTGCCAGGCAGGGAATGAGAAGCCAACACTGAAACCAGCGTATCGCTAATCCCAAATACACATGCTACAGATCAGTATGGTTTGTTGAGTATTTGCCACATGAATGTGAATAAAACCTGCAAAGAAGTTCATCAGGCTGCAGAAAACTGTACAAATGCTTCATAGAAATAACAGATACGATATAGTTTCTTATTGTATGAGATGACAGGATTTCTTCTTGAATGTTCTCAAAGAGCAGACTGACAACCTCAAAAACTTTCAGTTTGTAAAGGGCTCAGCACACATAAAGGTGAGAAATTTGGAGAAAGGAGAAGATGACTATCAAAAATGGCTGGGAAACAGGGTGGATTCTGAGTTTGAAGGACTATCTCTCTAACGGTTTCATAATTAACCAGATTTGCAGAACTCGTATGTATCTCCTTTTTGCAATTCCTTGTCTTCATTATTCTCAAGGGCTTCTCCATCCTATGTGTCTTTTTGTCTTACAAGGTCACCAGCAATTTGAAATGTGATCTCTATAAAAGCAAAAGGCTAATTTAAATTGTGTGAGTTCCTACTTTTTCTGTTACTTTTTCACCATTTCTATCTGACTACTTCTTTGACGCCTCCTCCTGAGTGAAAGGTCAAATCACAGAGGGTAAACAGAGCAGCAAACTTGTCTTCTTGGAAAGTGATTATAATCTAAGAATTTGCTTATAGAGCCACTCTGTTAGCAAGCAACGGGCCTGAAGAAAAGATAAAAGGCAAAGCTCTATCCTAGATATCTGCTGTGAAAAGTGATCAAACAAAAAAAATACAGATCCTTGAAACAAGCAGCTTTGATTTGGTCCTCCTGTGGCACAGGCTTTACTGGCAAAGATTAGTTATTGCCTTGATAACTAGATGAAACTGGATTAACCATGATGGAAACGTAGCAGGGCTGCATGGTGAAGGCTTTTGCTGGCAAGTTACCAAATTTATGTAATGGTAAATTTGGAAGGAATTGATAGATAAGACAAGAGCTGAAGAAAAACATACGGCAACTTCATGACAAAGCAAACCGTGGTTTTGCCTTTGTTTTGGAAGAACTGCAATTAAACACAAACATATAACCTATGTTTCTGGAAGCCCTTGGGTCACTGGAGGCCAGGAGCAAAGCAGGGAAGGATCACCCTGCACTTGTCCGTTTTCCCATAGACTTCCTTAGATTCCCACTACAGCCACTGCTGCAGAAAAGTTATGGCTGTAGATGGGCTTCTGGTCTGATGCGATGTGGCCTGTGTTTAGACTGGGGTTTATTTCTGTTTCTCTGACTATATTCACAGACAGCGCAAAGTCAAAAAATGGGAGTTTTTTCTACAGATACTCAATACCTCTGTTCTTCTTACTGTCTCACTGTCTGCTTCCCTTCCCTGAACCCAGCTTTGAGAGCACCAAACACTTCCAGCATTTGACCAAAGTCAGTGCACAAAATATACAGTGCAGTTTTCGGACATTGAGCTTCACATAGACACAAACACTCCACAAACATCATCTTCTACTGGTCCCAGATAGGTACCAGCCCTCGTCACCTTGCCTTAGTGGTCCATCATCAGAACGGAGCTTGCTCTACCTCTCCTCTGAGATGCTGTGGAAACAAACACTGCAAAATCAGCTGGTGACGCAGACACTGTTGTGTCGGTGTGCAAGATCAGTCTGCGAGGAAACATTCATTCTGTACTGAGTACAGTGTGAGTCAGGAGCCAAAAATAACGTGTTTCGGATATCTGTTCATGCAGTTAGTCCCGCTCAACGAAGTAAGAGGCCAATGAGGATAGCACAGCAGCTACACAAATCGATTTTGCTGATAAAGCAGTGATTTTTCTTAAAAATGTCTTTCTGGTTACTCAAGTAAACTCAGATTTGTTCTGTGGACAAGTTAATTAAAGTGGTGCACAGGTGTCTTACGGGCTTGCTCCTGGGCATGTTTGCCCAGCACAAAAAGGCACCTTCTTTGGACAATCCAGAGCACGGTGTGTGTCTTGTGGCTCAGTATTGGCTTTGATTTACATTATATTATTTGCCATTAGAAAACAATTTCTCGGGCTAGGCTGGGGAATATTACAGTCACCCAAAAATCATGAGCCCTTCTCAGCTACTGAGGACATGTCTCCTTGGAAATAGTGATTCCGTCTCACTCCATCCTCGCTTCTCTCTCCCCATTGAACTAACGCCCCTCTCCATGCTCTCCTTAGGGATTGATGGCGTGTCACCTCCCACCCCCAGACATCAATGGCAGCGATCCCGGCGAGTGAGGGCCTCATCACAAAAGGCATCGGCTGGTCCCTCAAAATGCTGAGGGACCCTCTTTCCAGCCAGTGTCCCTACAGCTGTCGCCAGGCAGCGGCACTGTGACACCCTCCCACCTCGCAGGCAGCAGTGCCGCAGAGCCGCAGCTCCCACGGGGGAAAACACGCCGCAGTCAGTGATAACACTTTTGCCCTCCCATCCTTCATCCCCCGCAACGGTACCTGACCCTCCTTCATTGAGGGTCCCCCCAAATGATGCGCACCCTATTGCCTCCCTCTTCCCATCCCCTTCTCGCGGGGCGGGGGTGTGACAGCGAGTGCAGGGCTCGGGGGGAGCATTCACCACCGACATTTCTCTCGCTCCGGAGCCCAAGCGCCGGCACTTCCCGGTGGCTCCAGGGACCCTGTCCCGGCACGACCCCCAGCGGGGCCGGGGCAGCCCGGCGGCGGGCGGCGGAGGGGGGAGGGCGGCCGCGCAGGCAGGGGTAGGTCGGGGCGGGGGCCACCGCGCAGCCCCGGGGACGGGGTCCCCCCGAGCCCCCCCGAGCCGCCTGCAGCGCGTACCCCGGCGGTGGCTGTCTTTCCACCGCTCCCGGTGCCGCTTTCGTTTAGCGGCGATGGCTTCGAGATGGCAAACATACGAGGAGAATTTCCCTTATTAAATAAAAAAAATCATAAAAAATAAAGGGAGGGGGGCCGAAAAAGGCAGAGGAGGCTAGTTTAAAGCCCTGGGATTAAAGGTCTGTGCTGGTTTAAAGCGCTCATAAAACGGCCTGAAGGATGCTATTTTGCTGCAGTCTGGGTTATTTCAGCCCACAGTTGCACAACAAACCATTTAAACATTTCAGCACAAAACAGATTCCATTGTTGGGCTGCACATTAAAAAGTGTTATTCGCTTTGAAGTTTTTGTCTAATGGCTCTAAACTGAAAGAAAATGTTTTCCTATTACTTAATTCAATCATAGCGAAGAGGCTTGGTAAAAAGCCCACGGATTTTGCCCAAAGTGTGACAGAGTTCTCTTTGTGTTTGCTTATCCTCTGCTGTCACACACTTTAATTCGCCTCTCTTTATCTGGCATTCAAAACTTTCTTCAATGACATTCAATAAGGTCCAGCGGCTGGAAAAAAAAACTGGTTATTTTTTTGGATATTCTTTCCCAGTAGCTTTGGGCTTGGTGTGCATTCAGGAGTTGTTAACCCTTTGCCTCCCTGCGGCTCGGAGCCCTGGGGTTCAGCCCCTGGGCAGCGGGAATCCCTCGGGTTGAGGCTGAATCACTCCCCCTCCTCCGTGGCTGGTCACTTCTCAGCGGGGAGAAATGCCCCTTCCCGGGCGCCAGCTCCGGGGGAAAATGCTTTAAATTACGAGTTCCTTCAAAACAAAACAAAAACCACAAACCCCATTAACGCTTTCGGGGGAAGGGCCCTTGGAAATCCTTGCTAAATCATCGCGGGACTGAGTTTTCTACTAACATTCGGGTTTGTTCGTTCTGTATTTTTCACTATTTATTTGTGCACACAGGTAGATTTCTGTTCGGGTATCAACAGTATCTCGGCAAAACTCCCGTAGATTTCAGAGAGAAAAGCGACTGCAGGCAAGAACAGCCTCTCTACAAGCCAGAGACACGGGGTGACACTGTTTCCAAGGCTTTTCATTCCTTTCGTTTGAAAAAGTCCATTCGTTTTTGAGGCGGGCAGGTTACTGTAGGGAGAAATTTCCCCACATTTTGACGAGAGTCGGCGGGTGCGTTTGCCTTTTTTTTTTCCCCCGTATGTGAAAGGGGAAGATCGAGGAAGAAAATGTATCCCGATTTTTTTTTTTTTTTTAATCATTTCTTAGCATCGCTTATTCACCTACGAAATCAACAAGCTCCAGGGAGCCCAACGCCGAGGGCTCCGGCGCGGCCGCCGTTCCGCTGTGCGGAGAAGCGCCGGTGCGCTTTAGCTCTGGCGAACGCGCAGAAATGAGCTTTGGAACCCGCTGGAAGTTTTGTAGGTCCCTGTGCTAAGAAATCCAGGCACAGCCGGTGTGTTTACGCTAATTCTCAAAGTACGAGAGAAGTAAGCCGTTTCCCTGCCGGTCCCCGCAGCGCCGGGGACTTCCCGGCGCGTTTGTGCGCGGCGCGGCGAACCCGGAGCACGGACGATGCGAAGCCGGAGCCGGGGCCGCAGCATGGGGAGGGTGACGGTGCGATGGCGGGTGTCACCGCCGGGCAGAGGGACCGGGTACAAAGAGGTGCGGAGTGTGCCGAGCGCTTTTTCTCCCTCCGCTGAGGCACTCGCCGTGGGTGCCGCCGACACGGAGCGGTACCTGTGTATCGGGGATTCTACACCCGCGCTGCTTGTGCGCCCCGTGGCCGTTATCCGTGCCCAGGCGCCCACTCCCACGCAGGGGCCGGGAGGATGTGCTGCCGGCGGAGCCTCGGCTGGAACACCTCGGTGGCCGGGGGTCTCGCCTGACGGCGGCGACAGCAATAAGCGGCAGGTCCCGGCACCGGGCTGGGAACAAAGGCGCGGGGCTGGGGACGGCGGCGGGCGCGGTAACGGGGCCGAAGCAGGAGAGAAGGGGGGAGGGGGAGAGAGAGAGAGAGAGAGAGAGAGAGAGACCGGCGGGGCTAGGAGGCCGACCTGGTGCCACAGGTGGGAAAGGCGCCGGCAGGCTGGCAGAGGAAGCTGGCGCCGGCGGAGAGCGCGGCTGCAGCCGGCAAAATAAACAAGGGGGAGCGGGCTGAAAGCTGGGCTGAAAGCGAAGGAGAGCGATAAAGAGAAAGAAAAGAATATTAAATCGCGAGAGAACGAGAAAATAACCCCGCCAAAGGGAGAGGAGGGGAGAGGCCGCCTGCTACGGCGTGGGTGGGGTCGACAAGAATAGAGTACATTATGCAGTTCATTTAGTTAACAAGGGAAATAATGAGGGAGCGTGCGGCGTGAATGCCAAGAGAAGAGGCACAGAAAGCCTATTGAGCGCCCCGGCGCCGCCATCACATGGCGCGGGCGCTATTTAAAGCGGGCGGGCGGGCGCCGTTCAGCACCACTCGGGCTGGCCAGCGGCGCTGCGCGGGTGCTGCGCGGGCGCTGCGCGGGGCGCTGCGCGGGCGCTGCGCGGGGCCATGCCGCGCTCCTTCCTGGTGGACTCGCTGGTGCTGCGGGAGGCTGGCGAGAAGAAGGGCGAGGGCAGCCCGCCGCCGCCCCTCTTCCCCTACGCCGTGCACCCCTCGCACCCGCTGCCCGGGCTGCCGGCCGGCGCCTGCCACGCTCGCAAGGCCGGGCTGCTCTGCGTCTGCCCGCTCTGTGTCACCGCCTCCCAGCTGCACCCGCCGCCGCCCGCCATCCCCCTCATCAAGGCCTCCTTTCCCCCCTTCGGCTCCCAGTACTGCCACTCGCCCCTGGCCCGCCAGCAGCACTCCGTCTCCGCCGTCAGCGTCGGGCACGCACCGGCGCTCTACCAGGGCGCTTACCCGCTGCCCGACCCCCGGCAGTTCCACTGCATCTCCGTGGGTAAGGGGGACACGCGTGGCGGGGGTGGGGGGGGGGCTGTGCACGCCTGCATGCTGACGGTGGTGGCTGCGGGGAGGTGATGAGGGTCCCTGCGAGGGCCAGGACCCTGCCGAAGGCACATGGGACGGGGGGGTTCCTACTCTGCACCCGCAAGCTGGACGGGGACTCGCAGCACCTCTGTCTGTCGGTGCCCCGGGGGATGCGCAGAGGAAGTCCCGCTGCTGCCCGCCGAGCCTCCGACTCAGGCGGTGAGAACGGGGAGAAGCGGCCCCGGCGCCCCGTGAGCTCGAGCTCCAGTCCGGCAGCCGCTTGCCGGTTCGCCGACCCCCCGGGGGAGGGCGGGTCGCTGCCCCGCAGAGCGGGCGGCGGGAGGGAGCTGAGCCGGGACCGGCGGGTGCTCGGCGCTGCGGGGCGGGCGGCGGCGGGTCTGGCAGGTCCTGACGGTGCGCTCCGCTCCGCTCCGCAGACAGCACGTCCAGCCAGCTGCCCAGCAGCAAGCGGATGCGCACCGCCTTCACCAGCACGCAGCTCCTGGAGCTGGAGAGGGAGTTCGCCTCCAACATGTACCTCTCCCGGCTGCGGCGAATCGAGATCGCCACCTACCTGAACCTCTCCGAGAAGCAGGTGAAGATCTGGTTCCAGAACCGACGGGTCAAGCACAAGAAAGAAGGCAAAAGCAGCTCGCACCGGGGCGGGGGGGCCGGCCACAGCTGCAAATGCTCGTCCCTTTCCACCACCAAGTGTTCGGAAGACGACGAGGACTTGCGCATGTCTCCGTCCTCCTCGGGGAAGGACGACAGAGGCCTCGCAGTCACCCCCTAACCCCTCGACTCCCACCCCGGCTCCCCAGGAACTGTGGCGAGAGCAGGGGAGGGAGTCCTGCCTGCTGCAGTGCTGACACGCAACCGAAGGATTTTATACCGTTTTGTATAATCTTTGTAATTTACGAAGGACTTTCTCGCCTTTCTAGACCCCCGGCCCACGGGGACAGGTGTCCGTGTGCCCTGTTGTAAATAAACTGCTCTCTAGGACCCCAGGAGTCCCCCGGTAGTGCTGTCTCACTTGTCTCCCCGCAGGCGCAGCCCTGAGCCCGGGAAGCTCCGCGCAGACCTCCCCGCGCACCGAGACAGGCGCGGATGCTGCGTGGCGGCGGGCGGTGCGGGACTCCTGGAAGGATGCTGTCCCGGGGCTCCCTCCGCTAACTCGGCGGTGCCCAAAAGTGGGAGGACGGGGAGGGTCGAGGGGTGTTTGGTTTGTTATATTTTGTTGTTGTTGTTGTTGTTTCCAAAATTGTTATCGGTTTTGTTTTGACTTCGTCGCTGCCGGGCGCGCAGCTACGGTTGTACGGTTCCTTCCCCCTCCCTCCGCCCGGGAGATATTTATTTATTTATTTATGTACAGAGAAATGGCAATGGCGATGATAATAATGATGATGGTAACAATAAAAGCTCGTTGGTGATTTATTTCCTTCCCTTCACCTAGAAAGCAGCCGCTCGGTGTCCGCGGGCGTGCACCGGGAGCACGGTGTCTCTCCATCTCTCTCCACCGTAGCCCGGCGTCGGGACCGGGACTCGCCTGCCCCGGCGAGCGCGGGTGGCGGGGACTCTTCGTTTCTCCGGACCGCGCTGAAGGTACGGGGTGCGGAGGACCGCTGCGCCCTGTCGCGGGGACTCTCCCGGTGTTCCCCAGTGGGCTGAAGTCTGGCTCGGCTGAACACTTTTCCCGTCCTATCACGCCTCCCTTCCCATTCGCAGCCCTGCGAGAGGGAAATACACCATTTACTCACACCTATACGTACGGCTATAGGTGAATACAAATACCCAGCTGGCGGCTGGGCTCGGCTCCGCTCTCCAGGTGCCCTCCGCCGCTTCCCGGGAAGGACGGACCTGTCCTCCCGCTAACCCAACGGTGCCGGTGCCAGTGCCAGTGCCAGCCGGGGCTCCTGCCTGCACCACACCGGGCTCTGGCAGCCCCGCTCCGTCCTCGCAGCCTCCCGGGAGCGTTTTGCTGTCGAGGAAGCGGAGCGCCCGTTTTTACACGCGGCTTCTTGGCGAAGAGCCCGGCGGAAAAGCAGCCGGCGGGTCCCGCAACCCCCGAGGGTGCCAAGCGCGGCGGTGCCGGACTGGCATCTGCCCCAAGACCGTGCGGGACCCCCGGGGCCCCGCGCTCCCGCCGCAGCTCCGTTTGCGCAGGGAAAGGCTCCTTGTACGGCGAGACCTCCGCTCCCCTCGGGTTCACGGGGACGGGCTCTCCGGTGGCCGGGAGCGGCCGTCCCTGCACCCGCAGCCAGTGCCCCGGGTCCTCCCGCGGGGCCGCGGAGCTGCACTGGCTGGCCCGGTGGGTTTCATGCCTTGCAGCCTGGGGAACGTGCTTGGGTCGCTGAGCTGCCATCGGTCCCTGCCCGCACCGGGACGGGACCCACTTTTCGTCTCAGGGCAGATCCAAAACAACCGAGGCCACAGGAAAGAGCCAGGAACTAAAATGTCGTCCCTCCCGGGAAATCGCTGTGGAGAAGGTCCGTGTAGCTCTGCACACGGGCTGAGCTAAGTGTGGGGAGCTGTGGGTTTGGGGTGCCCAGGCAACGAGGGTGAAGGCAGAGCTGATAAAACTACCACTGGCAGGACAGCCTCGAGTCCTGGCCATAAACCAAAAGTGTCATACTCTGCCCTTCCCAAGTCCCCCCCCAATTTGCATAGCTATGGACCGGGAGACCAACAGACTCCTGCAGCTCCATCCCACAGGTGAGTGGACAGCACAACTCTGCATGGGGACATGGAGCGCTCTAGACACCCAGGCCAGTGTGAGGCATGGAGGACCCTGGAGACGTGGCAGTGCAGGACAGGCACAGGGCAGTACTCGTGCCCTGCTGTGACTGTCCTGATTTGCATTCCCCTGGCTGGAAGATGCAAGGGCTTGGTGACACTAGGCGGGTACTCCACTCCCAAGTTTGGCACACGTGGACAAAATGTTAGGGCCGCTCCTCTCCTTGGTGGCCTGCCTTCACCCAGTGTCTCCTGTGACACTTAGACTTCTGGCTTCTCCGTTCCTGCTTCCTTCTCTGCTGGCTCCCCACCTCATCCAGCTGGGATGGGATGGCCTGGCATGCTAGTGGTTAGGACACTCTGTGAGCAGCGTCTTTTGGCTCCTTTTCCCATAGCTGTTGAGGATGAACTTGGCAGGTGAGAGACCAAAACCCGACCTTGCTACAGGAGTCAATCAGTCTCGCCTGGTGCTTGGCCCCATGGTGTTCCCTTCCTTCCTCAGTGGCCCAATTCCAACAGGAAAAATCTCTCAGGGGACCCTAATTGGCTCAGCAGGGCCCTGCAGCCTCTCCAGCCCTCGTCTCCCTCCCTGCCCACATTTACCAGGCTCGTTTTGAAAAGTCATTGCAACATAGAGAGACAGAAACAGTCTAACATAGGTTTACCAAGGAGTCTGGCATCCGTAAGAGGGCCCTGGCACTGAAGTCAACGAGCATCCTTAGAGGCGTGTGTGTGTGCTCCTTGTGCCTGTTCAGTGGCACGAGTCTGAGCCGGTTGGCTGGCAGTGGGATGTGAGGAACATCAGTGCCAGGCATTTGAGTGGGGCTATTGAAGCAGCATTGTGGCAGTTGCGTTGAAGCTCTTGACATCCTTGTCTGCCAGCACATTCCCACCATCTCTCTGGACCTTCATGACACAAGCATTGATATTAAAAAATAAGAAGAAATGTGTCTCCTCACGGTCCTGTTTTGTGGGTGAGCAGAGACAGCCAGGGACAGTTTTTTCCCCTTGTAACAGGGATGATGAGGCAGTGGCACTGCCCACCCAGCTCCTCACCTGCCGTGAAACCTGGGCAGCAGCATGCAGCAGGCACATGGGAGAAAAACACGTTTTGTCTTATAGTACCATAGCTGCTGGGCTTCTTCTGAGGAGCAGTTGTGAGACTCTCTAGGTGCATGGGTGGAAGTTCAGTAGCACATCCTTGCTGCATGCACAGTGGCCATGGGCTTCGAGGCGGAATCTCACAGTGACTCCGTCCCATTGGGTGCACACATGAGAGAGAGTGTGTGCACACATGTGCCTGTGTCCTTTACGGACTGAGTTTGTCAGCCAGCCAATGTAGGACTAATCCTTGGCCCTAAAAGGTACCTCATATATGTAAAGTAGCAACGAGAATTCCCCCATATGGTATCATTTTGTCTGAACAACAGTAGAGTATCACAATGGATGCCCCCAAGAAGACAGTATTAATATTCTCTGATACACACTGGCCTCTGCTGCAGACCCTGTGAACCTTGCAAAGCCCAGTGGGGCTCTCAGTGCACTTGACAGTCATTATGCGACATCCACATGCAGAGATAATCCCTCCTTAGTTGGGCATTTTTCTAATTTAGTGAGAAATCATTACGGCAAATGCTTGGAGTGTCATTTTCAAGGACTCTGGGGTTGGGCAAATTAAAGTCATTTTGCTGTGGGAAGAGCGTGGGCACCTATGCTAAAGCGAATGTCATAACATGCCAATTTTGAACTTTCTGTCTCCAGCCACTTTGACGACATGTTTCTGAAAGTTACTTAAGCATTTTAGCATCTAAAATGCCCAGTCTTTCCTGATTGCAACGGGAACAACATTTGCAAATCCACAAAGAGAGTTTGAGTATTTTCCAGCATATACTTTTTTGACCATATTTCTATCTAGAAGTTGAATTATTTCTGCCCTAGCATGCAAAGCGGAGACTTCACTCTCCCTTCACCCGTCCAGACATAGAATGTGAATATGAGAAACGATGAATACCTGGAAAAAACAAAGGTTTGGAATGAAGAAGCTTTTCAACACTGAACACCTGTGTACTTGCAACTATCGTAATTTTAATTTGCTTTATTTGGCTTTTGTATTTATACGATTTTGATTTTTGTCCCTAGACCTCACTTCATTCCACACAAAGGCTGTGTCAAATAGATTCAGGGTTGAAAGCACACACTGGTATTTTAAGGGTTGTTGCTCTTTCGTAAGATCAACAACAACTCATAATTCAGTATCTGCAGTTAATGTATTTACACAGTGTCAACTTTGCTCTGGCCCTGTGGATCTGGAATAGTGTTTTTGAATAAACAGAATGTTTCTGCTTTGAAACAGCATTACATCAGGTGTAGCTAGGTGTTTCTTTCACACTTGTTTACTTGGAATGAATCTTACCCATGAATTTACCGGGATAACAAGGCTTCGCTTTTAATCCTTAAGTTCCTGAGAGGGGCTATGAAATTTGGTTCTGTAATGGTGATATTATTTTATCTGTGAATACGATTACTTTAAAATACAGGTGAGTGTTAACTAAAGACCCTAAATAAAATGTTTTTGTATGATATTCCTGATGATTTCAAGACAGGTACATCAACAATAGCTATCTCTCAATTACATTAATTTTGAAAATGGTTGTGCTATGAACACAAAGTACTCATTTATCAGCATGTAATTATGCAAGATCAGGAGATCTCCTAGGATACTGACACTGACGATGACAGCAAATGGCTGGGTCTGTTGCTTAATGTGACTGTAGCTAGATAGGAGTGACTGTCTGCCGCTGGACACCTAACTGCTCTGGAAGTACCCTACATACTATATAATCGAGATATACTCTAGTATATATAAGTTAAATAAATAAATAAACAAAACCCCTAAAAAAATAGTAGCAACAATCATAAACAGGAAAAAGAAATCTTTATTCTTGAGTTTGCTATATCCCCTTTCTCTTTCTGCTGCAACTTTCTCAAATTTCCCTTTTCCCTGTTGAAATTTTCTGTTAGGCTTGTTCCCAACAAAGGACACATGGAAAAGAGTTGTCTTTCATCATATATTTATTACCCAGTCTTTATAGACCAAATTGGAAAAACACATCAAAAGAACCTGAGGATGGACCCAAAAACATGCATTGGAGACAGCCCCTCCTGTAAGATGCGTCTCTTCTCTTCCTCAGCCTCAGCTTTCCAATTATTAAAAGAATTAGCATCAGTCACAGGCTATGAATACATTATTTTAAGCACTTTGCAGCAGATGGGTAGTAGCTCCCATGCTTAAACATAGATGTGAGCTAATATTTTAGATCTCGGGTGAGAGTATCTGGTCTAAGTTGGCCTACAGTTACTACTCCAGAAAGATCCAAGTCTGCTGTAGGCAGGACCTTTCTGCCAGTCTGGTGAGGACATCACAGACTCCCTAGCACATCAGAAACAGCGTTAGGCATATGAAATGGTTCTTGACAGAAGATTTTACACCTGAAGCACAAGGGGAGAGGATAGATACAGTCGGATTATTGGAGAGAATACCTGATAGCAGTGACTGCCACTGCAAATATATCTGGATGTAGCTTGATTTAAAGAGAATTAAATGTCCTGTGCAGAGGACTAACTGCCTGGGTAGGCTACAAAACTGTGCAGTTTCTTGGCTCACGCTTGCTTTTTTTAAGAAGCCCCTTCCCAGTCAATGCTCAGGTAAACACCGAAGAATACAAGATGATCCATACAGACCTGCAAGACGTGCACATGGGTGTTTGGGTGGTTTGTGGTGAGCAAGGCAGAGCAGAAGAATTAGGCAGAGAGTATAGTATGGTAAAATGTATCTTTGTGTATAGCTCAGGGTTTTTTAAAAGTCATATTCATTTTGCACTGAGTATGATGTAAACCCAGAGGAGATCCACTGGAAGCAGTAACTCTGGGGAAAAAAACATCTCTGAGAGTCAGGTGATGCAAGGGTGGTACAGGGACTGAATTAGGCAGAGAGGCTATGTCTTGAAGGGTGGCAAAAATATGTACCTAGGAGCCATCTTGTTCAGTCTTCTCTCTGATCTTCACACCAGACAAGACTCTTTCAGACCAGCACTGTTTCTTTACTGGTGTCCACATCGTGATGACTGTTCAGGGGGAGGTAGAGGGTCAGAAGGGGTCCTCACCTGCAATGGTTGCTCGTAGGAGTGACAGTTGCGATGTTGAGGATGCAGAAGATGATGGGCACATGTCTGATCTGAGAAAGGGTCCCAGACTTGTTCCAAGGTGGTGCTGGAGCAATTAACTCCGTCATTTTGCTGACTTGCTCAACTCCAAGCTCATGAAAGCCTGCCTGGCTTGAAAAGAGACACAGCACATCACCTGATCTTGCTGCTTCACTACAGAGCAACACTCAGATTGGATTCTGTGCTGGCGCCTGCAGGTATTCGATTCTCAGTGCTGCAAAAGCCACCAAGGCTTATTATGGATGTTATATCAGCAAGTGAGGAGTTTTTTTGGTGAAGAGTCTGAAGAGCCATGTAAAGAACTGTGGGTAGTATCTGAAGAGGGTAGATATCTCACTGGATAGGTATTTCACCCTTGGTGTTTGCCATTGGTTTTTGCTAGTTTAGTTTATCAGCTAAAATAATCACGTTATAAATTCGGCTTGGAACAACTGGTTTTGTGAGTCACATCTTTTTTGTATTTTAAAACTCTATTAATAACTCTCCTTTTGGTTATTTTTTTGTTTGTTTAATTGATAATGTGCTATCACAGCACAATACACTTTGATAAGATTCAAACAAGGATCTTATCTTAGCTGTAATTCTTCAATGGTTTGCACTTTTCTCCACTTGGGTGGGAGGGAGACAAGGCACCTGCCCCCCTCAGAAGTGACATATCTGTGTTTTGTCCCCATCTGCTTCAGAGGGATTTGTGCTGTTTAGGTATTGGTACCAAAAATGCTCTGACTACTGAGCCGAGTCCTGAGGCAGGAGACACACTGAAATTCTGTACCTGAAAGTCTTCTCACTGCTTAAAGACGAGAAAGAAAAATAATCCTACATCAGATATGCCTATTTTATTGGAGAAGTGGCTTTCCAACTCATATTTGGCATGAATTGCTGCCTGCCTTCTTAGTGTATACTGATCTGGAGGTAATGATAGAGGCTGAGGTGCCCGATTTGTAAAGACTGTCCTGCTGAGCAAGCTGTCCACGTCGGATGTGAGCTGTCTCCTGAGTCTACTCTCCTGGTCTCAGCTATGAACAGTACATGGGACTGCAGAATCATTTATTATAGCAGACACAGAAATGTTAACATGCCTTACCGTAAAGTCAACCGGAGTATCAGAGGTTCACAGAATCCACAAAAGATACTTCTCTTCCATGCTACCATGCTAAATCTGATTTTTCTGAAGTGCCCAAGCTGGGAGGACACCACACCATACTAGGGGGTAGGTAAGTGAAAGTTGATGATGTGGGAAACTCCTGTGTTTAGTTCCTGGGCATCAAGACGCTCACTCGAGCACAAGTGGCACCCAGAGTAGTTGTGCTGTGAGCACGGAGGGGAGACCAGGCAGCTGGAGAGTTGCCATTGTCAAATCTACTGGACCTCATGCCTTCTCCCTATGTGCCTGTGACTGCAGTGAAATGGTCCTGATGGTGTCTGTGGCCTATCTGAGTCCTACCCTGGCCCCATTCAGAGCTAATTTAACCTCTCCTGACCGAGATTCCAGCTGCTCCAGCACCCCAAAAGCCTTCTCAGCTCCTGCACATCTGCTTAGCATCACCTCCAGAGCTTCCAGACCACCTCACACTGACTGGTGACATCTCCACCTCCCTGGCTGTCTCTAGCTCCAGTTTTGCATGCTTTTGGCTGATATCTCCCATCATTCACAATTCTTCCCCCAGTTTCTGTCTTCTCCCCAGGTCCCATATTTCCAGATACCTTCTGGGGCTCTGTTTCACTCCCAGCCCTGCCTGCACAACTGTCGAAGACAACACTC
Organism: Tauraco erythrolophus; assembly: GCF_009769465.1. NCBI lineage: Eukaryota > Metazoa > Chordata > Aves > Musophagiformes > Musophagidae > Tauraco > Tauraco erythrolophus. The sequence continues at coordinate 113,567,866 of NC_141465.1, read as the reverse complement.
TGCTTGCCAGCAGTGGGGCATAAGCAGAGCCTCACTCAGTGCAGAGGACCCACATCGATTTATACCAGCTGGTACCTGGGAGCATCACTCACCACCACACTGGCTTCCATGGACACAGCGTCCCAGCACAGCTTCCCATGCCCACCTCCGACCCACCAGCTCCTTCCAGTCAACACCACCTTCATCATACACACCTATCCCACCCCTTCTGCAGCACTGCCATCTCACGCAGCTGAGCTGAATCCCCATCGTGGCTGTTGTCTCTTCTTCTACTATACGGTCTTTTCTCATTTCTCTATATCTTTTTATTTTCCTTTCCTGTATTTCAGTCAACCACCTGTTTAAAGTTAAGCACAAGCTTAAATACTCTGCCCGAATGAGCCTTAGGTTGTTTTCCACCCTCTGTTTAATAACTACCTCCCTCCCTCCCCATTTCCCCAGAACGTATGGGGGACATGTATCTAGCTCTTACGTTTAGTTTTGCACACAGTTTAAGTTACACTTTGCATGAAATGTGCTGCTGAAAGTGAAGCTCTCTTCTCCTTTCTCTTCCTTTCTTTTTCTTTAGTTAAGTATACGTGTAAAGAAACCTTTCAATGCGTTTTGCAGAGCCCGAATACAGTAGAGTGCCACAAAGCATTCTGGATATTGCTATGCAAATGACATGCCAAGAATGTTTAGACTGTACCTTGAAGCAGTAAACAAGTTGATTGTCATGGTGTCATGGTAACTAGAGCTGGATCCGCTTCATATGAACAAGGTCCCAACCTTCGTTTTTATTTGGATTGCTAAAGCAACTCAGTGGTCCAAAGCTCATCATGTTGTTGGTCCTGTGGAAAGCCAGAGGTACAAGAAATGGCCTCAAGTATAGGGACATCATTTAAAATGAAACCATGAGCTACTCTGAAACACAACTTGAGCTCACCAAGGATATTCGAACGCACAAAGATCCGAGTTGGGTGGTCTGTGAGGTGCTGTCAACGCCGCGGGGATTCGCCATGTGCTCTGGGCAGCATTGCTCTCCCACCAGTGTAGCTACAACCTGCAAAAATGATATTTGAGAGTAAGGAAGCTTTTGTTTTTAGACCATTAAACTGCTCCCATCTCGCAGAAGCGTGGAAGTGTGGAAGGTGGTGAAGGCAGGTGGGTCTGTAGCATCAAGACCTCAGACTGCTGGGCAGCAGCTGGTATTGCCCAGTTGATAAATCATTTCTTGCTGAGCAAACTATGTCTCTGGTTTTGACCCAGTTGTCCTTCCCTGGGTATCAGGGCAGCTCTCAAACACCACTTTGAAAATCGCGTTGATGGCTTAGAGATCATAGTCATTTTCCCAACCTTGTAACTCAAGGCCGAATTATTCCAGGGTCTGATGAGCCACCTCATTTACCAATGTAAATATATTCCTGGAAATCGCTCGTCCAAGCTGAGCCACCACAAGTTTGGCATCTCCAAACCTCATCTTCGTCATCTGCAAAGAAAAGATGCTTTCACAGACCAAACCAGCAACATGGCAACATTGTCCTGCTTTACAAAATAAACTTACTAGAGTTTCCTCAACAGTTGTGGTAACATAAGCTAGAAACCGTGAAAGTCTCCTTAACACCAAGCACTCAAATTCCACCTTTTTTGAAGAGCATGTGCCCAATGGTAGGAGCCAGCTCATCTCAGAGCATTAGTTTAGCAAAGGAATTTGCTCTTTTTGCACTGTCGTTGCAGATCTGGGCTTTAAGGAGGATCACAGTGCTGCTGAGCTGACCCAGGACTCAGCCTGCTGTCCCTCTCTGTTGGTTCTTCAAGCCCACACTGTCTCCAAACAGCAGAAGCAGAAGAGTAACTATACTGGGTCAAGCCAAAAGATACTTATCTTGCATGCCTCTGGCAGTGGGCAAACGCAGAGGTCTAGGGACAACTGCAGGAACAGGTCTGATGTACATGATATTTCTTCTAGCCTCCATTTGCAGCTCAGGTAACGCCTGAGGTTTTCTACGAAATCTCAACAAAAACATCTTCCGTGACTGTCCTCTATACTGGAACCCATGTAACCTTTCAGCACACATAAACTTTCCGGTCTGCATGGTTTCAACAGAAACTCACTAGGTCAATAAGAGGATGAGAATCCTCCCACTAGCTGTATAACATATCTTCTGCTCAGACTAGCACCTAGTAGAACAAAATAACATAGTGTACAAAGGCTAATAGATGTTTCTTGTGCTGGAGGTTTTCTTTTGGAAATGCTCTGATATGATTCCTAGCAGATTCAAATTGATCAGAGGCCAGCTAGTCTGGAAAATGCCACTGAGCAGCCCATAAATTCATGACTTGTGTGTTCTTTAAATGTCCATCATCAGACTCTGACTCTTACCAAGGCTTTGCAGGCACTTGTGGCCAGGGTGAGGAGGGAAGTGATTGGTAAGGTCAGGAGCTCAAAGTCTAGAATCAGCTGGAGAGCATCAGGCTTGAAGTAGAATAGGAATCTCTCAAAGTAAGATAAAATGGCAAAGAACCAAGACCCAGATAGCCAGCTAAAACACCAGAGTGTTTGCTTTGCTGCTTACTTGCCAAGGAGGTGTTCAGAAGCAGTGGGGACAGATGGAAGTCCGCTGCTGCATTGCTGAGCACAGCCACAGCACTGCCCTGAAGAGCACATAGCAAAACCCACCAGCACAGCGGCACCCTCCACCCAGCTGGAAGGGAAGTGAATTGTTTAATCTGTGTTGGAAGGTACTTAAAAATGAACCTTTCAAAGCACCAGGTGGAGAAGGAGAATCGTTCATACGCTGAGAAGTGCGTGAGTGCTGCGGCAGCACACCAAACCTGTCTCATGCTGCCCAAGGCCTTGTCTGCTGTGCGTTGGGCTGTCCTCCTCTGGGCTTGTGTTGGGCTACATCCCACAGTCCCATTCCATCTCTTGTTACCTGAGGTGACTGCAATGATCTGCCTGAACCACTCGCAGCTTTCGAACTCCCGGCATAAGTAAGAGGATGGGAATCCTCCAGCAGCTGCAGGACCGGCACTGAAGATGTACCGCAGCTACTTGACTAGACTCCCTGTCCGGAGTCAGAGCAGAGGAGCAAGCACTGGATGGCAAGAGTCATCTCCTGCTGCAGGACATGTTTCAGCCAGATGAGTCAAATCAGGGCCTGAAAACCATTGCAGCAAAGGGAGTCTAGAGAGACCAGCTCCAGGGTAGTTGGATGCTCTCTCAGTGCCAGGATGGAGGCAGTGGAAGCCCTGGGGGTTCCCGGCGCAGTGAACTGACTGCTTTAGCTGGAGCAACAGCATTTGTGCAGCTGCACATAAACAACTTGGTTAAGGAAATCAGAGGCTGTGGGCACTGAAGAGCAGCTGGGATGGGCTGTTGAGGGGAAACGTCTTCAGCTGGATGCAAAAGAGGGGACTAAGTATATTCCAAACAGGATGAACTAAATTCCTAACTGATGTAAGCCCATTCAGCAGTGCAAGGCAGACTAGCGAGAGATCCAGAGGATCTCCAGGACTGTGAAATGAGCATGTGCACCCCTTCCTGCCCACCACCAGGCCAGAGCTATGGGAATGAGCATGTGACCAGGGAATTTTTCTTCTCTGTTGCTCATCAGCCACTGCAAGGTCTTCTTGGAAGTAGCTCATGGGAAGTAAGAGCACCCTACATGAACAAATCAAACCCTGACCTAGAAGGAAGGTGAAGAAGATTTACCCTCATCATCTAAAACTGACACTGAGGGCCATTTAAGTGCTGCCAGGGACAAGGTGCCTATATCTGATTAACTGACTACAAAATATTTTCTCTGGCACCTTTGTTTCTGAAGCCCACCAAAGCCTCTTACAGTCTTCTCAAACTCATCAGTGGGAAAGTCCTTGTTCCCCAACTTTTACTGAAGCAGAATTTGGACACTGCTCTTTCTGTTGAGTGCAGTTTTGGGTGTTTCAGCAAATACAGTATTGATGCTGTATTCAGCAGGGCTGAGATAGGTACCAGAGCCCAGATCTGCTGGAGAGACCTGAAAGACCATCTGTCCCCTCAGCTACACACTCCAGGCTGCTCAGTGGAGCTGTGGAGCCATCCCCCAGGAGATGCTGACTCCAGCCAGAAGCTGTGTTTACACAGTAGCATCGGAAATGTGTGGAATTGAAGTCAGCGGCCAATCCTAGAAAGTGCTTTTGGGTTGCTCATCCATGATCTGAGCCAACTGAGAAGCAGGGTGGTGTTTGTGTGCGTGTAGTACTTCCAGGTGGAGACATCACACTTTTCTGCTGAGATTTGAAGATCCCTTTGGCCAACTCCTCTAAATCTGCAATTGGTGCTTCTGCAGGGAGGGAGAAGAACAATGTCTTAACTCTCCATGACAAGATGCCTTTAAAGCACATTCTGGCCAGCAGAAGTTCCCATTTGTGAGCAAGCTGTTACCTGTCCAAGTGCTACTAAAGACACAGCAGTGTCAGTGGTCAAGCTGCCAGCTGTGAGCTTTCCTCACCTGTTGCATTACAGCAACAGCTGGGCTGAGATTTGAGCATAAAGTAGCGAGCAGGTGATATGAACACCTTTTCTGCCTAAGGACAGGGCCCAAGACATTTTCTTCACAGAAAAGTACATTTATTTCTTCAGTCATATTACCTAGTCCAGAGTAACACAGAACGGCTGGCAAGTCCTCTCCACCATTGGTTTCATGTTTCATTTTTCAAGTCCTCTTCACCATTGGTTTCTTTTTTGGTCACGTTATCTCTGGGTGGTTCTGCATTGTCGGTCCAGTTGTAGGTTGTCCCATGGATTGGAGTCATGAAGCCCCGTTTGGGTACATGGCATGTGTGTGCCATGGCTGAGCTGAGACCCCTCTGCAGGGTCCCTGGGATATGTTCTTTTCCTTTGGGAATCCCTCCTCTGCTTGGTAGGGATGTATTTGAGGGGCCATGTGCCAGCCTGCAGGGACCACTTGCCGCCTTGTAAATCCCAGGGAGGTGCTCCCGGTGGCAGGTCTCCAGAGCTTGCAGTGCAAGTTGGCCAGACCAGGCAGGTTGGGTGTTCTACCTCCTTGACTTGCCCAAGGTGCTGGTCTGCTTTATCCCTGGCTGCATTTCAAGCAGTATCTCCATGCTCTGTCTCTGGCTGCTCCCAACACCTGAGAAGCTTCTACCAACACCACGCCTACCTCCAGAGCTCTGTTTGCCTGACTTGTGTATCACGCTGATCCTGGTGACTGCATCCCTCCCTACTGCTGTCTTATGGCCATGAAAAAGACATGGCATGTCTCATGGTTGAAAGCTGGAGATGCCTCAATTTACACGTGTCTGTAGGGAAGATCCACCCTGCCAGGCACCTTTCCTGTCCCAACAGCCTGAGGCCATCTCTGGGCTCTTCTATTCGTTGACCTCCAAGGAGAGGGAACATGTCATGTTCTCTATGCAGCATCCAGCACGATATGTGCTCCACGCTTTGTGCTCTCCTCTCTGCTTACAGAAACACACAGGTTGACCTCAGCACGCAGAGCCCTTCCATGGCACATCACGTGTGCCATGGCTCGCTGGCTGTGCTCACAATGTTTGCTGAGGTCCCTTTGTTAAATAAACAACAACAGAGATTGCTGCTCCCTGCCTGGGTTGTTGTATTCCTAACACGGAGCTTCTGCTTTGAATAACACTTCGTGCAAATGGAACGGTCATGTCTTTGTCCTCCAAAATGCATAAATGTCCAAAATTAGAAGGATGTTCTGTTGTGAGGTGGTGCTAGTATAAGTGGGGCTGCAATTTGATCCCAAAAGTACAACAGGACCTCAAAGGACCTGCTGAATTTGGCATTCGCAAAGGAAATAAAATCACTTGGTGATTCTGGATAGGAGAAGAAGAGAATGGAGGCAGGAGGCTCTCCACCAGGACAGCCCCGAGGGCAACAGGGCTATGGGGAAGACAGGCTCTGGGGTGCCTGGCTCTGTCCTCAGCTCTGCCCTGGTTGGTTGCCTAAACTGAGTGAAACTCCTTTTAGATACCAGTATTTCAGGTGAACATCTGCTATTAGGTGGCTAAACGTTGGCTCGACACTGACAGGATATTAATAGCAGTGTTTGTCATCATAAGTAGCATTAATAACCATGGCAATAACTGCTCAGGACCTGCCTGTTGTGATGATTATTGGAGCAGAAAGCTGAAGCAAATCTCTCAGCCAATGATGTAAATACTAAGATGTAAATTACCACCTTCCATGCCAGTCTCACCAGAAATACTG